>NC_141874.1:249726806-259726806 GCF_056163025.1 Triticum urartu
CGCATGATTTGGAGTTAGCAGCCGTAGTGCATGCGTTGAAGACTTGGAGACATTTTCTCATCAGAAACCATTGTGAGGTATACACGGATCACAAGAGTTTGAAGTGTATCTTCACACAGAAGGAGTTGAATCTCAGCAGAGGAGATGGTTGGAACTCATAAAGGATTATGATATGAAGTTGCACTATCATCCCGGAAAGGCTAACGTAGTAGCCGATGCGTTGAGCCGCAAGAGTCATGTCAATACACTCATGAGAGGAGAGTTACCCAAGGAGTTAGCAGAAGACCTTCGTGAGCTATGTTTGGAGATAGTTCCGAGAGGTTATGTAGCAGCTTTGGAGATTCAGTCTACTTTGATAAGATCAGAGAAGCACAGAAGACGGACAAGGATATTGCCGAGATAAAGGAAAGGATGAGCAAAGGAAAAGCCAAGGGTTTTCATGAGGATGAGCACGATACCCTATGGTTGAGGACCGCGTATATGTACCAAATGATCAGGAGATTAGGAAGCTGATTTTGCAGGAGGCCCATGACTCACCATATTCGATACACCCCGGAAACACCAAGATGTACCTGGACCTGAAGGATAGATTCTGGTGGACCGGAATGAAGAAGGATATTGCGGAGTATGTAGCAGTTTGTGATGTATGTCAGAGAGTGAAGGCAGAGCATCAGAAGCCAGCATGATTGCTGCAACCATTGCCGATACCCGAATGGAAGTGGGATAAGCTAGGCATGGATTTTATCACGGGATTACCCAGGACTCATTCAGGATATGACTCGATATGGGTTGTAGTCGATCGTTTGACGAAAGTAGCTCATTTCATCCCAGTGAAGACCACTTACACCAGTGCTAAGTTGGCAAAGATATACATGACCAGGATCGTATGTTTGCATGGAGTTCCGAGGATAATTGTATCAGATAGAGGAACCCAGTTTACCTCAAAGTTTTGGAATCAGTTGCATGAAACCTTGGGAACTAGGCTAGAGTTTAGTACGGCTTTTCACCCGCAGACGGATGGACAAACTGAGAGAGTCAATCAGATTCTGGAGGATATGTTGAGAGCCTATGCGCTAGATTATTGATCTAGTTGGGACGATAATTTGCCTTACGCAGAGTTATCTTACAACAACAGTTACCAAGCTAGTTTGAAGATGGCCCCTTTCGAAGCATTGTACGGAAGGAGGTGTAGATCACCGTTGTTGTGGTATGAAGTTGGAGACCGACAGTTGTTTGGACCAGATTTGATTAAAGAATCTGAAGAGAAGGTTAAGTTGATTCGTGATAGACTTAAGGTAGCCCAGTCCAGGCAGAAGAGTTACGTGGATTCAAAACGCAAGGAGATCTACGAAGTTGGAGACAGAGTGTTTCTTCGTGTATCACCACTCCGAGGAGTTAAGCGCTTTGGAGTTAAGGGAAAGTTAGCACCGCATTTTGTGGGACCATACAAAGTTTTGGAATGTATGGGAGAAGTTGCTTACAAGTTAGAATTGCCCGAAGGATTGTCAGGAGTTCACGATGTGTTCCACGTTTCCCAGTTGAAGAAGTGCCACGTAGAGATGGCCGATATCCCTCTAAGAGATATAGTGCCACTGAAAGCGATACAGTTGGATAGCGACTTGACCTACGAGGAGAAGCCAGTCAAGATTCTTGAGTTTGCCAGCCGAGTTACACGCAGCAAAGTTATCAAGTTATGTAAAGTTCAGTGGAGCCACCATACCGAGGATGAAGCCACTTGGGAGCGAGAGGAAGATCTACGCAAAGACCATCCACACCTATTTTCTAGCCAACCCGAATCTCGAGGGCGAGATTCATCTTAAGGAGGGTAGGTTTGTAACATACCAAATTTTCAATTTGGAATGTTATACATTAGATCATCATTGCATATCATATTTTATTGCATTTTGGCTTGATCCTAGAAATTCTACGCAACTCAAGGACCTACGGAGAGAGTTGGGGATTTCGTTATTTTCATATTTGAGTTTTTCTCGAATTTTGAAAAGAGGATCATTTGATTTTAATTAATTTATCTTCGAATATTTCTTTTATAAAAATAAAAGATAGAGGATAAAATGACTTCCTCAAAATAAAGAAATATCGGAGATTTAATATTAAAATCAAATAAGATTTTTATTCGGAGTTTTCTCGCTATTTTATTTGAATTAGGAAAAACATGCGTTTTCAAAATTGCATTTTTGGACCAAATAAATGTTCACCTTGTCCGGCATATTTTTAGAGGACGGGGAAAATTTATTTCGGGATTTTTGGAGTTGGTTTATTATTCCTTTTCTTTCTTTTTCTGCACGTCGGAATTATTTAAAAAAATCAAACCGACTCCGGGCCGTACCCGAGTGTTACTCCGCCTAGGGGGGGGCTTTATAAGCCGCCGCCCCGAACTGCCCGAGGCCCAGCCCCGCCATAAGCCCACCCACGCCCTGACGCCAAACCCTAACCGCGCCGCCGCCGCCGTGGCCGCACGGCGCTGCCGTTGCCGCCCCGCGCCGCCTCGCCGGAGCCGCTCGCCGCCGCCGCCGTCTTGCCGGACTTTTGCCGGAGGTAACCGCCGCCGCCTCGGTTTTTGCGAGAAAACTGATCGGTTTTTTTAAACCCTAGATTCCTTTTTTATTTTTAGATCGATTTTTTCGGTTTAGTTATTCAGCGGACGTTCATCCGGATGTTCGTTTTAACGAATGGTTTTCACCGTTTAGCCGCAGATAGCAAACGTTCGTTCGTTATCCTATTTGTCAGTTTTTCTTTTTCTCGGATTTTCCGCGATTATTTTCGATCGCGATTTCTGATCCAATTTTCGTTTTAGTATAACTTTTCGCTCGTTTATCGGAATCAGGCGATTCAAGCACCTAGAGTTTCGTCTCGAAACCCTCTTTTTGTTTAACCAACTTAAACAAGTTTTTGCTACTGTAAAATTTGACTTTAGTCCGGATTAGTAAATGAAGCTTGTTTCTTTCGCAGTTTGAGTTTTGTTGCTTCGTTTGATTTGATTCTTTTTGCAAACCAGAGTTCTTAAATTGAACTATTTGGTTAGATCTCTTATTTGAGTTTTACCCGTGCCCTTTCTTGATTGCTTATTGTATGCTTGTTTGATTGCGATAGAGTACCCGAAGTGCGAAGCGTGCTACATCGAGTCTCTAGGTTTCACGGATCATCAGCAAGGCAAGTAACACTTTGATCATACCTCTTTACTACCAAGTTTTTATTGCATTAGATCAATCCTCAAAAAATTTCATGGTTAGGATCTGATTAAATTGTGGGTTGGGAAGTAGATTAGGTAGTACCTATTCACCTGTTTATTATCAAACCCTAGGAGTTACTTCTACGTTGCTTATACTGCTATGCTATGCTCGTAGACGTGGATTGGGTTTGAGTGTATTCACGACGGATGTGAGTATTGTTAATTAATGGTAACTTAAGGTGGCAACTTTAATACACATCTGGGTGGATTGAGGTACCTGGGGAACCCAGTGATTGCCTGTATTTTTGGAAATCCTGGGGTATCGTGTGATTTTCCTATGGACCGCCACCCAGGCTCAAAGGGATCATAAGATTATTCATGCTGGAAACTTCTGTGTGTAGCCACATGCCATTATGGGCTCTAGCATAGTTGAGTAAGTTGTGGGAAACCTTTCCATGATGGACTAGCAGATGTAGGGGATTGTAGGTGTACAGGTCCATCTATTGGTTAAGGGGACCTCTTCGGAAAGACTGTGTCTCGGTCATCCGTTTCTCAAACATCATGTAGTGCGAGAAATCCAACGGAGGAGATCGAGTCTTGTGGGGAAAAGTGCACAAACCTCTGCAGAGTGTACAAACTAATCATGGTTAGCCGTGTCCCCGGTTAAGGACATCTTGAGTATCTGGTTCTTGAATTATCATGTGGATCTCATCACTCTAAATTAATTTTGTTGGGTTATTATTTACTTTTAATTGGGATTGAGAGGGGGTTTACCTTCTCAAAGTTTTTCAACCAACTTCGTACTTAAGTAAAATATTTTCCTTTGCAGTAGGGAAAAATTGGCTTTTCGCAAAACTTATTAACCCTATAGCCTCCACCAGCCATATATGCATGTAGTGATAGCTTTACATTGTTCATTACTCTCTTGTGTTACACTGCCAGCATATTCCATGTGCTGAACCATTTCGGGCTGCAACGTATGATGTTGCAGACTTTTCAGATGACGAGTAAGGAGCCTTAGGTCATGGTCTTTCACTCAGTGATGCCGTTGGAGTTGATGGACTCACTTTATCTTCCAAGCCTTCCGTTGTTATTGTATTAGATGGACTTAAGCCATATTTATTGTAATAAGTTCTCTTTTGAGACACTCGATGTAATAAGTGTCTGATTACTACTCTGTTATAAATCCTCAAGTACTGTGTGTGTCAGCATTACCGATCCAGGGATGACACTAATGCACAGAGATCAGACTATTTGAGGTCTGGTCGCTACAATACTAGGACTAACTTTATAGACAAAACAAATTACCATGTTCTTCTAAAAGACTCACAAAATAATATAAGTGAAGCATGAGAGATCAATAATTTCTATAAAATAAAACCACCACCGTGCTCTAAAAAGATATAAGTGAAGCACTAGAGCAAAATTATCTAGCTCAAAAGATATAAGTGAAGCACATAGAGTATTCTAATAAATTCCGATTCATGCGTGTCTCTCCCAAAAGGTGTATGCAGCAAGGATGATTGTGGTAAACTAAAAAACAAAGACTCAAGTCATAAAATACGCTCCAAGCAAAACACATATCATGTGGTGAATAAAAATATAGCCTCAAGTGAAGTTACCGATAGACGAAGACGAAAGAGGGGATGCCTTCCGGGGCATCCCCAAGCTTAGGCTTTTGGTTGTCCTTGAATTTTACCTTGGGGTGCATTGGGTATCCCCAAGCTTAGGCTCTTTCCACTCCTTATTCCAAAATCCATCAAATCTTTACCCCAAAACTTGAAAACTTCACAACACAAAACTTCAATAGAAAATCTCATGAGCTCCGTTAGTATAAGAAAATAAACCACCACTTTAAGGTACTGTAATGAACTCATTCTTTATTTATATTGGTGATAAACCTACTGTATTCCATCTTATCTATTGTTCATACCCCCCCCCCCCCCGCCCGCCCGATACTAGCCATAGATTCATCAAAATAAGCAAACAACACGCGAAAAACAGAATCTGTTAAAAACAAAACAATCTGTAGCAATCTGGAGGTTTCGAATACTTCTGTAACTCCAGAAATTGTGAAAAAATAGGAAGACTGGGATAAAAAGTATATTGATCTACTGCAGTTAGAATTGGTATTTTATCGCTCTCTGGTAAAAAATAATAATTATTTTCGTGAGCGCATACTTTCTGTTTTTATCAGCAAGATCAAACAACAATCACCCAAGAAGATCCTAAAGGCTTTACTTGGCACAAACACTAATTAAAACATAAAAAACACAATCACAACAGAATCTAGATGAATTATTTATTACTAAACGGGAGCACAAAGCAAAGAACAAAACTAAAATTGGGTTGCCTCCCAGCAAGCGCTATTCTTTAAAGCCATTAAGCTAGGCATCTATAATTTTAATGATGCTCACATGAAATATAGCAATTGAAACACGAAGGGAGCATCATGAAGCATATGAAAATCACATCTAAGTCTAACATACTTCCTATGCATAGGCATTATATAAGCAAAAAAATTATCAAGACAAGCAAAAACTAGCATATGCAAGGAAGGAGAAAGAAACAATAGCAATCTCAACATAACGAGAGGTAATTTAGTGACACAAAAATATTTACAACCATATTTTCCTCTCTCATAAGAATTACATGTAGGATAATAATCAAATTCAACAATATAGATATCACATAAAATTTTCTCTTCATGATCCACATGCATGCAAAGTTGACACTCTTCCAAAATAGTGGGATTATCATAAAATAAAGTCATGACCTCTCCGTACCCACTTTTATCAAAAACTTCATAACATTGAACGTTATCCAAATATGTGGGATCTAAAGTTGACACTCTCCCAATCCCACTTTCAACATTATTGCAAACATTATTATCAATCGCATACTCATCATGGGGCTTAAATAAACTTTTAATATTATAAGAAGAATCACCTCGATCATGATCATTGCAACAAGTAGTAGACATAGCAAAATTAGCATCCCCAAGCTTAGGGTTTGCATATTTTAGCACAGTTGATATTAATAGAATTTATAATAACATCATTGCAATCATGCTTTTTATTCAAAGATCTATCGTGAATCACTTCATAAAGCACTTCACAAAAATTATCAGATTCACGGATTTCAAGCAAAACTTCATAAAAATAATCTAGTGCACTCAACTCACTAGCAATTGGTTCGATATAATTGGATCTCTTAAAAAGATTAGCAAGTTGATGAGGATCCATAAGATTTGGTTCTGATTTGCAATAAACACACAATTATACCAAGCAAACGAGAAAACAATCCAAGTAAGACATAAGGGCAAACGAAAAAGACGAACGAAAGAGAGGCGAAGAAAAGGCGAAGGTTTTTGAAAATCATTTTAGAAGTGGGGGAGAGAAAAACGAGAGGCGAATAGAAAATAATGTAATGCGAGGGAGAAGAGTTTATGGTGGGTACTTGGTATGTTTTGACTTGGCGTAGATCTCCCTGGCAACAGCGCCAGAAATCCTTCTTGCTACCTCTTGAGCATGCGTTGGTTTTCCCTTGAAGAGGAAAGGGTGATGCAGCAAAGTAGCGTAAGTATTTCCCTCAGTTTTTAAGAGCCAAGGTATCAATCCAGTAGGAGACAACACACAAGTCACCTAGTACCTGCACAAACAATTAAGAACCTTGCAACCAACGCGACAAAGGGGTTGTCAATCCCTTCACAGTCACTTGCAAAAGTGAGATCTGATAAAGATAGTGAAATAAATATTTTTGGTATTTTTGTTGTATAGATTGGAAAGTAAAGATTGCAAAGTAGTAAAGGAGATGCGATGTAAATTAAAAGAGATGCAATATAATAAGAAAGAGACACAGGGCCATAGGTTTCGCTAGTGGCTTCTCTCAAGATAGCATGTATTACGGTGGGTGAACAAATTACTGCTGAGAAATTGATAGAAAAGCGCATAGTTATGAGAATATATAAGGCAATGATCATTTATATAGGCATCACAGCCATGTTAAGTAGATCGAAACGATTCTGCATCTACTACTATGACTTCACACATCAACCGCTGTCCAGCATGCATCTAGAGTATTAAGTTTATAAGAACAGAGTAACGTATTAAGCAAGATGACATGATGTAGAGGGATAAACTCAAACAATATGATATAAACCCCATCTTTTTATCCTCGATGGCCATAATACAATATGTGCCTTGCTGCCCCTACTATCACTGGGAAAGGACGCCGCAAGATTGAACCAAAAGCTAAGCACTTCTCCCATTGCAAGAAAGATCAATCTAGTAGGCCAAACTAAACCGATAATTTGAAGAGACTTGCAAAGATATCAAATCATGCATATAAGAATTCAGAGAAGAACCAAATAATATTCATAGAAAATCTTGTTCATAAACCCACAATTGAACGGATCTCGGCAAACACACCGCAAAAGAGTATTACATCGAATAGATCTCCAAGAACATCGAGGAGAACTTTGTTTGAGAATCAAAGAGAGAGAAGAGGCCATCTAGCTAATAAATATGGACCCGAAGGTCTGTGGTAAACTACTCACGCTTCATCGGAGAGGCTATGGTGTTGATGTAGAAGCCCTCCGTGATCGATTCCCCCCTGGCAGATCACCGGAAGAGACCCAAAGATGGTATCTCATGGGTACAAAAGGTTGCGGTGGTGGAAAAGTGGTTTCGTGGCTCTCTGCGGCCGATCTAGGGTATAAGAGTATATATAGGCAAAAGAAGTACATCGGTGGAGCTATGAGGGGGCCACGAGGGTGGGGGCGCGCCTACCCCCCTGGGCGCGCCCTCATGCCTCGTGGATGCCTCGTGGTGTTCCAGACTTCAACTCCAAGTCTCCTGGTTTGCTTTCGGTCCAAGAAAGATCATCGTGAAGGTTTCATTCCATTTGGATTCCGTTTGGTATTCCTTTTCTGCGAAACTCTAAAATAGGCAAAAAAACAGAAACTGGCACTGGGCCTCTGGTTAATAGGTTAGTCCCAAAAATAATATAAAAGAGCATATTAAAGCCCATTAAACATCCAAAACAGATAATATAATAGCATGAAACAATCTAAAATTGTAGATACGTTGGATACATATCATGTACCCATACGTTGCCTCCTGCTTATCTAGATTATAGTGCTATGGTTCTTCATCAGTTTCTTGAGAGGAATGAACAGTTCCTCTAGTATCGACTAATCTTTGATAGACAGGGCACTGTCCATGTTGCCCTCCCTGATCCTACTTTCTTTAACTTTCAGGCAAAAAGGAGATATGTTATAACTAGGGAGGAGGCAAACGAGTATGAGAGGAGGACGGAGGTAGCTCGCCTCCAAGCTGCAGCTCTTCAGGCAGTAGCTGTTGCATCTGAGTACAACCCCAGCTACGACTTTGGATATCCGCCTGGCCAGCAGTGCCATAGACCAACTTAGGCCAAAAGCCTAAGCTTGGGGGAGTACGTATTTCTCACCGACATTACATTCATGTTCACACACTCAATCTAGTTGTCGGTGCTCATATGTTTTCATTGTACTATCCATGCTAGTTTATTTTATTTTTCTAAGCCTTCTTTTTGTGTGTTTGAAAAACCTTAATAAAAACAAACAAAATTAGTTGTAGCTTTTAGCTAGTTTACTTTCCATGCCTGTAGTAGTAGTAATTAAAAGAAAACCCAAAAAGATTTCTTGTTCTTCTTTTGCTTGTTGGGAGTTTTCCTGTATAAATAGTTTTATTTCCTTTCTTATTCTTTGGGGGTCGAGAGGAGAAGACCATGATGAAAATGTTGAGTGGCTCTCATATGCATTATTGTTGATTTAACCAAGAGCCCATATTACCTTGTCTTCTCCCTTGTATAAAATTCTTGCAGATTTCAGCTTAGTCCAATGCACGTGCACTATTATTATTATCCACACCATTCGGTCGTGCGAGTGAAAGCCAATAATGACGATATATGATGGACTGAGTGAGATGAGAGAAGCTGGTATGAACTCGACCTACCTTGTTTTTGTAAATATGATTAGTTCATCGTTCCTGATTCAGCCTATTATGAATGAAACATGTTTGCAATGACAATTAGAGATTATAGTTGCCCATGCCATGCTTAATTAGCTAGGAGTTTATAATGGTTTACCTTGCGTGCCAACATGCTATTAAAATGGTTGTGATGTGGTATGATAGGGTGGTATCCTCCTTTGAACGATTCGAGTGGCTTGACTTGGCACCTGTTCACGCATGTAGTTGAAACAAAATCAACATAGCCTCCATGATATTTACGTTCACGGTGATTTATATCCTACTCATGCTTGCACTCATTGTTGATTAATCTTAATGCATGTTCATGACTATTGTGGCTCTCTAGTTGGTCGCTTCCCAGTCTCTTTCTAGACTTCACTTGTACTAAGCGGGAATACTGCTTGTGCATCCACTTCCATAATGTCGGTGTACAAAAGTAGGGGCCCTTCTGTACCCCTTTACTTGTGCACGGGCAGTCGTAGCCACACCTGCGGCCGGGCTCGATAGGGCAGAGGAAGCAAAGATACAAAGCTGTCGAGGCAGCACCCAAGCCAGACGCATAAAGAGCAAAGGGACAAGATGGGCTTCCCCCGGCAAGAGCCTTGCCGGAGCAACTTGCCCAACAACAGCAAGACCGCCACCCTTGAGCCTGATAGTTATGACGCCATCAACAAGCGTCAAGACCGAGGCTCGGGAGCGCCTGCATGGTGGCATGCAGATCCTTGTGGAAACCAAAGGCCTGCAGGCCTAGGTGAGCACCAGATGCCGAAGACCCCCGGCAAGACCCTTGCCGAGGACACTCGCAACCCCGCCCCGGCAAGATCCTTGCCGAGGACGCCCACGAGATCCTGGCAAGGACCTTGTCGGGGGCGTCTACGAAGCCAAAGCCAGGCCCGCAGTTACCAAAGCTTCGCTGCCCCGCGCCCGTTCCGACGTGGTGACCAGCCTACCAACTAGGCACACGCTTGCGTGGCAGCATGCAGCTTCTAAGCCAACCAGCCAAGCACCTGCGTGGTGGCATGCAGATCCTGCCACCGCACCAGCTCAGTAGTCAGCCAGCCAGCATGGCGCTGCATGCCTCGTCACCTGGGACACGCGTCGAAGCAAGGCGAGGCGACGATGGACAGGACGGGCCTCTTTGTCGTCCTCGATAAAGCAAGAGGACACATAGGCAGTGCATTAAATGTGTTTGTCCTAGGATGTCAGGAGATAAACTTGTACACTGTACTTACTTTCCACCTCCTATGTGCCACTATGGCGACCCCTTTGACATATAAAAGGAGGCCCGAGGCGCACTGAGGAAGGATTCAGACTTTTTGGACTAGGCATGCACCGCAGCTAGTTCAAGAACTCAAGAACACTGAATACACACAAAGCAGTACTAGGGTTTTACGCATCGCTTGCGGCCCGAACCTGGGTGAAAAACTCCACTGAGTTGATCTTCTAGACCGGCTCTTTGTGCAGCCCCACGCCCCGCAACCGTAGAAGGGGTTCCGTTGAGGGATCCCATAGGTGTCGTTCCAGAACCCCGACATCTTTGGCGCGCCAGGTAGGGGCACTAAGGCTGTAGAAATCCGTTTTTGAGGCCAACTCATCGACTCCCTCGTCGCGATGGCTCCCAAGAAGAAGGCGATCACGACGATCGGCTCATCTGGGGTCGAACCACCCGTCCCGGTACGGGCGGGCGACGGAGCGATCGCGGATGGTGGCAGAGACATGGCCCACGAGCATCCACGACACTCTGGCAATCGGAGCCAGGCGAGCAGAGTCGTGCGTGCCCGAGATGACGAGTCGCGCGCCGCTGGGCCCGGGGGCGGGGCCGTGCTACCCACGGATGGTGCGGTGACCTCCTGGACGCCCCAGCCGGCGCCCGCGCCGTGACCTTCCCAGGCCACGCGTGACGAGCAACACAGCGACGTCGATACCCCCGGACACCGCCGCGGGTAGAGCCCTTTGCATCACTCTCAAGACACACCGGGCCGGCATGCGCACCCAGACGCTGGCGAAAATGGCGGGCGACAGCGAGACCGTGATAGAGCTCCTTCTAGCGTGCTTAGAAGTCGGAGAGCGCCATGGTCCATGCAGCTTTCGCCGCCACCCACACCAGTGGAAGCCTTGGCATGCGTGCAACTACTCCTCGACTTCCCCCCCCAGTAGCGGAGAAGCTCGACGAGTGGAGGGCCACCATTCGAAGCCTCGTCATCTTCGCCAACAAAGATGAGCCACGCCCAGCAGGGCCTTCGTGTCGGTGTTCTGTCGAGCCGGTGCATGCCAGAGGTGGGAGGACCGGGGACACTGCTGATAACCCACAAGTATAGGGGATCGCAACAGTTTTCGAGGGTAAAGTATTCAACCCAAATTTATTGATTTGACACAAGGGGAGCTAAAGAATACTCTCAAGTATTAGCAGTTGAGCTGTCAATTCAACCACACCTGGAAACTTAGTATCTGCAGCAAAGTATTTAGTAGAAAAATAATATGATAGTAGTGGTAACGGTAAGAAAAGGTAACGGTAATAAAAGCAATGTTTTGGTATTTTGTAGTGATGATATCAATAGCAACGGGAAAGTAAATAAGCGAAGAACAATATATGGAAAGCTCGTAGGCAATGGATCGGTGATGGAGAATTATGCCGGATGTGGTTCATCATGTAACAGTCATAACCTAGGGTGACACAGAACTAGCTCCAGTTCGTCAATGTAATGTAGGCATGTATTCCAAATATAGTCATACGTGCTTATGGAAAAGAACTTGCATAACATCTTTTATCCTACCCTCCCGTGGCAGCGGGGTCCTTATGGAAACTAAGGGATATTAAGGCCTCCTTTTAATAGAGAACCAGAACAAAGCATTAACACATAGTGAATACATGAACTCCTCAAACTACGGTCATCACCGGTAAGTATCCCGATTATTGTCACTTCGGGGTTAACGGATCATAACACATAATAGGTGACTATAGACTTGCAAGATAGGATCAAGAACACTCATATATTGATGAAAACATAATAGGTTTAGATCTGAAATCATGGCACTTGGGCCCTAGTGACAAGCATTAAGCATAGCAAAGTCATAGCAACATCAATCTTAGAACATAGTGGATACTAGGGATCAAACCCTAACAAAACTAACTCGATTACATGATAGATCCCATCCAACCCATCACCGTCCAGCAAGCCTACGATGGAATTACTCATGCACGGCGGTGAGCATCATGAAATTTGTGATGGAGGATGGTTGATGATGACGATGGCGACGGATTCCCCTCTCCGGAGGCCCGAACGGACTCCAGATCAGCCCTCCCAAGAGGTTTTAGGGCTTGGCGGCGGCTCCGTATCGTAAAACGCGATGATTTCTTCTCTCTCATTCTTTTTCTCCCCGAAACACAATATATGGAGTTGGAGTTGGAGTCAGAGAGGCAACAGGGGGCCCACGAGGTAGGGGGCACCCTAGGGGGGCAGGCGCGCCCCCACCCTCGTGGACAGGTGGCGGGCCCCTGGCCTTCATCTTTTGCAGGTATTTTTCATATTTTCTGAAAAGATGCTCCGTGAAGTTTCAGGTCATTCCGAGAACGTTTGTTTCTGCACATAAATAACACCATGGTAATTCTGCAAATGACAATGGTGCTCTCCAACTGGTGCTTTTTAATAAGAGGATGATGACTCAGCATAAAAGTAAATAGATAGACCCTTCGCAGAGGGAAGCAGGGATTTGTAGAGGTGCCAGAGCTCGGTTTTCAAACAGAGGTGAATAATATTTTGAGCGGTATACTTTCATTGTCAACATATCAACCAAGAGATGGCGATATCTTCCATGCTACACACATTATAGGTGGTTCCCAAACAGAATGGTAAAGTTTATACTCCCCCTTCCACCAACAAGCATCAATCCATGGCTTGCTCGAAACAACGAGTGCCTCAAACCAACAAGAGTCCCAGAGGGGTTTTGTTTGCCAATATTTTGATTTAGTTTGCATAAAGCATGGGACTGGGCATCCCGGTGACCAGCCATTTATCTCGTGAGTGAGGAGCGGAGTCCACTCCTCTTGAGAATAACCCGCCTAACATGGAAGATACAGACATCCCTAGTTGATATATGAGCTATTAGAGCATACAAAACAGGATATTTATTTGAAGGTTTAGAGTTTGGCACATACAAATTTACTTGGAACGGCAGGTAGATACCGTATATAGGTAGGTATAGTGGACTCATGTGGAATAACTTTCGGGCTTAAGGGATTGGATGCACAAGCAGTATTCCCGCTTAGTACAGGTGAAGGCTAGCAAAAGACTGGGAAGCGACCAGCTAGAGAGCGACAACAGTCATGAACATGCATTAAAATTAATCAACACCGAATGCAAGCATGAGTAGGATATAATCCACCATGAACATAAATATCGTGAAGGCTATGTTGATTTTGTTTCAACTACATGCGTGAACATGTGCCAAGTCAAGTCAATCATTCAGAGGAGGATACTGTTAGGAATAGGCAACATGTATTCCCATGAGGCCATAGGCCGATATATATATATATATATATATATATATATATATATATATACACACACACATGTACAGGTGTGGAACATATGCAGGAAAACCCTTATACAACGGGATAAATACAAAGGGGTACATGACTTATATTATAACTCTAACACCCCCCCCCCTCAAACTCATGGTGGATGAACAACACTGAGTTTGGAGAGATAAAAGCCATGTTGTGCTCTAGTCTGGGCCTTCGTCAGGAAATCCGCCAACTGTAACTCGGAAGGCACATACTGAAGAGCAATAACCTGATCCTGCACACCAGCGCGCACATAGAAAGCATCAACACCAATATGCTTGGTGAGCTCATGCTTCACAGGATCACGCGCAATGCTGATAGCACCTGTACTGTCAGATAAGAGCAGAGTCGGTGTAGTGACAGAAACACCAAAATCGTGAAGTAACCACCGTAACCAAGTCACCTCTGCCGTCAAAAGAGCCATTGCTCGCAACTCAGCCTCGGCACTCGAACGGGAAACTGCAAGCTGTTTCTTCGTCTTCCAGGCAATGAGAGAACCACCAAGAAAAACACAGTAAGCAGAAAGTGAACGGCGATCTGAAGGATCACTAGGCCACGTAGCATCCGAATAGGCCTGAAGCTGTAAAGAACTGGAGCGAGGAAAGAAGAGACGGTGAGAGATCGTGCCTCGAAGATATCGGAGAACACGAAGGAGATGACTATAGTGAACCGATGTGGGAGCAGAGACAAACTGACTCAGAATATGAACCGGATAAGAGATGTCCGGACGAGTGACAGCTAGATAGACAAGACTGCCAACAAGATGACGATAATGCGTCGGGTCAGGGAGAGGATCACCATCAGTAGCACGGAGGTGAACATTGAGCTCCATAGGAGTCTCAACAACGCGCTCGTCAGTAAGAGCAGCACGAGCAAGAAGATCCTGGATATACTTTTCCTGGGATATAAAAAAGCCATCAGAGGTAGAAGAGACTTCAATCCCAAGAAAGTAGCAAAGAGGTCCAAGATCAGATATAAGAAACTGCTCACTAAGACGGGCCTTTACAAAGGCAATATACTCAGGGTCATCCCCCGTGATGATCATGTCATCAACATAGAGAAGAAGAAGAGTCCGACCACGAGGAGAAAGGTGAATAAACAATGCTGGATCATGAGGACTTGCTGAAAAACCAGCAGCAGTGATCACAGAGGCAAAGCGCTCAAACCAGGCGCGAGGGGCTTGCTTAAGGCCATAGAGAGAGCGACGAAGACGACATACCATGCCATCAGGAACAGAATACCCAGGTGGTGGCTGCATGTACACCTCCTCACGCAGCTCACCATTAAGAAAGGCATTCTTAACATCAAGCTGAGATATAGACCAGTGGCGTGCAGAGGCAACGACAAGAAGTGTACGAACAATGGTCATATGGGCCACAGGAGCAAAAGTCTCGTCATAATCACGACCGTGCTCCTGCTGAAAACCACGAGCCACAAGACGAGCTTTGCGACGCTCAAGAGAACCATCGGAGCGAGTCTTAACCTTGTAGACCCACTTACAAGTGATCGGACGGACTCCGGGAGGAAGAGAAACAAGATCCCAGGTACCAGTGCGTTCAAGAGCAGCAATCTCCTCTGCCATCGCAAACTGCCATTCAGGATGAACAACAGCCTGACGGTAAGAAGTCGGCTCAAGAACAGCAGCACCAGCGGTGGGAAATCCAAAGCGATCAACAGGCGGACGAGGACGAGAACGCAAGCCATAAGTAGGCTGAGAGGAAGATGACGACTCATCCACAAAGGCATCGACTGGTCGTGGACGACGAGTGTAATGCTGAGGAAAAGATGGAATAATAGAAGGAGGAATCGTCAAGGTAGAATCGGGGGGTGGCAACGAAGAAGTCACCGGAGATGAAGGTGTAGAATCCGGTGACATGCTGGGAGAGGAGACCGGGGAGGAAGTCACCGGAGATGAAGGTGGAGAACCCGGTGACATGCTAGGCGAGGAGACCGGGGAGGATGGTGGCTGCAAATCAACTAGAGGTGGAGAAGGAGAGGAAGTGGAATGGAGAGGTACAGGCTCGACGGGGGTGATAGGTGAGTCAGGAAAAGTGAGGAAAGAGATATCCTGCATTGAAAAGGTCGAGGAAGATGGGCGTGTGTAGAAGGGACGAGACTCATCAAAAGTCACGTCTCGAGAGATACGCATCTGACGACCGATAGGATCCCAACAACGATAGCCCTTATGCTCATCACTGTAGCCTAAGAAGACACACTCAACAGACTGAGCGGTCAGTTTGGTGCGTTCGCGAGGGGCAAGAAGAACATAGCAAACACAACCAAACGAGTGAAGCATCGAATAATCGGGAGAACGATCAAAAAGTCGCTCGAAAGGAACACCACCTTGTAGAGCAGCGGAAGGCTGTATATTGATAAGATAGGTGGATGTGGAGACGGCCTCAGCCCAAAAATGAGGCGGGAGAGAGGCAGCAATCATCAATGCACGAGTCATCTCAAGAAGATGTCGATGCTTTCGCTCAGCCACACCATTCTGAGCATGAGCACCAGGACAAGAGAATTGAGAGAGAGTCCCTTGCTCAGCAAGAACACCACGCAACATCTTAGAGATATACTCGCCAGCGGAGTCAGCACGAAAAACACGAATGGGTGAAGAGAACTGAGTATGAACCATGGCAGCAAAACGCTTATAAATAGACAACACCTCAGAACGAGAAGTCATGAAATAAAGCCATGTGTAACCAGAGAAATCATCTATGAAAATAATATAGTATTTATGACCACCTTTCGAAGCGAAAGGGGCCGGACCCCATGCATCAGAATGGACTAAATCGAAAGGACGCTTGGACACTGACTCACTATGTGAATATGGTAACTGAATCTGCTTGCCAAGACGACAACCCTGACACTCTAAAGAGACATCTCCTGAGACAGACCCCAGAAGACCTCGACGAACTAAAGAAGACAACCGAGAACCACACAGATGACCAAGTCGATGATGCCACTGCTGGAAGGAACCAGTAACGGAGGCGACAGAAGCGGAAGAACTGGCGATGGTGGTGGCAGCGGAAGGAACATGAAGCCAGTCCAACTCCCAAAGACCCTGAGAATCACGACGGCGAGGGCCAGCCCCAACCAGAGTGTGCGTGCGACGGTCCTGGACAGAACAAGAGTCAACGTCAAGGATGACGTGACAACAAGAATCAGTAAGTTGACCAGCAGAAAACAGATTCATGGTAAGTCGAGGAACATGAGCAACATCAGGAACAGAATAAGAAGGAGTGGTAAGATTGCCTCTACTAGCAACAGAAAGTGGAGTACCATCAGCAGTGAAGACATGAACAGGAGAATCCAGTGATCGAAGAGAGGACAAAGTGGAAGAATGAGAAGACATATGAAAAGAAGCTCCAGAGTCCAGAACCCATGGGGATGTACCTGACTGTGTAGAGGGTGATTGCTCAGTGCAGGAAGCATCAGTCACAGAACCAGCAGTACCTGTCGAGGAAGAACCTGAAGCCGCAAGCAGACGCTTAAGTCTCAGAATATCCTGCTCAGACAAAGCAATGGCTGAAGCTGTTGAGGTAGATGACGAAGTCCCTGAAGATGATGATCGCGCCTTGCGCAGGTGTTTCTTCTTCGTGTAGCACTGAGACTCAAGATGACCATCGTTGTTGCAATAGTCGCAATGTGGATGGGGGCGACCTGAGCCTCCAGAAGGAGTGGGCAAGAGCGGCGGAGCACTCGAGCGAGAAGGGGTCGGTGCAGCAGGTGGCGTAGGAGCACGAGTAACGAGCATAGAGGGAACCTCCAGCAAACCAGCACCACGTAAGCGAGTCTCCTCAGCACGAATCTCAGAAAGCGCCTCCATGAGAGAAATACGGCTACGAGCAAACAACTGAGCACGCCGGGGCTCAAACTCCTTACGGAGCCGAGACAGGAACTCATAGACGCGATGAAACTCCAAATTGGCCTGGACAGCCTGGCAACAGGGGCAGGTACGACAACCAGCACTGCGGAGAGAATCAAGCTGGCGCCAGATAGCAGAACTCTGTGCATAGAAGTCATCAACAGTAGAGTCTCCCTGCTGAAGAGCATGCTCCTGACGGACCACAGAAAGGTACAGGGCGTCACCAGAGGGCTCATAGCGCTGACGAAGATGGGTCCACATCTCAAAGACAGTAGGAAGACCCAGAAACTCAGAAGCAAACTGGGGCAGAACACTAGCAGTGAGAACAGCTGCAGCATGAGCATCATCATCAAGCCACTGGGTGTAAACAGACAGAGCACCATGATATGTCTGAAGAGCCTCCTCATAAGCCAAAACCCTCTCATCATAAGCACGATCAGCAGCCTCAGCAGCAAGCTTAGCCGCATCCTTGGCGGCTTGATTAGCATCCGTAGGAAGAACTGCTGGAGTCGGCGGAATAGGAGCCACCGGAGGAATCGGACGTGGCGGACAGCAGACCTCGCCAGAAAGAACACCCCAAAGACGGATGCCACGCATGTGAATGCGCATGAAGCCAGTAAACTCGGTGTAGTTAGTACCATCAAAGATCACCGGACAGCGAGGGACAGCAACATAGCCCAATGCAGCAGACATTTGTTTTAGGAATCCGAAGTCGGGCCTGCGAGCGAGAGATGAGATCGAGCGATCAGGCGGAGGTGGCAGTGCGGGAGCGATGGAATCCTTCCTGCGGGACGAACCCCTGCTGGGCCTGCTGAGCGATGACGCAGAGGCGGCCTTCGAGCGATGCTGAGATCGAGCGGGAGCGGCAGCTTCGGTGCTTAGCGATCAGTCAATGGAGTCCTTCGAGCGATTCAGAGATCGAGCGGGAGCGGCAGCTTCGATCGCCGATCGGGAGAGGAGAGAGATCGCCCCCTGCGGCCTGCTGCTTCGATCGCCGATCGGGAGAGGTGAGAGATCGAGAGAGGAGATCGATCTGGAGAGGAGGGATCGAACGCACGAGTTGTAGTGTGCGAAAAAATTAACCTAGCTCTAATACCATGTTAGGAATAGGCAACATGTATTCCCATGAGGCCATAGGCCGATATATATATATATACATGTACAGGTGTGGAACATATGCAGGAAACCCCTTATACAACAGGATAAATACAAAGGGGTACATGACTTATATTATAACTCTAACAGATACCACCCTATCATACCACATCATAACTATCTCAATAGCATGTTGGCACGCAAGGTAAACCATTATAACTCATAGCTAATCAAGCATGGCACAAGAAACTATGATCTCTAATTGTCATTGCAAACATGTTTATTCATAATAGGCTGAATCAGGAATGATGAACTAATCATATTTACAAAAACAAAAGAGGTTGAGTTCATACCAGCTTTTCTCATCTCAGCCAGTCCATCATATATCATCATAATTGCCTTTCACTTGCACGACCGAACGATGTGAATAATAATAATAGTGCATGTGCATTGGACTAAGCTGGAATCTGCAGGCATTCAATAACCAGGAGAAGACAAGGCAATATGGGCTCTTTTGTCAGATAAACAATAATGCATATAAGAGCCACTTTAACAATTTAATTATTGTCTTCTCCTATCGACCCCCAAAGAAAAGAAAAGAAATAAAACTATTTACACGGGAAAGCTCCCAACAAGCAAAAGAAGAACAGGAAATATTTTTGGGTTCTCTTTTTAATTACTACTACAAGCATGGAAATTAAACTGATTAAAAGCTACAACTAATTTTTTTGGTTTTTCTTAAGGTTTATTAAACACACAAGAAGAAAGCATAAAAAGGAAATAAACTAGCATGGATGATACAAATGAAAAAGTATGAGCACCGACATCTAGCAATGAGTGTGTGAGCATAAATGTAATGTCGGTGGGAAATACATACTCCCCCAAGCTTAGGCTTTCGGCCTAAGTTGGTCTATGGCCACAGCTGGCCTGGTGGATATCCATACTAGTAGCTGGGGTCGTACTGCGATGCGGCGATTATCGCCTGCTGAGCTATAGCGTGGTGACGAGCGGCCTCCTCTCTCCTATCGTACTCATCTGCTTCCTCTCTAGTAATAGTATATCTTCCTCTTGCCTGATAATCAAAGAAGGCAGGAGCAGGGAGAGTAATAAGGACAGCACGGCGTCTGTCAAAGATTAGTCGATACTGGAGAGGTGATTCGTTCCTCTCGACAAACTGGTGGTGAACCATAGCATTAAAATCTAGATAAGCAGGAGGTAATTCAATATCATCTTCGCGTATGGCTACACCAAGAAAATTAGCTATGCGGGTTGCATAAATTCCACCAAGGAAATCTCCATTAAATCTATTAAGATGCAACCTACGTGTAATAATGGCTCCCAAATTAGAAGATTTATCTCCTAACACAGCACTCCTAAGAATACTGAGGTCAGGGACACACATGTGACATGCATCATCTTTACCATTAATGCACCTACCTATGAAGAGAGCAAAGTAATGTATAGCAGGAAAGTGAATGCTCCCTATGGTAGCTTGTGTAATATCTCTAGATTCTCCCACAGTTATGCTAGCAAGAAAATCTCTAAATTCGGATTTGCGAGGATCCCTTATACTACCCCATTGTGGAAGTTTGCATGCAGTGGTAAAATCCTCTAAGTCCATAGTGTAAGAATTATCATAAAGATCAAACAGGATAGTTGGAGAATTCCGTGAAGTTGAAAATTCAAACCTCCTCACAAAGGTACTGGTGAGGTTGTGGTACTGGCTGCACTTCTCTTCCTCGAAGCTCACAAGATCAGCGTTACACAAATATGCATTGAATTCTTCCTTAATTCCCGCTCGATCCATAAAGTTCTCAGAAGGCCACTCACAAGGACGCACTGGAGCGTCTCTTGGTGGCTCTTCATCAGCATCACGCATTGCAAGCCTGGGGCCTTGCTTCCTTGAGGAACCACCCTGGAACATTTTCCTAAGCATTTTTCTTCCTCTGAAAAATTCTGAAAATTTTTAGTAACTTCAAAATAAAAGTAAACCAAACTCAATAATATTGATAGCAACTACTCCTACAAGTGCCTAGAGCCTATATCATGCTTCAAAAGTACTTTTGACCATATAAATTTGACATGCAAGCTCAAGAACAGGGTCACCTAAGCAGCAAAAATTTGAAATGAATAAAGCACTAGAACAAAAACTAATTGGACCAATGAAGGAGTCACATACCAAGGAACAATCTCCCCAAGCAGTTTTGTGAGAGATGCTTTGAGCAAGGAGATCGAAAATGGCAGCAAAACGAGCTTGGACTCGGGTTTGAGCTGGTTATTTGTGTTTTGGGGAGGAAGAAGGAGTGTATGGGTGAAAGGATAAGTGGAGGAGGGCCGCTGTGGGCCCACGAGGCAGGGGGCGCGCCCTCCACCCTCCTGGGCAGGTGGTTGACCCCCTTGCTTTGTTCTTAGTGCCAAATATTCTCAAATATTCTAGAAAAAATCATATTTAAATTTCAGGGCATTTCGAGAACTTTAATTTTCGAGGTATTTTTATATTGCACAGATAATCAAATAATAGACAGAAAAATATTTATTTTTATTTTATTTAAAATAAATAACAAAAAGTAAAAGTGGGGTACAGAAGGTTGTGCCTTCTAGTTTCATCCATCTCATGATCATCAAAAGGAATCCACTAACAAGGTTGATCAAGTCTTCTTAACGAACTCATTCCGAATAACATGGAACCGGAGAAATTTCGAATAACACTATGTTACCTCAACGGGGATATGCACATCCCCAATAATAAGAATATCATATTTCTTCTTGACAGTAGGAAGAGGAAATTCAAAACCTCCAAATATAATCGATGGCATTATTCCAATAGAGTTGATAAGATGAACTTGAGGTTGTTTCCTCGGAGAGTGTACCGTATGCTCATTACCATTAACATGAAAAGTGACATTGCCTTTAGTGCAATCAATAACAACCCCTGCAGTATTCAAAAAGGGTCTTTCAAGAATAATAGACATACTATCGTCCTCAGGAATATCAAGAATAACAAAGTCCGTTAAAATAGTAATGTTTGCAACTACAACAGGCACATCCTCACAAATACCGACAGGTATAGCAGTTGATTTATCATCCATTTGCAAAGATATTTCAGTAGCTGTCAACTTATTAAAATCAAGTCTACGATATAAAGAGAGAGGCATAACACTAACACCGGCTCCAAGATCACATAAAGCAGTTTTATCTTTGGTATTCCACCCTTAAAAGTATAATTAGCAAGCATGGTGGAAATTTCAGCTTCCGGTATCTCTCTTTTATTTGTAATAATATATTTCATGTACTTAGCATAAGGATTGGTTTTGAGCATATCAGTTAATCGCATACGCAAAAAGATAGGTCTAATCATTTCAGCAAAGCGCTCAAAATCCTCATCATCCTTTTTCTTGGATGGTTTGGGAGGAAAAGGCATGGGTTTCTGAACCCAAGGCTCTCTTTATTTACCATGTTTCCAAGCAACAAAGTCTTTTTTATCATAACTTTGATTCTTTGATTGTGGGTTATCAAGATCAACAACAGGTTCAATTTCTATGTCATTATCATTACTAGGTTGAGCATCATTATGAAAATTATTGTTAACATTATCACTAGTTTCAGGTTCATTACATGATTGTGTTTTAGCATCAGAAATAGAAATATCATTTGGATTCTCAGGTGGTTCAATAACAGGTTCACTAGAAGCATGCAAAGTCCTGTCATTTTTCTTTTTCTTCCTTTTAGAAGGACTAGGTGCATCTATATTATTTCTCTGAGAATCTTGCTCAATTCTCTTAGGATGGCCTTCAGGATACAAAGGTTCCTGAGTCATTCTACCAGTTCTAGTAGCCACTCTAACATCATTATCATTATTCTTACTATTCAATTCATTGAGCAAATCATTTTGAGCTTTAAGTACTTGTTCTACTTGAGTGGTAACCATAGAAGCATGTTTACTAATACGTTTAAGTTCACCTTTAACATTAGCCATGTAATCACCCAAGTGTTCAAGCATATTTGAATTGTATTTCAATTGTCTACCAAAATAAGCATTAAATTCTTCTTGCTTAGCCATAAATTTATCAAACTCATCTAAGCATGGGCTAGCAAATTTAGTAAATGGGATTTCAGCTTTATCATATATGTAGAGAGAATTTACCTTTACTACCAGTGTCGGGTTATCAAGACCATGAGTTTCTTCAATAGGTAATGGATTAAGATTATATGCTTCTTCAACAGGCGGTAAATTAAGACCATGTATTTCTTCAATGGGAGGTAAATTCTTAACATCTTCAGCTTTAATACCTTTTTCTTTCATACATTTCTTTGCCTCTTGCATATCTTCAGGACTGACAAATAGAATACCCCTCTTCTTCAGATTTGGTTTAGGAATAGGCTCAGGAATTGGCTCCGGAGGTTTCCAATTATTTTCATTTGTCAACATATTATTCAATAGAATTTCAGCTTCATCCGGTGTTCTTTCCCTGAAAACAGAACCAGCACAACTATCCAGGTAATCTCTGGAGGCATCAGTTAGTCCATTATAAAAGATATCAAGTATTTCATTTTTCTTAAGAGGATGATCAGGCAAAGCATTAAGTAATTGGAGAAGCCTCCCCCAAGCTTGTGGGAGACTCTCTTCTTCAATTTGCACAAAATTATATATATATCCCTTAAAGCAGCTTGTTTCTTATGAGCGGGGAAATATTTAGCATAGAAGTAATAAATCATACCCTGGGGACTACGCACACAACCAGGATCAAGAGAATTAAACCATATCTTAGCATCACCCTTTAATGAGAACGGAAATATTTTAAGGATGTAAAAGTAACGAGTTCTCTCATCTTTAGTGAACAGGGTGGCTATATCATTCAATTTAGTAAGATGTGCCACAATAGTTTCAGATTCATAACCATGAAAAGGATCAGATTCAACCAAAGTAATTATATCAGGATCAACAGAGAATTCATAATCCTTATCAGTAACAAAGATAGGTGAAGTAGCAAAAGCAGGGTCAGGTTTCATTCTAGCATTTAGAGATTGCTTACTCCATTTAGCTGATAGCCTTTTGAGTTCATTTCTATTTTTGCAAGCTAAAATAGCTAAAGAAGCTTCTTGATCAAAAACATAACCCTTAGGAATAACAAGTGATTCTTCATCATCACTTTCATCAGTATCATCAGATTCAATATTTTCAATTTCTCTAGCTCTAGCAAGTTGTTCATGAAGAAATTTACCAAGTGGCACAGTAGTATCAAGCATAGAAGTGGTTTCATCATAGGTATCATGCATAGTAGAAGTAGCATCATCAATAACATGCAACATATCAGAACGAATAGCAGAAGCAGGTGTAGGTGTCGCAAGCTTACTCAAAACAGAAGGTGAATCAAGTGCAGAGCTAGATGGCAGTTCCTTACCTCCCCTCGTAGTTGAGGGATAGATCTTGCTTTTTGGATCTCTCAAGTTCTTCATAATGATAAGCAGATATATATCCCAAGTGACTCAAAGAATAGAGCTATGCTCCCCGGCAACGGCGCCAGAAAATAGTCTTGATAACCCACAAGTATAGGGGATCACAACAGTTTTCGAGGGTAAAGTATTCAACCCAAATTTATTGATTCGACACAAGGGGAGCCAAAGAATACTCTCAAGTATTAGCAGCTGAGTTGTCAATTCAACCACACCTGTAAACTTAGTATCTGCAGGAAAGTATTTAGTAGCAAAATAATATGATAGTAGTGGTAACAGTAACAAAAGGTAATGGTAGTAAAAGCAATGTTTTTGGTATTTTGTAGTGATGATAGCAATAGCAACGGGAAAGTAAATAAGCGAAGAACAATATATGGAAAGCTCGTAGGCAATGGATCGGTGATGGAGAATTATGCCGGATGCGATTCATCATGTAACAGTCATAACCTAGGGTGATACAGAACTAGCTTCAGTTCGTCAATGTAATGTAGGCATGTATTCCAAATATAGTCATACATGCTTATGGAAAAGAACTTGCATAACATCTTTTGTCCTACCCTCCCGTGGCAGCGGGGTCCTTACGGAAACTAAGGGATATTAAGGCCTCATTTTAATAGAGAACCGGAACAAAGCATTAACACATAGTGAATACATGAACTCCTAAAACTACGGTCATCACCGGTAAGTATCCCGATTATTGTCACTTCGGGGTTAACAGATCATAACACATAATAGGTGACTATAGACTTGCAGGATAGGATCAAGAACACTCATATATTGATGAAAACATAATAGGTTCAGATTTGAAATCATGGCACTCGGGCCCTAGTGACAAGCATTAAGCATAGCAAAGTCATAGCAACATCAACCTCAGAACATAGTGGATACTAGGGATCAAACCCTAACAAAACTAACTCGATTACATGATAGATCCCATCCAACCCATCACCGTCCAGCAAGCCTACGATGGAATTACTCACGCACGACGGTGAGCATCATGAAATTGGTGATGGAGGATGGTTGATGATGACGATGGCGACAGATTCCCCTCTCCGGAGGCCCGAACGGACTCCAGATCAGCCCTCCCAAGAGGTTTTAGGGCTTGGCGGCGGCTCCGTATCGTAAACGCTATGATTTCTTCTCTCTCATTTTTTTCTCCCCGAAACACAATATATGAAGTTGGAGTTGGAGTCGGAGAGGCAACAAGGGGCCCACAAGGTAGGGGCGCGCCCCCCACCCTCATGGACAGGTGGTGGGCCCCCTGGCCTTCATCTTTTGCAGGTATTTTTCATATTTTCTGAAAAGATGCTCCGTGAAGTTTTAGGTCATTCCGAGAATGTTTCTTTCTGCACATAAATAACACCATGGTAATTCTGCTGAAAACAACATCAGTCCGGGTTAGTTCCATTCAAATCATGCAAGATAGAGTCCAAAACAAGGGCAAAAGTGTTTGGAAAAGTAGATACGACGGAGACGTATCAACTGCGACCACGGTGCACTCTCCTCCCCCACGGCCGCAACAACAACCGCCGGCTCGCCGGGCCGACGCCCGCGACAATGATTCTACGGCGTCGTCTGATCCGTGAGCCCGCCGTGACCAACGCCAAGTCCTTTAGGAGCGAGCTTTGGAAGACGCTCGGACCATAATCGAGCGGCGGCCAGACACACGCCATCAGTCAGATAGACGTGTGGGACCCACGGTGGACCGCCCAGCATCAGGGGTAATGGTGACCTACCTTATGAGGTGGGTTGTCCAGCTTTCACCCGTGAGCTGCGACAGTTCCAGTGGCCCACCCACCGCACGTTCAAGCCTGAGGTTGGAGAAAAATACAATGACAAGACTCACCCATCGGAGTTCCTCAGCATCTACACCATCGTGATGTGATACGTCCATTTTGCATCATGCTTTTATATCGATATTTATTGCATTATGGGCTATTATTACACATTATGTCACAATACTCATCACTATTCTCTCTTATTTTACAAGGTTTGCATGAAGAGGGGGAATGCCAGCAGCTGGAATTCTGGGCCGGAAAAGGAGAAAATATTAGAGACCTATTCCGCACATCTCCAAAAGTCCTGAAACTTCACAGGAGGACGTTTCAGAATATATATAAAATATTGAGCGCAAGAAGTACCAAAGGGCCACCCACCAGCCACGAGGGTGGGGGCGCGCCCTACCCCCTAGGCGCACCCCTACCTCGTGGGCTCCCTGGTGTCCCTCCGATGCCCATCTTCTGCTATATGAGGTCTTTCTCTGAGGAAAAATAATAAGAAAGCTCACGGGACGAAACTCCGCCGCCACGAGGCGGAACCTTGGCGGAACCAATCTAGGGCTCCGGCAGAGCTGTTCTGCCGGGGAAACTTGGGAAATCATCACCATCATCATCACCAACGATCCTCTCATCGGGAGGGGGTCAATCTCCATCAACATCTTCACCAGCACCATCTCATATCAAACCCTAGTTCATCTCTTGTATCCAATCTTTGTATCCAAACCTCAGATTGGTACCTGTGGGTTACTAGTAGTGTTGATTACTCCTTGTAGTTGATGCTAGTTGGTTTACTTAGTGGAAGATCATATGTTCAGATCCATTATGCATATTAATACCCCTATGATTATGAACATGAATATGCTTTGTGAGTAGTTACGTTTGTTCCTGAGGACATGGGAGAAGTCTTGCTATTAGTAGTCATGTGAATTTGGTATTCGTTCGATATTTTGATGAAATGTATGTTGTCATCCCTCTAGTGGTGTCATGTGAACGTCGACTACATGACACTTCACCATTGTTTGGGCCTAGAGGGAGGCATTTGGAAGTAATAAGTAGATGATGGGTTGCTAGAGTGACAGAAGCTTAAACCCTAGTTTATGTTTTGCTTCGTAAGGGGCTGATTTGGATCCATATGTTTCATGCTATGGTTAGGTTTACCTTAATACTTCTGTTGTAGTTTCGGATGCTTGCAACGGGGGTTAATCATAAGTGGGATGCTTGTCCAAGTAAGGACAGTACCCAAGCACCGATCCACCCACATATCAAATTATCAAAGTACCGAACAAGAATCATATGAATGTGATGAAAACTAGCTTAACAATAATTCCCATGTGTCCTCGGGAGCGCTTTCCTTCATATAAGAGTTTGTCCAGGCTTGTCATTTGCTACAAAAAGGATTGGGCCATCTTGCTGCACCTTATTTACTTTTATTACTTGCTACTCGTTACAAATTACCTTATCACAAAACTATCTGTTACCGATAATTTCAGTGCTTGCAGTGAATACCTTACAGAAAACTGCTTATCATTTCCTTCTGCTCCTCGTTGGGTTCGACACTCTTACTTATCGAAAAGCTACGATAGATCCCCTACACTTGTGGGTCATCAAGACTCTTTTCTGGCACCGTTTCCGGGGAGTGAAGCGCCTTTGGTAGGTGGAATTTGATAAGGAAAAATTTATATAGTGTGCTGAAATTTACTGTCACTTGTTACTATGGAACATAATCCTTTGAGGGGCTTGTTAGGGGTATCTTCACCTTGTCCGGAACCACAATTAGTTACCCCTCAACCTACTTAACCTACTGAAAATGTCTACTTTGAAACTCCTTCGGGTATGATAGAGAAACTGCTAGCTAATCCTTTTCCAGGAGATGGAACATTGCATCCCGATTTACACTTAATCTATGTGGATGAAGTTTGTGGATTATTTAAGCTTGCAGGTATGCCCGATGATGTTATCAAGAAGAAGGTCTTCCCTTTATCTTTGAAGGGAGAGGCATTGACATGGTATAGGCTATGTGATGATATGGGATCATGGGACTATAAGCGATTGAAATTGGAATTTCACCAGAAGTTTTATCCTATGCATCTTCTTCATCGTGATCGTAATTATATATATAATTTTTGGCCTCGCGAAGGAGAAAGCATCGCTCAAGCTTGGGGAGGCTTAAGTCAATGTTATATTCATGCCCCAATCATGAGCTATCAAGAGAAATGATTATTCAAAAAAATTATGCTCGGGCTTTCTCTCAGTAATCGCTCCATGCTCGATACTTCTTGTATTGGATCTTTTATGATGAAGACTACTGAATTCAAATGGGATTTATTGGAAAGAATTAAATGCAGCTCTGAAGATTGGGACCTCGACAAAGGTAAGGAGTCAGGTATAACACCTAAGTATGATTGTGTTAAATCTTTTATGGATACTGATGCATTTCATGAATTTAGCACTAAATATGTACTTGACTCTGAGATAGTAGCTTCTTTCTATGAATCCTTTGCTACTCATGTTGATCTCCCTAAGGAGAAGTGGTTTAAATATAATCTTCCCATTGAAGTAAAAGTAGTTGCACCTATTAAAGTTGAAGAAAATACTATAACTTATAATGATCCTGTTGTTCCTATTGCTTATGTTGAGAAACCACCTTTCCCTGTTAGAATAAAGGATCATGCTAAAGTTTCAACTGTAGTCAACAAAAGTAATATTAGGACACACAAACCCCCTGAACAAATTAAAGTTGAACCTAGTATTTCTATGGTTAAAGATCTCTTGGCCGATAATATTGATGGGCATGTTATTTACTTCTGTGATGAGACTGCTAGAATTGCTAGACCTGATACTAAAAATAAACATAGACCTGTTGTAGGCATGCCTGTTGTTTCTGTTAAAATAGGAGATCATGGCTATCATAGCTTATGTGATATGGGTGCTAGTGCAAGTGCAATACATCATTCCTTATACAAAGAAATTATGCATGATATTGCACCTGCTGAGATAGAAGATATAGATGTTACCATTAAGCTTGCCAATAGAGATACTATTTCACCAATTGAGATTGTTAGATATATTGAAGTCTTGTGTGGGAACGTTAAATATCCTGCTGATTTTCTTGTTCTTGGTTCCCCACAAGATAGCGTTTGTCCCATTATATTTGCTAGACCCTTCTTGAATACTGTTAATGCTAAGATAGACTGCAATAAGGATATTGTTTCTGTTGGTTTAGGGGATTTGTCTCATGAGTTTAATTTTGATAAATTTCATAGACAACCCCGTGATGAAGAATTGCCTAGTAAAGATTAAATAATTGGTCTTGCTTCTATTGTCGTGCCTCCCACTGATCCTTTAGAACAATATTTTCTAGACCATGAAAATGATATGTTTATGAATGAAAGAAGGGAAATAGATGAAGTATTCTTTAAACAGGGACCTATTCTGAAACACAACTTTCATGTTGAAATCCTAGGGGATCCTCCTCCACCCAAGGGTGATCCCGTGTTTGAGCTTAAACCATTGCCTGATACTCTTAAATATTCTTATCTTGATGAAAAGAAGATATATCCTGTTATTATTCGTGCTAACCTTTCAGAGAAGGAGGAAGAGAAATTATTGAAAACTCTGAAGAAGCACCGTGCTGCTATTGGATATACTCTTGATGATCTTAAGGGCATTAGTCCCACTCTATGTCAACACAAAATAAATTTGGAGAAAGACGCCAAACCAGTTATTGATCACCAACGATGGCTGAATCCTAAGATGAAAGAAGTGGTAAGAAAGGAAATATTAAAGCTCCTTGAGGCAGGTATAATTTATCCCGTTGCTGATAGTCAGTGGGTAAGTCATGTCCATTGTGTCCCTAAGAAGGGAGGTATTACTGTTGTTCCTAATGATAAAGATGAATTGATTCCACAAAGAATTATTACAGGTTATAGGATGCTTGATTTTCGCAAATTAAATAAAGCTACTAAAAAAGATCATTGCCCTTTGCCTTTCATTGATCAAATGCTAGAAAGATTATCCAAACATACACATTTTTGCTTTCTAGATGGTTACTCTGGCTTCTCTCAAATACCTGTGTCAGCTGATGATCAAGCAAAGACCACTTTTACTTGCCCTTTCGGTACTTCTGTTTATAGACGTATGCCTTTTGGTTTATGTAATGCACCTGCTACCTTTCCAAGATGCATGATGGCCATATTCTCTGACTTTTGTGAAAAGATTTGTGAGGTTTTCATGGACGATTTCTCCATTTAAGGATCCTCTTTTGATGATTGCTTGAGCAACCTTGATCGAGTTTTGCAAAGATATGAAGAAACTAATCTTGTCTTGAACTGGGAGAAGTGCCACTTTATGGTTAATGAAGGTATTGTCTTGGGGCATAAAATTTCTGAAAGAGGCATTGAAGTTGACAAAGCTAAAGTTGATACTATTGAAAAGATGTCGTGTTCCAAGGACATCAAAGGTATAAGAAGTTTCCTTGGTCATGTCGGTTTTTATAGGAGGTTCATTAAGGACTTCTCAAAAATTTCTCGGCCTCTGACTAACCTATTAGAAAAATATATTCCTTTTGTCTTTGATGATGATTGTGTAGAAGCATTTGAAATACTTAAGAAAGCTTTGATTTATGCACCTATTGTTCAGCCACCTAATTGGAATTTACCTTTTGAAATTATGTGTGATGCTAGTGATTATGTTGTAGGTGTTGTTCTAGGGCAAAGAGTTGATAAGAAATTAAATGTTATCCAATATGCTAGTAAAACTCTAGATAGTGCCCAGAGAAATTATGCTACTACTGAAAAAGAATTTTTAGCAGTTGTATTTGCTTGTGATAAGTTCTGACCTTGTATTGTTGATTCAAAAGTAACTATTCACACAGATCATGCTGCTATTAAATATCTTATGGAAAAGAAAGATGCTAAACCTAGACTTATTAGATGGGTTCTCCTGCTACTAGAATTTGATTTGCATATCATTGATAGAAAGAGAGCTGAGAACCCCGTTGCAGACAACTTGTATAGGTTAGAGAATGTTCTTGATGACCCACTACCTATTGATGATAGCTTTCCTGATGAACAATTAAATGTCATAAATGCTACTCGTACTACTCCATGGTATGCTGATTATGCTAATTATATTGTTGCTAAATTTATACCACCTAGTTTCACATACCAGCAAAAGAAAAAGTTCTTCTACGATTTAAGACATTACTTTTGGGATGACCCACATCTTTATAAAGAAGGAGTAGATGGTGTTATTAGATGTTGTATACCCGAGCATGAACAGGAACAGATCCTACGCAAGTGTCACTCCGAAGCCTATGGAGGACACCATGCTGGAGATAGAACTGCACATAAGGTATTGCAATCCGGTTTTTATTGGCCTACTCTCTTCAAGGATGCCTGTTAGTTTGTCTTGTCTTGTGATGAATGTCAAAGAATTGGTAATATTAGTATATGTCAAGAAATGCCTATGAATTATTCACTTGTTATTGAACCATTTGATGTTTGGGGCTTTGATTATATGGGACCTTTTCCTTCCTCTAATGGGTATACACATATTTTAGTTGTTGTTGATTTCATTACTAAGTGGGTAGAAGCTATTCCAACTAGTAGTGCTAATCATAGCACCTCTATTAAGATGCTTAAAGAAGTTATTTTTCCAAGGTTTGGAGTCCCTTGATATTTAATGACTGATGGTGGTTCACATTTTATTCATGGTGCCTTTCATAAAATGCTTGCTAAGTATGATGTTAATCATATAATTGCATCTCCTTATCACCCGTAGTCTAGTGGTCAAGTTGAATTGAGTAACAGAGAGCTCAAATTAATTTTGCAAAAGACCGTTAATAGATCTAGGAAGAATTGGTCAAAGAAACTTGATGATGCATTATGGGCTTATAGAACTGCATATAAAAATCCTATGGGTATGTCTCCATATAAAATGGTTTATGGTAAAGCATGTCACTTACCTCTCGAACTTGAACATAAGGCATATTGGGCCATTAAAGAGCTCAATTATGACTTCAAACTTGCCGGTGAGAGGAGGCTTTTTGACATTAGCTCACTTGATGAATGGAGAACCTAAGCCTATGAAAATGCCAAGCTGTTTAAAGCAAAAGTTAAAAGATGGCATGACAAAAGGATACAAAAGTGTGAGTTTAATATAGGTGATTATGTGTTGCTATACAACTCTCGTTTAATATTTTTTGCAGGCAAACTTATCTCTAAATGGGAAGGTCCTTACGTCATCGAGGAGGTCTATCGTTCCGGTGCCATAAAAATCAACAACTTCGAAGGCACAATTCTGAAGGTGGTGAACAGCCAAAGAATCAAACATTATATCTCAGGTAATCCTATAAATGTTGAGGCTAATATTATTGAAACCGTAACCCCGGAGGAATACATAAGGGACACTTTTCGGAACATTTCAGACTCCGAAAAGGAATGGGTATGTGGTACGGTAAGTAAACCGACTCCAAAACAGTTCTAATGGCAATATTTCTCCATTTTGGAATATATATATATAAAAATAGGAAAATAAGAAGTAGACCGGAAAGGACACGAGACTTCCACGAGGGTGGAGGGTGCGCCCTACCCCCCTAGGCGCGCCCCCTGCCTCGTGGGCACCTCGTGTGCTCTTCGGACTCCCTTTTCTTGCACGATACTTCTTTTGGTCGGTAAAAAATCATTATATAATCTCCCGGAGGTTTTGACCACCGTATCACGCAAATATCTCCTGTCTTTGTTTCGAGCTGTCCTGCTGCAGATTAGAGCAACATGTCATCCCAGGATTCAGAAGGAGAAAGCTATGTGGCTGATTACCTTGCAGATCCTAAGGTCTATGGGGATGTGGACCATTGTGGTTGGACTACGGAAGAAGAAGAGGACTATGAACCTAAGGGAAAGGAGGAGACGAGCTCAGATGAAGATGAAGTCCCATTACCTCAACCTGGGGACATGCATGTGGAGTTCAAAAAGTCAAGCCTCCCCAATAGAGCAAAGAAACTTAAGATCAAGTTTATCCCTTTTCGCCTCTTGCGGGAAAACAAGCAGGAATTATGCAAAAAGATATTAATCCTGGAGCTGGAGATTGATGACCCAAGGGATCAAAATTCTGTCCTCAAGTGAAAATTAAGGAAGAAGCCTACGCCATCAACAAAACCATCATCTTATTCACCAACAAAGAAGAACTGAGCATCGGGTATGGGCACTCCCCTTGGCAACTGCCAAGCTTGGGGGAGTGCCCCGGTATCTTATCACCATCACTTTTATCTTTACCTTTTTCTTAGTTTGATCCTTTTGATAATATCTTGATCTAGTAGAATAAAGTTTTAGTATGATATAGTTGTGAGTTTTGCTTTATGATTTTTTTCATGTAATCGAGTCTGTGAGCTATATATAATAAAGATTAGTGTTGAATCAATGGCTTGATTATTTTGCTATGATCTTGAGGGAATAAAATAAAATAGAAGAAATAAAAAGAAATAAAGAGATCATATGGATCTTATGGAGAGTAATGAGCTCCCATATAAAGAGTATGATGAATAAAATTTGTTGATAGTTGACAAACATAGCTTTGGTCATCGTTGCAATTAATAGGAAGTAATAAAGAAAGAGAGGTTCACATATAAATATACTATCTTGGACATCTTTTATGATTGTGAGCACTCATTAAAATATGACATGCTAAAGAGTTGACATTGGACAAGGAAGGCAACATAATGGATTATGATTTCTTACATCTGACATAAATTATATTGTCATGGATCATCCAACATGTTGAGCTTGCCTTTCCCTCTCTTGCTAGCCAATTATTTGCACCAAGTAGAGATACTACTTGTGCTTCCAAATATCCCTAAACCCAGTTTTGCCATGAGAGTCCACTATATCTACCTTTGGATTGAGTAACATCCTTCAAGTAAGTTGTCATTGGTGCAAGCAATAAAAATTGCTTTCTAAATATGTACGACTTATTAGTGTGGAGAAAATAATCTTTATACGATCTTCTGATATGGAAGAAATAAAAGCGACATACTGCATAATAAAGGTCCATATCACAAGTGGCAATATAAAGTGACATTCTTTTGCATTAAGATTTCGTGCATCCAACCATAAAAGCGCATGACAACCTCTACTTCCCTCTATGAAGGGCCTATCTTTTATTCTTGTCTTATACTTCATGAAAAGAGTCATGGTGATCTTCACCTTTCCCTTTTACATTTTATCCTTTGGCAAGCACAATGTGTTGGAAAGATCTAGATACATATAGCTAATTGGATGTGAGTCTGCATGAGCTATTATTGTTGACATTACCCTTGAGGTAAAACGTTGGGAGGCAAAACTATAAGACCCTATCTTTCTCTGTGTTCGATTAAAACTCCATACCCATAAAAATTGCGTGAGTGTTAGCAATTGTGAAAGACTAAATGATAGTTGAGTATGTGGACTTGCTGAAAAGCTCTTATATTGACTCTTTCCTATGTTATGATAAATTGCAATTGCCTCAATGACTGAGATTAGAGTTTGCTAGTTTTCAATGAAGTTTATGATTCATAATTGAAATTGTGATTGAATTGTTACTTTAGCATAAGAGATTATATGACAATATATATATGTATGTTGTTGTTCTAAGAATGATCATGATGCCCTCATGTCTGTATTTTATTTTTATCGACACCTCTATCTCTAAACATGTGGACATATTTTTCGATTTCGGCTCTCGCTTGAGGAAAAGCGAGGTCTAAGCTTGGGGGAGTTGATATGTCCATTTTGCATCATGCTTTTATATCGATATTTATTGCATTATGGGCTGTTATTACACATTATGTCACAATACTCATCACTATTCTCTCTTATTTTACAAGGTTTGCATGAAGAGGGGGAATGCCAGCAGCTGGAATTCTAGGCTGGAAAAGGAGCAAATATTAGAGACCTATTCTGCACATCTAAAAGTCATGAAACTTCACGGGAGCACGTTTCAGAATATATAAAAAATATTGAGCACAAGAAGTACTAGAGGGGGCCACCCACCAACCACGAGAGTGGGGGCGCACCCCCGGCCTCGTGGGCTCCCTGCTGGCCCTCCGATGCCCATCTTCTGCTATATGAGGTCTTTCGTCCGAGGAAAAATAATAAGCAAGATGACGGGACAGAACTCCTCCGCCACGAGGCGGAACCAATCTAGGGCTTCGGCAGAGCTGTTCTACCGGGGAAACTTCCCTCCGGGAGGGGGAAATCATCACCATCGTCATCACCAACGATTCTCTCATCGGGAGGGGGTCAATATCCATCAACATCTTCACCATCACCATCTCATCTCAAACCCTAGTTCATATATTGTATCCAATCTTTGTATCCAAACCTCAGATTGGTACCTATGGGTTGCTAGTAGTGTTGATTACTCCTTGTAGTTGATGCTAGTTGGTTTACTTGGTGGAAGATCATATGTTTAGATCCATTATGCATATTCATACCCCTCTGGTTATGAACATGAATATGCTTTGTGATTAGTTACGTTTGTTCCTGAGGACATGGGAGAAGTCTTGCTATTAGTAGTCATGTGAATTTGGTATTCGTTCGATATTTTGATGAGATGTATGTTTGCATTGAAGGAAATATGCCCTAGAGGCAATAATAAAGTTATTATTTATTTCCTTATATCATGATAAATGTTTATTATTCATGCTAGAATTGTATTAACCGGAAACATAATACATGTGTGAATACATAGACAAACAGAGTGTCACTAGTATGCCTCTACTTGACTAGCTCGTTAATCAAAGATGGTTATGTTTCCTAACCATGAACAAGGAGTTGTTATTTGATTAACGAGATCACATCATTAGGTGAATGATCTGATTGACATGACCCATTCCATTAGCTTAGCACCCGATCGTTTAGTATGTTGCTATTGCTTTCTTCATGACTTATACATGTTCCTATGACTATGAGATTATGCAACTCCCGTTTGCCGGAGGAACACTTTGTGTGCTACCAAACGTCACAACGTAACTGGGTGATTATAAAGGAGCTCTACAGGTGTCTCCAAAGGTACATGTTGGGTTGGCGTATTTCGAGATTAGGATCTGTCACTCCGATTGTCGGAGAGGTATCTCTGGGCCCTCTCGGTAATGCACATCACATAAGCCTTGCAAGCATTGCAACTAATGAGTTAGTTGTGAGATGATGTATTACGAAACGAGTAAAGAGACTTGCCGGTAACGAGATTGAACTAGGTATTAAGATACCGACGATCGAATCTCGGGCAAGTAACATACCGATGACAAAGGGAACAGCGTATGTTGTTATGCGGTCTGACCGATAAAGATCTTTGTAGAATATGTAGGAGCCAATATGAGAATCCAGGTTCCGCTATTGGTTATTGACCGGAGACGTGTCTCGGTCATGTCTACATTGTTCTCGAACCCGTAGGGTCTGCACGCTTAAGGTTTCGATGACAGTTATATTATGAGTTTATGAGTTTTGATGTACCGAAGTTAGTTCGGAGTCCCGGATGTGATCACGGACATGACGAGGAGTCTCGAAATGGTCGAGACATAAAGATTGATATATTGGACGGCTATATTCGGACACCGGAAGTGTTCCGGGTGATTTCGGAGAAAACCGGAGAGCCGGAGGGTTACCGGAACCCCCCGGGAGAAGTAATGGGCCATATGGGCCTTAGTGGAGAGAGAGAGGGGCTGCCAGAGGTGGGCTGCGCGCCTCCTCCCCCCTGGTCCGAATTGGACTAGGAGAGGGGGGCGGCGCCCCCCTTTCCCTCTCCCTCCCCACTTCTTTCCCCCTCCTAGTAGGAGTCCTACTCCTACTAGGAGGAGGACTCCTCCTGGCGCGCCTATAGGGGCCGGCCGGCCTCCTCCCCTTGCTCCTTTATATACAGGGGAAGGGGGGCACCCCTAGACACACAAGTTGATCTTCGTGATCGTTCCTTAGCCGTGTGCGGTGCCCCCCTCCACCATATTCCACCTTGGTCATATTGTAGCGGTGCTTAGGCGAAGCCCTGCGACGGTAGAACATCAAGATCGTCACCACACCGTCATGCTGACGGAACTCCTCCCCCACGCTTTGCTGGATCGGAGCCCGGGGATCGTCATCGAGCTGAACGTGTGCTAGAACTCGGAGGTGCCTTAGTTTTGGTGCTTGATCGGTCGGGCCGTGGAGACGTACGACTACATCAACCAAACGCTTCCATTGTTGATCTACAAGGGTACGTAGATCACACTCTCCCCTCTCGTTGCTATGCATCACCATGATCTTGCATGTGCGTAGGAATTTTTTTGAAATTACTACGTTCCCCAAAAGTGGCATCCGAGCCTAGGTTTTATATGTTGATGTTATATGCACGAGTAGAACACAAGTGAGTTGTGGGCGATATAAGTCATACTGCTTACCAGCATGTCATACTTTGGTTCGGCGGTATTGTTGGACGAAGCGGCCCGGACCGACATTACGCGCACGCTTACGCGAGACCGGTTCTCCCGACGTGCTTTGCACATAGGTGGCTTGCGGGTGACAGCTTCTCCAACTTTAGTTGAACCGAGTGTGGCTACGCCCGGTCCTTGCGAAGGTTAAAACAGCACCAACTTGACAAACTATCGTTGTGGTTTTGATGCGTAGGTAAGATTGGTTCTTGCTTAAGCCTGTAGCAGCCACGTAAAACTTGCAACAACAAAGTAGAGGACGTCTAACTTGTTTTTGCAGGGCATGTTGTGATGTGATATGGTCAAGACATGATGCTAAATTTTATTGTATGAGATGATCATGTTTTGTAACCGAGTTATCGGCAACTGGCAGGAGCCATATGGTTGTCGCTTTATTGTATGCAATGCAATCACGCTGTAATGCTTTACTTTATCACTAAGCGGTAGCGATAGTCGTGGAAGCATAAGATTGGCGAGACGACAACGATGATACGATGGAGATCAAGGTGTCGCGCCGGTGACGATGGTGATCATGACGGTGCTTCGAAGATGGAGATCACAAGCACAAGATGATGGTGGCCATATCATATCACTTATATTGATTGCATGTGATGTTTATCTTTTATGCATCTTATCTTGCTTTGATTGACGGTAGCATTATAAGATGATCTCTCACTAATTATCAAGAAGTGTTCTCCCTGAGTATGCACCGTTGCGAAAGTTCTTCGTGCTGAGAGACCACGTGATGATCGGGTTTGATAGGCTCTACATTCAAATACAACGGGTGCAAAATAGTTGCACACGCAGAATACTCAGGTTATACTTGACGAGCCAAGCATATACAGGTATGGCCTCGGAACACAGAGACCGAAAGGTCGAGTGTGAATCATATAGCAGATATGATCAACATAGCGATGTTCACCAATGAAACTACTCCATCTCACGTGATGATCGGACATGGTTTAGTTTATTTGGATCACGTAATCACTTAGAGGATTAGAGGGATGTCTATCTAAGTGGGAGTTCTTAAGTAATATGATTAATTGAACTTAAATTTATCATGAACTTAGTCCTGATAGTATCTTGCTTGTTTATGCTTGATTGTAGATAGATGGCTCGTGCTGTTGTTCCATTGAATTTTAATGCGTTCCTTGAGAAAGCAAAGTTGAAAGATGATGGTAGCAATTACACGGACTGGGTCCGTAACTTGAGGATTATCCTCATTGCTGCACAGAAGAATTACGTCCTGGAAGCACCGCTGGGTGCCAGGCCTGCTGCTGGAGCAACACCAGATGTTATGAATGTCTGGCAGAGCAAAGCTGATGACTACTCGATAGTTCAGTGTGCCATGCTTTACGGCTTAGAATCGGGACTTCAACGACATTTTAAACGTCATGGAGCATATGAGATGTTCCAGGAGTTGAAGTTAATATTTCAAGCAAATGCCCGGATTGAGAAATATGAAGTCTCCAATAAGTTCTATAGCTGCAAGATGGAGGAGAACAGTTCTGTCAGTGAGCATATACTCAAAATGTCTGGGTATAATAATCACTTGATTCAATTGGGAGTTAATCTTCCAGATAAGATAGTGATTGACAGAATTCTCTAGTCACCATCACCAAGTTAGTAGAACTTCGTGATGAACTATGATATGCAAGGGATAACGGAAACGATTCCCAAGCTCTTCGTAATGCGCAAATTGACGAAGGTAGAAATCGAGAAAAACATCAAGTGTTGATGGTAGACAAGACCACTAGTTTCAAGAAAAGGGCAGAGGGAAGAAGGGGAACTTCAAGAAGAACAACAAGCAAGTTGCTGCTCAAGTGAAGAAGCCCAAGTCTGGTCCTAAGCCTGAGACTAAGTGTTTCTACTGCAAAGGGACTGGTCACTGGAAGCGGAACTGCCCCAAGTATTTGGCGGATAAGAAGGATGGCAAGGTGAACAAAGGTACATGTGATATACATGTTATTGATGTGTACCTTACTAATGCTCGCAGTAGCACCTGGGTATTTGATACTGGTTCTGTTGCTAATATTTGCAACTCGAAACAGGGACTACGGATTAAGCGAAGATTGGCTAAGGACGAGGTGACGATGCGCGTGGGAAACGGTTCCAAAGTCGATGTGATCACAATCGGCACGCTACCTCTACATCTACCTTCGGGATTAATATTAGACCTAAATAATTGTTATTTGGTGCCAGCGTTAAGCATGAACATTATATCTGGATCTTGTTTGATGCGAGACGGTTATTCATTTAAATCTGAGAATAATGGTTGTTCTATTTATATGAGTAATATCTTTTATGGTCATGCACCCTTAAAGAGTGGTCTATTTTTGATGAATCTTGATAGTAGTGACACACATATTCATAGTGTTGAAGCCAAAAGATGCAGAGTTAATAATGTAGTGCAACTTATTTGTGGCACTGCCGTTTAGGTCATATCGGTGTAAAGCGCATGAAGAAACTCCATACTGATGGACTTTTGGAACCACTTGATTATGAATCACTTGGTACTTGCGAACCGTGCCTCAAGGGCAAGATGACTAAAACACCGTTCTCCGGTACTATGGAGAGAGCAACAGATTTGTTGGAAATCATACATACAGATGTATGTGGTCCGATGAATATTGAGGCTCGTGGCGGATATCGTTATTTTCTCACCTTCACAGATGAATTAAGCAGATATGGGTATATCTACTTAATGAAACACAAGTCTGAAACATTTGAAAAGTTCAAAGAATTTCAGAGTGAAGTAGAAAATCATCGTAACAAGAAAATAAAATTCCTACGATCTGATCGTGGAGGAGAATATTTTAGTTACGAGTTTAGTGTACATTTGAAAATTTGTGGAATAGTTTCGCAACTCACGCCACCCGGAACACCACAGCGTAATGGTGTGTCCGAACGTCGTAATCGTACTTTACTAGATATGGTGCGATCTATGATGTCTCTTACTGATTTACCGCTACCATTTTGGGGATACGCTCTAGAGACGGCCGCATTCACGTTAAATAGGGCACCATCAAAATCCGTTGAGACGACGCCTTATGAACTGTGGTTTGGCAAGAAACCAAAGTTGTCGCTTCTGAAAGTTTGGGGCTGCGATGCTTATGTGAAAAAGGTTCAACCCGATAAGCTCGAACCCAAATCGGAGAAATGTGTCTTCATAGGATATCCAAAGGAAACTATTGGATACACCTTCTATCACAGATCCGAAGGCAAGACTTTTGTTTCTAAGTTCGGAAACTTTCTAGATAAGGAGTTTATCTCGAAAGAAGTGAGTGGGAGGAAAGTAGAACTTGACAAGGTAACTGTACCTGCTCCCTTATTGGAAAGTAGTGCATCACAGAAAACTGTTTCTGTGACACCTACGCCAGTTAGTGAGGAAGCTAATGATGATGATCATGAAACTTCAGAACAAGATACTATTGAACCTCATAGATCAACCAGAGTGAGATCCGCACCAAAGTGGTACGGTAATCCTGTTCTGGAAGTCATGTTACTAGACCATGACGAACTTGCGAACTATGAGGAAGCGATGATGAGCCTAGATTCCGCGAAATGGCTTGAGGCCATGAAATCTGAGATGAGATCCATGTATGAGAACAAAGTATGGACTTTGATTGACTTGCCCAATGATCGGCGAGCCATTGAGATTAAATGGATCTTCAAGAGGAAGACGGACGCTGATAGTAGTGTTACAATCTACAAAGCTAGAATTGTCGCAAAAAGGTTTTTGACAAGTTCAAGGTGTTGACTATGATGAGAGTTTCTCACTCATATCTATGCTTAAGTCTGTCCGAATCATGTTAGCAATTGCCGCATTTTATGAAATCCAGCAAATGGATGTCAAAACTGCATTCCTGAATGGATTTCTGGAAGAAGAGTTGTATATGATGCAGCCGGAAGGTTTTGTCGATCCAAAAAGAGCTAACAAAGTGTGCAAGCTCCAGCGATCCATTTATGGACTGGTGCAAGCCTCTCGGAGTTGGAATAAAAGCTTTGATAGTATGATCAAAGCATATAGTTTTATACAGACTTGCGGTGAAGCCTGTATTTACAAGAAAGTGAGTGGGAGCACTACAACATTTCTGATAAGTATATGTGAATGACATATTGTTGATCGGAAATAATGTAGAATTATTCTGCAAAGCATAAAGGAGTGTTTTTAAAAGAAGTTTTTCAAAGAAAGACCTCGGTGAAGCTGCTTACATATTAAGCATCAAAATCTATAGAGATAGATCAAGACGCTTGATAAGTTTTTTCAATGAGTACATACCTTGACAATATTTTGAAGTAGTTCAAAAAAGGAACAGTCAAAGAAAGAGTTCTTGGCTGTGTTACAAGGTATGAAATTGAGTAAGACTCAAAGCCCGACCACGACAGAAGATAGAAAGAGAATGAAAGTCATTCCCTATGCCTCAGCTATAGGTTCTATAAAGTATGCCATGATGTGTACCAGATCTATTGTATACCCTACACTGTGTTAAGCAAGGGAGTACAATAGTGATCTAAGAGTAGATCACTGGACATTGGTCAAAATTATCCTTAGTGGAATAAGAAAATATTTCTCGATTATGGAGGTGACAAAAGGTTCGTCGTAAAAAGTTATGTCGATGCAAGTTTTGACACAGATCTGGATGACTCTAAGTCTCGATCTAGATACATATTGAAAGTGGGAGAAATTAGCTAGAGTAGCTCCGTGCAGAGCATTGTAGACATAGAATTCGCAAAATACTTACGGATCTGTATGTGACAGACCCGTTGACTAAAATTATCTCACAAGCAAAACATGATCACACCTTAGTACTCTTTGGGTGTTAATCACATAAATGATGTGAACTAGATTATTGACTCTAGTAAACCCTTTGGGTATAGGTCACATGACGATGTGAAGTATGGGTGTTAATCACATGGTGATGTGAACTATTAGTGTTGAATCACATGGCGATGTGAACTAGATTATTGACTCTAGTGCAAGTGGGAGACTGAAGGAAATATGCCCTAGAGGCAATAATAAAGTTATTATTTATTTCCTTATATCATGATAAATGTTTATTATTCATGCTAGAATTGTATTAACCGGAAACATAATACATGTGTGAATCCATAGACAAACAGAGTGTCACTAGTATGCCTCTACTTGACTAGCTCGTTAATCAAAGATGGTTATGTTTCCTAACCATGAACAAGGAGTTGTTATTTGATTAACAAGATCACATCATTAGGTGAATGATATGATTGACATGACCCATTCCATTAGCTTAGCACCCGATCGTTTAGTATGTTGCTATTGCTTTCTTCATGACTTATACATGTTCCTATGACTATGAGATTATGCAACTCCCGTTTGCCGGAGGAACACTTTGTGTGCTACTAAACGTCACAACGTAACTGGGTGATTATAAAGGAGCTCTACAGGTGTCTCCAAAGGTACATGTTGGGTTGGCGTATTTCGAGATTAGGATTTGTCACTCCGATTGTCAGAGAGGTATCTCTGGGCCCTCTCGGTAATGCACATCACATAAGCCTTGCAAGCATTGCAACTAATGAGTTAGTTGTGAGATGATGTATTACGGAATGAGTAAAGAGACTTGCCAGTAATGAGATTGAACTAGGTATTAAGATACCGATGATCGAATCTCGGACAAGTAACATACCGATGACAAAGGGAACAACGTATGTTGTTATGCGGTCTGACCGATAAAGATCTTTGTAGAATATGTAGGAGCCAATATGAGCATCCAGGTTCCGCTATTGGTTATTGACCGGAGACGTGTCTCGGTCATGTCTACATTGTTCTCGAACCCGTAGGGTCCGCACGCTTAAGGTTTCGATGACAATTATATTATGAGTTTATGAGTTTTGATGTACCGAAGTTAGTTCGGAGTCCCGGATGTGATCACGGACATGACGAGGAGTCTCGAAATGGTCGAGACATAAAGATTGATATATTGGACGGCTATATTCAGACACCGGAAGTGTTCCGGGTGATTTCGGAGAAAACCGGAGGGCCGGAGGGTTACCGGAACCCCCCGGGAGAAGTAATGGGCCATATGGGCCTTAGTGGAGAGAGAGAGGGGCTGCCAGAGGTGGGCCGCGCGCCTCCTCCCCCTGGTCCGAATTGGACTAGGAGAGGGGGGGCGGCGCCCCCCTTTCCCTCTCCCTCCCCACTTCTTTCCCCCTCCTAGTAGGAGTCCTACTCCTACTAGGAGGAGGACTCCTCCTGGCGCGCCTATAGGGGCCGGCCGGCCTCCTCCCCTTGCTCCTTTATATACGGGGGCAGGGGGGCACCCCTAGACACACAAGTTGATCTTCGTGATCGTTCCTTAGCCGTGTGCGGTGCCCCCCTCCACCATATTCCACCTTGGTCATATTGTAGCGGTGCTTAGGCGAAGCCCTGCGACGGTAGAACATCAAGATCGTCACCACGCCGTCGTGCTGACGGAACTCCTCCCCGACGCTTTGCTGGATCGGAGCCCGGGGATCGTCATCGAGCTGAACGTGTGCTAGAACTCGGAGGTGCCGTAGTTTCGATGCTTGATCGGTCAGGCCGTGGAGACGTACGACTACATCAACCAAACGCTTCTGTTGTTGATCTACAAGGGTACGTAGATCACACTCTCCCCTCTCGTTGCTATGCATCACCATGATCTTGCGTGTGCGTAGGAATTTTTTTGAAATTATTACGTTCCCCAACATGCATCCCTCTAGTGGTGTCATGTGAACGTCGACTACATGACACTTCACCATTTTTTGGGCCTAGAGGGAGGCATTGGGAAGTAATAAGTAGATGATGGGTTGATAGAGTGACAGAAGCTTAAACCCTAGTTTATGCGTTGCTTCATAAGGGTCTGATTTGGATCTATATGTTTCATGCTATGGTTAGGTTTACCTTAATACTTTTGTTGTAGTTGCGGATGCTTGCAATGGGGGTTAATCATAAGTGGAATGCTTGTCCAAGTAAGGACAGTACCCAAGCACTGGTCCACCCACATATCAAATTATCAAAGTACCGAACGCAAATCATTTGAACGTGATGAAAACTAGCTTGACGATAATTCCCATGTGTCCTCGGGAGCGCTTTGCTTCATATAAGAGTTTTTCCAGGCTTGCCTTTGCTACAAAAAGGATTGGGCCATCTTGATGCACCTTATTTACTTTTATTACTTGCTACTCGTTACAAATTACCTTATCACAAAACTATCTGTTACCGATAATTTTAGTGCTTGTAGAGAATACCTTACTGAAAACTGCTTATCATTTCCTTCTGCTCCTCGTTGGGTTCGACACTCTTACTTATCGAAAATCTATGATAGATCCCCTACACTTGTGGGTCATCATGATGCAAGCTGCCGGGGCTCGCGACGATCAGGTGCTTGCCAATTATTTCTCATTGGCACCTAAGCCCAACATCATGTCCTTGTTGATGCACCTGCCAGTGGATTTCATCTCTTCTTGGACGGATCTGTGCCACAAGTTTGTTGGTGCCTTTACTGGAGGCCACCAAGCTCCTGGCCACGCGAGTGATTTGCATGTCATCCCCTGGAAGGACGGCGAGTCACTGCGCAAGTACATACAAAGGTTCAGTCGTGTGCAGTACAACATCCCCGATGTTCATCACGCCGCTGTCATCAGTGCATTCCATCAGAATGTGCGCAACCGCAAGATGCGCGAGGAGCTGGCGATGAACAAGGTTAAGGATGTAGCCGAGCTGTATGTTCTGGCCGACAAGTGCGCTCGGGCTGAAGAAGGAAGGAAGTACCTCAGAGAAGATGCCGGCACGGAAACCGACTCCACAGACAAAGACGCCGTCGCCCCGGCAAGGAAGGGCAGACGCCACAACAGGAAGTGTAAGGGAAAGATCGTGCTTGCCGTCGAGGAATCTGGCGACCCCGGCACCGCCAAGAAGACCAAGGTTGACGACCCCGACAAGGAAGTTGCCGGGTGCGCCGCCTGCCGGGCTTTGGCGGCTGCCGACAAGCCAGGAGGCCCCGACAAGCAGTATTGCAAGATCCACCACACCAAAGGCCACGACCTCCAGAATTGTCGGCGGGTTGAGCTGCTTGCAGAGAAGCAGAAAGCTAAATATGAGAGGCGCGACAAGGAGAAAGGCCAGGATGGTGCTAAAGGGTCCGGCAAGAAGCGTGGCGGTCGGGGAGGCCGCCGCGACAAGGATAATCAGCAAGAGAGGCCCGCTCGGGGCCGCGACAAGAAGGAGGAGGATGATGATCATGATGAGGACAACGAGTCCGGCGAACACGAGTTCTAGAAAGCTACGGAGGCCATGTGCGTCGACGGTGGTGCCTCTCTACACACCTCTCACCGCCAACTAAAGCAGTGGGCGCGTGAAGTCACTACGGCGGAGCCATCGTTCGATGCCCAGAGGCCACTGAAGTGGTCCAGCATGCCTATTATTTTTGACACCGAGGATCACCCTGACCGCACAACTACGGTCGGGTGTTTGTCGTTGTTGGTCTCCCCAACGATACGCAACCTCAAGGTGACGAAAATACTAGTTGGCAGCAGGGTCGGTCTGAACTTGATCTCGCCCGCTGTGATTGAAAGGCTAGAGATCCCCAATGGAGACCTTGAGGAGACGGGCACATTTCAAGGGTTCAATCCGGGGAGGAGTCAGCCGAAGGGCAAGGTCACGTTGCCCGTCACGTTTGGGGGAAAGCTGAACTATTAGATGGAGAAGATCGTTTTTGATGTAGCCAGGATCCCCTTGCCTTATAATGGGATCCTTGGCCGCCCAGCACTGGCCAAGTTTATGGCAGCATCACATTACGCTTACAACACATTGAAGATGCCCGGGCCGATGAGCATCATCACTGTCCCCTCCGACAAGAAGCACGCGCTTATCTGCGCCGACCAACTCTACCGGGAGGCAGTTGCAGCGGCTACCGCCAAGACGCTTGTTCCTGTCGCTGAGGCCCGGGGTGGGAAGAAAACCGGCAAGACCTCTGCCTCTTCCGGCAAGGCCCCTTCCGGCAAGACCTCTGACCTCGGCAAGGGCTCCTACGCCTCCTCCGGCAAACATGCCTCTTCGGAGCATCGTGTTACCGTTGAGGACGTGCCAGAGAGTTCCGCCAACGGGAGCAAGAGGTCCAAGGCGGCCCCGCCAGAAACTAAGAAGGTGCCCGTCAAGGAGGATCGCACGGGTGGAGCTTTTACCACAAGCTCCACCCTCGACAGTAAATAGGAAAGCGCGCTCGTCGCCTTCCTGCGGGCGAATGTCGACGTGTTTACATGGCAAGCATCCGACATCCCCGGCGTTCCCAGGGAGGTGATTGAGCACCACCTTGATGTCGGTCCCCATGCACGGCCTGTCAAGCAGAAGGTCAGAAAGCAAGCTTTGGAGCGACAAGAGTTCGTCATCGAAGAAATTAGGAAGTTGGAGGTGGCAGGCTTGGCCAGAGGAGTGCTCCACCCCACATGGTTGGCCAATCCAGTGCTAGTGCGTAAGGCAGATGGGAAGTGGAGGATGTGTATTGACTACACAGACATCAATAAGGCATGTCCAAAGGATCCTTTCCCTTTGCCACGCATTGACCAGATCGTGGACTCCACTGCCGGGTGTGACCTGTTGTCATTCCTCGACGCCTACTCAGGATACCACCAGATCTTCATGATGAAGGAAGACGAAGATAAAACTACATTCATCACCCCATGTAGTACGTACTGTTTCGTACGGATGCCTTTCGGGTTGAAGAGCGCGGGTTCAACATTTGCCCGAGCGGTCCAAATTGGTTTTGAGCCCGAGCTGCATAGAAATATGGAAGCCTATATGGATGATATAGTAGTCAAAACCAAAGACAAGGCCACGCTCGTGCAAGATTTGGACGAAACATTTGCCAACCTACGCAAGATCAACCTCAAGCTCAACCTCAAGCTCAACCCAGAGAAGTGTGTGTTTGGCGTTCCATTCGGCAAACTTCTCGGATTCTTTGTGTCTCAACGTGGAATCGAAGCAAATCCCGACAAGATCAAAGAAATTGAGCATATTAAGGTTCCAAGACGAGTCAAAGATGTTCGAAGGCTTGCCGACTGTGTCGCTGCTCTAAGTAGGTTCATCTCCAAATCTGCTGAGCGCACCCTCCCCTTCTTCAAAGTTTTGAATAAGGCGGGTCCAATGAAATGGACTCTCGAGGCAGAGGCGGCGCTGCAAGATTTGAAGAGATACCTCTCCTCCACGCCAATACTAGTCGCACCTAAACCATAAGAGCCGATGCTGCTATACCTAGCGGCAACGAATCAAGTGGTTAGCACTATGATAGTGGCACAGAAGGAATTTGAGGAAGAAGCAGCGGTAGCGGCAGAGCCTTTGGATAATGGGCCGGAGCTCTCCCCGGCAGGGCCTGATGCTGGCAAGGCAGAACCCCCGGAGGAGCCTGGTCCCGCCAAGACGGGGCCCGCGCAAGCGGGCGAAGTCGAACAGAAGAAGAAGGTGGTGCAGCACCCGGTTTATTTTGTCAGTTCCCTCTTGCAGGGGGCTAGATCAAGATATTCTGGCATACAAAAGCTACTTTTCGGCCTTCTTATGGCCTCGAGAAAGTTGTGTCACTACTTTCAAGCACATGAGATCGCCATCGTCACCCGCCTCCCTTTGCAACGGATCTTGCACAATCCGGATGCCACTGGGAGGATTATGGAGTGGGCATTGGAACTGTCAAGCTTCAGACTCAAATTTGAAAGCACTTCAACAATCAAGAGCCGAGCCTTGGCAGAGTTCGTAGCGGAATGGACCTCAACGCCAAACGAAGAAGTCAGAGAGACCACCCTTCCTGGCAAGGAGAAAAGCCGTGATTGGATCATGTACTTTGGCGGAGCCTTCTCGCTGCAAGGTGCTGGTGCCAGCGTGCTGCTCGTCGCACCCACCAGAGAGCGACTCAAGTACGTAGTCCAGATGCACATTCCCCGGGAAAAGTCAACAAACAACACAGCGGAGTATGAGGGATTGCTTGCCGGTCTCAGGATCATGGTAAACCTCAGAATCAAGAAGCTCATCATCAGAGGTGATTCGCAGTTCGTCGTCAAGCAAGTCAATAAGGATTACCAGAGCCCGCTGATGGAAGCTTATGTGGATGAGGTGAGGAAGTTGGAAGAGCGTTTTGACGGTCTGCACGCAGAGCATGTTCCCCGAGCGGAGAACAGCATTGCCGACGACTTGTCAAAATGCGCTGCCCTCAAGTTGCCTGTGGAACTAGGTACCTTTGTGCTTCAATTGACCCAGCCATGTGTTGAGCCATCAGCAGGACAGAGCAAGCGAAGGAAGGCGGGCCCTGGCAAGTACTTTCCCACTGAGCTCCTAGGAGCCGCCGACAAGGACGCTGCCAGGTGCCCCAAGCTTGCCAAAGGCAGCAACCTCCGGCAGGACCCCAAGCCCTGGTCGTAGAGGCAGCTGCCCCTGCGGCCGAAGATGAGCATTTAGTCCTTGCCGTCGAGCCCCAGCCTCCAGCATGAGTGCAGCACACCGTCCATTTCCTCCAAACCGGGGAACTCCCTGAGGAACAGGAAGAAGCAAAGAAAGTAGCCCGTCGGTCCAACATGTACCAGTTTGTGGATAATGCCCTATACAGAAGGAGATCGAACGGCGTGAAATTGAAGTGCATTCCTCGGGAAGACGGACTGGAGCTGTTGGCAGAGATACATGGAGGCACGTGTGGCTCCCACATAGGGTCAAGAGCCCTTGCCGGCAAAGCGTCTCGGTAAGGTTTCTTCTGGCCCACCGCTCTCCAGGATGCAACTGCACTAGTAACCAAGTGTGAAGCGTGCCAGTTCCATTCAAAGAAGCTTCATCAACCAGCCCAAGCTCTTTAGACAATCCCGTGGCCATTTTCGGTCTGGGGGCTCGACATACTGGGCCCCTTCCCCCATGCTGTTGGGGGCTTTGAGTACTTGTACGTCTCGATCGACAAGTTCACAATGTGGCCGGAAGTAGAACCAGTGAGAAAGGTGACAGCACAATCAGTCGTCAAGTTCTTCAAGGGGCTAGTCTGCCGTTTTGGTGTGCCGAACAGGGTCATCACCGACAATGGCACGCAGTTCACGAGCCACACCTTTATGCAGTATATCTGAGACCTCAGCAGCAAGGTTTGTTTTGCTTCTATCGCTCATCCCAGAAGCAACGGCCAGGCCGAGAGAGCAAACGCAGAGGTGTTGCGAGGCCTCAAGACCAGGACTTTTGACAGGCTACACAAGTGCGGAAGGCGCTGGGTTGATGAGTTGCCAATGGTTCTTTGGTCGATTAGAATGATGCCAAATCGAGCCACTGGCTAGACACCATTTGCCCTGGTATACGTGGCAGAAGCAGTTCTCCCCATGGAACTCATATATGGGTCACCTCAAGTGCTCACTTATGATGAGCTTGAGCAAGAGCAGTTGCGCCAAGATGATGCGATGCTCCTTGAGGAAGATCGTCTTCGGGCTGCTGTGCGAGCTGCTCACTACCAGCATGCCTTGCGCCGCTACCATAGCCACAAGGTTCATACCCGAAGCCTTGAGGAAGGCGATCTTGTTCTTCGGCGAGCTCAATCCGCCAAGAATTCCAACAAGTTGACGTCGAAGTGGGAAGGCCCTTATTGGGTAATACGAGTCACCAGGCCTGGCGCAATCCGCCTAGACACCGAAGATGGAATTCCAGTGAGCAACTCCTAGAACATCGAACATCTTCATAAGTTTTACCCATAAGGCGCGGTTGCAGGGCCTCCCAGCAGACCACTTTTTGTACAAGCCTTGCCGGTAAGGCATGTAACCCTTTGTACAAAGCCAGGCGCAGACCCTGAGAATTAGATAAATAAATGAAGGGCTGGCGCCCTAGAATTTAGCATGCATTCTAGGTTGAGTCTCTCTCTGTTAGGATCGATAGTGCTCAGCGGCAACTGATCCCTAGCATAGGGGTCAAGTGAATGTCTTTCTATCTCTTCCAGTCCGTTCTTGGTTCGCGGGCTGCACAGGCGCTTTTGCAGAGCCATTTGGAGAAAAGAAGGCAGATCGACACCCCCGACCCTGGCAAGCTGAGGTTGCCGGGGGCTGCAAATTTAGATAAGTTTTCTCTCCCCTGCTATGTGTTTCCATATGAAGCTTGAACGTATGAAACTTCGTTCGTTCCCGTGCCACCGTGCTCCCTCCTTCCTATGCCCGAAATTCCTTTCAGGCTGAAATCTGGTTGTAGTTGCGGTGGAAGGGAAGCAAGCGAAGGGCCTAATCCTGCTTTACCCCTACTCCCGCCAAGGGCGTGGGGATGACCGTGGTATAACGCGAGGGGCGGCAAGGTTTGTTGTCGGGCGACATTGTTTGTTTAAAATAACAAGGACTCGCTCCTTAGTGTGGGCCTCGCTCACGCACAAAAGAACCCGGCAAACACCCTTTTCATTAATACATTGTCGAACAAGTACAATTCATATGGAATGTAAACATGAGCAAGGGGTTACAAAGTCTAAATTCGACAAGTGCCCTCAGGCTTAAGAAAAAAAGAGAGATAAGATGCCCGTAATCCCTTTCTTGTCCCTCTCCTCAGGAAGCGGATCAGGATAACAGGAGGGCCAAAGGAGTGCCTAGGCGAGGTACAAGCAACAAAACACACCAAGACAACGTCCCAGCGGCCGCCCAAAGTGGGAGCTGGTGATGACGGTGCCGGGGAAGAAGCCAGAAGATGAGGCAGCGGGCCGACAATACAAGACGAAGGCGTCGATGCCATCGTACTCCGACTTGACGGCCCGCCACCCACCTTCCTCGTCTTCGCAGGCCTCCCAGCACCGGTCGCTAGAAGCGACGGCCCTGAGAAGTTCAAGGTGCCGGCTCAAGGAGCCGCCGCCAAGAACTACCCTTCCCCCGGCAAATCACTCTGCCAGGGAGAAGGATAGGTGCAGATGGTGCTGCTGCCGGCGTCGCCTAGGGACGGGGCGTCGGATGTCTAGTCGGACCCGTCCCTGTCGTCCTCCCCACCGGTCCCCTCCTCATCGCCGCTGCTCAAGGAGGAGCTCTCGTCATCGGTCGAGCTCTCCGCGCAGCACCCTAACCTGTGTCCCGTGCGCCCGAAGACCTTGACAGAGAGCAGGTCGCTCTCCACTAATTTGAAGAGGAGAACATACCCCTTCATCAAGCAGTGGGCATGTGCAAAGGTTTTCCAACCCCGACGAAGGAGCATTACATGAAGGGCGGGGAACCTTGTGTTCACCCACATGTCGCCATTGCAACACCCCTTCATGTGAAGCCTCAGCCTCAGCGGCTGGTCGACCTCCAGCACCCTCACGAACGCCTCGGGAAGGCGAAGGTGGCTACGCGGTGGCTTGCGCAACTACAGGATGAACTCTAGCGCCGTGTCCCCGACATGGCCGCTCGATGAAGCAGGAGGAGATGGTGGCGGGGATGGTGATGGTGATGACGTGGGCGTCCCCCTTCTGCTCCCACCTCTGCCTCGACCACCTCGCTGATCGCGGCCCCGTCCGGCGCCCCCGCCTCGATCATGGCCTTCGCCTTGGGCGTCGGGCTCTTCCTTAACCGCCGCGGCTCTCTGGCGGGAGGAGGACCTAGTCGCCTCCGCAGAAGGATGGCCACGGCCACGCCCTCTCGGCATGGCAGTGGGTGGAGAATGGGGAGAAGGGGAGGCGCGAGACAATGCCTCTCCTCCTCCTCCTCCTCCTCCTCCTGAGTTCCCTCTTTATATCCAAGCAGGGAAGGCTGGAGACCAGCTCTACGCCTCCGAAGAGCCTTTTCAAGTCTGGCTCATTAAGTTGGCAACGAGCGAGGTCATCGACTGCCCTCCCCGCACCAATCAAAGGCGCATGGGTATCGGCCATGGCGCGCCTTCCCATATCCCACACGTCCGTCACCTACCATGTGCCATGCATGCGGCGTACGTGGCGAAAAAGGCGGGCGTGGTGGGAAACATGGAACGGCGGTCCCAAGGTTAAGGGAGGCGAGGAAAGTAAATGAGCAGCGGCCCTACGGTTTCCCCTTTTCTTATGGGGAAGACATGGGCCGCCTCTTTACTACACCGCAGGATGACGCAAGCCAAAGCTAGGCCCGCACTTACCAAAGCTTCGCTGCCCCGCGCCGGGGGCGTCTACGAAGCCAAAGCTAGGCCCGCACTTACCAAAGCTTCACTGCCCCGCGCTTGTTCCGACGTGGCGACCAGCCTACCAACTAGGCACACGCTTACGTGGCAGCATGTAGCTTCTAAGCCAACCAGCCAAGCACCTGCGTGGTGGCATGCGGATCTTCGTGAAGACCCTGGCACCGCACCAGCTCAGCAATCAGCCAGCCAGCGTGGCGCTGCATGCCTCGTCACCTGGGACGCGCGTCAAAGCAAGGCGAGGCGGCGATGGACGGGAAAAGCCTCTTTACCGTCCCCGATAAAGCAAGAGGACACATAGCCAACGCATTAAATGTGTTTGTCCTAGGATGCCAGGAGATAAACTTGTACACTGTACATACTTTCCACCTCCTGTGTGCCACTGTGGCGACCCCTTTGACATATAAAAGGAGGCCCGAGGTGCACTGAGGAAGGATTCCGACTTTTTTGACTGGGCATGCACCACAGCTAGTTCAAGAACTCAAGAACACCAAATACACACAAAGGAGGACTAGGGTTTTACGCATCACTTACGGCCCGAACCTGGGTAAAAGAACTCCACCGAGTTGATCTTCTAGACCAGCTCTTTGTGCAGCCCCACGCCCCGCAACCGTAGAAGGGATTCTGTCAAGGGATCCCATAGGTGTCATTCCAGAACCCCGATAATAAACCCTAAAGTTATTCCATATGAGTCCACCATACCTTCCTATATGCGGTATTTACATGCCTTTCCAAGTAAATTTGTATGTGCCAAACTCTAAACCTTCAAATGAAATTCTATTTTGTATGCTCGAATAGTTCATGTATCAACTAGGGTTGTCTATATCTTCCATGCTAGGTGGGTTATTCTCACGATGAGTGGACTCCGCTCATCATTCATGAGAAAATGGCCGGTAACTGGGATGCCCAGTCCCACGCTCAAATCAAATCAAAATAATTGGAAACAAAACTCCCCCAGGATGGCACCCGTTGTTTCGGACAAGCCATGGATTGATGTTTGTTGGTGGTGGGGGAGTATAAACTTTACCATTCTGTTTGGGAACCGCCTATAATATATGTACCATGGAAGATATCGAGATCTCTTGGTTGTTATGTTGACCATGGAAGTATGCCACTCAAAATATTATTTATCTCTGTTTCAAAACTCGAGCTCTGGCACCTCTGCAAATCCCTGCTTGCCTCTACGAAGGGCCTATCTATTTACTTTTATGTTGAGTCATCATCCTCTTATTAAAAAGCACCAGTTGGAGAGCACCGCTGTCATTCGCATGCATTGCTATTAATTTACATTGAGTATGACTGTGACTGGATCTCTTTTACCATGAATTACAACGCCTAGTCAGTCTTTGATCTTCAGGGGTGCTCTGCATTTATGTTTTGCAGTCTCAAAAAGGGCTAGCAAGATACCATCTTGTTATATCATGCTATGATTGTTTTGAGAAAGTGTTGCCATCCGAGATTTATTATTATTGCTCACAAGTTGATTATGCCATTGATATGAGTAAAAATGATACCCAAATGTTATTGTGAATATGGTTAGTTCATAATCTTTGCTGAAAACTTGAATGCTGGCTTTACATATTTGCAACAACAAGATCAAACAGAGTTTGTAAAAGTTTTTCTTTATCACTTTCAGTTTGTCAACTGAATTGCTTGAGGACAAGCAAAGGTTTAAGCTTGGGGAGTTGATACGTCTCCAACGTATCTACTTTTCCAAACACTTTTGCCCATGTTTTAGCCTCTAACTTGCATGATTTGAATGGAACTAACCCGGACTAACGCTGTTTTCAGCAGAACTGCCATGGTGTTATTTTTGTGCATAAATAAAAGTTCTCGGAATGACCAGAAAATCCATGGAAACACGTTTTGGAATTAATGACAAAAACTGGTGAAAGAATCAGCATCAGGGGGCCCACACCCTGTCCACGAGGGTGCAGGGCCCCCCTGGGGCGCGCCCCCCAGCCTCGTGGGCCCCCTGGAACTCCACCGACCTCAACCCCAACTCCATATATTCACTTTCGGGGAGAAAAAAAATCAGGGAGAAAGATTCATCGCGTTTTACGATATGGAGCCACCGCCAAGACCTAATCTTCCTTGGGAGGGCTGATCTGGAGTCCGTTTGGGGCTCCGGAGAGGGGAATCCGTCGCCATCGTCATCATCAACCATTCTCCATCACCAATTTCATGATGCTCACCACCGTGTCTGAGTAATCTCATTGTAGGCTTGCTGGACGGTGATGGGTTGGATGAGATTTACCATGTAATCGAGTTAGTTTTGTTAGGGTTTGATCCCTAGTATCCATTATGTTCTACGATTGATGTTGCTGTGACTTTGCTATGCTTAATGCTTGTCACTAGGGCCCGAGTGCCAGGATTTCAGATCTGAACCTATTATGTTTTCATGAATATATGTGAGTTCTTGATCCTATCTTGCAAGTCAATAGTCACCTACTATGTGTTATGATCCGGCAACCCCGAAGTGACAATAATCGGGACCACTCCCGGTGATGACCGTGGTTTGAGGAGTTCATGTATTCACTAAGTGTTAATGCTTTGGTCCAGTACCCTATTAAAAGGAGGCCTTAATATCCCTTAGTTTCCAATAGGACCACGCTGCCACGGGAGGGTAAGACAAAAGATGTCATGCAAGTTCTTTTCCATAAGCACGTATGACTATATTCGGAATACATGCCTACATTACATTGATGAACTGGAGCTAGTTTTGTGTCACCCTATTTTATAACTGTTGCATGAGGAATCACATCCGACATAATTATCCATCATTAATCCATTGCCTACGAGCTTTTCAGATATTGATCTTTGCTTAGTTACTTTTCCGTTGCCACTGTTACGATTGCTACAAAAACTACTACGGTTACTTTTGCCACCATTACCGTTATTTCCATACTACTTTGCTACTAAATACTTTTGCTGCAAATATTAAGTATTTCAGGTGTGTTGAATTGACAACTCAACTGCTAATACTTGAGAATATTCTTTGGCTCCCCTTGTGTCGAATCAATAAATTTGGGTTGAATACTCTACCCTCGAAAACTGTTGCGATCCCCTATACTTGTGGGTTATCACATTCTAAGAACTTTTATTTTTGGATCATTTTTTATTGCACTGGAAATTCAGAAAACAGACAAAACATGGCATTTTATTTTATTTAACTAATAAAAACAGAAAGCAAAATTCATCAACTTCATACCGTTCAAAAATGATCCATTAATAAGGTTGATCAGGTGTTATTAACAACCACTTTCGATTAGCATGAAACTGAAGAACTTCCATAAATCACTAAGTTACCTCAATGGGGATATGCATTTCCCCAACAATAAGTATTTCATATTTCATTTTGACAGTAGGTAGAGGTATTTGAAAACTTACAATAGCGATTGTCAGAGATTTTTCAATAACATTAATACCATTCACTTGGAATTGTTTCTTCAGAAAGTGCACCGTATGCTCATTGCCATTAATATGAAAAGTGGCCTTACTTTTATTGCAATCAATAACAACCCCTGCAGTATTCAAGAATGGTCTACCAAGGATAATCGACATGTTGTCATCCTCGGGCATCTCAAGTATAACAAAGTCAGTCAAAATAGTAACATTAGCAACAACGGGCACATCCTCACAGATACTGATAGGTATGGCAGTTAATTTGTTAGCCATTTGCAAAGATATTTCAGTAGGTATGAGTTTATTCAAGTCAAGTCTTTTATATAAAGAGGAAGGCATAACACTAACATCAGCTCCTAAGTCACACAAAGTAGTTTTCACATAATTCTTTTTGATAGAGCAAGGTATAGTTGGTATTCCCGGATCTCCATGTTTTTAAGGTACTCCATCTTTAAATGTATAATTAGCAAGCATAGTGGAGATTTCAGCTTCCGGTATTTTTCTCTTATTTGTGATGATGTCTTTCATATACTTCGCATAAGGAGGCATTTTCAAGATATCAGTCAAGCGAGTACGCAAAAAGACCGGCCTCAGCATTTTAGCAAAGCATTCAAATTCTTCATCATCATTCTTTTTAGTTGACTTAGGTGGAAAAGGCATAGGTTTTTAAACCCATGGCTCTCCTTCTTTACCGTGTTTTCTAGCCACAAAGTCTCTTTTATCATACCTTTTATTCTTAGGTTGTGGGTTATCAAGATCAATAGGTGGTTCTATCTCAACATCATTGTCTGGTTCTCTATTATTATTAGGTTGAGAATCTTCATGAACATCAGCATTATCTTTTTCATTATCACTAGGTGAATGTTCATTACCAGACTGAGTTTCAGCATCAGAGATAGAAACTTCATTATCATTTTCAGGAGTTTTTTCTATTTCAAGTTCACTAGGAGCATGCAAAGTCCTATCACTTTTCTTTTTCTTTTTCTTTTTAGAAGAACTAGGTGCAGTGGTGTTGTTCCTTTGTGAATCTTGTTCAATTCTTTTTGGGTGTCCCTTAGGATAAAGTGGTTCCTGAGTCATTTTACCTCGTCTGGTTGCAACTCTAACAACAAAGTCATGTATATTATTATTCATTTCATCAAGCAATTCTCTTTGAGATTTAGCAACTTGTTCTAACTGAGTTTGAACCATAGAAGCATGTTTTCCAACACCTATAACATTGTTTGAAATTCTAAATAACAAGTCACTCAAGCGAGCAATCATATCAGAATTGTATTTCAATTGTTTCATAACATTTGCATTGAAGTGATCTTGTTTTCTAATGTAATTTTCAAACTCATAAAGGCATTGGCTAGGGTGCATATTGTGAGGACTGTCATTATCATTGAACTTCATTAAATAATTTACCTCTACCACCTTAGGCAGTGGTGGTGTATTAAGCCCATGTATTTATTCAACAGGAGGTAAATTTTTAACATCCTAAGCTTTAATACCTTTTTCCTTCATAGATTTCTTTGCCTCTTGCATATCCTCAGGACTGAGATATAATATACCCCTCTTCTTCGAAGTGGGTATAGCCGGTGGTTCAAGAAGAGTCCAATAATCATAATTTTTCAATATATTATTCAATAATTCCTCAGCTTGTCCAACAGTTCGTTCCCTGAAAACACAACCAACACAACTATCTAGGGAGTCCCTAGAAGCATCGCTTAGTCCATTATAGAAGATATCAAGTATTTCATTTTTCTTAAGAGGATGATCAGGCAAAACATTAAGTAACTGGAAAAGCCTCCCCCAAGCTTGTGGGAGACTCTCTTCTTTAAGTTGAGCAAAGTTAAATATTTCCTGAAAGGTAGCTTGTTTCTTATGAGCAGGAAAATATTTTTCAGAGAAGTAATAAATCATATCTTGGGGACTACGCACACAACCAGGAGCAAGAGTATTGTACCAAGCTTTAGCATCACCCTTTAATAAGAAAGGAAATAATTTGAGAATAAAGTAGTAGCGGGTTTTCTCATCATGAGTAAAAAGGGTGGCTATATCATTCAACTTAGTAAGATGTGACACAACAGTTTCAGTTTCATGACCATGGAAAGGATTAGATTCAACCAAAGTAATTAACTCTGGGTCGACAGAGAATTCATAATCCTTATCATCAATAAAGGTACGTGAAGTAGAAAAATTAGGATCACACTTCATTCTAGCATTCAGAGATTTTTCTTTACACTTGTGTAGTAATTTCTCTAGATCATCTCTATCATTGCAAGCAAGAATATCTCTAGTTGTTTCTTCACTCATGACATAACCATCTGGTACCTTAGGCAATTCACATCTAGGAAGGCTAGTTCTAGTAGGTGATGACCCACAAGTATAGGGGATAAATTGTAGCTCTTTTCGATAAGTAAGAGTGTCGAACCCAATAAGGAGCAGAAGGAAATGACAAGTAATTTCAGTAAGGTAGTGTCTGCAAGTGCTGAAATTGTAAGTGGCGAGTAGTTTGATAGCAAGATAGTTTGTAACGAGCAAGTAACGATAATAGTAACAAGTATGCAGCAAGGTAGCCCAATCCCTTTGAGGCAAAGGACGGGCCAAAACGGTTTCTTATAATGAGCAACGCATTCTTGAGGGTACACGGGAATTTCATCTAGTCACTTTCGTCATATTGGTTTGATTTGTGTTCGCTACTTTGATAATTTAATATGTGGGTGGACCGGTGCTTAGGTGTTGTTCTTACTTGAACAAACCTCCTACTTATGGTTAACTCTCCCGCAAGCATCTGCAACTACGAGAAAAGTATTAATAATAAATTCTAACCATAGCATTAAACTCTAGGATCCAATCGGTCCCTTACGGAATAGTGCATAAACTGGGATTTAAGTTTCTGTCACTCTCGCAACCCACCATCTATTTACTACTCCACAATGCATTCCCTTAGGCCCAAATATGGTGAAGTGTCATGTAGTCGACGTTCACATGACACCACCAAGGGAATCACAACATACATACTATCAAAATATCAAACACATATCAAATTCACATGATTACTTGCAACATGATTTATCCCGTGACCTCAAGAACAAAGGTAACTACTCACAAACAACAAACATGCTCATGATCAGAGGGGTATTAATATGCATAATGGATCTAAACATATAATCTTCCACCAAATAAACCATATAGTAATCAACTACAAGATGTAATCAACACTACTAGTCACCCCCTAGCAACAATCTATAGTTCCGGTAACAAGATTGAATATAAGAGATGAACTAGGGTTTGAGATGAGATGGTGCTGGTGAAGATGTTGATGGAGATTGCCCTCCCTAAGATGGGAGAGTTGTTGGTGATGATGATGACGATGATTTCCCCCTCCGGGAGGGAAGTTCCCCCGGCAGAATCCTTCCGCCGGAGGGCAAAAGTGCTCCTGTCCAAGTTCCGCCTCGAGGCGGCGGTGCTTCATCCCTAAAGTCCTCTCCTTATTTTTTTTCTAGGTCAAAACCACTTATATACCAAAAGATGGGCACCGGAGGTGGGCCGAGGAGGCCACAACCCACCAGGGCGCGCTAGGGGGCCTGGCGCGCCCAGGTGGGTTGTGCCCACCTGGTGGCCCCCCTCTGATGTTTATTGGCTCCGATATTCCTCAAATAATTCATAAAAATTCTCCGTAAAGTTTCAGCTCTTTTGGAGTTGTGCGGAATAGGTGGCTGACATAGCTTTTCCAGGTCCAGATTTCCAGCTGCCGAAATTCTCCTCTTGGTGTGTTCCTTGTAAATTATGAGAGAAAAGGCATTAGAATTACTCCAAAAAGCATTATTATGGATAAAAACATTATAAATAACAGCAAGGAAACATGATGCAAAATGGATGTATCAACTCCCCCAATCTTAGACCTCGCTTGTCCTCAAGCGAAAATCGAAATCGAAAAACATGTCCACATGCTTTGAGAGAGAGGTGTCGATAAAAAAAATACGGACATAGAAGCATCATGTTGATTATTATAACAGCAACAAGATTGAACAAAGGACTTTTATCATAGGACTTTTATCATATACTTCTCATGAATAAGTAATGGTTCATCACACAATCGAAGTATAAAGCAAAAACTCTATTAGAAACCAACAAACTATGTTCTCAGTCAACTTTGCAACTACAATTCATCATCTTTTCAGGAAGAGTCACATGTCGGAGCCTTTAACGCAAGTCCACATACTCAACCGTCATATAGTCTTCTATGATTGCTAACACTCACCTTGTACCCATGAACAAAACATTTCAACCGGACACATAGGAAGATAGGGGCTTGTGATTTTACCTCCCAACATACTCACCTCAAGGGTGATGTCAACATTAATAACTCATGCCATCTATATTCAACTGGACATATGTTCCTAGATCTTTCCTCACCACATGATGCTTGCCAAAAAGAGAAAAATAAAAGGAATAGAGAGAAAAACTTTGACTCTTTGCATAAAAGTAAAAGATAGGCCCTTCGCAGAGGGAAGCAGAGGTTGCCATGCGCTTATTTGTTTGTATGCTCAATCCCTTAGTGCAAGAGAATGTCACGTTGTATTGCCCCTTAAGATGACAACCTTTATTCTGCAGTTTGTCGCTTTTATTCTTTGTCATCCAAGTTCGTACAACGCTCAATTTTCTCTTACACTAAATGATCTCACACTTTTAGAAGCAATTTTTATTGCCCTTTTGCACCGATGACAACTTACTTGAGGGATCTTGCACAATCCCTAGGTAGGTATGGTGGACTCTTGAGAAAGATTTGGGTTTGGGGGTTTTTGGATGCACAAGTAGTATCTCTACTTAGTACAGAATTTTTTGGCTAGCAAAGATAGGGGCAAGCATCACATGTTAAAGGATCTATGACGATATGACTTCTATGTGAATATAAACAAACATAAACCATTAAGTTGTCTTCCTTGTCCAACTTCAACAATTTGGGCATATAATATTTTGATGAGGGCTCACAATCACAAAAGATTTCTAGGATAGTATATCTATATGTGAATCTTCTCTTCCCTTATTAATTCTTTCATGAGTTGCATCATTGACAAATGTTATGTTTGTCAATATCTAATAAAATTTTCTTACTTATATTTTTCCTTATGTGGTGCCATCACTTACCATAGGATTAGTATATAATCTTTTCATTATCTCCATCCTTTCTTTATTTATTTATTTCTTGTTTCTTTTCTTTACTATTTCTTTTCTTTATTTGCAACATGAAAGTAAAGAAAGCAAAAACTAAAACTAACTTTATTATATAACTTGCACACGATTACAAGGATAGATCACTAAGCAAACTTTCAAATAAGAAAGGATTGAACTAAACTTTATTTCATCTAAAATTAAAAGATTGAACTAAGATAAATAAAAGCAAAAGGGTAGTGGGGGTGATACAATACCGGGGCAGCTCCCTCAAGCTTGGCGGAAGCCAAGGGGAGTGCCCATACCCGATACTCAATACCCCTTTTGGTGGTGAAGAAGATAATGGTGGTGGTGAAGGAGAGATCTTGTCCTCGGAATTCCATGGCAGTGGCCCAACAGATCTGTCAGAAAACAGCAAGAAAAGAGAATAGAGGACTCCTCCGCGATACGGTGGTTAACAGGTTCGGTAAGTACATATAGATTTTTAATCTTGCAGGGCAAGTACATGGAAGAAAAACGGAGTACGGGAGGTGTCCCAGGTGGGCACAACCCACCTGGGCGCGCTAGGCAAGCCTGGCGCGCCCTAGTGTATTGTGCCCACCAGGGTACGCTTCCTAGATATGAATTGCCTAAGGTACCAGAAGGCTATGTTATGAATGAGGAGACAACTAGAGATATTCTTTCTTGTAAGGATATATATGATCTAGAGAAATTACTATGCAAGTATAAAGAAAAATCTCTGAATGCTAGAATGAAATATGATCCTAAGTTTGCTACTTCGCTGATCTTTATTAATGATAAGGATTATGAATTCTCTGTCGACCTGGAGTTAATTACTTTGGTTGAATCTGATCCTTTCCATAGTTATGAAACTGTTGTGGCACATCTTACTAAGTTGAATGACATAGCTACTCTTTTTACTCATGATGAGAAAACTCGCTATTACTTTATTCTCAAATTATTTCCTTTCTCATTAAAGGGTGATGCTAAAGCTTGGTACAATACTCTTGCTCATGGTTGTGTGCGTAGTCCCCAGGATATGATTTATTACTTCTCTGAAAAATATTTTCCTGCTCATAAGAAACAAGCTGCCTTGCAGGAGATATTTAACTTTGTGCAAATTAAAGAAGAGAGTCTCCCACAAGCTTGGGCGAGGCTTTGCCAATTACTTAATGTTTTGTCTGATCATCCTCTTAAGAAATATGAAATACTTGATATCTTCTATAATGGACTAACCGATGCTTCTAGGGATTTCCTAGATAGTTGTGCTGGTTGTGTTTTCATGGAACAAATTGTTGGACAAGCTGAGGAATTATTGAAGAATATATTGAAAAATTATGATGATTGGACTCTTCCTGAACCACCGGCTAAACCCACTCCGAAGAAGGGGGTATATTATATCTCAGTCCTAAAGATATGCAAGAGGCAAAGAAATCTATGAAGGAAAAGGGTATTAAAGCTGAGGATGTTAAAATTTTACCTCCTATTGAAGAAATACATGGGCTTAATACACCACCACTGCCTAAGGTGGTAGAGGTAAATTCTTTAATGAAGTTCAATGATAATGACAATCCTCACAATATGCACCCTAGCCAATGCCTCTATGAGTTTGAAAATTACATTAGAAAACAAGATCACTTCAATGCACATGTTATGAAACAATTGAAATACAATTCTGATATGATTACTCGCTTGAGTGACTTGTTATTTAGAATTTCAAATGATGTTATAGGTGTTGGAAAACATGCTTCTATGGTTCAAACTCAGTTAGAGCAAGTTGCTAAATCTCAAAGAGAATTGCTTGATGAAATGAATAATAATATACATGACTTTGTTGTTAGAGTTGCAACCAGACGAGGTAAAATGACTCAGGAACCACTTTATCCTGAGGGACACCCAAAAAGAATTGAACAAGATTCACAAAGGAACAACACCACTGCACCTAGTTCTTCTAAAAAGAAAAAGGAAAGTGATAGGACTTTGCATGCTCCTAGTGAACCTGAAATAGAAAAACCTCCTGACAATGATAATGAAGTTTCTATCTCTGATGCTGAAACTCAGTCTGGTAATGAACATTCACCTAGTGATAATGAAAAAGATAATGCTGATGTTCATGAAGATTCTCAACCTAATAATAATAGAGAACCAGACAATGATGTTGAGATAGGAACACTTATTGATCTTGATAACCCACAACCTAAGAATAAAAGGTATGATAAAAAGACTTTGTGGCTAGAAAACATGGTAAAGAAATAGAACCGTGGGTTCAAAAACCTATGCCTTTTCCACCTAAGTCAACTAAAAAGAATGATGATGAAGAATTTGAAGGCTTTGCTGAAATGCTGAGGCCGGTCTTTTTGCGTACTCGCTTGACTGATATCTTGAAAATGCCTCATTATGAGAAGAATATGAAAGACACCATCACTAATAAAAGAAAAATACCGGAAGCTGAAATCTCCACTATGCTTGCTAATTATACTTTTGAAGACGGAGTACCTAGAAAACTTGGAGATCCGGGTATACCAACTATAACTTGCTCCATCAAAAAGAATTATGTGAAAACTGCTTTATGTGATTTAGGAGCTGATGTTAGTGTTATGGCTTTCTCTTTATATAAAAGTCTTGATTTGAATAAACCCACACCTACTGAAATATCTTTGCAAATGGCTGATAAATCAACCGCCGTACCTATCGATATCTGTGAGGATGTGCCCGTTGTTGTTGCTAATGTTACTATTTTGACTGACTTTGTTATACTTGAGATGCCCGAGGACGACAACATGTCAATTATCCTTGGTAGACCCTTCTTGAATACTGCATGAGATGTTATTGATTGCAATAAAAGCAATGTCACTTTTCATATTAATGGTAATGAGAATATCGTGCACTTTCCGAAGAAACAATTCCAAGTGAATGGTATTAATGTTATTGAAAAATCTCCGACAATCACTATTGGAAGTTTTCAAATACCTCTACCTACTATCAAAAAGAAATATGAAATGCTTATTGTTGGGGACATTCATATCCCCGTTTGAGGTAACTTAGTGATTTACGATAGTTCTTCGGTTTCACGCTAATTGAAAGTGGTTGTTAATAAGACTTGATCAACCTTATTAATGGATCATTTTTGAGCGGTATGAAGTTGATGAGTTTAGTAAGCACTACCTTCTGTCCCTACTTTTTGTTTTCTATTTTATTAGTTAAATAAAATAAAATGCCATGTTTTGTCCGTTTTCTGAATTTCTCGTGCAATAAAAAAAGACCCAAAAATAAAAGTGCTGAGAATGCCCTGAAAATTTAATATGATTTTTCCTGAATATTTAAGAATTTCTAGTTCAAATAATAACAAAGGGAGGTGCACCAGGTGGGCACAACAGACCTGGGCGCGCCAGGACCCCCAGGCGTGCCCTGGTGGGCTGTGGTCCCCATGTGGGCCCCTCACTTATCTCTTTACACCACATCATCACCTACCTCCAAAAAAAAATTGTCATAGCTCTCTCTCTCTCTCTCTCTCGTGTTCTTGCTCTCAAGCCCGCGGATTTGGATCTCTTTGCTCGAAGCTCCGTTTCCGAAATTGTTTAGGGGGATTGTTGCTTGGTATGTGACTCCACCGTTTGTCCAATTAGTTTTTGTTTTAGTGGTTTATGTTTTGAATAATTAGCTACTCTTGGTGCTATTGTAGATGAGCTTGCATGTTGAATTCTTAGAGTTCTAAGTAGTTTGAATGCTTGCTATGGCCTCTATGTATCCCTATGAGTAGTTGCTATCAATTTTGCGAAGTTCTGTTGAGAAATTTTTGTGGGCTAAAAATTTCAGATTTTTTGTTCATAGGAAAACCATGAATATCTTTAGGAAGTTTTGCTCCAAGAAGAACTCCAAGGGTGTTATTGGGGAGTCATCTGACAGTGATCTCCATCCTCGGAGGTTGGAGGAAGTACGACCGTGCGAATGGTCGCACACCCCATTCATGGAAGAAGCTGGAATCCTTCAGGAGTTCACACAATATGCTGCTAATGTCGGCCTCACCGACTTCATCGCAGCTGAATGCGAACAATATCATCTCCTCACAAACTCCTTCGTTCAAAGTTTACTTTCCTTCCTAGAAATAATCCTCCTGAAGTGTGGTTTGATTTATATGCTGAAACCCATCAGATACCACTTACTGAATTTTGTAACATATGCATGATCCCTTCTGATGGGAGTTTAGTTGAGCCTAGGTCAGTAGAGTTTGAGGCCTTTTATCATACTTTGACAGTGGGAGATGAGAGAGGGGTGTCAGCCGGCACTGCCACTAGCATACACTTTCCTGTAGTGCATTATTTTACTTTATTTATCGCTGAGTGTTTGCTTGCTAGGGAAAAAGTGGGTGCGCTCAGTGCACCAGACTTTGTTGTTTTACGTCGTGCACTAGAGGGCAACAACACTTATAGCTTGGGAGCTATTATGGCACGTCGCCTCCACATTAATAGGTCCAAGGGTAAAATTCATGGTGGGATTTTCGCTACTCGTTTGGCGGCTCACTTCGAGGTTGAGATACGCCTTCATGATTACCCTTTGACCAAGGTTTAGCTAGACCGCTGATGACCCACAAGTATAGGGGATCTATCATTATCCTTTCGATAAGTAAGAGTGTTGAACCCAACAAGGAGTAGAAGTAAATGATAAGCAGTTTTCATTAAGGTATTCTCTGCAAGCACTGAAATTATCGGTAACACATAGTTTTGTGATAAGATAATTTGTAACGGGTAACAAGTAATGAAAGTAAATAAGGTGAAGCAAGATGGATCAATCCTTTTTGTAGCAAAGGACAAGCCTAGACAAAATCTTATATAAACGAAAGCGCTCCCGAGCACACATGGGAATTATCGTCAAGCTAGTTTTCATCACGTTCATATGATTCACGTTTGGTACTTTGATAATTTGATATGTGGGTGGACCGATGCTTGGGTACTGCCCTTCCTTGGACAAGCATACCACTTATGATTAACCCCTATTGCAAGCATCCGCAACTACAAAAGAAGTATTAAGGTAAACCTAACCATAGCATGAAACATATGGGTCCAAATCAGCCCCTTACGAAGCAACTCATAAACTAGGGTTTAAGCTTCTGTCACTCTAGCAACCCATCATCTACTTATTACTTCTCAATGCTTTCCTCTAGGCCCAAACAATGGCGAAGTGTCATGTAGTCGATGTTCACATGACACCACTAGAGGAAAGACAACATACATCTCATCAAAATATCGAACAAATACCAAATTCACATGACTACTTATAGCAAGACTTCTCCCATGTCCTCAGGAACAAACATAACTACTCACAAATCATATTCATGTTCATAATCAGAGGGGTATTAATATGCATAAAGGATCTGAACATATGATCTTCCACCAAATAAACCAACTAGCATCAACTACAAGGAGTAATCAAAACTACTAGTAACCCACAGGTACCAATCTGAGGTTTTGAGACAAAGATTAGATACAAGAGATGAACTAGGGTTTGAGATGAGATGGTGCTGATGAAGATGTTGATGGAGATTGATCCCCTCCCGATGAGAGGATCGATGGTGATGACGATGGTGATGATTTCCCCCTCCCGGAGGGAAGTTTCCCCGGCAGAACAGCTCCGCTGGAGCCCTAGATTGGTTCCGCCAAGGTTCCGCCTCGTGGCGGCGGAGTTTCGTCCCGTGAGCTTGCTTATGATTTTTTCCTAGACAAAAGACTCCATATAGCCAAATATGGGCTTTAGAGGGCTGCCAAGGGGCCCATGAGGCAGGGGGGCACGCCCAGGGGGGTAGGGCGCGCCCCCCACCCTCGTGGATGGTGGGTGGCCCCCCTCTGGTACTTCTTTCGCCCAATATTTTTATATATTCTGAAATGTGCTCCCGTGAAGTTTTGGGACTTTTGGAGTTGTGCAGAATAGGTCTCTAATATTTGCTCCTTTTCCAGCCTAGAATATTCTCCCTCTTCATGTAAACCTTGTAAAATAAGAGAGAATAGGCATAAGTATTGTGACATAATGTGTAATAATAGCCCATAATGCAATAAATATCGATATAAAAGCATGATGCAAAATGGACGTATCAACTCCCCCAAGCTTAGACCTCGCTTGTCCTCAAGCGAAAGCCGATATCGAGAAATATGACACATGTTTAGAGATAGAGGTGTCGATAAAATAAAATACGGACATGAGAGCATCATGATCATTCTTAGAACAGTAACATATATATAGGGTCGTGCTATTCGTCACCCTAGGTGAGGAATAGTTATTCTTCATCCCCCTCTATTTTACCATCAATGCACCGTAATTTTACGTTCCGTAAGTTTTGTCTTATTCCCGACGCAAAAAGGGACCGTAAGAAAATATATAATCGCCGTAAAAAATATTTTATGTTATGTAAAATTACAAATGTAAAAACATAGTCTAAAATACACATAAACTGCAATTTTTTTGTCTTATGACCTATACTTTTATTTTCTTATGTCAAATTTTACGTAGTGAATCAATAGGAATGTAACTACTTGAGTTCGAAATTTAATTTAATTATGAAATGATCGTAAGATTAACTCGGGTGAAGAATAACTTATTCTGCACCCTGGGTGATGAATAGTAACACTATATATATATATGATCTCTTATGCTAAAGTAACAATTCATTCATAGTTTCAAGTATGAATCATAAACTTCATTGAAAACTAACAAACTATAATCCCACTCATTGAAGCAATTGCAATTTATCATAACATCAGAAAGAGTCAATATAAGAGATTTTCAGGAAGTCCACATACTCAACTATCATTTAGTCTTTCACAATTGCTAACACTCACGCAATACTTAGGGTATGAAGTTTTAGTCGGACACAGAGAAAGATAGGGTCTTATAGTTTTGCCTCCCAACTTTTTACCTCAAGGGTAATGTCAACAATAATAGTTCATGACAACTCACATCCAATTAGCTATATATGTCAGGATCTTTCCAAAACATTGTGCTTGCCAAAGGATAAAATGTAAAAAGGAAAGGTGAATATCACCATGACTCTTGTATGAAGTATAAGATAAGCATAAAAGATAGGCCCTTCGCAGAGGGAAGCAGAGGTTGTCATGTTCTTTTATGGTTGGATGCACGAAGTCTTAATGCAAAAGAACGTCACTTTATATTGCCACTTATGATATGGACCTTTATTATGCAGTCCGTCGCTTTTATTTCTTCCACATCACAAGATCGTATAAAGCTTATTTTCTCCACACTAATAAACTCCGCCTATGTTGTCTCAACATAGCCGGTCCCAAGCCCGGGTAAAGGAGGAGGGTTGTGATAGGCTTGGCGAGCCAACGTAAAAACTCAGCCACTCTTATGGAGATGAAACCCAAAAGATTTTTGTTGGGGCGTAACCCTCTCAGTGACGCGCTACATCGGAACCCGGGTGTGGTGGAAAATGGGCAAGGGCCGGGCCGTCACCCCCAAGGTGGCACGCTGTATCTTGATCCGGATACGGTGGCAAGTGAGCGAGGATCGGGTCGTCGCATCCTTAGTGGCGCGCTACATCGGCGCCCGGATGTAGTGGAAAATGGGCAAGGGTCTTCACATTTAACTCGACGAGTGCGAAGGGTAACGAAGCTAGCCGAGTCTAGGAGGATTTGCTTAGGTAGCTGGAACATAGGGTCTCTGACAGGGAAGCTTCGGGAGCTAGTTGATGCAACGGTGAGGAGAGGTGTTGATATCCTTTGCGTCCAAGAAACCAAATGGAGAGGACAGAAGGCGAAGGAGGTGGAGGATACTGGCTTCAAGCTGTGGTACACAGGGACGGCTGCAAACAGAAATGGCGTAGGCATCTTGATCAATAAGAGCCTCAAGTATGGAGTGGTAGACGTCAAGAGACGTGGGGACCGGATTATCCTGGTCAAGCTGGTAGTTGAGGACTTGGTTCTCAATGTTATCAGCGCGTATGCCCCGCAAGTAGGCCACAATGAGAACACCAAGAGGGAGTTCTGGGAAGGCCTGGAAGACATGGTTAGGAGTGTACCGATTGGTGATAAGCTCTTCATAGGAGGAGACCTCAATGGCCACGTGGGTACATCTAACATAGGTTTTGAAGGGGTGCACGGGGGCTTGGGCTATGGCATCAGGAATCAAGAAGGAGAAGATGTCTTAAGCTTTGCTCTAGCCTACAACATGATTGTAGGTAACACCCTCTTTAGAAAGAGAGAATCACATCTGGTGACTTTTAGTAGTGGCCAACACTCTAGCCAGATTGATTTCATCCTCTCGAGAAGAGAAGATAGGCGTGCGTGCCTAGATTGTAAGGTGATACCTGGAGAGAGTGTTGTACCCCAGCATAAGCTGGTGGTTGCTGACTTCCGCTTTCGGATTCGTGTCCAGCGGGATAAGCGTGCCAAAGTCGCTAGAACGAAGTGGTGGAAGCTCAAGGGGGAGGTAGCTCTAGCGTTCAAGGAGAGGGTCATTAAGGAGGGCCCTTGGGAGGAAGGAGGAGATGCGAACAATGTGTGGACGAAGATGGCGACTTGCATTTGTAAGGTGGCCTCGGAGGAGCTTGGAGTGTCCAGGGGAAGGAGAAGCAAAGATAAGGATACCTAGTGGTGGAATGATGATGTCCAGAAGGCGATTAAAGAGAAGAAAGATTGCTTCAAATGCCTATACCTGGATAGGAGTGCAGACAACATAGAGAAGTACAAGATGGCGAAGAAGGCCGCAAAGCGAGCTATTGGTGAAGCAAGGGGTCGGGCATATGAGGACCTCTACCAACGGTTAGGCACGAAGGAAGGTGAAAGGGACATCTATAAGATGGCCAAGATCCGAGAGAGGAAGACGAGGGATATTGGCCAAGTTAAATGCATCAAGTACGGAGCAGGCCAACTCTTGGTGAAGGACGAGGAGATTAAGCATAGATGGCGGGAGTACTTCGACAAGCTCTTCAATGGGGAGAATGAGAGTTCTACCATTGAACTGGACGACTCCTTTGATGAGACCAGCATGCGTTTTGTGCGGCAAATCCAGGAGTCTGAGGTCAAGGAGGCTTTAAAAGGGATGAAAGGAGGCAAGGCGATGGGCCCTGATTGTATCCCCATTGAGGTGTGGAAAGGTCTTGGGGACATAGCGATAGTATGGCTAACCAAGCTTTTCAACCTCATTTTTCGGGCAAACAAGATGCCAGAAGAATGGAGACGGAGTATATTAGTACCAATCTTCAAGAACAAGGGGGTGTTCAGAGTTGTACTAATTACCGTGGAATTAAGCTGATGAGCCATACAATTAAGCTATGGGAGAGAGTCATTGAGCACCACTTAAGAAGAATGACAAGTGTGGCCAAAAATCAGTTTGGTTTCATGCCTGGGAGGTTGACCATGGAAGCCATTTTCTTGGTACGACAACTTATGGAGAGATATAGGGAGCAAAAGAAGGACTTGCATATGGTGTTCATTGACTTGGAGAAGGCCTATAATAAGATACCGCGGAATGTCATGTGGTGGGCCTTGGAGAAACACAAAGTCCCAGCAAAGTACATTACCCTCATCAAGGACATGTACGATAATGTTGTGACAAGTGTTCGAACAAGTGATGTCGACACTGATGACTTCCCGATTAAGATAGGACTGCATCAGGGGTCAGCTTTGAGCCCTTATCTTTTGCATTGGTGATGGATGAGGTCACAATGGATATACAAGGAGATATCCCATGGTGTATGCTCTTTGCAGATGATGTGGTGCTAGTTGACGATAGTCGGACGGGGGTAAATATGAAGTTAGAGTTATGGAGACAAACCTTGGAATCGAAAGGGTTTAGGCTTAGTAGAACTAAAACCGAGTACATGATGTGCGGTTTCAGTACTACTAGGTGTGAGGAGGAGGTTAGCCTTGATGGCCAGGTGGTACCTCAGAAGGACACCTTTCGGTATCTGGGGTCAATGCTGCAGGAGGATAGGGGTATTGATGAAGATGTGAACCATCGAATCAAAGCCGGATGGATGAAGTGGCGTCAAGCTTCTGGCATTCTCTCTGACAAGAGAGTGCCACAAAAGCTAAAAGGCAAGTTCTACAGGACGGCGGTTCGACCCGCAATGTTGTATGGCGCTGAGTGTTGGCCGACTAAAAGGCGACATGTTCAACAGTTAGGTGTGGCGGAGATGCGTATGTTGAGATGGATGTGTGGCCACGCGAGGAAGGATCGAGTCCGGAATGATGATATACGAGATAGAGTTGGGGTAGCACCAATTGAAGAGAAGCTTGTCCAACATCGTCTGAGATGGTTTGGGCATATTCGGCGCAGGCCTCCAGAAGCTCCGGTGCATAGTGGACGGCTAAAGCGTGCGGAGTATGTCAAGAGAGGGCGGGGTAGACCGAATTTGACATGGGAGGAGTCCGTTAAGAGAGACCTGAAGGATTGGAGTATCACCAAAGAGCTAGCTATGGACAGGGGTGCGTGGAAGCTTGCTATCCATGTGCCAGAGCCATGAGTTGGTTGCGAGATCTTATGGGTTTCACCTCTAGCCTACCCCAACTTGTTTGGGACTAAAGGCTTTGTTGTTGTTTGTTAATAAATCATACATATTTAGAGAGCAATTTTTATTGCTTGCAATGATGACAACTTACTTGAAGGATCTTACTCAATCGGTAGGTAGATATGGTGGACTCTCATGGCAAAACTAGGTTTAAGGATATTTGTAAGCACAAGTAGTATCTCTACTTGGTGCAAAGAATTTGGCTAGCATGAGAGGGAAAGGCAAGCTCAACATGTTGGATGATCCATGACAATATAATTTATTTCAGATGTAAGAAAACATAACCCATTACGTTATCTTCCTTGTCCAACGTCAACTCTTTAGCATGTCATATTTTAATGAGTGCTCACAATCATAAAAGATGTCCAAGATAGTATATTTATATGTGAAAACCTAGCTATCTTTCTTTATTATTTTGTATTAATTGCAATGATCACCAAAACTATGTTTTTCAACTCCCAACAACTTTTATTCATCATACTCTTTATATATGAAGTCATTACTCTCCATAAGATCTATATGATGTCTTTATTTCTTTTTATTCTTTCTCTTTTATTTTGTTTTTATTCCCTCAAGATCATAGCAAGATAATTATGCCCTTGACTCAACACTAATCTTTACTATATATAGCTCACGAACTCGATTACATAGAAGGATCATAAAGCAAAACTAAAAACTAGATCATACTAAAACTTTATTCTACTAGATCAAGATATTACCAAAAGGATCAAACTAAGAAAAACGGTAAAGATAAAAGTGTGATGGTTATACGATACCGGGGCACTCCCCCAAGCTTGGCAGTTGCCAAGGGGAGTGCCCATACCCGATACTCAGTTCTTCTTTGTTGGTGAAGAAGGTGTTGGTGATGATGGATAGTCGCACATCGAGCATAGGAGATCCTCCAACTTGCGGATAATGCCCTTGAGTGCGATGATATGCTCCTTTAACAAAATATTTTCACTTGTGAGATACTTGTTTTGAATGCGAGCTAACTCAATCATCTTGAAAGCTTCAATCTCTATTGGGGTATAGAGATTGTGATGAGGTTGAAGGATGTCTTTGTCCACTACTATCGGAACTTGACCCCCCATGGCCTTCTTGATCCCATCATCCTTGTTGATCTCTCAGGGCTCTTCTCTCTTCATCTCTATCTTCATTAGCCAAGCATCGTTGCCCTCATTGTTGGAGGACGAGGGAGACGACATGATGCCTGGCCTTGACAACCCTGGTAGAAAATAGCTTGAAACAAAAACAGGAGATATTTGTGTGGTACGGTGATCAAAACCTTCGAGAGATTATATAATGATTTTTTACCGACCAAAATAAGTATCGTGCAAGAAAACGGAGTCCGGAGAGCACACGCGGCAGGGGGCGTGCCCAGGGGGTAGGGCACGCCCTCCACCCTCGTGGAAGCCTCGTGTACTTCCCGGACTACTTATTTCCCTATTTTCTTAAATATTCCAAAACGGAGAAAATCGCTATTAGAACTGTTTTGGAGTCGGTTTACTTGCCGTACCTCATACCTATTCCTTTTCGGAGTCTGAAACATTCTGGAAAGTGTCCTTTATGTATTCCTCCAAGTTTACGGTTTCAATAACATTAGTTTCAACATTTATGGGATTACCTGAGATATAATGTTTGATTCTTTGACCGTTCACCACCCTCGGATTTGTGCCTTCGAAGTTGTTAATTTTTATGGCACCGGAACGATAGACCTCCTCGATGACGTAAGGACCTTCCCATTTAGAGAGGAGTTTTCCTGCAAAAAATCTTAAACGAGAGTTGTATAACAATACATAATCATCTACATTAAACACACATTTGTGTATCCTTTTGTCATGCCATCTTTTAAATTTTTCTTTAAATAGTTTGGCATTCGCATAGGCCTGGGTTCTCCATTCATCAAGTGAGCTAATGTCAAAAAACCTCTTCTCACTGGCAAGTTTGAAATCATAATTGAGCTCTTTAATGGCCCAATATGCCTTATGTTCTAGTTCGAGAGGTAAGTGACATGCTTTTCCATAAACCATATTATACGGAGACATACCCATATGATTTTTATATGCAGTTCTATAAGCCCATAATGCATCATCAAGTTTCTTGGACCAATTCTTTCTAGATCTATTAACCATCTTTTGCAAAATTAATTTAAGCTCTCTATTACTCAGTTCTACTTGACCACTAGACTGTGGATGATATGGAGATGCAATTCTATGATTAATATCATACTTAGCAAGCATTTCACGAAAGGCACCATGAATAAAATGTGAACCACCATCAGTCATTAAATATCTAGGGACTCCAAACCTCAGAAAAATAACTTCTTTAAGCATATTAATAGAGGTGTTATGATCAGCACTACTAGTTGGAATAGCTTCTACCCACTTAGTAACGTAATCAACAGCAACTAAAATATGTGTATACCCGTTAGAGGAAGGAAAAAGTCCCATATAATCAAGGCCCCAAACATCAAATGGTTCAATAACAAGGGAATAATTCATAGGCATTTCTTGACGTCTACTAATATTACCAATTCTTTGACATTCATCACAATACAAGACAAACTTATGGGCATCCTTGAAGAGAATAGGCAAATAAAAACCGGATTGCGGTACCTTATGTGCAGTTCTATCTCCAGCATGGTGTCCTCCATAAGCCTCGGAGTGACACTTGTGTAGGATCTGTTCCTGTTCATGCTCAGGTATACAACGTCTAATAACACCATCTACTCCTTCTTTATAAAGGTGTGGGTCATCCCAGAAGTAATGCCTTAAATCATAGAAAACCTTTTTCTTTTGTTGGTATGTGAAACTAGGTGGTATAAATTTAGCAACAATATAATTAGCATAATCAGCATACCATGGAGCAGTACAAGAAGCATTTATGACAGCTAATTGTTCATCAGGAAAGCTATCATCAATAGGTAGTGGGTCATCAAGAACATTCTCTAACCTAGACAAGTTGTCTGCAACGGGGTTCTCAGCTCCCTTTCTATTAATAATATGCAAATCAAATTCTTGAAGCAGGAGAACCCATCTAATAAGTCTAGGTTTAGCATCTTTCTTTTCCATAAGATATTTAATAGCAGCAGGATCAGTGTGAACAGTTACTTTGGAATCAACAATATAAGGTCTGAACTTATCACAAGCAAACACAACTGCTAAAAATTCTTTTTCAGTAGTAGCATATTTTCTCTGGGCGTTGTCCAGAGTCTTACTAGCATATTGGATAAAATTTAATTTCTTATCAACCCTTTGTCCTAAAACAACCCCTATAGCATAATCACTGGCATCACACATAATTTCAAATGGTAAATTCCAATGAGGAGGCTGAACAATAGGTGCATAAATCAAAGCTTTCTTAAGTATTTCAAATGCTTCTACACAATCATCATCAAAGACAAAAGGAACATCTTTTTGTAGGAGATTAGTCAGAGGCCTAGAAATTTTAGAGAAGTCCTTAATGAACCTCCTATAAAAACCGGCATGGCCAAGGAAACTTCTTATACCTTTAATGTCCTTAGGACATGGCATCTTTTCAACAGCATCAACTTTAGCTTTCTCAACTTCAATACCTCTTTCAGAAATTTTATGCCCCAAGACAATACCTTCATTAACCATAAAGTGGCACTTCTCCCAATTCAAGACAAGATTAGTTTCTTCACATCTCTGCAAAACTCGATCAAGGTTGCTTAAGCAATCATCAAAAGAAGTTCCATATACAGAAAAATCATCCATGAATACCTCAACAATCTTTTCACAAAAGTGAGAGAATATAGCAGTCATACATCTTTGAAAGGTAGCAGGTGCATTACATAAACCAAAAGGCATACGTCTATAAGCAAAGGTATCGAAAGGGCAAGTAAAAGTTGTCTTTTCTTGATCCTCCTTTGACACAGGTATTTGAGAGAAACCAGAATAACCATCTAGAAAGCAAAAATGTGTATGTTTGGATAATGTTTCTAGCATTTGATCAATAAAAGGTAAAGGGTAATGATCCTTTTTAGTATCTTTATCTAATTTGCGGAAATTAATTACCATTTTATAACCTGTAACAATTCTTTGTGGGATCAATTCATCTTTATCATTAGGAACAACAATAATACCTCCCTTCTTAGGGACACAATGGATAGGACTTACCCACTGACTATCAGCAACGGGATAAATTATACCTGCCTCCATAAGCTTTAGTATTTCTTTTCTTACCACTTCTTTCATCTTAGGATTTAACCGTCGTTGGTGATCAACAACCGGTTTCGCGTCTTTCTCCAATTTTATTTTGTGCTGGCATAGAGTGGGACTAATGCCCTTAAGATCATCAATAGTATATCCAATAGCAGCACGGTGCTTCTTCAGAGTTTTCAATAATCTCTTTTCTTCACGCTCTGAAAGGTTAGCACTAATAATAACATGATATATCTCTTTCTCATCAAGATAAGCATATTTAAGAGTATCAGGTAAAGGTTTAAGCTCAAACACGGGATCACCCTTGTGTGGAGGAGGATCCCCTAGGATTTCAACAGGCAAGTTGTGTTTCAAAATAGGTCCCTATTTAAACAATACTTCATCTATTTCCGTTCTTTCATTCATAAACATATCATTTTCATGGTCGAGCAAATATTGTTCTAAAGGATCATTAGGAGGCACGGCAATAGAAGCAAGACCAATAATTTCATCTTTACTAGGTAATTCTTTATCATGGGGTTGTCTATGAAATTTAGCAAAATTAAACTCATGAAACATATCCCCCAAACCAATAGTAACAACATCCTTTTTGCAATCGATCCTAGCATTAACAGTATTCAAGAAGGGTCTACCAAATATAATGGGACAAAAGTTATCTTGTGGGGAACCAAGAACAAGAAAATCAGTAGGATATTTAACTTACCCACACAAGACTTCAACATCTCTAACAATCCCAACTGGTGAAATAGTGTCTCTATTGGCAAGCTTAATTGTAACATCAATTTCCTCCATCTCAGCAGGTGCAATATCATGCATAATTTGTTTATATAAGGAATGAGGTATTGCACTTGCACTAGCACCCATATCACATAAGCCATAATAGCAATGATCTCCTATTTTAACAGAAATAACAGACATGCCTACAATAGGTCTATGTTTATTTTTAGTATCGGGTCTAGCAATTCTAGCAGCTTCATCACAAAAGTAAATAACATGCCCATCAATATTATCGGCCAAGAGATCTTTAACCATAGCAACACTAGGTTCAACTTTAATTCGCTCAGAGGGAGTAGGTGTTCTAGTATTACTCTTACGAACCACAGTTGAAGCTTTAGCATGATCCTTTATTCTAACTGGGAAAGGTGGTTTCTCAATATAAGCAGCAGGAACAACAAAATCATTATAAGTGATAGTCTTTTCTTCAACTTTAATAGGTGCAACTACTTTTACTTCAATGGGAGGATTATATTTAAACCACTTCTCCTTAGGGAGATCAACATGAGTAGCAAAGGATTCACAGAAAGAAGCTACTATCTCAGAGTCAAGTCCATATTTAGTGCTAAATTCATGGAAAGCATCGGTATCCATAGAAGATATAACACAATCAAACTTAGGTATTATACCTGACTCATTACCTTCGTCGAGATCCCAATCTTCAGAGTTGCATTTAATTCTTTCCAATAAATCTCATTTGAATTCAATAGTCTTCATCATAAAAGAGCCAGTACAAGAAGTATCGAGCATGGAGCGATTATCGAGAGAAAGTTGAGCATAAAAATTTTGAATAATAATTTCTCTTGAGAGCTCATGATTGGGGCATGAATATAACATTGACCTAAGCCTCCCCCAAGCTTGAGCGACGCTTTCTCCTTTGCGAGGCCAAAAATTATATATATAATTACGATCACGATGAACAAGATGCATAGGATAAAACTTCTGATAAAATTCCGATTTCAATCGGTTGTAGTTCCATGATCCCATATCATCACATAGCCTAAACCATGTCAATGCCTTTCCCTTCAAAGATAAAGGGAAGACCTTCTTCTTGATAACATCCTCGGGCATACCTGCAAGCTTAAATAATCCACAAACTTCATCCACATAGATTAGGTGCAAATCGGGATGCAGTGTTCCATCTCCTATAAAAGGATTAGCTAGCAGTTTCTCTATCATACCCGAAGGAATTTCAAAGTAAACATTTTCATTAGGTTCAGTAGGTTGAGGAGCAACTCTTTGCTCTACTGGTCGGGGCGAAGATACCCCGAACACGCCCCCCAAAGGATTATGTTCCATAGTAACAAGTGACAGCAAATTTCGGCACACTATATAAATTTTTCCTTACCAAATTCCACCTACCAAAGGCACTTCACTCCTCGGTAACGACGCCATAAAAGAGTCTTCATGACCCACAAGTATAGGGGATCTATCGTAGTCCTTTCGATAAGTAAGAGTGTCGAACCCAACAAGGAGCAGAAGGAAATGATAAGCAGTTTTCAGTAAGGTATTCTCTGCAAGCACCGAAATTATTGGTAACAGATAGTTTTGTGATAAGGTAATTTGTAACGCGTAACAAGTAATGAAAGTAAATAAGGTGCAGCAATATGTCCCAATCCTTTTTTTAGCAAAGGACAAGCCTGGACAAACTCTTATATAAAGGAAAGCGCTCCCGAGCACACATGGGAATTATCGTCAAGATAGTTTTCATCACGTTCATATGATTCGCGTTCGGTACTTTGATAATTTGATATGTGGGTGGACCGGTGCTTGGGTACTGCCCTTCCTTGGATAAGCATCCCACTTATGATTAACCCCTATTGCAAGCATCCGCAACAACAAAAGAAGTATTAAGGTAAACCTAACCATAGCATGAAACATATGGGTCCAAATCAACCCCTTACGAAGCAACTCATAAACTAGGGTTTAAGCTTCTGTCACTCTAGCAACCCATCATCTACTTATTACTTCCCAATGCCTTCCTCTAGGCCCAAACAATGGTGAAGTGTCATGTAGTCGACGTTCACATGACACCACTAGAGGAAAGACAACATACATCTCATCAAAATATCGAACGAATACCAAATTCACATGACTACTTATAGCAAGACTTCTCCCATGTCCTCAAGAACAAACATAACTACTCACAAATCATATTCATGTTCATAATCAGAGGGGTATTAATATGCATAAATGATCTTCACATATGATCTTCCACCAAATAAACTAACTAGCATCAACTACAAGGAGTAATCAACACTACTAGCAACCCACAGGTACCAATCTGAGGTTTTGAGACAAAGATTAGATACAAGAGATGAACTAGGGTTTGAGATGAGATGGTGCTGATGAAGATGTTGATGGAGATTGCCCCCCTCCCGATGAGAGGATCGATGGTGATGACGATGGTGATGATTTCCCCCTCCCGGAGGGAAGTTTCCCCGGTAGAACAGCTCCGCCGGAGCCCTAGATTGGTTCCGCCAAGGTTCCGCCTTGTGGCGGCGGAGTTTCTTCCCGTGAGCTTGCTTATGATTTTTTCCTGGACGAAAGGCTCCATATAGCCAAATATGGGCATCAGAGGGCTGCCAGGGGGCACACGAGGCAGGGGACGCCCCCCACCCTTGTGGATGGTGGATGGCCCCCCTTTGGTACTCCCTTCGCCCAATATTTTTTATATATTCTGAAACATGCTCCCGTGAAATTTCAGGACTTCTGGAGTTGTGCAGAATAGGTCTCTAATATTTTCTCCTTTTCCAGCCCAGAATTCCAACTGCCGACATTCTCCCTCTTCATGTAAACCTTGTAAAATAAGAGAGAATAGGCATAAGTATTGTGACATAATGTGTAATAACAGCCCATAATGCAATAAATGTCGATATAAAAGCATGATGCAAAATGGACGTATCAACCGCGCAGCCATGGATCACTACCATTTTACTGATATCGAATCTCCTAACATCCCTGTTCCATATAACCTGGTTTTCAGCGTCATCACTCGTGATGTTATTCCATTGTCTGCTCCTGCTTTGTTTGATCCTATTGCCAGGGGCGGATATAGGATTATGCCTGCGGACATCATCGCCTACCGGAATGATCAGGCTGCTGCAGAGGAGGAGGAAGAGCCTCAGTAGTGGGATCAGTGGATGCCCGCTCCTTAGTACCCCAACTACTATCCAGGCATCTGATTGATTACCAAGTTAGGCCAAAAGCCTAAGCTTGGGGGAGTACGTGTTTCTCACAGACATTACATTCATGTCCATTTCATTTCAGTTGTCGGTGTTCACACTTTTTCATTTTATCTTCCATGTTTAAATTTATTTTCTTGCTTTCTTCTTGTGCGTTTGAAAAACCTTAGAAAAACCAAAAAAATAGTTGTAGTTAGTTTACTTTATATGCATGCTTAGTTGTAGTATTAAAAATAAAACCCAAAAAGATTTCCTTGTTCTTCTTTTGCTTGTTCGGAGCTTTCCCGTGTAAATAGTTTTTCTCGTTTTTTGCTTTTCCCTTTTATTTGATTGTTCAAGAAAACCAAAAACTCCAAAAATATTTCAGTGTGTTTCTTTGAATTTATTTTCTTTTTATTCGAGTTGTACCAAGAAGAAGACCACGATGAAAATGTTGAGTGGCTCTCATATGAATAACTTTTGATCTAATAAAGAGCCCATTTTACCTTGTCTTCTCCTGTTGAATCAAATGTTTGCGGATTCTAGCTTAGTCCACGGCACTCTTGCACTATTATTATTTTCATATCGTCAGTCTTGCAAGTGAAAGGCAATAATGACGATATTCGATGAACTAGCCGTGGCAGAGAGAAATGGGTATGCACTCGACTTGTTCTGTTTGTGTAAATATGTTTAACCTAGTATCCATGATTCAGCCCATTATGATTAAACATGTTTGCAACGACAATTAGAGATTATAATTTCTCATCCATGCATAAGTAGCTAGGAGTTGATAATGATTTATCTTGGAAATCAACATTGCGTTAAAATGATTGTGATGTAGTATGATGATATGGTATCCTCCTCTGAATGTTCGAGTGGCTTGATTTGGCACATGTTCATGCATGTAGTTGAATCAAAACCAACATAGCCTCTATGATATTTATGTTCATGCTGTTCATATCCTACTCATGCTAGTGTCCAATGTTACTTATGCATAATGCATGTTCATGACCGTTGTTGCTCTCTAGCTGGCCGCTTCTCAATCTAATTGCTAGCCTTCGCCTGTACTAAGTGGGAATTCTGCTTGTACATCAAAAACCTTGAACCCAATTTATTCCAGATGAGTCCACCATACCTACCTATATGCGGTATTACCCTGCCGTCCTAAGTAAATTTGCACGTGCCACCTCTAAAACCTTCTAAAAAATATCCTTTTTGTGTGCCTGGATCGTTCATGGAACGACAGGAGGTGGTCGGTATCTTCCATGCTGAGCGGGTTATTCTCAGGTCGAGTGTCTATTCACTCGCCATCGGACGAGAAAAGGGCGGTAATAGGGATTCCTAGTCCTGAACTAAAAAATGCAAATAATTAAACAAAACTCCCCTGGGACTATTGTTGGTTTGGACGACACCCATTGTTTCGGACAAGCCATGGAGTGTGAGTGTTGGTGGAGGGGGACTAAACCTTTGCTTTTACCGCTCGGGAACCGCCACTAGCGTTCTTAGCATGGAAGATATTGATAATTGATAGTCGTGAAGTAAAAGAGAAGGGTGCATGTCTCAAAATATCATTTCCTCTGTTTTAAAAACTTGAGCTCTTGCACCTCTACAAATCACTGCTTCCCTCTGCGAAGGGACTATCTATTTACTTTTATGTTGTGTCATCACCTTCTAAAACAAGCGCCAGAACCTGAGAGCACTGTTGTCATGACATATGCATTGTGTGTAGCTAATGTTGGGTGCATCATGACTGGATCTTTTCTACCATGAATTACAATGTTTAGTCGTTGCTTGGACTTTGGAGGTGCTCTGCATTTATGTTTTGCAGTCTCAGAAAGGGCTAGCGAGATACCACTATTGTCATATTATATCATGGTTGTTTTGACAACATGTTGCTGTTTGAGATATCTTATTATTGCTCGCTAGCTAATTATGTCATTGATATGAATTAATATAATATTTAAGAGTTATTGTCGGCATGGTTAGTTATAATGTTGGCTGAACACCTGGGTGTTGTTTAAGCTTATTTATGCAAACAAGAGCAAAAGAGTCCGTAAAAGTTTTTCTTTTTCACTTTCAGTTTATCAACTGAATTGCTTGAGGACAAGCAAAGGTTTAAGCTCGGGGGAGTTGATACGTCTCCAACGTATCTACTTTTCCTAATGCTTTTCCTCTTGTTTTGGACTCTAATTTGCATGATTTGAACGAAACTAACCCCAGACTGACGTTGTTTTTAGCAGAACTACCATGGTGTTGTTTTTGTGCAAAAATAAAACTTCTCGGAATGGAACGAAACTTTGCGAGGAATTTTTATACAAATAAGGAGAATTTCTGGAGCCAAGAACCACCGGGGTGGGCACAACTCACCAGGGTGCGCCCCCCCCTCTTGGCGCGCCCAGGTGGGTTGTCCCAACCTAGTGTCCTCGCGGACCCTGAAACCGACGCTATAAAATCCTATTTTTCAAAAAAAAAATAGGGAGAAAGAATTATTGTGATCCACGAGATGGAGCCGCCGTCACCTCCTGTTCTTCATCGGGAGGCCAGATCAGGAGTCTGTTTGGGGCTCCGGAGAGGGGGATCTTCGTTCTTGGTCATCACCAACCCTTCTCCATCGTCAATCCATGATGCTCCCCACCAGGAGTGAGTAATTCCTTCATAGGCTCGCTTCTCGGTGAGGAGTTGGATGAGATTCATCATGTAATCAAGTTAGTTTTGTTAGGGCTTGATCCCTAGTATTCACTATGTTCTAAGATTGATGTTGTTATGACTTTGCCATGCTTAATGCTTGTCACTTTGGGCCCGGGTGCCATGATTTCAGATCTGAACCATTTATGTTATCACCATTATATCCATATTCTAGATCCGATCTTGCAAGTTATAGTCACCTACTACGTGTTATGATCCGGCAACCCCGGAGTGACAGTAGTCGGGACCACTCCCGGTGATGACCGTAGTTTGAGGAGTTCATGTATTCACCGTTTGTTAATGCTTTGTTCCGGTTCTATATTAAAAGGAGGCCTTAATATCCCTTAGTTTCCAATAGGACCCCGCTGTCACGGGAGGGTAGGACAAAATATGTCATGCAAGTTCTTTCCATAAGCACGTATGACTATTTACGGAATACATGCCTACACTATATTAATGAACTGGAGCTAGTGCCGTATCGCCCTAGGTTATAACGGTCTCATGATGAATATCATCCAACAAGTCACCGATCCAATGCCTATGAATTTATCCTATATTGTTCCTGCTAAGTTACTACTGCTATCATTACTGTTGCACCTGTTACAAAACTATTGCTATCACTGTTACTGTTACCATTGCTACAGTCACTATTACAAAACAATCATAGTACTTTTCTACTGATCACGTTGCTACAGATAATTAATCTCCAAGTGTGGTTGAATTGACAACTCAGCTGCTAATACCTTCAAATATTCTTTGGCTCCACTTGTGTCGAATCTATAAATATGGGTTGAATACTCTACCCTCGAAAACTGTTGCGATCCCCTATACTTGTGGGTTATCAGCCTCGATCTGGACTAGAGGGGGAGCAATCTCCCCTATAAAAATTATCACGGCGTCCGCCGCCACCTTGGCTAGGTGGCCCGGCGGAGCAGCCTCGAGAGCGGAGAACGAGCAAGTAGAAGAGCTAGCAGGAATGTCTGGAGTACCTGGCTCGAGGTTCCGTGTAGCTGCCCGGCGCTCCGCCCGCTTGGAAATGGGCAGAGCCGGGCTACCGTACGGACGCGCCGCGTCGAGCAGAGCGTTACGTCGGGAGGACGAGACCGGAGAGGAGGCCGACCGGCCCTGCCTAGAGTAGGCTATTGTGCGCAGGAGGGGGGAACCACTTGAGTGGCCACCAGCCCTGCCTCATCCGCAGATGCAAACGACGGAGATGAAGGGCGCAGAGCCAGCGCAGAGCAGGTGTCGGAGGGAGCATTGTAGGTGGGAGGCCGCCGTACAGGGGCTGGCACAGGGGGCCCCGGGGACGAGGGAAGTCTGGCAGACGGGGCCACCGGGGGCAGCTCGACGCGGACGGGGGGGGGGGAGCAGCAGGGAGTCATCGGCCACCGGGTCTGAGAGTAGAGGCGCGAGGGCCCAGGAGCCATGTCCGAGGCGTCGAATACGGGGACCACCTCGACTGGAGGGGATCGACCGCGGGGGGTCCCGGTGCGGCCGGGGAAGGGACCAACGCACCCCCAAGTCCGACAGTCGGTGGAGAGGACGGCGGGGGAGCGAGGCAGGGAGGCCGGGAAGATGGCCAGTCCGACACTGGAGGCGTCACTCCCGTCCGAGGCCCAGGCCACAGGGCCTGGCGAGATGTCCCGGGGCGGCGACGACGCGACCGAGGGAGAAAGCGTGGCCTGGCGACCACGTCCCCCTGCAGCAGGAGCCGAAGGCAAAGATGACGAAGAGCAGGAGCGCTAGTCCTCTGAGCCCACGTCATCATCAGAGCGGTGGGAACGGGGGTGGCGGCGGCCATGGTAGTCTCCGTCGGACCCCGGGTTGCCATTGGGAGGTCCATCATCAGAGTAGCGAGGACGTCCCACATGGTTGGGGGGCTCGAGAGCGATCTGGAGGTCGAAGACCTAGTCGTTGAAGAACACCCGGATGGTGGCACATAGCTTGGAGGAGTCCAGGCACTTAACCTGGACCTCCCCCTCTTTGCGGAGGGAGATCTCGTCAACCACCACCACCTTGCCAAGGATCCTAGACATCTGGCGGATGACAGACTCAGACCTCGCGATGTCTGGGAGCCCGACAACGAGGATCCATGCAGTGTCCAGGATGGCTACCGCCTTTGGGTCGAGGATCGGATCGATGATGTCGACGACGAGCTGGTTGAGGGCGAGGGTGATCTGGCCACTGCGGGTGGCATGGCCATAGCTGATAGCGTCAGGGAAGATCACGATGAAGGCGTTGCCGGAGGTAGGCGTGACTACCCATTCCCACTGGCGGCGGTAGAGGTGGTTGAGCTCGGCCTCGATCATCTCCGGGGAGGCCACCCCATCCACCACCGTGACAATCGCCTACAGGGAGGGGGTGGGTGGGGGGACTCGGGGACCTCGAGGTGAAAGAACCCCAGCCCCTCGATGTCGTGGCCGTACATCATGAGCTCAGAGGTCACCGGTCTATCCGGGCACAGAAGGGCGGGATGGCCCGGGTCCTTGTAGATGTAGCAGCACTAAGGGTTGACGCGGTTGACTTGCGAGTGGCCCGCCACACCGCAATTGAAGCACGGGGGCAGGGAAGGCCGGAAAACGGGGCCCGGGGCGGCATAGGAGCACCGCCTTGACGTCCGCGAGGGAGTGGCCTGGTTGCCCGGGCCTTGGCCACGACGCTTCTTCTTCTTATTGGGACCTTGACATCCACGAGACAGACCACCACCCGCGACGCCCACAGAGGCCAGAGCCGTCGGGGCGGCCGCATGGGGTGGCACGTACTTCCTGACCGTGGAGGGGGGCGACGGAGCTTGAGGGCGAGGGGAAGGCGAACGGGGGCACATGAGGCGGAGAGGAGCAGCGGCCGCACCGTAGTCCAGGGGAGGTCGAACGGCGAGGGTACCGCCACCCACCTGCAACAGCCAGGGGGAGCGGGAGCGGCCCCGCCGGCCAGAGCGGCTAGGGGAGCACCAGTCCTCTCTGCGCCCGCCCCGGAGCTCGCGTAAGAGTTCCTCCTCGCGGCGAAGCGCGTCAGGTGAGGGGCGGGGCGGGTCGCGATGATCTTCGAAACATCGCTTGCGCCGGGCATCGCCGTCGTCCCATTCGCTGGGCATGGCCGGCCGCGACGTGGGAGGAGGGGGTGGGGAGGTAGCGCAGGGCAGCAGGGTTGGCGGGGCGAGCACCGAGTCGGGCGAGAGGACAGGGGAGGGGTAGGAAGGGTTGCTGGTGGCGGCGGATTGGGGGATCAGGGCGATTGGGAGGCCGCAGGGGAGCCAGATCCGAGGCGTGGGCAGAGTGGGCGTAGGGCACCGGGGGGGGCAACTCTGACCGGTCTAGCCCGATAGTGCCAGGCCCAACAAGCGCCAAGGACCGACGGGTCGGGCTGCGGCCTAGCAGACTACGGCCCAACGAAGCGCGACCCAGGGGGCGGCATGGGGCATCCACCCGAAGGGTTTCCCCTTGATGAGCGGGCGCTGCCGCCACCACCGCAGGCGGGGGGCCGCCGGACAGGGCCAGCCAAGGCCGTCGGAGGGGCTGAAGCGCGTGCAAACGGAGAGACGACGATCCGAAGGTTGCTATAAATGGACAGAATGGCGAGGAGCGGGCGACGGGGGCTGAGAAATCGATGGATCGGCGAGGCGCCGACGGGGACGGGGCCGGCGATGGGAGAAGGCCGTCCGGAGAGTGGCGCCAAGAAGCGCGCGCTCGACCCAGCTCAGAGCAACCGACCACGCCCCACGAGCATCGGCGGCGTCGGCGAGCTCCACCTCCCCGCAAGGCAGCGCCTTGAAGCCCGGGCGTCCGAGCGGAGCTCGACGACGATGTCTGCGGCGGCGGCCGCGAGCCAGTGGCAGAACCCCACGCGTGGGGGCTGAGCCACCGGCCACGTAGGGCGGCACAGCAAGACGGGGGGCCGGGGAGGGAAGGGAAGACTATGCGACGGAAGGGCCTACGATGGAGGGTTCTGCGTCGTCATCACCGAGGTCGGCCCATCGGAGCCTAGCCGGGGCGGCCGGTGCCGACAGGGCAGGCGCAGTCAACGATGGCACCAGGGGAGGAAGGGACGGCGGCTGCTCCGGCGAGGGGCTGGGAAGGGGGCGCCGGGGAAAGAGGAAGGAGAGCGCTCACGTTTTCCATTACAGTCGCCCACCCAACCTAACCCACGCCGACCTTCTCCAATGGTATGTTGGGAGGAGGGGGCGACTGATAAGGCGAGATGAAGGAGACGTGGGACACGCGTCCTTTCTAGCCGGATCCAGCTTGACTGCTCCCTCCCCATGTTCCCATCCGTACTCCCATTTCATCCTACGGCTGTCTTTTTTTCTTTTTCCTTTCTAATCTAATCATCTCCCCCCTGATTTTAAGGGGATGGGGCCGGGCCTTATTTGCTTCAATTAAATTAAGCCACGTACGCGGGAGCACGGATGGGCACACGCACAGGGAGCAGCCAAGTCTCGTCCTTTCTAGCCAACGACCAGAAGAACGTGACCTGGCAATTTTAAGTGCTTTAAGATGTGTACTTGTAATCAACGGCTCAGGACGTGTTCGGGACGAGGAGCAACAATATGGCACGTTCGGGAGTTATTATAGAATCGAAAAAAAAGAAGCAAACAGGCCCTTGTGCGCTGCTTCGGCCATTGCCTTCCCTCCCACCTGTCACGCAAACCCTTTGAGGCCTTGATAGTGGACTACGCCGCGACCTGGTCCACGGAGAGATAACGCCATGGTGGCTCGCAGGTTCGTAGTCCGGGAGGTCCCCGCCGACGAGGAGCACACGGTCGAGTACGACACGGAGGACGGACTCGACGTCCTCCGGTTTCAGATCTTCTCGCTCACCTCCGTCCCGCCCGACCTCCAGAAGGTTCGATCCCCATCCCGACGACACACACTCCGCTATCATCCGGGTGCTTTCGCTCCGCTGTTCGCTGATCCGGTGTGGTGCCCGTGCAGATCGTAGTGGAAGCGGATGGCTCCGTGGTCAACGACGGCACCGACCTCGAGTCAATTCCCGAGGGCCTGTGCCTCATGTCCATTGACGAGGGGGAGAACGCGGACTCGGCTTCGGCGGCGGCGACGGCGCAGGAGAAGTCCGATGAGGAACTGGCGAGGTTGATTGAGGTGCAGTTTCCCAGACCACTCACACCCCGCGATCATCCGGGTGTTTTGGCTCCGCTGTACTCTGATCCGGTGTAGTGCCCGTGCAGATCGAGGTGGATGCGGATGGCTCCGTGGTCGACGACGGCACCGACCTCGAGTCCATTTCTGAGGTCCTCCGCCTCGTCCCCATCGGCGAGGGGGATGACATGGACGCAGCGGCGGCTGTAGCTGCGAGGGCGCAGGAGAAGTCCGACGAGGAGCTCGCGAGGATGATTCAGGTGCGGTTTCGTTATGACATCCCTGGCTGTATCGGATGGTCTAGTGCGGTATGGAATTGGTCCAGGGGTTGGTCCTGGTTAGTGTGCAAATTGATCTGGTAATCTAGTTCACGCGATGGCTTTGGAGTTTGGAGTTTGGGTTGGACTAGGGTGAAACATGGGCACTGCATTTTACTGCATTGCAGTTTGGATGGTATCGGCAGGTCTTGTACTGTTTACATTTGTTCAAGATCATTTCTGTTTGATTGGGCAGTGAAAAGGGCAAGAGCTATGCTCCGTTTTCATACCTGCATCTGTTCAAACTTGCATAAATGTAGTTTGAGGGCAGCAAACAATTGCATCCCTTGTTTAAATACTTAAGTACTTCACCTAGGGGAAAAGAGAGAGAAGGAAATCCAAATATCGATCCCCTTTTGAACATAGGAATAGGATGTCATGAGTCATGACATGCTAAATCATACAGGAATTGGAAACACTGGAATTGGTAATAGAAGTTGTTTGATTGCTCCACAGGATAAACACATTAATCTTCTACACAGACTGAGTGATGCCATAGTTAGACAGAAAGGAAAATTTCCAAGAGGGCTACCCTCTTCGCCTACGAAGCACCGATACGACGACACGGAAATGGCGATATGGGTACGGGGATACTGGATACGGCAATTTTCAGAAATAGCAATATGCCGATGCGGCAAGTATAGATAAATAATTAATAAAATGGCATGTTATAAAGACAAAGAATAATTAAATGCATGAGATGAGATCAAAATACTGCCCCATAAGTTGCATACACTAGATAATACCCCGCGCGTTGCTGCGGGATTTGTAGTAATACATTGTCGAGAATAAATTAGAACATATAAAAGTTCTCTGCTTCATATTTATAGGTGTCTTACATTGCACATTTGCAAAATAGAAATTCACTTTGCACTCGAAAAAAAGTTGCTTCCGAAAAAATGCAGTTATAGAAATAATTGTGGCAAAGTCTCGTGGCTCTTTTTTTTTTCATGAATACCTTAATGAAGCAGACACAGTGGTATAAATCATATCTTTAGTTAGCTACATTGGTAAAAATGGGCTTACAATCCTCTAGAAATATAAAGAAAGGAAACCATTCACATCAGAAGATCTCTTATGCTTGATCTAAAAAAGGTAAACATAATTACCGTCGATAACCAATTAGTGGCTTTGCCAATGCCTTCTATGTAGCCTACATTGCAAGTCGAAGAAGCAATAAAACATGGGACATGAACATTCGATTGTCCCGGAGAAGATGGATGAACAAATATATGATTAATATCTTGCCTAGTCAAAAAAATATGATCAAGCATATGTTTCAAATGCATTCAGATGAAATGATACATAATAGTATTAGAGAAAAAGAAAACATGTTGATATCTTAACCAACTAAGTCATCTCCATTTATAGATGTGAGCAATCAAATAAGTGCATGCACAGTTTTGTTGCAAGTAGTTGTGTAACTTGCATGTAGCCTCGTAAAAGTACGCATCCCGTCTTAAGGTATCCATTGTGGCAAACACTTCATGTAGACATAAATAAGGAATGGTAGTGGTCCTGAAAAGTGAAAAGACAAACTGTCACATTTCTGTTGGCAATCTATGAAATGTGATGAAACAGATGGACTAACCAAATACATCTAAAGTCGATGTGAGTAGCGGGAAACTGTTAATGAATAGAAAGAAACTTTAACAACCAGAGCGCAAATTGAGATTGAAAATAATAATAATAATAATAATAATAATAATAATAATAATAATAATAATAATAATAATAATAATAAATAATACAAAATTGGCCTGCATTGCTTCACTATCATGCTTTCAGAGACATCTGAAATTTAAATCCTGTGGCTAGTAAACAAATTTCATTAATGGGTATCCATAGAAAGGCATGATTCATAAGCTATTTCCATTCATAATTTAATCTGCCAGCTTAATAGTGCTTACCAAGGCCACGACTTGTGGAGATGACATGGACGTGTACCACTGCAAACAACAAAAGGCTTGATTAACAAAGACATGGGAAAAGGGACTACAGATGTAGCATAACCAAGCAGGACCGTAACTGAAGTCAATCTTGACTAATACAGATTTAGATGAACTAAATGTTGCTGCCTTAAGAGTAAAATAGAGACAGCCTGAAGGTAGTTTCTTCTATTACGGTGAGTACAACGAATCAGATTGACTTTGAAGAAAATTCCCTCGTACTCCATCACTCTCGACAAAAGAAACCTGTACATCATGCCACGATTTTGGATAAAGGTGCAGACACCAACGACCAACCTGATGTTGGAGACGATTAGAGCGATGTCGCTCCACAATTTAAAGAGGCACTTTAGCTGTAGCACGGGAAGTCATCCGAGAGCCGGCGGCGTCGTCGCTTCTGGTTAACCAGGCGGTGGTGGAGGACGCTCTTGAGGAGGTCGTTGAGGTGGCCGAGGTTGGACGCATCGGTACTGGAGGGTAGCGGCGCGGTTACCCTGCAGTACACAGGACCTCGCGAGGTGTTGCGCGCCGCCGCGCCGGACGGCAACCAGCGACAAAGAATCTCAATTCTTATGGGTCAGAGGCGGCGGCGGCCCTGCACCGGATCTTGTTGCGGTGGCGGAGGTGGGTTGCATGAGGGGTGGTTTCCTGGGTGAGCGCCAGAGGGCAGGGTTGCAGGGCACTGTCTGTTTTTTTTTTTTTGAGAATTCAGGGCACCCTCTGGTGGTGCGTTGCAGCGTGGGTGGGGGTTGAAAGCGTCGCCTGGTCTGCCAGGATACAGAGAGATGACTGATGGGCTTCTCTTTACCAGGTTTTACACTGATGGGCTTCAGTGGAAGACAGAGGAGGCCTTGTTTGATTAATTACCAGAGTTAAATATCTCAGAAAAAATTATCAGAGTTAAATCACACCATTGGTTGAAAAATGCTGAGGTGGATAGGCTGCATGTCAAGAGAAATAGGATAGTGGGGATGAACTATTTAGGTATCATAGATGCCTCTTTTCATCAAGTCCTCGTCTCGATGACTGAATGACCATCGATTTACTGAATCCTCATGGTACTTGCAAAATACATCATATGCTTGTATTAGAATTTGAAATATACATAACACTTGAACATGAAAAGCTGAAAACAGTAAAGACGTTGGCTCGTAGCTTGCTTACCCAATGATACATGCTTGATGCTTCCCAGCCTCTCAACTGAAGATTGGCCTGCAGATGTCATTGCCAGTATTTTACTCCCTAGCAATAGCTGCAACATCATCAGGTCAGCAGAAAATCATACTCCCTCCGTCCCAAAATAAGCGTCTCAACTTTGTACTAGCTCTAGTACAAATTTGTACTAAGCTCAAGACACTTATTTTGGGACGGAGGGAGCAGTTGATACAGCAGAAGCCAGCACCCAGTGCCCAGCTGCAGCTAGCAAGCACGCACACAAGTACAGAACAAGTACGCAGGCAGACACACCAAGCACGAACGCATGCACGAACGCCGCAGCAAGCACACACACAGCCAGCACACACGCACTCGGCAGGAAGCACACACAGAATCAGCACGCAGCAAGCCAGCAAGAGCGGGAGGACCAGACACCACCGGGAGAGAGCAGAGATTGGGAAGGGGCCGGGGGGGACACCTTGCTGGTGACGGCCAACAGGCGGCGGCGGACACTCCAAGCGGCGGCGAGATGAGTCCACGGAGCGGCGAGGCGAGTCCAGATGACCGCAACGGAATCCAGGCAGTGGCGGCGGTGGTAGCAACACAGCGGCGCACTCGTGCGGTCGCACCTGAATCCTCGATCCAATCTGCTGCACAACAAACTGCTAGAGAGAGTGCTGGCTGTTTAGGGTTACGACTTTGCAAGTGGTGGAGTGGGCTTTTACTGGGCTTCCCGTGTCGCTGGCGTGTCGGCGGCGTATCTGCATTTTTTTTCTTTTGTTTTAAATCGAAAATCACGATACCCCAGGGATATGCGTATCGCTGCGGTATCATGCTTATCGCCGCATCGGTGACGTACAGGATGGGGATACACAGGTTTTGCACGTATCGGTGCTTCGTAGCTCTTTGTGACGATTCTATAGATTTGGGGTGTAGGAAAGCAGTCCGTAGAAATTTGGGAAGTTCTTTCATTCCTTTGAACCAAAGGGCACCTATAGGAAAATATAACTATGCTTACTGATTTTTTCTTAGGCGGAAGAAGAGGCACTTCTACTGCAACAGTACAGCATACAAAGTGACGGAGGAGAGGTTTTCAGAGAAAGAGTTGAGCCATACATGCGCCAGGTTCTGAAGGTATGTAATTGGAATACTTTTCATTTGCAAAGCATTCCTTAATATTGTGGTTGTTTCTAGTTCTTGTTTGCTGACACTCATTTTGGATGTAGTACGAGGATCCGGTGCGTCAGGAAGCAGCTCTGAAGACGGTTCCTGTAGATGAACTTAAGGAGAAGGCGCTGATTTCACTGGCCAAGGTTTCTGTTTCTGCCTTGGCTTTCTGTTAGTTACTTTTTTTTTGTCTTGATGTTCTCTATATTTCTATAGAACTATGTTTCCTTGGACTTGATGATAATTATATTTTCTGGTACAAGTTTGGCTCCATAGAAAGTTGTCGTATTTTACTATTGTAAATTTTAATACCATGACTGCGTCTGGATATTTTTGTTGTCGTAATGGTGTGGATTGCTATATCAAGCTCTATGTTTGAAGGGATGTCTTGTCAGAAATTCTCATACAAGATTCTTTAGTAGGAAGGGATCTTCAGTTCTTCGAAAAATGAAGAGGATCATGCCTTTCTGTTGCAATTGCTTCTCTGGTTTAAGCAATCATTCAGGTTATTGAAACATTCTCATGACTCTTTTCTCGGTTATTTCTTTTTGCAGATGATTAGTGTCTTGTGTCTGATATGGTTTCATGAGAGTAATTACCGCTGGGAGGATCGCCGGGTGTTAGCTAACTGATAAGAGGGTTTAGATTAGGGATTACGAGTATGAAGTAGATGTGAGATAGATCGTAACTCTTCCCGCTTGATTAATTCATTTCGAGAGGTCATCCTTATATATAGAGGCCCAACAAGTCAAACCTAGGTAGCAAACTAATATCTTCTCTCTAATTAGTTTATTAAATGGTACGATTCCTAACTTAAAAGAACAGGAATATATCCATATATCCCTTAACTGGAGCCCAAGATAGCATGTGGGTGGCCAACCCACGTGACAGCTATCATATATATTCTATGGCATTACTTTTGCCATTTTGAATTATATAGAAGAACATTGAATTTAGTTTCTGAAAAGTAATGCTATTTGGAACATTGAACAGTGTTGTCAAAGAAGTCAAGCAAAGCAAAATGCCTCAGTGATTAGTATGTCCATAACAAATGTCCAGTGGTACTTGCATGGCTTCACTTGAGCCCGTGGAACATAGAGATTAAACACTATCTTTTTGAACTTCATCGAGCCTTATTATGGTATTATCAGTGGTATTTTTGTTTGGATTTCTATATTTCCACGTCACTCAGTACACACTATACAGCCTTACATGTGTGGTTGAACAGCTTAAGATAGAACTCATATACGCTTCATCTTTTAACATTGATGCTTATCTTTGCAAATGGGTTAACAATGATGCTTATCTTGCATATTGGCTAACAGTGATCCTTGTCCTTGCAGATGGGTTAATGCACCAGCTTGTGACATCTGTGACCGTGAAACATCTATGGTTGGAATGGGAAACCCACTTCCCTCAGAAATTGAATTCGGTGCCTCCCGTGTCGAGATCTATAGGTAGCATTCAGTAGAATTTTATTTAGTTGGACCTACTTCTGCTATCTTAATTCAAATTTATTTTTAGAACGGTCATGTTTCCTTCAACAACTTGCAAAATTGATATCCAAGTAAATGACAGTTCCACATCTTGAAGCCTGGTTATTTATGTACTAGCAATTTGGCTAGGTTCATCTTTTTGGGTGAGATGTGATACCACTTATTTTGGAGGAACAAAAGTTATGAAAAATTCTGAAGTTCTCTAATAGCATTCACGTGCTATGCATTTACCTTGCTACACATTTTCTGATAAACTTTTTACCCACACGTCGAGAAATGAAAAGGAAAAATTCTGCTTTGAATGTAATTGGAAGCTGTTCATTTAAACTTGCTCCTGTCTGCAGCAGGATCTAATGTGTGGACCAAATTTGGATCTGAAATTTCGTATGACGAGTAGATGCATCTTGTGCTCTGCTAGATCTCACCGAAAGGCTTACCCAAGTTACCCCTTGGTTACATATGCTATCTTATTTTGGTGTGCTCTCATCACCTTCATGTTCATTATCTGTCAAGTATAATTCCAGGAAATTATGTACCCTGCAACTGTTCCTGCAGCATAAGACAAATTCTTTTTGCACTTCTGTGTGTCATCTCTATCTGAATAACCATGTTTGTCAGGATCTGGATCAGGATCCTAGGCAGGATCATTTGCAGGTTGACATGATCAGTATTTTTATATTTTATGAGCATGATAGGATGCTAGTTAGAGCTCTGGAATGGCCCCACAGTGCTGTAGTATTATAAGATCCTACATACCAGAACAACTGTACTTCTATCCTTTTAATACTTCATCTCCTCGCACCTGGTGCTGTACTGTCAATACTTTTAGAACTTCATTTGCCTATATATAATTAATATATATATATACACACACTTACTATTTTTAGGTGCAACCATTGTTCGAGCATCACCCGTTTCCCAAGGTACAATGATCCGTATAAGGTATGAGTAAGCTGTCCTAGCCTCCTGTGATCCTGGTAGTGGGTGTGTATTTTTTAAACCAAGCTGGAAATTAACATTTCTTGCTTTTTTGTAAGCTTATACAAACTAGGAAAGGACGCTGTGGAGAATGGGCGAATTGCTTCACATTCTACTGTCGAGTTTTTGGATATGAAGCTCGTTTGGTTAGTTTCATAATGCTCATAATCGTATTAGCTTCAGTAATGATTATGGTTTCCTTCACTGTAAGTGATTCCATATTTGTCAAATGGTTTGACGGCCTTCCATATCTGGCATATTCATTCATATTCGGTGGTTTAGTTGAATACAGAATTATCAAATGTCCACATTATTCAGTTACTGAATTGTTAGTATGAAACAATTGGTTTGGATTTCCCACTCAATTAATCATTGAAATAACATGTGCTAATATTATGATTATATGAGACACTGAAGTTCTCAACACTACCTGGTCAAAAAAAGTACTGAATGCTAGACTAGATTCGTAACTGATTATATCTCTTGAAAAGATTCCAGCCTCTGCTTCTTGTGAGTATTCTTTTGCATCATTCAGTTGCTTTGTTTTCTCCAAAAACCACTTACTGGAGTGCTCGTCCAATCGCCATATTGCTGCCTTGACTGGTCTTTACTCTTAGTTAGTTCAATAAATATGCTTCTTTACAAAGGCAATTTAAGTTCTGCTACAAGTCTGTTTTTAGCAAATGAATCCCTAAATTTTTAGTTCTACTGTGGTCAACAACTGAACATGCCTATTCTTTACTTCACAGATTCTGGATTTCACTGATCATGTTTGGACAGAATGTTTTTCAAACCTCTATGGGAGGTTAGTATGACCTATCCACCACTGCTTCAAATGCGGTACTTTATTTCCATTTTTATTAACGCCACAGTTCTGGAATGTTCAGATGGATTCACTTAGATCCATGCGAAGGAGTCTATGATAATCCCTTGCTGTATGAGAAAGGGTAAAATACAATCCTACCCAACTGATTTCTGCATATTATTTTGACATATAATTCATCTAATAGTTTGTCTAATTTTCACTTCATATTGATGTTGTGTTGCATCGGTTTTCTAGGTGGAACAAGAAATTAGATTATGCAATTGGTATCTCAAAAGATGGAGTACATGATATAACAAAACGCTACACCAGAAAGTGGCATGAGGTAGAATTTTCTTGCTTGGTTAGGGGCTGCGTTGGAGGTAGGGGGCCTGTATTGGCGCGCGCGCGCACGCGTGTTTGTCGGGAACGATCTTTGTCATTTTTGAAGAAATTGTTCTCATTGTTACCCAATGTGCCATGCGGCTTTACATTTGCAGGTTCTCTCTAGGCGGACCATTACCTCCGAGGATACAGTTTCAGCTATTCTGATGAATATAACTAGAAAGTGTCGCAGTGGATTGTCAAGTAATGAACACTTAGCCTTAGAAAAACGTGACAGGAAAGAGTCCGAGGAACTTAGTAAAGCTACCTATCTTGAAGTTAACAACAGCATATCTCTACCTGGAAGGCAAAGTGGTTCTGTGGAATGGAGAGCAGCAAGGTCAGAATTGGGCCAAGCAGACTCACTCAGTTGCTCGTCGTGTCCTATTCGGAGATGTGTGGATGCTCATGTTTCAAAAATACATGATGCTCTTTCAGCTATTCTTTCTCATTTTTGTGATAATAACATCCCTAATGAAAGAATCATTGAAGTTTTTGTCACATTGAGGAGCTTGATGCAAAATCTTAAAGATGCTAACTTCAAAAGCAGGAGAGTCACATTAGATCAAAAATCACAGCAAATTTTTGAGATACTTCCCTCTGCGGAAAGATTGCTTTCTGCTATTTCTTTAAAAGCAGAGTTACACACTGTTGGAGATCCATCCGTGGCTACAGATGGAAATCTAATACATACATCCTTAGCATTACCAGTAGCACTAGATGCAGTTGATGAGATACTAAGTAACTATAAGAGCAATATCTTTTACACAAAAGGTCATCAATTCCCAAGAGGCAATAGACTCTGTTCAGGTTCAGTCCTTGCAAGCAGTGAGCAGCTCGTATGTGTTGCAAATTAATCATTTTTTATGTATCCATTTATCAGGGTTTGCCCTAAAATATTGAAATCATTTCAGGCAACAGCAGCCTTTGACGGCATTCGCTTGTCCAAATGGGAAGAACCTGATGGAGCCAAAGGTAATTTGGTGCTACCAATATAACTTCTTCACAATCTTATCATTCATTTTCTTTATAAAATACTACTTCACCCGTCCCACAATATAAGATAGTTCTTCAAGCTAACATATAAGACGTTTTTGCATTTCAGTTCGATTGAACTGCAAAACCGTCTTATATTTAGTTACAGAGGTAGTAGCATATATTTTCTTGTTTGTACTCCTGTGATTTTTTTTTTCGAAATAGGGTTTCCCCCCGCTTTAGATTATAAAGCGACGGCCAAAGAAAGCCAGCACCATTTTCATGTCATATGCAGCCAACCAGTTTTTGACAGCAGTGTCTGGTCAACTGTCGAGCTGACGTTCTGCAGAATTTTCATGTTGTGCTTAAGAACACTATTGAATTGTTCCAACTACTTATGATTGATTGATTGGGGAATTTTATTGATTTGCTGTATGGCAAAATTAATTTGCAGGATGTTGGCTAATGTACAAGGTGCATGGTGGCCAAACTTGCGAGTTGGAGTCATATGATTTGATGTCAGCTAATGATGCTCCCGAGAGGGATCCAATGGACTGGTACATTTACTAAAAAAACTGTTCCTTGGCTGTCTGATGTGCTTCTATTCGGTATAATGACTATCGAACTTGTTAGGAAAGCAACTTATCTTTATTGAAGGCCCAAGGGGCATATATATATTACACATGACTTGAGGTGCAAGGAAACTAAACATAGACTAATAAGGACTCCTAGACCAATACTAATACTCCTTAACACCCCCCCTCAAATGCAAAGCGTATGCAATAGCATTGCATTTGAAGAAGTGTAATACTAAAAAAAAATGATAATCCAGATCCGTGTCTTGAGATGTCGCCGTAGCATGAAGAGTCTTCAAAACCTGTCGAGTCGCCAAAGGGGATAATGAAGAGATGGCACATCAGAGAAAGACACCGCATCAATAGAAGATACAAAAGAAGTATCAAGAGAAGATGGGTTGTCGAAAGAAGATGGCACATCAAGAGAAGAATCATTGCTTAAAGAATCATGGCCCATGAAAACCGACGGCGAAAGAAGCTCGGCGGCAAGAGAATGGGCTTAGATCAACAATGCAAAGAGAGGCCACAGAAATCCTATACAGAGGACAATGACCAGAAAAAGGCTGACGGACAAAGGTATGTTGGACTCGCATGGCATGAGAAACACAAAATATCAACGGATTTGGTGGACGCAGTGAAAAACAAAGAAAACTAGAAAGCATAGTAGACTAGATGCAATGACTAAAAGACTAGCAGCGGTGGCAGCAGAAGGAACGTGAAGCTTTTTTTTTTTTTTTACTCAACACATGCGCAGCAACTAGCAGGCTAGCAGGAACGCAGCAGCTGAGCAGAGCAGCAAAGGGCAGCGGGAACAGTAGCAGCACGCAGATGGACGTGCGGGAGCAGAGCAGCAGCCAACCGGGAGGAGTACACGCGGGCGGAGCAGCCGTCATCGGCCTTAGCTGGATGAGGCGGCCTCGATTTGGATTGGAACAGGGTAGTAACTTGATCTGGCGCACGCGTGTGTACGCGGCGCCGTAGCCAACCAGGTCGAGGCATCCTGCCTTGCGGGCGATCACGGCTGGGCAGGCACACGTCACCGGCGTCACGGGCATCACGGCTTGGATCGACCGAAGCAGCTGGGCGGCAGGTGCTCCGTGGTACGTGGTAGGTGCCCACGCAGCTTGGGAACGATGGCAGAAGACGAGATCGACCCAGAACAGATCGATATTGGTGGAGAAAAAAAAAATTGGTTCGTAAGGACGAGTTGCAGCGTCCGGAGACCTAAACCTAGGCTCTAATACCATGTTAGGAAAGCAACTTATCTTTATTGAAGGCCCAAGGGGCATATATATATTACACATGACTTGAGGTGCAAGGAAACTAAACATAGACTAATAAGGACTCCTAGACCAATACTAATACTCCTTAACAGAACTTATGCTGTATGTTATGCGCGTAAATAACTCATGAGCGCCTGTCATGGGCCTATAGCCCTACAACTACAGGGGACACACCAGGCCAAGGCAGGGCATCTCAATTGAACATCTTTATCTCCTGGGGATTTGTTAGGATTAGATTCCAGGTAAAGAATATTATTTCCAGAAGTTGGAGATAGCCTGCTAAGGGGATGAGACAGCCACCACAGGGAGGGCACATATCTATTATCAGTTAATCAGAGAATAATCCATTCTGTTTCCATACTCCTCCTTTCTGTGATGCAACATTTTCCTGCCATTTTTGTTGCTGTATCGCTGACAACATTGTTAGTTTTATTACTAAGTACTCCCTCTGTATCTTTTTATAAGATGTTTTTAGAGTCTATGACAGTGTTAAAAAAACTTCTTACATTAAGTTACAGAGGGACTAGTTTTTATGCGAACGGTGTTACTTGCTACTCAAGTTATTCATATTGTTAATAGAAGTTGCCTGTTAGAGAGTAGTATGTCACTAGCTTTGCCTGCTTTTAACCTTCTTTGAAATGCGAGCAATTTTAACATGCTCCCTCTTACCCCCTCTTTTCACATGGGAGGTAAGAAGGTAAGAGTTAATCAGACCACTACTTACTCAAATCAATGGTTCAGATCTATTATGCACTCTTACCTCTCATGTGAAAAGGGGAGGTAAGAGGGACCATGCTAAAATTTGTCTTGAAATGATGATATTCTGCAAGTCAGTAACAATGTTGCATTGCAGGGTCCTTGAAGGGAGCACAGACCAAGGGTCTACCTGGAATACTATTGATGCTCGGAGTTCTGTAATCTTTGGCAGCCGTTTCTGTAGGAAATCATTTACTGTTGACAAGAGATACAAAGCAAATGTACTTCGGTACGTTTTATGGTTTATTATCGGATGATATAGTCATGTTGCATTCTGCGTATATTATTCTTGCGACTAAAAATAAGCTAAGCTTCGCTTGCCTTTGCCAGGTTTCGGTTTCTACGTGGGAGAGAATCTAGTGCCAATCCAAGGTTTCAAATAGGATCCATCGACTTCTACGGGGAAACACACATGGCCTGATCGCAGGTGTTAATTTGTGTGTACAAAACCCAACAAAACCTTGTCGAATCATGCACGTATCATGACCAGTACTATATATGCAACCAATAATTGTACTGATTATATTGGATGATTGTAAATTCCGGTTCTACTCTGGAAGAGGTTCTTTTCCTTTCAACCTGTGAGCACCTGTGCATCGCCATTACTCCCGCTAGCTCCACTATGGGTTGGCACCTCGACTACCTCGTCATTTTCCCTCTTTGTCAAAAATGCGCTATGAGCATCTGTTGGCCTTAAATATCCTCGAGCCTCCAAAATGAAACGTCCCATTCAAGATGCTGGCCCCATCTGCACAAACACCCCCTGTTTCGGGAAAAAGTCCAAAACAAACCTTGAACTTATATACAAAAGCTAAATCGAATCCTGAACTTTCAATTCTTGAAATTAGCACACCAAACTCTGATCCCAGTCTATTTTGAACCTTGAAACCGTTACACTGGGATTCGCTGACTTGGCAAGTCAAATCGAGCCGGCCCATTAGACCAGTGGCTCGTGCCCCTGCTCTGCGATGGTTTTATTGTTTTTTTCTATTGCTTTTTTCCTTTGGGTTTTCTTTATTTCTCAACGGTTTTCTTCAGCTTTTTTTCTGTCGTATTACTTTATGCACTTTCGACTTTTTTCAAATACATTATGTACATTTAAAAAAAACATGCTTTCAACTTTTTCTGAATACACAGTAATGTTTTGCCAAATACATGTTTAGCATTTCCTAAATGAAAATGAACATTTTACAAAACTAGACAAACATTTTTTACATTGTTTAAAAAGTTGCTCCCATTTTTAATATAAAATGAAAAATTGTACTGTTTTCAAAAAGTTATTCATTTTTTAGAAGTATTCAACATTTTTTTCACACCTTTGTTCAGGTTTCAAAAGTTGCTCCCATTTTTTAAAATTTCAGAAAGTGTTCGGATTTTCAAAAAAATTTAGTTTTCAAAATTCATTCGCATTTATTCAAAAAGTGTTCACTTTTTCGAAATTCATTCTGTTTTCAGAATGTTGTTCATATTTTAAAAAGCACTCAACGTCTCACACATTTGTTCACATGTGTTTACGTTTTTTCTAATCTTGACTTTGCGGCGTGTTGCTAAATTGATCGGGCCTCTTATTCAATCAATAAGAACCGAACCATTTGTTCCACTGGCTTGGGCGGGAAGTTGGCAGCACCAAGTCGCAAGTTCGACTCCTTTGGGTTGCCTATTTTGTGTGTATTTTTTACGTCGCGCCTTATGAAAAAGGAAAAAAAATAACTCGCTTCGCACGCCGTGGGACGGCCCGGTCGCGTCCGCAATCAACAGTAGTAGTAGCTGTCTATTTCAATTCATGTATTATGAAAAAAAAAACGAAAAAAATCTCAGTCTTTTTTTTTTTGCGCCTGTTGGGCCAGCCCAGTGGCTTCCACAGTCAACAATCCCAGGATTCAACCTGCCACATCGACAATCCCTGTTTGGGAATGCTCTCAAGGTTTAAAATAGACCGGGATCAAAGAGTTTAGTGTGCTGATTTCAGGAATTGAAAGTTCAGTTTTAATTTAGCTTTTGTCTATAAATTAAATGTTTATTTTGGACTTTTTCCCCGTTCCCTAATGCTAACACAAGCGTTTCACATGGATAACACTTCCTTGACTATATCAATAGCAGCAAGGGGTTTCGGTAAAAATGCCGAATGTCGAACCTACCACGAGGCATGACGTTCGTTCGTTCAATCACGGTGAGGAGGGAGGGATTCATACCGAGGCACAATTTTAGCTTCAGTCGGCGAGGGGATGGGTGCTTGTGTCTCTCTGAACAATGCATGTACAAGGGGGTAGGGATGGAGGTGGACGCATTCGCATCTGTCCGCGCCCAAAAGCACACTAACCCTTGTTACTTTAATAGATGTGTTAGACTTAATTAGTCTTCCAAATGATAAGTGCCACACGTGTGGTATGAAGCTTTCCGGTCCTGACGTTTTTTACAACTAAAGTTGCCATCCAAAAGGAAAAACAAATAAAAAACAAAAAATGTCATCCGAAAATAAAGTTGCCATCCTCGCGTCACTAAACTTGTCATAAAACACGTTGAAGTTGACATGTGTTTGTGCCACACGTATGTCACTTATCAGAGTCCATTAGTATCATGATGCGGACATTCGATGAATCTTGTACACCGTCCGTCTACATGCTTATAAGGGAAATGTTGGGCAATGTTTCTGTGGGTTTGAACATGCGTAGAATTAAGAATCATGAAATTGGGGACCAACTTCTCGGTCGGTCATCCATCATAGAATTGCTTCAAGCCAAGCACGCTTAACTTTGGAGTTCTTTTCAAATGGGCTCCTAAAAAAGGAATTCCTTGTTGATATGCGTAGTCTATCATTCCTATCAAAAGATGCTCTCACATGCATGAAATTAGCATGATATCGTCCAATTTCCAGCCGACTCGCATGATACAACCGTTCGCGATGTAGTCCACTCCTAATTTCTCCTTTGCTATTTCTTCCATAATTTTTTGCATATAAACCCCTTCTCAACTACTTTTGCACATTAGATCCTCAAATTTAAACACAACATATAGTCCAAATGACGTACAAGTCCAAATAAAACATAATCAAAGCACAACAATCAAGTGTCATGAATTACCCACATGTGCTCAACAAGTTCACCTTGGAGAGGGTGATGAGCTTCTCGCTTTTCGATCCTGTGATATGCTACGAGGAATCTCTGGATCCTGTTTGCTTGATCTTCCGACTCCACATGTACCCTATTGTAGGCGACTATCCTCTCTCATCCTCGATGATCGGTCACATCCTAGATTTTTTCCAAATCTGGTATGTTAAAAATTTCATAGGGGATTAAAAAATTTCTAGGAAAAACCCATGAATGTCTAGACTTGCTTGTGATTAACTTCGATTTGCTTGATTGTTTGCTTAGGAAGGGTTAAAATCCCGATACAACTAGTTCAAACCTAGCTAGCCATTGGCAGAAACCAAACCATCTTGAAATATTATTTGGGCGTAAGGATACCCATAACAAGACCCAAATAATATTCAAAGCCAAATGAATTTTCCCAAAAGAATTGAGTTGGATCTGTTTTGAAATCAATTCAAAAAGTCAAGGGAAATTATTTAAAAATGGCTTTGCATTTATTTGGCAGGAAAAGGATTTTCTTAAGTCCAAATAATGAGTTTGACCTTCTGCCAATTTTTTAAATTGGATTTGAAACACAATTGGTTTTGAAACCAAATTCAAATTCAAAAGGAAAATATAAGTGCAAGAATATATGTCCAAAATGTCCATACAAAAGGTTGGCATAGTCATAAATATTCCATTTGGAATTTAGAGCAAGTTTTTAGTTTGAAGAAAATTCAAATTCAAAACCTATTTGAATTTCCAGATAAAACAGAAAAAGAAAAAGGGAAAAATAGAAACAGAAAATAAAATAAAAAGAAAAGGGCCCAGCCAGCCAGCTAGCCAGGCCATAGCCAAACTAGCTAGCCAGCCCAGCACCACACCTGCGCCCCTCTCTCTCCTTCCTCTCATCGACCGTCTGGGCCTGTGTGTCAGCACCGTCCCCCACCTCCCACAACCGCTCCCGCGCCCACATCGCCCACAACCGCACACCCGCGCCCATGATACCCCCACTCGCGCACTCAGGCCAGGCCAGGACCTTCCTCCATGTCCTATAAATCCACCCCATCGCCTTCTCCCAAAGCTCCATTGCCGTAGCATCCCTTGTCCCCAAGATGCTCTGCCGTGACCCCCTCTCCGCCGTACTGACCTAGGATCTCGTCGGCGCAATTCCGCTAAGCCGCAATCCCTTGTGCCCCACCGCTGCCACCATTCGACTCGCCGCTTCATGACTTACTCTCTAGACATCCTCCGTGAGCCCCAAGACCTCTCGACGCCCAACTCCGACGAGGACCGAGCCCAACCACCGCTGTGGGCTTCACTCCGGCGAGGTGAGCACACGTTTGCCCCCCGCACCATGTACATCATCTTCGGTACGTTCTCGCGCATCTCCATGGCCCTTTGCTTCATCCACATGCGCTCAATTTTGAGCTTTGCCAACACTTCCCGAAGCCTTCGCCGTCGTGCATAACTCCGGCAACCCCTCGACGTCGCTTCCCTCATCCCCAGTGACCACCAAGGCCACTAGAGGACCCGTGACGCTGAGCCGCACCCGTCCATGCCCTCTGCCGTCTCTAGCACCCACGGGAACGACCGGAGCGACCATGTCCGAGGCCAGCGGTGCCATGCTCGCATTTTTCGGCTAGATTCTAGCGAAGATCTCCGGTGAGTCGAAACCCTAACCCCCTCTGATCTATTCCCGACCGTCAGATCTTGATCGCACGACACAGACACACCCACTTATTTGAATCGGTATCAACCAATCAGGAACTGCCATGTCACCACCTTATCCTAAGAAAATTCATTTAGCTAAATTCATTTGGCAATTTTGCAGAACCCCCCCAGATATTCTAACCATCATAACTATTTATGTATAAGTCCAAATTGAGTGAAACTTTTTGCAAAACGATCCTTAGGAAATGCACTTTCACCTAGATAAATAAAATTTAAAATTTGAATAATTTAAAATTTAAATTCCAATAGAATGAATTTGAATTTAAATAGGGCATAACTTGCAAATTATAAATCCAATGAAATTGATACTTTCTGCAAAGTGAACTAGTGAGATACAATTTCATCTTAGCTAATGTAGTACAATTTTAAATAATTTAAAATTTGAACTTGAATATAGTTAAATAGTAGCTATAATTCAAACAATGTTTAAACCTAAATTTTGTTTAACTTTGAATTAAAAATGTTTATTGGAATAATTACTTTGCAACTAGGTTCAGAAACCTAAAAATGAACTTTAGTAAATATTTTTGGATTATTATTTGAATTTAGGAAGTTAAATTAATTTGAAGTAATTTCAAACATAATTTGATTATAACTTTTAAACCATAAGTTTAACTTGAATAAAATTATTGCAACATGCTTTAGTAAATTGAATTGAACCTATTAAATATTTGTGGCGTCACAATTGACTTTAAGTTAAATTAAGTGTAAATTCAAACTTAAATAAAGTTTGAAAACTATTTACACATAGCAAATCATTTTGGATTTAGAGTTGACTTTAGTTTGAACTTGAATCAAATAAATAAACTTTAGTAATTATATTGGACTTGTATTTGAATTTAGGGAAGCATTAATTGTATTTGAGTTGAATTGAACCAACTCAGTCAGTTATGAAATAATTCATAATTCATAATTCAATTTAACTTAGGGGAACCAAATCAAATTGTTAACTCAATTCAAATTGAATTAAAATAACATGAACACTATTTCAAATTGGAAGTCAAACCAAGTTGATGAACCCAAGATGAAACCTAGACACTTAGTGTGTATTAATCTTCATGAAAGGTCAATAAGTTTGAATTGCCATTCAGACTTGAGTATGAACTTGGCTATCCAAGATTCAGACCTTGACTCTGTTGTTAAGATTATGTCTAGTTGGATCTAACAACCACAACTTGACATAACATACTTATTATGTGATGAACCCTTATTGATACTTGCATGTGAACCTTTATGTCACATATATTCAAATTAACAACCACTATGTTTTCCAAACTCTTATGAGTTAACACTAACACATGATCTCACAGCACAATGACATTGATACCATGCACAACACTTGTTATATGTTTTTGATTGTATTATATGGTTGTTTATGATTGCTCTTTACTTACGATAGATTGTAGGGAGAGCGAAGAGTAGCTTGATAAAGATTGTGAGATTGAAGAATCGTCAATACCAGGCAAGTGGAACCTTTGAGCATAACTAATGTTTTTATGCATTGTAGTTGTTCCAACTAGGAAACCCCTATTGGATTTTTACTTCATGCTTGATAGAACCCAGTAGTCCATTTTACACCAATCTTGTAACCAATGAGTAGTTGCTCGGTTGCTATAATGTGGATTAGGATCACACTAAAGGTTACTTATGGTTGACTACTTAACTACTAAATTAATGAATCGATCTGGGTGGACTGGCTTTGATTGGATCATCAGAGTGTACTCATTGGCGGGGAATTCCACCTAGCTATCAAAGGGATTGTATGAGTTCAAAGTTGAGTATCTTCCATGTGTAACCGTGATACAATATGGGCTTTGTCTGGACCAAGTAAGTTGTGGGAACCCTCCTGGGCATGACCAACAGATGTAGATTTTGTTGGAGATATGCCCTAGAGAAAATAATATTTGTATTATTATATTTCCATATTCATAATTGTAGAGTTTATATTCTATGCTTTAACTGCTATGATCCTAGAATATGTGATTTAGTGGAAAACTGATATGCCTGTGTGGAATAATAAATGGTAAAATAAAAGGTTCCTAGTCTTGCCTCTAGGACTAGCTCAAGTGTTGTTGGTGATCACGTTTTCTGGATCTTAGGAAATCATTAAGTGTAAAGATAGCCCAAAAACAACATTAAGATTATGACTTTGGAAGAACGATCATATTGAATCGACCCAAAATTGTCTGTTATGAATTGAGTTAATACCGTTTGTATTCAATTGTAATAACATGGTGTTAACGCGTGATTTTGCTCCTTAGACCATGCGAGTATCATAATCACTTCTTATCATATAGTGGACTTTGGGGTTGCTCAAACGTCACCTATAACACGGTGATCACAACGACAACTTACAGGCTCATCGAAAAGTTTGACAAGGGACTAAATAGCTCAAGAGTGGGATTTTCTCCTCCAACGATGGAGAGATATTCTTAGGGACCTCTCGGTGTGACGACATCCATCATCGTCTGGCCAGTCACAGGTGGCTATGTCACGGGAATGCCGGAACACAAAAACGAGAAAGAAGAACAAAATCGGTAATGATGATAATGGTATAATGAGCAAGTGATGACTCAAGAGGATACCGATGTATCCCGGGTTTTGTGAAGTATCACGAAGCAAATGGAACATCACATGATAACCAAAGGTTCACTCAAATATCATTCATGTGCTCATAGGGATCGATATGGACGTCCATGGTTCCGCTGTCGGTCATTGAATGAAGGGGTTTCGTTCATGTCTATGAGTTACCGAACCTATGTGTTCACAAGCTTAAGTCAATCATGATCTTATAAGCATCAGTAGGATGGGATTTATAATAATATATTTTTGGAATTGTTTCATAAATATTCAAAATAGTTTTGAGAGGATCAGAAAGCATTTTGGGGTCACCGGAAGGGTTTCAGAGAGTATCGGGTAATACCGGGTATTACCGATAATTAATACATAGGTGTAAAATGTTTCCGGGGCTGTTCAATTATATATAATATGCTCTAGTAATCACTAGAAGACATTTATATTTAATTTAATATCAATGGGCCTTAAAAGGCCAAACAGTGGAAGGCATATTGGGCCACAAGGGCCCAATAGGAAGTGGTGCCCCCCTTTCCTTGTGTGTGTGTGTGGGGGGGGGGGGGTTGAATTGGACTAGGGGAGGAGTCCTCGCCCTTGGCTGGCGCCCTAAGGAGGGACTTTCCCTCCTTGGTGTCTGCCCTCTCCCTCCCCTCCAACCTATATATACTAGGGTTTTTGCTCTATGTAATACACAAGTTTTGGAGCCTCCTCTAGTTCATCTAGCCCTAGTTCTAGTTGGTCCTAGTTGACTAATTAGAGCTTGGTTTAGTTCCTCTAATCCTCATAATTGTAAGCCCACTGTGGTTCGAATCTCCTCCCTCTAATTCACTGGCGATGATTAGCTTTGGATGACGAAGCGCTGCCGGATCATGAAGGCTGCACGCTTGCAACCAAGTGGAGAGGTCGTGCTTTCGGTCTTCGGTTCGAGTGACTATTTGTGGGCGGTTCGTGGGATCATACATCGACGGTTTGAGGGACTCCAAATATGATCTACATGACACATTCTTCTTCCGTTACAACTCAGTGACGGTGACGATCGTGATCCCATCCCGTTATGCTTCTTCATATTGATCTTGGGTGTGCGTAGGCGTGTTTTTTTGTTTTCTACTACATTTCCAAACAGTGGCATGATGAGCACTTATATGAGTGGGTGCAGGTTGCGATATAGATCACATGTGGATGTGAGGTTTTGATGCTCTTGCTAGCTATATGCTTCCCTTGAGTGTTGCTTCGGTTCAGTTCATTGGCGGCATGATGATGCTTTGCACAAAGTTCCGGTAGTCACTCGTCTCTGGCTGTCGGTGATCTGCTAACAGTTCTTTGGGCCTCATCATAGTAAAGAATAGTGAACCGTTGCATACACAAGAGTGTGCTGAAGATGGATGATGTTCTAGGGAGTCATGCGTATTTAACGACATTTAGTGTGGGGCTAGAGATTTTTAATTAAGTCTCTTGTTTCACACACCCCGAAACTTAATCTAGCATCAAGAATCATTGCCTATGTTGTGGACGTAGGTTGCTAGTATTATTTGTTAAAACGGGTTAACCACATAAGTAAAATTTGCTAAAACCGATTAGAGGATGTCTAACTTGGTTTTGTAGAGTATGCATATGATGTGGTATAGCCTTCGTCATGATAATGAGTTTATGTATGAGATGGTTATATGTTGTAATGTTAAGTGGCCTGCGGATCACGACATGATTGCTGGATCCACGAGATTGCCACGTTAATGTAGATATAGTAGAAATAGCCTACAGGTTACAAGTGACGGTGGAAAACGTACACAGAGGTCCCCGACATGGAGAAGGTGTACTAGGTGCGGGATCAGGAGCTATAATTTCATGCCACAACAAAATTTCTACATTTTATGCGACAACAATGTTTTCTGAATTGGTCACCACAACATCTTTTTCTGAAATTGTTGCCACGGCAACGGTTGTTTGAAATGGTAGCCACAACAGCAAAATATTGCCCGTCACGATGCTTCAACAAAAGATTGAAGATGATCATGAAGGATTCCTGGCATGTAGGGCCATACCATATCATGCTTTTATGAATTGCATGAGATGTTTATCCCTTTATCGTTTGTATCCTTTGATTGCATAGTATTCAATTATTAGGGTGATCTCTCATAGTAAATATCAAGTTAAAAGGTGATATTACTAGTGTTGCAACCATCTGTAACACATGGCTTTTTGGAGTACGTCATGTCCACATGAGTACAAACGGATCGTGAAGTGTAAGACTGGCGAGGTAAGACCGAGCAAGTAGATAACACTTGGTTGTATCGATGTTCTTGCAAAATTGTTCTGAGTTCGGAGAACAAAGCATCGAAAGATGAATGAGAGTCATATGGTGATATGATTGGCAACAGATTGCCTACCGGTCAAAATTCACGTCATCAGTGATGTCTAGATCAATGACTATGAACTAGATCAGGGCTTGAATCACTCACTTTCAATTATGAAAAATATTGATTTGAGTGGGAATGCACTTTATATCAAAATTTGTTTAAATACTACTGCAACATTAATTATTAATAAATGTCTAAATGAATTTTATGTCTATCATTGTAGATCAATGGCTCGCAATATGTTCAACTTAGCCCCTATGTTAGAGAAATAAACGTTGTCTAGTAATGGTGGAAACTATGCGAATTGGATCTAGAACTTGAGATTTGTTCTGAGGAGTTCTACGGAGTATGTGCTAGACCAGCCCCTTGGTGATGCTCCTACAGAGGATGCAACACCAAAAGAAGTTGCTGCTTACGCTGCTCGTAGTGATCACTATGATTTAGTCTAGTGCCTCATGTTAACTTTCATGGATCCTGAACTACAAAAGTGTTTTGAATTATCTACTACTCAATTTATAACTGGGTCACTAGAAGTTCTGTACAAGAAGCAGGTAAGGACCGAACGTTTTGAATTAACCAAGGCCTTGATTGAATGCAAGATGAAAGAGGGTTCCTCAATGAGTGAGCATATTGTAAAGCTTTCTGGCTATGTTGATAGAGTGGCTTCTCAGATATTGTGCTTGCTTCACTCCCCTAGCTTATGATGCTTTTATCATGAATTATAACATGAATGGGATGGAGAAAAGTGCAAATGAGTTGTTTGCTATGCTCAAAACTGTAGAACCTGGAATGCAGAAAACAAAATAGTGTTGATGGTCAATAAGACCACCTGTTTCAAGAAGGGCAAGTCCAAGAAGAATAAATCTACTGAAGTCTGTAAGACCGAGTCTCAAAATAAGAACATGGGTGGAGCCTCTAAAGAGACTAAGTATTTCTACTGCCAGCAGAAGGGACACTGGAAGCGTAACTACAAGAAGTATTTGGCTGATAAGAAGAACAGTTCTGTAACGCCCTCGATGCGGCTATATCTCCCACGTGTCGAAGCATGACTTAGAGGCATAACCGCTTTGAAAGCAATGTCGCAAGAGAGGTAATCTTCACACAACCCATGTTATACATAAGGGAAAAAGATACATAGTTGGCTTACAATCGCCACTTCACACAATACATGAATAAAGCATTACATCATCCAAATACAATCAAGGTCCGACTACGGAACCAAAATAAAAGAAGAACCCCAAATGCGACATGGCCCCCGATCGACCCCAACTGGGCTCCACTACTGATCAACTAGAACGAAACAACATGAAAGACAAGATCTTCATCGAGCTCCTCCTTGAGCTTGGTTGCGTCATCTGCACGGACTCAACGACACCTGCAAGCTGGTTTTGGAAGTATCTGTGAGCCACAGGGACTCAGCAATCTCGCACCCTCGCGATCAAGACTATTTAAACTTATGGGTAAGGTAAAAGGTATGAGGTGGAGCTGCAGCAAGCGACTAGCATATATGGTGGCTAACATACGCAAAAGAGAGCGAGAAGAGAAGGCAAAGCGCGGTCGATAAAAGTATGATCAAGAAGTGATCCTAAAACAACCTACGTCAAGCATAACTCCAACACCGTGTTCACTTCCCGGACTCCGCCGGAAAGAGACCATCACGGTAACACACGTTGTAGATTCATTTTAATTAAGTTAAGGTTCAAGTTATCTACAACCGGACATTAACAAATTCCCATCTGCCCATAACCGCGGGCACAACTTTCAAAAGTTCAAATCCCTGCAGGGGTGTCCCAACTTAGCCCATCACAAGCTCTCACGGTCAACGAAGGAATAGACCTCCTCCCAAGACGTTCCGATCAGACTCGGTATCCCAGTACAATAAGACATTTCGACAGGGTAAAACTAAACCAGCAACACCGCCCGAATGTGCCGACAAATCCTGATAGGAGCTGCACATATCTCTTTGTCAGGGCACACTCAGATGAGCCAGACGTCGGGTAGGCCAGCCCAGAGTTGCCCCTGGTAGCCCCGGACATCGCTCAGTTGGACCAACACTCCGAGGAGCACTGGACCGGGGTGGGGGGGGGTAAAATAATGATGACCCTCAGGAGCGCGACTCCCAAGGGAAAAGAAAAGGCTAGGTGGCGAATGGTAAAACCAATGTTGGGCATTGCTGGAAGAGCTTTAGTTAAGGCGAACTGTCAAGGGGTTCCCATAATTACCCAACCGCGTAAGGAACGCAAAATCCGGGAACATAACACCGATATGACGGAAACTAGGGCGGCAAGAGTGGAACAAAACACCAGGCATAAGGCCGAGCCTTCCACCCTTTACCAAGTATATAGATGCATTAATTAAATAAGACATATAGTGATATCCCAGCAAGTAAACATGTTCCAACCAGGAACAACATCTCCATGTTCCAACAAGGAACAAAACTTCAATCTTCACCTGCAACTAACAACGCTATAAGAGGGGCTGAGCAAAGCGGTAACATAGCCAATCAACAGTTTGCTAGGGCAAGGTGGGTTAGAGGCTTGGTTCAACAATATGGGAGGCATGATAAGCAAGTGGTAGGTATCACAGCATAGGCATAGCAAAAGAGCGAGCAACTAAGCAAGCAAAGATAGAAGTGATTTCGAGGGTATGGTCATCTTGCCTGAAATCCCGCAAGGAAGAAGAACGAGTCCATGAAGAAGACAAACGGACGTAGACGAACGGTTCCTCACAAACGCGACGTTATCGGAACCAACCCGAAGAAGCAACACCGGAAAGAAGCACACAACATAGTAAACAACCACCACATAAACATGGCATGATGCGCAAACAAGTATGATGCATGTCCGGTTTAATGAGGCATGGCATGGCAAAGTGCACAAACAATCCTACAAATTAAGTGGAGCTCCATTATGAAACGGAGTTGTATATTGAAGAAAACACCACATGACTTATTTAGTTCTCTCTCGTTTATGTACCCAACAATATTAAATGTTGTTAAACATGGCAAGAGGTGAGGCATAACAAAACTATACCATCTAAACAATTTAAATGGGGCCGGATATAACAAACAACAAACCCGGTAAATCCCCATATGCATTAGTAATTTATTGCAACAACAATTTTAACCAATCTTAAAGTTGTTATCATGATGCGGATGACATGAGCAAGTTTATGCAATATTTATTAAAAGTTGATAAGAGCATTATGGAAGCATTTGTCACCGTGGTGGAAAGAAAGGGGGTGCCACAGCAACGATAACGGTTCTGGTAGCTCATGGAAATACCGGTGCAAAAGGAAAAGTGACGGGAGCATGCAAAAAGATGGTGGGGTGATCCCGGTTACCGGGTTCCCACGAGTCAACGACGGCATGGCAACGAGGAGGAACCATTAACGTTCACGGGCGAAAACAACAACTAAACATGCATCTCATTCAACACATGCTTTCGTCCACGGGTCATCGTCTCGGCGGTTATACCTTCCAGGTGCATTCTCGGAGCGGTTCGGGTTCGTAGAGGAAGTAGGCGTTCTCGCGATGGTGGTGGTACAAGGTCGTCGTAGGAAGTAGTCGTACTCGCGATCTTGTCGGATCCACGGTGATGGTAGTGAAAACTTGGCGAATCCGAGTTCTTCGGAGGTCGTCATCGAACTTGGTCAAATACATGACATGGGTAGACGTTCACTCGACGGCCTTCGGCGACGGTAGTTGTTCTCATTTCGTCGTGGAACTTGGCGATTTTGGAGACGGCGGAAGACGAACTTGGCGGTCGTCGTTGACCTAGTACTTGGCGTTTCCCGGTTCGGTGGCCGTTTTCGGCATCGGACGTCGAGGTACTTGGCGGACTCGCACGGGGCAGCAACATGTAGTCGAACTAGGGTCTCGGTCCTGGCGATCAAAAGGGTACTTGCGGTATTGATGAATCCGTAGTGGTACTGGGCGAGATCACGGCCACGACAGTCTTTGAACTTGGTTTTTCCTGTATAAGACTCCACGGGTCCTGGGAGGACTCGGCGATGGCCATGTCAATGAGGCGACGGTAGATGATGAAGCACGGAGCAACAGCTCGAGTCGCGGGAGCAGCAGCTGTCACGGGCGGAGGTCGGGCTGGAGCTCCTGGCCACAGCGGCGCGGCGCCCGAGCAGGGTCCAGCGGCAAGGCAAGGCGACGAGGAGGAGCCTGCGAGGGGCCCTGGCAGGGAGGCGGTGGAGGACGGTGCGCAACTGAAGTGAGGTCGGCGGCGCCGTGAGCCGGCAGGGTGGAGCCGAGGAGGACGTCCGGCGACGATCGGTGCTGGGGCTCCGGCGAGCTCTGGCCAAATCGGTTGGGACGAGCAGTGCGGGGGCTCCTGCTGGCCGTGGAGGACGAAGGATGCGGGCACGGGAACAAGGTAGGACTTGGCAGAGGAAGCGGGAGGCGGCCATGGCGCGCGGAGGAGAAGCAGGAGGAAGGCCATGGCAAGGAGGAGGGGCGCGCGGGATCGGGCGTGTGCGGAGACGGCGGCCTCGCGGAAGAGGGAGGCACAGGCATGGGACAGCGCTCGTCGGCGGGCCGGCGTTGAGGAGGGATCGGGTCGAGGCACGAGGAGCTCCTCTCCCTAGCGATGTGCGTGGAGGCGGCGCAGGAGGGATCTATGGGAGAAGGAGAGAGCGAGAGATGGGGATCGGGCTGCGGGGACTCCTGGCGGCGCGAGGAGGTGGACGAAGGGAAAAAGAGGACCGAGGGGGATCGGGCTAGGTTAGAATTGGTGGGGGTCGGCTGGGCCTATGGGCCGGCGCGGGAGGTCTGCTGGCCTCGCTACGGGTGGCCTAGGTGGGCTGGCGCGAGAGTGGGCCTAGGGAGGCCCAGTTGGGCTCTCTGCTCCCTCTCTCTCTTTAACTTTATTTCTAAGCATAAAAAAATTGGAGAAGAAAAGAAAGATGGAGGGGGTTTGGGAAAGAATTAGCGCACGCAAATAATATTCCCGGACTCGCAGAAATGCGCTGGATCCAAGAAAAATATGAGAGGCATGATTGCAAGGATTTAATTCAAAGTCATTTGAATTTAATTCAAATGGTTTGAACAAGGGCTAGGAATTAGAGGTGTCCAAAAATGTTCCGATTTTTGGTGGAGCTCCGGAAAATGACGAAAGAATTTATGGGCAAAGTTAAAGGCCAAGAGACGTGATGACTAAAGCATTGGGATTTTGCAAGTGTGTTAAGGTGAATTCCAAAAGAATGGAAATATTTATAATAGCTCCCTAATATCGGGAGGATATGTTATAAAGAGAATCACCATGTGAATTCCCTCGGTTTAAATGGACCGAAGATCCATGCAATTTATTTAGTTGAGCTTTAAAATGGGTTGCATGATGACATGATGCAATGCACATGATGCAGAGATGAATGCAACCGACGAAACAAATCAACAACGAATCTCGGAAACACTGGAAGGCATCCGAAGCTCCGGTCTTGGGGCATTACAACACTCCACCACTACGAGAGGATCTCGTCCCGAGATCTAGAATGGCACCGAAGGGATAACAGAAGAGAAAGAGAAGAGGTAAAACTAAGTTGCTTCTTTGACAAACGAGTGGAACCAAAGAACCTTGAGAGGTTGAACAAATTGAAAGAAAGAATACAACGGAGATGAACGAAGTTGGAAACACTCCGTTAGAAAAGAGGAACAAGGAAGAACAAATTCGTATAGCACTCCGGTTGAAAAGAGATGCAAGACTTGATAGGATGAAAAGGACTTGAGCAAAGGGGGCACAAGACTCCGGTTAAATGGGTAAGCACGAAAAGAACACCATCCAAGATGATGAGAGAAAAGAGCAACATCACAACGCCTCCGGAAGAGAGAATAGAAGAAAGAAAAAAAAAATAGAAATCTTCTTCCACCGAGGTGATAAGGATAAAACTTGGATCATAGATAATCACCACAAAGAGCAACATTCCCAATGGAAGGATTTAGGTGAAATATGACCCAAGATAACTCCAATGAAGAGATTGATGGATTGCAAAGGATCTCATGAACGAAATGAAAAAAGATGGTTTAACATATGTCATTCCGGACAACTTGTGAATCGTGAAACACGAAGGGAAATTGTCAAGAGTGACAAAACACCATCTCAAAAGATAAATTAGAAAGAATTGCACTCCCGATTGCAAGATGAAGAAAACTTGAGCTCCTTTGAAAAGAATCTTGATGAACACTACGAGAAGGAATTAAATCCTTGATGAACCAACATGTAGAGCCTACATGAGGAAACTCCGGTAACAAAAGGATAACGAAAAGAAAGAGAAGTTGAAAACACAAGGTGAAAACCTTGTAATGATTTAGATGGATCTCCGTGATAATTAGAGCTTGGAACTCCGGATAAGAAAGATGAACAATTGAAATCAAGAATTTTGATGAACCTCCGGAATAAGGAATTGAATTCACTCGACGAAACAAGAATAAGAATTACATTATGCTTATCCTCCACCAATTAAATTGATGACAAACAATGGATTTGGCATACTACTTATTCTCGTAGAAAGGTTAAGATAGATATTGCGCAACTTGGAAAGGTCTTCAACGAACCACTGGTAGGATTGAAACAACGAATAAATAAATATGATAAGGAGGAAGAGAAATCTTGAACGAACCACCGTAAGAATTGAGAATGAACGAAGAAAAGAGATGAATCACCGGTAATAATTTGAAAACGAACAAAGATACTTGGGAAAATTTAGATACAAGAGAACGAAGAGATCCCGGGCTGATTAGAGAAATTTGAATGATGCACCGGGCAAGATTTGGAGAACAATAGCTGAAAGCTGGAATGAATAATCCCGTAATGATAGTCTTCGGAGAGTCAAACTGAAAAGAGTCCTGGATTGCTCCGGATGGGTGAAAAGAATATCTCACAATCGAAAGCAATAATGAGAGGATGACACGAAGCTAGAGCCATGGATCCTTGAGAGAACGAATAAGATATGGAGGAAAACTCTTCTTCGGTCTTCAAATGTTGAGAATGATGACGAGAACCCCCACTGAGAATTGTTGAGGCACTCCGGAATTAAAATTGGAAAGGTTGAACCAACGATGAAAAGAATTTGAGAGATCTTAGAGAAAGACATATGACTGATGACAAATCATACTTACGTCATACATTAAAAGAATTTAGGATGGCTCCGGGAAAAATAAGAAGAGTCGGGTAAGATCCTAGGAAAAGACCTGTGGGTTAGGGCCCACTCAAAAGAAGCTCCGTTGAAATGATTTAAAAGAGAGAATGCACCGGTTGAATTAAATGACTTGAATGAGATAACAACCTGGAAAGATCTTGAACGAATGCAGAGTGGAATACACGAATCTTCGAGATACCTTGAACAGATTGATAATTGAAACATGCACCTTCTGAGATATCTTCAGCACTTCGGAACAAATGAATAGTGAGAAGTGAATTATTTTGGGGTGCACCGATATGAGAAAAGCATTTGGCAAAATGAAAAGGAGTATGCTCAATACCAAAGCTTGAATTAAATCCACCGGAGAAGAAAATGAGTGATGAGAGACGAACTAGTAGAACAACTTCTTGAGAACCACCGGGTAAGAATATTGACGAAAAGAATGGAGAGGCTTCACAACAATAAAATGATACTTGAAAAAGAAATCTGGTTCCTTGAAGAAAAGGGTGGGAGGGAGGGAAAACAAGGGCAACTTGGAGACGGAAGAAACAAACACAGTTGAGAAGAAGTGATAATTGACCTTACGGATGTTGAAATGATCGGATCCACTTGAAGAGAAACACGCCGGTGAAAAGAAATTGAAATGACAAACTCGATGATCGAGAAGGATTAGTATTCACATAGGAATATGAGAACACCACTTGGAAAAGGTATGGAATCAACATTTGACTTCGAAGCAACTCGAATACCACAACTCCAAAACAAAAACAAAGGATTGGCTTGCAGAATAAGCCAGAACAAACATATGATAGAGATTTCGTCCGAAGTTTTTGTGGTGGGGCCTACACGGGCTCGATCGTACAGCACCATCATGTACAAGGCAGTGCACATGACATACGAAGCGTCCCCGAGTCGGCATAGCCAAGGACTCTTTAATACACAACGAGACCACTGTAAAATCAACCGTGAATAGGCGGACCACTAGACGTCGAACCCCAATTTCAAATCATACATCTGTCGGAAAGATATCCTAAGAGCTACTAGAATTCCCACTTATAAACTCCCGAAATTTTCCGGTTATGCAATCAGGTGTTGGGGATACAGGGGAAGCATAATATCTCACCCAAACTAACAAATCCTACATCCAGCTGTATCCATCCTTCAACACATAACCAACAAACCTTCGGAAATCGTCTACCTCAACCTTCGAAAAGAATCCGTTATACAAGTTATGGCGATACTCCCGAACTCCCGCCCCAGTACTGGGTGGCGTCGAGGTAATCTCACCAACGAACTGCATAAAAGAGATTTTCGATGTCAGCGTACTAAACTCAGGCATTCCAGAGTGCAACGATAAAATTATGACAACAACACCTCAGAGCTCAACTCCCTGGGACACTTCCACAAAACCCCTGACAGGAGGCACCAAGACAATGTTCTCATCATAAAACCATTGGAACGATTCCAAAATACCCGCGTGATCCTAAAAAAAATTAGTGAAATTTGAGAAGAGAAGAGTCAAAACTCTACGTCAGGATGCCTTACCAGAGCGATGAGGAGACTGGGAAGTAAAAAGAATTCCTAAACTCTCCGATATATAATTCCTAAATGACTCAAAACATTTTTCTAGACACAACTCGGCTGCTAAAAACGATCAAGCAATGGGGGCTCCTAAGGTCGGGGAAGGCTCTGATTACCAACTTGTAACGCCCTCGATGCGGCTATATCTCCCACGTGTCGAAGCACGACTTAGAGGCATAACCGCATTGAAAGCAATGTCGCAAGAGAGGTAATCTTCACACAACCCATGTAATACATAAGGGAAAAAGATACATAGTTGGCTTACAATCGCCACTTCACACAATACATGAATAAAGCATTACATCATCCAAATACAATCAAGGTCCGACTACGGAACCAAAATAAAAGAAGAACCCCAAATGCGACACGGTCCCCGATCGACCCCAACCGGGCTCCACTACTGATCAACTAGAACGAAAAAGTACAAAAGACAAGATCTTCATCGAGCTCCTCCTTGAGCTTGGTTGCGTCATCTGCACGGACTCAACGGCACCTGCAAGCTGGTTTTGGAAGTATCTGTGAGCCACAGGGACTCAGCAATCTCGCACCCTCGCGATCAAGACTATTTAAGCTTATGGGTAAGGTAAAAGGTATGAGGTGGAGCTGCAGCAAGCGACTAGCATATATGGTGGCTAACATACGCAAAAGAGAGCGAGAAGAGAAGGCAAAGCGCGGTCGATAAAAGTATGATCAAGAAGTGATCCTAAAACAACCTACGTCAAGCATAACTCCAACACCGTGTTCACTTCCCGGACTCCGCTGGAAAGAGACCATCACGGTAACACACGCTGTCGATTCATTTTAATTAAGTTAAGGTTCAAGTTATCTACAACCGGACATTAACAAATTCCCATCTGCCCATAACCGCGGGCACGACTTTCAAAAGTTGAAATCCCTGCAGGGGTGTCCCAACTTAGCCCATCACAAGCTCTCACGGTCAACGAAGGAATAGACCTCCTCCCAAGACGTTCCGATCAGACTCGGTATCCCGGTACAACAAGACATTTCGACAGGGTAAAACTAAACCAGCAACACCGCCCGAATGTGCCGACAAATCCCGATAGGAGCTGCACATATCTCTTTGTCAGGGCACACTCAGATGAGCCAGACGTCGGGTAGGCCAGCCCAGAGTTGCCCCTGGTAGCCCCGGACATCGCTCAGTTGGACCAACACTCCGAGGAGCACTGGCCCGGGGGGGGGAGGGTAAAATAATGATGACCCTCAGGAGCGCGACTCCCAAGGGAAAAGAAAAGGCTAGGTGGCGAATGGTAAAACCAATGTTGGGCATTGCTGGAAGAGCTTTACTTAAGGCGAACTGTCAAGGGATTCCCATAATTACCCAACCGCGTAAGGAACGCAAAATCCGGGAACATAACACCGATATGACGGAAACTAGGGCGGCAAGAGTGGAACAAAACACCAGGCATAAGGCCGAGCCTTCCACCCTTTACCAAGTATATAGATGCATTAATTAAATAAGACATATAGTGATATCCCAGCAAGTAAACATGTTCCAACCAGGAACAACATCTCCATGTTCCAACAAGGAACAAAACTTCAATCTTCACCTGCAACTAACAACGCTATAAGAGGGGCTGAGCAAAGCGGTAACATAGCCAATCAACAGTTTGCTAGGGCAAGGTGGGTTAGAGGCTTGGTTCAACAATATGGGAGGCATGATAAGCAAGTGGTAGGTATCACAGCATAGGCATAGCAAAAGAGCGAGCAACTAAGCAAGCAAAGATAGAAGTGATTTCGAGGGTATGGTCATCTTGCCTGAAATCCCGCAAGGAAGAAGAACGAGTCCATGAAGAAGACAAACGGACGTAGACGAACGGTTCCTCACAAACGCGACGTTATCGGAACCAACCCGAAGAAGCAACACCGGAAAGAAGCACACAACATAGTAAACAACCACCACATAAACATGGCATGATGCGCAAACAAGTATGATGCATGTCCGGTTTAATGAGGCATGGCATGGCAAAGTGCACAAACAATCCTACAAATTAAGTGGAGCTCCATTATGAAACGGAGTTGTATATTGAAGAAAACACCACATGACTTATTTAGTTCTCTCTCGTTTATGTACCCAACAATATTAAATGTTGTTAAACATGGCAAGAGGTGAGGCATAACAAAACTATACCATCTAAACAATTTAAATGGGGCCGGATATAACAAACAACAAACCCGGTAAATCCCCATATGCATTAGTAATTTATTGCAACAACAATTTTAACCAATCTTAAAGTTGTTATCATGATGCGGATGACATGAGCAAGTTTATGCAATATTTATTAAAAGTTGATAAGAGCATTATGGAAGCATTTGTCACCGTGGTGGAAAGAAAGGGGGTGCCACAGCAACGATAACGGTTCTGGTAGCTCATGGAAATACCGGTGCAAAAGGAAAAGTGACGGGAGCATGCAAAAAGATGGTGGGGTGATCCCGGTTACCGGGTTCCCACGAGTCAACGACGGCATGGCAACGAGGAGGAACCATTAACGTTCACGGGCGAAAACAACAACTAAACATGCATCTCATTCAACACATGCTTTCGTCCACGGGTCATCGTCTCGGCGGTTATACCTTCCAGGTGCATTCTCGGAGCGGTTCGGGTTCGTAGAGGAAGTAGGCGTTCTCGCGATGGTGGTGGTACAAGGTCGTCGTAGGAAGTAGTCGTACTCGCGATCTTGTCGGATCCACGGTGATGGTAGTGAAAACTTGGCGAATCCGAGTTCTTCGGAGGTCGTCATCGAACTTGGTCAAATACATGACATGGGTAGACGTTCACTCGACGGCCTTCGGCGACGGTAGTTGTTCTCATTTCGTCGTGGAACTTGGCGATTTTGGAGACGGCGGAAGACGAACTTGGCGGTCGTCGTTGACCTAGTACTTGGCGTTTCCCGGTTCGGTGGCCGTTTTCGGCATCGGACGTCGAGGTACTTGGCGGACTCGCACGGGGCAGCAACATGTAGTCGAACTAGGGTCTCGGTCCTGGCGATCAAAAGGGTACTTGCGGTATTGATGAATCCGTAGTGGTACTGGGCGAGATCACGGCCACGACAGTCTTTGAACTTGGTTTTTCCTGTATAAGACTCCACGGGTCCTGGGAGGACTCGGCGATGGCCATGTCAATGAGGCGACGGTAGATGATGAAGCACGGAGCAACAGCTCGAGTCGCGGGAGCAGCAGCTGTCACGGGCGGAGGTCGGGCTGGAGCTCCTGGCCACAGCGGCGCGGCGCCCGAGCAGGGTCCAGCGGCAAGGCAAGGCGACGAGGAGGAGCCTGCGAGGGGCCCTGGCAGGGAGGCGGTGGAGGACGGTGCGCAACTGAAGTGAGGTCGGCGGCGCCGTGAGCCGGCAGGGTGGAGCCGAGGAGGACGTCCGGCGACGATCGGTGCTGGGGCTCCGGCGAGCTCTGGCCAAATCGGTTGGGACGAGCAGTGCGGGGGCTCCTGCTGGCCGTGGAGGACGAAGGATGCGGGCACGGGAACAAGGTAGGACTTGGCAGAGGAAGCGGGAGGCGGCCATGGCGCGCGGAGGAGAAGCAGGAGGAAGGCCATGGCAAGGAGGAGGGGCGCGCGGGATCGGGCGTGTGCGGAGACGGCGGCCTCGCGGAAGAGGGAGGCACAGGCATGGGACAGCGCTCGTCGGCGGGCCGGCGTTGAGGAGGGATCGGGTCGAGGCACGAGGAGCTCCTCTCCCTAGCGATGTGCGTGGAGGCGGCGCAGGAGGGATCTATGGGAGAAGGAGAGAGCGAGAGATGGGGATCGGGCTGCGGGGACTCCTGGCGGCGCGAGGAGGTGGACGAAGGGAAAAAGAGGACCGAGGGGGATCGGGCTAGGTTAGAATTGGTGGGGGTCGGCTGGGCCTATGGGCCGGCGCGGGAGGTCTGCTGGCCTCGCTGCGGGTGGCCTAGGTGGGCTGGCGCGAGAGTGGGCCTAGGGAGGCCCAGTTGGGCTCTCTGCTCCCTCTCTCTCTTTAACTTTATTTCTAAGCATAAAAAAATTGGAGAAGAAAAGAAAGATGGAGGGGGTTTGGGAAAGAATTAGCGCACGCAAATAATATTCCCGGACTCGCAGAAATGCGCTGGATCCAAGAAAAATATGAGAGGCATGATTGCAAGGATTTAATTCAAAGTCATTTGAATTTAATTCAAATGGTTTGAACAAGGGCTAGGAATTAGAGGTGTCCAAAAATGTTCCGATTTTTGGTGGAGCTCCGGAAAATGACGAAAGAATTTATGGGCAAAGTTAAAGGCCAAGAGACGTGATGACTAAAGCATTGGGATTTTGCAAGTGTGTTAAGGTGAATTCCAAAAGAATGGAAATATTTATAATAGCTCCCTAATATCGGGAGGATATGTTATAAAGAGAATCACCATGTGAATTCCCTCGGTTTAAATGGACCGAAGATCCATGCAATTTATTTAGTTGAGCTTTAAAATGGGTTGCATGATGACATGATGCAATGCACATGATGCAGAGATGAATGCAACCGACGAAACAAATCAACAACGAATCTCGGAAACACTGGAAGGCATCCGAAGCTCCGGTCTTGGGGCATTACAACACTCCACCACTACGAGAGGATCTCGTCCCGAGATCTAGAATGGCACCGAAGGGATAACAGAAGAGAAAGAGAAGAGGTAAAACTAAGTTGCTTCTTTGACAAACGAGTGGAACCAAAGAACCTTGAGAGGTTGAACAAATTGAAAGAAAGAATACAACGGAGATGAACGAAGTTGGAAACACTCCGTTAGAAAAGAGGAACAAGGAAGAACAAATTCGTATAGCACTCCGGTTGAAAAGAGATGCAAGACTTGATAGGATGAAAAGGACTTGAGCAAAGGGGGCACAAGACTCCGGTTAAATGGGTAAGCACGAAAAGAACACCATCCAAGATGATGAGAGAAAAGAGCAACATCACAACGCCTCCGGAAGAGAGAATAGAAGAAAGAAAAAAAAATAGAAATCTTCTTCCACCGAGGTGATAAGGATAAAACTTGGATCATAGATAATCACCACAAAGAGCAACATTCCCAATGGAAGGATTTAGGTGAAATATGACCCAAGATAACTCCAATGAAGAGATTGATGGATTGCAAAGGATCTCATGAACGAAATGAAAAAAGATGGTTTAACATATGTCATTCCGGACAACTTGTGAATCGTGAAACACGAAGGGAAATTGTCAAGAGTGACAAAACACCATCTCAAAAGATAAATTAGAAAGAATTGCACTCCCGATTGCAAGATGAAGAAAACTTGAGCTCCTTTGAAAAGAATCTTGATGAACACTACGAGAAGGAATTAAATCCTTGATGAACCAACATGTAGAGCCTACATGAGGAAACTCCGGTAACAAAAGGATAACGAAAAGAAAGAGAAGTTGAAAACACAAGGTGAAAACCTTGTAATGATTTAGATGGATCTCCGTGATAATTAGAGCTTGGAACTCCGGATAAGAAAGATGAACAATTGAAATCAAGAATTTTGATGAACCTCCGGAATAAGGAATTGAATTCACTCGACGAAACAAGAATAAGAATTACATTATGCTTATCCTCCACCAATTAAATTGATGACAAACAATGGATTTGGCATACTACTTATTCTCGTAGAAAGGTTAAGATAGATATTGCGCAACTTGGAAAGGTCTTCAACGAACCACTGGTAGGATTGAAACAACGAATAAATAAATATGATAAGGAGGAAGAGAAATCTTGAACGAACCACCGTAAGAATTGAGAATGAACGAAGAAAAGAGATGAATCACCGGTAATAATTTGAAAACGAACAAAGATACTTGGGAAAATTTAGATACAAGAGAACGAAGAGATCCCGGGCTGATTAGAGAAATTTGAATGATGCACCGGGCAAGATTTGGAGAACAATAGCTGAAAGCTGGAATGAATAATCCCGTAATGATAGTCTTCGGAGAGTCAAACTGAAAAGAGTCCTGGATTGCTCCGGATGGGTGAAAAGAATATCTCACAATCGAAAGCAATAATGAGAGGATGACACGAAGCTAGAGCCATGGATCCTTGAGAGAACGAATAAGATATGGAGGAAAACTCTTCTTCGGTCTTCAAATGTTGAGAATGATGACGAGAACCCCCACTGAGAATTGTTGAGGCACTCCGGAATTAAAATTGGAAAGGTTGAACCAACGATGAAAAGAATTTGAGAGATCTTAGAGAAAGACATATGACTGATGACAAATCATACTTACGTCATACATTAAAAGAATTTAGGATGGCTCCGGGAAAAATAAGAAGAGTCGGGTAAGATCCTAGGAAAAGACCTGTGGGTTAGGGCCCACTCAAAAGAAGCTCCGTTGAAATGATTTAAAAGAGAGAATGCACCGGTTGAATTAAATGACTTGAATGAGATAACAACCTGGAAAGATCTTGAACGAATGCAGAGTGGAATACACGAATCTTCGAGATACCTTGAACAGATTGATAATTGAAACATGCACCTTCTGAGATATCTTCAGCACTTCGGAACAAATGAATAGTGAGAAGTGAATTATTTTGGGGTGCACCGATATGAGAAAAGCATTTGGCAAAATGAAAAGGAGTATGCTCAATACCAAAGCTTGAATTAAATCCACCGGAGAAGAAAATGAGTGATGAGAGACGAACTAGTAGAACAACTTCTTGAGAACCACCGGGTAAGAATATTGACGAAAAGAATGGAGAGGCTTCACAACAATAAAATGATACTTGAAAAAGAAATCTGGTTCCTTGAAGAAAAGGGTGGGAGGGAGGGAAAACAAGGGCAACTTGGAGACGGAAGAAACAAACACAGTTGAGAAGAAGTGATAATTGACCTTACGGATGTTGAAATGATCGGATCCACTTGAAGAGAAACACGCCGGTGAAAAGAAATTGAAATGACAAACTCGATGATCGAGAAGGATTAGTATTCACATAGGAATATGAGAACACCACTTGGAAAAGGTATGGAATCAACATTTGACTTCGAAGCAACTCGAATACCACAACTCCAAAACAAAAACAAAGGATTGGCTTGCAGAATAAGCCAGAACAAACATATGATAGAGATTTCGTCCGAAGTTTTTGTGGTGGGGCCTACACGGGCTCGATCGTACAGCACCATCATGTACAAGGCAGTGCACATGACATACGAAGCGTCCCCGAGTCGGCATAGCCAAGGACTCTTTAATACACAACGAGACCACTGTAAAATCAACCGTGAATAGGCGGACCACTAGACGTCGAACCCCAATTTCAAATCATACATCTGTCGGAAAGATATCCTAAGAGCTACTAGAATTCCCACTTATAAACTCCCGAAATTTTCCGGTTATGCAATCAGGTGTTGGGGATACAGGGGAAGCATAATATCTCACCCAAACTAACAAATCCTACATCCAGCTGTATCCATCCTTCAACACATAACCAACAAACCTTCGGAAATCGTCTACCTCAACCTTCGAAAAGAATCCGTTATACAAGTTATGGCGATACTCCCGAACTCCCGCCCCAGTACTGGGTGGCGTCGAGGTAATCTCACCAACGAACTGCATAAAAGAGATTTTCGATGTCAGCGTACTAAACTCAGGCATTCCAGAGTGCAACGATAAAATTATGACAACAACACCTCAGAGCTCAACTCCCTGGGACACTTCCACAAAACCCCTGACAGGAGGCACCAAGACAATGTTCTCATCATAAAACCATTGGAACGATTCCAAAATACCCGCGTGATCCTAAAAAAAATTAGTGAAATTTGAGAAGAGAAGAGTCAAAACTCTACGTCAGGATGCCTTACCAGAGCGATGAGGAGACTGGGAAGTAAAAAGAATTCCTAAACTCTCCGATATATAATTCCTAAATGACTCAAAACATTTTTCTAGACACAACTCGGCTGCTAAAAACGATCAAGCAATGGGGGCTCCTAAGGTCGGGGAAGGCTCTGATTACCAACTTGTAACGCCCTCGATGCGGCTATATCTCCCACGTGTCGAAGCACGACTTAGAGGCATAACCGCATTGAAAGCAATGTCGCAAGAGAGGTAATCTTCACACAACCCATGTAATACATAAGGGAAAAAGATACATAGTTGGCTTACAATCGCCACTTCACACAATACATGAATAAAGCATTACATCATCCAAATACAATCAAGGTCCGACTACGGAACCAAAATAAAAGAAGAACCCCAAATGCGACACGGTCCCCGATCGACCCCAACCGGGCTCCACTACTGATCAACTAGAACGAAAAAGTACAAAAGACAAGATCTTCATCGAGCTCCTCCTTGAGCTTGGTTGCGTCATCTGCACGGACTCAACGGCACCTGCAAGCTGGTTTTGGAAGTATCTGTGAGCCACAGGGACTCAGCAATCTCGCACCCTCGCGATCAAGACTATTTAAGCTTATGGGTAAGGTAAAAGGTATGAGGTGGAGCTGCAGCAAGCGACTAGCATATATGGTGGCTAACATACGCAAAAGAGAGCGAGAAGAGAAGGCAAAGCGCGGTCGATAAAAGTATGATCAAGAAGTGATCCTAAAACAACCTACGTCAAGCATAACTCCAACACCGTGTTCACTTCCCGGACTCCGCTGGAAAGAGACCATCACGGTAACACACGCTGTCGATTCATTTTAATTAAGTTAAGGTTCAAGTTATCTACAACCGGACATTAACAAATTCCCATCTGCCCATAACCGCGGGCACGACTTTCAAAAGTTGAAATCCCTGCAGGGGTGTCCCAACTTAGCCCATCACAAGCTCTCACGGTCAACGAAGGAATAGACCTCCTCCCAAGACGTTCCGATCAGACTCGGTATCCCGGTACAACAAGACATTTCGACAGGGTAAAACTAAACCAGCAACACCGCCCGAATGTGCCGACAAATCCCGATAGGAGCTGCACATATCTCTTTGTCAGGGCACACTCAGATGAGCCAGACGTCGGGTAGGCCAGCCCAGAGTTGCCCCTGGTAGCCCCGGACATCGCTCAGTTGGACCAACACTCCGAGGAGCACTGGCCCGGGGGGGGGGGAGGGTAAAATAATGATGACCCTCAGGAGCGCGACTCCCAAGGGAAAAGAAAAGGCTAGGTGGCGAATGGTAAAACCAATGTTGGGCATTGCTGGAAGAGCTTTACTTAAGGCGAACTGTCAAGGGATTCCCATAATTACCCAACCGCGTAAGGAACGCAAAATCCGGGAACATAACACCGATATGACGGAAACTAGGGCGGCAAGAGTGGAACAAAACACCAGGCATAAGGCCGAGCCTTCCACCCTTTACCAAGTATATAGATGCATTAATTAAATAAGACATATAGTGATATCCCAGCAAGTAAACATGTTCCAACCAGGAACAACATCTCCATGTTCCAACAAGGAACAAAACTTCAATCTTCACCTGCAACTAACAACGCTATAAGAGGGGCTGAGCAAAGCGGTAACATAGCCAATCAACAGTTTGCTAGGGCAAGGTGGGTTAGAGGCTTGGTTCAACAATATGGGAGGCATGATAAGCAAGTGGTAGGTATCACAGCATAGGCATAGCAAAAGAGCGAGCAACTAAGCAAGCAAAGATAGAAGTGATTTCGAGGGTATGGTCATCTTGCCTGAAATCCCGCAAGGAAGAAGAACGAGTCCATGAAGAAGACAAACGGACGTAGACGAACGGTTCCTCACAAACGCGACGTTATCGGAACCAACCCGAAGAAGCAACACCGGAAAGAAGCACACAACATAGTAAACAACCACCACATAAACATGGCATGATGCGCAAACAAGTATGATGCATGTCCGGTTTAATGAGGCATGGCATGGCAAAGTGCACAAACAATCCTACAAATTAAGTGGAGCTCCATTATGAAACGGAGTTGTATATTGAAGAAAACACCACATGACTTATTTAGTTCTCTCTCGTTTATGTACCCAACAATATTAAATGTTGTTAAACATGGCAAGAGGTGAGGCATAACAAAACTATACCATCTAAACAATTTAAATGGGGCCGGATATAACAAACAACAAACCCGGTAAATCCCCATATGCATTAGTAATTTATTGCAACAACAATTTTAACCAATCTTAAAGTTGTTATCATGATGCGGATGACATGAGCAAGTTTATGCAATATTTATTAAAAGTTGATAAGAGCATTATGGAAGCATTTGTCACCGTGGTGGAAAGAAAGGGGGTGCCACAGCAACGATAACGGTTCTGGTAGCTCATGGAAATACCGGTGCAAAAGGAAAAGTGACGGGAGCATGCAAAAAGATGGTGGGGTGATCCCGGTTACCGGGTTCCCACGATTCAACGACGGCATGGCAACGAGGAGGAACCATTAACGTTCACGGGCGAAAACAACAACTAAACATGCATCTCATTCAACACATGCTTTCGTCCACGGGTCATCGTCTCGGCGGTTATACCTTCCAGGTGCATTCTCGGAGCGGTTCGGGTTCGTAGAGGAAGTAGGCGTTCTCGCGATGGTGGTGGTACAAGGTCGTCGTAGGAAGTAGTCGTACTCGCGATCTTGTCGGATCCACGGTGATGGTAGTGAAAACTTGGCGAATCCGAGTTCTTCGGAGGTCGTCATCGAACTTGGTCAAATACATGACATGGGTAGACGTTCACTCGACGGCCTTCGGCGACGGTAGTTGTTCTCATTTCGTCGTGGAACTTGGCGATTTTGGAGACGGCGGAAGAAGAACTTGGCGGTCCTCGTTGACCTAGTACTTGGCGTTTCCCGGTTCGGTGGCCGTTTTCGGCATCGGACGTCGAGGTACTTGGCGGACTCGCACGGGGCAGCAACATGTAGTCGAACTAGGGTCTCGGTCCTGGCGATCAAAAGGGTACTTGCGGTATTGATGAATCCGTAGTGGTACTGGGCGAGATCACGGCCACGACAGTCTTTGAACTTGGTTTTTCCTGTATAAGACTCCACGGGTCCTGGGTGGACTCGGCGATGGCCATGTCAATGAGGCGACGGTAGATGATGAAGCACGGAGCAACAGCTCGAGTCGCGGGAGCAGCAGCTGTCACGGGCGGAGGTCGGGCTGGAGCTCCTGGCCACAGCGGCGCGGCGCCCGAGCAGGGTCCAGCGGCAAGGCAAGGCGACGAGGAGGAGCCTGCGAGGGGCCCTGGCAGGGAGGCAGTGGAGGACGGTGCGCAACTGAAGTGAGGTCGGCGGCGCCGTGAGCCGGCAGGGTGGAGCCGAGGAGGACGTCCGGCGACGACCGGTGCTGGGGCTCCGGCGAGCTCTGGCCAAATCGGTTGGGACGAGCAGTGCGGGGGCTCCTGCTGGCCGTGGAGGACGAAGGATGCGGGCACGGGAACAAGGTAGGACTTGGCAGAGGAAGCGGGAGGCGGCCATGGTGCGCGGAGGAGAAGCAGGAGGAAGGCCATGGCAAGGAGGAGGGGCGCGCGGGATCGGGCGTGTGCGGAGACGGCGGCCTCGCGGAAGAGGGAGGCACAGGCATGGGACAGCGCTCGTCGGCGGGCCGGCGTTGAGGAGGGATCGGGTCGAGGCACGAGGAGCTCCTCTCCCTAGCGATGTGCGTGGAGGCGGCGCAGGAGGGATCGATGGGAGAAGGAGAGAGCGAGAGATGGGGATCGGGCTGCGGGGACTCCTGGCGGCGCGAGGAGGTGGACGAAGGGAAAAAGAGGACCGAGGGGGATCGGGCTAGGTTAGAATTGGTGGGGGTCGGCTGGGCCTATGGGCCGGCGCGGGAGGTCTGCTGGCCTCGCTGCGGGTGGCCTAGGTGGGCTGGCGCGAGAGTGGGCCTAGGGAGGCCCAGTTGGGCTCTCTGCTCCCTCTCTCTCTTTAACTTTATTTCTAAGCATAAAAAATTGGAGAAGAAAAGAAAGATGGAGGGGGTTTGGGAAAGAATTAGCGCACGCAAATAATATTCCCGGACTCGCAGAAATGCGCTGGATCCAAGAAAAATATGAGAGGCATGATTGCAAGGATTTAATTCAAAGTCATTTGAATTTAATTCAAATGGTTTGAACAAGGGCTAGGAATTAGAGGTGTCCAAAAATGTTCCGATTTTTGGTGGAGCTCCGGAAAATGACGAAAGAATTTATGGGCAAAGTTAAAGGCCAAGAGACGTGATGACTAAAGCATTGGGATTTTGCAAGTGTGTTAAGGTGAATTCCAAAAGAATGGAAATATTTATAATAGCTCCCTAATATCGGGAGGATATGTTATAAAGAGAATCACCATGTGAATTCCCTCGGTTTAAATGGACCGAAGATCCATGCAATTTATTTAGTTGAGCTTTAAAATGGGTTGCATGATGACATGATGCAATGCACATGATGCAGAGATGAATGCAACCGACGAAACAAATCAACAACAAATCTCGGAAACACTGGAAGGCATCCGAAGCTCCGGTCTTGGGGCATTACAACACTCCACCACTACGAGAGGATCTCGTCCCGAGATCTAGAATGGCACCGAAGGGATAACAGAAGAGAAAGAGAAGAGGTAAAACTAAGTTGCTTCTTTGACAAACGAGTGGAACCAAAGAACCTTGAGAGGTTGAACAAATTGAAAGAAAGAATACAACGGAGATGAACGAAGTTGGAAACACTCCGTTAGAAAAGAGGAACAAGGAAGAACAAATTCGTATAGCACTCCGGTTGAAAAGAGATGCAAGACTTGATAGGATGAAAAGGACTTGAGCAAAGGGGGCACAAGACTCCGGTTAAATGGGTAAGCACGAAAAGAACACCATCCAAGATGATGAGAGAAAAGAGCAACATCACAACGCCTCCGGAAGAGAGAATAGAAGAAAGAAAAAAAAATAGAAATCTTCTTCCACCGAGGTGATAAGGATAAAACTTGGATCATAGATAATCACCACAAAGAGCAACATTCCCAATGGAAGGATTTAGGTGAAATATGACCCAAGATAACTCCAATGAAGAGATTGATGGATTGCAAAGGATCTCATGAACGAAATGAAAAAAGATGGTTTAACATATGTCATTCCGGACAACTTGTGAATCGTGAAACACGAAGGGAAATTGTCAAGAGTGACAAAACACCATCTCAAAAGATAAATTAGAAAGAATTGCACTCCCGATTGCAAGATGAAGAAAACTTGAGCTCCTTTGAAAAGAATCTCGATGAACACTACGAGAAGGAATTAAATCCTTGATGAACCAACATGTAGAGCCTACATGAGGAAACTCCGGTAACAAAAGGATAATGAAAAGAAAGAGAAGTTGAAAACACAAGGTGAAAACCTTGTAATGATTTAGATGGATCTCCGTGATAATTAGAGCTTGGAACTCCGGATAAGAAAGATGAACAATTGAAATCAAGAATTTTGATGAACCTCCGGAATAAGGAATTGAATTCACTCGACGAAACAAGAATAAGAATTACATTATGCTTATCCTTCACCAATTAAATTGATGACAAACAATGGATTTGGCATACTACTTATTCTCGTAGAAAGGTTAAGATAGATATTGCGCAACTTGGAAAGGTCTTCAACGAACCACTGGTAGGATTGAAACAACGAATAAATAAATATGATAAGGAGGAAGAGAAATCTTGAACGAACCACCGTAAGAATTGAGAATGAACGAAGAAAAGAGATGAATCACCGGTAATAATTTGAAAACGAACAAAGATACTTGGGAAAATTTAGATACAAGAGAACGAAGAGATCCCGGGCTGATTAGAGAAATTTGAATGATGCACCGGGCAAGATTTGGAGAACAATAGCTGAAAGCTGGAATGAATAATCCCGTAATGATAGTCTTCGGAGAATCAAACTGAAAAGAGTCCTGGATTGCTCCGGATGGGTGAAAAGAATATCTCACAATCGAAAGCAATAATGAGAGGATGACACGAAGCTAGAGCCATGGATCCTTGAGAGAACGAATAAGATATGGAGGAAAACTCTTCTTCGGTCTTCAAATGTTGAGAATGATGACGAGAACCCCCACTGAGAATTGTTGAGGCACTCCGGAATTAAAATTGGAAAGGTTGAACCAACGATGAAAAGAATTTGAGAGATCTTAGAGAAAGACATATGACTGATGACAAATCATACTTACGTCATACATTAAAATAATTTAGGATGGCTCCGGGAAAAATAAGAAGAGTCGGGTAAGATCCTGGGAAAAGACCTGTGGGTTAGGGCCCACTCAAAAGAAGCTCCGTTGAAATGATTTAAAAGAGAGAATGCACCGGTTGAATTAAATGACTTGAATGAGATAACAACCTGGAAAGATCTTGAACGAATGCAGAGTGGAATACACGAATCTTCGAGATACCTTGAACAGATTGATAATTGAAACATGCACCTTCTGAGATATCTTCAGCACTTCGGAACAAATGAATAGTGAGAAGTGAATTATTTTGGGGTGCACCGATATGAGAAAAGCATTTGGCAAAATGAAAAGGAGTATGCTCAATACCAAAGCTTGAATTAAATCCACCGGAGAAGAAAATGAGTGATGAGAGACGAACTAGTAGAACAACTTCTTGAGAACCACCGGGTAAGAATATTGACGAAAAGAATGGAGAGGCTTCACAACAATAAAATGATACTTGAAAAAGAAATCTGGTTCCTTGAAGAAAAGGGTGGGAGGGAGGGAAAACAAGGGCAACTTGGAGACGGAAGAAACAAACACCGTTGAGAAGAAGTGATAATTGACCTTACGGATGTTGAAATGATCGGATCCACTTGAAGAGAAACACGCCGGTGAAAAGAAATTGAAATGACAAACTCGATGATCGAGAAGGATTAGTATTCACATAGGAATATGAGAACACCACTTGGAAAAGGTATGGAATCAACATTTGACTTCGAAGCAACTCGAATACCACAACTCCAAAACAAAAACAAAGGATTGGCTTGCAGAATAAGCCAGAACAAACATATGATAGAGATTTCGTCCGAAGTTTTTGTGGTGGGGCCTACACGGGCTCGATCGTACAACACCATCATGTACAAGGCAGTGCACATGACATACGAAGCGTCCCCGAGTCGGCATAGCCAAGGACTCTTTAATACACAACGAGACCACTGTAAAATCAACCGTGAATAGGCGGACCACTAGACGTCGAACCCCAATTTCAAATCATACATCTGTCGGAAAGATATCCTAAGAGCTACTAGAATTCCCACTTATAAACTCCCGAAATTTTCCGGTTATGCAATCAGGTGTTGGGGATACAGGGGAAGCATAATATCTCACCCAAACTAACAAATCCTACATCCAGCTGTATCCATCCTTCAACACATAACCAACAAACCTTCGGAAATCGTCTACCTCAACCTTCGAAAAGAATCCGTTATACAAGTTATGGCGATACTCCCGAACTCCCGCCCCAGTACTGGGTGGCGTCGAGGTAATCTCACCAACGAACTGCATAAAAGAGATTTTCGATGTCAGCGTACTAAACTCAGGCATTCCAGAGTGCAACGATAAAATTATGACAACAACACCTCAGAGCTCAACTCCCTGGGACACTTCCACAAAACCCCTGACAGGAGGCACCAAGACAATGTTCTCATCATAAAACCATTGGAACTATTCCAAAATACCCGCGTGATCCTAAAAAAAATTAGTGAAATTTGAGAAGAGAAGAGTCAAAACTCTACGTCAGGATGCCTTACCAGAGCGATGAGGAGACTGGGAAGTAAAAAGAATTCCTAAACTCTCCGATATATAATTCCTAAATGACTCAAAACATTTTTCTAGACACAACTCGGCTGCTAAAAACGATCAAGCAATGGGGGCTCCTAAGGTCGGGGAAGGCTCTGATTACCAACTTGTAACGCCCTCGATGCGGCTATATCTCCCACGTGTCGAAGCACGACTTAGAGGCATAACCGCATTGAAAGCAATGTCGCAAGAGAGGTAATCTTCACACAACCCATGTAATACATAAGGGAAAAAGATACATAGTTGGCTTACAATCGCCACTTCACACAATACATGAATAAAGCATTACATCATCCAAATACAATCAAGGTCCGACTACGGAACCAAAATAAAAGAAGAACCTCAAATGCGACACGGTCCCCGATCGACCCCAACTGGGCTCCACTACTGATCAACTAGAACGAAACAGTACAAAAGACAAGATCTTCATCGAGCTCCTCCTTGAGCTTGGTTGCGTCATCTGCACGGACTCAACGGCACCTGCAAGCTGGTTTTGGAAGTATCTGTGAGCCACAGGGACTCAGCAATCTCGCACCCTCGCGATCAAGACTATTTAAGCTTATGGGTAAGGTAAAAGGTATGAGGTGGAGCTGCAACAAGAGACTAGCATATATGGTGGCTAACATACGCAAAAGAGAGCGAGAAGAGAAGGCAAAGCGCGGTCGATAAAAGTATGATCAAGAAGTGATCCTAAAACAACCTACGTCAAGCATAACTCCAACACCGTGTTCACTTCCCGGACTCCGCTGGAAAGAGACCATCACGGTAACACACGCTGTCGATTCATTTTAATTAAGTTAAGGTTCAAGTTATCTACAACCGGACATTAACAAATTCCCATCTGCCCATAACCGCGGGCACGACTTTCAAAAGTTGAAATCCCTGCAGGGGTGTCCCAACTTAGCCCATCACAAGCTCTCACGGTCAACGAAGGAATAGACCTCCTCCCAAGACGTTCCGATCAGACTCGGTATCCCGGTACAACAAGACATTTCGACAGGGTAAAACTAAACCAGCAACACCGCCCGAATGTGCCGACAAATCCCGATAGGAGCTGCACATATCTCTTTGTCAGGGCACACTCAGATGAGCCAGACGTCGGGTAGGCCAGCCCAGAGTTGCCCCTGGTAGCCCCGGACATCGCTCAGTTGGACCAACACTCCGAGGAGCACTGGCCCGGGGGGGGGGGAGGGTAAAATAATGATGACCCTCAGGAGCGCGACTCCCAAGGGAAAAGAAAAGGCTAGGTGGCGAATGGTAAAACCAATGTTGGGCATTGCTGGAAGAGCTTTACTTAAGGCGAACTGTCAAGGGATTCCCATAATTACCCAACCGCGTAAGGAACGCAAAATCCGGGAACATAACACCGATATGACGGAAACTAGGGCGGCAAGAGTGGAACAAAACACCAGGCATAAGGCCGAGCCTTCCACCCTTTACCAAGTATATAGATGCATTAATTAAATAAGACATATAGTGATATCCCAGCAAGTAAACATGTTCCAACCAGGAACAACATCTCCATGTTCCAACAAGGAACAAAACTTCAATCTTCACCTGCAACTAACAACGCTATAAGAGGGGCTGAGCAAAGCGGTAACATAGCCAATCAACAGTTTGCTAGGGCAAGGTGGGTTAGAGGCTTGGTTCAACAATATGGGAGGCATGATAAGCAAGTGGTAGGTATCACAACATAGGCATAGCAAAAGAGCGAGCAACTAAGCAAGCAAAGATAGAAGTGATTTCGAGGGTATGGTCATCTTGCCTGAAATCCCGCAAGGAAGAAGAACGAGTCCATAAAGAAGACAAACGGACGTAGACGAACGGTTCCTCGCAAACGCGACGTTATCGGAACCAACCCGAAGAAGCAACACCGGAAAGAAGCACACAACATAGTAAACAACCACCACATAAACATGGCATGATGCGCAAACAAGTATGATGCATGTCCGGTTTAATGAGGCATGGCATGGCAAAGTGCACAAACAATCCTACAAATTAAGTGGGGCTCCATTATGCAACGGAGTTGTATATTGAAGAAAACACCACATGACTTATTTAGTTCTCTCTCGTTTATGTACCCAACAATATTAAATGTTGTTAAACATGGCAAGAGGTGAGGCATAACAAAACTATACCATCTAAACAATTTAAATGGGGCCGGATATAACAAACAACAAACCCGGTAAATCCCCATATGCATTAGTAATTTATTGCAACAACAATTTTAACCAATCTTAAAGTTGTTATCATGATGCGGATGACATGAGCAAGTTTATGCAATATTTATTGAAAGTTGATAAGAGCATTATGGAAGCATTTGTCACCGTGGTGGAAAGAAAGGGGGTGCCACGGCAACGATAACGGTTCCGGTAGCTCATGGAAATACCGGTGCAAAAGGAAAAGTGACGGGAGCATGCAAAAAGATGGTGGGGTGATCCCGGTTACCGGGTTCCCACGAGTCAACGACGGCATGGCAACGAGGAGGAACCATTAACGTTCACGGGCGAAAACAACAACTAAACATGCATCTCATTCAACACATGCTTTCGTCCACGGGTCATCGTCTCGGCGGTTATACCTTCCAGGTGCATTCTCGGAGCGGTTCAGGTTCGTAGAGGAAGTAGGCGTTCTCGTGATGGTGGTGGTACAAGGTCGTCGTAGGAAGTAGTCGTACTCGCGATCTTGTCGGATCCACGGTGATGGTAGTGAAAACTTGGCGAATCCGAGTTCTTCGGAGGTCGTCATCGAACTTGGTCAAATACATGACATGGGTAGACATTCACTCGACGGCCTTCGGCGACGGTAGTTGTTCTCATTTCGTCGTGGAACTTGGCGATTTTGGAGATGGCGGAAGATGAACTTGGCAGCCCTCGTTGACCTAGTACTTGGCATTTCCCGGTTCGGTGGCCATTTTCGGCATCGGACGTCGAGGTACTTGGCGGACTCGCACGGGGCAGCAACATGTAGTCGAACTAGGGTCTCAGTCCTGGCGATCAAAAGGGTACTTGCGGTATTGATGAATCCGTAGTGGTACTGGGCGAGATCATGGCCACGACAGTCTTTGAACTTGGTTTTTCCTGTATAAGACTCCATGGGTCCTGGGAGGACTCGGCGATGGCCATGTCAATGAGGCGACGGTAGATGATGAAGCACAGAGCAACAGCTCGAGTCGCGGGAGCAGCAGCTGTCACGGGCGGAGGTCGGGCTGGAGCTCCTAGCCACAGCGGCGCGGCGCCCGAGCAGGGTCCAGCGGCAAGGCAAGGCGACGAGGAGGATCCTATGAGGGACCCTGGCGGGGAGGCGGTGGAGGACGGTGCGCAACTGAAGTGAGGTCGGCGGCGCCGTGAGCCGGCAGGGTGGAGCCGAGGAGGACGTCCGGCGACGACCGGTGCTGGGGCTCCGGCGAGCTCTGGCCAAATCGGTTGGGACGAGCAGTGCGGGGGCTCCTGCTGGCCGTGGAGGACGAAGGATGCGGGCACGGGAATGAGGTAGGACTTGGCAAAGGAAGCGGGAGGCGGCCATGGCGCGCGGAGGAGAAGCAGGAGGAAGGCCATGGCAAGGAGGAGGGGCGCGCGGGATCGGGCGTGTGCGGAGACGGCGGCCTCGCGGAAGAGGGAGGCACAGGCATGGGACAGCGCTCGTCGGCGGGCCGGCGTTGAGGAGGGATCGGGTCGAGGCACGAGGAGCTCCTCTCCCTAGCGATGTGCGTGGAGGCGGCGCAGGAGGGATCGATGGGAGAAGGAGAGAGCGAGAGATGGGGATCGGGCTGCGGGGACTCCTGGCGGCGCGAGGAGGTGGACGAAGGGAAAAAGAGGACTGAGGAGGATCGGGCTAGGTTAGAATTGGTGGGGTCGGCTGGGCCTATGGGCCGGCGCGGGAGGTCTGCTAGCCTCGCTGCGGGTGGCCTAGGTGGGCTGGCGCGAGAGTGGGCCTAGGGAGGCCCAGTTGGGCTCTCTGCTCCCTCTCTCTCTTTAACTTTATTTCTAAGCATAAAACAAAATTGGAGAAAAAAAGAAAGATGGAGGGGGTTTGGGAAAGAATTAGCGCACGCAAATAATATTCCCGGACTCGCAAAAATGCACTGGTTCCAAGAAAAATATGAGAGGCATGATTGCAAGGATTTAATTCAAAGTCATTTGAATTTAATTCAAATGGTTTGAACAAGGGCTAGGAATTAGAGGTGTCCAAAAATGTTCCGATTTTTGGTGGAGCTCCGAAAAATGACGAAAGAATTTATGGGCAAAGTTAAAGGCCAAGAGACGTGATGACTAAAGCATTGGGATTTTGCAAGTGTGTTAAGGTGAATTCCAAAAGAATGGAAATATTTATAATAGCTCCCTAATATCGGGAGGATATGTTATAAAGAGAATCACCATGTGAATTCCCTCGGTTTAAATGGACCGAAGATCCATGCAATTTATTTAGTTGAGCTTTAAAATGGGTTGCATGATGACATGATGCAATGCACATGATGCAGAGATGAATGCAACCGACGAAACAAATCAACAACGAATCTCGGAAACACTGGAAGGCATCTGAAGCTCCGGTCTTGGGGCGTTACAGGTTCTTCCTCTAATGGTAAAATCTTTATACAAAGTTAATATTATTCTACTTGTAAATTTCTGTATGTCATGAGTATTTGATACCGATCCGTTGCTCTCGTTTTTCAAACCGATGCAGGGACTACAGAGAGCTCACAAGGAGAGAACAAATGAAGTCATGATGCAAGTCGGAAATAGTGATGGGTCGCTGCTTGAAAGACCGTCGAAGTCATGTCTATAGTTTATCTTCAAGATTTATCTTAGAACTGAAATAATAGTTATTTTGCTTCAAAGTTATGTAATGCATTATCCTATGGGTTGTGCAATGGATATTCTTATAAGTTTTAAACAATAGTTGTTCAGATTATTATGAGAATATAGTTTTTGATTAAACTTCTATTTAGTGATGGTTTATTCACGATGAATTAATCTTGAAGTTTATGATTTATAACATTAAAGCTAAATGGCTTAAGAAGACTCATAAAACCACTTGTGTGTGGGGCACTTCTTAGTTATATCGGATAATTAATCTTCATAAGAGATGAAGTATAAAAGTCTTTTATTGACTAAATACATTGTGAGGTATGATGTCCAATGGATATAATAGGGCACGGTGAATATTCCATCAATGTTATGAGTAAATATGATTTACTTAATAAAACATAAGGACTAAAAATATTTGAAATAGTTCAAAGAAATTCAGGATGAATATACACTATCATTATGACAAAAGATAAACATGATTCTTCTTTCATGAAGAAATATATCTAAGTCATAAGTTTAGCAAGCAATTGAATAATTGTGGAATTATTATTACCGATCTGCTCTTATTAAAGTTTTGGGGATTTATAACTAAAAAAACAATATATTCACTAAAATGATGCACCATCTAAAAGTCTAATAAAACAATAAGGATTTATACAATATTTTAGACCAATGCTTGGTTGTAGGTTTTGTATTCTTTCCACACAAAAATTCATAGGGCAAAATGTTTGCTAGGGAATGAATACTTTTTGAGAAAAGGTTTACTTGTTAAAAGGAGTAAGCGGGAGGATGATACAACTTTTTGAGATTATTGAATCTCTAGCTTCAGGTATAACAGGACTAAACCAAAAATGTTCTAGAATATTTTTATCCGTAAAACTAAGCAAAGAAATTACTACATTAAATGTAGGAATTTCAGTTAAAACGGTAACAAAATGCAAAGGCCAGGAAAGATTATAAAATCTACTAATAGTTCATCTTAAAAGAAGATGAGACCTGCACACTACAAGGAAGCAGTGATGGCGCCTAGCTAAAACATGTATTACTTAAACATTGAAATCCAAAGTGAAATCCATATACAAGGAACATGTTTTAAAGTTGGTGAAATCTTTAGAAGGTGCATAAATGGATCTTAGAATATTCATGGATAGTTGATGTCTACTACGCAACCTTCTTCTTGTAGATTCTTGTTGGGCCTCCAGGCGCAAAGTTTTGTAGGACAATAGCAAATTTCCCTCAAGTGGATGTCCTAAGGTTTATCAATCCGTGGGCGGCGTAGGATGAAGATGGTCTCTCTCAAACAACCCTGCAAAAAATAACAAAGAGTCTCTTGTGTCCCCAACACACCCAATTTAATGATAAATTGTATAGGTGCACTAGTTCGGTGAAGATATGGTGATACAAGTGCAATATGGATAGTAAATATAGGTTTTTGTAATATGAAAATATAAAAACAGCAAAGTAACTAGTAACAAAAGTGAGCAAAAGCGGTATTGCAATGCTTGACAACAAGGCCTAAGGTTCATACTTTCACTAGTGCAAATTATCTCAACAATGATAACATAATTGGATCATATAACAATCCCTCAACGTGCAACAAAGAATCACTCGAAAGTTTCTATCAGATAATGTAGGACAAAAACGTGCATCAACCCCTATGCATAGATTACCCCAATGTCACCTCGGGAATCCGCGAGTTGAGTGCCAAAACATACATCAAGTGAATCAATAGAACATCCCATTGTCACCACAGATATCCCACCGCAAGACATACATCAAGTGTTCTCAAATCCAATACTCAATCCAACATAACGAAACCTCAAAGAGCAAGACTCAATTCATCACAAGAAGGTAGAGGGGGAAGAACACCATATGATCCAACTATAGTAACAAAGCTCGCGGTACAACAAGATCGTGCCAAATCAAGAACATGAGAGAGACAGAGATCAATGATGCGGCTTGAAGCTACGTCGGTATTTCCCCAAAGAGGAAGGGATGATGCAGCACAACGATGGTAGGTATTTCCCTTAGTGATGAAACCAAGGTTATCGAACCAGTAGGAGAACCAAGCAACACTATGTAAACAACACCTGCACACAAATAACAAATACTCGCAACCCGACGTGTAAAAGGGGTTGTCAATCCCTTTCGGGTAGCGACGCCAGAAATTGGCAAACAGACGTGAGAGAGTAGTAAATATTTATAGATCAGATCGCGGGAATGCGAGATAAAATAAATAAGAATAAATTGCAGCAAGATATTTTTGTATTTTTGGTTCAATAGATCTAAAAATAAAAGCAAAGGAAAATAGACCACAAAGGCAAATAATATGAGAAAGAGACCCGGGGGCCGTAGGTTTCACTGGTGGCTTCTCTCAAGAAAAATAGCAAATGGTGGGTAAACAGATTACCGTTGGGCAATTGATAGAACTTCAAATAATCATGACGATATCCAGGCAATGATCACTATATAGGCATCACGTCCAAGATTAGTAGACCGACTCCTGCCTGCATCTACTACTGTTACTCCACACATCGACTGCTATCCAACATGCATCTAGTGTATTAAGTTCTTGGAGAAACAAAGTAATGCAATAAGAATGATGACATGATGTAGACAAGATCTATTTATGTAGAAATAGACCCCATCGTTTTATCCTTAGCAGAAATGATACATACGTGTTGGTTCCCCTTCTGTCACTGGGATCAAGCACCGTAAGATCGAACCCACTACAAAGCACCTCTTCCCATTGCAAGATAAATAGTTCAAGTTGGCCAAACAAAACCGAAATATCGGAGAAGAAATATGAGGCTATAAGCAATCATGCATATAAGAGATCAAAGAAACTCAAATAACTTTCATGGATAAAAAGATAGATCTGATCATAAACTCAAAGTTCATCCGACCCCAACAAACACACTACAAAAAGACTTACATCATATGGATCTCCAAGAGACCATTGTATTGAGAATCAAACGAGAGAGATGAAGCCATCTAGCTACTAACTACGGACCCGAAGGTCTACAAAGAACTACTCACACATCATCAGAGAGGCACCAATGGAAGTGGTGAACCCCTCTGTGATGGTGTCTAGATTGGATCTGGTGGTTCTGGACTCTGTGGCGGCTGGAATTAATTTTGTTGGCTCCCCTAGGGTTTCTGGAATATTGGGGTATTTATAGAGTAAATAGGCGGTCCGGGGGGGGGGGGACCCGAGGTGGGCACAACCCACCAGGGCGTGCCTGGGCCTCCAGACGCGCCCTGGTGGGTTGTGCTCGCCTTGGAGCACCCCCCAGGAGCTTCTCTGGCCCATTGGATGTCTTCTGGTCCAAAAAAAATCCACAAAAAGTTTCGTTGCGTTTGGACTCCGTTTGATATTGATTACATGCGTTGTAAAAAAATGCAAAAAATAGCAACTGTCACTTGGCACTATGTTAATAGGTTAGTACCAAAAAATGATATAAAATGACCATAAAACATCCAAGAATGTTAATATAACAACATGGAACAATAAAAAAATTATAGATACGTTGGAGACGTATCAGCATCCCCAAGCTTAATTCATGCTCGTCCTCGAGTAGGTAAATGATAAAACAAAATTTTTGATGTGGAATGCTGCCTAACATGTCATCTCATATTATTTTCTTTAAAGCATGGACATTTGGACTTTTATATGATTCAAAGCAATAGTTGGACATTTGCACATTTGGATTTTTATATGACATTTGTACATTTGGACATATGGACATTTGGACATTTGGACTTTTATATGACATGGACATGAGACTTAAATACTCAAGCATATCAACAAGCAACCATGTCTTTCAAAATCTCAATGCTAAAATAAGTTATCCCTAGCCCATCATGCTCAATCGTTGATCCATTCATGAAACACACTCGCATATGAACTACACCCAATGCTCAAGTACGATCACAGTGCCTCCTAGTTGGTGCTTTATAAGAGACGATGGCGACTCAAATTCAAAATAAAATTGCATAAAGTAAAAGAAAGGCCCTTCGCAGAGGGAAGTAGGGATTTGTAGAGGTGTGTAGCGACCCGACCTCAGACGGTCAAGTCTCTATGCTTATGTGTCATCCCTGGATCGGTATGCTGACACACACAGTACTCGAGGATTTATAACAGAGGTAAATCACATGTATAAAATAACATAAATACTATTACCTCAATCCAAATAGCGGAAGTAACAACAAGGTTGTGGATTCCCATCAACACCAACAGCAAAGTTGAGTGTAGAAATTGTAACCCTAACGTATCACTTACGCGTCATAAGAAGTCCTGCAACATGAGACGTTGCAGCCACAGAGGGTCAGTACATTGAATGTACTGGCAAATTCACACCATAGGATAATGATGAATAAAGGCTATCACTACATGCATATTTGGCTGGTGGAAAAGCTCTATGGTTATAATGTTTTTGTGAAAAGCCAATTTTTCCCTACAACAAGGGAATAGATTTTAATTTAACTATCATGGTAGTTGAAACATCATTGAGAAGGTTCCTCGAACTCAATCCCAATTAAAGTGATTAACAACCCAACAATATTAGTTAAGAGTGGTGAGATACTTAAGATACTCCAAGTACTAGATACTCAAGATTGTCCATAACCGGGGACACGACTAACCATGATTAGTTTATACACTCTGCAGAGGTTTGCGCACTTTTCCCCACAAGACTTGATCACCTCCGTTGGATTTCTCGCACTACATGATGTTTGAGAAACGGATGACCGAGACACAGTCTTTCAGAAACATTAACTCTCTACTCCGGGTAGACCATACCAAACCTACAAACCCACTACCTGCTGATCTACCTCTTCAAGAGCTTCACGTAACTTACTCAACTATGCTAGAGCCCATAATAGCTTGTGGCTGCACACAGAAGTTTCTAGCATGAAAAATCTCAGTTCCCTTTGAGCCTGGGTGGCGGTCCATAGGAAGATCACACGGGTACTCCGGGATTTCCAAAAAAATACATGCAACACTGGGTACTCCAGGTGCCTCAATCCACCCAGATGTAAATTTAAGTTGCCACCTTAAGTTGAACCATTAATTAACAATCTCACATCGGTCATGGATTTCACTCACCCAAACCATGTCTACGAGCATAGCATAGCAATATAAGCAACACGTAGAAGTAACTCCCCAGGGTTTGAATGTAACAGGGCAATAGGTTCTACCTCATCAACTACTTCCCAACCCACAAGTTAATGTCATCCTAACCATGCAATGTTTGAGGATTGGAACTAATGCATAAAAACTGGGTGATAAAGGGATATGATCAAAGTGTTACTTGCCTTGTACTGTTGATGAAGATGATTCGCACTCATAACTCTTGATATTTCTACTCGTCACACTCCATTCAATCTATCGTGAGCAAGCAATAGTAACCACACATAAGCAATCACTTAAAAGATCGGAAAGATCGAAGAAGACGATTCGGAAAACATCAAAACCAGGCAAATAACTCTTGCAACATAAAACAATTTCTAACAGTACCAAAATTATATAAATTTGGCCTTATCAGAAAGTTTAAGTCAAGAGCTCTGATTTGCAAAAAGAATCAACTAAATCAGAGTTATAAAACTCAAGTTATGATCAAAAGAAGTTTGAATATGAATCTGAACAAAATTCGAAATTTGAAAATTTCAAAAAGTTGATGTGACAGGTTCAATGGATAGGTGAAAACAAGACGAAGCTATAGATGCTGGTTTCATCTAATTTGGATAAACGAGTGAAAAGTTATGACTATTTGAAAAATCAGGACCAAGTTGTTTTACGGAAGAAAAATAGCTACAGCTAAGGTCTAATGTATAAATACGTAGACTAATTGATAATCTAATTATTCTATTGTATTAGTCTAGAAATAATAAACTACGGAAGTATAAAAACAAAGAAAGATACCTTTATAAGAGAAAAGACGACTTTGGAGAGAAGAGACAATTTCCAGAAGTCGCGTCGGAGAGAAGAAATATATTTTTCTTAAATAAATCTAGTCAAACCAAAATATTGATTTAACCCGAATCGGATGATTTTTGGAGGCTCTATGGGTTTATATTTTTAGGTGGAAAAGAGGTTTAAGGGTTAAAGGCTAGGCAATGTAGAACTAAACGTAGACGAAAATATACGAAACAGAGAAGGAAAAGGCTAACGCCTCGCACGGGCCTAAAGGCCTTGGCCGGCCGCGCGTACACGGGCTGTAGTTTTTTTTTCCTTTTCAAAGTCTATTTTTTTCTGAAATTTGTTTCAAAAAAAACTAAACATTAACGAAAATAAAATAAATAAAAAAAGACAAAAGAAAACAAAAGAAAAATGGGCCGACCTGCTGCTATGCTACGCATGTGGGCGGCGGTTAGTTCCAGACGCACGTGTAGATTTTTTCTTTTTTTATATAGAAACAAAAAAAGAAAACTGGATAATGATAATAAAATAATATTTTATATAGGCATATTATATATCAAAATTTTTAGAAAAAGATTTTCTACAAGGCGGACATTTCTCTAGTGCCAAATAAAATTCAAAAAAGTTCAAATAATTCAAACAGTGCTACTTCTATAATAAAACCCAATAAAAATCATTTTAAAAATACCAAAATGATTTCAAATTTATTTATCTCCAATTTTCTGATGTAGGGAATCATGTTATCCTATTTTTCATATATTTTATTTTTGGAGAAAAATAATTTGAATAAAACCCAAAAACTCCAAATTGAAAATAATTTCAAACGAACTTTAAATTTGATCCTTTTAAACTTCCAACTCGTATTTCATATATTTTGAAGAAGTCATTTTATCTTCTCTCATGAAAATCATTGAGTTGCTTAAAGTTTCTGAATTTGAAATATTTCCAAATAAAATTCAAATCTTTTCAGAAAACCCCTTTTCATTTAATTAAATGGAAGAAGTCATATCATCTTCTCTCGAGGGTTTTGTATTTGAAAAGAATTTGAATTCACGGAGATCAAAATGCAAAAAGGTGAAAGTTTGGGAAAGTCCTTTTATTCCCTCTCATTTAAATTTCAAAAAGTTTCGAATTCACTCACTTTCAGTCAATCAATCACAGAACAATCAAACTAACAATCAATCTATCTATTTGTTATAACATTCCAAAATTTAGAATTTTGGGATGTTACAAACCTACCATCCTTAAAATGAATCTCGTCCTCGAGATTCGGAGAGGCTAGCAAGAAAAAGGTTAGGGTTTGGGGGTCTCCTCAGAATCCATCAATTGTCGCAGGAGGGGGTCTGGGGTACTACCACCCTTAGAAACATTGTCACGGTCCCATCAATACTCATATACTCCATCCTTATTCTTGACAGGGCCGGTCTTCTCAGATATTCAGTATAATTCCGTCTCTGGCTCTTCCGGTAGTGGCATAACCTTTTCCTCAATACTTCTGTCCTTTCATCTTGGTAAGGTTATCCCGAGACTGGGTCCTCTTAGCTGATGGGTCTGGCGCCAATACTAAACAACTATCGATATCTCATGGTGGTCAACAATTTATGGTTTCTCCTGCAGGAAATGGGTCTGGGTTGATCCTCACCGTATATCCTACGTGTGGCAACAGCTGCCTTGTACAAGGGAAAATACTTATACCATTCTAGGTTCAAACAAGGTTTAATATCGCCGTCTCTCTACTATAGGCAAGTCACTCAGATTTACCATCCCATATAGCAAGGCGAATAATAAGAGTAAGTCAGTATGGTGATCAATCCATCCCGCACCCAAATCATTACTTTGTACACGGTTTAGCGAATCTCGCATTCTAACACTCGGTCATCCTCACAAGCATTGCAGAATTTTTCTTGTCGACGATCCAAGGTTTGGATAAATCCATTGATTCTGCAAGCCAAACAAACATCTATCGTTCCTTCACAACTCTCAGGTTTTGCGTTACTCCTATAAGATCGTCTATCGATAAAATCATAACTTCTTCCAGGTTTTTTCCTTCAGCAAGAATGTGCTTGCTTCTTGGCAGGTCCTGGGCCTGTGGGTTATGGCCCACCTCATCACTTGTAGTCCCTGAATTTATCATCAGGCAACTAATCATTATTCCAACTTCCAACTTCCAGGCATTCTTAAATCCTTCCTATTGTACTGTTTCCCTTCCTTCTATTGGCACCAAACTAGGACATGATTACTCAGATTCATCATGGTGTTTCCATTGATCCATAATACCAACATCATACCTCCTTTATATCCAATAGTAATTCATCTCTTCATCCTCGTGGGATATCCCTCATACCGAGATAAAAAACTTATATGAAGTCCATATTCTACATCGTGGAACATCAATATCCTTTCCAGGGTCAAGCATCCTTACAGGGGAATATTGGCCATCTCTGCATGGCACTTCTTCAACTGGGAAACATGAAACACATCATGAACTCTCGACAGTCTTTCGGGTGACTCCAACTTGTTGGCCACTTCTCCCATACGCTCCAAAACTCGGTATGGTCCTACAAATCTCAGGGCTAACTTTCCCTTAACTCCAAATCGTTTAACTCCTCGCAGAGGGGACACACGAAGACATTCTCTGTCTCCAATCTCATAGATTTCCTCCTTGCGTTTTTGAGTCTACATAACTCTTCTGCCTGGACTGGGCTACCTTCAGTCTATCTCGAATCAACTTAACATTCTCTTCTGACTCCTTGATCACATTTGGTCCAAACATCTGACGGTCTCCAACTTCATCCCACATACTCTTGGGGTATCACACATATCGAGGCAAAACTCGTATTCATTTTGTCCTAAATCCACTCAGTGGAGTATCCTTATCTTTTCCAGGGGTCAAGGGTTCTTACAGGGTACTACCACCCTTGAAATGCACAAACTCATCCATAGACCATATTTCTCATATCCTCAGAAATGGTCAAAATCTTTCTTCATAGAGTAACTACTCATAAAATCCAAATCAGTACCAACGATGCTAACTTTCTCAAATTCTCAAAGTATTACAATCTCCCTCACTTCCATTACATGCCTCAACTCAACACCTCAATATAAAGGAAAATGTTCTCACTACTACTACTATACTTCTCACAGACACCACTAATTATCACAAGTCTCCTTCTCCTTGGGGAATTCTCTGGCAAAATGCCCTGCTTCATTACAACGAAAACATATTACTTCTGTCAAGTCTCGAGGTTTCCTTTTTGGGCAACTGCTGGAGTAGTGCCCTGACTCCTTGTACCTGAAACAGGTGATATGACTCAGGTCCTTCCTGGAATCCAATCTACTTCTCTTCCTAGACTTTTCTGTTCCAATCATGGCTTCTATTTCTTGTGGGTCATACTCTACTTCCTCCGTCGGGAATACTACTAGATCCCCATTCATACAATTCTGGGAGATGTGTCCTCCTTCTCCACATGAATAGCATGACTTGCTGCAGGGTCTAATTGGTTCTTCTTTGGGTGTGTCTCTGACATCTTCCTTCATCACGGGTTCTTCTAAAATTTCCATAAGGGCTCCTTTCTTTACTTCTTTCTTCTGTTGTACGGTTCTTCGTACCATGGGGTAAATGTGACACTGAGCAGGATAGTGGGTAGTCCCTGAATGAAATATGCCCTAGAGGCAATAATGAAGTTATTATTTATTTCCTTATATCATGATAAATTTTTATTATTCATGCTAGAATTGTATTAACCAGAAACATAATACATGTGTGAATACATAGACAAACAAAGTGTCACTAGTATGCCTCTACTTGACTAGCTCGTTAATCAAAGATGGTTATGTTTCCTAACCATGAACAATGAGTTGTTATTTGATTAACGGGATCACATCATTAAGTGAATGATCTGATTGACATGACCCATTCCATTAGCTTAGCACCCGATTGTTTAGTATGTTGCTATTGCTTTCTTCATGACTTATACATGTTCCTATGACTATGAGATTATGCAACTCCCGTTTGCCGGAGGAACACTTTGTGTGCTACCAAACGTCACAACGTAACTGGGTGATTATAAAGGAGCTCTACAGGTGTCTCCAAAGGTACATGTTGGGTTGGCGTATTTCGAGATTAGGATTTGTCACTCCGATTGTCGGAGAGGTATCTCTGGGCCCTCTCGGTAATGCACATCACTTAAGCCTTGCAAGCATTGCAACTAATGAGTTAGTTGCGGGATGATGTATTACAAAACGAGTAAAGAGACTTGCCGGTAACGAGATTGAACTAAGTATTGGAATACCGAAGATCGAATCTCGGGCAAGTAACATACCGATGACAAAGGGAAAAACATATGTTGTTATGCGGTCTGACCGATAAAGATCTTCGTAGAATATGTAGGAGCCAATATGAGCATCCAGGTTCCGCTATTGGTTATTGACCGGAGACATGTCTCGGTCATGTCTACATTGTTCTCGAACCCGTAGGGTCCGCACGCTTAAGGTTTCGATGACAGTTATATTATGAGTTTATGCATTTTTGATGTACCAAAGTTTTTTCGGAGTCCCGGATGTGATCACGGACATGACGAGGAGTCTCGAAATGGTCGAGACATAAAGATTGATATATTGGAAGCCTATGTTTGGATATCGGAAGTGTTCCGGGTGAAATCGGGATTTTACCGGAGTACCGGGAGGTTACCGGAACCCCCCGGGAGCTAGATGGGCCATAGTGGGCCTTAGTGGAAAAGAGAAGGGGCTGCCGAAAGTGGGCTGCACGCCCCTCCCCTCCCTTGGTCCTAATAGGACAAGGAGAGGGAGCCGGCCACCCTCTCTCTCTTCCCCCCCCCCGCGAATCCTATTCCAGCTAGGATTGGGGGGGAATCCTACTCCCAGAGGGAGTAGGACTCTCCTGGCGCGCCTCTCCTAGGCCGGCCGCACTCCCCCCCTTTAGTCCTTTATATACGGAGGCAGGGGCACCCCAGAAACACACAAGTTGATCCACGTGATCATATTCTTAGCCGTGTGCGGTGCCCCCTTCCACCATAGTCCTCGATAATATTGTAGTGGAGTTTAGGCGAAGCCCTGCTGCAGTAGTACATCAAGATCGTCACCACACCGTCGTGCTGACGGAACTCTTCCCCGACACTTTGCTGGATCGGAGTCCGGGGATCGTCATCGAGCTGAACGTGTGCTAGAACTCGGAGGTGCCATAGTTTCGGTGCTTGATCGGTCGGGCCGTGAAGACGTACGACTACATCAACCAAACGCTTCCGTTGTCGATCTATAAGGTACATAGATCATACTCTCCCCTCTCGTTGCTATACATCACTATGATCTTGCGTGAGCGTAGGAAATTTTTTGAAATTACTACGAAACTCAACAGTGGCATCCGAGCCTAGGTTTTATATGTTGATGTTATATGCACGAGTAGAACACAAGTGAGTTGTGGGCGATATAAGTCATACTGCTTACCAGCATGTCATACTTTGGTTTGGCGGTATTGTTGGACGAAGTGGCCCGGACTGACATTACGCGTACGCTTACGCGAGACCGGTTCTCCCGACGTGCTTTGCACATAGGTGGCTTGCGGGTGACAGTTTCTCCAACTTTAGTTGAATCGAGTGTGGCTACGCCCGGTCCTTGCGAAGGTTAAAACAGCACCAACTTGACAAACTATCGTTGTGGTTTTGATGCGTAGGTAAGATTGGTTCTTGCTTAAGCCCGTAGCAGCCACGTAAAACTTGCAACAACAAAGTAGAGGACATCTAACTTGTTTTTGCAGGGCATGTTGTGATGTGATATGGTCAAGACATGATGCTAAATTTTATTGTATGAGATGATCATGTTTTGTAACCGAGTTATCGGCAACTGGCAGGAGCCATATGGTTGTCGCTTTATTGTATGCAATGCAATCGCGCTGTAATGCTTTACTTTATCACTAAACGGTAGCGATAGTTGTGGAAGCACAAGCTTGGCGAGACGACAACGATGCTACGATGGAGATCAAGGTGTCACGCCGGTGACGATGGTGATCACGACGGTGCTTCGGAGATGGAGATCACAAGCACAAGATGATGATGGCCATATCATATCACTTATATTGATTGCATGTGATGTTTATCTTTTATGCATCTTATCTTGCTTTGATTGACGGTAGCATTATAAGATGATCTCTCACTAATTATCAAGAAGTGTTCTCCCTGAGTATGCACCGTTGCAAAAGTTCTTCGTGCTGAGACACCACGTGATGATCGGGTGTGATAGGCTCTACGTTCAAATACAACGGGTGCAAAACAGTTGCACACGCGGAATACTCAGGTTATACTTGACGAGCCAAGCATATACAGATATGGCCTCGAAACACGAAGACCGAAAGGTCGAGCGTGAATCATATAGTAGATATGATCAACATAATGATGTTCACCAATGAAACTACTCCATCTCACGTGATGATCGGACATGGTTTAGTTGATTTGGATCACGTAATCACTTAGAGGATTAGAGAGATGTCTATCTAAGTGGGAGTTCTTTAAGTAAATTAACTAAACTTAAATTTATCATGAAACTTAGTACCTGATAAGTATCTTGCTTGTTTATGCTTGTTTGTAGATAGATGGCTCGTGCTGTTGTTCCGTTGAATTTTAATGCGTTCCTTGAGAAAGCAAAGTTGAAAGATGATGGTAGCAATTACACGGACTGGGTCCGTAACTTGAGGATTATCCTCATTGCTGCACAGAAGAATTACGTCCTGGAAGCACCGCTGGGTGCCAGGCCTGCTGCAGGAGCAACGCCGGATGTTATGAACGTCTGGCAGAGCAAAGCTGATGACTACTCAATAGTTCAGTGTGCCATGCTTTACGGCTTAGAATCGGGACTTCAACGACGTTTTGAACGTAATGGAGCATATGAGATGTTCCAGGAGTTGAAGTAAATATTTCAAGCAAATGCCCGGATTGAGAGATATGAAGTCTCCAATAAGTTCTATAGCTGCAAGATGGAGGAGAACAGTTTTGTCAGTGAGCATATACTCAAAATGTCTGGGTATAATAATCACTTGATTCAATTGGGAGTTAATCTTCCAGATGATTGCGTCATTGACAGAATTCTCCAATCACTGCCACCAAGCTACAAGAGCTTCGTGATGAACTATAATATGCAAGGGATGAATAAGACTATTCCCGAGCTCTTCGCGATGCTGAAAGCTGCGGAGGTAGAAATCAAAAAGGAGCATCAAGTGTTGATGGTCAACAAGACCACTAGTTTTAAGAAAAAGGGCAAAGGGAAGAAGAAGGGGAACTTCAAAAAGAACGGCAAGCAAGTTGCTACTCAAGAGAAGAAACCCAAACCTGGACCTAAGCCTGAAACTGAGTGCTTCTACTGCAAGCAGACTGGTCACTGGAAGCGGAACTGCCCCAAGTATTTGGCGGATAAGAAGGATGGCAAGGTGAACAAAGGTATATGTGATATACATGTTATTGATGTGTACCTTACTAATGCTCGCAGTAGCACCTGGGTATTTGATACTGGTTCTGTTGCTAATATTTGCAACTCGAAACAGGGACTACGGATTAAGCGAAGATTGGCTAAGGACGAGGTGACGATGCACGTGGGAAACGGTTCCAAAGTCGATGTGATCGCAGTCGGCACACTACCTCTACATCTACCTTCGGGATTAATATTAGACCTAAATAATTGTTATTTGGTGCCAGCGTTAAGCATGAACATTATATCTGGATCTTGTTTGATGCGAGACGGTTATTCATTTAAATCAGAGAATAATGGTTGTTCTATTTATATGAGTAATATCTTTTATGGTCATGCACCCTTGAAGAGTGGTCTATTCTTATTGAATCTCGATAGTAGTAACACACATATTCATAATGTTGAAACCAAAAGATGCAGAGTTGATAATGATAGTGCAACATATTTGTGGCACTGCCGTTTAGGTCATATCGGTGTAAAGCGCATGAAGAAACTCCATACTGATGGACTTTCGGAACCACTTGATTATGAATCACTTGGTACTTGCGAACCGTGCCTCATGGGCAAGATGACCAAAACACCGTTCTCCGGTACTATGGAGAGAGCAACAGATTTGTTGGAAATCATACATACAGATGTACGTGGTCCGATGAATATTGAGGCTCGTGGCGGATATCGTTATTTTCTCACCTTCACAGATGACTTAAGCAGATATGGGTATATCTACTTAATGAAACATAAGTCTGAAACATTTGAAAAGTTCAAAGAATTTCAGAGTGAAGTTGAAAATCATCGTAACAAGAAAATAAAGTTTCTACGATCTGATCGTGGAGGAGAATATTTGAGTTACGAGTTTGGTGTACATTTGAAAAATTGTGGAATAGTTTCGCAACTCACGCCACCCGGAACACCACAGCGTAATGGTGTGTCCGAACGTCGTAATCGTACTTTACTAGATATGGTGCGATCTATGATGTCTCTTACTGATTTACCGCTATCATTTTGGGGATACGCTCTAGAGACGGCCGCATTCACGTTAAATAGGGCACCATCAAAATCCGTTGAGACGACGCCTTATGAACTGTGGTTTGGCAAGAAACCAAAGTTGTCGTTTCTGAAAGTTTGGGGCTGCGATGCTTATGTGAAAAAGCTTCAACCTGATAAGCTCGAACCCAAATCGGAGAAATGTGTCTTCATAGGATATCCAAAGGAGACTATTGGATACACCTTCTATCACAGATCCGAAGGCAAGACTTTTGTTGCTAAATTCGGAAACTTTCTGGAGAAGGAGTTTCTCTCGAAAGAAGTGAGTGGGAGGAAAGTAGAACTTGACGAGGTAACTGTACCTGCTCCCTTATTGGAAAGTAGTACATCACAGAAAACTGTTTCTATGACACCTACACCAGTTAGTGAGGAAGCTAATGATGATGATCATGAAACTTCAGAACAAGATACTACTGAACCTCGTAGATCAACCAGAATAAGATCCGCACCAGAGTGGTACGGTAATCCCGTTCTGGAAGTCATGCTACTAGATCATGATGAACCTACGAACTATGAAGAAGCGATGGTGAGCCCAGATTCCGCAAAGTGGCTTGAAGCCATGAAATCTGAGATGGGATCCATGTATGGGAACAAAGTATGGACTTTGGTTGACTTGCCCGATGATCGGCAAGCAATTGAGAATAAATGGATCTTCAAGAAGAAGACTGACGCTGACGGTAATATAACTGTCTACAAAGCTCGACTTGTCGCAAAAGGTTTTCGGCAAGTTCAAGGGATTGACTACGATGAGACCTTCTCACCCGTAGCGATGCTTAAGTCTGTCCGAATCATGTTAGCAATTGCCGCATTTTATGATTATGAAATTTGGCAGATGGATGTCAAAACTGCATTCCTGAATGGATTTCTGGAAGAAGAGTTGTATATGATGCAACCAGAAGGTTTTGTCGATCCAAAGGGAACTAACAAAGTGTGCAAGCTCCAGCGATCCATTTATGGACTAGTGCAAGCCTCTCGGAGTTGGAATAAACGCTTTGATAGTGTGATCAAAGCATTTGGTTTTATACAGACTTTTGGAGAAGCCTGTATTTACAAGAAAGTGAGTGGGAGCTCTATAGCATTTCTGATATTGTATGTGGATGACATATTACTAATTGGAAATGATATAGAATTTCTGGATAGCATAAAGGGATACTTGAATAAGAGTTTTTCAATGAAAGACCTCGGTGAAGCTGCTTACATATTAGGCATTAAGATCTATAGAGATAGATCAAGACGCTTAATTGGACTTTCACAAAGCACATACCTTGACAAAGTTTTGAAGAAGTTCAAAATGGATCAAGCAAAGAAAGGGTTCTTGCCTGTGTTACAAGGTGTGAAGTTGAGTAAGACTCAATGCCCGACCACTGCAGAAGATAGAGAGAAAATGAAAGACGTTCCCTATGCTTCAGCCATAGGATCTATCATGTATGCAATGTTGTGTACCAGACCTTATGTGTGCCTTGCTATAAGTCTAGCAGGGAGGTACCAAAGTAATCCAGGAGTGGATCACTGGACAGCGGTCAAGAACATCCTGAAATACCTGAAAAGGACTAAGGATATGTTTCTCATATATGGAGGTGACAAAGAGCTCATCGTAAAAGGTTACGTTGATGCAAGCTTTGACACTGATCCGGACGATTCTAAATCGCAAACCGGATACGTGTTTACATTAAACGGTGGAGCTGTCAGTTGGTGCAGTTCTAAACAAAGCGTTGTAGCGGGATCTACATGTGAAGCAGAGTACATAGCTGCTTCGGAAGCAGGAAATGAAGGAGTCTGGATGAAGGAGTTCATATCTGATCTAGGTGTCATACCTAGTGCATTGGATCCAATGAAAATCTTTTGTGACAATACTGGTGCAATTGCCTTGGCAAAGGAATCCAGATTTCACAAGAGAACCAAGCACATCAAGAGACGCTTCAATTCCATCCGGGATCTAGTCCAGGTGGGAGACATAGAGATTTGCAAGATACATACGGATCTGAATGTTGCAGACCCGTTGACTAAGCCTCTTCCACTAGCAAAACATGATCAGCACCAAGGCTCCATGGGTGTTAGAATCATTACTGTGTAATCTAGATTATTGACTCTAGTGCAAGTGGGAGACTGAAGGAAATATGCCCTAGAGGCAATAATAAAGTTATTATTTATTTCCTTATATCATGATAAATTTTTATTATTCATGCTAGAATTGTATTAACCGGAAACATAATACATGTGTGAATACATAGACAAACAAAGTGTCACTAGTATGCCTCTACTTGACTAGCTCGTTAATCAAAGATGGTTATGTTTCCTAACCATGAACAATGAGTTGTTATTTGATTAACGGGATCACATCATTAAGTGAATGATCTGATTGACATGACCCATTCCATTAGCTTAGCACCCGATCGTTTAGTATGTTGCTATTGCTTTCTTCATGACTTATACATGTTCCTATGACTATGAGATTATGCAACTCCCGTTTGCCGGAGGAACACTTTGTGTGCTACCAAACGTCACAACGTAACTGGGTGATTATAAAGGAGCTCTACAGGTGTCTCCAAAGGTACATGTTGGGTTGGCGTATTTCGAGATTAGGATTTGTCACTCTGATTGTCGGAGAGGTATCTCTGGGCCCTCTCGGTAATGCACATCACTTAAGCCTTGCAAGCATTGCAACTAATGAGTTAGTTGCGGGATGATGTATTACAGAACGAGTAAAGAGATTTGCCGGTAACGAGATTGAACTAAGTATTGGAATACCGACGATCAAATCTTGGGCAAGTAACATACCGATGACAAAGGGAACAACGTATGTTGTTATGCGGTCTGACCGATAAAGATCTTCGTAGAATATGTAGGAGCCAATATGAGCATCCAGGTTCCGCTATTGGTTATTGACCGGAGACATGTCTCGGTCATGTCTACATTGTTCTCGAACCCGTAGGGTCCGCACGCTTAAGGTTTCGATGACGGTTATATTATGAGTTTATGCATTTTTGATGTACTGAAGTTTGTTCGGAGTCCCGGATGTGATCACGGACATGACGAGGAGTCTCGAAATGGTCGACACATAAAGATTGATATATTGGAAGCCTATGTTTGGATATCAGAAGTGTTCCGGGTGAAATCGGGATTTTACCGGAGTACCGGGAGGTTACCGGAACCCCCCGGGAGCTAGATGGGCCATAGTGGGCCTTAGTGGAAAAGAGAAGGGGCTGCCCGAAGTGGGCTGTGCGCCCCTCCCCTCCCTTGGTCCGAATAGGACAAGGAGAGGGGGCCGGCCACCCTCTCTCTCTTCCCTCCTCCGTGAATCCTATTCCAACTAGGATTGGGGGGGGGGAATCCTACTCCCAGAGGGAGTAGGAATCTCCTGGCGCGCCTCTCCTAGGCCGGTCGCACTCCCCCCTTTAGTCCTTTATATACGGAGGCAGGGGCACCCCAGAAACACACAAGTTGATCCACGTGATCATATTCTTAGCCGTGTGCGGTGCCCCCTTCCACCATAGTCCTCGATAATATTGTAGCGGAGTTTAGGCGAAGCCCTGCTGCAGTAGTACATCAAGATTGTCACCACGCCGTCGTGCTGACGGAACTCTTCCCCGACACTTTGTTGGATCGGAGTCCGGGGATCGTCATTGAGCTGAACGTGTGCTAGAACTCGGAGGTGCCGTAGTTTCGGTGCTTGATCGGTCGGGCCGTGAAGATGTACGACTACATCAACCAAATGCTTCCGTTGTCGATCTATAAGGTACATAGATCATACTCTCCCCTCTCGTTGCTATACATCACTATGATGTTGCGTGAGCGTAGGAAATTTTTTGAAATTACTACGAAACCCAACAATCCCTTCACACAAGAAACAAGTAATCTACCTAGTTGGTCATTCTTCAACTAGGTGACTTCCTTCACAATTAGGGCATCCATCCTTGTGTTCTTTATGGGTGTGTCCTATTTCTCCACAAATCTTGCATGCACAAGGTTTCTTCATATCCTTTCCATAAGGCTTCAACTTCTGGGACACAAGATGAGATCTTTGCAGAGTCAACTTATATTCTTTCCAAGTGGTTACTCCTTGCCATCCATTCATGGTTTGGTACATCCTCCACCAAGTAGCAGCACCTCTTTCAAAGCACTGAAGAGCATGCTGGGCCATATCGTTTCCGGCTATAGGGTTATTCTTCATGTGATCCTCTATGTTCTGAATCCATCGGTCCGTCTCCAATTGACTTATCGGTCCAGGGAAACATGAGTTCATCTCCATTCGTCCTCTGTTGGGTCCATGGGTTTGGGGTGAGATGAGAGAGACAAAGGGGGATGCACACAATACAAACAATAGTTTTGAAGAGACAGATTTTATTTGTGGCTGTCGGAAAAACATCAAACAAATGACAGCTTAGAATCGTCGCATCTAACGTAGGTATATAACATGGTCTTGGTCTTCTAAAGGTCAATGAATCTTCAAAGTCGTCAAACTCTTCGAGTCTCGTTCATGTCTCCGATGGCTTCTTTCGATCGTGCTTGTCCTTCTCAAGTTATTTTGCCAGATCATCTCCGTCGACGCAAAGTCTCTCATGACGTCCTTCAATATTCTGGGGTTGCGTTCCAAACTTCTGGGTTTCAACATCCTTGGCATGAACCATGGTCCTACTGTCCTTCAGTTCCTGACAAATCTCCGGTATCTTGAGGTTGTAGCTCCTCCAGCTTGGCTACTTTCAGCTTCTGGTTCCTGAGTTCTTCACGAAATGCTTCCTTGTCTAATACGGCTTCCTGGAGCCCCATCTTAAAATTCTTGATGTATTACACCAGATTCTGGCGATACACCAGCTAAGGTTAAAACTTCATCTTACTGCTAGGTGCTCCATCATCCTTCTACCATCCAATCCTTCCGAAGAAATGCATGCTTAGCTCAGCTCGGTGACCATAGTATCAGTGGCGATGACATCACGGATAACCGTGTTTCTGCCCTTGTCATTGCCATGAGCTATCTTCCATAGTTGATATCTCCTGCCTTAGGGTTTTCTTGACAAAACTTTGAGTTCTCATGCTCCATGTTTCGGTCTTTCTCTGATACACCTTGATCTCGGGTATTAACAGCTTCCTTAGTCTACCAAGTTCCATAAGGGGTGCCTTCCTAGGTCATACAAATCTAGAAATTCTACAGGGCCTTCAAATTCTCCTAGTCTTCGGAGTCTTCAACCGTTGTAGTTTCCATTATTATAATTCATGGTAAAATCCTCTTCATTCCGAAGTGGTCTTAGTTGTCTGATATCTTGTACTTCTTGGAGTGGTCTCATCAGTCGAATCTTCATGGTCGAAAGGGAAAAGGGGTATGGTCTCATTAAAAGGGAATATTTGAATAAGCTCAGAAGAGAAGAGAGGTAAAAGATCTTTTTGAAAAAGAAAGTTTTAGAGAAAATCCTTCCTATGGGCTTGCCAGTTTCTAGGGGTCACATCCTACAGTCAACATGTGCTCTGATACCATGTTGTAGCGACCCGACCTCAGACGGTCAAGTCTCTGTGCTTAAGTGTCATCCCTGATCGGTATGCTAACACACACAGTACTCGAGGATTTATAACAGAGGTAAATCACATGTATAAAATAACGTAAATACTATTACCTCAATCCAAATAGCGGAAGTAACAACAAGGTTGTGGATTCCCATCAACACCAACGGCAAAGTTGAGTGTAGAAATCGTAACCCTAACGTATCACTTCCGTGTCATAAGAAGTCCTGCAACATGAGACATTGCAGCCACAGAGGGTCAGTACATTGAATGTACTGGCAAATTCACACCATAGGATAATGATGAATAAAGGCTATCACTACATGCATATTTGGCTGGTGGAAAAGCTCTATGGTTATAATGTTTTTGCGAAAAGCCAATTTTTCCCTACAACAAAGGAATAGATTTTAATTTAACTATCATGGTAGTTGAAACATCATTGAGAAGGTTCCTCCAACTCAATCCCAAATAAAGTGATTAACAACCCAACAATATTAATTAAGAGTGGTGAGATACTTAAGATACTCCAAGTACTAGATACTCAAGATTGTCCATAACCGGGGACATGGCTAACCATGATTAGTTTATACACTCTGCAGAGGTTTGCGCATTTTTCCCCACAAGACTCGATCGCCTCCGTTGGATTTCTCGCACTAGATGATGTTTGAGAAACGGATGACCGAGACACAGTCTTTCAGAAACATTAACTCTCTACTCCGGGTAGACCATACCAAACCTACAAACCCACTACCTGCTGATCTACCTCTTCAAGAGCTTCACGTAACTTACTCAACTATGTTAGAGCCCATAATAGCTTGTGGCTGCACACGGAAGTTTCTAGCATGAAAAATCTCAGTTCCCTTTGAGCCTGGGTGGTGGTCCATAGGAAGATCACACGGGTACTCCGGGATTTCCAAAAAAATACAGGCAACACTGGGTACTCCAGGTGCCTCAATCCACCCAGATGTAAATTTAAGTTGCCACCTTAAGTTGAACCATTCATTAACAATCTTACATCGATCATGGATTTCACTCACCCAAACCACGTCTACGAGCATAGCATAGCAATATAAGCAATGCGTAGAAGTAACTCCCCAGGGTTTGAATGTAACAGGGCAATAGGTTCTACCTCATCAACTACTTCCCAACCCACAAGTTAATGTCATCCTAACCATGCCATGTTTGAGGATTGGAACTAATGCATAAAAACTGGGTGATAAAGGGGTATGATCAAAGTGTTACTTGCCTTGTACTGTTGATGAAGATGATTCACACTCATAACTCTTGATATTTCTACTCATCACACTCTGTTTAATCTATCGTGAGCAAGCAATAGTAACCACACATAAGCAATCACTCAAAAGATCGGAAAGATCGAAGAAGACGATTCAAAAAACATCAAACCAGGCAAATAACTCTTGCAACATAAAACAATTTCTAAGAGTACCAAAATTATATAAATTTGGCCTTATCAGAAAGTTTAAGTCAAGAGCTTCGATTTGCAAAAAGAATCAACTAAATCAGAGTTATAAAACTCAAGTTATGATCAAAAGAAGTTTGAATATGAATCTGAACAAAATTCGAAATTTGAAAATTTCAAAAAGTTGACGTGACAGGTTCACTGGATAGGTGAAAACAAGACGAAGCTATAGACGCTGGTTTCATCTAATTTGGATAAATGAGTGAAAATTTATGACTATTTGAAAAATCAGGGCCAAGTTGTTTTACGGAAAAAAAATAGCTACAACTAAGGTCTAATGTATAAATACGTAGACTAATTGATAATCTAATTATTCTATCGTATTAGTCTAGAAATAATAAACTACGGAAGTATAAAAAACAAAGAAAGATACCTTTATAAGGCAGAGAAAAGACAACTTTGGAGAGAAGAGACAATTTCCAGAAGTCGCGCCGGAGAGAAGAAATATATTTTTATTAAATAAATCTAGTTAAACCAAAATATTGATTTAACCCGAATCGGATGATTTTTAGAGGCTCTATGGGTATATATTTATAGGTGAAAAAGAGGTTTAAGGGTTAAAGGCTAGGCAATGTGGGACTAAAGGTAGACGAAAATATACGAAATAGAGAAGAAAAAGGCTAACGCCTCGCACGGGCCTAAAGGCCTTGGCCGGCCGCGCGTACACGGGCTGTAGTTTTTTTCCTTTTCGAAGTCTATTTTTTTCTGAAATTTGTTTCAAAAAAAAACTAAACATTAACGAAAATAAAATAAATAAAAAAAGATAAAAGAAAACAAAAGAAAAATGGGCCGGCCTGCTATTATGCTACGCATGTGGGCGGCGGTTAGTTCTAGACGCACGTGTAGATCTTTTCTTTTTTTATATAGAAACAAAAAAAGAAAACTGAATAACGATAATAAAATAATATTTTATATAGGCATATTATATATCAAAATTTTCAGAAAAAGATTTTCTACAACGTGGACATTTCCCTAGTGCCAAATAAAATTCGCAAAAGTTCAAATAATTCAAACAGTGCTACTTCTACAATAAAACCTAATAAAAATCATTTTAAAAATACCAAAATGATTTCAAATTTTTTTATCTCCAATTTTCTGATGTAGGGAATCATGTTACCCTATTTTCAATATATTTTATTTTTGGAGAAAAATAATTTGAATAAAACCCAAATAACTCCAAATTGAAAATAATTTCAAACGAACTTTAAATTTGATCCTTTTAAACTTCCAACTCGTATTTCATATATTTTGAAGAAGTCATTTTATCTTCTCTCATGAAAATCATTGAGTTGCTTAAAGCTTCTGAATTTGAAATATTTCCAAATAAAATTCAAATCTTTTCAAAAACCCCTTTTCATTTAATTAAATGGAAGAAGTCATATCATCTTCTCTCGAGGGTTTTGTATTTGAAAAGAATTTGAATTCACGGAGATCAAAATGCAAAAAGGTGAAAGTTTGGGAAAGTCCTTTTATTCCCTCTCATTTAACTTTCAAAAAGTTTCGAGTTCACTCACTTTCAGTCAATCAATCACAGAACAATCAAACAAACAAACAATCTATCTATTTGTTATAACATTCCAAAATTTAGAATTTTGGGATGTTACAAGGTGCCAGAGCTCAAAGAGAAAATTGAGAGATAAACACATTTTGAGAGGCATACTTTTCCCAACAACGAAAACGACTTAGAGTTCCCAACACTTTCCATGCTAGATGTATCATAGGCGGTTCCCAAACAGAAATTAAAGTTTATTCCTTTTTCCACCATACTTTCACTTTCCATGGCTAACCATATCCACGGGTGCCTTCCATACCAACACTTTCCAAGGAATTTATTATCTGACAACATAAAGTAAATTCATCTTTCATTTCGGGACTGGGCATCCCTAATACCTTTGCCTTACTCTCGTGCAATGACAAGTGAATAAACACTCATCGTGAGAATAACACATCTAGCATGAAAATATTAGCCACCCCTCACCACCTCGCGAGCGGTACGAGCACAAAAAAGAGAAATTTATTTTGAATATTAGAGATGGGACATACAAATTTGCTTAGAACGGCAAAAGAATACCGCATATAGGTAGGTATAGTGGACTCATGTGTCAAAACTGGTTTAAAGGATTTTGGATGCACAAGTAGTGATCATACTTAGTGCAAAATGAAGGCTAGCAAAAAATTGAGAAGCGACCAACCAAGAAACGAATAATCTCATAAGCGAGCATTAAGCATAATTAACACCGAATAATGCACCACAAGTAGGATATAATTTCATTGCATAACTATTGACTTTCGTGCTTGCATAGGGAATCACAAACCTTAACACCAATATTCTTACTAAAGCACAATTACTCATCAACATGACTCACATATCACATCATCATATCTCAAAACTATTACTAAGAATCAAGTTTATTTTGTCCAATGATCTTCATGAAGGTTTTTATTATATCCTTCTTGGATATCTATCACTTTGAAACTAATTGTCATGTGTTGCTTTTGATAAGCTCAAACAAAATATAAGTGAAGATCACGAGAACAATATTTCTTTATCTCAAATTAATTTAAGTGAAGTAAGAGAGAGTTTCCTGAAAATTTTACTAACTCTCAAATAAATCTAAGTGAAGCAAGAGAGCATTTCTTCAAAAATACTAAAGCACACCGTGCTCAAAAAGATATAAGTGAAGCATGGAGAGAAATTCTAGCAAGTCATGGCATAATTTTGGCTCTCTCAAATAGGTGTGTCCAGCAATGAATCAAGACTTAAAACACATAACAAAACAAGCAAAGACTCATATCATACAAGACGCTCCAAGCAAAACACATAGTATGTGACGAATAAAAATATAGCTTCGAGTATGGTCCTTAGAAGAAAGAGGGGATGCCACTCGGGGCATCCCCAAGCTTAGTTGCTTGCTTCTATTTGGATAATAACTTGGGGTGCCATAGGAATACCCAAGCTTAGGCTCTTATTACTCCTTATTCCTTCATCCATCGTAAGATAACTCAAAACTTGAAAACTTCAATCACACAAAACTCAACAAAACCTTCGTAAGATCTGTCAGTATAAGAAAACAAAGCACTATTATAAGTATTGTAGAAAACCAATTCATATTTTATTATTGAATTATATCTACTATATTCAAACTTTTCTATGGCAAAAACTCATCAAAGAAAACCATAGAATCATCAAAACAAGCACACAATGCAAAGAAAACAGAATCTATCAAAAACAAAACAGTCTGTAGGAATCTGGATATTTCGAATACTTCTTTAACTCCAAAAATCTTGAGAAATTAGGAAAACCTGAGAAAATTTTATATTAATCTCCTGTAAAAAGAATTGGTGTTTTACCACTCTCTGGTTAAAAATGAGAATTGTTTTCGTGAGTGCAAAAGTTTCTGTTTTTCAGCAAGATCAAACAACTATCACCCAAGAAGATCCTAAAGGGTTTACTTGGCACAAACACTAACTAAAACACAAAAAAATCATAACATTAGCATAATTGTTCTAACACTCAAGAATAGAAATCAAAAAGAAAAAACAAATGTTATTCATTGGGTTGCCTCCCAACAAGCGCTATCGTTTTACGCCCTTAGCTAGGCATAAAGCAAGGATCTAAGTTTTGTCATCTTTGATTCAAGATCCATAAGATTCCCTCATGATTGATTCATATGGTGGCCTAATTCTTGTTCTAGGGAAGTGTTTCATACCCTTCCATAGTGGAAATTGGAACTTAATATTGCCTTCTTTCATATCAATCACGACGTCGATGGTGCGTAAAAATGGTCTACCAAGAATAATTGGACAAGATGGGTTGCAATAAATATCTAGAACAATAAAATCTATGGGCACATAATTCCTATTTTCAAGAATAAGAACATCATTAATTCTTCCCATAGGTTTTTTAATAGTAGAATCTGCCAAGTGCAAATTTAAAGAACATTCTTCAATACCGGTAAGACCAAGCACATCACATAAAGATTTCAGAATTGTAGAAACACTAGCACCCAAGTCACACAAAGGAAAACACTCATAATTTTAAATCTTGAATTTGATAGTAGGTTCCCATTCATCATGCAATTTTCTAGGAATTGAAACTTCTAATTCCAACTTTTCTTCTAAAGCTTTCATCATAGCATCAACAATATGTTTAGTAAAAGCTTTATTTTGTTCATAAGCATGGGGTGAATTTATCGTGGATTGCAACAAAGAAATACAATCAACCAAAGAGCAACTATCATAATTAAAGTCTTTGTAATCCAAAAGAGTGGGCACATCACTAGTTAAAGTTTTGACCTCTTCAAACCCACTTTTATCAATTTTCTCAACATGATTTTCACCCTCCAAATTATCGGGACTCCTTCTAGCTAAAGTTGACTCTTCTCGAGTCCCTTTTTCATCAATCTTAACTTTACTAAACAAGGAATCAATAGAAGAAACACCAATCATTTTAAGATCTTCATCACTTTTACAAAAGTAATCACTAGAAAACGCTTTTTCTAAAAATTCTCTTCTAGCTCTAAGCATAGCGGTTCTTTTCTTATTTTCATCCATAGAAACATAAAGAGCTTTAATTGGTTACTCAACTTTAGGCATAAAAATTTTCATCTTGATATTTTCCACATCGTGAGAAATTCTATCAACGCTTCTAGACAAATCATCAATCTTATTCAACTTTTCTTCTAAGGTAGTGTTGAAAACTTTTTGCGCGTTAATAAATTCTTTAATATTATTATCAAGATCAAAAGTGTTCCTATTATTATTATAAGAAGGATTTCCATACGAATTACCATAATTATTAGAGGAATTACTAGGAAAAGGCCTAGGATTAAAATTGCCTCTATAAGCATTGTTATTGAAATTATTTCGCAAGATAAAATTCACACCTACGACATCACTACATTGCTCAATCAAAGTAGACAAAGGCATATCATTGAAATCAATAGGAGCACTTTTACTAGCAACAAATTTCATAAGAGCATCAACTTTTTCACTCAAAGAAGAAATTTCTTCAACCGAATTAACTTTTTTACTAGTAGGAGCTCTTTCGGTATGCCAGTGTGAATAATTTGCCATAATATCATCAAGCAATTTGGTGGCTTCACCCAAAGTAATTTCCATAAAAGTACCACCCGCGGCGGAATCTAAAAGATTACAAGAAACAAAATTCAACCCCACATAAATTTTTTGTATGATCATCCAAAGATTCAACCCATGAGTTGGGCAATTCCTTAGCATCATTTTCATCCTTTCCCAAGATTGTGCAACATGCTCATGTTCAAGTTGCTTGAAATTCATGATCTGGGTTCTAAGGGAAATAATTTTTGCGGGCGAAAAATACTTAGTGATAAAAGCATCTTTGCACTTATTCCAAGAATCGATACTATTATGAGGCAAATAAGAAAACCAAATTTTTGCAGAATCACGCAAAGAAAATGGAAACAATTTCATCTTCACAACATCATTGTCCACATCTTTTTATTTTGCATATCACATAATTCCATGAAGGTATTAAGATGTGACGCGACATGCTCTAGGAGTACCAGAAAATTGATCTTTCATAACAAGATTCAACAAAGCAGTATTAATATCACAAGATTCAGCACTAGTGGCGGGAGCACTTGGAGTGCCAATAAAATCATTGTTGTTGGTATTTGAGAAATCACACAATTTTGCGTTCTCTTGAGCCATAGTGACTACGCAACAAGATTGCACTCAAAAACAGACCCGGCAAGAAAATGGCGAACGAAAAAGAGGGTGAATAAAACAGCAAATTTTTGTGAAGTGGGGGAGAGGAAAACAAGAGGAAAATGGAAAATAATGTAAATTGCGAGGAGATGAGATTTGTGATTTGGAACCTAGTATATGTTGAAGATCCTCCTCGGCAACGGTGCCAGAAATTCCTTTTGATGCGACTTGAAGCTATGTCGGTATTTCCCCAAAGAGGAAGGGATGATGCAGCACATCGACGGTAGGTATTTTCCTCAGTGATGAAACCAAGGTTATCGAGAACCAAGAAACACTACATAAACAACACCTGCACACAAATAACAAATACTCGCAAAGTGATGTGTAGAAGGGGTTGTCAATCCCTTTCAGGTAGCGGCGCCAGAAATTGGCAAATGAACGTGAGAGAGTAGTAAATATTGATAGATTGGATCGCAGGAACACGAGATAAAATAAATAAGAATAAATTGCAGCAAGGTATTTTTGGTTTAATAGATCTGAAAATAAAAGCAAAGGAAAATAGATCGCAAAGGCAAATAATATGAGAAAGAGACCCGGTGGCCGTAGGTTGCACTAGTGGCATCTCTCGAGAAAAATAGAAAACGGCGGGTAAACAAATTACTGTTGGGCAATTGATAGAACTTCAAATAATCATGAAGATATCTAGGAAATGATCATTATATAGGCATCACGTCCAAGATTAGTAGACCGACACCTGCCTGCATCTACTACTATTACTCCACACATCGACCGCTATCCAGCATGCATCTAGCGTATTAAGTTCATGGAGAAACGGAGTAATGCAATAATAACGATGATATTATGTTGACAAGATCTATTTATGTAGAAATATACCTCATCGTTTTATCCTTAGTAGCAACGGTACATACGTGTCGGTTCCCCTTTTGTCACTGGGATCAAGCACCGTAAGATCGAACTCACTACAAAGCACCTCTTCCCATTATAAGATAAATAGATCAAGTTGGCCAAACAAAACCCAAATATAGGAGAAGAAATACGAGGCTATAAGCAATCATGCATATAAGAGATCAAAGAAACTCAAATAACTTTCATGGATAAAAAGATAGATCTGATCATAAACTCAAAGTTCATCCGATCCCAACAAACACACCGCAAAAAGAGTTACATCATATGGATCTCCAAGAGACCATTGTATTGGGAATCAAACGAGAGAGAGGAAGCCATCTAGCTACTAACTACGGACCCGAAGGTCCACAAAGAACTACTCACACATCATCAGAGAGGCACCAATGGAAGTGGTGAACCCCTCCATGATGGTGTCTAGATTGGATCTGGTGGTCGTGGACTTTGCGGCGACTGTAATTGATTTTCGTTGACTCCCCTAGGGTGTCTGGAATATTGGGGTATTTATAGAGTAAATAGGTGGTCGGTGGGGCACCCGAGGTGGGCACAACCCACCAGGGCGTGCCTGGGCCTCCAGGCACGCCCTGGTGGGTTGTGATCCCCTCGGAGCACCCCCAGGCGCTTCTTCGGCCCATTGGATGTCTTCTGGTCCAAAAAAATCCACAAAAAGTTTCGTTGCGTTTGGAATCTGTTTGATATTGATTACCGCAATGTAAAAACATGCAAAAAAACAGCAACTGGCACTTGGCACCATGTCAATAGGTTAGTACCAAAAAATGATATAAAATGACTATAAAATGATTATAAAACATCCAAGAATGATAATATAATAGCATGTAACAATCAAAAATTATAGATACGTTGGAGACATATCAACCAAACACATAGCTACTGGTACATACCCTCAACCCCGAGGGTAACTACTCCCTCCTCGTCACGAAGAACGTCGGGATGATGAAGATGGCCTCTGGTGATGATTTCCCCTTCCGGCAGGGCGCTGGAACGGGCTCCCGATTGGTTTTTCGTGGCTAGAGAGGCTGTCGACGGCGGAACTTGCGATCTTGGGTTCTTTCTGGAGGTTACATGATTGATAAGAATTTCGTGGCTACAGAGGCTTACGGCGGCGAAACTCCCGACAATTCAGCCCCACTTGTCAGAAAGTGATTAACGATCTAAATCACTTGATCAGTGCTTTTTGTAAAAAGTTTGCTGAATGTGCGTTGTTTTTCATAAAAAATTAGTGACCTCGTGGTTTTCTGCAAACGATGCCCCATATGTGGTGGTTTTGTGCAATTAACTCATCTGGGGGAGGGGGAGCTGGCGATGGAGATTGGGTGGACTAGTTGAGCGAAACGCCGGCGGGCGGTAGGGGGGTGTTGGCGGCCTAGGTGAAAAGGGTGAAAAATATCCCAGGTCGCCGCGCGGAAAGGCCTATGCAAACGGTTTCCTCTAAGCGCTCGTGTGCACAAAGAGAAAAATTTCGTTTGAAATGAAGACGTGAGTTCATCGTTTCGCCTCTAAATTTTGCCCATGTTAATCAATCACCATTATACCACGGGTTTGATTTTCTAGCGCATTTCAGGTCTCGTGTGCTATATTTAAGACATTTTCTGGCATTTATCGTGCATTTTGGCATATAAATAAAATCCTAGCCGGACTGCATTTCCTGTCGAAAGGGATGAGGATTGCCGTTAAATCTGGGAGCATCCAACGATGTAGACGTATGATCCGTGGTGTTTGGGTTCTGGCCAATCAGAACGCCCGACTCAGATCACGCGCGCAGCAAGGGGGGAGGGGCATCGACCACGGTTTGGTAGGCACACGACTTTCGTGAGTGAACCGTGTGCTATTTCAAAACATTTACATGAACCGGAACTGCATGTGTTGTCGAAAGGGATCAGGATCGCCGTTCGATCAAGGAGCATCCAACTGTGTAGACATACGATCCATGGGGTTTGGGTTCTGGCCAATCAGAATGCACGGCTTAGATCGCGCGCGTGGTAGGAGGGGGGGGGATCGGCCCCGGTTTAGTGGACACATGTCTTTCGTGAGTGAACCGTGTGCTATTTGAAAACATTTACATTAACTAACATCATGTTTTTGTTTGAATGAAAACATGAGCTCATCGTTTCACCTCCAATTTTCTTTCCACGGTAAGAAATCACGATTGTACCCTATGGTTCGATTTTCTGGTATATTTTACCAGGCGGCAGGCCTGGCTAGTAATCTCAAACTTTGAATATGCAAAAAAGAGATCTCGTTTGTATATAAACACTATTCTGATCACGGGATCAGAATAATATTCTGATCACAACATGAACTTCCCGAGTAACGCGCCTGACCTTCCCCGAGTACTAGGTTGAACTTCAGCTAAAAGGTGTCCAAATGGGGCTTGCGATATACTGTTGGATAGCTATTGACATCAGTATCATGACCCAATTTAAATTTTTGGCAAAATGTAAGCGGTTTAAGAGCAGTTTTGAAAACCGTTTTTTCTTCATACAAAAAACGTGAATCATATTTTCGATCGCATTTTTAAACCATTTATCGGAATGAGGCAAATAATATGGCGTTGGAAAGCTGCTGCAAAACCGCTCCTTCCACATGTTGAAAATCTTCTCTAATTCCCTACGGTTAAAGAGTAATTCGGCAAATCGTAGAATTTCACAAACGGAACACCCGTGTTTGTATTTTCGATGACATTTCTAAACGGCTAATCCAATTGAGGCAAATAATATGGCGTTGGAAAGCTTATGAAAATGCGCTACTTTTTCATGTTAAAAGTTTTTTCTAATTTTGAACGGTTTAAAAGTAATTTAGAAAACGGTACAAGTTCCACCGAGTTCGTATTTTCGAGTTAATTTTTTAACCGTACGTCCAAATGCAGCAAATGATATGGCGTTGGAAAGCTTGAAGAAATGCGAAACTTTTTTGTATATATTGTTTCTCCTAATTCATTACGGTTTTATGTCAGTTTTGAAAATGGTTAAAAATGTATTTTTGCCATAATTTCTACAAACTTTATCGAAACGGGGCAAATAATATACCGCTGAAAAGCTACGGAAAATTCAAAACTTTTTCATGTTGATGGTTTTCTCTGAATCCGGGCCGTTTTCAAGTAATTTTGAAAACGGCGAGATCATGCATTCTGCTTTATCGCAAAACAGATTGTTCAAAAATGCACCGCGTGAAGAACTTGAACTTCTCGACATGTCTACTTGAACTTCACTCTGTTTTTCACGTGCTTTTTTTGCTCGTAGATCTCCATCCCCTGCTCCTATCTCTCCATCCACTCACCGGAATTGAGCAAGTGATATACCGATGGAAAGCTGCTATAAACACACAAGTTTCCCGTGTTGATCATTTTTTCATACTCGCGATGATTTTAAAAGTTTTTCATCTAAAATTCATTCAGCGTAGTAGTTGAACTTCCTGTTGTTTTCACGTTGAACTTCTGTGACGTATTTTTGTTTGTAATTTTCTCATCCATTCGTCAGTGTTACACAAATGATATTACTTTTGTACAAACCTCTCACAATAATTTTTTTAACTTTTTCCGATTGAGGACTTGAACTTACACAAATGATATTCTTGCCGTTTTGAAGTAAATTAGAAAATGGCAAGATTATGATTTCTGCCTTCATCGCGAACGGAAACGCACTGCGTGAAGTAGTTGAACTTCTTGGGCATGTCTGTTTGAACCTCACTCTGTTTTTGACGTGCTGTTTTTTGCACTGCGTGAAGTAGTTGAACTTCTGGGGCATGTCTGTTTGAACTTCACTCTGTTAGACTTTATTGTATTTTTCTTATATGAAATACACACCATGTAGTACGCGAACTTCTGGTTGTTATCGCTTTGAACTTCTCTCCGGTTTGAGAAAATTATTTTAAAACACAAAAAACAACATTTTTTATGTATTTTGGACATCTAACTACACGGTGAACCTCTCTCACAAGATTTTTTTGAACTTTTCCTCATCGAGCACTTGAACTTCTAGCAACCTTTTTTTTATGAGTTGTTTTTAAAAGTGCAAAAAAGGCGTTGTGTTTTTTATTTTTTGAATAGGTAAATCCTAGGTTTTAATAAACTCTGAACTTCTCTATTATTTCAATATGAACTTCACCTTTTTATATTTTGAGTAAAGAATTGTATTTGATTTTTATACGAAAAAAATCGAACAAGGAGAATACAAGGTGAACCTCTTTCGCAAGAATTTTTGAACTTCTCGGGACAGAGTACTTGAACCTCTTGCAACAAATCTGAGTTTTTATATACTTCGAACTTCTCTGTGTACGTGAACCTCCTTTTACAAGAATATTTGAACTTCCTGGGCCCACCACATGAACTTCTAGCTAAATGTATTTCTAGACCTTGTCTTTTTATTCTTTTATTCGTATATGAAAAACACTCCATGTAGTAGTTGAACTTCTGTGTTATTTTTATTTGAACTTCACATTTTTGTTTGGCTTTACTAATGGAAAAAATTCAAGTTTTTATGGACATCGAACCGCTCTAACTTTTTCTAGTTTTTCCTTTTTATTTAATTTTAAACTTCTTCATTTTATTCTTTAGTAATGAGAAAACATCTGAGTTTTTTTAATCTTCGTACTTCTCTCTTGTTTTACTTTAAAATTCTTAGAGAAAAATATGGTTTTAAATAAGCAAACAATTTTCTAGGTTTTAAAATTTGAACTTCTAGGTATTTTGACCTTCTCGGTTATTTCAAATTGAACTTCTAGTGTTTTCAAATTTGAACTTCTAGGTTTTTTTTAACTGAACTCCTCTGTTATTTTGAGTTGACCTTCTTAGTTTTGTAAGAAAAATTGAACTTCTCTATTATTTAAATTTGAACCTCTATGGGTATTTTAGAAACGGGGAAAATCCAAGTTTTTTAAATTTTGAATTACTCTATTTTTTCAGTTTTGAACTTCTTGGTTTATTCTTTAGAAATGGGGAAAATCTAATTTTTGTAATAAACATCGAAACAATCTTTGTTATTTTAATTTGAACTTCTCATATTCTTTTTAATATCTTTTCTACATTTATACATTATAATTCTGTAGTTTTCCTAGTGAAAGTTTTTTGTATGAAGTACTAGTGGAATCAGAGTTGGAAAATATAGGCTTTTATAGTTGATCGTGACCACTAGGTAAAAAACATCACTTTTTATTTGAACCACGCACGTTCTTTTATCAGTGAATAGTAAGACACATTGTACCTTATCCTCTCACACATGACACGTTCCTTATCCACACCGTCTGAACACACTCATCTTTATCTCTTTCACCCCATGCTTTTGTCTTCTTCTCTATACACCCAAATTAACAGCAACCAAAGCCAGCAGCAACTCGGTGACATGCGCGGGGAAGATGACAGGGAACACAACACACACAGCTACGGGAAAATCCTAATATAGTAATAAACATTGAACCTCTCATTATTTAAATTTGAACTTCTAGGGGTTTTTATTAAAATATTGAACTACTCTATTATTTCAATTTGACCTTCTTGGTTTTAGTTTTAGAAACGGGAAAAATCATTTTGGTAAACATTGAACCATTTTGTTATTTTAACTTGAATTTCTTGGTTTATTTTCTTTTTTATAAACATCAAATTGAGTTGTCATGTTAATTTCAACTTAGTATGTTTTTAGGACTAGCATTTTTTTAATTGGTGCACTCTTTTCTCATAATGATTTATTTTAACATGTAAATCCTAGGTTTTAATAACCTCCGAACTTCTGTGTTATTTTAATTTGAACTTCAATTTTTTTTAGTAAATAATTGTTTTTAACTTTTAAATAAATATTGAATTTGAATGTTTTTTCAATTTGAACTTCATGGTTGATTGTTTAATAACATTGGGTTTTTATGTATTTTAATAACAGTAAAATCCTAGCATTCTTAATAAACATTGAACCACTTATTGATTTTTTGTATACATCGACTACTCCATTTTTTATTTGAACTTCTTGATTATAAACTTTAGGAACGAGGAAAATCTGTGTTTTTTATAAACATCAAACTGTTTCATTTTTAAATTTGAATTTGTTCGTTTTATTTCTTTTAGTAAGAGGGGAAATCGCCATGGAGCCACGAATCTGTGTTCACATCTACATGTGTGTGAAACGAACACCACCGAAGAAAAAGGAACCGTGGGCCCCCTAGAGTTATTCACGTGGAAGAGAGAGGGCAATTAATTAGGGTAATTAATTCTAGCGGGCCTTATTCCTGTTTTTTTTTGGAACAAATAGAAATTGCTAGTGAGACCTATACACCGGACCAGAGGGAGTTTGTTGTATCTTGTGAGGTTATGATATTTTATGTCGCAACATTTTATGCATTTTTGTGTCGCGACATTTTATGCCCCGATCCCTTTTTTGATGATTTTTCTTCTGTATGTGGTACATGTGAACTTAGAAATTTCTGAAACATTAACTTCGCGTGCTATTGAAAATTTAAAAAAATTACACACGGAAATATACATACACGGTACACCACAACAATTACTTTGTTATTTTTTCAAGAATTATCTAGTGAACTTATTTGGATTTTTCCACTTGAACTTCTAGTGTTTTTTTACTTACTCAACCTCGCATGTCAACTTATTTTCCTTATTTTTGATTTTTCCCCAAAATTTTGAACTTCTGGACCTTTTACCCGTGAACTTATTTTTCAGATTTTTTAGTGAATTCAACGTTTTTGTTATGTTTTGAAGCTTTCTCATTTTTTTGTTATGTTATAACTTTTTTCCTTATCTGCACTTATCCAGCTGTCGTTTTTGAACTTCTAATAAGGTTTTTGCACCGTGGGTAGGTCCTTTTTTTTCTAAACGAGTGTACAAGTTTCACTTTCTCATACTATCACTTTTAACTTAATTACATGATGTTCTAGAATGGAACATTTTGTACTCACTTGCGTTTGTCACCGTTTTTTTGTGTGCTCGCCTCTTTATATTTGGGCAATCAAGGTGTGTGTTTTTCCTAATGCGAACATTTTGAACTTCTCATCCACAATTTTTTTGTGCACATCTTTGTGCGCATTGGTGGGCAAACTTGTTGTAAAAAACAGTTAAAAAACAAAACCTTGTTCTCCTTTGGGGCATAAACACAAACAGTTGCGATGCACACGAGCAAGCACAAGATCTGAAACTTCTTCATTCTGTTCGTGTACACACAGAATACACACTCACCATCAGCACAAACACACATCCAGGACCCAACACAACGCTAGCTCACGAACGCAGTGAGCCGCAGCAGGCCATAGCGCTATGGAGCAGCCAGTGGCAGCAGGCCATAGCACCGTGGGCTGCTCCGACTGCTTCGGCAGTCTGCAACAGGTCCTACCTGGTCGCCTCCACGCTCCACATCCTCCCAGCGACGCACACATCATCTCCCCCATCGGTGGCTCGCATGAGCAATAAAGAACCCAGTGGTAAATTCAGCAAAGCGGTGTGGTGTTTCCTATCATGCCAATGGCGGAGAAGCTGGACTGCAGCCTGGGGCATAGGCGAATTGTCGGAGGCCTCGACCTTAGAGCTGCCATGAGAGGATACAGAGGTCCACGACGGCTGGCGAGGGGAAGTTTGAGCGGCTAGTCGCACGCGTGGACGAGGGTTGTCCCGAGGCTGTAGCGGATACGGGCTGGAGGCCGCGCCGGGGGGCAGTCCGTGGTGGCGTCCGGACGCCGTTCACGGCGGCAGCCGGAGCCGCACCACATCCCCCACGAGAGCTAGCGGTGGTCTGCAGTGGCAGCTAGAGAAGGACGGCAAAGGCAGCTGTAGCTAGCGGCGGATGGTGGCGGCGCGATCCGGGGAGGGAGGCGGCGGCGACATGATCCGTGGAGGGTGACGGGGTCAGCGGCGCGATCCGGGGAGGGAAGCGACAGTAGCGACACAATCCGTGGCGGGGGGCCACGTGGCGACCGGTTCTCGGGAGGGGGGCTGCGCGGTGGCCGTACCCCGGGGCGGGCCGGCGCCGGCGATTGTGGGTGGCTGGATCGGAGAGGAAGTGGGGGCGCGGGGATGGTGGCTGGATCGGGGAGGGAGTGGGTTGCGTGGGGAGTTACGGTGGTTTTTTTTGTTCGGTGGCATTTTTGGATCGCACGAACCTCCAGCGGGCCTTATACAGGGTGCTGTGATCTAAATAGTTATTTTAATTTCAGAATTAGAATAGTGTTATTCTATATATACATACATACATACATACATAAACATTATTCTGACCAAGGGATCAGAATAATATTCTGATCACAACCTAAACTGCCTGAGTAACGCGGTGTGACACCTCAAGACCGGAGCTTCAGACGTGTTCCATGTTTTCCGAGTTTCGTTGTGTGATTTTGTTTTATCTGTTGCATTCATCATTGCATCATATGCATTGTATCATGTCATCATGCTATCATGTCATTTTTTTTTCTTAACTCAACTAAATAAATGGCATGGATCTTTGATCCATTTAAATCGAGGGAACTCACATGATGGTTTCTCTTTAAAACATATCCTCCCGATAGTAGGGAGCTATATTCAATATTTCTTTAATTTCAAATTCACCATAACACACTTGCAAAAATCCCAATGCTTTAGTTATCAAAACTCTTGGCCTCTAACTTTGTCATATGTCTTTTCGTCATTTTCCGGAGCTTCATCTAAAATTCTTAACATTTTTGGGCACTTTAAAAAACCTTTCCTAGTTCAAGCCTTTTGAATTCAAACTTGACCTTTTCTATTTTCTCGGACCGTGCACATTTTTGTGAGTCCACGAAATTTATCCCCATGCCTAAATCCTGTCTCCACCCTTCCTTTCTTTTTCTTTCCTTTGCTATTTTTTATCTAGGCTTTAGAAGGGAAAGAGAGGGAATAAGAGAGAGAGAGAGCCCAGCCAAGATCTAGGCGCAGCCCCCTTCTCTTCTGGGCCGGCCTCCAAGGCCCAACCGCGCCCCGCGGTAACCCTAGCACGCCCGATCCCATCTCCCCTCTCCCTCTCGATCTCTCCCTTGCGCCACCAAGGGACAGCGAGCGTGCTGCCTCGCTCTATCTCCCCTTCCCCTCCCTCTTCCTCTCGCTCGCAGGACTCTTCCCTCTTTTCGCTCTCTCCCTCACGTAGCGTATCCCATCGCCCGGCTCCAGGACCTCGACTTCCTCCTCGTCGCTGGACCCTGCTCCGGCGCCGCGCCGCTGCGGCCAGGAGCTCCGGCCCCAACCTCCGCCCGCGCCAGCGTCCTCCACGCCTCCCCATCTTCATCTCCGACAGGGAGACGCCGCCAAGCTCCGCCCCGCGGCCCTGGCCGCCGACCGCACCAACCCCGACACTGGCCTGCTACCTCACCTCCCTGCGCTGGCGACTTCCGCCTCCAGGAATTCCCGGCGAGCAAGCCGCAACCCGAGCACTCCTTGCCACGCAGGCATCTCCATCTCGAACCCTCCTCGTCGCTTGCATCTTCTTCGGCAGCGTCGCCGCGCCCGCACGCCTCTGGCGAGGCTTCGAAGGCCCCGTCGTCGTCCTGTTCAACTCGCACCATCAGGGACTGGATATGACGCCCCCATTCAATCATACACTAATCATACACGCAAACGTGTACGATCAAGATCAGGGATTCACGGGAAGATATCACAACACAACTCTATAAATAAAATAAGTCATACAAGCATCATATTACAAGCTAGGGGCCTCGAGGGCTCGAATACAAGAGCTCGATCATAGACGAGTCAGCGGAAGCAACAATATCTGAGTACAGACATAAGTTAAACAAGTTTGCCTTAAGAAGGCTAGCACAAACTGGGATACTGATCGAAAGAGGCGCATGCCTCCTACCTGGGATCCTCCTAAGCTACTCCTGGTCGTCGTCAGCGGGCTGCACGTAGTGGTAGGCACCTCCCGAGTAGTAGTAGTCATCATCGACAGTGGCGTCTGGCTCCTGGGCTCCATCGTCTAGTCGTAGAAATCGAGTATAGAAAGGGGGAAAAGATGGAGCAAAGCAACCGTGAGTACTCATCCAAAGTACTCGCAAGCAAGAAGCAACACTACATATGTATGCATTGGTATCAAATGGAATAAGGGTATCATACGTGGGCTGAACTGCAGAATGCCGGAATAAGAGGGGGATAGCTAGTCCTTTCGAAGACTACACTTCTGGTAACCTCCATCTTGCAGCAGAAGAAGAGAGTAGATGATAACTTCACCCAGTAACATCATGTAGCATAATCCTAACCGATGATCCTCCCCTTGTCGCCCTGTGAGAGAGCGATCACCGGTTGTATTTGGCACTTGGAAGGGTGTGTTTTATTAAGTATCCGGTTCTACTTGTCATAAGGTCAAGGTACAACTCTGGATCGTCCTTTTACCGAGGGAGACGGCTATTCGAATAGATCAACTTCCCTGCAGGGGTGCACCACATTTCCCAACATGCTCGATCCCATTTGGCCGGACACACTTTCCTGGGTCATGCCCGGCCTCGGAAGATCAACACGTCGCATCCCTACCTAGGCACAACAGAGAGGTCAGCACGCCGGTCTAAATCCTATGGCGCAGGGGTCTGGGCACATCGCCCATTGCACACCTGCACGTTGCGTACGCGGCTGGTGAGCAGACCTAGCAACCTCCATTACAAAGGAAGTTGCGTTACGCGGTCCAACCCGCCGCGCGCCGCTCAGTCGCTGATGTCACGAAGGCTTCGGCTGATACCACGACGTCGAGTGCCCATAAATGTCCCTGCGTAGATGGTTAGTGCGTATAGGCCAGTAGCCAGACTCAGATCAAATACCAAGATCTCGTTAAGCATGTTATCTTGAAGTAACCACGAACGCCGACCAGGGCCAGGCCCACCTCTCTCTTAGGTGGTCTCAACCTGCCCTGTCGCTCCGCCTCAAAGTAACAGTTGGGGGCCGTCGGGAACTCAGGCCCACCACTACCTGGATGGAGCCACCTGCCCCTTCAGCCCCCACATCAGAATCACTTGCGGGTACTCAACGAGCTGACCCGACTTTAGTCACCACCTGTAGCATGTATATATGTATAAGTATATACCCGTGATCACCTCCCGAGTGATCACAGCCCGATAGTATAGCATGGCAGACGGACTAGAATGTAGGGGCACTGATGATAAACTAGCATCCTGTACTAAGCATTAGGATTGCAGGTAAAGGTAACAACAGTAGTAGCAAGGACAGGCTATGCATCAGGATAGGATTAACGGAAAGCAGTAACATGCTACACCACTCTAATGCAAGCAGTATAGAGAAGAGTAGGCCATATCTGGTGATCAAGGGGGGGGGGCTTGCCTGGTTGCTCTGGCAAGAGAGAGGGGTCGTCAACAATATAGTCGTACTGGGTAGCAGCGGCGTCGGTCTCGGTGTCTAGCGAGAGAAGAGGGGGAAGAAACAATAAATATTAAGCAAACAGATGCATAGCGATGCATGACATGACAAGTAGCGGTGCTAGGGGTGCCCTAACGCGATATGAGGTGGTACCGATGAAGGGGGAAACATCCAGAAAAATATCCCCGGTATTTCACGTTTTCAGACAGATGAACCGGAGGGGGAAAGTTGCGTGTTCGCTATGCTAGGGATGCATGACAGACGAACGGGCTGCGTATCCGGATTCGTCTTGTCGTTCTGAGCAACTTTTATGTGCAAAGTTTTTTCATCCGAGTTACGGACATTTTGTATTAACTTTCAAAGTTTTAATTTATTTTCTGAATTTCTAGATTTAATACTAATTCAAAATATTATAAGAACTAAATGCTAAGTGCACCCGAAAGTGTACCCATCAGTGTGTGCTTGAGGCTAACAGTGGGCCCAAGTCAACAATTGACTCAGTAGTCAACATTTGACTGGTCAAACGTGAACAGTGCGGTGGGGGCCATCTGTCATTGGCTAGGTGATACACAGTCAGCAGTTTGACTGGTCAAACTGGCCAAGGTGGGGCCACATGTCATAGTCTAGGGTTAGTTCAAGAGTTTAGTTTAACTAGGGGTTCCACTGTCATATTCTGTTAGGCTAGCTAAACCAATTAATTAGGTTAATTAACCAAATAATTAATTAACTATTTATCCTATTTTATTTATTTCTTTTGGTTATTCATTTCGTTCCTCTTTTTCAGGGGGGTTGGTCCCAGTGGCAGTGGCACAAGCAGCCATGGCTTGGCAACGCGCGACCGCTCACAGAGGAGCGCCGGCGACGAGCGCAGAGCGCGACGGGGGAGCAGGGCATGGCCACGGATAAGAGCAATGCCGACGAGGCGCATGCACGCCGGAGCGGGCTGGGGCACGACAGATGCAAAACTGTGCGAGGCCAGCCGCGAGCAACGACGGGTGAGCAGTAACAGAGGGAGGCGAGGCCATGCGTGGGCGAGAGGGTGCACGGATCAGCGCGGGGCGTCGGTGACTGCGGCGAGGAGAAAAGGAGACGAGGGAGGTGCTCACAGCCGTTGGAGGGGAGCGGGGGCGGCGAGGCGTGGCGGTGACCCGTGAGGAGGAGGTCGGGGAGGTTCCGGCGACGGCGGCGGGTGACGAGGGGGGCTCCGGTGAGGGGGAAGAAGGCGAGGGAGGCCGGACCCGCGACGGGGCCTCCGGGATCCGTCCATCTCCGGTGAGGGGCGACTTGGCGCGACACAACTAGGCGGTGGCCATGGGAGGAGCTCATGCGAGGCGATGGTGCGAGGACGGCGGGAGGTGGCGGATCCCCGGGCGCGGGCGCGGCGGCGGTGGCGCGGCCGCGCGGCCGCGAGAGGAGGAGAGGGCGCGGTGGGCACCGGAGTAGGCGACGGGTGCGCGCAGCGATGCAGTCCCTTCCCCCGATCCCGATCTGGATCAGGGAGGGACGAACATGGGGGGAGTGGGGGTGAGTGGTGGGTGCGGGCTAGGTTCCGTTGCTCGGGGATAAGGTGGGACGGGATGGGCCTCCTGGTGGCATGGGTGGCCGGTTGGGCCATTAGGCCCATGAAGAGGGGGGCTTTGTTTTTATTTTTTCTTTCTTTTTTTAGTTTTGTTTTATGTTATCCTTTTCTGTTTTGCACTATTTCTTGCACTACATGAGTTTTGAAAAAAGTGTTATTGAGCAGAATAAATACTAGGGAAAAACCTAGTACTGTCACAAAAAGTGTGAGGGTTGTTGAATTCATTAGGATTGGGTTTAAATATAAATGAGTTAAAAGTTGCTATATTGGCTCTATTTTGAAAAGGTTAGGGGCATTTCATTAATTCAAATAACGTTGGTTTCTCCATGAAAATTACTTGGTGATTATTTGCAACATTATGAACATTTTAGTTTTGACATTTGAAAACTTTAAATGTTTTGACTTTAATTTAAATTTGAATATGGACCAGATTTGAACCAATGCGGGTTTAACAACAGTAGTCATGATGACGTGGCACCATTAGCAGGGAATTACTGTAGCTTAATTATCCAGGCGTCACAATTCTCCTCCACTACAAGAAATCTCGTCCCGCGATTTAAGGCGTGGAGTAAGGGGGAAAGACTCGGGAAGGACGGAGCTCAAAACAAGATAGGTACCCGGGGCCATCTCAGTGAACGTGACATAGGGGCATGTGTCGAGTTAAAGTTCAATAAATTCATCGAGAGCAAGGTAAGAAGGTGTAATAAGAAGCTTCAAGTGGGTAGGCAATCATTCATTGCCTGAAACGGGGAGGGGGTGAAAGGGGTTCAGGGCAATGGGATTAAGTATTGCGTCTGGTACTAGAATAGATCACTAGGAAGGTGGCCCGTGAATTACATACAAAGTCAAACGTGGGGAATAACTTTGACAACAGGGTGTACAGGAGAGTCAGGTTTCGATCCTGTGGAACTGTGGGTTATGGGCCCACCATGTGGGTTAAAAGTAGGAAGGGGGATGACGTCTTGCATGATCATGTAAGCAAGGCATGCCAGAGGATAGACTATCGATTATGTTGGCAACAACCATTGGTACCAAGGGCTAGGGACGAAGAGAACCATTTTCCTGCTCATTGAACGAGGCGGACCAATAGGCAAAGTTCTCGTCCATCGGTGGTTACTGGAATGCTATCAACAAAAGCAACAGGGTCTTACTGACACGGTTGTACACCAAGGTGTTTACATAAGCAGAAGAATATTACTGCTTAGATCATATAGATCACCAGAAAGGTTAAACCAAACAATGGAGAGAAAAATATGATTATCAGATTAAAAAGGACAATGGAAAGGAAAATGTGTTTAAACACATATTTCATGGGTATATCCTTCCCAAGGACAAGAAGAGCACGATATCCATGACAGGATATAATGTAGAAAACTCTTTAGGTAGGGGAGAGAAATTCCATGACATTACCCATACAATGGTGTTTGGATAATTGAGCGAGAAACATTTAACATTGGACTTCAAATGTTCTTGTTGAAAAGCGGATTACCACAGACATGCCTCGGGATAGCATTGACATGGTCTGCAAGCAAAGGTCAGACTTTGGATACACAAGGGATCCATCAGGAACAACTCATAGAATAAGTCTTACAATTTACTTATGGAAGAATGATTAACCTTGCTAGAAAGGAAACTATAACAATAGGCCCTCCAGGCAGGTGTGTTAGGATGACATCACCTTATCGGGTTAAGGACCAATGTTATAACTCTTGGGAATATGTTCCAACTATCATATCTGAACGAGATTCAGATCTGATTGGTGTCAGGATAGCTCAGACTCAGGATGTCTGAGAAGAAAAGATGCAACACAAATTGACGAGCTGACATTGTAAGATTCTCGAGAAATGAACTATGGAAACAAGTTCCGAACCATGGGTTCATCATTAAACCAAGGAGAGGATGAGGAGGTGGCTGATGAACTCAACAAAAATTCATTGAGATTTCCAAAAGATGGATGTCCACAATTATGTGAACAAGGAGATAGCATTTGTCAGATCAGATGATATAATGATGTATGCTCGAGGGAAACATACACAATTTAATCATTGGTTGAAAGGCGCACTCGGAAATCTGGACTTAGGTAGCAAGATCAATGTTAGAAGGGTGATTCAATAAGCAATTTACTTAGAATGAAACTATCGACCAATAACTTACAAGCAATAGGGTTGCTAGAAGTTTTGACTTCACACACCATACTTAAATGGCTGGTATCCTGGTTAGAAACAACACGGGGACCAAGATATGAACGGAGATGGCGAGAAATATTACTATATCAAGAATTATTAAGAGGTGGTGAAATTCTCATGACATTCTTGACATAAAAGATGGTAATACTCCAAGGCAAAGAAGAACACATGCTGGATAGCAAGGATCTCAAGGTATAACACAAAATATGAACAAGTTTGTGTTGAACAGAAGGCAATAAAGTGGTCAATGATAACACAAATCATTTAGGGCAAGGATGGTATTTCTCATCATGAATTCAGTTGATAGCCTGGAAGAGCTCAGAATGCTGATGATGATCATGACACATTTGTCGAGATATTTCATGAAGATGTAATCGATCGACGATGGCATCAAGTCAAAGAATGATGAAGCGAATGGCTATTGGAACCATGGGTACGACACAAACTCGAAATCAAGCTTGCTGTTCAAGACATAATGATATGACGGGCAAGATCGACGTAAGCTTAGCTCATCGTCGAAAGTTGTGCTCTGAGATTTAAGGACCAACTAGCACAGTTAAAATCATCACAGTAATGATGTGACGCCCGGATAATTAGGCTACAGTAATCCCCCGTTAACGATGCCATGCCACTTTGATTACTGTTAGTAATCTCGCGTTAGCTCGAAACCGATTCAAATTCAAAATCAAAATCAAGCAAACAATAAAAGTTTTTCAAATATTAAAACTAAAATGTTCAATAAATAGTAGATAAATCAGAGGCTATGATAAAATTGTAAACAACATTATTGAAATTTGATAAGTGACTTAAACAACCTCAAACAGTGGCTGAAAACATTATTTACTAACCTTTTTATTAATAAAAATAAATATGAAATGATAATTACCCCAAACTAGTTTTTGGTGGTAGGATATATTGTGTTTTGAATTTTGGGCCAACTCTCATATTTTACAAAACTCATTTGGTGCCCAAACAATTAGCCAAAAACAGAAAAGGAAATAAATAAAAGAAAAGAAAATACAAAAAAAAGAAAGAGAAAAACCCCTGCCCCTGGGCTTCGGCCCAGCAAGACAAGGCTACCCGACCGGCCCACCCTACCCCTGCTTAACCCCCCACTCCCACCGAAACCCTAGCCCATATTCCCCACTCCCCCCCACTCGGTCCACTCCCTCCCGATCCGATCTGGATCGGGATCCCGTTGACGCCGCCGCCGATCCCCGCGGTGACTACGCCGGAGCTGCCACCGTCGCCCTCCGCCTCGACCCCCCCCCCCCGCCGGACCGCTTCATCCTCGTCTTCCCCTCGCCCCTCTCCCCCTGCGTGCCCGTCGCCGCCTGGACCGCGCCGGCGCCAGGAGCTCCCCCACCGGTCTGCTTCCCCGTCGCAAGTCGTCCCCGACCTTCCCCGAGCCCGCTGCCAGTTTCCCTACCCCCCCGACGTGAGCTCCCTCCTCTTCCCCGAGCCCTCGCGCGTCCAGGCCACGCGCCCGGCCGCACTTTGGTTGCGCCCATGGCCACGCCTGGCTGTGCCAGGGCGCGCCCCAGCCACTGCCCTCGCCTCCGTCGCCCCCCCCGTGCCCCCGCCTACTCTGCACACGGCCACGGCCACAGCCGACGGCGCCGACCTCAACGCTCCTTCTCGCGGCCGCCTCTCCACAGGCCACGGCTGGCGCGCCCCGCTCCGGCCTTGTCGTCGCCGTTGGTCACCGCGCCCGACCCCGTGGCGCCCCTGCTTCCCCCCCGCCCTGCTCCGCGCCGTCTCCTGCTACCGTCGCCGCTCGGTCCGACCGCACCATCCACGGCCCCGGCGTCCTCCTTCGGTGACTGCCCGCTTCGCCACGGCCCCGCCTCGAGGTGGCCTCGCCGGCGTCGCGCCGGCGCCCGCTCCCCTTCCCGGTTGGCCGCGACGCCCGGTGGCCTCGTCCCACTCGGGCGGGCTATGCCCTGTGGCCGTTCGCCCGAACCTCCCCGTAGCACCCGATCCACTAAGGCCTTGGCCCTATGACAAGTGGGGCACAGCCCCAGAACGTTTTAGTAAAAAAAAATAATAAAATAAAATAAATAAATAGATAATAATAATTAAATTAATTAATTAATTAAGGCATTAATTAAGTTAATTAATCACAATTAGATTAACCTAATTAACTGTTAGATAATTAATCAAACAATGACAGTGGGGCCCACCCCCTAATTAATTATGATTAGTTTAATTAAACTGTTAATTAAAATGTGTCACTGACCAGTGGGACCCACTGGTCAGGTTGACCAGTCAACTCTATTGACTGCTGACGTCAGCATGACATCATGCTGATGTCATTAATCTATTTTCGAATTTAATTTAAATAAATAATTAAAATCAGAAAATGAATTAAATCTTTAGGAAATCATATCTTTTAATCCGTAATTCGGATGAAAATACTTTATACATGAAAGTTGCTCAGAACGACGAGACGAATTTGAATACGCAGCCCGTTTATCCGCCACGCATCCCTAGCATAGCGAACATGTAACTTTTCCCCTCCGGCTCCTCTGCCCGAAAACGCGAAACACCGGGGATACTTTCCCGGATGTTTTCCCCCTTCCCCGGTACCACCTTGTACCGCGCTAGGGCACACCTAGCACCACGCTTTGTCATGTCATGCATCGCTATGCATCTGTTTGCTTAAATATTTATTGTTTCTCCCCCTCTTCTCTTGCTAGACACCGAGACCGACGCCGCTGCTACCCAGTACGACTACGGAGTTGACGACCCCTCTCTCTTGCCAGAGCAACCAGGCAAGCCCCCCCTTTGATCACCAGATATCGCCTACTCTTCTCTATACTGCTTGCATTAGAGTAGTGTAGCATGTTACTGCTTCCCGTTAATCCTATCCTGATGCATGGCCTGTCCTTGCTACTACTGTTGTTACCTTTACCTACAATCCTAATGCTTAGTATAGGATGCTAGTATTTCCATCTGTGGCCCTACATTATTGTCCGTCTGCCTTGCTATACTATCGGGCCGTGATCACTCGGGAGTTGATCACGGGTATATACTATATACTTTATACATGATACATGTGGTGACTAAAGACGGGTCGGCTTGAGGAGCACCCGCGAGTGGATCTTTGAGGCGGAGCGACAGGGCAGGTTCAGACCACCTAGGAGAGAGGTGGGCCTGGCCCTGGTCGACGTTCGCGGATACTTAACACGCTTAACAAGATCTGGGTATTTGATCTGAGTTTGGCCATTTGGTCTATACGCACTAACCATCTACGCGGGAGTAGTTATGGGTATCCCGGCGTCGTGGTATCAGCCGAAGCCTTCGTGACGTCAGCGACTGAGTGGCGCGCGCCGGATTGGAACGTAAGCCTGCTCTTGTATTAGGGGGCTAGTTCTGCTTCCGGCCGCGTACGCAACGTGCAGGTGTGCTAAGGGCGATGGGCCCAGACCCCTGTGCGCTTAGGTTTAGACCGGCGTGCTGACCTCTCTGTTGTGCATAGGTGGGGCTGCGACGTGTTGATCGTCCGAGGCCGGGCATGACACAGGAAAGTGTGTCCGGGCAAATGGGATCAAGCGTGTTGGGGTATGTGGTGCACCCCTGCAGGGAAGTTAATCTATTCGAATAGCCGTGATCTTCGGTAACAGGACGACTTGGAGTTGTACCTTGACCTTATGACAACTAGAACCGGATACTTAATAAAACACACCCTTCCAAGTGTCAGATACCACCGGTGATCGCTCTCTCACAGGGCGACGAGGGGAGGATCATCGGTTAGGATTATGCTATGCGATGCTACTTGGAGGACTTCAGTCTACTCTCTTCTACATGTTGCAAGACGGAGGCTGTCAGAAGCGTAGTCTTCGAAAGGATTAGTTATCCCCCTCTTATTCTGGCATTCTGCAGTTCAGTCCACATATGATACCCTTACTCCATTTGATACCCATGCATATGTAGTATAGCTCCTTGCTTGCGAGTACTTTGGATGAGTACTCACGGTTGCTTTCTCCCTCTTTTCCCCCTATCCCTTCTACCTGGTTGTCGCAACCAGATGTTGGAGCCCAGGAGCCAGATGCCACCTTCGACGACGACTCCTACTGCACCGGAGGTGCCTACTACTACGTGATGCCCGCTGACGACGACCATGAGTAGTTAGGAGGATCCCAGGCAGGAGGCCTGCGCCTCTTTTGATCTGTATCCCAGTTTGTGCTAGCCTTCTTAAGGCAAACTTGTTTAACTTATGTCTGTACTCAGATATTGTTGCTTCCGCTGACTCGTCTATGATCGAGCTCTTGTATTCGAGCCCTCGAGGCCCCTGGCTTGTAATATGATGCTTGTATGACTTATTTTTATTTGTAGAGTTGTGTTGTGATATCTTCCCATGAGTCCCTGATCTTGATCGTACACGTTTGTGTGTATGATTAGTGTACGATTGAATCGGGGGCGTCACAAGTTGGTATCAGAGCCGACTGCCTGTAGGAATCCCCCTTCCACACTCTTTGGCCGAAGTTGAGTCTAGACATTACAGAAACTTTTACTAACATGGCTGTGTGCCTTACGGGCCCACGTCGCCATTTGGGTGGTAGTAGGATCTTTTACTCCTCGATCCTTACTCTGGGACTCTGACATCTCTCCTATTCGGGTTAAATGATTTGACTAAAATCTAACTTTAGGTTCTCGAAAATACTTCCTCCCGGAGAGCCCCATTCAGGCCAGATGATCGACTGGTTCAACAGAAGATTCTGACAATACTCTCTGATGTTCTCCCGAAACCTTATGCCGTTGCTTTTGCAATTCCCTACCACCGAAAAATCCCTATGGATAAATACTTACACCTGTCGTTCTTACTTTTATACCTAGTTGGTCTTGTTATTACAAGATACCCCGAAATACTCGTCATTGTTTCAATAATCCTTTGAGCTTACTGCCTTGCTGTTCTTTGTCACTCGAATACCCCTACGGATAATTCTCGCACTTATCGAGTATCCGCTCATCCCCCAGTTGTTCATGTGTTTCACAATGGTCTTTGAAATACTATTCGATCCTCCAAAAATCCTTAGTAACTTATTGCTCTGCAATACTTGTCTGCTTGCATTATGGATGCTTTCCATATGTCTGGCAATATTCGTTAGTATCCTTAGGCACCGTCTTTTTGATCCTATTGATTCAACATGAGTGCGAATGCACGCAATCATCAGTTGCTCCTTTTAAATTATCTTTCCGGCTCAGACGTTATTTTAAAACATGAGCTGGATCTCGACCAATCAAATTGCTGCCGATTGTAACCCTAAGGCTATTCAACTTATCCATCCCTAATCAGAGCATTGCTTCGGATCCCTTGTCTTGGAATTGATAATTCCTTTGCATTTGAACTTTGAGTTAGTCAGTTGTTTCCATAAACTGATCTCCTTGTATTACTTCTTCCTCGGGTTGAGTACCGATGCTCACATCAGACCCCTTGTGGACCACCAGATCCTTTGTTGGATTTTATCTGACAGATTCCTTCATATTCTATAAGCTTGTGAGCCTTTCCTCGGATACATAATGCCTTTGGTAAATTGTATCATCTGCTTTCTCCAACATGCTCTACTCTCGAGCTTGTGTTAATTATTCCTGAAATTGTGGTATATGCTCCTAAGATGCCTCGATGGGTTGAACCTATGCCTTCCATATTATGTGTGAACTCGAAAGTTTTCACGAGTCATAGTCGTCTGGTATTTTGCCAGATAATTCAACCCTACAACTTCTTCGAAAAAGAGAAGTGAATGAAAGGTTATACACTGAAGAAGTGGGAGTCGACCTTGAACTTGTGTTCATGCCCATGGACACGATGTATATCCTATCATGGAAGATTCTTGTAATAATAACTATCCCCTTGATATAATATCATTTGGTATCTGTGAATTGATCCTTGCAATCGTGGTTCCGACCATGATCTCCTTTAAATACCATTTCTCGTGCAAGTTTAAGCACCTGTCTTCTATAGAGCAATACCCCAGTCCAACCTCTACTTTGATCCGTCGTCGAGTATTACCCCCTGGTATCTCAAGGATACCACGGGATACATAACTTCTTATGAGTTCTTCATCAACTAATATTCTTGCCGATTCCATTTTTCCAACGGGTTCTCAGTTGTTAGAACCCCTCAAGGACACCGACAACTGAATTGAGTCTGCACTACGATTCAACAACTCTTGGTAACCTTCATTACTTACGAGTCTGAACTCGATCACGTCATTCCGAGCCTACTCGTCTATATCATTATCGTGCCAAATTTTAACTGTGCTACCTGGTCCTTTTTTTTCCGGAGCACAATTATGACGATGGGCTAAGCCTACGTTGATCTTTCTTGTCTTATTGTTTCACCTCAAACAACAAACTTGATTTCAAGTTTGTGTCGCACCCATGGTTCCAATAACCTTTCGCTTCATCATTCGTTTGACTTGATGTCATCGCCGACCGATTACATCTCCATGAAACCTCTTGACAGAAATTGTCATGATCATCATCAACATTTCGAGCTCCTCAAGGATATCAATTGAATTCCTGATGAGAAATACCATCCTTGCCCTCGATGATTTGTGTTATCATCGACCACTCGATTGCCTTCCGTTCAACACAAACTTGTTCGTGTTTTGTGTTATACCTTGAGATCCTTGCTATCCAGCATTTGTTCTCCTTTACCTTGGAGTATTACCATCTTTTATGTCAAGAATGTTGTGAGAATTTCACCACCTCTTAAGAATTCTTGGTATCGTGATACTTCTCACCATCACCATTCTTTCTTGGTCCTCGTGTTGATTCCAACCGGGATTCCAACAAGTGAACGGTACTGCGTGGATTTTGTACTTCTAACAACCCTATTGCTTTGAAGTTAATGATCGACAGTTCGATCTTAGACTGTTGGATATTGAATCGTCACTCTAACAGTGATCTTGCTACCTAAGGTCACGGTCACACCTTTCAACTAATGATTAATGGAGTATGTTTTCCTCGAGCATACAACATTATATCATTTGAATTGACAAGTGTCATCTTCTTGCTCACTTTATTATGGAAATCCATCCGTTTGGAATTCTCGATGAATTGTCGCTGAGCCCGTCAGCCATCTCCTCATCCTCTCCTTGGGTTAATGATGAACTCTTGTTAATGGAAATCACTTCATAGTTCATTTCCCGAGAATCTTACAGTGTCATCCCGTCAATTTGTGTTGCACCTTTCTTCTCGGGCATCCTGAGCCTGAGGTATCCTGACACCAATCATACCTGAATCTCCGTCAGATATGATGGTTGGGACAACTTTCCAAGAGTTATGATGTTGATCCTTTGATGACCCGGTAACATGATGTCATGCCTAGCACCCCCCCCCTCGGCTGGAGGACCTATCATTATAGATTCCTTTTCAGCAAGGTTATCCGTTCATCCATGAGGAAATTGTAAGACTTATTCTACTAGTTATTCCTGATGGATCCTTCGTGTTTCCAAAGTCTGATCTTCACCTGAAGACCATGTAAATGCTATCTCGAAGCATGTCAATGGTACTCCGATTTTCAACAGGAACATTTGAAGCACGATGCTAAATTTTATTTATCATTTATCCTAACACCGTTGTATGGGTAATATCATGAGATTCCTCCTCCCCTACCTAAGGAGTTTTCTACATTATATACTGTCTTGGATATCATGCTCTGCTTGTCCTTGGGAAGGGTATACCCCTGGTATATGTGTCAAACACATTATCCTTTCCACTGTTCTGTTTGATCTGATGATCACATTTTCCTTCCATTGGTTTGTTTAAACCTCCTTGTGATCTATAATATATAAGCAGTAATATTCTCCTGCTTATGTAAACACCTCGGTGTACATTTCTGTCAGCAAGACCCTGTTACTATTGTTGATGACATTCTGGTAACCACCGATGGACGAGAACTTGGCCTATTGGTCCGCCTCGTTCAACGAGCAGGAAAAATGGTTCTCTTCGTCCCTCGCTCTTGGTACCGATGCTGCTGTCGACATAACCGACAGACTAACCTCTGACATGCCTTGCCTACATGACCATGCAAGATGTCAACGCCCTTCCTAGTCTTAACCCACATGGTGGGCCCATAACCCACAGTTCCACATGATCGAAACCTGACTCTCCTATACACCCTGTTGTCGAAGTTAATCCTCGCGCTTGGCTTCGTATTTAATTCACGGGCCACCTTCCTAGTGCTCTATTCTGGTATCAGACACAATACTTATTCCCATTGCTTTGAACCCCCTTTCACGCCCTGTTTCAGGCATCGAACGATTGCCTGCCCGCTCAATACTTCCCATGATACCTCCTTACTTTGCTCTCAATATTTTCGTAAGTTTCAATTCAAGAGTTACCTCCGCCACCTCCCTCGATGTTATCGACCAGATAGTCGACCTTGCAGAGGTCTGTTCTCCCGGAATGCCCACCCTTTATTCTTTCGTAAGTACGATGGAGTTCCTGAGGAAAGGACGCCAACTTCATCATGATGACCTAAAGTAGAGAATTGAAGACATCAATATATTGGACTGGCCTCTTCGAGAAGAGCAGGCCAGGATGAGAAGACCTGCTAGATTCGTTACCAAACCTTCCCCCTTTCACTACCTCTTAAATCTCGGGACGAGATTTCTTGTAGTGGAGGAGAATTGTGACGCCCAGATAATTAGGCTACAGTAATCCCCCGTTAACGATGCCACGTCACTTTGATTACTGTTAGTAATCTCGCGTTAGTTCGAAACTGATTCAAATTCAAAATCAAAATCAAGCAAACAATAAAAGTTTTTCAAATATTAAAACTAAAATGTTCAATAAATAGTAGATAAATCAGAGGCTATGATAAAATTGTAAACAACATTATTGAAATTTGATAAGTGACTTAAACAACCTCAAACGGTGGCTGAAAACATTATTTACTAACCTTTTTATTAATAAAAATAAATATGAAATGATAATTACCCCAAACTAGTTTTTGGTGGTAGGATATATTGTGTTTTGAATTTTGGGCCAACTCTCATATTTTACAAAACTCATTTGGTGCCCAAACAATTAGCCAAAAACAGAAAAGGAAATAAATAAAAGAAAAGAAAATACATAAAAAAAATAAAGAGAAAACCCCATGCCCCCTGGGCTTCGGCCCAGCAAGACAAGGCTACCCGACCGGCCCACCCTACCCCTGCTTAACCCCCCACTCCCACCGAAATCCTAGCCCATATTCCCCACTCCCACCCGCTCGGTCCACTCCCTCCCGATCCGATCTGGATCGGGATCCCGTTGACGCCGCCGCCGATCCCCGCGGCCACTACGCCGGAGCTGCCACCGTCGCCCTCCGCCTCGACCCCCCCCCCCCGCCGGACCGCTTCATCCTCGTCTTCCCCTCGCCCCTCTTCCCCTGCGTGCCCGTCGCCGCCTGGACCGCGCCGGCGCCAGGAGCTCCCCCACCGGTCTGCTTCCCCGTCACAAGTCGTCCCCGACCTTCCCCGAGCCCGCTGCCAGTTTCCCTACCCCCCGACGTGAGCTCCCTCCTCTTCCCCGAGCCCTCGCGCGTCCAGGCCACGCGCCCGGCCGCACTTTGGTTGCGCCCGTGGCCACGCCTGGCTGTGCCAGGGCGCGCCCCAGCCACTGCCCACGCCTCCGTCGCCCCCCCCCCCCCCGTGCCCCCGCCTACTCTGCACACGGCCACGGCCACAGCCGACGGCGCCGACCTCAACGCTCCTTCCCGCGGCCGCCTCTCCACAGGCCACGGCTGGCGCGCCCCGCTCCGGCCTTGTCGTCGCCGTTGGTCACCGCGCCCGACCCCGTGGCGCCCCTGCTTTCCCCCCCGCCCTGCTCCGCGCCGTCTCCTGCTACCGTCGCCGCTCGGTCCGGCCGCACCATCCACGGCCCCGGCGTCCTCCTTCGGCGACTGCCCGCTTCGCCACGGCCCCGCCTCGAGGTGGCCTCGCCGGCGTCGCGCCGGCGCCCGCTCCCCTTCACGGTTGGCCGCGACGCCCGGTGGCCTCGTCCCACTCGGGCGGGCCATGCCCTGTGGCCGTTCGCCCGAACCTCCCCGTAGCACCCGATCCACTAAGGCCTTGGCCCTATGACAAGTGGGGCACAGCCCCAGAACGTTTTAGTAAAAAATAATAATAATAAAATAAAATAAATAAATAGATAATAATAATTAAATTAATTAATTAATTAAGGAATTAATTAAGGAATTAATCACAATTAGATTAACCTAATTAACTGTTAGATAATTAATCAAACAATGACAGTGGGGCCCACCCCCTAATTAATTATGATTAGTTTAATTAAACTATTAATTAAAATGTGTCACTGACCAATGGGACCCACTGGTCAGGTTGACCAGTCAACTCTATTGACTGCTGACGTCAGCATGACATCATGCTGATGTCATTAATCTATTTTCGAATTTAATTTAAATAAATAATTAAAATCAGAAAATGAATTAAATCTTTAGGAAATCATATCTTTTAATTCGTAATTCGGATGAAAATACTTTATACATGAAAGTTGCTCAGAACGACGAGACGAATTTGAATACGCAGCCCGTTTATCCGCCACGCATCCCTAGCATAGCGAACATGTAACTTTTCCCCTCCGGCTCCTCTGCCCGAAAACGCGAAACACCGGGGATACTTTCCCAGATGTTTTCCCCCTTCCCCGGTACCACCTTGTACCGCGCTAGGGCACACCTAGCACCACGCTTTGTCATGTCATGCATCGCTATGCATCTGTTTGCTTAAATATTTATTGTTTCTCCCCCTCTTCTCTTGCTAGACACCGAGACCGACGCCGCTGCTACCCAGTACGACTACGGAGTTGACGACCCCTCTCTCTTGCCAGAGCAACCAGGCAAGCCCCCCCTTTGATCACCAGATATTGCCTACTCTTCTCTATACTGCTTGCATTAGAGTAGTGTAGCATGTTACTGCTTCCCGTTAATCCTATCCTGATGCATGGCCTGTCCTTGCTACTACTGTTGTTACCTTTACCTGCAATCCTAATGCTTAGTATAGGATGCTAGTATTTCCATCTGTGGCCCTACATTATTGTCCGTCTGCCTTGCTATACTATCGCGCCGTGATCACTCGGGAGTTGATCACGGGTATATACTATATACTTTATACATGATACATGTGGTGACTAAAGACGGGTCGGCTTGAGGAGCACCCGCGAGTGGATCTTTGAGGCGGAGCGACAGGGCAGGTTCAGACCACCTAGGAGAGAGGTGGGCCTGGCCCTGGTCGACGTTCGCGGATACTTAACACGCTTAACGAGATCTGGGTATTTGATCTGAGTTTGGCCATTTGGTCTATACGCACTAACCATCTACGCGGGAGTAGTTATGGGTATCCCGGCGTCGTGGTATCAGCCGAAGCCTTCGTGACGTCAGCGACTGAGTGGCGCGCGCCGGATTGGAACGTAAGCCTGCTCTTGTATTAAGGGGGCTAGTTCTGCTTCCGGCCGCGTACGCAACGTGCAGGTGTGCTAAGGGCGATGGGCCCAGACCCCTGTGCGCTTAGGTTTAGACCGGCGTGCTGACCTCTCTGTTGTGCCTAGGTGGGGCTGCGACGTGTTGATCTTCCGAGGCCGGGCATGACCCAGGAAAGTGTGTCCGGCCAAATGGGATCAAGCTTGTTGGGGTATGTGGTGCACCCCTGCAGGGAAGTTAATCTATTCGAATAGCCGTGATCTTCGGTAATAGGACGACTTGGAGTTGTACCTTGACCTTATGACAACTAGAACCGGATACTTAATAAAACACACCCTTCCAAGTGCCAGATACCACCGGTGATCGCTCTCTCACAGGGTGACGAGGGGAGGATCATCGGTTAGGATTATGCTATGCGATGCTACTTGGAGGACTTCAGTCTACTCTCTTCTACATGTTGCAAGACGGAGGCTGTCAGAAGCGTAGTCTTCGAAAGGATTAGTTATCCCCCTCTTATTCTGGCATTCTGCAGTTCAATCCACATATGATACCCTTACTCCATTTGATACCCATGCATATGTAGTATAGCTCCTTGCTTGCGAGTACTTTGGATGAGTACTCACGGTTGCTTTCTCCCTCTTTTCCCCCTATCCCTTCTACCTGGTTGTCGCAACCAGGTGTTGGAGCCCAGGAGCCAGACGCCACCTTCGACGACGACTCCTACTGCACCGGAGGTGCCTACTACTACGTGATGCCCGCTGACGACGACCAGGAGTAGTTAGGAGGATCCCAGGCAGGAGGCCTGCGCCTCTTTCGATCTGTATCCCAGTTTGTGCTAGCCTTCTTAAGGCAAACTTGTTTAACTTATGTCTGTACTCAGATATTGTTGCTTCCGCTGACTCGTCTATGATCGAGCTCTTGTATTCGAGCCCTCGAGGCCCCTGGCTTGTAATATGATGCTTGTATGACTTATTTTTATTTGTAGAGTTGTGTTGTGATATCTTCCCGTGAGTCCCTGATCTTGATCGTACACGTTTGTGTGTATGATTAGTGTACGATTGAATCGGGGGCGTCACAAATGATATAGCCAAATAGGGTAGGAAGGATGTGATCGGGTACAAACTCGTAAGCAAAGAAGATTTATAATAGTTGCTGAACCGTAGTGTGGACTCGGTTCAGTTATCGGTTTTTGAGTGTTTAATAACTCAGAGCCCGTGAAAAATTGGAATCAGTGAGAATGTAGTACTTGATGAGGAACTCATAAGAGGTTATGTAGTACTTGATATTATCGAGGTACCATGGTGTAATACTCGACGGAAGATCAAAGTAAAGGTTGGACTGGTGCATTGATCCACAGAAGACAAGTGCTTAAACTTGCCCGTGAAATGGGGTCAAAGAAGAACATATGGTCGAAACCACGATTGCAAAAGGCCGGATCCCAGGTATAAGAACTTATACCAAGGGAAAAAATTAATTTAAGAGAAGCTTTAATGATAAGATCTACACCGTGTCCATGGGCATGAACACAAAGTTCAAGGTCGACTCCCACTTCTTCAACGCATAACCTTTCATTCACTGTTCTAGATAAAAATGATTTCAGTGTCAAAACCTACCTGGTGAATTACCAGAGGAGTATGACCCGTGAAAACCTTCGGGTTCACACAGATTAAGAAAGGCATAGGTTCAACCCGTCAGGGTATCATGGAAACATATACCACAAGCTTCAATCGTAAATACCACCAGCTCGAAAATAGAGCATGGTTGAGAAAACAGAGGATACAATTTACCAAAAGCATTATGTATCAGAGGAAAGGCTCACTAGGTTATTGAATAAGGAGGACACTGTCGAATAATAATCCAATAAAGGATCTGACGGTCCATAGCGGAGCTGATGTGAGCATCGACACACAATCAGTTGAAGAAAGGATGCAAGGGCATCAGATTATAGAACACCTGAATGATTCGATGCTTAGATATCAAAGGAATTATGATTTCCAAATAGAAGGATCAGAAGCAGACGCTCTGATCAAGGGTGGATAAGTTCAATAGACCTAAGGGTACAATTGACGGCAAACAGATTGGTCGAGAACAAGCTCGTGTTCAAAAATGACGTCTGAGGCAGAAAGATAATTTGAAAGGATCAACTGATGATTGCGTGCATTCGCACTCATGTTGAATCAATAGGATCAAAATGACGGTGTCTAAGGATACTGATGAATATTGCCAGACATATGGAAAGCATCCATAATGCAAGCAGACAAGTATTGCAGAGCAATAAGCTACTAAGGATTTTTGGAGGATCGAATAGTATTTCGAAGACCATTGTGAAACACATGAACAACTGGGGGATGAGTGGATACTCGATAAGTGCGAGAATTATCCATAGGGGTATTCAGGTGACAAAGAACAGCAAGGCAGTAAGCTTAAAGGATTATCGAAACAACGACGAGTATTTCGGGGTATCTTGTAATTACAAGACCAACTGGGGATGAATGTAAGAATAACAACTACAAGTAGTTATCCCTAAGGGTTGACGGTGGAAGGGGAATTGCAAACGCGATGAACACAAGTTCTCGGGTTAACAGCGGATAGTATCTTTGGGGCCTTCACGTGCAGCAGACGATCATCAGTAATTAGGGGCTCTCCAGGTGAAAGTGATAACGAGATCCTAATGTTAGATTTAGCAAAATTCATTTAACCCGAAAGAAGAGAGATCAGAGTCCCAGAGAATCGACAAGGAGTAAAAGATTCTAATGCCACCCAATGGCGACGTGGGCCCGTAAGCCACACAACCATGTTAGTAAAAGTTTTTTTCAAAGACTAGACTCGACTTCGGCCAAGGAGCGTGGAAGGGGGATTCCTACAGGCAGTCGGCTCTGTTACCAACTTGTGACGCCCCCGATTCAATCATACACTAATCACACACGCAAACATGTACGATCAAGATCAGGGACTCACGGGAAGATATCACAACACAACTCTACAAATAAAATAAGTCATACAAGCATCATATTACAAGCCAGGGGCCTCGAGGGCTCGAATACAAGAGCTCGATCATAGACGAGTCAGCGGAAGCAACAATATCTGAGTACAGACATAAGTTAAACAAGTTTGCCTTAAGAAGGCTAGCACAAACTGGGATACTGATCGAAAGAGGCGCAGGCCTCCTGCCTGGGATCCTCCTAAGATACTCCTGGTCGTCGTCAGCGGGCTGCACGTAGTAGTAGGCACCTCCCGAGTAGTAGTAGTCGTCATCGACAGTGGCGTCTGGCTCCTGGGCTCCATCGTCTGGTCACAGAAATCGAGAATAGAAAGGGGGAAAAGAGGGAGCAAAGCAACCGTGAGTACTCATCCAAAGAACTCGCAAGCAAGGAGCTACACTACATATGTATGCATTGGTATCAAATGGAATAAGGGTATCATATGTGGGCTGAACTGTAGAATGCCGGAATAAGAGGGGGATAGCTAGTCCTTTCGAAGACTACACTTCTGGTAACCTCCATCTTGCAGCAGAAGAAGAGAGTAGATGGTAACTTCACCCAGTAACATCATGTAGCATAATCCTAACCGATGATCCTCCCCTTGTCGCCCTGTGAGAGAGCAATCACCGGTTGTATCTGGCACTTGGAAGGGTGTGTTTTATTAAGTATCCGGTTCTAGTTGTCATAAGGTCGAGGTACAACTCCAGGTCGTCCTTTTACCGAGGGACACGGCTATTCAAAAAGATCAACTTCCCTGCAGGGGTGCACCACATTTCCCAACACGCTCGATCCCATTTGGCCGGACACACTTTCCTGGGTCATGCCCGGCCTCGGAAGATCAACACGTTGCAGCCCTATCTAGGCACAACAAAGAGGTCAGAACGCCGGTCTAAATCCTATGGCGCAGGGGTCTGGGCCCATCGCCCATTGCACACCTGCACGTTGCGTACGCGGCCGGTGAGCAGACCTAGCAACCTCCATTACAAAGGAAGTTGCGTTACGCGGTCCAACCCGGCGCGCGCCGCTCAGTCGCTGACATCACGAAGGCTTCGGCTGATACCACGACGTCGAGTGCCCATAACTGTCCCCGCATAGATGGTTAGTGCGTATAGGCCAGTAGCCAGACTCAGATCAAATACCAAGATCTCGTTAAGCGTGTTATCTTGAAGTAACCACGAACGCCGACCAGGGCCAGGCCCACCTCTCTCCTAGGTGGTCTCAACCTGCCCTGTCGCTCTGCCTCAAAGTAACAATCGGGGGCCATCGGGAAGTTAGGCCCACCACTACCTGGATGGAGCCACCTGCCCCTTCAGCCCCTACATTAGAATCACTTGCGGGTACTCAACGAGCTGACCCGACTTTAGTCACCACCTGTAGCATGTATATATGTATAAGTATATACCCGTGATCACCTCCCGAATGATCATGGCCCGATAGTATAGCATGGCAGATGGACTAGAATGTAGGGGCACTGATGATAAACTAGCATCCTATACTACGCATTAGGATTGCAGGTAAAGGTAACAACAGTAGTAACAAGGACAGGCTATGCATCAGGATAGGATTAACGGAAAGCAGTAACATGCTACACCACTCTAATGCAAGCAGTATAGAGAAGAGTAGGCGACATCTGGTGATGAAGGGGGGGGGGCTTGCCTGCTTGCTCTGGCAAGAGAGAGGGGTCATCAGCAACATAGTCGTACTGGGTAGCAACGGCGTCGGTCTCGGTGTCTAGTGAGAGAAGAGGGGGCAGAAACAATAAATATTAAGCAAACAGATGCATAGCAATGCATTACATGACAAGTAGCGGTGCTAGGGGTGCCCTAACGCGGTATGAGGTGGTACCGGTGAAGGGGGGAAACATCCGGGAAAATATCCCCGGTATTTCGTGTTTTCGGACAGATGAACCGGAGGGGGAAAGTTTGCGTGTTCGCTATGCTAGGGATGCGTGACGGACGAACGGGCTGCGTATCCGGATTCGTCTTGTCGTTCTGAGCAACTTTCATGTACAAAGTTTTTTCATCCGAGTTACGAATCATTTTATATTAACTTTCAAAGTTTTAATTTATTTTCTGAATTTCTGTATTTAATACTAATTCAAAATATTATAAGGACTAAATGCTAAGTGCACCCGAAAGTGTACCCATTAGTGTGTGCTTGAGGCTAACAGTGGGCCAAGTCAACAGTTGACTCAGCAGTCAACATTTGACTGGTCAAACGTGAACAGTGCAGTGGGGGCCATATGTCATTGGCTAGGTGATACACAGTCAACACTTTGACTGGTCAAACTGGCCAAGGTGGGGCCACATGTCATAGTCTAGGGTTAGTTCAAGAGTTTAGTTTAACTAGGGGGTTCCACTGTCATATTATGTTAAGCTAGCTAAACCAATTAATTAGGTTAATTAACCAAAAAATTAATTAACTATTTATCCTATTTTATTTATTTCTTTTGGTTATTCATTTCGTTCCTTTTTTAAGGGGGGGTTGGTCCCAGTGGCAGTGGCACAAGCAGCCATGGCTTGGCAACGCGCGGCCGCTCACAGAGGAGCACCGGCGATGAGCGCAGAGCACGACGGGGGAGCAGGGCATGGCCCCGGATAGGAGCAACGCCGACGAGGCGCAGGCACGCCGGAGCGGGCTGGGGCACGGCAGATGCAAAACTGGGCAAGGCCAGCCGCGAGCAACGACGGGTGAGCAGTAACAGAGGGAGGCGAGGTCATGCGTGGGTGAGAGGGTGCACGGATCGGCGTGGGGCGTCGGTGACTGTGGCGAGGAGAAAAGGAGACGAGGGAGGCGCTCACAGCCGTTGGCGGGGAGCGGGGGCGGCGAGGCGTGGCGGCGACCCGTGAGGAGGAGGCCGGGGAGGAGGAGGCCGGGGAGGTTCCGGCGACGACGGCGGGTGACGAGGGGGGCTCCGACGAGCGGGAAGAAGGCGAGGGAGGCTGGACCCGCGACGGGGCCTCCGGGATCCGTCAATCTCCGGCGAGGGGTGACTTGGCGCGACACAACTAGGCGGTGGCCATGGGAGGAGCTCCTGCGAGGCGATGGTGCGAGGACGGCGGGAGGTGGCGGATCCCCGGGCGCGGGCGCGATGGCGGTGGCGCGGTCGCGGGAGGAGGAGAGGGTGCGGTGGGCACCGGAGTAGGCGACGGGCGCACGCAGCAATGCAGTCCCTTCCCCCGATCCCAATCTAGATCAGGGAGGGACGAACATGGGGGGAGTGGGGGTGAGTGGTGGGTGCGGGCTAGGTTCGGTTGCTCGGGGATAAGGTGGGACGGGATGGGCCTCCTGGTGGCATGGGTGGCCGGTTGGGCCATTAGGCCCATGAAGAGGGGGGGGCTTTGCTTTTCTTTTTTCTTTCTTTTTTTAGTTTTGTTTTATGTTATCCTTTTATGTTTTGCACTATTTCTTGCACTACATGAGTTTTGAAAAAAGTGTTATTGAGCAGAATAAATACTAGGGAAAAACCTAGTACTGTCACAAAAAGTTTGAGGGTTTTTGAATTCATTAGGATTGGGTTTAAATATAAATGAGTTAAAATTTGCTATATTGGCTCTATTTTGAAAAGGTTAGGGGCATTTCATTAATTCAAATAACGTTGATTTTTCCATTAAAATTACTTGGTGATTATTTGCAACATTATGAACATTTTAGTTCGGACATTTGAAAACTTTAAATGTTTTGAATTTAATTTAAATTTGAATATGGACCAGATTCGAACCAATGCGGGTTTAACAACAGTAGTCATGATGATGTGGCACCATTAGCAGGGAATTACTGTAGCTTAATTATCCAGGCGTCACAACGGATCCCCTCGTCAGATCCGGTGGATCCCCGTTTTTTCCCGTGCCTGCAGGTCCCATCTCGCGGAACCCCCCCATCAGCAGCGCCGCCTCGCCTTGCTGCCATGTCCTGACGCTGCCGCCGCTTTCCCTGCTTCACACGCTGGCAAACTCGAAGGCCGTCCCCGGAGAACTTACCTACGGCAAGTTCGTATGCCCACGTTGTATGTTTTCTGCTGCCAAGTACCACGACTATAGCCGGTGTGCATTTTGTCAAGTCTGACTACGAAAAACGACTACACGATGAGACGCCAAGTACCACTACGTCGGAGTCCTCGGATCCGTCAAGTTCCACTATGAGATGTACAACTACCATCGACCTCGAAGACCTCGGATTCACCAAGTTCCCACGACGACAAGTGCGACCCTTCGGATGCGCCAAGTTCGTCTACACAAAAACACCAAGTACCCCTCATGTCGGCAAGACCCGCAAGTCGGACCCCGAATGATCGGCGTCTCGTGGACCGTGTATAACTACCATCTCCCAAGGACGTTGGATTCGTTAAGTACCTCTCCGAAAATGAAACGTATATCGCTACCGTCGCAAGAATCGAGACCGACAAGTCCGAAGATGCAAGTACCACTCTGGACCATGTACGACGACCGTCGCCGAAGACCCGTGTAACGCGAACGTCAAGTTCAACTACCATCGCGAGAAACGCCTACTTCCCTCTACGAACTCGTTCCGCCCGAAACGCATGCTTCGAAGGTATACCACCGAGACGACGCCTGTGGATGAATGCTTGCGATGTATGAGTTGGACCGTGGGTTGCTCCGTGTCCGAGTTGTTCGTTGCACGAAGCCCCTCTTTTGCCTTGCCACCGTCATGTGGGAACCCGGAATCCGGGAGCACCCCATCTTCTTGCATGACACACTCGCACCCAGTTCCTTTTGCACCGGTATCCCCTTGAGCTACCGGATCATCGGAATGTTGTCGCGGCATCATTTCCGTTTCGTTGCCGTGGCACCCCTTTCTTTCTACCACGGTGACACAAATGCTCTCATCATGCTCATGTCAACTTTTAATAAAAATTGCATTAAACTTGCACATGTCATCCGCATCATGATAATAACATTTAAATGTTTAAAATTGTTGTTGCACCAAATTGATAAATGCATATGAGGTTTTACCAGAATTGTTGCTTGTTGTTCCGGCCTCATTTAAACTTGCCTAGATAGGTAGTTTTACTATGCTTCACCTCTTGCCATGCTAACCACCATTTAATATTGTTGAGTACCTAAACGAGAGAGAACTAAATAAGTCATGTGGTGTTTTCTTCAATATGCAACTCCGTGGCATATTGAGCTCCACTTAATTTGTAGTGTTGTTTGTTGCACTTTATCATGCCATGCCTCTTTAAACCGGACATGCATCATACTTGTTTGCGCATCGTGCCATGCTTATGTGATGATTGTTTACTATGTTGCTTGCTTCTTTCTGGGTTGCCTCTCTCGTTAGCTTCGGTTTCGTTCCGGAGTTGTGAGGATCCGTTCGGCTATGCCCGTTTGTCTTCTTCATGGACACATTCTTGTTCCTTGCGAGATCTCAGGCAAGATGACCATACCCTCGAAATAACTTCTATCTTTGCTTGCTAGTACCTCGCTCTATTGCTATGCCTATGCTGCGATACCTACCACTTGCTATATCATGCCTCCCATATTGCCATGTTAAACCTCTAACCCACCTTGTCCTAGCAAACCGTTGTTTGGCTATGTTACCGCTTTGCTCAATCCCTCTTATAGCGTTGCTAGTTGCAGGTGAAGATGGGAGTTTGTTCCTTGTTGGCACATGTTTATTGTTGGGATATCACAATATATCTTATTTACTTAATGCATCTATATACTTGGTAAAGGTTGGAAGGCTCGGCCTTATTCCTGGTGTTTTGTTCCACTCTTGCCGCCCTAGTTTTCGTCATATCGGTGTTATGTTCCTGGATTTTGCGTTCCTTACACGGTTGGGTTATAATGGGAACCCCTTGAGAGTTCGCCTTGAATAAAACTCCTCCAGCAAGGCCCAACATTGGTTTTACCATTTGCCACCTAAGCCTTTTTTCCCTTAGGTTCTGCAGACTCAAGGGTCATCTTTATTTTAAACCCCCGGGCCAGTGCTCCTCTGAGTGTTGGTCCAACCTGTCAGCTGCCGGTGGCCACCGGGGGCAACTCTGGGTTGGCCTACCAGAACCTTGGACAATCCGGTGTGCCCTAAGAACGAGACATGTGCAGCTCCTATCGAGATTTGTCGGCACATTCGGGCGGCTTTGCTGGTCTTGTTTTACCATTGTCGAAATGTATTGTAACCTGGATTCCGAGTCTGATCGGGTCGTCCTGGGAGAAGGAATATCCTTCGTTGACCGTGAGAGCTTGTGATGGGCTAAGTTGGGACACCCCTGCAGGGTTTTGAACTTTCGAAAGCCGTGCCCGCAGTTATGGGCAAATGGGAATTTGTTAATATCCGGTTGTAGAGAACTTGACACTTAACTTAATTAAAATGCATCAACCGCGTGTGTAGCTGTGATGGTCTGTTCTCGGCGGGGTCCGGGAAGTGAACACGGTGTTGGAATTATGCTTGAACGTAAGTAGTTTCAGGACCACTTCATGATCACTTCTAGTTCACGACCGTGCTTTGCTTCTCTTCTCGCTCCCATTTGCGTAAGTTAGCCACCATATATGCTAGTGCTTGCTGCAGCTCCACCTCACTACCTTTTCCTACCCATAAGCTTAAATAGTCTTGATCGCGAGGGTGTGAGATTGCTGAGTCCCCGTGACTCATAGTTTACTTCCAAAACCAGTTTGCAGGTGCCGATGATACCGTGCAGGTGACGCAACCAAGCTCAAGGAGGAGCTCGATGAAGATCGTGTTCGTTGTGTTGTTTCGTTTCCAGTTGATCAGTAGTGGAGCCCATTCGGGGCGATCGGGGATCTGTTGCATTAGGGGTGGTCTTCTTTTATTTGGTTCCGTAGTCGGACCTTGATTGTATTCTGGATGATGTAATGCTATATTCATGTATTGTGTGAAGTGGCGATTGTAAGCCAACTCTTTATCCCTTTCTTATTCAGTACATGGGATGTGTAAAGATTACCCCTCTTGCGACATTCCTACCATGCGGTTATGCCTCTAAGTCATGCTCCGACATGTGGGAGATATAGCCGCATCGTGGGTGTTACAAGTTGGTAATCAGAGCCTTCCCCGACTTAGGAGCCCCCTGCTTGATCGAATCGCTGGCGTTGTTGAGTCTAGAAAAATGTTTGAGTCTTATAAGATTATATTTATCGGAGAGTAGGATTCTTTTTACTCCTCAGTCCCTTCATCGCTCTGGTGACGCCTCCCGACGTAGAGTTTTGACTCTTCTCTCCTCAAATTTCACTAAATTTTTTTAGGATCACGTGGGTATTTTGGAATCGTTCCGATGGTTTTGTGACGAGAACATTGTTCTTGGTGCCTCCTGACATTTAGGGGTTGTGACAGTATCCCGGGGAGTTGAGCTCCGAGGTGTTGTCGTCACAATTTTATCGTTGCAGTTTTGGAATACCTGAGTTCCACCGACATCGAAAATCTCCTTTATGCAGTTGTTGGTGAGATAACCTCGACGCCACCCAGTACTGGGGCGGGAGTTCGGGAGTATTGCCATAACTCGTATAACGGATGCTTTTCGAAGGTTGTGGTAAATGATTTCCGAAGGTTTCTTGGTTATGTGTTGAAGGATGGATACAGTTGGATGTAGGTATTGTTAGTTTGGGTGAGATATTATGCTTCCCCTGTATCCCCAACACCTGATTGCATAACTGGAAAGTTTTGGGAGTTTATAAGTGGGAATTCAAGTAGCTCTTAGGATATCTTTCTGACAGATGCATGATATGAGATTGGGGTTCGACGTCTAGTGGTCTGCCTATCCACGGTTGGTTTTATAGTGGTCTCGTTGTGTCTTAAAGAGTCCTTGGCTATGCTGACTCGGGGACGCTTCGTATGTCATGTGCACTTCCTTGTACATGATGGTGCTGTACGATCAAGCCCGTGTGGGCCCCACCACGAAAACTTCGGACGAAATCTCTATCATATGTTTGTTCCGGCTTATTCTGCAAGCCAATCCTTTGTTTTTGTTTTCAGTTGTGGTATTCGAGTTGCTTCGAAGTCAAATGTTGATTCCATACCTTGCCTAAGTGGTGTTCTCATATTTCTATGTGAATACTAATCCTTCTTGATCATCGAGGTTGTCATGTCAATTCTTTCCAACTGGCATGTTTCTCGTCAAGTGGATCCGATCATTTTCAACATCCGCAAGATCAACTCAAAGTCTTCTCAACGTTATTTGTTTTATCTGTCCCAAGTTGGCTTTGTTTTCCCACCCTCCCACCCTTTTTCTTCAACGACTTAGATTTCTTAATCATGTATCCTTTTATTGATGGGAAGTCTCTCCATTCCTTTCCGTCAATGTTCTTATTCGGTGATTCTCATGAAGATGCTAAGGAAGCTACAAGTTCAATATTCTTCATTCCTTTTCTTCTCCGGTGGATTCAATTCAAGTTTTCATTGTTGATCATATTTCCTTTCCTTGTTTCAAATGCTTTCTCATGCCGATGCACCTCTTAATCATTCCCCGCTTGCTATTCAATTGTTCCGGAGTGCTGAAAATATCTCAAAGATTCGCATTTCCATTCCTAATTCTATTCAAGTTATTTCGTGGTTGTCACCTTATTCAAGCCATTTAAATCAACCGGTGCAATATCTTTCAAGTAATGATTTCAACGGTGTTTCTTTTGAGTGGGCCCTAACCCACAGGTCTTTTCCCAGGATCTTACCTGACTCTTCTAATTTTACCGAAGTTATTCTTAAATTTTTCAAAGTTTGACGTAAGAATGAATTGTCATCAGTCAAATGTCTTTCTCCAAGATCTTTCAAAATTCTTTCATCATTGGCTCAACCTCTTCACTTTTGATTCTCCCGGAGTGTCTAAACAATTCTTGATGGTGTTTCCGTCGTCATCCTCGGATTTTGAAGACCGAGGAAGAGTTTCTCTTCAATCATATCCGTTCTCGTGAAGATTCTTAGTTCAAGCGTGATGCCATCCTCTCATAATTTTTTTCCATTGTGAGAATTCTTTTCAACCATCCGGAGCAATTCAGGAATCTTTTTAGTTTGTTTCTTCGGAGCTCATCATCTCAGAGTTATTCATTCTCAGCTTTCAACTATTGTTCTCCAAATCTTACCGGTGTATCATTCAAGTGTTCTCTAATCAGTTCGTGATCTCTTCGTTCTCTCGCATCTTGATTCACTCAAGTATCTTCATTCATTTTCAATTCTTATGGTGGTTCATTCAAGATTCTTCTTCCTTCGTTTACCATATCAATGTATTTGTTGTTTTCAATCCTACCGGTGGATCGTTGAAGACCGTCTTAAGTTTGACGCTATATCTATCTTAATCCTTTCTACGAGAATAAGTAGCATGCCAAATCCAATGTGGGTCATCAATTTAATTGGTGAAGGATACACATAACGTAATTCTTATTCTTGTTTCATCCAAGTGATTAATTCCTTATTCCGGAGGTTCATCAAATTCTTGATTTCATTTGTTCATCTTTTCTTCCGGAGTTCCAAGTTTCCACTTTATCTCGTTGCAAAACTTCATCTAATCATTACAAGGCTTCAATCTTATTATTTTCATCCTTCTTTTCGTTTGATCATCCTTTTGTTACCGGAGTTCTCACGAAGGCTCTACATGTTGGGGGCATAAATGATTTAATTCCTTCTCGAAGTTTTCATCGAGATTCTTTTCAAAGGAGTTCAAGTATTCTTCTTCCTGCATTCCAAAGTGCAATTCTTTCATACCTCATCTTTTGAGGTGGTGTTATGTCATTGTTGACAATTTCCCTTCGTGTTTCATGATTCACAAGTTGTCCGGAAAGACATATTTTAAACCCATCATTTTCAATTCGTTCTTGAGATCCTTTGCAACCAATCAATCTCTTCATTGGAGTTATCTTGGGTTATATTTCACCTAAAGCTTTCCCCTAAGGGTTGCTGCTATTTAGGGTTCTTATAAATGACCCTAGTTCTTCAGTTACCCATCCGGTGAAATAATTTTCTCGTCTCCTTGTTGATATCAATCCAATCTATTGTTTCCGTTAGTGGCAGAATTTCACCGCATAATTTTGAGATGTTTTCCATAAGCCCACTACAAGTTTATTCGTTTTGTTGCTGATTTTTTTCCCAACAAATCCGTTATAACCTTCTTGGAAGGGTGCTCTCCAAGCTCTTTGGTGGCAGAAGTTGTCATTTTCTTCTCCATCCTTTCATTCCAATGATCAATCCTCGATTCTTTCTCTCGGAGGCTTTGTGATGTTGCTCTTTTCACTCATCATCTCGAATTATGAGGATCGTGTTCTTTTCGTGCTTATCCTTTTAACCCGAGTGTCATGTCCTCTTTTCAAGTTCCTTCTCATCATGTTTTGTCAAGATCATGTTCAATTCCTTCCATTTATAGTAGGAGTGCTGTCCAAATTATATCATTCTTATTCCTTCTCTATCTTATTTTAACCGGAGTGTTGTCACAATTGATCTTTATCAATCCTTGTACATCTCGTTTCTACCGGAGTGTTTGCATGTACTTCTTGTCCATTGCAATCCTTTTCTTTTGTCTTTCAACCTACAAGGTTCTCGTAATGTTCCTTGTTCCTCTTTTCTAACGGAGTGTTTTCAACTTCGATCATCTCCATTGTTTTGTTTTCTCAAAATGGTTTAACCTCTCAAGGTTCTTTGGTTTCACTCGTTTGTCAAAGAAGCAACTTAGTTTTACCTCTTCTTTTCCTCTTCCGTTTTCCTCCGGTGCCATCCTAGATCTCGGGACGAGATCCTCTCGTAGTTCTGTAGTGTTGTGACACCCCAAGACTGGAGCCTCAGACGTGTTCCATGTTTTTCGAGTTTCGTTGTGTGATTTTGTTTTGTCTGTTACATTCATCATTGCATCATGTACATTGCATCATGTCATCATGCCATCATGTCATTTCTTTTTATTAACTCAACTAAATAAATGGCATGGATCTTTGATCCATTTAAATCGAGGGAACTCACATGGTGGTTTCTCTTTAAAACATATCCTCCCGATAGTAAGGAGCTATATTCAATATTTCTTTAATTTCAAATTCACCACAACACACTTGCAAAAATCCCAATGCTTTAGTTATCAAAACTCTTGGCCTCTAACTTTGCCATATGTCCTTTCGTCATTTTCCGGAGCTCCATCTAAAATTCTCAACATTTTTGGGCACTTTGAAAAACCTGTCCTAGTTCAAGCCTTTTGAATTAAATTCAAAGGAATTTGAATTTAATCTTTCAAACTTGACCTTTTCTATTTTCTTGGACCATGCACATTTTTGCGAGTCCAGAAAATTTATCCCCATGTCTAAATCCTGTCTCCACTCTTCCTTTCTTTTTCTTTCCTTTGCTATTTTTTATCTGGGCTTTAGAAGGGAAAGAGAGGGAATAAGAGAGAGAGAGCCAAACCAAGATCTAGGCACAACCCCCTTCTCTTCTGGGCCGGCCTCCAAGGCCCAACCGTGCCCCGCGGTAACCCTAGCACGCCGATCCCATCTCCCCTCTCCCTCTCGATCTCTCCCTTGCATCGCCAAGGGACAACGAGCGTGCTGCCTCGCTCTATCTCCCCTTCCCCTCCCTCTTCCTCTCGCTCGCAGGACTCTGCCCTCTTTTTGCTCTCTCCCTCACGCAGCGTACCCTGTCACCCTGCTCCAGGACCTCGACTTCCTCCTCGTCGCTGGACCCTGCTCCGGCGCCGCGCCGCTGCGGCCAGGAGCTCCGGCCCCGACCTCCGCCCGCGCCAGCGTCCTCCACGCCTCCCCATCTTCATCTCCGACAGGGAGCCGCCGCCAAGCTCCGCCCCGCAGCCCTGGCCTCCGACCGCACCAACCCCGGCACCGGCCTGCTACCTCACCTCCCTACGCTGGCAACTTCCGCCTCCAGGCATTGCCGGCGAGCAAGCCGCAGCCCGAGCGCTCCTCGCCATGCAGACATCTCCATCTCGAACCCTCCTTGTCGCTTGCATCTTCTTCGGCAGCGTCGCCGCGCCCGCACGCTTCTGGCGAGGCTTCGAAGGCCCCGTCGTCGTCCTGTTCAACTCACAACATCGGGGACCGGTTCCCCTCGTCAGATCCGGTGGATCCCTGTTGTTTCCCGTGCCTGCAGGTCCCATCTCGCTGAACCCCCCCCATCAGCAGCGCTGCCTCGCCTTGCTGCCATGTCCTGACGCTGCCGCCACTTTCCCTGCTTCACACGCTGTCAAACTCGAAGGCCGTCCCCGGAGAACTTACCTATGACAAGTTCGTGTGCCCACGTTGTGTGTTTTCTGCTGCCATGTACCACGACTATAGCCGGTGTGCATTTTATCAAGTCTGACTACGATAAATGACTACACGATGAGACGCCAAGTACCACTACGTCGGAGTCCTCGGATCCGTCAAGTTCCACTATGAGATGTACAACTACCGTCAACCTCGAAGAACTTGGATTCACCAAGTTCCCACGACGACAAGTGTGACCCTTCAGATGCGCCAAGTTCGTCTACACAAAAAGGCCAAGTACCCCTCATGTAGGCAAGACCCGCAAGTCGGACCCCGAACGATCGATGTCTCGTGGACCGTGTACAACTACCGTCGCCCCGAGGACGTTGGATTCGTTAAGTACCTCTCCGAAAACGAAATGTATACTGCTACTGTCGCAAGAATCGAGACCGACAAGTCCGAAGATGCAAGTACCACTCCGGACCATGTACGACGACCGTCGCCGAAGACCCGTGTAACGCGAACATCAAGTTCAACTACCGTCACGAGAAACGCCTACTTCCCTCTACGAACTCGTTCCGCCCGAAACGCATGCTTCGAATGTATACCACCGAGACGACGCCTGTGGATGAATGCTTGCGATGTATGAGTTGGACCGTGTGTTGCTCCGTGTCCGAATTGTTCGTTGCATGAAGCCCCTCTTTTGCCTTGCCACCGTCATGTGGGAACCCGGAATCCGGGAGCACCCCATCTTCTTGCATGACACACTCGCACCCACTTCCTTTTGCACCGGTATACCCGTGAGCTATCGGATCATTGGAATGTTGTCGCGGCATCATTTCCGTTTCGTCGCCGTGGCACCCCTTTCTTTCTACCACGGTGACACAAATGCTGTCATCACGCTCATGTCAACTTTTAATAAAAATTTCATTAAACTTGCACATGTCATCCGCATCATGATAATAACATTTAAATGTTTAAAATTGTTGTTGCACCAAATTGATAAATGCATATGAGGTTTTACCAGAATTGTTGCTTGTTGTTCCGGCCTCATTTAAACTTGCCTAGATAGGTAGTTTTACTATGCTTCACCTCTCGCCATGCTAACCAACATTTAATATTGTTGAGTACCTAAACGAGAGAGAACTAAATAAGTCATGTGGTGTTTTCTTCAATATGCAACTCCGTGGCATATTGAGCTCCACTTAATTTGTAGTGTTGTTTGTTGCACTTTGCCATGCCATGCCTCTTTAAACCGGAAATGCATCATACTTGTTTGCGCATCGTGCCATGCTTATGTGATGATTGTTTACTATCTTGCTTGCTTCTTTCCGGGTTGCCTCTCTCGTTAGCTTCGGTTTCGTTCCGGAGTTGTGAGGATCCGTTCGGCTACATCCGTTTGTCTTCTTCATGGACTCGTTCTTCTTCCTTGCGGGATCTCAGGCAAGATGACCATACCCTCGAAATCACTTCTATCTTTGCTTGCTAGTAGCTCGCTCTATTGCTATGCCTATGCTGCGATACCTACCACTTGCTATATCATGACTCCCATATTGCCATGTCAAACCTCTAACCCACCTTGTCCTAGCAAACCGTTGTTTGTCTATGTTACCGCTTTGCTCAGCCCCTCTTATAGCGTTGCTAGTTGCAGGTGAAGATTGGAGTTTGTTCCTTGTTGGGACATGTTTATTGTTGGGATATCACAATATATCTTATTTACTTAATGCATCTATATACTTGGTAAAGGGTGGAAGGCTCGATCTTATGCCTGGTGTTTTGTTCCACTCTTGCCGCCCTAGTTTTCGTCATACCGGTGTTATGTTCCTTGATTTTGTGTTCCTTACGCGGTTGGGTTATAATGGGAAACCCTTGACAGTTCGCCTTGAATAAAACTCCTCCAGCAAGGCCCAACCTTGGTTTTACCATTTGCCACCTAAGCCTTTTTTCCCTTGGGTTCTGCAGACTCAAGGGTCATCTTTATTTTAAACCCTCGGGCCAGTGCTCCTCTGAGTGTTGGTCCAACCTGTCAGCTACCGGCGGCCACCAGGGGCAACTCTGGGTTGGCCTACCGGAACCTTGGACAATCCGGTGTGCCCTGAGAACGAGATATGTGCAGCTCCTATCGGGATTTGTCGGCACATTCGGGCGGCTTTGCTGGTCTTGTTTTACCATTGTCGAAATGTCTTGTAACCTGGATTCCGAGTCTGATCGGGTCGTCCTGGGAGAAGGAATATCCTTCGTTGACCGTGAGAGCTTGTGATGGGCTAAGTTGGGACACCCCTGCAGGGTTTTGAACTTTTGAAAGCCGTGCCCGCGGTTATGGGCAGATGGGAATTTGTTAATATCCGGTTGTAGAGAACTTGACACTTAACTTAATTAAAATGCATCAACCGCGTGTGTAGCCGTGATGGTCACTTCTCGGCGGGGTCCGGGAAGTGAACACGGTGTTGGAGTTATGCTTGAACGTAAGTAGTTTCAGGACCACTTCTTGATCACTTCTAGTTCACGACCGTGCTTTGCTTCTCTTCTCGCTCTCATTTGCGTAAGTTAGCCACCATATATGCTAGTGCTTGCTGCAGCTCCACCTCACTACCTTTTCCTACCCATAAGCTTAAATAATCTTGATCGCGAGGGTGTGAGATTGCTGAGTCCCCGTGACTCATAGTTTACTTCCAAAACCAGTTTGCAGGTGCCGATGATACCGTGCAGGTGACGCAACCGAGCTCAAGGAGGAGCTCGATGAAGATCGTGTTCGTTTTTTCCAGTTGATCAGTAGTGGAGCCAAGTCGGGGCGATCGTGGATCTGTTGCATTAGGGGTCGTCTTCTTTTATTTGGTTCTGTAGTCGGACCTTGATTGTATTCTGGATGATGTAATGCTATATTCATGTATTGTGTGAAGTGGCGATTGTAAGCCAACTATTTATCCCTTTCTTATTCAGTACATGGGATGTGTAAAGATTACCCCTCTTGTGACATGCCTACTATGCGGTTATGCCTCTAAGTCGTGCTCCGACACGTGGGAGATATAGCCGCATCGTGGGTGTTACACGCACCTGAACTTCCCTCTGTAGAATCCCGACCTTCGGGCTATCTTTGCAATCGTGGCTTCCCCCGCAAATTTTTCCGGTTGGTTGAGTTGTTTGGGATGTGAGTGTAATCCAAATACCCATACTTGCATCTAAATGCTCGTTTTGATTCGTAATTTTGCATTTTGGCGAATTCGCTCTCGCGGCGGATGAATTTGTGTCTGTTTACAAGTTTAATGCATGCACTGGATGTTCTCGAACCTCTAACATGATGTGAATTTGGTGTAGGTACGAGTTTCGTGGACAATTTGTCGTTAATTTCAACGGATTTGATTTCGGGTTTTGTGTTCTTCATCTGCGGGAGTGGTTTCCGTGGCTTCTGTAGATTTCTTGTTTTTCTATGAAGACAGAGGGCGAATTTGCTTGCAGTAGTTAGATTGGATCCTTCATACGTTGTTAATTTGGTCGGGCAGGCGCATACAACCTGAAATCGGGCGATTGGATCTTGTTTCCGCCCGCGTTGGTTCGGTTCTTTGATGAGACAGCTTGGTGGCTTTATGTTTTGATGTTAGGGCGTAGTAGGATATCGTTCGAGGTCGCGGACTGAGAAGTTGTAGTCACTCAAGTGATTAAATCTGAAAAACAAATTCGACAGTGTGTATTTTTTCATTGATTCTATTGTATGTCTTACAAGTTGGACTTCTGCACCTTTTGTGCTAGAACTTCCGTCGTTTTTTATGCATGTTTTTTATTTGATGTTGCAATACGATCTGTTCGGTTGGTTTTGTTATAAAATTTTTGTGTACGTTTTTTTGTTTTTTAGTGTACTCATATATGTAAATGTGTAGCTGGTCCATAGACACACGGATCCTCTTTTTTATATTTATTCTGTCTTCGGGATTAGGTTTTTTTTGGATCTTCCATGTTCTGTGGTAGAAGTTGGACTTCTATGGTACCAGTGATTGAACTACCTGGTTTCCACATTGCAAGGCAGTGCAGCATCGCGCTATATATATTTGTAATTATCAATTTTTGAATTTGGGTTTGAGTTTGTTTCGTGGGCAACTATGGGATTATTTCCAAATATGCATGCATACCTTTTTATTTTTTTGTAACATGTTTGCGTACTTCTAACAGTGGTAGAACTTCAGTATGTGTTTAACCTGAACTTACAAGATTTTTGCTTCTGTTTAATTTGTTTTTTACATGTTCATTTGATGTTTTTTCAAACCCCTGAACTTGTGTGTTTTTACAACTTGAAGTTCATCAGTAATTGTTGATAACCGCATTGCGTCCTGTCAAAACCTAGCACGCATCAATGCGGTAGCGCGAGGCCGAATAGGGGGGAAGGGGGGGGGGGGGTCGGGACCCCCTCCCCTGAAAGGCCGAGATAGGAATGAGCCAAAGCAGGCGACGACACGGCTTGCCGTGTCGTCGCATGCGGAGGCGAGTCCATCACATCCGTGACCCCACTATCTATCTTAGGGGTGTGGCCTGGGGTGTGTGCGGTGGGGGTGGAAACAGAATAACCGCATTGTGTCCTGTCAAAACCTAGCACGCAGCAATGTGGTAGCGCGAGGCCAAGCAGGGGGAGGGGGGTCGGGACCCCCCTCCCCTCCCCCTGCGAGGCCGAGATAGGAACGAGCCGGAGCAGGCGATGACGGGGCGTGCCGCGTTGTCGCATGCGGAGGCGAGTCCGTCACATCCGTGACCCCAGTATCTATCTTAGGGGTGTGGCTCTAGGGTGCGTGCGATGGGGGCGGAAACAGAATAACCGCATGGTGTCATGTCAAAACCTAGCGCGCAACAATGCGGTAGCGCGAGGCCAAGCCGCATGTGTACTTTGTGTGTATTTGAATTTTGAACTTCTATATTGTTTTTAAGTTGTGTATTTTAGTTACATATGGACTTCATCTGTTTTTGTATTTGAACTTCTTCTTTTTGTTTCTTAGTGTTTATTTATTCATATGCCTTTACTTCTTTGATTAGTGTACTTGAACTTATGTTCTTTATTTTTTGAATTTCTTTCTCTTGTTTTGTAGGTGCTTATCTGTGTATGTATTTTCTTCCCTTGGTAGAGTACTTGACCTTTCTGCTTGCAATCAATTTTTTGTTTTAAGGATATCAGCAGATTTGTTACGTGATCTTAATTTTTTAAAGTAGATGCATTAAAATGGTGCATTCATTTAACAATAGATGCATTTACTTTTTTGGTTGTTGGGGGGGGGGGTAAAAGTGTAATTACCACGGCGCTGCAACACCCCACTACAGAGAGGCATTAAGTCTCTGTCTCCCTTGCCACCACCTGTTAGAAAACCCCCTCCCTGTCGCTTGCTCTCTTCCCCCTCTCTATCGCTCCGCTGCCTCCGTCCCCTCCAACTCCCCCCGATTTCTCCGCCGTTGTCCCCTGCCCTCGTGAGTGGAGTAACCGGCGCACGCCCCCGCTCCTATTTCTGTCCCACGCCCCGCTCTCCCTTCCATAGCCCGCTCTGTTTTGCTCTGAAGTGAGGGCGGCAACTGCTTGTGAAGTTCCAAGGTGGGCGTGGCATCATGGGGAGTGGAAGAACCGCCACGGATTCGTGCGTGCGGGGGTCGTTTGGAGAGTTACAAATGCTGCCTTCCTCTAATGCTTGCTCTTAGTTTCGCCAGATCTGTCAAGGCCTGTTTGTATCTTCTGTGTGCTCTCGCGTCCGCCTCCTGCCCCTTCTTCTGATGGCTGGGTGGGAGATTAGGTAGGGTTCTTGTGCGTGTGGTGGGTGGATTCCATTCCTCCATGGTCAGATTTGTCTGTGAAATGTTTGTGTGTGCTATTTCTCCCTTCATACCTGTGTGGATTTCATTTCCCTTTGGTGATTTCAGCAGTCAGATGCATGTAAGAGAGGGTGTGGTGCTGCGATTGATGCTGGATCTGATGCATCTAATTGCATTTTTGCTGTTGATTTCGAAGTCTAGATTGTGTCTGTCACATGCTAGTTAGTTTATGGATAGTTTTTTTATTATGCTTGCCTAGATGGGCTACTGTTCATCTTTTCATTCTTGTTGATATGTTCTAGTTTTTTCATCCTAGGGTTTGATTTAGTTGTTTTTTGTATTTGTTGTATGATTTTCTACTTTCTAACTATATGCAATCTATCCCCTGTTTTCAGTAGGTTGTTCTAGGGTTTGGAGATCCATTCATCAAGGGGTTGTGTTTGCATGGCTTCAAAACCTTCTCCAGGTATTTTATTGTGGTTGGATCTTGTATTTTAAATAGCAGTTGTTTTATATATGTCTGCCCATATCTTCACTTAGTTGTCTTGTTGGACTGCCCTTTCTTAAAAGTGTGAACTTCTAACAATGGTCATGTGTATGCATTTTACCCTTAGTTTTAGTTAGTGGAGTGTTGCTTAATTTTTATTTGATGAATTGCTGGTGAACTATGTCACCAAGTGTTGTTGGACTTCCCAAATGTTCCATATTTATAGTCTATATCTTTGTTTTTTGTGTGTAATCATTTTCATGGCATTGATATTTAGTTTGCCTGTAAAATAGTATTTGTGGTCATGCTACTTCTTTTTTATGTGCTACTTGCTTGGGTCACATAGTTGAACTTCTAGTTTTAATTATTGTTTGTTTATAATGTAATTTGGTTGAACTTTTGTTTTGCGCATTTGTTTTACTGCTTTGTTATATATTGTTGGACTTCTGGACATTCATCTTATATGTAGTATCCCCTCTAGTGTAGATTGTTTTATATTTGGTATGTAAATTGTAGATTGTTCGTTGTGTTTACTGCTTTGTTATGTATTGTTGAACTTCTGGGTATTGGACATTGATGTAAAAGTAGAACTCCCTTTGGTGTAGGATTGTGGATTAGAACTCAACTTCCTTTTTACTTGCATTTTTTGTAGTTGGTGATGAATTGAATAGTTCTGAAAAAATGCCTGCGATCAAGATGGAGCTTCAGAAGTTAATACTGATGTTCCAATATTTGATGCGGCTAAATCACCCATTATTCCTTTGACTATGATTGCTGAGGTTGCTTCGAGCCTTGAGAATATTTCAAGCCTCGAGGATCTTGCTTTTGCAGCTCTTGCTTCACCTAGTATGTGCAACTCCTTCTCTTTTCATTTTAAATTCTCGAGCCATGTTTTTAAAACTTGTTCCCGTCGGGTGTTTTTGTTTTGTTCCTGACTTTTTTTTTATTTTTTGCTTTGATTTTTTGTGTTCTTGTAGATGTGTCCATAGAGGAGGAAGTTGTGAACACCATCAACGATGTTCTATCTGAGTTGGATTTATCAGAAAACACTACTACTGCCAAGCAGGGGGTTCCGTCAGTCGAAGGTTGTGATTCCGTCCCGGATCCTTTGTGCTCTCTTCAGATGTCAGAGACGCAGTCACAGTCTGTTGATGGCACTGAACCTGTCACGCAACCTGAGGATGTGCCTCTTCAGCTTCTTCTAGAGTACCAACGCAAGAGGAAGAAGCAAGAAGATTTTGACGAGAAGAGGGCGGCCCGCCTTGAGAAAGGTTCTGATGTTCCTGAATCTATTGATGTTGCTGAGCTCACAGTTGGGCATTTCTCTGTTGCTGGGGAAGACGTGCCGTGCGACACTATTGGCATGGTTGTCCTCGTGAAGAAAACAATCAAGAAGATCACTGCAAGGAAGCATTTGGTTGGTGATGTTAATCCTCGGAGGAGCCCACGTGTTTCAAGGCCTGCAGAACTTGGTGAAGAGGAAGGGCTAGCCCTCAGTGGTACGCCACGCCGTAGTCCACATGTGCTTGCCACTGCCGCGCCTACACCTTCCCCGCTTGGTGCTGGTGCATCTGGTAAGGGGAAGAAATGCGGCGTTAAGCGCAAGGTTGCACCTGCAAAGGTCAACAAGGGTGCCAAGAAGCGTTCTCGTGTTAATCCAGAGGACAAGGACGATGCTGATTTCAACGCTGATGATGAGGATGACGATGATGATGTTAATCAGGTATGAATGTCTCATGTTTACTGCTTTTGAGAGCATTTGTAGATTTGTTGTAGTTTTTGTGTTTTAGCACTGCCTTGGCGTACATAGCCGAACTGCTTTGCTTTTATGGTATTACTGCCTTTGTGTACATAGTTGGACTTCTGGATATATACATGAAGAAGTTAGCTTAACTTGTTGGTATACATGTTTTATTACTGCCTTGGTGTACATGGTTGAACTTCTGCTTTGTAAAATTCTAACATTTTGAAAGCATGTTAACTTGTGGTCATACATGGTTGTACAGCCTATGTAGATATAGTTGGACTTCTGAAATACATGTTTTATTACTGCCTTGGTGTACATGGTTGAACTTCTGCTTTGTAAATTTCCAACATTTTGTAAGCATATCTACTTTTGGTCATACATGGTTGTACTGCCTATGTAGACATAGTTGGACTTCTGGTTTGTACTGCGTATGTAGGCATTAGTGGTATTTTGGTGTAGCTTGTGTATCTGATTGCTCTGCCTTTTTTCCTTGTCATTGTATTTTTTCAGTATTAGCTTGTGGAGCGGCCTGAGAGGAGGAAGAGAGGAGGCAAAGCACCCGAAGAAGGTGGCCAAGGAGGAGGTGAGGCAAAACGTTTTCACAAGACAGGTCGGTGCTCACTGAAAGAGGTTAAGACGTGTGCGAAAATGTTACAACTTATGCACAAAACGACGGTTATCAAGGCTAGTTTTGGTTGTGTGTTTGACTTGAAGGTTGATTCCAACATTTCTTGTCCTTTGATGGGCAACATCTACATGAGGATTGACCCTATAACCATGATTCTGGACATGGGTGAGGCGAACAAGGTTCTGCGTATTACAAGTGATGTTATTCACCATCCGTTTGGATTCCCTCAAGGTAATTATACCCCTCCTAGGCCCTTGAATGATGGGTTCGATGATGCTATTATGAGGCTGAAGGGCAAGCTTGGGTACGCTAGGAGTGATGATATCAAGACAAAGGATCTGCAGAATATCCTCGAGGAACTTGTGAAGGATGAGACGAAGTATGATCTTGCTCTGCAGGTGTTTTACCTAATTGTTTTCATGAAGGTGGTTATTCCTAGAACGTCTACACAATTGTCCAGGGAGGCAGCAATGGCTGAGAACCTTGTATTTGAGGATATGGCAGATATGCTCTACTGCCAGTTGGTTGTTGATGATATTCGAAGTGTTGTTGTTAGGTATCAGCAAGGTACTAGCAGAGGAAAAGCTATCACAGGCTGTGCCATCGCGCCGCTTCTTATGTATCTGGACTGCCTTATTATTGGCAAGACACCTAATGTTGACTTGAGGACCCCTCGCATCAATTTCATGGATCAGGTCAAGCTTCTTGAGCTTGCTGCGGCTGACTTGGTCAAGAAGGGTGATGATGACCCAGCCAACTGGGTGTTTTGGAAAATTCCTGTGAGTGTTTCTATGCATCATTCTTTCCTGTGTAGTTTAACTTGAACTTCTGGTACTATCTTCTATGTGTTTTGTTCCCATGTTCCTTCGTTTGTTTTTTGACGCGTTGACTTTTGTTTTGTATGAAGTGGAAGACACAGGCTGAGGTTGTGTTCTTTAGGCGTATCGAACATCCTGCTCTTACTATGCCTCGTGCCGCCAACCTAGGGAGTGGAACTTCTCCAAGATTTGAATTCTCCCGGGATGTTAATACTGGTGCCCCCTGTAGATCCAGGAGGTTCTTCTGCCCGTGTGAGTGCTGAAGGTGGCGTGTCTACCGAGAGTTTGTTTGAGGCTGCCAATGTTTCCCTGGTTAGGATTGATTGTCTTCTTGAAACTATTTGTGGGGAGTTGGCTCATGTTCCGTCAACTGTTGAGCATTTTAGTCGTGTCAATGGGATTCTTCCTCCCAGACACAGTTTTGATGCCGAGTCTTCGAAGGAGGTTTTGTCAATTGAAGCTAGAGTTCTTGAAGAGCTCCATGAGAGCACTTCCCACCTCCGGGCTAGCTTTGGGCTATTCAAGGAAATGCAGGATGCTGGTTGCAAGCCTTTTGAAGATGAGGCAAGTGTTGTTGTGAGAAAGATTCAGAGGCAAGATTCTGTTCATTTGGGTCGTGAAGGAGGCCATGTGGAGCATACCGAAGAGGTTTGTTTATGTTGGCTTTTGATATTTCTTTGCACTAATGTTCATTGTTAGCTTTCAATTATTACTGTTTTTAGTCATAGGTGACCCTTGTTGATTTGTTGTGTCGTAAACTTTTTCTTTTCAGTACTAGTGTTTCCTAGTTGACCTTCTCTGTTTATAGCACCTGAACTTCATGGGCTACAACACCTGAACTTCTATGATTTCCATAACTGGCCTTTTTTGTTCCCTTTTGTATTAGGGTAGTTTGATATCTGACCTGTTATGTTTAGTGTATTTGGACTTCCAATATGTGTCAGTGGTCATAGCTGACCTTCTATGAGTATGTAATGTGAACTTTTGCTGATTAGGTATTTGTGTTCTACATGATTTTTTTGTAGGCTGTTGATGATGGTGCTGGGGTTGAGGAGGATGTTTTACCTGTGCATGAACCTGCTCCCTCGAGTGATGTATTAGTTGATGAGCTTCATGGCAGTGAAAATAAAGTACCATTTTTCTTGTCCATTTGTATCATTTTTTAATCTTACTTGTTTGTGCATTTTATCACTATGTGCCTCTTTTGTAATGACTTTCCGTTCTTGCTGCAGATTGATGATGCTAGTGTTCATCCAGAGAAGGTTGCAGTCAAGTCCGTGTCAGGCACCGGCTGCTCCGACGAGGTGGACCCAACTAAACCTCAGTCGTCCATTGGCATTGAAGTTTCTGATGCTGAACAGGGCAAGACAGCTGAGGTTTCTGATGCTGAGCAGGGAAAGAAGCTGGAGATATTATTTTGGAGAAATATCCCATTGAGGCTGCTTTTGAGACTGGTGGTAGTGCTGCTGCAGGCCCAGAGAAGTCTCGTGCAGCAGAGCCATCAGTTGCTGTTGATGCTGTTCAGACACAACCAACAATTTTTGTTGTTTTAGATTCTCCAGCTGCTCCAGCTGGTGCTGGTGTCCTTCACGACAATGCTGCAATGTCTACTGGAGATGACGATGAAGAGACTGAAAGCGATAGCTATGGAGAGGTGGTTGATCATTCCAGTGCTGACACTGGTCTTGGCAAGAATCCGTAAAGAGAGGAGCATGCTTCTCTCTTCTTTCCTCATCCCCGTCCCTTTTGTTGTTTATTTTTGTCCATGATATCCCTGTGAACTGCCTGTGTGGTGCAAGTTGAACTTCTGGTTTGTGCTTTGTCGTGTGGTTTGTAAATAAAGTTAAGTGAACCTGTTTCTATGTGGGGGAAGGTTTGTAATGCATGTGTTGTGATGTTTTCTGGTGTAGCAGCTGAGATGTGCTTGTGTTTGAATGTTGTGCTTGAATGTTGCTATTAATTAAACTATTGTGAATCTATGTGCTTGAATGTTGCTCTTAAGTTCTATTTATTTTGCTGAGCAGATAATGACCTTGCTGTCGTCCGAAAGAAGGTTGATGACTTTTATTTCAGTGTAACTAGGCTTAAGAATGATCGTTCCAAGAGGTGAGTGCAGGTGGTCAATATTTACATCCATCTACCCCCTGTGAACTGCCTGTGGTTTCACACCTGAACTTCTTTACACTATGTTGCTGGACTTCTATTTTACTTCTCTAGTGCTGAACTTCTGGCCTTTTTGTACTGCCTGTTTGTGATGTAGCTGAACTTCTGTGCTTGTATGTGTTATGAACTTTCCGAGTTCCTGATGCTGAACTTGTTTTACTTTCTATTGCTTGTTTTAGATGAATGATTATGTTCTAAAAGAAGGAGTGTGAAGCTTCTGTTGAAGATGTCGCAATATCTTTTTCTCCTCGCGGAATGCTTCGATCTAATGTGGCTGAGGTTGCACTCTACTGTCTACGTGTGAAGTACCAGGGATCAGATAAACTCATCCTGCTGTATTGGGTTTGTGTAAGTCAACCATATAGTGAATTCTTTTCTGTATTGTTCCTTATCATTTTAGTTAAAACTTGTTTGTCTCATTTTTTTATTTTCATATGTTGGTGTTGTCACCATTATTTTAGGACAAGATTTTCAGAGGTTAACTAGATTCCCGTGTGAGGAAGTACTTCTTGGCGACTGGTCCAGATAGCATGGATGCACATGATTGTGTACACAATATCTTTCTCTTTGCCTCTGTATTAGTTTTGCCCTGCGATCCACTGTGTTAATATTGTTTTATTTTTCTTTGTACCGTTTGATATTAATTCTTAGTTTTTAATGATTCGTGTGTTTATGTTGCTTCAGGTTGTTTTCCCCACTTTTGAGCCGCCTGAAATTCCTACTTCCATGGGTGGTGTTGGTCATTGGGTTTCGATATTTCTTGACCTGAAGAATTCAAGGTTCCAGCTTCTCGACTCCTACTATGGACCAGATGATGACTGTGCAGTACGCCTGTTCCGGTGGATGACTGATAACATCAAGAAGCTTTGGAATGATGCCAACAATGACAGGGAGACATAATTCAGTCCTCTCTCTATCAATAATTTCCCTTTAGATTGGATTGATGTCCCCCAACAGACTAACAAGTATGAGTTCCACTTTTCTCTTTATCACTTCTGTTTAACTATAGTTGTACTTGAGCTGCGATGTCTTTTATTTGTTGGCTTTCTTTTTTGTTCTAACACTATTCTTTTTTTTGTGTTTGATGGTAGTATCAACTGCGGATTTTTCATGCTTATGAATGTTAATTCGTATCATGGGGTTCCTGCAAATTATTCCCATGGAAATATCACGGATATCAGGAAGACGTGGCTATACTCAATCGCTTCTTCTAACCTGTTTGAGACAAACTTCCAAGCTTTGTTTGGCTACTACACATGTAAGCCTTGGAACTTGGACTGCTTACATGTACTGCTTCTTTTATTCTACATGAACTTCATTTTTTCTTGAACTTGAACTTCTGCTTGAGATCTGGCTGGGCTGCTGGTTTCACATGGAGAGGAGCATTTCTTGTACATGAACTTAATTTTTATCTTTTTTATTTTGCTTGTGTGTTTTGTTTCAGTATTTTTTTCCCTTTCATTGCTTACTTGGGCACGGGCATTTCTTCTACTAGAACTTCAGAGATGATGCCTTTCTATGCTTTTGTTAGCTGTAGTTGAATGTTTTCCAGTTCATCAGTTTTATCTTGAACTATGCCTTTGGTTGTCCCTGAACTTCATTTAGTTTTTAAATGCAACACATTTTTTGAGGCCAGCTTGAGTAGTAACCCTGTCATCTATATTAGTTGGACTGCACATTGTGTTGTACCTGAACTTTAGTTATATTTAATCATCTTTTTCCCCTCACTTTTCTTTAAAGTGGAGCCGTTGGACTTGACCGATTACCACTACCCATTCCTCGGGTCACAGGAATACCAACCTAGGGAGGAATCGATGAGTACAACTCTGAGAGAAGATGATAGACCTCGAATCCTTATTCCTTCCAAGTTGGGGAAGCAGGCTCTTGGTATTTGTGGTGGTCCAACAACCCCTTGCTCTAGGAAGGTTGGTGCAGTCGAAGCAACCGAAGCAGAAGTGATTTCGTTTGATGATGATTTTGAGAAGATTGCTTACCCGAAGAATGGTAAATTTGCTGCTGGTATTATTGCTGGGAGAGGTGGGAAGAATGCTGTCATCACCAGGAGGAAACCGGCAGTTGAGTCTGGCAACATAACTTCCTCAAGAGAGCATCAAGATTGCCTTTGAAGTGGCGTTCTGCTGCCGCTCCCCTAAAGAAATACAGTTACCCTCATCTATCCGAGGCCCGGAAGTTGAGACAGTATGTGCTTAGTAAGGATGGTCTAGAGAAGTATCATGAGTGAGTTTTCTTATTCTTCACTTTGTTGCTGCCAGAGATGCTATTTTGTTCTAAACTTCCGTTGTTGTAGTATATGGACTTCTGTTCATTTCTCCCTTGCCTTGGAGTTATAGTGTCTGAACTTCTGTTGTTATAGTATTTGAACTTCTGTTCATCTCTCCTTGCCTTTGAGTTATAGTATCTGAACCTCTGTTTGTTATTGTATCTGAACTTCTAATATTTTTCCCATCCTTTTAAATCTGTAGCACAAGCTACTGCATGTTTACCATCCCTGGGAATGTGATTGACCACACAGGACGTGTCCTTTATACTCTTTTCGGTGAAGGGCAGCAGATGGAAGGAGACATAATGGATTATCTCATAAATTTTTGGAAGGATAAGCTGGAGACCTCTAAGATATTCACTAGTGCTGACAGGGTTGTACTTAGTCCCTACTTCATACAGGTTTTAGTTCTTTGCACCCCCATCTCCCTTTTTTGCTCTAGTTTTGTTGTAGTGGCATTTGGGAGGTGTTTTAATCATGTTTTTGTGAATGCACAGTACTTCCTGGAGTATGATTTCTTCGCTACAATAGTTCGAAAGTTCGATGCAAAAAAATCTGCTAATCTCCTCCGAATGTTTGTCCGCAAGGAAGAAGACCTTCTGAACGCAAAGCTGGTTAGTTTTTCATAACTCTTGCTTTTTAAATTTTATTTACATCCTTTTTCTGAGTTTGTCAAGAAGTTTGTGTTCATCCCGGTTGTTCAATACCTATCCTTTATAGTTTGTGTTCACCGTTTCTTTCATTCTTTGCAGTTTTTTTGATACTATTCAAGCCAATTGACACAATGGCGCACTACAGTGTGTATGTGCTGAATAGATATCGTGGGAGCATCGACATCCTTGATTCACTTCCTTACACTAATAAGGGAATGCCACGAACAAGTTTCCACGGAGACTGCCAAAATATCATGAGTCTTTCTTAGTCTGAACCTCCTTTTCATATTCTCTTGTTTGACACGAAGTTTATTATGCCTTCTATTGACAAAATATGTTTCTGTCTCTGTTGTGGTAATACAGCTTGAACTGACTATCATTTGACAGTTGAACTTCTGCTATTTGTTTAGCTGGATATTATGCAAGTGTCGCTTTTTATGTACCCGAACATAACTATTTTGGTTAACATGTTTTTGACTCCATCTTATTTGTTATTTCTAGCAGATCAAGAGACTTGTTGGGTTGCTCGAGGAGGTGTACGGCAAGGCTGCATATAGAGCGAGCAAGCAGCCTAACTGGGTGAGTATTGCTAAGAGGCCGACTTTTATCGATGTTCCAAAGCAAGTGAATAATGATTGTGGTTTCTTTGCCGTGAAGTTCTGCTCTACATATGCTGGCGATGAGCTTGTTGATGATTTTGGTGATGTGATGGTATGTTTTGTCCTTGTTCTTGTCTCATCATCCTTCCATTTTTCTTGTGTGTTTTTGCTGAGACGCTCCTGCTGTGGTTTTAGTTATCCTTTACTAAACCATCATTTCATTTCTTGTTTGCAGGCTGCTGCAGATGACTGGAAGGCCGAGTTCATGCATACTCTAATCTTTAGCGAGAAGAATGAAGTCATGCGTGCAGAGCTCCCTAAAGAGATTCAGTCTTTGGGCCTGTGAATTCGAAGCATTAGTTTCAGTGTAGATTTGATTTCGTAAAGATTTTAGGTTTGATAATGATTGGAATGATTCCGTAAAGATTTGGTTGTAAGAATGGTTTAGTGATTTGTGTATCTATAGCTGCAACACTATTACTTATGATATTGTGGACAAATTTATTTGGTGTGAAGAATGATTTGGCTTGTGAATTTCAATGTACTGCATCGTTTTTAGTATCCATGTGTTGTATGTTTTTTCCCCAACAGATGCACTTGAACTTCTCCCTAGGCTATGGTTGAACTTCTTGTTTTTTGTGTTGTTTAATTTTGGGGCCCCAACATATGATCTTTGACTTGAACTTCTGCTTGAGATCTGGCTGGGCTGCTAGTTTCAGATGGAGAGGATTTTCTGTGTTGTGTATTGTATTGGTATTTTTCAACTCAACCAATACGTAGCCTTTTGCATAGAATCTATATGTGTTTTTTTGTGTTTTTTCAACTGCCAATGGATTTCAACTATAACTTTGTGCAAAAATATTCTCATACACTCCTTTACGTTTCTTTATCTTTTGTCGGCATTGTACTTGAACTTCTGCACGTATCCAAACAGAACTTCACATCTGAACGCGTTGTCTTAGGCTTGCTAACCTTAGTTCTTACAGCAATACTTATTTTTAAGCATATTTTTTCCTACATCGATTTTATATACCAGAACTTCTTCTGTAAGCTGACCTGAACTTCAAACTATATAATTATTTGCTGGTTGCTCTTTTATGGAAAAGAGCACCAGCACCTCCTGCCATAATATACCAGAACTTCCATTGTAATCTTACTTGAACTTCATAGTGTATATATTTTTATTTTTGTTCTTCCTTGCACTTTTATGGAATACATCACCAGCACAACACTTCCTCTCATAATATACCAGGACTTCTGCAGTAATATTACTTGAACTTCACTATTTATATTTTTCATTTTTATTACTGTTTGCTCTTTCATGCAATACATCACCAGCACAACACTTCCTGCCATAATATATCAGGACTTCTGCAGTAATATTACTAGAACTTCAAAGTGTATATTTTTCATTTTATTACTGCTTGCTCTTTTTTTGCAATACATCACCAGCACCTCCTCTTATACAATACTAGTACTTCTGCAGTAAGCTTACTTGAACTTCTACTGTATAGTTTCTTTGAAACTTCAACAATAAAAGTTCAAATAAGCTTCTCCTAAAATACCGTTTTCAGAAGAGGAATAATATTCTGCACATTGACATGACTTATGTTTGCTTTGTTTAATTGACCTAGTCTAATTGTTCATCAACCTTGCGCTCCTCCTAGGCTTTGGTTGTGGTGGTTTTTGCTTGACATGTACCTCTTCCTCTTCATCTTCCTCTTTCTCTTCCTGTTCATCATCCTCTTCCTCTTCGTCCTCGCATTCCACTTCGTCTTCCTCTTCTTCAATGGTGTCTTCATCTTCGGTTTCCTCTTCATCTTCCACCACTTTCTTGTTGCTGGCTCTAGGTTTTGCTTTCTGTTTCTTCTCTGGCCTTTTGCTTGTCTTTTCAGCATCTGCGTGCTTTCGGCACGTTCTTGCATTATGTGGTTCATACTCCTTGCATATGCTACAAAGTCTGATGCTTGCTTTCTGTGGGTGTGGTCCCTTCTTTTGTTATATAACTTTGGGCTGCTGTTTTTAAACTTTGGGTTGCTTGACCTCCTCGGCATCGTTTCTTTCTAAGAGTGTTGGATAGGTGAGCTTGTTGTGTCCTGCAACCTTTTTGCACACACTACATTGCCCGTGTCAAAGTGGCACTCCGTTCTCATCGAGCACGACGACTCTTCCTACAGGTGGTGCCTTTATTTGAGCTCTCTTGTCACTTTTTTACTGCAGAAATTTTCTTCCTACCCTTTGTTTCAGAGTACAGCGACAGTTTCATTGTCTCTTGCTGCCGCTGCTGCATTAATTGGTCAACACCCTGCTTGCATTGGTTGGCTTGAGCAGCGGCCTGGAGCATTTCAGCTGCATAATAATGAAGGTCATCTTCAATTTCAGCATCCTCTTCAGCCATCCTTTCATCAGCATCCGCTTAATTTGCTGAATATATTGCATCAAGCTCTTCCACAAGCCTCTTGAGGACATAGAAGGCTCTGTCATATTGCTGGTCACATCTCATCGCTTTCTTGTTAACCATCAAATTTAGCTACAGCAAGATGTCTTGCTTCAATAGTCTTGAGCTGCCATCTGATGCAGTTGTGTTGGGGATATTACTACTGGACGTAAACTGGCCAGGGGTAGCCGGGTTAACTCTATGAAGATTAGAAGCCGATGAAGATATAAGGATGGTGGCGCTTTACGAAGGCCCAAGGCCCAAAGGCGGGTTAAGGCCTGTAGATGTAAATCGACTTTCTCATGCAATTTGCATTGTAAGATAGGAAGGATAGAGACCGAGCCAGACACATTTATGATCCGGCCTCGGGACTCTATAAACCGGTGGGCGTCAACCTGTGTATATAAAGGGACGACCCGACAGCGGTTTAGGGACAACACACAACAACTCGAGAGCCATGCAAAGTGGATTCGCTCCCTGGTCATCGAAACCCCTGCAATTCGATCACAACTAGACGTAGGCTTTTACCTTCATCGAAGGGGCCGAACTAGTATAAAACTCTCGTGTCCCTTGTCCGGTTTAACCCCTTTAAGCTAACCCATAGCGATGGCTCCATGACTAAGTCCTTTCATGAGGACATCTGCCGTGACAAAACCACGGCAGTTGGCACCCACCGTGGGGCTATCGCACGATGGTTTTGAGTTCTTGAAGGGCAGCTTCGAAGGACTCAAGGGATACGCTGTGGGCCGGATGACTAAGAGTCGTCGTGGCAAGCTCTACATCAATGATGCAGGATGGGGTCCTGAGGCCGGCTCAATTGAATACAGGTACCGGGTCACCATTGGTGGAATTCACATCTTCATCAGCAAGATAGGCGAACCGGGACTTGAGCTGGACATCTGCACCAACACCATCGAGACGGCTCAGCGTGCAAGCTCTGCCCCGGTTCAGCCTGCCGTAAAGCATGTTTTCGTAGGTGTCATCCACAGAGCGGAATATGAGGATGGATCAGCATCTGGTGGCGAAACCGTTGTCTGCTCCAATGACGAGTCTTCAACCGGAGAGACTGAGTCACTATACCAGTTACAGGATGGCAGGATTAGTGGAGGTTCCGATGGCAACAGTATTCCGGACTCCCTTTATCTGCCAAACCGGGTCGCAGTCTTCATGGCCGGTACACAGCCGGCACAGCCCTCTTCTATCGCTGCAGCAATGATATCCGGTTCAGCAACAGCAACGCCAGCAGGGGCAGGGGGCTCTCTGCCGCCTCCGGCTCAGGTTTTGTCTGATTTGTTCGACGCTTTAGCAACGTTGCTGGCAGCAGAAGTGGATGCAGCAAACCGAGATCAGCACAACGCGGAGATTGCAAAGGTGAAAGATCAGATAACTCAGACTAAAGCAGACCTGGCAGCAGAGAACGCCAGGATGGCTACAGAACAGGCCGAGTTAGAGGCTCAGGCCTACCGGCTTAGGCTGGATCAAAGCGCCTCAGATGATGTCATGAGGAGGAGATATCGGTCACACCTCCCACCGGGTTATGAGCCAAGAAACCTCTTCAACACGCCAGGAGCGGGAACCAGTAACCAGCCAGTGATAAACCGGGCGGAGGCACCGGTAACAGGAGTGCCGACTCAGCTATGCACGATGGACCCGCCTCGTCAGAACAACATTCCGTACGTTCCGACGCCCCCGGGGCATTACTCCAACCCGTTGGATAACATTGTGGCCGCCGCTTCACGATTGGCAGCCCTCCCGATTGACGGCGAGTCACCAGTGGCGGTTGAGACACGACGAGCCAGAGAGCTCCTTCAAACAGCTTTAACCCAGCAGCAGGCTTATTCGCATAGTCGCAAGAGGATTCATTCCACCCCCCGTCCGAGTCGGATCTACAGCAGGCACATTGAGGATGAACCGGCCGTGTCAAGCAGTGCACGTCACCGTAACTCGCCGCGAGGGCATAACCCGGCAGGTGGTGGTGCTAATGCGCATGATGTGGTGGATCATGGTCGTGCACGTCGAGAAGCTGAGTTAGCAGCGCAGCATGCGGCTCGTCAGCTTACTCTGGTTCATCCTACCGCTTCAGTGGAGCCAGGTGTGGTCTTCAGTTCTTTAGGGGTGCCGTGTCTCACCCTCGCTTTGCATAACGTGCGAAACCCAAGGATTTTAAGGGCCCTCGTAAGGTACCCAATTACACTGCCGATTTACCCCCTGAGTCATGGGTTGAGAGTTATGAGATGGCAATGGAGATGCTGGATGTGGATGAAGCGGTGTGTTCTAAGTATTTCACCATGATGTTGGATGGGACAGCTCGTACTTGGCTAAAGAGCTTACCAGCTAACTCCGTCGGGTCATGGGCCGAGTTAAAAAACCGGTTTATCCAGAATTTTAAGGACACTTGTAAGCAGTCTATGTCGATTGTGGACCTGGTCGCTTGTGTTCAAGAGGATGGGGAGTCTACAACCCATTGGGTGAAGCGAGTCTCAGCTATTTTGGATTCGTCAGACCGCATCAACACGGATACAACAGTTTTGACGTTGGAAGGCAATTGTCGGTTTATGCCATTAAAACTGAAGTTGGGAAGGCTCAAACGTCACTGCAATGACTTGTCAACCCTTATGGCTGCTTTGGTGAAGTATGCCGATTCAGATAGTACCAAAGACCCTGAGTCTGAGGATGACAAGCCGGGGAAGGGGAAAAAGAACGACAATGCCAAGGGGCAGCAGCATAATCCGACAGGTCACGGGAACAACGGTAAGCGCAAGGCAGACAATAGCTTGGACTTTGTGTCTAACACCAATGCCTAGGATAACGGTCAGCGTCGCAAGGGTAAACCGCCCCAACGGGGTGGAGGGTCAGGTCCTAATCTTGAACGACTGCTAAATCAGCCTTGCCCAAAACACGGATCGAAGGAGAGGCCAGCTTCGCATCTTTAGAAGGATTGCTTTATTATGCGGGAGTTTAAAAATTCCTATCTGTTTCAATATGACAATGGCCCGCCCGGCGGTTCAGGAGGTGGATTTCATGGGCCAGGTTATGGAGGTAACAACTCCGGTTCAGGCTTCCAAGGCAATCAAATCGGACATGGTAATCAAGGCAATCAGGGTAATCACGAAGGGTATAACCATCAGGGGAATCAACAGCATCAACAATCGGGTTATCAGAGCAATCCGAAACAGTTGAATAGTGGGCAGTATCATGTCTTCACTACTAGCTTTTGTAAGCATGATCAGAAGCTTCACAAAAGGGCCGTGAACTCTGTTGAACCAGCAGTGGCTCGGTATTTGCGCTGGTCTGAACAACCAATTTTATGGAGTCGAGAGGATCACCCACCCCGGGTTGATAATCCGGGTCATCTAGCCTTAGTGGTGGTACCTCATGTTGGGGGGGTATAAGTTCACTAAGGTGCTTATGGATGGGGAAGCAGTATCAGTATCCTTTATTATGATACCTTCCGCCGTATGGGATTGATAGATAAGAATGTTAAACCGTCGAACACCGTCTTTCATGGTGTGGTGCCTGGTAAATCGGCGTATCCAGTGGGCAAGATAGCCCTAGAGGTGGATTTTGGAGATGATCATGATTCAAGATCAGAAACGTTAACTTTTGAGGTGGTGAAAATCAAGAGTCCGTATCATGCCCTGTTCGGACGACCGGCTTATGCCAAGTTCATGGTGAGGCCGTGTTATGTTTATCTACAGTTGAAGATGCTGGGTCATAAGGGAACCATCACAGTACATGGGAGCAGGAAGATTGCTTTGGAATGTGAAGATGGTGATGCGGCTTATGCTGAGTCAGTTTGTGCCACAGAGGAGCTGAAGTTTTATAAGGACAATGTTGATCCGGCAGACATGACTTCTTTGAAAAAACCAACTTCAGAGAATGATCCGATGTTGAAGTTTAAATCGGCTACAGACACTAAGATGGTTGATTTTGTTCCTGGCGATTCATCCAAGCAGTTCAGCATCAGCGCTAACCTGGATCCCAAATAGGAAGGCGCGCTCACCGAGTTCATCCGTGAGAACCGGGACATCTTTGCATGGAAGCCTTCTGACATGCCAAGTGTACCAAGGGAACTCGCTGAGCACACAATTAATATAGATCCTAAGTTTAAACCGGTCAGGTAGTTTCTTCGCCGCTTCAACTAAAAAAGGCGTAAGGCTATTGGTGAGGAGGTGGCTCGGCTGTTGGCCGCAGGGTTTATCGTGGAGGTCTTTCACCCGGAGTGGTTGGCTAATCCGGTGCTGGTTCTTAAGAAAAACGGCACTTGGCGTGTGTGTGTGGACTACACAGACTTGAACAAGGCTTGTCCAGCTGATCCCTTTGCCCTCCCTCGTATTGATCAGATTATTGATGCTACGGCGGGTTGTGAACGTTTGTGTTTTCTGGATGCTTATTCTGGTTATCATCAGATTAAAATGGCAGTTAAGGACCAGGAGAAGACAACTTTCATAACTCCCTTTGGAGCCTTCTTCTATGTATCTATGCCTTTTGGGCTCAAGAGTGCCTAGGCGACTTATCAACGCTGTGTTCAGAATTGTCTTCATAAGCAGATTGGGCGCAATGTTCATGCATATGTGGATGACATTATGGTGAAATCTAGGAAGGACGAAACATTGATAGATGACTTGAAGGAAACCTTTGATAACCTCCGGGTTTATAAGATGATGCTTAATCCGGCCAAATGTGTCTTTGGTGTTTCGGCAGGCAAGCTCTTAGGTTTTCTGGTGTCTAACAGGGTGAGGGAGTCCTGGATTAGGGGGTGTTCGGATAGCCGGACTATACCTTCAGCCGTACTCCTGGACTATGAAGATACAAGATTGAAGACTTCGTCCCGTGTCCAGAAGGGACTTTCCTTGGCGTGGAAGGCAAGCTTGGTGATACGGATATTCAGATCTCCTACCATTGTAACCGACTCTATGTAACCCTAACCCTCTCCGGTGTCTATATAAACCGGAGGGTTTTAGTCCGTAGGACAACATACACACCAACAATCATACCATAGGCTAGCTTCTAGGGTTTAGCCTCTCTGATCTCGTGGTAGATCTACTCTTGTACTACCCATATCATCAATATTAATCAAGCAGGACGTAGGGTTTTACCTCCATCGAGAGGGCCCGAACCTGGGTAAAACTTCGTGTCCCTTGCCTCCTGTTACCATCCGGCCTAGAAGCACAGTTCGGGACCCCCTACCCGAGATCCGCCGGTTTTGACACCGACATTGGTGCTTTCATTGAGAGTTCCTCTATGTCATCGCCATCAGGAAGGATGCCTCGCCCCGTCTTTAAAGACGGCACCGTTGCTGAGGGAGCTTTGGCTGTCGTCCAAACCCTCCGGCTAGGTGGTTTTCTTATGACCGCCTGTTCGGCTTCTACGCCGACGATGACCTCTCGAGCCATCGAAAACAATCTTCACGTCAACTCAGAACTCGCCGAGCAGTTAGATCCAATGGAGCTCTCCTCCATAAACGAGCTCTTGGATCGCTTCGCCGCCCTGGGAGTCGCTACGGATTACGACCAGATTGGGCCTAAACCCGATCTGAGAGAGATTAACTCTCCCCAGGTCACCCACCACGTTGCCGTGGTAGAGGGACAATGCGGAGACCCCTCATCCATCTTAAGGACTTGTTACATCTGGATTCCCGATCCCTCCAAGCCGGATGCCCGCGGAGGGGAGGATATCACTCAAGACCTAAACCTAGAGTCAGGCGACGGACTAGATTCATTGGACGACATCCATGTATCCAAATTTTTGAGTTCGGAAATTCCTCGGCCTCTGAGCCTCAGATGGGGTGAGGCTTCGGATTTAATTCCACCCACCCACCCTAACATTAGCGATCTATCCCAAATCAGGAAAGAGCCCGAAGAAACATTACATCATTACTGGGCCAGATTCCTCCTGGTTATGAACAAGATAAAGGGCTGCCACGAGGAAGACGCTATTTCATTCTTCCGCAATAATTGCACGGACAAGGGAATCCTCAACGCCATAAGTCGCCGTGATATTACACGCTTCACTGACTTGGCATCCATAGTGCGAAAGTACTGTGCGATGGAAAGCGCCCGAAAAACCGAAACAAAATTTTGGGACAATCCGGCCCTGAATACAAACCCAGTCCGAAATAAAAGGGTGCATCATCGCCAGACACCCGGGTCAAACGCCAAAAGGCAAAAACCCTCTACAGGGCATGGAACCGTATTGGAAGGATGGCTTAATGGACCCTGTAAAATTCATAGTACAGAGGACGCCACACCAACTCACAACCTTAGAGTATGTTGGATACTCCGGCAGGTGGCCAAAATTGGCGAAAACCTCCTAATTCCGGAGGCCACAGAAAGCCACCCCAGAGACACCAATACGGTATTAACAGTCTTCGAGACCTTCGCATCAAATAATATGCGAAAAAGGACACTCCGCAGCCTTGCCGAAGTCTACCAGGTAGCAACAATAAACCCATGGAGTGACACGGTTATTACCTTTAACGCCAGTGATGAACCTAAATTCTGAACAGCCCGAGCACCAGCTGCATTGGTCCTTAGTCCAATAGTGGACGACTTTCGTCTTACCAAGGTACTCATGGACGGCGGCAACGAATTGAACCTCATTTATGAGGAAACTCTTCAAAAAATGGAAATAGACTGGAACCGCATCGTGCGAAGTAGCACAACCTTTAGAGGAATAATCCCCAGTCAGGAAGCGCGTTGTACAGGAAAAATCACACTAGATGTGGTGTTCGGCACGCTGGATAATTACAGGTCCAAAGAGGTCACGTTTCATGTGGCCCCGTTCAGCAGCGGTTATCACGCTTTGCTAGGGCGGGAAGCGTTTACAATCTTCCAAGCAATACCCCATTATGGGTACATGAAGCTCAAGATGCCCGGGCCCAACGGGATCATCACTCTCGCTAGTGATCCGGACATAGCACTCCGCGCCGAAAACAAGACAGCCGCACTGGCCCTCGAGGCACTATCCGAAGCCCTAGCGGCTGAGGAACTGATTGCGCTGCGCTCTACGGTGAATAGGGACGACGTGATACTCGACAAAAGATCCAAGTCCACCTCCTTTAAACCAGCAGACGAAATAGTCAAATTCCAAGTCCATCTAACGGACCCCAATAAAACAGCTTCCATCGGGGCACAGTTAAACCCTGACGTAGACGCCGCACTGCGAGAGTTCCTACGAGAGAACTGGGACATTTTCGCCTGGCACCCTTCAGACATGACAGGAATCCCACGCAGGCTGGCCGAGCACAGCTTAAATATCCAAACAGGATTCAAACCTGTCAAACAGGCTCTTCGGCGTTTTTCCGAACCTAAGAGACAGGCCATGGGAGAGGAGCTAGCAAAGTTATTGGAGGCCGGATTCATCAGAGATATAAAACATCCGGACTGGCTAGCAAACCTGGTGATGGTACCAAAGAAGGACAAATCCTGGTGCCTGTGCGTTGATTTTAAAGACCTTAACAAGGCTTGCCCAAAGGATCCCTTCCCCCTCCCCCGCATTGATCAAATTATCGATGCTACCGCAAGACACGATTCGTTGTGTCTCCTGGACGCATATTCCAGCTACCATCAAATCAAGATGGCAGAACCAGACCAAGCCGCAACGGCATTCATCACACCATACGGCCCATTCTGCTTCAACACAATGCCCTTCGGGCTCAAAAACGCCGGCGCAACATATCAGCGCATGATTCAGACATGTCTGGCAAACCAGATCGGCAAAATAGTGGAGGCATATGTAGATGATATGGTTGTCAAAACAAGACATGTCGAATCTCTAGTAGACGACTTGAGGCTCACATTCGATAACCTCCGAACATACGACATCAAGCTCAACCCGGAAAAATGCGTTTTCAGCGTTCCAGCCGGAAAGCTCTTGGGCTTCATTGTATCCGGTAGAGGAATTGAAGCAAATCCAGCCAAGATCCGAGCTCTGTCGCAACTGGATATCCCAAAGGACCTCAAACAAATACAAAAGTTAACCGGATGCGTGGCGGCTCTTAGCCGCTTTATCTCCCGCTTGGGAGAAAAGGCCCTACCCCTTTACCGCCTCCTTCGGCGCACCGAACACTTCAAATGGACGGATGCAGCCACGGCCGGACTCGACGAAATAAAAACCATATTGGCAAGAAACCCAGTCCTGGCCGCGCCAAACACTGGCGAACCAATGCTATTGTACATCGCAACAACACATCAGGTTGTAAGTGCAGTGCTCGTCGTCGAACGAGAAATGGACGGACACAAATTTCCCCTTCAAAAGCCGGTCTATTATGTGTCCACTGCCCCACTCCCTGCAAATCGCGGTACCCGCATTATCAAAAGATTGCGTACGCGGTATTCATGGCATCCCGGAAGCTACGACACTACTTTCAAGAGTGTTCAATCACAGTAGCCTCGGAAGTACCACTTAACGATATTATAAATAATCGTGATGCAACGAGACGGATTGCAAAATGGGCCATTGAGCTCCTCCCGTTCGACATAACTTATAAGCCACGGCGAGCCATCAAGTCACAAGTCTTGGCCGACTTCGTCGCAGAATGGACGGAGGCCGAACTCCCTAAAGAGTACGACACATATTCAAATTGGATGATGCATTTTGATGGCTCCAAGATGTTGGCTGGACTGGGGGCTGCCGTCGTTTTGACGCCCCCCACAGGAGACACAGTTCAATACGTACTCCAGATTATGTACACAGACTCCAACAATGCAGCCGAATATGAGGCCCTTTTACATGGTCTCTGGATGGCAGTATCCATGGGCATTCAATGCCTAGAGGTGCACGGGGACTCGAACCTCGCAATATCCCAAATAAATGGAGACTTCGACATCAAGGATCCAAAGATGGCGGCTTACCGCAACGCCGTCCTAAAAATGTCAGCTCGATTCAAAGGGCTTGAATTTCACCACATAGCCCGGGAAAATAATCAGGCGGCAGATGTCCTGGCACGCATCAGCGCAAAACGCGATGTAGTCCCCCCCCAACATCTTCTTGGAAAGGCTATTCAAGCCATCCGTAGTATGGGAAGGGGAGCCGCACAACAACAACCCGGACCCAACCGCACTTCCCGACACTGAACATTCTGACACAATCGGCGGCTCTGACAATGAAATAACACCTTCAGCCCACGTAATAATGGCCGTCATCGCCCCGTGGACAGAACCATTCCTCGCCTACCTTATTAGGCAGGAACTCCCCGAGGACCAAAATGAGGCACGCTGCATAGTGCGGCGATCCAAAGCCTACAAAGTCCACGAGGGAGAGCTTTATAAGAAAAGCACTACCGGAGTCCTTCAAAGGTGCATCTCCGAAGAGGAAGGGCGGAACCTCCTGGCAGAAATCCATGCCGGACTTGGCGGTCATCATGCTGCAGCTCGGTCCCTTGTGAGCAAGGCTTTCCGTACAGGCTTTTACTGGCCGACGGCCCAGGAAGACGCCCAGGACTTAGTCCAACGATGCACCGGTTGCCAGCTCTTTGCAAACCAAAGCCATATGCCACCCACCGCCCTCCAAACTATCCCCATCACTTGGCCCTTTGCGGTCCGGGGGCTTGATATGGTTGGACCCCTTAAAGGCGGAACCCACAAGCACAAATACTTACTGGTCATGGTGGATAAGTTCACCAAATGGATAGAAGCCAAGCCCGTCAAGACTGCCGAATCCGGACCTGTGATAGTCTTTATATCCGGGGTTGTACACCGTTACAGCGTCCCCCACAACATCATCACTGATAACGGCACGAACTTTACGGCCGACGAGGTAAAACTCTGGTGCAAAAATATGGGCATCAAGCTCGATTATGCTTTCGTCTATCACCCACAAACCAACGGCCAGGTCGACCGTGCAAATGGTCTTATCATGAGCGGCATCAAACCCAGATTAGTGCGGTCCCTCAAGGAATCTAACACGCACTGGGTAGAGGAGCTCGACTCCGTACTCTGGGGGCTGCGGACCACGCCGAATCGCACCACCGGATACACACCATTCTTTATGGTGTACGGCGCAAAGGCAGTTTTGCCTTGCGACATAATTCATGACTCACCTCGAGTGCGCATGTACGAAGAAAGAGAAGCCGAGCTCGATCGGCAGGACAGTTTGGACGCATTGGAGGAGGAGCGTGACGTGGCAAAAGCCCGTTCCGCATTCTATCAACAGCAGGCTCGAAGATACCAAAGCAGAGAAGTATGGGCCAAAAATTACAACGTTGGCGAATTAGTTCTACGACTGCCAGACAAGAAAAAGGACAAACTCAAGCCCAAGTGGGAAGGTCCCTTCATAATTGACCAAGTCCTGACCGGTGGAGCGTACCGCCTGCGAAATGCATCGGACAACCGACTCGAGCCGAACCCATGGAACGCATCCCATCTCTGAAGATTCTATGCCTAGCGCCGAATCCTGTGTTCGTCTCCTTACTCTGTCCATTTTTTATATATACTTTCTGTCTTGCATTTCTCTCCTTCTCTCTCTCTCTCTCTCTCTCTCTCTTATAGCCTTTAACGGCTCATAAAGTGACGCGCTCTCCGCGCTTATTAAACCTGGGGGCTTCTTTAAACACAAGCTTATTTATACGTGCTTCATCCCCAACACATGTGTTATGCTTCCGCATGTACCTTTATTCACCATTATATGCATTGATATGACTTAAGTTTTGGCCAAGCTGGGTTGCCTGACTCCTGTGCTTACCCCTACGTTCCCGATTGTTCAGCTAGGTGGTAAAGGGAGCACCTCTGCGATTGTTACTGCCGGGTCAGCCGGACGTGTACCTCAGACTGGGTGAAGCCGAAAGCTAGCGTTCTTAAGGGAATATTCGGTCGGTGAACTAAAGATGATCTTTTTTTTATTTTTCTATATGCCTCCAGATGTTTTTCCTGCGTTTCTTTTCGCAGCATGGACATGCACTTTAGGGCATGCCTCCCAGGGAAAGGAACCCCTAACGGAACTATTCTCCCTGGAAGATGTTTCTTACTAACCATGTAATATAACATAACTAGTCGGGCACTTGTCTGTTCACGCACTAATGACCCCTACGCCTGGTCTCCATGCATTCCCCGGTTCTTATATAACCGTATGGGAATTCGGACACACTCCAAACCGTCAGGTTCCGAGGCTGAAGCGAAAAGGTCGGCCATGACAAACGATCTACAATCCGGCTAGAAGGCATTATAAATGTCAATTAAATTACATAGTCATTTTGACTGATTGTATTCCTCTTCAATACCATCTAACAGGCTGTCTAATTGACAGTCCTGCTGGGAATACTTTGCGGCCAACTCTACTTGGCCGTATACTAAGCTTACAGGGATCTCCTTCACATCGGGCCCTATAGGACCGACCTCGGCCATGTGGTTGGGGTCAGCCTTTGCGTACCGCGTCTTCACCATGGCCCAGGCCTCCCTAGCGCCTTGACGGCAGGCTGATATCTTCCACAATCGGAAGCGCTGCCGTGCTCCCTTTAGCTTCTCCGCAAGCTCTCCAAGACCTTCGGGCATGGATACGGATGGCCACAGGGCCTGGGCGACGCCTCGCATCGCCTGCCAAACTCGATCGAGCAGTTGCGAGAGCTCGGGAAGAAGGTCACCCATAGAACCGGGCATCTCCTCTGCAGGACGACCTGTTAGCACACCTACAGACATTGCTCTGTTAGCCGACTTCCCCGCCAAACTTTCTTTCAAAAGGTTCATTCAAGCACTTACTAAATATGCCGCGCCAAAGCCGCTGATTCTCCTTCACAGAGTCTGACAGCTGGGCACGAACATCTTCCAGCTCGACGCCCAACCGGGTGTTGGCATCTTGGAGAACGTTCTTCTCCCCCATCACCTTTAATAGCACCCTCTCACCAGCCTTTAGCTGGCATAGGAGGTGTTGCCTTTCCGGATTCAATCCAGCGCCATCTGCAATTTCATTTGTCAGATTCGCACCAAAGTCGTGCTTGGCAAAATACTTATCTTTCGAAATGTATATTACCAGAGGGGGTCTCCTTCGGCTCCCCTGCTGCGGCTAGTGCGGCCTCCAGTTGGGCTTTGCACTCTTCCAGCTCCTTGGACAGTAGGGAATTCTTTTCTGTAAGAACCTGCATATCAAATGATCCTTAAATCAGTTATTCTAACTGTTTCAAGTCTCGGGGGCTACTGCTACATATATATTTACCAAATTTTTTTTACCCGTATGTCTTTTACATATTGCTCCGTGGCTCTAACTAGACCATTTTGAGCGGCACGGAGATGCGCATCTCTCGAGTTGAAGGCATCTAACGCCCCTTGGGATAAACAAGTGTCGTGAAGAATTGTCCGGCGACGCCTGTGGTTCATGGCACTCTCCACCTCAGAGTTGGTGGCAGACAACCCGTCCACATCCTCCGTCGGAGGAGCGTCTGGCGCGCGCCTTGCGTTCGCCTCCGCCTCCGGACCAGGCTTTGGAGCCTGGCTGGTGGAGGCGCGATTGGCAGCCTCTCCAGGTATAGTCCGTTGAGGTCTCTTTGTCCTGAAGAGAGCACGAGTGTTAATGTGCCTCGAAGGTATAACACCTGGGATAAGGGGGCGCGCCATACCTTTGCGCTGACGCCTCGGTCCGGACTGCACTTCTTTTCGGCCCACGGGGCCCCACGGCCCCTCGTTGGCTTGTTGCCGCAGGTTCGGCCTTGCGCCTTAAAAACCTCCCCTGCAAAGTTCGGTTGCAATCAGGAAACTGAACACGAGTGGGCGGACACCTATCCGGGGTACTAGGACTTCGATCTCAGGTACCTGGGGCGTCAGGATTAGCCCTGGGTAATCGGCCGTAATGGCCACCAAGGCGTTGTTCTCGCTCAATTGATGGAACACTCCATCAATCAGCTCCACAGATATGTCCGGATCCTCTTGAGAGGCCGGGTCGAGGGACCGTCCTGGGTCCTCAGGTTGTGGAGGCGGGCTGCTTATTTGCTTAACAGCCCGGCGTAGTTCCTGCATTGAAGTCATCAGACTAAATATTTAACAATGGGAATACTAAATGGATGAGCAAGTAAATGCGACCACTTACCCAGCTTGGGGGATTGTGCATAGAGAATCCACCCTGTGGGTTGATGCAGAGAAATTCCTCCTCTTCTCCCTTGTACAAAGTGGACAAGATCTTTAATAGAGCGGCAACTGAATCTGGCCCCTTACGGCCATAGTGGGTGGCGTCGTCCTCCCCGTTGAAATCCCACATGGGGTGGCTTCTATACTGAAGCAGCTGCACCCCCCGCATGATGCATTCGGCCATAACTCCGATCATGGTTAGTCTGGAATGGGCCAACAATCTTATTTGGCCCATCAGGTAAACGATGTCCCTGTCACTTTCCTCTGAGGGATCCGTGGACGCCAGCTTAGGAACTTCTTTAGGGGAGCACTGTCAAACTCAGGGAGGCCGATCCGGACAGGATCCGACAATGGGACTTCTTCTATATAGAACCATTCCGAGGGCCAGTCTTCGGACGCATTCTTTGGGGTTCCGGACAGATATCCAGTCCCGGCGATGCGCCACACTTCGGCTCCGCCCACTTGATACATTGACCCTCCTTAGAGCAGGGCACAAGGTAGAATAACCTTTTCCATAGCCCGAAATGAGCCTCGACGCCCAAAAACAGCTCGCAGAGGGCTACGTAGCCCGCGATATGCAGTACAGAGGCTGGCGTGAGATTGTGTAGCTAGAGGCCATAGAACTCCAGCAGCCCCCGGAGAAATGGGTGGATTGGAAACCCGAGCCCCCATATTAAATATGGGACGAGGCACACCCGCTCTCCTTTGGAGGGATCGGGGGCACTTTCCACTTGCTTCCCGCCGTTATAGGTGGCGAGACCGGCTCGAACCGGGACCATATAGGCCGAGGGAAGAAATCCCTTGGTTTGGAGCGTCACTAGCTCGCTATGCGGGGTGGAACATCTCTCCCAATATCCAGGCTTAGGGCTAGAAGGGTGGGGGAGGAGTTGGGCGGCTGGCCATGGTGGAATGGACCTTTGTCGGATGCACTCTGATGAACACTCGCGGAGGGGAGAAGGTGTGGATTGGATCTAAATCCCCGTCCCCATAAATAGGGCAGCTCATTTACGCGACTAGGGGTGTGAATGTAAAAACACTCAGGCTTTTCATATTCGTTTGACACGTGGGAAACAGCCATTATTGGGCGTAGAAGCCAAGGAGCGCAACATCTACAAGAAACCGGACTTTATTCAAACAGGTACACGGAATTTGGAGGAGAACCCGCCTTGCAATGCCGAAGACAATCTGCACGCCGGACTCATCGTCATTGAAGCCTGGTTCGGGGGCTACTGAGGGAGTCCTGGATTAGGGGGTGTTCGGATAGCCGGACTATACCTTCAGCCGGACTCCTGGACTATGAAGATACAAGATTGAAGACTTCGTCCCGTGTCCGGAAGGGACTTTCCTTGGCGTGGAAGGCAAGCTTGGCGATACGGATATTCAGATCTCCTACCATTGTAACCGACTCTATGTAACCCTAACCCTCTCCGGTGTCTATATAAACCGGAGGGTTTTAGTCCGTAGGACAACATACACATCAACAATCATACCATAGGCTAGCTTCTAGGGTTTAGCCTCTCTGATCTCGTGGTAGATCTACTCTTGTACTACCCATATCATCAATATTAATCAAGCAGGACGTAGGGTTTTACCTCCATCGAGAGGGCCCGAACCTGGGTAAAACTTTGTGTCTCTTGCCTCCTGTTACCATCCGGCCTAGACGCACAGTTCAGGACCCCCTACCCGAGATTCACCAGTTTTGACACCGACACAGGGGCATTGAGACTAATGCGGAGAAGATCACGGCTATCACCTCTCTGGCTAAACCGGCATGTATCAATGATGTTCAATGTTTAGCAGGCCGGATTGCGGCTTTGAGCTGGTTTATCAATCGTCTTGGGGAGAAGGCTATCCCTTTATATCAGATATTAAAGAAAACGGATGACTTCGTCTGGAGCGACTCGGCTGATAAAGCGTTTGAGGATTTGAAGAGACAGTTAGCTGAACCGCCTGTCCTTGCGACTCCGGTCGATAAAGAGCCTTTACTGCTATATGTGGGTGCTAATGCTTGGGCTGTTAGTGTGGCTATTGTTGTGGAGCGTAAGGAGGCGGGAAAGGAGTATCCGATTCAACGGCCGGTTTATTATATCAGTGAGGTGCTTATCGAATCAAAGCAGAGGTATCCACATTGGCAGAAGCTGGTGTATGGGGTTTTTATGGCAAGCCGGAAGCTCAAGCATTATTTTTAGGGTCATCCTATCACAGTGGTCAGTTCAGCCCCTTTGGGAGATATCATTCAAAATAGAGAAGCAACTGGCCGAGTTGCCTAGTGGGCTATTGAGCTTGGACCTCACGGGATAATATACGCCTCGCACGGAAATCAAATCCCATGCGCTTGTGTACTTCATCAATGATTGGACATAGTTGCAGGCACCGGAGGAAAAGCCAGATAACACATATTGGACCGTTCACTTTGATGGGTCTAGACAGTTGGAGGGCTCGGGGGCTGGAGTCATATTAACTTCCCCACGAGGTGACAAGTTTTGTTATGTTCTCCGCTTAGTGTTCCCTTGCACTAACAATGTAGCAGAGTATGAGGCCTTACTCCATGGTCTGCGGATGGCTAAGGAGATGAACTTAAGCCGGGTTAAGTGCTTCGGTGACTAGGACCTGGTGGTTCAGCAGGTATTTGGCACTTGGGATTCTAAGGATCCACTCATGGCTGCCTATCGACGAGAGGTGGACATAGTGGCTGGTCATTTCAAAGGTTATCAAGTTGACCATATAGACTGACGAAAGAATGAAGCGGCAGACACTTTAAGTCGTCTAGGCTCTCAGCGTAAACCGGTGCCACCTAATGTCTTCCTCGACGTACTTCATAATTCGTTGGTCAAGATACCCACAGAGGAGGAGTTGGTTATTCCTGACCCGGAGGCCCAGTTGGTGGCGGCTTTGCACGTTATACCGGATTGGACAGTCCCGTAACTAGCTTACATGAGCCGGGGCGAGTTACCGGATGATGAAACCTTGGCCCGACAAATAATCTGACAATCCAAGTCAATGACCATTATCAATGGGGAGTTACATCATTATAGCGTGACAGGGGAGATTCAGCGTTGTGTGTCTCCTGAAGAAGGTTGTGAGATTTTGCGTGAGATCCACGAAGGAGATTGTGGTCACCATGCCGGTTCAAAGTCCTTGGTGGCCAAGGCTTTTCTTCATGGCTTCTATTGGTTGATGGCTCATGCTGATGCTAAGGATTTAGTAAAAAGGTGTGATGGTTGCCAGAAATTTTCATGCTGCGCTCATGTTCCGGCTCAAGAGTTGAGAATGGTTCCAATCACTTGGACATTTGCAACTTGGGGGCTAGATATGGTTGGACCCTTTAAGAGGTCCAAGGATAAAAAGACCCACCTGTTGGTGGCGGTTGATAAGTTTACCAAATGGGTAGAGGCAGAGCCAGTCAGTAAGTGTGATGCAGCCACGGCGGTCCAATTCATCAAAAAGGTGATATTCCGGTTTGGTTTTCCACACAACATTATAACTGATGACGGTACTAATCTGTCCAAGGGTGATATGGAGGAATTTTGTCAACGTGAGCACATCCGGCTTGATGTAGCATCAGTGGCTCACCCCCAGTCTAATGGTCAAGCAGAGAGGGAAAATCAAGAAATTTTGAGAGGTATTAAACCCCGGCTTCTGGTTCCTTTAAAGCGGACACCGGGCTGTTGGGTGGAGGTGTTACCTTCCGTGTTATGGAGCATCAACACCACACCAAACAGATCTACGGGTTACATGCCTTTCTTCATGGTTTACGGAGCAGAGGCGGTTCTCCCTAGTGACATCCGTCATGACTCACCCCGTGTGGCGGCTTACGTTGAAGCTAAAAATGAGAAGGCACGTCAGGACTCACTGGACCTGTTAGATGAGGAGCGTGATCTTGCAGCGGCGCGGTCGGCGATTTATCTACAAGATCTCCGACATTATCATAGTCGTCGGGTTAAGACCAAAACTTTTCAAGAGGGCGATCTGGTGCTCCGGCTCATCCAGGATCAGACTGATATGCACAAGTTATCCCCACCTTGGGAAGGACCTTTTGTGTTCAGCAAAAACCTGCATAACGGGTCATACTACCTTATCAATGTTCGAGAGCATAAAGACTCGCGCAAATCGGAGGAGGAGACCCAGCGACCATGGAATATAGCTCTCCTCCGTCCTTACTATACTTGAGCCACATGCTCTTCTTATGTACATACTTATGACAATGTATATATTATATAATAAACCGGAGCCTCAGCTAAAGAGGGGTCTCTGTTTCTTTGTGATATCATGTGTGGTTCCATGGGGGCTTCTACTTACAAAGCGGAGTTCTATTAACCTAGCCAATAAAGCCACACAGATATAAAGGAAATCACTAGGGGGCTTGGTCGTATTCGAACCATAGCTACACCTCTTGATCGGCTTAAGACCAAAAAGGGAAATCACTAGGGGGCTTGGTTGTATTTACACCATAGCTACACCTTTTGATAGGGTTAAAGCCAAAAGGAAATTATGTGGAACCAAAGAGAGTCTGTTGCATCAAGCACAACTCAAACATAGGTAGCATAGCTCAAATGTTACTTGGGGGTCCCTTTCTTCTCAAAGAACAATGAGCTTGCACCCTTGTAATAGGCTATCAAGCCAGGTGTATTCACCTAAAACCCCGGGTTATCCTGCCTTTTTTAAGTAAGCCACTCCGTCCAGGTAAACCTGGTATGACCCATCGAATGTTTGACAAGTCAATCTCATAGACCCTGGACTTGTCAAAGTTAAAACAGTGTTTGGTTAAAGATTGAGGTCCATCTTAAAAGGCTTTGCAAAATGGTTTATCTCAGCGGCCTGGCAGCCCATGAAAAGCCTCGATTTAGGGCCTGGCAGCCCATGAAAAGCCTTGCATATTTCTTTTGGATTTGCTATTTTTAAACATCTTTTGATAAGGGATTTATGAATATTTTCTGATAAACCGTTGTTTATTACAACCCGACATGGCTTTCAACGCTCAGTTGTCAGCACATGATCAGTTCTAAACCGGCAGTAAGTTGCTCCGGTCTGGTTTTGACTAGAGGTCACCAGCATTATACGAACAAACCGGTGGTTATCATAACCCGGTATGGTTTTTATATGAACCGACAAGAGGGAAAGGAGTCATCAATACTCCAGATTGGTGTTTTCACCCTTACTATACCAACAGTTGGTCAGCCAACGAGATATATAACAAGTATCATCTATTTTATATATGGTTATTACAATCTTGGTTATCCATCCAAGTTATGTATATTTTTTTGGGCATCATGACCCGTCCAGTGGTAAACCACTAGGACACTTTCAAGTTCTTATATGCAGGAACAAGTTAAATAAAAGCCATAGTGGACTATGCATATGATAGATACCAAAGGCATGGCAAATTCTCAGTATCAAGCGAAACAAACATGCTCGATGACATGACAGATAAAGTGTTCACGCTATCCTATTACAAGGCGCTTTAACCAGCCCAAATTGAATAATTGTTTTAATAGGAGTGGCAGACTGCAACTGATAAACCGGCCTTCGGTTTATGATTCCTCATCTGGACGGCTTGACGATTGAGGGTCATCTTGAGTGGTCGCATTCTCCTCATCCCTACCCAGTCGCTGGAAATCAATCGTTGACCAATCGATTCCAGTTAAGGCTTGAAAAATGGCTTCTTCATGAATAAGATTGGAAGGGTCAATGTCAGGGGCATAAGTATGCTTACGAATTGGCGGAACAAGATCTTCTACACCATGAATCTGCGCGGGCTGTCTTTTCCCCTCAACATCATAAACCGGTTGATAATGAGATAGATCTGTGTCATCCGCCAATTTGCTCACTATAGGCCGCATTTCCTTTGTCAGCCTTTGGAGATCATCGTTGTTGAAATTTGTGCCATCTTCCTTCACGCTGGGGTAGCCTTGGCCGATATCTGCCGGTTCAAGATCTGGAATCCACGCCTTGGCCTGGATTAGCGCAGTCAGCGCACCTAACCTTGCGGCTGATCTCTTCAGTTCATCCAACCGGGCAGGCAGCATGGCCAGCTTTTCGATGGTTTCTTTTATCAGCGTTGGAGGAGGCTTGTTATAAGCTGCAGTGTAAATGGCTCGCTGGGATCCAGAATACAGCTGATCTATCAAAGTATAGGCCGCTTTAAGCTTCATCCGCATGTCGGAGCCTAGATGAGTGATGCGGGTCCCTGTCATGGTAAAGCATTAGTAAACCGTCCATTGATAAGACATTATGAATTGGAAAAACTCCATATGAGGATACTCACCAAATACAGCAGAGGTCATGGCATTAAACTGCCGTTTTAAGCCGGTCAATTCTTCAACCACCGGCTTTAGGGCTGCTTCTGCGTCTTCGGCCTTCTTTGTTAAACCGGCCTTCTCTGTCTCCCAGTCTACACGCTCTTTGTTAAAGGTTTCTTTCAGCTTCTCCATGGTTGCTAAGGCATTTGTCAACTCTTCCTTGGCCTTGGAAGCCTCCGCTTGCTGAGATTTAATGTTCTCCTGAAGGTCAGCGGTTTGAGCATCCTTTTTACTCAGCTCAGCCTACAAAGGCAAGATATATCATCAATGGGCTATGTATTTTTGAAGTAGCAAGCGTATAACAAGTTATGCACTTTGTACTTGGGGGCTAATGTACATTTGGGGGCTAATGTACATTTGTTCAAATCAGAGCATTAATTAAAATCCCGGTTCACCTTGGAAAGATAAACTAGCCCTTGGGGACTACACAGAGGAAAACTACAGGAGTACAACAATAAAGTACCGGTTTATTTCAAAGGATCACTTGACATATGGAGGATAAGTATGCAAGGGTTCATATATTACAAAGTCCTGATTTATGATTACCATCATAAACCGGCCCTTGAGGGCTACTTGAGTTGGTACTTACAAATTGGATTTACGAAAGGAAAAGTGATGAAAATACCTCATAGCGCTCCTTCACCAGATTCACCAAACCGGCTTCATAGTCATGGTTTGAGTGCAGACGGTTTAGAAAACCAGAGTGGAGTTCTTGAGCACTAAGATGGGCATAGCTGGATAAATCGGTGCTCCATTTGCCTTTCACCATAGCAGCATGCTCTTCCTTGGCACTATGTTTCACCAATATAACAGGATGGCCAGGAGAGGTGTGACTAATACCAGTAATGATAACCTCGCCTTCTTTGTCTCCAGCAGCCTTTTCTGGAGTTGATGGAATGTTAGTAGTTCTCACTGGACTAGAAGGTCTGTCATCAGTCCGGATTGGATTTCCCGGTTCATCATCTGGCACAGCAGTATCAACTTCTGCTTGTTCATCAGCATTATGATCTTGAGGGGGTGGTTCATCAAATGTGGCCTCAGTATTTGGACTCTCCGGTTCTGCAGTTTGCTCCGGTTCAATAACCACATGGTCTTCAGGCGGGTTATTCACCCGAGCCTTCTTACTGGGTCTGGTTTTGGCTCTAAACAAAACAAGATGCAAAGGTTAGCATAGCATATAAAGTGTGAAACATCAAAAGATTGGGTTGAAATACTTACCCAGCCACAGTTTTGAGAGGAGGGAGTTGGGTCGTTGTTGACTCGCCAGAGGATGAAGGAGGTGTCACCTGATAATTCGAATCGGATGGATTAAGAGGTTGTAGGAAATAGCCTGCCTTGGGATAAGAAGTGTCAGAAGTGGGTGAGACCTCAGATCGGCGTTTTCAAACTAGGGTGCCCGGTAAACCGGTCGAAGTAACCTTTTGGCCACTGTGTTGGGTTGTGCGGCGAGCCTCATGCTTCTGCTTCTTCAAAATAAATGTTGGATCCAAGTGAGCAAGAGGGTGAGAAAAGCTTACTTTTCGGACTGCTTGACGGATTTTTTGTGTTGGCAGAGGATCTGAACTGGAGGAAAGGATAATTACCTCTGCATCGTCAGCTTGGCTGCCCTCAACGTCCTCCTGATAAGTATCATTGTCAATGAGATGCATGAAAAGTGAACCAAGTGAATCAAGTTCTACCTCTACTTCCGGTTCATCCGGGTCGTCATCAAGCTCGAAACCGATGGGTTCAGGTGCTTTTCTCTTTGTGGTTTTCTTGACAGCTTTCGTCTTAGGACGAGAAGGCTTCACTGCTTTCTCTTGAGGTTTCTTTTTCCAGAAAGGATCGTCACCTTGTTTAAACATGAGCAGAGGGTACTCAAAGATTGCACAGTTCAAAAATATCAGGTGTAAAGCGGAAGCACAGACAATACTTACATCAGGAAGTTTGTTTTGCGTATAAAAGGGGCTTAACCCGGTCTTGCTGCAGACAGCTTCCGATTCATTCAACATTTTCTTAACAGATTCAGTGACTTCTTCATCTGTTAGCTGAATATTGATATGGCGTTGGGAGTCTTCTACACATTAAACCGGAGCGGCAGATTAACGGAAAAATGCTCCAGGATATCCAGCAACGGACGAAGTCCACGCCTGTTAAACCGTTGGCCAAGAAGGCTCTCAGCTTGGCGAGTTGAGGTGCGTACGAGGCCCATTCCTGGGCACTTAGTCGTTGCGGAAGCTGATGAGCATTAGCAAGCCGGTGAGCGCAGTAACCCGGCAGAGGGATTTCATCTTCTGGAGCGGTGTCTCTGTAGTAGAACCAAGTTTGATTCCACTCTTTGTGGTGACTGTGAAGTTTGGCATGAGGAAACTCAACCTCTTTCCTTTTTTGAATCGAGACACCGCCAAGTCCCGTATTGGGTCCGTCTACGAATTCAGTGCGACGGTTTAAATGGAAGAAATCCCGGAATAGCTCAACAGTTGGTTCTTCTTGAAGGTACGCTTCACAAAAGACTTGAAAGTTGCAAATATTGGACACCGAGTTGGGTCCAATATCTTGAGGATGGAGCTGAAAGCTAGCAAGTACATCTCGAAAAAAATTCGATCCAGGCGGTTTAAAGCCATGGCCTATGTGATCAACAAACACCACTACTTCACCCTGCTTAGGGGTGGGAGGATTTTCCGGCCCAGGAACTCGCCACCGGATCTCATTTTTCTTTGGTAAGGTGCCAATCTTGACCATTCCGTTGAGTTGCTCCTCAGTAACCCGGGAGGGGACCCAGTTGCAGGAATAAAACTGCTTGGCCATTGCAAGTGAAAGGCTGGGAAGAAAATAATGCCGGTTTACGATTCATTAATGGTGATGCATAAAGTACAACAAGGAAAAGGAATCCAAGTATGTGCAAATTGGTAAGCTGACGACAGGGTATTTACGAATGATAAGGAATGAACAGAGGCAGAGGTATATGCATACTGTTAAACTAGAGTATAAATAAATCGGCGGTTTAAAAGGGGACTAATGGTACCTGCCGGATTATCATACTTTAGAAAGTTAAACCGCCTATATTGGTGTGAAGGGTATAGATCTAAAAAATACGTAAGTGCGGGAAATAGGTTTCACAGATGTATATGGTGATTTCAGATCTAAGGGGTGACAGAAAATGAGAATACATTCAAGAACTAACTTACGGATATCAGTTCATCAGGTTCAGATGAGTTTTCTTCTATATGAAGGGGATGATCAGGTTCGGATAAGAGCTAAGTTGCACGAAGAGTTAGCAGATCTAGCTAGTTTTTGATGCTACTGGGAAGAAAAAAGAAGAACACCACCGGAGCTGCGACGAACTCCGATGAACACAAAAACCTAAAGTGGATCTATGAAGAAAAAGGGGAAAACTTACCGAGGCTGTTAAGGTAGCGGAGGTGTGCCGCGGTTCTCTGGAGCGTTCAGGTCGATGCAGCGGCCAAGGATGAGGCAGAGACGAAGCTTGACGACAGCGGCGGTGTTCGGGCACAGGGACGTCGTGAGGAGGAAGAAGAGATGAAGAGGTAGCAGAGGAAACGGAGGGGGGGTCTCAGCCCTATTTATAAGGCGAACAGATAAGCGACATGCGCGAGAATCGAGGAGCTCAAAAATGGATATTTAATAAGGTTGTCGCCTTGATGGTTGGATACTCATTAATGAAGGACATCTTTGGCTTCAACGAATAGGTGACATCATGACGGTTTACTGCGGATCTGAAGGATGACATCATGGCACTTTACAAGATCCATGCGAAGGTGCCAGGGCAAGAATTTTTCTAAGTGTTGAAGATTGACATGAACAAGTTCAAATCAATCTGGGGCCTAATGTTGGGTATATTACTACTGGACGTAAACCGGCCAGGTGTAGCCGGGTTAACTCTATGAAGATTAGAAGCCCATGAAGATATAAGGATGGTGGCACTTTACGAAGGCCCAAGGCCCAAAGGCGGGTTAAGGCCTGTAGATGTAAACCGACTTTCTCATGTAATTTGCATTGTAAGATAGGAAGGATAGAGACCGAGCCGGACACGTTTATGATCCGGCCTTGGGACTCTATAAACTGGTGGGCGTCAACCTGTGTATATAAAGGGATGACCCGACAACGGTTTAGGGACAACACACAACAACTCGAGAGCGAGGCAAAGCGGATTTGCTCCCTGGTCATCGAAACCCCTACAATTCCATCACAACTAGACGTAGGCTTTTACCTTCATCGAAGGGGCCAAACTAGTATAAAAGTCTCGTGTCCCTTGTCCGGTTTAACCCCTTCAAGCTAACCCGTAGCGATGGCTCCACGACTAAGTCCTTTCACGAGGATATCTGCCGTGACAAAACCATGACAAGTTGTGTTCTAGTCCCTTGTATCAAAGGTTGGTTGTGATTTTGCAACCGTTTGAGGATAAACTTGTGTGGGAATTTGTCAGGCTTCAGGTAGTCCAGTATGTTCATGATGCGAAGGCAGAACATGCCTGCATTTTGTGATGAATGCAGAATACATAGTTTGTGAGCCAGCAATGAGTTTCATATATTTGATATGATACTACTAGTTTAGCTATTTAATGAGTTTGTTTTTCCGCTCACCTCTGTGTGTCCAAAGCTTGCATTCACACTTGTATATTTCATTCTCTGGGTCAGCTACAACCTGGAATTCATGTTTTAACCAGGCAAATTTGTCCTCATCATCATGGCCAGCCTTGTTGTGGTAGTACACAAGGTACTCAGTGGGCTCTGCGGTAGGCTATGCGCGAAATAGCGTGGCTTTTCTCATCCTAGTCCTCATCTCGTTGTACATGGCTCTTGTGTACTTGATATACATGTCTTCCTCGTAGCCGTAAGTGTTTTTGTGACAGGATTGGTCTGCACATGTCAAAAAATAAGATATTAGTCGAATCAGAGTCATGGGTTTCATTTTTTTAAATTCAAAGTGCACATGTTGAAGGAAAACACAATATGATGGGGGTGTTTTTTTGTCTTCATACCATGCTGGTCATTGTTTGCTCGTTCTCCTTCTGCATCCGAGTTTGTATGCAAGCATTTACCCGCCTAGCAAACTTGTGTAGGTTCTGGGTTCCCTTGACAAACCCTCTTTGGAGCACCTGGTTCATGCTCTCGCTTCGTTGTGTGGAAGTCATTCTAGCACAGAAAATGTTCTTGTAATATGCTGAAATCCACATTTTCCTATCACTCCACAACTGCATCATCATATGGTTGTTCTCCAGGTTGTACTTGTGCACGAGTTCAGCCCAGGCAGTTTCAAACTCCGTTGGCATCAACGGCCAGTTTAATATAGCTGTGAACTCCTCTTTGAATGTTTTATACTTTTTGTACAGCAACGTGAGGTATTCCTTGTACTTCTTTAGGATGTGCCAACGGCATAGCTTGTGGACGGTGTTTGGGAATGATTGTGGTATAGCTTTCGCCATCGACGGGCACTGGTCTGCATGAATTAAAAAAATGAAACTTGCTTATTTTTGCACTAATGGTGAACTTATGTTGTACAAGTACTTGAACTTCACAAGTAGCAGTGTGACTATCTAAAAATGTCACATGTATTTTTCCTTACAGCAGTGTTGTTGAACTTCTGTGGTACCAGTGCTTGAACTTCACAGGTAGCAATAGGATTACCTAGTAGTGTCACACACAAAATTTTCTTTGCAGCAGTGTTGTTGAACTTCTGCGTTAGCAGTGCTTGAACTTCACATAAATAACTATATTTTTTCTCAACATCTTACATATATTTTTCTTACAGCTTGTCCTTGAACTTCTATGATTCCTATATTTGAACTTCACATTCATAACTAATTTTTTTCTAAACGTGTGACAGATAATTTTGCTTTCTTGTACTATTTGTTGGACTTCTGTGCTAACAGTGGTTGAACTGCTTGCTTTACATTATTTTCAGATAAAACCAAATATACCCAGTACAGACCCATAGACTGAAAAGATGATGAAACATGTAGAGTTTTTTTTGAACTCACCTATTAGAATGCAAGTTGGATGCTTGTTGTTCATGCACCATGCAAATGTATCGAACAACCACTTGAATGAATTTGCATCTTCGTCTCTGATCAGGGCAACAACAAATATTTTTGACTGTAAGTGATGGTTTGTTCCAACAAACACTCCGGGAGGCATATGAAATCTGTTGGTCTTGTAAGTTGTGTCGAATGTTACACACTCACCAAAGTCTTGATACGCTCCTTGGCAGCTTGCATTGGACCAGAAAATGTTTTTAATTGACTTGTCCTTATCTACTTGTATGTCATAGAAAAACTCATCACTGATTGCCTTCATGTCTTTTGTGACGCCCCTGATTTGACCGTACACTAATCATACACGCAAACGTGTACGGCCAAGATCAAGGACTCATGAGAAGATATCACAACACAACTCTAGACACAAATTAAAATAATACAAGCTTTATATTACAAGCCAGAGGCCTCGAGGGCTCGAATAATCAGCTCAAAAACACATCAGTCAGTGAAAGCAACAATATCTGAGTACAGAGATAAGTTAAACAAGTCTGCCTTAAGAAGGCTAGCATAAAAGTAGCAACGATAAAAAAGGCAAGGCCTCCTGCCTGGGATCCTTCTAAACTACTCATGGTCATCGACGACCTGCACGTAGTAGTAGGCACCCTCAGTGTAGTAGGAGTCATCGTCAATGGTGGCGTCTGGCTCCTGGGCTCCAGCATCTGGTTGCGACCTCCAAGAAGAATGGACAAGGAGGGAAAGGGGGGAGCAAAGCAACCGTGAGTACTCATCCAAAGTACTCGCAAGCAAGGATCTACACTACATATGCATTGGTATCAAGAAAATTGGTAGTATATGTGGACTGAACTACAGAATGCCAGAATAAGAGAGGGAAAGCTAGTCCTATCAAAGACTACGCTTCTGGCATCCTCCATCTTGAAGCATATAGAAGAGAGTAGCTGGTAAGTTAACCAAGTATCAGCGTATAACATAATCCTACCCGGCGATCCTCCCGTCGCCGCCCTGTGGGAAAGCGATCACTGGGTTGTCTCTGGAACTTATAAGAGGTGTGTTTTATTAAGTATCCGTTTCTAGTTGTCATAAGGTTAGAATACAACTCCGGGTCGTCCTTTTACTGAGGGACACAACTATTCGAATAGATAAACTTCCCTGCAGGGGTGCACCACATTACCCAACACGCTCGATCCCTCTGGTCGGACACACTTTCCGGGGTCATGCCCGGCCTCGGAAGATCAACACATCACAGCCCTACCTAGGCTCAACAGAGGTCAGCACGCCGGTCTAAATCCTAAGCGCGCATGGGTCTGGGCCCATTGCCCGTTGCACACCTGCACGTTGCGTACGCGGCTGGTGAGCATATCTAGAAACCTCCATTACAAAGGAAGTTGCGTTATGCGGTCCAACCTGGCACGCGCTGCTCAGTCGCTGATGTCAAGAAGGCTTCGGCTGATACCACGACGTCGAGTGCCCTGGCCATAACTGTTCCCGCGTAGTTGGTTAGTGAGTATAGGCCAGTGGCCAGACTTAGATCAAATATCCAGATCTCATTAAGCGTGTTATTAGAAGTATCCGCGGATGCCGACCAGGGACCAGGCCCACTTGTCTCCTAGGTGGTCGCAACCTGCCCTGTCGCTCCGCCACAAAGTAACCATCAGGGGGCTGTCGGGAACCCAGGCCCATCACTACCTGGATGGAACCACCTGCCCCTTCGGCCCCCCTCTTCGAACAGTAACATAAGTATGTAAAATTATATAGTATATGTACCCATGATCACCTCCCGAAGTGATAACGACCCAGTAGTATAGCATGGCAGACGAACAAGAGTGTAAGGCCACTGATGATAAACTAGCATCCTATACTAAGCATTTAGGATTGCAGGTAAAGGTAACAACAGAAGTAACAAGGACATGCTATGCAACAGAATAGGTTCATCTGAAAGCAGTAACAGCTACACTACTCTAATGCAAGCAGTAGAGGGAAAGAGTAGGCGATATCGGGATGAACAAGGGGCGTTGGCTTGTCCGGTTTCTCTGGCAAGGAGGGGTCGTCGCCGATGTAGTCGATCACTGGGGTATCGGCAGCGTCTCTGGGTCTACCGGAAAGAAGTAACGGAGGGGAAACACAATAAATAATAGAGTAATCAAAGCATCACAAAGCATAACATGGCAATACACGGTGCTAGGGGTGACCTAACACAGCACTAGGTGCTACTGAGGAAGGGGGAGAACATCCGAGAAAGTATTCCCGGTGTTTGACGTTTTCGGGCAGATGAACCAGAGGTGGATTGTTGCATGTTCGCTATGCTAGCAACGTGTAGCAGACGAACGGATTGCGTATCCAGATTCGTCTGGTCGTTCTAAACAACTTTCATGTACAAAGTATTTTCATCTGAGTTACGATTTATTTTATATGAATTTACAAAGATCAAAACATTTTATGAAATTATTTAATTCGAAAATTTAAATAGAAAATATTTTTTCACAAGGGGCTTTGCTAGACGGTGTGTATGGCAGTGGGGCCATAGGTTGGGTTTGACCCAGTCAATTTGACTGGTCAACAGAGGGTCTGTGGCCCACATGTAATAGGAACATTAGTAACTACTGATTAAACTAACAAGGTCCCACATGTCATTGAGTGGCCTTTAACTAAAAGGTTTTTAGTGCGTGAGACCACCTAACTAATCCTAACAGGTTAGGCTGAACTAAATCCAACTAATCTAATTAGCACTAAGCAGTTTTGATAGGGCCGGCCTCCTGGACAGAGGCAACGAGGCAGCACCTACAGCCGCACAAGCCATGTGCGGCAGCAGCGATTAGCAGCAGCGGCGGCTAGCAAGCAGACATTAGTGATGATTAGCAGCAACAACAATTAGCAGCAGCTAGCAAGCAGCGCAAGAGCAGTAGTAGGAAGCAGACAACAGCAGCAGAGCTTCAGCGGCAGCAGCGGGCAGTGTTCGCGTGCAGCATCAGTTGCGGGCGCGCACAGCCAAGGGTGGCTGCGGGCGCAACGCACAATGATGGGAGTGGCGGGGGTGCAACCAGGGGACGGCAGGTGCGTGGCTGGTCGCCGTCTGACGCGGCCAGGCGGCGCACACAGGGCGTGGTAGCGTGAGGCACGGGCGCGGACCATAGCCAATGGCTGGAGCTTGGGCGGCGCGGGGCGGCGACAAACGGCGTCGGGGAGAGGGGAGGAAAGGGGGGCGGGCGGAGGCTCACCCCGAGGAGGCGGTGTACGAGCTCGGCGAGGCCGGGAGGCGCTGGTGGTGGAGATCGACAGCGATGGCCGCGGCGGCTGTGGGCGTGGAAGAAGACGTGGGCGTAGTCGGTGTGGCTCCCGGGGTCGATCTGATGGTGGAGACGATGAAGCAGACGACGGAGAACCTCATGGACATGGCGATGCAGCGATGGGGAGCCGGTGGCCGCGGGATCGACGAAAGCGCGATGACGACCGAGCTCGGGATCGAGGGGATTGGGCGTGGGGAAGGGGAGGATTGAGCTAGGGTTGTCTAGGGCATCGGGGGTGTCACCCTTATCCTCTCCTAGGCTTCCTGTAGCGCCAGACGTCGACCATCGAGGCATGGAGGCGGTGGATGGTCGACATGCCATGGCTTTGCCTCCTCTATACGTGAGGCAAGAGATGGACGGTTAGGTGGGCTGGGCCTTTTTCTGTAGCAGTAGGCCTTAGTGCACAGTGTAGTAGTTTTCCTTTCCAATTCCTTTTCTATTTAATTTTCCCTTTCCGTTTTCTTTTAGCTCTTAATTTATTTTAGTTTAATCAAAATACAACAATAGTCCCTAAATTAGTATTACTAAATATTTAACTCCCACGAATAATTTGGCATGTTAAATAAAGTATTTTTGAATTTGTTTATTATTTTAAAAGCATCTTAAATAATTGTCTTATCACTGTTTTAATTAATTTAGTGCATTTAAATGTTAAAAAAAATGTGGTTTCTCCACCAATATTATTTAAGATTTATTTGTCACAGTTTGTACTTTTCAGTTTTGACATTTGAAAACTTTAATTGTTTGACTTGCCTTTGAATTTGAATTCGAACGGGATTGGAATCATCGCGAGATTAGCAACAGTAATCATGGTGACGTGGCATCATTAGTAGAGGGTTACTGTAGCTTAATTATCCGGGCGTCACAATTCTCCTCCACTATAAGAAATCTCGTCCCGAGCTTTAAGAGGTGGAGTGAAGGGGGAAGGTTCCGCTTATGAAATTCTAGCGAGTGTTCTCGGTCTTGGTTGCTCTTCTCGAAGAAGTTGACCGCTTCCATTGGTGTCTTCATTCCTCTACTTCAGGTCATCAGGATGAAGTCCTCCTCCTTTCTTTGGAAATTCCGTTGTACTTACGAATAGGTAAGGGGCGGCTCTAAAATGGTAGAATGGTATAACGTGAAATCATATGGGTTATCCCAGGAATGAGCACATGAGTATCTCTAGAGTTGAAAAAATGAAACACATCGAGAGGCAAGTAAGAAGGTACGATAAGAAGTTTAAAGTGGATAGCAATCGTCCGTTGCCTGAAAAAGAGTGTGAAAGGGGTTTAGAGCAACAGGAATAATTATTGTGTTTCATACTAGAATTGATGATCTCTCGGAAGGTGTCACGTGAATTACATATGAAGGCAAGCGTGAGGAATAACTTTGGAAACATGGGGTGTACAGGAGAGTCAGGTTTATCCTGTGGGACTGTGGGTCATGGGCTCACCAGGTGGGTTAAAAGTGGAAAGGGCGGTGAAATCTTGCACTGTCATGATAGCAAGGTATGTCAAAGGATAGCCTGTCAATTATGTTGGCAACAATGTTCGTACCAAGGGCGAGGGACGAAGAGAACCATTTTCCTGCTCGTTGAAATGAGGCGGACCTGTAGGCAAAGTTCTTGTCCATCGGTGGTTACCGAAATGTTATCAACAATAGTAACAGGGTCTTGCTGGCAGAATTGTACACCAAGGTGTTTACATAAGTAGGAGAATGTTACTGCTTAGATCATATAGACCTCTCCTACCTCTTGAGCACTGCGTTGGTTTTCTCTTGAAGAGGAAAGGGTGATGCAGCAAAGTAGCGTAAGCATTTTCCTCAGTTTTTGAGAACCAAGGTATCAATCCAGTAGGAGGCCACACACGAGTCCCTCGCACCTACACAAACAAATAAAATCCTCGCAACCAACGCAATAAAGGGGTTGTCAATCCCTTCACGGTCACTTATGAAAGTGAGATCTGATAGATATAATAAGATAATATTTTTAGTATTTTTATGATAAAGATGCAAAGTAAAGAAAGCAAAATAAACGGAAAAGGAAATAGCTTGTTGATGGAAGATTAATATGATGGAAAATAGACCCGGGGGCCATAGGTTTCACTAGTGGCTTCTCTCAAGAGCATAAGTAGTACGGTGGGTAAACAAATTACTGTTGAGCAATTGACAGAATTGAGCATAGTTATGAGAATATCTAGTTATGATCATGTATATAGGCATCACGTCCGAGACAAGTAGACCGACTCCTGCCCGCGTCTACTACTATTACTCCACACATCTACCGCTATCCAGCATGCATCTAGAGTATTAAGTTCAAAAGAACAGAGTAATGCTTTATTCAAGATGACATGATGTAGAGGGATAAACTCATGCAATATGAAATAAACCCCATCTTGTTATCCTCGATGGCAACAATACGATACGTGCCTTGCTGCCCCTACTGTCACTGGGAAAGGACACCGCAAGATTGAAACCAAAGCTAAGCACTTCTCCCATTGCAAGAAAGATCAATCTAGTAGGCCAAACCAAATTGATAATTTGAAGAGACTTGCAAAGATAACCAATCATACATAAAAGAATTCAGAGAAGATTCAAATATTGTTCATAGATAAACTTGATCATAAACCCACAATTCATCGGTCTCAACAAACACACCGCAAAAGAAGATTACATCGAATAGATCTCCACAAGAGAGGGGGAGAACTTTGTATTGAGATCCAAAAAGAGAGAAGAAGCCATCTAGCTAATAACTATGGACCCGAAGGTCTGAAGTAAACTACTCACACTTCATCGGAGAGGCTATGGTGTTGATGTAGAAGCCCTCCGTGATCGATGCCCCCTCCGGCGGAGCTCCGGAAAAGGCCCCAAGATGGGATCTCACGGATACGGAAAGTTACGGCAGTGGAATTAGAGTTTTGGCTCCGTATCTGGTAGTTTGGGGGTACATAGGTATATATAGGAGGAAGAAGTACGTCGGTGGAGCAACATGGGCCCCACGAGGGTGGAGGGCGCACCTGGGGGGGGGGGGGGGTAGGCGCGCCCCCTACCTCGTGCCTTCCTGATTGCTTTCTTGACGTAGGGTCCAAGTCCTCTAGATCATGTTCGTTCCGAAAATCACGTTCCCGAAGGTTTCATTCCGTTTGGACTCCGTTTGATATTCTTTTTCCGCGAAACTCTGAAATAGGCAAAAAATAACAATTCTGGGCTGGGCCTCCAGTTAATAGGTTAGTCCCAAAAATAATATGAAAGTGTATAATAAAGCCCAATAATGTCCAAAACAGGATATAATATAGCATGGAACAATAAAAAATTATAGATACGTTGGAGACGTATCAAGCATCCCCAAGCTTAATTCCCGCTTGTCCTCGAGTAGGTAAATGATAAAAACAGAATTTTTGATGTGGAATGCTACTTGGCATAATTTCAATGTAATTCTCTTAATTGTGGTATGAATATTCAGATCCGAAAGATTCAAGACAAAAGTTCAATATTGACATAGAAATAATAATACTTCAAGCATACTAACTAAGCAATTATGTCTCTTCAAAAGAACATGGCCAAAGAAAGTTATCCCTACAAAATCATATAGTCTGGCTATGCTCCAGCTTCACCACACAAAGTATTTAAATCATGTACAACTGTGACGCCCGGATAATTAGGCTACAGTAGTCCTGCGTTAACGATGCCACGTCACCTCAGCTACTGTTGTTAAACTCACGTCGGTTAGAAACCCAGTTCAAACTTCAAATTTAAAATCAATGCAAACATCAAAGTTTACAAACTTTAAATCTAAAATGTCCGAGAGGTGACAAATAATGCGTAGGTAATTATGATGGAGAAAACATCTTTTTTTTATAAAGTAGTTAAAAGCGCTAGTTTAATAAAAACTACAGTAAAACTAATATTTAAATGTCTTTTAAATACTAAACAAATATAAACTAATTGTTTAGGGTGCCAAATCAATTATGGCAGTGTCATAAGTATTAGTACTAATTTAGGGGCTAGATTTATAATCTATAAAACAAAGGTAAAAATAAACAGAAAAGAAATTGAAAAGGAGAAAGCAAAGGAAAACGAGCAAACAAAAAAAAAAGGAAAAGAAAACAGGACCCTCCCCGCTGGGCCAAGTGGCCCAGCTGGCCTCAGCCGCCCGAACGGGCCGGCTCACCCCACAGCCCAGCCGCCCCCCACACTCCCTTAACCCCCACCCGACCGAAACCCTAACCCACTCCCCACGCACCCCCCCACTTTCCTCGATCCCCTTCTGGATCGAGCTCGAGCACCCGCGCCCGTCCCGCCATCGTCGCGCCGACGCCACCCAGAGCGCCCCCGCCTCGCCGCCTCGCCGTCCTCCTCGTCGCTCGACGCCCTGACGCCCCGTCCTCAACCTCCTCCTCCCCGTTCTGGATCTGGGCGCCCACGGCGCCCCGACGCTGCCGCCGGAGCCATCGCGCCGCCACCTAGCCGGACGCCATCGCCTATGTCCACCCCGCCGCCGGAGCCTCACCGCCGGCCTGCATCCCCTCCGCCGCATCGTCTCCATCCTCCTCCTCGCCCCCCCGTTGCCCTGGACCCTACGTGCCCCCCCTGTGAGCACCACTCCTCCTTCCCCTGGTTTCCTGCTCGCCGACCGCGGCCATAGCCGTCGTGCGCACGCGCCCTCGCACTCCCGCCGCGCGCCTCGCCTCACCTCCCCTCCCTGTGAGCCACTCCGGCAGCCCCAGCTCCGGCCACCCCCCTGCTGCTTTCCCTCAAGCTCGCGCATGCCCGGGGCGCGCCTCACCCCTGCGGCCACGGCAGCCCTCGCCTGCACCCCGCGCCGCGCGCTGCGCCGCTCCCTGCGCCACGCTCCTCGCCGGTGTTTGCCACTGGCCTTGCCTCACTTCCCCCCTCGCTCGGGCGACGCCCGAGACCCGGCGCCCGCTAGCGCCTGTAACCGCATCGCCCCTCTGGGCCACTGCCAAACGGGGCCCAACCCCAGAACGTTTCAAAAAGAAAGATTAAAAGAAAATAATAAAAATATTAATTAATCAGTTAATTAATTAAATAAATTAATTAACTTAACTAATTCTGATTAGATTAACCTAATTACCAATTAAACTAGTTAATCTATTTTAGTTAATCAGTCAATGACAGTGGGGCCCACCCCCCTAATTAATACTTATTAGGTTAATTAATATGTCTAATTAAAATGTGTCACTGACCAGTGGGACCCACTGGTCAGGTTGACCAGTCAACCCCTGTTGACTGCTGACGTCAGCATTACTTCATGCTGATGTCATAAATTCAATTTCGAATTAAATAAAATAAATAATTAAATTCCAGAAATGAATAAATTCTTTAAAAATCATATCTTTTAATCCGTAACTCGGATGGAAATACTCTCTACATGAAAGTTGCTCAGAACGACGAGACGAATCCGGATACGCAGCCCGTTCGTCCGCCAGACACCCCTAACATAGCAAACACGCAACTTTCCCCCTCCGGTTCATCTGTCCGAAAACGCAAAACACCGGGGATACTTCCTCGGATGTTCCCCCCCTTCACCGGTATCACCTCATACCTCGTTGGGGCACGCCTAGCATCACGCTTTGCTTTGTCATGCATCGTTATGCATCTGTTTGCATTGTATTCATTGTTTCTTCCCCCTCTTCTTCCGCTAGACACCGAGACCGACGCCGCTGCTACCCAGTACGACTACGGAGTTGACGATCCCTCTCTCTTGCCAGAGCAACCAGGCAAGCCCCCCCCCCCTTGATCACCAGATATCGCCTACTCTCCTCTATACTGCTTGCATTAGAGTAGTGTAGCATGTTACTGTTTTCGTTATTCCTATCCTGATGCATAGCCTGTCCTTGCTACTACTGTTGATACCTTTACCTGCAATCCTACTTACTTAGTATAGGATGCTAGTATTCCCATCTGTGGCCCTATATTCTTGTCCGTCTGCTGTGCTATACTATCGGGCCGTGATCACTCGGGAGGTGATCACGGGTATATACTATATACTTTATACATGATACATGTGGTGACTAAAGACGGGTCGGCTTGAGGAGCACCCGCGAGTGGATCTTTGAGGCGGAGCGACAGGGCAGGTTCCGACCACCTAGGAGAGAGGTGGGCCTGGCCCTTGTCGGCGTTCGCGGATACTTAACACGCTTAACGAGATCTGGGTATTTGATCTGAGTCTGGCCATTTGGTCTATACGCACTAACCATCTACGCGGGAGTAGTTATGGGTATCCCGGCGTCGTGGTATCAGCCGAAGCCTTCATGACGTCAGCGACTGAGTGGCGCGCGCCGGATTGGACTGGAAGGCCACTAGGCTAGGTCTGCTTTCGGCCGCGTTCGCAACGTGCAGGTGTGCTAAGGGCGATGGGCCCAGACCCCTGTGCGCTTAGGTTTAGACCGGCGTGCTGACCTCTCTGTTGTGCCTAGGTGGGGCTGCGACGTGTTGATCTTCCGAGGCCGGGCATGACCCAGGAAAGTGTGTCCGGCCAAATGGGATCGAGCGTGTTGGGGTATGTGGTGCACCCCTGCAGGGAAGTTAATCTATTCGAATAGCCGTGATCTTCGGTAACAGGACGATTTGGAGTTGTACCTTGACCTTATGACAACTAGAACCGGATACTTAATAAAACACACCCTTCCAAGTGCCAGATACAACCGGTGGTCGCTCTCTCACAGGGCGACGAGGGGAGGATCATCGGTTAGGATTATGCTATGCGATGCTACTTGGAGGACTTCAGTCTAATCTCTTCTACATGCTGCAAGACGGAGGCTGCCAGAAGCGTAGTCTTCGAAAGGACTAGCTATCCCCCTCTTAATCCGGCTTTCTGCAGTTCAGTCCACCTATAACAGCCTTATTCCAGTTGATACCAATGCATACATATGTAGTATAGCTCCTTGCTTGCGAGTACTTTGGATGAGTACTCACGGTTGCTTTCTCCCTCTTTTCCCCTATCCCTTCTACCTGGTTGTCGCAACCAGATGTTGGAGCCCAGGAGCCAGACGCCACCTTCGACGACGACTCCTACTACACCGGAGGTGCCTACTACTACGTGATGCCCGCTGACGACGACCAGGAGTAGTTAGGAGGATCCCAGGCAGGAGGCCTGCGCCTCTTTCGATCTGTATCCCAGTTTGTGCTAGCCTTCTTAAGGCAAACTTGTTTAACTTATGTCTGTACTCAGATATTGTTGCTTCCGCTGACTCGTCTATGATCGAGCTCTTGTATTCGAGCCCTCGAGGCCCCTGGCTTGTAATATGATGCTTGTATGACTTATTTTAGTTGTAGAGTTGTGTTGTGATATCTTCCCGTGAGTCCCTGATCTTGATCGTACACGTTTGCGTGTATGATTAGTGTACGATTAAATCGGGGGCGTCACAAGTTGGTATCAGAGCCGACTGCCTGTAGGAACCCCCCTTCCACACTCCTTGGCCGAAGTTGAGTCTAGTCATTGAAAAACTTTTACTAATATGGCTGTGTGGCTTACGGGCCACGTCGCCATTGGGTGGTATTAGGATCTTTTACTCCTTGTCTATACTCTGGGACTCTGATCTCTCTTCTATTCGGGTTAAGTGAAATTTGCTAAATCTAACATTAGGATCTCGTTATCACTTTCACCCGGAGAGCCCCTTATTACTGATGATCGTGTGCTGCACGCGGAGACCCTGAAGATACTCTCCGCTGTTAACCCGAGAACTTGTGTTCATCGCGTTTGCAATTCCCTTCCACCATCAACCCTTATGGATAACTACTTGCAGTTGCTATTCTTACATTCATCCCCAGTTGGTCTTGTTATTACAAGATACCCCGAATTACTCGTCGATGTTTCGATAATCCTTTAAGCTTACTGCCTTGCAGTTATTTGTCACCTGAATACCCCTATGGAAAATTCTCACACTTATCGAGTATCCGCTCATCCCCCAGTTGTTCATGTGTTTCACAATGGTCTTCGAAATACTATTCGATCTTTCGAAAATCCCGAGCAGCCTATTGCTCTTGAAATTCTCGCTTTCTTAAATTGTGGTTAATCCGATAAGTTTCGTAATCTTATTGGCCTCCCTTGTCTTTATCATTTTAAGTCCGTTGATTCAATATGTTGAGGATGCCCGCATTCCTCAGTCGAATCCTAGGATTCATCCTTCCGGCTCAGACGTCATTTGGATATGAGTTGGTTCTTGACCAATCAATGCCTTGATCGTTTGTGCTTCTAAGTCTATTGAACTTATTCATTTTTGATCAGAACGATTGCTTCTGATCCCTTGATTTGGGAATCATAAAATTTCTTTGCATTAAGCTTTGAATTAGTCAGTTGTTTCTACAATCCGATGCCTTGGCATTCCTTCTTCCTTTGATTGAGTACCGATACTCACATCAGCCCCATTGTGGACCGCCATACCCATTGCCGGGTTATTTTCCGACAATGTCCTTCACAACCAAAATTATTGTGAGTTCTTTACCTAATACATAATGCCCTTGGTAAATTGTATACTCTACTTTTGTCAGCCATGCTCTACTTTTGAGCTTGTGTTATTTACTCTTGAAGTTCATGGTATATGTTCTAAGAAGCCCCGATGGGTTGAACCTATGTCTTCCTTAATCTGTGTGAACCCGAACGTTTTCACGGGTCATACTCCTCTGGTAATTCACCGGGTAGGTTTTGACACTAAGATCATTTTTACCTAGAGCAATGAATGAAAGGTTATGCATTGAAGAAGTGGGAGTCGACCTTGAACTTTGTGTTCATGCCCATGGACATGATGTAGATCTTACCATTAAAGCTTCTCTTTAATTAATTATTCCCTTGGTAGAAGTTCATCTTATATGTAGGATCTGGCCTTCTGCAATCGTGGTTCCAACCATGTTCTTCTCTGATCCCATTTCTCGGGCAAGTTTAAGCACTTGTTTTCTGTAGATCAATACACCAGTCCAACCTTTACTTTGACCTGTCGTCGAGTATTACCCCCTGGTATCTCGAGATTATCATGGAACTACATAACCTCTTATGAGTTCTTCATCAGGTATTACATTCTCACGGACTCCAATTTTTCACGGGCTTTGAGTTATGAAACACTCAAGGACACCGATAACGGAATCGAGTCTGCACTGCGATTCAACGAGGATTAGAGATCTTCATCGCTTACAAGTTTAATACTCCATGTCTGTCCTAGCTTGAACGGATACATCATTATTGTGCTAATTTTAATCATCAGCATTCTGAGCTCTTCAAGGGTATCAACTGAATTCATGATGAGAAATACCATCCTTGCCCCTGATGATTTGTGTTATCATCGGCCACTTTATTGCCTTCCCTCCAACACAAACTTGTTCATGTTTTGTGTTATACCTTGAGTTCCTTGCTATCCAGCATTTGTCCTTCTTTACCTTGGAATATTACCACCTTTTATGTCAAGAATGTCGTGGCAATTTTACCACCTCTTGAGAATTCTTGATATAGTAATATCTCTCGCCATTTGCGTTCATTTCTTGGTCTCTGGGTTGTTTCTAACCGGAATACCGACAAATGGTCTGTGATGTGTAAATTCTAAACTTCTAGCAACCCTATTGCTTTGAAGTTATTGGTCTACAGTTTCTTTAGAAATTCTATTGCTTATTGAATCATCATTCGAACATTGATCGTGCTACCTAGTCCAGATTCCTGGGTGCACCCTTCTATCATTGTTTAGTTGAGTATGTTCCCCTCGAGCATACATCATTATATCATTGATCCGACAAATGATATTTCCTTGTTCACATAATTGTGGAAATCCATCTTTTGGAAATCTCGATGAATTGTCGCTGAGTTCATTAGCCACCTCCTCATTCTATCCTTGATTTAATAATGAACTCATGATTCGGAACTTGCTTCCACAGTTCAATTCCCGAGAATCTTACAATGTCATCTTGACAATTTGTGTTGCACCTTTTCTTCTCAGGCATCCTGAGTCTAAGGTATCCTAACACCGATCAGATCTGGATCTCGGTCAGATATGATGGTTGGAACATTTTTCCAAGAGTTATAACACTGGTCCTTTATGACCCGGTAAGGTGATGGCATGCCCAACACACCTGGCCGGAGGCCCTATTGTTATAAATTCCTTTTCAGCAAGGTTAGCCATTCTTCCATGAGGAAATTGTAAGACTTATTCTATAAGTTGTTCCTGATGGATCCTTTGCATATCCAAAGTCCGATCTTTGCTTGAAGACCATATCGATGCTATCTCGAAGCATGCCTGTGGTACTTCGATTTTCAATAAAAATATTTGAAGCATAATGCTAAATGTTACCTGCTCAATTATCCAAACACCGTTGCATGGGTAATGTCATGAAATTTCTTTCCCCTTTCCTAAAGAGTTTTTATTATATCCTGCCAAGGATATCATGCTCTGCTTGTCCTTGGGGAGGATATACCCCTGATATATGTGTTTAAACACATTTTCCTTTCCATTATTTGGTTTAACCTTTCTTGTGATCTATGTGATCTAAGCAGTAATATTCTCCTGCTTATGTATATGCCTCGGTGCACAATTCTGTCAGCAAGACCCTGTTACTGTTGTTGATGACATTTCGGTAGCCACCGATGGACGGGAACCTTGCCTATTGGCCCGCCTCGTTCAACGAGCAGGAAAATGCTTCTCTTCGTCCCTCGCCCTTGGTACCAACGTTGTTGCCGACATAGCTGACATGGTACTCCCTGACATGCCTTACTATCATGACCGTGCAAGATGTCACTGCTCCTATTAAAGAAAAACCACATGGTGGGCCCATAACCCACAGTTTCCCAGGATCGAAACCTGACTCTCATGTACACCCCCTGTTTCCAAGGTTGATCCTCGCGCGTGGACTCGTATGTAATTCACGAGCCACCTTCAGGTCTGATATCGGGCACAATACTTATTCCCGTTGCTTTGACCCTTTCACGCCCTATAACAGGCATCGAACGATTGCCTGCCCGCTCGAAACTTCCCAGGTTACCTCTTTACTTTGCTCTTGATATTTTATTAAGTTTCGATTCGAGAGTTACTATCCGCCACCCTCCTTGATGTTCTCTACCAGATACGTGACCTTGTAGAGGTCAATTCTTCTGGAGATACCCCTTATCATTTTTCGTAAGTACGATGGAGTTCCCGAAGAAAGGATGCCGATTTCATCATGATGACCTGAAGCAGAGAAATGAAGACATCAACATAATGAATCGACCTCTTCGAGAAGAGTAACCAAGACCGAGAAGACTCGTTAGGTTTTTTGCTACAAGCACCTTTCCCCCCTTACTCCACCGCTTAAATCTCGGGACGAGATTTCTTGTAGTGGAGGAGATTTGTGATGCCCAGATAATTAGGCTACAGTAGTCCTGCGTTAACGATGCCACGTCACCTCAGCTACTCTTGTTAAACTCACGTCGGTTAGAAACCCAGTTCAAACTTCAAATTTAAAATCAATGCAAACATCAAAGTTTACAAACTTTAAATCTAAAATGTCCGAGAGGTGACAAATAATGCGTAGGTAATTATGATGGAGAAAACATCTTTTTTTATAAAGTAGTTAAAAGCGCTAGTTTAATAAAAACTACAGTAAAACTAATATTTAAATGTCTTTTAAATACTAAACAAATATAAACTAATTGTTTAGGGTGCCAAATCAATTATGGCAGTGTCATAAGTATTAGTACTAATTTAGGGGCTAGATTTATAATCTATAAAACAAAGGTAAAAATAAACAGAAAAGAAATTGAAAAGGAGAAAGAAAAGGAAAACGAGCAAACAAAAAAAAGGAAAAGAAAACAGGACCCCCCCTGCTGGGCCAAGTGGCCCAGCTGGCCTCAACCGCCCGAACGGGCCGGCTCACCCCACAGCCCAGCCGCCCCCCACACTCCCTTAACCCCCACCCGACCGAAACCCTAACCCACTGCCCACTCCCCACGCACCCCCCCACTTTCCTCGATCCCCTTCTGGATCGAGCTCGAGCACCCGCGCCCGTCCCGCCATTGTCGCGCCGACGCCACCCAGAGCGCCCCCGCCTCGCCGCCTCGCCGTCCTCCTCGTCGCTCGATGCCCTGACGCCCCGTCCTCAACCTCCTCCTCCCCGTTCTGGATCTGGGCGCCCACGGCGCCCCGACGCTGCCGCCGGAGCCATCGCGCCGCCACCTAGCCGGACGCCATCGCCTATGTCCACCCCGCCGCCGGAGCCTCACCGCCGGCCTGCATCCCCTCCGCCGCATCGTCTCCATCCTCCTCCTCGCCCCCCCCGTTGCCCTGGACCCTACATGCCCCCCCTGTGAGCACCACTCCTCCTTCCCCTGGTTTCCTGCTCGCCGACCGCGGCCATAGCCGTCGTGCGCACGCGCCCTCGCACTCCCGCCGCGCGCCTCGCCTCACCTCCCCTCCCTGTGAGCCACTCCGGCAGCCCCAGCTCCGGCCACCCCCCTGCTGCTTTCCCTCAAGCTCGCGCATGCTCGGGGCGCGCCTCACCCCTGCGGCCACGGCAGCCCTCGCCTGCACCCCGCGCCGCGCGCTGCGCCGCTCCCTGCGCCACGCTCCTCGCCGGTGTTTGCCACTGGCCTTGCCTCGCTTCCCCCCTCGCTCGGGCGACGCCCGAGACCCGGCGCCCACTAGCGCCTGTAAACCGCATCGCCCCTCTGGGCCACTGCCAAACGGGGCCCAGCCCCAGAACGTTTCTAAAAGAAAGATTAAAAGAAAATAATAAAAATATTAATTAATCAGTTAATTAATTAAATAAATTAATTAACTTAACTAATTCTGATTAGATTAACCTAATTACCAATTAAACTAGTTAATCTATTTTAGTTAATCAATCAATGACAGTGGGGCCCACCCCCCTAATTAATACTAATTAGGTTAATTAATATGTCTAATTAAAATGTGTCACTGACCAGTGGGACCCACTGGTCAGGTTGACCAGTCATCCCCTGTTGACTGCTGACGTCAGCATTACTTCATGCTGATGTCATAAATTCAATTTCGAATTAAATAAAATAAATAATTAAATTCCAGAAATGAATAAATTCTTTAAAAATCATATCTTTTAATCCGTAACTCGGATGGAAATACTCTCTACATGAAAGTTGCTCAGAACGACGAGACGAATCCGGATACGCAGCCCGTTCGTCCGCCAGACACCCCTAACATAGCAAACACGCAACTTTCCCCCTCCGGTTCATCTGTCCGAAAACGCAAAACACCGGGGATACTTCCCCGGATGTTCCCCCCCTTCACCGGTATCACCTCATACCTCGTTGGGGCACGCCTAGCATCACGCTTTGCTTTGTCATGCATCGTTATGCATCTGTTTGCATTGTATTCATTGTTTCTTCCCCCTCTTCTTCTGCTAGACACCGAGACCGACGCCGCTGCTACCCAGTATGACTACAGAGTTGACGATCCCTCTCTCTTGCCAGAGCAACCAGGCAAGCCCCCCCCCCTTGATCACCAGATATCGCCTACTCTCCTCTATACTGCTTGCATTAGAGTAGTGTAGCATGTTACTGTTTTCGTTATTCCTATCCTGATGCATAGCCTGTCCTTGCTACTACTGTTGATACCTTTACCTGCAATCCTACTTACTTAGTATAGGATGCTAGTATTCCCATCTGTGGCCCTACATTCTTGTCCGTCTGCTGTGCTATACTATCGGGCCGTGATCACTCGGGAGGTGATCACGGGTATATACTATATACTTTATACATGATACATGTGGTGACTAAAGACGGGTCGGCTTGAGGAGCACCCGCGAGTGGATCTTTGAGGCGGAGCGACAGGGCAGGTTCCGACCACCTAGGAGAGAGGTGGGCCTGGCCCTTGTCGGCGTTTGCGGATACTTAACACGCTTAACGAGATCTGGGTATTTGATCTGAGTCTGGCCATTTGGTCTATACGCACTAACCATCTACGCGGGAGTAGTTATGGGTATCCCGGCGTCGTGGTATCAGCCGAAGCCTTCGTGACGTCAGCGACTGAGTGGCGCGTGCCGGATTGGACTGGAAGGCCACTAGGCTAGGTCTGCTTTCGGCCGCGTTCGCAACATGCAGGTGTGCTAAGGGCGATGGGCCCAGACCCCTGTGCGCTTAGGTTTAGACCGGCGTGCTGACCTCTCTGTTGTGCCTAGGTGGGGCTGCGACGTGTTGATCTTCCGAGGCCGGGCATGACCCAGGAAAGTGTGTCCGGCCAAATGGGATCGAGCGTGTTGGGGTATGTGGTGCACCCCTGCAGGGAAGTTAATCTATTCGAATAGCCGTGATCTTCGGTAACAGGACGATTTGGAGTTGTACCTTGACCTTATGACAACTAGAACCGGATACTTAATAAAACACACCCTTCCAAGTGCCAGATACAACTGGTGGTCGCTCTCTCACAGGGCGACGAGGGGAGGATCATCGGTTAGGATTATGCTATGCGATGCTACTTGGAGGACTTCAGTCTAATCTCTTCTACATGCTGCAAGACGGAGGCTGCCAGAAGCGTAGTCTTCGAAAGGACTAGCTATCCCCCTCTTAATCCGGCTTTCTGCAATTCAGTCCACCTATAACAGCCTTATTCCAGTTGATACCAATGCATACATATGTAGTATAGCTCCTTTCTTGCGAGTACTTTGGATGAGTACTCACGGTTGCTTTCTCCCTCTTTTCCCCTATCCCTTCTACCTGGTTGTCGCAACCATATGTTGGAGCCCAGGAGCTAGACGCCACCTTCGACGACGACTCCTACTACACCGGAGGTGCCTACTACTACGTGATGCCCGCTGACGACGACCAGGAGTAGTTAGGAGGATCCCAGGCAGGAGGCCCGCGCCTCTTTCGATCTGTATCCCAGTTTGTGCTAGCCTTCTTAAGGAAAACTTGTTTAACTTATGTCTGTACTCAGATATTGTTGCTTCCGCTGACTCGTCTATGATCGAGCTCTTGTATTCGAGCCCTCGAGGCCCCTGGCTTGTAATATGATGCTTGTATGACTTATTTTAGTTGTAGAGTTGTGTTGTGATATCTTCCCGTGAGTCCCTGATCTTGATCGTACACGTTTGCGTGTATGATTAGTGTACGATTAAATCGGGGGCGTCACAACAACCTTGATGACAAGCCAAAAAATTGTTTCATACTTTTGGTGTTCTCAAACTCTTTCAATCTTCACGCAATACATGAGCGTGAGCGATGGACATAGCACTATATGTGGAATAGAATGGTGGTTGCGGAGAAGACAAAAAGGGAGAAGATAGTCTCACATCAACTAGGCGTATCAACGGGCTATGGAGATGCCCATTAATAGATATCAATGTGAGTGAGTAGGGATTGCCATGCAACGGATGCACTAGAGCTATAAGTATATGAAAGCTCAACAAAACAAACTAAGTGGGTGTGCATCCAACGCGCTTGCTCACGAAGACCTAGGGCATTTTGAGGAAGCCCATCATTGGAATATACAAGCCAAGTTCTATAATGAAAAATTCCCACTAGTATATGAAAGTGATATCATAGGAGACTCTCTATCATGAAGATCATGGTGCTACTTTGAAGCACAAGTGTGGTAAAAGGATAGTAGCATTGTCCCTTCTCTCTTTTTCTCTCGTTTTTTATTTTGGCCTTTTCTCCTTTTTTATGGTCTATTTTTTTAGTCCGGAGTCTCATCTCGACTTGTGGGGGAATCATAGTCTCCATCATCCTTTCCTTACTTGGGGCAATGCTCCAAAAATGATAATCATCACACTTTTATTTACTTACAACTCAACAATTAGAACTCAATACTTAGAATAAAATTTGACTCTATGTGAATGCCTCCGGCGGTGTACCGGAATATGCAATGAATCAAGAGTGACATGTATGAAAGAATTATGAATGGTGGCTTTGCCACAAATACAATGTCAACTACATGATCATGCAAAGCAATATGACAATGATGGAGCGTGTCATAATAAACAGAACAGTGGTAAGTTGCATTGCAATATATCTCGGAATGGCTATGGAAATTCCATGATAGGTAGGTATGGTGGCTGTTTTGAGGAAGGTATTTGGTGGGTTTATGATACCGGCGAAAAGTGCGCGGTATTAGAGAGGCTAGCAATGGTGGAAGGAAGAAAGTGTGTATAATCCATGGACTCAACATTAGTCATAAAGAACTCATATACTTATTGCGAAAATCTAAAAGTTATCGAAGCAAAGTATTACGCGCATGCTCCTAGGGGGATAGATTGGTAGGAAAAGATCATTGCTCGTCCCCGACCGCCACTCATAAGGAAGACAATCAATAAATAAATCATGCTCCAACTTCTTCACATAACGGTTCACCATACGTGCATTCTACAGGAATCACAAACTTCAACACAAGCATTTATCAAATTCACAACTACTCAACTAGCACGACTCTAATATCACCATCTCCATATCTCAAAACAATTATCAAGTATCGAACTTCTCATAGTATTCAACACACTCATAAGAATTTTTTTTATTAATCTTGAATGCCTAACATAATTAAATCAAATTACCATGCTGTTTTGTACGACTCTCAAAATAATCTAAGTGAATCATGAGAGAACAATAGTTTCTATAAAACAAATCCGCCACCGTGCCCTAAAAGATATAAGTGAAGCACCAGAGCAAAAACTATATAACTAAAAAGATATAAGTGAAGCACATAGAGTATTCTAACAATTTCCGAATCATGTGTGTGTCTCTCAAAAGGTATGTACAGCAAGGATGATTGTGGAAAACTAACAAATAAAAACTCAAATAATACAAGACGCTCCAAGCAAAACACATATCATGTGGTAAATAAAAATATAGCTCCAAGTAAAGTTACCGACGGAAGTAGACGAAAGAGGGGATGCCTTCCGGGGCATCCCCAAGCTTGGGCTTTTAGGTGTCCTTAGATTATCTTAGGGTGTCATGGGCATCCCCAAGCTTAGGCTCTTGCCACTCCTTGTTCCATAATCCATCAAATCTTTCACCCAAAACTTGAAAACTTCACAACACAAAACTTAAGGTAGAAAATCTCGTGAGCTCCGTTAGCGAGAGAAAACAAAACACCACTTAAAGGTACTGTAATGAACTCATTCTTTATTTATATTGGTGTTAAACCTACTGTATTCCAACTTCTCTATGGTTTATAAACTATTTTACTAGCCATAGATTCATCAAAATAAGCAAACAACACACGAAAAACAGAATCTGTCAAAAACAGAACAGTCTGTAGTAATCCGTAGCTAACGCAAGTTCTGTAACCCCAAAAATTCTAAAATAAATTTCTGGACGTGAGGAATTTAACTATTAATCATATGAAAAATTAATTAACTAAATAGCACTTTACAAATAAAAATGGCAGCAATTCTCATGAGCGCTAAGGTTTCTGTTTTTTACAGCAAGATTAAAAAGACTTTCCCCAAGTCTTCCCAACGGTTCTACTTGGCACAAACACTAATTAAACACAAAAAACACAACCAAAACAGAGGCTAGATAAATTATTTATTACTAAATAGGAGCAAAAAATCAAGGAATAAAAATAAAATTGGGTTGCCTCCCAACAAGCGCTATCGTTTAACGCCCCTAGCTAGGCATAAAAGCAAGGATAGATCTAGGTATTGCCATCTTTGGTAGGCAATCTATAAGTGGCTCTCATAATAGATTCATATGGTAATTTAATTTTCTTTCTAGGGAAGTGTTCCATGCCTTTCCTTAACGGAAATTGGAATCTAATATTCCCTTCCTTCATATCAATAATTGCACCAATCGTTCTAAGGAAAGGTCTACCAAGAATAATAGGACATGAAGGATTGCAATCTATGTCAAGAACAATAAAATATATGCGCACATAATTCCTACTTGCAACAATAAGACCATCATTAATTCTTCCCATAGGTTTCTTAATAGTTGAATCCGCAAGGTGCAAGTTTAAAGAGCAATCATCAAAATCACGGAAACCTAGCAAATCACACAAAGTCTTTGGAATCGTGGAAACACTAGCACCCAAATCACACAAAGCATAGCATTCATGATATTTAATTTTAATTTTAATAGTAGGTTCCCACTCATCATAAAGTTTTCTAGGGATAGAAACTTCCAACTTAAATTTTTTCTTCATAAGATTTCATCAAAACATCAGCGATATGTTTGGTAAAGGCTTTATTTTGACTATAAGCATGAGGAGAATTTAGCACGGATTGCAACAAGGAAATACAATCTATCAAAGAGGAATTATCATAATTAAATTCCTTGAGATCCAAAATAGTGGGTTCATTGATATTTAAAGTTTTGACCTCTTCAATCCCACTTTTAACAATTTTAGCATCAAGATCTAAAGACTCCGAATTTTTGGAACGCCTTCTAGGTAAAGGTGGATCATATTCAGTCCCATCATTATCAAGATTCATATTGGAAAACAAATATTAAATAGGGGACACATCAATAACTTTTAGATCTTCATCTTTATTATCATGGAAACTAGAAGAACACGCTTTTATAAAGCAATCTTTCTTAGCACGCATCCTAGCGGTTCTTTCTTTGCACTCATCAATGGAAATTCTCATGGCTTTGAGAGACTCATTGATATCATGCTTAGGTGGAATAGATCTAAGTTTCAAAGAATCAATATCAAGAGAAATTCTATCAATGTTCCTAGCCAACTCATCAATCTTAAGCAATTTTTCTTCAATCAAACATTGAAATTCTTTTGAGAAGTAATAAATTCTTTAATATTATATTCAAAATCAGAGGGTATCTTATTAAAATTTCCATAAGAATTGTTGTAGGAATTACCATAATTATTAGAGGAATTACTAGGATACAACCTAGGATTAAAGTTTCCTCTATATGCGTTGTTACCAAAATTATTCCTACCAACAAAATTCACATCCATATATTCATTATTATTCTCAATTAAAGTAGACAAAGGCATATCATTAGGATCAGAAGAAACACTTTTATTAGCAAATAATTTCATAAGTTCATCCATCTTTCCACTCAAAACATTAGTTTCTTCTATCGCATGCACTTTCTTATTAGTAGATCTTTCAGTGTGCCATTGAGAATAATTAACCATAATATTATCTAGGAGTTTAGTAGCTTCTCCTAAAGTGATTTCCATAAAAGTGCCTCCTGCGGCCGAATCTAAAAGATTTCTAGAAGCAAAATTCAATCCGGCATAAATTTTTTGTATAATCATCCATAAATTCAAACCATGTGTAGGGCAATTACGTATCATTAATTTCATCCTCTCCCAAGCTTGTGCGACATGTTCATAATCAAGTTGCTTAAAATTCATGATATCGTTTCTAAGAGAGATGATCTTAGCGGGAGGAAAATACTTAGAGATAAAAGCATATTTGCACTTATTCCACGAATCAATACTATTTTTAGGTAAAGACGAAAACGAAGCTTTAGCACGATCTCTCAGCGAAAAAGGAAATAGCTTCAATTTAACAATATCATTGTCCACATCTTTCTTCTTTTGCATATCACACAAATCAACAAAGTTGTTTAGATGGGTAGCGGCATCTTCACTAGGAAGGCCAGAAAGCGGATCTTTAATGACAAGATTCAACAAAGCATCATTAATTTCACAAGATTCAGCATCGGTAAGAGGAGCAATCAGAGTGCTAATAAAATAATTGTTGTTGGTATTAGTAAAGTCACACAATTTGGTATTATCTTGAGCCATCGTGACAAGCAAGCAACCCAACACACAAGCAAACATGTGACAGGAAAAAAGCGGCAAATAGATAAAGAGAAGGAGAACGGAGAGAGAGGGCGAATAAAACGGCAAGGGTGAAGTGGGGGAGAGGAAAACGAGAGGCAAATGGCAAATAATGTAATGTGGGAGATAAGGGTTTGTGATGGGTACTTGGTATGTTGACTTTTGCGTAGACTCCCCGGCAACGGCGCCAGAAATGGCTCGTTGTCGGGAGTCCAAATCTTGACTTGACCTTGCGTAAGCTTCCCCGGCAACGGCGCCAGAAATCCTTCTTGCTACCTCTTGAGCACTGCGCTAGTTTTCCCTTGAAGAGGAAAGGGTGATGCAGCAAGTAGCGTAAGCATTTCCCTCAGTTTTTGAGAACCAAGGTATCAATCCAGTAGGAGGCCACACACGAGTCCCTCGCACCTACACAAACAAATAAAATCCTTGCAACCAACGCAATAAAGGGGTTGTCAATCCCTTCACGATCACTTATGAAAGTGAGATCTGGTAGATATAATAAGATAATATTTTTAGTATTTTTATGATAAAGATGCAAAGTAAAGAAAGCAAAATAAATGGAAAAGGAAATAGCTTGTTGATGGAAGATTAATATGATGGAAAATAGACCCGGGGGCCATAGGTTTCACTAGTGGCTTCTCTCGAGAGCATAAGTATTACAGTGGGTAAACAAATTACTGTTGATCAATTGACAGAATTGAGCATAGTTATGAGAATATCTAGTTATGATCATGTATATAGGCATCACGTCCGAGACAAGTAGACCGACTCCTGCCTGCGTCTACTACTATTACTCCACACATCGACCGCTATCCAGCATGCATCTAGAGTATTAAGTTCAAAAGAACAGAGTAATGCTTTAAGCAAGATGACATGATGTAGAGGGATAAACTCATGCAATATGAAATAAACCCCATCTTGTTATCCTCGATGGCAACAATACGATACGTGCCTTGCTACCCCTACTGTCACTGGGAAAGGACACCGCAAGATTGAAACCAAAGCTAAGCACTTCTCCCATTGCAAGAAAGATCAATCTAGTAGGCCAAACCAAACTGATAATTCGAAGAGACTTGCAAAGATAACCAATCATACATAAAAGAATTCAGAGAAGATTCAAATATTGTTCATAGATAAACTTGATCATAAACCCACAATTCATCGGTCTCAACAAACACACCGCAAAAGAATATTACATCGAATAGATCTCCACAAGAGAGGGGGAGAACTTTGTATTGAGATCCAAAAAGAGAGAAGAAGCCATCTAGCTAATAACTATGGACCCGAAGGTCTGAAGTAAACTACTCACACTTCATCGGAGAGGCTATGGTGTTGATGTAGAAGCCCTCCGTGATCGATGCCCCCTCCGACGGAGCTCCGGAAAAGGCCCCAAGATGGGATCTCACGGATACAGAAAGTTATGACGGTGGAATTAGGGTTTTGGCTCCATATCTGGTAGTTTGGGGGTACGTAGGTATATATAGGAGGAAGAAGTACGTCGATGGAGCAACGTGGGCCCCACGAGGGTGGAGGGCGCGCCTGGGGGGGGGGGGGGTTGGCGCGCCCCTACCTCGTGCCTTCCTGATTGCTTTCTTGACGTAGGGTCCAAGTCCTCTGGATCATGTTTGTTCTGAAAATCATGTTCCCGAAGGTTCCGTTCCGTTTGGACTGCGTTTGATATTCATTTTCTGCGAAACTCTGAAATAAGCAAAAAAACAACAATTTTGGGCTGGGCCTTCGGTTAATAGGTTAGTCCGAAAAATAATATAAAAGTGTATAAAAAGCCCAATAATGTACAAAACAGGATATAATATAGCATGGAACAATAAAAAATTATAGATACGTTGGAGACGTATCAACCTCAAGAAAGGTTAAACCAAACAATGGAAAGGATAATAGGACTACCAAGTTAAATAGAGCAATGGAAAGGAAAATGTGTTTAAACACATATTTTAGGGGTATATCCTTCCCAAGGACAAGCAGAGCATTATATCCATGACAAGATATAACATAGAAAACCCTTTAGGAAAGGGGAGAGAAATTTCATGATATTACCCATACAACAGTGTTTGGATAATTGATAAAGAAAATTTAGCATTTTGAAGATCTGAGTACCACAGACATGCTTCGAGATAACATTGACAAGGCCTTCAAGAAAAGGTGAGACTTTGGATACACAAGGATCCATCAGGTACAACTTATAGAATAAGCCTTACAATTTCCTCATGAAAGAATGGCTAACCTTGCCAAAAATGAAACTATAACAATAGGTCCTCCGGCCAAGTGTGCTAGGCATGACATCACCTTACCAGGCTATATAAAGACCAATGTTATGACTCTTGGAAGATGCTCCAACCACCATATCTAACCGAGATTCAGATCTGATCGGTGTTAGGATACTTCAGACTCAGGTTGTCTGAGAAGAAAAGGTGCAACGCAAATTGACGAGATGACATTGCAAGATTCTCAGGAACTGAACTATGGAAGCAAGTTGCGAAACAAGAGTTCATCATTAAACCAAGGGGAGGATGAGGAGGTGGCTCATGGACTCGGCGACAACTCATCGAGATTTCCAAAAATATGGATTTCCTAAATCATGTGAACAAGGAGATAACATTTGTCAGATGAAATAATATAAAGATGTTTGCCCAAGGGAAACATACGCAATTAAACATTGCTTGAAATATGCACCCGAAATATGGCTTAGGTAGCACGATCAATGTTAGAATGGTGATCCAATAACCAATAGTTAAGAATGAACTGTTGTAAGTGCATCTAGTGCCCCTTAGTGATTTTGGTGTATTGAAGACTTATAGGTTAAGGGACTGATCCATTTGTGAGTGTACACATGTCTTTAAGTCTATGAGGAGTTTGATATTTACAGAGAAAGTCGACCCCTAGAAATGAAGTTCTTCGACCGAAGACTTTCTGAAGACTTTGAAAGTGAAGAAATTGGTGTGACCGTGAAGACTTGGTATTCATTCGAGGAACATGAAGCGTGAAGACTTTTGTTTTCGAAGTTTCATTTTCTCCTTCTTGAGTCATAGGAAACACCACACTGTTAAAGGGGGTCGAGGAAATACCAAGGAAAGGTTTCCAAGTGATGCTCAACTCAAAATCATACACCTACCAATCCCTTCGAGTGAAGCCATTAGAAATCTCATGCAGTTGAGTCAACTTCTTCAGTGACAGAGACGAAGTTCTTCTGATCTCTGAAGAATTTGTTCTAACTGAGGAGTTAGGAATTCGCCAGTGCGGATTTCCTACAAGTGAGGAACATGATATCCCTAAGGAATTTAATAGTCAAATTTCCGACCGTTGCTGTGCTATGCGCCAGCTGTCCCAAAATATCTTCCCACCTAACGGTCATATCATTGGAGGGCATTTATGTATTATCATGTCGGGCTACTCCCTAGGCTATAAATAGCCACCCCCTACAACCACTAGCTGGTTGGGTGCTCCGAGAGAAACTGACACTTGTCATTTGAGAGCATCCCATCCTCCGAGGACTTTGAGCGAAAATCATCAAGTGAGGAAAACCCAACTACAAACCCAAAGTGATTGAGCATCACTGAAGAGATTGATCCTGCGTGGATCCGACGCTTGTTACCTTTGAAGAATGTGCATCTTCCAAATGGTTAGGCGTCATGGTCTAGAGCATCCAAGAGGAAATTGTGGATCGCTGAGTGACTGAGTCTGTGAAGGTTTGGAAGTCACCTGAAGACTTACCACGAGTGATTGGGCGAGGTCTGTGTGACCTTAGATCAAGGGGAATACGGTGAGGACTAAGTGTCCTGAGCTGCGTGTTCAGGACTGGGTGTCCGGGACTGTGTGTCCTCAGGTTTGAATCCCTAGCTGCCCTAACCAGACGTACAACTGTCATAACAGTTGGAACTGGTCTACCAAATCATTGTCTTCACCAAGCCTACTGGTTCTATTTCCTCAACCCTTCCATTTCCTCATTACTGTGTTGTGTGCTTGTTCATATCTGTTTGAAGACCTTGACTGAAGACTTTCTCAATTTCCTCAGTTCAATTTCTTCAGTCTGTTTGTCTTCATTCTGTTTATCCTGTGTTTACGCCTTCTGTACTCTGTGCTTGTTTTTATTTCATCTTGATTACCATGATTAGGTTCTGTTATGTTTGCATCTGAGTACTTATTCCGCTGCAAGTAGTTCTTCGCTCAGGAATTTCCTCACCCTGAAATTCCTCAGTGAAGAATTCACAAAAATCGCCTATTCACCCCCTCTAGTCGACTTAACACACTTTCAACTGTCAACCATTAACTTCAAAGCAATAGGGTTGCTAGAAGTTTTGAATTCACACATTATAGTTAAATGGCTGGTATCCCGGTTAGAAACAACATGGGGACCAAGATATGAATGGAGATGGTGAGAAGTATTACTATATCAAGAATTCTAAAGAGGCGGTGAAATTCTCACAACATCCTTGATATAAAAGATGGTAATACTCCAAGGTAGAACATAACACAAACTGGATAAAAAGGAATGGAAGGTACTACACAAAACATGAACAAGTTGGTGTTGGAGGGAAGGCAATAAAGTTGCCAATGATAACACAAATCATCGAGGGGCAAGGATGGAATTTCTCATTAGGAACTCAATGTATGTCTTGGAAGAAGTTAAAATGTTGACGGTGATCACGACACATTTTCAGGAGGTTTGAAGATGTAATCAATCGGTGACGACATCAAGCCAAGGGAATGGTGAAGAAAAACGTAATTATAACCATAGATAAGATGCCATCTCAAAATCCATAGTTGACTCTCAAGACAAACAATATGATGTTGAAAGTTTGATGTAAGCTTAGAGCACTGCCGGGATTGTGTCTCGGGGATGAAGGACATAGGTAGAATGATCAAGTATTTAGCATGACGATGATGATGTAGCCAATCAGCTGGGAATGACATGATCGACTACAAACTCGTAAGCAATGAAGATTACTAAGAGTTCTTGAATTGCAGTGCAGACTCGATTCAGTTGTCGGTGTCCTTGAGGGGTTCCACTCAGAACCCGTGGAAAAATGGAATCGGTGAGAATATTAGTTGATGAAGAACTCATAAGAAGTTATGTAGTTCCATGATATTCTCGAGATACCAGATGGTAATACTCAAAGGTAGAGCAGAATAAAGGTTGAAGTGGTGTATTTATCTGCAGAAGACTAGTGCGTAAACTTGTCTAGGAAATGGAAGCGAAGGAGAACAATATGGTCGGAACCACATTTGTAAACGATCAAACCATAGATACAAGATGGACTTATAACAGAGGGGAAATAATTTTGTGAGAAGATTCAATGATAGGGTCTACAGCGTGTCCATGGGCATGAACACAAAGTTCAAGGTCGACTCCCACTTGTACAATGCATGACCATTCATTCAATGCTCTATTAAAAATGGTTTGAGTGTGTAAACCTACACGGTGAATTACCAGAGGGGTATAACCCGTGAAAGCTTTTGTGTTCAAAGAGATTAAGAAAGGAATAGGTTCAACCCATCGGGGCATCTTCGAAACATATAACACAAGCTTCAAGAGTAAATATCACCAGCTCGAAAGCAAAGCATAGTTGGACAATTCAGAGAATAGGATTTACCAAAGGCATTATGTATCAGGGAAGAACTTCTCGAGGTTTTTGTAGTGTCGGATGATAATTCAACTAAGGATCCGATGGTCCACCAGGGATCTGATGTGAGCATCGGTACTTAACTAGAAGAAGAAAGAATGCATGTGGATCATTTTACAGAAACATCTGACTAATTCCCAACTCAAATGCAAAGGAATTATGATTTCCAAAGCAGGGGACCAAAAGAAAACACTCTGATAAGGATGGGTAGGTTGAATAGACTTAGGGGTACAATCGACGACAATATAATTGGTCAAGATCCAGCTCATGTTAAGAGTGACGTTTGAGCAGGAAGGATGAATTCTAGGATCTGACTGAGGATTGCGAGCATTCGCAACATATTGAATCAACGGACTCAAAATGATAATGACAAGGGATGCCAATAAGATTACGAGACTTATGGGATCAACTATAATGCAAGCAAGCAAGAATTTCAAGATCAATAGGTTGCTCAGGATTTTCGGAAGGTAGAATGGTATTTTGAAGACTTATGTGAAACACATGAACAACTGGGAATGAGCGGATACTCGACAAGTGCAAGGAATTATCTGTAGGGTTTCCTTCTGGCAAAGAACTATAAGGTAGTAGGCACAAAGTATTCTCGGAACAATAGCGATAATTTTGGGGTATTAAGTAATAACAAGGGCAACTGGGAATGAAGGTATGAACGACAAGTGTAAGTAGTTATCCATAAGGATTTTATTGGTGCTCGGGAATAGCAAAAGCAGTGGGCACAAAGTCTCGAGAGAACATCAGAGAGTATCTTCGCAGTCTTCTGGTGCAGCAGGCGATCATCTGTAGTAAGGGGCTCTCCGAGTGGATGTGATCACGCGATCCTAATGTTAAAGTTCGTAAAACCATTTTAACCCGAATATAAGAGAGATCAGAGTCCCAGAGTATAGACGAGGAATAAATGATCCTACTACCACCCAATGGCGACGTGGGCCCGTAAGCCACACAACCATGTTCATAAAAGTTTCATAATGACTAGACTCGACTTCGGGCAAGGAGTTTGGAAGGGGGGTTCCTACAGGCAGTCGACTCTGATACCAATTTGTGACGCCCCTGATTTGACCGTACACTAATCATACACGCAAACGTGTACGACCAAGATCAAGGACTCACGAGAAGATATCACAACACAACTCTATACACAAATTAAAATAATACAAGCTTTATATTACAAGCCAGGGGCCTCGAGGGCTCGAATACATCAGCTCGAAAACACATCAGTCAGTGGAAGCAACAATATCTGAGTACAGACATAAGTTAAACAAGTCTGCCTTAAGAAGGCTAGCACAAAAGTAGCAACGATCGAAAAGGCAAGGCCTCCTGCCTGGGATCCTCCTAAACTACTCCTGGTCGTCGATGGCCTACACGTAGTAGTAGGCACCCTCGGTGTAGTAGGAGTCATCGTCAACGGTGGGCTCCAGCATCTGGTTGCAACATCCGAGAAGAATGGAAGGGGGGAAGGGGGGAGCAAAGCAACCATGAGTACTCATCCAAAGTACTCGCAACCAAGGATCTACACTACATATGCATTGGTATCAAGGAAATGGGTAGTATCTATGGACTGAACTGCAGAATGCCAGAATAAGAGAGGGAAAGCTAGTCCTGTCGAAGACTACTGAGGGAGTCCTGGATTAGGGGGTCTCGGGACAGCTGGACTATATCCTTTGGCCAGACTGTTAGACTATGAAGATACAAGATTGAAGACTTCGTCCCGTGTCCGGATGGGACTTTCCTTGGCGTAGAAGGCAGGCTTGGCAATACGGATATGTAGATCTCCTCCCTTGTAACCGACTCTGTGTAACCCTAGCCCCCTCCGGTGTCTATATAAACCGGAGGGTTTAGTCCGTAGGACAACACACAATCATACCATAGGCTAGCTTCTAGGGTTTAGCCTCTATGATCTCGTGGTAGATCAACTCTTGTAATACTCATATCATCAAGATCAATCAAGCAGGACATAGGGTTTTACCTCCATCAAGAGGGCCCAAACCTAGGTAAACATCGTGTCCCCTATCTCCTGTTACCATCCGCCTTAGACGCACAGTTCGGGACCCCCTACCCGAGATCCGCCGGTTTTGACACCGACATTGGTGCTTTCATTGAGAGTTCCACTGTGTCGTCACCATAAGGCTCGATGACCTCTTCGATCATCGGTAACGATGCGGTCTTGGGTGAGGTTTTCCTCCCCGGACAGATCTTCGTATTCGGCAGCTTCGCACTACGGGCCAATTCGCTTAGCCATCTGGAGCATATCGAGAGCTACGCCCCTGGCCATCAGGTCAGGTTCGGAAACCTAAACTACACTGTCGACATCTGTGGAGACTTGATCTTTGACGGATTCAAGCCCATGTCAGGTGCGCCGCACAATCACGACGAGCATGACGTAACTCTGTCGTCGGACAGTGTTCGGGAGATCGCATCTGCAACTACTCTGTCCTTCAATCCGGAGCAAATTGCGCCATCCAATGACGGAGGGATAGACCCCGCCATGGAGGCCGCATTCTCAGTGGCGATGGAGCCGGATACTGACTTCACCCCTTACGAGAGCCGTGTTGCCGAACCACTGGATTCGTCTCCAGCCACGGACTTCGAGCCGCCTTCATCCGTGCCTATCGAATCCGATTGGGCGCCGATCATGGAGTTCACCTCCGCGGATATCTTTCAGCACTCGCCTTTCGGCGATGTGCTAAATTCATTAAAGTCTCTCTCCTTGTCAGGGGAACCTTCGCCGAACTATGTCCGGCTAGAGTGGGATGCGGACGACGAAGAAATTCGTTGCCCACCCACTACCCACTTAGTAGCCTCTATCGATGACTTAACCGACATGCTCGATTTTGACTCCGCAAACATCGACGGCATGGATGACGATGCAGGAGAGGAACAGGAACTAGTGCCCACAGGGCACTGGACAACCACTTCATCACATGACATATACATGGTGGATACACCCAAAGAAATCGATGACGAGGAACGGGAGGAGACAGCGGAGGATGACCCCTCCAAGTAGCAAACAAAGCGTCGGCGTAGGCGCCGCTCCAAATCCCGCCTCGGCAAAAACAGCCATAACAGCGCAAGAGAAAATAACACTCCAGTTGACTCCAGAGGAAATGACGACCACATTGCCCCGGCGGCAGAGCACGATGAAGCTGCAAACGGCGAACACAGTACGGATCCGACGTCCAAACACGGCGATGCCGAGGATAAACCTGATCAAACCCCCTCTGGGGAGGAAAACTGTCCGGACGAAGATGAACACATCATCTAGGAAACGAACTTGGAGCAAGAGAACCTCCGCAGAAGGCTTATTGCCACAACGAGGAGTCTGAAGAAGCGGAAGCAAAGGCTTAAGGCCGAATAGAATACGCTCAACAGTAGGTGGAAAAAAGTGCTCGACAACGAAGAAAAGTATGGTGGAGGTTACCACACAAAGAGCTATCCAAAGCATAAGTTATTACCCAAATTCAACGATGAGGCCTTAGAGCCCATATAGCCGAAAAATAAAACGGCCAACCGACCGGATCAACCACCTTGTGACCGCGATAGAGCGGCTAACAAGGTCGCACATCAGTCAACACACGATCTACATGAGGACTTGCGCCAAAAATCCAGTATGACCAGATCCATCTATGGATCTAGGAAGCGCGCTCCGGCACAAAATCGAAATCGAACACTACAACTGTCCGAACACCATGATACATCCAAATACAGGGGTGCCGCACACCCCCTATGTTTCACCGATGAGGTGCTGGATCACGAATTCCCAGAAGGATTCAAGCCAGTGAACATAGAGGCGTACGACGGGACCATAGACCCTGGGGTCTGGATTGAGGACTTTATCCTCCATATCCATATGGCTCGTGGAGACAATCTCCATGCCATAAAGTACTTGCCCCACAAGCTTAAAGGACAAGCTCGGCACTGGCTGAAAAGCCTCCCCGGAAATTCATTTGGAAGTTGGGAGGAGCTCGAGGACGCTTTTCTGGCTAAATTTCAAGGGACCTATGTCCGACCTCCGGATGCAGACGATCTAAGTCATATAATTCAACAGCCCGGAGAGTCAGCCCGAAAGCTTTGGAACATGTTTCTCACTAAGAAGAACCAAATTATCGACTGTTCGGATGCCGAAGCCTTAGCATCTTTCAAACACAGCGTCCGGGACGAATGGCTCACCAGACACCTCGGCCAAGAAAAACCGTGAACAATGGAAGCCCTGACAAGCCTCATGACCCGCTTTTGCGCGGGGGAAGATAACTGGTTAGCCCGCAGTAGCACCGGCGACCCAAGCACATCCGAAGTCATGAATGGCAACGGAAAACCACGATGCAGTAAAAACAAGCGTTGAAATAAAGAAGACAGCCCAGATAATACGACGGTCAACGATGGATTCAGGGGCTCTAAACCAGGTCAGTGGAAAAAGCCTTTCAAAGGCAGCAGAGACGAACCGTCTAGCCTAAACAAGATTCTCGACAAACTATGTGAGATTCATGGCACCCTCGATAAACCTGCAAATCACACCCATAGAGAATGCTGGGTCTTCAAGCAGGCTAGTAAGCTAAACACCGAACACAAGGGGGGGGGGACACCAAGCGAAGACGAGGACGAACCTCGCGAGTAAAGCACTAGAGGACAGAAAAAATTCCCACCAGAGGTTAAAACAGTAAACATGATCCATGTGATGAAGAGGAGAAGCAAACATGCACTCCGAGACATACGCGCCATAGAGCCCGTCACCCCCAAGTTCAACCCCTGGTTGGCCGGCCCGGTCACTTTTGATCGCGGGGATCATGCGACAAGCATCCGGCATGAAGGATTGGCTACCTTCGTGTTAGACCCAATAATAAATGGATACCTCCTCACATGAGTCCTTATGGACGACGATAGTGGTCTAAATCTGATATATCAGGACACGGTCCGCAAAATGGGGATAGACCCGACAAAAATAAGCCACAGTAATACTACCTTCAAGGGAGTAATACCAGGCCCAGAGGCCCGCTGTACGGGCTCTCTATTACTAGAGGTTGTATTCGGTTCTCTCGACAACTTACGAAGCGAAAAGTTAACTTTCTACATCGCTCCATTCCGAAGTGGCTATCAAGCACTACTCAGAAGAGTGGCTTTCGCTCGTTTTAATGCAGTACCGCATTACGCTTCTCTCAAGCTTAAGATGCCCGGTCCACGTGGCACCATCACAGTTAGTGGAAATATTGAGCGTTCTCTACGCGTGGAAGAATGTGCGGCGGCCGTAACAGACGAGCACTAGACAGCCCCACCAAGCAGAATAAATGACAGGTCGTCAAGACCACGGACATGGTTAGACGAGTCCGGCACATCACTACATATACATGAGATTGGTTTGATGGTTAAACCGTCATCGACGGTACCAGGGGCTTCCTGCGTGTAATGAGGGCTAGTTCGGCTCAACTTGACTTATCTTGAATTTCAATGGTTTATTGATAAAACCAATTTTCTGGCACGACAACTTTCACCTAAGTTCTTCTTTTTATACAGATGACAATCGTGCTACACCCGTCCAGGACACGGCACAACGGAGACACATGCGCAGACGTGCAGCAGGGACCCGCTCAAAGGTTTCTTTTCAGATTAAGACCCTGCGTAAACCTTTTTTACTGTCTCTTGTTGTTCACATCCTCCAGATACTCAATACAACCGAGAAGGATGCTGACGTTATTGGCATGTGGCCACATCAGGATATTGCACGTACCTGGACACTCGAGGTTTATTATTAAGGGCATTGTTCAGCCCGACATATATTATAAAGACCGAATACCTTAGGGAGTGTTCGGCGTCGCGAGTTTGGCCTTATATGCATCAGCTCCGAATCATGTCTTTGGTCAAATGTTGGGTTTGCCTGGCTCCCGTGTTTTGCTACCTTATGTTCCGCTCTATCGGCTAAGGCGGCACCAGGAGAACTACTGCGATTGTGCCTTGGTTCATCCGGATGAGCACCTTAGTAGAGAAAGCCGAAAACTGACTGTCATGATAAAGCGTGAGACTGGAAAACCACTCGATGACTTAGCGGAATCTTCGGGATTCCTCCGCATTAACGAATGGCCGTTTCCCGGTCATGTATGTACGCGCCCCGTATTCGGACGAGCGCGGAAGTACCAGGGGCTATATAGTACTCCCACCGTCAAAATCCTATGGCTAAGTGAAAGTGTTAAAGCAATATAGTCCGATTGCCTCGTTCACTGCGCTACCACCTCCTTCAAGGACCAAGACGTTGGATCAAGTGTGAATACGCGTTTTTTGCAAACACCCCTGCATTATATGCGTGGGGGCTGAAGCCGACGACTGCAATCTTTCAGGTTATATACATATATACATAAACGGCCGCACATGAGGCATCATAATACTTTCAGGCAAAAGTATAAACACAGCCTTTATAAATCAAATAAAACATTGTTTTTACAATGGGAATACATGTCACTAGAACATAATATTCTTCGAGCACTGAGCCTCTATCGAACGAGCGCCTTCAAGGACTTCTTCAAAGTAGTGCTCGGCAGCTACTCGGCCTACGACCGAACCCTATGTTGCAATAGTGGTGGCCTCCATCTCTGTCCAGTATGTCTTGACATGGGAAAGTGCCATCCGCGCACCCTCTATGCACGCCGACCTCTTCACAGCGTCGATGTGCGGCACAACACCAAGGAATTGTTGCACTAAACTAAAGTAACTATTCGGCCTTGGCCCTTCCGGCCACAGATGATCCACAACAGACCTCATGGAAAGTCCGGACAACCTATGGAGCTTGGCCCACTCGGCCATTCGCTCATTCAACAGCAGCGGATGCACTGGAGCATGGAACTGTGACCAGAACAGCTTTTCCACTTCGCGATCTTTTTGATCCTTGAAGTACTCGGCCGCATCAGCAGCACTTACTGCCAAATCCACGTATGTGTCTACAGAACTCCATAGTTGATCAAGAGGGGCATATTCCGGATCTCTGAACTTCGTCCGCAACAAAAAGGGCTTCCTAGCTGCGATATCTCCAGCTTGATTGCTCGGCTTTCTTTTTCAAGAAGCTGGTATCGGTCGGCGGCATCTTTCAACTCAACGGCCATATTGGCTATTCTTTCCTTGCTTTGGCAATGCACGGCCTTTTCGGCCCTCAGCTCTTCGACCGCCTTTAGAGCGGCCGCATTGCTATTCCTGGCTTGTTCCTTGGCTCGGGCAAGTTCCGCCCGAAGGGTTTCAACGGCGGCATCTCCATCTACAGTCAACAACATATTAAAGATACTGGCATCATGCTCCTCTATGTGTTTATCATCGGAGAAATCACATACCCTGTGCCTCGTCGAGCCGCTTGTTGACAAGCACGATGTGGGCGTCTGCCGCATCAAATTGCCGCTTCAGCCAGGCAAACTCATCAGTCCGGCCAGCCACCAGACCTTCAGCCACCTGCACATGAAGGCGGTCTGATCATTACCTGGGACTATGATCCTCTATTCGCCGCCGTTCTCGACGGCAACCAGAGTCTGAGGGGCTACTATCTGCATAGGGCACACCTAACGTGTGCGGTACTATGAAAAACATACACTATTTCACGTACCTCAAAGCCTTTCAGCAGACTCATAAAAGCTTCATGCAACCCGCTTTCGGCGGATGAAATCCTTTCAATCACCGTACCCATTAGCGTATGATGCGCTTCTGAGATGGCCGCTTGCTCTAAAAGATCCTTCAGTGCGTCCGACCGCACACTGTACGGTTCCGGACTCTTTCTATTGCTCTCTTTAGGAGCCGAATACTGGGGACTGCGGGTGGGAAAAGGATTACCCTCTGGCCTTGGCGGATCAGGAGAAACCCTCCGCGACGACACTTCAGGGTCGCCCGCCTCATGAGGCGGGGTGGCAGGGGGAGGTGTTTCGCTCTCCATCATATCCGGAAGAAGATCCCCCGAAGACGAACTCTGTCGAGAAGGGCTACGATCCGAACTGCAAGATATATGTTTCGGTTATTATCTTCAGAAGCAATGTAAGATATTTTTACTATTAAGTACTTTTTGTTTACTTACATCTCGGTAGAGGGCTGATCCCCTTGCGGACACTGTGCGGCAAGAGTACCCTCCGAGGTAGGACCCTCTGGCGGAGATGTCTTCCCCCATTTGGAAACCTTTGTTTCCGGGTCTTCCGAGGTGGTCCTCTTCCTTCCTTGGAGAGAGGGAATTTCAGATTCTTCTCCCTGGCTATCCTCCTTCGCGGAGGCGCTAACTCCCCCGGTTTGGACAAATAGTGAGTGAGGCCTGCTTTCAGCCTCTTTATTCCCCCCTTTATCTTCCTTTGAGGGTGCTTGATAAGGCGCCGGCTCGAGCATTCTGTCTAGTACTGGATTGGCCAAGCCTTCGGGAAGGGGGGCCGAACACCTAATCATCTTCGCCTTTGTTATCCAGTCCTGATCAAAGAGCGACTTTTCATAACGATGTTATGATAAATAGAAAGACAACGTGTTCAGCCATGGGATTACTTACTTGGGTATCGGGGCGACTACAGCTCAGACCCGCATCCTCGGTGGTGTACGGACACTCTATTTGGGGTTCGAAGAACAATTTGTACATCTCTTCGAGCATCATGCCGAGGAAGTGCTGAATAGTTCGCGGTCCTTCCGGGTTGAATTCCCACATATGGAGGGGTCGATGTTTGCAAGGCTGGACTCGACGAACTAGCATGACCTGCATTACTATGACCAGGCTGGCATCTCTCTCAAGGAGATCTCGGATGCGACTCTGCAATATCGGCACATCATTTACTGGACCCCAGTTTAGCCCCTTGCTGATCCATGACGTCAGTTGTGGGGGGGGGGGGCCCGAGCGAAAGGCAGGGGCGGCTACCCACTTGGCACTTCGGGGAGCTGTGATATAAAACCACTCCCGCTGCCACAAACTGGACACCTCTGGGAAGGAACCCTCTGGCCATGGAGCATCAACGCTTTTGCTTATTACGGCACCTCCGCACTCTGTGTGTGTCTTGAGCCACAAGCCGAAGTGTGGGGTAATGCGGAGGAAGGCCTCACACACGACGATGAACGACGAGATGTGAAGGAGGGAATCCGGGGCCAGATCATGAAAATCCAGCCCATAATAGAACATGAGCTTCCCTAACAAAGGGATCCAGAGCGAGGCCTAGCCCTCGGAGGAAGTGAGAGATGAACACAACACTCTCGTTGGGTTTGGGAGTGGGGATGACCTGCCCTCGGGCAGGCAGCCTATGCGAGATTTCGGCGGTCAGATACCTGGCCTCTCTCAGCTTCTTGATGTCCTCCTCTGTGACAGAGGATGGCATCCACGACCTTGGAGGTTGGATCCGGACATGGTTGAAGGTCCAAAGCACTTGACCTGAGTTGTGGGTGTTGGAACTCGAGGCGGGGGAAGGATTTGACTGAGCATGAGAGGGAGAAAAGGACAGGCCTTGGCCTCTTTATAAAGAGGATGAATATCAAGCGTCCTCCTCGTGGTCGTTTGGGACTTGCCTAAAATCGAGGAGTAATACAAACAGGCACGATTGGGTTACCCACGTCCGTATTGATGAGAATCCCGTAATAAGGGGGACACAATCTCTGCTTTGACAAGACGTGTCAGGAAAACCGCCTTGTGATATGTGCAGTGCTGGTTGAGAAAAACGGTTCGAATAAAGACCGGGCCATGACATGATGTCATGCTGTCAAGACGTGTCAGCAGATTAGATTTGTGGAAATATTATTCTTTCTACGATGGTATGTGGAACTTGTTTTGCAGAGCCGGACACTATCCTTGTGTTCAAAATCTTCTGTGGAGTATTTGGAGGAGGAACTCGCCTTGAAATGCCGAAGACAAAACTGTGCGCCGGACTCATCGTCATTGAAGCTTGGTTTAGGGGCTACTGAGGGAGTCCTAGATTAGGGGGTCTCCGGATAGCCGGACTATATCCTTTGACTGGACTGTTGGACTATGAAGATACAAGATTGAAGACTTCATCCCGTGTCCAAATGGGACTTTCCTTGGCGTAGAAGGCAAGCTTGGCAATACGGATATGTAGATCTCCTCCCTTGTAACCGACTCTGTGTAACCCTAGCCCCCTCCGGTGTCTATATAAACCGGAGGGTTTAGTCCATAGGACAACACACAATCATACCATAGGCGAGCTTCTAGGGTTTTGCCTCTACGATCTCGTGGTACATCAACTCTTGTAATACTCATATCATCAAGATCAATCAAGCAGGACGTAGGGTTTTACGTCCATCGAGAGGGCCCGAACCTGGGTAAACATCGTGTCCCCTGCCTCCTGTTACCATCCGCCTTAGACGCACAGTTCGGGACCCCCTACCCGAGATCCGCCAGTTTTGACACCGACAACTACACTTCCGGTAGCCTCTATTTTGAAGCATATAGAAGAGAGTAGCTGGTAAGTTAACCAAGTGTCAACATATAGCATAATCCTAACCGGCGATCCTCCCCTCGTCGCCCTGTGGGAAAGCGATCACCGGGTTGTCTCTGGAACTTGTAAGAGGTGTGTTTTATTAAGTATCTAGTTCTAGTTGTCATAAGGTCAGAATACAACTCCAGGTCATCCTTTTACCGAGGGACATGACTATTCGAATAGATAAACTTCCCTGTAGGGGTGCACCACATTACCCAACACGCCCGATCCCTCTGGCCGGACACACTTTCCGGGGTCATGCCCGGCCTCGGAAGATCAACACGTCACAGCCCTACCTAGGTTCAACATAGAGGTCAGCACACCGGTCTAAATCCTAAGGGCGCAGGGGTCTGGGCATCGCCCGTTGCACACCTGCATGTTGCGTACGCGGCCGGTGAGCAGACCTAGCAACCTCCATTACAAAGGAAGTTGCGTTACGCGGTCCAACCCGGCGCGCACCGCTCAGTCGCTGGCATCAAGAAGGCTTCGGCTGATACCACGACGTCGAGTGCCCATAACTGTTCCCGCGTAGTTGGTTAGTGCGTATAGGCCAGTGGCCAGACTCAGATCAAATATCCATATCTCGTTAAGCGTGTTATTAGAAGTATCTGCAGACACCAACCAGGGACCAGGACCACCTGTCTCCTATTTGGTCACAACCTGCCCTGTCACTCCACCACAAAGTAAACATCAGGGGGTTGTCGAGAATCCAGTCCCATCACTACCTGGATGGAACCACCCGCCCATTCAGCCCCCCTCTCTGAACAGTAACATAATTATGCAAAAGTATATAGTATATGTACCCGTGATCACCTCCCGAAGTGATCACGACCCAGTAGTATAGCATGGCAGACGGACAAGAGTGTAAGGCCACTGATGATAAAGTAGCATCCTATACTAAGCATTTAGGATTGCAGGTAAAGGTAACAACAGAAGTAACAAGGACAGGCTATGCAGCAGAATAGGTTCATCCAAAAGCAGGAACTGCTACACTACTCTAATGCAAGCAGTAGAGGGAAAGAGTATGCGATATAGGGATGAACAAGGGGGGTTGGCTTGCCTGGTTGATTTGGCAAGGAGGGATCGTCGTTGATGTAGTCGATCACGGGGGTATTGGCAGCATCTCTGGGTCTACCGGAAAGAAGTAACGGAGGGGGAACACAATAAATAATAGAGCAATCAAAGCATCACAAAGCATAACATGGCAATACGCGGTGCTAGGGGTGACCTAACGCAGCACTAGGTGCTACTGAGGAAGGGGGAGAACATCCGGGGAAGTATTCCTGGTGTTTGACGTTTTTGGACAAATGAACTGGTGGTGGATTGTTTCATGTTCGCTATGCTAGGGACGTGTGGCAGACAAACGGACTGCGTATTTGGATTCGTCTCGTCGTTCTTAGCAACTTTCATGTACAAAGTATTTTCATCCTAGTTATGGTTTATTTTATATGAATTTACAAAGATTAAAACATTTTCTGAAATTATTTAATTTGAAAATTTAAGTAGAAAATCTTTTGTCACAAGGGGCTTTGCTAGACGATGTGAGTGGCTGTGGGGCCATAGGTTGGGTTTGTCCCAGTCAATTTGACTAGTCAACAGAGGGTCTGTGGCCCACATGTAATAGGAACATTAGTAACTAGGGATTAAACTAACAAGGTCCCACATGTCATTGAGTGGCCTTTGACTAAAAGGTTTTTAGTGCGTGAGACCACCTAACTAATCCTAACAGGTTAGGCTGAACTAAACCTAACTAATATAATTAGCACTAAGCAGTTTGGATAGGGCCGCCCTCTTGGACAGAGGCAATGAGGCAGCACCTACAGCCGCACAAGCCATGGGAGACAATAGCGATTAGCAGCTGCAGCGGCTACCAAGCAGACATTAGTGATGATTAGCAGCAACATCAATTTGCAGCAGCTAGCAAGCAGCGCAAGAGAGCAGCAGTAGGAAGCAGGCAACAACAGCAGGGCTTCAGCGATAGCAGCGGGCAGTGTTCATGTGCAACATCAGTTGCGGGCGCGCATGGCCAAGGGCGGCTGCGGGCACAACGCACAACGACGGAAGCAGCGGGGGTGCGATGATACGTCTCTGTCGTATCTACTTTTCCAAACACTTTTGCCCTTGTTTTGGACTCTAACTTGCATGATATGAATGGAACTAACCCGGACTGACGCTGTTTTCAGCAGAAATGCTATGGTGTTATTTATGTGCAGAAACAAAAGTTCTCGGAATGACCTGAAACTTCACGGAACATCTATTCGGAAATACTAAAAAATCCTTGCAAAAGATGAAGACCAGGGGGCCCACCACCTGTCCATGAGGGTGGGGGGCGCGCCTGCCCCCCTAGGGCACGCCCCTACCTCGCGAGCCCCTTGGAGCTCCTTCGACCTCAACTCCAACTCTATATATTTGCTTTCGGGGAGAAAAAAAATCAGAGAGAAGGATTCATTGCGTTTTACGATATGGAGCCGCCGCCAAGCCCTAAAACCTCTCGGGAGGGCTGATCTGGAGTCCGTTCGAGGCTTCGGAGAGGGGAATCCGTCACCATCATCATCATCAACCATCCTCCATCACCAATTTCATGATGCTCACCGCCGTGCGTGAGTAATTCCATCGTAGGCTTGCTGGACGGTGATGGGTTGGATGAGATCTATCATGTAATCGAGTTAGTTTTGTTAGGGTTTGATCCCTAGTAACCACTATGTTCTGAGACTGATGTTGCTATGACTTTTCTATGCTTAATGCTTGTCACTAGGGCCCGAGTGCCATGATTTCAGATATGAACCTATTATGTTTTCATCAATATATGAGAGTTCTAGATCCTATCTTGCAAGTCTATAGTCACCTATTATGTGTTATGATCCGTTAACCCCGAAGTGACAATAATCGGGATACTTACCGGTGATGACCGTAGTTTGAGGAGTTCATGTATTCACTATGTGTTAATGCTTTGGTCCGGTACTCTATTGAAAGGAGGACTTAATATCCCTTAGTTTCCATTAGGACCCTGCTGCCACGGGAGGGTAGGACAAAAGATGTCATGCAAGTTCTTTTCCATAAGCACACATGACTATATTCGGAATACATGCCTATATTACATTGATGAATTGGATCTAGTTCTGTGTCACCCTATGTTATGATTGTTACATGATGAACCGCATCCGGCATAATTCTCCATCACCGATCCATTCCCTATGAGCTTTCCATATATTGTTCCCTGCTTATTTACTTTTTTGTTGCTATTGCTATCATCACTACAAAATACCAAAAACATTACTTTTGCTACCGTTACCTTTTGCTACTGTTACCACTACCATCATATTACTTTGCTGCAGATATTAAGTTTCCAGGTGTGGTTGAATTGACAACTCAGTTGCTAATACTTGAGAATATTCTTTGGCTCCCCTTGTGTCGAATCAATAAATTTGGGTTGAATACTCTACCATCGAAAACTGTTGCGATCCCCTATACTTGTGGGATATCAAGACTATTTTCTGGCGCCGTTGCCGGGGAGCATAGCTCTATTCTTTGAGTCACTTGGGATTTATATCTGCTTATCATTATGAAGAACTTGAGAGATCCAAAAACCAAGATTTATCCCTCAACTACGAGGGGAGGTAAGGAACCGCCATCTAGCTCTGCACTTGATTCACCTTCTGTTTTGAGTAAGCTTGTGACACCTAAACCTGCTTCTGCTATTCGTTCTGATATGTCGCATGTTACTGATGATGCCACTTCTGCTATGCATGATACTTATGATGAAACTACTTCTATGCTTGATACTACTGTGCCACTTGGTGAATTTCTTGATGAATAACTTGCTAGGGTTAGACAGAATGAAAATATTGAATATGATAATATTGATGAAAGTGATAATGAAGACTTGCCCGTTATTCCTAAGGGTTATGTTTTTGATAAAGAAGCTTCTTTCGCTATTTTAGCTTGCAAAGATAGTTATGAACTTAAGAGGTTGTTAGCTAAATGGAATAAGAAATCTCTAAATGCCAGGATGAAACCTGACCCTGCTTTTGCTACTTCACCTATCTTTGTTACTGATAAGGATTATGAATTCTCTGTTGATCTTGATATAATTACTTTGGTTGAATCATATCCTTTTCATGGCTATGAATCTGAAACTGTTGTGGCACATCTTACTAAATTAAATGATATAGCCACCCTGTTCACTAATGATGAGAGAACTCGTTACTTTTATATCCTTAAAACATTTCTGTTCTCATTAAAGGGTGATGCTAAGATATGGTTTAATTCTCTTGATCCTAGTTGTGTGCGTAGTCCCCGGGATATGATTTATTACTTCTCTGCTAAATGTTTCCCTGCTCATAAGAAACAAGCTGCTTTAAGCGATATATATAATTTTGTGCAAATTGAAGAAGAGAGTCTCCCACAAGCTTGGGGGAGGCTTCTCCAATTACTTAATGCTTTGCCCAATCATCCTCTTAAGAAAAATGAAATACTTGATATCTTTTATAATGGACTAACCAATGCTTCCAGAGATTACCTGGATAGTTGTGCTAGTTCCGTTTTCAGGGAAAGAACACCGAATGAAGCTGAAATTCTATTGAATAATATGTTGACAAATGAAAATAATTGGACACTTCCTGAACCAGTTCCTGAACCAACTCCTGAGCCTATTCCTAAACCAACTCCGAAGAAGAGAGGTGTTCTATTTCTCAGTCTTGAAGATATGCAAGAGGCAAAGAAATCTATGAAAGAAAAAGGTATTAAAGCCGAAGATGTTAAGAATTTACCTCCTATTGAAGAAATACACAGTCTTAATTTACCATCTGTTGAAGAAACATATGACCTTAATCCATCTCCTATTGAAGAAACTCATGGTCTTGATAACCCGACACAGGTAGTAAAGGTAAATTCTCTCTATAGATATGATAAAGCTGAAATCCCATTTACGAAGTTTGCTAGCCCATGCTTAGATGAGTTTGATAAATTTATGGTTAAGCAAGAAGACTTCAATGCTTATTTTGGTAGACAATTGAAATAGAATTCAAATATGCTTGAACACTTGGGTAATTATATGGCTAATGTCAAAGGTGAACTTAAACTTATTAGTAAACATGCTTCTATGGTTACCACTCAAGTAGAACAAGTACTTAAAGCTCAAAATGATTTTCTCAATGAATTGAATAGTAAGAATAATGATTATGCTGTTAGAGTGGATACTAGAACTGGTAGAATGACTCAGGAACCTTTGTATCCTGAAGGCCGCCCTAAGAGAATTGAGCAAGATTCTCAGAGAAATAATATAGATGCACCTAGTCCTTCTAAAAGGAAGAAAAATAAAAACGATAGGACTTTGCATGCTTCTAGTGAACCTATTGCTCAACCACCTGAGAATCCAAATGATATTTCTATTTCTGATGCTGAAACACAATCTGGTAATGAACCTGAAACTAGTGATAATGTTAATGATAATGTTCATGATGATGCTCAACCTAGTAATGATAATGATATAGAAATTGAACCTGCTGTTGATCTTGATAACCCACAATCAAAGAATCAACGTTATGATAAGAAAGACTTTGTTGCTAGGAAACACGGCAAGGAAAGAGAGCCTTGGGTTCAGAAACCCATGCCTTTTCCTCCCAAACCATCCAAGAAAAAGGATGATGAGGATTTTGAGCGCTTTGCTGAAATGATTAGACCTATCTTTTTGCGTATGCGATTAACTGATATGCTCAAAATGAATCCTTATGCTAAGTATACGAAAGAAATCATTACAAATAAGATAAAGATACCGGAAGCTGAAATTTCCACCATGCTTGCTAATTATACTTTTAAAGGTGGAATACCTAAGAAACTAGGAGATCCTGGAGTACCAACTATACCATGCTCCATTAAAAGAAACTATGTTAAAACTGCTTTATGTGATCTTGGAGCCGGTGTTAGTGTTATGCCTCTCTATTTATATCGTAGACTTGATTTGAATAAGTTGACACCTACTGAAATATCTTTGCAAATGGCTGATAAATCAACTGCTATACCTGTCGGTATTTGTAAGGATGTGCCTGTTGTAGTTGCAAACGTTACTATTTTAACGGACTTTGTTATTCTTGATATTCCCGAGGACAATAGTATGTATATTATTCTTGGAAGACCCTTTTTGAATACTGCAGGGGCTGTTATTGATTGCACTAAAGGCAATGTCACTTTTCATGTTAATGGTAATGAGCATACGGTACACTTTTCGAGGAAACAACCTCAAGTTCATAGTATCAAATCTATTGGAAAAATTCCATCGATTATATTTGGAGGTTTTGAATTTCCTCTTCCTACTGTCAAGAAGAAATATGATATTCTTATTATTTGGGATGTGCATATCCCCGTTGGGGTAACATAGTGTTATTCGGAATTTCTCCGGTTCCATGTTATTCGGAATGAGTTCGTTAACAAGACTTGGTCAACCTTGTTAGTGGATTCCTTTTGATGAGCATGAGATGGATGAAACTAGAAGGCACAACCTTCTGTACCCTACTTTTACTTTCTGTTATTTATATTAAATAAAATAAAAATAAGTATGTTTCTGTCTGTTATCTGATTATCCATGCAATATAAAAATATCTCGAAAATAAAAGTTCTCCAAATGCCCTGAAATTTAAATATGATTTTTTCTGGAATATTTGGCACTGAGAACACAACAGGAGGAGCTGGCACCTGGCCATGAGGGTCAGGGGCGCGCCCTACCCCCCTGGGCGCCCCCCTGCCTCGTGGGCCCACGATGGACCTCCTCCACTTATTCCTGCACCCACACACTTCTTCTTCCTCCCACAAACACGAATATCCAGCTCAAGCACGAGTTCTAGCTCATTTTGCTGCGATTTTCGATCTCCTTGCTCAAAGCACCTCTCACAAAACTGCTTGGGGAGATTGTTCCTTGGTATGTGACTCCTCCATTGGTGCAATTAGTTTTTGTTCTAGTGCTTTATTCATTGCAAATTTGTGCTGCTTAGGTGACCCTATTCTTGAGCTTGCATGTCAAATTTATATGGTCAAAAGTAGTTTTGATGCATGATATAGGCTCTAGGCACTTGTAGGAGTGGTTGCTATCAATATTATTGAGCTTTGTTCACTTTTATTTTGAAGTTACTAAAAATTTCAGAATTTTTCAGAAAATAATGAAGAGATTTTTAGGGCCTCATCGAGCCGAAGCTCGAAGGAAAAGGCACAGAAGCCCAAATATAATCTGCCTCGCACCACGGAGGTTCGGTCGTGTGAATGGCCTTCCGATGATTTCTTGAGAGCAGCCGGGATTTATGAAGATTTTTATGAATTGGCTGAGAATGCATGCCTCACCGCTTTCCTACACGACCAACGCGACCAGTATCTCTTACTCACAAATATCTTTGTGCAAAACTTTTATTTCCATTCTAGGAGCTCACCACCTACGGTGGATTTTTATTTATATGATGAGCATAAGGACTTGTCACTTTATGATTTTTGTCGAGTTTGTTTGGTCCCTTTCGAGGGCACGACAAAGGAACCACATCGCGGTGATGTGGATGGGTTTATTGATACCATCACTGTAGGGGAAATGAGGAAGGTTTCTGATGCACGAATCACTAGCATACATTTTCCTATTTTACGCTACTTTGCAATATTTGCTAGTCGTTGCTTAATTGGTCGCGGAAACTGTGGAAACCTTAGTGTTCCTGATATTATTATTTTGTTCCACTGTTTATTCAGTGATAACTCTGTTAGTATGGGCGGTATTATTGCTAAACGGTTAAGTCTGAACCGTACAAAGGGCCCCATCTTTGGAGGCATCTATGCTTCACGCCTAGCTGCACATTTTAACATACCTATTAGGCATTATGAGAAGGAAGAAAAATTGCTGCCCGTGTTTATTTAGATTATAAGAGTATGGTGGAACACAATTTTATTGTTAAGAATAGGGAAGGGGAGCTTAAATACAAATTGTTCTTTGATAAAAATCATCCCGAGACTATTACCCCGCCTGCTCCTTCCTTGTTTGATTTATCTTCAGGCCAGTACCTTGTTCCATTAGAGGCTATTCACGCCTACCGGAACCCTACATCAGCCACAGAGCCAGAGTCAGAACCACAAGTTGATCCTCCACGACAGCCTAATTACCATTGGGATCCGGAGATGATTGCCAACCAGTGGCAATCAGAGTCTTCTTCATCGCAGTACGACCCCAACTATTATTATGGATATCTGCCAGGCCAACCGTGGCCATAGACCAACTTAGGCCAAAAGCCTAAGCTTGGAGGAGTACGTATTTCTCACCGACATTACATTTATGTTCACACACTCATTGCTAGATGTCGGTGCTCATACTTTTTCATTGTATCATCAATGCTAGTTTATTTTCCTTTTATGCTTTCTTCTTGTGTGTTTAATAAACCTTAAGAAAAACCAAAAAAATTAGTTGTAGCTTTTCATTAGTTTACTTTCCATGCTTGTAGTAGTAATTAAAAAGAAGACCCAAAAAGATTTCTTGTTCTTCTTTTGCTTGTTGGGAGCTTTCCCATGTAAACAATTTTATTTCTTTTCTTTTCTTTGGGGGTCGATAGGAGAAGACCATAATTAAATTGTTGAAGCGGCTCTTATATGCATTATTGTTGATCTGACAAATGAGCCCATATTGCCTTGTGTTCTCCTGTTTATTGAATTATTGCAGATTCCAGCTTAGTCCAATGCACGTGCACTCTTATTATTATTCACACTATTCGGTCGTGCAAGTGAAAGGCAATTATGATGATATATGATGGACTGACTGAGATGAGAAAAGCTGGTATGAACTCGACCTCTTTTGTTTTTGTAAATATGATTAGTTCATCATTCCTGATTCAGCCTATTATGAATAAACATGTTTGCAATGACAACTAGAGATCATAGTTTCTTGTGCCATGCTTGATTAGCTAGGAGCTTATAATGGTTTACCTTGCGTGCCAACATGCTATTAAAATGGTTGTGATGTGGTATGATAGGGTGGTATCCTCCTCTAAATGATTTAAGTGACTTGACTTGGCGCATGTTCACGCATGTAGTTGAAACAAAATCAACATAGCCTTCACGATATTTATGTTCATGGTGGATTATATCCTACACATGCTTGCATTCGGTGTTGATTAATTTTAATGCATGTGAATGACTGTTGTCGCTCTCTAGCTGGTCGCTTCCCAGTCTTTTGCTAGCCTTGACCTGTACAAAGCGGGAATACTGCTTGTGCATCCAACTCCATATGAGTCCACCATACCTACCTATATACGGTATCTACCTGCCGTTCCAAGTAAATTTGTATGTGCCAAACTCTAAACCTTCAAATAAATATCCTGTTTTGTATGCTCGAATAGCTCATGTATCAACTAGGGATGTCCGTATATTCCATGTTAGGCGGGTTATTCTCAAGAGGAGTGGACTCCGCTCCTCACTCAAGAGAAAGTGGCTAGTCACCGGGATGCCCAGTCACATGCTTTATGCAAATCAAATCAAAATAATTGCAAACAAAACTCCCCCTGGGACTCTTGTTAGTTGGAGGCACTCGTTGTTTCGAGAAAGCCATGGATTGATGCTTGTTGGTGGTGGGGGATTATAAACTTTACCATTCTGTTTGGGAACCGCCTATAATGTTTGTAGCGTGGAAGATATCACCATCTCTTGGTTGTTATGTTGACAATGAAAGTATGCCGCTCAAAATATTATTCACCTCTATTTCAAAACCAAGCTCTAGCACCCCTACAAATCCCTGCCTCCCTCTGCGAAGGGCCTATCTATTTACTTTCATGTTGAGGCATCATCCTCTTATTAAAAAGCACTAGTGAGAGAGCACCGCTGTCATTTGCATTCATTATTGTTAGTTTACATTGAGTATGACTTGACTGGATCTCTTATACCATGAATTACAATGTCTAGTCAGTCCTTGATCTTTAAAGGTGCTCTGCATTTATGTTTTGCGATCTCAGAAAGGGCTAGCGAGATACCATCTTGTTATATCATATTATGATTGTTTTGAGAAAGTGTTGTCATCCGAGATTTATTATTATTGCTCGCTTGGTGATTATGCCATTGATATGAGTAAACTTGAGACCTAAGCGTTATTGTGAATGTGGTTAGTCATAATCTTTGTTGAAAACTTGAATGCTGGCTTTACATATTTACAACAACAAGAGCAAACAGAGTTTGTAAAAGTTTTTCTTTATCACTTTCAGTTTATCAACTAAATTGCTTGAGGACAAGCAAAGGTTTAAGCTTGGGGGAGTTGATACGTCTCCGTCGTATCTATTTTTCCAAACACTTTTGCCCTTGTTTTGGACTCTAACTTGCATGATTTGAATGGAACTAACCCGGACTAACGCTGTTTTCAGCAGAATTGCTATGGTGTTATTTATGTGCACAAACAAAAGTCCCCGGAATGACCTGAAACTTCACGGAACATCTATTCGTAAATAATAAAAAAAATCCTTGCAAAAGATGAAGACCAGGGGGCCCATCACCAGTCCATGAGGGTGGGGGGCGCGCCCCCTACCTCGTGGGCCCCCTGAAGCTCCTCCGACCTCAACTCCAACTCTATATATTTTCTTTTGGGGAGAAAAAATCAGAGAGAAGGATTCATTGCATTTTACGATACGGAGCCGCCGCTAGGCCCTAAAACCTCTTGGGAGGGCTGATCTGGAGTCCGTTCGGGGCTCCGGTGAGGGGAATCCGTCGCCATCGTCATCATCAACCATCCTCCATCACCAATTTCATGATGCTCACCGCCGTGCATGAGTAATTCCATCGTAGGCTTGCTAGACGGTGATGGGTTGGATGAGATCTATCATGTAATCGAGTTAGTTTTGTTAGGGTTTGATCCCTAGTATCCACTATGTTCTGAGACTGATGTTGCTATGACTTTGCTATGCTTAATGCTTGTCACTAGGGCCCGAGTGCCAGGATTTCAGATCTGAACCTATTATGTTTTCATCAATATATGAGAGTTCTTGATCCTATCTTGCAAGTCCATAGTCACCTATTATGTGTTATGATCCGTTAACCCCAAAGTGACAATAATCGGGATACTTACCGGTGATGACCGTAGTTTGAGGAGTTCATGTATTCACTATGTGTTAATGCTTTGGTCCGGTACTCTATTAAAAGGAGGCCTTAATATCCCATAGTTTCCATTAGGACCCCGCTGCCACGGGAGGGTAGGACAAATGATGTCATGCAAGTTCTTTTCCATAAGCATGTATGACTATATTCAGAATACATGCCTATATTACATTGATGAATTGGAGCTAGTTCTGTGTCACCCTATGTTATGATTGTTACATGATGAACCACATCCGGCATAATTCTCCATCATCGATTTCCATATATTGTTCTCCGCTTATTTACTTTTCCGTTGCTATTGCTATCATCACTACAAAATACCAAAAACATTACTTTTGCTACCGTTATCTTTTGCTACTGTTACCACTACTATCATATTACTTTGCTACTAAATACTTTGCTGCAGATATTATGTTTCCAGGTGTGGTTGAATTGACAACTTAGTTGCTAATACTTGAGAATATTCTTTGGCTTCCCTTGTGTCGAATCAATAAATTTGGGTTGAATACTCTACCCTCGAAAACTGTTGCGATCCCCTATACTTGTGGGTTATCATGCGACCAGGGGACGGCCGGTGCGCGGCTGGTCGTGGCCTGATGCGGCCAGGGGGCGTGCACAGGGCATGGTGGCGCGAGGCACGGGCGCGGAACATGGCCAATGGCCGGAGCTTGGGTGGCGCGGGGCGGTGACCAACAACATCGGGGAGAGGGAAAGAAAGGGGGGCGGGTGGAGGCTCACCCCGAGGAGGCCGTGTACGAGCTCGGTGAGGTCGGGAGGCGCCGGTGGTGGAGATCGACGGCGATGGCCGCGACGGCTATGGGCGAAGAAGACGTGGGCATCATCGGTGTGGCTCCCGGGGTCGATCCGATGGTGGAGACGATGAAGTAGACAACGGAGAACCTCGTGGACATGGCGATGCAGCGATGGGGAGTCGGTGGCCGTGGGATCGACGAAAGCGCGACGATGACCGAGCTCGGGATCGAGGGGATAGGGCGTGGGGAAGGGGAGGATTGAGCTTGAGTTGTCTAGGGCATCGAGGGTGTCACCCTTATCCTCTCCCAAGCTTCCTGTAGCGCTAGACGTCGACAATCGGGCCATGGAGGCGGTGGATGGTCGACACGCCATGGCTCTGCCTCCTCTGTACGTGAGGCAAGAGATGGATGGTTAGGTGGGCTGGGCCTTTTCCTGTAGCAGTAGGCCTTAGTGCACAGTGTAGTAGTTTTCCTTTCCAATTCCTTTTCTATTTAGATTTTCCCTTTCTGTTTTCTTTTAGCTCTTAATTTATTTTAGTTTAATCAAAATACAACAATAGTCCCTAAATTAGTATTACTAAATATTTAACACCCACGAATAATTTGGCATGTTAAGTAAAGTATTTTTGAATTTGTTTATTATTTTCAAAGCGTCTTAAATAATTGTTTTATTATTGTTTTAATTAATTTAGTGCATTTAAATATTTTTTAAAAAATGTGGTTTCTCCACCAATATTATTTAAGATTTATTTGTCACAGTTTGTACTTTTCAGTTTTGACATTTGATAACTTTAATTATTTGACTTGCCTTTGAATTTGAATTTGAACGGGATTGGAATCATCACGAGATTAGCAACAATAGTCGTGGTGATGTGGCATGATTAGTAGAGGGTTACTGTAGCTTAATTATCCGGGGTTCACATCTTTGAAGAATGATACAAGTTTCAATACATCATCCAATCATCTTTCCTTGCATTCATGGCTTTCCTGCAAATTACATGCAAACATGCATTTGTTATTTTTGCTAGCAAAGGGTTGTGACATAGGATGCTATGTACATTTGCAGTACGTGCATGTTTCAATACTTACTGGTTTAGTAGGTCTCGTCCGGTCATGCTTAGGAAGTAGCTTCCATCTTCATTTTCAGATAGCATGGACATGATTGTTGTGTGCTTGACATCATGGTACTGCAGAAGCTTTACGTACTCCAAAATAGTGGGGTCATAATTCTTGTGTGAGTGCAAGAATACCAGCATGTCATCAGTTTGCATGAGTTGGTGATTATGATTGTACTCAATGTCCACTGCCACACATGTGTTATCCTCCTGCACCTTCACCCTCATTCTTGCATTGCAGCCTGTCCTCTGCGATGTTTTGTTTCGCTGCCTGTCATCCTTTGAAACAGAAGTTGTGTGTTTCCCTTGGAACACGCAAACAAAATACTTGTGATTGTCATTCCCCCATCTTCCTGATTCCAAACGAGCGTGTTTGGCGTATCTGTTATAAAATTCCCTGCTTTCTCTATATCTTGGAATCGCATCTTTAGTCTTGGTATTAGATAATCTGGGAGATCCGACATCTACAGAAAAAGAAAAAAAATCCAAACGGCACGTTAAAATGCAGTTTATGAACTTGTTATCCTGGAGGGAATAGAAATTTTGCAGATAATACAAGATGCGTATATAAATATTTTGTTTCACTTATGTGTGTGTAGGGTCGCAACTCCACCGGAGTCTGCTGCTATCCCTCTGGGATGGGGCATGGCGGAGTAATCATAGCAGGATGCAGAAGTGGATCACAAGGAGGAAGGAGGGCTGAAGATGGCCTCTCTCTTGTTTGCGTACTTTTTGCTTGAGGTGGTTGTGGAGGTATTGCGATCCTGGTATTGGTTTGCTCTTTTGTTTTGTGAAGCAATCCATCTACCTTATGCCTCGTACAATTCTGACTTGTAGCAGCAGCAGCAGGATCCAACGGTGGTAGTGTGCAGAGCACTCTCCTCCGTGTGTGTGTTCCTGTTGGATTTATCCTGGGATCCGGTTTAGTTGCTTCCCTTTGGCATTGACGAGGCACACCAGGATAACCTCCAGAGTTACACGCATGACTTGAGCTAACCTCCTCCTCCATCGGCGTGCTTGGGAGTCTGCTGGTGGATACAAATAATCCACAAGGGATTTCCGGCGTCACCCAATTAGGTGGACGCACAAAGTTGTGCAGATAGGGCTGTGACCTAGCATCTTGGAAGTCTCCATGTGTTTCGGGTGTCATCCATTTTTGGTCTGGAGCAGGTTGGTAATGCTGTTGGTGCGTTTGAGGTGTGACCCATTGAGGGGGTGGTGCAACGCATACATGCTTAGGATTGTGTACTTGCTGTTGGGAACTTCTAAGCTTCTTCATGCGTCTCTCGTCTTGCTGACATAAAAGAAAAAAATTTTTTATTAGCACACAAGTTACATCTGCCTATACCTTTGTAACTGAACTTAGCTTTATTCACAACCTGAACTTCTCATATAAAAGTGGTGTTCATGTACATATTTTCCCCCTATGAAAGGCATCACACTCTGCACTGTGCTGAGCATCTGCCAATACTTTTGTACCTAAACTAAGCACCCTTCACAGAATGAACCTCACATTCTGTTAAGTCTACACTGTTTGATTACTTATATGTACCTGAACTGAGCACTCACCACAAACTGAAGTTCTTGTTTTGCAAAGGGGAAATACTGTCTACAGTTAAAATACCTGAACCTTCATGAGTTTGAATGAGTGAACCACTAGTGCATACCAACCCGACCTTCATGTGATCACATGCATGCTCTACTTTCCTTTTATTTTTTGCACACAACTAGATACATACCAACCTGAACTCTAGCACACTTAATAGTTGAACTTCACACGGCTTTTCACATGTGAATGCAGGCAGATTTCCAAAAGTTTGCATCCTGGACTGAGGCTCACACACTACCTGAACTTCACATGGCTGTAAGAAAATAAAATACAGAAGGAAGTTCAACCATACCCTGGCTAGAAGTTCGACCAACCTTTTTCCAGCAGTAGATAGGCCACCTTGAGAGCAATTCGCTGGGGAGCTAGTAGAGGAATTATATGGCAATCCATGTCTTGCAGAGGGCACGAAGTTCATCTGCACGAAGCAAGAAGGTCAGGCAAGGCAAGATTGAAGGAGAAGGCAAGAAGAGTGAGGAAGTTCATCTACCGTTGGTAGATTTGAAGGCACTGCCGATGCAGCCTCCGCCGCCGAGATGCTTCCTTGGCCACGCCGTTCGCCATAGGTTGCGCCTTGGTCATCATGAGCTCTGCTAAGCCATTGGGCGGTGAAGATGGACCAAGGATGAGGCTTCCAGAAGTCCATGGCGGCCGTTCATCACAGAAATCCGGCAGCTTTGCCGAACGGCTCCAGGTGACGCAGGCTCCCTCGCGCCGGCGTCCGCCGTCGCTCACTCGCCCGTGCCGGCTGTCGGACAGGAGGTGGAGACGGAGGGGGCGGAGCTGGATCTGGTCGGTGAAGGTGGTAGAGAGGAGGACGACGGAGGAGCTAGATCCGGTCGCTGGCGGCGAGTCCCAGCAGAGGCATGGGATGGAAGCTGCTCGAGGGGAGGAGAGGGGAGGCGGCGGCGGCGGGGGGGGGGGGGGGGTGGGGGGTTCGTGATTCGTGTCTGCCACCTGTTCGGGAGGGGCAGTGAGCTTCGGGAAGTTCGGGAGGGGTCCATCAAGCCCTTATAAGGGCTACTATGATCCAAATAAATATTCTAATATTGGGATTAGAATAGTGTTGTCCTATATATATAGTCGCAACCACACGTGGATGTTAGCAAGATCATTTGTGTGTCGCTTTGCGAGTTTTCATTCATTGTCCAAGAAATGGGGAAAAACTTCAAACAGTTCAGCCGCAGGGTTCGGCCATAGGCGTAGCCTTGTTGGTATTTTAATTTCAGGAAATGCATATAGAGTCCGGAAAATAACGAAAATCATTGTGGCACTATGGTGTGCTCTCACGATCGCATGGAAATTTTTTGGTAAAGTTTGGCACAAGTTATGGTGCTCGCACCTTCCATACCGGAGCATCTCACAAGAAGGATCATGGTTTCCAAGAGGAGACACGACACTTCAAACTCCAAATCGTCAGTTACTACATCATTTTGCCTCGAAAAAATCATGGGAAACAATCGCGGATATACCTTTGGTTTGATTTTCTGGCCCATTTCAGGTCTCGTCTGCTATGTTTAAGTCATTCTTTGCACTTACCTTGCATTTTAGTGCATATAAAGTCAAAAACCTACTACAACTACATGTGGATATTTTAGTTAGGCTATACATAGGCTACTCATAGTGGAGAGTGTCATATATATATACTAGTATCATGCATATATATATATATATATATATGATACTAGTGTATCATACTACCTTTAATTATAGTGCATAGTACAATAGAGTAGTATCATAGATGATATATTTATTGCTATGCATGTCACAAATTAGCATCGCATTTAACGTGCTACGGTATCTATGTAAAACCCACAATGCGGCTATATCTCACACGTGTCGGGGCATGACTTAGAGGCATAGCCGCATGGTAGGTTTGTCGCAAGAGGGGTAATCTTCACACAATCCCATGTACTGAATAAGAAAGGGATAAAGAGTTGGCTTACAATCGCCACTTCACACAAATACAAGTTAAACATACATCATCCAGAATACAAACAAGGTCCGACTACGGAACCAAAATAAAAGAAGACAACCCCAATTGCTAGATCCCTAATCATCCCAACTGGGCTCCACTACTGATCAAAAGGAAACAAATCAAAACAACGACCAAGATCTTCATCGAGCTCCCACTTGAGCTGGGTTGCGCCACCTGCACTGGAATCATCAGCACCTGCAACTGTTTGGAAGTATCTGTGAGTCACGAGGACTCAGCAATCTCACACCCGCGAGATCAATACTATTTAAGCTTATGGGTAGGATAGGGTAATGAGGTGGAGCTGCAGCAAGCACTAAGCATATATGGTGGCTATCATACGCAAATAAGAGCGAGAAGAGAAGCAACGCAACGGTCGTGAACTAGAAGTGATCAAAAAGTGATCCTGAAACTACTTACGTTCAAGCATAACTCAAGAACCGCGTTCACTTCCCGGACTCCACCGAGAAGAGACCATCACGGCTACACACGCGGTTGATGCATTTTAATTAAGTTAAGTGTCAAGTTCTCTACAACCGGATATTAACAAATTCCCATCTTCCACATAACCATGGGCACGACTTTCGGAAGTTCAAAACCCTGCAGGGGTGTTCCGACTTAGCCCATCACAAGCTCTCACGGTCAACGAAGGATATTCCTTCTCCCGGGAAGACCCGATCAGTTTCGGAATCCCGATTACAAGACATTTCGACAATGGTAAAACAAGACCAGCAAGACCGCCCGATGCGCCGACATCGCGATAGGAGCTGCACATATCTTGTTCTCAGGGCAACACCGGATAGGTCAAGCTACGACTAAAACCAGCCCTCGAGTTGCTCTGAGGTGGCCCCGTAGGCTGCCCAGTTCGGACCAACACTTAGACAAGCACTGGCCCGGGGGGGTTAAAATAAAGATGACCCTCGAGAGCATGACTCCCATGGGAAAAATGTAGGTGGTGGTGAGGCAAATGGTAAAACCAAGGTTGGGCCTTGCTGGAGGAGTTTTATTCAAAGCAAACTGTCAAGGGGTTCCCATAACACCCAACCGCGTAAGGACCGCAAAATCAAGGAACATAACACCGGTATGACGGAAACTAGGGCGGCAAGAGTGGAACAAAACACCGGGCATAAGGCCGAGCCTTCCACCCTTTACCAAGTATATAGATGCATTAATTAGATAAGCGATATTGTGATATCCCAACAAAATCTATGTTCCAACATGGAACAAACTTCATCTTCACCTGCAACTAGCAACACTATAAGAGGGGCTGAGCAAAAGCGCTAACATAGCCAAACAACTTTTTGCTAGGAAAGGTGGGTTAGAAGCTTGACATGGCAATATGGGAGGCATGATATAGCAAGTGGTAGGAATCACGGCATGGCAATAGAGCGAACAACTAGCAAGCAAAGATAGAAGTGACTTCGAGGGTATGGTCATCTTGCCCAAGATCCCACAAGGAAGAAGAACGAGTCCATGAAGAAGACAAACAGACGAAGTCGAACGAATCCTCACAAACGCGACGTTATCGGAACTAACCCGAAGAAGCAACACCAGAAAGAAGCAAACAACATAGTAAACAACCATCACATAGGCATGGCATGATGCGCAACCAAGTATGATGCATGTCCGGTTTAATGAGGCATGGCATGGCAAGGTGCACAAGCAAAACTACAAGTTAAGTGGAGCTCAATATGCAATGAGTTGCATATTAATGAAACACCACAACGATTATTTAGTTCTCTCCCGTTTAGGTACCCAACAATATTAAATGTTCTTAAACATGGCAAGGGTGAAGCATATGAAAACTACCTATCTAGGCAAATTTAAATGAGGCCGGAACAACAAGCAACAATTCCGGAAAATCCCCATGTGCAATATTTGAATTTGGTACTGTTCTGCCCTAAACCATATTTTAGAGTTATTAAACATGCAAAGTAAAGTCACCATGTTAATCTATGCATTTTTTACCCCATTTAAATATAAAGATTATTAAGTTTGGAGCTATGGTTATTTAGTTATGAAATAAAGCATTTTAATATGGCAATATGCAAAATAAACACAAACAACATTTTAAACATTCATGAAAGTGGCATATTATGAAACTAGATGAAATTCTAGTCATATTTCATATATAATTCATTTTAAACCGATGCACGGATGATGAGTTATAATATGCATGAACATGAAGGTCTTTTCTGCAAAACTAACAACTCTGGAAATTAGACAAATCGCTGTACTAGGAAAAAACAGAGACATGCCGAAACTGACTAGCCCAACAAAGAAGGGGATATATGGGAGCGCTGCTCATCATGGGCGATGGCCCAGGCGTTGGAGGGAGGAGGCAGGCCGGCTGGGCGCTGGGGAGGCCGGCGCGCTGGGCCGACGGCTGGGCTTCGCGCAGGCGCGGCCCATGTCGAGTGGAGGCGGGCGCTCGCCGTCTCCCTCGACAAGAGGTCGAGTGAGGCCATGGCGATGGTGGGCGGTGGAGAGGCAGGGGATCGATGGGGACGACAGAACTGGAGTGGTAGAGGCCGGATCTGGCATCCGGAGACCCATTCCCGGCGACGGCGAGGGCCAGTGGAGCTCCGGCGACGAGTTCGAGGCTGCCTCGGGCTGTTGCGGCGGCGGCAGTTCCCTGGAGGTTTCTGGCGAGGCAAGGAAGTAGTGGAGTCGTGGGGCGGCGTAGGTCAACGCTCCGGTGAGCGGGTCACGAGGCTGCAGGCGCCAGGCGGCAGAGAGCGGGGCTGGTGCGGTGGTGCGGCGCCGGGTGCGGGAGCGCGGCGGCGGGGAGCGTGAGCCACAGGCGGCTGCGTGCGGGCTCGGGGACGGGCCCAGATGGGCTTGGTGGGCCGCGGATGGGCTCTGGAGGGCTGCGGCGGCGGGAGGTGGTGGTGAGCGACGCGGCAGTCTCCGGTTGGCCCGGGGCGCCGGCTGAGTGGTGGCTGACCGTTGGCGCGGCGCCATGTGGCGGCGCATGGCTTGCCGGCGCTGAAAATTACACTGGCGGTGGCTGGAGGCAGGTGGAGGCGCGGAAAAAGAGGATGGGAGGTAAGCTGCTGCCCAAAATGGCAAGGGGGAGGTTTAAATAGGAAAGGGAGGTTAGGATTAGGGTTAGGAGGGGTTTTGGACCGTGCGATCGCCATCGGACGGCTCCGGACACGAGAAGGGGTAGGTTGAGCCTAGTGGGCCGTGTAGAGGGCCATGGACTGAGAGGAGAGATGAGAAATGCAGCCCGGCAACAGTTTCCGAAGACCGAAAACGTCCGACGTAAGACCGGCTATAATGCCGCTATAGTTAACCGTTGGGGCGTCAAACGGACTCCGAATGCGATGAAACTTGGCAGGCGACCTACTAACAACAAAACAACACCACATGCCAACTTTCAACAAATTCCGAGAACATTTTGTGGCCACTTATAAAAATAATATTTCGGAGGTGCCGCGGGCGCATGCAAGTGTGGACGGGCTTAGAACGGACAACGGAAAGAACAGGGAGGCCGGGACGGATGCAAGTTTGAAAACATGCAGATGCAATGCGGATGATGACATGGCAAGATGCAACACGCATGTGAATGACATGGCAATGACGGTGCATAACTGGAAGACACCTGGCGCAAAAGTCTAGGGGCGTTACAACACTCCACCATTACAAGAGGATCTCATCCCGAGATCTAGGATGGCACCGGAGAGAAAATGGAAGAGAAAGAGGAGAGGTAAAACTAAGTTGCTTCTTTGACAAATGAGTGAAACCAAAGAACCTTGCGAGGTTTAACCATTTAGAGAAAGAATACAACGGAGATGAACGAAGTTGACAATCTCCGTAAGAAAAGATGAACAAGGAAGAACCAATTCAGACAGCACTCTGGTTGAAACGAGATGTACAAGGAACGATAAAGATCAATTACGACAACACTCTGGTTAGAAATGGAAGGCAAAGAATATGAACTTGGCAAAATGAAAGCACTTGGATGAGACTCCGGTTAGAAAAGGAATGATAGCCACAACACTCCGGTTGAAACAAGATAGAGAAGGAATAAGAATGATATAATTTGGACAGCACTCCGATTGAAAAGAGATGCAAGACTTGATAAGATGAAAAGAACTTGAGGAGATGACACAACGCTCCGGTTAAATGGATAAGCACAGGAAAGAACATGATCCTCCAAATACAAGATGATGAGTGAAGAGAGCAATATCACTATGCCTCCGGAAGAAATGAAAGAATGGAATTGGATGAACGGAGGGAAACACAATCTTGAGAGAGCACGCTTACAACAAATGCTAGAACGGAGTTGTTGGATTATCAACAACGAAAGGATAAACTTGATGTGGGCTTATGGACGACATCTCAAAACTATGAGGTGAAATTCTGCCAGTAACGGAAACGATAGACTGAATTGATATGAACAAGGAGACGAGAAACTTATTTCACCGGGAGGATAAATGAAGAACTTGGGTCATTTATAAGCACCACAATAGCAACATTCCTTAGGGAAGGCTTTAGGTGAAATATAACCCAAGATAACTCCAATGAATAGATTGATGGATTGAGAAGAGCTCATGTTCGAAGGAATTGATGGGTATAACTATCTCATTGTTGACACTGCTGAATCATGACACACGAAGGGAAATTGTCAAGAGTGACATAACACCACCTCAAAAGATAAGGTAGAATGAATTAAACTTCAAAATGCAAGATGAAGAATACTTGAGCTCATTTGAAAAGAATCTCGATGAACACTTCGAGAAGGAATTAAATCCTTGATGAGTCATCATGTAGAGCCTCCCTGAAGAACTCCGGTAATAAAAGGATGACGAAAGAAAGAGAAGTTGAAAACACAAAGTGAGGCCTTGCAATGATTTAGATGGAGCTTCGCGACGAGATAAAGCGGAAAACTTGAAACTTCGGAAAAGAAAAGATGAAGCAACTTGGCACCGAGAATGTGATTTGATGAACAACTCCGGAAAGAAGAAATTAGATCACTTGGATGAAACAATAATAAGAATTACGTTATGCGTATCCTTCACCAATTTAAATTGATGACAAGCAATGGATTTGGCATACTACTTATTCTCGTTGAAAGGATTAAGAGAGATATAGCACAAACTTGAGAAAGGTCTTCAACGATCCACCGGTAGGATTTGGAAAGAACGAATGAATTGATACAATAACAATGGAAGAGAATTCATGAATGCACCACCGTAAGAATTGAAAATGAAAGTAGCAAAGGCACAATTCACCGGGAAGAATTGGAAAAATGAAAGAAGATACTTGAGATAATTTAGATACAAGAGAACGAAGATATCATGAACTGATTGGAGGATATTTGAGCGATGCACCGATCACATTTGGAGAATGAGAGATGAAAGCTGAGAATGAATAAACCCGAAATGATGGCCTTCGGAGAATCAAACTGAAAAGAATCTTGAATTGCTTCGGATGGGTGAAAAGAATTCTCACAATCAAAAACAATTATGAGAGGAAGGCATCAAGCTAGAACCACGCATCTATGAGAGAACGGATAAGATTTGGAGCTACAACTCTTCTTCGGTCTTCAAATGTTTAGAATGACGATGAGAACCACCATGACAATTGATGATACACTCCGGGAGAATCCAAAAATGAAGAGTTTGAGCCAACGATGAAAAGAATTTGACCGATCTTGGAGAAATACATATGACTGATGATAATTCTTTCTTATGTTAAACTTGGAAAAATAATTTGAGAGTAACTCTAGGAAGATTAGAAGAGTCAGGTAAGATCCTGGGAAAAGACATGTGGGTTAGGCCCCACTCAAAATAAACATCGTTGAATGATTACTTGAAAAGGAGATTACGCCGGTTGAATTAAATGGCTTGAATAAGATAACAACCTCGAGATAGCTTAAGAGAATTAGCAATGGAAACGCGAATCTCCTAACATATCTTCAGCACTTCGGAACAATTGAATAGCAAGAAGTGGATGATTAAGAAGTGCATCGGCATGAGAAAACATTTAAAACAAGGAAATGATATGATCGACAAAGCTTGAATTTAATCCACCGGAGAAGAAAAGAGAATGAAGAATAATAAACTTGAAGCTCCGTTAGTATCTTTCTGAGAATCACCGAATAAGGACATTGGCGGAAAAGTATGGAGAGACTTCACATCAATAAAAAGGATACTTGATTAAGAAGTCTGAGTCCTTGAAGAAAAGGGTGGGAGGGCGGGAAAACAAAGGCAACTTGGAGACGGATGAAACAAACACCGTTGACGAAAACTAAGATTGGATCTTGCGAATGGCAAAAATGATAGGATTATCTTGAAGAGAATCACACCGGTTGGAAAGAATTGACATGGCAACCTCGATGATCAGGAATGATTGGTATTCACATAGAAGTATGAGAACACCACTTAGGGAAGGTATGGAATCAACACTTGACATTGAAGCAACTCGAATACCACAACTCAAAACAAAACAAAGGATTGGCTTGCAAAATAAACCGGAAACAAACATATGATAGATCCCATATCGTATCATGTGTGTGTTAGAAAGATATACTAGGAGCTTCTTGAATTCCCACTTATAAACTCCCGAAACTTTCTGGTTATGCAATCAGGTGTTGGGGATACAGGGGAAGCATAATATCTCACCCAAACTAACAATTCCTACATCTAGCTGTATCGATCCTTCAACACATAACCAAGAAACCTTCGGAAATCGTTTACCTCAACCTTCAAAAAGCATCTGTTATACGAGTTATGGCAATACTCTCGAACTCCCGCCCCAGTACTGGGTGGCGTCGAGGTTATCTCACCAACAACTGCATAAAAGAGATTTTCGATGTCGGCGAACTCAGGTATTCCAGAACTGCAACGATAAAATTGTGATGACAACACCTCGGAGCTCAAATCCCTAGGACACTGCCACAACCCCTAAATGTCAGGAGGCACCAAGAATAATGTTCTTGTCACAAAACCATCAAAACCATTCCAAGATACCCGCGTGATCCTAAATTTTTTTTCGTGAAATTTGAGGAGAGAAGAGTCAAAACTCTACGTCAGGAGGCCTCACCAGAGCGATGAAGGAAATGAGGAGTAAAAAGAATCCTACTCTCCGATATATATAATCCTAAGACTCAAAACATTTTGTTCTAGACTCAACAACGTCAGCGATTCGATCAAGCAGGGGGCTCCTAAGTCAGGGAAGGCTCTGATACCAACTTGTAACACCTACAATGCGGCTACATCTCACACGTGTCGGGGCACGACTTAGAGGCATAGCCGCATGGTAGGTTTGTCGCAAGAGGGGTAATCTTCACACAATCCCATGTACTGAATAAGAAAGGGATAAAGAGTTGGCTTACAATCGCCACCTCACACAAATACAAGTTAAACATACATCATCCAGAATACAAACAAGGTCCGACTACGGAACCAAAATAAAAGAAGACAACCCCAATTGCTAGATCCCTGATCTTCCCAACTAGGCTCCACTACTGATCAAAAGGAAAGAAATCAAAACAACGACCAAGATCTTCATCGAGCTCCCACTTGAGCTGGGTTGCGCCACCTGCACTGGAATCATCGGCACGCGCAACTGTTTGGAAGTATCTGTGAGTCACGAGGACTCAGCAATCTCACACCCGCAAGATCAAGACTATTTAAGCTTATGGGTAGGATAGGGTAATGAGGTGGAGCTGCAACAAGCACTAAGCATATATGGTGGCTATCATACGCAAATAAGAGCGAGAAGAGAAGCAACACAACGGTCGTGAACTAGAAGTGATCAAGAAGTGATCCTGAAACTACTTACATTCAAGCATAACACAAGAACCGTGTTCACTTCCCGGACTCTGCCAAGAAGAGACCATCATGGCTACACACGCGGTTGATGCATTTTAACTAAGTTAAGTGTCAAGTTCTCTACAACCAGATATTAACAAATTCCCATCTGCCACATAACCAGGGGCATGGCTTTCGACAGTTCAAAACCCTGCAGGGGTGTCCCAACTTAGCCCATCACAAGCTCTCACGGTCAACGAAGGATATTCCTTCTCCCGGGAAGACCCGATCAGTCTCGGAATCCCGATTACAAGACATTTCAACAATGGTAAAACAAGACCAACAAGACCGCCCGATCCGCCAACATCTAGATAGGAGTTGCACATATCTCGTTCTCAGGGCAACACCAGATAGGTGAAGCTATGAGTAAAACCAGCCATCGAGTTGCCCCGAGGTGGCCCCGCAGGCTGCCCGGTTCGGACCAACACTTAGACAAGCACTGGCCCGGGGGAGGGGGGGTTAAAATAAAGATGACCCTCAAGAGCACGACTCCCAAGGGAAAAATATAGGTGGTGGTGAGGCAAATGGTAAAACCAAGGTTGGGCCTTGCTGGAGGAGTTTTATTCAAAGCGAACTGTCAAGGGGTTCCCATAACACCCAACCGCGTAAGGAACGCAAAATCAAGGAAGATAACACCGGTATGACGGAAACTAGGGCGGCAAGAGTGGAACAAAACACCAGGCATAAGGCCGAGCCTTCCACCCTTTACCAAGTATATAGATGCATTAATTAAATAAGAGATATTGTGATATCCCAACAAAATCCATGTTCCAACATGGAACAAACTTCATCTTCACCTGCAACTAGCAACGTTATAAGAGGGGCTGAGCAAAAGCGGTAACATAACCAAACAACGGTTTGCTAGGAAAGGTGGGTTAGATGCTAGACATGGCAATATGGGAGGCATGATATAGCAAGTGGTAGGAATCGCGGCATGGAAATAGAGCGAACAACTAGCAAGCAAAGATAGAAGTGATTTCGTGGGTATGGTCATCTTGCCTGAGGTCCCGCAAGGAACAAGAACGAGTCCATGAAGAAGATAAACGGACGAAGTCGAACGAATTCTCACAAATGCGACGTTATCGGAACTAACCCAAAGAAGCAACACCATAAAGAAGCAAACAACATAGTAAACAACCGTCACATAGGCATGGCATGATGCGCAACCAAGTATGATGCATGTCCGGTTTAATGAGGCATGGCATGGCAAGGTGCACAAGCAAAACTACAAGTTAAGTGGAGCTCAATATACAACAAGTTGCATATTGACGAAAAACCACAACAATTATTTAGTTCTCTCCCGTTTAGGTACCTAACAATATTAAATGTTCTTAAACATGGCAAGGGTTAAGCATATGAAAACTACCTATCTAGGAAAATTTAAATGAGGCCGGAACAACAAGCATCAATTCTGGAAAATCCCCATGTGCAGTATTTGAATTTGGTACTGTTCTGCCCTAAACCATATTTTAGACTTGTTAAACATGCAAAGTAAAGTCACCATGTTAATCTATGCATTTTTTTACCCCATTTACATATAAAGATTATTAAGTTTGGAGCTACGGTTATTTAGTTATGAAATAAAGCATTTTAACATGGCAATATGCAAAATAAACACAAACAACATTTTAAACATTTTAAACATTCATGAAAGTGGCATATTATGAAACTAGATGAAACTGTAGTCATATTTCATATATAATTCATTTTAAACCGATGCACGGATGATGATTTATAACGAACATTAACGTCTATTCTGCAAAACTGACAACTCTGGAAATTAGACAAATCGCAGAACTGGGAAAAAACAGAGACGGGCCGAAACTGACTAGCCCAACAGAGAAGGAGAGGTATGGGAGCGCTGCTCACCATGGGCCACGGCCCAGGCGTTGGAGGGAGGAGGCAGGCCGGCTGGGCGCTGGGGAGGGCGGCGCGCTGGGCCGGCGGTTGGGCTTCGCGCAGGCGCGACCCACGTCGGGTGGAGGCGTGAGCTCACCGTCTCCCTCGACAGGAGGTCGAGCGAGGCCATGTCAGGGGTGCCAGCGGTGATCCATGGCGATGGTGGGCGGTGGAGAGGCAGGGGATTGACGGGGACGATGGATCTGGAGTGGTAGAGGGCGGATCAGGCATCCGGAGACCCATTCCCGGCGACGGCGAGGGTCGGTGGAGCTCCGGCGACGAGTTCGAGGCTGCCTCGGGCTGTTGCGGCGGCGGCGGTTCCCTGGAGGTTTCCGGCGAGGCAACGGAGTAGTGGAGCTGTGGGGCGGCGCGGGTCAACGCTTCGGTGAGCGGGCGGCGACGCTGCAGGCGCCAGGCGGCGGAGAGCGGGGCTGGCATGGTGGTGCGGCGCCAGGTGCGGGAGCGCGACGGTGGGGAGCAGGAGCCATGGGCGGCTGCGTGCGGGCTCGGGGACGGGCCCCGATGGGCTTGGCAGGCCGTAGATGGGCTCTGGAGGGCTGCGGTGGTGGGAGGTGGTGGTGAGCGACGTGGCGGCCTCCGGTTGGCCCGGGGCGCTGGCTGAGTGGCGGCTGATTGTTGGCGCGACGCCAAGTGGTGGCGCATGGCTTGCCGACGCTGAAAACGACGCTGGCGGTGGCTGGAGGCAGGTGGAGGCGCAGAAAAAGAGGAGGGAAAGTTAGCTGCTGCCCAAAATGGCAAGGGGGAGGTTTAAATAGGAAAGGGAGGTTAGGAATAGGGTTAGGAGGGGTTTTGGACCGTGCGGTCGCCATCAGACGGCTCCGGACGCGACAAGGGGTAGGTTAAGCCTAGTGGGCTGTGTAGAGGGCCATGGACTGAGAGGAGAGAAGAGAAGTGCAGCCCAGCAACAATTTCCGAAGACCGAAAATGTCCGACGTAAGACCGGCTATAATGCCACTATAGTTAACCGTTGGGTCGTCAAACGGACTCCGAATGCGATGAAACATGGTAGTCGACCTACTAACAACAAAACAACACCGCATGCCAACTTTCAACCCATTCCGAGAACATTTTATGGCCACTTATAAAAATAATATGTCAGAGGTGCCGCGGGCGCGTGCAAGTGTGGACGGGCTTAGAACGGACAACCGAAAGAATGGGGAGGCCGGGACAGATGCAAGTTTTGAAAACATGCAGATGCAATGCGGATGATGACGTGGCAAGATGCAACACGCAAGAGAATGACATGGCAATGACGGCGCATAACTAGAAGACACCTGGCGCAAAAGTCTCGGGGCGTTACAATCTACCTATATGTTACTCTAACCCTCTCTATCTTATTTAATTCCTTTCCCACATCAGCATACTTGCTATTTTTGAGTGCATGATCTCGGCTATGATACCACCACTATGACCAGCCTTATAGTGGGGAGTATCATATAACTATAGTATCATGCATATGATACTAGTGTATGATACTACGTACGTACCTTCATAGTGCATAGTATCATAGAGTAGTATCATAGATGGCCGTATTTATGGCCATGCATGACACAAAGTAGTATAGCATATTTATTATGTTATGGTATCTACCTATGTTACTTCTTTGCCACATCATCATATTTGCTATTCCTGAGTGCATGATACCTGCTATGATACCCCCACCATGGCCACCCTAATGCTCGTCGTAATGGGAGTATCATAAGCGGTATCATGCATGCCAACTACTAGACTTTTTGGATGATATAGTGGCACACAGTTAAATGAGGAAAGAGAGGAAGTGATATCATATCATGATACCCGTATCATATTAAATGGTGTACTACTTTGTGTCATGCATGGCAATTAATAAGGCAACCTAAGATACTAACTTATGATACTAACTTATGATACCCGCCATGCAATGCCGAAGACTATCAGCGCGCTGGACACATCATCATTGAAGCCTGGTTCGGGGGCTACTGATGGAGTCTTGGATTAAGGGGTCCTCGGGCGTCTGGCCTGTGTGACGTGGACCGGACTATTGGGCCATAAAGATACAAGAGAGAAGACTTCCTCCCGTGTCTGGATGGGACTCTCCTTTGCGTGGAAGGCAAGCTAGGTGGCTGGATGTATTATTTCCTTTCTATGTAACCGACTTTGTACAACCTTAGGCCCCTCCGGTGTCTGTATAAACCGGAGGGTTTAGTCTGTAGAGGCGATCATAATCATACAAGCTCGACTTCTAGGGTTTAGCCACAACGATCTTGTGGTAGATCAACTCTTGTAATCTTCATACTCATCAATATCAATCAAGCAGGACATAGGGTATTACCTCCATCAAGAGGGCCCGAACCTGGGTAAACATTGTGTCCCTTGTCTCCTGTTACCATTGATCCTAGACGCACAGTTCGGGACCCCCTACCCGAGATCCGCCGGTTTTAACACCGATAGTTTTCATGTCTTTGTTGCTCTCAAGTAAGCAACTGTTTCCGTTAGTGGTCGGTTGTCACCTCATAATTTTGAGATGTCTCCATAAGCCCACAAGGATCATATCCTTTCATATTGAACTTCCAACAACTCCGTTCAATCCTTCTATTAAGGATGCTCTCTCAAATTCATTTGAGGTAGAACATGTTGTTTTCTTTTCCGTTCTTTTGATCCCATTCTTACATTTGTTCCGGAGGCATTATGATGTTGCTCTCTTCGACCCATCATCTCATTTTGTAAATATCACGTTCTTTTCCTTGCTTATCCATTTAACATGAGTGTTGTGTCCTATATTTAAGTTCTTTTCAACTTACCAAGTTTTCCTTCTCTTTTCTACCAGAGTGTTGTCCAAATTATGTCATTCTTGTTCCTTGGCTATCTCATTATACCAGTGTGGTCATATTCTTTTGGTTCGTGAAGCTCTTATTTCATATCTTCGCAACCCCAAGGTTTTCGCAATGTTTCTTGTTCCTCTTTTCCAACGAAGTGTTTTCAAAATCGTTCATCTTTGTTGTATTCTTTTCTCGAAAGTGTTTAACCTCTCGAGATTCACTGGTTTCACTTGTTTGTCAAAGAAGCAAATTTTTCTTACCTCTTTCTTTTCTGCTTCTCTCCGGCGCCATACTTAGATCTCGGGACGAGATCTCTTATAAGTGGAGGAGTGTTGTGATGACCTGAGACCGACGCTCCAGACGCCTTCCACGTTCTTCGTGATCGCTGTGTGTTTTATTTGGTTGTTGCATTCATCATGGCATCATGAGCATTGCATCATCATGTTTTCATAAAGCTTGCATCCGTTCATAGTTGCCGCTTCTCCTCATTGTCTTTGTTGTTCGGTCTGACACCAACCGGGGTTTTCGAGTCCCTCTTGTCTGGCCACCTAACCTCTATGCACAGTGCGCACCCCCCTCGTGTGCGTGTCTGAAACTTACCCGAACCCGACCCGCTCAGTCATCAACGTTGGGTCCGGATCATCCCCAAACATCCCTAACATATCATCGTTTTATTTATTGGACACCCTAGCCTATTTATTTATCGGATCGTCCAATTACGATCGGAGAGATCCGATAGCCCCTACCCAATCCTACCTGCTATATAAAGGAGACAAAACCCTAGAATCTAGGAGAGTTGTCCCTTCCTCCTCGTCCCTGCTGCCACTCCACCTCCCACCTCAGGGATCCCCTCTCGATTCAAAAATCCACCCACTTTCCTCTTGTTCCTCGCCCGAGCCCCTCTGCCTCAATTCAACAGGAGCCAACCTGCGCCAACCACCGGCCATCCCCTCAATCCATCCATCTAGTCGATCCACCCTCCATCCACCTCCTCGATTTGCAAACCCAGCCAACCTTTGTTCGAACCCCGACCTCGAGCTCTCGCACAGCCAGCCGTGCCTCCCTGCCGGTGACGAATAGCAACACCAACATTGTTGGAGCCGATCGCCAGCTCCTCTTCTTCTTCTTCCTCTAGCTACCTCTCAAAGCTCACGGAAGAACAAAAGAACACAGATATTTGGTGGCCGCTGTATCACACAGCCGACCCTTTTCTCTTCTCTGTATTTCTCTTCTGAAAGCAAATATGCATACAAGTGCTTAAGTAGACTCACGCTCACGTAGCCGGGCCACACACTCGCCCACTAACTGCATGCACGCACCCACGCACACCACTAACTAATGACTTGATCTTCTCCTAGAATCACTCTAGGAACCACACGACCTGGCCACTCATGCAGCAGCAGCTAACAACCTCGGACATGCATACACAGCAGCCTCTCGCCACCGTTCGGCATCTCGCCATGCGCCATATCTCACGGCGCCTCGCATCTCACCTCCTGCATGTTCTCCAAGGCTTCACCTACTACAACTGCCTATATGCATGGACAAGCAAACTAATATGCAGATACATGTGAATCAAGATTAAAAAAGCTAACAATCACCCCCCTAATCTTGATTCCCAATTCTTCATGGAGCTTCAAAGGAGAGCTGGCTCGTCGTCGACGTACTGTCCCAGCAGCGCCTTCTCCTCCTCGTTCTCCTTCTTCTTCTCGGGACACTCCCAAGCGAAGTGACCAAGTTTGCAGCAATTGTAACACTGTACCTCACTTTTGTCTCTGCGCCCTCCACTGCGTCCACGGCCACGACCCCGTCCTCGCGACGAGTCGTGTCCTCTCGCCATGAGGAGCTGCTCTTCTTTGCGTCCCGTCTCACGCCCCTTCACGAGTTCCTCGTGTGCCTTGAGTGAACCAATGGCCTCCTCCATGGCCATCTTGTTGGTGTCGCCGAACAACGCAATTGACGACGCAACATGGATGAACTTGTTGGAGACGGCTCGGAGCAGATTCTTCACGACGTACTTCTCCTCCATCGCATCACCAAGCTCACGGATGCGCCCCACGAGCATCGTGAACCTCGCCGCGAAGTCATCCACGGACTCTGCATCACCCATCTTGAGGCCGTCAAACTCCGAGCGCAAGGACTGAATCCTCGCCTCTCGGACGCGCTCGACGCCCACGTGCATGGAGCGTAGCGCCGCCCACACATCGGCGGCGGTCTCCTTCTCCGCAACTCGCAGCAACGTTGTGTCGTCGATCGACTGGGAGATGATCGTCATGGCCATCTCCTCCTTACCCTTGTCAACCTCCGTGGACGACGCCTCGCGATCAACGGCAGCCCATGCGCCGTTGGCACGCAGGAGGTACTTCATCCTCATCGCCCACGCCGCGTAGTTCGTCCTCGTGAGCAGCAGGAATGGGAGTTTCCCCGCCGCCGCCGTCGCGGCAGCCGCCATCGCCGCCGAGTCGCTCGACACCAATGCTCCACTCGCTGAAGAGTCACGCGGCATCGTCTTCGTCATCACCTAGCTCCGATACCAATTGTTGGAGCCGATCGCCAGCTCCTCTTCTTCTTCCTCTAGCTACCTCTCAAAGCTCACGGAAGAACAAAAGAACACAGATATTTGGTGGCCGCTGTATCACACAGCCGACCCTTTTCTGTTCTCTGTATTTCTCTTCTGAAAGCAAATATGCATACAAGTGCTTAAGTAGACTCACGCTCACGTAGCCGGGCCACACACTCGCCCACTAACTGCATGCACGCACCCACGCACACCACTAACTAATGACTTGATCTTCTCCTAGAATCACTCTAGGAACCACACGACTCGGCCACTCATGCAGCAGCAGCTAACAACCTCGGACATGCATACACAGCAGCCTCTCGCCACCGTTCGGCATCTCGCCATGCGCCATATCTCACGGCGCCTCGCATCTCACCTCCTGCATGTTCTCCAAGGCTTCACCTGCTACAACTACCTATATGCATGGACAATCAAACTAATATGCAGATACATGTGAATCAAGATTAAAAAAGCTAACAAACATGACTCTCCTGCAGCTCGAGTTCCTTCATCCACGCCTGAGCTTGACCTCCTCTGCTGCCTCCCCATCGTCTTCCTCGAGCAAGAGCTCATGCCCGAGCTCCTCCACCACTAGTAGCTCCACGACGCCGCCTTCCTGCCAGCCCCGACCTTGCCTCACTGCTCCGGCGAGTCCCCGATGAGCAGACGAGTGCCCCGCCTGCCCTTGCTTCCTTCTCCTCCCTGCCCTCCTCTTTCCTTCTCCTTCCTCATCTCCCTCCTTCCCGCGGCTCACCTCGTTCCTGTCTCTCTCCATTGGCCAGGAGCTCTAGGAGCCCATGGACGCTGTCGAGTCCTCAAGCTCGCCGCCCAAGAAAGCCCTGCCGCCGCTGGTCGCGGACGTCACCAGGTTCGGTCAGGAGCCGCCAGATCCGCCCGTCGGAGACCTTCCCTGCTGCCTGCAAGCCGCACCCCCGCTGCTGCCTTTTTGTCCAGCGCTACCGTTGCCCTGCTACCTATCAAGGAGAGGACCGCACCCGCTTCCGTGCCTCTGTGCTGTCCAGATCGAGCGAGAGGAGCTCGCCCGGTCCAGCAACGCGTCGGCCCAGCCCCGTCAAGGCCCACCTCCAGATCTGGCCTGCTGCTTCCTCCTCCACCCACCGGGCCAAGCCCATGGGTGAGCTGACCCCAGCGTCCCTCCTTTTTTTATTACTGTTGGGCGAGCCTGCCAGATTCAACACGTATAGGTTTTTTAGGCTCTGCGAATTTCTGTAATTATCTAGAGTTTACTGTTTTGCAGAAAACCCCTCCATCTTCATGCATATAATAACTTAATAACCATGCATAATTTGTAAACACATTATATATGTAAAATGCTTAGAATTTCATCTAGTTTAATAATATGCAACTTTCATTCATGTTTAAAATGTTGTTTGCATATAATTTGCTAAATGTCATGCTAAAATGGTTTATTTCATAACTAAATAATCGTAGGTCCGAATTTAATAAACTTTATATGTAGATGGGGTAGAAAAATGCATATATTAACATGGTGCACTTATTTTGTATGTTTAATAAATCTAAAATTGTGTATAGGGCAGAACAGTAACAAATTCAAATATGGACATGAGGATTTTCCGGAATTGTTATTTTTTGTTCTGGCACATTTAAACTTGCCTAAATAGTTAGTTTACTTATGTTCCACCTCTTGCCATGTTAACCAACATTTAATATTATCTTGTTCATAAACAAGGGTGAACTAAATAATTGAACGTGGCTGTCGGTGTCAAAACTGGCGGATCTCGGGTAGGGGGTCCCGAACTGTGCGTCTAGGACGGATGGTAACAGGAGGCAGGGGACACGATATTTTACCCAGGTTCGGGCCCTCTCGATGGAGGTAAAACCCTACGTCCTACTTGATTAATATTGATGATATGGGTAGTACAAGAGTAGATCTACCACGAGATCAGAGAGGCTAAACCCTAGAAGCTAGCCTATGGTAAGATTGTTGTTCGTCCTACGGACTAAAACTCTCCAGTTTATATAGACACTGGAGAGGGCTAGGGTTACACAGAGTCGGTTACAATGGTAGGAGATCTACATATCCGTATCGCCAAGCTTGCCTTCCACGCCAAGGAGAGTCCCTTCCGGACACGGGACGAAGTCTTCAATCTTGTATCTTCATAGTCCAGGAGTCCGGCCGAAGGTATAGTCCGGCCGTCCGGACACCCCCTAATCCAGGACTCCCTCAGTAGCCCCTGAACCAGGCTTCAATGACGATGAGTCCGGCGCACAGATTGTCTTCAGCATTGCAAGGCGAGTTCCTCCTCCAAGTACATCATAGAAGATTTTGAACACAAAGGTAGTGCCCTGCTCTGCAAAATAAGTTTCCACATATTGCCATAGCGAGAATAATATTTACACAAATCTAATCTGCTGACGTATTCCGTAGCGTGACATCACACCACGGCCAAGTCTTTATTCGAATTGTTTCATCGTCCCACCTCAGCGCGTTTAGCGAGGCAGTTTCCTTGGCACGTCTTGTTAAAGCAGAGATCGTGTCCCCTTATTCCGGGATTCTCATCAATACTGGTGTGGGTAACCCAACCGCACCATTGACTACGGCGCTTGGGAGATAATCGAGTTTTACCAGGTGGTGGGGGCGCATAGTCGCGTCCGCCCATATAAGGGGATAAGGATCCACCTTTTCATCCATGCCTTCTTCCTCCTTTGCCTATCCATTTCCGCGCACTCGAGCTCCAGCGCCCAAGTCCGCACACCCCACCTCAACCTTCTCCAGCCATGTCCGGAGCGGGAGGCAAGTGGATGGTCTCCTCCGTCACAGAGGGACACATCAAAAGACTGAGGAAGGCTGGATACTTGTCTAACGACATTGCGCACCGGCTTCCCAAAGAGGGGCAGTTCATCCCCACCCCTAGGCGCCATGAGAGGGTGGTGTTCCTCCCCCATTTCCTCCGTGAACTGGGCTTCCCTCTCCACCCATTTATCCGGGGGCTCATGTTCTACTATGGCCTGGATTTCCACGATCTGGCCCCGAATTTTGTCCTCAACATCTCGGCGTTTATCGTCGTGTGCGAGGCTTTCTTCCGCATCCGCCCCCATTTCGGCCTATGGCTCAAGACTTTCAATGTCAAGCTGAAGGTGGTGCGCGGCACCCAAGCGGAGTGCGGAGGTGCCATGGTGGGCAAGATGCCCAATGTCCTATGGTTTGAGGGCTCCTTCGTGGAGTGCCTAAAGGGGTGGCAGTCGGGGTGGTTTTACATCACCAAGCTGCGCGACCCTGAATGGGTCGCAGCCCCCGAGTTCCGATCCGGACCCCCCTACGCGGATCGCCTCCTGGAAAGAGATGGGCCTGTCGTGGGGTAAAAAAGGAGAGCTGACCGGACTCCAAACATGCGTCCAAACCCTGGTGGACAGGAATCTCAAACTTGTCAGCGTAGTACAGGTTATGCTCATTCATCGGATCCTCCCGTGTCAACAACGGGCTTTTAACCTGTGGGAGTTCGACCCGGTGCGACACCGAACTCTGAGAAGGATCTTCGACACGACATACGAAGATGCCTGGAAGGTGCTTTTCAAGGGCATCGAGGCCCCCGCATCCGCTACCGAGGATCACGGATTCAGCACGCAGCGTCATGCTCGTGCGGTAAGCTGTTTTCACCTTTTACAGGGCATTAGTTTTTCATAGTTTGACTCCATGCGGGATCTAAGTTCCCTTACCTTTGACAGGATTGGCAGGAGACGTCCGGACAGATCAACTGTCTGGCTCCTTTGCCCGAAGGCCCAGCGGACGCTCGCTTGGCGAAGCTGCTGGTTCCGGCACCTTACGTGGTGCCGGAGAAGAAGGCCAAGAAGAAGGCCACGGGGACTCAAAAGAGTGCACGGCGCCAGGAGGTGTCGGATTCACCATCCGATGACTCCAAGGCGCACTCCTCCCATGAAGACGAGGAGGAGGAAGAAGAGACCTCTCCCCCAAGTGGGGGTAGGGAAGAAAAGGAAGGCCGCCCCAACTGGGGAGGCCTAAGGGTCCAAGAGGGGGAAGACCCCTCCTCCGGACTACTCCACCAACGCCGATGACGGCGAAGAGGAGTGGACGCACAGGGCCAAGCCCCTGGCGAAATCGTAAGTATCTGGATACCAGAGTGATTCATAGTATTCCCACATTGCACAACTTTTCCTTACGTCGAACATGATTGTGCAGTCCGCCCAAGGCCGGGCTCGACGAGTCATCGAGCGGCTCCCTGGACTCGTCGGATGTGAATTCGCTTCCGACGGCTTCCTCCCCCCACCCTACGATGGTGCCGAGGTGGCGTCCCAACAGGTTCCAAGCCAGGAGGAGGTGGTCCTGGAGGCGCCGCCAGGCAACCTCCCGGACTCCAGGCGTAAAGGGGATAGAACCCCCAAGGGATCCAAGTCCGGCCTTGAGCCGGACACCGCGCCGGAACCTTCAACGGTTCCGGACTCCGGTAGGCAGCCTCCTTCCAAGAGGAGCAAGCCTACCGAGCCGGTGACCTCCGTCCAACCGGAGGCACCGGACAATTTGCTGGAGACGCTTAACGGTGCCTCCATCGACGAGGAGCACCGCACTGTTATGAGTGTGGTGATCTAGAAGGTTCGGTCTGCCAAGAGCGGACTGACTGAAGCCCGTGCCAGCCTTCTAACAGGCTTTGATGTAAGTAAAGAATATGTAAAAATATTACCGCATAGACAGTAGCCCCTGATGCTCTGTTCGGCGTTCGAAAAGAAAAGCCGAATAGAGGATCTAATAATCGCAGGAGTCTAACATAATCAAGTCAATATGCGTATGCAGGCTTCGCTACTGGCCTCCGCCGCACTGACTGCGGAGGTGGATACGCTGAAGCAGAACCTCGAGTGGTCCGAGCAAGAGCTCGGCCTAGCCAAGCAGCAGCTCGAGGAGAAGGAAGGTAAGAAATACCTTATTGAAATATGTGAAAGGTGCAATTGCAAAAAGTAACAGGATTAACGCGGCTATTGTAGGGGCCACAACTGAGGTGGCGACCCTTAAGCAAGCGCTGTCTGAGGACGAAAAGAGGGCGGCCACGGAGCGCACCGAGCGGGAGAAGCATGGGACGCAAGTTGGCGAGGTGCGGCAAGAGCTCCAGGCTCTCGTGAAAAAACATGAGAGTTTGGAGCTTGACTCGAAGACGCGAGAGTCTGAGCTCGCGGCGGCCATTGAAGATGCCAAGTCTGCCAAGGCCGAAGCCCAGAAGGCCCTCTAGGAGGTTGAGGCAATAAAAAAGATAGCGGCGGGTAAGGCATTCTTTATGCAAAGCAAGCACGTAAAAGTGAATTACTTGTTACTTACCTGAATCCGGAGCTCTCCAGGAGCATTCGCAGACTTGCCCCGTAGCGTGTCGGATGCCGCCGCCTTCTACCGCGCCGAGGAGGGAAGCTCGACGGTGAAGGTGTTCTGGTCTCAGTATGCTGAGGCCGAACACCCGGCGCCCTTAAGGGACCAGCTGAAACAGCTGGTCGAGCTCCATAAGGTGGCCGAACAGGCCATGAAGGGCCTCATAGTCCGGTTGTGGCCTGGAGAGGCCATGCCTGGGAGCTACTTCGGGCTGGTGAGGTGGCTGGTGGAGGCCTGTCCAAGGCTCGAAGTCATCAAGCGCTTCGTATGCATCGAGGGTGCCCGTAGGGCGCTTGCCCGTGCAAAGGTACACTGGGGCAAGCTGGATGCTGAGAAGCTTGCGAAGGACGGGCCACCGCCGGGCAAGGAGCATCGCAAGCCTGGGATGTATTATGAGGGCGTTCTGAAGGGTGCCCGCCTTGTGGTGGATGAATGTTCCATGAATGTAATTTTTCAGTGAACTCGCTCGTTTTGTCCTGTGCGCTGAAAACTTGTTCATGTGCGCTAAGCAATGCTTTTTGAATTTAAAATATTACCTTCTGTGCGGCCGTTTATCAAATTTGAGAGATGGCGAGTCATCGGCTTCTGCCCCCATGGCACGAGTGCTGGGGTGTTCGGGATAAACATGAGCGCTCTTTTTCCCATTCTTGGGTCCTTCGAGGGAGGCGCTCAACACAATGAACAAGGCAATCGGACTATAATGCTTGAACACTCTCACTTAGCCATAGAATTCTATAATTTTAAATTTCGGCGAAGCCCCAAGTGTTCGGAAGACCGAGTTCGGGGCGCTATCCACGCCTAGGCCGAACAAAGTCGACTCCTCGCTCTAAGCGGCATAAGTCTTTAGGGACTCGAAAACCTCTCGAACAGCGACCAGCTCTCGCCTCATCATGATGGTCAGTTTTAGTTTTCTCTACTGAGGTGCTTAGCCCAGCTCAATTGGGGCACAATCGCAGTAGTTCTCCTAGTGCTACCTTAGCCGATATAACGGAACGTAAGGTACCAAAACATAGGAGCCGGGCAAACCCAACATTTGACCCAAGACATGATTCGGAGCCGATGCATATAATGCTATAAGTTCGGGGTGCCGCACTTGTGAAAGTGTACGGACTTCTCACGCCATATTTTGGGGCACTTGAGCCCCTGGCATATTGGCCGTACCAAAGTGTACGGGTGCAACATGTCATTAATGAACATATATTCATAAAAAAAGGGTAATGCAATAATAGACGGAACCTATGCATTGTTTATTTAAAAAAGCTGCGATCAAAGCAGAACGATACAAATAGTGCGATAAGCAAAAGATGGGACTATCACATATGTCCTTTCCAGGGGCGAGCTGCGGAATGTTATGCGAAACAGGTATACTGCTCGTTATAGAGACCACCTTAGAGTTCCGTTGTGCGGCGTAGCTTTCTGCTTCCCTAGTTGTATCGTTTGTGCGGCAATTGTACTGCCAGACAAGCCTTCCGAAGAATGGAGTCCTCAAAATAATAGGAAATTAAGAAATCGGCAGCCCCTAGTGCGGTTTAAGCCGCGTTTCGGGCGTGCTGTGATGGTGCCCCTCCCCCTGTGCCCATGGTATTTCCAGAGCGTAGTTATGTATGCGCAGCACTGGTTTCGCAAGTTCGCGAAGGCTGGGGTTGGGGCCGCATTGCTATGCTTGCTCTGAACGTGCTGGGTGGTCTTGGTGTAGGTTACTCCGGGCGCGCTTGACGGTGTCCGGACGTTTAATGGCCGGACTGGAGAATTGCCTTGAGAGGCTGCTTTGTACTTCCGCTGCGATATCCGTCGTATGCTTCTCCGTTCGGAGAGAGAGTTCGGTATTTCCATTGACCGTGATGACGCCTCGAGGGCCTGGCATCTTGAGCTTGAGGTATGCGTAGTGCGGCACCGCATTGAACTTGGAAAATGCGGTTCGCCCGAGCAGTGCGTGATAGCCACTGCGGAACGGGACTATGTCGAAGATTAACTCCTCACTTCGGAAATTATTCGGAGATCCGAAGACCACTTCAAGTGTAACTGAGCCTGTACAATTGGCTTCTACACCTGGTATGACGCCTTTAAATGTCGTTCCGGTGGGTTTAATCCTCGAGGGATCGATGCCCATTTTCTGCACTGTATCCTGATAAAGCAGGTTCAGGCTACTGCCGCCGTCCATAAGGACTCTAGTGAGGTGAAATCCGTTAATAATTGGGTCTAGAACCAATGCGGCGAATCCGCCATGAAGGATGCTAGTGGGGTGGTCCCTTCGATCAAAAGTGATTGGACAGGAAGACCATGGGTTGAACTTTGGGGCGATTGGCTCCATCGCGTATACGTCCCTTAGCACACGCTTCCGCTCCCTCCTGGGGACGTGGGTTGCGTATATCATGTTCACCATCCGCACTTGTGGAGGAAAACCTTTCTGTCCACTATTGTTCGGCGGCCGGGGCTCCTCCTCGTCATCGCTATGCAGCCCCTTGTCTCTGCTTTCAGTGTTTAACTTGCCTGCCTGCTTGAACACCCAACAATCCCTGTTGGTGTGATTGGCTGGTTTTTCATGGGTGCCATGTATCTGGCATGAGCGGTCGAGTATTCGGTCCAAACTGGATGGGCCCAGAGTGTTTCTTTTGAATGGCTTTTTCCGCTGACCGGATTTAGAGCCTTTGAATCCGGCATTAACTGTCGTATCCTCAGTATTGTCGCCGTTAATGCGGCACTTTTGCTTGTTGCGACGCGACCTGCCACTGTTGTCCTTAGTTTCCGAATTACCAGGGCTCTTGGTCATGTTATTGCTGCGAGCTAGCCAGCTGTCTTCTCCCGCGCAAAAGCGGGTCATAAGCGTCGTGAGGGCTGCCATAGATCGGCTTTTCATGTCCTAGGTGTCGTGCAAGCCACTCGTCGTGGATGTTATGCTTGAAGGCTGCTAGGGCCTCTGCGTCCGGACAGTCGACGATTTGATTTTTCTTGGTTAGGAACCGTGTCCAGAATTGTCTGGCCGATTCCTCTGGCTGCTGAATTATGTGGCTTAGGTCATCGGCGTCTGGTGGTCGCACATAAGTGCCCTGGAAATTGTCGAGGAATGCGGCTTCCAGGTCCTCCCAACAACCAATTGATTCTGCCGGCAAGCTGTTAAGCCAATGCCGAGCTGGTCCTTTAAGCTTGAGTGGTAGGTATTTGATGGCGTGTAAGTCATCACCGTGGGCCATGTGGATATGAAGGAGATAGTCCTCGATCCATACCGCAGGATCTGTTGTGCCATCATATGATTCGATGTTCACGGGTTTGAAACCCTCGGGGATTTGATGTTCCATTACTTCATCTGTTAAGCATAGTGGGTGTGCGGCGCCTCTCTACTGGGCTATATCACGACGCAGCTCAAACGAGCTTTGTCTACTGTGTTCGGCCCGGCCGAATTTACTATATCCGGCGTGACGAATACCGTCTCGTGCCATGGGGCGCCCACGTGATCCGTAGATCGATCTTGTTTGCCTTGCCTTGTCCTCCAATATGTCTCGCAGGTCTGGCGCATTTTCCCATGCCTTGGTATTTTTTGAGCGGCACCGGGGTGCGGCTTGAGTGGAGGGCCGAGAGGCCTCTCTGTCGCGGCCACGGGGTGGCCGGTCGGCCGCATCATGCGCTGATGATTTAGGTGCTTCCTCCTCTAATTGGGGTAGCAACCTGTGCTTTGGGTAACTCTTGGAGGGGCGTTCGAGTTCATACTCTTCGGCTGCAAGGACTTGAGTCCATCTGTTGGCTAGCAAATCTTGATCAGCTCTAAGCTGTTGCTGTTTTTTCTTGAGGCTGCTCGCCGTGGCCATAAGCCTGCGTTTGAAACGCTCTTGTTCGACGGGATCCTTCGGTACGACAAATTCGTCGTCGTCGAGGCTTGCCTCGTCTTCGGAGGGAGGCATATAATTATCGTCCTCGACCTCTCTGTCTGCCGCTCTCTCATGAGGGCTGGCTTCTCTATGCTCCTATGCCGAATCTTGCTGGAGGTGGTTGTCTTCGGCACTATCCGGGGTGTTATTATCCCCCGTGCCGGAATCACCATTTTTGTTTTGGCAGGATTTAGAGCGGCGCCGCTGACGCCGGTGCTTAGGCTGCTTCTTGGAGGGGTCATCCTCCGCTGTTCCATCACCATTGCCTTCTTTTGGGGTGTCCACCATGTATATATCATACGACGAGGTGGCTTTCCAGTGCCCTATAGGTGCTGGTTCTTGATCGTCTCCTGCATCGGCGTCCATACCGTCGATGTCTTCGGAGTCAAAGTCGAGCATGTCGGTTAAATCATCGATAGTGGCTACGAAGTGGGTGGTGGGTGGGCTTTGAATTCCTTCATCATCCGCATCCCAACCTTGCCGACCGTAGTCCGGCCAGGGCTCTCCTGACAAAGAGCGAGACTTTAGTGAATTCAGAATATCGCCGAAGGGCGAGTGCTGAAAGATGTCTGCGGCGGTGAACTCCATGATCGGCGCCCAATCGGGTTTGATCGGTCGGGGCGCAGAGGGCTCGGAGTCCGGAGAGGAGTCCAGCTCCTTGGAGTCACGGGCTTCGCAGAGAATAGGGCTGGTGTTCGGCTCGATCGCCATAGAGAATGCAGCCCCTGAGGCGGTGTCTAACCACCCATCCTCGGTTGGTGTGATCGGCTCCTAGCTAGGGGTTGGAGCAGACACAGGTGCGGCCTCCTGGGCACTGTTCGGTGGCAGAGCTAAATCATGCCCATCATGACAGTGCGGCGCGCTTGACTGTGGCTCGAATCCATTGAAGATCAAGTCTCTGCGGATGTCGGTCGTGTAGTTCAAACTTCCAAATCTGACCTGATGGGCAGGGGCGTTGCTTTCGATCTGCTCCAGATGACCAGGCGAATTGGCCTGCAGTGCAAAGCCGCCGAATACAAAGATCTGTCCGGGGAGAAAAGTCTCACCCTGGATCGCATCGCTGTTGATGATCGGAGAAGCCATCGGGCCTAAAAGCGATGACACAGAGGAACTCTCAATGAAAGCACCAATGTCGGTGTCAAAACCGGCGGATCTCGGTGTCACACCCTAGCCAGCTCAAGCATTAGAGTGTGCATCATGTTTAATTTTCCCTTAAATTTGAAATGGGGATGACAGAACCCCCCAGCACCCCCTGGAACAACTAGGGTTTACTAAAAACTTTTTCAATGAACCTAAAATGCCCTTCTAAAAAGCCCACCCTTTTTGTTTTGGGTTAAAACCTTGGAGAAAAATGGTGCACATTTTTCTAGGACATCTTAAGGTCATTGAATTAATTCTTATAGTATTTGCATTTGGGCATTTAAATGCTATAAAATATTTTAAATGCTCAAATAATCATAAACCAAAATGTTTGCTGTTGGATATTTTCTAAGCAGTGGCCATGATTAATTTTATGATTTATGGAAATGCCCTGGAATTTTTAATAAAGCCCTGAAGCTACAGAAATAATAGAATAAATAAAAAACAGAAAGAAAGTGAGAGAGAGAGGAACTTACCTGGCGTAGCCCACCTAACCCACCAGCCGGCCCACCTGGCGGCCTAGCACTGTGCTGGCCCGCGCCAGCCAGCTGCTTCTTCCCCGCCAGGCAGGCAGGGAGGTGACGCCGGCGTGCCTGAGCTCGCCACGGCGCCACCTGCTTGCCGCCCACGCCCCTGGACGCCTGGACGCCTCCATGTCGCACACCGAAGCCCCTGGACACGCCATTCCCCCTGCCTCTCTCCCTTCGCCGTTCCCCACCATGTCCGACGCCCTTCTCGCCGCACCGTCATCGTAGCCGCGCCCTCCGTCGTCCTCGTGCCGCGCCATCGTGTCCACGAGCTCCGCCGTCGTCGATTACATCAAGTAGGTCGAGCCCTGAGCGCTCGCTCGCCCCGGAGATGCTGCACCGAGCTCGTCCTCAACTCCGGCCACCCAATGGCCGCGCCACCCTGTCCACTAGCCCTACCGCACCCTCAGGAGCTTAACGCACCAAACCACGCGCCTCCCCGTGCACCCTAGCGACTAGTTCAACCTTACCCAAGCTCCGGCTGCCGCCAAACTCGTCACCGGCGACGTTTCCGGCCACCCCAGCTCCACCTACTGCCACCACTCGACGCGGCTCACTCCCCGCAACACGTAGATGGTCGCCGCCGTCCTTTTGGTCGCCGGAGCGTAAAACCCGAGCCCTCCGCCGCGTCTGGCCTCGCCGGCGGCTAAACGCCGGTGAGTTTGACTCTGTTTGACCCCGTGTGGGCCTAGGTTGACCTCCCCCCTGAGTCTATGACAGGTAGGGCCGGCCCGCTAATTAGTTTAGGATTAGTTTTAACTAATTTTAATTAGTTTAGTCACTGACATGTGGGCCCAGGACCCACTGACAGTTAATTAGCACTAATATAATTCTGATAATTAGCTGAGACACTGACAGACAGGGCCCACCAGTCAGGTTTGACCTGGCGGACCCAGTTGACCTGCTGACGTCACACCTATGTCATGCTGACGCATTAATTCAATTACTGGAATTATTCTTATATAGGAAATTCTAGAAAATAACCAAAACTTCCAAAAATCATAGAAAATCAACCATAGCTCCAAATCAAACAATTTATATATGAAAAATGATCAGAAAAATTCAATCTATCCATCTGTAGTGGTTTCATGCATGACAAAACAAGTTAACCTTGCTGTTTAAGCAAAATGAGATAATGCACTAATAAGGCTATGTTAAATGAACTAACATTTGAATCTTTGATTCAAATGAGTTCATTCCTTTCTGTTTTAGGTTGCATTAGGCCAAGACACATTCACCTTGCCATGTCATAGCATGCATCATATTGTTGCATATTGTCATGTGTTGATTATGTTTCGGTGTGTCTTTCGTGGTAGGTTCTGCCTCCGAGGATAACCCCGAGTATCCGTCTGAAGGGCAGTACCCTACTACCACTACATCAGGCAAGCAACCCATTGATCATTCTAATACAATCCCATGTTCTCGCTTCTGCTCTTGTTTACTGCATTAAGACAACGCGATTCAAACTATTGTGTGCTACGGTAGTTGAACCCTTATCCTCTGCATGACCTGTCATTGCCACAGTAACTAGATGAAATCCACTAGCATGTGTAGGAGTTGATTGAGCCATGTATGTGTTTCCTACCTTGCTATGCCTGCTATGCTTAGAGTTGTGTCAAGTCTGGTTCATCTGGGTGATGGGCTAGAGTGAAATGATTATGTCGGTAATGTGAGGGATGTGATGAACCTGTTTTGGTAAAGGTATCGATGAGAGGCCATGTAGGAGTACATGGTGGGTTGTCTCATTGAGGCCGTCCCTAAGAACTGAGATCTGTATGTGTGATTTAAGATTCAGTTACTACCATACATTGGGCCCGAAACCAATGGACCCTCTCGGCTTCTTAATCACCCTAGTACTCTATTTAGGAGTTGCAATTAGTTTCTGGTGTTTGTAGGTTATGTGTTGGCGGCCGTGCGTAGCGCTGACCCTAGGGGTGGGCTATGTTGCGGTAGATACACCGTGGCCGGGTATGCCGGGCGCTCGTTTGGCGTCTCGGGACCCTGTTCACATCGTTCGGGGCCGTATGTGGAAACCTCGGCCGGACTCCCTGCGGATAGAACCTGGATAGGCGATAAACCTGGACTAGAGACTTAAGTGTTTAGGTAGGCCGTGGCCGACACCCTCGTTGGGCTTCCGCTTGAAGGTTGCCGAGTACATGTCATGTAAACGGTGGTAAGTGGTGAAAGGGTGTATGAAGAAGTACACCCCTGCAGGGTATAAAACTATTCGAATAGCCGCGTCCGCGGTAAAGGACTACTTGGTTGCCTATACAGTTCATAGACAAGTTAATTGATACTGCTAAAAGAATCAAGATAAGTGTGATTACCGAGGATGGCCCTCTCGTAGGATGACGAGGGAGGATCCCCGGTGGAGTATTGTGTTGGTGAGTAGTGGACTCATGTGCGAAAACTATTTTACTAGTGGAGTCTCGTAGGATAGCTTAGCCAAGAGTCAAAGCTAGCTTGCTGCAATAACTCCACCACCTTCTTGAGAATGAGCATGTATAGTAGGCTCTGTTGTAAGACTTGCTGAGTACCTTTGTACTCATGTTTGCTTAATTACTGTTTTCAGACGACACACCGCCCCCTCCGATGGGTTCTACATAGACCTTGATGTCGACGAGTGACTAGCCACCCAGGTGGTGATCCTGGCCATGGATGGCCCTATGTAGATAGACAGGCTTCGAGAAGCCTTCTTTCTTTCTAGTGTCTGTACTCAGACTAGTTGCTTCCGCTTGTGCTTGTATGATTGTATGACTTGAGTGTCGGGTCGTGTGACCCCTACCTATATGAACATATTATGTATGGCTCTCCGGAGCCTTTAAATAAAGTACTTGAGTTGTAGAGTTTTGTTGTGATGCCATGTTGTATGTACTCATATCGAGCATATTGTGTGTATGATTGAACTGCTTGGTATGAGTGGGATCCGACAATCTAGTTGGTTATCCTTGGCAGCCTTCCTTATGGGGAAATGTAGTCTAGTGTTCCTCGAGCCATAGTAGTCCGCTACAGCCCGGTTCACCGGAGTCCTGCTAGCCCAGCATTACTGCTCAGGACACTTGACTGGCCGGCATGTGTTTCACTTCGTTCCTATGTCTGTCCCTTCGGGGAAATGTCACGCGGTGACATCCGGAGTCCTGTTAGCCCAGTGCTACAGCCTGGATTCACTCACTGATGACCGACATGCTCGATGTGATTCATGTATGCCTGTCTCCATAGGTCTGCGCCGCTTTGGGTTCACGACTAGCCATGTCGGCCCGGGTTCTCTGTCATATGGATGCTAGCGACACTATCATATACGTGAGCCAAAAGGCGCAAACGGTCCCGGGCCATGATAAGGCGACACCCGTGGGAATACCGTGTGTGAGGCCGCAATGTGATATGAGGTGTTACCGGCTAGATCGATGTGACTTGGAATCGGGGTCCTGACAGCGTTGGCATCAGAGCCGGACTGCCTGTAGGTTCGTTGAGCCAAACTGGTCGATGTCGAGTCTAGAAATGCTTTAGTTATGTGTAGGGGAATTGATTGTGGGAGGGAACGTAAGGCTTTTTTACTCCTTTATCTTATGCCCTCTGATCTGAGTCATTCTCTTCTCATTCAACGTGGGTTAAGGACTAGGCTCTCTTCTTCTATCAGGTTCACGTGTTACTAATCCATAGTAACTTATAGGATTGTTGTTACAAGCCTCAGTACAGTTTCTACTACTTTTAGTGTGTTGCCAGTTGAATCAAAACCTTGATATGATGTTGTTGAGTGGTATTGCAAACTGTTGTGGATGTCTCAAATCTTTTTCTGATCATTTACAGTTGTTATGCTGTCCAATTTTCCCTAGAAATTCTAATGTCTTTGCATTGTGGTTGTGCTTTCAGATGGCCACTCATGCTCAAAACCAAGTGGTTCGCCTGATCCGGTGCCTTGATGTGCCTGGTCATACTGCTATGTTAGTCCTGGTAATGATCGAGACGGGTTACCGTTGGTATCCCGAATACACTGTCGAAGAGCAGTTCCGAGACTTTAATCAAAGCCAATATTTCTGCACCGTCAGGATATTTCCTTCTTATCCTGGATCTACCGAGCCCCTCCACTGTTGAGATGGCTGTGCAGGATGCTGCCTATTCCATGATGACCATCATGCGAGTCCGGACTGGCCTGCTTCGGAACACCGACTTCCGTTACATGCCAGCTTCACTTCCGGGAGCGCAAGGGTATCTCCAGGCTATCTATGCTGACTCCACTCAGGAGGACTCACTAACTCATACCACTGCCGAGATGCTCGAGGATAAGGACCGAGAGAATCGGGCCTTGAGGCTCGAGCTTTTCAACACCCGTGCTGATCATTGGGCCACTTTGACTCGGTTTGCACCTGCGGTGCAAGCTAGATGTATGGATACAAGGGATCTGTATCCTGTGAGATCTGCTCTGCCAGACATGGTGGATTGGCGTGATGTGGGAGGCATCACCCCACCCCGTGGTCCCCCTCAGGCCACCGTTTGTTGGTCCAAGATCTCATCCTAGCCCCTTTGGTCCACAAGCTCCTCAGGACCGTCTGTTCCCGGATGACCACGTTGAACTTCTGGGCTATGGAGGTGACTTCTATGAGGACTACTACGGAGCTGTCTGAGTTAGTAGTAGTATCACTAGTATTGTAATAGTTGTATCTCCACTGTCCTGCGTGACTTGTGGAATATGACTTTGTGTGTAATCAATACCGGAGGTGTAGACAAATAATGTATAGGAGCTTGGAATGCCTCCGATGAGATGTAACGTCTTTCATCATAGTTGAACTGTAGCCTGGGCTTGTACTAAACTATGTATGGTATGTATGACCGTTGGTATATATATGGCAGTTCTATATTACCATGACATACGGATGAACATCTCTGCATTCCGTGTTATCCATTACATTCTGCACTTCCTTGCTAAGTTTGTGCCATCCTTATCTAAATCGTTGTCTTGTTTTCCCCTTGGATGGTCAACACCCGCAGCAACCTTGCTGCCCCGGAGCAGGGGGAAGCCGGTGCAGTTAGGGGTGAAAATCTGCCTCACCCGCCTTCTCTGGTCGAAGTGATGCTGGAGGCGGAAAGAAACAAGCGTGAGACTAACCGCTTGTTGGAGCGGATTGAGCAGAACACTGCACGCCATCAGCGAAATGACTTGGTGTCAATCAATGACTTTATCAAGCTGTACCCCCCAAAGTTTAACCATTCCGTCGAGCCCCTCGACACGGATGACTGGCTTCGCAGCATCACCCACAAGCTACATTCCGCCAATGTAGCCAAAGCTGATAAGGTTACTTAGTTCATGAGTATGATGAAATTTTGAAAAAATATTTCAAACTTCCCGGTCATATTACGGATCATATTTTGAAAAATTATTCAATTTTTTTTCGAAACCAATTTTTTTGTGTTACCAGTGGCGCACCTAGCATACGGTGCGCCACTAGTCAGTTTGAAGTTTTTTGAATTTTTTTGCCTCCGGATCTTAAAAGCCCCGTAACTTTTTTTCTGTTAGGTTTTTGGGGATTTTGAAAATGTTTAACGGGGTTCCCTTGTGGCTTGTGGTGCCGACTGATGAAGTGTTTCCTTGTGGCTTGTGGGGCTACGATGGAGTGTCGTGTGGCCGTGCAAGGAGCACAAGGGGCTCGACAACATGGATCTGCCGTCATGGTGTCAGGTGATGGCACACTGAGGGACTACAACTCGGGCGCACTGGGCCATGGGGCGGTCTAGTGTAATTGGGATTTGAGTCCTAGCGCCTAGATCTGGCTGTTGCGGCAGCAGACGTCGCATACACGGTATCGGCCGGTGTCATGCGCTTGAGTAGGTTGTACTCTGATGTGCTCCGACGTGCTGTCCAAAAGATATGGTGGCAGCCACAGACTACAGATGTGGTGGCACGGCAGACCATGATGTGGCCTAACGTGTGGAGACCTCTGGCTATAGTTGTCGTAGTTCTGGTCTCCAGAGACCACGGTCAGCGCATCTAATGCATGGTTGCGGCTCGGAACCAAGTTGGTTCTTAGCGTTGGGTAGCAATCTATTGTTTCTTGCGCTTGATAGGTGACAACTCGCGCTGCGTTTGGTGGCTATGCGCTGGACGACCGTTGGTGGATCTAGCACCTCGTGATGGAGGTTAGCCGTCGGTGGTCTTCGCAAGGTACGGATGGCTGTTGCAGATCTTGGGGCTTCTTTATCTGTGGTAGCTTCGATGGTTCTAGTAATTGCTGGGCTTGCCGTATCCTGTGAGAAATCATGTGTGGCTGAGGTAGTGTGGGAGTTTGGGTGAAGACCTTGCCTCGGCTTATGTGTTGTGACCAGTTATGGCGGTGGCTGTGACCATCATTGACCTTCCTCGAGGTATAACTATTTTGTTGTCGCACCACTCCCACGTGGTTTCGGCCATCACGACCTCTCCGGGCAAAACCCTTGATCTTGTGTGACTATGGCGATGCCTTGGTGTTGTATTCTGCTCAGGGGCTTCCTCTTGGGAGTTCGGCATCCGCAAGCGGGACCGACGGATGACGAGGTTGTGGCATCCAGGTTTATGTTGCAACGATGATGGAGGTAGAGATGTTAATGACGCAACAATTGTTGCTGTAGTTGACTCTTCTCTGACGTGTCCACGGGATAGCCTTAGTTTGTTTTTCATCCTGAAGTCAAAGTTGCGGTGGTGGGTCCATTTGGTGTGCCTGGTTTGTCCTTCGTAGCTCTCTGTCAAGTTTGGAGTTGTGTCTCGAATCGTCAGAGGGTGTGCGAAGTTGTATCTTTGTTGGATCTCGCGGGACTTAGTCGGTGGTAGTTTTGGTGAATCTGTTTGGATCCGGTGTTCGGTTGTATTTGTTTGGGTGTTTACTGATTTGATCCTTCTGATCTACGACTTTCTTCATCGGCGATTGTTGCTGCTCGGGTGTGCTGGTCCTATGGACCTTGACACGACGACTTCCCAACTGTTGACTACAACAAAATTTGTCCAGCTCCAGTGAGGAGGCCCAGTGACGGCGGTGCTCCTTCGGATCGCTCCAGTGCTTGTAGTTGTCGCTAGGTGGTTCATAGACCTAGTTCTAATTTTTTACCTCTGTTGTTCTTTGTACTATCATGATTGAAGATGAATGGATTGATAGTTTCTCATGCAAAAAATTTTGGATTTGTGTTTCTGGTTGACACAATTACATTTTATGGGAAGCTAAAAATAATTACTCTCGTTATACTATTTTTTTAATGAATACGTGTGGTATGCATAGTATTTTTTTTTATAAAAATCTTTTTTCTTTTTTCAAGCAGGACCCGTCATTGTTTCCCTCTTTTTGTGCGGGGAAAAACAATTATTTCCCTCTTGCCCCTTAGACTACCCACAGTGAGAGTAACATAGGTGGTAACATCACATTTATCTAGGCAAAATAGATGATGTGCCATGTAGTTAAGAAAGAGAGGCATGTGGTAACATAGCTAGTTAACGTAACATCACACATATCAAGAAAAGATGAGTCTACAACCTAATAAATGAAGTGATGCATGGCATAACACATATGTTACTACCCAGTGTGGAGGTAGTAACATATAGACTAGTAACATATGCATGTTACTACTCTAAATTACTCCCCACTATGACTAGTCTTAGCAAATTTTACAACCCATCTTGTATAGGCCACGTGCCCACGTGCCCACGTCCTTACATACCTCACCGCTTTTCCCTCTGTGGCCAAACTTCCCAGAAGGTCAGCCATCCTCACACTACTCCAGCCCGAGCACGCTTAACTTCATAGTTCCATCCAACCCCAGCACCACCTCACTTCACAGGCACTTTTAGATATATCTATCATATCAATCCTATTAAACCTTGCTGATGTCTAGGACTTAGTTCATGAGTATGATGACATTTTGAAAAATATTTCAAACTTCCCGGTCATATTATGTATCATATTTTGAAAAATAATTCAAAAAAAATTTCGAAACCAATTTTTTTCTGTTACTAGTGGCGCACCTAGCATACGGTGCGCCACTAGTAAGTTTGAATTTCTTTGCCTCCGGATCTTAAAAGCCTCGTAACTTTTTTTCTGCTAGGTTTTTGGGGATTTTGAAAATGTTTAACGGGGTTCCCTTGTGGCTTGTGGTGTCGACTAATGTGGTGTTTCCTTGTGGCTTGTGGTGCTACGATGGAGTGTCGTGTGGCCGTGCAGGAGCACAAGGGGCTCGACAACATGGATCTGCCGTCGTGGTGTCACGCGATGGCACACTGAGGGACTACAACTCGGGCGCACTGGGCCATGGGGTGGTCTAGTGTAATTGGGATTTGAGTCCTAGGGCCTAGATCTGGCTGTTGCGGCAGCAGCCGTCGCATACACGGTATCGGCCGGTGCCATGCGCTTGAGTAGGTTGTACTCTGATGTGCTCTGATGTGCTGTCCAAAAGATATGGTGGCAGCCACAGACTACAGATGTGGTGGCATGGCAGACCGTGATGTGGCCTAATGTGTGGAGACCTCTGGCTACAGTTGTCGCAGTTCAGGTCTCCAGAGACCACGGTCAGCGCATCTGATCCATGGTTGCGGCTCTGAACCAAGTTGGTTCTTAGCGTTGGGTAGCACTCTATTGTTTCTTGCGTTCGACAGGTGACAACTCGCGCTGCGTTCGGTGGCTATGCGCTGGGCGACCGTTGGTGGATCTGGCACCTCGTGATGGAGGTTAGCCGTCAGTGGTCTCCACAAGGTACTGATGGCTGTTGCGGATCTTGGGGCTTCTTTATCTGTGGCAACTTCGATGGTTCTAGTAATTGCCGGGCTTGCCGTATCCTGTGAGAAATCATGTGTGGCTGAGGTAGTGTGGGAGTTTGGGTGAAGACCTTGCCTCGGCTTATGTGTTGTGACCAGTTATGGCGGTGGTTGTGTCCATCATTGACCTTCCTCGAGGTATAACTATTTTGTTGTCGCACCACTCCCACGTGGATTCGGCCAGCACGACCTCTCCGGGAAAAACCCTTGATCTTGTGTGACTATGGCGATGCCTTGGTGTTGTATTCTGCTCAGGGGCTTCGTCTTGGGAGTTCGGCATCCGCAAGCAGGACCGGCGGATGACGAGGTTGTGGCATCCAGGTTTATGTGGCAACGATGATAGAGGTAGAGATGTTAATGACGCAACAATTGTGGCTGTAGTCGACTCTTCTCTAACATGTCCACGGGATAGCCTTAGTTTGTTTTTCATCCTGATGTCAAAGTTGCGGTGGTGGGTCCATTTGGTGTGCCTGGTTTGTCCTTCGTAGTTCTCTGTCAAGTTCGGAGTTTTGTCTCGAATCGTCGGAGGGTGTGCGAAGTTGTATCTTCGTTGGATCTCGCGGGACTCAGTCGGTGGTAGTTTTCGTGAATCTGTTTGGATCCGGTCTTCGGTCGTATTTGTTAGGGTGTTTACTGATTTGATCCTTCTGATCTATGACTTTCTTCATCGGTGATTGTTGCTGCTCGGGTGTGCTGGTCCTATGGACCTTGACACGACGACTTCCCAACTATTGACTACAACAAAATTTGTCCAGCTCCAGCGAGGAGGCCCAGTGACGGCGGCGCTCCTTCGGATTGCTCCAGTGCTAGTCGTCGCTAGGTGGTTCATAGACCTAGTTCTAATTTTTACCTCTGTTGTTCTTTGTACTATCATGATAGAAGATGAATGGATTGATAGTTTCTCATGCAAAAAAGTTTGGATTTGTGTTTCTGGTTGCCACAATTACATTTTATGGGAAGCTAAAAATAATTACTCTCGTTATACTATTTTTTAATGAATACGTGTGGTATGCATAGTATTTTTTTATAAAAATCTTTTTCCATGCAAGACCCGTCATTGTTTCCCTCTTTTTCTGCGGGGAAAAACAATTATTTCCCTCTTGCCCCTTAGACTACCCACAGTGAGAGTAACATAGGTGGTAACATCACACTTATCTAGGCAAAATAGATGATGTGGCATGTAGTTAAGAAAGAGAGGCATGTGGTAACATAACTAGTTAACTTAACATCACACATATCAAGAAAAGATGAGTCTACAACCTAATAAATGAAGTGATGCATGGCATAACACATATGTTACTACCCAGTGTGGAGGTAGTAACATATAGACTAGTAACATATGCATGTTACTACTCTAAATTACTCCCCACTATGACTAGTCTTAGCAAATTTTACAACCCATCTTGTATAGGCCACATGCCCACGTGCCCACGTCATTGCATCCCTCACCCCTTTTCCCTCTGTTGTCAAACTTCCCGGAAGGTCACCCATCCTCACACTACTCTAGCCCGAGCACGCTTAACTTCATAGTTCTATCCTACCCCAGCACCACCTCACTTCACAGGCACTTGTTGATATATCTATCATATCAATCCTATTTAACCTTGCTGATGTCTAGGACTTAGTTCATGAGTATGATGAAATTTTGAAAAAATATTTCAAACTTCCCGGTCATCTTACGTATCATATTTTGAAAAATAATTCAATTTTTTTTCGAAACCAATTGTTTTCTGTTACTAGTGGCGCACCTAGCATACGGTGCGCCACTAGTAAGTTTGAAGTTTTTTGAATTTTTTTGCCTCAGGATCTTAAAAGCCCCGTAACTTTTTTTCTGTTAGGTTTTTGGGGATTTTGAAAATGTTTAACGGGGTTCCCTTGTGGCTTGTGGTGCCGACTGATGCGGTGTTTCCTTGTGGCTTGGGGTGCTATGATGGAGTGTCGTGTGGCCGTGAAGGAGCATAAGGGGCTCGACAACATGGATCTGCCGTCGTGGTGTTACGCGATGGCACACTGAGGGACTACAACTCGGGAGCACTGGGCCATGGGGCAGTCTAGTGTAATTGGGATTTGAGTCCTAGCGCCTAGATCTGGCTGTTGCAGCAGCAGACGTCGCATACACGGTATCGGCCGGTGCCATGCGCTTGAGTAGGTTGTACTCTGATGTGCTCCGATGTGCTGTCCAAAAGATATGGTGGCAGCCACAGACTATAGATGTGGTGGCATGGCAGACCGTGATGTGGCCTAACGTGTGGAGACCTCTGGCTATAGTTGTCACAGTTCTGGTCTCTAGAGACCACGGTCAGCGCATCTGATGCATGGTTGCGGCTCGGAACCAAGTTGGTTCTTAGCGTTGGGTAGCACTCTATTGTTTCTTGCGCTCGACAGGTGACAACTCGCGCTGCGTTTGGTGGCTATGCGCTGGACAACCGGTGGTGGATCTGGCACCTCGTGATGGAGGTTAGCCGTCGGTGGTCTCCGCAAGGTACTGATGGCTATTGCGGATCTTGGGGCTTCTTTATCTGTGCCAGCTTCGATGGTTCTAGTAATTGCTGGGCTTGCCGTATCTTGTGAGAAATCATGTGTGGCTGAGATAGTGTGGGAGTTTGGGTGAAGACCTTGCGTCGGCTTATGTGTTGTGACCAGTTATGGCGGTGGCTGTGACCATCATTGACCTTCTTCGAGGTATAACTGTTTTGTTGTCGCACCACTCCCACGTCGATTCGGCCATAACGACCTCTCCGGGCAAAACCCTTGATCTTGTGTGATTATGGCGATGCCTTGGTGTTGTATTCTGCTCAGGGGCTTCGTCTTGGGATTCGGCATCCGCAAGCGGGACCGGCGGATGATGAGGTTGTGGCATCCAGGTTTATGTGGCAACGATGATGGAGGTAGAGATGTTAATGACACAACAATTGTTGCTGTAGTCGACTCTTCTCTGACGTGTCCACGGGATAGCCTTAGTTTGTTTTTCATCCTGAAGTCAAAGTTGTGGTGGTGGGTCCATTTGGTGTGCCTGGTTTGTCCTTCATAGTTCTCTGTCAAGTTTGGAGTTGTGTCTCGAATCGTCGGAGGGTGTGCGAAGTTGTATCTTCGTTGGATCTCGTGGGACTCAGTCGGTGGTAGTTTTGCTGAATCTGTTTGGATCCGGTCTTCGGTCATATTTGTTTGGGTGTTTACTGATTTGATCCTTCTGATCTACGACTTTCTTCATTGGCGATTGTTGCTGCTCGGGTGTGCTGGTCCTATGGACCTTGACACGACGACTTCCCAACTGTTGACTACAACAAAATTTGTCCGGCTCCAGCGTGGAGGCCCAGTGACGGTGGCGCTCTTTCGGATCACTCCAGTGCTTGTAGTCATCGCTAGGTGGTTCATAGACCTAGTTCTACTTTTTACCTTTGTTGTTCTTTGTACTATCATAATTGAAGATGAATGGATTGATAGTTTCTCATGCAAAAAAGTTTGGATTTGTGTTTCTGGTTGCCACAATTACATTTTATGGGAAGCTAAAAATAATTACTCTCGTTATACTATTTTTTTAATGAATACGTGTGGTATGCATAGTATTTTTTTTATAAAAATCTTTTTTCAAGCAGAACCCGTCATTGTTTCCCTCTTTTTCTGCGGGGAAAAACAATTATTTCCCTCTTACCCCTTAGACTACCCACAGTGAGAGTAACATAGGTGGTAACATCACACTTATCTAGGCAAAATAGATGATGTGGCATGTAGTTAAGAAAGAGAGGCATGTGGTAACATACCTAGTTAACGTAACATCACACATATCAAGAAAAGATGAGTCTACAACCTACTAAATGAAGTGATGCATGGCATAACACATATGTTACTACCTAGTGTGGAGGTAGTAACATATAGACTAGTAACATATGCATGTTACTACTCTAAATTACTCCCCACTATGACTAGTCTTAGCAAATTTTACAACCCATCTTGTGTAGGCCACGTGCCCACGTCCTTGCATCTCTCACCCCTTTTCCCTCTGTGGTCAAACTTCCCGAAAGGTCACCCATCCTCACACTACTCCAGCCCGAGCACGCTTAACTTCGTAGTTCTATCCAACCCTAGCACCACCTCACTTCACAGGCACTTGTTGATATATCTATCATATCAATCCTATTAAACCTTGCTGATGTCTAGGACTTAGTTCATGAGTATGATGAAATTTTGAAAAAATATTTCAAACTTCCCGGCCATATTCCATATCATATTTTGAAAAATAATTCAATTTTTTTTCGAAACCAATTTTTTTCTGTTACTAGTGGCGCACCTAGCATACGGTGCGCCACTAGTAAGTTTGAAGTTTTTTGAATTTTTTTGCCTCCGGATCATAAAAGCCCCGTAACTTTTTCTCTGTTAGCTTTTTGGGGATTTTGAAAATGTTTAACGGGGTTCCCTTGTGGCTTGTGGTGCCGACTAATGCGGTGTTTCCTTGTGGCTTGTGGTGCTACGATGGAGTGTCGTGTGGCCGTGCAGGAGCACAAGGGGCTCGACAACATGGATCTGCCGTCGTGGTGTCACGCGATGGCACACTGAGGGACTACAACTCAGGCGCACTGGCCCATGGGGCAGTCTAGTGTAATTGGGATTTGAGTCCTAGCGCCTAGATCTGGCTGTTGCGGTAGCAGAAGTCGCATACATGGTATTGGCCAGTGCCATGCGCTTGAGTAGGTTGTACTCTGATGTGCTCCGACGTGCTGTCCAAAAGATATGGTGGCAGGCACAGACTAAAGATGTGGTGGCACGGCAGACCGTGATGTGGCCTAACGTGTGGAGACCTCTGGCTACAGTTGTCGCAGTTCTGGTCTCTAGAGACCACGGTCAGCGCATCTGATGCATGGTTGCGGCTCGGAACAAAGTTGGTTCTTAGCGTTGGGTAGCACTCTATTGTTTCTTGCGCTCGACAGGTGACAACTCGCGCTGCGTTCAATGGCTATGCGCTGGACGACCGTTGGTGGATCTGGCACCTCGTGATGGAGGTTAGCCGTCGGTGGTCTCCGCAAGGTACTGATGGCTATTGCGGATCTTGGGGCTTCTTTATCTGTGCCAGCTTCGATGGTTCTAGTAATTGCCGGGCTTGCCGTATCCTGTGAGAAATCATGTGTGGCTGAGGTAGTGTGGGAGTTTGGGTGAAGACCTTGCCTCGGCTGATGTGTTGTGACCAGTTATGGCAGTGGCTGTGACCATCATTGACCTTCCTCGAGGTATAACTATTTTGTTGTCGCACCACTCCCACGTGGATTCGGCCATCACGACCTCTCCGGGCAAAACCCTTGATCTTGTGTGACTATGGCGATGCCTTGGTGTCGTATTTTGCTCAGGGGCTTCGTCTTGGGAGTTCGGCATCCGCAAGCGGGACCGGCGGATGACGAGGTTGTGGCATCCAGGTATATGTGGCAACGACGATGGAGGTAGAGATGTGAATGACGCAACAATTGTGGCTGTAGTCGACTCTTCTCTGACGTGTCCACGGGATAGCCTTAGTTTGTTTTTCATCCTGAAGTCAAAGTTGCGGTGGTGGGTCCATTTGGTGTGCCTGGTTTGTCCTTCGTAGTTCTCTGTCAAGTTTGGAGTTGTGTCTCGAATCGTCGGAGGGTGTGCGAAGTTGTATCTTCGTTGGATCTCGCGGGGCTCAGTCGGTGGTAGTTTTGGTGAATCTGTGTGGATCCGGTCTTCAGTCATATTTGTTTGGGTGTTTACTGATTTGATCCTTCTGATCTACGACTTTCTTCATCGACGATTGTTGCTGCTCGGGCGTGCTGGTCCTATGGACCTTGACACGACGACTTCCCAACTGTTGACTACAACAAAATTTGTCCGGCTCCAGCGAGGAGGCCCAGTGACGGCGGCGCTCCTTTGGATCGCTCCAGTGCTTGTAGTCGTCGCTAGGTGGTTCATAGACCTAGTTATAATTTTTTCCCTCAGTTGTTCTTTGTACTATCATGATTCAAGATGAATGGATTGATAGTTTCTCATGCAAAAAAGTTTGGATTTGTGTTTCTGGTTGCCACAATTACATTTTATGGGAAGCTAAAAATAATTACTCTCGTTATACTATTTTTTAAATGAATACGTGTGGTATGCATAGTATTTTTTTATAAAAATCTTTTTTCAAGTAGGACTCGTCATTGTTTCCCTCTTTTTGTGCGGGGAAAACAATTATTTCCCTCTTGCCCCTTAGACTACCCACATTGAGAGTAACTGTGACGCCCCCGATTTGACCGTACACTAATCATACATGCAAACGTATACGATCAAGATCAGGGACTCACGGGAAGATATCACAACACAACTCTACAAATAAAATAAGTCATACAAGCATCATATTACATGCCAGGGGCCTCGAAGGCTCGAATACAAGAGCTCGATCATAGACGAGTCAGCGGAAACAACAATATCTGAGTACAGACATAAGTTAAACAAGTTTGCCTTAAGAAGGCTAACACAAACTGGGATACAGATCGAAAGAGGCGCAGGCCTCCTGCCTGGCATCCTCCTAAACCACTCCTGGTCGCCGTCAGCGGGCTGCACGTAGTAGTAGGCACCTCCCGAGTAGTAGTAGTCGTCATCAACGGTGGCGTCTAGCTCCTGGACTCCAGCATCTGGTTGCGATAACCAGAAAGAAAGGAAAGGGGGAAAAAGGGGGAGAAAGCAACCGTGAGTACTCATCCAAAGTACTCACAAGCAAGGAGCTACACTACATATGCATGTGTATCAAATAGAATAAGGGTATCATATGTGGACTGAACTGCAGAATGCCAGAATAAGAGGGGGATAACTAATCCTGTCGAAGACTACGCTTCTGGCCACCTCCATCTTGCAGCATGTAGGAGAGAGTAGATGGTAAGTTTACCAAGTAGCATCAAGTAGTATCGTATAGCATAATCCTAACCGATGATCCTCCCCTCGTCGCCCTGTGAGAGAGCGACCACCAGTTGTATCTGGCACTTGGAAGGGTGTGTTTTATTAAGTATCCGGTTCTAGTTGTCATAAGGTCAAGGTACAACTCCAAGTCGTCCTGTTACCAAAGATCACGGCTATTCGAATAGTTTAAGTTCCCTGCAGGGGTGCACCACATAACCCAACACGCTCGATCCCATTTGGTCGGACACACTTTCCTGGGTCATGCCCGGCCTCGGAAGATCAACACATTGCAGCCCTACCTAGGCACAACAGAGAGGTCAGCACGCCGGTCTAAATCCTATAGCGCAGGGGTCTGGGCCCATCGCCCTTTGCACACATGCACGTTGCGAACGCGGCCGGAAGCAGAACTAGCCCCCTTAATACAAGAGCAGGCTTACGGTCCAATCCGGCGCGCGCCACTCAGTCGCTGACGTCACGAAGGCTTCGGCTGATACCACGACGTCGAGTGCCCATAACTGTCCCCGCGTAGATGGTTAGTGCGTATAGGCTAGTAGCCAGACTCAGATCAAATACCAAGATCTCGTTAAACGTGTTATTATGAAATAACCACGGATGCCGACCAGGGCCAGGCCCACCTCTCTCCTAGGTGATCTAAACCTGCCCTGTCGCTCCGCTCAAAGTAACAGTCGGGGGCCGTCGGGAACCCAGGCCCACCTCTACCGGGATGGAGCCACCTGCCCCTTCAGCCCCCATCTCCAAACAGTATCATAAGTAATGTAACTGTGTAAAGTATATAGTATATGCCCGTGATCACCTCCCGAAGTGATCACGGCCCAGTAGTATAGCATGGCAGACGGGCAAGAGTGTAGGGCCACTGATGGAACACTAGCATCCTATACTAAGCAGTAGGATAGCAGATAATGGTAACAACAGTAGTAGCAAGGATAGGCTATGCATCAGGATAGGAATATCGGAAAGTAGTAACATGCTACACTACTCTAATGCAAGCAGTATAGAGAAGAGTAGGCGATATCTGGTGATCAAAGGGGGGCTTGCCTAGTTGCTCTGGCAAGAGAGAGGGGTCGTCAACACCGTAGTCGTACTGGGTAGCAGCGGCGTCGGTCTCGATGTCTAGCCAGAGAAGAGGGGGAAGAAACAATAAATATAATGCAAACAAATGCATGACGATGCATGACATGACAAAGCGTGATGCTAGGTGTGCCCTAACGCGGTACGAGGTGGTACCGGTGAAGGGGAGGAACATCCGGGAAAGTATCCCCGATGTTTTGCGTTTTCGGTCAGAGGAGTCGGAGGGGAAAAGTTGCGTGTTCTCTATGCTAGGGATGCGTGGCGGACGAACGGGTTGCGTATCCGGGTTCGTCTCGTCGTTCTGAGCAACTTTCATGTACAAAGTTTTTCCATCCGAGTTACGGATTATTTTATATTAATTTTAAAGATTTAATTCATTTTTAGATTTAACAGAATTAATTTAATTAGAAAATGTAATTATGATGTCAGTGTGATGTCATTAGTCAACTGTCTGTTGACTGGGTCAACAGACGTGTGGGTCCCATTCGTCATTGACTAAGACTAATTAACAGTAGTTAGGTTATCTTAGTAGGTTAATTAGGTTTAATTAGTTAATTAACAGAATTATTTTAAGTTAATTATTAATTAATTAATATTATTATTATTCCTTTTATTATTTTCCTTTTACGTTCTGGGGTGTGGGGCCCCTAGTCAGTGGCCCAGAGGGCCACAGCGATTCGGGCACCGCTGGTATGCGGGCGCGCAGGTTACGGGCGCAGGAACCCGGCCCGATTGGGCAAATGCCCAGATCGACAAGGGGGGCGCCGGCCATGGGCATGGAAAGCCCGGCCGCCTGGGACGACAGCGGCAGCGGCCAGGCCACGTCGGGGTGGCGCCGGGGCGGGGAGCGAAGGCGCGGCGCGGGCAAATGGCGGGACGGCGAGCGACGACGGACGCAATAGCGATCGGGGCGAGGGGAGCATCGCGAGCATGGGGGCGGACACGCGCAAGCCGTGGACGGCGCGGGCGGCCGGTGGGTGAGCACGGCGTGCGCGGAGCCTCAGCACGGGGCGGCGGCGAGTGTGCACGTGCATAGGGCACGGCCGGGCGTGAGGAGCGGGTCGAGCAGGCAGGTGCGGCCTTGCGCACGCAGTCGACGCCGACATCACACAGGGGCGGGGCTTGGCGGCGCGGTGGCCGGAATGGCAACGGGGACGGGGAGAGAGGGGGGGGGTGCTCACGGAAGGTGTAGGGAATGGGGCAGCGGTTGTTGGGGAGGACGACGGCGACGACGAGCGTGGCGGAGACGGGATACAGGCCGGCGAGGAAGAGGTGGCAGGCCGGCGAGGTAGTGGAGGCAGGCCGGCGAGGTGGCGCGGGCTCCGGGCGGCGGCGTCCAACGGCGAGGGGCGGCGCGGTCGTCGTGGCGGGGTTCGTTCCCCCGATCCGATCGGGATCGGGGAGGAGTGGGAGAGCGAGTGGGGGGGGGCGAGTCGGGCGTTAGGGTTTCGGTCGGGGTGGGGTGGCCTATAGGCCACGGGGGTGAAGGGGCCTGGTGGGCCGGCCTGGTCGGCCAGCTGGGCCGTTTGGCCCGGGGGGGGGGGGCTCTTTCTTTTTATTAGTTTTCTGTTTTTGTTTTTTTCTTTTTATTTATCTTATATCTTTTCGGTTTTCTTAAATCTTTAATTTATTTCAATTTTATAGAATGTGAGAACAACACCTAAATGTAGTATGTTAAATATACCACTGCCACAATAATTTGGAAAGCTAAATAAAATAGTTTAATATTTTACAAAATACAAAAGGCATTTAATTAATTTATTTTGCTGATGTTTTATTCATTTTTGAGTATTTACACATTTTATACAAGTGTGGTCTCTTCACCATTATTACTTAGGATTTATTTGTCCCATTTTGAACATTTTCGTTTGAACGTTTGAAAACTTTTATTGTTTGCCCTGATTTTGAATTTTGAATTCGAAATGGTTTCGAACTAACGTGAGATTAACAACAGTAACAGTGGTGACAAGGCATCATTACTAGAGGGTTACTGTAGCTTGATTATCCGGGCGTCACAATTCTCCTCCACTACAAGAAATCTCGTCCCAAGATTTAAGAGGTAGTGAAAGGGGAAAAGGTTTGGTAACGAATCTAGCGGGTCTTCTCATTCTGACTTGCTCTTCTCGAAGAGGTCTATCCACTACGTTGATGTCTTCACTTCTCTGTTTCAGGTCATCATGATGAAGCCGGCATCCTTTCTTCAGGATCTCCATCGTACTTACGAAAGAATAAAGGGTGGTTATTCTGTAAGAACGGACCTCTGCAAGGTTGACTACCTGGTAGTTAACATCGGGGAAGGTGGCAGAAAGTAACTCTCGAATTTAAACTTAAGAAAATATCGAGAGCAAAGTAAGGAGGCATCATGGGAAGTTTCGAGCGGGCAGGCAATCGTTCGATGCCTGAAACGAAGTGTTGAATGGGTTTAGAGCAATGTGATTAAGCATTACATCTGTTACCTGAATAGATCAACAGGCAGGTGGCCCGTGAATTACATACCAAGTCAAGCACGAGGAATAACTTTGACAACAGCGTGTACAGGAGAGTCAGGTTTCGATCCTGTGGAACTGTGGGTTATGGGCCCACCATGTGGGTTAAAAGTAGGAAGGGCGGTGACATCTTGCCCGATCATGTAAGCAAGGCCTGTCAGAGGATAATCGGTCTGTTATGTCGGCAACAACATCGGTACCAAGGGCTAGGGACGAAGAGAACCCTTTTCCTGCTCGTTGAACGAGGCGGGCCAATAGGCAAGGTTCTCGTCCATCGGCGGTTACTGGAATGTCAACAACAATAGTAATAGGGTCTTACTAACAGAATTGTACACCGAGGTGTTTACCTAAGTAGGAGAAAACTACTGCTTAGATTATATAGATCACAAGAGAGGTCAAACAAACCAATGAAAGAGGAAAACGTGATCATCAGGTTAAACAGAACAATGGAAAGGGAAATGTGTTTAAACACATATTCCACGGATATATCTTTCCCAAGGACGAGGAGAGCATGATATCCATGACATGATAGAAAGCAGAAAACCCTTTAGGTAAGGGGAGAGAAATTTCATGACATTACCCATACAGCGGTGTTTGGATAACTGAGAAAGAAACATTTAGCATTGGGCTTCAAACGTTCTTGTTGAAAATCGGAGTACCACAGACATGCTTCGAGATAGCATTGACTTGGTCTTCAAACAAAGATCGAACTTGGATACACAAATGATTCATCAAGAACAACATATAGAATAAGTCTTACGATTTCCTCATGGAAGAATGATTAACCTTGCTAAAAAGGAAAACTATAACGATGGGTGCTCCGGCCCGGTGCGCTAGGCATGACATCACCTTACCGGTCACATAAAGACCATTGTTATAACTCTTGGAAATATATCCCAACCATCATATCTGACTGAGATTCAGATCTGATTGGTGTTAGGATATGTCGGACTCAGGATGTCTGAGAAGAAAAGGTGTAACACAATTGACGGGATGACATTGTAAGATTCTCGGGAAATGAACTATAGAAGTAAGTTTCGAAACAATAGTTCATCATTAACCAAGGAGAAGATGAGGATGTGGATGATGGACTCAGCGACCATTCATCGAGAATTCCAAAAAGATGGATTTCCACATTTATGTGAACAAGGAGATAATCATTTGGCGGATCAAATGATATAATGATGTATGCTCGAGGGAAACATACACAACTGAACAATGATAGAAGGGTGCACCCAGGAATCTGGACTTGGTAGCACGATCAATGTTCGAATGATGATTCAAAAGCAATAAACTTAGAATGAAATTGTAGACCAATAACTTCAAAGCAATAGGGTTGCTAGAAGTTTAGAATTTACACCTCATAGACCATTTGTCGGTTTTTCAGTTAGAAACAACACGAGGACCAAGGAAAGAATGGTGATGTTAATAAGTATCACTTGTGTCAAGAATTCTTAAGGGTGGTGAATTTCTTGCCACACTCTTGACATGTAAAGGGTAATACTCCAAGGTAAAGAAGAATAGATGCTGGATAGCAAGGAACTCAAGGTATAACACAAAACACGACAAGTTTGTGTTGAAGGGAAGTCAATAAAGTGGTCGATGATAATAAAGATCATCGAGGGCAAGGATGGTATTTCTCATCATGAACTCAATTGACATCCTGGAAGAGCTCAGAATGCCGATGATGATCACGACACAATTGTTGAGAGATTTCATGAAGATGTAATCGGACGGCGATGACATCAAGCCAAAGGAACGATGAAGCGAAAGGTTACTGAAACCAAGGGTATGACACAAACTCGAAACAAGCTCGTAGTTCAAGGCGAAGTGTTATGACGAGGAAGACCGACGTAAGCTTAGCTCATCATCAAAAATTTTTGCTCCGGGAAGAAGGACCAGGTAGCACAGTTAAATTTTTGCACGATAATGATATGGCCAATCAGGCTAGGAATGACTTGAAGGGTTATTAAACTTGTAAGCAATGAAAATTACTTAGGAGTTATTGAATCGGAGTACAGACTCGATTCACTATTCGGTGTTCTCAGTTGATGACAACCCAGAACCCAAGAAAAATTGGATTAGGGGAGAAATAACATTTGATGAAGAACCCATAAGAAGTTATGTAGTACCATGACATTATCAAGATATCATAGTGTAATACTCGACGGTAGATCAAAGTAAAGGTTGGACAAGTGCAATGATCTGCACAAGACAAGTACTTCAACTTGTCCGAGAAATGGTATTAAGGAGAAACTATGGTCGGAACCATGATTGTAAAGGACCAAACATAGATACAGGACGAACTTATAACAAGGGGATTATTATCATTTACAAGAAGCTTCAAAGAAAAGTTCCACATTGGGTCCATGGGCATGAACGCAAGGGCTCAAGGTCAACTCCCACTTCTTCAATGCATAACCTTTCATTTTACTTCTCGCTTTTGATGAGGCTGTAGTGTAGAAATTCTATCTGGCGGAGCAACAGAAGAGTATGAGTCGCGAAAACTTTCGGGTTCATACCGTTTGGGGAAGGCATAGGTTCAATCCATCAGGGAATCTTAGGAGTATTTACCACAAATTTCAAGAATAAATAACACAAGCTCGATAGTAGAGCATGCTTGAGAAAGCAGGGGATACAATTTACCAAAGGCATTATGTATCCAAGGAAAGGCTCACACACTTATTGAATATGAAGGACGCTGTCGGATAAAATCCAACAAAGGATCTGGTGGTCCTCAAGGGATCTGGTGTGAGCATCGGTACTCAACCAGAGAGAGAAACAATGCAAGGAGATCAGACTTTAGAAACAACTGACTAATTCAAGCCTCAAATGCAAAGGAATTATCAATTCCAAGACAAGGGATCAGAACCAATGCTCTGATCAGGGATGGATAAGTTGAATAGCCTTAGAGGTACGATCGATGGTCAATTGATTGGTCGAGATCCAGCTCATGTTTAAACTGGCGTCTGAGCCGGAAGGATGAATTCTAGGATCCGACTGATGATTGCGTGCATTCCCACTCATGTTGAATCAATAGGATCAAAATGACGGTGGCAAAGAATGCCAATAAGATTACTATACTTATGGGATTAACCATAATGCAAGCAAGCAAAGAATTTCAAAAGCAATAAGTTGCTTAGGATTTTCGGAAGATCGAATAGTATTTCGAAGACCATCGTGAAACACATGAACAATTGGGGGTGAGCGGATACTCGATAAGTGCGAGAATTATCAATAGGGGTATTCAGGTGACAAGGAACAGCAAGGCAGTAAGCTCAAAGGATTATCAAAACAACGACAAGTATTACGGGGTATCTTGTAATATCAAGACCAACTGGGGATGAATGTAAGAATAACAACTGCAAGTAGTTATCCATAAGGGTTGACGGTGGAAGGGGAATTGCAAACGCGATGAACACAAGTTCTCGGGTTAACAGCGGAGAGTATCTTCAGAGTCTTCACGTACAGCAGACGATCATCAGTAATAAGGGGCTCTCCGGGTGAAAGTGATAACGAGATCCTAATGTTAGATTTAGCAAAATTCATTTAACCCGAATAGAAGAGAGTTCAGAGTCCCAGAGTAAGGATCGAGGAGTAAAAGATTCTAATACCACCCGGATGGCGACGTGGGCCCGTAAGGCACACAGCCATGTTAGTAAAAGTTTTGCAATGTCTAGACTCGACTCCGGCCAAGGAGTGTGGAAGGGGGATTCCTACAGGCAGTCGGCTCTGATACCAACTTGTGACGCCCCCGATTTGACTGTACACTAATCATACACGCAAACGTATACGATCAAGATCAGGGACTCACGGGAAGATATCACAACACAACTCTACAAATAAAATAAGTCATACAAGCATCATATTACAAGCCAGGGGCCTCGAAGGCTCAAATACAAGAGCTCGATCATAGAAGAGTCAGCGAAAGCAACAATATCTGAGTACAGACATAAGTTAAACAAGTTTTCCTTAAGAAGGCTAACATAAACTGGGATACAGATCGAAAGAGGCGCAGGCCTCCTGCCTGGGATCCTCCTAAACTACTCCTGGTCGCCGTCAGCGGGCTGCACGTAGTAGTAGGCACCTCCCGAGTAGTAGTAGTCGTCGTCAACGGTGGCGTCTGGCTCCTGGACTCCAGCATCTGGTTGCGATAACCAGAAAGAAAGGAAAGGGGGAAAAAGGGGGAGAAAGAAACCGTGAGTACTCATCCAAAGTACTCGCAAGCAAGGAGCTACACTACATATGCATGGGTATCAAATAGAATAAGGGTATCATATGTGGACTGAACTGCAGAATGCCAGAATAAGAGGGGGATAACTAATCCTGTCGAAGACTACGCTTCTGGCCACCTCCATCTTGCAGCATGTAGGAGAGAGTAGATGGTAAGTTTACCAAGTAGCATCAAGTAGCATCGTATAGCATAATCCTAACCGATGATCCTCCCCTCGTCGCCCTGTGAGAGAGCGACCACCGGTTGTATCTGGCACTTGGAAGGGTGTGTTTTATTAAGTATCCGGTTCTAGTTGTCATAAGGTCAAGGTACAACTCCAAGTCGTCCTGTTACCGAAGATCACGGCTATTCGAATAGTTTAACTTCCCTGCAGGGGTGCACCACATAACCCAACACGCTCGATCCCATTTGGCCGGACACACTTTCCTGGGTCATGCCCGGCCTCGGAAGATCAACACATCGCAGCCCCACCTAGGCACAACAGAGAGGTCAGCACGCCGGTCTTAATCCTATGGCGCAGGGGTCTAGGCCCATCGCCCTTTGCACACCTGCATGTTGCGAACGCGGCCGGAAGCAGAACTAGCCCCCTTAATACAAGAGCAGGCTTACGGTCCAATCCGGCGCGCGCCACTCATTCGCTGACGTCACGAAGGCTTCGGCTGATACCACGACGTCGAGCGCCCATAACTGTCCCCGCGTAGATGGTTAGTGTGTATAGGCCAGTAGCCAGACTCAGATCAAATACCAAGATCTCGTTAAATGTGTTATTCTGAAATAACCACGAATGCCGACCAGGGCCAGGCCCACCTCTCTCCTAGGTGATCTCAACCTGCCCTGTCGCTCCGCCTCAAAGTAACAGTCGGGGGCCGTCGGGAACCCAGGCCCACCTCTACCGGGATGGAGCCACCTGCCCCTTCAGCCCCCATCTCCAAACAGTATCATAAGTAATGTAACTGTGTAAAGTATATAGTATATGCCCGTGATCACCTCCCGAAGTGATCACGGCCCAGTAGTATAGCATGGCAGATGGACAAGAGTGTAGGGCCACTGATGGAACACTAGCATCCTATACTAAGCAGTAGGATAGCAGATAATGGTAACAACAGTAGTAGCAAGGACAGGCTATGCATCAGGATAGGAATATCGGAAAGTAGTAACATGCTACACTACTCTAATGCAAGCAGTATAGAGAAGAGTAGGCGATATCTGGTGATCAAAGGGGGGCTTGCCTGGTTGCTCTGGCAAGAGAGAGGGGTCGTCAACACCGTAGTCGTACTGGGTAGCAGCGGCGTCAGTCTCGATGTCTAGCGAGAGAAGAGGGGGAAGAAACAATAAATATAATGCAAACAAATGCATGACGATGCATGACATGACAAAGCGTGATGCTAGGTGTGCCCTAACGCGGTACGAGGTGGTACCGGTGAAGGGGAGGAACATCCGGGAAATTATCCCCGGTGTTACGCGTTTTCGGTCAGAGGAGTCGGAGGGGAAAAGTTGCATGTTCGCTATGCTAGGGATGCGTGGCGGACGAACGGGTTGCGTATCCGGGCTTGTCTCATCGTTCTGAGCAACTTTCATGTAAAAAGTTTTTGTATCCGAGTTACGGATTAGCTTATATTAATTTTAAAGATTTAATTCATTTTTAGAATTAACAGAATTAATTTAATTAGAAAATGTAATTATGATGTCAGCGTGATGTCATTAGTCAACTGTCTATTGACTGGGTCAACAGACGTGTGGGTCCCATTCATCATTGACTAAGACTAATTAACAGTAGTTAGGTTATCTTAGTAGGTTAATTAGGTTTAATTAGTTAATTAACAGAATTATTTTAAGTTAATAATTAATTAATTAATATTATTATTCCTTTTATTATTTTCCTTTTACGTTCTGGGGCATGGGGCCCCCTAGTCAGTGGCCTAGAGGGCCACAGCGATTCGGGCACCGCTGGTATGCGGGCGCGCAGGTTACGGGCGCAGGAACCCGGCCCGATTGGGCAAATGCCCATATCGACAGGGGGCGCCGGCCATGGGCATGGCAAGCCCGGCCGCCTGGGACGACAGCGGCAGCGGCCAGGCCACGTCGGGGTGGCGCCGGGGCGGGGAGCGAAGGCGCGGCGCGGGCAAATGGCGGGACGGCGAGCGACGACGGACGCAATAGTGATCGGGGCGAGGGGAGCATCTCGCGAGCATGGGGGCGGACACGCGCAAGCCGTGGACGGCGCGGGCGGCCGATGGGTGAGCACGGCGCGCGCGGAGCCTCAGCACAGGGCGGCGGCGAGTGTGCACGTGCATAGGGCATGGCCGGGCGTGAGGAGCGGGTCGAGCAGGCAGGTGCGGCCTTGCGCACGCAATCGACGCCGACATCACACAGGGGCGGGGCTTGGCGGCGCGGTGGCCGGAACGGCAACGGGGACGGGGAGAGAGGGGGGGTGCTCACGGAAGGTGTAGGGAATGGGGCAGCGGTTGTTGGGGAGGACGACGGCGACGACGAGCGTGGTGGAGACGGGATACAGGCCGGCGAGGAAGGGGAGGCAGGCCGGCGAGGTAGTGGAGGTAGGCCGGCGAGGTGGCGCGGGCTCCGGGCGGCAGCGTCCAACGGCGAGGGGCGGCGCGGTCGTCGCGGCGGGGTTCGTTCCCCCGATCCGATCTGGATCGGGGAGGAGGGGGAGAGCGAGTGGGGGCGAGTGGGGCGTTAGGGTTTCGGTCGGTGTGGGGTGGCCTATAGGCCACGGGGGTGAAGGGGCCGCGTGGGCCGGCCTGGTGGGCGGCCTGGTCGGCCAGCTGGGCCGTTTGGCCCGGGGGGGGGCTCTTTCTTTTTATTAGTTTTCTGTTTTTCTTTTTTTTCTTTTTATTTATCTTATATCTTTTCGGTTTTCTTAAATCTTTAATTTATTTCAATTTATAGAATGTGAGAACAACAGCTAAATGTAGTATGTTAAATATACCACTGCCACAATAATTTGGACAGCTAAATAAAATAGTTTAATATTTTACAAAATACAAAAGGCATTTAATTAATTTATTTTGCTGATGTTTTATTCATTCTTGAGTATTTACACATTTTATATAAGTGTGGTCTCTTCACCATTATTACTTAGGATTTATTTGTCCCATTTTGAACATTTTAGTTTGAACGTTTGAAAACTTTTATTGTTTGCCCTGATTTTGAATTTTGAATTCAAAATGGTTTCGAACTAATGCGAGATTGGGCGTCACAGTAACATAGGTGGTAACATCACATTTATCTAGGCAAAATAGATGATGTGCCATGTAGTTAAGAAAGAGAGGCATGTGGTAACATAGCTAGTTCACACATATCAAGAAAAGATGAGTCTACAACCTAATAAATGAAGTGATGCATGGCATAACACATATGTTACTACCCAGTGTGGAGGTAGTAACATATATACTAGTAACATATGCATGTTACTACTCTAAATTACTCCCCACTATGACTAGTCTTAGCAAATTTTACAACCCATCTTGTATAGGCCACGTGCCCACGTGCCCACGTCCTTGCATCTCTCCCCCCTTTTCCCTCTGTGGTCAAACTTCCCGAAAGGTCACCCATCCTCACACTACTCCAGCCCGAGCACGCTTAACTTCATAGTTCTATCCAACCCCAGCACCACCTCACTTCACAGGCACTTGTTGATATATCTATTATATCAATCCTATTAAACCTTGCTGATGTCTAGGACTTAGTTCATGAGTATGATGACATTTTGAAAAAATATTTCAAACTTCCCTGTCATATTACGTATCATATTTTGAAAAATAATTCAAATTTTTTTTTGAAACCAATTTTTTTCTGTTACTAGTGGCGCACCTAGCATACGGTGCGCCACTAGCAAGTTTGTATTTTTTGGCCTCTGGATCTTAAAAGCCCCATAACTTTTTTTCTGTTAGGTTTTTGGGGATTTCAAAAATGTTTAACGGGGTTCCCTTATGGCTTGTGGTGTTGACTGATGCGGTGTTTCCTTGTGGCTTGTGGTGCTACGATGGAGTGTCGTGTGGCCGTGTAGGAGCACAAGGGGCTCGACAACATGGATCTGCCGTCGTGGTGTAACGCGATGGCACACTGAGGGACTATAACTCGAGCGCACTGGGCCATGGGGCGGTCTAGTGTAATTGGGATTTGAGTTCTAGTGCCTAGATCTGGCTGTTGCGGCAGCAGACGTCGCATACACGGTATCGGCCGGTGCCATGCGCTTGAGTAGGTTGTACTCTGATGTGCTCTGACGTGCTGTCCAAAAGATATGGTGGCAGCCACACACTACAGATGTGGTGGCACGGCAGACCGTGATGTGGCCTAACGTGTGGAGACCTCTGGCTACAGTTGTCGCAGTTCTGGTCTCCAGAGACCACGGTCAGCGCATCTGATGCATGGTTGCGGCTCGGAACCAAGTTGGTTCTTAGCGTTGGGTAGCACTCTATTGTTTCTTACGCTTGACAGGTGACAACTCGCGCTGCGTTTGGTGGCTATGCGCTGGACGACCGTTGGTGGATCTGGCACCTCGTGATGGAGGTTAGCCGTCGGTGGTCTCCGTAAGGTACTGATGGCTGTTGCGGATCTTGGGGCTTCTTTATCTATGGCAACTTCGATGGTTCTAGTAATTGCTGGGCTTGCCGTATCCTGTGAGAAATCATGTGTGGCTGAGGTAGTGTGGGAGTTTGGGTGAAGACCTTGCCTCGGCTGATGTGTTGTGACCAGTTATGGCGGTGGCTGTGACCATCATTGACCTTCCTTGAGGTATAACTGTTTTGTTGTCGCACCACTCCCACGTGGATTCGGCCATCACGACCTCTCCAAGCAAAACCCTTGATCTTGTGTGACTATGGCGATGCCTTGGTGTTGTATTCTACTCAGGGGCTTCGTCTTGGGAGTTCGGCATCCGCAAGCGGGGCCGGCGGATGACGAGGTTGTGGCATCTAGGTTTATGTGGCAACGATGATGGAGGTAGAGATGTTAATGACGCAACAATTGGTGTTGTAGTCGACTCTTCGCTGACGTGTCCACGGGATAGCCTTAGTTTGTTTTTCATCCTGAAGTCAAAGTTGCGGTGGTGGGTCCATTTGGTGTGCCTGGTTTGTCCTTCGTAGTTCTCTGTCAAGTTTGGAGTTGTGTCTCGAATCGTCGGAGGGTGTGCGAAGTTGTATCTTCGTTGGATCTCGCGGGACTCAGTCGGTGGTGGTTTTGGTGAATCTGTTTGGATCCAGTCTTCAGTCGTATTTGTTTGGGTGTTTACTGATTTGATCCTTCTGATCTACGACTTTTTCATCGGCGATTGTTGCTGCTCGGGTGTGCTAGTACTATGGACCTTGACACGACGACTTCCCAACTGTTGACCTTGACACGACGACTTCCCAACTGTCGATTAAGCAGGGGGGCTCTTAAGTCGGGGAAGGCTCTGATTACAACTTGTAACGCCCTCGATGCGGCTATATCTCCCACGTGTCGAAGGACGACATAGAGGCATAACCGCATTGAAAGCAATGTCGCAAGTGAGGTAATCTTCACACAACCCATGTAATACATAAGGGAAAAGAGTTACATAGTTGGCTTACAATCGCCACTTCACACAAATACATGAATAAAACATTACATCAACCAGATACAATCAAGGTCCGACTACGGAACCCAAAATAAAAGAAGACTACCCCAAATGCTACACAGATCCCCGATCGTCCCGACTGGGCTCCACTACAGATGAACTAGAACGAAACAACACAAAGGACAAGATCTTCATCGAGCTCCTCCTTGAGCTTGGTTGCGTCATCTGCTCGGTTCAACGGCACCTGCAAGCTGGTTTTGGAAGTATCTGTGAGTCACGGGGACTTAGCAATCTCACACCATCGCGATCAAGACTATTTAAGCTTATACGTAAGGTAAAAGGTATGAGGTGGAGCTGCAGCAAGCGACTAGCATATTTGGTGGCTAACATATACGCAAAAGAGAGCGAGAAGAGAAGGCAAAGCACGGTCAAGAAACTATGATCAAGAAGTGATCCTAGAACAACCTACGTCAAGCATAACTCCAACACCGTGTTCACTTCCCGGACTCTGCCGAGAAGACACCATCACGGTTACACATGCGGTTGATGTATTTTAATTAAGATAAACTTCAGGTTTTCTACAACCGGACATTAACAAATTCCCATCTGCCCATAACCGAGGGAACGTCTTTCGAAAGTTCGAATCCCTACAGGGGTGTTCCAACTTAGCCCATCACAAGCTCTCACGGTCAACGAAGGATATTCCTTCTCCCAAGACAATCTGATCAGGCTCGGCATCCAGGTTACAAGACATCCTTGACAATGGTAAAACAAGTCCAGCAACACCGCCCAAATGTGTCGACAAATCCCGATAGGATTTGCACATATCTCATTCTCAGGGCACACTCAGATGAGCTCTCCATACAACTAAAACCAAACCTCGAGTTTCCCCGAGGGGGCGCTGCACATGGCTCTAGTTTGGACCAACACTCAGAGGAGCACTGGCCCGGGGCGGTTTAAATAAAGATGACCCTTGAGTCTGCAGAACCCAAGGGGAAGAAAAGGCTAGGTGGCTAATGGTAAAACCAATGTTCGGCATAGCTGGAGCAGTTTTATTCAAGGCGAACTGTCAAGGGGTTCCCATTATAACCTAACCGCGTAAGGAACGCAAAATCCGGGAACATAACACCGATATGACAGAAACTAGGGCGGCAAGAGTGGAACAAAACACCAGGCATAAGGCCAAGCCTTCCACCCTTTACCAAGTATATAGATGCATTAATTAAATAAGCGATATTGTGATATCCCAACAAGTAAACCTGCTCCAACAAGGAACAATATCTCCATGTTCCAACAGGGAACAAACTTCAACCTTCACCTGCAACTAACAACGCTTTAAGAGGGGCTGAGCAAAGCGGTAACATAGCCAAACAACGGTTTGCTAGGACAAGGTGGGTTAGAGGCTTGGTTCAACAATATGGGAGGCATGATAAGCAAGTGGTAGGTATCGCAGCATAGGCATAGCAAAAGAGCGAGCAACTAGCAAGCAAAGATAGAAGTGATTTCGAGGGTATGGTCATCTTGCCTGAGGTCCCGCAAGGAAGAAGAACGAGTCCATGAAGAAGACAAACGGGCGTAGTCGAACGAACCCTCACAACACGACGTTATCGGAACTAAGCCGAAGAAGCAACACTGGAAAGAAGCAAACAATCATGGTAAACAACCAACACATAATCATGGCATGATGCACAATCAAGTATGATGCATGTCCAGTTAATGAAGCATGGCATGGCAAAGGGCACAAACAAAACTACAAGTTAAGTGGAGCTCAATAGGCAACGAGTTGCATATTGACGGAACACCACATCGATTATTTAGTTCTCTCTCGTTTAGGTACCCAACAATATTAAATGTTGTTAAACATGGCAAGAGGTGAGGAATACCAAAACTACACCATCTAAAACATTTAAATGGGGCCGGATATAACAAATAACGAATCCCGTAAATCCCCATATGCCTTAGTAATTTAATGCAACAACAATTTAAACATTTTTAATTGTTGTTATCATGATGCAGATGACAAGAACAAGTTTTATGCAATTTTTATTAAAAGTTGACAAGAGCATTATGAAGCACTTGTCACCGTGGTGGAAAGAAAAAGGGGTGCCACGGCAACGAATCCGAAAATGATTCCGCGGCAACATATCGGTTCCGGTAACTCGATTGAGATCCCTGTGCAAAAGAAAGTGCGACGGGAGCGTGAAATGCGATAGAAGGTGGGGTGCTCCCGGTTACCGGGTTCCCACATGACGGTGAAAAGGTAAAAGAGGGCAACGTGCACCGACAAATCAAGCACGGTGCAAGAACGAGCATCTCATACATAGCAAGCATTCGTTCAAGGACGTCGTCTCGGGGTTATACCTTCGAAGCGTGCAAACGAGACGGTTCGGGTTCGATGGGACGTAGTGGAAGTAGGCGTTCTCGCGGCGGTAGAGGAAGTAGTGGTACACGTCTCGGAGAAGGACTTGACGCAGTCGATGTTTCTGAGGGGACGGTAGGGGAACTTGGCGTTAGTGCTACACGGGTCTTCGGTGACGGTCGATGTACATGGCAAACGTAGAGGTACTATGCTTTGATCATCGTGGTACTTGGAGATAGTAGTGGTACAAGGGTTGTAGCCGGCCTTTGCGGTTCATCGTGTAATCGTAAACGTTCCGCAGATGTTCATGTCGTCGTAGCCGTTCGGATCTTGGAGCGATGGTAGTCATTCACTTGACGGTCTTGAAGGATTCGAAGGGGTACTTGGCGGTCTTCGGACTTGTCGGTCTCGTCCTTGTGACGGTAGTCGAACTTGAAGTTTTAGGTTCATAGCTCTTCGGAGATGGTAGTTGTTCACGGCGCTTGTGACCCGCGGTTCTACGGCAACGATAGTCGTAAACATCCGTAGATGTTCGGGATCGTCACCGTTCGTAGTCAAAGTAGTTGAACGTGACGGTCGTCGACGTCGTGGTACTTGGCGAATCCGCATGGTCGTACACGTTCCAACATCAAACTTGGAGGGGCTCCGACGGCATTGTACTTGGCGAATCCTCGACGGTCCTGGCGGTCTTCGGTGAAGGTGTTGCGTTCGTTTGATAGAGTGAAAACAACGACAGCAGCAGGCACGGGGCTCGTCTGGTTCCCGGCCAGATCTGTGCCGATGGAACTCCATGGGGCGGCAGCAAGGAAGAGCTAGGCGTTGGGGAGGTTCCGTAGCGATGGCAGCGGCCTCCCAAGGGGCGGCGACGTCCATGGCCTCTGATGCATGCGGTTCAGTCGCCGGCAGCGAGGTCGCTGGGGCAGCAGGGTTGTGAGGAGGCGAAACAGAGGACATGGAGGCCAGAGGTGGTCCTCGTCGATGATGGAGGGACGCAGGCGCGAGCGGGAGGTTGGGCATGCGGCGCATGGTGGTGGAGCGCTCCAGCGAGAACGATGCAGGGGAGGCCCAGCAGGCTGTGGTGCCCGGCATCCGCGGCGACGCGGCAGGGCGGAGAGCTCGGCCCTCGCGTCCATGGAGGCAAGGAAGGAAAGCCATGGCAGGAGGCGCGGCGCGGGGTAGAGCAGAGGGAGGCGACAGCAGTGGGCTGTTGCGATCGAGAAGAGAGATCGAGGGAAAGATGGGATCGGCCAGAGGAGAGTCGAAGGGAGGATGAGGATGGGATCGGGGCTCCTCGCCCCTGTGTGGCGGCGCGAGGGAACGAGGGAAGGGAGAGGGATCGAACGGGATGTAGCCTCGCTCGGGCCTAGGGTTAGGTTAAGTGGGGCGGCTGGGCCTTAGAGGCCCAGGAGAAGCAGCGAGCTGGTTGGGCCTTGAGGAAGCAGGCCGGCCTGGCTGCTAGCTCTCTCTCCCACCAAATTCCTTCCTTTTTTTAATTTATTGTTTATATAAATAAACAACCAACAAAGGGGGAAATCCAGGGGTTTTTGGTTAGAAAAATGAGATATATAAAAATATATCTAGAACCCTGGATTTATGTAGGGTTTCAACAAATTGCTCTGGCATTTTTAGAAGGTAGAAAAATAATTAGAGTTTGAATTTTCCTCAAACTCCAATCATTTTTGAACCTGACCAAAACAACTTCGAATGGGATGAAATCTGACAGAGAGGGTGTAGGGAAAAGGCAAGATTTATAGGGAAAAGATGAACATTAATGGAGGAGGAATAAGGTTGCTTGCAAAGACATGAAAGAAGAAGGAAGTGAGAGGGATGATGCATGGGTATGGCTTGAGAGAGAGATGACAAGGAAAAATATATGAAGTTAAGTCAGATACAAGAAGAGTTGAGGAGTAATGCAATTCTGTGATGGGTGATTCCAAGTTATTGGAATATAATTTGTATAGCTCCCTAAAATATTGGGAGAATATGTTTTAAAGAGAAATCACCATACTGAATATCCCTCGATTTAAATGGACCAAAGATCCATGCAATTTATTTAGTTGAGTTAAGAAAAGAAATGACATGATGGCATGATGACAAGATGCAATGCACGTGATGCAAAGATGAAGGCGATGTACCAAACAAATCACACGGTGAAACCCGAAAACCCTGGAAGGAAACTGAAGCTCCGGTCTTGGGGTGTCACAACACTCCACCACTACGAGAGGATCTCGTCCCGAGATCTAGGATGGCACCGGAGGGGAAAATGGAAGATAAAGAGAAGAGGTAAAACTAAGTTGCTTCTTTGACAAACGTGTGAAACCAAAGAACCTTGAGAGGTTGAACAAATTGAAAAGAAGAAAACAACGGAGATGAACCAAGTTGAAAACACTCCGGTTAAATGGATAAACCAAGAAAAGAACACAAACCTGACAACATAAGAAGATGGGTTGAAGAGAGCAACAACATAATGCCTCTGGAAGAAAGAAATAGAAGAATTGAATGGGATGGACGGAGGGGAACAAGATCTTGAGGGAGCATGCTTACAACAAAAGCTGGAATGGAGTTGTTGGATATCAACAACGAAAAGCATAAACTTGATATGGTCTTATGGAATACATCTCAAATTGTTAGGTGACAACCTGCCACTTGCGGAATAGATTGGATTGATAAGAACAAGGAGACGAGAAACTTATTTCACCGGGAGGATAAAAGAAGAACTTGGGTCATTTATAAACACCATAAATAGCAACAATCCTTATGAAAGGTTTTAGGTGAAATATAACCCAAGATAACTCCAATGAAGAGATTGATGGATTTAAGATATCTCATTCTTGACCACATGTGAATCGTGAAACATGAACTCAAATTATCAAGAATGACATAATACCACCTCCAATGATATGGCAGAAAGAATTGTACTCTGGATTGCAAGATGAAGAATGCTTGAGCTCCTCTGAAAAGAATGTTGGTGAACCCTTCGAGAAGGAATTAAATCTTTGATGAACCATCATGTTGAGCCTCCATAAGAACTCCGGAAAACAAAAGGAAGATCAAACAAAAGGAAAGAGAAGTTAAAAACACAAGGTGAAACCTTGCAATGATTAGATGGACCTTCGTGACGATATATTTGAGAGAGCTTGGAACTCCGGAAAAGAAAAGATGAAACAATAGAAACCGAGAATTTGGTGAACCTCCGGAATAAGGAATTAAACAGTTGGATGAAGCAAGAACAAGAATTACGTTATGCGTATCCTTCACCAATTTAAATTGATGACAAGCAACGGATTGCAAACAACTTATTCCCATTGGAAGGATTAAGAGAGATATAGCGCAAACTTGAGAAGGTATTGAACGAACCACCGGAAGGGTTGAAACAACGAATAAATTGATATGGTGACCAAGGAAAAGAACTCTTGAACGGACCATCGTAAGAATTGAAAATGACCGAAGTAGTGGTGAATCACCGGTAAGAATTAGCAAATGAGCGAAGGTGCTTGAGACAAACTAGATACATGAGAACGAAGAGATCACGAACTGAATAGAGAATATTTGAATGATGCACCGGTAAGATTTGGAGAAAGATAAGTGAAAACTGGAATGGATAAATCTTAATTGATGAACTCCGGATAATCAAACTGGGAAGACTCTTGAATTGCTCTGGATAGATGAAAAAAATTCTCACAACCGAAGACAATTATGAGATGATGGCAACAAGCTAGAATCACGAATCTTTGAAGAGAATGGAGCAAGATTAAAGAGAAACTCTTCTTCGGTCTTCAAATCCGAGAATGACGAGAACAACATCACCAAAAATCGTTGAGATCTCCGGGATTAAAATTGGAAAGGTTGAACCAACGATGAAAAGAATTATAAGATCTTGGAGAAAGGCATTTGACTGATGACAATTCATTCTTACGTCAAACTTCGAAAAGAATTTTACGGATATCTCCGGGAGAATTAGAAGAGTCGGGTAAGCTCCTGGAAAAGACCTGTGGGTTAGGGCCCACTCAAAAGAAACACCGTAGAATGATTTGAAAGAGATATTGCACCGGTTGAATTAAAAGACTTGAATAAGATAACAACCTCGAAATAGGTTGAACGGATCTTGAATGAAAAGACGAGCCTTCCGAGATATCGTCAGCACTCCAGAACAAATGAATGGCGAGAAGTGGATGATTATGAGGTGCACAGGCATGGAAAACATTTGAAACGAGTTAAAGGATATGATCAACACCAAAAGCTTGAATTGAATCCACCGTAGAAGAAAACAAGTGAAGAGTGACGAACTTGAAGCTCCGTTAGAATCTTCATGAGAATCACCGGGTAAGAACATGCAGGAAAAGAATGGAGAGACTTCGCATGAATCAAAGGATACTTGATTAAGAAATCCGAATCCTTGAAGAAAAAGGGTGGGTGGGTGGGAAAAACAAAGACAACTAGGGATGGATGAGACGAACAACATTGAGAAAGCTGATATTGAATCTTGCAGATGTTGAAAATGAACGGATCCGCTTGAAGAGAAAACACACCGGTTGAACAGGATTTACATGACAATCTCGATTATCAAGAAGGATTAGTATTCACATAGGCATATGAGAACACCACTTAGGAATGGTACGGAATCAACATTTGACTTCGAAGCAACTCGAATACCACAATCCAAAACAAAACAAAGGATTGGCTTGCAAAATAAGCCGGAACAAACATATGATAGAGATTTCGTCCGAAGTTTTCATGGTGGGCCTACACGGGCTCGATCGTATAGCACCATCATGTACAAGGCAGTGCACATGACAAACAAAGCATCTCCGAGTCGGCATAGCGAAGGACTCTTTCAGACACAACGAGACCACTGTAAAACCAACCGTGGATAGGCGGACCACTAGACGTCGAACCCCAATTTCATAACATACATCTGTCGGAAAGATATCCTAAGAGCTACTTGAATTGCCACTTATAAACTCTCGAAGCTTTCCGGTTATGCAATCAGGTGTTGGGGATACAGGGGAAGCATAATATCTCACCCAAAACTAGCAAATCCTACATCCAGCTGTATCCATCCTTCAACACATAACCAAGAAACCTTCGGAAATCGTTTACCTCAACCTTCGAAAAGCATCCGTTATACGAGTTATGGCAATACTCCCGAACTCCCGCCCCAGTACTGGGTGGCGTCGAGGTTATCTCACCAACAACTGCATAAAAGAGATTTTTGATGTCGGTGAAACTAAACTCAGGTATTCCAGAACTGCAACGATGAAATTGTGACGACAACACCTCGGAGCTCAACTCCCCGGGACACTACCACAACCCCTAAATGACAGGAGGCACCAAGAACAATGTTCTCGTCACAAAACCATCGGAACGATTCCAAGAAACCCGCGTGATCCTAATTTTTTTTAGTGAAATTTGAGAAGAGAAGAGTCAAAACTCTACGTCAGGATGCCTCACCAGAGCGACGAAGGGACTGAGGAGTAAAAAGAAGTCCTAACTCTCCGATATATATAATTCCTAAATGACTCAAAACATTTCTAGACTCAATAACGCCAGCGATTCGATCAAGCAGGGGGGCTCCTAAGTCGGGGAAGACTCTGATTACCAACTTGTAACGCCCTCTATGCGGCTATATCTCCCACGTGTCGAAGCACGACTTGGAGGCATAACCGCATTGAAAGCAATGTCGCAACTGAGGTAATCTTCACACAACCCATGTAATACATAAGGTAAAAGAGTTACATAGTTGACTTACAATCGCCACTTCACACAAATACATGAATAAAACATTACATCAACCAGATACAATCAAGGTCCGACTACGGAACCCAAAATAAAAGAAGACTACCCCAAATGCTAGACAGATCCCCGATCGTCCCAACTGGGCTCCACTACTGATCAACTAGAACGAAACAACACAAAGGACAAGATCTTCATCGAGCTCCTCCTTGAGCTTGGTTGCGTCATCTGCTTGGTTCAACGGCACCTGCAAGCTGGTTTTGGAAGTATCTATGAGTCACGGGGACTCAGCAATCTCACACCCTCGCGATCAAGACTATTTAAGCTTATAGGTAAGGTAAAAGGTATGAGGTGGAGCTACAGCAAGCGACTAGCATATTTGGTGGCTAACATATACACAAAAGAGAGCGAGAAGAGAAGGCAAAGCACGGTCGAGAAACTATGATCAAGAAGTGATCCTATAACAACCTACGTCAAGCATAACTCCAACACCGTGTTCACTTCCCGGACTCCGCCGAGAAGAGACCATCACGGTTACACACGCGGTTGATGTATTTTAATTAAGATAAACTTCAAGTTTTCTACGATCGGACATTAACAAATTCCCATCTGCCCATAACCGCGGGCATGACTTTCGAAAGTTCAAATCCCTGCAGGGGTGTCCCAACTTAGCCCATCACAAGCTCTCATGGTCAACGAAGGATATTCCTTCTCCCAAGACAATCCGATCAGGCTCAGCATCCAGGTTACAAGACATCCTCGACAATGGTAAAACAAGTCCAGCAACACTGCCCGAATGTGCCGACAAACCCCGATAGGAGCTGCACATATCTCGTTCTCAGGGCACACTCAGATGAGCTCTCCATACAACTAAAACCAAACCTCGAGTTTCCCCGAGGGGGCGCTGCACAGGGCTCTAGTTTGGACCAACACTCAGAGGAGCACTGGCCCGGGGGGGGGGGTTACATAAAGATGACCCTTGAGTCTGCAGAACCCAAGGGGAAGAAAAGGCTAGGTGGCGAATGGTAAAACCAATGTTGGGCATAGCTGGAGGAGTTTTATTCAAGGCGAACTGTCAAGGGGTTCCCATTATAACCCAACCGCGTAAGGAACGCAAAATCCGGGAACTTAACACCAATATGACAGAAACTAGGGCGGCAAGAGTGGAACAAAACACCAGGCATAAGGCCGAGCCTTCCACCCTTTACCAAGTATATAGATGCATTAATTAAATAAGCGATATTGTGATATCCCAACAAGTAAACCTGCTCCAACAAGGAACAATATCTCCATGTTCCAATAGGGAACAAACTTCAACCTTCACCTGCAACTAACAACGCTATAAGAGGGGCTGAGCAAAGCGGTAACATAGCCAAACAACGGTTTGCTAGGACAAGGTGGGTTAGAGGCTTGGTTCAACAATATGGGAGGCATGATAAGCAAGTGGTAGGTATCGCAGCATAGGCATAGCAAAAGAGCGAGCAACTAGCAAGCAAAGATAGAAGTGATTTTGAGGGTATGGTCATCTTGCCTGAGGTCCCGCAAGGAAGAAGAACGAGTCCATGAAGAAGACAAACGGGCGTAGTCGAACGAACCCTCACAACACGACATTATCGGAACTAAGCCGAAGAAGCAACACTGGAAAGAAGCAAACAATCATGGTAAACAACCAACACATAATCATGGCATGATGCACAATCAAGTATGATGCATGTCCGGTTAATGAAGCATGGCATGGCAAAGGGCACAAACAAAACTACAAGTTAAGTGGAGCTCAATATGCAACGAGTTGCATATTGACGGAACACCACATCGATTATTTAGTTCTCTCTCGTTTAGGTACCCAACAATATTAAATGTTGTTAAACATGGCAAGAGGTGAGGAATAACAAAACTACACCATCTAAAACATTTAAATGGGGCCGGATATAACAAATAACGAATCCCGTAAATCCCCATATGCCTTAGTAATTTAATGCAACAACAATTTAAACATTTTTAATTGTTGTTATCATGATGCGGATGACAAGAACAAGTTTTATGCAATTTTTATTAAAAGTTGACAAGAGCATTATGAAGCACTTGTCACCGTGGTGGAAAGAAAAAGGGGTGCCACGGCAACGAATCCGAAAATGATGCCATGGCAACATATCGGCTCCGGTAACTCGATTGAGATCCCGGTGCAAAAGAAAGTGCGACGGGAGCGTGACATGCGATAGAAGGTGGGGTGCTCCCGGTTACCGGGTTCCCACATGACGGTTACAAGGTAAAAGAGGGCAACGTGCATCGACAAATCGAGCACGGTGCAAGCACGAGCATCTCATACATAGCAAGCATTCGTTCAAGGACGTCGTCTCGGGGTTATACCTTCGAAGCATGCAAATGAGACGGTTCGGGTTCGATGGGACGTAGTGGAAGTAGGCGTTCTCACGACGGTAGAGGAAGTAGTGGTACACGTCTCAAAGAAGGACATGACACATTCGATGTTTCCGAGGGGACGGTAGGGGAACTTGGCGTTAGTGCTACACGGGTCTTCGGTGACGGTCGATGTACATGGCAAACGTAGAGGTACTATGCTTCGGTCGTCGTGCTACTTGGCGATAGTAGTGGTACAAGGGTTGTAGCCGGCCTTGGCTGTTCATCATGTAATCGTAAACGTTCCGCAGATGTACATGTCGTCGTATCCGTTCAGATCTTGGAGCGATGGTAGTCGTTCACTTGACGGTCTAGAAGGATTCGAAGGGGTACTTGGCGGTCTTCGGACTTGTCGCTCTCGTCCTTGTGACGGTAGTCAAACTTGAAGTTTTAGGTTCATAGGTCTTCAGTGACGGTAGTTGTTCACGGCTCTTGTGACCTGCGGTTCTACGGCAACGATAGTCGTACACGTCCGTAGATGTTCGGGATCGTCACCGTTCGTAGTCAAAGTAGTTGAACTTGACGATCGTCGACGTCGTGGTACTTGGCGAATTCGCATGGTCGTACACGTTCCAACATCAAACTTGGAGGGGCTCCGACGGTGTTGTACTTGGCGAATCCTCGACAGTCCTGGCGATCTCTGGTGAAGGTGTTGCGTTCATTTGACAGAGTGAAAACAGCGACAGCAGCAGGCACGGGGCTCGTCTGGTTCCCGGCCAGATCTGGGCCAATGGAACTCCATGGGGCGGTAGCAAGGAAGAGCTAGGCGTTGGGGAGGTTCCGTAGCGACAGCAGCGGCCTCCCAAGGGGCGGTGACGTCCATGGCCTCTGATGCATGCGGTTCAGTCGCTGGCGGCGAGGTAGCTGGGGCGGCAGGGTTGTGAGGAGGTGAAACATAGGACGTGGAGGCCAGAGGTGGTCCTCGTCGATGATGGAGGGACACAGGCGCGAGCGGGAGGTTGGGTGTGCGGCGCATGGTGGGGGAGCGCTCCGGCAAGAACGATGCAGGGGAGGCCCAGCAGGCTGTGGTGCCCGGCGTCCCCGGCATCATGGCAGGGCGGCGAGCTCGGCCCTCGCGTCCATGGAGGCAAGGAAAGAAGGCCATGGCAGGAGGCGCGGCGCGGGGTAGAGCAGAGGGAGGCGACGGTAGTGGGCTGCTGCGATCGAGAAGAGAGATCGAGGGAAAGATGGGAACGGCCTGAGGAGAGTCGAAGGGAGGATGAGGATGGGATCGAGGCTCCTCGACCCTGTGTGGCGGCGCGAGGGAACGAGGGAAGGGAGAGGGATCGAACGGGATGTAGCCTCGCTCGGTCCTAGGGTTAGGTTAAGTGGGGCGACTGGGCCTTAGAGGCCCAGGAGAAGGAGCGAGCTGGTTGGGCCTCAAGGAAGCAGGCCGGCCTGGCTGCTAGCTCTCTCTCCCACCAAATTCCTTCCTTTTTTTAATTTATTGTTTATATAAATAAACAACCCACAAAGGGGGAAATCCAGGGGTTTTTGGTTAGAAAAATGAGATATATAAAAATATATCTGGAACCCTGGATTTATGTAGGTTTCAATAAATTGCTCTGGCATTTTTAGAAGGTAGAAAAATAATTAGAGTTTGAATTATCCTCAAACTCCAATCATTTTTGAACCTGAACAAAACAACTTCGAATGGGATGAAATCTGACAGAGAGGGTGTAGGGAAAAGGCAAGATTTATAGGGAAAAGATGAACATTAATGGAGGAGGAATAAGGTTGCTTGCAAAGACATGAAAGAAGAAGGAAGTGAGAGGGATGATGCATGGGTATGGCTTGAGAGAGAGATGACAAGGAAAAATATATGAAGTTAAGTCGGATACAAGAAGAGTTGAGGAGTAATGCAATTCTGTGATGGGTGATTCCAAGTTATTGGAATATAATTTGTATAGCTCCCTAAAATATTGGGAGAATATGTTTTCAAGAGAAATCACCATAGTGAATATCCCTCGATTTAAATGGACCGAAGATCCATGCAATTTATTTAGTTGAGTTAAGAAAAGAAATGACATGATGGCATGATGAGAAGATGCAATGCATAAGATGCAAAGATGAAAGCGATGAACCAAACAAATCACACGATGAAACCCGAAAACCCTGGAAGGCAACTGAAGCTCCGGTCTTGGGGCGTCAGATTGCCTTAGTTTGTTTTTCATCCTGAAGTCAAAGTTGCGGTGGTGGGTCCATTTGGTGTGCCTGGTTTGTCCTTCGTAGTTCTTTGTCAAGTTTGGAGTTGTGTCTCGAATCGTCGGAGGGTGTGCGAAGTTGTATCTTCGTTGGATCTCGCGGGACTCAGTCGGTGGTAGTTTTGGTGAATCTGTTTGGATCCGGTCTTTGGTCGTATTTGTTTGGGTGTTTACTGATTTGATCCTTCTGATCTACGACTTTCTTCATCGGCGATTGTTGTTGCTCGGGTGTGCTGGTCCTATGGACCTTGACACGACGACTTCCGAACTGTTGACTACAACAAAATTTGTCCGGCTCCAGCGAGGAAGCACAGTGACGGTGGCGCTCCTTCAGATCGCTCCAGTGCTTGTAGTCGTCGCTAGGTGGTTCATAGACCTAGTTCTAATTTTTTTACCTCTGTTGTTCTTTGTACTATCATGATTGAAGATGAATGGATTGATAATTTCTCATGCAAAAAAGTTTGGATTTGTGTTTCTTGTTGTCACAATTACATTTTATGGGAAGCTAAAAATAATTACTCTCGTTATACTAATTTTTTTAATGAATACGTGTGGTATGCATAGTATTTTTTTTATAAAAATCTTTTTTCAAGCAGGACCCATCATTGTTTCCCTCTTTTTGTGCGGGGAAAACAATTATTTCCCTCTTGCCCCTTAGACTACCCACAGTGAGAGTAACATAGGTGGTAACATCACACTTATCTAGGCAAAATAGATGATGTAGCATGTAGTTAAGAAAGAGAGGCATGTGGTAACATAGCTAGTTAACGTAACATCACATATATCAAGAAAAGATGAGTCTACAACCTAATAAATGAAGTGATGCATGGCATAACACATATGTTACTATCCAGTGTGGAGGTAGTAACATATAGACTAGTAACATATGCATGTTACTACTCTAAATTACTCCCCACTATGACTAGTCTTAGCAAATTTTACAACCCATCTTGTATAGGCCACGTGCCCACGTCCTTGCATCCCTCACCCCTTTTCCCTCTGTGATCAAACTTCCCGGAAGGTCACCCATCCTCACACTACTCCAGCCCAAGCACGCTTAACTTCGTAGTTCTATCCAACCCCAGCACCACCTCACTTCACAGGCACTTGTTGATATATCTATCATATCAATCCTATTAAACCTTGCTGATGTCTAGGACTTAGTTCATGAGTATGATGAAATTTTGAAAAAATATTTCAAACTTCCCAGTCATATTACGTATCATATTTTGAAAAATAATTCAATTTTTTTTTCGAAACCAATTTTTTTCTGTTACTAGTGGCGCACCTAGCATACGGTGCGCCACTAGTAAGTTTGAAATTTTTTGAATTTTTTTGCCTCCGGGTCTTAAAAGCCCCGTAACCTTTTTCTGTTAGGTTTTTGGGGATTTTGAAAATGTTTAACCGGGTTGCCCCCGTTAAATTTGGATGTAACTTTTCGAGTAGATGATTTTTCATATAGAAAACTTTTTAATCCGAGTTCGTATGCAAAAGTTATGCCCATTTTACAAATTCCAGAGAGATTTTGCAAATAAAGTCGAAATTCATATTTGTAAATTTTCCCCACAACTAGACCACATATCACATGGGAAACTTATTTTCTTTTATTTTTTTTGACATTTCCATCAATTTCTTTTATTTTTTTAAACTGAAAAGGCGGTCCACCGGGGGGGGTGCATTCGGTGGAAGTTTTGGTCCATGTTAGTAATGGCGCACCGTGGGAGTGGTGCGCCATTACTAGTTAAACTAGTAATGGCGCACCACACCCACGGTGTGCCATTACTAGTTTTGAAAAATAAAATAAAAAAAATTCTGATTTTTTTAAAAAAAAACTTAGTAATGACGCACCAGTTGACAGTGCGCCATTACTAGTTTTAACTAGTAATGACGCACTGTCCACTGGTGCGACATTACTAGTTTTGAAAAAATAAATAAAAAAATTTGAAAAAAAAATTAAAAAAATGTACTAGTGGCGCACCGTGGATGTGGTGCGCCATTACTAGTTTAACTAGTAATGGCGCACTATCCACTGGTGCGCCATTACTAGTTTTGAAAAAAAATGAATTTTTTTTGTTACTAATGCCGCACCATGGATGTGGTGCGCCATTAGTATTTGGACACTAAAGGTGCACCTACACATGGTGCGCCATTAGTATATACTAATGGCGCACCACATGTTTGGTACGCCATTAGTGGCCATATCATCTATAGCCCTTTTCCTAGTAGTGTTTTGTACAGAGAGCAACGTGTAGTACTGTCTATCATTTGGAGTGTGTTCATTCTGATTGACATTACCTTCAAAATTGCATGTGAAGGATCAAAAGATGAATTCTTAGTTATACTGTTATAGATAGAAGCTAACCAGTCAATTAGAACATCTAAGTTTTTTAACTGTATCGACAATTAAATTTCAACTGTATTGCATCATATTTAATCTCCCTTACAACTTATCTGATCATTTCTTCGGAATTGGAAATAGTACTAGAGGAATTGTTATCTATGGCAAGGGTGATGCTGTCTATGGAAATGATTGTCGAGCATTATGATACATATGGTGATGAAGGGTGACGAGTCTAATGTCCTTTGTCAAGACATGCAACAAAGTGAAGTTATGAGTTATGGTCAATTTAGCTTATGCATAATGGTTGGACCCTTAGATCTTAGTTACTATTTTGTTTTGCATTTCAAACTTCCTACATAGATCACGGTGATCAATGTAATTTTGATGTAACTCTTCTGATATTCTAAAATGTGTGCTAAATATAATAGTATATGTTATTTGGTCATCTGTGGGTTGTGCAATTATGAGATATATTTGAAATGGAAAGAAAATCCTTGAAGGGTGAGTAACGTCCTACCATGGAACAAGCATCACAGCTACCCAATATGACAATGGAAACTTCACACCATCGATGAATATATGTATTGAGGGTGTCGTTTGGCCCGTCAACTAAAGGAATCCCCGTAGGGGTGTACACATAGTCATCGGTCATACTAGTTGATAGTTTGGTCCTCCTCTAGGCTATAATGATCCCCGAGGGTCAAATATATACCATCAACTATTACAAAAGTCGAAGGCAAGTCATAACTCTCGGAAAATAGATAACCGACGGGAAACCGTCAGCTATAAGTGTCGTCAAGTTTCTGTGAGCCGGCTGGTGACCAAAACATGTCCGACGGCTCACCGTCGGCTAATTACCGTTGGAGAAGGTATTACCCTACAGTACCATCGGCTATTACGGTAATGGCCGACCAAGCATAGCCGAAGGGATATTGCCGATGGTGTACCAACAGTTATACAGAAATCTGACGGTGAGAAAAAATATCCGACGGTAATTTGACCCTCGGTTATAGTGGGAAATTTAGTAGTGATATATACTTGGTAATGGGTGGAAGGCTCGGCCTTATGCCTGGTGTTTTGTTCCACTCTTGCCGCCCTAGTTTCCGTCATACCGGTGTTATGTTCCTTGATTTTGCGTCCCTAACACGGTGAGGGTTTATGAGCCCCTCTTGATAGCTCGCTTTGAATAAAACTCCTCCAGCAAGGCCCAACTTTGGTTTTACCATTTGCCTAATAACAACTAAAACTTGCATAGGGACCGGCTAGCACCCGAGGACTCTTAATCAACCCCCGGTCCAAAGCTCCTCATGAGTGTTGGTCCAAACCTGTCAACTGTCGGTGACCTCCAGGGGCAACTCTGGATTTGGCCTACTGGAAGTTTGGACAATCCGATCGTGGCCTAAGACGAGATACGCGTAGCTACTATCAGGGTGTCGGCACGTCGGGAGGTCTTGCTGGATTTGTTTTACCATTGTCGAAATATTTTGTGCACGGGGATTCCGAGTCTGATCGGAGGGTCCCGCGATGGAGGATTGTCTCCGCGGATCGTGAGCTTGTCATGGGCTAAGTTGGGACACCCCTGCAGGGTTTAAACTTTCAAGAGCCGTGCCCGCCGTTATGTGGCAGATGGAAATTTGTTAATATCCGGTTGTAGTGGACTTGAAGTAAACTCAACTAAGATACACCAACCGCGTGCGTATCTGTGACTGTCTCTTTTCGGGTTCTTTCGAGAAGAGCACACGGTTGTGTTATGTTTGAACGTAAGTAGTTCAGGATCACTTCTTGATCATCATTAGTTTGCGACCATTTGCGTAGTTTCTCATCTTACTCTTGTACTCATAAGTTAGCCACCATACATTGCTTAGCCGTTGCTGCAACCTCACCACTTATCCTTTCCATACCCATTAAGCTTTGCCAGTCTTGATACCCATGGTAATGGGATTGCTGAGTCCTCGTGGCTCACAAATTATTACAACAACAGTTGCAGGTGCAGGTTATGCGGAGCTTTGACGTGAGAGCGTTGCTTGCTTGCTTTCGGAGTTCTTCTTCTTTTTCTTCGATCAAGGTATAAGTTCCGGGTCGGGGAACCTGGGATTAGCAGGGTGGATGTCGTTCTTCTTTTTCGTTTGATTTCATCCGTAGTCGGATCCTACTCTTCTGTATGATGGTTGCTATGTATTGATGTATTGTTGTATGAATGTTGTAACTTGTGGCGAGTGTAAGCCTTTATCTTGTATTCTCATCAATTCAGTACATGGTATGTTGTAATTATATCCACCTTGCTATGCGCTCGAAATGCAGTTATGCCCCAATCATGAGTTCCTCACGTGATTGGGATAGAATCGCATCTTGGGTGCTACATGTGTTTAAGCCCACTTTTCAGGAGCTGGCTCTGCAGCCCAAGCGCAACAAGGCCAAGGCCAAGCCCATCTTTGCTGAAATGCCAGATGACCCAGCATATGCAGATATTCCCCAGCAACTCCAGTCAGTCGCCTACAGGCAATTGGGAAGGAACTTGAAATTGATGCAAAGCTCCTCACTCTGGATGCACTTATGGTGGATCCACTAAATGCTGGAAACACTACTCCTAATGAATAGTGTAATCATGTCTTTATGGGTCTGGCAAGCCTCTAAATGTGCTGTTGATATTCTGTGGTTATGGTCTTTATATTTTGGAAAACTTTTATGTAATAATGGTGGAATAGAGCTGTTTAAGTTCTGTGGACATGTGGCATTGTGTGTCATGTGGTTTGTGGTCTTTATGTTTTGCTTTCTTAATGAGTAATCATTGTAGAAATTGGAATGTTCTTTGCTGGAATGTAAGGGGCCTAAATGCTGAGACTAGGCAGAGGGTTGTGAGGCAAAAAATTGATGAGAGCCAATGTACTGTTGCTTGCTTATAGGAAACTAAGTGCTCCTCTTTTGATTCTAGGACAATTAAAATCTTCTGTCCAAAGAGGTTTGACTCTTTTGCATACTCCCCTTCCAAGGGTGCCTCAGGAGGAACCCTTGTGGTTTGGAATTCCTCTGTTTTTGTTGGGACTTTATTAGAAGTTCAACAGTATGCTGTGGTTATCAAATTTGTTTCCACACAGAATAATGAAAAGTGGACTTTGGTTTCTGTATATGGGACTTGCCAGGGTGAAGCCAGCAATAATTTTGGTACTTGGCTTTATAACTTGCATGTTCCTTTGGAAGAAAATTGGCTCCTATTAGGGGATTTTAACTTCATGAGGTCTCTGGAGAATAGAATTTTGCCTGGAGGGGATTTGAATGATATCTTCATTTTTAGTGAGATAATTGGGCATTTGGGTCTATTAGAGTTGCCTATAAAGCGTAGATCTTTCACATGGTAAAAAATGCAAGACACACCACTTCTTGAACAATTGGATTGGTTTTTCACCTCTGTGGAATGGATCACTGACTACCCTATGATTGAGGTGCTCCCTCTAGCTAGAACAACTTCTGACCATGTCCCATGTGTTGTTACCATTAAAACTTCCATCCCAAAATCAAATCTCTTTAGGTTTGAGAATTATTGGTTAGAATTGGAGGGTTTTATGGAGTGTGTGGAGAAATCTTGGCAGAAACCTTCCTGGAAGGGACACATTACTGCTAGGATTGCAGATAAGTTTAAAACCTTGAGAATGTGCCTCAAGAGGTGGCAACTGAGTGTTTCTAAACTAAAAAACTTGATCACTAAATGCAATCATGTAATCTTGCTATTGGATGAGCTTGAAGAGTTTAGGTCTCTATTTAGGTAGGAGTCTAATTTTAGGAGAATTGTTAAAGCCCATGTGGAAAACTTATTCCATTTCGAATTTATCTACTGGAAGAAAATATGTACCATAAGGTACATTAAAGTGGTTGGAGAAAATACTAATTTCTTTCATGCAATGGCCACTGAGAGGCATAGGAGGAATTCAATTGCTAGTCTGAAATTGATAGATGGAACAGTGGTCACTGAGCATTCTCAAATGGAGGGAGTGATTTGGATTTTTTTAAAAAAACAAAATGGGTACTTAAAGAGGAATTAGGATGGGATTTGACCTATCTACTCTCATTAATCCTGTGGAGGGACTTGATGTGCTCACCCAGCATTTTGAGAAGGAAGAAATGGACAATGTTGTGAAACATATGCCAGTGCATAAAGCCCTAGGGCCAGATGGTTTCAATGGTTTATTCTTTAAGAAATGTTGGCACATAATCTCTAATGATTTTTATGAGTTATCCTAGGCTTTTTATGATGGTTCTGCTGTCCTGGAAAATATTAATGGCTCCTACATTACACTGGTGCCTAAAAAGCTCTCACCTGAGGAAGTGGGGGATTTCAGACCCATTTCATTAACTGGGATGGGCCTGAAGTTTCTTTCTAAGATGGCAGCTAACAGATTTTAGAATTTGATTATGCAGTGTATACACAAGAACCAGTATGATTTTATCAAAAGTAGGACAATTCAGGATTGCATTGGCTGGACGTTTGAGTATTTGCATCAGTGCCATCAATCCAAGAGGCCCATTGTTATTCTTAAACTAGACTTTGAGAAGTCTGGAGCATGAGGCTATTGTTCAAATTTTGAGGCACAAAGGTTTCAATGATAATTGGATATTATGGATGAAGCAGCCGCTATCTACTAGAACATCTTCTGTACTCCTTAATGGTGTTCCTAGAAGAAAGTTTATCTGCAAGAAGGGAGCGAGGCAGGGGGTCATGTCTCTCCTGTTCTTTTTGTTATAGCTGTTGATCTTCTGCAAACAGTAATCAATGATATGTTCATAAAGGGGATTCTTTAGCTACCTATTCCTTGCCATGACCAGGATTATCCACTTATCTAATATACAAATGACACTTTGATCATCCTACCCGCTGACAAGGCTTTGCTTTGAAGGATATGCTTAAGGTTTTCTCATAGTCCATTGGTCTTGATGTGAATTATCATAAGTCCTTCATCATCCCAATTAATGTTGACCCTTCTCACATGTCTTACCTAGCTACTGCTTTTGGTTGCCAAATTGGAAAAAATGCCTTTCACCTATCTTGGGTTTCCAGTGGGTACCACAAGGCCAAATATGGTTCATTTTATGCCCTTGGTCGACTGTATGGAGAGAAGAGTGACTGCCAGTTCCTCTTTTCTAAATCAAGGAGAAAGATTGCAGTGTCTAAACTCTGCATTATCTTCTATGCCCATTTTCTTTCTCTATAGTTTGGCTGTTCCTGCTGGGATTTTGAACCAGCTGGAGAGAATATAGAGACAATGCCTCTGGAGAAAACAAAGGGATGAGCCTGCTCCCTCCCTTGCTGCTTGGGAGCTGATTTGTAGGCCCAAAAATAGAGGAGGACTTGGTATCCTAAATTTTGGGGTGCAAAATGTTGCTCTTATTTTAAAGCATGCACATAATTTCCTGAATAAGAAAGATCTTCCTTGGGTGTCTTTAATTTGGGACATATACTACCATGGCAGGGTGCCCCAAGGAACTTCAGACTGTGGCTCTTTCTAGTGGAGGGATGTGTCCAAAACAATGCAGAGCAACAGAGATTGTTCATGGGTTCGGATTAATGAGGGATACACTGCTCTGTTTTGGTCTGACCATTGGAAGCTAGGTCAAGAAGTTAATACTTTACAGTCCAGATATCCTAGGCTCTTTTCTTATGCCAAGGATCCTTGGGTTACTGTCAAAGAGCTTTTTGAGACGCATGACATCTTTCAAAACTTCCACCTTCCTCTCTCAGCACAGGCCTATGAGGAGATGATCAATATGTAATCTCTGATGGAGAGCCATAATAGAGTACCTGGGTCCAAAGATGTCTGGCTTTTGCAAGGCTCTACCAAAGAGTACAAACCAAAGATGTTTTACTCTCACACTTTTGTATCTAAATATTTTAATCCATTGACCACTTCGATAAGGAAATCCTCTTGCACCATGAAAATCAAAGTGTTTGCCTGGATGCTCATAATGGATAGATTAAACACTAAAGATATGGTGGAGAAGAGAAATTGGCATTTGGATGATGGGGTGACCTGTGTGCTATGCCCATTGCATGCAAGAGAAACTAGAGACCATCTCTTTTTTAACCGCAATTTCAGTGTGAGAGTGTGGAATTATCTTCAGATTGATTGGTCTGCAGGGGATTCAATGACTGATTTGGTTATTCAGGCTAGGAGAAGTTTTGATAAACCTTTATTCACTAAAGTGGTATTCATTTCCTGTTAGAATATTTGGATCATTCGAAATGCCAAAGTCTTCAGGAGTGAAAGGGCTAGTTTCAACAAATGGAGAGGTGCTTTCATCCATGACATCAGCCTCATGCAATGCAGAATCAAATATGCCTACAAGGATGATCTGTCAAGATGGGTGTCTTTTTTTCCTCCCTGAGGCCTTGTTTTGCCGCTCTTGTTTATTTGTCTTCTATAGACTAGATTGCTCGATTACCACTTGTAATCCATGTTATGTTCTTGTATCTCCTTCTCTTTATTAATAAAGCTCATGATAGGTTGTGGGGGTTTTGCCCACAGTTCCCAGTCAAAAAAACCCGGAGCATCTCACATGAAGGATCATGCTTTCCAAAAGGAGACGTGTCAATTCAAACTCTAGTGGCTGGTGACTTCATTGTTTGGCCTCATAAAATGGTATCGTTAGCTATATTTAAGACATTTTTTGAGTTTAACATGCATTTTGTGCATAAAAATAAAATTACAACCAGAACTGCATGTGATGTCGAAAGGGATGATGATCGCCATTTGATCTGGGAGCATCCAATGGTGCAGACGTACGGTCCGTGGGGTTTGGGTTCCGGCCAATAACAAAGCACGACTCAGATCTTGGGCAGGGTTTGGTTGGCACACGACTTTCATCAACGAACCGTTGCTATTCGCAAACTAGATTGCATATTTTTGTACACAGATACTGTACTGAGGTCAATCGAGTGTGCTACCTCTACGATATAATAATAATAACAAAAAATAGTTCATATTCATTTCCTGAGCTGACAGCATATTGATAACCCACAAGTATAGGGGATCGCAGCAGTTTTTGAGGGTAGAGTATTCAACCCAAATTTATTGATTCAACACAAGGGGAGCCAAAGAATATTCTCAAGTATTAGCAGCTGAGTTGTCAGTTCAACCACACCTGGAAACATAATATCCGCGACAAAGTATGTAGTGGCAAAGTAATATGATAGTAGTCGTAACGGTGGCAAAAGTAATATTTTTGGTTTCATAGTGATTGTAACAATAGCAACGGAAAAGTAAATAAGCGAAGAACAATATGTTAAAAGCTCGTAGGCATTGGATGGGTGATGGAGAATTATGTCGGATGCGATCAATCATGCAACAGTTATAACAAGGGTGACACAGAACTAGCTCCATTTCATCAATGTAATGTAGGCATGTATTCCGAATATAGTCATATGTGCTTATGGAAAAGAACTTGCCCTCCCGTGGCAGCGGGGTCCTATTGGAAACTAAGGGATATTAAGGCCTCCTTTTAGTAGAGTACCGGACCAAAGCATTAACTCATAGTGAATACATGAACTCCTCAAACTACGGTCATCACGGTAAGTATCCCGATTATTGTCACTTCGGGGTTAATGGATCATAACACATAATAGGTGACTATAGACTTGCAAGATAGGATCAAGAACTCACATATATTCATGAAAACATAATAGGTTCAAATCTGAAATCATGGCACTCGGGCCCTAGTGACAAGCATTAAGCATAGCAAAGTCATAGAAACATCAATCTCAGAACATAGTGGATACTAGGGATCAAACCCTAACAAAACTAACTCGATTACATGATAAATCTCATCCAACCCATCACCGTCCAGCAAGCCTACGATGGAATTACTCACGCACGGCAGTGATCATCATGATTGGTGATGGAGGAAGGTTGATGATGACGATGGCGACGGATTCCTCTCTCCGGAGCCCTGAACAGACTCCAGATCAGCCCCCCGAGAGATTTTAGGGCTTGGCACTGGCTCCGTATCGTAAAACGCGATGAATCCTTCTCTTTGATTTTTTCTCCCCAAACATGAATATATGGAGTTGGAGTTGAGGTCGATGGAGCGTCAGGGGGCCCACGAGGTAGGGGGCGCGCCCAGGGGGGTAGGCGCCCCCCACCCTCGTGGATAGGGTGTGGGCCCCCTGACGTGGATCTTTTCGCTATTATTTTTTATATATTCCAAAAATAATCTCCGTTGATTTTCAGGTCATTCTGAGAACTTTTATTTCTGCACAAAAATAACACCATGGTGATTCTACTGAAAACAGCGTCAGTCCGGGCTAGTTCCATTCAAATCATGCAAGTTAGAGTCCAAAATAAGGTCAAAAGTGTTTGGAAAAATAGATATGATGGAGACATATCAACTCCCCCAAGCTTAAACCTTTGCTTGTCCTCAAGAAATTCAGTTGATAAACTGAAAGTGATAAAGAAAAACTTTTACAAACTCTGTTTGCTCTTGTTGTTGGAAATATGTAAAGCCAGCATTCAAGTTTTCAGCAAAGATTATGAACTAACCATATTCACAATAACATTTAGGTCTCGTGTTTTCTTATATCAATGGCATAATCAACTAGCGAGCAATAATAATACTTCTCGGATGACAACACTTCCTCAAAATAATCATAATATGATATAACAAGATGGTATCTCGCTAGCCCTTTTTGATACCGCAAAACATAAATGCAGAGCACCTTTAAAGATCAAGGGCTGACTGGAAATTGTAATTCATGGTAAAAGAGATCCAGTCAAGTCATACTCAATGTAAACTAACAATAATACATGCAAATGACAGCGGTGCTCCCCAATTGGTGCTTTTTAATAAGAGGATGATGACTCATAAAAGTAAATGGATAGGCCCTTCGCAGAGGGAAGCAGGGATTTGTAGAGGTGCCAGAGCATGGTTTTGAAATAGAGATGAATAATATTTTGAGCGGTATACTTTCATTGTCAACATAACAACCGAGAGATCTCGATATCTTCCATGCTACACACATTATAGGCGGTTCCCAAGCAGAATGGTGCAGTTTATACTCCCCCACCACCAACAAGCATCAATCCATGGCTTGCCCGAAACAAAGGGTGCCTCCAAATAACAACAATCCTGGGGGAGTTTTGTTTGCAATTATTTTGATTTGATTTGAGCATGGGATTGGGCATCCTGGTGACAAGCCATTTTCTCGTGAGTGAGGAGTGGAGTCCACTCCTCTTGAGAATAACCCACCTAGCATGGAAGATACAGACAGCCCTAGTTGATACATGATCTATTCGAGCATACAAAAAAAATGTTTATTTGAAGGTTTAGAGTTTGGCACATACAAATTTACTTGGAACGGCAGGTAGATACCGTATATAGGAAGGTATGGTGTACTCATATGGATTAACTTTGGGGTTTATGGAATTGGATGCACAAGCAGTATTCCCGCTTAGTACAAGTGTAGGCTAGAAAGAGACTGGGAAGCGACCAACTAGAGAGCGACAACAGTCATGAAGATGCATTAAAATTAATCAACACCGAATGCAAGCATGAGTAGGATATAATTCACCATGAACATAAATATCGTAGAGGCTATGTTGATTTTTTTTCAACTACATGCGTGAACATGTGCCAAGTCAAGCCACTCGAATCGTTTAAAGGAGGACACCACCCTATCATACCACATCACAACCATTTGAATAGCATGTTGACATGCAAGGTAAACCATTATAAACTCCTAGCTAATTAAGCATGCCATAAGCAACTATAAGCTCTAATTGTCATTTCAAACATGTTTTGATTCATAATAGGCTGAACCAGGAACGATGAACTAATCATATTTACAAAAACAAGAGAGGTCGAGTTCATACCAGCTTTTCTCATCTCAACCAGTTCATCATATATCGTCATTATTGCCTTTCACTTGCACGACCAAATAGTGTGGACAATAATAATAATGCACATACATTGGACTAAGCTGGAATCTGCAAGCATTCAATTCAAGAGAGAAGACAAGGTAATATGGGCTCTTTGTTAGATCAACAATAATGCATATGAGAGCTACTTAACATTTTCATTATGGTCTTCTCCTTTCGACCCCCAAAGAAAAGAAATAAAACTATTTACACGGGAAAGCTCCCAACAAGCAAAAGAAGAACGAGAAATCTTTTTTAGTTTTCTTTTTAATTACTACTACTACAAGCATGGAAAGTAAACTAGCTAAAAGCTACAAATATTTTTTTGGTTTTTCTTAAGGTTTTTCAAGAACACAAGAAGAAAGCTTAAAAAGAAATTAAACTAGCATGGATGATACAATGAAAAAGTATGAGCACCAACAACTGGCATGAGTGTGTGAACATGAATGTAATGTCGGTGAGAGATACATACTCCCCCAAGCTTAGGTTTTTGGCCTAAGTTGGTCTATGCCCATGGATGGCCTGGTGGATATCCGAAGTTGAAGCTGGGGTCGTACTGAGATGCATCAGCTACTACCTGAAGGGCTGCAGCTTGGAGGCGGGCTGCCTACATCCTCCTCTCGTACTCGTTCGCCTCCTCTCTGGTTATAACATATCTCCCTTTTACCTGAAAGTCAAAGAAAGTAGGAGCAGGGAGAGCGACATGATAGGTACGTCGTTTGTCAAAGATTAGTTGGTACCGGAGGGACTGATCGTTCCTCTCAACAAACTGATGACGAACCATAGCATTATAATCTAAATAAGTAGGAGGCAACTCAATATCATCTCCACGTATGGGTATCTCAAGAAAATCAGCTAAACATGTTGCATAAATTCCATCAAAGAAATCTCCATTAATACTATTATTATGCAACCTACGTGCAACAATGGCCCCCAAGTTATATTGTCTATCTCCTAATACAACACTCTTGAGAAAACTAAGATCGGGAACACACATGTGACATGCCTTGTCCTTACCGTTAATGCATCTACCTATAAAGAGAGCAAAATAATGTATGGTAGGAAAATGAATGCTCCCTATGGTAGCTTGCGTGATCTGCCTAGATTCCCCCACAGTTATACTAGCAAGAAAGTCTTTATTTTCAGATTTGCGAGGCTCACTAGCACTACCCCACTATGGGAGTTTACAAGTAGTATTAAAATCTTCTAAGTCCATGGTATAAGATTTATCATAAAGATCAAACAGGACAGTTTGAGAATTGCGTGATGATGTAAATTTAAACCTTCTCACAAATGATTCAGTTAAATAGAGGTACTGACGACACTTATCTGTCTCGAAGCTCTCAAGATCAGCATTATGCACATATGCGACAAATTCTTCCTGGATTCCTTCTTGAACCATAAAATCTTCGGACGGCCATTCACAAGGCCGCACTTGAGCATCCCTTGGTAGTTCATTGTCTGGCTCGCGTATTGCGGTCCTGGCTCTTTGCTTCCTTGAGGAACCACCTTGGTACATTTTCCTAAACATATTTCTTCCTCTGAAAAATTTCTGAAATTTTTAGTGACTCAAAATAAAAGTGAACCAAACTCAACAAAATTGATAGCAACTACTCCTACAAGTGCCTAGAGGCTATATCATGCATTAAAACTACTTTTGACACCATAAATTTGACATGCAAGCTCAAGAACAGGGTCACCTAAGCAGCAAAATTTTGCAATAAATAAAGCACTAGAACAAAAACTAATTGGACCATTGGAGGAGTCACATACCAAAGAACAATCCCCCAAAGCAGTTTTGTGAATGGAGCATTGAGTAGGGAGATCGAAAATGGCAGCAAGATGAGCAAGAACTCGGGTTTGAGCTGGTGGACGATTTTTTCTGGAGCAAGACGAAGTTTGTGGGTGCAAGGATAAGTGGAGGGGACCCACGTGGGGTCGACGAGGCAGTGGGCGCACCCAGGGGGTGGGCGTGCCCTCCACCCTCATGGACACATGGTGGGTCCCCCTGGTGTGTTCTCAGCGCTAGATATTCTCAAATATTCTAGAAAAAATCATATTTAATGTTCAGGGCATTTGGAGAACTTTTATTTTCGAGGTATTTTTTATTACACGGATAATTCAAAAAACAGACAGAAAATACTATTTTTGCTTTATTTAATATAAATAATAGAAAGTAAAAATAGGGTACAGAGAGTTGTGTTTTCTAAATTCATCCATCTCATGCTCATCGAAAGGAATCCACTAACAAGGTTGATCAAGTCTTATTAACAAACTCTTTTCGAATAACATGAAATCGGAGAATTTTCGAATAACAGTAGGTTACCTCAACGGGGATATGCATGTCACCAACAATAAGAATATCATATTTTTTCTTGACAGTAGGAATAGGAAATTCAAAACCTCCAATAGTAATTGTTGAATTTTTTCCAATAGAATTGATACTATGGACTTGAGGTTGTTTCCTTGGAAAGTGTACCGTATGCTCATTACCATTAACATGAAAAGTGACATTGCCTTTGTTGCAATCAATAATAGCCCCTGCAGTATTCAAAAAGGGTCTACCAAGGATAATCGACACACTATCGTCCTCGGGAATATCAAGAATAACAAAGTCTATTAAAATAGTAACGTTTGCAACCACAACAGGCACATCGTCACAAATACTGACAGGTATAACAGTTGATTTATCAGCCATTTGCTAAGATATTTCAGTGGGTGTCAACTTATTGAACTCAAGTCTACGATATAAAGAGAGAGGCCTAACACTAACGCCGTCTCCAAGATCACATAAAGCAGTTTTAACATAGTTTCTTTTAATGGAGCATGGTATAGTTGGCACTCCGGGATCTCCTAATTTCTTTGGTATTCCACCCTTAAAAGTGTAATTAGCAAGCATGGTGGAAATTTCATCTTTCGGTATCTTCCTTTTATTAGTAACAATATCTTTCATGTACTTAGCATAAGGATTCATTTTAAGCATATCAGTCAAACGCATACGCAAAAAGATAGGTCTAATCATTTCAGCAAAGCGCTCAAAATCCTCATCATCGTTTTTCTTGGATGGTTTAGGAGGAAAAGGCATGGGTTTCTGAACCCATGGTTCTCTTTCCTTACCGTGCTTCCTAGAAACAAAGTCCCTCTTATCATAACGTTGATTCTTTGGTTGTGGGTTATCAAGATCAACAACAAGTTCAATTTCTACATCATTATCACTGCTAGGTTGAGCATCAACATGAACTTTATCATTAACATTATCACTAGGTTCATGTTCATTACCAAATTGTGTTTCAGCATCATAAATAGAAATATCATTGGGATTCTCAGGTGTGTCAACAATAGGTTCACTAGAAGCATGCAACGTCCTATCATTTTTCTTTTTCTTCCTCTTAAAAGGACTTGGTGCATATACATTAGTTCTCTAGGAATCCTGCTCAATTCTCTTAGGGTGGCCCTCAGGGTACAAAGGTTCCTGAGTCATCTTACCCCTTCTAGTCATAACTTTAACTTCATTATCATTTCTCTTATTATTTAATTCATTGAGCAAATCATTCTGAGCCTTAAGTACTTGTTCTACTTGAGTGGTAACCATAGAAGCATGTTTACTAATAAGTTTAAGTTCACCTTTAACACTAGCTATATAATCACTCAAGTGTTCAAGCATATCAGCATTGCGTTTCAATTGTCTACCAACATAAGCATTAAAGTCTTCTTGTTTAACCATAAAGTCGTCAAACTCATCCAAGCATTGGCTAGCGAACTTAGTAAATGGGATTTCACATTTATCAAATCTATAGAGAGAATTTTCCTTTACTACCTGTGTCGGGTTATCAAGACCATGCATTTCTTCAATAGGTGGTAAATTCTTAACATCTTCAGCTTTAATACCTTTTTCTTTCATAGATTGTTTTGCCTCTTGCATATCTTCAGGACTGAGAAATAGAATACCCCTTTTCCTCGGAGTTGGCTTAGGAGTTGGTTCAGGAAGTGTCCAACTATTTTCATTAGTCAACATATTATTTAATAGCAATTCAGCTTGATCAACAGTTCTTTCCCTGAAAACGCAACCAGCACAACTATCCAGGTAGTCTCTGGAAGCATCGGTTAGTCCATTATAAAATATATCAAGTATTTCATTTTTCTTGAGAGGATGATCAGGCAAAGCATTAAGTAATCGGAGAAGCCTCCCCCAAGCTTGTGGGAGACTCTCTTCTTCAATTTGCAGAAAATTATATATTTCTTTAAGGCAGCTTGTTTCTTATGAGCGGGGAAATATTTAGCAGAGAAGTAATAAATCATATCCTGGGGACTACGCACACAACCAGGATCAAGAGAATTAAACCATGTTTTAGCATCACCCTTTAATGAGAACGTAAAAAACTTAAGGATAAAGTAATAGTGAGTTTTCTCATCATTAGTGAACAGGGTGGCTATATCATTTAATTTAGTAAGATGTGCCACAATAGTTTCCGATTCGCAGCCATAGAAAGGATCAGATTCAACCAAAGTAATTAACTCAGGGTCGACAGAGAAATCATAATCCTTATCAGTAATAAAGATTGGTGAAGTAGCAAAAGCAGGGTCATATTTCATTCTAGCATTCAAAGACTTTTCTTTAAGCTTAGCTAATAATTTCTTAAGATCAGATCTATCATTGCAAGCTAAGAAGTCTCTAGTTGTTTCTTCATCCATAACATAACCCTCACGCACAACAGGCAATTCATATCTAGGGGGAGAATTTCGTCATCACTTTCATCAATATTATCAGTTTCAATAATTTCATTCTCTCTAACCCTAGCCAGTTGTTCATCATGAAATTCACCTAGTGGCACAGTATTATCAAGCATAGAAGTAGTTTCATCATAAGTATCATGCAAAGCAGAAGTGGAATCATCAATAACATGCGACATATCATAATGAATAGCAGGTGTAGGTGTCACAAGTTTAGTCAAAATAGAAGGTGAATCAAGTGCAGAGCTAGATGGCAGTTCCTTACCTCCCCTCATAGTTGAGGGAAAAATCTTAGTTCTTTGATCTTTCAATTTCTTCATAGTGATCAGCAGATATAAATCCCAAGTGACTCAAAGAATAGAGCTATGCTCCTGGCATGTAGCGACCAGACCTCAAACAGTCTGATCTCTATGCTCCAGTGTCATCCATGGATCAGTAATGCTAACACCACACAGTACTCGGAGGATTTATAGCAGAGTAGCAATCACACACTTATTACACCGAGTGTCTCAAAAGAGAACTTATTACAATAAATATGGCTTAAGGCCATCTAATAACGATAACAGCGGAAGGCTTGGAAGATAAGTGTGTCTATCAACTCCAACGGCATCACTCAGTATAGAACCACGACCTATAACTCCTTAATCGTCGTCTGTAAAGTCTGCAACATTAACGTTGCAGCCCGAAATGGGTCAGCACATGGAATATGCTGGCAAGGTAACACACAGAGAGTAATGGAATGAAACAGCTATACTATAAGCATATTTGGCTGGTGGAAAGCTCTATGGTTATAGTTTTGCGTAAAGCCAGTTTTTCCCTACTTTAAAGGAATAAAGTTTATTTAACTATCATGGTAGTTGTTAAACAGTGAGAATGGTTGACACCATTCTCAATCCCAATTACTCATCATCATTAAACATAACCCAACAAAGTTAATTTAGAGTAACATGTTGAGATTCACATGATAATCCAAGTACTAGATACTCAAGATGTCCATAACCAGGGACACGGCTAACCATGATTAGTTTATTACACTCCGCAGAGGTTTGCGCACTTTTCCCCACAAGACTTGATCGCCTCTGTTTGGTTTCTCGCACTACATGGTGTTTGAGAAGACGGATGACTGAGACATAGTCTTTCAGAAGCGCTACCACCTTACGATCGGGTAGACCGTACCACCTACATCCCCTACATCTGCTAGTCTACCACTGTAAGAGTTCGCACAACTTAGTCAACTATGCTAGAGCCCATAATAGCTTGTGGCTGCACACGGAAGTTTCTAGTATGAATAGTCTCATGATCCCTTTGAGCCTGGGTGGCGGTCCAAAAGAAAATAGGCAAGTCCTGGAATACCCAGGTGCCTCAATCCACCCAGATGTGTGTTTAAGTTGCCACCTTAGATAAACCATTAATTAACAAAACTCACATCTGTCATGGATATCACTCACCCAATCCACGTCTGCTAGCATAGCATGGCATAATAAGCAAACGTAGAAGTAACTCCCAAAGGTTTGATAATAAACAGGTAATAGGTTCTACCTCAACTACTTCCCATCCCACAATTTAATTAGATCCTAACCATGCAATGTGTGAGGATTGATCTAATGCAATAAAACTGGGTAGTAGTAAAGGTATGATCAAAGTGTTACTTGTCTTGCTGATGATCCGCGAAACCTAGAGATTCGAAGTAACAGGCGGCGCACTCCGGGTATTCTATCACAGACAAACAACAAGCATACAATAAGTACTCATCTAATGCACAGGTAAAACTCAAATAAGAGATCTAACCAGAAGGTTCAACTTAATAACTCCGGTTGGCAAAAAGAATCAAATCCAACAAAGCAACGAAAGTCAAACGGCGAAAGAAAACAACTTCGTTCTACAAATCTGGATCTAGGGCAAATTTTACAGTAGCAAAATCTTGTTTAAGTTGGTTAAACGGATAGAGGGTTTCGAGACGAAACTCTAGGCGCTTGAATCGCCTGATTCCGATAAACGAGCGAAAAGTTATACTAAAAACAAAATCGGATAAGGAATTGCGATCAGAAAAACCGCGGATTTAATCCGAGAAAAGGAAAAAACGACGAACGCTCACTAGAACGAACGAACAGAGGAACGCTCGCTATTTAAATAAACCGGAAAAACCAATCTATTTAAAAAAACCGAATCTAAAAAAACAATCTAAATTAAAAAAAACCTGATGGCACGGAAGTCGAGGCGGCGGCGAACCTCGGCGGCGGCGGCGGCGCGGGGCGGTGGCGCGACGGGGCGGCGGCGCGGGCGGCAGCGCGGGTGGCGGGGCTGGCTAGGGTTTTCTCCCGAGGGGCTGGGCCGGCTTATATTGCCTAGTCGGGCCAGAGTCCTAGTCGGACACGGCCCGTTAGGTCGGTTCGTTTTTTTAAATAATTACGCTCGGAAGAAAAATAAAAAGAAATACTAAACGGACTCCAAAATTCCGAAATAAATTTTCATGGGCTTCTAAAATCAAGCCGCACAAGGTGAACATTTATTTGGGACCTAAATGCAATTTTGAAGAACGCACTTTTTTTCCTAAATTCAAATAAAACACCGAAAAACTCCGAAATAAAATCTTATTTGATTTTATTATTAAATCCTCAATATTTATTTATTTTGGGAAAGTCATTTTATTCCCTCTCTCATATTTTTGTAATATAAATAATTGATGATAAAATAAATAAAATCAAATGATCCCATTCTCAAAATTTGAGAGAACTCAAATATGAAAATAACGAAATCCCCAACTCTCTCCGTGGGTCCTTGAGTTGCGTAGAATTTCTAGGATCAACCAAAATGCAAAATAAAATATGATATGCAATGATGATCTAATGTATAACATTCAAAATTGAAAATTTGGGATGTTACATGGCAACGGCGCCAGAAAGTAGTCTTGATAACCCACAAGTATAGGGGATCACAACCGTTTTCGAGGGTAGACTTCTCCAATGCGTCCCATGGCGATGTGAGCTGCCATGCTCTTTCCTAGACTCCAAGTTGGTGCATCAAAAGAAAACTCTATGGGTTCATTGACTGGCATGAACGTCCTTCCTGGAACTTGAACTTGAATCATCCAGCGCTCTTCTTCAGGTAAAGTGGCGTTGTAGGTTCCGGTGAAACTTGGTACTCCTATGTTTAGGTATCTAGTGACTTCCTTCAAGTGACGTCCAAAGGGTGTATCTTCATCTGGTTGCGTGAACTTGTTCCTTGCATCCACCATCCTAAAGGGTAGAAAAGATGAGAGGTCAGAAGAGAAGAGAGTGAATAGTGATCTAGGTCTTTAGCTTAATGGTCGTGTCCTACAGTCAGCGTGTGCTCTGATACCATCTCTGTAGCGACCAGACCTCAAACAGTCTGATCTCTGTGCTCCGGTGTCATCCCTGGATCAGTAATGCTGACACCACACAGTACTCGGAGGATTTATAGCAGAGTAGCAATCACACACTTATTACATCGAGTGTCTCAAAAGAGAACTTATTACAATAAATATGGCTTAAGGCCATCTAATAACGATAACAGCGGAAGGCTTGGAAGATAAGTGTGTCTATCAACTCCAACGGCATCACTGAGTATAGAACCACGACCTAAAACTCCTTAATCGTCGTCTGAAAAGTCTGCAACATTAACGTTGCAGCCCGAAACGGGTCAGCACATGGAATATGCTGGCAAGGTAACACACAGAGAGTAATGGAATGAAACAGCTATACTATATGCATATTTGGCTGGTGGAAAGCTCTATGGTTATAGTTTTGCGTAAAGCCAATTTTTCCCTACTTCAAAGGAATAAAATTTATTTAACTATCATGGTAGTTGTTAAACATTGAGAATGGTTGACAGCATTCTCAATCCCAATTACTCATCATCATTAAACATAACCCAACAAAGTTAATTTAGAGTAACATGTTGAGATTCACATGATAATCCAAGTACTAGATACTCAAGATGTCCATAACCGGGGACACGGCTAACCATGATTAGTTTATTACACTCTGCAGAGGTTTGCGCACTTTTCCCCACAAGACTCGATCGCCTCTGTTTGGTTTCTCGCACTACATGGTGTTTGAGAAGACGGATGACCGAGACATAGTCTTTCAGAAGCGCTAGCACCTTACGATCGGGTAGACCGTACCACCTACATCCCCTACATCTGCTAGTCTACCACTGTAAGAGTTCGCACAACTTAGTCAACTATGCTAGAGCCCATAATAGCTTGTGGCTGCACACGGAAGTTTCTAGTATGAATAGTCTCATGATCCCTTTGAGCCTGGGTGGCGGTCCAAAAGAAAACAGGCAAGTCCTGGAATACCCAGGTGCCTCAATCCACCCAGATGTGTGTTTAAGTTGCCACCTTAGATAAACAATTAATTAACAAAACTCACATCTGTCATGGATATCACTCACCCAATCCACGTCTGCTAGCATAGCATGGCATAATAAGCAAACGTAGAAGTAACTCCCAAAGGTTTGATAATAAACAGGTAATAGGTTCTACCTCAACTACTTCCCATCCCACAATTTAATTAGATCCTAACCATGCAATGTGTGAGGATTGATCTAATGCAATAAAACTGGGTAGTAGGAAAGGTATGATCAAAGTGTTACTTGTCTTGCTGATGATCCGCGAAACCTAGAGATTCGAAGTAACAGGCGGCGCACTCCGGGTATTCTATCACAGACAAACAACAAGCATACAATAAGTACTCATCTGATGCATAGGCAAAACTCAAATAAGAGATCTAACCATAAGGTTCAACTTAAGAACTCCGGTTGGCAAAAAGAATCAAATCGAACAAAGCAACGAAAGTCAAACGGCGAAAGAAAACAACTTCGTTCTACAAATCTGGATCTAGGGAAAATTTTATAGTAGCAAAATCTTGTTTAAGTTGGTTAAACAGATAAAGGGTTTCGAGAAGAAACTCTAGGCACTTGAATCGCCTGATTCCGATAAACGAGCGAAAAGTTATACTAAAAAGAAAATCGGATCAGGAATCACGATCAGAAAAATCGCGGATTTAATCCGAGAAAAATACAAAACAACGAACGCTCGCTAGAACGAACGAACGGACGAACGCTCGCTATTTAAATAAACTGGAAAACCGATCTATTTAAAAAAAACCGAATCTAAAAAAACGATCTAAATTTTTTTTTAAAAAAACCGATGGCACGGAAGTCGAGGCGGCGGCGAACCTCGGCGGCGGCGGCGTCCGGCGGCGGCGGCGGCGCGGGACGGCAGCGTGGGCGGCGGCGCGGGTGGCGAGGCTGGCTAGGGTTTTCTCCCGGGGGGCTGGGCCGGCTTATATTGCCTAGTCGGGCCAGAGTCCTAGTCGGACACGGCCCGTTAGGCCGGTTCGTTTTTTTAAACAATTATGCTTGGAAGAAAAATAAAAAGAAATACTAAACGGACTCCAAAAATTCCGAAATAAATTTTTACGGGCTTCTAAAATCAAGCCGCACAAGGTGAGCATTTATTTGGGACCTAAATGCAATTTTGAAAAACGCACTTTTTTCCTAAAGTCAAATAAAACACCGAAAAACTCCGAAATAAAATCTTATTTGATTTTATTATTAAATCCTCAATATTTCTTTATTTTGGGAAAGTCATTTTATTCCCTCTCTCATATTTTTGTAATAGAAATAATTGATGATAAAATAAATAAAATCAAATGATCCTATTCTCAAAATTTGAGAGAACTCAAATATGAATATAACGAAATCCCCAACTCTCTCCGTGGGTCCTTGAGTTGCGTAGAATTTCTAGGATCAACCAAAATGCAAAATAAAATATGATATGCAATGATGATCTAATGTATAACATTCCAAATTGAAAATTTGGGATGTTACAAACCTACCCCCCTTAAGATGAATCTCGCCCTCGAGATTCGGGTTGGCTAGAAAATAGGTGAGTGTGGTCCTTGAGCAAATCTTCCTCTTGTTCCCAGGTGGCTTCATCCTCCGTGTGGTGGCTCCACTGAACTTTGCAAAACTTGATAACCTTGCTACGGGTAGCTCGACTGGCATACTCAAGAATCTTAATTGGTTTCTCCTCGTACGTCAAATCGTTATCCAACTGAATAGTTTCCAAAGGCACTGTATCTCTCAACGGTATGTCAGCCATCTCTGCATGACATTTCTTTAACTGAGAAACGTGGAACACATCATGAACTCCTGACAATCCTTCAGGCAATTCCAACTTGTAGGCCACTTCTCCCATACGCTCCAAAACTCGATACGGTCCTACAAATCGTGGTGCTAACTTCCCTTTTACTCCAAAACGCTTTGTTCCCCGAAGTGGAGATACTCGAAGATAAGCTCTATCTCCAACTTCGTAAACTGTCTCCTTGCATTTAGAATCTGCATAACTTTTCTGTCTGGACTGGGCTACCTTAAGCCTATCGCGAATCAACTTCACCTTCTGTTCAGACTCTTTAATCAAGTCAGGTCCAAACAATTGGCGGTCTCCAACTTCGTCCCATGACAACGGTGTCCTGCACCTCCTTCCGTACAGGGCTTCGAAAGGGGCCATCTTTAAACTGGTTTGGTAACTGTTGTTGTAAGAGAACTCTGCATATGGCAAATTGTCGTCCCAACTAGATCCGTAATCTAGCGCACAAGCTCTGAGCATATCCTCCAAAATCTGATTGACTCTCTCGGTCTGTCCATCTGTCTGTGGATGAAAAGCTGTACTGAATTCTAGCCTAGTTCCCAAAGTTTCGTGCAACTGCTTTCAGAACTTTGAGGTGAACTGGGTTCCTCTATCTGATACGATACTCCTCGGAACTCCACGCAAACATACGATCCTTGTCATGTATATCTTGGCCAACTTAGCACTGGTGTAAGTGGTCTTTACTGGGATGAAATGAGCTACTTTTGTCAATCGATCAACTACAACCCAAATTGAGTCATAGCCTGAACGAGTCCTGGGTAATCCCGTGATAAAATCCATGCCTAGCTTATCCCACTTCCATTCGGGTATCGGCAATGGTTGTAACAATCCTGCTGGCTTCTGATGCTCTGCCTTTACTCTCTGACATACATCACAAACTGCTACATACTCCGCAATATCCTTCTTCATTCCAGTCCACCAGAAAATATCCTTCAAATCCAAATACATCTTGGTATTTCCTAGGTGAATTGAATACGGTGAATCATGTGCCTCTTGCAGAATCAACTTCCTGATCTCCAGGTCATTGGGCACATAAACACGGTCTTCAAACCATAGGGTGTCGTGCTCATCCTCACGAAATCCTTTAGCTTTTCCTTTGCTCAGTTTCTCCTTTATAGCGGCAATCTCTTTGTCAGTTTTCTGAGCTTCCCTGATTCTATCCATCAAAGTTGATTGAATCTCCAATGCTGCTACATAGCCTCTCGGAACTATTTCTAAACATAGTTCACAAAGATTTTCTGGTAACTCCTTGGGTATTTCTCCCGTCATTAACGTATTGACATGGCTCTTACGGCTTAATGCGTCAGCTACTACATTAGCCTTTCCGGGGTGATAATGCAATTTCATATCATAATCCTTGATAAGCTTCAACCATCTCCTTTGTCTGAGATTCAACTCCTTCTGTGTGAAAATGTACTTCAAGCTCTTATGATCCGTGTACACCTCACAATGGTTTCCGATGAGGAAATGCCTCCATGTTTTCAAAACATGCACTATGGCTGCTAACTCCAAATCATGCGTAGCATAATTCAACTCATGAGGCTTCAGTTGTCTTGAGGCATATGAAACAACTCTCCCTTCCTGCATAAGCACTGCTCCATGTCCTCGACGTGAAGCGTCGCAATACACCTCATAATCTTTGGTCTGATCTGGCAAAATCAACACTGGTGAAGTAACCAAATGTTTCTTCAACTCCTGGAAACTAGCCTCACATTCCTCCGTCCATATGAACTTGGTATCCTTCTTCAAAAACTCAGTCATAGGCTTCACAATCTTTGATAAATTCTCAATAAATCTCTGGTAGTATCCTGCGAGTCCAAGAAAACTCCAGATCTCTCCAACTGTGGTTGGGGCTTCCCACTTGGTCACGGTATCAACTTTAGCAGGATCAACTGCTATACCTTCTCCAGATATAACGTGTCCGAGGAATCCTACTTCTTTCAACCAAAACTCACATTTGCTGAACTTGGCATATAATTGATGTTCTCTGAGCTTTCCAAGTACCAAACGCAAATGCTCCTTATGCTCCTCCTCATTCTTCGAATAAACCAGGATATCATCAATGAACACTACGACAAACTTATCCAGAAACTCCATAAACACTTTGTTCATCATGTTCATAAAATAGGCAGGTGCATTAGTCAGACCAAATGACATAACGGTATACTCGTACAGCCCATACCTGGTGGTAAAAGCTGTCTTCGGAATATCCTGTTCTTGAATCTTCAACTGGTGGTATCCTGATCACAGATCGATCTTGGAAAATACCTTAGCTCCTTGCAATCGATCAAACAGATCATTGATCATTGGTAGTGGGTACTTGTTCTTGATCGTTACTTCATTCAATCCCCGATAATCTACAACCATCCTTAACGATCCATCCTTCTTCTCCACTAGAAGTACTGGCGATCCCCAAGGCGAAGAACTTGGGCGAATATATCCCTTATCCAGTAACTCCTTAATCTGCTTCTTAATTTCCACCAAATCCTTTGCTGGCATCCTATATGGTCTCTTTGATATTGGCCTCGTGCCTGGCAATAGCTCAATCAAAAACTCAATATCTCTATCCGGCGGCATGCCTGGCAACTCCTCTAGAAATACTTTAGGGAAATCCCTTACCACTAGTACTTCCTTCTGCACAACTCCTGTTAAGCAATTTACTTGAGTCCTCTTCGGCACATGTCGGGATGCATACTTGATCCTTCTCCCTTCTGGGGTGGTAAGCAAAATTGACTTACTAGCGCATTCAATATTCCCTTCATACTTTGATAACCAATCCATGCCTAATATCACATCCAATCCTTGGGATTCCAATACTATTAGGTCTGAGGGAAAAACATAGTTACCAATCCTTAATGGTAACCGATCACACCATAGACTAGCCACATACTCTGCTCCAGGCGAGGTTACTAACATGGGTGACCTAAGGGCTTGGGTTGATAGGTTATACTTATCCACAAATCCCCTTGAGATGTATGAATGCGATGCACCAGTATCAAAAAGAACAAGTGCAGTAAATGACTTAACCAAAAACTTACCTATTACTGCATCGGGCTGAGCTTCAACCTCCTCCACGCTAACGTGTTTCACTTGTCCCCTGTTTAAAGGGTTCGGCTTCTTCCCAGAACTTCCATTACCATTTTGGCCTTCAGGACATTCATTGGCATAATGTCCGGTCTTCGAACACTTAAAGAAAGTGACTTGGCTCAGGTCCTTCTTGGCTGGGGTTGATGGGTTGGTGCGGTTCTGGCCGTTGCTTCCTCCATTCCCATTACCATTTTTAGTGCCATTGTGATTGTGCGTGTTACCTCCTCCATGGGTATGCTGAAAATGTCCTCCCGGTCTAGGGGTAAAACGTGGCTTCTGCTGAGCTCCAGAATTGTACTTCCCTTGTCCATACTTCCTCTTGCGATTCTCAATTTGCTGCTGCTTCCCTTCAATCATAAGAGCATGATCTACCAACTCCTGGTAGTTGTTGAAGGTTGCTACCATCAACTGCATGCTCAACTCATCATCCAGTCCTTCCAGAAACTTCTCCTGCTTAGCTGCATCCGTAGCAACGTCATCTGGGGCATAACGTGCTAACTTACTAAATTCCTCCACATACTGGCCAACTGTCCGTCCTCCTTGGCGTAAGTTGCGAAACTCACGCTTCTTCATGGCCATAGTTCCTGCTGAAACATGTGCAGTACGAAAAGCTTGCTGAAACTGGTCCCATGTGACAGTGTCGACTGGGAAAGTGGCTGTGAAATTCTCCCACCATGATGCTGCGGGTCCTTCTAACTGATGTGCGGCAAACTTCACCTTCTCCGCATTTGTGCATCCTGCTGTGGTCAACTCCCTAGCGGTCTTGCGGAGCCAATCATCTGCTACTATCAGCTCGGTGCTACTGGAAAACACCGGCGGATTTAGCCTAAGAAAACAGGCTAAGTGATCAACAGGTGGTGGTGGTGGTGGGTTGTTGTTGTTGTTCCCTTGATTCTGATTCTGGACTAGCAACTGCATCAATGTGTTCTGCTGCTGGATCAACTGGGTGAGCTCCAGTGGAAAGGCAAATCCGGGGTCACGTCTCGGAGGCATCTGAGGGTTTAGAAAAGATGAGATGTAAGAATAGAGGAGGTCTAAAGAGAAAACACTACCCTTATGCACATGAGGCAAAAGCAAACAATTCACTTCATTCAATCAAACAAGGGCATACAATCGATCTATCTATCGCAAAAGTGCTGGGACTACTATATTTACATGGTGGACTACTACTACTGATGAGGTGGTCTACTAGAAATATTCTTCGGTTGCAGACTCCATGATATCTGCTCCAGCTTCATCAACATAGTCATCATCGCTACTATCTAGTTCCGAATCGGTGCCGTCGATGATGATGTAGTCTTCTGGGCTAATCTCCTTGGGTTCTTCGTCTTCATCTACTGGTGTAGGGCCTCCCATAAATATTCCAATCTTCTTGATCAGGTCGTCATTCTTCTCCACCAATACTTCAATTTCTTCTTCATAATCTTCACGTGTAGCCTTGAGTTCTTCCTCCAGTTCCTTGATTCTAGTCTTAGCCTTCTTCAGATCTATCATGTCGGCGCACATCCGGTTCTGCTGTCGTCGAAGGTGCTGGTTTAGCTCCTGGATAAAGGCTGCGATTAATCTATCTTTCCTGGTGCTGATCATCTCCCAGTGTTCATCTCGGCGCCCACAAATCTGGTAGATAGTATCCTTGAGATCCTTGCGGTAGAATTCTCCAATGCGTCCCATGGCGATGTGAGCTGCCATGCTCTTTCCTAGACTCCAAGTTGGTGCATCAAAAGAAAACTCTATGGGTTCAGTGACTGGCATGAACGTCCTCCCTGGAACTTGAACTTGAATCATCCAGCGCTCTTCTTCAGGTAAAGTGGCATTGTAGGTTCCGGTGAAACTTGGTACTCCTATGTTCAGGTATCTAGTGACTTCCTTCAAGCGACGTCCAAAGGGTGTATCTTCATCTGGTTGCGTGAACTTGTTCCTTTTATCCACCATCCTAAAGGGTAGAAAAGATGAGAGGTCAGAAGAGAAGAGAGTGAATAGTGATCTAGGTCTTTAGCTTAATGGTCGTGTCCTACAGTCAGCGTGTGCTCTGATACCATCTCTGTAGCGACCAGACCTCAAACAGTCTGATCTCTGTGCTCCGGTGTCATCCCTGGATCAGTAATGCTGACACCACACAGTACTCGGAGGATTTATAGCAGAGTAGCAATCACACACTTATTACATTGAGTGTCTCAAAAGAGAACTTATTACAATAAATATGGCTTAAGGCCATCTAATAACGATAACAGCGGAAGGCTTGGAAGATAAGTGTGTCTATCAACTCCAACGGCATCACTGAGTATAGAACCACGACCTAAAACTCCTTAATCGTCGTCTGAAAAGTCTGCAACATTAACGTTGCAGCCCGAAATGGGTCAGCACATGGAATATGCTGGCAAGGTAACACACAGAGAGTAATGGAATGAAACAGCTATACTATATGCATATTTGGCTGGTGGAAAGCTCTATGGTTATAGTTTTGCGTAAAGCCAATTTTTCCCTACTTCAAAGGAATAAAATTTATTTAACTATCATGGTAGTTGTTAAACATTGAGAATGGTTGACAGCATTCTCAATCCCAATTACTCATCATCATTAAACATAACCCAACAAAGTTAATTTAGAGTAACATGTTGAGATTCACATGATAATCCAAGTACTAGATACTCAAGATGTCCATAACCGGGGACACGGCTAACCATGATTAGTTTATTACACTCCGCAGAGGTTTGCGCTCTTTTCCCCACAAGACTTGATCGCCTCTGTTTGGTTTCTCGCACTACATGGTGTTTGAGAAGACGGATGACCGAGACATAGTCTTTCAGAAGCGCTAGCACCTTACGATCGGGTAGACCGTACCACCTACATCCCCTACATCTGCTAGTCTACCACTGTAAGAGTTCGCACAACTTAGTCAACTATGCTAGAGCCCATAATAGCTTGTGGCTGCACACGGAAGTTTCTAGTATGAATAGTCTCATGATCCCTTTGAGCCTGGGTGGCGGTCCAAAAGAAAATAGGCAAGTCCTGGAATACCCAGGTGCCTCAATCCACCCAGATGTGTGTTTAAGTTGCCACCTTAGATAAACCATTAATTAACAAAACTCACATCTGTCATGGATATCACTCACCCAATCCACGTCTGCTAGCATAGCATGGCATAATAAGCAAACGTAGAAGTAACTCCCAAAGGTTTGATAATAAACAGGTAATAGGTTCTACCTCAACTACTTCCCATCCCACAATTTAATTAGATCCTAACCATGCAATGTGTGAGGATTGATCTAATGCAATAAAACTGGGTAGTAGTAAAGGTATGATCAAAGTGTTACTTGTCTTGCTGATGATCCGCGAAACCTAGAGATTCGAAGTAACAGGCGGCGCACTCCGGGTATTCTATCACAGACAAACAACAAGCATACAATAAGTACTCATCTAATGCACAGGTAAAACTCAAATAAGAGATCTAACCAGAAGGTTCAACTTAATAACTCCGGTTGGCAAAAAGAATCAAATCCAACAAAGCAACGAAAGTCAAACGGCGAAAGAAAACAACTTCGTTCTACAAATCTGGATCTAGGGCAAATTTTACAGTAGCAAAATCTTGTTTAAGTTGGTTAAACGGATAGAGGGTTTCGAGACGAAACTCTAGGCGCTTGAATCGCCTGATTCCGATAAACGAGCGAAAAGTTATACTAAAAACAAAATCGGATTAGGAATTGCGACCAGAAAAACCGCGGATTTAATCCGAGAAAAGGAAAAAATGACGAACGCTCGCTAGAACGAACGAACAGAGGAACGCTCGCTATTTAAATAAACCGGAAAAACCGATCTATTTAAAAAAACTGAATCTAAAAAAAGATCTAAATTAAAAAAAACCAATGGCACGGAAGTCGAGGCGGCGGCGAACCTCGGCGGCGGCGGCGGCGCGGGGCGGTGGCGCGGTGGGGCGGCGGCGCGGGCGGCAGCGCGGGTGGCGGGGCTGGCTAGGGTTTTCTCCCGGGGGGCTGGGCCGGCTTATATTGCCTAGTCGGGCCAGAGTCCTAGTCGGACACGGCCCTTTAGGTCGGTTCGTTTTTTTAAATAATTACGCTCGGAAGAAAAATAAAAAGAAATACTAAACGGACTCCAAAATTCCGAAATAAATTTTCATGGGCTTCTAAAATCAAGCTGCACAAGCTGAACATTTATTTGGGACCTAAATGCAATTTTGAAAACCGCACTTTTTTCCTAAATTCAAATAAAACACCGAAAAACTCCGAAATAAAATCTTATTTGATTTTATTATTAAATCCTCAATATTTATTTATTTTGGGAAAGTCATTTTATTCCCTCTCTCATATTTTTGTAATAGAAATAATTGATGATAAAATAAATAAAATCAAATGATCCTATTCTCAAAATTTGAGAGAACTCAAATATGAAGATAACGAAATCCCCAACTCTCTCCGTGGGTCCTTGAGTTGCGTAGAATTTCTAGGATCAACCAAAATGCAAAATAAAATATGATATGCAATGATGATCTAATGTATAACATTCAAAATTGAAAATTTGGGATGTTACATGGCAACGGCGCCAGAAAGTAGTCTTGATAACCCACAAGTATAGGGGATCACAACCGTTTTCGAGGGTAGAGTATTGAACCCAAATTTATTGATTCGACACAAGGGGAGCCAAAGAATATTATTGAGTATTAGTAGCTGAGTTGTCAATTCAACCACACCTGGAAACTTAATATCTGCAGCAAAGTATTTAGTAGCAAAGTAATATGATAGTAGTGGTAACGGTGGCAAAAGTATTTTTTGGTTTTATAGTGATTGTAACAACAGCAACGGAAAAGTAAATAAGCGAAGAACAATATGTGAAAAGCTCGTAGGCATTGGATCGGTGATGGAGAATTATGTCGGATATGACCAATCATGCAACAGTTATAACATAGGGTGACACAAGACTAGCTCCAGTTCATCAATGTAATGTTGGCATGTATTCCGAATATAGTCATACGTGCTTTTGGAAAAGAACTTGCATGACATATTTTGTCCTACCCTCCCATGGCAACGGGGTCCTATTGGAAACTAAGGGATATTAAGGCCTCCTTTTAATAGAGTACCGAACCAAAGCACTAACACATAGTGGATACATGAGCTCCTCAAACTACGGTCATCACGGTAAGTATCCCGATTATTGTCACTTCGGGGTTAACGGATCATAACACATAATAGGTGACTATAGACTTGCAAGATAGGATCAAGAACTCACATATATTCATGAAAACATAATAGGTTCAGATCTGAAATCATGGCACTCGGGCCCTAGTGACAAGCATTAAGCGTAGCAAAGTCATAGCAACATCAATCTCAAAAACATAGTGGATACTAACAAAACTAACTCGATTACATGATAAATCTCATTCAAACCATCACCGTCTAGCAAGCCTACGATGAAATTACTCATGCACGGCGGTGAGCATCATGAAATTGGTGATGGAGGGAGGTTGATGATGATGGTGGCGACGGATTCCCCTCTCCGGAGCCCCGAAAGGACTCCAGATTAGCCCTCCTGAGAGAGTTTAGGGCTTGGCGGCGTGTCCGTATCATAAAACGCGATGAATCCTTCTCTCTGATTTTTTCCTCCCCGAACACGAATATATGGAGTTGGAGTTGAGGTCCGTGGAGCGTCAGGGGGCCCATGAGGTAGGGGGCGTGCCCTGGGGGGGGGGGTAGGCGCTCCCCGACCCTCGTGGACAGGGTGTGGGCCCCCTGACGTGGATCTTTTCGCACGTATTTTTTATATATTCCAAAAATAATCTCTGTTGATTTTCAGGTCATTCCGAGAACTTTTATTTCTGCAAAAAATAACACCATGGCAATTCTGCTAAAAACAGCGTCAGTCCATGTTAGTTCCATTCAAATCATGCAAGTTAGAGTCCAAAACAAGGGCAAAAGTGTTTGGAAAAGTAGGTACAACGGAGACGTATCACATATCAAGGTCAACATATTAACGGTTTCAACAGAAAACCGGGCATAACTCAAAAATTTAGTACACACGACAGTTCTAAATTGAACGAATTAAGTTGTTGGGTAGGCATAAAAGACTAGTCTTACAGCTTATTAATTCCCATGTACATGGGGGAACTGGGATCATTACGTTGACCCCGAATGAACTTGGGTTTTCTGATGATTTTATGCTGCTCTATTACACGGGTGTGTGATCCCTTGGCTGGCAACTCAGCAAATTCATCGTACTCGTCCTCATCGGCAACATCCTCGACACCAAGTACCCTCCTCTTCCCATGCATCACTACATGGTTGTTCTTATGAAAGGGGTCTTCCGCAAAGAAAATCTAGGTAGCATCGCTGGCAATAATGAATGGGTCCGCATGATATGCCATCGTTGTCCTGTTAACACATGTCTTCCTATAATCATCAACCCTTACATGACCAAGACGCATCCATGCGCACCTGAATAATGCCACCTTAACTTTCACATAGTCAAGCTCCCAAATCTCTTTGATGGTTCCATCGTATACCCTTTTATTAGCTTCATCTACAGTCATGCATTTTATTTGAACAACATTGTTCTGATGTGAGGTCTTCTGATCATGTTCCTTAGTGTAGAACATGTATCCATTTATGTCATATGCTTGGTACGTCAACACCATATATAGGTGATGGCTTTTGTGCCAACCATGTAGCAATGTCATCGATGGATCCTTGTGCCAAACGATTCTTCAGCCATTCAACGTAGTTCTTAGTGTGCTCCTTCATCTCCACATCTGATGAAGGCACCATTGGTAAGAAGCTTTGGCGTATCTCCGCCAAGTGTTCTTCGACGTAAGCACTGAGAACTAGGCTGTTAAGCAGTGCCGTCAAATGGGATTTCTCTGCCAATTCTCCAGGTGCAGCAATTTGTGTGCCAGCAAGGACTGGCTTACCTTTCAGCCTTCCCTCGTGGCGAGAGAGGGGTAAACCTATAGGTCTTTGTTTCATGTATTCGGTGCACAACTCAACCACCTCCTCCGTAGTATAACCTTGTAGGATGCTTGCCTCTGGATGGTTTCGGTTCCGACAAAAGCGCTTCAGTATTCCCATGAACGGCTCGAAGGGATACATGTTGTGAAGAAACGCAGGACCGCAATACTTTATCTCGTCAACAAGGTGCATAGTGAGATGGACCATGACATCAAAGAATGATGGTGGGAAAAACATCTCTAGGTTGGACAATATTCTGGCAATATCATCTTGCAGAGGATCCAACTCTTCAGGATCTACAACTTTCTACCATAGTTGGTTAAAGAAATCATAGAGCTCAATGAGTGTGTTTCTTATATCTTTGTCCATCAGATTCCTGATGGCCACCGAGAGGATTTGTGTCAAAATTAAGTGGCAATCATGTGACTTCATGTGTCCCAACTTCATTTTACCTGAGCTCACATCCACGAGACTTTTGATGTTTGCGGGGTAGGAAGAGGGTGTCTTAACTGACAATAAATAGGTGAATAACTGTGTTGCTTCTTCTCTACTGAAATTGTAACTCTAGCGAGCTTTGATGAATTTGTCATCATCTTCTACTTCACTCTTGCGTTTTGATTGATTAGCAAGCATATCGAGTCGTAAGCCGTCACCATCCTTTCTTTTATCTTTAATCTTGAGCAAAGTACCAAGGATGCTTTCACATATGTTCTTCTCTACGTGCATGACATCGATGCAGTGATGTACACACAGAATCTCCTTGTAAGGTAATTTCCAGAACACCGATTTCTTCATAAACACATGACCCTTGGGTGTTTGTTTCACCATCAAAGGGTAGTTCTTGCCAAGCACAACATTAATTTGTTTAGCCACATTGTGGACCACCTCCACATCATAGGGTCTTAGGCCCACACCTACCTCTCCCGTACCATCAAATTCAGCTTTCATCTTTCGGTATTGGTGATTTTTCCATAAGAACCTACGATGACACAAATAGATGGTTTTGCTCAAGTTGGGAAGTCTTCTCCTAGCTGTCTTATCCATGCATGTGACACACCCTACATCTCTCTTTGTTTTTTGCCCTGATGTGTTGCCTAATGCCGCCATATCTTGAATGGTGTGCACCAGCATCACATGTAGATCAAAAATCTCCTTTCTGTAAGCATCATAGCATTTTACAGCAGGTGCATCTATCCACACTGTCAGCAGTTCTTCTACGAGTAGCTGAAAGTAAATGTCAATGTCATTTCCAGGTTGCTTCGGGCCTTGGATAATCATTGACATCGTAATGTATTTTTCTTCATACAGAACCAAGGATCTAGGTTATATATGCATAGAAGCACCGGCCATGTGCTGTGATTGGTGCTCATATCGCGAAAAGGATTCATCCCGTCATTACACTCCCCAAGCCTTATACTTCTAGGATCCTTAGAAAAGTCCTCAAACTTGTTGTCGATTAATTCCCACTGAGCCCCATCTTTCGGCTGCCTGATAACCCACAAGTATAGGGGATCGCAATAGTTTTCGATAAGTAAGAGTGTCGAACCCAACGAGGAGCTAAAGGTAGAAACAATATTCCCTCAAGTTCTATCAACCACCGATACAACTCTACGCACGCTTGACGTTCGCTTTACCTAGAACAAGTATGAAACTAGAAGTACTTTGTAGGTGTTGTTGGATAGGTTTGCAAGATAATAAAGATTACGTAAATAAAAAGTAGGGGCTTTTTAGGTAAAGAAACAATAAAATAAATATAGCGAGTGTGGAAAAGTGGTGGTAGGAGTTGCGAAATTGCCCCTTAAGCAATTGACTACTTTACTAGACCGATAGCAAGTATTATGTGGGAGAGGCCACTGCTAGCATGTCATCCCTGACTTGGAATTCTATGCACTTATGATTGGAACTATTAGCAAGCATTCGCAACTACTAATGTTCATTAAGGTAAAACCCAACCATAGCATTAAGATATAGTGGTCCCCCTTCAATGCTGTATGCATCAAATTCTATGCTAGGTTGAAGCTTCTGTCACTCTTGCCCTCCAATACATAGTCCGATAAACATACAACTAACCCTAGGGTGTGATCCACATGCGCAATCATATGATGGGAACCAAAGGACAGCAACATAACCACAAGCAAATTAAATCAATCATAGCAATTCACCAACCACCGATAGGACAACGAAAATCTACTCAAACATCATAGGATGGCAACACATCAATGGATAATAATATGAAGCATAAAGCACCATGTTCAAGTAGAGGGTACAACGGGTTGTGGGAGAGTGTACCGCTGTAGATAGAGGGCGGAAGGTGATGGAGATGTTGGTGAAGATGGTGGAGGTGTTGGTGTAGATCGTGGTGATGATGATGGCCCCCGGTGGCGTTCCGGCGCAACCGGAAGCGAGGGGGAGAGAGCCCCCCTCCTTCTTATTCTTCCTTGACCTCCTCCCTAGATGGGGGAAGGGTTTCCCCTCTGGTCCATGGCCTCCATGGCATGGGAGGGGCGAGAGCCCCTCCGAGATTGGATCTGTCTCTCTGTCTCTCTCTGTTTCTGCGTTCTCAGATTCTTCCCTTTCACCGTTTCTTATATTCCCGGAGATCCATAACTCCGATTGGGCTGAAATTTTAACACGATCTCTATTCAGATATTAGCTTTCTTGCGGCGAAAGAAGGGCTCCAACCGCCTTACGGGGTGGCCACAAGGGTCAGGGGCGCGCCTGACACCCTGGGGCGCGCCCCCCTACCTCATGCCCCCCTCGGGCACCGTCTCGCGATTATTCCACTTCCAAAAATTCATAAATATTCCAAAATAAATCTCCGTCAGTTTTTATTCCGTTTGGACTCCGTTTGGTATGGGTTTTCTGCGAAACAAAAAACATGCAACAAACAGGAACTGGCACTGGGCACTAGATCAATATGTTAGTCCCAAAAATAGTATAAAAAGTTGCCAAAAGTATATGAAAGTTGTAGAATATTGGCATGGAACAATCAAAAATTATAAATACGACAGGGGCGTATCAGCATCCCCAAGCTTAAATCCTGCTCGTCCTCAAGTAGGTAAATGATAAAAAAGATAATTTTTGATGTGGAATGCTACCTAGCATAATCTTGATCAAGTAATCTAATCATGGCATGAATATTAAGATACGAGTGATTCAAAGCAATAGTCTATCATTTGACATAAAAACAATAATACTTCAAGCCTACTAATAAAGCAATCATGTCTTTTCAAAATAACATGGCCAAAGAAAGTTATCCCTACAAAATTATATAGTCTGGCTATGCTCCATCTTCACCACACAAAATATGCACATCATGCACAACCCCGATGACAAGCCAAGCAATTGTTTCATACTTTTGATGTTCTCAAACATTTTCAACTTTCACGCAATACATGAGTGTGAGCCATGGACATAGCACTATAGGTGGAATAGAATATGATGGTGGAGAAGACAAAAAGGAGAAGATAGTCTCACATCAACTAGGCATATCAACGGGCTATGAAGATGCCCATCAATAGATATCAATGTGAGTGAGTAGGGATTGCCATGCAACGGATGCACTAGAGCTATAAGTGTATGAAAGCTCTAACTGAAACTAAGTGGGTGTGCATCCAACTTGCTTGCTCATGAAGACCTTGGCATTTGAGGAAGCCCATCATCGGAATATACAAGCCAAGTTCTATAATGTAAATTCCCACTAGTATATGAAAGTGATAACTCAAGAGACTCTCTATATGAAGAACATGGTGCTACTTTGAAGCACAAGTGTGGAAAAAGGATAGTAGCACTGCCCCTTCTCTCTTTTTCTCTCATTTTTTATTTTTTTTATTTTTTATTTTTTGGTGGGCTTCTTTGGCCTCTTTTTTTATTTGGGCTTCTTTGGCCTCTTTTATTTTTTTTGTAAAGTCCGGAGTCTCATCCCGACTTATGGGGGAATCATAGTCTCCACCATCCTTTCCTCACTGGGGCAATGCTCTAATAATGATGATCATCACACTTTTATTTACTTACAACTCAATGTCTAGAACAAAGTATGACTCTATATGGATGCCTCCGGCGGTGTACCAGGGTGTGCAATGATCTAGCGTAGCAATGACATCAAAAAAACGGACAAGCCATGAAAACATCATGCTAGCTATCTTACGATCATGCAAAACAATATGAGAATGAATGCTCAAGTCATGAATATGATGATGATGGAAGTTCCATGGCAATATATCTCGGAATGGCTATGGAAATGCCATGATAGGTAGGTATGGTGGATGTTTTGAGGAAGGTATATGGTGGGTTTAAGGTACCGGCGAAAGTTGCACGGTACTACAGAGGCTAGCAATGGTGGAAGGGCGAGAGCGCGTATAATCCATGGACTCAACATTAGTCATAAAGAACTCACATACTTATTGCAAAAATCTATTAGTCATCAAAACAAAGTACTACGCGCATGCTCCTAGGGGGATAGATTGGTAGGAAAAGACCATCGCTCGTCCCCGACCGCCATTCATAAGGAAGACAATCAATAAATAAATCATGCTCCGACTTCGTTACATAACGGTTCACCATACGTGCATGCTACGGGAATCACAAACCTCAACACAAGTATTTCTACAATCCACAACTACCCACTAGCATGACTCTAATATCACCATCTTTATATCGCAAAACTATTGCAAGGAATCAAACATATCATATTCAGTGATCTACAAGTTTTATGTAGGATTTTATGACTAACCATGTGAATGACCAATTCCCATCATCTCTCTAAATAGATATAAGTGAAGCAAGAGAGTTCAATTATTTCTACAAAAGATATGCCCACGCTCTAACAAATATAAGTGAAGCAAAAGAGCATTCTACAAATGGTGGTTTTCTATGTAAAGAGAAACAGGCAATCCAAACTTCAAATGATATAAGTGAAGCACATGAAGCATTCTATAAGGCCATACTCAAAAGATATAAGTGAAGTGCAAAGAGCATTCTATAAATCAACCAAGTACTATCTCATACCAGCATGGTGCATACAAGAAAAGTAAAAACCTAAATGCAAAAGACGCTCCAAGACTTGAACATATCGCATGAACGAAACGAATCCGAAAACATACCGATATTTGTTGAAGAAAGAGGGGATGCCTCCCCAGCATCCCCAAGCTTAGACGCTTGAGTCTCCTTGAATATTTACTTGGGGTGCCTTGGGCATCCCCAAGCTTGAGCTCTTGCCTCTCTTCCTTCTTCTCACATCGAGACCTTCTCGATCATCGAATACTTCATCCACACAAAACTTCAACAGAAAACTCGGTAAGATCCGTTAGTATAATAAAGCAAATCACTACTCTAAGTACTGTTGCAAACCAATTCATATTTTGTTTTTGCATTTTGTCTACTGTAATATAACTTTTTCATGGCTTATCCACTGATATAAATTGACAGTTTCATCAAAACAAGCAAACTATGCATCAAAAACAGAATCTGTCTAAAATAGAACAGTCTGTAATAATCTGAACATTCACCATACTTCTGATACTTGAAACATTCTACCAAAATTAGGAAAAATAAACAATTTGTATAGTAAGACAGTGCAAAAATAATCAGAACCATTTGACGTTCCAGCTAAAAATGTAAAATCGCGCACTACAGCCAAAGTTTCTGTCCTGCACCGTACAAACCATCAAGCAAATGTAATCATCCTAAAGGCAAATCTTGGCACATTATTTTTATAATACAATGGAATTGTACAAGGGGATAATTATTTTTGTTGAAAAGTTTCTATAATCAAGATTCACAAAGTTGCTGTGAGCATGAACAAAGTTCAAGGAGCTCTCCCACTTCAACAGTGCTTGTCTTTCTCACTTTCACTTTCCTTTTCGAAAAGTTTTTTGGGTTCCCCTCTTTAATTTTGTTGTTTTTAAACTATATGAAAGCACTCAACAGAAATAAATGACTCTCTAAAACTTCCGGGTTGTCTCCCTGGCAGCGCTTTCTGTAAAGCCATTAAGCTAGGCATATAGTGCTCAAGTAGTGAATCCACCCGGATCCCAAGGTATATCAATGCCAATTTTAATTAACAATGATTTGTAATTTAGTAGTGAGCACAAAGTAACATAGATCAAGCAATGATGAAGTCTAACTCTCTTCCTATGCATCGGCATGTCATAAAAGAACAATTCATGAACACATGGTAAAGGCCAATGCATAGTATAAACAGTTTCTTGCAATTTTATCATGTTGGAAACATAGAGAGGTGGAGATATAGTTCCTCTCTCATAATAATTGCAAGTAGGAGCAGCAAGCACATGCATATTATATCTATCAAAATCATCATGTGCAACGGTAAAAGGCAACCCATCAATATATTCCTTAATAAGTGCAAACTTCTCCGATATAGTGTAGTTTGGAGAATTCAAAAAGATAATAGGACTATCATGCGTGGGTGCAATAGAAACAATTTCATGTCTAACATAAGGAACTATAGCAAGTTCATCTCCATAAGCATAATTCATATTGGCATCTTGGCCAAAAGCATAGCAAGCATCATCAAAAAGGGATATTTCAAAAGAATCCAAGGGATCATAACAGTCATCATAGCAATCATCCTTCGGTAAGCACGAAGGGGAATTAAACAATGTATGAGTTGAAGAGTTACTCTCATTAGAAGGTGGGCACAGGTGATCAATCCGCTCTTCCTCCTTTTGTTCTTCGCTCTCCTCATCATCTTTTTCATCCAATGAGCTCACAGTTTCATCAATTTCTTCTTCCCATAGACTCCTGCAAAATATTAGTCTCTTCTTGGACAGCGGAGTATTCCTCAATATATTGTTTAACATAGGTATTATAAGCATACTTATCATAGCAATATTTAAGCATAGAAAAATTTTCAGATTTGTGAAAAGTAGCATCATACTTTTCAATCAAAGAAGCAATTTCATAAGCACCCTCAAAAGCAACAAATTCTTCAATTTGTTGAACATCATAGTAACTATAAACACCTTTAGCATAAGAAGATAAGATTCCATTATCAATAAACTCACATTGGTAGGGAAGGTGTTTCTTAGGGTTTTCAGAACAACAAGCAAAATCATATAATTCACATAAATTCCAAGAATAGCATTGCAAACATTGAATTTGGCTCCATAATAATTTCCCTTTTTCAGATATACGGTGTTGCACATAACAAGCATGCTCATCTAAAGATTTGCCCTCAACTAAGCAAGTTGGGGTTTCAGCACGAGCACATAGGGATCGAAGATGATCCAAGTGATAAGCTTCAGCAGTGTGATAGATTTTGAGTGGTTCTTCAACCATTGTTTCAGTAGGTACAACTAATTTTTTTGGTATTTTGCGTTTCCTACCCATAACTGAAGATAGTAAACAACTTAAGAACAACAAATAAAAATTACTTAGTGATAAAGCAAACAATCACACACGAGAATATTCACCCCACGCTATTGCTCCCCGGCAACGGCGCTAGAAAAAGGTCTTGATAACCCACAAGTATAGGGGATCGCAACAGTTTTCGATAAGCAAGAGTGTCAAACCCAACGAGGAGCTAAAGGTAGAACAAATATTCCCTCAAGTTCTATCGACCACCGATACAACTCGACGCACGCTTGACGTTCGCTTTACCTAGAACAATTATGAAACTAGAAGTACTTTGTAGGTGTTGTTGGATAGGTTTGCAAGATACTAAAGATTACGTAAATAAAAAGTAGGGGCTATTTAGGTAAAGAAACAATAAAGTAAATATAGCGAGTGTGGAAAAGTGGTGGTAGGAGTTGCGAAATTGCCCCTTAAGCAATTGACTACTTTACTAGACCGATAGCAAGTATTATGTGGGAGAGGCCACTGCTAGCATGTCATCCCTGACTTGGAATTCTATGCACTTATGATTGGAACTATTAGCAAGCATCCGCAACTACTAATGTTCATTAAGGTAAAACCCAACCATAGCATTAAGATATATTGGCCCCCCTTCAATCCCGTACGCATCAAATTCTATGCTAGGTTGAAGCTTCTGTCACTCTTGCCCTCCAATACATAGTCCTATCAACATACAACTAACCCTAGGGTGTGATCCACGCGCAATCATATGATGGGCACCAAAGGACAGCAACATAACCACAAGCAAATTTAATCAATCATAGCAATTCATCAACCACCGATAGGACAACGAAAATCTACTCAAACATCATAGGATGGCAACACATCATTGGATAATAATATGAAGCATAAAGCACCATGTTCAAGTAGAGGGTATAGCGGGTTGCGGGAGAGTGGACCACTGTAGATAGAGGGGGGAAGGTGATGGAGATGTTGGTGAAGATGGCGGAGGTGTTGGTGTAGATCACGGTGATGATGATGGCCCCCGGTGGCGTTCCGGCGCCACCGGAAGCGAGGGGGAGAGAGCCCCCTCCTTCTTATTCTTCCTTGACCTCCTCCCTAGATGGGAGAAGGGTTTCCCCTCTGGTCCATGGATCTGTCTCTCTGTCTCTCTCTGTTTCTGCGTTCTCAGATTCTTCCCTTTCACCGTTTCTTATATTCCCGGAGATCCGTAACTCCGATTGGGCTGAAATTTTAACATGATCTCTATCCGGATATTAGCTTTCTTGCGGCGTAAGAAGGGCTCCAACTTCCTTATGGGGTGGCCACAAGGGTCAGGGGCGCGCCTGACACCCTGGGGCGCGCCCCCTACCTCGTGCCCCCCTCGGGCACCGTCTCGCGATGATTCCACTTCCCAAAATTCATAAATATTCCAAAATAAATCTCCATCAGTTTTTATTCCGTTTGGACTCCGTTTGGTATGGGTTTCTGTGAAACAAAAAACATGCAACAAACAGGAACTGGCACTGGGCACTGGATCAATATGTTAGTCCCAAAAATAGTATAAAAATTTGCCAAAAGTATATGAAAGTTGTAGAATATTGGCATGGAACAATAAAAAAATTTAGATACGACGGAGACGTATCAGTGCCTCATAAACTTGTCCGCAATTCGCTCATCATGATGCCACCGCAACCTCTTTGCCTCTCTAGGGTTTGCAAACAAACGCCTCAACCTTGGAATTAAAGGCAAGTACCAAACAACCTTGAACGGGATTCTTGTCTTGATCTCGCCGTCCAATTTGTACTTGTCCTTTGCTCTCCTGCGCTTGTATCGTGCATGCTTGCATGTGGGACATGCACACAAATCTTTGTACTCACCACGGTACAATATACAATCATTCACACAAATGTGCACCTTTTGTACTTCAAGTTCCAATGGGCAAACAATTTTCTTCGCTTCATTCGTGCTTCTGGGGAGCACATTATCTTCTAGAAGAATTTCTTTGAAAAGACCTAACATATCTGTGAAGCCCTTGTTTGATAGACCGTTTGCTGCTTCAAATCTGAGAAGGGCCAGGATGGCACTCAACCTGGAATATTTCTTTTTGCAACCTGGAAACAATTCTTTCTTGGAGTATGCATCAATGGTTGGCAGATCCTTGTACACAATCATATCCTTTTTGGGGCCCTCGAAATCTGCAATCATACCAACAAAATCTGGCATATAAAGATCATCCTCATCTGCCTCGATGTCTTGGTTTTCTAGTGGGCATTTCAGCTTTCTGGTGTTCCATTGGTAGCTTGACGCCTCTGCCCTGATGTTAGATTCAACATCCATGTGACACTGATCGGGGTTTGGCCTCTTGCAGCCCTGGGTATCTCCATCCATGACCTCCTCTTCACTGTGTCTGGTCCAACGTGTATATCCATCCATGATTCCCTGAGAGACTAAGTGCCACTGGACATTTCCAACTTCATGTGACTCTGTATTGGCACAATCAGTACATGGACACAGGATGTAATCCTGTAACATCCCAAAATTCTAAATCTTGGAATGTTATAATAAATAGATAGATTTGATTGATTGTTTGATTGATTGACTGAAAGTGAGTGAAAATTCGAAACTTTTTGAAAGTTAAATGAGAGGGAATAAAAGGACTTTCCCAAACTTTCATTTTGCATTTATGATCTCCGGGAATTCAAATTCTTTTCACCATGAAACCCTGGAGAGAAGATGACATGACTTCTTCCATTTATTTAAATGACAAGGGGTGTTGAAAATATTTGAATTTCATTTGAGAATATTTCCAATTCTGAAACTTTATGCAACTCAATGATTTTCATGAGAGAAGATAAAATGACTTCTTCAAATTATATGAAATATGAGTTGGGAGTTTCAAAGAATTAAATTCAAAGTTCTTTTGAATTTATTTTCAATTTGGAGTTATTTGAGTTTTATTCAAATTAATTTTCTCTAAAAATAAAATATATGGAAATTAGGGTAACATGATTCCCTACAACAGAAAATTGGAGAGAAATAAATTTGAAATCATTTTGATATTTTTAAAATGTTTTTTGTTGGATCTTATTAGAGCAGGAGCACTGTTGGAATTATTAGAATTGGTGTGTATTTTATTTAATGCTAGAAAAATGTTCATGTCGTAAAAAATCTTTTTCTGAAAATTTTGATATATTATATGCCTATTTAATTTTTTTATTTGTTTTGTTTTGTTTATTTTTATTCGTATGGAAAATCTTAAAAAAAGAACTTCGTTCTCTTTTGGACCGAACTGGGCCGCGGCCCAGCCAGCCAGCCCAGCCGGCCCACCTCCTCGCCCCGTCCTCGAGCGGACTCCGCTCGGGAATCCGGCTGGCGCACGCCATCGCCGCCGTGGCCGACTCGGTCGCCGCCCGCGGCTTGCCCCTTCTGCAAGTCGCCGCCTCTCCTCTCCCTCCTATAAATTCGGAGCCCCGGGCCCCGCCTCCTCTCCTCCCCTCACGCCGCATCCCACCGGAGCCCGCATCCACCCCGCCGCCGCCGCTGCGCTTCGCTGCCTCGCCGCCGCAGTCGCTGCCCCATCGCGCCGCTCGCCTGCTTCGCCGCACCAACCCGCCGACCGCGCCGCCGCTCGCCGCTGCCCGCGTCGCCGTTGTCCGCCGCACCGGAGCACGCCGCACTCGCCGGAGCCGCCGCTCCGCCGATCCAAAACCACCGCCGCCGTTTTACTTCGTTGAACCAGTGCAAAAATCTTTAACCCGGCCGGTTTTATTTATTAGGTTGGTTTTTACTTATTAGATCGGTTTATATTTCTAGGTTAATCTAATTAGTAAACGTTCGCTATGTTAGCTTCTGCAGTGAACGAGTTCATTCTTTAGTTCACCGTAACGAACGTTCGCTTCTTAGTTTTTTTCTTTTTCTGTTAATTTTTCGTCAGGGACCTATTTGTGATGATTTTATTTACAAATTAGTCCCTATGTTTCAAACAACCACATCTTTTTGCTCGTTTGTCCAAATCCAACGAAACCAACGCTCACTTATTCGTTACGATCCCCTCTATCCATTAATCCAACTCAAACATGTTTTTGAAAAGTTTAAAATTTGAATTAGATCAGAATTGAATTCAAACTTCGTTTGATCATAACTTGAGTTTCGTAGCTCCGTTTGAGTTGATTCTTTTTGCAAATCGAAGCTCTTGACCTAAACATTCTGATAAGGCCAAATTCACATAATTTTGGTACTGTTAGGAATTGTTTTATATTGCAAAAGTTATTTGCTTGGTTTTGTTATTTTCTGAATCGTCTTCTTTGTTCTTTCTGATCTTTTGAGTGATTGCTTATGTGTGGTTACTATTGCTTGCTTACGATAGATTGACCGGAGTGTGACGAGTAGAGCTATCAAGAGTTTTGAGTGCGAATCATCTTCATCAACATTGCAGGCAAGTTCACACTTTGATCATACCTTTTTCATACCCAGTTTTTATTGCATTAGATCAAACCTCAAACATTGCATGATTAGGATCTAATTAAATTGTGGGTATTGGGAAGTAGTTGATGAGGTAGGAACCTATTGCCCTGCATTCAAACCTTGGGAGTTACTATTATGTTATGCTTATAAGTGCCATGCTATGCTCGTAGACGTGCATTGGGTTTTGAGAGTATCCATGACAGATGTGAGATTATTAATTAATGGTTTACTTAAGGTGGCAACTTAAACACACATCTGGGTGGATTGCTAGGAGCACCCTGGGGATATACCAGTGGACTTGCCCGGACACCTGGGGATATACCAGTGTTGTCCTAGGAGATCCCGGGGATATACCGTGTGATCATCCTACGGTCCGCCACCCAGGCTCAAAGGGATCATAAGATTATTCATGCTAGAAACTTCTGTGTGCAGCTACAAGCTATTATGGGCTCTAGCATAGTTGATTAAGTCGTGTGAACTCTTACAGTGGTAGACTAGCAGATGTAGGGGTTGTAGGTGGTACGGTCTACCCATCGTAAGGTGCAAACACTTCTGAAAGACTATGTCTCGGTCATCCGTTTCTCAAACACCATGTAGTGCGAGAAATCCAACGGAGGAGATCGAGTCTTGTGGGGAAAAGTGTGCAAACCTCTACAGAGTGTAATAAACTAATCATGGTTAGCCGTGTCCCCGGTTATGGACAATTTGAGTATCTAGTTCTTGGATTATCATGTTGATCTCATCATGTTACTTTAAATGAATATTGTTGGGTTTAATGATGTTACTTAATTGGGATTGAGAATGCTGTCAACCATTCTCAATGTTTAACAACCACCATGATAGTTAAATAAATTTATTCCTTTGCAGTAGGGAAAAATTGGCTTTTCGCAAAAACCTTATAACCATAGAGCTTTTCCACCAGCCATATATGCATGTAGTGATAGCCATTGTTCATCATTTCTCTCTATGGTGTGAATTTGCCAGTACATTCAATGTACTGACCCTTTGTGGCTGCAACGTCTCATGTTGCAGGATTATCTTACGACGAGTAAGTGATATGTTAGGGTTACAATTTCTACACTCAACTTTGCCGTTGGTGTTGATGGGAATCCACGACCTTATTACTTCCGCTATTTGGATTGAGGTAATAGTATTTACGTTACTTATACATGTGATTTACCTCTGTTATAAATCCTCGAGTACTGTGTGTGTCAGCATACCGATCCAGGGATGACACTTAAGCACAGAGACTTGATCCATTCGGGTCGGGTCGCTACAAGATGGTATCAGAGCACATGTTGACTGTAGGACGTGACCCTAGAAACTGGCAAGCCCATAGCAAAGATTTTTCTCTACAACTTTCCCTTTCAAAAAGACCTTTGACCTCTCTTCTCTTCTGAGCTTATTCAAAAATTCCCTTTAATGAGACCATACCCCTTTCCCCTTTTGACCACACAAAGATTCGAATGATGAGACCACTCCAAGAAGTACAAGATATCGGACAACTAAGACCACTTCAGAATGAAGAGTATTTTCCGTGCATCTGAATAATGGAAACTACAACGGTTGAAGACCAAAGACAAGTAGAATTTGAAGGCTCTGAAGAATCCCTAGATTTGTATGACCTAGGAAGGCTACCCTTATGGAACTTGACAGATTATGGAAGTTGTCCATGCCCGAGATCAGGGTGTATCGGAGAAAGACCGGAGCATGGAGGGTTAAAAACTTAAAGTTCTGTCAAGGAAAAACCCTAAGGCAGGAGATATCAACTATGGAGAGATAGCTCATGGAAATGACAAGAGCAGAAACACAGCTATCCATGATGTTATCGCCCGCTTATGCTATTGTCACTGTGCTGAGTTAAGCGTGCATATGCATGGAAGGATTGGATGGTAAAAGGCTGATGGAGCATCTATCAGCAAGAGGTGAAGTTTTAACCTTAGCTAGTGTATCACCAGGATCTGGAGTGTTACATCAAGAAGTTAAGATGGACCTACAAGAAGCAGTATTTTGACAAGGAAGTATTTCATGAGGAACTTAGGACCCTGAAGATGAGAGTAGCCAAGCTGGAGGAGCAAAACCTCGAGAAACCGGAGATTCGTCAGGAACTGAAGGACAGTAGGACCATGGTTCATGCCAAGGATGTTGAAACCCAAAAGTTTGGAACGCAACTCCAGAATATTAAAGGATGTCACGAGAGATTTCCCGTCAACAGAGTTGATCTGGCAAAAGAACTTGAGAAAGACAAGCATGATCGGAAGAAGCCATTGGAGGCATGAACAAGGCTTGAAGATTTTGGAGAGTTGAAGATTTATTAACCTTTAGAAGACCAAACCCTGTTATACACATACGTTAGATGCGACGTTTGTGAGCTGTCATTTGTTTGATGTTTTTTCCGACAGCCACAGATAAAATTTGTCTTTTCAAAACTTTTGATTGTATTGTGTGTATCCCTCTCTATCTCTCTTATCTCACCCCAAACCCATGGACCCAATAGAGGATGAATGAAGATGAGCTTATATTTTTTGGACCGATGAGTCAATTGGAGACAGACCAATGGATTCAGAACATGGAGGATCACATGAAGAATAACCATATAGTCGGAAAGGATATGACCCAGCATGCTCTTCAGTGCTTTGAAAGAGGTGCTGCTACTTGGTGGAGGATGTACCAAACCATCAATGGATGGCAAGGAGTAACCACTTGGAAAGAATTTAAGTTGACTTTGCCAAAGTCTCGGTTTGTGTCCCAGAAGTTGAAACCTTATGGAAAGGATATGAAGAAACCTTGTGCATGCAAGCTTTGTGGAGAAATAGGACACACCCATAAAGAACACAAGGATGAATGCCCTAATTGTGAAGGAAATCACCCAGTTGAAGAATGCCCAGTTAGGCAGATTACTTGTTTCTTGTGTGAAGGGACTACCCACTATCCTGCTAAGTGTCACATTTACCCCATGGTACAACGAACCATCCAGTAGAAGAAAGAAGTAATGAAAGGAGCCCTCATGGAAATTTTAGAAGAACCCGTGATGAAGGAAGAGATGGAGGACACACCTAAAGAAGACCCGAGTAAACCCTGCACTAAGTCTTGCTATTCATGTGGAGAAGAAGGACACATCTCCCAAAATTGTTTGAATGGGGATCTAGTAGAATTCCGACAGAGGAAGTAGAGTATGACCCACAGGAAATAGAAGCCATGATTGGCATGGAAAGGTCTAGGAAGAGAAGCAAATTTGATTCCAGGAAGGACCTGAGTAATATCACCTGTTACAGGTGCAAGGAGTCAGGGAACTACCTCAACAGTTGCCCAAAAAGGAAACCTCGATACTTGTCATAAGTAATATGTTTTAGTTGTAATGGAGCAGGGCACTTTGCTAGAGAATGCCCCAAGGAGAAGGAAAATTGTGCTAGATAGTTGAGTTTGCAACAAAAGAAATGGAGTAGTAGAAGTGAGAACATTTTCTTTTATATTGAGGTGTTGAGTTGAGACATGTAATGGAAAAGCGAGAGATTGTAATCAATTGAGAGTGAATGAAGTTAGCATCGTTGGTACTGATATGGATTTTATGAGTTGTTATTCTATGAGGAAGAATTTTGGCCATTCTGAGGATATAAGAAATATGGTCTATGGAAGATTTGTGCATTTTAAGTGTGGTAGTACCCTGTAAGAACCGTTGACCCCTGGAAAAGATAAGGATACCCCACTGAGTGGATTTCGGACAAAATGAATATGAGTTTTGTCTCGATATGTGTGATACCCCAAGAGTATGTGGAATGAAGTTGGAGACCGTCAGTTGTTTGGACCAAATGTGATCAAGGAGTCAGAAAAGAATGTTAAGTTGATTCGAGATAGACTGAAGGTAGCTCAGTCCAGGCAGAAGAATTATGCGGACTCAAAAACACAAGGAGGTAGTCTATGAAATTGGAGACAGAGCATGTTTTCATGTGTTCCCTCTGTGAGGAGTTAAACAATTTGGAGTTAAGGGAATGTTAGCCCTGAGATTTGTAGGACCATACCGACTCTTGGAGCGTATTGGAGAAGTGGCCAACAAGTTGGAGTCACCCGAAGGACTGTCAGGAGTTCATGATGTGTTTTATGTTCCCCGGTTGAAGAAGTGCCATGCAGAGATGGCCAATATTTCCCCTGTAAGGACGCTTGACCCTGGAAAGGATAATGATGTTCCACGAAGTGGAATATGGACTCCACAAGTATAAGTTTTTTTTATCTCGGTATGTGGGATATCCCACGAGGATGAAGAGATGAATTACTATTGGATATAAAGGAGGTATGATGTCAGAAATATGGATCAACGGAAACTCCATGATGAGTCTGAGTAACCATTTCCTAGTTTGGTGCCAATAGAAGGAAGGAAGACAATACAATTGGATGGATTTAAGAATACTAGGAAGTTGGAGGTTGGAATAATGATCAGTTGCCCGATGATAAGTTTAAGGACTACAAGTGATGAGATGGGCCATAACCCACAGGCCCCAGGACCTGCCGAGAAGCAAGCACATTCTTGCTGAAGGAAAAACCCTGGAGGAAGATACGACGTTTATCGGTAGACAATTTTATAGGAGTAACGCAAAACCTGAGAGTTGTGAAGGAACGATAGATGTTTGTTTGGCTTGCAGAATCCATGGATTTATCCGAACCCAGTTCGTTGACAAGAGAAATTCTGCAATGCTTGTGAGGATGACCGAGTGTTAGAATGCGAGATTCGCTAAACCGTATACAAGGTAATGATTTGGGTGCAGGATGGATTGATCACCATACCGACTTACTCTTATTATTCGCCTTGCTATATGGGATGGTAAATCTGAGTGACTTACCTATAGCAGAGAGACGACGATCAAAACCCTGTTTAAACCTTAGAATGGTATAGATATTTTTCCCTTGTACAAGGCAGCTTTGCCAACAGTAGGTTATACGGTGAGGATCAACCCAGACCCATTTCCTGCAGGAGAAACCATAACTTGTTGACCACCATGAGATATCGATAGTTGTTTAGTTTTGGCGCCAGACCCATCAGCTAAGAAGACCCAGTCTCGGAATAACTTTACCAAGATGAAAGACAGAAGAATTGAGTAAAAGGTTATGCCACTACCGGAAGAGCTCAGAGAAGGAATTTTCTCGAGGATCTGAGAAGACCGACACTGTCAAGAATAAGGATGGAGTATATGAGTTTTCATGGAACAGTAACCATGCTTCTAAGGGTGGCAGCACCCCAGACCCCGTGTGACGATCGATGGATTTTGAGAAGACCCCGAGCCTAACCTATTTCTTTCAAGCCTCTCCGAATCTCGAGGACGAGATTCATTTTAAGGGTGGTAGGTTTGTAACATCCCAAAATTCTAAATTTTGGAATGTTATAATAAATAGATAGATTTGATTGATTGATTGAAAGTGAGTGAAAATTCAAAACTTTTTGAAAGTTAAATGAGAGGGAATAAAAGGACTTTCCCAAACTTTCATTTTGCATTTATGATCTCCGGGAATTCAAATTCTTTTCACCACGAAACCCTGGAGAGAAGATGACATGACTTCTTCCATTTATTTAAATGACAAGGGGTGTTGAAAATATTTGAATTTCATTTGAGAATATTTCCAATTCTGAAACTTTATGCAACTCAATGATTTTCATGAGAGAAGATAAAATGACTTCTTCAAATTATATGAAATATGAGTTGGGAGTTTCAAAGAATTAAATTCAAAGTTCTTTTGAATTTATTTTCAATTTGGAGTTATTTGAGTTTTATTCAAATTATTTTTATCTAAAAATAAAATATATGGAAATTAGGGTAACATGATTCCCTACAATAGAAAATTGGAGAGAAATAAATTTGAAATCATTTTGATATTTTTAAAATGTTTTTTGTTGGATCTTATTAGAGCAGGAGCACTCTTGGAATTATTAGAATTTGTGTGTATTTTATTTAATGCTAGAAAAATGTTCATGTCGTAGAAAATCTTTTTCTAAATTTTTTGATATATTATATGCCTATTTAATTTTTTTTATTTGTTTTGTTTTGTTTATTTTTATTCGTCTGGAAAATCTTAGAAAAAAAAGAACTTCTTTCTCTTTTGGACCGAACTGGGCCGCGGCCCAGCCAGCCAGCCCAGCCGGCCCACCTCCTCGCCCCGTCCTCGAGCAGACTCTGCTCGGGAATCCGGCTGGCGCACGCCATCGCCGCCGTGGCCGACTCGGTCGCCGCCTGCGCCTTGCCCCTTCTGCAAGTCGCCGGCTCTCCTCTCCCTCCTATAAATTCGGAACCCCGGGCCCCGCCTCCTCTCCTCCCCTCACGCCGCATCCCACTAGAGCCCGCATCCACCGCCGCCGCCGCAGCTGCGCTTCGCTGGCTCGCCGCCGCAGTCGCTGCCCCACCGCGCCGCTCGCCTGCTTCCCCGCACCAACCCGCCGACCGCGCCGCCGCTCGCCGCTGCCCGCGTCGCCGCTGTCCGCCGCACAGGAGCACGCCGCCCTCGCCGGAGCCGCCGCTCCGCCGATCCAAAACCACCGCCGCCGGTTTACTTCGTTGAACCGGTGCAAAAACCGTTAACCCGGCCGGTTTTATTTATTAGGTTGGTTTTTACTTATTAGATCGGTTTATTTTTCTAGGTTAATCTAATTAGTAAACGTTCGCTATGTTAGCTTCTGCAGTGAACGAGTTCGTTCTTTAGTTCACCATAATGAACGTTCGCTTCTTAGTTTTTTTTTTATTTTTCTGTTAATTTTTCATCAGGGACCTATTTGTGATGATTTTATTTACAAATTAGTCCCTATGTTTCAAACAACCACATCTTTTTGCTCGTTTGTCCAAATCCAACGAAACCAATGCTCACTTCTTTGTTACGATCCCCTCTATCCATTAATCCAACTCAAACATGTTTTTGAAAAGTTTAAAATTTTAATTAGATCATATTTGAATTCAAACTTTGTTTGATCATAACTTGAGTTTCGTAGCTCCGTTTGAGTTGATTCTTTTTGCAAATCAAAGCTCTTGACCTAAACATTCTGATAAGGCCAAATTCACATAATTTTGGTACTGTTAGAAATTGTTTTATGTTGCAAGAGGTATTTGCTTGGTTTTGATGTTTTCTGAATCGTCTTCTTCGTTCTTTCTGATCTTTTGAGTGATTGCTTATGTGTGGTTACTATTGCTTGCTTACGATAGATTGACCGGAGTGTGACGAGTAGAGCTATCAAGAGTTTTGAGTGCGAATCATCTTCATCAACATTGCAGGCAAGTTCACACTTTGATCATACCTTTTTCATACCCAGTTTTTATTGCATTAGATCAAACCTCAAACATTGCATGATTAGGATCTAATTAAATTGTGGGTATTGGGAAGTAGTTGATGAGGTAGGAACCTATTTCCCTGCATTCAAACCTTGGGAGTTACTATTACGTTATGCTTATAAGTGCCATGCTATGCTCATGGACGTGGATTGGGTTTTGAGAGTATCCATGACAGATGTGAGATTGTTAATTAATGGTTTACTTAAGGTGGCAACTTAAACACACATCTGGGTGGATTGCTAGGGGCACCCTGGGGATATACCAGTGGACTTGCCCGGACACTTGGGGATATACCAGTGTCGTCCTAGGAGATCCCGGGGATATACCGTGTCATCATCCTACGGTCCGCCACCCAGGCTCAAGGGGATCATAAGATTATTCATGCTAGAAACTTCCGTGTGCAGCCACAAGCTATTATGGGCTCTAGCATAGTTGATTAAGTCGTGTGAACTCTTACAGTGGTAGACTAGCAGATGTAGGGGTTGTAGGTGGTACGGTCTACCCATCGTAAGGTGCAAACACTTCTGAAAGACTATGTCACGGTCATCCGTCTCTCAAACACCATGTAGTGCGAGAAATCCAACGGAGGAGATCGAGTCTTGTGGGGAAAAGTGCGCAAACCTCTGCAGAGTGTAATAAACTAATCATGGTTAGCTGTGTCCCCGGTTATGGACAATTTGAGTATCTAGTTCTTGGATTATCCTGTTGATCTCATCATGTTAATTTAAATGAATATTGTTGGGTTTAATGATGTTACTTAATTGGGATTGAGAATGCTGTCAACCATTCTCAATGTTTAACAACCACCATGATAGTTAAATAAATTTATTCCTTTGCAGTATGGAAAAATTGGCTTTTCGCCAAAACCTTATAACCATAGAGCTTTTCCACGAACCATATATGCATGTAGTGATAGCCATTGTTCATCATTTCTCTCTATGGTGTGAATTTGCCAGTACATTCAATGTACTGACCCTTTGTGGCTGCAACGTCTCATGTTGCGGGATTATCTTATGACGAGTAAGTGATACGTTAGGGTTACGATTTCTACACTCAACTTTGCCGCTGGTGTTGATGGGAATCCACGACCTTGTTACTTCCGCTATTTGGATTGAGGTAATAGTATTTACGTTACTTATACATGTGATTTACCTCTGTTATAAATCCTCGAGTACTGTGTGTGTCAGCATACCGATCCAGGGATGACACTTAAGCACAGAGACTTGATCCATTCGGGTCGGGTCTCTACAAATCCACATCACCAATTCTCCTCTTTGTACTTTCAGCCAAATTCATGAACTCTATCACACCACTGATAAATTCTACGGTTTTATGATTCTTCATCCATCGAGATCATTCCATCTGCACCACACGATTGGTAATTAAAAACAAAACAACAACATTAATACATGAATTAACTGTTGCCCAAAGATGCCTGTATAAATCACAAGGTTTTATTTTCATAATTACTGAGGGCGCTCCATATTGTTATCCAGACGTGCAATGAAAAAAATTAATAGCCAGTCAATTTACACACAGAGTACTAGTACAACACTAGCCTTAGGAATTGAATACCTTAATTAAGCAACTCACGAAAAGAATACCTTAATTAATTAGTTGTGCGGCGACCTCCACCCAGCAGACAGAGAAGCGCGATGCAGCGGCACACTGGGACAACAGGTTCGAGGAGCAAAGCTTGGTGTGGCTGCCGCCTGAAGTTTGACCTCCACTATGCCACCATCGACCGCGATGGATGTGCTCGAATCATGTCGCCGTCGACCTCGCTGGTTGAGCTCCTCCTATCTCCCGCTGCAGACCGAGGATTAACCTCCTATGACACCGCCACCGCCCACTGACCGAGTATTAACCTCTTCTATGGTAGCCGCTGCCTAGGCCGCCGCCGCCATCTCTATATGCAGAGAAGCTATTTTTTTATTGATATCTGCAGAGTAGCTATTTACGCGGTATCACTATAACTCAATTATATGTACAGGGTCGTACATCACATATGATTATGTAATGGCAACCGTGTCTCACCTACATTGTCTTCTCACCCGGGTTGGTGCAGAAATCGTGTGTGACATTGTAATACCTAACACAAACGACATGTATAAACAGTGTGCCGTATACAACATATAGTGCTATAAGTAGTTCCCAACCGTTAGCTTATCCCCACAGTTTCCCCATTCCCCCAAATCCCTAGATATCCTCCAAAATTCCATGTGTGGCGCTAACATTGGGGGAATGTGGACGAGTGGTGCCGATGGTTTCGGTGCGGCTGATGGTTTCGGTGCGGCTGCTCCTGCTCGTATCGCCGCCACGACGGCGGTCGCCGCCGAGCACTTGCCTAAGGTCATCAGAAGACAGGTGTACTACGGATCCGTATCGTCCTGTCAGGTTCCAATATATCCCGATCTTCTTTAGCATGTCCAAAGTAGCTCCTTGCTGAATCCGTCCTGAATGACCTCCTCCCCAGGAAAGCGATCTGTCGCCGGATCCAGAGCATGACTCCAGACTCCCACAACACGAGTTCGACTCCGAGTTTTGCGCCACCGAGAAGTACCAAAAGCTGAGTTGTGTGCACGAGTACACTCTCGCTCGACGTGTATGCATGGAGGGATTCGACATTGGCAGGCGGTTTCTCAGTTGCCCCTTAGAGGTTAGTGCTAAGTTCATCATTTTACTTGAGTTAATGCCACCACTCATCCTGAATACTATTTAACATTGGCAGGGATATGAGGCTTGTGCCTTTGTTAACTGGCTGGATGAAGAATAGCATGGCAGGGCTCGGAGTGTTATCACCAAGCTCGCAGAAGATATCATAAAGCTGAAGAAGAAACTGGCTGATCTGGAATGTACAATCAGTACGATGAGCAAGAAAGAATCAAACACAGGCAACATATGAAAGCAACAGACAAGAAGGAACTAGCATGTGTAGTTGTGGTTGTTGCATTAGCCATGTTCTATGCGCTGTTTGTAATGATGATTAGGGGTTTTGTTTGACAGTATTGCTAAAGCACATCTAGATGTGCTCTAAGTAATGCACATCTAGGTCCTATGCCATTGATGTTACGCGAAGATTCATGCAGATATTTTCCTTTGTCTTTTTTTCTTTTCCTTTGTAGTTTCATTATTACAGGCTTTATCAATAAGAAGAGCTCAATGTATTGCTTGCCAACTGTCCTACTCTGTTCGTACCGGTACCAATGCATAATCCCAAAACTCGTTCCTTGTTTTTGTCCTGAAAAAAGAAACCAGCCAAATAGACAATAGGAGTCCTGCGCAACCCAAGGAATTTGGAGCGATTGGGTACAAATAATTGCAGTTGATTATATCAGCGGCTAGATAATATGCCAACCCCCGCTTCAATTGGCGTTTCCTCTTCTCTGCATACCTGCTTTAGTGTCCATCATCTCCATCATCCCCGCCAGGCCGCGCTACACAATGGCACACACTCTGCAGCCATGTCGAGCGACAGCGAGGACGATAGTTTGTCCAGCAATCTGGCGCCCGATGATAGGTCAACATCGGAATCATCCCGCTCGTCTTCCATGAGTCCGACGTCAAGCCCAGACCTCAATTATATCCAGATCATGAAAGGAACGCCGCCTCCGGAGTCGCCATATGACAACCATACGGACGAGGAGCCGTCAGAGGACGACAATGATGATGAGGAGGAATGGTCGAACGAGGAGGAGGAGGACGACGACAACAACGACAATGACGATGGCAGTGGCAATGAAAAGCCAACGGTCAGCGGCAAGAAGTGTCCTCGCCAAGACGATGTCGCAGGGCCATCCAACAACAACAACAAGGACTAAATTAAGCAGACTTTATATATCTCTATTTCCGTTTGCTCATATTAATTTGTTATCTCTGTTTATCCTGTCAATCTCATCACAGACGGTTAGTAATACATATTCGACAGAGATCTTCTTGATTATAGCCCACAGGTTGGTTTGTTGAACTGTGTGCCCTGACGAGCACACAATTAACAAAAAAATACTGTATGGGCTATCTATAATGATCGCACACAATTCTGATTACTAACCTGTTTGCCGGGTATCACACACATCTTGTTACACCGAATCATTTGTGTTCACCTCGATCATCGCAAACGGTTCATCGGAGCGAACTGTATGCCGTATATCGCACACACCTTGATCTGGCTGCCTGTTTCTATTGTTCTGTCTCATCACAAACAGTTCGTATGGATCAACCGTATGCCCAGTATCGCACACGCAACTAAATCTGAACCGTGTTTGGTGTATCATTCATCGCAAATGTTTTCACGTCTTTTTTGACGGTTTTTTACATCACCGTTTGCGATTAATGCATCACACATAGTTTCGTCAAAGGGTCTCTGATCATAGTATCGTGTTAGCAGCATCCTGCAGTAGTGCTCCAACCAGAGATTTTTGTAGGACAATAGCAAATTTCCCTCAAGTGGATGACCTAAGGTTTATCAATCCGTGGGAGGCGTAGGATGAAGATGGTCTCTCTCAAGCAACCTGCAACCAAATAACAAAGAGTCTCTTGTGTCCCCAACACACCCAATACAATGGTAAATTGTATAGGTGCACTAGTTCGGCGAAGAGATGGTGATACAAGTGCAATATGGATAGTAAGTATAGGTTTTTGTAATTTGAAAATATAAAAAAGTCAAGGTAACTAGTAAAAAAGTAAGCAAAAGCGGTATTGTAATGCTTGAAAACAAGGCCTAGGGTTCATACTTTCACTAGTGCAATTTCTCTCAACAATGATAACACAATTGGATCATATAACAATCCCTCAACGTGCAACAAAGAATCACTCCAAAGTTTCTATCGGAGAACGTAGGACAAAAACATGCATCATCCCCTATGCATAAATTACCCAATGTCATCTCGGGAATCCACAAGTTGAGTGCCAAAACATACATCAAGTGAATCAATAGCACATCCCATTGTCACCATAGATATCCCACCGCAAGACATACATCAAGTGTTCTCAAATCAAATACTTAACCCAACACAAAGAAACTTCAAAGAGCAAGACTCAATTCATCACAAGAAGGTAGAGGGCGAAGAACACCATACAATCCAACTATAGTAACAAAGCTCGCGGTACATCAACATCGTGCTAAATCAAGAACACAAGAGAGAGGGGTCAAACACATAGCTACTGGTACATACTGTTGGGGATATAACTACCGGGTATGAACCGCCCAAGAGGGACCGGGTCATACCACTACTGGTACATACTGTTGGGGGTATAACTACTGGGTATGAACCGCCCAGGAGGGACCGGGTCATACCACTGGCGATTTATCAATGAAGATGGCGGCTCATACAAGCCCATTGACGTCCCAAGACCCAGAGGTGACTTGAGGCCCAATAGGATGAACTGCCATATGTATATAACTTGTTTTGTAAGGCAACCGTAGTTAGTCACCGAGCCGGGCACGCTGTGTATGATCCGGTCGGGACTCCGTGAGCCGTTGGGCATCTTCCAGTGTATATAAAGGGATGACCTGGCGGCGGTTTAGGGACATATAACAAACAATCGAGAGCTAGCTCAAGCGTATTCGCTCCCTGGTAATTGAAACCCTAGTAATACAACACAAAGCAGGAGTAGGCTTTTACCACGTTGAGAGGGGCCGAACCTGGGTAAACTCTTTGTGTCCTTTGTCCCGCTTAACCCCTTCAATCTAACCTAGTTGTGATGGCTCCGTGACTAAGTCCTTGCGCAAGGACATATACCGTGTCAAGTCCACGACAGTTGGTGCCCACCGTGGGGCCAGTGCATGGTGGTTTCGAGGTCTTGAAGGGAAGCTTCAAAGGGATCAAGGGATATGCTGTGGGTCGGATGACCAAGTGTCATCGCGGCAAGCTCTACATCGACGACGCAGGCTGGGGCCCTGAGGCCGGCTCAATTTAGTACGGGTACTAGGTCCCCTTCGGTGGAATCCATGTCTTCATAGGAAAGATTGGCGAACCGGGCCCTGAGTCGGACACCTACATCAACATCATTGAGATGGCTCAGCGTGCACGGCCCGCCCAGGTTCAACCCGCCATGAAGCATGCCTTTGTTGGTTTCATCCATGGGCCGGAGTTTGAGGAAGGATCTGTATCTGGTGGTGAGACGGCCATCCACTCTTATCGTGGTTTTGTCACGACAGATGTCCTAGTGTGAGGACTTAGTCGTGAGGCCAATGCATCTATGCGATAGCTTGAAGGGGTTGATCAGAATCGAGAGACGCAACATGCAAGACGAAGATTTAGACAGCTTCAGGCCCCGGGAAACATCATCCGGTAACAACCCTACATGTTGTTTTTGGCTAGGTCTCATTATCATCATGACGGAGTGGCCGTAACTCCGGCTCTCCTAGTTGTGTCTAGACTTAATGATTATTCAACTTGTCCCTCTTGGGGTGCCCTGCCCCTCCTTATATATGTTGAAGGGGCGGGTTACATGTAGAGTCCAACTCGGACTTAAGACTTAACTATTCTGTTTTCTCTCCATGGGATTCTCTCCATGGGCTTTCTTTAACGTTTCGGGCTTCTTAACTGTTGACCTACAACCTGGCGTACCATCTGGCTTAACTGTCCGGCTTAACCATCTGGCTTAACTGTCTGGCTTAACTGTCCGTCTTAACTGTCTGCTTAACTATCTGGCTCATATGACTGTGTCTGCCGGGTTACATGACTGTGTGTGCCGGGTTACGTGACTGTGTGTGCCGGGTTACATGACTGTGTCTGCCGGGTTACATGACTGTGTCTGCTGGGTTACAATGCTTACCTGTTCCCGCTGGCTTATAGTCTGCCGGGTCACCAATGAAACATCAAGTCCCAACCGGGTCATATCTCCGGCCGGGTCACACCGCGGGGTATATTCCCGACATTAGCCCCCAGTTTAATTTGGATTCATCCATGTTAAACTGATCCTGTAAAACAAACACAAGAACAATTTTGACAGACTATGCTCCGGGTTAAAAGCTCTTGTAACCCGGCACCTTATCATCCTTAATTCCTTGGTATTTCCTTCTTCCAGAGAATCCAGGTCAATAAGCTAACTTCAAAATCAATTTGCTCACATTGGTTTCTCACAGAGAAAGACTGTGAAGAATAATTCATTTGACTCAGCTCCCAATGCTTAAAAATATTGGTCTTTGAAATAATAATGTTACCTTCAACCGGCTTAAAGATGAAAAACTTGTCGGGTTATAAATAGATAATGCTGAGTTATAATTGTTGCAGACACCCGGTCAATCTGGTTTACTCAAAACTGAGAATTTGAAGATTTTTCTCCCTTATATCCATATTACCTGTAGCCCCCAAGTGCCGGGTTGTCATGCTTGCAGCAACCTGGGACTTGTAATTGCCTTATGCTCATAAAAACTTCAACCAGTGTAGCCCCCAAGGGCCGGATCATTATGCAATAATGAGCAGGGACTTTGTATATACTTCATTTGACAATAATATCATATGATGTAACCCCCATCATGGGGTTTGAACCCACGTCCACAAGGTTAAGAGCCTTGTGCTTTATCAACTGAGCAGTGGATCCTTCAATATAATGGACTGAGGCTTGTGTACCTTGAATTTTTGACAGGAGCAATTGGTAGCCCCCAAGGGTCGGCTCATTATGACGTGACGAGTCGGGTCTTCAATAAGGCCAGTAAAAATCACTTTGCATTAGCCCCCCAAGTGCCATGGTGCATGCTGGCAGTGACATGGAACTTGCATATTTGATGTAATCTCAACTTGAATAATATAGCCCCCAATTGCCGGGTCGTAAGCCTGCAGCGACTCTGAACTATTCCTTCCATTGTAGAATAAATTATATCCATTGATAAAATAATATCCATTGCACTGAAGCGAATTTTGAAAACCTCAATTGTAATATTGGTTATTGATAGCCATAATAAAATCCAGCCATGTTGGTTATTAAATATTTGAATAATATAACCCGGTTTTAAAAACCGGTTCCTGTGATATCGAATCGTACTGCCGGTTTAGGATACCTGTGCAGTAAGGGTGATGACCCAATCCTTAGAAGCCACTTACTTCCAAATGTATGATGTTTGTCATATGTTGGCGACTTATCATCCAAAACCAAGCCGGGTTAAATTTAAACCACACTTATACTTAGATCTGAACAAAGAAAATCTGAAGACAAAAATCAAAGATTGTTTTCAAAAATCTTAAGCCAAATAGAAAGAAAAATCGAGGCTTCTGATTTGAATACGATCAGTAAACCATTCCAAAGGGGTTAAGCTAGGATTCGAATACGATCATGTAGCCCCCAGTAGCTTTGGTGTTGCGCCGATCAAGAGGGTACCGGCAGCTATGTTCTCTTCGGTTCGAATACGACCTATGTTTGAACAAGAAGCCCCCAAATGACCTTGAGGGGTTTTTAATGACCCTGATTTGAATATGATCCAAGTCGGACCCAAAAGGGGTTAAGCTATGATTCAGATACGATCAAGAAGCCCCCTAATGAGTTTGGCTTTGCGCCGATCAAGATGGTTACGACAGCTATGTTCTCCTTGGTTCGAATACGACCTATGTTTGAACAGGAAGTCCCCTAGTGACCATAAGGTTTAACGCCTAGATTCGAATACGATCATGAGCCAGACTGAGAGGGTTAAGCTAGATTCGAATACAATCAGCCCCCAATGGTCTTTTGAAGCAGGGTACGCATGTTTGAGTTGTTCCTTGCAACAGACTCTCTTTGGTCCCTTTATTTTTTTCTGAGAACTCGTACTTTGCGAGAAATAAATTCTTCTTGAACCGAAAATTCTTTAAACCGGATATTGAGAGCTTCAAAGCTTTACGAGAGACAAATTTACCTTGAGCCGGATTTTGAACCGTATTTGAGAGCTTCAAAGCTTTATGGTAGATAACTTTACCTTGAACAGGATTGTAACCGAAAACATTATTGTGAGCCGGAATATTTCTGACGGCCTTTTAAATTTTCATCAATATAGTAGTAGCCTCCGGGACCGAGTCATGTCATCGTAGCCCCCGAGTCTTAAGACTACTCGATGCGTTGGCTTGAGACTCTCCATGCTTGAGCATGATATAACCAGTGGATTGCTGGAATATGTTGAATCTCGATGGGTTATAATTGACCCTGTCCATTGACCCATCCGGTGTAAGTAAGGGCCATATCTTGATGGTCTCCCTTGTAATAGTGAATTTTGCATAAGAAAATGCTCGAACGAGAGTAATTGTTTCTCAAAGAAAAAATATATCAAATAGAAACTTGAAAGGATGGATTTCATCTGATATGTTTTATCAAAGATTATCAGATGTAGGGTTGCAGCAATGATAACAGAGGTGGCGGTTTGAAAACGCAGCTTCGGGCGGCTCAGAAAGATCCTCTGGGTCATGTTGACCCTTTTTTTACAACAAACGCCCAGACCATTGACTTGTCTCTTTTGCCTAGCACTGTACTACTGCCGAAGCAGAGATGAGGCAGCTCATGGAGGAAGTGGCAAGGTGGGTTACTCCGCAGTGGTGGTTCGAAGACGAACGCGGCGGCTCGGGGTACAGCCACTAACCCGACAACGGAGGCGTGAAGCGCCGGTCGGCTTCACAGTGGCGGCTCTCCATGAGGCAGTTTTAGCACAGCCATGGACGACGATTTTAAGCGGCCGCGGAGGCCACGGCGACAGGGCAAGTGAGGCCGGGGGGTGCGCTAGCAGCTGACGGCGACTTGCAACAGCAGCTCCGGCAACTCAACACGGGTCATGGTAGCAGCACCACAGACATGCCAACGAGGCGGGTCGTCGAAGGTGGGGCCACGTGGAGGGGACCCGCGAGGCAAGGCGGGTCAACGGAGGCGGCGGCTCAGAGGTTTGTCTGCGACCGCGGAGGGGCCAAGGCGGCTGTCGTGGCACAGCAGTAGAACGAATTGATAGAAGTGGTGAGCCACATGCGATGAGGCGGCTCATGGTAGTGATTTGCAGCATGGTCCAGTGAGGTAGCAGGCGGCTTAACGGTGTATGAGGACGCGGCGACGCTGCTGCCATGGAGACCACTCAATGACTAGGGCGGAAAAGGCATCAGGCGACTCAGGCGCGAACGACGAGTGACGTCGACGACTTAGCAATGGATGCGGTTCGGACAGTGAAGGCGACGGCGGCTCGATGCAGAATCTTCTCATTAGAAGCGAGGCGGTTGCGGAGGCGACTCAGCAGGGCCTTCCCGGAATTCGAGGCAAAGGCAAAGTCCGGCGAGTGGGCGGTGATTTAGCAGAAAACAGTGGATGCGGCGGCTCAGGCCAGCAGTCCAAGGCGGACAAAAGCGGCGGCTCACGGGCAGCAGCCCGACGGACACAAACCTAGAAGCGACCGAACTTGGAATGAAATCGAGCGGAGGCAGCTCGGGGGTGCCCCGATCGAAACAAAGGCAGCAGAAACAACTTGCAATGGCGGGTCGCGAGGGACGTCAGGTAGCTCTCGATGTGGCATAGTATGGCAGCGCGGTATTGACGTGATGCTAGGGCGGCGACTCCGAGAGGCGGCTCATAAATGGTGGACGAGCCGGCGGCGGCCCTCGGACGGCGGCGGCTCATAAATGGTGGACGAGCCGGCGGTGGCCTCGTACGACGGCGGCTCATAAATGGTGGACAAACCGGCGGCAGCCCTCGGACGACGGTAGCTCTGATATAGGGAGGCAAGGCAGCAACGTCCCTCGAACGGCGGGTGAAGCCATCAGGTTAAACCGGCGGGATGCGGCCGTCGAAACGGTTTATGGCGACGGCGGTGGTCGGCCTGTTGACCAGGTGGTACGAGCGACCCGAGACTGCAGCTCACAAAGGTGACAGCGGCTCAAGGCTGAGGCAGGTCCGTCTTGAGAGATGCAGCGGTGACTTGGGCCGCAGCGAAGGAGCTTCTTGAAGTGTGGCGAGTTTGCCGGGCGGCTTCGAGGCCGGCTCGTCAACGACGGGGATGAGCAGTGGAGTCAAGGCGAAGCCCAGCGAGCCCCTGACTACGACTAGCTGCCTCACTTTTGTCCTTTAATTTTTTTGACTCGCTGCTTTTGAATAATCTGGTTCATTGGAGCCTTCGCACAACGCGTAATATGTCAAAGTACTTGATATTCCTTTGGCTGGATATGGTTGATTTTTATCAGGCACGGAACACTGCATCGGCCTCTCAGTGAATTTGTGTGACTCGGTGTGAGGCGGAGTAAACCAGCGAAGGTGACTCGTCGGTGACGGAGACTTGCGGTCAAGGCCGAGGCAGAAAATGACGGAGTTGGAGGCGTCCGGGTTCTCTGCTCATGACCACGTCTGCATCCGGGTCATGCAAGAACACCCTTGATTTTTTATCCTGATCCTTCATCTGATGTACTCTGCTACCGTCAAAGTTTAACTTTTAACCCGGATCTGACTCATATTACCCTTGAACCCTTTATAATCTTATAGATTAATAAAAAACAGAGTCGATGTAGAGGTGGAACTGATTGCAGCAGAGCCGAAACGGAACTGCGCAAATATAGGAGAGACCCAACATGGCCGGGTGATTCGGAGACCGTAGGTGACTCAGATGCAAAGGCGAACAGAGGCGAACCAAGGCCAAAATAGACTCAGGCCATCGGAGTGGCTCAATGCTGCTTGGAGGTGGCGGATCGTAGGGCCAGCTTGGCGTGAGGCCGTAGTATCAGCGGCGGACGCAGCTGGCGGCTCGGAGGTGCGGCCGCGACGGTAAAGACCGACGACTCGACAGCGGCGACCTAGGCAGCTTGACGCATCAGATTAACCTGAGGCGAGCACCATGTAGCTAGCCGGTTTGTCGTTTGACTTCGGCGAAAAACTTAAACCGCCGTCATGATTTTTTTATGAAATTCCTTTACAGGTCTGACTCAGGACTTCCTTCTGTGCAATTAACACGCGTGGTTGATATCGGATGACGTGACCCCATGTACGGCGGCTCATCAGAATTCTTGTTGGTCTTGGTGATCCGAGAATAATTGAATCAGCTATAGGGTGGCGATGGATATAGTTATATACTGCAACCCTAATCTCAATAAAACTTAAATCTCCCAGATCATGAATCTGAACTGATGAACTCAAAAAATTGATAAAGATCCTTCTGATTCAAGTCTTCTTCAACTGGCCAGCCGCGAGCTTCTCGATCCATAGAAGAGATCCCTCTAAGAACTCGTCGCCATCATGCGCTAGCCCCATGGTGGGCGCCAACTGTCGTTGTTTTGTCACGGCAGATGTCCTACTGTGAGGACTTAGTCGTGAGGCCAACACATCTATGCGGTAGCTTGAAGGGGTTGATCGGAATCGAGAGACGCAACATGCAAGACGAAGATTTAGACAGCTTCGGGCCCCGGGAAACATCATCCGGTAACAACCTTACATGTTATTTGTGGCTAGGTCTCATTATCATCATGACGGAGTCGCCGTAACTCCGGCTCTCCTAGTTGTGTCTAGACTTATGATTATTCAACTTCTCCCTCTTGGGGTGCCCTGCCCCTCCTTATATATGTTGAAGGGGCGGGTTGCATGTAGAGTCCAACTCGGACTTAAGACTTAACTATTCTGTTTTCTCTCCATGGGCTTCTCTCCATGGGCTTTCTTTAACGTTTTGGGCTTCTTAACAGTTAACCTACAATCTGGCTTACCATATGGCTTAACTGTCCGGCTTAACTGTCTGACTTAACTGTTTGCTTAACTATCTGGCTCATATGACTGTGTCTGTCGGGTTACATGACTGTGTGTGCCGGGTTACATGACTGTGTGTGCCGGGTTACATGACTGTGTTTGCTGGGTTACAATGCTTAACTGTTCCCACTGGCTTATAGTCTGCCGGGTCACCAATGAAACATCAAGTCCCAGGCGGGTCATATCTCCGGCCGGGTCATACCGCGGGGTATATTCCCGACAACTCTGATGGTGAATCGTCTCCAGGCGAGACCAATTCAGTGTATCAAGTTCAAGACGGCCGGCTTGGGGGTTGTTCCGATGGCGACAGTATTTCGGACCCCTATGAGCCGCCGAACAGGGTTGCGATCTTCATGGCTGATACATAGCGCGCTTGGCTCAACGACCGCCGCGGCCATGACCTCCAGCTCAACGGCCGCGGCGGCGGCTGGTGCTAGCGGCTCTGCGCGATCGCCGCTCAGGTTCTGATAGAGTTGTTGGAGGCTTTGCCGACTTTGATGGGGGTGGAGGTGTCCCCGGACTCTCAAGAACAACATAAGGTGGATGTTGCGAAGTTATGAGATGAGATAGCTCAAGCCAAGGAAGAGCTGGAGGCTGAGAATGCTAGGGATGGCCACAGAGCAGGCTGCTTTGGACGCTCAGGCACAACAGATTTAGGCAGAGTCGTTCCGGCTTACCTTGGATCAAAACGATTCAAATGCCATAGTGAGAAGGAGACACCAGAGTCGCTTACCTCTAGAGTATGATGCGAGAAACCTTTTCAACATGCCAGGGGCAGGGACCAGTGACCCGCTCGTGGTGAACCGGGGTGGTTGAGGCACCCGTGACTGGAGGACCGGTTCAGCCATGTACTATGGATCCGCCTCGTTTGGATGTGACTCCGCCTCAGCGTGTTTCGACACCACCGGGTCATTATTCTAACCCTTTGGATAACATGATCGCTGCGGCGTCACGATTGGTGGCTCTTCCGGTTGAAGGCGAGTCTCCAGCTACGATAGAGACGCGAAGGGCCAGAGAACTTCTTTAGACGGCCGTGGCTCAACAAGCGGCTTATTCGTATAGCCGTGAACGGATTCATTCAACCCCCCCCCCCCCCGTCCAAGCCGAAGTTATAGCAGGTACATTGACTCACTGGCAATTTCAAACAGGGAACAACGCCGTAACCAGTCTCGTGGGCATGACCTGGCATGCGGTGGTGTTGATGCTCAGACTTTGGCAGATCAGGGCATGGTCAAAACAATAGCAACAACACGATTCTGCAAAACAATAATGGCACAATTCTGTGATTAACAACATGATGCCATCTAGAATGCAACAAGAAACTAAGCTACTTCACTCCAACATAGCAACAAAGCACATGGCTGTGATCTACTCAAGAGGCTTGACAAAAAATGAACAGTGAGCTACGGCTAAATCACACACGAGTAGGTTCAAACAAGCATGGCAAAAGTGCAAAAGATATCAGCATCACAGACTTAGTGAAAATACTAACATGTCAGGATTTAACATCAGGAAGCAATGTTTAGAGCAAGTAAACAACATGCTAAAGGAACAGAACATAGCAATACAAGGCATGGCATGAATCTACTAAAAGCATATAACAAAAGTCCCTTACTGACCATAAGCCAAAAAGGATCAGAAGATATGATGGCACCCATGTAAAGATAGCATGTTTCGTTAACAGATTCAGACTTAGCAGAAAACTAGGCATGGCATAAACAGAATTACGAAGGCATCTTTGCAAGCTCGATTCACTCAACACAAGGCATTGCATGACAAGATAAGCATAGCATCAGCAGGGAGACATGTTCAAGATGCTAACCAAGGCAAGAGCAAGTTTATAGCATGCTTGTATCAACTACAACAACCCTGGCAAAATTGATTAACACATAAACAATCTGCCAGGAACATTTTATAGCAAATGTAGAGCAAGATTAAGTCATGGTAGGTGACTCCATAATTGCAAAAATGGTCATGGCTGGATAGGGCATAACCATATGTCCAAATCATACTTACTGAACATACTCAAAAGAAGTATGGATCACTCTGTAGCAACATGAATACATGGCATAAAAAAAACAATAGAGCAATGACTTAGTGAAATTTTAAGTCCCTGAAATGAGCAATATCACGAGAGCTATTTTGCGTGCTTGTGCTAGTCACCACAAAGATCACACAAATACATGGCATACACCCCTGTAAAGATGGCATGGCATAGACCAAAACACATGTAGAGCTCATGCCCATATGCAGCACACAAAAAATGTAGCAAAAATGACAAATGCTCAAACTCTGCTAAGAATCAACACCTAACATTTTTTAGCACTCTTGCATCAACTATTTGGGTATCAAGATGGACTCAAACAAGCATGGCACAATGGAATGAAATGAAGAGCACATCATGATGAACATTTTGACACATCATGCACGCAAAATGGAGCAGTATGCAACAAGTTATGTGTAACACCCCAGATGTAACTTTCCCAATTTGTACTCCAACTCTTGTCGTTTCCGGCGTTAAGTTATTTTATTTTCTCGGGTTCGGGTTTTTGTCTCCGTGTGTTGTTATCGGTGTCATGCATCTCATATCATGTCATCATGTGCATTGCATTTGCATACGTGTTCGTCTCATGCATTCGAGCATTTTCCCCGTTGTCCGTTTTGCATTCCGGCGCTTCGTTCTCCTCCGGTGGTCATTTCTAGCTTTCTTTCGTGTGTGAGGATTAAACATTTCCGGATTGGACCGAGACTTGCCAAGCGGCCTTGTTTACTACCGGTAGACCGCCTGTCAAGTTTCGTACCATTTGGACTTCGTTTGATACTCCAACGGTTAACCGAGGGACCGAAAAGGCCTCGTGTGTGTTGCAGCCCAACACCCCTCCAATTAGGCCCAAAACCCACCTAAGCCTTCTCCATCATCAAGATCGTTCGATCACGATCGCGTGGCCGAAAACCGCACCTCATTTGGACTCTCCTAGCTCCCTCTACCTCTTTTTAACCCCCCCGAAATTCGGATCTCCTTCTCCCCCCGAAACCCTAAAAATCCACCGCGCCGCGCCGGACACGTCCGTACGGGCCGGACAAAGTCACCGCCGCCACAGCCGCACAATCGCGCGCCGCCACGTGGGGGCGTGCCCACATCGCCGCGCCGCCACCCGCGCGGGCCCGCCAGGCCCACGTCGGGCCCTCGGGGCCCAGGGGAGCCGCGCCGCCCGCGCCCTTCCTCCTTCCTGAGCGCCGCCCGCGCCGCCGCACTCGCCTTCGTCGCCGGGACCCCGCCGCCACCGCGCCATCGCCGCCTCCTCGCCGTCCCATCACCGGCCGGAGCCCCTCACCGCCACTCGTCGCCGCGGCCGACCCCGCTCGCCGCCATTCAAGCTCTGGCGCCGGCCGCCCTCGTCCTCGCCCTCCCTTGCCGGATACGGCCACCGGCGTCCTCTCCGGCGAAGCCCCAGTGACGAACATCGGATTTCGTGCCCGATCCTGATCCGGATGAACAGTAAACCCTAGATCTCGAAGGTTGTTTTTCTTCTAAGTCCCGAAATTCCAGATCCAAGTGCTCCTGTTCATAGCCTCTTAACTTTGCATCCGTAGCTCTGATTCATGCATATGGCATATCAAAATGTTCATCTCAGAGAATACATCATTTCATTCCATTGCATCATTCTCATTTGAGTTCATCTTGATGCCCGAAATGCTGTTAGAAGAGGGCTACTTGAGTTAATTGTCAGATCTGCTGCTCCATTTAGGTTTTTGTCATTTTTGCCATGATTAATGAGTGCATGATATGCCCTGATGTTCTACATATGTTTTGTTAAGGGTTTTGTAATCTTTCCAGAGGTGCAACCCATGTATTTTTGTGATGAGTGTGGTCACTAGTGCAAGCTTGCAGAGTGGTGCACTTGCTAATATTGTTTTCAGGGACTTAGCAATTCCACTAAGACCTTGACCTGTTTATCTCATGATGCCATATGTTCATGTTGTTTCCTAGCGATCCGTGCCTCTTTTGAGGATGATCAGTAAGGATGTTTTGTTAATATTATAGTGATCTATCCATCCATGTCTTTGTTTGCAATTATGGAGCACCCTAGCTTGAGTCAATCGAGCTCTACTTTTGCTACTTTGTGAATCTGGGCAGATTGTCAACTTGTTTGCAATTTTGCCGATGATGTTGTAGTTGATCCGTGCATGCTATGCTATTGTTCTTGCCATGTCTAGCTTGAATTTTGTGTGTTCTTGATGGGTGTATGCTTAGCTTGTCATGACTTTCACCGTAGTGAGTGCATCGAGCTCGTAAACATGCCTACTTGAGTTATGTTTCAGCATGTGCCAGCTTTCACTAAGTCTGAAAACTGATTATGTTTTTGCTATGTTCACATGCTTGCAATTGTATTTTCTGATCCCTTTTGGCTCAAGGTCACTAAGGGACTTTTGTTAAGCTCTTTGAGTATAGCTCCATTACATGCTTTACTTTGCCATGTTCAGGTCCTGTAGCATGTAGTTTTGTTGCTTTGAAGAGTGCTACCTGCTCTGAAATTCCAGACAAGTGTTAATTTCACTAAGTCTGAAATCTGTTTGCCATATGCATTTTTGCCATGCTTGTTTGAACCTGTTAATGGATGAATTGGCCGTAGCTCAGTGCTAGACTTTTCTTAAGCATCTTGAATGCATCCCTGCCATGTATTTTGTTGTCATGTTTGGGTGCTGTAGCATGTTCATCTCATTGCATTTAGGTGGCTACTTGCTGTAAATCGCAGACCGGTGCCATTTTTGAATTGCTTGCCATTTCCAAACCGTAGCTCCGATTCCGGCGTTCTTTATATCGTTTTCAAGCGATTTCATCTCATCTTTCCAGTGGCACACTTGGATTTCCATGTTGAGGCCAGGTTCTTGCATTTCCTGTCATATCTTGCATATGCATCCCGCATCGCATCCCGCATAGCATATCATCATTGCATCATATTGTTTGATCCTTGCACGTGGTTGATTGTGTCCTTGTTGCTTGTTTGTCTTGTTTGGGTAGAGCCGGGAGATGAGTTCGCTAACGAGGAGCCCGTTGAGTTTGCTTTCGAGGATCCAGTCAACTCTGACAACTGTGCAGGCAAGATGATCATACCCTCGAAATCACTACTATCTTTGCTATGCTAGTTTGCTCGCTCTTTTGCTATGCCAATGCTACGATGCCTACCACTTGATTTCAAGCCTCCCAAATTGCCATGTCAAACCTCTAACCCACCATGTCCTAGCAAACCGTTGATTGGCTATGTTACCGCTTTGCTCAGCCCCTCTTATAGCGTTGCTAGTTGCAGGTGAAGATTGGAGGCCGTTCCTTGTTGGAACATTTATTTGCCTGTTGGGATATCATTATATTGCTATGTTATCTTAATGCATCTATATACTTGGTAAAGGGTGGAAAGCTCGGCCTCTCGCCTAGTGTTTTGCCCCACTCTTGCCGCCCTAGTTTCCGTCATATCGGTGTTATGTTCCCGGATTTTGCGTTCCTTACGCGGTTGGGTTATAATGGGAACCCCTTGATAGTTCGCCTTGATTAAAGCTTTTCCAGCAGTGGCCCACCTTAGTTTTACCATTCGCCACCTAGCCTCTTTTCCCTTGGGTTTCCGGAGCCCGAGGGTCATCTTATTTTAAACCCCCCCCGGGCCAGTGCTCCTTTGAGTGTTGGTCCAACCTAGATCCCCTTGCAGCGCCACCTCGGGGAAACTCGAGGGCTGGTTTTAGTTGTACGGATTTCTTATCCGATTGTGCCCTGAGAAAGAGATATGTGCAGCTCCTATCGGGATTTGTCGGCACATTCGGGCGGTGTTGCTGGTCTTGTTTTAACCTGTCGAAGTGTCTTGAAGAACCGAGATACCGAGTCTGATCGGAACGTCTTGGGAGGAGGTCTATTCCTTCGTTGACCGTGAGAGGTTGTCATGGGCTAAGTTGGGACTCCCCTACAGGGATTTGAACTTTCGAAAGCCGTGCCCGCGGTTATGGGCAGATGGGAATTTGTTAATGTCCGGTTGTAGATAACTTGAACCTTAACTTATTTAAAATGAATCAACTGAGTGTGTTACCGTGATGGCCTCTTCTCGGCGGAGTCCGGGAAGCGGACACGGTGTTGGAGTAATGTTTGCGCAGGTTGCTCTCTAGTTTCTCGCTCGTGCTTTGCCTCCTCGTCTCGCTCTCTTATGCGAATAAGTTAGCCACCATATTTTTGCTAGTCGCTTGCTGCAGCTCCACATACTTTACCTTGCCTTACCTATAAGCTTAAATAGTCTTGATCGCGAGGGTGCGAGATTGCTGAGTCCCTGTGGCTCACAGATTACTATTACACCAGATGCAGTGCCTGATGATTCCACTCCAGGAGACGCGTTTGAGCTCAAGTCGGAGTTCGACGAAGACTCTCAACGTTACTATGTTTCCTTTCCAGATGATCAGTAGTGGTGCCCAGTTGGGGTGATTGGGACCGTGTCGCATGTTGGGTTATCTTTTATTTTGGCGCCGTAGTCGGGCCATGAGTGTTTGGTTGATGTAATGTTAATTATGTACTTGATTGACGTGGCGAGTGTAAGCCAACTATGTTATCTCCCCTTTATGATTTATATTACATGGGATGTTGTGAAGATTGCCTAACTTGCGACATATGCCTTCAATGTGATTATGCCTCTAAGTCGTGCCTCGACACGTGGGAGTTATAGTCGCATCGAGGGTGTGACATTATGGCATGTCGAATGGGGCACCAGAATGTCTAAACTTAGGGACTTAGCCGTTTTCTGAAAAAAAACGAGTGAGCGCAAAATTACTAAATAGCGCGCGGTGCGAGGGTTAGGCGGGCTGCTCACCACAGGGCTTGGCCCAAGACGGGGAAGGACGTGGTGGGCCGCGGCTGGGCCAGCCCATGTGGCCGAGCGGGGAGCTCGTCCTCCTCCTCATGCCCGCACGAGCACACAAGAGGGAGGCGCCATGGCAGTGGACGGCGGCGGTTGGCATCGGCCGGCAGAGAGGCCAGGAAGGAGCCAGAACAGCGGGAATGGGCAGATCCGGGCACGGGGATCCCGGATCTGGCCGCGGTGGTCGATGGAGACGCTCGTGGAGGCCGAATCTGGTAGCGGCGACGGCGGGACGACCATGGCAGGGGCTCCTGAGGGAGAGGGAGAGAGAGGTGAGGCAGCAGGAGGAAGAGGGGGAAGGAGACTGCGTGACGGGGTCGGTGACCTGGCGGCGAGGAGTCCGGTGACGGCGTCGCGCAGTCTCTAGTGGGGCGGCGGGGTCTGGCGAGCGGCGCGGGAGGCGCGGTGCAGGCGGCGTCGGGCGGCGGTGCTGGGCCGGGAGGGCCGCGGTCGGGCCCCGGCGGTTCCGTGCAGTGGTGCGCGGCGAAGTGGGGCAGCCCGAGCTGACGTGACAGCCTTCGGTTTGGCGAAGGCGGCGACTGACATGTCCGGGCGCGGGAGGATTCGTCCGGCGGCGCGAGGTGGAAGGAGGTTAGGGTTTCATCCGGGAAAATTTGGAGGGAGACACATATTTATAGCTAAGAGGAGGTAGGAGTGTCCAAATGAAATGCGGTTTTCGGCCACGCGATCGTGATCGAACGTCCGAGAGGATGGAGGGAGTTTGGATGGGTTATTGGGCCGTTTTGGAGGGGTGTTGGGCTGAAACACACAAGAGGCCTTTGCGGTTCCTCAGTTAACCGTTGATTATCAAACGGATTCCAAATGACATGAAACTTGACAGGCGGTCTACCGGTGGTGTATCAAGTCCGCTTGGCAAATCTCGGTCCATTCCGAGAACATTTAACACCCGCTCACGAAAAGAGGCAAACGGGGGCGCAGGAGGACTTAGGAGTGTCGGATTGCAAAACGGACAACAGGGAAAATGCTCGGATGCATGAGACGAACACGTATGCAAATGCGTTGCACATGATGACATGATATGAAATGCATGACATGGACAAAATGCAAAACGAAGGCAAACCCAACCACGAGGAAATCTCATAACTTAGGGCAGAAAATGGCAAGAGTCGGAGTACAAATATGGCAAATTACATCCGGGGTGTTACACCTCGTAAGGTACCTAATTACACGGCGGATCAGCCCCCTGAGGCTTGGATTGAAAGCTATGAGATGGCCATGGATATGCCGGATGTCAGTGATGCTGCATGTGCTAAATATTTCAGCATGATGTTGGACGAGCCGGCTCGTACCTAGTTGAAAGGGTTGCCCGCTAACTCCATAAGATCATGGGCAGAGTTGAAAGCCCATTTCATCCAAAATTTTAAAGACACGTGCAAGCAGCCCCTGACGATCTTGGATTTGGATTCCTATGTCCAAGGTGAGGGCGAGTCAACAACCAATTGGGTGTGCCGGATCTCAGTTGTTATGCACTCATCGGATAGTATCAATGCCAGTTCAGTAGTCCTGATGTTGGAGAAGAATTGACGTTTCCTCCCCCTTAAGCAGAAACTGGGGCGGCTTAAGTGCCACTGCAATGACATGGGGGAGCTCATGGAGGCTCTCGTCAAATATGCCGATTCTGATAGTACCAAGGACCTTGACTCTCATGAAGAAAAGGTAGGTAAGGGAAAGAAGAGTGGCAGTGCGAAGGGACATCAACATAACATGGCGGGTCATGGTGGCAATGGTAAGCACAAGGCGAAGAGAGGTTTAGACTTTGTGGCCAGCGCCAATAAACAGAAAAATAATCAGCGTTGCAAGGGAAAGCCGCCCCGGTTTGGAGGGCCAAAGTTTAATCTTGAAGCGATGATGAACCAGCCTTGCCCAAAGCATGGCACGCAAGAGAAGCCGACGAATCATCTATGGAAGGATTGCTTCATTATGAGGGAGTATAGGAATTCCAATTTTTTCCAGAATAATCATGGCCCGAATGGCGGTTCAGGATCTGGGTCTCATGGGCCTGGTTTTGGTGGTGGCGGTTCAAACTCTGGTTTCCAAGGCCAAGGCAATCAAGGTGGTTTTAATTAGCAGTCCGGTCAAGGGAATCCGCAACAACAATCTAGTTATCAGAGTAATCCAAAACAGTTGAATAGTGGACAATATCATGTGTTCACCACGAGTTTATGTAAACGGGACCAAAAGATTCATAAAAGGGCGGTGAGCGTAGTTGAGCTGGCGATTCCCCGTTACTTGCGATGGTCTGAACATCCTATTCTTTGGAGCCGTGAGTATCTCCCTCCCCGAGTTGACAAGCCATGTCATTTAGCTTTGGTGGTTGTGCCTTAGGTTGGAGGTTACAAATTCACTAAGGTGCTGATGGATGGAGGCAGTAGTATCAATATATCCTTTACTACGGAACTTTTCATCGTATGAGTTTGACTGACAAGGATCTTAAGCCGTCTAACACTGATTTCATGGTGTGGTGCCTGGTAAGTCAGCGTATCTAGTAGGCAAGATAGCTTTGGAGGTGGCCTTTGGTGATGATCATGATTCCAGAGTTGAGACGTTGACCTTTGAGGTGGTTAAGATTAAGAGCCCTTATCATGCTTTATTTGGGCGACCGGCTTATGCTAGGTTCATGGCGAGGCCTGGTTATGTTTATCTGCAGCATAAGATGCCAGGTTATAAGGGTACCATCACAATACATGGGAACCGGAAGATAGCTTTGGAATGTGAAGAGGGCGATGATGCCTATGCTGAGTCTGTTTGTGCAATAGAAGAGCTGAAGTTTTACAAAGATAATGTTGACCCGACGGATATGACACCTTTGAAGAAGCCAACCACAGAGCATGACCCTCTGTTGAATTTTAAGTCAGCAGATGACACTAAGCTGGTTGATTTTGTTCCTGGCGATTCATCTAAACAGTTTAGTATCAGTGCTAATCTGGATCCAAAATAGGAAAGCGCGCTCATCGATTTCATCCATGAGAACTGGGACATCTTTGCATGGAAGACTTCAGACATGCTAGGTGTACCGAGGGAACTCGTTGAGCACACTCTCAAATATTGAGCCAAAGTTTAAGCCGGTCAAGAAATTCCTTTGCCGCTTCAATAAAGTGAGGCGTAAGGCCATTAGTGGAGAAGTGGCCCGGCTCTTGGCAGCTAGGTTCATTGTTGAGGTTTTTCATCCTGAATGGTTGGCTAACCCGGTGCTGGTGCTTAAGAAAAATGGTACTTGGCACAAGTGTGTGGACTACACAGAGCTTAATAAAGCCTGCCCGCCTGATCCTTTTGCTCTCCCTCGTATTGATCATATTATTGATGCTACGGTGGGTTGTGAGCATTTGAGTTTTTTGGATGCTTATTCTAGGTATCATCAGATAAAGATGGCAGTTAAAGACTAGGAGAAGACAACCTTTATCACCCCCTTTGCAGCCTTCTGCTATGTGTTTATGCCCTTTGGGCACAAGAGTGCCCAGGCGACTTACCAGCGGTGCGTTCAAAATTGCCTTCATGGTCAGATTGGACACAATGTTCATGCTTATGTGGACGATATTATCATGAAATCCAAGGAGGAAACCTTGATAGATGATTTGAAAGAGACCTTTGACAATCTCCGGGTTTACAAGATGATGCTTAACCCGACCAACTGTGTTTTGGCGTGCCAGTAGGCAAGCTCTTGGATTTTTTTGGTTTCTGAACGAGGCATTGAAGCTAACCCGGAGAAAATCAAGGCTATTAATTCTTTGGCTAAACCAACGTGCATTAATGATGTTCAGCGTTTGGCGGGTCGTATTGCGGCCTTAAGCCGGTTGGGAGAAATAGCTATCCCTCTGTACCAGATGATGAAGAAAACAAATCACTTTGTGTGGAGTGATGTTGCTGATCAGGCATTTGAAGCCCTGAAGAAACAGTTAGTTGAGCCGCCGGTCCTTGCCGCTCCTATTGATAAGGAGCCCTTGTTGTTATATGTGGCTGCCAATAGCTGAGACGTCAGTGTGGCGATTGTGGTAGAACGAAAGGAAGCAGAAAAGGAATATCTGGTTCAGCGGCTGGTTTATTACATCAGTGAGGTGCTCATTGGGTCGAAGCAGAGATATCTGCATTGGCAGAAGCTGGTATATGGGGTGTTCATGGTTAGTCAAAAGCTCAAGCAATATTTCCTTGGTTATCCCATCACTGTGGTTAGTTCTACTCCTTTAGGGGATATTATTCAGAACAGAGAGGCCACCAGTCGGGTAGCTAAATTGGCCTTTGAGCTTGGACCCCATGGTTTGAAGTATATGCCTCAGTAGGCTATCAAGTCTCAAGCACTTGTGGATTTTATCAATGACTGGATAGCACATAGTGGACTGATGTCTACTACACAACCTTCTTCTTGTAGACGTTGTTGGGCCTCCAAGTGCAGAGGTTTGTAGGACAGTAGCAAATTTCCCTCAAGTGGATGACCTAAGGTTTATCAATCCGTAGGAGGCGTAGGATGAAGATGGTCTCTCTCAAGCAACCCTGCAACCAAATAACAAAGAGTCTCTTGTGTCCCCAACACACCCAATACAACGGTTAATTGTATATGTGCACTACTTCGCCGAAGAGATGGTGATACAAGTGGTATATGGATGGTAGATAATAATTTTTGTAATCTGAAAATATAAAAACAGCAAGGTAACGAATGGTAAAAGTGAGTGTAAACGGTATTGCAATGCTAGGAAACAAGGCCTAGGGTTCATACTTTCACTAGTGCAAGTCCTCTCAACAATAATAACATAATTGGATCACATAACTATCCCTCATCATGCAACAAAGAGTCACTCCAAAGTCACTAATAGCGGAGAACAAACAAAGAGTTATTCTTTCCAGTCAATCCGTGGGGCTATTCCTATAAGTGTCACAAACAACCCTAGAGTTCGTACCAGAATAACACCTTAAGACACAAATCAACCAAAACCCTAATGTCACCTAGATACTCCAATGTCACCTCAAGTATCCGTGGGTATGATTATACAATATGCATCACACAATCTTAGATTCATCTATGCAACCAACACATAGAACCTCAAAGAGTGCCCCAAAGTTTCTACCGGAGAATCACGACGAAAACGTGTGCCAACCCCTATGCATAGGTTCATGGGCAGAACCCGCAAGTTGATCACCAAAACATACATCAAGTGAATCACGTGGTATCCCATTGTCACCACAGATACGCACGGCAATACATACATCAAGTGTTCTCAAATCTTTAAAGACTCAATCCGATAAGATAACTTCAAAGGGAAAACTCAATCCATTACAAGAGAGAAGAGGGGGGAAGAAACATCATAGGATCCAACTATAATAGCAAAGCTCGCGATACATCAAGATCGTATCACCTCAAGAACACGAGAGAGAGAGAGAGATCAAACACATAGCTACTGGTACATACCCTCAGCCCCGAGGGAGAACTACTCCCTCCTCGTCATGGAGATCACCGGGATGATGAAGATGGCCACCGGAGAGGGATTCCCCCTCCGGAAGGGTGCCGGAATGGGTCTAGATTGGCTTTCAGTGGCTACGGAGGCTTCTAGCGGTGGAACTCCCGATCTATTGTGCTCCGCCATCTTTTTAGGGTATATGGAGATATATATAGGCGGAAGAAGTACGTCAGGGGAGGCATGAGGGGCACACGAGGGTGGAGGGCGCGCCCAAGGGGGGTGGGCACGCCCCCCTACCTCGTGGCCTCCTCGAAGCTTCCCTTATGTGGACTCCAAGTCCTCTGGGCTTCTTCTGATCCAAAAATAAGTTCCGTGAAGTTTCAGGTCAATTGGACTCAGTTTGATTTTCTTTTTCTGCGATACTCTAAAACAAGGAAAAAATAAGAAACTGGCACTGGGCTCTGGGTCAATAGGTTAGTCCCAAAAATCATATAAAATAGCATATAAATGCATACAAAACATCCAAGGTTGATAATATAATAGCATGGAACAATCAAAAATTAGAGATACGTTGGAGACGTATCAGCATCCCCAAGCTTAATTCCTGCTCGTCCTCGAGTAGGTAAATGATAAAAACAGAATTTTTGATGTGGAATGCAACCTAACATAATTTTAATGTAATTCTTCTTAATTGTGGCAAGAATATTCAGATCCATAAGATTCAAGACAAAAGTTTAATATTGACATAAGAATAATAATACTTCAAGCATACTAACAAAGCAATCATGTCTTCTCAAAATAACATGGCCAAAGAAAGCTATCCCTACAAAACCATATAGTCTGGCTATGCTCCATCTTCACCACACAAAATATTTAAATCATGCATAACCCCGATGACAAGCCAAGCAATTGTTTCATACTTTTGTTGTTCTCAAACTTTTTCAATCTTCATGCAATACATGAGCGTGAGCCATGGACATAGCACTATAGGTGGAATAGAACGGTGGTTGTGGAGAAGACAAAAAGGAGAAGATAGTCTCACATCAACTAGGCGTATCAATGGGCTATGGAGATGCCCATCAATAGATATCAATGTGAATGAGTAGGGATTGCCATGCAACGGATGCACTAGAGGTATAAATGTATGAAAGCTCAACAAAAGAAACTAGTGGGTGTGCATCCAACTCGCTTGCTCACGAAGACCTAGGGCATTTTGAGGAAGCCCATCATTGGAATATACAAGCCAAGTTCTATAATGAAAGATTCCCACTAGTATATGAAAGTGACAACATAGGAGACTCTCTATCATGAAGATCATGGTGCTACTTTGAAGCACAAGTGTGGTAAAAGGATAGTAGCATTGCCCCTTCTCTCTTTTTCTCTCATCATTTTTTTATTTGGGCCTTCTCTTTTTTATGGCCTCTTTTTTCTCTCTTTTTTATTTGGGTTTCTTTGGCCTCTTTTATTTATTTATTTTTCGTCCGGAGTCTCATCCCGACTTGTGGGGGAATCATAGTTTCCATCATCCTTTCCTCACTGGGACAATGCTCTAATAATGATGATCATCACACTTTTATTTTTCTTACAACTCCGCAATTACAACTCGATACTTAGAACAAGATATGACTCTATATGAATGCCTCCGGTGGTGTACCGGGATATGCAATGATGCATGAGTGACACGTATGAAAGAATTATGAATGGTGGTTTTCCCACAAATACGATGTCAACTACATGATCATGCAAAGCAATATGACAATGATGGAGCGCGTCATAATAAATGGAACGGTGGTAAGTTGCATGGCAATATGTCTCGAAATGGCTATGGAAATGCCATGATAGGTAGGTATGGTGGCTGTTTTGAGGAAGGTATATGGTGGGTTTATGGTACCGACGAAAGTTGCGCGGTACTAGAGAGGCTAGCAATGGTGGAAGGGTGAGAGTGCGTATAATCCATGTACTCAACATTAGTCATAAAGAACTCACATACTTATTGCAAAAATCTATTAGTTATCAAAACAAAGTACTACGCGCATGCTCCTAGGGGGATAGATTGGTAGGAAAAGACCATCGCTCGTCCCCGACCGCCACTCATAAGGAGGACAATCAATAAATACATCATGCTCCGACTTCTTAACATAACGGTTCACCATACGTGCATGCTACGGGAATCATAAACTTCAACACAAGCATTTCTCAAATTCACAACTACGCAACTAGCATTACTCTAATATCACCATCTTCATATCTCAAAACAATCATCAAGTATCATACTTCTCATAGTCTTCAATGCACTTTATATGAAAGTTTTTATTATATCCCTCTTGGATGCCCATCATATTAGGACTAGTTTCACAACCAAAGCAAACTACCATGCTGTTCTAAAGACTCTCAAAATAATATAATTGAAGAATGATAGATCTATTATTTCTATAAAATAAAACCACCACCGTGCTCTAAAAATATATAAGTGAAGCACTAGAGCAAATGACAAACTACTCCGAAAGATATAAGTGAAGATTAATGAGTAGTCGAATAATTATGCAACTATGTGAAGACTCTCTAACATTTAAGAATTTCAGATCTTGGTATTTTATTCAAACAGCAAGCAAAACAAAAGTAAATAAAATGACGCTCCAAGCAAAACACATATCATGTGGTAAATAAAAATATAGCTCCAAGTAAAGTTACCGATGAACAAAGATGAAAGAGGGGATGCCTTCCGGGGCATTCCCAAGCTTAGTCTCTTGGTTGTCCTTCAATATTACCTTGGGGTGCCTTGGGAATCCCCAAGCTTAGGCTCTTGTCACTCCTTATTCCATAGTCCATCGAATGTTTACCCAAAACTTGAAAACTTCACAACACAAAACTTAACAGAAAAATCGTAAGCTCCGTTAGCGAAAGAAAACAAAGCACCACTTCAAGTTACTGTAATGAACTCATTATTTATTTATATTGGTCTTAAACCTAATTTATTCCAACTTCTCTATGGTTTATAAACTATTTTACTAGCCATAGATTCATCAAAATAAGCAAACAACACACGGAAAACAGAATCTGTCAAAAACAGAACAATCTGTAGTAATCTGGATCAAACGTATACATATGGAACTCATAAAATTATCAAATAAATTTCTGGACGTGAGTAATTTATCTATTAATCATCTTCAAAAATAATTAACTAAATAGCACTCTCCAATAAAAAATGGCAGCAATTCTCGTGAGCGCTAAAGTTTCTGTTTTTACAGCATGATCGCAAAGACTTTCCCCAAGTCTTCCCAAAGGTTCTACTTGGCACAAACACTAATTAAAAGCATAAAAACACATCTAAACAGAGGCTAGATGAATTATTTATTACTAAACACGAGCAAAAAGCAAGGGACAAAAATAAAATTGGGTTGCCTCCCAACAAGCGCTATCGTTTAACGCCCCTAGTTAGGCATGATGATTTCAATGATGCTCACATAAAAGATAAGAATTGAAACATAAAGAGAGCTTCATGAAGAATATGACTATCACATTTAAGTCTAACCCACTTCCTATGCATAGGGATTTTGTGAGCAAACAACTTATGGGAACAATAATCAACTAGCATAGGAAGGTAAAACAAGCATAACTTCAAAACTTTAAGCACATAGAGAGGAAACTTGATATTATTGCAGTTCCTACAAACATATGTTCCTCCCTCATAATAATTTTCAGTAGCATCATGAATGAATTCAAGAATATAACCAGCATCTAAAGCATTCTTTTCATGATCTACAAGCATAGAATTTTTATTACTCTCCACATAAGCAAATTTCTTCTCATGAATAATAGTGGGAGTATCATAAGAAACTCGAATACTATAAATTGTTTCTACATTAAAAGAGTAATGTTCAGAAAAGGGGTAACCATAATCATGAAAAGTTTTATAAATATAATCACTACCTTTTATAGCATAGTATCATCACAATAATCATCATAAGTAGGAGGCATGCTATCATCATTATAAATTTGCATATCAAAACTTGGGAGACTAAAAATATCATATTCATTAAACATAGCCCCCAAGCTTGGGACTGACATTAATTGAAGCAAATATATTCTCAAAAACATCATCTTCATCAAACATAACATACCCAAGCTTGGGCCTTTTCATATCATAAACATAATCACTCTCATAATTAATAGTATGGCTAGCACCAATAGTATAGCAATTATCATACTCTTCCAGGCAAGTGCCAAAAAGATTTTTTCAAGATCATAAGAAGTATCATTATCTTCCACAATTATATTTTCATGAGGCACAATAGTAATAGGAGCAACATTATTTGGGGGAGATATCTTCTTATCTCTCTCCCTTTTTCTTTTCTTCTTCTTCACCACATCATGTGTGGGTTCAATCCTCTTTTTGGAGCTCCTTATTAATGAGATTGGTTGAATAGGAGGCTCCTCCTCGTTACCTGACTCATCATAAGAAATAATAGGAGGGTATTGGGAAGTCTCTTCCCTTTCATTAGTATTCTCTTCATCTTCTATTTGTTTTCTTTTCTTTATGTAATTGGCAATATAAGGGTTTTCAATGCAATTCACCGCGCAATACATATAAATTTCCTCTAGATCAAAGCCAAGAAGTTTATAACGGGCAAATTCTGGGAGATCCCCAGTTATGTGTTTCATTTCTTCGCAACCCATAAGCAAGATAAGTTCATTATAATGTGCAAGGGAAATCAAGTCATCACAATTTTTGGACATGATTAGATCATGAAACAATTTGCATCGGATAGCTAAATGACCACTTTCATTGCAAAGTCCACAAGTACGGCTAAGAAAACTTAAATTTTCAGCACAATCATCCAGTATTTCTTGCAACAATTTAGTTTCTAAGTACTTATGCTTCTTGCAATATCTATCTTCCCTTTTTGGTGTGTACTTACAAACCCAATGCACTCCACAAAAATTGACATGTTTATAGGAGACATTTTCATCATAACTAGTGCAATCATCATTAGTATCATGGATATTCAAAGAATTCGTACTAAAAACATTGCAATCATGCTCATCATTCAAATATTTAGTGCCAAACATTTTAATGCATTCTTCTTCTAACATTTTGGCACAATTTTCCTTTCCATCATACTCACGAAAGATATTAAAAAGATGAAGCATATGAGACAAACTCAATTCCATTTTTTATATAGTTTTCTTTTATAAACTAAACTAGTGATAAAACAAGAAAGTAAAAGACTCGATTGCAAGATCTAAAGATATGCCTTCAAGCGCTAACCTCCCCGGCAATGGCGCCGGAAAAGAGCTTGATGTCTACTACAGAACCTTCTTCTTGTAGACGTTGTTGGGCCTCCAAGTGCAGAGGTTTATAGGATAGTAGCAAATTTCCCTCAAGTGGATGACCTAAGGTTTATCAATCCGTAGGAGGCGTAGGATGAAGATGGTCTCTCTCAAGCAACCCTGCAACCAAATAACAAAGAGTCTCTTGTGTCCCCAACACACCCAATACAATGGTAAATTGTATAGGTGCACTAGTTCGGCGAAGAGATGGTGATACAAGTGGTATATGGATGGTAGATAATAGTTTTTGTAATCTGAAAATATAAAAACAGCAAGGTAACGAATGGTAAAAGTGAGCGTAAACGGTATTGCAATGCTAGGAAACAAGGCCTAGGGTTCATACTTTCACTAGTGCAAGTCCTCTCAACAATAATAACATAATTGGATCACATAACTATCCCTCAACATGCAACAAAGAGTCACTCCAAAGTCACTAATAGCGGAGAACAAACGAAGAGATTATGGTAGGGTATGAAACCACCTCAAAGTTATTCTTTCCAATCAATCCGTTGGGCAATTTCTATAAGTGTCACAAAAAGCCCTAGAGTTCGTACTAGAATAACAACTTAAGACACAAATCAACCAAAACCCTAATGTCACCTAGATACTCCAATGTCACCTCAAGTATCCGTGGGTATGATTATACGATATGCATCACACAATCTTAGATTCATCTATTCAACCAACACATAGAACCTCAGAGAGTGCCCCAAAGTTTCTACCGGAGAATCACGACGAAAACGTGTGCCAAACCCTATGCATAGGTTCATGGGTGGAACCCACAAGTTGACAATCAAAACATACATCAAGTGAATCACATGGTATCCCATTGTCACCACAGATACGCACGACAAGACATACATCAAGTGTTCTCAAATCTTTAAAGACTCAATCCGATAAGATAACTTATAAGGGAAAACTCAATCCATTACAAGAGAGTAGAGGGGGAAGAAACATCATAGGATTCAACTATAATAGCAAAGCTCACGATACATCAAGATCGTATCACCTCAAGAACACGAGAGAGAGAGATCAAACACACAGCTACTGGTACATACCCTCAGCCCCGAGGGAGAACTACTCCCTCCTCATCATGGAGAGCACCGGGATGATGAAGATGGCCACTGGGGAGGGATTCCCCCTCCGGCAGGGTGCCGGAACGGGTCTAGATGGGCTTTCGGTGGCTACAAAGGCTTCTGGCGACGGAACTCCCGATCTATTGTGCTCCCTGATCTTTTTAGGGTATATGGAGATATATAGGTGGAAGAAGTACGTCAGGGGAGCTACGAGGGGCTCACGAGGGTGGAGGGCGCGCCCCCCTACCTTGTGGCCTCCTTGAAGCTTCCCTTATGTGGACTCCAAGTCTTCTGGGCTTGTTCTGATCCAAAAATAAGTTCCGTGAAGTTTCAGGTCAATTGGACTCCGTTTGATTTTCTTTTTCTACAATACTCTACAACAAGGAAAAAACAGAAACTCACACTGGGCTCTGGGTTAACAGGTTAGTCCCAAAAATCATATAAAATAGCATATAAATGCATATAAAACATCCAAGGTTGATAATATAATAGCATGGAACAATCAAAAATTATAGATACGTTGGAGACGTATCATGGACTATTCACTTTGATGATCCAAGCAGTTGGAGGGCTCGGGGGCTGGAGTTGTTTTGACATCCTGACGAGGTGATAAATTTTGTTATGTTTTAAGGTTGATGTTCCCTTGTAATAACAATGCAGCTGAGTATGAAGCCTTACTCCATGGTCTTCATATGGCTAAAGAGATGAATCTAAGCCGGGTGAGGTGTTTTGGTGACTCAGATTTGGTGGCTCAGCAAGTTTCACGCACTTGGGATTCTAAGGATCCACTCGTGAAGGCTTACCGCCATGAGGTTGATGCTATTGCTGGTCATTTCAAAGGTTACCAAGTGGAACATGTTGATCATAGGAAGAATGAGGCGTCTGATGCTTTGAGCTAGTTAGGGTCCCAGCGTAAGCCGGTGCCACCTAACATTTTCCTTGATATTCTGCATAACCCTTCAGTCAAATTGCCTACGGAGGAAGATCTTGCTATTCCCGACCCGGAGGCACAATTGGTGGCGGCTCTTCATGCCATTCCTGACTGGATAGTTCCATATTTGGCTTCTATGACCCGGGGCGAGTTACCTGAAAATGAAACTTTAGTTAGGCAGATAACCCAGCGATCTAAGTCAATGACAGTTGTCAATGGAGAGTTGCATCATTGTAGTGTCTCAGGGGCGTTTCAATGTTGTGTTTCTCCTGAAGAAGGCCGTGAGATCCTATGGGAGATTCATGAAGGAGATTGTGGTCATCATGTCAGCTCTAAGTCTCTTGTAGCCAAGGCTTTCCGTTAAGGGTTTTATTGGCTGAGGGCTCATGCTGATGCGATGGACTTGGTCAGTAAATGTGATGGCTATCAGAAATTTTCAAGGCGAGCTCATGTGCCGGCTCAAGAATTGAGGATGATTCCAATTACTTGGCCGTTTGCAGTCTGGGGGATAGATATGGTTGGACCTTTCGAAAGATCCAAAGACAAAAAGACTCACCTTTTGGTGGTGGTTGAAAAATTCACAAAGTGGGTTGAGGCAGAGCCGGTCAGTAAGTGTGACGCCATAACATCGGTTCAGTTCATCAAAAAAGTGATTTTCCGGTTTGGCTTTCCTCACAACATTATAACTGATAATGGCACTAATCTGTCCAAGGGTGTTATGAAAGAATTTTGTCAACGAGAGCATATTCGTCTTGATGTCTCATCAGTGGCTCACCCCCAGTCCAATGGTCAAGCTAAAAGAGCCAATCAAGAAATTTTGAGAGGCATCAAGCCCCGGCTTATGGTTCCTTTGTAGAGGACGCCGGGTTGTTTGGTGGAGGAATTGCCCTTAGTGCTATGGAGTATCAATACTAACCCAACAGATCTACGGGTTAGACGCCTTTCTTCATGGTTTACGGAGCAGAGGCGGTTCTCCCTAGTGATATCCGTCATGATTCGCCCCGTGTGGCGGCTTATGTTGAAGATAATAATGAAATAGCACATTATGATGCTCTTGACCTATTGGATGAGGAGCGCGATTGTCCGGCGGCTCGTTCATCGATTTACTAGCAAGATTTGTGTCGTTATCATAGCCGCCAGATTAAAACCAGGACCTTTCAAGAAGGAGATATGGTGCCCCGGCTCATCCAGGATCAAACTAACATGCACAAGCTATCCCCACCTTGGGAAGGGCCCTTTGTGGTCAGCAAAAATATGAACAATGGGTCATACTACCTTATCGATGTTTGAGACCACAAGGACTCACACACGTCGGAGGAGGAGACCCACAGGCCATGGAATATTGCTCATCTTCGACCTTATTACACCTGAGCCACCGGCTCTTGTGATGTACACACTTTGTCCATGTATATATTATGATGAATATAATAAAGCCGACGTCCCTGAGAATTCAAGGCCTTTGTCGTTTCATCTTTGAGAATATGAGTCTTTATTGCCCCTTCATACGATCACTTGGGGGCTTCCTGCTTATTGAGCATAGCTATGACTACCCTCTTAATCCGGCTTGTACGCCACAATTACAAAATACTTGGGGGTTTCCTGCTCATTGAGCATAGCTATGATTACCCTATGATCCGGCTTATACGCCTGGAATGAAATATTACTTGGGGGATCCTTGTTAATGAATAGAGCTTTGTTGTCCCAGGTAATAGGCTTGGACGCCAGGTGTATTCACCAAAAAAATCTGGGTTATTCTACCTTTGTTTGCCTGCCACTCCGACCAGGTAATCCTGGAATGACTCATCGTACTCTTGACAATCAATCTTATACAGACCCTAAAATTGTCAAAGTTAAAATGGTGATTGGTCATGCGAGGTCTGGTTTAGGGGTTTTAATTAAGGTTAACTCAGCAGCTGCATGGCCCTATGAATGCCTTGGTTTTTGTTTTTTTGATTTATATTTGATTTGAACATTTTTTGAGATTGATCTTTTGTACCGTGTTGATACATGGTCGAAAACTGATAAAGGCCATGTTGCCTTATGGTTCATATATGAATCTATCAGGAGTTTTGTTAACCCGGCATGGCTTTGGACTTTAAGTCGCCAGTGTATGATGATTATGTGCTTGGAGTTCTGGCTCTAAGCTTTGGGATGTTACCCCTTGTTGCATATGGCGTGAGAAGCCGGCGGTATGAATAAAGTTAAGAGGGCGTTGTGCTGTCATCTTTGGCATGTAACCCTTACTACACGGTGTATGATAAGCCGGCAGTATGAAACAAATATCACATGTATGATATTTATTTTGTTATGATTATATGAGGTTTTGATAAACCGACCCTAGTTATGGACTATTTATTCATCAGTGGTTTTCATATGGGGTATTGTGACCCGCCTTGGGGTAAACATGGTCTGCATAATTGATGATATTAATCAGCATAAGTGGCAGATCTTCAAATGATGGATCGACAGTGTTATGCAAATAAAGCATGCACGATGGTACACCAGATCCTTGTTTTTTGGCTAGCCTATTACAAGGCATCTGACGGCCCAAAGGATAACTGTTTTCGAAAACATAGCATCCATATGCTATGGCTGGTAAACCGGCTCATGAATTAAGATTTCTATTCCTGGCGGGTTGAAACTTCTGGATCATCCTGCGTTTCTTCTTCTTCAGCTCCTTGATTATCCATTGGCTGGAAGTCAGGTGTAGCATAGTTGATACCGGTCACAGCTCTAAATAAAGCTTCATCATCAATAAGGTTGGATGGATCAATGTCAGGAGCGAAGGTGTGCTTACGCGTCGGTGGGATGAGGTCCACTTCTTAATGAACCAGCGCCTTCATCTTCTTGTTCACAGCATCATAAGTCGCCTTGTATTGGGATAGATTTGTCTCTTCAACCAGCTTGCTCGCTAACGGACGCATTTCTCTTGCTATTTCTGCAAATTCATCAACGCTAAAGGGAGACCCGTCTTCTTTTACACTCGGGCAACCATTGGCCAAGTCTTCTGGATCAAGATCTGCTTGCCACGCCTTTCCCCGGCTTAAGGCCATCAAGGCGCCGGCTCGGGCAGGTGCTCGCTTTAAATCATCGATCCTTTGGGGCAGCACCGATAATATCTCCAATGTTTCCTTGATGATGGTGGGCGGATGTTTCTTATGAATAGCAGCAGCAATGGTTCATTGAGCGCCAGTGTATAGTTGTTCTACAAGGGTATAGATAGCCTTAAGCTTGATGCGCATATCTGAGCCCAACTTGACGCTCCAGGAGCGTGTATCAGTAAAGTTATTGATAAACCGGCACATGATTATGATATGCCTGCTGGGGTAAAGGAGTCATTTTTACTACTTACCGAAGATGGCTGATGTCATCATGCTATTGATCTGATGCTTTAAACCTGACAACTCGTCAGTCACCGGGTTAAGAGCTGCCTCAGCATCCTCTACTCTCTTTAATAGAGCCGCTTTCTCTGTCTCCCAGCTGATTTTATCAGCGCTGAAGCTTTGTTTCAACTGCTCAATGTTTTCCAATGCTATCTTCAGTTCTGACTTGGCCTTGGACGTCTCAGATTGCTGAGTTTTAATATTGGCCCTCAGATCGTTGATTTGTGAATCCTTCTCAGTTAATTCAGCCTGCGACATGAACAAGCATGGAAGGTATTATGATCATGATTATTTTTGATGTCCCAAGCGCAATACAAGTATTTTCCTTGGCACTTGGGGGCTAATGCCTATTGCTCTTTTCAAGACAAGTTTATCTGATGACCCAGGCAAAATGATATGATCCGGTTTATAAAGGCTACATATTGGGATACTGGGTTTCAACCATGGTGATAAGTCCCGGTTTATTCATACTGATTAAGCCAACCCTTGGGGGCTACAGATGCAAAGTTGATCATTGCTAATTGAAGTCCTGTCTTAGCTTGATAGTTTAAGCCGGCCCTTGGGGGCTACTAGTGATGATGTTCATCTATTTGTGGCTATCTGAAAGTCTACAGTATATTCGATTCTATCATATTCTATAGACTTGGCAGCTGATAGTAATATATTTATGAAGAGGATCGTGCTGGATTACATCGAAGCACTCCTTCATCAAGTTGACCAAGCCGGCTTCGAAATCACGGCTGGTGTGAAGGCGGTTTAGATAACCAGAGTGAATCTCTTGAGCGCTAAATTGAGAATAGCCTTCCAAATCAACCTTCCATTTGTCTTTGTCAACATTAGAGAACTCCTCCTTGGCGTTGTGTTTCGACGGGGCAATGCCTGGGGCTTGATAAGCCATCCCAGTAATCATTATATCATCAGATTAATGAGCCGGTTGAGCAGGACTGGCTGGCTTATCATTTTTTGGATCAGTGTACATGGCGTCTTAAGTGACGTGATGATCTTCTGGAGGGGGATCATCCATACTAGCTTCTGATTCTTGATGCAAGGTCTCAGTGGTGGCATATTGTGCCAGTTCCATAGTCTTGGGCTCTTCAACTGGTTTTGGCCATAGCACTGAAAAGGAAGCATGAGACAGAGTTAGTATGACAATTAAGTGCATAATTCAAAAGTGGGTAAGATTTAATGTTCTCACCCAGGCATAGTTTTGAAGGCCGGTTTTTGAGTCCCAGTTGAGTCACCGGAGGGGGAATGAATCATTCCTCGATAGTTTGAATCAGACAGGTTAAGAGGCTGTTGAAAAAGACATGCCTTTGGATAAGATATGTCAGAAATGGTTGAAACCTCTGGTCATCGTTTGCGAGGTTCTGGGGTGTTCGGTAAGCCGGAGGATAAAACCGCACCGCCACTGTTCCGGGTTGTGCGGCGAGATTCATGTTGCTGCTTCTTCAAAAGAAAGTTGGGATCCAACTAAGCTAAAGGATGAGAAAATCTTACTTTTCAGCTTGCTTGTTGGGTTTTCTGTGTTGGCAGAGGGTCTGAGCCGGAGGAAAGAGTAATCACCTCTTCATCATCTGCACGACTGGCCTCCATGTCATCCTGATAATGGTCATTGTCAATAAGATGTACAAAGAATGATACAAGGGAATCAAGTTCTACCTCCGAATCATCATCTTCATGATCGTCCAAGTTCAATAACTTGGCAGGGTTGGCTTTCTTCTTGGCAGCTTTTTGATAGCCTTGCTCTTTGTCTGGGTCTTCTTGACCGCTTTATCCTACAGCTTCTTGGTCCAAAAAGGTGAATCGGCCTGCAAAAATTGAATGGGTGTGAACAGGTAGTATAAGTGAAAAACATGATTCAAGTGTGAACCTGATTAAAAGCTTATAGCTGGCGGTTTGTTCAGAACACAGAGAGGACTTAATCCAACTTTACTGCAATCTTCCAAGCTCTCATTTAATAGAGACTTGGTCATCTCATTGTTGTCTTCATCAGTCTATTCAATTTGACAGTGGCGTTGAGGATCTGATAACTCACTGGTATATTCATGCATTAAACTGGGATGGTGGCTTAGAGGTAATACTCTCCAGGCGACCCAACATCGAACCATATCAATTCCAGTCAAGCCGTTGGCCATCTAGGCCTGGATCTTTGAAAAATCGTCATGTACTTCTTTCGCGTTGCTGTACTGATGCGATCTAGAAGGGGATGCCTGTTGTTAAGTCGGTTGGCGCGATAACCCGACAGAGGATTTTCCTCTTCGTGAGAAGTGTCCTTGCAATAAAACTAAGTCTGGGTCCAGTCTTTGGGATGATTGGGCAAGGTGGTGGATGGGAAAGTGGCTTATTTTCGTCGCTGTATGGAAATGCAGCCTAGCTCTAGGCTAGGCCCATCCATGAATTAGTTGTGCCAGATTAAATAATAAAACTCCCTGAATAATTCTATGGTGGGCTCCTGTTGAAGGTAGAACTCGCAGAATACTTGGAAGTTGCAAATGTTTGAAACGAAGTTTGGGCCGATATCTTGTGGATGGATCTTGACGAAATGCAACACATCACAAAAGAATTTTGAGCCGGGAGGGCTGAAGCCCTGAAGCATATGATCAATAAAGACAACTACCTCCCCATCCTTGGGCTCAGGAGGAGTTTCGGTGCCTGGGACCCTCCAATGGATGACGTCCTTTTTTGTCAGGACACTTGTCTGAATATATTCGTTCAAGTCTTCCTCGGTGACCTGGGAAATGACCCAATTGCAAGCAGTGAAAGTTTTGCCCATTTGGAGATTGAAAGCCTAAAAGAGAAAAACATTACCGATTTAAAATTGTACTGTCAAACTGGACCATAAAATCAAAGGTAAGGTGCTATAAATGACTGACATGTTAAGCCGGACGATGAACATTGAAGTACGCGGATATTCATATTGGCGGCTTAAAAGGGGACTAATGGTACCTACCGGGTTAAGTTTTCTGCTGTTAAGCCGGAGAAAGTTTAAAAATCAAATGTGTTGTGTAGAGCCAAATTATGAGGATAAATAAGCAAGCATGGTTAAACCGGAGAAGTATTTCCATTTTATGAAGCTATGAAGCATATGATGGCGGTTCAAACAGGGCTTAGTGTTGCATTGTGGGTAACAGTTTATGATATAAGCCATCATGGCAGTTATGGTACTTCAAATCTATCAGTGCAAATTTTGCTAAGTGCTGGACAAATAGATATCATAGATGGAGGTTATGATTTTGGATCTATTGCCATTCAGAAAAGACAGTAAAATTCTAAAGCCTAAGGTGGCGACAACAGGAAGTTTGGGTGCTCCGACGAGATCTTCTATGGAAAGAAGTTATTCTGATGATAAAAATGAATGCTAAACTACTACCACACAAGGTTCATGACCTGTTCAGTTTAAAAGCTGCTTAAGTTGAAGGAGAGAATGAAGAACGGCGAAGAACACCGATGAACAGCGGAAACCCTAAGGTAGATCTGAGGTAAAACGAGAGAAGCACTTACAGGCGACGAGGGGCAGTGGTCGCATGCCAGAGTTCTTTGGTCAGATCAGGTCGATGCTGCAGCCTGAGTTGGTGCATCGGTCGGAGTTCGCTGCAGCGGAGCTCGGGCTACAGAGGAAGACGAAGGCGATGAGGCAAGGGGGAAAAATGAAAAAGAACCCCGTCCCTATTTATAAGAGGATGGATACAAGGCATGCATGGGAATCGAGGAAGCCAAAATCGTCATATGGTTACATGGACGCCTCGATTTTCGGGATGGTCATTAAGATAAGGACGAGTTAAAGATATTCTAGGCCTCGTGTGAAACTAATGAGAAATGACATCATGGCGGGTTACAGCAAGTTTATCAAACAAGCGATGCATGATTTTGACAAGTCAGGTATTGAAGATTGATATTCAAAAGTTCAAATCAATTCGGGGCCTAATGTTTGGGATATAACTACTGGGTACGAACCGCCCAGGTGGGGCCAGGTTATACCACATGTGATTTATCAATGAAGATGGCGGGTCATACAAGCCCATTGATAGGCCAAGACCCAGAGGCGACTTTAGGCCAAAGAGGATGAACTGCCATATGTATATAACTTGTCTTGTAAGGCAAGCGTAGTTAGTCACCGAGCCGGACACGTTGTGTATGAGCCGTCCGAGACTCCGTGAGCCACTGGGCGTCTTCCTGTGTATATAAAGGGACGACCCGGTGGCGATTTAGGGATAGTAACAAACAATCGAGAGCTAGGTCAAGCGTATTCACTCCCTGGTAATCGAAACCCTAGCAATACAACACAAAGCAGGAGTAGGCTTTTACCTCGTTGAGAGGGGCCGAACCTGGGTAAACTCTCTATGTCCTTTGTCCCGCTTAACCCCTTCAAGATAACCTAGTTGCGATGGCTCCACGACTAAGTCATTGCGCTAGGACATCTTCCGTGTCATGTCCACGACATATACTCTCAGCCCCAAGGGTGAACTACTCCCTCCTCGTCATGGAGACCGCCGGGATGATGAAGATGGCCTCCAGTGACGATTTCCCCCTCCGGCAGGGTGCCGGAATGGGCTCCCGATTGGTTTTTTCATGGCTATAGAGGCTTACGACAGCGAAACTTCCGACCTAGGGTTCCTTCTGGAGGTTATGGGATTTATAAGAATTTTTGGCGTCGACAAGCCAGGGGCACGCCCTAGGGGGGGGGGGCGTTGGGCACACACCCTAGGCTTGTGGCCTCCTCAGCCACTCCCTGGCCAGCTCCGGTGCTCTTGGGGTCTCTTTTGGTCCATAAAAATCACCATAAATCTTCAGCCCATTCTGAGAACTTTTATTTTTGCACAAAAAATGACACCACGGTAGTTCTGCTGAAAACAATGCCAGTCCGGTTAGTTCTAATAAAATCATACCAAATGTTGGGGAACGTAGTAATTTCAAAAAAATTTCCTACGCACACGCAAGATCATGATGATGCACAACAACGAGAGGGGAGAGTGTTGTCCACGTACCCTCGTAGACCAAAAGCGGAAGCGTTATGACAACGCGGTTGATGTAGTCGTACGTCTTCACGATCCGACAGATCGAAGTACCGAACGTACGGCACCACCGAGTTCTGCACACGTTCAGCCCGATGACGTCCCTCGAACTCCGATCCAGCAGAGTGTTGAGGGAGAGTTTCGTCAGCACGACGGCGTGGTGAGGATGATGATGTTCTACCGACACAGGGCTTCACCTAAGCACCACTACGATATTATCGAGGTGGATTATGGTGGAGGGGGGCACCGCACGCGGCTAAGAGATCCAAGGGATCAATTGTTGTGTCTATGGGGTGCCCCCCTCCTCCGTATATAAAGGGGGGAGGAGGAGGGGGCTAGCCAAGAGGAGGAGGCGCGCCCAAGGGGGACAATCCTACACCAAGTAGGTTTTGCCCCCCTTTCCTATTCCAACTAGGAGAAGGGGGAAGGAGGAGGTGGAGAGAAGGAAGGAGAAGGGGGGCCGTGCCCCCTCCCCTTTCCCAATTCGGATTGGGGCAAGGGGGGCCGCGCGCCACCTCCTGCTGCCTCTCCTCTTCCACCACTTTGGGCCCATGAGGCCCAATAACCCCCGGGGGGGGTTCCGGTAACCCCCCGGTATCCGGTATATATCCGATAACCCCCGGAACCATTCCGGTGTCCGAATATAGTCGTCCAATATATCAATCTTCATGCCTCGACCATTTAGAGACTCCTCGTCATGTCCGTGATCGCAGCCGGGACTCCAAACAACCTTTGGTACATCAAAACTCATAAACTCATAATATAACCGTCATCGAAACATTGAGCATGCGGACCCTACGGGTTCGAGAACTATGTAGACATGACCGAGACGAGTCTCCAGTCAATAACCAATAGCGGAACCTGGATGCTCATATTGGCTCCTACATATTCTACGAAGATCTTTATCGGTCAAACCGCATAACAACATACGTTGTTCCCTTTGTCATCGGTATGTTACTTGCCCGAGATTCGATCGTCGGTATCTCAATACCTAGTTCAATCTCGTTACCGGCAAGTCTGTTTACTCGTTCCGTAATACATCATCCCGCAACTAAATCATTAGTTGCAATGCTTGCAAGGCTTAAGTGATGTGCATTATCGAGAGGGCCCAGAGATACCTCTCCGACAATCGGAGTGAGAAATCCTAATCTCGAAATACGCCAACCCAACAAGTACCTTTGGACACACCTGTAGAGCACCTTTATAATCACCCAGTTACGTTGTGATGTTTGGTAGCACACAAAGTGTTCCTCCGGTAAACGGGAGTTGCATAATCTCATAGTCATAGGAACATGTATAAGTCATGAAGAAAGCAATAGCAACAAAATAAACGATCAAGTGCTAAGATAACGGAATGGGTCAAGTCAATCACATCATTCTCCTAATGATGTGATCCCGTTAATCAAATGACAACCCATGTCAATGGTTAGGAAACTTAATCATCTTTGATCAACGAACTAGTCAAGTAGAGGCATACTAGTGACACTCTATTTGTCTATGTAGTCACACATGTATTATGTTTCCGGTTAATACAATTCTAGCATGAATAATAAACATTTATCATGATATAAGGAAATAAATAATAACTTTATTATTGCCTCTAGGGCATATTTCCTTTAGTCTCCCACTTGCACTAGAGTCAATAATCTAGATTACACAGTAATGATACTAACACCCATGGAGCCTTGGTGCTGATCATGTTTTGCTCGTGGAAGAGGCTTAGTCAATGGGTCTGCAACATTCAGATCCGTATGTATCTTGCAAATTTCTATGTCTCCCACATGGACTAAATCCCAGATGGAATTGAAGCGTCTCTGGATGTGCTTGGTTCTCTTGTGAAATCTGGATTCCTTCGCCAAGGCAATTGCACCAGTATTGTCACAAAAGATTTTCATTGCACCCGATGCACTAGGTATGACACCTAGATCGGATATGAACTCATTCATCCAGACTCCTTCATTTGCTGCTTCCGAAGAAGCTATGTACTCCGCTTCACACATAGATCCCGCCACGACGCTTTGTTTAGAACTGCACCAATTGACAGCTCCACCATTTAATATAAATATGTATCCGGTTTGCGATTTAGAATCGTCCGGATCAGTGTCAAAGCTTGCGTCAACGTAACCATTTACAATGAGCTCTTTGTCACCTCCATAAATGAGAAACACATCCTTAGTCCATTTCAGGTATTTCAGGTTGTTCTTGACCGCTGTCCAGTGATCCACTCCTGGATTACTTTGGTACCTCCCTGCTAGACTTATAGCAAGGCACACATCAGGCCTGGTACACAGCATTGCATACATGATAGAGCCTATGGCTGAAGCATAGGGAACATCTTTCATCTTGTCTCTATCTTCTAAAGTGGTCGGCCATTGAGTCTTACTCAACTTCACACCTTGTAACACAGGCAAGAACCCTTTCTTTGCTTGATCCATTTTGAACTTTTTCAAAACTTTGTCAAGGTATGTGCTTTGTGAAAGTCCAACTAAGCGTCTTGATCTATCTCTATAGATCTTGATGCCCAATATGTAAGCAGCTTCACCGAGGTCTTCCATAGAAAAAATCTTATTCAAGTATCCCTTTATGCTATCCAGAAATTCTATATCAATTCCAATCAGCAATATGTCATCCACATATAATATCAGAAATGCTATAGAGCTCCCACTCACTTTCTTGTAAATACAGTCTTCTTCAAAAGTCTGTATAAAACCAAATGCTTTGATCACACTATCAAAGCATTTATTCCAACTCCGAGAGGCTTGCACCAGTCCATAAATGGATTGTTGGAGCTTGCACACTTTGTTAGCTCCCTTTGGATTGACAAAACCTTCTGGTTGCATCATATACAACCGTTCTTCCAGAAATCCATTCAGGAATGCAGTTTTGACATCCATTTGCCAAATTTCATAATCATAAAATGCGGCAATTTCTAACATGATTCGGACAGACTTAAGCATCGCTACGGGTGAGAAGGTCTCGTCATAGTGAATCCCTTGAACTTGTCGAAAACCCTTTGCAACAAGTCGAGCTTTATAGACAGTAACATTACCGTCAGCGTCAGTATTCTTCTTGAAGATCCATTTATTCTCAATTGCTTGCCAATCAACGGGCAAGTCGACCAAAGTCCAGACTTTGTTCTCATACATGGATCCCATCTCAGATTTCATGGCCTCAAGCCATTTTGCGGAATCTGGGCTCACCATCGCTTCTTCATAGTTCGTAGGTTCGTCATGGTCTAGTAACATAACTTCCAGAACAGGATTACCGTACCACTCTGGTGCGGATCTTACTCTGGTTGACCTACGAGGTTCAGTAACAACTTGATCTAAAGTTTCATGATCATCATCATTAACTTCCTCGCTAATTGGTGTAGGTGTCATAGAAACCGTTTTATGTGATGAACTACTTTCCAATAAGGGATCAGGTACAGTTACCTCATCAAGTTCTACTTTCCTCCCACTCACTTCTTTCGAGAGAAACTCCTTCTCTAGAAAAACTCCGAATTTAGCAACAAAAGTCTTGCCTTCAGATCTGTGATAGAAGGTGTACCCAACAGTCTCCTTTGGGTATCCTATGAAGACACATTTCTCCGATTTGGGTTCGAGCTTATCAGGTTGAAGCTTTTTCACATAAGGATCGCAGCCCCAAACTTTCAGAAACGACAACTTTGGTTTCTTACCAAACCATAGTTCATAAGGCGTCGTCTCAACGGATTTCGATGGTGCCCTATTTAAGGTGAATGCGGCCGTCTCTAAAGCATAACCCCAAAATGATAGCGGTAAATCCGTAAGAGACATCATAGATCTCACCATATCTAGTAAAGTACGATTACGACGTTCGGACACACCATTACGCTGTGGTGTTCCGGGTGGCGTGAGTTGCGAAACTATTCCGCATTGTTTCAGATGAAGACCAAACTCATAACTCAAATATTCTCCTCGACGATCAAATCGTAGATACTTTATTTTCTTGTTACGATGATTATCAACTTCACTCTGAAATTCTTTGAACTTTTCAAATGTTTCAGACTTATGTTTCATTAAGTAGATATACCCATATTTGCTTAAATCATCTGTGAAGGTGAGAAAATAACAATATCCACCACGAGCCTCAACATTCATTGGACCACATACATCTGTATGTATGATCTCCAACAAAGTCGTTGCTCTCTCCGTAGTTCCGGAGAACGGCGTTTTAGTCATCTTGCCCATGAGGCACGGTTCGCAAGTACCAAGTGATTTATAATCAAGTGGTTCCAAAAGTCCATTAGTATGGAGTTTCTTCATGCGCTTTACTCCGATATGACCTAAAGGGCAGTGCCACAAATAAGTTGCACTATCATTATCAACTCTGCATCTTTTAGCTTCAATATTATGAATATGTGTATCACCACTATCGAGATTTAGTAAAAATAGACCACTCTTCAAGGGTGCATGACCATAAAAGATATTACTCATATAAATAGAACAACCATTATTCTCTGATTTAAATGAATAACCGTCTCGCATCAAACAAGATCCAGATATAATGTTCATGCTCAACACTGGCACCAAATAACAATTATTTAGGTCTAATACTAATCCCAAAGGTAGATGTAGAGGTAGTGTGCCGACCGCGATCACATCGACTTTGGAACCATTTACCACGCGCATCGTCACCTCGTCCTTAGCCAATCTTTGCTTAATCTGTAGCCCCTGTTTCGAGTTGCAAATGTTAGCAACAGAACCAGTACCAAATACCCAGGTGCTACTGCGAGCATTAGTAAGGTACACATCAATAACATGTATATCACATATACCTTTGTTCACTTTGCCATCCTTATTATCCGCCAAATACATGGGGCAGTTCCGCTTCCAGTGACCAGTCTGCTTGAAGTAGAAGCACTCAGTCTCAGGCTTAGGTCCAGACTTGGGTTTCTTCTCTTGAGCAGCAACTTGTTTGCTGTTCTTCTTGAAGTTCCCCTTCTTCTTCCCTTTGCCCTTTTTCTTGAAACTGGTGGTCTTATTGACCATCAACACTTGATGCTCCTTCTTGATTTCTACCTCCGCGGCCTTTAGCATCGTGAAGAGCTCAGGAATAGTCTTATTCATCCCTTTCATATTATAGTTCATCACGAAGCTTCTGTATCTTGGTGGCAGTGATTGAAGAACTCTGTCAATGACACTATCAACATGAAGATTAACTCCGAGTTGAGTCAAGTGATTGTGATACCCATACATTTTGAGTATATGTTCACTGACAGAACTATTCTCCTCCATCTTGCAGCTATAGAACTTATTGGAGACTTCATATCTCTCAATCCGGGCATTTGCTTGAAATATTAACTTCAACTCCTGGAACATCTCATATGCTCCATGACGTTCAAAACATCGTTGAAGACCCGGTTCTAAGTCGTAAAGCATGGCACACTGAACTATCGAGTAGTCATCAGCTTTGCTCTGCCAGATGTTCATAACATCTGGTGTTGCTCCTGCAGTAGGCTTGGCACTTAGCGGTGCTTCCAGGACGTAATTCTTCTGTGCAGCAATGAGGATAATCCTCAAGTTACGGACCCAGTCCGTGTAATTGCTACCATCATATTTCAACTTTGTTTTCTTAAGGAACACATTAAAATTCAACGGAACAACAACACGGGCCATCTATCTACAATCAACATAGACAAGCAAGATACTATCAGGTACTAAGTTCATGATAAATTTAAGTTCAATAAATCATATTATTTAAGAACTCCCACTTAGATAGACATCCCTCTAATCCTCTAAGTGATCACGTGATCCATATCAACTAAACCATGTCCAATCATCACGTGAGATGGAGTAGTAACAACGGTGAACATCACTATGTTGATCATATCTACTATATGATTCACGCTCGACCTTTCGGTCTCCGGGTTTCGAGGCCATATCTGTTATATGCTAGGCTCGTCAAGTTTAACCTGAGTATTCCGCGTGTGAAACTGTTTTGCACCCGTTGTATTTGAACGTAGAGCCTATCACACCCGATCATCATGTGGTGTCTCAGCACGAAGAACTTTCGCAATGGTGCATACTCAGGGAGAACACTTATACTTTGATAATTTAGTGAGGGGTCATCTTATAATGCTACCGTCAATCAAAGCAAGATAAGATGCATAAAAGATAAACATCACATGCAATCAATATAAGTGATATGATATGGCCATCATCATCTTGTGCTTGTGATCTCCATCTCCGAAGCACCTTCATGATCAGCATCGTCACCGGCGCGACAACTTGATCTCCATCGTAGCATCGTTGTCGTCTCGCCAATCTTATGCTTCCACGACTATCACTACCGCTTAGTGATAAAGTAAAGCATTACAGGGCGATTGCATTGCATACAATAAAGCAACAACCATATGGCTCCTGCCAGTTGCCGATAACTCGGTTACAAAAAATGATCATCTCATACAATAAAATTTAGCATCATGTCTTGACCATATCACATCACAACATGCCCTGCAAAAACAAGTTAGACGTCCTCTACTTTGTTGTTGCAAATTTTACGTGGCTGCTACGGGCTTAGCAAGAACCGTTCTTACCTACGCATCAAAACCACAACGATAGTTTGTCAAGTTGGTGCTGTTTTAACCTCCGCAAGGACCGGGCATAGCCACACTCGGTTCAACTAAAGTTGGAGAAACTGACACCCGCCAACCACCTATTTGCAAAGCACGTCAGTAGAACGAGTCTCGTGTAAGCGTACACATAATGTCGGCCCGGGCCGCTTCATCCAACAATACCGCCGAACCAAAGTATGACATGCTGGTAAGCAGTATGACTTATATCGCCCACAACTCACTTGTGTTCTAATCATGCATATGGCATCTACGCATAAAACCAGGCTCGGATGCCACTGCTGGGGAACGTAGTAATTTCAAAAAATTTCCTATGCACACGCAAATCATGGTGATGCACAGCAACGAGAGGGGAGAGTGTTGTCCACGTACCCTCGTAGACCAAAAGTGGAAGCGTTATGACAACGCGGTTGATGTAGACGTACGTCTTCACATTCCGACCGATCCAAGTACCGAACGTACGGCACCTCCGAGTTCTGCACACGTTCAGCCAGATGACGTCCCTTGAACTCTGATCCAGCCGAGTGTTGAGGGAGAGTTTCGTCAGCACGACGGCATGGTGATGATGATGATGTTCTACCGACACAGGGCTTCGCCTAAGCACCGCTACGATATTATCGAGGTGGATTATGTTGGAGGGGGGCACCGCACACGGCTAAGAGATCCAAGGGATCAATTGTTGTGTCTATGGGGTGCCCCCTCCTCCGTATATAAAGGGGGGGAAGGAGGAGGGGGCCGGCCAAGAGGAGGAAGCGCGCCCAAGGGGGGGCAATCCTACTCCAAGTAAATTTTGCCCCCCTCCTATTCCAACTAGGAGAAGGGGGCAGGAGGAGGTGGAGAGAAGGAAGGAGAAGGGGGGTCGCGCCCCCTCCCCTTTCCTAATTCGGACTGGGGCAAGGGGGGCTGCGCGCCACCTCCTGCTGCCTCTCCTCTTCCACCACTTTGGGCCCATGAGGCCCAATAACCCCCCCCCCCCGGGGAGGGGGGGTCCGGTAACCCCCCGGTACTCCGGTATATATCCGATAACCCCCGAAACCATTCCGGTGTCTGAATATAGTCGTCCATTATATCAATCTTCATGTCTCGACCATTTCGAGACTCCTCATCATGTCCGTGATCACATCCGGGACTCCGAACAACCTTCGGTACATCAAATCTCATAAACTCATAATATAACCGTCATCGAAATGTTAAGCGTGCGGACCCTACGGGTTCGAGAACTATGTAGACATGACCGAGACACGTCTCCGGTCAATAACCAATAGCGGAACCTGGATGCTCATATTGGCTCCTACATATTCTACGAAGATCTTTATCGGTCAAACCGCATAACAACATACGTTGTTCCCTTTGTCATCGGTATGTTACTTGCCCGAGATTCGATCGTCGGTATCTCAATACCTAGTTCAATCTCATTACCGGCAAGTCTCTTTACTTGTTCCGTAATACAGCATCCCGCAACTAACTCATTAGTTGCAATGCTTGCAAGGCTTAAGTGATGTGCATTACCGAGAGTGCCCAGAGATACCTCTCCGACAATTGGAGTGACAAATCCTAATCTCGAAATACGCCAACCCAACAAGTACCTTTGGAGACACCTCTAGAGCACCTTTATAATCACCCAGTTACGTTGTGACGTTTGGTGGCACACAAAGTGTTCCTCCGGTAAACGGGAGTTGCATAATCTCATAGTCATAGGAACATGTATAAGTCATGAAGAAAGCAATAGCAACAAACTAAACGATCAAGTGCTAAGCTAACGGAATGGGTCAAGTCAATCACATCATTCTCCTAATGATGTGATCCCATTAATCAAATGACAACCCATGTCAATGGTTAGGAAACTTAATCATCTTTGATCAACGAGCTAGTCAAGTAGAGGCATACTAGTGACACTCTGTTTGTCTATGTATTCACACATGTATTATGTTTCCGGTTAATAAATTCTAGCATGAATTATAAACATTTATCATGATATAAGGAAATAAATAATAACTTTATTATTGCCTCTAGGGCATATTTCCTTCACCAAAACCGTATAATTTTTTTGTAAACATGGCATGAATACTTCATAAATTATAGATACGTTGGAGACGTATCAGTAGTGATCCTGAAAGAAAAGTTTTTACAAAATAGTTTTGTATAAATGGAAAAGTTGATCTTGTAAAATCTTCTTGTTAGTAACAATACTAAAAGTATATATGGATTACAATTGTGAGTGTTGTATATTATTGATATATAACAGATGAGTAACAAAACTATTTGGAAAGTAATTTGAAGCACAATGTATATAAGATACAACCAAAAGGTTTTTTTAGGAATACCGAAGTGATAAAAATATTTCAAGTCATGTGTATGATATGAAATAAATTATCAAGTACCTGGAATTTGATGAAGTAATTGGAGAATTTAAATTTTATCAAGAAAGCTTGTGAATACAAAAAGTTTATTGGGAGCTCTATGATCTTTCTGATATTACATATGTATGACATCTCACTTGATCAGAAATAATATAAAGTATATTAGCACAAAAGGTTAAAATTATGTTTCTAAAAAGGGACTTAGAATTATTGGATGAAAATCCATATGATAGATTGGAACATCTGATTAAGCTAAGACATGTATTGTGACAAAGTTTTAAATAAGTTTAAAAGGGGAAAATGTTTTCTCAAAATGTCACATAGCATAACATTGTGCAGAAACCAATAGTTGATAAGCATGTATGGATGAATAGAGTTCAATTTAATTCAGAGATTGAATTCATCATGTGTGCTATCAAATGTACAAAGCCATATGTTTCATATAAAGTAATTGTTGGTACCATAGTAACTGTAGAGAGGTTCACTAGGGTGATTGTTTAAAAGATTAAGGATCTTAGTTGGACAAAGTTTTTCTTCTTGTCTATAGAGGAGATGAAGAGAGATTGTTGTAAATAGTTATACAAATTGATTGTTGTAAAGGTTACAATAGACAACTTCGTGATTAATTATCGGTCAATAAATTTTGAAATAGTTTCAGAAAACAAACATGATTGCGGATTTTATAAATGATTTGGATTGAGGCTTGAAAGTCTTCAATAGAATATAATCTGGATCAATAAATTTTTATTGATAAGACTATGGTGTATGATACGTGTCCAACATATCTATAATTTTTGCTTGTTCCATGCTGTTACATTATCATTCTTGGATGCTTTACAATCATTTAATAGCAACTTTATATCATTTTTTGGGACTGGCCTATTGAAATAGTGCCAAGTTCCAGTTGTTGTTTTTTTGCTTGTTTTTTTACTTCACAGAAAATCAATACCAAATGGAGTCCAAACGCAGTGAGACTTTTTGGAGATTTTTTCTGGACCAGAAGGGACAAGTTGGGCCAGAGAAGTACCAGAGGGGTGCCTCGCGGGGGCATAATCCACCTGGGCGCGCCCCAGGGCCCAGGCGCGCCCTGGTTGGTTGTGCCCACCTCGGTGGCCTCCCACACCGCCTCTTTGCTTTATAAATACCTTGAAAATCCAAAAACCCCAGGGGAGTCGACGAAACACAATTCCAGCCGCCACAAGTTCTAGAACCACCAGATCCAATCTAGACACCATCACAAAGGGGTTCAACATCCTCATTGGTGCCTCTCCGAGGATGCATGAGTAGCTCATTGTAGACCTACGAGTATGTAGGTACTAGCTAGATGGCTTCCTCTCCCTCTCTTTTGATTCTCAATACGATGGTCTCTTGGAGATCTATTTGATGTAACTCTTTTTGCGGTGTGTTTGTCGGGATTCGATGAACTTTGAGTTTATGATAAGACCTATTTTATCCATGAAAGTAATTTGAGTTTTGATCTCTTATATTCATGATTACTTATAGCCTCATATTTCTTCTTCGAATATTTCATTTAGTTAGGCCAACTAGATAGATTTTTCTTGCCATGAGGAGAGGTGCTTTGTGATGGGTTCGGTCTTGCGGCGTTCTTTCCTAGTGACAGAAGGGGCAACAAGACACGTATTGATCGTTGCCATTAAGGATAACAAGATGGGGTCTATTCCTACATGAATAGATATTGTCTACATCATGTCATCGTTCTTATTGCATTACTTCATTTTTCCATGAACTTAATACACTAGATGCATGCTGGATAGTGGTCGATGTGTGGAGTAATAGTAGTAGATGCATGTAGGAGTTGGTCTACTAATCTTGGATGTGGTGCCTATATAATGATCATTTCCTAGATATCATCATAATTATTTGAAGTTTTATCAATTGCCCAACGGTAATTTGTTTACCCGCCATATGCTATTATTCTCGAGAGAAGCCACTAGTGAAATCTCCGGCCCCCATGTCTCTTCTTTATCATATTTGCTTTCCGATATATTATTTGCCTCTTTTGTTTTTCAGATCTTTGAATCCAAAAACCCAAAAATACCTTGCTGCATTTTTTTGTTATTTATTTTATCTCACGTTCCCGCGAGATCTATTTATCCAATGTACTACAATTTAATCTATCTTTTACCCGGGAGGGATTGACAACCCCTCTTATGCGTTCGGTTGCAAGTATTTGTTATTTGTGTGCAGGTACCATTTACATAGTGTTGTGTGGTTCTCCTACTAGTTCGATAACCTTGGTCTCATCACTGAGGTAAATACCTATCGTAGTTGTGCTGCATCACCCCTTCCTCTTTGGGGAAAATACTGTCGCGAACATGAGCCATCAAGAAAGGATTTCTGGCGCTGTTGCCGGGGAGACATATCATCAACATCTATCAGGTTCCTAACCACAAATCTTATCTCCTTGCAATTTACATTATTTGCCATTTGCCTCTCATTTTCAACTTCTTCACTCACAAAAATTTGTTGTTTTATTCGCCCTCTTTTTCGTTCGCCCTTTTCTCGTTCAATCTTATGTTTGCTTGTGTTTCCATGTGCCTTCTATTTTGCTTGCATCTTTGCTTGCTAAAAATCTATTGATATGGATCCACTAAAAGTTTTCTACCTGGATCATCTTCAATCCATTCGTGCTCATGCTAAAACCCCAACTAGTTTAGTTGAGGGAAAATCTTTAGATGAGCATGCTCATTTTGTGTGTCATCATTTGTCTAAAAAAGGGAAGCTCTTATGGAATAAAATAAATTGTTTGCTATGTTATGCTTGGAAGAAATTTGTTATTTTACTTGTTGCTCTAAGAACCCTAAAAAACGCCTCCCCTATCTATGCGAGTTTAATGACAATGAAATCTTATCTTCTTATGGCAAGGAGGTTTATAGTTACTATGATATCGAACAAATTGAAGAATTTGTTGCTTTTAAGGGTGCTTATAAATTTGCTTCTTTGATTGAAAAGTGTGATATTACTCTCTACAAATCTGATAATTTTGACATACTCAAATATTGCTATGAAAACTATGCTCATAATGCCTATGTTAAAGAATTTATTGAGGGAATGCCCACTGCTTTGGAAGAAAATAATGATATGCATGACACTATGGATAATTATGATTCCGTTGATTTGATTGAATTATCCCTCTTTATGAACATGATGCTTTCTATTCTTGTGGCAATGATGCCAATATTAGTGATGCTTATGGAGATGAACTTGCTATAGTTCCTTATGTTAAACATGAAATTATTGCTATTGCACCCACACTTGATAGCTCCTTCCATGAAAAGCATGATTGCAATGATATTGTTATAAATTCTATTAATATCAATTGTGTTAGTGATGTGCAAAACCGTGAGATTGGGGATGCTTGTTTTGTTATGTCCGCTAATTATTGCAATGATCATGATTAGGGTGATGATGATTCTTATGATCTTGATAGCTTATTTAAGCCTCATGATGAATATGTTTGCAATAGTATTAAAAGTGGGTTCAGAAGAGTGTCAACTCTTGGTAAAAATAACCCCACATATTTGGAGAGTGTTCAATCTTATGAAATTTTTGATAAAAGTGGGTTGGAGAGGTCATGCCTTTATTTGATCATAATCCCACTATTTTGGAAGAGTGTCAACTTTCATGCATGTGAATTTTATATGATAGCTGCATTGTTGAATTTTATCATGAGCCTACATGTAATTATTATGAGAGACAAAAATATGGTTGTAGAAAACTTCATGTTACTAAATTACCTCTTGTTATGTTGAGATCGTCAATGTTTTATTCCTCTTCTTTGCATATGTTAGATGTTTCTTGTCTTGATAATTTGTTTCCTTATAAAATTCCTATGCATAGGAAGTATGTTAGACTTAAATGTGTTTGTTATATATTTCATGATGCTCTCTTTGTGTTTCAATTCTTATCTTTCGTGTGAGCATCGTTGAAATCTTATGCCTAGCTAGGGGCATAAAATGATAGCGTTTGTTGGGAGGCAATCTAAGGAATAAATTTTATTTTTACCTTTTTCTTTCTGTTTTTGAGTGTTTGCACAATTATGCCTCTGTTATGATTGTGTTTTTTATGTTTTGGTTGGTGTTTGGTCCAAACAAAGCCTTTGGGATCATGTTGGGTGATAGTTGATTTGATCTTGTTGGAAAATAGAAATTTTTGCGTCCAATAAAATAATTTTAAAAAATCACATATGTGACGAAAAATTCTGAATTTTTTCATAGAAGATTGATATACAAATTGCCTACGTTGTCCTATTTCTTCAGAATTTTTGTAGTTACAGAAGTATACAAAGTTTTCAGATTGCTATAGACTATTCTGTTTTTGACAGGTTTTGTTTTCTTTGCAGTGTGTGCTTATTTTAATGAATTTATGGACTTCTTGGGGAGGGGGCTATAAGCCATAGAAAAGTTGGAGTATAGTAGATATAATGCAAAAATAAAATACGAATGGGTTTGCAACAGTACTTAGAGTAGTGATTTGCTTTGTTATACTAACGGATCTCACAAAGGTTTTGTTGAGTTTTGCGTGATTGAAGTTTTCATGTTTTGGGTGAGATCACGATGGATGAAGGAATAAGGAGTAAGAAGAGCCTAAGATTGGGGATGCCCCATGGCACCCCAAGTAATTATCCAAAGAGAAGCAATCAACTAACCTTGGGGATGCCCCTGAGTGGCATCCCCTCTTTCTTCTAACGACCATTGGTATTTTACTTGGAGCTATATTTTTATTCGTCACATATCATGAGTTTTGCTTGGAGCGTCTTGTATTATATCAGTCTTTGCTTGTTTTGCTTTTTAGTTTGTGTCATCTATCTTTTCTAGACACACCTATTTGAGAGAGCCAAAATTATGCTATGATTTGTTAGAATTGCTCTTTATGCTTCACTTAAATTTTTTAAGCTATGGAATTGCTCTAGTGCTTCACTTATATCTTTTTGAGCACGACATGCCTTAGTATTTTTGAAGAAATGCTCTCATGCCTCACTTAGATTTATTTGATAGTTAGTAAAATTTTGAAGAAATTCTCTCTTGCTTCACTTATATTGTTTTGAGAGAATAAAATTTTTATGCTCATGTTCTTTACTTAGATTTGTTTGAGCTATCAAAAGAAACATTCGAAACTAGTCCCAAAGTGATAGATATTCAAGAGGGATATAATAAAAAAATTCATGAAGATCATTGGACAAAATAAACTTGATTCTTTTAATAGTTTTGCCATATGATGATATAATATGTGAGTCATGTTGATGAGTAATTTTGCTTTAGTAAGAATATTGGTGTTAAGGTTTGTGATTCCCTATGCAAGCACGAAAGTCAATAGTTATGCAATGAAATTACATCCTAATTGTGGTGCATTATTTTGTGTTAGTTATGCTTAATGCTCGATTATGTGATTTTTTGTTTCTTGGTTGGATGCTTCTCAATCTATTTGCTAGCTTTCTCTTGTACTAAGTGGGATTACTACTTGTGCATCTAAAATCCTTAAACCTAGTTTTGCCATATGAGTCCACGATACCTACCTATATGCGGTATTATCTTGTCGTTCTAAGAAAATTTGTATGTGCCATCTCTAATTTTCGAAATAATTTCTCTTTTGTGTGCTCGTACCGCTCATGAAATGGTAGGGGGTGGCTGATACTTTTCCATGCTAGATATGTTATTATCAAGATGAGTGTTTATTCACTTGTCATTGCAAGAGAGTACGACAAATGTATTAGGGATGCCCAGTCCCGAAATGAAAAATGAATTTACTTTATGTTGTCAAATAATAAATTCCTTGGGAAGTATTGGTACGGACGGCAGTAGTGGATACAGTTAACCATGGAATGTGAAACTACGGTGGAAAAAGGAATAAACTTTAATTTCTGTTTGGGAACCGCCTATGATATATCTAGCATGGAAAGTATTAGGAACTACTCGATCATTTTTGTTGACAGGAAAAGCATGCCACCCAAAATGTTTTATCTCTATCTTTTTCCCTTTGAGCTCTGGCACCTCTACAAATCCCTACTTCCCTCTGCGAAGGGCATTTCTATTTACTTTATGCAATTTTTTATTTTTATTTTGAGTCTTCATCTTCTCTTATAAATCACGAACTAAGGGGCACTATGATCGTAATTGATCATTGGGTGTAGCTAATATGCGAGTGTGTTTAATGAATGGATCAATGATTGAGCATGATGTGCCAGGGATAACTTGCATTAGTGTTGATATTTTGAAAGACATGGTTGCTTGTTGATATGCTTGAGTATTGAAATCTTCGTGTCGAAACTAGACTATTGCTTTGAATCAAATAAAAGTCCAAATGCCCATGCTACAAAAGAAAATAATATGTGAAGAACATGTTAAGCAGTATTCCACATCAAAAATTCTATTTTTATCATTTACCTACTCGACGACGAGTAGGAATTAAGCTTGGGGATGCTGATATGTCTCCAATGTATCTATAATATTTGCTTGTTCCATGCTGTTATATTATCATTCTTTTATGTTTTACAATCATTTTATAGCAACTTTATATCATTTTTTGGGACTAACCTATTGACATAGTGCCTAGTGCCAGTTGTTGTTTTGTTTGTTTTTTACTTCGCAGAAAATCAATACCACATGGATTCCAAACGCAACAAAACATTTTGGAGATTTTTTCTAGACCAAAGGAGACAAGTTGGGAAAATAATTACCAGATGGGTGCCGCGAGGGGGCACAACCCACCTGGGCGAGCATGGGAGCCCAGGCGCAACCCGGTGGGTTGTTCCCACCTTGGTGGCCTCCTGCACCGCCTCTTTGCTCGATAAATACCCTGAAAATACAAAAACCCTAGGGGAGTCATTGAAACACAATTCCAGGCGCCGCAACTTCCAGAACCACTAGATCCAATCTAGACACCATCACGGAGGGGTTCATCATCCTTTTGGCTCACGTATATGATAGTGTCGCTAGCATCCATATGACAGAGAACCCGGGCCGACATGGCTAGTCGTTAACCCAAAGCGGCACTAACCTATGGGGACAGGCATACATGAATCACATCGATCATGTCGGTCAGCAGCGTGTGAATCCGGGCTGTAGCACTGGGCTAACAGGACTCCGGGAACCCCGGCTGTTGCAGGCTAGGCAGGACTCCAGATGTCACCGCGTGACATTTCCCCGAAGGGACAGATACAGGAACGAAGTGAAACACATGCCGGCCAGTCAAGTGTCCTAAGCAGTAGTGCTGAGCTAGCAGGACTCTGGTGAACCGGGCTGTAGCGGACTACTATGGCTCATGGAAGCACTAGACTACATTTCCCCATAAGAGAGGCTGCCAAGGATAAACAACTAGATTGTCGGATCCCACACATACCAAGCATTTCAATCATACACACAATATGCTCGATATGTGTAAATACAACATGGCATCACAACATAACTCTACAACTCAAGTATTTATTTATTGGGCCCCGAGGAGTGAGATATTACAAACATGGGTCTCATGACCCAACAATCATAGCATACAATGCAAAGCACATGCGGAAGCTTAACATGTCTGAGTACAGACATCTACAAATGAAAAAGGCTAAGAAGCTTGACTATCTACCATATCCCGCCGAGGGCACAAGATCGTAGTTGAGGTAGCAAGCTAAACGTCGAAGCCCACACGGAACTACTAGCGAGACTGACGTCTCTCTGCAAAACATAAATTAAGCAAACGTGAGTACAATTGTACTCAGCAAGACTTACATCAGAACTAACTACATATGCATCGGTATCAACAAAGGGGTAGTGGAGTTTAACTGCAGCCAGCCAGCTTTGACCCAGTGGCTAACCTGAACTACAACTACAAGCAACTCTTTTGAGGTGGTGCACACGAGTCCACATATTCACCATTCAAAACACCACTATGGGTCTGCTCCCGTCTCCCTATGAGAAGGCCATCCAGAGCACTCACACTTAGCTTGCGAGTTTTAGAGTATCCACTTCAAGTTATCTATGAACTATGCAAGGGGTCCAAGTTTCCATATCCGAGGAATCCGGCTATTCAAATAGATATTGATAACCCTGCAGGGGTGTACTTCTTCACACACGCTCCCACCACTTACCGTCGTTTACACGACATGTACTCGGCAACCTTCAAGCGGAAGCCCAATGAGGGTGTCGGCCATGGCCTACCTAAACACTTAAGTCTCTAGTCCAGGTTTATCGCCTATCCAGGTTCCATCCGCAGGGAGTCCAGCCGAGGTTTCCACATACGGCCCCGAACGATGTGTACAGGGTTCCCGAGACACCAAACGGGCGCCCGGTACACCGTGCCACGGTGTATCTACCGCATCATAGCCCACCCTAGGGTCAGCGCTACGCACGGCCGCCAACACATAACCTACAAACACTAGAAACTAGTTGCAACTCCTGGACAGAGTACTAGGGTGATTAAGAAGCCGAGAGGGTCAATTAAGGATCCCATTGAGTGGTAGTAGCTGTTCATGGATCATAGACACAGAACTCAGTTCCTGAGGACGGTTTCAATGAGACAACCCACCATGTACTCCTATATGGCCTCTCACCGCTACCTTTACCAAAATGTGTTCACACACTTAGCTCACACACAGTAGGACATGTTCACACACCTCCGATTCATTCCCGATGAATCAGACCTGACACAACTCTATGCAATAGCAGGCATGACAAACAAGCATGAATGAGTAGGCACATCAGGGCTCAAACAACTCCTACTCATGCTAGTGGGTTTCATCTATTTACTATGGCAATGACAGGTCATGCAGAGGATAAGGGCTTCAACTACCGCAACAAGTAACAGATGAATCGTTGTTGTCCTAATGCAGTAAAAGAGAGCAGGAGCGAGAGAGTGGGATTGTATCAGAATGAACAAGGGGGTTGTGCTTTCCTGGCACTTCTGAAGATATCATTGGGTCTTCATCAGTGTCAACGATCACAGCGTCGGTACAACGTCTACCGAGAGGGGACAACCACCGGCAATAGAGAAGGAACACAATCAATGCAATGCACAACATGATGCATGATAATGACATGGCAATATGTTGTTGATTGAGCTAATGCAACTAGCAACACAATTAAATTAAGTTGGTTTGAATACAAGATTCAAATTCAAACTCCATATATGATTAGTTAAATGCCATTTATTTGTTTTGTCCAAAACAGAGGACAAACATTGTTCAAACATGCATGAAAATGCCATAAACAGATTCCTTGAATTTTTCTGATAATTTTTCATATATAAATTATTTCATTTGGAGTTACGGTTGAATTTCTATGATTTTTGGAAGTTTTGGACATTTTCTGAATTAAATAAATCATTTCTAATTAATTTAAAATCCAGAAAGCATTACTGCATCAGCCTGACGTCAGAATGATGTCATCAAGTCAACAGCATCAGCCCAGGTCAAACCTGATGCTGGGACCCACTGGTCAGTGACTAGGCTAATTAACAGAAACTGTTAGTGCTAATTTAATCCTAACTAAAGTGTCAGTGGGGCATGGGCCCGCATGTCAGTAGCTAAGCTAAATTAGCTAGGATTAGTTAATCCTATTCTAGGTTAGTTAGCAGGGCGGCCCCACCTGTCATTGAGCCAGGGGAGGTCAAACCCCTTGGTCAACTGGGCTAACGCACCGGCGTTTAGCCACCGGCGGCAGCAGACGCGGTGGAGGGCGCGGGATTGCTTCTCCGGCGCCCAAATGAGCAGCGGAGGGCATGCGCGGGGAGCTGGGGCTCGCCCGCATCCAGGGCGGCATGCGGCAGCAGTGGGGACGGCCGGAGCTCGCCGGAAACGAGCTCGGGGCGGCACCGGTGTTCGGGTGTTTGTGGCTACGGGGCTGCAGTGCGTGAGCTAGCGAGCTGAGGTGCTAGCGGGGGCCTACGTGATGCGGTGAGTGGGTTGGACGCGTCGGGCGGACCATTTGGTCGCCGGAGTAGTGTTGGCGGCGAGCGCAGGCGGCGGCGGGTTCGGGCGTAGGCGGTCCGGTGGCTACGGAGGCCTACGGGGAAGAAGAGAGGGATGGGCAGGGTCGGAGGCTCATGGCGAGTCGGATGAGGGGGCCAGCGAGCTCGGAGACGATCCGGAGCAGTCGGGGCGGCAAGGAGGATCTCCGGCGACCGGCAAGGAAGAAGATGATGTTGGCGGCATCAAAGGGCTTCCGGCGTCTTCCGCCTTGGTGAGGAGGAAGAGGGGAACGAGGCGGGGCTTCTTGGCACGTCGGCGAGGCGTGGGGTGGCCGGTGGCTGTGGTAGAGCACGGCGGCACCCTCTGGTGCGCTCGGGAAGAGAGGGAGAGGGAGCCAGAGGAGGGGAGGAGCTGCGGGCGTGAGAGAGAGAGGTCGGGGGGCGTGTGGCGACCAATGGAGGCGTCCAGGGCGAAACGGCAAGCAGGAGGTGGCCGTGCGCGTGCTAGCGCACCGCGGGCACACGCCCATCCTCTTGGCAAAGGAGGAAGACGATAGGGGAGGGGGGCCAGGTGGGCTGGGCCGCCAGCTACAGTACTGGGCCTATTGGTGGGCGCCAGGTAAGCTTCTGCCAGGTAAGTCTCTCTGTCTCTTTTTATTTTTATTTTCTATTTTGCTTTTCTGTTTTTGATTTAGTAATAATACTAAACCATTTTTAAACTCCTGAGAAAATTTGTAGGCACTTTTTAAATGTTTACTAACAGTCCTCAAATGTTTTCATAATTATTGAAGCATTTAAAATATTTATAGCCATTAAATGTTCCAATTCAAATACTTATGATTTAATCCAATAACCTGAAATGACCTTGGGAAAATATGCACCCATTTTTGTCAGAGGTTTTCACCATTTTCAAAAATGATAGATTTTTCCTGAAGTCACTTTGGGTTTATTGGAAGTGATTTTATTTGAGCCTATTCGAATTCATTTGGTGCTAGGGTTTGGTCAGTCCCCATTTCAAGTTTCTGAGAAATTTAGACATGATGCAAGATAAGACTAGCTAACCCAGAGCAGACCAGAAGTAGGGATGTGACAACTCACCCCCACTAAAATAAGAATCTCGTCCCGAGATTCAAGCATAGGGTAAGATGAAGGGGGACGCAAACTTAACCCAATCTTCACGATCCAAGTTGCACTTCATAAGAACATTGATTCGATCACCATCTTTGTCTCGATGTCTTGCTCTGAGAACTCCAACCAACATGACAACGAGAGGGAAGGGAAAACTCTAGAAGGATCGATCTTCTCGAAGATCGAACAACTCATGATCAACTCATGGAGTGAGACATAGGAACATCTCTCCAATTGAGACACAAAGTTCACATCAGGGTGATGGAAATCAGACAACGAGGATTCATGTTCGTAGGCAGCAATTCCACGCTTGAGTAAGGTGGTGCAAGGTTTCAAAGTTGCGAGGAGATAATTGTCATGAACCCATAACATGGCACCTCGGAGAAGGTGACTCGTTGAACTGTTCCCTTAAGTGGAAAAAAGAATTACTTTTGATCCATAAATCATTGAAACTCTTCATACCAGCTTAAGGCAATTTACAATTGATCGTTTAAAATAGCTCAAAGAAATGGCATACTCGGACTAGGATGGATGATGTGGACTACCTTGTTGAAGACAACACAATGGATGATTTTGCTTGCACGTGCTCTCAAGAACTTGAGCATTTCCATATTCATCAAGGTTCTACCAACATCCGTGGCAAGGATCCTGGCAACACGACATACTACCATGATGACTAGTGATGGATGATGCGGATACAAAGGAAGATAACACCTTCTCAGATCTTTCCTTAGCGAGGCTAAGGGAACATAATCTGGACGATCGACCGAGAGACATTTAGCACTCCGCTTCTAATGTTCTCCTTGATGTTCTAGCGTAATCCATTCATAGATATGGTTTGATATCTAGAACATCAAGTAAAAGGTCGAACTTCGGAAGCTCAAGAATCCATAAGGAATAACTACGGAGGCAGATCCTGCGAGATCCTTATGGGGAGGTGACCAACTTCTTCAACCAAGATACTACAATAATAGGCCTTCCGGCTAGGTGTGTTGGCCACGACATCCACGTTACCAGTTACTGAGAGACCAACATTATAGTTCTTGGAGTACGTTCCAACCATCATATCTGCCTGAGATTCAGATCTGGTTGGTGTTAGGATATTCCAGACCCATCCAGTCTAGAAAGACAATGAGGGTTTGCAACACAATTTGATGAGATGACGTTGCGAGATTCTCGGGGAATGAATTGCGATAGCAAGCTCCAAAACATGATCCAGTTCTGCTACAAACTTGTGAACATGCTATCCAAGACGAGCATGACCACGTAGTAGTCTTATAGTAAAACACTATCGAGTTCAGGTGGGGAACCATCATCAAGGATCTTGAAGTCTTACGCAAGTCCATGGATTAGATCCCAAGCATAGACTCCTTTTCCTTGAACAAGTCAATCAGTGGCTTGGTGTGCTAGGAACACATATGGAGTGGAGGTAATTAATCTACCAAACCATAGAATACTTCGCACGTATGCATGACTGATTTGATATGATTCCAAGGGAAAACAAAACAATCTTTCTCAAACTCACGGCGGCAACTTGCACCAAGTGCACATGAATTCGAGGAAGTCACTTCTTCCATCCAACATATGCTTCATGAACGGGACACGAAGGCATTGCTTACAAGTTTTCAACACTAGGTTGATGTTCAACATGAATCATGGGGGAGACAAAATGCTGTTGATGGGCTCAACAACAACTCATCGGAATTTCCATATCACTGGACTTCCACCATCATGTGAACACGATGATAGTATTGGTCAGACCAAAAGATGTAATGGTGTATGCTCGAGGGATCAACCACGCGTAAGACAACATTACGAACATCGTTGGTTCTGATTTGACATGACGATAGCCCATACTCAAGTCAAAGTTTTGACAAGGCAATAGATCCAACAACTGATCATGAGGACCAATTGGTGAAGATATCATCTTTCTTCAGTACACACACAAACACAAAGATATCCCTTCAGAAAGAACCAAATTCGGCAAAGCCTTTTATATTCCAACTCTCGAAGTTGTTTTTTATCTTAACCAACTAGCTCAGGGGTATCCAACACAGATTCTTGGAGAAGGGGTGGTTCACAAGAAACCAACTTGATCATGAACTCAACATAGTGGTCAGGTGACAACCTGGTAACACTTCCGAGAAGATATCAGGAAAATCACGAACCACCGATATGTTACTAAGCTCGAGAACAATCTTGCTTTTCAAGGCAAGACGACATGATCAGAAGAGTAAGGGATTCAATTCTAACTCAAAGATCGAAGAGTGCACCAGAAATAAGGACAAGATAGCACGATCAATCCTAGAATAGTGATTAGATAACCAACACACTAAGAATGATATTAATGTCTATTAACTACCAAGCAACACGGTTGCTAGGAGTATTGATTTCACACATCACAATTCACTGGTCGGTATTCCGGTTGTGACAACACGACACTGGGGAATGAATAATGATGGCGAGGAGTATCACTACGTCAAGAATTTATAAGGAAAGGTGCAATTCTCATGACAATTCTGACATAAAGGGGGTAATACTCCGAGGTAGAACAGAACAAAAGCTGGATTGGCATTTGATCTGCGGAATACAACTACTTTGACCCAATCCTAGAAATGGACGAGGTACTGGAGTTTGTTTCTCCTAGTCATTCCAGAATAGAATGGCTTGACGGACCACAAGGATAATAGGCATCAATGAACTCGAATGCACAACTATTCCTGACTATCAATTGATAGGCTAGGGTCGGAATACAGCTGAGGAGGGTCAACTCAAGGAACATATAACTTTATGAGTTGTGGATGCATAGGTTAGTATGTGAACCAAGTTCAACATGTTTCTTCCGGATAACTCATGCAGAGAGGTAGGACTGGCAGAGTCACAATTATGAATGGAGAACTCCTCAAGAGTACTTTCATTGTGATCCTTTGGTTCAACGAACTTCTGCCATAAGCAGTTCATGGTATTTGGAAGAAGGAAATACCACGGACCTCGAGGACTGTCGCAAGGTTTCTAATATCCTAAAGGAATGAGCAAAACTATCTACACAAATTAAGTAGAGTGAATCTTGGGTTCAAGAACCCAGGAAAGAATACCTACTAACTAATAACATCACGAGATGCTTTCGAGAATGGTGGCCAGAATCATCACACCGGGAACACAAAACATGGCTGGATTACTAGGTGACTCCCTAAAACACCTAGGGTCATAATAATAGCTCCAACGTATATGTCGAGGTAATAGAGTACCTCAACAGACCGTTAGTGTGCTTAATCTGGCCCAAAAGGACAACGGAAACGGGAAGAAAGGATTTGCAAATGCATCAGACTAGTTAGAGACCTGGGATGACTCGGACAGCATAACGGATGTAAATGCTCGAAATGATTTGAGACATCATGCAAAATGGTGGCATAACCACTCAACAACACAATATCAAGGTTCCGAGATCAGCTGTCAACACACAGAAGATAGTAGGAACTGAACTGAGGCTTGAACTCAACAATCCTAGGCAACTACGGTTTAGCACACGTCATCCTGAGAGATAGAAGAGAAGCCTAGTTATTAACCCCCGCAGAAAAGAAGAGGGTGACTCAGATCAGAAGGCATAGGGTATAAGAAGTAAAAAGAGCCTTACGTTCCCTTCCACAATCAATTCCCCTACATAACTAAAGCATTTCTAGACACAACTTCGACCAGTATGGCTTGGTAATCCTACAGGCAGTCAGGCTCTGATACCAAAGCTGTCAGGACCCCGATTCCAAGTCACATCAATCTAGCTGGTAACACCTCATATCACTTTGTAGCCTCATGCACGGTATTCCCACGGGTGTCGCCTTACCATGGCCCGGGACCGTTTGCGCCTTTTGGCTCACGTATACGATAGTGTCGCCAGCATCCATATGACAGAGAACCCGGACCGACATGGCTAGTCGTTAACCCAAAGCGGCACTAACCTATGGGGACAGGCATACATGAATCACATCGAGCATGTCGGTCAGCAGCGTGTGAATCCGGGCTGTAGCACTGGGCTAGCAGGACTCCGGGAACCCGGGCTGTAGCAGGCTAGGCAGGACTCCGGATGTCACCGCGTGACATTTCCCCGAAGGGATAGACACAGGAACGAAGTGAAACACATGCCTGCCAGTCAAGTGTCCTGAGCAGTAGTGCTGGGCTAGCAGGACTCCGGTGAACCAGGCTGTAGCGGACTACTATGGCTCATGGAAGCACTAGACTACATTTCCCCATAAGAGAGGCTGCCAAGGATAAACAACTAGATTGTCGGATCCCACACATACCAAGCATTTCAATCATACACACCATATGCTCGATATGTGTAAATACAACATGGCATCACAACATAACTCTACAACTCAAGTATTTATTCATTGGGCTCCGAGGAGTGAGATATTACAAACATGGGTCTCATGACCCAACAATCATAGCATACAATGCAAAGCACATGCGGAAGCTTAACATGTCTGAGTACAGACATCTACAAATGAAAAAGGCTAAGAAGCTTGACTATCTACCATATCCCGCCGAGGGCACAAGATCGTAGTTGAGGTAGCAAGCTAAACGTCGAAGCCCACACGGAACTACTAGCGAGACTGACGTCTCTCTGCAAAACATAAATTAAGCAAACGTGAGTACAATTGTACTCAGCAAGACTTACATCAGAACTAACTACATATGCATCGGTATCAACAAAGGGGTAGTGGAGTTTAACTGCAGCCAGCCAGCTTTGACCCAGTGGCTAACCTGAACTACAACTACAAGCAACTCTTTTGAGGTGGTGCACACGAGTCCACATATTCACCATTCAAAACACCACTATGGGTCTGCTCCCGTCTCCCTATGAGAAGGCCATCCAGAGCACTCACACTTAGCTTGCGAGTTTTAGAGTATCCACTTCAAGTTATCTATGAACTATGCAAGGAGTCCAAGTTTCCATATCCGAGGAATCCGGCTATTCAAATAGATATTGATAACCCTGCAGGGGTGTACTTCTTCACACACGCTCCCACCACTTACCGTCGTTTACACGACATGTACTCGGCAACCTTCAAGCGGAAGCCCAACGAGGGTGTCGGCCACGGCCTACCTAAACACTTAAGTCTCTAGTCCAGGTTTATCGCCTATCCAGGTTCCATCCGCAGGGAGTCCGGCCGAGGTTTCCACATACGGCCCCGAACGATGTGATCAGGGTTCCCGAGAAACCAAACGGGCGCCCGGTACACCGTGCCACGGTGTATCTACCGCATCATAGCCCACCCCTAGGGTCAGCTCTACGCACGGCCGCCAACACATAACCTACAAACACCAGAAACTAGTTGCAACTCCTGGACAGAGTACTAAGGTGATTAAGAAGCCGAGAGGGTCAATTAAGGATCCCAATGAGTGGTAGTAGCTGTTCATGGATCACAGACACATAACTCAGTTCCTGAGGACGGTTTCAATGAGACAACCCACCATGTACTCCTACATGGCCTCTCACCGCTACCTTTACCAAAACGTGTTCACACACTTAGCTCACACACATTAGGACATGTTCACACACCTCCAATTCATTCCCGATGAATCAGACCTGACACAACTCTATGCAATAGCAGGCATGACAAACAAGCATGAATGAGTAGGCACATCAAGGCTCAAACAACTCCTACTCATGCTAGTGGGTTTCATCTATTTACTATGGCAATGACAGGTCATGCAGAGGATAAGGGCTTCAACTACCGCAACAAGTAACAGATGAATCGTTGTTGTCCTAATGCAGTAAAAGAGAGCAGGAGCGAGAGAGTGGGATTGTATCGGAATGAACAAGGGGGTTGTTCTTGCCTGGCACTTCTGAAGATATCATTGGGTCTTCATCAGTGTCAACGATCACAGCGTCGGTACGACGTCTACCGAGAGGGGACAACCACCGGCAACAGAGAAGGAACACAATCAATGCAATGCACAACATGATGCATGATAATGACATGGCAATATGTTGTTGATTGAGCTAATGCAACTAGCAACACAATTAAATGAAGTTGGTTTGAATACAAGATTCAAATTCAAACTCCATATATGATTAGTTAAATGCCATTTATTTGTTTTGTCCAAAACAGAGGACAAACATTGTTCAAACATGCATGAAAATGCCATAAACAGATTCCTTGAATTTTTCTGATAATTTTTCATATATAAATTATTTCATTTGGAGTTACGGTTGAATTTCTATGATTTTTGGAAGTTTTGGACATTTTCTTAATTAAATAAATCATTTCTAATTTATTTAAAATCCAGAAAGCATTACTGCGTCAGCCTGACGTTAGAATGATGTCATCAAGTCAACAGCGTCAGCCCAGGTCAAACCTGACGTTGGGACCCACTGGTCAGTGACTAGGCTAATTAATAGAGACAGTTAGTGCTAATTTAATACTAACTAAAGTGTCAGTGGGGCATGGGCCCACATGTCAGTAGCTAAGCTAAATTAGCTAGGATTAGTTAATCCTATTCTAGGTTAGTTAGCAGGGCGGCCCCACCTATCATTGAGCCAGGGGAGGTTAAACCCCTTGGTCAACTGGGCTAACGCGCCGGCGTTTAGCCGCGGGCGGCAGCAGACGCGGCGGAGGGCGCGGGATTGCTTCTCCAGCGCCCAAACGACCAGCGGAGGGCACACGCGGGGAGCTGAGGCTTGCCCGCATCCAGGACGGCATGCGGCAGCAGCAGGGACGGCCGGAGCTCACCGGAAACGAGCTCGGGGCGGCGCCGGCGTTCGGGTGTTTGTGGCTATGGAGCTGCAGTGCGTGAGCTAGCGAGCTGAGGCACTAGCGGGGGCCTACGTGATGCGGTGAGTGGGTTGGACACGTCAGGCGGACCATTTGGTCACCGGAGTCGCGTCAGCGGCGAGTGCAGGCGGCGGCGGGTTCGGGCGTAGGCGGTCCGGTGGCTACGGAGGCCTATGGGGAAGAAGAGAGGGATTGGCAGGGTCGGAGGCTCAAGGCGAGTCGGACGAGGGGGTCAGCGAGCTCGGAGACGGTCCGGAGCAGTCGGGGGGGCAAGGAGGATCTCTGGCGACTGGTGAGGAAGAAGATGATGTTGGCAGCATCATAGGGCTTCCGGCGCCTTCCGCCTTGGTTAGGAGGAAGAGGGGAACGAGGCGGGGCTTCTTGGCGCGTCGGCGAGGCGTGGGGTGGCCGGTGGGCGTGGTAGAGCACGGCGCCGCCCTCTGGTGCACTCGGGAAGAGAGGGAGAGGGAGCCAGAGGAGGGGAGGAGCTGCGGGCGTGAGAGAGAGAGAGGTTGGGGGGGCGTGGCGATGCATGGAGGCGTCCAGGGCGAAACGGCAAGCAGGAGGTGGCCATCGGTGGCCGTTCGCGTGCTGGCACACCGCGGGCACACGCCCATCCTCCTGGCAAAGGAGGAAGACGATAGGGGAGGGGGGGCCGGTGGGCTGGGCCGCCAGCTACAGTAGTGGGCCTATTGGTGGGCGCCAGGTAAGCTTCTGCCAGGTAAGTCCCTCTGTCTCTTTTTATTTTTATTTTCTGTTTTTGATTTAGTAATAATACTAAACCATTTTTAAAACTCCTGAGAAAATTTGTGGGCACTTTTTAAATGTTTACTAACAGCCCTCAAATGTTTTCAGAATTATTGAAGCATTTAAAATATTTATAGCCATTAAATGCTCCAATTCAAATACTTATGATTTAATCCAATAACCTGAAATGACCTAGGGAAAATATGCACCCATTTTTGTCAGAGGTTTTCACCATTTTAAAAAATGATAGACTTTTCCTGAAGTCACTTTGGGTTTATTGGAAGTGATTTTATTTGAGCCTATTCGAATTCATTTGGTGCTAGGGTTTGGTCAGTCCCCATTTCAAGTTTCTGAGAAATTTAGACATGATGCAAGACAAGACTAGCTAACCCAGAGCAGACCAGAAGTAGGGATGTGACAATAGCGGTCGATGTGTGGAGTAATAGTAGTAGATGCAGGCAAGAGTCGGCCTACTAATCTTGGACGTGATGCCTATATAATGATCATTGCCTGGATATCGTTATAATTATTTGATGTTCTATCAATTGCCCAACAGTAATTTGTTTATCCGCCTTATGCTATTTTTCTCGAGAGAAACCACCAGTGAAATCTACGCCCCCGGGTCTCTTCTTTATCATATTTGCTTTCCGATCTATTATTTGCCTCTTTTATTTTCAGATCTATTGATCCAAAACCCAAAAATACCTTCATGCATTTTTTGTTATTTATTTTATCTCGCGTTCCCACAAGATCTATTTATCCAATCTACAAAAATTTTCTCTATCTTTTACCCGGGAGGGATTGACAACCCCTCTTACGCGTCGGGTTGCAAGTATTTGTTCTTTGTGTGCAGGTACCATTTACATAGTGTTGCATGGTTCTCCTACTTGTTCAATAACCTTGGTCTCATCACCGAGGGAAATACCTACCGTAGCTGTGCTGCATCATCCCTTCCTCTTCGGGGAAAATAGTGACGCGAACACGAGCCAGCAGCGTAGTTTCAAATATATATTGACTATATGAAGATATAGTAAATGGACTATATGCATATATAATGTTACTATAAAATGGACTATATGGAGATATAATATTACCATTAATGTAACATAAGAATTACGCATGAAATACTAAATATTACTGACACAAATAATAATAGGATTTGAAGAGTATCAAATCCGGTGACGAAGGCTCTACCACTAGCATAGCATTAGCAACACCGGATATGCATGGGTGTTAAAAACATGCAACAAGATTATTGACTCTAGTGCAAGTGGGAGACTGTTGGAAATATGCCCTCGGGGCAATAATCTTTGTATTGTTATATTTCCATATTGATAATTGCAGAGTTTATATTCTATGCTTTAACTGTTATGATCTTGGAATATGCAATTAAGTGGAAAAATCATATGCACATGTGGAATGATAAACAGTAAAATAAAATGTTCCTAATTTTGCCTCTAGGACTAGCTCAAGTGTTGTTGGTGATCTCGTTTTCTGAATCTTAGGATATCGATAGCTGTAACAATAGTACTAAAACGACATTGAGATTATGATGCCGAAAGAACGATCATATTGAATCGACCCAAAATTGTCTGTTATGAATTGAGTTAATATTGTCTGTATCCAATTGTAATATCACGGAGTGTTAAAGTGTGATTTTGCTCCTTAGACCATGAGAGTATCATAGTCACTTCATACCATACCGTGGACTTTGGGGTTGCTCAAATGTTACCTGTAACACGGTGATCGTAACTACAACTTACAAGCTCATCGAAAAGTTTGACAAGGGACTAGATAGCTGGAGAGTGGGATTTGCTCCTATGATGATGGAGAGATATTCTTAGGGCCCTCTTAGTGTGAAGGCATCCATCATCATCTGTCCAAACACATGTGACTAAGTCACGGGGATGCGAGAGCACAACAACGAGAAATAAAAACAAAACCCGTAACGAGGATAATGGTATAGTGAGCATGTGATGACTCAAGAGGATACCGATACATCCCAAGTTTCGTGAAGTGTTGCAAAGCAAAGGGAACATCACATGATAACCAAGTAGAGTTTTTATCTCCTCTAATGCGGCGGTTTCCTCATCGGTCCATTCGAAATTTTTGGTCTTTTTGAGTAATTTATAGAGCGGCATGTCGTTTTCACCGAGGCGAGAGATGAAACGACTCAGGGCTGCGATGCATCCAGCCGGCATCTGGACATGTTTGGGATCTGTGGGTATTGCCATCTGGGACAAAGCTTGGATTTTAGCTGGATTGGCTTCTATCCCTCTATGGGAGACAATGAATCCGAGCAGTTTTCCAACAGGAATTCGAAAAACACATTTATGCGGGTTAAGTCTGAAGGTGCATTATATCGACTAGAGGGGGGTGAATATGCGATTTTTATGAATTCTTCACCCAGGAATTTGCAGGTGAGGAAATTTCTTAGCGAAGAACTACTTGCAACGGAGAGAGTACTCAAAAGTAAACATAACAGAACACAAGCATAGTCATCATGAAGAAATGAAGACAAGCACAGAGTACAGAAAGCGTAAACACAGGATAACACAGGAAGAAGACAAACAGACTGAAGAAATTGAACTGAGGAAATTGAGAAAGTCTTCAGTCAAAGTCTTCAAACACAGATATGAGGAAATGAAAGAGTTGAGGAAATAGGACCAGTGAGCTTGGTGAAGACAATGATTTGGTTGACCAGTTCCAACTGCTGTCTCAGTTGTACATCTCGTTGGAGCGGCTAGGTATTTAAACCTGAGGACACACAGTCCCGGACACACAGTCCTCACTGTATTCTCCTTGAGCTAAGGTCACACAGACCTCGCCCAATCACTCGTGGTAAGTCTTCAGGTGACTTCCGAACCTTCACAGACTCAGTCAGTCGGCGATCCACAATTTCCTCTTGGATGGTCTAGACCTTGACGCCTAACCGTTTGGAAGAAGCATAGTCTTCAAAGGTAACAAGCGTTGGATCCACACAGGATCAATCTCTTTAGTGATGCTCAATCACTTTGGGTTTGTAGGTGTTTGGGTTTGGGTTTTCCTCAGTTGATGATTTTCACTCAAAGTCCTTGGAGGATGGGATGCTCTCAAATGACAAGTGTCAGTTTCTCTCAAAGCAGCCAACCAGCTAGTGGTTGTAGGGGGCGGCTATTTATAGCCTAGGGAGCATCCCGACATGATAATACATAAATGCCCTTCAATGATATGACCGTTAGGTGGGTAGATATTTTGGGACAGCTGGCGCATAGCACAGCAACGGTCGGAATTTTGAGTATCAAATTCCTCAGGGCTATCATGTTCCTCACTGTGTAGGCAATCCGCACTGGCGAATTCCTAACTCCTCAGTTAGAACAAATTCCTCAGAGACCAGAAGAACTTCGCCTCTGTTACTGAAGAATATGACTGAACTGTATGAGATTTCCAATGGCTTCACTCGAAGGGATTGGTAGGTGTAGGATTTGAGTTGAGCATCACATGGAAATTTTTCCTTAGTATTTCCTTGACCCCCTTTAACAGTACGATGTTTCCTATGACTCAAGAAAGAGAAAATGAAACTACGAAAACAAAAGTCTTCACGCTTCATGTTCCTCGAATGAATGCCAAGTCTTCAAGGTCACACCAATTTCTTCACTTTCAAAGTCTTTCACATGTCCCCATTTCAAATTCATTGAAATTTAAACATGATGCACACATGACTGGCTAGTCTAGGTCATACCAGAACTAGGGATGTGACAACTCACCCCTACTAAACAAGAATCTCGTCCCGAGATTCAAGCGTAGGGTAATATGAAGGGGAACGCAAACTAACACAGTTTTCACGATTCGGGTTGCATTTTGTAAGAACGTTGATTTGTCACCATCTTTGTCTCGTCGTCTTGCTCTGAGAACTCCAGTCAACATGGCAACAAGATGAAAAGGAAACTCTAGAAGGATCGTTCTTCTCGAAGATCGAACAACTCAGAATCAACTCACGAAATGAGACATAGCAACATCTCTTGAGCTGAGACATTCAAACACACCTCGGAAGGGATGGAAGAATAGATGACGGGGTTCAATTTGGTAGGCAACAATTCCACGCTTGAGAAGATGGTGAATGGGGTCAAGTAGCGAGGAGATAATTGCCATGATTCCATAACGGGACACCTCGTGGGAGGTGACTCGTAGAATTATTCCCTTAAGTGGCAAAAAGAATTACTTTTTATATCTAGATCATTGAAACTTTTCATACCAGCCTAGGGAAACTCACAATTGATCGTTTCGGAGAGTTCGAAGAATTGACATACTCAGACTAGGATGGATGATGTGGACTACCTTGTTGAAGACAATGCAATGGATGATTTTTGCTTATCATCGGAAATGGATGGGACCCATGGTAAGTCCACTTTTGAAGATGATCCTAGACATCAATTACTGAGAGGGGCAGCCCATGGGAAATTTGCACAATGGCGGTGCAAGCTGGGAACAAAATGCAAAAGTTGGGGATTTTCCGACCATCATATCTGCATGAGATTCAGATCTAGTTGTTAACAGGATACTTCAGACTCGGCATGTCTGAAAAGAAAGTTTGCAACACAAACCAACGAGATGACATTGCGAGATTCTCGGGAAATGAACTACGATAGCAAGCACCAAAACATGAGCTGGTTCTGCTACATACATGTGAACACGCTGGTCCAGACAAGCATGACCACATAGTAGTCTTACAATGAAACACTATCGAGTTCTGATTGGGAACCATCATCGAGGATATCGAAGTCCTAACATAAGTCATGATTCTTAAGAAGGAACTTCTTCTCCTTGAACAAATCAACCAGTGACTTGGTGTGCTAGGGATACATACAAAAGGATGGTTGCAAGTCTCCAAACCATAGAATACTTTGCACATATGCATGACTGACTTGGGCTGATTCGAGAGGAAGCAAAAACAAACTTTATCGAATTCACGACGGCAACTTGCTTCAAATGCACATTAATTAGAGGAAGTCTATTCTTTCATCGAACATATTCTTCATGAACGTGGCACAAAGATAATGCTTACAAAAGTTTCCAACACTTGCTTAATGTTCAACATGAATCATGGAGAAGATAAAATGTTGCTGATGGGCTCAACAACAAATCATAAAGATTTCCATGAAGATGGAATTCCACAACTATGTGAACAAAGCAATAACATTGGTCAAAACAAAAGATATAATGGTGTATGCTCAAGGATCAACCACAAGTAAGACAACACTACAAACATCGTTGGTTCTGATTTGATTTGACGATAGCCCACAGTCAAATCAAAGATTGGATAAGATAATAGCACCGACAACTAATCATGAGGATCAATCAACGAAGATATCAACTTTCTTCAATACACACACACACAAGGATATCCCTTAGAGATGAACTAAGTCGGACAAGCTTTCATCTTCCAACTCTCCAAGTTGTTGTTTAGCTTAACCAACTAGCTCAGGGGCATCCAACACGGATTCTTGGAGAAGGGGTGGTTTATAAGAAACCAACTTGATCACGAACTCAACCTAGTGGTCAGGTGACAACCTGGTAATACTTCCGAGAAGATATCCGGAAAATCATGAACCACCGATATGTTGCTAAGCTCGAGAGCAACCTTGCTTTCGAGGCAAGATGATATGATCAAAAGAGCGAGGGATTGACACAATCCTAACTCATTGATCAAAGAGTGCACCGGAAATATGGACTAGGTAGCACGATCAATCTTAAGATGATGATTCAATAACCAGCACTCTAAGAGTGGCAGTATTGTCCATTAACTACTAAGCAACGAGGTTGCTAGGAGTATTGATTTCACACATCACAGTTCACTTGTTGGCATTCCGGTTACAACAACACGGGACCAATGAATGAATAATGATGGCAAGAAGTATCATTGCGTCAAGAATTCATAAGAGGTGGTGCAATTCTGGTAAAATTCTTGAAATAAAGATGGTAACACTCCAAGGTAGAACAGAGCGAAAGCTAGATTGGCATTTTGATCCACGGAATACAACTACTTTGACTCAATCCCCGAAATGGACAAGGTACGGGAGTTTGTTTCTCCTAGTCATTCCAAAATAGAATGGCTTGACAAACCACACGAATAATAGGCATCGACGAATGAATGCACACATACTCTAGACTATTGATTGATAGACAATGGACGGAATACAAGTGAAGAGTAACAACTCAAGCAACATATATCTTTATGAGTTGTGGATGCATAGATTAGTATGTTGAGCAAAGCTCAAAATTTCTTCCGGATAACCCATGCAGAAAGGTAGAACTGGCAGATTCACAATGTAGAACAAAGAACTCATCAAGAGCACTCTTATGGTGATCTTTTGGTTCAAAAGAACTTCTGCCATAAACAGTTCATGGTATTTGGAAGAAGGAAATACCACGGACCTCGAGGACTATCGCAAAGGTTGCTAATATCCTAAAGGTATGAGCAACACTATCAACACAAAGTAAGTATAGTGAATCTTGGGTCAAGAACCCAGGAGTAGAATACCTACTACTAACTGGCATCACGGGATGCTTTCGAGAATGACGGCCAGAATCATCACATCCGGAATGCTAATCATGGCTAGATTACTAGGTGGTTCTCTAAGAAACCTAGGGTCATAATATTAGCTCCAACATATATGTCGAGGAAACAGAGTACCTCAACTCACCGACTGGTGTGGTTAAACTGGCCCAAGAAACATCGGGAAGGGAAAGAAGGGATTCGCAAATGCATCAGACTATTTAGAAACCTGGGATGACTCAAATAGCATAACGGCTGTAAATGCACAAAAAGAATTGAGACATCCTGCAAAATGGTGGCATAACCACTCAACAACACAATATTAAGGTTCTGAGATCAAGTGTCAACACACAGAAGTAGTAGGAACTGAACTGGGGCTTGAAACCATCAATCTTATAAGTCTATGGATTAGTAACACGTGATCCTAATAGAAAGATGAGAAGCCTAGTTCTTAATCCCCGTAGAAAAGATGAGGGTGACTCGGATCAGAAGGGCATAAGGTAAAGGGGTAAAAAGAGCCTTACGTTCCCTTCCACAATCAATTCCCTTACAAAACTAAAGCATTTCTAGACACAACTTCGACCAATTTGGCTTGGTAATCCTACAGGCAGTCAGGCTCTGATACCAAAGCTGTCAGGACCCCGATTCTAAGTCACACCGATCAAGCCTGTAACACCTCATATCACATTGCGGCCTCACGCACGGTATTCTCATGGGTGTCGCCTTACCATGGCCGGGACGGTTTGCGCCTTTTGGCTCACGTATATGATAGTGTCCCTAGCATCCATATGACAGAGAACCCAGGTCGACATGACTAGTTGTGAACCCAAAGTGGCACTAACTTACGGGGACATGCATACATGAATCAACATCGAGCATGTCGGTTAGCAGCGTATGAATCCGGGCTGTAGCAACTGGGCTAACAGGACTCTGGGAACCCGGGCTGTAGCAGGCTAGCAGGACTGCGGATGTAGCAGACTACCATGGCTCAGTGGAAGCACCATACTACATTTCCCCATAAGAGAGGCTACCAAGGATAGACAACTAGGTTGTCGGATCCCACACATACTAAGCATTTCAATCATACACACAATATGCTCGATATGTGTAAATACAACATGGCATCACAACAAAACTCTACGACTCAAAGTATTTATTCATTAGGCTCCGAGGAGCGAGATATTACAAACATGCGTCTCATGACCCAACATTCATAGCATACAAGTCAAAGCACATGCAGAAGCTTAACATGTCTGAGTACAGACTTCCACAAATGAAAAAGGCTGAGAGGCCTGACTATCTAAAAGATCCTGCCGAGGGCACAAGATCGTAGCTAAGGTATCAAGCTAAATGTCGAAGTTCGCACGGAACCACTAGCGAGACTGAAGTCTCTCTGCAAAAACATAAATTAAGCAAACGTGAGTACAAATGTACCCAACAAGACTTACATCAGAACTAACTACATATGCATCATTATCAACAAAGGGATGGTGGGGTTTAACTGCAGCAAGCCAGCTTTGACTCAGTGGCTATCCTAAACTATAAATGCAAGTAACTCTTTTGAGGTGGCGCACATGAGTCCACATATTCACCATATCAATACACCACTATGGATCCGCTCCTGTCTCCCTAAGAGAACGCCATCCATAGCACCCACACTTATCTTGCGCATTTTAGAGTATCCACTTTCACTTGTCTATGAACTGTACAGGCAACCAAGTAGTCCTTTACCGCGGACGCAGCTATTCAAATAGATGATGTTAACCCTGCAGGGGTGTACTTCTTCATACGCGCTCTCACCACTTACCGTCGTTTACATGACATGTACTCGGCAACCTTCAAGCGGAAGCCCAACGAGGGTGTCGGCCACGGCCTACCTAAACACTCAAGTCTCTAGTCTAGTTTATCGCCTATCCAGGTTCCATCCGTAGGGAGTCCGGCCGAGGTTTCCACATACGGCCCCGAACGATGTGCACAGGGTTTCGAGACACCAAACGAGCGCTCGGCATACCCGGCCACGGTATATCTACCGCATAATAGCCCACCCCTAGGGTCAGCGCTACGCACGACCGCCGACACATATCCTATAAACACCAGAAACTAGTTGCAACTCCTGGACAGAGGACTAGGTTGGTTAAGAAGCCGAGAGGGTCCATTGGTTTCGGGCCCAATGCATGGTAGTAGCTGGTTCTTAAATCACACATACAGGTCCCGGTGCTTAAGGACGGTTTCAATGAGACAACCCACCATGTACTCCTACATGGCCTCTCACCACTACCTTTACCAAATCGTGTTCACACACTTAGCTCACACACAGTAGGACATGTTCACAACTTTCCAGTTCATCCCCGATGAATCAGACCTGACACAACTCTAAGCAATAGCAGGCATGACAAACAAGCATGAATGAGTAGGCACATCATGGCTCAAACAACTCCTACTCATACTATTTGGGCTAATGTAGCTAAGACAGAAGGGTTTGAGTTGATTTGAACCAAAGGTTCAAATTCAAATTCAAACTAAGAACTTATAAAGTGCATTATGATGTTTTGATCTAAACATCAAGGTTAAGTTGTTTAAACATGTATGAAACCAGTACAGATGGATAGATTGGATTTTCTAATCATTTGTCATATATAAATCTTTGCATTTGGAGTTACAGATTAATTTCTATGATTTTTTTGAAGTTTATAGCATTTTTTGGAATTTCCTGAATAAACTTAAATCCAGAAAATGCTTTACTGCGTCAGCATTGCACAAGGCTGATGTCAGCAGGTCAACTAGGGCGGTCCAGGTCAAACCTGACCAGTGGGACCCGCCTGTTGGTGGTTAACCCAACTAACAGAGTTAATTAGCATTAAACTAATCTTAATCTAGATTAGTTAAGGCCTAGCCCACATGTCAGTGTCTGGTCTAGTTAACATTGTTAATTAACGCTAATTGAAATCTAACCAGGGTTAGTCAGGGGCTCGCCCCACCTGTCATTGACCCAGGGGAGGTCAAACCCCTCATCAGTAGGGTTAAACCACCGGCGTTTGAACGCCGACGATGACGAGACGTGGCGGGGCAACGCGGCATTCGCGCTCCGGCGACCAAATGGACGGCGGAGGCCATCTACGTGAAGCTGGGGACGAGCCGCATCCATGGGTGGACGTGGTTCGAGCTGGGGTGGACGGGGTCAACGGCGGCGACCAAAATGGCGGCGGCCAGAGAACGGTGGGTTGGGTTTGGCGCTACGGCATGCAAAAGGATGAACCGAAGCGACCGCGAGGCTCTATGTGTGGTTGCGAAGCGTTTGGACGCACTGGCCTGAGCAAATGGTCACCGGAGCTACGTCGGCAACGAACTCCTGCGGCGGACCATCTCAGCTTCGAAGGAGAAGGTGGCTAGAGGACCGAACGAGCTCGGGAGAAGGGGGAAAAGATGGCGGAGCTCACAGCGAGTGCAGTGGTGGCCTTGGCGAGCTCGGGGAGGCAACAAAGTGGGCGCACGGGTGCCGGCGATCTCGGCGAACCGAGGTTGAAGGAGATGATGATGGCGGCATTCCAGAGCTTCCGGCGTCGCTTGGCTCGGTGCAGAAGACGAGGATGTCGAGGCGGAGCTCTCGGGCACGTCAGAGGGGCGAGGAGGAGGCGGTGGTCGCGGCAACGATGAGCAGCAGCGACGGTTGCGCTCGGGCACGAGAGGGAGAGGGAGCAGAGGAGGGGAGAAGCACGGGAGAGAGTGAGAGAAGTCCAGGAGGGTGCGTGGCTGCACCAAGGAAGGCCAGGGCGAAGCGGTAACTAGGTGGTGGTCGTCGGTGGCCGTGCGCGTGCTGGCGCGCCGCAGGCACACGCCCTTCGTCCTCCTGGCAAGAGGAGGAAGACGACTGGGGAGGTAGAGATGGGTTGGGCCGGCTAGGTACACTGCTGGGCCAGTTGGTGGGCTGCACAGGTGACGCCAGGTATGATTCCCTCTCTCTCTTTTATTTTCTGTTTCCTATTTTCTTTAACTATGTTTTCATTTGATTTTTATCCCAAATCATTTTCTGAGCTTCTGTAATTGTTGTATGGACTAGTGACATTAATATAAAGCCCCACAAAAATTTCCAAAATTATTTGATCATATTTGAAGCAATTTTTATCTTGGTCATTTTCAGAAATGATTTCTGAGGCTTTCACATGTCCCCATTTCAAATTCATTGAAATTTAAACATGATGCACACATGACTAGCTAGTCTAGGTCATACCAAAACTAGGGATGTGACAACCTGGCATCTCCGAAGGGTGCCAGACAAATATGTCCCAATTCTCGTGCAGGAATGCATGCAGCGCCTCGGCGACCATCGAATCTAGTTGGGCTCCGATGGTTGTTGTTTCATTGCGGTCCATCGGATGCATTTGGAATTTGATGGTTTTCTCAGCTGGTTTGAAGGATGGAGATTTGGGTCTTTCACTGGGGGTGACATCATCCGTGTGCACTATTGCACGGAGTGTGGTTAACTCCTCGGCTGCGACAGCCTTGGATAGTGCTTCAAGGGCGAGAGATGTTGTTTTGTATTTGAAAGCACAAGTGCTCCCTGGGTGATTTTGGTAATTAATATCAACATATCTCTTGTTGGACTAATACTTCTATCTAGTATATTTCAGATAAGTTCAAAAGTGGAGTGGCTTGGACAAGAGCATGTGGAACCCCTTCAAAATGCTCAGGACAGAAGATTGGCAAAAGCTCAAGACTCTACATTTTTCATTTTAGTGATCTAATATCAAATTGAGTCCATAGGAAAAGCCAATACTATTAAAAGGGGATGAGGTGTTGCTTAATGGCTTTCTTGCTCTAGGTGCTTAGTGATATGCTCCAAAGCCCTCAACCACTTTCTCATTTCAATATGTCCCAAACCAAAAGTCCAACTCAGCCCCACCGATTTGATCTATCCGGCGCCATCGAGTTCATTTGACGTAGCCACTGCCAGAAACACTAATCAGTTTGGTCTCACTGATGGGATCTTGGTCTCACCGATATGGGCTTGCAAACTCTCTGTTACCTGTTGCAATAATTTCGGTCTCATAGAGATATGGAATCGGCCCCACTGAGTTTGGTTGACCAACTCTCTATTTTTCTTATTACCAAAATCGGTCTCACCGAGTTTGTGTAATCGGTCAAACCGAGTTAAAGTTTTAAACTAACCCTAGCACATTGGTCCCACCGAGTTGATCATATCGATCCCACCGAAAATCCTAACGTTCACATTTTGAACTAAATCGGTCTGATCGAGTTTCTCGATTCGGTCCCCCTTGTGCTTCCACTACTCATTTTCTGAGAGAGAACCACCTACTCATGTCTTGAGACCAAGATATTCCATTCCAACCACAAGAATCTTGATCTCTAGCCTTCCCTAAGTTGCTTTCCACTCAAATCATCTTTCCATCAAATCCAAATCTGTGAGAGAGAGTTGAGTGTTGGGGAGACTATCATTTGAGGAACAAGGGCAAGGAGTTCATCATCAACACACCATATATTACCTTTTGGAAAGTGGTGTCTCCTAGATTGGTTAGGTGTCACTTGGGTGCCTCTGTCAAGATTATGGAGTTGAACCAAGGAGTTTGTAAGGGCAAGGAGATCGCCTACTTCGTGAAGATCTACCCAAGTGAGGCAAGTCCATCGTGGGCGATGGCCATGGTGGGATAGACAAGGTTGCTTCTTCGTGGACCCTGAGGGAGTCCTGGATTAAGGGGTCCTCGGGCATCCGGCCCTGTGTGACATGGGCCGGACTATTGGGCCATGAAGATACAAGATAGAAGACTTCCTCCCGTGTCCGGATGGGACTCTCCTTTGCGTGGAAGGCAAGCTAGGTGGCTGGATGTATTATTTCCTTTCTATGTAACCGACTTTGTACAACCCTAGGCCCCTCCGGTGTCTATATAAACCAGAGGGTTTAGTCCGTAGAGGCAATCATAATCATACAAGCTAGACTTGTAGGGTTTAGCTACAACGATCTCATGGTCGACCAACTCTTGTAATGTTCATACTCATCAATATCAATCAAGCAGGACATAGGGTATTACCTCCATCAAGAGGGCCCGAACCGGGGTAAACATAGTGTCCCCTGTCTCCTGTTACCTTCGATCCTAGACACACAGTTCGGGACCTTGATAACCCAAAAGTATAGGGGATCGCAATAGTTATCGAGGGTAGAGTATTCAACCCAAATTTGTTGATTTGATGCAAGGGGAGCCAATGAATATTCTCAAGTATTAGCAGCTGAGTTTTCAATTCAACCACACCTGGAAACTTAGTATCTGCAGCAAAGTGTTTAGCAGGAAAGTAATATGATAATAGTGGTAATGATAGCAAAAGTAACGGTAGCAAAAGTAATATTTTTGGTATTTTGTAGTGATGATAACAATAGCAACTGAAAATTAAATAAGCGAAGAACAATACATGGAAAGCTCGTAGGCATTGGATCGATGATGGAGAATTATGCCGGATGCAATCGATCATGTAACAGTCATAACCTAGGGTGACACAGAACTAGCTCCAATTCATCAATGTAATGTAGGCATGTATCCCGAATATAGTCATACGTGTTTATGGAAAAGAACTTGCATGACATATTTTGTCCTACCCTCCCGTGGTAGCGGGGTCCTTTTGGAAACCAAGGGATATTAAGGCCTCCTTTTAATAGAGTACCAGATCAAAGAATTAACACATAGTGAATACATGAACTCCTCAAACTACGGTCATCACCGGGAGTGGTCCCGATTATTGTCCCTTCGGGGTTGCCGGATCATAACACATAGTAGGTGACTATAGACTTGCAAGATAGGATCAAGAACTTTCATATATTGATGAAAACATAATAGGTTCAGATCTGAAATCATGGCACTCGGGCCCTAGTGACAAGCATTAAGCATAGCAAAGTCATAGCAACATCAATCTCAGAACATAGTGGATACTAGGGATCAAACCCTAACAAATCTAACTCGACTACATGATAAATCTCATCCAACCCATCATCGTCCAGGAAGCCTGTGATGGAATTACTCACGCACGGCGGTGAGCATCATGAAATTGGTGATGGAGGAATATTGATGATGACGATGGCGACGAATTCCCCTCTCCGGAGCCCCGAACGAACTCCAAATCAACCATCCCGAGAGAGTTCAGGGCTTGGCGGCGGCTCCGTATCGTAAAACACGATGAATCTTCTCCTTCGTTTTTTTTCTCCCCGAAAGTGAATATATGGAGTCAAGGTTGAGGTCGGTGGAGCGTCAGGGGGCCCACGAGGCAGGGGGCACGCCCAGGGGGTAGGGCGCGCCCCACCCTCGTGGACAGGTGGAGGCCCCCCTGACGTGGATCTTCCTTCTAGTATTTTATATATATTCCAAAATAATTCTCCATTGATTTTCTGGTCATTCCGAGAACTTTTATTTCGGCACAAAAATAACACCATGGCAATTCTGGTGAAAACAACGCCAGTCCGGGTTAGTTCCATTCAAATCATGCAAGTTAGAGTCCAAAACAAGGGCAAACGTGTTTGGAAAAGTAGATACGACGAAGACGTATCAACTCCCCCAAGCTTAAACCTTTGCTTGTCTTCAAGCAATTCAGTTGATAAACTGAAAGTGATAAAGAAAAACTTTTACAAACTCTGTTTGCTCTTGTTGTTGTAAATATGTAAAGCCAACATTCAAGTTTTCAGCAAAGATTATCAACTAACCATATTCGCAATAACATTTAGGTCTAATGTTTACTCATATCAATGGCATAATCAAGTAGCGAGCAATAATAATAAATCTCGGATGACAACACTTTCTCAAAACAATCATGATATGATATAACAAGATGGTATCTCGCTAGCCCTTTCTGAGACCGCAAAACATAAATGCAGAGCACCTTTAAAGATCAAGGACTGACTAGACATTGTAATTCATGATAAAAGAGATCCAGTCAAGTCATACTCAACGTAAACTAACAGTAATGGATGCAAATGATAGCGGTGCTCTCCAACTGGTGCTTTTTAATAAGAGGGTGATGACTCAACGTAAAAGTAAATCGATAGGCCCTTCGTAGAGGGAAGCATGGATTTGTAGAGGTGCCAGAGCTCGGTTTTGAAATAGATATGAATAATATTTTGAGAAGTATACTTTTATTGTCAACAAAGCAACAAAGAGATGGCGATATCTTCCATGCTACACACATTATAGGCGGTTCCCAAACAGAATGGTAAAGTTTATACCCCCTCCACCAACAAGCATCAATCCATGGCTTGCTCGAAACAATGAGTGCCTCCAACTAACAACAATCCCGGGGGAGTTTTGTTTGCAGTTATTTTGATTTGATTTGCATAAAGCATGGGACTGGGCATCCCGGTGACCAGCCATTTTCTCATGAGTGAGGAGTGGAGTCCACTCCTCTTGAGAATAACCCACCTAACATGGAAGATATGGACATCCCTAGTTGATACATGAGCTATTCGAGCATACAAAACAGAATGTTTATTTCAAGGTTTAGAGTTTGGCACATACAAATTTACTTGGAACGGCAGGTAGATACCGTATCTAGGTAGGTATGGTGGACTAATATGGAACAACTTTGGGGTTTATGGAATTGGATGCAAAAGCAGTATTCCCGCTTAGTACAAGTGAAGGCTAGCAAAAGACTGGTAAGCGACCAACTAGAGAGCGACAACAGTCATGAACATGCATTAAAATTAATCAACACCGAATGCAAGCATGAGTAGAATATAATGCATCATGAACATAAATATCGTAGAGGCTATGTTGATTTTGTTTCAACTACATGCGTGAACATGTGCCAAGTCAAGCCACTCGAATTGTTCAAAAGAGGATACCATCCTATCATACCACATCACAACCATTTTAATAGCATGTTGTCATGCAAGGTAAACCATTATATGCTCCTAGTTAATTAAGCATGGCATAAGCAACTAAAATCTCTAATTGTCATTGCAAACTTGTTTATTCATAATAGGCTGAACCAGGAACGATGAACTAATCATATTTACATAAACAAGAGAGGTCGAGTTCATACCAGCTTTTATCATCTCAATAAGTTCATCATATAATCATCATTATTGCCTTTCACTTGCACGACCGAATAGTGTGGATAATAATAATAGTGCACGTGCATTGGACTAAGCTGGAATCTGCAAGCATTCAATTCAAGAGAGAAGACAAGGTAATATGGGCTCTTTGTTAGATCAACAATAATGCATATAAGAGCCACTTTAACATTTTCATTATGGTCTTGTCCTCTCAACCCCAAAGGAAAGAAAAGAAATAAACGTATTTACATGGGAAAGCTCCCAACAAGCAAAAGAAGAATGATAAATATTTTTGGGTTTTCTTTTTAGTTACTACTACAAGCATGTAAAGTAGACTAATTAAAAGCTACAACTAATTTTTTTTGTTTTTCTTAAGGTTTATTAAACACACAAGAAGAGAGCATAAAAAGGAAAATAAACTAGCATGGATGATACAATGAAAAATTATGAGCACCGACAACTAGCATGAGTGTGTGAACATGAATGTAATGTCGGTGAGAAATACGTACTCCCCCAAGCTTAGGCTTTTGGCCTAAGTTGGTCTATGGCCACGGCTGGCCTGGCGGATATCCAAAGTAATAGTTGGGGTCGTACTGTGAAGAAGCCTCGAATTGCCACTGGTTGGCAATCACCTCCAGATCCCACTGGTAATCAGACTGTCGTGGAGGATCAAATTGTGGTTCTGGCTCTGGCTCTGTAGCTGATGTAGGGTTCTGCTAGGCATGAATGGCCTCCAAAGGAATAAGGTACTTGCCTGCAGATAAGTCAAACAAGGAAGGAGCGGGCAAGGTAATAGTCTCATGACGATTTTTACCAAATATTAATTTGTACTTAAGCGCCTTTTCCCTATTCTTAACAATAAAATCATGTGATACCATACTCTTATAATCTAGAAAAACAGGAGGCAACAACTTCTCTTCCTTCTCATAATGCCTAATAGGTATGTTAAAGTGTGCAGCGAGGCACGAGGCGAAGATGCCTCCAAGGATGAGGCCCTTAGTACGGTTAAGATTTAATCGCTTTGCAACAATAGCGCCCATACTAAATATGTCATCACGAAATAAGGCATGGACCAAAATAACAATATCAGGGGTACTCAGGTTTCCACAGTTTCTGCGCCCAATTAAGCATCTACTAGCAAATATAGCAAAGTAACGTAGAACAGGAAAGTGTATGCTAGTAATTCATGCGTCGGAAACCTTCCTCGTTTCCCCTACAGAAATGGTATCAATAAACCCATCCACATCATCAAATGTGGTTCCTCTACGCTGCCCTCGAAAGGGATCAAACAAACCCGACAAAAATCACGAAGTGACATCTCCTTATGCTCATCATATAAATAAAATTCCACTGTAGGTGGTGAGCTCCTAGCATGGAAATGAAAGTTTTGCAGAAAGATATTGGTGAGTAAGAGATACAGTTCGCGTTGGTCGTGGAGGAAGGCGATGAGGCCTGCATTCTCAGCCAGCTCATAAAAATCATCATAAATCCCGGCTACTCTCAAGAAATTATCACAAGGCCATTCACACCGCCAAACTTCCACAGTGCGAGGGAGATTGTATTTGGGCCTCTTATCCTCCTCACTTTGCTTATCCTTTGAGCTTCGGCTCGATGAGCCCCTCAAAAATCTCTTCATATTTTTTTGAAAATTTCTGAAATTTTTAGTAACTTCAAAATAAAAGTGAACCAAACTCAACAATATTGATAGCAACTACTTTTACAAGTGCCTAGAGGCAATATCATGCATCAAAACTACTTTTGACCACATAAATTCGACATGCAAGCTCAAGAACAGGGTCACCTAAGCAGCAAAAATATGCAATGAATATAGCACTAGAACAAAAACTAATTGGACCATTGGAGGAGTTACATACCAAAGAACAATCCCCCAAAGCAGCTTTTTGAATGGAGCTTTGAGCAAGGAGATCAAAAATGGCAGCAAAATGAGCTTGGACTTGGGTTTGAGCTGGTTGGCGATTTTATTGGGAGGAAGAAGGAGTGTGTGGTAGCTGGAATAAGTGGAGGGGAGCCACTTTGGGCCTACGAGGCAGGGGGGCGCGCCCAGGGGGTAGGGCGCGCCCTGGACCCTCATGGCCAGGTGCTTGCTCCCCCTGCTGTGTTCTCAGTGCCAGATATTCTCAAATATTCCAGAAAAAATCATATTTTAATTTCAGGGCATTTGGAGAACTTTTATTTTTGGGGTATTTTTTATTGCACGGATAATTTAGAAAACAGACAGAATATACTATTTTTTCTTTATTTCAACTAAATAACAGAAAGTAAAAAGAGGGTACAGAGAGTTGTGTTTTCTAAATTCATCCATCTCATGCTCATCAAAAGGAATCCACTAACAAGGTTGATCAGGTCTTGTTAACAAACTCATTCTGAATGACATGGAACCAGAGAATTTTCGAATAACACTAGGTTACCTCAACGGGGATATGCATGCCCCCAATAATAAGAATATCATATTTCTTCTTGACAGTAGGAAGAGGAAATTCAAAACCTCCAAAAATAATCGATGGAATTTTTGCAATAGAATTGATACTGTGGACTTGAGGTTGTTTCCTTGGAAAGTGTATCGTATGCTCATTACCACTAACATGAAAAGTGACATTGCCTTTAGTGCAATCAATAACAGCCCCTGCAGTATTCAAAAAGGGTCTTCCAAGAATAATAGACATACTATCATCCTCGGGAATATCAAGAATAACAAAGTCCGTTAAATTAGTAACGTTTGCAACCACAATAGGCACATCCTCACAAATACCGACTTGTATAGCAGGTGATTTATCAGCCATTTGCAAATATATTTCAGTAGGTGTCAACTTATTCAAATCAAATCTACGATATAAAGAGAGAAGCATAACACTAACACCGGCTCCAAGATCACATAAAGCAGTTTTAACATAGTTTCTTTTAATGGAGCATGGTATAGTTGGTACTTCGGGATCTCCTAGTTTCTTAGGTATTGCACCCTTAAAAGTATAATTAGCAAGCATGGTGGAAATTTCAGCTTCCGGTATCTTTCTTTTATTAGTAACAATATCTTTCATATATTTAGCATAAGGATTCATTTTAAGCATATCAGTCAAAATCCTCATCATCCTTTTTCTTGGATGGTTTGGGAGGAAAAGGCATGGGTTTCAGAACCCATGGTTCTCTTTCCTTAACGTGCTTCCTAGCAACAAAGTCTCTCTTATCATAACATTGATTCTTTGATTGTGGGTTATCAAGATCAACAGCAGGTTCAATCTCTACTTCATTATTATTGCTAGGTTGAGCATCAGCATGAACGTCATTATTACCATTATCACTAGGTTCATGCCCATTACCAGATTGTGTTTCAGCATCAAAAATACAAATATCATTAGGATTCTCAGGTGTGTCCACTAGTAGAAAATGGGCCTATTGTCCCGGTTCGTAAGGGCCTTTTGTCCCGGTTCCTGAACCGGGACTAAAGGGTCGGTACTAATGCCCTGTCCCTTTAGTCCCGGTTCAATCCAGAACCAGGACAGATGGGCCTCCACGTGGCCTGTACGTGGAGCCCAGGCAGGAGGGCCTTTGGTCCCGGTTGGTGGCACCAACCGGGACCAATAGGCATCCACGCGTCAGCATTTCTGTGGCTGGGGTTTTTGTTTTTTTTAAAGGGGGGGGGGGGGTTGGGGGTTTTGGGGGGTTAATTTAGGTGTTTCATACATTGTGTTAGCTAGCTATAATTAATAGAGAGATCTGTCCTCTCTTATGTCCATGCTTGGTCGACGCTACGTCTATACATACGTATAGAGAGGACTAGACACGCTAGCTAGCTAGTAAGGAAACAAAGGAAACAGAAGATCGTCATGAACATATATGCATACAGAGAGAAGTGATATCGACCACCTCTCCTTCTCCGAGAGATTGGTCGAACAACAAGTTCTCGTATATCTATCCGACACTACCAGCTACATATATACAATAATTATCTCTTAAAAATATAATCTCCTAACATACGGACGCATGGTCCACATAGTATTCTCCGTCTTCAGCGATCACGTGGTCAAGAAAGAATGCCGCCAATTCCTCTTGAATTTCTCGCATGCGAGCTGGTGCTAGGAGTTCCTCCTGCTTCCGAAACATCTAATTTGAAGAAGGGAGTCAATACATATATATATATATGAATGAATGAAACTCAACACAAATGATGGTAATAAAATAAAACTGTGAATGTTGTTATTTACACACTTCATATTGTTCGTCAGAGTAGCCCCGCTCATAGGTCGTGTGGCGGATGGACTCGCAAACGTATTATCCACAAAAATCATTCCCTTGTTCCTGCCACAACCACTTTACAAGAAATAGAGGTCAATCAAACTGATAAGCAAGAATGCCAAATGGTATTGATGAAACTAGCGCTTGAATCACTAGGAGATGCGCGGAACATGCTACTATAGTACTTACTTTCGGGTGTCTAAATTGCAGCTTCTTCGGCATTCCAGGAGCTTTTTTGGTGAATTTTCTCCAAACCCTGCCAGACAAAGAAAACAATTACTTGTTATATCAGGAAATGAACAAAGTTGCTGATATGGTGGATAATGATCGATTTAACTTACTTCTCGAAGATTTGAGTCATGTCTGCATAGTCCTGGGGATCTTTTCGTCTCGAGTCTAAGACGGTTGCTAGTCCCTGCTCAAGCTTAATCTCTAGGAGAATATAGTGGAAACTGCACACGCATGCATAACTCATCAATTACATTACTATAACCTTGACTAATATATAAGGGAAACCGAATATGCACAAGACAGTAACACTCACTTGAAGTTGTAAGGAAAGAGTATTATATCTTTGTTTTCATTTATTACCAACGATCATAGCAAGTTGGCCTTGGTATCTGCGGCATGAAATTTAACCTGAGTTGCATCTATGAGATTTGTGTTAATGAACCCAATATCACCGATTTGTCTTTTCTTCAATTCGACGATCTTCAATCTGCATAATATAGTGAGGATAATTATAAATACATGCAATGAAAGAGCTGAGCTATATAGAGAGACTTAATGACAGAAGTAGTACTACTTACAGACAGTAGCAGGTGACCGTTGCTTTATCGAGGGCCAATTGATGGAAAAATTGAAAGAACTCCTCAAATGGAACAGGCAACAGTTCAATTCCAACGAGGTCATGCTCCTTTTTAACTCTCACAAACAAAGTACTCCTCCCCCAGACTCTCTGCAGATTTTCAAGTACCAATCATGCAATCTTCGCATCATCGTTGATAGAGATTTTTCATCTTTGACGAGAGGCTTCCCGTACTCGTATCTTTGTATCTGCACCTCCGTGAAATCATAATGTACATCGTCGGGCAGGTAATCTCCAAGATTGCTATAACTGGGCACCATCCTCGGATCATTAGCACAATGTTGCTAGGAACCTTGAGCGGGGGGCACGATTGCTTTGCTTGTTCGCCGAGCTGGGCAATTTGTTTCCCAGTTCGTCGTTCTTTTAGCCTTTGATCATTGACAGTACTTCCCGACCACTCCGCTTCGACAAATGCCTTTCCAATAATGCGCTCATAGTTGCCTTTCGGTGGAGACTTGGGTGGTTTTGTCAGGGCAGCCAGAGCGCGCTTTGCTTTCACTGGATCTACCTTCTCCTCCGGAGGTGGATGTTTCTTTGCTTTCACCCCTTCAAAGAAGTTCCTCACTTCTTATCGCACGATCTCGGCGTTCTCCTCTGGGGTCCTCTCGTATGGTAACTTCTCTGGAGTCTTCAGAGAAGGACCGAATCTGTATGTCCTCCCGCCTTTGGCTGTACTGCTAGACGCCGGCAGAGCAGACGGAGCGGCTGTCTTCTTTACTTTCTTACGAGGCGGAGGAGAAGGACTACGACGCGCCAGAGCAGCCGTAGTAGCGGCGGGTCTCTTCCGCCCTTGCTGACGAGGCGGAGAAGGAGGAGGCTGGCTGCTCAGGCGCGCCGGCGCAGGCGGAGAAGGAGGCGAAGTGCCGCCACGCACCAGAGAAGGAGCCGGCCGAGTGCCCCGATCGTCACTCGCCGGAGGAGGCGGTGGAGGAGGAGGAGTGCTCTGACTCGCCGGAGGAGGAGGAGGAGGCGGAGGCGTGCAGTTCAGAAGGTTGATGAGCTCCTTCCGCCATAGGCATGGAGTCTTAAGAGCAGAACCCAGCCGAGTCTCCCCTTCACCGGTAGGGTGGTCAAGCGGGAGGTCCTCAAATCCCTCCATTATTTCATCGACCATCACCCTAGCATATCCTTTTGGAATCGGCCGACAGTGAAAAGTTGCGCCGGGTTCAGTAGGAAAAACAGAGCCAACAGCCGCCTTGACCTTCATATTAATCCATTGCGTCATAAGGTGGCAATTTCGAGACTCCATGATAGCATCCATGGGATAGCTGGCAGGAGCCGTCAAGACATGCTCCGGCTGAAGTAGCTCGGTGGAAGCCACACTGCTTCTCCGCTGAGATGGCGGGGTAGCTTCGGGGGAAGCTTAGGCAGTTCGTTTGCTGCGATTTGCTTCTCGTTCCTCTATCGCTTGTACCCTAGCGTGCAGCGCCTGCAGTTGGGTCTGCTCCACTTTCTTCCTCCTCTCGTGGCATTTGTAACCGCCTGCGTCCATGTGACGCCCGGATAATTAGGCTACAGTAATCCCACGTTAACGATGCCACGTCACCACAGTTACTGTTGTTAATCTCGCGTTAGTTCAAAACTAATTCGAAATTCAAATTCAAAAATAGGCAAACAATAAAGGTTTTCAAATATTAAAACTAAATTGATCGGGTTGTGTCGGATAAATCATTAGTAATTATGGTGGAGGATCCACATCATTATAAAATAATTAGAGGCACTAAAATAAATAAAACAATGACCGAAACAATAACTTAAATGTCTTTTTAATTAATAGAGAATACAAGGTACTTTACTTTGTCCCAAACTTTTTGTGAGAACCGTTGACTTTACAAATCTAATTGAGGGGTGAGTTTCACTTTTTCTAAAAACTATAAACTACTAAATAAGAAAAAGAAAACAGAAACAAATAATGTAAATAAAAGAAAAGATTAAAACCAGAAAACAAAAGAACAAAAAAATAGAAAGAGAACCCCCCCCTCTCCCCTGGGCCAGGAGGCCCAACTAGCCACACAGCCGGCCGGCCCAGCAACCGGCCGGCCCAAACCCCACCCCTTATCCACTCCCCTCACCCCCCGCAACCCTAGCCGACACCCCACTTGCCCCCCCACGATCCCCTTCTCCTCCCCCATCGAACTGGATCGGGATCGGCCCCGATCCCATCGCCCCCGATGCCCTGCGGCTACCCGTCGCCGTCCACCATCGCCCGAGGTCTCCGCCGGCGTCGCCTCCTCGCCCACTCTCTCGTCGCTCGACTACGCCGGACTGCCTCCCCGTCAACCTCGTCGTCTCTGTCATCCTCCCCAAGCCCCATTGCCTTGCCCCTGCGACCCACCGTGAGGACCCCTCCTCTCCCCCTTTCCCTCTGTCGCCGGCGCCTTTTGCGACGCCCCGGCCTCCTCTACCGCGTGCACGCCCGCGCAGCCCCGTCGCGGCCCTCTGCTTGTCGCGCCGCTCGGAGACGCGCCCCACGCCTCGCCCTCCCCCCATCTCTGTCGCGCTCCGCCTATGGCCCCGCTTCCCGCGCTCGCCGTCCTCACTCTGCGGCCCCGCCCCTTCCCGGTTCCGCAGCGACCACTGCCTGCTGTTGCTCCCTGCCGGAGCCACCTCCGCCGTCGCGGCCGTCCCCCCCCTCGCACTCGCCTCTCCCTCGCCGCGCATCGCTCGCGCGCGCGTACCGCGCCACTCCTGCCCCCTCCCGCACATGCCCCGCTCGCCTCCCTGCTGGACCCCGCCATCGCTGCGACCAGCGCACCGGGGCCGCGCCCATCTGACTTGGCCAAGGCCATTCCCTCTCCACGCGGGACCGCGCGCGCCGCCTGCAGGCCGTCCCGGCCACTGGCTTCGCCCTGCCGTGCTCGCTACGGGCAGGCGCCCGCTCCTGGCGCCCCTTGGCCCGAACCGATATGGCCATTGGGCCACTGACATGGGGCCCCCACCACCAGAACGTTAAAAAAAAGAAAGAAAAAGAATAACAAAAAATATAATAATTAAAATATTAATTAATTAATGAATTTAAGAATTAATTAACTTAATTAATCTGGATTAGATTAACCTAATCGTTTAGTTAAAACAAATTAACCATGTTTAATTAACCTGAGACTATGACAAACGGGCCCCATCTACTAACTAATCTGTTAAAGCAAAATGTCCCTATGACAGGTGGGACCGCCCCTTTTACTATTTCTGTGGATAAGATCGAACACACCTTTCAATGACATGTGGGCCCATTATGTTAGTTGGACCAGTCAACCCTATCATCTTTGACTGCTGACTTGGCAGTCAACAGGGCCCCACATCTCATACACATGCTCATGTTGATGGGTACACTCCTGTGTACCCATAGCAATTTATCTGTATATTAATTCGAATTAAAGTAAATTCAGAAATTCTAGAAAATGTTTAAAACTTAGAAAATTAATAGTAAACAAACCGTAACTCGGATGAAAAAACTTTGTATATGAAAGTTGCTCAGAATGACGAGACGAATTCGGATACGCAGCCCGTTCGTCCGCCACGCGTCCCTAGCATAGTGAACCTGCAACATTTCACCTCCGGTTCATCTATCCGAAAACGCGAAACACCGGGGATACTTTCCCGGATGTTATCCCCCTTCAGCGGTATCACCTAATACCGCGTTACGGCACCCCTAGCACCGTTACTTGTCTTGTCATGTATCGTTATGCATCTGTTTGCATTATATTCATTGTTTCTTCCCCCCTCTTCTTCCGCTAGACACCGAGACCGACGCCGCTGCTACCTAGTACGACTACAGTGTTGACGACCCCTCTCTCTTGCCAGAGCAACCAGGCAAGCCCCCCCTTTGATCACCAGATATCGCCTACTCTTTTCTCTATACTACTTGCATTAGAGTAGTGTAGCATGTTACTGCTTTCCGTTATTCCTATCTTGATGCATAGCCTGTCCTTGCTACTACTATTGTTACCATTACCTGCTATCCTACTGCTTAGTATAGGATGCTAGTGTTCCATCAGTGGCCCTACACTCTTGTCCGTCTGCCATGCTATACTACTGGGCCGTGATCACTTCGGGAGGTGATCACGGGCATATACTATACACTTTACACAGTTACATTACCTGTGGTACTGTTCGGAGATGGGGGCTGAAGGGGCAGGTGGCTCCATCCCGGTAGAGGTGGGCCTGGGTTCCCGACGGCCCCCGACTGTTACTTTGAGGCGGAGCGACAAGGCAGGTTGAGACCACCTAGGAGAGAGGTGGGCCTGGCACTGGTCGGTGTTCGCGGATACTTAACACGTTAAACAAGATCTTGGTATTTGATCTGAGTCTGGCTACTGGCCTATACGCACTAACCATCTACGCGGGGACAGTTATGGGCACTCGACGTCGTGGTATCAGCCGAAGCACTTCGTGACGCCAGCGACTGAGCGGCGCGCGCCGGGTTGGACCGCGTAACGTGACTTCCTTTGTAATGGAGGTTGCTAGGTCTGCTCTCCGGCCGCGTACGCAACGTGCAGGTGTGCTATGGGCGATGGGCCCAGACCCCTGTGCGCTTAGGTTTAGACCGGCGTGCTGGCCTCTCTGTTGTGCCTAGGTAGGGCTGCGACGTGTTGATCTTCCGAGGCCGGGCATGACCCAGAAAAGTGTGTCCGGCCAAATGGGATCGAGCGTGTTGGGTTATGTGGTGCACCCCTGCAGGGAAGTTAATCTATTCGAATAGCCGTGATCTTCGGTAACAGGACGACTTGGAGTTGTACCTTAACCTTATGACAACTAGAACCGGATACTTAATAAAACACACCCTTCCAAGTGCCAGATACAACCGGTGATCGCTCTCTCACAGGGCGACGAGGGGAGGATCATCGGTTAGGGTTATGCTATGCGATGCTACTTGGAGGACTTCAGTCTACTCTCTTCTACATGTTGCAAGATGGAGGTGGCCAGAAGCGTAGTCTTCGAAAGGACTAGCTATCCCCCTCTTATTCCGGCATTCTGCAGTTCAGTCCACATATGATAGCCTTATTCCAGTTGATACCAATGCAAACATATGTAGTGTAGCTCCTTGCTTGCGAGTACTTTGGATGAGTACTCACGGTTGCTTTCTCCCTCTTTTCCCCCTATCCCTTCTACCTGGTTGTCGCAACCAGATGTTGGAGCCCAGGAGCCAGACGCCACCGTCGATGACGACTCCTACTACACCGGAGGTGCCTACTACTACGTGCTGCCCGCTGATGACGACCAGGAGTAGTTTAGGAGGATTCCAGGCAGGAGGCCTGCGCCTCTTTCGATCTGTCTCCCAGTTTGTGCTAGCCTTCTTAAGGCAAACGTGTTTAAGTTATGTCTGTACTCAGATATTGTTGCTTCCGCTGATTCGTCTATGATCGAGCTCTTGTATTCGAGCTCTCGAGGCCCCTGGCTTGTAATATGATGCTTGTATGACTTATTTTATTTGTAGAGTTGTGTTGTGATATCTTCCCTTGAGTCCCTGATCTTGATCGTACACGTTTGCATGTATGATTAGTGTATGGTCAAATCGGGGGCGTCAAAAGATGGTATCAGAGCCGACTGCCTGTAGGAATCCCCTTTCCAAACTCCTGGGCCGAAGTTGAGTCTAGTCGATGAAAACTGTTTTACTAACATGGCTGTGCGGCCCATGGGCCCACGTCGCCACTGGGTGGTATTAGGATCTTTTACTCCTTGATCTTTACTCTGGGACTCTGATCTCTCTTCTATTCGGGTTAAATGAAATTTACTAAATCTAACATTAGGATCTCGTTATCACTTTCACCCGGAGAGCCCCTTATTACTGATGATCGTGTGCTGCACGCGGAGACCCTGAAGATACTCTCCGTTGTTAACCCGAGAACTTGTGTTCATCGCGTTTGCAATTCCCTTCCACCATCAACCCTTATGGATAACTACTTGCAGTTGTTATTCTTACATTCATCCCTAGTTGGTCTTGTTATTACAAGATACCCCGAATTACTCGTCGATGTTTCGATAATCTTTTAAGCTTACTGCCTTGCAGTTATTTGTCACCTGAATACCCCTATGGAAAAATTCTCACACTTATCGAGTATCCGCTCATCCCCAGTTGTTCTTGTGTTTCACAAAAGTCTTCAAAATACTATTCGATCTTCCGAAAATCCTCTGGAGCCTTTGGCTCTTGAAATTCTTGCTTGCTTGCATTATGGTTAATCCCATAAGTCTCGTAGTCTTATTGACATTCCTTGTCATTATCATTTTGAGTCTATTGACTCAATATGTTTGCGAATACACGCAATCATCATTGATCCTTATAAATTACCTTTCCGGCTGAGCTGCCATTCTTTAACTGGAATTGGTTCTCGACCAATCCAATTGTCGTTGATTGTACCCTAAGGCTATTCAACTTGTCCATCCCTGATCAGAGCATTGCTTCTGATCCCTTGATTTGGAAATCATAATTCCTTTGCATTTGACAATTGACTTAGTCAGTTGTTTCTATAATCTGATCTCCTTGCATTATTCTTCCTCTAGTTGAGTACCAATGCTCACGTCAGATCCCTTGTGGACCACCAGAACCTTTATTGGATTTTATCCGACGACGTCCTTCATATTCAATAACTTTGTGAGTCTTTTCTCGGATACATAATGCCTTGGGTGAATTGTATCCTCTGCTTTGTCAACCATGCTCTGCTATCGAGCTTGTGTTATTTACTCCTGAAGTTTGTGGTATATATTCCTAAGAGGCCCCGATGGGTTGGACATATGCCTTCTCTAATCTATGTGAACCCGGAAACTACTACGGATCATACTCTACTAGTGTTATGTCAGATAAAATTTCAACAGACAGCTTCGTTGAAGGCGAGAGGTGAATGGAAGGTTATACATTGAAGAAGTGGGAGTCGACCTTGAACTTTGTGTTCATGCCCATGGACACGATGTAGATCCTACCACAGAAGCTTCTTGCGATACTAACTATTTCATTGGTACAATATCATCTGGTGTCTGTGAATTTATCCTATGCAATCGTGGTTCCGACCATATTTTCTCTTTGATCCCATTTCTCTGGCAAGTTTAATCACTTGTCTTCTATGGATCAATACACCAGTCCAACCTTCACTCTGATCTTGTGTCGAGTATTACCCCGGGTATCTCGAGGATATCTTGCCATTGCACTACATCTTATAAACTTTGATGAAGCACTACCTTACCTTGTCTTTGCCACTTCATGGGTTCTGGGTTGTTTGTCGACCGAGAACACCGATAAGTGAATCGATGCTGCACTCCGATTCAATAACTCTTAAGTAATTTTCGTTCTTATGGGTTTAATAATCCTTAAGTCATTCCTAGCCTGATCGGCTATACCATTATCATACCAAATTCTAACGGTGCTACCTGGTCCTTAATCCTGGAGCACCACCTTCGATGATGAGCTAAGCTTACGTCAATTTTCCTCGTCATATCATTCCGCCTTGAACAACAAGCTTGATTTTGAGTTTGTGTCGTACGCATGGTCCCATTAACCCTTTGCTTCATAATTCCTTTGACTTGATGTTATCACCGATCTATTACATCTTCATGAAATCTCTCGACAAATGTGTGGTGATCATCATCAGCGTTCTGAGCTCTTCCATGATATCAATTGAATTCATGATGAGAAATAACATCCTTGCCCTCGATGAATTGTATTATCATCGACCACTTTATTGCCTTCCCACCAACACAAGCTTGTTCATGTTTGGTGTTATACCTTGAGTTCCTTGCTATCCAGCAATTGTTCTTCTTTACCTTGGAGTATTACCATCCTTTATGTCAAGAATGTTCTGAGATTTGTTCCACCTCTTGAGAATTCTTGACATAGAAATACTTCTCACCATCACCATTCTTTCTTGGTCCCCGTGTTAATTCCAACAAGTGAACGGTGTTGTTTGGATTCTTTCCTTCTAGTAACCCTATTTCTTTGAAGTTAATGGTCAAAAGTTCATTCTTAGGCTATTGATTATTGAATCACCATTCTGACATTGGTCGTGCAACCCAACCCATATTTCGGGCGCACCTTTCAACCAATATTTAATTGTGTATGTTTTCCTCGAGCATACTTCCTTATATCATTTGATCTGACAAATGTTATCTCTTTGTTCACTTAATCATGGAAATGCATCTTTTGGAAATCTCGATGAATTGCGGTTGAGTTCACTAGACACCTCCTTGTCCTCTCCTTGGGTTAATGATGGACTCTTGTTAATGGAAATCACTTCATAGTTCATTTCCCCGAGAATCTTACCATGCCATCTCGTCAATTTGCGTTGCACCTTTTCTTCTCAGGTATCCTAAGTCTGAGGTATCCTGACACCAATCGGATCTGAATCTCGGTCAGATATGATGGTTGGGATATATTTCCAAGAGTTGTAACATTGATCTCTACGTAACCCGGTAAGGTGGTGTCCTTGCTTAGCACCCTTGGCCAGAGGACCTATTGTTATAGTTTCCTTTTTAGCAATGTTAACCATTCTTCCAAGAGGAAATTGAAAGACTTATTCTATAAGCTGTTCCTGATGAATCCATTGAGTATCTAAAGTCCGAACTTTGCTTGAATACCATGTCAATGCTATCTCGAAGCATGTCTGTGGTACTCCGATTTTCAACAAGAACATTTGAAGCCCAATGCTAAATGTTTCTTGCTCAATTATCCAAACACCGATGTATGGGTAATGTCATGAAAATTCTCCCCCCTACCTAAAGAGTTTTCTACATTATATCCTGTCATGGATATCATGCTCTGCTTGTCCATGGGAAGGATATACCCTTGAAATATGTGTTTAAACACATTTTCCTTTCCATTGTTCTGTTTAATCTGATAATCTTATTTTCCTTTCCATTGGTTGGTTTAACCTTTCTTGTGATCTATATGATCTAAGCAGTAATATTCTCCTGCTTATGTAAACACCTCGTTGTAAAATTCTGTCAGCAAGACCCTGTTACTATTCTTGATGACATTCTGGTAGCCACCGATGGACAAGAACTTTCTCTTTGTCCCTCGCCCTTGGTACCGACATTGTTGCCGACATAACTGACAAGCTATCCGCTGACATGTGGTGCCTACATGGTCATACAAGACGTCACCGCCCTTCCTACTTTTAACCCACATGGTGGGCCCATAACCCACAGTTCCACATGATCGAAACCTGGCTCTCCTGTACACCCCTGTTGCAAAAATTATTTCTCGCGTTTGGCTTCGTATGTAATTCGCGAGCCAACTTCCTAGTGATCCATTCTGGTATCAGACGCAATACTTATTCTCGTTGCTTTGAACCCCTTTCACGCCCTGTTTCAAGCACCGAACAATTGCCTACTTCTCATGAGACCTTCTTAACTTTCTCTCAATATTTTCTAAGGTTTCAATTCGAGAGTTACTTTCACCACCTTCCTCGATGTTATCGACCAGATAGTCGACCTTGCAGAGGTCTGTTCTCCCTATATGCCCACCCTTTATTCTTTCATAAGTACGATGGAGTTCCAGAAGAAAGGACGCCGACTTCATCATGATGACCTGAAGCAGAGAAATGAATACATCAATGTATTGGTCCGGCCTCTTCGAGAAGAGCAAGCCAGGATGAGAAGACCCGCTAGATTCGTTACCAAACCTTTCCCCCTTTCACTACCTCTTAAATCTCGGGACGAGATTTCTTGTAGTGGAGGAGAATTGTGACGCCCGGATAATTAGGCTACAGTAATCCCACGTTAACGATGCCATGTCACCATGGTTACTGTTGTTAATCTCGCGTGAGTTCAAAACTGATTCGAAATTCAAATTCAAAAATAGGCAAACAATAAAGGTTTTCAAATATTAAAACTAAATTGATCGGGTTGTGTCGGATAAATCATAAGTAATTATGGTGGAGGATCCACATCATTATAAAATAATTAGAGGCACTAAAATAAATAAAACAATGACCGAAACAATAACTTAAATGTCTTTTTAATTAATAGAGAATACAAGGTACTTTACTTTTGTCCCAAACTTTTTGTGAGAACAATTGACTTTACAAATCTAATTGAGGGGTGAGTTTCACTTTTTCTAAAAACTATAAACTATTAAATAAGAAAAAGAAAACAGAAACAAATAAAGTAAATAAAAGAAAAGATTAAAACCAGAAAACAAAAGAACAAAAAAAATAGAAAGAGAACCCCCCCTCTCCCCTGGGCCAGGAGGCCCAACTAGCCACACAGCCGGCCAGCCCAGCAACCGGCCGGCCCAAACCCCACCCCTTATCCACTCCCCTCACCCCCCGCAACCCTAGCCGACACCCCACTTGCCCCCCCACGATCCCCTTCTCCTCCCCCATCGAACTGGATCGGGATCGGCCCCGATCCCATCGCCCCCGACGCCCTGCGGCTACCCGTCGCCGTCCACCATCGCCCGAGGTCTCCGCCGGCGTCGCCTCCTCGCCCACTCTCTCGTCGCTCGACTACGCCGGACTGCCTCCCCGTCAACCTCATCGTCTCCGTCATCCTCCCCAAGCCCCATTGCCTTGCCCCCTGCGACCCACCGTGAGGACCCCTCCTCTCCCCCTTTCCCTCTGTCGCCGGCGCCTTTTGCGACGCCCCGGCCTCCTCTACCGCGTGCACGCCCGCGCCGCGCCCGTCGCGGCCCTCTGCTTGTCGCGCCGCTCGGAGACGCGCCCCACGCCTCGCCCTCCCCCCATCTCCGTCGCACTCCGCCTACGGCCCCGCTTCCCGCGCTCGCCGTCCTCACTCTGCGGCCCCACCCCTTGCGGCTCCGCAGCGACCACTGCCTGCTGTTGCTCCCTGCCGGAGCCACCTCCGCCGTCGCGGCCGTCCCCCCCTCGCGCTCGCCTCTCCCTCGCCGTGCATCGCTCGCGCGCGCGTACCGCGCCACTCCTGCCCCCTCCCGCACATGCCTCGCTCGCCTCCACGCGTACCAGCGCACCGGGGCCGCGCCCATCTGACTTGGCCAAGGCCAGTCCCTCTCCACGCGGGACTGCGCGCGCCGCCTGCAGGCCGTCCCGGCCACTGGCTTCGCCCTGCCGTGCTCCCTACGGGCAGGCGCCCGCTCCTTGCGCCCCTTGGCCCGAACCGATATGGCCTTTGGGCCACTGACATGGGGCCCCCACCACCAGAACGTTAAAAAAAGAAAGAAAAAGAATAACAAAAAAATATAATAATTAAAATATTAATTAATGAATGAATTTAAGAATTAATTAACTTAATTAATCTGGATTAGATTAACCTAATCGTTTAGTTAAAACAAATTAACCATGTTTAATTAGCCTGAGACTATGACAAACGGGCCCCATCTACTAACTAATCTGTTAAAGCAAAATGTCGCTATGACAGGTGGGACCGCCCCTTTTACTATTTCTATGGATAAGATCGAACACACCTTTCAATGACATGTGGGCCCATTATGTCAGTTGGACCATTCAACCCTATCATCTTTGACTGCTGACTTGGCAGTCAACAGGGCCCCACATCTCATACACATGCTCATGTTGATGGGTACACTCCTGTGTACCCATAGCAATTTATCTGTATATTAATTCGAATTAAAGTAAATTCAGAAATTCTAGAAAATGTTTAAAACTTAGAAAATTAATACTAAACAAAACGTAACTCGGATGAAAAAACTTTGTATGTGAAAGTTGCTCAGAATGACGAGACGAATTCGGTTACGCAGCCCGTTCGTCCGCCACGCGTCCCTAGCATAGTGAACCTGCAACATTTCACCTCCGGTTCATCTGTCCGAAAACGCGAAACACCGAGGATACTTTCCCGGATGTTATCCCCCTTCACCGGTATCACCTAATACCGCGTTAGGGCACCCCTAGCACCGTTACTTGTCTTGTCATGTATCGTTATGCATCTGTTTGCATTATATTCATTGTTTCTTCCCCCCTCTTTTTCCGCTAGACACCGAGACCGACGCCGCTGCTACCCAGTACGACTACGGTGTTAACGACCCCTCTCTCTTGCCAGAGCAACCAGGCAAGCCCCCCCTTTGATCACTAGATATCGTCTACTCTTTTCTCTATACTGCTTGCATTAGAGTAGTGTAGCATGTTACTGCTTTCCGTTATTCCCATCCTGATGCATAGCCTGTCCTTGCTACTACTGTTGTTACCATTACTTGCTATCCTACTGCTTAGTATAGGATGCTAGTGTTCCATCAGTGGCCCTACACTCTTGTCCGTCTGCCATGCTATACTACTGGGCCGTGATCACTTCGGGAGGTGATCACGGGCATATACTATACACTTTACACAGTTAAATTACCTGTGGTACTGTTCGGAGATGGGGGCTGAAGGGGCAGGTGGCTCCATCCCGGTAGAGGTGGGCCTGGGTTCCCGACGGCCCCCGACTGTTACTTTGAGGCGGAGCGACAGGGCAGGTTGAGACCACCTAGGAGAGAGGTGGGCCTGGCCCTGGTCGGTGTTCGCGGATACTTAACACGTTAAACGAGATCTTGGTATTTGATCTGAGTCTGGCTACTGGCCTATACACACTAACCATCTATGCGGGGACAGTTATGGGCACTCGACGTCGTGGTATCAGCCGAAGCACTTCGTGACGCCAGCGACTGAGCGGCGCGCGCCGGGTTGGACCGCGTAACTTGACTTCCTTTGTAATGGAGGTTGCTAGGTCTGCCCTCCGGCCGCGTACGCAACGTGCAGGTGTGCTATGGGCGATGGGCCCTGACCCCTATGCGCTTAGGTTTAGACTGGCGTGCTGGCCTCTCTGTTGTGCCTAGGTAGGGCTGCGACGTGTTGATCTTCCGAGGCTGGGCATGACCCAGAAAAGTGTGTCCGGCCAAATGGGATCGAGCGTGTTGGGTTATGTGGTGCACCCCTGCAGGGAAGTTAATCTATTCGAATAGCCGTGATCTTCGGTAACAGGACGACTTGGAGTTGTACCTTGACCTTATGACAACTAGAACCGGATACTTAATAAAACACACCCTTCCAAGTGCCAGATACAACCGGTGATCGCTCTCTCACAGGGCGACGAGGGGAGGATCATCGGTTAGGGTTATGCTATGCGATGCTACTTGGAGGACTTCAGTCTACTCTCTTCTACATGTTGCAAGATGGAGGTGGCCAGAAGTGTAGTCTTCGAAAGGACTAGCTATCCCCCTCTTATTCCGGCATTCTGCAGTTCAGTCCACATATGATAGCCTTATTCCAGTTGATACCAATGCATACATATGTAGTGTACATCCTTGCTTGCGAGTACTTTGGATGAGTACTGACAGTTGCTTTCTCCCTCTTTTCCCCCTATCCCTTCTACCTGGTTGTCGCAACCAGATGTTGGAGCCCAGGAGCCAGACGCCACCGTCGACGACGGCTCCTACTACACCGGAGGTGCCTACTACTACGTGCTGCCCGCTGACGACGACCAGGAGTAGTTTAGAAGGATCCCAGGCAGGAGGCCTGCGCCTCTTTCGATCTATCTCCCAATTTGTGCTAGCCTTCTTAAGGCAAACGTGTTTAAGTTATGTCTGTACTCAGATATTGTTGCTTCCGCTGACTCGTCTATGATCGAGCTCTTGTATTCGAGCTCTCGAGGCCCCTGGCTTGTAATATGATGCTTGTATGACTTATTTTATTTGTAGAGTTGTGTTGTGATATCTTCCCGTGAGTCCCTGATCTTGATCGTACACGTTTGCGTGTATGATTAGTGTACGATCAAATCGGGGGCGTCACAGTCCAGGAAACCAACCTTCCACGGAATGGAGCCTGGCGTGCCTCGTGTCCGTCCAGGGTGCTCAGGATTCCCGAGGGCCATTGTGAGCTCGTCGTTCTCTCTGTCTGGAATGAACGTCCCTTGTTGCGCTGCTTTGATATAGTGCTTAAGCCTCTTGACTGGTATTTCCATTTGCTCATCCGTCCAAATGCACTTCCCTGATACAGGGTCCAAGGTCCCGCCAGCCCCGAAAAACCAAGTCCGGCAACGGTCTGGTGAGTTAATTGTCTCTGGTTCGATCCCTTTATCAACCAGATCATTCTCAGTCTTGGCCCACTTAGGCTGGGCTGCGATGTAGCCACCTGACGCCATGCGATGGTGATGCTTCTTCTTCGCAGAATTTTGCTTGTTTGTCGCCGACATCTTCTTACTCTTTTCCGATGTCTTATGGGCCACAAATGCGGGCCAGTGATCTGTAATCTTCTCATATCTGCCCTTGAATTCTAGTGTCTCTTTATTTTCGACAAACTTATTCAGCTCTTTCTTCCACATCCTGAATAGTTCTGCCATCCTCTTAAGAGCAAAATACTTGATTAATTTCTCTTTAACTGGCTTCTCCGGATCATCCTCTGGCGGTAGGGTGAAATTTGACTTCAGCTCGGTCCAAAGATCATTTTTCTGCATATCATTGACATAAGACACCTCATGGTCTTCTGTAGCCGGCTTTAACCATTGTTGGATGCTGATTGGGATCTTGTCCCTAACCAGAACCCCGCACTGAGCAACAAATGCGCTCTTTGTCCGGATGGGTTCAATCGGTTGGCCGTCGGGCGCGATTGCTATGATCTCAAACCTTTCGTCCGAGCTCAACTTTTTCTTCAGGCCTCGTCTCTTTACCGAAGTTGTGCTCGATCCGGAGGGCTAGAAAAAATAACAAAGACATAATTAATATATGTACATACCAAAACAATGAATGCATCAATTAGCTAGTCAGCACAAGCTTAACTAATATATATACCTGACCGGACTCGGGTCGGTCACCGGAGACGTCATCACGGTCTCCTTCTTGCATCGGCATTGGGTCACCTGAGCCGTCCTCATGGTCTCCTTCTTGCACCGGCATTAGATCACCGGAGCCATCATAATCATAACCAGCTGCTTCCAGACCATCGGTGTCATTGAGAAACAATGAGCAGACGGCATCACTTCCTCGTGCGATTATGCCCCCCAACAACTCTTCTTGTACTTCGTCTCGGGCGGTGTCCATAGTTTCTAAAAATATTTACAACATGGCAATTATTATTCAAACATGAAAGATCGATATATTAGTGGCAAACGTAGAACTTAATTAGTGGCCTCGACGCTGCTTCTCTAGGGTTTGGGGTGGCCTCGACGCTACTTCTCTAGGGTTTGGGGTGGCCTCGACAATGCTTCAAGGATAAAAAAGAAGAGGAAGAACAAGAAAAAAGAGGAGAAGAAAGAATAGAGGAGAAGAACTCCTCTATTCTTTCTTCTCCTCTTTTATCTCCTCTATTCTTTCTTCTCCTCTTTTTTTTCTTTCTCTTCTTTTTTATCCTCTTCTTCCTCTCATGTTCGACGACCCTCGACCCCTCGGCGACCCTAGACCCCCTCTCGACCCTTGACCCCTCGGCGACCGTCGACCCCCTCTCGACCCTCGGATATAAAACCTTTTCTTCCTTCTTCTTCCTTCTATTCCTTCTTCCTAAATATATAAAACTTTTTTTAAAATGAAACTAACCTAAAATGTACTAAATCAGAGAACATATATAGATAAAACTTTTCTAATTAAAAATCTAACTTTTGCATATATGTATTTTTAAAACATCATTACAATTGAAAAAATACATACATATATGAACATACATAAAAAACATATATCTAAAAAATACATACGTACATATATATATATATATATGAAAATCTAAAAACATGTAAAAAAGCATGTACAATTAAAAAAAATGCACGGCGGCGGCGGGGGCGGCAGACGCACGGTGCTCACAGAGGCGGCGACACGTCGGGGCAGGGGACGGCCGGCGAGAGCGCGGGCGACGAGGGCACGAGCGACAGTGAGGACGGGCGCGGGCGATAGTGAGGACGGGCGCGGGCGACGGCCGACGAGGGCGCGGGCGACGGCGACGACGAGCGCGGGCGACGGCCGGTGAGGGCGCGGGCGAGGGCGACGACGGGCGCGGGCGACGAGGGCGCGGGCGAGGGCGCGGGCGACGGTGACGACGGGCGCTGGCGACGGCCGGCGAGGGCGCGGGCGACGGTGACGGCGCGGGCGGCGGGCGGCGTCGGGGCAGCCTGGCAGTGTCGAGGAGGTCGGCGTCGTCGGGGGCAACTGGCGAGGGAAATCTGAAAATTTCCCAAGTGTTGCTTATATAGCAAAGGCATTGGTCCCGGTTCGTGGCTCAAACTGGGACCAATGCCCCCTTTAGTCCCGGTTGGTGCCACCAACCGGGACCAAAGGCCTCTTTTCAGCAGCCCAAAGGGCGGGAAGCGGCGGCCTTTGGTCTCGGTTGGTGGCACCAACCGGGACTAAAGGGGGGCATTGGTCCCGGTTTGTGCCACGAACTGTGACCAATGCCACCTTTAGTCCCGGTTGCTGGCACTAACCGGGACCAAAGGCCTTGTGCTGCCCCGCGCCAAAACTTTAGTCCCACCTCGCTAGCTGAGAGAGCTCGAGAGTGGTTTATAAGTGCTACTGTGCCTTCCCTCTTGAGCTCCTCTCAAATGCAGGCTTTCGGGCCTAACCCTGCGCTGTGTGCCTGTGGGCCTACTGGGCCTCTTGCGGGCCTGAATCCTGGCCCATGATAGGGTTTCTAGTCGTATTCAGGCCGTGGGGGCCCAGTAGGTGGCACTTTTTTTTTCTTTGTTGCTTTATTTATTTTATTTTGTTTCTACTTACAACAAAATACTTATTGTTGCTATTTTTCCAGTTTTTTTGTTTTGTTTTCTGTATTATTTATTTTCTTTAGTTTTTTGCTTTATTTTTTAATTCTTTTTTTCTTTTAGTTTTAGAAAAATTTATGAACTTTCTGTTAGTGCCATTAGTTTTCAAATTTGAAAACACTTTTTTTGTTGCTTTATTTATTTTATTTTGTTTCTACTTACAATAAAATACTTATTGTTGCTATTTTTGCAGTTTTTTCGTTTTGTTTTGTGCATTATTTATTTTCTTTTCTTTTTTGCTTTATTTTTTAATTCTTTTTGCTTTTAGTTTTAGAAAAATTATAAACTTTCTGTTAGTGCCATTAGTTTTCAAATTTGAAAACACTTTTTTAGTTTTTTTTGTTTTCTTTGTTGCTTTATTTATTTTATTTTGTTTCTATTTACAAAAAATACTTATTGTTAGTATTTTTATTTTTTTTTCAGATTTTTTGTTTTGTTTTCTGCATTATTTATTTTGTTTTGTTTTTTTCTTTATTTTTTATTTCTTTTTGCTTTTTGGTCAGCAAAATATAAACTTTCTGTTAGTGCCATTAGTTTTAGAAAAATTATAAACTTTCTGTTAGTGCCATTAGTTTTCAAATTTGAATTCTTTGAAATTTGTGTGAATCACAAGTTTGTGATTAACTTTACTAAAAAAATGAACATAGATGCACCTATAGAGAAAATTCGACCTAAATTCATAGTTTTCAAATGAACTCTGAATAAGTTGGCATAGCATACTCGTGTGTTACAAAGTTGGCATGGTATCATCATAATAGTTGCAGGAGAAAGTCTTCACTTTTTCTTCGCTTGTGTCATTTGCTTATTGCGCTGTAACCATGGATAATCTTCATCGTTTATCAGGATGCTTGGGTCAGCCTTGACATTGAAGGGAGGAATTTCATGAATCTTTTCATAATCTTCAGACATGTCTGTCTTGCCCTCCACTCCCAGGATGTCCCTTTTTCCTGAAAGAACTATGTGGCGCTTTGGCTCATCGTATGATGTATTCGCTTCCTTATCTTTTCTTTTTCTCGGTTTGGTAGACATGTCCTTCACATAGATAACCTGTGCCACATCATTGGCTAGGACGAACGGTTCGTCAGTGTACCCAAGATATCCACTGTTGTCATTCCATACTATGGGTCTACCTGTACCCCGCCTCCTGACAGATTGACCCATTTGCACTTAAACAAAGGGACCTTAAAATCATGTCCGTAGTCAACTTCCCATATGTCCACTATGTAACCATAATATGTGTCCTTTCTGCTCTCGGTTGCTGCATCAAAGCGGACACCGCTGTTTTGGTTGGTGCTCTTTTGATCTTGGGCGATCGTGTAAAATGTATTCCCATTTATCTCGTATCCTTTGTAAGTCAATACAGTCAAAGATGGTCCCCTGGACAACAAGTACAACTCATCACAAACAGTGTTGTCACCTCTGAGACGTGTTTCCAACCAACTGCTGAAAGTCCTGATGTGTTCACATGTAATCCAGTCGTCGCACTGCTCCGGGTGTTTGGAGCGCAGACTGTTCTTATGTTCATCGACATACGGGGTCACCAAGGTAGAGTTCTATAGAACTGTGTAGTGTGCTTGAGACCAAGAATATCCGTCCCTACATATTATTGAGTCACTTCCAAGAGTGCCTTTTCCAGTCAGTCTCCCCTCATACCGCGATTTAGGGAGACCTATCTTCTTAAGGCCAGGAATGAAGTCAACACAAAACCCGATAACATCCTCTGTTTGATGGCCCATGGAGATGCTTCCTTCTAGCCTAGCGCGGTTACGGACATATTTCTTTAGGACTCCCATGAACCTCTCAAAGGGGAACATATTGTGTAGAAATACGGGCCCCAGAATGACAATCTCGTCGACTAGATGAACTAGGACATGCCTCATGATATTGAAGAAGGATGGTGGGAACACCAGCTCAAAACTGACAAGACATTGCGCCACATCACTCCTTAGGCTTGGTACAATTTCTGGATCGATCACCTTCTGAGAGATTGCATTGAGGAATGCACATAGCTTCACAATTGCTAACAGACGTTTTCCGATAGAAGCCCCCTCAATGCAACCGGAAGCAGTTGCGTCATAATCACGTGGCAGTCATGAGACTTTAGGTTCTGAAGCTTTTTCTCTGGCATATTTATTATTCCCTTTATATTCGACGAGAAGCCAGTCATGACCTTCTTACTGAGCAGGCATTCAAAGAAGATTTCTTTCTCTTCTTTCGTGAGAGCGTAGCTGGCAGGACCTTTATACTGCTTCGGAGGCATGCTGTCTTTTTCGTGCAAACGTTGCAGGTCCTCTCGTGCCTCAGGTGTATCTTTTGTCTTCCCATACACGCCCAAGAAGCCTAGCAGGTTCACGCAAAAGGTTCTTCGTCACGTGCATCAGGTATTCCAGAACTGCAACGATAAAATTATGACGACAACACCTCAGAGCTCAACTCCCCGGGACACTGCCACAAAACCCCTGACAGGAGGCACCAAGACAATGTTCTCATCACAAAACCATCGGAACGATTCCAAGATACCCGCGTGATCCTAAATTTTTTTAGAGAAATTTGAGAAGAGAAGAGTCAAAACTCTACGTCAGGATGCCTTACCAGAGCGATGAGGAGACTGGGGAGTAAAAAGAATTCCTAAACTCTCCGATATATAATTCCTAAATGACTCAAAACATTTTTCTAGACTCAACAACGGCTGCTAAAAACGATCAAGCAGTGGGGCTCCTAAGGTCGGGGAAGGCTCTGATTACCAACTTGTCACGCCCTCGATGCGGCTATATCTCCCACGTGTCGAAGCACGACTTAGAGGCATAACCGCATTGAAAGCAATGTCGCAAGTGAGGTAATCTTCACACAACCCAAGTAATACAATAGGGGAAAAAGATACATAGTTGGCTTACAATTGCCACTTCACACAAATACATGAATAAAGCATTAGAACATCCAAATAAAATCAAGGTCCGACTATGGAACCAAAATAAAAGAAGAACCCCAAATGGGACACGGTCCCCGATCGATCCCAACTAGACTCCACTACTGATCAACTAGAACGAAACAACACAAAGGACAAGATCTTCTTCGAGCTCCTCCTTGAGCTTGGTTGCATCATCTGCACGGTAACCTCGGCACCTGCAAGCTGGTTTTGGAAGTATCTGTGAGCCATGGGGACTCAGCAATCTCGCACCCTCGCGATCAAGACTATTTAAGCTTATGGGTAAGGTAAAAGGTTTGAGGTGGAGCTGCAGCAAGCGACTAGCATATATGGTGGCTAACAAGTACGCTAAAGAGAGCGAGAAGAGAAGGCAAAGCACGATCGAGAAACTATGATCAAGAAGTGATCCTAGAACAACCTACGTCAAGCATAACTCCAACACCGTGTTCACTTCACGGACTCCGCCGGAAAGAGACCATCACGGTTACACACGCGGTTGATGCATTTTAATTAAGGTCAACTTCAGGTTTTCTACAACCAGACATTAACAAATTCCCATCTGCCCATAACCGCGGGCACGGCTTTCGAAAGTTCATAACCCTGCAGGGGTGTCCCAACTTAGCCCATCACAAGCTCTCACGGTCAATGAAGGAATAGACCTCCTCCCGAGACATTCCGATCAGACTCGATATCCCGGTTCCACAAGACATTTTGACAGGGTAAAACTAAACCAGCAACACCGCCCGAATGTGCCGACAAATCCCGATAGGAGCTGCACATATCTCTTTCTCAGGGCACACTCAGATGAGCCAGATGTTGGGTAGGCCAGCCCAGAGTTGCCCCTGGTAGCCCCGGACATCGCTCAGTTGGACCAACACTCAGAGGAGCACTGGCCTGGGGGGGTAAAATAATGATGACCCTCAGGAGCGCGACTCCCAAGGGAAAGGAAAAGGCTAGGTGGAAAATGGTAAAACCAATGTTGGGCATTGCTGGAAGAGCTTTACTTAAGGGGAACTGTCAAGGGGTTCCCATTATTACCCAACCGCGTAAGGAACGCAAAATCCGGGAACAGAACACCGATATGACGGAAACTAGGGCGGCAAGAGTGGAACAAAACACCAAGCATAAGGCCGAGCCTTCCACCCTTTACCAAGTATATAGATGCATTAAGTTAAATAAGATATAATGTGATATCCCAACAAGTAAACATGTTCCAACAAGGAACAACATCTCCATGTTCCAACAACGGACAAACTTCAATCTTCACCTGCAACTAACAATGCTATAAGAGGGGCTGAGCAAAGCGGTAACATAGCCAATCAACGGTTTGCTTGGACAAGGTGGGTTAGAGGCTTGGTTCAACAATATGGGAGGCATGAAAAGCAAGTGGTAGGTATCGCAGCATAGGCGTAGCAAAAGAGTGAGCAACTAAGCAAGCAAAGATAGAAGTGATTTCGAGGGTATGGTCATCTTGCCTGAAATCCCGCAAGGAAGAAGAACGAGTCCATGAAGAAGATAAATGGGCGTAGTCGAACGGGTCCTCACAAACGCGACGTTACCGGAACCAACCCGAAGAAGCAAACACCGGAAAGAAACACACAACATAGTAAACAACCAACACATGAACATGGTATGATATGTGGGATGCGGGATGCAATGCATATGCATGATGTGACAAGGAATGCATGAACCTGGCCTCAACATGGAAATACAAGTGTGCCACTGGAAAGGTGAGATGAAATCGCTTGAAAAAGATATAAAGAACGCCGGAATCGGAGTTACGGTTTGGAAATGGCAGGCGATTCAAATATGACACCGGTCTGCGATTTATAGCAAGTAGCCATCTAAATGCAACAAGTTAAACATGCTACAGCACTCAAACATGACAAAAAAATACATGGCAGGGATCCATTCATGAAGCTTAACAAAAGACTAGCACTGAGCTACAGCCAAATCATCCATGAACAGGTTCAAACAAGCATGGCAAAAATGCATATGGTAAACAGATTTCAGACTTAGTGAAATTAACACTTGTCTGGAATTTCAGATCAGATAGCACTCTTTGGAGCAACAAAACTACATGCTATAGGACCTGAACATGGCAAAGTAAAGCATGGCATGGAGCTACTCAAAGAGATTAACGAAAGTCCCTTCATGACCTTGATCCAAAAGGGATCAGAAAATACAATTGCAAGCATGTGAACATGGCAAAAACATAATCTGTTCTCAGACTTAGTGAAAACTGGAGCATGCTGAAAACAGATATCAAGTAGGCATGTTTACGAGCTCGATGCACTCACTACAGAGCAAGGCATGACAATCTAAGCATACACCCATCAAGAACACACAAAATGCAAGCTAGACATGGCAAGAACAATAGCATAGCATGCACGGATCAACTACAACATCATCGGCTAAATCGCTAACAAGTAGACAATCTGCCCAGATTCACAAAGTAGCAAAAGTAGAGCTCGATTGACTCAAGCTAGGATGCTCCATAATGCAAACAAAGACATGGATGGCTAGAGCACTGCAAGATTAACAAATAATCCTTACTGATCATCCTCAAAAGAGGCACGGATCAATAGGAAACAACATGAACATATGGCATATTGATAAGAACAGCTCAAGGACTTGGTGGAAATGCTAAGTCCCTGAAATCAGCATTAACGAATGCCTCACTTTGCAAGCTTGTGCTAGTCACCACACACATCACAAAAATACATGGGTTGCACCTCTGGATAGATGGCAAAACATATAACAAAACACATGTAGAGCTCATGGGCATATCTTGCACACATTAATCATGGCAAAAATGAAAAATATCTAAATGGAGCAGCAGATCTGACAATTATCTCAAGTAGCATTCTTCTACCAGCATTTCGGGCATCAAGATGAACACAAATGAAAATGATGCAATGGAATTAAATGATGTACTCTCTGAGACGAACATTTTGATATGCTATATGCATGAATCGGAGCTACGGATGTGGAGATACAACATGATGAATATGGGCATATGAAACATGGAAATCTCGGGACGGAGCGGTGCGATGCGGCCGTTTGGATCGGGGATGGATGGATCTCGTCCATCTTCTCCGGGTCCGGCGACTGGGTGGACTCCGGCGAACACCGGAAAGCGAGGAGGCCGGCGGGAGGAGCGGGACGCGCCGGCGAAGGGGAGCGCGGGCCGGCGCGGGTCGGCGGGTCAGCGAGCAAGGCGGGGCGGCGGCGAGCCGTGTAGGAGGCGGCGCGGCGAGCTGCGCCGGCGATGGTGGCGGGCGTGCGCCGGCGAAGCTCCGGCGATGGCCGGCAAAGGGCACCGCGGCGGCGCGCACAGATCCCGCGAGGAGGAAGGAGGCCGGGCGCGGTCGGGCGCGCCTGTGCGGCGGCGGTGCACCGGTGAGGTGGCGCCGGCGACGAGGCGGTGGAGCGAGGACGGCGGCCGGCGAGCAGGGCGGCAGGGACCCTCGGGTGTGCGGCGGCGAACGGGCGCGCGGCGGCGGCCCAGATCTGGCCCGGGGCGGGCCGGCCTCGGGCCCCCGCGGGCCGCGGGAGGCGGGAAGGAGAGAGAAAGAAGGCAGGGCTGAGGTGGCGCGAGGGGAGTGGCTGGCTGTGGCGGCGGAGTGACGTGGCACACTGCCATTTGGCGGAGTGAGGTGGAGGGCGGACATGTCCGGCGGCGGGGATTTTGTCCGGTGGCGCGAGGTAGGGGAAGGCTAGGGTTTGACCGCGAAATTCGGGAGAGGAGCACATATTTATAGGTAGAGGGAGCTAGGAGAGTCCAAATGAGGTGCGGTTTGCGGCCACGCGATCGTGATCGAACGACCGAGATGATGGAGGAGGTTTAGGTGGGTTTTGGGCCACTTTGGAAGGGTTTTGGGCTGCAACACACACGAGGCCTTTTCGGTCCCTCGGTTAACCGTTGGAGCATCAAACGAAGTCTAAATGGTACGAAACTTGACAGGCGGTCTACCGGTAGTAAACCAAGGCCGCATGGCAAGTCTCGGTCCAATACGGAAATGTTTAACCCCCACACATGAAAGAAAGGTAGAAATGACCACCGGAGGAGAACGGAACGCCGAAATGCAAAACCCATAGTAAAGAAAACTAAAATCATTATGGTATGTAGAACTGTCCTAGATGGATGGCTCGATAGGCTGTGCAAAATACACGTGACACCGGATACCGTACCAACCTAGAACCTTAGAGCATGTTGGATACTCCGGCAAGTGGCCAAGAGCGGCGAGGATATCCTGACCAAAAACACTGCAGAGCAACCCCCCTCCCCGGAATACGATGACCACAGAGTATTGACAATCTTCGAGACCTTCTCTTCAAACAATCGGTGCAAGAGGGCATTCCACGACCTCTCCGAAGTCTGCCAAGTCGCAACAATAAATCCCTGGAACGACAAGGCCATAACTTTCAACGCCAGTGACGAACCAAAAATCAGGTCAGTCTGGGCACCAGCCGCCTTGGTCCTCAACCCAATTGTGGATGGCTTTCGGCTCAATAAAGTGCTCATGGACCGCGGCAGCGGACTAAACCTCATCTACGAGGACACACTGAATACAATGGAAATAGACAGGAGCCGCATCAAGCATAGTAATACGACCTGCCGAGGGATTATCCCTAGCTGGGAGGCGCAATGCGCGGGGAAAATTACACTTGACGTGGTATTCGGCACGCCGGAGAATTATCGGTCCGAAGAGATAACCTTCCAAGTGGCCCCTTTCAACAATGGATATCACACCCTGTTGGGGCGAGACGCATTCACACACTTTCAAGCTATACCTCATTACGGGTATATGAGGCTCAAGATGCCCGAGCCCAACGGTATTATCACCCTCGCTAGTGATCTAGACATAGCCGTCCGCGCCAAAAAATAGCATCCCTGGCCCTCGAAGCACTGTCTGAGGCCCTCGCAGGCGAAGAGTTAACCGCTCTATGCTGTACGGTGGATAGGGATGACGTAATCCTTGATAAGAGTCCCAAATCCACATCCTTCAAACCAACAGACGAAATAGTCAAATTTCAAGACCACCTGCCGGACCCCAAGAAGACAGCCTCCATTGGGGCACAACTGGACCCAACGGTTGACTCCGCATAACAAACATTCCTGCGTGAGAACTGGGACATATTCGCCTGGCACCCTTCTGATATGCCAGGAATCCTACGCAGGCTGGCCGAACACAGCCTCAATATATTGAAGGGATATAAGACGGTTAAGCAAACACTGCGGCGCTTTTCCGAACTTAAACGACAAGCCATGGGGGAGGAGCTAGCCAAGTTAATCGAGGCCGGATTCATCGAAGAAAGAAAACACCCGGACTGGCTAGCAAACCTGGTGATGGTGCCAAATAAGGACAAATCCTAGCGCATGCGCATCGATTTCAATGACCTCAATAAGGCTTGCCCTATGGATCCCTTCCCCCTTCCCCGCATCGATCAGATTATTGATGCAACTGTAGGACACGACTCACTGTGTTTCCTCGACGCATACTCCGAATACCACCAAATTAAAATGAAGGAGTCCGATCAAGCCACAACGACATTCATCACCCCATACGGACCTTTTTGCTTCAACACTATGCCCTTTGGGATTAAAAACGCCGGCGCCACCTACTAACGCATGATTCAAACATGCCTGGAGAAACAAATCAGCAAGACAGTTGAAGCATATGTGGATGACTTCATCATCAAGACTAAGCACGTCGAGTCATTAATAGACGACCTACATCTCACATTCGACAACCTCCGGATATATGACATCAAGCTCAATCCAAAAAATGTGTTTCCGGCGTTCCCGCCGAAAAACTGCTGGGCTTCATCGTTTCCAATAGAGGAATTGAGGCAAATCCAGCCAAAATCTGAGCTTTGTGACAATTGGCTATACCAACGGACCTTAAACAGGTCCAAAAACTAGCCGGATGTGTGGCAGCTTTAAGATGCTTTATCTCCAGACTAGGAGAAAAAGCATTGCCACTTTACTGCCTTCTCCGACGTACCGACCACTTCGAGTGGACGGAAGCAACAACAACCAAACTGGAGGAAATAAAGGCTCTTTTAGCGAACAACCCAATCCTGGCCGCGCCAAACGTCGGCAAACTAATGTTATTATACATCTCTGCAACACACCAGGTGGTGAGCGCAGTGCTCGTCGTTGAGTGAGAGGAGGACGGACACAAGTTCCCACTCCAGAAACCGGTATACTATGTATCCACTGTCCTCACACCATGCAAATCCCGGTACCCTCATTATCAAAAGATAACATATGCGGTATTCATGGCATCCCGGAAGCTACGACACTACTTCCAAGAGTGTTCGATTACAGTGGCTTCCGAAGTACCACTCAATGATATAATAAATAACCGCGATGCTACGGGTTGGATTGCCAAGTGGGCTATTGAGCTCCTACCATTTGACGTAACATATAAACCATGTCGGGCCATTAAATCCCAAGTATTGGCCAACATCGTCACTGAATGGACAGAGGCCGAACTCCCTGAAGAGTACGACACATATTCCAACTGGGTCATGTACTTTGATGGCTCTAAAATGCTAGCTGGTTTAGGAGCAGGCGTCGTTTAACGCCCCCACTGGAGACACAGTCCAGTACGTACTCCAAATATTATACACAGACTCCAACAATGCAGCCGAATACGAGGCCTTATTGCACGGTCTTCGGATGGCTATCTCCGTGGGCATACAAAGCCTGGAGGTGCGCGGGGATTCAAATCTCGCAATATCCCAAATAAATGGAGACTTCGATGCCAAGGATCCAAAGATGGCAGCCTATCGTAACGCTGCACTCAAGATATCAGCTCGATTCGAGGGACTCGAGTTTCATCATGTGGCTCGAGAAAGTAATCAAGCGGGGGACGTCCTTGCTCACATGGGCGCCAAGAGCGACCCCGTCCCTCCTAACATCTTTTTGGAAAGGCTCTTCAAGCCATCCGTGGTGTGGTAGGATGAGAGCGGCAACACTAGCCCGGATCCGGCAATACCCCCAGATTCCGAACACAATACCGATATCATTGGGGGCTCAGCCACCGAAACAACACCATCGGCCGATCTAATAATGGTAGCAATTGCCTCATGGACCGAACCCTTCTTGGCCTACCTTAATAGGCGAGAGCTCCTTGAGGGCCAGAATGAGGCTCACTGCATTGGTCGGTGCTCGAAATCCTACAAGGTCCATGACGGAGAGCTCTACAAGAAAAGTTCTACCGGAGTCCTTCAAAGATGTTTCTTTGAAGAAGAAGAACGATAGCTCCTGGCTGAAATCCATGCTTGTCTTGGCAGTCACCATGCCGCGTCTCGGGCCCTTGTAAGTAAGGCCTTCCGTATAGGCTTCCTCTAGCCGATGGCCCGAGCAGATGCATAGGACTTGGTCCAACGTTGTGTCGGATGCCAGCTCTTTGCCAATCAAAGCCATATGCCACCTACGACTCTACAAACAATCCCCATTACATGGCCTTTATGGTCTGAGACTTGATATCGTAGGACCCCTTAAAGGAGGAAGCCATAAGAAAAAATATTTGCTAGTCATGGTAGATAAATTCACCAAGTGGATAGAGGCCAAACAAGTGAAAATGGCTGAAGCTGGACCGGTGATAGACTTTATATCCGGTTTCGTGCACCGTTATGGTGTCCCACACAACATCATCATTGATAATGGCTCCAATTTCACAGTCGATGAAGTGAAATCCTAGTGTGCTGAATTGGGAATTAAGCTCGATTACGCCTCGGTTTAACATCCACAAACGAATGGTCAAGTTGAACGAGCTAATGGTCTTATTATGAGCGGAAATAATCCTAGACTAATGCGGTCGTTGAAAGAATCAGAGAAGCACTGGGTTGAGGAGCTCGACTCAGTACTCTGGGGGCTGTGGACCACGCCAAATCGCACTACCGGATACACACCATTCTTCATGGTGTATGGTGCAGAGGCAGTTTTGCCCTGCGACATTATTCATGACTCACTTCGAGTGCGCATGTATGAAGAGAGAGAGAGGCCGAGCTCGATCGGCAGGACAGTCCGGATGCCCTGGAGGAGGAGTGTGACGTTGCAAAAGCCCGTTCGGCATTCTATCAACAACAGGATCGCAGATACTAAAGCAAAGAAGTGCGGGCCAAGACTTATAATGTTGGTGGATTCGTTCTATGCTTGCCGAAAAAGAAAAAAGGACAAACTCAAGCCCAAGTGGGAGGGTCCCTTCATCATAGATGAGGTTCTCACTGGAGGAGCGTACCGCCTGCGTGATGCATCGGACAATTGCCTAGAGCTGAACCCGTCGAATGATGCAAGACTCCGAAGATTCTATGCCTAGAGACATACTCTTTGTTGGTCTTCTTCTCCCTTTGTTTTCATTTTTTACCCTCTTTAATTTTCCACTAGCTCTTTAGATCTTGTGCAGCCAAAGCGCACACTTATGATGTGCATATCCTTAAATGTATACACTCATAATACCTGGATGCTTCTTTTACAGAAACTTATTATTATTTTCTGAGCATCAAGCTCAACACATATGTGTCATGTTCTTCATATGTACCTTTTATTCGCCATTATATGCATCGTCATGACTTAAGTTTTTGCCAAGCTGGGTTGCCTGGCTCCTGTGCTTATGCCCTACGTTCCCGTTTGTTCGGCTAGGGCATAAAGGGAGCTCCTCTGCGATTGTTACAGCCGGGTCATCCAGACTTGTACCTCAGACTTGGTGAAGCCAAAGCTAGCGTTCTTAAGGAAATTTCCGGTCGGTGAACTAAAGACGTTTTACCTTCATCACACCATGAACCCCTAGATGTTACGTATACTGCGATTTTTCAATCACAGTTCGGAGATGCATACTAACGCAGATCAGCCCAGGGAAAGGAACCCTTAACATAACTATTCTCCCTGGAAGATGTTTCTTACAATCAACATGTAATATAACATAGCTAGCCGGATACAACTTGTCTGTTCAAGCAATTATGACCCCTACGCCTGGTTTCCACGCGTACCCCGGTCTATATTACTGAGCGGGTATTCGAAAGCACTCCGAGCCTTCGGGTCGAGAGGTTGAAGCGAAAAGGTCTGCCACGACAATCGTTTTACAATCTGGCTAGGGACAAAATTGTCAACTGAAGTACATAGTCACTTTGACTCAGAAACTTCTTCCTTTATGCAATCTAACAGGTTATCTAGCCTACAATCCTGTTGGGAATACTTGGTGGCTATCTTCACCTGGTCATACACCAGACTAATTGGAATTTCTTTTCCATCTGACCCCCGAGGTCCGACCCGGGCCATAGATTCGGATCAAGCTTGGTGTACCATGTTTTTACCATGGCCCAGGCCTCTCAAGCACCTTGGCAGGATGATATCTTCCATAATCGGAAGCACCACCAAGCTCCCTGGAATAGCTTCACAAGCTCCTCCATACTTCCTAGAGGAGAGGCGGATGACCACAAAGCTTTGGCAATGCTCTGTATGGCTTGCCGAGCTCGCTCGTGCAATTGCGACAACTCTTGCAGAAGGTCGCCTTGAGAGCCGGACATTTACTCTTCTGGATGACCAGTAAGCATACCTGCAGACATAAATCTGTTAGATCATTTCTTTGTTGAATTGCATAAAGGTAAGGTCAAAAACATACTGAATATGCCGCCTTGTAGCCTCCTATTCTCCTTGACGGTGTCAGCTAGCTGGGCTCGCACATCTTTTAGTTCTTCGCCCAGTAGGGTATTGGAATCCTGCAGCTTGTTCTTTCATCCTGACCCACGTCAGCACACGTTCGCCTGCCGCATGTTGCCTTTTGGCCTCCTGTTCACTAGCCTGGGCGATTTTCAGTTTTTCCCTCAGTTGATCTACTGATCCTGTCAGCGGAAACACAATCATATTAATATTACTAGTATATGATTTTACTTTTTTCTGACGAGGGGAAACATTACTAGGCGGTGCCCCCTTGGATTTCTCCAATTCGGCTGTAGCCATAGCTAGCTAGGTCTGACAGTTTTCCAGCTCTTGAGACAGCAGGCTATTCTTGTTCGTGAGTACCTGATTATACAATCATCCTCAAATCAGTTGTATCAACTGCTTCAAGTCTTGGGGGCTACTGGTATATGATTATCAAATCTACACTTACCCGCATATCTTTTAAATGCTGGTACGTGGCTCTGGCAAGTCCATCCCGAGCAGCTCGGATGTATGCATCGACCGAGATGAAGGCATTGATTGCCTCTTTTGGAAAGCTGGGGTCGCGGAGAGCGGCCCTCCGGTGCCGATGATTCATGGTGCTCTCCACTTCAGAGTTTGTGATGGACATATCATCCGAATCCTCTGTGGAAGGACAATCCGGCGTCACTCCCGTGTCAGCCCCCGTCCTTAGGGCAGGGTCTGGAATCTGACTAATGGAGGCGCGGCCGGCAGGATCCCCGGACATAGTCCGTCGGAGGCTCTTCCTGATAAAATTCAGCGGATAATGTCACAGTTTGATGTGACGACTAGGAGGCATATTTAAAAAGAAAGCCATACCTCTTTGATGAAGGTTCGACCGTGTTATCGTCGGCCTTCCTCTTCGATGACTTTTTTGGCATGGGCGTTGTGTTCTTACGAAGCGCCTCTATTGTAGCATGGCGCGTTGAGCGCCTCCCATTTGAAGCACGAGACAGTGCCGTGGGTGAGGTACAGTGATGAAGCTCTTTGGGAGGAGATGTCTCCCAATTACTTACATGAGCGGCAGGAAGGAGGACGAGATAGTGGCCACGATTGTCATTACTGTGCCATCATAGTTCGCCTGGTAGAATACTCCCTCCTCGAGCTCTATGAATATGTCCAGATCCTCTTCGTATCCGGGGTCAAGGTCCCGATTACGGTTCTCCGGCTGGGGAGTGGGGTTATATATCCCCGCTATAACCTTCCGCCATTCCTGTTACAAATGGAAGGGTTAATGCCAATTAAGCATGATTCAACGGGAGGATTGAGTAGAGTGATGGGATTAAAACTCACCCAGCTAGGAGGATTGTACATAGAAAATCCTTCCCGAAGCGTAAGACGGGTGAACTCCTCTTTCTCCCCTTTATACAGGTCGGCCAGTATTGCGGCCAGGGCGGTAAGGGAATCCGGACCCTTTCGTCCACAACGTGAGGCGTCGTCTTCCCCATTGTAGTGCCACATAGGAAGTCCCCTGAATTGGGGCGGCTGAACACCTCGCACTATAGAAATGGCCGTTAAATCAATTATTGATAATCCTGACTGGGTGAGTGCCCTTATCTTGCCCATTAATTTCGGACTTCTGCACTATCTTCTTCCTTGAGGCTCCGAGGGTGCCAGCTGTGGCGCTTCTTCAATGGAGCACTGGTAAATTTGGGAAGGCCCATTCGGACTGGGTCAAGGAGAGCGACGTCCTCAATATAGAACCATTCTGAGTGCCACTCTTCAGATGCCTTCTTCGGCGTGCCGGATAAGTATCCGTTCCCGGCTATGCGCCATATTTCGGTGCCACCCACCTTGAATATAGATCCCTTTTGGGAGAGAGGGACGAGGCAGTACAGTTTTCTCCATGGCTCAAAGTGGGCCTCGTAGCCCAGGAATAGCTCGCAAAGAGCAACGTAGCCCGCGATGTGCAGAATGGAACCTGGCGTGAGATTACGCAACTGGAGGCCATAGTACTCCAGAAGACCTCGGAGGAAGGGGTGCATTGGAAACCCGACGCCTCTTATCAAGAAGGATGTAAAGCACACTCGCTCCCCCCGGCTGGATTGGGAAAATTTTCTGCCAGGGCTTCACCCGTGAAAGATGTTAATCCTGCCCGGACAGGGACTAGATCTGCGGGGGGGGGGGGATCCCTGTGTTTGAAGCTTACTTAGCTAGTCGTGGGATACTGAGCATCTCCCCCAGTTGTCTTTTTCAGAGCCATGGGGGGCGGAGGAAGAACTGGGAACGCTAGCCATGCTGGAATGGTTTCTCCTAGCAAGTTCTAAGGATTTTTTCGCTCGATGTGCAATGGATTTGAGATCCAGTCCCCTTATATAGATGACCTTCTTACATGGCCAGGGTGTTATGTGCAAAAAGTACTCTAGCCTTTCGTTTTCGATCGACGCGTGGAAGCCGAAGCGATGGAGGCGCAGAAGCCAATGGGTACGACATTAAATGGAATGCCGAGTATGACTCTTTGGATCAGACACTTTGAAGTGTTCGGAGGAGGAACCCGCCTTGCAATGCTGAAGACTATCAGCGCATCGGACACATTGTCATTAAAGCCTTGTTCGGGGGCTACTAAGGGAGTCCTGGATTAAGGGGTCCTTGGGCGTCCGGCTTGTGTGACATGGGCCGGACTGTTGGGCCATGAAGATACAAGATAGAAGACTTCCTCCCGTGTCCGGATGGGACTCTCCTTTGTGTGGAAGGCAAGCTAGGCGGCTGGATGTATTATTTCCTTTTTATGTAACCGACTTTGTACAACCCTAGGCCCCTCCGGTGTCTATATAAGTAGGAGGGTTCAGTCCGTAGAGGCAATCATAATCATACAGGCTAGACTTCTAGGGTTTAGCTACAATGATCTCGTGGTAGATCAACTCTTGTAATCTTCATACTCATCAATATCAATCAAGCAGGACGTAGGGTATTACCTCTATCAAGAGGGCCCGAACCTGGGTAAACATTGTGTCCCCTGTCTCCTGTTACCGTCAATCCTAGACGCATAGTTCGAGACCCCCTACCCGAGATCTGCCAGTTTTGACACCGACAGACCCTTCATGGACTCGCGCAACCATTACCCTTCGTGGTTTGAAGTTTCCATCGACGTGGATGTACGATAGCACCACCTATCAGAACCACGCCAAAAATCTCCATGTCTCCAATTGCGTTTGCACACTCCAACCCCATCCCTTTACTTTCTTGCAACTTGCATGCTTTACTTTCTGCTGCTCATATACTCTTGCCATGCTTGCATGAAACATATTTGGAATGTTAAAACTAGTGCTTAAACTCCACCTTAACTTAAGGAAATTAAAAACTGCTACTTTTCCTTGTTGAGGGTCTAATCACCCCCTTCTAGACACCTCGTCTCGATCCTACAATTGGTATCAAAGCATTGGTCTCCATTGCTTTGGTTTAATCACCATTGGAGGAAGATGGATGAGTCTACATTGGGGATTCTTAGATGTAGAGTACCTATACTTGATGGAGAGTTCTTTCATGAGTGGAAAAATGAGATGCTTGAGATTTTCAATGAATATCATTTGAACAAGTACATTACTAGCCCTTGTGCACCCAATGTTGACCCTTTGCATCCTACCCTTGATGAGTCTATTGACATGATCCGCAATCTTAGAACTGTCAATTATTACTAGAGGTTTCCTAGAAATTTGTTCGGGTGCTTGCCTACTCTTGATTGTGCCTACACTATATGGACATTTCTTGAGGAACGATTTCCAAACTGTTCCTTGCAAAACTTAAATGAGATTCTTCATAAGTCTATTGCCTTGAGCAATATGAATTCCAATGATCCTAATTTTGGTGATTGTTTATTTGAGCTTAGTAACCTCATGCGTGCCAAAAAGAGATGTTGGAATCATTAGAAATATCATCTCCGAAGCCGTTAGAATTCATAAAGATGAACATTGTGATGATCACATATCTAATGAATCACTCTCTCTAGGAAGTGATCAATCACAAGATGATGTTGAACATGGATACTATGATGAGGATGGTGATAGTGACTTTAATCTCGACGATTCTATGAGATACTTCGGTCTTATGGCTAATCTTAGCGACTACATGGCTGGAGGAAAGGAATGGGTTCTTCATAGTGGATGTACCGATCACATGACCGGAGACAAGGAAATGTTTCGTGAGCTTGCTTAAAAAACGGCCCTCGAAAGTATGTTACTTTGGTGACAACTCAAAGGGTAAGGTGGTTGGCCTTGGTAACGTGGCCATCTCACATGATAGCTCCGTACAAAATGTTATGCTTGTTGAATCCCTTGGTTATAATTTACTTTCCGTATCTATACTGGCTGACTTTGGTTTCAATGTCCTATTTACAAAAGTAGATTGCCAAGTGTTTTGTAGAGATAATCATAATATGGTATTTAACAGTATTCGTAGAGGTGATCTATACATTGTTAATTTCACTAAAAAGGCTCAACCTAGAACCTTCTTAATTGCTAAATCTTCTAAAGGTTGGTTGTGTCATAGAATGTTAGGTCATGTGGGCATGCGAAATCTTGATAAGCTTATTAAAGATGATCATATCCTTGGTGTAAAAGATGTTATATTTGACAAGGATAGATTGTGCAGTGCTTGTCAAGCAGGAAAACAAGTTGGAGGAAGCCACCCCGTGAAGAACATCGTGACCACGAGAAGACCGCTCGAGCTACTTCATATGGATCTCTTTGGTCCCAATGCCTATAAAAGTCTCGGTGAAACTCATTTGGTCTAGTCATAGTAGATGATTTTTCAAGATTTACGTGGGTGTTCTTTCTTGATGATAAATCGCAGGTCCGAAAGATCTTCAAGAACTTCGCTAGGAAGGCCCAAAATCAATTTGAAGTGAAGATCAAGAAGGTTCATAGTGACAACAGAACGGAGTTCAAGAACGCAAATGTCGATACCTTTCTTGATGAAGAAGGGATTCCACACGATTCTCGGCTACGTACATGCCTCAACAAAATGGAGTTGCTGAGAGGAAGGACTGGACTCTTATTGAGATGGCGAGAACGATGCTTGATGAGTACAAGACGCCAAAACACTTTTGGGTGGAAGCGGTTGAGATAGCTTGTCATGTAAAAAAATGCTTGTATCTTCACAAGCTACTTGGCAAGACGGCATACGAGCTTCTCACTGGTAACAAACCCCAAGTTAGATACTTTCGAGTATTCGGCTCAAAGTGCTATATTCTTGATAAGCATCATCATTCTAAATTTTCTCCTAAATCTCATGAGGGTTTCCTACTTGGTTATGGATCAAACTCTCACACTTACCGTGTCTAGAAAAATTTCACCTGAAAGGTTGAAGAGACGGTAGATGTGAAGTTTGATGAATCTAACGGCTCGCGAGTAGAGCAACTGCCAATTGATGTAGGAGACAAATACCATTCAGAAGCAATCCAATACTTGTCTATTGGCAAGATTTTTCCAACGGAGGTGAAGGAGAGTACCTCGTCCGTCCAAGTGGAAGCTTCTACCTCACTACAAGGTGAATCAATAGTTGACACGGAGGCATCCACAAGTGGGACACACCAAGATGAAGAAAAAGAGGAAGTACACCAAGATGAACCTCGTCAACCTCCTTCTCCACCTCGACAAGAGAATGGCACTGTCAACAACGAAGAAGGCCAAGAGGAAGAACAAGATGATGAAGAAGATGTTCCACCCTGACCCAAACAAAAGCTCTCACGAGTTAGAGGAAGAGTCACAAGAGACCATCCCGTCGAGCAAATCTTCAATGATATCCAAAGAGGGAGAATCACTCGCTCTAAAACTCGTTTGGCAAATTTCTGTGAACATTATTCATTCATCTCTAGCATTGAACCTATGAAGGTTGAAGAAGCATTGGAAGATCCGGATTGGATAAACGCCATGCATGAGGAGCTACACAACTTTGAGAGAAACCAAGTGTGGACATTGGTCGAGAAGCCCGACAACAACCACAACATCATCGGTACCAAATGGGTGTTTTGCAACAAGCAAGACGAAGATGGACAAGTCATTCGCAACAAATCACGTCTTGTCGCCCAAGTCTACACTCAAATTGAAGGTATGGACTATGGTGAGACATATGCCCCCGTTGCTAGACTTGAGTCCATCCACATCTTGCTTCCCTATGCTAATCACCATGACATTACCTTGTGGACATCAATAGTGCTTTTCTAAATGGTGAAATTGAGGAGGAAGTTTCTGCCAAACAGCCTCCTGGCTTTGTTAATTCTAAGAAACCCGACCATGTTTACACACTTCACAAAGCTCTTTATGGTCTTAAACAAGCTCCTAGAGCATGTTATAGATGCTTGACAAAGTTCCTTATTGAAAAAGGCTTTGATATTGGAAAAATTGATTCTACTATTTTTACTAAAAGGGTTAATGGTGAATTATTTAGGTGCCAAATTTATGTTGATTACATCATATTTGGTTCAACTAACCCTCATTTTAGGTAAAAGTTTGGAAAGCTAATGTCGGAGAAGTTTGAGATGTCTATGATGAGTGAACTCAAGTTCTTTCTTGGTTTGCAAATCAAGCAAACTAGGGAGGGTACCTTTGTTTACCAAACAAAGTATACCAAAGATGTATTCAAGAATTTCAACATGCAAGAATGCAAAGGTATGAATACACCATGGCCTACTAGTGGACATCTTGACTTGACCAAGGATGGCGAGCCGATTGACCAAATGCTCTATGATTGGTTCATTGTTATATCTATGTGCCTCCAATCCCGATATTATGCTAAGTGTGTGCATGTGTGCACGATATCAAGCGGCCCCCAAAGAATGTCATCTTAAGGCTGTGAAAAGGATAGTGAGATACTTAATTCATACACCAAATTTTGGTATTTGGTATCCTGAGAGGTCTTCTTTTGATCTTGTTGGCTATTCTGACTCAGACTATGCCGGAGACAAGGTTGATAGAAAGTCCACTTCGGGTACTTGTCAATTTCTTGGTAGATCTCTTGTGTCTTGGTCTTCCAAGAAACAAAACTTGGTATACTTATCTACCGCCGAAGCGGAATACATTGTCGTCGGTTTATGTTGTGCACAATTACTTTGGATGACCCAAACTCTTAAAGATTATGGGATGTATGTGAAACATGTTCCATTGCTTTGTGACAATGAAAGTGCTATTAAGATTGCTCACAATACCATGCAACGTTCTCGAACTAAGCATATTGAAGTTCGTCATCATTTCATTCGAGATCATGTTGCAAAAGGGGGCATTGATCTTAAGTGTGTTCGTACTGATATGCAATTTGCGGATATATTCATCAAACCTCTTGATGAGAAAGTATTTTGCCGCTTGAGAGGTGAATTGAACATCATTGATGCCTCAAACTTGGAGTAGAAACTCAATTTGGATACGTGCAAGGCATGAGCCTTTGACTAATCCTTGATATTTCTCTTATGATGATGATCATATGTCTTGGATATATTTGCATGCTTGCATGCTATCTAACCCTTGTAGGTACTTGGATGAATATAATTCTATGAGATTACCGCTCACTAACATCTTAAGCAATCTATACATCACGAAGTCTCTAAAATATGGTGGTTGAAGACAAGGAAGCATGAAGCCTTTTCGACATATCTTTTGACAATTTCTCCATATCAACTTTCATTTTATAGCAACTTTCATGATTGTCATTTTGGATACACAAGTGCTATTCCTTGCAGGACTAACCCATGTAGGTAGATGAACTCAAAACTACAGGTGGTGCTCCCAACTCTTGACGAGCTACATCAACCTTGAGCATCCCACACAATTTCAACTACATGTTCAAGATCAACACCACTACCCAAGGTATGTTATTCCATCTTAGATAAGCTTTACCCCAGGTCACGTGTCAAAGTAGCTCAACAAGATGTGAATACATCAAAATTCTTAAACGGAAAATGGTAACCGCATTTTCAGCTTAAACGATGAGTATGAGCTATGATCAAGTGTTCTCACTTGACTCAGTCAATATACTCTAACATAGGTGACTTTGTCGCTGACCAATTCTAGATGAAGTTCTCTAGTGTTTCTCTGAGTTCTTGCATTTCTCTCTTGCATGCTTGTTCCCCTAATTTAAATAAAAAACTCCATCTAGATTTATTTTTCTCTGTTAAGTTTTGCATTCCCTGCATCTGATGACACACAAGTATAGGGGATCTATCGTAGTCCTTTCGATAAGTAAGAGTGTCGAACCCAACGAGGAGCAGAAGGAAATGACAAGCAGTTTTCAGTAAGGTATTCTCTGCAAGCACTGAAATTATCGTAACAAATAGTTTTCTGAGAAGGTAATTCGTAACGGGTAACAAGTAACAAAAGTAAACAAGGTGCAGCAAGGTGGCCCAATCCATTTTGTAGCAAAGGACAAGCCTGGACAAACTCTTATATAAAGGAAAGCGCTACCGAGGACACATGGGAATTATCATCAAGCTAGTTTTCATCATGCTCATATGATTCGCGTTCATTAATTTGATAATTTGATATGTGGGTGGACTGGTGCTTGGGTACTGCCCTTCCTTGGACAAGCATCCCACTTGTGATTACCCCCCCTCGCAAGCATCCGCAGCTACCAAAGAAGAGTTAAGGTAAACCTAACCATAGCATGAAACATATGGATCCAAATCAGCCCCTTACGTAGCAACGCATAAACTAAGGTTTAAGCATCTGTCACTCTAGCAACCCATCATCTACTTATTACTTACCAATGCCTTCCCCTAGGCCCAAACAATGCTGAAGTGTCATGTAGTCGACGTTCACATAACACCACTAGAGGAACGACAACATACATCTCATCAAAATATCGAAAGAATACCAAATTCACATGACTACTTATAGCAAAACTTCTCCCATGTCCTCAAGAACAAATGTAACTACTCACAAATAATATTCATGTTCATAATCAGAGGGGTATTAATATGCATAAAGGATATGAACATATAATCTTCCACCGAATAAACCAACTAGCATCAACTACAAGGAGTAATCAACACTACTAGCAACCCATAGGTACCAATCTTAGGTTTTGAGACAAAGATCGGATACAAGAGCTGAACTAGGGTTTGAGATGAGATGGTGCTAGGGAAGATGTTGATGGAGATTGACCCCCTCCTGATGAGAGGCTCGATGGTGATGATGATGGTGACGATTTCCCCCTCCCGCAGGGATGTTTCCTCGGCAGAATAGCTCCACCGGAGCACTAGATTGGTTCCGCCTCGAGACGGTGGCGCTTTGTCCCGAAAGCTTCCTTCTAATTTTTTCCAGGGTAAAAGACACCTTATACAAGAATATGTGTATCGAGGGGCTTCCAGGTGGCCCACAAGGCAGGGGGCGCGCCCTCCACCCTCGTGGACGGTTGGTGGCCCCCCAATGGTGCTTCCTTCGCCCAATATTTTTTATATATTCGAAAACCGACTTTCATGGAGTTTCAGGACTTTTGGAGTTGTGCAGAATCGGTCTCTAATATTTGGTCCTTTTCCAGCCCAGAATTCCAGCTGTCAGCATTCTCCCTCTTCATATAAACCTTGTAAAATAAGAGAGAAAAGGCATAATTATTGTGATATAATGTGTAATAACATCCCACAATGCAATAAATATCGATATAAAAGCATGATGCAAAATGGACGTATCAACTCCCCCAAGCTTAGACCTCGCTTGTCCTCAAGCGGAAGCCGATATCGAAAAATATGTCCACATGTTTAGAGATAGAGGTGTCAATAAAATAAAATACGAACATGAGGGCATCATGATCATTCCTAGAATAGCAATATATATATATATATATATATTGTCATAAGATTTCTTATGCTAAAGTAACAATGTATTCACAATGTCAAGTATGAACCAGAAAATTCATTGAAAGACTATCAAACTATAATCTCAGTCATTGAAGCAATTGCAATTTATCATAACATAGGAAAGAGTCAATATAAGAGCTTTTCAGCAACTCCACATACTCAACTATCATTTAGTCTTTCACAATTTCTAACACTCACGCAATACTTATGGGTATGAAGTTTTAATAAGACATAGAGAAAGATAGGGGCTTATAGTTTTGCCTCCCAACCTTTTACCTTAAGGGTAATGTCAACAATAATAGTTTATGATAACCTAGATCCGAGTGGATATATATATCCGGATCTCTCCAACATATAGTGCTTGCCAAAGGATAAAGTGTAAAAAGGAAAGGTGAAGATTACCATGACTTTTGCATAAGGTATAAGATAAAAATAAAAGATAGGCCCTTCGCAGAGGGAAGCATAGGTTGTCATGTGCTTTTATGGTTGGATGCACAAAATCTTAATGCAAAAGAACATCACTTTATATTGCCACTTGTGATAGGGACCTTTATTATGCAGTCCGTCTCTTTTATTTCTTCCATATATATCACAAGCTCGTATAAAGCTTATTTTCTCCACACTAATAGATCATACATATTTAGAGAGCAATTTTTTTGCTTGCAACAATGACAACTTACTTGAAGGATCTTATTCAACCATAGGTAGATATGGTGGACTCTCATGGCAAAACTGGGTTTAAGGATATTTGGAAGCACAAGTAGTATCTCTACTTGGTGCAAAGAATTTGGCTAGCATGAGGGGGAATGGCAAGCTCAGCATGTTGGATGATCCATGAAAATATAATTTATTTCGGATATAAGAAAACATAACCCATTACGTTGTCTTCCTTGTCCAACATCAACTCTTTAGCATGTCACATTTTAATGAGTGCTCACAATCATAAAAGATGTCCAAGATATTATATTTATATGTGAAAACCTCTCTTTCTTTATTACATCCTATTAATTGCAACGATGACCAAAACTATGTTTGTCAGCTCTCAACAACTTTTATTCATCATACTCTTTATTTTTTTCTTATACCTTTATTTTTTTCTTATCCAGTATCTCAACTACTTCCTATTAATTACTCTCCATAAGATCAATATGATCTCTTTATTTTTTTCTTTTTTTCTTTTATTCCCTCAAGATCATAGCAAGATAACCAAGCCCTCGACTCAAGACTAATCTTTATTATATATAGCTCACGGACTCAACTACATAGATAAGGATCAACACAAAACTCAAAGCTAGAACATACTAAACTTTATTCTACTAGATCAAGATATAACCAAAAGGATCGAACTAAGAAAAATAGTAAAGATAGAAGTGTGATGTTGAGATACTGGGGCCCCTCCCCCAAGCTTGGAAGTTGCCAAGGGGAGTGCCCATACCCATATATTTATGTCTCTTTCTTCGTAGGCGGTGATGTGATATTCTTGGCGATGATGCCCCTTAGGATATGATTCTCATCTTCAAGCTTATTGACTTGCTGCTTAAGATCCATTATTTCCCTATGGAGCTTACCCGTGATGGCTAAAGCTCCTTCCACCCATGGATGTTTCATAGCTGTGGGAGAACAAGTAAAAATCTTTTTTCATATTTTCATAAGAAAGAAATCTAGCATTAGGAGGGATGACCGAGTTTGGAATTGCCGAGCTCTAAAGTTCCTCCATCGTGAATCTGGCTTGCAGACAAGAGGTAACTTCTTGATCCTCCTCCATGGTATCTATCCTTTTTAAGTCGGCCTCCATCTCTTCCTCCATTGATGGCCCAAAGTGGTCAGCATCACTTTTGCTCCTGGCCCCGGTGTCGGATGAGATACCCGACTCTCCCCGACTGACTCTTGAGAAGACATCTTGCTCTAAATCTGCTGCAAAAACATCTCAAAACAAAAACAGAGGATTATGTTGTGGTACGGTGGTCCAATCCTTCGGGAGATTATATAATGAATATTTGACGACCAAAAGAAGTATCGTGCAAGAAAACGGAGTCCGGAGGGCACATGAGGTGCCCACGAGGCAGGGGTCGCGCCCAGGGGGGTAGGGCGCGCCCTCCACCCTCATGGATGCCTCGTGTACCTTTCGGACTACTTCTTATTTTAATTTTTTTAAATATTCCAAAACGGAGAAAAATTGCTATTAGAACTATTTTTAAGTCGGTTTACTTACCGTGCCACATACCTATTCCTTTTTGGAGTCTGAAACATTCTGGAAAAGTGTCCCTTGTGTACTCCTCTATGGTTACGGTATCAATAACATTGGTTTAAATATTTATGGGATTACCTGAGATATAATGTTTGATTCTTTGACCATTCACCACCTTCGGATTTGTGCCTTCGAAGTTGTTGATTTTTATGGCACCGGAATGATAGACCTCCTCGATAACGTAAGGACCTTCCCATTTAGAGAGGAGTTTTCCTGCAAAAAATCTTAAACGAGAGTTGTATGACAAAACATAATCACCTACATTAAATTCACGCTTTTGTATCCTTTTGTCATGCCATCTTTTAACTTTTTCTTTAAACTGTTTGGCATTCTCATAGGCCTGGGTTCTCCACTCATCAAGTGAGCTTATGTCAAATAGTCTCTTTTCACCGGGAAGTCTAAAATCATAATTGAGCTCTTTGATGGCCCAATATGCCTTATGTTCTAGTTCGAGAGGTAAGTGACATGCTTTTCCATAAACCATTTTATACAGAGACATACCCATAGGATTTTTATATGCAGTTCTATAGGCCCATAATGCATCATCAAGTTTCTTAGACCAATTATTTCTAGATCTATTAACAGTCTTTTGCAAAATTATTTTAATCTCTCTATTACTCAGTTCTACTTGAACACTAGACTATGGGTGATATGGAGATGCAATTCTATGTTTAACCTCATACTTAGCAAGCATTTTACGAAAAGCACCATGAATAAAATGTGAGCCACCATCAGTCATTAAGTATCTAGGGACTCCAAACCTCGGAAAAATAACTTCTTTAATAGACGTGTTATGATCAACACTACTAGTTGGAATAGCTTCTACCCACTTACCAACGTAATCAGCAGCAACTAAAATATGTGTATACCCATTAGAGGAAGGAAACGGTCCCATATAGTCAAAGCCCCAGACATCAAATGGTTCAATAACAAGTGAATAGTTCATAGGAATTTCTTGACGTCTACTAATATTACCAATTCATTGGCATTCATCACAAGACAAGACAAACTTACGGGCATCTTTGACAAGAGTAGGGCAATAAAAACCGGATTACAATACCTTATGTGCAGTTCTATCTCCAGCGTGGTGTAACACCCACAATGCGGCTATATCTCGCATGTGTCGGGGCACGACTTAGAGGCATAGTCGCATGGTACGTTTGTCGCAAGAGGGGTAATCTTTACACATCCCATGTACTGCATAAGAAAGGGATAAATAATTGTCTTACAATCGCCACTTCACACAATAAATAAATAATCCATACATCATCCAAGGTGCAAACAAAGGTCCGACTATGAAACCAAAATAAAAGAAGACAACCCCAAATGCTAGATCCCCAACCGTCCCAACTGGGCTCCACTACTGATCATACGGAAAAGAAACATAGTAACGGCCTGAATCCTCATCGAACTCCCACTTGAGTTTGGTATCGTCACCTGCACTGGTATCCTCGGAACCTGCAACTGTTTGGAAGTATCCGTGAGTCATGAGGACTCAACAATCTCACACCTGCGAGATCAAGACTATTTAAGCTTATGGGTAGGAGAAGGTAGTGAGGTGGAGCTGCAGCAAGGACTAGCATATATGGTGGCTAACTTTCGCAAAACCGAGCGAGAAGAGAAGCAACGCAATGGTCGAGAAGTTAGAAGTGATCAAGAAGTGATCCTGAATCTACTTACGTTCAAGCATAACACGAGACCGTGTTCTCTTCCCGGACTCCGCCGAAAAGAGACCATCACGGATACACACACGGTTGATTCATTTTAATTAAGTTAAGTGTCAAGTTCTCTACAACCGAATATTAACAAATTCCCATCTACCACATAACCACGGGCATGGCTCTCGAAAGTTTATACCCTGCAGGGGTGTCCCAACATAGCCCATCACAAGTTCTCACGGTCAACGAAGGATATTCCTTCTCCCGGGAAGACCCGATCAGTCTCGGAACCCCGGTTATAAAACATTTCGACAATGGTACAACAAGACCAGCAAAGCCACTCGATGTGCCGACAAATCCCGATAGGATTTGCACGTATCTCGTTCTCAGGGCACACCGGATGGGCTAGACGTCGGGTTGGCATAGACCCTGGTTGCCTAGGGGCGCCGGACATCGCCCAGTTTGGACCAACACTTAGAGGAGCACTGGCCCGGGGTTTAAAATAAAGATGATCCTTGAGTCCGTGGAACCCAAGGGAAAAAGGCTTAGGTGGCAAATGTTAAAACCAAGGTTGGTCCTTGCTGGAGGAGTTTTATTCAAAGCGAACTGTCAAGGGATTCCCATAACACCCAACCGCGTAAGGTACGCAAAATCAAGGAACATACCACCGGTATGACGGAAACTAGGGCGGCAAGAGTCGAACAAAATACCAGGCATAAGGCCGAGCCTTCCACCCTTTACCAAGTATATAGATGCATTAAAGTAAATAAGATATAATAATGATATCCCAACAAATCCATGTTCCAACATGGAACAAACTTCAACTTCACCTGCAACTAGCAACGCTATAAGAGGGGCTGAGCAAAAGCGGTAACATAGCCAAACAACAGTTTGCTAGGAAAGGAGGGTTAGATGCTTGACATGGCAATATGGGAGGCATGATATAGCAAGTGGTAGGTAGCGCGACATAGCAATAGCGCAAGCAACTAGCAAGCAAAGATAGAAGTGATTTCGAGGGTATGGTCATCTTGCCTGCAAAGTTCTCAAAGTTGTCGAAAGCTTGATCCTGGTTAGCGTACTCAGCAGGTTCCTCGGTCACGTACTCGACTCCCTGCTCTACCCAAGACAAGAACACAAGCAAATGGAACAATAATCAATCACGGTGCAATGAACAAGCAACATGATGCAATACATGGCATGATATGCAATGCATATGCGTGCTCCGGAAGGGAAAGAATGAACAATGCATCAACTTGATAAACCAAGTACGCCGCTGGAAAGATGAGATGATTTCGGATGAAATCAATATAATGATCACCAGAAACGGAAGCATAGTTTGCAAATGGCAAGCAAAACAAGAATGGTGCTATTCTGTGATTAACAGCACGATGCCACTTAGAATGCAACAAGAAACTAAGCTATTGCGCTCCAACATAGCAACAGAGCATATGGAAGTGATGTACAAGAGATGCTTGACAAAACATGGACACTGAGCTACGGCTAAATCACAAAAGAGCAGGTTCAAAAAAGCATGGCAAAAGTGCAAAAGATATCAGCATCACAGACTTTGTGAAAATACTAACATGTCAAAAACAACATCAGGAAGCACTATTTAGAGCAATAAAACAACATGCTAAAGGAACATATCTTAGCAAACAAAGGCATGGCATGATTCTACTAAATGTGTATATCAAAAGTCGCGTACTGATCATGAGCCAAAAAAGCACAAAAGATATGATGACACCCATGTAAACATAGCACCTTTTATTAACGGTTTCAGACTTAGCACAAAACCAGAGCATGGCATAAACAGATTCACGATAGAAACTTTGCGAGCTCAACCACTCACCGCAAAGCATTGCATGACAATATAAGCATACCAAAAGCAAGATGACATGTTCATAAAGCTAACCATGGCAAGATCAAGCTCAAAGGATGCATGGATCACTAGTAACAACCATGGCAAAATTGATTAACATGTTAACATTCTTCCAGGAACATTTTATAGCAAATGTAGAGCAAGAAAATTACATTCTAGGCAACTCCATAAGTGCAAACAGGGGCATGGATGGATAGAGAATAACCACAAGTTCAAAACATCCTTACTGAAGAAACTCAAAACAAGCATGGATCTCACTGTAGCATCATGTTTAGATGGCAAAATCGTAAGTCCCTGAAAGCAGCAACATTGTGAAGCCTAGTTTGCATGCTAGTGCTAGTCACCGCCTAGATCACAAAAAATACAAGACAAGCACCACTGCAAAGATGGCATGTTGTAGTTCAAAACACGTGTAGACCTTAGGCTCATATGATGCCGACATCAAATGCAACAAAAATGACAAAACCTCATGACCTGATAAGTAACAGCAGCTAACATTTTCTAGCACCCTTGCATCAATGAAATGGACATCATAATTAACATGGACATGCATGTAAATGCTTCTACCTTGAAGAGCTCAACGAGAAGAACAATTCGATATATCTTATGCATGAATCGGAGTCACGATCACCGAGATACGATGCGATGAAGGAGACATGAAAATATTACAGAGAAAATACTTAAACAAAATTTCACCTCCTAGATCAGGATCTAGGGTTTGCACGTGGTTCGAGGATCGCCGGAGATACGCCGGAGTTGGGCCGGATCCGGTCGCCGGAGCGCTCGCCGGCGACGAGGGCGCTCGGAGGTGATGCGGTGGCATCGGGCAGAGGGCCGGGCGGCGCAATGGCGGAGGTGGCCGGGCGGCACGACACGGCGGTGGAGAGGTGGGACGGCGGCGCGGCGAAGTGGGTCGGCGGCGGCGATGGAGGGGAGCGCCGGCGAGGGAGACGGGCGGCGCGCGGGTGAGGCGGCCCGGGTGCGGCACGGGGCGGGCCGGCCTCGGGCCCCTGTAGGCCTGGTGGCAGGGAGGAGAGAGAGGAGGCGCATGGGACACGTGGCGGCGGCGGATTGGTTGGAGGGCGGCGGCGGACAAGTCCGATGGCGGCGGGTGGACACGTCTGGCAGCAGGAGGAGGAAGAAGCTAGGGTTAGACCGGGATTTCGGGGGAGATGCACATATTTATAGGTAGGGGGAGTTTGGAGTGTCCAAATGAGGTGTAGTTTTGACCCACACGATCGTGATCCAACGACGGAGGACATGTAGATGGTTTAGATGGGTTATTGTGCCGTTTTGGAGGGGTGTTGGGCTACAACACACAAGAGGCCTTCGCGGTTACCCGGTTAACCGTTGGAGTATCAAACGGACTCCAAATGGAACAAAATTTGACAGGTGGTCTACCGGTGGTGTACCAAGGCCACTTGACAAATCTCGGCCCATTCCAAGAACGTTTAACACCCGCTCATGAAAAGAGATAAGAGGGGTGCGCCGGTGCACGTGGGAGTGTCGGATTACGAAATAGACAACGGGAAAAATGCTCGGAAGCATGAGACGAAAACGAATGAAAATGCGATGCACATGAAGACATGATAAGAAATGCATGACATGAAAAAAATGCAAAACGAAGACAAAAAACCAACCACAAAGGGAATCTCATAACTTAAAGCCGAAAATGGCAAGAGTCGGAGTTACAAATATGGCTAGTTACATCCGGGGTGTTACAACACTCCACCACTACAAGACGATATCGTCCAGAGATCTAGGACTGAAAGAACTCCGGATATTCGAAACGGAGGTGATCCTCGTGCTCCCAGGTGGCATCTCGGTCGGAATGGTGTGACCACTTCACTTTCAGGAATTTGATTGATTTGTTGCGATTCTTGCGCTCGTTTCTTCAAGAATAGCAACGGGATGCTCATGATACGATAGATCTTCTTTGAGATCAATCTCTTCGAAGTTGATGGTGTGCTCAGGAGTCTTGAAGCACTTGTGAAGCTGTGACACGTAAAACACATCGTGCACATTTGCGAAGTTGGACGGAAGCTCAAGTTGATAGGCGAGGTCACCTCTTTTGCCAATGATCTGGAAAGGACCCATGTATCTAGGGGCAAGCTTCCCTTTGATATTGAAGTGACGAGTGCCTTTCATTTGAGAGATGCGAAGGTAGACATTGTCTCCGATCTCGAAAGCCAAGTCATGGTGCTTGCTATAATAGTAACTCTTCTGGCGTGATTGCGTGGCTTTGAGATTTTCATGGATGACGTTACACATTTCTTCAGCTTCTGTGATCAAGTCATTGCCAAGAAGTTGGTGTTCACCAGTCTTTGACCAATTGAGAGGAGTACGACACTTTCTGCCATGGAGAATTTCGAATGGGGCCTTGCCCGAACTCGCTTGGAAGCTGTTGTTGTAGGAGAAGTCGGCATATGGAAGACAATATTCCCACTTCATACCAAAGGAAAATATACAAGCCCTGAGCATATCTTCAAGGATTTGATTGACTCGCTCGACTTGGCCATAGTTTGAGGATGGAAGGTTGTGCTGAAGCGAATGTTGGTGCCCATGGCCTTCTGGAAGGAGTCCTAGAACTTGGAGGTGAAAATACTTCCACGATCTGAAGATATCAATTGCGGAATGCTGTGCAAAGAGACAATCCTGGAGGTGTATAGCTCTACCAGCTGAGCTGCTGTGATAGATTCTTTGATTGGAAGGAAATGAGACACTATAGTAAGCTTGTCGATGACAATGAAGATAGCATCATTTCCACGCTTGGACTTGGGAAATCCAGTCACGAAGTCCATTTCAATATGGTCAAAGTTCCATTCCGGAATAGTAAGAGGTTGGAGGAGACCAGCTGCCCATTGGTGTTATGCTTTCACTCTTCTGCAGACATCACATTCATTCATGAATTGAGCAATTTCTCACTTCATTCGAGTCCACCAATACGACTGCTTAAGGTCATGGTACATCTTTGTACTTCCAGGATGAATGGATAGAAGGGAATTGTGCGCCTCGTTCATAATGACTTTCCTTATATCACCTTTAGGACCCACAATCCGGTCCTCGAATAATAGAGTGTCTTTGTCATCAATGTGATAGCACTTGTACTTGGGTTGGCTCTTGGGAATCCCATTTTTCACCTTCTTCACCATGGAATCTAGGAGTTGTGCCTCATGAATTTGATCTTCCAAAGTAGGTGCGACTTGGAGGTTGGCAAGAAAGCCTTGAGGAACAACTTGGAGATTCAGTTTGCGGAAAGCTTCACAAAGGTTCAGTTGGAAGGGCTTGAGAATTAAGCTGTTGCAGTAAGCCTTCATGCTCAAAGCATCTGCAATGACATTGGCCTTGCCCGGAGTATATTCAATACTCGGATTGTATTCTTGAATCATCTCAACCCAACGAGTCTGCCTGAGGTTGAGGTTGGGTTGAGTTAAGATGTACTTGAGGCTCTTATGATTAGTGAAGATGTCCACTTTCCTTCCCAACAAGAGATGTCTCCACGTTAATAATGCATGGACAACTGCAGCCAACTCAAGGTCGTGAGTGGTATAAGCCACAACTTTCTTCTCTTGCATTAACACAACACCGAGACCTTGTAAGGAGGTATCATAGAAAACTTCGAATGGCTTGGATTCGTCAGGAGGAGTCAAGAAAGGAGCTGTGACTAACTTCTCTTCGAGGGTGTTGAAAGCAACGTCACATTTAGGCATCCAAACATACTTGACATGCTTCTGGAGAAGGTTGGAAAGAGGCTTTGAAATCTTAGAGAAATTCTCAACGAATCTTTGACAATAGCTTGCAAGCCCAAGAAAACTGCGGAGCTGCTTGACATTCTGAGGAGGTTCCCAATTCACAATTTCAGACACCTTCTCGGGATTAACAGCGATGCCATTGGCGGAGATGATATGACCAAGGTAAAGAACTTCGTCAAGCCAGAACTCACACTTGGAAAACTTCGCATAGAATTGATGCTCTTTGACTTTGTCGAGTACCAATCTCAAATGGTTGGCATGATCCTCCTTATTCTTGGAAAAGACCAAGATATCATCGAGATAGTCCAGGACAAAATCATTTTTGTACGGGTTGAAGATGAAGTTCATCATGCAAGAGAACGTTGGGGGAGCATTGACAAGGCCGAAAGACATGATAGTATATTCATAAGAACCATAGCTTGTTCTGAATGCTGTCTTGGGGATATCTTCTTCACGAATGCGAATCTGATGATAACTCATACGGAGGTCAAGCTTGGAGAATACTTGAGCACCTTTAAGTTGCTCGAATAGCTCATTGATGTTGGGAAGTGGATACTTGTTCTTTATTGTCTTCTTGTTCAATGGGCGGTAGTCGACACAAAGTCGGTCCATGCCATCCTTCTTCTGGACAAAAAGAACACCACAGCCCCATGGAGATGAACTCGGTTTGATCAGACCTATATGCTCTTGTTCATCGAGCTGTTTCTTCAATTCCTTCAACTCCTTTGGTACAAGCTTGTAAGGACATTTGCAAACAGGTTCCGTGCTAGGCTCAAGATCGATAACGAATTCAACTGGTCGGTGAGGAGGCATTCCCGAAAGCTCTTCTGGAAAGACGTCTTGATATTCACAAACAACTAGAATCTGAGAGATGGCATTCAACTCGCCCTTCTCATTGAGAGAAAATAGTCGAATGGTTTCGTCACGAGCGGCATAGATGATCACATTCTCGGAAGAGTGTGTCAATTGAATCTGCCTTGAAGCACAATCAAGCTGAGCCTTGTGCTTAGAAAGCCAGTTCCATCCCGAGAATTAAATCAATATCCGAGTCACCAAGAACAATTGAAGAACAAAGAAACTTATAGTTTCCCATTTTGATAGAAACATCCGGAACAATGGAGCTTGCGTTCATGAATTTACCCAGAGAGACAACTGACAACTGTCTAGGCAAATATTGGAAAACCAACTCATGCTTCGATGCAAATGGTCTTGAAATGAAACAATACGATGCACCAGTATCAAACAATACTTTTGCAGGAAAAACATTAACAGGAAGGTTACCCATGATCACTTCTGAAGAATCCTCTGCCTGAGCTGCATTCATCACGATCACCTTTAGAGACTTGGAATTATGCTTGACCAATACATTGCTGGAAGATCTCACAGGAGGAGGAGGTGGAAGGCGCCTTTGGTTGAAGCACTTGTTTGCATAGTGCCCTTTCTGCTGACACTTGTTGCAAGTAACCTCTGAGGAGATCCATTGCCACCTTTCCTCTTTTGCTGGTAGGGCTGGCGAAAAGGAGGAGGAGGCAACCAGAACTTCTGTTGCTTAGCTGCCACTGGTGATAAAGAAGAAGATTGAACTGCAACCCTGAATCTCTTCTTAGAAGCCTCACACTTGAGCTGAGTAGCTTCTTGCTTTAGTGCCATGTTATAGAATTGATCGAACTTGGTCGTCTCAAGAAGCACGAGAGCTAAGTGCAGATCCTCTCTAAGGCCACCTCTGAATTGATAGATCATACTCTTTTCATCAGGGACGTCTTGTTTAGCGAAGCGAGCAAGTTTCTAAAACTGGATATTGTATTGATACACGGAGATGCTGCCTTGCTTGAGATTGCAGAACTCCTCACGCTTGCTCTCAGCAACACTTGGTGGGATGTGATGAGCTTTGAAGTCTCAGCGAAAATCGTCCTAGGTAATCACACGACCTCCTCTGGAATCTCTGTATTGTTGAAACCACTCAGCAGCTTGGTCCTTGAGTTGAAACGAAGCAAACTTGACAAAGTCCTCTGGTCTGATATTGCTACAGTCAAAATGTTTGCAAATGTCCACGAGCCAATCGTCGGTGTTTGTGGCCTCAGCACACTTGCTGAAGGACTTCGGCTGGTTTGCAAGGAACTGATTGAGGGTAGCAAACTGAGGCTGATTGTTGCCTTGACCTTGATTTCCTTGGTTACCTTGCCCTTGGTTGTGCTCTTGCAAGAGTTGCAAAAGCATCTGAGTGTTGGCATTGCTGGCTACCATGACAGCTTTCCATGCCTCCAGAGGTGGAGGTGGTGGCGGAGGGTTCGACCGATCCCCATCATTGAGGTCCGGATTCTGGCGCGTTGGAGGAGCCATCCTGAAGAGGTTGACATCCGTTAGAATTTTGAAACACAAATATTCAAGCTGAATCAATGGATCGAAATAGCAACATATAGTCTTAACATTTGAACAAGATGAGCGAATGAATTACAAAGTAAATCATCACACGTCCATTAAGTTGAGAAGCCACTTAGATAAAGGTAGATGAATGAAACAACAAGGTAAGGATATGAACAAATAATTGGTAAGGATTACCCAATCACAAACCAAATATCTGCGGGAAGAAATACTGGAGCTGCATGAATTCCCACCTATAAAACTCCCGAAACTTTCTGGTTATGCAATGAGGTGTTGGGGATACAGGGGAAGCATAATATCTCACCCAAAACTAACAATTCCTACATCCAACTGTATCCATCCTTCAACACATAACCAAGAAACCTTCGGAAATCATGTACCTAAACCTTCGAAAAGCATCCGTTATAGGAGTTATGACAGTACTCCCGAACTCCCGCCCCAGTACTGGGTGGCGTCGAGGTTATCTCACCAACAACTGCATAAAAGAGATTTTCTATGTCGGCGATCTCAGGTTTTCCAGAACTGCAATGATAAAATAGTGACGACAACACCTCGGAGCTCAACTCCCCGGGACACTGCCACAACCCCTAAATGTCAGGAGGCACCAAGAACAATGTTCTCGTCACAAGACTAACGGAATGATTCCAAGATACCCGCGTGATCCTAAATTTTTTTTTTGTGAAATTTGAGGAGAGAAGAGTCAAAACTTCTACGTCAGGAGGCCTCTCCAGAGCGACGAAGGGACTGAGGAGTAAAAAGAATCCTACTCTCCAATATATATAATCCTAAGACTCAAAACATTTTGTTCTAGACTCAAGAATGTCAACGATTCGATCAAGCACGGGGCTCCTAAGTCGGGGGTGGCTCTGATTACCAACTTGTAACACCCATAATGCAGCTATATCTCCCACGTGCCGGGACACGACTTAGAGGCATAGCCGCATGGTAGGCTTGTCGCAAGAGGGGTAATCTTCACACATCCCATGTACTGAATAAGAAAGGAATCAAGAGTTGTCTTACAATCACCACTTCACACAATAAATAAATAATCCACACATCATCCAAGGTACAAACAAAGGTCCGACTACGGAACCAAAATAAAAGAAGACAACCCCAAATGCTAGATCCCCGACCGTACCAACTGGGCTCCACTACTGATCATACGGAAAATAAACATAGTAATGGCCTGAATCCTTGTCAAACCCCCACTTGAGCTCGGTATCGTCACCTTCACTAGTGTCCTCGGAACCTGCAACTGTTTGGAAGTATCCGTGAGTCACGAGGACTCAACAATCTCACACCCGCAAGATCAAGACTATTTAAGCTTATGGGTAGGAGAAGGTAGTGAGGTGGAGCTGCAACAAGGACTAGCATATATATTGGCAAACTTACGCAAAAGAGAGCGAGAAGAGAAGCAACGCAACGATCGAGAAGTTAGAAGTGATCCTGAATCTACTTATGTTCAAGCATAACATGAGACCGTGTTCTCTTCTCGGACTCCGCCGAAAAGAGACCATCATGGCTACACACGCGGTTGATTCATTTTAATTAAGTTAAGTGTCAAGTTCTCTACAACCGGATATTAACAAATTCCCATCTGCCACATAATCGTGGGCACGGCTCTCGAAAGTTCATACCCTGCAGGGGTGTCCCAACTTAGCCAATCACAAGCTCTCATGGCCAACGGAGGATATTCCTTCTCCCGGGAAGACTCGATCAGTCTCGGAATCCCGGTTACAATACATTGCGAGAATGGTAAAACAAGACACACAAAGCCACCCGACGTGTTGACAAATCCCGATAGGAGTCGCATGTATCTCGTTCTCAGGGCACACCGGATGGGCCAGACATTGGGTTGGCATAGACCCTGGTTGCTCAGGGGGCGCCAGACATCGCCCAGTTTGGACCAACACTAAGCGGAGCACTGGCCCGGGGGTTTAAAAGAAAGATGACCCTTGAGTCCACGAAACCCAAGGGAAAAGGGCTTAGGTGGCAAATGTTAAAACCAAGGTTGGGCCTTGCTGGAGGAGTTTTATTCAAAGTGAACTATCAAGGGGTTCCCATAACAGCCAACCGCGTAAGGAACGCAAAATCAAGGAACATAACACCGGTATGACAGAAACTAGGGCGGCAAGAGTGGAACAAAACACCAGGCATAATGCCGAGCCTTCCACCCTTTACCAAGTATATAGATGCATTAAAGTTAATAATATATAATAATGATATCCCAACAAATCCATGTTCCAACATGGAACAAACTTCAACTTCACCTGGAACTAGCAACGCTATAAGATGGGCTGAGCAAAAGCGGTAACATAGCCAAACAACGGTTTGCTAGGAAAGGAGGGTTAGAGGCTTGACATGGCAATATGGGAGCCATGATATAGCAAGTGGTAGGTAGCGCGACATAGCAATAGAGCTAGCAACTAGCAAGCAAAGATAGAAGTTATTTCGATGGTATGGTCATCTTGCCTGCAAAGTTCTCAGAGTTGTCGAAAGCTTGATCCTTGTTAGCATACTCAAAAGGTTCATTGGTCACGTACTCGACTCTCGGCTCTACCCAAGGCAAGAACACAAGCAAATGGAACAACAATCAATCACGGTGCAATGCACAAGCAACATGATGCAATACATGGCATGGTATGCAAGACATGATATGCAATGCATATGCGTGCTCCGAAAGGGAAAGAATGAACAAGGCATGAACTTGGCAAACCAAGTATGCCGCTGGAAAGATAAGATGATTTCGGATTAAATCGATATAAAGATCACCGGAAATGGAAGCACGGTTTGCAAATGGCAAGCAAAACAAGAATGGTGCTATTCTGCGATTAACAGCACGATGCCACTTAGAATGCAACAAGAAACTAAGCTACTGCACTCCAACATAGAAACAAAGCATATTGTAGTGATTTAAAAGAGATGCTTGACAAAACATGAACACTAAGCTACGGCTAAATCACACAAGAGCAGGTTCAAACAAGCATGGCAAAAGTGCAAAAGATATCAGCATCACACACTTAGTGAAAATACTAACATGTTAAAAAACAACATCAGGAAGCACTATTTAGAGCAAGCAAACAACATGCTAGTAGAACATATCGTAGAAAACAAAGGCATGACATGATTCTACTAAATGCGTAGATCAAAAGTCCCTTAATGATCATGAGCCAAAAAGGCACAAAAGATACAATGGCACCCATGTAAAAATAGCAAGTTTTATTAACAGTTTCAGACTTAGCAGAAAACTAGAGCATGGCATAAACAGATTCACGATAGAAACTTTGCGAGCTCAAACCACTCACCACAAAGCATTGCATGACAATATAAGCATACCAAAAGCAAGATGACATTTTCATGAAGCTAACCATGGCAAGACCAAGCTCAAAGGATGCATGGCTCACTAGCAACAACCATGGAAAAATTGATTAACATGTTAACATTCTGCCATGAACATTTTATAGCAAAAGTAGAGCAAGAAAATGACATTCTAGACAACTCCATAATTGCAAATAGGGGCATGGATGGATAGAGCATAACCACTTGCTCAAAACATTCTTACTGAAGCAACTAAAAATAAGCATGGATCTCACTGTAGCATCATGTTTACATGGCATCAAAATAACAGCAGGAAAAGGACTTAGCAAAATCGTAAGTCCCTGAGAGCAGCAACATTGTGAAGCCTAGTTTGCATGCTTGTGCTAGTCATCACCTAGATCATAAAAATACTAGACAAGGACCCCTGTAAAGATGGCATGTTTTAGTTCAAAACACGTGTAGACCTCAGGCTCATATGATGCACACATCAAATGCAACAAAAATGACAAAAGATCATGATCTCATAAGTAACAGCAGCTAACATTTTATAGCACCCTTGCATCAATGAAAAAGACATCATAATGAACATGGACATGCATGGAAATTCTTCTACCATGAAGAGATCAATGAGGCGAACAATTCGATATATCGTATGCATGAATAGGGGTCACGATCACCGAGATATGATGCGATGAAGGAGACATGAAAATATTATAGAGAAAAGACTTAGACGAAATTTCACCTCCTAGATCTGGATCTAGGGTTTGCACGTGGTTCAAGGATCGCCAGATATGCGCCAGAGTTGGGCCGGAGACGGAGAAGGAGACGGCGAGGGAAGAGTGGGGCACGGAGGGTGGCGTGGAGGTGACGCGGTGGCGTCGGGCGGAGGGCCGGGCGGCGCGGCGGCGGAGGTGGTCGGGCGACGCGGCACGGAGTTGGAGAGGCGAGGCAGCGCCGCGGCGAAGCGGGTCGGCGGCGGCGGCGGAGGGGCGCGCCGGCGAGGGAGATGGGCGGCGCACGGGTGAGGCAGCCTGGGTGCGGCCCGGGGCGAGCCTGGTGGCGGGGAGGAGAGAGAGGAGGCACGGGGGACACGTGGCGGCGACGGATCATAGGGGTATTAATATGATGGCGAATCAGAGGGTTATTATAGCAAGACTTCTCCCATGTCCTCAAGAACAAACCTAACTACTCACAAATCATATTCATGTTCGTAATCAGAGGGGTATTAATATGCATAAAGGATCTGAACATATAATCTTCCACCGAATAAACCAACTAGCATCAACTACAGGGAGTAATCAACACTACTAGCAACCCATATGTACCAATCTGAGGTTTTGAGACAAAGATCAGATACTAGAGATGAACTAGGGTTTGAGAGGAGATGGTGCTGGTGAAGATGTTGATGGAGATTGACGCCCTCCCACTGAAAGGATTGATGGTGATGACGATGGTGATGATTTCCCCCTCCCGGGGGATGTTTCCCCGGCAGAACTGCTCCGCTGGAGCCCTAGATTCGTTCTACCAAGGTTCCGCCTCGAGACGGCAGCGCTTCATCTCGAAAGATTCCTTCTGATTTTTCCAGGGAAAAATACACCTTATACCAGAAGATGGGGATCGGGGGGCTTCCAGGTGGCCCATGAGGCAGGGGGCGCGCCCAGGGGGGTAGGGCGCGCCCTCCACCCTCGTGGATGGTGGGTGCCCCCCTCTGGTGCTTCCTTCACCCAATATTTTTTATATATTCCAAAACTGACTTTCGTGGAGTTCCAGACATTGTCACTTCGGGGTTAACGGATAGATCTTGGTTTCATTCTAGCATTTAGAGATTGCTTACTCCATTTAGCTAATAACCTTTTGAGTTCATTTCTATTTTTGCAAGCTAAAATAGCAAAAGTAGGTTCTTGATCAAAAACATAACCCTTAGGAATAACAAGTGATTCTTCATCATCACTTTCATCAGTATCATCAGATTCACAATTTTCAAGTTCTCTCGCTCTAGCAAGTTGTTCATCAAGAAATTTACCAAGTGGCACAGTAGTATCAACCATAAAAGCAGTTTCATCATAAGTATCATCCATAGCAGAAGTAGCATCATCAATAACATGCGACATATCAGAATGAATAGCAGAAGCAGTTGTAGGTGTCACAAGCTTACTCAAAACAGAAGGTGAATCAAGTGCAGAGCTAGATGGCAGCTCCTTACCTCCCCTCGTAGTTGAGGGATAGATCTTGGTTTTTTGATCTCTCAAGTTCTTCATAATGATAAGCAGATATAAATCCCAAGTGACTCAAAGAATAGAGCTATGCTCCCCGGCAACGGCGCCAGAAAATAGTCTTGATAACCCACAAGTATAGGGGGTCACAACAGTTTTCGAGGGTAAAGTATTCAACCCAAATTTATTGATTCGACACAAGGGGACCAAAGAATATTCTCAAGTATTAGCAGCTGAGTTGTCAATTCAACCACACCTGGAAACTTAGTATCTGCAGCAAAGTATTTAGTAGCAAAATAATATGATAGTAGTGGTAACGGTAACAAAAAGTAATGGTAGTAAAAGCAATGTTTTTGCTATTTTATAGTGATGATAGCAATAGCAACGATAAAGTAAATAAGCGAAGAACAATATATGGAAAGCTCGTAGGCAATGGATCGGTGATGGAGAATTATGCCGGATGCGGTTCATCATGTAACAGTCATAACCTAGGGTGACATACAACTAGCTCCAGTTCGTCAATGTAATGTAGGCATGTATTCCGAATATAGTCATACATGCTTATGGAAAAGAACTTGCATGACATCTTTTGTCCTACCCTCCCGTGGCAGCGGGGTCCTTATGGAAACTAAGGGATATTAAGGCCTCCTTTTAATAGAGAATCGGAACAAAGCATTAACACATAGTGAATACATGAACTCCTCAAACTACGGTCATCACCGGTAAGTATCCCAATTATTGTCACTTCGGGGTTAACGGATCATAACACATAATAGGTGACTATAGACTTGCAAGATAGGATCAAGAACACTCATATATTGATGAAAACATAATAGGTTCAGATCTGAAATCATGGCACTCGGGCCCTAGTGACAAGCATTAAGCATAGCAAAGTCAAAGCAACATCAATCTCAAAACATAGTGGATACTAGGGATCAAACCCTAACAAAACTAACTCGATTACATGATAGATCCCTTCCAACCCATCACCGTCCAGCAAGCCTACGATGGAATTACTCACACACGGCGGTGAGCATCATGAAATTGGTGATGGAGGATGGTTGATGCTGACGATGGCGACGGATACCCCTCTCCGGAGCCCCAAACGGACTCCAGATCAGCCCTCCCGAGAGGTTTTAGGGCTTGGCTGCGGCTCCGTATCGTAAAACGCGATGATTTATTCTCTCTGATTTTTTTCTCCCCGAAACACAATATATGGAGTTGGAGTTGGAGTCGGAGAGGCAACAGGGGGCCCACGAGGTAGGGGGGTGCGCGCCCCCACCCTCGTGGATTGGTGGTGGGCCCCCTGGCCTTCATCTTTTGCAGTTATTTTTCATATTTTCTGAAAAGTTGCTCCGTGAAGTTTCAGGTCATTCCGAGAACGTTTGTTTCTGCACATAAATAACACCATGGTAATTCTGCTGAAAACAGCGTTAGTCCGGGTTAGTTCCATTCAAATCATGCAAGTTAGAGTCCAAAATAAGGGCAAAAGTGTTTGGAAAAGTAGATATGGAGGAGACGTATCAGGACCCAGGCGGCTCGTGAGGAGCGGCTTCTTCAACATACGTCTTCAACTGCTCCAACGGACTCCGGGAACCTTACCCTTGTACACGACATACAACGACATCTCTATGCACTAGCCAATCAAAATGTTAGTAACAATTCACAGACAATACATAAGCAATATATAAGTATGCAACAAAAGGATCGAAAGAGAAAAGCAACACATTAATAGCATGATTCATGGTCCTACTAACAAATAGCATCGATTACATATAAGTTGAACGACTGTCCAAACAAAAGAGACATACAAGTTCATTAAAGTTTAATTACAACATGAGCCAATCGATGTTTCAGAACTACACATAGCATCACTACTTTCGACTCAACTCAGGGACCGGAGCATGGATGAAGCCGCCGTCTCTCGTGATGGTCATGAAATCGCGCGCGTTGTCAGCCTGCATTTGTAGCGTTGTGTCGATCTCATATTTGGACGGTTGATATCTAAGGTAGAACTGCCCCGAGGTACGAAGGACATCTTGATGGATGTTTTCCGCAAACTCCTACTGGATGCGAAAGAATGCTTGTCTGATGTCCTCGTCCTAGATTGTCGACAATCTTGCGGCCCGATCTTTGAGATTATTTGGTAGCAGAAGGTGATTATGGCCCCGTACGATCGCCCGCATGTGATGGAGGGCATAGTAGGCATCCTTATGACCGCCATGCGGCTGCTTGACGCAGGGGAACATCATAGTGTGGAAGAACACGTGCTTGCCGTACCTACGAACTGGTCTGGTGAAGGTGCCTCCAGATCTGGCGTAGCCGGGGAGAACATCATCAAGAACTTTCTTGATATTTGTGTAGTCTTTCTTCGACTGACGGTCCGAGTCGAAATACATGGCCATGGAATATTTCGGGCTTAAGAGGATGAGTGTGCAATGTGTGTCACTGCATAAAACACGGAATGTTAGAAAAAAAGAACGATCGAAATAGAAGAAATCATATGTTATAGGGTGGTGAGGGGATGACTTACTCGGGAAAGTAAGGCACGAGGAAGTTATCCTTATCTGGGTTTGCCCAAGATCTTGGCACACATGTAGAAGGGGTCGACTATCATGATGTCCGGGGTCTTGTCTCTAATGATCCGCATCTCCATACTCAGCAAAAATAGCCGAATGAAGGTGTAGTGCAGCGGATGAAGGTTAAACATAGCGAACATGTCATCAAACCACAGGACGATCGTACCCCCGATGGCATTATCCACAAAGCCCTTGCCCTCTGGCACCTTGGTCGCTTCTCCAAAGAAAGAACACTGTCATGCAGACTCCGCATAGCACCGGTTGTAGCATTGAGCAGATTAGTCGGTAGCATCGGCCTACCCGCCACATGCACCCTCCTCAAGATATCCTTAGGTGAAGGTGGACCGTCCTAAGCATGGATCGTACTCGGTGCCGGCTGGCTGGCACCCTTGTTACTCTTTCTATTCCATCCATTCTTCTTCTGCTGTAATGGGATAAAGTTCTGCTCACAGACCTCCTTGTTGAGTGTGTTGGGGCTGATAATAGTTGGCACCTCGGCTATCTGAGGCTCGGTGAAGGTGGCAGCTGGAGGCGTCTCCTGAGAACTGAACGCCAGACGACGCCTGTTGCAATTTGGTTTCTCCGCGGTACCAGCATGATCGCGGTCATCTTTCTCAGGGTTGGGTTCTTGAGAAGGAGGCCCGAAGAATTCGTCACCGTACCCATGTTCGGCAAAGTACTTATCGACATTGGTAAATGTACCATCGTCGTCCGGATCCTGTGCTATATGCATGTTCGGATCCTATGCCATAGGGATGTCCGGCATGTCCAGTAGCGTTGCGGCAGTCTTGCCATGGCTTGGCGCCGGCACGACTGGCGGTGTTGTCTTTGGTGTGGTGTCCCCCGCCCCCAAACGAATCTGGCTCTTCGGCCAAAGCAGGGGCCAGCTTAGGCAGGCGCTGAGGGTCATCACATCATCTTCGTCGGCCCCGGCGGGTCGAATCGGAGGTAACAACTCGTCGCAGCCTGGCAGCACCCGAACCAATTGAACCCTATACACAGTTGGTGGCATCGGATTACTGTGGAACACGGGGTTTCCCGGTTGAACGATTCTGCCCTTGGCGACGTCAACCAACTCGTCGTTCACGAAGTGCAGGAGAGTGCACGGAACGTCGGTGGCGCCCTGCGAAAACATGTTGGGCGTCAGGGATGCCCAGTCAAAGGCAAGGAGATGAAGCCCTCGACCGAGAGGCTTAATTAGTTACCGTGATGATGGCGTCGAGCTTGGCTAATGTCGAGGCACTGCCAACGGCGGGCATGCAACTGACAGAGGGGCCGCTTGCTGCCGAGGTGCCGGCCGGCGTACACCCGGGTGCATTAAGCTCCAATGCTCGTGCCGGCGTCGGAGACACCAATACCGCCTCCGCTGGAGACACCAATGGCGCCGCCTGCGCATTATGCGAGTTGCTGGCCGTGAAGCTGGGAATCGGGGCCTGCCCCTATTGGCCGCCTACAATCCACGTCGCCAGCCCATGAATCAAGGTAGGCATAATGCCGGTGAGCGTCGATCCTAGTTGTTGTTGCACTTGCTCTTGGACAATCTCCAGAATCCGTGCCACTTGTGCCTTGAGTTCTTGAACCTCGCGCGACTGGCTTTCCGAGCTGGTCTTTCTCTCCTTTCGCCCACCAGCGTTACAGTAGGACGACCATTTTGTGGACAAGCCTTTGCCGGCCACACGACCAGCTGACGACGGCGTACTGAGCTTATCCTTGTTTTTCATTACGTTCAACGCCCTATTTAGAGTGTTGTCCCAAGGGGTGCTCTGAGACGACCCTGTGATACTGCTTTTAGTCTCCTGCGGAAGGAATGTGAACCATTTAGAAATTTTGCTTCATTAATTAGAATGCAACCATATGGAGCTAATTACGCGGGGTGTATCCCTTACCAGAACAAGCTCAAGCGCCCTGGTCTTCTAATCCTCTGGTGCGCCATTAGGAACTTCTTTTTTTCATTATTTCTTGTTGCATCTAATAATTTGTTTTTTATCAAATTTGTTATTTTCATGAGGACTAGAACAGAAGATATCATCAAATATCATCAAATTTGTTTTTTTATTTTAAATTCAAAATATCATCAAATTTGTTATTTGAAAATATCATCAAATTTGTTATTTAAAAATATCATCAAAAAGCGGGGGAGGGTGCGAGGTGTCGGCGGCGGCGGTGGAGTAGGCCGGGGGAGGGTGTGGGGGGTCGGCGGCGGCGGTGGAGCGGGGGAGGGTGCGGTGGGTCGTCGGCAGCGGTGGAGCGGGGGAGGGTGTGGTGGGTCGTCAGCGGCGGTGGAGCAGGGGAGGGTGCGGGGATTCGTCGGCGGCGGTGGAGCGGGGGGAGGGTGCCGGGGATGCTCGGCGGCGAGGGGGATCTGGCGAGGGGGATAGCGATCGAGATGGAGGGGGGTCGAGATCTAGTGTCCTCATGAATATTCAATATTTTTTCATATTGAATATGAAAAAATATCATCAAATTTGAAAAAATATTCATGAATTCAAAAGGTGCCCATGAAATTTAAAAATATTCATGATATCAAAAAGTTCCCATGAAATACAATCGAGAAACGAACACTATGATTTAAATACAATCGATCTTAGCTAGCTATCTATTCACAATATTCTTGCCCTTCTTTTTCGCAAATGGAGTTCTTCTGTGGAACGGACGTGCTTTAGGTATCTTGAATATGAGGGTCCTGCACCCAGCCTCCATCGTTGTCTGCTCCGGCATCTTCATCTTCATGATCATGCCCTTCGTCTTGATCTTCCTCATCATCAGGTCCGGCATCTTCTACATGATGACTGTGTATAGCATCACCGTCGTGATCATGTCGTGGAGATTCTTCGTCTTCTTGCCCGCCCTCGTGCGGTGGTGTTTGTCTTGCTGCCCTTCCTCATTTCTTGCCCGGCCCCCATTGACGACTTCATAGTCATCTTCATCACCTTGCCACCGATAGCCATCCATGAAACCATGCAAGAGCAGGTAGTCCCGCACCTGCCTGGAATCTGGGTCTGCAATAAGGATGTTCAGCTTGCATCTTCGACACGGACATCTTATCTCCGTCTCGTTCTTTTGAAGCATCTCAGCCTTCGCGGAGCTCAAAAACCTATTCACGATGCCTTCGGTCATCATGCGGACCATGGTCGCCTGCGGGGTAGAGAAAAACGATATTTTAGAACCAAGAAAAAATTTGGCATGACTTTCCCTAAAAATAGGACCAAAAAGAATGCATAGTGCTAAAATTCTTGCCAAAACGAAAATGAATCAACATTCCGGCAAAATATTCGCAACTATCACATTGCAAATACCGGTACCTACAAACACAAACATATATGCAACACCACAAACATACATAGATCTAGCAAGGCCATAAAAAGTGCATGTGCACGTTGTTGAAGCGAGGGAGAAAAAAAGTAGATCTACAACATAAAGATAGCTTTCCCCTTACTTACCTATATAAAAAAGGTAATTTAACCACTTAATTTTGATGAATCTATGGTGCAAATGAGGTGAGGAGGAGGAGGCAGCCGACACAAGCCTGAAGGAGGAGGTGGAGAGAATGAGGTGGGGAAAGTGAGTGTGTAGGTGCGGCTGTCCAAAATATCTAGCTGGTCCCAGGTTACTAATGGCGCACCACCCACAAATGCGCCATTAGTAACCCTGGTTACTAATGGCGCACCAGCTTGAGGTGCGCCATTATTAGTTTTGCAAAAAAAATAGTAGTGGCGCACTGTGTTGGAGGTGCGCCATTACTATTTAAACTAGTAATGGCGCACTCTTCCCTGGTGCGCCATTAGTATTTTTGTAAAAATAATAAAAAAAATTGTTACTAATGGCGCACCGTGGGTCTCGTGCGCCATTAGTGTCTACCAAACTAATGGCGCGCCAACTCATGGTGCGCCATTACTATATATTAGTGGCGCACCACATGTCTGGTGCGCCATTAGTGGCCATATCATCTATAGCCCTTTTCCTAGTAGTGAGGGTCCATATTGAAAACTAAGGTGTCGGTGGGAACGACACCTATGTAATCACTGGGATCCCTTCTACGGTTGGCGGGCGCGGGCTTGTGCAAAGAGCGCATCTAGTAGCCAGCGCAAAGATCGTTTACCCAGGTTAGGGCCGCAAGGATGCGTAATACCCTAGTCCTGCTTTGGTGTATATTTGAGTGTTCTTGAGCTTTTGAACTAGCTGTGGTGCGTGCGTAGTCCCAAAGATCCGAATCCTTCTCCAGTACACCTCGGGCCTCCTTTTATAGTCAAAAGGGGTCGCCACAGTGGCACATAGGAGGTGGAAAGGTATATAGTGTACAAGCTTATCGCCTGTCATTGCGAGACAAGGCGTATTAAATGCGCCCCTTAGGTGTCCTGTTGCTTTATTGGGGACGGTAATGAGGCCCGTCCCGTCCGTCGTCGTTCCGCCTCGCTCCGACATGCGTCCAGGCCAACGAGGCATGTAGCGCCACATGAGCTGGCAGGCTACTGAGATGGCGTGGTGGTAGGGTCTTCACGAAGATCTGCATGCCACCATGCAGGTGCTTACTAGCTGGGTTAGCATCCATGTACTGCCACGTGGGTACTAGCCTTAGTTGGTGGGTCGACTGCTGAGATGGGGCGATGATGGGGCAACAAGGTCTTGTCGCGGTCCCGCTGAGCAACAACTCTCGCTAAGTCGACAACATCACCATGATGCCAGACTTCAACACGCACGGACTTGACCCAAGGTTGGCCGAGCCGGAGGAGGAGCGGGTGCAGGAGTTCTTCGACAACCTCTCAGAGAGGTATGCCCGCGATGAGCAACTGCTTATCAAGGACACCACCAAGGAGGAGCTGGACTACATCGCCGCCAGGGCGGCGGAGGCGACGCTTGCGAGGGAACCTGGCAGCGTCGGCCACGTGGAGAATGAGGCCGAGATGGCCGCGGAGGAGGAGGAGCTTGCCGGATGGGCAGAGCCTGCTGGGGAGGACAGCAGCGTCGACACCGGGGCCTCTCTCATCAAAGATGTGGTCGAGGAGTCAACCGAGGGAGGGGCCAGGGCTGACGACCCTCCAGCAACTGGGAGAAAGCGTGTCCTGCGACGTGCCAGCTCAGGTGAGCCGGTCCGGCCCGGTAGGACCAGACAGTGGCAAGAGGCCCAGGGGGAGTCCGTGCGACTGATGAGGGCTGTGACAGCGAGGAAGGTGGTGAAGGCCGCGGTGGCGAAGAAGAAAGATACCGCCTCTTCTCCGTCCAAGCGTCGCCAGACTCCATCCCCTTCCCCTCCTCCTGCAGAGGTCGATACAGAGGTCATCTTCGATCCTGGGTCTCTCAGCCAAAGGAGGAAGAGGAAGGCAGCGGAAGAGGAGGTGGAGGATGAGTAAGCATCTTGCCTTTCATCATCTCCGTTCCGTCAGACCGCGGTGGTTTCCTTGACTTGTTTTTATTTTTGCAGGGATATGGAGACGCTGGCCCAGAGGGTGGCGAAGAGGGCCAGGGCCTCGACGGGCGGCCATCCCCCGGCGGGCACCTCGAGAACGCCGCTGGTGTTGCAGAGCAGCCCAGATAGCAGCCCCCGGCGCAGCCCCCAGCGTGCGTTCACCACTCACTCCCCACTGACGTGTGTTGGGGTACGATCCCTTGGCGCTGACCTTGCCGTGGTTGCAGGAGGAGGACGGCAGCAGGAGGAGCCACTGAGGGCCACCCCCAACATGATGCCCCCATCAACCACTCCGCCCCGAGGGGCGTCCCCGGCAAGGGCGCCAAGCACCGAGCCCATGTGCACGGAGGAGGAGGAGGTGAACCCGGGTGCCGGTGGATCCGTCCCGGCACCAAATATCAGCGAGGAGGTGGCAACTTCTTCCGAGCCTGGGGCGGGTGATTTAATTGCCCTCTGTCCTTGTTCTTGCTTTCTCTTTTCAAACCTTGGGCTTGGCTTCGCCTCATTTCCCTCATCGGTATCCAGACCCTTCCTTGGCGGACCGGCCAGACATTGACACCGTCAGTGAGGAGGTCGCTAGGGACGCCGAGGCTGAGGCTGCCAAGATTGGCGCTGAGGAGGCTGCCAAGGGTGCTGCTGAGGATGCCGCTAAGGGGCCGGGCGGGGAGACCGGCAGGGCCGCTGCCGAGGAGGCTGACAAGGGGCCTACTAGGGAGGCCGGCAAGGCCGGTGCCGAGGAGGGGGTGGTTGACGACCAACCTTCCTCCTCCGCTGCCTCTAGCTCGGGAAAGTGCCTGAAGGTGAGTGATGACATGTTCATCCACCTTCTAGGGATGGTGAGCACCAGGTCACCCACCGAGGGGGTGGTGTTTGATGACGAGGTGCTCGCCGCCACCAGGCTCGAGGTTGTTGACGAACCGAGCGCCGGTGATGGCGGTTCCTAGGAAGAGCGGCTCCTCCAGGCCATGAGCTTCAACTTCCAGAAGCTCCAGGCGCTTCATCATGCCCTCCTGGACAAGGCCATGTCCAGGATGGTGGCGGTGGACAAGGTGGAGGAGGATCTCGAGGAGCGTGTTGCCGAGACGCATGCTTGGTTCCGCCAGGCCTGTGAGGAACTGAAGTCCACCCAAGATCTGTTGGCCGAGCACAAGTAGGAGCTTGTCCTGAAGCAGGCCGGCGTCGAGAAGGCCCAGGAGGCGGTGAAGGCACAGGCCGCCAAGGACGAGGCCGCTCGGCACCAGCATCAGGTCGTGCTGAACTCCCAAGAGGAGGACCTTGCCGCTTGTGAGGAGAATCTCGTCGCGAAACTCTGTGGCAAGGATGAGGAGGTCAAGAACCTTGTCGTGCAGCGGACCCGGGAGCTGGAGCAGAGGCACGAGGAGGCACTCAATGCTCAGGCCCAGGTCCAGGCCGGCAAGGTGAACGAGCTGGAGGTGGAGCAGGACAGGCTGAGGAAGAAGGTCCTGGAGCTGATTGAGGAGAGGGATGCGGCCAGAGGTGCTTTGGCTAATGCGCATGCCACAGTCCTCGGCAAGGCCGAGCTTCTCTCAAAGGCCAATGACACCATCAGGGATCTGAAGCTGCAGCTGGAGGGCCTCGAGGGGACGCTTTCGGAGGTCAGGGCCTGGGAGGAGACCATGACCAAAGATTTGGAAGCCGAGAGGCAGCTGCGAAGGAATGATGCTGCTAACCACGCAGATTTTATGAAGGGCAAAAACCTCTAGATCAACCGATATCACCGGTAGGATCACCACGCAACTGGCTAACATGGGGATGCCGAACATGAGGTATGCCCCTGAGCCGAATGTGAGTCCCAATGCCAAACTGACCCTGTTCTTCGAGGGCGTTCTTGGAGCTCTGGACCAATTCCGCTCCAACAGAGCGACCTCCTTGGCCAATGAGTCCTGGAAGCTTTGCGGGGGTGTCCTGACCAAGGTCCTCACCACGGTGGCGCACTTGAACCCCAACCTCGACTTCTACGCCGCGCTGGAGAGCTTGTGGGAGGATGTGGACCTTGCAGCGCTCGAAGAACGTATCGAGACCATCATCAGCCGCGTCGACGGAGTTCGGAGGATAGAGGGCCAGTGACGGGACTAGGCACCCCATTTCTCATCACCGCTGCAATTTCATGACCAAGACAATATTTATCTTTAGTTAGAACCGCAACAACAATTGATGTAATATAACTCTGCAGTACCTTGAAATGATGCATGTTATTTTCCTGTTCGATCATTCATTGTATGTATACCCTATGCTCAACTGGATAGGCTTGCCGGCACGCGAACCCAGGTTGCGGTGTTTCGAGGACTGATCCTCGCAACCGGTCTGGTGTTCCTACGGCCAAGTAAACCACCTCCCCGTTCTCAGCACGGCCACTTGAACTGTTGAGCGGACTCGAAACAAAACAAGGGCGTTGCCAATAGCGGGAAGGCCACCTTGCCGTTCTCGACGCGGCCACTTGAACTATTGAGCGGAATCGAAACAGAACAAGGGTGTTGCCAATAGCGGAAGGCCCCCATCGTGTGCATGTTTTTCATACCAAGAGCAGGATCTCCGAGGAAAACAACCTTATTCAAAAAAGAATTAGTCAAATTTTCGAATGACTTAGCTTTCCTATCGCTGCGAGAACGTTTACTACATCCGTGAATGATGCCACTCATTCGGTCATCTTCTTCCTTGGGGCGACGACCATGATGAAACCGCTGCGCCAGCTAGACCAGATTTCCAAAACTACGCCCCCTACCTGGAGGGCCAGAGATGTCGGTGGGAACGACACCTATGGAATCACTGGGATCCCTTCTACGGTTGGCGGGCGTGGGGTTATGCAAAGAGCGGGTGTAGTAGCCAGCGCAAAGATCGTTTACCCAGGTTCGGGCCACAAGGATGCGTAATACCCTATTCCTGCTTTGGTGTATATTTGAGTGTTCTTGAGCTTTCGAGCTAGCTGCGGTGTGTGCGTAGTCCAAAAGATCCAAATCCTTCTCCAGTACACCTTGGGCCTCCTTTATAGTCAAAAGGGGTCGCCACAGTGGCACACAGGAGGTGGAAAGGTATACAATGTACAAGCTTATTGCCTGTTATTATGGGACAAGGCTCATTAAAGGCGCCCCTTAGGTGTCCCGTTTCTTTATTGGGGACGGTAACGAGGCCCGTCCCGTCCGTCGCCATTCCGCCTCGCTCCGACACGCGTCCAGGCGAACGAGGTATGTAGCGCCACGTGAGCTGGTAGCCTGCTGAGATGGCGTGGTGGTAGGGTCTTCACGAAGATCTTCATGCCACCACGCAGGTGCTTGACTAGCTGGGTTAGCATCCACGTACTGCCACGTGGGTACTAGCCTTAGTTGGTGGGTCGGCCCTAAGCTTGGGCGGTGACGGGGCGGCAAGGTCTTGTCGTGATCCCTCTTATATTCCCGGCAAGGGTCTTGCCGGGTTCTTGTGATCGCCCTCGGCAGGAGTCTTGCCGGGGCCATGCGAGTGTTTTCGGCAAGGAGCCTTGTCGGGGCTTAGGGAGCATCCTCGACAAGGGGGCTTGCGATTAGCTTATCTTCTAGTCATCGTCTAGTCTTGTGGGGTCTTTGTCTTCACAAAGATTTGTATGTCACCATGGAGGTGCCTCCCGAGCCTTGGTTCCAATGTGGTTGATGGTGTTGGAACCCTTGGGCTCAAGGGTGGCGCGCTCTACTGGCGTTTGGCAAGTTGCCCCGGCAAGGGTCTTGCTCGGGGAGTCCACCTCACCCTCTTGCTCTTTGTGTCTCCGGTCATGGCGTTGTTCTGGTTGTCTTGTGCTTCTGCTTCCTCTGCCCCGCTAGGTATGGCCGTAGGCGCAGCTCTAACTATCCACGCACAAGTAAAGGGGTACAAAAGAGGGCCCCTACTTTTGTGCACCGACATAAGGGATATTAAGGCCTCCTTTTAATAGAGAACCGGAACAAAGCACTAACACATAGTGAATACATTAACTCCTCAAACTACGGTCATTACCCAGAGTGGGCCGGTTGTTGTCACTCTGGGGTTGTCGGATCATAACACGTAGTTGGTGACTATAACTTGCAAGATCGGATTTAGAACATGGATATAACGGTGATAACATAAACGGTTCAGATCTGAAATCATGGCACCCGGGCCCAAAGTGACAAGCGTTAAGCATGGCAAAGTCATAGCAGCATCAATTTAAGAACATAATGGATACTAGTTATCAGGCCCTAAGAATACTAACTCGATTACATGATGAATCTCATCCAACTCCTCACCGACCAGCGAGCCTATGAAGGATTTACTCACTCCCAGTGGGGAGCATCATGGAATTGGCGATGGAGAAGGGTTGGTGATGACGAAGAACGAAGACCCCCCTCTCTGGAGCCCCAAACGGACTCCAGATCTGCCCTCCCGGGGAAGAACATGGCTTGGTGGCGGCTCTATCTCATGGATCACGATAATTCTTTCCCCTTGATTTTTTCTAGAAATATGTAAATTTATAGTATCAGGGGGGTCGTCAGTGGGCCACTAGGTGGGTACAAGCCACCTAGGCGCGCCAGGAGAGGGGGACGCGCCCTGGTGGGTTGTGCCCACCCAGGGGCCCCTCTCTGGTGGGTCTTGGCACTAGAAATTCTTATTATTGATATAAAAAATCCTCGCAAAGTTTCGTTCCATTCAGAGAACTTCCATTTCTGCACGAAAACAACACCATGGTAGTTCTGCTGAAAACAATGTCAGTCCGGGGTTAGTTTCATTCAAATCATGCAAATTAGAGTCCAAAACAAGAGCAAAAGTGTGAGAAAAAGTAGATACGTTGGAGACGTATCAACTCCCCCAAGCTTAAACCTTTGCTTGTCCTCAAGCAATTTAGTTGATAAACTGAAAGTGAGAAAGAAAAACCTTTACCAACTCTTTTGCTATTGTTTGCATAAATAAGCTTAAACAGCACCCAGGTTTTCAGCCAACATTATAACTAACCATGTCGACAATAACTCTTAAAGATTATAATGAATCATATTAATGACATAATCAGCTAGCGAGCAATAATAAGATATCTCAAATGGCAACACGTTGTCAAAACAACCATCATATAATATGAAAATAATGGTATGTCGCTAGCCCTTTCTGAGACCGCAAAACATAAATGCAGAGCACCTCCAAAGTTCAAGTAGCGAATAAACATTGTAATTCATGGTAAAAAAGATCCAGTCATGATGGAACCAACATTAGCTACACACAATGCATAAATCATGACAGTTGTGCTCTACTTTGTTTGTGCCGCTTGTTTTTTAGAAGGTGATGACACAACATAAAAGTAAATGGAAAGTTCCTTCATAGAGGGAAGCAGTGATTTGCAGAGGTGACAGAGTTTAGTTTTTAAAACAGAGATAAATGATATTTTGGGACATGCACCCTTCTTATTCACTTCACGACCATCAGTTATCAACATCTTCCATGTTAAGCATGGTAGTGGCGGTTCCCAAGCGGTAAAATTAAAGGTTTGGACTCCATTGGGAGTTTTTGTTTGATTATTTAAGAGATGAACTCTTTTTGTATTTTGCAGTTTGGGACTGGGGATCCCTATTACCGCCCATTTTCTCCTGCGATGGCGAGTGAATAAGCACTCGACCTGAGAATAACCTGCTTAGCACGGAAGATATCGACCACCTCCTGTTGTTCCATGAACGATCTAGGCACACAAAACTTACAATTTTTTGAAGTTTTTAGAGGTGGCACATGAAAATTTACTTAGGATGCCAGGGTAATACCACATATAGGTAGGTATGATGGACTCATTTGGAATAACTTTGGGTTCAAGGTTTTTGATGTACAAGTAGAATCCCCGCTTAGTACATGGGAAGGCTAGCAATTTAGATTGAGAAACGGCCACCTAGAGAGCAACAATGATCATCACCATGCATTATGCGTAAGTAACATTGGACACTAGCATGAGTAGGATATGAACACCGTGAACATAAACATTATAGAGGCTATGTTCATTTTGATTCAACTACATGCCTGAACATGTACCAATCCAAGCCACTTGAACATTCAGAGGAGGATACCATATCATCATACTACATCACAATCATTTTAACACTATGTTGATATCCAAGATAAATCATTATTAACTCCCAGCTACTTATGCATGGCATCATAAACTATAATCTCTAATTTTCATTGCAAACATGTTTAATCATAATGGGCTGAAGCATGGATGCTAGGTTAAACATATTTACACAAACAGGACAAGTCGAGTTCATACCAGTTTCTCTTTGCCACAACCAGTTCATCGAATGTCGTCATTATTGCCTTTCACTTGCTTAGCTGAATGATATGAAAATAATAATAGTGCAAGAGTGCCATGGACTAAGCTAGAATCTGCAAGCATTTTATTCAACAGGAGAAGACAAGGTAAAATGGGCTCTTTATTAGTTCAACAATTATTTATATGAGAGCCACTCAATATTTTCATCGTGGTCTTCTCCTCGGTACAACTCGAATAAAAGAAAACAATTTCAGAGAAACACACTGAAATATTTTTGGAGTTTTTGGTTTTCTTTAGCAAGCGAATAAAAGGGAAAAGCAAAAACGAGAAGAACTATTTACATAAGAAAGCTCCCAACAAGCAAAAGAAGAACAAGGAAATCTTTTTGGATTTTCTTTTCAGTACTGCTACTAAGCATACATAGAAAGTAAATTAACTACAACTATTTTTTTTTGTTTTTTCTAAAGTTTTAACAAACACACAAGAAGAAAGCAAGAAAAAAAATCTAAGCATGGATGATGAAATGGAAAAGTGTGAGCACCGGCAAATGAACAAATAGACATGAATGATATGTGAACATGAATATAATGTCGGTGAGAACACGTACTCCCCCAAGCTTAGGCTTTTAGCCTAACTTGGTAGTGAATTAGTAGCCTGGAGGGTAGTAGTCGGTGTGGTAGCTCCCAGAGTCTCGTGGTGCGGATGCCTCAGCATGTCGCGCCGCCACCACTGCTGCGTTATGTGCTCGGGCCTCTCTCTCAAGGACAAAATATCTTTCCTTGCTGTGATAATCAAACAGAGCAGGCACAGGCAAATATTTGTCCACAACATGTGATTGGTTAAACAACAAATTATAAGTGAAGTTATCAACAATTCCCTTGAGAATTTTATGATATTTCAAGGCATCAAAATCTAAATACCGAGTGGGTAGGATAGGATCAAAGGTCAAAGGTGAGACACCCAGCCCTCGAGCCAGGCGTGTGGCATAAATTCCACCATAGAACCAGCCACTTTTAGCATTGTGCTGAAGTTTGCATGCAACAATCGCTCCAAGGTTATAATTCCTTTCACCACTGAGAGCGGTGTGAAGGAGGCTCAAGTCTGGCGCACAAAGTATGCTACAGTCTTGCTTGCCTAATATTCATTTCCCATTAAATAATGCAAAATACTGAATTGCGGGAAAGTGAATGCTCTTTATTCTTCCTTGTCTCACTCCCCTATTTTTTCCGAAGCACAAGCTATTCAAGAAAGACTCATACTCAACCGTTGGTGGCTCATCAAGCGAACCCCAAAATGGCAATTTGCAATGGTAAGCCAAATTCTCCAGTAGGATAGTATAAGGATTATCATAAAGCATAAACGACACCCTAGACTAATGTGGAAAATATTTAAATCCTTTAACAAATGATTCAGTGAGAAGTTGGTGTTGTAAACACTTATCTGATAGGTAGGGACCGAGGCCGACATTGTGAACATATTGCTCAAATTCCACCTTAATGCCCACACGTACCATATATTCATCGCTAGGCCATAAACATGTCTTGGTGGCAGCATCTCGTTTGGAACTCTCACTTGGTTCAACATAAGACCGACGGGCGGAACTGTCGCTAGAAGATGCCCCCGAGGATCGTCTCCTCAAAGAACTCCTTCCAAATAGGTTCATCATGTCCGCGTACAATTTTCTGAAAATAAAAATTTTGGACAGGCAAAAATTTGTCAACAATACTTTGTAAGATTGATAGCAACTACTCATAGGGATACATAGAGGCCATAACAAGCATTTGGACAACTTAGAACACTAAGAATTCAGCATGCAAGCACATCTACAGTAGCACCAAGAGCAGCTAATTATTCAAAGCATAAACCATTAAAACAAAAACTAATTGGGAAAATGATGGAGTCACATACCAAGCAACAATCCCTCGAAACAGTTTTTGTAACGGAGCTTCGAGCAAAGAGATCGAAATCCACGGGTTTGAGCTCAAGAACACGGGAGGGAGAGCAATGGGGATTTTTTTCTTGAGGTAAGTGAGGGGGCCCACGTGGCGACCACAACTCACCAGGGCGTGCCTGGGGGTGCTGGCGCGCCCAGGTGGGTTGTGCCCACCTAGTGCACCTCCCTCTGATGTTTATTGCACCAAAACATCTCAACTATTTTGAAAAAAATTGTAATAAATTTTCAAGGCATTCTGAGAACTTCTCTTTTTGGAACATTTTTTTATTGCACGAGAAATTCAGAAAACAGGCAAAACATGGCATTTTATTTTATTTAACTAATAAAAATAGAGAATGAAAAGTAGGGACAGAAATTGGTGCTTACTAAATGCATCAACTTCATGCCGTTCAAAAATGATCCATTAATAAGGTTGATCAAGTCTTATTAACAACCACTTTCGATTAGCATGAAATCGATAAACTTTCATAAATTACTAAGTTACCTCAATGGGGATATGCATTTCCCCAACAATAAGCATTTCATATTTCTTTTTGACAGTAGGTAGAGGTATTTGAATTCTTCCAATAGTGATTGTCGGAGATTTTTCAATAACATTAATACCATTCACATGGATTTGGTTCTTCGGAAAGTGCACCGTATGCTCATTACCAATAATATGAAAAGTGACATTGCTTTTATTGCAATCAATAACAGCCCCTGCAGTATTCAAGAAGGGTCTATCAAGGATAATCGACATGTTGTCGTCCTCAAGCATCTCAAGTATAACAAAGTCAGTCAAAATAGTAACATTAGCAACAACAACGGGCACATTCGCACAGATACCGATAGGTATGGCAGTTGATTTGTCAGCCATTTGCGAAGATATTTCAGTGGGTGTGAGTTTATCCAAGTCAAGTCTTTTATACAAAGATAAAGGCATGACACTAACACCAGCTCCCAAATCACACAAGGAAGTTTTCACATAACTCTTTTTGATAGAGCAAGGTATAGTTGGTATTCCCGGATCTACAAGTTCTTTGGGTACTCCATCTTTAAAAGTATAATTAGCAAGCATAGTGGAGATTTAAGCGTCTAGTATTTTTCTTTTATTTGAGATGATGTCTTTCATATACTTTGCATAAGGAGGCATTTTCAAGATATCAGTCAAGCGAGTACGCAAAAAGACTAGCCTCAGCATTTCAGCAAAGCGTTCAATTTTTCATCATCATTCTTTTTAGTTGACTTGTGCGAAAAAATATAGGTTTTTGAACCCACGGTTCCCTTCCCTTACCGTGTTTCCTAGCAATGAAGTCACTTTTGTCATATCTTTTATTTTTAGATTGTGGGTTATCAAGATCAACGGGTGGTTCTATCTCAACATCATTATCTGGTTCTTTATCATTGGTTGGTTGAGAGTCTTCATGAACCTCATCATTATCTTTTTCATTATCATTAGGTGAGTGTTCATTACCAGATTGAGTTTCAGCATCAGAGATAGAACTCTCATTTTCATTATCAGGAGGTTTTTTATTTCAGGTTCACTAGGAGCATGCAAAGTCCAATCATTTTTCTTTTTCTTTTTCTTCCTAGAAGGACTAGGTGCACTAGTGTTAGCTATTTGTGAATCTTGTTCAATTATTTTAGGGTGTCCCTCAGCATAAAGTGGTTCCTGAGTCATTTTACCTCCTCTAGTTGCAACTCTAATAGCAAAGTCATGCATATTATTATTCATTTCATCTAGCAATTCTCTTTGTGATTTAGCAACTTGTTCTAACTGAGTTTGAACCATAGAAGCATGGTTTCCAACACCTCTAACATCATTTGATATTCTAAATAACAAGTCACTCAAGCGTGCAATCATATCAGAGTTGTATTTCAATTGTTTCATAACATTTGCATTGAAGTGATCTTGTTTCCTAATGTAGTTTTCAAACTCATAAAGGCATTGACTAGGATGCATATTGTGAGGATTGTCATTATCATTGAACGTCATAAGAGAATTTACCTCTACCACCTTAGGCAGTGGTGGTGTATTAACCCCATGTATTTCTTCAATAGGAGGTAAATTTTTAGCATCCTCGGCTTTAATACCTTTTTCCTTCATAGATTTCTTTGCCTCTTGCATATCTTCGGGACTGAGATATAATATAACCCTCTTCTTCGAAGTGGGTTTAGGCGGTGGTTCGGGAATAGTCCAATCATCATAATTTTTTAATATTTTATTCAATAATTCTTCAGCTTGAGCAATAGTCCGTTCCCTGAAAACGCAACCAGCACAACTATCTAGGAAGTCCCTAGAAGCATCGGTTAGTCCATTATAGAAGATATCAAGTATTTCATTTCTCTTAAGAGGATGATAAGGCAAAGCATTAAGTAACTGGCAAAGCCTCCCCCAAGCTTGTCGGAGACTCTCTTCTTTAGTTTGCACAAAGTTAAATATTTCCTGTAAGGCAGCTTGTTTCCTGGGGACTATGCACACAACCAGGAGCAAGAGTATTGTACCAAGCTTTAGCATCACCCTTTAATGAGAAAGGAAATAATTTGAGAATAAAGTAATAGCGAGTTTTCTCATCATGAGTAAAAAGGGTGGCTCTGTCATTCAACTTAGTAAGATGTGCCACAACAGTTTTAGTTTCATAACCATGGAAGTGATCAGATTCAATCAAAGTAATTAACTCTAGGTCGACAGAGAATTCATAATCCTTATCATCAATAAAGATAGGAGAAGTTGAAAACTTAGGATCACATTTCCTTCTAGCATTCAGAGATTTTTCCTTATACTTGTGTAATAATTTCTCTAGATCATCTCTATCATTGCAAGCAAGAATATCTCTAGTTGCTTTTTCACTCATAACATAACCTTCTGGCAGGCTAGTTCTAGCAGGTGTTTTAGGAGTTTCAGTTTCAAGCTCATCATCATATTCAACAACATCATGTTGTATAACTCTAGCAATTTGTTAACCAACAAATTCACCAAGTGGCACATCATCATTATCACGCAAGGTACTAGCATCATCATAAGCATCATTCATAGTAGAAGTAGCATCATCAATAACTTGCGACATATCAGAATTAATAGCATCTGCTGGTGTTGCAAGTTTATTCATAACAGAAGGCACTGTTCAAGATATCTTTCGATATTTCGATAAATCGGCCGATTTATCGCTTATCGGTGTCTGACCGATAATATAAATCGGCCGATAAATTACCCGATATGGCGATAAATTGGGCGATATGCCGATAAACTAGCCGATTTACCCCTTATCATGGGTCAACTGATAAATTCCCGATAAAGCGATATCGCCAACATTGACAGAAGGTGAATCTAAAGCAGAACTGGATTGTAGTTCCTTACCTGCCCTCGTCCTTGAGGGAAATATCTTAGTCTTAGGATCCTTCAGATTCTTCATAGTGATAATATGATCACAATCCCAAGTGACTCAACAAATATAGCTATGCTCCCCGACAATGGCGCCAGAAAAAGGTCTTGATAACCCACAAGTATAGGGGATCGCAACAGTTTTCGAGGGTAAAGTATTCAACCCTAATTTATAGATTCGACACAAGGGGAGCCAAATAATATTTGAAGGTATTAGCAGCTAAGTTGTCAATTCAACCACACCTGGAGATTAATTATCTACAGAAAATTGATCAGTAGCAAAGTAGTTTGATAGTTTTGATAGTAGTGACAGCAGCAACAGTAATAGTAACAGTGATGGCAGTAATTTTGTAGCAAGTGTAATAGTGATGATAGAAGTAGTAACTTAGCAGAAACAATATAGGATAAATTCGTAGGCATTGGATCGGTGACTTGTTGGATGATATTCATCATGAGACAGTTATAACCTAGAGCGATAGGGCACTAGCTCCAGTTCATCGATATAATGTAGGCATGTATTCCGTAAATAGTCATGCATGCTTTATTAAAAGAACTTGGATGCCATCTTTTGTCCTACCCTCCCGTGGCAGCGGGGTCCATATTGGAAACTAAGGGATATTAAGGCCTCCTTTTAATACAGAACCAAAACAAAGCATTAACACATAGTGAATACGTGACCTCCTCAAACCACGGTCATCACCGAGAGTGTGCCCGGTTGTTGTCACTGCGGGGTTGTTGGATCATAACACATAGTAGGTGACTATTGCAAGATCAGATCTAGAGCATGGATATAATGGTGATAACATAAACGGTTCAGATCTAAAATCATGGCACCCGGGCCCAAAGTGACAAGCATTAAGCATGGCAAAGTCATAGCAACATCAATCTAAGAACATAGTGGATATTAGGGATCAGGCCCTAACAAAATTGATTATTTTTTCTAGAAATATGTGAATTTATTGTATCAGGGGGGTCATCGGCGGGGCCATCAAGTGGGTACAACCCACCTGGGTGCACCAGGAGAGTGGGGCGCGCCCTGGTGGGTTGTGGCCACCCAGGTGCCCCTCTCTGGTGGGTCTTTGCTCCAGAAATTCTTATTATTGATATAAAAAATCCTCTCAAAGTTTCGTTCCATTCCGAGAACTTTCATTTCTGCACAAAAACAACACCATGGTAGTTCTGCTGAAAACAGCGTTAGTCCGGGGGTAGTTTCATTCAAATCATGCAAATTAGAGTCCAAAACAAGAGGAAAAGGGTGAGAAAAAGTAGATACGTTGGAGACGTAACACTTAGTTACCTTCAACTTCTTGCTGGGCTTGGCTATACCGTTGAAAATAAGACATATAAGTATGTCAACATATCAGTGTACAAGGGTTAAAAGCAAAGAAATTAAATATATTCTCACCCAGGGGCAAGTTTGAACGGAGGAATCTGGGTCCCAGTAGAGTCACCGGAGGATGAATGAGAGGTTCCGTGATAATTTGAGTCAGAAGGATTAAGCGGTTGACGGATAAGACCTACCTTTGGAAAAGAAAAGTTTGAGTTTTGAGGCACCTCTGTTGGGCACTTGCGAGGGCCTGGCTTATTGGGTAAGCCGGCATGAAGGTCCCCCCCCCCCCCGCTGTTACGGGTCGTACACCGAGCTTCATGCTGTTGTTTCTTCAAAATAAATTTTGGATCCAAGTAAGCTAAAGGGTCAGAAAACCTTACTTTCTGGGTCACTTGCCGAACTTTCTGTCTTTGTAAGGGCTCTGAGTTGGAGGAAATAATAATTACCTCTTCAGCATCTGCTTGGCTAGTATCCATGTCATCCTGAGAGGGGTCAGCGTCAATAAGATGTACAAAAAAGGAGCCAAGGGAATCAAGTTCTACCTCCGACTCATCATCGTTTAGTGCAAAAAGCTCTGTGGAATCTGTTTTCTTTTGGTTCTTCTTTGGAGCTTTGCTCTTTGCGCGGGACTTCTTGGTCGGTTTTTCTTGCAGCTTCTTGTTCTAGAAAGAAGAGTCAGCCTGGAAAAAGCATGTAATGATAAGGGGTGTGCAGTTTAATGTAATGGATAAAGTAAATTGTTGTGAAACACTTACATCTGGAGCTTGGTTAAGAGCACAGAAGGGATTTAACCCAGTTTTGCGGCAGCTTTTAAGCTCTCCCCGAGCAGCGTCTTGGTCATCTCATTGATCTCTTTGTCTTCCAAATGCACTTGATAGTAATGTTGTGGGTCATTGACATCACAAGTATATTTACACATCAAGCCGGGCCTGCAGCTTAAAGGTATGATCCTCCAAGCAATCCAACATCGGACCAGATCGGCGCCGGTTAATCCATTTGCCAGCAAAGCTCTTACCTCTGATCCGGTCTGGGAGTACATGCTTTGGGCTAAGCCGGCAGTCATGGAAACTAGGCAGAGGATTTTCATTTGATGTAGATGTGTCTTGGCAATAAAACCAAGTCTGATTCCAGTCCTTCGGGTGACTGGGAAGTGCGGTTGCGGGGAAGATAGCATCTATTCGTCTTTGAATTGAAATGTCACCAAGGTCTAAGCAAGGTCCATCTGTGAACTCGGTCTGGCGGTTCAAATAATAGTACTCTCGAAAAAGATCGACAATAGGCTCTTATTGAAGGTAAACTTCACAAAAGACTTGAAAGTTGTAGATTTTGGAAATGGAGTTGGGTCCAATATCTTGGTGATGAAGTTTGAAAAAATGCAATACATCGCGAAAGAATTTTGAGCTGGGCGGTTAGAAGCCACAGTTCATATGGTCAGCAAAAACTATGACTTCGCCTTCCTTTGGTAGAGGTCTAGCTGCTATTCCTTGAGCTCGCCAGTGGATAACAACTTTTGCTCGTAAGAAGCCCACTTGGACATACTCGTTAAGGGTTTGCTCCATAACAGTAGATGCAACTCAGTCGCACGAGGTAATAGTCTTAGTCATCTTTGACAATGAATGCCTGAGAAGTACAGTATGGTGGATCAGTATTGTGAGGAAGAATCGCCCGATGTTTTCAAAGTTCATGTTTAATTTAGCCGTTTCATAGTAAATGACTATTGATACTCAATTGGTAAGCCGACTAAGGTTCTGGCAGGTCATAGAAGGTTGACAGTTCAACCGCCTAGCAAGTAAGTGGCGGGTTAGTTAACTATCAAGAAAGTTGAAAATTTTCTAAGTATGGGAGAAACATGTTCCACAAGTTCAGGTTATATTTATGGATCTACAGCAGTTCGAAAAAGGAGCATGATTGCTAAACCTAAATATGATAGTGCAAGAACATGTGAGCTGGGTTTGAATCTCAGGAAGACAGGATGCATCTTTGATTGGAAACGGATGCTAAAACTGCTAGCGCGCAAATTTCGTACTGCTTTTTGGATTGAACTAAGCATTGGCAGAGAAACTATGACGAGCAGCGACGAACACCGACGAACTAGGGTAACCTAATGCGGATTGAGAATAAGTTTATATGAGTACCTATTGATGCTGATGAACAGTGGAGGGGCCCCATGATCTCTGGTTACGGTTTGGTCGATGCAGCGGCCTACGCCGGAGTTGTTGAAGAAAGTCGATGGCGGCGGCCGAGCTCGTGCTGCAGCGGTCGGTGTGAGGAAGACGAAGAAGAAGAGGTAGAGGCAGGGGTAAAAGTGAAAAAGAGGGCCTCCTATCCCTATTTTATAAGGAAGTGATAAGATGGCATGCGCGGAAATCGAGGAGGCAAAATGATTATGATAACAATGCAGGCGCCTCGATTTTCGGGAGGCCTATTAACATAAAGATCCGTTGAGATATCCTATGCCTTGTGTGGAATTAATGCAATGACATCATGGCGGGTTATAATGAGTCTGCTTATGTGACGTCATGGCGGGTTATAGCTGACAGATGAAGATTCAACACTGATACATTCTGCTAAGTTAAACAGTGGAGATTGATGTGAACAAGTTCAAATCAGCCTGGGGCCTAATGTTGGGGATATAGCTCCTAGGTGTGACCCGCCTAGGAGGGGCCGGGTTACACGTTGGCAGCTTAACATTAAAAAGGTCCAAGGAGGCCCATGGAGAAGTACGAAGACGGCGGCTCTTGGAGGCAGGCCTGGTAAAGGCCCAAGACCTGGGCCTGAGATCCTCCGTATGAAGACTTGTTCTGTAAGGCATGATTAGTTGAAAACTGAGCCGGTTACGTTGAGTGAGCCGGCGAGACTCTGTAAGCCTTCGGGTCTCCACCTGTGTATATAAGGGTGAGACTCGGTGGCGAGTTAACTCAAGAAACAAGCAATCGAGAACGAGTTCAAGCGTATTCGGTCCCTTATAATCAAAACCCAAGCAATACAACTAGAAGCAGGGCGTAGGCTTTTACCTCATTGTGAGGGGCCGAACCTGGGTAAACTCTCTGTGTCCTTTGACCCGTTCAACCCCGTAGATGGAAACCACGAACACCTATGTGACCAGAGGGCCCTTTGCTGGTTTGGCAGGGGGGATGTCGCGTTGCACAAAGAGCAGACCGGCGTGGGGTAGTGCGGCAGGGATCACACGAGCAATTTTACCCAGGTTCAGGCCTCCGTGAGGCGTAAAACCCTACTCCTGCTTTGTTGTATTGATGATGGAAGAGTGGTGGTGGAGCGTAGGACACTTTCCCGGTAGGGGCGGCAGTGGCTACCGTGCTATTCTTCCAGCTCCATGCCTACTCGCTTGACACGTCGCAGGACGGGTGTCATCTATAGGCATCTCCTACAAAAAGGGGCCGCCATTTGGCTTATGGCTGCCACTTAGTCACTTTGCGGCTTGACACTGCACTGATTAACAACGTCGGTCGTGGCGGAGTGGTTGGTGAGGTGGTTTCGCCTCCGCGAGTCCCAGCAGGCCCTACCGAGACGCCTTGGACGTCTCCTTCCAGGTGTGGCCCCGTCCTTGTCGAGCTCGCCTGCCCGGCAAGGGAGGCTTTTCTCCTAGTGGTGTCTTGCTTCTCTGGCTTGATCTTGGTCCTCTTGATCTGCATGTTGGTCTTTCGAATCTCTTGGTTCCTTGTACTCTTACTTAGGTTGGAGCCTTGATCTTGTTCCCGTGCCTATGCACAGTCTGGGCAACAGACCCAGGGTTTGTTGCACCGACAGAAGCGCTCGGGCCTGCCCTGAACGCGCTGCCAAGCATCGTCGGGGTAGGGCCTAATAAGTCCACAGGAGGGGGTGCTAAAGAGGCTGGTCTCTTGAGGTCTTCTCTGCTTCTTCGTTAATCTTGGGTCCAGCCCGGTTTCTGGATTCCCCGTGCGTCGTGTGCAATGTTATGGGAGAACTATGATCGTGGCACGCGGATTCTCCTCGACCCACGATCACGGGGCGGAAACTTCCGTCCCGCTTGCCTCCTGTTTCGCACGCACCTGCCTCGTGTTCTGCATGCATTGGGCATGGTAGGTGGTGGATGCGGAGGGCACAGGAAGGAGTGCCATGGCCAAAAACCGGGTGCAGATGGTTGGAGCATAGGGTCGGCCTTGATTCTTAGAGCCTCAAAGGGTGCAGAGAGGCCACATTGGAGAAGCGGGGTGGTTATTTCCTGTGTGAGGAGCCAGCCCCCTGCCTCGCCCTCCTATAAAGAGGGGATGGGGCAGTGCCTTGATACGTCTCCAACGTATCTACTTTTCCTAATGCTTTTCCTCTTGTTTTGGACTCTAGTTTGCATGATTTGAATGAAACTAACCCCGGACTGATGTTGTTTTCAGCAGAACTACCATGGTGTTGTTTTGTGCAGAAATAAAAGTTCTCGGAATCGAACGAAACTTTGTGAGGATTTTTTATACAATAAATAAGAATTTATGGAGCCAAGATCCATCAGGGGGGCACCTGGGTGGGCATAACCCACCAGGGCGCCCCCCCGCCTAGCGTGCCTAGGTGGGTTGTCCCCACCTAGTGGCCCTGCAGACCCTAAAACCGATGCTATCAAATCCTATTTTTCAAGAAAAAAATCAGGGAGAAAGAATTATCACAATCCACAAGACAAAGCCGCCATCACTTCCTGTTCTTCATCGGGAGGCCAGATCTGGAGTCCATTTGGAACTCCGGAGAGGGGATATTCGTTCTTCGTCATAACCAACCCTTCTCCATCGCCAATTCCATGATGCTCCCCACCGGGAGTGAGTAATTCCTTCGTATGCTCCCTGGTCGGTGTGGAATTGGATGAGATTCATCATGTAATCGAGTCCATTTTGTTAGGGCCTGATCCCTACTATCCACTATCTTCTAAGATTGATGTTGTTATGACGTTGCCATGCTTAATGCCTGTCACTTCACTACAAAAAAATACAATTCTGTGATGATACGTGTTTGTCACACTAGGTCGCATTTTTGTCATGCATGTACATCCATGACGATTTTATGACAGAATCAAGATAGTCATACCTGTGCTGTCGTAGAAGTGTTCCATGACATTACCAAAATTATCATCACGGAAGTGTCCACTTCCATGACGATAAATCGTGCGTCACAGAAGTGCTTTCATCAAGGGTGACGGACACGTGGCATCCACCGTAACGGAACGCCGTTAAGCTAACGGGTTGGATTTTGGATCCGATAACCCGTTAACAGCCCTAACCAATGGGAAATTTCCACGTGTAAAATTCTAATTGGCCAAAGGGAACACCTGTCAGCTCGTCAGTGGGCCAGATGTCGCCCGTCCATTCGAGGAGACATGCCTATGATACGTCGACACCTGGCTGGGCCCAACAGAGGCCCATATAGGTTAAAAAGGCTGGCCCAGTCAAAGGCCCGTAGAACTTAATCAGGTACTAGTGGGCCAGCCCAATAACGGCCTGCTTAATAAAGTCCCATTTACGGCCCGAAGCCAGATCTGGCCCGTTAATTGTTCGCCCAATATTTGGGCCCATTCACGGCCCGAAGCCAGATCTGGCCTGTTAATTGTTCGCCCAATATTTGGGCCCATTTGCGGCCGGAAGCCAAATCTGGCCCATTAATTGTTCACCGAATATTTGGGCCCAACTACAGCCCAGTGACTTTCGGCCTGTTAGAGGCCTCATGTAGACATGGGCCCATTTCAGCCCGGTGTGACTTTCGGCCTGGGAATGGCCTGTGCTGCCCATGGGCCATATATGGTCCGACGGGACATCGGGCCCACTAACGGCCCGTGCTAAAGGTGGCAACAGTTAAGCCCAACGTGACTTTGGGCCTGTTAAAGGCCTGTCGCGTAATTCGGCCCGTTGATGCCTGTGCTAAGCTTTCGGCCTCTTAAAGGCCCATGATATCAGTGGGCCAAGTAAGGCCCGAGATATGTTTCGGCCTGGTAACGGCCCGTGAGCTAACTGGGCCCAAAACTGCCCAGTCTACATTTCGGCCAGCTGAAGGCCCATCGACGACTAGTGAAAATTGAGGCCCAACATGCATTTTGGCCTGCTAAAGGCCCGTGGTTTCATCTCGGCCGTAACAGGCCAGTACAATATCCAGCCTGTTAATGGCCCAACGCTACCTGGGCCAAACTAAGCGCTGGGTCGACAAAAGGCCCAACTAAAATATAGGTCGGTGTAAGTTTGGGCCTGGCGCAATGTGTGAAGGCCCCAATCATTCGGGCCCAAGAAATACGCAGGCCGGCCCAATTGTGGCCCACTAAAAACCTAGCCCGTTAGAGTAGAATGTTTCGGTCCAGTCGACTACATCGGATTTTTTTCAGATAGCGAATGATGGCAGTAACTAGTAGGAATTAAGAACAAACCTACTCTATACAATAAAGAAATTACGGCATAGTAACTAAGAATAAACCTACACTATACAATAAAGGATTTAAGGTATATTACATCCACTTGGTATCGAAGTTCGCCACAAGTGATCATAAAGCGCAATGAAGAAGCAGATTACAAAAACTGAGCACCATTGCAGTGCAACAAAATAATACTGAACCGAGACCACTTCCAAGACAGTTCAAGAAAGGTTAGCCTTGCGGGGGAACTGCTGAGCAAGGCTGTGAGACCGGTCTAGCATGTCGGTCATAGCTTCTAGGTGTAGCTGTTTAGCGATGAGGTTCTCATTGGTGTTCTCCGCAATCTTTCTTAGAGATAGGACTTCAAGTCGAAGTTGAGTTACATAATGCCTTTCTGCTAGAACTTGGGACTGAAGAAGTCTAACTAATTCAGACAACGAATTCTGTGAGCTTGTCTGACTATTAGTCTCAAGTAACTTGAACACTACATCAAGACAAGACTTTGCGGTTGTCTCGCTATCTTCAAGATGTTTTGCCTTCTTTGCTGCAATATATGTTGGGTTTGTCTCACAGCCTTCAGCAGACTTGTGCATGCCATTAGGCATATCACCCTAAAACAAAGCAGAGAGATGACAGGTTTTGCACGTGCATAAATAAAGATGATAACTATTCTATCAATTCTATCCAATTTCAAATTAGAAAATAAAGAGTAAGTTCAAAATATCAATAGCATAATTTGGCATTGTTCATAATGCGGGGAGCTTCACCACACTACTGGATTACCATGTCAACATAACAAGCATAGATGAAGGGCAAAGAAAATCATTGCATCTATTTTGGATAATGTGCATCGCATGTTGTTCATATCATCAGCCACATCAGTAAGATAAAACAGGAGATGACAAGGTGCAAACGTGGGCTACTTCACCACAAACTAGATTATAGATCCACAAAAACAAGCATACATATAGGGAGTATTAAGTAATGTGCATGGTATGAATAAGGAATTTGGTTTTACAAGTAAAACTTAGAACTTACGGTTCTTACGAACATGCATTTTGGTAGAAACAGCAAACTAAACGGCAGTAAACGATAGGGAGTATGAGAAAATTAAACAGCAGTTGAGGAAAAAGGCTTTAGAAGGACTGACTTACATTAACAGTTAACACCGGCTTTATAATGCCCTTCTCCATGTCAAGGGAAGGATAACTCAAGAATTTCAGCACATAATCTTCTTCATAAGCATTGCCTGTACTCTACATTTGGTAGAGAGTAATTATAGATATGATAATACTGGAAGGGATAGAGGATAATGAAGATAAGATGCAGATTGATGCTACATAATCAACTTCCAATCCCTGGAAGTACAAGTGTTACAGGACAAAATGTACTGACAAGAGCAATGGGCTACACTTCTGCACTCGCATTGTCTGTGTATTCTACTTGCTGGTAAGATTAAATATAGATCTGATCTTTTTTAGTAAATGGTCGGCGAGGGAGATAAGATACAGAATGCTACAAAATGAACAAATCCCTCTTCCCATAATACAAGAGTGTTTTGAACACTGCTGTACTGTACAAAACGTTCTTATATTATGGGACATAGTGGGTAGCTGTTAATGTAAGTACAATGATAGACCACGTTCAGTCCTTACAAGAGGACTGCAGAGCTAAACCTCGTCAAAAGCATTGGGTTGATTCTAAATTTATGTAAGAGTCCATACGGATCTTATAATGGCCGCCAAATGGACGATTACGAGGATAACATGTGTAGTGATGCTACATAATCAAATAGCTATGAAAGTAAGTATGGCCATATAGGGCAAGAGGTACTCACAAGAGCAATGCAGTGTGCAGTATAGTTGCGAGATTCTGTGGTTCCTTGAGAACGAATGTTCTTCTGCTAACAGTTTTCATACAAGTGAGACATTAAGGCAAATGCAGAAATGTAGTTCAAATTGTGATGTGATATCATAGAAAGTACCTTATGCTGCAGCCGAGACCAATGTGTAACAAGATTATTCCAGTCACCGTCGGATAAATGTAGCACCGGAGACTTTACAGAAATTTCGTTTAGAGGCTTGCCATCGAAGTGCGCTTGCCTTAGGTAGGAACGATACTTCATCAACGAATGCTTGAAAAGCGCAACCACCCCTTGCTCGTCATCACAATCCAGTTTGCTCCTCGCCTATTCAAAAGAATGAAATCTTGTGTCTTCTGTCAGCAGAAACATATGCAGTAATGACCATCAATAACATTAGTACATTACTTACGCGTAAGTTGTGGAGGAAGACTGGAAATTGTTCTGTGTCTGCGGTATAATCTTTCCATGAAGGAAAGATACGCACAAAGTTCCTGACAACAACATAAGCTTCATCTTCTAAACTGGGAAGAAATGGAACAGGGGTCCTATTTGCTGCAATTGGGGCTCTCTCTGGTTCGAAAAGGGATTTGGCAACTGGATTTGGTGTACTCTTCGCTGGAATGGGGGTTTTGCGTCGTACAGCTGGTGCTATGTCAACTAGCATAATCTTACTGTTTTTTGTAGTTGGGGTCTGCTGAGTTGGGGCATCAGAAATGACCAGTGTAGTAGGGCTAAAGTCTGCTAGAGTTGGGGTATTTTATTGGTCAGGTGATATTGCAACTACACCTAATGGGCTATTTGATTTATCAGGTGCCACTACCTTTTCCAAATACTTTTCTTTTGCTCGTCCACGATCAGCTATCGCCCCCTTCCTTTTGAACGTCCGATACACAAGAATAGCATTTGAATGGATAAATATGGTATGATGACAGATGGAATATGTACTAAAAATGGATAGGCAGGGCGTATTCATATACACGATGTGTAAACTAAGCTAATGGCAGTTCAACAAAGAAGAAGCAATGCAAAGCATCAGTTGCAAGATATGTGCGAGCAATGTAACCTTGGAAAGTTAGAGCAAGTACCGTGATGGGTGAATAAGATAGGGCATCTTCCTCTGACTCCTCCACTAGGGAGCTACATTGACTTAGGTCTCCCTCTAGCACAGAATCACTGTTAGGATCATATTCTCAGCATGAATCTGTAGGTGGAGAGCGTTTGCATTGCATTGCATCCAGACTTGATTTCAGTCCCTTAATGCCAAGTTTGACAACCATGGCATTGTTCTGCTTTATTCTTTTCATGCGCGCAAGCTCATAATCATTATGATGCTATTCAGAATCTAAGATTCATGAAAACATAAAAAGTAGTCAGATTATCTATGGAATGCATTGCAGATTCAACTCAGAGAGTGTCTCCCTATAAACCCCTGCATATGCAAAGTTCACCTCCCCAACCGTGCTGACCAGACCACACATAGAAATACAAACCCCTTATGTGTCTATAACAGGCAGGCACACATTTCAAAACTGAAGTAGGAACATTAGAATCATATGAAATTCATATTTGAACAAATAAACTAAGCAATTATGAGTGGCGTAATGTTTAGCTTCAAGAGTGGAGTGTTGGTAGTGCGACACAAAGCAAGTAGGCAGATTGTATTCCATGTAAAAGATCGAAACCTATGTAAAAGCTAGAAATGACACTTTCTTTCTATACAATGCAGTGTTCGTTACCCACACATGATGGAAGAGATCACATAGAGAAATACTATTCACTCATGTCTACGGTTCCAGTTTTTAGAAACAGGGTGGTCCACCTTAAAATAATATCGACAACAAATATGACAAGGCAAGCATAGATGTAGTGAATCAATCATTTACTTGTGAGCTTACTAGGACAAGTATGCAGAATTGTAACTGCAGTAAGAGACCGTCCAAATTCTGAATGAAGAAGTTTGTCTAGCACTTATTGTTTGCAACTAATCGACGTGAATAATTGGATATTATATAAAATGAGTAAGAAAGACAAGTAAAATTGTCAACAAACCTGGCTTGCAGTAGTAATCTGGGTCAATGTCACTACGACCAACAATCCAAAATGACTAGTTTCTGTTCCGAGGGCCGGAATTTTGAAAACCCTGTGAACTTTAGAGGTACTAAAGATTGCTGACATACATCTGAACCATTAAGTGTAGGTAGCACTGAGCACACAACAAACCCTAATGACAGTCCTGCCTAATGAGTAATGAATCAATTAGAAAATGGGTGATGAGGAGTGGTTGCTGAGAGTTGAGGATGTATCTCAGGATAAATCGGGTTGGCTTGGTGGGTGCTGCACGCCTGAGCCCTGAACGGACTGGCAAGGTAGGCACGGTGGCGCGCCCGGGGCAACGGTGACGCTGTTGGGCGAGCGGCTCCTGGCCTCCTATTAGTCCGGCGTCTCCTCCTAGAGTCATGTCGTCCGTCGACAGCAAGTCGCCGGCGATGCAGGCGGCTGGGGGTGAGTAGAGATCGGAAGCGCGCAGCAGAACAGAGGGGAATCGGGGCCTAGGACGACCCAAAATCCCAGGGTGGGCTGGCCCACCGTGGGCACCCTGTAGAGATACACACCCGAGCGGCGAACATGCATTTTCAAAACTAATTTAGGAACATTAGTTGACCAATTAAATAACTATGTTTTAATAATATCGGATTCGTATTTGAACAACTAAGCTTGTTTAGCTTGATGGGTGGAGCAGTGTTATTATGACACGAAGCACGTATTCTGATCGTATAGTGATCATAAAAGGGGGAAACTCTAAGCATATCTTTTTAGCAAAAGAGGTTTTCCCCTCCGATTTCTATTAAAGAAACCACTATGGAACCAACATGATCAATTACCTAAGCATGATCAATTAAATCATATTATGGCTACGCCATGGCAGATTTGAAGCTGCAAACCGGAGAAATGATATTTAGCATCCATTGTTTGCTTCGAACTAAGAACTAAATTCTAAGAGCTGAAAAGAAAGTAGAGTAACCAAGTTAAGATCTATTTTCTGGTTGAGATCAAAAAGTTGAGGAGATGTGAAGTACCACCTCTCTTGCGGCGCCGTGTAGGCATCGGGGGTGCGATGGCTATCAGTGGCGTTGAAGAAGATCTATGACGGTAGATGGGTGCATCGGGGGATAAGTCCCGTTGCGGTGGAAGAGAAGGTCGTGTGAGCGGACCCGACAAAGAGGACGATGGCACTGATGAAGAGAGAGGACGCGATGCAAGGCTATTGGTCCGTCGATGTGGATGAGAAACGTCCATCTCTAGCAGTGGACGATGCGGTCTTGGTAGGCGCTCCGGCATGGTGGAGGATGGTGGTGATGGATGTGGTGGAGGACGGCGGCGATGGATGGGGTGGCGGACGGAGGCTGGTGTGGGGATGGGGTGTTCTAGCGCGGACGGTGTATGAATGGGAAAATGGAGGGAGAGGTATGGGGAACCATGATTTTGGGACGCGCCTGTCTGAAATATGGGAAAGTTACGAACTTAGCCCTCGTTTAATATTTGGACGTCTCGTCGGTTGGGGATAGGACGGTAATCTCGCATCTCGCCAATATTTGCCCAGAGCGATTTCGGGCGAGGAGAGGTTGGTTGGCGCCCATGCTTGGCGCCCATGGTGTATGAACGGGGCTGACAGGTAGGGCGGTTGTGTCACGTCTGAGTGAAGTTAGAAACCTTCCCCTATTGAAAATATTTGCCTATATCGATTTCGGCCTAGTCGAGTTTGTTTTGCCGCCCACCGTGTATGAATGGGGAATGGAGGGAGAAACAGAGGTCTTTCGGACGAGCTTGAATCAAATGAGTTTTTCCGCCCATGTTTGACGCCCACCGTGTCGGAATGGGCTCAGAGGCGGTCGTGTCACGTCTAATTGAAGTTACTAACCTACCCCTATTTAGAGCAGTGGAAATCAGGCGGATGGATTGTCTGTGTAATGGGTAGACAGTAATTTCCATCTCCCAAACACTTGGCTTCGGGCAGCCGACGTGGGAGTGGACGTTTTGCTGCTTCTTTTGAATTTTGGGACAATAAGCATCCACGTTTACCCTGGCAACTAAATTCGAATCCATTTTGTATTCCTATATGAATCTTTATAAATCATTCTATGTGTTTTTATATATCTTCAAAAGGACGACAAAGATGTATTCCACTATCATATATGAATATGCTTTACAAATGCCGATACTCAAATTCAGAAACTAGAATCCAGTTTAAGGTGAATTCGAATATTTGGAACACTTCATGTCCAACTCAAATGTCACACGCAGCATAATGTGTACTCCCATTTAGATATGTACACAAGCGATGTATCAAGATTCAAATACCAAGTCTATCAACCAAGAATGTACAGAACTAACAGACATATAAACACTTATAGAGTATATGGATCAATAATATCAACTAACATACATAAGCCAGGCCGCTGTACTTGGCCCTTTCCGATGCGTCCTTTTTTGGCTACAACAGCATCCTTTTTTTAGCCAGCATCTTGGCCCTTTCCAATGCGTGCCACTTATGGTCCATCTATACTACTATTATTGCTGAATGCACATTCAGCCCGATTGGCATATTTGTAGGTCTGGCACAACAATCCAAATGAAATGTCTCCGAGTCTTATCAACTAATACAGACATGTGCTCAAATAAAATTACAAACCAAAAAAACAATTATTACATGATATCTAAAAAAATGGTTTGATTGATTACATGAACAGACAACACAAAGGTTATTCAACTATGGAAAGAACATTTCACCTATGATTTACCAAGTAGGAATTTAATTTCCTTTTTTCCTTCAGGACCTTCACAATCTGGTCAGTCTCAGCTTGCTTCGTTTTGAAATCCACCAAATATTTAATGGTTGTCTTGGGTACTGCTTGTGATTGTGTTGTTTGCTTCCTCAACATGTCAACTTCATCTCTAAGTGCAGAAGCAAAATCTCTTTCTACCACTAGTTTAGCCTCTAGAGCATCAGCAGTTGGCAATTCATAATGCACGATTGGGCCGGTGCCATTGCTGTGGGGTGATGCAATGTCAATGGGGACCTCGCTCTTTGATCTTGGGCTAAACTGTTTTGCCATTAAAGTTCCGATTGGATTTAGAAAAGTTGAAGTTAGCAAAACATATCAACTGGGAGTTATAACAACAAACCAGTTAAACAAACAAGGAATTAAAGAGTTTCAATTGGATGCTGAAAAGTACTTATTAACATCATTGTAACACGTTGCAACAGCAAAGCAGTTAAAAAACAAGTAGATATTTAAGTTAAGGCAAACAGGTAATTCTTAACAGTAAGTATCAAACACATAGATAGGCGCAGTCTACAATATGATTAACAGGCTATGCCATTATGTAATCATTAGCAAACTAAATTAAGCCAAGAAACGTAATTGAACAATTTTGCAATAAGTGGCTAACTAAAATTCCGAGAAGCAGGTAACTGAACTTATGCTAGTTCTTTGTACAGGCACACTGCAACTTCTTTTTCACTTACAAGGTTGTACGAAGGAGTCCATGGCATCAATTTCTTGGATACGCAGTCCCAATACTTCTTTCTTCCCACACTGCATGGGTAAGTCGAATGGTTAATCTAGTAAGATGGTGCATCCTTGATATGTTATATGAGGACGTGTGGTCAGACTAGTTGTAGCCAAACACATCACACTGGCTTTTACTGTCTATTTCATGCGATTACTTTTGGCATATCGAGATCTAAGCAATCTACAATAGGATGAAAAGACTCGCATCCTTCACATTATTGGCGAACTCAGTTCATAGAAACAAGCAATTCAACCATTCTGTGGGTAAATCAAAAGAGCCACTGGAATATTTTTCACTATCCAATCATACACGCAAAAAGGGGCGACGCCACCATAGGGGCTGGTCTGGGCGGCCGCCTGAGGTGGCTGGAAAGTGTGCACCTAGTTTTAGTCATCCAGGTTCGCCCATGCTAGTTTTGTTTGTCCCAACGCACGAGTAGGCAATGTAAAAAATGAAGAAAAATGTTTCAATTTGGATGGGCCAATAACATAAGTGCAAGACAGGCCCTATAGCAGGCTCACGGCCCAAACGAGCGCCTCCCATATCGATCGACAGCAGGAAAAATCCCAATTCATTTGCTCCAGCCTCCAGTCTGGTTCGCTCCTAACCTAGCCGCCGTTGGGCTGACCGACACAGCACTTCCTCGTGCCCTCGTTTGAGGGCGGTCGCCGGGCTTCAAGCGAACGGAAGGACAAGAAGATGAAGATCCAACCCTGGGTGTAGCCTGCGTGGGAGGCAGCGGTGGCAGCACGGGCATGCCATCGAGCTTGCGCAAACGGACAGTCGCAGCTTGCAAGAGTAGCATGCGCAATGAGCAGATACATCACATCCCTGATTATATCTAATTCAACTCTTCAATTTCTGGCCAATAGTTAAACCGTACGGTGTTGTAAAACTGCTTGTATGTAGGGAATCTATGAGAAAATGAAACCAATTTCTACTTATTTTATAACTCCCTCAATCAATACTGAACTGACCGAATCTGATGTATCTAATCAAGTTTCCGGTGCAAAGATACAAGCTCAGGTTGTTCTTGAGCCTGAAGTGTCTAATGAACAGACTACTAATGAAGGATTTCATGCAAAAAATTTACATGCTCCTGGTGGTGAACATATAGTGTCTAATGAGGGATCTAATGCAACATTTTGCAAGCTCGTTGAAGGATTTAGTGTCTAATGATGATCTACTATGTTGAGAGAGACAGAGATTTGCAGGCATTGATGACAAGCAAATTATAGTGCATTTTCATAGCTTGAGGGAACATCAAGGCCATCTACCAGAAAGTCCCCGCATCATGACAACATAGCATAAATACTTTTCTAATCTGTTGTTTGAAACTATTGGCATACTTGTGTAGGATAGATATATTGATATGCAGTTTGCGCACTGGTTATACGTGCAATTACACTTTGATATTTTCAGCCAGAGAACGAATAATTCAAGCAGGTACAGACCATGTTTGTAGTCCTTGTACACCATGTTGCATTTTGTGTTTTTTGGTGCTTGCATCATTTAGTGTTTATAATATGAACTACTTTGGATCATTAGCTGGTTTTCAAAGTGCATATAGCTTCACATTTCTCAAGTTATGTTGATTTCCAGAGTGCAAGTGCCTTCGTATTTTTTAAGTTAAATGTTCGCCCCTGGTAACTTGAATTCGTGGATCAGCCACTGCACACAAATCATACACGAATGCCAGTACGAATTAAATGAAATGCAGGGACTTACGCTAGCTCGTTGTACAGGCTCACTTCAGCTCTGCTTGCGCTTGGGATGTTCCATGTACAAGTCCATGTTACCACTTGCTTGGATGTGCAGGCCATGTGCTCCTTGCATCCACCTCTGCATTTTTGACATGGTGAATGGTTGATCAAATAAGAGGAATCGACCTTGATGTTGTACCGGAGGACAGATACTTACAAGGTTATACGGGTGTGCAAGATGTGTACCAGATCCCGTAGCGCTGTCATGCTTCGCTAAAAATGGATTTGCTTATTTCAGATGATATCTCCAGAAGAAATAAGAGTTAAAGTCAGAGTTGCATAGGTGTGTAAGCTAAGAGAGCAGTGAAAGGATATCCAAACATTGTCGGAACAGTGCACAAGGGAGTGATGTGTGGATACCTAGTTCAGGCCAGCATTTGGGCATGCTCGCCTAGCTAGAGTGCGGGTCACTTCAGAGCCGTTGAGGGTGATGCGCTGGCGTTGGCTGGCCACGCACGGATGCAGATCTTGAGTGGCAGCGGAGCGCTACGATGCGGTGGACGAGACCGTTGGTGAAGCCCCAACGGCCTCGGGGGGCGGAGGTGTGACGATGTGTTCGGTGAAGTAGCCCCGGTGAGCTGGGAAACGGCGTCGGTGAAGCGCACCTGATGCGGTGGAACTCGGTGTCTGTGAGGCATGTCGGTTGAGGCGGCCGACGTTGTCGGGGGACCACCCGGTGCGGTGGACGAGGGCGTAGATGAGGTAGCTCCGGTGCGGTGGTGAAGCGCGACCGTCGTCTTCGCCGTCGTCGTCCGGCACAGGGGTGGGGAACGGTGGGGAAAGAGACGAGACGAGGTGCGATTCGAGGGTTGGCGGCGAATTAGGGATTTGAGCAATCTGGGCGCGGAAGGGGACGGTGGAGAAGAGAGATTTTGCAGGGCTGGAATTGGGGCCGCCTGATATTTCAATCCGAAACATGGAAGCGCGAACTTATATTGTCATCATCCTATTTTTGGGGGAGGGGGTGGGTGGCTGGGTGCTACACGTCCGTCCGACACACGCGACCACCCCGAGAAGACTATGCTTCGGTGCCTTAAGGCACCTGCCTTTGTGTCCATGACATGTGGGCCAAACAGGTGGCTGGCCCACATGTCAGTGACCCAAAGGCAGTTGCCTTTAAGGCACCGAAGTAGTGTCCACCGTGACACGACCCTGGTCTGCCTGGTGCGCCTACATTTGAGAATGCAAACAAATCTTCTTTCATTTGCAAATGAATCTGTATGTATTACCATGCCCGTGTTTTCCTTGCAATAATTAGTCATTCGAAACGAGATACTACATTTGTTCACTTTTGTAAGTCGTTTCAGACACCTTAAAATGAACTGTTTTGCACATTGTCCTAAATGTCTTCAAGGTCTTATAAAAGTGAACAGAGGGAGTACTATAAATTAATTAATGAGGAGTTATTTGAAAAAAAAATCGAAACGGTACCCACGCTAACGTGGATTAGAGTGTGTGTCACATAATTAGTTATTTGAATTAGAGTGTGTGTCATGTAGCGATCTCCAATTCTAATGTGGATTTCGCATTTCACTATATCCACGCTACTTTTTTAAGACAAATTCATATGTATATGATGAACACCATTGTAGTGAGAAAACTTTTGGATGGATTCAAACATATGACCTACAAAATAGCACAACAAACTGAGTCAATGTCAACTTTCTGAAACTTAGTATGGCATGAATTCAAAATAATTACCTGTATGCCTGGTCCTCAGTTCAAATCTTGCAATGTACACTGAATTGAAACATCGATATTATGTCTCGTACTATGTACATTCAAATGTTGTTTTTAGCCCCCCCCCCACAAACGCTACATACTTCCTGTATCGGTCAATCTTCCTCTCCTAACCACCTTAGGAAGCCATCGGTTTCCAACACACGTTCATTCTTTCTCTCCATGTTTCGATCTCTAAGTCTCTCAACTACACAACCCCTTTTTCCAGTCTGTTACCAAATGTATTTACCTCACACACCCGCCATTGCACCCCATGCCGAGCTCTCTCTCTCACCCTCTCCCTCTCACCCTCTCGTGCTAAATACATGCATTGCCTATCTAGCCCCCAACCTCTCATGCGCACGCACGTTGTATATCTAGGTCACTCCCTCGAGACTGTCTCACTCTTTCTTCCGCAGGGCAGGCCACACTCGCTCAATCTCGCTCTCTTTATTTGAGTCTCGTTTAACCTCGTTTTCTTTCACACACAAATGATATATATCCCTGTTCGGGCCTCGATCGACACACTCTATACTCTCTCACGCAGATTTTCTATCTAGGTCAGTCCATCCAAGACGCCGCCACTCTTTCGACCTCATGGTGGGCCACGCTCACTCAATCTCTCTCTCTCACTCTCCCTCTCTCTCCCTCTCTCTCCGTATGTCTCGATTGACCTCGCTCTTTCTCGGATAAAAACGATATATCACCATGTTTGAGCCCAATTCGACCTATTCACATTGTATACTCTCTCACGCACATCGTCTATCTAGGTTACTCTCTCCAACCCGTCTCACTCTTTTGATCGCACGGCGACCCTATGTGATCGGTTGACCTTGCTTCCTCCCACGCACAAAATATATCTACACGTCTATGACTGGATCATCTCTCAAGCTCTATCTTACAGCCCTCACCCTTGCCAAAAAGCTCAATCGGACAATATCTCTCCAGAGCATATATATTTGTTCAATGAATGTCGGACCACACTCACTTTGTCTCTCTATCTATATGTCTATCGATTGACCTTGCTTTCTCACACCGTATCTTCCACGCGTTGAAGCTACTACCTCTCATCCCTCGCAAAGCCGGAGCTATTTACATTGCGAGGGGCACTCCAACCTTGGATTAATTTGTGTAGGCATTTGTTCCGGTCAGTTTAGATTATATTTTTGTAGCATTCGGCCCACAACTACTCCAAACACCGTTGCAACCCACGCAACTCCCCTAGTTGATTTACCTCTGGCTCGGTCATCGCTCTCTCGCACGTCCTTTCTCGCCTTCAACGTCGCACCATGGTATTATTGAAAAAACTATGTTGTTCTCTTTAATTATTGTAAATAAGCTACAAAACTACACACCGATAGTCCACTTGGAATGGAACAAATTTCGACCCACATATTAAAGTGCTACAAACTACACACCGAGGGGCCCACATGTCATGAAACAAATTTGGACCCATATACAAATTAAAAAATAAAGGACGAGGATCGAACATGCGACCGGGCCTTCAAGCCGCACGTCAATAGGCAACATACGTAGAATAGCAATGTTTGTTGTACCCCCTTTGTTCACATAATGTTTTTATATTACCACAGCCTAATTAATGGATAACATGTAATATTATTTTTAGTACTATTCGCCTTCACTTACTGGTGGGTTCCATTTGTGCTCTCTCTCTCCTCCCCTTCTCCGTTTAGACGCACGGGCAAACAGGAAGAACTCGCGGGCGATGTTGCCGCTGACCATATCTGGACGCGTTCACAAGTCACGGCACCAGTTTCACGTACTAGTAGCACTAGTCAGTGTGTACGTGCAATGCACGTTAATTTGGAAGTATATTAACTGCATGCGTATATTAACTACTAGGATATTATTTGCGTGTTGTCATGTGATTAGCACTATTTTTGGCATGAAATTAACTGCACGCTAAACGTGTTGAGCGCTCGAGATTGAAGCAGTCTAGGTCGTTGGATGACAAGGAATACATGTGGCTTGATGACGTTTTATATTTAATTTGATATGACTCTAGCAGAACATTCAATCGATCAAACCATACATTTCGTTCAGTTTGACTCCGATTTTAAATTATATGACGATCGATATAAAATAAACGGAAATGATAAACATTTGGATTTTTAGCATGGCAATCCGAACGTTTTTCGTGGCAAATTTAGATTACGCGGCGGCGGCGGGGGCGTCTCGCAGTGGGAAGTGGCTCCTCTGCCGTGCTATGTGTCTCGTCCGGCCACTGACCGACGGCGACGGCGGCGTCTTGCACCGTTGTTGGCGTACTCCTGGACGTTGGCCTAGCTTCAAGGAAGGCCAAAATGTTCTGGACTTCGGAGCGAGTCAACTGGCGGGAGGAGGCGACTGGCGTTGGTGCAAGGAAGCGGTCGACGGCGGCCATCCATGCCGCTGAGGGGGGCATTTGCACCCGCACGGGGACATGCGCTGTCAACGGCGCGGCAGAGACATTCATGTGCACGGGCACCGGCACAGGCGTGCAGGTCAGTGCACGCGCAGGCGCATGCGCTGGCAGGGGCACGGGCACCGGCACGGGCGTGCGCGTCAGTGCACGTGCAGGCGCATGCGCTGGCAGGTGCACGGGGATGGGCGCGGGCGCAGTCGGGGCGACGGGAGCCAGAACGGGAGCGGGAACAGGCGCGGCATCTTCCCGCAAGGCCAGTTCAAGCTCGTCCCAAAGTGCCTTATGTTCTTGAGACTCCGGCTAGATGTCTTCCTTAGGAAACTAGAACACTAAGGGCAGACCATCATGATGCGGCATGGCGTACGTTTAGGTCAGGCTAGTTGGAGGTAGACGACAGGAGAATCAGAGAGGAAGAGAGAGGATTGTAGCGATACCGGGTAGTGCGGGGTTGATTTTAAACTGCAGCGCCGACGGCATTAAAAGTGGGAGCAGTTGGGACGGCGATGGGCGGCGGAGCGTGGTCAAAGGGCTGGCCTCCCGGTGAGCCTGCACAGCGGTCTACTCGCATGCCTCCTTGACAGCCGGTGCAGCGGTCTGCTCACACGCCTCCCGTCGACTCACACGCTTGCTCGGACGGCACCTGCCGATGAGAAGCGGGGACACGTGGCGGCACATAAACGCCCACGCTTTCAATAGTGAAAGCGTTCGCCTTAACGTGATAGGTCTTTGTTCCAAAATACCTTGGCTATTCATTTGTGCAACTTGTCATAAGCAGCTTGTCTCAAATTGAAGAAAAAACTTACGAAGTAGTATTTGTGCCATATCATGTGACCATGCTTAGTTTCAAGAATTTATGCTCACTTTTGGATTTTCTGAAATTTAAGATCCAGGATTCGAAACAATATCATAACCTGCATAGTGCAATAAATTTCCAAGTCGTACATCTGTCCTGTTGTATTTCTTAAGAAAGGATTTGGTCAAACATTTTGCTTAGTTAGACTTCAGACAAGTTATATATGCAGAGTAAAAGGATAATCCCTCCGTACCAGTGCACTGCCTGATATATTAACTCAAGTACTAGGCACGAACAAACGGGCTCAATTCTCTGCTCATCCTGGTGTAGTAGTAGTAGTACTAGGTAATGCAGTTGACGGGTGACCTTGATGAGCGGCGACCGAGGGAATTGAACCGTGCTCGGCACGGTAGGTAACGTTGTCTAGTTACTAAAGCATCCCTCCGTTGTTCATCGGTAGTCACTATCAACCGGGGACATGAGGGGAATTTCCTAGGGCTGGAATTCTGGCCGCCAGATATTTCGACTTGAAACGCTGAGGCTCGACTGGTTGGGGTTGCCTAATGTGCGTACCACGCACGCCACCGAAGGACACGAGCCCAGTTTTTTTAGGATCAACATGAGCCAAGGTCTGGCTCGTACGTCGTTGGGTCCTACCATTTGAGAATATGAAAGGAACCTTTTAAATTTCCGAATGAATCTATGTGTATTACAATACCCGTATTTTCCTTGCAAATAGTAATCTCAACATGGTAATTGATTTATGACGAGTTGTTGAATTGGAGTGAGTTTGTGATATAGTGATCTCAACGTGGATTTCACATGGTATCCCTAGTAAGTTTTCCAATGCAAATTCAAATTTAAAAGATGAACAATATGGAGGTGAGAAAACTTTGTATGTATCAAACATATGACCACACACACACACATAGACACACACGCATGAACACAACAACAATCCAATAAGTATAGTGCATCTATTTTTCCAAACCATGCATGTATGACACGAATTCAAAAATACTCCTTCTAGTCCTAAATATTAGTCTTTTAGAGAGTTCAACAAGTGACTACATACGGAGCAAAATGAGTGAATCTAGACTCTAAAATATGTCTATATACATCCGTATGTGCCAGTCCATTTGAAGCCTCTAAAAAGACTAATATTTAGGAACGAAGGGAGTAAAATGTAAGACATCCATGGTCCTCAGTTCAACATTTAAAATGAACATGAAACTGAAACATGAATATTAAGTCTAGTACTATAATACATGCAAATGTTGCGTTTAGGCGGAGGTATGATTGTCGGGGGTCAACCCCTCGACCTTAGATAAAATTGTGGAGCTCTGTTTAGGGTTGTTTAGATTATATTTGTCCCCACCCTCCCAACCACCGATTGGTTGTGCACCCCCACCCCTCCTCCCCGGGAGAATATCATGTGCCCCATACCTTAGATGCTATATGTTGATATGAGTTGCTTGGAGCTTGTAGATCTGAGATATAGCAGCTCACATGATGTGTCTTAATATTTTTGCAGGAAACCTTGATGAGTTTGAGAATTGCACACAATTTGTACAAAAACTACTTAGAGGCCCTTTGATCCCATATCCAACGACCTCGAAGCTCGTATCACCATAGCATCTAAGATGAAGGAGGACATCATATTCTCCTGTATGTAAGAATATCATGTGCTACCACACCTTAGATGCTTTGGTGATACAAGCTCTTCGGAGGAGTTGGATTTGTGACCCAACACCTCCTCGGTGGTTCGAATGGTTTTTTGCAGAAAAGCCCTAAAAGAGTCCGGCCACTGCTTACAAGCACAAAGACTGCTCAGATGCCATTGGATCTCAGATCAAATGACCTCCAAACTCGTATCACCGTAGCATCCAAGCTGCGATAGTACCTTATGTTTTCTCGCACGGGAGAGTATGAGGTGCTCCCGCACCGTAGATTCTATGGTGATACGAGTTCACTGAGATCTAACGGCCCACAGTAGGAGGTTTGAATGTTTTTGCAATATACGGCTGATAGAGTTTGGGAAATGCGCAGAAAGGACAAGTACTATGCATGTGCCATCTGATCACTGATCATACGACCTAGATGCTCATATCACCATAGCAGGTAATTAAGCTACGGGGAGCACCTAATATGAGCACCGGGGAGCCGTTGGATCGAAGATGCAGCGGCACACACGAGGCCTGAATGTTTTATTTGCAAAAAAACCTTTGGATAGTTTGGAAATTGAGCATAATTACAAAGACTACTCCCAAGCCATTGGATCTCACTTCCAACGGTGTAAAAACTCGTATCACCATAGTATCTAAGCTGCGGGGTGGATGTGATATTCTATGCTGCTGTCATTTTTGTTCGTAAACTTGCAAAATACGTATAACTCGTGCCGTTACTTGTCTAACCGCGCAAAGTGTTTGTTCACAAAAACCATCCTACACTGAAATATCGGAACAACACACGGGGGTCCCACTTGTCATTAATCAAATTTGGACCTAAAACTAACAAATCTGAAAGACGAGATTCAAACTGGAAACCAGGACTACAAAGCGTAAGTCAATAGCCTGAAAAAATGAACGGTTGTTGGCTTTGTCCCATAACTTGATTTTATACAGTACTTGCGTTGAGTAGAGTAGAGGGAGTGTTGCGTCAACACGTGCATGACCGTTATCTCACTTACTGGTGGGTCCTAGGTTTGCGATCTCAATCTCTCTTCTCTCCATCGTCTAACCTTTGCACGGGCACACACGAAGAGCGGCGCTAGCTTGCCGTGGTGTTATTACAACTAAAAGAAATCTTGGAAAATAGAAGAATCTCCTAGAACAAGAGATGTTGTGGGTGGTCGAGACAGAGCTAACCACATCTATCCTCCGTGCCACGTTTGCATGATGAAGCTGTGTGGCTAGTGGGGTGTTTTCGACTGACTAGCTGGGTCCCGAGGTTGAACCATAGGTACTACGTCTGATACAGTATATTTTTACATGCACATTTTTCCTCCGTGCTGAGACGTGGCACACACTACCGCGCGGTTTCGGGGTCCTCCAGGCTGGTGCACGCATATATTCTTCCTGACGTGGGACGCCCTACCATGCATTTTCTGGATCCTCCTTGGTCATAGCGCCGAAGCATGTAAATGAGTCGTCAAATCATGAAAGACCACCTTTCCCACCGAGTACATCAGTGAAGCACGATGGCTAGCTAGTTGGGCTAGTTCGACCGATTAGCTAGGCCGCCGCCACATTTGTTTTTTCACCCTTTTTTTTTATCTACTTGCCGGCAGGTAAATTTAAATATCCACCGCAGCGTTGCTCTGGTGTTTGGGTGCGGCAGGATTTTTAATTTTTTGATTGACGGGAGCAGGCGCGGCCGGATTTTTAATTTTTTGATTGACGGGAGCAGGCGCGGCAGCAATTAGTCACGATGACTCCGCTTGTAAAAACCCACTGCTTCCTGATGTGAGAAGTTGTCGACTGGTGTTTTACCATGGTGAAAACCAAAAGATTCCCCGCTCCCTCCGCCTTCCCATAGATTGCATTGCCTTTTAGCCGTTTTGACCCCTTTGCTTCCTCTCCCCATTGCTTCTATCTGGTGCCATGGCGGTGCAGTAGATCACGGAGTCTGAGGTGAGGCTCCTGACACAGGAGCTCCATGCCAAGTATGCGGAGCTCAGGGCCAAGGACGTGGAGCTCCGTGAGCTCAAGGAGGAGAGGAGTGCCATGCTCCTCGTTATGTGCGAGAGTTCACGGAGCTTCAAAAGCGATAGGCGTCCACCACAAATTTGCTCTAGGCATCGGCGGCGTTGCTGCAGAAAGCGGGAGATACGATAGGCTGTTAGGGGAGCGGGCTGGAGCGTGAGCGGGCCGATTGTGACGAGGTCCAGGATCGCCTCAGCCACTTGGTGAACCACGTTGCCACGCACGTGTTGTGGCTGCGTGATGCCTACCGTCGTGCCAGCGCGACGATGCCGGCCGTCGGGCTAAACCCGTTCGACCAACCGGTCGACTTCAATGAGCTGCATCTTCCTGACCTGGTCTCCTTCTTCACCTATATCTCCGAGGAGCTGAGCCATCTCCGTGCGATGGTGGGGGCTGAGCTAGAAAAGGAGGGGTTGTGGGCTACCGTCGCCGTTGCCGGGCGAATCCTTTCAGGGCTCCGTCACCGGAATCCATTCATGCCATTGGACGCCGTCTTTGACGAGCTGGCTCCCGTCGATCGGGAGCGGACTCTGCGGGTGGTTGCACCCTGCATCACCAACGTCGTGCGCCTCGAGAAGGAGAGCGACTTTAGTGGTGTTTAGGCGCCCTCTGCATGGGCATGTCCATCTCTTGGTGCAACATGACCGTTGGATCAAACTCAGACGGTGCAGATCAGTCACTGTAGCACAAAGCGTGTGGGTGTGTTTGGTTTCATTCTCATCTCAATATAGTTGTTTCCTCTTCGTGTATTTTTTTCAACCTACTAGTGTGGACTCATGCACCCTTCATGCACTCTGCCAAACACCCAAAAGTGGGTCGAGAAGGGAACTTTTGCTCCCATCCCGTGCACCCTTCATACACCCTGCCTAACACTATTCGTGCTTCATATGGTTCATGTTTCATGGAGTACTGTAGCACCGTACTCTTCGTGCACTGTGGACCTAGTTCTGTTAACATTGATCTCACCGTTCATTCTCGACCAGATAGTCAAAAAAGCGACACTATGTTACATATAGGAGTAGTTGACATGCGCACAACATCATTTGTTATCGTCATATCTTACTACACTAGCAACAAGATTGTGTAGTACTGACGTATGAACCACTGCACATGCCTAATAGTAGGAGCATTGTGTATGTTCAAGTGGCTGTCGTGTTTCGCACTCCTCCGTCGTAAGAGTGGAAACGCTTGCTGTAATCATTTTTTCTTCAGAAAAACAGTGGACACGCTCTACCGTGCGGATCCTCCTCCAGCCATGCACTAAATTACTCACTTTCGCTGACGTGTGGGACAACCAGCACCTGGGTCCACCAGCCATGCACTAAATTACTCCGTAGTAGAGTGACAGTAGACTACCCCGATCGAACCGCCGCAGTAATGCCCAATGAGCCGTCAAATCACAAAACCCCCTCCTTTCCAGCAGTAAGTTGGACGAACGAAGCAACCATCATTTCACTCTTCTCTCTCAGCTTCCTCTCTTGAAGAAAACCCCCACTCGCTTCGCTTCTCTCTCATCTCGTTCCTCCTTTCACTCTTCTCTCTCAACTTCCTCTCTTGGGTGGACGCCGGAGCACCGACCGACGTGATGTCTATGGCTCTAGCCAAACCCTTTGAGGCTCATGGTATGAAGAAGCACAAGCACCCCACCGAGACTACCGCAGACAATCTCAAAGCCATCTCCCTGTCCAAGACCCCTCTTCGGGATCCCTCATTAATCAAGTCCAGGTAATGTCTCTTGTTGACGATCTTTTTCTCGATCTTGATCGTGTTTTTTCATCTAACACGCAGTACTAGTACTGGTAGTACAACTTTCTGGGTGATCTTGCATGTGATTTTAGTGCGCCAAATGACGGTTCTAAACTCCTCTTTTGACCAAAACATGTGAGAGGTTGACACTGATTTCTTATAGACTACTTTCAACTACTCCCTCTCTCCCAAATTTCTTGTCTTAGATTTGTCTAGATACGGATGTATCTAATACTAAAATGTGACTTGATACATCCGTATCTAGACAAATCTAACACAAGAATTTTGGGACGGAGGGAGTACTTTATGAACATCAATGCTACCTTTTAAGAGGGTATATTTGCGTCAGTAACTTGTGTTATGGATATTGCATGTAATCCCTCTGCTCTCATGCCTTTGAAGAGATGTTCTGGTGTCTTTGTTCACTCATTTCTGTGTGTATATGTGGTCATATATGGAGTATAATATCGAAAATCATCTTATATTTCTGAATGGAGGTAGTAATAAAATATGGTTTCTGTTTCAATTAGAACCAGGTCCACGGTGGAGATGAAGTTCTCAAAGTCATGCCGTGTGAACTGGAAGACCTGATGATGAGTTCTACTGCTGAACTATCCAGCTGCTGTGTCCTTGTCGCCACGTGTCCTGAACTAGTGTTTTCCTGTAGCATTGTTCTCAGGCGTGTTCTCGAGGCTGTACTTGACCACGACAATTTCCTGGTTGTGCCTTCGATTACGAATGGTGTGGTTCTTGTAAAGCTTCCCAACAAATCTGATGCGTCCTATCTTCATCATCATGTTTATGAGTGGAAAGACCACTCTGTTAGGTTCTCCAAGGTTGACAAGATGGTGATGGTGCATGTAGACATCTCACACGAAGTCCATGGCCTAGTCAGTTATGCGGGGTTCATCCCGTAGGTCGGTGGCAAGAAATAGTCTGCAGAGTTTAGTTAGTGCAACTTTGCTTGTCTGTAGTAAGTACTATTGTTCAGTACTTGATTTGTGTTTGTGACCCCTATATTGTTTATTAGTACTGCCGCTTTTGGTGTGTGGTCAGTCCTGAGAACGGTCTATGTTAATGTCTGTCCACTCAATTCAGTCAGTATATTTTGAAGTATCCAGATCATATTTTTTGTGAGGACGGTTTATCAATTATGGTTACACTCCAATATCTGTATGCATTGCAGGGTTTATCGCACCCACTAGGATTTCCAGTCCCATGGATGTTCGGTCCATACAATTTGTGACGACCTTTGGACTGTCCTGCTTGTGGGAGTAGGCGGGGCCCCTGCATGCCACACGTAGTTGGACGATCAATCTTCTGTTTAGTACTTCAACATAGTGATTTCCTGGTAAGGATTCACTCGTGTCACATCAAGTAAATCTTATTGATTTACTGTCTAAATCTTATTGATTTAATGTCATGTTTTCTTTCTTTTCCTGCAATTTTATGATGCAGGTTTTTCCATGTGACATTCATCACAAAATAAACCGTTTGGTTTGCTCTACGATGGATATTTTTGCAGGTTTCACTTCTTACGTCGTGTCAGTAACAAAGGCACTATCCATCACTTATATTACTGGAACCATTGGATCAGTCTGTTGTCTGAGTACAACCTGAATCCCTATGATGAACTGCAGTTTGGTTTAACAAAAACGCCACAATTATCCTTCTCGCGTTTAAAAGAGATGAAGAAAAAAAACTGGATCACGGTCACGGATCCTAGTCAAGTTAGAAAACTGATCATAGCAGACCAGACACGATCGCCGCTATCTCACACAGATCGAGCACCGGCAGTTGCTCTAGCACTGATAGCGGCAGTAGCTCAGCCTGATCAGCTGAGGATTGGGCACCGACCGCGTCAGCGGATCAGTCTGATCTACCGGAGGATCGGGCATCGACACCGGCACCTGCTCCGACACCAGCACCAGCTCTACAAGGAGCACCATCTCCGGCAGCAGCAGCGGTTTTGGCACCTGCACCAACACTTGCACTTGCATCTGCTCCGGCCCGTGAAGTTGCACCGGCAACATACTGGGCTGTAGTTCGCACTTCATATACCAAAGTCCTTACAAAAACTGACATGTCCACCTTCTTGGTAAGCATTGGCCGCCCAAGTGCTTTGTTCTTTTTTCTTTCCATGTTGTTTCACATGATTCACTGTGTTGATCTAACTGCTTGGGTATGTCTTCTTGTTTGCAAACAGTGAATCCTAGAGCAACGAGGGAGTCGTTCAACAATCCGGGCCACCGCGGCCAAGTTTCTCTTACCATGCGCAACCTTGGTGTGAATGAACCTGATCAATATACCGTAAGTACAAAGGATGGTCGCATGACGATTGACGCTAAAGGATGGTCGAGGTTCAAATCTAAATCATATCTTGCGGTAGGGGATGATGTCAAAATCGAACTTTCTCGGCAAGAAGAGCTGGTCCAAATCAAATTTGAAATTCTTCAGTAGCAGCAAGCAACTACCGAAGTGATCTATCCTCCGAGAGGTTTTGATGTAATAATCTGGCATGGTGAAACAAGTGTCCTGTGTGTATAAGTAGTACGACAGTATTATTTATCACATGGTATATCGTTGATAGAATTGCAACTCTGATTGCTGGTTAGGAACTGTCGTCCGATTTCATTCCAACAGCTGTCGTGCTTTATTCAATTTTCTGTATTCGCCTTGCGACAGCATCTAAAACCAGCGTCCTACCGATCGCTTGCAATATGAAAAGCGCTGAGGTAGAACACATGGGCCCCCGAAGATGCAGGGTCGGCCTGCAGCCCAATGTCCAGAACCGTGAGCCTATCTGAGTATTATATTCTCAGCTGAACCCCCATAATGCCCGTGCATTGCAAAGGGAGTATATTTCTCGGCAAGGTGAGCCTGTGATATAAAAGATTTGTATATTTCTTTACAGAGGGAGTATCTCTCTATCAAAAAATATATTTATGTGTAACTAGTTACTCCTGTCTTTCTACTTCCTTTTGCTGATATGTGGGGCAACCAGCAACGGGGTCCACGTGCCATATGCACAAATTAGAGTGCACAACTTCACGGTATACACACCCCGGTCGTAGCACCGCAGTAATGCCTAATTAGCCGTCAAATCACAACCTCCCCTTTCCAGCTTTAGCAGTAAGCTGGACGGACGAAGCGGCAATATTTCACTAGGCCAGAATCCCCTTCTCCCTCCTCTGCTTGTTCAGAGAAAACCACCTCTCGGAGATTGCATAGGGTTTTCTCATGGAGAACCAGGTACGAATTCTTCATCCATCCCTGATAAATCCAAGTCCCTTGGTCGTAGGTAATCCTAGGATGGCAGCCGCTGCCATTTATGCATTTTTCTTCCTACTGAATCTAGTGTGTTTCATTTGCAGTGCCCAAAATGCGAGTACCCTACAGGTTTCTGCGTCCCTCGGCGAGACGCCACACTTGTTCCTTCTCATCCTAACACAACATTTTTAAACGTGCATAATATGTTCCTAGAATCCTCTTTTCTATCTGGGAGGGTGGGGTTTTTTTGAACATGCTGTGTTCTCATATTATTTTTCATGCAGTGTATTATTTGCTCTGCCAGAACACATGTACTCAAGATGCTCGGCCTTGCCATAACCGAATACACTAGTTTAATGGTCAAAGTGAAGACAAGCCATGGATATAAGTTCCGAGTTGGGTTCATGAACCAAGAAGATCGCTGCTTTTTTATGGCCGAACTTGGATAAACTTTCTCAAGTGTTACGGACTGAAAGTTGGCGCACGAATGTTGATGGAAATAGCAGAACCTGGTCTCATCTTCACTGCGATCTTCCACCCCGACGTCGTTCCAATTGTTCATCCATGTTGGTTTTGTATTTGGTTCTTGCTTGTTGCCTCGATTACTTCTTAATCCACCTATTCTGTCTAACTAATCACAATTTAACTTTAGAAGTAGCAACGAATCTCTCACGAAGATGCTACTTATAACTAATATTTTCTTATAATTGGTGGCACGTGTAGGTTTTTTCAGAGTTAAGCAGTCTGCTTGTTTGTTACTCTGTAATAACTCGGCTGTTACTAATGGCACTGAAGTTGACTGGATGGACATCCATAAGTTCCTACACTTTATTGATCGTCTTGAGGTCCTTGTGGGGCGTTTCAATGGTGGAAGGCCACGTGGGATATGTGTGCCACTGCCGCACTCGTTGAACAGGCCCAACTGTGTTGAGAAACTTATGGTACGAGCTGTTTTCTGTTATATATGTTGTTCATAAACTATTGCTCATAGACAGTTTTACAGTTGTGATCTTCTTGAAATAGGAACTGCCGAGTTCTATTGTTCCTATACAGATGCCTGACCATGGTCGGGTCAGAATTGCGCTTGGTCACAACATGATGTTTATGTCGACCTACTCAATTCTCCTTGGAGGTGAAAAGATACTTATTCATGGGTGGTCTCAAATAATGAAGGCTCGTCCATCTTGTAGAATAGGACAGAAGATTATGTTCATGATTTTCCATCTTGGCTTATGGGTGGCGCCTGGGCCTTGTCCTGGGGCTTGGCGGCCTCACCCTTGGTTAACTGTAGGCAAAGTAGCACTGTTCGAGGCGTGCTTTGTATGGTTGAACCTGTATAAGTACTCATACTGCTTTGAGCTTTGATTGTTAAGTGCCCCTGCTGGTTTCAGTTAAGGTTGTTAAGTACTCCTGCTGCTTTTACAGTCTGTCGTGTTTCTTCAGTCCAGTCTTCCTCCAGCTGCCAAAACCAAACCAGCACCGGCGGGGCCGCCTGCTTCCACCTCCCACGACTGGCTGTGCCTCAGCGCACGCATCGCCGCCCCACCGTCTCCAAAATCGTTAACGCCGACGTCCTCCACGCGCTTTGGTGCCCTCGCCGTGGCGCCGCCCTCTCGCGTTGTCAACATGGTGAACAAACAACAGGAATCAGCAGAAGTATGTGGAGAGGATGACAGTAGGGGCCCACCACGTCAGCGTATGGAAAAATAAAATGCTTCCTCCTAGTGTTTTCCTGACATCTGGGACCCACGACATTGTGAGCGTATATAGTCAATAGACAAGAGAAAAGCACAAGATCGGCTGACACCTGGGACGTAGCTACTCGAGCAGTATTTTTTTGTTTGGTATTGTTGAGACGGAGTAGGGTTTGAACTGGGCTGTGGCCCATCTAGCCCAGGCTTATATTTTATGTTCACCATGTGACCAGCCCAGCTATTTTTTCTTTGTGAAAATGAGCCCAGTTTATTTTTTCTGAAGAATACCAAATCCAGGCCTACTTATTTTTCTACACCCTGATGGGCTGCAACTCTTTCAAGACGCCTACAAATCTTGAAAGTAATATGAAATGGGTTGTAAATATAAAACAGATGACAAATTGGCAATTACTTTATAATTTCTGATTTTTTCACATTTTTAGATTCCTATTTCACTGGGCATTAACCTAATTTAAATATGTCTTCAAAGTACTTTAAATCTGGCTCGACATTTCGGTATTAGAAATAGTTTGGAACCCACAAAAATATGCGAAATTGGCCCTGGCCAACCAAAAAAACGACTGCAATAAATTGCATAATAAGTTTCCATGAGCTATATAAATTATTTAAAAAAAGGAGGGAGTGGTCTGACTTGTGGGCCTATTTAGTTGACGCGTATGCAAGATTTTTTTAGTTATTATATACTTCAACAAACGATTCTAGCAGACGTAACCGTTGGCTGTCAATCCAACGGCCGGCGTGTTTCTTCAATCTCTATTCTTCTTGCTCCAGCCGCCAAAGCAGCGCCGGCAGGACCGCCTACTCCCGCCTCCCATGGGCGGCTGTGCTGCCGTGCAGGCCTCAGCGCCCCCTACTACTCCCACTGCTGGCCAGGGCATCCCTCTACTCACCCACACCCCATGTTATTCTGCGACGACGACAGCCTCACACCGCCGCCGAACTGGTGAACCCTCGTACTCCTCTCCGTGCGGGCTTCCACTTCTGCGTCTTCCCCGGCTCCGCGTCGTCCCCTTCCTAGGCCTCGCCATCGTCCACCGCCGTGGTGCTCTCGGCGCAGCGTGGTCAATGTGGTCAACGACCGACTTCCATCGGAAGAGTACTGTACGTGGAGAGGCTGACAGCTGGCTCCACGGTAGCCGCGAGGAAGTGCCTCCTTATTACGCAGAAAATAATTACTCCTCCACCTGACAGCAGGGACCCACCAGACGGGCCACCAGTAATTCGCGAAAAAAACGTTTCCCCCTGATAGCTGGGACCCACAGGACGGGCCACCGTACTTCGCGAAAAAACTTTCCCCCCGCTATCAGCTCAGACCCACCGGAAGTGCCTCCTTATTACGCACAAAAAAATGAATACCCCCTGCTACCTGGGACCCACCTTGGTGGGAGGCTGACTTGTGGGCCTACTAAGTTGACTGGGACGGAGGCCTTTGTTAACTTTAGTCAATATATGAACGATTCTAGCTCCAGTGACCGTACGATGACCATCCAACGGCCGTAGTGCTTCTTCAACCTCTGGTCTTCTTGCCCCAGCCACCCAAAGCAGCACCGGTCGTGCCGCCTGCTCCTGCCGCCCGTGGCCGGCTGTGATGCCGCGGAGGCCTCACCGCCCCCTGCTACTCCCTCTGCTGGTCAGGCCATCCCTCTACGCACCCACACCCCATGTTATTCCCTGTTATTACGAAGGGTTATCTAATGGAAATTGCCAACACTTAGCGCCAATATTTGGATAACCCGACAACATTAGTTGGGCTGTTTGCCGGGGAGAATGGAGAGGAGAGATATTTTTTTCTTTTTGAGCGCAAGGAGAGTAAGTTTGTTAAGAGTTGTACGTACATGCAAACCATATCACAACAGTAACGACTGGTCACGTAGCGACGGGCAAACCCGTGGTTGTTGAAGGTATTACGTAGACTGGTTTCCACCACACAGGGATTCCACTCAGGTGTTCAACGACCAACAGTTTTTAGGCACGGTCGTTAATGCCACTATTTCTAGTAGTGGAGGCTGACAGCTGGGTCCACGGACGCAGCAAGGAAGTGCCTCCTTATTACGCGCAAAATAATTATTCCTCCACCTGACAGCGAGGACCCACCGGACGGGCCACCGTATTTCGTGAAAAAAACATTTCCCCCTGACTGCTGGGACCCACCAGCTACATCTTTGCATGCAAGGAAGTGCGTCCGAAAAATACGACTCGCCCCCCTGACTGCTGGGATCCACCAGCTACATCTTCGCACGCAAGGAAGTGCGTCCGAAAAAAAACGATTCGCCCCCTGACTGCTGGGACCCACCAGCTACATCTTCGCACGCAAGGAAGTGCGTCCGGGCAAAAAAACGATTCCCCCCCTGACTGCTGGGACCGAGCAGCTACATCTTCACATGCAAGGAAGTGCGTCCGGGCAAAAAAACAAAACGATTCGCCCCCCTGACTGCTGGGACCCACCAGCTAAGTCTTCGCAGGCAAGGAAGTGCCTGACAGTCGGGACCCACCTGGTCAAAGCGTACGTAGCGTTGTCATTCTGGTCGCGAACGTGTACGTACATATATGCTGGTCGATGTAGAGGCGGCCACGTGTCTTAGTAGAGGTGTGTACGTGTCGTAGTAGAGGCGCGCATGTAGCATGTACATGTACGTACAGCGGCCAGGGTGCAAGAAAGAAAATACGGCCACGTACGTACATACGGGCAGGGTCTCGAATGCCTACTCGCGCATACGTACAGCCAGGGCTCGTGTACATGGTTGGGTCGGAACGGAGAAACAACGTCGTCGTGTTCATGGGGAGGCAATGGAATGCGTCGTGTTCATGGGGAGGCAGCGGAATGCGTCGTGTTCATGGGGAGGCAACGAAATGCGTCGTGTTCATTGGGAGGCAACGGAATGCATGGGAGCCAACCGGCTGGGTCAGAACGGAAAGCGTGGTCGTGTTCATCGGGAGGGCTTGGACGGAACAGGCGATGGAAACGAGGCCTGGCGTACCGCAGAACGGAGGAAACGGACCTCCTACGGTCGAAACGGGGGTCCTTTTAATCGGGAGGGGTGTGGCGTACCGCAAAACGGAGGAAACGGACCTCCTACAGTCGAAACGGGGGTCCTGTTGATCGGGAGGGGTGTGGCGTACCGCAAAACGGACGAAACGGACTTGTGTTGGAGCGCTACGGTCGAAACGGGGGTCCTGTTCATCGGGAGGGGTGTGGCATACCGCAAAACAGGACTCCACGAGATACTGTTCATCTCGACCGTCGACCTCCTCTAGCCTCCACGGGCTACCGTCGACCTCCTCCAGCCTCCACGGGCTCCTTTTCATCTAGCCTCCACCGCGCGCTACTCCACTGTCTACTGTTCAACCACCCCTCCACCGTCTACTGTTCATCCGGCACTCCACACCACGGGGTCCTGTTCAACCACCCCTCCACGGGCACGCCTCCACCGTCTACTGTTCATCTAGCCCTCCACCACACCACGGGGTCCTGTTCATCCAGAGGCAACGCCACCGCTCACTGTTCATCCAAACCCCCCCCCCCCCGCAACGCTCACTTTTCATCCCAGAGGTAGCATCCATCGGCTTCAGTTAGCAGCAGTAGCGAAGGAATCGCTCGATCGGGTTCAGTTAACATCCATCGATCGATCGCTCGGGTTCAGTAACGCGTAGCCTACAGTGCAATCGCTCGGGTTCAATTAGAGCCCAACGCCTCGCTCGGGTTCAGTTAGAGCCAATGCCTCGCACACACGCGCGTACGTGTACGAGAGAAACGGGCATCGCTCGGCCCCCGACCTCCCACTGTAACCGGGAACTCCCCGAAATTTTCCTCCCCCTCGCTTCTACCACGGTTTTTTCGGTCATGGATGGCCCAAAGAATGTCATGCAGCTGCGTCTCCGGCCCGCCCAGGACAAAAAGCCCATTTTTTGTCATGATTTTTTATCATAGAAGTAGGAGCCCACCACATCTATGATGATACCGGGTCTTTTCACAATTATCGTCATAGAAGTGTCATATGTATGACAGAAAAAAAATTGTTCGGCCCAAAATGTCACGGATGTGTCTTTTTTTGTAGTGCTTTGGGCCTGGGTGCCATGATTTCAGATCTGAACCGTTTATGTTATCACCATTATATCCATGTTCTAGATCCAATCTTGCAAATTATAGTCAACTACTATGTGTTATGATCCGGCAACCCCGGAGTGACAATAGCCGGGACCACTCCCGGTGGTGACCGTAGTTTGAGGAGTTCATGTATTCACTGTGTTAATGCTTTGTTCCGGTTCTTTATTAAAAGGAGGCCTTAATATCCCTTAGTTTCCAATAGGACCCCTCTACCATGGGAGGGTAGGACAAAAGATGGCATGCAAGTTCTTTCCATAAGCACGTATGACTATTTACGGAATACATGGCTACATTATATTGATGAACTTGAGCCAGTGGCGTATCACCCTAGGTTATAACTGTGTCATGATGAATATCATGCAAAAAGTCACCGATCCAATGCCTATGAATTTATTTTATATTGTTCTTGCTAAGTTACTACTGCAATCGTCACTATTGCTCTTGCTACAAAACTACTGCTATCACTGTTACCGTTATTGTTACTGTTGTCACTACTGTCAAAACTATCATATTTCTTTGATACTGATAACGTTACTGCAGATAATTAATCTCTAGGTGTGGTTGAATTGAAAACTCAGCTGCTAATACCTTCAAATATTCTTTGGCTCCCCTTGTGTCGAATCTATAAATTTGGGTTGAATACTCTACCCTCGAAAACTGTTGCGATCCCCTATACTTGTGGGTTATCAAACCCTTTTTCTAGTGCCATTGCCGGGGATCATAGATATATTTGTTGAGTCACTTGGGGTTATTATCAGTTTATCACTATGAAGAATCTGAACAATGCTAAGACTGAGATTTATCCTTGTAAGATGAGGGGAGGTAAGGAACTGCCATCCAGTTCTTCTTTAGATTCATCTTATGTTATAAGTAAACTTGCAACACCACCACATGCTATTAATCCTGATAGGTCGCAAGTTATTAATGATGCTACTACTTCTATGAATGATACTTATGATGATGCTAGTACCTTTCTTGATGATAATGAGGTGCCCCTTTGTGAATTTCTTGATGAACAATATGCTAGATTAATACAAGATGATGTCGTTGAATCTGATGATGAGCTTGAAACTGAAACTCCTGAAACACCTGCTAGAACTAGCCTTCCTAGATATGAATTGCCTAAGGTACCGGAAGGTTATGTTATGCATGAGGAGACAACTAGAGATATTCTTCCTTGTAGGTATAGAGATGATCTAGAAAAATTATTATGCAAGTATAAAGAAAAATCTCTGGATGCTAGAATGAAGTATGATCCTATGTTTTCTACTTCACCAATCTTTATTGATGATAAGGATTATGAATTCTCTATCGGCCCAGAGTTAATTACTTTGGTTGAATCTTATCCTTTTCGTGGTTATGAAACTAAAACTGTTGTGGCACATCTTACTAAGTTGAATGACATAGCCACCCTTTTTACTCATGATGAGAAGACTCTCCATTACTTTATTCTCAAATTATTTCATTTCTCATTAAAGGGTGGTGCTAAAGCTTGGTACAATAATCTAGCTCCTGGTTGTGTGCATAGTCCCCTGCATATGATTTATTACTTCTCTAAAAAATATTTCCCTGCTCATAAGAAACAAGCTGCTTTACAAGAAATATTTCACTTCATCCAAATTAAAGAAGAGAGTCTCCCACAAGCTTGGGGAGTCTTTGCGAGTTACTTAATGCTTTGCCTGATCATACTCTTAAGAAAAATTAAATTCTTGATATCTTCTATAATGGACTAACCGATGATTCTAAGGATTTCCTAGATAGTTGTGTTGGTTGTGTTTTCAGGGAACAAACTGTTGGGCAAGCTGAAGAATTATTGAAGAACATATTGAAAAATTATGATGATTGGACTCTTCCTGAACCACCACCTAAACCCACTCCAAAGAAGAGGGGTATATTATATCTCAGTCCTGAAGATATGCAAGAGGCAAAGAAATCTGTGAAGGAAAAAGGTATTAAAGGTGAGGATGTTAAAAATTTATCTCCTATCAAAGAAATACATGGCTTAATACACCACCACCTCCTAAGGTGGTAGAGGTAAATTACCGTATGAAATTCAATGATAATGACAATCCTCACAATATGCACCATAGACAATGCCTTTATGAGTTTGAAAACTATATTAGAAAACAAGATCACTTCAATGCAAATGTTATGAAACAATTGAAATACAATTCTGATATGATTGCTTGCTTGAGTCACTTGTTATTTAGAATCTCAAATGATGTTAGAGGTGTTGAAAAGCATGCTTCTATGGTACAAACTCAGTTAGAACAAGTTGCTAAATCTCAAAGAGAGTTGCTAGATGAAATGAATAATAATATACATGACTTTGCTGATAGAGATGCAACTATAGGAGGTAAAATGACTCAGGAACCACTTTATCCTGAGGGACACCCAAAAAGAATAGAACAGGATTCACAAAGAGTTAACACTGATGCACCTAATCCATCAAAAAAGAAAAGGAAAAAGAAAAATGATAGGACTCCACATGCTTCTAGTGAACCTGAAGTAGAAAAACCTCCTGATAATGATAATGGAGTTTTTATCTCTAATGTTGAAACTCAACCTGGTAGTGAACACTCACCTTCTAATAATGAAAAAGATAATGATGAGGTTCATGAAAATACTCCACCAAATAGTAAAGGACCAGACAATGATATTGACATAGAACCACCAGCTGATCTTGATAACCCACAACCTAAGAATACAAGATATGATAAAAGAGACTTCATTTCTAGAAAACACGGTAAAGAAAGAGAATTGTGGGTCTATAAACCTATGCCATTTCCACCTAAGTCAAATAAAAATAAAGATGATGAAGAATTTGAATGCTTTGCTGAAATGATGAGGCGAGTCTTTTTGCGTACTCGCTTAACTGATATCCTTAAAATGCCTCCTTATGCAAAGTATATGAAAGATATCATCACCAATAAGAGAAAAATACTGGAAGATGAAATCTCCACTATGCTTGCTAGTTATACTTTTAAGGATGGAGTACCTTAAAAACTTGGAGATCCGGGGATAACAACTATACCTTGCTCTATCAAAAAGAACTATGTGAAAACTACTTTATGTGATCTAGGAGCTAGTGTTAGTGTTATGCCTTTCTCTTTATATAAAATAGTCGAGTTGAATAACTCACACCTACTGAAATATCATTGCAAATGGCTGACAAATCTACTGCCATGCCTATCGTTATTTGTGAGGATGTGCCCATTGTTGTTGGCAATGTTACTATTCTGACTGACTTTGTTATACTTGAGATGCCCGAGGACGACAACATGTCGATTATCCTTGGTAGACCCTTCTTGAATACTGTAGGGGATATTATTGATTGCAATAAAAGGAACGTCACATTTCATATCAATGGTAATGAGCATATGGTGCACTTTCCGAAGAAACAATTCCAAGTGAATGGTATTAATGTTATTGAAAAATCTCTGACAATCACTATTGGAAGTTTTCAAATACCTCTACCTAATGCCAAAAAGAAATATGAAATGATTATTGTTGGGGACATTCATATCCCCATTGAGGTAACTTAGCGATTTACAAAAGTTCTTCGGTTTCATGCTAATCGAAAGTGATTCTTAATAAGACTTGATCAACCATATTAATGGATCATTTTTGAGAGGTATGAAGTTTATGAATTCAGTAAGCATGACCTTCTATCCCTACTTTTTGTTTTCTATTTTTATTAGTTAAATAAAAATAAAATGCCATGTTTTGTCTGTTTTCTGAATTTCCCATGCAATAAAAAAATGACGCAAAAATATAAATTCTTAGAATGCCCTGAAAATTTTACATGGATTTTTTCTGAATATTTAAGAATTTCTAGTGCAAATAATATCGGAGGGAGGTGCACCAGGTGGGCACAACCCACCTGGGCGCACCAGGACCCCCAGACGTGCCTTGGTGTGTTGTGGTCGCCACATGGCCCCTGTGACGCCCCCGATTTGACCGTACACTAATCATGCACACAAATGTGTACGACCAAGATCAGGGACTCACGAGAACATATCACAACACAACTCTAGACACAAATTAAAATCATACAACCTTTATATTACAAGCTAGGGGCCTGGAGGGCTCCAATACATAAGCTCGTAAACAGAAGAGTCAGCGGAAGCAATAATATCTGAGTACAGACATAAGATAAACAAGATTGCCTTAAGAAGGCTAGCACAAAAGTAGCAACTATCGAAAAGGAAAGGCCTCCTGCCTGGGACCTCCTAACTACTCCTCGAAGCCGAACTCCATGTAGAATCATTCTCGGGATCCTCTAGCTCCTGGACTCCATCATATGATCGCAATAACCGAGAAAGGGGGAAAAGATGTAGCAGAGCAACCGTTAGTACTCATCCAAAGTACTCGCAAGCAAGGATCAACACTACATATGGATTGGTATCAATGAAGTGGATAGTATCTGTGGACTGAATTGCAGAATGCTAGAATAAGAGGGGGATATCTAGACCTATCGGAGACTATGCTTCTGGTAGCCTCCATCTTGCAGCATGTAGAATAGAGTAGATGGTAAGTTCACCAAGCATCATCGTATAGCATAATCCTACACGGCGATCCTCCCCTCGTCGCCTTGTGAGAGAGCGATCACCGGGTTGTATCTGGCACTTGAAAAGGTGTGTTTTATTAATTATCCAGTTCTTATTGTCATAAGGTCAAGGTACAACTCTGAGTTGTCCTTTTACCGAGGGACACGGCTATTTGAATAGATAAACTTTCCTGCAGGGGTGCACCATATTTCCCAACACGCTCGATCCTGTTTGGCCGCGCACACTTTCCTGGGTCATGCCCGGCCTCGGAAGATCAACACGTCGCAGCCCCACCTAGGCACAACAGAGAGGTCAGCACGCGGTCTAAATCCTATGTGCGCAGGTGTCTGGGCCTAGCACCCATTGCACACCTCCATGTTACGTATGCGGTCGGAAGCAGATCTAGCCCCCTTGAGGGTGTCCTGGATTAGGGGGTATCCGGACAGCCGGATTATATCCTTTGGCCGGACTGTTGGACTATGAAGATACAAGATTGAAGACTTCGTCTCGTGTCCGGATGGGACTCTACTTGGCATGGAAGGCAAGCTAGGCAATACGTATATGTATATCTCCTCCTTTGTTATCGACCTTGTGTAACCCTAGCCCCTTCCGGTGTCTATAAAAACCGGAGGGTTTTAGTCCGTAGGACAACATACAAACATACCATAGGCTAGCTTCTAGGGTTTAGCCTCTTTGATCTCGTGGTAGATCAACTCTTCTAACACTCATATCATCAAGAATAAATCAAGTAGGACGTAGGGTTTTACCTCCATCAAGAGGGCCCGAACCTGGGTAAAACATCGTGTCCGCTGCCTCCTGTTACCATCCGCCTTAGACGCACAGTTCAGGACCCCCTACCGGAGATCCGCCGGTTTTGACACCGACATTGGCGCTTTCATTGAGAGTTCCTCGGTGTCGTTGCCATTAGGCTTGATGGCTCCTACTATCATCGATAGCGATGCAGTCCAGGGTGAGACTTTTCTTCCCAGACAGATCATTGTATTCGGCGGCTTCGCACTACAGGCCAACTCGCTTGACCATCTGGAGCAGATTGAAAGTTACGCCCCTAGCCACCAGGTTAGGTTTGGAAGCTTAAACTACACGGCCGATATCCGCGGAGACTTGATCTTCGACGGATTCGAGCCCCTGCCTTGTGCGCCACACGGTCACGGTGAGTACGATTTAGCTCTACCATCGGACCGTATTCAGGAGATCGCACCGGCAGCAGCTCTGAGCCTCAATTCGGAGCCAGTTGCGCCATCCATGGACGGGTGGATAGACCCCGTCACGATGGCCGTATCCTCAGCCGCGATCGAGCCGAATATCGACCTTACCCTTCATGAGAGTCGTGTTACCAAACTGCCGGATCCCTCTCCGGCCGCGGACTCCGAACCGCCTGCGCCCGTTCCTGTCGAATCCAATTGGGAGCCGATCATGGCGTTTACCTCCGCGGATATTTTTCAGCACTCGCCCTTTGGTGACATACTGAACTCATTAAGGTCCCTCTCCTTGTCAGGAGAGTCCTGCCCGAACTACGTCCGGCAGGATTGGGATGCGGATGACGAAGAAATTCGCCGCCCACACACCACCCACTTAGTAGCCAGTGTCGGCGACTTAACCGACATGCTCGACTTCGACTCCGAAGACATCAATGGTATGGACGACGATGCGGGAGACGAAGAGGAACCACTGCCCACAGGGCACTGGACAGCCACGTCATCATACGATATATACATGGTGGATACACCCAAAGAAGGCACTGGTGACAAGACAACGGAGGATGACCCCTCCAAAAAGCAACCCAAGCGCCGGCGTCAGCGGCACCGCTCTAAGTCCCACCAAGGAAAAAGTGGTGACACCGGCACCGGAGATAATAGCACTCTGGACAGTGCCGAAGACAACAACAACCCCCTCCAGCAAGATTCAGAGCAGGAGGATGAATGAGCCAGCCCTCCTGAGAGAGCGGTAGATGGAGAGGCGGAGGATGATAATTACATGCCTCCCTCCGAACACGAGGCAAGCCTCGACGATGACGAATTCGTCGTGCCAGAGGATCCCGTCAAATAAGAGCGCTTCAAGCGCCGGCTTATAGCCACGACAAATAGCCTTAAGAAAAAGCAGCAGCAGCTTCAAGATGATCAAAATTTGCTAGCTGACAGATGGACTGAAGTCCTGGCGGCCGAGGAATATAAACTCGAACGCCCCTCCAAGAGTTACCCAAAGTGCAGGTTGCTACCCCGACTGGAGGAAGAAGCACCGAAACATACATCCCCGGTGTATGACGCGGCTGATCGGCCACCTCGTGGCCGCGACAAAGAGGCATTCCAGCCAAAAGCTCAGCCCTCACCCTAGCGCCATTCAAATAAAAAGGCATGGGGAAATACGCAAGACCTGTGAGATGTATTGTAGGACAAAGCAAAATACGCAAGATCGATGTACGGATCACGAGGGCGCGCCACTCTACGAGATGATAATCGTCATGCCGGATACAGTAAAAGTAAGTCCGGCCGGGCCGAACACAGTGGGCAAGACTCATTTGAGCTGCGACGCAATATAGCCCAGTACAGAGGCGCCGCACACCCCCTATGCTTCACAGCCGAAGTAATGGATCATCAAATCCCAGAGGGTTTCAAACCCGTAAATATAGAATCATACGACGGCACAACAGATCCTGCGGTACAGATCGAGGATTTCCTCCTGCATATCCACATGGCCCGCGGTGATGATCTACATGCCATTAAATACCTCCCCCTCAAGCTCAAAGGAACAGCTCGGCATTGGCTCAATAGCTTGCCAGCAGAATCCATTGGCTGCTAGGAGGGTCTGGAAGCCGCATTCTAAACAACTTCCAGGGCACTTACGTGCGACCCCCAGACACCGATGACTTCAGCCACATAATTCAGCAGCCAGAGGAATCGGCCAGGAAATTCTAGACACGGTTCCTAAAAAAGAAAAATCAAATCGTTGACTGTCCGAATGCAGAGGCCCTAGCAGCTTTTAAGCACAACATCCGCGACGAGTGGCTCGCCCGGCACCTTGGCCAGGAAAAGCCGAAATCTATGGCAGCCCTCACGACACTCATGACCCGCTTTTGTGCGGGAGAAGACAGCTGGCTGGCTCGCAGTAATAACATATCAAAGAACCATGGTACTTCGGATACCAAGGACGGCAATGGCAGGTCACGTCGCAACAAGCATAAGCGTCGCATTAATAGCGACAATACAGAGGATACGACAGTCAATGCTGGATTCAAAGGCTCTAAACCCGGTCAGCGGAAAAAGGCATTCAAAAGAAGCACTCCGGGCCCATCTAGTTTGGACCATATACTCGATCGCTTGTGCCAAATACACGGCACCCCCGACAAGCCAGCCAACCACACCAACAGGGATTGTTGGGTGTTCAAGCAGGCCGGCAAGTTAAATGCTGAAAAGAAAGATAAGGGGTCGCAAGCGATGACGAGGAGGAGACCCGGCAGCCGAACACCGGAGGACAGAAGAGGTTCCCCCCACAATTACGGACGGTGAACATGATATACGCAACCAACATCCCCAAGAGGGAGCGGAAGTGTGCGCTTAGGGACGTATATGCGTTGGAGCCAGTCGCCCCAAAGTTCAACCCATGGTCCTCCTGTCTGATCACCTTCGATCGCAGGGACCACCCCACTAGCATCCGTCATGGCAGATTTGCCGCACGGGTCCTAGACCCAATCATTGACGGATTTCACCTCACTCGAGTCCTAATGGACGGCGGCAGCAGCCTGAACCTGCTTTATCAGGACACAATGCGCAAAATGGGTATAGACCCCTCAAGGATCAAACCCACAAAAACGACCTTTAAAGGTGTCATACTAGGTGTAGAGGCCCATTGCACAGGCTCAGTCACACTAGAAGTGGTCTTCGGATCCCCGGATAACTTCTGAAGCGAAGAGTTAATCTTTGACATAGTCCCGTTCCGCAGTGGCTACCATGCACTGCTCGGGCGAACCGCATTTGTGAGATTCAATGCGGTACTGCATTATGCGTATCTCAAGCTCAAGATGCCAGGACCTCGGGGGGTCATCACAGTCAATGGAAACACAAAGCGCTCTCTCCGCACGGAGGAGCACACTGCGGCCCTCATATCAGAAGCGTAAAGCAGCCTTTTAAGGCAATCCACTAGTTCGGCGGTCAAGGACCCGGACACCTTCAAGCGCACCCGAAGTAATCGGCAACTGGACCGCCTGGCACGTTCAGAGCTCGCATAGCAATGCGGCCCCCACCCCGGTCCCAGCCAAATGGCGAATTTCATGCCACGCGTACATAATTACGCATTAAAAATACCATGGGCACAGGTGGGGAGGGGGGCACGACTACGGCGCGCCCCAAGATGCAGCTTCAACCGCACTAGGGGCTTCCCGCTTTGTTATTTTTCTCTTTCAGGACATTAATCTCTGGAAACCCTGTCTCGCAGCATGATTGCCGAACACATGATGCAGCAACCAAGGAGGCAGAAAGCTACGTCACACCACGGAACTCCCAGGTGGATTACGATAACGAGTGAAATATTTGCTTTAACACTATTCCTCAGCTTGCCCTTGGAAGCGACATGTCAAATAGTCCTACTTTCTGCTTATCGCACTACTTGTATCATTCTGCTTTAACGCACCTTTTTGAATAAACAATGCATAGCATTAAGACTATTATTGCATTCGTCCTTTATATATATATATATATATATATATATATATGTTCATTCATGACATCTAGCACCCGTACACTCTGGTACGGCCAATACGCTAGGGGCTTAAGCATACCCCATAATACGGCGTGAGAAGTCCGAACACTTTTGACAGTGCGGCACCCCGAACTTATAGCATTATATGCATCAGCTCCGAATCATGTCTTGGGTCAATAGTTGGGTTTGCCCGGCTCCCATGTTATGGTACCTTACTTTTCGCTATATCGCCTAAGGTAGCACTGGGAGAACTACTGCGATTGTGCCCCGGTTCTGCTGGGCTAAGCACCTCAGTAGAGAAAGCTAAAACTGACTGTCATGATAAGGCGAGAGACTGGTCGCTGTTTGAGAGGTTTCAAGCCCCTAAAGACTTATGCCGCTTAGAGCGAGGAGTCGGCCCTGTCCGGCTTAAGGCGTGTATCGCGCCCCGAATTCGGCCTTCCGAATACTAGGGGCTTCGCCGAAATTTAAAATTATAGAATTATATGGCTAAGTGAGAGTAATAACGCACTATAGTCCGATTGCCTTGTTCGTTGTGCTGAGCACCTCCCTCGAAGGACCCAAAAATGGGAATAAGAGTGCTCAGGTTTATCCCGAACACCCCAGCACTCGTGGCGTGGAGGCAGAAGCCGACGACTAGCCATCTCTCAGATTTGATAAACAGCCGAACATAAGGTAATGTTTTAAATTCAAAAAAGCGTTGCATAGCACATATGAACAAGTTTTGATAATACAGGATTACACGAGCAAGTTTATTCAAATATTACATCTTTCGTGCACTTGTCCGCGACAAGACGGGCACCCTTCAGGACACCCTCATAGTACATCTCGAGGTGGCGATGCTCCTTGCCCGCAGGCGGCCCTTCCTTAACCAGCTTGACGGCATCCATCCTGGCCCATTGCACCTTGACACGGGCGAAAGCCCGGCATGCGCCTTCGATGCAAACGGACCGCTTGATGACTTCCAGTCGTGGGCAGGCATCCACAAGCCACCTCACCAGGCCGAAGTAGCTGTCGGGAAGGGCGTCGCCAGGCCACATTCGGACTACAAAGCCCTTCATGGCCTGTTCGGCCGCCTTGTGCAGCTCGACCAGTTGCTTCAGCTGGTCGCTCAGAGGCATCGGGTGTTCGGTCCCAGTATACTGAGACCAGAACAGCTTCTCCGTTGAGCTTCCCTCCTCGGCCTGGTAAAACTGTGCGGCATCCGACACATTGCGGGGCAAATCTACGAATGCTCCTGGAGAGCTCCGAATTCGGGTAAGTAACAAGTAATTTACTTTGACATGCTTGCTTTGCATATAGAATGCCTTACCCGCCGCTATCTTCTTCATCGCATCAATCTCCTGGAGGGCCTTTTGGGCTTCGGCCTTGGCACTCTTTGCACTCTCATGGGCCGCGGCAAGCTTGGACTCTCGTGTCTTCAAGTCAAGCTCCAACGCCTCGTGCTTCGTCACGAGAGCGTGGAGCTCTTGCTGCACCTCGCCCACCCGTGCCTCATGCCTTTCCCGCTCGGTGCGCTCCTTGGCCGCTTTGTTTTCGGCCTCGGATAGCGCCTGCTTCAGGGTCGCCACCTCGGTTGTGGCCCCTGGCAAATTTCCAGTGATCCTGTCATTTTGCAATCGCATTCTTTTTATATATACCCATAGACTAGGTACTACTTACCTTTGTTCTCCTCGAGGTGCATCTTGGCAAGGCCAAGCTCTTCCTTGGACCCTTTGAGGTCCTGCTTCAGTACGGCGACCTCCGCAGTCAGTGCGGCGGAGGCCAGCAGCAAAGCCTGCATACGCATATAGACATACTTATATTAGACTCTTGTGATATTGTTTGATCCTCTATTCGGCTTTTCTTTGTGAACACCGAACGGAGCATCAGGGGCTACTGTCTATGCGGTAATAATTTTCCTATATTTCAAATACTTACCTCAAAGCCTGTTAGAAGGCTAGCACAGGCTTCAGTCAGTCCGCTCTCACTACAACAGGACCACCCATGTAGCAACGCATCTTTCTGTATCCAAATGTCCATATATGCGTTGCTAGTGAGTTTACCAACGGTTTGGCATGCGTAGCCTTATCCAGTGTTTATTTATATGTGTATATTATATATGTATATTTATATTGCTAGCAATTAAATTAATGGTCCATGTAAAGGTGATAATTATGTATTTCAAGTGAAGGAAAAAACAAGAGAATATACTCAAGAGAGGAATAAATCGTATATTAGATAAAACTGTTGGATTACAATAGTGGATAGTAACATCATCCAAATGTGATGCATAATCTCAGAGTGAAACTTAAACTGAAAGAATCCATCAACATCCCTGCAACTTAACTAAAACTTAAGGAACACCATCCAGCAGGAACATCATCTGTACAACATAACTAAAACTTAACCTGGGAACAACATTTAGCAGGAACGTCATCCGTACAACATAACTAAAACTAAAAGCATCCATCATCATCATGAAACATGACATCGACACCATCATTGCAGTATACTTGCCATAGACCCATATACTCATCAATTTATCTTTTGAATCTACAAACAAGAAAACAAGATAAACTGTTAACACACAATGCATTGACATGATGCAAGTAGTAATAGAGGCAGGATATTAGTCACGTACAAAGTTTGAAGGCCATGCAATCTTTGTTTTCTCTACATTACCTAGAGTATTGCAGTTTTTACGACTCTGTACCAAAAGTTCAGTTTTCACAAGTGCAATATAAGTAGGGTGAATGCAATGTAAGGCAACATAGAACAAGCTAGTAAAAGGATATTGAGTGGGTTAAAATTTACCTTTACTTGATCTATTATTGCTTTTAGGTTTATTTCAGTTTTGAGAAATCTCTGATCCTTGTAGCTGAAGCAACACAATGATCCATTCCTTGCAACCGGGCCAAGAAAGTCCCGAAGATGTTTACCTCTTTTCCAATTGGCTGATCTAGGTCATTGTAGTGAACCATTATCCTTTTCCCTTTTGGAAGGTTCCAAATATATTTCAGCTTCCTCTTCTAACGCTCTTTTGTTTATGCATTTTCAGCTGAATATATACAACCATGAATTATATGTTACGATGATGAATAATCATATATTGCAAACAATAAGGAATGAGCAACAAACTTACCATCTTCATTTTCATCCAGGTCAACATCATCACAATCTGTGAAGCCTTCTTCATCATTAGTAGTTCTTTCATTGACATCAAATGATTCGACATCTTTTTCAGCAGAATTGATGTTCGGTCGGTTCTTCCATCATATATTCTTTGTTGGATTCAAGAACGCTAATTCTTATCTGTGACATATCTGCTACAACAAGACAATGACCAAAAGTTTAAATAATTGTGTAAAAGACAATATTATGTGGTCCTACTCGTCCTATGATAGTCATCCCCGCATATGTGAAGAAGATTAATTTTGATTTCAGCTCAAACAATCATAGTTTGAAATAATTGCTGCCCCTATAATCAATAAAATAAGTCTGACCAGATTTATTCCTTATCAAATCAAAATAGCAACTCATTCAGTACCGAGTAGGTACTAGGAATACATCAAGCTATTCAGATTTCACAGTGAAAATGATGAACTAAGACATGAAACCATTACTCCGAAATGTAAATTTGCAAGGGGGCCATTATTTTGTTCATCGCGTGTATAAGGAAAGCGGCAACTAACAAATGGAAACACCATATAGTAGGTCCTTCGATGAGCCCATGTTTTTAGTTATGTTCCTGTGCTGGGAACATTACTATGAATAAAATGCACTTGTCTTTCAATACTAGTAGTTTAACTATCAAACTGTTTCAGGTGGTTAGGGAAGATGCACTTGTACTTGATGTGGTATGGTGCTTAACTTGTTGTTTGCTGGGGGCACACTTGTTCAGGTATAACAATATCCACGGATAGTAAGAGTATCATAAGGTAAAGGACGCCCAAGTTCATTCTCTCCGGTGTTAAGGAAGTTTTGTTCATGCACAAGCATTATAGCTAGGCTGATGACATGTTATTCAAGTTGGAACCATGAGGAGATCCCATGGGGCAAGGCTGAGTGTGTTTCAAAGTATACATGTGCTTTCACTATCATGCACATGGCTATTCACTAACATTTATTTTCAAAACAAGTGTGTTGTCTTGCAGACTGGAGTTGTAGTTTTGCTGCTGCAGATCATGTTTTGATATTCATAATAAAATTAACATTCGAATTATTGGGTCTGACTAGTCAACAAGCTATTAATTATTGTAATTGTAACATGACATATTTAGTGCAACTTGTTCATATATACGACCAAGATAACACTTTCTTCTAGTCACTCCATCGTTTATTTTTCTACAAACGACACTCCAGCCAGATTATACAATATGATAGCAATAACAAAATAACAAGGTCACAAGCATCTGGCGCACATGAAGAAAGAAACTATGCTAGGTGGTCAGCCGCAAAATGGAAGATCTAACCCAACTGTACTACCCAAGCAGATCAGGATAGTCAGAATTGGAGTTCCATAAAGAAAGTCTATGAAGAGTTGAACTCACCAAGGAAGCAATGGTGCAGAACTATATTAAAATACTGCAGGCGTCCACACCTGACACCCCAACAGTTACCAGATCTAAGCCACCTGTTATGTTCGGCTAAATCTACAAACACAAAAACAAACAAGCGTCAGGGCACTAATGAATGAAACATAAAAAGCTAATTTCAACCGAGCTAAGTTTAATTGAGTATAGGGAAGGTGTAACCTTATAGAAGAAGAATTCGAAGCAACTCCCCCTATCTGAAGGGCCCCCAAAATTCTAAACCAATAACAAGGGACATTTATCAAACACTTGGTGTGCACAATCAAATTCACTCAAGAGAAGAGCAATTAGGAAGCGTAGAAGGGATATATCTGAACCAACAAGGGGGAGGAGGCAAAATCTTCAAGTCATACTAGTATTTACCATGTGTTTAATCAGGGGTGGGGATTGATCTACTTTCTCCGCCCCTGTTGCTGAACAAGACACGCCTCTTGTGCGCTCACCTGAATGCTGGAATCGACGGGGCCAGCCATGAGATTCAAGAGGGAGGGCGGGTCGTGATCGATCTGCTCAAGATAGGGATCCTGCAACGAGAGATAGAGGAGAAGACGCCTACCGCGAGAAGCTGTGTTGATATGGGGGGAGGGGGCAGGTTTCTGATTTTGGTCGTCCTTGATTGGTATGACAGATGGGGCCATAGTAATGAGGCGCGTACTTATTTTATTTTGACCACAATTAGTCCCTTTGGCGGGAGAGAATGGAGGGAAAAATTAGTGCGAAACCAAAAAGAATATTAGGGAGTACAAATTTGAAGCGAAACAAATTCTAATCTTTGTTATTATCATCTGGCCCTTGACTGGCTACCAAACACAACGTGATTCTTTTATGTTTTTACAAACTCAATGCAATATGCGTAAAGTAATAGTTATTTCTATTTCTCAAACCGAGCCTGATTGGCCGCGACTTGCATCTTGTGGCGTTGCCGCTCAGCTTCCTCCGCTGTTGCGAGCAGGGCAGCGTCGATCGTGGACGCAGACCCATTCCACACCCCCCCCCCCCTTGCCCTTGCCGGCGATGAGGGTGGTGGCGCGGCCATGCTGATCTTGACGAATTGGTCGTTGAGGCAGCGCCGACACCGCGCGAACATATATGTAGTGGTCTTGAAACAGTACATGGCGTAGGCCTCAGCCAGCGCCTTATTTGCAAGGACCTAGTCTGGCGCGACGTCCGACATCGCGAACATGACACGGCACTGTGCGTTACGCTGCTCCCACCACTTGGCTAACTCAACTACCATCAGGGCACTGCGTTGACGTTCCCCCGCGACGACGTCCAAGATAATGCACGAGGCTCCCGCGCACTTTCGTGACCGCCAGGTATGGTGCCCACTTCACAGTGAACAAGCATCGACATGGGACGATGGTAGTGATGAGGCAGCGAGGGTGGCGCCGAACTGCAGTCACAGAGGGAGCGTGACTGTCGCTGAGAACTCCTCATCCGTTGTGGCAGCCTGAGCAAGGAGGGGCGGCTACTACCGCACTTCGTCATCCAAAGAGAGCATGACCTCCTCCTTCGACGGCGTTAGAGGAGGACGACGAGCGAAAATATCACGCGCTGCGGCACCACGATCTGAAGGAAGATCCCTCCGCCGGCGCCGAGAAACATGCAGAAGAGCTTGACTTTCCCATCCCACTGGTCTGGGAGAGCATCGGACCGGATCCTATGGCTATGGGGAGAGGACCATAGAGGACACGAGACGGGGTTGTTCGACGTCGGAGCCCTGCATAATTAGCTCGAGCAGGTGGAGTGATGTTGCTTCAATGCGGCACAATGACTTGAATAGTCTTCTCGATTGCCGCATCCACGTTGAAGCGGCGCCGCCCTGCCGTCTTGTCTGGGCGCACTAACCAGCATCAAGGTCGTCGAGTTGCGCCCGCTCTGTAGTGTTTGACCGACATCGATGTGCGGGCACAATTTCAAGAGCGGTTCGTGCCAGAGAGGGGTTTGGTGGGACCGTGTACAATAGCACGAGTCCGAATTCCTGCAAACCTCCCCAGCTTTGGTGTAGGTTCGAGCAAATTCTACGCGCAAACTTAATCATATATGTGCGTTTTAATAACATTAATGTATTAGTATAAAATCATTCTTATTTTCTCCATGCCTCATTATTTTGTGACGTCGTAATATTTCCCTACCGTGCGAAATTGTGAAAAATTCAACACCGGCAAACTTCGAATGTGTGTGTTAACGTAAGTTTATGGCCACAATATTTTTTTTTCATGGATATAGATGGGAGAAAAAAAATAGGGAACCGGTGAGGTCACGCCTCCAACCAGACACAGCAGCGAGGCTGTCTGGTCTCACGTGTCTTTTTTTATCAGGTCTCGCGCATGGTGGATCCAAGCAATTTCGCAACCCTCTTCCCGTTGTGTATGATTCGGCCGGCCCAACTACCTCGTTTTTTGGTTTTGGGAAGATTCTAGAACATTTCCAAACAGGTTTTTATTTTTCATTTTTATTCTTGTTTTTTCACCTTTTTAATTTTAGTTTTCTCTTTTCTTTCTTTTTAGTTTTCTTTTAAAATTTACTTAAAAAAGCCCCAGTTTTTTCCTTTTTTATTTTATGAACTTTTTTGAATTCTTGAACATAATTATAGGTCATGAAATGTTTTAAAAATCCTGAACGTGTCACAAATTCATGAATATTTATTTTTACAAATTCGCAAACATTTTCCCGAAATCATGAGCATGTTTTAGAATTAGTAAATATTTTTGAATCCGTAATTTTTGAAATTTGAAAATAATTTTAGAAAATTTTGAACCTTCTTTGACATTTCAACATTTTAAAAATAACTTGAACATTTTTTGAATTCGTGAATATTTTATAATTCACAAACATTTTATGAATACGTGAACATTTTTTTTATTTTCCAAAACATTTTTCTATGAATTCATGAACATTTTTTTAATACACAAACATTTTTAAGAAATCCATGAACATTGTTTGAATTTTTTAACGTCTTTAAAATATTTGCAAACATTTTTTGAAACTTATGAGCAATTTTTAAATATGTGAACATTTATTGAAAACCACACGTATTTTTTGAGCCCTGAACATTTTATGATTTCTAGAATCGTTTTCTCAAAATTACAATTTTTGGAATTTTTGAACCTTTTTGTAGTTCCGGATTATTCTAAAGTAGAATAAAATAAAAATATAAAAAATGAAAAATGAGAAAAACTGGGGACGCCCAGCCCCGAAAATGGGCCGGCACAAAGTGAAGTGCCGGGTGAAGGGACGTTGTGCGTTCGCCAGCGCGCACCGCACTAGATAGGAGCTCCTGTCACGCGCGACACCTCTGGCCTACCTCCTATGTGGTATTCTAGTCGGGCCAAAATTCTAGGGTGGAGCATGGCCCACCCTGTGCCTCCGCCACTGATCTGGACTAGAGACTAAAAGGAAGGGAGTACATGCGATTTTGTTTTTGCTTGTATGGTTTGTGCATATTTTCGTGGCACATTCCTTATGTGTACATGTGTGTCTAATAAAATTTATTTTAATTATGTATGTTTACCGTCTTATAATAAATATTATTTGCAACACATACATGACAATAATATAAGATCTGTTGCAATCTACATACGATACTATGGCCATGAGCTGCAAGTCTACAATGCATACGCTGCAACGCTTATATGCGTATCTCTTGTAAATTTTGCAACCTATAGTGAAAACGTTGTAGACTATGTGTTGCTTTATAGAGGGTATCCTTGTAGTGTCTTGGCGGACTGAACCTTCTGGACCACCGCACTCATAATAGTGCGGTGCTCTTCATCGATGGAAGCGCTACGAAGCGCTCCCAGCAGATTGTCTGGTGCCTCTGGATGGACAGAGGTCACCGGCACAGGCGTCTTGCCCCTTTTGGAAGGAGGCCGCCTGCCCGAGTCCGGATCCATTGGAGGTTCCGGCGCAGTGTTCGGCTGAGGGACGAACTTGGAGCCCTCGGGGGCTTTGCTCCCTCTGCTCCCGGAATCCGGAAGGTCGCCTTGAGGCGCCTCCGGGACTGTCTCCCCTCGACCCGGTGCCTCCTGAGACAATAGCTCGGCATGTTCGTAGGGCAAGGAGAGGTGGCGGTCGGAAGTGGATCGCTATCCATATCCGACGAGCCCAGGGAGCCGTCCGACGAAGATACGTCGATAATGGCTCATGGCGGTCTGCATAATCATAATTCGGCATTAGGAGAAGCAGTGCGACAAAGGTATGCTATGAGTTACTCTGGCATCCGAATACTTACGACTTTGCTAGGGGCTTGGCCCTGAGCAGCCACTCATCTTCGCCTTCGGCGGCAGTGGTGGAGTAGTCCGGAAGGAGAGTCCATCCCTTCTTGGACCCTTCGCCCCCCCCCCCCCCGCGGTTGGGGCGGCCTTCCTTTTCTTGTCTCCCCCAACTTGAGGGGGAGCATCTTCATCTTCCTCCTCGTCTATAGTGGAGGAGTGCATCGCAGAGTTATCGGACGATGAGTCCGATAACACCTGGCGTCGGGAACTCTTTCGGTTTCCCTTGGCCTTCTTGGTCTTCTCGGTCTTCTCCGGCACCTTGTAAGGAGCCGGAGTCAGCATCTCCGTCAGGAGAGCGTCGGCATTGTCTTCGGGCAGAGGGGTCGGACAGTGAATCTGCCCCGACGTCTCCACCCAGTCCTGCCAAAGGCATGAAGGTCAGACCCCGCGCATGGTTAAGCTAGGGGAAATAAATATCCTACCGGATGTGTAGAACTCACCGAATGCTCTAGGCGCTTCACGCTTAGCCCGCGGTCCTCGGTGAGAGAGGGAGGGGCCTCGGCGCCCTTAAACAACACCCTCCAGACGTCCTTGTGTGTCGTGTCGAAGAGCTCGCTCAGAGTCTGGTGCTGGGCCGGGTCGAACTCCCACAAGTTGAAATCACGTTGTTGACACGGGAGAATCCGGCGGATGAGCATGACTTGGACTATGTTGACAAGCTTGAGCTTCTTGCTTGCCATATTCTGGATACATTTCTGGAGTCCGTCCAGCTCCATCGACGAACCCCAGGACAGACCCATCTCTTTCCAGGAGGTGAGCCGCGTGGGGATTCCGGATCGAAACTCGGGGGCAGCCACCCAGTTGGTGTCGCGCGTCTCGGTGATGTAGGACCATGCCGATTGCCACCCCTTTATGGTCTCCATGAAGGAGCCTTCAAGGCATATAACATTGGGCATCTTGCCCACCATGGCTCCGCCGCATTCTGCTTTTTGGCCCCCCACCACCTTCGGCTTGATATTGAAGGTCTTCAGCCACAGGCCGAAGTGGGGCCGGATGCGGATGAAAGCCTCACACACGACGATGAACGCCGAAATGTTGAGGATGAAGTTCGGGGCCAGATGATGGAAGTCCAGCCCATAGTAGAACATGAGACTGCGGACGAATGGATGGAGGGGAAACCCCAGTCCGCGGAGAAAGTGGTGGAGGAAGACTACCCTCTCATGGGGTTCCGGGGTAGGAGCGATCTGCCCCGCAGCGGGCAGCCGGTGCGCGATATTCACGGCTAAGTATCCGGCTCCGCGCAGCTTCTTGATGTGTCCCTCCGTAACGGAGGAAGCCATCCATTTTCCTCCCGCTCCGGACATGTTTGGAGAAGGTTGAGGGGAAGGATGTGGACTTGGGCGTTGGAGCTCGAGTGCGCAAGAACGGATTAGCAAGGAGGAAGAAGCGTGGGTAGAAAAATGTTAAACCTTCTCCCTTTATAAGGGCGGCCGAAACTATGAGCCCCCACTAGCCTAGTAAAACTCGCTTATCCCCCCAAGCACCGTGATTGATGGCACGGTTGGGTTACCCACACCCGTATTGATTAGAATTCCGTAATAAGGGGGACACGATCTCTACTTTGACAACACGTGTCAAGAAACTACCTCGCGTTATGTGCAGGGCTAGTTAAAGGAAATGGTTCGAATAATCACCGGGCCATGGCATGATGTCATGTTGCCAAAACGTGTCAGCAGACTAGATTTGTGGAAATATTATTCTCTCTACGATGGTATGTGGAACATATTTTGCAGGGTCAGACACTATCCTTGTATTCAAATTCTCCCGTGGTGTATTCGGAGGAGGAACCCGCCTTGCAATGCCGAAGACAACACCGCGTGCCGGACTCATCGTCATTGAAGCCTGGTTCAGGGGCTACTGAGGGAGTCCTGGATTAGGGGGTATCCGGACAGCCGGATTATATCCTTTGGCCGGACTGTTGGACTATGAAGATACAAGATTGACGACTTCGTCTCGTGTCCGGATGGGACTCTACTTGGCGTGGAAGGCAAGCTAGGCAATACGGATATGTATATCTCCTCCTTTGTAACCGACCTTGTGTAACCCTAGCCCCTTCCGGTGTCTATATAAACCGGAGGGTTTTAGTCCGTAGGACAACATACAATCATACTATAGGCTAGCTTCTAGGGTTTAGCCTCTCCGATCTCGTGGTATATCAACTATTGTAACACTCATATCATCAAGAATAAATCAAGCAGGACGTAGGGTTTTACCTCCATCAAGAGGGCCCGAACCTAGGTAAAACATCGTGTCCCCTACCTCATGTTACCATCCACCTTAGACGCACAGTTCGGGACCCCTACCCGAGATCCGCCGGTTTTGACACCGACACCCCTTAATACAAGCGCGGGCTTACGGTCCAATCCGGCGCGCGTTGTTCAGTCGCTAACGTAACGAAGGCTTCGGCTGGTACCACGACGTTGAGTGCCCATAACTGTTCTCGAGTAGTTGGTTAGTGCGTCTAGGCCAGTGGCCAGACTCATATCAAATACCAATATCTCGTTAAGTGTGTTATTTTGAAGTAACTGTGAACGCCAACCAGGGCCAGGCCCACCTCTCTCCTAGATGGTCTCAACCTGCCCGGTCACTGCGCCACAAAGTAACAGTCGGGGGCCGTCGGGAACCCAGGCCCACCACTACCTGGATGGAACCACCTGCCCCTTCAGCCCCCACATCGGAATCACTTGCAGGTACTCTACTAGCTGACCCTACTTTAGTCACCACATGTATCACATATGATGTATATAAGTATATACCTGTGATCACCTCCCAAGTGATCATGGCCCGATAGCATAGCATGGCAGACGGACAAGAATGTAGGGCCACTGATGGAATACTAGCATCCTATACTAAGCATTTAGGATTGCAGGTAAGGGTAACAACTGTAGCAACAATGATAGGCTATGCAGCAGAATAGGATTAACCGAAAGCAGTAACATGCTACACTGCTCTTATGCAAGCAGTAGAGAGAAGGATTAGGCGATATCTGGTGATCTAGGGGGGTGAGGGAGTCCTGGATTAGGGGGTCTCCGGAAAGCCGGACTATATCCTTTGGCCGGACTGTTGGACTATGAAGATACAAGATTGAAGACTTCGTCTCGTGTCCGGATGGGACTCTACTTGGCGTGGAAGGCAAGCTAGGCAATACGGATATGTATATCTCCTCCTTTGTAACCGACCTTGTGTAACCCGAGCCCCTTCCGGTGTCTATATAAACCGGAGGGTTTTAGTCCGTAGGACAACATACAATCATACTATAGTCTAGCTTCTAGGGTTTAGCCTCTCCGATCTCGTGGTATATCAACTCTTGTAACACTCATATCATCAAGAATAAATCAAGCAGGACGTAGGGTTTTACCTCCATCAAGAGGGGCCGAACCTGGGTAAAACATCGTGTCCCCTACCTCCTATTACCATCCACTTTAGACGCACAGTTCGGGACCCCTACCCGAGATCCGCCGGTTTTTATACCGACACCCCTTAATACAAGCGCGGGCTTACGGTCCAATCCTGCGCGCGTCGTTCAGTCGCTGATGTAACGAAGGCTTCAGCTGATACCACGACATTGAGTGCCCATAACTGTTCACGAGTAGTTGGTTAGTGCGTCTAGGCCAGTGGCCAGACTCATATCAAATACCAATATCTCGTTAAGTGTGTTATTTTGAAGTAACTGTGAACGGCAACCAGGGCCAGACCCACCTCTCTCCTAGATGGTCTCAACCTGCCCGGTCGCTGCGCCACAAAGTAACAGTCGGGGGCCGTCGGGAACCCAGGCCCACCACTACTTGGATGGAACCACCTGCCCCTTCAGCCCCCACATCGGAATCACTTGCGGGTAATCTACGAGCCGACCCTACTTTAGTCACCACATGTATCACATATGACGTATATAAGTATATACCCGTGATCACCTCCCAAGTGATCATGGCCCGATAGTATAGCATGGCAGACGGACAAGAATCTAGGGCCACTGATGGAATACTAGCATCCTATACTAAGCATTTAGGATTGCAGGTAAGGGTAACAACTGTAGCAACAATGATAGGCTATGCAGCAGAATAGGATTAACCGAAAGCAGTAACATGCTACACTGCTCTTATGCAAGCAGTAGAGAGAAGGATTAGGCGATATCTGGTGATCTAGGGGGTGAGGGAGTCCTGGATTAGGGGTCTCTGGAAAGCCGGACTATATCCTTTGGCCGGACTGTTGAACTATGAAGATACAAGATTGAAGACTTCGTCCCGTGTCCGGATGGGACTGTACTTGGCATGGAAGGCAAGCTAGGCAATACGGATATGTATATATCCTCCCTTGTAACCGACCTTGTGTAACCCTAGCCCCCTCCGGTGTCTATATAAACCGGAGGGTTTAGTCCGTAGGACGACATACTAGGCTAGCTTCTAGGGTTTAGCCTCTACGATCTCGTGGTAGACCAACTCTTGTAATACTCATATCGTCAAGAACAATCAAGCAGGACGTAGGGTATTACATCCATCAAGAGGGCCCAAACCTAGGTAAACATCGTGTCCCCTGCTTCCTGTTACCATCCGCCTTAGACGCACAGTTTGGGACCCCCTACCCGAGATCCGCCGGTTTTAACACCGACATTGGTGCTTTCATTCAGAGTTTCACTGTGTCGTCACCATAAGGCTTGATGGATCCTTCGATCATCGGTAGCGATGCGGTCCAGGGTGAGGTTTTCCTCCCGGGATAGATCCTTGTATTCGACGACTCCACATTGCGGGCCAATTCACTTGGCCATCTGGAGAAGATCAAGAGCTACGCCCCTGGCCATCAGGTTAGATTCAGAAACTTGAACTACACTGCCGACATCCGCGGAGACTTGATCTTCGATGGATTCGGGCCTGTGTCAGGTGCGCCGCACAGTCACGACGAGCATGACATAATGCTATTGTCGGACAGTATTCGGGAGATCGCATCTGCAACTAGTCTGGCCGTCAATCCGGAGCAAATCGCGCCATCCGAGAGCGGAGGGATAGACCCCGCCACGGAGGTCGCGCTCTCAGCGGGGATAGAGTCGGATGCTGACTTTTCCCCTTACAGAGCCGTGTCGCCGAACCACTGGATTCATCTCCAGCCACGGACTCCGAGCCACTTACATCCGTGCCCGTCGAACCCGACTAGGTGCCGATCATGGAGTTCACCTCCGCGGATATCCTTCAGCACTCGCCTTTCAGCGATCTGCTAAATACATTAAGGTCTCTCTCCCTGTCAGGAGAACCTTGGCCGAACTATGTTCGGCTAGAATGGGATGAGGACGACGAAGAAATTCGCTGCCCACCCACCACCCACTTGGTAGCCACCATCGACGACTTAACCGACATGCTTAACTTCGACTCCAAAGACATCGACGGCATGAACGAAGATGCGGGAGACGAACAGGAACAAGCGCTTGCAGGGCGTCGGACAACCACTTCATCACATGACATATACATGGTGGATACACCCAAAGAGGGCAATGGCGAAGAGACAGCGGAGGATGCCCCCTCCAAGCAACCCAAGTGCCGACGTCAGCGGCACCGCTCTAAGTCCCGCCATAGCGAAAACAACGATAACAGCGCAAGAGGAAATAACAGTCCAGTCGACTCTAGAAGAAACGATGACCGCACTGCCCCGGTGGCAGAGCACGATCAAGATGCAAATGGCGAACATAGTACGGATCCTGCGTCCGAACATGGCGATGCCAAAGATAAACCTCATCAAACCCCGTCTGGGGAGGAAAACAGTCCGGACAAAGATGCACACATCATCCCAGAAACACACTTGGAGCAAGAGAACCTCCGCAGAAGGCTTATCACCACAGCGAGGAGCCTGAAGAAGCAGAAGCAAAGGCTTAAGGCCGCACAAAATACGCTCAACAGCAGGTGGAACAAAGTGCTCGACAGCGAAACAAAGTATGGTAGAAGTTTGCACACAAATAGCTATCCAAAGCGCAAGCTATTACCTGAATTCGACGATGAGGCCTTAGAGCCCACACAGCCGAAAAATGATACGGCCAACCGGCCGGATCCACCACCTTGTGACCGTGATAGAGCGGCTAACAAAGTCGCACATAAGTCAACACACCATCTACGTGAGAACTTGCGCCAAAAATCTGACGCGACCAGATCCATCTATGGATCTAGGAAGCCCGCTCTGGTACAAAATCAAAACCGAATACTACAACCATCCGAACACCATGGCATATCCCAATATAGGGGTGCCGCACACCGCCTATGTTTCACCGATGAGGTGCTGGATCACGAATTCCCAGAAGGATTCAAACTAGTGAACATAGAGGCGTACGACGGGACCACAGACCCTGGAGTCTGGATCGAGGACTTTATCCTCCATATTCATATGGCTCGCGGAGACGATCTCCATGCCATTAAATACTTGCCCCTCAATCTTAAAGGGCCAGCTCGGCCCTAGCTGAAAAGCCTCCTTGAAAACTTAATTGGAAGTTGGGAGGAGCTCGAGGACGCTTTTCGGGCTAATTTTCAAGGGACTTATGTCTGGCCTCCGGATGCAGACGATTTAAGTCATATAATCCAACAGTCCGGAGAGTTCGCCCAAAAGCTTTGGAATAGGTTCCTCACCAAGAAGAACCAAATCATCGACTGTCCGGAAGCTGAAGCCTTAGCAGCTTTTAAACACAGTGTCCGAGATGAATGGCTCGCCAGACACCTCGGCCAAGAAAAACCGAGAACAATGGCAACCCTAACAAGCCTCATGACCCGCTTTTGCGCAGGCGAAGACAGCTGGTTGGCCCGTAGCAGCACCAGTGACCCAAGCACATCCGAAGTTAGGGATGGCAATGGAAAACCACGACGCAACAAAAACAAGCATTGAAATAAAGAAGGTAGCCCAGATAATACGGCGGTAAACGCCGGGTTCAGGGGCTCTCGACCAGGTCAGCGGAAAAAGCCTTTCAAAGGAAGCAGAGAAGGACCATATAGCCTAAACAAGATTCTTGACAAGCTCTGTCAGATTCACGGCACTCCCGACAAACTTGCAAATCACACCCATAAAGAATGTTGGGTCTTCAAGCAGGCTAGTAAGCTAAACACTGAGCACAAAGGGGAAGAGACACCAAGCGAAGACAAGGATGAACCTCGCCAGCAAAGCACCGAAGGACAGAAAAAGTTCCCACCAGATGTTAAAACGGTAAACGTGATCCATGTTACAAAGAGGAGAAGCAAGCATGCACTCCGAGACACACACGCCATAGAGCCCGTCACCCCTAGGTTCAATCCCTGGTTGGCATGCCCGATCACTTTTGATCGTATGGATCACGCGACAAGTATCAGGCATGAAGGACTGCCGGTCTTGGTATTAGACCCAATAATAAATGAGTACCATTTCACACGAGTCCTCATGGACGGCGGCAATGATCTAAATCTGATATATCAGGACACAGTACGCAAAATGGGGATAGACCCGACACAAATAAGCCACAGCAATACTACCTTCAAGGGAGTAATACCAGGCCAAGAGGCCCGCCGTACGGGCTCTCTACTGCTAGAGGTTGTATTCGGTTCTCCCGATAACCTCCGAAGCGAATGGTTAACTTTCCACGTCGCTCCATTTCGAAGTGGTTATCAAGCACTACTCGGAAGAACGGCTTTCGCTCGTTTTAAAGCAGTACCGCATTATGATTTTCTCAAGCCTAAGATGCCCGGTCCACGTGGCATCATCATAGTTAGCGGAAATACCGAACGTTTTTTACGTGCGGAAGAGGATGCGGCGGCTTTAACAGCCGTGAACTAGACGGCCTCACCAACCAGAAAAAATGACAGGTCGTCAAGACCACGGACACGGTTAGACGAGTCCGTCGCTACACCACATATACATGAGATTGGTTTGATGATCAAACCCTCATAGACGATACCAGGGGCTTCACGCGTGTAATCAGGGCCAACCCGGCTCAACTTGACTTATCTTGAATTTTGATAGTTCATTGATAACAACCAATTCTTTTTTTTGGCACGACAACTTTCACCTAAGTTCTTTCCTTTTATAGATGACAATCATGCTACACCCGTCTAGGACACGACACAATGGAGACACAGGCGCAAACGTGTAGCAGGGACCCGCCCAAAGGTTTCCTTTTAGATTAAGACCCTGCGTAAACCTTTTTTTACTATCTCTTGTTGCTCACATCCTCCGGATAGTCCACACAACTGAGAAGGATGCTGACGTTATTGGCATGTGGCCACGTTAGGATATTGCAAGCGCCTGGACACATGGGGTTTATTATTAAGGGCATTGTTTAGCCCGGTATATGTTATAAAGAACGAACACCTTAGGGAGTGTTCGGTGTCGCGAGTTTGGCCCTATATGCATCAGCTCTGAATCATGTCTTTGGTCAAATGTTGGGTTTGCCCGTCTCCCACGTTTTGGTACCTTACGTTCCGTTATATCGGCTAAGGTAGAACTGGGAGAACTACTGCGATTGTGCCCTGGTTCATCCGGATGAGCACCTCAGTAGAGAGCCGAAAACTGACTGTCATGATATAGCGAGAGACTAGTCAAACACTCGATGACTCAGCGGAATCTTCGGGATTCCTCCACATTAACGAAGGGCCATTTCCCGGTCATGTACGTACGCGCCCCGTATTCAGACGAGCGCAGATGTACCAGGGGCTATATAGTAGCCCCACCGTCAAACTCCTATAGCTAAGTCAAAGTGTTAAAGGAATATAGTCTGATTGCCTCGTTCGCTGCGCTACCACCTCCTTAATGGACCAAGATGTTGGATCAAGTGTGGATACGCGTTTTCTGCGAACACCCCCGAATTATATGCGTGGGGGCGGAAGCCGACGACTGCAATATATACATATATACATAAACAGCCGCACAGGAGGCATCATAGTACTTTCGGGCAAAAGAATAAATACAGCCTTGATAACTCAATAAAACATTGTTTTTACAATGGAAGTACATGTCACTAGAACATAATATTCTTCGAGCACTGAGCCTCTATCGAACAAGCGCCTTCAAGAACTTCTTCAATGTAGTGCTTGGCAGCCACTCGGCGTACGGCCGAACCCTGTGTCGCAACAGTGGTGGCCTCCATCTCCGCCCAGTATGTCTTGACACGGCAAAGGCCATCCGTGCACCCTCTATGCACGCCGATCACTTCATAGCATCGATGCGTGGCACAACCCCAAGGAATTGTTGCACTAAACTAAAATAGCTATTCGGCCTTGGCCCTCCCGGCCATAGATGATCCACAACAGACCTCATGGCAAGTCCGGACAACCTATGGAGCTCGGCCCACTTGGCCATTCGCTCATTCAATAGCAACGGACAGACTGGAGCATGAAACTGTGACCAAAATAGCTTTTCCACTTCGTGATCTTTCTGATCCTTGAAGTACTCGGCCGCATCAGCAGCACTTGCAGCCAAATCCATGTAGGCGTCCGCAGAACTCCATAGTCGGTCAAGAGGAGCATACTTCAGATCTCCGCATTTAGTCCGCAACAAGAAGGGCTTCCCAGACATGATATCTGTGGCTTGATGCAGCTCCTCCTTCGTCGCTCTAATTTTGGAGCGGGCTTCCTTGGCAGCTACCAGGGCCTTCTCCAGGTCCGTCGCCCTCGCTCGGCTTTCTTCTTCAAGAAGATGGTAACGGTCTGCGGCATCTTTTAACTCTACAGCCATTTTGTCCATTCTTTCCTTGCTTTCACAATGCGCGGCCTGTTCGGCCCTCAACTCTTCGGCCGCCTTTAGAGCGACCACATTGCTACTCCTTGCTTGTTCCTTGGCTCGGGCAAGCTCCGCCCGAAGGGTCTCCACTGTTGCAGCTCCATCTGTAGTCACAACATATTAAAGATACTGGCATCATGCTCCTCTTCAAGTCACTGGTTGACAAGCACGATATCGGCATCAGCCGCATCAAGTTGCCGCATTAGCTCGGTAAACCCATCAGTCCGGCTAGCCACCGGAGCCTCAGCCACCTGCACATAAAGGCAGTTGGGTTATTACCTGGGAATATGATCCTTCGGTTACCGCCGTTCTCGACGACAACTAGAGTCTCAGGGGCTACTATCTGCATAGGGCACACCTAACATGTGCGGTACTATCAAAAACATACACTATTTCACGTACCTTAAAGCCTTTTAGCAGACTCATAAAGGCTTCGTGCAATCTGCTTTCAGTGGATGAAATCCTTTCAATTACCGTACCCATCAGCGTACGATGCGCTTCCGAGACGGCCGCTTGCCCCAGAAGATCCTTCAGTGCGTCCGGCCGCACACTGTATGGTTCCGGACTCTTGCTACCGCTCTCCTTAGGAGCCGGATACTGGGGATTCTGGGTAGCCAAAGGGTTATCCTCTGGCCTTGGCGGATCCGGAGATACCCTCTGCGACGACACTTTAGGGTCGCCCACCTCATGAGGCGTGGTGTCAGGGGGAGGTGTTTCGCTCTCCATCATCTCCGGAAGGAGATCCCCCGAAGATGAACTCTGTCAAGAAGGGCTACGATCCAGACTACAATTTATAAGCATCGGTAATTGTCTTCGGAAATAAGGTAGGATATTTTCACTCTTAAGTACCTTTTGATTACTTACAGCTCGGTAGAGGGCAGATCCCCACGCGGACATTGTGCGGCAAGAACACCCTCCGAGGTAGGACCCTCTAACGAAGATTTCTTCTCCCATTTGGAAACCTTAGTTTCCGGATCTTTAGAGGTAGTCCTCTTCCTTCCCCGGGGAGAGAGAATGTCAGATTCTTCCCCCTGGTTATCCTCCCCCGCGGAGGCGCTCATTCCCCCGGTTGGAATAAGTAGCGAGTGAGGCCCGCTTTCGCCCGCTTTATTCCCCCCCTTCATCTTCCTTTGAGGGAACTAGATAAGGCGCCGGCTCGAGCATCTTGTCCAGCGCTGTTGTCCAAGCCCTCAGGAAGGGGGGCCGAACACCTGATCATCTTCGCCTTTGTTATCCAGTCCTAGTCAAAGAGTGACTCTTTAGAATGATTCCATGATAAATAAAAGGACAGCGGGTTCGGCCATGGGATTACTTACTTGGGCAGCAGGGCGGTTGCAGCTCAAACCCACATCCTCGGTGGTGTCCAGACACTCTATTTGGGGTCCGAAGAACGATTTGTACATCTCTTCGAGCGTCATGCCGAGGAAATGCTGAATAGCTGGCGGTCCTTCCGGGTTGAATTCCCACATACGGAGGGGCCGGCGTTTGCAGGGCTGGACTCGACGAACTAGCATAACTTGCACTACCATAACCAGAATGAAATCTGTCTCAAAGAGATCTCGGATACGGCTCTGCAATATTGGCACGTCCTTTGTTGCACCCCAACTCAGCCCCCTGCTGATCCATGACATTAGTTGCGATGGAGGGCCTGAGGGAAAGGTGGGGGCGGCTACCCATTTGGCACTTCAGGGAGCTGTGATGTAAAACCACTCCCACTGCCACAATCTGAACACCTCTGGGAAGGAACCCTCTGGCCATGGAGCATCAGTGATTTTGCTTATTAAGGCACCTTCGCACTCTGTGTGCCGCCCCTCGATCATCTTCGGCTTCACATCAACGGTCTTGAGACACAGGCCGAAGTGAGGGGTAATGCGGAGGAAGGCCTCACATACAATAATAAATCACGAGATGTGAAGAAGGGAATCCGTAGCCAGATCATGGAAATCCAAACCATAGTAGAACATAAGACCCCTAATGAAGTGATCCAGAGTGAGGCCTAGTCCTCGGAGGAAGTGGGAGATGAACACAACACTCTCGGTGGGTTCGGGAGTAGGGATGACCTGCCCTCGGGCAGGCAGGCTATGCGAAATTTCGGCGGTCAGATATCTGGCCTATCTCAGCTTCTTGATGTCCTCCTCTGTGACAGAGGAAGGCATCCACCGACCTTGAAGGTTGGATCCGGACATAGTTGAAGGTCCGAAGCGCCTGACCTGAGCTTTGGGTGTTAGAACTCGAGGCGGGGGAAGGATTCAATTGAGCACGAGAGGGAAAAAAGAAAAGGCCTCGCCCTCTTTATAAAGAGGGTGAATATCAAGCGTCATCATCGTGGCCGTTTTGGACTTGCCCAAGATCTAGGAGTCATACCAACAGGCACGGTTGGGTTACCCACGTCTGTATGGATGAGGATCCCGTAATAAGGGGGGCACGATCTCTGCTTTGACAAGATGTGATAGAAAAACCGCCTCGCAATATGCGCAACGCTGGTTGGGGAAAACGGTTCAGATAAGGACCGGGCTGCGACGTGATGTTGTGCTACCAAAACGTGTCAGCAGATTAGATTTATGGAAATATTATTCTTTCTACGATAGGGTGTGGAACTTGTTTTGCAGAACCAGACACTATCCTTGTGTTCAAAAATCTTCCATGAAGTATTTGCAGAAGAACCCGCCTTGCAATGCCGAAGAGAATACTGCGCTCCGGACTCATCGTCATTGAAGCCTGGTTCAGGGGCTACTTAGGGAGTCCTGGATTAGGGGGTCTCCGGACAGCCGGACTATATCCTTTGGCCGGAATGTTGGACTATGAAGATACACGCTTGAAGAATTTGTCCCGTGTCCGGATGGGACTCTACTTGGCATGGAAGGAAAGCTAGGCAATACGGGTATGTATATCTCCTCCCTTGTAACCGACCATGTGTAACCCTAGCCCCCTCCGGTGTCTATATAAACCGGAGGGTTTAGTCCGTAGGACGACATACAATCATACCATAGGCTAGCTTCTAGGGTTTAGCCTCTACGATCTCGTGGTAGATCAACTCTTGTAATACTCATATCATCAAGAACAATCAAACGGGGCGTAGGGTATTACCTCCATCAAGAGGGCCCGAACCTGGGTAAACATCGTGTCCCCTGCTTCCTGTTACCATCCGCCTTAGACGCACAGTTCGGGACCCCCTACCCGAGATCCGCCGGTTTTGACACCGACAGGGGGCTTTCTTGGCTCTCTGGCAAGAAGGGGTCGTCAACAATGTAGTCGATCGGGGCACCAACAAAGGCGTCAGTCTCGTAGTCTACCGGAGATAAGAGGGGGAACAAACAATGAATACAATGCAAACAGATGCATATCGATGCATGACATGACAAGTAACGGTGCCAGGTGTGCCCTAACGCGGTAGGAGGTGCAGCGACCCGACCTTAGACGGTCAAGTCTCTGTGCTTAAGTGTCATCCCTCGAGCGGTATGCTGACACACACAATACTCGGGGATTTATTACAGAGGTGACTCACATGTATAAAGTAACATAAATACGATTACCTCAATCCATATAGCGGAAGTAACAACAAGGTTGGATTCCCATCAACACCAAGAGCAAATTTGAGTGTAGACGTCGTAACCCTAACGTATCACTTACTCGTCGTAAGAATCATGCAACTTGAGATGTTGCAGCCATGTAGGTCAGTACATTGAATGTACTGGCAAATTCACACCAAAGAACAATGTTGAATAATGGCTATCACTACATGCATATTTGGCTGGTGGAGGCTCTACGGTTATCATTTGCATAAAGCTACTTTTTGCCTACAACAAAGGAATATCTTTTATTCACTACCAAGGTGAAGCCATGTAACGCCCCGAGACCGATGCGCCAGGTGTCTTCCAGTATTCGCTGTTGTTGCCTTGTTATTCGATTGCGTGCTACATCTTGTCATGTCATCATGTGCATTGCATCCTCATGTTTTCAAAACTTGCATCCGTTCGTGTCTCCCAGCTCTCTTCGTTGTCCATTCTGAGCCCAGACACACTCACTCGAGCCCGCGGCACGTCCGAAATATTATTTTATAAGTGGCCGGAAAATGTTCTCAGAATGGGATGAAAGTTGGCGTGCGGTCTTACTATAGTGTAGATAGAACGCCTGTCAAACGTCATCGCATTCGGAGTTCGTTTGATGCCCCAACGGATAACTATAGCGACAATATAGTCGGTTAAACGTCGGACGTTTTCGGTCTCCAAAAACAGTCGCCGGGCTGCATTCCTCCTCTTTCCTCTCGGACCACTCTCTTCTCTCTCTTTCCTGAGCCCATCAAACCCCTCATCTTCGTTGACCGTTCCGAGACCAACTGGGTTATCGGTTCCCTCTTATCAAACCACCTACCTCTCTGCATAGTCACCCCTCCCACGCGTCCGGAAACTGTCCCGGACCCGACCCGAGTAGTCGTGAATGATGGGTCCGGAACATCCCCAAACATCTATAAAACATCTTTGTTTTATTTATTCGGCTCCCTAGCCTATTTTTCTCGACCGCCCGATTACGATCGGACGGACCGAATACCCCCTAACCTAATCCAATAACATATATAAAGAGAGCAACCCTAAATTTTAGGGGAGCTGTCCCATCCTCCACTCGTTGCCGCCACCACTGCACCGAATCCCCCTCGGGATCCTTCCTCCAACCTGCACCTACAGCCACCTCCCTCGATTTGCGCCGCCGCCCAACACCTTTTCCAACGAGTGCAGTCATGTGCCCAAACTCTGGGACCCCATGATCCTACCGACGCCTAACCTGGATCCCCTCATCCAGCCATCGCCCCGTGCCCCATGCTCGTCTTCCACACACGGATTGGAGAGGATCTCCCTATCCTTGTGGCCAAGGCGATCTCATCGCCGTTGCTCGAGCCCCCTCTGGCAGCCGTTGCCGGCGACCACCCGTAGGACACCATCGTTCCCATCACCATCTTCCTCCTTTCTCTTTTCCTTCTTCCCGCCACTCATCTCTCCCCTGCTTCTCTTGACAGGGAGCCGACACCCATGGAGCTTGCCGCTGCCACGTCCAAGCCGCGTCCTTGCCGTATCTCGCTGTTGCCGCCTCCCATGCGCCTCTGCCCACGCCTGAGCACGGACACCTCGCCGGACTCCTCCCGCAGCATTCCCGCACCAAGACTCCGTCGTCCTTTGTCCCCACAGCCTCCCCGCTCTCCTCGTCGGCGCAGGGAGATGAGCTCCTCTCGAAGACCAGCAACGGCGCCGCCCCTCGCAGGTCATCCGTGCCCTGCGCTTGCTTCTTCTTCCCCTATCCCGCTCTTCTCTCAGCAATCTCTCTCTCTCTCTGTCCTGTGTAGGAGGACAGCCATGGGAGCACCACCGCAGCAGCAGCCACGCCGTTCACCTCCTGCCGTCTCCCGGATATGTGCCGCTTAGTCTTCGGCCCTTGCCCGCCGGAGTCACGCCTCCCTATGCCCCGCCGCGTCGCGCCTCTGCTTCATTCCAGACGTGAGCACCAGGTCACGTTGACTTCGCTCAAGAGCTGCGGCCGCTCACGCGCATTGACCACGCGTGGGTCTCCTCTTACCTCGCCAAGGCCCAGCACCCACCTCTGCCTCCCTTTCAACCGGCCTCCCTCTACACCGACCGGGCCAGGCCCAATGTGAGCTGCCCCCTCCAGCCCCTCTCCTATACACTATCGGGCCAGACAGATTCGGCCCACTTACGTTTTTTTCAGATCTGCGATTTTGCTAATTTAACCAGGGATTTTCAAAAAAGTCCGTCTAGATCATGCATTTCATATCTCATGAACCAAGCATCATATTAAAATGTTTTATATATGAATAATGCTTAGAATTTTGTGTAGGTTCATATTATGCAACTTTCATCCATGTTCAAAATGTTCAAAATGTTGTTTGATTAAATTTTCTCATATGCCATGTTAAAATGATTTATTTCATAACTAATTAACTGTAGCTCCATTTTAAATAAACTTTATATGTAAATGGGGTAGAAAAATTCATAGTTTAACGTGTTGGCATTACTTTGCATGTTTAACAACTCTAAAATATGGTTTAGGGCATAACAGTACCAAACCTAAAATATGCACATGAGAATTTTTTGGAATTGTGTTTGTTATTTCCGGCATCATTTAAACTTGCCTAGATTGGTAGTTTTCATATGCTTCACCCCTTTCCATGTTTAATAACCTTTAATATTGTTGGGTACATAAACGAGAGATAACTAAGTAATTGAATGTGGTGTTTTGTCAATATGCAACTCGTTGCATATTGAGCTCCACTTAATTTGTAGTATTGTTTGTGCACTTTGCCACGCCATGCCTCTTTACACCAGACATGCATCATACTTGGTTGTGCATCATGCCATGATTATGTGATGGTTGTTTATTATGGTGCTTCCTTCTTTCCGGTTGCTTCTCTCGTTAGCTTCGGTTTCGTTCCGGAGTTGTGAGGATCCGTTCGTCTACGTCCGTTTGTCTTCTTCATGGACTCGTTCTTCTTCCTTGCGGGATCTCAAGCAAGATGACCATACCCTCAAAATCAATTCTATATTTGCTTGCTAGTTGTTCGCTCTATCGCTATGTCACGCTACCTACCACTTGTTTATCATGCCTCCCATATTGCCATGTCAAGCCTCTAACCCACCTTTCTAGCAAACCGTTGTTTGGCTAAGTTACCGCTTTTTCTCAGCCCCTCTTATAGCATTGTTAGTTGCAGGTGAAGTTGAAGTTTGTTCCATGTTGGAACATGGATATGTTGGGATATCACAATATATCTTATTTAATTAATGCATCTATATACTTCGTAAAGGGTGGAAGGCTCGGCCTTATGCCTATTGTTTTGTTCCACTCTTGCCACCCTAGTTTCCGTCGTACCGGTGTTATGTTCCTTGATTTTGCGTTCGTTACGTGGTTGGGTGCTATGGGAACCCCTTGACAACCTTGGTTTTACCTTTTGCCTCACCACCACCTATACTTTTCCCCTGGGAGTCACGCTCCCAAGGGTCATATTTATTTTAACCCCCCCCCCCCCGAGCCAGTGCTTCTCTAAGTGTTGGTCCGAACTAGATCCTTTGCAGCGCCACCTGAGGGAAACTTGAGGGCTGGTTTTAGTTGTACGGAGTGCTCATCCGGTGTTGCCCTGAGAACGAGATATGTGCAGCTCCTATCGGGATTGTCGGCACATCGGGCGGTCTTGCTGGTCTTGTTTAAGCATTGTCGAAATGTCTTGTAACCGGGATTCCGAGAATGATCGAGTCTTCCTGGGAGAAGGAATATCCTTTGTTGACCATGAGATCTTGTGATGGGCTAAGTTGGGACACCCCTATAGGTTATAAACTTTCAAGAGCCATGCCCGCGGTTGTGTGGCAGATGGGAATTTGTTAATGTCTAGTTGTAGAGAACTTGACACTTGACTTAATTAAAATACATCAACCGCGTGTGTAGCCATGATGGTCTCTTTTCGGCGGAGTCCGGGAAGTGAACACGGTCTTGTATTATGTTTGAACGTAAGTACTTTCAGGATCACTTCTTGATCACTTCTAGCTTCACGACCTTTGCGTTGCTTCTCTTCTCGCTCTTTTTTGTGTATGTTAGCCACTCTATATGCTTAGTGCTTGCTGCAGCTCCACCTCATTACCCTTAAGCTTAAATAGTCTTGATATCGCGGGTGTGAGATTGTTGAGTCCTCGTGGCTCACAGATACTTCCAAACAGTTGCAGGTGCCGATGATACCAGTGCAGATGACGCAACTGAGCTCAAGTGGGAGCTCGATGAAGATCTTGATCGTTGTTTTATGTCTTCTCCGGGTGATCAGTAGTGGAGCCCAGTTGGGACGATTGGGGATCTACCATTTGGGGTTGTCTTCTTTTATTTTGGTTCCGTAGTTGGACCTTGATTGTACTCTGGATGATGTATGTTTAACTTGTTCATTGTGTGAAGTGGCGATTGTAAGCCAACTCTTTATCCCTTTCTTATTCAGTACATGGGATTGTGTGAAGATTACCCCTCTTGTGACAAAACTACCATGCGGCTATGCCTCTAAGTCGTGCCCCGACACGTGGGAGATATAGCCGCATTATGGGTGTTACAAGCCATTATTGAGAAGGTTCCTCCAACTCAATCCCAAAATAATAATATTAACCCAACCAAATTCATTAAGTAAAGTGATGAGATCAAACCAATAATTCAAGTACCAGATACTCAAGATATCCACAACCGGGGACACGGCTAACGATGATTAGTTTGTACACTCTGCAGAGGTTTGCGCACTTTTCCCCACAAGACTCGATCTCCTCCATTGTATTTTCTCGCACTTCATGGTGTTTGAGAAACGGATGATCGAGACACAGTCTTTCCGAAGAGGTCCCCTTTATCGATAGATAGGCCGGTACACCTACAATCCTCTACTTCTGCTAGCCCATCATGGAAAGGATTCCCACAACTTACTCAACTATGCTAGAGTCCATAATGGCTTGTGGCTGCACATGGATGTTTCTAGCATGAACGATCTTATGATCCCTTTGAGCCTGGGTGGCATTCCATAGGGTGATCACACGGGTACTCTGGGGTCCCCTTGGGCAAACATTGGGTTCTCCAGGTGCTCGGGCAAGCCACTGGGTTCTCCAGGGTGCCCCAACCATTGCACCCAGATGTGTGTTAATGTAGCCACCTTAAGTTTCCCTTAGTTATTATCTCTCACAACTTGCATGAATCTCACATACCAATCCATGCCTACGAGCATGGCTAAGCAATATAGGACACAACGAATATTCCCGGGGTGTTTAAGGATCATAGGTTCCTACCTCATGAACTACATAGAAAACCCAATTCCAAATCCCACTCATGCAAATTTGTAAGGGTAAAACTAATGCATAGAAACTGGGTATGAAAAATATGAAGAAAGTGTGAACTTACCTTGTACTGTTGATGAAGATGATTCACACTCATAACTCCTGATAGTTCTACTCATCACACTCCGGTCAATCTATCGTGAGCAAGCAATTGCATACATAAGCACTCATGCAAAAGAATCGAAGAAAAAATCTCGGAAAACTTCGAAAACAAGGCATTAAATCTTGCAACAGAAAACTATTTCTAACAGTACCAAAATTGGGGGATTCGGTCTTATCAGAAAGTTTAGGTCAATAGCTTCAATTAGCAAAAAGAATCAACTCAAACGGAGTTATAAAACTCGAGTTATGAACAAAAGAAGTTTGAATTCAAATCTATTTGAAACCAAATTTTCAACATTCAAAAACATGTTTAAGTTGTTTTACTGGATAGAGGGGATCATAACGAAGAAGTGTGTGTTGGATTCGTTGGATTTGGACAAGTGAGTAAAAACTAGAGAAGGTTTGAAGTCTAGGGGATAAACCGTAAAATAAAACTACAAATAGGTCACTGGTAGGAAACTAAAATAAAAAGAAAAATCCTATCGAACGAACGTTTGCTACAGAGACCTAAGCGATGAAAGTGTTCTCTCTAGAGGCTTAACTAGGGAACGTTTGCCAATTAGTGAATAACGGTTTAAAATTAAAAAAACAAATCCTAATCTAATTCTATCCATCTAACCTAGATCGGACGGACGGGGTGTAGTGGTGGCTTACCGCAGTGGTGGAGGTCGCTGACGACGGAGAAGACGGCAGTGGCGGCGTCGGTGGTGGTCGGGGTGGGGTCTCCGGTGGCCCTTCGGCTCAGGCGAATCCTTGGGAAGGTGCGGCGCATCGAGGCGAGTCCGATGGTTGTGGCGGCGCTCGGCTGTGGCGTCGGAACAGCGCGAGGCGGGACGACGGAGTTGCGATGGCGCTAGCGAACTTCGAGAGCTCGGTGTACTCGATCTCGAATAGAAAAGAGAAGGATTTTGTTGGGAATCAGACGAGTGGTGTCTAGGTATTTATATAGGGATCCAAGCTTGCGCGAGGGGCTATGGAGACAGCGCCCCGGGAGGATTTGAGCGGCGGTGCTCGGGCAGGAGTCCTGCCTGTCGTGGCGAAGAAGAAGACGCGGGCCCCACTGTCAGTGAGACAGAGCGAGCGGGAGGGGATCGGGCGACCGGGGCGGAGGCGGTTCACGCGAGGTAGAGAGGCCATTGGCTGATTCGGCTTGCTGGGCTGTGGGGTGGAGAGAGAGAGAGAAGAGAGAGAGCAGTGCTAGGCTACGGCCTGGCACTGTTCGGAGAGTTTCTTTTTTTACAGATACAACAAAAAATAAAATAAAACCCAAAAAATAAATTATAACATAGGCAATAAAACTCAATAAAAATCATTTTTGAAAATACCAAAATAATTTCAAATTTATTTCTCTCCAATTTTCTAATGTAGGGAATTATTTTACCCTATTTTCCATATATTTTATTTTTGGAGAAAAATAATTTGAATTAAAACCCAAATAACTACAAATTGAAAATAATTTCGAAGGGACTTTAAATTTGCTTCTTTGAAACTCCCAACTAATATTTCATATGATTTGAAGAAGTCATTTTATCTTCTTGCATGAAAATCACTGAGTTTCTTAAAGTTTCTAAATTTGAAATAGTTCCAAAAGAAATTCAAATATTTTCAAAAAAAACTTTTTCATTTACTTAAATGGAAGAAGTCATATCATCTTCTCTCTAGGGTTTTGTGATGAAATGAATTCGAATTCATGGAGATCATAAATGCAAGATGAAAGTTTGGGAAAGTCCTTTATTCCCTCTCATTTAACTTTCATAAACTTTCGAATTTCACTCAAGCAACCACATCACAATCAAACAATCAATCAAAACTATTTATTTAATATAGCATTCCAAAATTTAGAATTTTGGGATGTTACAAGAGGCGATACCGGCGAAGTGGGGAAACATCTGGGTAAGTATCCCCGGTGTTTCACATTTTCGGATAGATGAACCGGAGGGGGAAAGTTGCATGTTCACTATGCTAGGGATGTGTGTCGGATGAACGGGCTACGTATCCGGATTCGTCTTGTCATTCCGAGCAATTTTCATATACAAATATTTTAAACATTTCTGGAATTTATTTATTTATTTCAAATCTGTATTATCCAGAACGGTGTCTAGTGACGTCAGCATGACGTAGAGGTGACGTCAGCAGTCAACAGTCCACTGACCAAAGTCAAACCTAACATGCTGGACCCACATGTCATTGAAAGTGGTTTAATTAGCTGAGTTAGTTTAATCTAATTAGTGGGTGGGGCCTACTGGTCAGTAGGTAATTAGTGTTTCAATTAATTAATTTAATTAATTGACATATTTAGTTATTTATGAAAATCATTTTAAAATGCGGGACCCACATGTCATAGACAGGGCCCGCCCAGTCATCATTGTTGCCTTAGTCAACTGGTCAACAGGGGGGCGGGCCCACTGGTCAGTGACCCAGCGGGGTGGCCGCAGGTGGCCACGTCGGCTGGTCTCGTCGGAGTTGCTCCAGCGAGCTCCAGCGCGGCGACGAGGCGCAGGTGAGCTTCGGGTTTTGCCCATAGGGCATCTCCGGGGCTGTGATTTGGTTCGTTCGAACGGCCAGTCCACACTGCTTTTAATGGAGGTGGTGGCGTGGCCGGGGACGGCCGGGAACATCACCGGCGGCGAGTCAGGTGGTGATGGGTTTCCGGTGAGCGGCGAATAGGGGGCTGCGCGGCACGGTGAGTCGCGTGCGTATGCGCGTTGGGATCTAGGCAAAGTGGAGAGCGAGTTGCGCACGAGGCCGAGGCCATTTGGTCGCCGGAGCATCGCCGACGATGAGCTCGGGCGGAGTCATGTTTGGGCACGACGGGGAGGAGGAGCCACGGCGGCGGAAACGCGCGGAGAAGAGAGGGGAAAGAGGCGCATGCTCACGTTGGTCTTGTAGGTGTGCTCAAGTGGGCTCGGGGAGGGCTCAGTGTGGCGGATTTGGAGACGGCATGCAGTAGTCGTGGTTGAAGACGGCGTCATAGGGGACGACGCATAGGCGCCTCCTTCTCGGGTGATTCGTCGGGGGGGGGGAATTGGAGGTCGAGGCAGTCCTTCTTGGCGTGGAGGAGAGGCGAGGCGGTGGTGGGGGCCACGTGCGTTACGACGGTGGTGGCATGGCGGCGCTCGGGTGAGGGGGAGCAGAGAGTGAGTGAGGGGAGAGTTAGCAAAGTGGAGAGGGGGATCTGGGGGCACTAGGGTTAGGGTTAGTGCTAGGAGGGGTGGCCGGCGACTTGAGGGTGCCGGGAAGCGGCGGATGGACGCCACATGTTCATCGATGGCGTGTGCAGGCGTGCTGCAGCTAGCGCACGAGGTGAATTGGTGAAGAGGCACGAGGGGGGTTAGGTGGGCCGGCCTGGCAACTTTGGCCATTTGGGCCAAGTGGCCCGGGGGTTTTGCTTGCTTTTTATGTTTTGTTTTATTTTTATCTCTTTCTATTTTCTTTGGCTGTTTTCTCTTAGTTTCACCTTATTATAGTGTAAATGAAATACGAAACTAGTTCCTAATTTAGTTTTAACAAATATTCCACTACCCCAATAGTTTTGAGCAATGAAATAAATTAGCTTAATATTTTATTAATTTAAAAAGGCATTTAATTATTTGTATTTGTTTTATTTATTTCAGTGCAATTATATACTTCATAAAAATGTGGATTCTCCACCAAAATTATTTGTGTAATATTTGGCACAACTCGAATGTTTTAGTTTTAAAAGTTGAAAACCTTTGTTGTTAGCCTTTAATTCAAATTTGAATTTGAATCATTTTGAACTAACGCGAGATTATCAATAGTAACCGAGGTGACGTGGCAACATTAGCAGAGGTTCACTGTAGCTTAATTATCCGGAAGTCACAATTCTCCTCCACTACAAGAAATCTCGTCCCGAGATTTAAGAGCTGGAGTAAGGGGGAAAGGTCTGGTTACAATATTCTAACGGATCTTCTCGGTCTTGGCTGCTCTTCTCGAAGAGGTCGATCCATTTCATTGGTGTCTTCATTTCTCTTATTCGGGTCATCATGATGAAGTCGTCATCCTTCTTTCGGGAATTCCATCGTCCTTACGAAAAGGATAAGGGGTAGCTTCGGAAGAACGGACCTCTACAAGGTTGATTATCTGTTAGATAGTCCAGGGAATGTGGCAGAAAGAAACTCTGAAATTCATCTTAATAAAAACATCGAGAGCAATGTAAGAAGGTAAAATAAGAAGTTTCAAGCGGATAGACAATCATTCGTTGCCTAAATAGTAGTGTGAAAGGGGTTCAAAGCAATGGGAATAGTCTTGTGTGTGATACTAGAATAGATCACTAGGCAGGTGGCCCGTGAATTACACCTGTAGTCAAGCTCGAGGAATAGCTTTGGCAATAGTGTGTATAGGAGAGTCAGGTTTCAATCCTGCGGGACCTGTGGATTATGGGCCCACCATGTGGGTTAAAATTAGATAAGGGGCGCTGACGTCTTGCACGGTCAAGATAGCACGTATGTCAAAGGATAGCCTGTCAGTTATGTTATCAACAACATTGGTACCAAGGGCGAGGGATGAAGAGAACAATTTTCCTGATCGTTGAACGAGGCGGGCCAATAGGCAAAGTTCTCGTCCATCGGTGGTTACCCAAATTTCATCAACACTAGAAACAGGGTCTCACTTACAGAGTTGTACACCGAGGTGTTTACATAAGCAGTGAATTATTACTGCTTAGATTATATAGATCACAAGAAAAGTCAAACAAACCAATGGAAAGGAAAATGTGATCATCAGGTTAAACAGAACAATAGAAAGGAAAATTTTGTTTAAACACATATTTCAGGGGTATATCCTTCCCAAGGACAAGTAGAGCAGAATAACCACGACAGGATATTAAGTAGATAAACCTTTAGGAAAGGGGAGAGAAATATCATGACATTACCCATACAAAGGTGTTTGGATAATTGATAAAGAAAATTTAGCATGGTGCTTCAAATGTTCTTATTGAAGATCGGAGTACCACAGACATGCTTCGAGATAGCATTGACATGTTCTTCAAGAAAAGGTCAGACCTTGGATGCACAAAGGATCCATTAGGAACAACTTATAGAATAAGTCTTACAATTTCCTCATGGAAGGATGATTAACCTTGCTAAAAGGAAACTATAACAGTACACTACTAGGGAAAATGTTATACACAGAACTTTAGCAGTAGCGCTTGTTAAAAGAGCACGGTACTGCTAGACAGCATTAGCACGTGCAAAATAAGTGCGCTGCAGATGGACATATATCAGTTGCGCGTCTCACCGAAAACTCGCTACTACTAAAATTCTAATCACTTAGCTGATGGGCTACACATAGTAGTAGCGATCTTCCAAAAACCGCGCTACCACTAATAAACTTATAGCAGCGCGTTTATGCATAAATTGCTACTACTAACGAAAATAAAATAAAATGAAAAACGAACAGAGAAGTAAATGAAAATGAAAGAAATAGAAAAAGGAGAAAGGAAAAATATAAAATGTAAACAAAAATAAATGAAAAAGGGAAAATGATGAAGACGTAGCAGTAGTGCGCTCTCTAAAACGCACTATAGCTAACTTAGCTATAGCGTGTTTTTTCTAACGCACTACCGTTACTTTTGACTTAACCAAAAACGGTTTCCCCCCGGCCACCACTTCTCCCCCAAATCGATCCCTCGCCACACTTCACCTCCGTCTCCCCCACTTCGCTGTCGCCCCCACTTCGCCGCCATCTCCTGCCGGCACCGACGGCGCGCTCATCCTCACGGCCACCGACCGAGGCCGCCCAGCCTCACCGCCACCGCCTCTCGGGCCGCCCTCGACCTCACCGTCGCCTCCCTCGACCTCACCGCCGCCGCCCTCAACCTCAACGCCACCGAGCCCGCCAGGACCGCCGCATCCCGATCCTGAGCCCGCCCTTGCCGCCCCTACCTTCGTCGCCGAGCACCTCCCCGCCACCGTCTCTCCCCTCTCTGTAAGCCCCCACCCATCCTTTTTAGTTAATAGATGTTAATGTTAAGTAGTAGATAATGTTGATGTCTTTTAGTTAGGGTAATAATAGACGATGTTAAGTAGTAGATAGTAGATGTTAATTAGTTCAGTAGGGTTTAGTTTTTTAATTGAGCTTGTTTAACTAGATGTTAATTAGGGCAGTAGGGTTTAGTTTAGAGTAAAGTTTAGTTCAATAGTTAACTAAATATAATCTATATTTGGTTTTTGAATTGAGTTTGAGAGAGCATGAAATTTGTGTAGATTTTCTTGAAGTGTCAAATGCTAGGACATGCAAATTTGAAGTGGTCAGGATATATGCATATTCCTCAATTGTGTTTGCCAATGTTTCGATTGTGCCCAAGTGGCCTTTTATTGTTTCCAGGGAATGAAGCTGAGTGGCCTATGTTTTGCCGGAATGTTGATTCATTTCCGTTTCGGCAAATTTTAGGTTCTCGATTTGTCCACTTTTTAGCAAAGGTCATGCCAAAATTTTCCATGAATTTCGGCATGACTTGTGCTACAAACTAGGACATATCGAGTGCCCGGGATTTGCTGCACCAGGAAGGAGTCAACGTTCCTGCAAAACATAGGCCTTTTGTATGTCATTATTCATTTTATTAGGTCTAGAATTAATTTACTAGATTTAATCGTAGGAAACATGGCTGGCAACGATGAAGGACAGGGTTCTGGTGATTGCGACGACGTCTACCTAGCGGCAGGCGAATTTTTGAGCCTTGCTGGCGATCAACCGATGTTCTTGCTGGGCCCACCGATCGCATCGGGGACTGAGACCGACACACAGACCGACGCTAAGACTGAGACCGGCGCTGCCTCGGGGAGCGGAGCCGGTATAGAACTGAAAGCAAAGAGGCGATAGCTTCCTAACAAGCTCGGGACTACTAGACTGGTGATCACGGAGGTGGACGACGGCAATTTTGAGCCAAACGCGCCCGGGGAAGCATGCGCATGCTATGGCAATCAAATTGTCTGCATCATACGGACAACTGCCACCATCAACGATGAGAAACTAAACAAGTTAGATAATATGAGGCCCTCCCTCCTAAAGAAGCTGCACCAGATATTCTTGTTCTGGGCCAGAATGAAAAGGATTATAAAGATCCAGATAAGGACCCGACAATGAAGAAGATAAACAAACACACCATGAGCAAGTTTAGTGACGCATTGGCCGCCTGGAAAGCAAGGGTGAAATATCGAATGTTCGACGAAAAGGAACCCTACTCCGAGATTGTAAAGGATAATCCGACAATCACAGCAGAGCACTTTGAAATATTCAAGGCGGCTTGCGAGACCAAAGATGCCAAAAAAGTCAGAGTACATGAAGGGGCTTCAATAGAAGAACGTTGGGTTCCACCACCTCGGAAGCCGTGGTTACGACTAGAAGAGGTCCATATGGGCCAAGGAGGACGCGGAAGCCGCGAGTCTGGGCATCCCAGACCCCTTGGCGGAGTTCACCGTCCCATAGGAGTGTGACATCCTAAGGGCCCGACACCGTTGGGACCCAGTGAAGAAGGTTTTTGAGAAGAACACGGTCATGATGGAGTTCATTAGACTGCTGGTAATTTTAGTTTCTGATCAATTTGACTGCATGTTAGTCATATTTGTAAACGATCCTTGTGCCTTTTGCAGAGAGAGCAGCACAGGATAGCGGCCGAAAGTGACTCGCCGCCTGAGGCATTGGCGAGGCCCAGGTGGGACACTCCATTCAACTGGGCGTTGAATATATTGAAAGGACTCCCGATGGAGACTCGACCATCGTATGGACGCGTGCACGGTGTCGGAGACGGCGCCACATGGAAGAGGTACTACCATGAGACCATGGAGGAGAGAAAGGAAAGACGGAGGTTAACTGAAGAAAACATCGACAAGAAGGTTGAGATTGCGGTTTAAAAGAAATCATCTGAGAAAGTCGCAATAGCGGTAGCTGCAGCAAACTAGGTGCTTGTAGATATGTTTACTACCTTGGTTCCGGCCATTTTCAATTGGAGGACGCAAAATCCAGAAAAAAATGCAGTGAACTTTCCCCTTGCTGACTTCCTCAAGAGCAGCTCGACTAGCGTTGCACCAACACCTGCACCTGCTCCCGCACCGGCTCCTGCACCTTCTCCCGCAACTGCTCCGGCACTGGCTCCTGCACCTGCTCCTGCACCTGCTCCCGCACCGGCTGTTGCACCTGCTCCCGCACCGGCTCCTGCACCTGCTCCCGCACCGGCTTCCGCACCTGCTCCGGCACTGGCTCCGGCACCGGATGTGCTCGGTGGTGCTTCGTCTTTGGCTGAGCTCGACGCCCTCGCGGTATCTGTCACACCGGCCCCCTTCAATAGATGTATAATCTCTCGTTTCCATTTCCTTTTGGATGTCTCACGTCGCAGACTTTTCTTTGCAGGCCGACGAAACCCCGTGCACCATATTGTACACCATCAGCGACCAGAAGGTGGACATAGGGAAGGAGACAATAATGGAGCCGAAGGAACCATTGTTCCACAGCCGGCCGATCCCCCTAGAAGTCTTCAAGGTTTCCGTGGCCAGTGTCAAACCGGGCCACGAGAATTTGGCTCCTCCGGTACTAGTGGGGGATGACGATGAGACCCCGCGACGGCTTGGTGATTGTTGCAATGGGTGGGTCCAATTGTGGCCAAAGAGTCTGCTTCGTCTGGAGGCAGCCGGGAGCACACCCACGAGCACGCAGTTAGGTATGAACATCAACACCTCGACCACTCCATTATTCGCTTGTAACATTGCCATAGATGAGGATGACACTCAAGAGTATGTCTATACTGGCGCCTACTTAAGGGTTGAGCGTCATGAGTCGGTGCCTGAATTGCCGCATCCGGAGTCTGAACGTATTATGGACAACCTTCCGGTAGTAAAGAAGTCTAGGAGGAGACCGAGGAAAGACAAAAAAGTTGCTTCTGTCATCCAACTGCCTCAGCAGACTCGGGTTCAAGACCGTATAGATATCCCCGGTGTGGCAAAATGGCATACCCCCGGTCAACGAATCCTACCTGAAGCAGCACTGCAGCCAGATTCGGTGATTTAAGGAGACTTCATGACAATGTGTTGCGGATAGAGAAAGGCCTCATTGCCTAAAAAAATCCAGGAAACCCAATCTACGTGGTTAACATGCTGCGGGGATTGTCATACGTCGACACATTCCCCGCGGAGAAGTTCTTCCTTCGATTCGATTACATCTTCGACATGTTTCACTTGAAGAAGCTGGATTTTGCATTTGTCCGCCTTTATGCTTTGCACATGAACTACCTCATCGGGGTTGAGCAGATACCTCATATCTGTGTTGCTGACCCGTACTTCATGCACGAGGACTTCTTGGGAGTTTGCGCAGAGCACTATGAATACGCGAGGGAATACATTGTCAATTTCATGCTCGCCAATAAGTACAAGGAGGCGATTCTCGTGCCTTATCATCCCATGTAAGTCATCCATGCGGATATCCTTCCTTTGATTTCAATCATTCATTTTCATGGTGGAGGCTAATTAATTTGAGGTGTACTTATTTTGCGCAGCGGCGGGTGCGCCGTCCTCATCATCCTCTACCCCCGATACTCCCACGCTCTTTACTTGGACTCGTTGAAGAACATTAATAAAAAGGATTACACCCACATCAAGTATGTTCTCGAGAGTGCTATGTTTTACTACGACGCATGGGGTGGAGAGGTCAAGGACAAGAAGAAAAAAGACGGCAGGCCCGCCTTCGGCCATAAGACCGACTTCTGCTGCATCCAGCAACCGAGTGATTCTCTTAATGATGGATTCTATGTCGTACACCAGATGCTGGAGTACAGACGGGATCACCAGAACCTTCACATGTCACCTACATCCGGTGATGCCCATATTCTGCAATGGGCAAAGAACCTAGGAGATATCGAGGATCATCGACTTCGAGCTGAGTTCTATCACATCCAGCCCGAACTTGCCCAAATCATCATGAAGGAGGTCGTCGAAAAAACAGGGATGTTCTATGAAGAAGGACAAATGTCGCGGGAAGATGTCCGAACATGCATAGCCGCTCAGCGTCTCGACCTGAAGCCTTTCACTAAGCTCGGGGACTATCTCCCTAACTTGGATGGATGGCATGACATGGAGTGACTGTCGATATATGACAATTTGTCTATTTAGTCAATACTATATGTATGACGAAACTTTGAATTATGCATGACGAAACTTTATTTGTAATGTAATTAAATCATCCTCTTCGACTAGCGAAGATCACTCTAGTTAGGGCATTTTGGGTACGATGAACTTTGTTATTTATGCTTATGATATGTTGCTTCTATTTTTGCCAAGTCTATCTCTTTCTTTTGTTCAACTATATATGTTGCATATCATCGACTCATGTGACGATGTAGGTGTATAGATCATCGATGGCGAAGAAGTGCGACGCCAGGAGTATACGACAAGTGGTTGGATTGTCAGGCCCAGGTGTACCGGTTTCCGGTTTTCGAGCGAGAACTACTAGTTAGTTTAGGTTCACGCAAAATGATAGCTCTTCTCGCGTATATCATTGTTTAGATGGATGACGATGTAGTTGCAAGTAATCGAGATTTGTATCGCTATTTTCGAGATGATGACGAGAGACCGCTTTGTGTTGGATGATGATTATGATGATTACATGATTTGATGAGACTATTTGTATGTATTTGCTATGATTACATTTGTATGTGTATCACATACTAAAGATTATTGTATAAATCCTATTCAAATACGAAACAAATATGCATGAAAAAAACTACTAAAATTAGCAGTAGCGGGTGGAGAAAAGTTAGCAGCAGCACCACAGTAGCAGTAGTGCGTCCAGGCAAAGCACGCTAGAGCTATTAGTAGTAGCGAGCTTCCATGAAGCGCAGTGCTGCTACACTTGTATAGTAGTAGCGCGGGTGTGCACGCGCTACTGATATACCTAGAACCCGCGCTGCTGCTAGCCTTTTCCCTAGTAGTAGTAGGTCCTCTGGCCAAGTGTGCTAGGCATGACATCACCTTACCAGGTCATATAAAGACCAATGTTATAACTCTTGGAAGTATGTCCCAACCATCATATCTTCCTGAGATTCAGACCTGATTGGTTTCTAGATGACTTAGACTCAGGATGCCTGAGAAGAAAAAGGTGCAACACAATATGACATGATGACAATATAAAATTCTTGGAAAATGAACTATCGAAGCAAGCTCTGAAACTAGAGTTCATCATTAAAACCAAGGAGAGGATGAAGAAATGGCTGATGGACTCAGCGACAAATCATCAAGATTTTCAAAAAGATAGATTTCCACAATTATGCGAACAAGGAGATAACATTTGTCAGATCAAATGACATAACAAGGTATGCTGGAGGGAAATGTACACAATTAAACATTGGTTAAAAAGTGTATCCGAATTATGGGCTTAGGTAGCATTATCAATGTTAGAATGGTGACTCAATAACCAATAATCTAAGAATGAACTATCGACCATTAACTTCATAGCAATAGGGTTGCTAGAAGTTTTGAATTCACACGTCATAGATAAATTGTTGGTTTTCCTGTTAGAAAAAACACGGGGGCCAAGTAATGAACGGGGATGGCAAGAGGTATCACTTGTATCAAGAATTGTTAAAGAGGTGGTGAAATTCATCTGACATTCCTGACATAAAAGATGGTGATACTCCAAGGTAGAATAGAACATAATCTGGATACTAAGGAACTTAAGGTTCAACCAAGGAAAACCCAAGGAAGGTAAGGATGTGGTCAGTGATAACACAAATCATCGAGGGGCAAAGGTGGCATTTCTCATCATGGATTCCATTGATATCCTGGAAGAGCTCAGGATGTTGATGATGATCACAACACATTTGTCGAGAGATTTCATTAAGATGTAATTGCTCGACGATGGCATCAAGTCAAAGGAATGACGAAGCAAAAGGTTATTGGAACCATGGGTATGACACAAACTCGAAATCAAGTTTGTTGTTCAAGGCGAAATGATACGACGAGGAAGATCGACGTAAGGTTAGCTCATCTTTGAAAGTTGTGCTCCGGGAAGAAGGAGCAGGTGGCACAGTTTAAAATTTAACATGATAATCATATAGTCGATCTGACTAGGAATGACTTGAAGGAATATTAAACTTGTAAGCAACAAAAATTAATAAGAGTTATTGAATCGGAGTGCGGACTCGATTCACTATTCGATGTTCTCAATTGACGACAACCCAGAACCCACGAAAATTGAATTCGGTGAGAAATAACAGTTGATGAAGAACCCATAAGAACTTATGCGGTTCCATGATATTCTCGAGATACCAGAGTGTAATTCTCGATGGTAGATCAAAGTAAAGGAAGGACTGGGGTATTGATCCACAGAAGACAAATGCTTAAACTTTCTCAGGAAATGGGATCAAAGAAGAACAATATGGTCGGAACCATAGCTGCAAGGGATCCAATTTAATGACACCGGAAGAATTACCCAAATGATTAAATATTTTGCGAGAAGCTTCCATGATAAGTTCCACATAGAGTCCATGGGCATCAACACAAAGTTCAAGATCGACTCCCACTTCTTTAATGCATAACCTTTCATTCACTTCTCATATTCGAATAAGTTATAGTGTTGAAATTTTATCTGGCGAAGCACCATAAGAGTATGACTCGTGAAAACTTTCGGGTTCACAAGGTTTAGAGAAGGCATAGGTTCAACCCATAGGGGCATCTTAGAAACATATACCACAAGTTTCAAGGGTAAATATCACCAGCTCAAAAGGAGAGCATGGTTGGCCAATCAGAGAATAGGATTTACCAATGGCATTATATATCAGAGAGAGAACCACTCGAGGTTTAGTATATGAAGGACACTTTCGGATGATAATTCAACAAAGGACTTGACGGTCCATAACAGAGCTGATGTCAGCATTGACACATAATCAGAGGAAGAAATCAATGCAAAGACATTGGATTTTAGAAACAACTGACTAATTCAAATCTCAATTGCAAAGGAATTATGATTTCCAATTCAAAGGATCAGAAGCAAACGCTCTGATTAAGAATGGATAAGTTGAATAGACTTAGGGGTACAATCGATGGAAATTTGATTGGTTGATAACTAGATCCTGTTCAAAATGACGTCCGAGTCGGAAGGATGAATTCTACGATCTGATTAAGGATTGCGAGCATTCGCAACATATTGAATCCATGGACTCAAAATTATAATGACAAAGGATACTATGAATATTGCTAGTCATATGGAATGCATCCATAATGCAGGTAGACAAGTATTTGCCGAGCAATAGTGAGCAGAGGATTACCAGAAGATCTGATAGTATTTCAATGTATCTTGTGAACATATGAACAATGGGGGCAGAACTGATACTCGGTAAGTGCAAGGAATTATCCGTAGGGGTTATTCATGGGGCAAGAATTGCAAGGTGGTAATATCAAAGGATTCTTGGAACAACGGAGAGCAGTTCGGGGCATCTTGTAATAACAAGATCAATGGAATTGAATGTAGGAATGGCGGGTGTATGAAGTTATCCATAAGGATGTAACATTGGTAGGAAATTTGCAAAGGTGGTGGGCACAAGCGTCTCGGGAAAAGAATGAATAGCATCTTCGGAACCTTCTGGTGAAGCAGGCGATCATCTATGATAAGGGGCTCTCCTAGAGGAAGTACTTACGAGAACCTAGAGTCAGAGTTAGTAAATTCATTTGAACCTGAATAGAAGAGAGATCAGAGCTCCAGACTATAGGTCGAGGAATAAAATATCCTAATACCACCCAATGGCGACGTGGACCCGTAAGCCACACAACCATGTTAGTAAAATAGTTTTCAGTGACTAGACTCGACTTCGGCCAAGGGTTGTGGAAGGGGGATTCCTACAGGCAGTCGGCTCTGATACCAACTAGTGATGCCCCACCTAGGCACAACAGAGAGGTCAGCACGCTGGTCTAAATCTTGAGCACGCAGGGGTCTGGGCTCATCGCCCATTGCACACCTGCACGTTGCGTACGCGGCCGAAAGTAGACCTAGCCCCCTTAATACAAGCGTAGGCTTATGATCCAATCCAGCGCACGCTGCTCAGTCGCTGACGTCATGAAGGCTTCGGCTGATACCACGACGTCGAGTGCCTATAACTGTTCCCGCGTAGTTGGTTAGTGCGTATATGCCAGTGGCCAGACTCATATCAAATACCAAGATCTCGTTAAGCGTGTTATTTTGAAGTAACCGCGAACGCCAACCAAGGCCAGGCCCACCTCTCTCCTAGGTGGTCTCAACCTGCCCGGTCGCCCCGCCACAAAGTAACAGCCGGGGGCCGTCGGGAAGCCAGGCACACCACTACCTGCATGGAACCACCTACCCCTTCAGCCCCCACATCGGAATCACTTTCAGGGTCATGTCACCACATGTATCACATATGACGTATATAAGTGTATACCCGTGATCACCTCCCAAGTGATCACGGCCTGATAGTATAGCATGGCAAACGGACAAGAATGTAGGGCCACTGATGGAATACTAGCATCCTATACGAAGCATTTAGGATTGCAGGTAAGGTTAACAACTGTAGCAACAATGACAGGATATGTAGCAGAATAGGATTAACCAAAAGCAGTAACATGCTACACTAATCTAATGCAAGCAGTAGAGAGAGGGCTTAGGTGATATTTGGTGATCAAGGGGGGCTTGCCTGGTTGCTCTGGCAAGAAGGGGCTGTCAACAACGTAGTCGATCGGGGCACCAGCAGTGGCGTCAGTCTCGTAGTCTACCGGAGAGAAGAGGTGGAAGAAACAATGAATACAATGCAAACAGATGCATATTGATGCATGACATGACAAGTAACGGTGCCAGGTGTGCCCTAACGTGGTAGGAGGCGATACCGGTGAAGGGGGAAACATCTGGGAAAGTATCCCTGGTGTTTCGCATTTTCGGACAGATGAGCCGGAGGGGGGAAGTTGTGTGTTTGCTATGATAGGGATGTGTGGCGGATGAATGGGCTATGTATCCTGATTCGTCTCCTCGTTCTGAGCAACTTTCATGTACAAAGTTTTTCCATCCGAGTTACGGATTTTTTTCTATGGTTTTCTACATATTTTAAAAATTTCTGGAATTTATTTATTTATTTCAGATTAGTTTTATCCAGAGCAGTGTCTAGTGATGTCAGCATGACGTAGAGGTGACGTCAGCGGTCAACAATTCGCTGACCAGAGTCAAATCTGACATGTGGGTCCCGTGGGACCCACATGTCATTGACAATGGTTTAATTCGCTGAGTTAGTTTAATCTAATTCATCTAATTAGTGGGTGGGGCCTACTGTTTAGTGGGTAATTTGTGTTTCGATTGATTAATTTAATTAATTAACATATTTAGTTATTTATGAAAATCATTTTAAAAGGTAGGACCCACAAGTCATAGACAGGGCCTGCCCAGTCATCATACTTGACTTAGTCAACTAGTCAACAGGGGGGCCTGGCCCACTGGCCAGTGCCCTAGCGGGGTGGCCCTAGGTGGCCACGTCGCCTGCCCTCGTCGGAGTTGCTCCGGGGAGCTCCAACGCGGCGGCGAGGCACGAGTTATCTTCGGGTTTCGCCCACAAGGCATCTCCTGGGCTGTGGTTTGGTTCGTTCGAACGGCCAGTCCACACCGCTTTGAATGGAGGTGGTGGCATGGCCGGGGACGGTCGAGAACGTCGCCGGCGGCGAGTCGGGTGCTGGTGGGTTTCCGGTGAGCGGCGAACAGGGGGCTACGGGGCACAGCGAGTCGCGTCCGTGTGCGCATTGGGATCTAGGCAAAGTGGAGAGCGAGTTGCGCACGGGGCCAAGGCCATTTGGTCGCCGCAGCATCGCCGGCTACGAGCTCGGGCAGACCCGCGTTCGGGCATGACGAGGAGGAGGAGCTACGGCGGCAGAAACGTGCGGGGAAGAGGGGGGAAAGAGGCGCGTTCTCACGTTGGTCCTGTAGGTGTGCTCAAGCGAGCTCGGGTAGGGCTCGGTGTGGCGGATCCGGCGATGGCATGTGGTGGCCATGGTTGAAGATGGTGACATATGGGACGATGCAGAGGCACTCCGTCTCGGGTGATTCGTCAGGAAGGAAGAGGAGGTCGAGGCGGTCCTTCTTTGTGCGGAGGCGAGGCGATGGCAGGGGCCACGTGCATTACGGCGGCAGTGCCATGTCAGTGCTCGGGCGAGGGTGGGGGGCAGATAGTGAGCGAGGGGAGAGTAAGCCACGCGGAGAGGGGGATCTGAGGGCACTAGGGTTAGGGTTAGTGCCAGGAAGGGGTGGCCGGCAACTTGAGGGCGCCGGGAAGCGGCGGATGGACGCCGCGTGTTCATCGGCAGCGTGTGCGGGCACGCTACAGCCAGCGCACGAGGTGAACAGGGGAAGAGGAACGAGGGGGTTAGGTGGGCCAGCCTCCCAACTTTGGCCATTTGGGCCAAGTGGCCCAAGGGGGTTTTGCTTGCCTTTTTTATGTTTTGTTTTATTTTTTATCACTTTCTATGTTCTTTTACTGTTTTCTCTTAGTTTCACCTTATTATATTTTAAATGAAATACAAAACTAGTTCCTAATTTAGTTTTTAAAAAATATTCCACTGCCCGATAGTTTCGGGCAATGAAATAAATTAGCTTAATATTTTATTAATTGAAAAAGGCATTTAATTATTTGTTTTGTTACTGTTCTATTTTATTTCAGTGCAATTAAATACTTTATAAAAATGTGGATTCACCACCAAAATTATTTATGCAATATTTGGCACAACCCGAACATTTTAGTTTTAAAAGTTGAAAACCTTTGTTGTCAGCCTTTAATTCAAATTTGAATTTGAATCGTTTTGATCTAACGCGAGATTATCAACAGTAACCGAGGCGACGTGGCAATATTAGCAGAGGTTCACTGTAGCTTAATTATCCGGACACCATAACCCCCTCACTTACCTCTTCACACCACATCATCACATACCTCAAGAAAACATTCTGCATTGCTCTCTCTCTCTCCCGTGTTCTTTCTCTCAAACCCGCTGTCAGTGTCAAAACCGGCGGATCTCGGGTAGGGGGTCCCGAACTGTGCGTCTAAGGCGGATGGTAACAGGAGGCAGGGGACACGATGTTTTACCCAGGTTTGGGCCCTCTTGATGGAGGTAAAACCCTACGTCCTGCTTGATAATATGAGTAGTACAAGAGTTGATCTACCACGAGATCAGAGAGGCTAAACCCTAGAAGCTAGCCTATGGTATGATTGTCTGTTGTCCTACAGACTAAAACCCTCTGATTTATATAGACACCGGAGGAGGCTAGGGTTACACAAGGTTGGTTACAAAGCAGGAGATATGTATATCCGTATTGCCTAGCTTGCCTTCCACGCCAAGTAGAGTCCCATCCGGACACGGGACAAAGTCTTCAATCTCGTATCTTCATAGTCCAACAGTCCGGCCAAAGGATATAGTCCGGCTGTCCGGAGACCCCCTAATCCAGGACTCCCTCAGTAGCCCCTGAACCAGGCTTCAATGACGATGAGTCCGGCGCAAAGTGTTGTCTTCGGCATTGCAAGGCGGGTTCCTCCTCCGAATACACAACGGAAGAGTTTGAATACAAGGATAGTGTCCGACCCTGCAAAATAAATTCCACGTACCACCGTAGAGAGAATAATATTTCCAAAAATCTAATCTGCTGACACATTTTGGCAGCATGACATCACGCCATAGCCCGGTAATTATTTGAACTGTTTTTCTTTAACGAGCCCCGCTCATAATGCGAGGCGGTTTCTTGACACGTCTTGTCAAAGCAGAGATCGTGTTCCTCTTATCACGGGATTCTCATCAATAAAAACATGGTAACCCAACCGTGCCTGTTGATATGACTCCTAGATCTTAGGTAAGTCTCGAACGGCCACGAGGAGGACGCCTGATATTCATCCCCTTTATAAAGGGACATGGCTTTTTCTTTTTTCCCTCCCGCGCTCAATCGGATCCATCTCCCGCCTCGAGTTCTAACACCCAAAGCCCAGGTCAGGTGCTTCGGACCTTCAATCATGTCCGGATCCAGCCTTCAAGGCCGGTGGATGCCTTCCACCGTCACGGAGGAGGACATCAAGAAGTTGAGGGAGGCCAGATATCTGATCGCCGAAATTTCGCATAGGCTGCCCGCCCGAGGGCAGGTCGTCCCTACTCCCAAACCCAATGAAAGTGTTGTGTTCCTCTCCCACTTCCTCCGAGGACTAGGCCTCGCTTTGGATCCCTTTGTTAGGGGTCTTATCATTGTTGAGAAAATCGTTAACTGGTAGCTGCTCGGTCAGCTAGGGAGTAGCAGATTAATAGGCTAATCAGCAAGTTAATCGGCCATTTAATCGATTAATCGGATGATTTATCGGGTTATCGGCTACTCAGAGACCCTATGAGTAGGGATTAATCGGCAAGTTAACTAGTTAATCGGATGAATTCTTGAACAGTGGGTCTTATGTTCTATTACAGGCTGGATTTTCACGATCTGGCCCAGGATTCCCTTCTTCACATCTCGTCATTTATTGTCGTTTGTGAGCCCTTCCTCTGCATTACCCCTCACTTTGGCCTGTAGCTCAAGACCTTCGATGTGAAGCCGAAGATGGTCGAGGGGCAGTACGCAGCGTGCGGATGTGCTCTAATAAGCAAAATTGCTAACGCTCCATGGCCAAAGGGTTCCTTTTCAGAGGTATCCGGATTGTAGCAACGGGAGTGGTTTTACGTCACAGCTCCCCGAAGTGCCGAGTGGGTATTTGCCCCCACCTTTCGCTCGGGCCCTCCACCACAACTGATGTCATTTATCAGCAGGGGGCTGAGCTGGGCCAATACTGCAGAGCCGTATCCAAGATCTCTTCGAGGGAGATTTCAGTCTGGTTATGGTAATGCAAGTTATGCTGGTTCGTCGAGTCCACCCTTCCAAATGCCGGCCCCTCCGCATGTGGGAATTCAACCCGGAAGGACCGCGCACTATTCAGAATTTCCTCGGCACGACGCATGAGGAGATGTACAAATCGTTCTTCGGACCCCACATAGAGTGTCCGGACACTACAAGGACGTGGGCCTGAGCTGCAACCGCCCCGCTGCCCAAGTAAGTAATCCCATGGCCGAACACACTGTCCTTTTATTTATCATGACATCATTCTAAAGAATCGCTCTTTGACCAGGACTGGATAACAAAGGCGAAGATGATCCGGTGTTCGGCCCCCCTTCCTGAAGGCTTGGACAATCCCGTGCTAGAAAAGATGCTTGAGCCAGCACCTTGTCTAGTGCCCTCAAAGGAAGATGAAGGGGGGAATAAAGAGGTTAGCGCCTCCGTGAAGGAGGTTAGCCAGGGAGGAGGGACTGAAACTTCCTCTCCCCAGGGAAGGAAGAGGACCGCCTCTGAGGACCCGGAGACAATGGTCTCCAAACGGCGGAAGAAATCTTCGCCAGAGGGTCCTGCCTCGGGGGCTACCCTGGCCGCACTATGCCCTCAAGGAGGTCAGCCCTCCACCGAGATGTAAGTAAAAGGTTACTTAATAATGAAAATATCATGCTTCACTTCTGAGGAAAATAAACAAAGCATTTATCTTGTAGTTCGGATCTTAGCCCTTCTCAGCAGAGCTCGTCTTCAGGGGATCTTCTTCCAGAGATGATGGAGAGCAAAATGCCTCCCCCTGCCACACCGCCTTACGAGGTGGGCGACCCCGAGGTGTCGTCGCGGAGGGTTTCTCCTGATCCGGCAAGGCCAGAAGGTAATCCTATGGCCACCCGAAGTCCTCAGTATCCGGCTCTTGAAGAGAGTAATCAAAAGAGTCCGGCACCGTCTGGTGTGCGGTCGGACGTACTGAGGAATCTGCTAGAGCGAGTGACTATCTCAGAAGAGCACCGTACGTTGATGGGTACGGTGATTGAAAGGATTTTGTCCGCCGAAAGTGGGTTGCATGAAGCCTTTATGAGTCTACTGACGGGTTTTGAGGTACGTGAAATGATGTACATTTTTTACAATATCACATATTTTTAGATGTGCCCTGTGTAGATAGTTGCCCCTGAGACTCTGGTTGTCGTCGAAAACGGCGGCAAACAGAGGATCATAGTCCCAGGTAATAACCAGACCGCCTGTATGCGTAGGTGGTTGAAGCTTCGGTGGCCAGCCGGACTGATGGGTTTGCCGAACTAAAGCGGCAGCTAGATGCGGCAGATGCCGACATCGTGCTTGTCAACAAGTGGCTTGACGAGGCACTGGGTAGGTGATTTTTCTAGTGATTGTCACGTAATAAGAGCAGCATGATGCCAGTATCTTTAATATGTTGTGACTGCAGATGGAGCTGCCACCGTGGAGACCCTTCGGGCGGAGCTTGTCCGAGCCAAGGAGCAAGCAAGGAGTAGTAATGCGGCTGCCTTAAAGGCGGCCGGAGAGTTAAGGGCCGAACAGGCCGCACATTGCGAGAGCAAAGAAAAAATTGCCAAGATGGCCATGGAGTTAAAAGATTGCCAACAGGCTGCTTACCATTACCGGCTTCTTGAAGAGGAAAACCGGGTGAAGGCGACGGACCTGGAGAAGGCCCGGGTGGCTGCCAAGGAAGCCCGCTCCAAAATTAGAGCGACGAAGGAGGAGCTGAATCAAGCTGCAGATATCATGTCTGGGAAGCCCTTCTTGTTGCGGACTAAGTTCGGAGATCCGAAGTATGCTCCTCTAGACCGGCTATGGAGTTCTGCGGACGCGTACATGGATTTGGCTGCAAGTGCTGCTGATGCAGCCGAGTACTTCAAGGATCAGAAAGGTCCCGAAGTGGAAAACTTGTTCTGGTCAAAGTTTCATGCTCTAGTCCATCCGCTGCTGCTGAATGAGCGATTGACCGGTTGGGCTGAGCTCCATAGGTTGTCCGGACTTGCCATGAGGTCCGCTGTGGATCACCTGTGGCCGGGAGGGCCAAGGCTATAACACCCCGGATGTAACTTTCCCAATTTGTACTCCAACTCTTGCTGTTTCCGGTGTTAAGTTAATTTATTTTCTCGGGTTCGGGTCTTTGTCTCCGTGTGTTGTTTTCGTTGTCATGCATCTCATATCATGTCATCATGTGCATTGCATCTGCATACATGTTCATCTCATGCATTCGAGCATTTTCCCCGTTGTCCGTTTTGCATTCCGGCGCTTCGTTCTCCTCCGCTGGTCATTTCTAGCTTTCTTTCATTTGTGGGGATTAAACATTTCCGGATTGGACCGAGACTTGCCAAGCGGCCTTGGTTTACTACCAGTAGACCGCCTGTCAAGTTTCGTACCATTTGGACTTCGTTTGATACTCCAACGGTTAACCGAGGGACCGGAAAGGCCTCGTGTGTGTTGCAGCCCAACACCCCTCCAATTTGGCCCAAAACCCACGTAAGCCTTCTCCATCATCTAGAGCGTTCGATCACGATCGCGTGGCCGAAAACCGCACCTCATTTGGACTCTCCTAGCTCCCTCTACCTATAAAGATAGCCTCCTCCCCGAAAATTCGTGGATCCCCTCTCCAAACCCTAGTCTCCTTCGTCTCCACGCGCCGCCGGACAAAATTGCCACCGACGGACGTGTCCTCTGCTCCCCGCCGCCGCCACGTGGCGCCTCCCTATACGCCCGGCCGCCTCTCTCCGCCGCCGGCCCGCCGAGCCCAGGCAGGGCCCCCGCGGGCCCATCCGCGCGCGCCGCCCGCACCGTCGCCCCGCCGCCTTCTCCTACCTCGCGCCGCCGCCTCCTCTTTTGCCGGCGCCCGCGCCATCGGACGCCGACGAGCCGCCGCCGCCGCCTCTCCGCCTCGGCCACCGTGCGCCACAGGCCGCCATCCGTCCCGCGCCGGTGTCCGCCTCCTCGCCGCGCTGTCCTCGTCGCCGGCAGGAGCTCCGGCGACCGGATCCGCCTCCTCCGACCTCCCCGGCGCCGCCCCGCGCCCTTCTCCGGCGACCTCCGGTGAACAGTGTTCCGGCCATCCTCGTTTTGCGTGCCCGGGTCAAACCCTAGATCCGGAGGTGTATTTTTCTACGAAGTCCCCGATTTCCAGTTTCAAGTGCCCATCTTCATCATGCTATAACTTTGCATCCGTAGCTCCGATTTGGGCATATAGCATATCAAAATGTTCATCTCAAAGAGTACATCATTTCATTCCATTGAATCATTTTCATTTGAGTTCATCTTGATGCCCAAAAAGCTATTAGAAGAGGGATACTTGAGATAATTGTCAGATCTGCTACTCCATTTAGCTATTTGTCATTTTTGCCATGATTATTGTGTGCATGATATGCCCTGATGCTCTACATATGTTTTGTTAAGGGTTTTGCCATCTTTCCAGAGGTGCAACCCATGTATTTTTGTGATGTGTGTGGTGACTAGCACAAGCTTGCAAAGTGGTGCACTTGGTAATTCTGATTTCAGGGACTTGGCAATTCCACTAAGTCCTTGAGCTGTTTATCTCATATGGCCATATGTTCATGTTGTTTTCTAGTGATCCGTGCCTCTTTTGAGGATGATCAGGAAGGATTTGTTAATCTTGTAGTGCTCTATCCATCCATGTCTTTGTTTGCAATTATGGAGCACCCTAGCTTGAGTCAATCGAGCTCTACTTTTGCTACTTTGTGAATCTGGGCAGATTGTCAACTTGTTTGCAATTTTGCCGATGATGTTGTTGTTGATTCGTGCATGCTATGCTATTGTTCTTGCCATGTCTAGCTTGCATTTGTGTATTCTTGATGGATGTATGCTTAGCTTATCATGACTTGCTCCGTATTGAGTGCATCGAGCTCGTAAACATGCCTACTTGATATCTGTTTTCAGCATGCTTCAGTTTTCTCTAAGTCTAATAACTGATTGTGTTTTTGCCATGTTCACATGCTTGCAATTGTATTTTCTGATCCCTTTTGGCTCAAGGTCACTAAGGGACTTTTGTTAAGCTCTTTGAGTAGCTCCATGCCATGCTTTACTTTGCCATGTTCAGGTCCTGTAGCATGTAGTTTTGTTTCTCCGAAGAGAGCTACCTGATCTGAAATTCCAGACAAGTGTTGATTTCACTAAGTCTGAAATCTGTTTGCCATATGCATTTTTGCCATGCTTGTTTGAACCTGTTAATGGATGATTTGGCCGTAGCTCAGTGCTAGACTTTTGTTAGGCATCATGAATGCATCCCTGCCATGTATTTTGTTGTCATGTTTGGTTACTGTAGCATGTTCTTCTCATTGCATTTAGATGGCTACTTGCTGTAAATCGCAGACCGGTGTCATATTTGAATCGCTTGCCATTTCCAAACCGTAACTCCGATTCCGGCGTTCTTTATATCATTTTCAAGCGATTACATCTCATTTTTCCAGTGGCACACTTGAATTTCCAAGTTGAGGCCAGGTTCTTGCATTTCCTGTCACATCTTGCATATGCATCCCGCATCGCATCCCAAATAGCATATCATCTTTGCATCATGTTGTTTGAGTTGCACGTGGTTGATTTGTGTCCTTGTTGCTTGTTTGTCTCGTTTGGGTAGAGCCGGGAGACGAGTTCGCTAACGAGGAGCCCGTTGAGTTTTCTTTCGAGGATCCAGTCAACTCTGACAACTGTGCAGGCAAGATGATCATACCCTCGAAATCACTACTATCTTTGCTATGCTAGATTGCTCGCTCTTTTGCTATGCCAATGCTATGATGCCTACCACTTGCTTTCAAGCCTCCCAAATTGCCATGTCAAACCTCTAACCCACCATGTCCTAGCAAACCATTGATTGGCTATGTTACCGCTTTGCTCAGCCCCTCTTATAGCGTTGCTAGTTGCAGGTGAAGATTGGAGGTCGTTCCTTGTTGGAACATTTATTTACTTGTTGGGATATCATTATATTATCTTGTTATCTTAATGCATATATATACTTGGTAAAGGGTGGAAGGCTCGGCCTCTCGCCTAGTGTTTTGCTCCACTCTTGTTGCCCTAGTTTCCGTCATATCGGTGTTATGTTCCCGGATTTTGCGTTCCTTACGCGGTTGGGTTATAATGGGAACCCCTTGATAGTTCGCCTTGATTAAAGCTTTTCCAGCAATTCCCGACCTTGGTTTTACCATTTGCCACCTAGCCTCTTTTTCCCTTGGGTTTCCGGAGCCCGAGGGTCATCTTATTTTAAACCCCCCTGGGCCAGTGCTCCTCTGAGTGTTGGTCCACCTGTCAGCTGCCGGTGGCCACCAGGGGCAACTCTGGGCTGGCCTACCCGTACCTAAGACAATCTGAGTGTGCCCTGAGAAAGAGATATGTGCAGCTCCTATCGGGATTTGTCGGCACATTCGGGCGGTGTTGCTGGTCTTGTTTTAACCTGTCGAAGTGTCTTGAAGAACCGAGATCCCGAGTCTGATCGGAACGTCTTGGGAGGAGGTCTATTCCTTCGTTGACCGTGAGAGCTTGTCATGGGCTAAGTTGGGACTCCCCTGCAGGGTTTTGAACTTTCGAAAGCCGTGCCCACGGTTATGGGCAGATGGGAATTTGTTAATGTCCGGTTGTAGATAACTTGAACCTTAACTTAATTAAAATGAATCAACTGAGTGTGTTACCATGATGGCCTCTTCTCGGCGGAGTCCGGGAAGTGGACACGGTGTTGGAGTAATGTTTGCGCAGGTTGTCCTCTAGTTTCTCGCTCGCGCTTTGCCTCCTCTTCTCGCTCTCTTTTGCGAATAAGTTAGCCACCATATATGCTAGTCGCTTGCTGCAGCTCCACATATATATTTACCTTGCCTTACCTATAAGCTTAAATAATCTTGATCGCGAGGGTGCGAGATTGCTGAGTCCCCGTGGCTCACAGATTACTATTACACCAGATGCAGGGCCTGATGATTCCTCTCCAGGAGACGCGCTTGAGCTCAAGTGGGAGTTCGACGAAGACTCTCAACGTTACTATGTTTCCTTTCCTGATGATCAGTAGTGGTGCCTAGTTGGGGGTGATCGGGACCGTGTCGCTTGTTGGGTTATCTTTTATTTTGGCGCCGTAGTCGGGCCATGAGTGTTTGGATGATGTAATGTTATTTATGTACTTGATTGACGTGGCGAGTGTAAGCCAACTATGTTATCTCCCCTTTTATTATCTATATTACATGGGATGTTGTGAAGATTGCCTAACTTGCGACATATGCCTTCAATGCGATTATGCCTCTAAGTCGTGCCTCGACACGTGGGAGATATAGTCGCATCAAGGGTGTTACAAAGGCCGAGTAGCTACTTTAGCTTAGTGCAACAATTCCTTGAAGCTGTGCCACGCATCGATGCTGTAAAGAGATCAGCGTGCATCGAAGGTGTGCGGATGGCCCTTGCCCGTGTCAAAACATACTGGGCGGAGATGGAGGCCACCACTGTTGCGGCGCAGGGTTCAGCCATAGGCCGAGTGGCTGCCGAGCACTACTTTGAAGAAGTCCTTGAAGGCGCTCGTTCGATAGAGGCTCAGTGCTTGAAGAATATTATTTTCCAGTGACATGTAGTCCCATTGTACAAACAATGTTTTATTCAATTTATCAAGGTTGTATTTATACTTTTGCCCGAAAGTACTATGATGCCTCCTGTGCGGCCGTTTATGTATATATGTATATAACCTGAAAGATGGCAGTCGTCGGCTTCAGCCCCCACGCATATAATGCGGGGGTGTTCGCAGAAGACACATGTTCACACTTGATCCAACGTCTTGGTCCATTGGAGGTGATAGCGCAGCGAACTAGGCAACCAGACTATAATGCTTTAACACTTTCACTTAGCCAGAGGAGTTTGACAGTGGGGCTACTATATAGCCCCTGGTGGCTCCGCGCTCATCCGGATTCGGGGCGCGTTCATGCCTGGCCAGGAAACGGCCCTTCGTTAAGGCGGAGGAATCCCGAAGATTCCGCTAGGCCATCGAGTGGTTGACCAGTCTCACGCTATATCATGACAGTCAGTTTTTGGCTTTCTCTACTAAGGTGCTCGTCCGGATGAACCAGGGCACAATTGCAGTAGTTCTCCTGGTGCCGCCTTAACCGATAGAGCGGAACGTAAGGCAGCAAAACACAGGAGCCGGGCAAACCCAACATTTGACCAAAGACATGATTCGGAGCTGATGCATATAAGGCCAAACTCGCGACGCCGAACACTCCCTAAGGTATTCGTCTTTATGATGTAAACCGGGCTTAAGCAGTGCCCTTTGTAATAAGCCCCTAGTGTCCAGGTACGTGCAATATTCTGACGTGGCCACATGCCAATACGTCAGCATCCTTCTCAATTGTATTGAGAATCCGGGGGATGTGTATCAACAAGAGACAGTAAAAAGGTTTACGCAGGGTCTTAATCTAAAAAGAATCCTTGGAACGGGTCCCTGCTGCACGTCTGCGCCTGTCTCTCCGTTGTGCCGTATCCTGGACGGGTGTAGCACGATGGTCATCTATAAAAGAGAGGAACTTAGTTGACAAGTTGCCGTGCAAAAGGGTAGGTTATACTAAAGAAACCATGTACAATTCAAGATGAGTAAAGTTGAGCCTAATTGCCACTTGTTTGCGTGCGTTGAGCCCCTTGTATTGTAAAGGGGTATAGCCATCAAACTTGTATCGATTACATATAGTTGCGCCGGACTTGTCTAACCGCGTCTGTGGTCTTAACGACCTGTCAGATGCTTTAGTTGGTGAGGCAGTTTAGTGTGCGGCTGCCAAGGCAGCGGCACGGTCTTCCGCGCGCAAGGAGCGCTCAATATTTCCATTTACTATAATGATGCCGCGTGGACCGGGCATCTTAAGCATGAGAGAAGCGTAATGCGGTATTGTGTTAAAGCGAGCGAAAGCTTCGCGTCTGAGTAGTGCTTGATAACCACTTTGGAATGGAGCGATGTGGAACGTTAAATTTTCGCTGCGGAAGTTATCGGGAAAGCTGAATATAACCTCTAGTATCAGGGAGCCCGTGCAATGGGCCTCTGGGCCTGGCGTTACTCCTTCAAAGGTAGTATTGCTGTGGCTAATTTTTGTTGGGTCTATCCCCATTTTGCGGATTGTGTCCTGATATATCAGGTTTAGACTGTTGCCGCCGTCCATCAGGACTCGTGTGAAGTGGTATCCGTCAATTATTGGGTCTAATACCAAGGCAGCCCATCCTGCATGTCGGATACTTGCCGAGTAATCCCGATGGTCGAAGGTGATCTGTGACGCCCCAAGACCGGAGCTTCAGATGCCTTCCAGGGTTTTCGGGTTCCGTCGTGTGATTTGTTTGGTTCATTGCATTCATCTTTGCATTGTGTGCATTGCATCATGTCATCATGCCATCATGTCATTTCTTTTTCTTAACTCAACTAAATAAACCGTATGGGTCTTCGATCCATTTAAATCGAGGGATATTCACATGGTGAAATTCTCTTTATAACATATCTCCCAATATGTGTAGGGAGCTATATTTAATATTCCATTTTCGGAATCACCCATGAACACACGTGCAATAATTCCCCATGTCTATTCCTCTTCGAGTTTGACCTTCAAACCTTGCCAATATCTCTCATCTCTTTTATCGAGGCTCCTCCTAAAAGCTCAACATTTTTGGACACTTCTATAACCAAGCCCTAGTTCAAACCCATTTGAATTAAATTCAAATGTGTTTGAATGACATCTTTCAATCATGTCTCCCCTAATTTTCATGCACATTTTTATGAGTCCGTGAAAATTATCCTCATGCCCAAACACTTTCTCTAACCTTTCTTTTCTCCCCTTTTTCTTTCTCTTTATTTTTCTGTTTTGAAAAGGGTGAGAAGAGGAGTGAGAAGAGGGAGCCAGGCCGGCCATTTACCTCTAAGCCCATCAGCCAGCCCACCTGGGCCTCTCGCGCCGGCCCACCAGTCCCGCTGCTAACCTAACCCGATCCCCTCCTCCCTCTCGCTCCCACCAGCGCCGCCAGGAGCCCGAGACCCATCTCCCTCGCAGTTCCCCATCCGCTCGATCCCCGTGCTCCAACCGATTCCCTCGACCCTCTCCCTCTGGTTCTCCTACCGCCACCAGCTCCTCCTCCACCTCGCCTCTCCACAAACCCCGCTGTTGCTTCTTCCAGCATCGCAGGATGCGTCCAGGGGACCAATCCCCATGGCGCCGTCGTCTCAGGCCATGCCGCCGGTGGGATCCCGCATGCCTCGGCCCGGATCAGCCTACGCGCCGTTCCCGCCGACCTCAACCTCCAAGGCCCCTTCCCCCGCGCCTCTTCCTCCTTCTCCTTCCCACCTCCACCTCTCATCTCTCTTGTTCTCTGTAACAGGAGCCCAACTCATGGCCGCCGAACCCCTGCCTCAACTCAGTTCTCACCGGAGACGCCGTCGAGTGTCCGGAGCAGCACCTCCCTCCATTCCCTGCGCCGCTGCATCGCCAGAGCAGAAGCTCCATCCGCCCGACCTCCGTCTCCAGCAGTTGCCAGCGAGCGAGCCGCTGCCGCGACCGCCCGCCTCGTTGCATTCCCCTCCGCCTATGTCCGCCTTGTTTCGTCTCTGTTAGGGCCTACCTCCTGTCGCTGTTGCACTGCGGGACCTCGATGCTGAGTGCCACATAGTTGGATTCCTCATAGTCACCACCGAACCCGTTTGCATACTTTTGTTGTTGGATGCGCCAAGCCCAGCCGGTCGGGGACCACCTCAAGTTCGACCACTGCACAGATGCGCCAAGTTCGTCTACGAACCGTGAACAACTACCGTCTACGTTAAAAGTGTACCACTACCGCCGCCTGAACGTCTATAGAACATGTACCGTCGACCCTCGAAGAACCGTGGACGTCAAGATCCTCGCCGTGACTTCGAACATCTACGGAATGTGCACGACTACAAAATGGGTACCACTACCATTGCCGAAGACCTGTGTAACGGAACCGTGAAGTTCGACTACCGTCATGTGAACAACTACTTCCTCTACCATCGTCGAGTACCACTACTTCCCACGACGATCGTGAATGACTACATCGCTTGACCCGAACCGCTCCGAGAACACACGCTTCGAAGGTATAACTATCGAGACGACATCCATGATCGAATGCTTGTGATGTTTAAGATGCTCATGTTCGAACCGTGTTGGAATTGTCGATGCACGTTACCCCTCTTTTGCCTTGTTACCGTCGTCTCGTGGGACACCCGAAATCCGGGAGCGCCCCACCATCTTTTGCACGCATCCACACACTTCCCCTTTGCATCGGTATCTCAATCGAGTTACTGCAACCAGAACGTTGCAGTGGCACCGTTTTGTTATCGTTGTCGTGGCACCCCTTTCCTTTCCACCACGGTGACAAATGCTTCATAATTCTCTTGTCAACTTTTAATAAAAATTGCATAAACTTGTTCATGTCATCCGCATCGTGACAACAACAATTAAAATGCTTAAATTGTTGTTGCATTAAATTACTAAGGCATATGGGGATTTACCGGATTCGTTATTTGTTATATCCGGCCCCATTTAAATTGTTTAGATGATGTAGTGTCGTTATGCCTCACCTCTTGCCATGTTTAAACAACATTTAATATTGTTGAGTACCTAACCGAGAGTGAACTAAATAATTGATGTGGTGTTCCGTCAATATGCAACTCGTTGCTTATTGGGCTCCACTTAACTTGTAGTATTGTTTGTGCACTTTTCCATGCCATGCTTCATTAAATTGGACATGCATCATACTTGGTTGTGCATCATGCCATGTTATGTGGTGGTTGTTTACTATGTTGTTTGCTCCTTTCCGGTGTTGCTTCTTCGAGTTGGTTCCGATAACGTCGCATTTGTGAGGATCCGTTCGACCTCGTCCGTTTGTTTTCTTCATGGACTCGTTCTTCTTCCTTGCGGGATCTCAGGAAAGATGACCATACCCTCGAAATCACTTCTATCTTTGCTTGATAGTTGCTCGCTCTTTTGCTACGCCTATGCTGCGATACCTACCACTTTCTTATCATGCCTCCCATATTGCCATGTCAAACCTCTAACCCACCTTGTCCTAGCAAACCGTTTTTTGGCTATGTTACCGCTTTGCTTAGCCCCTCTTATAGCGTTGTTAGTTGCAGGTGAAGATTGGAGTTTTGTTCCATGTTGGAACATGGATATTTTGTTGGGATATCACAATATCTCTTATTTAATTAATGCATCTATATACTTGGTAAAGGGTGGAAGGCTCGGCCTTATGCCTGGTGTTTTGTTCCACTCTTGCCGCCCTAGTTTCCGTCATATCAGTGTTATGTTCCCGGATTTTGCGTTCCTTACGCGGTTGGGTTATAATGGGAACCCCTTGATAGTTCGCCATGAATAAAACTCCTCCAGCAAGGTCCAACATTGGTTTTACCATTTGCCACCTAGCCTTTTCTTTCCCTTGAGTCGGCCGGCTCAAGGGTCATCTTATTTTAACCCCCCCCCGGGCCAGTGCTTCTCCAAGTGTTGGTCCAACTGAGCGATGTCCGAGGCTACCAGAGGCAACTCTATGCTGGCTTACCCGACGTCTGGCTCAACCGGTGTGCCCTGAGAACGAGATATGTGCAGCTCCTATCGGGATTTGTCGGCACATCTGGGTGGCTTTGCTGGTCTTGTTTTACCATTGTTGAAATGTCTTGTAACTGGGATTCCGAGTCTGATCGGGTCTTCTCGCTGGAAGGAATATCCTTCGTTGACCGTGAGAGCTTGTGATGGGCTAAGTTGGGACACCCTTGCACGGATTTGAACTTTCAAAAGCCGTGCCCGCTGTTATGGGCAGATGGGAATTTGTTAATGTCCGGTTGTAGGAAACCTGAAGTTGAACCTAATTAAAGTGCACCAACCGCGTGTGTAACCGTGATGGTCTCTTCTCGGCGGAGTCCGGGAAGTGAACACGGTGTTGGAGTTATGCTTGACGTAGGTTGTTCTAGGATCACTTCTTGATCATAGTTGTTTGACTGTGCTTTGCCTTCTCTTCTTGCTCTCTTTTGCGTATGTTAGCCACCATATATGCTAGTCGCTTGCTGCAGCTCCACCTCATACCTTTTACCCTACCTATAAGCTTAAATAGTCTTGATCGCGAGGGTGCGAGATTGCTGAGTCCCCGTGGCTCACAGATACTTCCAAAACCAGTTTGCAGGTGTCGTTGAACTGTGCAGATGATGCAACCAAGCTCAAGGAGGAGCTCGATGAAGATCTTGTCCTTTGTGTTGTTTCGTTCTAGTTGATCAGTAGTGGAGCCCAGTCGGGACGATCGGGGATCTATGTAGCATTTGGGGTAGTCTTCTTTTATTTTGGTTCCGTAGTCGGACCTTGATTGTATCTGGATGATGTAATGCTTTGTTTCATGTAATTGTGTGAAGTGGCGATTGTAAGCCAACTATGTATCTCTTTCCCTTATGTATTACATGGGTTGTGTGAAGATTACCTCACTTGCGACATTGCTTTCAACGCGGTTATGCCTCTAAGTCGTGCTTCGACACATGGGAGATATAGCCGCATTGAGGGCGTTACATGATCGGTTGGGATAACTAGTGGCAGAACTCCATGGTGATAGGCCCTGGGGCATGTGTCTCTAGGAGTGCCGCTTTGTTTCTCCCCTTTGTCATGTGTAACACGTTTACTGTTTTAACTTCTGGTGGGAATTTCTTCTGTTCCTAAGTGCTTTGCTTGCGAGGCTCGTCCTCATCTTCGCTTGGTGTATCCTGCCCCTTATGTCTGGCATTGTGCTTGCCGGACTGCTTGAAGACCCAACATTCTCTATGGGTATGATTTGCAGGTTTATCGGGGGTGCTATGGATCTGACATATTTGGTCCAGAATCTTGTTTAGGCTGGACAGTTCGTCTCTGTTGCCTTTGGAGGGCAGCTTTTGCTGACCTGGCCGAGAGCTTCTGAATCCGGCGTTTACCGCCGTGCTCTTCGGGTTGTCTTCTTTATTTCGACGCTTGTTTTTGCTGCGTCGTGATTTCCCGTTTCCATCCCTGACTTCGGATGTACTTGGGTTGCTGGTGTTGCATCAGGCTAACCAGCTGTCCTTGCCCGCGCAAAAGCGGGTCATGTGGCTTGTTAATGGTGCCATTGTTCTCGGCTTTTCTTGGCTGAGGTGTCTGGCAAGCCATTCGTCTCGAACGCTGTGCTTGAAAGCTGCTAAGGCTTCGGCGTCTGGATAGTCGACTATTTGGTTCTTATTAGTGAGGAACCTGTTCCAAAGCTTTCGGGCTGACTCTCCGGGCTGTTGAGTTATATGACTTAAATCGTCTGCATCCGGTGGTCGGACATAGGTCCCTTGAAAATTTGCCCGAAAGGCATCTTCGAGCTCTTCCCAACTTCCAATGGAGTTTTCAGGGAGGCTTTTAAGCGAGTGCCGAGCTGGCCCTTTGAGCTTGAGGGGTAAGTACTTGATGGCGTGGAGATTGTCTCCTCGAGCCATATGGATATGGAGGATGTAGTCCTCAATCCAAACCCCAGGGTCTGTCGTTCCATCGTACGCCTCTATGTTTACGGGTTTAAATCCCTCTGGAAATTCATGGTCCAACACCTCATCGGTGAAACATAGGGGGTGTGCGGCACCCCTGTATTTGGGTGTAACATGGTGTTGGGATGTTTGTTGTGTTGCATTGCATGCTGGAGCGCGCTTGCGTGGCCCGTAGATGGATATGGTTGCGCCGTCCTTTTGATGCGAGCCCTCACACGGATCACGTACTGGCTTATGTGCGGCGTCGTTTGCCACTCTATGTTGGCCACAAGGTCGTCTATTCGACCGGATGGTCGTTTTGTTTTTTGATTGCGGGGGATCTAAGGCCTCCTCATCGAATTCAGGTAGGAACTTTCGCTTCGGGTAGCTCTTGGTGTGGCGATTACTGCCGTACTTCGCTGCCATGTTGAGTACTTCACTCCATCTGATTCTGAGTGTGTCTTGTGCAGCCCTGAGCCTTTGCTTCTGCTTTTTCAGACTCCTCGCAGTGGCAACAAGCCTTTGATGGGCATTCTGTTGCTCCGGGTGTCTGTCCGGTGTGATGTCGTCCGGACTATTATCTTCGACGGAGTTGGGTTGTTCGGTTTGATTCTCCGTGTTGCCATGGTAGGGCTATGGTTCACCCTGCTCTATCGCTGGGTCTATATGATCGTTATTTCTGCCGAGGCGGGATTTGGAGCGGCACTTATGCCGCCGCTTTGACTGCTTCTCGAGGGAACAACCCTTTGCTGCGTCCTTTTGTTCCTCATCGTCGTTTTCTTTGGGTGTGTCCACCATGTATACATCATATGATGAAGTGGGCGTCCAGTGCCCTATGGGCAGTGGTTCCTGTTCGTCTCCTGCATCGTCGTCCATACCGTCGATGTCTTCGGAGTCGAAGTCGAGCATGTCGGTCAAATTGTCGACAATGGCTACTAAGTGGGTGGTGGGTGGGCAGTGAATTTCTTCGTCATCCGCATCCCCATCCTACCGAACATAGTTTGGCCAGGACTCTCCTGACAGGGAGAGAGACCTTAATGAGCTCAGTATGTTGCCGAAGGGTGAGTGCTCAAAGATATCCGTGGAGGTGAACTCCATGATCGGCGCCTAGTCGGATCCGATAGGCACGGGCGCAGGCGGTTCGGAGTCCGTGGCCGGGGAAGAATCCGGCAGTTTGGCGCCACGGCTCTCGTGAAGGGTAAGGTCGATACTCGGCTCGACCGCTGATGAAAATGCGGCCTCCGTGGTGGGGTCTATCCACCCGTCCCTGGATGGTGCAATTGGTAGAGCTAAATCATGCTCATCGTGATCGTGCGGCGCACTCGGCAAGGGCTCGAATCCGTCGAAGATCAAGTCTCCGTGGATGTCGGCTGTGCAGTTTAAGTTTCCAAATCTGACCTGATAGCCAGTGGCGTAGCTCTTGATCTGCTCCAGATGGCCAAGCGAGTTGGCAAGCACCGCGGAGCCGCCAAATACAGAGATCTGTCCGGGGAGAAAAGTCTCACCCTGGACTGCATCGCTATCGATGATTGAAGGAGCCATCAAGCCTAATGATGATGACATAGAGGGACTCTCATTTAAAGCACCAATGTCGGTGTCAAAACCGGAGGATCTCGGGTAGGGGGTCCCGAACTGTGCGTCTAAGGCGAATGGTAACAGGAGGCTGGGGACACAATGTTTTACTCCGGTTCGGGCCCTCTTGATGGAGGTAAAACCCTACGTCCTGCTTGATTATTCTTGATAATATGAGTAGTACAAGAGTAGATATACCACGAGATCAGAGAGGCTAAACCCTAGAAGCTAGCCTATGGTATGATTGTCTGTTGTCCTACGGACTAAAACCCTCCGGTTTATATAGACACTGGAGGAGGCTAGGGTTACACAAGGTCGGTTAAAAAGTAGGAGATATGTATATCTGTATTGCCTAGCTTGCCTTCCACGCCAAGTAGAGTCCCATCTAGACACGGGACGAAGTCTTCAATCTCGTATCTTCATAGTCCAACAGTCCGGCCAAAGGATATAGTCCGGCTGTCCGGAGACCCCCTAATCCAGGACTCCTTCACCCGCGGATTTCGATCTCTTTGCTCGAAGTTCCGTTTCCAAAACTGTTTCGGAGGATTTTTGCTTGGTATGTGACTCCACCGTTTTTCCAATTAGTTTTTGTTTTAGTCGTTTAAATTTTCAATAATTAGCTACTCTTTGTGATACTATAGATGATCTTGCATGTTCAATTCTTAGAGTTCTAAGTAGTTTGAATGCTTTCTATGGCCTCTATGTATCCCTATGAGTAGTTGGTATCATTTATGTGAAGTTTTATTGAGAAAATTTTGTGGACTAAAAATTTCAGAATTTTTGTTCATAGGAAAAACATGAATATCTTTAGGAAGTTTGGTTCCAAGAAGAACTCCAAGGGAGTTATTGGGGAGTCGTCTGACAGTGATCTCCACCCCAGGGGTTGGTGGAGGTACGGCCGTGCGAATGGCCGCATACCCCATTCATGGAAGAGGCTGGAATCCTGCAAGAGTTTACACAATATGCTTCTAATGCCAGCCTCACCAACTTCATCGCAGCTGAATGTGAACAGTATCATCTCCTCACAAACACCTTTGTTCAAAGTTTTAATTTCTTCCCTAGGAATAATCCTCCTGAGGTGCAGTTTAATTTATATGCTGAAACCTGTCAGATACGACTTACTAAAATTTGTAACATACGCATCATCCCTTCTGACGGAAGTTTAGTTGAGCCTAGGCCGGCGGAGTTTGAGGCCTTTTATCGAACCTTGACATTGAGAGATGAGAGAGGGGTGTCGGCTGTCACTGCCACTAGCATACATTTTCCTGCCATGCATTATTTTGCTTTATTTGTTGCTAAGTGTTTGCTTGCTAGAGAAAAAGTAGGTGCGCTCAGCGCACCAGACTTTGCTGTTTTACATCATGCACTAGAGGGCGACAACACTTATAGCTTGGGAGCTATTGTAGCACATCGCCTCCATGTTAATAAATCCAAGGGTAAAATACATGGTGGGATCTTCGCTACTTGTTTGGCAGCTCACTTTAATGTTGAGATAAGTCTTCCTGATTATCCTATGACCAAGGTTTACCTAGATCGCACAGCCATAGATCACCACCATTTTACTGATACCGAATCTCCTAACATCCATGTTCCATATAACCTGGTTTTTAGTGTGAAGAGTCGCGATATTATTCCATTGGTTGCTCTTGCTTTGTTTGATCCTGTTGCCAGGGGCGGATATAGGATTATGCATGCAGACATCATCTCTTACCGGAACGATCGGGCTGCAGCAGAGGAGGAGCCTCAGTAGTGGGATGCATGGATGCCTGCTCCTCAGCACCCCAAACAACTATCCAGACTACTGAGCGATTACCAAACTTGGACAAAAGCCTAAGCTTGGGGGAGTACGTGTTTTTCACCGACATTACACTTATGTTCACACATCTCATTCCAGTTGCCGGTGTTTACACTTTTTCATTGTATCATCCATGCTTAATTTTATTTTCTTGCTTCCTGCTTGTGTGCTTGAAAAACCTTAGAAAAAACAAAATAATTAGTTGTAGTTAATTTACTTTCTATGCATGCTTAGCTGTAGCACTAAAAATAAAACCCAAAAAGATTTCCTTGTTCTTCTTTTGCTCATTGGGAGCTTTCCTGTGTAAATAGTTTTTCTCATTTTTGCTTTCCCTTTTTTTGCTTGTTCAAGAAAACCAAAAACTCCAAAAATATTCTAGTATGTTTCTTTGGATTTCTTTTCCTTTTATTCGAGTCTTACCGAGGAGAAGACCAGGATGAACATGTTGAGTGGCTCTCATATGAATAACTGTGGATCTAATAAAGAGCCCATTTACCTTGTCTTCTCATGTTGAATAAAATGTTTGCAGATTCCAGCTTAGTCCACGAAACTATTGCACTATGATTATTTTCATATCGTTCTGTCGTGCAAGTGAAAGGCAATAATGACGATATTCAATGAGCTGGCCGTGGCAGAGTGAAATGGGTATGAACTTGACTTGTTCTGTTTGTGTAAATATGTTTAACCTAGTATCCATGATTCAGCCCGTTGTGATTAAACATATTTGCAATGACAATTCGAGATTATAGTTTCTCATGCCATGCATAAGTAGCTAGGAGTGGATAATGATTTATCTTGGATATCAACATTGCGGTAAAATGATTGTGATGTAGTATGATGATATGGTATCCTCTTCTGAATGTTTGAGTGGCTTGACTTGGCACATGTTCATGCATGTAGTTGAATCAAAACCAACATAGCCTCTATGATATTTATGTTCATGGTGTTCATATCCTACTCATGCTATTGTCCATTGTTACTTATGCATAATGCATGTTCATGGCCGTTGTTTCTCTCTAGCTGGCCGCTTCTCAATCTAATTACTAGCCTTCGCCTATACGAAGTTGGAATTCTGCTTGTACATCTGAAACCTTGAACCGAAAGTTATTCCAGATGAGTCCACCATACCTACCTATATGTGGTATTACCCTGCCATCCTAGGTAAATTTGCATGTGCCACCTCTAAAAAATTCTAATAAATATCTTTTTTGTGTGCCTGGATCGTTCATGGAACAACAGGAGGTCGTCGGTATCTTCCATGCTAAGTGGGTTATTCTCAGGTCGAGTGTTTATTCACTCGCCATTGCACGAGAAAAGGGCGGTAATAGGGATGCCCTGTCCCTTACAGCAAACAGAAAAAGCTTACAAATAATCAAAGAAAAATTCCCAATGGAGTCAAAACCTTTACTTTTATCTCTTCGGAACTGCCACTAGCGTGCTTAGAATGGAAGATATTGATAACTGATAGACGTGAAGTAAATGAGAAGGGTGCATGTCTCAAAAAATCATTTACCTCTATTTTAAAAACTTGAGCTCTGTCACCTCTGCAAATCAGTGCTTCCCTCTGTGAAGGGACTACCTATTTACTTTTATGTTGTGCCATCACCTTCTAAAACAAGCACCAAAACCTGAGAGCACTACTGTCATGACTTATGCATTGTGTGTAGCTAATGTTGGGTGCATCATGAATGGATCTTTTCTACCATGAATTACAATGTTTAGTCGCTGCTTGGAATTTGGAGGTGCTCTGAATTTATGTTTGCGGTCCTAGAGAGGGCTAGCGAGATACCACTATTGTCATATTATATCATGGTTGTTCTGACAATGTGTTGCCGTTTGAGATATCTTATTATTGTGCGCTAGCTGATTATGTTATTGATATGAGTTAATATAATTTTTAAGAGTTATTACCGGCATGGTTAGTTATAATGTTGGCTAAAAATCTAGGTGCTGTTTAAGCTTATTTATGCAAACAAGAGCGAAAGAGTTCGTAAAAGTTTTTCTTTTTCACTTTTAGTTTATCAACTAAATTGCTTGACGACAAGCAATGGTTTAAGCTTGGGGGAGTTGATACGTCTCCAACGTATCTACTTTTCCTAATGCTTTTCCTCTTGTTTTGGACTCTAATTTCCATGATTTGGATGAAAATAACCCCAAACTGACGTTGTTTTCAGCAGAATTGCCATGGTGTTGTTTTTGTGCAGAAATAAAAGTTCTCGGAATGGAACGAAACTTTGCGAGGATTTTTTATACAACAAATAAGAATTTCTGGAGCCAAGATCCATCGAAGGGGGGCACCAGGGTGGGCACAACCCACGAGGGTGCCCCCTCTTGGCGCACCCAGGTGGGTTGTCTCCACCTGGTGGCCTCGCAGACCTTGAAACCGCCGCTATAAAATCCTATTTTTCCATAAAAATCAGGGCGAAAGAATTATCGCGATCCATGAGACGGAGCCACCATCACCTCCTGTTCTTCATCGGGAGGCCAGTTATGGAGTCCGTTTGGGGCTCCGGAGAGGGGTATATTCATTCTTCGTCATCACCAACCCTTCTCCATCATCAATTCCATTATGCTCCCGACTAGGAGTGAGTAATTCCTTCTTAGGCTCGCTGGTCGGTGAGCAGTTGGAAGAAATTCATCATGTAATTGTGTTCATTTTGTTAGGGCCTGATCCCTAGTATCCACTATGTTCTAAGATTGATGTTGATATGACTTTGCCATGCTTAATGCTTGTCACTTTGGACCTGGGTGCCATGATTCCAGATCTGAACCATTTATGTTATCCCCATTATATCCATGTTCTAGATCCAATCTTGCAAGTTAAAGTTACATACTGCGTGTTATGATCCGGCAACCCCGGAGTGACAATAGTCGGGACCACTCCCGGTGATGACCGTAGTTTGAGGAGTTCATGTATTCACCATATGTTAATGCTTTTTTCTAGTTCTCTATTAAAAGGAGGCCTTAATATCCCTTAGTTTCCAATAGGACCCCGCTACGACGGGAGGCTAGGACAAATGATGTCATGCAAGTTCTTTCCATAAGCACGTATGACTATTTACGGAATACATGCCTACATTCTATTAATGAACAGGAGCTAGTGCTGTATCGCCCTAGGTTATAACTGCCTCATGATGAATATCATTCAACAAGTCACAGATCCAATGCCTACGAATTTATCTTATATTGTTCTTGCTAAGTTACTACTACTATCGTCACTAATGCACTTGCTACAAAACTACTGCTATCATTGTTACCGTTACTGTTACTGTTGTCACTATTATCAAAACTATCATATTACTTTTCTACTGATCACGTTGCTATAGATAATTAATCTCCAGGTGTGGTTGAATTGACAACTCAGCTGCTAATACCTTCAAATATTCTTTGGCTCCCCTTATGTCAAATCTATAAATTTGGGTTGAATACTCTACCCTCGAAAACTTTTGCAATCCCCTAAAATTGTGGGTTATCATGCCTCTTCCGCACACACTTCTTCTCCTTCTTCTCTGCAATTCTTCCCTTCTAGCAATGGTGAGGGGCGAGGGCGTGGTGGTGCCCCAACGGCGGTGACGAGGGCTTCTACTCGACAGTGCATCCCTCCTCCTCCTGACCCTACAGCGACGGAACCCGCCATGAGGGGATGAGGTAGAGGGCGGGGCCGAGGTCGTAGTGGCTCCCGAGGAAGAGGAGGATGGGGCGGTTTAGCCGCGTCCCCACCGGTGCCCCTCCCTCCGATGGAAGGCATTGTCGGGGATCAGCCTCAGGAGTTCATCATCAGGCTGTACAAGCCCCTGTGCGTTCATCTTCATCTCCCTACTCCATTTTCTCGGGAAATGGAACTTGAACAACAACAAACACCCCCCCTATACCAACGCATTTGTACCAACGATATCACAGGATGTGTTGTTTATCCCACCTCCCACCTCCCGCACTTAGAGCTAACCTCCTCGTCCCTAAAAAACCTCCCCGTACCCACACCTCATCCACCCAAATCATGCAGCCAAAATTTCTATCCGCCATCTCTCCCCCCGAATCCCCTCTCTCTCACCCGCGACTTCCATGGCCAGCCGTCGCACCTTTGATTCTAGATAGATCCGGCGCTGTCCCGTGCCGTCCCTCGTAGGCCAGGCTCCCCCTCAATTGTATCTTCCTATATTCTGCTGCGGCGACGTCGTCCGTGCCACTGCACGCATCCCCGCGGTAACCCTAGCCGCCACGGATTGCCGGCACAGCTCGCCCGCCTCTGTCTTGGAGGCCACTACCCCGCGTTGCTGCTGCTGGCTCGAACATGGTTCTGAAACAAGTTGTTGTGTCGGGTGCTGCTCCTTCTCTCGGTGGTGGCCTGCAGTGGAGACAGGTCCGAGGTTAGGGGAGCCGGGGGTGTAGCTCCGGCCGTGTTCCTCGAGACCTCGACTATCAATTGGATCCCTCCAGTGCGCGTGGTTCTTGCGGCTCGCAAAGCCTTCAGTGGCGATGGTACACTTTTGGATTTATTTTGGTGCCCGGTATAGTTTTGCTTTGGTGGCCCTGCGTCCGTTTGCTTGCAGCTGCATGCGTGCTTGGCTGTTGTGCATGTGTCTGTGTGGTGTAAGCGTTCTGATAGAAAGTGCAGCCCTTGGTGACGCTGATTGTTTGCTACCGCAGCAAGTTGCTATTACTGCCGCCTCTGGTTGCTATAGCTACTGGTGCTGATTTTGCTGCTACTTAGTACCTATACAGTAGATAGAAGATGATATGCATTCCCAAATAAAAATATAGATAATTTGTATGTTCTAAAATTCTTGTAAACTGAACCAACTACTTGCCATCTCTTCTCTAATCTCTTCCCTTGATCAGATTCTCTTTTATGCTCTCCATTGCAAATATTACTCAATAATTTTTTGACTGAAGTGTATTACTCAATATGTACAATGCGTACAGTAATAATCTCTTCTCTTGATTTTCCCTTGCAATTTTTGCCTGCCAAGATGTCAGCTAATAGTCAGTCAGTCTCTAAACACTTGTAGTAACCGTGATGTTGGTATCAAACTGTCCTACAGGTCAGGTTTTGAATTGTTGAAAATAGATGCACAATAGATAAGATTGTGTAAGGGATTAACTTGCTTTAATGGCGTGCAGCTTCAGGGGCAGATGGAAGGAAATGTACAGCTTAATTACGACAAGGTCACAAAAAGTGTGGTAACCCATTCGCTTACTTGGTAAACTCTCTCCCCTGGTTCAGGCCACTATAAGGTGTCCATTTCTTTATCTTCTCGTAGCATTCTTATTTATTCCATATCCTTAATTTTTACACTAACTGGTCCAATGAATCTTTGTTAGTTAATTGTGCCAATATATGTCTATTTTTTCCGGTCTTAATTTTTGTCCAGGCCCATATTTTGTAGAGTCATATAGGTATCAATATTCAGTTATTAAATGACATGACAAACAATACGTGATTAGGGAGCTGAGCTATGACCAAAGATCAAATTCTCCGGGTTAAATGAAAAGTCACATTGGCAGTAAAGGCACATGGGTCGTGTTTCTTAGTTTTGAGAAAAAAAACGTTCATCCATTACTCAGCTTTTCTTTTATTCGGATAGTTCAGCCATTACATAGGTCACCCCTCATGCATTTTCATAAATATGTATTTAGCTCTAGTGCTTGGCATGGTCCTCAAGAATTAAATAGTGCCACATTAAATTATTTTTAATTTTTTGTAAACTCCCTGGATCCTACCTTCTCTAGATATAAATTCTCAGGAGCCCAAATCTAATGATTTGTTTCTTTTCATGTTGTTTCTTCTACTGGTTCTGAGAATTTTATTTTTGAATTGAGAAATTCCAATGTGACAATGTAGTTCTCAGGTATCTACAAAGTTTTCTGCGATGTAGATTAGTTAATGATTTTTGGGCTATTGGCATTCAGTTTTTTTCCTAATACATCATACCAAGCATGAGCTGTACGTAAGTAATGGTGACACAAAACTAACTAAGGCTGAGATGTTTATGTGGTTCCTTAGTACAATGTAGAGTATGTATGTTTTTAAACTTCACTTGGAATTTATGCCTAAATAGTATTATGATTTTTCTTTGTAGGTTGAGAATTTCAATACTAGATGATTAATTGGATCCTTGGAGAATGTATGATGATTCTTGGTACTTGGAGGAGAAACAAGACAGTTCTATGAATGTTTAGAAATTTCATTTTTTTCTAGGAAAGTGACGTACTCGTAGTTGATGATACTTGCATTGTAATAACAGATTGTTTCGTTGAATCAATATATGACTTCCATTTCTACTCTATCGAATCTTACTGAAGTTATACCTTGTACTGCCATTCTACTAAAGGTATACATGTACTGCCATTCGCACTAAGTACTATTTTAAACGATCATATATGGAGGTTATTCTATTGTGCAAGCACAAGTTCATAATTCAATAGTGTTATAAACGACTATATATGGAGGTTATTCTATTTTGCAAGCACCAACGCATAGAAGCGTTGCATGGATTTGTTGTTGCCTTGCAACACATTATTCTCCAGATTACCAACGGATCTATATACGTTGTTATAGACCCTTGCAACGCCACCAACGACAACGCATATGAATTCGTTGGTGTAGACCTTAGCAACGCTTATACGAACAAACGACAACGCATCTATACGTTGCTGAAGGGGGATTCCTGTTGTAACCACACTCTCTGAGGTTGCACATGAGGGGCTATCAGAATGGCGGCATGCGGGTGGATGTGAATTTCCCAACTCCTCATGTCATGTACCTCCACCGTGGCTATAAGACCTTTGCTCGCGCCCACAGCTTCTCGGAGGGACACGTTCTTCAGTTCAAATTAATGGAGAACGGCCTGCTCTTCGTCAAGATCTTCGGGCGCTCAGGAGGTTTCTCAGGGTGCTGCGCGGAGAGCTCGACCGACGACGAAAGCTCCTTCTCGAGCGAAAGCGACGAGGAGGGTAGTGACGGCAATGACGACGGCAACGGGCGGGAGGGCGACGACTCCAACTCCGACTCTGACTAAGCGCCGCCTACACCATCTTCATCAGGCGACAGTGCCATCATCTGCATCTGCATCTCCTTCCCAGCAATGTGATTTTGCCGGCGAGTTGGATGCAGAGGTGGGATGGTGTTCCCTGGCTCCTCCAGCAGTCCTCCAGCTGGACCCCGGCAGGCTTCCTCTTGGGCTGCTGCTCCATTAACCCTGCCGCGTCCTACTGGCCCTGGTGGCGGTATCCAACGGACCGCCTCCACTGTGCTATCCATCAACGCGTTCCCCGGTGCTCTCCTACTCCCGCTAGCCTACCACTCCTGGAGCCCAATGGGGGAGGGCTGGGCTTCTGCCCAGGTGCTCCTTTTGCCCTCCTGGCCTTCGACGACTGTGCCTAGGAGGAGAGGGACAAGAAAGGGCATTACGGGGAACTTATCTTTTTTCAACCTTAAATATGTAGGCACTTGCCAAATTTTAATTCAAATAATGTAATCTCTCGAGTCCATGTTTGTGTTCTGTAATGCTTGTAATTGTATTCTGCATATTAATGAAAAAGATGAACCTTGCTGGGAACTCGTGCATGTATATGTCCATGCAAAGGAGGGATGCCTCTTTACTGTAAATAAACGAGTTTTTCCCGGTAGACTATCCCGCCGGTACCTTTTTGCTTGCTAGAGAAATGCGTCTACCGGGCAAAAGTAAAGGGACCAGCCCCCGCCAACTTCTTTTTACCAGAGGCCACTGCAACCATTCTGACTGAAGCAACGTTCAAGGTAAGGATGGGAGCACCTAAGTCTCAAAAGAGTGGCGATGTTTTCTCATGCACAAGTTATAGCTTACAGAACACTAATGGACAGGAGGTATAACTTATCTATTTGGCTTGCCGGGGATCGAAGTGTCGGGCTGTCTCCTCAAGTCCTTGTCGAAGCCAAGTTCATGGCAGGAACCTGCAGCTTCATGCAGATGAGGATGAATACAGGATGCAATCCTATCTATATGCATATGAAAATACTCATGAAATTCTTATGCAGTGCTCTTGGAATGCTCATGCATGCATGCAATTTGGTCGGGGGCCCCCAGAGCGCTTCGTTTATTTTCTCTTGCACAGGGTCATCACCCTGGCTTTGTACCAGGTGTTACATGCAACTGAGGCAAGGCCTGTACAAAAGGGTGGCTGCCGGGCAGGGCCCGACAACCCCGCCTTATGGGTAGAACTTGCGGAGATGCTCAATATTCCATGTGTTTTGCAACTGAGTGCCATCTCCGATCTCCAGACGGACTGCACTAGGTCTGGTGACTCGTACTACCCAGTAAGGGCCTTCCCACTTTAGCGACAACTCATTTGTACCCTTGGTGGACTGAACGCTCTTAAGGACAAGGTCGCCTTCCTCAAAACACCGGGCTTGAACCCTATGGCTATGATAGCGAGGCAGGGCTTACTGATAGTGTGCAGCACGCATAGCAGCCCGGAGACAATTCTCCTTGAGTTGCACAACATTGTCACGTCGGTGTTGATCTTGCGCTACTTCATTGTAGGCAAGCACTCAAGGCGCCCCGTAAATGAGTTCCGTGGGGATAACTACTTCTGCCCCGTAGACCAGGGAGAAGGGAGTCTGCCCGGTAGCTTGGTTTGTGTAGTTCTGAGGGACCAAAGAGCTATTGGTAGCTCCTCGATCCACCGCTTGCAGCTCTTCTGCAGCGTATCAAAGGTTCTTGTCTTGAGGCCTCCTAGCACTTCAGCGTTCGTGCTCTTAGCTTGTCCATTGCTCCGGGGGTGTGCCATAGAGGCAAATGAGATCTTGCATCCCAGGGCATGAACATATTGCATGAAGGCGCGACTCCTGAACTGGGTGCCGTTGTCAGTAATGATCCTTGCCGGAACTCCAAAATGACACACCGATTATTTCAAGAACTTGATAGCTGACTGAGTAGTCACCTTTCTCACAGCAATCACTTTCGGCCACTTTGTAAACTTGTCGATAGCAATGAACAAGAATTCAAAGCCCCCGATTGCTTGAGGGAAGGGGCCGAGGATATCGAGCCCCCAGACCGAAAATGACCATGATAAAGGGATTGTATGAACAACTTGGGCGGGCAGGTGTATGTTCTTGGATTGGAACTGGCAGGCTTCACATTTGGTGACGAGCTTGACCGCATCTTGGAGGGCTATGGGCCAATAGATTCCTTGTTGGAATGCTTTCCCAACTAATGCCCTTGATCCAATGTAGGAGCCGCACATGCCTTTGTGTATCTCAGCCAGCAGTTCCTTTCCTTCTTCTATTGGGCCTTCTTCAGTACAGAGTGTCATAGACAAACTGGTACATACTGGCCCTCTGGGCTACTCTTTCAGCTTCATCTTGGTCGTCGGGAAGCTCTCCAGTTTGGAGGAAGTGGACTATGTGCCTTGACCAAGTGGGAGACTGAGGCTCGGCAATGAGGACTAGCGGCACTTCCTCTACAGTGGGAGCACATGCCTCGTTCGCGGGGTCCATGGGCCCGGCTGGAGGGTGTGGTCTGGTAGATGGCGAGAAGTTGTTTTCGGTAGGGTCTCTGCCAGGAGCGGACGGCTCTACCGGAAGAGGCTTACCAGAGTCCAACTTTCTCCTTTTCCGGGCCATTATGGCTAGGGATTCGGAGGGCTGAGTGAGATGGTGAGCAAAAGTCCCTGGTTCCATAGGAAGCTTCTGCGTAGCACACATTTACAGATGATCAGCTATGTTGTTTTCCGCATGAGGTACATGCTCTATTTGTAATCCATAAAAGCACTCCTCCAATCTCCTCACTTCCTCGAAGTATGCCTCCATCAGTGGACTTTGGTAATCCTTGTTCACTTGTCTCACCACAAGCTGTGAATCTCCTCAAATGATCAGCATCTTAATTCCCAGTTTTGCTGCAATCTTGAGCCCCGCAAGGAGCCCTTCATACTCTGTTGTATTATTAGTTGCATCTTCTCGGGAAAAATGCATCTGGACGACGTACTTCAAGTGCTCCCCATAGGGGGAAACAAGAAGCACACTAGCCCTGCACCTTGTATGGAAAAGGCACCATCAAAATACATAATCCATTCTTGGGGCGATTCCTTGCCTGGAATGACTGTCTTTGGTACTTCCTCATCAGGGGTTGGTGTCCATTCTGCAATAAACTCTAGCAGTGCCCTGCTCTGAATTTTTGACGTGCTCTCAAACTTCGAACAAAAAGTAGATAATTCCAAAGCCCACTCCACTATTTTGCTGGTAGCCTCAGGGTTTCGGAGTATCCTTTACAACAGGAAATGAGTGACAACCGTGATCTCATGAGCTTAGAAGTAGTGATGCAGTTTCCTTGAGGCCATGATGATACCAAAGATCAACTTTTGCACGCGAGAGTACCTTGATCTAGCCCCCTGCAACAAGGATCTGACGAAGTACACTGGGCACTGCACCACTTTCTTCCTTGCCACGTCCTGGGGGTTGCCCTCGCTGCCGTGCTCACTGCTGCCTTGACCTTTCTCTGGCTCTGCCGGTCCCTTCTCACTCTCTACCTCATCCACTTCCCACCGTGCCACCAAGGCCGCACTAACCACTTGGTTTGTTGCTGCTAAGTACAGGAGCAACGGCTCTTGCAGTTTGGGAGCAACCAAGGTAGGCACAGAGGACAAGTGGGTCTTCAACTCTTGCAAGGCTGTATCTGCTTCCTGAGTCCACTCCATGGGCCTTACCTTATTCAAGATTTTGAAGAACACCAGGGTGCACTCGACAGACTTGGAAATGAATCTGCTTAGCGCGGCAACGCACCCTGGCAGGCGCCTCACATCCTTGACTATCCTTAGCGCTTGGATCTGCTCGATTGCTTTAATCTTGTCGGGGTTGGCTTCGATCCCTTGATAGGACACAAAGAACCCAAGCAGCTTGGCAGAGGGAACACCAAACAGACACTTCTCTGGGTTGAGCTTCAAGTTGATCTTGCGCAGATTAGCAAATGACTCTTCCAAATCATGAATAAGGGTGGCTCTATCCTTGGTCTTTACCACAATATCGTCCATATACACCTTAGTGTTTGTGTGTAGCTGTGGCTCAAAACCAATCTGGACTGCCCTTGCAAAAGTGGACCTGACACTCTTTAATTCGAACGGCATGCGAGCGAAACAATACGTACCACATGGAGTGATGAACGACGTCTTCTCTTCATCTTCCTTGGACATGAAGATCTAGTGAGACCCAAAATATGCATCCAGAAAGGAGAGAAGATCACATTGTGAAGTGGAATCCACAATCTGATTTCATAACTAGAAAGTTTGGGGATTCAAGTAGATAACCAGGATTTCTATAACCAGGATTGTGCCTCCCTATATCCCCAACTCCAGATTTCATAACTAGAAAGTTTCACGAGTTCATAGGTGGGAATTCAAGTAGATAACCAGGATTTCTTTTCCACATATGCATGATTTGAGATTGGGGTCCAACGTCAAGTGGTCCATTTTTCACGGTCGATTTACAGTGGTCGCGAGGGTTCTTAAAGAATCCTAGGCTATGCTAATTTGGGGACGTCTCGTTTGTCATTCATGATTTCCGCTGTAAGTCATGCCCATGGGGCCTCATCGCGAACACTTTTGGCAAAATCTCTATCATATGTTTGTTCCGGCTTATTCTGCAAGCCCATCCTTTGTTTTGTTTTGAGTTGTGGTTTCTGAGTTGCTTCTATGTTAAGTGTTGCTTCCATACCTTTTCTAAGCGGTGTTCTCATATTTCTATGTGAGTAATAATCCTTCTTGATCATCGAGGTTGTCATGTTAATTCTTTTCCAACCGGCGTGCTTCCCTTCAAGTGGATCCAATGATTACGACATCCGCAAGAACAATTCTAAGTTTTCTCAACGGTGTTTGTTCCATCCATCCCATGTTGCCTTTGTTTTTTCCAACGTCCCACCCTTTTCAACAAGGACTCGGATTTCTTCCAGTATCCATTTTATTCATGTGAAGTCTCTTCATTCATTTCCTTCAATGTTCTTACCCAGTGGTTCTCATGAAGATGCTCTACAAGTTCATCATTCTTCCATTCTCAAATTCTTCCAGTAGATTCAATTCAAGTTTCAGTGTTGATCATATCTCTTCCTTTTGTTTCATGTTTCACATATTTTCCCACATTGCAGTTTCTTATCCAAGGCGCTCTTATTTATTCACCTCTCTTTATTCATATTCGAAGTGTGGAAGATACCACAGAATATTCGTGTTACCATTCTCAATCCGTTCAAGTTATTTCGAGGTTGTTATCCCATTCAAGCCATTTAAATCAACCAGTGCAATCTCTCTTTAAAAACCGTTCAACGGTGTTCTCTTTTGAGTTGGCCCTAACCCACAAGTCTTTTCCCAGGATCTTACCTGACTCTTCTAATTTTTTCGGAGCTATTCTCAAATCTTTTCAAAGTTTTATGTAAGAATGAATTTTCATCAGTCATATGCCTTTCCAAGATAGCTTTCAAATTCTTTTCATCATTGGTTCAACCTTTCTATTCTTCATTCCGGTGTGTCTCAACAATTTTGGTGGTGTTCCTCGTCGTCATTCCCAGTGTTGAAGACGAAGAAGAGGTTTTCTGTAAATCTTGCTTTGTTCTCTTGAAGATTTGTGGTTCTAGCTTGTTGCTATCCTCATTATTGTTTTCGATAATGAGAATTATTTTATACTCACCCGCAGCATTTCATGAGGTCTTTCCTTTTCGATTCTTCGGAGGCCATCACTTCAGAGGTATTCTTCGTTCACGACATTCTTTTCGCGTTCTCAAATTCTTCCGGTGCTTCGATATTCCCTCAAGTATATTTGTTCATGTTATAGCTCTTTCCGGCGATTCATTCTCTTTTCATCATCTCTTTCAAATTCTTACAGTGGTTCGTACAAGATTCCTCTTCCCTTTGTTTTCATATCAATTCATTCATTGTTTCCAAATCCTACCGGTGGTTTGCTGAAGACCTTCCCAAGGGACTCCTGGATTAAGGGGTCCCCGGGTGTCCGGACTATATGACATGGGCCGGACTAATGAGCCGTGAAGATACAAGACAGAAGACTTCCTCCCGTGTCTGGATGGGACTCTCCTTGGCGTGGAAGGCAAGCTTAGCATGCGGATATGAATATTCCTTTCTCTGTAAACCAACTCCGTACAACCCTAGCCCCCTTCGGTCTCTATATAAACTGGAGGGTTTAGTCCGTAGAGGCAATCATAATCATACAGGCTAGACAATTAGGGTTTAGCCATTATGATCTCGTGGTAGATCAACTCTTGTAACCCCTATACTCATCAAAGTCAATCAAGCAGGACATAGGGTATTACCTCCATCAAGAGGGCCCGAACCTGGGTAAAACATTGTGTCCCTTGTCTCTTGTTACCATCGATCCTTAGACGCACAGTTCGGGACCCCCTACCCGAGATCTGCCGGTTTTGACACTGACATTGGTGCTTTCATTGAGAGCTCCTCTGTTGCATCCACAACAGGATTGATGGCTCACCTTGTTATAATGGACGGTATCACTTCCAGAGGAGCCCCGGCCTTAGGTCAAACCCTCCGTCTGGGAAGCTTTACCATGGCCACCCGTTCGGCCTTTAAGCCGATGATGACTTCCCAAGTCATCGAAAATCGTCTCCGTATCCACTCCGAATACTCCAAGCAGATGGATCTGGCGGATTTGTCGTCCTTAAACGAACTCCTGGATCATATCGCTGCCCTGGGAGTTGCTACGGACTATGATCAGATTGGGCTTAAACCCGACCGGAGAGAAATCAAATCTCCGCCGATCACCAATCAGATAGAGGTCGTTGAGGAGCAAAGAAATAACAGCTCTCCCCCTACACCGAAAACAAGCTATGTTCGGATCACCAAGCTCATAGAGCCGGATACTCGTCTGCAGGGTGACACTCCCGGTCCTCCGGACTTAGAATCGGACGTGGAGCCTAAGGAATCATTGGACATCCCTGATCCCAAACTAATAAACTCGGAAGTTCTTCAAACTCCGGGTCAGGGTTCAAATTTAACGCCACCCACCGACCACAAACAATAGTCGCCAAGCAATCGCAGTCCCCCGGATATATGTGACCTCATGTACATACGACATCAGCCTCAGGAAATAGTCCACCACTTATGGGCTAGATTCCTCCTTGTCAAGGACAAGGTTAAAGATTGCCACGACGGGGACGCGATTTCAGCATTCCACAATAATTGCATGGACAAAGGAATACTCAACACCCTCAACTGCTGTAGCATACTGCAATTCGCTGACTTGGAAACCATAGTACGGAACTACTGCGGAATGGAAAGTTCCTGGAAAACTCAGACAGCTCGCTGGGAACCCCCCGCCTTCGTGCCACCTCCCTGGCGGGCAAAAAGGATGCATCCTTGCGGAGCACCCGAACCCGTAGGCAAGAAAATTAAACTCATTACGGATCGTGGCACCGTTCTTGAAGGATGGCTTGATAGGCCATGCAACATACACGCGACACTGGATACCGAACCAACCCACAGCCTTAGAGCATGTTGGATTCTCCGTCAAGTAGCCAAGAGCGGCGAGGGCATCCTCACAAAAAATAACTCAGAGCCACACCCTCCGGAAGCCGACGACCTCAGAGTATTGATGGTCTTCGAGACTTTCGCTTCAAACAATCGGCATAAGAGAACACTCTGTGACCTCGCCGAAGTCTGCCAAGTCGCAGTAATTAATCCCTGGAGCGATACGGCAATAACTTTTAATGCCAACGACGACCCAAAATTCCGTTCAGTCTAGGCACTGGCCGCCTTGGTCCTCAACCCCATTATGGATGGCTTCCGACACAATAAAGTGCTAATGGACGATGGCAGCGGATTAAACCTCTTTTATGAGGATACACTTAGTAAAATACAAATAGACAGAAGCCGCATCGAGCAAAGTGATACGACCTTTCGAGGAATCATCCCCAGTTGGGAAGCAAGCTGCGCCGGAAAAATTAAACTGGACGTGTTATTTAGCACGCCGGAGAACTATCGGTCCGATGAGATGACCTTCCAAGTGGCCCCTTTCAACAGTTTATATCATGCCCTGTTAGGGCGGGATGCATTCACACGCTTTCAAGCCATACCTCATTACGGGTACATGAAGCTCAAGATTCCCGGGCCCAACGGTATTATCACTCTCGTTAGTGATCCGGACATAGCACTCTGCGCCGAAAACAAAACCGCATCTCTTGCCCTCTAGGCATTATCTGAGGCCCATGCGACCAAAGAATTGACCGCACTACACTCCACGTTGGACAGGGACGACGTAATCCTCGATAAGCGCCCCAAGTCCACCTCCTTCAAACCAGCAGACGAAATAGTCAAATTTCAAGTTCACCCGATGGATCTCAAGAAGATAACCTCCATCGAGGCACAGTTGGACCCTACTGTCGACGTCGTATTACACGTGTTCCTGCGCGAGAACTGGGACATATGCGCCTGGCACCCATCTGACATGCCAAGAATCCCACGCAGGTTGGCCGAACACAACCTCAATATATTGAAAGGATACAAGTAGGTCAAGCAAACACTACGACGCTTTTCTGAACCCAAAGTAAAAGCTATGGGGAGGAACTAGCCAAGTTAATTGAGGCCGGTTTCATCAGAGAAATAAAACATCCAGACTGGCTTGCAAACCTGGTGATGGTACCAAAGAAGGATAAATCCGGCGCTTGTGCGTCGATTTCAAAGACCTCAACAAGGCCTGCCCCAAGGATCCCTCCCCCTACCCCGCATCGATCAGATCATCGACGCTACTGCAGGACACGACTCACTGTGTTTCCTCGATGCATACTCTGGATACCATCAAATAAAAATGAAGGAATATGATCAAGCTGCAACAACGTTTATTACCGCATACAGGCCTTTCTGCTTCAACACTATGCCCTTCGGGCTAAAAAACGCTGGCGCCACCTACCAACGCATGATTCAAACATGCCTGGAGAAACAAATCGGCAAAACGGTCGAAGCATATGTGGATGATGTCATCATCAAAACTAAGCACGTTGAGTCACTAGTAGACTACCTGCATCTCACATTCGACAACCTCCGTGCATATGACATCAGGATCAATCTGGAAAAGTGTGTCTTTGGCGTTCCCGCCGGAAAACTACTGGGCTTCATCATTTCCAATAGAGGAATTGAGGCAAACCCAACCAAAATCCGAGCCTTGTCACAATTGGCTACACCAACAGACCTTAAACAGGTCCAAAAACTAGCCGGTTGCATGGCAGCTTTAAGCCGCTTTATATCCAGATTAGGAGAAAAAACATTGCCACTATACCGCCTACTCCGACGCACCGACCACTTCGAGTGGACGGACACGACAATGGCCGGACTGTAAGAAATAAAAGCTCTTTTAGCAAGCAACCCAATCCTGGCCGCGCCGAACGTCGGAGAACCCATGTTATTATACATCTCTGCAACACACCAGGTGGTGAGTGCGGTGCTCGTCGTCGAACGAGAGGAGTACAGACATAAATTTCCACTTCAGAAACCGGTATACTACATATCCACTGTCCTCACACCATGCAAATCCCGGTACCCTCATTACCAAAAGATACCATATGCAGTCTTCATGGCATCTCGGAAGCTACGGCACTACTTCCAAGAGTTCTCGATCACGGTAGCTTCCGAAGCACCACTCAATGACATAATAAACAATCGCGACGCTACAAGCTGGATTTTCAAGTGGGACATTGAGCTCTCGCCATTTGATATCACATACAAACCACGCCGAGCCATTAAATCCCAAGTTTTGGCTGACTTCGTCGCCGAACGGACAGAGGCCGAACTCCCTAAATAGTATGGTACATATTCCAGCTGGGTCATGCACTTCGATGGCTCTAAAATGCTGGCCGGTTTAGGAGCAGGCGTTGTGCTAACATCCCCCACAGGAGACACAGTCCAGTATGTACTCCAAATATTATACACAGACTCCAATAATGCAGCCGAATACGAGGCCTTATTGCACGGTCTTCGGATGGCTGTCTCTATGGGCAGCCTGGAGGTGCACGGGGATTCAAACCTCGCAATATCCCAAATAAACGGAGACTTCGATGCTAAAGAACTGAAGATGGCGGCCTATCGTAATGCCATACTCAAAATTTCAGCTTAGTTCGAGAGACTAGAGTTTCATCATGTGGCTCGAGAAAGTAATAAAGCGGTGGACATCCTTGCTCGCATAGGCGCCAAGCGTGACCCTGTCCCGCCTAACATCTTTTTGGAAAGGATCTCCAAGCCATCTGTGGGGTGTCAGGACGAGAGCGGCAACACTAGTCCGGATCCGGTTATACCCCAAGAATCCGAACACAATTCTGATATCATCGGGAGCTCAGCCACCGAAACAATACCATCGGCCCACCTAATAATGGCAGTAATTGCCCCATGGACCGAACCCTTCTTGGCCTACCTTAATAGGCGAGAGCTCCCTGAGGACCAGAATGAGGCTCGATGCATGGTTCAGCGCTCGAAAGCCTACAAGGTTCATGAAGGAGAGCTCTACAAGAAGAGTACTACCGGAATACTTCAAAGATGTATCTCTGAAGTAGAAGGACGGCGGCTCTTGGCCGAAATCCATGCTGGTCTTAGCGGTCACCATGCCCCAGCCCGGGATCTTGTAAGCAAGGCCTTCCGTACCAGTTTCCTCTAGCCGACAGCCCGAGCAGATGCACAGGACCTTGTCCAACATTGCGTGGGATTCCAGATTTTCGCCAATCAAAGCCATATGCCGCCTACCGCCTTACAAACAATCCCCATATGCCGCCTACCGCCTTACAAACAATCACCGGCTTTTCGCGGTCTAGGGGCTTGATTTGGTCAGACCTCTCAAAGGGGGAAGCCATAAGAAAAAATATCTGCTGGTCATGGTAGATAAATTCAGTAAGTGGATAGAGGCCAAGCTGGTTAAAACGGCCGAAGCCGGACCAGTGATAGACTTCATATCCGGTGTCGTACACCGTTACGATGTTCCACACAACATCATCACCGATAACGGCTCCAACTTTACAACCGACAAAGTGAAAAAATGGTGTGCTAACCTGGGCATCAAGCTCGATTATGCCTCCATCTATCATCCCCAAACGAATGGTCAAGTTGAACGAGCTAGTGGTCTTACTATGAGCGGCATTAAGCCTAGACTAGTACGGTCTTTAAAAGAGTCGGAAAAATAATATGGCGAGGAGCTCGACTCCATACTCTGGGGGCTACGGACCACGCCCAATCGCACTACCGGTTGATGACCCACAAGTATAGGGGATCGCAACAGCTTTCGAGGGTAGAGTATTCAACCCAAATTTATTGATTCGACACAAGGGGAGCCAAAGAATATTCTCAAGTATTAGCAGCTGAGTTGTCAATTCAACCACACCTGGAAACTTAGTATCTGCAGCAAAGTGTTTAGTAGAAAAGTAATATGATAGTGGTGGTAGCGGCAACAAAAGTAAAGACAGCACAAGTAATGTTTTTGGTATTTTGTAGTGATTGTAACAGCAGCAGCGGGAAAGTAAATAAGCGAGAACCAGTATATGGAAAACTCATAGGCACCGGATCAGTGATGGATAATTATGCTGGATGCGGTTCATCATGTAACATAGGGTGACACAGAACTAGATCCAATTCATCAATGTAATGTAGGCATGTATTCCATATATAGTCATACGTGCTTATGGAAAAGAACTTGCATGACATCTTTTGTCCTACCCTCCCATGGCAGCGGGGTCCTATTGGAAACTAAGGGATATTAAGGCCTCCTTTTAATAGAGAACCAGAACAAAGCATTAGCACATAGTGAATACATGAACTCCTCAGACTATGGTCATCACCGGGAGTGGTCCCGATTATTGTCACTTCGGGGTTGCCGGATCGTAACACATAGTAGGTGACTATAGACTTGCAAGATAGGATCAAGAACTCACATATATTCAAGAAAACATAATAGGTTCAGATCTGAAATCATGGCACTCGGGCCCTAGTGACAAGCATTAAGCATAGCAAAGTCATGGCAACATCAATCTCAGAACATAATGGATACTTGGGATCAAACCCTAACAAAACTAACTCGATTACATGATAAATCTCATCCAACCCATCACCATCCAGCAAGCCTACGATGGAATTACTCATGCACGGCGGTGAGTATCATGAAATTGGTGATGGAGGATGGTTGATGATGACGACAGCGACGAATCCCCCTCTCCGGAGCCCCGAACGGACTCCAGATCAGCCCTCCCGAGAGGTTTTAGGGCTTGGCGGCGGATCCGTATCGTAAAACGCGATGATTTCTTCTCTTTGATTTTTTTCTCTCCGAAAGAAAATATATAGACTTGGAGTTGGCGTCGGAGGGCATCCAGGGGGGCCACGAGGTAGGGGGCACGCCCTAGGGGGGCGCCCCCCACCCTTGTGAGAAGGGTGTGGCCCCCCTGATCTTCATCTTTGGCGAGGATTTTTTATTATTTTTTCTAAGATGTTCCGTGGAGTTTCAGGTCATTCCGAGAATATTTGTTTTCTGCACATAAAACAACACCATGGCAACTCTGCTGAAAACAGCGTCAGTCCGGGTTAGTTCCATTCAAATCATACAAGTTAGAGTCCAAAACAAGGGCAAAAGTGTTTGGAAAAGTAGATACGACGGAGACGTATCAACTCCCCCAAGCTTAAACCCTTGCTTGTCCTCAAGCAATTCAGTTGACAAACTGAAAGAAAGAAAGAAAGAGAAACTTTTACAAACTCTGTTTGCTCTTGTTGTTGTAACTATGTCAAGCCAGCATTCAAGTTTTCAGCATAGATCATAACTAACCACATTTGCAATAATTCTCAGGTCTGATGATTACTCATATCAATAGCATAATCAACTAACAAGTCATAACAATAAATCTCGGATGACAACACTTTCTCAAAACAATCATAATATGATATAACAAGATGGTATCTCGCTAGCCCTTTCTGAGACCGCAAAACATAAATGCAGAGCACCTTTAAAGATCAAGGACTGACTAGACATTGTAATTCATGGTAAAAGAGATCCAATCATACCCAATATAAATTAATAGTGATGAATGCAAATGGCGGCTTTGCTCTCCAGCTAGTGCTTTTTAATAAGAGGGTGATGACTCAACACAAAAGTAAATGGATAGGCCCTTCGCAGAGGGAAGCAGGGATTTGTAGAGGTGCCAGAGCTTGGTTTTGAAATAGAGATAAATTGTATTTTGAGCGGTATACTTTCATTGTCAACGTAACAACTAAGAGATGGCGATATCTTCCATGCTAAACACATTATAGGCGGTTCCCAAACAGAATGGTAAAGTTTATACTCCCCCTCCACTAACAAGCATCAATCCATGGCTTGCTCGAAACAACGAGTGCCTCCAACATACATCAGGTCCCAGGGGGAGTTTTGTTGGCAATTAATTTTGATTTAGTTTGCATAAAGCATGGGACTGGGCATCCCGGTGACCAGCCATTTTCTCGTGAGTGAGGAGCGGAGTCCACTCCTCTTGAGAATAACCCGCCTAACATGGAAGATAAGGACAACCTTGGTTGATACATGAGCTATTCGAGCATACAAAACAGAATGATTATTTGAAGGTATAGATTTTGGCACATACAAATTTACTTGGAACGGCAGGTAGATACCACATATAGGAAGGTATGGTGGACTCATCTGGAATAACTTTGGGGTTTAAGGGATTGGATGCACAAGCAGTATTCCCGCTTAGTACAAGTGAAGGCTAGCAAAAGACTGGGAAGCGACCAACTAGAGAGCGACAACAGCCATGTACATGCATTAAAATTAATAAACATTGGATGCAAGCATGAGTAGGATATAATCCACCATGAACATAAATATCATGAAGGCTATGTTGATTTGTTTCAACTACATGCGTGAACATGTTCCAAGTCAAGTCACTTAAATCATTCAAAGGAGGATACCACCCCATCATACCACATCATAATCATCTCAATAGCATGTTGGCACACAAGGTAAATCATTATAACTCATAGCTAATCAAGCATGGCACAAGCAACTACGATCTCTAATTGTCATTGCAAACATGTTTATTCATAATAAGCTGAATCAAGAACGAGGGACTCATCATATTTACAAAAACAAAAGAGGTCGAGTTCATATCAGCTTTTCTCATCTCAATCAATCCATCATATATCATCATAATTGCCTTTCACTTGCACGACCGAACGGTGTGAATAATAATAAGAGTGTACGTGCATTGGACTAAGCTAGAATCTGCAAGCATTCAATAAACAGGAGAAGACAAGGCAATAAGGGCTCTTGGTTAAATCAACAATAATGCATATAAGAGCCACTTCAACAATCTAATTATGGTCTTCTCCTACTGACCGCCAAAGAAAAGAAAAGAAATAAAACTATTTACACGGGAAAGCTCCCAACAAGCAAAAGAAGAACGGGAAATATTTTTGGGTTTTCTTTTTAATTATTACTACTACAGTAGAAAAATAAACTACTACTAATTTTTTTGATTTTTCTTAAGGTTTAGCAAACACACAAGAAGAAAGCAGGAAAAAGAAAATAAACTAGCATGGATATTACAGTGAAAAAGTATGAGCACCGACATCTAGCAATGAGTGTGTGTGAACATAAATGTAATGTCGGTGAGAAATACATACTCCCCCAAGCTTAGGCTTTTGGCCTAAGTTGGTTTATGGCCACGGCTGGCCTGGCGGATATCCATAATAATAGTTGTTGGGGTCGTACTGTGATGAGGAGGAATAGTTGGGATCATACTGTGATGAAGAAGAAGACTTTGACTGCCACTTGCTGACAGTCATCTCTGGATCCCAAGAATAAACAGATTGTCGTGGAGGCTCATCTTGTGGCTCCTGTTTCGGAGCTGGTGCAGGATTCTTGTAAGCTTGGACGGCAGCCCACGTAACGAGGTAGGGTCCTACAAAATTAAACAAAGAAGGAGCAGGCAACGTAATAGTTTCAGGATAATGTTTATCAAAGTATAACTTATATTTGAGCTCTCCATTCCTGTCCTTAACAAGAAAATCATGGGCTATCATGCTCTTATAGTCTAGATAAGCATTAGGCAGCAATTTTTCTTGTTTCTCATAATGTCTAATAGCTATGTTAAAGTGTGCAGCAAGGCGAGAAGCATAAATGCCTCCAAAGATGGGGCCTTTAGTACGGTTCAGACTCAACCGCCTAGCAATAATTCCGCCCATACTGACAGTGTTGTCGCGGTATAAACCATGGAACAGAATAATAATATCAGGAACACTAAGGTTCCCACAGTTCCCACGACCAATCAAGCATCGACTAGCAAATAAAGCAAAATAGCGTAACACAGGAAAATGTATGCTAGTGAATCTTGCATCAGAAATCTTCCTGGTTTCTCCCATAGAGATAAGGTTAATAAATGGTTCCAATTCTTTACGAGGTGGTTCCTCTAAGATACCAGCAGGAGGTATGTTGCAGACTGCGCAAAATTCAGACAATGGCATTTTCTTCACAACGTCATATAAATGAAACTCTACTGAAGGAGGTGACTCCTTAGGGAAAAAATAGAAGTTTTGCACAAGAGTATTTGTGAGTAAGAGATACTGTGGACGTTGGTCACGGACGAAGTCGGTAAGGCCAGCATTCTTAATCAATGAATAGAAATCCTCATAAATCCTGGCCTCTCTCAAGAAATTATCAGAAGGCCATTCACACGCCCGAATCTCCACGGTACGAGGCAAATTATATTTGGGCCTCTGAGCTTCTTCATTTTGTTTATCCTTTGAGCTTTGGCTCGATGAGCCCCTCAAAAATCTCTTCATTATTTTTCTGAAATAATCTGAAATTTTTAATAACATCAAACAAAAGTGAACCAACTTTAATAAAATTGATAACAACTACTCATACAAGTGCCTAGAGCCTATATCAAGCATTAGAACTACTTGGAACCATATAAATTTGACATGTAAGCTCAAGAACATGGTCACCTATGCAGCACAAATTTGCAAAGAATAAAGCACTAGAACAAAAACTAATTGGACCAATGGAGGAGTCACATACCAAGGAACAATCTCCCCAAGCAGTTTTGCGAGAGGTGCTTTGAGCAAGGAGATCGAAAATCATAGCAAAAGTGGCTGGAACTCGTGCTTGAGTTGGTTTTTCGGGTTTGTGTGAGACAGAGGAAGGAGATGGGTGCTGGGATAAGTGGAGGAGGGCCACCGTGGGCCCATGAGGCAGGGGGCGTGTCCTAGGGGGGGCGCCCACCACCCTTGTGGCCAGGTGGCAGCTCCTCCCGTGGTAATTTTTGCACAGTAAATCCTCAAATATTCCCGAAAAAATCATATTAAATTGGCATGGCATTCTTAGGACTTTTATTTTCAGGATATTTTTATATTGCACGGATAAGTGAGGAAACAGATTGAAAATACTATTTTTTCTTCGTTTAATGTAAATAACAGAAAGTAAAAGTGGGGTACAGAAGTTTGTGCTTCTAGTTTCATCCATCTCATGCTCATCAAAAAGAATCCACTAACAAGGTTGATCAGGTCTTGTTAACAAACTCATTCTGATAATCATGAAACCGGAGAAATTTCGAATAACACTAAGTTACCTCAACGGGGGTATGCACATCCCCAATAATAAGAATATCATATTTCTTCTTGACAGTAGGAAGAGGAAATTCAAAACCTCCAAATATAATCGATGGAATTTTTCCAATAGAGTTGATACTATGAACTTGAGGTTGTTTCCTCGGGAAGTGTACCGTATGCTCATTACCATTAACATGAAAAGTGACATTGCCTTTGTTGCAATCAATAACAGCCCCTGCAGTATTAAGAAAAGGTCTTCCAAGAATAATAGACATACTATCATCCTCGGGAATATCAAGAATGACAAAGTCCGTTAAAATAGTAATGTTTGCAACCACAACACGCACATCCTCACAGATACCGACAGGTATAGCAGATGATTTATCAGCCATTTGCAAAGATATTTTAGTAGGTGTCAGCTTATTCAAGTCAAGTCGACGATATAAAGAGAGAGGCATAACACTAACACCGGCTCCAAGATCACATAAAGCAGTTTTAATATAATTTCTTTTAATGGAGCAAGGTATAGTAGGTACTCCGGGGTCTCCAGGTTTCTTTGGTATTCCACCTTTAAAAGTATAATTAGCAAGCATGGTGGAAATTTCAGCTTCCGGTATCTTTCTTTTATTAGTAATGATATCCTTCATATATTTAGCATAAGGATTTGTTTTGAGCACATCAGTTAATCGCATACACAAAAAGATAGGCCTAATCATTTCAGCAAAGCACTCAAAATCCTCATCATCCTTTTTCTTGGATGGTTTCGGAGGAAAAGGCATGGATTTCCGAACCCAAGGTTCCCTTTCTTTACCATGTTTCCTAGCAACAAAGTCTCTTTTATCATAACGTTGATTCTTTGATTGTGGGTTATCAAGATCAACAGCGGGTTCAACTTCTATATCATTGTCATTACTAGGTTGAGTATCATCATGAACATCATCATTAATATTTTTACTAGGTTCATGTTCATTACCAGATTGTGTTTTAGCATCAGACATAGATATATCATTTGGATTATCAGGTGGTTCAGCAATAGGTTCACTAGAAGTTTGCACAGTTCTATCATTTTTCTTCTTCTTCTTTTTAGAAGAACTAGGAACATCAATATTATTTCTTTGAGAATCTTGCTCGATTTTCTTAGGGTGGCCTTCAAGATACAAAGGTTCCTGGGTCATTCTACCAGTTCTAGTAGCCACTCTAACAGCATAATCATTTTTCTTACCATTCATTTCATCAAGCACTTCTTTTTGAGCCTTAAGTACTTGTTCTACTTGAGTGGTAACCATAGAAGCATGTTTGCTAACAAGTTTAAGTTCACCTTTAATATCAGCCATATAATCACCCAAGCGTCTAATAATATAAGCATTTTCTTTTAATTGTCTACCAAAATAAGCATTGAAGTCGTCTTGCTTAAACATAAAGTTATCAAACTCATCCAAGCACTGACTAGCAATTTTAGTAGGAGGGACTTCAGCTTTATCATATCTATAGAGAGAATTTACCTTTACTACCTGTGTCGGGATATCGAGATCAGGAGGTTCTTCAGTAAATAAAGAATTGAGATCATATGTTTCTTCAACAGGCGGTATATTAAGACCATGTATTTCTTCAATAAGAGGTAAATTCTTAACGTCATCAGCTTTAATACCTTTCTCTTTCATAGATTTCTTTGCCTCTTGCATATCTTCTGGACTGAGGAATAGAACACCTCTCTTCTTCGGAGTTGGTTCAGGAATAGGTTCAGTAATTGGAGCGGGAGCTAGCTCAGGAGGTGCCCAATTATTTTCATTTGTCAACATATTATTCGATAGAATTTCAGCTTCATCCGGTGTTCTTTCCCTGAAAAGAGAACTAGCACAACTATCCAGGTAATCTCTGGAAACATCGGTTAGTCCATTATAAAAGATATCAAGTATTTTAGCTTTCTTAAGAGGATGATCAGGCAAAGCATTAAGTAACTTGAGAAGCCTCCCCCAAGCTTGTGGGAGACTCTCTTCATTAATTTGCACGAAGTTGTATATTTCCCTCAAAGTAGCTTGTTTCTTATGAGCAGGGAAATATTTAGCAGATAAGTAATAAATCATATCCTAGGGACTACACACACAACCAGGATCAAGAGAATTAAACCATATCTTAGCATCACCTGTCGGTGTCAAAACCAGCGGATCTCGGGTAGGGGGTCCCGAACTGTGCGTCTAGGCAGATGGTTATAGGAGACAAGGGACACAATGTTTTACCCAGGTTCGGGCCCTCTTGATGGAGGTAAAACCCTACGTCCTGCTCGATTAATATTGATGATATGGGTAGTACAAGAGTAGATCTACCACGAGATCAAGGAGGCTAAACCCTAGAAGCTAGCCTATGGTATGATTGTTGTATGATGAAGTTGTCCTACGGACTAAAACCCTTTGGTTTATATACACACCGGAGAGGGTTAGGGTTACACAAAGTCGGTTACAATGGTAGGAGATCTTGAATATCCGCATCGCCAAGCTTGCCTTCCACGCCAAGGAAAGTCCCATCCGGACACGCGACGAAGCCTTCAATCTTGTATCTTCATAGTCCTGGAGTCCGGTTGAAGGTATAGCCCGGCTACCCGAACACCCCCTAATCCAGGACTCCCTCAGTAGCCCCTGAACCAGGCTTCAACAACGACAAGTCCGGCGCGCAGATTGTCTTCGGCATTGCAAGGCGGGTTCCTCCTCCAAATTCTTCATAAAAGTTTGTAAACACCAAGAGTAGTGTCCGGCTCTGCAAAATAAGTTTCCACGTATTGCCACAGAGAGAATAATATTAACACAAATCTAATCTGCTGACATATTCCGCAGCGTGACATCACACTACGGCCAAGCCTTTATTCAAATCGTTTTCACTTCTCCACCTCAGCGTGTTTTGCGAGGCGGTTTCCTTGGCACGTATTATTAAAGCAGAGATCGTGTCCCCCATTTACGGGATTCTCATCAATACGGACGTGGGTAACCCAACCGCGCCACTTATCACGGCGCTTGGGAGGCAAGCGAGTTTTACTAGGCTGGTGGGGACGCATAGTCGCGTCCGCCCATATAAGGGGATAAGGATCCACCTTTTTACCTACGCCTTCTTCCTCCTTTGCCTATCCATCTTCTGTGCACCCGAGCTCCAGAGCCCAAGCCCGCACTTCCTACCTCAACCTTCTCCAACAATGTCGGGAGCGGGAGGCAAGTGGATGGTCTCCTCTGTCACGGAGGGCCATGTCAAAAAGCTAAGGAAGGCCGGATACTTGTCCGAAGACATCGCGCACCGGCTTCCTGAGGAGGGGCAGCTTCTCCCCACCCCAAGGCCCCATGAGAGGGTAGTATTTCTTCCCCACTTCCTCCGCGGACTGGGTTTTCCTCTCCACCCATTTGTCCGCGGACTCATGTTCTACTATGGCCTAGATTTCCACGATCTGGCCCCGAACTTCATCCTCAATATCTCGGCGTTTATCGTCGTGTGCGAGGCCTTCCTCTGCATCCGCCCCCATTTCGGCCTCTGGCTCAAGACCTTCAACGTCAAGCCAAAGGTGGTGCGCGGCAACCAGGCGGAGTGCAGAGGTGCCATGGCGGGCAAAATAGCCAACATCCTATGGCTCGAGGGCTCCTTTGTGGAGACCTTGAAGGGGTGGCAGTCAGGGTGGTTTTACATCACCGAGCCACGCGATCCGAAGTGGATTGCAGCCCTTGAATTCCGATCCGGACCCCCTACGCGGCTCACGCCCTGGAAGGAGACGGGCTTGTCGTGGGGCGACGAAGAAGAGGTGACCGGACTGCAAAAATGCATCCAGTCCCTGGTGAACAAGAAGCTCAAGTTTGTCAACGTAGTCCAGGTCATGCTCGTCCGTCGGATCCTTCCGTGTCAAGAACGGGACTTCAATTTGTGGGAGTTCAACCCGGCGCAGCACCGAACTCTGAGCAGGCTCTTCGACACGACGTACGAAGATGTCTGGAAGGGGCTAACCAAAGGCGCCGAGGCTCCCACATCCACCTCCGAAGACCGCGGATTCAGCTCGCAGCGTCCTGCTGGCGAGGTGAGATATTTTCATCTTTTACAAGATGTTAAGTTTTTTTTTCATAGTTTGACTCTATGCGGGATCTAAACTCCCTTACCTTTGACAGGATTGGCAGGCGAAGTCCGGACTGATTAACTGTCCGGCTCCCTTGCCCGAAGACCCAGCCCCTGCTCTCCTAGTGAAGCTGCTGGTTCCGGCACCTTATGTGGTGCCGGAGAAGAAGGCCAAGAAGAACAAGGCCACGGGGACTCGAAAGAGTTCCCGGCATATGGTGGTGTCGGACTCGTCGTCCAACGAGTCCGAGACGCACTCCTCCCGTGAAGATGAGGAGGAGGAAGAAGAAACCTCTCCCCCTCCAGCGGGGGGAGGAAAGAAGAGGAAGGCCGCCCCAGTAGGGGAGGCCGAAGGGTCCAAGAAGAGGAAAACCCCTCCGCCGGACTACGCCCCCGACGCCGACGAGGACGAAGAGGAGTGGCCGGACAGGGCCAAGCGTCCGGCGAAATCGTAAGTGTTCGGATACCAGAGTAACTCATGATATTCCTTTTGTTGCACAGCTTTCCCTAATGTTGAATATAATCATGCAGCCCGCCCAAGGACGGGCTCGACGAGTCGTCGAGCGGCTCCCTGGATTCATCGGACGTGAATTCAGTTCCGCCCGCTGCCTCCCCCTGTGCCGCGGATGACGCCGAAGTGGCATCGCGACAAGCTCTGGGGCAAGAGGAGGTGGACTAGGAGGAGCCGCGAGGCGACCTCCCGGACTCCAGGAGTGAAGGGGACAAGAGCCCCCAGGGCTCCAAGTCCGGCTTTAAGCCGGACATCGCGCCGGAATCATCAACGGTTCCGGACCATGGCAGGCGAACTCCTGCCAAGAGGAGCAAGCCTATTGAGCCGGCGTCCTCCGTCCAACCGGAGGCGCCGGACAATCTGCTGGAGGTGCTTAAGGGCGCCTCCATCGACGAGGAGCACCGTACCATCATGAGTACGGTGGTCCAGAAGGTTCGGTCCGCCAAAAGCGGACTGACTGAAGCTTGTGCTAGCCTTCTAACAGGCTTCAAGGTAAGTAAAAAATATGTAAAAATATTACCACATAGACAGTAGCCCCTGATGCTCTGTTTGGCGTTCGGAAAGAAAAGCCGAATAGAGGATCTATTAAATATCGCAGGAGTCTAACTAAAAAGGAGTCAATATACGTACGCAGGCTTCGCTGCTGGCCACCGCCGCACTGACTGCGGAGGTGGGTGCCCTATAGCAGGGCCTCGAGTGGACTGAGCAAGAGCTCGGCCTTGCCACATGGCAGCTCGAGGAGAAAGAAGGTAAGAGATACCTTATAGAAAAAATGCCTATAAGAAGACACAATTGCAAAAAATGACAGGAGTATACTGCTTATTTGTAGGGGCCACAAATGAGCTGGCGACCCTCAAGCAGGTGTTGTCCGAGGCCGAGAAGAAAGCGGCCACGGAGTGCACCGAGCGGGAGAAATTTGAGGCGCAGGTCGGCGAGGTGCAGTAAGAGCTTTAGGCTCTCATGAAAAAACATGAGAGTTTGGAGCTCGACTCGAAGATGCGAGCGTCCGAACTTGCTGCGGCCCTTAAAACTGCCGAATCTGCCAAGGCCGAAGCCCAGAAGGCCCTCCAAGAATTGGATGCGGTGAAAAAGATAGCGGCGGGTAAGGCATTCTCTATGCAAAGCATACATATAAAAGTAAACTACTTGTTACTTACCCGAATCCGGAGCTCTCCAGGGGCATCCGCAGATCTTCCCCGTAGTGTATCCGATGCCGCCGCATTCTACCGAGCCGAGGAAGGCAGCTCGACGGAGAAGGTGTTCTGGTCTCAGTATGCTGAGGTCGGACACCCTGTGCCTTTGAGCGACCAGCTGAAGCAGCTGGTCGAGCTCCACAAGGCGGCCGAACAGGCCCTGAAGGGCTTCATAGTTCGGCTGTGGCCTGGAGAGGCCCTGCCTGGGAGCTACTTCGGACTGGCGCGGCGGCTGGTGGAGGCTTGTCCAGGGCTCGAGGTCATCAAGCGCTCCGTCTGCATCGAAGGTTCTCATAGGGCCCTTGCCCATGCAAAGGTGCACTGGGGTAAGCTGGACGGTGAGAAACTTGTGAGGGATGGGCCGCTGCCGGGGAAGGAGCATCGCAAGCCCGAGAACTATTATAAGGATGTTCTGGCTGGTGCCCGCCTTATGGCGGATGAATGTACCAAGGATGTAATTTTTGAATGAACTCGCTAGTGTTATCCTGTGCGCTGAAACCTTGTTCATATGCGCTAAGCAATGCTTGTTGAATTTAAAATATTACTTTCTGTGCGGCCGTTTATCAAAAAATTGAGAGATGGCCAGTTGTCGGCTTCTAGCCCCATGCCACTAGTGCTGGGGTGTTCGGGATAAACCTGAGCGCTCTTTTTCCCATGATTGGGTCCGTCGAGGGAGGCGCTCAGCACAACGAACAAGGCAATCGGACTATAATGCTTGAACACTCTCACTTAGCCATAGAACTCTATAATTTTAAATTTCGGCGAAGCCCCTAGTATTCGGAAGACCGAGTTTGGGGCGCTATCCACGCCTTGGCCGGACAAAGCCGGTTCCTCCCTCGAAGCGACATAAGTCTTTAAGGACTCGAAAAACCTCTCGGACAGCGACCGGTCTCTCGCCTCATCATGACAGTCAGTTTTAGCTTTCTCTACTGAGGTGCTCAGCCCAGCTCAACTGGGGCACAATCGAAGTAGTTCTCCTAGTGCTACCTTAGCCGATATAGCGGAACGTAAGGCACCAAAACATAGGAGCTGGGCAAACCCAACTATTAACCCAAATCCTGATTCGGAGCCGATGCATATAGTGCTATAAGTTCGGGGTGCCGCACTTGTGAAAGTGTACGGACTTCTCACGCCATATTGATGGGTGCTGAAGCCCCTGGCGTATTTTTGCCGTACCACAGTGTACGGATGCAACATGTTATTAATAAACATATATATAAAACAAGGATAATGCAAAAAATAGACAAAAAGCTATGCATTGTTTATAGAAAGGCTGCTATGAAAGCGGAACGATACAAATAGTGATAAGCAAAAGAAATTGGACTATTTAACATGTCTTGGCCAGGGGCAGGCCGCGGAATTGTATTAAAAAACAGGTATACTGCTCGTAGTAGAGACCACCTGGGAGTTCCATAATGCGGCTTGGCTTGTCTGCTTTCCTAGATCTTGCATCGTTTGTGCGGCAGTTGAATTGCTGAATGGGTCGTCCGAAGTATGGAGTCCTGAGAGTAAGAGAGAAAAAAAAAGGAATCTGGCAGCCCCTGGTGCGGTTTAAGCTATTTTTCGGGCGTGTCGTGATAGTGCCCCTTCCCCTGTGCCCATGGTATTTCAAGAGCGTAGTTATGTACGCGAAGCACTGGTTTTGCTATATCACGATGGCGAGGGTTGGGGCTGCATTGCTACGCTAGCTCAGAACGTGCCAGGCGGTCTTGTTGTAGGGTACTCCGGGCGCGCTTGACAGTGTCCGGCTTTTTGAAGGCCGAACTGGAGAACTGCCTAGAGAGGCTGCTTTGTACTTCTGCTGCGAGCGCTGCCGTGTGCTCCTCCGTTCGGAGGGAGCTTTCGGTGTTCCCATTGACCGTGATTACTCCTCTAGGGCCTGGCATATTGAGCTTGAGGTATGCATAGTGCGGTACCGCATTGAATTTTGCGAATGCGGTTCGCCCGAGCAGTGCGTGTTAGCCACTGCAGAACGGGACTATATCAAAGATTAACTCCTCGCTTCAGAAGTTACCCGGAGATCCGAAGACCACTTCCAGTGTGACTGAGCCTGTACAGTTGGCTTCTACACCTGGTATGACGCCTTAAAAGGTCATTTTGGTGGGCTTGATCATCGAGGGATCTATGCCCATTTTTCGCACTGTATCCTGGTAAAGCAGGTTCAGGCTGCTGCCGCCGTCCATGAGGACTCTTGTGAGATGAAATCCGTCAATGATTGGGTCTAGAACCAATGCGGCGAAGCCGCCGTGACGGATGCTAGTGGGGTGGTCCCTTCGATCAAAGGTGATCGGGCAGGAGGACCATGGGTTGAACTTTGGGGCGACTGGCTCTATCGCATATACGTCCTGTATCGCACGCTTCCACTCCCTCTTGGGGATGTGGGTTGCGTATATCATGTTCACCGTCCGCACTTGCGGGGGAAATCCCTTCTGTCCACTGTTGTTTGGCGGCCTGGGCTCCTCCTTGTTGTCGCTATACAACCCCTTGTCTTTGTTTTCGGCTCTTAACTTGCCTGCCTGCTTGAACACCCAACAATCCCTGTTGGTGTGATTGGCTGGCTTTTCGGGGGTGCCATGTATCTGGCACAAGAGGTCGAGTATTCGGTCCAAACTGGACGGGCCCTGAGTATTTCTTTTGAATGGCTTTTCTCGTTGACTGGATTTGTAGCCTCGGAATCTGGCATTAACTGCCGTATCCTCGTTGCTGTCGCTGTTAACGCGGTGCTTTTGTTTGTTCCGACACGGCCTGTCACTTTTGTCCTTGGTATTCGAATTACCAGGGTTCTTGGTTAAGTTGTTGCTGCGAGCTAGCCAGCTGTCTTCTCCCGCGCAAAAGCGGGTCATGAGTGTCGTGAGGGCTGCCATAGATTTCGGCTTTTCCTGTCCCAGGTGCCGGGCCAGCCACTCGTCACGGATATTATGCTTGAAGGCCGCTAAGGCCTCTGCGTCCGGACAGTCGACTATCTGGTTTTTCTTTGTTAGGAACCGTGTCCAGAATTGCCTGGCCGATTCCTCTGGCTGTTGAATTATGTGGCTTAGGTCATCGGCGTCCGGTGGTCGCACATAAGTGCCCTGGAAGTTGTCAAGGAATGTGGCTTCCAGGTCCTCCCAAGAACCGATTGAGTCTGCTGGCAAGCTGTTAAGCCAATGTCGGGCCGGTCCCTTAAGTTTGAGTGGGAGGTATTTGATGGCATGTAGATCATCACCGCGGGCCATGTGGATATGAAGGAGATAATCCTCGATCCATACCGCATGATCTGTTGTGCCATCGTACGATTCGATGTTTACGGGTTTGAAGCCCTCAGGGATTTTATGATCCATTACTTCATCTGTGAAGCATAGTGGGTGTGCGGCGCCTCTATATTGGGCTATATCGCGACGCAGCTCGAAGGAGCTTTGTCTGTTGAGTTCGGCCCGGCCGGATTCATTGCATCCGGAGTGACGATCACCGTCACGTGCCGTGGGGCGCCTGCGCGATCCGTAGATCGATCTTGTTTGCCTTGCCTTGTCCTCCAGTATGTCGCGCTGGTCGGGCGCATTTTCCCATGCCTTAGTATGCTTGACGCGGCGCCGGGGCATGGCTTGAGTGGAAGGCCGAGAGGCCTCTCTGTCGCGGCCACGAGGTGGCCGGTCGGCCATGTCATGCGCTGGTGATGTAGGTGCTTCCTCCTCTAGTCGGGGTAGCAGCCTGCGCTTTCGGTAACTCTTGGAGGGGCGTTCGAGTTCATACTCTTTGGCCGCAAGGACTTCAGTCCATCTGTCAGCTAGCAAATCTTGATCAGCTCTAAGCTGTTGCTGCTTTTTCTTGAGGCTGCTTGCCGTGGCCATAAGCCTGCGTTTAAAACGCTCTTGTTCGGCGAGATCCTCTGGCACGACGAACTCGTCGTCGTCGAGGCTTGCCTCGTCTTCGGAGGGAGGCGTATAATTATCGTCCTCAACCTCTTGGTCCGCCGCCCTCTCGTGAGGGCTGGCTTCTCTGTTCTCCTGTGCTGAATCTTGCTGGAGGGGGTGTCCTTCGGCGCTATCCGGAGTAGTATTATCTCCCATGACAGAATCACCATTTTTGCTTTGGCAGGATTTAGAGCGGCACTGCTGACGCCGGCGCTTGGGCTGTTTCTTAGAGGTATCGTCCCCCGCTGTTTCATCGCCATCTCCATCCTTTGGAGTGTCCACCATATATATGTCATATGACGAGGTGGCCTTCCAGCGCCCTACAGGTGCTAGTTCTTGTTCGTCTCCTGCATCATCGTCCATGCCGTCGATGTCTTCGGAGTCGAAGTCAAGCATGTCGGTTAAGTCGTCGACAGTGGCTACGAAGTGGGTGGTGGATGGGTTTTGAATTTCTTCATCGTCCATATCCCAACCTTGCTGACCGTAGTCCGGCCAGGGCTCTCTGATAAAGAGAGAGACTTTAGGGAATTCAGGATGTCTCCGAAGGGCGAGTGCTGAAAGATGTCCGCGGTGGTGAACTCCATTATCGGCGCCCAATCGGATTCGATCAGCAGGGGCACGGAGGGCTCGGAGTTCGGAGAGGAATCCGGCTCCTCGGAGTCACGGGCCATGCGGAGTGCGGGGCTGGAGTTCGGCTCAATCGCCTCTGAGATCGCAGCCACTGAGGCAGCGTCCAACCGCTGATCCTCGATCGACGCAGTAGGCTCCGAATCAATGGTCGGAACCGATGCGTGTGTGGCCTCCAAGGCGCTATTCGGCGGCAGAGCTATATCATGCCCGTCGAGATAGTGCGGCGTGCTTGGCTGTGGCTCGAATCCGTCGAAGATCAAGTCCCCGCGGATGTCAGCCGTGTAATTTAGGCTTCCAAACCTGACCTGATGGCCAGCGGCATAGCTTTCGATCTGCTCAAGGTGGCCAAGCGAATTGGCCCGCAGTGCGAAGCCGCCGAAGATGAAGATCTGTCCGGGGAGAAAAGTCTCACCCTGGACTGCATCGTTGTTGATGATCGAAGGAGCCATCGGGCCTAAAAGCGACGACACAGAAGAACTCTCAATGAAAGCACCAATGTCGGTGTCAAAACCGGCGGATCTCGGGTAGGGGGTCCCGAATTGTGCGTCTAGGCGGATGGTAACAGGAGACAAGGGACACAATGTTTTACCCAGGTTCGGGCCCTCTTGATGGAGGTAAAACCCTACGTCCTGCTTGATTAATATTGATGATATAGGTAGTACAAGAGTAGATCTACCACGAGATCAAGGAGTCTAAACCCTAGAAGATAGCCTATGGTATGATTGTTGTATGATGAAGTTGTCCTACGGACTAAAACCCTCCGGTTTATATAGACACCGGAGAGGGTTAGGGTTACACAAAGTCGGTTACAATGGTAGGAGATCTTGAATATCTGCATCGCCAAGCTTGCCTTTCATGCCAAGGAAAGTCCCATCCGGACACGGGACGAAGTCTTCAATCTTGTATCTTCATAGTCCTGGAGTCCGGCTGAATGTATAGCCCGGCTACCCGAACACCCCCTAATCCAGGACTCCCTCATCACCCTTTAATGAGAACAGAAATATTTTGAGTATATAAAAGTAACGCGATCTCTCATCATTAGTAAACAAGGCAGCTATATCATTTAACTTAGTAAGATATGCCACAACAGTTTCAGATTCATAGCCATAAAACGGATCAGATTCAACCAAAGTAATTATATCAGGATCAACAGAGAATTCATAATCCTTATCAGGAACACATATAGGTGAAGTAGCAAAAGCAGGGTCGGGTTTCATTTTATCTCTAAGTGATTCTTTGTTACATTTAATTAATAACTTCTTAAGATCATATCTATCTTTGCAAGCTAAAATAGTGGCAAAAGATTCCATATCAAAAAGATAACCCTCAGGAATAACAGGCATATTTTCATCATCACTATCATCATCATATTCAGATTCAATAATTTCTTTTTCTCTAGACCTAGCAATTTGTTCATCAAGAAATTCACCAAGGGTACAGTAGTATCAGGCATAGAAGCAGTTTCATCATAAGTATCATGCATAGCAGAAGTGGCATCATCAATAACATGTGACATATCAGAACGAATAGCAGAAGCAGGTGTAGGTGTCGCTAGCCTACTCATAATAGAAGGTGAATCAAGTGCAGAGCTAGATGGCAGTTCCTTACCTCCCCTCCTAGTTGAGGGATAGATCTTGGTTTTTGGATCTCTCAAGTTCTTCATAATGATAAGCAGATATAAATCCCAAGTGACTCAAACAATAGAGCTATGCTCCCTGGCAACAGCGCCAGAAATTGGTCTTGATGACCCACAAGTATAGGGGATCGCAACAGCTTTCGAGGGTATAGTATTCAACCCAAATTTATTGATTCGACACAAGGGGAGCCAAAGAATATTCTCAAGTATTAGCAGTTGAGTTGTCAATTCAACCACACCTGGAAACTTAGTATCTGCAACAAATTGTTTAGTAGCAAATTAATATGATAGTGGTGGTAGCGGCAACAAAAGTAAAGACAGCAAAAGTAATGTTTTTGGTATTTTGTAGTGATTGTAACAACAGCAGCGGGAAAGTAAATAAGCGAGAACCAGTATATGGAAAACTCATAGGCACCAGATCAGTGATGGATAATTATACCGGATGGGGTTTATCATGTAACAGTCATAACATAGGGTGACACAGAACTAGATCCAATTCATCAATGTAATGTAGGCATGTATTCCGTATATAGTCATACGTGCTTATGGAAAAGAACTTGCATGCCATCTTTTGTCCTACCCTCCCGTGGCAGCGAGGTCCTATTGGAAACTAAGGGATATTAAGGCCTCTATTAAGCCTCCTTTTAATAGAGAACCGGAACAAAGCATTAGCACATAGTGAATACATGAACTCCTCAGACTATGGTCATCACCGGGAGTGGTCCCGATTATTGTCACTTCGGGGTTGCCGGATCATAACACATAGTAGGTGACTATAGACTTGCAAGATATGATCAAGAACTCACATATATTCATGAAAACATAATAGGTTCAAATCTGAAATCATTGCACTCGAGCCCTAGTGACAAGCATTAAGCATAGCAAAGTCATAGCAACATCAATCTCAGAACATAATGGATACTAGGGATCAAACCCTCACAAAACTAACTCGATTACATGATAAATCTCATCCAACCCATCACCGTCTAGCAAGCCTACGATGGAATTACTCACGCACGACGGTGAGCATCATGAAATTGGTGATGGAGGATGGTTGATGATGAATACGGCGATGAATCCCCCTCTCCGGAGCCCTGAACGGACTCCAGATCAGCCCTCCCGAGAGGTTTTAGGGCTTGGCGGCGGCTCCGTATCGTAAAACGCGATGATTTCTTCTCTCTGATTTTTTTCTCTTCGAAAGAAAATATATAGAGTTGGAGTTGGCATCGGAGGGCATCAAGGGGGCCCACGAGGTAGGGGGGCGCGCCCTAGGGGGGGCGCCCCCACCCTCGTGAGAAGGGTGTGGGCCCCCTGGTCTTCATCATTGGCGAGGATTTTTTATTATTTTTTCTAAGATGTTCCGTGGAGTTTCAGGTCATTCCGAGAATATTTGTTTTCTGCACATAAAACAACACCATGGCAATTCTGCTGAAAACAGCGTCAGTCTGGGCAACTGAAAACAACACCATTCAAATCATACAAGTTAGAGTCCAAAACAAGGGCAAAAGTGTTTGGAAAAGTAGATACGACGGAGATGTATCACCGGTTACACACCATATTTCATGGTGTACGGCGCGGAGGCTGTTTTGCCCTGCGACATTATTCATGATTCACCTCGAGTGCGCATGTACGAAGAGAGAGAAGCCGAGCTAGATCGACGGGACCGTCTAGATACCCTGGAGGAGGAGCGCAATGTTGCAAAGGACCATTCCGCATTCTATCAACAACAATCTTGTAGATACCAAAGTAGAGAGGTGCGGACCAATACTTACAATGTTGGTGAACTCGTTCTACGCTTGTCAGAGAGGAAAAAGGACAAACTCAAGCCCAAGTGGGAAGGTCCCTTCATTATAGATGAAGTTCTCACTAGAGGGGCGTACCATCTGCATAACACATCGGATAATCGCTTAGAGCCGTACCCATGGAATGCCGCCAGACTCCGAAGATTCTACGCCTAGAGCCAGACTCATTGTTCATTTTATTTTTGCTCCTCTTTTCATTTTTTTTCTCTCTTTAAATATTTTTCTTTAGCTTATAGCTCTTATGCGGCTAGACCGCACACTTATGAGGTACACATCCTTAAATGTATACGCCCATAACACCTGGGGGCTTCTTTTACAGAAGCTTATTATCATTCTCCGAGCATCAGGCTCGCAGCATATATGTCCTTTTCTCCTATATGCCTTTTCTTTGCCATGATATGCACCTTTATGACTTAAGTTTTTGCCAAGCTGGGTTGCGTGGCTGCTGTGCTTATGCCCTATATTCCTGTTAGTTCGGCAAGGGCATAAAGGGAGCACCTCTGCGATTGTTACAGCCGGGTCATCCAGACATATACCTCAGACTGGGTGAAACTGAAAGCTAGCATTCCTAAGGGAATAATTGGTCGGCAGACTAAAGACGTTTAACCCTCGCGACACTATGAACCCCCAGATATTATATATCATGCGATTTTTTTCAAACCACAGCTTGGGCATGCATATTAACGCATGTTCTCCTAGGGAAAGGAACCCTTAACAAAACTATTCTCCCTAGAAGATGTTTCTTACAATCCATAAGTAATATAACATAGCTAGCCGAATACAACTTGTCTGTTCAAGCAACTATGACCCCTACGCCTGGTTTCCACACATGCCCCGGTATTTATTGTCGGTCCGGTATTCGGAAACACTCCGCACCTTATAGTCCGGAGGTCGAAGAGAAAAGGTCTGCCATGACAATTGTTTTACAATTCGGCTTGGGAGAAAATTGTCAATTGAAGTACATAGTCACTTGGACTCAAAAACTTCTTCCTCTATACCGTCTAACAGGCTGTCTAGTTTACAGTCCTGTTGTGAAAACTTCGTGGCTATATTCACTCGGTCATATACCAAGCTCACTGGAATCTCTTGTCCATCCGACCCCCGAGCTCCGACCCGGGCCATATGATTTAGATCAAGTCCGGTGTACCATGTTTTCACCATGGCCCTGGCCTCTCGCACGCCTTCCAGGCAAGCCGATATCTTCCATAATCTAAAGTGGCACCGAGCTCCTTGAATAACTTCACCATCTCTTCCATAGTTCCTGGAGTGGAGGAGGATGGCCATAAAGCCTTGGCAACAGTCTGCATCGCTTTTCATGCTCGCTCATACACTTCGGGCAGCTCTTGTAACAGATCGCCTTGGAAGCTGGATGCCTCTTCTTTGGGCCGCCCAGTCAAAATACCTACAGGAATAAACTTATCAGAAGCCGCCTCGGTGAATTGTACGACAATAAGTTGAAAGGTGTACTGAATATGCCGCCTCGCAGCCTTTTGTTCTCCTTTATAGCATCCGCTAGTTGGGCCCACACATCCTTTAGCTCTTCGCCGAGCTGGGTATTTGATATCTACTACACAACCTTCTTCTTGTAGACGTTGTTGAGCCTCCAAGTGCAGAGGTTTGTAGGACAGTAGCAAATTTCCCTCAAGTGGATGACCTAAGGTTTATCAATCCGTAGGAGGCGTAGGGTGAAGATGGTCTCTCTCAAGCAACCCTGCTACCAAATAACAAAGAGTCTCTTGTGTCCCCAACACACACAATACAATGGTAAATTGTATAGGTGCACTAGTTCCGCAAAGATATGGTGATACAAGTGGTATATGGATAGTAGATAATAGTTTTTGTAATCTGAAAATATAAAAACAGCAAGGTAACTAATGATAAAAGTGAGCGTAAACGGTATTGCAATGCATTGAAACAAAGCCTAGGGTTCAAACTTTCGCTAGTGCAAGTTCCCTCAACAATAATAACATAATTGGATCACATAACTATCCCTCAACATGCAACAAAGAGTCACTCCAAAGTCACTAATAGCGGAGAACGAACGAAGAGATTATGGCAGGGTACGAAACAACCTCAAAGTTATTCTTTCCAATCAATCCGTTGGGCTATTCCTATAAGTGTCACAAACAGCCCTAGAGTTCGTACTAGAATAACACCTTAAGACACAAATCAACCAAACCCCTAAAGTCACCTAGATACTCCAATGTCACCTCAAGTATCCGTGGGTATGATTATACGATATGCATCACACAATCTCAGATTCATCTGTTCAACCAACACATAGAACCTCAAAGAGTGCCCCAAAGTTTCTACCGAAGAATCACGATGAAAACATGTGCCAACCCCTATGCATAGGTTCATGGGCGGAACCCGCAAGTTGATCACCAAAACATACATCAAGTGAATCACGTGGTATCCCATTTTCACCACAGATACGCACGTCAAGACATACATCAAGTGTTCTCAAATCTTTAAAGACTCAATCCGATAAGATAACTTCAAAGGGGAAACTCAATCCATTACAAGAGAGTAGAGGGGGGAAGAAACATCATAGGATCCAAATACAATAGCAAAGCTCGTGATACATCAAGATCGTATCACCTCAAGAACACGAGAGAGAGAGAGAGAGATCAAACACATAGCTACTGGTACATACCATCAGCCCCGAGGGAGAACTACTCCCTCCTCATCATGGAGAGCACTGGGATGATGAAGATGGCCACCGGAGAGGGATTCCCCCCTCCGGCAGGGTGCCGGAACGGGTTTAGATTGGTTTTCGGTGGCTATGGAGGCTTCTGGCGGCGGAACTCCTCATCTATTGTGCTCCCGGATGTTTTTAGGGTATATGGAGATATATAAGCAGAAGAAGTACGTCAGGGGGGCCACGAGGGGCCCACGAGGGTGGAGGGCGCGCCCCCTGCCTCGTGGCCTCCTCGAAGATCCCCTGACGTGCAATCCAAGTCTTCTGGGATTCTTCTGGTCCAAAAATAATTTCCATGAAGTTTCAGGTCAATTGGACTCCGTTTGATTTTCCTTTTCTGCGAAACCCTTTAATAGGCAAAAAAATAGAAACTGGCACTGGGCTTTGGGTTAATAGGTTTGTCCCAAAAATCATATAAAAGTGTATAATAAAGCCCATAAACATCCAAAACAGAAGGTAATATAGCATGGAGCAATCAAAAATTGTAGATACGTTGGAGATGTATCAGCACCCCCAAGCTTAATTCCTGCCCGTCCTCGAGTAGGTAAATGATAAAAACAGAATTTTTGATGCCGAGTGCTACTTGGCATATTGTAATTCTTCTTAATTGTGGCATGAATATTCAGATCCATAAGATTCAAGACAAAAGTTTAATATTGACATAGAAACAACAATACTTCAAGCATACTAACTAAGCAATCAGGTCTTCTCAAAATAACATGGCCAAAGAAAGTTCATCCATACAAAATCATATAGTTTAGTCATGCTCCATTTTCGTCACACAAGAATGCTCTCATCATGCACAACCCCGATGACAAGCCAAGCAATTGTTTCATACTTTAGTAATCTCAAACCTATAAACTTTCACGCAATATATGAGCGCGAGCCATGGACATAGCACTATGGGTGGAATAGAATATGATGATGGGGGTTATGTGGAGAAGACAAAAAGGAGAAAGTCTCACATCAACGAGGCTAATCAATGGGCTATGGAGATGCACATCGATTGATGTTAATGCAAGGAGTTGGGATTGCCATGCAGCGGATGCACTAGAGCTGTAAATGTATGAAAGCTCAATAGAATAAACTAAGTGGGTGTGCATCCAACTTGCTTGCTCACGAAGACCTAGGGCACTTGAGGAGGCCCATTGTTGGAATATACAAGCCAAGTTCTATAATGAAAAATTCCCACTAGTATATGAAAGTGACAAAACAAGAGACTCTCTATCATGAAGATTACGGTGCTACTTTGAAGCACAAGTGTGGCAAAGGATAGTAACATTGTCCCTTATCTCTTTTCTCTCATTTTTTTTATTTGGGCCTTTCTCTCTTTTTTATGGACTTTCTTTTTTTATGGCCTTTATCTTTTTTTATTTCCTCACTTGGGACAATGCTCTAGAAAATGATGATCATCACACTTCTATTTATTTACAACTCAATGATTACAACTCGATACTAGAATGAAGTATGACTCTATATGAATGCCTCTGGCGATGTATCGGGATTGCGATGAATCATGTGTGACATGTATGAAAAAATTATGAACGGTGGCTTTGCCATGAATACTATGTCAACTACATGATCATGCTAAGCAATATGACAATGATGAACTTGTCATGATAAACGGAATGGTGGAAAGTTGCATGGCAATATATCTCGGAATGGCTATGGAAATGCCATAATAGGTAGGTATGGTGGCTGTTTTGAGGAAGATATAAGGAGGTTTATGTGTGAAAGAGCGTATCATATCACGGGGTTTGGATGCACCGGCGAAGTTTGCACCAACTCTCAATGTAAGAAAGGGCAATGCACGAAGAGGCTAGCAATGATGGAAGGGTGAGAGTGCGTATAATCCATGGACTCAACATTAGTCATAAAGAATTCACATACTTATTGCAAAAATCTACAAGTCATCAAAAACCTCAGCACTACACGCATGCTCCTAGGGGGATAGATTGGTAGGAAAAGACCATCGCTCATCCCCGACCGCCACTCATAAGGAAGACAATCAAATAACACCTCATGTTTCAAATTTGTTACACAACGTTTACCATACGTGCATGCTACAGGACTTGCAAACTTCAACACAAGTATTCCTCAAATTCACAACTACTCAACTAGCACGCATTTGATATTATTACCTCCATATCTCAAAACAATCATCAAGCATCAAACTTCTCTTAGTATTCAAAACACTCTTAAGGAAATTTTACTAACTTTGAATACCTAGCATATTAGGATTTTAAGAAAATTACCATGCTATTAAGACTCTCAAAATAATCTAAGTGAAGCATGAGAGATCAATAGTTTCTATAAAACAAATCCACCATGCTCTAAAAGATATAAGTGAAGCACTAGAGCAAATGACAAACTACTCCGAAAGATATAAGTGAAGATCAATGAGTAGTCGAATAATTCAACTATGTGAAGACTCTCTAACATTTAATAATTTCAGATCTTGGTATTTTATTCAAAGAGCAAGCAAATCAAAATAAAATGACATTCTAAGAATGGAAAACATCTTGTGAAGAAGCAAAAACTTAGGATCAACCAAAACTAACCGATAGTTGTTGAAGAAGAAAGGTGGGATGCCAACTAGGGCATCCCCAAGCTTAGATGCTTGAGACTTCTAGAAATATTATCTTGGGATGCCTTGGGCATCCCCAAGCTTGAGCTTTTGTGTCTCCTTAATTCCTCTCATATCACGGTCTCCCTAAATCCCAAAAGCTTCATCCACACAAAACTCAACAAGGACTCGTGAGATAAGTTAGTATAAACCATTGCAAAAACCTTATCATACTCTACTGTAGAAAATCACTAAAATTATTATTCAACATTGCATACTAAATGCCTCTGCATATTTAATAGTCCTATCCTAAAATAGAATCATTAAATAAGCAAACATATGCAAACAATGCAAACATAACAGCAATCTGCCTAAACAGGACAGTCTATAAAGAGTGCAGCAAGATCCATACTTCCCTAGATCCAAAAATAATGAAATAAAATTCTCACTGTTGTAAATTGATCATAGCTTAATATGCAAAAGGTTTCAACATTTTATCACATTCTTACTTTTCTAGGGAATTATTGCAACATCGGTAAACTTCCTGTTTTTAAACAGCAACATGAGGACTTGTAAAATAGGCATAGTAAAGGCTATGAATGCTACTTTTATTGAAATAAAAGATGCAAAACATTGTTCTAAATAATAGCAAGAAAATCCTAACAAAATAAATTGACGGTCCAAGCAAAACACATAACATGTGGTGAATAAAACTATAGCTCCAAGTAAAGTTACCGATGAACGAAGACGAAAGAGGGGATGCCTTCCGAGGCATCCCAAGCTTAGGCTCTTGGTTGTCCTTGAATATTACCTTGGGGTGCCTTGGGAATCCCCAAGCTTAGGCTCTTGCCACTCCTTATTCCATAGTCCATCGAATCTTTACCCAAAACTTGAAAACTTCACCACACAAAACTTAACAGAAAACTCGTAAGCTCCGTTAGCGAAAGAAAACAAAACACCACTTCAAGTTACTGTAATAAACTCATTATTTATTTATATTGGTGTTAAACCTACTGTATTCCAACTTATCTATGGTTTATAAAGTCTTTTACTAGCCATAGATTCATCAAAATAAGCAAACAACACATCGAAAACAGAATCTGTCAAAAACAGAACTGTATGTAGTAATCTGGATCAAACGTATACTTATGGAACTCATAAAATTCTCACATAAATTGGTGGACCTGAGTAATTTATATATTAATCATCTTAAAAAAGAATTAACTAAATATCACTCTCCAATAAAAAATGACAGCAGTTCTCGTGAGGGCTAAAGTTTCTGTTTTTTACAGCATGATCGCAAAGACTTCCCCCAAGTCTTCCCAAAGGTTCTACTTGGCACAAACACTAATTAAAAGCATAAAACCACATCTAAACAGAGGCTAGATGAATTATTTATTACTAAACAGGAACAAAAAATTAAGGAACAAAATAAAGTTGGGTTGCCTCCCAACAAGCGCTATCGTTTAACGCCCCTAGCCAGGCATGATGATTTCAATGATGCTCACATAAAGGATAAGAACTGAAACATAAAGAGATCATAATGAAGAATATAACTAGCACATTTAAGCCTAACCCACTTCCTATGCATAGGGATTTTGTGAGCAAACAACTTGTGGGAACAAGAATCAACTTGCATAGGAAGGTAAAATAAGCATAACTTCAAAATTTTAAGCATATAGAGAGGAAACTTGATATTATTGCAATTCCTACAAGCATATATTCCTCCCTCATAATAATTTTCAGTAGAATCATGAATGAATTCAACAATATAACCATCACATAGAGCATTATTTTCATGATCTACAAGCATAGAAATTTTATTACTCTCTACACAAGCAAAATTCTTCTCATGAATAATAGTGGGAGCAAACTCAACAAAATAATTATCATGTGAGGCATAATCCAATTGAAAACTAAAATCATGATGAAAAGTTTCATGGATATCATTATTCTTTATAGCATACAAGTCATCACAATAATCATCATAGATAGCAACTTTGTTCTCATAATCAATTGGAACCTCTTCCGGAATAGTGGATTCATCACAAAATAAAGTCATGACCTCTCCAAATCCACTTTCATCAATATAATCATCATAAATAGGAGGCATGCTTTCATCATAATAAATTTTCTCATCAAAACTTGGGGAACAAAAAATATCATCTTCATCAAACATAGCTACCCTAAGCTTGTGCTTTTGCATATCATTAGCATCATGGATATTCAAGGAATTCATACTAACAACATTGCAATCATGCTCATCATTCAAATATTTAGTGCCAAACATTTTAGAGATTTCTTCTTCTAGCACTTGAGCACAATTATCCTTTCCATCATACTCGGGAAAGATACTAAAAAGGTGAAGCATATGACACAAACTCAATTCCATTTTTTATAGTTTTCTTTTATAAACTAAACTAGTGATAAAAACAAGAAACTAAAAGACTCGATTGCAAGATCTAAAGATATACCTTCAAGCGCTAACCTCCCCGACAACGACGCCAAAAAAGAGCTTGATGTCTACTAAACAGCCTTCTTCTTGTGGATGTTGTTGGGCCTCCAAGTGCAGAGGTTTGTAGGACAGTAGAAAATTTCCCTCAAGTGGATGACCTAAGGTTTATAAATCCGTAGGAGGCGTAGGATGAAGATGGTCTCTCTCAAGCAACCCTGCAACCAAATAACAAGGAGTCTATTGTGTCCCCAACACACACAATACATTGGTAAATTGTATAGGTGCACTAGTTCAGTGAAGAGATGGTGATACAAGTGGTATATGGATAGTAGATAATAGCTTTTGTAATCTGAAAATATAAAAACAGCAAGGTAACTAATGATAAAAGTGAGCGTAAACGGTATTGCAATGCGTTGAAAGAAGGCCTAGGGTTCATACTTTCGCTAGTGCAAGTTCCCTCGACAATAATAACATAATTGGATCACATAACTATCCCTCAAGATGCAACAAAGAGTCACTCCAAAGTCACTAATAGCGGAGAACGAATGAAGAGATTATGGTAGGGTACGACACCACCTCAAAGTTATTCTTTCCAATCAATCCGTTGGGCTATTCCTATATGTGTCACAAACAGCCCTAGAATTCGTACTAGAATAACACCTTAAGACACAAATCAACCAAAACCCTAATGTCACCTAGATACTCCAATGTCACCTCAAGTATCCGTGGGTATGATTATATGATATGCATCACACAATCTCAGATTCATCTATTCAACCAACACATAGAACCTCAAAGAGTGCCCCAAAGTTTCTTTCCGAGAATCATGACAAAAACATGTGCCAACCCCTATGCATAGGTTCATGGGCGGAACCCGCAAGTTGATCACCAAAACATACATCAAGTGAATCACGTGATATCCCATTGTCAGCACAGATACGCACGGCAAGACATACATCAAGTGTTCTCAAATCTTTAAAGACTCAATCAGATAAGATAACTTCAAAGGGGAAACTCAATCCATTACAAGAGAGTAGAGGGGGGAAGAAACATCATAGGATCCAAATATAATAGCAAAGCTCGCGATACATCAAGATCGTATCACCTCAAGAACACGAGAGAGAGAGAGATCAAACGCATAGCTACTGGTACATATCCTCAGCCCCGAGGGAGAACTACTCCCTCCTCGTAATGGATAGCACCGGGATGACGAAGATGGCCACCGGAGAAGGATTCCCCCTCCGGCAGGGTGCCGGAATGGGTTTAGATTGGTTTTCGGTGGCTATGCAGGCTTCTGGCGGCGGAACTCCCGATCTATTGTGCTCCCGAATGTTTTTAGGGTATATGGAGATATATTGGCGGAAGAAGTACATCATGGGGGGCACGAGGGGCCCACGAGGGTGGATGGCGCGCCCTCCTGCCTCGTGGCCTCCTCGTAGATCCCCTGATGTGCACTCCAAGTCTTCTGGGCTTCTTCTAGTCCAAAACTAAGTTCCGTGAAGTTTCAGGTCAATTGGACTTCGTTTGATTTTCCTTTTCTGCGAAACCCTAAAATAGGCAAAAAACAGTAACTGGCACTAGGCTCTGGGTTAATAGGTTAGTCCCAAAAATCATATAAAAGCGCATAATAAAGCCCATGAACATCCAAAACAGAAGGTAATATAGCATGGAGCAATCAAAAATTATAGATACGTTGGAGACGTATCAGTATTGGTGTCCTGCAGCTTGTTCTTTTCGTCCCTGGTTCGTGTCAGTACACGTTGACCAGCGGCCTCTCGTCTTTCGGCGTGTTCTTTTTCCGCCTATGCGGCCTTCAGTTTCTCTTCCATCTGAGCCAACGAGCCTGCGATCGTATAATACAACAACGTTTATTTGTATAAACACGACTGGCACATGATTACATTTTCCGGATAGAAGGAAGCCTTACTAGTTGGTGCCTCCTTGGATTTTCCCAATTTGGTGGTAACTGGAGTAAGCTGGGTCCGACACTATTCCATCTCCTGAGATAGCATATTGTTCTTCTCCGTGAGTACCCGATTATGAAATGATCCTTAAATCAGTTGTTTTCAACTGCTTCAAGTCTCGGGGGCTATTGGTATACGGTTACCAGATCTATACAATGCATACTTACCCGCATATCTTTCAAATACTGGTCAGTGGCTCTGGCAAGCCCATCTCTAGTAGCTCGGATGTACGCATCAGCCGAGCTGAAGGCATTGAACGCCTCTTCATGAAAGCTGGGGTCGCGAAGAGCGGCCCTTTGTTGCCTATGATTCATGGCGCTCTCTACTTCAGAGTTCGTGACGTACACATCATCCGAATCCTCTGAAGGAGGACAATCCGACGTCACTCCCGCATCAGCCCCCGCCCTAGAGGCAGGGTCTGGAACCTGATTGGTAGAGGCGCGACCGGCAGGATCCCCAGACATAGTCCGACACACACTCTTCCTGATAAAACACATCGGACAATATCACAGTTCGATATGACTTCCAGGGGGCATATTCGAATCCATACCTCTGATGAAGGCTCAGCCGCGTTGACATCTTCCTTCCTCTTCGAAGACCTGCCCGGCGCAGGTGCCGCTCTCCTATGAGACGCCTCCGGTGCAGGATGGCGCACCGAGCGCCTCCCCTTCAAAGCACGAGACAGTGCGGTGGGTGAGGCATAATGAGGGAGCTCTTTGGGAGGAGATGCTCCCTGGGTACTTACATGGGAAGACGGGAGGAGACCAACGTAATCGGCTACGATGGCCACTTCTGTGCCGTCGTAGCTTGCCTGATAGAAGACTCCCTCCTTAAGCTCTACAAATATATCTGGATCCTCCTCACATCTGGGGTCTAGGTCCCGAATATGATTCTCCGGCTGTGGAGCAGGGTTGTAGATCCCCGCGGTGGCCTTCGGCCATTCCTATTAAAGGTGGTCAGTTTGAGTCCAATTAGTTAAGGCTTAAGATGACGATCTAATAAGATTCTGGATTGAAAGCTCACCCTGCTAGGGGGGTTGTACATGGAGAATCTGTCCCGACACTTAAGACGAGTGAATTCTTCTTTCTCCCCTTTATAAAGATCCGCCAGCATGGCGGCTAGGGCGGCAAAGTCATCTGGACCCTTACGTGCATAGCGAGATGTATCATCCTCCCTGTTGTAGTTCCGCATGGGGAGTCCTCTGGATTGGAGTGGCTGGACGCCTCGCGTTATGAAAATTTCCATGACCTCGATCATGTATAGTCTAGATTGGGCGAGTATTTTTATCTTGTCCATTAGCATCTTGACTTCCACGCTATCTTCCTCCTCGAGGCTCCGAGGGCACCAGCTATGGCATTTCTTTAGTTGAGCGCTGGAAAACTCGGGAAGGCCCATTCGGACTGGGTTGTGGAGGGCGACGTGTTCAATATAAAACCATTCCGAGGGCCACTCCTCGGTCGCCTTCTTCGGCGTGCCGGACAGGTATCCGGTTCCGGCTATGCGCCATATCTCAGCGCCGCCCACCTCAAATATGGATCTCTTTTGGGAGCGAGGGACGAGGCAGAACAGTTTTCTCCATAACTCAAAGTGTGCCTTGCAGCCTAGGAACAACTCGCAGAGAGCAACGAATCCCACGATGTGCAGAATGGAGCCCGATGTTATGTTGTGCAGTTGGAGGTCGTAATACTCCAGGATACCTCGGAGGAAAGGATGGATTGGAAATCCAATGCCCCTCAAGAGAAAGGAAACAAAGCACACTCGCTCCCCTTCTAAAGGATTCGGGAAACTTTCCGCCAGGGCTTCGCCTATGAAAGAAGTTAATCCCGACCGTACCGGGACTAGATCCGCGGGGGGAAGGTAACCTTGCACCTGGAGCTTAGTCAGCTGGGCGTGGGGTATTGATCATCACTCCCAATCTCCTTTTTCTGAGCCATGAGGACGATAGGAAGAACTGGGAGCGCTAGCATGTTTGAGTGGTTTCTCCTAGCAAGCTCTAATGATTTTCCGCCTAGTGTGGAATGGCATCTGAGATCCAATCCCTTTAAATACACGCCTTTTTTATGGCCAGGGTTATATGTGGAAAAAATACTCTGACCTTTTGGATTCATTAGACACGTGGAAGCAGAAGAGACAGAGGTGCGGCAGCGAAAGAGTATGACATTAAATGAAAAGCCGAACATAACTCTTTGGGTCAAGATGCTTTGAAGTATTCGGAGGAGGAACCCTCCTTCTAATGCCGAAGACAATCCGCGCGCCGGACACACTGTTATTGAAGCCTGGTTCGGGGGCTACTGAAGGAGTCTTAGATTAAGGGGTCCTTAGGCGTCCGGACTATATGACATGGGCCGGACTAATGGGACGTGAAGATACAAGACAAAAGACTTCCTCCCGTGTCCGGATGGGACTCTCCTTGGTGTGGAAGGCAAGCTTAGCATGCGGATTTGAATATTCCTTTCTCTGTAAACCGACTTTGTACAACCCTAGCCCCCTCTGGTGTCTATATAAATCGGAGGGTTTAGTCCGTAGAGGCAATCATAATCATACAGGCTTGACAATTAGGGTTTAGCCATTACGATCTTGTGGTAGATCAACTCTTGTAACCCCTATACCCATCAAAGTCAATCAAGCAGGATGTAGGGTATTACCTCTATCAAGATGGCCCGAACCTGGGTAAAACATCGTGTCCCTTGTCTCCTATTACCATCGATCTTTAGATGCAAAGTTCGGGACCCCCTACCCGAGATCTGCTGGTTTTGAAACTAAGACTTCCCAGGTTCGCACTATAACTCTCCTTAACCCTTTTCAATGAGAATAAGTGGTGTGCAAAAATCCATTATTAGTCATCAGTTTAAGTTTATGAAGGATAAGCATAACATAATTCTTATACTTGTTTCATCCAAGTGATTAATTCCTTCTTCCGGACTTCATTCATGTTATCAATTATTGGTTTCAAGTGTTTCAACTTTTCCTTTTCGGTAGTTCCATGTTTTCTCGGTTATATCGTTGTGAAGCTCCATCTAAATCATTGCAAGGCTTCACCTTGTGTTTTAAAATTCTCTTTCTTTCTATCATCCTTTTATTACCGGTGTTTTTCATTGAGGCTCTACATGATGGTTCATCAAGGATTTAATTCGTTCTTGAAGTGTTATTCAAGATTCTTGTTGGAGGAGCTCAAGCGGTCTTTATCATGCATTCCGAAGTGCAATTCTTAATCATTATCTTTTGAGGTGGTCTTATATCATTATTGACAATTTTCCTACAGGTTTCATGATTCACAAGTTATCAAGAATGAGATATTTAAACCCATCGTTTCTTCATTGGAGTTATCTTGGGTTATATTTCACCTAAAGCCTTCCATTGGGAATGTTGCTAATTGTGGTGCTCATCAATGGTCCAAGTTTCTCCTTCTCTTCTCGGTGAAAGAGTTTTCATCTCTGTGTTGCTCTCAAGCAATCAATTGTTTTCCCTAGTGGCATGTATTCACCTCTAAGTTTTGAGATGTTTCCACAAGCCCACAACAAGCTTATTCTTACCATTGTTGTTTTTCAAACAACTCCATTCATTCCCTCTTGTCGGGATGCTTTTCAAATTCAATTGAGGTAGAACATGTTGTTTTCTTCTCAGTTCTTTTGATTCCATTCTTACATTTGTTCCAGAGGCATTGTGATGTTGCTCTCTTCGACCCATCATCTCATTTTGTAAAGATCATGTTCTTTTTGTTGCCTTTCCATTCAACAGGAGTGTTGTGTCCTCTATCCAAGTTCCTTTTATCTTATCAAGTCTTGCCTCTCTTTTCAACAGGAGTGCTGCTTGAATTCTTCTTTTCTCATCTTCTTTTGACCGGAGTGGTTTCAAAGTCTATCTTGTCCTTTAAGCTCTAGGTTATCATTGTATTCCATGTTCCTCTTGTCCAATAGACTGTTTGCATCTCGTTCCTCTCTGTTTATTTTTATTTCAAGTTTTTCAACCTCTGAAGGTTCATGGTTTCACTCGTTTTTTGAAGAAGCAACTTTGTTTTACCTCTTGCTCTTCCGCTTCTCTCCGGTGCCATCCCTTGATCTCGGGGTGAGATCTCTTGTAAGTGGAGGAGAGTTGTGACGACCTGAGACCGATGCTCCAAACGCCTTCCATGTTTTTCATCATCTCCGTGTGTTTCATTTTTTTGCTACAGTCATCGTCGCATCATCCACATTGCATCCGCATGATTTCATAAAACCCATAGTCGTTCGTAGTTGCCGCTTCTTCCTCGTTTCTGTTGACTTTTGTCAGGATCTTTGTCTTTGTTGACCTTTCTCACACCCCTAGCAACTTGGATCTTCATTTTCCCTCTTGCCTAAGCCAGAGTCTCTCGACATAGTGCATCGACCCATCGCTCGTGTCCGAAAACTAACCCCCGAACTCAAACCGGGCTGTCGTTACCAATGGGTCAGGATCATCCCCAAACATCCCTATCTTTAGTTTCTTATTTGGACTACCTAACCCATTTATCTCGAGCCGTCCAATTACGATCGGACGGACCGGATAGCCCTATGCTAAACCGCCTGCTATATATATGCAGATGAAACCCTAGCCCTGTACCATCCATCCATCCATTCCTTCGGTGCACCGCCACTTGTTTTCTCCATAGATCCAACCAGTGCCTCCACCTGGTCTCCTCTTTCCTCGGGATCCTTCCCGATCAATCCTTCCAATCCATCAAGTCGCCACCCACTCTCCCTTGATCTCTCAAGCGAGCAACCACCACAGGCACAAGCGCTTCTGCCTCCTCGTCCGGCTGGCATCCATGACCATCACGTAGCTAGCCCGAGCGCTCGTTCTTGAATGGATCGAGGCGCTACCTCCATCCTGTAGCCGCGTGGAGCTCCTTTGTGCCCAAGCTGCACTAGGCCCCGAGCGACCTCGCTCCCCTGACGTCTCTAGCACCGCGCCGGCGAGCTCCACCGCCGGAGCTGCTCAGTTCCTCACCCGAGCAAGCAGGCCGTCCTCGCTGCCCTACCCCTTTTTCTCTCCTTCGCTGAAGGTCTCTGTGTCTCACCTGGAGGATGTAGCACCCACAATGCGGCTACATCTCCCACGTGTCGGGGCACGACTTAGAGGCATAGCCGCATGGTAGGTTTGTTGCAAGAGGGGTAATCTTCACACAATCCCAAGTACTGAATAAGAAAGGGATAAAGAGTTGGCTTACAATCGCCACTTCACACAATACATAAATAATCCATATATCATCCAAGGTACAATCAAAGGTCCGACTACAGAACCAAAATAAAAGGAAGACAACCCCAAATGCTAGATCCCCGATCATCCCAACCAGGCTCCACTATTGATCATCAGTAAACGAAATGTAGTAACGACCCAAATCCTTGTCGAACTCCCACTTGAGTTCGGTAGCATCGCCTGCACTGGCATCATCGACACCTGCAACTGTTTGGAAGTATCCATGAGTCACGAGGACTCAGCAATCTCACACCCACGAGATCAAGACTATTTAAGCTTATGGGTAGGAGAAGGTAGTGAGGTGGAGCTGCAGCAAGCACTAAGCATATATGGTGGCTATCATACACAAATAAGAGCGAGAAGAGAAGCAACACACGGTCGAGAAGCTATAAGTGATCAAGAAGTGATCTTGAAACTACTTACGTTCAAGCATAACACAAGAACGTGTTCTCTTCCCGGACTCCTCCGAAAAGAGACCATCACGGCTACACACGCGGTTGATTCATTTTAATTAAGTTAAGTGTCAAGTTCTCAAAAACCGGATATTAACAAATTCACGTCTGGCACATAACCGCGGGCACGGCTCTCGAAATTTTATACCCTACAGGGGTGTCCCAACTTAGCCCATCACAAGCTCTCACGATCAACGAAGGATATTCCTTCTCCCGGAAAGACCCGATCAGTCTTGGAATCCTGGTTACAAGACATTTCGACAACGGTAAAACGAGACCAGCAAAGCCGCCCGATGTGCCGACAAATCCCGATAGGAGTCGCACGTTTCTCGTTCTCAGGGCACACCGGATGGGCAGACGTCCAGTTGGCATAGACCCTGGTTGCCCAGGGGGCGCGATACATCGCCCAGTATGGACCAACACTCAGAGGAGCACTGGCCTGGGGATTTAAAACAAAGATGACCCTTGAGTCAGCGAAACCCAAGGGAAAAAGGCTTAGGTGGCAAATGTTAAAACCAAGGTTGGGCCTTGCTGGAGGAGTTTTATTCAAAGCGAACTATCAAGGGGTTCCCATAACACCCAACCGCGTAAGGAACGCAAAACCAAGGAACATAACACCGGTATGACGGAAACTAGGGCGGCAAGAGTGGAACAAAACACCAGGCATAAGTCCGAGCCTTCCACCCTTTACCAAGTATATAGATGCATTAAAGTAAATAAGCTATAATAATGATATTCCAAGAAATCCATGTTCCAACATGGAACAAGCTTCATCTTCACCTGCAAGTAACAACGCTATAAGAGGGGCTGAGCAAAAGCGGTAACATAGCCAATCAACGGTTTGCTAGGAAGGTGGGTTAGAGGCTTGACATGGCTATCTGGGAGGCATGATATAGCAAGTGGTAGGTAGCATGACATAGTGCTAGAACGAATAACTAGCAAGCAAAGATAGAAGTGATTTCGATAGTATGGTCATCTTGCCTGCAAAGTTCTCAGAGTTGTCGAAAGCTTGATCCTCGTAAGCGTACTCAATAGGTTCCTCGGTCACGTACTCGTCTCCCGGCTCTACCCAAGGCAAGAACACAAGTAAAAGGAACAACAATCAATCATAGTGCAATGCACAAGCAACATGATGCAATACATGGCATGATATGAAGACATGATATGCAATGCATATGCGTGCTTCGTAAGGGAAAGAATGATCAAGAAATCAACTTGGCAAACCAAGTATGCCTCTGGAAATATGAGATGATTTCAGTTGAAATCGATATAAAGATCACCAGAAACGGATGCATGGTTTGCAAATGGCAAGCAAAGCAAGGATGTCGCAAAACTACGATTAACAGCACGATGGCAGTGATGTACAAGAGATGCTTGACAAAACCGCCCACAAACTGCACTCCAACATATCAACAAGCATGGAAAAAGTGCAAAAGGTATCAGCATCACAAACTTGGAGAAAATACTAACATGTCAAAAGGAACATCAGGAAGCAATGATTAGAGCATGCAAACAACATGCTACAGGAACTTATGATAGCAGATAAAGGCATGGAATGATTCTACTAAATGCATAGAACAAAAGTCCCTAACTGAACATGAGCCAAAAAGGCACAGAAGATATGATGGCACCCATGTAAACATAGCAAGTTTTATTAACAGTTTCAGACTTCGAAGAAAAACAAAGCATGGCATAAAAAGAATTATGGTAGCAACTTTGCGAGCTGGAACCACTCACCACAAAGCATTGCATGGCAATATAAGCATACCAATAGCAACATAACATGTTCATGAAGCTAACCATGGCAAGAGCAAGTTAATAGGATGCATGGATCACTAGCAACAACCATGGCAAAATTGATTAACATGTTAACATCCTGCCAGGAACATTTTATAGCAAAAGTAGAGCAAGCAAATGACATCCTAGAGCACTCCATAATTGCAAACAGGGGCATGGATGGATATAGCATAACCACATGTTCAAAACATCTTTACTGAAGTATCCCAAAATAAGCATGGAACTCATTGTAGCATCAAGTTTACATGGCATCAAAATAACAACAGGAAAAGAACTTAGCAAAATCCTAAGTACCTGAAAACAGCAACATCATGAAGCCTAGTTTGCACGGTTGTGCTAGTCACCACATAGATCACAAAAATACAAGACAAGAACCTCTGTAAATATGGCATGATTTGGTTCAAGACACATGTAGACCTCAAGCTCATACGATGCACACATCCAATACAACAAAAATGACAAAACCTCATATAGTGATAAGTACCAGTAGTTAAACATTTTATAGCACTCTTGCATCAATGGAAAAGGCGTCATAATGGGTAGTATCATGCACGGAAATGCCTCTAACGTGAAGAGCTCAACGAGAAGAACGATACAACATATCATATTCATGATTTGGAGCCACGGTCATCGAGATGTGATGCGATGAACATGGCATAAAAATATTAGGGGAAAAGGGACTTAGACGAAATTAACCTCGCCCAGATCTAGTGTTTTGGTCTCACGCGAACCGAGGATGGCCGAAACTACGCCGGGACAGAGGAACACGGCGGACGGAGCTCGGGGAATGAGGTAGGCCAGCGGATCTGGGGTCGCCAGAGCTCGGGGCTACAGAGGAGCTCCGCCGGCAACGCGGGACGATGCGAGCGACGTTGAGCGGCTGTTGTATGCGGAGATCGGTGGAGCCAGCGGCCGGTTCGGGCGGCAAGACGGCAGGGTCGGGGGGGCTCCGGCGGACATCGGCGGAGACGGCGGCCGGTGTAGAGAGGACAGGCGGCGGGGCGTGGGACGGGCGGCGGCGGTGGCGCGCGGGCCGGGGGGACCCCGCGCGGGCCTGGTTGCGGCGGTGGCGCACGGGCCGGGAGGGCCCCACGTGGGCCTGGCGGGCCTGTGGCAGCGGGCGGTGGCGGAGCCACATGGCGAGCGGGGATAGGCTATGGGCGGCGGTGTGGATGCGTCCGGCTCCTCCGAACGTGTCCGGCGGCGAAGGGGAGCGGTTGCTAGGGTTTTGGACTGCGAAATTTGGAAGGGGGGCATATATATAGGTAGGTTGAGTTTGGAGTGTCCAAATGGGGTGCAGTTTCGCACACATGATCATAATCTGATGATGGAGGACATGGAGATGGTTTATATGGGCTATTGGGCCGTTTTGGAGGGGTGTTGGGCTGCATCACACAAGAAGCTTTTCTGGTTATCCGTTGGAGCATCAAACGGCCTCCAAACGGAACGAAATTTGACAGGCCATCTATCGGTGGAGTACCAAGGCCACTTGGCAAATATCGGTCCATTCCGAGAATGTTTAACACCCGCTCATGAAAAGAGACAAGAGGGGTGCACCGGTGCATGTGGGAGTGTCAGATTACGAAACGGACAATGAGGGAAATGCTCGGATGCATGAGACGAACACGTATACAAATGCGATGCACATGATGACATGATATGAAAAGCATGACATGAAAAAAAAGCAAAACAAACACAAAAACCCAACCGCGAAGGGAATCTCATAACTTAAAGCCGAAAATGGCAAGAGTCGGAGTTACAAATATGGCAAGTTACATCCGGGGTGTTACAACACTACACCACTACGAGAGGATCTCGTCCCAATATCTAGGACTGAAAGAACTCTGGATATTCGGAACGGAGGTGATCCTCGCGCTCCCAGGTGGCTTCTCGGTTGGAATGGTGTGAGCACTTCACTTTTAGGATTTGATTGACTTGTTGCGAGTCTTGCGCTCGGTTTCTTCAAGAATAGCAATGGGATGTTGTAGGATCGAAAGTAAGTCTAGATGGGGGGTGATTAGACTACTTGACCAAATAAAAATCTAGCCTTTTCCCAATTTTAATTCTTGGCAGATTTTAGCAACTTAGCACAAGTCAAGCAAACAACCTACACATGCAATTCTATGAGTATAGCAGCGGAATGTAAAACAATTGCATATGAAGGTAAAAGGAGGAGTTTAGAGGGAGCAAACGCAATGTAGACACGGAGATTTTTGGCGTGGTTCCGATAGGTGGTGCTATCGTATATCCATGTTGATGGAGAATTCAACCCACGAAGGGTAACGGTTGCGCGAGTCCATGGAGGGCCCCACCCATGAAGGGTCCACGAAGAAGCAACCTTGTCTATCCCACCATGGCCATCGCCCACGAAGGACTTGCCTCACTAGGGTAGATCTTCACAAAGTAGGCGATCTCCTTGCCCGTACAAACTCCTTGGTTCAACTCCACAATCTTGATGGAGGCTCCCAAGTGACACCTAACCAATCTAGGAGACACCACTCTCCAAGAGGTAACAAATGGTGTGTTGATGATGAACTCCTTGCTCTTCTGCTTCAAATGATAGTCTCCCCAACACTCAACTCTCTCTCATGGGATAGGATTTGGTGGAAAGATGATTTGAGTGGAAAGCAACTTGGGGAAGGCAAGAGATCAAGATTTATGTGGTTGGAATGAAGTATCTTGACCTCAACACAAGTGTAGGTGGTTCTCTCTCAGAAAATTTATGTTGGAAGTGTAGGCATGTTCTGATGGCTCTCTCCATGAATTAAGAGTGGGTTGAGGGGTATATATAGCCTCCACACAAAATCTAACTGTTACACACAAATCACCAAACTCAGTGGGACCGAATCATACAACTCGGTCAGACCAATTTAGTTCATAATAAGACCGTTAGGGTTTTCGGTGGGACCGACATGTAAACTCGGTGGGACTGATATCATTAGGGTTAGTGGTTAGGGCATAACGTAATCTCGGTGAGACTAATTACACAAACTCGGTGAGACCGATTTTGGTAATAGACTAACCAGAGAGTTGGTCAGGCAAACTCGGTGGGACCAATTCGCTCTCTCGGTAGAACCGTAACATTACGAAAGGGAAACAGGGAGTTTGCATTGCAATCTCGGTGGGACCGATTGCTCATCTTGGTTTGACCGAAACGATACGAAGGGAAATAGAGAGTTTGCAATCCCATCTCGGTGAGACCGAGATCCCTATCGGTAAGACCGAAAAGACTAGGGTTTCTGGCAGTGGCTATGTCAACTGAACTCGGTGGCTCCGGATAGACAATTTTGGTGGAGCCAAGTTTGACCTTTGGTTTGGGACATATGTGGATGTGAGAAAGTAGTTTAGGGTTTTTGGAGCATATCACTAAGCACTTTGAGCAATAAACTCATTAAGCAACACCTCACCCCCTCTTGATAGTATTGGCTTTTCCTATGGACTCAATGTGATCTTGGATCACTTAAAATAAAAAATGTAGAGTCCTGAGCTTTGAGCTCGAGCCAATCCTTTGTCCTTAGAATTTTGAGGGATCCACTTTCTAATCCATGCCATGCCAATCATTGAGCTTTTTCCTGCAATATTTATCTTCAAGTAGCATTAGTTCAATGAGCTATATGTTGTTAGGAATTACCAAAACCACCTGGGCATAGTTGCACTTGCAATCTCCCCCTTTTTGGTAATTGATGACAACATATAGATCAAAGCTTCGACAAATGATTATAAGATTTAAAAACATCGATGTGATAAGCAAGAGCTCCCCCTAAATTTGTACATTATTTAAAATTTGCTTTTGAATGAAAATGCACAATAGATTAGGATCATGGGTTGCTCTTCCATGTCACATACATCTTGGTGGAGCGCTCAAAATGATAGAAATTAAAAGCATGCACTCATCACCAAGAAAGTGAATGATCATATGTGGAATATAAAGGATAGCATCATTCAACCAAACATTAATGTAGCATATGATCAACCGCATGATCATATAAGTATCTCACAAGGACATAAGGTATCTCACACAAGCACAAAATAGAAGTAGTTCAACCAAAATAGCAAGAGAGATAAAAAACAAGACACTCTCTCTCGAAGCCTATGATCTATACATTTTCTCCCCCTTTGGCAACAAGTTACCAAAAAGTTTGAAAATGCATAGTGCTATACGTCTCTCAGGCTTGGTCTTTCGGAGGAGGTGTGGATAGAACTCCAAGGACGAAGGCTTCCCATGAAGTAGTCGGAGCTGCTGGAGTGGGTGCTGGAGGTGGCACTAGAGCTGTAGCTGCTGGTGCTGACACTGAAGCTCTAGCATCTGAGACTGGCACTGCAGTAGACCTTGGACCTCGTGGCACACGCTTGAAAGCATCAGTGGTTACTTTTCCTCTCCTCTCCTCTGCTTCCTCCTGAAGCTGCTCAACTGCAGTCTGAATCTCAGTCACCTTCAGATCAAGATCATAGAATTTTGTTTCCACAATCCTCTCCGGGCTCTCCTAATTCTATGTCAGGGTGGCCAAGACCTTCTCAATCCTCAGTGTAGCTTGAATCGGATATCCAAGCTGATCTTGCTTGCTCTTCAGGAATACATGAGATGCTTCTTCGGTAGTTAGCATCCTTGCAGCTATCTCTGCCCTTGCCTTCTCTCTCTTCTCATGTGCTTGCACAGATGATGGATCTTCCTCAGTCATCACAACGGTATTGTCTTCAAAATCAGGATATATTGGTCGATGCTCCTTGTCTACCAAATAAGTTCCTGTGCTCATCTTAGAGTTGAATGTGTGGAGCATACCCACAACTTCTCTTCTGGTCAGCAGCAGTCCTCTTGATTGTTTCTACCATTAAGCTCATAGCCTTGAACTTATGAGGCACATCAAACAGTTGGATGAGATTCATAGAATGCCCTCTGATCATCTTGTGCTCTCCTGACTTGGGTAGCTGAGTGTGCCTCAAGATCCAGTTGATCGTAGGTAGACCAGACAACAAGAAATGCACAGATCCTAGCTTGTGAGTTTCCAAAGCCTTGTCGAGGATCTCCTTGTACATGTTTGCCATGGATTTGTGGTCTTTCTTCTTCTTGGCATATACATCCAAGTCATCTTCATGCTCTGGAGGGGCATTGATCAGCTTAGCCCATTCATCAACTGTGGACTGGTACCTGGTACCCTCAGACATCCAAACCATCCTCCCATATGGATAGAAGTGGGCAGTGGAGTAGAACTGCATGATCAACTCCACATGCCTTAAAGTTGTCATACACTCCAGGGAAGTGATCTTCATTTTCCCAGATGAACTCCCAGTCCACCCATTTCATGTCACACACTATGGGCTTCTTGTCAAGCAGAATGGTTTCATAGAAATCTTGTTGTTCCTTTGTGTGAAACCTGTAATCCACACCAGTTCTCCTCCTGACAGCAGATGGGTCAGACTATCTCCATAACCTCAATCCTGCATCTTTCCTGATGTGCATGTCCTCAGCGACTGGATGAGCATCATTATGGTCAGGAATTTTGGGCTTCAACTTCCGCAAAACATGGGATTCATCATCCTCTTCTTCAGCAGCTTCAGGCACTGGGGCCTTGTTCTTTCCTCAGCTGGTATACTCATGGTGTTCCACTTGGGTTTTTGTAACGCCCCGAGACCGATGTGCCAGGTGTCCTCCAGTTATTCGCTATTGTTGCCTTGTCATTGCTTGCGTGTCATGCATTGCATATCATGTCATCATGTGCATTTCATTTGCATACATGTTCGTTTCATGTCATCATCTCGGTCGTTCGACCACGATCGCGTGGCCGAAAACCGGACCTCATTTGGAGCTTCCTAGCTCCCTCTACCTATATATATGTGGGTCTCCACGAATTTTTCGCGCAGTCCAAACCCTAGCTTCTTCCCACTCCGCCACCGGACATGTCGGCGCCCGCCGGACGCGTCCAGCCTCCACCTCACTCCGGCCAACCAGAGGCCGCCACATCACCAACCCCGCCGCCGCATCCAACCTCGCGCCCCCACCTGTCCCGGCGTCCTCCCACCAGCCGCCATGGCCCACCCGACCCGGGGTCGGCCCGCCCGAGCCGCGCAGGGGCCCAAGCGCCCGCGCCCCGCGCGCCTGCTGCCCCGCCGCCCGTCTCCTCGCAGTGCCGCCTGGCGCCACTCCGCCGCCCGCTGGCGTTCGCCGTCTCGCCGGTGCGGCCCCGCACCGCCGCGTCGTTCGGTCGACGCCGCCCCATTTTCCCATGCGCCGCCGCCCGCGAGGAGCTCTGCCTCACCCGCTCCTTCGGATCCCCGCCACGGCACGAGCTCGCCGGAGTCCGCGCCACCTCGCGGGAGTTCAATCCGGCCAGATCTGGACCGGGGTGGACCAGATCCACCAACCCCGCCATCCAAACGCCTCCTCGCGCCCCGGATCTCGCCATCCCACACCACCTCGTCCGCCCGTTGACTTTTTCCGCGAGGTGATATGACTAAGTCCCCGAGATTTCCAGTTTCAAATGCCCATGTTCATCATGTCGTAACTTTTCATCCGTAGCTCCGATTCATGCGTGTAGCATATCAAAATGTTCGTCTCAGAGAGCACATCATTTCATATCATTGCATAATTTTCATTTGAGCTCATATAGATGCCCGAAATACTGTTGAAGAGAGCTATTTGAGACAATTGTCAGATCTGCTGCATCAAATAGCTATTTGTCATTTTTGCCATGATTTATGTGTGCATGATATGCTCCTGAGTTCTACATGAGTTTTGTTATATGCCATGCCATCTTTATAGAGGTGCTTTCCATGTATTTTTGTGATATGTGTGGTGACTAGCACAAGCTTGCAAAGTAGTGCATTCGTTAATGATGTTTTCAGGGACTTAGAATTTCTCTAAGTACTTGATCTGTTTTTATCAATATGCCATATGTTCATGTTGTTTCCTAGTGATCCGTGCCTCTTTTGAGGATGATCAGTAAGGATGATTTGTTAATATTGTGGTTCTCTATCCATCCATGTCTTTGTTTGCATTTATGGAGCACACTAGCTTGACTCAATCAAGCTCTACTTTTGCTATTTCGTAAGTCCTGGCAGATTGTCTACTTGTTAGCGATTTTGCCGAGGACGTTGCTGGTGATCCATGCATGCTATGTTGTTGTTCCTGCCATGTCTAACTTCTATGATATGTATTCTTGATGGGTGTATGTTTAGGTTGTCATGCCATGCTTTGTAGTGAGTGCATCGAGCTCGTAAACATGCCTACTCGTTAACTGTTTTGCATGCTCCAGTTTTTCACTAAGTCTGAGATCTGTTTATGTTTTTGCCATGCTCACATGCTTGTAATTGTATTTTCTGAACCCTTTTGGCTCAAGGTCACGAATGGACTTTTGTTAAGATCTTTGAGTAGCTTCGTGCCATGCCTTGCTTTGCCATGTTAAGTTCCTGTAGCATGTAGTTTTCATGTTCTAAAGTGTGCTTCCTGATGATAAATTCCAGACTTGTGTTAATTTCACTAAGTCTGAAACCTATTATCATTTGCACTTTTGCCATGCTTGTTTGAGCCTATTAATGACTGAATTAGCCATAGCTCAGTGTTCATCTTTTGTCAAGATTCTTGAGTAGATCCCTGCCATGTATTTTTTTGCCATGTTTGATTGCTGTAGCATAATTATCTTGGTGCATTTAGATGGCTACTTGCTGTTTATCGCAGACCGGTGCCATATTTGTTTTGCTTGCCATTTCCAAACCGTGCATCCGATTCCGGTGATCTTTATATCGATTTCATCCGAAATCATCTCACCTTTCCAGTGGAACTCTTGGATTTCCTAGTTGAAGCCAGGTTCAATCATTCCTTTCCAAATCATGCATATGCATCGCATACCGCATTCTGCATATCATACCATGTTCATGTGTTGGTTGTTTACTATGTTGTGTGCTTCTTTCCGGTGTTTGCTTCTTCGTGTTGGTTACGATAACGTCGCGTGTGTGAGGACCCGTTCGTCTACGTCCGTTTGTCTTCTTCATGGACTCATTCTTCTTCCTTGCGGGATTTCAGGCAAGATGACCATACCCTCGAAATCACTTCTATCTTTGCTTGCTAGATGCTCGCTCTTTTGCTATGCCTATGCTGCGATACCTACCACTTGCTTATCATGCCTCCCATATTGTTGAGCCAAGCCTCTAACCCACCTTGTCCTAGCAAACCGTTGTTTGGCTATGTTACCGCTTTTCTCAGCCCCTCTTATAGCGTTGTTAGTTGCAGGTGAAGCTTGAAGTTTGTTCCTTGTTGGAACATGGAGGTGTTGTTCCTTGTTGGAACATGGATATTTTGTTGGGATATACAATATCTCTTATTTAATTAATGCATCTATATACTTGGTAAAGGGTGGAAGGCTCGGCCTTATGCCTGGTGTTTTGTTCCACTCTTGTCGCCCTAGTTTCCGTCATATCGATGTTATGTTCCCGGATTTTGCGTTCCTTACGCGGTTGGGTTATAATGGGAACCCCTTGATAGTTCGCCTTGAATAAAACTCTTCCAGCAAGGCCCAACATTGGTTTTACCATTCGCCACCTAGCCTTTTTCTTTCCCTTGAGTAGGCCTGCCCAAGGGTCATCTTTATTAAACCGCCGGGCCAGTGCTCCTCTGAGTGTTGGTCCAAACTGAGCGATGTCTGGAGCAACCAGGGGCAACTATGGGCTGGCCCACCCGACGTCTGGCTCATCCGGTGTGCCCTGAGAACGAGATATGTGCAGCTCCTATCGGGATTTGTCGGCACATCTGGGTGGCTTTGCTGGTGTTGTTTTACCATTGTCGAAATGTCTTGTAACCAGGATTCCGAGTCTGATCAGGTCTTCCTGCTAGAAGGAATATCCTTCATTGACCTTGAGAGCTTGTGATGGGGTAAGTTGGGACACCCCTGCAGGGATTATGAACTTTCGGAAGCCGTGCCCGCGGTTATGGGCAGATGGGAATTTGTTAATGTCCGGTTGTAGAAAACCTGAAGTTGACCTTAATTAAAATGCACCAACCGCGTGTGTTACCGTGACGGTCTCTTCCCGGCGGGGTCCGGGAAGTGAACACGCTGTTGGAGTTATGCTTGACGTAGGTTGTTCTAGGATCACTTCTTGATCATAGTTGTTCGATCATGCTTTTGCCTTCTCTTCTCGCTCTCTTTTGCGAATAGGTTAGCCACCAAATGTGCTAGTCGCTTGCTGCAGCTCCACCTCATACATTTACCTTACCCATAAGCTTAAATAGTCTTGATCGCGAGGGTGCGAGATTGCTGAGTCCCCGTGACTCACAGATACTTCCAAAACCAGCTTGCAGGTGCCAATGAGTCCATGCATATGATGCAACCAAGCTCAAGGAGGAGCTCGTTGAAGATCTTGTCCTTTGTGTTGTTTTTGTTCTAGTTGATCAGTAGTGGAGCCCAGTTGGGGTCAATCGGGGACCATGTCGCATTTGGGGTTCTTCTTTTATTTTGGCTCCATGGTCGGGCCTTGATTGTAACTGGTTGATGTAATGCTTATTCATGTAATTGTGTGAAGTGGCGATTGTAAGCCAACTATGTATCTCTTTCCCTTATGTATTACATGGGTTGTGTGAAGATTACCTCACTTGCGACATTGCTTTCAATGCGGTTATGCCTCTAAGTCGTGCTTCGACACGTGGTATAGCCACATCAAGGGCGTTACAAGTTGGTATCAGAGCCTTCCCCGACCTTAGGAGCCCCTTTGCTTGATCGAATTAGCTGACGAGTTGAGTCTAGAAAAAATGTTTTGAGTCATTTAGGAATTATATATCGGAGAGTTTAGGAATTATTTTTACTTCCCAGTCCCTTCATCGCTCTAGCAAGGCATCCTGACGTAGAGTTTTGTCTCTTCTCTTCTCAAATTTCACTAAAAAAATTTTAGGATCACGCGGGTATCTTGGAATCGTTCCGATCGATTTGTGACGAGAACATTGTTCTTAGTGCCTCCTGTCATTTAGGGGTTGTGGAAGTCTCCCGGGGAGTTGAGCTCCGAGGTGTTGTCGTCACAATTTTATCGTTGCAGTTCTGGAATACCTGTGTTTAGTTTCGCCGACATCGAAAATCTCTTTTATGCAGTTGTTGGTTAGATAACCTCGACGCCACCCAGTACTGGGGCGGGAGTTCGGGAGTACTGCCATAACTTGTATAACGGATGCTTTTCGAAGGTTGAGGTAGACGACTTCCGAAGTTTTCTCGGTTATGTGTTGAAGGATGGATACAGCTGGATGTAGGATTTGCTAGATTTGGGTGAGATATTATGCTTCCCCTGTATCCGCAACACCTGATTGCATAACCAGAAAGGTTCGGGTGTTTCATAAGTGGGAATTCAAGTAGCTCTCAGGATATCTTTCCGACAGATGTATGATATGAAATTGGGGTTCGACGTCTAGTGGTCTGCCTATTCACGGTTGGTTTTACAGTGGTCTCATTGTGTCTTAAAGTGTCCTTGGCTATGCCGACTCGGGGACGCTTCGTATGTCATGTGCACTGCCTTGTACATGATGGTGCTGTACGATCGAGCCCGTGTAGGCCCCACCACAAAAAGTTCGGACGAAATCTCTATCATATGTTTGTTCCGGCTTATCCTGCAAGCCAATCCTTTGTTTTTGTTTTGAGTTGTGGTATTCGAGTTGCTTCGAAGTCAAATGTTGATTCCATACCTTTTCCTAAGTGGTGTTCTCATATTTCTATGTGGATACTAATCCTTCTCGATCATCGAGTTTGTCATGTCAATCCTTTTCACCGGTGTGTTTCTCTTCTAGTGGTTCCGATCATTTCAACATCAGCAAAATCAAGTATCAGTTCTTCTCAACGTTGGTTGTTTTCATCCATCCCAAGTTGCCTTGTTTTTTCCCACCCTCCCAGCCTTGTTTCTTCAAGGACCCAGATTTCTTATTCAAGTATCCATTTTATTGATGGAAGTCTCTCCATTCCTTTTCCGTTAATGTTCTTATCCGGTGATTCTCAGGAAGATTCTAATGGAGCTTCAAGTTCGTCATTCTTCATTCTTTTTCTTCTCCGATGGATTCTATTAAAGCTTTTGGTGTTGATCATACCCTTTTCCTCATTTCAATGCTGTCTCATGTCGGTGCAATTCTTAATCATTCACCTCTCGCTATTTAGTTGTTCCGGAGTGCTGAAGATATCTCGGAAGGCTCGTCTTTTCCTTCAAGATCCGTTCAAACCTAATCCGAGGTTGTTATCTCATTCAAGCCATTTTATTTAACCGGTGCTTTCTCTCTTTAAATCATTCAACGGTGTATCTTTTGAGTGGGCCCTAACCCACAGGTCTTTTCCCAGGATCTTACCTGACTCTTCTCTTTTCCCGGCGTTACTCTCAAATTCTTTTCCAAGTTTGACGTAAGAATGAATTTTTCATCAGTCAAATGCTTTTCTCCAAGATCTTTCAAATTCTTTTCATCGTTGGCTCAACTTTTCCATTCTTCATTCCGGTGTGCCTTAATAATTCTTGGTGGTGTTTCTCGTCGTCATTTGAAGACCGAAGAAGAGTTTTACCTCCATATCTTATTCGTTCTCTCAGAGATTCGTGGTTCTAATTTGAGGCCATCCTCTCGTAATTGTTTGATTGTGAAAATTCTTTTTATCCATCCGGAGCAATTCAGGAGCCTTTTCAACTTGTTCATCCGGAGCTCATCATCTAAGATTTATTCATTCTCAGTTTTCAGCTATCATTCTCCAAATTTTACCGGTGCTTCGTTCAAGTGATCTTTAATCGGCTCGTGATCTCTTCGTTCTCATGTATCTAAATCCTCTCAATCATCTTCATGTATTTGCTAATTCTTCCTGGTGTTTCTTTATGTTTTATTTGTTCTTTTTCAATTCTTACGGTGGTTTGTTCAAGAGTTTTCTTCCTTCGTGTATCATACCCATGCATTCGTGCTTTTCAAATTCTACCGGTGGTTCATTGAAGACCTTCTCAAGTTTGCGCTATATCTCTCTTATTCTTTCTACGAGGATAAGTAGTATGCCAAATCCGTTGCTTGTCAGCAATTAAATTGTTGAAGGATACGCATAACATAATTCTTATTCTTGTTCCATCCAAGTGATTAATTCTTTTTTCCAGAGTGGTTCATCATATCATATTGTCAGTTTGAGATGCTTTATCTTTTCTTTCCCGTAGTTCCAAGCTCTAATTATCACGGAGATCCATCTAAATTATTACAAGGGTTCACCTTGTGTTTTCAATTTCTTTTTCTTGTTATTCTTTTCTTACCGGAGTTTCTTCATGGAGGCTATACATGATGGTTCATCAAGGATTTATTCCCTTCTCGAAGCATTCATCAAGATTCTTTTCTAAGAAGCTTAAGTTTCTTCATCTTGCAATCAGGAGTGCAATTCTTTCTACCATATTATTGGAGATGGTATTATGTCATTCTTGATAATTTGAGTTCTTGTTTCATGTTTCACAAGTTATCGAGAATGGGGTATTTTAAATCCATCAACCTCTTCATTGGAGTTATCTTGGGTTATATTTCACCTAAAGTTTTCCCTAAGGATTGTTGCTATTATGGTGCTTACAAAGGACCCAAGTTCTTCTTTATCCTCCTGGTGAAATAAGTTCCTCGTCTCCTTGTTCATACCAATCCAATTCTTTTCCCGTGAGTGGCAGGTTGTCACCTCATAATTTGAGATGTACTCCATAAGACCATATCAAGCTTATTCTTTTCGTTGTTGGTGTTCCAACAACTCCGTTACACCCTTCCCCTAAAGATGCCTCTTCAAGCTCTTTTGTGGCAGAAGTTGGCATTTTCTTCTCAATTCTCCTATGGCAATTATCTATCTTCTATTCTTTTGCTCCGGAGGCATTGTGATGATGCTTTCTTCAACCATCATCTTGTTTCATCAAAGATAATGTTCTTTTCGTGCTTACCGTTTTAACCGGAGTGTTGTTCCCTTTTGCTCAAGTTATTTTCATTTTATCAAGTTTTTGACTTCCGTTCCAACCGGAGTGCTGTCCGAATTTGTTCTTCCTTGTTCCTCTTTCCTAACGGAGTGTTTTCAACTTCGTTCATCTCCGTTGTATTCTTTTCTCGAAATGGCTTAACCTTTTCAAGGTTCTTTGGTTTCACCCGTTTGTCAAAGGAGCAACTTAGCTTTACCTCTTCTCTTTCTCTTCTGTTTTTTTCCTCCGGTGCCATTCTAGATCTCGGGACGAGATCCTCTCGTAGTGGTGGAGTGTTGTAACGCCCCGAGACCGATGTGCCAGGTGTCCTCTAGTTATTCGCTGTTGTTGCCTTGTCATTGCTTGCGTGTCATGCATTGCATATCATGTCATCATGTGCATTTCATTTGCATACATGTTCGTTTCATGCATCCGAGCATCTTCCCCATTGTCCGTTTTGCAATCCGGCGGTCCTATGTCACCCGGTGTCCCTTTCTACCTCTTTTCGTGTGTGTGGGGGTTAAACATTTCCGGATTGGACCGAGACTTGTCATGCGGCCTTGGTTTACTACCGGTAGACCGCCTGTCAAGTTTCGTACCATTTGGATTTCGTTTGATGTTCCAACGGTTAACCAAGGGACCAAGAAGGCCTTGTGTGTGTTGCAGCCCAACACCCTTCCAAAGTGGCCCAAAACCCAACTAAGACCTCTCCATCATCTCGGTCGTTCGATCACGATCGCGTGGCCGAAAACCGCACCTCATTTGGAGCTTCCTAGCTCCCTCTACCTATAAATATGTGGCTCTCCACGAATTTTTCGCGCGGTCCAAACCCTAGCTTCTTCCCACTCCGCCGCCGGACATGTCCGCGCCCGCCGGACGCGTCCAGCCTCCACCTCACTCCGGCCAACCAGAGGCCGCCACGTCACCAACCCTGCCGCCGCATCCAACCTCGCGCCGCCACCTGTCCCGGCGTCCTCCCACCAGCCGCCGCGGCCCGCCCGACCCAGGGCCGGCCCGCCCCAACCGCGCAGGGGCCCAAGCGCTCGCGCGCCTGCTGCCCCGCCGCCCGTCTCCTCGCCGCGCCGCTTGGCGCCACTCCGTCGCCCGCCGGCGTTCGCTGCCTCGCCGGCGCGGCCCCGCACCGCCGTGTCGTTCGGTCGCCGCCGCCCCGTTTTCCCGTGCGCCGCCGCCCGCGAGGAGCTCTGCCTCGCCCGCTCCTCCGGATCCCCGCCGCGGCACGAGCTCACCGGAGGAGCACCTCGCCGGAGTTCGATCAGGCCAGATCTGGACCGGGGTGGACCAGATCCACCAACCCCGCCATCCAAACGCCTCCCCGCATCCCGGATCTCGCCATCCCGCACCACCTCATCCGCCCGTTGACTTTTTCCGCGAGGTGATATGACTAAGTCCCCAAGATTTCCAGTTTCAAATGCCCATGTTCATCATGTTGTAACTTTGCATACGTAGCTCCGATTCATGCGTGTAGCATATCAAAATGTTCGTCTCCGAGAGCACATAATTTCATCTCGTTGCATCATTTTCATTTGAGCTCATCTTGATGCAAGAAATGCCGTTGGAAGAGAGCTATTTGAGATAATTGTCAGATCTGCTGCATCAAATAGCTATTTGTCATTTTTGCCATGATTTATGTGTGCATGATATGCTCCTGAGTTCTACATGAGTTTTGTTATATGCCATGCCATCTTTACAGAGGTGCTTTCCATGTATTTTTGTGATATGTGTGGTGACTAGCACAAGCTTGCAAAGTAGTGCATTCGTTAATGCTGTTTTCAGGGACTTAGAATTTCTCTAAGTCCTTGATCTGTTTTTATCAATATGCCATATGTTCATGTTGTTTCCTACTGATCCGTGCCTCTTTTGAGGATAATCAGTAAGCATGATTTGTTAATATTGTGGTTCTCTATCCATCCATGTCTATGTTTGCATTTATGGAGCACACTAGCTTGAGTCAATCGAGCTCTACTTTTGCTATTTCGTAATTCCTGGCAGATTGTCTACTTGTTAGCGATTTTGCCGAGGACGTTGCTGTTGATCCGTGCATGCCATGTTGTTGTTCTTGCCATGTCTAACTTCTATGATATGTATTCTTGATGGGTGTTTGCTTAGTTTTACCATTCGCCACCTAGCCTTTTTCTTTCCCTTGGGTAGGCCTGCCCAAGGGTCATCTTTATTAAACCCCCGGGCCAATGCTCCTCTGAGTGTTGGTCCAAACTGAGCGATGTCCGGAGCTACCAGGGGCAACTCTGGGATGGCCCACCCGACGTCTGGCTCATCCGGTGTGCCCTGAGAATGATATATGTTCAGCTCCTATCGGGATTTGTCGGCACATCTAGGTGGTTTTGCTGGTCTTGTTTTACCATTGTCGAAATGTCTTGTAACCGGGATACCGAGTCTGATCGGGTCTTACCGCTAGAAGGAATATCCTTTGTTGACCGTGAGAGCTTGTGATGGGCTAAGTTGGGAAACCCCTGCAGGGATTATGAACTTTCGAAAGCCGTGCCCGCCGTTATGGGCAGATGGGAATTTGTTAATGTCCGGTTGTAGAAAACCTGAAGTTGACCTTAATTAAAATGCACCAACCGCGTGTGTTACCGTGATGGTCTCTTCTCGGCGGGGTCTGGGAAGTGAACACGGTGTTGGAGTTATGCTTGACGTAGGTTGTTCTAGGATCACTTCTTGATCATAGTTGTTCGACCGTGCTTTTGCCTTCTCTTCTCGCTCTCTTTTGCGAATAGGTTAGCCACCAAATATGCTAGTCGCTTGCTGCAGCTCCACCTCATACCTTTACCTTACCCATAAGCTTAAATAGTCTTGATCGCGAGGGTGCGAGATTGCTGAGTCCCTGTGACTCACAGATACTTCCAAAACCGGCTTGCAGGTGCCAATGAGTCTGTGCATCTGACGCAACCAAGCTCAAGGAGGAGCTTGTTGAAGACCTTGTCCTTTGTGTTGTTTTCGTTCTAGTTGATCAGTAGTGGAGCCCAATTGGGGTCGATCGGGGACCGTGTCGCATTTGGGGTTCTTCTTTTATTTTGGCTCCGTAGTTGGGCCTTGATTGTAACTGGTTGATGTAATGCTTATTCATGTAATTGTGTGAAGTGGCGATTGTAAGCCAACTATGTATCTCTTTCCCTTATGTATTACATGGGTTGTGTGAAGATTACCTCACTTGCGACATTGCTTTTAATGCGGTTATGCCTCTAAGTCGTGCTTCGACACGTGGGAGATATAGCCGCATCGAGGGCGTTATAGTTTTGGAGGTTTCTTAGCAGCAGCTTTGGGAGCAGGTTTGGGCTTAGATGGAGCAACCCCTGACTTGATTGCATTCCCATAAGCTTCTGAGCCTTAGGAGCTGGTGCAGCATCCTCATCCTCTTCATCTGAACCTCTCGGTATGGATGATCTGCCAAGCACTTTGGTAGTGGTCTTCTTGACCCTTTGCTTCCTTTTCTTCCCTTCTCCAACTGCCTCTTTAGTTGGCTGGGAGGATTCAGCAGTGGATGCTCTGGCCTTAGACATAGGAACTCTCTTTGCTGGTGCCTTCTTATGCATCCCTGGCTTAACTATAGCAGCTGAGCCATACTCCTTTTTCAGCACCTTTTTCCTTGAAGTGGCCTCATCCTCAATGGCCACATAATCTTCATCCTCGGATTCTGAGGTTTTCTTTTTCCTGGATCTGGTTGCTGCCTTAGGTAAGTTGCTTGGAGTGCTCCTGCTTCCATCATCAGAAGAGCTGGAGGGACTAGTGCCCTCACTCATCTGGACCTGTTCTTCAGATTTGTTCTAGCTGTCACTTTGGTCAGACATCTTGCAGGCAAACTGTCAGCAGGCCCTGTGAATAGGTTGTAGATGAGGTAGAGTAGATAAGCATCACAAAGTACATAGGTTTTTCAAAATAATTGAGTCAAAAAGCTTAGTTTTAGTTCTCTACAGAAGTGATCTCGGAGCTACCAAATTAACCAACTCGATGATACCAACACAACACTTTGAACCTAAACTAGTGGACTCGGTAGGGCGGAGTCACCATTCGGTGGCACCGCGATTACTAGGGTTTCATAGAATCTTGAACTCAGTCACACCGATTTGCATGTTTCGGTCAGACCAAAAAAGGGCATGTGCAATGGCCAAGGCCGAATCGGTGAGACCGATTTCTACGGTTCGGTCGGTCCGAGATGAGTTCTACGGAGATCTAACCCTAAAATTTTTGAATCAATCTAGACCTGAGGGAGTTTTAGCTGGATGAATCAATCTCAATCGTGGCAACAAACATGGCATTGTCATTGTGCTGGGAATCGGAATGAAGAAGACAGCACAAGGGGTCGAACACTTACCCTAGAGCGGCGAGTGTTCGCTACGGCGGCAACGGTGGAGCATATTCCCATTGACGGCGACGGAGACCAACGGTGGGAGGTTGCTAGCGGAGAGAGGATGATCCGGAGACCAGAAGAGGCAGAGTAGGTTACGCCGGGGTGAGGGGTTTCTGAAATTTTTCCAAAATTTGACCCGTCAGTATATATAACCTAACCCTATCGGTGTGACCGAGTGGAATGACTCGGTGGCACCGAGATGCAGAACTTCAAGCGATTACTGCAACTTGGTGTGACCAAAACGTTCTAATCGGTTGCACCGAGATTGAAAACCTAAATCAACTTAGTGGTCTCGGTGTGACCAAAATGGATGACTCGGTCATACCGAAATGCACAAAGAGGTTTTGGAAGTTTAAGTCTATGACGAATCAGGGACTCCGAGTGCTCCTCACACAGAGTGGTTCGAATCTGACTTGATCAAACTTTGTGATGTAGTATGAATAGAGTTTGAGACGAGGAAAGCATAGATAGCTAGAGGGAGTTCTTAGGCATTCTTGTACATCCATTTGGCAGAAGAGAAAAAGTCAAACAATCAAAGCAACAAATGGATGTCCTTGAATGAATAAAATATGCATCCAACATGCTCACACAATAAGATGGCAAACGAAATATGTGACAAAGCATGCACAAACAGTCTAGCATCTATCAAGCAATTTGGCAATGACTAGGTCATCTATATATGAGTATATTGACTTAGGAGTCAAATGAGAACATTTGATCGTAGGTCATACTCATCGTTAAGCGCAAGTGGGGTTTCCACTTTTACATAAAGCATTGTTGTGTTCACACCATTAGAGTTGCTTTAGCTCAATTGATTGGAGTAAAGCTCCCCCTAGATGTGATATCCCCCTGAGAGGGATGAACTAACCTTGGGTTTTGTCGATGATGACTTCATGTAGGTTTTGAAGATGTCGGTGCTCGATGTTGATGTAGATCCTTTGGGGCAATCCTTTGGAGTGAGTTGCACTTTCAATACCTACACGGGTTAGTCCCACAAGGAACAAACAAGGATATCCATAGACATAGAGTAATGTTCACATAGAATGATTTCCATGAAAGCATTAGGTTACCTTGTCCCTTGTCTTACCAACAAGAGGGTTTGTGACTCCTTGAACTAGTGCAAGATATGGAAGTTGTTTGAACTTGTCCTCGCCAAAATGATATGAGTGAAGTGTGTTGGCGGAGTCACCCTCAAGAACTCTCTAGTTCTTCTTCTTCGGGATCCACACCATCTTGATGGGAATCCTTGGAGTTGTAGTCGTACTTGATGAAGTAGAGCTTGATGTAGTCTTGGGAACCCACTTGACCAAGGCTTTGGGAGCTTCTTCAAATGCATCAATCTCCTCTTGAAGCTTGTCCTTGCCTTTTAGCTTGTGGTTTTGTGGTCGAAGATCATCTTGAGCTTGTGTTCCTTCTAAAGAAGTAGGATCATACTTCTCTTGTTGACGAACAAACTTGGTCTTGGGGTATTGATCTTCTTCCCACTCAACTCCATTGGCATTGAACTTTCGTTCAAAACCAACACCTTGATCCTTCCTGTGTCTTCCTTGCTTGCATACAATTTCCTCAAATTGCTTACTTCCGGCAAGGCTCTTGTAAACACCTTTCTCTATAATTCCCATCAATAAGCTATTTTCTTGCTCAAGAGTAACTTGGCTAAGAGAATCATTACTGGAATCTAGAGAACTACTAGAAGCAACATCATTGAGTTTAGCATGATTATTGTTACTACTAGAAGAAGAATCTTTCTTACTCTTGTTGCTAGATTTAACTTGTGGCATGTAAGTAGACAAAAGTAAACACTTGGCAATGTAAGAAGAACTTTTCTTCCGAAGATCATCATTGATCGCCTTTAAGAACTCATGCTCTTGCTCAAGGTTGAGCTTGTCAAAGCGTAGCATCTCATGTGTCTTTAAGAGCTCTCGATGATTTTCCAAGGTAGTTTCATGAGCTAACTTAAGAGTGTTTAGCTCTTTAGTTAGACGCTCAATCTCCTTCTTATCATCATTATTCGTTTTGTCTTGATTAGCATGATTAATAGCAAGTTCATCATAGTTTTCATCATTGGAATTGTCAACATGTAAATCATCATCACCTAGAAAGTCATCTTCATCACTAAAGAAATCTTCCACTTCGTTCATTTGGTGACTCAAATATGTCGTAGGAGTTGGTTGACACAAGTGCTAGACCGGCAACACCTTCATCTTGAGTATATTCGGAGTCGGAGTGATAGTTTCTTTCGGAGTGACTGTCGGAGTCGGAGCCGGATACCCATTCACCAACATGAGCTTGATGTCTTCTTTTTGTGTAGCTCTTTGAAGATTTGTCCTTCCTCTCCAAATCCTGGCTTCTCCGACAGGGTCTTCGTTCATAACGATCATCTCTACTCCTTCTCTCTCTTTGGCGGTGATTCTTCTCTCCTACTTCTTCTTTTGGGAGAATCTTCTCGTGTTTTGTAAGGAGCCATACACTCATTTGAATAGTGTCCGGGTCTTCCACAATTGTAGGAGTTACGATCACGACTAGAAGATCTTTTGTCATTTTAGGACCTTGACTTAGAACTTCTTTCCTTGCTTCTATTCTTGTGGAACTTGTTGAAGTTCTTCACCATTAGGCTCAATTCTTCATTGAAGGTTTGCTTCTCATTTGATGACGTGGGGGCATCACATGAGGCTTTGTAAGAACCACTTGACTTGTTGTGGAGCTCTTCCTTATCCTTGAGTGACATCCCATGAGCGACAATTCTTCCAACGACTTCCGTTGGCTTGAGATCTTTGTGGTTAGGCATCATTTGGACCAATGTGCACACGGTATCATATTTTCCACCCAAGGCTCTTAGGATCTTCTTGATGATGAATCTATCGGTCATCTCTTCACTTCCTAAGCCAGCAATCTCATTTGTAATGAGAGCAAGCCTAGAGTACATTTCAGCGACACCTTCACCATCCTTCATTTTGAACTTGTCAAGTTGGCTTTGAAGCACATCCAATTTGGATTCCTTGATGGAGTCAGTACCTTCGTCCATATCAATCAAAGTATCCCAGATTTCCTTTGCATTCTCAAGACGGCTGATTTTGTTGAATTCTTCAGGGCACAATCTGTTGAAGAGAATATCACAAGCTTGATTATTGTATTGCCGCATCTTTAACTCTTCCACGGTAGCTTCACGGTTCGGTTCTATCCCATCAAAGAGTTCACCTTGCAAGCCAATACACACAATAGCCCAAACGGCAGGGTTATGTCCAAGAATATGCATTTTCATCTTATACTTCCAACTAGCAAAATTAGTACCATCAAAGTAAGGACCTCTACGGTGGTAATTTACCTCGCTAGATGCCATACTCTCCTAGGTTGTGAAACCAAGGATATGACCACCAAAATCTATGGAAATCAAAGCAAATGGAGACGAAAGCGCTGATACCACTTGTAGGATCAACAGTAAGTCTAGAGGGGGTGACTAGACTACTTGACCAAATAAAAATCTAGCCTTTTCCCAATTTTAATTCCTGGTAGATTTTAGCAACTTAGCACAAGTCAAGCAAACAACCTACACATGCAATTCTAAGAATAGCAGCGGAATGTAAAACAATTGCATATGAAGGTAAAGGGAGGAGTTTAGAGGGAGCAAATGCAATGTAGACACGAAGATTTTTGGCGTGGTTCCGATAGGTGGTGCTATCATACATCCACGTTGATGGAGACTTCAACCCATGAAGGGTAACGGTTGCGTGGGTCCACAGAGGGCTCCACCCACGAAGGGGCCACAAAGAAGCAACCTTGTCTATCCCACCATGGCCATCGCACACGAAGGACTTGCCTCACTAGGGTAGATCTTCACGAAGTAGGTGATCTCCTTGCCCGTACAATCTCCTTGGTTCAACTCCACAATCTTGACGGAGGCTCCCAAGTGACACCTAATCAATCTAGGAGACACCACTCTCGAAGAGGTAACAAATGGTGTGTTGATGATGAACTCCTTGCTCTTGTGCTTCAAATGGCAGTGTCCCCAACACTAAACTCTCTCTCATAGGATAGGATTTGGTGGAAAGATGATTTGAGTGGAAAGCAACTTGGGGAAGGCTAGAGATCAAGACTTATGTGGTTGGACTGAAGTATCTTGACCTCAACACAAGTGTAGGTGGTTCTCTCTCAGAAAATGTATGTTGGAAGTGTAGGCATGTTCTGATGGCTCTCTCAACGAATGAAGAGTGGGTGCAGGAGTATATATAGCCTCCACACAAAATCTAACCGTTATACACAAATCACCAAACTCGATGCGACCGAATTATACAACTTGGTCAGACCGATTTAGTTCATAATGTGACCGTTAGGCTTTTCGGTGGGACCGATATCATTAGGGTTAGGGCATAACGTAATCTCAGTGAGACTGATTACACAAACTCGATGAGACCAATTTTGGTAATAGACTAACGAGAGTGTTGTTCTGGCAAACTCGGTGGGACCGATTCGCTCTATCGGTAGAACCGAAACGTTATGAAAGGGAAACAGAGAGTTTGCATTGCAATCTCGGTTGGACCGATCGCTCATCTCGGTTTGACCGAAACGTTACGAAGGGAAACAGAGAGTTTGCAATCCCATCTTGATGAGACCGAGATCCCTATCGGTAAGACCGAAAAGACTAGGGTTTCTGGCAGTGGCTATGTCAACTAAACTCGGTGGCTCTGGATAGACAGTTTCGGTGGGGCCGAGTTTGACTTTTGGTTTGGGACATATGTGGATGTGATAAAGTAGTTGAGGGTTTTTGGAGCATATCACTAAGCACTTTGAGCAAGAAACTCATTAAGCAACACCTCACCCCCTCTTGATAGTATTGGCTTTTCCTATCGACTCAATGTGATCTTGGATCACTTAAAATAAAAAAATGTAGAGTCTTGAGCTTTGAGCTTGAGCCAATCCTTTGTCCTGAGCATTTTGAGGGATCCACTTTCTAATCCATGCCATGCCAATCATTTAGCTTTTCCTAAAATATTTATATTCAAGTAGCAGTAGCTCAATCAGTTATATGTTGTTAGGAATTACCAAAACCACCGGGGATAGTTGCACTTTTAGATGCTCATGATAAGACATATCTTCTTGGAGATCAATATCTTCGAAGTTGATGGTGCGCTCAGGAGTCTTGAAGATTAAGAAGATGTGACATGTGAAATACATTGTGCACGTTTGCGAAGTTGGACGGAAGCTCAAGTTGATAGGCAAGGTCGCCTCTTTTCCCAATGATCTTGAAAGGACCCATGTATCTAGGGGCAAGCTTCCATTTGGTACCGAAGCGACGTGTACCTTTCATTGGAGAGACACGGAGGTAGACATGGTCTCTGATCTCGAAAGCCAAGTCACAGTGCTTGCTATCACAGTAACTCTTCTAGTGTGATTGCGCGGCTTTTAGATTTTCACGGATGACTTTACACATTTCTTCATCTTATGTGATTAAGTCATTGCCAAGAAGTTGGCGTTCATAAGTCTCTGACCAATTGAGAGGAGTATGACACTTTCTGCCGTAGAGAATTTTGAATGGGGCCTAGCCCGGACTCACTTGGAAGCTGTTGTTGTACGAGAACTCGGGATATGGAAGACAATCTTTCCACTTCATACCGAAGGAAATAACACAAGCCCTGAGCATATCTTCAAGGATTTGAATGACTCGCTCGACTTGGCCCCTAGTTTGAGGATGGAAAGCTTTGCTGAAGCGAATGTTGGTGCCCATGGCCTTCTGGAAGGAGTCCCGAAACTTGGAGGTGAAAATGCTTCCATGATCTCAAGATATCAATTGCGGAATGTCGTGCAAGGAGACAATCCTAGAGGTGTATAGCTCTGCCAGCGGAGCTCCTGTGATAGATTCTTTATTTGGAAGGAAATGAGACACTTTAGTAAGCTTGTCAATGACAACGAAGATTGCATCATTTCCACACTTGGACTAAGGAAATATAGTGACGAAGTCCATTTCAATATGTTCAAACTTCCATTCTAGAATAGCAAGAGGTTGGAGGAGACAAGCTGGTCATTGGTGTTATGCTTTCACCCTTCAGCAGACATCACATTCATTCACGAATTGAGAAATCTCTCACTTCATTCGAGTCCACCAATACGACTGCTTGTGGTCATGGTACATCTTCGTACTTCCAGGATAAATGGATAGAAGGGAATTGTGCGCCTCGTTCATAATGACTTTCCTTAGATCACCTTTAGGAACCACAATCCGGTCCTCGAAGAATAGAGTGTCTTTGTCATCAATGCGATAGCACTTGTATTTGGGTTTGCTCTTGGCAATCCCATTTTTCACCTTCTTCACCATGGTATCAAGAAGTTGTGCCTCATGAATTTGATCTTCCAAAGTAGGAGAGACTTGGATATTGGCAAGAAAGCCTTGAGGAACAACTTGGAGGTTCAGTTTGCGGAAAGCTTCACAAAGGTCCGGTTGGAAGGGCTTGAGAATTAAGCTGTTGCAGTAAGCCTTCCTGCTCAAAGCATCTGCAATGAGATTGGCCTTGCTTGGAGTATATTCAATACTCGGATTGTATACTTGAATCATTTAGACCCATCGAGTCTGCCTGAGGTTGAGGTTAGGTTGAGTGAAGATGTACTTGAGGCTCTTATGATCTGTGAAGATGTCCACTTTCCTTCCCAACAAGAGATGTCTCCACGTTAATAATGCATGTACAACTGCCGCCAACTCAAGATCGTGAGTGGGGTATTTACTTTCATTGGGCTTCAACTGGCAAGAGGTATAAGACACAACTTTCTTCTCCTGCATTAACACAGCACCGAGACCTTGCAAGGAAGCATCACAGAAAACTTCGAATGTCTTGGATTCGTAAGGAGGAGTCAAGACAGGAGCTGTGACCAGCTTCTCTTTGAGGGTGTTGAAAGCAACGTCACACTCAGGCGTCCAGACATACTTGACATGCTTCTGGAGGAGGTTGGAAAGAGTCTTTATAATCTTAGAGAAATTCTCAATGAATCTTCGACAATAGCTTGCAAGCCCAAGAAAACTGTGGAGCTGCTTGACATTTTGAGGAGGCTCCCAATTCACAATTGCAGACACCTTCTCAGGATTAACAATGATGCCCTTGGAGGAGATGATATGACCAAGGTAAAGAACTTCGTCAAGCCAGAACTCACAATTGGAAACTTCGCATATAATTGATGCTCTCTCAGTTTGTCAAGCACCAATCTCAAATGCTTGGCATGATCCTCCTTATTCTTGGAAAAGACCTAGATATCATCGAGATACACCAAGATGAAATCATTTGTGTAAGGGTTGAATAAGAAGTTCATCATGTGAGAGAACATTGGAGGAGCATTGACAAGGCCGAAAGACATGACAGTATATTCATAAGAACCATAGCTTGTTCTGAATGCTGTCTTGGGGATATCTTGTTCAGGAATGCAAATCTGATGATAACTCATACGGAGGTCAAGCTTGGAGAATACTTTAGCACCTTTAAGTTGCTCGAAAAGCTCATTGATGTTGGGAAGTGGATACTTGTTCTTTATTGTCTTCTTGTTCAATGGACGGTAGTCGACGCAGAGTCGTTCCATTCCATCCTTCTTCTAGACAAAAAGAACACCACAACCCCATGGAGATGAACTAAATCTGATCAGACCCATACGCTCTTGTTCATCGAATTGTTTCTTCAACTCCTCTAGTCCAAGCTTATAAGGACGCTTGCAAACAGGTTCCGTGCAAGGCTCAAGATCGATAGCAAATTCTACTGGCCGGTGAGGAGGCATTCCCGGAAGCTCTTCTAGAAAGACGTCTTGATATTCACAAACGACTGGAATTTGAGAGATGGCATTCAACTCGCCCTTCTCATTGAGATAAAATAGTCGAATGGTTTCGTCACGAGCGGCATAGATGATCACATCCTTAGAAGAGTGTGTCAATTGAATCTGCCTGGCAGCACAATCAAGCTGAGCCTTGTGCTTAGAAAGCCAGTCCATCCTGAGAATTAGATCAATATCCGAGTCACCAAGAACAATTGGAGAAGACAGAAATTTATAGTTTCCCATCTTTGATAGAGACATCCGGAACCAAGGAGCTTGCATTCATGAATTTACCCGGAGAGACAACTGACAACTGTCTAGGCAAATCTTGGAAAACCAACTCATGCTTCGATGCAAAAGGCCTTGAAATAAAACAACGCGATGCACCAGTATCAAATAAGACTTTTGCAGGAAAGTCATTAACAGGAAGGTTACCCATGATCACTTCTAAACAATCCTCTGCCTGAGCTGCGTTCATCATGTTCACCTTTGCCGACTTGGAATTATGCTTGACCACTACATTGCTGGAAGATCTCAGAGGAGGACGAGGCGGAAGGCGCCCTTGGTTGAAGCACTTGTTTGCATAGTGCCCTTTCTGCTGACACTTGTTGCAAGTAACCTCTGAGAGCGGGCGATGATAAGGAGTACTTGACCTTGGAGTTTGAGACTGAGCTTTGTTCTGATAGCCTGGGTTGGGTGGGTGGGAAGATCTATTGCCACCTTTGCTCTTCTGCTGGTAGGACTGGCGAACTGGAGGAGGAGGAGGCAACCAGAACTTATGTTGCTTAGCTTCCACTTGTGATGAAGAAGAATATTTAACTACATCCCTGACTCTCTTCTTAGATGCCTCACACTGGAGCGGAGCAGCTTCTTGCTTTATTGCCATGTTATAGAATTGATCGAACTTGGTTGGCTCAAGAAGCACGAAAGCTAACTGCAGATCTTCTCTGAGGCCACCTCTAAATTGATAGATCATACTCTTTTCGTCAGGAATGTCTTGTTTAGCGAAGCGAGCAAGTTTCTGAAACTGGATATTGTATTGGTACACGGACATGCTGCCTTGCTTGAGATTGCGGAACTCCTTACGCTTGCTCTCAGCAACACTTGGTGGGATGTAATGAGATTTGAAGTCTCGGCGGAAATCATCCCAGGTAATCACACGACCTCCTATGGAATCTCTATATTGTTGAAACCACTCAGCAGCTTGGTCCTTGAGTTGAAACGAAGCAAACTTGACAAAGTCCTCAGGCCTGACATTGTTGCATTCAAAACTTTTGCAGATATCCACGAGCCAATCGTCGGCGTCTGTGGCCTCGGCACACTTGTTGAAGGACTTCGACTGGTTTGCGAGGAACTGGTTGAGGGTAGCAAACTGAGGTTGATTGTGTGCCTTGGCCTTGATTTCCTTGGTTGCGCTCTTCCAAGAGTTGCATAAGAATCTGAGTGTTGGCGTTGGTGGCTGCCATGACAGTTTGCCATCCCTCCGGAGGTGGAGGTGGTGGCGGAGGGTTCGACTATTCCCTAGCATTGCGGTCTGGATTCTGACACGTTGGAGGAGCCATCCTGAAGAGGGTGACATCCGTTAGAATCTTGGTAGACAGATATTCAAGTTGAATCAATGGATCGAAATTGCAACATAAAGTCTTCACAAAAATCATTCGAACAAGGATGAATGAATGAATTCCAATGTAAATCATCACACGTTCATTAGGTTGAGAAGCCACTTAGATAAAGGTAGATGAATAAAGCAACAAGGTACAATATGAAGAAATAAGTGGTAAGGATTACCCAATCACAAACCAAATATCTGCGGGAAGAAATACTAGAGCTACTTGAATTCTCACCTATAAAACTCCCGAAACTTTCGGGTTATGCAATCAGGTGTTGGGGATACATGGGAAGCATAATATCTCACCAAAACTAACAATTCCTACATCCAGCTGTATCCATCCTTCAACACATAACCAAGAAACCTTCGGAAATCATGTACCTCCACCTTCGAAAAGCATCCGTTATATGAGTTATGGCAATACTCCCGAACTCCCGCCCCAGTACTGGGTGGAGTCGAGGTTATCTCACCAACAACTGCATAAAAGAGATTCTCGATGTCGGCGAATTCATGTATTCTAGAACTGCAGCGATAAATTTGTGATGACAACACCTCAGAGCTCAACTCCCCGGGACACTGCCACAACCCCTAAATGTCAGGAGGCACCAAGAACAATGTTCTCGTCACAAGACTATCGGAACGATTTCAAGATACCCGCATGATCCTAATTTTTTGGGTGAAATTTGAGGAGAGAAGAGTCAAAACTTCTATGTCAGGAGGCCTCACCAGAGCGATGAAGGGACTGAGGAGTAAAAGAATCCTACTCTTCGATATATATAATCCTAAGGAGCAAAACATTTTGTTCTAGACTCAACAACGTCAGCGATTCGATCAAGCTGGGGGCTCCTAAGTCGGGGATGGCTCTGATTACCAACTTGTAACACCCACAATGAGCTATATCTCCCACGTGTCAGGGCACGAATTAGATGCATAGTCTCATGGTAGGTTTGTCGCAAGAGGGGTAATCTTCACACAATCCCAAGTACTGAATAAGAAAGGGATAAAGAGTTGGCTTACAATCGCCACTTCACACAATACATAAATAATCCATACATCATCCAAGGTACAATCAGAGGTCCGACTACAGAACCAAAATAAAGGAAGACAACCCCAAATGCTAGATCCCCGATCGTCCCAACTGGGCTCTACTAGTGATCATCAGGAAACGAAACATAGTAACGACCCAAATCCATGTCGAACTCCCACTTGAGTTCGGTAGCATCGCCTGCACTGGCATCATCGGCACCTGCAACTGTTTGGAAGTATCCGTGAGTCACGAGGACTCAGCAATCTCATACCCGCGAGATCAAGACTATTTAAGCTTATGGGTAGGAGAAGGTAGTGAGGTGGATCTGCAGCAAGCACTAAGCATATATGGTGTCTATCATACGCAAATAAGAGCGAGAAGAGAAGCAACGCACGGTCGAAAAGCTATAAGTGATCAAGAAGTGATCCTGAAACTACATACGTTCAAGTATAACACAAGACCGTGTTCTCTTCCCGGACTCCGCCGAAAAGAGACCATCACGGCTACACACGCAGTTGATTCATTTTAATTAAGTTAAGTGTCAAGTTCTCTACAACTGGATATTAACAAATTCCCATCTGCCACATAACCGGGGCACGGGTCTTGAAATTTTATACCCTGCAGGGGTGTCCCAACTTAGCCCATTACAAGCTCTCACGGTCAACGAAGGATATTCCTTCTCCCGGAAAGACCCGATCAGTCTCGGAATCCCGGTTACAAGTCATTTTGACAATGGTAAAATAAGACCAGCAAAGCTGCCCGATGTGCCGAAAAATCCCGATAGGAGTCGCACGTATCTCGTTCTCAGGGCACACCGGATGGTCCAGACGTCGGGTTGGCATAGACCCTGGTTGCCCAGCGGGCGCCGGACATCGCCCAGTTTGGACCAACACTTAGAGGAGCAATGGCCCAGGGGTTTAAAACAAAGATGACCCTTGAGTCCGCGAAACCCAAAGGAAAAAGGCTTAGGTGGCAAATGTTAAAATCAAGGATGGGCCTTGCTGGAGGAGTTTTATTCAAAGCGAACTGTCAAGGAGTTCCCATAACACCCAACCGCGTAAGGAACGCAAAACCAAGGAACATAACACTGGTATGACAGAAACTAGGGCGGCAAGAGTGGAACAAAACACCAGGCATAAGGCCGAGCCTTCCACCCTTTACCAAGTATATAGATGCATTAAAGTAAATAAGAGATAATAATGATATCCCAACAAATCCATGTTCCAACATAGAACAAGCTTCATCTTCACCTGCAACTAACAACGCTATGAGAAGCGCTGAGCAAAAGCGGTAACATAGCCAAACAACGGTTTGCTAGGACGGTGGTTAGAGGCTTGACATGGTAATGTGGGAGGCATGATATAGAAAGTGGTAGGTAGCGCGACATAGCGATAGAACGAACAACTAGCAAGCAAAGATAGAAGTGATTTCGAGGGTTTGTTCATCTTGCATGCAAAGTTCTCAAAGTTGTCTAAAACTTGATCCTCGTAAGCGTAGTCAACAGGTTCCTCGGTCACGTACTCATCTCCCGGCTCTACCCAAGGCAAGAACACAAGCAAAAGGAACAACAATCAATCACGATGCAATGCATAAGCAACATGATGCAATACATGGCATGGTATGCAAGACATGATATGCAATGCATATGCGTGCTCCGAAAGGGAAAGAATGCTCAAGGCATCAACTTGGCAAACCATGTATGCCGTTGGAAATATGAGATGATTTCGGTTGAAATTGATATAAAGATCACCGGAAACGGATGCACGATTTGCAAATGGCAAGCAAAACAAGGATGTCGCAAAACTACGATTAACAGCACGATGGCACTTAGAATGCAACAAGAAACTAAGCTACTGCACTCCAACATATCAATAAGGCACATGGCAGTGATGTAAAAGACATGCTTGACAAAACATGAACACTGAGCTACGGCTAAATCACAATATAATAGGTTCAAACAAGCATGGAAAAAGTGCAAAAGATATCAACATGCTACAGGATCATATCATACCAAATAAAGGCATGACATGATTCTACTAAATGCACAGAACAAAATTCCCTTAGTGAACATGAGCCAAAAAGGCACACAAGATATGATGGCACCCATGTAAACATAGCAAGTTTTATTAATAGTTTCAGACATAGAAGAAAAACAGAGCATGGCATAAACAGAATTATGGTAGCAACTTTGCAAGCTGGAACAACTCACCAAAAGCATTTAATGACAATATAAGCATAACAATAGCAATATAACATGTTCATGAAGCTAACCATGGAAAGATCATGTTAATAGGATGCATGGATCACTAGCAACAAACGTGGCAAAATTGATTAACATGTTAACATTCTGCCAGGAACATTTTATAGCAAAAGTAGAGCAAGCAAATAACTTTCTAGAGCAGTCCATAATTCCAAACAGGGGCATGTATGGGTAGATCATGACCACATCTTCAAAACATCCTTACTGAAGTATCCCAAAATAATCATGGATTTCACTGTAGCATCAAGTTCACATGGCATCAAAATAACAGCAGGAAAGTCCCTGAAAACAGCAACATCACGAAGCCTAGTTTGCATGCTTGTGCTAGTCACCACATATATCACACAAATACAAGACAAGAACCTCTGTAAATATGGCATGATTTAGTTAAAGACACATGTAGACCTCAAGCTCGTATGATGCACACATCCAATGCAAAAAAAATGACAAAACCTCATAAACTGATAAGTACCAGCAGTTAACATTTTATAGCACTCTTGCATCAACGAAAAAGGCATCATAATGGGAAGTATCATGCATGGAAATGCTTCTACCGTGAAGAGCTCAATGAGACGAACAATTTGACATATCATATGCATGATTTGGAGCCACAGTCATCGAGATGTGATGCGATGAACATGGCATAAAAATATTAGTGGGAAAGGGACTTAGACGAAATTGACCTCGCCCAGATCTAGGGTTTCAGTGGCACGTGAACCGAGGATGGCCGGAACTTCGCCGGGACGGTGGAACGCGGCAGCTGGAGCTCGAGGAAGGAGGGAGGCTGGCGGATCTGGGGTTGCCGGAGCTCGGGGCAGCGGAGGAGCTCGGCCGGCGACGCGGGACGGTGCGCGCGACGGCGAGCGATGGTTGGCAGAGGAGATCGGCAAAGGCGGCAGCCGGTTCGGGTGGCGAGAGGGCAGGGTCGGGGTGGCGCCGGCGGACGTCGACAGAGGCGGCCGCCGGTGCGGAGAGGACGGGCGGCGGCGGAGATGCGGTCGGGCGGTGCCGCGCGGGCCGGGTGAGCCGGCGGCGTCGCGCGGTGGCGGAGCCACGTGGCGAGCGGGGATAGGCTGCGGGCGGCGGTGCGGATTCGTCCGGCTCCTCCGGACGTTTTCGGCGGCGAAGGGGAGCGGTTGCTAGGGTTTTAGACTGCGAAATTTGGAAGGGGGCATATATATAGGTAGGTGGAGTTTGGAGTGTCCAAATGGGGTGCGGTTTTCGCCCACACGGTCGTGATCTGATGACGGGGGACATGGAGATGGTTTAGATGGGTTATTGGGCCATTTCGGAGGGGTTTTGGGCTGCAACACACAAGAGGCTTTTGCGGTTACCCCGTTAACCGTTAGAGCATCAAACGGCCTCCAAATGGAACAAAATTTGACAGGCGGTCTACCGGTGGTGTACCAAGGCCACTTGGAAAATCTCGGTACATTCCGAGAAAGCATAACACCCGCTCACGAAAAGAGACAAGCGGGGTGCGCCGGTGCACGTGGGTGTGTCGGATTGTGAAACGGACAACGGGAAAATGCTCGGATGCATGAGACGAACACGTATGCAAATGCGATGCACATGATGACATGATATGAAAAGCATGACATGAACAAAAAGTAAAACAAAGACAAAAACTCAACCATGAAGGGAATCTCATAACTTAAAGCCGAAATTGGCAAGAGTTGGAGTTACAAATATGGCAAGTTACATCCGGGTTGTTAGAGAGGACCTCAACGAGAACGCCGCTCGCGGTGCCCCTGATCTTCCCCGGCGTGACCCCATTCCGCTAATGCCCCTGTGCCATGGTGCCATGCCCCACTGCTGCCGCTGCAAAGCCCGCTGTCGGCGGATGCGTCCCGCTTGTCCCGGACCTCCCCTGCTTCGCCAAGTCCACCGCCGCCGCCTCGCAGCCTCATTCGTGCCCTGATCCGGGATCCGCGCGTCTAGTCCGCCACCTGCTGCCGTCTTCCCGGTGAACCTTGCGCGACCTCTTGCCTCGTCTTCGTCTGCGAGCGACCGAAGCCGCGCCCAGCACCCGCTTGGCCAGCGGCAAGTCCCGCTCCGATTGACCGCTCCCCGCCTGCATCGCGTGGCCAAGTGCCTCCTCCCTCGCCTCGATACTGTCCTTGGCCCATGGTGAGAACCCCTAGCCCACTATGCTCTTATTCGGCCCAATTCGTGTTTTTTTTCCTGGATGGATTTAGCTAATTTCCATAGTTCATGATTTTACAAAAAAATCCCTAGACTTCATGCATATAATAACCTGATAACCGTGCATTGGATTAAAATGATGTAAACATGTAAAATGCTTAGAATTTCTTCTAGTTTCACAACATGCTACTTTCATCCATGTTTGAAATGTTTGAAACGTTGTTTCCATTTAATTTGCTAAATGACATGTTAAAATTGTTTATTTCATAACTAAATAATCATAGCTCTGAATTAAATAAACTTTATATGTAAATGGGGTAGAAAAATGCATAGATTAGCGTGGTGAAATTACGTTGCATGTTTAACAACTCTAAAATTGTGTATAGGGAAGAACTTTACCAAATTCGAAATATGCATATGAGGATTTTTCGGAATTGTTGTTTTTTGTTTCCGGCCTCATTTAAACTTGTATAAAGAATTAGTTTACTTATGCTTCACCTCTTTTCATGTTTCTCAACATTTAATATTCTTGGGTACATAAATGGGAGAGAACTAAATAACTTGACTATGGTGTTTCGTCAATATGCAACCCATTGCATATTGAACTCCACTTAATTTGTAGTATCATTTGTTGAAATTTACCATGCCATGCCTCATTAAACTGGACATGCATCATACTTGATTGTGCACATGCTATGTTTAAGCTTTGTTGTTTACAATATTGTTTGCTTCTTTCTGGTTGTGCTTCTTCTCAAAAGTTCCGGTTATGTTGCGATTGTCAGGATCCATTCGACTACATTGGTTCATCTAATTCTTCATGGATTCGGTCTTCTTCCTAGCAGGATTTCAAGCAAGATGATCGTTACCCTAGATACCACTACTATCTTTTCTTTGCTAGTTGTCTCGATGCTATCGCTATGTCGCGCTACCTACCACATGTTTATCAAGCCTCCCAAATTGCCATGATAAGCCTCTAACCTTTTCCACCATCCCAACAAACCGTTGTTTGGCTATGTTACCGCTTTGCTCAGTGCCTCTTATTGCGTTGCTAGTTGCAGGTTGTTCCTTGTTGGGACATGGATGTCATGGATATCTTGGAATATCACAATATTTCTTATTTAATTAATGCACATACATACTTGGCAATGGGTGGAAGGCTCGGCCTTTTGCCTTGTGTTTGTTCCACTCATGCTGCCCTAGTTTCGGTCATACCGGTGTTATGTTCCTTGATTTTGCGTTCCTAACACGGTTGGGGTTTATGGGCCCCCCTTGACAGTTCGCTTTGAATAAAACTCTTCCAGCAAGGCCGAACATTGGTTTTAACATTTTTCCAGCATAATAAACGTGATAATAAATTAATTGGCATAGGGGGTTGCGTCGCAGAGGATTCTTTTGACATAATACAGGGGGTAGTGCTGATGGTGTTGGTCCCAAACTAGAGCACTGTGCGGGGCCGCCCCGGGGCAACCTGCGTTATTTTCATTGGCACCTGTACGCGTAGATCATTTTTCCTGGCCTGAGACAAGATACGCGCGGCTACTATCAGGGTGTCGGCATGTCAGGAGGTCTTGCTGGACTTGTTTTACCATTGTTGAAATGGCTTGTGCACCGGGATCCTGAGTTTGATCGGATGTTCCGAGATGGAGGATTTTCTCCGAAAATCATGAGCTTGTCATGGGCTAAGTTGGGACACCCCTGCAGGGTTTAATCTTTCGAAAGCCGTGCCCGCGGTTATGTGGCAGATGTGAATTTTTAATATCCGGTTGCAGAGAGCTTGACACCAGATTCGAAATAAAATACTCCAACCGCGTGCGTAACCGTGAAAGTCTCTTTTCGGGTAAGGTCGAGAAGAGAACACGGTGGGGTTGTGTTTGAATGTAAGTAGTTCAGGATCACTTATTGATGATTACTAGTTTGCGACTGTTTGCGTAGTTTCTCATCTTATTCTTGTACTCGTAAGTTGGCTACCATACAATGATTAGTCGCTTGCTGCAACCTCACCACTCATCCATTCCATACCCATTAAGCTTTGCTAGTCTTGATACCCATGGTAATGGGATTACTGAGTCCTAGTCCCTCAGAGATTACTACAACAACAATTGCAGGTACAAGTAATGTCATGATCATGACGTGAGAGCGATGTTTACTTGTTTTGGAGTTCTTCTTATGCTTCTCTTTCGTTCAGGGGATAGGTTCCTGGTCAGCATCCTAGACTAGCAGGGGTGGATGTCGTTTGAGTTTCGGTTTGTGTTTCATCTGTAGTCGAATGTTGTTTTCATGTATGATGTTTGATGTATTCATGTGGCATATTTATGCCTTTGTATGTATCCCCAACTATTATCTAATGGCATGATGTAATGATATTCACCTTGCAGAGCATTTCAATATGCGGCTCTATCCTTGATGGGACCTTCGAGTTCCTCTCGCAGATAGGATCGCATATGGGGCCTGACAAAGACCAACAACGGCAAACAACCTACCGCAGTGGTATGGCTAGGATGATCCTCTTCGTCAAAGATGATGGGCATGCACGAGCATTTGAGCTGTTTCTGGTCCTTTGGCGCTGGTTCCACGGCATTGACTTCCCATGCCCACAACTTGAGCTGGCGGTGAGAGGTGTGCAAAGATGCACCCTTGTCAATTCACAGGGCGTTAGTGGCCTTTTGAAACTCCTACTCACTTGTGTCCACTTCAACCCCTCCATCGCTCTCATCATCACAAATTTCTTCTCTCAACCTCTGGTGGGTTTCCCTTGGTTTCGAATGGGTTTGCCGGGACGATTTCCTTCCACCCTGACCCTTACCGCCAGCAACATTCTGACCCTTTTCCTTATCATGCTTGTCATACTCTGCTCTCTGTACCTTGACGAGCTGCTCAACCTGATAACACTCTTGAAGGTCTTGGTCTTTGGTCCAATGAATCTTGCAGTATGACCCATCACCTTTCCCAGCTTTCTCGGCAGTCGCGGCCTCCCAGCAGTTAGCGCACACGGCAGCTTCCTTTTCCCGGGGGCCTCAACTTTGGCCTTCTTGCCAGTACTAGTTGTACCCGATCCTTCAACAGTCATCACTCCCTTATCTTTCCTCTTCTTACTTTGCTTCTTGTTCTTCTTCTGACTGGTTGATTCATCATCATTCTCTGAATCAATAATGGTGCAATCCTCCTCTCCACTGTTAGTGTCAAAACTGGCGGATCTCGGGTAGGGGGTCCTGAACTATGCGTCTAAGGTTGATGGTAACAGGAGACAAGGACACAAAGTTTTACCCAGGTTCGGGCCCTCTTGATAGAGGTAATATCCTACGTCCTGCTTGATTGATATTGATGAGTATGGGGGTTACAAGAGTTGATCTACCACGAGATCGTAATGGCTAAAACCCCAGAAGTCTAGCCTATCAGATTATGATTGCCTCTACGGACTAAACCCTCCGGATTATATAGACATCGGAGGGGCCTAGGGTTGTAAAAAGTCGGTTACATAGAAAGGAAATACTACATTCAGAGACCTAGCTTGCCTTCCATGGAAAGGAGAGTCCTATCCGAACACGGGAGGAAGTCTTCTATCTTGTATCTTCATGGCCCAATAGTCCGGCCCATGTCACACAGGCCGGACGCCCAAGGACCCCTTAATCCAGGACTCCCTCAGTAGCCCCTGAACCAGGCTTCAATGACGAGGTGTCCAGCGCGCAGATTGTATTTGACATTGCAAGGTGGGTTCCTCCTCCGAATACTCCAAAACAGCTCTTGAACAGAGAACGTGTCCGGCACTTTAAAACAAATACCACATATATCCGCCAAGAATATAATATTTTATGAGTCCGATACAGTGACAACTTTTGTAGCGTGACATCATGTCATAGCCCGGTCATTATTTCGAACCGTTTTTAGTCCTCCCGCTCCATTTTTCAAGATGCAGTTTTATTGGCTCGTCTTGTCAAAGCAGAGATCGTGTCCCCTTATTGCGGGATTCTCATCAATATGGGCATGGGTAACCCAACCGCGCCGCCGGCACGACCCTTGGGGAATAGGCGAGTTTGAAGGTGAATGGGGAGGCGCTTGATATTCACTGCCTTTATAAAGGGATAAAGATTCACCTATTTTACCCATGCCATCTTCCTCCCCGCCCATCCATTCTCGAGCTCCAGCGCCCAAACTTCCAACCTTTCAGCCTCCAAGAAGTACTCCATCCATGTCCGGATCTGGAGCGCAAGGCAAGTGGATGGTGTCCTCCGTCAAGGAGAAGGACATCACCAGGCTCTGAGAGGCCAGGTACCTAGCCCAGGAAATCTCCCATTGGCTTCTAGCCAAGGGACAAATCGTCCCCACCCGAGATCCCCATGAGAGGGTTTTGTTCATCCCTCACTTCATCCCTCGGTTGGGATTTCCTCTCCATCCATTCGTCTGTGGGCTCATGTTCTACTACGGGCTGGATTGCCACGATCTGGCCCCAACTCCTTCCTCAATATCTCGGCATTTATTATCATGTGCGAGGCCTTCCTCCGTATCCCTCACTACTTTAGACTATGGTTGAAGGTCTTCAACGTGAAGCCGAAGGTGGTGGACGGCCAACAAGTAGAGTGCGGAGGCACCATGGTGAGCAAGCTGCCCAATGTCACATGGCCAAAAGGTACCTTCATGGAGACCGTCAAGGGGTGGCAACAGCAGTGGTTCTATGTCACATAGCCTCGCGATGCCACCTGGGCCGTGGCTCCCAAATTCCAGTCCGGCGCCCCGAGGCGGCTCACCTCCTGGCTAGAGAAGGGCCTGGACTTGTCTGCGTTAGATGAACTGACAGCACTTTAGATGTGCATCAAGCATATGGTGGACAAGAACGTCAAACTTGTCAACGTGATCCAGGTGATGCTAGCTCACCAGATCCTGTCATGCCAAAGCCGGACTTCCCACTTGTGGGAGTTTGATCCGGCCAAGCACCAGACCCTGCAGCAGCTCTTCAGCACTATGCACGAAGACATCTGGAAGGTGCTCTTCAAGGCCAACGTGACGTGGCCGGCGACGACCGAGGACCGCGGGAAAAACCTGGCTCATCCCGCTAGTGCAGTAAGTTTTCCGTATTTGAAGGTGTACCCTTTACTTACATACTCATAGAAGATGTCTAAGCTTCCCTATTTATTGTTTCAGGGCTAGACAAAGAAGGCGGAGCGGATTGAGTGTCCAGCTCCGTTGCTCAAAGAACAGGCTATCCCGAGTCCGACGAAGATGCTGGTTCCGGCGTCCTATCAAGCGCCGGAGGAGAAGGCCAAGAAGAAGGCCAAGGGGACCAGGGTGGTCTCCGCCATAAGGGCACTTCGGACATGACGTCCGAAGACACCGACACCTAGTCCCCTCCCGCCATCGACGACGAAGAAGAGGAGGAAAGGGATTGTCCCCCTAAGGGGCAAGGAAGAAAAGGGCGATCTCCACGTATCTGGAGGCAGAGGCGTCCAAGAAGGGGAAGGCCTCCGCCGCGGACAACCCCATGTGGGACATTGACAGCAGCTCCGAGTGGCGCCCCAGGGATAAGCCCCTGGCTGAATCGTAAGTACTCAAAGGTGCACGCAAATATCCAGCTCCTTTACTCTATAGTTTTAACATGTTGAATCATGCACTTGCACTCCTGCTCGTTCCGAACTCGAGCGATCCTCATCTTCGGGAAACTCGCTGGATATGAAGGTAATGGACAGCGGGTCCCTTGCGGCGGCCTCCTCCCCCAAGACTGTGGAAGATGCTGAAGTGCTGTCCCGAAGGACACTCCCAGCTCAGGGGGAGGCATAGGAGGCCATCACGGTGGCGCCAGAGGATAACACATCGGCCGCCGGACACATGGGGGATCAGATCCTCATTGAGACTGGCAATGGGGGCCATCTCCAATTCGGCCCCTAGCCGAATACGATACCGGAGACCTATACGGCTCCGCAATCCGGCAGGCAGCCTCCTTCTAAAGAAGTAGGTGCGCCAATTCCACTAGTGACCTTTGTCCATCCAGAGGCACCGAGGGTACGGTGGTTGAGAAGGTTCAGTCCGCCAAGAGCGGACTGGCCGAAGCCTGCACAAGCCTTCTAACAGGCTTTGAGGTAAGCGACGCATTTGTCAAAAAATAATGTCATAGTATAGATAGTAGCCCCTGAGACTCTGTCCGGTGTTCGGAAAGAACAGCCGGATAGAGGATCAAGTGATTTTCGCAGGAGACTAACTAAAATGTCTTGTGTGAATAAGTAGACGATGTTGCTGGCTGCAACCTCTCATGCTGCTGAGGTCTCCGGACTAAAGCAGAGTCTCGAGCGGGCCAAGGAAGAGCTCGGCCGTGTGAAAAAGCAGCTAGAAAACAAGCAAGGTATTCAATGACCTTGTGTATATCCGGAAAGGATGAATGTTTTTATACTGACATAGTGCCATGAAATTTAATAGGGGTGGCGACCAAGGTGGAGGTCCTCAAGAAGGCGCTGGCCGAAGCCCAGGAGAGAGCGGCAAAGTAACAAGTCGCCCATGAAAAGCATGAGGCCAGGGTCGGTGAGGTCCAGCAGGTGCTCCAGGACTCCATGAAGAAATACGAGTCCTTGGAGCGCCACGTTGCGGATCAAGATTCTGAACTCGCCAACGCCCACCAGAGCACACACGATGCCCGTATTGAAGCCCAGGGCACCTTCCAGGAAATACAGGAGGCCAGGAAAATCACGGCGGGTAAGGCCTTTATTATGAGAGCAAGAATGTGAATAGGAGATTTCTCTTACTGACCCGGATTTGGGTTTCTCCAAGAGAGTTTGCGGATCTGCTGCGCAGTGTTGCCGATGATGCGGAGTTCTTTCGAGCCGAAGAGGGGACCTCAATGGAGAAGTTGTTCTGGTCGCAATACCTTGCGCCAGAACATCTGGTGCCCTTTACCGACCAGCTAAAACAGCTGGTGGAACTACATAGGGTGGCCGAACTAGCCATGAAGGATTCAATCATCCGGCTATGGCCTGCCGAAGTCCTACCCAGCACCTAATTCGGGCTCGTGATGCGGCTGGTCAATGCCTGCCCCCGGCTTGGCATCATCAAGCGGTCGGTCTGCATTCAAGGTGCTCGGATGGCCTTCGCCCGTGTCAAGATACAGTGGGCGAAGATGGACGCCGTCAAGCTTGCGACCGAGGGACCGCCCGCTGGCATGGAGCACCGCACACCGGAGCGGTATTTTGATGTTGTCCTCAAGGGATCCCGCATTGTAGAGGGCCAGTGCTCAAAAGACATTATCTTTGAATGAGTACCTTCATGTTATGTCGCCCTGTATGATGAAAACAAGTAATAATGTGTAATATAATGCTTGATGTTTATTTTGGAATTTTACCTCTTGTGCGACCGTTTTTATTAAATCTGAGAGTTGGCCAGTCGTCGGCTTCAGCCCCCACGTAGGTAGTACGGGGGTGTTCGGGGTGGAATCTAAACACTCTTGATCCAAGAGATTGGTCCTTGAAGGAGGTGTTTAGCGCAACGAACCAGGCAATCGAACTATGTGGCTTTATCACCCTCACTTAGCCATAGGAGTTTGACAATAGAAACGTAGGCGCAGCCCCTAGTATTCGTTAGTCCGGACTAGGACGTTGGAGACACCTGATCGGGTGAAGGCCGATCCATCGCATAATGTGGAAAAATCAAAAGATATTTTAACCTCCGAAGAGATGACCGGCTCACGCCACATCATGACAGTCAGTTTTCGGCTTTCTCTACTGAGGTTCTCATCTGGATAAACCAGGACACAATCGCAGTAGTTCTCCCTTTACGACCCTAGCCGGTAGAGCGGAACATAAGGTAGTAAGCACAGGAGCCGGGCAACCCAACTATTGACCAAAGACATGATTCGGAGCCAATGCATATAATGCTAAATTCGGGGGCCGAACTATACTATAAAAGTGTTCGGACTTGTTGCCATAGTATGGGGTGCAATAAAGCCCCTGCAGAATTATGGCGGACCAAAGTGTATGGCTGCAAATAAGAATAGCGAAATAAAAATGAAGTAGCAAGCTAATGCCACATAAATTGGGCCGCAAACTGTTTACATTATATTTTTTATTAATATGTCAAAGCGTATTTGTACAAATAGTGCGATAAGCAATAGTGGCTATTTAACATGCCAAGACCAAGGGGGAGCTGTGTACGGGTCCTGAAAACAGGTAGAATGATCGCTAAGAAGGACATCTAGAGATTCCCCGATACGTCTGTGCTACTTGTCACCTTGGTGTATCCGTCCGTCGAAAGGACCAATTTATCAGGCCGTCGAGAGGGGCCTTTGAAAAGAAACCTGAGAAAAGGATAAAAAGAAAAGTAAAAGTATGTGTGTCCCGGGAAGGTCGAGCCGTATTGTGGACCACAGTATGGTTATGCCTCCGTCTCTGCCCATGGTATTTTTAGTGCGTAGTTATGTACGCGCGGTACGTATGCCGCCACCTGGTCGGGGTTGAGATGGAGGTCGAATTGCTAGTCTAACACCTGATGAGCTAGACTGTCAAGCTGCGGGATAGTCCAGACTCATTTGACAATGTCCAGGAGCTTGCCCACTGAATTGAACTTTTGCCTTAAAAGGCCGCTCTGTACTTCCGCTGCCGGGGCCGCGGTGTGTTCCTCGGTTCGGAGCGAGCACTCCGAGTTTGCATTGACTGTTATGACACCGCGTGGTCCGGGCATCTTGAGCTTGAGATAAGCAATGTGTGGCACCACATTGAATCGAGCAAACGCGATCGTCCGAGCAGTGCATGATAGCCGCTGCGGAAAGGGACGATATCAAAGATTAACTCTTCGCTTCGAAAGTTGTTCGGAGATCCGAAGACGACCTCCAATGTGATTTAGCCCGAGCAATGGGCCTCTACACTTGGTATCAAGACGACCTCCAAGGTAGTTTTGGTGGGCTTGGTCCTTGATGGATCGATGCCCATTTTGCGCACTTTATCCTGATAGAGCAGGTTGAGGCTGCTACCACCATCTATGAGGACTCATGTGAGGTGGAATCCATCAATTATTAGGTCGAGAACTAGTGCTGCTGAACCGCCATGGCGGATACTAGTCGGATGGTTCCTGCGATCAATAGTGATTGGGCATGACGACCATGGGTTGAATTTTGCGGCAACTGGATCTATCGCATAGACGTCCCTGAGTGCGCGCTTACGCTCCCTCTTAGGAATATGTGTAGCGTATATCATGTTCACCATTTTGACCTGAGGGGGAAACTTCTTTTGTCCCCCTGTGTTCGGTGGACGGGGCTCCTCGTCGTCATTCTCTCTTTGCGACCCCTTCTCCTTGTCTTCGGCATTTAACTTGCGGGCCTGTTTGAAGACCCAACAGCTCCAGTGGGTATGATTGGCTGGCTTATGAGGGGTGCCATGGATCTGACATGGACGATCGAGTATGCGGTCCAGACTGGAAGGGCCCTGGTTATTCCTTTTATATGGCTTTTTCCGCTGACCGGACTTGGAGCCACTGAATCCGGCGCTGACCGCCGTGTCATCCGTATTGTCACCATTGTTTCATCGCTTGTGCCTGTTGTGTCGGGGCTTGCCGTTGCTATTTCTGGCTTCCGAGGTGCCAGGTTCGCTTGCATTGTTATTGATGCGGGCTAGCCAGCTATCTTCGCCCGCGCAAAAGTGGGTCATGAGTGCCGTGAGGGCCGCCATGGACTTTGTCTTTTCTTGGCCGAGGTGTCGGGCGAGCCATTCGTCGCGGATGTAGTGTTTGAAGGCCACTAGGGCTTCGGCATCCGGACAATCGACGATTTGTTTTTTTAGTTAAGAACCTAGTCCAGAAATTCCTTGCCGACTCTCCGAGCTGTTGGACTATGTGACTTAAGTCATCGGCATTCGGAGGTCTTACGTATGTGCCTTGGAAGTTGTCGCGGAAGGTGTCTTCCAGGTCTTCCCGGCTGCCAATAGAGTTTTCAGGCAGGCTGTTCAGCCAGTGCCGGGATGGCCCCTTGAGTTTTAGGGGAGGTATTTGATGGCAGGAAGATCATCGCCGCGGGCCAAATGAATATGAAGAATAAAGTCTTCAATCCATACCGCGGGATCTGTGGTTCCGTCGTATGATTCGATATTCATGGGTTTGAATCCTTCTGGGAATTCATGTTCCATTACTTCATCAGTGAAGAAGAGGGGGTCTGCGGCGCCTCTATATCGGGCCAGATCGTGATGTAGTTCGGATACAGTCCATCTGCGGCTTTCGGCCCGGACGTGATTGTGCTTGCCATGTTTGGCTTGATAGCCGTCGTCCCGTGTCGGGGCATGCCCCCGCGATCTGTAGATCTATCTGGCTAGGCCTGCCTTATTCTTCAGGTCGTGCCTCAGGTCATACGTGTATCCCCGAGCTATTTTATCTCTACCTTTACGGCAAGGTAGGACAGACCGGTGTTTGGCTTGACTTGTCGTTTTGTCCCGGCCACGTGGTGGTACCGGGGATCAGCCGCATTACGCGCTGATGGTATGGGCTCAAGTGCCTCGTCATTGAATTGAGGTAGCATTTTATGCTTCTGGTAACTTTTGGTTGGGCACTCGAGGCCGTATTCCTCTACGGCCAGGACATCAGTCCATCTATCATTGAGCAGATCTTGATCATCTTGAAGTTGCTGCTGCTTCTTTTTCAGTCTTTTCGCAGTGGCTATTAGCCATTGCTTAAAGCGCTCACCCTCAAGAGGTTCCTCAGGCATGAAAAAGTCTTCATCGCCGAGGCTCACCTCATCCTCGGAGGGTGGAAGGTAGTTACTGTCCTCCGAGTCTTCCTTTGCAGCATGTTCATCAGGGCTAACTTGCCCATCCTCCCAATCATCTTGTTCAGAATCTTGCGCGGCGGCGTTTCCTTGGTCTTCGGCATCATCCGGAGTGTTGTTGTCTCTTGTGCTGGTATTGCTGTCTTTGCTGCGGCGTGATTTAGAGCTGCGCCGTCGGCATTTTTGTTGTATCTCGGGAGGTTTATCCCCTACTTTATTTTTCTCATTATCGCTGTCACCCTCCTTGGGTGTATCCACCATGTACATGTCATAGGAAGAGGTGGCCTTCCAGCATCCAGTAAACGGTGGGTTTTTAGCTTGCTCCTCTCCGACATCATCGTCCATACCGTCGATGTCTTCGGAGCCGTAATCGAGCATGTCAGTTAAGTCCTCTACTGCGGCGATGAAGTGGGTGGGGGTGAGACATAAAATTCCCCGCTCTCAGCCCCTAGTCCGGGGTGGGCGTAGTTCGGACGTTGCTCCTTCGTAATCACGAGGGATCGCATCAAGTCCAGAGCCTCGCTTAAAGGCAAGGTTTGTTGAGGGAGAAAAGAATCCGTGGAGTATGGTGGGAAGGGAATTCCTCGGCCATGCTCGCACAATGCTGACTCCAAGAGTTCGGAGCCAACGTCTAGGGAAGAGTCCGGCTTGGTGATGGCTGCCAGCGACACTGCTTCCTCCGGCTCTCTCGTACTGGTCCTAGGGGCCACAGATAGTCCGGCGGGTTTAGAAATCTCGTTTTCAGTACTGGGGAGGCGCTCCGGATCTAAGGCCAGAGCGGAGGTTGGGGTCATGATTCCTTGGAAGATCAAGTCTCCTCGGATGTCAGCGACATAATCCAGGTTTCCAAAACTAATCTGGTGACCTGGGGTGTAGCTGTCGATCTACTCCACATGGCCAAGCGAGTTTTCCCGCAGTGGGAAGCAGCTGAATACGAAGATCTGGCTGGGAAGAAAAACCTCCCCTAGGGCAGCATCGTTGCCGATGATGGATGGAGCCATCGAACCTTCTAACGGCGACAAAGTGGAACTCTCAATGAAAGCACCAATGTCGGCGTCAAAACCGGCGGATCTCGGGTAGGGGGTCCTGAACTATGTGTCTAAGGTTGATGGTAATAGGAGACAAGGGACACAAAGTTTTACCCAGGTTTAGTCCCTCTTGATGGAGTTAATACCCTACGTCCTGCTTGATTGATATTGATGAGTATGGGGGTTATGAGAGTTAATCTACCACGAGATCGTAATGGCTAAAACCCTAGAAGTCTAGCCTATCAGATTATGATTGCCTCTACGGACTAAACCCTCCAGTTTATATAGACACCGGAGGGGCCTAGGGTTGTACAAAGTCGGTTACATAGAAAGGAAAGAGTGCATCCGGCCGCCTAGCTTGCCTTCCACACAAAGGAGAGTCCTATCCGGACAAGGGAGGAAGTCTTCTATCTTGTATCTTCATGGCCCAATAGTCCGGCCCATGTCACACACGATGGACACCCGGGGACCCCTCAATCCAGGACTCCCTCACCGGGCAACTTCCTTCCCTCCTCCATCTGAGCACACTTATCCACCAAGGTGTAGAGCTCCTTCACAGTCTTGGGCAACCGTACGTTCATCTTGGAACGAATCTGGCGGTTGCGCATATTGGACTGGAAGGCAGCTGTCACAGCTGCCGGATGGATATTTGGGATGTTCCTATGAACATTGTCGAATCTTTGTAAATACTTACGGAGGGTTTCTCCTTCCTTCTGTTGGAGTAGCTGCAGGTCGCTGGGTCGGCCTGGCTCTTGATGGCCGCTGGTGAAGGCGCCAATGAACTCATGGCACAGGTCAGCCAACGACAAAATGGAGTTCTCCGGCAGGTGCATCAGCCAAGACCTCACATTGGACTTGAGAGCCAATGGGAAGTAGTTGGCAAACACCTTCTCATCTCTTCCCCCGGCAGCCTGAACAGCGATGTTGTAGATGCTCAGGAACTCTGCCGGGTTCAGCTTCCCATCGTACTTCTCAGGTATCTCTGGCTTGAACGTGCGAATGGACGGCCAACGGACTTGCTGCAACTCATGAGCAAAGGCAGACACCCAACCTCGAAAAGCAGGCACCCGCCAACACCGAGCGCGGGTTCGTCGATGCCGGGGCCGTCGCACCCATCGGTTCGGCGGGGGTCATCATGGCATTGTTCTACAACGACACGCACATCTCCCCCCTCCTATCCTCTGGGGCTCGCCGACGTCCTAGACATGCTCGAAGGTCAGAAGAGGCCATCAAGACGTCATCAGCGTCTTGATTGTGCTGCGCTCGCGCTGGCTGCCATGGCGGGGACTGCACCATGGGGGTGGCCCCTTTCGTGCGGCCAGCAGCACGAGCCGTTGTTGTTGCTACGGGAGCCAGTGTCGGGCCAGCTCTCCGCGAGCCCCCAGCTTCGGGGAAACCGAGCAGACTTTGGATTGTGGCACGCCATTCGCCCATCTTCTCGGCCGCTGGCGGAAACCTCAGAAGCACTTGAGCCCGTGCCATGACCTCTGTGGTTTTGCTTGGTATGGGGTGATGATGAAGTCGATCGCACTGTCGCTCGGCTCCGGATGGTGCCAGCGGCGGCAGCACCGCACCCCCACTGTTGTGGAGCGGCTACCTGGATGGCATGAGGGGTGTGGCGAAGGCGCTTGAAGGCCAATGGCTCCGTCAGGCGCAACAACTTGGTCGACCCCTCCCGGGGGAGGCGTGTGCGCTGCGGTCGCTCCCGTGGTGAGCGTGGCCGGAGGGCGGCGATTCACCCTGGACCGAGCACCATTGCTGCGGTTGTGCCCATCGGTGGGAGGAGGGGGCGCGGACAGAGTAAACCCCTCACATGTACCTTGTGGAGCATGGCCGTCAAGGCGTTGTCGATGCTAATCTCCTCTGATGTCTCCCGCTCCTGTGTCGGCCACAGAGGAAGTTATGATGGTGCCGCCTGCTCCGACTACGTCCCCAGTAGCGTCCACGTCCTCACGTGCCTCCGCCTCCCCTGTAGCACCAGAAGTCGTGGGTTGGAGCCATGGGTTGAAGCCAGAGGATAGGTGTTCTTGGTTCATTTTACTCTGACTTGGGTTGGAGCCTTGATCTTGTTCCCGTGCCTATGCATAGTCTGGGCAACAGACCCATGGTTTGTTGCACCGACAAACCCCTTTAAGCTAAACTAGTGTCATGGGTCCACACATAAGTCCTTTCACTAGGGCATCTGCCATGACAAAACCATGGTAGTTGGCGCCCACCGTTGGGCCAAAGCACGGTGGTTTCGAGTTATTGAAGGGAAGCTTCTCAGTGATCAAGGGATACTGTCAGTGTCAAAACCGGTGGATCTCGGGTAGGGGGTCCCGAACTGTGCGTCTAGGCCGGATGGTAACAGGAGGCAGGGGACACGAAATTTTACCCAGGTTTGGGCCCTCTTGATGGAGGTAAAACCCTACGTCCTGCTTGATTAATATTGATGATATGGGTAGTGCAAGAGTAGATCTACCACGAGATCAGAGAGGCTAAACCCTAGAAGCTAACCTATGGTATGATTGTTGTTGTGTATGTTGTCCTACGGGCCTAAACCCTCCGGTTTATATAGACACCGGAGAGGGTTAGGGTTACACAAAGTCGGTTACAATGGTAGGAGATCTGTATATCCGTATCGCCAAGCTTGCCTTCCACGCCAAGGAAAGTCCCTTCCGGACACGGGACGAAGTCTTCAATCTTGTATCTTCATAGTCCAGGAGTCCGGCTGAAGGTATAGTCCAGCTTCCGAACACCCCCTAACCCAGGACTCCCTCAATAGCACCTGAACCAGGCTTCAATGACGATGAGTCCGGAGCGCAGATTGTCTTCGGCATTGCAAGGCGGGTTCCTCGTCCAAGTACTTCATAGAAGATTTTGAACACAAAGATAGTGTCCGGCTCTGCAAAATAAGTTTCCACATATTGCCATAGAGAGAATAATATTTACACAAATATAATCTGCTGATGTATTCCGTAGTGTGACACACCACGGCCAAGCCTTTATCCGAGTCATTTTATTACCCCACCTCAGCGCGTCATGCAAGGCGGTTTCCTTGGCACGTCTTGTCAAAGCAGAGATCATGTCCCCTTATTCCAGGATTCTCATCAATACGGGCGTGGGTAACCCGACCGCACCATTGATTACGGCGCTTGGAGATAAGCGAGTTTTACCAGGCTGATGGGGACACGTAGTTGCGTCCACCCATATAAGGGGATAAGGATCCACCTTTTTACCTACGCCTTCTTCCTCCTTTGCCTATCCATTTTCGTGCACTCGAGCTCCAATGCCCAAGTACGCACTCCCCACCTCAACCTTCTCCAGCCATGTCCAGAGCGGGAGGCAAGTGGATGGTCTCCCCCGTCATGGAGGGACACATCAAAAAACTGAGGAAGGCCGGATACCTGTCCAACAACATCGTGTACCGGCTTCCCGAAAAGGGGCAGCTCATCCCCACCCCTAGGCCCTATGAGAGGGTGGTGTTCCTCCCCCATTTCCTTCGCGGACTGGGCTTCCCTCTTCACCCATTTATCCGGGGGCTCATGTTCTACTATGGCCTGGATTTCCACGATCTGGCCCCGAACTTTGTCCTCAACATCTTGGCGTTTATCGTCGTGTGCAAGGCTTTCCTCTGCATCCGCCCCCATTTTGGCCTATGGCTCAAGACTTTCAACGTCAAGCCAAAGGTGGTGCGCGGCAACCAGGCAGAGTGCGGAGGCGCCATGGTGGGCAAGATGCCCAACGTCTTATGGCTCGAGGGCTCCTCTGTGGAGACCCTGAAGGGGTGGCAATCGGGGTGGTTTTACATCATCGAGCCGTGCGACCCTGAATGGGCCGCAGCCCCCGAGTTCCGGTCCGGACCCCCAACGCGGCTCATGTCCTGGAAAGAAACGGGCCTGTCGTTGGGCAGCAAGGGAGAGGTGACTGGACTGCAAACATGCCTCCAATCCCTGGTGGACAAGCAGCTCGGGCTTGACAACGTAGTCCAGGTTATGCTCATCCGCCTGATCCTCCTGTGTCAACAATGGGCCTTCAATCTGTGGGAGTTCAATCCAGCGCAGCACTGAACTCTGAGCAGGCTCTTCGACACGACATACGAGGATGCCTGGAAGGTGCTCTTCAAGGGCGCCGAAGCTCCCGCATCTGCTACCGAGGATCGCGGATTCAGCGCGCAGCGTCATGCTAGCGTGGTAAGTTGTTTGTCCCTCTTACAGGGTATTAGTTTCTCATAGTTTGACTCTATGCGGGATCTAAGCTCCCTTACCTTTGACAGGCTTGGCAGGCGCAGTCCGGACAGATCGACTGTCCGGCTCCTTTGCCCGAAGACCCAGCCGATGCCCGCTTGGTGAAGCTACTGGTTCCGGCACCCTATGTGGTGCCAGAGAAGACGGCCACAAAGAGGGCCACGGGGACTCGAAAGAGTGCCCGGCGCCAGGAGGTGTCGGATTCATCATCCGATGGCTCCGAGGCGCATTCCTCCCGTGAAGACGAGGAGGAAGAAGAAGAGACCTCTCCCCCCCAGCGGGAGGAGAGAAGAAAAGGAAGGCGGCCCTCTCTGGGGAGGCCGGAGAGTCCAAGAAGGGGAAAACCCTTCCTCCGGACTACTCCACTGACACCGATGACGGAGGAGAGGAGTGGCCGCTCAGGGCCAAGCCCCTGGCGAAATCGTAAGTATCCGGATACCAGAGTAATTCATAGTATTCCTTTATTGCATAGCTTTCCCTTATGTCGAATATGATTATGCAGCCCACCCAAAGACCGGCTCGACGCATTGTCGAGCAGTTCACTGGACTCGTGGGATGTGAATTCGCTTCCGACGGCTTCCTCCCCCCTCCCTGCGAACGACGCCGAAGTGTTGTCTCAACATGTTCCAAGCCGGGAGGAGGTGGTCCAGGAGGCGCCGCAAGGCAACCTCTCAGACTCGATGAGTAAAGGGGATAAAACCCCCCAGGGCTCCAAGTCCGGCTCAAGGCGGGACACCGCTCCGGAACCTTCAAAGGTTCCAGAGTCCGGCAGGCGACCTCCGTCCAAGAGGAGCAAGCCCACCGTGCCAGTGACCCCTGTCCAACCGGAGGCGCCGAACAATCTGTTGGAGGCGCTCCAAGGTGCCTCCATCGACGAGGAGCACCGCACCATTATGAGTGCGGTGGTCCGGAAGGTTCAGTCCGGCAAGAGCGGACTGACTGAAGCTTGTACTAGCCTTTTAACAGGCTTTAAGGTAAGTAAAGAATGTTTAAATAATATTACCGCATAGACAGTAGCCCCTGATGCTCTGTTTGGCGTTCAGAAAGAAAAGCCGAATAGAGGATCAAATAAAATTCACAGGAGTCTAACAAAAAGGAGTCAATATGCGTATGCAGGCTTCCCTGCTTGCGTCTGCCGCACTGACTGCGGAAGTGGACACATTAAAGCAGAACCTCGAGCGGACAGAGCAGGAGCTCGGGCGTGCCAAGAAGCAGCTCGAGGACAATGAAGGTAAGAAATACCTTGTTTAAATATATATAAAAAGGTGCAATTGCAAAAAATTACAGGATTATCGTGGCTATTGTAGGGGCCACATCTGAGGTGGCGACCCTTAAGCAAGCACTGGTCGAGGCCGAGAAGAGGGCGACCACGGAGCGCACCGAGCAGGAGAGGTACGAGGCCCAGGTTGGCAAGGTACAACAAGAGCTCCAGGTTCTCATGAAAAAACATGAGAGTTTGGAGCTTGACTCAAAGACGCGAGTGTCCGAGCTCGCGGCGGCTATTAAAAATGCCGAGTCTGCCAAGGCCGAATCCCAGAAGGCCCTCCAGGAGTTGGATGAGGTGAAGAAGATAGCGGCGGGTAAGGCATTCTTTATGCAAAGCAAACACATAAATGTGAGTTACTTGTTACTTACCTGAATCCGGAGCTCTCCAGGAGCGTTTGCAGATCTTCCTCGGAGTGTGTCCGATGCCGCCGCATTTTACCGAGCCGAGGAGGGCAGCTCGACAGAGAAGGTGTTCTGGTCTCAGTACGCTGAGGCCGGACACCACGTGCCCCTGAGCGACCAGCTGAAGCAACTGGTCGAGCTCCACAAGGCGGCCAAACAGGCCATGAAGGGCCTCATAGTTCGGCTGTGGCCTGGAGAGGCTCTGCCTGGGAGCTATTTCGGTCTGGTGCGGCGGATGGTGGAGGGCTGTCCAAGGCTCGAAATCATCAAGCGCTCCGTCTGCATTGAAGCTGCCCGTAGGGCCCTTGCCCGTGCTAAGGTGCACTGGGCAAGCTAGACGTTGAGAAGCTTGTGAAGGATGGGCCACCGCCGGGGAAAGAGCATCGCAAGCCCGAGAATTATTATAAGGATGTTCTGAAGGGTGCCTGCCTTGTGGAGGATGAATGTTCTTGGATGTAATTTTTGAGTGAAACTTGCTCGTTTTGTCCTGTGCGCTGAAAACTTGTTCATATGCGCTAAGCAATGCTGTTGGAATTTAAAATATTACCTTATGTGCGGCTGTTTATCAATACTGAGAGATGGCGAGTCGTCGGCTTCTGCCCCCGTGCCGCTAGTGCTGGGGTGTTCGGGGATAAACCTGAGTTCTCTTTTTCCCATGTTTGGGTCCTTCGAGGGAGGCGCTCAGCCCAACGAACAAGGCAATCGGACTATAACGCGTGAACACTCTCACTTAGCCATAGAATTCTATAATTTTAAATTTCGGCGAAGCCCCTGGTATTCGGAAGACCAAGTTTGGGGCGCTATCCACGCCTTTGGCCGGACAGAGCCGGCTCCTCGCTCTAAGCGGCATAAGACTTTAGGGACTTGAAAAACCTCTCAAACAGCGACCAGCTCTCGCTTCATCATAACAGTCAGTTTTAGCTTTCTCCACTGAGGTGCTCGACCCAGCTCAACTGGGGCACAATCGTAGTGGTTCTCCTAGTGCTACCTTAGCCGACATAGCGGAACGTAAGGCACCAAAACATAGGAGCCGGGCAAACCCAACTATTGACCCAAGACATGATTCGGAGCCGATGCACATAATGCTATAAGTTCAGGGTGCCGAACTTGTTAAAGTGTTCGGACTTCTCACACCATATTGAGGGATACTAAAGCCCCTGGCGTATTTTGGCCGTATCAAAGTGTACGGGTGCAACATGTCGTTAAGGAACATATATTTATAGAAAAAGGGTAATGCGAAAATAGACAAAAGCTATGCATTGTTTATTAAAAAGGGCTGCAATCAAAGCACAACCATACAAATAATGCGGTAAGCAAAAGGTTGGACTATTTAGCATGTCCGTTCCAGGGGCAGGCTGCGGAAAGGTATACGAAACAGGTATGTTGCTTGTGATAGAGACCACCTGGGAGTTCCGTAATGCGGCGTGGCTTGTCTGCTTCCCTGGTTCTTGCATCGTTTGTGCGGCAATTGAACTGCCGAACAGGCCTTCCGAAGAATGGAGTCCTGAAAGTAAGAGAAAATTAAAAAATCGGCAGCCCCTGGTGCAGTTTAAGCCGTGTTTGTGCCGTGATGGTGCCCCTCCCCCTGTACCCATGGTATTTCTAGAGCGTAGTTATGTACGCGAAGCACTGACGTCGCCTTTTTGCGAGGGTTGGGGTTGGGGCCGCATTGCTACACCTGCTCGGATCGTGCCGAGCGGTCTTGTTGTGGGTTACTCTGGGCGCGCTTGACGGTGTTCGGTCATTTAATGGACGGACTGGAGAACTGCCTGGAGAGGCTTCTTTGTACTTCCGCTGCGAGGGCCGCCGTGTGCTCCTCCGTTCGAAGGGAGCGTTCGGTGTTTCCATTGACCGTAATTACTCCCCGAGGGCCTGCCATCTTGAGCTTAAGGTATGCGTAGTGCGGTACCACATTGAACTTGGCGAATGCGGTTCGCCCGAGCAGTGCGTGATAGCCACTGCGGAATGGGACTATGTCGAAGATTAACTCCTCACTTCGGAAATTATCCGGAGATCCGAAGACCACTTCAAGTGTCACTGAGCCTGTACAGTTGGCCTCTACACCTGGTATTACGCCTTTAAAGGTCGTTTTGGTGGGCCTAATCCTCGAGGGATCTATGCCCATTTTCCGCACTGTATCCTGGTAAAGCAGGTTCAGGCTACCGTCGCCGTCCATAAGGACTCTAGTGAGATGAAATCCGTCAATGATTGGGTCTAGAACCAATGCGGCAAATCCGCCATGACGGGTGCTAGTCGGATAGTCCCTCCGATCAAAGGTGATCGGGCAGGAGGACCATGGGTTGAACTTTGGGGCGACTGGCTCTATCGCGTATACGTCCCTTAACGCGCGCTTCCGCTCCCTCTTGGGGATGTGGGTTGCGTATATCATGTTCACCGTCCGCACTTGTGGGGGAAAACCCTTCTGTCCACTATTGTTCGGCGGCCGGGGCTCTTCGTCGTCATCGCTATGCAGCCCCTTGTCTGTATTTTCGGCATTTAACTTGCCTGCCTACTTGAACACCCAACAAGCCCTTTTGGTGTGATTGGCTGGCTTTTCGGGGGTCCCATGTATCTGGCACAAGCGGTCGAGTATTCGGTCCAAACTGGACGGGCCCTTAGGATTTCTTTTGAATGGCTTTTTCCGCTGACCGGATTTATAACCTCTAAATCCAGCATTAACTGACGTATCCTCAGCGTTGTCGCCGTTAATGCGGCTCTTCTGCTTGTTGTGACGCGACCTGCCACTACTGTCCCTAGTATCCGAATTACCAAGGCTCTTGGTCATATTGTTGCTACGAGCAAGCCAGCTATCTTCTCCCGCACAAAAGCGGGTCATGAGTGTCGTGAGTGCTGCCATAGATTTTGGCTTTTCCTGTCCAAGGTGCCGGGCAAGCCACTCGTCACGGATATTGTGCTTGAAGGCTGCTAGGGCCTCAGCATCCGGACAGTCGACTATTTGATTTTTCTTTGTTAAGAACCGTGTCCAGAATTGCCTGGCCGATTCTTCTGGCTGCTGAATTACATGACTTAGGTCATCGGCGTCTGGGGGTCGCACATAAGCGCCCTGGAAATTGTCGAGGAATGCGGCTTCCAGGTCCTCCCAACAACTGATTGATCCTGTTGGCAAGCTGTTAAGCCAATGCTGAGCTGGTCCTTTAATCTTGAGTAGGAGGTATTTGATGGCGTGGAAATCATCGCCGCGGGCCATGTGGATATGAAGGAGATAATCACCGATCCATACCGCAGGATCTGTTGTGCCATCATATGATTCGATGTTTACGGGTTTGAAACCCTCGGGGATTTGATGATCCATTATTTCGTCTGTGAAGCACAGTGGGTGTGTGGCGCCTCTGTACTGGGCTATATCACGACGTAGCTCCAATGAGCTTTGTCTACTATGTTCGGCCCTGCTGAATTTGTGGCCGGCGTGACGGTTACCGTCTCGAGTTGTGGGGCGCCCACGCAATCCATAGATCAATCTTGTTTGCCTTGCCTTGTCCTCCAACATATCTCTCAGGTCCGGCGCATTTTCCCGTGCCTTGGTACGGGGTGCGGCTTGAGTGGAGGGCCGAGAGGCCTCTCTGTCGCGGCCACGAGGTGGCCGATCGGCCGTATCGAGTGCAGGTGATGCAGGTTTAAATGCTTCCTCCTCTAGTCGGGGTAGCAACCCGCGCTTTGGGTAGCTCTTGGAGGGGCGTTCGAGTTTATGCTCTTCGGCCGCAAGGACTTCAGTCCATCTATCGACTAGCAAATCTTGATCAGCTCTAAGTTGTTGCTGTTTTTTCTTGAGGCTTCTTGCCGTTGCCATAAGCCTGCGTTGAAAACGCTCTTGCTCGACGGGATCCTCTAGCACGACGTCGTCGTCGTCGATGCTTGCCTCGTCTTCAGAGGGAGGCATATAATTGTCGTCCTCGACCTCTCTGTCTGCCGCTCTCTCATGAGGGCTGGCTTCTCCATCCTCCTGTACTAAGTTTTGCTGGAGGGGGTTTTCTTCGGCACTCTTCGGAGTATTATTATCTCCCGTGCTGGAGTCACCGTATTTGTTTTGGCGGGATTTTGAGCGGCTCCACTGACGCCGGTGCTTAGACTGTTTCTTTGAGGGGTCATGCTCCGCTGTTCCATCGCCATCTCCTTCTTTTGGGGTGTCCACCATGTATATGTCATATGACGAGGTGGCTTTCCAGGGCCCGATAGGCGCTGGTTCTTCATCGTCTCCTGCATCGGCGTCCATACCGTCGATGTCTTCAGAATCGAAGTCGAGCATGTCGGTTAGATCGTCGACAGTGGCTACAAAGTGGGTGGTGGGTGGGCTTTGAATTTCTTCATCGTACGTATCCCAACCTTGTTGACCATAGACCGGCCAGGGCTCTCCTGATAAAGAGAGAGACTTTAGTGTCTTCAGAATATCGCCAAAAGGCGAGTGCTGAGAGATGTCCGCGGCAGTAAACTCCATGATCGGCGCCTGATCGGATTTGACCGGCAGGGGCGTGAGGGGTTCGGAGTTCGGAGAGGAGTCCGGCTCCTTGGAGTCATGAGTCTCGCGGAGTGCGGGGCTGGTGTTCGGCTCGATCGCCGTTGGGATCGCAGCCCCCGAGGCAGTGTCCAACCACCCATCCTCGATCGGTGCAGTTGGCTCCGAATTAAGGGTTGAAGCCGACGCGGGTGCGTCCTCCAGGGCACTGTTCGGCGGCAGAGCTAGATCACGCTCGTCGTGACAGTGCGGCGCGCTCGGCAGTGGCTCGAATCCGTCGAAGATCAAGTTCCCGCGGATGTTGGCCGTGTAGTTTAAACTTCCAAATCTGACCTGACGGCTAGGGGCATAGCTTTCGAGCTGCTCCAGATGGCCAAGTGAATTGGCCCGCAGTGCGAAGCCGTCGAAGACGAAGATCTGTCCGGGGAGGAAGGTCTCACCCTGGACTGCATCGCTATTGATGATCGTAGGAGCCATCAAGCCTGACGGCGACGACACAGAGGAACTCTCAATGAAAGCACCAATGTCGGTGTCAAAACTGGCGAATCTCAGGCAGGGGGTCCCGAACTGTGCGTCTAGGCCGGATGGTAACAGGAGGCAGGGGACACGAAGTTTTACCCAGGGTCGGGCCCTCTTGATGGAGGTAAAACCCTACGTCCTGCTTGATTAATATTGATGATATGGGTAGTACAAGAGTAGATCTACCACGAGATCAGAGAGGCTAAACCCTAGAAGCTAGCCTATGGTATGATTGTTGTTGTGTATGTTGTTCTACAGACTAAAACCCTCCGGTTTATATAGACACCAGAGAGGGTTAGGGTTACACAAAGTCGGTTACAATGGTAGGAGATCTGTATATCCTTATCGCCAAGCTTGCCTTCCACGCCAAGGAAAGTCCCTTCCAGACACGGGACGAAGTCTTCAATCTTGTATCTTCATAGTCCAGTAGTCCGGCTGAAGGTATAGTCCGGCTATCCGAACACCCCCTAACCCAGGACTCCCTCAGATACGTCATGGGCCGGATGACCAAGAGTCGACGTGGCAAGATCTACATCGACGACATTGGATGGGGTCCGGAGGCCGATCCAATCGAATATGGGTATGGTGTCCCCTTCGGAGGATGAACGTTTTCATCAGCAAGATTGGTGAGTCTGGGCCTGGGCCGAACGTTTGCACCAACACCATTGAGACCGATTGGCTTGCGAGACCCACCAAGGTCCCGCCCAGCCGGAAGAGAGCTCTTGTTGGCTTTATTCAAGGGGTGGATCTCGACGAAGGTTCAATGTTAGGTGGAGAGATAGCCATCTATCCAGGTGATGAGTCCTTAACTGGCAAAACCGAATCGATCTATCAATTGCAAGATGACGGGCTTGGGGGCTGTTCAGATGGCGACAGTATTCCGGACCCCTATGAACCACCGAGCAGGGCTGCCGTTTTCATGGACGGCACGGAACAGATGCTGAATAAATCAACAACTACGGCTATGACCTCTAGTTCAACAGCTGTTGTGATGGCTAGTGCGAGCGTTTCTGCATGCCCACCGGCTCAGGTCTTATTTGACCTCATGGATGCTCTGGCAACTCTCTTAGCCGCAGAGGTGACTCTGGCGACTCAAGCACAACATAAAGTGGAAGTTGCGAAACTGCAGGACGAGGTAGCTCAAGCTCGAGAGGAGCTTAATGCTGAGAATGCCAGGATGGTAATGGAGCGAGTCGCGTTTGAAGCCGAGTCACAACGGATTCAAGCAGAAAGTTTCCGGTTAAATCTTGATCAGAACACCTCAAATGTTGTTATGCGAAGAAGGCACCAGAGCTGTCTACCCCTGGATTTTGAGGCGACGGATCTTTTCAATACACCTGGAGCAGGACCAAGCAAGCTGCCGGTGTAACCCAGGTCCCTGAGGCGCCCGCGGCCAGGGCGACGGCTCAGCCACGCATGGCAGACCCGCCTCATTTGAACTGTAGGTGTTAACTATGGGCGTTCTAGGAACGGGGGTACCCAGACTGGCCTGCCTATGACCCACGGCATGGCTCTATCGATGGCCTGGTACGGCCCAACTTCAACGTCGACAATTCAAGACCCTCAAGAGAGGCCAAGCCTCACAAGGCGGACAACTCTAAGACCTCCCCATGGAGCGGCCTCCCTAGGCTGGCTCACGAGGAGTGGATATATCTATGCAAGGCTCACCTCGCGAGGTTCAGATGACATGAGCCATGACGACCAAGGCCAGGGTGGGGCCAGAGGGCACAGTGTACCAGTTTCCTCTTTGGTGCTAAGAGGAAAGCGCAGGCGCGGGGTCCCGAGGAATCAAGCAGAGGTTTCTATTCCGGTGCAATAATACCAAGACCGCTAGGACGGCAGGACGGAGGTCATCGCGGAGCTCACCACGGCATCACGACCATAGGCTTTTGCAGGCGAAGACTATTTTTGTCAAGATAGCACGTAGTAGTTGTCTCCCTTCAAATTTGGCCGTGGTGGGATCCCTTCTCGCCTTCATTTGGGAAGAGGACCAAGGCCACTACAAATAGGACCTAGCCACCACCATAGAGGGGGAGTGATCATTCGGATCATCCACACACCCACCAGCTCATCGAGCTCAAGAACACCTCTCCTCCTGAGGCTGTTCTCCAGTGTACTAGTTCATCCTCAGCCCCTCGAGGCCAATCCACCACAAAGAAGGAGTATTACACCGCAAGGTGGCCCAAACCTGGGTAAACTGTTGTGTCTCTTGTTCATTCTGTTCGTCGAGATAGGCCGTGCGATTAGCGAGCAGGCAAACTAGGGAGGATGAGTTCTTCGCACGCACTCTAGAGTTCAAACCTCTCAAGGGTCTCTGGAGCCTGGAATCTCACATTTGGCATGCAAGGTAGGGGTGCGTCGAAGATCCACCGCTCTGTCCGCCGCGCTCCACCATCAGCTCTCATGGCGGACGCTCCTCCATAGACCGGATCGGCGCGCGCTTTCAGGGAGGCCGAGGGCCTCTGAGCTTTCACCCCTACCCAACGGCGGATGCAGTGGCGACCCAAGTTCAGGCCGGACCTGCGGGCCTGATATGATGGCATGGCGGACCCGACAGGATTCCTCCAGGCATACGAGGAGGCTGTTTGGGCGGCCAGCGGTGATGACAAAGTCATGGAAAACTGGCTCCCCATGGCCCTGGCGAGCGCGCCACGTGCCTGGCTTCTCAACTTGCCAGGGTCTTCTGTGTTGTCCTGGGAGAAGTTGCCTCACGGCACCAGCACCCCACGCTGTCACAACCCTCCTCGATGGCTCGCAGGCGCCGCCCTCGGACCGCCATGTCAAGCAGTTCTACCACCAAGTGGGTGCCACCCACGTGCAGCAGGGAGCTCCTCCAGGAGGGGCGGCATCCAAGGCCGACATCACTTTCAAATCGAGAGATCGCCACAGGCGCCGACGCAATTCCGATGCTTTCCACGCCCACCGTCTGCAACGTGGCGGTCACCAAGACCCTCATCGACGGTGGGGCTGGCGTCAATGTGCTCTCTCTGGAAGCTTTCGGCTTGCATCACATGCTACATGGCCGGATCCGCCCCACCAATCCCTTCTATGGGGTCGTCGCCGGCTCCACCAGCCCCCTGGGGCAGATCCGCCTCCTCGTCACCTTCGGCACCCGCGACAACTACCGGTAGCTCTACCTCGCCATCGACAAATTCACCAAGTGGGCGAAGGTGGAGGCTATACGCACTATCCCAGCTGGCTCGGTAGTGAAGTTCATCAAGGGCCTCGTGAGCCAGTTCGGGGTCCCAAATCGCATCATCACCGACAATGGCTCGTAGTTCACTAGCAACCTTTTTAAAACATATCTTGCTAACCTTGGAACGGAGATATGCTATGTCTCAGTGGCACACCCCAGGAGCAACGGCCAGGCCGAATGCACCAACGTGGAAGTCCTAAGAGGCCTCAAGGCAAGAAACTTCAAGAAAAAGCTCGAGGCCTGCAGCAGGGGCTGGTTGGACGAGCTCCAGTCAGTGCTATGGTCCATCCGCATCACCGCGACCAAGCCAACAAGTGAGACTCCATTCTTCCTCGTCTACGGAGCAGAAGTGGTTCTCCCTCATGAGGTCAGGCATCGTTTCGCGTGGGTCTTGGCATTTCATGAGGCACAGTAGGACGCCTAGAGGGGGATGGACCTCGTGCTGGGGGCAGAATGACACCGTCAAGCTGCGCTCCGAGCAGCAATGTACCAGCAGGCGCTGCGGCAGTACAACTGCCGCAACGTTCGCTCTAGGATGCTCGAGGTGGGTGATCTCATCCTGCTGCAGGTGCTCTCCAAGGAGGGGCTGCATAAGCTTTCACCCATGTGGGAGGGCCCGTTCAGGATTGCCCGTGTCTCCAGGCCTGGCGCTGCATGCCTGGAGACGTAGGACGGGATCCCCATCCAGAATGCCTGGAACATCCAACACCTCTGGATGTTTGATCCATGAAGCTAGGCCCGTGCTTGTGAAGGTCTCCTCTTGCGACACTCTCACGTAATGATGAGTGGGGCTATACACGCCCCGGAATCTCCGGAGTGCCGCCCTCAGGCCTCGGGGGTTCCCTTCCATGTCCTAGTGGCAGCACTTAGCTCCGCGCTGGTGAGAAGACTAGACTAGGTGCCGGAAACAGCTATTCATTTGCTTGCTTTCTGTAGCTACTTTGCAACTTCTTAATGGAATTTGGAGTTCTCGCATTTTTTCGCCTGTGTTCTTGACAAGTTGGATTCCCCCCTTTTACTTCTCTCGCCTTTCAATCTTGGCTCAGGGCAGTGACAGTTGGCCGTCACTCTTCCTCGCACGTCTCGTGCATGGGGGCTGGGCAGGTGTGTGCGCGCGCTAGGTTCGTCCGCGCCGCAAACATACTTCGCCAAAAGCCCTGTCGCCCTAGAGCATCGGCTTCTAGAGCTTCGGCTTCCTTGATCCTCGCGAGGCACTTGTGAATGAGTTTGAGGGCCTGAGCACACTCTATGTCTGTGTCCCTCGGGCAGCGCGACGCAGTGCACTAATCCACAACTAACTCACGCCTGAGGGCTCGTGCAAGGAAGAACAAGGCACCCCGCCATGTTTTCTAACATCTCTGCATCTCTACAATGTGTCCTGAGGCCGATGGCTCCAGAGTCAACGGGAAGGGAGCTTCACCAGATGCTAAAGAGGCGCACCCTCACGAGATGGAAAACTAAACTACTGTGAGCATGCCAAGCTAAGTTACCCAAACCACGTCTATTCAAAACACAGATAACACGGCATAACATCAAGATAACAAGCATAGCATAGTGGCATAAATGTCGCAGTTCATTGCACAGCACAGCGGGGCCATCTACTTTTTTCAAAATACAGGAAAAAGGAAAGGTTAACAAAAGAGGCCCATGCGGACGCAGCAGCTCCCGAGCCAGGCTCCGTCAGCCGCATGCTCTTCCGAAACCCTCCTCCTGCTTCACCGGAGTGCGGCGGCGGGATAACCTATCGCCTTCCTTGATTCGAGCCCGGCGACGGAGCGGCTGACCATAGCCACCGCTGCTAGTGCTCTCGTCGGATGAAGAGCCCCTGCCACTAGGAGAGGCATGGCCGTCACCAAGGGCGAGCTCGCCCTCATCATCGTCGTCACGACAGTCGTCAAGGCAAAGCTCATCATCGCTGCTGCCGTCCTCGGGGCAGGACCCCACATGATGGCCGTCCATCTTGAACACTCTCACGTAAAGGGTCGCAACCCCGTCGTACCTGCAGTGGATGGAGCAACTCCCGCTCAGGCCTCGTGCGTGGGTGAACGCCTGCCAAGCGCAAGTCAAGGTTACGCTACCTCCGGCGGTGATGTCCGCCCACAACCCATGAAGCCTTGCTGCAGCAGCCGTCAGCCTGCAGCCAGAAGCCGTCAAGCCCCGCGGCCGGAAGCTCACCCGCGAAGAAGCAGGGGGCGGGAGCCAGGTGCCCGCCGGCCTCTCTGACCACACAACGAACTCCGGGAGTACCTCCGCCGAGTGGAAGTGGGGCCGAGGAGGCCGGGCAACCATGGCGCGCCTCCCATCGTCACAGGAGCTCACCCTTGGCAGCTCCCACCAAGGGAAGAAGCACTGCCACAGCCACCCAAGGCGACGCTGGCCCCCGAAGCAGTGCGCCCGCTCCCCCGAGGAGCCACCGCAGGGTTCGCAGCAGGCTTGCAAGGGCGGCCTCGCCCTCTCTTGGGCGGCGACGAGCCGGGTCGCTCCTTGCCGGCCTTCCCCTTCTCGACGGTGGAGAACTTCCTCGTCGGTGCCATGGGAGCTACAGCAAGACGGCAAGGCAGAGAGGAGGAAGAAGAAGAAGGCGGTGAGAAGACACAGAAGAGAAAGGGGGCCTCTGCCCCTCTCCTCATTTATAGTCGAAGGGAAGCCAACCGCCGGCCTCCATGATCACATGCAATGATGATTTTCTTTGCATGCAGCTGGGTCTCATCAAGTCAAACGGTTGCCTTGGAAGTGTGGGGAAGCGGAGGCGCCCATGTCCCATCAATCGCCACGCGTCGACCAAGGACACATGCGGTTAGGGCCCACGGTGCTCCACACTTGCCCTTTGGCTTCGCCTCGAAGCCAAGTTCGAGTGCGCCTTGGGCCCGGGGGATACTGTTGGTGTTCTAGAAACGGGGGTACCCAGACTTGCCTACCTGCATCCCACAGCATGGCTCCATCGACGGCCTTGTACAGCCCAGCTTCAACATCAACCACTTAGGAACCTCGCAAGGGGCCAAGCCTCGCGAGGCAGACGGCTCCAAGACCTCCCCGTGGGGCGGCCTCCCCAGGATAGCTCATGAGGAGCAGAGATATCTATGCAAGGCTCACCTCGCGAGGTTCAGATGACGTGATCCATGACGAGCAAGGCCAGGCGGGCGCCATCGGGCGTAGTGTACCAGTTTCCTCTTTGGTGCTAAGGAGGCAAGCGCAGGTGCGGAGTCCCAAGGAATCAAGCAAAGGTTTCTATTACGGTGCAACAAGACCAAGTCTTCCAGGACGGCACGACGGAGGTCATCATCGAGCCCACCACGCCATCACGACCAGAGGCTTTTGCAGGCGAAGAATACTTTTGTCAGGATAGCATGTACTAGTTGTGGTGGGATTACTTCCGCCTTCATTTGGGAAGAGGACCAAGGCCACTATAAATAGGACCTAGCCACCACCATCGAGGGGGAGGGATCATTTGGATCATCCACACACCCACCAGCTCATCGAGCTCAAGAACACCTCTCCTCCTAAGGCTATTCTCCACTATACTAGTTCATCGTCAGGCCCTCTAGGCCAATCCACCACAAAGCAGGAGTAGGGTTTTACACCGCAAGGTGGCCTGAACCTGGGTAAACTGTTGTGTCTCTTGTTCATTCGGTTCGTCAAGCTAGGCCATGTGATTAGCGAGCAGGCAGACCGGGGAGGACGAGTTCTTCACACGCACCCCAGAGTTCGAACCTGTCAAGGGTCTGTGGAGCCCGGAATCCCACATTAACACCGTCGGGTCACTATTCCAACCCGCTTGATAACATGATTGCCGTGGTTTCGCGGCTGGCAGCTCTTCCTGGAAAAAGCGAATCTCCCGCGGCGATCGAGGGCCGGAAGGCTGTGGAGCTTCTTCAGACAGTAGTAGCTCAACATGCGGCTTACTCATACAGCCCTGAGCGAATCCATTCAACTCCTCGCCAGAGTCGAAGTTATAGCTCGCGCATTGAATCGCCGGCGGTTTCTAGCAGCGAGCAACACCGTAACCCGCCCCATGGGCATAACCCGCCGCGTGATGATAACAATGTTCAGGCCCTATTGGACAAGACTAGGGTACGTCAAGAGGTGGAGCTGGCAGCTCAATTAGTGGCACATGAATGGCTTCAGTTGAACCCTTCGGCGTCTGTAGAGGCTGGGATGACTTCCAGGACGGTGGGTGTGCCATGCTTAGCGCAGGCTCTACGCAACGGGCATTTGCCTAAGGACTTGAAGGGCCCTCGAAAGGTGCCCAATGACACTGCCGATTAGCCTCCATAGGCTTGGATTGAGAGCTATGAGTTGGCTATGGAGATGTTAGATGTCAATGATGCTGTGTGCGCCAAGTACTTGATACGACTCCAACGTATCTATAATTTTTGATTGCTCCATGCTATATTATCTATTGTTTTGGGCAATGTTGGGCTTTATTATCCACTTTTATATTATTTTTGGGACTAACCTATTAACCAGAGGCCCAGCCCAGATTTGCTGTTTTATGCCTATTTCAGTGTTTTGAAGAAAAGGAATATCAGACGGGGTCGAAACGGAACGAAATCAACTTGAGAAGTTATATTTGGAAGGGAACACACCTGATGGACTTGGATCCCACATCAAGGAAGGAACGAGGTGCTCACGAGGGTGGGGGGCGCCCCCCCTAGGGCGCGCCCCCCTGTCTCGTGGGGCCCTCGTGGCTCCCCTGACGTACCTCCTACACCCATATATACCTACGTGACCTAAAACTTCCAGAAGGCACAATAGATCGGGAGTTCCACCGCCAGAAGCCTCCGTAGCCATCGAAAACCAATCTAGACCCGTTCCGGCACCCTGCCGGAGGGGGCAATTCTTCTCCGGTGGCCATCTTCATCATCCCGGTGCTCTCCATGACGAGGAGGGAGTAGTTCTTCCTCGGGGCTGAGGGTATGTACCAGTAGCTATGTGTTTGATCTCTCTCTCTCGTGTTCTTGATTTGGCATGATCTTGATGTATCGTGAGCTTTGCTATTATAGTTGGACTCATGTTTCTCCTCCCCCTCTTCTCTCTTGTAATGAATTGAGTTTCCCCTTTGAAGTAATCTTATCGGATTGAGTCTTTAAAGATTTGAGAACACTTGATGTATGTCTTGTTGTGGATATCTGTGGTGACAATGGGATACCACATGCCACTTGATGTATGTTTTGGTGACCAACTTGCGGGTTTCATGACATTTGGAACCTATGCATAGGGGTTGGCACACGTTTTCGTCGTGATTCTCCGGTAGAAACTTTGAGGAACTCTTTGAGGTCCTTTGTGTTGGTTGAATAGATGAATCTGAGATTGTGTGATGCATAAAGTATAATCATACCCACGGATACTTGAGGTGACATTGGAGTATCTAGGTGACATTAGGGTTTTGGTTGATTTGTGTCTTAATGTGTTATTCTAGTACGAACTCTAGGGCTGTTTGTGACTCTTATAGGAATATCCCAACGGATTGATTGGAAAGAATAACTTTGAGGTGGTTTCGTACCCTACCATATCTCTTCGTTCTTTCTCCACTATTAGTTACTTTGGAGTGACTCTTTGTTGCATGTTGAGGGATAGTTATGTGATCCAATTATGTTAGTATTGTTGAGGGAACTAACACTAGCGAAAGTATTAACCCTAGGCCTTATTTCCACACATTGCAATACCATTTACGCTCACTTTTATCATTAGCTACCTTGCTGTTTTTATTATTTCAGATTACAAAAACTATTATCTACTATCCATATTGCACTTGTATCACCATCTCTTCGCCGAACTAGTGCACCTATACAATTTACCATTGTATTGGGTGTGTTGGGGACACAAGAGACTCTTTGTTATTTGGTTGCAGGGTTGCTTGAGAGAGACCATCTTCATCCTACGCCTCCTACGGATTGATAAACCATAGGTCATCCACTTGAGGGAAATTTGCTACTGTCCTACAAACCTCTTCACTTGGAGGCCCAACAACGTCTACAAGAAGAAGGTTGTGTAGTAGACATCAAGCTCTTTTATGGCGCCATTGCCGGGGAGGTTAGCGCTTGAAGGTATATCTTTATATCTTGCAATCGAGTCTTTTAGTTTCTTGTTTTATCACTAGTTTAGTTTATAAAAGAAAACTATAAAAAAATGGAATTGAGTTTGTCTCATACGCTTCATCTTTTTAATATCTTTCGTGAGTATGATGGAAAGGAAAATTGTGCTCAAGTGCTAGAAGAAGAAATCTATAAAATGTTTGGCACTAAATATTTGAATGATGAGCATAATTGCAATGTTGTTAGTATGAATTCCTTGAATATCCATGATGTAATGATATGCAAAGCCACAAGCTTGGGGAAGCTATGTTTGATGAAGTTGATATTTTTTGTTCCCCAAGTTTTGATGAGAAAATTTATTATGATGAAAGCATGCCTCCTATCTATGATGATTATTGTGATGACATGTATGCTTTAAATAATAATGATAACCATGAAACTTGTCATCTTGATCTTAATTTTCAATCACATGATAGTTATTTTGTTGAGTTTGCTCCCACTATTATTCATGAGAAGAAATTTGCTTATGTGGAGAGTAGTAAATTTTCTATGCTTGTAGATCATGAAAAGAATGCTTTATGTGTTGGTTATATTGTTGAATTCATTCATGATGCTACTGAAAATTATTATGAGGGAGGAACATATGCTTGTAGGAATTGCAATAATATCAAGTTTCCTCTCTATGTGCTTAAAGTTTTGAAATTATGCTTGTTTTACCTTCCTATGCAAGTTGATTCTTGTTCCCACAAGTTGTTTGCTCACAAAACCCTTATGTATAGGAAGTGGGTTAGACTTAAATTTTCTAGTCATATTCTTCATGATGCTCTCTTTATGTTTCAATTCTTATCCTTTATGTGAGCATCATTGAAATCATCATGCCTAGCTAGGGGCGTTAAACGATAGTGCTTGTTGGGAGGCAACCCAATTTTATTTTAGTTTCTTCCTTTTTGCTCCTTTTTAGTAATAAATAATTCATCTAGCCTCTGTTTATATGTGGTTTATGCTTTTAGTTAGTGTTTGTGCAAAGTAGAACCTTTGGGAAGACTTGGGGAAAGTCTTGTTAATCATGCTGTAAAAAACAGAAACTTTAGCGCTCACGAGAATTGCTGCCATTTTTATTTGGAGAGTGATATTTAGTTAATTCTTTTTGAAGATGGTTAATAGATAAATTACTCAGGTTCAGAAATTTATTTTAGAATTTTATGAGTTCCAGAAGTATACGTTTTATCCAGATTACCACAGACTGTTCTGTTTTTGACAGATTCTGTTTTTCATGTGTTTTTTACTTATTTTGATGAATCTATGGCTAGTAAAATAGTTTATAAACCATAGAGAAGTTGGAATACAGTAGGTTTAACACCAATATAAATAAATAATGAGTTCATTACAGTACCTTGAAGTGCTGATTTATTTTCTTATACTAACGGAGCTTACGAGTTTTCTGTTAAGTTTTGTGTTGTGAAGTTTTCAAGTTTTGGGTAAAGATTCGATGGACTATGGAATAAGGAGTGGCAAGAGCCTAAGCTTGGGGATTCCCAAGGCACCCCAAGGTAATATTCAAGGATAGCCAAGAGCCTAAGCTTGGGGATGCCCCGGGAGGCATCCCCTCTTTCGTATTCATTCATCGGTAACTTTACTTGGAGCTATATATTTATCGCCACATGATATGTGTTTTGCTTGGAGACTCAATTTATTTTGTTAGGATTTGCTTGCTGTTATTTAGAACAATGTTTTTCATCGTTTATTCCAATAAAAGTGGCATTGATAGCCTTTACTATGCCTATGTTACAAGTATACATGTTGCTGTTTGAAAACAGAAAGTTTACCGCTGTTGCAATAATTCCCTAGAAAAGTCAGAATGTGATAAAATGTTGAAATATTTTGCATATTAAGATCTGATAAATTTAATACAGTGGGAATTTAATTTCATAATTTTTGGAGCTAGGTAAGTATGGATGTTGCAGCATTCTTTACAGACTATCCTGTTTAGGCAGATTGCTGTTATGTTTGCATTGTTTGCATATGTTTGCTTCTTTAATTATTCTATTTGAGGATAGGACTATTAAATATTGAAGAGTCATTTAGTATGCAATGTTGAATAATAATTTTAGTGATTTGGTACAGTAGAGTATGATAAGGTTTTGGCAATGGTTTATACTAACTTATCTCACGAGTCCTTGTTGAGTTTTGTGTGGATGAAGCTTTTGAGATTTAGGGAGACCGTGATATGAGAGGAATTAAGGAGACACAAAGGCTCAATCTTGGGTATTACCAAGGCACCCCAAGATAATATTTCAATAAGTCTCAAGCATCTAAGCTTGGGGATGCCCCGGTTGGCATCCCACCTTTCTTCTTCAAGAATAATCGGTTAGTATCGGTTGATCCTAAGTTTTTGCTTCTTCACGTGATGTTTGCTATTCTTAGATGTAATTTTATTTTGCTTTGCTTTATGTTTGAATAGAGTACCAAGATCTGAAATTATTACATGTTAGAGAGTCTTCACATAGTTGCATAATTATTCGACTACTCATTGATCTTCACTTATACCTTTCGGAGTAGTTTGTCATTTGCTCTAGTGCTTCACTTATATCCTTTAGAGAATGGTGGTATTTTTATTTTGAAGAAATAGATGAACTCTCATGCTTCACTTAGATTATTTTGAGAGTCTTAAATAGCATGGTAATTTGCTTAAAATCATAATATGCTAGGTATACAAGAATAATAAAATTCTCTTATGAGTGTGTTGAATACTATTAGAAGTTTGATACTTGATAGTTGTTTTGAGATATGGAGATGGTGATATTAGAGTCATGCTAGTTGAGTAGTTGTTAATTTGAGAAATACTTGTGCTAAAGTGTGTGATTCCCGTAGCATGCACGTATGGTGAACCGTTATGTGATGAAGTCGGAGCATGATTTATTTATTGATTGTCTTCCTTATGAGTGGCAGTCGGGGACGAGCGATGGTCTTTTCCTACCAATCTATCCCCCTAGGAGCATGCGCGTAGTACTTTGTTCCGATAACTAATAGATTTTTGCAATAAGTATGTGTGTTCTTTATGACTAATGTTGAGTCCATGGATTATACGCACTCTCACCCTTCCACCATTGCTAGCCTCTCTAGTACCGCGCAACTTTTGCCGGTACCATACACCCACCGTATACCTTCCTCAAAACAGCCACCATACCTACCTATTATGGCATTTCCATAGCCATTCCGAGATATATTGCCATGCAACTTTCCACCGTTCCGTTTATTATGACATGCTTCATCATTGTCATATTGCTTAGCATGATCATGTAGTTGACATCATATTTGTGGCAAAGCCACCATTCACAATTCTTTCATATATGTCACTCATGCATCATTGCACATCCCGGTACACCGCCGGAGGCATTCATATAGTCATACTTTGTTCTAGTATCGAGTTGTATCATTGAGTTGTAAATAAATAGAAGTGTGATGATCATCATTTAATAGAGCATTGTCCCAAAAAGAGGAGAAAGTCCAAATAAAAAAAGGGAGGCCAAATAAAAAAAGGCCAAATAAAAATAAAAAAATAAAAATAAAAAAGGGACAATGCTACTATCCTTTTACCACACTTGTGCTTCAAAGTAGCACCATGATCTTCATAATAGAGAGTCTCCTATGTTGTCACTTTCATATACTAGTGGGAATCTTTCATTATAGAACTTGGCTTGTACATTCCAATCATGGGCTTCCTCAAAATGCCCTAGATCTTCGTGAGCAAGCGAGTTGGATGCACACTGAGGGAGTCCTGGATTAGGGGGTCTCCGGACTGCCGTACTATCTCCATTGGCCGGACTGTTAGACTATGAAGATACAAGATTGAAGACTTTGTCTCGTGTCCGGATGGGACTCTACTTGGCGTGGAAGGCAAGCTAGGCAATACGGATATGGATATCTCCTCCTTTGTAACCGACCTTGTGTAACCCTAACCCTCTCCGGTGTCTATATAAACCGAAGGGTTTTAGTCCGTAGGACAACAACCATAACATACAATCATACCATATGCTAGCTTCTAGGGTTTAGCCTCTCCGATCTCGTGGTAGATCTACTCTTGTACTACCCATATCATCAATATTAACAAAGCAGGACGTAGGGTTTTACCTCCATCAAGAGGGCCCGAACCTGGGTAAAACATCGTGTCCCCTGCCTCCTGTTACCATCCGGCCTAGACGCACAGTTTGGGACCCCCTACCCGAGATCCGCCGGTTTTGATACCGACATTGGTGCTTTCATTGAGAGTTCCTCTGTGTCGTCGCCGTTAGGCTTGATGGCTCCTACTGTCATCGATAGCGATGAGGTCCAGGGTGAGACTTTTCTCCCCGGACAGATCTTCGTATTCGGCGGCTTTGCACTGCGGGCTAATTCACTTGGCCATCTGGAGCAGGTTAAAATGTACGCCCCAGGCCATCAGGTCAGATTTGGAAGTTTGGACTACACGACCGACATCCGCGGAGACTTGATCTTCGATGGATTCGAGCCACAGCCGGGCGCACCGCACTGTCACGATGGGTATGACCTAGCTCTGTCGCCAAACAGTACCCCAGAAGCCGCGCCCGCATCAGCTCCAACCCTCAGCTCGGAGCCAACTGCGCCAATCGAGGACGGGTGGCTAGACACCGCCTCAGGGGCTGCAGTCTGAACGGCAATCGAGCCGAACACCAGCCGAATCCTCCGCAAAGCCCGTGACTCCAAGGTGCCGGACTCTTTTCCGGACTTCGAACCACCCGCGCCCCTGCCAATCGAATCCGATGGGCGCCGATCATGGAACTCACCGCCGCGGACATCTTTCAGCACTCGCCCCTTGGCGACATTCTAAATTCACTAAGGTCTCTCTCTTTGTCAGGAGAGCCCTGGCCAGATTATGGCCAACGGGATTGGAATGCGGACGACGAAGAAATTCGATGCCCATCCACCACCCACTTCGTAGCCACTGTCGATGATTTAACCGACATGCTCGACTTCGACTCTGAAGACATCGACGGTATGGACGACGATGTAGGAGACGAACATGAACCAGCGCCAATAGGGCACTGGAAAGCCACCTCATCATACGACGTATGCATGGTGGACACACTTAAAGAAGACGACGACGAGGAGCGGAAGGACGCTACGAAGGCTTGTCCCCTCGAGAAGCAGTCAAAGCGGCGGCGTAAGCGCCGCCCCAAATCCCGCCTCGATAGAAACAACAATCATACAGACCCAATGTTAGAGCAGGGCGAGCCATTGCCAGACCACGGCAACACGGAGAATCAAACCGAACAACCCGACTCTATCAAAGATAATAGTCCAGACGACATCACACTGGACAGACACCCGGAGCAACAGAATGCCCATCAAAGGCTTGTTGCCACCGCAAGGAGTCTAAAAAAGCAGAAGAAAAGGCTCAAGGCTGCGCAAGACACACTCCAAATCAGATGGAGCAAAGTACTCAACATAGCAGCGAAGTACGGAGGCAATCGCCCCACCAAGAGCTACCCAAAGCAGAGGTTGCTACCTGAATTCGATGAGGAGGCCTTAGACCCCCCACAACCAAAAATTAAAATAGCCATCTGGCCGGATAGACGACCTCATGGCCAACATAAAGCGGCAAGCAACGCCGCACATAAGCCAATACGCGGTTTACGTGAGGGCTCGCATCAAAAGGACGGCGAAGCTAGATCCATCTATGGAGCACGCAAGCGTGCTCCAGCATACGATGCAATACAACAAACATCCTAACATCGCGGTACACCCAGATATAGGGGTGTCGCACACCCCCTATGTTTCACCGATGAGGTGCTGGACCATGAATTTCTAGAGGGATTCAAACCCATAAACATAGAGGCATACGACGGAACAACAGACCCTGGGGTCTGGATTGAGGAATATATCCTCCATATCCATATGGCTCGGGGAGATGATCTCCACGCCATTAAGTATTTACCCCTCAAACTCAAAGGGCCAGCTCGGCATTGGCTTAAGAGCCTCCCTGAAAACTCCATTGGAAGCTGGGAAGAGCTCGAAGACGCCTTTCGGGCAAATTTTCAAGGGACTTATGTCCGACCTCCGGACGCAGATGATTTGAGTCATATAACTCAACAGCCCGGAGAGTCAGCCCAAAAGCTTTGGAACAGGTTTCTTACTAAAAAGAACCAAATTGTCGACTGTCCGGACGCCGAAGCCTTGGCAGCTATTAAGCATAGCGTCTGTGACGAATGGCTTACCAGAGACCTCGGCAAAGAAAAGCCGAGAACAATGGTAGCATTAACAAGCCTCATGACCCACTTTTGCGCGGGTGAGGATAGCTGGCTAGCTAGATGTAGCACCAGCGACCCCAGTACATCTGAAGTTAGAGATGGAAACGGGAAATCACCGCACAACAACAATAACAAACGCCGGAATAAAGAAGACATCACCAAGAGCACGTTACGCCAGATTCAAAATCTCTCGGCCAGGTTAGCAAAAGCTGCCCTCTAAAGGCGCCAGAGACGAACTGTCCAGCCTAAACAAAATTCTGGACCAAATATGCCAGATCCATAGCACCCCTGGTAAACCCGCTAATCATACCCATAGAGAATGTTGGGTCTTCAAGCAGTCCGGCAAGCTCAACGCCGTACACAAAGGGGAGGATATGCCAAGCAAAGACAAGGATTAGCCTCTCAAGCAAGACACTGGGGAACAAAAGAAATTTCCACCAGAAGTCAAAACAGTAAACGTGTTACACGTGATCAAGGGGAGAAACAAAACGGTACTCCCAGAAAAATATGCCCAAGGGCCTATCACCGCGGAGTCCTGCCACTGGTCGTCTCAACCGATCACTTTCGACCATCGTGATTACTCAGCAAGTATCCGGCGTGTAGGATGGGCTGCCCTGGTATTAGACCCAATAATTGACGGATACCACTTCACACGAGTCCTGATGGACGGTGGCAACAGTCTAAACTTGATATACCAGGATACAATCCGCGAAATGGGGATAGACCCGACGAAAATTTGCCATAGCAATACTACCTTTAAAGGAGTAATGCTAGGCCCAGGGGCTCATTGTACGGGCTCCCTGCTACTAAAGGTTATATTCGGCTTCCCCGATAACTTCCGTAGCGAACATTTAACCTTCCACATCGCTCCATTCCAGAGTGGCTACCAAGCACTACTTGGACGCGAAGCTTTCACTCGCTTTAATGCAATACCGCATTACGCTTCCCTCACGCTCAAGATGCCCGATCCACGTGGCATCATTACAGTGAATGGAAGTATTGAGTGATCTTTGCGCGCCGAAGAGAGTGTGACTGCCTTGGCAGCCGCACACTAAAAATGACCTCACCAACTAAAGCATTTAACAGGTCGTCAAGACCTCGGACACGGTTAGACGAGTCCGGCGCAGCTATATGTAATTCATACCGGATCAATGGTCACACCCCTATTACAAATACAAGGGGCTCAACACGCGCAGACAAGTGGCAGTTTTTACTCATCTTGAATTATACATGGTTTTTTAAAAAAACTATCTTTTTGCACGACAAATTTTTCACCTAAGTTCCTCTCTTTTATAGATGATCATCGTGCTACACCCGTCCAAGATACGGCACAATGGAGACACAGGCGCAGACGTGCAGCAGGGACCCGCTCCAAGGATTCTTTTTAGATTAAGACCCTGTGTAAACCTTTTTTACTGTCTCTTGTTGATACACATCCACCGAATTCTTAGCACAATTGAGAAGGATGCTGACGTCTTGGCATATGGCCACATCAGAATAATGCACGTACCTGGACACAAGGGGCTTCTCACAAAGGGCACTATTTAGGCCCAGTTTATACCATAAAGACCGAATACCTTAGGGAGTGTTCGGCGTCGCGAGTTTGGCCTTATATGCATCAGCTCTGAATCATTGTCTTTGGTCAAGTGTTGGGTTTGCCCAGCTCCTATGTTTTGGTGCCTTACGTTCCGCTTTATCGGCTAAGGCAGCACCAGGAGAACTACTGCGATTGTGCCCTGGTTCATCCGGACGAGCACCTCAGTAGAGAAAGCCGAAAACTGGCTGTCATGATATAGCGTGAGACTGGTCAACCACTCGATGACCTATAGGGATGTTATAATTCCTCCGCCTTAACGAAGGGCCGTTTCCCAGCCAGGCATGTACGCACCTCGAGATCGGGAGAGTGCGGAGCCACCAGGGGCTATCTAGTAGCCCCACTATCAAACTCCTATGGCTAAGTGAAAGTGTTAAAGCATTATAGTCCGGTTGCCTCGTTCGCTGCGCTATCACCTCCTTAATAGGACCAAGACGTTGGGTTAATTGTGAACACGCGTTTTTTGCGAGCACCCCCGCATTATATGCGTGGGGGCTGAAGCCGACGACTGCAATCTTTCAGGTTATACACACGTATACATAAACGACCGCACATGAGGCATCATATTACTTTCGAGCAAAAGTATAAACACAGCCTAATAAAATTTCATAAAAACATTGTGTTTACAATGGGAATACATGTCACTCAAACATAATATTCTTCGAGCACTGGGCCTCTATCAAACGAGCACCCTCGATAACCTCCTCGAAATAGTGCTCGGCAGCCACTCGGCCTATGGCCGAACCCTACGCCGCAACAATGGTAGCGTCCATCTCTGCCCAGTATGCTTTAACACGGGCAAGGGCCATCTGCGAGCCTTCTATGCATGTTGACCTCTTCATCGCATTAATGTGTGGCAGCGCACCAAGGACCTGCTGCACTAAGCTGAAATAGTTGTTCGGCTTTGGCTTTTCCGGCCATAGCTGATCCATGACAGACCCCATCGCAAGTCCGGACAACCTATTTAGTTCGGCCCATTCGGCTAGCTGATCAGTCAAAGGAAGCGGACGCTCTGGAACGTTGAATTGCGACCAGAATAGCTTGTCCACCCCACGATCTTCTTGACCTTGGAAGTATTTGGCCCCATTGGCAACGCTCGCCGCCAAGTCCATATATGCATTTGCCGAACTACACAGCCGATCCAGAGGGGCATACCGTGGATCTCCGAATTTCCTTCGTAGCATGAAGGGCTTCCCAGCCGCAATATCCCCAGCTTCCCGCAGCTCCTCCTTCTTCGCTCTCATAGCAGAGCGGGTGTCTTTGTCCGCCATCGTGGCCTTCTCAAGGTCCGTTGCCTTCGCTCGGTTTTCTTTTTCAAGAAGCCAGCAACGGTCGGCAGTGTCTTTTAATTCTACGGCCATCTTGGCCATCTTCTCTTTGCTCTAGAAATGTGCGGCCTTCTCGGCTTTCAACTCTTCGGCCGCCTTCAAAGCAGCCGCATTACCAATCCTCGCTTGTTCCTTGGCTCGGGCGAGCTCCGCCCGAAGGGCCTCCACGGTGGCAGCTCCGTCTGCAGTCACAATATATTAAAGATACTGTCATCATGCTGCTCTTATTGTGTGACATTCACCAGAAAGCATTACTTACCCTGTGATTCATCAAGCCTCTTGTTAACAAGCTCGATGTCGGCGTCTGCCGCATCCAGTTGCCGTTTTAATTCGGCAAACTCACTAGTCCGGCTAGCCACCGGAGCTTCCACCACCTGCACACAAAGGCAGTCCGGTTATTGCCTGGGACTATGATCCTCTGTTCGCCGCCGTTCTTGATGACAAACAGAGTCTCAGGGGCTACTATCTACATAGGGCACACCTAACATGTGCGGTACTATCACATATTATCTCACGTACCTCAAAGCCTGTCAGTAGACTCATAAAGGCTTCATGTAATCCGCGTTCGGCGGACGAAATTCTTTCCATCACCATACCCATCAGCGTACGATGTTCTTCTGAGATGGCCACTCGCCCCAACAGCTCCCTCAGAATGTCCGACCGCATACCAGACGGTGTCGGACTCCTTTGTTCGCTCTCCTCGAAAGCCGGACGTTGGGGACTTCGGGGGTCTATGTGATTATCTTCTGGCCTCACCGGATCCGGAGAGGCCCTCCGCAACGACACTTCGGGTCGCCCGCTTCCTGAGCGGAGGAGTCCAGGGGAGGCGTTTCGCTCTCCATCATCTCCGGAAGAAGATCCCCCGAAGACGAGCTCAGCTGAGAAGGGCTAAGACCCAAACTGCAAGATATATGCGGCGGTTATTTTCTTAGAAGAAAGATAGTATACCTTCACTATTAAAGTATTTTTTGGATCACTTACGACTCGTTGGAGGGCTGATCCCCCCGCGGACTTTGTGCGGCAAAAGCACCCACCGAGGCAGGACCCTCTATGGGAGACTTCTTCTCCCGTTTGGAGGCCTCGGCTTCCGGATCCTCGGAAGCAGTCGTTTTCCTCCCCCGGTTGTCCTCCTTCATGGAGGCGCTCATTCCCTCGGTTGGAACTGGCAGCGACAGGGGCCTGCGTCCGCCCGTATTATCCCCCCGTATCTTCCCTCGAGGGCTCCGGGCAAGGTGCAAGCTCGAGCATCTTTTCCAATACCGGATTTTCCAAACCCTCAGGGAGGGGGGCCAAACACCGAATCATCTTCGCCTTTGTTAGCCAGTTCTGGTCAAAGAGCAAACTCTCAGAAATAACTTCATGATGAATAAAAGACAGTGTGTTCAGCTAGAGGATTTCTTACTTGTTCGGCGGCGCGGTTACTGCTCAGGCCCACGTCCTCGGTAGTATCCGGACACTCTATTTGAGGTCTGAAGAATGACTTGTACATCTCCTCGTGCGTCAGGCTGAGGAAACTTTGAATGGCACGCGGCCCTTCCGGGTTGAACTCCTACAAGCGAAGGGGCCGATGTTTGCAAGGCTGGACTTGACGAACCAGCATAACTTTCATTACCACAACCAAATTAAAATCTCCCTTGAAGAGATCTTGAATGCGGCTTTGCAGTATAGGCACGTCCTTGGCTGGACCCCAGCTCAGGCCTCTGCTGATCCATGACATCAGTTGTGGTGGGGGGCCCGGGCGGAAGGCGGGGGCAGCCGCCCACTTGGCACTTCTGGGAGCCTTGACGTAAAACCACTCCTGTTGCCATAATTCGGACACCTCTGGAAAGGAACCTTTCGGCCATGTAGCTCCTGCTATCTTTCTTATTGATGCACCTCCACACGCTGCATGTTGCCCCTCGATCATCTTAGGCTTCACTTCAAAGGTCTTGAGCCACAAGCCGAAGTGGGGGGTAATGCGGAGGAAGGCCTCACACACGACAATAAATGTCGAGATGTGGAGAAAGGAGTCCGGGGCTAGATCGTGGAAATCTAGCCCGTAGTAGAACATCAAACCCCTGACGAAGGGATCCAGAGTGAGGCCTAGGACTTGGAGGAAGTAGGAGACGAACACAACATTCTCGTTGGGTTCGGGAGTAGGGACGACCTGCCCTCGAGCAGGCAGCCGATGCGAAACCTCGGCGGTCAGGTATCTGGCCTCCCTCAACTTTTTGGTGTCCTCTTCTGTAACGGAGGAGGTCATCCATCAGCCTTGAAGGCTGGATCCAGACATGATTGAAGATCCGGAGCACCTGACCTGGGCTTCGAGTGTTAGAACTCGAGGCGGGGGAGGGGTTCGATTGAGCATTAGAGGGAAAAGACGAAAACCTTGTCCCTTTATAAAGAGGGTGAATATCAAGCGTCCCCTCCGTAGCCGTTTAGGACTTGCCTATAATCTAGGATTCCTAGACACGGTTGGGTTACCCACGCCCGTATTAATGAGAATCCCGTAATAAGGGGACAAGATCTCTGCTTTGGCAAGACGTGTCGAAAACTGCCTCGCGTTATGTGCGGGCTGGTTAAAGGAAACGGTTCAAATAATCACCGGGCCACGACATAACGTCATGCTGCTAAAACAAGCCAGCAAATTAGATCTGCGAAAATATTATTCTCTCTACGGTGGAATGTGGAACTTATTTTGCAGGGTCGGACACTATCCTCGTATTCAAATTCTTCTATGATGTATTCGGAGAAGGAACCCGCCTTGCAATGCCGAAGACAATACTGCGCGCCGGACTCATCGTCATTGAAGCCTGGTTCAGGGGCTACTGAGGGAGTCCTGGATTAGGGGGTCTCCGGACAGCCGGACTATCTCCATTGACCGGACTGTTAGACTATGAAGATACAAGATTGAAGACTTCGTCTCGTGTCCGGATGGGACTCTACTTGGCGTGGAAGGCAAGCTAGGCAATACGGATATGGATATCTCCTCCTTTGTAACCAACCTTGTGTAACCCTAACCCTCTCCGGTGTCTATATAAACCGAAGCGTTTTAGTCCATAGGACAACAACCATAACATACAATCATACCATAGGCTAACTTCTACGGTTTAGCCTCTCCGATTTCGTGGTAGATCTACTCTTGTACTACCCATATCATCAATATTAACCAAGCAAGACGTAGGGTTTTACCTCCATCAAGAGGGCCCGAACCTGGGTAAAACATCGTGTCCCCTGCCTCCTGTTACCATCCGGCCTAGACGCACAGTTCGGGACCCCCTACCCGAGATCCACCGGTTTTGACACCGACACACACCCACTAGTTTCTTTTGTTGAGCTTTCATACACTTATAGCTCTAGTGCATCCGTTGCATGGCAATCCCTACTCACTCACATTGATATCTATTAATGGGCATCTCAATAGCCCGTTGATACGCCTAGTTGATGTGAGACTATCTTCTCCCTTTTTGTCTTCTCCACAACCACCATTCTATTCCACCTATAGTGCTATGTCCATGGCTCACGCTCATGTATTGCGTGAAGATTGAAAAAGTTTGAGAACATCAAAAGTATGAAACAATTGCTTGGCTTGTCATAGGGGTTGTGCATGATTTAAATATTTTGTGTGGTGAAGATGGAGCATAGCCAGATTATATGATTTTGTAGGGATAACTTTCTTTGGCCATGTTATTTTGAGAAGTCATGATTGCTTTGTTACTATGCTTGAAGTATTATTATTTTTATGTCAATATGAACTTTTGTCCTGAATCTTTCAGATCTGAATATTCATATCACAAGTAAGAAGAATTACATTGAAATTATGCCAACTAGCATTCCACATCAAAAATTATCTTTTTTATCATTTACCTACTCGAGGACGAGCAGGAATTAACCTTGGGGATGCTTGATACGTCTCCAACGTATCTATAATTTTTCATTGCTCCATGCTATATTATCTACTGTTTTGGGCAATATTGGGCTTTGAGGCAGTCCTGGATTAGGGGGTGTTCGGATAGCCAGACTATACCTTCAGCCGGACTCCTGGACTATGAAGATACAAGATTGAATACTTCGTCCCATGTCCGGAAGGGACATTCCTTGGCGTGGAAGGCAAGCTTGGCGATACGGATATACAGATCTCCTACCATTGTAACCGACTTTGTGTAACCCTAACCCTCTCCGGTGTCTATATAAACCGGAGGGTTTAGGTCCGTAGGACAACATACACAACAACAATCATACCATAGGCTAGCTTCTAGGGTTTAGCCTCTCTGATCTCGTGGTAGATCTACTCTTGTACTACCCATATCATCAATATTAATCAAGCAGGACGTAGGGTTTTACCTCCATCAAGAGGGCCCGAACCTGGGTAAAACTTCGTGTCCCCTGCCTCCTGTTACCATCCGGCCTAGACGCACAGTTCGGGACCCCCTACCCGAGATCCGCCGGTTTTGACACCGACATTGGTGCTTTCATTGAGAGTTCCTCTGTGTCGTCGCCGTTAGGCTTGATGGCTCCTACGATCATCAATAGCGATGCAGTCTAGGGTGAGACCTTCCTCCCCGGAAAGATCTTCATCTTTAGCAGCTTCGCACTGCGGGCCAATTCACTTGGCCATCTGGAGCAGATCGAAAACTACGCCCCTGGCCGTCAGGTCAGATTTGGAAGTTTAAACTACACGGCCGACATCCGCGGGGACTTGATCTTCGACGGATTCGAGCCACTGCCGAGCTCGCCACACTATCACGACGAGCATGATCTAGCTCTGCTGCCGAACAGTGCCCTGGAGGCCGCACCCGCATCGGCTTCGACCCTTAATTCGGAGCCAACTGCACCGATCGAGGATGGGTGGTTGGACACCGCCTCGGGGGCTGCGATCCCAACGGCGATCAAGCCGAACACCAGCCCCGCACTCCGCGAGACTCATGACTCCAAGGAGCCAGACTCCTCTCCGAACTCCAAACCCCTCACGCCCCTGCCGATCGAATCCGATCAGGCGCCGATCATGGAGTTTACTGCCGCAGACATCTTTCAGCACTCGCCTTTCGGCGATATTCTGAAGACACTAAAGTCTCTCTCTTTATCAGGAGAGCCCTGGCCGGACTATGGTCAGCAAGGTTGGGATACGGACGATGAAGAAATTCAAGGCCCACCCACCACCCACTTTGTAGCCACTGTCGACGATCTAACCGACATGCTTGACTTCGATTCCGAAGACATCGACGGTATGGACGCCGATGCAGGAGACGATGAAGAACCAGCGCCTATCGGGCCCTGGAAAGCCACCTCGTCATCTGACATATACATGGTGGACACCCCAAAATAAGGAGATGGCGATGGAACAACGGAGGATGACCCCTCCAAGAAACAGCCTAAGCGCCAGCGTCAGCGGCGCTGCTCAAAATCCCGCCAAAACAAATACAGTGACTCCAGCACAAGAGATAATAATACTCCAGAGAGTGCCGAAGAAAACCCCCTCCAGCAAAACATAGCACAGGAGGATGGAGAAGCCAGCCCTCATGAGAGAGCGGCAGACAGAGAGGTCGAGGAGGACAATTATATGCCTCCCTCCGAAGACGAGGCAAGCCTCGACGACGACGAGTTCGTCATGCCAGAGGCTCCCGTCGAGCAAGAGCGTTTTCAACACAGGCTTATGGCCACGGCAAGAAGCCTCAAGAACAAACAGCAACAGCTTAGAGCTGATCAAGATTTGCTAGTCGACAGATGGACTGAAGTCCTTGCGGCCGAAGAGCATAAACTCGAACGCCCCTCCAAGAGCTACCCAAAGCGCAGGTTGCTACCCCGACTAGAGGAGGAAGCATTTAAACATGCATCACCTGCACTTGATACGGCCGATCGGCCACCTCGTGGCTGCGACAGGGAGGCCTCTCGGCCCTCCACTCAAGCCGCACCCCGTACCAAGGCATGGGAAAATGCGCGGGACCTGAGAGATATGTTGGAGGACAAGGCAAGGCAAACAAGATCGATCTACGGATCGCGTGGGCGCCCCACGACTCGAGACGGTAACCGTCACGCCGGCCACAAATTCGGCAGGGCCGAACACAGTAGACAAAGCTCATTGGAGCTACGTCATGATATAGCCCAGTACAGAGGCGCCGCACACCCACTATGCTTCACACACGAAATAATGGATCATCAAATCCCCGAGGGTTTCAAACCCATAAACATCGAATCATATGATGGCACAACAGATCCTGTGGTATGGATCGAGGATTATCTCCTTCATATCCACATGGCCCGCGGCGATGATTTCCACGCCATCAAATACCTCCCACTCAAGCTTAAAGGAACAGCTCGGCATTGGCTTAACAGCTTGCCAACAGGATCAATCAGTTGTTGGGAGGACCTGGAAGCCGCATTCCTCGACAATTTCCAGGGCACTTATGTGCGACCCCCAGACGCCGATGACCTAAGTCACGTAATTCAGCAGCCAGAAGAATCGGCCAGGCAATTCTGGACACGGTTCTTAACAAAGAAAAATCAAATAGTCGACTGTCCGGACGCTGAGGCCCTAGCAGCCTTCAAGCACAATATCCGTGACGAGTGGCTTGCCCGGCACCTTGGACAGGAAAAGCCGAAATCTATGGCAGCACTCACGACACTCATGACCCGCTTTTGCGCGGGAGAAGACAGCTGGCTTGCTCGTAGCAACAATATGACCAAGAACCCTGGTAAGTCGGATACTAGGGACAGTAGTGGCAGGTCGCGTCGCAACAAGCAGAAGCGCCGCATTAACGGCGACAATGCTGAGGATACGGCAGTTAATGCTGGATTCAGAGGCTATAAATCCGGTCAGCGGAAAAAGCCATTCAAAAGAAATCCTAAGGGCCCGTCCAGTTTGGACCGAATACTCGACTGCTTGTGCCAGATACATGACACCCCCGAAAAGCCAGCCAATCACACCAACAGGGATTGTTGGGTGTTCAAGCAGGAAGGCAAGTTAAATGCCGAAAATACAGACAAGGGGCTGCATAGCGATGACGACAAAGAGCCCCGGCCGCCAAACAATAGTGGACAGAAGGGTTTTCCCCCAGAAGTGTGGATGGTGAACATGATATACGCAACCCACATCCCCAAGAGGGAGCGGAAGCGCGCGTTAAGGGACGTATACGCGATAGAGCCAGTCGCCCCAAAGTTCAACCCATGGTCCTCCTGCCCGATCACCTTTGATCGGAGGGACCATCCCACTAGCACCCGTCATGGCGGATTCGCCGCATTGGTTCTAGACCCAATCATTAACGGATTTCATCTCACTAGAGTCCTTATGGACGGCAGTAGCCTGAACCTGCTTTACCAGGATACAGTGCGGAAAATGGGCATAGATCCCTCGAGGATTAGGCCCACCAAAACGACCTTTAAAGGCGTAATACCAGGTGTAGAGGCCAACTGTACAGGCTCAGTCACACTTGAAGTGGTCTTTGGATCTCCGGATAATTTCTGAAGCGAGGAGTTAATCTTCAACATAGTCCCATTCCACAGTGGCTATCACGCACTGCTCGGATGAACCGCATTCGCCAAGTTCAATGTGGTACCGCACTACGCATACCTTAAGCTCAAGATTCCAGGCCCTCAGGGAGTAATTACGGTCAACGGAAACACCGAACGCTCCCCCCGAACGGAAGAGCACATGGCGGCCCTCGCAGCGGAAGTATAAAGCAACCTCTCCAGGCAGTTCTCCAGTCCGGCCATTAAACGACCGGACACCGTCAAGCACGCCCGGAGTAACCCACAACAAGACCGCCTGGCACGATCCGAGCAGGCATAGCAATGCGGCCCCAACCCCAGCCCTCGCAAAAAGGCGACGCCGGTGCTTCACGTACATAACTACGCTCTAGAAATACCATGGGTACAGGGGGAGGGGCACCATCACGGCATGCCCGAAACACGTCTTAAACCGCACCAGGGGCTGCCGATTTTTTAATTTTCTCTTACTTTCAGGACTCCATTCTTCGGAAGGCCTGTTCGGCAGTTCAATTGCCGCACAAACGATGTAAGAACCAGGGAAGCAGACAAGCCACGCCGCATTACGGAACTCCCAAGTGGTCTCTATCACGAGCAATATACCTGTTTTGCATACCTTTCCGCAGCCTGCCCCTGGAACGGACATGTTAAATAGTCCAACCTTTTGCTTACCGCATTATTTGTATCGTTCTGCTTTGATTGCAGCCCTTTTTAATAAACAATGCATAGCTTTTGTCTATTTTTGCATTACTCTTTTTCCATAAATATATGTTCCTTAACGACATGTTGCACCCGTACACTTTGGTACGTCCAAAATACGCCAGGGGCTTTAGTATCCCTCAATATGATGTGAGAAGTCCGAACACTTTAACAAGTTCGGCACCCCATACTTATAGCATTATATGCATCGGCTCTGAATCATGTCTTGGGTCAATATTTGGGTTTGCCCGGCTCCTATGTTTTGGTGCCTTACGTTCCGCTATATCGGCTAAGGTAGCACTAGGAGAACCACTGCGATTGTGCCCCAGTTGAGCTGGGTCGAGCACCTCAGTGGAGAAAGCTAAAACTGACTGTCATGATGAAGCGAGAGCTGCTCGCTGTTCGAGAGGTTTTTCGAGTCCCTAAAGACTTATGCCGCTTAGAGAGAGGAGCCGGCTCTGTCCGGCCAAAGGCGTGGATAGCGCCCCAAACTCGGTCTTCCGAATACTAGGGGCTTCGCCGAAATTTAAAATTACAGAATTCTATGGCTAAGTGAGAGTGTTCACGCATTATAGACCGAGTGCCTTGTTCGTTGGGCTGAGCGCCTCCCTCGAAGGACCCAAACATGGGAAAAAGAGCGCTCAGGTTTATCCCCGAACACCCCAGCACTAGTGGCACGGGGGCAGAAGCCAACGACTCCCCATCTCTCAGTATTGATAAACAGTAGCACAGAAGGTAATATTTTAAATTCCAACAGCATTGCTTAGCGCATATGAACAAGTTTTCAGCGCACAGGACAAAACGAGCAAGTTTCACTCAAAAATTACATCCAAGAACATTCATCCTCCACAAGGCAGGCACCCTTCAGAACATCCTTATAATAATTCTCGAGCTTGCGATGCTCTTTCCCCGGCGGTGGCCCGTCCTTCACAAGATTCTCAACGTCCAACTTGCCCCAGTGCACCTTAGCACGGGCAAGGGCCCTACGGGCATCTTCAATGTAGACGAAGCACTTGATGACTTCGAGCCTTGGACAGGCCTCCACCAGCCGCCGCACCAGACCGAAATAGCTCCCAGGTAGAGCCTCTCCAGGCCACGGCCGAACTATGAGGCCCTTCATGGCCTATTCGGCCGCCTTGTGGAGCTCGACCAGTTGCTTCAGCTGGTCGCTCAGGGGCACGGGGTGTCCAGCCTCAGCGTACTGAGACCAGAACTCCTTCTCTGTCGAGCTGCCCTCCTCGGCTCGGTAAAATGCGGTGGCATCGGACACACTCCGGGGAAGATCTGCAAACGCTCCTGGAGAGCTCCGGATTCGGGTAAGTAACAAGTAACTCACATTTATGTGTTTGCTTTGCATAAAGAATGCCTTACCCACCGCTATCTTCTTCACCTCATCCAACTCCTGGAGGGTTTTCTGGGATTCGACCTTGGCAGACTCGGCATTTTTTATAGCCACCGCGAGCTCGGACGCTCGCGTCTTTGAGTCAAGCTCCAAACTCTCATGTTTTTTCATGAGAACCTGGAGCTCTTGCTGTACCTTGCCAACCTGGGCCTCATACCTCTCCCGCTCGATGCGCTCCGTGGTCGCCCTCTTCTCGGCCTCGACCAGCGCTTGCTTAAGGGTCGCCACCTCAGACGTGGCCCCTACAATAGCCATGATAATCCTGTCATTTTTTGCAATTGCACCTTTTTTATATATATTTAAACAAGGTATTTCTTACCTTCATTGTCCTCGAGCTGCTTCTTGGCACGCCCGAGCTCCTGCTTGGTCCGCTCGAGGTTCTGCTTTAACGTGTCCACTTCCACAGTCAGTGCGGCGTACGCAAGCAGGGAAGCCTGCATACGCATATTGACTCCTTTTTGTTAGACTCCTGCGAATTTTATTTGATCCTCTATTCGGCTTTTCTTTCCGAACGCCAAACAGAGCATCAGGGGCTACTGTCTATGCGGTAATATTATTTACACATTCTTTACTTACCTCAAAGCCTGTTAAAAGGCTACTACAAGCTTCAGTCAGTCCGCTCTTGGCCGACTAAACCTTCCGGACCACCGCACTCATAATGGTGCGGTGCTCCTCGTCGATGGAGGCGCCTTGGAGCGCCTCCAACAGATTTTCCGGCGCCTCCGGTTGGACGGGGGTCACTGGCACGGTGGGCTTGCTCCTCTTGGAAGGAGGTCGCCCGCCGGACTCTGGAACCTTTGAAGGTTCCGGAGTGGTGTCCGGCCTTGAGCCGGACTTGGAGCCCTGGGGGGGTTTATCCCCTTTACTCCTGTAGTGCGGGAGGTCGCCTTGCGCCGCCTCCAGGACCACCTCCTCCCGGCTTGGAACTTGTTGAGACAACACTTCGGCGTCGTCCGCAGGGCGGGGGGAGGAAGCCGTCGGAAGCAAATTCACATCCGGCGAGTCCAGTGAACCGCTCGACGATGCGTCGAGCCGGTCTTTGGGTGGGCTGCATAATCATATTCGACATAAGGGAAAGCTGTGCAATAAAGGAATACTATGAATTACTCTGGTATCCGGATACTTACGATTTCGCCAGGGGCTTGGCCCTGAGCGGCCACTCCTCTCCGCCGTCATCGGCGTCGGTGGAGTAGTCCGGAGGAAGGGTCTTCCCCTTCTTGGACCCTCCGGCCTCCCCAGAGAGGGCGGCCTTCCTTTTCTTCTCTCCTCCCGCTGGAGGGGGAGAGGTCTCTTCTTCTTCCTCCTCGTCTTCGCGGGAGGAATGCGCCTCAGAACCGCCGGATGATGGATCCGACACCTCCTGGCGCCGGGCACTCTTTCGAGTCCCCGTGGCCTTTTTCGCGGCCCTCTTCTCTGGCACCACATAGGGTGCCGGAACCAGCAGCTTCGCCAAGCGAGCGTCCGCTGGGCCTTCGGGCAAAGGAGCCGGATAGTTGATCTGTCCGGACGTCTTCTGCCAATCCTGTCAAAGGTAAGGGAGCTTAGATCCTGCATGGAGTCAAACTATGAAAAACTGATACCCTGTAAAAGGAAAAAACAGCTTACCGCATGAGCGTGGCGCTGTGTACTAAATCCGCGATCCTCAGTAGCGGATGCGGGGGCCTGGGCGCCCTTGAAAAGCACCTTCCAGGCATCTTCGTACGTCGTGTTGAAGAGCCTGCTCAGATTTGGTGCCACCCTGGGTCGAACTCCCACAGGTTGAAAGCCCATTGTTGACACGGGAGGATCAGGCGGATGAGCATAACCTGGACTACGTTGACAAGTTTGAGATTCTTGTCCACCAGGGTTTGGACGCATGTTTGGAGTCCGGTCAGCTCTCCTTTTTTACCCCACGATAGGCCCGTCTCCTTCCAGGAGGTGAGCCACGTAGGGGGTCCGGATCGGAACTCGGGGGCTGCGACCCACTCAGGGTCGCGCGGCTCGGTGATGTAAAACCACCCCGATTGCCACCCCTTCAGGGTCTCCACAAAGGAGCCCTCGAGCCATAAGATGTTGGGCATCTTGCCCACCATGGCGCCTCCGCACTCCGCCTGGTTGCCGCGCACCACCTTCGTCTTGACGTTGAAAGTCTTGAGCCATAGGCCGAAATGGGGGCGGATGCGGAGGAAAGCCTCGCACACGACGATAAACGCCGAGATGTTGAGGACAAAGTTCGAGGCAAGATCGTGGAAATCCAGGCCATAGTAGAACATGAGCCCCCAGACAAATGGGTGGAGAGCGAAGCCCTGTCCGCGAAGGAAATGAGCGAGGAACACCACCCTCTCATGGGGCCTAGGGGTGGGGATGAGCTTCCCCTTTTCGGGAAGCCGGTACACGATGTTTTTGGACAGGTATCCGGCCTTCCTTAGTTTTTTGATGTGTCCCTCCGTGACGGGGGAGACCATCCACTTGCCTCCCGCTCCGGACATGGCTGGAGAAGGTTGAGGTGGGGAGTGCGGACTTGGGCGCTGGAGCTCGAGTGCGCGGGAATGGATAGGCAAAGGAGGAAGAAGGCGTAGGTAAAAAGGTGGATCCTTATCCCCTTATATGGGTGGACGCAACTACGTGTCCCCACCAGCCTGGTAAAACTCGCTTATCTCCAAGCGCCGTAATCAATGGCGCGGTTGGGTTACCCACGCCCGTATTGATGAGAATCCCGGAATAAGGGGACACGATCTCTGCTTTGACAAGACGTGCCAAGGAAACCGCCTCGCATGCGCTGAGGTGGGGTAATAAAACGACTCGGATAAAGGCTTGGTCGTGGTGTGTCACACTACGAAATACGTCAGCAGATTAGATTTGTGTAAATATTATTCTCTCTATGTCAATATGTGGAAACTTATTTTGCAGAGCCGGACACTATCTTTGTGTTCAAAATCTTCTATTAAGTACTTGGAGGAGGAACCCGCCTTGCAATGTCGAAGACAATCTACGCGCCGGACTCGTCGTCATTGAAGCCTGGTTCAGGGGCTACTGAGGGAGTCCTGGATTAGGGGGTGTTCGGATAGCCAGACTATACCTTCAGCCGGACTCCTGGACTATGAAGATACAAGATTGAAGACTTCGTCCCGTGTCCGGAAGGGAATTTCCTTGACCTAGAAGGCAAGCTTGGCGATACAGATATACAGATCTCCTACCATTGTAACCGACTTTGTGTAACCCTAACCCTCTCCGGTGTCTATATAAACCGGAGGGTTTAGGCCCGTAGGACAACATAGACAACAACAATCATACCATAGGCTAGCTTCTAGGGTTTAGCCTCTCTGATCTCGTGGTAGATATACTCTTGTACTACCCATATCATCAATATTAATCAAGCAGGATGTAGGGTTTTACCTCCATCAAGAGGGCCCGAACATGGGTAAAACTTCGTGTCCCCTGCCTCCCGTTACCATACGGCCTAGACGAACAGTTCGGGACCCCCTACCCGAGATCCACCGGTTTTGACACCGACAGGCTTTATTATCCACTTTTACATTATTTTTGGGACTAACCTATTAACCGGAGGCCCAGCCCAGATTTGCTGTTTTATGCCTATTTCAGTGTTTTGAAGAAAAGGAATATCAGACGGAGTCGAAACGAAATGAAATCAACTGGAGAAGTTATTTTTGGAAGGAAACACACCTGATGGACTTGGACCCCACGTCAAGGAAGGAACAAGGTACTCACGAGGGTGGGGGGCGCCCCCCCTAGGGTGCGCCCCCTGTCTTGTGGGGCCCTTGTGGCTCCCCTGACATACCTCCTGCACCCATATATACCTACGTGACTTGAAACTTCCAGAGGGCACAATAGATCGGGAGTTCCGTCCCCAGAAGCCTCCCTAGCCACCGAAAACCAATCTAGACCCGTTCCGGCACCCTGCCGGAGGGGGCAATCCTTCTCCGGTGGCCATCTTCATCATCTCGGTGCTCTCCATGACGAGGAGGGAGTAGTTCTCCCTCGGAGCTGAGGGTATGTACCAGTAGCCATGTGTTTGATCTCTCTCTCTCTCGTGATCTTGGTTTGGCACGATCTTGATGTATCGTGAGCTTTGCTATTATAGTTGGATCTTATGTTTCTCCACCCCCTCTTCTCTCTTGTAATGAATTGAGTTTCCCCTTTGAAGTAATCTTATCAGATTGAGTCTTTAAAGATTTGAGAACACTTGATGTATGTCTTGTCGTGGATATCTGTGGTGACAATGGGATACCACGTGCCACTTGATGTATGTTTTGGTGACCAACTTGCGGGTTTCGTGACATTGGGAACCTATGCATAGGGGTTGGCACATGTTTTCGTCGTAATTCTCCGGTAGAAACTTTGGGGCACTCTTTGAGGTCCTTTGTGTTGGTTGAATAGATAAATCTAAGATTGTGTGATGCATATCATATAATCATACCCATGGATACTTGAGGTGACATTGGAGTATCTAGGTGACATTAGGGTTTTGGTTGATTTGTGTCTTAAGGTGTTATTCTAGTACGAACTCTAGGGCTGTTTGTGACGCTTATAGGAATAGCCCAACGGATTGATTGGAAAGAATAACTTTGAGGTGGTTTCGTACCCTACCATAATCTCTTCGTTCGTTCTCCACTATTAGTGAATTTGGAGTGACTCTTTGTTGCATGTTGAGGGATATTTATGTGATCCAATTATGTTAGTATTGTTGAGGGAACTTACACTAGTGAAAGTATGAACCCTAGGCCTTATTTCCACACATTGCAATACCGTTTACGCTCACTTTTACCATTTGCTACCTTGCTGTTTTTATTATTTCAGATTACAAAAACTATTATCTACTATCCATATTGCACTTGTATCACCATCTCTTCGCCGAACTAGTGCACCTATACAATTTACCATTGTATTGGGTGTGTTGGGGACACAAGAGACTCTTTGTTATTTGGTTGCAGGGTTGCTTGAGAGAGACCATCTTCATCCTACGCCTCCTAGGGATTGATAAGCCTTAGGTCATCCACTTGAGGGAAATTTGCTACCGTCCTACAAACCTTTGCACTTGGAGGCCCAACAACGTCTACAAGAAGAAGGTTGTGTAGTAGACATCAGTACTTCACCATGATGTTGGATGGGCCGGCTCGAACCTGATTGAAGGGATTGCCCCCTAATTCTATCAATTCATGGGCGGAGTTGAAAGCGTGTTTTACTCAGAATTTCAAAGACACATGAAAACAGCCTCTATCGATCGTCGACCTAGACGCTTGTGTCTAGCGCGAGGATGAGTTAGCCCACCATTGGGTCCGACGGGTTTCACCTCTCTCAAGGAAAAGTTAGAGTGGATTAAACATCACTGCAATGAAATGGGAGAGCTCATGGAGGCTCTCATCAAATACGCCGATTCTAACAATACTAAGGATCCTGGGTCTAATGAGGAGAGGTCCCATAATGGAAACAAGAACGGAAATGGAAAAGGGTAGTAGTTAAACATGACAGGTCATAACTAGAGTGGTAAATGGTAAGCGCAAGCAGCCTGACGGTAGGTCAGAATTTTCAGCGAATACTAATGCACAGAACAACGATCGATGTCGAAAAGGAAATCTGTTTCCTCATATGGGAGGACTAGAGTAAAACCTTCAAGCGATGTTGAACCAATCCTTCCCAAAGCACAGATCCCAAGATAGATCGTCGGCTCACCTGTGGAAAGATTGTTTTATCATGAAGGAATATAAGAATTCTGGCTCTCACCAGGACCATAGTAACAATAATGGCCCACACGGCGGGTTAGGCTCCGGCTCTCACTAGCGCGGGTTTGGTGGCGGCGGATCAAATTCCGGTTATTAGGGTTAGGGCAATCAGAGCAATTACAACTAGCAGCCCAATCAAGGTAATTAGCAACAGGATTTAGGGTGTTAGATAAATTCAAAGCAGCTTAATAGTGGCCAATACCATGTCTTCACCACGAGCCTGTGCAAGCGGGATCAGAAGGTTCATAAATGAGTACAAAGCGCTGTTGAGCAAGCAATACCCCGATACTTACGGTTGTCAGAGCAGCCAATTGTATGGAGCCCTAAGAATCACCCACCCCGGGTTCACAATCCGGGTTAGCTGGCTTTAGTGGTAGCCCCTCAAGTGGGAGGCTACAAGTTCACTAAGGTGCTCATGGATGGAGGTAGCAGTATCAATATCCCTTTGTTATGATACTTTTTGCCGCATGAACTTAACATACAAAGATCTCAAGCCGTCCTCCATAGTTTTTCATGGGGTGGTGCCAGGAAAGTCAGCTTACCCAGTGGGCAAGCTAGCCTTGGAAGTGGCTTTTGGCAATGAACATGATTACAGGGCTGAGAAATTGAACTTTGAAGTGGTTAAGATCAAAACCCCCTATCACGCTCTGTTTGGTCGGTTGGCTTACGCTAAGTTTATGGCGCGACCTTGCAATGTGTAACTGTATATTAAGATGCTAGGTCGCAAGGGTACCATCATGGTACATGGTGACAGGAAGATAGCCTTAGAATGCGAAGAAGGTGATGCTGCTTACGCTGAGTCGGCCTGTGCCACAAAGGAACTTTAGTTGTATAAAGACAATGTCGACCGGGCTGATATGACTCTGTTAAAGAAACCAACCATAGAGCATGATCATTTGTTGAAGTTTAAATCAGCAGATGATACCAAGCAGGTTGATTTTGTCCCCGGTGACTCGTCTTAGCAGTTCACTACCAGGGCCAATATAGATCAGAAATAGGAAATCACGCTCATCAAGTTCATACATGAGAACCGGGACATCTTTGCATGGAAGCCTTCAGACATGCCGGGTGTACCGAGAGAACTCGCTGAGCACACTCTAAATATTGATCCCAAGTTTAAGCCGGTCAAGCCATTCCTTCGTCGTTTTAATGAGGAGAGACGTAAGGCCATTGGAGAAGAGGTGGCCCGGTGATACGTCCATTTTGCATCATGCTTTTATATCGATATTTATCACATTATGGGATGTTATTTCACTTTATGTCACAATACTTATGGCTATTCTCTCTTATTTTACAAGGTTTACATAAGGAGGGAGAATGCCGGCATCTGGAGTTCTGGGCTGGAAAAGGAGCAAATATTAGAGACCTATTCTGCGCAACTCCAAAAGTCCTAAAACTCCACGGAACGTCTTAAAATAGATAAAGAAAAATCCTCGCCAAAGATGAAGGCCAGGGGGCCCACACCCTTCTCACGAGGGTGGGGGGCGCCCCCCCCTAGGGCACGCCCCCCTACCTCGTGGGCCCCCTGGTGGCTCTCCGACGCCCATCTTCTCCTACATGAGGTCTTTCGATGAGGAAAAAATAAGAAAGGAACTTTTCGGGACGAGACTCCGCCGCCATGAGGCGGAACCTTGGCGGATCCAATTTAGAGCTCCGGCAGAGCTGTTCTACCGGGGAAACTTCCCTTCGGGAGGGGGAAATCATCACCATCGTCATCACCAACGCTCCTCTCATCAGGAGAGGGCAATCTCCATCAACATCTTCACCAACACCATCTCATCTCCAAACCCTAGTTCATCTCTTGTATCCAATTCTTGTCTCCAAGTCCGGGATTGGTGCTAGTAGGTTGCTAGTAGTGTTGATTACTCCTTGTAGTTGACGCTAGTTGGTTTAATTGGTGCAAGATCATATGTTCAGATCCTATATGCATATTATTACCCCTCTGATTATGAACATGAATATGCTTTGTGAGTAATTACGTTCGTTCCTGAGGACAAGGGAGAAGTCTTGCTATGAGTAGTCATGTGAATTTGGTATTCGTTTGATATTTTGATAAGATGTATGTTGTCTAGCCTCTAGTGGTGTTAGGTGAACGTCGACTACATAACACTTCACCATTATTTGGGCCTAGAGGAAGGCATTGGGAAGTAATAAGTAGTTGATGGGTTGCTAGAGTGACAGAAGCTTAAACCCTAGTTTATGCGTTGCTTCGTAAGGGGCTGATTTGGATCCATATGTTTCATGCTATGGTTAGGTTTACCATAATACTTTTGTTGTAGTTGCGGATGCTTGCAATAGAGGTTAATCATAAGTGGGATTCTTGTTCAAGTAAGAACAGCACCCAATCACTGGTCCACCCACATATCAAATTATCAAAGTATCGAACGCGAATCATATGAACGTGATGAAAACTAGCTTGATGATATTCCCATGTGTCCTCGGGAGTGCTCTTCCTATTATAAGAGTTTGTTCCGGCATGTCCTTTGCTACAAAAGGATTGGGTCACCTCGCTGCACTTTATTTACTTTTGTTACTTGTTGCTCGTTACAATTTATCCTATCACAAAACTATCTGTTACCACTTATTTCAGTACTTGCAGAGAATACCTTGCTGAAAACCGCTTATCATTTCCTTCTGCTCCTCGTTGGGTTCGACACTCTTACTTATCTAAAGGACTACGATAGATCCCCTATACTTGTGGGTCATCAAGACTCTTTTATGGCGCCGTTGCCGATGAGTGTAGCGCCTTTGGTAGGTGGAATTTGGTAAGGAAAAATTTATATAGTGTGCTGAAATTTATTGTCACTTGTTACTATGGAAAGTAATTCGCTGAGGGGCTTGTTCGGGGTATCTTCACCCCGTCCAGTAGAGCAAAGAGTTGCTCCTCAACCTACTGAACCTATTGAAGATGAAACTCCTGTTGAATTTCCTTCGGGTATGATGGAAAAACTGCTAGCTGACCCTTTTACAGGAGATGGAACAAAGCATCCTGATGAGCACTTAATATATGTGGATGAAGTTTGTGGATTATTTAAGCTTGCAGGTATACCCGATGATGTTGCTAAGAAGAAGGTCTTCCCTTTATCTTTGAAGGGAGACGCATTGATATGGTATAGGCTATGTGATGATATGAGATCATGGGACTATAAAAGATTGAAGCTGGAATTTCATCAAAAGTATTACCCTATGCATCTTGTTCATCATGATCGCAATTATATATATATATAATTTCTAGCCTCATGAAGGAGAAAGCATCGCTCAAGCTTGGGGGAGGCTTAAATCAATGTTATATTTGTGCCCCAATCATGAGCTCTCGAGAGAAATAATTATGCAAAGTTTTTATGCTCGTCTTTCTCATAATAATCAAACCATGCTCGATACTTCTTGTGCTGGCTCTTTTATGATGAAGATTATTGAATTCGGATGGAATTTATTGGACAGAATTAAACGCAACTCTGAAGATTGGGACCTCGACGAAGGTAAAGAGTCAGGTATGACACCTAAGTTTGATTGTGTTAAATCTTTTATGGATACCAATATTTTCTGTAAGTTTAGCACTAAATATGGACTTGACTCTGAGATAGTAGCTTCTTTCTGTGAATCTTTTTCTACTTATGTTGATCTCCCTAAGGAGAAGTGGTTTAAATATCATCCTCCCATAGAAGTAAAAGTAGCTGCACCTATTAAAGTTGAAGAAAATACTGTCACTTATAATGATCCTATTGTTCCTACTTCTTATGTTGAGAAACCACCTTTCCCTGTTAGATTAAAGGATCATGCTAAAGCTTCAACTGCTGTTCGTAAAAGCAATATTAGAACTTATACACCTCCTGAGCAAGTTAAAGTAGAACCTAATATTGCTATTGTTACAGATATCTTGTCTGATAATATTGATGGGCATGTTATTCAGTTCGAAGGTGAAACTGCTAGAATTGTTGTACCTTGTGATAAAGATAAACATAGACCTGTGGTAGGCGTGCCTGTTATTTTTGTTAAAATAGGATATCATTGTTATCATGGCTTATGTGATATGGGTGCTAGTGCTAGTGTAATACCTATTGACTTATACGAAGAAATTAAGAATGAAATTGCACCTGTTGAGTTAGAAGATATTGATGTCACAATTAAACTTGCCAATAGAGATACTATTTCACCAATTGGAATTGTTAGAGATGTTGAAGTATTGTGTGGGAAAACTAAATATCTTGCTGATTTTCTTGTTCTTACTTCTCCACAAGATAGCTTTTGTCCCATTATATTTGGTAGACCCTTCTTAAATACTGTCAATGCTACCATAGATTGCATAAAGAATGTTGTTACTGTTGGCTTGGATGATATGGTTCATGAGTTTAATTTCTCTAAATTTAGTAAACAACATCGTGAGGAAGAATTACCTAGTAAGGATGAAATTATTGGTCTTACTTCTATTGCCATACCTCCTAGTGATCCTTTAGAACACTATTTGCTAGACCATGAAAATGATATGTTCATGAATGAAAGAAGGGAAATAGATGAAGTATTCTTTAAACAGGAACCTATTCTGCATCACAACTTGCCTGTTGAAATCTAAGGGGATCCTCCTCCACCCAAGGGTGATCTCGTGTTTGAGCTTAAACCTTTGCCTAATAATCTTAAATATGCTTATCTTGATGAAAAGAAGATATATCCTGTTATTATTAGTGCTAACCTTTCAGAGCATGAAGAAGAAAGATTATTGAAAACTCTGAAGAAGCATCGTGCTGGTATTGGATATACTCTTGATGATCTTAAGGGCATTAGTCCCACTCTATGTCAACATAAAATAAATTTGGAAGCGGATGACAAACCAGTTCGTGATCCTCAACGACGTCTGAATCCTAAAATGAAAGAAGTGGTAAGAAAAGAAATACTAAAGCTTCTGGAGGCAGGTATAATCTATCCTGTTGCTCATAGTGAGTGGGTAAATCCTGTCCATTGTGTCCCTAAGAAGGGAGGTATTACTGTTATTCCTAATGATAAAGATGAATTGATTCCACAAAGAATTATTACAGGTTATAGGATGGTAATTGATTTCCGTAAATTAAATAAAGCCACTAAGAAAGATCATTACCCCTTACCTTTTATTGATGAAATGCTAGAAAGATTATGCAAACATACACACTATTGCTTTCTAGATGGTTATTCTAGTTTCTCTCAAATACCTGTGTCGGCTAGAGATCAATCAAAGACTACTTTTACATGCCCTTTTGGTACTTTTGCTTATAGACAGCCTTTTGGTTTATGTAATGCACCTGCTACCTTTCAAAGATGCATGATGGCTATATTCTCTGACTTTTGTGAAAAGATTTGTGAGGTTTTCATGGACAACTTTTCCGTCTATGGTTCCTCTTTTGATGATTGCTTGAGCAATCTTGATCGAGTTTTGCAGAGATGCGAAGAAACTAATCTTGTCTTGAATTGGGAAAAGTGCCACTTTATGGTTAATGAAGGTATTGTCTTGGGGCACAAAGTTTCTGAAAGAGGTATTGAAGTTGATATAGCCAAGGTTGATGCTATTGAAAAGATGCCATGTCCCAAGGACATCAAAGGTATAAGAAGTTTCCTTGGTCAAGCTGGATTTGATAGGAGGTTCATTAAGGACTTCTCAAAAATTTCCCAGCCTCTGACTAATTTATTGCAAAAAGATATACCATTTGTCTTTGATGATGATTGTGTAGAAGCATTTGAAATACTTAAGAAAGCATTAGTCTCTGCACCTGTTGTTCAACCACCTGATTGGAATCTACCCTTTGAAATTATGTGTGATGCTAGTGATTATGGTGTAGGTGTTGTGTTAGGGCAAAGAGTTGATATGAAATTAAATGTTATTCATTATGCTAGTAAGACTCTAGAGAATGCTCAAAGAAATTATGCTACTACTGAAAAAGAACTCTTAGCAGTTGTATTTGCTTGTGATAAGTTCAGATCTTATATTGTTGATTCTAAAGTAACTATTCAAACTGATCATGCTGCTATTAAATATCTTATGGAAAATAAAGATGCTAAACCTAGACTTATTAGATGGGTTCTCTTGCTACAAGAATTTGATTTGCATATTGTTGATAGAAAGGGAGCTGAGAACCCCATTGCAGATAACTTGTCTAGGTTAGAAAATATTCTTGATGACCCACTACCTATTAATGATAGCTTTCCTGATGAACAATTAAATGTTATAAGTACTTCTCGCAGTACTCCATGGTATGCTGATTATGCTAATTATATTGTTGCTAAGTTTATACCACCTAGCTTCACATACCAAAAAAAAGTTCTTCTATGATTTAAGACATTACTTTTGGGATGACCCACATCTTTATAAAGAAGGAGTAGATGGTGTTATTAGACATTGTATACCTGAGCAGGAACAGGAACAGATCCTACGCAAGTGTCATTCCGAGTCTTATGGAGGACACCACACTGGAGATAGAACTGCACATAAGGTATTGCAATCTGGTTTTTATTGGCCTACTGTCTTCAAGGATGCCCGTAAGTTTGTCTTGTCTTGTGATGAATGTCAAAGAATTGGTAATATTAGTAGACGTCAAGAAATGCCTATGAATTATTCTCTTGTTATTGAACCGTTTGATGTTTGGGGCTTTGATTATATGGGACCTTTTCCTGCCTCTAATGGATACACACATATTCTAGTTGCTGTTGATTACGTTACTAAGTGGGTAGAAGCTATTCCAACTAGTAGTGCTGATCATAACACTTCTATTAAAATGCTTAAGGAAGTTATTTTCCCGAGGTTTGGAGTCCCTAGATATTTAATGACTGATGGTGGTTCACAGTTTATTCATGGTGCTTTCCGTAAAATGCTTGCTAAATATGATGTTAGTCATAGAATTTCATCTCCTTATCACCCACAGTCTAGTGGTAAAGTAGAGTTGAGCAATAGAGAGCTCAAATTAATTTTGCAAAAGACTGTTAATAGGTCCAGAAAGAATTGTGTCGGATTTCGGGTTCCGGAAGACCATTGAGGTTTGAACACTGGGGTGCGCGCGGAGATTTTGCCTCCTACCTACCTGCACCCCTCCGCCATGCTAGGATCTAAACTAAGGAAAGAACAACACAAGAGACACAGGGTTTATACTGGTTCGGGCCACCGTTGTGGTGTAATACCCTACTCCAGTGTGTGGTGTGGTGGATTGCCTCTTGGGCTGATGATGATGAACAATACAAGGAAGAACAGCCTCGCGAGGGTCTGTTCTTGGCTGGGATGATGAACTGCTCGGAGGAGTTCATTCACCTTCCTCTCTCTCTCTCTGCTTTCCTCCAACTGACCTGGTTTCGACCCCAGCTTGTTTCTGGGTTGGCTGATGCTCGATCCTCTATCCTCGATCCTCGATCCTCGATCCTCTCTTCGATCCCCTCTCTTACCCTGGGGGTGACTAGTCCTATTTATAGAGGCCCTGGTCCTCTCCCCAAATATTGACCGGGAAGGGAGCCAACAATGGCGGGCTAATTTGAAGGGGGACAGCTAGTATCAGCTATCCTGACAAAAGTAGTCTTCGCGTGTGCAAAGCTCTGGTGATGACGCCATCTTGGGCTCCACGGTGACCTCCATCTCATAGTACTCCTGGTCTTGGTCTCGTTGCACCGAAATGGCAACCTTTGCCTGATGCCTCGGTACTCCGCGGCTGTGCTTGCCCCCCTTTGCACCAAAGAGGGAAGGAGGACGCTGCGCGGGCTGGCACCCGCCTGGCGCCCTGAATCTTCATGGCTTGCGTCACGGGCACCTCGTGAGGTACCCCGCCTTGATCTCTCCGCCTCCTCGTGAGCCAGCCTGATGAGGCCGTGCCTGAGGAGGCTCCGCGTCATCCACCCCGTGAGGCTTGGCCCCTCGCGAGGGTCTTGGGTTTGTGTTGGTGAAGATGGGCCGTGCTGGGGCCCCTTTGAGCCACGCCGCAGGACGCAGGCAGGCAAGTCTGGGGACCCCCGTTCCCAGAACGCCGACAGTAGCCCCCGGGCCCAAGGCGCGCTCGGGCTTGGCCATGCAGGGAGGCGGAAGGGCAAGAGCGAAGCGCCGCGGGCCCTAACAGCCTGCGGCCTTGCGCGCCGCGTGGCGGTTGACTGGACGTGGGCGCCTTAGCAACCGCGCGAGTTGATAAAGGAGTGGCATCCGCCTAGGCCCTTCTTCTTGCTTTCTACGGTTGCTGCTCAGATCCCCTTTCTTGCGCCTCTCATTCCTTCCTCCGAGATTTCCAGATCTGCTCTGACCGCGTGACCTAGGGAGCCATGGCGCCTCGTCAGCCCCCGGCCGCAGCTTGGTACTAGTCTGCCCTGGACTCGCCGAACGTGTCGGAGGCGGGCCTTGCCCGGTTGCGCCAGATGGCGACGGCGTGGGGCATCGACGGGGAGAAGGTGTTCAAGGCCGGCTCTGCCACCCCTGAGGGTCAAAGGATCACCTTCTATCCGTTCTTCGTAAGTGCCATTGTTGCTGGCCTGGTGCCTCCCTTCTCCGAGTTCTTCTTCTCTGTCCTCCGCCATTACAAGCTACAGGCTCTGCATCTCCATCCCAACTCTGTCCTTCTCCTGGCAATCTTTGCTTATTATTGCGAAGCACATGTTGGGGTGCAGCCCTTAGTGGCCTTGCTGCGCCACTACTTCTACCTCCGCACCTCTCGTGGGACTGCTTCCGCATGCGCGAGCTTCGTCGCGTACGGTGGCGCCATTGCCATCTCGAACTCTGGGAAGAGGATTGAGGGCTTCAGGAGCAAGTGGATCTTGGTGGATGTTGGGCGCATCCACCCTCGGCTGATCCTGCCCACGGAGCAGCCCACGAGCTCCAGCGACTGGGGTCGAGCGGAGCTCGCGGATCCCCGCGCGAAGATGGTATTGGAGAAGATGGACGCGGACCTGAGGCTGACCGACATGGCGGCGGCGAAGCTGACCGGCGCATCGCTGCTGAGGGAGTTCCTGGAGCACCGGCTGGCTCAGCTTCGGCAGTACTCGCTTCCAATGTGGAGGCCCCGTCCGAGCCCCGCGGCCTTGGCCAACGGAGACCTGGCTGCGGTTCTCCAATCTCTGGTTGGGGGCAATGTGGCGAGGCTGGAGGGCGCTCCTACGCCCTTGTTCCTCCGCAATGACTGGGAGTGGGTGGTGAAGTCCATGCCCGTCTTCAACGGGGATGGGCCAGTGCCCCTGGAAGCTCCCGAGGAACCGGTGGACGTGCCCTCCGGCGACTCCAGCAAAGAGGAAGAAAGAGGGGAGCGAGGAAAAGGGCCTGACTCCGAGGCGACTGACGGAGAGTCGAGGGCTCCCCTCCCCCGGCGCAGGTCCGGCGTTCTCCGCCTCTCTCCGAATGATGACGACGAGGATGACGACGACGAGCAGGACGGCGGGAGCTCGCCCCCGATCCCGAAGAAGGACAGGACCGGGCTGATCTCCCGCGGGTCTCCCCCAGCCCCGGGGCGAACCGCAGACGCACCTTCCGCCTCCAAGATTCCCGAGGTTGACCCTTCCAGCCGGCTTTTAGGCTTCAAATTTGGCCGGAGGCCGCTTGAGCTCACTGGCGACGATCCGTAAGCATTCGATTCTTGTCTTTATCTCTTGCTCTGCTTCTGAGGCTTGATGCCCGCATCTTTGGATAGGTTGGCGCCCGCAGCAAAGAAGCCGAAGGGGGCTCCCGAGGTTCCGTCCGTGGCGGCTCTTCTGCCCGCGAAGGAAGGTGACCGCGACGCACAGGCTTCTCCTGCCCGGTCGTCCTCGCGAGGTTTGGTTGAGCCGGCTGGGGCGAGCTCAGCCCCCACGGCCCAAGTGGCTCCCGAGGTGCTCTTGCCTGCCGCCGCCACTACAGCTGTCGGGGCGCGGCAGACTCCGCCTCAGGATGCTGCGGCTGCGCTGCCGCCTTCTCCTCCTACTCCACCGGCCGCTGTCTCTCCGACTCCTTCTGTCGTTCTGGATCGTGCTGTTGCTGAGCTAGACCGACTGCGGCAGGATCTTCTTGGCGCCGACCCCCGCTTGGTGGCCGGGCGTTTGGAGCTGGCTTTTGGATGGGTTCGCTCCGACGCCTCGATTCGGGCGGCGCTGGTCCAGGCCTCGACGGCATGCGACGAGGAGAAGCAGGCCGTCCTGGAGGCGAAGGCTGCTCGCGATGCAGCCCTGGGGGAGGTGGTCGACGTTCGCGGTCGCTGCAAGGCGCTGGAGGACAAGCTGCAAGGCCTGTGGGATTAGCTCGCGAAAGAGGTCCGCCTTCGCCAAGAGCAAGAAGAAGGCGTGAAGGCTCGCGAGGCAGCCGTCGAGGGCTGGGAGGCCAAGCTCAGGAAGCACCGCGACCGCCTAGGCGCGCTGGAGCAGGAGTTGGGGGCGTGGAAGGCCGAGCTGGACGGCAAGGCCCTGGTTCTTGCCGAGGACCGTGCGGCATTCACGGAGTTGGAGGCGAAGGCTCGCTCCTCGCTGAGGACGCTTTACGACAGCGGCCTGGAGGGCCCGCTGGCTGGCGCTGAGGACGGCCCCGCCAAGCTGCTTCCCTTACTGGTTCATGCTCTTGAAGATGTCGCCCTTGGCCTTGGCCCCACGGCCGAGGCCGAGGCACACGTCCTGTCTTCTGCAGCACTGACGCGGGTCCTCACCCACATCTACCTTCGCGATCCCGGTGTCGACCTCGACAGCCTGCTGGAGCCAGTGAGTGGTGAGCGTGCCGCTGCCACTGCCGAGGCCGTGAAGGGTCGCGCGGAGGCTCTGCTGGGGAAGTTCTGGGCCTTCAGCACCAAGCCGGAGCAAGGCGCTGCCGACCCCGCTGCTCCGTGAGGCGAACCCACTCCGCGCTGCTCCCCCGCCGCCAAGTGACTCCGTCGTGGCTCCTGTCCTTCTTTTTATTCCTGCACACGTATCATGCCTCGGGGAGGCGTTTAAAATTGCGTTTGGCATTGAGATAACAGTGTGGACTGTAATATTTTCTTTTGAATTCCTTGAAATTAGCGCTTTTCCTTCCTACTTGCTAATGTTCTACGCCGGCAGAGCCCGGCCCCGCGCGTACCTCACCCAGCAATAGTCTTGACCGGAAACCAGGACGGGACCAAGGAGTGAGGGGCTACGTGACAAGTTAGGCTCCTGAGTCGCGATGCTCAAGAGTCTCCCTTGGCGCACGAATAGCAAGTAGGGAGGTGTGATGCGGGTGAATCTACCGTTCTACGTCTGCAGAGCCCGGCCGCGCGCGTGCCTCACCCAGCGATGGTCCCGACCGGAAACCAGGACGGGGCCATGGAGTGAGGGGCTACGTGACCAGTTAGGCTCCTGAGTTGCGATGCTCAGGAGTCCCCCTTGACGCACGAACTGCAAGTAGGGAGGTATGATGTGGGTGAATCCACCGTTCTACGTCTGCAGAGCCCGGCACCGTGCGTACCTCACCCAGCAATGGTCCCGACCGGAAACCAGGACGGGGCCATGGAGTGAGGGGCTACGTGACCAGTTAGGCTCCTGAGTCGCGATACTCAGGAGTCCCCCTTGACGCTCAAACGACCTTCGTACCTTGGCTCCGCTCGGGGAGAGACGCGCGACGAACCAAGCCTGGGGGGGACCGCTGGGCGGTGTGCGTCTGGGTGTGACCCAGGCGCAGCCCCCGTGCCCAGCCCCCTCGCGCGGCACTCCTGAGGGGAGGCGTTACGATGAGGCTAGACACTGAGCTCTGGGCTCCCTGAGGTTGATGCGGCCCGGGGGCCACCCTCAGTTGTTTATCACCAGCGCGGAGCATAGTGCTACTGTATGTGTATGGACATAGCCGCTCCTCGGCAGTGTCGTCTGCCAGCGCGGAGCATGGTGCTTCCACTGGTACGTGGGAGCGGGCCCCCCTCTGGGAGGAGCCCCCGGGGCGTGTACAGCCCCGCCCTGACACGTGGCTGGCACGGTAGGGCCTAGCGAGGTGTATCTGGGCACCCGTGAGCCAGCGCGGGACTCATAGGGCCCTACCTCTAGGCGGGTTGCGCCTGGCACTGGGCCTTATCTTGTGATGTGTCCCTGCAAATTTGGTTAGATGTCGGCACTCTACGTCCTCGGTCCCGGCCCTCGAGCTGGTCTCAGCCGTCGCTGGTATGCCAGGTCGCTATGCCATGGACAAGGCCAGAGGGTGAGGGCTGGAGAGCTAGTAAGAGGCCTGAGTCGCGATGCTCAGGTGCCCCCCTTTAACGTGCAAGTGGTCGGCATGGAGGAGAAGAGGTGCCGTGGACCGGCATCAAATAATCAAGCATGGTGGGTCTAACGCATAATCGGAAATAAACACAAATGGGATACATGCCACTGGGCCTGGCCCGAGCGGCTTGGGGATCATGCAGCCTGAGGGGCGCCCCCAACAAGGTAAGCTAACAACATGGAATAAAGGGATACACGCCGCAGGGACGGACCCACGCGGCCTGGGAATAATGCAGCCCTGAGGGCGCTCCCAGCTGGAAGTAAAACTTGAAAGATGTCACCTGATGATGTTGAGGACAAAGGGGTGTTGGCGTAGCAGGCTCGGTGGGCTGCGGGAGCCGATCCTCACGAGCCCCCAGGCCTAGGGGCCTCGGGAGGCTCCGGAGGCGCTAGCGGCTCCTCACGGGCCATCTCCATCTCTGCCAGGGCTGCGGAACGCCTAGCCTCTCGTGCCTCCGTGATGCCCCTCATGAGGCGCTGGTACGCGTCAGCCGTGTTCGGCAAGCCGTAAGGCATGCGAAGGTAGCTGTGGGGTGGACCTCCGCGGCGCCCCACTCACGAGGGCCAGAGGCGCTCCAGAGAGGCGACTCGATTGAGCCCCGGTATGTCGATGCAGACGCGCAGCCCACCATCCTCGCCTGGACGGGGGGCCACTGCTGGCAAGCGGGGGCCGCCTTCCATGACTCTTGACTCCTGTAGCTCCTGAATGGCCTTGCTGACAAACTCCTGAGGATCTGGATCTCCTTGCCTTGCTCCTTCTTGAGGGAAACGTGCTTCAAGACACGCCTCCATGTGGTGCCCAAGCGCCTCCCTTGTGACCCTAGCCAGGTCGGTGGCCCTCCAGGGGAGAGCCCCCAAGCCCGGACTGAGGAGGGCGTCGGGCGTGCTTTCCTATGCGATGGAGGGAGGCTCCCCCTAGGCAGGCGCGGGCCCAAAGGGGCCTGCCTCCTGAGTGGTCGGGCCGAACGATGTCTTCTTCTTCTTGGGGGTGATCTCGGGAGGCCTCCTGCTTCCACAATCCGGGTCTTCCAGTGACGCGGCCTGAAAGGCTCGTTGCAGGGAACACACCGCGTCCTTCTCTTCACAGGGCACCGTGATGACTCCGCCGCTTCCTGGCATCTTGAGGACGTTGTAGCCGTGGTGAGTTACGGCCATGAACTTGGCCAGCGCTGGGTACCCAAGGATGGCGTTGTACGGCAGGCGAATATGGGCGACGTCGAAGTCGATGAGCTCGGTGCGGTAGTTGTCGCGTGCCCCGAAGGTGACAGGGAGGCGGACCTGCCCAATCGGGACCGTGGAGCGATCAGTGATACCGGTGAAGGGCTTGGTTGGCTGAAGCTGGCTGTAGGGCACTTGGAGGTTGTTGAGCGTCTCCACGGACAGGACATTGAGCCCTGCCCCTCCATCGATGAGGGTCTTGGTGACCACCACGTTGCTGATGATTGGGGAACAAAGCATCGGGAGGACTCCGGCTGTAGCCGCACACTTGAGCTGATCTGCTGAGCTGAACGTGATGGCGCACGACGACCACCTGAGGGGGCACGTGGCTTCGAGCCTGGGGAGGACTGCGTTCACCTCGCGGGCGAACTACTTGAAGATGCGCTGAGAGGCTGGGGCTTGTGCTCCGCCCAAGATGCAGGCGATCGCGCGCGGCTCCTAGAAGCCCCCAGCCTCCTCGTCCTGGTGGCGGTCCTCGTTTCTCCTTGGCTGCGGCGGCAGCGGTGGGAGGCCTGCGTTGCCTTGCGGGCGATCCTGCGAAGCTGATCCCTCAAGTCCCCCTCGCGAGGCTGATCCCTCCATCCTCTCTCGTGAGGTGGGTCTTGCCAGCGATCCTCGCGAGGTTGGTCGCGCCACCCTTGGCATGGCCCACGATCTTCCCAGCGTCCTGCGTTTCTTCCTCCTCCTCGGCCGTAGCCCCGGCCACTGTGGTCGGGGCGACGGTCGATCCTTCCTTCTCGCACGGCTTGGAGTTCTTGACATTCGTTGGTGTTGTGGGTGTGGAGGTCGTGGTACACACAGTACCGGCTGCCCTTGGAGGGTTCGGGCTGATCTCTGCCCCGCTTGGTGTCTGGTTCTGTCGCGAGCACGGCAGCCCCCTTGCGCTTCACGTCCTTGGCCTTGGGCTTCTTCTCTTCTGGGTCCGCGGCAGGCAGCTCAAGGAGGGAGAGACGCCCTTCCTCAGCCCTGGCGCACTTGTTTGCCAAGTTGAACAGCTCCAAGGAAGTGCACAGGTCTTCATGCATCGCCAGCTCCTCCTTCATCTTGACGTCACGTACGCCGTCGGAGAAGGCCGAGATGATGGCCTCCTCAGTCACCTTGGGAATCTTGAGGCGTGCGTTGTTGAAGCGCTGGATGTACTTCTCCAGGGTTTCCCCGGGCTGTTGCTTGATGCGGCGCATGTCGCTCACGGCGGGTGGCCGGTCGCGAGTGCCTTGGAAGTTGGCGATGAAGCGGGTGCGCATCTCCTCCCAGGAGGAGATTGTGCCTGGAGCCAAGTTCAGGAGCCAGGTGCGGGCCACGTCCTTGAGTGCCATGGGGAACCAGTTCGCCATGACCTTCTCGTCTCCGTTGGCAGCTTCAATGACTAGCTCATAGAGCTGGAGGAACTCTGCAGGGTCAGCCGTGCCGTCGTAGCGAGGAGGCAGGTCTGGCTTGAACTTGCCGGGCCACGCTACGCTGCGTAGTTCGGTAGTGAAGGCGCGGCAGCCTGCTGTGGCCACGGGAGGCCATGGGTGACGGAGAGCCTGGTCTTGCATGTCCCCACGCGCTGCAGCTGGGAGCAGCGCGGGGTCTTGACGCGCGGGAGCAGGAGCATGGTCGCGAAGTGCTGGAGCAGGGAGCGCCCGGGCAGCTTCTTGCGGGCGAGGGACTTCCTGGCAGCTCTGCTCTTGCCGCGCTGGCGCCTGACGGAGCGGGTTCCGCCCAGGGGCCATGCACCTTGGGGCCATGGCATCTTCTTGAGGAGGAGGCGGCCGGGGCGCCGCCGGAGCCTCGTCGCCCACGCGGGGCGGGGTGCGGTGCAGTGGAACGGACGGCGCAGGAGAGCCCCCTGCGGCGCGGGCGAGCTCGGCGACGCGGTCGAGCCATTCTTCGTAGATGTCGTCGATGGGACGGTAGAGCAGGAGCTCGTTTGCCGCGATGAGTGCAGCTCGAGCCTCCATGGGAGCGCGGAGCGGGCGGGATGAAGAACCAGCTGGGGTGAGCGAGGGAGTTGCGGTGCGGCCGTCTTGCCGCACGGACGGATGCTGGGACGATGCTTGCCGCTCGTCCCCCGCCGGGCTGGTGGCGGCGTTGACGGCAGGTGACGAGGAACGGCGTGGATGCCCGCGGGAAGCGAGTGCGGCCCGGCGCTTGGCGCGGGCCCAACGAGCGTCAGACATGGGCGTGACGGTCGGAGGAGAACGGGGCAGTGGGAGATGAATTCCGGCGCACCCCTACCTGGCACGCCAAATGTCGGATTTCGGGTTCCGGAAGACCCTTGAGGTTCGAACACTGGGGTGCGCGTGGAGATTTCGCCTCCTACCTACCCGCCCCCCTCCGCCATGTTAGGATCTAAACTAAGGAAAGAACAACACAAGAGACACAGGGTTTATACTGGTTCGGGCCACCGTTGTGGTGTAATACCCTACTCCAGTGTGTGGTGTGGTGGATTGCCTCTTGGGCTGATGATGATGAACAATACAAGGAAGAACAGCCTCACGAGGGTCTGTTCTTGGCTGGGACGATGAACTGCTCAGAGGAGTTCAGTCACCTTCCTCTCTCTCTCTCTGCTTTCCTCCAACTGACCTGGTTTCGACCCCAGCTTGTTTCTGGGTTGGCTGATGCTCGATCCTCTATCCTCGATCCTCGATCCTCTCTCCGAACCCCTCTCTTACCCTGGGGGTGACTAGTCCTATTTATAGAGGCCCTGGTCCTCTCCCCAAATATTGAGCGGGAAGGGAGCCAACAATGGCGGGCTAATTTGAAGGGGGACAGCTAGTATCAGCTATCCTGACAAAAGTAGTCTTCGCATGTGCAAAGCTCTGGTGATGACGCCGTCTTGGGCTCCACGGTGACCTCCGTCTCGTAGTCCTCCTGGTCTTGGTCTCGTTGCACTGAAATGGCAACCTTTGCCTGATGCCTCGGTACTCCGCGACTGCGCTTGCCCCCCTTTGCACCAAAGAGGGAAGGAGGACGCTGCGCGGGCTGGCACCCGCCTGGCGCCCTGAATCGTCATGGCTTGCGTCACGGGCACCTTGTGAGGTACCCCGCCTTGATCTCTCCGCCTCCTCGTGAGCCAGCCTGATGAGGCCGTGCCTGAGGAGGCTCCGCATCGTCCACCCCACGAGGCTTGGCCCCTCGCGAGGGTCTTGGGTTTGTGTTGGTGAAGATGGGCCGTGCTGGGCCCCCTTTGAGCCATGCCGTAGGCCGCAGGCAGGCAAGTCTGGGGACCCCCGTTCCCAGAACACCGACAAATTGGTCCAAGAAACTTGATGATGCATTATGGGCTTATAGAACTGCATACAAAAATCCTATGGGTATGTCTACATATAAAATGGTCTATGGAAAAGCATGTCACTTACCTCTCGAACTAGAACATAAGGCATATTGGGATATTAAAGAGCTCAACTATGATTTTAAACTTTCCGGTGAGAAGAGGTTATTTGATATTAGCTCACTTGATGAATGGAGAACACAAGCTTATGAAAATGCCAAGTTGTTTAAAGAAAAAGTTAAAAGATGGCATGACAAAAGGATACAAAAGCGTGAGTTTAATGTAGGTGATTATGTATAGCTATACAACTCTCGTTTAAGATTTTTTGCAGGAAAACTTCTCTCTAAATGGGAAGGCCCCTATGTTATCGAAGAGGTCTATCGTTCCGGTGCCATAAAGATCAACAACTTCGAGGGCACAAATCCGAAAGTGGTAAATGGTCAAAGAATCAAACAATATATCTCAGGTAATCCCATAAATGTTGAAACCAATATTATTGAAACCGTAACCCCGGAGGAAGACATAAGGGACACTTTCCGGAACGTTCCAGACTCCGAAAAGGAATAGGTATGTGGTACGGTAAGTAAACCGACTCCAAAACAATTTTTAAGGCAATATTTCTCCGTTTTGGAATATTTAGAAAAATAGAAAAATAAGTAGCAGTCCGGGAAGGAAACGAGGGCCCCACGAGGGTGGTGGGCGCGCCCTACCCTCCTGGGCGCGCCCCCTACCTCGTGAACACATCGTGTGCCTTCCGGACTCCGTTTTCTTGCACGTTACGTATTTTGGTCGGTAAAAATTCATTATATAATCTCCCGAGGGTTTTGACTCCCGTATCACGCAAATTTCCTATGTTTTTGTTTTCGAGCTGTTGCTGCTGCAGATTAGAGCAAGATGTCTTCTCAAGAGTCAATCGGGGAGAGCCGGGTATCTAATCCGGCACCGGAACCAAGGGCAAACAGCGACGCTGACCACTTTGGGCCAGCAATGGAGGAGGAGATGGAGGCCGACTTGATGAGGGTAGATGCCATGGAGGATCAAGAAGTCACCTCTCGCTTCCGAGCTGGATTCACAGGGGAACCACAGAGCTCAGCCATTCCAAACTCGGTTATCCCTTCCAATGTTAGATTTCTTTCTCATGAAAATATGAAGAGAAGTGTCACTTGTTCTCCCGCAGCTATGTCATAGGAAAACTTCGTAAGTAAATAATGGACCTCAAGAAGCAAGTCAATAAGCTCGAGGAGGAGAACCGTATCCTGAGGGGAATAATCGCCAAGAATATTACACCAACAACAAAGAAGGAGACATAATCACTTGGGTATGGGCACTCCCCTTGGCAACTGCCAAGCTTGGGGGAGGTGCCCCGGTATCGTATCACAATCGCAACTCCTATCTTTACCGTTTTTCTTAGTTCGATCCTATTAGTAGTATCCTGATCTAGTAGAATAAAGTTTATGGTATGATCTAGTTTTGAGTTTGCTTTATGATCTCTCTATGTAATCGAGTCTGTGAGCTATATATAATAAAGATTAGTGTTGAGTCAAGGGCTTGATTATTTTGCCATGATCTTGGGTGAATAAAAGAAAAGAGAAAAAGAATAAAAAAACAAAAAGTTCATATTGATCTTATCGAGAGTAATGACTTCACATAGAAAGAGTATGATGATTAAAAGTTGTTGGGAGTTGGCAGACATAGCTTTGGTCATTGTTGCAATTAATAGGAAGTAATAAGGAAAGAGAGGTTTCCACATATAGATATATTATCATTGACATCTTTTATGATTGGGAGCACTCATTAAAATATGACATGCTAAAGAGTTGATGTTGGACAAGGAAGACAACGTAATGAGTTATGTCTTTCTTATATCTGAGATAAAGTATGTTGTTATGGATCCTCTAACTTGTTGAGCTTGCCTTTTCCCCTCATGCTAGCCAAATTCTCAGCACTAAGTAGAAATACTACTTGTGCTTCCAAATACCCTTAAACCAGTTTTGCCATGAGAGTCCACCATATCTACCTATGGATTGAGTAAGATCCTTCAAGTAAGTTGTCATCGGTGCAAAGCAATAAAAATTGCTCTAAATGTGTATGATTGATTGGTGTGGGAGAAATAAGCTTTATACGATCTTGTGATGTGGAAGTAATAAAAGAGACGGACTGTATAATAAAGGCTCATATCACAAGGGGCAATATAAAGTGACGTTCTTTCGCATTGAGATTTTATACATCCAACCATAAAAGCGCATGGCAACCTCTACTTCCCTCTGCGAAGGGCCTATCCTTTATTATTATCTTCTACCTTATACAAGAGTCATGGTGATCTTCACCTTTCCTTTTTCATTTTATCCTTTGGCAAGCTCAGCATGTTGGAAAAAAAACATGATATATATCTAATTGGATGTAGGGGAGCATGAACCATTATTGTTGGCATTACCCTTGAGTTAAAAGGTTGTGGGGCAAAACTATAAGCCCCTATCTTTCTCTGTGTCCGATTAAAACTCCGTAACCACAAGTATCGTGTGAGTGTTAGCAATTATGGAGGACTAAATGATAGTTGAGTATGTGGACTTGCTTTTTAGCTCTGACATAGACTCTTTCCGATGTTATGATAAATTGCAATTGTTTCAATGACTGAGATTATAGTTTGTCGGAGCCCAATAAGGTTTATGATTTATACTTTTGCATTGTGAATAGATCATCACTTGAACATAAGTAATCATATGACAAAATCTATATATGTTGCTGTTATGAGAATAATCATGATGCCTTCATGTCCGTATTTTATTTTTATCGACGCCTCTACCTCTAAACATGAGGACATATTTATTATTATCGGCTTTTCGCTTGAGGACAAGCGAGGTCTAAGCTTGGGGGAGTTGATACGTCCATTTTGCATCATGCTTTTATATCGATATTTATTGCATTATGGGCTGTTATTTCACTTTATGTCACAATACTTATGGCTATTCTCTCTTATTTTACAAGGTTTACATAAGGAGGGAGAATGCCGGCAGCTGGAATTCTGGGCTGGAAAAGGAGCAAATATTAGAGACCTATTCTGCGCAACTCCAAAAGTGCTGAAACTCCACGGAACGTCTTAAAATAAATAAAGAAAAATCCTCGCCAAAGATGAAGGACAGGGGGCCCACACCCTTCTCACGAGGGTGGGGGGGCCCCCCCTAGGGCGCGCCCCCTACCTCGTGGGCCCCCTGGTGGCTCTCTGACGCCCATCTTCTCCTATATGAGGTCTTTCGATGAGAGAAAAATAAGAAGGGACCTTTTCAGGACGAGACTCCGCCGCCACGAGGCGGAACCTTGGCGGATCCAATCTAGAGCCCTGGTAGAGCTATTCTGCCAGGGAAACTTCCCTCTGGGAGGGGGAAATCATGACCATCGTCATCACCAACGCTCCTCTCATCGGGATAGGGCAATCTCCATCAACATCTTCACCAGCACCATCTCATCCCCAAACAAATAGTTCATCTCTTGTATCCAATTCTTGTCTCCAAGTCCGGGATTGGTGCTAGTAGGTTGCTAGTAGTGTTGATTACTCCTTGTAGTTGATGCTAGTTGGTTTAATTTGTGGAAGATCATATGTTCAGATCCTATATGCATATTATTACCCCTCTGATTATGAACATGAATATGCTTTGTGAGTAATTACATTCGTTCCTGGGGACAAGGGAGAAGTCTTGCTATGACTAGTCATGTGAATTTGGTATTCGTTTGATATTTTGATAAGATGTATGTTGTCTAGCCTCTAGTGGTGTTATGTGAACGTCGACTACATAACACTTCACCATTATTTGGGACTAGAGAAGGCATTGGGAAGTAATAAGTAGATGATGGGTTGCTAGAGTGACAGAAGCTTAAACCCTAGTTTATGCATTGCTTCGTAAGGGGCTGATTTGGATCCATATGTTTCATGCTATGGTGAGGTTTACCTTAATACTTTTGTTGTAGTTGCGGATGCTTGCAATAGAGGTTAATCATAAGTGGGATGCTTGTTCAAGTAAGAACAGCACCCAAGCACTGGTCCACCCACATATCAAATCTGCTGAAGAGGATTGAGGATGCTGAAGGCCCTTAATTCGGTAGTAGAGGAGCTGACTGGCTTGAAACAGCAAATAAACACCATGACTGCTGCCATTTTTGGTAAATAGCTTTCTCATAAGCTTTCAACATGTATTATCTAATAACACGCCGGTTTATAGACATTTTTGATGATGCAGGATCCCGCGTTGCTCATCTTGGCTCAGATATGTGGCAAAGACTGAAAGCCGCCTATACACTTATAGAGTAGTTATATACCGGCATGCAACAGGTTATCTGCACAACTTCTTATAACAAACCGCCCCCAACCTTGATCAAGGAGACATTGGAAAGGCTGGCGATGTTGCCTGCATGGTTTGAAGAGCTAAAAAGATCAGCTGCCAGGGCGGGTGCCCTTACTGCGCTAACTCGGGCCAAAGCATGGATATCTAATCTTGATACAGTCGATTTTGCAAATGGCTACCCGAGCAAAAAGGAGGACGGGTTAGACTTTGATGCTGATGACCTCGGAGCCCTAACAATGGAAATGCGCTCATTGGCTAGCAAGTTGGCTGAAGAGACCAATCTTTCACATTATCAGTTGGTTTATGATGCCAACAACAAGAGAGTTAAAGCGCCAACTTATGATGTTCCAAATCTTATTCCTCCAATCCGTAAGCATACTTATGCCCCAGATGTCGACCCCTCCCCACTTATAAGTGATGAAGCTGTATTCAAAGCCTTAACTGGAGGCTGGCTGGGTAGAGAAGAGGAAGATGAACCGGCGCTGGATGACCCACAACCTTCAAGTCCACCCGGCCAAGATTCATAAACCGGAGGCTGGCTGAACATCTGATCTCTACAAGACTTGTTGAAACAATTATTCTTTTGGGCATCACACGCCTTGTAATAGGCCAGCTTAAACTCTTGATCTGCTATGCCATCGCACATATTTGCTTTGCATGACACTGCTATTCCGCAATGTTAAGATATGCCATGTATGCTTATGATGTTCGCAATTGGAACCTGTTTCTGCATACAATAGATTAAAAAAGTGTCCTAGCGGTTTACCGCTGGATGGGTTATATTGCACGATATAAAGCCATGGGAATCATAGTTATATAACCAAAACTGGACTGAATGATAACCATATAATTTAAAATATATCATACCTGTGATATTTGATCACACAGTTGGTTTACCAAGTGATAAGCACATTTCATATATATAATTTTGGCATACGATTATACCACTCGTTGGGTTATGCCCATCTATTCTTGCAAAGCTTAGTTGAATATTTGCATGAAAATCATATAATGAATCATTTACTAGTCATTGTGTTTCTTTTGCACAAAAGTGCGCAAAGGCACTATAAACTTCAAGACCCGGACTAGTGGCTAAGAGAACGAAGAGGAGGAGGAAGAATGGACTTGTGTGAGAAGAAACAAAGTAACCATGGGACTAACTAGAGAAGAGAGGGATCATCTTGAGAAGAAAGAATGGAAGCAGGAGGGCCAGAGTGAAAAACTGGCAGATCATAGGAGGAGGTCAAAATCCCTAGACGCCCTGATTCCCAAATCGGGCCTGGCAACACCTCTTCTTCCCCCATCTCCTTCTCCACCACCGGCCACCACCGCGGCCAGGCTGGCGTGGTGGGGCGCCTTCGCCACCCATCCATCTATCCATCACTAGCGCCCCTCACCACCAGCGCCCATCTCGCCTGTCGTACCCGCGCGCCTCCACCTACTACTGATTCTCCTTGCCGCTCCCTTCGCTTACCTCGCTGTTCTTCTTCTTCCCGACGTCCTCCCTGCTGCCCTTCTGCTTCTCCTCTGCTTTCCCTCTCCTAGCGCATCAACTTGCTGCTTCTTCTTCTTGCGCCGAGCTACCGCTGCTCCTTCTTCTCCTGTACCTGCTGCTGCTCTTCACCTTCTCTTGCCCCAAACTGCTGCTGCTCTCTCTCCAACGCCCCTGCTGCTCCTCCCTTCTCTCTGAACCTCCCTTCGCTGATCCTCCCTCTTGCTTCACCCCTGCTGCTCCTCCTCTCAACGTCTTGCTCCTTCCCTTCTCGGAAACCTCAAAACTGCTGCTGCTCCTTCTTTCCAAGCTCCGCTGCTGCTTTTTCCTTGTTGTGCCCTGCTGCACCTCCTCCTCTTATTCCTTACCTCCTCTGCCGCTGCTCTCTTTAGATCTCTCTCTCTCTCTCTCTCTCTCTCTCTCTGAATTTTCTATAAGCTAAGATGTGTAAAACTTTGTAAAATTCAGATTTTAAGAGTGTTGGCAATCTGTAGCTTGTTCTGTTTGGTACTTGTAATATATAATGCTTGACTAGTATTACTTTAGGCTGTGAGAAATAATTGTCATTGAAATCTTGCTCTGTGATTCAGTAACCTTCTAGTATTTGTGTGTGTTCACCTTTTGTACTAGTTAACTTTGTATGTGTTTGAACCCATCGAAATAACTAGTCCCTGTATTACCTATGTACCTGTGACATATATGCTTGTGATATAAACATTTTCCTGTGACATATATGCTTGTGATATATACCTGAATTTTCTGTCATATGCTTGCTAGATATATATGTCCATGTCTTTTGACTTCTCTTGTCATTGATGTTAGTATTTTAATTTCTCAAGCATTACGAAAACACCAAAAAGACAATGAGTAAAATCTGAATCTCCCTGTGCTCTTTGCTTTCTCTTTGTCGTCTACTTTGGTTAGTTTAGGTCTATATTTCCTCGCAATCATCATCTGAATTCTGTCACCTAGCTTTAGTCGAGCATCGTTTGCGTCGCCTAGTCCCTGTGGAGAACACGACACTCGCAGTTTGGCCGAAAAACCCCAATGTACTCACAATAGATCATTTTGGCGCCGTTGCCGGGGACTAGCGTCGAGTGACTGTGTTAGGCTATAGACTAGGTTTTTCTTCTTTTGCTAGTTTGTGCCATATATGTGATATATCTCTAACTCCTAACCCTTGTTCCAGTTTATTTCCTCTTTGTTTTATTTTACTTTTTTGTAGGTTAGAACCATTTTCTCGGTTATGGCTTACTATTCAGATCACCAGGCTTATGCGAGCAACACTACAAACATCACAGAAAGTATTCAAGACCTGATAAGTAAGGTTTCCCATCAATTAGATGATTTAGCTCGCCAGCGAGAAGTAGTTTTTGAGGATAGGCCTAGCTCTTACGATCCTTATTCTAGAGGCCATCGTTATGTTGCTCCTACCTGCCATATTTGTGGATTTCAGGGCCATTCGCCCACTGAATGTTAGCGTGGTTACTCTCATCCTCCATATTGTTTTAGCATGAGCTTCGCTCAGGAGCATAGCTCATACCAAAACAATTACTTACATGGGTGGCCTAAAAACCCAAATATGTCATATAGGAGCAACAACCCTGAGATCTCACTGTTTGCCTCTAGTTATCCAATACAGGGAGTTAGGTATGAAGAGGAGAGCAATAGCTATGCACCACAACAATTTTATTCACCTCCTACTCATATACCTCAACACCAGGAGATGTGTCCAATGGAGTTAAATGGTCCTGCACTTGGTTAACCAACAACTCCAGCACATGTTGAGCAATCTCATGCACAAGTGCCCACACAAGATGACTTTGATGATATAGACAAGCTCACATTGCTTAGCCTCGAGTTCACTTGGAGTGCTGAAGATGATCCAATTAGGCCGGTGATACTAGAGGAAATGAAGAAGATCAAGAGTGGAAAAGAGCTAGTGGAAGAAGTAAGGAAAATTGAGAGGAATATTAATGTCGGGTGCACTATCTCATCCCTCCTTGAGTTGAGTGTTGCCGGGATATCCCTTGAGGTGTGTGAGGTTTCAACACCGTCACATTCAGCTGAGTAAGATAGCGAGAGTCCATAGGAAGAGATACTTCAGATCCAAGAAGAAATACTTGAAGACAAGGAACAAGATGATCTAGAGCTGCAATTCCCAAGTGATCAAGATGAAGACAAAAGATCTACTACTCTTGAAGAAGTAAAAGAAGTTGCTGTAGATGAACTTGAAGAACCAGAAATTCATTTGCCTATTGTCATACAAGAGCGTGATGAGTCAGGTTTATCTAATCCTCTTAATGACATGTCTCCATATGATTTGTTTGCTACTACCTTGCATTGCATTATGCCATCACTTAAGGTAGATTTGAAAAACTATTTTCTTGGACTTGATCATACACACCTTGTTAGTGGCATTGCTCATATCTCTGTTCATGATACTTATGTTCCTGATGTTATACCCATGCTTAATGAAACGTGTGATTCTAATACTAGCATTGAGCTTACTGATTTGTACCATCCTAAACTTGTGCTTTATAGCTATGCTTATGTAATTGGGTACTCTATTGATGATTTAGAGGGCATTACTCCTATCACTCATATTATCTCTTTGGTTGAGTGCCTTTTCAGGTTTTTGCTTGTGCATGAAACAATACATGCTGACCGGGTCCGAGGTGACATTCCTTGGGACCCCGGTGGACTCGGAGCATGGTGATGACGAGAAGCAGGGGGCACACATGAAGAAGAGTGAAGCTGGAGCATGCACGAGGAAGCAAAGGACAAGAGTTGCAGCTTAGAGAGTGATCAAGCGAGTGCTACATGATCAAAGCCCGGTGAGCTGTTTCATGACCCTAATCTGAATATATCATCCATCGATCATGCTGAAATCATTTGATATTTGAGTTGCTTAAGCCATTTATTAAATGATATCCCACTGAATTTTATTTGACATATTGTGCTTGATGTGAACATGAGAACTGATTGTTGAATGCCTTGTAAACTAGTGATCTATACAATGATTGCTTTGCTGAAATTAGTGAGAACTATTAGTTTTGAGTGCTTACATCCCTAGTGCACTAGTAAACTTAATCATTTTCTGCATTTACCTTGATACGCCTAGATCACTATGTTCAGATGATGTATTTGTGCCAAGTGTGTTCCCATTGAGAGCAATCACTCACCACTATGGACTAGCATGCTATGTTCCCTGGATCGGTAGTATGTGAACCAGACCTGGATGAGTGATGATTCTTGTTCCCTTTTTGTATTCATTTGTTAAATTAGTAATAATGAATAAATAATTATCTGACCTTACCTAACAGTAGCATGTCATGTTCCCTGGATCGGTGGTTTGTGAAATCTGGTTGGATCGGATAGGAGTTAATTATATTAAAAAATGCTATAATTGTCGAACCAGGTGTATACCATGTTCTCGGGATCGGTGGTATGTTCCTTTGGGGAGGCAAACAAAAAAACTTATAATTGGTCGAGCCAGGTGTATACCATGTTCTCGGGATCGGTGGTATGTTCCTTCGGTGTGACTGATAATATATTATCATTACTTTCTTCAAATTTAATAAGTGGTTCAACCACAATGTTATATTTCTGCAAATAAGTGATTTAATTCAAGTTCCTTTTGTTCTCAGGATCATGCACTCTTTAGGAACCTTTGGCATAATCAACATTTGAACTTGCTAATCTTCTTGTATCATTGTAAAAGTTTAAAATGACCGATTCTACTAGTATCCTATTGCTTTGTAACACTCTTAACCATTGATTTTCACTAGCTATGTCCAAAGCATGCAATGTTTGGAGATCCACTTCACTGGTACATTCTCTAGTCAGCTCACTGTTCACCATCTAGCTCTTGTCATTTTCCTTTACTTGAGGACAAGTAAATATTTATGTGTGGGGGAACTTAAATATAAGAGATTGCCGGCTTAGAAACAAAGCCAGGCCGGGTTAATAAACACCGGATATTATCTTATCTCATACTGATGACTTATAGTCGAAAGCCAGGCTGGGTTAATAAACACCGGGTAGTTTCATGTATAAAGCATAAGGCATCACAGCCCTCATTGGCTTTTTAACCATATATTACTATGTCGCATGAGAAAAACCTCAAAAATTGTTCAAATCAAACAACAACGACAAATCAAGGCTTTCATAGGCGGTCAGGCCTAAAACGCAAGTGCTTTCACGGGCTGCACAACCACTGTGTTAAACCTTTATACAAACCTTATAAGCTAGACCTCACACAACCAATCTTCGTTTTAACTTTGACAAGTTCAGGGTCTGTATAGGATTGACTTGTCAAAAGTACAACAGGTCGTTCCAGGTTTACCTGGGCGGAGTGGGAGACTTAAAAAGGAAGGATAACCCAGGGTTTTAGGTTAATACACCTGGCTTTTAAGCCTATTACAAGGGTTATAAAAACTCTTGTTCTTTAGAACAGAGAGCTTTAACAGGGATGCCGGTTTATTATATTGATCATAATATATACATTGTCAAAAATATGTACATCAGAAGAGCCAGTGACTCAAGTATAGTAAGGCCGAAGATGAGCAATGTGCCATGGCCAGTGGGTCTTCTCCTCTGACTTGCGTGAGTTTTGTGCTCTCGAGCATCGATAAGGTAGTAGGACCCATTGTTGAGATTCTTACCGATCACAAAAGGTCCTTCCCAAGGTGGGATAACTTGTGCATACCAGTTTGATCCTGGATAAGCCGGAGCACCAGATCACCTTCTTGGAAAGTTCTGGTTTTAACCCGGCGGCTGTAGTAACGACGCAGATCTTGCTGATAAATCGCCGAATGAGCTGCTGCGATGTCACGCTCCTCATTCAATAGGTCAAGTGCCTCCTGACGTGCTTTTTCATTGTCAGCTTCAACATAAGTCGTCACACGAGGCGAGTCATGACGAATGTCACTAGGGAGAACCGCCTCTGCACCGTAAACCATGAAGAAAGGCATGTAACCCATAGATCTATTGGGGTGGTATTAATGCTCCATAACACGGAAGGTAACTCCTCTACCCAACAACCCGGCGTCCTCTGCAGGGGAACCATAAGACGGGGCTTGATCCTCTCAGGATCTCTTGATTGGCTCTCTCAGTTTGACCATTAGATTGAGGGCGAGCCACTAACGACATGTCAAGTCGGATGTGCTCACGTTGACAAAATTCTTTCATAGCACCCTTGGACATATTAGTGCCATTATCAGTTATGATACTGTGGGGAAAGCCAAAACGAAAAATCACCTTTTTGATGAACTGAACCGTCGTTGCCGCGTCACATTTACTGACCGGCTTGGCCTCAACCCACTTTGTAAATTTGTCAACCGCCACCAGGAGATGTGTCCTTTTGTCCTTGGATCTTTTGAAAGGTCCAACCATATCAAACCCCCAAACTACAAACAGCCAAGTAATTGGAATCATCCTTAATTCTTGAGCCGGCACATGGGCTCGTCGTGAAATTTTCTGACATTCATCATACCTACTGACCAAGTCTTTAGCATCAGCATGAGCCGTTAACCAATAAAACCCATGACGAAAATTTTTAGCCACGAGAGACTTTGAACCGGCATGATGACCACAGTCTCCTTCATGAATCTCGCGCAGGATCTCACGACCCTTTTATGGAGAAACACATCATTAAAAAGGACCCTGTAACACTGCGGTGATGCAGCTCTCCATTAACAATTGTCATTGACTTAGAACGCCGGGTTATCTGCCTCGCTAAGGTTTCATCCTCAGGTAACTCGCCCCCGGTCATATAAGCCAAATAAGGGACTGTCCAATCAGGAATTACATGAAGAGCTGCCACCAACTGAGCTTCCGGGTTAGGAATAGCCAAATCCTCCTTTGTAGGTAACTTGACCAACAGGTTATGCAAAACGTCAAGAAAGACATTAGGAGGCACCGATTTACATTGAGAACCCAACCGACTTCGGGCATCGGCCGCTTCATTTTTTCTCTGATCAACATGCTCAACTTGATAACCCTTGAAGTGACCAGCAATGACGTCCACTTCTCGTCGATAAGCCGCCATGAGTGGATCCTTAGAATCCCAAGTACCAAAGACTTGTTGAGCCACCAAATCTGAGTCACCAAAGCACCTAACCCGGCCTAAGTTCATCTCCTTAGCCGTCCGAAGACCGTGGAGAAAGGCCTCATATTCAGCTGCATTGTTAGTGCAAGGGAACATCAAACGGAGAACATAACAAAATTTATCACCTCGAGGGGAAGCGAGCACAACTCGAGCCCCCGAGCCCTCCAATTGCCTGGATGCATCAAGTGAATAGTCCAATACGTGTTATCTGGCTTTTCCTCAGGCATCTGTAGCTCTGTCAAGTCATTGATGAAATCCACCAGCGCCTGAGATTTGATGGCCGTGCGAGGCATATATTTCAATCCATGAGGACCAAGCTCAATGGCCCACTTGGCTATCCGATCTGTAGCTTCTATATTCTGAATAATATCTATCCCCTAAAGGAGCAGAACTAACCATAGTGATGGGATGACCCAAAAAATATTGCTTAAGTTTCCGACTGGCCATGAACACCCCATATACAAGTTTCTGCCAGTGCAAATATCTCTGTTTGGACTCAATGAGCACCTCGCTGATGTAGTAAACCGGACTTTGAGCCGGATATTCTTTGCCTGCCTCCTTCCGTTCCACCACAATAGCCACACTGACAGCCCGAGCATTGGTAGCCACGTATAACAACAATGGCTCTTTATCAACGGGAGCAGCCAGAATAGGTGGCTCAGCCAGCTGCTTCTTCAAGTACTCAAACGCTGCATTAGCGGCATCACTGCAGACAAAATTATCCGTCTTTTTCATCATCTGATACAGAGGGATATCCTTCTTTCCCAACCAGCTTATGAAATGGCTTAATGCCGCAATACGACCCGCCAGACGTTGCACATCATTGACACACACTGGTTTAGCCAGAGAAGTGATGGCTTTGATCTTCTCTAGATTAGCTTCAATGACCCTGTTAGACACCAGAAAGCCCAAGAGCTTGCCTGCCGGCACACCAAAAACATACTTGGCCGGGTTAATCATCATTTTATAAACTCAGAGATTATCAAACGTTTCCTTCAAATTGTCTATCAATGTCTCCTTTCTGGATTTCACCACAATATCATCCAGATAAGCATGAACATTGCGCCCAATCTGATTATGAAGACAATTCTGCATGCATCTCTGGTAAGTCGCTTGGGCACTCTTGAGCCCAAAAGGCATAGACACATAGCAGAAGGCCCCAAAGGGAGTTATAAAAGTTGTCTTCTCCTGGTCCTTAACTGCCATCTTGATCTGATGATAACCAGAATAAGCATTCAAAAAACTCAAACTCTCACAACCCGCTGTAGCATCAAAAATCTGATCAATACGAGGGAGAGCAAAAGGATTAGCCAGACAAGCCTTGTTTAAATCTGTGTTGTCCACACACATACGCCAATTGCCATTCTTCTTAAGTACCAACACCGGGTTAGCCAACAACTCGGGATGAAAAACCTCAACAATAAACCCAGCCGCCAAGAGCCGGGCTACCTCTTCACCAATGGCCTTACGCCTCTCTTCGTTTAAGCGACGAAGAAATTGCTTGACCGGTTTAAACTTGGGATCAATATTAAGAGTGTGCTCAGCGAGTTCCCTCGGTACACCTGGCATGTCAAAAGGTTTCCATGCAAAGATGTCCCGGTTCTCACGGATGAACTCGATGAGTGCGCTTTCCTATTTCGGATCCAGATTAGCACTGATGTTGAACTGCTTGGATGAATCGCCAGGAACAAAATTAACTATCTTGGTATCATCTGTAGATTTAAACTTCAAGAGCGGATCATGCTATGTAGTTGGGTTTTTCAAAGATGTCATATCCGCCGGATCAACATTGTCCTTATAAAATTTTAACTCCTCCATTACACACACTGACCCAGCATAAGCCACATCACCTTCTTTGCATTCCAAAGCTATCTTTCGGCTCCCATGTATTATAATGGTCCCCTTGTAACCCGGCATCTTGAGCTGCAGATAAATATAACAAGGCCGCGCCATGAACTTGGCATAAGCCAGCCGTCCAAACAGAGCGTGATACGGGCTATGAATCTTGACTACTTCAAAGGTCAATGTCTCTGACCTAGGGTCATGATAATCTCCAAAAGCCAATTCCAGAGCTATCTTACCAACTAGGTACGCCGACTTACCAGGCACCACGCCATGGAAAACAGTGTTCGACGGTTTAAGATTTTTATACGTCAAGCCCATGCGACGGAAAGTTTCATAATAAAGGATATTGATGTTGCTCCCTCTGTCCATGAGTACCTTGGTAAACTTGTACCCTCCGACCTGGGGTGCGACCACCAATGCCAGGTGACCCGGATTATCAACCCCGGGTGGGTGATCTTGCCGACTCCACACAATGGGTTGCTCAGACCACCGGAAGTAACGGGGAACTGCCGGTTCAACAGCGTTCATCGCCCTCTTATGAAGCTTCTGATCTCGTTTTCATAAGCTTGTGGTGAAGACGTGGTACTGCCCACTATTTAACTGCTTTGGGTTACTCTTATATCCAGATTGCTGCTGCTGATTCCCCTGACCTAACTGTTTATGGTAGCCACCCTGATTGCCTTGATTACCTTGGAACCCAGAGCTAGAACCGCCACCGCCATCACCCGGTCCATGAGAGCCGGATCCTGAGCCCCCATGCAGCCCATGATTGTCTTGAAAAAGATTGGAATTCTTGTACTCCTTCATAATGAAGCAATCCTTCCAGAGGTGGCCAGACGACCTTTCTCGTGTACCATGCCTTGGGCAAGGCTGATTCAACATCTTCTCAAGGTTAAAGCCTGATCCTCCTATCTGTGCGGGCGGTTTACCTTTAAGACCCTGGCCATTATTCTGTGTGTTGGTGTTAACCACAAAGTCCAAACTATTATTAGATTTGCGCTTATCGTTACCTCCCTGATTTGCCGGGTTATGCTGCTGCCCTCTGGTGCTGCTGCTCTTCTTTCCCTTTTCCGGCTTTCTCATCATTAGACTTGGGGTCCTTGGTACCATCAGAGTCAGTGTACTTAACCAGAGCCGCCATGAGTGTCCCCTTGTCGTTGCAGTTGCGTTTGAGCCATCCCAATTTATGCTTTCAGGGGCGTGAAACGACAATTGCTTTCCAACATTAAGACTGCTAAATCAGCAGTGATGCGATTCGACGAGTGCAGGATTGTTGATACCCGGCGTACTCAATGAGTTGTTGACTCACCCTCTTCTTGGACATAGGAGGCTAAATCCACAACTGACATGGGCTGCTTGCATGTATCCTTGAAATTCTGGATAAACCGGGCTTTTAACTCGGCCCATGACCGATGGAATTGGCAGGGAGCCCTTTCAACCAAGTGCGGGCCGTTCCCTCCAACATTAGGGGGAAATATTTAGCACACGCAGCATTGCTAACATCTAGCAATTCCATGGCCATCTCATAACTCTCAATCCATGCTTTAGAAGGTAAATCGGCCATATAGTTAGGCACCTTGTGAGGACCCTTGAAATCCTTGGGCAGACGCTCATTACGTAGAGCCGGCAATAAACATGGCACACCCAAATTCCTGAAGTTACACTTGGCTCCACTGGAGTTGTCAGACGAACCAGAGAAGGTTGACGGGCCGCATATTGCACTGCTAGCTCGGCCTCTCGGCCTGCTCTACCTTGATCCACCACATTCTAAGCATCAGCGCCACCGCCCGCGGGTTATGTCCGTGGGGCGGGTTATGGTTCTGCCCACTTCTTGACACAGCCGGTTCATCGATATGCCTGTGGAACTTCAACTTGGGCGAGGGGTGGAATGAATCCTGTCACGACTGTAAGAATAAGCCTGATGCTGAACCAGTGCGGTTTGAAGGAGCTTCTAGCCCTCCGTGTTTCAACTGCCTTCAGAGACTCGCCTTCAACCGGGAGAGCCGTCAATCATGACGCCGCAGCGATCATGTTATCCAAAGGGTTAGAGTAATGACCCGGTGGCATCGGCACATGCTGCGGCGGGTTATTCTTCTGACGAGGCGGGTCCGTTGTGCACGGCTGAACCGGCGTACCCGTCCCAGGTGCTTCACCCTGGTTTACAACTGCCGGGTTACTGGTTCCTGCTCCTGGCATGTTAAAGAGATTTCTAGCCTCGTAAACTGAGGGCAGACGAGTCTGATATCTCCTCGTGATGACTTCGTTTGAAGCGTTCTGATCTAGCATGAACCGGTAAGACCCCGACTGAATCCGCTGTGCCTGAGCATCCAAAACAGCCCGCTCTTCGGCCATCCTAGTGTTTTCTGCGGTCAGCTCCTCCTTGGCCTATGCTATCTCATCACGCAATTCTGCGACCGCCGCATTATGCTGATCCTGATCCGCCGGGTTAACCACTGCTGTTAATAATGCTGTCAGCTTAACCAGTAAGTCAGTTAAGACCTGGGCCGATGGGCACACAAGGCCTCTTGCCCCGGCAGCCGTTGCCGCTGCTGACCCGGAAATCAACTCTGCTGCAGTCGACGAGTGCTGCACGGGCTGTGTACCAGCCATGAAGATTGCGACCCGGTTCGGCGGCTCGCAGGGGTCCGGAATACTGTCGCCATCGGAACATCCCCCAAGCCGGCCATCTTGCAGTTGATACTATGACTCGGTCTCACCGGTGGACGACTCACCATCAGAGTAAACGACCATCTCACCACTAGATGCTGACCTATCCTCAGATTCCGCTCCATGGATAAATCCCATGAAGGCACGATTCATGGCAGGCCGAACCCAGGCGGGTCTCGCATGCTGAGCCGTCTCGATGATGTTAGTGCAAATGTCCGGCTCAGGGCCCGGTTCACCGATCTTGTCGATTAAGACGTGAATTCCGCCAAAGGGGACCCGGTACCCGTACTCAATTGAGCCGGCCTCGGGGCCCCCACCTGCGTCGTCCATGTAGAGCTTGCCGCGAGGACTCTTGGTCATCCGGCCTACGGCGTATCCCTTGATCCCTTCGAAGTTGCCCTCTACGAACTTGAAACCATCGTGCGATAGCCCCACAGTGGGCGCCAACTATCGTGGAATTGTCACGGCAGATGTCCTAGTGTGAGGTATTAACCATGGATCCATCGTGACTAGGTTAGCTTACAGGGGTTAAACGGGACAAAGGACACATGGAGTTTATACTAGTTTGGCCCCTTGCGGTGAAGGTAAAGGCCTAATCCAGTTTGAGGTTGGTATTGCGAGGGTTTCGATAACCAGGGAGCGAATACGCTTAACCTGGCTCTCGATCTGTTGTTTCCTGTCCCTAAACCGCCGCCGGGTCGTCCCTTTATATACATAGGTTGACACCCGACGGTTCACAGAGTCCCGGGTGACTCATAAACGTGTCCGGCTCGGTATCTACTCTTTCCTATATTACAATACAAGTCATACACCTATGGAGGTTTACATTTATGGGCCCCAACCCGCCTTTTGGCTTTGGGCTTTCTTATTAAGTCTCCTTCGCGAGTCGCCATCTTCTGTGTCTTCATGGGCTTCAATACTGGTAAACCATCATGAGCATAACCCGGCCCCTCATGGGCGATTTATACTCAATAGTTATATCCCCAATATATTGCCATGCAGCTTCCATCGTCATCATATACATGACTTGAGGATTAATTGTCATATTGCTTTGCATGATCGTAAGATAGCTAGCATGATGTTTTCATGTCTTGTCCGTTTTTATGTCATTGCTACGCTAGATCATTTCACATCCCGGTACACCACCGGAGGCATTCATATAGAGTCATATCTTTGTTCTAGATATTGAGTTGTAAGTAAATAAAAGTGTGATGATCATCATTATTATAACATTGTACCATGTGTGGTTATCAAAATAAAAGTGGCCAAAGAACCCCCCCCCCCCCAAAAAAAAGAGAGAGAGGCCAAAGAAGCCTAAAAAAGAGAAAAAAATAAAAAAATGAGAGAAAAGAGAGAAGGGACAATGTTACTATCCTTTTACCACACTTGTGCTTCAGAGTAGCACCATGTTCTTCATATAGAGTCTCTTGAGTTATCACTTTCATATACTAGTGGGAATTTTCATTATAGAACTTGGCTTGTATATTCCAACGATGGGGTTCCTCAAATGCCCTAGGTCATCATGAGCAAGCAAGTAGGATGCACACCCACTTAGTTTCAGTTTGAGCTTTCATACACTTATAGCTCTAGTGCATCCATTGCATGGCAATTGCTACTTCTCGCATTGACATCAATTGATGGGCATATCCATAGCCCGTTGATTAGCCGCGTTTATCTGAGATTTTCTCCCTTTTTTGTCTTCTCCACACAACCTCCACCATCATAATCTATTCCACCTATTGTGCTATATCCATGGCTTACGCTCATGTATTGTGTGAAAGTTGAAAAGGTTTGAGAACATCAAAAGTATGAAACAATTGCTTGGCTTGTCATCAGGGTTGTGCATGATTTGAATATTTTGTGTGGTGAGGATGGAGCATAGCCAGACCATATGATTTTGTAGGGATAACTTTCCTTGGCCATGTTATTTTGAACAGACATGATTGCTTTATTAGTATGCTTGGAGTATTATTGTCTTAATGTCAAATTATAGACTATTGCTTTGAATCACTCGTGTCTCAATATTCATGCCATGATTAGATTACATGATCAAGATTATCCTAGGTAGCATTCCACATCAAAACTTATCTTTTTTATCATTTACCTACTCCAGGACGAGGAAGAATTAAGCTTGGGGATGCTGATACGTCTCCATCGTATCTATAATTTTTTATTGTTCCATGCCAATATTATACAACTTTCATATACTTTTGGAAACTTTTTATACTATTTTTGGTGACTAACATATTAATCCAGTGCCTAGTGTCAGTTTCTGTTTGTTGCATGTTTTTTGTTTTGCAGAAACTCTATTTCAAACAGAGTCCAAACGGGATAAAAACTAACGGAGATTTTTTTGGAATATATGTGATTTTTGGGAAGAAGAATCAACGCGAGACGATGCCCGAGGTGGCCACCAGGTAGGGGGGCGCCCCTAGCCCTTGTGGCCAACCCGTAAGGTGGTTGGTGCCCTTCTTTTGCCGCAAGAAAGCCAATATCTGGATACAAATCGTGTTAAAATCTCAGCCCAATTGGAGTTATAGATCTAGGGAGAAGATAAAGGAAGAAGAAGAAGAAGGGGGGCCCTCTCCCCCTCTGTCCCGGTGGCGCCGAAACGCCGCCCGGGCCATCATCATGCAACGACGATCTACACCAACACCTCCGTCCTCTTCACCAACATCTTCATCACCTTCCCCCATCTATCTATAGCGGTCCACTCTCCTGTAACCCGCTGTACCCTTAACTTGAACATGGTGCTTTATGCTTCATATTATTATCCAATGATGTGTTGCCATCCTATGATGTTTGAGTAGATTTTCATTATCCTATCGGTAATTGGTGAATTGCTATGATTGGTTTTAATTTGCTTGTGGTTATGTTGTTGTCCTTTGGTGCCCATCATATGAGAGCGCGTGTGGATCACACCATAGGGTTAGTTGTATGTTGATAGGAATATGTATTGGAGGGCAAGAATGACAGAAGCTTCAACCTAGCATAGAAATTGAAGCATACGAGACTGAAGGGGGACCAATGTATATTAACGCTATGGTTGGGTTTTACCATAATGGACGTTAGTAGTTGCAGATGCTTGCTAATAGTTCCAATCATAAGTGCATAGAATTGCAAGTCAGGAATGACATGCTAGCAGTAGCCTCTCCCACATAAAACGTGCTATCGGTCTAGTAGAGTAGTCAATTGCTTAGTGACAATTTCGCAACTCCTACCACCACTTTTCCACACTCGCTATACTAACTTTATTGCTTCTTTACCTAAAACAGCCCCTAGTTTTTATGAACGTGCTCTTTATATTCTTTCAAACCTATCCCGTTACACCTGCATAGTACTTCTAGTTTCATACTTGTTCTAGGTAAAGCGAACGTTAAGTGTGTGTAGAGTTGTATCGGTGGTCGATGGAACTTGAGGGAATATTTGTTCTACCTTTAGCTCCTCGTTGGGCTAAAGAGGCTACAATTGATACCCTATACTTGTGGGTTATCACATCTCACGGACAAGTATGGCCCACCGCCTGCAAGCCGTACCGACAGCCCGTTGTGGGAGCATGGCTTCCTCTGCCATGATGATGTCATGGGCGTTGTGGCAATAGTGCTGCACCAGGCGAGGGATACCCGCCTGGTATGCTGCACTGTGGTCGAGCTCAGCCCTGGAATCGGGGGTGATAGGCGGCACTGTAGCCACGCCCCGTCTCGTCGCTGTAATGAGGTGCTAACTTTGAGGGAGTGAGGGGCCGCCTGCTGCGAGTTGGCCAACCTCGTTGCCGCCTTCTGGGCTCCACCGCCTTCTAGCAGCGGGACACTAGGACCAGCCGGCCCCAAGAAGTTGGTCCTTTGTCTTTGATGCTTGAGGGGCGCAGCCAGCCCCGATGTCTTGAAATACCAGGGGAGGCCGATGAGGCTACCCGTGGTCATTTACTCCAATAGTAGTCCTCGAAGCTGGTGGGGCGCTGCGGCTGGAAAGGCGAGAAGCCTCAACAGCTTCCTAGTTCGAGTAATTTGGTAGTGTTGCGTCGTCCGTCTTCTGAAACACCGAGTGCTAGGAGCCGGCCGTGGCCAGGCAGGCCGCCTGGTGGTTTTGAAACATCATGGCGGGGGCCGGGTGGTTCGGTAGCCGGATGTCAGGCTTGCCACCCGTAGCTAGCTCGCCACATGGCGTCAGGAGGCCAGGCCGGCCAGCCAGTGCACGCGCGTGACAGGACGTCACCGTAGGCTGGGGCCCGCCCCTATAGGGCCACGGCACGAGCACAGATCCACTGTGGCCGAGGCAGACGGTTGAGCTTATGGGAGCAGTTAATACACGCCATTACGGTGCTGGAAACGTGGGATCGTGGGGGTAGTGGGCGCAGTTAATACCACGACCCCCCATGTTCTCACCCCCTCGGCTCCGCCGCCCGGGAATATAAATAGGGGAGGGGGGGCGGCTGACGCATGCGTGCCCTCCTCTCCTTCTGCCCTTGCCATTTTCCTTCTTCTCCTCTCTTCCGCCGTAGTGCCCCTTCCTCTTGCCGAAGTGTTGCCGCAGCCCATTGTCGCTGGGCCTCTTCTCGCTGTGGCTTCCTTGCTCCGCCGCGGTTTCGCCCGTTCGTCACCGCGCCGCGCCTCCGTCAAGCACTGAAGTCCATGATGAGGGAGTCCTGGACTAAGGGGTACTCGGGCGTCCGGCCTATTATCCATGGGCCGGACTGATGGGCTGTGAAGACATGAAGGCCGGAGACTACACCGTGTCCGGATTGGACTCTACTTGGCATGGAAGGCAAGCTTGGCGACCGAAGATTCATTCTTATGTAACCGACTCCATGTAAACCCTAGACCTCCTCGGTGTCTATATAAAACGAAGGGGGTAGTCCAGAAAGGACACCACATATACTCATTAATGTATTCACATAGGCTAGGCTTCTAGGGTTTAGCCATTACGATGTCGTGGTAGATCAACTCTTGTAATACTCATATTCATCAAGATCAATCAAGAAGGAACCATCAATCCTAGACGCACAGTTCGGGACCCCCTACCCGAGCTCCGCCGGTTTTGACACCGACATTGGTGCTTTCATTGAGAGTTCCACTATGTCGTTGATGAAAGGCTCGATGGCTCGCCTTGTCACTAAAGTCAACATTACCGCGCAGGTAGTTTTAGCCTCGAGCCAAAACCTCCGGCTGTGCGACTTTACTATGACCGCCTGTTCGGCCACGGAGCCGACGGTGACCTCTCGGGCCATCGAAAATCCCCTTCGCATCAACTCTGAGCACTCCAAGCATATTGATCCGGTTGAGTTTTCGTCCTTAAATGAGCTCCTAGATCGCATCGCCGCTTTGGGAATCGTCACAAATTATGATCAGATCAGGCCTAAAACTGATATGGGAGAAACCTAAACTCCACCGGTCACCCACCAGATCGCGGCAGTCCTGGAGCAGGACGACGAGTCTTCTTCTATATTGAAGATGGACTATGTTCGGGTCGCCGTTCCTGAAGAGACAGATACTCACCCGCGAAAGGACGCAACCAGCCCTCCGAACATAGCATCAGACGACGGTTCCAAACAATCAGAAGTTATTCCGGAACCCGCACTGTCTAGTCTGGAAGATCGTTGGACTCCGGACAACCGGTTAGGTCGGGGTTCGGATTTAATTCCACCCACCCACCCGGACATAGAGGCTCTCATGAGCATAAAACAGTAATCTCAGGAGAAGGTCCACCACTTTTGGGCAAGATTCGTCCTTCTCAAGGACAAGGTAAGAGATTGCCGTGACGAGGACGCAATATCAGCGTTCTGCAAAAATTGTGCAGACAAAGGAATCCTCAACGCCATCAATCGATGCCGCGTACTAAAATTTGCTGACTTAGCAACCATCGTACAAAAGTACTGCGCGATGAAAAGCACCTGGGAAACTCGGGAAGCTCGCTGGGAACCACCAGCCCAAACCCAACTTCCCCTACAGGAGAAAAGGGCGTACCCTTGGGGCACGCCTAGTCCAACAGTCAAAAAACACAATGCCACTATACGACACGACACCGTTCTGGAAGGGTGGCTCGATGGCCCATGCAAAATACATACAACAACAGATACCGTGGCAATACACAGTCTTAGAGCATGTTGGATACTACGACAGGTAGCCAAGAGCAGCGAGGACATCCTTATCAAGGACGCCCCAGAACAACACCCCCTAGAAGACGACGACTCAAGAGTACTGATAGTATTCAAGACATTTGCTTCAAATAACAAGCGCAAAAGAGCAATTCGCGAGCTCAACGAAGTCTGCCAAATCGATGTAATAAACCCATGGAACGACACGGCTATTACATTCAATGCCGGTGACGAACCAAGGTATAGAACAGTACGAGCACCACGCCACAGCTCGGTCCCTTGTTAGCAAGGCCTTCCGTACAGGGTTTTATTGGCCGACAGCCCGAGCGGATGCACATGACCTTGTCCAATGTTGTGTCAGATGCCAACTCTTTGCCAATCAAAGCCATACGCCCCCACTGCCCTACAAACAATCCCCATAACTTGGCCTTTTGCGGTCTGGGGACTCGACATGGTTGGACCCCTTAAAGGGGGAAGCCATAAGAAAAAATATCTGCTGGTTATGGTGGACAAATTCACTAAGTGGATAGAGGCTAAACCGGTCAAAACGGCTGAGTCCGGCCCGGTGATAGACTTCATATACGATGTTATGCACTGTTATGGTGTCCCACACGACATCATCAATGACAACAACTCCAATTTCACAGCCGACGAGGTAAAAATCTGGTGTACTAATCTGGGTATTAAACCAGATTACGCCTCCGTCTACCACCCACAAATCATTGGTCAAGTCGAACGCGCCAACGGTCTTATTATGAGCGGCATCAAGCCCAGACTAGTGTGTTCTTTGAAAGATTCAGACAAGCACTGGGTTGAGGAGCTCGACTCCGTACTCTGGGGGCTGCGGACCACACCCAACCGTACTACCTGGTACACACCTTTCTTCATGGTGTATGGTGCAGAGGCTGTATTGCCTTGCGATATTATTCACGACTCACCTAGAGTGTGTATGTATGAAGAGAGAGAAGCCGAGCTTGATCGGCAGGACAGCCTAGATGCCTTGGAGGAGGAACGCGATGTCGCAAAAGCTCGTGCAGCAGTTAACCAACAGCGGGCTCGAAGATATCAAAGCAGAGAAGTACGGGCCAAGACTTACAACATTGGCGAACTTGTTCTACGGCTCCCGGAGAAGAAAAAGGACAAACTCAAGCCCAAATGGGAGGGTCCCTTCATAATTGATGAAGTTCTCACTGGAGGAGCGTACCGTCTTCGCAATGCATCAGACAATCTCCTCGAGCCGAACCCCTAGAACGCGGCCACACTTCGGAGATTCTACGCCTAGCGCTAAACCCCTTGTTCGTCTCCTCCTCCCCTATAGTTTCCATTATTTTTTCTCTCTTTTCCGATTACTTTCTTCTTTCTCACTTTAAAGCTTTGGTGCGGCTAGACCGCACACCATCAACACATACATCTTTAAATATGTACGCCACTTGTACCTGGGGGCTTCTCGGACAGAAGTTCTTATCATTCCTTAAGCATCAAGCTCCTCACATATGAGTTTTTCCATATGTACCTTTTCTTTGCCATTACATGCATCTATATGACTTAAGTTTTGGCCAAGCTGGGTTGCCTAGCTCCTGTGCTTATGCCCTACGTTCCCGTTAGTTTGGCTAGGGCATAAAGGGAGCACCTCTGCGATTGTTACTGTCGTGTCATCCGGATGTGTACCTCAGACTGGGTAAAGTAGAAAGCTAGAGTTCTTAAGGGAATATTCGGTCGGTGAATTAAAGATGTTTTTTAAACTCACTCCATTGTGCACCCCCAGAAGTTAAACAAACCGTGGTGCTCACATCACAATTCGGACATGTGCATTAAATGCATGTACACCCAGGGAAAGGAACATTTAGCGGAACTATTTTCTCTGGAAGATGTTTCTTACGATATCAATGTAATATAACATAGCTAGCCGGATACAACTTGTCTTTTCAAGCAACTATGACCCCTAGGCCTAGTTTTCCAGGCATACCCCGGCCTATTCGACTGCGACGGTATTCGGAAACACTTCGCACCTTCGGGACCGGAGGTTGAAGTGAAAAGGTCTGCCATGAAAAATGATATACAATTCAGCTAGATGAGGAAAGTACACAGTCACTTGGGCTCGAAAACCTCCTCCTCTACACCTTGCAATAGGCAGTCTAACTTACAATCCTGTTGGGAATATTTGGCGGCCAACTCTACTTGGTCATATGCTAAACTAACTGGAATTTCTTCCCCATTCGACCATAGTGGTCCGACACAAGCCATGTGATTAGGATCCAACTTGGTATATCGTGTCTTCACCATGGCCCAGGCCTCTCGCGCACCCTCTCGGCATGCCGATATCTTCCACAGCCGGATACGCCGCCGCGCTCCCTTGAAGAGCTACCAGCTTCTCCATGCTTCCTGGAGGGGGGTCGGATGGCCATAACGCCTTGGCTACACTCCGCATCGCCTGCCGAGCTTGCTCGTGCAACTATGACAGCCCTTGCAGAAGATCACTCGATGATCCGGACACCTCCTCTTCGGGGCGGTTCGTCAAAACACCTACAATTATATCTATATCAGCTATCGTTACCTCCAAAACTGTTATAAAACAAAAGTGGCCACATACTGAATATGCTGCCTCGCAACTTCTTGTTCTCCTTCACAGAGTCAGCTAGCTAAGCTCCCACATCTTTTAGTTCTTCACCCAGTTTGGAGTTCGAGTCCTGGAGTTTCTTTTTCTCTTGAACGAATTTTGTCAATACACATTGGCCCGCTGCTAGTAGCTTTTTGGCTCCGCATTCTTCGCTTCGAGCGGCGTCCAGCTCCTCTTGTACTTGGTCTAACGGCGGAACCCAAAGATTATCACCCAGATTCGCACTATCGGTGTATCATTATGAATTTTGATAGAAGGAAGCATTACCGGGAGATGCCTTGTACTTCTCCAGTTCGGCATTGGCAGCAAGCAGCCGGCGCTGACACTTTTCTAACTCCTGAGCTAGCTAGGTGCTCTTCTCTGTAAGCACATGGTCGTACATTGATCCTTAAATCAGTTGTTTGAACTCCTTTAAGTCTCGGGGGCTACTGGCATATGGTTATCATAGTCAGACAAAATAAATTTACCTGCACATCTTTCAAATGTTGCTTTGTGGCCCTGTTAATCCCATCTCAAACAGCTCGGATGTCTGCATCGGCCGAGTTGAATGTGTTAAACGACTCTTATGAAAAGCCAGGGTCTTGTAAAATGGCCGGGCGGCGCCGATGATTCATCACACTCTCCACTTCCGAGTTTGTAACAGATACATCATCCGAGTCCTCGGCCGGAGGACAGTCCTGCTTCGCCTCTGCATCAGCCCCCGTCTTCGTGGCAGGATTTGAATCCTGGCTGCGGGAAGTACGGCCGCTCGAACCTCTAGATATGGTCCGACGTGTCTTTCTCCTGACACATGGATAACAGGAAGGTCACGGTTGGACGTGACTACTCAGGTGCAGGTTGGCAAATTCATACCTCTTCGATGATGGCACGACCGTATCTTCGTTTGGCTCGCCCGGAGTGGGGGACGCTCTCTTCGGAGGTACCCTTGGAGCAGTACGGCGCGCCGAACCCTTCCCCTTTTGAGCACAAGATAGTGCGGTGGGTAAGAAGGAAGGAGATATCTCTTTTGAATAAGGTGTGTTCGAATCACTTATGTGTGAAGCTGGAAGAAGACCAGGGTAGTCGGCGATGATGGCCACTTATGTGCCATCATAGCTCGCCTGGTAAAACACCCCCTCCGCAAGCACCACAAATATATCTGGATCCTCTTCGAAACCGGGATCGAGCTCCCGGTTGTGGTCCTCTGGCTGTGGGGCCGGACTATAAAATCCCTCGGTGACCTTTCGCCAGTGCTGTCATAAGCAAACAAGCTAGAAGTTTATCAAAGGCAATTCGGAGATGGAAGAAGTAAAAACAGAGGGGTCGGGCCTTACCCAGCTGGGAGGGTTATACATAGAGTACCCATCTATAAATTTGATGCGGAGAAATTCCTTTTCCTCCCCTTTGAACAGTTCGGCTAATATCTTAGCCAAAGCGGCATGGGTAACCGGACCTTTCCGGCCGCAACGAGAGGCGTCGTCCTCCCCATTGTAGTGCCACATTCGAAGCCCTCTGTATTGGAGTGGCTGAACCCCTCGCGCTATGGAAATCGCCATAACCTCGATTACTATGAGTCCGAACTGAGTGAGCTCTTTTATCCAGCTCATCAGCTGACGAACCTCCGCGTTGTCTTCCTCTTCAAGACTCCGGGGACGCCAACTGTGGTGTTTCTTCAGCGGGGCGCACGCAAATTCGGGAAGACCCTTTTGAATCAGGTTAGGAAGCGCAACGTCCTCTATATAAAACCATTCAGAGGGCCATTCATTAGGTGCCTTCCTTGGTGTGTCAGATGGATATCCGGTATCGGCGATGTGCCATACTTCGGCTCTGCCTATTTCAAATATTGACCCTTCGTGATTGCGCGGGACGAGACAAAACAGCTTCCTCCACAACTCGAAATGAGCCTCGACGCCCTGGAGAAGTTCGCATCAAGCGACGTAACCCGCAATGTGCAGAATAGAGGCCAGAGTGAAGTTGTGCAGCTGGTGGCCATAGTATTCCAGATGCCCTCGGAGGAATAGATGGATTGGAAATGCAATGCCTCTTAGCATGTAGGGGACAAAACACACTCGCTCTCCCCCGGACAGATTTGGGAAGTCCTCTGCCTGAGTCCCCTCATTGAAGAAAGCTATCCCCATTCAAACAGGGACTAGATCTGCATGGGGAAGGAATCCCTGCGTTTGCAACTTCATCAATCGGCTATGAGACACGAAACACCTCTCCCACTCGCCTTTCTCTGGGCGGGACGAGCGGAGGAGTTGGGAACACTAGGCATGCTGGAATAGTTTCTCCTAAGCAGTCTCTGGGGATTTCTTCTGCGTAGCGCTGACTGGATCTCATATCCAATCTCTTTAAATAGGCGCTCTTCCTCGCATGGATGGGGTGTTATTCGCAAAAATACACTGACTTTCCACATTCACTCGACACGTGGAGGAAAAATATTTTTCAACACGGAGAAGCCAAGGAGGCGACATTGGATTAATGGCCGAATACATTACTTGGAGATCATTGAAGGGGGAACCCGCCTTGCAATGCCGAAGACAATATGTGTACCGAGCACCTCGCTATTGAAGACTAGTTTGGGGGCTACTGAGGGATTCCTGGACTAAGGGGTCCTCGGCCGTCCGGCCTGTTATCCATGGGCCTGACTGATGGGCTGTGAAGACATGAAGGCTGAAGACTGCACCGTGTCCGGATTGGACTCTACTTGGCGTGGAAGGCAAGCTTGGCGACCAAAGATTCTTTCTTATGTAACCGACTCCATGTAAACCCTAGATGCCCCCGGTGTCTATATAAACCAAAGGGGGTAGTCCAGAAAGGACACCACATATGCTCATTACCATATTCACTTGGGCTAGGCTTCTAGGGTTTAGCCATTATGATCTCGTGGTAGATCAACTCTTGTAATACTCATATTCATTAAGATCAATCAAGCAGGAAGTAGGGTATTACCTCCATAGAGAGGGCCTGAACCTGGGTAAACAACATGTCCCCGTCTCCTGTTACCATCGATCCTAGACGCACAGTTTGGGACCCCCTACCTGAGATCTGCCGGTTTTTAGACAGACACATGGCGCGCGCATGGGCCGGCGACTGGGACGGCTCCAACATCCATGAATACCATCTATCCTTTCTCCATCAGACACGACGGCTACCCCCGGAGACACACAAGAAGGTGCGGGGCCCCCTTCCCCGAAGCGGAAATCTCGCCGGTGCCGGAGGAGAGCGAATATGTCGTCTTCCAGTCCCATTTCTTTCGCGACTTCGGCCTTCCGGGGAGCGGCTTCCTGCGCTCCTTCCTAAACTTCTACTGAGTCTAACTGCACCACCTCACACCAAACACGGTGGTGCTGCTGGCTGCGTTCTTCACCTTCTGCGAAGGCTACCTCGGCACTCTCCCCACCCTTGAGCTCTGGGGATAGTGCTTCTAACTCAAGCTGGGCACCGCCGCCAAGGGCATGGCGGCTAGTACGAAGCCTGCATGGCGGTGCTACGTCCGGGTGCCTGGAACCGCCTCCCGCCAGTCTCCCTGCTGTAGTCAGCCAAACTGTGGTAGAAGTCCTACTTCTACGTCAAGAACGTACATCTGACGAGGGACTACATGTCACAGCCCTAGAATTTGTGTGTAACTAGTTGCATCTGCATCATGCATCTTGTTAAATTCAAGAAATTGGAATTGAGGGTATTTCAAAGCCTCAAAATCAATTAAGGGGAAAAACCCTAAAAATACATTCAATGTTTCCAAAATAGCCTTAAATAATGTTGGTTATATTCTAGCAAAGGTTTTGAGCCCAACCAAAAATGATGAACATTTTTATGGAATTTTTTGTGCACTGAATTCAAATCACTATTGTATTTGAGTTTGAATTTATATTCATATATTTAGAATATAAACAAATACTTCTGAAATCAATTATGTGCTTTTAGCAGGGTCCATACCTGCATCATATAATACTTCAGAAACTTTTTGGCATTGTTTGAATTTGTCTGAATTCAAACAGTGGCAGAAATAAATAAATAAAAAGAAAACAGAACAGAAGATAACAAAAAGAGCAGAAACCTTACATGGCTTACCTGTCACGGCCTTCTCATGTCGTCTTCCTCCTTGCTAGAAGGATGGGCGCATGCCCAACGCGCGCGCACTACCGTGTGTCCACCTCCTGCTTGCCGCTGCTGCTGCTGGAGGGCGCCAAGAGCGCCACGACACCCCTGCTTCTTCCCCCCCCTCTCTGGTTCCTCCCTCTCCCCCCAGCGCTCGCACCCGCTGCCACCTGAGCGAGACCCACTACAAAAAAAAGACACATCCGTGATATTTTGGGACGAACGATTTTTTTTTCTGTCATACATATGACACTTCTATGACGATAATTGTGACAAAACCCGGTATCATCATAGATGTGGTGGGCTCCTACTTCTATGACAAAAAATCATGACAGAAAATGGGCTTTTCATCCTGGGCGGGCCAGAGATGCAGCTGCATGACATTCTTTGGGCCGTCCATGACAGAAAAAACCGTGGTAGAAGTGAGGGGGAGGAAAATTTCGGGGAGTTCCCGGTTACGGTGGGAGGTCGGGGGCCGAGCGATGCGCGTTTATCTCGTACACGTACGCGCGTGTGTGCGAGGCGTTGGCTCTAACTGAACCCGAGCGAGGCGTTGGGCTCTAATTGAACCCGAGCGATTACACTGCAGGCTACGCGTTACTGAACCCGAGCGATTGATCGATGGCTGTTAACTAAACCCGATCGAGCGATTCCTTGGCTACTACTGCTAACTGAAGCCGATCAATGGGATGAACAGTGAGCGTTGCGGGGGGGTTTGATGAACAGTGAGCGGTGGCGTTGCCTCTGGATGAACAGGACCCCGTGGTGTGGTGGAGGGCTGGATGAACAGTAGACGGTGGAGGGGTGCTCGTGGAGGGGTGGATGAACAGGACCCCGTGGTGTGGAGGGCAGGATGAACAGTAGACGATGGAGGGGTGCCCGTGGAGGGGTCGTTGAATAGGACCCCGTGGTGTGGAGGGCTGGATGAACAGTAGACGGTGGAGGGGTGGTTGAACAGTAGCCGGTGGAGTAGCGCGCGGTGGAGGCTGGATGAACAGGAGACCGTGGAGGCTGGAGGAGGTCGACGGTGGATGAACAGTGGCTCGTGGAGGCTGGAGGGGGTCGACGGTGGAGATGAACAGTATCCCATGGAGTCCCGTTTTGCGGTACGCCACACCCCTCCCGATGAATAGGACCCCCGTTTCGACTGTAGCGCTCCAACACAAGCCAGTTTCCTCCGTTTTGTGGTACGCCACACCCCTCCCAATCAACAGGACCCCCGTTTCGACCGGAGGAGGTCAGTTTCCTCCGTTTTGTGGTACGCCACACCCCTCCCGATCAACAGGACCCCCGTTTCGACCGTAGGAGGTCCGTTTCCTCTGTTTTGCGGTACGCCACACCCCTCCCGATCAACAGGACCCCTGTTTCGACCGTAGGAGGTCCGTTTCGTCTGTTTTGTGGTATGCCAGGCCTCGTTTCCATTGCCTCTTCCATCCAAGCCCTCCCGATGAACACGACCACGCATTCCGTTCCAACCCATGAACATGACGACGACGTTGTTTCTCCGTTCCGACCCAGCCATGTACACGAGCCCTCGCCGTACATATGCGCGAGTAGGCGTTCGAGACCCCGCCCGTATGTACACATACGTGGCCATATTTTCTTTCTTGCACCCTGGCCGCCTCTACTACGACACGTGCGCGCCTCTACATCCACCAGTATATATGTACGTACACGTTCGTGCCCAGAATGACAACGCTACGTACGCTTCGACTAGGTGGGTCTCGACTGTCAGGCACTTCCTTGCCTGCGAAGATGTAGCTGGTGGGTCCCAGCAGTCAGGGGGGAGAAATACGGTGGCTCATGCGATGGGTACCCGCTGTCAGGTGGAGGAATAATTATTTTGCACATAATAAGGAGGCACTTCCTTGCTGCGGCCGTGGACCTAGCTGTCAGCCTCTCCACGTACAGTCCACGTCCGATGGAAGTCGTTCCTTGATCACGTTGACCATGCCGCCCCGAGAGCACCAGGGCGGTGGACGACGGCGAGGCCTAGGAAGGGGACGACGCGGAGCCGGGGAAGACGCGGCAGTGGATGCCCACGCGTAGAGGAGTACGAGGGTTCACTGGTTCGTTGCGGTGTGAGGCTGCCGTCGCCGTAGAATAACAGGGGGGTGTGGGTGAGTAGAGGGATGGCCTGGCCAGCGGTGGGAGTAGTAGGGGGCGGTGAGGCCTCCGCTGCATCGCAGCCGGCCACGGAAGGCAGGAGCACGAGGCACGACCGGCGCTGGTTTGGGCGGCTGGAGCAAGAAGACCAGAGGTTGAAAAAGCACTACGGCCGTTGGATGGACATTGTACGGTCACTGGAGCTAGAATCGTGCATATTGACTAAGTTGACAAAGCCCTCAGTCCCCGACAACTTAGTAGGCCCACAAGTCAGCCTCCCAGCAAGGTGGGTCCTAGCTAGCCGGGGGAGTATTCATTTTTTTGTGCGTAGTAAGGAGGCACTTCCGGTGGGTCCGAGCTGACAGCGGGGGGAACGTTTTTTTCATGAAATACGGTGGCCTGTCCGGTGGGTCCCAGCAGTCAGGGGGAAACAATTTTTTTCGCAAAATACTGGTGGCTCGTCCGGTGGGTCCCTGCTGTCAGGTGGAGGAATAATTATTTTCCGCGTAATAAGGAGGCACTTCCTTGCGGCTGCCGTGGACCCAGCTGTTAGCTTCTCCACGTACAGTATTCTTACGATGGAATTCGGTCGTTGACCACATTGACCACGGCGCGCCGACAGCACCATGGCGGTGGACGACGGCGAGGCCTAGGAAGGGGACGACGCGGAGCCGGGGAAGACGCGGCAGTGGATGACCATGCAGAGAGGAGTACGAGGGTTCACTGGTTCGGCTGCGCTGCCGTCGCCGCAGAATAACAGGGGGTGTGGGTGAGTGGAGTGGAGGGATGGCCTGGCCAGCGGTGGGAGTAGTATGGGGGCGGTGAGGCCTCCACGGCAGCACAGCCTTCCACGGGAGGCAGGAGCAGGCGGCACGACCGGCGCTGGTTTGGGCGGCCGGAGCAAGAAGACCAGAGGTTGAAGAAGCACTACGGCCGTTGGATGGACATCGTACGGTCAATCGAGCTAGAATCGTGCATATTGACTAAGTTGACAAAGCCCTTCGTCCCCGTCAACTTAGTAGGCCCACTATACTGGGTCCCAGCTAGCAGGGGAGTATTCATTTTTTTGTGCGTAATAAGGAGGCACTTCCTTGCGTGCGAAGATATAGCTGGTGGGTCCGAGCTGTCAGCGGCGGTAACGTTTTTCTCGCGAAATACAGAGGCCGTTTCGGTGGGTCCCAGATGTCAGGTGGAGGAAATCATTATTTTGCGCGTAATAAGGAGGCATTTCTTTGCGTGCGGCCATGGACCCCGCTGTCAGCCTCTCCACGTATAGTCCACTTCAGATGCATGTCGGTCGTTGACCACGCTGGCCACGCCACGCCGAGAGCACCAGGGCGGTGGACGACGGCGAGGCCTAGGAAGGGAACGACACGGAGGCAAGAAAGACTCGGCCGTTGTTTTTGTTTTCCACGCGGAGGGGAGTATGACTGTACGAGGGTTTACTGGTTCGTCTGCCGTCGCCGGAGAATAACAGCAGGTGTGGGAGAGTAGAGGGATGGCTAGGCCAGCGATGGGAGTACGGTGGGGTGGTGAGGCCTGCGCGGCAGCACAGCCGGCCGCGGGAAGGAGGGAGCAGGCAGTCCCGCCGGCGCTTGTTTGAGCGGCTGGAGCAGGAAGAGCAGAGATTGAAGAAGCACGATGGCCATTGGATGGACATCCAACAGTATACAGGCCATCTGTGGAAAGCCTCAAATCTGTGGAAAATAGCATACAGCCCATCTGCCATTATTTCAAATAATTTACAACCCATTTGCTAATTCTTACGGGTTTTTTTGGAGCGCATATTCTTTATGTTAGCATTACAACCCATATTGTGGCCACGGTTAAAAAATTATACGAAATTTTGCATATGTCGGTGCGGTCTGAACTGTTTTTAATCCCGAAATTTCGAGTCACATTCAGACTGATTTTAAAAATAAATGTATATCAATATAAAATCCAATAAATTGTCCACGCATAAAAATCAATGCAATTTAAAATCTCGAAATGAAAAAAGATATTTGAAAATAATTGCTGGTTTGATGTGCTTTAAAAATGTACAGCCCATTTCTCATTACTGATAGGCCATTTTCTCGGCCAGCCGAATGAAGCTCTCCTCGTCTTGAAAGATTTGCAGCCCAACAGGCCTGATAAAGCAACTTACTTGACAAATCACAAAAAACTGGGCTAGCCATTTTCAGAAAGAAAAAAAACTACTAGGCTGGTATGTGGTAAACATAAAAAGAAAAGGCTGTTTAGACAGGCCAGAGTGTCCCGCACAGCCCAGTTGACACCCTGCTTCCATCTCAAAAACAAATTAGATAAATGCCACTCCAATTATGGCGAGTCATAAAAATGCCACTACAATTTCCAACTTTGAAAAATGCCACTGCAATTTTTGCAAACTTTGAAAAACGCCAATGCAGTTTGCAAACTTTGAAAAACGTCACTCCAGACTTCGAAAAATGCCACTAGAAATGACATGAAATGGCATTTTTCAAAGTTTGGAAATTGCAGTGGCCTTTCTCGGATACACCAGATTTGGAGTGGCATTTATCAAATTAACCCAAAACAAAAATAACTGGGCGAGCTGCTGGGTCCCTGGTGTCAGCCGCTCGTTGTGCAATTCTCTCGTTTGTTGACTACGTTGACGCATGGGACCCAGATGTCAGAAATCCACTAGGAGGAGCCATTTTTTATTGGCTTGAAATAAGGAGGCACTTGCTTGCGTACTGCCATGACCTTGGCGGGTCCCTGCTGTCATCCTCTCCACGTACAATCATCTCCTGATTGTGTATGCGTCAACTTGCTAGGCCCACAAGTCAGCCTCTAAACCGTGAAGGACAAATACAACCCATTTAAAAAAATAACAGCCCATTCCATGCGTTCAAACGGAAAGTTCATCATTCAGACCAAAGTAACAGGTCTGATCCACATATAGAGTACTGAACTTCCACGTTGACAACCATCATAGCCAAGTTAACTATCTACTCCCACTAACACTCTAGTAGCGTACAAGTACTAACTTACTCTTAGCTAACTAGATGATCCCGGCCGCCATCTGTTGTCCATGCTAAACGCCGGCACCGGCGTCCTCCGCCTCGCCTCAGACTTTTGCCAGAGGTGTGATAGGAGGCACTTGCTTGCGTATGAGCTTGTCAGTTTCTTCAGAGGTAGGCATTCTTATTCAAAAAACTGCCACTTCGCATCTTGCGTCGCAAATAAAACTTCCAGGAGTGCATTTGTAGGCTAGCTAGTGATCGATCAGTAACTTGTAAACACTGAGAGAACATAAATAAGTAACTGTAAATGCATCTCAATGATTCACAGATCATATACAAATATGTAGCTCCAAAAGCAAAGATCAGCCACTTCGGATCTTGCATTGCAACTAAAACTAACTAGTACGATTCCCATACATAAGATCAACATGTTAATGCATCTCAATGACTCACATATCATATACAAATATGTAGCTCCAAAAGCAAAGATCTAGAAAAAACATATGTTCTTCCTACCAACATGGATGCTTCTATTGGCCAACATTCAGTACAGACTGAAAGACAAATTTGTTTGTGAAGTCTACAATTCCTCTTGCAAACATAAGTGGCTTCACCAATAGCTGGAACCATGAGAATGAACCAGACATGATGGAGGAACATGCACTACAATATGATTTGGTCTTCCCTCGATCACACTGCAAGACTATTTTCAGAATACAAATTTTAACTTAGGCAAAATGATGTCCATTGTATAATCAGACCAAAGCAATGAAGCACCTAGTGTTGGCCAATAAATAGTACAGTACTACTTTTCTGCAGTCCATGAAGTGACTATCCAATCTATTTGTGTCTATTTTCAAATGGCACTGCATGCAGTGACTATACTATTCTCTTGTGCAGTTCAACTAAAATTGCGGGCACTTTGTTGGTTTGCCAAATAGCAACGGGCAGACATCTCTGTCTGTACAAATAGCAAGCAGCTAGTAGACATATACCACACCTTGTATTTTCGGTTTAAACATGTCTCTTCCGCTTAGCATCTGTCATGTTCTGCACTGGACAATCTGATACAGTTATGTTTTGCCCTGGACAATTTCATACTGAATTGATTTGGTGGTTCAGAGCAGAAATATAGCGCCTATTCTTCATCAGACCAAGGATATCCATGTTCGCAGTGATGGAAGAGGTGAAATCGATACAACCGAAATTGAGCATCCAATCATTGAATCATGTCCTGCACCTCCAATGCAGGTCCACCCTGCCAATAAATTCACATGCAAAACACTGGTATTACTATCTAATGACAGTACAAAAAGAGTAGCAAGATAGTATCAAACCATGTACCTTCGTAATGAACAGCTCATAGTGCCACCAATTGGATATAAAGGTTGGGAAAAAACATGCTCCTAATGTTGAACCAGTTGGACTTTTTGTGCAGTTCCACTAGAATCGAGCATCCCTGTTTGCATAGATATTGAAAGTGTGATTACTCTAAAAGTGGCACTAGTTGAAGCATAGACTCACAAATATAAGCATTCCAATTTCTTAATGGGAAAAGGTAGCAAGACTGTTTCTAACCACCTGTTTGAAGGAATAAATAAAGCAACAACGGCTGATGTGAGGAAGGCATACATAGTTTTTTCTGGAAAAGTGAGCCATTCCTGACCTTTCCTCTTCTTTTAAGCAAATTTTGTGCGGTTCTACTAAAATAAAATGCCATCACCGCCTTGACAATTCAGTGACACTGTACAAAAGGAAATGACTTAACATTACATCATGATGTCAGGTATGTAGTCGACAGGCATTAGAGACAAACATACAGACCTCCTCAAGAGAACGGCCGGAGGAGGAGGTGCCCACTCTTGACCTTTCCTCTTGTCTTCATAATTGTCTGTGCAGTTTAACCAAAATAAAATGACATCAACGCCTTGGCATTTTGGTGACACTGTACAAAAAAATTAACTTATCTCATGAAAGTGAGGTATGTAATCTATAAGCATTAACAGTGCCAAAATCTGACGGGAGGAACAAGTTTCATCGTTGGTATACTGGCTGTGCAACAACATTAGAATGCCTTATAGCTGAAAAATCATTAATACATCCACAATCAACAGCTAACCCTGAAATAATCCGGTGACATTAAATGGCATTGCTTAAATTTATGGGTGGCATTAGACTGAGAGCGGCATTAGTTAAATGTGGCATCACTTTAGCAGTAGCATTGCTTGACTTGACTGCTGGCGTTATACTAACAGCAAAAAAAAGTGGCAATAAGAGCATGGGAGGCACCAGTATGATGTACCTCCACGGACGCAGTGTGGTGAGGGAGGTATGGTTGCCCAGAGCAACAAATATCCAGGCAGCATATGTGGATTACGGTCCAATTTTTGTTCTCTTTAGCCACCTTTTTCCTATGCGAGGACAACAAACCGATCAACCTGGTCATTCTCTATTGTGTTGTCATGCCTTTCTACCCTTCTTCAACCAAGAGACACGAGACTCGTTCCTTAGCTACTGATTTTCCCCTTTTCAACCTAGATGCGGGTTCGATGCCTACTCTCTTGGACAGTACAGTCTCCTTTCCTTTCCTTATTCAACCCAGACATGGATTAGTCTGCATGAAGTATGGTTTACTTTAATAGTGCAAATTATGGTTTTCGTCTACGTGACCAGCAGAGTAGAGGATAGCAAATTGGGAAGATGGTGGAGTGGAAAAAGATCCACATGCAACGATGTAGCAGATGGGGCAATAGAACAAGGTTATGGCTTGAAAAGAGGAAGCATACCTGAGGGTCGGCGGGAAGTGGCTTCGCTCGTGGTCGTCGTCCTCCGCACACACTACGGCAGCGAGCATGGGGACGGAGGCCATCCCGCGCGGGCGCTAGGTCTAAGAGGATGGCCTTGTCGTCAGTGCGTGACCTCGCTCAACGACGACGAGTGCGTCAACGCTGCACGTCATTTTCTTCCCCGGCGGATTTGTGACCAACGGTGAGGAGGGAGAGAGGGGCCATCTTTTTTAGATCTGGAGAGAGGGTGGTAGTGTGAGAAGCAAGTGGGCAGCCCTTAGCAAGAACGCGCTGAAGCTCCAGCCTATATATATCTTTTTTATACTACTAGTACTGGAGGTGGGGTAGTGGTAGAGTAGTTTATATTTTCTCTGCGTACAGTACCAGTTAGTCGTGCTTCAAAACTGATCGACACGCCATTAAAAAAATAAAGGTCGATAACTAATGCGGCACCTCGGGCCAACGCGGCCAGATCGCATTTTGCACGAGAAATTACACACCATGTTTCGTTGACATGTCCCGTTCCAACATATCAGTGAGACGACGACGAGTAGTAGGAGTATTTCCGAACGGACGTGTAGGCCGGGGCGCCTCTATGTGAACCGTGGCAAACTCGCAACCGTCCATCGACTCTTCTCCTTTCCCTCTCGATTTGAAACTGCTGTCGCACACTCTTCCTCTCCCTCCTCCATTTTCCTTCAGCCCTTCACCCTTTCTTCTACCATTGTTCGATCATCTTCTCCATGGAGGGAACAGGCCGGAAACGACCTCGTTATTCTTGCCCCGATCTGAAAGATGACGTGGTGGAGGAACTCATTGATCGGTGCGACGTCATCACCTCGGCTAGCATGGCAGGTTCGTTCCAGCCCATTCTCGACTCAACTAATAACATCATTGCAAGGAACCCAAGGGTCAAGGAGCGGTTTGATCTCCCCTATCTTCTTCGTCGTGACCTTGATGACTGGCGCCGGCACGACGGAGGCCTTGCCCTATGCAAGTTGATGCCGCTTGACAATGATATGTGTGATGTTAAGATGCCATCGCTTGAGGGCAAGGCTTGGGCGGGCACAAATGGAGATTGGGTTGTTTACATTGGGTCCAACTGCGAGTGGAAACTTGTGAATGTGTACACTCATCACCGGGTTCCACTTCCAAAAATCTCAACACACTGCCCAGAGGTTGAGCACACCGGTAATGTACGCACGTTCAAATATGATCATGGTGACTGTCTTCTACGGAAGATAGCAATTTGTCGAGTTCCCAACCGCTCTTGGAATTACAAAAACTATGATGTTGTCGCTATCTTCGACAAGCTTGTTGCCGTCCTTGATGGTTTCACTCGATGGATATTGCTCAAAAATCAGTTTCTGTACACGGATGAGTACTGTGATGCAATTGAATACGAGGGCCTTGTGTTTGCTGCCACCACTCGTGGCACTGTTTTTGCATGGCATCCTCGTTGTTTCGGTACGTTTGTCTTCCACCGTAATTATAATTGTTTCATCCACATGCATGCGAGTTAGCAAGTTTCCCTTTACTAATTAACCTTCTTCTTGTGTTTTCAAGGTCCTGTGAACATCCCACCACCTATACTTGAAGATTTTTATAACCAAGGGGGAGATGACGATGGTGATGATCACGAGCATGAGGACGAGCAGCGCCGATATACTCTGTGGCGCCTGGCAACTAATTCCGATGGATCACCTCTTCTTGTGTGTATACAGCCCACTGATGATGTTACCGCTAAGGAAGCAGGTGTAGTCTCCCATGGTCGCACTCTCCGGACCTATTCCAACACCCGTTGCATGGTATTCGGGATGGATACTAGGGTGCTAGCGCCAACTCCTTCTCCCTGGCACAGAATTGATAGTCTTGGAGAAAACTCGCTCTTCCTTGGACAAAACTATCCGATGATGGTGAAAGGCGACCCAACTGCTGTTGACACATTTATGAGAAGCAACTGTGTCTATACCTCAGACATTTGGGTGGTTCCCTACCCTGGTACTGATATAGTAGGCCACTTCAGCCTGGATGATCAGTCCTGCGTTGGTCTCCAGATCGACAACAGATGGCCCGTCCCAGAGAATCACTTGTGGTTCAAATCAAGCGTTTCCAACGCCGCGGAATGGTTGAGTTGAAGTTCATTTCATGGCTTGTTATTTGTTGTGTGGTGAAAACTTTAGTATTTATAATGTATCCTCGTTGTCGATGTGGGTTGATGACCTGTTGTACTATGTAATAAAATGATATGCCTGTGATAAACTTACTAAATTTATGAATGGCTTTCGAGTCGCTTCTCGGAGTGAGTGGTGCAACGAGGCAAAAAAATATTTTCCGAATACATAATTGTACGTGCATTGCAACAGGTTATCGGATGAGGCCAATCAACAATAATAGTACACTATTTGTAGTAGCTTCACATGCTTCGCACGTCGGGCGGGTGTTTTTACTGTAGCCATATGTTAATGTGTTCGTTGTACATAACCAGCACCTCGAATCCTCGATATACTAGTAGTATAGTATATAGTAGGAGTAAGTACACTACAACAAAAACTGCATGTAGAGACGTCATATTCCAAAGTTAGAAACGTGTTATTTCATCTCTAGGCAACCATAGAGTCGACTTAGTAAAGCGTCTTTGGAGCGTCTCCCCACGGACCGTCTCAAAACATATAGACATGCTGGCTAAGCGTCTGTACGTGGCATGAGACGCTATATTGGGACGTACGAAGGCATCTCTAGATATGACACGCTATATTTGGACGTTCAAAAGCGTCTTTGATATGTAGAGTCGTTATGTTAGCCGCGCTCATACGTCTCTACTAATAGAGCCATTTCATTCATCATAGGCCCTAGGCCCATTCCTATACACGCTATATATAGACGTTATATTCGTCTCTAAATATACAAAAGCTTCTTTTAACCACGTAATATTTTGCTTTAAATAATATTTGATTTATTCCAAATTTGAACTTCGCCATTTCAAATCCAGTAACTTTATCATGCCGTATGCTTGAGCAGAATGATCAACAAATATTGTTATATAAAAGCATGCACCCATATCACCAATCACATTTGTAAGCAACAAATATCATTATATGAAGGTATCCACCCGTATAATCGATTGTATCCATAACCATCCCATTCGCACAATTTCATTTAGTAGAAATAAACACCTTAGGTTCACAACTAAATCAAATTAGATCTTCATATAAAAAATGCAAATAATTAAGAAGAGATCATACAAACTAGAACTAAATTTTCCTATAAAGCTACAATATGTATATAAAACATAATATTTGTCCATCTAAAGACTAATTCTTCTATAGTTGCTCCTGGCTCCTGCAATGCACTCCTTTTCTAAATCTTGAACTACCCTGAAAAAGAAAGATAACGGAGAAAATTTTAGTACGTAGCTTTAAGACTATTATGAGAAGAAATGTACTTTGATGATGTACGATAGCAGTGTTTGGTGGCTTGTTTTATCTCTATTCACATTACAGCAGTCCCACGTATGTTTTATCTCTACTCACTAAAGTTCCTTCGGCCACAAATTTATCTTTGCTTCTCAGGTTCAACAAAACCAAAAAGACTTTCATTTTATCCTATTTTTTCAAGAAATGGAACATTCATTATCACAAACCATGGGAGATTTCACTTTACATAGAAAGGGACAATTGCACATGGAATTAGACCAACTAACTATTCTAACCATTGTCATTCAGATATATACAATGTACCTTCTTAGTGATGCGATGAAGTTGTACACTTGGTTCAGGACCACCTTGCTTGGTCGCATTGTTATTTTCAGCATGGCCATTCTTTGCTTCAGAACCATCATGTGCTTTCTATAGTTGAGGTTCAGTTTAGTTGTAAGTAAACTTATAGAAAACATAGACATTGTTTGATAACACAGCAGAAATCTATGCGTGCATGCACACACACCTTAGCAACCGTGGGTTCATGTGGTAAAGATAAACTGGTGCAACCCTCTTTGGTTCTTGCGCAGTTGCTAGGATGCAATTCCTGGTTAGTCTTGTCCGGTAAAGTTGATTCTGTACAGCCTTGATTGACCCTATCAATTTTTTCAATGTGCATTTTCTACAGTTGAGGTTTAGTTCAGTTGCAAGTAAACATACACAAAACATAGACATTGTTTGACAATGAATCAGAAGTTTATGCGCACACACACACACACCTTAGCAACCATGTGTGGTAAAGATGAATCAGTGTAATCCTCCTTGGTTCTCGAAGAAAAGCTAGGATGACAATCAGCAATGTGAAGTTAACAGTCTTGAACAGTGCTATGAAATTTTTACCTCCACATCTGTGATCATCTGCCCATGTTTTTGAAGAAACAATTCATTGTCCCATCTCTGAATATGCAATGGTGCAAATGTTGAGTTTTCTACAAGCCAGGTAAGATGCTGACCGAGAATGGCAGCCGACCTTCCATTTGGAATTCCACTACCATCAGTCTCCACAATTATCTTACCCCCACATAATTTCGACAAATTTTTACCTCGGAATTCCCCTATAATCTGTCGCACATCTCCATTTGGCCCTGCATGCACGATTATCACAGTGGCATACGAATGGACCATATACATCACACTAGATATGTGTTTGAAAAAGAAAAGTGAGCTTACAAATTATTTTAATTTGCCTAGTAGATTCAGGAGGCTTTTTTGGTACTAGATCATCAGTCTCTAGAGGGCCTTCTAAATTTTCTTCATCTGGTTATACACTTTCAGAAACTTGCTCTGGGAAGTTTAGGCTTCGAAGCCATCAAGGTACCCTCGACATGATATGTTTACCAAACAATGTTAAATCATATGTTAATATCAAGCATAGAAGCATATGTCAAGGTCATGCATATGATTTCACATATTTCTTGGAACCAAACAGCCTTCCACACAAACGAAAGACTCAAAATTACTGCATTATGTGTGCGTTTTTCATGAATCAGTTACCAAGTAACTCAATCCTTATGTCTGTCTCGCAAAAGATGTGTAACAAAAGTTATCTCCCAGATGCTAATAACATAACACTGCCAATAAAATCATATAGTTGGTCTAGTCCTAAATACCAACAATAATGTAACAAACAACACACTCCAGTTTATCTTACAGCTGCTAGATAAGTGGCCTCTTTATGCTATGCAAGTATTTTTAAAGAGAATCTAGTTGTAGCAAATGGTACATGTTGGACTCAAGTGGAATAAGGTGATCTTGCAGTAAATATGACCCATACATGCATGTAACTGAAAAGGCACCCAAAAAGCACTTCAGAAGTTACTGTAAATCTGTAACACACATAGTAGCATACAAACCTGTAAACAAAAAACTTTTAGTGCAAAATCTAAGAGCTGCTGATTGAACCTCCCTTCAGCTAAGATGCAAGAATCAAAACTAATGAAATAGTGGGATTGCACTAAGATGAGGTAGGAAATAGGACAGACTAAAATTACTACAAAATAGCAGAGTACATTGCAGCCTGTACAACCAGACACTACCATGTTTTATGCTCCATCGTAAATGGAATGTGAGGTTATTTGGCCAATCTATATAACACCACTTGTACTACTTTTGAGTTTTACCATATAAAATTTGATTGGACCAAATAGTTTCTCACATATTTTTAAGAACATCTGTCAGAATTGATTTCTAAGCAAGCAAGCAATTCAACAAACACTTAGTGTGCATTGCCTACATGAAAAGAAGAAAGGAGACGAGGAGAAGAGGATCAGGACTTGAGATGCATATAAATGAAGGAGCCCACTTCGGTTGATTTAATGGTAAAATTGTAGGGGCTATGGGATTTAAGAAAGTACCTGCTTGACGTGGTGGACGCTGAAGATAATGGATGGAGGCGAGAGCTCCTTGCGGGCTGTGTACCGAGGGAACACGCGCGCAGCTTCGAGTGAAGGATGAGACCTGTGTGGAGCCGGCCGCTGTGTGACGGTGAGGACGATGGCTTCGTGACGGCCGGGACGACGGACACCGACAGGGCTCCGATTAGCGAGCTTGTCGATGGAGAAAAACGGGAATCGGCGGCAGGTGGCGATAGCGGCAGAGGGCAGCGCTTGAGGGTGAGGCTTCCACCGCGTCTGGTGCAGGAACGGGCGGCGCGCGGGGTGGTGGTCACAGCGCAGATTGGGATCGGAGGTTGGATAAATGGGGAGGTGGTGGGGGGATATGGCGGAGACGCGGGAAGTATGCGCGGTAAAGAAAATAATCCGTAGCGCCAAAACTTTTATAAGCGAAAATAGTTCGGGAACGTGAAATTTGATTTGGTGGGAATAGTTTGGGATCTTTTATTGGATAAATCCGTATGCTTTGGGGTTTTTTCAAAAAACATCAAACTTTACTCGGTAATATTCGTATCCAAGTAATATCGATATACTTTAATAATAAAAATAATAGAGGCCAGTGGTAGATCGAAGTTGGGCTTCTCCCTCCGCCGCACGCTGCCCGTGTCGACCGCGGACGCCCCCCCCCCCCCCCCCCCCGCACCGCATCCCTTCACCTAGCCCTTGTCGGCGATGGTGCGGTGCAGCGATTCCTTCAAGCCAATCTTGACCAGCTGGTCACTGCTGCGGTGTCGGCGTCCGATGTGGCGAACGTGGCCTGACATTGCGTCGCTGCTCCTCTTGCGCCGCCCTCTCGGTCGTCATCAAGGTATTGTGTGATGATGTGTCGTCTCCACAACGAGTTAATGGAGGAAGCACATGGGAGGGCTCCTCTTCCTTCACGGACTTCGAAATAAACTTGTCGCACTGGTTCCAACAAATCGTGTGGCTGGTGCGAGCGTCCAGCATGGCCGTCGTCGCCATTTCCAGCTCCCTACATGCGCACTTGCAGCATCTCACGCCACAGTGTTTTTGTTAACGTGAGGCGCTCCGGTAGCTTCCTTTGGTTTTGGGAAAACTATGCACACACCCTCCCCTCGATATGTTATAAATGGTCGGCCTGCAAACCAACCTTTGGTTGGATGGTTAGGAGGACATTGGTATCCCATGGGAACGTATCTAGTGCACCAAGACAATTGGTGCTACCGATGCACCGGACCCGTTGCACATTCAAAAATATTAAAAAAAAATCGAAAATAATTTAGTGTATCAACACAACATCAATATATGTTGTCACAAAAATTCAAATCAAAACAATGCTCAAGATACAAAAATGATAAATTTGACCTCAATGTGCTAATGGGCCAAAACTGAAGCCCAACTTGTGTTACGTATTATTCAGTGTCAAATTTGTTATTTTTGTATCTCGAGCAATGTTTCAAATATTGAATTAAAATTTTATGACAACAAATATTGATGTTGTGTCAATGCATTAGATTTTTTTCAAAGTTTTTTGAATATTTTTTAATGTGCAACGGGCGACCGGTGCACCGGTAGCACAAATTGCCCCGGTGCACCAGATACATTCCCGGTATCCCATGCCCATCAGAGTGCAAGTCTTGAATTTGACATTGGTGTTTGCATTTTTCCAGATTTATTTCAGGGATTCCGACCATGTGCGTGGGAGAAGACGTTTCCGTCAACTACAAAGGAGTCTGTGACGACTTCGTCAATCTTAAGATGATGTGCTGGATCAGTCTCTCGGAGTCTCGTGGGAGGGGTAGAATGTGCGTGCGTGTATACGTTCATACGAATGAGTGTATGTATGAGCGTCTGCGTCTATGTTATGTTAAAAAGAAAAGACCGGGCCAACCAAGGCACAAACGCGAACCTCCCTCCTACTCCTGATTTTGGAGGCGCCAAAAGCTTCCATGGTCGGGTTTTAGGAAGCATCCGAAAGCTTGCTAGGTTTTTAAGTCGGGTTATCTTTATCTTGTTTAGGTTCATTTCGGCCAAGTTTTACTTTGTTTCCCTGGTTTTACCCTTTCTTTTTTATTGTTTTTTCTTTTTTAGAATTTTATTTATTTATTATTTCCCTTGTCTTTCTATTTTTTTTCAAATTCTTGAAGTTCTTCCAAATTTTTTAATTGTTTTAAATTCCCAAACTTTTTTAATTCGTGAATATTTTTCTTCAAACAGTGAACGTTTTTCAAATTCACAGTAAATTCAAGTCTGTGAACATTTCTTGAATTTGTGAATTGTTCCCTAATTCATGTACTTTTCCAATTTGTTGCAAAAAAGTTTTGAACCCATACACCTTTTTCAAATTCACAAAACTTTTTCATATGCTTGAACTTTTTTCGAGGTCATGAACATTTTTAAAGTCTTTTTTTAGTTTGTCAATATATTTCTTTGAATTCATGAACTTTTTTTCAAATTCATGAACATTTTCAGAAGCTGTGAACGTTTTGAAATTCATGTTTTTATCAAGGTTGTGAACATTTTCAAATTTGATTACCCCCAAAGTTTTGAACCTTTTACAAAAGTCAATGGCCACATATGGCGGTTCCCAGGATTTAAGAATAACAAAAAAAAATATTGTACTAGTTACTGTAACACTTAACTGATTTTACCAAATATCCCTTATTGCTTTTGATTTTTATGACTGGGATGTCAATCGTGCAAAGTCGATGTCATGAACTTGCAAAATATTATTGAAATATTGACTAGACTACTTTCGTTTCCTATAAACTAGCACAAAGAAGCATCCAATCAGGAAGTGAACCTGAAGCACACTTCATCAGAACGTTCCAAAATTTAGCAGTACTATTGTCATGTGAAAGTTAAAAAAACAATTTAAAAACTATTCAAAGAAGTGAACGGATAGCCATAAATTCATTCATAACAAAAGGGAAAATATGCATTAAAAAGACCATGGACTCGTTCATTACAGAGTAACACAGGGAACAATATATTCTGAAGAAGATCCGCCCAGCTAGAATAGTTATATTGGAGCAACTCTACCTAGGAGCATGGATGACAAGTGCTCAACCTATATCTTAGCTGCCGATAACAAGCTGAAAGCACAAAGACTAATCTGTTTCATCAGAAGATGGTTCTCCACCCATGTCAAAAATATCACGAGGTTCGAATTTCACCATGGTATTCCAATTCTCACTTCTCGGATGTTGGATATAAAATACCTGGTCCACTTGGGAAGAAAATACAAAAGGATCATCCTCTAACTTCTCCCATGTATGTATTTTGCGGGAGAAGTTCACATGAGTGAATCCAAACTCATCTCTTAAATACTAGCTTTGTGATGAACATCATACCAATCACATTTGAAGAGCACCACCTTGTAATCTCTGTATGACAATTCGAAGATGTCAGATAACCGGCCATAATAGGACACCATTTTCAGCAAGGTTCACGACACCACTATTTTGTGTCACGCGTCCTGTCTCGCGACTGATATTATGAAACTAGAAGCCATTAATTATATAGCCACTATAGCACACCCCGCATTTGCTTGGTTTTGCGGCTAATGCTCTTATCTTTTCTGTAATATCCGGTCCATCATCTAGTATAGCCTATATGTAAGAGTGGTTACATTGAGTTCATATGGAACTAAAGTGAAGGAACATGCTGAAGGAGAATTATACCTTTTGTTCCAACCAGTCAGCAAAGTGTCTACTAATCAAATCCTCATTGTCATCATCCGTCAAATTTAAGTTACCCGGCTTCCTCTTCTCTTGATCCACAAATTCTCTGTAATAATAAGAAAAATAACATCATGATTTTTTCCAACTTGTGAAAAACAACAGAAATAGAAGATAGCACTGAAGCACACCTACGGAGATCATCAAGCTCATCACAGTGTCGCAAGACATATCGATGTGCTTGAACTAGAAGCTGATCGTCCAACTGGCCTACAGTGACAGCCTTTCCAATTGGCTCACCAACACTATCAAACATGTACATGCCCTTTGTATTATCTGAAGGATCAGGGTTCCTAGATGTTCTCGTGAAACGTGTGGTTCCTTCTAGAAATCTTAAACAAAAGGTCAAGCATTCTTCAACAATATATCCTTCAGCAATAGAACCTTCAGGATAAGTTCTATTGCGCACAAGTGACTTTAGCCAAACAAATGATCTGAACATCATAAAACAACAAGGTTATATGATCACGGGAAACAATAAATCAAATCATATACTTAGATGCACCGTGTAAAATAACAAATAAAATGAAAGTAGCATACCTCTCTAGAGGGTACATCCACCTGTAATGCACCGGGCCACCAAGTTTAGCTTCTTCAACTAAATGCACCATCAAATGTACCATGACAGTAAAAAACGATGGAAGAAAAACTTTTTCCATATTACAAAGTGTCTTCACAATACTCTCTTGCAGTTTGTCAAGCTCAGAGACATCTAACACTTTGGAGCATAGCTTCTTGAAGAAATTAGCCAGCTCAACAACTATTATCATGACATCTTTACTGGGATAATAGTTTAAAAGTGCCACAGGAAGGTTGTCTTCTAGAATAACATGACAGTCATGGATTTTGTGGCCAGTCAATGTTAATTCTTTCATGTTCACACACCTCGAAAAGTTTGATGCATAACCATCAGGTGTCCTACAATTCTTAATCACTGTACAAAGAATCTCCTTCTTTTCTTTATACATATTAAAAGGTCCATGCGGCAATTTAGTTTTACCCTTATCACCTTCATCAGGTTGAAGGCTAGATCGAATTCTAATTTCTCCCAAGTCAAGTCGTGCATTAAGGCCATCCTTTGTTTTAGAATCAATATCCAGTAAGGTTCCAATTAAATTTTCACAGATGTTTTTTCTCAATATGCATTACATCTAGATTTTGCCTTAACTTGTTGTACTCCCAGTATTCCAAATCAAAGTATATTGACTTCTTTTTGAAACAATCCTCAGGCTTCTTCTCAGGTTTACGTGCGACATTACCTGATTTCTTGTTAGGCGCTCTTTTACGCTTCTGTTTTTCAGGACCTTCAGTTGCTTTTTCACTATCTTTGCCCTTCTTTTTCCCTTTCCCTTTCTTTGCCACAACAACCTTTTTTCCTAAGAGAAACACTCTGCCCTGCAACATTCTCAAAGCTGAGCTACCACTCATAGTAATGAAAGCAAAATCGATCAGTTTGTAATTTCCATATGCTCTTGTACATTAAACATAGGTATATATGAATATTTTAAACTGTGCAATAGATACTAAGGTTCAAATTGTATAATAGGATCTACCCAATCTTTCATCTTACACTGGAAAACATAAGTGGAGATGTGTCTTTACTAGAGTAATAGAATTTATGTGAAGTACATAAAGAAAATATCATAAATGACAAATATGGATGTATATTCCCCAATGCTTGACAAACAGCAGAACAGAAGGCTAGCTGGTATAACCAGTTACTAAAAATCTAAGTAATATCCAGTGGTTTCTCTTGCTAAAAAAAGAAAAATACTCTTGTGTGGCATGACATATGCAGCTCCCCCTAACCAGATCAACTTCAAAAATATCATGTCATCAACAATTGCCATCGAATCAACAGTCCGCACTGTTTTTAACAACAATTCTCATCCAATCACCAAAAAGTATTCACTGATTTCAAATTTCACCAATACAGTGCATCACTGCAAAGACAGAAAGGGAAAACAGAGGTGACATATCGCAATTTGAGCTATATTTCACATGATATGGAGATAGAAAAATGAGAAGAACAACCTGTGGACAAGCTCCTAGCAGCAGAGGTGTGTCGGCGAGCTCATTGCCAAGGTCGGCAGCAAAGCGAGAGAGGAGTCGTCCGGGTAGAGTATTCTGCGGCCGGCGGAGCCTGGCGTTGGGGGGAGCGGTGTCGGGCTGCAACCGGCGGAGCCTGGCGTTGGGGGGAGCGATGTCGGGCTGCAACCGGCGTCAGGGGATCGGGGAGCTTGGCCTGGGGCAGACCGGCGTCAGGTGGCAGAGGAGCTTGCGCTGTAGGGAGGCGACCAGCATCGAGCGGCGGGGGAACTTGTCTAGGAGGAGTGGTCGAGCGGCGGTGGAGCTCTGGCCGGAGGGCCGGCGGGGGATCAGAGTCGGGCGACGCCGGAGTTCGGGCTGGGGGCGAGTTGCGGCGGCGTCAGATCATTGGCCGGGGGAGCGCGACGGCGTGAGATCTATGGTAGAGGGGGCGAGCGACGACGATGGCTCTGGCTGGGCCAAACGGCGGCGGGAGATCGACTGCTGTTGCCGAGGCGCCGAGCGGCGGCGGCCCTAACTGCTGATTTCTTTTATCATTTTAGGGAGTTGCGTATCACAGAGGTAGTATAATATATTCCTCCTAAAAAAGTACGTAGTATAATATACGTCAGCCCCTTTTTTCAATCAAATAATATACATCAGCCTTGCTACATCTACGACTGTTCTTTTACGAATTGTATACGACCTGGCATAGCAGCCGTCCATTGCATTCGTTGGGTGATTGGGATGGCTTTCTGAATCGTATCTCAGTCTTTGGTGGAGTCTGAAAAGTTTTCCTCATGTAGCGAGGCCTAACCGCCGCCACAGGAGAGCCGCTCCTTCCTGCGCCGTCTTCTGGGGGCTCTTCTCTGCTAACGACTTTTTGGTCGTCGGTGGTGAGGGGATCACCTGAACCTGTACGTGTGGATTATTTTACCTTTAGGTTTTAGGGCCCAAAAAGTTTAGGGTTTTGAATCGTTCGACGTCTTGCCTTCAGCGGTAGCGATGATGATGCTGAATAAAGAAACTCCGGATTCTTCTTCGGCGAGGCAATCATCTCTATTGTCGGTGAAGGATCCGGGAATCGGTATGTTCAAGCGGGGATGTCGTGGCGTCGGCGGCATCCCTGTGGTGGACATGTATCCTCGTGCTCCGTCGTTGCGCCGGCGTATGCTCCAACGTCGGCGCGGAGCTTGGGAGGTAGTCGAGGAGCGGATGCAGATTGTGGTCTGCAACAATGGCATCTGAAAGATGGAACGTGTGCTGGGCCCGTGGTTCGTGGATGGCAGGTATGGTTTTCTCCTCCGACGTCTTAGTCATGTGGGTGCCAGATCTGGAATTCGATGACGTGTCCGGGGTGTTGCCCCGGTCTAATTCATTCAACGGTAATGGTTTCGTCTATGGCGAGCCACCTTGAAGGTCTGCAAAGTTGTATATCAACAATGTAGTCGCGTCGATCTCAGGTGAGAAGGTGATCCGTCATTTTTTCTTTCGGTGGCTGATATGATGGTGCTGGAGACAGGTGACGGACGTTGGTATTAAGCTCAGAGACGTTCTGCTGTCTTTTCACTTTTGTCTTGGTGGTCTTTATGTGACTTGTATTTTAATTTTTATGATATGATTGAGACATATATTACCATGCAAAATATTTTTGAGATGGCTTCATATGAAAATCCAATGGGCTTTCCTCATACGTACACCAATTCACAAATATACATAGACAAACAACTTTTTTTTGCAGGGACATAGAAGCACATTACAGAGGGGATGTTTAAAGTCACAATCAAATAACAAAGTAGCATTATCCAAAGTTTAGTACAGCTAATTTTCATAGATATCTGGGTTGAAAAAATAATTATTCAAAGTTTTCTTAAATCTATGATAAGAACAGAGTCGCACATTAAGACGTTTCACAAATCTTCTCGAAGAGCAGAGGCGCACATAAAGCGTTTCACAGATCGTCTCTTAAAGTTAATTAAAACTAAAATACTTATTTTTTAGCCTAATTAAAATCAAAAGTTTGTGGCGCTTTCTAAACGTCTTAAGAAGTGTCTTTAGGTCGTCAGTGTTCATGAGCGTAGAGATGAATAAAAAAGCGCCCCAGAAAAAGCGACCATACCTGGTGTTTTTGTTGTAGTGGTAGTAGGAGTAGTAGGGTGGTATGGGCCAGAACAAGCATTCACGTCCAGGAGTACGGCACACGCCACCACCACGACATCCATCTGACACCATATTATTTCTTGGAGTCCGTGCGAGAGCAATCTCTTCAACCTCGTCGTTTCTCTAACTTCAGCCATCGCGTGGCGGGCGAGGTGGGGGTTTGCCGATAGTCGGTTTCCTTAACTGCGGTCCCACTTGTAAGGCCAACTCCAACGCACGACCCCAAACGGACCTCCGTTTTGCACGAACTACAATGATAATTTTGACTACTCCTGTAGTAACTTGGATTAGTGCCTTCTCGATGCATTCATTGTTGATCTGCGGAGGCTCGATCTTGCGTGCTTCTTTCTTCTTCGAGTGTAAAGAAGTAGACGCTGCTTTCTCGCATCTAGTCTCATGTCTAGCCTCTATTCTATACTAGCTAAAAGTGATAGAACATCTACTAAATTGCGCTCTATCAATATATGGATGTACTCTTCTTCCCAATACAAAAACTTGCATCCATTCTACTCCCTCCGTTGCACAATACTACATGCCTTCTATTTGTCAAAATATATATGTATCTAGACATGTCTTAGTATATAGGTACATCCATTTTTGGAAAAATGGAAGTCAAGTATTTTGGAATGGAGGGAGTACACAATAAATTTTTTAAGCTAGCACAACTAGTCTAATCCGAGATCAGAACCGAAGATTTGGTCGGGTTCTTCCTCCTTTTGCCGACATGTGGGACATCCAACATCCAGGTCGTGTCATGAAAGAAAATAGAGTGGTAGTTGAAGCCACGAGATATGCATCTTGGGTTAAACTGTAAATAATCTTACTACTCTTGAGTAACTCCAAAAGCGGCCACCGAAGATCTTTATTGGATTTGTTTTTCATCACCAGCACGTCGAGGTGAAAGATGTGCAGGTTCAGTGGGTCGTCTTGCGTTTTCACTGACATGTGGGGCCGCATGTGAGCAAACAGACGATGGGCTCCGCACGTCCACTGGCTGGCTGAGAAGAGAGATAGAGGAGGGCTGAGCACGGACTGCAGGAAATTTGTTCTACGTACCTCGATATAGGCTCGATATAGTGGGGTGGCATGGGCCATAACTAGCATTCACGTCTAGCAGTATGGCACACACCACCCACACGAGTCCCATCCGACACCAATTTTCTTGGAGTTCGTGCTACAGCCATCTCTTCTCCCTCCTGTCCTCTTTTCTCAGCCATCGCGCGGTGGGCGGGGTGGGGGTTTGCCGATAGTCGGTTTGCTCAACTGCGGTCCCACTTGTAAGTGAAAATGCAACACCTCACGCATTCCCACTTGAGCGGCGTGCCGGACCAACCGTGTGGGGGTGCGACGCGAACACGGCAGGCTTTTCCTTTTTAACTCGTAACTTGTAAAATTTGGTTCTGCTTCATGGCGCGACCGATAGATAGAAAATAACGATTTTGCCTAGAGTAATGAGAAGTTTGCTTCTGGCGCCGTTCATGCATGGAGTACGTACGAAAATTATGAAGTTGATGCGAAAGGTAAGATAATTACTGTAGTATCATATACTACTACATGGATTTGACGGAAGGATAAAAATACATACGGATCCATCAACGTTCAACAACATCCTCACGCCCTAGTGCGCCGGGTCACCAACCGACATGTGAGGAGCAGCAGCGTTGGCGGCGACCTCAACGTGCTTCTGAACAGTGCCGTCCAAGGTTGCCATGCGCTCCAAGAAGGCCAGCGTCCTATCATCCTCCTCTTGCATGTACTAGTCCTTGTGGACGATTTGCGCGTAGACGTGGGTGATTATGTCGATGGTGTCTTGCTGCGCCAAGCGCTGCGCGGCGAGCGCGACCTCGAGGTGGACATTCTCCGGCGCGGCGACGGGCAGTCGCAGGGCCACCAGTGCGTCGAAGAGGTTGTTACCATAGTGGCCGTTGAGGGTGGCGGGCATCGCAGAGCCTAGGCGCGTCAGCTGGAGACTTACGTCAATGTCGTCCGCAAGCTTCTTGACTACGGTGAACTTCTCGAGGAAACCGACGAGGACCTCGTCGAACAAGGATGCGAAGCTGTCGTCCAAGCGGCCCCTCGCCCTGGCGGCCTCAAGAAATACTACCTGCCGGGCCGCAGGCCGGCGTCGTGGACCATCTGGCACAGCCGGCTGATGCTCGCGCTCATCGCCTCCATGGGTCTAGCGTAGCTTCTAGTCAACTGATCTTGCGATTCGAGTGATCACTCAACCCTTGGTTAGCGTGCGTAGGTGCATAGGATTTCGTACTACTCCTCGGCCCTCTACGACACCTGCCTTTGGCTGTATGATAGGTGGGCCAGCCACCCCCTGGGTCCACGTGTCATTCACCTCCTAACCCGTCTCTCACACGCACCCTGCTAGTGGTTTTCTTTTTCTCTCCATATCAACCATTTTATATTGCGTACGTGTCATTCAAGAGTGAAATGATGGTTGCTTCTTCCGACTAACATACTGTGTGATTTGACTGCTCCTTAGTGGCCCCTACATGTACTCCCCCTACGTGTATGGAACAGTCACACGTACACATATACGCAAAAATGCGCGCGACACCCTAATGCATGCATGTCCGAGCACACGACGGAACACACACGGTGACGCTCAAGTGCTCAACCTACACGTGCGTGCACACACATACTCAGTCAGGGTGAGCTAGTGACCGTATGAATACCGGAAAATATATATATTGAGCGCAATGAGTGTATTATGAAGTCCACTGACCGTATTTTTACAAATATACAGTGACCGGCAATGTATTTATCTCGTTTGAAATTAAGCCATGTTAACCGGAGAGGAGGCAGCATGGTCTAGCATTACTTTGTTGTGTCCCGTCAACTTGCCGAACGAGGAGAAGCTTGCATATAGAACAACATATATATATATATACACACACACACTTATAAGGACATGGTTGCATAACCAAATTAAACATCCACTTACATAGGTGGCTACTACACACATGGCATTTCCACAGACCAATAAAGTAAACTATATATTACATGCATTATTAACTAGCATAAATGATCATCTGATCATCATCTACTTCTTGTGACGCTTTCTCTGGTTGTGGCTCGATCCGGGTTCGTCGATTTGGGTAACGAGGCACTTCCTCATGTCAACGATCCCCCTGTACATCTTGTAGCATGTGTACACGCTCTTGGCCGTGAACCTGAGGTGAGGTTCATCCAGTTGCCACATCCAGGCCCTATGCCAGGATACATGACTTGTTCTCTGGGCATCCTACTTTATCTTTTCGTAGTAGGGGTCGATGATGGCCGAAGCGAGTTCAACCAGGGAGTCCTTCGTGCAGCCCCAGACCCTGTAGTGCTCATGGATTTCGACAAGGTTCTTGCAAGCCAAGCCCGTAACCCTGAGCGCTTTTACATCGTCGGTGGTTTCCACCATGGAAAACTTGTAGTCAGTGCTATTGACAAACCTGTTGAAACGGTCGGGACGACCGGCGGTGTACTGAAGGTCGATGCCGACCACCCTATACTTGTCTCGAGCAAGCAACTACTCAATGCTATTGATGTAGTGGTCCACCACGGCCGGGTCGATGGTGTACACCACCGAGAGATCCGTCTCCCTCACGTGGGTCTCCACTTTATTCTCATCGAACTCCATTGGAGCACCGTGTGGCACCCCGATCCACATGGAGCAGCGGGCCTTCGCACGTCAGCCCAAGTTAACACCTGACGCACGACAGGTCCATAATACATCATTCCAGGTACAAGAATATTCATCAAATACATATATAGAAGATTACATCATTGATGAATACAATTATCTGGCATAGCTCCAAGGATATTGAAATGGCGGCGGAAGTCTTGGTTTGGCAATATAACAAATCTGGCTGGGCTCCACAACTCAGAGGACTAGCAAGGTTACGGCCTAGCACGACGGGTCAAGCGAACACTTTGGGTATGACCTACGAAACTGGCATGACATGACAGGTCAGTACATTGAATGTACTTGCAATACAACCAAATACATAGCATCCAAACAAGTAGAAGACAAAGAAAGAACCAAGTGCATGCAACAACCTATCTCATATCAATTACTAAACATGGCATGATAAAGATCAACTAAGCATGAACAACATCATAGCAGCTACTAACATGGTAATCACATGGCATATCAAAACATGCTTCTAACATGGCAACAGTAAAACATAAAATATCATCTCAATCATGGCATAATTCAACATATCAATCAAAGCAGGGCATGGCATCATGAAACTATGTTACATACAAACAACCAGTCATATTCAAAGCAGACATAACATGTTAACTTTATGCAACCATCTCCTGTTCGGCCATGGTTATTTAAATGCAACATATTACTTAAGTAATGCAACCAAACTTGTGGACTAAGTCCCTCGCACTCTCTTACCAACGGGTCGTCTCGCAATCGAATAGTGATCACTCACGGATCACGAACGGAACCACACTCGGTTCAACGGGTTACCTTGTAACCAAACGACGATCTTTGAGGCGAGCACAACCATGACCAACACTTGGTCTCAAATGGTGATCTTTCCTACGATCACAACCATGACCAACACTTGGTCTCCAAGACTCACCGAGACCTCGTCTCGTGATCATATCAAAACATCGGCGTGACTTCTCACGACTATCTCATAGTCCAAGTCACCACATTCTTGTTACCACATTAATTAACTTAATTATTTCAGGTTTATACTCCATTTTGACCAAGACCCGATAGTGTGACCTACTACGGACTGTGCTGCTATCGATAGACTTAATAAACACCCTGCAGAGGTAGAGCACTGTACCACACACCATGGAACCCATGGCCTCACACTCCCATTCGGGTGGACCAACGGCGTTCCGACAAAACCGACCTATTGCCATGACACTCTCCTGGCCACTCCGACTCCCCACTGGGCTAAGTCCTGGGTGGCCCCGTGTCTACCAAAGACACCGACGGCCACCATCGTGGCAAAACAAAACGGTCCCAAACGGGGACACGAGCTCAAATCCAAACCCGGGCACACAAGGCTTATGTCCTCCTACCTGATCAGAGGCACGGCAATAGATCGCATTAGGGCCTTCCCATAAAGGCAAAATGTGGCTGCACTGAAGAAGTTCGATTTGGTGGCACTATGACTCGATCCCATCGATGACGGAGGAGTTTTGTTATTATTAAGTCATATTATTATCTTCTCCATCATCATGGACATATTTAACATGAATGCAACAATGAGCATGCAACATACAAATGCATGGACAAAATGTCAAACTTCTCAAGTGCACAACTATAACATAAGGAACATGACATTACCAAGTACTAGCATATCAACAGTGCATTACAATCATCGTAGCATTTTATAACGATGTCATGAAAATAAAGTAGAGTAGTGTCATGGCATTATCAATAATAACATTCTAATTAGCATGGCAAAAGATATCATGAAAACATAAGCAAGCATGATAATCATAACAGAATAACTGCAGACGAAAACGATAAGGAACAACTGTAACTACACACACACAAGGTGCAAGCAAAGTCAACATGCAAGTTTGGGGCTCATGATAAGAGGTTGGCTTTCCTGGGGTCTACAAGTGCTCCGGGAAGAAGTGTGAAACGGCCATGGAAAGAGTTGTCGGAAATAGTTCTCTCTCGGAGGGGGCTGTTTACGGGCAAGGGCAAAGTGTTCATTTTCACTATGTGAAAATATTTTGAAAATGATACCAAAGGAAATAGCTGGACGAACAGAGAACATGAGTGTTGGAATCACCTCAATCGGAGTTATGAGCGCAAAGTTGTGGCCGTTCGCTTTTTACACAATAAAAGCAACTAAAGCAGTGAACGTTCACAAAATAAGCACTTCGGCCGGCTGAGCTGAAAAAGAGAAAGCGCCCTTCTGAGAATACGCCTTCAGAGAAGTGAAAACGTATTTTCATCTAAAAGAATAAAAGAATGCGCTTTCTAACCTGGGAAACGGACTCAGGGAACAATACGTTTTCAGACTGGGGAAAACGGCTTCGCGGCGGAGGCGCCGCCACTTAACTGATGTGGCACTGGGACAGGCCCTACGGTCGCTGACAGGTGGGGCCACGCAGGAAGGGGCCCGCCTGGCCTGGTTTCTTCTTCCTCCCGCTCGGGATCGAATGAGGCCGAGGAAGGGGATTGCCCCGATGGCGAGCGCTGGCGACTCCGGCCACTGCTCGTGACGGCCGACCTACCCAGATGCTTAGGAAGGAGAGAGACATCTCAGGGTGGTAGCCGCTGCCGCCGACCAGCATCATAGCGGGAGCAGGAAGGCACGCCGCGGAGGGAGGCTTCGGCCGCCGGAGACAGAGAAGCTACGGTGGAGTAGGGAAAGCGCTGAGGCTATGGGGGGGGGTTCGCCTGAGCCTGAGGGATGAAGTGGTGGAGGTGGAATGGAGGGAGGGGCGTGGCATTGCTAGAATCGGGCGAGACCCGAGGCGGCGGCCACGTCAGTGGTGGTGGTCGAGGAGAAGCTCCGGGGGCGAAATGAGGAGCGTGGGGAGGCGTAGAGAGGTGGGCAGAGGCTGCTGATGATCTCCAGAGGGTCGAGGGCGGGCTATATATAGCCGGGGCAAAGGCACCCGAGCTGGTCGCCGCCGAGCGAGTCCGGCCACGGCTCTGCCGGCCGCAGCAGTCACGGGGACGCACCGGAAGTCGACGATGGGGAAGTGGATGAGTGCCAGAGGCTCACGGAGACGAGAAACGCTCGGAGACTAAAGGAGGAAGAGGACACCGGGGAGGAAGGAGACGGTGCATAGGAGCGCACTATTCGGTCGTTGGCATGGCTCGCCGGAAAAGAAAACAGGGGGAAGGCGACGACGAGGGGGGGGGGGACTGTAGGACATTAATGGCGAGGCCAGAGCCGGTGGGAGCAGCGTTGCGAACGAGAACAGTGGCTAGACCATCATTTTGGGTTGGCTACACTCTTGATCACCACGGACAAGACGCGCTCCGGAGTTTTTACTGATGCCCGCTCATGTCTACCGCGTAGTTCATCGAAGATAGAGTGTTACTACAGTAAAGAAATGGACAAAGACAAATTCAGATGAGTAAATCAAGCTCCACAAGTTTACTGTTGCAAACTTGGCCACACTCTAGAGAGTAAACTAGAGAGGGTAAAAGGTAAATTTGTTGTCTGAGAGGCTCAGGGTTGAAAGGACTATGATCCTGGGAGTTATGAAGTCATTAGGACTACGATCCTGGGAGTACAACTGCTAAATCTGACACAGAAACTAAATCATGAATAAGCACTCAATGGGAGTTATGGATTGAGCTAAAACTTGGCAAAACCTGATGATTTGATCATAGGTATATGCTGCAAAAATATCATACCAAACGGACTTGCAAAAATGGTACTTCCTTCACAGCTATCATTTTTGCCCAGAAAATTGAGAAAAATCCTCAGGGAAAATGGCTAACTGAAATGAGCCAATTTTTTTTGGAGAGGGGTTATATGGATAGGAGAAGGCTTGAGAATATTTTCAGCCATAATGGAGCAATATCAGATGCACTTGCTTTAGAAACTGAAACATCGGACACAAACCAAGAATTGCTCCTGTGCTCACATAGTTCAATTAAATGAACTGAATGTAGGTGGAGGCTAATTATTTTAGATACTTGAGAGGATGGAAAAGTTTCATCCCATTTGGAAACTTTATGAAGGTACTTCCTTCACAAAGTTGTGTTCTGGTCAAAAACTTTGAAAAATTGCACAGGGAGCTAGGAGGAATGGATTGAGCTCATAGTTGGCATCCATTGGTTATTTAACAATGTTAATCACCCTGCCAAATTACAACTCCATTGGAATAAGGAATAAAGTACTTCCTTTGCACAATTTCAGAGATGACAGAAACTTGCATTGGATCATGTGCCCAATTTTGAACTATAGAATCATAAGATTAGGATGGAACTAGTTAATATATAGCAAGGACAAGCTCCACAATTTATGTGGGAGTTGTCTCTGCTATAAAAATAGTAGTTCCTTTGGAAAATGGTAGAAATGCAATATTGGCATTAAATAGGAAAAGGCAATTTTCCTTATTTAATTTTGCTAGAGCTTGGATTAGGCATAAGTATCAACTCCACCAATTCTCATGAATTTAGGAGATGGCTAGCTATGTCTTTGGATTTTATACCTCGGAAAGGCAAGAAAAGGAATAAATGACAATTCAAAAATATTGCATGGGACTTTGCAATATTTTTGCACATCCAAGGCTCAGAAAGATAGGAGGATCTCTGGGAACAATTGGGAGGATCAACAGATCAAAGAAAATGATGGCTCCTTTGTAAGCACAAAGGACATATCCAAATTCAAAAATTTGGAATTTAGGGTTTGAGAGGATTTGAGCTGATGCAAAGGAGGTCTTGCACACTAACAAAGACATGAGCAAGGTTTTGAAAGGATGGAAATGACAAGAATGATCATAGTCATCTAGCAAACTCAGGAGGATTTTTTTTTTTGAAAATGAGTGCCAGGAAGGAATAACAGCACAAAAATTGATAACCCAATTTCAGGGCTGTTACAAACCTTCTCCCCTTAAAAAGAATCTCGTCCTCGAGATTCCTAGGGATACAACACAAATGAAAGAATAACCACTCTGGGGGAAAACCTCGGGATTAATTTTTAACACTTTGGTTAAATTCAAACGAGTTGGGGCACCGATAATTGGTACACCCAGAGAGATATATGGGCAAAACAGGGTTATCTCCACGGCTAGGGGCACTCAAGATCTGACTCCCAAAAAATTTCTAGATGCACCCCAACGAATAGTGGCTTCACCTGCTGACACGTAGGTGTAGTGCCCACTGGCAGCCTCCTTCTTCTACCTCCAGCTTGCTCTTTTTTCTTCGTCGCTGCTCCACGTGCGGCTTGGCGCAGCGCGCATCTAGCTCCTAGGGTGATGAGGACCCTAGTGCCGTAGTGCGCGGCGTGGACGGCGCCGGTGCAGCGAGCACTCACGTCGCGGGCTAGCACCTTGTCGGCACTGCTCGCGGATTCCCCTCCTGGACGTCGGTGATCGAGCGACGAGCGATTCTCCTGGACCTCGCTCACCGTACACCGGGGTTGGGCTATGAAAGACGACAGCACGACTTTCCTCCAACACACCAACACATGCCGCTCTACTACCTCTTCGGTTTGGACGCGATCGAGCTGAGCTCCTTCGGCGAGGAAATGTTCTTGGCGGCGCTGCGGTTGTTCCTCGCGGTGCTGCTGGGCACGCTCATCGGCTCATCGATCCTCCTGCTGATTCTTATCAGGAATGATCGGGCTCGGGACAACGCGTGGCTGGGTGCGATGGCTCGAGATGCAGGAGAAGATCCTTCATCGCTTTGCGTCGGCGGAGTAATCACGTGCGGCGGTGGAGCGGGGGTGGCAACTTTCCTACGCCACGCAAGGCAGAGACGATGGTGGGGGTGGGGTCCAGATGCAGGCGAGGTGGCTGTAGCAGCTCAGGAAGCACATGGGGGTACGGGAAAATTTCGCGGATTGCTCCATGAAAAAGTAGGTGTCGAGGTAGAATCGGAGTTGAAATCTGTATCGGGGTAGATGTACTGGATCGAGTGAAATAAAGTTGGCAGTGTTCCTCCGGAAATGAAATCGGGGAAAATAATTAGAGACGAGGAATTGCCAGACGGAAATGCCTCTACGAGGCTCTGGATTTGAAAATCCGGCACACGGGGTATGCACAGATAGATAGTGATATGTGACTTTGCATTCCCTCGAGTACTGCCCTAAGATACTCATGGGTGAACCGGGTATGCGTGCAGTATGCAGTATAATCTAAACTAGCAAACAAACAGAGGCAATAAACATGCAAAAAAAGGAAAAACACACCGGACAAATCATACTAAAGTGTTTAATGTCAGTGGGTATATGTAATCCTAGTATACGTATACCTACACCAGCGCACATTTTATTAAAGACTCGGGACGAGCCAATGTTGTTTTTAGTGTATGTGCTCTACTGGTTAAAATCTTGTTAGCACACATTGCCAACCCTGTCAAACACCTCTGTTTGACAGAGAGACAAACAAAAACAAGCACAAAAATCAAAAGCAAGAAAGCATACATAAACACATCACGGTTTACAAACAGTGCAAGCATACAACAAAGCACGAGCGCTCTACGCACTAAACGAAACTACTCACTCCGGGATACATGGTTCTATCCTCATACTAGGGATGAATCGACAGACCAACCTACTTGCAGAAACAACTGATTGCGCGGCTGAGGTCAAGCTGAGGGCTTGCCTTGCTGGGGTTCTCCGGGAGGACGAAGACTGAGCCAATCTCCCTCTTCATCATCCGACAGCACTATGGGTTGGGGTTCGGCTACTGGGGGTGTGGCTGAAATTGATCCAAGCATATGTTGCTGGTGGATTCAGTAGAGAGCCTTGTCGAGGGTGATGATGTTTGGCCGAGGCCACAATACAGGCTGAGAGGGTAGCACTGGCTCGGATGGCGTTGGGTGAACAGCTTGAGATGCGAATTTACGGGCCTCACGATAAGCTTCTTTGACAACTCGTACCACATCGTTGTCCATGGTTCTGAATTCGACAAGCATCTTTGAAATCATCGTCCCCTGGGCAGTGATATATTGCACCAGGCGGGCGATTGCAGGGTCATCCCCTTGGATAGTGGGAGAAGGTTGAATTCCTGCTTCTGTCACCACGGGGAAGAAACAGAACTCCCTCTTCTCTGCCACATGCGGGAACTTAGTTCGGAGGTATATGATAGCCTCCATAGTAGCGGCCTAAATGGCCAAATCAGTGGTAGGCATGGCTCTACCCTGAAAAACCAACGGCTGGCCATCTACTTGGGGACCTGGGCCGATGTGCACTCTTGCATCATAGCGATGAAGGTGAGGAACGGGTGTCGACTGGAACACCAGGTAATCGGGGCTAGCATTATAGCCAAAGGCTTTGGCGAGCATTTCAGCAAGAAGGGGTGGAAAGCCAGTATGGTTGACGACAGTTGTGCGGGTGTGAAACTTGGTAGCTTTGAAGGTGCGGCTGGAGTGTTACTAGCTAGGCTTCTTTGCAGGGACATGGCTAAATGAGAAGAGCGCGATACGACTAGTGGAAAAGGGGGCTTTTATAGGCAGCTATGCGGGACATGCCCGCTTCGTGTGCCCCCTTTCCCTTAATGGCAAAGGGAAAGCGGTGTGGCCTACTAGAAAGGATATGGTTGTTATTCGTTCCACGGTTAACTAGGTGGGGATAGCGGGGTGAGGACGTGTCGGTCCCGACTACGCCACCTATGGATTAACAGTGGCCATGCCGGATGCCAGGGATGGGTCAAATCCCTTAGGGTCATTACGATTTAATTGTAGCGGTGTTCTAATACTAGGATAACCTATGCCAGCCTGGCTGCTCTGATACAATGTCCCGTGGCACCCCGATCCGCATGGAGCAGGTGGCCTTCGCACGTCAGCCCAGGATAACACCTGACGCACGACAGGTCCATAATACATCATTCCACGTACAAGAATATTCATCAAATACATGTATAGAAGATTACATCATTCATGAATACAATTATCTGGCATAGCCCTAAGGCTATTTAAATGGCGGTGAAAGTCATGGTTTGGCAACATAACAACTCTGGATGGGCTCCACAACTCACAGGACTAGCAAGGTTACGGCCTAGCACGACGGGTCAAGCGAACACTTCAGGTATGACCTACAAAACTGGCATGACATGCCAGGTCAGTATATTGAATGTACTTGCAAGACAACCAAATACATAGCATCGAAACAAGCAGAAGACAAAGCAAGAACCAAGTGCATGCAACAACCTATCTCATATCAATTACTAAACATGGAATGATAAAGATCAACTAAGCATGAAAAACATCATAGCATCTACTAACATGGTAATCACATGGCATATCAAAACATGCTTCTAACATGGCAACAGTAAAACGTAGCATATCATCTCACTCATGGCATAATTTAACATATCAATCAAAGCAGGGCATGGCATCACGAAACTATGTTACATACAAACTACCAGTCATATTCAAAGCAGACATAACATGTTAAATTTATGCAACCATCTCATGTTCAGACATGGTTCTTTAAATGCAACATATTACACAAGTAATGCAACCAAACTTGTGCACTGAGTCCCTCGGACTCACTTACCAACGTGTTGTCTCGCAACCGAACGGTGATCACGAACGGAACCACACTCGGTTGAATGGGTTACCTTGTAACAAAACGGTGATCTTTCCGGCAATCACAACTATGACCAACACTTGGTCTCAAATGGTGATCTTTCCGGCGATCACAACCATGACCAACACTTGGTCTCCAACACTCACCGAGACCTCGTCTCGTGATCATATCAAAACATCGCCGTGACTTCTCAAGACTATCTCATACTCCAAGTCACCACATTCTTGTTACCACATTAATTAACTTAATTATTTCGGGTTTATCCTCCATTTCGACCAAGACCCTACAGTGTGACCTACTACGAACCGTGCTGCTATCGATAGACTTAATAAACACTCTGTAGAGGTAGCGCACTGTACCCACACCATGGAACCCATGGCCTCGCACTCCCATTCGGGTGGACCAACGACGTTCCGACAAAACTGACCAACTGCCGTGACACTCTCCCGGCTACTCCGACTCCCCACTAGGCTAAGTCCTGGGTGGCCCCGTGTCTACCAAAGACACCAACGGCCACCGTCGTGGCAAAACGGCCACCATCGTGGCAAAACAAAACGGTCCTAAACGAGGACATGAGCTCAAATCCAAACCCGAGCACACAAGGCTTATGTCCGCCTACCTGATCAGGGTAGCGTGCACCCATAACCTTTCCTCTATGGAGGCACCGACGAGAGGCATGACAATAGATCGCATTAGGGCCTTCCCATAAAGGCAAAATGTGGCTGCACTGAAGAAGTTCGATTTGGTGGCACTATGACTCGACCCCATCGATGACGGAGGAGTATTCTTATTATTAAGTCATATTATTATCTTCTCCATCATCACGAACATATTTAACATGAATGCAACAATGAGCATGAAGCATACAAATGCATGGACAAAATGTCAAACTTCTCAAGTGCACAACTATAACATAAGGAACATGACATTACCAAGTACTAGCATATCAATGGTGCATTACAATCATCATATAATTTTATAACGAAGTCATGAAAATAAAGTAGAGTAGTGACATGGCATTATCAATAATAACATTCTAATTAGCACGACAAAAGATATCATGAAAACATAAGTATGCATGATAATCATAATAGAATAACTGCAGACGCAAACGATAAGGAACAACTGTAACTACACATAAACAAGGTCCAAGCAAAGTCAACATGCAATTTCGGGGCTCATGATAAGATGTTGGCTTGCCTGGGGTCGACAAGTGCTCCGGGAAGAAGTGTGAAACGGCCGCGGAAAGAGTTGCCGGAAACAGTTCTCTCTCAGAGGGGGCTGTTTATGGGCAAGGGAAAAATGGTCATTTACACTGTGTGAAAACATTATGAAAATGGTGCCAACGGAAAGAGCTCGACGAACAGAGAACGTGAGCGTTGGAATCACCTCAATCGGAGTTACGAGCGCAAAGTTGTGGCCGTTCACTTTTTAGGCAGAAAAGCAACTAAAGCAGTGAACGTTCACAAAATATGCACTTTGGCCGGCTGAGCTGAAAAAGAGAAAGCACCCTTCTGAGAATACGCCTTCAGAGAAGTGAATACGCCTTCATAGAATTGGTATAGGGGAAGAGTGAGAGGCGAGGGGGGGGGTAGCTAGAAGGAGATTTTTAAGTGTGAGTGTGTGTTTTACCCATCCAGGCTGAAGTTATGTGCACAAAAGAGGAGAACGATTTGATGTGGCATTAGGATTGAGGGTAATTAACTGCGTATGGAGACATAGAGACCTTGAACGTGCATGTGTGAGAGGTATACATGTATACATGGGATGTGTGTGTGTGTGCGCGCGCGTATGATCGAGATAAAAGAAAGAAGACATAAGTCATAAGATCAACGACATGCGAGAGACGGATCGGTATGACAATATGCATGCATGTGAGAATGCAGGGAAGAAGGCCCGACAATTGAGCATGTGTTTTTGTCTTTAAGAGATAGTGGCGTGGGCTGGAGCATGCATCTATGGAGAGCAGAGGGAGTGAGGCGCAACGATTGTGCAAAAGAGGCCAACCTATAAATGCATATGTATGGAGAGACATATATAGTGTGGGTGATAGGAAGCAAGACTCCGTGCGAGAAAGAAATGTTGACAGAGAAACTACAGATAGATACAGAGATGGAGATACTAGCTAGAGGGACATCCGCTAGTTTGGGTGTTGGAGATGACCATCGGGTGGTTCAAAGGGTGAAGTTATATATGTGTGTGAGAGGGCACTTGACTGCATGTAGAGAGAAACATATGTAGTGTGCGTGATAGGAATCAAGAGTGAGGGAGAGAAAGAAGGTTGATGGAGAAACAGATAAATAGAAATATAAAGATGCTAGCTAGTGTGCGTTAGAGATAGGAGTCGAGTGGATCAGAAGGCTTGGTTATGTGTGTGGGTGTGAGAGAGATAGAGAGAGGGTGCATGTGAGTTACATACAAACAGATATCAGAGAGAAATGAGATCCAGAGAGACGGAGTTTTGTGTCTGCAAGAGAGGAAGATATTTCACAACGAGACTGATAGCTAGAGAGACATACGAGGGAACGCAAGATATCTCTAGGGAGAGAGGGTGTGTGTGAGCAACATACATGAGAACAATGGAGAAATATGAGACCCTGGGAGATAGAGTTTGTGTTTGTGTGTGAGAAAGAGACATTGAAGAGGAAGAGTCATAGGTTCTCATATCTAAGGAGCGAAAGACATCTCTGTATGAGGGGTGTGCGAGTGGCACACATGGGAATAGTAGAGAGAAATGAGACCCCGGGAGACAAAGTTTTGTGTTTGTTTGAGAGAAAGAGATTCCACATGGAGAATCATAGTTAGAGACACATAGTAGGGAGCAAGATATACTTAGAGAGAGATAGAGTGATGAAGGTCGAGGGAGAGAGTCCCGTCAGTGTGTTACGAAGATAAAAGATCATTTTCGACATACAAGTAGCACGAGAGATACCTGAGAGACGATGAACGCGTATAGGTCCAGAGAGATAGTCCTATATAAGCATGAGTGATAGCTATATGAGACGAATATCTGGATTTAAGGGAATTCAAATATTTAAACTGAAGATCACGACTATCGATAATATCATAACGCAAATTGGTGTATCAAACATGCATATTCATTTGAATTTGGGCACACGTGTTATGTTATATAGTTTATCAATATTGGTGATCCATAGATTCTTCAATTACAAACAATGCATGGTTTATATGCAATTAATGTCTAAATGGGATTACACTATATGTTGCGTGTGTGAAACACATTATACATGTTTGAGAAGTAAAAAAACCGCATGAAACACACATTAATTGGAGACAGTTAGCGAGGAATGCATACATTGGATTTCAACATAAAGTGGTTTCAAATATTTGAAAATCCAAATTGATGGATACAACCTTATGAATCTGAGATCATGCCATTTGTAAACCATATTTATGTATAAATGGTGTTGTGCTTTTGAAAGTATATATTAAAAATGATGTATATAGAATGTAATTCCAATTGAAAATGGATCTCGCCCGAAAAAAATAGAATACAAATGGGATTCGAATTGAGTTGGCACGGTAAACGTGCACTCTGCAAAATTTGAATGAAGCGGGGAAAGTCGCACTAACCGCCTAAAACCAAAATCTGCGAGATGGAAATCACTACTGCCTATCCCTGCCACGCAAAGCCTACCTGCTGGATTTCTATCGGTTTCGAGAGGGGTAGGTTTGTAATTTCACCCAAACTTGACGTAATTGCCTCTCACCCGGATTCATACACGGTGGGCGCCAAAACACACTGTGTCCTCGGCCGAAATCGACTTCCTCCCCCATTCATATTCATACACGGTGGGCGCCAAAAACAAACTCTTGTCGGCAAATATTCGGTGTATGCGAGATTACCGTCCTATCCCCAACCGACTAATGTTGCTGTGATGTAGTAGAAATTTGAAACGGGAGCTAAGTTTGTAAATTTCCTCGCATTTGAGACAAGCGCGCCCTGAATATATGGTTCCCCCTTCCTCTCTACCTCCCTTTTCCCCATTCGTACTCAGTGGGCACCAAAACACCCTCTCCACCCCACCGTCCTCCGTCCGCCGCCATCTGCCACCCCATCCACCGCCGTCCTCCTCCACCATGCCAGAGCTGATACCCGAACGCCGCCGTCCATTACAAGAGATCGAACTCTCTCATCCACGGCTTCAGACCGGGATCCTTGCATCCCGTCCTCTCGCTTCATCCCCGCTGTCGTCCACTTTGCCGGTGCCGCTCCTACGACCGTCTCGTCCACCACGCCCCACGGCCACCGTCTACCCTCCTAGATCTGCTTCCACGCTGCCGACAGCCATCGCTACCACAGCACCGTCAAATTCTCAGCAGATGCGTACACGGCGCCGCACCAGAGGTCGTACTCTTTCGTATCCGCTCAACTTATTTATCGTAGCAAGAAAATAGATCGCCACTGCTTTACTCTGATTTCTTGTCTTGGTTGCGAAGTTGCCTTTGTCCGGTTTGCACCTTCAGATCCGCCATGGCACGCTCAACACTATACTCCCAATGCTTATGGTTTTCCCCTTTTATATTCCACACTAGTTAAATCACAGTAGACTAAATTTCAAAATTGGGTCAGTCAATTTTTCAGAGCTCGTCGGAGTTCGCCGGTGCGATCGAAGGGGCTCGGGTGGTTGTGGGGCCTTGCCGAACGAAGAAAACTCGACGCGGGTGGGGGTTGGGGCAGGGGTGGGGGTGGCAGAGGAACACGGGCGGTGGGGGCCGGTGGTCCGACAGACGACCCGTGCGGTGTTCTGTATGGGAAGAATCAGAGACGAGGAAGAAGAAGGGTTAGGAGATATAGGATCTTCATCCAACCGCCTGAAATGGTCGAGAGACAGCTGGGAGTTGCATTCTTAATGCGCTCTGGTTCATCATGTGTGGGTACTGTGCAACCAACATTTTATTATCCAAAATATGCTTGCTCTTCTTTACCATGTTCCTCTTCCGTTCTTCTTTAATATGTACTCTCTCCGTTCCTAAATACAAGTCTTTGTATAGATTCCACCATGGACTACATGGAGCAAAATGAGTGAATCTACACTCTAAAATGTATCTGGATACATCTGTATGTGATCCATAGTGGAAATCTCTACCAAGACTTATATTTTGGAACGGAGGGAGTATGATAGTAGTACATTATGTTCCTTGTACTGAAGATTAGCAGGGACATTTGCAGTGTAGAGGTCTATACGGTCGGTTGTGATGGACACTTTGAGCCTCTTTGATTTGTAGGATCTTGTAAACATAGGAATAGGATTTGTAGTGGCCTGCCCACTTGAATCCTATAAGAATAGCAAGGAAATGCGGGGAGCTGTGTCGCCTTTGAGAGTTACACTGATATTAACAGTACCACACCTTCACTTGAAGGGAGCTGGTATCCAAATCCTTTCTAGCCGTACCGGCAATACTAGCACATATATTTCCAGCAAGTTCCCCTTTGCTGATTTTACTCTGATGCTTAAGGTTTTCCCATTATATCTACACTATGATCTGTGTAGCTGCTTTGTGTCGCACTAGCAGCAATCCACTCTTGAAGCTAAACGCTGCAATGACCTACAAAATTAGCACCAAGGCATTGAGTGCCATTCTGGATGCAATGATACTCATACACTCCCCACCTGTTGATTCTTGTTCAGAATATGATCCTCATGACTATTCTAACCTCGAGGAGTCAAAGGCAGATGGCCTGTCCTGTTCACCCATCAAGGTGCCTGTTCTAATTTGGCAATGTTTTATTGATTGCGGGTATCTTGCATATGTTGTCTTTGCATTTCTTCTACTTTGTTGCACCGCCATCTGCTAGTTTACTCATCATATATGTCGAGATGCCATGCCCATCCATTATCAATACATATTCCATCTTTCATCATACCATGTTTTTCCACTCAAATGTTGTTCTTGTGCATTAGACATCAAAAAGGAAGAGGGTGATTGCCGAACCTGAAGGAGCACCAGCAAAGTCCTTGAAAAACGTGGTGGTGCCGGAGAAATCAGACAACACCCCTGTACAACTAGTGACACAAAACGTAGGACCGACTCCAGCAGACTGTAGCCATACTTCACTGGCCACACCACTAGCTCCACCACACAGGACCTGCACTCCAGCAAAAGGTATACCGATTTCATTTGCCATAGCACCAGCTGTACCACAGAAAAAACCCACTCCAGCAAAAAGTACAGCAAGTCCGCCGGCCGAAGACCTATCCGAACCGCAGAGACGGTCAATTCCTGCAGATTGGAACCCTGTTCCATTTATTCCCAGTTTAAAAGACAATGCTTTCAATGTTGTTAGGGACTACGTGCATATATTCCCATCATGGGAATATTATTGTGAAGACAAACACCATTTTCACATCTTCCTGTCCAACTTACGTGTAAGTGCTATTATTCATGGTTATTATTTTCCTGTTTTTTGCTGATTGAACACATCAATGATTTACATTACATTGTTGTAACTAGGCGAGGGTCAATATGGATAGTCATGACGAGCAAAGCTTGCTTGTGCTTTTCAAGGAAGCATTGCAGCAGTATCGGTGTTACCTGAGGAAATCACACTTTGATGGCAAGTCTATAAACGAATTTCTAGTGAAGCCTCCTGTGCTAAATTTAGAAGACATTCAATGGAAAAACCTTGTTATGCACTGGTCTCGTTCCCAGGATGAGGTACTGTCTACGAAATCACATGAAAATTTGAACTTCTACTTTTCTGCATGTGCCTTATGGATCTTTTTTGCAGATAATCTGCTCGAAGAAGAATTCCGGTTTGACAAGAATGACAGGATATTACAAATATGCTGCCCGCTGCTTTGCTCTTGTTAGTACCTGTTGTCCTGTATCACTGTACTTGCACACATACCGGGTTCATTATGTGACTGCAGTATGCATGATAGCTTGCTTATCAATTGTTCGCTCCAAATTATCTGATCTGTATGAATGGTTACATTGGTGTAGAATATATCCAATGCCAATGTTTTTTAGCTCTGCATTGTTCTTGTAAGTACATGCTGTACTTTATCAGTGTACTTATAGTGACAAGTAGTTGTTCATGTACCATCACTCTGCAGCTTATTTTCCTTTGCCCTCCATTTTCTACACATCAGATCTATATTTATTCTTACGATAAGGTTGGTACTGAAGAAGTTTAGCTGTGCATTGCTCTTGGCTGTACCTTTTGCCTGCATCGCTGCACTTACATTTATAGCTACTTGGTTATGTAGCATCACTCTTCATCTTATCTTAAATATTCTCCATTTTTTCGTATATTATCACATCTATATTTACTCTTAATTAACAAAATGTAGAATAAAGGCAATGCTTTTGAACAAGATTCTGTGGTAAACTTCTTGAATTGCCCCCCCCCATCGGCATGGACAAGGCCTTTATAGAGCCTGTCTTCATCAATAATGTAAGTTCGTCCATCTCAAGCCTTCAAACTTTGTTGTATATATTTGGTTAGGCATGACTGCAACAGCTGTTTATTTTTGGTGTTTGCATCAAATTGCTTGTTTAAAGTTTATTATGTAGTTCATAAATAAAAGTTTGTCCTTTCTCAATTTAAGTTTTCAGTTGTACAACCAAGTTCCTTCTTCATACCATGTAAATTAAACTATATAGAGCAAGTGATCTTCTTTTGCACTACATGTATGCTTCCGTTCTTCATCCGTAATCCAGTGGTGTGGTGAACCTACCCACTATAGCACAATGTCATATTCTGAAATATCCTAACTATGAACAATGTCATATCATTCTACTATTATTTAAACCGTCTCTTTATTTGCCAATCTGAAATGGTATAAATTGACAATACACCAACCGTTGATACTTATGAGTTATTGATCTGTAATCCAGTGGTGTCGTGAAGCTGTCAACTCCTTCACAATGTCATTTCCTTCCATGTCTTGACCTGAACAATACCATATTGTGTTAATGCAATTTTAAACTATGTCACTTTATTCGTCAGTAAGAAATGTGATGAATTGTCAGCACTGCTACTTTTATGTGCCAAACCTGTCATCTATCTGCTTGTTTATCTTTCAGAGTGAGGAAGATATAAGTGTTGAACAAGCGCAGTCTCATCATCTTGCTCAGCTGCTTGCGCTGCAGCTCCCCGGCATGGCTAACCTTTCTTGAACTTTTATTGAAGTGTTGTCGGTTTTGTATATTATTTTGTCGGTGTGTTTATTTGCACTGGTGGCGAACTTTGATGCCCAATGTATGTAATCTGCTGTCTGCTTGTGCTTTATTATCATAGTGGCAAACTTTAATGCCCAGTGGATGTAATATGCCGTAATTTCTTTATTGTATAGTCTAGGTTTTTTCTTATTCATGATGTTGCAGTTATTTTGCTGTATATTTATCCTGTCTTCGCAGTAAACCGGCCAAACCTAAAATTACGGTACATAATCAGGCCGTCATGCAATCACGATGTAGGTTGGGCCTGAAACGTGCCGAACAGCTCACGGGCTCGCAACAGCCTGAAATGAACCCCGGCCCATGATTGTGCGGATCAAATCACGGGCTTTTAACAGGCCAAAATTGTCTTGGTCCTTGTTTGGCCCAATCAGATATCTGCTGCGAGCAGGACGGATGCAAACCGGGCCGTAGTTAGCCCCAACTATATGACGGGCTTTTAACAGTCCGAAATTAATATAGGGCCGAAATGTTAAACGGGCCCTTAACAGGCCAAAACTAATATCAGGCCGAATTACTAAGTGGGCCTTTAGCTAGTGGGCCCAAAAGCATAGTGTCCAGTTGACGGGCCAAATCTAATATGGGCCATAATTGAGCCCAAAGCCTCTTAAAGGGCCGGACCTGATCTGGGCCGTAATTTGGCCCAGAACACGGCATGCTTTTAATGGGCCGGATCTCATATGGGCCACTATTAGGCCCGGAGTGTGGCAGGCCATTAATGGGTCGGATCAAATATGGGCCGGCATTTGGCCCGAAACATGGTAGCCAGTTAATGGGCCGACCTACTAGGGTCCTCAAAATCTTGTGGGCCTACAGCTAGGCCGGCCCATTAATGTCGTCGAAATCTCGTGGGCCTTTAGCTGGGCCGGCCCATTATGTTCCGCAAGAATATTGTGGGCCTTTACCTAGGCCGGCCCATTAGGGCACACAAAAATCTTGTGGGCCTTTACCTGGGTCGGCCCATTATGGCCCGCAAAATCTTGTGGGCCTTTAGCTGGGCCAGTCCATTATGGTCTGCAAAATCTCGTGGGCCTTTAGCTGGGCCAGCCCATTATGGTCCGCAAAATCTTGTGGGCCTTCAGTTGGGCCGGGCCATTTAAACTTGATCGGCCGGTCCACGTGTCAACATATCATAGGCGCGTCTCGCCCATTGGATGAGTGACACCTGTGCCAACGCGGACCTGACACGTGTCTCCTCCAGCCAATGATGATTTTACACGTGGAAAATCCCCATTGGCTGGGGCTGTTAACGGGTTATCGGATCCAAAACCCGACCCGATAGCTTAACGGCGTTCCGTTACGGTGGATGCCACGTGCCGGTCACCCTTGACAAAAGCACTTCTATGACGCGCGATTTATCATCATGGAAGTGGACACTTCCGTGATGATAATTTTGGTAATGTCATGGAATACTTCTAAGACAGCACAGGTATGACTATCTTGATTCTGTCATAAAATCGTCATGGTGTACATGCATGATAGAAAACGCGACCTACTGTGACAAACACGTATCATCATGGAAGTGTATTTTTTGTAGTGTCTGCAGAACCCAAGGGAAAAGGCTTAGGTAGGCAAATGTAAAACCAAGGTTGGGCCTTGCTGGAGGAGTAAAAAGAGCCTTACGTTCCCTTCCATAATCAATTCCCTTATATAACTAAAGCATTTCTAGACTCAACTTCGACCAGTTTGACTTGGTAATCCTACAAGCAGTCAGACTCTGATACCAAAGTTGTCAGGACCCCCATCCTAAGTCACACTGATCTAGCATGTAACACATTATGTCACTTTGCGGCCTCCCGCACGGTATTCCCACGGGTGCCACCTTACCTGGCTCAGAACCGTTTGCGCCTTTTGGCTCACGTATATGATAGTGTCGCTAGCATGCATATGACAGAGAACCCGGGCCAACATGAGTGAATCCAAAGTGGCACTAACTTACAGGGACAGACATACATGACCCAGCAACGAACGTGTCGGTCATCAACATATGAACCCAAGTCGTAGCAAGCTACAAGGACTTAAAGGAACAATGTGTGACATTTCCCCGAAGGGACATACACAGGAACAAAGAAGGACACATGCCTGACAGCCGAAGTGTTCTGGAGTAGTAGCAAGCTACCATGGCTTAGTGGAAGCACTAGGAGACATTTCCCGGTAAGAGAGGCTACCAAGAATAAACAACTAGGTTGTCGGATCCCACACATACCAAGCATTTCATTAACATACAGACAATATGCTCGATATGTGCAAATACAACATGGCATCACAACAAAACTCTACAAGTCAAAGTATTAATTCATTAGGCTCTGAGGAGCCAGATGTTACAAACATGGGTCTGATGACCCAACATTCAAGTCATATAAGCAATGAGCACATGCGAAGCTTAACTTGTGTGAGTACAGACAACTACAAATGAAAAAGGCTGAGAAGCCTGACTATCTACAAGACCCTGCCGAGGGCACAAGATAGTACACTAGTAGAAAACGGGCCTATTGTCCCGGTTCATAAGGGCCTTTTGTCCCGATTCCTGAACCGGGACTAAAGGGTCGGTACTAATGCCCTGTCCCTTTAGTCCCGGTTCAATCCAGAACCGGGACAGATGGGCCTCCACGTGGCCTGTCCGTGGAGCCCAGGCAGGAGGGCCTTTGGTCCCGGTTGGTGGCACCAACCGGGACCAATAGGCATCCACGCGTCAGCATTTCTATGGCTGGGGTTTCTATTTTTTTTGAAGGGGGGGGGGTTGGGTGTTTTGCGGGGCTAATTTAGGTGTTTCATATATTGTGTTAGCTAGCTATAATTAATAGAGAGAAGTGTCCTTTCTTATGTCAGTGCTTGGTCGACGCTACGTACTGTACATACGTATAGAGAGGACTAGACACGCTAGCTAGCTAGTAAGCAAACGAAGGAAACAGAAGATCGTCATGGACATATATGCATATAGAGAGAAGTGATATCGACCACCTCTCCTTCTCTGAGATATTGCTCGAACAACAAGTTCTCGTATATCTATCCGACACTACCGGCTACATATATACAATAATTATCTCTTACAAATATAATCTCCTAACATACGGACGCATGGTCCACATAGTATTCTCTGTGTTCAGCGATCACGTGGTCAATAAAGAATGCCGCCAATTCCTCTTGAATTGCTCGCATGCGAGCTGGTGCTAGGAGTTCATCCCGCTTCCGAAACATCTAATTTGAAGAAGGGGGTCAATACATATATATATATATATGAATGAATGAAACTCAACACAAATGATGGTAATAAAATAAAATTGTGAATGTTGTTATTTACGCACTTCATATTGTTCGTCAGAGTAGCCCCGCTCACAAGTCGTGTGGCGGATGGACTCGCAAACGTAGTATCCACAGAAATCATTCCCTTGTTGCTGCCACAACCACTTTACAAGAAATAGAGGTCAATCAAACTGATAAGCAAGAATGCCAAATGGTATTGATGAAACTAGCACTTGAATCACTAGGAGATGCGCGGAAATTGCAGCTTCTTCGGTAGTCCCGGAGCTTTTTTGGTGAATTTTCTCCAAACCCTGCCAGACAAAGAAAACAATTACTTGATATATCAAGAAATGAACAAAGTTTCTGATATGGTGGATAATGATCAATTTAACTTACTTCTCGAGCATTTGAGTCATGTCCGCATAGTCCTGGGGATCTTTTCGTCTCGAGTCTAAGACGGTTACTAGTCCCTGCTCAAGCTTAATCTCTAGGAGAATATAGAGGAAACTGCACACGCATGCATAACTCATCAATTACATTACTATTACCTTGACTAATATATAAGGGAAACCGAATATGCACAAGATAGTAACACTCACTTGAAGTTGTAAGGAAAGAGTAGTATATCTTTGTTTTCATTTATTACCAACGATCGTAGCAAGTTAGCCTCGGTATCCGCGGCATGAAATTTAACCTAAGTTGCATCTATGATATTTGTGTTAATGAACCCAATATCACCGATTTGTCTTTTCTTCAATTCGACGATCTTCAATCTGCATAATATAGTGAGGATAATTATAAATACATGCAATGAAAGAGCTGAGCTATATAGAGAGACTTTATGACAGAAGTAGTACTACTTACAGATAGTAGCAGGTGACCGTTGCTTTATCGAGGGCCAATTGATTGAAAAACTGAAAGAACTCCTCAAATGGAACAGGTAACAGTTCAATTCCAACGAGGTCATGCTCCTTTTTAACTCTCACATACAAAGTACTCCCCCCAGACTCTCTGCAGATTTTCAAGTACCAATCATGCAATCTTCGCATCATCATTGATAGAGATCTTTCATCTTTGACGAGAGGCTTCCCGTACTCGTATCTTTGTATATGCACCTCCATGAAATCATAATGTACATCGTCGGGCAGGTAATCTCAAAGATTGCTATAACCGGGCACCATCCTCGGATCATTAGTGACGATGTCGGTAGGCACCTTGAGCGGGGGGCATGATTGCTTCGCTTGTTCGCCGAGCTGGGCAATTTGTTTCCCAGCTCGTCGTTCTTTCAGCCTTTGATCACTGATAGTACTTCCCGACCACTCCGCTTCCTCAAATGCCTTTCCAATAATGCGCTCATAGTTGCCTTTCGGCGGAGACATGGGTGGTTTTGTCAGGGCAGCCAGAGTGCGCTTCGCTTTCACCGGATCTACCTTCTCCTCCGGAGGTGGATTTTTCTTTGCTTTCACACCTTCAAAGAAGTTCCTCACTTCTTCTCGCGCGATCTCGGTGTTCTCCTCCGGGGTCCTCTCGTATGGTAACTTCTCTAGAGTCTTCAGAGAAGGACCGAATCTGTATGTCCTCCCGCCTTTGGCTGTACTGCTAGATGCCGGCAGAATAGACGGAGCGGCTGTCTTCTTTACTTGCTTACGAGGCGGAGGAGAAGGACTATGACGTGCTGGAGCAGCCGGAGCGGCGGCGGGTCTCTTCCGCCCTTGCTGACGAGGCGGAGAAGGAGGAGGCTGGCTGCTCGGGCGCACCGGCGCAGGCGGAGAAGGAGGCGGAGTGCCGCCACGCGCCGGAGAAGGAGCCGGCCGAGTGCCCTGATCATCACTCGCCAGAGGAGGAGGCGGTGGAGGAGGCGGAGTGCCCTGACTCGCTGGAGGAGGAGGGGGAGGCGGAGGCGTCCAGCTCGGAAGGTTGATGAGATCCTTCCGCCATAGGCATGGAGTCTTCAGAGCAGAACCCAACCGAGTCTTCCCTTCACCGGTAGATCCCTCCGTTATTTCATCGACCATCACCCTAGCATATCCTTCTGGAATCGGCCAGTAGTGAAAAGTTGCACCAGGTTCAGTAGGAAAAACAGAGCCAATAGCTGCCTTAACCTTCATATTAATCCATTGCGTCATAAGGTGGATATTTCGAGACTCCGTGATAGCATCCACAGGATAGCTGGCAGGAGCCGTCAAGACATGCTCCGGATGAAGCAGCTCGGTGGAAGCCACGCTGCTTCTCCGCTGAGATGGCGGGGTAGCTTTGGGGGAAGCTTTGGCAGTTCGTTTGCTGCGATTTGCTTCTCATTCCTCTATCGCTTGTACCCTAGTGTGCAGCGCCTGCAGTTGGGTCTGCTCCACTTTCTTCCTCCTCTCGTGGCATTTGTAACCGCTTGCGTCCGGAAACCCAGCCTTCCACGAAATGGAGCCTGGCGTGCCTCGTGTCCGTCCAGGGTGCTCAGGATTCCCGAGGGCCATTGTGAGCTCGTCGTTTTCTCTGTCTGGAACGAACGTCCCTTGCTGCGCTGCTTCGAATAGTGCTTAAGCCTTGAGGGAGTCCTGGATTAGGGGGTGTTCGGGTAGCCGGACTATACCTTCAGCCGGACTCCAGGACTATGAAGATACAAGATTGAAGACTTCATCCCGTGTCCAGATGGGACTTTCCTTGGCGTGGAAGGCAATCTTGGCGATGCGGATATTCAAGATCTCCTACCATTGTAACCGACCCTGTGTAACCCTAACCCTATCCGGTGTCTATATAAATCGGAGGGTTCTAGTCCGTAGGACGACTTCATGATACAACAATCATACCATAGGCTAGCTTCTAGGGTTTAGCCTCCTTGATCTCGTGGTAGATCTACTCTTGTACTACCCATATCATCAATATTAATCAAGCAGGAGTAGGGTTTTACCTCCATCGAGAGGGCCCGAACCTGGGTAAAAACATCATGTCCCATTGTCTCCTGTTACCATCCGCCTAGACGCATAGTTCGGGACCCCCTACCCGAGATCCGCCGGTTTTGACACCAACATTGGTGCTTTCATTGAGAGTTCCTCTGTGTCGTCACTTTTAGGCCTGATGGCTCCTTCGATCATCAACGACGATGCGGTCCAGGGTGAGACTTTTCTCCCCGGATAGATCTTCGTCTTCGACGGCTTCGCACTGCGGGCCAATTCGCTTGGCCACCTGGAGCAAATCGAAAGCTACGCCCCTGGCCATCAGGTCAGGTTTGGAAGCTTAAACTACATGGCAGACATCCGCAGGGATTTGATCTTCGATGGATTCAAGCCACAGCCGAGCGCGCCGCACTGTTTTGAGAGGCATGATCTTGCTCTGCCGCCGAACAGTGCCCTGGAGGCCGCACGCGCACCGGTTCCTACCCTTAATCCGGAGCCTATTGCGCCAATTGAGGATGAGCGGCTGGACATCACCTCAGGGGCTACGATCTCAAAGGCGATCGAGCCGAACGTCAGCCCCGCGTTCTGCGTGACCCGTGACTCCGAGGATCCGGATTCCTCTCCGGACTCCGAACCCCCCGCGCCCCTACCGATCGAATACGATTGGGCGCCGATAATGGAGTTCACCGCAGCGGAGATCTTTCAGCACTCGTCCTTCGACGACATCCTGAACTCACTAAAGTCTCTCTCTTTATCAGGAGAGGCATGGCCGGACTACGGTCAGCAAGGATGGGATGCAGATGATGAAGAAATTCGAAGCCCACCCACCACTCACTTTGTAGCCTGTGTCGACGATTTAACCGACATGCTTGACTTCGACTCCGAAGACATAGACGGTATGGACGACGATGCAGGAGACGAACAGGAACCAGCACCTGTAGGGCGCTGGAAGGCCACCTCGTCATATGATATATACATGGTGGATACTCCAAAAGATGGAGATGGCGATGGAACAGCAGAGGATGACACCTCCAAGAAACAGCAAAAGCGCCGGCGTCAGCGGCGCCGCTCTAAATCCCGCCAAAGCAAAAACGGTGATTCCGGCACGGGAGATAATACTACCCCAAATAGCGCCGAAGAACACCCCCTACAGCAAGATTCGGCACAGGAAGATGGAGAAGCCAGCCCTCATGAGAGAGCGGCAGATCGAGAGGTTGAGGATGATAACTATATGCCTCCCTCCGAAGACGAGGCAAGCCTCGACGACGACGAATTCGTCGTACCATCGGACCCCGCCAAACAAGAGCGTTTCAAACGCAGGCTTTTAGCCACGGCAAGCAGCCTCAAGAAAAAGCAGCAACAGCTTAGAGCTGATCAAGATTTGCTAGCTGACAGATGGACCGAAGTCCTTGCAGCCGAAGAGTATGAACTCGAACGCCCCTCCAAGAGTTACCCAAAGCGCAGGCCGCTACCCCGATCAGAGGAGGAAGCACCTACATCACCAGCGCACGACATGGCCGACCGGCCACCTCGCGGCCGCGATAGAGAGGCCTCTCGGCCCTCCACCCAAGCCATGCCCCGGCGCCGTTCAACCAAGGCACGGGAAAATGCGCCAGACCTGCGAGACGTACTGGAGGACAAGGCAAGACAAACAAGATCGATCTACGGATCGAGCAGGCGCCCCACGGCACGTGACGGTGATCTTCATTCCGGATACAACAAATCCGGCCGGGCCGAACACAACAGACATAGCCCCTTCGAGCTGCGTCGTGATATAGCCCAGTATAGAGGCGCCGCACACCCATTATGCTTCACAGACGAAGTAATGGATCATAAAATCCCAGAGGGTTTCAAACCTGTAAACATCGAATCATATGATGGAACAACAGATCCTGCGGTATGGATTGAGGATTATCTCCTCCATATCCACATGGCCCGCGGCGATGATCTACATCCCATCAAATACCTCCCGCTCAAACTTAAGGGACCGGCCCGACATTGGCTTAACAGCTTGCCAGCAGACTCAATCGGTTCTTGGGAGGACCTCGAAGCCGCATTCCTCGACAACTTCCAGGGCACTTATGTGCGACCACCGGATGCCAATGACTTAAGCCACATAATTCAGCAGCCAGAGGAATCGGCCAGGCAATTCTGGACACGGTTCCTAACAAAGAAAAACCAGATAGTCAACTGTCCGGACGCAGAGGCCCTAGCAGCCTTCAAGCATAATATCCGTGACGAGTGGCTCGCCCGGCACCTGGGACAAGAAAAGCCGAAGTCCATGGCAGCCCTCACGACACTCATGACCCGCTTTTGCGCGGGAGAAGATAGTTGGCTAGCTCGCAGTAACAACTTAGCAAAGAACCCTGGTAATTCGGATACCAAGGACAAAAGTGGCAGTACACGTCAGAATAAGCAAAAGCGCTACATTAGCAGCGACAACAACGAAGACACGGCAGTTAATGCCGGATTCAGAGGCTATAAATCCGGTTAGCGGAAAAAGCCATTCAAAAAGAATACTCAGGGCCCGTCCAGTTTGGACCGAATACTCGACCGCTTGTGCCAGATACATGGCACCCCCGAAAGGCCAGCCAATCACACCAATAGGGATTATTGGGTGTTCAAGCAGGCAGGCAAGCTAAGAACCGAAAATAAAGACAAGGGGCTGCATAGCGATGACGAGGAGGAGCCCAGGACGCCGAACAACAGTGGACAGAAGGGTTTTCCCCCACAAGTGCGGACAGTGAACATGATATACGCAACCCACATTCCCAAGAGGGAGCGGAAGCATGCACTACGGGACGTATACGCGATGGAGCCAGTCGCCCCAAAGTTCAACCCATGGTCCTCCTGCCCGATCACTTTTGATCGAAGGGACCACCCCACTAGCATCCGTCACGGCGGCTTCACCGCATTGGTTCTCGACCCAATTATCGATGGATATCATCTCACAAGAGTCCTCATGGAAGGCGGAAGTAGCCTGAACCTGCTTTACCAGGATACAGTGCGGAAAATGGGCATAGATCCCTCGAGGATTAAGCCCACAAAAACGACCTTTAAAGGCGTTATACCAGGTGTAGAGGCCAACTGTACAGGCTCAGTAACACTTGAAGTGGTCTTCGGGTCCTCGGAAAATTTCTGAAGCGAAGAGTTAATCTTCGATATTGTCCCGTTTCGTAGTGGCTATCACGCCCTGCTCGGGCGAACCGCATTTGCAAAGTTCAATGCGGTACCGCACTACGCATATCTCAAGCTCAAGATGCCAGGCCCTCGAGGAGTAATCACGGTCAACGGAAACACCAAACGCTTCCTCCGTACGGAGGAGCACACGGCAGCCCTCACAGCGAAAGTACAAAGCAGCCTTCTTAGGCAATTCTCCAGTCCGGCCGTTAAAAAGCCAGACACTGCCAAGCGTGCCCGGAGTAACCTACAACAAGACCGCCTGGCACGTTCTGAGCAGGCGTATCAATGCAGCCCCAACCCTAGCCCTCGCGACATAGCGAAACTAGTGCCTCGCGTACATAAGTACGCTCTTGAAATACCATGGGCGCAGGGGAAGGGGCACAATAACGGGAAACCCAAAATACGGCTTAAAACGTACTAGGGGCTGCTGAATTCTTTTTTTAATTTTCTCTTACTTTCAGGACTCCATACTTCGGACGACCTGTTCGGCAATTCAACTGCCGCACAAACGATGCAAGATCCAGGGAAGTAGACAAGCCATGCCGCATTATGGAACTCCCAGGTGGTCTCTGTTACGAGCAGTATACCTGTTTTGGCATACAATTCCACGGCCTGCTCCTGGCCAGGACATGTTAAATACCCCAATATCTTTTGCTTATCGCACTACTTGTATCGTTCTGCTTTGATAGCAGCCTTTCTATTAACAGTGCATAGTTTTTTGTCTATTTTTTGCATTATCCTCCTTTCATATATATGTTTATTAAATGACATGTTGCACCCGTACACCATGGTACGGCAAACACGCCAGGGGCTTCAGTACCCCTCAATATGGTGTGAGAAGCCCGTACACTTTCACAAGTGCGGCACCCCGAACTTATAGCACTATATGCATCGGCTCCGAATCATGATTTAGGTCAATAGTTGGGTTTGCCCGGCTCCTATGTTTTGGTGCCTTACGTTCCGCTATATCGGCTAAGGTAGCACTAGGAGAACCACTGCGATTGTGCCCCAGTTGAGCTGGTTTAAGAACCTCAGTGAAGAAAGCTAAAACTGACTGTCATGATGAGGCGAGAGACCGTTCACTGTTCGAGAGGTTTTTCGAGTCCCTAAAGACTTATGCCGCTTCGAGCAAGGAGCCGGCTTTGTCCGGCCAATGCGTGGATAGCGCCCCGAACTCGGTCTTCCGAACTAGGGGCTTCGCCGAAATTTAAAATTATAGAGTTCTATGGCTAGGTGAGAGTGTTCAAGCATTATAGTCCGATTTCCTGGTTCGTTGTGCTGAGCACCTCCCTCGAAGGACCCAACTATGGGAAAAAGAGCGCTCAGGTTTATCCCGAACACCCCAGCACTAGTGGCATGGGGGAAGAAGCCAACGACTGGCCATCTCTCAATTCTTTGATAAACGGCTGCACATAAAGTAATATTTTAAATTCAACAAGCATTGCTTAGCGCATATGAACAAGTTTTCAGCGCACAGGATAAACACGAGCGAGTTCATTCAAAAATTACATCCTTGGTACACTCATCCGCCACAAGGGGGGCACCCGCAAGAACATCCTTATAGTAGTTCTCGGGCTTGCGATGCTCCTTCCCCGGTGGCGGCCTGTCCCTAACAAGCTTCTCACCGTCTAGCTTACCCCAGTGCACCTTTGCACGGGCAAGGGCCCTACGGGCACCTTTGATGCAGACGGAGCGCTTGATGACCTCGAGCCTTGGACAGGCTCCACCAGCCGCCGCACCAGCCCGAAGTAGCTCCCAGACAGGGCCTCTCCAGGCCACAGCCGAACTATGAAGCCCTTCATGGCCTGTTCGGCCACCTTGTGGAGCTCGACCAGCTGTTTCAGCTGGTCACTCAAGGGCACAGGGTGTCCGGCCTCAGCATACTGAGACCAGAACACCTTCTCCGTCGAGCTGCCCTCTTCAGCTCAGTAGAATGCGGCAGCGTCGGATACGCTGTGGGGAAGATCTGCGAATGCCCCTGGAGAGCTCTAGATTCGGGTAAGTAACAAGTAGTTTACTTTTATATTTCTGCTTTACATAAAGAATGCCTTACCCGCTTCTATCTTTTTCATCTCCTCCAACTCTTGGAGGGCCTTTTGGGCTTCGGCCTTGGTAGACTTGGCAGTCTCAAGGGCCGCCACGAGCTCGGACGCTTGCGTCTTTGACTCAAGCTCCAGACTCTCATGTTTTTTCATGAGAGCCTGAAGCTCTTGCTGCACCTCGCCGACCCGGGCCTCAAGTTTCTCTCGCTCGGTGCGCTCCGCGGCCGCTTTCTTTTCGGCCTCGGACAGCGCCTGCTTGAGGTTCACCACCTCAGTCGTGGCCCCTACAATAAGCAGTACAATCCTGTTATTTTTTGTAATCACATCTTTTTATAGGCACTTTTTCTGTAAGCAGTACAATAATCAGTATTTCTTACCTTCTTTCTCCTCGAGCTGCCGCTTGGCAAGGCCGAGCTCTTGCTCGGTCTGCTCGAGTCCCTGTTTTAGGGCACCCACCTTCGCAGTCAGTGCGGCGGTGGCTAGCAGCGAAGCCTGCATACGCATATTGACTCTTTGTTGTTAGACTCCTGCGAAATTTAATAGATCCTCTATTCGGCTTTTCTTTCCGAACGCCAAACAGAGCATCAGGGGCTATTGTCTATGCGGTTATATTCTTACATATTTTTTACTTACCTCGAAGCCTGTTAGAAGGCTAGCGCAAGCTTCACCCAGTCCGCTCTTGGCGGACTGAACCTTCTGGATCACCGTACTCATAATAGTACGGTGCTCCTCGTCGATGGAGGCGCCGTCAAGCACCTCCAGCAGATTGTCCGGCACCTCCGGTTGGACAAAGGCCGCCGGCTCAGAAGGCTTGTTCCTCTTGGAAGGAGTTCTCCTACCACGGTCCGGAACTGTTGAAGATTCCGGCGCGGTGTCCGGCACAAAGCCGGACTTGGAGCCCTGGGGGGTCTTGTCCCCTTTACTCCTGGAGTCCGGGAGGTCGCCTTGCGGCTCCTCCAGGACCACCTCCTCCTGCCCCGGAGCTCGTTGCGACGCCACTTCGGCGTCATCCGTAGTGCGGGGGGAGATAGCGGGCGCAACTGAGTTCACGTCCGATGAATCCAGGGAGCCGCTCGATGACTCGTTGAGTTCGGCCCGGGGCGGGCTGCATAATTATGTTCGACATTAGGGAAGGCTGTGCAACAAAGGAACGTCATGAGTTACACTGATATCCGAATACTTATGATTTCGCCAGACGCTTGGCCCTATTTGACCACTCCTCTTCGTCATCTTCGGCGTCGGGGGAGTAGTTCGGCGGAGGGGTCTTCCTCTTCCTGGACCCTTCGGCCTCCCCCGTTGGGGCAGCCTTCCTTTTCTTTCCTCCCCCCGCTGGAGGGGGAGAGTGTTCTTCTTCCTCCTCCTCGTTCTCACGGGAGGAGAGCCTCTCGGACTCGTCGGATGACGAGTCCGACACCACCACATTACGGGTACTCTTTCGAGTCCCCGTGGCCTTCTTCTTCTTGGCCTTCTTCTCCAGCACCACATAAGGTGTCAGAACCAGTAACTTCACTAGGAGAGCAGGGGCTGGGTCTTCGGGGAAGGGAGCTAGACAGTTAATCGATCCGGACTGCGCCTGCCAAGCCTGTCAAAGGTGAGGGAGTTTAGATCCCACATAGAGTCAAACTATGAAGAAACTTAACATCCTGTAAAAGGTGAAAATAGCTTACCTCGCTAGCGTGACGCTGCGAGCTGTATCCGCGGTCCTCGGAAGCGGATGTGGGAGCCTCGGCACCTTTGGTTAGCACCTTCCAGATGTCTTCATACGTCGTGTCGAAGAGCCGGTTAAGGGTTTGCTGCTGCGCTGGGTCGAACTCCCACAGATTAAAGCCCCATTGTTGACACGGGAGGATCCGACGGACGAGCATAACCTGGACTACATTGACAAGCTTGATCGGCTTGCTCACCAGGGACTGGATGCATGTCTGCAATCCGGTCACCTCTTTTTCGTCGCCCGATGACAGGCCCGTCTCTTTCCAGGACATAAGCCGCATGGGGGGTCCAGATCGGAAATCGGGGGCTGCGATCGATTTCGGATCGCGCGGCTCAGTGCTGTAAAACCACCATGATTGCCACCCCTTCAGGGTCTCCACGAAGGAGCCCTCGAGCCATAGGACGTGGGCCATCTTGCTCGCCATGTCGCCTCCGCACTCCGCCTGGCTGCCGCGCACCACCTTGGGCTTGACGTTGAAGGTCTTGAGCCAGAGGCCGAAATGGGGGCGGATGCGGAGGAAAGCCTTGCACACGATGATAAACGCCGACATGTTGAGGATGAAGTTCGGGCCCAGATCGAGGAAATCCAGGCCATAGTAGAACATGAGCCCCCGGACAAATGGGTGGAGTGGGAAACCCAGTCCGCAGAGGAAGTGGGGAAGGAATACTACCCTCTCATGGGGCCTTGGGGTGGGGAGAAGCTGCCTTTCCTCGGGAAGCCGGTGTGCGATGTCCTTGGACAAGTATCCGGCCTTCCTTAGCTTTTTGACATGGCCCTCCATGACGGAGGAGACCATCCACTTGCCTCCCGCTCCGGACATTGCTGGAGGAGGTTGAGGTAGGAAGCGCGGGCTTGGGCGCTGGAGCTCGAGTGCGCAGGAGATGGATAGGCAAAGGAGGAAGAAGGCGTAGGTAAAAAGGTGGATCCTTATCCCCTTATATGGGCAGATGCGGTTGTGCGGCCCCACCAGCCTAGTAAAACTCGCTTGCCTCCCAAGCACCGTGATAAATGGCGCAGTTGGGTTACCCATGTCCGTATTGATGAGAATCCCGTAAAAGGGGGCACACGATCTCTGCTTTGACAAGACGTGCCAAGGAAACCGCCTCGCTAAACGTGCTGAGGTGGAAAAGGAAAAACGATTCGAGTAAAGGACTTGGCCGTAGTATGATGTCACGCTGCGGAATGCGTCAGCAGATTAGATTTGTGTTGATATTATTCTCTCTATGGCAATATGGGGAAACTTATTTTGCAGAGCCGGACACTATCCTTGGTGTTTAAAATCTTCTTGAAGGACTTGGAGGAGGAACCCGCCTTGCAATGCCGAAGACAATCTGCGCGGCGGACTCGTCGTCATTGAAGCCTGGTTCAGGGGCTACTGAGGGAGTCCTGGATTAGGGGGTGTTCGGGTAGCCGGACTATACCTTCAGCCGGACTCCAGGACTATGAAGATACAAGATTGAAGACTTTGTCCCGTGTCCGGATGGGACTTTCCTTGGCGTGGAAGGCAAGCTTGGCGATGCGGATATTCAAGATCTCCTACCATTGTAACTGACTCTGTGTAACCCTAACCCTATCCGGTGTTTATATAAACCAGAGGGTTCTAGTCCGTAGGATGACTTTATGATACAACAATCATACCATAGGCTAGCTTCTAGGGTTTAGCCTCCTTGATCTCGTGGTAGATCTACTCTTGTACTACCCATATCATCAATATTAATCAAGCAGGAGTAGGGTTTTACCTCTATCGAGAGGGCCCGAACCTGGGTAAAAACATCGTGTCCCTTGTCTCCTGTTACCATCCGCCTAGACGCATAGTTCGGGACCCCCTACCCGAGATCCGCCGGTTTTGACACCGACAAGCCTCTTGACTGGTATTTCCATTTGCTCCTCCGTCCAAATGCACTTCCCTGATACAGGGACCAAGGTTCTGCCAGCCCCGAAGAACCAAGTCCGGCAACGGTCTGGTCAGTTAATTGTCTCTGGTTCGATCCCTTTATCAACCAGATCATTCTCAGTCTTGGCCCACTTAGGCCGGGCTACGAGGTAGCCACCTGACCCCGTGCGATGGTGATGCTTCTTCTTCGCAGCATTTTGCTTGTTTGTCACCTACATCTTCTTACTCTTTTCTGATGTCTTGTGGGCCACAAATGCGATCCAGTGATATCTAATCTTCTCATATCTGCCCTTGAATTCTGGTGTCTCTTTTTTATCGACAAACTTATTCAGCTCTTTCTTCCACCTCCTGAATAGTTCTGCCATCCTCTTAAGTGCAAAAGACTTGATTAATTGCTCTTTAACTGGCTTCTCCGGATCATCCTCTGGCGGTAGGGTGAAATTTGACTTCAGCTCAGTCCAGAGATCATTTTTCTGCATATCATTGACATAAGACACCTCAGGGTCTTCTGTAGCCGGCTTTAACCATTGCTGGATGCTGATCGGGATCTTGTCCCTAAGCAGAACCCCGCACTGAGCAACAAATGCGCTCTTTATCCGGATGGGTTCAATCGGTTGGCCGTCGGGCGCGATTGCTATGATCTCAAACCTTTCATCCGAGCTCAACTTTTTCTTCGGGCCTCGTCTCTTTACCGAAGTTGTGCTCGATCCGGAGGGCTAGAAAAAAGAACAAAGACTTAATTAATATGTGTACATACCAAAACAATGAATGCATCAATTAGCTAGTCAGCACAAGCTTAACTAGTATATATACCTGGCCAGACTCGGTTCGGTCACCGGAGACGTCATCACGGTCTCCTTCTTGCACCGGCATTGGGTCACCGGAGCTGTCCTCACGGTCTCCTTCTTGCACCGGCATTAGGTCACCAGAGCCATCATAATCATGGCCAGCTGCTTCCAGACCATCGGTGTCATTGAGAAACAATGAGCAGACGGCATCACTTCCTCGTGCGATTATGTCCCCCAACAACTCTTCTTGTACTTTGTCTCGGGCGGTGTCCATAGTTTCTACAAATATTTATAACATGGCAATTATTATTCAAACATGACAGATGGATATATTAGTGGAAAACGTTGAACTAATATTAATTAGTGGCCTCGACGCTGCTTCTCTAGGGTTTGGGGTGGCCTCGATGCTGCTTCTCTAGGGTTTGGGGTGGCCTCGACAACGCTTCAAAGATCTCCTCTATTCTTTCTTCTCCTCTTTTTTTTCTTCTTCCTCTTTTTTATCGGGAACGAGGCTCGTCGAGGGTCACCGAGCGGTAGAGGAAACCCTAAATAGCAAGTATCGTGGGTGTGAGATACATGTGGCTGTCGGTGTCGGACACTACATCCTCTCATGTTCGACGACCCTCGACCCCTCGGCGACCCTAGACCCCCTCTCGACCATCGACCCCTCGGCGACCGTCGACCCCCTCTCGACCCTCGACCCCTCGGCGACCCTCGACGACCCTTGTTCCCGATAAAAAAAGAGAAAGAAGAAGAAAAAAAGAGGAGAAGAAAGAATAGAGGAGAACTCCTCTATTCTTTCTTCTCCTCTTTTTTTCTTCTTCCTCTTCTTTTTTTATCCTCTTCTTCCTCTCATGTTCGGCGACCCTCGACGACCCTCGTTCCCGATAAAAAAAAGAGGAAGAAGAAGAAAAAAAAAGAGGAGAAGAAAGAATAGAGGAGAAGAACTCCTCTATTCTTTCATCTCCTCTTTTTTTCTTCTTCCTCTTCTTTTTTATCCTCTTCTTCCTCTCATGTTCGACGACCCTCGACCCCTCAGCGACCCTAGACCCCCTCTCGACCCTTGACCCCTCGGCGACCATCGACACCCTCCCGACCCTCATATATAAAACCTTTTCTTCCTCCTTCTTCCTTCTATTCCTTCTTCCTAAATATATAAAACTTTTTTTAAAATGAAACTAACCTAAAATGAACTAAATCAGAGAACATATATAGATAAAACTTCTCTAATTAAAAATCTAACTTTTGCATATATGTATTTTTAAAACAACATTACAATCGAAAAAACACATACATATATACATATATGAACATACATAAAAAACATATATGAACATACATCAAAAAAACATATATCTAAAAAATACATACATACATATATATATTAAAATCTAAAAACATGTAAAAAAAGCATGTATAATTAAAAAAATTGCACGGCGTCGGCGGTGACGGCAGACGTGTGGTGCTCACAGAGGCGGCGACGCGTCGGCGCGGGCGACGGCCGACGAGGGCGCGGGCGACGGCCGGTGAGGGCGCGAGCGACGAGGGCGCGGGCGAGGGCGCGGGCGACAACGACGACGGGCACGGGCACGAGCGACGATCGGCGAGGGCGCGGGCGACGGCAACGACGGGCGCGGGTGACGGCCGACGAGGGTGCTGGCGACAGCGACGACGGGTGCGGGCGACGGTGACGACGGGCGCGGGCGACGGCCGACGAGGGCGCGAGCGACGACGACGACAGGCGCGGGCGACGGCGATGGCGGGGGCGGCGGGGGGCGTCGGGGCAGCCTGGCGGCGTCGAGGAGGTCGGCGTCGTCGGGGGCAACTGGCGAAGGAAATCTGAAAATTTCCCAAGTGTTGCTTATATAGCAAAGGCATTGGTCCCGGTTTGTGGCTCAAACCGGGACCAATGCCCCCTTTAGTCCCGGTTGGTGCCACCAACCTGGACCAAAGGCCTCCTTTCAGTAGCCCAAAGGGCGGGAAGCGACGGCCTTCAGTCCCGGTTGGTGGCACCAACCGGGACTAAAGGGGGGCATTGGTCCCGGTTTGTGCCACGAACCGGGACCAATGCCCCCTTTAGTCCCGGTTGCTGGCACCAACCGGGACCAAAGGCCTTGTGCTGCCCCGCGCCAAAACTTTAGTCCCACCTCGCTAGCTGAGAAAGATCGAGAGTGGTTTATAAGCACTGCTGCGCCTTCCCTCTCGAGCTCGTCTCAAATGCAGGCTTTCGGGCCTAACCCTGCGCTGTGTGCCTGTAGGCCTACTGGGCCTCCTGCGGGCCTGAATCCTGGCCCTTGGTCGGGTTTCTAGTCGTATTCAGGCCGTGGGGGCCCAGTAGGTGGCACTTTTTTTCTTTGTTGCTTTATTCATTTTATTTTGTTTCTACTTACAACAAAATACTTATTGTTGCTATTTTTTTCCAGTTTTTTTGTTTTGTTTTTTGCTTTATTTTTAATTCTTTTTTGCTTTTAGTTTTAGAAAAATTATGAACTTTCTGTTAGTGCCATTAGTTTTCAAATTTGAAAACACTTTTTTTTCTTTGTTGCTTTATTCATTTTATTTTGTTTCTACTTACAACAAAATACTTATTGTTGCTATTTTTTCCAATTTTTTTGTTTTGTTTTCTGCATTATTTATTTTCTTTTGTTTTTTGCTTTATTTTTTAATTGTTTTTGCTTTTAGTTTTAGAAAAATTATAAACTTTCTGTTAGTGCCATTAGTTTTCAAATTTGAAAACACTTTTTAAGTTTTTTTGTTTTCTTTGTTGCTTTATTTATTTTATTTCGTTTTTATTTACAAAAAAATACTTATTGTTGCTATTTTTATTTTTTTCCATATTTTTTGTTTTGTTTTCTGCATTATTTAGTTTCTTTTGTTTTTTGCTTTATTTTTTTATTTCATTTTTCTTTTAGGTCAGCAAAATTATAAACTTTCTGTTAGTGCCATTAGTTTTAGAAAAATTATAAACTTTCTGTTAGTGCCATTAGTTTTCAAACTTGAATAGTTAAAATTTGAATTCTTTGAAATTTGTGTGAATCACAAGTTTGTGATTAACTTTACTAAAAAAATGAACATAGATGCACCTATAGAGAAAATTCGACCTAAATTCATAGTTTTCAAATGAACTCTGAAAAAGTTGGCATAGCATATTCGTGTGTTACAAAGTTGGCATGGTATCATCATAATAGATGCGGGAGAAATTCTTCACTTTTTCTTCGCTTGTGTCATTTGCTTATTGCGCCTAACCATGGATAATCTTCATCATTTATCAGGATGCTTGGGTCAGCCTTGACATTGAAGGGAGGAATTTCATGAAACTTTTCATAATCTTCAGACATGTGTGTCTTGCCCTCCACTCCCAGGATGTCCCTTTTTCCTGAAAGAACTATGTGGCGATTTGGCTCATCGTATGATGTATTTGCTTCCTTATCTTTTATTTTTCTCGGTTTGGTAGACATGTCGTTCACATAGATAACCTGTGCCACATCATTGGCTAGGACGAACGGTTCGTCAGTGTACCCAAGATTTTTCAGATCCACTGTTGTCATTCCGTACTGTGGGTCTACCTGTACCCTGCCTCCTGACAGATTGACCCATTTGGACTTAAACAAAGGGACCTTAAAATCATGTCCGTAGTCAAGTTCCCATATGTCCACTATGTAACCATAATATGTGTCCTTTTCGCTCTCGGTTGCTGCATCAAAGCGGACACCGCTGTTTTGGTTGGTGCTCTTTTGATCTTGGGCGATCATGTAAAATGTATTCCCATTTATCTCGTATCCTTTGTAAGTCAATACACTCAAAAATGGTGCCCTGGACAACAAGTACAGCTCATCACAAACAGTGTTGTCACCTCTGAGACGTGTTTCCATCCAACTGCTGAAAGTCCTGATGTGTTCACATGTAATCCAGTCGTCGCACTGCTCCGGGTGTTTGGAGCGCAGACTGTTCTTGTGTTCATCGACATACGGGGTCACCAAGGTAGAGTTCTGTAGAACTGTGTAGTGTGCTCGAGACCAAGAATATCCGTCCCTGCATATTATTGAGTCACTTCCAAGAGTGCCTTTTCCAGCCAGTCTCCCCTCATATCGCGATTTAGGGAGACCTATCTTCTTAAGGCCGGGAATGAAGTCAACACAAAACCCGATAACATCCTCTGTTTGATGGCCCATGGAGATGCTTCCTTCTGGCCTAGCACGGTTACGGACACATTTCTTTAGGACTCCCATGAACCTCTCAAAGGGGAACATATTGTGTAGAAATACGGGCCCTAGAATGACAATCTCGTCGACTAGATGAACTGGGACGTGCATCATGATATTGAAGAAGGATGGTGGGAACACCATCTCGAAACTGACAAGACATTGCGCCACATCACTCCTTAGCCTTGGTACAATTTTTGGATCGATCACCTTCTGAGAGATTGCATTGAGGAATGCACATAGCTTCACAATGGCTAATCGGGCGTTTTCCGGTAGAAGCCCCCTCAATGCAACCGGAAGCAGTTGCGTCATAATCACGTGGCAGTCATGAGACTTTAGGTTCTGAAAGTTTTTCTCTGGCATATTTATTATTCCCTTTATATTCAACGAGAAGCCAGTCGTGACCTTCATATTGAGCAGGCATTCAAAGAAGATTTCTTTCTCTTCTTTCGTAAGAGCGTAGCTGGCAGGACCTTTATACTGCTTCAGAGGCATGCCGTCTTTTTCGTGCAAACGTTGCAGGTCCTCCCGTACCTCAGGTGTATCTTTTGTCTTCCCATACACGCCCAAGAAGCCTAGCAGGTTCACACAAAGTCTCTTCGTCATGTGCATCACGTCGATTGAACAGCAGACCTCTAGGTCTTTCCATTAGTGTAGGTCCCAAAATATAGATTTCTTCTTCCACATGGGTGCGTGTCCCTCAGCGTCATTCGGAACAGCTAGTCCGCCGGGACCCTTTCCAAATATTACATGTAAATCATTGACCATAGCAAGTACGTGATCATCGGTACGCATGGCGGGCTTCTTCCGGTGATCTGTCTCGCCTTTGAAATGCTTGCCTTTCTTTCAACATTGATGGTTGGTCGGAAGAAATCGACGATGGCCCACATACACATTCTTCCTGCATTTGTCCAGGTATATACTTTCAGTGTCATCTAAACAGTGCGTGCATGTGTGGTATCCTTTGTTTGTCTGACCTGAAAGGTTACTGAGAGTGGGCCAATCGCTGATGGTCACGAACAGCAACGCCTTTAGGTTAAATTCCTCCTGTCTATGCTCATCCCACGTACGTACACCATTTCCATTCCACAGTTGTAAAAGTTCTTCAACTAATGGCCTTAGGTACACATCAATGTCGTTGCCAGGTTGCTTAGGGCCTTGGATGAGAACTGGCATCGTAATGAACTTCCGCTTCATGCACATCCAAGGAGGAAGGTTATACATACATAGAGTCATGGGCCAGGTGCTGTGATTGCTGTTCTGCTCCCCGAAAGGATTAATGCCATCCGCGCTTAAAGCAAGCCATACGTTCCTTGGGTCCTTTGCAAACTCATCCCAGTACTTTCTCTCGATTTTTCTCCACTGCGACCCGTCAGCGGGTGCTCTCAACTTCCCGTCTTTCTTACGGTCCTCACTGTGCCATCGCATCAACTTGGCATGCTCTTCATTTCTGAACAGACATTTCAACCGTGGTATTATAGGAGCATACCACATCACCTTCACAGGAACCCTCTTCCTGGGGGGCTCGCCGTCAACATCACCAGGATAATCTCGTATGATCTTATACCGCAATGCACCGCATACCGGGCACGCGTTCAGATCCTTCTATGCACCGCGGTAGAGGATGCAGTCATTAGGGCATGCATGTATCTTCTCCACCTCCAATCCTAGAGGGCATACGACCTTCTTTGCTGCGTATGTATTGTCGGGCAATTCGTTATCCTTTGGAAGCTTTTTCTTCAATATTTTCAGTAGCTTCTCAAATCCTTTGTCAGCCACAACATTCTCTCCCTTCCACTACAGCAATTCCAGTACGGTACCGAGCTTTGTGTTGCCATCTTCGCAATTGGGGTACAACCCTTTTTTGTGATCCTGTAACATGCGATCGAACTTCAGCTTCTCCTTTTGACTTTCGCATTGCGTCCTTGCATTGACAATGACCCAACGGAGATCATCATCATCGGGCACATCGTCTGGTTCCTCTTGATCTTCAGCAGCTTCACCCGTTGCAGCATCATTGGGCACATCGTCTGGTTTCTCTTGATCTTCACCAGATCCCCCCGTTGCAGCATCACCGTATTCAGGGGGCACATAGTTGTCATCGTACTCTTCTTCTTCGCCGTCTTCCATCATAACCTCTATTTCTCCGTGCCTCGTCCAAACATTATAGTGTGGCATGAAACCCTTGTAAAGTAGGTGGGAGTGAAGGATTTTCTGGTTAGACTAAGACCTCGTATTCCCACATTCAGTGCATGGACAACACATAAAACCATTCTGCTTGTTTGCCTCAGCCACATCGAGAAACTCATGCACGCCCTTAATGTACTCAGAGGTGTGTCTGTCACCGTACATCCATTGTCGGTTCATCTACGTGCATTATATATAATTAAGTGTCCAAATTAATAGAAGTTCATCATCACATTAAAACCAAAGTACATACATAGTTCTCATCTAACAACATATAGCTCTCCAGAGCATCTAATTAATTAAACCATACATTGAAACTATGTAAAACATTTCAATGCGAAAACAAATGCGATCATAATTGCAACCAAGGTAACAATTGATCCAATGGCATAATGATACCAAGCCTCGGTATGAATGGCATATTTTCTAATCTTTCTAATCTTCAAGCACATTTCATCCATCCTGATCTTGTGATCATCGACGACATCCGCAACATGCAACTCCAATATCATCTTCTCCTCCTCAATTTTTTTTATTTTTTCCTTCAACAAATTGTTTTCTTCTTCATCTAAATTTAACCTCTCGACAATAGGGTCGGTTGGAATTTCCGATTCACATACATCCTACATAAATAAAATCTATGTCACGTTGGTCGGCATAATTTTCATAAACAATAAATGAACCAATAGTTATAAAGATAATATATATACCACATCCGAATCATAGACAGGACGAGGGCCGACGGGGGCGGATACCAAAACCATCGCACTATATAAAATTCAATAATAAAAGTAAGAAAATAATACAAGTATCTATGTAAACATAAAAGTAAGAATATTTTTTCCATTCAGAAAGAAGATAAGAACAAGAGGCTCACCACGGTGGTGTCGACGATGAGCTCGGCGCAGGTGATCGACGGTGGTGAAGACGGGGACGGGGCGTGACGGACCGCTAAACCTAGACAAATATTGAGGAAAACGGAGCTTGGAGGTCGATCTTAGAGAGGAGAAAGCTTAAGTAGTGTGGCTTGGGCATTCCATCGAACACCTTGTGTGCATAGGAGGTGAGCTAGAGCACCACCAAGCCCTCTCCCCCTCGGCCAGAAAAAACAGAGCAGTTTGCTCTTCTCTTACGCGAGGGGGTATATATAGGCACCTCATTGGTCCCGGTTGGTGGCATGAACCAGGACTAAAGGGGAGCCTTTGGTCCCAGTTCAAGCCACCAACCAGGACCAATGGTGGTGGGCCAGGAGCGAGGCCCATTGGTCCCGGTTCGTCCCACCAACCGGGACTAAAAGGTCCAGACGAACCGGGACCAATGGCCCACGTGGCCCGGCCGGCCCCCTGGGCTCACGAACCGGGTCCAATGCCCCCATTGGTCCTAGTTCTGGACTGAACCGGGACTAATGGGATGACCCGGCCTGGACCTTTGCCCCCTTTTCTACTAGTGGTAGCTGAGGTAACAAGCTAAACGTCGAAGTCCATGCGGAACTACTAGTGAGACTGAAGTCTCTCTGCAAAAACATAAATTAAGAAAACGTGAGTACAAATGTACTCAGGAAGACTTACATCAAAACTAGCTACATATGCATCAGTATCAACAAAGGGGTTGGTGGAGTTTAACTGCAGCAAGCCAGCTTTGACTAAGGGTCTATCCTGCCTACGTCTGCAAGTACTCTTTTGGGGTGGCGCACACGAGTCCACATATTCACCAAATGAATACACCACTATGGACCCGCTCCCGTCTCCCTACGAGAACGCCATCCATAGCACTCATGCTTATCTTGCACATTTTAGAGTAACCACTTTCACTTGTCTATGAACTGTATATGCAACCAAGTAGTCCTTTACCGCGGACACGGCTATTCAAATAGATGTTGTTAACCCTACAGGGGTGTACTTCTTCACACATGCTCTCGCCACTTACCGCCATGTACATGTAATGTATATTGGCAACCTTCAAGCAGAAGCCTGGCGAGGGTGTCAGCCACGCCCTGACTAACCATACAAGTCCCTAGTCTAGGTTTATCAGCTATTTAGGTTCCATCCGCAGGGAGTCTGGCTGAGGTTTCCACTACGGCCCCGAACAATGTGTGCAGGTGTCGGTGTCAAAACCGGCGGATCTCGGGTAGGGGTCCCGAACTGTACGTCTAAGGCGGATGGTAACAGGAGGCAGGGGACACGATGTTTTACCCAGGTTCGGGCCCTCTTGATGGAGGTAAAACCCTACGTCCTCCTTGATTTATTCTTGATGATATGAGTATTACAAGAGTTGATCTACCACGAGATTGGAGAGGCTAAACCCGAGAAGCTAGCCTATGGTATGATTGTATGTTGTCCTACGGACTAAAATCCTCCGGTTTATATAGACACCAGAGGGGGCTAGGGTTACACAAGGTCGGTTACAAAGGAGGAGATATCCATATCCGTACTGCCTAGCTTGCCTTCCACGCCAAGTAGAGTTCCATCCGGACACGAGACGAAGTCTTCAATCTTGTATCTTCATAGTCCAACAGTCCGGCCAAAGGATATAATCCAGCTGTCCGGATACCCCCTTATCCAGGACTCCCTCAGTAGCCCCCAAACCAGGCTTCAATGACGATGAGTCTGGCACGCAGTGTTGTCTTCGGCATTGCAAGGCGGGTTCTTCTCCATATTTCGAATGTTTGTAAAGCAGTGTCTGGTCCCATAAATGTTTGGACCTCTTGGCTTCTGTGCCCAATAAGGGCTATCTCCCACGCGTCGAATAAATACGAGGTGCTAGGGCATTTTTACATTCGCCCCCCTAGCCAGATAAATAAATTGTCTATTAAAGGGATGGGGATTCTTAGGTCCGATCCATACCATCCTCCCCCAGCGAGAATCCATTAGAGCGCGTTTCAGAAAGATCCATTCCAGCATGGCCGACCTCCGCAGCTCCTCCTCCCGCCCCCGTAGCCCTTAGCCCGGTAATTGGAGAGGTGTTCAGTCCCACATAGTCGATTAGTCGAACTTCAGACTAAGGGATTTCTCCCTCCGGCGTATATGGTGCCCGTTCGAGCCGGGCTTGCCACCTACAATGGCTGGGAGAAAGCGGAGAGCTTTCCCTGTCCCTATATGGGGGAGCGGGTCTGCCTTGTTCCTTATTTACTAAGGGGACTTGGATTTCCAATTCATTCGTTCCTCCGCGGGCTCCTGGAGTTCTATGGCCTCCAATTACACAATTTCACCCCTGCCTCCATTCTACATATCGCCGGCTATGTTGCTCTCTGCGAGTTGTTCCTGGGCTGCGAGGCTCACTTTGAGCTGTGGAAAAGGCTATTTTGCCTCGTCCCTCGCACACAGAGGGGGCCACTTTTTCAAGTCGGCGGAGCCGAAATATGGCGCATCGCCGGCACTGGATACCTGTCTGGTACCCTGAAGAAGTCGTCCGACGACTGGCCTTCGGAATGGTTTTGTATGGAGGACGTTCCCCTTCCGGACCCTATTCGGCGGGGTCTTCCTGAGTTCAGCAATACTCCTCTAAAGAAACGCCAAAGTTGGCGCCCACGGAGCCCCCAGGTGGAAGACAATGGAGAAGTCCTCTACCTGATGAACCGGATTAAAGCACTGGCTCAATCAGGATTGACAGTAATCGAAGTTATGTCGATTTGCATAATGAGGGGAGTGCAACCACTTCAATATCGTGGGCACCCCTTGTGGTGTTTTAACGGGGCAGATGATGCCACCCGCTGCGGGCGTAAGGGTCCGGACAATGTTGCGGCTTTAGCAAAAATTCTGTCTGAATTTTTCAAGGGAGAGGAAGAGGAGTTCATCCGCATCAAGCCATGGGATGGATTCTCCATGTACAATCCTCCAAGCTGGGTAAGTTATATCTCCTTACTCCCATTTTCCCGCATTCTTTGTCGTAAGTATTCACCTTGCCACTTTGCGGCAGGAACTGCGAAAAGCCATAAAGGAGGTCAGCAGCCCTTCTCCACAACCAGAGGACCCTGACCGGGCCCTCGACTCCAGACTTGAAGAAGATCCGGTTATATTCGTGGAACTGATAGACCGGTAGTTCCATCAGTTAAGCTGCGATGATGCCATGGTGGCCATTACAGCTGACTATCCCGGACTACTTCTCGCATCGCACGTAAGAAAACCAAAAAATCCCAACTCCAAAAACTAGGATCCCCTGTTCGACACTTCACCTACCATATACATATGGTGTTTTTACAGGGAAGGCATTCGGGACGCCCTACCGAACCCGCAGCGACTTGCCAACAAGAGGCACCGAGGCCGGGCAGGCCAAAAAGGAAGGCGGCCAGGACGGAGACACCGGCGCAAAGGTATAATAGAAACCCCGCTCCGTGGTTGTCGTCTTTCTCGAAATGTAACGACACCCGTGTTTCTTTAACAGAAAAAACGCTTGCCGGAATATGTCCGGTGATGTTGCTAATCACACTTCCACCAGTCGAGCGCCAGGACCGGACATAGAGGCGGAAGCCGATATGGGGCGGGCACCGGATAATCCCCCTACAGAGGATGCAGATAGATTATCCGCTACAAACTCAGAAGTGGAAAGTGCCATGAATCATAGGCGCCGTCGGGCCATACTCCGTGACGCTTGTTTCTCACCAGAGGAATTTGATGCCTTCAATTCTGGAGAGGTGTACCTCCGTGCTTCTCAAGATGGTCTAGCCAGAGCCACGGATCAGTATGTAAAGGATGTACGGGTAAGTAAATCTGACGATTTATATGTATCAGTAGCCCCTGAGACTTCAAACAGTTAGCAGAACTGATTTAAGGATCATCTTTATTGTGCAGGTTCTTACAGAGAAGAATACTAGGCTGTCACAGGAGCTGGAGGAATGCAAGACCCAACTGCGGGCCGCTGTTGCCGCATTGAAGGAACCGAAAGAGTCTCCCGCTGGTAACATTTACTTTAAAGAATGATGGTTACCATATAGTGTGCGGCGTGGCTGCAGATCTAACAATAGATGTTGCAGATGAATCCGGAGAAAATCTGGAGGACCAGCATGTCGTGCGACAGCTAGAGGCTGGCAAACGCGTGCTGACTGAGGTTAGCTGGGAGAAAAACAATCTCCAAGACGCCAATATCAAGCTGAGCATGGAACTAAAAGACGTTCTATCCCAGCTTGCAGACTCCGAGAAGGAGAATAAGCGGCTTCGGCGCAGCATTTTTCAGTAAGTGTTTGAACGAATCCTTTTGAAGGAGTTCGGCGAAGAAGCCGACTAACAGTGTTATGTCTGTAGGTATGCTGACGGGTCTTGCCACGGAGGAAATGCCCGGGTCTGTGGGTGATCTTCTATCCGAGCTCCCACATCTGCACGAACAAGTTCGGCAGGTGATGCAAGGTGTTGCCCAGGCATTGTGGCCATCCGTCTCCCTGCCAGAAGGCGTTGCAGAGCTTACGGAGAAGCTCAAGGGAGCACGGCTGCGCTTCCGATTATGGAGGAAATCGGCCTGCCATCAAGGTGCTAGTGAAGCCTGGGCCATGGTGAAGACGCGGTATACCAAGGCTGACCCAAATCACATGGCCGAGGTCGGACCTGTGGGGCCCGATGGAAAAGAGATCCCCATTAGCTTAGTTTATGGGCAAGTAGAATTAGCCGCAAAGTATTCCCAACAGGACTGTAGGCTAGACCGCCTGTTGGATGGTATAGAAGAGGAATTTAGTCAGTCTGCATGACTATGTAATTAAAGTGACATGTATAATGCCTTCTAGCTGGATTGTAGATCATTTGTCTTGGCGGACCTTTTCGCTTCAACCTTGGGACCCGATAGTCCGGAGTGTATCAGAATACCCGCTCAGTTATATAAGAACCGGGGTATGTGTGGAGACCAGGCATAGGGGTCGTTAGTGCTTGAACAGACAAGTGCCCAACTAGTTATGTTATATTACATGGGTAGTAAGAAACATCTTCCAGGGAGAATAGTTCCGTTAAGGGTTCCTTTCCCTGGGTAAGCATGCCCTAAAGTGCATGTCCGGACTGCGATAGGAAACACAGGAAAAACATCTGGGGGCAGATATGGAAAATAAATAAAAATAATCTTTTGTTCACCGACCGAATATTCCCTTAAGAACACTAGCTTTTGGCTTCACCCAGTCTGAGGTACACATCCGGCTGACCCGGTAGTAACAATCGCAAAGGTGCTCCCCTTATGCCCTAGCCGAATTAACGGGAACATAGGGCATAAATACAAGAGCCAGGCAACCCAGCTTGGCCAAAACTTAAGTCATATCGATGCATATAATGGCGAAAAAAGTACATGCGGAAGCAGAACACATGTGCGGGGCACGAGGCTCAGATAAATAAATAAGCTTCTGTGAAAGAAGCCCCAGGTATGATGAGCGCGGCTAGCGCATCTATAATGTGCAAGCGAGGCACAAGTTGGCCTTTGTAGGCCTAAAGAAGGAATAAAAGAAAGAGAGAAAGAAAAACAAGGAAGATAATGTATATGCAAAAAATGGACAGAGGAAGGAGACGAACATAGAGTCCGACGCTAGGCGTAGAATCTTCGGAGCCTGGCCGCGTTCCATGGGTTCGGCTCGAGTCGATTAGTCGATGCATCCCGCAGTCGGTATGCTCCACCGGTCAGAACTTGGTCAATAATGAAGGGACCTTCACATTTGGGATCGAGCTTGTTCTTTTTCTTATCCGGCAGGCGTAGAACTAGTTCGCCAACGTTATAAGTTTTGGCCTGTACTTCTCTACTTTGGTATCTGCGAGCCTGTTGCTGATAAAATGTGGAACGGGCTTTTGCTACGCCGTGCTACTCCTCCAGGGTGCCCAGACTGTCTTGCCGATCGAGCTCGGCTTCTCTTTCTTCGTACATGCGCACTCGAGGTGAGTCATGAATTATGTCACAGGGCGAGACTGCCTCTGCGCCGTACACCATAAAGAAGGGTGTATATCCGGTACTACGATTTGGCTTGGTCCGCAGCCCCCAGAGTACGAAATCGAGCTCCTCTACCCAGTGCGTGTTAGACTCCGTTAAGGAATGCACTAATGTGGGTTTAATGCCACTCATTATAAGACCGTTTGCTTGCTCAACTTGGCCGTTGGTTTGTGGGTGATAGACTGAAGCATAATCGAGCTTGATGCCCATTTTGCTGCACCAGAGTTTTACCTCATCGGCAGTGAAGTTCGTGCCATTGTCAGTGGATGATGCTGTGGGGGACGCCATAATGGTGTACGACCCCGGATATGAAGTCTATCACCGGTCCGGATTCGGCTGTTTTAACAGGTTTGGCCTCTATCCATTTGGTGAATTTATCCACCATGACCAGTAAGTATTTTTTCTTGTGGGTTCCCGCTTTAAGGGGTCCAACCATGTCAAGCCCCCAGACCGCGAAGGGCCGCGTAATGGGGATTGTTTGGAGGGCGGTGGGTGGCATGTGGCTTTGATTTGCAAAGAGCTAGCAACCGGCACAACATTGGACCAAGTCCTGTGCATCTGCCTGGGCCATTGGCCAATAGAATCCTGTATTGAAGGCCTTGCTTACAAGAGCCCGGGCTGCGGCGTGGTGACCGCCGAGTCCGGCGTGAATTTCTGCCAAAAGGTTCCACCCTTCCTCTTCGGAGATGCACCTTTGAAGGACTCCGGTAGTGCTTTTTTTATACAATTCTCCCTCATGGACCCTGTAGGCATTAGATCGCTGCACTATGGAGGGTGCCTCATTTTGGTCCTCCGGAAGTTCCTGCCTAGTTAGGTAGGCCAGGAATGGTTATGTCCACGGGGCTATGATGGCCATTATTACATGGGATGAAGGTGTTATTTCGGTGGCAGAGCCTCCGATTGTGTCAGAGTGTTCGGTGTCGGGTATTTTGGCCCGGTCCAGACTATTGTTACCGGTGTCCCCCTTCCCATACTACGGATGGCTTGAACAACCTTTCCAAAAATATGTTGGGGGGACCGCATCGCATTTTGTGTCGATGCGGGTGAGGATAAATGCCGCCTGATTGTTTTCCCGAGCCAAATGGTGAAATTCGAGCCCCTTGAACCGAGCTGACATTTTTAGGATGGCGTTTCGGTAGGCCGCCATTTTCGGATCCTTGGCGTCAAAGTCTCCATTTATTTGGGATATTGCGAGGTTTGAATCCCCACGCACCTCCAGGTGTTGAATGCCCATGGAGACTGCCATCTGAAGGCCATGCAACATAGCTTCATATTCGGCTGTGTTGTTGGAGTCTGTATACAATATTTGCAGTACGTACTGAACGGTATCTCTGGTTGGGCAGGACGACGCCAGCCCCTAGACCAGCCAGCATTTTAGAACCGTCGAAGTGCATGATCCAATTAGAGTATGCGCCGTACTCTTTAGGTATTTCAGCCTCCGTCCATTCGGCGACAAAGTCGGCCAATACTTGCGACTTAATGGCAAGTCGAGGTTTGCATGTTATGTCGAATGGGAGGAGCTCAATTGCCCATTTGGCAATCCAGCCTGTAGCATCGCGGTTGTTTATAATATCATTAAGTGGCACTTCCGAGGCTACTGTAATCGAACACTCTTGAAAGTAGTGTCGTAGCTTCCGGGATGCCATGAATACCGCATAGGCTATCTTCTGATAATGTGGGTACCATGATTTGCATGGAGTGAGGACAGTGGATACATAGTATACTGGCTTTTGAAGAGGGAATTTATGTCCGTCAGCTTCTCGTTCGACGACGAGCACTGCGCTTACAACTTGATGAGTTGCCGCAATGTACAACAACATTGGTTCGCCAATGTTTGGCATGGCCAGGATTGGGTTGGTTGCCAAAATGGCCTTTAATTCTTCCAATCTGGCTGTGGAAGCGTCCGTCCACTCGAAGTGTTCAGTGCACCGAAGGAGGCGATAAATGGGTAAAGCCTTTTCTCCTAAGCGGGAGATAAAGCGGCTTAGAGCCGCCATGCATCCAGTTAACTTATGGATTTGTTTGAGGTCTGTTGGGGTAGACAACTGTGAGAAAGCTCAGATTTTGGCCGGATTAGCGTCAATACCTCTACTGGAGACAATGAAACCTAGGAGCTTTCCGGCTCATACGCCGAAAACGCATTTTTCCGGATTGAGCTTGATGTCGTATGTTCGGAGGTTGTCGAATGTGAGCCTCAAGTCGTCTATCAAAGAGTCGACATGTTTGGTTTTGACGACCACATCATCTACGTATGCCTCTACTATTTTTGCCGATTTGTTTCTCCAGACATGTCTGAATCAGGTGCTGATATGTTGTGTCGGTGTTTTTGAGCCCAAAAGGTATTGTGTGGAAATAGAAGGGACCGTATGGTGTTATGAATGCCGTTGCAGCTTGGTCGGACTCCGCCATCTTGATTTGGTGGTAGCCGGAGTATGCGTCAAGGAAACACAATGACTCGTGTCCTGCAGTAGCATCAATAATTTGATCGATGTGGGGGAGGGGGGAGGCATCCTTTGGGCAAGCTTTATTTAGGTCCTTGAAATTGACACAAAGGCGCCAGGATTTATCCTTCTTTGGTACCATCACCAGGTTTGCTAGCTAGTCCGGGTGTTTTATTTCTTTGATGAATCCGGCGTCCAATAACTTGGCTAGTTCCTCTCCCATGGCCTGTCTCTTAGGTTCGGAGAAACGCCGAAGAGCTTGCTTGACCGGCTTGAATCCCTTTAGGATATTGAGGCTATGCTCGGCCAGCCTGCATGGGATTCCTAGCATGTCTGAGGGATGCCAGGCGAATATGTCCCAATTCTCGCGTAGGAACTCTCGTAGTGCGGCGTCCACGACGGGGTTTAACTGTGCCCCGATGGAGGCTGTTTTTGTAGGGTCCGTTGGGTGCACTTGGAATTTGACTATTTCATCTGCTTGTTTAAAAGAGGTGGACTTGGATCTCTTATCGAGTATCATGTCGTCCCTGTCCACTGTGGAGCGTAGCGTGGTTCATTCCTCGGCCGAGAGGGCTTCGAATAATGCCTCGAGGTCCAGTGCGGCTGTTTTGTTTTCGGCGCGGAGTGCTGTGTTCGGATCACTGGCGAGGGTGATGATTCTGTTGGGCCCGGGCATTTTGAGCTTCATGTACCCATAATGGGGTACGGCTTGGAAGATCATGAATGCCTCACGTCCTAAAAGGGCGTGGTATCCAGTGCTGAACGGGGCCACTTGAAATGTAATTTCTTCGGACCTATAGTTCTCTGGCGTACCGAATACCACATCTAGTGTGATTTTCCCAGCGCATCATGCCTCCCGACTGGGTATGATTCCCCTGAAGGTTGTTCTACTTTGCTCAATGCGGTTCCTGTCTATTTCCATTTTTTGAAGAGTTTCCTCATAGATGAGGTTTAATCCGCTGCCGCCGTCCATGAGTACTTTGGTGAGTCGAAAGACGTCCACAATTGGACTGAGGACCAGTGTGGCTGGTGCTCGGGCTGTTCGGAATTTAGGTTCGTCACTGGCATTGAAGGTAATAGTCGTTTCACTCCATGGATTTATTGCTGCTACGTGGCAGATTTGGGCCATGCTGCAGAGTGTTCGTTTGCGCCTATTATTTGACGCGAAGGTCTCAAAGACTGTTAACACCGAATTGTTATCCACGGGATGGTTCTCTATGTCATTTGGGATAAGAAGATCCTCAGCACTTTTGACCACCTACCGGAGTATCCAACATGCTCTAAGGCTGTGTGTTGGTATTGTATCTGTTGTACTATGAATTTTGCAGGGTCCATTAAGCCATCCCTCTAGTACGGTTCCATGCCCTGTAGAGGGTTTTTGTTTCTTTGCAACTAGCACGGGTGTCTTATGATAGTGCACCCTTTTACTTCGGACTGGGTGTATATTCGGAGCCGGATTATCCCAAAATTTCGTTTCGGTTTTCCAGGCGCTTTCCATCGCACGGTACTTTCGTACTATGGACGCCAAGTCAGCGAAGCGTGATATGTCACGGTGACTTAAGGCGTCAAGGATTCCCTTGTCCATGCAATTATTGCAAAAAAGTGAGATTGCATCTTCCTCGCGACAGTCCTTAACCTTGTTCATCACAAGGAGGAATCTGGCCCAATAATGATGTACTGTTTCATGGGGCTCTTTCCTGATGTGGGAAAGATCGTTTATGTCTGGGTGGGTGGGTAGATTTGAGTCCGAACCCCTACCCAATCTGAGACCCAGGGGCCGAGGAGTTTCCAATCTTGGAAGTTCGGTGTCGGTGTCAAAACCGGCGGATCTCGGGTAGGGGGTCCCGAACTGTGCATCTAGGTCGGATGGTAACAGGAGGCAGGGGACACGATGTTTTACCCAGGTTCGGGCCCTCTTGATGGAGGTAAAACCCTACGTCCCGCTTGATTAATATTGATGATATGGGTAGTACAAGAGTAGATCTACCACGAGATCAGAGAGGCTAAACCCTAGAAGCTAGCCTGTGGTATGATTGTTGTTCGTCCTATGGACTAAAACTCTCCGGTTTATATAGACACCGGAGAGGGCTAGGGTTACACAGAGTCGGTTACAATGGTAGGAGATCTACATATCCATATCGCCAAGCTTGCCTTCCATGCCAAGGAAAGTCCCTTCCGGACACGGGACAAAGTCTTCAATCTTGTATCTTCATAGTCCAGGAGTCCGGCCGAAGGTATAGTCCGGCTATCCGGACACCCCCTAATCTAGGACTCCCTCAGTAGCCCCTGAACCAGGCTTCAATGATGACGAGTCCGGCGCGCTGATTGTCTTCGGCATTGCAAGGCGGGTTCCTCCTCCAAGTACTTCATAGAAGATTTTGAACACAAAGTTAGTGTCCGGCTCTGCAAAATATGTTTCCACATATTGCCATAGAGAGAATAATATTTACACAAATCTAATCTGCTGACGTATTCCATAGCGTGACATCACACCACGGCCAAGTCTTTATTCGAATCGTTTTACTGTCCCACCTCAGCACGTTTAGCGAGGCGGTTTCCTTGGCACGTCTTGTTAAAGCAGAGATCGTGTCCCCTTATTCTGGGATTCTCATCAATACGGGTGTGGGTAACCCAACCGTACCCGTTGGTATATTTCCTTGATCAAAGGCGAGTCCCAAATAGTCACGGGGAAGGCCCTTGGTATTCAACCTCTTATAAAGAGACCAAGGCCTTACTCCTTTCTTTCAATCTCAAACGAGTTCGCCCTTCGCCTCGAGTTCCAACACCCAAGGCTCCAGATTTCAGGCGCTTCGGACCTTCGACATTGTCCGGTTCTGATCTTCGAGGCCGATGGATGCCTTCCTCCGTCACGGAGGAGGACATGCTGAAGTTGAGAGAGGCCAGGTTCTTGACCGGCGAAATCTCGCATAGGCTGCCTGCTCAAGGGAAGGTCATTCCCACTCACAAGCCCGGTGAGAGTGTGGTGTTCTTGTCTCACTTCCTTCGGGGGCTAGGCTTCCCGATGGATCCCTTCGTGAGGGGGCTCATGTATTATTATGGGCTGGAATTTCACAACTTAGCCCCGGAGTCCATCCTCCATTTTTCCGCATTCATCGTCGTGTGTGAAGCCTTCCTCCGTATCACTCCTCACTTCGGACTATGGCTCAAGACCTTCAAAGTAGAGCCGAAGATAATCGAGGGATGGCATGCGGAGTGCGGAGGTGCTTTTATAAGAAAGAATGCTGGTACTCCATGGCCCGAGGGCTCTTTTCAAAAGGAGTGCAGCTTATGGCAGTGAGAGTGGTTTTATATTACTGCTCCCAGGGCCCCTAAGTGGGTGGCTCCACCTACCTTTCGCTCGGGTCCCCCACCACAACTGGTGTCATGGGTCAATATGGGGCTAGACTGGGGGCCGACAAAGGACGTGCCCCAGTTGCAGGGCCACATCCGAGATCTCCTAGAAAGAGACATCAGTCTAGTCATGGTGACACAGGATATGTTAATTCGCCGAGTTCTTACCTGCAAACGTCGCCCCCTCCGCCTGTGGGAGTTCAATCTGGAGGGACCACGAGTTCTCCAACATTTTCTTGGCATGACGCCCGTGGAGATGTACAAATTGTTCTTCGGTCCACAAGTAGTGTGTCCAGATTCTACGGAGGACGCAGGTTTGAGCTGCAATCGTTCGGATACTCAAGTAAGTAGCCTTGTGCCTGGACTCGCTATCCGTATATTTATCATAAAATTGCCCCTAAAAGAGCTATCCTTTAAACAGGAGTGGATAGCGAAAGCAAAGCTAATCAGGTGTTCGGCCCCCCTCCCTGAGACCACGCCGGGTCCCGTGCTAGTCAGGATGTTGGAGGTTGTGCCTTCAAAGGAAAGTGAGGGAGGGGACAAGGGAGCTATAGCCTCCTCAAAGGAGGTTGTCCGGAAGGGAGGAATCGAAAATTCCTCTCCTCAGGGGAAGAAGAGGACCGCCTCTGAAGACCAGGAGACCATGGCCTTAAAGCGGGGGAAGAAATCTTCGCCAGAGGGTCCTGTGCTGGGGGATACTTCAGCCGAATTATGCCCTCAAGGGGATCAACCCTCCACCGAGCCGTAAGTAGAGAGGAGTTTTCTTTTTAAGAAACGAGAGAAATCCCCGCTTTATATCTGAGAAAAGTAATCAAAAATCTACCTTGTAGCTCAGACCTTAGCCCTTCTCAGCAGAGCTCGTCTTTGGGGGATCTTCTTCCGGAGATTATGGAGAGCGGAACGCCTCCCCCTGCCGTACCGCCTTGCGAGGCGGGCGACCCTGAGGTATCGTCGTAGAGGTTTTCTCTGAATCCGGCGGGGCCGGAAGGTAGTCATATGGACCCCCAAAGCCCTCTATGTCCGGCCTTCGAAAAGGGCCATCCGACGAGTCCGACGCCGTCTGGTGCATGGTTGGAGGAGCTGAAGGATCTGCTAGGGCGAGCATCTATCTCAGAGGAGCACCGTGCATTGATGGGTACGGTGATTGAGAGGATTTCATCCGCGGAGATTGGATTGCATGAGGCCGTCAGGAGTTTACTGACAGGTTTTGAGGTACGTGAAATAATGTACCCTTTTTGGACAGTTGCGCATAAATAAGATGCGCCCTATGTAGATAGTAGCCCCTGAGACTCTGTGTGTTGTCAAAAGTGACGATGCACAGAGGATCATAATCCCAGGTCTAATATGCCGCCTTTATACATAGGTGGCGAAGTGTCCGGTGGCCAGCCGGACTGATGGATTTGCCGAGCTAAAGCGGCAAATTGACGTGGCAGATGCCGACATCGCGCTTGTCAACAAGCGGCTTGACGAGGCACAAGGTATGTAATTCCTTCGGCGGCGCCTGGTAAGAGGAGCTTTATGCCAGTATCTTACAATTTGTGCACTTGATGCAGATGGTGCTGCTCCCATGGAGAATCTTCGGGCGGAACTTGCCTGAGGCAAGGAGCAAGCCAGGAAAAGTGATGCGGCTGCCGGAAAGGCAATTGAAGAGCTGAAAGCCGAACAGGCTGCTCACTGCCGAAGTAAGAAGGAATGGCCAAGATGGCCATGAAGCTGAAGAACGCTGCTGACCGTTGCAAGCTTATTCAAAAAGAAGATCGGGCGGAACAGACGGACCTGAAGAAGGCCATTGCCGATGCCAAGGATTCTCGCTCTGCGATGAGAGCTGTGAAGGAGGAGCTGCGTCAGGCCAGAGAAATCGCGGCTGGAAAGCCCTTTACGCTGTGGAGGAAGTTCTGTGATCCTAAACATGCTCCGTTAGACCAGATGTGGAGTATGGCGGACACCTATCTGGATTTAGCAGCGAGTGCCGCAGATGCGGCCGAGCACTTCCGAGATCAAGAAGATCATGAAGTGGAAAAGCTCTTCTGGTCGCAGTTCCACAATCTAGAGCATCCACTGTCATTAGCCGATTGTTTGGCCGAATGGGCCGAGCTAAATAGGTTGTCCGGACTCGCCATGAAGCATGTCGCGAGTCATCTGTGGCCAGAGAGACCAGAGCCGAAAAGTTATTTCAACTTGGTGCAGCAGTTCCTTGGTGCAGTGCCGCATATCAATGCGATGAAGAGGTCAGCGTGCATAGAGGGTGCGCGGATGGCTCTTGCCCATGTCAATACATACTGGGCGGAAATGGAGGCCACCGCTGTTGCATCCCCAGACTCGGATGGAAGCCGAGTACCTACCGAGCGCTATTTTCAGGAAGTTCTGCAAGGCGCTCGTTTAATAGAGACGCAGTGCTCGAAGGATACTATATTTGAATAGCATGTATTATTGTAAGACAATATTTCAATAAATTGTAGAAGCTTTTTATACTTGTGCCTGCAAGTATTATGATACCTCATGTGCGGCGGTTTAACATATATGTATATATAATATTAAAGATGGCAGTCGTCGGCTTTAGCCCCCACGCACATAATGCGGGGGTGTTCGCAGAAGGCGCATTTTCACACTTGATCCAACGTCTTGGTCCTACAAAGGAGGTGATAGCGCAGCAAACTAGGCAATCGAACTATGATGCTTTATCACTTTCACTTAGCCATAGGAGTTTGACATTAAGGCTACTTATATAGCCCCTGGTGGCGCCTGCGCTCACCCGAACTCGGGGCGCGTATGTGCCTGGCTGGGAAACGGCCCTTCGTTAATGCGGAGGAATCCTAAAGATTCCGGTATGTCATCGAGTGGTTGACCAGTCTCATGCTATATCATGACAGTCAGTTTTCGCCTTTCTCTACTGAGGTGCTTGCCTGGCCGAACCGGGGCACAATCGCAGTAGTTCTCCTGGTGCCGCCTTAGCCGATAGAGCAGAACGTAAGGTAGCAAAACACAGGAGTCGGGCAAACCCAACATTTGACCAAAGACATGATTCGGAGCTGATGCATATAAGGCCAAACTCACGACGCCGAACACTCCCTAAGGTATTCGGTCTTTATGAGGGCGGGCGGGATAACACCCTTAGTAATAGGCCCCTAGTGTCCAGGTACGCGCAAAACTCTGATGTGGCCACATGCCAAAACGCCAGCCTCCTCCTTGGTTATACCAAGAAACCAGGGGATGTGTATCAATAAGAGACTGTAAAAAAGGTTTACGCATGGTCTTAATCTGAAAAGAATCCTTGGAACGGGTCCTTGCTGCACGTCTGCGCCTGTGTCTCCGTTGTGCCGTATCCTGGACGGCGTAGCACGGTTTTCATCTGTAAAAGAGAGGAATTTAGTTAAAGAAAGATCGTGCTGAACATGAGTTATACTAAATAAACAAAGTATAAATCGAAATGGGTAAAATTGAGCTTTATTTTCTCTTGTTTTATATGCGCGGAGCCCCTAGTACAGGGGTATACGGCTATTAAGCCTTTATCAATTATATGTTTATGCCGAACTCGTCTAGCCGTGTTCGTGGTCTTGACGACCTGTTTTGATGCTTTGGCTGGTGAAGTCGCTTTATTGTGGGGCTGTCAAGGCAGTCGCACTATTTTCCACGCGGGAGGAACACTCAATGTTTTCCCTTTAATGAGATGATGCCTCATGGACCGGGCATCTTAAGCGTAAGAGATGCATAATGCGGTATTGCTTTAAAGTGGGCAAAAGCTTCGCGTCCCAGCAGTACTTGATAGCTACTTGAGAATGGGGCGATGTGGAAAGTTAGCTGTTCGCAACGGAAGTTATCGGGGGAGCCGAACGTAACTTCTAGCCGGAGAAAACCCATGCAACGGGCATCCAGGCCTGGCGTTACCCCTTGAAAGGAGGTTTTGCTATGGCGAATTTTTGTTGGGTTTATCCCCATGTTGCGGATTGTGTCTTGGTATAACAGGTTTAGACCACTGCCGCCGTCCATCAGGACATTTGTAAAATGGAGTCCGCCGATTATTGGATATAATACCAAGGCAGTCCAGCCTGTGTTCCGGATACTTCTAGAGTAATCCTGATGGTTGAAGGTGATTGGTTTTAACAACCATTGGCGAGACTCCTTTAGGATAGGCCGTATGGTGCGTATCTCTTGTGGCGCCGTTCTGTTCGTCACGTGAAGTAAGTTTACTATTTTGATTTCTTGTGGGAAATCCTTTTGTTTCCTGGTGCTCTGCTTGTGGGGTTCGTCGTCGTCCTCACTTGGTGTGTCGAGCCCCTTGTGTTCGGCGTTGAGCTTGCCGACTTGCTTGAAAACCCAACAATCTCTGTGGGTATGGTTCGCAGGCTTCCCGAGAGTACTGTGTATTTGACATACCTTGTCCAAGATTTTTTTTAAGTTGGATAGCTCGTCCCTGTTATCCTTGAGGGGCGGCTTTCTCTGATTCTGCCGCGAGCTTTTGAATCCGGCGTTGACCTCCATGCTCTTCGGGTTGTTTCCCTTATTCCGGCGCTGGTCCTTGCTGCGTCGGGGTTTTCCGTTTCCACCCCTAACTTCGGATGTACTTGGGTCACTGGTGCTGCATCTTGCCAACCAGCTGTCCTCTCCTGCGCAAAAGCGGGTCATGAGGCTTGTCAATGCGGCCATTGTTCTTGACTTTTCTTGGCCGAGGTGTCTGGCGAGCCATTCGTCTCGAACGTTGTGCTTAAGAGCTGCTAGGGCTTCAGCGTCCGGACAGTCGACTATCTGATTCTTTTTAGTAAGAAATCTGTTCCAGAATTTCTGAGCTGACTCTCCGGGCTGTTGAGTTATGTGACTGAGATCGTCTGCATCCGGAGGGCGGACATAGGTCCCTTGAAAATTTGCCCGGAAAGCATCCTCAAGCTCTTCCCAACTTCCAATGGTGTTTTCAGGAAGGCTTTTGAGCCAATGCCTGGCTGGCCCTTTAAGCTTGAGGGGTAAGTATTTTATGGCGTGGAGGTCATCTCCTCTGGCCATGTGTATGTGGAGGATATAATCCTCGATCCAGACCCCAGGGTCTGTTGTTCCGTCGTATGCCTCTATGTTTACAGGCTTGAATCCCGCTGGAAATTCATGGTCCAGCACCTCGTCGGTGAAACATAGGGGGTGTGCGGCACCCCTGTATTTGGGTGTGCCGTGATGTTCGGATATTTGTTGTGTTGCATTGCTTACTAGAGCTTGCTTTCTTGGCCCGTATATAGATCTGGCTGGGCCGTCTTTTTGATGCGGATCCTTTGGTGGATCGCATGCCGGCTTGTGTGTGGCGCTGCTTGCCGCTCTATGCTGGCCATGCGGTCGTCCATCCGACCGGATAGCTTTCCTATTTTTTGACTGCGGGGGCTCTAAGGCCTCCGTGTCAAATTCAGGCAGTAGCTTCCGCTTTGGATAGCTTTTTGTGCGGCGACTGCCGGCATATTTGTCTGCGGTGTTGCGTACTTTGCTCCATCTGATTCTGAGTGCATCTTCCGCAGTTTTGCGCTTCCGCTTCTGCTTTTTCAGGCTATGCGCAGTGGCGACGAGCCTTTTGTGGAGGTTCTTCTGCTCCATGAGTTTATCTGGCGTAAGGTTGTCCGGACTGTTGTTTTCGCCGGGGACGGGGGGTTCGGTTTGTTTATCCGAGTTTCCCTATTCGGACGCTTGCTCGAAGGCATGTTCGTCGTCCACCGGCTCATCCTGCTCTATGGCTGGGTCTGTATGACCGCTGTCTCTGTCGAGGCGGGGCTTGGAGTGGCGCTTACGTCACCGCTTCGATTGCTTTTCGAGTGAACGATCCCTTGTTGCATCCCTGTGTTCCTCGTCGTCGCTTCCTTTAGGTGTGTCCACCATGTATACATCATGAGATGAGGTGGCTGTCCAGTGCCTTATAGGCTTTGGTTCGTGTTCATCTCCTACATCGTCGTCCATACCGTCGATGTCTTCAGAGTCGAAGTCGAGCACGTCGTTTAAATTATCGACAGTGGCTACGAAGTGGGTGGTGGGTGGGCTTTGAATTTCTTCATCATTCACATCCCAACCTTGTTGACCATAGTCCGGCCAGGGCTCTCCTGATAAAGAGAGAGACTTTAGTGCATTTAGAATATCGCCGAAGGGCGAGTGCTGAAAGATGTCCGCGGCGGTGAACTCCTTGATCGGTGCCCAATCGGGTTCGATCGGTCGGGGCGCGGAGGGCTCGGAGTCTGGCTCCTTAGAGTCACGGGCTTTGCAGAGAATAGGGCAGGTGTTCGGCTCGATCGCCGTAGAGATTGCAGCCCCCGAGGCGGTGTCTAACCACCTATCCTCGATTGGTGTGATCGGCTCCGAGCTAGGGGTCAGAGCGGACACAGGTGCGGCCTCCAGGGCACTGTTCGGCGGCAGAGCTAAATCATGCCCATCGTGACAGTGCGGCGCGCTCGGCTGTGGCTCGAATCCATCGAAGATCAAGTCTCCGTGGATGTGGGACGTGTAGTTCAAACTTCCAAATCTGACCTGATGGCCAGGGGCGTAGCTTTCGATCTTCTCCAGATGACCAAGCGAATTGGCCCGCAGTGCAAAGCCGCTGAATACGAAGATCTGTCCGGGGAGAAAAGTCTCACCCTGGATCGCATCGCTGTTGATGATCGGAGAAGCCATCGGGCCTAAAAGTGACGACACAGAGGAACTCTCAATGAAAGCACCAATGTCGGTGTCAAAACCGGCAGATCTCGGGTAGGGGGTCCCGAACTCTGTGTCTAGGTCGGATGGTAACAGGAGGCAGGGGACATGATGTTTTACCCAGGTTCGGGCCCTCTTGATCGAGTAAAACCCTACGTCCTGCTTGATTAATATTGATGATATGGGTAGTACAAGATTAGATCTACCGCGAGATCAGAGAGGCTAAACCCTAGAAGCTAGCCTATGGTATGATTGTTGTTCGTCCTACGGACTAAAACTCTCCAGTTTATATAGACACCGGAGAGGGCTAGGGTTACACAGAGTCAGTAACAATGGTAGTAGATCTACATATCCGTATCGCCAAGCTTGCCTTCCACGCCAAGGAAAGTCCCTTCCGGACACGGGACGAAGTCTTAAATCTTGTATCTTCATAGTCCAGGAGTCCGGACAAAGGTATAGTCCGGCTATCCGGACACCCCCTAATCCAGGACTCCCTCATTCGGGTTCCGGAGTGCTGCCCGATAAGTCTGGCCCGCTGCCTGATTATAGGTTCAGGGCTTGGGTGATGTCCTCCCGTATGCGGGTATCCGGCTCAGAGAGCTCAGGAATCCGGACATAGTTAGTCCTCAAAATAGAGGAAGAGGTGCCGCATTGTTCCTCCACCACCGCAACGTGATGGGTGACCGATGGAGAGTTAATCTCCCTTTGATCGGGTTTAAGCCCAATCCGATCATAGTCCGTAGCGACTCCCAAGGCGGCGATGCGATCCAAGAGTTCGTTTAGGGAAGAGAGCTCCATTGGATCCATTTGCTCGGCGAATTCCGAGCCGACATGGAGGCTGTTTTTGATGACCCGAGAAGTCATCGTCGGTGCAGCGGCCGAATAGGCAGTCATGACGAAACTGCCTAGCCGAAGAGTTTGGCTGACAGCCAGAGCTCCCCCGGCGGTAATGTTGCTTTTAACAACGAGACGAGGCATCCTTCCTTACGGCGACGTCACAGAGGAACTCTCAATGAAAGCACCAATGTCGGTGTCAAAACCGGCGGATCTCGGGTAGGGGGTCCTGAACTGTACGTCTAAGGCGGATGGTAATAGGAGGCAGGGGACACGATGTTTTACCCAGGTTCGGGCCCTCTTGATGGAGGTAAAACCCTACGTCCTGCTTGATTTATTCTTGATGATATGAGTATTACAAGAGTTGATCTACCATGAGATCGGAGAGGCTAAACCCTAGAAGCTAGCCTATGGTATGATTTATGTTGTCCTACGGACTAAAACCCTCCGGTTTATATAGACACCGGAGGGGGCTAGGGTTACACAAGGTCGGTTACAAAGGAGGAGATATCCATATCCGTACTGCCTAGCTTGCCTTCCACGCCAAGTAGAGTTCCATCCGGACATGAGATGAAGTCTTCAATCTTGTATCTTCATAGTCCAACAGTCCGGCCAAAGGATATAATCCGGCTATCCGGATACCCCCTAATCCAGGACTCCCTCAGCAGGGTTCCCGGGTCACCGAATAGGCGACTTGGTACACCAGGCCACGTACATACCGCATCACAACCCACCCCTCGGTTCAGCGCTGCGCATGGCCTCCTGCATACCACAAACACCAGAAACTGCGTGCAACTCCTGGACAGAGGACAGGGGCAGTTAATAAGTTGAGAGGGTCCATTGGTTTCGGGCCCAACATGTGGTAGTAGCTGATCTTAAATGACATACACAGATCTCAGTTCCTAAGGATGGTTCCAATGAAACAACCCACCCACCATGTACTCCTACATGGCCTCTCATCGATACCTTTACCAAATCGTGTTCACACACTTAGCTCTCACAAAGTAGGACATGTTCATCACCATTCCAATTCATCCCCGATGAATCGGACCTGACTCTACTCTAAGCAGTAGCAGGCATGACAAAGAAGCATGAATGAGTAGGCACATCATGGCTCAAACAACTCCTACTCACGCTAGTGGGTTTCATCTATTTACTGTGGCAATGACAGATCATGCAGAGGAAAGGGGTTCAACTACCGCAGCATGTAATAGTTGAATCGTTGTTGTCCTAATGCAGTAAAAGAGAGCAGGAGCGTGAGAGTGGGATTGTATCAGAATGAACAAGGGGGTTTTGCTTGCCTAGCACTTCGAAAGATAGTATAGTTCTTCATCGGTATAATCAATCTCATCGTCGGAACCACGTCTACTGAGAGGGAAAAAATACTGGCAACAGAGAAGGGACACAGTCCATGCAATGCAACAATATGATGCATGATCATGACATGGCAATATATTGTGCTTTGAGTTAATGCATCTAGCAACAATTTAAATGAAGTTGGTTTGAATCCAAGATTCAAATTCAAACTCCATATGTGGATATGAAAATGCAATTTATTTGATTTGTCTTAACAGAAGCCATAAGTTGTTCTAACATGCATGGAAATGGTACAGATGGATAGATTGGATTTTTTGATAATTTTTCATATATAAATTATTTCATTTGGAGTTACAGATTATTTACTATGATTTCTAGAAGTTTAGGACATTTCTGAAAATAAATAAATCCTTTATATTTTTTAAAATCTAGAAAAATGATTACTACATCAGCATTACGTCAGCCTTGTGTCAGCAGGTCATCACGGTCAAACCTGAACAGTGGGTCCACTGGTCAGTGACCCGGTGCCATTTGTGTCGCAGACAAGTGGTGCTGACGTGTGGGCCACTGTGATTAACTTAAACTAACTAGGAATTAATAGGGTTCTAATTAGGAGTGTGGGACCGGTCTGTCAAGGACACATGTGTCTTCTAACCATGTGATTAACCTAATCTAATGATGACACATCAGCGTCATCAGAACTACGCAAGTCGCGACCAGGACGGGGCGGAGATCTTCGGGTTTCTTGCTACGACGACCAAACGAGCGGCGGAGAAGCTCTACGCGTAGCTGGCTCTCTTCCACATCCAACGGGACAGGAGTCAGTGGCTGGGTGGCTGGAATCGAGCACGGGGTCGAGCTTGGCGGCTGTCGATGTCAAAACCGGCGGATCTCGGGTAGGGGGTCCCGAACTGTCCGTCTGAAGACGATGGTAATAGGAGACATGGAACACAATGTTTACCCAGGTTCGGGCCCTCTCGATGGAGGTAAAACCCTACGTCCTGCTAGATTAATATTGATGAGTATGGGGGTTACAAGAGTTGATCTACCATGAGATCGTAATGGCTAAAACCCTAGAAGTCTAGCCTATCTGATTATGATTGTCCTTCTCTAAGGATCTAGCCCTCCGGTTTATATAGACACCGGAGGGATCTAGGTTTACATAAAGTCGGTTACAGTGAAAGGAATCTTCATATTTGGCCGCCAAGCTTGCCTTCCACGCCAAGGAGAGTCCCATCCGGACACGTGTAGAGTCTTCGGTCTTTGCATATTCACAACCCATCAGTCCGGCCCATGGCTAACAGGCCGGACGCCCGAGGACCCCTTAGTCCAGGACTCCCTCAGTAGCCCCTGAACCACGCTTCAATGACGAGGTGTCCGGCACAGATTGTCTTCGGCATTGCAAGGCGGGTTCCCTTCTCCAAAATAGTGTTCGGACACAAAGAATGTATCCGGATCTGTAACCCAAGTACTACACACAACCGCAGAGAGTATAATATTTCACGTGTCCACACACAACCTCTCAACTTTTTGTATATAAATCCCTGCCTAATTATTATTTCGAACTGTTTTTCGGCCTTCCACTTCGTATTTCGAGATGCGGCTTTATCAGCACATCGTGTCAAAGTAGAGATCGTGTCCCCTTATTGCGGGATCCTCATCAATACGGGTATGGGTAATCCAACCGTGCCACCTGCACGGCCCCTAGAGAATAGGCGAGTTTCATGGAGAGTGAGGAGGCATTTGATATTCACCGTCTTTATAAGGAGATAAGGATTCCCTTTCTTCACCCACACCTTCTCTCTTTCTCTGCCCTTCCATTCTCGAGCTCCAGCACCCAAGTCCTCATCTTTTCCGCCTCAAGGAAGCACTCAACCATGCCTAGATCTGGAGGGCAAGGCAAGTGGATGGCCTCCTCTGTTTAGGAGAAGGACATCACCAAGCTTCGGGAGGCTGGATATCTGGCGAAAGAAATAGCCCACTGGCTTCCAGCCAAGGGGCAAATAATCCCCACCCCGAAACCTAATGAGAGGGTGGTTTTCATCCCCCACTACGTCCGTGGGTTAGGGTTTCCTCTCCACCCTTTCGTCCATGGACTTATGTTCTATTACGGGCTTGATTTCAATGATCTAGCCCCGAACTCTTTCCTCAACATCTCAGCATTCATCATCATGTGTGAGGCCTTCCTCCGCATCCAACCCCACTTTGGACTATGGCTCAAGATCTTCAATGGGAAGCCGAAGCTGGTGGATGGCCAGCACGCGGAGCGAGGAGGTGCCATGGTGAGCAAGTTGCCCAATGTCACGTGGCCCAAAGGTACTTTTGTGGAGACCGTCAAGGAGTGGCAGAAACTGTGGTTCTATATCATAGAGCCCCACGACGCGACCTGGGCCGCCGCTCTCGAATTCAAGTCCGGAGCTCCAATGCAGCTCACCTCCTGGATAGAGAAGGGCCCAAATTGGTCTTCGTCGGACGAACTGATAGCGCTGCAGACGCGCATCCAAAGCATGGTGGATAAAAACATCAAGCTCGTCGATGTGATCCAGGTGATGCTAGTTCGCCGGATCATCCCATGTAAAAGTCGAACTTGCCCTTTATGGGAATTCGATCCGAAGTAGCACCAAACCTTGGAAAGGCTCTTCGGAACCACTCACGAAGCTGCCTGCAAGTTGCTCTTTAAGGCCAATGAGACGCCACCGACCATACACTACTAGGAAAAGGCCTACTAATGGCGCACTGGTTTTGCCTACTAATGGCGCATTACCAGTGCACCATTAGTAGCACGCCACTAGTATATCTTACTAATGGCGCACCACAGGTGCGCCATTAGTATCTGGTATACTAATGGCGCACCAACTAGTGCGCCATTAGTATGTAACAACATGCGCCATTAGTGTGCCTCCCGGGGGGCCATACGTAAGCATGGCTTTGTTATACTAATGGCACATTCTCTGTTGATGCGCCATTAGTATCCTTTGGCATACTAATGGCGCACCTGGTGGTGATGCGCCATTAGTATGAATATTTGGTTTTTTTTCCTTTTCTAATTTTTGCGCAGGTTACAAAATATATTATTGGACAAAATATAAAATATATTATTAGACAGAATATAGACAACAACACACAACAACATCAGATTCATCGAATACAATAGAAGATTAGTCTCCGAATACAATTCATCATATTAGTCTCCAAATTCAAAAGACCGAACAAAGATAAAACATTACAAGTCTCAAGACCGTGAGTATCGAGTTTGTCTTCACATTACAAGTAGATATCGACCATCTAAACTACCATCACATAGAAGAGAGCTGTGGTCATCACGATGAGCATCATCACGATCAAACTGGTCTTCATCCGGTTCCTCCAACGCTCCCTCCTCTCTCCCGCTAGATAGCGGGCATATCTAGATTCGGCCTCCGCCCTAGTGATGTACCCTTCGTAACTATTACTGCTGAAACGGTGAACCTATCTCCGACACTCCTCCCAGTCGTCGTAGACTCCGGGAACCTTACCCTTGTACACATACGACGGCATCTCTATGCACAAGCCAAACAACAGACAATACATAAGCAATATGTAAGTATGCAACAAAAGGATCGGAAGAGAAAAGCAAGACATTAATAGCATGATTCATGGTCCTACTAATAAATAGCATCGATTACATCTAAGTTGAACGACTGTCCAAACCAAAGAGACATACGAATTCATTAAAGTATAATTACAACATGAGCCAATCAATGTTTCAGAACTACACATCACTACTTCCGACTTGACTCATCGGACAGGAACGTGGATGAAGCCGCCGTCTGTCATGATGGTCATGAAATCGCGGTCGTTGTCACCCTGCATTTGTAGCATTTCATCTATCTCACTGTTGGACGGTTGATATCTGAGGAAGAACTGCCCCGAGGTATGAAGGACATCTTGATGGATGATGTCCACAAACTCCGACTGGATGCGAAAGAATTCTTCTCTGAGGTCCGCTTCCTAGACTGCCAACAAGCTCGCGGCCCAATCTTTGAGATTATCTGGTAGCAGAAGTTGATGATGGTCCCTTATGATCGCCCGCATGTGATGGAGGGCGTAGTAGGCATCCTTCTGACCGCCAGGCGGCTTCTTGACGCAGCAGAACTTCGTATTGTGTGAGAACATGTGCTTGCCGTACTTACGAACTGCCCTGGTGAAGGTGCCTCTAGATTTGGCGTAGGCGGGGAGAACATCATCAAGAACTTTCTTGACATTTGTGTAGTCTATCTTGGAGTTACGGTTCGGGTCTATATATGTGGCCATGGAATATTTCGGGCTTAAGAGGATGAGTGTGCAATGTGTGTCACTGCACAGAACACGGAATGTTAGAAAAAAAAGAACGATCGAAATCTAAGAAATCATATGTTACGGGGCGGTTAAGGGATGACTTACTCGGGAAAGTAAGCCACAAGGAAGTTATCCTTATCTGGGTTTGCCAGAATGACGCCTTCAAGGTGTGAACTCGCAACTTGGCGGTCCCCAGTGCTGCTCAAGTGCTTGGCACGCATGTAGAAGGGGTCGACTATCACGATGTCCGGGGTCTTGTCTCTAATGATCCGCATCTCCATACTCAGCGAAAACAGCCGAACGAAGGTGTAGTGCAGCGGATGAAGGTTAAACATAGCAAAGATGTCATCAAACCGCAGGACGATCGTACCCCTGATGTCGCCATCCACAAAGCCCTTGCCCTCTGGCACCTTGGCCACGAAAACCGGGTATCCCACATCCTTCTCTCTGAGACGCCGCTTCTCCAAAGAAAGAACACTGTCGTGCAGACTCCGCATAGCACCAGTTGCAGCATTTAGCATATTTGGCGGTAGCATTGCCCTACCCGCCACATGCACCCTCTCGAGATATCCTTAGGTGAAGGTGGCCCGTCCTGAGCACGGATCGAACTCGGTGCCGGCTGGCTCGCACCGGCGCCCTTGTTAGTCTTTCGTTTCTGTCCCTTCTTCTTGATCTCCTGTAATGGGACCGAGTTCTGCTCACAGACCGCCTTCTTGAGCATGTTGGGGCTGATAATATTTCGCACCTCAGCTATCTGAGGCTCGGTGAAGGCGGGAGCTGGAGGCGTGTCCTGAGAACTGAACGCCAGATGACGCCTGTTGCAATTGGATTTCTCCGCCGTACCAGCTAGATCGCGGTCATCTTGGTTGGGTTCTTGAGAAAGAGGCCCGCAGAACTCGTCAGCATACCCATGTTCGGCAAAGTACTTATCAACTTTGGTAAATGTACCGTCGTCGTTGTCGTCGCCGTCCGGATCCTGTGCCATAGGGCTGTCCGGATCCTGTGCCATAGGGATGTCCGGCAGGTCCGGTAGCATTGCGGCATTCTTGCCATGGCTTGGCGCCAGCACGACTGGCGGTCTTGTCTGTGGGGTGGTGTCCCCCGCCCCCAAATGAATCTGGCTCTTCGGCCAAAGCAGGGGCCAGTTTACGCAGGTGCTGAGGGTCATCTCATCTTCTTCATCGGCCCCAGCGGGTCGAATCGGAGGTAACAGCTCGTCGCAGCCTGGCAGCACCCGAACCACTTCAACCCTATACATTGTGGGTGGCATCGGATTACCGTGGAACATGGGGTTGCCCGGTTGAACGATTCTGCCCTTGGTGACATCGACCAACTCGGCGCCCACGAAATGCAGAAGAGTGCAAGGAACGTTGGCGGTGCCCTGCGAAAACATGTACAGGGCCTCAGGGATGCCCAGTCAAAGGCAAGGAGATGAAGTCATCGGCCGAGAGGCTTGGTTACCGTGATGCCATCGAGCTCGGCTAATGTCGAGGCACCGCCAACGGCGGGCGTGCAACTGACGGAGGGGGCGCTTGCTGGCGAGGTGCCGGCCAGCGTACACCCGGGTGCATTAAGCTCCAATGCCCGTGCCGGCGCCGGAGACATGAATACCTCCTCCGCCGGAGACACCAATGGCGCCGCCGGAGACACCAATGGCGCCGCCTGCGCGCTGTGCGAGTTGCTGGCCGTGAAGCTGGGAATCGGGGGAGGCCCCTGTTGGCCGCCCGCAATCCACGTCGTCAGCCCATGAATCAACGTAGGCACCATGGCGTTGAGCGTCGTTCCAAGTTGTTGTTGCACTTGCTCTTGGACAAGCTCCGGAATCCGTGCCACTTGTGCCTTGAGTTCTTCAACCTCGCGCGTCTGGCTTTCCGAGCTGGTCTTTTTCTCCTTCCGCACACCAGTGGTATAGTATGACCCCCATTTTGTGGACAAGCCTTTGCCGGCCACACGACCAGCTGATGTCGGCTTAGTGAGCTTATCCTTGTTTTTCATTACGTTCAACGCCCTATTTAAAGGGGTGTCGAAAGGGGAGTTCTTAGACGACCCCGCGCTACTGCTTTCAGTTTCCTGCGAAAGGAACGTGAACCATTTAGAAATATTGGGGATTAATTAGAGTGCAACCATATGGAGCTAATTACGCGGGGGTGTATTCCTTACCAGAAGAAGCTCAAGTGCCCTGGTCTTCGGATCCGTGGTAAGCTCCTTTGTTATCGGGTCCTCCTTGTACCGGGCCCTAACATAGTTCCTGGTCTTCTTGTCACTGCTGTATTTCTCGAAGCGGGGCGGTAGGCCTTTCTTGGCACGCTCCACGTCCTCCTTGTCCCATATAGGCTCCGCCACTCTGTAACCGCCGGGACCGAGTTTGTGTTCCCCTAAGTTCAACTCCCGCATTTCTTTCCCCCACTGACTTGATTCGGAGGTTGCACTGCTCTCGCACTTGATCTTGAACTCCGTGTACTCATCTTCGCTCATCAAAGGATATTTCGCCTTGATCTTCTCATAACTATCACCTTTATCAATCATTCTCTTCACCGCGCTTTTCCAAGTAGACAGGGCCGTGCTCATCTTCGTGAGGGCGGCACTGTTCACTTTATTCCCTGAGAGGCGTGTGTTTTCAAATTTGGCGGGGAACTTGTATCGTTCGTGCAGCTTCGTGAAGAGGAGGTTGCGCAAATTCCCTCGGTCCTTATGCCTAAGGTTCTTGGTGTTGATCGAGATGGTGCTCCGGAGAATGCACCCGAGCTGAAGCGAGTACCCCTTGACTATATGTTTGGGCTCCGTTGGATTCCTGTCGGAGTCCACTTGAGTGAATTCCTCCTTGAGGGTGCGGAGCGCATTCGGGCGCCGGTCCTTCCTTTGCTTCTTCGGTTGGCTGCCATCTGTGTGTGCGCTGCCATCATCAGTGGTGGCATCCTCGGCGGCACCATCAGTGGTGTCATCCCCGACGCCACTAGGGGTTGTGTAATCAGGATCGGTGTCTTCCGTGGTGTCCTCATAGCGGTGAGGTTGTTCCTCCATCTCCTGGGACAGCTCCCAAAATTTCTTGCCGCCCGAACCACCGGCCTCATCGTTGTGGGCCATGTTTCGCTCTAAATAGGAAAAAAGTTTGGTCAAAAAGTTGGTTATTGTCAAGGAACAAGATCATGGTCTCATCATTTAGGGTTTGTCCACACCGAGGCACCCTAAAAGCCTAAGCTTTCATCATTTAGGGTTTGTCGACGCCGAGGCACCCTAAAAGCCTAAGCATACATCATTTAGGTTCTCATCGACACCGAGGCATCCGGGGCAGCCAAGTTAAGTTTTCATCATTTAGGGTTTATCGATGCCGAGGCACCCTAGGTTGGGCCTAATCACTTGGCACTAATTACTTGGCTCTATTGCCACCTATGGTTTAATGCAGCAAGAATAAAGGGGCAGTTGATCCTACTTAACTAAGTACTAAGATACCCCGGCCCATGCATTAGTAGCAAGTACCTCATATGTCCGATTTTTAGCAAAGTCATGCTAAAATTCACGGAAAATCTCAGCATGACCTTTGCTGAAAATAGGACATATGGAGTACCCGAATTTGCCGGAACGGAAGTTAATCGACATTCCGGCAAACTCAAGGGCCTCTCGGGGTACCTGCAAAATCATCACGACACAATGGTCGGAGACAAAACCCAGCCACAGACCATATGGTCCTCTGCTTTCATATGGACAAAAATCAGCTCAACTTATGTGAGCTTCCATTCCAGATATAATATGTCACCCAACAAGAAATTATAGTGTATGGATCATGGCATTTTTTATTGTACATTTTTATTCTATGGATCATGCCAGGAAATTATAGTCTAAGTCATTTTCTGAAACATATTTTTGCCATGGCAATTTTGAATCAATAGACATACTTCTCAAAAGAGGCATGATCAAATTCTGGTGCCCTTGACTTACTAGTATTTATCTCTTATGACTGATGAATGTGCATTGAGTCCAGAAGCAAAGACTCTACAGTGAAATGAAAAAAACCTTGGAAATATATTTATGATAACTCTAAATGGATCAGAAGGTGTAGATGCACTTGTAAAAAAAAGTATGCATTTGCAGCAGCTTTGTTCTGATTATGACACCATTCTGTTAAGAAGGAAAAATAACATTATAATCCCAATTCATGGTTGACCAGTTCAGAACTAATGCACATTCACCACATAATATTATTTTGCAACCACTCAGTTTGTCCTTGACTGGGACACTTGAAGCACAAAACAACTAATGCAGAGCTAGGTCTACTTTGGTTCTGATGCATAGGTCTACTCTGGTGCATATGTGGGGTTTTTTACTTAGAAAATACAAAACTTCTATTATTGTTTTTATTTTTAACCAGAGCCTAACCACCTCTACACTTTACAAACTAATTCAGATAATCACTAATCAAGAAGATTGGTGATACATATGATGGAATTATCAGTTTAGTGTTCCACTATGATGCATTGGTTCACCTGTGATTTCCTGATGGCACTGGCCATACCTTTGGTCATTTTCGTTGTAAATATTCCAGAGTTTGACTGCAATGATGCTTAAACAGCAAGCTATTATCTTACTGATCTTGTACATATCTCCAAGTCTCTTGGGATCTTGTCCAATATTTTCTAAATGAGGCGATAGCTAAGGAAAACTAGTTCAGGCTTCTTGCTCCAGCTGGCAGACAAGTTAATGTAGAACTCTATTTTTTTCTTAGCTGGCACAAGTTTGTCTAGTGTGAACCTCAACTAATAAAATTGTTGTGTGTTAGGACCATACACTAGAAAGCCTCACTGTCTGGCTTTCAAACTGTTAACCTGTTGTACTGTAAGTATAAAAGATAACAAACTAACATATGGAGATTGTGAGAGAACCTAGAAAAATGCACTCCTCTTATAGTGATGCACAAACTAGAAACTATATACCAAACACACAAATAGAAACCCAGCTCCGGGAACTAGATTAGCATATTCAGTAAATCAACTTGTAGTGGGAAGTACAGCAAGTTAAATCAAGTAGTCAAAGACAATAGGATTAGTGTACTGGACCATGGAGCAGAGGTGGAGCGGAGACCGGAGTTGAGGTGGCCGGAGTTGAGGAAGACGACGGCGACCCGAGGAAGAGGACGAGGTGGATCCGGTGCTGTGCGGCTCCTCGGCGATGGCGGATCCGGTGCAGTCCCCCTCCTGGATCGGCTGCGATGCGAACAAGGACACTGTTACTGATCTGCTCTGCTCTATGTAGCAAATCGACAGTAGCAAAGAATAGACCTTCCCAGCGGCGAGGTCCCGATGCGCAACGCCGACGAGATGGCGGACCCGGCCTTGCTCCGCAGCCATGGCAGGAAAGCACCATCCTCCTTCACCTGCGAGGCAGCAAATTTGATTCGATCGACATTCAGCAAAGGGGCGGGGGGGGGGGGGGGATGGGGGGATTTCTTCCTCTCTTTCTTTGCTTGCGGTGAACCCTAGCTAGCCCAGATAGCTCACCTTGGGGATGGCTGTGAGGGGAGCCGGAGCGGGTGTGGAGCGGGTCGCAGGGGTCGTTGGAGCGGGCCGAGGCCGGCAGCGGTGGCGGCGGCTAGGAACCCTAGCTGTCGCGCTCGGGAGGGAGGTTGACGCAGGCGGGGCCGCGGGGGGAGGGGGACGGCGAGGGCGCGGGCGCGGGCGGAGGGGGGACGGTGAGGGAGGTGGTTAGGTGCGACGGGGGAAGCGAGCACGGCCGGGGACGGCGAGCACGGGGGAAGTGGTGGGCGGTGGTGGTCAGGCGCGGGTGAGACGAGGCAGGGGAGGGATTAGAGAGAAATGGAGATTTGGGATTTTAGTGTGGGGGAAGCTTAGCAATGGCGCACCACCTAGGGGTGTGCCATAAGTACATCCATAGCAATGGCGCACCACCGAGGGGTGCGCCATAAGTAATTTAATCTAGCCCGACTTGTCAGGTTATATACAACCTAACCCTATCTACAACAGACCTCGCCCACTAGCCCGACTGGTCAATACGCAACACACACACCAGGAGGTCCTGGGTTCGATTCCGAGGCTCCCCAATATTTTTTTACGCATTTTAAATCCTGTTTGATATTTATTTGTGTTTAAATATGTTCAAACTTGTTTAAATCATAACAGTAATATTTTTTTATAAAAACAATAATAACCCCCCAGGGGTGCGGGGGGCCGGGTGCTCGTCGGCGGCGGTGGAGCGGGGGAGGGTTGCGGTGGGTCGTCGGCGGCGGTGGAGCTAGCTAGCGGGGGAGGGTGCGGGTGGGATCGAGATCGAGATGGAGGGGGATCGAGATCAAGTGTCCTCATGAATTCAAAAAGTGCCCACGAAATTTAAAAATATTCATGATATCAAAAAGTGCCCATGAAATACAATCGAGAAATGAAGGCTACAATTTAAATACAATCGATCTTAGCTAGCTATCTGTTCACAATCTTCTTGCCCTTATTTTTCGGAAATGGAGTTCTTCTGTGGAACGGATGTCCTTTAGGTAGGGTGGTCCTGCTTCTTCTTGTGGTGTATGCTGCTACTTCATCGTCGTCGTCATGTTCGATCTTCGGGTCGCCGTACTTGTCGAAGTCTTGCTCATTGGCTACTCCATCCATTCCGATGATCTTCCTTTTGCCTCTCCTCACGACAACACGACTGGGCTTTGACGGATCAGTAATGAAGAAGCATTGGTCCACTTGTGAAGCCAGTACCCATGGCTCATTTTTCGCGGTGACGTTTGCGCCCGTGGTCTTGGATTTGGCTTCGGGTATAACCATGGTGGTGAAATACCGGTCTTCTTTTAGGACGCTCTTGACCCATCTGACACGGAACATCGGGACCTTCTCTCCAGCGTAGCTCAGCTCCCAGATCTCCTCGATCCTTCCGTAGTATCTGTCCTTGTCGTTACCGGTGTAGGATTCCATTGTTACCCCGGAGTTCTGATAACCATCGCTCCTCATGTCCTTGTCCTCGGTGTAGAATGTGTAGCCATTGATATCGTACGCCTCATAGGTCATCAGGTTGTGCTCGGCGCCCTGTGACAAGGCGAATATGAGTTGTTCTTCCGCGGAAGAATCCTCATGTAAAGGGTACGACAGAAACTTCTGCTTGAACCAACGCGTGAAACATGAGTTGTGCTCTTTGAGTATATCTCCGTCCGTCCTCTGTTGGCCTCGGTCATTGTACGTCTTCTCAATAAAGGTTTTGTGCTCTACCACCCAAGGATCGACCACGTCTATGTGTTGTAGCGCGACTAGGTTTGCTCTTTCAAAGTCGGCGAGTCGACCCTTGAAGTCGACATGCATTTCGCGGCGACCCTCACGGTGACCCCATCCAGCGAGCCTGCCGAGGTGCCTGTTGACGGGCAGACCAACGGGGTTCTCGATGCCTAGATAATTCGTGCAGTAGGAGATGCGCTCTTCGGTCAGAAAGCCCCTGGCTATACTTCCCTCTGGACGTGACATGTTGCGAACGTATCCTTTGATGACACCATTCATCCTTTCGAACGGCATCATGCTGTGCAGGAACATCGGCCCGAGTTGGATGATATCCTCCACGATATGGACCAGCAGATGCACCATAACATCGAAGAATGTGGGCGGGAAGTACATCTCAAGCTCGCATAGTATCACCACGATCTCTTCCTGTAGCCTTCTGAGTTGCCTCACGCCAATCGACTTCCGAGAGATGACGTTGAAAAAGTTGCATAGGCCAAATAGCGTTTCACGGACGTGCGCGTCCATGATCCCACGGATTGCAACTGGAAGTATCTGCGTCATCAGCACGTGACAGTCGTGAGATTTCATCCCGCTGAACTTCTGCTTCGTTGGGTCTAGGTATCTGCTTATCTTCCCCGCGTAACCGTAAGGAAGTTTTACTCCTAGGAGGCAGGTGAAAAACTGCTCGATCTCCGGTCTTCTTGGCCTTTTTGCCTTTGCGACGACTTTCTGTGTCCTGCTTCGCCTCATCATCATCATCATCATTAGCGTGAAGCTCCTTCCTGATGCCCATTGATTTCAAGTCTGCCCTTGCTTTCGGCCCATCTTTGGTCCTCTCTGGCATATTGAGCAGGGTACCAAGCAGACTCTCACACACGTTCTTCGTGATATGCATGACATCAAGGCTGTGAGGCACACGGTGGATCTTCCAGTACGGCAAGTCCCAGAAAACAGACCTCGTTTTCCATACCTTGAGCAGCGGCTCTAGCGCCTTTCGCTTCTTTCCCGGCTCTGGCGCCTTTTGCTTCTTTCCCGGCAGTGGGCAGTCTTTCCAATTTTTCAACAGCTCATCTATTTCCTCGCCGCTCCTCGTACACGGGCGTTTTCGGGGTTCGGTTTCACCATCGAACAGATCCTTGCATTTCCTCCACGGGTCATCGTCGCGAAGCCACCTTCGATGTCCCATGAACACGGTTTTCAAAGACCCGGGATCTCTATCTAGCTGGCAATACGTTGTGTCATCCATGCACCTTACGCATCCAGAAAATCCGTGGACTACCTGCCCCGCGAGATATCCGTAGCCGAGATAGTCGTGCACCGTCATGAGCAGTGCGGCTCTCATAGGGAAATATTCTTTCTCTGCGGCGTCCCACGTATTGGCTGGCGTTTTACACAGCGTGTCTAGCTCCTCCTTCAGCAGCCCCAGATACAGATTGATGTCGTTACCTGGTTGTTTCGGCCCTTCAATTAGCATACTCATGTGAATGTACTTCCTCTTCATGCACAACCAGGGGGGAAGGTTGTACATCCACACAAACACAGGCCAGGTGCTATGTGTGCTTCTCTGGCTGCCAAACGGATTGACTCCATCCGTGCTTGCGCCCAGCACCATGTTCCTTGGATCCTTCCCAAATTCTGGGTATTCGAAGTTCAACGCTTGCCACTAGCTCGCATCCTTAGGGTGACTCAGCATCTTGTCTTTTTTATTTATCTCCGGATCATTTCCGTCATCTTCCCGCTTCTTCTCCTCCCTATCCGCGTGCCAACGCAGGAGCTTTGCTACCTTAGGGTCCGTGAAATACCGCTGCAGACGAGGAGTGATCGGAAAGTACCACACTGATTTTCAAGGAGCTTTCTTCCTCTTCTTGTATCGAGTGATGCCGCACACCGGACATATGGTAGACTCCGCGTGCTCGTCCTGATAAATGACACAATTGTTCATGCACACATGGTATTTCACATGTGGTAAATCCAGAGGACACGCGATTTTCTTCGCCTCCTCAAAACTGGTCGGTCACTTGTTCCCCTTGGGAAGACGTTCGTGCAAGAATGACATGTTCTCGTTGAAGCATGCGTCGGTCATTTTGTGTTTTACCTTCATCTCCAGAGCCATGAGCGTTACTTTCAGGCGGGTATCCTCGGGCCTGCGTCCTTCATACAATGGAGTAACCGCGTCTATCTCCAGTTGATCCAGCTTGGCTTTCTCTCGGGCGGCAGCTCTTGCGTTATCCGTCTGCTTGAGAAGCAGCTCTTGAATATGAGGGTCCTGCACCTAGCCTCCATCGTCGTCTGCTCCGGCATCTTCATCTTCATGATCATGCCCTTCGTCTAGATCTTCCTCATCATCATGTACGACATCTTCTACATGATGACTGTGTACAGCATCACCGTCGTGATAATGTCCTGGAGATTCTTCGTCTTCTCGCCCGCCCTCGCCGCAGTGGTACTTGTCTTGTTGCCCTTCCTCATTTCTTGCCCGGCCCCGGCCATGGACGACTTCATAGTCATCTTCATCACCTTGCCACCGATAGCCATCCATGAAACCACGCAAGAGCAGGTGGTCCCGCACCTGCCCGGAATCCGGGTCCGCAATAAGGCTCTTCAGCTTGCATCTTTGACACGGACATCTTATCTCCGTCTCATTCTTTTGAAGCATCTCGGCCTTCGCGGAGCTCAAAAACCTATTCACGATGCCTTCAGTCATCGTGCGGACCATGGTCGCCTGCGGGGTAGAGCAAAAAGATATTTTAGAACCAAGAAAAAATTGGCATGACCTTCCCTAAAAATAGGACCAAAAAGAATGCATAGTGCCAAAATTCTCGCCGAAACGGAAATGAATCAAAACATTCCGGCAAAATATTGGCAACTATCGCATTTCAAATACCTGTACCTTCAAACACAAACATATATGCAACACCACAAACACATGCAACACCACAAACATACATAGATCTAGCTAGGCCACAAAAAGTGCATGTGCACATTGTTGGAGCGAGCTAGGGAGAAAAAAAGTAGATCTACATCATGAAGATAGCTTTCCCCTTACTTACCTATCAAAAAAAGGTAATTTCACCACTTAATTTTGATGAATCTATGTTGGAAATGAGGTGAGGAGGAGGAGGCAGCCGAAAGCTTGGAGAAGGAGGTGGAGGGAATGAAGTGGGGAAAGTGAGTGGGTAGGTGTGGGGCTGTCTAAAATATCTTGTTGGGGTCCCAGGTTACTAATGGCACACCCCAAGGAAATGCGCCATTAGTAACCCTGGTTACTAATGGCGCACCTGCAGGTGGTGCGCCATTAGAAGTTTTGCAAAAAAGTAAAAAATATAAATATATATACTAATGGCGCACCGTGTAACAGTGCGCCATTACTAGTTTAAACTAGTAATGGCGCACTGTGAAACGGTGCGCCATTAGTAGTTTTGCAAAAAAAGAATAAGAAAAAAATTACAGTAATGGCGCATTCTCTGCCTGGTGCGCCATTACTAGTTAGAACTAGTAATGGCGCATTGTCGACCTGATGCGCCATTAGTATGTATGGAAAAATGGAAAAAAATTAATACTAGTGGCGCACCCTGTTCCTGGTGCGCCATTAGTGTCTTCCACACTAATGGCGCATCACCAACAGGTGCGACATTAGTATATAGTAGTGGCGCACTTCTACCCTGGTGCACCATTAGTATCAATCCTATCTATAGCCCTTTTCCTAGTAGTGATAGACTCGGACCGCGGGCACGATCTTGTGCATCCTGCTAGTGAGGTAAGTCTTTCATGTCTTAAGGCGTATCCTCTAGTTGCTTGTTCAAGGAGGATATCTAAAGTTTACTATTTTTTATTTTTTTAGGTATGGACAAAGAAAGCAGAGCGAATTCAATGTTCGGCTCCGCTGCCCGAGGAACCATTCATCCTGCTCCTTGCAAAGATGCTGGTCCCGACGCCCTATCAGGCGCCGGAGAAGAAGGCCAAGAAGATGGCCAAGGGGGTCCGGAGTGGCCCCCGCCGCAAGGGAACTTCGGACGTGTCGTCCGAAGACAAGACTCACTCCTCCGCCGCCGAAGACGATGACGACGAGGAGGAAGAAAGTAACTCTCCCCCTGATTGGGGGGAGAAGAGGGCGGCCTCCGTAAAAATCTGGAGGCGGAGGCACCAAAGAGGGGGAAGGGCCCCTTTGCAGATAACTCCGCGTGGGACGTTGACAGCAGCCCGAAGCGACGCCCCCGAAATAAGCCCCCGGCCGCATGGTATGTACTACAAACCGGCGTACGTCCATGTACCCAGCCTCTCTTCTTCATGGTATCAACATGCTTAATCATGCTATGGCAGTCCGGCCCATGACAGCTCCCTGCGATCCTCATCGGAAGGTTCGCTGGATTCGAAGGCGATGGCCAGCGAGTCTCCGCCGGCCACTCACTCTCCCAAGGCCAAGGGCGACACCAAGGTGCTATCTCGAAGGACCTTCCCAAGCCAAGGGGAGGTTCAGAAGGCCGTCAGGGAGGCGACGGAGGGCGAAACCTCGGTCGCCGAACACCTGGGGGAGCAGATCCCCATGTTGACCAGCTATGGGGGCCGTGTTCAGTTTGGCCCCCAACCGGATACGGTTCCAGAGACCTATACGGCTCTGGAATCCGGAGAGTAGCCTCCGTAGAGAGAAGGAGGTGTGCCTATCCCGCTGGTGACCTCTGTCCAACCAGAGGCATCGGATAATCTGTTGGAAGTGCTACGAGGCAGTTCCATTGTGGATGAACACGGTGTCCTTATGGGTACGGTGATTGAGAGGGTTCAGTCCGTCAAGAGCGGGCTAACCGAAGCCTGCAGTAGCTTTGCTGACAGGATTTGATGTAAGCAGCGTAAAAGAGAAAGTCCCAATATAGACAGTGTAGCCCCTGAGACATTGTCCGGTGTTCAGAAAGAAAATCCAGACAGAGGAAAGTAATGTTTGCAGGAAAAACTAAATATGTGTTATGAACACAGGTGTCGCTGCTGGCCGCCACCTCTCATGCCGCTGAGGTCTTCGGACTAAAGCAGAGTCTGGACCGGGCCGAAGAAGAGCTCTACCTTGTGAAAAGGCAGCTGGAGAACAAGCAAGGTATGTGGAGACTTGCTATATTTTTGGAAAGAATAAACGATGTATATTGATTGTAGTGCCGTGGTATTTGTAGGAGCGGCGACTCAGGTTGAAACCCTCAAGAAAGCGCTGTCCGAGGCCGAGGAGAGGGCGGTGAAGGAACGAGCCGTACAGAAAAAGCATGAGGTCTGGGTCAGGAAGGTCCAACAGGAGCTCCAGGATGCTTCAAAGAAATACGAGTCCGTGGAGCGTCAACATGCGGACCAAGAATCTGAACTTGAGAAGGCCTGCCAGAGCGCACAAGAGGCCCGGACCGAAGCTCAAGGCGCCCTCCAGGAAATCCAGGAGGCCAAAAAGATCGTGGCGGGTAAGGCTTTTATTATGCAAAGCAAGTATGTGGAGAAGAGATATCTCTTACTGACCCGTATTTGGAGTTCTGCAGGGGTGTTTGCGGATCTGCCGCGGAGCGTTTCTGACCCTGTTGTATTCTTCCAAGACGGAGGGGGGATCTCAACGGAGAAGTTGTTCTGGTCACAATACCTTGCGCCAGAACATCCTGTGCCCTTGAGCGACCAGCTAAAACAGCAGGTCGAGCTGCATAAGGTGGCCGAACTGGCCATGAAGGGCTTGATAGTCCGGCTGTGGCCAACCGAAGTTATCCCAAGCAGCTACTTCGGTCTCGTGAAGCGGCCAGTCGATGTCTGCCCTTGGCTTGATGCCATCAAGCGGTCGGTTTGTATCGAAGGTGCGCGGATGGCCTTCGCCTGTGCCAAGATGTAGTGGGAGAAGATGAATGCTGCCACGGTCGCGACCGAAGGACCGCCTGTGGGCATGGAGTACCACACGCCCGAGCAATATTTTAGCGAAGTCCTTGAGGGATCCATCATTGTGGCGGAGCAGTGCACGAAGGATGTAATCTTTGAATGAATATTGTTATATCGTCTCGCCCTGTATAAAAACAAGTTCGGCTATGTAATATAATGTTTGTTTAATATTTTACCTCCTGCGCGGCCGTGTTTATGAAATTTTGAGAGTTGGCCAGTCATCGGCTTCAGCCCCCACGTAGGTAGTAAGGGAGTGTTCAGGATGGAATCTAAACAATCTTGATCCAATTTGGTTGGTCCTTGAAGGAGGTGTTTAGCGCAACGAACCAGGCAATCGGACAATGTGGCTTTATCACTCTCACTTAGCCATAGGAGTTCTACAATTAAAATTTTAGGTGCAACCCCTAGTGTCCGAACTAGGGTACTATAATCACCTGATCGGGTAAAAAGCTGATTCATCGCATAATGCAGCAAAATTCGCTAATGATTTGAACCCTTCGAAGAGCTGACCGGCTCTTGCCGCATCATGATTGTCAGTTTTCGGCTTTCTCTACTGAGCTGCTCATCCGGATGAACCAGGACACAGTCGCAGTAGTTCTCCCTTTACTACCCTAGCCTATACAGCGGAACATAATGTTGTAAGCACAAAAGCCGGGCAACCCAACTATTGACCAAAGACATGATTCGGAGCCAATGCATATAATGCTAAATTCGGGGTGCCGAACTATGTTGTAGAAAGTGTTCAGACTTTGTTGCCATATTATGGGTCGTGACGAAGCCCCTAATAGATTAAAGCGTACCAAAGTGTACGGTCGCAACTTTGAGAAAAGTCATCAAAGAAAAAGGGAAAAAAGGGGTAGTAAGCCAGTGCCACAAACTATTTCCGTTATAGTTTGATTAATATGTCAAAGCGTATTCGTACAAGAGGTGCGATAAGCAACCAGGCTATTTAACATGCCCTAACCAAGGGTCAATTGCTTGCTGGACCTGAAGGCAGGTAGAGTGATCATTAAAGAGACCATTTAGGAATTCCCTTGTACACAAGTGTTTCTTGCCATCTTGGTATATCCATCCTGCCGAGAGGACCGATGATCAGGTCGTCAGAAGAAACCTGCGGAAAAAAGGACCTAAAAAGGATAAAAAGGAAAAATGGAAAGTATGTGTGTCCAGGAGCGGTCGAGCCATATTATGGATCACAAGATTGTTATGCCTCCGTCTATGCCCATGGTATTTTGAGTGCATAGTTATGTACGCATGGTACGAATGCCGCTTCTTGGTTGGGACGGGGACAGAGGCTGAGTTGCTAGTCAAGCTCTTGACGAGTTGGGCTATCCTGCTGCAGAGTAGTCCGGACACGTTTGATAGTGTCTGATAGTTCGGCCGGCGAATTAAGATTCTGCTTGAAGAGGCTGCTCTGTACATCTGCTGCTAACGCGGCAGTGTGCTCCTCGGTACGGAGGGAGCGTTCCGTGTTCCCATTGATTGTTATGATGCCGGGTGGGCTGGGCATCTTGGGCTTAAGATAATCATAGTGTGGCACTGCGTTGAAGCGTGCAAATGCGGTTCGTCCGAGTAGTGCATGATAGCTGCTGCGAAATGGGACGATATCAAAGATCATCTCTTCGCTTTAGAAATTGTCCGGAGATCTGAAGACAACCTCTAGTGTGATTGAGCCTATACAGCGGGCCTCTACACCTGGTATGAGTCCTTTAAAGGTAGTCTTTGTGGGCTTAATTCTGGATGGATTAATGCCCATTTTGCATGTTATATCCTGATAGAGCAGGTTCAGGCTGCTACCACCATCCATGAGGACTCGTGTGAGGTGAAATCCAGCAATGATTGGGTCGAGGACCAGTGCAGATGAACCGCCATGATGGATACTGGTCAGATGGTCCCTGCAATCAAAAGTGATCGGGCAGGAAGACCATGGGTTGAACTTTGGGGCGACTGGCTCCATCGCGTAGACGTCCCTGAGCACGCGCTTGCGTTTTCTCTTGGGGATGTGGGTAGCGTATATCATGTTTACCATTTTACCTTTGGGGGGGGGACTTCTTCTGTCCCCCTGTGTTTGGTGGCCAGGGCTCCTCGTCATCGTCTACACTTTGCGACCCCTTCTCCTTGTTCTTGGCATTTAACTTGCCGGCCTATTTAAAAACCCAACAGTCTCTGTTGTTGTGATTGGCTGGTTTGTCTAGAGTGCCGTGTATCTGGCACGGGCGATTGAGTATGCGGTCCAAGCTGGATGGACCCGAATTGTTCCTTTTGAACGGCTTCTTCCGCTGGCCGGACTTGGAGCCGCTGAATCCGGCATTGGCCGCCGTGTCGTCGGTATTGTCACCATTGTTTTGACACTTTTGTCTGTTGCATCAGGGCTTGCCGTTGCAATTCTTGGCTTCCGCAGAGCCAGGTTTCGCTTGCACTGTTATTTCTACGAGCTAGCCCGCTATCTTCGCCCGTGCAAAAGTGGTTCATAAGTGCCGTTAGGGCTGCCATGGACTTCGGCTTCTCTTGGCCGAGGTGTCGGGCGAGCCATTTGTCCCAGATGCTGTGTTTGAAGGCTGCCAAGGCTTAGGCATCCACGCAGTCGACGATCTTGTTCTTTTTAGTTAAGAGCCTAGTCCAGAGTTTCCTGGCCGACTCTTCGGGCTGTTGAATTATGTGACTTAAGTCATCGGCATCCGGAGGTCGAACATCTGTACCTTGGAAGTTGTCAAGGAAGGCTTCTTCCAAGTCCTCCCAGCTGCCAATGGAATTTTCGGGAAGGCTGTTCAGCAAGTGTCGGGCTGGCCCTTTGAGTTTTAGGGGGTGGTATTTAATGGCATGAAGGTCATCGTCGTGGGCCATATGAATATGGAGAATGAAGTCTTCAATCCATACCGCGGGGTCTATGGTTCCATCCTATGATTCGATATTCACGGGTTTGAACCCTTCTGGGAATTCATGTTCCATTACTTCATCAGTGAAGTAGAGAGGGTGTGCGGTGCCTCTATATTAGGATAGTTCGTGACGTAGTTCGGATGGAGCCCGTCTGCGGATTTCGGCTCGGACATAATTGTACTTGCCATGCTCGGCTTGATAGCCGTTGTCGCGCGTTGAGGCACGCCCACGTGATCCGTAGATCGATCTGGTTGGATCTCTTTTATTCTTCAGGCCCTGCGGAGATCATACATGTATCCCTGAGCAGTTTTGTCTCTGCCTTTACGGCGAGTTAAGGCGGGCTAGTGTTCGGCTTGTGTTGCCGCTTGGTCCCGACCATGTGGTGGTCGGTCAGCCGCACTGTGTACTAACGTCCTGGGCTCCAACACCTCTTCATCGAATTGAGGTAATAATTTTGCGCTTTGGGTAACTTTTGGCTGGGCGCTTGAGGGCGTACTCCACGGCTGCGAGGACATCGTTCCATCTATCATTGAGCAGATCTTGATCAGCTTGAAGCTGTTGTTGTTTCTTTTTTAGGATCCTCACAGTGGCTATTAGATGTCACTTCAAGTGCTCCTATTCGAGAGGTTCCTCAGGCATGATAAATTCCTCGGTGTCGAGGCTTGCCTCATCCTCGAAGAGCGGAAGATAATTATTCTCCTCCGAGTCTTAGTGTGTGGCATGTTTACCAGGGCTAACTTTCCCATCTTCCTTTTCATCCTGTTCGGAAGTTGGCTGAATGGGGTATTCATTGTCTTCGTCACCATCCGGAGTGTTATCTTCTCCTGTGCCGGTGTTTCTGTCTTTGCTGCGGCGTGACTTAGAGCGGCACCGCTGACGCCGTCACTTTGGTTGTATCTCGGGAGGTTTATCCTCAACTGGATCTTCCTTGTCATCGCCTCTATTCTCTTTTGGTGCATCCACCATGCATACGTCATACGAGGAAGTGGCCGTCCAGCGTTCGGTAAAAGGCGGGTTTTGGGCCTCTTCTTCTCCGGCATCGTCGTCCATACCATCGATGTCATCGGAGCCATAATCGAGCATGTCAGTTAGGTCTTTGACAGTGGCTATTAAGTGGGCAGTGGGTGGTAAGCGAAATTCTCCATCATCGGCCTCCAGTTCAAACCGGATATAATTTAGTTGTGAGTCCCCCGCTAGGGAGAGTATTTTTAATGAGTTTTGCACATTGCCTAAAGGCGAGTGCTGGAAGATGTCCGCGGAGCTGAATTCGATGATCGACGCCCGGTCAAGGTTGTCATGCGCGCACGCACGTGCCTCCGAACCTGTAGCCGGAAATGTATCCGAAGTTCTGGCAACACAGATCTCACTTGATGTTGGGTCTGTGTGTGGCTCCAACGCCGCTACATTTGCGGCCTCCATGGCGGGGCTGATTCTCCCGTCCTCGGATGTCGTGATCTGCTCCGGATCTAGAGAAGGAGCGGTTGTAGGTTCCATCTCCTGGGTGTAGTTCGATGACAGATTTAAGCCATGTTCATCATGGTGACAGGGAGCAGCTACTACCGCGGTCTCGAACCCGTCGAAGATCAAGTCTCCGCGGATGTCTGTGACGTAGTTCAAGCTTGCAAATCTGACCTGATGGCCAGGGGCATAGCTACCGATATGCTCTAGATGGCCAAGTTAGTTGGCCCACAGTGCCAGGACGCCGAACACGAAGATCTATCTGGGGAGGAAGGTTTCTCCCTGGATAATGTTGTTGTGGATGATTGACGGGGCCATCGAACCTCTTGGCGACGACATAGTGGAACTCTCAATGAAAGCACCAATGTCAGTCTCAAAACCGGCGGATCTCGAGTAGGGGGTCCCGAACTGTGCGCCTGAGGTCGATGGTAACAAGAGACAGGAACACAATGTTTACCCAGGTTCGGGCCCTCTTGATGGAGGTAAAACCCTACGTCCTGCTATATTAATACTGATGAGAATGGGGGTTATAAGAGTTGATCTACCACGAGATCGTAATAGCTAAAACCCTAGAAGTCTAGCCTATCTGATTATGATTGTCCCTGTCCAAGGATCTAGCCCTCCGGTTTATATAGGCACCAGAGGGATCTAGGGTTACATAAAGTCGGTTACAGTGAAAGGAATCTTCATATTTGGTCGCCAAGCTTGCCTTCCACGCCAAGGAGAGTCGCATCCGGACACGGGTAGAGTCTTCCGTCTTTGCATCTTCACAGCCCATTAGTCCGGCCCATGGCTAATAGGCCAGGTGCTCAAGGACCCCTTAGTCCAGGACTCCCTCAGAGGCTGTCGGAGCTCGGGCACGCACGAGCACGGCGTTGTGGCGAGCGACAGGACGGGCGGTGGGCTGCTACGGGCACCTGAGGAAGCGCTGGGCATGGTGGCATGCTCGGCTTCAAGCTACGTCTACTCTACACATGGCGGGGTCGAAGCGCGAAAGCAGGGAGCTTTGGTGACAGTGGGGAATGGCGCTACGGCATGGGGGCAAGCAAATGGAGAGAGGGGGAACACAGTGGAGCTCACAGCGAGTTGAAAGGAGGCCTCGGTGAGCTCGGGGAGGGCTTGGTGACGACAGGAGGTCACCGGCGATCTTGGCGACCCGAGGAAGAAGAAGGTGTCGGGGCGGCTCTTCGAGGCGTCCGGCGTCTGGTAACAGTCACGCGATACTTACGGGTACAAAGTTTCGATCGGACACAGGGAAAGATAGGGGCTTATTGTTTCGCCTCCCAACCTTTTACCTCTAGGGTAATGTCAACAATAATACTTTATGATAACCTACATCTGAGTGGATATATATATATATATATATATATATATATATATATCTCCAACACATAGTTCTTGCCAAAAGAAAAAGTGTAAAAACGAAAGGTGAAGATCACCATGGATCTTGTATTAGGTTAGAAGATAAAAGTAAAAGATAGGCCCTTCGCAGAGGGAAGCAGAGGTTGTCATGCACTTTTATGGTTGGATGCACAAAATCATAATGCAATAGAACGTCACTTTATATTACCGCTTCTGATAAAGAACTTTATTATGTAGTCCGTCGCTTTTATTTCATCCATATCACAAGTTCGTATAAAGCTTATTTTCTTCACACTAATAGATCACACATATTTAGAGAGCAATTTTTATTGTTTGCACCATGAGAACTCACTTGAAGGATCTTACTCAATCCATAGGTAGGTATGGTGGACTCTCATGGAAAAACTGGTTTAAGGGATGTTTGGAAGCACAAGTAGTATCTCTACTTGGTGCAAAGAATTTGGCTAGCATGAGAGGGAAAAGCAAGCTCAACATGTTGGAGGATCCATGACAATATAACTTCTATTTAGATATAAGTAAATATAAGTCATTATGTTGTCTTCCTTGTCCAACATCAACTTTTTAGCACGTCATATTCTAATGAGTGCTAACAATTAGAAAACATGTACAAGATATTATATTTATATGTGAAGCCTCTCTTTCTTTATTACTTCCTATTAATTGCAGCAATGACCAAAACTATGTTTGTAAACTCTCAACAAATTTTATCCATCGTACTCTTTATATGTGAAGTCATTAATCTCCATAAGATCATTATATGACATTTTAATTTCTTTCTTTCTTTTCTTTTATTCCCTTAAGATCATAGCAAGAAAGCAAAGCCCTCAACTCAAAACGACTCTTTACTATATATAACTCACGGACTCGATTACATAGATAGATCTCGAAAGAAAACTCAAAGATAGATCATACTAAAAACTTTATTCTACTAAATCAAGATATAACCAAAAGGATCGAACTAAGAAAAATGATAAAAGTAAAGGTGTGATGGTGATACGATACTGGGCACCTCCCCAAGCTTCGCAGTTGCCAAGGGGAGTTCCCATACCCATGTATTTATGTCTCTTTGTTCGAAGGTGGTGATGATTGAGTTGTTGATGTAGTATACTTCTTCCTCAGTTTGCGCTTGAGGATAGAATTTCCCTCCCTTAAATCATCGATCTGCTGCTCAAGTCCTAATATCTTTTTACATAGCTCCTATTTATTTTCCTGCAAGAGACGAAAAGGGGTAAACTCGATCTTAGGTTTCTCTTCTTTGTTCAGAAGACTCGACTTTTTGAACTCCTCGTGCATATCCACAGGTTGGGGTAGTGGGACTTCATCTTCTTCTAAGTTTGTCTCCTCCTTTCCCTTTGGATCATAGTCTTCTTCTTCCTCCATGGTCCAACCATAATGTTCCGCATCCCTGTATGCCTTTGGGTTTGTGATATAATCAACTACATAGCTCTCTCCCTCCGAATATTGGGATGACATATTTTCATATCTGCCAGGAAAACAACACGAAACAAGAACAGAGGATTTTTCCATGGTACGGTGGTCAAAACCTTAGGGAGATTATATAATGAATTTTTACCGACCAAAAGAAGTGTTTTGCAAAAAAACAGAGTCCGGAGGGCACACGAGGTGGCCACAAGGCAGGGGGTACGCATAGCGGGTAGGGCGCGCCCTCCACCGTCGTGGTCTCCTCATGCATCTTTTGGACTGAGGAGTCCTGGATTAAGGGGTCCTCGGGCATCCGGGCTATGTGACGTGGGCCGGAATAATGGGCCATGGAGATACAAGATACAAAACATCCTCCCATGTCCAGATGGGACTCTCCTTGTCGTGGAAGGCAAGCTTAGCTTGCGGATGTGAATATTCCTTTCTCTGTAAAACGACTCTATACAATCCTAGCCCCTCAGGTGTCTATATAAACCAGAGGGTTTAGTCTGTAGAGGCAATCATAATCATATAGGCTAGACAATTAGGGTTTGGCTATAACGATCTCATGCTGATAAACTCTTGTAACCCCTATACTCATCAAAGTCAATCAAGCACGACATAGGGTATTACCTCTATCAAGAGGGCATGAACCTGGGTAAAACATCATGTCCCTTGTTTCATGTTACCATCAATCCTTAGACGCACAGTTCGAGACCCCCAACCCGAGATCTGCACATTTTGACACCGACATTGTTGCTTTCATTGAGAGTTCCGCTATGTCATCGCCATAAGGTTCGATGGCTCCATCAGTAATCCGCAACAAAGCTGCCTTGAGGGAGGTCTTTCTCCGCAGCTAGATCTTTGTTTTCGGCGGCTTCGCACTATGGGCCAACTCGCTTGGCCATCTAGAGTAGATCGATAGCTAGCCCCAGGTCACCAGATTAGTTTTGGAAATTTGGATTACGTCGCTTATATCTGAGGAGATTTGATCTTCCAAGGGTTCACAACCCCAACCTTCGCTCTGGCCTTAAATCCGGAGCGCGTCTCCAGGTCCGAACATGGGATTCCCGAGCCCGCCGGACTCTCTGCGGCCATTAAGCCTAGTATGGGAGAGCCGAAGGAAGCAGTATCACCGGCAATCATCATGAAGTCAGACTCCTCTCCGAACAGTAGCCCCGAACCCTTGGAGTTATCATCGTGTGAGCTCGGCCAAAGAGTTCTCTTCTCGACGGACTCCACAAACTCTCTTCTCCCTGACCGAACCTCCCCTTTAAGTGAGGCTCTGGACTTAATGCGATCCCTCATCATTACAGAGGAGCAACGTCCGAACCACGCCCAGCCCGGACTAGGGGCTGAGAGCGGGGAATTTTACGTCCCACCCACCACCCACTTCATCGCCACTATCGAGGACTTAACCGACATGCTCGATTATGGCTCTGAAGACATCGACGGTATTGGACGGCAATGCCGGAGAAGAGCAGGCCCAAAACACGCCGTTTACCGGACGATAGACGGCCAGCTCTTCGTATGACATGTATATGGTGGATACACTCAAAGAGGGTAACGACGATAATGAGAAAAATCCAGCTGAGGATATACCTCCTGAGACTCAACCAAAGCGCCGACATCAGCGGAGCCGCTCTAAATCAAGTCGTGGAAAAGACAGCAGTACTGGCACCGGAGAGAACAACACTCCAGACGACGCCGAAGTCCAAGAAAACCCCGTCGAGCCAACCTCCGAATAGGACGATAAGAAAGATGGGAAAATTAGCCCTGATGACCAGGCTATAAACGAAGACTCGGAGGATAGTAATTATCTTCCACCCTTCGAGGAGGAGGTGAGCCTTGGTGACGAATACTTTATCGTGCATGAGGAACGCCTTCAGCAAGAACGCTTTAGGCGCAGGCTAATAGCCACTACAAGGAGCCTGAAAAAGAAGCAGCAGCACCTCCAAGCTGACCAAGATCTGCTCAACGACAGGTGGACTAATGTCCTGGCAGCCGAGGAATACGGCCTCGAGCGCCCAACCAAGAGTTAACCGAAGCGTAAGCTGCTACCACAATTCGACGATGAGGCGCTGGTGCCTGTACCATCGGCGTGTAACGCAGCCGACCGACCACCACGTGGCCATGACAAAACGGCTGCTCAAGCCGAATACCAGCCCGTACTACCTTGTCGTAAAGGTAGAGACACAACAGCTCAGAAATATACTTACGACCTGCGGCAGGATTCGAAACACAAAGCGGGCCAGACTAGATCGATCTATGGATCGCGGAGGCGTGCTCCGACGCGCAAGGACGACTATCTAGTCGGGCAAGACAGCCATAACAACGCCCGGGCCGAAAAACCCCAGACGGACTCCATCCGAGCTACGTCGTGACATGGCCTGCTTTAGAGGCGCCGCACACCCCCTCTGCTTCACTGATGAAGTAATGGAACATGAATTCCCAGAAGGGTATAAACCCGTGAATATTGAATCATATGACGGTACAACAGATCCCGTGGTATGGATTGAAGATTTTCATCTCCACATCCACATGGCTCGCGCTGACGATCTACATGCCATTAAATACCTCCCCCTGAAACTTAAGGGACCAGCACGGCACTAGCTGAACAACCTACCAGAAAATTATATTGGTAGTTGGGAGGACCTGGAGGATGCATTCAGAGACAACTTCCAAGGTACCTATGTTCGGCCCCCAAATGCCGATGACCTTAGACACATAATCCAGTAACCCGGGGAATCGGCCCGACAGCTTTGGACAAGGTTCCTAATAGAAAAGAACCAGATTGTGGAGTGTCCGGACGCAGAAGCCCTCACGGCTTTCAAACATAGTGTTCGAGATGAGTGGCTCTCCCGACACCTCCGCCAAGAAAAGCCGAAGTCCATGGCAGCCCTCACCGCACTTGTGACCCATTTTTGCGTGGAAAAGACATATGGCTTGCTCACAGAAGCAATAGCACCAGCGACCCTGGTACCTCTGAAATCAGGGACGGCAATGGCAAGCCACAACGCGAGAAGCACAAGCATGGAAACAACCATGAAGGAATGCAAGACACAGCGGTTAACACCGGATTCAGCGGCTCCAAACCCGGTCAACAAAAAGATACATTCAAGGAAAACAGAGATGGCCCATCCAGTCTAGATAGAATACTTGATTGGCCTAGCCAGATCCATGGCACCCACAATAAACCCGCCAATCATACCAACATAAATTGTTGGATCTTCAAACAAGTCGGAAAGCTTAACGCCGAACACATGGGAAAGGGGTCACCAAGCGATGACAATGACCAAGATCTTCGTCAGTTGAACACAGGGGGACAGAAGCAATTTCCCCCTAAAGTAAAAACAGTGAATATGACATATGTCACACATACCCCTAGGAGGGAGCACCAACGCGCACTACGGGACGGCTATGGCAGGGAGCCGTTCGCCACCAAATTTAACCCATGGTCGGCTTGTCCGATCACCTTCGATCGAAAGGACCACCCGACTAGTATCCGTCACGGAGGTTCGGCAGCCTTGGTCCTCGATCCAATCATCAGCGGATTCCATCTTACACGAGTCCTCATGGATGGCGGCAGCACTCTCAATCTACTTTATCAAGACACTGTCCGCAAAATGGGTATTGATCCGTCAGGAATCAAACCCACTAGAACTACCTTCAAAGGAGTAATACCTGGAAAAGAGGCCCGCTGTACGGGCTCAATCACACTGGGAGTAGCCTTCGGCTTGCCAGACAACTTCTGAAGCGAAGACATGATCTTTAACATCGTCCCCTTCCACATAAGCTATCACGCACTTCTCGGACGATCTGCTTTTTCCCGCTTCAATGCGGTCCCGCTCTACGCCTATTTGAAGCTCAAGATGCCCGGTCCACGTGGCGTTGATACGTCTCCGTCGTATGTACTTTTCCAAACACTTTTGCCCTTGTTTTGGATTCTAACTTGCATGATTTGAATGGAACTAACCCGGACTGACGTTGTTTTCAGCAGAATTGCTATGGTGTTATTTATGTGCAGAAACAAAAGTTCTTAGAATGACCTGAAACTTCACGGAACATCTATTTGGAAATAATAAAAAATCCTTGCAAAAGATGAAGGCCAGGGGGCCCACCACCTGTCCACGAGGGTGGGGGGGCACGCCTGCCCCTAGGGCGCGCCCCCTACCTCGTGGGCCCCCTGGAGCTCCTCCGACCTCAACTCCAACTCTATATATTTGGTTTCGGGGAGGAAAAAATCAGAGCGAAGGATTCATCGCATTTTACAATACGGAGCCGCCGCCAAGCCCTAAAACCTCTCGGGAGGGCTGATTTGGAGTCCGTTCGGGGCTCCGGAGAGGGGAATCCATCGCCATCGTCATCATCAACCATCCTCCATCACCAATTTCATGATGCTCACCGCCGTGCGTGAGTAATTCCATCGTAGGCTTGCTGGACGGTGATGGGTTGGATGAGATTTATCCAATGTTGGAAAAAGCGGTAGGTGTAAGCGAGGCGGTTGGCCTTCGCCTAGTGCCTAGGCGGTGCTTAAGCGCCCTAGGAGCAGCCTAGGCGGTTATATAATTTTTAGTCTGGCTTGGGTGATCGACGAGCATAGAGAGCAAATCCAGAAGTTGACGCATGTGGTTTTCCCAGGTTCGGGCCCTATGGGGCCGTAAAACCCTACTCCTGTTCTTTGGGTGGATTGAATTGGGGCACAAGTTACAAACATAACCTGCTAGAAAGATGCGTGCAAGGTGCATCGACTGTGTAAGCATGTGCAAAGTGTTGACCCTTGCCAAGGTAGCCATTAGCCTCCTTTTATAAGCGAAAAGGGGTCACCGCAGTCGCATCATGGTCATTTACATGTATGAATAGTGGCTTCGATGTTATCTAACCCAATCATGTCGTACTAGGACAAGGGCATTCAATGCACCATGAGTTAATAATGATCCTTTGGCTAAAGGCGTCTCTCCTTCTATGCCGTCGGGCTGGCCACCTCTATCTTCTTGACGCGTCCACTAGACGGGTGTCAATAAAGTCAACCTTTATCCTCCCCAAGCTGCATGCTTGCTCGACACCTAATCTTGACAAGCCATCAACTGGTCTATGAGGTGGAGTGGCTCAAGAGAGAGGGGGTAATTTTCCGGCAAGGACTTTGTGGGGTCTGTGGCTTGCCGGTGTTGAGCTTGCCGACAACTGGAGTCTTGACCTTTAGTACTAACTTAGTATTTCTCGATGACTTACCAGGATGTCTTCTTCACGGTCTTGGCTTCCCAAGTATTGAGTCTTGGGTAGAGGTATCGTCCGGCAGGCCCTTGCCGTCCGGAGGGCTACAACTACATGTGCACAAGTCTGGGCTACTGAAGGACCCCTAATTTAGTACACCGACAATATCAGGTTATCATATGTGTATTTTATAAATTTAGGGCATATAAGTATGTTAACTACCAGCCACTACAATTGGAATATGGTCCTTTTGGCATTCACAGTGCAACATGGCATGATTTCTCGCTTGGGTAGACAATTTCTTACTTGCTCTGCCTAGACTTCTGCTTATGCCCTAGGCGAGGCATTTGGCCATTGCCTAGCGCCTAGGCGTGCCTAAGCGCCTCCTAGGCACTACCTTTTCCAACAGAGGATTTGTCATGTAATCAAGTTAGTTTTGTTAGGGTTTGATCCCTAGTATCCACTATGTTCTGAGATTGATGTTGCTATGACTTTGCTATGCTTAATGCTTGTCACTAGGGCCCGAGTGCCATGATTTCAAATCTGAACCTATTATGTTTTCATCAATATATGAGAGTTCTTGATCCTATCTTGCAAGTCTATAGTCACCTACTATGTGTTATGATCCGTTAATCCCAAAGTGACAATAATCGGGATACTTACCGGTGATGACCGTAGTTTTAGGATTTCATGTATTCACTATGTGTTAATGCTTTGTTCCGGTACTCTATTAAAAGGAGGCCTTAATATCCCTTAGTTTCCATTAGGACCCCGCTGACACGGGAGGGTAGGAAAAAATATGTCATGCAAGTTTTTTCCATAAGCACGTATGACTATATTCGAAATACATGCCTACATTACATTGATGAACTGGAGCTAGTTCTGTGTCACCCTAGGATATGACTGTTACATGATGAACCGCATCCAGCATAATTCTCCATCACCGATCCATTGCCTACGAGCTTTCCATATATTGTTCTTCGCTTATTTACTTTTCCGTTGCTATTGCTATCATCACTACGAAATACCAAAAACACTACTTTTACTACTGTTAGTGAGACACCTGAGAATCCAAATGATATTTCTAATTCTGATGCTGAAACACACTCTGGTAATGAACCTGAAACTAGTGATAATGTTCATGATGACGCTCAACCATGTAATGATAATGATATAGAAATTGAACCTGTTGTTGATCTTGATAACCCACAATCAAAGAATCAACGTTATGATAAGAAAGATTTTGTTGCTAGGAAACATGGTAAAGAAAGAGAGCCATGGGTTCAGAAACCCATGCCTTTTCCTCCCAAACCATCCAAGAAAAAGGATGATGAGGATTTTGAGCGCTTTGCTGAAATGATTAGACCTATCTTTTTGCGTATGCGATTAACTGATATGCTCAAATTGAATCCTTATGCTAAGTATATGAAAGAAATTGTTACTAATAAAAGAAAGATACCAGAAGCTGAAATTTCCACCATGCTTGCTAATTATACTTTTAAGGGTGGAAAACCAAAGAAACTTGGAGATCCAGGAGTACCTACTATACCGTGCTCCATTAAAGGAAACTATGTTAAAACGGCTTCATGTGATCTTGGAGCCAGTGTTAGTGTTATGCCTCTCTCTTTATATCGTAGACTTGATTTGAATAAGTTGACACCTACTGAAATATCTTTGAAAATGGCTGATAAATCAACTGCTATACCTGTCGGTATTTGTGAGGATGTGCCTGTTGTAGTTGCAAACGTTACTATTTTAACGGACTGTGATATTCTTGATATTCCTGAGGATGATGGTATGTCTATTATTCTTGGAAGACCCTTTTTGAATACTGCAGGGGCTGTTATTGATTGCACTAAAGGCAATGTCACTTTTCATGTTAATGGTAATGAGCATACGGTACACTTTTCGAGGAAACAACCTCAAGTTCATAGTATCAACTCTTTTGGAAAAATTCCATCGATTATATTTGGAGGTTTTGAATTTCCTCTTCCTACTGTCAAGAAGAAATATGATATTCTTATTATTGGGGATGTGCATATCCCTATTGAGGTAACATAGTGTTATTAGAAATTTCTCCGGTTCCATGTTATTCGGAATGAGTTCGTTAACAAGACTTGATCAACCTTGTTAGTGGATTCCTTTTGATGAACATGAGATTGATGAAACTAGAAGGCACAACCTTCTGTACCCTCCTCTTACTTTCTGTTATTATATTAAATAAAATAAAAATAGTATTTTTCTGTCTGTTATCTGATTTATCCATGCAATATAAAAATACCCCGAAAATAAAAGTTCTCCAAATGCCCTGAAATTTAAATATGTTTTTTTCTGGAATATTTGAGAATATTTGGCACTGAGAACACATCAGGAGGAGCTGGCACCTGTCCACAAGGGTCAGGGCCGCGCCCCCTGCCTCGTGGGCCCATAGTGGCCCTCCTCCACTTATTCCTGTACCCACATACTCCTTCTTCCACCCACAAACACGAATATCCAGCTCAAACCCGAGTCCAAGCTCATTTTGCTGCCATTTTCGATCTCCTTGCTCAAAGCACCTCTGGGGAGATTGTTCCTTGGTATGTGACTCCTCCATTGGTCCAACTAGTTTTTGTTCTAGTGCTTTATTCATTGCAAATTTGTGCTGCTTAGGTGACCCTGTTCTTGACCTTGCATGTCAAATTTATATGGTCAAAAGTAGTTTTGATGCATGATATAGGCTCTAGGAACTTGTAGGAGTAGTTGCTATCAATTTTGTTGAGTTTGGTTTACTTTTATTTCAAAGTTACTAAAAATTTCAGAATTTTTCAGAAAATAATGAAGAGACTTTTGAGGGGCTCATCGAGCCGAATCTCGAAGGAAAAGGCACAGAATCCCAAATATAATCTGCCTCGCACCGCAGAGGTTCGGTCGTGTGAATGGCCTTCCGATGATTTCTTGAGAGCAGCCGGGATTTATGAAGATTTTTATGAATTGGTTGAGAATGCATGCCTCACCGCTTTCCTCCACGACCAACGCGATCAGTATCTCTTACTCACAAATATATTTGTGCAAAACTTTCATTTCCATTCTAGGAGCTCACCACCTATGGCGGAGTTTTATTTATATGATGAGCATAAGGAGATGCCACTTTATGATTTTTGTCGGGTTTGCTTAGTCCCTTTCGAGGGCACGACAGAGGAACCACGTCGCAGCGATGTGGATGGGTTTATTGATACCATCACTGTAGGGGAAATGAGGAAGGTTTCCGATGCACGAATCACTAGCATTCATTTTCCTGTTTTACGCTACTTTGCAATATTTGCTAGTCGTTGCTTAATTGGTCGTGGAAACTGTCGAAACCTTAGTGTCCCTGATATTATTATTTTGTTCCACGGTTTATTCAGTGATAACTCTGTTAGTATGGGCGGTATTATTGCCAAACGGTAAAGTCTTAACCGTACAAAGGGCCCCATCTTTGGAGGCATCTATGCTTCACGCCTAGCTGCACATTTCAACATACCTATTAGGCATTATGAGAAGGAAGAAAAATTGCTGCCTCGTGTTTATTTAGATTATAAGAGTATGGTGGAACATAATTTTATTGTTAAGAATAGGGAAGGAGAGCTTAAATACAAATTGTTATTTGATAAACATCATCCTGAGACTATTACCCTGCCTACTCCTTCCTTGTTTGATTTATCTGCAGGCTAGTACCTTGTTCCGTTAGAGGCTATTCACGCCTATCGGAACCCTAAATCAGCCACAGAGCCAGAGCCGGAACCACAAGTTGATCCTCCACGACAGTCTAATTACCATTGGGATCCGGAAATTATTGCCAACCAGTGGCAGTCAGAGTCTTCTTCTTCGCAGTACAACCCCAACTATTACTATGGATATCCGCTAGGCCAACCGTGGCCATAGACCAACTTAGGCAAAAAGCCTAAGCTTGGGGGGTACGTATTTCTCACCGACATTATATTCATGTTCACACACTCATTGCTAGATGTCGGTGCTCATACTTTTTCATTGTATCATCCATGCTAGTTTATTTTCCTTTTATGCTTTCTTCTTGTGTGTTTAATAAACCTTAAGAAAAACCCAAAAAAATAGTTGTAGCTTTTAATTAGTTTACTTTCCATGCTTGTAGTAGTAATTAAAAAGAAAATCCAAAAAGATTTTCCTGTTCTTCTTTTGCTTGTTGGGAGCTTTCCAGTGTAAATAGTTTTATTTATTTTCTTTTCTTTGGGGATCAATAGGGGAAGACCATGATTAAATTGTTGAAGTAGGTCTTATATGCATTATTGTTGATCTGACAAAAGAGCCCATATTGCCTTGTCTTCTCCTGTTTATTGAATGCTTGCAGATTCCAGTTTAGTCCAATACACGTGCACTCTTATTATTATCCACATCATTCGGTCATACAAGTGAAAGGCAATAATGATCATTATATGATGAACTTATTGAGATGGGAGAAGATGATATGAACTCGATCTCTCTTGTTTTTGTAAATATGATTAGTCCATCGTTCCTCATTCAGCCTATTATGAATAAACATGTTTGCAATGACAACTAGAGATCATAGTTTCTTGTGCCATGCTTGATTAGATAGGAGCTTATAATGGTTTACCTTGTGTGCCAACATGCTATTAAAATGATTGTGATGTGGTATGACAGGGTGGTATCCTCCTCTGAATGGTTTACGTGACTTGACTTGGCACATGTTCATGCATGTATTTCAAACAAAATCAACATATCCTTAACGATATTTATGTTCATGGTGGATTATATCCTACTCAGGCTTGCATTCGGTGTTCATTAATTTTAATGCATGTTCATGAATGTTGTCGCTCTCTAGCTGGTCGCTTCCCAGTCTTTTGCTAGCCTTCACCTGTACTAAGCGGGAATACTGCTTGTGCATCCAACTCCATAAACCCCAAAGTTATTCCATATGAGTCCACCATACCTACCTATATACGATATCTACCTGCCGCTCGAAGTAAATTTGTATGTGCCAAACTCTAAACATTCAAATAAATATCTTGTTTTGTATGCTCGAATAACTCATGTATCAACTAGGGTTGTCCATATCTTCCATGTTAGGCGGGTTATTCTCAAGAGGAGTGGACTCCGCTCCTCACTCACGAGAAAAATGGCTGGTCACCGGGATGCCCAGTCCCATGCTTTATGCAAATCAAATCAAAATAATTGCAAACAAAACTCCCATTGGGACTCTTGTTAGTTGGAGGCACTCGTTGTTTCGAGCAAGCCATGGATTGATGCTTGTTGGTGGAGGGGGAGTATACACTTTACCATTCTATTTGGGAACCGCCTATAATGTGTGTAGCATGGAAGATTTTGCCATATCTTGGTTGTTATGTTGACAATGAAAGTATACCGCTCAAAATATTATTCATCTCTATTTCAAAACCGAGCTCTGGCACCTGTACAAATCCCTGCTTGCCTCTACGAAGGGCCTATCTATTTACTTTCATGTTGAGTCATCATCTTCTTATTACAAAGCACTAGCTGGAGAGCACAGCCGTCATTTGCATTCATCACTGTTAATTTATATTGGGTATGACTATGATTGGATCTCTTTTACCATGAATTACAATGTCTAGTCAGTCCTTGATCTTTAAAGGTGCTCCGCATTTATGTTTTGCGGTCTCAGAAAGGGCTAGCGAGATACCATCTTGTTATATCATATTATGGTTGTTTTGAGAAAGTGTTGTCATCCGAGATTTATTATTATTGCTTGCTAGTTGATTATGCCATTGATATGAGTAAACATGAGACCTATGTGTTATTGTGAATGTGGTTAGTTCATAATCTTTGCTGAAAACTTGAATGCTGGCTTTACATATTTACAACAACAAGAGCAAACAGAGTTTGTAAAGTTTTTCTTTATCACTTTCAGTTTATCAACTGAATTGCTTGAGGACAAGCAAAGGTTTAAGCTTGGGGGAGTTGATACGTCTCCGTCGTATCTACTTTTCCAAACACTTTTTCCCTTGTTTTGGACTCTAACTTGCATGATTTGAATGGAACTAACCCAGACTGACGCTATTTTCAGCAGAATTGCTATGGTGTTATTTATGTGCAGAAACCAAAGTTCTCAGAATGACCTGAAACTTCACGGAACATCTATTCGGAAATAATAAAAAATCCTTGCAAAAGATGAAGGCCAGGGGGCCAACCACCTGTCCACAAGGATGGGGCCGCGCCTGTATAACATCCCAAATTTTCAATTTGGAATGTTATACATTAGATCATCAATGCATATCATATTTTTATTTTCTTCTGGCTTGATCATAGAAATTCTACGCAACTCAAGGACCCTCGGAGAGAGTTGGGGATTTCATGATTTTCATATTTGAGTTTTCTCAAATTTTGAAAATAGGATCATTTGATTTTATTTATTTCATCTTCAATTATTTCTATTACAAAAATATGAGAGAGGGAATAAAACGACTTTCCCAAAATAAAGAAATATTGAGGAATTAATAATAAAATCAAATAAGATTTTATTTTGGAGTTATTTGCTATTTTATTTGAATTTAGGAAAAATGCGTGTTTTTCAAAATTGAATTTAGGCCCCAAATAAATGTTCATCCTGTTCGGCTTGATTTTAGAAGCTGGGGAAAATTTATTTTGGGATTTTTGGAGCCCGTTTAGTATTTCTTTTATTTGTTTTTCTGCGCATAATTATTAAAAAAAAACAAAACCAACTTTGGGCCGTGTTCCGCAAGGACTCCGTCCGGCCGGCCTTTATAAGCCGAGGAGCCCAGCCCGGAACCTCCCAAACCCTAGAGCCCCAGCCCCGCCGCCTCTAGCGTCGCCGCCGCCCGCGCCGCTAGTCGCCGCCCTGCTGCACCGCCACCGCCCTACCGCCGCGCCGCGCCACCGCTGGAGCCCCGCTGCCGCCGCCGCGAAGGTTGACCCGCCACCGCCGCCGGTTTTTCCTAGAAAACCATTCGGTTTTCGCCGGTTTTTCGATCAGTTTTTTTAGATACGTTTTTTTATTGATCGGTTTTTTCGGTTTAGTTTATTTAGCGAGCGTTCGCACATTCATTCGTTTTAATGAACGTGTTCATCATTTAGTTCCAGATAACGAACGTTCGCTCGTGAATATGTTCATCGTTTTTCTTTTTCTCGGATTTTCTGCGATTATTTCTAATCGCGATTTCTAATCCGATTTTCGTTCTAGTATAACTTTTCGCTCATTTATCGGAATCAGGCGATTCAAGCGCCTGGAGTTTCGTCTCGAAACCCTCTTTCCGTTTAACCAACTCAAACAAGTTTTTGCCTCTGTAAAATTTGACTTAGATGCAGATTAGTAAACTAAGCTTGTTTCTTTCGCCGTTTGACTTTCCTTGCTTTGTTCGATTTGATTCTTTTTGCAAACCGGAGTTCTTAAGTTGAACTTTCTGGTTAGATCTCTTATTTGATTTTTACCTGTGCATTAGATGATTACTTATTGTATGCTTGTTTGTTTGTGATAGAGTACCCGGAGTGCGCCTCTTGCTACTCCGAATCGCTAGGTTTCGCGGATCATCAGCAAGGCAAGTAACACTTTGATCATACCTCCTACTACCCAGTTTTTATTGCATTAGATCAATCATCAAACATTGCATGATTAGGATCTAATTAAATTGTGGGTTTGGAAGTAGATGAGGTAATACATATTACCTGTTTTATTATCAAACCCTTGGGAGTTACTGCTACGTTGTTTATATTGCCATGCTATGCTAGTAGACATGTATTGGGTGAGTGTATCCATGACAGATGTGAGATTGTTAAATTAATGGTTTATTTAAGGTGGCAACTTAAACACACATCTGGGTGGATTGAGGCACCTGGGTATTCCAGCGATTGCCTGTTTTTCTTTATGGACCGCCACCTAGGCTCAAAGGGATCATGAGATCATTCATACTAGAAACTTCTGTGTGCAGCCACAAGCTACTATGGGCTCTAGCATAGTTGATTAAGTCGTGCGAACTCTTACAGTGGTAGACTAGCAGATGTAGGGGAAAGTAGGTGTAACGGTCTACCCGTTCGTAAGGTGCTAGCACTTCTAAAAGACTGTCTCGGTCATCCGTTTCTCAAACACCATGTAGTGCGAGAATCCCGACGGAGGAGATCGAGTCTTTTGCGGAAAAGTGCGCAAACCTCTGCAGAGTGTATAATCTAATCATGGTTAGCCGTGTCCCCGGTATGGACAGCTTGAGTATCTAGTACTTGGATTATCATGTGAATCTCATCATGCTACTCTAATTAATATTGTTGGGTTTTATATATATGATGCTTAATTGGGATTGAGAGGGTGTCTACACTCTCAATGTTTAATAACTACCATGATAGTTAAATAAAATTTATTTCTTTCAGTAGGGAAAAATTGGCTTTACGCAAAACTGTAACCATAGAGCTTTCCACCAGCCATATATGCATGTAGTATAGCCTTACTCTTTCATTACTCTCTATGTTTTACTTTGCCAGCATATTCCATGTGCTGACCCGTTTCGGGCTGCAACGTTATGTTGCAGACTTTTCAGACGACGAGTAAGGTGCCTTTAGGTCGTGGTTCTATACTCAGTGATGCCGTTGGAGTTGATGGACTCACTTATCTTCCAAGCCTTCCGTTGTTATCGTCATTAGATGGCCTTAAGCCATATTTATTGTAATAAGTTCTCTTTTGAGACATTCGATGTACTATGTGTGTGATTGCTACTGTGTTATAAATCCATTCAAGTACTGTGCGTGTTAGCATTACTGATCCAGGGATGACACTGAAGCACAGAGATCAGACTGTTTGAGGTCTGGTCGCTACGAGATGGTATCAGAGCACACGCTGACTGTAGGACATGAACACTAAGCTAAAGCCCTAGATCACTACTCACTCTTCTCATTTCTGACTTCTCATCTTTTCTACTCTTTTAGAATGGCGGACGCAAGGAACAAGTTCACGCAACTGGATGAAGATACACCCTTTGGACGTCACTTGAAGGAAGTCACTAGATACCTGAACATCGGAGTACCAAGCTTCACCGGAACCTACAACGCCACTTTACCTGAAGAGGAGTGCTGGATGATTCAAGTTCAAGTTCCAGGAAGGACGTTCATGCCAGTCACTGAGCCCATAGAGTTTTCCTTTGATGCACCAACCTAGAGTCTAGGAAAGAGCATGGCAGCTCACATCGCCATGGGACGTATTGGAGAAGTTTACCGCAATGATCTCAAGGATACTATCTACCAGATATGTGGGCGCCGAGATGAGCACTGGGATATGATCAGCACCAAGAAGGATAGATCAATCGCAGCTTTCATCCAGGAGTTAAACCAGCACATTCGACGTCAGGAGAACCAGATGTGCGCAGACATGATAGATCTGAAGAAGGCGAGGACAAGAATCACGGAACTGGAGGAAGAACTCAAGGCCACACGTGAAGATTACATGGAGGAAATCGAAGTATTAGTGGAGGGGAATGAAGACCTGATCAAGAAGATCGGAATATTCAAGGGAGACCCTACACCAGTAGAAGAAGACGAAGAACCCAAGGAGATTCGCCCGGAAGACTACATCATCATCGACGACACCGACTCGGACCCAGACGATAGCGATGATGACTATGTTGATGAAGCTGGAGCAGATATCATGGAGTTTGCAACCGAAGAATATTTCTAGTAGACCACCCCATCAGTAGTAGTATTCCACCATGTAAATAGAGTAGTCTGAGCACTTTTGCGATAGTTAGACCGATTGTATGCCCTTGTTTGATTGAATGAAGTGAATTGTTTGCAATTGCCTCATGTGCATATGGGTAGTGTTTTCTCTCTAGACCTCTCTCTATTCTTAAATCTCATCTTTTCTAAACCCATCAGATGCCTTCAAGACGTGACCCCCGAATTTACCTTCCCACCGGAGCTCAGTCAGTTGATCCAGCAGTAGAATACGTTGATGCAGTAGCTAGTCTAGAATCAGAATCAGGGGAACAACAACAACCCACCACCACCACCTGTTGATCAATTAACCCGTTTTCTTAGGCTGAATCCACCAGTGTTCTCCAGTAGCAGCGAGCCTATAGTAGAAGATGATTGGCTCCGCAAGACAGCAAGGGAGTTGACCACAGCAGGATGCACAGATGCGGAAAAGGTGAAATTTGCCGCACATCAGTTGGATGGACCCGCAACATCATGGTGGGAGAATTTCACAGCCACTTACCCTATCGACATTGTCACGTGGGACCAGTGTCAGTAGGCTTTCCGTACTGCTCATGTTTCAGCAGGAGCTATGGCCATGAAGAAGCGTGAGTTTTGCAACTTGCGCCAGGGAGGACGGACAGTTGGCCAGTATGTGGATGACTTTAGTAAGCTAGCACGTTATGCCCCAGATGACGTTGCTACGGATGCAGCTAAGCGGGAGAAGTTTCTGGAAGGACTGAATGATGAGTTGAGCATGCAGTTGATGGTAGCAAGCTTCAACAACTACCAGGAGTTGGTAGATCATGCTCTTATGATTGAAGGGAAGCATCAGCAGATTGAGAACCATAAGAGGAAGTATGGACACGGGAAGTACAATTCTGGAGCTCAGCAGAAGCCACGTTTTACCCCTAAACCGAGAGGAACTTTTCAGCATACTCATGGAGGCGGAGGTTTGCATAATCTTAATGGCCCCAAGAATGGTAATGGGAATGGAGGAAGCAACGGCCAGAACCGTACCAACCCATCAACCCCAGCCAAGAGAGACCTGAGCCAAGTCACTTGCTTTAATTGTCAGAAGACCGGACATTATGCCAATGAATGTCCTGAATCCCAGAATGGAAATGGCAATGGAAGCTCTGGGAAGAAGCCAAACCCTTTCAACAGGGGACAGGTGAACCACGTAAACGTGGATGAGGTTGAAGAACAACCGGATGTAGTAATTGGTAAGTTTTTGGTTAACTCTTTTACTGCAATCGTTCTTTTTGATACTGGTGCATCGCATTCATACATCTCACGGGGATTTGTGGATAAGTATAACCTGCCCACCAAGGTTCTTAGAACACCTATGCTAGTAAGCTCACCAGGAGCGGAGTATATGGCCAGCCGAGGGTGTTTTCAAGTGCCATTGAGTATAGGTAGGCATGTGTTTCCCTCGAATTTGATCATTTTTGAATCACAAGGTTTGGATGTAATTCTGGGTATGGATTGGCTGTCGATGTATGGAGGAAACATCGATTACGCCAGTAAGTCAATTTTGCTTACCACCCCAGAAGGAAGAAGGATCAAGTATGTATCCCGACATGTGCCTAAGAGGACTCAAGTAAATTCCCTAACAGGAGTTGTACAGGAGGAAGTACCGGTGGTAAAGGTTTTTCCTGATGTATTTCCAGAGGAGTTGCCAGGCATGCCACTAGATAGAGACATTGAGTTTTTTATTAAGCTTTTGCCAGGCACAGGGCCAATATCTAAGAGACCATACAGGATGCCCGCAAAGGATTTGGAGGAGATTAAGAAGCAGATTAAGGAGTTACTGGATAAAGGCTATATTCGCGCAAGTTCTTCTCCTTGGGGATCGCCGGTACTTCTAGTGCAGAAAAAGGATGGATCGTTAAGGATGGTTGTCGATTATCGAGGATTGCAATGAAGTAACAATCAAGAACAAGTACCCACTACCGATGATCAATGATATGTTTGATCGATTGCAAGGAGCCAAGGTATTTTCCAAGATCGATCTGCGATCAGGATACCATCAGTTGAAGATTCAAGAATAGGATATACCAAAGACGGCTTTTACCACCAGGTATGGGCTGTACGAGTATACCGTTATGTCATTTGGTCTGACTAACGCACCTGCCTATTTTATGAACATGATGAACAAAGTGTTTATGGAGTTTTGGGATAAGTTCGTCGTAGTGTTCATTGATGATATTCTGGTTTACTCGAAGAATTAAGAGGAGCATAAGGACCATATGCGTTTGGTACTTGGGAAGCTCAGAGAACATCAGTTATATGCCAAGTTTAGCAAATGTGAGTTTGGGCTGAAGGAAGTTAGATTCCTCGGACACGTTATATCTGGAGAAGGTATAGCAGTAGATCCCACCAAGGTTGACACTGTGACCAATTGGGAAGCCCCAACAACAGTTGGAGAAATCCGGAGTTTTCTGGGACTTGCACGATACTACCGGAGATTCATTGAAAATTTCTCGAAGATTGCGAAACCTATGACGGAGTTGTTGAAAAAGGATACCAAGTTCATATGGACTGAGGAATGTGAGGCCAGTTTCCAGGAGTTGAAGAAACGTTTGGTTACATCACCGGTGTTGATTTTGCTGGATCAGAACAAGGATTATGAGGTGTATTGCGACGCGTCACATCGAGGACTTGGAGCAGTGCTTATGCAGGAGGGAATAGTTGTTTCATATGCCTCACGATAGCTTAAGCCTCATGAGTTAAATTATGCCAGGCATGATTTGGAGTTAGCAGCCGTAGTGCATGCATTAAAGACTTGGAGACATTTTCTCATTGGAAACCATTGTGAAGTGTACACGGATCACAAGAGTTTGAAGTACATTTTCACGCAGAAGGAGTTGAATCTCAGGCAAAGAAGATGGTTGGATCTCATCAAGGATTATGATATGAGATTACATTGTCATCCCGGAAAGGCTAACGTAGTAGCTGACGCATTGAGCCGTAAGAGCCATGTCAACACACTAATGTCGGGGGAATTATCGAAGGAGTTAGCCGAGGATCTTCGTGAGCTATGTTTGGAGATAGTTCTGAGGGCTATGTATCATCATTGGAGATTCAGTCTACTTTGATGGATAAGATCAGAGAAGCTCAGAAGACTGACAAGGAGGTTTCCTCTATAATGGGGAGGATGGGCAAAGGAAAAGTTAAAGGATTTCGTGAGGATGAGCACGATACCCTATGGTTTGAAGACCGTGTTTATGTGCCCAATGACCCGGAGATCAAGAAGTTAATTCTGCAGGAGGCCCATTATTCACCATATTCGATTCACCCAGGAAATACCAAGATGTATTTGGATTTGAAGGATACTTTCTGGTGGACTGGAATGAAGAAGGATATTGCGGAGTATGTAGCAATTTGTGATGTATGTCAGAGAGTAAAGGTAGAGCATCAGAAGCCAGCAGGATTGTTACAGCCTTTGCCAATACCCGAATGGAAGTGGGATAAGCTAGGGATGGATTTTATTACGGGATTGCCTAGAACTTGTTTAGGCTATCACTCGATTTGGGTTGTAGTCGATCGTTTGACAAAGGTAGCTCATTTCATCCCAGTGAAGACTACCTACACCAGTGCTAAGTTGGCAAAGATATACATGAATAGATAGTATGTCTGCATGGAGTTCCAAGGAGTATTGTATCAGATAGAGGAACCCAGTTTACCTCAAAGTTCTGGAATCAGTTGCACGAAACTTTGGGTACCAGGCTAGAGTTCAATACAGCTTTTCATCCGCAGACAGATGGACAGACCGAGAGAGTCAATCACATTTTGGAGGATATGTTGAGATCTTGTGCGGTAGATTACGGATCTAGTTGGGACGACAATTTGCCATATGCAGAATTTTCTTAAAACAACAGTTATCAATCCAGTTTGAAGATGACCCCTTTCAAAGCCTTGTACAGAAAGGAGGTGCAGGACCCCCATTTTCGTGGGATGAAGTTGCAGACCGCAAGTTGTTTGGACCGGATTTGATTAAGGAGTCTGAACAGAAGGTGAGATTGATTCGCGATAGGCTCAAGGTAGCCCAGTCCAGGCAGAAGAGCTACGCAGATTCTAAACGGAAGGAGACAATTTACGAAGTCGGAGACCGGGTTTATCTTCAAGTATCTCCACTTCGAGGAGTTAAGTGATTTGGAGTTAAGGGAAAGTTCGCGCCACATTTTGTAGGACCATACAAGGTTTTGGAGCATATGGGAGAAGTAGCCTACAAGTTGGAATTGCCTGAAGGATTGTCAGGAGTTCATGATGTATTCCATGTTTCCCAGTTGAATAAGTGCCATGCAGAGATGGCTGATATACCGCCGAGAGATACAGTGCCGCTAGAAGCGATTCAGTTGGACAGTGATTTGACCTATGAGGAGAAACTAGTCAAGATTCTTGACTATGCCAGCCGAGTCACCCGCAGCAAGGTTATCAAGTTTTACAAAGTTTAGTGGAGCCACCACACCGAGGATGAAGCCACCTGGGAACGAGAGGAAGATTTGCTGAAGGGCCACCCTCACCTATTTCCTAGCCAACGCGAATCTCGAGGGCGAGATTCATCTTAAGGGGGGTAGGTTTGTAACATCCCAAATTTTCAATTTGGAATGTTATACATTAGATCATCAATGCATATCATATTTTTATTTGCTTTTGGCTTGATCCTAGAAATTCTACGCAAGTCAAGGACCCTCAGAGAGAGTTGGGGGTTTCATGATTTTCATATTTGAGTTTTCTCAAATTTTGAAAATAGGATCATTTGATTTTATTTATTTCATCTTCAGTTATTTCTATTACAAAAATATGAGAGAGGGAATAAAATGACTTTCCCAAAATAAAGAAATATTAAGGATTTAATAATAAAATCAAATAAGATTTTATTTTGGAGTTATTCGCTATTTTATTTGAATTTAGGAAAAATGCGTGTTTTTAAAATTGCATTTAGGCCCCAAATAAATGTTCATCCTGTTCGGCTTGATTTTAGAAGCCAGGGAAATTTTATTTCTGGATTTTTGGAGTCCATTCAGTATTTCTTTTATTTATTTTTCTGCGCGTAATTATTTAAGAAAAAACGAAACCGACTTTGGGCCGTGTTCGGTCACGACTCCGTCCGGCCGGCCTTTATAAGCCCGGGAGCCCAGCCCTGAACCTCCCAAACCCTAGCGCCCCAGTCCGCCGCCTCTAGCGCCGCCGCCGCATCCCGCCGCCCTGCGCCGCTAGTCGCTGCCGCCGCCGCCGAGGTTGACCCGCCACCGCTACCGGTTTTTCCTAGAAATCTGTTCGGTTTCGCCGGTTTTTCGATCGGTTTTTTTAGATCCGTTTTTTTGATAGATCAGTTTTTCTGGTTTAGTTTATTTAGCGAGCGTTCGGTCGTTCGTTCATTTTAACGAATGCGTTCATCATTTAGATCCAGATAACAAACATTCGTTCGTTAATCTGTTCGTCTTTTTTCTTTTTCTCGGATTTTTCGTGATTATTTCTGATCGCGATTTCTGATCCGATTTTCGTTCTAGTATAACTTTTCGCTCGTTTATCGGAATCAGGAAATTCAAGCGCCTGGAGTTTCGTCTCGAAACCCTCTTTACGTTTAACCAACTCAAACAAGTTTTTGCCTCTGTAAAATTTGACTTAGATCCAGATTAGTAAATGAAGCTTGTTTCTTTCGCCGTTTGACTTTTGTTGCTTCCTTCGATTTGATTCTTTTTGCAAACCGGAGTTCTTAAGTTGAACTTTCTGGTTAGATATCTTATTTGAGTTTTACCCGTGCATTAGATGAGTACTTATTGTATGCTTGTTTGTTTGCGATAGAGTACCCGGAGTGCACCGCTTCCTACTTCGAATCGCTAGGTTTCGCGGATCATCAGCAAGGCAAGTAACACTTTGATCATACCTCCTACTACCCAGTTTTTATTGCATTAGATCAATCCTCAAACATTGCATGATTAGGATCTAATTAAATTGTGGGTTGGGAAGTAGATGAGGTAGTACCTATTACCTGTTTTATTATCAAACCCTTGGGAGTTACTGCTACGTTGTTTATATTGCCATGCTATGCTAGTAGACGTGGATTGGGTGAGTGTATCCATGACAGATGTGAGATTGTTAAATTAATGGTTTATTGAGGCACCTGGGTAGTCCAGCGATTGCCTGTTTTTCTTTATGGACCGCCACCCAGGCTCAAAGGGATCATGAGATCATTCATACTAGAAACTTCTGTGTGCAGCCACAAGCTACTATGGGCTCTCGCATAGTTGATTAAGTCTTGAAAACTCTTACAGTGGTAGACTAGCAGATGTAGGGGAAAGTAGGTGTAACTGTCTACCCGTTCGTAAGGTGCTAGCACTTCTGAAAGACTATGTCTCGGTCATCCATTTCTCAAACACCATGTAGTGCGAGAATCCCGATGGAGGAGATTGAGTCTTCTGGGGAAAAGTGTGCAAACCTCTGCAGAGTGTATAATCTAATCATGGTTAGCCGTGTCCCCGGTTATGGACAGCTTGAGTATCTAGTACTTGGATTTTCATGTGAATCTCATCATGTTACTCTAATTAATATTGTTGGGTTATATATATGATGCTTAATTGGGATTGAGAGGGTGTCTACACTCTCAATGTTTAACAACTACCATGATAGTTAAATAAAATTTATTCTTTTGCACTAGGGAAAAATTGGCTTTACGCAAAACTGTAACCATAGAGCTTTCCACCAGCCATGTATGCATGTAGTATAGCCTTACGCTTTCATTACTCTATGTGTTACTTTGCCAGCATATTCCATGTGATGACCTGTTTCGGGCTGCAACGTTCATGTTGCAGACTTTTCAAACGAAGAGTAAGTTGCCTTTAGGTCGTGGTTCTATACTCGGTGATGTCGTTGGAGTTGATGGACTCACTTATCTTCCAAGCCTTCCGCTGTTATCGTCATTAGATGGCCTTAAGCCATATTTATTGTAATAAGTTCTCTTTTGAGACATTCGATGTACTAAGTGTGTGATTGCTACTCTGTTATAAATCCATTCAGGTACTATGCGTGTCAGCATTACTGATCCAGGGATGACACTGAAGCGCATAGATCAGACTGTTTGAGGTCTGGTCGCTACAGCCTGCCCCCCTAGGGCGCGCCCCTACCTCGTGGGCCCCCTGGAGATCCTCCGACCTCAACTCCAACTCTATATATTTGGTTTCGGGGAGGAAAAAATCAGAGAGAAGGATTCATCACGTTTTACGATACGGAGCCACTGCCAAGCCCTAAAACCTCTCGGGATGGCTGATCTAGAGTCTGTTCGGGGCTCCGGAGAGGGGAATCCGTCGCCATCGTCATCATCAACCATCCTCAATCACCAATTTCATGATGCTCACCGCCGTGCCTGAGTAATTCCATCGTAGGCTTGCTGGACGGTGATGGGTTGGATGAGATTTATCATGTAATCGAGTTAGTTTTGTTAGGGTTTGATCCCTAGTATCCACTATGTTCTGAGATTGATGTTGTTATGACTTTGCTATGCTTAATGCTTGTCACTAGGGCCCGAGTGCCATGATTTCAGATCTAAACCTATTTTGTTTTCATCGATATATGAGAGTTATTGATCCTATCTTGCAAGTCTGTAGTCACCTATTATGTGTTATGATCCGTTAACCCCAAAGTGACAATAATCAGGATACTTACCGGTGATGACCATAGTTTGAGGAGTTCATGTATTCACTATGTGTTAATGTTTTGCTCCGGTACTCTATTATAAGGAGGCCTTAATATCCCTTAATTTCCATTAGGACCCCGCTGCCACGGGAGGGTAGGACAAAAGATGTCATGCAAGTTCTTCTCCATAAGCACGTATGACTATATTCGGGATACATGCCTACATTACATTGATGAATTGGAGCTAGTTCTGTGTCACCCTATGTTATGACTGTTACATGATGAACCGCATCCGACATAATTCTCCATCACCGATCCATTGCCTACGAGCTTTCCATATATTGTTCTTTGCTTATTTACTTTTCGGTTGCTATTGTTATCATCACTACAAAATACCGAAAACACTACTTTTACTACTGTTACCTTTTGCTACCATTACCACTACTATCATATTACTTTGCTGCTAAATACTTTGCTGCAGATATTAAGTTTCTAGGTGTGGTTGAATTGACAACTCAGCTGCTAATACTTGAGAATATTCTTTGGCTCCCCTTGTGTCGAATCAATAAATTTGGGTTGAATACTCTACCCTCGAAAACTGTTGCGATCCCCTATACTTGTGGGTTATCAGGCATCATTACAATCAATGGAAACAAGGATCAGTCCCTCCGCACTAAGAAGCATACAGCGGCCATTGCGGCTGAAGAACATAGTGGCCCTATCAAGCCACACAGCCCCTCGGTTGTCAGTCCATCGGACTTCCCCAAGCAGGATCAATCAGTCCTACATACTGGCAGTCCGGCAACTTCAGGGCTGGATTAGTAGCCTAGCCTCCATCGACCGCCACGTACATCAGCGGAACTTGTACGGCGCGTGCACAATTATGCACTCAGAATACCTTGGGCATCGACGGAGGCAATATACGGACAGGTCTATACAAAGGTTCAACCTTATACGGCCTTGCCCTTTCTTTAATCATCATTCCTTTTTATCGCAGGTGAATCAACACTTACTCATTCTTCGGACCCACGAGGACTATTTCCGAGCCCGGTTCCGTATACATGGCCGAAGACCATCCCTTTAAAGAAATCTTTATTATTTGGGCGAAAAGCGGCACAGACGTGTGGCACAAAGACTACAACTTTGCTCAAGGACCACTATAGAGCTTTTCCCTTCGCCCTAGACCCCCGGCATGTAAAATGGCCTTGGTGATTATGGTACCTTCTGTAAGATTACATTTTGACGTATCAATCAGATTTTGGTGAACCAAAATTCTTATTTGGTATCGTTTTTATTCCGTCTGTTATGTGGTTCCACATACACACCTCGACATAAAACTGCCAGGGGCTCTATAAGGCAACATATGTGTTGCCAAACAAAAGTCCGGACAACTTTTCAGCACAATTCGGCGTCCCGAGTTTGGCATTATATGCATCGGCTCCGAATCATGTCTTTGGTCAATAGTTGGGTTGCCCCGCTACTGTGCTTGCTACCTTATGTTCCGTATGATCGGCTAGGCTAGTAAAGGGAGAACTACTGCGATTGTGTTTCTGGTTCGTCCGGTTAAGCAGATCAGTAGAGAAAGCCGAAAACTGGCTGTCATGATGCGGTGAGAGCTGGTCAGCCAATCGGCGATTCATTACAATCATTAGCGATTTTTCCGTATTACACGAGGGACCGTTTCCCTGTCATCTATGTAACACAACCATAATCGGATCACCGCGTACATACCAGGGGCTACATCATAGACCCACCGTAAAACCTCTATGGCTAAGTGAAAGTGTTAAAGCCCTATAGTCCGATTGCCTAGTTCGCTGCACTGACACATTGGGTCAAGAGTGATCAGGTGTTAATCCGAACACCCCCATATTATATGTGAGGGGGCTGAAGCCAACGACTGGAAAACTTTCAGATTATAAAAAAGAAAAAACAGCCACACAGGAGGAAAAAAACTTTTAGGAAATGGTATGAATATAGCACAACCTTAATATATCATAATATTGTTCTCACAATTCCAGTGCATCTATTCGAACAAAATGTCCTTCGAGCACTGGCCCTCTATCAAGCGGGCGCCCTCTAGGACGTCCTCCAAATAATGCTCCAGCGTGTGGAGGTCCTTGCTGCCAGGCAGGCCTTTAGCCGCAACATCGGTGGCCTTCATATTTGCCTAGTACATCTTGACGCGGGCGAAGGCCATCCGAGCACTTTCTATGCACGCTGACCGCTTGACGGCATCGATACACGGCACTGCATCGATAAGTCACTGCACAAAACCGAAAAAGCTATTTGGAATGGGTTCAGCCGGCCATAGCCGGACCACGACGTCCTTCATGGAAGCTCCGGACATCTTGTGGAGCTCGGCCCACTGTGCCATCTGTTCGTTCAGCAACGCCTGACACCGTGGCATGTTGAATTGTGACCATAAAAGCTTCTCCGTAGAACGTCCTTCCCGCGCTTGGAAGAACTGTGCTGCGTCAGAGACACTCTTCGGCAGGTCCAAGAGCGCATTTGGAGAACTCCACAATTGATTAAGTAGAGCATACTTCGGCTCGCCGAATTTAGTCTGTAAAAGAAAGGGCTTACCAGCCGCTATCTCCCCAGCTTGCTAGATCTCCTCCCAAGCCGCCCTAGACTCGGACCATGCTTCTCTCGCCTCTTGTAAGGCCTTGTCGAGTTCGGCGGCCTTGGCTTTGTTATCCTCCTCGAGTGATTTGCATTTTCAAGTGGCATCCTCTAGCTCTCGCTCCATGACAGATATCCTCTCCTCGCACTGGCGCCGAGTGGCCTATTCAGCCTTTAAATCAGCAGCCGCCTTCTAGACAGCCGCATTACTCACTCTGGTCTGCTCCTTGGCCTGGGAAAGCTCGGCTCGCAGGGTCTCAACCGCGGTATCACCATCTATAGTCATGCATATCACATTGTATAGTTTTCAGCTTTGTGCTCATACTATTATACGTAAGAGGGCGCTCCCAAAACATACCTTGTGCCTCGTCGAGTCGCTTGTTAATATGGGTAATGTCTTCATCAGCTGATTCAAGTTTCTGCTTTAAATCTACAACTTCCACGGCCTGGGCAGTCGCCTTTGACATAACAGCCTATTTTCAAATTAATCATGTTACTTCCTGAGCAAATCTTTTTCGATCCTCTGATTGCCTCCCTGTGGAAGCCGACCAGAGTCTCAGGGGCTACTATCTATACACAGGTGCATTTTTGCATGAAAAGAGTAGTTATTACATTGCATACCTCGAAGCCTCTCAGCAGGCTCGTGAAGGCTTTGTTCAATCCTTTTCTCACAGACAGAATCCTCTCAACTACCATACCCATTAAGGTATGATGTTCCTCTGCAATGGACGCATTTTGCAATGTGCCCATCAGTGTATCCGCCACCTCCGGATTCCCGGAGGCTGCTACGGGAGTGCAAACTCCTTCCAAAAGGGTAGTCTTACTCGACCCTAGAGTCATCTTTGGCTATAAACCGGATAGTGCGGGGCCTGTATTGTTGGTCCCCCTGGGGGCCGCCTCCCCTGGACCCTTGACGGTTGAAATATTACCTTCGGGCACTGTCTCCTCTATCCCCCGCGCTACTGGATGGTCAGGGGAGATACTCCGGGAGGACACCTTGAAGTCGTCCGCCCTTAGGGGCGATGAAGCTTGTGGAGGCGTTTCTCTCTTCATCATCTCCGGAGGCAAGTCCCCCGACGAGGAGGACTATGGAGGTAGATAATGGGTTGGACTGCGAACGTATGGTTTATATATTACCCTTGCAAAACCAAAAAGAACTGGATATGTCTAGAGCATCCTTGTTCACTTACAATTTGGCCAAGGGCTTGTCCCTAAAAAGGAGCTCTGTGTCAACATCATCCTCCGAACGCGAACCATTTGACAGTGATATCTTCCCACTCTTAGGTGCCTCCACGTCCAAGCCTTTGGGGGCAGTCCTTTTCTTCCCGTGGGGGAAGGGATATACATTTCTTCTTATTCCCCTTTGTCTTCATCTTCAAAAGAGGGAGCTTCAGCCTCCCCAGATGTAGCATCCAGTACACCTTTAGAGTGGAGGCCACCTTCAGCCCTCTTGCTCTTCTTCTTGTCCTCCCTCGCCGGAATTTGATACGGCGCCAGGGCCAGCATCCTCATTAACACAGGATTAGCTGAGTCTTCCGGAAGTGGAGCCGAGCACCTGATTCACTCTACCTTCTTTATCCAGCCCTGGTTGAAGATAGGTTTCTCAATACATCGCTATGGGATAATTAAGCAAATTGCGTTTAGGGGTTGGGTACTTACCGAGGTATCCGGATGATTGCAGTCGAGGACGATGTCCTCAGATGTGTCCGGCCACTACTTTCGAGCCTTGAAGAATAGTTTCCACATCCCTCTGTGTGTTGTGTTGAAGAATTGCTGCAGGGTCCGTGACCCTTCTGGGTTGAACTCCCACATGTGGAGAGGCCGTCGCTGACATGGGAGAACCCGGCGAACTAGCATCACCAGGATCAGGTTAATGAGGCCGATGCCCTTTTCGAGCATGCTCTGGATACGGCTTTGCAATGTCTGCACTTCATCAGTTGATCCGCAGTCAAGCCCCTTATTAATCCACGATGCGAGTTGCAATGGAGGGTCAGATCGGAACGGAGGCGTGGCTGCCCCTTTGGTACCGCGAGGTTCCGTGATGTAAAACCACTTCTACTACCATAAGTTGGGTGTTTCCGGAAGATGCCCTTCGGCTAGACAGAATTGGCAAGCTTTCCCACCATAGCACCGCCGCACTCCGCCTGCCCCCCTGTCGACTATGTTCGGCTTCACACTGAAGGTCTTGAGCCATAGGCCGAAGTGTGGAGGGATGCGGAGAAAGGCTTCACACATAATGATGAACGCCGAGATGTGGAGAAAGGAGTCCGGGGCTAGGTCGTGAAAATCTAGCCCATAATAGAACATAAGGCTGCGAACAAAGGGGTTGAGAGCGAACCCTAGCCCGCGGAGAGAGATGAACACAACCCTCTCGGCGGGTCTTGGTGTGGGGATAACCTGCCCCTTTGCAGGAAGCATGTGGGGGATTTCCGCAGTCAGGTACCTCGCCTCCCGGAGCTTCACAATATCTTCCTCGGTGACCGAGGAGGCCATCCACCTGCCTGGGGAGCTAAATTCGGACATGACTAGATGGCCTGGTAGAAATGAAATAAATCGAGACCTGGGCGCTGTAGCTCAGGGCTGGAAAGGCTGAGGAAGAGGAATGCGTGGGGGAGAAAGGTGGGTTTGTATCCCTTTTATAAAGGCGATGAATATCGAGTGCTTCCTCACGGGCCTTAAAGCTCGCCTTTTCCCAAGGGATTATGCAAACGACATGGTTGGATTACACATGGCCATATTGATAAGAATCCCATGATAAGCGGGCACGATCTCTGCTTTGAAAAGATGTGCCAATAAAGATCGTGTGTTGTAACATAGAGCGAGAGGTTGAAAGACGGTTCGAAATAATAACCAGGTAAGGGACATAACGTCTCGCCTCAAAAGCCATCAATAGATGGGACTTGTTAAATATTATATACTGTTGTGGTTGTATGTGGTGTCTATTTCGCAGAGCCGGACACGTTCTCTGTTCAAGGACTACTTTGAAGTATTCGGAGGAGAAACCCGCCTTGCAATGCCGAAGACACTTTGCGTGCCGGACACATCGTCATTGAAGCCTGGTTCAGGGGCTACTGAGGGAGTCTTGGATTAAGGGGTCCTCTGGCGTCTGGGCTATGTGACGTGGTCCGGACTAATGGGCCATGGAGATACATGATAGAAGACTTCCTCCCGTGTCTGGATGGGACTCTCCTTGGTGTGGAAGGCAAGCTTAACGTGCGGATGTGAATATTCCTTTCTTTGTAAACTGAATCTGTACAACCCTAGCCCCCTCTGGTGTCTATATAAACCGGAGGGTTTAGTCCGTAGAGGCAATCATAATCATATAGGCTAGACAATTAGGGTTTGGCCATTACGATCTCGTGGGAGATCAACTCTTGTAACCCCTATACTGATCAAAGTCAATCAAGTAGGATGTAGGGTATTACCTCTATCAAGAGGGCCCGAACCTGGGTAAAACATCGTGTCCCTTGTCTCCTGTTACCATCAATCCTTAGATGCACAGTTCGGGACCACCTACCCGAGATCTGCCGGTTTTGACACTGACTACTTTTGGAAACGTTTTGGACTCGGATTAGTTACCGTACTACATACCTATTCCTTTTCGGAGTCTGAAACATTCTGGAAACTATCCCTTATGTACTCCTCCGGTGTTATAGTATTAATAATATTGCTCTCAACATTTATGGGAGTACCTGAGATATAATGTTTGATTCTTTGACTATTTACCACCTTTAGATTTGTGCCTCCGGCGTTGTTGATATTGATGGCACCGGAGCGATAGACCTCCTCGATAATGTACGGACCTTCCCATTTAGAGAGAAGTTTCCATGCAAAAAATCTTAAACGAGAGTTGTATAGCAAAACATGATCACCCACATTAAACTCACGCTTTTGTATCATGTTGTCATGCCATCTTTTAACCTTTTCTTGAAACAACTTGACATTCTCATAGGCTTAGGTTCTCCATTCATCAAGCGAGCTAATGTCAAATAACCTCTTCTCACTGGCAAGTTTGAAATCATAATTGAGCTCTTTAATAGCCCATAAACCATTTTATAAGGAGACATACCCGTAGGGTTTTTATAAGCAGTTCTATAAGCCAATAATGCAGCATCAAGTTTCTTAGACTAATTCTTTCTAGATCTATTAATAGTCTTTTGCAAAATCAATTTAATCTCTCTATTGCTCAATTCTACTTGACCACTAGACTGAGGATGATATGGAGATGCAATTCAATGGTTAACATCATATTTAGCATGAATTTTACGGAAAGCACCATGAATAAAATGTGAACCACCATCAGTCATTAAATATCTAGGGACTCCAAACCTCGGGAAAATAACTTCTTTAAGCATCTTACTAGAAGTGTTATGATCAGCAATACTAGTTGGAATAGTTTTTACCCACTTAGTAACGTAATCAACAGCAACTAAAATATGTGTATACCCATTAGAGGATGGAAAAGGTCCCATATAATCAAAGTCCCAAAAACATCAAATGGTTCAATAACAAGTGAATAATTCATAGGCATTTCTTGACAAGACAAGACAAACTTATGAGCTTCCTTCAAGAGAGCAGGCCAATAAAAACCAGATTGCAATACCTTATATGTAGGTCTATCTCCAGCATGGTGTCCTCCGTAAGCCTCGGAGTGGCACTTGCATAGGATCTGTTCCTGTTCATGCTCAGGTACACAACGTCTTATAACACCATATACTCCTTCTCTATAAAGATGTGGGTCATCCCAAAAGTAATGTTTTAAATCATAGAAAAACTTTTTCTTTTGCTGGTATGTGTAACTAGGTGGTATGAATTTAGCAACAATGAAATTAGCATAATTAGCTTACCATGGAGTATTACGAGAAGCATTTATGACAGCTAATTGCTCATCAGGAAAGCTATCATCAATAGGTAGTGGGTCATCAAGAACATTTTCTAACCTAGACAAGTTCTCTGCAACGGGGTTCTCAGCTCCCTTTCTATCAATAATATGCTAATCAAATTCTTGTAACAAGAGAACCCATCTAATAAGTCTAGGTTTAGCATCTTTCTTTTCCATAAGATATTTAATAGCAGCATGATCAGTGTGAACAGTTACTTTTGAATCAACAATATAAGATCTGAACTTATCACAAGCAAAAACAACTGATTGAAATTATTTTTTAGTAGTAGCATAATTTCTCTGGGCACTGCCTAGAGTTTTACTAGCATAATGAATAACATTCAATTTCTTATCAACTCTTTGTCCTAGAACAGCACCAACATCATAATCACTCGCATCACACATAATTTCAAAGGTTAAATTCCAATCAGGTGGTTGAACAATAGGTGCTGAAATCAAGGCTTTCTTAAGTATTTCAAATGCTTCCACTCAATCATCATCAAAAAAAAGGAACATCTTTTTGCAAGAAATTAGTGAGAGGCCAGCATGACCAAGGGAACTTCCTATACCTTTGATATCTTTAGGACATGGCATCTTTTCAATAGCATCTACTTTAGCTTTATCAACTTCAATATCCCTTTCAGAAATTTTATGCCCCAAGACAATACCTTCATTAACTATAATGTGGCGTTTTCCCAATTAAAAAAAGATTAGTTTCTTCACATCTCTGCAAAACTCTATCAAGGTTGCTGAAGCAATCATCAAAGAAATTCCGTAAACGGAGAAATCAACCATGAAAACCTCAACAATCTTTCCACAAAAATCAAAGAATATATCATTCATACATCTTTGAAAGGTAGCAGGTGCGTTGCATAAACCAAAAGGCATACATCTATAAGCAAACGTACCGATAGGGCAAGTAAAAGTGGTCTTTTCATGCTCCACTTTTGACATAGGTATTTGAGAGAAACCAGAATAACCATCTAGAAAGCAAAAATGTGTATGTTTGGATAGTCTTTCTAGCATTTGATCAATAAAAGGTAGAGGGTAATGATCGTTTATAGTAGCTTTGTTTAATTTGCAAAAATCAATTACCATTCTATAACATGTAACAATTCTTTGTGGAATCAATTCATTCGTATCATTAGGAACAACAGTAATACCACCCTTCTTAGGGACACAATGAATAGGACTTACCCACCTACTATCAGCAATAGGATAAATTATACCTGCCTCTAGATGCTTTAATATTTCATTTCTTACCACTTCTTTCATCGTAGGATTTAACCATCGTGATGATCAACAACTGGTTTAGCATCAGGCTCCAAATTAATATTGTGCCGACATAGAGTGGGAGTAATGCCCTTAAGATCATCAAGAGTATATCCAATAGCAGCACGGTGCTTCTTTAGAGTTTTCAATAATTTCTTTTCTTCATGCTCTAAAAGGTTAGCACTAATAATAACATGATATATCTTCTTTTCATCAAGATAAGCATATTTCAAAGTATTAGGTAATTGTTTAAGCTCAAACACGGGATCACCCTTGGGTGGAGGAGGATCCCCAAAGATTTCAACAGGAAAATTGTGTTTCAAAATAGGCCCTTGCTTCAAGAATATTTCATCTAATTGCTTTCTTTCATTCATATACATACCATATTGGTTTCTCAATATATGTAGTAGGAACAAAAGGATCAGCATTATAAATAACATTTTCTTCTTCAACTTTAATAGGTTCTACTACTTTCACTTCAATGGGAGGATGATATTTAAACCACTTTTCCTTAGGGAGATCAACATGTGTAGCAAAAGATTCACAGAAAGAAGCTACTATCTCAGGGTCATGTCCATATATAGTGCTAAAATCACGAAAAACATCGATGTCCATGAAAGATTTAACACAATATAACTTAAGCTTTATACCTGACTCCTTAGCTTCATCGAGTTCCCAATCTTCAGAGTTGCATTTAATTCTTTCCAATAAATCCCATTTGAATTCAATAGTCTTCTTCATAAAAGGACAAGTACAAGAAGTATAGAGCATGGATACGAGAAAGCTGAGCATAAGAATTCTGAATAATAATTTCTCTTGAGAGCTCATGATTGGGGCATGAATATAGCATTTACATAAGCCTCCCCCAAGCTTGAGCGATACATTCTCCATCATGAGGCCAAATATATCATATATATATATATGTACATCTGGGCTATTCTGTTACGCGTAACAGAATATTATTCTGGTACCCTTTTTGAACTGACGTGGTTCACAGTTTGGACTGACATGTTTTTCAACAAGAACTAATATTCCTGCGTGCACGACGGACGGAAACAGGGGATGCAACATGGAGCTTCCGGTCATTCCCCGGCGCGATGCTGCGGGCCATTCGTTGCTAGAGGAGACATGTAAGGGGTTCCGCATGTCCGTGCGCTCAGCTGGATGAGTTTTGCGATCTGTAGTCACCGGAGGTGACGGCGTGGGAATTTTGGCGGCGGACATGGTTTTGGGCGTCAGTGTTTACTGTGGTGTTCGTGGGCCTCAATTTACGTCGTGTTTGTCATTTTTGATGTGAGAATTATCGGTATGTTATAGTTTTTTGAGATTTTTTTCATCTGTAATTTATGATTACAAGTTTTTGTGTTCTTGGTCGTTTTCCACGCCCGCCATGGAAATCTGTTCTTCTTTTTCTGTTGTTTTACTTTCGAATTGGTGTTGCAGGGAGAGATATAAGGACTATATGAAAAGATTTGCGCTGTCAATTTTGCTTTTTTGAGTTGTTTCTACCCCGGATTCCCATGTTGTTTTGTCGTTGGCGGAGGTTGTGTATGGTGTCTGACTGTCAGCTGCGATTTCGGGTAATTTGGTCAAACTATGTAATTAAGTTGCGTGTTTTTCAGTGTTGTTTTGAATTGATGCCCGTATGTGTAGTTGGACTGCTGCCGTGTCAAAGTTTTGTTACTGTGTGTTGACACGGGAGCCGCACCGATGGCTCTGCACTTTGATTATAAAGCCCGAGCCCTCTATCAGTTTCATTCTACGAGCTGCAACCAAAGAAAAGGGAGATGGATCCTGTGCTGGGAGAGGTTACAGAGGAGGAGGGCTGCAGTAGCGGAGCAGAGGAGGAGGAGGAGGCGCAGGCGCAGGCAGATGGCGCGACGTGCTGCCGAGGAGGAACTGGAGGCAGAGTTCAACAGACGACTTGCACGTGAGGTGATGGATACTTGCAACTCCAATGAATTGGAGCTTCTTTTCCCAGAGGGTAGGGGAAGGAACCATATTCAGATCATTAGTTGGGCTAGGGCGAGAGCAGCCACGGCTCCACATCCATCCACCAGGGCAAACAACTCCAATGAATATTATGTTTTTAAGATTTTTGTTGTGAGGGAGCAGATGTTCGAATGACTAAATGAATTCAACTTTATTTTTTTCTCTGAATGTGTTGTTTTGTCTGCATATGTTCGACATGTGCACCTTTGAACTGCTTGGTTTTCTGAAGTTGAACTGATTTGCGGTCAAATGTTGGATGGCTTGTGTAATAACTATTTCCTACCAGCTGGCTGCCCATCTGCCTATTTATTATTTTTATAATTTGCGAGTGTCCCTGACTATAAACGTTATCCATCTATGTGTGGTGTGTGGCCAAGTCTCCCCCCTCCCTTTTATTCATTCTTCCAGAATCAGATCTAGGATACTATCTCTTCTCTTCGTTGCCTTTTTCTCTGTTCCTGTGTGTTCGATGGAGGATTGTTCATGCGGATGCCTGGTAAAGATGGCGCGCATAGCTGACGGCTGTGTGTACGAGTCTGGTTTGGAGCTCACTCAGACTCAGCGGCGTGGGCAACTTTCTTGTTTGCTGTATGGCAACCATGGGTTTCGTACACCCTATGTTTGTCGCCTGACGGATGGTGACTTGAAGGAATCATGGGTATGTGTTTCTATTCGTTTTGTTTTCTACTTTCTTGTTGGTTTCTGTTCGAAACCCATGGACTGGATCTGCAGTTTTGTCTTATGAATAGCTTGTCTATATTTTTTTAATTTGGTTTTGTTGGATTTTAACAGTAGGGATTTCTGTGTGTATTTGTTCATTACTTAACAGTATTTAAACCATTTTTTGTATAATCCCTGATCTGTTTATGAATAGATGTTTTTACTGTATGTGTATTGATATGTATATTTTTCAGTTTAGTCAGTTCACATGTCTAGTTAGTTTTGTGTTATTGTTTTGGTTCAGATTTTTCCATTTTAGTTTTTTATGCAAATCATTCCTATATCTGTGTAAAAAATCAGTTATGTCAGGTGTTCATTTTGTTTTGTACTCCCATGTCCATTTGCGGAAAATGTCACCCAGGATCAGGATTGTTGCTCCTAGTTTCAGTGTTCTGAGGATGGAGACTTCAGACAAGAATGGGTATCAGTTGATGGATGTTGCCTACCACATCGACTTTGATGGTTGCATCAACCTAAGTACTGGGTGGAAGGAGTTTGCGGCTGAGTCTGGATTTGAGGATGGTGATGTGGTTATGGTTATGTTCTTGAGAGAAGATGACTCTCTGACGTTCAGAATTTATGTGCTATAGGTTTAAATGTGGCAAATGACGCCGGCTTTGAGATTTGTGTATGGTTGATTATGTTGCAGTATTTTTTCTTTTAAAACATTTGCATGTGAGATGGTTGAATTGTATGGTTTTATCAGAATGGTATGGAACTAGTTATGTAATGTTTTTCCTATTGTTCTGCTCAATTATAAGTGTTTTATTTATACATTCTTTATATTAGTACTGGAACATTTTCTATAGTCGAACTAATGGGCATCCTTTGTTTTGGCTGGTATATTTTTGATGATCATAACTCGGAGACGGTGCTATACGCTGATGATTTTTTTAGAACCCTTTTTTGTTATTGAGTTTGCTGAACTTACATTCTATTAATGATAGTACTGCTCTATTTTAGGGTGTCAATTACCAATCAAATTTGTTTGTTGTATAATATTTTTTTCTTACTTTTTTACATGAATTTTGGAGCACGTTTTTTTCTTTTTTATAGATGAATAATGATAGTTTTGGTATTTTATAAAATAAAAAAAATTAATCTTCGCTGCACAGTACTTTCTTTTTATTTTTGTACTTGAACCTTATGAATTGTAGTAGTTGAACTTTTTTGTAAATTCATTTCTGAAATTTTTATTTACAGTCTTATATATATATATATTTACTTCTTACCATTAAGATGTGTTTGAACTTTTTCACAATATTTTTGTTTATTAACTGATTTTTCTTGTGAGTTTTTTTTAAATTATTTTCATTTTTTATTTTTTGTCGTGCGTGATCTACTGGATTTTTGTAACGGGGCGAAGTACTTTGTTGGGCCATCGACCTGGGTCATTGTATTCGGCCCGGATAGCTTCTCTCGCGCGGCTGTGCAGCACGGCGTGCGCGTGAGCTATGTGTTTTGTCCCACCTCGCTAGTCGAGGGGGCTCTAGACTTGTTTATAAGCGCAGCCGACGCTCACCAGTCGAACTCCTCTGAACACTTACCTGAGCGCTTATACACGGCGCTCGCTCTCTCTCTCTTGACCTGTGGGCCCTGGACGGCAGGCCCTGCGGGTATGCGTATTACTAGGGATTCTCCCAGGGGCTCGAGTTCAAGCATCTAGCATTGTCAGGGCCTGCGCCTGTCCTTGGGCGGTCAATTTTTTTTTGTTTTTTTGGATCTAGTACTTGACTACACCAGTAACTTGGACTGGTACTTTTTTGTCCTTGTGCTGTCAATTTTTTCTTTTTCTTTTTTTTGTTTGTTCGCATATAGTACTGTGGCATGACTTGCCCCCGCACCGAACCGTACCGAGGGGCATAGTTGTACTGACACATCTTCCTTGTATGGACTTTCCCCATTATCTATCTTAGGGGTGTGGGTGCGTGGGGTGGGGTGGGGGGAAATAGAATAACCGCACTGCGCCTGTCAAACGAGCGCACTGCCGCGTTAGCGCGAGGCCGAGCCGGGGGGGAGGGACCCCCCTCCCCCATCCCGGTGAGGCCGAGCCAGGAACGAGCCATAGCAGGCAACGACGCGGCGTGCCGCGGCGTCGCATGCGGAGGCGAGTCCGTAAAATGACTTGCACCATTATCTTATCTTAGGGGTGTGGGTGCGTGGGGAAACAGAATAACCGTGTTTTCTATCTTTAGGGGTGTGGGTGCCTGGGGGAAACATGACTTGCCCCCGCACCGAACCGTACCGAGGGGCATAGTTGTACTGACACATCTTCCTTGTATGGACTTTGCCCCATTATCTATCTTAGGGGTGTGGGTGCGTGGGGTGGGGTGGGGGGAAACAGAATAACCGCACTACGCCTGTCAAACGAGCGCACTGCCACGTTAGCGCGAGGCCGAGCGGGGGAAGGGAGGTCGGGACCCCCCCTCCCCCATCCCGGCGAGGCCGAACCAGGAACAAGCCGTAGCAAGCGACGACGCGGCGTGCCGCGGCGTCGCATGCGGAGGCGAGTCCGTAACATGACTTGCGCCATTATCTTATCTTAGGGGTGTGGGTGCGTGGGGAAACAGAATAACCGCGTTTTCTATCTTTAGGGGTGTGGGTGCGTGGGGAAAATATGACTTGGCCCCGCACCGAACCGTACCGAGGGGCATAGTTGTACTGACACATCTTCCTTGTATGGACTTTGCCCCATTATCTATCTTTAGGGGTGTGGGTGCGTGGGGTGGGGTGGGGGGAAACAGAATAACCGCACTGCGCCAGTCAAATGAGCGCACTGCCGCGTTAGCGCGAGGCCGAGCCGGGGGGGAGGGGGGTCGGGGCCCCCCCTCCCCCATCCCGGCGAGGCCGAGCCAGGTACGAGCCGTAGCAGGCGACGATGCGACGTGCCGCGGCGTCGCATGCGGAGGCGAGTCCGTAACATGACTTGCCCCATTATCTTATCTTAGGGGTGTGGGTGTGTGGGGAAACAGAATAACCGCGTTTTCTATCTTTAGGGGTGTGGGTGCATGGGGGAAACATGACTTGCCCCCGCACCGAACCGTACCGAGGGGCATAGTTGTACTGACACATCTTCCTTGTATGGACTTTGCCCCATTATCTATCTTAGGGGTGTGGGTGCGTGGGGTGGGGTGGGGGGAAACAGAATAACCGCACTACGCCTGTCAAATGAGCACACTGCCGCATTAGCGCGAGGCCGAGCCGGGGGGGTCGGGACCCCCCCCTCCCCCATCCCGGCATGGCCGAGCCAGGAACGAGCCGTAGCAGGCGACGACGCGGCGTGCCGCGGCGTCACATGCTGAGGCGAGTCCGTAACATGACTTGCCCCATTATCTTATCTTAGGGGTGTGGGTGCGTGGGGAAACAGAATAACTGCGTTTTCTATCTTTAGGGGTGTGGGTGCGTGGGGGAAACATGACTTGCCCCCGCACCGAACCTTACCGAGGGGCATAGTTGTACTGACACATCTTCCTTGTATGGACTTTGCCCCATTATCTATCTTAGGGGTGCGGGTGCGTGGGGTGGGGTGGGGGGAAACAGAATAACCGCACTGCGCCTATCAAATGAGCGCACTGCCGCGTTAGCGCGAGGCCGAGCCAGGGGGGAGGGGGGTCGGGACCCCCCCTCCCCCATCCCGGCGAGGCCGAGCCAGGAACGAGCTGTAGCAGGCGACGCCGCGGCGTGCCGCGGCGTCGCATACGGAGTGATACGTCTCCAACATATCTATAATTTTTGATTGCTCCATGCTACTTTATCTACTGTTTTGGACTATATTGGGCTTTATTTTCCACTTTTATATTATTTTTGGGACTAACGTATTAACCGGAGGCCCTGCCCAAAATTGTTGTTTTTTTTTGCCTATTTCAATATTTCAAGGAAACAGAATATCAAACGGAGTCCAAACCGAATGAAACCTTCGGGAACGTGGTCTTCTCACCGAACGTGATCCAGGAGACTTGGACCCTACTCCAAGAAGTTTCTGGGGAGGTCACGAGGGTGGAGGGCGCCCCCCTGCCTCATGGGCCCCTCAGAGCTGCACTGACGTGCTCCTTCCTCCTATATATACCTACGTACCGCCATTAGACCAAAGACGGAGCCAAAAACCTAATTCCACCGCCGCAACTTCCTTTATCCATGAGATCCCATCTTGGGGCCTATTCCGGAGCTCCGCCGGAGAGGGCATCCATCACGGAGGGCTTCTACATCAACACCATAGCCCTTCCGATGAAGTGTGAGTAGTTTACTTCAGACCTTCGGGTCCGTAGCTAGTAGCTAGATGGCTTCTTCTCTCTTTTTGGATCTCAATACAATGTTCTCCCCCTCTCTCATGGAGATCTATTCGATGTAACCTTCTTTTTGCGGTGTGTTTGTTGAGACCAATGAATTGCGGGTTTATGATCCAACTTATCTATGAATAATATTTGAATCTTCTCTGAATTCTTTTATGTATGATTGAGTTATCTTTGCAAGTCTCTTCGAATTATCCGTTTGGTTTGGCCAACTAGATTGGTAGTTCTTGCAATGGGAGAAGTGCTTAGCTTTGGGTTCAATCTTGCGGTGTCCTTACTCAATGACAGAAAGAGTTGCAAGGCACGTATTGTATTGTTGCCATCGAGGATAACATGATGGGGTATTTATCATATTGCATGAATTTATTCCTCTACATCATGTCATCTTGCTTAAGGCGTTACTCTGTCTTTAACTTAATACTCTAGATGCATGCTGGATAGCGGTCGATGAGTGGAGTAATAGTAGTAGATGCAGGCAGGAGTCGGTCTACTTGTCACGGACGTGATGCCTATATACATGATCATACCTAGATAACCTCATAACTATGATAAATTCTATCAATTGCTCAACAGTAATTTGTTCACCCACCGTAGAATATCTATGCTCTTGAGAGAAGCCACTAGTGAAACCTATGGCCCCCGGGTCTATTCTCATCATATCAATCTCCATTACTTTATTTTACTTGTTTTGCTTTTACTTTTCACTTTGCATCTTTATACCAAAAATACCAAAAATATTATCTCTATCAGATCTCACTCTCGTAAGTGACCGTGAAGGGATTGACAACCCCTAAGCGTTGGTTGCGAGTTGCTACCGTTTTGTGCAGGAGAGAGAGACTTGCGCGTGACCTCCTACTGGATTGATACCTTGGTTCTCAAAAACCGAGGGAAATACTTACGCTACTGTGCTGCATCACCCCCTCCTCTTCGGGGGAAACCAACGCTAGCTCGAGACGTAGCAAGAAGGATTTCTAGCGCCATTGCCGGGGAGGCCTGCGCCAAGTCAAGTCAAGATTTACTCTCCCGTCAACGAGCCATTTCTGGCGCCATTGCCGGGGAAGCCTACGCAAAAGTCAACATACCAAGTACCCATCACAATCTCTATCTCTCGCATTACATTATTTGCCATTTGCCTCTGGTTTTCCTCTCCCCCACTTCACCCTTACCGTTTTATTCGCCCTCTCTTTCCCTTTGCCTTTTGTTTGCTCGTGTGTTAGTTTGCTTGCTTGTTCGTCACGATGGCCTTACCTAATTTTGGTGATCTTCACCTTAAAAGGCTAGAAGATATCGAAAACAATGTCAGGAAGTTTATGGTCTTGCAATTTGAGCATAATAATTTCTTTAGAAACGAGCTTAAGGAACAAAAGAGTTTTATGAGTTACATTAATAAAGAGCTCGATGATATGTCCAAAGAATTTGATAGTGTAAGAGCCCAAATTGCTCATCTTGAAAAAATGACCGCTGAAATTTCGGATATGCAAGCCACCTTAGTCAATAAGATGGCCGCTAACCGAATAACTATGAGAATCAAGATGAAGATCTAAAAGTTATTGATGTGTCCCCTATTAAATCTTTGTTTTGCAATATGAATCTTGATGAATTTGATTATGATCTTCCCTTACCTAGAAGGCGTTCTAAGAATTCTGAGTTTTTAGATCCTGATGGTGAAATTGATAAAAAAGGGATTGAAAGAAATAAAAATCTAGATATTGCTAAACCCACTATTTTGGATCTCAAGGAATTCGACTATGAAAACTGCTCTTTAATTGATTGTATTTCCTTGTTGCAATCCGTGTTAAATTCTCCTCATGCTTATAGTCGAAATAAGGCCTTTACCGAACACATTGTTGACGCCTTAATGCAATATTATGAAGAAAAGCTTGATTTGAAAGTTTCTATCCCTAGAAAACTCCATCATGAGTGGGAACCTACAATTAAGATTAAAATTAAAAATTACGAGTTTTATGCTTTGTGTGATTTGGGTGATTTGTTAGATTTCCGTGACTTTGATGATTGCTCTCTAAACTTGCATCTTGCGGATTCCACTATTAAAAAGCCTATGGGAAGAATTAATGATGTTCTTATTGTTGCAAATAGGAATTATGTGCCTGTAGATTTTATGGTTCTTGATATAGATTGCAATCCTTCATGTCCTATTATTCTTGGTAGACCTTTCCTTAGAACGATTGGTGCAATTATTGATATGAAGGAAGGGAATATTAAATTCCAATTTCCCTTAAAGAAGGGCATGGAACACTTTCCTAGAATGAAAATAAAATTACCATATGAATCTATCATGAGAGTCACTTATGGATTGCCTACCAAAGATGGCAATACCTAGATCTATCCTTGCTTTTATGACTAGCTAGGGGCGTTAAACGATAGCGCTTGTTGGGAGGCAACCCAATTTTATTTTGTGTTTTTTGTTTTTGGTTTTGTTTAGGAATAAATAATTCATCTATATTCTGTTTAGATGTGGTTTTATCTTTTAATTAGTGTTTGTGCCAAGTTAAACCTATTAGATCTTCTTGGAAGATAGTTATTTGATCTTGCTGTAATTTCCAGAATCTTTGTGCTCAGTGCCCGAATTGTCAAAAATCACCAGAAGGTGATAAAATAGTGATTCCAATTGCTGCTGATCAATAAAAAACTTTCCCAGGTCTTCTAATTTTTGTAGAATTTTTTGGGTTCCAGAAGTTTGCGTCACTAACAGATTACTACAGACTGTTCTGTTTTTGACAGATTCTTTTTTGCGTGTGTTGTTTGCTTATTTTGATGAATCTATGGCTAGTAAAATAGTTTATAAACCATAGAGAAGTTGGAATACAGTAGGTTTAACACCAATACAAATAAAGAACATGTTCACTACAGTACCTTAAAGTAGTCTTTTGTTTTCTTTCTCTAACGGAGCTCACGAGATTTCTATTGAGTTTTGTGTTGTGAAGTTTTCAAGTTTTGGGTGAATTCTTTTGATGGATTATGGAACAAGGAGTGGCAAGAGCCTAAGCTTGGGGATGCCCATGGCACCCCCAAGATAATCCAAGGACACCAAAAAGTCAAAGCTTGGGGATGCCCCGGAAGGCATCCCCTCTTTCGTCCACTTCCATCGGTAATTTACTTGGAGCTATATTTTTATTCACCACATGATATGTGTTTTGCTTGGAGCATCTTGTATTATTTGTGTCTTTGCTTGTTAGTCTACCACAATCATCCTTTCTGTACACACCTTTTGAGAGAGCCATGTATGAATTGAAATTTGTTAGAATACTCTATGTGCTTCACTTATATCTTTTGAGCTTGATAGTTTACTCTATGTGCTTCACTTATATCTTTTTGAACGTGATAATTTTTGCTCTAGTGCTTCACTTAGATCTTTTAGAGCACGGTGGTGGTTTGTTTTAAAGAAACTTGATCTCTCATGCTTCACTTAGATTATTTTGAGAGTCGTTAATAGCATGGTAATTTGCTTAATGTTAATATACTTGGTATTCAAGATATGTGAAACTTTCTTTTTAGTGGGTTGAATACTAAGATAAGTTTGATTCTTGATAATTGTTTTTAGATATGGAGGTGATAATATCATAGTCGTGCTGGTTGAGTAGTTGTGAATTTGATAAATACTTGTGTTGAAGTTAGCAAGTCCCGTAGCATGCACATATGGTTAAAGTTGTGTAACAAATTTGAAGCATGAAGTGTACCTGGCTTGTGCATCCTTATGAGTGGCGGTCGGGGACGAGCGATGGTCTTTTCCTACCAATCTATCCCCCTAGGAGCATGCGCGTAGTACTTGATTTTTGATGACTTCTAAATTTTTGCAATAAGTATATGAGTTCTTTTGACTAATGTTGAGTCCATGGATTATACGCACTTTTACCTTTCCGCCATTTGCTAGCCTCTTCGGTACCGTGCATTGCCCTTTCTCACATTGAGAGTTGGTGCAAACTTCGCCGGTGCATCCAAACCCCGTGATATGATACGCTCTTTCACACATAAACCTATCTATATCTTCCTCAAAACAGCCACCATACCTACCTATCATGGTTTTTCCATAGCCATTCCGAGATATATTGCCATGCAACTTCCACCACCATCATCATCATCATCATCATGACATGCTTTACTTTTGTCATATTGCCATTGCATGATCTTGTAGTTGACATCGTATTTGTGGAAAAGCCACCATGCATTATTTTTCATACATGTCACTCTTGATTCATTGCACCATCCCGGTACACCGCCGGAGGCATTCATATAGAGTCATATCTTGTTCTAGTACCGAGTTGTAATCATTATGTTGTAATCAATAGAAGTGTGATGATCATCATTATTAGAGCATTGCCCAATCAAAAAAAGAGAAAGGACAAAAAGAAAGGAAAAAATAAAGGCCCAAAAAAAGAGAAAATAAAAAGGGCAATGCTACTATCTCTTTTTCAACACTTGTGCTTCAAAGTAGCACCTTGTTCTTCATGTAGTGAGTCTCATATATTGTGCTTCAAAGTAGCACCATGATTTTCATATAGTGAGTCTCATAATTTGTCGTGTTCATACAAGTGGGAATTTTTCATTATAGAACTTGGCTTGTATATTCCAACGATGGGCTTCCTCAAAATGCCCTAGGTCTTCATGAGCAAGCAAGTTGGATGCACACCCACTAGTTTTCTTTTGTTGAGCATTCTTAGCTCTAGTGCATCCGTTGCATGGCAATCCCTACTCCTTGCATTAACATCAATTGATGGGCATCTCCATAGCTCATTGATTAGCCTCGTTGATGTGAGACTTTCTCCTTTTTTGTCTTCTCCACACAATCCCCATCATCATATTCTATACCACCCATAGTTCTATGTCCATGGCTCGCGCTCATGTATTGCGTGAAGGTTGAAAAAGTTTGAGATTATTTGAGTATGAAACAATTGCTTGGCTTGTCATCGGGGGTATAGAAGTTGGGAACATCTTTATGTGACGAAAATGAAGCATAGCCTAACTATATGATTTTGTAGGGATGGACTTCCTTTGGCCATGTTATTTTGAGATGACATAATTGTTTGATTAGTATGCTTGAAGTATTATCATTTTTATGTCAATATGAACTTTTGTCTCGAACCTTTCGGATCTGAATATTCATACCATGATTACGAAGATTTACATTCAAATTATGCCAAAGTATCACTCCGCATCAAAAATTCTCTTTTTATCATTTCCCTACTCGAGGAAGAGCAGGAATTAAGCTTGGGGATGCCTGATACGTCTCCAATGTATCTATAATTTTTGATTGCTCCATGGTACTTTATCTACTGTTTTGGACTATATTGGGCTTTATTTTCCACTTTTATATTATTTTTGGGACTAACCTATTAACCGGAGGCCCAGCCTAGAATTGCTGTTTTTTGCCTATTTCAGTATTTCGAGGAAACAGAATATCAAACGGAGTCCAAATGGAATCAAACCTTCAGGAACGTGATCTTCTCACCGAACGTGATCCAGGAGACTTGGACCCTACTCCAAGAAGTTTCCGGGGAGGTCACGAGGGTGGTGGGCGCCCCCCTGGGCGCGCCCCCTACCTCGTGGGCCCCTCGGAGCACCACCGACGTGCTCCTTCCTCCTATATATACCTACGTACCCCCATTAGACCAAAGACGGAGCCAAAAACCTAATTCCACTGCTGCAACTTCCTATATCCACGAGATCCCATCTTCGGGCCTGTTCCGGAGCTCCGCCGGAGAGGGCATCCATCACGGAGGGCTTCTACATCAACACCATAGCCCTTCCGATGAAGTGTGAGTAGTTTACTTCAGACCTTTGGGTCCATAGATAGTAGCTAGATGGCTTCTTCTCTCTTTTTGGATCTCAATACAATGTTCTCCCCTCTCTCGTGGAGATCTATTCGATGTAATCTTCTTTTTGCGGTGTGTTTGTTGAGACCGATGAATTGCGGGTTTATGATCCAACTTATCTATGAATAATATTTGAATCTTCTCTGAATTCTTTTATGTATGATTGAGTTATCTTTGCAAGTCTCTTCGAATTATCCGTTTGGTTTGGCCAACTAGATTGGTAGTTCTTGCAATGGGAGAAGTGCTTAGCTTTGGGTTCAATCTTGCGGTGTCCTTACTCAGTGACAGAAAGAGTTGCAAGGCACATATTGTATTGTTGCCATCGAGGATAACAAGATGGGGTATTTATCATATTGCATGAATTTATTCCTCTACATCATGTCATCTTGCTTAAGGCGTTACTCTGTTTTTAACTTAATACTCTAGATGCATGCTGGATAGCAGTCGATGAGTGGAGTAATAGCAGTAGATGCACGCAGGAGTCGGTCTACTTGTCACGGACGTGATGCCTATATACATGATCATACCTAGATAACCTCATAACTATGCTAAATTCTATCAATTGCTCAACAGTAATTTGTTCACCCACCATAGAATATCTATGCTCTTGAGATAAGCCACTAGTGAAACCTACGGCCCCCGGGTCTATTCTCATCATATCAATCTCCATGACTTTATTTTACTTGTTTTGCTTTTAATTTTCACTTTGCATCTTTATAACAAAAATACAAAAAATATTATCTCTATCAGATCTCACTCTCGTAAGTGACCATGAAGGGATTGACAACCCCTAAGCGTTGGTTGCGATTTGCTACCGTTTTGTGCAGGTACGAGGGACTTGCGCGTGACCTCCTACTGGATTGATACCTTGGTTCTCAAAAACTGAGGGAAATACTTACGTTACTGTGCTGCATCACCCCCTCCTCTTCAGGGAAAACCAACGCTAGCTCGAGACGTAGCACGGAGGCGAGTCCGTAACATGACTTGCCCCATTATCTTATCTTAGGGGTGTGGGTGCGTGGGGAAACAGAATAACCGCGTTTTCTATCTTTAGGGGTGTGGGTGCGTGGGGGAAACATGACTTTCCCCCGCACCGAACCGTATCGAGGGGCATAGTTGTACTGACACATCTTCCTTGTATGGAGTTTGCCCCATTATCTATCTTAGGGGTGTGGGTGCGTGGGGTGGGGTGGGGGGAAACAGAATAACCGCACTGCGCCTGTCAAACGAGCGCACTGCCGCGTTAGCACGAGGCCGAGCCGGGGGGGATGGGGGTTGGGACCCCCCTCCCCCATCCCGGCGAGGCCGAGCCAGGAACGAGCCGTAGCAGGCGACGATGCGGCGTGTCGCGGCGTCACATGCGGAGGCGAGTCCATAACATGACTTGCCCCATTATCTTATCTTAGGGGTGTGGGTGCGTGGGGAAACAGAATAACCGCGTTTTCTATCTTTAGGGGTGTGGGTGCGTGGGGGAAATATGACTGGCCCCCGCACCGAACCGTACCGAGGGGCATAGTTGTATTTACACATCTTCCTTGTGTGGAATTTGCCCCATTATCTATCTTAGGGGTGTGGGTGCGTGGGGTGGGGTGGGGGAAACAGAATAACCGCACTGCGCCTGTCAAACGAGCACACTGCCGCGTTAGCGCGAGGCCGAGCCGGGGGGAGGGGGGGTCGGGACCCCCCTCCCCCATCCCGGCGAGGCCGAGCCAGGAACGAGCCGTAGCAGGCGACGACGCGGCGTGCCGCGGCGTCGCATGCGGAGGCGAGTCCGTAACATGACTTGCCCCATTATCTTATCTTAGGGTGGTGGGTGCGTGGGGAAAAAGAATAACCGCGTTTTCTATCTTTAGGGGTGTGGGTGCGTGGGGGAAACATGACTTGCCCTCGCACCGAACCGTACCGAGGGGCATAGTTGTACTGACACATCTTCCTTGTATGGACTTTGCCCCATTATCTATCTTAGGGGTGTGGGTGCGTGGGGTGGGGTGGGGGGAAACAGAATAACCGCACTGCGCCTGTCAAACGAGCGCACTACCGCGTTAGCGCAAGGTCGAGCCGGGGGGAGGGGGGTCAGGACCCCCCCTCCCCCATCCCGGCGATGCCGAGCCAGGAACGAGCCATAGCAGGCGACGACGCGGCGTGCCGCGGCGACGCACGCGGAGGCGAGTCCGTAACATGACTTGCCCCATTATCTTATCTTAGGGGTGTGGGTGCGTGGGGAAACAGAATAACCACGTTTTCTATCTTTAGGGGTGTGGGTGCGTGGGGGAAACATGACTTGCCCCCGCACCGAACCGTACTGAGGGGCATAGTTGTACTGACACATCTTCCTTGTATGGACTTTGCCCCATTATCTATCTTAGGGGTGTGGGTGCGTGGGGTGGGGTGGAGGGAAACAGAATAACCGCACTGCGCCTGTCAAACGAGCGCACTGCCGCGTTAGCGCGAGGCCGAGCCGGGGGGGAGGGGGGGTCGGGACCCCCCCTCCCCCATCCGGGCGAGGCCGAGCAAGGAACGAGCCGTAGCAGGCGACGACGCGGCGTGCCGCGGCGTCGCATGCAGAGGCGAGTCCGTAACATGACTTGCCCCATTATCTTATCTTAGGGGTGTGGGTGCATGGGAAACAGAATAACCGCGTTTTCTATATTTAGGGGTGTGGGTGCGTGGGGGAAACATGACTTGCCCCCGCACCGAACCGTACCGAGGGGCATAGTTGTACTGACACATCTTCCTTGTATGGACTTTGCCCCATTATCTATCTTAGGGGTGTGGGTGCGTGGGGTGGGGTGGGGGGAAACAGAATAACCGCTCTGCGCCTGTCAAACGAGGGCACTGCCGCGTTAGCGCGAGGCCGAGCCGGGGGGGAGGGGGGGTCGGGACCCCCCTCCCCCATCCCGGTGAGGCCGAGCCAGGAACGAGCCGTAGCAGGCGATGACGCGGCGTGCCGCGGCGTCGCATGCGGAGGCGAGTCCTTAACATGACTTGCCCCATTATCTTATCTTAGGGGTGTGGGTGCGTGGGGAAACAGAATAACCGCGTTTTCTATCTTTAGGGGTGTGGGTGCGTGGGGGAAACATGAATTGCGCCCGCACCAAACCGTACCGAGGGGCATAGTTGTACTGACACATCTTCCTTGTATGGACTTTGCCCCATTATCTATCTTAGGGGTGTGGGTGCATGGGGTGGGGTGGGGGGAAGCAGAATAACCGCACTGCGCCTGTCAAACGAGCGCACTGCCGTGTTAGCGCGAGGCCGAGCCGGGGGGAGGGGGGGTCGGGACCCCCCTCCCCCATCCCGGCGAGGCCGAGCCAGGAACGAGCCGTAGCAGGCGACGACACGGCGTGCCGCGGCGTCGCATGCGGAGGCGAGTCCGTAACATGACTTGCCCCATTATCTTATCTTAGGGGTGTGGGTTAATGGGGAAACACAATAACCGCCTTTTCTATCTTTAGGGGTGTGGGTGCGTGGGGGAAACATGACTTGCCCCCGCACCGAACCATACCGAGGGGCATAGTTGTACTGACACATCTTCCTTTTATGGACTTTGCCCCATTATCTATCTTAGGGGTGTGGGTGCATGGGGTGGGGTGGGGGAAACAGAATAACCGCACTGCGCCTGTCAAACGAGCGCACTGCCGCGTTAGCGCGAGGCCGAGCCGGGGGACCCCCCTCCCCCATCCCGGCGAGGCCGAGCCAGGAACGAGCCGTAGCAGGCGACGACGCGGCGTGCCGCGGCGTCGCATGCGGAGGCGAGTCCGTAACATGACTTGCCCCATTATCTTATCTTAGGGGTGTGGATGTGTGGGGAAACAGAATAACCGCGTTTTCTATCTTTAGGGGTGTGGGTGCGTGGGGGAAGCATGACTTGCCCCCGCACCGAACCGTACCGAGGGGCATAGTTGTACTGACACATCTTCCTTGTATGGACTTTGCCCCATTATCTATCTTTAGGGGTGTGGGTGCGTGGGGTGGGTTGGGGAAACAGAATAACCGCACTGCGCCTGTCAAACGAGCGCACTGCCGTATTAGCGCGCGGCTGAGCCGGGGGGGAGGGGGGGTCAGGACCCCCCCTCCCCCATCCCGCCGAGGCCGAGCCAGGAACGAGCCGTAGCAGGCGACGACGCGGCGTGCCGCGGCGTCTCATGCGGGGCTAGTCCGTAACATGACTTGCCCCATTATCTTATCTTAGGGGTGTGGGTGCGTGGGGAAACAGAATAACCACGTTTTCTATCTTTAGGGGTGTGGGTGCGTGGGGGAAACATGACTTGCCCCCGCACCGAACCGTACCGAGGGGCATAGCTGTACTGACACATCTTCCTTGTATGGACTTTGCCCCATTATCTATCTTTAGGGGTGTGGGTGGGTGGGGTGGGGTGGGGGGAAATAGAATAACCGCACTGCGCCTGTCAAACGAGCGCACTGCCGCGTTAGCGCGAGGCCGAGCCAGGGGGAAGGGGGGTCGGGACCCCCCCTCCCTCATCCCGGCGAGGCCGAGCCAGGAAATAGCCGTAGCAGGCGACGACGCGGCGTGCCGCGGCGTCGCTTGCGGAGGCGAGTCTGTTACATGACTTGCCCCATTATCTTATCTTAGGGGTGTGGGTGCGTGGGGAAACAGAATAACCGCGTTTTCTATCTTTAGGGGTGTGGGTGCGGTGGGAAAACATGACTTGCCCCCGCACCGAACCGTACCGAGGGGCATAGTTGTACTGACACATCTTCCTTGTATGGACTTTGCCCCATTATCTATCTTTGGGGTGTGGGTGCGTGGGATGGGGTGGGGGAAACAGAATAACCACACTGCGCCTGTCAAACGAGCGCACTGCCGCGTTAGCGCGAGGCCGAGCCGGGGTGGGCAGGGGGGTCGGGAAACCCCCCATCCCGGCGAGGCCGAGCCAGGAACGAGCCGTAGCAGGCGACGACGCGGCGTGCCGCGGCGTCGCATGCGGAGGCGAGTCCGTAACATCACTTGCCCCATTATCTTATCTTAGGGGTGTGGGTCCGTGGGGAAACAAAATAACCGCGTTTTCTATCTTTAGGGGTGTGGGTGCGTGGGGGAAACATGACTTGCCCCCGCACCGAACCGTACCGAGGGGCATAGCTGTACTGACACATCTTCCTTGTATGGACTTTGCCCCATTATCTATCTTAGGGGTGTGGGTGCGTGGGGTGGGGTGGGGGAAATAGAATAACCACACTGCGCCTGTCAAACGAGCGCACTGCCGCGTTAGCGCGAGGCCGAGCCGGGGGGAGGGGGGTCGGGACCCCCCTCCCCCATCCCGGCGAGGCCGAGCCAGGAACGAGCCGTAGCAGGCGACGACGCGGCGTGCCACGGCGTCGCATGCGGAGGCGAGTCCGTAACATGACTTGCCCCATTATCTTATCTTAGGGGTGTGGGTGTGTGGGGAAACAGAATAACCGCGTTTTCTATCTTTAGGGGTGTGGGTGCGTGGGGGAAGCATAACTTGCCCCCGCACCGAACCGTACCGAGGGGCATAGTTGTACTGACACGTCTTCCTTGTATGGACTTTGCCCCATTATCTATCTTTAGGGGTGTGGGTGCGTGGGGTGGGTTGGGGGAAACAGAATAACCGCACTGCGCCTGTCAAACGAGCGCACTGCCGCGTTAGCGCGCGGCCGAGCCGTGGGGGAGGGGAGTCAAGACCCCCCCTCCCCCATCCCGCCGAGGCCGAGCCAGGAACGAGCCGTAGCAGGCGACGACGCGGCGTGCCGCGGCGTCTCATGCGGAGGAGAGTCCGTAACATGACTTGCCCCATTATCTTATCTTAGGGGTGTGGGTGCGTGGGGAAACAGAATAACCGCGTTTTCTATCTTTAGGGGTTTGGGTGCGTGGGGGAAACATGACTTGCCCCCGCACCGAACCGTACCGAGGGGCATAGTTGTACTGACACATCTTCCTTGTATGGACTTTGCCCCATTATCTATCTTAGGGGTGTGGTTGCGTGGGGTGGGGTGGGGGAAATAGAATAACCACACTGCGCCTGTCAAACGAGCGCACTGCCGCGTTAGCGCGAGGCCGAGCCGGGGGGAGGGGGGTCGGGACCCCCTCCCCCATCCCGGCGAGGCCGAGCCAGGAACGAGCCGTAGCAGGCGACGACGCGGCGTGCCGCAGCGTCGCATGCGGAGGCGAGTCCGTAACATGACTTGCCCCATTATCTTATCTTAGGGGTGTGGGTGTGTGGGGAAACAGAATAACCGTGTTTTCTATCTTTAGGGGTGTGGGTGCGTGGGGGAAGCATGACTTGCCCCCGCACCGAACCGTACCGAGGGGCATAGTTGTACTGACACATCTTCCTTGTATGGACTTTGCCCCATTATCTATCTTTAGGGGTGTGGGTGCGTGGGGTGGGTTGGGGAAACAGAATAACCGCACTGCGCCTGTCAAACGAGCGCACTGCCGCGTTAGCGCGCGGCCGAGCCGGGGGGGAGGGGGGTCAAGACCCCCCCTCCCCCATCCCGCCGAGGCCGAGCCAGGAACGAGCCGTAGCAGGCGACGACGCGGCGTGCCGCAGCGTCTCATGCGGAGGCGAGTCCGTAACCTGACTTGCCCCATTATCTTATCTTAGGGGTGTGGGTGCGTGGGGAAACAGAATAACCGCGTTTTCTATCTTTAGGGGTGTGGGTGCGTGGGGGAAACATGACTTGCCCCTGCACCGAACCGTACTGAGGGGCATAGTTGTACTTACACATCTTCCGTGTATGGACTTTGCCCCATTATCTATCTTAGGGGTGTGGGTGCGTGGGGTGGGGTGGGGGGAAACAGAATAACCGCACTGCGCCTGTCAAACGAGCGCACTGCCGCGTTAGCACGAGGCCGAGCCGGGAGGGAGGGGGGTCGGGACCCACCCTCCCCCATCCCAGCGAGGCCGAGCCAGGAACGAGCCGTAGTAGGCGACGACGCGGCGTGCCGCGGCATCGCATGCGGAGGCGAGTCCGTAACATGACTTGCCCCATTATCTTATCTTAGGGGTGTGGGCGCGTGGGGAAATAGAATAACCGCGTTTTCTATCTTTAGGGGTGTGGGTGCGTGGGGGAAACATGACTTGCCCCCGCACCGAACCATACCGAGGGGCATAGTTGTACTGACACATCTTCCTTGTATGGACTTTGCCCCATTATCTCTCTTAGGGGTATGGGTGCGTGGGGTGGCGTGGGGGAAAACAGAATAACCGCACTGCGCCTGTCAAACGAGCGCACTGCCGCGTTAGCGCGAGACCGAGCCAGGGGGCAGGGGAGTCGGGACCCCCCCTCCCCCATCCCAGCAAGGCCGAGCCAGGAACGAGCCGTAGCGGGCGACGACGCGGCGTGCCGCGGCGTCACTTGTGGAGGCGAGTCCGTTACATGACTTGCCCCATTATCTTATCTTAGGGGTGTGGGTCCGTGGGGAAACAGAATAACCGCGTTTTCTATCTTTAGGGGTGTGGGTGCGTGGGGGAAACATGACTTGCCCCCGCACTGAACCGTACCGAGGGGCATAGCTGTACTGACACATCTTCCTTGTATGGACTTTGCCCCATAATCTATCTTAGGGGTGTGGGTGCGTGGGGTGGGGTGGGGGAAATAGAATAACCACACTGCGCCTGTCAAACGAGCGCACTGCCGCGTTAGCGTGAGGCCGAGCCGGGGGGAGGGGGGTCGGGACCCCCTCCCCCATCCCGGCGAGGCCGAGCCAGGAACGAGCCGTAGCAGGCGACGACGCGGCGTGCCGCGGCGTCGCATGCGGAGGCGAGTCCGTAACATGACTTGCCCCATTATCTTATCTTAGGGGTGTGGGTGTGTGGGGAAACAGAATAACCGCGTTTTCTATCTTTAGGGGTGTGGGTGCGTGGGGGAAGCATGACTTGCCCCCGCACCGAACCGTACCGAGGGGCATAGTTGTACTAACACATCTTCCTTGTGTGCACTTTGCCCCATTATCTATCTTTAGGGGTGTGGGTGCGTGGGATGGGGTGGGGAGAAACAGAATAACCGCACTACGCCTGTCAAACGAGCGCACTGCCGTGTTAGCGTGAGGCCGAGCCGTCCCCCATCCCGGCGAGGCCGAGCCAGGAACGAGCCGTAGCAGGCGACGACGCGGCGTGCCGCGGCGTCTCATGCGGAGGAGAGTCCGTAACATGACTTGCCCCATTATCTTATCTTAGGGGTGTGGGTGCGTGGGGAAACAGAATAACCGCGTTTTCTATCTTTAGGGGTGTGGGTGCGTGGGGGAAATATGACTTGCCCCCGCACCGAACCGTACCGAGGGGCATAGTTGTACTGACACATCTTCCTTGTATGGACTTTGCCCCATTATCTATCTTAGGGGTGTGGGTGCGTGGGGTGGGGTGGGGGAAATAGAATAACCACACTGCGCCTGTCAAACGAGCGCACTGCCGCGTTAGCGCGAGGCCGAGCCGGGGGGAGGGGGGTCGGGACCCCCTCCCCCATCCCGGCGAGGCCGAGCCAGGAACGAGCCGTAGCAGGCGACGACGCGGCGTGCCGCAGCGTCGCATGCGGAGGCGAGTCCGTAACATGACTTGCCCCATTATCTTATCTTAGGGGTGTGGGTGTGTGGGGAAACAGAATAACCGCGTTTTCTATCTTTAGGGGTGTGGGTGCGTGGGGGAAGCATGACATGCCCCCGCACCGAACCGTACCGAGGGGCATAGTTGTACTGACACATCTTCCTTGTATGGACTTTGCCCCATTATCTATCTTTAGGGGTGTGGGTGCGTGGGGTGGGTTGGGGAAACAGAATAACCGCACTGCGCCTGTCAAACGAGCGCACTGCCGCGTTAGCGCGCGGCCGAGCCGGGGGGGAGGGGGGTCAAGACCCCCCCTCCCCCATCCCGCCGAGGCCGAGCCAGGAACGAGCCGTAGCAGGCGACGACGCGGCGTGCCGCAGCGTCTCATGCGGAGGCGAGTCCGTAACCTGACTTGCCTCATTATATTATCTTAGGGGTGTGGGTGCGTGGGGAAACAGAATAACCGCGTTTTCTATCTTTAGGGGTGTGGGTGCGTGGGGGAAACATGAATGCCCCTGCACCGAACCGTACCGAGGGGCATAGTTGTACTTACACATCTTCCGTGTATGGACTTTGCCCCATTATCTATCTTAGGGGTGTGGGTGCGTGGGGTGGGGTGGGGGGAAACAGAATAACCGCACTGCGCCTGTCAAACGAGCGCACTGCCGCCTTAGCACGAGGCCGAGCCGGGAGGGAGGGGGGTCGGGACCCACCCTCCCCCATCCCAGCGAGGCCGAGCCAGGAACGAGCCGTAGTAGGTGACGACGCGGCGTGCCGCGGCATCGCATGCGGAGGCGAGTTCGTAACATGACTTGCCCCATTATCTTATCTTAGGGGTGTGGGCGCGTGGGGAAACAGAATAACCGCGTTTTCTATCTTTAGGGGTGTGGGTGCATGGGGGAAACATGACTTGCCCCCGCACCGAACCATACCGAGGGGCATAGTTGTACTGACACATCTTCCTTGTATGGACTTTGCCCCATTATCTCTCTTAGGGGTATGGGTGCGTGGGGTGGCGTGGGGGAAAACAGAATAACCGCACTGCGCCTGTCAAACGAGCGCACTGCCGCGTTAGCGCGAGACCGAGCCAGGGGCAGGGGGGTCGGGACCCCCCCTCCCCCATCCCAGCAAGGCCGAGCCAGGAACGAGCCGTAGCGGGCGACGACGCGGCGTGCCGCGGCGTCACTTGCGGAGGCGAGTCCGTTACATGACTTGCCCCATTATCTTATCTTACGGGTGTGGGTGCGTGGGGAAGCAGAATAACCGCGTTTTCTATCTTTAGGGGTGTGGGTGCGTGGGGGAAACATGACTTGCCCCCGCACCGAACTGCACCGAGGAGCATAGTTGTACTGACACATATTCCTTGTATGGACTTTGCCCCATTATCTATCTTAGGGGTGTGGGTGCGTGGGGTGGGGTGGGGGAAACAGAATAACCACACTGCGCCTGTCAAACGAGCGCACTGCCGCGTTAGCGCGAGGCCGAGCCGGGGTGGGCAGGGGGGTCGGGACCCCCCCTCCCCCATCCCGGCTAGGCAGAGCAAGGAACGAGCCGTAGCAGGCGATGACGCGGCGTGCCGCGGCGTCGCATGCGGAGGCGAGTCCGTAACATGACTTGCCCCATTATTTTATCTTAGGGGTGTGGGTCCGTGGGGAAACAGAATAACCGCGTTTTCTATCTTTAGGGGTGTGGGTGCGTGGGGGAAACATGACTTGCCCCCGCACCGAACCATACCGAGGGACATAGTTGTACTGACACATCTTCCTTGTATGGACTTTGCCCCATTATCTATCTTAGGGGTGTGGGTGCGTGGGGTGGGGTGGGGGAAATAGAATAACCGCACTACGCCTGTCAAACGAGCGCACTGCCGCGTTAGCGCGAGGCCGAGCCGTCCCCCATCCCGGCGAGGCCGAGCCAGGAACGAGCCGTAACAGGCGACCACGCGGCGTGCCGCGGCGTCGCATGCGCAGGCGAGTCCGTAACATGACTTGCCCCATTATCTTATCTTAGGGGTGTGGGTGCGTGGGGAAACAGAATAACCGTGTTTTCTATCTTTAGGGGTGTGGGTGCGTGGGGGAAACATGACTTGCTCCTGCACCGAACTATACCGAGGGGCATAGTTGTACTGATACATCTTCCATTTATGGAGTTTGCCCCATTATCTATCTTAGGGGTGTGGATGCGTGGGGTGGGGTGGGGGGAAACAGAATAACCGCACTACGCCTGTCAAACGAGCGCACTGCCGCGTTAGCGCGAGGCCGAGCCGGGGGGGAGGGGGGTCGGGACCCCCCCTCCCCCATCCCGGCGAGGCCGAGCCAGGAACGAGCCGTAGCAAGAGACGACGCGGTGTGCCGCGACGTCGCATGCGGAGGCGAGTATGTAACATGACTTGCCCCATAATCTTATCTTAAGGGTGTGGGTGCGTGGGGAAACAGAATAACCGCGTTTTCTATCTTTAGGGGTGTGGGTGCGTGGGGGAAACATGACTTGCCCCCGCACCGAACCGTACCGAGGGGCATAGTTGTACTGACACATCTTCCTTGTATGGACTTTACCCCATTATCTATCTTAGGGGTGTGGGTGCGTGGGGTGGGGTGGGGGGAAACAGAGTAACCACACTACGCCTGTCAAACGAGCGCACTGCCGCGTTAGCGCGAGGCCGAGCCAGGAACGAGCCGTAGCAGGCGACGACGCGGCGTGCCACGGCGTTGCATGGGGAGGCGAGTCCGTAACATGACTTGCCCCATTATCTTATCTTAGGGGTGTGGGTGCATGGGGAAACAGAATAACCGCGTTTTCTATCTTTAGGGGTGTGGGTGCATGGGGGAAACATGACTTGCTCCCGCACCAAACCGTACTGAGGGGCATAGTTGTACTGACACATCTTCCTTGTATGGACTTTGCCCCATTATATATCTTAGGGGTGTGGGTGCGTGGGGTGGGGTGGGGGGAAACAGAATAACCGCACTGCGCCTGTCAAACGAGCGCACTGCCGCGTTAGCGCGAGGCCGAGCCGGGGGGGAGCGGGGGGTCGGGCCCGACCCCCCATCCCGGTGAGGCCGAGCCAGGAACGAGCCGTAGCAGGCGACGACGCGGCGTGCCGCGGCGTCGCATGCGGAGGCGAGTCCGTAACATGACTTGCCCCGTTATCTTATGTTAGGGGTGTGGGTGCGTGGGGAAAGAGAATAACCCCGTTTTCTATCTTTAGGGGTGTGGGTGCGTGGGGGAAACATGACTTCCTCCCGCACCGAACCGTACCGAGGGGCATAGTTGTACTTACACATCTTCCGTGTATGGACTTTGCCCCATTATCTATCTTAGTGGTGTGGGTGCGTGGGGTGGGGTGGGCGGAAACAGAATAACCGCACTGCGCCTGTCAAACGAGCGCACTACCGCGTTAGCGCGAGGCCGAGCCGGGGGGAGGGGGGTCGGGGCCCCCCTTCCCCCATCCCGGCGAAGCCGAGCCAGGAACGAGCCGTAGCAGGAGACGACGCGGCGTGCCGTGGCGTCGCATGCGGAGGCGAGTCCGTAACATGACTTGCCCCGTTATCTTATGTTAGGGGTGTGGGTGCGTGGGGAAAGAGAATAACCCCGTTTTCTATCTTTAGGGGTGTGGGTGCGTGGGGGAAACATGACTTGCTCCCGCACCGAACCGTACCGAGGGGCATAGTTGTACTTACACATCTTCCGTGTATGGACTTTGCCCCATTATCTATCTTAGGGGTGTGGGTGCGTGGGGTGGGGTGGGCGGAAACAGAATAACCGCACTGCGCCTGTCAAACGAGCGCACTGCCGCGTTAGCGCGAGGCCGAGCCGGGGGGAGGGGGGTCGGGGCCCCCCTTCCCCCATCCCGGTGAAGCCGAGCCAGGAACGAGCCGTAGCAGGAGACGACGCGGCGTGCCATGGCGTCGCATGCGGAGGCGAGTCCGTAACATGACTTGCCCCATTATCTTATCTTAGGGGTGTGGGTGCGTGGGGAAACAGAATAACCGCGTTTTCTATCTTTAGGGGTGTGGGTGCGTGGGGGAAACATGACTTGCTCCCGCACCGAACCGTACCGACGGGCATACTTGTACTTACACATCTTCCTTGTATGGACTTTGCCCCATTATCTATCTTAGGGGTGTGGGTGCGTGGGGTGGGGTGGGGGGAAACAGAATAACCGCACTGCGCCTGTCAAACGAGCGCACTGCCACGTTAGCGCGAGGCCAAGCCGGGGGGCCCCCCTCATCCCGGCGAGGCCGAGCCAGGAACGAGCCGTAGCAGGAGACGACGCGGCGTGCCGCGGCGTCGCATGCGGAGGCGAGTCCGTAACATGACTTGCCCCATTATCTTATCTTAGGGGTTTGGGTGCGTGCGGAAACAGAATAACCGCGTTTTCTATCTTTAGGGGTGTGGGTGCGTGGGGGAAACATGACTTGCCCCGCACCGAACCGTACCGAGGGGCATAGTTGTACGGACACATCTTCCTTGTATGGACTTTGCTCCATTATCTATCTTAGGGGTGTTGGTGCGTGGGGTGGGGTGGGGGGAAACAGAATAACCGCACTGCGCCTGTCAAACGAGCACACTGCCGCGTTAGCGCGAGGCCGAGCCGGGGGGGGAGGGGGGTCGGGACCCCCCTCCCCCATCCCGGTGAGGCCGAGCCAGGAACGAGCCATAGCAGGCGACGACGCGGCGTGCCGCGGCGTCGCATGCGGAGGCGAGTCCATAACATGACTTGCCCCATTATCTTATCTTAGGGGTGTGGGTGCGTGGGGAAACAGAATAACCGCGTTTTCTATCTTTAGGGGTGTGGGTGCGTGGGCGAAACATGACTTGCCACCGCACCGAACCGTACCGAGGGGCATAGTTGTACTGACACATCTTCCTTGTGTGCACTTTGCCCCATTATCTATCTTAGGGGTGTGGGTGCGTGGGATGGGGTGGGGGGAAACAGAATAACCGCACTACGCCTGTCAAACGAGCGCACTGCCGTGTTAGCGTGAGGCCGAGCCGTCCCCCATCCCGGCGAGGCCGAGCCAGGAACGAGCCGTAGCAGGCGACGATGCGGCGTGCCGCGGCGTCGCATGTGGAGGCGAGTCCATAACATGACTTGCCCCATTATCTTATCTTAGGGGTGTGGGTGCGTGGGGAAACAGAATAACCCCGTTTTCTATCTTTAGGGGTGTGGGTGCGTGGGGGAAACATGACTTGCTCCCGCACCGAACCGTACCGAGGGGCATAGTTGTACTTACACATCTTCCGTGTATGGACTTTGCCCCATTATCTATCTTAGGGGTGTGGGTGCGTGGGGTGGGGTGGGCGGAAACAGAATAACCGCACTGCGCCTGTCAAACGAGCGCACTGCCGCGTTAGCGCGAGGCCGAGCCGGGGAGAGGGGGGTCGGGGCCCCCCTTCCCCCATCCCGGCGAAGCCGAGCCAGGAACGAGCCGTAGCAGGAGACGACGCGGCGTGCCGTGGCGTCGCATGCGGAGGCGAGTCCGTAACATGACTTGCCCCATTATCTTATCTTAGGGGTGTGGGTGCGTGGGGAAACAGAATAACCGCGTTTTCTATCTTTAGGGTCGTGGGTGCATGGGGGAAACATGACTTGCCACCGCACCGAACCGTACCGAGGGGCATAGTTGTACTGACACATCTTCCTTGTATGGACTTTGCCCCATTATCTATCTTAGGGGTGTGGGTGCGTGGGGTGGGGTGGGTGGAAACAGAATAACCGCACTGCGCCTGTCAAACGAGCGCACTGCCGCGTTAGCGCGAGGTCGAGCCGGGGGGGAGGGGGGTCGGGACCCCCCTCCCCCATCCCGGTGAGGCCGAGGTAGGAACGAGCCATAGCAGGCGACGACGCGGCGTGCCGCGGCGTAGCATGCGGAGGCGAGTCCGTAACATGACTTGCCCCATTATCTTATCTTAGGGGTTTGGGTGCGTGGGGAAACAGAATAACCGCATTTTCTATCTTTAGGGGTGTGGGTGCGTGGGGGAAACATGACTTGCCACCGCACCGAACCGTACCGAGGGGCATATTTGTACTGACACATCCTCCTTGTATGGACTTTGCCCCATTATCTATCTTAGGGGTGTGGGTGCGTGGGATGGGGTGGGGGGAAACAGAATAACCGCACTACGCCTGTCAAACGAGCGCACTGCCGCGTCAGCGTGAGGCCGAGCCGTCCCCCATCCCGGCAAGGCCGAGCCAGGAACGAGCCGTAGCAGGCGACGATGCGGCGTGCCGCGGCGTCGCATGTGGAGGCGAGTCCATAACATGACTTGCCCCATTATCTTATCTTAGGGGTGTGGGTGCGTGGGGAAACAGAATAACCCCGTTTTCTATCTTTAGGGGTGTGGGTGCGTGGGGGAAACATGACTTGCTCCCGCACCGAACCGTACCGAGGGGCATAGTTGTACTTACACATCTTCCGTGTATGGACTTTGCCCCATTATCTATCTTAGGGGTGTGGGTGCGTGGGGTGGGGTGGGCGGAAACAGAATAACCGCACTGCGCCTGTCAAACGAGCGCACTGCCGCGTTAGCGCGAGGCCGAGCCGGGGAGAGGGGGGTCGGGGCCCCCTTCCCCCATCCCGGCGAAGCCGAGCCAGGAACGAGCCGTAGCAGGAGACGACGCGGCGTGCCGTGGCGTCGCATGCGGAGGCGAGTCCGTAACATGACTTGCCCCATTATCTTATCTTAGGGGTGTGGGTGCGTGGGGAAACAGAATAACCGCGTTTTCTATCTTTAGGGTCGTGGGTGCATGGGGGAAACATGACTTGCCACCGCACCGAACCGTACCGAGGGGCATAGTTGTACTGACACATCTTCCTTGTATGGACTTTGCCCCATTATCTATCTTAGGGGTGTGGGTGCGTGGGGTGGGGTGTGTGGAAACAGAATAACCGCACTGCGCCTGTCAAACGAGCGCACTGCCGCGTTAGCGCGAGGTCGAGCCGGGGGGGAGGGGGGTCGGGACCCCCCTCCCCCATCCCGGTGAGGCCGAGGTAGGAACGAGCCATAGCAGGCGACGACGCGGCGTGCCGCGGCGTAGCATGCGGAGGCGAGTCCGTAACATGACTTGCCCCATTATCTTATCTTAGGGGTTTGGGTGCGTGGGGAAACAGAATAACCGCATTTTCTATCTTTAGGGGTGTGGGTGCGTGGGGGAAACATGACTTGCCACCGCACCGAACCGTACCGAGGGGCATATTTGTACTGACACATCTTCCTTGTATGGACTTTGCCCCATTATCTATCTTAGGGGTGTGGGTGCGTGGGATGGGGTGGGGGGAAACAGAATAACCGCACTACGCCTGTCAAACGAGCGCACTGCCGCGTCAGCGTGAGGCCGAGCCGTCCCCCATCCCGGCAAGGCCGAGCCAGGAACGAGCCGTAGCAGGCAACGACGCGGCGTGCCGCGGCGTCGCATGCGGAGGCGAGTCCGTAACATGACTTGCCCCATTATCTTATCTTAGGGGTGTGGGTGCGTGGGGAAACAAAATAACCGCGTTTTCTATCTTCAGGGGTGTGGGTGCGTGGGGGAAACATGACTTGCTCCCGCACCGAACCGTACCGAGGGGCATAGTTGTACTGACACATCTTCCTTGTATGGACTTTGCCCGATTATCTATCTTAGGTGTGTGGGTGCGTTGGGTGGGGTGGGGTGGGGGGAAACAGAATAACCGCACTGCGCCTGTCAACCGAGCGCACTACCGCGTTAGCGCGAGCCCGAGCCAGGGGGAGGGGGGTCGGGACCCCCCCTCCCCCATCCCGGTGAGGCCGAGCCAGGAACGAGCCGTAGCAGGCGATGACGCGGCGTGCCGTGGCGTCGCATGCAGAGGCGAGTCCGTAACATGACTTGCCCCATTATCTTATCTTAGGGGTGTGGGTGCGTGGGGAAATAGAATAACCGCGTTTTCTATCTTTAGGGGTGTGGGTGCATGGGGGAAACATGACTTGCCACCGCACCGAACCGTACCGAGGGGCATAGTTGTACCGACACATCTTCCTTGTATGGACTTTGCCCCATTATCTATCTTAGGGGTGTGGGTGCGTGGGGTGGGGTGGGGTGGGGGGAAACTGAATAACCGCACTACGCCTGTCAAAAGAGCGCACTGCCGCGTTAGCGTGAGGCCGAGTCGTCCCCCATCCCGGCGAGGCCGTGCCAGGAACGAGCCGTAGCAGGCGACGACGCGGCGTGCCGCGGCGTCGCATGCGGAGGCGAGTCCATGACATGACTTGCCCCATTATCTTATCTTAGGGGTGTGGGTGCGTGGGGAAACAGAATAACCGCGTTTTCTATCTTTAGGGGTGTGGGTGCGTGGGGGAAACATGACTTGCTCCCGCACCGAACCGTACCGGGGGCATAGTTGTACTGACACATCTTCCTTCTATGGACTTGGCCCAATATCTATGTTAGGGGTGTGGGTGCGTGGGGTGGGGTGGGGGGAAACAGAATAACCGCACTGCGCTAGTCAAACGAGCGCACTGCCGCGTTAGCGCGAGGCCGAGCCGGGGGGGAGGGGGGTCGGGACCCCCCTCCCCCATCCCGGCGAGACCGAACCAGGAACGAGCCGTAGCAGGAGACGACGTGGCGTGCCGCGGCGTCGCATGCGGAGGCGAGTCCGTAACATGACTTGCCCCATTATCTTATCTTAGGGGTGTGGGTGCGTGGGGAAACAGAATAACCGCGTTTTCTATCTTTAGGGTCGTGGGTGCATGGGGGAAACATGACTTGCCACCGCACCGAACCGTACCGAGGGGCATAGTTGTACTGACACATCTTCCTTGTATGGACTTTGCCCCATTATCTATCTTAGGGGTGTGGGTGCGTGGGGTGGGGTGGGGGGAACCAAAATAACCGCACTACGCCTGTCAAACAAGGGCACTGCCACGTTAGCGCGAGGCTGAGCCATCCCCCATCCTGGCGAGGCCGAGCCAGGAACGAGCCGTAGCAGGCGAAGACGCGGCGTGCCGCGGCGTCGCATGCGGAGGCGAGTCCGTAACATGACTTGCCCCATTATCTTATCTTAGGGGTGTGGGTGCCTGGGGAAACAGAATAACCCCGTTTTCTATCTTTAGGGGTGTGGGTGCGTGGGGGAAACATGACTTGCTCCCGCACCGAACCGTACCGAGGGGCATAGTTGTACTGACACATCTTCCTTGTATGGACTTTGCCCCATTATCTATCTTAGGGGTGTGGGTGTGTGGGTTGGGGTGGGGAGAAACAGAATAACCGCACTGCGCCTGTCAAACGAGCGCACTGTCGCGTTAGCGCGAGGCCGAGCCGGGGGGGAGGGGGGGTCGGGACCCCCCTCCCCCATCCCGGCGAGGCCGAGCCAGGAACGAGCCGTAGCAGGCGACGACGCGGCGTGCCGCGGCGTCTCATACGGAGGCGAGTCCGTAACATGACTTGCCCCATTATCTTATCTTAGGGGTGTGGGTGCATGGGGAAACAGAATAACCGCGTTTTCTATCTTTAGGGGTGTGGGTGCGTGGGGGAAACATGACTTGCCCCCGCACCGAACTGTACCGAGGGGCATAGTTGTACTGACACATCTTCCTTGTATGGACTTTGCCCCATTATCTATCTTAGGGGTGTGGGTGCGTGGCGTGGGGTGGGGGGAAACAGAATAACCGCACTGCGCCTCTCAAACGAGTGCACCCCCCTCCCCCATCCCGGCGAGGCCGAGCCAGGAACGAGCCGTAGCAGGCGACGACGCGGCGTGCCGCGGCGTCGCATGCGGAGGCGAGTCCGTAACATGACTTGCCCCATTATCTTATCTTAGGGGTGTGGGTGCATGGGGAAACAGAATAACCGCGTTTTCTATCTTTAGGGGTGTGGGTGCGTGGGGGAAATATGACTTGCCCCCGCACCGAACCGTACCGAGGGGCATAGTTGTACTGACACATCTTCCTTGTATGGACTTTGCCCCATTATCTATCTTAGGGGTGTGGGTGCGTGGGGTGGGGTGGGGGGAAACAGAATAACCGCACTGCGCCTGTCAAACGAGCACACTGCCGCGTTAGCGCGAGGCCGAGCCGGGGGGGATGGGGGGTCGGGACCCCCCTCCCCCATCCCGGCGAGGCCGAGCCAGGAACGAGCCGTAGCAGGCGACGACGCGGCGTGCCGCGGCGTCGTATGCGGAGGCAAGTCCGTAACATGACTTGCCCCATTATCTTATCTTAGGGGTGTGGTGCGTCGGGAAAAAGAATAACCACGTTTTCTATCTTTAGGGGTGTGGGTGCGTGGGGGAAACATGACTTGCCCTCGCACCGAACCGTACCGAGGGGCATAGTTGTACTGACACATCTTCCTTGTATGGACTTTGCCCCATTATCTATCTTAGGGGTGTGGGTGCGTGGGATGGGGTGGGGGGAAACAGAATAACCGCACTACGCCTGTCAAACGAGCGCACTGCCGCGTTAGCGTGAGGCCAAGCCGTCCCCCATCCCGGCGAGGCCGAGCCAGGAACGAGCCGTAGCAGGCGACGACGCGGCGTGCCGCGGCGTCGCATGCGGAGGCGAGTCCGTAACATGACTTGCCCCATTATCTTATCTTAGGGGTGTGGGTGCGTGGGGAAACAAAATAACCGCGTTTTCTATCTTTAGGGGTGTGGGTGCGTGGGGGAAACATGACTTGCTCCCGCACCGAACCGTACCGAGGGGCATAGTTGTACTGACACATCTTCCTTGTATGGACTTTGCCCCATTATCTATCTTAGGGGTGTGGGTGCGTGGGGTGGGGTGGGGGGAAACAGAATAACCGCACTGCGCCTATCAAACGAGCGCACTACCGCGTTAGCGCGAGGCCGATCCGGGGGGGAGGGGGGGTCCCCCCTCCCCCATCCCGGTGAGGCCGAGCCAGGAACGAGCCGTAGCAGGCGACGACGCGGCGTGCCGCGGCGTCGCATGCGGAGGCGAGTCCGTAACATGACTTGCCACATTATCTTATCTTTATTTTTTAGGGGAAAAACATCACCATTATGAATTGTTTTTTCATTTGTACTTTTTTGGTAATATTTTCTGTACTATTGTGAGTTATTATTTGAACTTTAGCCGTTTGTTTTCACCATGTATATTAATTTTTTTATTTGTATTTGATTTTTGGTATTATCTTTTGTAACTGTCTAGAGATAGTGGGCTTCGCCACGGTTGTGTGCTTTAGGCATCCGTTTTCTCCCAGTCATCTTTTAACCCTCCCACTCACCTTTTAACCTCCTATCTTCCCCGTTCCGCTCCTCTCCCGTCCCCAAATCGATTCCGTCTTCGTTCCCGTCTTCTTCTCTTCTCGGAGCGGGAGTTGTTACTCCTGTTTCGCCGCGGGAGCGTCGGCCGGAGGGCTCAACCCCAGGGGTGGAGGTCCGGGTGCTCTTTTTTGTTCTTTTTGCTCTGCCATTGACTTTGCTTGCGTCCTCTTATGTTCAGATTTTCTCTCTATTTCTAATCTCTTGCTCTCTTTGCTGTCCCAGGCTGCACTCGCTAGGGTTCCTTTGCTGTTGAACGAGTGTTTGGCGGCAGTGATACTGGATTGCGTGGCGGATTTTGTGTTTGCTGGTAAGAGTTTTGCTTTTGTATGGCGTGCTTCATTTCTGAAATAGTTCAAATCCCTAATTTTTGTTCATGTGTCTTGCAGATCTGGTTCGGCCGATTTTAGGACTGTAGATCTCAATGGGTACATCATCCAGTCTGGACAAATTGAATGCAGGTGATTTTCCCTGTATTTTGGATGATGTTTTAATAGATCTTTTTATGTTGTACAGTTGTTGTCTTATCGACTTTATAAGTTGTATGTATTTTGATATGTGTTAATTTTGTCCTGGATTGTATGGCGTGTATGGTTTTGGCAGTTGATGCAACATGCAGACAGGATGTAGTACTTATCACCATGTGATTTTGAACTGCTGTCCTGGCATTTGAATAGGTTGTTGTAGTCAATGAAGAACTAGTATGGTGTTGAAAGAGTTGTGTTTTCTGAAGTTTGTTCTGCAAGTGGTGGGTTCATATTTGTTTTATTCGGTGAACTTGTAGTGTTCACATAGTTGAACTGATTGATTGTTCTTGTACTTTTTTTGCTAATTATGATGTTGTTGCAGATGTTGGAGTGCCGGTGCCTCCTGATTCTGACAAATCAGAATGCTTTCAAGATCTTGTGAATGTTATTTTTGAGACACCAAATCCTCTAGAAGAACTTGCGAATGTTGCTGGTGTTTCCCTTATATTTGCTCTATTTTTATCAGCCTTTAATACATATATATGCTTAGTTACATCAGTTGTTCCGTTTTGTTTTGTGTCTGATGCAATGCGCTTTATTTATCTTTTGTGTTTGCAATGTTAATTGTGTTTTAATTTTTTATGTGCGTGGTTATGTTATTAGTTTATGCAGTTAATGACAGCCATGGTGTTCCAGAGGACTTTGCTGATGTTGTTAAAGATATTAATGGTGCAATGTATTCACTTAACGTTGATGATGGTGATGGCAGCTTGCAGTTGTCTGTTACTCAGTCTCAAAGTGTTCATGGCACTGAGCCTATTACCCAAGCTGAGGATGTTCCTATGCTGTTACAGCTCGAGGATGAAAGGATAAGAAAGAAGAAGTATGAATTCCAGAAGAGAAAGGAATTGGAACAGCGTCAAAAGGCTGCCTGTGTGCCAGAAAGTGATGTTGATGTTGCTCAAGCTCCTAAATGTGTAGGCGATGAAGGTGGTGATGCGGGTTTTTCAACTGTTCATGTCGGATCTCATGGAAGTGACATGCTTGTGAAGACAAACTTGATGCAAACTCGTTTGACGCAAGTGTTTGATCGTGATGGAGTTAAGGAGAAGAAAGTTGTTTTGAAGAGGAAGATGTCAGATCGAAATCCTGATGGCACACAGAGGTGTAGTCCACGTGTGATAGCTGTTTCCCAACCTGGTAATAGCAAAGCTGATGCGGATAGTTTTGCTGTGAAAATTGGTCCAAGCAAACTTGGTGGCTCCTCTGTTCGTCGGAGTCCACGAGGTTTGACAAATAAGAAGCCTTCTTCGTCTCCTCTTCAAGAGCGGACTTTGTTGAAAGAAAATAAGAAGCGTAAAGTTCATCCTGCAAAAGTGAACAAAGGTGTGAAGAAGTGTGCTCGTGTTGAAGCAAAAGATTCTGCATCTGAAGAAGATGATATTGAAGTTGATTCAGAAGATGAATTTGAAGTGGTATGTGTTTTGTACTGCATGTGTCTTGCTAGTTGTATTTGCAATGATTTAATTGTGTTTGGGCTGGTATGCTGGCCAGGTGAGGCTGGTCATTGTTTTGCATCTATTTTGATTGTGGTACTTATGTTGTTTTAATAGTTGAACTTGTGCAAACTTTTCTTTGTTTTACTTGCCTTCACATGCTTGTTTTGTTTCCTATATTCATTGTTTGAAGTGGTATGTGTTTTTTTGTGCATGTGACTTACTAATTGTAATTGTAATGATTTAATTTGTGCTTGGGGTGGTATGCTGGCCAGGTGAGGCTTGTCATTGTATTGATTAATTGAGGGTGGTACTGATGTTGTTTTAATAGTTGAACTTGTGCAATCTTTTTTTTACTTACATTCGTATGCTTGTTTTGTTTTCTATATTCATTGTTTGCAGTGGTTTGTGTTTTGTACTGCATGTGACATACTAGTTGTACTTGCAATGATTTAATTGTGTTTCGGCTGGTATTGCGGCCAGGTTAGGCTGATCATTGTTTGCATCAATTGAGGGGTGGTACTGATGTTGTTTTAATAGTTGAACTTGTGCAATCTTTTCTTTTTCTTTTTACTTGCATTCATATGCTTTTGTTGTTTTCTATATTCATTTTTTAAGGTGTGGCTTTTTTGTTTTCATTTACAGCCTGTTAGAGTCATGAGTCCGGTCAAGCCGGTGGGAGGCAATGCCGGAAAAGTTGCCTTGGATGAAGGTGACCAACAGAAATTGAACTTAACTGTGCGATGTTCGTTGAGAGAGGTTGAATATTGTGCTAAATTGCTCGAGAGTCGGCATGTGCCTAGGGTTCATGCATCTGGTTTTGGTTCTATCTTTAGGTGGAGGGTGAAGTCAAACATTTCCCACCCTCTGATGGGAGTTTTGTACCTGAGGATAGATTGTGATACAATGACTCTTGACATGGGTGAAGCTAATAAGAAGCTTCGCATCACTAGCGATGGTATATAGCAATTATTTGTTTTCCCTCGTGGTGGTCGTTCTGCGCCAAGGCCGTCAGAGGACGGATATGATGACGCTCTGATGAAGTTAAGATCGGAGCTTGACATTAGCAGGGACAAAGATATCAAGACAAAGGATTTGAGGAATAAGCTCAAGGTGCTCGTCAAGGATCCTAGCAAAGATGACCTTGCTCTGAAAGTGTTCTTCATTATTGTGTTTATGAAGGTTGTGTTGCCTGGATCTGCCCCGCGTGTTTCCAAAGAGGCAGCAATGTTTGAGGGTCTCGTCTTTGAGGACATGGCTAATATGGATTATTGCTAGCTGATGGTTGATGAGCTTAGAAGGGCTGTTGCCAAGTACCAAAGTGGTCATACCATGGGGAAGGCAATCACAGGCTGTGCCATAGGGCCTGTACTAATGTACCTTGACTGCCTTATCCGTGGCAAAACTGCGGAGCCTGACATGCGAGTCCCCCGCATATGTTACATGGATCCTGCCAAGCTTTTTGATCTGGTTGATGCAGATTTGATAAAAAAGGCAATGCAGATCCAAAGACTTGGGTGTTTGGGAAGCTTCCGGTGAGTTTTGTTTGTTTTGTCTCTTGCAGACCTTTTTTTATTTTTAGGTATAGCTATTTTTTGCTGTAGTGGACATGTGTACTGTAGAGTTGTCTGTTTATATTTTGTATGGTTTAGGTATGGATTTTTAGTACCGTTGTTTCGTGTTTGGTTGAACTGAATAACTTTGTTCAACTGGCCTGTTGGTAAATACTAACAAATTGGCAATGACAGTTAAAGTTTTATTAGTGGTGTTGATTTTAAATCTGTTAATATCATGATTAATTTTTCCCTATGTGTTGCGTTGATTGATTAACTATTTTTCCCTTTTGTTTGTAGTGGAAAACTCAAGAGGAGGTTGTTTTTTTCCGAGTGTATAAACGGCCAGTCCTGGAGATGCCGTCGTCTCAGGTTCCGAAGTTTTCATCTCTGCCCGATGAGTTGAGGGATGGCCGTGGTGTTGAGGGTGCTGGTTATGCCCGCTTGGCCCTAGTAATGCTAGTGCTTCACAGAGGCAGGGTTTTGGTATTGATGTTGCTGTTTCAGCGTTAGAGCGCGCTGAGCATATCTTAAGTAATGTGTGTTCTGAGCTGCAAAAGGTCCCAACGACAGTTGAGCGTTTGAGCTGTATCAATGGTATCCTTCCTGAAGGTCATCAATTTAACACTGAGGAATTTGTTGACTACATTGAGATGGAGAGAATTTTAATCGGTGATATGCGCGACGGTGCCGCTAATCTAGTTCCGAGCTCGGTTTGCATGTTGAACAACATGAAGCGTTTCAGAACTATGCAAAACTCTCGCTGCAAGCCATATGAAGAAAGTGCAAATGTTGTTATCAAGCAGTTTGAGCAGGATGAGGCTGCTGCCACCGACAGCAGGGCTGGTGATGGTACTGAGGCTAATGTTTTTGACCATGAAACGAATGATGTTGGCTGTGAGCGTCCTGATGTTGATGTGAGTCAGTCCTTGGTGTTTTGCAATTTTTATGTTGTTGTCCTGATGTCAGTGTTGTAGTTGAACTTCCTCATGTTCATCTATTTATTAATAATTTTCTTTCAAGCAGATTGATCACGATGAGGCTGCTGGCACCGACAACAGGGCTGATGATGGTACTGAGGCTAATGTTTCTGATCAGCGTACGAACGATGTTGGCTCGCAGCACCCTGTTGTTGATGTGAGTCAGTCCTCATTGTTTGTATGTTTTTACTATGTTGTTTTGCTATCAGTATTGTAGTTGAACTTCCCGATCTACATCTGTTTATTAATTTTTCTTTTCATGCAGGAGACCAGTCATAATGTTGAGGCTGCTGTTGACGGTAGAGTTAATGATCTATCCACTGATAAGTGCAAGGTTATTTTTATTTTCATTGTGTTTATTAATATTTTCTTAAAATTTCATGCGCACCAATGTGTCTTGCTTATTCATTTTTCTATCCCACACCGTTTATTGTTGCTCATAATAGCATTGTTTTTTTGTCTCATTACATTTGAATCAGGGTCCTATTGTTGGAGATGAGCCTTGTTTGCCTGTTGGTGATGTCGCTTTGAATGTTAGCAGCAGCAAGTTCGATGATGTTGCTGTGAATGCTTCCAAGGTTTATTTTTCTGTGCACCTATTGGTAGCTTATTTTTTATTGTTAGTTTTGTTCATATTATTTACTTTTTTCTGAATTTTTATTTTCATCAGATTACTATTGTTGAGCGTGAGGTTGTCCTTAGTGGTGGAGATGATGCTCATGATGTTCCATTGAGTAGTGGGTGCAATGTTGGTACCAAAGTTGCTGATGAGGATGCTGGTGCTGCCAGCATACTTGATGCCAAATCGCCTGGTGTTGGTATTGCTGGGAATGAAAATGTTTCTGGTTGTGAAGATTTGCCGCCGGAGAATTTCCCGCCTGGAGGTCTTGATTACGGTGATGCATTGCAATATGCTTCTAGCGTGGAGGAGGTGCCATCCGAGGATGATGATCCACTTCTATCAATTTCTTCTGACCCCTTGACGCAGGAGGCGCTCTTGTCGTCCCAGGATTTTCTTTCTACAGACCCTGAAAGCGCATCAATATTGGTGTCCTCTCAAGATGTCCCATCGTTAAACCCTGAAATTGGAAGCATAATGGTCTCATCACAGGAACTACCATCGTCGTCAAACCCTGATAGTCTAGGTAAGGACTTGTAAATGGGGTGTACTTCTCAATTTTGGCATTTTGGACACGTTCTCTTGTAGTTGTTGAACTTATTATTTTTCATCATTTTCTGCAAGCAGAAAGTGGTAATGTTGTTAAGGTTGATACGTTTTTCTTCGCTGTTACGAGGTTGCGCACGAACCGTACGAAATGGTTAGTTTGGGATTTTGCCCGTACCATTTTTTGTCTCTTTTTCTTTCTCTAGTTTGATTATTGTTGTTGTTGCAGTAGTTTTAATTCATGTAATCTTTTGTGTTTTCCTAGTCACAAGCCGATGTTTCAACATAAAGAATGTGATGCCAGTGTTGGTTCTATTTCTAAAGTGTTTTTCCCCACTGGCATGCTCAACTCAGACAGTGCTGATGTTGTTTTATATTCTCTACGTCAGAAGTATCGAGACACTGACAAGTTGATAGTTCCCAAATGGGTGACGGTCAGTATTTTGCTTTTTCGTAAATAGGATGATAACTTGTTTTGCCAATTTTCTAACTATTGTTGTTCTTTTTGTACAACAGACCAAGATCCGTGATGGAAATATTGATTCCAATGTGCTAAATTGGTTCACAAGATCAGGTGCTGATGGTTTTGACCAAGTAGGTGAACTTGGACTTTTTGTACTCATTAACTAGAACTTTCATGTTTTCTTTGTAGTTTTGGGAGGTGTGGGGAATGAACTTGATCTGTGCTTGTTTTATTAAAGCTGTACTTATTGTTGCAAGGGAATTGAACTGATATGATTGTTCCTCAATTTTGGGCGGTGGATATAATTTCTTTATGATTATTTGATTTTTTGTTTGTACTTATGAATTTCAATTTCCCTCTTTTATTTTATTGTTTGGTAAATTCATTTTTCCTCTGCGATTTTTTTTCCAGCTTCTATTCCCTACATTTGATCCGCCGTCATTTGTGGCTACCATGAAGCCTAGTGAAGTATCTGGGCATTGGTGCTTGGTTGTTCTGAATTTGAAGTTCCGTCGTTTCGAGTGTCTTGATTCACTCCGTGATGAAACCTGGGGTGATGCAGTTAGATTCTTAAGGAATATGACAGATAATATAAAGAAGCTTTGGAGGGAGTCCAGTGTAGACAGGGCCAAACCGTTCTCACCGGCGCATATTGATGGTTTCTCTTGCGAGTTTGTGCAGGTGCCTCAGCAGGAAAACACGTGAGTATCCGTTTTTAATGATTTTTGCTGGTTGTTTTTGTTGCTGGAGGATGTTGTTCCTGTATTTTTTGGATTTTGTGTTGTACCATTTTTTTATTTTTCCTTTGTTTACATGCATGATTGTGGATTCTTTATGCTACAAAACTGCAAGACCTATTATTGCCGGGAGGATGGTGTAATTGAAATGGCCGATTACAGCCATGAAGACATTTTGGACATTAGGAAGACTTTGCTGTATACCTGCACAACTAGCGATGTGTTTGATGTTGACTTCCGGGGTTTGTTCGTCATCAAACCCTGTACGTGTGCATGGACTTTTGTAATTTTTTTGCAGCTTGTACTTCTCTATTAGTACTTTCATGAAATATTATTTGAACTTACGCTTTGTGTGGTCTTTTTTTTTCAGGTGAGTGGCTGGATCTTGGTGAGCCTGACTACAGGTTCTTTGGTAGCCAGTTCTTGGAGCTCGAGCGCGTAGCTATTGATCTTAGCCAGGGGTGTTCTCCCGAAAAGACAAGATCTGGTGTTATGAAGGGGCGTTTGGGAGCTCTGAGAGGTTTTATGGCTGCTTGTGCAGATAGCCCTACTACACCCAAGAATCCCATTGTGGAATTGATAGATAGTGATGATGATGTGTTTGACAAGATTGCTGGCGTTGGAAGAGTCACGAGGAGCGCTGCTGCCAAAGGTTTATCTCCCCTTGCTGGAATAGTGGCTCGTAGAGCTGGTGGTGCTAGGAAAGATCCCGCTTTGAATTCTGGCAATGTTGTAAGCACGAAGCGTGCGCCCAAAGCTCCTATAAAGTTTTGCTCCCCTGTGCAGCAGCTTCACCCTTATAATTCCCTCACCTGGACAAGGCTCGCAGGTTGTATAATCTGTTGCTTAGTAATGAATGGCGTGAGAAGTATGGCGAGTGAGTATCTCTCATTATTTTTTCCTCTTCCTTTTCTTCTGTTGTTTGTAACTGCTAGATAAATATGGCCTGAACTGTTCCTTTTTATACAACTCGAACTGCTATGAATGCCTTATCTTGCTTCTCCTTCTTTTTGTTCTTGTGTGTGCTGCAGGAATACATTCTCAATGATACCTCAGCCTGATGGAAACGTAACTAACTTCACTGGGAATCGCATCTGGGAAGTTTTTTCACCTGGGCAAATGATGGAGGGTGATGTAATTGACTTCCTCATTGATGATTGGAAGCAAGATCCCGATAGAAATGCTGATTTCGCATCTGGGAAAAGGATATTGCTGAGTCCATATTTCATCACGGTAATCAATCAGATCGGTTTCTTTATGTTGAACAAGACTATCTATTGTTTTTACGATTTTTAATAATACTTTGCTTGTTGATTCTTTTTCCGCTGTCTATTTTCTATTTTGGCTTTTTTGCAGGTTGTGCTTGACTGTTTGTTTTACGAGGATGAAAATAAAGTGTTTAATGTGGAGAGTGCAGCGAGAGATTTCAAGAGCTATGTTAAAGCTAATGAAGACTTGCTCAGTGCCGACCTTGTGAGATCTACTAGCTGATTTTTGGTTTTTATTTGTTTGTTGTGATGCAGGTTTTTACTTTGAATATTTAACATCTCTTTTTTGGTCATTTGTTTTTAGATCATGATGGCTCTATTCAAGCCTATGGTTTTATCAAAGGATATGAAAGTGAGCCACTATTCCTTATATGTCATGAATCGGTACCGAAGTAGCGTTGACATCCTTGACTCTTTACCTTATCCGAAGAACCACCGTCCTTCGAAGAACACCTATCACAAAGACTGTGAGAAGATTGTGAGTGACATTTATTATCTGTACTGGATTAATATTTCTGCATCTTTGTTTCTGCTGTTTCTGAGACCTAAAACTGTGTGGGTTGTTTTGTTTTTTTACAGATTTCTAGATTGGTCAAAGTAATGAAGGCTGTGTATGGTGATGCTCAGTACAATGTGAGCAAGCAGCCCAATTGGGAGCTGTTTGCAAAGAAACCAACGTTTCTCAAGGTTCCACTTCAAGGGCCGAATGAATGTGTCCATTATACTCCGAAGTATGCGAGATGCTATGATGGTGAAAAGATCGTTGAGAACATTCGAGATAATGACGTGGGTTTCTTGTTGAGCTTTTCACTTTCTGTTTTGGCTTATTGTGCATCCTTTTTTTATGTGTCATGATTTTTGATAATTTGTTTTATTGTTTTGCAGCCACGCATTGTTGATTGGAACGCTGAGGATCTGTATAGAGTTGTGTTCAACCGTAATAACCATCTTATGGTGATGGAGCTTCCCAAGGAGGTTCAGGCTTTGGCTCCTGATGCATAGGATAAATTGTCATCATTTGCATAGTGAATTGCATAGTTGTGTGATATATCTCTTGAAAACATTGTAGGCTCTATTTTGTAGTGTTTGATGTCTTGTCGAGTACTATGTAATAACTAGTATATATTGTGTTGTGTTTTAAGTGTGGCCCAATGTTTCATCGGGAATTCGTTTTGGTTAAGTTTTTTTTGTACTGAAGACTTATATAGTAGTTGAACTGAAAACAATTTTTCAGTCGTTCAATTACAAGATAGAGCAATCCTACTATGTTTAAATAATGTAAAAGGATTATTAAGATAAGTTATTTTGACTGCATTCAAAAGGATTATCAAATGGTTTAAATAATAATGTCACTGCTTCAGCGGGCACAAATCAGAAATTATATCAGTACTGATGTGTACTCTGCCTTGTACTGACGACAAGAGTTTAAAATTTCCCTTAACATATTTTTTTCCTGAGTTACTGGTTCATAGTAGCCTTTTGCGTCGGATATATCCAGATAAGTTTTTTCAAACGTATTTTGTGACTACATTCAAAATGATTATCAAATGGTTTACATAATAATGTCACTGCTCCAGCGGGCACAAATCAGAAACTAAAAAATAACTTTAGTTCTGATCGAGAAATTGACGATAAAGCTAAATAAGTTTTGGTAAACGACAGTGTTTTGTGAAATGCTTCCTCATTGTGTGTTGATTCAACTAAGATTACAAGGTTATTTTTTAGTTGACGCAGCAGGATAACCACTATGTATTGTTCAGTCTTGAGCTTCTCCTAACTGTCCCCGAATGTTGTGCCTTGCCGGCGCTCTTTCCAGGTTGAGCCTTGGCAGCTTCATCGTCAGTTTCAGTTTCCTCGCCCCCGACACTGTCATCTTCATTGTCTTCGTCTGATTGGCCGTCATTCTCATCAAACTCTTCTTCTTCATCGTCTTCATTTGATTGCTTGGAACTCTGTACCTTGCCCTGTTTATGTTCAGCTCCACTGACCTCCTTGCCCACTTTGCACGTGCGGGCATTATGTCCGTCAGTTCCGCCACACTTGCGGCAAGTGTAGCTATTACGTGTGTTGTCTCCATTGGTAGAAAGCTGGGTGGCTCCAATCTGCTTGTTCTTGTTGACAATGGCATCTGTGCGGAGTGGGCATGTGTGGTAGTTATGGTTGCTCACGATGTTGTAGAATCCGCATGCCCTTACCCCGAGGGGTTTGCCGTCCGGGCCAAATTCCACGCGCTTGATGGGGCGTGGTGGCTTTTTAGCTGCTGCTTTCGCAGCTTTCGCTGCTTGCGTCTTGCTCTTCCTCCCCTTTGTGTTTGAGAATATTGGGGGTTTAATCACCCTTTCCCGCTGCTGCTGGTAGGATGTGCCATTGTCATGTCGTTCGCCTACAGCACCATCAAGCTCATGATCTCGCATGTGAGTTTGTCGGTGCTCTTGAGTGTGCACACCGGCAAGCTTCGGTTGCTGCTGCTCCTCTTCCTCGTTCTCAAACGGGTCAATAGCTCCCATATGGTTCATCTCGGACAACATTGTAGCAATATCCTGCTCAATGGCTTCATTGTCCGCGACACCTCCATTTTCAGCAGAATGCATGGCGTCGAGTTCTTGTTCAAGTTTGTCCATGACGACCCGCGTCCTTGCCATTTGCTCTTGGCTTCTCAAGCTTTTTCTGTGCACCCTCATGTTCAGCGTCAGCAGTGAGCTTTCAATGCAGTATTGGGATGCCTTGTTTGACGCTACTGTCCTCAAGTCATTTCTGTCAAATGTTGGCTAGATGTTCGGGCGTTTGGTGTATCTCCTGAGTATGTATTTCTCTGGAACGCTTTCAGCCTTAATTGCCTGCATCATGCACAGGACATGCACGCAGAAAAGACCTATATTTGTTTTTGGAAGAGGTGCATGTTTTTTTTCATTTCATTCGAACAAAAACTTTGCAAAAAAAAGTAGTACAGTATGTAACATCTTTTTTGTAGTCCTCACCTGTGTGGTCCCATAGCCTACACTCGCACTCATATGTTTCTCCCACGGGGGTCTGCAACCACCTAGAACGCGTGCTGAGCCCACACAGACAGTTTTTGCGGGTGGTTGTAGCGCACTAGGTACTTTGTGGGCTCTTCCGTCTCTGTCGCCGTGAAGAGAGTGCTCAGTTTTAGCCTATCTCTGATCTCGCTGTACATAGCTCACGTGTACAGCTTTGCCATCTGGGTGTCAAACCCATAGAAGGTCAGCGTGTTTTGTTCCTTCTCCAGATGCAAGAATGATGACCAAATTGTTAGTTTTCTCGCAGGAAAAACTTCTAATGAAGTTTTTACTTTAGTAAGCATGTAATTTTTTGTCTTACGACAAGTGATAGTGCTATACCCGGTTACCCATTGTCTCCTGGTTCTTTGTCTGCCTCCTGGTGTTGACGCAGGAGTTTACCTGGCTAACAAACCGGTGTAGGTTATGTCTCTCATTTACGTAGTTCTTCTTGATCACATAGTTCATGCTCTCACTTCGCTGTGTGGATGTCATTTTGGCGCAGAAAATTTCTTTGAAGTAGGCTGATATCCATTTCTCACGCTCGTTCCACATGCCCACCATTGTGGCATCATCATGGAGGTTGTACTTATCCATGAGTCTTTTCCAGGCATCCTCAAACTCAGTTGGCATAAGGGGCCAGTTGAGAATTGATGTGAATTCATCCTTAAGGTCCTGGTGCAGGAAATACAGGTACGCGAGGTGTTCCCTGTACTTCTTCATAATGTGCCAGCGGCATAGCTTATGTACTTTGTTCTAGAAAACATCTGCGATCACCAAAGCCATTGCCTGGCACTGGTCTGGTAATGATAGACTCGGAGTGGTCAGCAGATGGTCGTGCATATATACCAATACAACTGACACAACATTTTTACTGTGTTATTTTCCTTTTCTTTTTTGGTAGGGCGGTGGTGGTTGGGGGTGGTTTTAGCGGGTGTGCCTGTGAGAATGCATGTAGGAGCCTTCCTTCTCATGCACCTTAAAAATGTCCTGAACAGCCACTTGAATGAATCTGCATCCTCATCTCTTATCAGGGCAAAACCAAAGAATGTAGTCTGTAAGTGGTTGTTAGTTCCGACAAACACCCCAAGTGGCATATGGTACTTGTTGGTCTTGTATGTTGTGTCAACCGTTACGCAGTCCCCGAAGTCCTGATATGCTCCTCGGCAGCTTGCATTCACCCAGAATATGTTCTTAACTCTGTCGGACTCATCGAGTTGCATGTCACAGAAGAATTCCCTGTTTATAGCTTTCATCTCCCTAAAGAAGTTGACAGTCTTTAGGACATCATCCACATCATCAATCTTGAATTCTTTGCTTTCCTGCATATAAAAAGTTCATTGAAAAATGCATGTTGAACTAGCGTCAGGTCATGCGTTGCTTGATATGTTTTTTGTACTGACAGAGGAAAAAAGACGTAGGCGGTTTATGGGAGGAGAACAAGTTTGTACTTACAGGTTAATCAGGTCTTTGGCATTCATTTCGAGGAAGTAGCTACCAGGGTCATCACCGCCCAGAATGCTCATGATTTGCGCATGTTCAATGCCTTTGAACTGCAGGTACTTGACGTACTCCAAGATTGTTTTGTCAAAGTTTTTGTGGGAGTGCAAGAAGACAAGCATTTCTGCGGTGAGCTGTAGCCTGTGGTTGTGTTCCCAGACTATCTCTTTTACGACAAATGTTCCATCCTTTTCCTTCTTCAGCCTCATTTTAGCCCCGCAGTTAGTTCTGGCTGTCATCTTGTTACGCTGTCTATTTGCTTCAGACACCTTTGATTCATAAACTCCATAGCACGTGCAATAAAGGTAGGCTATGGTCTTAAACTTGGGGCCTTCCCTGACAGCAAAACCAGCGTGCTTCGCATATACGTTGTAGAAGTTCTTAGTTTCTTTGAAAGTTTCAAACCTCATCTCTAGCCTTGGCAGAACATAAGCTTCAATGTCAGGTGGCTGCACACAACAGTGACAAAACAAAAATGTTAGATGGGGTGGTCATAGCACCATGGTATGGATTGTGCTTGTATTTTTTCTATATGGATACTTACATGTGTATAGCTCTGCGCTGCCTCTGGTGTTTGTTGTTCTCCCTGGTTTATGGGCGCCGGTGGTGTCACCCTTGGCACATGCAGCAATGCATCTCTTGGAGGGAGCAATGATGACGAAGATCTCCGTCTCTCGTTGTACGGACGTCTCTCCTCAGATTCATTGTGATGTTGCTCCTGTCTATATGGCTCATATCTTGTACTTTTGAACCTGCTACAGTGGCCAAAATTTCTGTCTTTTTGCCCTGGTCTTCCCGTCGCAACTGCTTTTGCAGCACGGATGATTGATGTTGACGGAGCGACTGGTGGAAGCCTTCTTGTCCTTGGCTTTTTGCATGCACTGGGGAAGGAAAACATTTGTTGTTGGTGATATTGTTGGCCTAGTTGCAACCCAGTAGCGGCAAAGCTTGCATTCCCAGACATTGCTGTTTGCTGTATAGAAGGACCTGTCCGTGCTTCTGATGATTGCGGTGTATCTTCAAATCTGCCTGTACTGTTGAAATATCCAGGCGGTATTTCTGGTGTTACCCAACCAGGTGGTGCCCCATATCTGTTTTGCTCATGAAATGCTTGCTGTGTGCGCCGCCTTGCATGCTTCTGCAAACAACATTCAAAAGTTTTTGGGATTAATCTGGTTTCATTTTCAGTCGAACTAATGAACGTTCATGTTCAAACACGGATGTACTGATGTACTGTTTTTTAGCACTGTTTTGTAAACTGGACATTGAACTCATGCATGACTTCTCCTTTGTTCTTCTGTAACTTATGGAACTACACTAGAAGTACTCCTAGTTTATGTATCATTGAACTTACTGTGTAACTGTGGCACTCTCTCGTCACTATCTACCTGGACTGACGCATATGTGCTATTTTTTTAACTTGAACTGAAGATAGCATATTAGATGCACTGACAGTAACCTCGACATCCTAATCGTGCATCAATGCATATACATCACAAGTACTGCTAGCTTATGTATCACTGACCTTATTGTGTAGCAATTTTATATATTTTTTTGTTAAAAGTTTTTTTACTCGTTCGAACTGACGCAATTACATGACTTGTACTCTTAGGAATAACAACATACAACTCTCAGCGGTAGCTGAACCTTGTCACTATACTTGGACTGACGCATATGTGTTATTTTTTTTAACTTGAACTGAAGATAGCATATTAGATGCACTGACAGTAACCTCGACATCCTAATCGTGCATCAAGTGGCAGGGTTGTCAATGGACTGATGCTAGCATTTGCAATGTACCATCGGGTTCTTCTTCATAGCAGGACTGATGAACTGATGGAGTGACACAAACGTGGGGAGCAGACATTACCTCTAGTGTACGTCTGGTGGGCCTCTTACTGGCATGTTCTTGCGAGGCGGCACCATTGACACAGCACCTGCTTGTGGTGGACGTCTGGCGAAGAGGTTCGTAGAGGAAGCACCTTGCGGGGATAACTGCCCCGGAGAAGGAGACCCGGCGACGGAGGGAGGCAGGAGGCGGGGATGACGGCTCCGACGATGGATCCGGCGACGGAGGGAGGCAGGAGGCGGGGATGACGGCTCCGACGATGGATCCGGCGACGGAGGGAGGCAGGAGGTGGGGATGACAACCCCGACGATGGATCCGGTGACAGAAGGAACGAGGAGGCGGCGGCGGATCTGTCGCCGGCCAATCATAGATCCGCGGGCTCCCTCGCTTCGGCTGCCGCCGTCGCTCGCTCGCCCGCGATGGCTGCCTTCGGCGGTAGGAAGCGAGTCGGATTGGGGCTGGGTCGTTCGTGGATGTGTCGCGCCTTATAGGGGGCGAGGGTAACAGAATAATATTCTGTTACCGGTAACAGAATAATATATATACAGCCGGTCTATTCTGATAATATTATCAGAATAGTTATTCTGATAACACTTCCGCAATGCATGCTCAATGCAAGTGCACGTCATTGTTTGAACCAAGTGTGTTGCAGTACTCACACGAGTGAACTTCGTGTCGAAAAAACTGCACGCAATGTTTTCCGGTACTGTTTTCGCTCTAATTTTTAACCGTTTATAGGAACGAGGCGTATAATATATCGTTGAAAAGCTATTGATTAGGTGCAACTTCATCATGTTGAACACTTTTCGAGATTCCTCTCGGTTTAAGAACAGTTTCAAAAATAGTGCGGCGGATGACGAGTGGTAGCGAGCGTATTTTCGTGATTTTTCCTAAACCGCTCATCGGAATAAGGCAAATGATACGCCATTGGAAAGATCTCGTCGAGCCGCATCTTTTTCATATCTATTATTTTCTCTAACTCGTTACGGTTCAAGAGCAGTTTCGAATTTACTAAATCACGGAATTCTTTTTTTCGAAATTTTTGCAATTTTCGGTACTGTTTTTGCTCTAGTTTTTGAACCATTTATCGAAACGAGGCGTGTAATATGTCGTTGGAAAGCTATGGACAAGGCGCAACTTTCATATGTAGAAATGGTTTTGAGATTCCTTACAGTTTTAAGTTAATTTTGAAAATTGTGCGGCGGACAATGAGTGGCAGCGGCCGTTTTTCGCGAAATTTTTACAAACCGGTTGTCGAAATGATTCAAAAGATATGCCATTGGAAAGATATCAACGAGACACAACTTTTTCATGTAGAACACTCTCTCTAATTCCTTACGGTTTAAGAGCAGTTTTAAATTTACCGAAATGCGGACACTCTGTTTTTCGCGACACCCAAATCGACGTGGGTACTTCATCCGACTGAAAACCGCACTTCATCGGACGAACAACCGCACTTCATTTGACAAACAAGTGCACTGCATGATTTCCTTTTTGTGGGACGCAAATTTTCCTAAACGAGGTGAAGTGCAGTTCATGTCGAGTGTTGGTGAACCACAATAATATGAAAAGTGAACCTCGAGACTACCGTAAACGAGCCGTACTGCATCAGACAGAAAAACACACTTATTTAGACTAAAAAACACACTTCATTGGACAGACAAAGTGCACTGCATGATTTCTTTTTTGTGGGATGTAAATTTTACCAAACGAGGTGGAGTGCACTTCTTTAGACTAAAACCCGCACTTCATCGGACGGGCAAGCGCACTGCATATTTTTCTTTTTATCCTTTTTTCTAAGGGTTTTCATAAGCATATTTTCTTTTTGTCCATTTTTCTAAGGTTTTTCATAAGCGAGAGTGGACCGCAGTGACAAGGGCAAGTGAACACAACATATATAGAAGTGAACGACATACTTGTTTTATCATTTTTTAACCTTTTTTTTGTAAATTCAACTAGACTACATGAGCAATGTTATTGGACTACATGGTCAGCGTTAGTCAGGTGCATCAATTTTTTTGCGTGCTTGTCTCTTCCTGCAAAATATAGTTGCAAAGTATATAGTTAACATAACCGCGGGTGCGTAATGCATCAGAGTACCCTTGAACTTCACGGCCTTCTTGTTTTGCAAAGTGCACCGCAAAGGTTTTCTTAATAAACTGCATCGATTTTTACCAAAGTATAAACCATGTCCTTACAAATTTGGAAAAAAATTCCTCCAAAAATAATAAAAGTGAACTCCTCTGAAAACTGCAAACTGCACTGAAGCACCACGCAGCGGTGAACATCACCGTGGGTACGACACACATGCACTCCACACCGCCGGCCAGCCGACTGCACGCAGATGCACTACGCACAGCACGAACACATCAACTGAACTGCATGCGGGCTGGGGTGTGAGGGGCAAGATTGCAGGTGGGAGGTGATCCCTGGCGCCCGTGGATGAACCGCATGAGGACACGCAGCGCACTGCTAGAGAGATCCAGATGCACTGCAATGCCACATCCAGGATCTCGCAAATGGCATCACCTGGAGTGGTTCTCCCGTCCCTGGCAAATTGCTCCCGGTGTGGAATCCCTCGTTCCCGGCGCGGCAGAGCCTGTCCTTTCCCCGGACTCGTGGTGGAGCACCTCGCTGCCGTTGTTGGAATGAGGAGGGATTGGGAAAGACGCCGTGGTGGTAGGATGCCGTCCTGGTGGTCGATGCCCTGCCGCTAACCGCAACTTCATGGCAAGAGAACTGCACGCGGAGGGGTCTAGCGGCAACCACCGCGCTGCTGCTCGAGGGCGAGGACGAGGGGAGCTGGAGGGGATTGGGGGCAGTAGTTGCACGAGCCCGGGAACGCTGCCGCCCTCCCCACCAAGGTCGCCATCGAGGCCCACTACAGGTCGCCATGGCGGCCAAAGAGAAGGGGAGGTGGATGTCACGGTGTGGTGAGGGCATCGCCGAATCACACGCGGCGCGGGGGCGAACTGCATGAACTCCATAAGCGCACTGGCCCTGTCAACTCCATGGTCGGCGCTAGATAGAGGAGCAGAGGCCCTCCGGCTAGCCGAGGTGAGGAATGCGATGTCGGGCGGGGTGGCGGCGGGTCCCGTGTTGGGTCGTTGGCACCCCAAAACTTCGAGGGGACGGGAAGGGCGCCGCGCCCTACAAATCGAGGCGAGGAGAAGGTCGGTGTGGCCCTCGACCGTGGTGGCTGGTGGAGGCCGCCGCCGTCCCTGCTGTCCAGGAGCCGCCGCCCTCCATCGTTGTCCACTAAGATCAGCAGGGGGCAGTGCGGATCCCGCCGGGGAGGGTGGTGGCGCAGCGGCGCGGGTGTAGATGGCGCGGCGCGGCGTGGGGTAGGAGTGCGGTGGTGGCCGCAGGGGAGGTTGGCGGCGCGGGGGAGTAGGGTAGATGGCGGTTCGGCGGCGCGGGGAGGGTAGCTACGCGGCCCCGCATCGGAGGTTGCGGGATGGGACGCGGGGTCGTGGAGAGACAGAGAGGGAGTGGGCACGAGAGGATAAGGCAGGGTTTTTATTTTACGTGAGCAGTTCGGCACCGTTGCTTTTGGGGTCAATTTGTAGCTACGGGTCGGCTCGCGAGTGTTATCAGAATAAGCTCCGGTGTTATCATAATAAGACTCTTAAGGGTATTATCATAATAGACCCACCCTATATATATATATATATAGTTCCCATCACGATGAACTAGTTGCATATGATAAAACTTCTGATTAATTCCAATTTCTGTTGGTTGTAGTTCCATGATCCAATATCATCACATAGCCTATACCATGTCAATGCCTTTCCCTTCAAAGATAAATGGAATACCTTCTTCTTGACATCATCTTCATACAAACCTGCAAGTTTAGTTAATCCACAAACTTCATCCACATAGATTAGATGAATATCATGATGTAATGTTCCATCTCCTGCATAAGGATTAGCTAGCAGTTTCTCTATAATACCTGAAGGAATTTCATAATAAATATTTTCAGTAGGTGTCGTAGGTTGAGGAGCAACTCTTTCCTCTTCCGATCGAGGTGAAGATACCCCGAACAAACCCCTCAAACGATTATTTTCCATAGTGACAAGTGACAGTAAATTTCAGCACACTACATAAATGTTTCCATACCAAATTCCACTCACCAAAGGAGCTTCACTCCCTAGCAATGGCGCCAAAAAAGAGTCTTGATGACCCACAAGTATAGGGGATCTATTTTAGTCCTTTTGATGAGTAAGAGTGTCGAAGGCAACGAGGAGAAGAAGGAAATGACAAGCAGTTTTCAGCAAGGTATTCGCTTCAAGCACTGAAATTATCGGTAACAGATAGTTGTGTGATAAGATAATTCGTAACGGGTAACAAGTAACAAAAGTAAATAAGGTGCAGAAAGGTGGCCCAGTCCTTTGTGTAGGAAAGGAAAAGCCTGGACAAACTCTTATATAAAGCAAAGCTCTCCAGAGGACACATGGGAATTACTATCAACCTAGTTTTCATCATGCTCATATGATTCGTGTTCGTTACTTTGATAATTTGAAATGTGGGTGGACTGGTGCTTGGGTGCTGCCCTTCCTTGGACAAGCCTCCCACTTATGATTAACCCCTCTCACAAGCATCCGCAACTACAAAAGAACTAAGATAAATCTAACCATAGCATGAAACGTATGGATCCAAATCAGCCCCTTACGAAGCAACTCGTAAACTAGCTAGGGTTTAAGCTTTTGTCACTCTATCAACCCATCATCTAGTTATGACTTCCCAATGCCACCCCCTAGGCCCAAATCATGGTGAATTGTCATGTAGACGACATTCACATAACACCACTAGAGGAAAGACAACATACATCTCATCAAAATATCAAACGAATACCAAATTCACATGATTACTTATAACAAGACTTCTCCCATGTCCTCTGGAACAAACATAACTACTCACAAACACTAGTATAGCGAGGTGCTATACAAACGGTTTTTAACCCCTTTCTGCGACGGCATTTGGAACCGTAGTCAAGTGAGTTTGGGCGATAGCGGGGTCCTTCCCACACGACCTAGAAACCGTCAGGGATATGCCCTCCTGTCACACACACTTGGCAAAATGAGGGTGTGTGCGGCCGGCGAGCGGCCAAATACGGTTATACATACAGTAGTGCTCAAAAAATACAATTATACAAGAGAAATCATTTCCGGTCGTAAGTATATTCCACACAGTCAGTCCCTGCTAAATGTTTCCATTCGTATATACATCCCACATAGTCGCTTCAAGGAAAATGTTTCTGTTCACAGGTACATCACACACAATTTTCCCCGTTAAATCGTTTGTGCTAACGTTTCCATTACACACGGTATTAACAATTTTATCATTTGCGTTATTGAATGCATCACGCACGGTGCGTAGAAGAAACTGTGTGGCAAAGGTTGTCCATCACACACAGTTTTTATGTGGTAAACCTTTGCGCCAGGTGGCCTAACGCAAATAGTTTTCAAGAGGATGTCATGTGTGATTTTCCATTAATCTAACACGGTTTATTCCTAGAAACTGTGTGTGTTGCCTGAGGTCATCGCCCACGGTGTTTTCTCAATAATCATTTGCAATAGAAAAACCCAATTACCAGGCAAAATATCCTATTATTAATAATCCATTTATTAATCTAATTGACATTTCATATTAGGCACACAATATATTTCATTTTCATAATTGAAATACATCAGAGTACAACATCATATAGCTTCAGCACTTAGCTACCCCATTACACAACTGCACCAACACTAAGTTTCACATGCAACATCTATAACCTTTCAAATATAGCATCATAGACGGTACATCGACAGATGTATCTCATCTGGAAAACTACTGAAGCAGAAGGCGAATATTGAGCCTTAATTGATGTTGAAGGTCTTTGCAACTTTAGGCCAGTGCCTGTGGATGATTGACTGTCCATCCTTCGTCATCTTTGGGAACACTTCAATATTGAATCATGGGTGTTGTATGATTACCTTCCTCGCCACCTGACCATACATGTGGTTTGAGAGGTAATCATCAATGGACTGCTCTGGAATGGCCTGAAAACAAGGATGTGAATAAATATCTTCTCTATATTGGAAATGGGGCAAAGAAATAAAAAAGGCAAGGTATAATAGTTAGTACCATCCTGTAGTGAACTGATGTCTTCTTGATTGTGCAGACAAAGATCTTGTTGTTTTTTGTTGCTAGTTTCTTTATCCTAACAATCTTTCTGAGTTTCTTGACTTGATTGATATTCATGGACAACTCATTTCCCCATATGCAAAAAGGGTCGAACAGTGGGTCAAAACCTCTGACAGTAGGACTTACATGTGCAAGACCAAATTGTTAAAAACCTAAATATTAGAATGGTTCCTGCAATTGCACAATAATGTGCTATTAGACAAAGGACCATGCATGTGCAAACCTCAACTGTAAACCAAAGTGCTTCGCATTGTTTCCCTGCAACACATATAAGGTAGTTAGTCATCAGGTTAAGTAAGGGTTTGCATTCTATCAGTAAAATATGTTGATGAAAAATAAGCACATTGCAGATTCATCAGATTAATTCAAGCCACATGGAAAGCCCATTTATCCAAACCAAGCATGATCAAGAACTAGGAAATATAGCACTTGTATATGTTTCTCATGTATTAAGTGTAGTCAAATTTGACTTATTCCTCACATGCACAACAATACAAAATTCTACCCACGACAATTGGACATTGCATTGCAGAATTGAAACAAGCAGTTAACTAAACACCACAACAAATGAACCAAACATTAACTAAGCACCACATTGCACAATATAACATGCTCCTAATAGAAGATCAGAAAGTTAACCAAACCAAGCATGCTTAACAACTTAGAAATATAGCAACTGTATTTGTTTCTGATGTATTTAGTACAACCAAATTCAATTTATTCATCACATGGTATACAATAAAAGAATGCACCCACAACAATTGAACATCGCATTGCAGAATTGAACCAAATAGTTAACTAAACACCACAACAAATGAACCAAACGTTAACTGAGCACCACATTGCACAATATAACATACTCCGAATAGAAGATCAGATAGTTAACCAAACCAAGCATTCTTAACAACTTGGAAATATAGCAATTGTATTTGTATCTCATGTATTTAGTACAGCCAAATTCGATTTATTTATCACATGGTATACAATAACAGAATGCACCCACAACAATTGAACATCGCTTTGCAGAATTGAACCAAACAGTTAACTAAACACCACAACAAATGAACCAAACATTAACTAAGCAACACATTGCACAATGTATAACATACTAGAAGATCAGATAGTTAACCAAACCAAGCATGCTTGACAACTTGGAAATATAGCAAGTGTATTTGTTTCTCATGTATTTTGTAAAGAAAAATTCAATTTATTTCTCACATGGAAGACAATACAAAATTTCACCTTGAAGAATTGAACATCACATTTGCAGAATGAAACAAAATAGTTAACTAAACATGACAACTAATTAACCGAGCCATTAAAAGGGTGGGCTCGAGAAAACGCAATGAACTGTCGTTTAAAGTAGCCAACTACGTCATGTCATTGGCGTATGAGGCGTTGACGGTGGACTCGACAGGGAGGTGCGCCTCCAAGATCTGGGGGTCGGCACAAATGGTAGCCATCGCAACCTCATCCGCGTGTGCGGCCACGATTTGCTTCTCCGCTGCCAAATGCTCCTTGAGATCCTAGCTATACTGCGTGCACCACGGCTTAGGGTGGCGCTTATTTGGTGGAGGGGTCGGTGATTTGGGTGGAAGGTGTCGCGCTGGTGGTTGCGGCATGTGGGATATGGAAGGAGGAGGAGTATGGGGGTCAGGTGTGGACTACCTGCCTGGATACATGATGTCGCTTGAAGCTACGTCAGTATTTCCCCAAAGAGTAAGGGATGATGTAGCACAGTGGCGGTAGGTATTTCCATCAGATGTGAAACCAAGGTTATCGAACCAGTAGGAGAATCAAGCAACACAATGTAAACAACACCTGCACACAAATAACAACTACTCGCAACACTACAAAAAAATACACTTCTGTGATGATACGTGTTTGTCACAGTAGGTCATGTTTTTTGTCATGCAGGTACATCCATGACGATTTTATGACAGAATCAAGATAGTCATACATGTGCTGTCGTAGAAGTGTTCCATGACATTACCAAAATTATCATCACGGAAGTGTCCACTTCCATGACGATAAATCGCGCGTCACAGAAGTGCTTTCGTCAAGGGTGACCAACATGTGGCATCCACCATAATGGAACGCCGTTAAGGTATCGGGTCGGGTTTTGGGTCCGATAACCTGTTAACAGCCCCGACCAATGGGGATTTTCCACGTGTAAAATCATCATTGGCTGGAGGAAACACGTGTCGGCTCACCGTTGGGACAGATGTCATCCGCTCATTGGACCGAAGGCGCCTATGATACGACGACACGTGGCACGGCCCAACAGAGGCCCATTCCTGTGAAAAGGCAGGCCCGTTTGACTTGGCCAAAAGGTGGCGGGCCGGCCCATGGAAAGCCTGTTTACGGCCTGTTTGCATATAGCCCATCTACAGCCCGCTAACCCAGGGCCCGTTACGCCCTATCCGAATTAGGCCTAGTAGCGTCATCTGGGACGTCCAATATGATTCAGCCCGTTTTAACTTCCGGCCCATGTGTGGCCCATGACTTCTTTCAGCCCATATGAGGACCTTTGTAACTCTTGGCCCATTAACAGCTCGTGGTGAAACTGGCCCATAATGAATAGTGTATCACTTCGGCTCATTTGCAGCATTCGGTTACATACGGCCCGTTACTGTCATTTTCTGCTTGTGGGCCAAATTCAGCCCGTCGTTACAATCGGCCCGTTTGCGGACCGTTAATACGTTGGGCCATTTTCATGTCAAAAAAACCGTTGGGCTGTTTTCATAGAGTTATCAAATGCGGCCTATTAACGGCCCGTTATGGTCCACGAATAGTACGTCCCATGATTGGCAAAATGATGATACGCCCCGTAGAAGGCCCATGGATCCTACGGCCCATATGAGGCCCATGGATAGTACGACCCGTAGAAGGCCCATGGATCGTATGGCCCGTAGAAGGCCCATGGACCCTACGGCCCGTAGAAGGCCCATGGACCCTAAGGCCCGTATAGAAGGACCATGGATCCTACGGCCAGACGAAGGCCCATGGATCATACGGCCTGCAGGAGGCCCATGGTTACAACAGTCCATGTGTTGCCATGATTATTTTGGCCTAGTTACCAAAAATGGGCTATTGTGGCCACTAGAAAAAAACAGAAAAAGTAGTGACAACAAGCAAACAACTAAACAAGACAATAAGGAAATAAATAAGCAAGCAATTAACGCTAGCCTATTACCGCTATTACACATATTACATCCATTGGGCATGAAAGTTCGCCACCAGTGCAAATATAGGGAACAAAGCAGCACATTACATACACTGGCCGTCAAAATTGGCCACTAGTGCAAATAAACGCGACAGAAAAACAAGAGCATAACTGAAACAACTTCAGAAGAGCTTAAGAAACGTTATCCTGGGTATCCACCATGCTGGCAATAAGCTTAGCAAGATGAATAGCTTTGTCTTGTTTGGCGCTAAAATCCTCCAACGCTTACTGTTGCACCAGAAAGTATGCATCTGAATGCTCCAGGGACTTCCGCAGTCCTTCCGCTTCTTGTCGGAGCATAGCTGATTGATGTCTTTCACCTCGTAGTTGAGACTCAAGAAACCGAACTGATTCATACAGTGAGTTTGAACAGCTTGTGCTAGCGGTAGTGGCCAGTAACTCGAACACTAAACCAAGACAGGACTTTGGGGTTGTCTTGCTGTCTTCAAGATAGTCTTCCTTAGCTGTTTTATCAGCTTTGTTGGAGACCAGCAAGGATGTGTCACTATCCTGAACCTTATCTGCATTACTTCCTTTACCAGTGCTTAATAAGGCACTCTTCCCCAATATTCTGTCAGCATTCTAAAAGAAGAAACAAGCAGACACATAACGAGTTTAGCATGTACTAGTATATGAAACTCATTTCGGTGAACCAGTTCATTAGTAAGGTGGACAGGATTAAACTACCAAGTCTTCTATTGCCAAGTACTAGTACATAATAAAAGCATCAAATAAACATATATCTATGTCCTATGGTCACTACATTGTCTTGCCAAATCTAAATAGAGACACAGTTCAAATCATATCAGTTCAAGACAAAGCAGCAGCGAAAGAATACAAAGCGTGGGAAACTACACGGCACAACAAGATTTCAGATGGGTACCGCGGGTCTACATGTACAACTACACTATTGGCTGTTGTGGTGCTAGTAAGGGCATCTCCAGCCGTTGCCCTCCCCCCAGGACGCATAAAAATCGCCCCCTGGGGGCGAGCCGGCGATACAATCGGCGCTGGGGGCGGTTTTGCGCCCAGTCGTCGTCCCCAGCTCGTCCCCAGGCGCCGAAATTGGCCCACTTTGCAGCCCAATTTCGGCGAATAAAGGGCCCATATGGGTGAGAATAGGCCCATATTTGGTGTGGTTTCGCCGTGTCTCGGCGTTCAATTATCAACACAATTATTTCTTATCACATATTTCATCACAGAAAAATCAAATACTTCAACAAAATAGTACAACAACAAATTATATAGTTCAACAAATAAAAACTCGTATTTCATCACACGGCGTCCCCCTTGAGCCTCCATAGGTGCTCAATCAGATCTTTCTGCAGTTGATGATGCACCTGTGGGTCTCGGATCTCCTGACGCATACTAAGATAGGCAGTCCAAGTTGCCGGTAGACGGTGATCAACTTCGGCTAGAGGACCCTGCCTGTAGTATGGTTCAGTGTGAAACACTGGGTCTTCTTGCTTGCTCTAGATGATCATGTTGTGCAAGATGACACAGCAAGTCATAATCTCCCACATTTGATCTTTGGACCAGGTCTGAGCGGGGTACCGAACAATAGCGAATCGATATTGGAGCACACCAAATGCCCGCTCGACATCCTTCCTGCAAGCCTCCTGAACTTTTGCAAACCAGGCGTTCTTGCCTCCTGCCGCAGGGTTTGAGATCGTCTTCACAAATGTCGACCATCTCGGATAGATGCCATCTGCTAGGTAGTAACCCTTGTTGTATTGGTGCCCATTGATCTAGAAGTTCACCGGAGGAGAATGGCCCTCAACGAGCTTGGCAAAAACAGGAGAGCACTACAGCACGTTGATGTCATTGTGAGTTCCTGGCATACCAAAGAAGGAGTGCCAAATCCAGAGGTCCTGTGTGGCTATCGCCTCAAGCACCACACTGCAACCGCCTTTGGCGCCTTTGTACATCCCCTGCCAACCAAATGGGCAATTCTTCCATTTCCAATGAATGCAGTCGATGCTTCCAAGCATCCCAGGAAATCCTCTTGCTGCATTCTGGGCTAGGATCCGAGCAGTGTCTTCCGCATTGGGTGTTCTCAGGTATTGTGGCCCAAACACTGCCACCACTGCCCGACAGAACTTGTAGAAACACTCTATGCTGGTGGACTCGGCCATGCGGCCCTAGTCGTCGAATGAATCACTGGGAGCTCCATATGCAAGCATCCTCATCGCTGCCGTGCACTTCTGGATGGAGGTGAATCCAAGAGCGCTAGTGCAATCCATCTTGCACTTGAAGTAGTTGTCGAACTCCCGGATGGAATTCACAATCCTGAGGAAGAGCTTTTGGCTCATCCGATAACGACGCCGAAATGTTTTCTCGCCATGAAGTGGAGCATCGGCGAAGTAGTCGGAGTAGAGCATGCAGTAGCCTTCGAGATGATGTCGGTTCTTTGCTTTCACCCGCACCGGCGCCGAGCCACCTCACCGCGGCTTTTCATTGCTCACCAGCAGCTGGGCGAGGGCGGCGAGCACCATGAGATGCTCTTCTTCCTGGACGTCGGCCGCGGCTTCCTCCTCCAGCAGCGCGGCGAGCTCTTCCTCCTCATCTGAATCCATCGCCGAGACAGGCAAAACGCCGAACACCCTGCGCTCGGTGGGCGTGTACCCGCCGCTAAACCGCGCCTCCGCGGCCGGAAACGGCGGCCGGAAACGCCCATCTGCTATGGGAGGGGCTGCCGCAGCGAAGCGCTACTATTTTTCGGCGGGGAATGGCTATCTAGCGGAGTAGGGCGGTGGCCGTCGCCGGGATATAGCTAGTGGTGCCCGAGGGCGCGGGGGGAAGAAAACCTTGACTTTTCCCCTGTCGGTGTGGGCCAGGCGTGCTTTTCCTTAGCGCCGAAGCCCCCAACTGCTCCCCAGCGCGCCAAGTTCGGCCTGTGACCACCGGGCGGAAAAAAGGTCCGAACCGGCGATTTTCGGCGTCCTGGGGGCGCGACTGGGCCGTTTTTTCGGCGCCGGCGCCAAAAAAGTGGCCTGGGGGGGCCTGTTGGGGGCTCGGCTGGAGATGCCCTAATGTGCATGATATGAAAGTCAACTGTATACACAATTGAAATTGAAATCAACAGAGCTATTGATAAGAGCAAACATGTTAAAGAAACATGCGTGAACATACCTGCTGTGCCATTGGAGTTTCAATTGGATCCTTCAATTTAAAAATAAGTTTGTATGAGTAAATACAGTGATACAAGAGCAAAGCAATTATAGTTAAAAAAGGCGCGCCTAACCGAGCGCTTAAGCGCGCCTAGGCTCTAGGCGTTGGCAAAACGCATTGTGCAGAACTACGCATAATCTGTGCATAACTGCGCATAATCATGCGCTTTGCTTAGTAAAGCGCAAGGCGGTGGCAAAACGCACAATTAATGCCTAGCGCTTTTTTGAAATATGATAGCAATGGAATCTTAAATTAGAAAAGTTGTTCTTCAGGTTTAGGCACTTGTTCTACATGAACAGAGTACGGTAAGACGCAAGAATATAATACTTAAAAATAGAAAATGAGCTCATAGGCCTTACCACATTCTTGGTTCGGGACCAGTACAGAACAAGGCGTTCCCAGTCATCGTCCAGTAAATGTGTCTCAGGAGAACATATGGGAATTTGATGAGTTTCTATTCCGGTGAAGTATGTTTTCTTCAGGTAATTCCGATACTGCCACCAAGCATTCTTGAAGATAGCAGAGGTATTAGCACAGGTTACCTCATCCTGAGTTTCCAAATCGGTCCTTCTCTGTAGAGAAAAATGGGAAAATTTGCTGTATTATAACCATCATGGAGGTAGGATGTATGGGACGAAGCAAAGTAATTGCCATGAATAACATTACTTACACATAACTCCTGGACAAACACCTGCAACTGGCATTTTCCTTCATCTTCGGTATAATATTTCCAAGATGGGAAGATACGCACATACGATTTAACAACATCAAATGCGATAGATGCTAAACTACGACTAGCTGGTTATGCTTCCTGCACAGGAATAGGCGTACTAACTGGTGGAGTTGGGGTTCGCCGTGGTAGTACTGGCCCTTTGGGCACTGGAGCTGCCTTACTAACTACTCTTGTTTGGGAGCTCTGTGGTGGAGATGGTGCTGTGTTAACAGGAACTGGGTTACTATCGGCTGGGGTTGGGGTTAGATTGGGTGAAGCTGGTTCTCTGTCCATCGCAGCGGGGGTACAATCTGCGAGAGTTTGAGTTATGTGTGGTAGGGCTGGTTCTTGTGCATGTACAACCGGGGTGCTATCTCCACCAAGAGGTAGCACTGTTTTATTTGAAGACCATGTTTTTAGTCCGCTAGATACTGGCATCACCCGCTCCAATTCAAATGGCTGATAAACAGGAAACATAGTTGAATGTACACACATTGTATGAGAGACAGATGGAATAGATAGTGTGAAAGAAAGAGGGCATAAAATAGTTGGCATGTATATTGTTTAACTTAAACGGATAGCATGACATAATTTCACATATATGATGTCTATCTAAACTGGATAGCATAGCATAACATAATTCAAAGATATGATGAATAACTAAACAGCATCGCATGACATAATTCACCTACATGTTATCTAAGTAATCGGGATCACATCATTTAATTCACATATGTGATTTATATGCTAAACAAAGGGCATTCAATATGATGTCTGAACTAAGAACATGGTGTTGATTATTGTGTATATGATCTCTAAACTATGCAATGCAATACACCATATGCATGATATGAGCAGTATAACCGTGCCAAGTTAGAGCATACACCTCAGTGGGGGAATAGGACTGGTCATATGTCTCTGAATCCATCTCTGAGGAGCTATCGGGACCCAATAAGAGATCTGCTTCGACAGGTAGCACTGTCTGCTCTGAAGGCCTTGTTTTCACTCCAGATTTTTCCATCTCCCACCCAAATGGCTGATTTACAAGAAGAGTAGTTTAATGTACAAACATTGTCGACAAATGGAAATGTAATGAAGAAAAGGATGGGCAAGATATCATTCGAATATATGATGCCTGGTTAAACATGATGGCATTGCACATTTCACATATATTATGGCTGGCTAAAAGACATGAGACTGCATAATTCCCATATATGATATAGAAACTAAACAGGTGGCATTATAGAACATGTCTAAACTAAGCAGATGACATATATGATGTCAAAAGTAGGCACTGCAAGGCAACATATGCATGATATGACTAACATCATCATGCCAAGGTAGAGCAAACACCATGGGGGGTAAATAGGAGTGGTCAGCGGCGTCTGAATCAGCCTCAGAACAGGTATCTTCCTCTGGATTACAATCTGGAGAGGGGTGGGGAGGGTTTCCCATTGAACCCACCATTGAGCGATGTCTGCATGACATTGTATTGCCGCGCAAAACTCTTCTCTTTTTCTCTACATGTTCAGCATGACTGTGTACAATATCTGACATGCATACACAAAAAATATGGTGACATCATGTAAGGAGAGCATGCAGAAATTTAGAGTGATGGTAACAACTAGTGGATCAACGTTTTTCCATTGAACCAAAATAGCCCTAATGGATCGACGTGAATGTATAGTAATAAGTGATGCAACAAGTGTACAACTTCTTTGCCGTAGCCGTGTCGACCTCAGCATCATTGGGTTGGTCGCTGAAGCAGTTGAGGCAGAGGTGGCTGTCGGAGGTGTGGAGGAAGATCTAAGGAATCTGTAGACGGCATCCAGGGCACTGCTCTGTTGTGATGGATCGTTCTGTCATTGGAGCAGCTCCGGTGAGCCGTAAGACGTCAAGGCTGAAGCAGCACAAGATAGACATCGTCAATCTCAACTAGGATTCTAATAGCATCTCCAATAGATGATGTAAAATTAACATCACCAAAAACCACCTGACTACAACAGATGAGGTAAAAACTGTTGACTCTAAACTTAACTGTCGAAACTGAAATTTACTGTGGAATCTGAATGCTACTGTCGAAACTAAACGCAATGGTAGCAGAGAGGCACTTGACATGTAGTTTAGGGAGGGCCTGCAGTTCATCTTCAACCTGCAACCCCTAAGCCGCCAGCCACCACCGGCCGAACCGCCTCGAAACAACTCGCCACCGCCGCCCCGGCCAGCCCTCTAGGCCCCCCGCCCCACCCTGAACCCTAAGATAAATAGTGGGGTCCCTCTCCGGCGAGCCCCCGTCCCCGCTGCGGGTGGTTCTTCCTTCACTCCGGCGAGCCCCCCAACCCCTGAAAATCGACTGACCCAAAAGTCGATTCAGTCGACTGAAGTGTGGCTTAATCGGAGTAGAGCAGCAGCACGAGCGAGGGGGAGAGCAGCAGCAGCAGCAGCTGGGCGAGCGAGAGCCGGAGCAGCAGCAGCGTGAGCGAGCAAGAGCCGGAGCAGCAACAACAGATCTGGCTGGTATGGACACCGCCGCCGAAGGGGCCTCACACTGGGGGAGAGCCGCCGTGGAGATGTCACCCGCGGCGCCGGCTTCAAGGTAGCCGCTCCATGGGGGTGCGGGATGGAGCACCGTAGGCGCCGGGAGGTCGAGTTAAGGAGAAGGTGCGATGCAATGAGTGTACAACCTCTTTGGTGGCGCCGAGTAGGCCTCGGCTTCGTCCGAGGAGTCGGTGAGGATGTTGCGGTTCCGGTGGAGCAGGTTAAGGTGGCGCTATGGGGATGGAGCAGCCACGATAGACGAGGCAATCATCGGAGCAGCTCCTTGGAGGTGGAGGACGGGGCGGCTAAACCGGCGGGATGGCGAGATGGACGACGGATCCTCATCCGGGGAAGTGGACGAGGGACGTCGAGCTGTTGCGGTGGACGACATCGTCGGGGAAGAGGCTCCGGCTGGGCAGCGGTGACGTCATGGACGGAGGAGGGTGGGGTTTCGCGGCTGGAGCGGAGAGGTTATGGCGGCCTGGGATTTCGAATGGCGAAAAGGGGGCGATGGGAGGGGGTGAAGCATGACTCAGGGACGCGCTTGTCCATAATGTAGGGTGTGTTACAAAAGTACCCCCCACCGATTTGAACTAGCAGCCCTTTCGGCTCAGGGTTAGAAGGGGGATTTCGCGTGTCGGGATTTGGCAGCTGGAGGGAGTTTTCGCGCGTGTTGTAATTTCGGGATAGCAAGGCACGGGTTGTTAAGGCGCCAGTTTTGGGAGCACGATATCTGCATTTTCGGGATATAACAAGACGCGGGTTGAATTTTAGGGACAAGCCTAACATGTAGTAATATTGTACTTGTACGTACCAAATCAATTCGCACTTCCCTCAACCAAATGAAAATGAACAAAATAAAACTATTCACACCACACAAAGAGAGAGTCTTTCCCCGTTTTACTATACAAATGCTATTCAAAGCTACTCCCTCCTTCCATCTATATTGGGCGTAATGCGTTTTTCGATGCTAACTTTGACCAAATATTAGAGCAATGGTATATGACATGCAACTTACACTAAGCACACCGTTAAATTCGTCTGTGAAAGGTTCTTTCAATGATATAATTTTCACATTGTGCATGTCATGTACTATTAATCTTGTCAATAGTCAAAGGTGGTCTTAAAAATCTCATTACGCCCTATATAGATGGAAGGAGGGAGTATGAATCCATGTTATGTCCGATTAAATTTTTTCACTTGCTATATAATGCATGTAACCTACTCATACCAACATTTTAGTGCATTCCAAATGTCTATACTACCGCTGCAATTCAAACTAAATTTGAATTCGTTTCTCTATTTCAATAAGAATCTACAATCATGATTGTTGCCAACTTCAACCATCATAGTTTCCTTGCTATCCACCAGATATAAATCGGACGGCCTATAATGCAGGATGGCAGGCACACCATCATCAACAACTCCGTTTTTATAAGAGTAGAGATAAAATATATTAAATCAGTATAACATGTTCATAACCACACCATGTGTATCACCGTTATATATATTCACACATGTGTCAGTTTGAAACACTATGATAAATTCTTCAAATATCCAAATTCGCTTTTTTATAATGAAGTATATATGATCTCTATTCGTCTTTTACACCCACACAACCCTCTTATCTTTGTAGCTAGCGCTAACTTTCTCTTGTGCATGCACACGCCCGCATCCCTCTCACCCTCCCTCAGCATTCTCTAGCTCCATCGCGCAAATTCGTCTTTTCACTCTAGGTCGTTCACCCACGGTGTGTGTAGGCCTCCCAGCTCCTTCTTTACGGCACACATCGATCGATATGCCTCTCTAGCCAGGTGTGCCTAGCACAAACACAAGCTTCCTCTCTTCTCTTGTCACCGTCCATGCCTCACTCCCACCACTCTTTTCATCGTTCTCGTACTCGCACACTCCTCCCCACTCGATATAGTATGCCTCTCGTACCACCTCCTACATGCATACCTCTCTCTCTCTCTATCCTTCTCCTCGTGCCTCATTTGCTTCTAACGCACACATGCATGTATACCGATTGATCTCCCAACATATACCTAGATCGACTTTAACTACCCCCCCATCGATCGACGTACCTCACAAGTTATGTCTCTCCTTTCTCTAACAAAGGTCGATTGATCTTCCTATGTAGTTACGTCTGCTTACCACAGCCACATCGTCCCCCCTCATCATTCGTGCATGCCTCCTGACCCGTCTCTCGCACGCACGTGCAGAGACAATAAGCAGCCATCTCCTCTCTTATTGATATTGCGGGCGTGCCTTCCGTTTGTCTAGCAAGCCTATCCCACCATTTGTTAGAAGCAACTCCACTACCACCCGCTCCAACACTCTAGCTATGTCTCTCTCCCAACCTTATTCCTCTCCTGCACATATGCATGGATGCCGATCGATCTCCCTTAATACATGAGGCAGATTGATCTCCTTAATACATGAGCTAGGACTCTCTCCTCCTCCACACATATACCAGCCATTGTACCTCTATAGTTAATTGGGCCTCCCTCTTCCCCCACCACACACCGATAGTCGAGCGCCGCAGGTAGGTATCCATGCCACAGAGACAAACTGCACATGTCCCATCTCACGTTCCAGTAGGCCATCCACTCTATATCTTTGATGTGGGCACACACAAAATCGATGGCACTCTTTATCGATCGCGCGCGCACACACACACACACATCATCCCTCTCTTCGATTCTATGGACACATCAATCCGATGATGCCTCCACTCTCTTCTCGTGGATCGCCCCCTCTATATATATGTTATATCCAGGACTCTATTTCACACACATTGCATATGTTATATTTTTTGTTTGACCCCCCCCCCCAAAAAAAACTCTCAAGAACCCACACACTATATCTCTCTAGGTTTTTATCTCTCTCACACAACCCCACGTAGGTGGTGTACGTATACAAGAAGAGAATAGGTGCACCGTGCACGTACTCACGCTTCGTGCCTAGCCACACCCGCGCGGGTACATGGCGGAGCTCATTTCTTTATGAAATGGCAGCCCACGTGCTAATTTGAACGCTTGTAGCAGTTGTTTACCTAGGGAGGTCGTGTACCACGCGTGCACGAAACAAAGTTCGAATTGACGCCTTGCCGCGTTATTTTTAAATAAAGTTATAGCCCTCAATGGCACTTACACAGAATATAAAATGATTTTTATGGAGAAAAAGGTAGTTCGCTCACTATATACAATGGAGCATGCCTGCCTGGTTTGTCGCTCTTCAGAGTATCTCACACAAGGCTGCAGTGGCCTCTCTCTCTCTCACACCGTTGGTCACTGATCCGGCCGCATCCCGTCCGCCGGGGGAAAGGGAGTGCGGTGGCCTCTCTCTCTCACTGTTGGTCACTGATCCGACTGCATCCCGTCCGCTGGGGGAAAGGGAGGAAGTGCATCGTTTCTCCGTTCGACGGCGCCGAGGCAGCACGTCCCGATCTACGGTACACGTTGTTCTCTCTGACCAAGCTCTAGCGCGGCAGGGCCTACGCCACCTGCTCGCAGATTCCGCCCGCCGCCGCTCACCTAGTTACATCCCGACGACCTCCAGCTATCCCCTCTGGCCTTGCTCCACTGCCCGTCTTCCCACGTTGCTGCATGTGGATCTTCCATAGTTCTTTTCCCAAAACGTAGCTCGTTCGGCGTACTTTCCATATTGCATTCTCGTCCTCACACCATTTTACACAAACACAACCATGTTGTTGTCTTCCCTTAGGACAAGGAATATGCTTCTTTTTTGTCGTCGCATGTGCCATCAACTTTTATTGGCCAGTAATTGTTTCCTTTCTACCTCTTTTTTGCAAATAGGGCTATCCATTTCACCTCGTTGCTATTGCGACCTTTTGGTGAACTGCACAAATCACTTTTTTCTTAATAGTGTTTTGTGCAGTTGTACTAAAATGTCACACGGGAAACGTCTCTACATTTCAGTGTGACTGCACAAAGGGAGATTGGTTTTGCTCTATCCTCCTCATCCAACTCCGAGCCTAATCTTCTCCAACTAGTTAGTCTTAAGAGAGACTGCAAAGGTGACCGGCTTCTATTTGTGTGTTTATTGTTTCATCAGCAGCCCTCTATTATCGTAATCACACTTAATATCTTTGGAACAGGGACGCTCAGCTCTATTTTAGTGGAACTGCACAAAATGATCGGAATGTTGCATGCTCCAGACAGCTACTTTTTTTCCCAACATGCCTTGTTGATTTAGACAGAGCTGGGGGGACGTTGCTGCCAATGAAAGCATGGATCAATTTTAATTTAACACCTTCTCACAACTCTGTCTTCAGTTGTGATGTAATTATTAGCTCTGATCTGCTAATAATTGACATGCATTAGCAAGGAAGTTAGTTTTTTATTGTTTCCGAAAAAGCATCGATGGCAAGACACGCGAAACAAAAGCTGAAAGCTCACACCATTGTACAATTTCATGTTGCTGGAAAATTATTTGTATAGTACGTCAATTATGTAAACAAATGATGGGATCTTGATAGAATTGCCAGAAGCCTCTTCATCATCCGGGTCCATGTCCCGTGCACAAAATTATACTCCTTCGCTCCTAAATATTTGTATTTTTACAAATTTCAAACGGGCATATTTTAGAGTCTAGATTCACTCATTTTGCTTCGTATGTGTACTCCCTCCGTTCCTAAATATTCTATTCGTCTTTCTAGAGATTTCAACAAGTGACTACATACAGAGCAAAATGAGTGAATCTACACTCTAAATATGTCTATATACATCCCTATGTGCCAGTCCATTTGAAATCTCTAAAAAGACAAATATTTGAGTAGTCACTCGTTGAAATCTCTAGAAAGACAAATACTCCAGAGTATATTTAAGAACCAAGGGGGTAGTGCATAATCGCATGGGAGACTCAGCCTGGTGGTTGTGACGCATTAAGAGTGAGTAATGAGTAGTCAACTCATAAGCCCCACCTTTCCCACTGTAAGTTGCTCTGAAGAAGCAACCATCAATACGCTCTTCTTTGAATCCGCTCATACTACTCCATCCATCACTGTTTATACACCGTGCTTCAAAAAAGAAAAAAAATATGTGGGACCAAGGCGACTAGCGATCGGCCTAAAAAATAGCATTGGTAGTTATAGCACGCCGTCTATTACTAGAGGGAATAATGCATATACAAATGCAGGCAGTGCTTCCTCCCCGGGTACACACATGCATGCACTTACTCCACTCCGTTATAGTACAGTACATGGAGAGAAAATTATGGACTTGATTGCGGTTACCACGCCCTAATTAATTGAGCATTAAACCAAACACGTCTAATGTCTCTCTGGTGGTGGAAATGCATTGAGAGAAATGCATCATAATGAAGCGCGCCTTGTAAACTTTGACGGAGGGAGGAGTAGTATGAAGGTGCAAAACCAAGTACGCGTATGGCCAGTCGGACAACGCACCTCCTCTTGGCATATCACTGACATGTGGGACAGGAGTGTGAGCAAACCGATCTCAATTGATGGTAAAGAGCCAACCCGCCGTTCCTTGAGAGAGACGAGGAGCGATAACACACAGAGGGCTCGCACGGAGGCCAAGATATATTCGAGCATGGTTGGTTGATCGATATCATTCATTATATGTTGGGCTGCCGTTCCACCATGCGGTTCTAGTACAGACGTTCCACCATGCGGTTCTAGTACAGACGTTTCCGGAATAAACGTGTACTTTATCAGAGTTTAAAAAATAAGAGTACAGACGTTCCACCATGCGGTTCTAGTAGTAGTACTACTCGTACTACTGCACTTGGCTCTTCGCCTCTTCGTGAAGTCGAACAATGATGGTACTCCGCATGTTGGGTACTATAGTGTATGCCTCTAACAATCTGACACCGAATGGACTGATCCATGTCCACCGAGGGTAGGTTGCATTAGTCAAAAGGCGTAAGCGAGCTTCACCTTGTCCTGCAAGCTTCTCCTCATTCTGCGAGTTGACGGGACACACCAAAAAGTAGTGCTAGTCCATACTCCCTCCTTTCCGGTTAATATGGATTAATCTTTTTTGCGGGTAAACGAGAGAGCTTTATTCATATATAAGCATTCTGAGGATGATCAGCCAAGACACTGTTCACTAGGAAGAGATGTACCTCGCAAAAAAACAAGTAGGAAGCGAGGTGTTTCATCAAGCCAGCTCTCGGCCACATTCAAAGTGCAGCAAGCACGGTTCGCACGAAGATGCGCCGCAAGGTTTGTTGACCTGTTTACATGTTGAATAACAAAAAAAAGTGGAAATATTACCGAGCGCTACTATTTGTAACAGGATATGAGCCAGAATTAAGAGAGAATTGTGGCGAGTGTTCCATGCAATCACCTTCCATTATCACATGCGAGAACCCTCGAAGAGAACCAAATGTGTTGAAGATTGCTGTATCACATTTTAAAATTATAATAAGAGTGCAGACGCTCCTCCATCCTGTCCCTAGTACTAGTATAGTACGTACCTTTATAGACTATAGTAGTAGTACTAGTAAACTTTGCGCTTGGTTGTTCGCCTATTCGGGAAGTCGAACAATAATAGCACTAGTAGTATAGTGTATGCTTCTGGCAATCTGACACCGAATTAACAGTTGCACGTCCACCGCCTGAGCGAGGGAGAGCTTCCATTAGTCAAAAGTTTCTCCTTGTCCTGCGAGCCACCGCGCGCAAGCTTCTCCCGTCCTGCAACCTTCTCCTCATTCGGCAAGTTGACGGGACACATCAAAGTAATGCTAGTCCATACTGCCTCCTCTCCAGTTAATATGGCTTAATTTCAAACGAGATAAATACACTGTCTGTCACTGTATATTTGTAAAAGTACGGTCAGTGGACTTCATAATACGCTCATTGCGCTCAATATATATATTTTCCGGTGTTTATACGGTCACTAGCTCAACCTGACTGAGTATGTGTGTGCATGCATGTGTAGGTGGAGCACTTGAGCATGCATTAGGGCGTCGCGTGCGTTTTTGCGTCCATGTGTATGTGTGACTATTGCATACACGTAGGGGGAGTAGGTGTAGGGGCCACTAAGGAGTAGTCAAATCACACAGTAAGTTAGTCAGAAGAAGCAACCATCATTTCACTCTTGAATGACATGTACGCAATATAAAATAGTTGATATGGAGAGAAAAAGAAAACCACTATATATACACTAGCAGGAGCCTAAGCTACAAGCCTGCTTGCTTAGGTTGCTCTCTTCACAAGCATAGAACGACAGGCCTGATCCTGCAGCTGGGGGAAGGGAACAATGTTCTGCGTAGACGCGGTCGACATCGGCGAGGGAGAAAACCCACAGTCGGTGCATCCCAATCGGGGGTCACCACGGTATGGGCCGATGCCGTGTCCCAACCGCCCTTCTAGCTACAGCCCGACGTCCATGGTAGTCCATCTTCCTTTTGGAGCCGGCTTGCTCCACTTCCGTAGCTCCATCTCCATGTCGATCTTTCTGTACTTCTACTGGCTTCTACTTGTGATGAGTTTATGTCTCATGAACTAGTGCCAGTACTATTATTATAATCACTCTTCTTCAATATCTTTGCCATCAGGGATGCTCAGGTCAATTTTAGTGGAACCGCACAAAAGCAACGTATGATCCGAGGGTGCCAGCCGTCTTTCCTTCGACAGGTTCTACCTGGCCAGGAAATTAAATCATATTTACGGCTTAGGGTTTACGTCGTAGTTACTCGATCAGTAGTTTTTATTTCGTACATTCTCTCATGACTTTTTTCTTTAGTTGTGAAGTAAATATTGGCTATGATCTGTGAATCATTGAGATGCATCAGCATGCATGTTAGTTTTCCTTTGTATTTGATGGAATGTTGTAACGGGGCAACCTTGGAATAGGAATGAAAATGGAGTGGAAATTTTCCGTTTTTCCGGAGAAAAAATGGAAACGGAGAGAAACCAACGTTTCGTTTCATTGGATCGCGCCATCGAGCAAAACCAACGTTTAAATCACGTTTGTCGTGTTCGTGTCTCACCCTCCTCCACGGCTCGACCCCACACGGTCGCTCGGCAAGCCACTCACCGCAAACCGAGTATATGATAACTTTCCCGCCTGCTTGTTGATGGATCGCGCCATGGACTACTAGCACTATTGGAAGAGATTGACGAGTTGGGGGAGGACAGCTAGCTGTAGCACGGACTCCGAAGAACTTTTTACATGCGTGTTGTAGCCAACTATTGTGACCTTTGAACACGGAGCGACCGCGTGCACCCGGATGCGGCGCGGGCGACGCTCTCTCGGCCGGCGCGCCACTTCAATGCCGACGCTAGTGAGAGGTCGTGTCCGCTCTGGCATGGCATGAATGCGGCACTGACCTATTCGGGTGGGAAGCACGCATGGGTGATGAAGAGGGTTCGGGTTGGTCAGGACCGGCCATGGCAGCGGTCCGGACGTGCGCAAACAAGATATGTTGTACGTTAATATTGCTGCGTATATAATTAACAACATAAATAATGTGCCAGTTGAACAAATATGATTGGAGATGGAGATGGAAATGGAATTTTACGTAAACACGGATATGCATGTCTATGTCTACGTGTGTGTGCGCGACGACTCTCGCGACCTGGAAGCGGGGGCATGTTTTTGATCGAGTTTTCTTTCTTGCTACGTTAGAAAATCAGTTTGTCTAATGCACATCTAGATGTTATTTAAGGATATCACATCTAAGCTCCCACAAGTATATAATGTAGCAACAAGAAACAAAAAAACTAGGAAAAAAATAGACCACAAACATTGTGGACATCAACTTAGATGTGACATAACTATGTCACATCTAGATGTGTCCTAGACACACCCTTAAAAAATTGTCTGCCAGTTTTCATTTCTTTTTTCCAGGAATGCGCGTATTCTTTTTAAAACAACAGCTATGGAGAGATTTTTTTACTCCATTATAGCCTCTTGTTTGATAGAGTTTCTCGCGTCTCGCTCCCTCACCCTCTCCATATCAAAACAAGTTGACAGTGTCCACTCTATCTCTCTCCTCACCGGTGGTCACAGATCCGGCCGAATCCCGTCCGCTGCGGGAGGTGAGGAGGTGCAGTGTTGACGTTTTTGCCGTCGGCGAAGGAGGAAGCCGATGCGCACCGTCCTCTCGGAGCCGGCGCTGGCGCGGACGAAGATCCTCCGCGCCCTTGTTCGCTGCCGTCGTGTGGGCAGATCCCGCCCGCCCGCCTAAACGACATCTCGCCCACCTGAGGTATAACTTCTTGTACTGGTCCAGCTCCCCAGGTCGCTGCGTGCGGGTTTTCTTCTATGCGACTACTCCCCAGCTCCCCATGCATAGTAGCTAGTGTTCGTCGGCAGGTCCAACATCACCTACTAGTACTATTATAGAGGAAATGCCACTCGAAAAGTTGTCCTGATTTATGCCTCGGTGGAGGTATACATGTTGTTTCGACAAAAAGTACATGGTGGTTGTGCGGCCATTGTCCATATGGTGGTAGTACTATCACTGGTTAAATGAAGAAATGCTTTTTTTTTCTCGGGTATCCTGGTTTAGTTCCCATCAAGATAATTATGATGCTTCTGTTTGTTGGTGTACTTTTCCTTAATTCTTATTGACAATTGAGATGTCATTGCTAACCCTTTTTTATAATTTTGAAAACAGCGATGCGTGTCTCCATACCCGGGCATGTCTTCCTCAATTTTAGTGGAATTGCACAAAATTGGATGGCCATTGTTGTTCCGCCTCACTGTCCTCTGCCACGTGGTTCTTCCTTCCTCGAGCTTGATTACTGAGAAGAAACAGACCACAGTGAGGATTTGTCGAACTTCATAGGTGCCTCACCCAAACTTGATGCCAAATGGATGATGCATCACCACGATGACCTACCGATGCTCATGGTTGCGCCTCATAGTTGCGTCGGCTGGTGAAGCTGATCAATTTTCAATGAAAAACAAGATGTCTTCCATCAGTGCTCATTGCTTGTTATGCACAAAGATGATATCCTTCGTCAGTTCACCTTGGTTGCATTGGAGACACACTTGTCTTTCACGTTGGTGCAATTTTATCCCACAATTGGCTATGAACCAAATGTTTCCTCGAAGAAGCATCGACGTTGGTACTAAGAGCATAAGTTTTTTATTGATTTCTAAGCCTTCTCACAACTTTGTCTCCAGCTCCCTTGTAATTTTATTTGCCCAGCTATTAACTTTGATTTAAAAAATGGTGTGGACTAAAAACCCGGATGGACGTAGTAGCCCTACATTTTTACTTACTCCGCATATTAGATTTGACTGAAGTCAAACTTTGTAATACTCTCAAACCTTTCCGAAAATTGAAATTAAAATTCTTTATTTGTACACACTCTCACACGTTTCCAGTAATTTGCCGCATGTATGGTTGTTCACTTAAGGGAGGGTAGTGTACCACACGTGAAGGACAGGAAGTGCGACCAGGACGCGTGGGCGTGGATCGTTAGTTCATCATAAGTAGTACTAGTTTTCTTCACTGTACATTAAATAAACAATTTCGTTTCGTACTTACACAATTTAAAACGATTGTTATGGAGAGAATAAGAAAACCACTCCACTATATATTAGTCGTATACACTAGAGTACTATATGGACGCAGCTTCATTGACTTAGTGCACCTGCCTTTGGATTTATGACAGGTGGGCCCAAAATGTGGCTGGCTCACCTGTCATACAGCCGAAAGCAGGTGCAGTGAAGGCACTGGAGCTCAGTTTGTACTACAGTAGTATATATATATAAGTGGGAGCCTCAGCGCTTGTTCTCTAGGGTTTGCACCCTCCACACGCTCGCCGCACTACATATATGTTACACGGTGGAGGCTCAGCGTTCATTTGCTAGGGTTTGCTATATTCACAGTCTCTCACCCTCTCTTCACCAGATCTAAACAAGACTGCGTTGGCCTCTTGTCTCTCTCTGCCCCCTCACAGCTGGTGAAGGAGGCGCCCGTATCCCGTCGCACCGGGAAGGGGAGGAGGTGCAGCGTTCACTCTATCGCCTTCGTCGAGGGAGGCAATCCACTACCGGCTGCGCTGTTCTCTTTCACCCAGCGCCTGTGCGGGAGGGCCACCGACCCCTTCTTCCTCGTTACCGTACGTAGTGTGGGCAGATCTGGCCTCCCGCCGCACGCCTTGCCACATCCCGACGACCCTAAGGTATAAGTTTCTTTGAAACCGTTGTTGCTCTAGCTGCATGTGGATCTTTTTCGATCTGTAGTCGAATCTAGGTCTTGGTTCAAAGAGGAAAGAAGGGTGCTGTGGGCTGGAGCAAGAATCTAGGACGTGGTTCAATGAGGAAAGGAGGGGCGGAAAGTAGTATAGACTGGCTATCCAGCCGCTTTGGAGGTCGAAAAGGGAAAAATGGGGTAACCCAGTACACACATCTGTAAGGAACCGATCTCTTTGTTGAAAAGGGAAAGAAACTGGGGGGTCGGGTAGTTTGTGCAGGACTAGATTTGCTGCCCTCACATAGGAAGAAGGTTCAAAGAGAACAAATATGGGACCAGCATATATATGCTGCTTGGCTGCATACTCTGCATCACCCATTTATACGTGTGGACGCATATGGTGCTGGCATGTCCCATACAACTATTTTGCTGTTGTTAATCAAAGAATGCCGCCGGAAAATTGAAGCAATGCCACTGTTAAAAGTAAATTCCATTTTTTAATGAATGTTGTTTCAAGAGAATGTCTCTGTTAATATGAATCAATGCAACCGTTTTAGAAATGCTATTGTCCTACTTTGTTTTCCATCCAAGATAAGTTCGATGCTTCTTTCTGTCACCTTTGTTTCATCCTCCTTTATCGGCAAGTAATTGTTTCCTTTTTTTCCTCTGTTAAAACAGGGGTACGATTCAACTTGTTGCTATTGCAACATTTTGCTTCGCTACTCAAAACACTTATGTTTTAAGAGTGTTTTGTGCAGTCCAACTTGAATGTCACACCGGTGACTTTGCTTAATTTTGGTGGAACTGCACAAAAGGAGATCGAGATTTGTTTCCAGTCTTCATGGTGAGTTGTTTCAAATCCTGGTCTCAACCACATGATGTGCAGTGTGCTTTGAGATGTTGTGCTACTTGTTTTGGTACTGTTTTAAATAAATGTTGAATTGAAGCTATTGTATTGTTGTCTTTTCCCATTAAGTAGTGAACAAAAATGGTACCAACCCAGACATGATGCTTGTTGCTTTGTTACAACAAATTCAGCATCACCCCCTTTATAAGCCAGTAATTGATGCCACTCTCAGAATTAACTACTGAATCTTATTTCAAAACTGCAACACTTGATAGGGATTGGCGGGATTACCATTTTTGTGGCCGCATGTTTCATCCTCCTTTATTAGCCAGTAATTGATTCCTTTTTTGCCTCTGTTTAAATAGGGATATCTATTCAACTTGTTGCTATTGCAATATTTTGCTTCGCTACGCGAAACACTTTGCTTGATTTCAGTGCAACTGCACAAAACGAGATTGGATTTCCTATTCGTGTTGGCAGATTCGTATTTTATCTTGTCCGTCTCATGAAAGGTCAGTACAGGCCTTCATCCACATGATTGTGCAGTGTGCTTTGAGATGTTTTGCTACTTGTATTGGTACTGTTTTAAATAAATGTTCAATTGAAGCTATTGTATTGCTGTCTTTTCCCATTAAGTAGTGAAAAAAATGGGACCAACCCAGACATGATGCTTGTTGCTTTGTTACAACAAACTCTGCATAACCCCCTTTATAAGTAGATGGAAGCACATACTATTGTTGCGCCCACTCTCCCCTGGAACTATTTATGCTTTTCTTTAATCTAATGCCGCTGGTAAAATTAAGCAATGCCACTCTCAGAATTAATTAACTACTGAATCTTAGTTCAAAACTGCAACACTTGTTAGGAATGGTAATATCCTGCTTTGTAGTTCTTTCTACATGTTTAACCAAGGTATTGTTAAGATAATCTCTCTGTTAAAATAAATCAGTTGCATTGTTTTAGGAATGGTACTTTTCTTCTTTGTCGTTCTTTATACATGTTGAAACAAGGCATTGTTAAGATAATGTCTTAGTCAATATGAATGAATCACACTGATGGAGAATTGCTACTCTCCTGCTTTGTTTCCCATTAAGATAAACTAGATCAGTAGATGCTTTTCTTCTGGGAGTACAAGTCATTAACCGTTATTTCTCAGTAATTGTTTCCCTTATACCTATTATTGCTTATAGGGATTTCAAAATTAAAGCTCGGTTTTATTCCGACTTCGATTTTCGTTGAACTTCACGAAAGGAGCCAATGTGTCCAAGGAAAACTGCTGCATTACTAGGTCCAGTTGGTCGTTCCACTTTGCAGAAAGGAGCCGTCACTGTTTGCGCTACATTACAGAAGGAATGACCAAGAAGCTTCACAGAGTATTATTAGACACCGGTGACATGACTAGTCTATAGAGACCATTGGCAATTTAACAACACATGGAGTGCCCTGGGCAAAAAGTGCCCAAACAAGTACAAGAAGCTATGATAGGACTCCACGATCATAGGCATTACATATTTTGAATGGGAAAAGCTTGTCAAAGTTTAATCATTGATGTTAGAAAGAAGACGTTAGTTTAATATATTGTAATTGGAAAACCTTGTCAAAATTTGCTCATTGATGTCAGCCAGAAGACATGCATTTGATATTTTTGAGTGGGACGCCCTTGCTGTGAGCAGCGTCGAGTGTTTTTTCCTATTCCTGTGTTCAGTTTAGAAGTAAATAGTTACTCTGCTGAGATATTCCTGTGTTAAGAGTTTTTTCTGAATATTGTCTATGTAATGCCAGGCCTTGTGTTTGATTGCAAAGTTGAGCTTGGAATGTTGTGGCATGCGGCATCATGAGCTGTTCACCGTGCCTCGTGAGAATAATGCTTCATATTGTTTTGCATGTTAATCTAATGCCAGTGATTTGCTTGTTAAGAAGATCATCCTCTTCTGTTGTTTCCGTGCTTAAGAAGTTCATCGTCTGATGTTTCATTCATAGCCTATACGACAAGTTGGGTAGGTTAGACGTGAAACCATATGATCTTTTGACCAACTCATGATATTAGGCCGTGATTGGATCGTCGTTTTCCAACCAAAACCGCTTGTAAAACCGATGCTTGTAAATTAAAGCAGATGGTCTCGGGCGAAGGCGCTTGGTTGGTCGATTTCAACTAGTAAAATATCGGAAGTACTTCACACACACAATAAAAACGCTGAACGACACTCGAACGATTAATAATCCAGCCGTTAGCTGTTGTTTCAGCCTTGCCCACGGATGGCATGATACGCACGTCGTCCATGTATAGTCTGGTAATGTCGTCCATATAGCAGTGCTTGTAAAATATACACTGGTCTCTCAAATTACACGCTTAACCCGCCGGTTTTACTTACAGACCTCGGGCCCTCGGTTTCATTACGCCCGTATTTTACGCGTTGTTTCAGATGACGAGTAAATTACACTTGTATGTTAATACAGGTTTGAAATAAACCAGAGCTCCCAAGCGCGGCCTTACCATTTCATGCCGTCTCAGTTTCTCGAAGGTGCTCATAGGTGTCCGATGATCGTTGCTTCCTGAATGTGCAGCGGGCACTGTATCAGACCATCCGTAGGGCCCGCGAGGCCCTCTCTGTTGTCCTTCGAGTTGTTGCGCTCACCGTGGCGCCGAGCATTGTTAACATCGTCAACGAACATGAGGATTTAGGAGATGACTTTATTTTGACTGGATGACACTAGGGACCCACTAGGGCCATAGCCGTACGTACGCAAGTGCCTCCTTATTATGTGCAACTAATTTTTTTATTTCTCTTGGTTTCCTGACATCACGGTCCCACACCATTGTCAACCTATGTAGTCAATATAAACGAGAGAATTGCACAAGGTGCGGCCAACAGCTGGGACCAAGTAGCTCGAGCAGTATTTGTGTTTTTGAGGCCTGAGCACTGCAGAGTTTTTCTTGGCGATGATTTCATTGTTGTTCAAAGGAGAGCAGGGTATTAACTGGGCGGGCTGTGGCCCGTCTAACCCAGGACAGATATCCAGCCCAGATACTATTTTTTTCAAGATGAAAATGGCTAGCCCAGCTATACGTCTTTTTGAGGAATACCCAGGCAAGGTCAACTTGTTATTCTCCGCCCAGCTGGGCTGCAAATCTTTCCTAGGAGGGATGCATTAGGCTTAATAGGAAAATGGGCTTTAGACAATAATAAATGGGATGTAATTATAAAAACTGGGCAGTAACTAAAAAAATGCACCAAACACGAAATTAGTTTATAAAATATTATTTAAGGATTTCGAAAATCTTAAATTTTCATTGTTGCGTGCACAATGTTTCATTGGATTTTTACGTAATACAAATTTCTATTTAATCTGACTAGAAATTTGGGGATAAAAATATTTCGGATCCCATCAAAATGTGGGAAATTTTATTGAATTCTGTCTTCAACGGTTGGTTGAAATTATTAATCGTTGTCCTAGCTAGAAAATGGGTTGTACTTTTAACAAACTGTAAATGGGCTGTTGTAAATTCCATTAGAATTCAAAAATGGGTTGTACATTCTTACAAAACGCAAATGCGCTATAAGTTCTCTGCCACACACTTGTGGGCCTACTAAGTGACGCGTCCCCTAAAAAAATAAGTTGACGCGTATGCAAGGCTTTGTCAACTTATTATAGTCAACACACGGTTCTAGCAGCAGTGGCCGTTGGCCGTCGGAGGCTGACCTGTGGGCCTACTAAGTTGGAGTGTACCAAGGGCTTTGTCAACTTAGTCAATATAAACGATTCTAGCTTCAGTGACCGTACGATGTCCGTCCAACGGCCGTAGTGCTTCTTCAACCTCTGGTCTTCTTGGTCTAGCCGCCCAAAGCAGTGTCGGTCGTGCCGCCTGCTCCTACCTCCCGTGGCCGGCTGTGCTGCCACGGAGGCCTCACCGCCCCCATACTACTCTCACCGCTGGCCAGGCCATCCCTCCACTCACCCAACTCCCTGTTATTCTGCGGCGATGGCAGCCTCACACCGCAGCCGAACCAGTGATCCCTTGTACTCCTCTCCGCGCGGGCTTCCACTGATGCGTCTTCCCCGGCTCCATGTCGTCCCCTTCCTAGGCCTCGCCGTCGTCCACCACCCTGGTGCTCTCGGCGCGGCGTGGTCAACGTGTCAACGACCGACTTCCATCGGAAGAGTAATGTACGTGGAGAGGCTGACAGCTGGGTCCACGGCGGCCGCAAGGAAGTGCCTCCTTATTACGCGCAAAATAATTATTCCTCCACCTAACAGCGGGGACCCACCGGACGGGCCACCTTATTTCATGAAAAAAAATGTTTCCCCTGATTGCTGGGACCCACTGGACGGGCCACCGTATTTCGCAAAAAAAACGTTCCCCCCGCTGTCAGCTCGGACCCACCGGAAGTGCCTCCTTATTACACAAAAAAATGAATACAGCCCCTGCTAGCTGGGACCCACCTTGGTGGGAGGCTAACTTGTGGGCCTACTAAGTTGACGGGGACAGAGGGCTTTGTCAACTTAGTCAATATGAACGATTCTAGCTCCAGTGACCGTACGACGTCCATCCAACGGCCGTAGTGCTTCTTCAACCTCTGGTCTTCTTGCTCCAGCCGCCCAAAGCAGCGCCGGTCGTGCCGCCTGCTCCTGCCTCCCGTGGTCGGCTGTGCTACCGCGGAGGCCTCACCGCCACCTACTACTCCCACCGCTGGCCAGGCCCTGCGGCAACGGCAGCCTCACACCGCAGCCGAGCGAGTGAACCCTCATACTCCTCTCCGTGTGGGCATCCACTGCCGCGTCTTCACCGGCTCCGCATCGTCCCGTTCCTAGGCCTCGTCGTCGTCCACCGCCCTGGTGCTCTCAACGCGGCGTGGTCAACGTGGTTAAGGAACGACTTCCATCAGACGTGGACTATACGTGGAGAGGCTGACAGCTAGGTCCACGGCGGCAGCAAGGAAGTGCGTCTAGGCAAAAAAAGATTCGCCCCCTGACTGTTGGGACCCACCAGCTACATCTTCGCACGCAAGGAAGTGTGTCCGAGCAAAGAAAAACAAAACGATTTGCCCCCCTGACTACTGGGACCCACCAGCTAGATCTTCGTAGGCAAGGAAGTGCTTGACAGTCGGGACCCATCTGGTCGAAGCGTATGTAGCGTTGTCATTCTGGTCGTGAACGTGTACGTACATATATACTGGTCGATTTAGAGGCGCGCACGTGTCGTAGTAGAGGTGCGTACGTGTCATAGTAGAGGCGCGCACGTAGCATGTATACGTACGTACAGCGGCCAGGGTGCAAGAAAGGAAATACGGCCACATACGTACATACGGGCAGGGTCTCGAACGCCTACTCACGCATACGTACGGCGAGGGCTCGTGTACATGGCTGGGTCGGAATGGAGAAACAACGTCATCGTCGTGTTCATGGGGAGGCAACAGAATGCGTCGTGTTCATGGGGAGGGGTGTGGCATACCGCAAAACGGAGGAAACGGACCTCCTACGGTCGAAACGTCCTGTTGATCGGGAGGACTGTGGCGTACCGGAAAACGAAGGAAATGGACCTCCTACGGTCGAAACGGGGGTCCTGTTGATCGGGAGGGCTGTAGCGTACCGCAAAACGGAGGAAATGAACCTCCTTCGGTCAAAACGGGGGTCCTGTAGATCGAGAGGGGTGTGGCGTACCGCAAAACGGACGAAACGGACCTCCTACGGTCGAAACAGGGGTCCTGTTGATCAGGAGGGGTGTGGTGTACCGCAAAACGGACGAAACGGACCTCCTACGGTCGAAATGGGGGTCATGTTCATCGGGAGGGGTGTGGCGTACCACAAAACGGGACTCCACGGGATACTGTTCATCTCCACCGTCGACCTCCTCCAGCCTCCACGGGCTCCTATTCATCCAGCCTCCACCGCGCGCTACTCCACCGGCTACTGTTCAACCACCCCTCCACCGTCTACTGTTCATCCAGCCCTCCACACCATGGGGTCCTGTTCAACCACCCCTCCACGGGCACCCCTCCACCGTCTACTGTTCATCCAGCCCTCCACACCACGGGGTCCTGTTCATCCAGAGGTAACGCCACCGCTCACTGTTCATCCACCCCCCCCCCCCGCAACGCTCACTGTTCATCCAATCGATCGGCTTCAGTTAGCAGCAGTAGTGAAGGAAATGCTCGATCGGGTTCAGTTAACAACCATCGATCGCTCGCTCGGGTTCAGTAACGTGTAGCCTGCAGTGCAATCGTTCGGGTTCAGTTAGAGCCCAACGCCTCGCTCGGGTTCAGTTAGAGCCAACGCCTCGCACACACACGCGTACGTGTACGAGAGAAACGCGCATCGCTCGGCCCCCGACCAACCACCGTAAACGAGAACTCCCCAAAATTTTCCTCCCCCTCACTTCTACCACGGTTTTTTCCGTCATGGACGGAACAAAGAATGTCATGCAGCTGCATCTCCGGCCCGGCCAGGACGAAAAGCCCATTTTCTGTCATGATTTTTTGTCATAGAAGTAGGAGCCCACTGCATCTATGATGATACCGGGTTTTTTCATAATTATCGTCATAGAAGTGTCATATGTATGACAGAAAAAAATTTCTTTTGGCCCAAAATGTCACGGATGTGTCTTTTTTTGTAGTGCAACCCGACGTGTAATAGGGCTTGTCAACCCCTTTCGGGTAGCGGCACCCCAAGATGGGCAAACGGATGTGAATAAAATTGTAGTAGATTGAAAGAACGAACGATAAATAAAATAAATAAGAATAAATTGCAGCAAGGTATTTTTGTATTTTTTGGTTTAGTAGATATAAAAATAAAAGGAAAATAAAATAGATCGCGAAAGCAAATAATATGAGAAAGAGACCCAGGGGCCGTAGGTTTCACTAGTGGCTTCTCTCGAGAAAAATAGCAAACGGTGGGTAAACAAATTACTATTGGGCAATTGATACAACTTCAAATAATCTTGACGATATCCAGGCAGTGATCATTATATAGGCATCACGTCCAAGATTAGTAGACCGACCCCTGCCTGCATCTACTACTATTACTCCACACATCGACCGCTATCCAGCATGCATCTAGTGTATTAAGTTCATGGAGAAACAGAGTAATGCAATAAGAACGATGACATGATGTAGACAAGATCTATCTATGTAGAGATAGACCCCATCATTTTATCCTTAGTAGCAGCGATACATTCGTGTGGGTTCCCCTGTTGTCACTGGGATCAAGCACCGTAAGATCGAACCCACTACAAAGCACCTCTTCCCATGGCAAGATAAATAGATCAAGTTGGCCAAACAAAACCCCAATACCGGAGAATAAATACGAGGTTGCAAGCAATCACGCATATAAGAGATAGAAGAAACTCAAATACCTTTCATGGATACAAAAAGATAGATCTGATCATAAACTCAAAGTTCATATGTTCCCAGCAAACACACCGCAAAAAGAATTACATCATATGGATCTCCAAGAGACCATTGTATTGAGAATCAAATGAGAGAGAGAAAGCCATCTATCTACTAACTACGGACCCGAAGGTCTACAAAGAACTACTCACGCATCATTGGAGAGGTACTAGTGGAAGTGGTTAACCCCTCCGTGATGGTGTCTAGATTGGATCTGGTGGTTCTGGATTTTGCGGCGGCTGGAATTGATTTGCGTCGACTCCCCTAGGGTTTCTCGAATATTGGGGTATTCATAGAGCAAAGAGGCGGTCTGGGGGCACCCGAGATGGGCACATCCCACAAGGGCGCACCTAGGCCTTCTGGCGCCCTGGTGGGTTGTGCTCCCCTTGGAGCACCCCCAGGTGCTTCCTTGGCCCATTAGGTGTCTACTGGGCCAGAAAAAATCTCCATAAAGTTCCGTTGCATTTGGACTCCATTTGGTACTAATTTCCTGCGATGTAAAAAACATGCCAAAACAGCAAATGGCACTTGGCAATATGCCAATAGGTTAGTACCAAAAATGACATAAAATGGTTATAAAACATCCAAGATTGATAATATAACAGCATGGAACAGTAAAAAATTATAGATACATTGGATACATATCAGCATCCCCAAGCTTAACTCCTGCTCGTCCTCGAGTAGGTAAGTGATTTTTGATGTGGAATGTTGCCTAACATGTCATATCATATTATTTTCTTTATAGCATGGACATTTGGACTTTTATATTGTTCAATGCAATAGTCTAGTTTTGACATGATAACTTAAATACTCAAGCATATCAACAAGCAACCATGTCTTTGAAAATATCAATGCTAAAATAAGCTATCCCTAGCCCATCATGCTCAATCATTGATCCATTCATGAAACACACTCGCATATTAACTACACCCAATGCTCAAGTACGATCATAGTGCCTCCTAGTTGGTGCTTTTATAAGAGAAGATGGAGACTCAAATTCAAAAATAAAAATTTCATAAAGTAAAAGAAAGGCCCTTCGCAGAGGGAAGTAGGGATTTGTAGAGGTGCCAGAGCTCAAAGCAAAAAAAATTAGAGAGAAAAACATTTTGGGATTTGTGTCCTTCCCACCAACGAAAACGACTTAGAGTTCCCAACACTTTCCATGCTACATAAGTCATAGGCGGTTCCCAAACAGGAAATAAAGTTTATTCCTTTTTCCACCAAACTTTCACTTTCCATGGCTAACCGTATCCAAGGGTGCCTTCCATAGCAACACTTTCCAAGGAATTTATTATTGGACAACATAAAGTAAATTCATTTTTCATTCCGCTACTGGGCATCCCTAATACCTTTGCCTTACTCTCATCATGAGAATAACACATCTAGCATGGAAAATATTATCCACCCCTCACCGCTCCGCGAGGGGTACGAACACAAAAAAGAAAAGTTTATTTTGAAAATTAGAGATGGAATATACAAATTTGCTTAGAACAGCAAAAGAATACCGCATATAGGTAGATATAGTGGACTCATTTGGCAAAACTGGTTTAAAGGTTTTTAGATGCACAAGTAGTGATTATACTTAGTGCAAAATGAAGGCTAGCAAAAGATTGAGAAGCGTCCAACCAAAAAACGAATAATCTCATAAGCAAGCATTAAGCAAAATTAACAGCGAATAATGCACCACAAGTAGGATATAATTTCATTGCATAATTATTGACTTCCGTGCTTGCATAGGGAATCACAAACATTAACACCAATATTCTTACTAAACGATAATTACTCATTAAGATGACTCACATATCACATTATCATATCTCAAAACTATTTCTAAGAATCAAGTTTATTTTTTCCAATGATCTTCACGAAAGTTTTTATTATATCCTCCTTGGATATCTATCACTTTGGAGCTAATTTTCATATGTTGCTTTTGATAAGCTCAAACAAATGTAAGTGAATATCATGAGCATAATATTTCTTTCTCTCAAATTAATTTAAGTGAAGGAAGAGATAATTTCTTGAAAATTTTACTAACTCTCAAATAAATCTAAGTGAAGAAATAGAGCATTTCTTAAAAAATACTAAAGCACACCATTCTCAAAAAGATATAAGTGAAGCACTCGAGCAAGTCCATAGCTCATAAAAATTGAAGTGAAGCAAAGAGAGCAATTCTAGCAAGTCGTGGCATAATTTTGGCTCTCTCAAATAGGTGTGTACAGCAAGGAATCAAGACTTAAAACATAAAATAAAACAAGTAAAGACTCATATCATACAAGACGCTCCAAGTAAAACACATAGTATGTGACGAATAAAAATATAGCTTCGAGTAAAATACCGATGGTCGTTAGAAGAAAGAGGGGATGCCACTCGGGGCATCCACAAGCTTAGTTGCTTGCTCTCTTTTGGATAATAGCTTGGAATGCCAGGGCATTCCCGAGCTTAGGCTCTTCTTACACCTTATTCCTTCATCCATCATAAGATAACCCAAAACTTTAGAACCTCAATCACACAGAACTCAACAAAAGCCTTCGTGAGATCCGTTAGTAAAAGAAAACAAATCACTACTATAAGTGTTGTAGTAAACCAATTCATATTTTGTTCTTGCATTATATCTACTCTATTCCAACTTTTCTATGGCAAAAAATCATCAAAGAAACGATAGAGCCACCAAAATAAGCACACGACGCAAAGAAAATAGAATTTGTCAAAAACAGAACAATTTGTAGCAATCTGGGTAATTCGAATACTTCTGTAACTCCAAAAACTCTGAAAAATTAGGACGACCTGGGATTGGTATTTTATTGCTCTCTGGTTAAAAATGAGAATTGTTTTTGTGAGTGCAAAAGTTTCTGTTTTTCAGCAAGATCAAACAACTTTCACCCAAGAAGATCCTAAAGGCTTTACTTGACACAAACACTAATTAAAACACAAAAAACACAATAATAACAGTAGCATAATTGTGCAAACCCTCAAGAACAGAAAGCAGAAAGAAAAAATAAATTTTATTCATTGGGTTGCCTCCCAACAAGCGCTATAGTTTTACGCCCTTAGCTAGGCATAAAGCGAGGATCTAAATTTTGTCATCTTTCTTCTTAATTCCCTTAGAGGTGTTTTTATCATGAGGTTTTGTAAACACAACATAAAACATATTATCCATAGAAACCTTAGCATTCCTAAGTTGGTTTTCATCATAACCCCTTTGATTTCCCGCAACAATCCAAGAGTGATGTTGATTAACATTGTTGAAAACTTGTTGGATTATATCTAAAACGAGGGCTTCTTTTTTAAGATTCTCATCCAAGATTTTATTATACCCAAGCAAATGCCTTAGCGCATAATCACTATTGTAAAGAATTTCATCTATCATGGGTTTTTCACGATTCATAACGTAAAAATCAAAGATTTCCCTAGCTTCCCGTATGGTATAGTCAAACACATTCATAAGAATGAGAGTGGCCAACTTTTTAGCCTTAGGATTCTTTATAACGGGGAGCTCAAAAAACAATCTTTGCAAAGTAGGATGAGTATGGATAAATTTACTTTCAAGTTTCAGAACTAGTGCTGAAATAGAATCCGCATAAGATCTAGTAGTCCTAAGTATAAGAGCATCATCAAGACTTAAATTTCCAACATAATTGAAAAAAATATTGGATACGTTCTTTTCCCATAACATTCCATTGCCCCAAGATAAAAGTTTTAGCATCCAGATTGCCCGTATGTCCCATCTTAGGAGTTAGGCCATCATCTGTTGGTGCCATACCAAAATCACTCAGGATTGCAAGCAAAGGACGAGAAAACGGCGAACGAAAAAGAGGGGCGAATAAAATGGCAAATTTTTGTGAAGTGGGGGATAGGAAAATGAGAGGCAAATGGCAAATAATGTAAATTGCGAGGAACCTGGTATATGTTGAAGTCCTCCATGGCAACGGCGCCAGAAATTCCTTTTGATGTCGCTTGAAGCTACGTCGGTATTACCCCAAAGAGGAAGGGATGATGGAGCACAGCGGCGGTAGGTATTTCCCTCAGATTGAAACCAAGGTTATCAAACTAGTAGGAGAATCAAGCAACACCACGTAAACATCACCTGCACACAAATAACAACAACCCGTAACCCGACATGTAAAAGGGGTTGTCAATCCCTTTCGGGTGGTGGCCCCCCAAGATGGGCAAACATACATGAATAAAATTGTAGTAGATTGATAGATCGAACGCCAAATAAAATAAATAAGAATAAATTGCAGCAAGGTATTTTTGTATTTTTGGTTTAGCAGATCTGAAAATAAAAGGAAAATAAAATAGATCACAAAGGCAAATAATATGAAAAAGAGACCGGGGGCTGTAGGTTTCACTAGTGGCCTCTCTCGAGAAAAATAGCAAACGGTGGGTAAACAAATTACTGTTGGGCAATTGATAGAACTTCAAATAATCATGACTTTATCTAGGCAATGATCATTATATAGGCATCACGTCCAGGATTAGTAGACCGAATGCTACCTACATCTATTACTATTACTCCACACATCGACCGCTATCCAGCATGCATCTAGTGTATTAATTTCATGGAGAAACAGAGTAATGCAATAAGAACGATGACATGATGTAGACAAGATCTATCTATGTAGAGACACACTCCATCGTTTTATCCTTAGTAGCAACGATACATACGTGTCGGTTCCCCTTCTATCACTGGATCAAGCACCGTAAGATCGAACCCACTACAAAGCACCTCTGCCCATTGCAAGATAAATAGATCAAGTTGGCTAAACAAAACCCAAATATCGAAGAAGAAGTACGAGGCTATACGCAGTCATGCATATACGAGGCTATACGCAGTCATGGATATAAATAGATAGATGTGATCATAAACTCAAAGTTCATCTGATCCCAACAAACACACCGGAAAAAGAGTTACTCATTTGGATCTCCAAGAGACCATTGTATTGAGAATCAAACGAGAGAGAGGAATCCATCTAGCTACTAACTACGGACCAGAAGGTCTAAAAAGAACTACTCACACATCATCGGAGAGGCACCAGTGGATGTGGTGAACCCCTCCGTGATGGTGTCTAGATTGGATCTGGTGGTTCTGGACTCTGCGGCGACTGGAATTGATTTTCGTCGACTCCCCTAGGGTTTCTGGAATATTGGGGTATTTATAGAGCAAAGTGGCGGTCTGGGGGGCACCCGAGGTGGGAACAACCAACCAGGGCACGCCTGGGCCTCCTGGCGCGCCCTAGTGGGTTGTGCTCCCCTTGGAGCACCCCCAGGCGCTGCCTTGGCCCATTAGGTGTCTTCTGGTCCATAAAAAATATCTGTAAAGTTTTGTTGCATTTGGACTCCGTTTGTTATTGATTTCCTGCGATGTAAAAAACATGCAAAAAACAGAAACTGGCACTTGACACTATGTCAATAGGTTAGTACCAAAAAAAGATATAAAATGACTATAAATGATTATAAAACATCCAAGATCAATAATATAACATCATGGAACAAAACAAATTATAGATATGTTGGAGACGTATCAATAGACGAGGCCGAGCAGCGTGAAGGAGGGTCACCGCCGAGGAGGCGGCTCTGCAAGCTAGGAGTGAAGGTTTCAACTTGGAAAGGAAGGCGGAATAGGGGAAATGTGTCTCTTGGTAAGCGGAAGAGGCGGGGAGGTAGAATTTCCATGGAAGCCGAAAATTTGGAATCGCTTCAGCAAAAAAACTGGCGTGTAAAGTGTCATCTGACACGGTCCCCTATTCAAAACTGTGTACGATATGTGGACATCACAAATGATTCAGATATCTTAACCCGTGTGTGATGAGTTTGAACGTCAAAAATTTTGGTTCGAATTTCCCTGGTTACTGTGGTCATCCACGTCATTGCATAATTTGGGTACACAAAGGAGACTACAGCACACCCACACTTCTTTATCGAGCAAGTTCAGTAATTAAACAGAGCTAGCTGACCTAAACATTACTCTAACAAATTAAAGAATGACGCTCTTAATTAAAAAAACAAAGAGTACTACTACGACTGGTGCACATCGATCTCCGCCGCCGCCTCCATGTCCAGCTCGCGCCCGACGATCTCCTGGGAAAGGGGCTCCATGGCATCCATCGCACCATACTCGGAAAGCATCTCGCCATCTGCATCCGCCATCTCTTTGGAATAGGCCGCCATGAGCTGGGCGTGGGCATCCATGATCACGGCTTTGGCGGGCTCCATCATGGCAAGGTATGCCGTGCAGGAACGGACGGCTGCTCGAACTATCTCGGCGATTGCCAACTCTTCAGCCGTGGGATGCCGACCGTTGTCGGAGAAGCTTTGTTCGATTTGTGCGGTGACCGCTATGAGCTGGGCGTGGGCAGCCTCGACATGGTCATGGGCGGCCTCCATCAGAGCTAAGGCTGATATTGCGGAAAGGACAACTCCTGTGCCGCTCTCGCCAGTTGCTATCCCCGTGGCAGATGTTGCTGCCACCGCCTGAGAAGCAACAACGGCCATTTAGGCTGCCTTGGCCGCTCGGAGGCAGATTGCGCTCGCCCTCAGGAATCTTGTTCGCACACACTAGCTGCTGCAGCTGCGCTCTCGCTAGAGTGGACCACCGAAGTTGCCCTCACGACGCGGGTCCACGTCCCCATCATTCACCGGTGACGATTGAACAGTGAAATGATATTTGGGGAGTGAGCTAGTGTGCTTGACACACCGGCTGTGGACTGTAGCTGTCGCACCTTCTCGCATAAGCCGCATGCATACTATACTCTGGCAGTGCTCCAAGATATTTTGTGTTACATCTCACACGGTTGGTGATAATAAACTGTGTGCGATCTACTTGATTTTTCATCTTGATTTGAATTACATAATGGGGTCACAGCTGCAATGGATGGTGTTTGAATTGCTAGAACTTTTTATCTGCAATGAACATGCAACTATAGGTGTGTCGTCAAAAAAATTGGAATTATTCAGAGTTCGTTTCGACGTTTGTATACATTAAATTGGTTTTGTTGGCATTTCAGGTGCATAATTCAAATTTTAACTACACGCACATGCTCCAGGGCATATAAACGGGTTGAAAAAACAAATTTGTGTCCACGGTTGCATGCTTAGGTCCCATGGAAGAAATGGGTTGAATGTCAAACACCCTGCCACCGTCACTCGGCCACAAACATTGAGACACCTGGTTTTTAAATTCTAGTAAATCTAAAACTCGTCTGGAATTCATGAAACTTAGCATGCTATCATGCAGTAGCATCAACATGTTGTGGTAATTTTTTTGCTCAGTTGGGGCAGGTTTGGGTATAATCTTCTCACAAACCAGAGCTTCTCACAAACCAGAGCTTCTCACAACAAGCATGATGGTTTCGGTAGGGAACATGCCACCTTTGGGGACGAAATGATATCCGTTGCCTCTTATTTCTTTAAAAAAATTCTAGTGTCAACATAGAACAACAGGAGTGTTGTATTAAATTTTTGGAATTTTTTGTGGTTCGTTTGGACATTTTTATACATTAACTGGGTTTTCTAGGCATTTTATGTGCATAATTCAAATTTGAACTACATGCACATGCTCTAGTGCATATAAATTGGTTCAAAAATCAAATATGTGTCCTTGGTTGCATGCTTAGGTCCCATGCAAGAAATGAGAATGAATGTCAAACACCCTGCCACCGTCATTGGGCCACAAACATTGAGATACCTGGTTTTTAAATTCTAGTAAATCCAAAACTCGTATGAAATTAATGAAACCTGGCATGCAATCATGGAGCGGTGAAAGCACAAGTACTCCCTGGGTGATTTTGGTAATTAATGTCAACATATCTCTTGTTGGACTAATAGTTTCAACTAGTATATTTCAGAAAGTTCAACTAAGGCATGGCATGGACAAGAGGATATGGAACCCCTCCTAGATACTAAGGATAGAAGATTGCCAAAAGCTCAAGACTCTTCATTTCTATTTTAGTGATCCAAGATCACATTGAGTCCATAGGAAAAGCCAATACTATTAAAAGGGACGAGGTGTTCACTACTACAGGATGCTGCTAACGCGACACTATGATTAGAGACCCTTTGACGAAACTTTGTGCGATGCATTAATCACAAACGAGGATGTAAAAAACCGTCAAAAAAGGTGCAGAACGTTTGCGATGGCCGAGCCATCAAACACGGTTCAGATTTTAGTTGCGTGTGCGATTTAGGGCACACGGTTAACCCGTTCGAACTGTTTGCGATGAGGCAGAACAACAGAAATGGGCAGCCATATCAATGTGTGTGCAATATATGGCATACAGTTCGCTTGGATGAACCGTTTGCTATTAGGGAGTGCAACATAAATGGTTAGCCAGATCAAGGTGTGTGTTATAGGGCCTACGGTTCACTCGGAAGAACTGTTTTCGATTAGCGAACGCAACAGAAACGGTTCAACTTAACAAGATGTGTGTGATACGTGGAAAACAGCCGACTCAGATGAACTGTTTGTGATGAGAAATTACACCACAGATGGTTAATACAGTTAAATCGTGTGCGATTCTGTTTGTACAAAATTTTTTGAAAAATGCAAACTAGTTGATTGCGGTGGCTAGGTGTATAGCACACGATGCATCTGTGAGTACTCATGTGCGATGATTAGTAAGTTACACATACGTTTCCTTATGTTAACACTTGTGTGATAAATAACACGTGGCACCGGATATGGTATCCGTGTTGTGTGTGTGCTCCACTTAGTCTTCCCGCGCTCCAGCGAATGCTTCCCGCGCTCCACATGGGTGAATTGTAAAATCCACGCCTCTACCCTCACCAGTTTCCTACCACCAGCTAACGGCTTGCTGCATATAACCCAGGCAATAAACCACCGCCGCGACACTCTGCGAAGATCTAGTCCTCAGCCATCTACCATTAGTTATTCTAAGCATGTCAGGCAACAATCAAAGTTTCGATGTCGACGCCTACCTACGTTACATCTTCGACTTGGAGAACGAGCTGGAGTAGGTCAGGGAGCAAGAGCTTCATCGACCGGTGCAGGCACCATGGCCCATCGACAGCGATATCGGGGTCACAGTCCTTGGGAGCACAATCAACATATTGCAGAGGAGGTGTGATGAGCAGCTTGCCATCCACCGTGCAAAAGATCCAGAGCTGCTCGGCGGCATGATCGACAACCCACCCGAAGAGCCGCCGTCACTAGTGCTCATCGAGAGCCTGATGCTCTGTAAGGAATGGGCAGAGGACCTCTGCGATTCCATCAAGACAAAGGCAGCCTGCGGCTTCATCATTGCCCGCAGTGGCCGTGTCAACCTCGATCCCGATAATGTAGTGACCAGGCTCGAGCGCATCCTTGGCAGAGTTGACATCCCCGACGAAGTAGAACATCGCCAATGTGATATCTTGAGGATGCAGGTGATCGACGGAATTTACTACCAGGCCAGAGACATGGAAATGGAGTGGTTCTGCGGAGTTGTCATGCGCGCGATTGCACGCTGTCAAGCTCTTCTGGAAGAGGCCCAGCAGCCCAAAGAGCCTCCTAGCGCTAGCAGCCCCTTATGCGGAGGCGGGTCGGGACAGTTGGTGCTATGCTGATCATGGAGTCCGAGAAGACCATCTTCGGAAGGCCGCCAGCTTAGCCTTTCAGCTTATATTTTATTATAGTTGTATGCATATGTAGGTCGTGAGTGTTCCGGGCCTTGCTGCATTTGGCATTTTAAATTATCCTGAATATGTCAAACAATTATTAAGAATTATTAACCATTGCCATTGTAACTTTGCCTCAACAGCGAGCAGAGCGCGCAGGGACGCCAGAGCGGAGCACGCCCGGACGCCTCAACGGCGAGCAACCACGTGGTCAACCTTCTGCCATCAATAAATTTTGACCTTGTTTCTTGTCACATTGTTGATTACAACGCAATAAGTATTTGCAAATCTGTTCACTCCTGTCAAACTAATATGTGTTCACACTTAGCACCGTGCTACAAAAACTACCCACTCGAAAATTACTTCACAGTTCCTCTCCTCATCACCCATAAAAAACTATTTTTTTTTCTGTCAAGTCGTTCCGCCATGACCGGTAGGAGGATTTTAGGGTGGACATATAACCAGGCAGCAAAGACCAAGGCCGCGGAAGCACTGGAGAGGTCCCGATGCGAAGCCACAGCCGCAGCCGTAGCAGAGATGTCCCGGCGAACAGCGAAGCCCTCGAACGAGCTCTCACGGGAACGCGAGGGCTCTCACAAGCGCATTCGTGGTGTCGGCCATCACGACGAGCCGGCGTTCTTGAAGTCCTTTGTCGGCGATGATGACATTCTCGCTGGCGTCACTACGCAGCAGGAGTTGGACGATGGCTTGATGAAGCTGCTCAAGATCATCGATGCCTCGGTTGACAAGGCAACCGGCCTCGACGAGCAACTCATGGGTGACAATGCAAAGCTCCTCAATTTGGTCACCGATAAGGAGGAGGAGGCCGCCGGCTGGAAGATGCTGCATGAGCAGAGCAGTGCCTCCGAGATGACGCTAAAAGCGGTCGTCGAGGAACTGATGGGTTGCTTGAGGAAGCTCCGGATCGAGTGTGAGCTGGAGGTGGAGGAACCGTGGCTGCTTTCAAGCAATGTCGTGAGGAATTGAAGGAGCTGGAGGATTTCGCGGCCCGGTGATCCATCGACGAGTAGAGATAGTAGCGACCCAGATCGTTGTCTGCAATTTCCTTCTTCTCTTGCCCCCGTGGCTTCCGGGCTTTGCCGCATGTGGCATTTTAAATTATCCAGAATATGTAAGACAATTATTATCTGTGCCATTGTAAATTTGTCATCATATTATCCATGGCCATTTTATTTGTGGTCGTATTATCCGTTACCCTATGTGGCAATTTAAATTAGGGAGGAATACAAGTTGAAAACATGAACAAAGCAAATGCTTCCATGGGATCACAAGCAATCACCCTGCGTCCAGTTCCTTTAATTAACCCATTAATGGAGAAGTTGTGAGCGAGGCGGGCGGCGGCTAGTGCATGGAGGTCAAAGAGCTCGCTTCCCGGTGAGCATGGGCAGCCTTGCTGCTCGCACGTGTCCCATTGAGCCTGCGAGGTGGACAGGATGCACGCGTCCCGTCGAGCCTGCGCGGCGGACTGCTTGCACGCGTCCCGTCGAGCCTGCACGGCGGACTTCTCGCGCTTGTCCCGTCTAATCAAACGGCTGCACACACGCCACCGAGTATGGTTAAATTTTGACATGGTTAATATAATACAACCATTTGCGATATTAACATGTCAGCTTTTTGTTTCGAAAAGGACTTCGTTGGCTACTAATGTGTGCGCCTCTTCTCAAACTGGACAATTTTTTTACCACGACATATATGTGCCATGTCATGAAACCATGCCAAGTTTCATGTTTTTTGGGTGACTTTTTGATCTACTAGGATTTAAAAACTGATATTCTCAATGTTTCAGGATGACGACAAGTTTGTAATTCATTCCCATTCCTTAAATGAGACCTAAACGTGCACCTAAGGACACATGTACAATATCCCAACCATTTTGCTTCACTTGAGCATGTGGTTGCAGTTCAAATTTCAATTATGGACTACATTAAATGCATAGAAAACTTAGTAATTAGTAATATATATATATATATATATATATATATACAATGGCCAAACGAACCCAGAACAGTTTCAAATTTCAGCCCGACACTCATGTTATTCTATGTTGCCTGTAGAAAACAAACTTCAAGGCGAGAAGAGGCAGCGATTATCGTTTCGCCCACAACAGGGGCATGTTTCCCTACCAGAACCATGAGTGTTGCGAAAGGCTCCGACTGTAAAAGGCTTGCAAAATAGCTTCACCCCAATTGGACAATTATATGTACCACGTAGTGACACCATGCCAAGTTTCATGATTTCCTGGTGAGTTTTGGATTTACAGAGATTTAATAACCGAGATTCGCAATGTTTGTGGCCAATCCAGTAAGGTGAAATGGTTGAATTCATCCCCATTCGTTCCATGGGACCTAAACATGCACCCCAAGGAAACATGTAAGTTTTTTCTAGCCATTTTGGTGCACTAGAGCATGTATTTGTAGTTCGGATTTGAATTATGGACATTAAATGCCTACAAAACTCAATTAATGAATAAAAAAGGTTAAACGAACCCTGAATAATTTCATAGTTCAGCGCAAATCTCTAGTTGTTCCGTGTCGCTTGTAGAAGAAAATACAAGGCTAGAAGAGGGAGTGATTACCGTTTGGCCCACAAGGGGACACGTTTCGCTATCGAAACCACGGGGGTTCTTGCGACAGGCTTCGGTTTGTAAGAGGTTTGTAATAAAGCTTGGCCCAATTGGCAATGTTTTTAACAGGACATACACGTGTCATGACGTGACACCATGCCACCTTTGATGACTTTCTGGTGAGTTTAGGATTTATGGGGACTTAAAAACTGAGATTCGGAATGTTTGAGGACGGGCCAGGTCACTTGTATTGTTGTAATTCATTCCCATTCCTGGCATGAGACCTAAACATACACCCAAGGACACATGTATAATTTTTCTAGCCATTTTGGTGAACTAGAGCATGTATTTGTAGTTCAGATTTGAATTGTGGACATTAAACGCCTAGGAAACTCAATTAGTGTATAAAAAGGCCAAACAAACCCTGCATAAGTTTAAATTTCAGCACGGATATCATGTTCTTCCATGTTGCCCATGGAAGAAAATCCAAGGAGAAAAGAGGCAGTGATTACGTTTCGCCCACAAGGGGGACACGTTTCCCTATCGGAACCACGAGGCTTCTTTGAGAGAAGCTTCGGTTTCTGTAAGAGGTTTGTAATAAAGCCTGGCCCAAATTGGACAATGCTTTTACCACGACATATATGTGCCATGATGTGACACCATGCCACCTTTGATGACTTTCTGGTGAGTTTAGGATTTATGGGGACTTAAAAACCAAGATTCGAAATGTTTGAGGACGAGCCATGACACCGATACGGTTGTAATTCATTCCCATTCCTGGCATGGGACCTAAACATGCACCCAAGGACACATGTATAAATTTTCTAGCAATTTTGGTGAACTGGAGCATGTATTTGTAGTTCAGATTTGAATTATGGACATTAAATGCCTAGGAAACTCAATTAGTGTATAAAAAGGCCAAAGGAACCCTGAATAAGTTTAAATTTCAGCACAGATATCCTGTCGTTCCATGTTTCCCATAGAAGAAAATACAAGGCGAAAAGAGGCAGTGATTACGTTTTGCCCACAAGGGGGACACATTTCCCTATCGGAACAATGAGGCTTCTTTGAGAGAAGCTCCGGTTCGTAAGAGGCTTGTAATAAAACTTGCGCCACAATGGACGAAAAAAATTCCTCGACATATAAGTGCCATGTCGTGACACCATGCCAGGTTTCACGATTTTCGGCTTAGTTTTGGATTTACGGGGATTGAAAAACTGAGATTCTTCTCACGAAATGTTTTCAAATAGCACACGGTTCATTCACGAAAGTTGATATTCAATGAAAACTTCGTGGAAAGCATATTTTAAAGTTTCATAAAAATCTAAAAAAATGTGGGATGTTAAGAAGGTGATGATTTATTACGACACAAAATTTCAAGTTGAAAAACATTACAAGATGTGTGCTATGAAAAATACAAATTCAGCCCTGAATAGTGACATTACTATTTGCCACTATTCCATGCTGATTTTGTCTTTTTCATAGCTCACATCTTGTAATGTGTTTCAACTTAAAATTTTGTGTGGCAATAAAACATCATCCTCTAAACATCCAGCTTTTAAAAAAAATTAAACTTCAAAACATCTTTTTCTTGTGGTTTTTACCGGTTAGCACCGAATGTTGGTTTCCGTATGATATTCTCCACCCCCTCCCCCCGCTGCGCGCACGATCTGAGTTGTGCGTTCTAATTGGACAGAACCCAAACCCCACGGATCGTACGTGTGCACCATTGGATGCTCCCAGATCGAATGGCAACCCTGAGCCCTTTCGACAGCACATGCAGTACATGGGTAAGCATTGTGCGCATGCATCGTGTAGCTCATGCTTCCTTCTCTACTAGGTTTTCATTCAAAACAGGCTACCATTTCTTGCCACTCCTCTCATAGGTTTCCCGCCTCTTCTCCCATTGTTTTCCCGCTACCAGTGTCAATGCTCATTGAAGGCTAGCAGCAACACACCGTCCATGTAAAATATCCCACACAGTTTCTAAAAGCACAAATGTGTGTGATAGGAGGGAGTATGTCCCATAGGGTGACCAACGTGAAATGCCTTAAAGGCAAGGAGGCAATTATTATTAGCAAGGGCCGGCTTACCATCCGCTAGCCTAGTCGAATAGAACGCAGAAGTTAAGCATGCTTGGGCTGGAGTAGTCCAAGGATGGGTGACCTGGTGGGAAGTTGCATATCTTAAGCTTCATTTAAATGCCATGACACAGTCACTATAGAGATATATATCTCTATAGTGGACTGTGTTTTTGTGGGTTATTTTTTGCTCTAAAAAATTAAAGAATGATTGACTGGACCTGTCATGGCGATTATATAAACCTACTATGTTTTTATGGGTTATTTTTTCCTCTAAAAAATTAACAAATGGTTGACTTGACCTGTCATGGCGATTATATAAACCTTTTTCAGGTTGCATGGAGGGTATAGGGGGCAGGGTGTTCTTCTCGAGCGTGTCTCCCTTGTGCGGCTTATAGACGCGACACATATGTATGCACTCCCCTAGGTATATATACTATCCTTTACCAACAATTAGGGGCCCCAGACAATCTATCCCTTTTACCCAACAATGAGAAGGGTTTAACCATGATGATTTCCTATTGATACTAGTAAGGTACACGTGCATTGCACGCATGAGATTTGGTAACCAAATTATGAATAAATACCACACTATGGCATGTAAGCTTTGAGTCATATATGCATGATGTAGATGTTCGTTTAATTATTATAGTTCATCTCATCCAAAATCAATTAGTTTTATAAAAAATCTATTTGAAGATTCATGGAATTGTGCATTGTAAAGGTAAAAACAAAAAGTGACAATTCATTTAGAAAAAAAAGTTTGGGCAATTAAGATATGGAAGATTCTAGAGAACAAAGGAGAAGTGCTTGTGTTTTGAGGTTGGTGCATTATGCTTCAGTTCAACCATGGAGTCTTCTAGATTGTACATGTGGCAGAATTTGGTGGAATGTAGATGATATCCAATGGCAAGTTGTGCTCGGATTTGCCATCTCTGTACCGTTGGATTGGCTTCATCCAACAACCAATTTTAAAAGTTATTCGCACACTATATAGGTGCATAGATATATAGATGTGTCCCATGCTAGACAAAATAAAGTTTTGAGTGCATGTGTGGGACGACCCCCCCCCCCCCCCCCCCCCCGTCGCCTCGACATTGGAAAACTGACATCGTACGTATTGAACCAGTCTTGGAGTCGGGTACGGTGTTCGGTTTGTAATGTAGTTGGTGGCCCATCGAAGTTGTGCATTTGGGATTTAAACACATCATACACCATCATACCCATACATATTTTTGGGCCGCATGATGTGTATACAGGGTCTTCTGATCGACCACGTCTCCCTTGTGCGGTTTTTTGTGACGACACGCATATATGTGGGCTCCCCGAGTGTATATATATTCATCCCTTTGACCGATAATGAGGGGTATGTGTTGGCCATGAATGGATTCCTCCTAGTTCGTGTTAGGGCCGGTCACCCTCAAATGTCGCTCAACCAAAGATCAAGCTCATGTGTTGTCAGGATTCCCTCCCAGATGCTCGGATTGCTGGGTTCGACCTACATCAAACCCTGTGTATCTCGTCCTTAACTACCTTGCCTTCATGGTTGTTGTCTGTATCGAGAGATAGGCACCACATCTAAATTTTACATTATTCTATATTGAAAACACACATCACCCTTTCCCAACGTACGTTATTCTGGGCCACATGCAAGAGGTGCTGGTTTTCTGGTCCCTCTCGTGCGATTTTTATGATGGTTCAATCTATTGGCCCAAGCGGTTTATCGACAACAACAACTGTCATTTGACCAAATGATAGATTCATTGGTCAGTCTAACGGTTGGTCATGGCGACATGCATGTATGAACAAAGTATCGATCATTACGTGCATCTGCCCCACTGACACGAAGTGGGAGATGGTGGGCAAGCATCCTAGCTAGGTACGACATTATATCATTATATATATCCTAGCTAGGTGGTTGTTAGGGTGCTTTTGGGTTTGCGACGTAGGTGCCACCAAAGTTATGCATTGTGTATTTAAAGTTTTAAACATCCCCAATATATATACATATATTTGGCCACTTCCAGGTGGTTCTTGACTTCTGGCCCCTCTCATCAATCTTCAACAAAGCGCCCAACCGTGGGCCCGCGCGGTCAAAGTTGTTCATTGGAATTTTGAACATCACAAACCACCCTTTTCACTCATATATATTTGGGCCACATGCTGGTGTGGCTGTCTTTTGACCCTCTCTAACATTTTTTTTGCTGCAAAGACTTTGATGACGCTCTACGGACACGGGGTATAATATCTTAACCATGTGTGATACAAGTGCGATGTGAATCACCACGCCTGCACAAGCGCGAGCAAATTAAGATGGAGGTGCTGGCTCAACCGTGTGTGATGCAAGTGCATTTAAATCACAACAACCGAGCAAGTGCGAGAAAATTAAGGTGGAGGTACTGGCTCAACCGTGTGCGGTGCAAGTGCGCTGAAATCACCACGACCGCACAAGCGCGAGCAAAGGGTAGAGATACTGGCTTAACCGTGTGCGATGCAAGTGTGTTGTAAAACCACCACCTATGCAAGCTAAAGGAAGATAAGTTTATTTGGAAATTAGGACGAACCATGTGTGATAGAGCATCTAGCTAGAAATATTAAAAACAAACTACCCGCCTTGAGTGTTGCAAAAATCGGCGGATCCGTGCCACTTTTCCTTATTAGCATACACGCATATTGTTATTCGACCATGCGCGATCTTGGGCACTCCCACCCCGCATCAATTCCTTTACCCAAATTTTAGTAGATGTCGTACTTCAACCATCACCCACACTCCTCCAGCACCGACCTTATAGTAAATTGCAGTAGCCGAGGCATTTGGACCGTCGCCCTCCCTCGTCCACCACCATCTCCACCCACCATTATTAAATTTTTCAGTAGCTGCGTCGTATCCTCGAACACCAACCCCCACTCCACAGTCCCCCACCCGCCCCCCCTCAAACCCTAGCTCGCGGCCGGCGTCGGCACCGCCGCCCACCCCTGCCGGTCTTCCCGTTCCACCTAGCTTAGATAATAAAGTTCAGGTTACCCAACGATTCCCATACCGTCGCCCCACTCCCCCTGAGTTTTTAGATGAGGACTACGGTGTACCTCCCCGCCAGATCCACATCCCCTACTCCAGAATGTCGCAGCCTAAGCTCGACCACGTATCCCAGGGAGCCCGATGAGTGTTCGGCCAAGAATAGGTTTATCATGGCCTCTACGACGGACATTGACAAGGTGGCCGTTGTTCACCCCGATCTGTCAATCCCGGAGCAACACGTCCCTGCGGAAGCCGGCGGAGACGTTGACTACATTGCCATGCCAAAGGCTTCATGTTAGCGGGCTAACGTATTACTGTATCTGGGGAAAGCTGGCTACGGCATCAATCTCTTCCACACCGACGGCTTCACGCGAGCCATGCCATAGGTCAAGTGGTCCATCCCCAACCCCTCTAGTTCAGCCGTCATCGATCTCTTCGACGCCCTACCACTGATCTCCTTCGCCAAGCGGTCAAGGATTTGCGAGCTTTATATGCCATCGAGCCCATTTGTCATTTCTAAAGGACATGTTCTATGGCGGCGGCTTGGGATCCTCAATTGCCAAGTCAAATCTCATCGACCATGACCACGAGGAGGGCACCCACGAAGGTTCTTCCAAGGTGAAACAGCCCATCTATTACATCAGAGAGCGTACCATGGGTCTGTGCTCTTCCAACTGGAAGGATCCCGTCCATGAAATGTGAGGCAACATTCTATCAGCAAATCTTACCTTTTCTAGCTTGACAACCCATACCCTTTGTTGTAGTAGCATTTGCCTGCGGTGCTTTAACTATGTCGTGTTTAACTATATCAGTTATGCAAAAATGTATTGTTCAATAGGTCTATGTGATGTTTAAGTATGAATTGTCCACTTCAGTTTCACGAATGGCTATATTTGGTTATTTATAGTGAGTAGATGCCTTGTTTATCTGTATTTCATTGTTAGGTTGGTTGGAGTGAGCATTTTTCCAGTTATCGAGCAGATGCCTTGTTTATCTGTATTTGGTTCTTAGTTTGGTTGCAGTGAGCATTTGTCTAGTTATCAAGCAGATGCCTTGTTTATCTGTATTTGGTTGTTAGGTTGCTTTTTTAGCATTTGTCCAGTTATCAAGCAGATGCCTTGTTTATCTGTATTTGGTTGTTAGGTTGCTTTTTTTAGCATTTGTCCAGTTATCAAGCAGATGCCTTGTTTATCTTTATCTGCTTGTTAGGTTGGTTGTTGTGGGCATTTGTGCAGTTTTCAAGCATATGCCCTATTTGTCTGTATTTGCTTGTTAGGTTGGTTGAAGTGAGACTCTGTCCAGTTTTCAATGGCTATATTTGGTCGTTATACTGTTCATTTATGCCTTGTTTATTTCAGTCATTCACAATGTGTTGTTCATTATGTGCAAGTTGAAACTATGCTGCTCGACTACGTCAATACCAGTTTGAACAGCTATATTTGGTTCCAATTATTCCTTGTGTAGTTAACACATGCCCTTTATTTTAGGGACGCGTCTAGTGGGCAGCCGGCTGCCCACTAGTGCGATGGAGCGGCCGGCCTGAAAAGGTAAGTACCTGTCCCCCCCGCGGTCCTGCGCTCCAGAAAAGGAAACCGAGCACCAACCCGCGCGATCGAGCGGCTGCTCGCGATATGCGCAAACAGAACGAGAAGTGCTCCCCCACGTGGCCAGCTATACCTACCCAGCCCTCCCACGCCCGCTCGCCCCCACGCCACCACGGTTCCTTCTTCCTCTCCACGAAAGAAGGGATCCAAGGCCCTTCTTCTTCCTCCTACATAGCAGCCATTGCATCCCCAAAGTAGAAGAAGAACTTGCTTCAGAAAAGATCTAAGGGCAGGGTGGTCAGATCCATACCAGGCAGCAACATCATGGCAGGTAATTTCCCTCCCTCTACCCCTCTTCACTTCCCCCCTTCTTCTACTGCATATGTCAACCCCCTGGAGAAGCTGCTTCCCCCCTTCCTCCATGGATCTAGCAGAAATCCATGGAGAAGCTGCTTCAAAACGAGGTGGACCTGGTAAATAACCCCTCCAATAACACCAACCTCCCCCCCATGACTGTCATATCTGCAACTGAAAAGAATTACCATAAATTTCTGTGCAACTAATCATGGATAGAGGCCTACGGTTTCCTGGTTTGTGCAACTAAACACAAGTCATTAGGTTTAGTTGCACACCAAACATGGTTTGAGACCATCTTTACTTAACATTTTTCTAACATGCATGCCAGCCAAGTTTCCCCCACCTAGATGTGTTAAAGAAGCCAAATAAAGCAAGTTCAGTGGCCAACTGAAACATGGTTCTAGCCAAAAACCTAAACATGCATTGTAGCCAACGGAAAATGCATAAGTGTGCAACTGAACATGCATCCCAACCAACTGAACCTGTATTCTGTCAACTCAGCATGCATGCTAGGCAAAACTGAACATGTATCCTGAACATGTATTTTGAGTGAACACTATAGAAAACCTGGAGTATATGTGCAATAGAAACATGTATCCTGGCCAACTGAACATGCATGCTGGCCAACTGAATATGCATCCTCGCCAAATAGAACATCTATTATAGCCAACTGAACATGCATGCTGGCCAACTGAAAAAATGCATCCTGGCCAACTGAGACATCTATTATAGCCAAAACCAAAAATTTGTAGTACGACAGCAAAAACACAAGAAACTTTTGTACATAGCAAACGAAACCACAAACCAAATATTAAAGTAGTCGCGCATATAATCTTGTCCCACACATATATTCTGGTGCCAAACCTACTACAAAGCTATAGTGTAAAATATTTGTTCAATATACTAGAAGTAGAAACAGAAACAGCGATGAAAAACATATATCTATAATCTGTCATCCAATTCTTCTTTCTCCTTTCACCTGGATTTCACCGTCTCAATTGTGGCATCAAATTATGTCCAAATTATGTGCAGAAAAATCTAGATCAGCTGCTTGCCAACAGAAAATCTGCAGATCATTGGAACAAAAAGAGGAAAAAGTCAGAGAAACTCTATAGTAAAAAAAAGTCATGTTCTTGCCAACTATTTACTACAAACTGTGCAACTAACATAACAAGGTTGTGCAAACAAAAAAATGCATACTTGTTATAAATAAAAGATTCTGCTATAGAGATGTTGCTTTTTGAACTAAGATTGTCATAAAATGGTGTGCAACTACCAATTTACTATGTTTTTAGGTTGTTTCAAACACTCTTTGATGATTAAAACTTCACATCACTTCCGTGTTCTGTATATGCAGTGCATGTGTGGCAGCAGCCTGAAAAGGGAAAAAATGCTTGATCTCAATGAGTTGCCTCCTGATCTAAATGAGCTTCCTCGTGATATGGATCAGCAACAACCCAGCATACCGCAAGGGAATTTGACAGAAAACGGGCGCTCTGTTTACTACACGTAGACAAGTCATGGGCCTAACCCTATGGGACATGACAATGTGGCAGGGCAGTCATCAACCCATGTTGTCCCTGTAGTGGTGTCTTTGTAGTCAGAAAGTCATACTCTTGATGACACGGGCACCGCGGCAAATGTTCCTGGTCCAACCAGGACTGAGCTGGGTGCTGGCGCTGTTGACGGTACTGTGCACGGAGAAGAAGGAGAAGATGAGGCTGGTTCTCAACCAATGGAACCCTATGTTGGCATGAGGTTTGACACCCTTCAAATTGCTAAGGATCACTACAATAGCTACGCCTTACGGATGGGTTTCTCTGTCAAAATGAACACCTCTGGGCAGACAGGCCATGTATTGGTAAAACAACAGTTTTGCTGCAACAAGTATAAGAAGCCAAAAGCTGATGATGGTGGAGCTGAGGCTCCTCCTATCATGGACCCTATACCAGATCCAAGACCTGTTGACACTGATGAGGAAATGGAAGATGAACCTCCAATCTTTGATGAAGAGGAGGCTGGTGCTAGTAAGAAAAAGAAGAAACGAAAATGCCAGACAATAAAGCAGACTCAATGCAAAGCGAAAATGTTGGTGAAGCTAATGGATGGGCGATGGGAGGTGACATATTTTGTTCATGACCACAATCATCCGCTTGTGAACAAACCTTCATTGTCCAAATACTTGAGATCCCACCAAGGATCTCTCCTGATGAAAAGGAGTTTTTGCGCATCTTGTATAACTGCAACTTGACTACAGGTGTGTTTCTATATCCCTTACAGATTTAAGTTTCCCTCTAGGCAGTCCAGTGTGCAACTGTTATGTTACTGGTGTGCAACTAAAATGCCTTAAGTGTGCCACTAGATTACCTTCACGGTGCAACTACATAATGTATCTGTGCAGCTAGATCACCTTCATTGTGCGCCTACATAATGTCCTGTGTGCAAAATGAAAGTGTTTTTTAAAAGGGGCAGCTGGTTGTCAATTTCCTGCAACTATCTTCCGTGCCAACTCATATCGTATTATTGTGCAGCTGGATATGTGCATTCGTACGATTAATAAAATGTATATTGTTTCTTTTTGTATTATGCATGACGTATGATGCATGTAATGGAAGAGTTCTATGGATCTGAGACGATGGTGCCATTCGGACCAAAGGCAATAACAAATCTGTGTACAAGTTTCCATAGAGATGACACAAAGGAGGGTGATCTGATTGAGACAATTGCGCACTTCAAGGATATATAAAAAAACCGATCCAGACTTCTTCTATAAGGTGAAATATGATGGAGAGGACAGAGTTGTCAACATATTTTGGGTGGATGGCTTAGCTCGAAAAGCTTATGCGGAGGCGTACCACGATTGCATATCATTTGACACCACCTACATGACCAACATGTACAATATGCTGTTCGCGCCCTTCATATGAATAAAACCAGCATGGCCAATCTTTCATGCTGGGTCGCGCGTTTGTGAGGTACGAGTTGGCATCGAGCTTTGATTGGGTCTTTGGAGCATTCCTAGGGGCTATGGATGGCAAACCTCCTGACAACTTCATCACCGATTAGGATGGTGCAATGAGGCAGTCAATACAGAGCATCTTTCCAACCACCGTGCACCGCCGTTGTCGATGGCACATCATGAAAAAGGCTCAGGAAAAAGTTGGTTGGCTGCTGTGCCGGAATCCAGGACTCTCTGATGATTTCAACAAGTGTGTTGACTTCAGCTTCACTATAGACGAGTTTGATCAGAATTGGGTTGGGTTAATGATGACGTACGAGGCTATGACACACATGCATTTTGAGAAGTTGTATGAATACAGGTCAACTTGGGTGCCGTGCTACTTCAAACACAGGTTGTTCCCCTTCCTACAGTCTACACAGCGTAGTGAGGAGTTCAACGCCGTCCTAAAAAGATATGCAAACCCACACAACTCAATGTTGAACTTCGTCAAGCAATATGAAAAAAATCCAGAACCACATCCTTGCAAAGGAAGGCTGCAATGATTACAGGACAGAACACCTTGAGATCGAGTTGTGGTCCAACTTCCCAATAGAGAAGCAAGCTTACAAAACCTACACTAGGGACCTTTACCGCAAGTTCAGAGAAGAGTTTGAGCTGATTGGACGTTATAATGCATTCCAAGTTGGTGCTGATATATTTGAGCTCAGACCAAACCAGGAATTTGCTGCCAAATATGGTTCCCGAAACTACTTGGTGAAGGCAAGGGTGGAGGAGGGTTCCTATTTGTGTGAGTGTTGTAAAATGGACAAGGACAACATCATCTATTGCCACATCCTCAAGGTGTTCACCCATATTGGAGTTGATGTCATACCAGAAAGGTACCTGCTAAGACGGTGGACACCTACTGCTGTACCTAGTGCGCCAGGGACTGGTTATGAGCAACCGGATGAAATGCCTCCTCAATCAAAGAAGCAGATAAGGGAGAGGAACATGATATATGATTTTTGGAAACTAGCAAAGTTTGCGAGTGGTTCTGATCCAGCACAAGCTATTGTATACAAGCATATGCGCGCAACACGTACCGAGATCGACCACCTGAACAAGTCCAAGAAAAAGAAAAAACCAACTGCTGCCACGGGGCCATCAGATGATGGCAACCCTGGAGGACCTCCTCCACCTCCATGCAGCACTCAGGGAGCTCATCATATAGGTAATTACCTGCCCCAACTCCTGATATAACTAGGTGTGTGACTTCATTTGCGCACATCATTGTGCCCAGTTGCACACATCATGGTGCCCAATTGCATAGAACAGGCTGCCTAGTTGCACATGCTGTGTTAGTTTGAGCATCAAGATAACACAACTAACTTGTTTTTCCTGTTCTGGATATAGGTGATGCCAACCCTCAAGGACCTCCTCAACCTCCTGGCTGTACACTGCATCCTCCGCCACCTCCTCCCCCGCGTGCTCCTCCCAATGGCCCTACAGGCAGCACTCAGGGGGCTCATCGTCCAGGTAATTACCTGCCCAACTCCCCATCAAACTAGGTCTATAACTCCAGTTGCACACATCATGGTGCCCAGTTGCACAGAACAGGCTACCTAGTTGCGCATGATGTGTTAGTTCGAGCATCAAATATAACACAACTAACTTGTTTGTCCTGTTCTGGCTATAGGTGATGCCAACCCTCAAAGACCTCCTCCCCTGCCTGGCCCAACTAGCAGTGCCCTGCGTGCTACTCCCAATGGACCTACAGGCAGGACTCAGGGGGCTCATCACCCAGGTAAATACCTTCCCCAACTCCCAACAAAACTAGGGTGTGTGACTTTAGTTGCACATATCATAGTGCCTAGTTGCACAGAACATGCTGCCTAGTTGTGTGCGTTGTGTTAGTTTGAGGATCAAGCTAAAGATCTAACTTGTTTTTCCTGTTCTGCCCATAGGCGATTACAATCCAAGTACCATGACGGGCCAAGCTACTATAGGTGTTTTTTTCAACTTAACTTGCACACAGCAACTAGTTAGTTGCACATCATGGGCTGTGTGGTTGCAAAGAACATCAGTACTGGTTGCACAACAAAAAAATACTAAACTTTTTATATGATTATTACACAGGTGATCGTGATGGTCCTACTGCCCCGTTGGAGGCTGCATCCCCTGCACAAGCTTTTGATGATTTTGTGCCCAGGGATCCTCCAAGGTCTACTACAAAGGGTAGGGCAAAGAGTCGACGGTACAAATCGGTGCTGGAGCTACACCCAAAGTAGAAAAACAAATGTAGCCAGTGCCAATCTACAGAGCACACTGCTGGTGTGTGTCCACTCAGGCTACTGTGATTCTGTTTCATCGTTTCTAACTTTGGGACAAAAAAGGAAAAGAATGATGTTTTTTGAGCAATGTTGGGACCAAGTGGACACATTCAACATCTATGATTTCTCTGTATCTAATTTATGCTCCTTGAATTAGTTCATGCACTGTTTAAAAAAAAGGTTGCTATTTGTGCCACAGTGGATGGGCTAACCATGGCAACTGGTTAAATGTTTAGTTGTTGAGCAATTGTATGTCCAATGCTCCTAATGTATCAACAAAAGTGATGATATTGAGTTGCAAACGGAATTACTACTAGTGTGCAACAACAAAATCTGCTTAAAAATTGTGCAAACTAGCAACTTCCTCCATGGAGTAGAGAAAGAAAAACAGTACTGACCTAGTCCTTGTCGTATCTCAGCAACTTCCTCCATGGGGCAGTGTTGTGCACGCTGGTGACCCAATCATATGCCAGCTTCTTCCTGATGTTGAGTACTTCCTTAGGTTCGTAGTTGGGTAGTTGGCTACCGTTCCACTCGGTGGCGTTAAGCAGTGCGAACAGCCGACACTCATTAGTGCAATGGGCAAAAAAGAAAATTTGTCACATAAAATTAAAATCAATAAAGATAATGCACTCTGTGTAACTGCTTATGTTCTACTATGCAACTGCTTATGTGCCACTGTGCAACTACTTATGTGCCAGTGTGCAACTACTTATGTGCCACTCTGCAACTGGCTAGATAATCCATTAGAAACTCATAAAAATGATAAACAGATTGCAGACTAGTTCTGTGTCTTGAAAAACTAAAGATTGCACAAGTAGAAAAATTGTAAAAACTAAAAATTGATGGTGATAAATTGAGAATAATGCCATTCTTAATGTCTTACTTGCCGAGCTGCTTTGGTACGCCAATGTCTATAATCTGGAAGTGCTCGATGCTGAACTTTTTGTAATGCTTCCTCCATAGCTGGTGTACTGCCCCCGCGATGGTAGAGGCAGTGTTCATCAGCTCAATGTTGTCCAACTTCCTGTTTGAATCAAGAACTTCGAAGCGTCTGTCCCTCAAGTTGACACTGAAGACCCAATAATGCCTCCCTCCGTCCTTATCAGTTACATCAGTGCACTCGAGCACTGGCAGCATGACCTGCAAGCGTGAATGATTTCAGACATAGATACAGGTTGTAGCTAAGAAAAACAGTAAAAGACTTGGTCAAGTTAAAAATAGGTTGCAACAAGTATTTGCCAACTAACAGATGTGTCATGTGCAACTGAACATGTTGTGGGTGCCAACTAAAAGAGATGGATCATGTGGGCACAACACTCACCAAGTCTTTCTTGTCGAGACGGTTCTTGTAATCAAACTTCTTGTTTATCTCATTCACGTTGTGGATCCCTTGCTGTAAATTCATCTGCAGAGATTATAAAAGCATTCCTCAAACTCCTTAGTAGATGAAAGGCCTCCCTCAATTGGTCAACAAAAAAGTACTACAGAATAAAGATGAGGGCAAAGAAGGTTTTGGAAAAACTTATAGAAAACCTCAGTGGCATAATGACCTTCTTTGACCCTTTTGGTAAGTTATCCATGATGTGTAAGATTCCAATCTCAATAACAATTTTTGACAGCCATTGAACCGGCTTCATCGAATCAACTAACTCCTTTAAAGAAATGTAGAAAGCACCAAACCTGACTATCTCAGGGCTGATTTTTTTTGAAAGAAATAAAAAGACAAGTTAGCCCGAAGGGTCATAGCAGCAAAAAAAATGTACATGAAATTGAAATAGAACAGTGTGCAACTAAAAGCCATGTTCTGTGCAACATGCTATGCTTTCTGTGCAACTAAGTGGCTGGTCCTGTGCAACTGAAAAAGATATGTATGTAGGATGTGGGGAGTTAGTTTGCCTGGTAGCTTCATCATTTGCTCCTGGGTGATGCCTGACCCAATACAAGAGGGCAGCGTAAAGCTTGTTCACTGCCTCATTGGAGTTGAACGTCTTCTTCTTGTTGTAGTCAATGAATGGAGACCTTTGAGCTGCTGTGGGCCTTCTTACCCTCCTCTGTCTTCGTGCAAGAGGTGGTCCCGAAGAACTGCTCATGCCAACTTCTGGTTCTACGCATATCGGGGTGTGGCAATTCTCTGGCGATCCAACATCTAGCTCTTGAGCTATTGCCTTGCCAGCATCAATAGCAGCACATCCTTCATTCACAGCTGCTGGGTCCAACTCACACTCATCAATGCAAATCACACTGGCTTCCATTGTTTCTGCTGCTGGAGCAGGTGCTGGAGCATCACCATCTATGCCGGGTCGAAAGATGGTGCATCGCAGAACCCGTCACCATGATAAGAATTTGATCTTCGTATGGGTTCAAGGACCAGGGCATCTCCTTGCGGCACAAACACGAGTGCATCATTCACTGACTTGGTTCGCAATAGTGTTGTAGTTGGCGGCCTTGGAGGCTTGCACCTACTTATAATGTTGAACACCTCCTCTTGTGTTAATGGTTACTGAAAGTTAGCTCTTGGTGATGTAGGCTTGCTTGGCTGCTGTGTGCTAGCTCTTGGGGACGACACTTTGGTAGTTGGATCACCTCCTTTTGTTTTGGCATTGAAGCATCTTTATGAGTAGGCACCTTGGGGCTTGCAGTTGCAGTGGTGCCTTCCTGAGCAGCTGTGGTGGTTTTGATTGTGACCACGCTGCTAACTGACATATTAGTTGGCACACTGGTATCTGTAGTTGGCATATTTCTAGTCTAAGTTGGCAGCAACCTAGCAGAACTTGACACCCCTGCATCAATGGCTGCGGCACGCGGTTCTCTCTCGTCTATAAACCCCGAACCTTTTGTGGCATGTTGCCCCTTTGTGCCCCTGGCAAACTTGACAATCTTTTGCTGCTTAGGTGGTTTTGCTGGGACTGTTGAAAGGGGAATCTTCCCCTTGATCTGTTGAACTCCTGTGATGGTGGTTGGCTCTCTGCTCACTACAGTTGGCATATCAGTTTGAAGCACAACTTCCTTGACCATATTTACTTCAGCATCTGCACTCACCATCTTCTCCTTGGTTTGAGGCAGCTGCAGATTCTTCTTCATTGAAACTGCTTTATGCTTCTGGACCACGTGAGGGTTTGCCATGGATGCTACCTTGCTCTTGCTGGAGCTTAGGTCTGGAAGCTGCTTCAAATATTCCTTGTATTTTTCCTTCGAATGAACCCAATCAAGACCCTTTCCTGCTTCCTCCATGTCAATTTGATTCTTTTCAGCATCACTTGATAAGAACAGACTCTTGTCAATGGAAAGTTGATCTTCTCACACATATCTTTGTCGCTAAAATATGGCACAGGAAAGGTGGTTGGCAAAGCTGGCTTCAAGTTGCAGAGCTTGAACATATCAATGCTACCCTGAGACTCTGCTTCATCATTTTTCTTTGACTTCAGCAAATCCTTGTCTTTCCAGCAAGTTTTGTCAATCAACATCTGTAGTGTGCTCCTGCTACTCAATGAATTGCTGCTGCTGGCAGGGATGGCAGAAGTGCTAGTCCTCCTGGATGTGTTGCCGCCTGTACCACCAAAACCAGGGGCGTTGTCATCATCATCATCGCTGATGTCGCTGCCTCCATTGGATCCCCCTTTATCATCACCATAACCATCCTCGTCTTCTTCATCGTTGTCTTCTTCCCTCTCACTGCCATCAACTGCTGCACCTTTGTCTTCTCCCCTCTCATTGCCATCAACTGCTGCACCTTTGTCCCCGTCCCCCTCTTTGGCCTCATCTTCTTCTTCCTCCTCCTCTGCCTCACTATCTTCTTCCTTGTCCTCGTCCTCTCCTTTGTCCTCTTATTCTTTTTCCTCCTCCTCCTCCTCCTCCTCCTCTGCATCTTCTTCTTTGTCATCCTCCTCCTTGTACTCCTCCTCTGATTCATCCGCATCTGTGTCCTCATCATCGTCAACATCTATCGCTGCTTCCATTTCCTCATCTTCTTTCGACTCCTCCTCAACTAACTCTTCTTCTTGTATAGTTGACCCCCGTCTCTTTCTTTTTGGAGCACGGCGTGACGGCTCGGTTCCCATTGATGGCTGCTGTATGTAAGGATCAATATCCGGTTCCTTGTCATCGATCTTGGCAACTGCCTCAATGAAGGTGCCAACCTGTTCAGTTACAACCTTCCACAGGTCATTGACCACTTTTGCAATCTTTGCCTTTTTCTGCATCAACACAAAAAAAGATTCAGTACTGATTCAGATAGAAAAAAAATTAAAAAGTAAAATGTCTGTAACTGACAATGATGTGATAAGCAAAAACCGACTAAGACACACTTTCTCTCCAACTAAAAACATGATTATAGCCAACTACGCATGCACTGTGGCACAAACTAAAAACGTGCATTCTGCCAACTTGATGTCAATGGTTGCAAACGAACACTTTGACTGTCGAAAGAACATGTGCAACTACAGAAGCTTATATGTGCAACTGAACATACATCGCAGCCAATTGAATCCTATATTCTCGCAACTACAAAAGTTATACATGTGCAACTGAACATACATCCCAGCCAAAAGAAATGTTGGTAAGTGGTACAAATTTCTGTATACAAAACACTAACATCCGGATTGTAGGTTATTGGTAACTTGGATGTCACGAATGCTTCAGCTTGCAAAATTCCACCAAACAGTGGTGTCTGCTCCGTGCCTCTATACTCCTCTTTAAGCTGATGTAAAAAAAGAGAAAAAGAAAAGAACAAGGTTATCAAAACAGATTTGTGTGTTGAACGAAACCAAACATTATAACCTGTGCAACTACAACAAGATACTGGGGTAGACAATTCGACTATACATATATGCAACTGAACAAAGACACAAAAACTATGCAACCCACATGGCACCTAGAAAAAAATTTCTACCAACTGATGCCACACATCTGTGCAATAAAATTAGTAAAACTGTGCAACTTAAAAAGATGGTGTGCCAATTTAAAATGAACTTGTGTGCAGATGCCAAACTTAAAGCTAGAAGCTGTGCAACTACATGCATTGTTGTGCCAACTGATGACAATTTTTTGTGCAATTTCCAAAAAAGTGACCAGACATCAAAAGAACATAAAAAGAAGACATTGTTGGAAAAAACAAAGAGAACTCACTTGTAATTTGCCGAACACACCAGGAGAGATAATATCCTTCTTGATCACCTTGGCAATTAGAGTACTATCCCATGCATTCGATCGTATCGCGCAGTTGCTTACTGGGATGTCATGTACGAGCGCATCAAGGTATGTATCTGCACCAGACCCAACAAAAGAAAAGCCAAGTTCAGTTATTATTATGAGTATTTCAGCAAACTATAACTGCACAAAAGAACAATAACAGATGGAAGTGGTCGTTTTCACTAACCATCAAGTGATACAAGCAGCAGCAGACAGCTTGCTTCTCCTGGTCCATGTTCCGGAAAGCTTCATTAATGTGTTCTGCTACAAAGAGGCAGATGTTTGTGTTCTTGAGCATTTGATGATCTAGCACAAGTCCGTAGCACTTTGGGCTGAGCTTCAAGGCCATGGTTGGTGCTAGAAAAGTGCTAAAGGCAACCGCAAGCCAGGCCATAAAGAATGTGTCATCCGTTATTCCAGCCATATCCTGAATCATCTTGAGCCATGTAGTGATCTAGGGATGAGAATTTCCAGTTATGTTGAAAGCCTGTCTGAATCTCCTAGTGGCATCCTTGTCAACTAAATATATGAGTTTTTGACCCCTGTTTGGGAGATCAAATACCCTCTGAACACTGTCAACATCGACATAGATCCTTCCCCTTCCTGGGAAAACCATTTCAGAGGTCTGTGGCTGGTAGGACTGCACCAGAACTTAGTGAGGTCCGCTGGAAGTGTGTCTGATAAGTTCAATAGCCCCCCCCCCCCCCGAACAACCTCGAAACTAGCTCTAACTTCTGTGGTGGGGTTAGAGAGGCGTTGAAATTTGCAAACCGCGCTGGTGATGCCCTTATCCTACCCGCTTGTGAAGGTCACTCCACATCTTCCCCTGTAGCCACCTCAACTCCTTCACCGCTGGCCTATTGATGAGAAAATAAAAACATTAAGGAAACATTAAACACAAACAGAAAAACAAGAATGAAAAAAAACTAGCAATCATCATTTGGATCAGTATTGGAATAAGCTATATATTCATAAAATGGATCATGCCAACTAATATGGTGTATTTATGCAACTAATAAAGCTCATGAGGACAACTGAAGACTACCAGTGTGCAACCCTAAAAAAAACTAAGAAAAAATACAGGACCTGGCAACTACAAAAAGTTCTAGCGGATGTGCAACAATAAGAAATGATATTGCAACAAGATAACAGCAACTAAAAAAAGGTTTGCAAGGAACTATTCAATAGCTCATAAGCACACACAAAAAACCCACATACCTCAGCATCTGCTGCGGAAGATGCGACAGCTCCTCCAGCAACTGCTGTCTGCACAAAAAATTGACCAGTGATGTCAACTATAAAAGATGCCAACTTGTCGACTACAAGATGCCAACTAATGCCAACTAATGTCAACTATATTTAGATCAAGATTACTAGAAATCCGTGGCGTGTACAGCCCATTTACTATTATTTTTATATTTTTTACTCATTTTCTAATTCATATGGAATTTATTGCAGCCCGTTTTCCATTTTTAGAATTGCTGGCCATTTTCTGGTCAGTACCAGGGTCAAAAAATTAACTAAATATGTGGGAAATTTTGAAAATTCACAAATTTTTGTTGGGGAACGAAATATTCTTAATTCAAAAATTAATAGCCATAGTAAAACAAATTTAAAAGTAAATTAGCGCTATGTCATGTTAAATCCAATGAAATACGTATAAGATATCAGTGAAGAACAAAAACAAAAAAAGAAACTTATATCCCATTTGCTATAAATTTTTTGGAATTTTCAACCCCTTTTGATATTACTTTTAACAGACATTGACCATACTCTTAAGCCAGGCCGGAATGCATCCCTCCTCGTCTTGAAAGATTTGCAGCCCAGTAATTCGGAGAAAACAAATAGGCCTTGCTTGGGTATTCTTCAAAAAGAAATATTGGGCTAGCTATTTTCCCAAAGAACTCGTGCATGAGCATTTAGCTTTATTTATTTATTTATTTATTTATGTTTAGGGGACCATGAGCATGTACCTGGGTCGGATTCATGTGAGAGCCTCCCATCCAGTTAATTATGGGCTTCTCTATTGGGCCTTCATCAGTGGGCTGCATGTTATCAACAAGTGGAAAATGTGTTCCGAGTTTAAAAAAAATGTGTTCCGTACGATAAATAGTATGCGCTACGTACGGTACGGGGCACTAAAGGATTGAACCGTGCAACGACTTCCAAAACATTGTGTTTGTCGTTCTAACAACGCATTTATTCAACCAACAGACGAAATATACTACTGATTGTACATTGAAAACAGCAGCAGCAGCAACCAGGTCTGGGGGTGCAACAGAAGCAGTAAGCAGACCAGAAGAGTGAAGACACAGCTCTCTCTTCCAAACCAAACATCATCCATCATTACAAAAGGGCAACCAAAAAAGAACAAGTGTATGCATCAAACTAAATAAAGTTCCTACTACACCAAGTGTACGCATCTAACTAACTGGCTCAGTTAGACGTTACTATTTATTAAGCTGTGGAGATTGGCTGACGGCTTGAAACAGATGGGTGCCTGACGGGGGAAACTCTAGCCAGCAGGTCGAAGTCTGATAATTGAGACCCTCTCTCCTACTTTGCGCTGCAGAGCGTGGCGGCACATATCAGGGTATGGTGCATGCAGAGACGCAAGGTATGCTATGTACACACAGTTTTGCCTGATGAATGAAGCCGTGTTGCCATCATGATCCTTGCCGTCGGTTATCTCCTAGTTAATCGAATAATTCAGTCCGACAAACAGAGAGCGTGTACCAAGGCTACCTACCAGCCTCCAGTCAAAAATTCCTGAAGGCCCAGAGAAGCTGGGATCCTGCTCAAAGACCTTGTAGTGACTGTGATTGTATTCCGCAAAACAACACGTCCGGTACATGCGAACAATCATCAATCTTTTGTCGTCGTCTGATCGAGCCAGGAACCACCTGCAACTGCCATGCCGCTTTTCTTTGAAAGGTTCTGGGATTAGGAAGGGTAGGGACACCAGGCGGCCTACAACATCATATCAAGTTGGAGCCAAATAAAAAAGGGCTCTTGGTTTAGTTAATCTTAAGAACAGCATGTTATGAGCATGAATATTTTTTGAGCAAATGTTGACAATAATATAAGCAAGCCATCATGATATCATAGGAAAGTAACATACTGCTGTAATAGCCGTTTGTAGCGATGACTGGAGTAGGCCAGCAATACGTCCAGCCATAGAAGGAGTCGACAGCGTAAATGAAGCCCTTCGCCTTGTGTTCAATTGCATCAGAGAACCATGGAGGATGTATGATCCTGCGATGGACGTGCAGATTTATCCACTTACAGTAGTGACCTGTCAGATAGGCGAGACCGCGGTAGAAGAACGCAATTAGCCTGAAGTATTTATAATTCGCAGATCTTGTGGGCACTTGGCAGATTACAACCTTGAGAAAATCAAACTTGGTATCATGTTGGCTACTGTAAGATTCCGAGTATTCTGGGCCGCGGTGCCAAAGTAGTGCAGTGTTAATCGAAGGAAGGGGGATCAATCGCCGGGTGTAGACCTCCATGAGCATCCAGCTACCGCGACCGTCGACGAGCACCATCCAAGACGTGTTCATGCCGACCCAGTACATACCGTTAATGTAGTTGAGGCTGACGGGGATCGGATCGCATTCAAGGGGGTTGATGCTCGCCACCCTATGATCGTTATGCTACGTGACACGCCGTTTCTGAAGATCGGGTGGCATCAGCAAGCAAGGAGCTGGCTTAAAAAGCTCTGGCCTGAGGGCTTTGAGTAAACGGTACAGCCCCGACGAGCACACGGCGAGCGGCATGGTACTGAGATTGTCCACACGTGAAACAATGAGCTTGATTACCTCTATGGGGAGCGAATTCCAGCCACTCTTTCGGCGGACGCTGCTCGGTTCTGCCATTGTTAGTGCTTGGGCTTCGGACGAGGGGGGAGGCGCCTTAGTGGGGATGGAACATTGGACGAGATTATGTGCGGACAAAGATGGAGAAGCGAATATGTGCTGCGGGAAGTGGACAGGTGATGATGACTACAGCATGCTGCTTGACTTACGAGACAAATACTAGCAGCGTAGGGTCATGTCGATGCCAGACAACTTGCTTGAGTGATCACAGTACTGGTACTCCCTGCAGTGCTATGCCCTAATGTAGGACCTTGAAGTAGATGTGTCTAGAGGGGGGGTGATTAGACACTTAATGCTAAAGTTGCAATTTTTACGCTTTTTGGGTTTCAGTGGAGTTTTACGCAGAATTTCAACATACACAATACATATCAAGCAAGCATGCAAAGAGTATATGAGCAGCGGAATGTAAAGCATGCAACTTGCAAGAATGTAAGGGAAAGGGTTTGGAGAGTTCAAACGCAATTGGAGACACGGATGTTTTTCCCGTGGTTCGGATAGGTGGTGCTATCCTACATCCACATTGATGGAGACTTCAACCCACGAAGGGTAACGGTTGCACGAGTCCACGGAGAGCTCCACCCACGAAGGGTCCACGAAGAAGCAACCACCCACAAAGGGTCCACGAAGAAGCAACCTTGTCTATCCCACCATGGCCATCGCCCACAAAGGACTTGCCTCACTAGCGGTAGACCTTCACGAAGTAGGCGATCTCCTTGCCCTTACAAACTCCTTGGTTCAACTCCACAATCTTGTCGGAGGCTCCCAAGTAACACCTAGCCAATCTAGGAGACACCACTCTCCAAGAAGTAACAAATGGTGTGTAGGTAATGAACTCCTTGCTCTTGTGCTTCAAATGATAGTCTCCCCAACACTCAACTCTCTCTCATAGGATTTGGATTTTGTGGAAAGAAGATTTGAGTGGAAAGCAACTTGGGGAAGGCCAGAGATCAAGATTCATATGGTAGGAATGGAATATCTTGGTCTCAACACATGAGTAGGTGGTTCTCTCTCAGAACATATGAGTTGGAATTGTGTATGTGTTCTGATGGCTCTCTCCACGAATGAAGAGGAGGTGGAGGGGTATATATAGCCTCCACACAAAATCCAACCGTTACACACAGTTTTCCAATCTCGGTGGGACCGAATCAACAAACTCGGTCGGACCGAAAATGTAAACCTAGTGACCGTTAGAGATTTTCGGTGGGATTGACATGCAACTCAGTAGGACCGATATGGTTAGGGTTTGGGCATAACGTAATCTCGGTGAGACCGATTACACAAACTCGGTGAGACCAAATTTGATAATTAGCTAACCAGAGAGTTGGTCAGGCAAACTCGGTGGGACCGATTTGCTCTTTCGGTGAGACCGAAAAGTTACAAAAAGGAAACACTGAATTTACATTGCAATCTCGGTGGGACCGATTCGCTTTTTCGGTGAGACCGAAAAGTTACGAAAAGGAAACAGAGAGTTTGCAATCCCATCTCGGTGAGACCGAGATCCCTATCGGTAGAACCGAATTGCTAGGGTTTGGCAGTGGCTTATGACAAGTGAAACTCGGTGGCGCCGGATAGAAAGAATCGGTAGGACCGAGTTTGGCTTAGGGTTTAGGTCATATGTGGATATGGGAAAGTAGTTGAGGGTTTTGGAGCATATCACTAAGCACATGAAGCAAGAGGCTCATTAAGCAACACCTCATCCCTCCTTGATAGTATTGGCTTTTCCTATGGACTCAATGTGATCTTGGATCACTAAAATGTAAAATGAAGAGTCTTGAGCTTGAAGATTTAGCCAATCCTTTGTCCTTAGCATCTTGAAGGAGTTCCCGCAACCTTTAGTCCATGCCACTCCATTGTTGAACTTATCTGAAACATACTAGATAGAAACATTAGTCCACAGGAGATATGTTGTCATCAATTACCAAAACCACCTAGGGAGCACTTGTGCTTTCAATCTCCCCCTTTTTGGTAATTGATGGCAACATACATCAAAGCTTTAGATAAAGATATAAAGAACGGCAAGTAAAGCTTTGGAAGGCCATGTAACAAGCATAGGCTCCGCCTACATGTATGCACTCATGTAAATATGAAATATAGAGGCATGTGAGAGCATAACCATGACAGAGTAGGCAATGTGTTACATGTATCTTCGCCATATGCATCAGAGCAAAAGATTATCAAGGAAAATACCTTCATGCTCATGAGTCCTTCTTGCAAACAGTATGTACATAGGCAAGAACTCCTCATACTCATGATTTTGATGCATATACTTACCTTGTGGTCTTGAGTTGGCTTAGGATGGAATGAACCTGCACAAACAAAGTTAGATAACACAGGTACATCCACTAGCCAGAGCAAACAAAAGAAAACACAAGAATGCCAAGACTGGGATGACATGTAGAGAGTGAGTACAAGGTACCACATTGGATTCAACATGTCCCCAAGAATAAAGATATGCAATGAATTTGACTGATTTCTTTCCCTTAGGTGTCTTGCTCCCCCTGAATCAGAGCTGAAAGATATGAATAGAACTTAATTCAAATGGGTACATATGAACATGTCTTTCCCCCAAAAAGACATGTGGCATCTCTCCTCTTGAACATCAAGCATCTGGGATCCTTGAGTATTCTCTCCCCCTTAGTACTTTCTCCTTTGTAGGTGATAAGCTTTTGATGTGATCTCTCTCTCCCTGATGATAAGCTTTGATGTGATCTCTCTCTCCCCCTTTGACATCAATTTCCAAGAAGGTTTTTCCTGGAATCCGTCGAATAGGTTTGGTCCTCGAGATTCAACACAAAGCAGTGAATAAGACTGTGATGCTTGTAGAGGACAAGATTCATTGAGTGGAGCTGGATCAGAAGAAATATAGAATATGTGGCAAACTGGTTTTCCTGTTGCGAAATCGATGGCACCGAGTGGCATGTTTCGGTGGTACCGAAGGGATTCGGTTGGACCGAAAATGACAATTCGGTGAAACCGAGTTCATCACAGAGAAAACTCTTGTCACCTCAGCTCACTAGTCAAGTAAGATCTCACAAAGATTTGCAATGAATTAGCTGAAAGATTTGCAAGGAATTTGATGCAGAAATATGTAGAACAAAAATCAAAAAGAAAATAGTGAAAGTTTCTAGATGAAGTTTTTTTTGTTTGAAAAAGAAAGAAACAAATATGCAAGGGACAAATGCAATAACTCAGAAAAGAACACAAGAGAACTTCATCTAGAATTGGGCGGTGACATAGTCACCTATGTTAGAGTATATTGACTTAGGAGTCAAGTGAGGACACTTGATCATAGGTCATACTCATCGTTTAAGCTCAAAATGGGGTTACCATTTTTCGTTTAAGCATCTTGATGTATTCACATCTTGTTGAGTTGCTTTGACTCATGTCTTGGAGTAAAGCTTCTCTAAGATGGAATAACATACCTTGGGTGGTGGTGTGGTTCTTGGTCATGTAGTTGAACTTGTGTGGGTGCTTAAGGTTGATGTAGCTCATCAAGAGTTGGGAGCACCACTTGGAGTTTGAGTTCATCTACCTACATGGGTTAGTTCTTGCAAGGAAGAGCACTTGTGTATCCAAAAATGACAATCATGAAGCTCAACATAGAGTTTGTCAAAGGATAAGTTTGAATGGTTTTGTGCTTCCTTGTCTTCAACCACCATTGTGTAGAGTCTTGGTGATGTAGAGATTGCTCAAGATATGAGTGAGTCGCAATCTCATGGAATTAGATTCAACCAAGCACCTACATGGGTTAGACAACATGCAAGGTGCAAATATATCCAAGACATAAGATAGTTATCATAAGAGATATATCATGGATTAGTCATAAGCTCATGTCTTGCATGTATCCAATGGAGTTTCTACTCCAAGTTCGAAGCATCAATGATGTTCAATTCTCCTCTCAACCTGCAAAACACTTTCTCATCAAGTGGTTTAGTAAATATATCCGCTAATTGCTTATCGGTGCGAACATGCTTAAGATTAATGTCACCCTTAGCAACATGATCTCGAATGAAATGATGACGAACTTCAATATGCTTAGTTCAAGAATGTTGTACAGGATTATGACCAATTTTGATAGCACTTTCATTGTCACAAAGTAGTGGAACATGTTTCACATAGATCCCATAATCTTTAAGAGTTTGGGTCATCCAAAGTAATTGAGCACAACATGAACCAACGGCAATGTATTCCGCTTCGGCGGTGCATAAGGATACCGAGTTTTGTTTCTTGGAAGAGCAAGACACAAGAGATCTACCAAGAAATTGACAAGTACCCGAAGTGGACTTTCTATCAATCTTGTCTCCGGCATAATCCCAGTCGAAATAGCCAACAAGATCAAAAGAAGATCTCTTAGGATACCAAATGCCAAAATTTGGTGTATGGATTAAATATCTCACTATCCTTTTCACAGCCTTAAGATGACATTCTTTAGGAGCAGCTTGATATCGTGCACACATGCACACACTTAGCATAATATCGGGACGTGAAGCACATAGGTATAACAATGAACCAATCATAGAGCGATAAACCTTTTGATCAACCGGTTCACCATCTTTGGTCAAATCATTATGTCCACTGGTAGGCATGGGTGTAGACATACCTTTCCATTCTTGCATATTGAACTTCTTGAATAAGTCCTTGGTGTACTTTGTTTGAGAGACAAATGTGCCTTCCTTAGTTTGCTTGATTTGCAAACCGAGAAAGAATTTGAGTTCACTCATCATAGACATCTCAAACTTCTCTGACATTAGCTTTCCAAACTTTTCACTAAAGAGAGGGTTAGTTGAACCAAATATGATATCATCAACATAAATTTGGCATACAAATAGTTCTCCATTAACCCTTTTAGTAAAAAGAGTAGAATCAATTTTACCAATTTCAAAACCACTTGTAGTAAGGAACTTGGTCAAGCATTTATACCATGCTCTAGGAGCTTGTTTAAGACCATAAAGAGCTTTGTGAAGTTTGTAAACATGATTTGGTTTCTTAGGATTGATAAAGCCGGGGGGTTGTTTGACATAAACTTCCTCCTCTATTTCACCATTTCGAAAAGCACTTTTAATGTCCATTTGGTACAAGGTGATATTATGGTGATTAGCATAGGCAAGTAAGATGCGAATGGACTCAAGTCTAGCAACAGGAGCATATGTCTCACCATAGTCCATACCTTCGACTTGTGTGTACCCTTGGGCGACGAGACGTGCTTTGTTGCGAACCACTTGTCCATCTTCATCTTGCTTGTTGCGAAACACCCATTTGGTACCAATGATGTTGTGGTTGTTATCGAGCTTCTCAACCAATGTCCAAACTTGGTTTCTCTCAAAATTGTGTAGCTCTTCATGCATAGCGTTTATCCAATCCGGATCTTCCAATGCTTCTTCAACCTTCATAGGTTCAATGCTAGAGATGAATGAATAGTTTTCACAAAAGTTAGCTAGACGAGTTTTTGAGCGAGTGATTCTCCCGGTTTGTATATCATTGAGGATTTGCTCGACGGGATGATCTTTGGCAATTCTTGCTCGAACTCGTGAGAGCTTTTGCTTGGGTCTTCGTTGAACATCTTCTTCATCTTGTTCTTCTTCTTGGCCTTCTTCATTGTTGTAGTTGTCATTCTCTTGTCGTGGTGGAGAAAGAGGTTGTTGATGTTCGCCTTGATGTATTTCCTCGTTTTCTTCATCTTGGTGTGTCCCACTTGTGGATGCTTCCGTGTCGATTCTTGGTTCACCTTGTCGTAAAGTAGAAGCTTCCACTTGAACAGATGAAGTACTCTCCTTTACCTCTGTTGGACGAATTTTGCCAATGGACAAGTCTTGAATTGCTTCTGAAGGGTCTTTGTCTCCTACATCAATTGGCAATTGCTCTACTTGCGAGCCATTAGATTCATCAAACTTCACATCTACCGTCTCTTCAACCTTTCGGGTGAAATGTTGTAGACACGGTAAGTGTGAGAGTTTGAGCCATAACCAAGTAGAAATCCTTCATGAGATTTAGGAGCAAACTTTGAACGACGATGCTTATCAAGAATGTAGCACTTTGAGCTGAATACTCGAAAGTATCCAACTTGGGGTTTGTTACCGGTGAGAAGCTCGTATGCCGTCTTGCCGAGTAGCTTGTGAAGATATAAGCGATTTGTTGCGTGACAAGCTGTCTCAACCGCTTCTGCCCAAAAGTGCTTCGGCGTCTTGTATTCATCAAGCATCGTTCTTGCCATTTCGATGAGCATCCGGTTCTTCCTCTCAACAACTCCATTTTGTTGAGGTGTGTACGTAGCCGAGAACTCGTGTGAAATCCCTTCTTCGTCAAGAAAGGTGTCCACATTTGCGTTCTTGAACTCCATTCCGATGTCACTCCGAACCTTCTTGATCTTCACGTCAAACTGATTTTGGGCCTTCCTAGCGAAGTTTCTGAAGATCTTCTGGACCTGCGACTTGTCATTAAGAAAGAACCCCCACGTAAATCTTGAAAAAACATCAACTATAACTAGACCAAAAGAATTTCCACCGAGACTCTTGTAGGCGTTGGGACCAAAAAGATCCATGTGAAGTAGCTCGAGTGGCCTCCTTGTGGTCATGATGTTCTTCACGGGATGCCTTCCTCCAACCTGTTTACCTGCTTGACAAGCACTGCAAAGTCTATCCTTATCAAATATGACATCGTTAACTCCAAGGATATGATTTCCTTTAATAAGCTTGTCAAGGTTTCTCATGCCAACGTGACCTAGTCGTCTATGCCACAACCAACCTTTTGAGGATTTAGCACCAAAGCAAGTTTTAAGTTGTGCCTTTTTAGAGAAACCAACAATGTAAAGATCACCTCTACGCATACCCATAAAGACCATTTTATGATTGTCTCGACGAAATACTTGGCAATCTACCTCAGTAAATAGGACATTCAAACCGAAATCAGCAAGTCTAGATACTGAAAGTAAGTTGTAGCCAAGAGATTCAACGAGCATGACATTTTGAATGGAACTATCATGTGAGATGGCCACCTTACCAAGGCCAACCACTTTACCCTTTGAATTATCACCAAAGGTGACATATTTTCGAGGGCCGTCATTTTCAGCAAGCTCACGGAACATCTCTTCATCTCCGGTCATATGATCAGTACATCCACTATCAAGAACCCATTCCTTTCCTCCTGACTCATATCCCCGAAGATTTGCCATAAGACCAAAATGTCTCATTGCATCATCAAGATCGAAGTCACTATCATCATCATCATCATCATAGTATCCATGTTCATCATGATCTTGTGACTCATCATTTCCTAGAGAGGGTAATTCATTAGTAAATGATCATCAAAGTGGTCACTTTTATGAATTCTTATAGCTTCGAATATGATATCACTAATGATTCCAACATCTCCTTTAGCATGCTTAAGATTGGTAAGTTCAAATAGACAATTACCAAAGCTAGGATCACTAGAGTTCATCTTACTCAAGGCAATAGATTTATGGAGAATTTCATCCAAAGTTTTCAAGGAATGATCGGGAAATCGTTCCTCAAGAAATTTCCATATAGTATTGGCACAATTAAGAGTAGGCAAACTAGCAATCAAATTTTTGGGCAATCCTCTAATGATGAGCTCAATAGTTCTAAGATTGCGAATCATGTCAATATCTTCATCTAGGGTAGGATGCAAAGGATCAATATGAGGTGCACAAGGGCTAGCAATATACTTGTTCAAATGATATTGATTGAAAATTACAAGCATCTCATTTTTCCACTCATCAAAATACTCTCCATCAAGAATAGGCACTCTATGTCTAAGACTCCCTAAAGTAGACACATCCATCTTCCTCCAATGATGATTAAACAAAGGCAATGGAGACCAAAGCTCTGATACCACTTGTAGGACCTTGAATTAGATGTGTCTAGAGGGGGGTGATTAGACACTTAATGCTAAAGTTGCAATTTTTAAGCTTTTTGGGTTTAAGTGGAGTTTTAGGCAGAATTTCAACATACACAATACATATCAAGCAAGCATGCAAAGAGTATATGAGCAGCGGAATGTAAAGCATGCAACTTGCAAGAATGTAAGGGAAAGGGTTTGGAGAGTTCAAACGCAATTGGAGACACGGATGTTTTTCCCGTGGTTCGGATAGGTGGTGCTATCCTACATCCACGTTGATGGAGACTTCAACCCACGAAGGGTAACGGTTGCGCGAGTCCATGGAGGGCTCCACCCACAAAGGGTAACGGTTGCGTGAGTCCACGGAGGGCTCCACCCACGAAGGGTCCACGAAGAAGCAACCACCCACAAAGGGTCCACGAAGAAGCAACCTTGTCTATCCCACCATGGCCATCGCCCACAAAGGACTTGCCTCACTAGCGGTAGACCTTCACGAAGTAGGCGATCTCCTTGCCCTTACAAACTCCTTGGTTCAACTCCACAATCTTGTCGGAGGCTCCCAAGTAACACCTAGCCAATCTAGGAGACACCACTCTCCAAGAAGTAACAAATGGTGTGTAGGTAATGAACTCCTTGCTCTTGTGCTTCAAATGATAGTCTCCCCAACACTCAACTCTCTCTCATAGGATTTGGATTTTGTGGAAAGAAGATTTGAGTGGAAAGCAACTTGGGGAAGGCTAGAGATCAAGATTCATATGGTAGGAATGGAATATCTTGGTCTCAACACATGAGTAGGTGGTTCTCTCTCAGAACATATGAGTTGGAATTGTGTATGTGTTCTGATGGCTCTCTCCACGAATGAAGAGGAAGATGGAGGGGTATATATAGCCTCCACACAAAATCCAACCGTTACACACAGTTTTCCAATCTCGGTGGGACCGAATCAACAAACTCGGTCGGACCGAAAATGTAAACCTAGTGACCATTAGAGATTTTTGGTGGGACTGACATGCAACTCGGTAGGACCGATATGGTTAGGGTTTGGGCATAACGTAATCTCGGTGAGACCAATTACACAAACTCGGTGAGACCAAATTTGGTAATTAGCTAACCAGAGAGTTGGTCAGGCAAACTCGGTGGGACCGATTTGCTCTTTCGGTGAGACCGAAAAGTTACAAAAAGGAAACACTGAATTTACATTGCAATCTCGGTGGGACCGATTCGCTTTTTCGGTGAGACCGAAAAGTTATGAAAAGGAAACAGAGAGTTTGCAATCCCATCTCGGTGAGACCGAGATCCCTATCGGTAGAACCGAATTGCTAGGGTTTGGCAGTGGCTTATGACAAGTGAAACTCGGTGGCGCCGGATAGAAAGAATCGGTAGGACCGAGTTTGGCTTAGGGTTTAGGTCATATGTGGATATGGGAAAGTAGTTGAGGGTTTTGGAGCATATCACTAAGCACATGAAGCAAGAGGCTCATTAAGCAACACCTCATCCCTCCTTGATAGTATTGGCTTTTCCTATGGACTCAATGTGATCTTGGATCACTAAAATGTAAAAAGAAGAGTCTTGAGCTTGAAGCTTTAGCCAATCCTTTATCCTTAGCATCTTGAAGGAGTTCCCGCAACCTTTAGTCCATGCCACTCCATTGTTGAACTTATCTGAAACATACTAGATAGAAACATTAGTCCACAGGAGATATGTTGTCATCAATTACCAAAACCACCTAGGGAGCACTTGTGCTTTCACCTAACTTGCTTGAGTAGAGTAGTAGCGTAGGACTCTGCTCTACTACTAGCACCGGAGGAGTAGTATATTCTAATCTAAAATAGTTACAAACTTCAATGCCCGAGCGTGGAACGACTACGAACCATGCTCAAAGACCGTGTCTACATGGTGTTTGGACATGGGCGACAACCTCAACACCAATGGTGCTGCTCCCGCTGCACCGTATCTGTTTCAGTGCTTCCTGTTCGAAATCGTGGTAGAATTCATGTTTCTACTCTGTATCCTACTACTATGCTAGTCCACATTATTAGTTTCATCTCTGTTATAGCCGTCATGATTTATTTTGTGCTTATTCGGATTAAATCTCATAGTAACTTGCTCATATATTCAACTGGCGCAACGTCCCCTATAGCCACTCCTGTTTCATGGACGGCCTGGTCGATGTTGGAATTTTGCTAGTAGGCCTTTATAAGGTGAGATCTTCCACCACTTGTATGAGCATGAGAAGAGGAGACCTACACGCGTGGGCGGCGACACTGGCTACGCCGAGCATACTTGGACTCTGCGGAGCTGGGACTTTCCCGCCGATGTGGGCATGGAAAACCCATGGTGTTATTTGGACTCCAACAATGTGCACGGGGACTCCAAGGAGGTTCATCTGGACATCTGCATTTTCAAGTTAAATGTTGATCATTAGTCTTCGCTCAATGTAATCCGTTGTCTAAGCATGTGGAGACTTCCATGCACGATCTTGCTCTATTGGAGTATCGCGCATGAATAAAAGTGTATCCATTTATGGTTTAGTCTAGAATCTTCCATGTATGAATTTTTACTACAGTACTGGTGAAAGACTTATGATGAACCATTTCTTACATATCCTCTGCCCCCTCCCAAGTCATCCTGATTTAATCCCTCCGTCTAGGTGTATAAGGGCATGGTTAATACTTAAATAGTATAGCCAACTGTTGGCTACAAGAAAGTGCCATGTCATCTGTAGCCAACATGTATAACAATGGATACTCAAAAGTTAATTCTTGAAGATCATTTCCTGCAAAGCACAATAAGAGTTATTTCTTCACATGTTTTGGATGCAGGTTGAATAGTTGAACGCTTTTGTTTGCAAAAGATACTTTTTATCTATTTCACCCGGATGTTTGTGAGCTCTACAGATGAAATAATATCCGGACAAACCTATCCAAATGAACTAACCGAGGCATCTCCATCTTAATTTTCTCTTGCAAGTCGTGCGTGGTCCCTTCATTGTGAAAATGCTCTGGCCGTCGCATTGATTTGCATGCATGGATAGCACCACCATATTTTTAAAGGAGGAGCGAGCTCTATATTTCAGCCAAGGCATGCATGATTTGAGGAATTATGGTTGGGCATGCATGTAGAAAAGGGAGGAGAGTAATTTGCATGCGAGGGATTAAAGGAAGGGAGGCCAGTGGCTAGGCATTCAAAGGAGGCTGCATGCAAGATTACATGGGATCCAGATACTAGTCCCAAAACCAGTTCCTCTTTTTGCGGACATGCCTTGGTATGAAAGATTGACAAGTTAGGCCGTGTAAAAATGGATGGAGGGACTAGTAGTACGTGTAGAGGGCGGCGCTGCACGGGAGTCTCACCTCTCACCCCGCTCGTGGCACGGCAGTAAAGCCTCCATATCACAAAACCCAACCACTCCCAGTAATAAGTGGCCTGGTAAAATAAACGGACAAGAAACCATCACATCCCTCCGTCTTTTTTTCATTTCATCTCTCTGCATTTACTTTCTCCGGTTCATCTCGCACACTCGATCCCTAGCTACTACTCCTAGGGCCAGTTCTTTTGGCGGCTTCCCCAGCTTTTCCCACAAGACTAGTCATAGTGGAGAGTAACAATAAGGCGCCTCACTCATTTATTTGGGCTTCTAAACTACTATTCCGTCCTGGTTTATTCCTCATCATTGTAATTTGTGCTAAATTTTGACCAAAGATTTAACTATTTTTTCCTCACCATTGTAATTTGTGCTAAATTTTGACCAAAACAGATTACAATGGGGACCAATAAACCAGGACGGAGGTAGTAGTTATGCGATTACTAATCTAGAAGCCTAAAAGAATAGGCCCCTGGTACTCCTACTAGTAGTAGTACTCAAGTTGGAATTCCAATTGCACGGCACAACCTGTTAGGCAAAAAATTCGATACAGGGTGTAGGAAGCGGTTTGGGAATTTGCATGCCTTTCCAACCAGTGAGATACTCCGTACAAAGTACAACAAAGAAATAAGCACAGAGAAGGAAGCTAAAAGTAAACAATCAAACAAGCATTTTTGCATTTGTTTTGCATTGAATCGTTTCACAAGCTTGACTAGTGCTGTTTTTCCACTTTTACAAAAACCGCATCGTAATGTTGAAACATGCATTTGCACGTACATAAGTAATAGTAGTACTCCCTCCGTCTAGGTGTATAAGTCTTCCCTCCTTCTTGGTCACGGTGCACAACCGAAGATGACTTATTGACCTGGACGGAGGGAGTAGCATAGTCTGCAAGCATATATCGAGAGAGACGTGTAGTGTGATAGTATATAGTAAAGTTTGTGCTATATGCACGTACTTGCAAAATGCGTACGAATACACAAGGTTTCCAATCTTTCCCTTTTACATACTTAATTAAGGACGCTAAAATTTTTTGAACGTTCGGGATTTATCATTTGCATCCCAAAACTAATGAGATGGCCTTACGAAACAAAAATTATACTCCTCCTAAAAGCCACGGCGCTCGCAGGAGCGCTTGCGGCGCGCCACGAGTGCCCTGGTGCGCGGCCGTTTCCCAGCGCGCCGACACAACGCCTCTTCCTCAGCCTCGCAACTCGCGAGGTGCTGACTGGTGGCTTGCCAGTGGGCAAGCGCGATCTCACCGGTGTGGTGATCCGGCGCCAACAGGTACTCCTCCTCGCTGGAAGCGTGCACCCGTTCCACGTACCGCCAAGCGTAGATGAGGCGCTTGGGCCCGACTGCACTCAGGGCGTCGGCACGGGCGTCCTCCGCCACCCTCACGGCCCTCGCACGAGCCTTCTGCCAAAGAGCCAATTGCCTGACTCTCTCGGACGTGACATAGGCCTCCCAGGCAGCTTGTTCCGCGGTGCGCTTCTCTTCCTCGGCCTTCTTCTCCGCCTCTATTTTAGCGCTCTCTACTAGAGGCAAAGCCTCCCACAAGGCGGCATCCATTTCTTTCCAAAGCTCCTCAAGGCTGGGGGGCTTGGCGGGCGGCGTGGCGTTCTCCTCGTAGCGGGGAGCCGACGCATCCTCCGGCGCGCGTGCTGGCGAGATTGGGAACGCCGACGTGTCCACCTCGACACGTCGCGGTGAGGAGCGGAACGCCGACACGTCCTCCTCGACTAGTGGCAGCGAGGAACGGAATGGCGACGTGTCGCGTAGCGGCAAGGAGCGGAACACCGACGCGTCCTCCTCGACTAGTGGCGGCGAGGAATGGAACGGCGACGCGTGACCGTCCGGGCGGTGCTGCGAGGGGCTCCTAGGGCTTGGGAGGGGCGATGCCATGGTGGTCGACGTGAGAGGGAGGGGGAGGACAAAAGCGATGAACGTGAACGTGAGGGAGAGGAGATAGCGATGCCGTGGGAGGCGTAGTACTTATAGCGAGCAATGGCACACGTACGTAAGATATGGACTGAGTTGCACTGACTTAACTGCAGGTCCAGTTGCGTCACTGACATGTGGGCCAGACCCATGTTGGACCCATATGTCAGTGACCGAATGCACCTGCAGTTAAGTAACAGCTACGTGGGCATATTTGTTGGAGTAAATTACGGGGGAGCGAAGGGGTGGAAATATTGTTGGTCACGACGGATTGGACGAGCGTGGGGGGAGGAGAGTCATGCATGCAGATTTTTTCACACGGGGTGGAGTGGTGGAACCGCCGGAGGGAGAAGGAGAGTTTGGCAGGCATATTATTTCCACACATGGAGAGGAAAAGATTTGGAGACGAACGGGCTTCCTGTAGGTATGGGGAACGGTGCATAATAAGTCATCTTGCATGCCGGGCTAGGTATAGTCTCAAGTCAATAAAAACAAACACGCCCCACACATGTTCATATTTCATGGTGCACTAAATTATTGCATGCGATGATTAAGGCTGGCCATAATGGTGGTATCTTAGCACACGGGAATAGCAAACATGCTGATGTGGCAAAGAATTAAAGAAGAGAGGGGGGTTAGAGTAACTAGTGTTCATGCATGCATTGGTAAACACATTTTTTCTAGAGAACGATAGCACTAGTTGAGTACTTTTGCAGACTTCAAAAACTATTCCGCAATGTGTCAACATTCACAATGTTAAATAAATATTTTTACACTCATTATAAAACGTAGTTCTTATACTCATTATAATCAGTACTCCCTCCGTCTAGGTCAGCAAGTCATCTTAGATTGTGCACTGTGACCAAGGAGGAGGGGAAAATGAGAGATCTTAATGTTTATTTGCTAATTAATAGCATTGCATGCAATGAACTAACCACTGCATGTCGTGTTTGGTAGTCTCAAGTTATTAAAAGCATGCACACCCACATCTCCTATTGGTTGATATGTCAAGAAACAAGAAACGAGGTAGAAGTTAATGCACCGCACCTAAGTGTTTTGGGAATATTGTATCGAATGAGTGTACTTGTGTGGCTGGTTAATTAATATAAGGTGGTGTTCAAAAAAAAGTATAAATTTGGTCAAACACTTTGCAAATGGTTGACGGGAGTAAAAAGGACGAGAGGGAGTATCATGCATGCGGAGTAGGCAAAAAAATTGCTTGTCTAAAAAAAGGCAAAAAAATTGCTCATTTATAGCCGGTCGAAGTCACCAAGGGGGCGACCGGGCGAGGGAGGTGAAGGTCGAGGGAGGCGCGACGTTTGACGGAATTAAGTGAAGTTACATCCACGCGTCGGCATGGCGTGCGAACAGGCAGAAGCTATACCATCAGGCCTACGATATGGGTCTAGTAGACATGACATCTAGTGGGTCCCGCATAGTTCTCGAGAACTCTTTGGGGGCTCGCAGCCGTGTATCCACCGGGCAAGCCAGCAACCCCACGCCGTTCGCACGCCCTACTCGTCCCCATCTTCTACCTTACAACAGTTCACTCCCAGTCGTCCCGTCCTTTCGCATTAGTTCGCTCCCAGTTTTTTTGCGGGATAAAACAGTTCAACTTCTCCTAACCCTCCTCCAAAATCCATGGCCTCCCAAATCTCCATGGTCGCCGCTGAGTACCAGGTTAGAGCCATCACCAGCGATCTGTTCATCGTCATCTACACACGTGGATCCGAGATGGTGAAAGCATGGCTTGCTCGCTTCCTATGCATGTTCAACAGTTCAATGGATGAGTGGGTCGCTGGGCTAGATGTTGAGTACACCACAGTCCTGGGACGAGAGAAGGATCTAAAGGACGAAGAGAGGAAGAAGCCCGCCGTGATCCAGGTTTGTGTACATAACGTTTGCTTGGTATATCACATATGCCATGCCGATGTTGAGTGCCAGGATTTTAAGAACTTCCTCAAGGACAAAAGAGTGAAATTAGTTACTATAGTCTTTAAGAACGACAGTGACGTCCTGCATCGGATAGGTCTCATCGTAGGCCAGCCCTTCGATCTCTAGAAGGCAAGCCTGGTGTCCTCCTCTCAACCTTCAGTGCTGACCCTGTCAGCAGCCATGATTGATCCTTCGTACGCTAAACTGAAGAAACCTCATCACGAGTTTCATCATGCATGGGAGTCGAAGAAATTAGATGAAGATCACATCCTGTACGCAACAATGGATGCCTACCTTTGTTTAAATATCTACAAGGGTTGGATGAAGAAGCAGAGCTCAGTGTCCGGTTCAAGCAAAGAAGCGTCGGCGAAGAGGAAGAGGAAGAGGGACGAGGACGAAGTTGAGGACGTGGACTCGGACTCCAAATAGGTGGCAGTGCCGTCGCTCATGCTGGTTCTACTCCAGTGTCAAGTGGACTAGTTGCTTATTAGTTTATTTTCAAGGGTGTGTTGTGCTGAGGCCCCAGCGGAACTATGTTTATGTTCTTTCTCGTTATTTGAACTCTTTAGTACGTACAGTAGTACTAGTACTATGTCTTACTACTATTCTTCTTGCAGTTGGTACTACTGCTCGTATCTTCGTGTTCCTACTGTACTTAATACGTTCGTACTAGTAGTATAATTTGAGTCAGTCGATTTATGAAAGAAGTTCGACGGAGCAAAGGAAGAAGACGGTAGAAGAGGTGGAAGAAGCCCTTCTAGCCATCCATGTTGCATCAAACGGCTCACATGAGTCGACTGACCCAAATTGCTCCTTCAGATTGCAGGATCCACGTGGCATTCAAGGTCTCGAAGGTAGATTCCGTGTCCGCACCCGATTTGTGAGCTCGACGCGTGCGCGACCGGCTTCCGCCGCGACAACCACCATGCACGCCTCCTCCGCGCGGACGGAGACGACAATGACACGCTAGTTCCTCCTTGTCGGCGTGCTAGAGCATGCGCTCGTCCTCCTCTTCGTACGCTACGTGCATAGACGCGGCTCCACCAGCTGCTCACGTGCTTGGCAGCACGGCGGCATCGCGAGGAGGGACTGCAGACGACGTGAGCGGGCGAGCCTTCGGCTTCATAGCACAGGGATGGCGGCGACACGATGGTGATGGGCGAGAAATTGTTGGCCGGAGCAGGCGGGCGCCGGCATGCGCAACGGCGGCGGCATATTGATGAGTGCGCGTGTGGGAGATTACTTTAGTTTTAAATATAAGGTTGGTCAAACCTAAAAGAAAACCATACTAGTACACGTAAACATTAGACTTAGGCAGCGCTTTTATTAGTTAGTACCACAGCCATGATACGGAATCATGTGCAAGCACGTGAACCGCGGCCGCGCGGTCGATCGAACGGTGCGTCACCGTGTTGCGCTCGAAGGACATCCACCGAACCTTTTTGTGTGTGTGAAAACAATCCTCGAGTATTACTCAACTTTTTTTTCCTGTGAAAGTTCTTGACGCTGCAATATTTCCATATATTTGAATTTAGCTGCAGTTCGTGTTTATTTGGATTTGGACATTTTAGGTGCACCCTAGTTTTTTTTTAATACTGATTTTGTGTGTGTGACTGAGAGAGAACGTGTGTATGTGTCCATATGTGTGTTGTGGCGGAAGGGCAATGTGGAGAGAGTGTGCGTGTGATACAGACATAGAGAGGTGTGAATGTGCAAATGATCATGCATGAGTGAGACATAGACAGATGTCGATACGTTGTGTATACATGAGAGAATGGTCTTCTAGTTTACTTGTGTGTGTGTGTGTGAGAGAGAGAGAGAGAGACAGAGAGAGGAGCATCCGTAACACAACAACCATCTCTCTCGATTCGTCCGTCCCTCACACAGTTGCATGCAACACATGCATCAACACGCACATTTTGACACCCTCACCCGGCCCCTGCTCACCTCAAGGCCCGCACAATATCTTCGTGAATACCCATTTCTCTCCTTAGGTTTGTTTTCTCTCAATATCTGACACACACACACACAGAGAGACACACGCAGCACAACACACACACACACACACACTCCCCCGAGCACACAATTCATCCCCATCCAAGGTTATATGGCGACCACTCTCGCTTGTGCTTCTTTGCACCCCAACATGCACAACACCTCAATCTTCAAAGAGGGCAACGAGCAGATCGAAGATGGCGACCACAACGCGCTAGAGAATGCGGGGTCATTTGGATGTAGGGTGATGTGACGATGGCTGACTGACTCCTCCCCCTGCCCTCTCTCTCTCTCTTCCACAAAATTACCAATCCCTCTCTCCCCCGCACAAAATTGTCAATCCCTCAACCCACGAGATCCTTCCCCTCTCGTCCATGTTTTTCCTGCTCTCTCATCAAACATGTTGTCTCTTCTCCTTCCACGTATACAGAATCCATATGCACACGCATCTCATGTATATTACATGTATGCATCTTTCTCACAGACCTATCTTCTTCCTCTCTCTTTCTCTCTCTCAGTGTGTCTCGTTAGGTTTGATTCCTACTCTCTCGTCCACATACATACAATCTTTCCCGCCCTATCTGCTCCATCTTCAAAAGCTCTCTCTGCAAGTTTCATTCACACATTGGGATATGTCAAAATGTTGCTTCTATAATGGCTGATGTAGAGTTATGGTTGTTCTTGTTGCATCCTACAAAGTAATAACTATGAAATGCATTTAGATTCTCATTTGACTCGGATTATGTGAGTTTGAGCATGTTGTGAAGTACTATAGACCTTGTATACATCTTGGGATTCGACAATGATTGTAACTATTGAATTGTATAGACCATTACATTCGAAGTCAATAGCCTAATATATTTATTTCACAATTTCAACAAATGATTAGTTCACTACAAACTAAGAAAACAAATGTGTACTCCCTCTGTTTTTATTTAAGTCCGTGTATTAGCATTGGTCAAAGTCAAGTTTTGTAAACTCTCAGAAAGCTTATAACAAAAAATATTAACATATACAATAACAAATAAATACCATTAGATTCATTATTGAATCTACTTTCACATCATACATATTTGTTATGGTAAATGTTTATATTTTTCTATAAACTTGGTCAAACTATAGGAAGTTTGACTTCGGTCAAACCTAATATGCAGAGTTTACTACTACTACTCGCTAGTTGCTTAGCCGAATCACTCAACACGCCACACGGGGAGTCCAGTGTCACAAAATTTTGAGGTCGGCGGGAAAGTCTCCCGCGACCCTGATTCGAGCAGTGCGACGTTACCATCATAGCCTTCGGAACAGGCTTACAGATGACGCTTGGTAGGGGGCTGTTTTCGTAACTTCAGGTTCACCCTACCCAGCCAACCCCACCCCGGCACCCAGAGTAGTACACCTGAATACTCCCCATTTTCTATCCCCACCGCAAAATAGACTTCTCCATGGCACTGGAGCCTTCGTGCTCCTCCCCTTCATATCGGCGCACTCGTCCACCGCAGCGCATCTGCCTCATCGACGACCTCATACGCCGCACTAGAGCCGGTCATCCATCGTCGTTGTACATGGAGCCTCTTCCCCAGCATCGTCTTCCACGGTCTCAGATCTGCTTCCCGGAAGCCGACGCCAAGCGCAGAAGTACCACAATCGTGGACAATGAACTGACTGCCGTTGCCGACCATGACTCACAGAGGCCACCGCGACCATCGTTCTCCTCCTCGATTGGTAATGTGTGTATTGAATCACTTAGCAGTACATGTGCAGTTTCATACCTACCCTTCAAATTTCCTGGGTGCTATTGTTCCCGTAAAAGTAATTGGTTATAGCCTCCATTATCCAATAGAATATCAGCTTGTAATTGTGCATCGCTCCTGTTTCGCGTTGTGCTTGGGTAGGTTTTTCATCTGCAACCAGTAGTGTGGCAAATGATGGAAAGGTTTTTAGAACTAGAAAAATGCCCATGCGTTGCACGCATCAAGATGCATTTGTATGAGTAGTTTATCTTGTTGGAGATGCTCTAACATGGCAGACGAGTGCTTTAATGTTGCCCACAAGATGCGCGAGTATTACTAGTAGTATATTTTTCTTGCCATGTTGAGATTTTAAAACCACGAGTACGAACATGCAGAGGAGCAATCAAGACCAAACACGGGATATTCGGGACATCTTCAAGGAGCGTGGCAAGTTAAAGAGGAGCTGTACCGAACCTGTAAAACGAGCTTTGGTAAGTAACACCCTTTCAATTAGTTTCGTGTAGCCTCGTGTTCTTCGATGTGTATATGTTGTAGTTTCTGTTTCTCTTAAGCGTGGTGTTCTTCGATGTGTAATAAGAAGAGTCTTAATCGTCCTAATGCTTTCGTTTTTAGCTTGATGTAGGAAGTGGGTCTTCTCACCTTGTAGTCTGTTTTTATTTATTTTTTCCTTTTGAATTCACTTCTCCGAGTTCTGTTTATCTGGCTTCTACTAAATGGATCTAGGTTGCTCTGAGTATTGATCTAAAAAAGAAGTAACTTCATGTCAGGATGCAGTTCCTGCGAGGAGGGAAGTATGGTCAACCTCGAGATCATGTTTCCAAAATGAGGCTGGATTACACACAAGGTGCCAGTTCCCTAATGATGCTGGATTAGACACAAGGTGCAAATTCCCAGATGATGCTGGATTACACACAAGCCAGGTGGAGTCGTCAGCTATTTGTGTCCTCGTGGCATTAGTAAAGGCTGAAAGAAAGCGTGCAGTAGCCCTTGAGAATGTAGTTGAGTTCCTGAAGAAGCGAAAAGAGCAATCATATGCTCTCTTCACCCAAGCCAAGGAAGAGATGGAAGAAGCCAGAAATAATCTAGCAGAGGCAGAATAGGCTAGGCGTCTCCTGCTATCTAAAACTGTTGTCAATACAAAATTTCCTTCATAATAGCTAGGTTCAAATGTTTATCTAGTCAGCATGCCTGTTGTGATGTCCGTGCATCTACTGATGTGGCACAAAATGTTTTTTTTGGGTCATGTAATAACAGCAATTACTTTCCAAACAATAACGGACGAAGCATTGGACATGGTATAGTTCACGCGCAAGCCCGACATTCCAAGTTCAACTTCCACATCAAACTCATGTTCACAGATATCTGCACATTCATACATAATGTCCACAACCATGTTTCACTTCAAAGCCAAAAAAATGTGAGGAGAGTTATAAATAAAGAAAATCCTCTACTAGTTCCTGCTACCAGTGCGAGCACAACAAGTCAAGACCATGCGTAAATTAATTATATTTTAGTCATTTTTGTGTTCTAAAATGCCTGCCGGCTCACGGAAGGACGTGTTGCCGGCACACGCGTGGATTCAATGAAGGCAGGCGGGGCAGTCTTAAGCCGGTTGCACGCGGCGAGGAGGCGTGCTCAGCCGGGCCTGCAGCGAGTGCGACCCTCTTGGCCGGCGCACCGGTTCAATGCATGCGCTATGAGAGGTCGCGTCCGTGTCAGAGCAATCACTCCCTCCAGTCGTTTTTTGTTTGGGTATAACAAAATCTCGTTTTCCATTCACATTTTACAAGTAAAGTTCGTGGACAAACTTTGACCCAAAGTATGATGGGGACTAGTAAACCAGAATGGAGGTAGTAGTTTTTTTAATCGAAGAAGGGTTCCCCTTCCAATTTTCATTAAAGAAAACCAGCATCTAAATCTAAACCATAGTATTTTCCCTAGAACTACCAGGTTCAACATCTCGCAACATAAACCCATACAACCTCCATCGAAAAAAAAACCATACAACCATACGCCAAGGAGGTTCGTTGTACTATGAATTCCATTTTCGCTCCATACCAATCGTTCTAAAAAACTACTTACTACTTATAACGCGCCATTGAAAATCGGAACTCTTAACCCTGCTAAAAACGATATTTTAAACGTGGTTACTCGATCTGTGGCAAGTGGCGAGCCACCGCGCTCCAAGTCGTTCACCTATGGTCCCGACCATCAACTCCTACGGATCAAATTATCACGCGAGCTGACTATTCCTACAAAGGTGCTCCACCACGTACCCGGTACCCGCGAATGTAGCAATCGTGCCCCTAGGGTTTTAGAGTTTATTTGTTAACGTCGCCTTTACGTAAGACTCATGTGTGCGAGACAGCGAGAGGCCGACTACGTGTGTGTGCCCCTTCTCTTTGTATGTGTACTCCACCATTTGTTTGGTGTCCAAAAAATTATAATAACTACTAGCAATGTGCCAATGCGTTGCCACACGATCAAAGTAGATTAATACAGTGGCGGAGCTAGATGTAGATTACGCCTAGGGCTGTGCTATGTTGAGAGATAAACTTCTATGATTTTCTATGCTTTGCATGAAGAAATTACAAAGGAAGTTGTTTCTAGGCCTGGGGCTATAGCCCTAGCTGCCCCAGGCCTGTCTCCGCCACTTGATTAATACATATTCACCGATTTGATAGAAAAAAAGTTCTAGCCTTGAAATACGCATATCACTAAAAATATGTTATGTTTCACTCAAAATATATTCCTTTAGCGGTTTTGATGAGATAAGGGAGGAATGTTGTTGGTTTCAAGATTCGAGAAGTGGTATATGTCTAATTTCTACTCTTACTAGCAAGATGCCCGTGCGTTGCATGGAACATCAGGATCTTGTGGGAGAAAAGGATGAACAAGGGAAGGCCTTATCTGCAAATTTGGTGAAGAGTGCGGGTAAATTGCCATATTTTCCTTCCTATCCGTCAGATATAAATCATACGACCTACATTGCAAGATGGCAGGCCCACCATCATCACCAACTCTATTTTTTATCCCTACTCTTATAATAAGCATTGTCGGTGATGATCGTGTGCCTGCCATCCTGCAATATAGGCCGTCCGATCTATATCTGACGGATAGGAAGGAAACTATGGAAATTTTGCAAAAAGATACCCACACCCCTCTCCACATTTGCAAATAAGGCCTTCCCTCGTTCATCCTTTTCCCCCACTAGATAAACTACTCATACAAATGCATCTTGATGTTCCGTGCAACGCATGGGCATCTTGCGAGTTGTTGCAAAAAGCCCATGTGTGTGAGAGAGAGAGGGCGAGTGGAGGAGGACGGAGTGCATGTGTGACAAATACACATGGAGTGTGTGTGCGGTAGGTATCAGCTTAAAATGAGGCGATAGTGTGTGTGTGTGCACGATCGAGAGGGCGTGTCTCAATAAGGGAAGAAAAATCTACATAGATACAAGGAGCGGGAGAGAGACATGTATGCGATGGTGGAAGCACGAGTGTGCGGGTGTATAAACCTATCTAGAGGCTAGCTAGTCGATAAATGTTTGTGAGAGAAATACGAGTCGGGGTGCGAAAGCGAGAGTTTTGTGAGTGAGAGAGAGAGACGGTAGTCGGGAAGGGGAGTGGAAGCAGAGAGAGAGGAGACGGTAGTCGGGGTTGTCTGGTCGGTAAACACATGAATAATGTCAGTCTGGGATGGAGACGAAAAGGAGACCGCAACAAATGTTGTGTCTACAGGAGAGATAGAGAGAGTAATTTTAGTGGTATGAGTCATATGTAGAGACATATAGGGTGTGTGAGAGAATCCCATAGAGAGAAAGACAAAGTGAAAGACGAGTGGAGACTGTGTGTTTGGCGGTGAAAAAGAAAGCTTAGGTACCGAGTGATACCAGAGAACAGTAGAGACGTGAGAGATAATGAAAACTGTGTAATGTATAATGATAGGGAGAGTGTGACACTTCTCAAGGGAGACCTCAAGAGACCATGTTTGCGAGGATAGGAGCAACATGAAGTGAGCATGCGGGTGAGCTGGAGAAAAGAGAGTGATAGCTACCTGAAGGAGCATGCATGCGAGGGAGATAGGCGTGAAAGGAGTGAACAAAAAAGGGATTCAAATATTTGAATTCGAGATGATGATACATGTAATCCATACTCGACCCAAAATTGATCTATCGAACATGCATACTCATATGAATTCATGCACATCTATGTTATTTAATATGTAGATACTACTGATCCATACATTTTAGTAGAACATAATTAGGTTAAATTTTTTCGAATTCAACCTTAAGATTTCGAGATTGTTGTATTTGTAAATCATATTATACATATAAAGGAGCAGAATTCTTTGTTGTGCTTTTGAAAGTATATATAAAAAATGATGTATATAGAATGTAATTCCAATTGAAAATGGATCCCGCCCGAAAAAAAAGAATACAAATGGGATTTGAATTGAGTTGGCACGGTAAATGTGCACTCTGCAAAATTTGAACGAAGCGGGGAAAGTCGCAGTAACCGCTCGAAACCAAAATCTGCGAGATGGAAATCACTACTGCCTATCCCTGCCACGCAAAGCGTATATGCTGGATTTCTATAGGTTTCGATAGGGGTTGGTTTGTAATTTCACCCAAATGTGACGTAACCGCCTCTCACCCGGATTCATACACGATGGGCGCCAAAACACAGTGTGTCCTCGGCCAAAATCGACTCCCTCCCCGATTCATATTCATACACGGTGGACGCCAAAAACAAACTCTCGTCGGCAAATATTCGGTGTATGCGAGATTATCGTCCTATCCCCAACCAACTAGTGTTGCTGTGATGTAGTAGAAATTTGAAACGGGGGCTAAGTTTGTAAATTTCCTCGCATTTGAGAAAAGCGCGCCCTGAATACATGGTTCCCCCCTTCCTCTCTACCTCCCTTTTCCCCATTCGTACTCCGTGGGCGCCAAAACACCCTCTCCACCCCACCCTCCTCCGTCCGCCGCTGCCGTCTGCCACCCCATCCACCGTCGTCCTCCCCCACCATGCCGGAGCTGATACCCCGACGCCACCGTCCATTACAAGAGATTGACCTCTCTCATCCACGGCGTCGGACCGGGATCCTTGCATCCCGTCCTCTCGCTTCATCCCCGCCGTCGTCCACCTTGCCGGCGCCGCTCCTACGACCGTCTCATCCACCGCGCCCCGCCACCACCGTCTACCCTCCTAGATCTGCTTCCACGCTGTCGACAGCCATCGCTACCGCAGCACCGTCAAATTCTCAGCAGTTGCGTACACGGCGCCTCACCAGAGGCAGTACTCTTTCGTATCTGCTCAACTTATTTATCGCAGCAAGAAAATAGATCGCCACTGCTTTACTCTGATTTCTTGTCTTGGTTGCGAAGTTGCCTTTGTCCGGTTTGCACCTTCAGATCGGCCATGGCACGCTCAACACCATACTCACAATGCTCATGGTTTTCCCCTTTTATATTCCACACTAGTTAAATCACAATAGACTAAATTTCAAAATTGGGTCAGTCGATTTTTCAGAGCTCATCGAAGTTCGCCTGTGCGATCGAAGGGGCTTGGGTGGGGATGGTGGTTGTGGGGGGCGATGATGGGGCCTCGTCGAACGAAGAAAACTCGACGCGGGTGGGGGCGGGGGTGGGGTGGGGGTGGCGGAGGAACACAGGCGGTGGGGCCGATGGTTCGGCCGGCGGCCCGTGTGGTGTTCTGTATGGGAAGCACAGTATGTTCCTTGTCAGGAAGGGGAGCAGGGACATCTGCAGTCTAACAGCTGATAGAGCTGGCCTGTACGTGATCGATAGGCTTTCAATTACTAGCGGCAATACAACACCGTAATTTCCAGCCAGTTCCACTTTCCCGATTTATATATCCTGGTTATGGTGTACCCCTGTTATGTACACTATGATCTGCCTAGTTGTTGTGTGCTCTTGTTATCATGGTTTGGCAATAAACACTCTATACAGTATATTATGAACCTATCATATGCCGGCTATCCTTACTTTTGGAGCCTATTTTTTGTGTACTTGTGCCAGATTATATAAACGCATGGACCATATTACAGCACACATGAGCTCTCTCATCAGAATCCAGTGATAGCACACAAGTGTTTACAGGGGCGCCCCTATATTAGAATATCATCTACATTACAAAGATAATCTCACAACTATTTATGTTTTCATGGTTCTCGGATATCATACACAATTATAGTGAATATCAGAATCCGCGCATTAGAAGAATATTGTGGAACACTGCAATGACTTACAAGATTGGCACTAAGGCATTGAGTGCCATTCTGGAAGCAATGAAACTCGTACGCTCCCCACCTGTTGATTCTTGTTCAGAATATCATCCTAATGACTATTCTAACCTCGAGGAGTCAAAGGTAGATGGCCTGTCCTGTTCACCCATCAAGGTGCCTGTTCTAATTTGTCAAGGTTTTATTGATTGCGCGTATCTTGCATATGTTGTCTTGCATTTCTTCTACTTTGTTGCACCACAATCTGCTTAGTTTACTCATCATATATGTCGAGATGCCATGCCCATCCATTATCAATACATATTCCATCTGTCATCGTACCATGTTTTTCCACTCAAATGTTGTTCTGGTGCATCAGACATCAAAAAGGAAGAGGGTGATTGCCGAACCTGAAGGAGCACCAGCAAAGTCCTTGAAAAACGTGGTGGTGTCGGAGAAATCAGACAGCACCCCACTTATATTGGTTGTACAACCAGTGACACAAAACGTAGGACCGACTCCAGCAGACTGTACCCATACTTCACTGGCCACACCACTAGCCCCACCACACAGGACCTGCACTCCAGCAAAAGGTATACCGATTTCATTTGCCATAGCACCAGCTGTACCACAAAAAAATCCCACTCCAGCAAAAAGTACAGCAAGTCCACCGGCCAAAGACCTATCCCAACTTTAGAGACGGCCAATTCTTGCAGATTGGAACCCCATTCCATTTATTCCCAGTTTAAAAGACAATGCTTTCAATGTTGTTAGGGACTACGTGCATATATTCCCATCATGGGAAGATTATTGTGAAGACAAACACCATTTTCACATCTTCATGTCCAACTTACGTGTAAGTGCTATTATTCATGGTTATTATTTTCCTATTTTCTGCTGATTGAACACATCAATGATTTACATTACATTGTTGTAACTAGGCGAGGGTCAATCTGGATAGTCATGACGAGCAAAGCTTGCTTGTGCTTTTCAAGGAAACATTGCAGCAGTATCGGTGTTACCTGAGGAAATCACACTTTGATGGCAAGTCTATAAACAAATTTCCGGCGAAGTCTCATGTGCTAAATTTAGAAGACATTGAATGGAAAAACCTTGTTATGCACTGGTCTCGTTCCCAGGATGAGGTACTGTCTATGAAATCACATGACAATTTGAACTTTTACTTTTCCACATGTGCCTTACGGATCTTTTTTGCAGGAAATCTGCTCGAAGAAGAACTCCGATTTGACAAGAACGACAGGATGTCGCAAATATGTTGCCCACTGCTTTGCTCTTGTTAGTACCTGTTGTCCTGTATCACTGTACTTGCATACATACCTGGTTCATTATGTGACAACAGTATGCATGATAGCTTGCTTGTCAATTGTTCGCTCCAAATTATCTGATCTGTATGAATGGTTACATTATTGTAGAATATATCCAATGCCAATGTTTTTTTAGCTCTGCATTGCTCTTGTAAGTACATGTTGTCCTTTATCAGTGTACTTATAATGGCAGGTAGTTGTTCATGTACCATTACTCTGCAGATTATTTTCCTTTGCCCTCCATTTTCTACACATCAGATCTATATTTACTCTTACCATAAGGTTGGTACTGAAGAAGTTTAGCTGTGCATTGCTCTTGGCTGTACCTTTTGCATGTATTGCTGCACTTACATTTATAGCTACTTGGTTATGTAGCATCACTCTTCATCTTATCTTAAATATTCTCCATTTTTTCATATATTATCACATCTATATTTACTATTAACAAAATGTAGAATAAAGGCAATGCTTTTGAAGAAGATTCTGTTGTAAACTTCTTGAATTGCCCCCGCCCCATCAGCATGGACAAGGCCTTTATAGAGCCTGTCTTCACCAATAATGTAAGTTTGTCCATCTCAAGCCTTCAAACTTTGTTGTATATATTTGGTTAGGCATGACTGCAACAGCTGTTTATTTTTTGTGTTTGCATCAAATTGCTTGTTTAAAGTTTATTATATGTAGTTCATAAACAAAAGTTCATCCTTTCTCAATTTAAGTTTTCAGTTGTACAACCAAGTTCCTTCTTCATACCATGTAAATTAAACTATACAGAGCAAGTGATCTTCTTTGGCACTGCATGTATGCTTCTGTTCTTCATCTGTAATCCAGTGGTGTGGTGAACCTACCCACTACAGCACAATGTCATATCCTGCAATGTATTAACTATGAACAATGTCATACCATTCTACTATTATTTAAACCGTCTCTTTGTTTGCCAATCTGAAATGGTATAAATTGACAGCACACTAACCATTGATACTTATGAGTTCTTGATCTGTAATCCAGTGGTGTCGTGAAGCTGCCAACTCCTTCACAATGTCATTTCCTGCCATGTCTTGACCTGAACAATACCATATTGTGTTAATGCAAATTTAAACTGTGTCACTCTATTCGTCAGTAAGAAATGTGATGAATTGTCAGCACTGATACTTTTATGTGCAAAACCTGTCATCTGTCTGCTTGTTTATCTTTCAGAGTGAGGAAGATACAAGTGTTGAACAAGCGCAGTCTCATCATCTTGCTCAGCTGCTTGCCGTGTAGCTCCCCAGCAGGGTTAACCTTTCTTGAACTCTATTGAAGTGCTGTCGGTTTTGTATATTATTTTGTCGGCATGTTTATTTGCACTGGTGGCGATCTTTGATGCCTAGTGTATGTAATCTGATGTCTGCTTGTGCTTTATTATCATAGTGGCGAACTTTGATGCCCAGTGGATGTAATATGCCGTAATTTCTTTATTGTATAGTCTAGGTTTTTTCTTATTCATGATGCTGCATTTATTTTACTGTATATATATCCTGTCTTCGCAGTAAACCGGCCAAACTGTAAAATTACGGTACATAATCGGGCCTTCATGCAATCATGATGTAGGTTGGGCCTGAAACGTGCCGATCAGCTCACGGGCCGGCAGCAGCCCAAAATGAACCCCGGCCCATGATTGTGCGAATCAAATCACGGGCTTTTAACAGGCCGAAAAATTGTCTCGGTCCTTGTTTGGCCCAATCAGATATCGCCTGCGAGCAGGCCGGATGCAAACGGGGCCGTAGTTAGGCCCAACTATATGACGGGCTTTTAACAGGCTGAAATTAATATAGGGCTGAAATGTTAAATGGGCCCTTAACAGGCCAAAACTAATATCAGGCCGAATTACTAAGTGGGCCTTTAGCAAGTGGGCCCAACAGCATAGTGTCCAGTTGACGGGCCGAATCTGATATGGACCATATTTGAGCCCAAAGCGTCTTAAAGGGTCGGACCTGATCTGGGCCGTAATTTGGCCCAGAACGTGGTAGGCCTTTAACGGGCCGGATCTCATATGGGCCACTATTAGGCCCAGAGCGTGGCAGGCCAAAATATGGGCCCGCATTTGGCCCAAAACATGGCAGGCAGTTAATGGGCCGGCCTACTAGGGTACTCAAAATCTTGTGGGCCTACAGCTGGGCCGGCCCATTAATGTCGGCGAAATCTCGTGGGCCTTTAGCTGGGCCGGCCCATTATGATCCGCAAGAATCTTGTGGGTCTTTACCTGGGCCGGCCCATTACAGCACACAAAAATCTTATGGGCCTTTACCTGGGCCGGCCCATTATGGCCCGCAAAATCTTGTGGGCCTTTAGCTGGGCCAGCCCATTATGGTCCGCAAAATCTCATGGGCCTTTAGCTGGGCCGGCCCATTATGGTCCGCAAAATCTTGTGGGCCTTCAGTTGGGCCAGCCCATTTAAACTTGATGGGCCGGTCCACGTGTCAACATATCATAGGCGCGTCTCGCCCATTGGATGAGTTGAGACGTGTCTCCTCCACCCAATGATGATTTTACACGTGGAAAATCCCCATTGGTCGTGGCTATTAACGGGTTATCGGATCCAAAACCCGACCCGATAGCTTAACGGCGTTCCGTTATGGTGGATGCCACGTGTCGGTCACCCTTGACGAAAGCACTTCTGTGACGTGTGATTTATTGTCATGGAAGTGGACACTTCCGTGATGATAATTTTGGTAATGTCCTGGAAAACTTCTACAACAGCACAGGTATGACTATCTTGATTCTATCATAAATTTGTCATGGATGTACATGCATGACAAAAAAAGCGACCTACTGTGACAAACATGTATCATCACGGAAGTGTATTTTTTTGTAGTGTCACTTGGGAGCCTCCGACAAGACTGTGGAGTTGAACCAAGGAGTTTGTAAGGGCAAGGAGATCGCCTACTTCATGGGCGATGGCCATGGTGGAACCTTCATGGGTGGAGCCCTCCATGGACTCGCGCAACCGTTACCCTTCGTGGATTGAAGTCTCCATCAATGTGGATGTACGATAGCACCACCTATCGGAACCACACCAAAAATCTCCGTGTCTCCAATTGCGTTTGCACACTCCAATCCCATCCCTTTACTCTCTTGCAATTTGCATGCTTTACTTTCCGCTGCTCATATTCTCTTGACTTGCTTGCTTGAAATGTATTGTGAATGTTTAAAATTGTGAAAACTCCACCTTAACTTAAAGAACTTAAAAATGACTACCTTTCAATGTTAAAGGTCTAATCACCCCCTCTAGACACCTCTTCTCGATCCTTTCAATTGGTATCAGAGCATTGGTCTCCATTGTTTCTGTTTAATCTCCATTGGAGGAAGATGAATGAGTCTACGATGGGGACACTACTAGAAAAAGGGCTATAGATGATATGGCCACTAATGGCGCACCAGACATGTGGTGCGCCATTAGTATATACTAATGGCGCACCACATCCACGGGGCGCCATTAGTAACAAAAAAAATTTCATTTTTTTTTCAAAACTAGTAATGGTGCACCAATGGATAGTGCGCCATTACTAGTTAAACTAGTAATGGCGCACCACATCCATGGTGCGCCACTAGTAAAAAAGTTTCAATTTTTTTTTCAAATTTCTTTTATTTATTTTTTTAAAACTAGTAATGGTGCACCAGTGGACAGTGCGCCATTACTAGTCAAAACTAGTAATGGCGCACTGTCAACTAGTGCGCCATTACTAAGTTTTTTTCAAAAAAAAATCAGAATTTATTTTTTTTAAACTAGTAATGGCGCACCGTGGGTGTGGTGCGCCATTACTAACTTGGCCCAAAACTTCCACCGAATGCACACCCCCCCTGGACCGCCTTTTAAGTTTAAAAAAATAAAAGAAATTGATGGAAATGTCAAAAAAATAAAAGAAATTAAGTTTCCTATGTGATATGTGGTCTAGTTGTTGGGAAAATTTACAAATATGAATTTCGACTTTATTTGCAAAATCTCTCTGGAATTTGTAAAATGGGCATAACTTTTGCATACGAACTCGGATTAAAAAGTTTTCTATATGAAAAATCATCTACTTGAAAAGTTACATCCAAATTTCAAACTTACTAGTGGCGCACCGTATGCTAGGTGCACCACTAGTAACAGGAAAAAAAATTGGTTTAAAAAAATTGAATTATTTTTCAAAATATGATACGTAATATGACCGGGAAGTTTGAAATATTTTTTCAAAATTTCATCATACTCATGAACTAAGTCCTAGACATCAGCAAGGTTTAATATGATTGATATGATAGATATATCAACAAGTGCCTGTGAAGTGAGGTGGTGCTGGGTTGGATAGAACTACGAAGTTAAGCATGCTTGGGCTGGAGTAGTGTGAGGATGGGTGACCTTCTGGGAAGTCTGACCACAGAGTGCTCATTGAATCTATTGGCTTTAATCTACTTTCCGTATCTGGACTAGCTGACTTTGGTTTCAATGTCCTATTTACTGAAGTAGATTATTAAGTGTTTCAAAGAGATAATCATAAAATTGACTTTACCGGTATATGTAGAGGTGATCTATACATTGTTGATTTCACTAAAAAGGCTCAACCTAGAACTTCATTAATTGCTAAGTCTTCTAAACGTTGGTTGTGGCATAGAGGTTAGGTCATGTGGGCATGCGAAATCTTGACAAGCTTATTAAAGGTGATCATATTCTTGGAGAGAAAGATGTTATATTTGACAAGGATAGATTGTGCAATGCTTGTCAAGCAGGAAAACAGGTTGGAGGAAACCACCCCATGAAGAACATCATGATGACAAGAAGACCACTCGAGCTACTTCATATGGATCTTTTTGGTCCAAACGTCTATAAATGTCTCGGTAGAAATTCTTTTCGTTTAGTCATAGTCGATGATTTTTCAAGATTTACGTGGGTGTTCTTTCTTGATGATAAATCACAGGTCCAAAAGATCTTCAAGAACATTGCTAGGAAGGCCCAAAATCAATTTGAAATGAAAATCAAGAAGGTTCGGAGCAACAAGGGAACGGAGTTCAAGAACGCAAATGTGGACACCTTTCTTGACGAAGAAGGGAATTCACATGAGTTCTCGGCTATGTCCACCCTCAGAAAAATGGAGTTGTTGAGAGGAAGAAGCAGACTCTTATTGATATGGCGAGAACGATGCTTGATGAGTACAAGACGCCAAAACACTTTTGGGCAGAAGCGGTTGAGACAGCTTGTCATGCAAAAAATCGTATATATCTTCACAAGCTACTCGGCAAGATGGCGTACGAGCTTCTCACTGGTAATAAACCCCAAGTTGGATACTTTTGAGTATTCAGCTCAAAGTGCTATATTATTGATAAGCATCATCACTCTAAATTTAATCCTAAATCTCATGAGGGTTTCATGTTATGGCTCAAACTCTCACACTTACCGTGTCTACAACAATTTCACCTGAAAGGTTGAAGAGAAGGTAGATGTGAAGTTTGATGAATTTAACGGCTCGCAAGTAGAGCAATTGCCAATTGATGTAGGGACAAAGACCCTTCAGAAGCAATCCAAGACTTGTCTATTGGCAAGATTCACCCAACAAAGGTGAAGGAGAGTACCTCATCCGTCCAAGTGGAAGCTTCTACCTCACGACAAGGTGAACCACGAGTTGACTCGAAGGCATCCACAAGTGGGACACGCAAAGATGAAGAAAACGAGGAAGTACACCAAGATGAACCTCAACAACCTCCTTCTCCACCTCCACAAGAGAACAAAAACACCAACAGCAAAGAAGGCCAAGAGGACGAACAAGATGATGAAGATGATGTTCCACCCCGACCCAAACAAAAGCTCTCACAGTTAGAGCAAGAGTCTCAAGAGACCATCCCGTCGAACAAATCTTCGACGATATCCAAACTAGGATAATAACTCGCTATGAAACTCATTTGGCTAATTTCTGTCAACATTATTCATTCATCTCTAACATTGAACCTATGAAGGTTGAAGAAGCGCTTGATGATCTGGACTGGGTGAATGCTATCCATGAAGAGCTATGCAATTTCGAGAGGTACCAAGTGTGGACATTGGTAGAAAAGTCGGACAACAACCAAAATTCCATTGGTATTAAATGGTTGTTCGAGAATAAGCAAGATGAAGATGGACAAGTTGTACGCAACAAGGCCCGTCTCGTCGCTGAAGGCCACACTCAAGTCGAAGGTATGGACTATGGTGAGACATATGCCCCCGTTGCTAGACTTGACTCCATAAGCATCTTACTTGCTTATGCCAATCATCATGATATCACATTGTATCAAATGGACATTAAAAGTGCTTTTCTAAATGGTGAAATTGAGGAGGAAGTTTATGTTAAACAACCTCCCGCCTTTGTTAATCCTAAGAAACCCGACCATGTTTACAAACTTCACAAAGCTCTTTATGGTCTTAAACAAGCTCCTAGAGCATGGTATAAATACTTTACCAAGTTCCTTATTGAAAAAGGATTTGAGATTGGAAAAATCGATTCCACTCTTTTTACTAAAAGGGTTAATGGTGAATTATTTGTGTTCCAAATTTATGTTGATGATATCATATTTGGTTCGACTAAACCTCATTTTAGTGAAAAGTTTGGGAGGCTAATGTCGGAGAAGTTTGAGATGTCTATGATGAGTGAACTCAAGTTCTTTCTTGGTTTGCAAATTAAGCAAACTAAGGAGGGTACCTTTGTTTCTCAAACAACGTATACCAAGGACTTATTCAAGAAGTTCAACATGCAAGAAAGCAAAGGTATGAAAACACCCACGCCTACTAGTGGACATCTTGACTTGACTAAGGATGGCAAACCGGTAAACCAAAAGGTTTATCTCTCTATGATTGCTTCATTGTTATATCTATGTGCCTCCTTTCCCGATATGATGCTAAGTGTGTGCGTGTGTGCATGATATCAAACGGCCCCTAAGGAATCTCATCTTAAGGCTGTGAAAAGGATAGTGAGATACTTAATTCATACACCAAACTTTGGCATTTGGTTTCCTAAGAGGTCCTCTTTTGATCTTGTTGGCTACTCCGATTCGGACTATGCCGGAGACAAGGTTGATAGAAAGTCCACTTCGGGTACTTGTCAATTTATTGGAAGATCTCTTGTGTCTTAGTCCTCCAAGAAACAAAACTCAGTATCCTTATCCACCGCCGAAGCAGAATACATTACCGCCGATTCATGTTGTGCTCAATTACTTTGGATGACCCAGACTCTTAAAGATTATGGGATATATGTGAAACATGTTCCATTGCTTTGTGATACTGAAAGTGCTATTAATATTGCTCACAATCCCGTGCAACATTCTCGAACTAAGCATATTGAAGTTCGTCGTCATTTCTTTTGAGATCATGTTCCTAAAGGAGACATTGACCTTAAGCATGTTCATACCGATAAGAAATTGGCGGACATATTCACCAAACCGCTTGATGAGAAAGTATTTTGCTGTTTCAGAGGTGAATTGAACATCATTGATGCTTCAAACTTGGAGTAGAAACTCCATTTGGATGCATGCAAGGCATCATCAGCTTTTGACTAATCCTTGATATTTATCTTATGATGATCATATGTCTTGGATCTCTCTATGTACCCTTGCATGTCATCTTACCCTTGTAGGTACTTGGATGAATACAAATCTATGAGGTTGCTACTCACTCACATCTTGAGCAATCTCTACATCACCAAGTCTCTACAATATGGTGGTTGAAGACCAGGAAGCATGAAACCTTTCAACATATCCTTTGACAAATTCTATATATCAAATTTCATTTGGTATCAAAATTCATGATTGTCACTTTGGATACACAAGTGCTCTTCCTTGCAAGACCAACCCATGTAGGTAGATGAACTCAAACTACAAGTGGTGCTCCCAATTCTTGATGGGCTACATCAACCTTGAGCACCCCATACAAGTGCAACTACATGATCAACACCAACACCACCACCCAAGGTATGTCATTCCATCTTAGAGAAGCTTTACCCCAAGACATGGGTCAAAGCAGCTCAACAAGATGTGAATACATCAAAATGCTTAAACGAAAAAATGGTAACCCCATTTTGAGCTTAAACGATGAGTATGACCTACGATCAAGTGTTCTCACTTGACTCCTTAGTCAATATACTCTAACATGAGTGATTTTGTCGCTGACCCTCTCTAGATGAAGTTCTCTAGTGTTTCTTTGAGTTCTTGCATTTGTGTCTAGCATGTTTCCCTTTGGCTTCATCTAGATTTCTTTTCTTTTCTATGTTATGTTCTGCATTCCCTGCATCCAATTCATTGCAAATCCTTTAGTTAATTCCCTGCAGACCTTTGTGAGATCTTATTTTCCTAGTGAGCTAAGATGACAAAATATTTTATTCTCTATTGAACTCGGTCTCACCGATTTATACATCCCGGCCAGACCGAACCACAATGTCACATTGTAAATTGTTCATCAGTCTAACCGACAAGGACAAACCCGGTCTGACTGGTATGCATCATCTATGACATTGCCAACTTGGTGTCATCGATGGGAATAACTCGGAGTCACCGATTTCAATATTGAGAAAACATTTTTCCATTTGCATCCTGCATATCTCTTCCAGCTCCAGTTGATGATTCTTGTCCTCTACCAGCATCTTAAGTTACATGTTGCTTTGTAATTTTACTCAAGGACCGAACCAACTTGACTCATGCTCCAGAAGACCCCTTGTTGGAAATTGATGTCAAAGGGGAAGAGAGAGCACATCAAAGCTTATCACATGAGAGAGAAAGCACATCTTAAGCTTCTCCAGATGTTTATTATCCATAGAGGAGAAAAGTCACATGTCTTCAAGAGGGTAAAGACATGTTAGTATGTGATTATGTTTGTTTTGCTCTGATTTTCTAGTCCCTATCTTCTCCCATTATCCAATATCAGATTCAGGGGGAGAAAGAGTTCCTTTCAAGGGAAGAAAATCTCTGGAATTCTTTGCATATATGTATTCTTTGGGGACATGTCTATATCCTAATAAAGTACTAAGTACTCACTCACTACATGTCATCCCAGTCTTGGTACCCTTGTGTTTTCTGTTGTTGCTTTGTTTAGTAGATGCTCCTGTGTTATCTAACCATATTTTCTCAGGATCATCTCTTCCAAAGTCAGCTCAAGACCACAAGGTAAGTATATGCATCACACTCATGTGCATGATGATCTCTTGATGATGTACATACTATTTGCAAGAAGGACTCATGAGCAAGAATGTATCTTTCATATAGTTACATCATTTGCTCTGATGCATATAGCCAAGATACAACTCATTGCTTGCTCTGCCATGCTTATGCATTCACATGCTCTTATGTTCTATATTTACATGATTGCATACATGTAGGGGGAGCCTATGCATGTTACATGTGCTTCCAAAGCTTTTACTTGTTATTCTTCATATCTTTATCTAAAGCTTTGATGTATGTTGTCATCAATTACCAAAAAGGGGGATATTGAAAGCACAAGTACTCCCTGGGTGATTTTGGTAATTAATATCAACATATCTCTTGTTGGACTAATAGCTTCAACTAGTATATTTGAGAAAGTTCAACTCAGGCATAAAATGGACAAGAGGATGTGGAACCCCTCCAGGATACTAAGGACAGAAGATTGGCAAAAGCTCAAGACTCTTCATTTCTATTTTAGTGATCCAAGATCACATTTAGTCAATAGGAAAAGACAATACTATTAAAAGGGGATGAGGTGTTGCTTAATGGTCTACTTGCTCAAAGTGCTTAGTGATATGCTCCAAAGCACTCAACCACTTTCTCATTTCCACATATGGCCTACAACCTAAAGTCAAACTCGGCAACACCGATTTAATTCATCCAGCGCCATCGAGTTCACTTGACATAGCCATACCCAGAAACCCTAATCAGTTCGCTCTCACCAATGGGATCTCGGTCTCACCGAGGTGGGCTTGCAAACTCTCTATTGCCTGTTACAGTTATTTCGGTGTCACCAAGATATGCAGTCAGCCCCACCGAGTTTGCTCGACCAACTCTCTGTTTACTCATTACAAAAATCGGCCTCACCGAGTTTGTGTAATCAGTCAAACCGAGTTGAGGTTTTACCCTAACCCTAGCACATCGGTCCCATCGAGATCATGTTATCGGTCCCACCGAAAATTCTAACATTCACATTTTGAACTGAATCGGTCTCACCGAGTTCACAAATTCGGTCTGACTGAGTTGGCTATTTTATGTGTAACGGCTAGATTTTGTGTGGAGGCTATATATACCCCTCCACCCCCTTCTTCATTCGAGAGGGAGCTATCAGAACATGCCTACACTTCCAACATTCATTTTCTAAGAGAGAACAACCGACTCATGTGTTGAGACCAAGATATTCGAATCCAACCACAAGAATCTTGATCTCTAGCATTCCCCAAGTTGCTTTCAACTCAAATCATCTTTCCACCATATCCAAATCTATGAGAGAGAGTTGAGTGTTGGGGATACTATCATTTGAAGCACAAGAGCAAGGAGTTCATCATCAACACACCACCTATTACCTTTTGGAGAGTGGTGTCTCCTAGATTGGTTAGGTATCACTTGGGAGCCTCCGTCAACACTGTGGAGTTGAACCAAGGAGTTTGTAAGGGCAAGGAGATCGCCTACTTCGTGAAGATCTACCCAAGTGAGGCAAGTCCTTCGTGGGCGATGGCCATGGTGGGATAGACAAGGTTGCTTCTTCGTGGACCCTTCGTGGACTCACGCAACCGTTACCCTTCGTGGGTTGAAGTATCCATCAACGTGGACACCACCTATTGGAACCACGCCAAAAATCTCCGTGTCTCCAATTGCGTTTGCACACTCCAATCCCATCCCTTTACTTACTTGCAATTTGCATGCTTTACTTTCCACTTCTCATATACTCTTGCCATGCTTGCTTGAAACGTGAATGTTTAAACTTGTGCTAAAACTCCACCTTAACTTAAAGAACTTAAAAACTACTACTTTTCATTGTTAAGGGTCTAATCACCCCCCCTCTAGACACCTCTTTTCGATCCTCTCAAGCAGAATTGGTCTCCATTGTTTCGGTTTAATCTCCATCGGAGGAAGATGGATGAGTCTACGATGGGGATTTTTAGACGTAGATTGCCTATGCTTGATGGGGAGTTCTTTAATGCCTGGAAAAATGAGATGCTTGAGATTTTCAATGAATATCATTTGAACAAGTACATTACTAGCCAGTGTGCACCCTTTGTTGACCCCTTGCATCCCATCACTGATGAGTCTCCTGACATGATCCGCAATCTTAGAACTATCAATCTTATCATTAGAGGATTGCCTAGAAATTTGATTGTTTGCTTGCCTACTCTTGATTGTGCTTACACCATATGGAGATTTCTTGAGGAACGATTTCCAAAATATTCCTTGCAAAATATAGATGTGATTTTTCAAAAGTCAATTGCTTTAAGTAAGATGAATCCTAGAGATCCTAAGTTTGGTGATTGTTTATTTAAGCTTCGCGACCTTATGCATGCTAAAGGAGATGTTGTAATCATTAGTAATATCATCTCGGAAGTCATTAGAATTCATAAAGATGAACATTGTCATGATCAAATGTCTAATGAATCACTCTCTCTAGGTGATGATCAATCACAAGATGATGTTAAACATGGATACTATAATGAGGATGATGATAGTGACTTTGATCTAGATGAGTCTATGAGACACTTTCGTCTCATGGCTAATCTTCATGGCTACATGGCTGGAGGAAAGGAATGCGTTCTTAATAGTGGATGTACCGATCACATGACCAGAGACAAGGATATGTTTCATGAGCTTGTTGAAAACAACGACCCTCGAATGTATGTCATTTTTTGTGATAACTCAAAGGGTAAGGTGGTTGGCCTTGGTAAGGTGGCCATCTCACATGATAGCTCCATCCAAAATGTTATGCTCATTGAATCTATTGGCTTTAATCTACTTTCCGTATCTGGACTAGCTGACTTTGGTTTCAATGTCCTATTTACTGAAGTAGATTATCAAGTGTTTCGAAGAGATAATCATAAAATGGTCTTTACCGGTATACATAGAGGTGATCTATACATAGTCGATTTCACTAAAAAGGCTCAACCTAGAACTTCATTAATTGCTAAGTCTTCTAAACGTTGGTTGTGGCATAGAAGGTTAGGTCATGTGGGCATGCGGAATCTTGACAAGCTTATTAAAGGTGATCATATTCTTGGAGTGAAAGATGTTATATTTGACAAGGATAGATTGTGCAATGCTTGTCAAGAAGGAAAACAGGTCGGAGGAAGCCACCCCATGAAGAACATAATGATGACAAGCAGACAACTCGAGCTACTTCATATGGATCTTTTTGGTCCAAACACCTACAAATGTCTTGGTAGAAATTTGTTTCGTTTAGTCATAGTCGATGATTTTTCAAGATTTACGTGGGTGTTTTTTCTTGATGATGAATCGCAGGTCCAAAAGATCTTCAAGAACATCGCTAGGAAGGCCCAAAACCAATTTGAAGTGAAGATCAAGAAGGTTCAGAGCAACAATGGAACGGAGTTCAAGAACGCAAATGTGGACACCTTTCTTGACGAAGAAGGGAATTCACATGAGTTCTCGGCTACTAACACCCTCAAAAAATGGAGTTGTTGAGAGGAAGAAGCAGACTCTTATTGAGATGGCGAGAACGATTCTGGATGAGTACAATACGCCAAAACACTTTTGGGCAGAAGCGGTTGAGACAACTTGTCATGCAACAAATCGTCTATATCTTCACTAGCTACTCATCAACACGGCATACGTGCTTCTCACTGGTAATAAACCCCAAGTTGGATACTTTTGAGTATTCAGCTCAAAGTGCTATATTCTTGATAAGCATCGTCATTCTAAATTTACTCCTAAATCTCATGAGGGTTTCATACTCGGTTATGGCTCAAACTCTCACACTTACCGTGTCTATAACAATTTCACCTGAAAGGTTGAAGAGAAGGTAGATGTGAAGTTTGATGAATCTAACGGCTCGCAAGTAGATCAATTGCCAATTGATGTAGGGACAAAGACCCTTCAGAAGCAATCCAAGACTTGTCTATTGGCAAGATTCACCCAACGGAGGTGAAGGAGAGTACCTCATCCGTCCAAGTGGAAGCTTCTACCTCACGACAAGGTGAACCACGAGTTGACTCGGAGGCATCCACAAGTGGGACACGCCAAGATGAAGAAAATGAGGAAGTACACCAAGATGAACCTCAACAACCTCCTTCTCCACCTCCACAAGAGAACAACAACAGCAACAACAAAGAAGGCCAAGAGGAAGAACAGGATGATGAAGAAGATGTTCCACCCCGACCCAAACAAAAGCTCTCACAGTTAGAGCAAGAGTCTCAAGAAACCATCCCGTCGAACAAATCTTTGACGACATCCAAACCGGGAGAATTACTCGGTATGAAACTCGTTTGGCTAATTTCTGTGAATATTATTCATTCATCTCTAGCATTGAACCTATGAAGGTTGAAGAAGCGCTTGATGATCCGAACTGGGTGAATGTTATGCATGAAGAGCTACGCAATTTTGAGTGGAACCAAGTGTGGACATTGGTAGAAAAGCCGGAAAACAACCAAAATGTCATTCGTATCAAATGGGTGTTTCGGAATAAGCAAGATGAAAATGGACACGTTGTACGCAACGAGGCCCGTCTCGTCGATGAAGGCTACACTCAAGTCGAAGGTATGGACTATGGTGAGACATATTCCCCTGTTGCTAGACTTGACTCCATAAGCATCTTACTTGCTTATGCCAATCGTCATGATATCACATTGTATCAAATGGACATTAAAATTGCTTTTCAAAATGGTGAAATTGAGGAGGAATTTTATGTTAAACAACCTCCCGGCTTTGTTAATCCTAAGAATCCTGACCATGTTTACAAACTTCACAAAGCTCTTTATGGTCTTAAACAAGCTCCAAGAGCATGGTATACATGCTTGACCAAGTTCCTTACTAAAAAAGGCTTTGAGATTGGAAAAATTGATTCCACTCTTTTTACTAAAAGGGTTAATGGTGAGTTATTTGTGTGCCAAATTTATGTTGATTATATCATATTTGGTTCGACTAACCCTCATTTTAGTGAAAAGTTTGGGAGGCTAATGTTGGAGAAGTTCGAGATGTCTATGATGAGTGAACTCAAGTTATTTCTTGGTTTGCAAATAAAGGAAACTAAGGAGGGTACCTTTGTTTCTCAAACAACGTATACCAAGGACTTATTCAAGAAGTTCAACATGCAAGAAAGCAAAGGTATGAAAAAACCCATGCCTACTAGTGGACATCTTGACTTGACAAAGGATGGCAAACCGGTAAACCAAAAGGTTTATCTCTCTATGATTGCTTCATTGTTATATCTATGTGCCTCCTTTCCCGATATGATGCTAAGTGTGTGTGTGTGTGCATGATATCAAGCGGCCCCTAAGGAATGTCATCTTAAGGCTGTGAAAAGGATAGTGAGATACTTAATTCATACACCAAACTTTGGCATTTGGTTTCCTAAGAGGTCCTCTTTTGATCTTGTTGGCTACTCCGATTCGGACTATGCCGGAGACAAGGTTGATAGAAAGTCCACTTCGGGTACTTGTCAATTTATTGGAAGATCTCTTGTGTCTTCATCCTCCAAGAAACAAAACTCGGTATCCTTATCCACCGCCGAAGCAGAATACATTACCGCCGATTCATGTTGTGCTCAATTACTTTGGATGACCCAGACTCTTAAAGATTATGGGATATATGTGAAACATGTTCCATTGCTTTGTGATACTGAAAGTGCTATTAATATTGCTCACAATCCCGTGCAACATTCTCGAACTAAGCATATTGAAGTTCGTCGTCATTTCTTTCGAGATCATGTTCCTAAAGGAGACATTGACCTTAAGCATGTTCGTACCGATAAGAAATTGGCGGACATATTCACCAAACCGCTTGATGAGAAAGTATTTTGCTGTTTCAGAGGTGAATTGAACATCATTGATGCTTCAAACTTGGAGTAGAAACTCCATTTGGATGCATGCAAGGCATCATCAGCTTTTGACTAATCCTTGATATTTATCTTATGATGATCATATGTCTTGGATCTCTCTATGTACCCTTGCATGTCATCTTACCCTTGTAGGTACTTGGATGAATACAAATCTATGAGGTTGCTACTCACTCACATCTTGAGCGATCTCTACATCACCAAGTCTCTACAATATGGTGGTTGAAGACCAGGAAGCATGAAACCTTTCAACATATCCTTTGACAAATTCTATATATCAAATTTCATTTGGTATCAAAATTCATGATTGTCACTTTGGATACACAAGTGCTCTTCCTTGCAAGACCAACCCATGTAGGTAGATGAACTCAAACTACAAGTGGTGCTCCCAATTCTTGATGGGCTACATCAACCTTGAGCACCCCATACAAGTGCAACTACATGATCAACACCAACACCACCACCCAAGGTATGTCATTCCATCTTAGAGAAGCTTTACCCCAAGACATGGGTCAAAGCAGCTCAACAAGATGTGAATACATCAAAATGCTTAAACGAAAAAATGGTAACCCCATTTTGAGCTTAAACGATGAGTATGACCTACGATCAAGTGTTCTCACTTGACTCCTTAGTCAATATACTCTAACATAAGTGATTTTGTCACCGACCCTCTCTAGATGAAGTTCTCTAGTGTTTCTTTGAGTTCGTGCATTTGTGTGTTGCATGTTTCCCTCTCACTTCATCTAGATTTCTTTTCTTTTCTCTGTTATGTTCCGCATTCCCTCCATCCAATTCATTGAAATCCTTCAGTTAATTCCCTGCAAACCTTTCTGAGATTTTATTTGCCTAGTGAGCTGAGATGACAAAATCTTTTATTCTCTATTGAAATCGGTCTCACCGATTTATACATCCCGGCCAGACCGAACAACAATGTCACATGTAAATTGTTCATCAGTCTAATCGACAAGGACAAACTGGGTCTGACTGATATGCATCATCTATGACATTGCCAACTTGGTGTCATCGATGGGAATAACTCGTAGTCACCGATTTTAATACTGAGAAAACATTTTGCCATTTGCATCCTGCATATCTCTTCCAGCTACGCTCGATGATTCTTGTCCTCTACCAGCATCTTAAATTACATGTTGCTTTGTAATTTTACTCAAGGACCGAACCAACTTGACTGATGCTCCAGAAGATCCCTTGCTGGAAATTGATGTCAAAGGAAGAGAGAGCACATCAAAGCTTATCACATGAGAGAGAAAGCACATCTTAAGCTTCTCCAGATGCTTATTATCCATAGAGGAGAGAAGTCACATGTCTTCAAGAGGGGAAAGACATGTTAGTATGTGATTATGTTTGTTTTGCTCTGATTTTCTAGTCCCTATCTTCTCCCATTATCCAGTATCAGATTCAGGGGGAGAAAGTGTTCCTTTCCAAGGGAAGAAAATCTTTGGAGTTCTTTGCATATCTGTATTCTTTGGGGACATATCTATATCCTAATAAAGTATTGAGTACTCACTCACTACATGTCATCCCAGTCTTGGTACTCTTGTGGTTTTCTGTTGTTGCTTTGTTTAGTAGATGCTCCTGTGTTATCTAACCCTATTTTATCAGGATCATCTCTTCCAAAGTCAGCTCAAGACCACAAGGTAAGTATATGCATCACACTCATGTGCATGATGATCTCTTGATGATGTACATACTATTTGCAAGAAGGACCCATGTAACGCCCGAGACCGATGCTCCAGATACCTGCCTTTTATTTTAGTTGTTGCCAGTTGTTTATTATGTTTGTTGCATAATCATAATTGTTTTGCATGTTTCATTCCACTATGTTACATGCCATGATCATGTTGAGTGCCATTGTTATTTTGCTTCTTGCATCGTGTTCATCTTTTATTATATTGCATTGTGCCATCCTTGTTTGTTGCCATGGTTGTCTCACTTGCTTTGTTCTATGCTTCATGATGTGATGTGCCCCTTGTCATTTTATTGCATTGCATCATGATCATCATGCCTTGGTTTGCGTGAACCCTCTTCTTTTTATCTCTGCCTCATTTCTTCACCATGCATATACCAACAACCATTCATCAATTTCACCCAAGTTTCTATCCCATCTGAACTCTCCTTTCTTTTTTTTTCTTGTGACATTTTTCCTATTCGGAAAAATGTTCAACCTTTCCCTACAAATCCTAAATAATGCCAAGACCACCTTCTCCAATTTTCAGGTCTTCTGGAAGTGTTTTGGTTGGGCTAAGGATTTATTCGAGTTTGAGCTATTCTCAAACTTGCTTGAATTTTCAGTCTTTAAAAATTCCCAGAGCATTTTATTTAAAATGTGCATCTTTCCAGGACTACATACATATATTCTTATCTTTCGAATTCCATTCCTGCCCTTCTATTCTTTTCCTCCAAGTGTTTTCTGTTCTGAAAAAATGAAAAGGAAAGAATATAGAGGGAGAGAGAGAGCCCAGCGCCTCAGCCCAGCCATGGCCTAGCGCAGCCACTTACTCCCTCTGATGTAGCCCATCCAGCCCACCAGCACCAGCGCCCCTGTTCTTCTTCTTCCCTCCTGTACGGCAGCGCATCCAAGACCTCCACGTCGGCACGCCTAATGACTTGACGGCCGGAGACTGCCCTAGAGCCCTATTTAACGCGTCCTGTGCCTTGCCCTAGACCTCGTCTTTCCATTCCCTCCTTCTCCTGCCCTCGCCGCCACCGAGGTAAGCCTCTCCACACCAAGCCATTGCCATGGCCGAGAAGGAGACCGAGCTCCTCTCCGGCGTGATCCAACAAGCAGCCGCCATCTTCTTCGTCCGGAGCCTCGCGTGCCTCGCCATCGTCTTCCTCGACTACGCACGCGACCACACGGTCCCCGTAGCTCCTTCCACGACGTCCTCTATGTCGTCTTCTTCCTCCAGCTAATCCATCGCCGCTGGTCAGTGCATCCTCCCGCCATCTTCGATCTCCGTCGACCTCGTACGACTCCATCAGCACCCCCACGGTGAAGCTCCGCTCCTCCTACCTCCTTTATGTTGTCGATCCAAACATTTGACCGCTTCCCCGAGCGAACTGAAGCTCCAGCTGCATGGCCACCATGGTCGCGCGTCCTCTGCACACATGCTTCCCCTTCGCTGCCACACCTCCACGCACACGCATATGCACGCCCGCATGCCCGCAACGCCCACTTGTCTCACCTGGTACCTGTACGTACATCTCTGAGGCGACCATGCCATGGTCGCGAGCTCGCTAGTCTCCTGCACCACGCCACCCCTTGTTACACGCCCGCGCGCGCCCCACCGCAGCCTCACTCAAAGGATTCTGCAGCCCCGCCGCTCCTTTGTGACCACAACAGCTGTTGTTGTTGGCTCTCGTCGCCGGCGAGTCGCCGTCCGTGTGTACGCTTCAGTTTTGGCCCTGGTCATGATGCGTACATGGTATATATCCATCCGGTCTCCCGTTGCATCACAAACACACAACTAGCTCAGTTGCTAGCTCTGCCACTATCCATTCGAGGGGTCTGGGGTTCGAATCCCAGTAGCCCCCTTTTGCTTTGTTTTCCTTGTTTTTTTGCACACCCACGTCTGCTTCGGGCTAGATCTGCTGCTGGGCTTGCACAGTGCGTTGCATTCGGGTCGGCTATGTTTTTTTTCCATGCTGATGATTTTTCCTAATATCCAGCGCATGCATAATTACATCAATTTGCCACTGTTATGCAATGTTAATAACTAAAGATCCATACATCCAAATAAAATATGTCATATATGCATCTTGCTCATATTTTCATGTACTTTCATAATTACCAACTTTCATGCATGGTTAAAATGTTTAAACTTGTTTTTTGCATTAATTTGTGTGCATGTCATGTTAAAATGGTTTATTTCATAACTAAATAACTGTAGCTCGGAAGTAAATAAACTTTATATGTAAATGGGGTAGAAAAATGCATAGATTAGCTTGGTGCACTTTATTTTCCTATTTAACAACTCTAAATTTGTGTAATAGGAAGAACATTACCAAATCTAATATATGCTCATGAGGATTTTCCGGAATTGTTGTTTGCTGTTCCGGCCTCATTTAAACTTGCCTAGATAGGTAGTTTTATTATGCTTCACCCCTTGCCATGCTAACCAACATTTAATTTTGTTGAGTACATAAATGGGAGAGAACTAAATAAGTCATGTGGTGTTTCGTCAATATGCAACTCGTTGCATATTGAGCTCCACTTAACTTGTAGTTTTGCTTGTGCACTTTGCCATGCCATGCCTCATTAAATCGAACATGCATCATACTTGGTTATGCATCATGGCATGTTTATGCGATGGTTGTTTACTATGTTGTTTGCTTCTTTCCGGGTTACTTCTCTCGTTAGCTTCAGTTTCATTCCGGAGTTGTGAGGATCCGTTCGACTACGTCTATTTGTCTTCTTCATGGACTTGTTCTTCTTCCTTGAGGGATCTCAGGCAAGATGACCATACCCTCGAAATCAGTTCTATCTTTGCTTGCTAGTTGCTTGTTCTATTGCTATGCCGCGCTACCTACCACTTGCCATATCATGCCTCCCATATTGCCATGTCAAGCCTCTAACCCACCTTCCCTAGCAAACCGTTGTTTGGCTAGGTTACCGCTTTTGCTCAGCCCCTTGGAACATGGATATTGTTGGGATATCATTATTATATCTTATTTACTTTAATGCATCTATATACTTGGTAAAGGGTGGAAGGCTCGGCCTTATGCCTGGTGTTTTGTTCCACTCTTGCCGCCCTAGTTTTTGTCATTCGGTGTTATGTTCCTTGATTTTGCGTTCCTTACATGGTTGGGTGTTATGGGAACCCCTTGACAGTTCGCCTTGAATAAAACTCCTCCAACAAGGCCCAGCCTTGGTTTTAATTTTGCCTAACAACCTATACCTTTACCTGGGGAGTAATTAACCCGAGGGTCATCTTTATTTAACCCCCCCGGGCCAGTGCTTCTCTAAGTGTTGGTCCGAACCGAGTAGACTGCGAGGCCACCTCGGGGAAACTTGAGGTTTGGTTTTACTCGTAGGATGTCTCATCCGGTATTGCCCTGAGAACGAGATATGTGCAGCTCCTATCGGGATTATCGGCACATCGGGCGACTTTGCTGGTCTTGTTTTACCATTGTCGAAATGTCTTGTAACTGAGATTCCGAGACTAGTCGGGTCTTCCTTGGAGAAGGAATATCCTTCATTGACCGTGAGATCTTGTGATGGGCTAAGTTGGGACACCCCTGTCGGTTATAAACTTTAGAGACCCATGCCCGCGGTTATGTTGTAGATGGGAATTTGTTAACGTCCAGTTGTAGAGAACTTGACACTTGACTTAATTAAAATGCATCAACCGCGTGTGTAGCCGTGATGGTCTCTTCTCGGCGGAGTCCGGGAAGTGAACATGGTTCTTGTGTTATGATTGTGCGTAAGTAGTTTCAGGATCATTTCTTGATCATTTCTAGCTTCTCGACCGCTGCGTTGCTTGTCTTCTCGCTCTCATTTTCGTATGTTAGCCACCATATATGCTTAGTGCTTGTTGCAGCTCCACCTCATTACCCTATCCTACCCATAAGCTTAAATAGTCTTGAACTCGCGGGTGTGAGATTGTTGAGTCCTTGTGACTCACAGATACTTCCAAACAGTTGCAGGTGTCGATGATACCAGTGCAGATGGCGCAACCAAGCTCAAGTGGGAGCTCAATGAAGATCTTTGATCGTTATTTTGTTTCTTTTCCGGATGATCAGTAGTGGAGCCCAGTTGGGACTATCGGGATCAAGCATTTGGGGTTGTCTTCTTTTATTTTGGTTCCGTAGTCGGACCTTGATTGTATTCTGGATGATGTATGTTTAACTTGTATTTGTGTGAAGTGGCGATTGTAAGCCAACTCTTTATCCCTTTCTTATTCAGTACATGGGATGTGTGAAGATTACCCCTCTTGTGACAAGCCTACCATGCGGCTATGCCTCTAAGTCATGCCCCGACACGTGGGAGATATAGCCGCATTGTGGGTGCTACAACTCATGAGCATGAAGGTATCTTTCATATACTTACATCATTTGTTCTGATCCATATAGCCAAGATACATGTAACTCAATGCTTGCTCTGACATGCTTATGCATTCACATGCTCTAATATTCTATATTTACATGATTGCATACATGTAGGGGGAGCCTATGCATGTTACATGTCATTCCAAAGCTTTACTTGTTATTCTTCATATATTTATCTAAAGCTTTCATGTATGTTGTGATCAATTACCAAAAAGGGGGAGATTGAAAGCACAAGTACTCCCTGGGTGATTTTGGTAATTAATATCCACATATCCCTTGTTGATCTAATAGTTTCAACTAGTATATTTCAGAAAGTTCAACTTAGGCATAAAATGGACAAGAGGATGTGGAACCCCTCCAGGATACTAAGGACAGAAGATTGGCAAAAGCTCAAGACTATTCATTTCTATTTTAGTGATCCAAGATCACATTGAGTCAATAGGAAAAGCCAATACTATTAAAAGGGGATGAGGTGTTGCTTGATGGTCTACTTGCTCAAAGTGCTTAGTGATATGCTCCAAAGCCCTCAACCACTTTCTCATTTCCACATATGGCCTAAAACCTAAAGTTAAACTCGGCCACACCGATTTGATTCATCTGGCGCCATCGAGTTCACTTGACATAGCCATACCCAGAAACCCTAATCAGTTCGATCTCACCGATGGGATCTCGGTCTCACCGAGATGGGATTGCAAACTCTCTATTGTCTGTTACAATTATTTTGGTCTCACCGAGATATGCAGTCAGCCCCACCGCGTTTGCTCGACCAACTCTCTGTTTACTCATTAACAAAATTGGTCTCACCGAGTTTGTGTAATCAGTCAAACCGAGTTGAGGTTTTACCCTAACCCTAGCACATCGGTCCCACCGAGATCATGTTATCGGTCCCATCGAAAATTCTAACATTCACATTTTGAACTGAATCGGTCTCACCGAGTTCACAAATTCGGTCTGATCGAGTTGTCTATTTTGTGTGTAACAGCTAGATTTTGTGTGGAGGCTATATATACCCCTCCACCCCCTTCTCCATTAGGGAGAGAGCCATCAGAACGTGCCTACACTTCTAGCATTCATTTTCTGAGAGAGAAGCACCGACTCATGTGTTGAGACCAAGATATTCTAATCCAACCACAAGAATTTTGATCTCTAGCATTCCCAAAGTTGCTTTCAACTCAAATCATCTTTCCACCATATCCAAATCTGTGAGAGAGAGTTGAGTGTTGGGGAGACTATCATTTGAAGCACAAGAGCAAGGAGTTCATCATCAACACACCATCTATTACCTTTTGGAGATTGGTGTCTTCTAGATTGGTTAGGTATCACTTGGGATCCTCCGTCAACACTGTGGAGTTGAACCAAGGAGTTTGTAAGGGCAAGGAGATCGCCTACTTCGTGAAGATCTACCCAAGTGAGGCAAGTCCTTCATGGGCGATGGCCATGGTGGGTAGACAAGGTTGCCTCTTTGTGGACCCTTCGTGGGTGGAGCCCTCCGTGGACTCGCGCAACCATTACCCTTCGTGGCTTGAAGTCTCCATCAACATGGATGTATGATAGCACCACCTATTGGAACCACGCCAAAAATCTCCGTGTCTCCAATTGCGTTTGCACACTCCAATCCCATCTCTTTACTTTCCTGCAATTTCATTGCTTTACTTTCCACTGCTCATATACTCTTGCCATCCTTGCTTGAAATGTGAATGTTTAAACTTGTGCTAAAAATCCACCTTGACTTAAAGAACTTAAAAACTGCTACTTTTCATTGTTAAGGGTCTAATCACCCCCCTCTAGACACCTCTTCTCGATCCTTTCAAGCTGCATCAACATCCCGTGGTAAAAAAGTTGTCCCATTTGGGGCAGGTTTGGGTATAAGCTTCTCACGAACCAGAGCTTCTCACAACAAGCGTGATGGTTTCGGTAGGGAACGTGCCACCTTTGGGGACGTAATGATATCCGTTGCCACTTATTGCGTTCAAAAAAAATCTAGTGTCAACATAGAACAACAGGAGTGTTGTGTTAAACTTCAGAATTTTCCGGGGTTCGTTTGGACAATTCTATACATTAACTTGGTTTTCTAGGCATTTTATGTGCATAATTCAAATTTGAACTACATGCACATGCTCCGGTGCATATAAATTGGTTGAAAAATTAAATATGTGTCCTTGGTTGCATCCTTAGGTCCCATGCAAGAAATGGGAATGAATGTCAAACACCCTACCGCCATCACTTGACCGCAAACATTGAGATACCTGGTTTTTAAATTATAGTAAATCCAAAACACGTCTGAAATTCATGAAACTTGGCATGCTATCATGAAGTGGCATCAAAATGTTGTGGTAAAAATTTTGTCCCAATTGGGGCAGGTTTGGGTATAAGCTTCTCACAACAAGCATGATGGTTTCAGTAGGGAACGTGTCACCTTTGGGGACGAAACGATATTCGTTGCCTCTTATTGCTTTCAAAAAAATTCTAGTGTCAACAGAGAACAACGGGAGTGTTGTGTTAAATTTTGGAATTTTTTTGAGTTAGTTTGGACATTTTTATGCATTAACTGGGGTTTGTAGGCTTTTTATGTGTATAATTCAAATTTGAACTACATGCACATGCTCTAGTGCATATAAATTGATTGAAAAATAAAATATGTGTCCTTGGGTGCATGCTTAGGTCCCATGCAAGAAATGGGAATGAATTTCAAACACTAGGGCACTATTGATTGCCGGCAAAATGTTGAGATACTTTGTTTTTAAATTCTAGTAAATCCAAAACTCGTCTGAAAATCATGAAACTTGGCATGCTATCATGGAATGGCACCCGACATGCTATGGTATTTTTTGTGTCCATTTTGAGAGAAGGCACACTCGAATAACAACCAACAAAGGCATTTTGAAACAAATAGCTGCCACTGTAACATCTAAACGTTTTGTATAATTTAAATTGTCTGCGTTCTGTTAACCATTCACATGATGCCACACCTCACTCTTTTAATGGCTAGGAGGTGCCGTGCAGACAGGTGCTTGAGTGCTTGACTAACCGGGAGGCGTGCGAGCTATACTCCAATGCGGAGGCTCACCAGGAACCATGTGAGTTGTACGCCGCGCAGGATCACCAGGAAGCAAGCCCTTTGACTTCCATGGCCGCCCGCCTTGCACACATCCTCTCCATTAATGGCGCCCAAGCAGCAGTTTAATACGATTTTTAAATATAAAGCACTCATCGCAAACGTTTTAGTTAGAACACCCATATGCAAACCGACAACTTCCCTAGGAAGCCAAGGGAAAATGTGCCTAGTAGGATTTGTGCAGCTCTTGATCGCAAATATTTTAGTTAGAACACCCATATGCAAACCGACAGCTTCCCCAGGAAGCCGGGAGAAAAGGTGCTGAGCAAGATTTCTTTAGCTCTTGATCGCAAACGTTTTAGATAGAACACCTGTATGCAATGTGAGAGCTATGGTCTTCCCCTTAAGTCGAGCGAAAATTCGCAGCGCAGGATTTGTGCATCCCTTCAACGCAAACGGTTGTTTTGGATGACCTGTGTGCAACCACGTACAAACAATTTGGTAAGCTTTGCATCTGTCATATTGGTTATGCTATCATTTGTCAAACTAGAAAGATTGACATTTGTTGATCTAGTAACATTGCCATTTGTCAATCCTTGTAACATTGCGATTTGTCAAAATATGCGGCTAAAAATCACTAGCACTATCTAATTTTTGCAACTAAAATTCAGTAATTAAGCATAGATTTCATTCTTAGATTAAGTAGTCATTCTTAATTTATACAAACAGTTCAACTTGACAACTGAACCAACAGAACTTTTCCCCAATTGTTGCTAACCACGTACTAAAGTAGCTAGTTCAACTATATATATACTAGCTAATTTTAAGTACGTTGTACAGTTCCAGCACATCTATGGTCAGATGAACTGAACAAAATAGCCCTTAAATACTACTATTACGGAGGGTCTTTGTGCTACTTCCGGCAGCCTCTCCTATGCCGAGAGCGCTGAGTAAGAGGCAAAGGAGGAGGAGACTACCGACGAGCTAGACAACTACAATACAGTGCCTACCGCTGTTGCACGTTCAGCGACGCTTGCCAGCTCGAATGCCCACTGCTGCTCCAGATATTCCTCTCGAAGCGGCCGGACTGCTCGAAGATCTCCTGATTCCTCGCCTCTACGTTAGCGTGTGCTGCGGCCATAGCTGCGGTAAGGCTCTTTGCGTTCTTGATGAGCTGCTCCTCCTCCTCCTGCAGGAACTCGATGTAGCGCACAAGGTCGCTGACGCACATGCGGGCCTCCACCTCCGCCTCCCTCCCTCAGGCGGTGGTGGCGGAGCGGGTGATGATCCTGACGGTCGACGGTGAGCTGGCGGCCACGGTGTCCAACGATGGGGTGGTGGCCACGACGGCCACCTCCCGCCTTCGGGCCGCGGTGGCGGAGCGGGTGATGGCCGGCAGTGGGGTGGCGGCCATGACGGCCACCTCCCGCCATCGGGCCGCGTTGGTAGAGCGGGTGATGGCCGACAGTGGGGTGGCGGCCACGACAGCCACCTCCCGCCTTCGGGCCACCACGATGGAGCGGGCAAAGGCCCTGGCTTTCAATGGTGGTGTGGCGACAACGGCGGCAGAGCGTGTGGTGGGTGTTTGATGTCGCTTGAAGCTACGTCGGTATTTCCCCACAGAGGAAGGGATGATGCAGCACAGCGGCGGTAGGTATTTCCCTCAGATATGAAACTAAGGATATTGAACCAGTAGGAGAACCAAGCAACACAACGTAAACAGCCCTTGCACACAGATAACAAATCCCCGCAACCCGACGTGTTAAAGGGGTTGTCAATCCCTTTTGAGTAACGGTGCCAGAAATTGTGTGTGACGGGAAAAAGGTTGTAATAGATTGAATAAATAGTTCGCAAATAAAATAAAGTGCAGCAAAGTATTTTTATTTTTGGATTAATAAATCTGAAAATAAAAGCAAATACAAGTGGATCGCAAAGGCAAATAATATGAGAAAGAGACCCGGGGGCCGTAGGTTTCACTAGTGGCTTCTCTCGAGAAAAATAGCAAAGCGGTAGATGAATGAATTACTGTTGGGCAATTGATAGAACTTCAAATACTCATGATGATATGCAGGCAATGATCATTACATAGGCATCACGTCCACGATTAGTAGACCGACTCCTACCTGCATCTACTACTATTACTCCACACATCGACCGCTATCCAGCATGCATCTAGTGTATTAAGTTCATGGAGAAACAGAGTAATCCAATAAGAACGATGACATGATGTAGACAAGATCTATCTATGTAGAGATCGACCCCTTTCTGTCACTGGGATCAAGCACCGTAAGATCGAACCCACTACAAAGCACATCCACCCATTGCAAGATAAATAGATCAAGTTGGCCAAAAAATCCAAATATCGAAGAAGAAATACGAGGCTATAAGAAATCATGCATAAAAGAGATCAAAGAAACTCAAATACTTTCATGGATATAAAAACATAGATCTCATCATAAACTCAAAGTTCATCTATCCCAACAAACACACCGCAAGAGAGTTACATCATATGGATCTCAAAGAGACCATTGTATTGATAATAAAGAGAGAGAGAGAGAGAGAGAGAGAGATGAAGCCATCTAGCTACTAACTACGGACCCGAATGTCTACAGAGAACTACTCACGCATCATCAGAGAGGCACCAATGGATGTGGTGAACCCCATCCGAGATGGTGTCTAGATTGGATCTGGTGGTTCTGGACTCTGCGGCGGCTAGATCAGTATTTCATCGACTCCCCTAGGATTTTGGGAATATTGGGATATTTATAGAGAAAAGAGGCGGTCCAGGGGGAACCCGAGGTGGGCACAACCCACCAGGGTGTGCCTGGGCCTCCTAGTGCGCCCTGGTGGGTCGTACCTCCTTCGGGGCACCTCCCAGGCGCAGCCATGGCCTGTTGTGTTCCTTCTGGCCCATAAAAATTCTCCATAAAGTTTCGTGGCATTTGGACTCCATTTGATATTGATTTTCTGCGATGTAAAAAACATGGAAAAACAACAACTGGCACTTGGCACTATGTCAATAGGTTAGTACAAAAAATGATATAAAATGACTATAAAATGATTATAAAACATCCGAGATTGATAATATAACAACATGGAACAATAAAAAATTATAGGTACGTTGGAGACGTATCAGCATCCCCAAGCTTAACTCCTACTCGTCCTCGAGTAGGGAAGTGATAAAAACAGAAATTTTGATGTGGAATGCTGCCTAACATGGCATATCCTATTTCTTTTCTTCATAGCATGGACATTTGGACTTTTATATTGTTCAAAGCAATAGTTTAGTTTTGACATGATAATTTAAATACTCAAGCATATCAACAAGCAAACATGTCTTTCAAAATATCAACGCTAAAATAAGCTATCCCTAGCCCATCATGCTCAACCATTGATCCATTCATGAAACACACTCGCATATTAGCTATGTCCAATACTCAAGTACGACCATATTACCTCCTTGTTGGTGCTTTTGTAAGATAAGATGGAGACTCAAATTTAAAATAAAAATTGCATAAAGTAAAAGATAGGCCCTTCACAGAGGGAAGTAGGGATTTATAGAGGTGCCAGAGCTCAAAGCGAAAAACTTAGAGATAAAAACATTTTGGGAGGTGTATCCACCCCACCAACGAAAACAACTTAGAATTCCCAATACTTACCATGCTTAGATATATCATAGGTGGTTCCCAAACAGAAAATAAAGTTTATTCCTTTTTCCACCATACTTCACTTTCCATGGCTAACCGTATCCACGGGTGCCCTCCATACCAACACTTTCCAAGGAATTTATTATTTGACAACATAAAGTAAATTCATTTTTTTGCATTTCAGGACTGGGCATCCCTAATACCTTTGCCTTACTCTCGTGCAATGACAAGTGAATAAACAGTCATCATGAGAATAACACATCTAGCATGGAAAATATTAGCCACCCCTCATCGTTCCGTGAGCGAAACAAACACACAAAAGAGAAGTTTATTTTTGAAAATTAGAGATGGAACATGCAAATTTGCTTAGAACGGCAAAAGAATACCGCGGATAGGTAGATATAGTGGACGCATGTGGCAAAACTGGTTTAAAGGTTTTTTGGATGCATAAGTAGTGATCATACTTAGTGCAAAATGAAGGCTAACAAAAGATTGGGAAGCGACCAACCAAGAAACAAATAATCTCATAAGCGAGCATTAAGCATAACTAACACTGAATAATGCACCATAAGTAGGATATAATTTCATTGCATAATTATTGACTTTCATGCTTGCATAGGGAATCACAAACCTTAACACCAATATTCTTACTAAAGCATAATTACTCATCAAGATGACTCACATATCACATCATCACATCTCAAAACTATTACTAAGAATTAAGTTTATTTTGTCCAATGATCTTCTTGAAAGTTTTTATTATATCCTTTTTGGATATCTATCACTTTGGGACTAATTTAGATATGTTGCTTTTCACAAGGTCAAACAAATATAAGTGAAGATCATGAGCATAATATTTCTTTCTCTCAAATTAATTTAAGTGAAGCAAGATATAATTTCTTGAAAATTTTACTAAGTCTCAAACAAATCTAAGTGAAGCAAGAGAGCATTTCTTCAAAAATACTAAAGCACACCGTGCTCAAAAAGATATATGTGAAGTACTAGAGCAAGTCCATAGCTCATAAAAAATTTAAGTGAAGCATAGAGAGCAATTCTAGCAAGTCATGACATAATTTTGGCTCTCTCAAATTGGTGTGTACAGCAAGGGATCAAGACTTAAAACACAAAATAAAACAAGCAAAGACTCATATCATACAAGACGCTCCAAGCAAAACACATAGTATGTGACGAATACAAATATAGTTTCGAGTAAAATACCGATGGTCATTAGAAGAAAGAGGGGATGCCACTCGGGGGCATCCCCAAGCTTAGTTGGTTGCTCATTTTTGGATAATAGCTTGGGATGCGGGGGCATCCCCAAGCTTAGGCTCTTCTACTCCTTATTCCTTCATCCATCGTAAGATAACCCAAAACTTGAAAACTTCAATCACACAAAACTCAACAAACCTTCGTGAGATCCGTTAGTGTAAGAATAATAAATCACTACTATAAGTGTTGTATCAAAAAATCATATTTTTTCTTGTATTATATCTACTATATTCTAACTTTTCTATGGCAAAAACTCATCAAAGAAAACCATAGAGTCATCAAAATAAAAACACGACACAAAGAAAACAGAATCTGTCAAAACAGAACAGTCTATAGGAATCTGACTATTTCGAATACTTCTATAACTCCAAAAATTCTGAAAAAATAGGACGACCTGAGAAATTTGTATATTGATCTACTTCAAGTGGAATTGATATTTTATCGCTCTCTGGTAAAAAAACGATAATTATTTTCGTGAGCGCAAAAGTTTCTATTTTTCAGCAAGATCAAACAACTATCACCCAAGAAGATCCTAAAGGCTTTACTTGGCACAAACACTAATTAAAACATAGAAAACACAATCATAAAAGTTGCATAATTGTGCTAACACTCAAAAACAGGAAGCAAAAAGAAAAAAATAAACTTTATTCATCAGGTTGCCTCCCAACAATCGTTATAATTTTACACCCTTAGCTAGGCATAAAGCAAGGATCTAAGTTTTGTCATCTTTGTCCAACTCTTCGATCAAACACTTAGAATCCTTGAAAGATTTAGCATAAAGATTTTCAATAACAACACTTCTAGGAATAAATCCAAAGATTTCATTCTTGCAAAAAGGATCTCTTATCACTTCAACAAAATCCGGGTGGATACCAATCATCTTAAGATCTTCTTTATTACTATTACTAGAGGTTGCAACCTTGTTCTTGGAAGATCTACCAATTTTAATGGGAGTTTTTTAGATAGTTTTAGCGGAAGCGGAAGCCGTGCTTAGATTACTAAAAATTTCTTCTAATTTAACAATCCGAGAAGGGATTTCTTCTATTCTTTCATGAATTGTGGTACCCTTTTCCTTTAGCAACTTAAGAATATCTCCCGCTTTTGACCCCGTATTAGTGGCAAAATTATGTATATTTTTATCTATAATTCTGTCGGAGTAAATGACCACGGGTAGCCTAGCCGGCTCCCCTAGCCCTTCTGAAAAAATTACAAGCCGATCCGGCCCTCAAAAATCCATGATGCAGGGCCGCCTTCCCCTTGCCGGCTGTCTCCCAGGCCAACTATCGGAAGGCGGCCCGACTTCAGCCCTCATGAAGAAAGCCGCGGGAGGGCCGGCTCCGAGAAGCCGGCTGCGAGAAGGCCGACTCCAAGAGGCCGGCTCCCACAAAGTGGTCAAGATCGTATCCTCGAAGTCTGCATCCACATAACGGCGATGTGACGGGGCGTGGCTACAGTAAAGCCTGCCACCCCCGAATCCCTGAGCACGCCTGGCACAGTGCGCCGTACGGGTGGCCATGGCCCGTCCGGCACAGCACTATTGCCACGTTGACCCTGATGTCATCCACGACGGGCTGCCAATGTGGCCCACGAGCGGTGGGCCCCTTCGGGTAGAGAGACACCTGAAGGCGGCCAGGCCTCCCCCAGTCGGCCCAAGACAAAGCCGGCTCTCCATAGCCGGCTTGCCACCTCCCTCGAAGGAGACGCCCCATTAAGGAGACAAGACGAGGTGAGGCTACAACGATCACCTGCCGGATGGCGGCACTGTAGCCACGCCCACCTCGGCGAAGCCCTCGTCACCAGGATTGAGCAACAGTAACCAACCCCCGACCGGGCCCTGGACAGTGGGGCCTGCCTGTCGACCAAGGAGCCGGCAGCCGGCGGGACCCACCAGCCGGCGGGCCCTAGCAGCCGGCGCAGAAGCCGGCGAGTGTAGACACAGACGGCTGGGCCCCACGCCCAGCCGGATTACCTTTGTACCCCCGGAGGGTAGGCCTATATAAACCCCCCGGGACACCCATGCAAAGGGTTGATCCCTGCTAGTTTTAGACACCACATAGGGAGGAGAAGAGAGCGAGTCGTGCCCTTCTTCCTCCTCTCGCCGAATAGCTCAAGGAGCATCGTGTAGCTACTTGTTCATCTAGTGATCATGCGGAGACCCCGCAGAGCAGCAGTAGGGGTGTTATCTCCACGGAGAGCCCCGAAGCTGGGTAAGATTCGCCGGCGTGCATGTCTTCGCCTCATCTCGTTTCCAGGCACCGGCGACGTCTTACTGGCTCCCACAATGATAAGCCACCCGTTGGCATATGTCGCACCTACCACCCGACATTTGGCGCCCACCGTGGGGAAAGGTGCACCGTCGTCCGGAGACCTGTTCTGGACGGGAACCCTCTTCCTCCCCAGTGAGCGTAGCCAGCCTGCACGCCCGATGGCACTTGCCACGACGCGCTGCAAGGCATCACCAACGTCTGTGCAGCGAGCGGCCTCGCCGATCTCCTTGACAAGACCCTCATCTCCGACGAGCTCGCCTCTGACGTGGACACCGACCACGTCGTCAACCTCCTCGGCCAACTCCGCATCTCCAGCGAGCCTGCTGTGGACTTGGAGTCGGTCGGCTCCACCGATCCGATGCCTATCGACTCCGGCACGGCCTCACTCGACACTTTCCCCACCGACGTCATGATCTACAATGACCCGCTTCCCCGGGCCGATGGCTGCGACGCTGTCACCACCGAGGTGATGATCATCGGCCACGATGGTGCCTCTGACGAGAGCACCCACGACGCCCCGCATGCGGCGGTCCACGACTTGTCCATCCCCCTCTCGGCCGATGCCGACGCTGAAGCACTAGAGGCTCGCCGCCTCGCCCTCCTCGCGGAGGGCCGAAAGCTGGCTTCCATGAGACGCCTCACTGAGGCCCACCGGCGCAAAGCCGACCGCGCCGCCTTTGGCATGCCGCCCCCGAGTGGGCCCAGCCGGGCCGGCGTTGTCAGACAGCACGGCGCTGTCGTCGCCGACACACTAGGAGTCGACCGCCCAGTCTACGCCACTCCACTTGAGAACCTGCGCGCCGCCCAGGCGGCCGTAGACGAGCTAGACGGATTGGGGGCCGAAGAACTCCCCCACATGACCAGACGCATCCAGCAGCTAATCGATGCGGCCGCGCAGCGACACGAAGCCGACGCCCGCGCGGAAAGCCCTCCCCCGTGCCGAGATCACGGTGCGATGTCCCAGACGCTGACCGCGGGCAAAAACCCGCGCGCGGCGCGAGAAAGAGCCGGCTGCCAGCCGAAGCCGAACCCGAATCTCCATCGAGCGAGACGCAGAAGGCCATCCCCGGGCCGTGGAGTGGTGGGGCAACCCGCCTCCGCCTCGGTCCCGTGGGGAGAGATATCCCACCCCACCGCCTGTTGCGCATCCGACTCTCAGCGGCCGGCTAGGTCGCCGCGAAGGAGTCGGCGAGAATGACGCCCGCCATCGGATCGACCGCCTAGCGTGATCCCTGGCGCTGGAAGAAGAAGACGATGTCGGCCCGCCTTGCTTCGGCCCCCGCATCCGCGACGAGCCTTTCCCCAAAGGGTTCTCGCTCCCAAGAGACATGACCAAGTACAACGGCTCCGTGAAGCCGGAAAATTGGTTGATCGACTACTCCACGGCGGTTAGCATAGCCAACGGCAACAGGTGTGTTGCCGTGAAGTACGTGCCCCTCATGCTGCAAGGCACGGCGCGGACCTGGCTCAACAGCCTCAAGCCATACAGCATCAACGGCTGGCTAGACTTCACAAAAGCCTTCATCCGCAACTTCACCAGCACCTACAAGCGGGCTCCCAAGCCCAGACAGCTCTCCTTGTGTGTACAAGGCCCCGCTGAGTCCACTCGCGACTACCTCACGCGTTGGGCCGAGCTCCGCAACTCTTGCGAAGGGGTGCACGAGGTGCAAGCCATAGAATACTTCACTGCCGGGTGCCGAAAAGGCACCCTCCTCAAGCACAAGCTCCTCTGCGACGAGCCGACTACCCTCGACGAGCTTCTGGTCATAGCGGACAAGTACGCCACCGCCGACTCCTCAATGAAGACCGAACTCCGGGTAGACGCGTCCGGGAAAGTACTCAACCCGGCGCCCAAGACGCCGGCTAGGGACTCCGTCCGACGCCCACACCAGAACGATCACAAGCGCAAGGGCCCCGTGCCACCCTCCACCAGTCGGAAGGTGGCCACAGTCGAAGACGAGCAGCCCGAAGGGCGGCCCGCACCCAAGAAGCAGAGGGGCGGCAAGCCGGCTTGGCAGCCGGCCTTCTCCTACGAGCAGACTCTTGACGCCCCATGCAAGTTCCACAGCAGCGCGAAGCCGTCCAACCACACAACCCGGAAGTGCCACTGGCTCACCCGAATCTCCAAAGGCGAAGGGCTCGCGCCGCCTCCGCTTGCCGGTCTGCCGCCTCCGGCTCCGCAGCCGCCGACCGCTCGGCCTGCAGTCGGAGCCGTGCATGATGAGTTCCCCGACGAGCATGCCGCTTATATCGTCTTTACAAGCCAGCCTGAAGACCGGCGCAGCAAACGCCGAGAGCACCAAGAGGTCAGCATGGTCGCTGCCAACCCCGCCGAGCACATGCACTGGTCAGAAAAACCTATCAGCTGGAGCAGGGCCGACCACCCAGAGGTGATGCCATCTCCCGGCTCTTATGCATTGGTTTTGGATGCCACCCTTGCAACGGATAGACGCGCCGCCCGTTTCTCCCGTGTGCTGATAGACGGCGGGAGCAGCATCAACATCCTGTACCGTGACACCCTAGAAAAGCTGAATGTCAAGACGAAGCAACTCATGCCTACTCGGACTGTGTTCCATGGCATCGTACCCGGCCTGTCATGCGCCCCCATTGGCAAGATCAAGATTGATGTACTTTTTGGGGACAAGGAGCATTTCCGCCGAGAAGCGATCTGGTTTGAAGTGGTGGACCTGGAGATCCCCTACCATGCATTGCATGGCCGACCTGCCTTGGCCAGGTTCATGGCAGTTCCCCACTATGCATACCTCAAGATGAAGATGCCGAGCACCAAGGGCGTCATCACCATAGCCGGCGATTACAAGAAGTCCTCCGAGTGCGCAGCAGCCAGCAGCCGGCTGGCCGAGTCCCTTGTGATTGCCGAAGAAAAGAAGATGTTGGACCGAGTCGTGGCCATGGTCGGCAAACAGTCGGCCCTGTCCCCCGATCCCAAGGAGTATGATGCCCAAGGATCTTTCCAGCCGGCCAAGGAGACGAAGAAGATACCTCTTGACCCCGAGCACCCAGAGAGGTTTGCCATCATCGGGGCAAACCTAAACAGCAAATAGGAAGGCGAGCTCGCCGATTTCCTCCGTGAGAATCGGGACATCTTTGCATGGTCCCCCAAGGACATGCCGGGTGTTCCGAAGGAATTCGCCGAGCACAAGCTACACGTCCGAGAAGATGCAAAACCAGTCAAACAACCCCTCCGCCGACTATCGGAGGAGAAAAGAAGGATTGTGGGAGAGGAGATAGCCCAGCTTCTTGCAGCCGGCTTCATTATGGAATTTTTCTTTCCAGAGTGGCTCGCCAACCCGGTCCTCATGCTAAAGAAGAACAACAAGTGGCGCATGTGCATAGACTACACGAGCCTCAACAAGGCTTGCCCCAAAGATCCCTTTTCCCTGCCGAGGATTGACCAAGTGATAGACTCCACGGCCGGATGCGAGCTGTTGAGTTTCTTGGATGCTTACTCAGGATACCACCAGATAAAGTTAGACCCAGCAGACCGCCTGAAGACTGCCTTCATCACGCCATTCGGAGCTTTCTGCTATCTGACTATGACATTCGGCTTGAGAAATGCCGGTGCCACTTTTCAGCGTTGCATGCAGAAGTGCCTCCTCAAGCAGCTCGGCAGAAATGCCCACGTCTATGTAGACGACATTGTGGTGAAGACGGAGAAGCGCGGCACCTTGCTGGAAGACCTCAAGGAAACATTTGAGAACCTGCGCCGGTTCCGAATCAAGCTCAACCCCGAGAAATGCGTGTTCGGAGTGCCAGCCGGCCAGCTCCTAGGCTTCCTGGTCTCCGAACGCGGCATCAAATGCAACCCAGTAAAGATCAAGGCCATTGAGAGAATGGCGATTCCCACCAAACTTCGAGACGTCCAGAAGTTCACCGGATGCTTGGCCTCCCTGAACCGCTTCATCAGCTGGCTCGGAGAGAAAGCTCTTCCCCTCTACCGCCTCATGAAGAAGACCAACCACTTCGAGTGGAATGACCAAGCCGACCAAGCTTTTCACGAGCTGAAGAAGATGCTGGCCACACTGCCTGTCCTGGCTGCGCCGACTGAGAAAGAGCCCATGCTCCTCTACATTGCCGCAACCAGCCGGGTGGTCAGCACCGTCATCATAGTCCAACGCTCAGAAGAGGGCCGAGCCCAGCCGGTCCAGAGGCCGGTGTACTACTTGAGCGAGGTGCTGTCTACCTCGAAGCAGAACTACCCGCACTACCAGAAGATGTGCTATGGTGTGTACTTCGCCGCCAAGAAGCTGAAGCCCTACTTCCAAGAGCATCCCATCACGGTTGTATGCACCGCCCGCTGGCCGAGATCATAGGCAGCCGGGATGCATCCGGCCGGGTGGTGAAATGGGCCATCGAGCTGGCCCCCTACATGATCTTCTACCACCCTCGCACCGCCATGAAGTCCCAAGCATTGGCCGACTTCCTCGTCGACTGGGCCGAGACCCAGTACCTACCGCCGGCTCCTGACTCCACTCATTGGCGCATGCACTTCGATGGGTCCAAGATGCGCACCGGCTTGGGAGCCGGCGTCATCCTCACCTCTCCCAAAGGCGACAAGCTCAGATACACACTGCAAATTCACTTTGCCGCCTCCAACAACGTGGCTGAGTACGAGGCGCTCATACACGGGCTCCGGCTTGCCAAAGAACTCGGCATTCGCCGGATCCTATGTTATGGCGACTCGGACTTGGTGGTCCAGCAATCATCCGGCGACTGGGATGCCAAGGACGCAAATATGGCAAGCTACCGCTTCCTCGTTCAGCAGATCAGTGGGTATTTTGAAGGATGCGAGTTCCTCCATGTACCGCGAGCCGACAACGAGCCAACTGATGCCCTGGCTCGAATAGGCTCCACTCGGGAAGCAATACCAAATGGCGTCTCTCTACAACGCCTCCTCAAGCCGTCTCCAGAGTCTGATTCCATCTTCGTGCCGCCTGACCCCGATGCAGCCGGGTCCGGCTCGAAGAACCAAGCGGGTGACCCAGGGACTTCGATAGTCGGCCCGAGGACATCAGTAGGCGGCTCGGGGACTTCCGTAGTTATGGCCGACCCGGGGACCGCCACACCCGGCTTGGGGACTACGGTAGTCGGCCCGGAGAATGCACCAACACAACAGGCGGCGGACGACTCCAGCATTTCACCACCCAGCCCGCCCGCCCTGGTCACAGTAGCCGTGTTGACAATAGAAGAAGTCGCAGCTCCTTCATTGGCTCAATCCATCCTCAACTTTCTAATAAACCAAGATCTGCCGACTGACGAAACAGAGGCAAGACAAGTCCAACGCCGAGCCAGAGCATACACAATCGCCAACAGAGAGCTTGTCAAGCGTAGTGTCACTGGAGTCCTCCAGTGATGTGTCGAGCAAGAGAAGGGCATTGCAATCCTCAGAGACATCCACCAAGGAGAATGCGGCCACCATGCGGCCTCAAGATCACTCGTCGCCAAAGCTTTCCGCCATGGTTTCTTTTGGCCGACTGCTTTGGATGACGCCAAGGAGTTAGTTAAACATTGCAAAGGGTGCCAACTCTTCAGCTCCAAGCAACACATGCCGGCTTCTGCACTCAAGACCATTCCCCTCACTTGGCCCTTCGTCGTTTGGGGACTAGACATGGTGGGCCCATTCAAGACGGCGCGCGGTGGCATGACACATCTGCTTGTCGCTGTGGACAAATTCACCAAATGGATTGAGGCAAAGCCGATCAAGAAGCTGAATGGGCCGACTGCCGTGACATTTATCGCAGATATAACAACTCGGTACGGCATGCCACACAACATCATCACCGACAATGGCACGAATTTCGCCAAGGGAGCCTTGGCACGTTTCTGCGCGATGCAAGGCATCCGGTTGGACTTAGCGTCCATTGCCCACCCGCAGTCAAACGGCCAGGTCGAGCGAGCCAACGGCCTCATCCTTGCCGGCATCAAGCCCCGACTAGTCGTACCACTGGAGCGTTCGGCCGGCTGTTGGCTTGATGAACTGTCGGCCGTCCTCTGGAGTCTGCGCACTACCCCAAACAAGTCAACCGGCTTCACTCCTTTCTTCCTCGTGTATGGTGCCGAGGCGGTCATCCCAACCGACATCGAGTTCGACTCACCTTGGGTAACCATGTACATGGAGGCGGAGGCCAAGGAAGCACGAGAAGACGGTGTCGACCTGCTGGAAGAAGGCCGGCTGTTAGCCCTCAGCCGGTCCGCCATCTATCAGGAGGGCCTGCGCCGCTACCATAGCCGGAAGGTCAAGCCAAGATCCTTCCAAGAGGGCGATCTTGTGCTCCGGCTGATCCAGCGAACAGCCGGCCAGCACAAGCTCTCGGCCCCTTGGGAGGGCCCCTTCGTCATCAGCGGAGCTTTAGGCAACGACTCCTACTACCTAATCGACGCACAGAAGCCAAAGGCACGCAAGAGAGATGATTTCCGGCAAGGAGTCGGAACAACCATGGAACGCCAACCTCCTCCGAAGATTTTATAGTTGAAATGCAGTATGTATCACGCTAACTTTTGTACTAAGTATGAGACAATAGGCCCCCCGAGGTGAGCTCGGGGACTGCCATCTTTTATCTATAAATGAAGAATATTATGCTTATGACCTTGTCATTACATTCACTTTTTTTGTCCGGCACCGGGTTCGACTAGTCGGCCCGGGGACTGGCCGCCTGGAGTTATATTAGAAGTCCTACCCGCGGTCAGACAAGTAGTGTGTCGGCACCCAAGCCTTGTCTTGCCAAAAGTCGGAGTTCGAAGAACCGGCTGTCCGGCTAGCAAGAGTTAAAGGCAGGAAAGGACGCCCACATGAAAAACGGCTAGGGACTAACGGACTAATATAACAAAAGCCGGTTTTTCTCCCACCACCGACCGACTACCAGAGTAACCGGCCGGCCGGCTTCCATTCACCTCACTTCAATCTAAGAAAGCTCGAGTACTTGCCTCCCCAAAAGGGGAAGGCGGCAAAGGAAATAGCCTAAGGATAAAAAGCATACGTGAATGGAAACCAAATGCGCACACAATCATATTTACACAAAAGACCTTCAAAAGGCTAGCATTCAACATAGTTCGAATACACCCCCAGTGGGTGGAACTGCGCAAGTTTAATAAAAATTGTTCAAAGGGTAACAAATAGGAAAAGCAAGGACGGCAGATTAAGCCAGGGGAGCGGCTGGCGAGTCGGGAAGGTCGGTGGAGACGGCAGTGCCGGCTGGAGGAGTGGCCGGCTGGTGAACCTCGGCATGATCACCGCCTCCCGCAGAAGGCGCTCTTGCACGCGCCTCGTTGCTGGAGGCACGGTCAGGCTGAGGCTGGCTGATCGCTTCACCGGCCGGCTCAATGTCTTCGCCTTCCTCTCCTTCATCGTCTTCGCCTTCATCGCTGGAGGCGATCTCCTCTTCCGAGTCCTCACCCGCCGCCGAGTCCAGCCCGAACCACTCCTCCGGCTGGGCAACGCCGTCGTCATTTATTTCAGGAGCAAAGGCACTGATGTCAATACACTCGGCGATCGTCGAAGCACGCTGAGCGATAGCCGGCCGCAACTCCTCCATCTCCTCGTCGGCCTCCAGCCGCCAGGTGCGCAGCTGGTCCAGGTTCAGCCCTGGATACCAGGCTCGGACGAACTCCAGCGCCCACCCAGCCCCAAGCCGGGCCACCGATGCCTTCCAGGCCTCACAGCGGCCAACCGCAACCTCCAGCCAGTCGGCAGTCCGACTCGGGGTGCGGGGAATTGTCTCGCCTGGCCAGAGGGTGGCCAACACCTGCGCCCCAGCGCGCTGGAGGCGGCGGAGCATACGGTGAGCCGGCTGCAGCCGGGCTTGGACCGCCAAGAGTTGCTCCTCAAGCGTCCGGCTCGCATCCGGCATGATTTCAGCCCCCGCCTACCGGCACGCCTCGCGATGGGCCTCGATGGTTTGGGTGGCGAAGACGGAGTAGCCGGGAAAGTAGTCTGCGCAGAGAACAAAAAGCAGCACAAGTCAGAACACAAATCAGGGGGCAAGGGGCAAGCAAGGAGTGAGGAAGGCGGCCTACCATCGATCAAATCCTCAATACGACCGAAGCCTTCGTTCAGTGCTTGCTTTGTCTCAGCCCAGCCCTCCGCTTCAGTCTCAAACTCGGCCTTCAGGGCGTCCTCGCTGTCCTCCGCCTTCTTCAGGGCCGCCTTGTGGCTCTCCTCCTAGTCGGACAACTTCTTGGCCAGGCGATCACGCTCCAGGACCAAGGTGTTGTATTCGGCTTCCTTGGCGCGAAGGGCGGCCTGTGCCCCGCTGAGCTGCCCCCTCAAGTCGGCATTGGCTCCTGCAAGCATGAAGACAAAGGAAAATCAATAAGGGAGAAGTCGTCAAGGAAGATCCGACCCGACTGCTCAGCAGTCGGCCCGAATCTCGGGGACTACACCCAGTGGGTGCGCTGACGCGCCCCCACAGGAGATGAACGAAACAAAGCACGCACTCCGGCTGCTGGTCAGGTCTTCGGTTTTCCGGCCCAGCTCCTGAGCCTGGGAGTTGAAGGCAGCAGCGCGGAGGTTATGATACTCCTAGAAGATCAGACAGGAGGCGAGAATAAGATAGTTGTCAGGACCTAGTAAGTTCCAAGCCGCCTGCGCAGCAGCCGACTCGGAACTCAGGGACTACACCCAGTGGGTGCGCTGACGCGCCCCCATGGAAGAAATCAAAAGAGCAAAACAACCAAGGTCAGAAGACTCACCCGGATGATGGCCCGCGTCGTGAGGAACTCTTGGGTGTATCGCTGCAGCGAGGCGGCTTGGGCTTGAAGCCGGTTCCGGACCTCCTGGGCCGCCGCGTTCAGCTCGCCCGTCCCCCCGCTAGGAGTCCACTCGGACGTGCTGGCGATGGCCGCCTCCAGGGCCTCCGCCGTCTGGCTAGCGCCCGCAGCTCGATGCGGCTCCGGCGTGGAGGTGCCTCCCCCTGCACACTGGCGCAATGTCGGCTGCACCTCGAGGCCGGCTGCTGCCTCCGGCTTGCCCCCGGCCGGCTGCTCTGGCGCCGCGGCTGATTGGCCGCTTTGGCCCGCTCCAGTCGGCGCCGTCTGCGGCGCCCCCTCCACGGAGACCACGTGGTCCTCCCTCCTCTCCATCACCGGCGGGTCTTGGTCGACCTCCTCCGACGGGGGCACGGGGATGTCGGGGGCCACGGCGCGGAGGGGAACGACGAGCAGCGGAGGCTGGTTGTGCGAGGCCTCCGCCTCCGTCTCCGCGGCTGCCGCCTCCGCCCGGGCCTTGGCCGCCGCATCGGCCTGCTCCTTCGCCGCCTGGGCGGTCCTTCGCTCCGCCGCCTCCCGCTCCTCCCGCGCCTCCCGTGCGTTCCGCTCCGTGGGCTCCCTAAGGTCGGCGCGGGGATCCACGCGACGGGAGCCTGAGGACCCTCCAGTCGGCCCGACTACGGAGCCGCCAGGACCTTGCTCAAGGGAAAGCAGTGCCCTGTCCGGCAAGCAAAGAAAGGTTTAGAAGGGCTTCAATCGAAAAGGACAACGAAAAAAAAATATATATATATATATAATATACAAGACGTTCGACGACTTACGCCGAGATCGCCTGCGGTTGTTTCACCGCCATGCGGAAGCGGGCCGCCTTCGCGGCCGCCTCATCCCGCTTGGTCGCCGCCGTGGAAGCCTTGGATTGCTTCGGCCGACTGCCGAAGAAGGTCGACGCGGCCCGGCGCTTCTGCGCGCCGCCACGGGCAGCCGGCGCGGCAGTCGAGCCCGCGCCTTGATGATCAGGCGCCGGCTGGCGGTGCGGGGCAGCTTCGACCTCGTCGTCGTCCGGCCAGTCCTCGAAGCCGGCTCCGGGCCCCGCGCCTCCTGCCTCGTCGCCTTCCCCCATGATGGCGTCTTCCATGGCGGCCGCTCCCAGGTCCGGATCATCGGCGTCGTCCACCGTGCGGTCGGGGAGGAGCTGGCGCTCTACCCCTGCGGCCCCGGCCGTCGGCGGAAGAAGAGGGTTCTGCTAAGGGCAAACCAACTGATCAGAGGCCGGCTATCATGAGGCCGGCTACAAAAGGAAGAAAAAGAAGAAAAACTTATGGCAGGCGGAGGGTTGGCGCGGGAATACGGCCCCTTGCCGTATCGCCAATCCTCGGCGAGCTTGCAGTTGGAGATGTAGTTCACCATGTAAGACACCTCTGCATGAGGCATCTCCCTGGTGCTCAGCCGGCACGGGTCGAAGCGGCCGCTCATCTGGCAAATCATGTGAGGCCGGCCTTGGAGCGGAAGTACTCGGTGCTCCACGAAGGCGGCCACCAAGTCGGCTCCGGTCAGGCCCTCCGACTGGATCATCACCTGAAGTCGGGAGAAGGCTGCGTTCCCGGCCTGAGACAGCGACCTGGCCCGGTAGCTCCACGAAGGTTGCCTCCCAGCCGGCGGGCCGGCTACGTAAGCCGGCAGGTTGACGTAGTCGCCTTGCTAGGCGACGTTCTTCACGTAAAAGTAGGACTTCTGCCAGAGCTTCACCGACTGGATCAGCGGGATGGGCGGGAATGGATTGTTCTCGCCCGTCCGCCTCATGGCAATGAAGGCTCCGCAGGGGGCGGGCACGCCCGCGACGACGGTGCCGAGCTTGCTCTGGAAGAATTCCCCCCCAGAGCTCGAGAGTGGGGAGAACCCCAAGAAAGCCCTCGCACCGGGTGACGAAAGCCGACAGCAGCATCACCGCGTTGGGCGTGAGGTGATGCGGCTAGAGGTGGTAGAATTCAAGGAAAGCTCGAAGGAATCCGCTCGCCGGGAGGCCGAAGCCGCGCAGGCAGTGCGAGCGGAAGATCACCCGCTCGCCCTCCTCCGGCGCCGGCGAGATCTCCTTCTTCGGCGCCCGACGAACCCGCACGAAGTTCTCGCCCGGCAGGCGCCGCGTCCGGCGGAGGAACTCGACGTGGTCCTCGTGGACGTTGGAGCCATCCCACGAGCTCGACAGCGCCATGGGAGCGATGCGGCGGGGAGCAAGACGAAGTGACGGCGGAGACGCGCGCGACCCCGCTACGGCAGGACCAAAGGAACCGAGAGGCCCGACGGTGGAACGGCGCGGCAATGGGTTGCTGCGGCGGCGAAGGAAAGAAGAAGGAAGGCGAGAAGGGGCGGAGCGAGGGAGAGCGTGCGAGCCTCTGGCGTTCCCCCTCCTCCTCCTACTTATAGACCCGCGCGGCGGAGCCGAGGAGGCGTGGCGTGGGGGAACATGGGGATCAACTGCGCCCACTCCCCCACGTCCCACGATTATTGTGCCCTGATGGCGTAATAAAACTGACGAGGGAAGGCGAGCGGTCCGTGTGGGCCGCAGAAGATCCGCGCTCGGGCCGAGGCCTACGAGTGGCGGGCCCGGGCCTGTGGCGGCGTCCCGTCGCGCGTGTGCGCGTTGGCAGGATTTCCTTGCCACGTGGCCCGCGGGATGGCGCGCGGTCAGCTCGCAAGGCGACCCGCGTTCCCGCCTACGAGAAACGGAGCTTTCCGAAGACGGCGCGCACAAGCAAAGCCGGCCCCTCGGGATAGGAAGCTGGCCAAGCTTCTCGTCCCTTTGTCAGCCTCGAAGCTCGATCAGCTTCGGGGACTACTGTCGGAGTAAATGACCATGAGTAGCCTAGCCGGCTCCCCTAGCCCTTCTGAAAAAATTATGAGCCGATCCGGCCCTCAAAAATCCAAGATGCGGGGCCCCCTTCCCCTTGCCGGCTGTCTCCCAGGCCGACTATCGGAAGGCGGCCCGACTTCAGCCCTCATGAAGAAAGCCGCGGGAGGGCCGGCTCCGAGAAGCCGGCCGCGAGAAGGCCGACTCCAAGAGGCCGGCTCCCACAAAGCGGTCAAGATCGTATCCTCGAAGTCTGCATCCACATAACGGCGATGTGACGGGGCGTGGCTACAGTAAAGCCTGCCACCCCCGAATCCCGGAGCACGCCTGGCACAGTGCGCCATACGGGTGGCCATGGCCCGTCCGGCACAGCACTATTGCAACGTTGACCCTGATGTCATCCACAACGGGCCGCCAGTGCGGCCCACGGGCGGTGGGCCCCTTCGGGCAGAGAGACACCTGAAGGCGGCCAGGCCTCCCCCAGTCGGCCCAAGACAAAGCCGGCTCTCCATAGCCGGCTTGCCACCTCCCTCGAAGGAGACGCCCCATTAAGGAGACAAGACGCGGTGAGGCTACAGCGATCACCTGCCGGACGGCGACACTGTAGCCACGCCCACCTCGGCGAAGCCCTCATCACCAGGATTGAGCAACAGTAACCAGCCCCCGACCGGGCCCTGGACAGTGGGGCCTGCCTGTCGACCAAGGAGCCGGCAGCCGGCGGGACACACCAGCCGGCGGGCCCCAGCAGCCGGCGCAGAAGCTGGCGAGTGTAGACACAGATGGCAGGGCCCCACGCCCATCCGGATTACCATTGTACCCCCGGAGGGTAGGCCTATATAAACCCCCCGGGACACCCATGCAAAGGGTTGATCCCTGCTAGTTTTAGACACCACATAGGGAGGAGAAGAGAGCGAGCCGTGCCCTTCTTCCTCCTCTTGCTGAACAGCTCAAGGAGCATTGTGTAGCTACTTGTTCATCTAGTGATCATGCGGAGACCCCGCAGAGCAGCAGTAGGGGTGTTATCTCCACGGAGAGCCCCGAAGCTGGGTAAGATTCGCCTGCGTGCATGTCTTCGCCTCATCCCGTTTCCAGGCACCGGCGACGTCTTACTGGCTCCCACAATGATAAGCCACCCATTGGCATATGTCGCACCTACCACCCGACAAATTCCCATATGATCTTCGGTGAGCATTTTCTTTTCCATAGCATCTGGTCTTTCCATAACATGATTGAGAGTCAAAGTTGTTTCATTAATCATGAGGGGTGGTGTGCCCACTAAATTTCTCATAGCATTAAAGGCATCAAGAGAAGGACACATCAAGAAATTTCCACCGGTAATCGTATCAAGGACGAATATATAACAAGTGGTGATGCCAACATAAAAACAACGAAGAAGAACAACGGTGGATTGCTTACAGATAGATCTATTATGCGCATTGCAAATCCTATACCAAGCATCTTTTAAATTTTCTCCTCCCCTTTGTTTAAAGTTGAGAACCTCGTTCTCGGGAGTGCAAGCAATAGAGAAAGAATTATCCATAATGATAATAACAGCAAACAAGGTTGCACACAAAATTAGATCCGGCAAAAAAACAGCGAACGAAAAAGAGGGGCGAATAAAACGGCAATTTTTTGTGAAGTGGGGGAGAGGAAAACGAGAGGCAAATAGAAAATGATGTAAATTGCAAGGAGATGAGATTTGTGATTAGGAACCTGGTATATATTGAAGATCCTCCCTGGGAACCGCGCCAGAAATTCCTTTTGATGTCGCCTGAAGCTACGTCGGTATTTCCACAAAGAGGAAGGGATGATGTAGCACAGCGGCAGTAGGTATTTCCCTCAGATATAAAACCAAGTTTATCGAACCACTAGGCGAACCAAGCAACATAACGTAAACAGCCCCTGCACACAGATAACAAATCCTCGCAACCTAACGTGTTAAAGGGGTTGTCAATCCCTTTCGGGTAACGGTGCCAGAAATTGTGCGGGACGGGAAAAAGGTTGTAATAGATCGAATAAATATATCGCAAATAAAATAAAGTGCAACAATGTATTTTTTGGATTAATAGATCTGAAAATAAAAGCAAATAAAAGTATTTCGCAAAGGCAAATAATATGAGAAAGGGACCTGGGGGCCGTAGGTTTCACTAGTGGCTTCTCTCGAGAAAAATAGCAAAGCTGTGGGTGAACGAATTACTATTGGGCAATTGATAGAACTTCAAATACTCATGAAAATATCCAGGGAATGATCATTACATAAGCATCACGTCCAAGATTAGTAGACCAACTCTTGGGTGCATCTACTACTATTACTCCACACATTGACCGCTATCCAGCATGCATCTACTGTATTAAGTTCATGGAGAAACGGAGTAATGCAATAAGAACGATGACATGATGTAGACAAGATCTATCTATGTAGAGATAGACCCCATCGTTTTATCATTAATAGCAACGATACATATGTGTCAGTTCCCTTTCTGTCACTGGGATCAAGGACCGTAAGATCGAACCCACTATAAAGAACCTCTTCCCATTGCAAGATAAATAGATCAAGTTGGCCAAAAAAAACCCAAATATCAGAGAAGAAATACGTGGCTATAATCAATCATGCATAAAAGAGCTCAAAGAAACTCAAATACTTTCATGGATGTAAAAACATAGATCTGATCATCAACTCAAAGTTAATCGATCCCAACAAGCACACCGCAAAAAGAGTTACATCATATGGATCTCCAAGAGACCATTGTATTGAGAATCAAGAGAGATAGAGATGATGCCATCTAGCTACTAACTACGGACCCGAAGGTCTACAAAGAATAGTCACCAATGGAGGTGGTGAACCCCATCCGAGATGGTGTCTAGATTGGATCTGGTGGTTCTGGACTGTGCGGCTGCTGGATCAATATTTCGTCGACTCCCCTAGGGTTTTGGGAATATTGGGATATTTTTAGAGCAAAGAGGCGGTCCAGGGGCACCCGAGGTGGGCACAACCCACCAGGGCGCGCCTGGGCCTCCTAGCGCGCCTTGGTGGGTTGTGCCTCCCTCGGGGCAGCCCCCCCCCCAAGCGCAGCCAGGGCCCGTTGTGTTCCTTCTGGCCCATAAAAATTCTCCGTAAAGTTTCATTGCATTTGGACTCCGTTTGATAGTGATTTTCTGCGCTGTAAAAAATTTGGAAAAAACAGCAACTGGCACTTGGCACTATGTCAATAGGTTAGTACCAAAAAATGATATAAAATGACTATAAAATGATTATAAAACATCCAAGATTGATAATATAATAGCATGGAACAATAAAAAATTATAGATACGTTGGAGTGGTATCAGTGTTCCGCGCACACCCAACAGGGACGCCACGCGCACTACACTATGCTGGGGACTGCACCACCACTGCGGTGTAGCCTCCTAGCTGGAGCTGTCCTCTGATGACAGCAGAGTGGCCGAGCGATGACGACGTACTGGTTCCATTGGCGTTTGTGGGAGGAGCAGACGAGATAAGCTACGCGGAGGGAGGGGAAAATGCGATGCAGGACTCGCCGACCATGAGGGTTTATATAACAGGCCGGTAAGCATTAGGATTTTGGTGGATTTCACTGAGTCGGACGGGAAGCTTGCGCGGGAACCTGTGAGGTTGCGCAGGAACGGGCTCACCGACGATTCATTGGCGCCACCGTTTGGCCAAAAGAATGCCCCGCGCGTTGCGCAAGCTTGCGATGTAAGTCGTCTGCCGTAGCGGGGTGACAAGATGTGCGAGAAGAGGACGAAAGGACACGTACACATAAGGTTAATACAAGAAACATTTGTAATTTAATTACCTACTATACCCCCATCCTGGTTTATAAGTAGCATTTAACTAATAAAATACGAATGCATGCCACCAAAGATTATATCGTTGGATTCGTATTTGAACATAGTTTCTAGTTATATAATTTTTGTAACATGCATTAACATTTTTTTTTGTTAAATTTAAGGTTATATACCAGAAAGTGTTTGCCCGCAACAAACACGACTTATTCCATCACAAATAGCTCAGATGGATCAATTGTATGCCACGGATCGCACACGCAACTCTAATCTGATTCGTGCTTGATGTCTCCGACATCGCTTGCATAGTTTGTCTTATTTGCCACATATCACTATGCCAGCCTCTGCTCATGTCCCTCGGAAAGCTCTGCTTGTTGTTAGACGCTACAGCGCGCTGTGCTTGCCGTTAGGCATAGCGACGCGCTCTGCTCCTGTCCGTTGGCGTGCTCTGCTCGCGTTCATGGGTGCGCTCGGCTTGTGGACAGCTTTTCCTTGCGTGTTCAACTGCTATATGCATATATATATATATGGTTGCTCTCCGTTGAGGCGACCATAGAGTGCTCTGCTTGCGTCCCTCCGCGCGTGCTCTGCTAGCGGTTGGGCGTGCGCACGATCACATCGGGGGCCCCATATGCATGCGGTTGCTCCACACACGTTGCCACACGATGCAGTTACATGCGGCACGATGGAGTTATGCGCTACAAACTAGAACTGCCATTAGGGCCTTATGATATTCCTAGTCGTCCGGCTTCCCCTTTAATTCACGCAGCTATTATAACCTTAGTCTCTTCAACCTTTCGATCGCACCCCACAACACATCAAGCACACCCACGACGATACATAGAGAGGGGATGTCTAGCGGTGCTCCAATGGAGTTCGGCGAGAATAAAGTGGAGACCCACGCAAGGGAGACAGATCTCTCGGTGGTGTACACCATCGACCCAGCCGTGGTGGACGACTACATCAACAGCGGTGAGCAGTTGCTTGCTCGATAAAGTACAAGGTGGTCGGCATCGACCTCCAGTACACCACCGGTCGTCCCGACATAGATCAGAAGGTTGTCATCGCCCAGTGGTGCGTGCGCCATCATGTCCTCATCTACCACTACTGCATGGCCACAGAGCCTTGCGACCATTTCAATAGGTTTGTCAACAGCACCGACTACAAGTCCGCCATGGTGGAAACCACTGACGATGTAAAAGCACTCAGGGTTACGGGCTTGGCCTGCAAGAACCTTGTAGAAATCCGTGAGCACTACAGGGTCTGTGGCAGCACAAAGAAGGAGGATGCCCACAGAACAAGTCTCGTATCCTGGCATAGGGCCTGGATGCGGCAACTAGATGAACCTCACCTCAGTTTCGCGGCCAAGAGCGTGTACACATGCTACGAGATGCACAGGCGGATCGTTGAGATGAGCAAGTGCCTCGTTACCCAAATCAACGAGCCCAGATTGAGCCACAAGCAGAGCAAGCGTCACAAGAAGTAGATGATGATCAGATGACCGTTTATGCTAGTTAATCATGCATGTAATATATAGTTTACGGTATTGGTGTGTGGAAATGTCTTGTGTGTAGTAGCCACCTATGTAATTATGCATGTAATATTTCATTTTTGTGTGTGCAAATGCCATGGTTGTATTAGCCAACTATGTAAGTGGATGTTTAATTGTGTTATGCAACCATGTCCTTATAAGTATGTGTACATATATGTTGTTCTTCTGTATGCAATCCCATCGCATAACACACACGTCTTATTAGCAGCAACCGTTTGTGTTATTATCGGTCTTCACACACATTTCTGATTGCAGACTTGTTTGCCGCGTATCACACACATGTTGTTACATTGAACCGTTTCTGTTCTCTTGTCTCAACACAAACAGTTCATTCGAGTGAACCGCATGCCGTATATCGCACACACCTTGATCTAGCTAACCGTTTCTTTTGTGTTGCCTAATCACAAACAGTTCATCTGAATGAACTGTATGTGGTATATCGCACACACCTTCATCTGGCTGCCTATTTCTTTTGTTCCTCCTCATCGCAAATAGTTCATTGAACTGAACTGTATGCCCTGCACCGCACGCGCAACTAAAATCTGAACCGTGTTTGATTCATCCTCCATCGCAAACGTTTTGCACCTTTTTGATGGTTTTTTACACCACTATTTGCGATTATTGCATCGTACACAATTTCGTCGAAGGGTCTTGTCGGTGTCAAAACCGGCGGATCTCGGGTAGGGGGTCCCGAACTATGCGTCTAGGCCGGATGGTAACAGGAGGCAAGGGACACGAAGTTTTACCCAGGTTCGGGCCCTCTTGATAGAGGTAAAACCCTACGTCCTGCTTGATTAATATTGATGATATGGGTAGTACAAGAGTAGATCTACCACGAGATCGGAGAGGCTAAACCCTAGAAGCTAGCCTATGGTATGATTGTTGTTCTGTATGTTGTCCTACGGACTAAAACCCTCCGGTTTATATAGACACTGGAGAGGGTTAGGGTTACACAAAGTCGGTTACGATGGTAGGAGATCCACATATCCGTATCGCCAAGCTTGCCTTCCACGCCAAGGAAAGTCCCTCCCGGACACGGGACGAAGTCTTAAATCTTGTATCTTCATAGTCCAGGAGTCCGGCTGAAGGTATAGTCCGGCCATCCGGACACCCCCTAATCCAGGACTCCCTCAGTAGCCCCTGAACCAGGCTTCAATGATAACGAGTCCGGCGCGCAGATTGTCTTCGGCATTGCAAGGCGGGTTCCTCCTCCAAGTACTTCATAGAAGATTTTGAACACAAAGATAGTGTCTAGCTCTGCAAAATAAGTTTCCACATATTGCCATAGAGAGAATAATATTTACACAAATCTTAATCTGCTGACGTATTCCGTAGTGTGACATCGCACCACGGACAAGCCTTTATTCAAGTCGTTTTATTGTCCCACCTCAGCGTGTCATGCAAGGCAGTTTCCTTGGCACGTCTCGTCGAAGCAGAGATCGTCTCCCCTTATTCCAGGATTCTCATCAATACGGGCGTGGGTAACCCAACCGCTTCTAGGACTCCTAGACTATAGGCAAGTCCAAACGGCCATGGAGAGGACGCTTGATATTCACCCTCTTTATAAAGGGACAAGGCTTTTATTTTTTTCCTCCCGTGCTCAATCGAATCCTTCCCCCACCTCAAGCTCAAACACCCAAAGTTCAGGTCACGTGCTCCGAACCTTCAATCATGTCCGGATCTAGCCTTCAAGGCCGATGGATGCCTTCCTCCGTCACGGAAGAAGACATCAAAAAGTTGAGGGAGGCCAGATATCTGACCGCCGAGGTTTCGCATCGGCTGCCTGCCCAAGGGCAGGCCGTCCCTTCCCCCGAACCCAACGAGAATGTCGTGTTCGTCTCCCACTTCCTCCGAGGTCTAGGCCTTGCTCTGGATCCTTTCGTTAGGGGTTTGATGTTTTAATACGGGCTAGATTTCCATGATCTAGCTCCGGACTCCTTTCTTCATATGACGACATTTATTGTCGTGTGTGAGGCCTTCCTCCGGGTTACCCCTCACTTTGGCATGTGGCTCAAGACCTTCGAAGTAAAGCCGAAGATGATCGAGGGGCAACATGCAGCGTGCGGAGGTGCCTCAATATGCAAGATGACGGGAGCTCCATGACCCAAAGGTTCCATTCCAGAGGTGTCTGAATTGTGGCAACAGGAGTGGTTCTACATCACGGCTCCTAGAAGTGCCAAGTGGGCGGCCACCCCTGTTTTCCGCTCGGGCCCTCCACCATAACTGATGTCATGGATCAGCAGAGGTCTGAGCTGGGGTCCAGCCAAGGACGTGCCTATACTGTAAAGCCGCATCTGAGATCTCTTCAATGGAGATTTTAGGTTGGTTGCGGTAATACAAGTTATGCTGGTTTGTCAAGTCCAGCCTTGCAAACGCCGGCCCCTTCGCTTGTGAGTGTTCAATCCCGAGGGACCGTGTGTCATTCAAAATTTCCTCGGCCTGACGCACGAGGAGGTGTACAAGTCATTCTTCGGACCTTAGGTAGAGTGTCCGGAAATCACCGAGGACGTGGGCCTGAGCAGTAACCGCGCCACCGAACAGGTAAGGAATCTTCCGGCCAAACATACTATCTCTCATTTGTTATATTTCTGAGAGTTTGCTTTTTGACCAGGACTGGCTAACAAAGGCGAAGTTGATTTGGTGTTCGGCCCCCCTCCCTGAGGGTTTGGACAATCCGGTATTGGAAAAGATGCTCCTGGTCGCACCTTGCACGGAGCCCTTGAAGGAAGATACTGGGGTCGATAATACGGGCGGACGCGGGCCCCCAACGCTGCCCATTCTAACCGAGGGGGCGAGCGTCTCCATGAAGGAAGACGACCAAAGGAGGAAAAGGACTGCACCCGGGGATTCGGAAGCCGAAGCTTCCAAACGGGAGAAGAAGTATCCCACAGAGGGTCCTACCTTGGGGGTGCTTTTGCCGCACAAAGTCCGCGGGGGGATCAATTCTCCAGCGAGTCGTAAGTGACCTGAAATACTTTAATAGTACAGGTATGCCATCTTTTTCTTCCGAGAAAATAACCACCACATATATCTTTGTAGTTCGGGCCTTAGCCCCTCTCAAATGAGCTCGTCTTCGGGGGATCTTCTTCCAGAGATGATGGAGAGCGAAATGCCTCCTCCGGACTCCTCCGCTCCAGAAGCGGGCGACCCCGAAGTGTCGTCGCGGAGGGCCTCTCCGAGTCCGGTGAGGCCAGAAGATAATCCCATTGACCCCCGAAGCTCCCAGTGTCTGGCTCCCGAAGAGAGCAGACAAAAGAGTCCGGCACCGTCTGGTATGCGATCGGATGTTTTGAGGGAGTTGGTGGGGCGAGCGGCCATCTCAGATGAACACCGTATGCTGATGAATACGGTGATGGAGAGAATCTCGTCCGCCGAAAGCGGATTGCATGAAGCTTTTATGAGTCTACTGACAGGCTTTGAGGTACGTAAAATAATGTATGATAGTCCTGCACGTGCTAGGTGTGCCCTGTGTAGATAGTAGCCCCTGAGACTCTGGTTGTCGTCGGAAACGACGACGAACAGAGGATCATATTCCCAGGTAATAACCATACTGCCTCTATGTGCAGGTGATGGAAGCTCCGGTGGCTAGCCGGACTAGCGAGTTTACCCATTTAAAACGACAATTGGATGCAGCAGACGCCGACATCGAGCTTGTTAACAAAAGGCTTGACGAGGCACAGGGTAAGTGTCATTATCTGGTAAACGCCACATAGTAAGAGCAGCATGATGCCAGTATCTTTAGTATGTTGTGACTGCAGATGGAGCTGCCACTGTTGAAGCCTTGCGGGCAGAACTTGCCCGAGCCGAGGAACAAGCGAGGTTTGGTAATGCGGCTGCTTTGAAGGCGGCCGAAGAGTTGAAAGCCGAGAAGGCCGCGCATGGAGAGAGCCGAGATAAGATGGCCAAGATGGCCATACAATTAAAATCCGCCGCCGACCGTTGCCGGGTTCTTGAAAAGGAAAACCTAGCGAAGGCATCGGACCTTGAGAAGGCTGCTGCGACGAGAAAAGACATCCGCTCTGCTATGAGGGCGAAGAAGGAGGAGCTGCAGGAAGCCGGGAATATTATAGCTGGGAAATCCTTTATGTTGCGGAGTTAGTTCGGAGATCCACGGTATGCCCCTCTGGATCGGCTGTGGAGTTCGGAGGATGTGTATATTGATTTGGCGGCGAGCGCTACCGATGCGGCCAAGTACTTCCAGGGTCAGACAAACCATGAAGTGGACCAGCTGTTTTGGACACAATTCCATTCTCCCGAGCATCCGCTTTCATTGACTGACCAATTAGCCGAATGGGCCGAACTGAATAGGTTGTCCGGACTCGCCATGAGGTCTGTTGTGGATCAGCTATGGCCGGAAAGGCCAAAACCGAACAGCTATTTCAGCTTGGTGCAGCAGTTCCTTGACGTGGTGCCACGCATTAATGCTATGAAGAGGTTGGCGTTCATAGAGGGCTCACGGATGGCCTTTGCCCGTGTTAAAGCATACTGGGCGGAGATGGATGCTACCACTGTTGCAGCGCGGGATTCGGCCATAGGTCGAATCGCTGCTGAGCACTACTTTGAAGAAGTTCTTGAGGGTGCTCATTTGATAGAGACCCAGTGCTCAAAAAATATTATGTTTGAGTGATATGTAATCTCGTTGTAAGCGAAATGCTTTTATAAATTTTTATAAGGCTATTTTTATACTTTTGCCTGAAAGTAATATGATGCCTCCTGGGCGGCCGTTTATGTATACATGTGTATAACCTGAAAGATTGCAACCGTCGGCTTCAACCCCCACGCATATAATGCGGAGGTGCTCGCAAAAAACACGCAGTCACACTTAACCCAACGTCTTGGTCCTATTAAGGAGGTGATAGCGGAGGGAGCGAGGCACCCGGACTATAATGCTTTAGCACTTTCACTTAGCCATAGGAGTTTGACAGTGGGGCTACTAGATAGCCCCTGGTGGCTCCACACTCTCCCGTTCTCGGGGTGCGTACATGCCTGGCCGGAAAACGGCCCTTCGTCAAGGCGGAGGAATTCTAACATTCCAACAGGTCATTGAGTGGTTGACCAGTCTCACGCTATATCATGACAGTCAGTTTTCGGCTTTCTCTACTGAGGTGCTCGTCCGGATGAACCATGACACAATCACAGTAGTTCTCCTGGTGCTACCTTAGCCGGTAAAGCGGAACATAAGGCACCAAAACACAGGAGCCGGGCAAACCCAACATTTGACCAAACACAATGATTCGGAGCTGATGCATATAGGGCCAAACTCGCGACGCCGAACACTCCCTAAGGTATTCGGTCTTTGTGGTATAAACCGGGCCTAAATAATGGCCTTTGTAAGAAGCCCCTTGTGTCCAGGTACGTCCATTGTTCTGGCGTGGCCACATGCCAAGACGACAGCATCCTTCTCAACGGTGGATATGTATCAACAAGAGACAGTAAAAAAGGTTTACGCAGGGTCTTAATCTAAAAAGAATCCTTGGAGCGGGTCCCTGTTGCACGTCTGCGCCTGTGTCTCCGTTGTGCCGTATCCTGGACGGGTGTAGCACGATGATCGTCTGTAAAAGAGAGGAATTTAGGTGAAAAATTTGCCGTGCAAAAAGATAGTTTTTAAAGAAACCATGTGTAATTCAAGATGAGAAAAAAATTCCACTTGTCTGCGCGCGTTGAGCCCCTTGTATTGACAAATAGGGGTGTGACCATTTATTCAGTATAAATAGCGGCGCCGGACTTGATTAGTTGTGTCTGAGGTCTTGACGACCTATTGGATGTTTTCGCTGGTCCGGGCGCCTTTAGTGTGCGGCTGCCAAGGCAGCCGCACTCTCTTCGGCGCGCAGAGATCGCTTGATATTTCCGTTCACTGAAATGATGCCATGTGGACCGGGCATCTTGAGTGTGAGGGAGGCGTAGTGTGGTATTGCATTAAAGCGAGTGAAGGCTTCGCGTCCGAGCAGTGCTTGATAGCCACTTTGGAATGGAGCGATGTGGAAGGTTAAATGCTCGCGACGGAAGTTATCGGGGGAGCCGAATATAACTTGTAGTAGGAGGGAGCCCGTACAACAAGCCCCTGGGCCTGGCATTACTCCTTTAAAGGTAGTATTGCTATGGCGATTTTTTTTGGGTCTAACCCCATCCCGCGGATTGTATCCTGATATATTAGGTTTAGATTGTTGCCACCGTCCATCAAGACTCGTGTGAAGTGATATCCGCCAATTACTGGGTCTAATACCAGGGCAGCCCATCCTGTGCGTCGGATACTTGCTGAGTAATCGCGATGGTCGAAAGTGATCGGTTGAGACGACCAGTGGCAGGACTTCGCGGTGACAGGCACTTGGGTATATTTTCCTGGGAGTGCCGCGTTGTTTTTTCCCTTGATCACGTGTAACACGTTTACTGTGTTTGACTTCTGATGGAAATTTCTTTTGTTCCCCAGTGTCTTGCTTGGGACGCTCGTCCTCGTCCTCACTTGGTGTATCCTCCCCCTTGTGTACGGCGTTGAGCTTGCCGGACTGCTTGAAGACCCAACATTCTCTGTGGGTATGATTAGCAGGTTTACCAGGGGTACTATGGATCTGACATACTTGGTCCAGAATTTTGTTGAGGCTGGACAGTTCATCCCTGGTGCCTTTAGAGGGCGGCTTTTGCTGACCTGGCCAAGAGCTTTTGAATCTGGCGTTTACTGACGTGCCCTCCATGATGTCTTCTTTATTCCGGCGTTTATTATTGCTGTTGCACCGTCATTTCCCGTTTCCATCTCTAACTTCAGATGTACTGGGGTCGCTGGTGCTGCATCTGGCTAGCCAGCTATCGTCACCTGCGCAAAAGCGGGTAATGAGGCTTGTTAATGTGGCCATCGTTCTCGGCTTATTTTTGCCGAGGTGTCTGGCGAGCCATTCATCACGGACGCTATGCTTAAAAGATGCCAAGGCTTCGGCGTCCGGACAGTCGACAATCTGGTTCTTTTTAGTAAAAAACATGTTCCATAACTTTCGGGCCGACTCTCCGGGCTATTGAGTTATATGACTCAAATCGTCCGCATCCGGAGGCCGGACATAAGTCCCTTGAAAATTTGCCCGAAAGGCGTCTTCGAGCTCTTCCTAACTTCCAATGGAGCTTTCGGGGAGGCCTTTAAGCCAGTGACGAGCTGGCCCTTTGAGCTTGAGGGGTAAGTACTTGATGGCGTGGAGTTCATCTCCTCGAGCCATATGGATATGAAGGATGTAGTCCTCAATCCAGACCCCAGGGTCTGTTGTTCCGTCGTATGTCTCTATGTTTACAGGTTTGAATCCCTCTAGAAATTCATGGTCCAGCACCTCATCGGTGAAACATAGGGGGTGTGTGGCACCCCTGTAGCTGGGTGTACCGCATTGTTCGGATGTTTGTTGTGTTGCATTGTATGCTGGGGCGTGCTTGCGTGGTCCATAGATGGATCTTGTTGCGCCGTCCTTTGGGTGCGAGCCCTCGCATGGGTCGCGTGTTGTGTTGTGAGTGGCGTTGTATGCCGCTCTGTGTTGGTAGAGGGGTCGTCTATCTGGCCAGGTGGCTGCTTTGATATTTGGTTGTGGGGGGTCTGAGGCCTCCTCCTCAAATTTGGGTAGCAGCTTCCGCTTTGGGTAGCTCTTGGAGGGCCGATTGTCGCCGTACCTTGCTGTTGTGTTGAGTATTTTACTCCATTTGATTTGGAGTGTGTCTTGCGCAGCCTTGAGCCTTTGCTTCTGCTTTTTAAGACTCCTTGCGGAGGCAACAAGCCTTTTACAGGCATTCTGCTGCTCCGGGTGCCTGTCCAGCGTTATGTCGTCCGGACTATTATCCTTGATAGAATTTGTTTGTTCAGTTTGATTATCCGGATTGCCGTTGTCCGGTAGCGGTTCTCCCTGCTCCAGCGCTGGGTCTGTGTGATCGTTATTTCTGTCGAGGCGGGATTTGGGGCGGCGCTTGCGTCGCCGCTTTGACTGCTTCTCGAGGGAACAAGCCTTCGGTGCGTCCTTCCACTCCTCGTCGTCATCTTTTGGTGCGTCCACCATGTATACGTCATATGATCAGGTGGGCATCCAGCGCCCTGTGGGTGGTGGTTCTTCTTCGCCTCCCGCATCATCGTCCATACCGTCGATGTTTTCAGAGTCGAAGTCGAGCATGTCGGTTAAATCGTCGACAGTGGCTACAAAGTGGGTGGTGGGTGGGCGTAGAATTTCTTCGTCTTCCGCATCCCAATCCTGCTGGCCATGATCTGGGCAGGGCTCTCTTGACAAAGAGAGAGACTTTAGTGATTTCATAATATCGCCGAAGGGCGAGTGCTGAAAGATGTCCGCGGCGGTAAACTCCATGATCGGCGCCCAATCGGATTCGATCGGTAGGGGCGCAGAAGGTTCGGAGTCCGGGGAGGAGTCCGGCTCCTTGGGGTCACGAGTCTCGCGGAGTGCGGGGCTGGTGTTCGGCTTGATCGTCGTTGGGATTGCAGCCCCCGAGGCGGCGTCCAACCACCCATCCTCGATCGGCGTAGTTGGCTCCGAATTAAGGGTCGAAGCCGATGCGGGTGCGGCCTCCAGGGCACTGTTCGGCGGCAGAGCTAGATCATGCCCGTCGTGACGGTGCGGCGCGCTCGGCAGTGGCTCGACTCCGTCGAAGATCAATTCCCCGCGGATGTCAGCCGTGTAGTTTAAACTTCCAAACCTAACCTGACGGCCAGGGGTGTAGCTTTCGATCTGCTCCAGATGGCCAAGAAAATTAGCCTGCAGTGCAAAGCCGCCGAAGACAGAGATCTGTCCGGGAGACAAGTTTCACCCTGGACCGCATCACTATCGATGATAGTAGGAGCCATCAAGCCTGATGGCGACGACATAGAGGAACTCTCAATGAAAGCACCAATGTCGGTGTCAAAACCGGCGGATCTCGGGTAGGGGGTCCCGAACTGTGCGTCTAGGCCGGATGGTAACAGGAGGCAAGGGACACAAAGTTTTACCCAGGTTCGGGCCCTCTTGATAGAGGTAAAACCCTACGTCCTGCTTGATTAATATTGATGATATGGGTAGTACAAGAGTAGATCTACCACGAGATCAGAGAGGCTAAACCCTAGAAGCTAGCCTATGGTATGATTGTTGTTCTGTATGTTGTCCTACGGACTAAAACCCTCCGGTTTATATAGACACCAGAGAGGGTTAGGGTTACACAAAGTCGGTTACGATGGTAGGAGATCCACATATCCGTATCGCCAAGCTTGCCTTCCACGCCAAGGAAAGTCCCTCCCGGACACGGGACGAAGTCTTCAATCTTGTACCTTCATAGTCCAGGAGTCCGGCTGAAGGTATAGTCCGGCCATCCGGACACCCCCTAATCCAGGACTCCCTCAGGTCTCTAATCGTAGTGTCGCGTTACCAGCATCCTGAAGTAGTGAACACATATTCATGTTCATAATCGGAGGAATATTAATTATCATTAAGTTTCTGAACATATGGTCTTTCAACGAATAAACCAACTAGCATCATCTACAAGGAGGAATCAACACTACTAGAAACCCACAAGTACCAATCTGAGGTTTGGAGACAGAGATCGGATACAAGAGATGAACTAGGGTTTGAGAGGAGATGGTGCTGGTGAAAATGTTGATGGAGATTGACCCCCTCTCGATGAGAGGATCATTGGTGATGACGATGGCTTCGATTCCCCCCCTGAAGGGAAGCTTCCCTGACAGAACAGCTCCGCCAGAGCCCTAGATTGGTTATGCCCAAGTTCCGCCTCAAGACGGTGGTGGTTCATCCCGGAAGCTTCCTCTTGATTATTTCCAGGTCAAAACACACTACATAGCAGAAATAAAACAACAAGGTACGGACATGAACAAATACTTGGTGAGGATTACCCAATCACAAACCAAATATCAGCGGAAGAAATAGTAGAGCTACAAGAATTCCCACCTATGAAACTCCCAAACCTTTCCGGTTATGCAATCAGGTGTTGGGGATACAGGGGAAGCATAATATCTCACCCAAAGCTAGCAAATCCTACATCCAGCTGTATCCATCCTTCAACACATAACCAAGAAACCTTCGTAAATCATTTACCTCAACCTTCGAAAAGCATCCATTATACGAGTTATAGCAATACTCCCGAACTCTCGCCCCAGTACTGGGTGGCGTCGAGGTTATCTCACCAACAACTGCATAAAATAGATTTTCGATGTCGGCGAAACTCAGGTATTCCAGAATTGCAACGATAAAGTTGTGACGACAACACCTCGGAGCTCAACTCCCCGGGACACTGCCACAACCCCTAAATGTTAGGAGGCACCAAGAACAATGTTCTCGTCACAAAACCATTGGAACGATTCCAAGATACCCGTGTGATCCTAATTTTTTTTGTGAAATTTGAGAAGAGAAGAGTCAAAACTCTATGTCAGGATGCCTCACCAGAGCGACGAAGGGACTGAGGAGTAAAAAGAATCCTACTCTCCGATATATATAATCCTAAATGACTCAAAACATTTTTCTAGACTCAACAACGCCAACGATTTGATCAATGTAACACCCTCGATGCGACTATGTCTCCCACGTGTCGAGGCACGACTTAGAGGCATAATCGCATTGAAGGCATATGTCGCAAGTTAGGCAATCTTCACAACATCCCATGTAATATAGATAATAAAAGGGGAGATAACATAGTTGGCTTACACTCGCCACGTCAATCAAGTACATAGATAACATTACAACATCCAAACACTCATGGCCCGACTACGGCGCCAAAATAAAAGATAACCCAACATGCAACACGGTCCCGATCACCCCCAACTGGGCACCACTACTGATCATCGGGAAAGGAAACATAGTATCGTTGAGAGATATCGTCGAACTCCCACTTGAGCCCGAGGGTCATCTTATTTTAAACCCCCCCCCCCAGGCCAGTGCTCCTCTGAGTGTTGGTCTGAACCAGGCAGCCTGCGGGGCCACCTCGGGGAAACTCGAGGGTTAGTTTTACTCGTAGCTTGACCTATCTGAGTGTGCCCTGAGAACGAGATATGTGCAGCTCCTATCGGGATTTGTCGGCACATTCGGGCGGTGTTTCTGGATTTGTTTTAACCTGTCGAAGTGTCTTGAAGAACCGAGATACTGAGTCTGATCGGAACGTCTCGGGAGGAGGTCTATTCCTTCGTTGACCGTGAGAGCTTGTCATGGGCTAAGTTGGGACTCCCCTGCAGGGATTTGAACTTTCAAAAGCCGTGCCCGCGGTTATGGGCAGATGGGAATTTGTTAATGTCCGGTTGTAGATAACCTGAACCTTAACTTAATTAAAATGAATCAACAGTGTGAGTTACCGTGATGGTCTCTTCTCGGCGGAGTCCGGGAAGTGAACACGGTGTTGGAGTAATGCTTGCGCAGGTTGCTCTCTAGTTTCTCGCTCGCGCTTTGCCTCCTCTTCTTGCTCTCTTTTGCGAACAGGATAGCCACCACATATGCTAGTCGCTTGCTGCAGCTCCACATATATTTACCTTGCCATACCTATTAAGCTTAAATAGCCTTGATCGCGAGGGTGCGAGATTGCTGAGTCCCTATGGCTCACAATTACTATTACACCAGATGCAGGGCCTGATGATTCTGCTCCAGGTGACGCGCTCGAGCTCAAGTGGGAGTTCGACGAGGACTCTCAACGATACTATGTTTCCTTTCCTGATGATTAGTAGTGGTGCCCAGTTGGGGGTGATCGGGACCGTGTCGCATGTTGGGTTATCTTTTATTTTGGCGCCGAGTCGGGCCATGAGTGTTTGGATGTTGTAATGTTATCTATGTACTTGATTGACGTGGCGAGTGTAAGCCAACTATGTTATCTCCCCTTTTATTATCTATATTACATGGGATGTTGTGAAGATTGCCTAACTTGTGACATATGCCTTCAATGCGATTATTCCTCTAAGTCGTGCCTCGACACGTGGGAGACATAGTCGCATCGAGGGTGTTACAATCAAGCAGGGGGCTCCTAAGGTCGGGGAAGGCTCTGATTACCAACTTGTAACACCCTCGATGCGGCTATATCTCCCACGTGTCGAAGCATGACTTAGAGGCATAACCGCATTGAAAGCAATGTCGCAAGTGAGGTAATCTTCACAACAACCCATGTAATAAATAAGGGAAAAGATACATAGTTGGCTTACACTCGCCACGTCACACAAATAGCATAAATATCATTACATCCATCCAGTTACACTCAAGGTCCGACTACGGAACCAAAATGAAGATAAACCCCAAAAGCAACATTGTCCCCGATCGCCCCAACTGGGCACCACTACTGATCGTCTGAAAGGAAACGTAGTATCGTCCTGAGTCCTCATCGAACTCCCACTTGAGCTTAGTCGAATCAACTGGAGCGGTATCATCGGTCCCTGCATCTGGTTTTGGAAGAATCTATGAGTCACGCGGACTCAGCCATCTCACACCCTCGCGATCAAGACTATTTAAGCTTATAGGAAGGGTAAAAGTATGATGTGGAGCTGCAGCAAGTGACTAGCATATATGGTGGCTAACATACGCATAAGAGAGCGAGAAGAGAAGGCAAAGGCACGATCGATGAACTATAATCAAGAAGTGATCCTAGAACAACCTATGTTCAATCATAACACGAGACCGTGTTCTCTTCCCGGACTCCGCCGAAAAGATACCATCACGGCCACACACTCTGTTGATTCATTTTAATTAAGTTAAGTTTCAGGTTATCTACAACCAGACATTAACAAATTCCCATCTGCCCATAACCGTGGGCACGGCTTTCAAAAGTTCAAATCCCTGTAGGGGTGTCCCAACTTAGCCCATCACAAGCTCTCACGGTCAACGAAGGATATTCCTTCTCCCAAGACAATCCGATCAGACTCGGCATCCCGGTTACAAAACATCTCGACAATGGTAAAACAAGTCCAGCAAGACCACCCGCTGTGCCGACAAATCCCGATAGGAGCTGCAGATATCTCGTTCTCAGGGCACACCGGATGAACACTACGTACAACTAAAACAAACCCTCAAGTTTCCCCGAGATGGCGCCGCAAGTGGCTCTGTTTTGGACCAACACTCATAGGAGCACTGGCCCGGGGGGTTTAATAAAGATGACCATCGGGCTCCGGAAACCCAAGGGAAAAAGAGGCTAGGTGGCGAATGGTAAAACCAAGGTTGGGCCTTGCTGGAGGAGTTTTATTCAAGGCGAACTGTCAAGGGGTTCCCATTATAACCCAACCGTGTAAGGAACGCAAAATCAAGGAATATAACACCGGTATGACGGAAACTAGGGCGGCAAGAGTGGAACAAAACACCAGGCATAAGGTCGAGCCTTCCACCCTTTACCAAGTATATAGGTGTATTAAAGTAGACAAGGCATAATAATGATATCAATAAACATGTTCCAACAAGGAACAAACTCCAATCTTCACCTGCAACTAGCAATGCTAAAAGAGGGGCTGAGCAAAGCGGTAACATAGCCAAACAACGGTTTGCTAGGACAAGGTGGGTTAGAGGTTTGACATGGCAATATGGGAGGCATGATAAGAAAGTGGTAGGTATCGTAGCATAGGTGTAACACCCTCGATGCGACTATATCTCCCACGTGTCGAGGCACGACTTAGAGGCATAATCGCATTGAAGGCATATGTCGCAAGTTAGGCAATCTTCACGACATCCCATGTAATATAGATAATAAAAGGGGAGATAACATAGTTCGCTTACACTCGCCACGTCAATCAAGTACATAAATAACATTACATCATCCAAACACTCATGGCCCGACTACGGCGGCAAAATAAAAGATAACCCAACATGCGACATGGTCCCGATCACCCCCAACTGGGCACCACTACTGATCATCAGGAAAGGAAACATAGTATCGTTGAGAGTCGTCGTCGAACTCCCACTTGAGCTCAAGCGCGTCATCTGGAGTGGAAGCATCAGGCCCTGCATCTGGTGTAATAGTAATCGGTGAGCCACAGGGACTCAGCAATCTTGCACCCTCGCAATCAAGACTATTTAAGCTTATATGTAAGGCAACGTAAATATGGTGGAGCTGCAGCAAGCGACTAACATATATGGTGGCTATCCTGTTCGCAAAACAGAGCGAGAAGAGGAGGCAAAGCGCGAGCGAGAAACTAGAGAGCAACCTGCGCAAGCTTTACTCCAACACCGTGTCCACTTCCCGGACTCCGCCGAGAAGAGGCCATCACGATAACACACTCAGTTGATTCATTTTAATTTAGTTAAGGTTCAAGTTATCTACAACCGGACATTAACAAATTCCCATCTGCCCATAACCACGGGCACGGCTTTCGAAAGTTCAAATCCCTGTAGGGAGTCCCGACTTAGCCCATAACAAGCTCTCACGGTCAACGAAGGAATAGACCTCCTCCCGAGACATTCCGATCAGACTCGGCATCCCGGTTCTTCAAGACAACTCCGACAATGGTAAAACAAGTCCAGCAACACCACCCGCTATGCCGACAAATCCCGATAGGAGCTGCACATATCTCGTTCTCAGGGCACACCGGATAAGCTAAGCGTACGGGAGCCAACGTAACTCAAGTTGCCAAGGGACGGCCCCGCATGGTGCTCTAGGTTGGACCAACACTTAGAGGAGCACTGGCCCGGGGGGTTTAAAATAAGATGACCCTTGGGTCCGCGAAACCCAAGGGAAAAGGCTAGGTGGCAAATGGTAAAACCAAGGTTGGTCATTGCTGGAGGAGTTTTATTCAAAACGGACTGTCAAGGGGTTCCCATTATAACCCAACCGCGTAAGGAACGCAAAATCCGGGAACATAACACCGATATGACGGAAACTAGGGCAGCAAGAGTGGAACAAAACACTAGGCGAGAGGCCGAGCCTTCCACCCTTTACCAAGTATATAGATGCATTAAGATAACAAGATAATATAATGATATCCCAACAAGTAAATAACGTTCCAACAAGGAACGGTCTCCAATCTTCACCTGCAACTAGCAACGCTATAAGAGGGGTTGAGAAAAGCGGTAACATAGCCAATCAACGGTTTGCTAGGACATGGTGGGTTAGAGGTTTGACATGGCAATTTGGGAGGCATGATAAGCAAGAGGTAGGCATCGTAGCATAGGCATAGCAAAAGAGCGAGCATCTAGCAAAGCAAAGATAGTAGTGATTTCGAGGGTATGATCATCTTGCCTGCAACGTTGTCAGAGTTGAATGGATCCTCGAAAGCAAACTCAACGGGCTCCTCATTAGCGAACTCGTCTCCCGGCTCTACCCAAACAAGACAAACAAGCAACAAGGACACAATCAACCACGTGCAAGGATCAAACAATAGGATGCAAGGATGGTATGCTATGCGGGATGCATATGCAAGATTTGACAAGGGATGCATGAACCTGGCCTCAACTTGGGAATCCAAGTGTTCCACTGGAAATATGATATGAAATCGCTTGAAAACGATATCAAGAACGCCGGAATCGGAGTTACGGTTTGGACATGGCAAGCGATTCAAATATGACATCGGTCTGCGATTTACAGCAAGTAGCCATCTAAATGCAACGAGATGAACAAGATACAGCACCCAAACATGACAAAAAATACATTGCAGGATGAATTCATGATGCTTAACAAAAGTCTAGCACTGAGCTACGGCCAATTCATCCATTAATAGGTTCAAACAAGCATGGCAAAAATGCATATGGCAAACAGATTTCAGACTTAGTGAAATTAACACTTGTCTGGAATTTTAGATCAGATAGCACTCTTTGGAGCAACAAAACTACATGCTACAAGACCTGAACATGGCAAAGTAAAGCATGGAATGGAGCTACTCAAAGATCTTAACAAAAGTCCCTTAGTGACCTTGAGCCAAAAGGGATCAGAAAATACAATTGCAAGCATGTGAACATGGCAAAAACATAATCAGTTCTCAGACTTAGTGAAAACTGGAGCATGCTGAAAACAGATATCAAGTAGGCATGTTTACGAGCTCGATGCACTCACTACGGAGCAAGTCGTGACAATCTAAGCATACACCCATCAAGAATACACAAAATTCAAGCTAGACATGGCAAGAACAATATCATAGCATGCACGGATCAACTACAACATCATCGGCAAAATCGCTAACAAGTAGACAATCTGCCCAGATTCACGAAGTAGAAAAAGTAGAGCTCGATTGACTCAAGCTAGGGTGCTCCATAATTGCAAAAAAAGACATGGATGGATAGAGCACTACAAGATTAACAAAACATCCTTAATGATCATCCTCAAAAGAGGCACGGATCACTAGGAAACAACATGAACATATGGCCATATGAGATAAACAGCTCAAGGACTTAGTGGAAATGCTAAGTCCCTGAAATCAGAATTACCAAGTACCTCACTTTGCAAGCTTGTGCTAGTCACCACACACATCACAAAAATACATGGGTTGCACCTCTGCATAGATGGCAAAACCCTTAACAAAACATATGTAGAGCTCATGGGCATATCATGCACACAAAAATCATGGCAAAAATGACAAATAGCTAAATGGAGTAGGAGATCTGACGATTATCTCAAGTAGCACTCTTCTAACAGCATTTCGGGCATCAAGATGAACTCAGATGAAAAAGATGCAATGAGATGAAATGATGTACTCTCTGAGATGAACATTTTGATATGCTATATGCCCAAAACGGAGCTACGGATGCAAAGTTATAGCATGAAGAACATGAGCAAATAATATGCAGACCTAGGAAAAAAATCGAGGTCAACCCTAGGTTACTATAGCTCGGATCTGGATCTGGGCGCACGCCGACCGAGGAACGCCGGAGTTCGTCGAGGAGGTAGGCCGGCGGCTTGCCGGAGAGCTCGGGGAGGCGGCGTTGGGGAGGGAGGAGGAAGGTCGGGGTGGCGGCGTCGATGGTGACGGCCGGCGATGGCGGCGGGGAGGCTCCTGCCGCCGAGGGACGAGGCAGCCGCCGGCGAGTTCGTGCTGCGGCGTGGTGGCGCGGCTCTGCCGGAGAGAGAGGCGAGGCGGCGCGGGCTCGCCGCGGAGCTTGAAGACGAAGGCGCAGGCGGCGGTGGGCAGGTGGGCCGCGGGGGCCCGGTGCGGGCCTGGCGGGCCCACGCGACGGCGGCGAAGTGGGGCTCTCCAGCCGGGGACGGACGTGTCCGGCCGGCGCGATGTGTTTCTTTAGGGTTTTGGACGGGGAGATCCGAAATTGGAAAGGGGGAGGTATATATACGCATAGAGGGAGCTAGGAGTGTCCAAATGAGGTGCGGTTTTCGGCCACGCGATCGTGATCAAACGCTCTAGATAATGAAGAAGGTTTTGGTGGGTTTTGGGCCAACTTGGAGGGGTGTTGGGATGCAACACACACGAGGCCTTTTCGGTCCCTCGGTTAACCGTTAGAGTATCAAACGAAGTCCAAATGCTACGAAACATGACCGGCGGTCTACCGGTAGTAAACCAAGGAAGCTTGGAAAGTCTCGGTCCAAACCGGAAATGTTTAATCCTCACACACAAAAGAAAGCTAGAAATGACCACCGGAGGAGAACGGAGCGCCGGAATGCAAAACGGACAACGGGGAAAATGCTCGAATGCATGAGATGAACACGTATGCAAAATCAATGCATATGATGACATGATATGAGATGCATGACAACGATAACAACACACGGAGACAAAGACCCGAACCCGAGAAACTAAAATAACTTAAAGCCGGAAACGGCAAGAGTTGGAATACATATTGGGTAAGTTACATCCGGGGTGTTACAATAGGCATAGCAATAGAGCGAGCATCTAGCAAGCAAAGATAGAAGTGATTTTGAGGGTATGGTCATCTTGCCTGCAAAGTTCTCCGAGTTGACGTTAGCTTGATCCTCGTAAACGTACTCAACGGGCTCCTCGATCATGTACTCGTCTCCCGGCTCTATCCAAGCAAGAACAACAAGCAAAGGGAGACACAATCAACCACGTGCAATGCACAAACAACATAATGCGAAACAATGCATGACATGCGGTATGCGATGCATATACATGATTTGGAAAGGAATGATTGAACCTAGCCTCAACTTGGAAAATCAAGAGTGCCACTGGAAAGAGGAGTTGATTTTGGTCGAAATCGATATAAAGATCACCGGAATCGGATGCACGGTTTGGAAATGACAAGCAAAACAAATATGGCACCGATCTGCGATTAACAGCACAAGGCCATCTAAATGCATCAAGAACAACAAGCTACTGCACCCAAACATAGCAACTAAATACATGGCAGGGGTCCGCTCGATATGCTTGACAAAAGATGAACACTGAGCTACAGCTAATTCACTCAATAGCAAGCTCAAACAAGCATGGCAAAAGTGCAAAAGATTACAGGTTACAGACTTTGTGAAAATAACAAGTCAGGAATTTAACATCAGGAAGCAATGTTTAGAGCAAGGTAACTACATGCTACAGGAACATATCATGGCAAAGCAAGGCATGGCATGAAGCTACTCAAAGCTTACAAAAAAACTCCGTTACTGACCATAAGCCAAAAGGGATCAAAAAATACAATGGCAACCATGTGAACATAGCAATTATCGTTAACAGATTCAGACTTAGTGATAAACTGGAACATGGCAAAACAGATATCAAGTACGCATGTTTACGAGCTCGATGCACTCACCACAAGACAAGACATGACAAACTAAGCATACACCCGGCCAGTAGACATGGCATAGAAGCTAAACATGGAAAGAACAACAACATAGCATGCACGGATCAACTACAACAAGCTCGGCAAAATTGCTAAACATGTTAACAATCTGCCAGGAACATTTTGTAGCAAAAGTAGAGCTCGATTGACTCAAGCTAGGGTGCTCCATAAATGCAAACAAAGACATGGATGGATATAGCACCACAATATCTACAAAACATCCTTACTGATCATGCTTAAAAGAGGCATGGATCACTCGGTAGCAACATGAACACATGGCATAAAAATATAGACAGGGCAATGACTTAGAATATTTCTAAGTCCCTGAAATCAACAACATTAGGTAAGCTACTTTGCATGCTTGTGCTAGTCACCACAGAGATCACAAAAATACATGGCATACACCCCTGTAAAGATGGCATGGCATACTTCAAAACACATGTAGGGCTCAAGTTCATAGGAGGCACACATTAATCATGGCAAAAATGACAAATGAGCAAATGCTGATAAAAACCTGAAACTAACATCACATAGCCCTCTTCCAACAACATTTAGGACATCAAGATGAGCTAAAATGAACATGATGCAATGAGATGAAATGAAGTACTCGTCGAGACGAACATTTCGATATGCTATTCGCACGAATCGGAGCAACGGTTATGAAGTTATGCCATGATGAAGTATGCATAAAAACTAGGGTTAGGGGCAAAAAAGTCAACCGAGGTCTAGATCTGGATCCAGATCTCGCCGGGTACTGTAGCAGCGCAAGGAACGAGGTCACCGGAGTTAATGGCCGCGGTGGTCGGCGTCGACGAAGCTCGCCGAACTTGAGAGGAGGTGGCCGGATCCGGAGGCTGGAGCGGCGAGGAGGCGGCGGACGGCGGCGGTGAGGAGGCGGGCTCCGGGCGGCGCGACGCTAGGTCGCCGGAGCAGGGCGGCCCGGTGGCGGAGCTCGTCGGCAGCGGTGGTGCGGCGGCCGGAGCGGGGCGACGCGCGGGGAGGACGAGGGCGGTTGGAGGCGCGATGGGGCGGCGCGGCGTAGGTGGGCCGCGGGGGCCGGGCGCGGGCTCAGCGGGCCGCGCGCGGGAGGTGGCCGGCGGGATGACGTGGCAGCCTCCGGTTGGCTGCGGCGGGGATGTCCGGCTAGGGCGGACGTTGTCCGGCGGCGGCGCGAGCGGAATTTTAGGGTTAGGGGGAGAGGAGACTCGGGATTTTCGGGGAGAGACCTATATATAGAGGTAGGAGGAGCTAGGAGGCTTCAAATGAGGTGCGATTTGCGGCCACACGATCGTGATCGAACGATCTAGATGATGAAGGAGGTTTAGGTGGGTTTTGGACCACTTTGGAGGGGTGTTGGGCTGCAACACACACCAGGCCTTTTCGGTCCCTCGGTTAACCGTTGGAGTATCAAACGAAGTCCAAATGACACGAAACTTGACAGGTGGTCTACCGGTAGTAAACCAAGGCCGCATGACAAGTCTCGGTCCAATCCGAAAACGTTTAACACCCGCGCACGAAAAGAGGTAGAAAAGGACACCGGAGGACATAGGAGCGCCGGAATGCAAAACGGACAACGGGGAAACAGCTCGTATGCATGAGACGAACATGTATGCAAATGCAATGCACATGATGACATGATATGAGATGCATGACAAAGACAAAATGACCCGAAGACAAAAAAACCCGACAACGAAGAAATATCATAACTTAGTGCCGGAAATGGCAAGAGTTGGAATACAAATGTGGCAGGTTACATACGGGGTGTTACACGGATGAAAAAGAGTCATCGCAGAAGATAACATCATCGACGAATAGTCAAGACGACATATACAAGATATAAGATCAAGGGAAAGTTAAGATTGCGTTTATAGATAATCTGTCGAGGCTAGGTTAATTTCTGTTGCCGCTGCAGGTTGAATTCTCGCGTCTGAAATGAAATCAGTTGATACCAGGGACAAGTCGCCGAGACCTACACCGTTGTCCGTGTTCAAATCCAGATTCAGAGCATTGGCGTAATCCTCGGTTACGCTCATACAAGGGCGCGTATAAAGTTTGATGGCAGCCACCCAGCGTGCGATAGCTTTCGTGACTCGGCGCGAATATTGTCGCAGATAAAAGTGAAAATCAATTGAAGGCAATTGTGAAGGATTAATACTGGGACAACTCCAAAACACAAGTTCCAAAGCAAGATCACTCTGTGGCTCACGTGGAAGGCATCTCCCATGGAGGCAGAGGAAAAGGGGAAAAAAGCCGGGGACTTGGAAGCGGTTTGGTGATCTGGCCACCCATGCCTCTGCCGCTCCGCCGCGGCTCTGCCTGTTCCGCCGGCCTCGTCAAACCTCTGCCACAGGCTGGTACCAATGAGCCGAGCTACTACCGCAGCCGCAACATGACGTCAATCCGAGTCATCACCGTGAGTCGCCTTTGACAAGTCGCTGGCGGGTCGCCCCCAACCCCGCTCCCAACTTAAAGCGCCATCCTCCTCTTGCTCTGTGCACCGCCTGAACCGGCCACGGCCGCGCCCTCGTTCTGGCCCATCCTCGCCTCGTCGAACAGCTAACCGAAAAGCCACCCGTTCGCCTGTGAATTGACTGGCCGGTTTGCCTTTTGTCGCGGTCTCGGGTGGTCTCGCCGGCTTCTGCGGGATGCCTTGCCGGCTCGTCCTCGAGCTGCCAGCCGTCGTCATCACCTCTGAACTGCTCGCTGGTCCGTGTCGCCTTTGCGGCCTCCAACACCTTGTCTCGACGGCCGCCCTCGAATCACCCTCACGGCCGTCACTCGCCGTCAGACGAGCTGCTGCCTACCTCCGATTTATGGCCTCACGCTGAGCCGGCGCGCCGAGTCGCTGCCGCACCTTGCATCAACTAACTGCTACGGCCGATATTGCGGCCTTGCTCTAAGCCAGCCCTGTTTCCGCATGTGCAGAACGTCGTGTCACCCGGCCCTGTTTCTGCTTCTCGTCTTCGCCTACATACCCGTGATGCCATTGCTACTCAAAAGGCTGTTGACAGGGGATTCAATTACTGTTAGCGGTCTTTCACTTCTCCTGGTGATTTCAAGATGGCGTTGCTCACATTAGAGCAAAAATATACTGAAGGCAAAAGTCCAGCCGAGCTGAGGTCTGGATGCCATCTTGATGCCTAGTAGCTCCTGAAGAGATCTCTGGATCAGGTCATAACAAGAAGGCAACTAGTGCCATTTTGAATTTTATGGGATAAGCTAAATACGCAGTGTCAGTTAAGCTTTGCTAGAAGGTCAAGAAAATTCCACGTCGTTGGACAGAGGGCTTCTGTCAAGTGATACATGCATCATACATTTTCGATAAAGGGCGATTTTATTATCTCAAATGTAGCATCAAGCGGATACAAAATATTATGAATAACATCCGGCCTCTGCATAAATAGGATGCACACAGCCAAACACCAAAGTCTGACACTAGAAAAAGTAAGAAAACCGACAATACAACAACAGTAGAGTCCTATGGACCGACACTTTGCCTATGTCGAACTCGGCGGTAGATGGATCCGGAGGTTGTGCTGCCACTCATGTTGGGAAAAAACCTCCATAGCCGCCTGCTCCAACCGCGTACACACCGCCTTGAACAGCGGTTGGTGCTTCGCCTGTTGTAGCGTAGACCACGTATGAAGCGAGTGCGTACAACGGAAAATAACCTGCAGAGGAGAAGCATTTTTGTCATTAAAAATCAAATCATCTCTACATAGCCAAAGCGGCCATAATAAGGCATACGCCCCCACCCTTATTAGAGTTTTGAAACTATTTGAAATTCCGTCCAACCAGTGACCAAATATATCGGCAATACTCGTTGGCGGATACAAATTTGACGCTATTTGGATGACTAACCATGTAGACCATGCAAACTTGCATTAGAAAAAGAGGTGTTTGATTGTCTCATCACATGCATCATACTTGAGGCGGCTCCTAGCTAATTCAGGAATCAAGAGCATTTTCTTCAATGGATTTTCCTCCTAATGTTGTCAGCAAAATGGGCATTAAACACGCAATAATCCTAAGAATCAGTCAGATCCCAGCTAGACCAAGGGCACTGCGCGCGTAGCCCTACCGCCTGTCAACACTGTCATTGTGCTGCATGAGCCATCATGATTTGCGTGGAATCAGGCTCCTACCTACAACATCGATGACCCGCCGCTTGCTTCTGCCCCTATCAATAATCAGAATGAGCAGAAATAAGAGCTGCTATACGGACAATTTGAGGCGATGCATCCCAAAGTGCAAGAAGAGAAAAACTGATAGATCGGTTACTAGTCTCCCAAGAACAGTGGATACTGGCATACTATTGATGGATAAGATATTTGGATTTGATACTGAAATGAAGAGCGGGCCAGTCAATATTTGCATGGCCATAACATTACTGGACTTATCTAGGGACGCTACTTAAGAATCATTGGTCGATCAAACAAATCAGGTGATATCTATTCAAGTTTATTTTATTAACAAATATTGTTTTTATCAAAAAACAGTTACTTGGTCTATGATATTTTTTCACATGACCAATATTCCTTATAAAAAGGTGTCGCAAAAAGGGCGTGAGCAAATATTATTTTGACACCGGCGCTCGTCCTGCACATGTTGCCACCCCCGCTACATCAACACACGTGACTGATTCATTGTCCATGCCCATAGCCAAATTGCCTGTGTCTGTGCCGCTTCCAACGCCGCGGACGACTCTCTTGTCTGCACCGGCTTACAAATGCCGTTGTCGGCTCTCCCCGTCTGCACCGGCTTACAATGCCGTGGCTGACTCATCTGTCTCAGCCGCCCCTAGTTCTGCGGTCGTCTTTGTCGGCCATCTCTCGCGGCCTGGTCTACATCAACACAGCGGGCCGCACCTGTCTGCATGAGCTGTTTATTGAGTATAAAGCCAGTCACTGCTCGGGTAGCCCGGTTTTCTTTCAACGAAATGGAGGCAAATTATCATATACTATAAACCGCCGTCTGCACTAGGTGGCTCAATGGGCAGGCGCACAAGTCGCTGTAACTACAGTTTGGTTAACTTCAAATCATCAGCTGGGATGAACCGCTGGACAGATTATTGACACAAATCATACAGAGTCATTTATGACCCGCCACGATCGACCTCAAGCTTCCGTGGATTTAAATTGCGTTATCAACGCCAAGGATATACAGTGAGTGTTGCGAAGATCATTAACTCGCCGCCTTGCTTCCAGCTTCAACATATGACAGCGGTCCGCTGTTCACCTATATGCCGGTTTATATCAGGGCCAAGTATGAAGAATCTCAAGCCAACTCCTCGAGTCGTCTTAAGACTTGGGGGCTACGATGACATAACTCAGCAAATCTTGCCAGTTTCAGCAAATTTAAGAACCCCAGGACGATGGAGGGAAGGATAACCCGGTCCAGAGGCTACTATTATATTGATGAAAATTTAAGGCCGTCAGAAAAATTCCGGCTTAGAAAGTATATGATAGTTACAAAATCTCGGCTCAATGAAGAAGTTCCGGGTCATCAGAAAGGATTCTGGTTTACAATCCGGTTCAAGGGAAATCCCGTCTCCAACAAAGCTCTGAAGCCCTCAATATCCGGTTCAAAATCCGGTTTAAGAGGAAGTTGTCTCTCGCAATGCTCTAAAGCTCTCAAATCCGGTTTAAGAATTTCCGGCTCAAAAAGAATTAATCTCTTGCAAGTTCGAGTTTAAAAGCCGTCAGAAAATTTCTAGCTAAAAATGAAGATTCCGGTTTAAAATCCGGTTCAAGGGAAAGATGTCTCCAACAAAGCTTTGATGCTCTCAAAATCCGGTTTAACATCTGGTTCAAGAAGAAATATCTCTCACAAAGTTCGAGTTCTCAGAAAAATCACTTGGGGGCTTGGTCGTATTCGAACCATAGCTACACCTCTTGATCGACATAAGTCCACCAGGGAAATCACTTGCGGGCTTGGTCGTATTCGAACCATAGCTACACCTCTTGATCGGCGTAAGGCCACCAGGGAAATCACTTGGGGGCCAAAGAGAATGTTGCAAAAGCACAACTCAAACATAGCCACCCACTGAGCACAACTCAAAATATTGCTTGGGGGCTCTTTGCTTCTCAAAGAACAAAGAGTCTACACCCTTGTAATAGGATATCAAGCCAGGCTTAGAAGCCAGGTGTATTCACCTAAAACCCCGGGTTATCCTGCTTTTTAAGTAAGCCACTCCGTCCAGGTAATCCTGGTATGACCCGCTGAACGTTTGACAAGTCAATCTCATAGACCCTGAACTTGTCAAAGTTAAAACGACGATTGGTTAATGTGAGGTCCATCTTAAAAGGCTTTGTAAAATGGTTTAACTCAGCGGCCTGGCAGCCCATGAAAAGCCTCGAGTTTGGAGCCTGGCAGCCCGTGAAAAGCCTCGACTACAAGTTTTCATATGCTTTTATTTGCCAAGTTTTTTCTCCTTTGATGAGATTTATAATGGTTTTGATAAACCGGCGTTTATTGACCCGGATCAGCTTTCAACAACAAGTTGTCAGTACATGATCAATTGTAATCCAGTGTTTATTAACCCGGTCTGGTTTCGACTATAAGTCGCCAGTATTATATATGGATAATCCGGTGTTTATTACAACCCGGTACGGTTTCATTATAAACCGGCAAGACATGGGAGGAGTTATCAGTACTCAAGATTTGGGTTATCACCCTTACTACAGAAAGTTGGTAAACCAACGATATGATTCAATGTCACAGGTATGATATATTTCATATTTGATTATTCTTAAGTGCAGCCTTGGTTATAAACCCGGGTTATATGTTGGGCATTATGAACCGTCCAGCGGTAAACCACCACGACACTTTAAACTTGTTGTATGCAGAAACATGTTGAATAAAGCATTATTATAAATCACCAGCGTTCATTAACCCGGCCTGGCTTTCGACTATAAGTCGCCAGTATGATGATAAATTATCAAGAGTTTATTAACCCAGACTGGCTTGGGATTATAAGTCGCCAGTATATATTTGGATTGCGCCATTGGAATCATGCTCTCATAAATCATTGGATTATATTATTCAATTCTTCCAATAGCCAACATGGCGGGATTTTATTATGGTTATCAATAACCAGTATTATGATCAAGGTTTTCAAAGTCGCTTTAGCGCAATGGCTATCATATTATCAATGGATATGATTTATTCTATAATTAAAGGAATAGTCCCGAGTCAATGTAGGCTTACGACTCGGCACTTGGGGGCTACATTATTCAAGTTGAGATCACATCAAATATGCAAGTCCCATGTCACTGCCAGCATGCACCGAGGCACTTGGGGGCTAATGCAAAGACACTTTACTGGCCTTATTGAAGACCCGGCTCATCACATCATAATGAGCCGGCCCTTGGGGGCTACCAATTGCTCCTGTCAACAATTGCTCCTGCTCGGTTGGTAAAGCACAAAACTCTTAACCTTGTGGACGTGAGTTCAAGCCCCATGATGGGGGTTACATCATATGATGTTCTTTTCAAAGAAATATATATAAAGTCCCAGCTCAATATTATCTTACTGAGCCGGCCCTTAGGGGCTACACGTTGTTATTCAAGTCTACATGATCATATTTAGAAATTCCCTGCTCATTATTGCATACTGACCCGGCCCTTGGGGGCTACACTGGTTGTAGTTTTTATGAGCATAAAGGCAATTATAAGTCCCAGGCTGCTGCAAGCATGACAACCCGACACTTGGGGGCTACATATGTGGAATATTCAGTTTTGACTAGTTACTGAGATGAACAATATGGATTTCTTCAAAGTTTGCAACATTTATATTGAAGCAAGTCTTAAGCTATCACTATGTTCTCCTCTTAAGACTTGGGGGCTACAGGTAATATGCATATAAAGCAGGAACATCTTCAAATTCTCAGTTTTGAGCAAAGCAGGAAGACTGATTGTGTGACCCGGTGTTGGTAACAATCATGACCCGGAATTTTCAGTTTTTATAACCCGGCAATGGTGGTAACCATAAACCGGCAAGTTCTACATCTTCAAGCCGGTTGGATATCAGTTGAATATTTCAAAGACCAATATTTTTGTCATGTCAGAGCATTGAAGGCCGACTGAAATGGATTCTTGATTTACAATATTTCTTATGCAAGCAAGTTGATTATGAAGCTGGTCTGTTGACCCGGATTTTCTAGAAGAAGGAAATGACAAGGACTTAAGGATGTTCAGGTGCCGGTTTACAAGAATTTATTAACCAGGGGCATAACCTATCAAATTTGTTCTTGTATTTATTTTGCAGCATAAGTTTACCATGGATAAATCCAAGCTAAACTGGGAGCTAATGTCGGTGATATACCCCGCGGTATGACCCGGCCGGACTTGGCAGTTTACTTGAGACCCGGTTTACACTTGGCGATTCACTGGCGACCCGTCCTGACCAGACTGTTTACAAGCAACTTGCCTGAACATTATGACTCACTGGTAACCTGGCAGGCGGGACAGACGGATGAAAAGGCCCAAGGCCCAGAAGGCCGGTTTATGTTAATAGTGGGCCGGTTTAAGAGGAAAGGCGTGAGGAATATTTACCTTACAAAGAGTTAAGACCCGGACTTGTATCCGGTTTGTATTAGAAGGTAGACTAGTCCTATTCCTAATAGGACTCCACATGTAACCCGCCCCTCTAACTTATATAAGGAGGGGCAGGGCACCCCAAGAGGGGGGAGGTTTTTACAAGTTAGGTTTAGACAAACAACTTAATAGCTCTCGAGATAGAGCTCCCTTGTAATCGTGATCATCATCATCAATGTCAATGAAGCACGACGTAGGCTTTTACCTCCACCGTGAGGGGTCGAACCTGGGTAAAATCTCACGTCTATTGTTCCACTTAACCACTCTCAAGCTACCACATAGATGTATTGGCCTCGCGACTAAGTCCTCACACTAGGACATCTGCCGTGACAATTCCATGACAAAACCACCTCAAAGTTATCCTTTCTGATCGATCTATTCAAGAGTCCGTAGTAAAATACATGAAGCTATTCTTTTTGTTCAATCTATCATAGAGTTCATACTAGAATAACACCTTAAGACACAAATCAACCAAAACCCTAATGTCACCTAGATACTCCAATGTCACCTCAAGTATCCGTGGGTATGATTATACGATATGCATCACACAATCTCAGATTCATCTATTCAAACCAACACAAAGTACTTCAAAGAGTGCCCCAAAGATTCTACCGGAGAGTCAAGATGAAAACGTATGCTAACCCCTATGCATAGGTTCATGGGCGGAACCCGCAAGTTGATCACCAAAACATACATCAAGTGGATCAATAGACTACCCCATTGTCACCACGGGTATCCCACGCAAGACATACATCAAGTGTTCTCAAATCCTTAAAGACTCAATCCGATAAGATAACTTCAAAGGGAAAACTCAACCCATTACAAGAGAGTAGAGGGGGAGAAACACCATAAGATCCAACTATAATAGAAAAGCTCACGATACATCAAGATCATATCACCTCAAGAACACGAGAGAGAGAGAGAGATCAAACACATAGCTACTGGTACATACCCTCAGCCCCGAGGGAGAACTACGCCCTCCTCGTCATGGAGAGCGTCGGGATGATGAAGATGGCCACCAGAGAGGGATTCCCCCCTCTGGCAGGGTGCCGGAACAGGTCTAAATTGGTTTTCGGTGGCTACGGAGGCTTCTGGCGGCGGAACTCCTGATCTATTCTTCTCCCCGATGGTTTTAGGGTATATTGGCATATATAGGAGGAAGAAATACGTCAGGGGATCCACAAGGGGCCCACGAGGGTGGAGGGCGCGCCCAGGAGGGTGGGCGCGCCCCCCTGCCTCGGGCCTTCCTCGTTGCTTCCCTTACGTACACCCCAAGTCTTCTAGATTGCTTCCGTTCCAAAAATAACTCTCCCGAAGTTTTCATTCCGTTTGGACTCCGTTTGATATTCCTTTTCTGCGAAACACTGAAACAAGGGAAAAAACAGAAACTGGCACTGGGCTCTGGGTTAATAGGTTAGTTCCAAAAATAATATAAAAGTGTTTAGTAAAGCCCATAAACATCCAAAATAGATAATATAATAGCATGAATACTTCATAAATTATAGATACGTTGGAGATGTATCAGCATCCCCAAGCTTAATTCCTGCTCGTCCTCGAGTAGGTAAATGATAAAAGAAATAATTTATTAAGTGTGAATGCTAGCAGGTGCACAAGTTTGATCAATGATCATTTCAATCACCTTTTCTAGCATCATTATATATCATAACAGTAGCTCATCTCATAAATCTTCTCATGATCAAGTAACAAGCTATTCAGATGTTAAAGTATAGATCATAAACTTTCTTGAAAACTAACAAACCGTGTTATTAGTCATCAAACAATTACAATTCATCTTATTTTCAGGAAGAGTCCATGTCAGAGCTTTGATTTAGCAAACCCCACATACTCAACTATCATTTAGTCTTTCACAATTGCTAACACTCGTGCGATATTTATGGGTTCAAAGTTTTAATCAGGCACAGAGAAAGATAGGGGCTTATAGATTCGCCTCCCAACCTTTTACCTCAAGGGTAATGTCAACAATAATAGTTCATGATGCCTTACATCCAATTGGATATATATATATATCAGAATCTTTCCAACATGAGGTGCTTGCCAAAGGATAAAATGAAAAAAAAGGAAAGGTGAAGATCACCATGACTCTTGCATAAGGTAAAAGACAATAATAAAAGATAGGCCCTTCGCAGAGGGAAGCAGAGGTTGCCATGCGCTTTTATAGTTGGATGCACAAAATCTTAATGCGAGGGAACGTCACTTTATATTGCCACTTGTGATAGGGACCTTTATTATGCAGTCTATCACTTTTATTGCTTCCATATCACAAGATCGTATAAAGCTTAATTTCTCCACACTAAAAGAACATACATATTTAGAGAGCAATTTTTATTGCATGCACCGATGACAACTTACTTCAAGGATCTTACTCAATCCATAGGTAGGTATGGTGGACTCTCATGGCAATACTGTTTTAAGGGATGTTTAGAAGCACAAGTATTATTTCTACTTGGTGCAAAGAATTTGGCTAGCATCAGGGGGAAAGGCAAGCACAACGTGTTGGGTGATCCATGAGAATATACTTTATTTCGAATATAAGAAAACATAATTCATTAAGTTGTCTTCCTTGTCCAACATCAGCCTTTTATCATGTCATATTTTAATGAGTGCTCACAATTACAAAATATGTCCAAGATAGTATATTTATATGTGAAATCTCTCTTCCTTCAATATTTTTTCATGAATTGTTCAAGTGACCAATACAATGTTTGCTAACCTTCAATAAATTTACCACCTCTACTTCTTATATGTAAAGTCATTACTCCCCATGGGATAAGCATATGAAACATATATAATTTCAAATTTATGACATTCAAATCATTCAACCATTTACTCATAGGATATAAGTGAGGCACACGAGTAAATGACAAACTACTCCAAAAAGATATAAGTAACGATCAATGAGTAGTTAAATAATTATGTAGCTATGTGAAGACTCTCGCTCATTTAAAAATTTCAGATCTTGATATTTTATTCAAACAGCAATCAAAAACAAAGTAAAATGAAATTCTAAGAATGGCAAACATCATGTGAAGAAGCAAAAACTTAGGATCAACCGAAACTAACCGATAGTTGTTGAAGAAGAAAGGTGGGATGCCAACCGGGGCATCCCCAAACTTAGACGCTTGAGACTTCTTGAAATATTATCTTGGGATGCCTTGGGCATCCCCAAGCTTGAGCTTTTGTGTCTCCTTAATTCCTCTCATATCACGGTCTTCCTAAATTTCAAAAGCTTCATCCACACAAAACTCAACAAGAACTCGTGAGATAAGTTAGTATAAACCAATACAAAAACCTTATCATACTCTATTGTATCAAATCACTAAAATTATTATTCAAAATTACATACTAAATGCCTCTGCATATTTAATAGTCCTATCGTCAAATAGAATAATTAAAGAAGCAAACATATGCAAACAATGCAAACATAACAGCAATCTGCCTAAATAGGACAGTCTATAAAGAGTGCAGCAAGATCCATACTTCCCTACCACCAAAAATTATGAAAGAAAACTACCACTGTATTAAATTTATCAGAGCTTATTATGCAAAAGGTTTCAACATTTTATCACATTCTGACTTTTCTAGGGAATTTTTGCAACAGCGGTAAACTTTCTGTTTTCAAACAGCAACATGTGGACTTGTAAAATAGGCATAGTAAAGGCTATCAATGCCACTTTTTTTGAAATAAAAGATGCAAAACATTGTTCTAAATAACAGAAAGCAAATACTAACAAAATAAATTGATGCTCCAAGCAAAACACATATCATGTGGTGAATAAAAATATAGCTCCAAGTAAAGTTACCGATGAACGAGGACAAAAGAGGGGATGCCTTCCGGGGCATCCCCAAGCTTAGGCTCTTGGTTGTCCTTGAATATTTCCTTGGGGTGCCTTGGGCATCCCAAACCTTAGGCTCTTTCCACTCCTTATTCCATAATCCATCGAATCTTTACCCAAAACTTGAAAACTTCACAACACAAAACTCAAAATAGAAAATCTCGTGAGCTCCGTTAGCGAAAGAAAACAAAACACCACTTCAAGGTACTGTAATGAACTCATTATTTATTTATATTGGTGTTAAACCTACTTTATTCCAACTTCTCTATGGTTTATAAACTATTTTACTAGCCATAGATTCATCAAAATAAGCAAACGACACACAAAAAAAACAGAATCTGTCAGAAACAGAACAGTCTGTAGTAATCTGTGACTACCGCAAACTTATGGAACCCCAAAAATTCTAAAATAAATTGATGGACGCGAGGAATTTATGTATTAATTATCTTAAAAAAGAATTAACTAAATATCACTTTCCTAATAAAAATGGAAGCAATTCTCGTGAGCGCTAAAGTTTCTGTTTTTTACAGCAAGATCAAAAAGACTTTCCCCAAGTTTTCCCAACGGTTCTACTTGGCACAAACACTAATTAAACACAAAAAACACAACCAAAACAGACTCTAGATGATTAATTTATTAATAAACAGGAACAAAAAGCAAGGAGCTAAAATAAAATTGGGTTGCCTCCCTACAAGCGCTATCGTTTAATGCCCCTAGCTAGGCATGATGATTTCAACGAAGCTCACATAAAAGATAAGAATTGTAACATAAAGAGAGCATCTTGAAGAATATTACTAGCACATTTAAGTCTAACCCACTTCCTATGCATATGGATTTTGTGAGAAAACAACTTATGGGAACAATAATCAACTAGCATAGCAGGGCAAAATAAGCATAACTTCAAAACTTTAAGCACATAGAGAGGAAACTTGATATTACTGCAATTCCTACAAGCATATGTTCCTCCCTCATAATAATTTTCCGTAGCATCATGAATGAATTCAACAATATAACCAGCACCTAAAGCATTCTTTTCATGATCCACAAGCATAGAAATTTAATTACTCTCCACACAAGAAAAATTCTTCTCATGAATAATAGTGGGAGAAAACTCAACAAAATAATTATCATGTGAGGCATAATCCAATTGAAAACTAAAATCATGATGACAAGTTTCATGGATATCATTATTATTTATAGCATACAAGTCATCACAATAATCATCATAGATAGCAACTTTGTTCTCATAATCAATTGGAACCTCTTCCGGAATAGTGGATTCATCACAAAATAAAGTCATGACCTCTCCAAATCCACTTACATCAATATAATCATCATAAATAGGAGGCATGCTTTCATCATAATAAATTTTCTCATAAAAACTTTGGGGACAAAAAAATATCATCTTCATCAAACATAGCTTCCCCAAGCTTGTGGCTTTGCATATCATTAGCATCATGGATATTCAAGGAATTCATACTAACAACATTGCAATCATGCTCATCATTCAAATATTTGGTGCCAAACATTTTAATGCATTCTTCTTCTAACACTTTGGCACAATTTTCCTTTCCATCATACTCACGAGAGATATTAAAAACATGAAGCGTATGAGGCAAACTCAATTCCATACTTTTTTGTAGTTTTCTTTTATAAACTAAACTAGTGCTAAAACAAGAAACAAAAAGATTCGATTCCAAGATCTAAAGATATACCTTCAAGTGCTAACCTCCCCAGCAACGGTGCCAGAAAAGAGCTTGATGTCTACTACACAACCTTCTTCTAGTAGACGTTTTTGGGCCTCCAAGTGCAGAGGTTTGAAGGACAGTAGCAAATTTCCCTCAAGTGGGTGACCTAAGGTTTATCAATCCGTGGGAGGCGTAGGATGAAGATGGTCTCTCTCAAACAACCCTGCAACCAAATAGCAAAGAGTCTCTTGTGTCCCCAACACACCCAATACAATGGTAAATTGTATAGGTGCACTAGTTCGGTGAAGAGATGGTGATACAAGTGCAATATGGATGGTAGATAAAGGTTTTTGTAATCTGAAAATATAAAAACAGCAAGGTAGAAAGTGGGAAAAGTGAGCGTAAATGGTATTGCAATGCTAGGAAACAAGGCCTAGGGTTCATACTTTCACTAGTGCAAGTTCTCTCAACAATAATAACATAATTGGATCATATAACTTTCCCTCAACATGCAACAAAGAGTCACTCCAAAGTCACTAATAGCGGAGAACAAACGAAGAGATTATGGTAGGGTACGAAACCACCTCAAAGTTATCCTTTCTGATCGATCTATTCAAGAGTCCATAGTAAAATAACATGAAGCTACTCTTTCCGTTCAATCTATCATAGAGTTCGTACTAGAATAACACCTTAAGACACAAATCAACTAAAACCCGAATGTCACCTAGATACTCCAATGTCACCTCAAGTATCCGTGGGTATGATTATATGATATGCATCACACAATCTCAGATTCATCTATTCAAACCAACACAAAGTACTTCAAAGAGTGCCCCAAAGATTCTACTGGAGAGTCAAGACAAAAACGTGTGCCAACCCCTATGCATAGGTTCATGGGCGGAACCCGCAAGTTGATCACCAAAACATATATCAAGTGGATCAATAGAATACCCCATTGTCACCACGGGTATCCCACGCAAGACATACATCAAGTGTTCTCAAATCCTTAAAGACTCAATCCGATAAGATAACTTCAAAGGGAAAACTCAATCCATTACAAGAGAGTAGAGGGGAGAAACATCATAAGATCCATCTATAATAGGAAAGCTCGCGATACATCAAGATTGTATCACCTCAAGAACACGAGAGAGAGAGAGAGAGATCAAACACATAGCTACTGGTACATACCCTCAGCCCCGAGGGAGAACTACTCCCTCCTCATCATGGAGAGCGCCGAGATGATGAAGATGGACACCGAAGAGGGATTCCCCCCTCCAGCAGGGTGCCGAAACGGGTCTAGATTGGTTTTCGGTGGCTACGGAGGCTTCTGGCGGCGGAACTCCCGATCTATTCTGCTCCCTGATGGTTTTAGGGTATATTGGTATATATAGGACGAAGAAATAGATCAAGGGAGCCATGAGGGCCCATGAGGGTGGAGGGCGCGCCCCCCTGCCTCGTGCCTTCCTCGTTGCTTCCCTTACGTACACCCAAGTCTTCTGGATTGCTTCCATTCCAAAAATAACTCTCCTGAAGGTTTCATTCCGTTTGGACTCCGTTTGATATTCCTTTTCTGCGAAACACTGAAACAAGGGAAAAATAGAAACTGGCACTGGGCTGTGGGTTAATAGGTTAGTCCCAAAAATAATATAAAAATGTTTAGTAAAGCCCATAAACATCCAAAACAGATAATATAATAGCATGAATACTTCATAAATTATAGATACGTTGGAGACGTATCACTCCCCAAGAGGTGTGGTATCTGCTACGGAAGGGCACAATATGGAAGAGTAGTTCTCCAGACCTATAGTTCTCAAGAGTGCCGAATACTACATAGAGAGTGACTCATCTGAAATAGTGCACCTCTTTGTCGGGGATAATTCCCTGAAAGGTAGTATAGCTCTGTTCGATGCGAGATCAGTTGAACTGCATTTTGTCAAGGGTATCCTTGTAAATGAGGTTTAAACTGCTGCCTCTGTCCATAAGCACCATGGTTAGTCTAAAGCCATCTACTATAGGGTCGTGGACTAGTGTGGCGGGTGCTTGGATGGGGCATGCCCTTGGTTCGTCCTCTTCGGCGAATGTGATTGGTGCATCCATGCATGAATTTACGGCTGTCACCTGGTGGACTTGGCCAAGCTCTTGAAGGGCTCTTTTCCTCTGATTGTTTGAGAAGAATGTCTCGTAGGTCATCAAAACATCATTATTGTTGTATGGAGGTGTTGTTGATCGTCTACTGGGGGTGTGAGTCCGAGGATGGCTTCGCTGCTCTTGGCCACCTACCTGACCACCCAACAAGCTCGAAGCCCATGGGTTGGATTTGTGTTCAGCGAGACCGAGTGTATGGGGCATGGTTTGTCCAGTAGCTCATCCGGGATTGTTCTGGGTCCGACGAGGGATCTATTCTTCTTTTCTATGGGCTCATGTTCAGGCAACCGCCGTGGGTATATGCATTTTGCCCGAGCTTGTACGAGTTGCTCGATATGGGTTGATTTCACGCACATTTGTTGTGCTTTTCAAGTGCTTTCCATGGCGCAATATTTGCGTACCAGGTCCGATAATTCGGTGAAGCTTTGTACATGGCGACGAGCGAGGGCATTCAAGATTCCTTCGTCTTGGCAATTGTACCGAAAGGTCACTATGATTTCTTGGTCGCAACAGTATGCCATCCTATCTTTGACTAGGAGGAATCTGGCCGAAAAGTGGTGGACCGTTTCCTTGAGCTGCTTCTTTATGAACATTAAATCCCATATGTCTGGCTTCCTGGAGTTACTTGAGGATACTCGACGTGGGGGTTGGGTGGGGAAAAACTTTGTCCCCCAATGGGTTGCATATCCAGACCACTGGCGGCAGTGTCCAACACTATCGTAGTATTCGGCGCACCAAGTTTGAAATCCAGACTATTAACTGGATGTTGTTGTACGGACTCAAGGTCACGCTTCGAGTCGGGGCTCAGTTCCACGCTCTGTTCAGGATGAACATCGGACCCTGGGCTAGAAGTCGGGGCGAGGTGATCGGGAACCCTAATTTAGTTTGTTTCCAACTTTGGTGACTAAGAGTCTTCAGCCAAATCCTCGATGATGGCAATGAGGTGCGTGACGGGCGGGATATAAATTTCCCCGTTATCGGGGTTTAAGCCCGATTTGATCATAGTACAAGGATCGGTCGTCGAATAGTCCCATGGCCTCGATCCAGTCTAGTAGATCATTCGATGATGAGAGGTATGTTAGGTCCAAACTTCCCAAGTATTCGGGGTTGACCCGCAGTACGACCGTTTTGGGGATGCTCAAAATCGGGCCCAGGCGATGTTCGGCCAGAAACAGTTTGGATGAACTGACGAGTTCGGGCTCTCGGGCCTGGCCCCGTATGACGTTAGTCCTTGTTAGGCTTGCTGATCCCGAAGTTAAAGCATTGGGATCATTAAGCTTTTTGGCGGGAGCTAAAGATATTGTTAGAGTAAGATGTCCCCGGGAATCAGCGATGAACTGTAGGCTTCCGAAACTGATCTTCTGGTCGAGTGTGAACCTTCTAACCCGATGAAAGGATCAAGAAGAGGTGTCTAGAGGGGGTATTAGACCCTCAACAAAGTAAAGTAGCAATTTTTAATTTCTTTAAGTTAAGGTGGAGTTTTAGCACAAGTTTAAACATTCACAATACATTTCAAGAATGCATGGCAAGAGTATACTGCTACCTCCTGAGCACTACGTTGGATTTCCTTGAAGAGGAAAGGGTGATGCACCAAAGTAGCATAAGTATTTCCCTCAGTTTTTGAGATCCAAGGTATCAATCCAGTAGGAGGCTACACGCGAGTCCCTCGTACCTGCACAAAACAAATAACTCATCGCAACCAACGCAATAAGGGGTTGTCAATCCCTTCACGGTCACTTACGAGAGTGAGATCTGATAGATATGATAAGATAATATTTTTGGTATTTTTATGATAGAAATACAAAGTAAAATAAAAGCAAAGTAAAAAGCGAAGGAAATAACTAAGTATTGGAAGATTAATATGATGAAGATAGACCCGGGGGCCATAGGTTTCACTAGTGGCTTCTCTCAAGAGCATAGGTATTTTATGGTGGTTGAACGAATTACTGTTGAGCAATTGACAGAATTGAGCATAGTTATGAGAATATCTAGGTATGATCATGTATATAGGCATCACGTCCGAGACAAGTAGACCGACTCCTGCCTGCATCTACTACTTTTACTCCACTCATCGACCGCTATCCAACATGCATCTAGAGTATTAAGTTAATGAAAACAGAGTAATGCCTTAAGAAAAATGACATGATGTAGAGGGATAGATTCATGCAATATGATAAAAAACCCATCTTGTTATCCTCAATGGCAACAATACAATACAATACATGCCTTGCTGCCCCTACTGTCACGAGGAAAGGACACTGCAAGATTGAACCCAAAGCTAAGCACTTCTCCCATTGCAAGAAAGATCAATCTAGTAGGCCAAACCAAACTGATAATTCAAAGAGACTTGCAAAGATAACCCATCATACATAAAAGAATTCAGAGGAGATTAAAATATTGTTCATAGATAATCTTGATCATAAACCCACAATTCATCGCTCTCAACAAACACACCGCAAAAAGAAGATTACATCGAATAGATCGCCACAAGAGAGGGGGAGAACATTGTATTGAGATACAAAAAGAGAGAAGAAGCCATCTAGCTAATAACTATGGACCCGTAGGTCTGAGGTAAACTACTCACACTTCATCGGAGGGGCTATGGTGGTGATGTAGAACCCCTCCGTGATCGATGCCCCCTCCGGCGAAGCTCTGGAACAGGCCCCAAGATGGGATCTCGTGGATACAGAAAGTTGCGGCGGTGGAATTAGGATTTTGCCTCTGTATCTGATCGGTTGGGGGTATGTAGGTATATATCGGAGGAAGGAGTACGTCGGTGGAGCAACAGGGGGCCCACGAGGGTGGAGGGCGCGCCTGGGGGGTAGGCGCGCCCCCTACCTCGTGGCCTCCTGGATCATGTTCGGTGGGAAAATCATGTTCTCGAAGGTTTCATTTCATTTGGACTCCATTTGATATTCCTTTTCTTCGAAACCCTAAAATAGGCAAAAAAACAGCAATTCTGGGTTGGGCCTCCGGTTAATAGGTTAGTCCCAAAATTAATATAAAAGTGGATAATAAAGCCCAATAATGTCCAAAACAGTAGATAATATAGCATGGAGCAATCAAAAATTATAGATACCTTGGAGACGTATCAAGCATCCCCAAGCTTAATTCCTGCTCGTCCTCGAGTAGGTAAATGATAAAAAACATAATTTTTGATGTGGAGTGCTACTTGGCATAATTTTAAAGTAATTCTTCTTAATTGTGGTATAAATATTTAGATCCGAAAGATTCAAGATAAAAGTTTAATATTGACATAAGAATAATAATACTTCAAGCATACTAACAAAGCAATCATGTCTTCTCAAAATAACATGGCCAAAGAAAGTTATCCCTACAAAATCATATAGTCTGGCTATGCTCTATCTTCACCACACAAAATATTTAAATCATGCACAACCCCGATGACAAGCCAAGCAATTGTTTTATACTTTTGACATTCTCAAACTTTTTCAATCTTCACGCAATACATGAGCGTGAGCCATGGATATAGCACTATATTTGGAATAGAATGGTGGTTGTGGAGAAGACAAAAAGGGGAAGATAGTCTCACATCAACTAGGCGTATTAACGGGCTATGGAGATGCCCATGAATAGATATCAATGTGAGTGAGTAGGGATTGCCATGCAACGGATGCACTAGAGCTATAAGTATATGAAAGCTCAGCAAAAGAAACTAAGTGGGTGTGCATCCAACTTGCTTGCTCACGAAGACCTATGGCATTTTGAGGAAGCCCATCATTGGAATATACAAGCCAAGTTCTATAATGAAAAGTTCCCACTAGTATATGAAAGTGACGAAATGAGGGACTCTCTATCATGAATATCATGGTGCTACTTTGAAGCACAAGTGTGGTAAAGGATAGTAACATTGTCCCTTCTCTCTTTTTCTCTCATTTTTTATTTGGGTCATTTCTCTCTTTTTATGGCCTCTTTTCTTTCCCCTTCCCTTTTTAAATATTTTTCATCCGGAGTCTCATCCCGACTTGTGGAGGAATCATAGTCTCCATCATCCTTTCCTCACTGGGACACTGTTATAATAATGACGATCATCACACTTTTATTTTCTTACAACTCAACAATTACAACTTGATACTTAGAACAAGATATGACTCTATATGAATGCCTTCGGCGGTGTACGGGGATATGCAATGAATCAAGAGTGACATGTATGAAAGAATTATGAATGGTGGCTTTGCCACAAATACGATGTCAACTACATGATCATGCTAAGCAATATGACAATGATGGAGTGTGTCATAATAAACGGAACGGTGGAAAGTTGCATGGAAATATATATCGGAATGGCTATGGAAATGCCATAATAGGTAGGTATGGTGGCTGTTTTGAGGAAGGTATATGGTGGGTGTATGATACCGGCGAAAGGTACGCGGTATTTAGAGAGGCTAGCAATGGTGGGAGGAAGAAAAGTGCATATAATCCATGGACTCAACATTAGTCATAAAGAACTCATATACTTATTGCGAAAATCTACAAGTTATCAAAGAAAAGTATTACGCGCATGCTCCTAGGGGAATAGATTGGTAGGAAAAGACCATCACCCGTCCCCGACCGCCACTCATAAGGAAGACAGTCAAAAAATAAATCATGCTCCGACTTCATCGCATAACGGTTCACCATACGTGTGTGCTACGGGAATTACAAACTTTAACACAAGTATGTCTCAAATTCACAACTACTCAACTAGCACAACTTTAATATCATCATCTTCATATCTCAAAACAATTATCAAGTATCAAACTTCTCATAACATTCAACACACTCATAAGAAAGTTTTTACTATTCTTGAATACCAAGTATATTAGGATTATTTAAGAAAAGTACCATGATATTTAAGACTATGAAAATAATCTAAGTGAAGCATGATAGATCAATAGTTTCTATAAAACAAATCCACCACCATTCTCCAAAAGATATAAGTGAAGTACTAGAGCAAAACTATATAACTCAAATGATATAAGCGAAGCACATAGAGTATTCTAACAAATTCCAAATCATGTATGGCTCTCTCAAAAGGTGTGTACAGCAAGGATGATTGTGGTAAACTAAAAAATAAAGACTCAAATCATAAAATATGCTCCAAGCAAAACACATATCATGTGGTGAATAAAAATACAGCTCCAAGTAAAGTTACTGATAGAAGTAGACGAAAGAGGGGATGCCTTCCGGGGCATCCCCAAGCTTTGGCTTTTAGGTGTCCTTAGATTATCTTGGGGGTTACATGTGCATCTCCAAGCTTAGGCTCTTGCCACTCCTTGTTCCATAATCCATCAAATCTTTACCCAAAACTTGAAAACTTCACAACACAAAACTCAAAGTAGAAAATCTCGTGAGCTCCATTAGCGAATGAAAACAAAAGACCACTTCAAGGTACTATAATGAACTCATTATTTATTTATATTGGTGTTAAACCTACTGTATTCCAACTTCTCTATGGTTTATAAACTATTTTACTAGCCATAGATTCATCAAAATAAGCAAACAACACACGAAAAACTGAATCTGTCAGAAACAGAACAGTCTGTAGTAATCTGTGACTAACGCAAACTTATGGAACCCCAAAAATTCTAAAATAAATTGCTGGACGTGAGGAATTTATCTATTAATAATCTTCAAAAATAATTAACTAAATAGCACTTTCTAAATAAAAATGGCAGCAGTTGTCGTGAGCGCTAAAGTTTCTGTTTTTTACAGCAAAATTAACAAGACTTTCCCCAAGTCTTCCCAATGGTTCTACTTGGCACAAACACTAATTAAACACAAAAAACACAACCAAAACAGAGGATAGGTAAATTATTTATTACTAAACAGGAGCAAAAAGCAAGGAATAAAAATAAAATTGGGTTGCGTCCCAACAAGTGCTATCGTTTAACGCCCCTAGCTAGGCATAATAAGCATGGATAGATCTAGGTATTGCCATCTTTGGTAGGAAATCCATAAGTGCCTCTCATAATAGATTCATAAGGTAATTTAATATTCTTTCTAGGAAAGTGTTCCTTGCCTTTCCTTAACGGAAATTGGAATCTAATATTTACTTCCTTCATATCAATAATTGCACCAATCGTTCTAAGGAAAGGTCTACCAAGAATAATAGGACATGAAGGATTAAAATCTATGTCAAGAAAAATAAAATCTATGGGTACATAATTCCTATTTGCAACAATAAGAACATCATTAATTCTTCCCATAGGTTTCTTAATAGTGGAATCCGCAAGGCGCAAGTTTAAAGAGCAATCATCAAAATCACAGAAACCTAACAAATCATACAAAGTCTTTGGAATCGTGGAAACACTAGCACCCAAATCACACAAAGCATATCATTAATGATCTTTAATTTTAATTTTAATAGTTGGTTCCCACTCATCATAAAGTTTTCCAGGGATAGAAACTTCCAATTCAAGTTTTTCTTCATAAGATTACATCAAGGCATCAACGATATGTTTAGTAAACGCTTTATTTTGACTATAAGCATGACAAGAATTTAGCATGGATTGCAACAAAGAAATACAATCAAACAAAGAGCAATTTTCATAATTAAATTCCTTGAAATCCAAAATAGTGGGTTTAGCAACATCTAGGGTTTTAATTTCTTCAATCCCACTTTTATCAATTTTAGCATCAAGATCTAAGAACTCCGAATTTTTGGAACGCATTCTAGGTAAAGGTGGATCATATTCAGTCCCGTCATTATCAAGATTCATATTGCAAAACAAAAATTTAATAGGGGACACATCAATAACTTTTAGATCTTCATATTTATTTTCATAGGAACTAGAAGAACACGCTCTTATAAAGGCATCTTTCTTAGCACGCATCCTAGCGGTTCTTTCTTTGCACTCATCAATGGAAATTCTCATGGCTTTGAGAGACTCATTGAGATCATGCTTAGGAGGAATAAATCTAAGTTTCAAATAATCAACATCAAGAGAAATTCTATCAATGTTCCTAGCTAACTCATCAATCTTAAGAAATTTTTCTTCAATCAAAGCATTGAAATTCTTTTGCGAAGTAATAAATTCCTTAATATTAGATTAAAAATCAGAGGGCATCTTATTATAATTTCTATAAGAACTGTTGTAGGAATTACCATAATTGTTAGAGGGATTACTAGGATAAGGCCTAGGATTAAAATTTCCTCTATACGTGTTGTTACCAAAATTGTTCCTACCAACAAAATTCACATCCATAGATTCATTATTATTCTCAATCAAAGTAGACAAGGGCATATCATTAGGATCAGAAGAAACACTCTTACTAGCAAATAATTTCATAAGTTCATCCATCTTTCCACTCAAAACATTAATTTCTTATATCGCATGCACCTTTTTATTAGTAGATCTTTTAGTATGCCATTGAGAATAATTAACCATAATATTATCTAGGAGTTTAGTAGCTTCTCCTAAAGTGATTTCCATAAAAGTGCCTCCCGCGGCCGAATCTAACAGATTTCTAGAAGCAAAATTCAATCCGGCATAAAATTTTTGTATAATCATCCACAAATTCAAACCATGAGTACGGCAATTATGTATCATTAATTTCATCCTCTCCCAAGCTTGTGCAACATGTTCATGATCAAGTTGCTTAAAATTCATAATATCATTTCTAAGGGAGATGATCTTAGCGGGAGGAAAATACTTAGAGATAAAAGCATCTTTGCACTTGTTCCAAGAATCAATACTATTTTTAGGCAAAGACCAAAACCAAGCTTTAGCACGATCTCTAAGCGAAAAAGGAAATAGCTTCAATTTAACAATATCATTATCCACATCTTTCTTTTTTTGCATATCACATAGATCAACAAAGCTATTTAGATGGGTAGCGGCATCTTCACTAGGAAGGCCGGAAAACGGATCTTTCATAACAAGATTGAGCAAGGCAACATTAATTTCACAAGATTCAACATCGGTAAGAGGAGAAATCGGAGTGCTAATAAAATCATTGTTGTTGGTATTGGTAAGGTCACACAATTTAGTGTTATCTTGAGCCATCGTGACAAGAAAGCAATCCAACACACAAGCAAACAAAAAGCAAGCGGGCAAAAAGAGGCAAATAGAGAAAGAGAGGGAGGATAGAGAGAGAGGCGAATAAAATGGCAAGGGTGAAGTTGGGGGAGAGGAAAACGAGAGGCAAATGGCAAATAATGTAATGCGGGAGATAAGGGTATGTGATGGGTACTTGGTATATTGACTTTTGCGTAGACTCCCCGGCAACGGCGCCAGAAATCTTCTCTGCTTCCTCTTGAGCACTGCGTTGGATTTCCTTGAAGAGGAAAGGGTGATGCAACAAAGTAGTGTAAGTATTTCCCTTAGTTTTTGAGAACCAAGGTATCAATCCAGTAGGAGGCTACGCACGAGTCCCTCGTACCTGCAAAAAAACAAATAACTCCTCGCAACCAACGCGATAAGGGGTTGTCAATCCCTTCATGGTCACTTACGAGAGTGAGATCTGATAGATATGGTAAGATAATATTTTTGGTATTTTTATGATAGAGATGCAAAGTAAAATAAAAGCAAAGTAAAAAAGCAAAGGAAATAACTAAGTATTGGAAGATTAATATGATGACGATAGACTCGGGGGCCGTAGGTTTCACTAGTGGCTTCTCTCAAGAGCATAGGTATTTTACGGTGGGTGAACGAATTACTGTTGAGCAATTGACATAATTGAGCATAGTTATGAGAATATCTAGGTATGATCATGTATATAGGCATCACGTCTGAGACAAGTAGACCGACTCCTGCCTGCATCTACTACTATTACTCCACTCATCGACCGCTATCCAGCATGCATCTAGAGTATTAAGTTAATGAAAACAGAGTAATGCCTTAAGCAAGATGACATGATGTAGAGGGATAGATTCATGCAATATGATAAAAAACCATCTTGTTATCCTCGATGGCAACAATACAATACGTGCCTTGCTGCCCCTACTATCACTGGGAAAGGACACCGCAAGATTGAACCCAAAGCTAAGCACTTCTCCCATTGCAAGAAAGATCAATCTAGTAGGCCATACCAAACTGATATTTCGAAGAGACTTGCAAAGATAACCAATCGTACATAAAAGAATTCAGAGGAGATTCAAATATTGTTCATAGATAATCTTGATCATAAACCCACAATTCATCGGTCTCAACAAACACACCGCAAAAAGAAGATCAAATCGAATAGATCTCCACAAGAGAGGGGGGAGAACATTGTATTGAGATCCAAAAAGAGAGAAGAAGCCATCTAGCTAATAACTATGGACCCGTAGGTCTGAGGTAAACTACTCACACTTCATCGGATAGGCTATGGTGATGATGTAGAAGCCCTCCGTGATCGATGCCCCCTCCGGCGGAGCTCCGGAACATGCCCCAAGATGGGATCTCGTGGATACAAAAAGTTGCGGCGGTGGAATTAGCGTTTTGGCTCCGTATCTGATCGTTTGGGGGTACGTAGGTATATATAGGAGGAAGGAGTACGTCGGTGGAGCAACAGGGGGGCCACGAGGGTGGAGGGTGCGCCTGGGAGGGGGGGTAGGCGCGCCCCCCTACCTCGTGGCCTCCTCCTTTGTTTCTTGACGTAGGGTCCAAGTCTCCTGGATCATGTTCGGTGAGAAAATTACGTTCCCGAAGGTTTCATTCCGTTTGGACTCCGTTTGATATTCCTTTTCTTCGAAACCCTAAAATAGGCAAAGAAACAGCAATTCTGGGCTGGGCCTCCGGTTAATAGGTTAGTCCCAAAAATAATATAAAAATGGATAATAAAGCCCAATAATGTCCAAAACAGTAGATAATATAGCATGGAGCAATCAAAAATTATAGATACGTTGGAGACGTATCATATACGAGCAGCGGAAAGTAAAGCATGCAAGTTGCAAGAAAGTAAGGGGATGGGATTGGAGTGTGCAAACGCAATTGGTGACACGGAGATTTTTGGCATGGTTTCAATAGGTGGTGCTATTGTACATCCACGTTGATGGAGACTTCAACCCACGAAGGGTAACGGTTGCGCGAGTCCACGGAGGGCTCCACCCATGAATGGTCCACAAAGAAGCAACCTTGTCTATCCCACCATGGCCATTGCCCATGAAGGACTTGCCTCACTTGGGTAGATCTTCACGAAGTAGGTGATCTCCTTGCCCTTACAAACTCCTTGGTTCAACTCCACAATCTTGACGGAGGATCCCAGGTGACACCTAAGAAATCTAGGAGACACCACTCTCCAAAAGGTAATAGATGGTGTGTTGACGATGAACTCCTTGCTCTCGTGCTTCAAATGATAGTCTCCCCAACACTCAACTCTCTCTCACATATTTGGATATGGTGGAAAGATGATTTGAGTGGAAAGAAACGTGGGAAAGGCTAGAGATCCAGATGATTTGAAAGGTGATTTGCATAGGCAAGTAAGATGCAGATGGACTCAAGTCTAGCAACGGGGGCATATGTCTCACCATAGTCCATACCTTCGACTTGAGTGTAGCCTTGGGCGACGAGACGTGCTTTGTTGCGAACGACTTGTCCATCTTCATCTTGCTTGTTGAGAAACACCCATTTGGTACCGATGATGTTGTGGATGTTATCGGGCTTCTCAACCCATATGTCCAGACTTGGTTCCTCTCAAAGTTGTGTAGCTCTTCGTGCATGGCATTTGTCCAATCCAGATCTTCCAATGCTTTTTCAACTTTCATAGGTTCAATGCTAGAGATGAATGAATAATGTTCACAAACATTAGCCAAACGAGTTTTAGAGCGAGTGATTCTCCTGGTTTGGATATCATTGAAGATTTGTTCGATGGGATGGTCTCGTGAAACTCTTGCTCTAACTCGTGACAGTTTTTGCTTGGGTCGCGGTGGAACATCTTCTTCATCATCTTGTTCTTCCTCTTGGACTTTTTCATTGTTGATGTTGTTGTTCTCTTGTCGATGTGGAGAAGGAGGTTGATGAGGTTCATCTTTGTGTACTTCCTCGTGTTCTTCATCTTGATGTGTCCCACTTGTGGATGCCTCCGTGTCAACTCTTGATTCACCTTGTTGTGAGGTAGAAGCTTCCACTTGGACGGACGAGGTACTCTGCTTCACCTCCGTTGGACGAATCTTGCCAATAGGAAAGTCTTGGATTGCTTCCAAAGGGTATTTGTCTTTGATATCTACTACGCAACCTTCTTCTTGTAGACGTTGTTGGGCCTCCAAGTGAAGAGGTTTGTAGGACACTAGCAAATTTCCCTCAAGTGGATGACCTAAGGTTTATCAATCCGTGGGAGGTGTATGATGAAGATGGTCTCTCTCAAACAACCCTGCAACCAAATAACAAAGAGTCGTGTCCCCAACACACCCAATACGATGGTAAATTGTATAGGTGCACTAGTTCGGCGAAGAGATGGTGATACAAGTGCAATTTGGATGGTATATATAGGTTTTTGTAATATGAAAATATAAAAACAGCAAAGTAGCAAGTGGTAAAAGTGAGCGTAAACGGTGTTGCAATGCTAGGAAACAAGGCCTAGGGTTCATACTTTCACTAGTGCAAGTTCTCTCAACAATAATAACATAATTGGATCATATAACAATCCCTCAACATGCAACAAAGAGTCACTCCAAAGTCACTAATAGCGGAGAACAAACGAAGAGATTATTGTAGGGTATGAAACCACCTCAAAGTTATTCTTTCCGATCAATCCATTGGGATATTCCTATAAATGTCACAAACAGCCCTAGAGTTCATAGTAAAATAACACCTGAAGACACAAATCAACCAAAACCCTAATGTCACCTAGATACTCCAATGTCACCTCAGGTATCCGCGGTTTTGATTATACGATATGCATCACACAATCTCAGATTCATCTATTTAACCAACACAAAGAACTTCAAAGAGTGCCCCAAAGTTTTTACCAGAGAGTCAAGACAAAAACGTGTGCCAACCCCTATGCACAAGTTCACAAGGTCACAGAACTCGCAAGTTGATCACCAAAATATACATCAACTGGATCACGTGAATATCCCATTGTCACCACAGATAAGCACATGCAAGACATACATCAAGTGTTCTCAAATCCTTAAATACTCAAGCCGATAAGATAACTTCAAAGGGAAAACTCAATCCATTACAAGAAGATACAGGGGGAGAAGCATCATAAGATCCAACTATAATAGAAAATCTCGCGATACATCAAGATCGTGCCATATCAAGAACACGAGAGAGAGAGAGAGAGATCAAACACATAGCTGCCGGTACATACCCTCAGCACCGAGGGTGAACTACTCCCTCCTTATCATGGAGCGAGCCGGGATGATGAAGATGGCCACCGGTGATGGATCCCCACTCCGGCAGGGTGCCGGAACAGGGTCCTGATTGGTTTTTGGTGGCTACAGTGGCTTGCAGCGGTGGAACTCCCGATCTAGGTTATTTTCTGGAGGTTTTGGGATTTATAGGAGAGGTTGGCGTCGAGAACAAGTTAGGGGGCCCCACGGAGAGTCCACGAGGCACAGGGGCGCGCCCTCCACCCTCATGGGGCTCACGGGACTCCCCTCTGGTAACTCTTCGTTCTAGTATTTTTTATATTTTCCAAAAAAAATCTCCGTTGATTTTCAGCGCATTCCGAGAACTTTTATTCCTGCACAAAAACAACACCACGGTAGTTCTGCTAAAAACAACGTTAGTCCGGGTTAGTTCTAACTAAATCATACCAAAATCATGCAAAAATATGATAAACATGGCATGAATACATCAAAAATTATAGATACGTTGGAGATATATCAGCATTCCCAAGCTTAATTCATGCTCGTCCTCGAGTAAGTAAATGATAAAAATAGAATTTTTGATGTGGAATTCTACCTAATATATTTATAAATGTAATCTTCTTTATTGTGGCAAGAATATTCAGATCCGTAAGTTCAAAACAAAATTTGAATATTGACATAAAAACAATAATACTTTAAGCATACTAACAAAGCAATCATTTCTTCTCAAAATAACATGGCCAAAGAAAGTTATCCCTACAAAATTATATAGTCTGGCTATGCTCTATCTTCATCACACAAAATATTTAAATCATGCACAACCCCGATGACAAGCCAAGCAATTATTTCATACTTTTGATGTTCTCAAACTTTTTCAATCTTCACGCAATACATGAGCGTGAGCCATGGATATAGCACTATAGGTGGAATAGAGGGGTGGTTGTGAAGAAGACAAAAAGGAGAAGATAGTCTCACATCAACTAGGCGTATCAACGGGCTATGGAGATCCCCATCAATAGATATCAATGTGAGTGAGTTGGGATTGCCATGCAACGGATGCACTAGAGTTATAAGTGTATGAAAGCTCATCATTGGAATATACAAGCCAAGTTCTATAATGAAAATTCCCACTAGTATATGAAAGTGACAAAAGAGGACACTCTATCATGAAGATCATGGTGCTACTTTGAAGCACAAGTGTTGAAAAAGGATAGTAACATTGTCCCTTCTCTCTTTTTTCCCCCATTTTTTATTTTTATTTTTTATTTTTTATTTGGGCCTTTTTTCCTTTTTATGGCCTCTTTTTTCTTTTTCTTTTATTTTTTGTCCGGAGTCTCATCCCGACTTGTGGGGGAATCACAGTCTCCATCATCTTTTCCTCACTGGGACAATGCTCTAATAGTGAAGATCATCACACTTTTATTTACTTACAACTCAAGAATTACAACTCGATACTTAGAATAAAATATGACTCTATGTGAATGCCTCCGACGGTGTACCGGGATGTGCAATGAGTCAAGAGTGACATGTATGAAAGAATTATGAATGGTGGCTTTGCGACAAATATGATGTCAACTACATGAACATGCAAATCAATATGACAATGATGGAGCGTGTCATAATAAACGGAATGTTGGAAAGTTGCATGGCAATATATCTCGGAATGGCTATGGAAATGCCATAATAGGTAGGTATGGTGGCTCTTTTGAGGAAGGTAATGGTGGGTGTATGGTACCGTCGAAAGTTGCGCGGCACAAGAAAGGCTAGCAATGGTGGAAGGGTGAGAGTGCGTATAATCCATGGACTCAACATTAGTCATAAAGAACTCACATACTTATTGCAAAAATCTATTAGTTATCGAAATGGATTACTATGCGCATGCTCCTAGGGGGATAGATTGGTATGAAAAGACCATCACTCATCCCCGACCGCCACTCATAAGACAATCAAAAAATAAATCATGCCCCGACTTCATCACATAACGGTTCACCATACATGCATGCTACGGGAATCACAAACTTTAACACAAGAATCTCTCAAATTCACAACTACTCACTAGCATGACTCTAATGTTACCATCCTCATATCTCAAAACAATCATAAGGAATCAAACTTCACATAGTATTCAATGAAGTTTATATGAAAGTTTTTATTATATCCCTCTTGGATGCACATCATATTAGGACTAAATTCATAACCAAAGCAAATTATCATGCTGTTTAAAGACTCTCAAAATGGTATAAGTGAAGCATGAGAGTTCAAAAATTTCTTCAAAATAAAACTATCTACGTGCTCTAAAAAGATATAAGTGAAGCACTAGAGCAAACAAAAAACTACTCCAAAAGATATAAGTGAAGATCAATGAGTAGTCGAATAATTATGTAACTATGTGAAGACTCTATAACATTTAAGAATTTTATATCTTGGGATATTATTCAAATAGCAAGCAAAACAAAATAAAATGACATTGCAAGGATAACACATATCATGTGAAGAAGCAAAAACTTAGCCTCAACGGCGGCTAACCGATAATTGTTGATGAAGAAAGGTGGGATGCCTACCGGGGCATCCCCAAGCTTAGATGCTTGAGACTTCTTGAAATATTAATTAGGGATGCCTTGGGATCCCCGAGCTTGAGCTTTTGTGTCTCCTTAATTTTTTCATATCACGGTTTCCCTAATTCTTAAAAACTTCATCCACACAAAACTCAACAAGAACTCGTGAGATAAGTTAGTATAAATCCTGCAAAACCTTATCATTCTCTACTGTAGAAAATCAATAATATTATAATTTGATATTTCCTACTAAATGCCTCTTCATATTTAACACTCCTATCCTCAAATAGAATCATTAAACAAGCAAACATATGCAAACAATGCAAACATAACAGCAATCTGTCTAAACATGATAGTTTTAAAGAATGCAAGAGGAATCATACTTATTTAACTCCCAAAATTCTGGAAAATTACCACACTGTAGAAAATTTGTTGTTACTCATTGTGTGAAAGTTTCAAGATTTTATCATGGTCTGACTATTCACAAATATTCAAAACATGACAACAAACTTTCTGTTTTCAAACAACAACATATAGACTTGCAAAATAAGCATGGTAAAGGCTACACTTGACCTTTTTATTGAAATAAAATATGCAAAACATTACTCTAAATAACAGCAAGCAAATCCTAATAAAATAAAATGACGCTCTAAGCAAAACACATATCACGTGGTGAATAGAAATATAGCTCCAAGTAAGGTTACCGATGAACGAAGACGAAAGATGGGATGTCATCCGAGTCATCCCCAAGCTTAGGCTCTTGGTTGTCCTTGAATATTACCTTGGTGTGACTTGGGAATCCCCAAGCTTAGGCTCTTACCACTCCTTATTCCATAGTCCATCGAATCTTTACCCAAAACTTGAAAACTTCACAACACAAAACTTAACAGAAAACTCGTAAGGTCTGTTAGTAAGAAAACAAATCACCACTTAGGTACTGTCAAGAAAAGATTTATAATGTTTATCACATGATTCCTAATGTACCATATCATTTCTAGAATTTATTTTAATAAATATAAGCCATAGAAACTAGAAAACAAGCAAACTATGCATCGAAAACAGAATTTGTCAAAAACAGAATAGTTTGTAGTAATCTGTAACTCTCAAATACTTATGTAACTCCAAATCTCCTGATAAATTAGATAGTCCTAGGCAATTTGTTTATTAATCTTCTGCAAAAATAATTAGTATTTTATCACGCTTCTGTTAAAAATGAGAATTGTTTACCTGAGTGCAAAAGTTTCTGTTTTTCAGCAAGTTCAAATCAACTATCGCCGTAAGCCCTCCCAAAGGTCTTAATTGGCACTTTATTCAAACAAAAGCTATAAACCATGATTACTACAATAGCTTAATCATGTGTACACACTAAAACAGTAGGGGTAAATATTGGGTTGTCTCCCAACAAGCACTTTTCTTTAATGCCTTTCTAGCTAGGCATGATGATGTCAATGATGCTCACATAAAAGATAAGAGTTGAAATATAAAGGGAGCATCATGAAGCATACGACTAACACATTTAAGTCTAACCCACTTCCTATGCATAGGAATTTTGTGAGCAAACAAGTTATGGGAACAAGAATCAACTTGCATAGGAAGGTAAAGAAAGCAAAACTTCAAGATTTTCACCACATAGAGAGGAAACTTGATATTATTGCAATTCCTACAAGCATATATTCCTCCCTCATAATAATTTTCAGTAGCATCATGAATAAATTCAACAATATAACTATCACATAAAGCACTATTTTCATGATGTGCAAGCATATAAATTTTACTACTCACCACATGAATAGTAGTGGGAGCAAACTCAACGAAATAATTATCATGTGAGGTATAATCCAATTGAAAATGAAAATCATGATGACAAGTTTCTTGGTTATCATTATTCTTTATAGCGTAAAAGTCATCACAATAATCATCATAAATAGGGGGCATGCTCTCATCATAATAAATTTGCTCATCAAAACATGGGGGACAAAAAATATCATCTTCATCAAACATAGCATCCCCAAGCTTGTGGATTTGCATATCATTAGCATCGTGGATATTTAAATAATCAATACTAACAATATTGCAATAATGCTCATCATTCAAAGATCTAGTGCAAACATTTTAATGCAATGTTCTTCTAACACTTTGGCATAATTATCGGAATCCTTATTTTCACGGAAGACATTAAAAAGATGAAGCATATGAGGCAACCCCAATTCCATTTTTTTGTAGTTTTCTTTTATAGACTAAACTAGTGATAAAACAAGAAACTAAAAGATTCGATTGCAAGATCTAAAGATATACCTTCAAGCACTAACCTCCCCGGCAACGGCGCCAGAAAAGAGCTTCATGTCTACTACACAACCTTCTTCTTGTAGATGTTGTTGGGCCTCCAAGTGCAGAGGTTTGTAGGACAGTAGCAAATTTCCCTCGAGTGGATGACCTAAGGTTTATCAACCCGTGGGAGGCATAGGATGAAGATGGTCTCTTTCAAACAACCCTGCAACCAAATAACAAAGTGTCTCTTGTGTCCCCAACACACCCAATAAAATGGTAAATTGTATAGGTGCACTAGTGCGGCGAATAGATGGTGATACAAGTGCAATATGGATGGTAGATATAGGTTTTTGTAATCTGAAAATATAAAAACAGCAAGGTAGAAAGTGGTAAAAGTGAGCTCAAGTGGTGTTGCAATGCTAGGAAACAAGGCCTAGGGTTCATACTTTCACTAATGCAAGTTCTCTCAACAATAATAACATAATTGGATCATATAACAATCCCTCAACATGCAACAAAGAGTCACTGCAAAGTCACTAATAGCGGAGAACGAACGAAGAGATAATTGTAGGGTACGAAACTACCTCAAAGTTATTCTTTCCAATCAATCCATTGGGCTATTCCTATAAGTGTCACAAATAGCCCTAGAGTTCGTAGTAAAATAACACCTTAAGACACAAATCAACCAAAACCCTAATGTCACCTAGATACTCAAATGTCACCTCAAGTATCCACAGGTATGATTATACGATATGCATCACACAATCTCAGAATCATCTATTCAACCAACACAAAGAACTTCAAAGAGTGCACCAAAGTTTCTACCGGAGAGTCAAGATGAAAACGTGTGCCAACCCCTATACATGAGTTCCCAAGGTCACAGAACTCGCAAGTTGATCACCAAAACATACATCAAGTGGATCACGTGAATATCCCATTGTTATCACAGATAAGCACATGCAAGAGATACATCAAGTGTTCTCAAATCCTTAAAGACTCAATCCGATAAGATAACTTCCAAGGGAAAACTCAATCCATTACAAGAAGATAGTGGGGGAGAAGCATCATAAGATCCAACTATAATAGAAAAGCTCACGATACATCAAGATCATGCCATATCAAGAACACGAGAGAGAGAGAGAGATATCAAACACATAGCTACTAGTACATACCCTCAGCCCCGAGGGTGAACTACTCCCTCCTCGTCATGGAGAGCGCTGGGATGATGAAGATGGCCACCGGTGATGGATCCCCCCTCCAGCAGTGTGCTAGAACAAGGTTCCGATTGGTTTTTGGTGGCTACAGAGGCTTGCAGCGGCGGAACTCCTGATCTAGGTTATTTTTTGGAGGTTTGGGGATTTATAGGAGATGTTCATGTCGAGAACAAGTTAGGGGGCCCCACGAAGAGTCCACGAGGCACGGGGGCATGCCTTAGGGGGTGGGTGTGCTCTCCACCCTCGTGGGGCCCACAGGTCTCCTCTCTGTTAAATCTTCGTCTCAGTATTTTTTATATTTTCCAGAAAAAATCTTCGTTGATTTTCAGCACATTCCGAGAACTTTTATTTCTGCACAAAAACAGCACCACACTAGTTATACTGAAAACAGCGTCAGTCCGGGTTAGTTCTAACCAAATCATACCAAAATCATGCAAAAATATTATAAACATGGCATGAATACATAAAAAGTTATAGATACGTTGGAGACGTATCAGTCTCCTACATCAATTGGCAATTGCTCTACTTGCGAGCCGTTAGATTCATCAAACTTCACATCTACCGTCTCTTTAACCTTTCGGGTGAAATTGTTGTATACACGGTATGTGTGAGAGTTTGAGCCATAACCGAGTAGGAAACCCTCATCAGATTTAGGAGAAAATTTAGAACGACGATGCTTATCAAGAATGTAAGACTTTGAGCCGAATACTTGAAAGTATCAAACTTGGGGTTTGTTATCGGTGAGAAGCTTGTATGCCGTCTTGCTGAGTAGCTTGTGAAGATATAAATGATTTGTTGTATGACAAGCTATCTCAACCGCTTCCGCCCAAATGTGTTTTGGCGTCTTGTACTCATCAAGAATTGTTCTCGCCATCTCAACAAGAGTCCGGTTCTTCCTCTCAATAACTCCACTTTGTTGAGGCATGTACGTAGCCGAGAACTCATGTGAAATCCCTTCTTCGTCAAGAAAGGTGTCCACATTTGCATTCTTGAACTCCGTTCTGTTGTCACTGCGAACCTACTTGATCTTCACTTGAAATTGATTTTGGGCCTTCCTAGCGAAGTTCTCGAAGATCTTTTACACCTGCGATTTATCATCAAGAAAGAACACCCACGTAAATCTTGAAAAATCATCAACTATGACTAGACCAACTGAGTTTCCACCGAGACTTTTATATGCGTTGGGACCAAAGAGATCCATATGAAGTAGCTCGAGCGGTCTTCTCGTGGTCATGATGTTCTTCATGGGGTGGCTTCCTCCAACTTGTTTTCCTGCTTGACAAGCACTACACAATCTATCCTTGTCAAATATAACATCTTTCACTCCAAGGATATGATCACCTTTGATAAGATTATCAAGATTTCACATTCCCACATGACCTAACCTTCTACGCTACAACCAAGCTTTAGAAGATTTAGCAATTAAGCAAGTTCTAGGTCGAGCCTTTTTAGTGAAATCAACAATGTATAGATCACCTCTACGTATACCAGCAAAGTCCTTTTTATGATTATCTCTTCGAAACACTTGGCAATCTACTTCAGTAAATAGGAAACTGAAGCAAAAGTCAGCTAGTCTAGATACGGAAAGTAAATTATAGACAAGAGATTCAACAAGCATAACATTTTGTATGGAGCTATCATATGAGATGGCCACCTTACCAAGGCCATCCACCTTACCCTTTGAGTTATCACCAAAAGTGACATATTATCAAGGGTCGTCATTTTTAGCAAGCTCATGAAACATATCCTTGTCTCCGATCATGTGATCAGTACATCCACTATCAAGAACCCATTCCTTTCCTACAGCCATGTAGCCGCGAAGATTAGCCATAAGACCAAAATGTATCATAGATTCATCGAGATCGAAGTAACTATCATCATCATCATCCTCATCATAGTATCCATGTTCAATATTGTCTTGTGATTGATCATTTCCTAGAGAGAGTGATTCATTAGATATATGATCATCACAATGTTCATCTTTATGAATTCTAATGACTTCGGAGATGATATTAGTAATGATTCAAACATCTCCTTTGGCATGCATAAGGGCATGAAGCTCAAATAGACAATCACCAAACTTAGGATCATTGGAATTCATCTTACTTAAGGCAATTGACTTATGAAGAATCATATTTAGATTTAGCAAGGAATAGTTTAGAAATCGTTCCTCAAGAAATCTCCATATGGTGTAAGCACAACCAAGAGTAGGCAAGCAAACAATCAAATTTCTAGGCAAACCTCTAGTAATAAGATTGACAGTTCTAAGGTTGCGGATCATGTCAAGAGACTCATTGGGAGTAGGATGCAAAGGATCAACAAGCGGTGCACAAGGGCTAGTAATGTACTTGTTCAAATGATATTCATTGAAAATCTCAAGCATCTCATTTTTCACTCATGAAAGAACTCTCCATCAAGTATAGGCACTCTACATCAAAGACTCCCCAACTTAGACTCATCCATCTTCCTCCAATGGTGATTAAACCAGAGCAATGGAGACCAATGCTCTGATACCAATTGAAAGGATCAAGAAGAGGTGTCTAGAGGGGGGATTAGACCCTCAACAAAGAAAAGTAGCAATTTTAATTTCTTTAAGTTAAGGTGGAGTTTTAGCACAAGTTTAAACATTCATAATAAATTTCAAGCAAGCATGGCAAGAGTATATGAGCAACAGAAAGTAAAGCATGCTAGTTGCAACAAAGTAAAGGGATGGGATTGGAGTGTGCAAACGCAATTGGAGACACAGAGATTTTTGGCATGGTTCCCATAGGTGATGCTATCATACGTCCACATTGATGGAGACCTCAACCCATGAATGGGTAATAGTTGCGCGTGTCCATGGAGGGCTCCACCCACGAAGGGTCCACGAAGAAGCAACCTTGTCTATCCCACCATGGCCATCGCCCACGAAGGACTTGCCTCACTTGGGTAGATCTTCACGAAGTAGGCGATCTCCTTGCCCTTACAAACTCCTTAGTTCAACTCTACAATCTTGGCAGAGGCTCCCAAGTGACACCTAACCAATCTAGGAGACCCCACTCTCCAAAAGGTAATAGATGGTGTGTTGATGATGAACTCCTAGCTCTTGTTCTTCAAATGAAAGTCTCCCCAACACTCAACTCTCTCTCACAGATTTGGATATGGTGGAAAGATGATTTGAGTGGAAAGCAACTTGGGGAAGGCTAGAGATCAAGATTCTTGTGGTTGGAATGGAATGTCTTGGTCTCAACACATGAGTAGATGGTTCTCTCTCAGGAAATGAGTAGTGGAAGCGTAGGCACGTTCTGATTGCTCCCTCTGCGAATGGAGGATGGGTGGAGGGGTATATATAGCCTCCACACAAAATATATTTGATACACACAATTCACCAAACTCGGTGGGACTGAATTGAGAAACTCAGTCAGACCAATATGGTTAAAAATGTGAACATTAGAGTTTTCTGTGGGACCGGTATGATCAACTCAGTGGGACTGATGTGCTAGGGTTAGGGTAAAACCTCAACTCGGTTTGACTGATTACACAAACTCGGTGAGACCGATTTTGGTAATAAGCAAAACAAAGAGTTGTTCAAGCAAGCTGGGTGAGACCGATTGCATATCTCGGTGGGACCGAGATAATTGCAACAGGCAATAGAGAGTTTGCAAGCCCATCTCGATGAGACCAAAATCCCATCAGTGAGACCGAACCTGATTAGGGTTTCTGGCAGTGGCTATGTCAAACGAACTCGGTGGCGCCGGATAGATCAAACCAGAGGGGCTGAGTTTGACTTTAGGTTTGGGACATATGTGGAAATGAGAAAGTGGTTGAGGTCTTTGGAGCATATGATTAAGCACTTTGAGCAAGCAAGCCATTAAGCAACACCTCATCCCCTTTTAATAGTATTGGCTTTTCCTATGGACTGAATGTGATCTTGGACCACTAAAATGATAATGCAGAGTCTTGAGCTTTTGCCAATGTTTGTCCTTAGCATCTTGAAGGGGTTCCACATCCTCTTGTCCATGCCACGCCTTTGTTGAACTCTCTGAAATATACTAGATAAAAGTATTAGTCCAACAAGAGATATGTTGACATTAATTACCAAAATAACCCAAGGAGCACTTGTGCTTTCACCTGACCGAGGCGGCTAGTTGGGTCGGCGTGCAGCATGATAGTGCCAGACGTGAAATTCTGGCCAAGGGCGAAGGCGTTCCCCATACAGATGCCACCTCCAATGGTTAGGCGAGCCATTGATCCACTGGAAATCCAACAGCGGAACTATCAATGAAAGCACCAATGTCGGTATCAAAACTGGCGGATCTCGGGTAGGGGGCCCCGAGCTTTGGATCTTGAATCATTGGGTAACAAGGGACGAAGGAGGCGATGTTTACCCAGGTTCGGGCCCTCTCAAAGAGGTAAAACCCTACGTCCTCCTCGATTATATTGAAGTGAATAGGATGATTACATAGTCGATCTACCATGATATCAGATGAACTAAACCCTAGGTGAGTAGGATGATGATTGTTCTAGCATCTACGAACTAAACCCTCCGGTTTATATAGACACCAGGGGTATTAGGGTTGCACATAGTCGGTTACAAGGAAAGAATAGACAAGCAGAATCATCTATCTTGACTTGGAGTATGCGCTAAGGCACCAAAGATCTCCTGTCTGGATACAAAGCCGCCTCATAGTCCGGTCTTTCAGCAGCTGTAGCATGGCCCACCTGTCCAGCCCATGAGAGATAAGTCAGCAGCCAGAGAACCCCCTAATCTAGGTCTCATTCAGTACTTACATGTGCATATATAGGTCTATGCTGCTTCTGGTGTTTACTGTTCACCCTCGTGTATGGGCGCGGGTGGTGTTTGTTAGAAATATGCCCTAGAGGCAATAATATTGTACCGTTATATTTCCGTCATTCATAATTATGAGTTTATATTTCATGCTATAACTGCAATGATTCTGTAATATGCGATTCAATGGAAAACTCATATGCACGTGTGGAATGATAAACGATAAAACTATAGGTTCCAGATGCAACCTCTAGGACTGGCTCAAGTTTTGTTGGTGATCAAGTTATTCCGATCTTAGTATACCATTGAGTGTAATGATAGTCCTAAAACAACATTGAGGGTATGATGTTAGAAGAATGATCATATTGAATCGACCCAAACTTGTATGTTATACTTTGTGATCGTATTGTCTAATATCATTTGTTATAACCCGGAGTGTTACATGTGTTCTAAAAGTTCCTCAGACCATAAGAGTGTCTCAGTTACTTCCTTCATGATGGTGGCCTTTGGGGTTGCTCAAGCATCACCTGTAACAAGGTGATCATAACGACAACTTTGAGGTTCACCGGAAAGTTTGACAAGTGACCGAACAACTCGAGAGTAGGATTTGCTCCTCCAACGATGGAGATATATTCTTTGGGCCCTCCTAGTGTGACAGCATCCATTATCGTCTGGCTAGACACATGTGACTTTCTCACGGGGATGCCGGAACATGTTAACAAGAAGGAAGAACAAAACCGGTAGTGGGAGCAACGGTATAGTGAGCATGGTGATGACTCAGGAGGATACTGATGCACACCGGGTTTTGTAAAGTATCATGAAGCAAAGGCAACATCACATGACAGCCAAGGTTCACTCGAATATTATTTGTGTAATCATAGGGACCGATATGGATGTCCACGGTTCCGCTATCAGTCATTGTACAAAGGGGTTTCATTCATGTCTATGATTTACCGAACCTACGGGGTTACAAGCTTAAGGTAATCATGATCTTATGAGTGTTAGTAGGACAGGAGTGATGAGAATATATTGGTGCAATTGTTTCATTAATATCTGGAATAGTTATGGAAGGTTCCGGAAGCGCTTCATGGTCACCGAAATGGTTACGGTGAATATCGGGTAATACCGGGTATTATCGGTTAATTATATATATGTGGAAAATGTTTTCAGGGATGTTAATATATATATATATATAATGATCTGAAAATGTTTAGAATATTTCATATTTAATTTAAATATCAATGGGCCTTAAAAGGCCAAGAGGTGGAGGGAAGCTCTGGCCACAAGGGCCCAAGTAGGAAGGCGCCCCCTTTCCTTATAGGGGGGGGGGGGCAAATTGGACAAGGGGAGGGTCCTACTCGTCCCCCTTTAGCTGGCACCCCAAGGGGGACTTTCCCCCCTTGGTGGAAGTCCTCTCCCTCCCATCTAACCTATATATACTAGAGGATTTCCACAATGTGGAGACACATGTTTTGGAGCCTCCTCTAGTTCATCTAGTACTAGTTCTAGTTGGTACTAGTTGTATAATTAGAGATAGCCCTAGCCACCTTGAATCCTCATAATTAGAAGCCCAATATGGTTCTAATATCCTCCCTCTAAATCTCTGGTGACGACTAGCTCTCGATCGTGAAGCGCTGCTCGATTATGAAGACCGTACGCTTGCAACCAAGTAGAGAGGATGTACTTTCGGTCTTCTGTTCGAGGGATCATTCAAGGGCGGTTCACGGGATCGTCATCGACGTTCAAGGGACTCCAAGTATGATCTACACAGACTCGTCTACTCCAGCTGCACTCTCAGAGTCGGTAATGATCGTTGATCACAACCCGTTATGCATCTTTGTATTGTTATTGGGTGATCGTAGGGAGATTTTTTTGCTTTCTACTATGTTTCCCAACAGTGTTAGTGTCACCCTCGACACATGCAATAGTGCATCTATTGGAGGGAGCAATGTTGATGAAGCTCTCCATCTCTCATTGTATGATCGTCATTGCTCAGATGTGTTGTGAGGTGGCTCCTGTCTATATGGCTCATATCTGCTACGTTGTACCCTGCTAGATTGGTGAGCATTCCAGTCTCTTTCGCATGGTCTTCTCGTCGCAACCGCTTTTGTAGCACAGATGATTGTTGTTGATGGAGAGACTGGTGGAGGACTGTGCGTCCTTCCCTTTCTACATGCGCCAGGGAAGGAAAACATTTGTTGTTGGGGACATTGTGGACCTTGTTGCACCCCGGCATTGGCAAAGCTTGTGTGCCCAGTAAGTGGTGTTTGCTGCGGAGAAGAACGAGGCCATGCTTTCGATGATTCTGGAGTAGCTTCAAATCTTCCTGTATAATTGAAGTATCAGGGGGCCATTTCTGGTGTTACCCAACCAGGTGCTGCCTTGCATGTTTCTGCAATGACATTCAACACTTTTATGATTAATATTTCTAGCTTTTCCCCTAGAAATAATGGTAGCATGTCTTGTACTGAAGGTAACCTATAAATTGAACTTGCATCGTTGGGCGTTATTAAACTTTGTGTTTATTTTCTCTTATGTACTTTCAGTCGAACTGATGGATGGACATGTTAGCACTGATGTACTGTTAGTAGTGATGCGTCGCTATGGGTTAATGAAGAGATGCAAATGTTTTTTCCTATGTTTTTTTGTATAACTGATGCATGCACATTTGGTGTACTACTGGTAACATGAACAATGAACTTGGGAAAAATAGGCATATATAAAACTGTTGCATCTACATTAGAAGTACTCCCAGTTTTTGTATCACTGAACTTACTGTGTAACAGGTGTATTTAATTTTTCAACAACAGTCTTCCTCATTCGAATTGATGCATCTAAAAGACATGTACTATTAGTAATGTCAACATATGACTTGATGAACCTTATATGAACTGATCAAGCTACCTTAACTGATGCATAAGTTTATCTTCTTGACTCGAACTGAAGCAAGCACATTAGAGGTAATGATAGTAATGATACGTCTCCAACGTATCTATAATTTTTGATTGTTCCATGCTGTTATACTATCATTCTAGGATGTTTTACAATCATTTTATAGCAACTTTATATCATTTTTCGAGACTAACCTATTGACATAGATCCTAGTGCAAGTTGTCGTTTTTTGCTTGTTTTTTTACTTCACAGAATATCAATACCAAACGGAGTCCAAATGCAACGAAACTTTTTGGAAATTTTTTCTTGACTAGAAGACACCTAGTGGGCCAAAGAAGTACCAGAGGTGAGGCCCGTGGGGAGCACAACCCACCAGGGCGCCCAAGGGGGTTGTGCCCCCCCACGGAGCCCCCTGCACCGCCTCTATATTCCAGAAACCCTAGGGGACTTGACGAAACACAATTCTAGCCTCCGCAAGTTCGAGAACCACGAGATCCAATCTAACACCATCACGGGGGGGGGGGGGGAGGGGGTGGGGGTGGGGTTCATCATCCTCATTGGGCCTCTCCGATGATGCGTGAGTAGTCCACCATAGACCTACGTGTCCGTAGGCAGTAGCTAGATGGCTTCTTATCTCTTTTTGATTCTCAATACAATGGTCTCTTAGAGATCTATTTGATGTAACTCTTTTTTGCAGTGTGTTTGTTGGGATCCGATGAACTTTGAGTTTATGATCAGATCTATATCCATGAATTTTATTTGAGTCTTCTTTGATCTCTTATATGCATGATTATTTATAGCCTCGTATTTCCTCTTGGAATCTTTGGTTCAGTTAGGCCAACTAGATTGATTTTTCTTGCCATGGGAAGAGGTGCTTTGTGATGGGTTCGATATTGCGGTTTTCTTTCCCAGTGACAGAAGGGGCAGCAAGACACGCATGTATCATTGCTATTAAGGCACTACTGCAGGATGTTGCTAACACGACACTACGATCAGTGACTCTTCGACAAAACTATGTGTGATGCAATAATCACAAACGGTGGTGTAAAAAAACATCAAAAAAGGTGCAAAAGTTTTGCGATGAAGGATACATCGGACACGGTTCATATTTTAGTTGCGTGTGCGATGAGGGGTATAAGGTTGAGTTCAATGAACTGTTTGGGACGAGGCAAAACAAAAGAAATGAGCAGCCAAATGAAGGTGTGTGCGATATACAGCATATGGTTCACTCGGATGAACTGTTTGTGATGAGGTGGAACAACAGAAACGGGCAGCCAAATGAAGGTGTGTGCGATATACGGCATACAGTTCACTGGGATGAACTGTTTTTGTTGAGCCAAGAGAACAAAAATGGTTCAACTTAACAAGATGTGTGTGATACACGGTAAATAGATCTGTAATCGGAAATGTGTGGGAAGACCGATAACAACACAGACGATTCCTATTAACAAGCCGTGTGTGTTGTGAGAAAATGATTGCTGGTATACAATTGTCAATGATTGATGAAATCATCACTGACGGGTTCCATTGTTTTATCCGTGTGCGATGTGATTTGCTCTCTACAGAGCATCAACATATATACTTAAAAAGACAGCATAGCAAAACCAAATTAAGCATATAATTACACAAGTGACTACACACATAACATTTCCACACACCAAAGTAAGAAATTACATGCATACTAAAATTGGAGAAACGAGGATCTAATCATATACTTATTGTTGCGACGACGCTTGCCATTGCTCTCCTACCGGCTGGATCCCTGGACGTTTTGGGGAAGGAGGCACTTCCTCATGTCAACGATCCTCCTATACATGTCGTAGCTCGTGTACGCCTCCTTGGCCGCGTACACAACATGAGCTTTGTCGAGTTTCCTCATCCAGGTCGAGTGCCAGGCATGCTTGGCCTTGTTGCAGGAATCCTTCACGTCTCTGTAGTAAGGGTCGATGATGGACTCGGCGAGGTGAACCAGTGAGTCCTTCTCATGCTCCTTGCTGCCCTAGATCTTGTATTGGTCGTGGATGTCGACAAGATTCTGGCAAGCGATGCCTAAATTCTTGAGCATCTTTACATTGTTGGTGATGTCCACCGTAGAGAACATGTAGTGGGGGTTGTTGACAATCCTGGCGAAACACTAGAAAGGCCTTCTGGCCAGGCAGTAGTGGTAGACGAGAACGTGGTTGTGCACGCACATCTGGGCGACGGTGACCTCAGGACGAGACCCGGCTCGAGCGCGGGTGTACTCGAGGTCGAAACCGACCACCTTGTACTTCTCCTTGGCAAGCAACAACTCCATGATGTGGATGGAGTGCTCCACCCAGACCGGGTTGTTGATGTACACCACTAAGAGCTCCCTAAACCTTCTATGGGTGTCTGTCGGTGTCAAAACCGGCGGATCTTGGGTAGGGGGTCCCGAACTATGCATCTAAGGCGGATGGTAACAGGAGGCAGGGGACACAATGTTTACCCAGGTTCGGTCCCTCTCGATGGAGGTAATACCCTACTTCCTGCTTGATTTATCTTGATGATATGATTATTACAAGAGTTGATCTACCACGAGATCGTAGAGGCTAAACCCTAGAAGCTAGCCTATGATTATGATTGTTGTTGCCCTATGGACTAAACCCTCCTGTTTATATAGACACCAGAGAGGGCTAGGGTTACACAGATTCGGTTACAAGGGAGGAGATCTACATATCCGTATTGCCAAGCTTGCCTTCCACACAAAGGAGTGTCCCACCCGGACAAGGGACGAAGTCTTCAATCTTGTATCTTCATAGTCCAACAGTCCGACCAAAGGATATAATCTGCTGCTCATCGTCGGCAGCCGCTTGGAGTGCCATTAGAGCCGCGTAGGATACCCTCTAAGAATTTGTCATGGTGGGTGTGCTTCTCGCAATGGTGGGGCGCGATCGAAGGTTGAAGAGACACAAGGGCTAAATGGTCGTGTAATAAATGGGGGTCGGCTGGCCTGTAATCATCACGTCTTGTCAGGACATTCATAGCGGAGTATTCTAGTGCACGCTTGACAACACCGCACCGCACGTGTTTCGTTTGACCACGCATGGGATCGAAGAGGCACCAACTATATCGTCGGTGAGCATGTTCCAGCGCTACCGCGCAAGCTTCCTGCCCGGCTAGTTTGGCTATGCGTCGGCTAGAAGAGGAAGAAATCATGGGCGTTTATTGGCAAAAAGCTTTGTAAAAACAAAGTGTGTGGAGTGACTTTGGCCATAAGTTTACCCATGGGTGATGAGGTCAAAGTTACACAGAAGGGTGATGATGGACCCTCAAGTGCGATAATTAATTCTTCGTCGTCTAGAAGAGGGACAAATCGTGGGTGTTTATTGGCAAAAAGCTTTGTAAAAACGAAATGTGTGGAATTACTTCGGTCATAAGTTTACCCATGGGTGATGAGGTCAAAGTTAGACAGAAGGGTGATGATTGACACTCGAGTGCGATAATTAATTATGCGCTCTACTGATACGTCTCCAACATATCTATAATTTTTGATTGTTTCATGCTATTATATTATCTGTTTTGGATGTTTTATATTCACTAATATGCTATGCTATATGATTTTTGGGACTAACCTATTAACCTAGAGCCCAGTGTCAGTTTCTGTTTTTTCCTTGTTTTAGAGTTTCGCAGAAAAGGAATACCAAACACAGTCCAAACGGAACGAAACTTTCATGATGATTTTTCTTGGACCGGAAGACATCGAGAGGACTTGGAGTACACGCCAGGGAAGCCACAAGGCATCCACAAGGATGGAGGGCGCGCCTAGGGGGTAGGGCGCTCTCCCCACCCTTGTGGGCCCCTCGTGGCTCCACCGACCTATTTCTTCCACCTATATATTCTAAAATACCCCAAAACCTTCCAGGAGTGCCATGAAACCACTTTTCCACTGTCGTAACCTTCTATACCCATGAGATCCCAGTTAGGGGCCTTTTCCGGCATCCTGCCGGAGGTGGATTCGATCACAAAGGGCTTCTACATCAACACCATTGCCTCTCTGATGAAGCGTGAGTAGTTTACCACAGACCTGCGGATACATAGCTAGTAGCTAGATGGCTTCTTCTCTCTCTTTGATTCACAATACCATGTTCTCCTCGATGTTCTTGGAGATCTATTCGATGTAATACTTTTTTGCAGTGTGTTTGCCGAGATCCGATGAACTGTGGATTTATGATCAGCTTATCTATGAATATTATTTGAATCTCCTATAAATTCTTGTATGCATGATTTGATATCTTTGCAAGTCTCTTTGAATTATCGATTTGGTTTGGCCAACTTGATTGATTTTTCTTGCAATGGGAGAAGTGTTTAGCTTTGGGTTCAATCTTATGGTGCACGATCCTAGTGACAGAAGGGGAACCGACACGTATTGTATTGTTGCCATCGAGGGTAACAAGATGGGGTTTTCATCATATTGCATGAGTTAATTTTATTTCTGCTAAATCATGTCATCTTACTTAATGCGTTACTCTGTTCTTATGAACTTAATACTCTAGATGCAGGTAGGAGTCGGTCGACGTGTGGAGTAATAGTAGTAGATGCAGAATCATTTCGGTCTACTTGACATGGACGTGGTGCCTATATTAATGATCATTGCCTTAGATATCGTCATAACTTTGCATTTTTCTATAAATTGCTCGGTAGTAATTTGTTCACCCACCATAATATTTTCTATCATGAGAGAAGCCTCTAGTGAAACCTATGCTCCCCGGGTCTATTTTCCATCATATAATCATCTATTTTCCATCATTTAAGTTTCCGATCTACGATTTTAGTTTCCGATTTACTTTCTTTGCAATCTCTTACTTTCCGATCTATAAACCAAAAATATTACTTTACCGTTTATCCATCTATATCAGATCTCACTTTGCAAATAACTATGAAGGGATTGACAACCCCTTTGTCGCGTTGGGTGCAAGTTGGTGTTCTTTTGTGGAGGTATTCGGTGGCTTGTTGCGTTGTCTCCTACTGGATCAATACCATGGTTCTCAAAATCTGAGGGAAATACTTACTCTACTTTGCTGCATCACCGTTTCCTCTTCAAGGGAAAACCAACGCAAGCTGAAGAGGTAGCAGGATGAATTTCTGGCGCCGTTGCCGGGGAGATCTACGCAAAGCCAAGACATACCAAGTACCCATCACAAACTCTCATCCCTCTCATTACATTATTTGCCACTCACCTCTCGTTTTCCTCTCCCCACTTCTAAAACGATATTTGAAAAGATTCGCCTTTTCTTCGCCCCTCTTCTGTTCGTCTTCTTTGTTTTCTTTTTGTGTGCTCGTGTGTTTAAACACCCATTTAGTTCCAATGGCTAGTCCAACTATCCTTGTTAGCACTCCCAATAATGACGTCCTCAATTTCAAACAAAGGGAAGGAGAAAATTTAAAAGATGCTTGGTATAGAATTTGCAATGCTCAAAATAGATCTACTCGAAAGCGATCTACTGTTGTTCTTCTTCACAATTTTTATGTGGGCGTTACTCCTTGGAATAGATATGTTCTAGATACCATTACCGAAGGAAATTTCTTGGGGAGCCATACTTTTGATTCTTATAATGCCATGATAGATTTGCTAGGCCCCCCACCTCTTTTGATTAATGGAACTATTTTAACTTTGGAGTATGAGATGCAAAGACTTGATATTATTGGGAATAAAATTGCTACTGTTAAGTTGACTGAAAATTTGGATAAAAGGATTCATAATCAGATTATGCAATATAGATCTAAAGTAGGAGTTACTTTAAAGAATCTTAGGGAAAAAGAACCAATAGTTAATGAAAGGATAGATCAAGATTCTACTGGAATTGGCAAACTAGAAGATATTATTACCAACTTGGGTTCTGCTTTTTCCTCCGTTAAAACTACTCAAAACCTTCCTCCTACCAAGATTGCCAAGTTTACTTATGTTCCTAAGAATAAGGGTGAATCTTCTAGTAAAGACAATGAAGATCTCAAATCAATTAGTATTCACCCCAATTTTCTCGATATTCTTAAAGAACCTATTGTCACAAATGAATTTCTTGATTTCTTGCCTAGGAGTTTGATCATTTATAAAACCAAAGAATCTCCTAAGAATCATAAGTGTGTAACTGAAGGTTTGCATGCCAAAGATGATAATACTTAGACATTCGTGTTTTATGCCTAGCTAAGGGCATTAAACAATAGCGCTTGTTGGGAGACAACCCAATTTTATTTTCTTTTTTTCTTTTTAGGTCATGTTTTGCAACAAATAATTCATCTAGCCTCGGGTTAGATGTGGTTTTATGTTTTAATTAGTGTTTGTGTCCAGTAAGACCTTTGGGATAGCTTACGGTGATAGTTGATTTGATCCTGCTGAAAAACTAAAACTTTTGCGCCCAGGGGATTAGTTTTCATTTTTAATAGAAGCACGATAAAATATTTATTATTTTTTAGGAAGATGAATATAAAAAAATTCCTAGGACTCCTAATTTCTCAGGATTTTGGGAGTTATGAAAGTATTTTAAATCTCCAAATTGCTACAAACTGTTCTATTTTTGACAGATTCTGTTTTTCACGTGTTGTTTGCTTATTTTGATGAATCTATGGCTAGTACCGGGGGGTATGAACCATGGAAAAGTTGGAATACAACATATATTACACAAATATAATAAAGAATGAGTTCACAACAGTACCAAAAGTGGTGATTTATTTTCTTACACTAACGGAGCTTATGAGATTTTCTGTTGAAGTTTTGTGTTGTGAGGTTTTCAAGTTTTGGGTAAGGATTTGATGGACTATGGAATAAGGAGTGGCAAGAGCCTAAGCTTGGGGATTCCCAAGGCACCCCAAGGTAATATTCAAGGATGCCAAGAGCCTAGGCTTGGGTATGCCCCGGGAAGGCATCCCCTCTTTCGTCTTCATCTATCGGTAACTTTACTTGAGGCTATATTTTTATTCACCACATGATATGTGTTTTGCTTGGAGCGTCTTGTATGATTTGAGTCTTTGCTTTTTAGTTTTTCACAATCATTCTTGTTGTACACACCTTTTGAAAGAGACACACATGAATCGTGATTTATTAGAATACTCTATGTGCTTCACTTATATCTTTTGAGCTAGGCAATTTTGCTCTAGTGCTTAACTTATATCTTTTTAGAGCACATCAGTGGTTTTATTTTATAGAAATTGATGAAGTCTCGTACTTCACTTATATTATTTTGGGAGTCTTTAAAAACAGCATGATAATTTTCTTTGGTTATAAAATTAGTCCTAATATGATAGGCATCCAAGAGGGATATAATAAAACGTTTGATATAAAGTGCATTGAATATTATGAGAAGTTCGATTCCTTATGATTGTTTTGAGATATGAAGATGGTGGTATTAGAGTCATGCTAGCAAGTAGTTGTGAATTTGAGAAATACTTGTGTTAAGGTTTGTGAGTCCCGTAGCATGCACTTATGATGAACCGTTATGTAACGAAGTTGGAGCATGAGATATTTTTTGATTGTCTTCCTTATGAGTGGCGGTTGGGGACGAGCGATGGTATTTTTCTACCAATCTACACCCCTAGGAGCATGCGCATAGTACTTTGCTTCGATGACTAATAGATTTTTGCAATAAGTATGTGAGTTCTTGTAACGCCCCGAGGCTGATGCACTAGGTGTCTTCAGTTTATTCGTCTTTGTTGCCATGTCATCTGCTTGCGTGTTGCACTTTGCCATGTCATCATATGCATTTCTTCTGCATGTTTTCAAAACTTGCATCTTCCCGGGTCTCCCAGTTCTCTCCGTTGTCCGTTCTGAGCCCGGACACACACTCGCCCGCACCCGCGACACCTCCGAAATATTATTTTATAAGTGGGATAAAAATGTTATCGGAATGGGATGAAAGTTGGCGTGTGGTGTTGTTATAGTGTTGGTAGACTGCCTGTCAAGTTTCATCACATTCGGAGTCTGTTTGATAGCCCAACTGTTAAACGTATAGCCGCAATATAGCGAGTCAAACATCAGACGTTTTCGGTTTCCGGAAACGGTTGCCAGGATGCACTTATATTCTCTCCTCTCAGCCCAACACCCTCTAGCACAGTCCATCTAGCTCGGATGGCTCCGAATGGCTCCAAATCCTCCCTAACCCTAACCCCTTTCCATATATAAACAACCCCCTTGCCATTTTGGGCATTCCTAGCCCCTACCCCCTCCTCCTAGCTTCAGCCGCCACTCCTGCCATGTTTTCCATGCCTGCCCACTCCCCCCGCCGCCCGCCGCCGTCTCCCTCGGCCAATCAGGTGTCGCCACCTCACCCAGCCAACCGGGCCGTGCCAGGTCGCCCCGCGCCTCTTCCCCTTGCGCCTACAGCCGCCCCGGCCCGCGGAGCCCATCGTGGGCCCGCGCTGCCCCGTCCCCACCGCCGGCTGGCTCGCTCCTCCGCAAGGCCGCCAGCGTGTCCCCACCGCCGACTGGCCCGCTCCTCCACCAGGCCGCCAGCGCATCCCCGAGCGCCGCTCGCCCGCACCTCCGTCGTGGACCTCGCCTCCGGCCGTGCCTCGCCGTCGTCCTCCCACATCGCCCCGTTGCCTCGCCTCGCCTGCCGGAGCCGAGCGCCGCCACCCCGCTCACTTACCTCCTCGCCCCAACCCGCATCACCAGCTGCGGCCCCGCAGCTCACCGTCGGCCCCACCTCTGGCCGGATCAGGGCAGGAGCTGCCCGGATCCGCTGCCCCGCGCCCATCCCCGACCTCCCCTACTCGTCGGAGCATTTCATCGCCGGTGTGACCTCGACCCCCAGATCTGCACGACGCCGTCCCGGGTTGCCGCAAGCCCTGAACCAAACGGCCTTTGCGGCACTGTACCGCTCTGTCCCGGAACCGTCCTGTCCAGTTCCAGAGAGTATATATTTCCTCTAAGTCCCTGTGATCCAACTTCACATGTGCATGTTAGAGATGTCATAACTTTGTGCTTGCTTGCCTGATGGAGCAGATCCTTATGTGAATTTGTTCATCTGTTGATGCTCCACATGATGGTTGCATTTGTATTCATATTAATGTTCATCTTATTGCCATAATCCCCGTTGCAGAAGTGCTAAATGATATAATCAGTTGGAAATTATCATAACATGTTTTGGAGCACACTCATGCCATCTTTAGAGTGGAGCAATCCATGCATTTTGATATGCCCTGTGGTGACTAGCACAAGAATGCAAAATAGGATATTTACTGTTGCTGATTTCAGTGACTGATTTCTGCAAAGTCTGAATCTGTTATATTATGTTTCCATGTTCACTTGATGCTACTAGTGAATCTATGCATATTTTGGAGATGTCCAGTAATCATGTTTTGACGTCTATGTTATGCTCTATCCTTCCATGCCCTTGTTTGCATTTATGGCCTACTGTAGCCTGTTATTACCATGCTCTAAAATTGCCAAATAATATTTATGTCAACCTGTTATCAATAAGTTCATTTTTTCCATGTCAATAGCTAGTGATTTCTGCATCCTATGACAATGTTATTGCCATGAGTAGCTGCACAAACATGTCTTATTTCTGTTTGTAATATTCACACGCCATGATATTCTTTGAGATGAGCTGCACAAGCATGCAAACATGCCTACTTGTCGCTTTTTCTGCCATGATCAGTTTATTTCACTGTCTAAGAATCTGTTATCATTTGCAATCTTGCAATGATATTTTGAGCATGTTTTAGTGGTTTATAGTTGTAGCTGAGTAGCCATGTTTAGCCTCTACTTTAATTCCATGCTTTCGTTTGCCATGATCTTGCAATGTAGCATTTTTGTTTCATGCCTCCAACATGCCATCATATTAACTCTACTCATGTATGTGCCCAGTTTTTCACAAAGTCCTAATCTGTGTTATAAAGTTGCTTGTTGCATTCATCATATTTGTTTAATCTTGATGTCTATGAACCTGAACCTTGACGATAATTGAAGTATGTAACCTCTACTTTAAGTGCATGTCCTGGTTGTGCCTATCTTGTTCTTGTAGCATGTTGTTATGATACTTGTAAGATGCCTAGTTGCTGTTTTGGACAACTTGTCCTTTAAACTTGTTTCATGTGTATGTGTTGAACCGTGGCTCCGTTTGAGCATGCTCTATATGAAACTTCCTTAGTCTTGCATGTAGTTTCATCATGTCATCTTGCATCCTTAATTTGAGTATATCTGGTTGATATTTGTATGCATTTTGCATCAATGCCATGTTTAACTTGTGTTGCTCATATCTTCTAGGCCGTAGCTCTGAATTAAACGAACTTTATATGTAACTTGACTAGAAAAACGTGTAGATCATCATGGTGCATTTTAACTTGCTGTTTAACAACTTCAACATAATGTGTTATTCAGATCTGGACCAAATTCGAAATTTGCATATGGGGACTTTCCGGAATTGTTGTATGTTGATTCCGGCCTCATTTAAACTTTCCTTGATGTGGGGTTCTTGTATGCATCCTCTCTTTCCATGAGTAGCATCGTGCAAACTTGTCATGCATCATACTTGGATGAGCATCATGCCATGTTATGTGTTGTGTGTTTGCCATGTTGTTTGCTTCTTTCCGGTGTTGCTTCTTATCGATAGCTCCGGTAACGTTGCGATTGTGAGGATTCGTTCGACTACACCCGTTCATCTTGTTCATGGACTTCTTCTTCTTCCTAGCGGAATTTCAGGCAAGATGATCATTACCCTGGATCTCACTACTATATTTGCTTTGCTAGTTGTCTCGATGCTATCGCTATGTCGCACTACCTACCACTTGTTTATCAGGCCTCACGAATTGCTATGACAGCCTCTAACATTTTCACGCTCCCAGCAAATCGTTGTTTGGCTAAGTTACCACTTTGCTCAGCCTCTCTTATAGCGTTGTTAGTTGCAGGTGCACTTGCAGGTTGTTCCATGTTGGGACATGGATATCATGGATTTCTTGGGATATAACAATATCTCTTATTTAATTAATGCATCTATATACTTGGTAAAGGGTGGAAGGATCGGCCTTTGCCTGGTGTTTTGTTCCACTCTTGCCACCTTGGTTTCCGTCATACTAGTGTTATGTTCCTTGATTTTGCGTCCCTAACATGGTGAGGGTTTATGGGCCCCTCTTGACAGTCCGCTTTGAATAAAACTCTTCCAGCAAGGCCGAACATGGGTTTTACCATTTTCCTAATAACAACTAAAACTTGCACAGGGACTTTCCGTACCCCGAGGATTCTTAATCAACCCCCGGGCCAGTGCTCCTCTGGTTCTTGTATGCTTAGCTTATCCGATCATGGCCTGAGACGAGATACGCGTGGCTACTATCAGGGTGTCGGCACGTCGGGAGGTCCTGTTGGTTTGGTTTTACCATTATCGAAATGTCTTGTGCGCCGGGATCCTGAGTTTGATCGGATGTCCCGCGATGGAGGATTGTCTCCACGGATCGTGAGCTTGTCATGGGCTATGTTGGGACACCCCTACAGGGTTTAAACTTTCAAGAGCCGTGTTCGCGTTTATGTGGTAGATGGGAATTTTTAATATCCTGTTGTAGAGAACTTGACACCAGACCCAAAATAAAATGCACCAACCGCGTGCTTAACCGTGATGGTCTCTTTCCGAGTGATTTGAGAAGAGAACACGGTGGGGTTATGTTTGAACGTAAGTAGTTCAGGATCACTTATTGATCATTACTAGTTGTGATAATTTGCATAGTTTCTCACCTTATTCTGGTACTCGTAAGTTAGCCACCATACATGCTTAGTCGCTTGCTGCAACCTCACAATTTATCCTTTCCATACCTATTAAGCTTTGCTAGTCTTGATACCCATGGTAATGGGATTGCAGAGTCCTTGTGGCTCACAGATTACTACAACCACAGTTGCAGGTACAGGAAATGCGATGATCTGACGTGAGAGCGATGCTTGATTGTTTTCGATTACTGCTGCTTCTTCTTCGATTAGGGGTTAGGTTCCTGGTCGGCAGCCTAGGCTAGCAGGGTGGATGTTGTTTGAGTTTCTGTTTGTGTTTCATCCGTAGTCGGATGTTGTTCTCATGTATGATGTATTGATGTATTCTTGTGGCATTTGTATGTCTTTGTATGTATCCCCAACTATCATGTAATGGTACGATTTAATGATATCCACCTTGCAAAAGCGTTTCAATATGCGGCTCTATCCTTGGTGGGACCTTCGAGTTCCTCTCGGATAGGATCACATATTGGGCGTGATAGTTCTTTATGACTAATGTTGAGTCCATGGATTATACGTACTCTCACCTTTCCGACATTGCTAGCCTCTCTAGTACCGCGCAACTTTCGCCGGTACCATAAACCCACCATATACCTTCCTCAAAACAGCCACCATACCTACCTATTATGGCAATTCCATAGCCATTCCGAGATATATTGCCATGCAACTTTCCACCATCTCATTTATTATGACATGCTCCATCATTGTCATATTGTTATGCATGATCATGTGCTTGACATGGTATTTGTGGCAAAGCCACCATTCATCATATTTTTTATACATGTCACTCTTTATTCATTGCACATCCCGGTACACATAGAGTCATATTTTGTTCTAGTATCGATTTTTAATTTTCGAGTTGTAAGTAAATAAAAGTGTGATGAACTTCATTATTAGAGCATTGTCCCATCTGAGGAAATAAAAAAAAGAGAAAGGCCAAAAAAGAGAAGGCCCAAAAAATGAGAGAGAAAAAGAGAAGGGACAATGATAGAGAGTCTCCTATATTGTCACTTTCATATACCAGTGGGAATTTTTCATTATAGAACTTGGCTTGTGTATTCCAATGATGGGCCTCCACAAAATGCCCTAGGTCTTCATGAGCAAGCAAGTTGGGTGCACACCCACTTAGTTTTATTTTTGAACTTTCATAAACTTATAGCTCTAGTGCATCCGTTGCATGGCAATACCTACTCACTCACATTGATATCTATTGATGGGCATCTCCATAGCCCGTTGATATGCCTAGTTGATGTGAGACTATCTCCTTCTTTTTGTCTTCTCCACAACCACCTTCTATTCTACCTATAGTGCTATGTCCATGGCTCACGCTCATGTATTGCGTGAAAGTTGAAAAAGTTTGAGAACATCAAAAGTATGAAACAGTTGCTTGGCTTGTCATCGGGGTTGTGCATGATTTGAGTATTTTGTGTGATGAAGAAGGAGCATAGCTAGACTATATGATTTTGTAGGGATAAGCTTTCTTTGGCCATGTTATTTTGAGAAGACATAATTATTTTGTTAGTATGCTTGAAAAGTATTATTGTTTTTATGTCAATATTAAAATTTTGTTTTGAATCATAAGAATCTGAACATTCATGCCACAATAAAGGGAATTACATGGATAAATATGTTAGATAGCATTCTACATCAAAAATTTTGTTTTTATCATTTACCTACTCGAGGACGAGCAGGAATAAAGCTTGGGGATGCCTGATACGTCTCCAACTTATCCATAATTTTTTATTGTTCCATGCTATTATATTATCTGTTTTGGATGTTTTATATGCATTAATATGCCATTTTATATGATTTTTAGGACTAACCTATTAACCAAGAGCCTAGTGCCAGTTTCTGTTTTTTTCCTTGTTTTAGAGTTTCGCAAAAAAGGAATACCCAACGGAGTCCAAACGGAATGAAACTTTCGCGAGGATTTTTCTTGGACCAGAAGACATCCAAAGGACTTGGAGTAGATGTCGGGGAAGCCACAAGGCATCCACAAGGACGGAGGGAGCGCCCCCCACCCTTGTGGGCCCCTCGTGACTCCACCGACCTATTTCTTCCACCTATACATTCTCAAATAACCCAAAACCTTCCAGGGGAGCCACAAAACCACTTTTCCACCGCTGCAACCTTCTGTACTCGTGAGATCCCATCTAGGGGCCTTTTCCGGTGTCCTGCCGGAGGGGGATTCATTCACGGAGGGCTTCTACATCAACACCATTGCTTCTCCGATGAAGCGTGAGTAGTTTACCACAGACCTACGGATCTATACCATGTTCTCAAATAATCCACAATTCTCTCTCTTTGATTCTCAATACCATGTTCTCCTCGATGTTCTTTGAGAACTATTCGATGTAATACTTATTTGCGGTGTGTTTGCCGAGATCCGATGCATTGTGGATTTATGATCAGCTTATATATGAATATTATTGGAATCTCCTTTGAATTCTTATATGCAAGATTTAATATCTTTGCAAGTATCTTCGAATTATCGGTTTGGTTTGTCCAACCAGATTGGTTTTTCTTGCAATGGGGACGTGCTTAGCTACAGCGATCCGACCTCAAACGGTCAAATCTCTGTGTATAAGTGTCATCCCTAGATCGGTAATGCTGACACACACAGTACTTGAAGGATTTATAACAGAGTTCAATCACACACTTATTACATCGAATATCTCAAAAGAGAGTAGTTATTAGAATAATAGGGCAGAAGGCCATCTAATGAAGATAACAACGGAAGCTTCGAAGGTAAAATGAGTCCATCAACTCCAACGGCATAGCTGAGTGCATGACAACGACCTAGCGCACCTTACTCTTCGTCTGAAAACTCTTCAACATAATACGTTGCAGCCTGTGTAGGTCAGCACATGGAATATGCTAGTAATATAACACTATAAAACAATGAACAAGTAACAGCTATAACTATATGCATATATGGCTAGTGGATGCTCTATGATTATTTTTGTAGAAAGCTAGTTTTTTCCTACAACAAAGGAATATATTTTGTTTAACTACAAAGTTTGTTGAAAACATTGAGAAGGTTCCTCCTACTCAATCCCAAATTAATAATCATCAAACTAACAAATTAATTAATAGAGTGATGAGATCAAATCGATAATTCATGTACCATATACTCAAGATGTCCATAACCGGGGACACAGCTAACCATGATTAGTTTATACACTACGAAGAGGTTTGCGCACTTTTCCCCACAAGACTCGATCTCCTCTGTTAGATTTCTCGCACTACATGGTGTTTGAAAAAGGGATGACTGAGACATAGTCATTCAGAAGTATTAACTCTTTACTCTGGGTAGACTGTACCACCTACATCCCCTACATCTGCTAGCCTACCACTGAAAGAGGTCACACAAACTAACTATGCCAGAGCCCATAATGGCTTGTAGCTGCACACGGAAGTTTCCAGCATGAATAATCTTATGATCCCTTTGAGCCTGGGTGGCAAACCGAAGCATGATCACACGGGTACTCTGGGATATCCTAGGACAACACTGGATTGTTCCAGGTGCCCAAACAATCACTGGGTGCTCCAGGGTGCCTCAACCAATCCACCCAGATGTGTATTAAAGTAGCCACCTTAAGTTTAATCATTAATTAAAACTCTCACATCTATCATGGATCACTCAAACCAAACCACGTCTACGAGCATAGCATAGCAGTATAAGCATAACGTAGAAGTAACTCCCATGGTTTGAAATTAAAGGAAATAGGTACTACCTCATCACTACTTCCCAGTACCCACAAGTAATCAAGTCCTAACCATGCAGTGTTTTAGGATTGACCTAATGCATAAAAATTGGGTAATAAGGGGTATGATCAAAGTGTTACTTGCCTTGCTAACGATCTGAAAACCCTAGTGATTCGTAGTAGCATGCTTCGCACTTCAGAAACTCTATTTGTAAACAAACAATAGCATACATGATCAATCAAGCAATAGATGCAAGGGTAAAACTCAAATAAAAAAAATCCAAACTGATAGTTCAACTGAAGAGCTTTGATTTGCAAAAAGAATCAATCAAATCAGAGCTACGAAACTCAAACTATGATCAAAAGAAGTTCGAAATCAAATCCGCTTGCAACCAAACTTTAAATTGTCAAAACCATGTTCATGTTGATTATCTAGAAAGAGGGGAACAAGACAAAGATTTTGGCATTGGTTTCACTGGATTTGGATGAATGAGCAAAAAGTGGCGAAGGTTTGAAGTTCAGGGGCTAATCTGCGATAAAAAATAATCGCGGATAGGTCCCTGGTCGAAAATAAAATAAAAATAAAAGGCTATCGAACGAATGTTCGCTCTCAGGGACAAACGAACGAATACATTCGCTAACAGAGACGTTCGAACGAACATTCGCTAATTAGCGGAACAAAAAAAACCAATCTAAACCAACCGACAAAACCATAAAAAAATAAACCGGAGAAAACCAAGGCAAACCAAGATCACTTTTACCATTACGACAGCGGCGGCGGTCAACGGCGGCTCCGGCGCGGGCTAGGCAGGGCGGCGGCGCGGCAGCAGCAGCGACAGCGGGCGGCTAGCGGCGCGGGCGTGAGCTGCGGCAGCGGCGGTGGCTAGCGGCGGCTGCGGTGGGGCGAGGTGGAGAGGAGGGGGCGGGGGCAGTGGTATTTAAAGGCGGGGGGCGGCGGTGCCTTGGGGAAGGGGCTGCGCGGGGTGGAGTCGGGCTCGGACTCCCTTGGGCGTCCGTGCGGCGGCAGGGCTCTGCGCGGGAGGGAGGCGGCGCGCATGCGTGCCGGCCTGCTCGGCTAGGCTTCAGCCGAGTCGGGCGGGAAAAGTTTTTTTTTAATAATAATTTCGCCAGAAGAAAAAGCCTACAAAAATATGAAACAATGCTAAAATATGCCAAAAAAACAATTTTCACCGTCTAAACCTATTATTTAGAACAAAGTGAACATTTTTCTGGCCTAAAATGCAATTTTCAGAAATGCATATTTTTTCTTCTAATTCAAATAAAATAGCAAATAAAATCCAAATAAAATATAAATTTGAATTTAAGTTTTCTTCTCCAATATTCGTTCTCTTTTGAAGAAGTCATATTATCTTCTCTCTTTTAATTTAAATATTGGAAATAGTTGGAGAGAAAAATATTAAAACCAAATTGATCCTCTTTTCAAATTTGAGAAAATTCAAACATGAAAATTTGTGAAATCCCCCAACTCTCTCCTTGGGTCCTTGAGCTGCTTAAGATTTCTAGGATCTCAACCAACAATGCAAATAAAATATGATATGCATATGATGACCTATGTATAACATCCAAATTGAAAATCGGGATGTTACAAACCTACCCCCCTTAAAACGAATCTCGCCCTCGAGATTCGGGTTGGCTAGAAAATAGGTGTGGGTGGTCTTTCCGTAGGTCTTCTTCTCGCTCCCAGGTGGCTTCATCCTCGGTGTGGTCGCTCCACTGAACCTTGCAAAACTTGATAACCTTGCTTCGTGTCACTCGGCTGGCAAACTCAAGAATCTTGACGAGTTTCTCCTCGTAGGTCAGATCACTCTCCAACTGAATTGCTTCTAGGGGCATTGTGTCTCTTAGAGGAATATCGTCCATCTCCGCATGGCACTTCTTCAACTGGGAAACATTAAACACATCATGAACTCCTGACAATCCTTCAGGTAACTCCAACTTGTAGGCAACCTCTCCCATACGTTCCAGAACTCGGTATGGTCCTACAAATCTCGGGGCTAACTTTCCCTTAACTCCAAATCGTTTAACTCCTTGGAGTGGTGACACATGAAGATATGCTCTGTCTCGAATTTCATAGACTACCTCCTTGCGTTTAGTATCGGCATAACTCTTCTACCTGTACTGAGCTACCTTCAGTCTATCACGAATCAACTTAACTTTCTCTTCGGACTCTTTGATCAAATCTGGTCCAAATAACTGACGGTCTCCAACTTCATCCCACATTAACGGTGTCCTGCATCTCCTTCCATACAAGGCTTCAAAAGGGGCCATCTTCAAACTAGCCTGATAACTGTTGTTGTATGAGAACTCTGCGTAAGGTAAATTGTCATCCCAACTAGATCCAAAGTCTAGGGCACACGCTCTCAACATGTCCTCCAGAATCTGATTGACTCTCTCGGTCTAACCATCTGTCTGCGGATGAAAGGTTGTACTGAACTCCAGCCTAGTAACCAAAGTCTGTGCAGCTGATTCCAAAATTTCGAGGTAAACTGTGTCCCTCTGTCTGATACGATGGTCCTTGGAACTCCATGAAGACATACGATCCAGGTCATATATATCTTGGCCAACTTCCCGATTTCACTGGGATAAAGTGAGCTACCTTGGTCAAGCGATCAACTACTACCCAGATAGAATCATATCCTGATCGGGTCCTGGGTAATCCGGTGATAAAGTCCATACCAAGTTTATCCCAGTTCCAATCTGGTATCGGCATAGACTGTAATAATCCGGCTGGCTTCTGATGCTCTGCATTAACTCTCTGACATACATCACATACTACTACATACTCGGCAATATCCTTCTTCATACTTGTCCACAAGAAATGTTCCTTCAAATCCAAATACATCTTGGTGTTTCTAGGGTGAATCGAGTATGGCAAGTCATGAGCTCCTGAAGTATTAACTTCCTGATTTCCACATTATTGGGCACATATACACGATCCTCAAACCATAAAGTCTTGTGCTCCTTCTCACGAAAACCTTTGGCTTTTCCTTTGCTCATTTTCTCCTTTATCTCTGCAATTTCCTTACCATCCTTTTGAGCTTCTCGAATCTTTCCCTATAATGTAGATTGAACCCCCATTGTTGCAACAAAACCTCCCGGAACTATCTCCGAACGAAGTTCCTTGAGATCGTCAACTAACTCTTGCGGTAATCCTCCGCTTACCAGGGTATTAGCATAACTTTTGCGGCTCAAAACGTCTGCTATGACATTAGCCTTGCCTGGATGATAGTGCAACTTCATATCATAATCCTTTATGAGCTCCAACCATCTCCTCTGCCTGAGGTTCAACTCCTTCTGCGTGAAAATGTACTTTAAACTCTTATGATCCATGCACAAATCATATATATTTCCATCCAGGAAATGTCTCCAGGTCTTGAGCGCATGCACTACAACTGCTAACTCCAAAGCATGTGTGGCATAATTCAACTTGTATGGTCGAAGCTACTGTGAGGCATATGAAATAACTCTTCCGTCTTGCATAAGTACACCTCCAAGTCCCAAGCTAGAAGCATCACAATACACTTGGAAATCCTTGCGTATATCCGAAAGAATCAACACTAGGGCTGTAACCAAATGTTTCTTCCACTTTTGAAAATTGGCCTCACAATCTTCGGTCCATTTGAACCTGGTGTCCTTCTTTAACAGCTCTGTCATGGGTTTCGGAATCTTGGAGAAATTCTCAATGAACCTCTTGTAATATCCTGCGAGTCCCAGAAAACTTCCGGTCTCTCCAACTGAGGTGGTTTCCAACCACTCAGTGACAGACTGAACCTTCATAGGGTCTACAGCTATACCTTCTCGTGATATAACATTTCCAAGAATTCCAACTTCCTTTAACCAAAACAGACACTTGCTAAACTTGGCATATAGCTGATGTTCACTGAGCTTCTCGAGAACTAGGCGCAAGTGTTCCTTGTGTTCCTCTTCATTCTTCGAGTACACCAAAATATCATCAATGAATACCACAACAAACTTATCCAAAAACTCCATGAATACCTTGTTCGTCATACTCATAAAATAGGCAGGGGCATTAGTCAATCCAAATGACATGACCGTGTACTCATATAGCCCATACCTTGTGGTAAGAGATGTCTTAGCTATATCCTGTTCTCGGATCTTCAACTGGTGGTATCCTGATCAAAGGTCGATCTTGTAGAATACTTTAGCTCCTTGCAACTGGTCAAACAGATCATTGATCATCGGTAGTGGGTACTTGTTCTTGATCGTCACTTTGTTCAAAGCCTGATAATCAACAACCATTCTCAAAGATCCATCCTTCTTCTCAACTAAGAGAACTCGGGTTGCCCAAGGTGATGAACTTGGTCGGATGTAACCTTTCTCCAGTAACTCCTTAATCTGCTTCTTAATTTCCTCCAGATCATTTGCGGGCATCCGATACGGTCTCTTTGAAATTGGTCCGGTGCCTGGCAACAGCTCTATCAAAACCTCTATGTCTCGATCTGGTGGCATGCCTGGTAATTCATTTGGAAATACATCCGGGTAATCCTTCACAATAGGCACTTCTTCCTGAACAACTCCCGAGAGAGAATTCACTTGGGTCCTACTTGGCGCATGCCTAGACAAGTACTTGATCCTTTTTCCCTCCGGGGTGGTAAGTAAAATTGATTTACTAGCATAATCAATGTTTCCTCCATACTTCAGTAATGAATCCATGCCTAATATTATGTACAATCCTTGGGACTCCAAAATTATTTGGTCTGAGGGGAAAACGTGGCTACCAATGGTTAGGGGTAACCGATCACACCATCGGCTGGCCATATACTATGCTCCTAGCGAGCTTACTAACATGGGTGACCTAAGGGCTAATGTTTGCAACTTAAACTTGTCCACAAATCCCCTTGATATGCAAGAATGCGATGCACCAGTGTCAAAAAGAACGAGAGCGGTAAATGACTTAATCAAAAACTTACCGATCACCGCGTCAGGCTGTTCTTCAACCTCCTCCACATTGATGTGGTTCGCCTGACCTCTGGTGAAAGGGTTTTTCTTCTTCCCTGAGCTTCCATTGCCATTTCCATTCTTTGCTTCAGGACATTTTGGGGCGTAGTGTCTAGTCTTCCCGCACTTGAAACAAGTAATGTGACTTAGATCCTTCCTGGCGGGTGTTGCTGGGTTGGAACGGTTCTGTCCGTTGCTTCCTCCATTCCCATTCCCATTCTTGGGTCCACTGTGGTTATGCACTCCCTCCACTATGAGTATGACCTCCATGGTTATGTGTGTGTCCTCCCGAGCTCGAGGTAAAACGAGGCTTCTGCCGAGCTCCAGAATTGTACTTCCCTTACCCATACTTCCTTTTGCGGCTCACTATCTGTTGCCGCTTGCCTTCAATCATAAGGGCCCTGTCTACCAAATCATGGTAGTTATTGCATATTGCTACCGACAACTGCATAGTCAGCTCATCACTCAGCCCTTCCATAAACTTCTCCTACTTCACGGCATATGTGGCCACATCATCTGGGGCATAGTGAGTTAACTTACTAAACCCATTCACGTACTGCCCCACAGTACGATTTCCCTGGTGTAAGTTGCAAAACTCACGCTTCTTCATACTCATTGCTCCAGTTGAGACATGGACTTTACGGAAAGCTTGCTGAAACTGATCCCATGTGACATTGGCTAGGGGTAAAGTGGTTGTGTAATTTTCCCACCATGAGGCTGTAGGTACATCCAATTGATGTGCGGCAAAGCGCACCTTCTCAGCATCTATGCAACTTGCGGTGGTCAGCTCCCTTCGAATCCTGCGGAGCCAGTCATCGGCAACTATTGGCTCGGTGCTACTAGAAAACACCGGCGGATTAAACCTCAGAAAACGGGCTAAATTGTCAACTAGAGGTGGTGGCAGTGGATTGTTGTTTTTGTTGTTGTTGTTGTTGCCTTGGTTCTGGACTAGTAGCTGCATCAAGGCATTCTGCTGCTGGATCAACTGAGTGGGCTCCGGTGGGAAGACAAAACCGGGGTCACGTCTCGGAGGCATCTGATAGGTTTAGAGGGGAGAGATTAGAATAGAGTGAGGTCTAAGGAGAAAGTCACTACCCATATGCACATGAGACAGACACATTCAAATCACACCACTCAATTCAAACAAGGGTATACAATCGATCTAGCTACCGCTACAAAATACTCGGACTACTACTATATACATGGGGGGAATAGTACTAATAATATGGTGGTAGACTAGAAATTTTGATTGGAGGAAGACTCCATGATATCTGCTCCAGCTTCGTCTTCATAATCATCATCACTATCGGGGTCGGAGTCAGTGTCGTTGATGATGATGTAGTCTTTGGGATGGTCGTCACCTCCTGGCGCAGGGTCTCCCATGAATACTCCTAGCTTCATCTTCAGGTATTCATTCTTCTCCACTAGTACTGTAATTTCCTCTTCATATCCATCGCTTGTAGACTTGAGTTCCTCTTTTAGCTCCATGTTACTGGTCATCACCTTCTTCAGGTCTATCATGTTGGCGCACATCTAGTTCTCCTGACGACGAATGTGTTGGTTCAACTCCTGGATGTAGGCTGCAACGGACTTGTCCCTCCTGGTGCAGATCATCTCCCATTGCTCATCTTGGCATCCACATATCTGGTATATGGTGTCCTTAAGATCCTTGTGGTAAACTTCGCCAATGCATCCCATGGCGATGTGAACTGCCATGCTCTTTCCTAGATTCCAGGTTGGTGCCTCAAAGGAAAACTCTATGGGCTCCGTAATTGGTGTGAATGTCCTTCCTGGAACATGTACTCGAACTGTACAATGATCTTCTTTCGGTCGAGTGGCGGTGTAGGTCCCCGTGAAGCTTGGTATTCCGATGTTCAGGTATCTAGTGGCCCCCTTCAAGTGTCGTCCAAAAGGGGTGTCTTCATCCGGTTGAGCAAACTTGTTTCTTTGGTCCGCCATCTATAGAGTGGAAAGTGGAGAAGAGTCAGAAATGAGTAGAGAAGAGGGTCCTATGGCTTATGTTAGTGGTCGCGTCCTACAGTCAGCGTGTGCTCTGATACCATCTTGTAGCGATTCGACCTCAAATGGTCAAATCTCTGTGCATAAGTGTCATCGCTGGATCGGTAATGCTGACACACACAGTACTTGAAGGATTTATAACAGAGTTCAATCACACACTTATTACATCGAATATCTCAAAAGAGAGTACTTATTACAATAATATGGCCGAAGGCCATCTAATGAAGATAATAGCGGAAGCTTCGAAGGTAAAATGAGTCCATCAACTCCAACGACATAGCTGAGTGCATGACAACGACCTAGCGCACCTTACTCTTCGTTTGAAAACTCTGCTACATAATACGTTGCAGCTTGTGTAGGTCAGCACATGGAATATGCCGGCAAGATAACACTATAAAGTAATGAACAAGTAATAGCTATAACTATATGCATATATGGCTGGTGGAGGCTCTATGGTTATTTTTGCAGAAAGCTAGTTTTTCCCTACAACAAAGGAATATATTTTATTTAACTACAATGTTTCTTGAAAACATTGAGAAGGTTCCTCCAACTCAACCCCAAATTAATAATCATCAACCCAACAAATTAATTAATAGAGTGATGAGATCAAATCAATAATTCAAGTACCAGATACTCAAGATGTCCATAACTGGGGACACGGCTAACCATGATTAGTTTATACACTCTGAAGAGGTTTGCGCACTTTTCCCCACAAGACTCGATCTCCTCCGTTAGATTTCTCGCACTACATGGTGTTTGAGAAACGAATGACCGAGACACAGTCTTTCAAAAGTATTAACTCTTTACTCTGGGTAGACAGTACCACCTACATCCCCTACATCTGCTAGCCTACCACTAAAAGAGGTCAGACAACTTACTCAAATATGCCAGAGACCATAATGGCTTGTGGCTGCACATGGAAGTTTCCATCATGAATAATCTTATGATCCCTTTGAGCCTGGGTGGCAAACCGTAGGATGATCACACGGGTACTCCGAGATATCCCAGGACAACACTGGATTGCTCCAGGTGCCCAGACAACCACTGGGTGCTCCAGGGTGCCTCAACCAATCCACCCAGATGTGTATTAAAGTAGCCACCTTAATTTCAACCATTAATTAAAACTCTCACATCTGTCATGGATCACTCAAACCAAGCCACGTCTACGAGCATAGCATAACAATATAGGCATAACTTAAAAGTAACTCCTAGGGTTTGAAATTAAAGGCAATAGGTACTACCTCATCACTACTTCCCAGTACCCACAAGTATTCAAGTCCTAACCATGCAGTGTTTGAGGATTGAGCTAATGCATAAAAACTGGGTAATAAGGGGTATGATCAAAGTGTTAGTTGCCTTGCTGACGATCTCAAAACCCTAGTGACTCGTAGAAGCACGCTTCGCACTCCCGAAACTCTATCATAAAGAAACAATAGCATACATGAGCAATCAAAAAATAGATGCAAGGGTAAAACTCAAATAAAAAGATCCAAATTGAAAGTTCGACTGAAGAGCTTTGATTTGAAAAAAAGAATCAATCAAATCAGAGCTACGAAACTCAAACTACGATCAAAAGAAGTTCGAATTCAAATCTGCTTGCAACCAAATTTTAAATTGTCAAAACCATGTTCAATTTGATTATCTGGAAAGAGGGGAACAAGACGAAGATTTTGGCATTGGTTTCACTGGATTTGGACGAACGAGCAAAAAGTTGCGAAGGTTTGAAGTTCAGGGGCTAATCTGCAATAAAAAAATAATCGCGGATGGGTCCCTAGACGAAAATAGAATAAAAAGAAAAGTCTACCAAACAAACATTTGCTATCAGGGACAAACGAACGAATACGTTCGCTAACAGAGACGTTCGAACAAACGTTCGCTAATTAGTGAAACCGAAAAAACCCGTTCTAAACCAACCGACAAAACCCTAAAAAAATTAAACAAGAGAAAACCAAGGAAACCAATATCCGCTTTACCGGTTCGGCGGCGGCCGCGGTCAACGGCGGCGGCGGCGGCTCCGGCGCGGGCGAGGCAGGGGCGGCGGCGGCGCGGTGGGGCGGCGGCGCTTCAGTAGCAGCGACAGCGGGAGGGCTGATCTGGACGCGAGCTGCGACAGTGGTGGAGGCTTGTGGCGGTTGCGGTGGGGCAAGGTGGAGAGGAGGCAGCGGGGGCGGCGGTATTTAAAGGCCGGGGGGCGGCGGTGCCTAGGGGAAGGGGCCGCGCGGGGTGGAGTCCGGTTCGGACTCCCCTCGGCGTCCATGCGATGGGGGGGGGCTCTGCGCGGGAGGGAGGCGGCGCGCAGGCGGGCCGACTGCTCAGGCGGGCTTTGGCCTAGTCGGGTGGGATTTTTTTTTAAATAATTTTTCCCGAAGAAAAATCCTAAAAAAATATAAAAAAGATTCTAAAAATGCCAAAAACAATTTTCACCGTCTAAACCTATTATTTAGAAGAAAGTGAACATTTTTCTGGCCTAAAATGCAATTTTTAAAAATGCATAAATTTTTTAATTCAAATAAAATTGCTAATAAAATATAAATTTTATTTTAAATTTTCTTCTCCAATATTCCTTTTCTTTTGAAGAAGTCATATTATCTTCTCTCTTTTAATTTAAATATTGGAAATGATTGGAGAGAAAAATATTAAAATCCAATTGATCCTCTTTTCAAATTTGAGAAAATTCAAATATGAAAATTTGTGAAATGCCCCAACTCTCTCCTTGGGTCCTTGAGTTGCTTAAGATTTCTAGGATCTCAACCAACAATGCAAATAAAATATGATATGCATATGATGACCTATGTATAACATCCAAATTGAAAATTGGGATGTTACATTAGCTTCGGTTCAATCTTGCGGTGCTCGATCCTAGTGACAGAAGGGGAATGACAAGTATTGTATTATTGCCATCGAGCATAACAAGATGGGGATTTCATCATATTGCTTGAGTTAATTCCGCTACATCATATCATCTTACTTAATGTGTTACTCTGTTCTTATGAACTTAATACTCTAGATGCAGGAAGGAGTCGGTCGATGTGTGGAGTAATAGTAGTAGATGCAAAATCATTTCGGTCTACTTAACACGGACGTGATGCCTATATTCATCATCATTGTCTTAGATATCATCATAACTTTGCACTTTTCTATCAATTGCTCGACAGTAATTTTTTCACCCTCCATAATATTTTTTATCTTGAGAGAAGCCTCTAGTGAAACCTGTGGCCCCCGGGTCTATTTTCCATCATATAATTTTCCTATCAACAATTTTATTTTCTGATTTACTTTCTTTGCAATCTTTTACTTTCCGATCTATAAACCAAAAATACCAAAAATATTACTTTATCGTTTATCCATCTATATCAGATCTCACTTTGAAAATAACCGTGAAGGGATTAACAACCCCTTTGTTGCGTTGGGTGCAAGTTGGTGTTTGTTTGTGCAGGAATTCAGTGGCTTGTTGCGTTGTCTCCTACGGGATTGATACTTTGCTACATCACCCTCTCCTCTTCAAGGGAAAAACCAACGCAAGCTCAAGAGGTAGCATCTACAGGACACACGGTTGAAGAAACTAACTGTGTGCAATAATGTCGAAGATCGTAGTCGAGTTAGCTATATAGATCATGTGCTATGAGATCGACAAGGTAAACAGATTCGAGAATGGTTAATAAAATCTAAGACCATTGCATATTAAGGTAAAAATGGTGCTACCAATATACGAGTCTCATACGATGCCATTTCAATGATTGTACCACAAAAGCTCAAAATATTACAAGGTTCAAATTCCAGAGTTATATGGATCAAATTCAAAGATTACAAGGTTCAAACTGATATTAGAAATGAAATTCAGCTCATCAGCTGCAAACGCTCGTGCTGATCTGCTAAACATGGATATCAGAGAGGTTCAAACTAATATTACCACTTCTAAGTCTTGTTTTGAAACCTCATAATTTTTGCAAAGGGGTCAGCCACTGAGAAGTCATGTATGGGGTTGACACAATGACTTCCGATTACTCTGTCATCTGAAGTTCCAAAATGAAATTCAGCATTTTCGGAGCCTATTCCATTCTGCCGCAGCCGCCAGCACTGATCAACAAACCATTCATTTTTTTGGAAATAAATGTAGGGCAAACCTGATTACCTTCAGCACCCTTGCTCTGACAACAAAGAACCTGCAAATATAATCTCCGGTAAGGTCCCTCAGTAGGAGTTCAAAGTAATTTCTGAAAGATGTAGGTCGAGGCATTCGACATTATTGTTATAGTGTATCACATTATCCACCACTGGGCCTAATCTTATCTACAAAAGAAGAAAATGTGTTAGTGCCTACATGCAGTTTTGAACACTACTACATGCCTATTTGGTTTGAAGGATTTGTAAAATGCACTAACATGCCATCTTCGATCTGACATGATTAGCATGGGCATTTGATTACAATCTAGAAAAATGTATCCTTCTTCACAAGAGGTTGGAGTGGATGAAAAGTTCCCTAAGAAAACTAGTACAGATGAATCCAAAGGAGAAATGCTTATGGATTGTAACCATATATATCAAGCAACCAATATGGGGGGGACATGTATGTACTGAAATCCTCCAAAAGAATCCTTCAGAAATCGTAGTACATTGTCATTGTAAACTTGGAAAAAGGTGTCACAAATTGAGCTCCCTTATGGTTAACATTTAACAAGAAAGGAATATCACCTCGATATATAGCTTTTACAGGCACATAAAGCATCTCAGGAAACTGACAACTTGCTCCAGGTTGGGGCTGATAGATTCTAGTTCCAAGACCTTCAATGTGGGTAGTTTTGGGGTCAAGCTTGTCAGAATCGTTTTCTGGATGACAGACGAACATACATCTTCAAAATTAGAAATAATGTTAATTTGTAGGAGAGGTAGAAGGCGGCTGTTGTACCTGAACGGGTGTGGATCCAATAACAAGTTCGGAGTATTTCTCAGATGAGTAGCCCACCACTATCAATTTCAGCGCAGAAATGACATTGATTCTTGTTTGACCTTTTTGATCGACTACAATTAATCTCTTAAGTGCAGGTGTGTCTTCAATGACCATACCGTGGTACACATCTTGTGATGTCTTCTTGCCGCACTAGCAACACACATAAATAGTCTGGAGAGTGATGGGGGTGATGTGGAAGCTACTCAACCCATTGATCTCCTGAAGACGAAGGTACTTGAGTGCAGTACAGCCACGAAGCAGGTGCTCCATGTCACCGTTTGGGAGGCAGACGACGATGAGCTCGAGGTGCTTCAGTCGTGGTAGAATAAGAGCAGGCGCGTCATTAAGGGGGGATGGCAGTTCTTGAACTTGGTGATGCTCATCGTGGGCGTGACACAAAGCGCAGACGTTGGCAGCGAGTGCATATGCACATCATCAAAAGTGAGCTCCTCGAGCTGATCTAGGGTGGGGGATCGGACCTAGTCATCAAGTTTGGCTCGGTCCTTGCCGTTGGAATGGAACTTGCCCATTCTAAGGCCTCTAGTTGGGCCAAGGTGACTGCTGAGGATCTTGGAGAATGCATCCAAGCTTTTGCGATAGCCATGTCAGAGCTCGTGGGTGTTGTTGAGGTCGAGAAGGGTGGAGTTCCATAGGGGGAGCCATCGCTGAGAAAGGACGGTTGTCTGCGCCCCATATTTGATTGGGAGGAGGGAGATGATGATTGTCAACCTATCATTGGGGAGGCTACTGATGAAGTCTAGGTATGCACGACTCGCTTGCGGTTCTTGCTTGCCCCGCCTCCGCTTGTTGGTAGCCCCACTCTCCACCTCCGGAGTCTCCTTGTCAGTGTCGTTTTCTGATAGAAGTGGGAGTACAGGGAATATTTAGTTAAAATAGGGTAATAGAAAAGTGTATTGGTAACTAGAAGTTATTAGGTAGGAATATAGTAAGAAAATGGAATAACAATTGGTTGCTTAATTACTACACAATTCATTTGATATTGCTGGGTAAGTCGACATGCAGATACTTGAAAAGAAAACTTCCTTCGAACAAAGTCTGGACAGATGATATTGTCGGGGAAGTTAGAACATATCTCATGACCAGGCTCTTTTATATGCAGTGCAATTATAGTGCCAGCTTTCAGTGCATAAAACTTAGAAATTTCTTTCAAAGGCCAGTGCCAAAATAGGAGTCACCACATTCATGAAGTCTTACAGTAGCAACGATTGTAAATCCATGGTTTGTGTTCAAGTATGACATCCCAGCAGTCTTGATTTATGTAAAGGGAAAGATTGTGCACTACAGATTTTGTTGCATAGCAAGGGACGCACTGCAGAAAATGGTAGGATTGTTAAAGAAAATATAGTGACATGCATATATGGGCCCAAATTTAAAGAACTATACAACAGTTGAAATCTAAGACAAAAATCTATAATTAAACAGGTAGGGTAAACATGATGTCATTGAAATATGAGAGTAATCGAAAGAACGATACATCACTAATTTTCCTAATATAGAAAGAAGAGGGAATAAATCCCCTTTGACGTATATGGTTCATGTGGCACCTTTTATCCAAATTTAGCAATATTTAGTATATGTTCAGGAAAGTAGGCCATGCCAACCGATTTAGGGTGAGGTTGAACGTATCGCTCGATTCCTCAAGTCATCTGGTACGGTGAGATGGAACTCCATGAATGTCTGGCGGAGGCCGCCAAGTCCTGATGTGTCCGTGATAACCCACAAGTATAAGGGATCGCAACAGTTTTCGAGGGTAGAGTATTCAATCCAAATTTATTGATTCGACACAAGGGGAGCCAAAGAATATTCTCAAGTATTAATAGTTGAGTTGTCAATTCAACCGCACCTGAAAGACTTAATATCTGCAGCAAAGTATTTAGTAGCAAAGTTGTATGGAAGTAACGGTAACAGTGGCAAAAGTAACAGTAGTAGTTTTCGTAGCAATTGTAACAGTGGCAATGGAAAAGTGACTAAGCAAAGATCAATATGTGAAAAGCTCGTAGGAAATGGATCAATGATGGATAATTATGTCGGATGTGATTCCTCATGCAACAGTTATAACATAGGGTGACACAGAACTAGCTCCAGTTCATCAGTGTAATGTAGGCATGTATTCCGAATATAGTCATACATGCTTATGGAAAAGAACTTGCATGACATCTTTTGTCCTACCCTCCCGTGGCAGCGGGGTCCTATTGGAAACTAAGGGATATTAAGGCCTCCTTTTAATAGATTACCAGACCAAAGCATTAACACTTAGTGAATACATGAAATCGTCAAACTAGGGTCATCACCGGGAGTGGTCCCGATTTTTGTCACTTCAGGGTTACCGGATCATAACACATAGTAGGTGACTATTTACTTGCAAGATAGGACCGAGAACTCACATATATTCGTGAAAACATAACAAGTTCAGATCTGAAATCATGGCACTCGGGCCCTAGTGAAAAGCATTAAGCATAACAAAGTCATAGCAACATCAATCTTAGAACATAATGGATACTAGGGATCAAACCCTAACAAAACTAACTCGATTACATGGTAAATCTCATACAACCCATCACCGTCCAGCAAGCCTACGATAGAATTACTCACGCACGGCAGTGAGCATCATGAAATTGGTGATGGAGGAAGGTTGTTGATGATGATGGCGATGGATTCCCCTCTCCGGAGCTCCGATGGACTCCAGATCAGCCCTCCTGATGAAGATTAGGGCTTGGCGGTGGCTCCGTATCATAAAACGCGATGAATCCTTCTCTCTGATTTGTTTCTCCCTGAACGTGAATATATAGACACTACTAGGAAAAGGGCTATAGATAGGATTGATACTAATGGCACACTAGGGAAGTAGTGCGCCACTACTATATACTAATGGCGCACCTGTTGGTGATGCGCCATTAGTGTGGAAGACACTAATGGTGCACCAGAAACAGGGTGCGCCACTAGTATTAATTTTTTTTCCATTTTTCCATACATACTAATGGCGCATCAGGTTGACAATGCGCCATTACTAGTTCTAACTAGTATTGGCGCACCAGGCAGAGAGTGCGCCATTACTGTAATTTTTTTCTTATTCTTTTTTTTGCAAAACTACTAATGGCGCACCGTTTCACAGTGCGCCATTACTAGTTTAAACTAGTAATGGCGCACTATTACACGGTGCGCCATTAGTATATATATTTATATTTTTTACTTTTTTGCAAAACTTCTAATGGCGCACCACCTGCAGGTGCGCCATTAGTAACCAGGGTTACTAATGGCGCATTTCCTTGTGGTGCGCCATTAGTAACCTGGGACCCCAACAAGATATTTTGGACAGCCCCACACCTACCCACTCACTTTCCCCACTTCATTCCCTCCACCTCCTCCAAGCTTTCGGCTGCCTCCTCCTCCTCACCTCATTTCCACCATAGATTCATCAAAATTAAGTGGTGAAATTACCTTTTTTTGATAGGTAAGTAAGGGGAAAGCAATCTTCATGATGTAGATCTACTTTTTTTCTCCCTAGCTCGCTCCAACAACGTGCACATCCACTTTTTGTGGCCTAGCTAGATCTATGTATGTTTGTGGTGTTGCATGTGTTTGTGGTGTTGCATATATGTTTGTGTTTGAAGGTACCGGTATTTGAAATGCGATAGTTGCCAATATTTTGCCGGAATGTTTTGATTCATTTCTGTTTCGGCGAGAATTTTGGCACTATGCATTCTTTTTGGTCCTATTTTTAGGGAAGGTCATGCCAAATTTTTTCTTGGTTCTAAAATATCGTTTTGCTCTACCCCGCAGGCGACCATGGTCCGCATGATGACTGAAGGCATCGTGAATAGGTTTTTGAGCTCCGCGAAGGCCGAGATGCTTCAAAAGAACGAGACGGAGATAAGATGTCCGTGTCGAAGATGCAAGCTGAAGAGCCTTATTGCGGACCCGGATTTCGGGCAGGTGCGGGACCACCTGCTCTTGCGTGGTTTCATGGATGGCTATCGGTGGCAAGGTGATGAAGATGACTATGAAGTCGTCCATGGCCGGGGCCGGGCAAGAAATGAGGAAGGGCAACAAGACAAGTACCACCGCGGCAAGGGCGGGCGAGAAGACGAAGAATCTCCAGGACATGATCACGACGGTGATGCTGTACACAGTCATCCTGTAGAAGATGTCATACATGATGATGAGGAAGATCAAGACGAAGGGCATGATCATGAAGATGAAGATGCCGGAGCAGACGACGATGGAGGCTGGGTGCAGGACCCTCATATTCAAGAGCTGCTTCTCAAGCAGACGGATAACGCAAGAGCTGCCGCCCGAGAGAAAGCCAAGCTGGATCAACTAGAGATAGACGCGGTTACTCCATTGTATGAAGGATGCAGGCCCGAGGATACCCTCCTGAAAGTAACGCTCATGGCTCTAGAGGTGAAGGTAAAACACAAAATGACCGACGCATGCTTCGACGAGAACATGTCATTCTTGCACGAACGTCTTCCCAAGGGGAACAAGTGCCCGACCAGTTTCGAGGAGGCGAAGAAAATTGTGTGTCCTCTGGATTTACCGCACGTGAAATACCATGTGTGCATGAACAATTGTATCATTTATCGGGACGAGCACGCGAAGTCTACCATATGTCCGGTGTGCGGCGTCACTCGATACAAGAAGAGGAAGAAAGCTCCTGAAAAATCAGTGTGGTACTTTCCGATCACTCCTCGTCTGCAGCGGTATTTCGCAGACCCTAAGGTAGCAAAGCTCCTGCGTTGGCACGCGGATAGGGAGGAGAAGAAGCGGGAAGATGACGGAAATGATCCGTAGATAAATAAAAAAGACAAGATGCTGAGTCGCCCTAAGGATGCGAGCCAGTGGCAAGCGTTGAACTTCGAATACCCAGAATTTGGGAAGGATCCAAGGAACATCGTGCTGGGCGCGAGCACCGATGGAGTCAATCCGTTTGGCAGCCAGAGAAGCACACATAGCACCTGGCCTGTGTTTGTGTGGATGTACAACCTTCCCCCCTGGTTGTGCATGAAGAGGAAGTACATTCACATGATTATGCTAATTGAAGGGCCGAAACAACCAGGGAACGACATCAATCTATATCTGGGGCTGCTGAAGGAGGAGCTAGACACGCTGTGCAAAACGCCAGCCAATACGTGGGACACCGCAGAGAAAGAATATTTCCCTATGAGAGCCGCACTGCTCACGACGGTGCACGACTATCTCGGTTACGGATATCTCGCGGGGCAGGTAGTCCACGGATTTTCTGGATGCGTAAGGTGCATGGATGACACAACGTATCGCCAGCTAGATAGAGATCCCGGGTCTTCAAAAACCGTGTTCATGGGACATCGAAGGTGGCTTCGCGATGATGACCCGTGGAGGAAACGCAAGGATCTGTTCGATGGTGAAACCGAACCCCGAAAACGCCCGTGTACGAGGAGCGGCGAGGAAATAGACGAGCTGTTGAAAAATTGGAAAGACTGCCCACTGCTGGGAAAGAAGCAAAAGGCGCCAGAGCCGGGAAAGAAGCGAAAGGCGCCAGAGCCGCTGCTGAAGGTATGGAAAACGAGGTCTGTTTTCTGGGACTTGCCGTACTGGAAGATCCACCGTGTTCCTCACAGCCTTGATGTCATGCATATCACGAAGAACGTGTGCGAGAGTCTGCTTGGTACCCTGCTCAACATGCCAGAGAGGACCAAAGATGGGCCAAAAGCAAGGGCATACTTGAAATCAATGGGCATCAGGCAGGAGCTTCACGCTAATGATGATGATGATGAGGCGAAGAAGGACACAGAAAGTCGTCGCAAAGGCAAAAAGGCCAAGAAGACCGGAAATGACTACCCTCCCACGTGCTTCACTCTAAGTCAGGAGGAGATCGAGCAGTTTTTCACCTGGCTCCTAGGAGTAAAACTTCCTTACGGTTACGCGGGGAAGATAAGCAGATACCTAGACCCAGCGAAGCAGAAGTTCAGCGGGATGAAGTCTCACGACTGTCACGTGCTGATGACGCAGATACTTCCAGTTGCAATCCGTGGGATCATGGACGCGCACATCCGTGAAACGCTATTTGGCCTATGCAACTTTTTCGATGTCATCTCTCGGAAGTCGATTGGCGTGAGGCAACTCAGAAGGCTATAGGAAGAGATCGTGGTGATACTATGCGAGCTTGAGATGTACTTCCCGCCCGCATTCTTCGACGTTATGGTGCATCTACTAGTCCATATCGTGGAGGATATCATCCAACTCGGGCCGACGTTCCTGCACAGCATGATGCCGTTCGAAAGGATGAATGGTTTCATCAAAGGATACGTTCGCAACATGTCACGTCCAGAGGGAAGTATAGCCAGGGGCTTTCTGACCGAAGAGTTCATCTCCTACTGCACGAATTATCTAGGCATCGAGAACCCCGTTGGTCTGCCCGTCAACAGGCACCTCAGCAGGCTCGCTGGATGGGGTCACCATGAGGGTCGCCGTGAAATGCATGTCGACTTCGAGGGTCGACTCACCGACTTTGAAAGAGCAAACCTAGTCGCGCTACAAAACATAGACGTGGTCGATCCTTGGGTGGTAGAGCACAAAACCTTTATTGAGAAGACGTACAATGACCGAGGCCAACAGAGGACGGACGGAGATATACTCAAAGAGCACAACTCATGTTTCACGCGTTGGTTCAAGCAGAAGCTTCTGTCGTACCCTTTACATGAGGATTCTTCCGTGGAAGAACAACTCATATTCGCCTTGTCACAGGGCGCCGAGCACAACCTAATGACCTATGAGGCGTACGATATCAACGGCTACACATTCTACACTGAGGACAAGGACATGAAGAGCGATGGTTATCAGAACTCCGGGGTAACGATGGAATCCTACACCGGCAATGACAAGGACGGATACTACGGAAGGATTGAGGAGATCTGGGAGCTGAGCTACGCTGGAGAGAAGGTCCCGATGTTCCGTGTCAGATGGGCCAAGAGCGTCCTAAAAGAAGACCGGTATTTCACCACCATGGTTATACCCGAAGCCAAATCCAAGACCGCGGGCGCAAACTTCACCGCGAAAAATGAGCCATGGGTACTGGCTTCCCAAGTGGACCAATGCTTCTTCATTACCGACCCGTCAAAGCCGAGTCGTGTTGTCGTGATGAGAGGCAAAAGGAAGATCATCGGAATGGATGGAGTAGCCAATGAGCAAGACTTCGACAAGTACGGCGACCCGAAGATCGAACATGATGACGATGATGAAGTAGCAGCACACACCACAAGAAGAAGCAGGACCACCCTACCTAAAGGACGTCCGTTCCACAAAAGAACTCCATTTGCGAAAAAGAAGGGCAAGAAGATTGTGAATAGATAGCTAGCTAAGATCGATTGTATTTAAATCGTAGTCTTCATTTCTCGATTGTATTTCATGGGCACTTTTTGATATCATGAATATTTTTAAATTTCATGGGCACTTTTTGGATTCATGAGGACACTTGATCTCGATCCCCTTCCATCTCGATCTCGATTCCCCCTCCATCTTGATCTCGATCCCACCCGCACCCTCCCCCGCTAGCTAGCTCCACCGCCGCCGACGACCCACCGCAACCCTCCCCCGCTCCACCGCCGCCGACGAGCACCCGGCCCCCTGCACCCCTGGGGGGTTATTACTGTTTTTATAAAAAAATATTACTGTTATGATTTAAACAAGTTTGAACATATTTAAACACAAATAAATATCAAACAGAATTTAAAATGCATAAAAAAATATTGGGGAGCCTGGGAATCGAACCCAGGACCTCCTAGTGTGTGTGCTGTGTATTGACCAGTCGAGCTAGTGGGCGGGGTCTGTTGTAGATAGGGTTAGGTTGTATATAACCTAACAAGTCGGGCTAGATTAAATTACTTATGGCGCACCCCTTGGTGGTGCTCCATTGCTATGGATGTACTTATGGCGCACCCCTGGGTGGTGCGCCATTGCTAAGCCTCCCCCCACACTAAAATCCCCAATCTCCATTTCTCTCTAATCCCTCCCCTGCCTCGTCTCACCCGCGCCTGACCACCACCGCCCACCACTTCCCCCGTGCTCGCCGTCCCCGGCCGTGCTCGCTTCCCCCGCCGAACCCGACCACCTCCCTCACCGTCCCCCCTCCGCCCGCGCCCGCGCCCTCGCCGCCCCCCTCCCCCCGCGGCCCCGCCTGCGTCAACCTTCCTCCCGAGCGCGACAGCTAGGGTTCCTAGCCGCCGCCACCGCTGTCGGCCCGCCGCCGCGGCGCGCCCAGCCGGCCGAACCCTCCGCTGCCCCGCCTCCGGTACAGGACCCCAGCAGCACCTCCCCCCATCAAGCAGCCGCTCCCACCAGTGGCGCCCCCCTCCCTGGAGCAGGCGCTCCTGCCCAGCAACGCTGCCGCCCGGAGCTACGCCGGCGACCAGTCTGTAGGCAGGTAGCCACCACTCCTTCGTCCTTCCTCCCTCTTCCCTCATCCCCCCTCCCTCCTTCCTCTTGCATCCTCTGTTCAATTTTTTGCTTGCTGCATGATTTTTCCAGAGCATGCTCAAGTTAACATGTGAAAGGATTGTGCTTGATAGGTGTTTGTGATAATGCCTCTAAGGGAGGGGGGCATCGCGTCATTAGTCTCTGTATCAGAGTCTTTTTTCCTAGCCGTGTTGTCACCGAAAAATGCAATAAATTCTCATGGTTCGAAACCTTTGATACTTGGCTTCTCCAAATGAGAAATTTATGCATGTAGTAATTGGTTTACCTTAGTTTGCAGAAATATGAAATTAAGCCTTACTTAGTAACAATGTTTCAAGAAGATCAATTTGGAAGCTCTGCTTCACAGGATGCCTTCAGACACTTGCACATATCTTTCTAACTCATGCATTATTTCATCTATTAGACACTTCAAAGTGATGGCTATTTCCTTTACCTTAGAGGAAAAACAAAATAATATCTTCTACTTTGCCTAGAGGAAATATAATTTCATGGACTACTTGTTATATCAAATTTTTAGCTAAGTTTTGTCTCCCTGCGAAAATTGGGCAAATTCCTTCTCAAAATCACATGTTTTAACTAGGAAGAACCTGAGACACTATGGCATCAACACTTGTAAGAAAAGAAATAGCAGGAGAATGAAGATTATATTAAAAAATGGTATTAGTAGTGGTAAACAAGCATATAATCCCTCCCAGGTAGTAACAATAACTTTATGCAGGAGAGTGAAAGAAGAAGAATAGGCGATCAGGTTCGATCACGGTTGGAGAAAAATTGAGGCGTTTGTTGGCTCCAAGACAGTGATACAGGTATATACATGTGCTCTGCTTACTTGATCATACAGAAGATTTTCATATAAGAGTTATGTTCAAGTTGCTGAACCTTTTCATATAAGTTTGCTTCCAAGGAGTTGTTCTCTGTCTGGTCCAATTCTGAAGAAATAAAAAGTGAATAGTTTGTTTGTTCCCTGTGTGGTCACTCTATTTTTTGAGTACTGACATTAGTTATGTTTGTTAGCAGCAAGATATTTAAATGAAGCTTGTTCTTTTTCAACTGTTCAACTGATGCCATGAAACTGAATATAGTAGTTGAAAACCCTGTTTTTCTTCCTGGTCGTGAAAATTTGAAGTCCTGTTTGTGTTTTGGTTTTGTTGGTTGACAATTATGTTTAGTTTTTCATTTCATGGGTGCTGTAAAATGTGCAGGTGGTGAGTTGAGGCTCAGCATACAGCTTGTTTGGACTAACCAAGAGGACGAGGTATGTTGCTTGCCCAAGCTAAGTGACATGTACGCGCCAAGTTTTCTGTTATATAATTACCTGTTAGTGCTTAGTTAAACTGCATGATACGGCCATAGCAGATGGATGGTACTAGGTGTTGTTTTGTTTCTTGCCAATGTATTTAGAGAGCAGATGTGCCACTGCAGATTTCTTTTCTTGAAGGCAGCTCACATAAGTTGAGCTACAAGGGAACAACTTGATGCTATTAGATCTGGAATGGAAGCTCACATAAGTTGAGCTGATTTTTGTCCATATGAAAGCAGAGGACCATATGGTCCGTGGCCTTTTCATCCATATGAAAGTAGAGGCACATTGTGGTGCTAGTTTGCTGGGTTTTGTCTCCGAACATCATGTATGATGAATTTGTAGGTACCCCGAGAGGCCCTTGAGTTTGCCGGAATGTCGATTAACTTCCGTTCCGGCAAATTTGGGTACTCCATATGTCCTATTTTCAGCAAAGGTCATGCTGAAATTTTCCATGAATTTTAGCATGACTTTGCTAAAAATAGGACATATGGGGTGCTTGCAATAATGCATGGGCTGGGGTATCTTAGTACTTAATTAAGTAGGATCAACTGCCCCTTTATTCTTCCTGCATTAAACCATAGGTGGCAATAGAGCCAAGTGATTAGGCCCAACTTAGAATTCTCCTTAGCATCGATAAACCCTAGATGATAAACCCAACATAGGTGGCAATAGAGCCAAGTGATTAGTGCCTAGTGATTAGGCCCAACCTAGGGTGCCTCGGCATCGATAAACCCTAAATGATGAAAACTTAACTTGGCTGCCCCGGATGCCTCGGTGTCGATGTGAACCTAAATGATGTACGCTTAGGCTTTTAGGGTGCCTCGGCATCGACAAACCTTAAATGATGAAAGCTTAGGCTTTTAGGGTGCCTCGGTGTCGACAAACCCTAAATGATGAGACCATGATCTTGTTCCTTGACAATAACCAACTTTTTGACCAAACTTTTTTCCTATTTAGAGCGAAACATGGCCCACAACGATGAGGCCGGTGGTTCGGGCGGCAAGCAATTCTGGGAGCTGTCCCAGGAGATGGAGGAACAACCTCACCGCTATGAGGACGCCGCGGAAGACACCGATCCTGATTACACAACCCCTAGTGGCGTCAAGGATGACACCACTGATGGTGCCGCCGAGGATGCCACCACTGATGATGGCGGCGCACACACAGATGGCAGCCAACTGAAGAAGCAAAGGAAGGACCGGCACCCGAATGCGCTCCGCACCCTCAAGGAGGAATTCACTCAAGTGGACTCCGACGGGAATCCAACGGAGCCCAAACATATAGTCAAGGGGTACTCGCTTCAACTCGGGTGCATTCTCCAGAGCACCGTCTCGATCAACACCGAGAATCTTAGGCATAAGGACCGAGGGAATTTGCGCAACCTCCTCTTCATGAAGCTGCACGAACGATACAAGTTCCCCGCCGAATTTGAAAACACACACCTCTCAGGGAATAAAGTGAATAGTGCCGCCCTCACGAAGATGAGCACGGCCCTGTCTACTTGGAAAAGCGCGGTGAAGAGAATGATTGATAAAGGTGATAGTTATGAGAAGATCAAGGTGAAATATCCTTTGATGAGCGAAGATGAGTACAAGGAGTTCAAGATCAAGTGCGAGAGCAGTGCAACCTCTGAATCAAGTCAGTGGGGGAAAGAAATGCGGGAGTTGAACTTAGGGGAACACAAACTCGGTCCCAGCGGTTACAGAGTGGCGGAGCCTATATGGGACAAGGAGGAACCGGATGAAGACCATTTTGATCGCGATGATGCTCATCGTGATGACCACAGCTCTCTTCTATGTGATGGTAGTTTAGATGATCGATATCGACTTGTAATGTGAAGACAAACTCGATACTCGCGGTCTTGAGACTTGTAATGTTTTATCTTTGTTCGGTCTTTTGAATTCGGAGACTAAGATGATGAATAGTATTCGGAGACTAATCTTCTATTGTATTCGATGAATCTGATGTTGCTGTGTGCTGCTGTCTATATTCTGTCTAATAATATATTTTATATTCCATCTAATAATATATTTTGTAACCTGTGCAAAAATCATAAAAGGAAAAAAACCAAATATTCATACTAATGGCGCATCACCACCAGGTGCGCCATTAGTATGCCAAAGGATACTAATGGCGCATCAACAGAGAATGCACCATTAGTATGACAAAGCCATGCTTACGTATGGCCCCCCGGGAGGCACACTAATGGCGCATGCTGTTACATACTAATGGCGCACTAGTGGGTGCGCCATTAGTATACCAGATACTAATGGCGCACCTGTGGTGCGCCATTAGTAAGATATACTAGTGACATGCTACTAATGGCGCACTGGTAATGCGCCATTAGTAGGCAAAACCAGTGCGCCATTAGTAGGCCTTTTCCTAGTAGTGAGAGTTGGAGTTGACGTCAGTGGAGCCTCAGGAGGCCCACGAGGCGGGGGGCGCGCCCTGCACCCTCGTGCACAGGGTGTGGCCCCCCTTACGTTGATTCTTTTGCCGGTATTTTTTATATATTCCAAAACGTGTCTCCATGAATTTTCAGGTCATTCTAAGAACTTTTATTTCTGCACAAAAATAATACCATGGCAATTCTGCAGAAAACAACATCAGTCCGGGTTAGTTCCATTCAAATCATGTAAGTTAGAGTCCAAAACAAGGGAAAAAGTGTTTGGAATAGTAGATAGGTTGGAGACGTATCAACTCCCCCAAGCTTAAACCTTTGCTTGTCCTCAAGAAATTCAGTTGACAAACTGAAAGTGATAAAGAAGAACTTTTACAAACTTTGTTTGCTATTGTTGTTGCAAATATGTAAAGCCAACATTGATGTTTTCAGCAAAGGTTATGAACTAACCATATTCACAATAACATTTAGGGCTCATGTTTCCTCATATCAATGGCATAATCAACTAGCGAGCAATAATAATAAATCTTGGATCACAACACTTTCTCAAAACAATCATAATATGATATAACAAGATGGTATCTCGCTAGCCCTTTCTGAGACCGCATAACATAAATGCAGAGCACCCCTGAAGATCAAGGACTGACTAGACATTGTAATTCATGGTAAAAGAGATCCAGTCACAGTCATACTCAATGTAAATTAATAGCAATGCATGCAAATGATAGCGGTGCTCTCCAACTAGTGCTTTTTAATAAGAGGATGATGACTCAAGATAAAAGTAAATAGATAGACCCATCACAAAGCGAAGCAGGGATTTGCAGAGGTGCCAGAGCTCAAGTTTTGAAACAGAGATAAATAATATTTTGAGTGGTATACTTTCATTGTCAACATAACAACCAAGACATCTCGATATCTTCCATGCTACACACATTATAGGTAGTTCCCAAACAGAATGGTGAAGTTTATACTCCCCAACCACTAACAAAAATCAATCCATGGCTTGTCCGAAACAACGGGTGCCTCCAACTAACAATAATCCTGGGGGAGTTTTGTTTGCAATTATTTTGATTTGAGCATGGGACTGGGCATCCCGGTTACCAGCCATTTTCTCATGAATGATGAGCGGAGTCCATTCATCTTGAGAATAACGCACCAAGCATGGAAGATATAGTCAGCCCTAGTTGATACATGAGATATTCGAGCATACAAAACAGAATTTCATTTGAAGGTTTAGAGTTTGGCACATACAAATTTACTTGGAATGGCAGGTAGATACCGCATATAGGAAGGTATGTTGGACTCATATGGAATAACTTTTGGGGTTTATAGAAGTGGATGCACAAGCAGTATTCCCGCTTAGTACAAGTGAAGGCTAGAAAGAGACAGGGAACCGACCAACTAGAGAGCGGCAACTGTCATGAACATGCATTAAGATTAATCAACAATGAGTGCAAGCATGAGTAGGATATAAATCACCATGAACATAAGTATCGTGGAGGCTATGTTGATTTTGTTTCAACTACATGCGTGAACATGTGCCAAGTCAATCCACTCGAATCGTTCAAAGGAGGATACTACCCTATCATACCACATCACAACCATTTTAATAGCATGTTGGGACGCAAGGTAAACCATTATAAACTCCTAGCTAAATAAGCATGGCATGGGCAACTATAATCTCTAATTGTCGTTGCAAACATGTTTTATTCATAATAGGCTAAATCAGGAACGATGAACTAATCGTATTTACAAAAACAAGATAGGTCGAGTTCATACCAGCTTCTCTCATCTCAATCAGTCCATCATATATCGTTATTATTTCCTTTCACTTGCACAACCGAACGATGTGGATAATAATAATAGTGCATGTGTATTGGACTAAGCTAGAATCTGCAAGCATTTAATACAAGGGAGAAGACAAGGTAACATGGGCTCTTAGTTAAATCAACAATAATGCATATGAGAGCCACTCAACATTTTCATCATGGTCTTATCCTCTCGACCCCAAAGAGCAAGAAAAGAAATAAAACTATTTACACGGGAAAGCTCCCAACAAGAAAAAGAAGGATGAGAAATCTTTTTGGGTTTTCTTTTAATTACTACTACATGCATGCAGAGTAAACTAGATAAAAGCTACAACTATTTTTTTGGGTTTTTCTTAAGGTTTTTCAAACACACAAGACGAGGGCTTAGAAAAGAAAATAAACTAGCATGGATAGTACAATGAAAAAGTATGAGCACCGACAACTAGAATGAGCGTGTGAACATGAATGTAATGTGGGTGAGAAATACGTACTCCCCCAAGCTTAGGCTTTTGGCCTAAGTTGGTCTATGCCCACAGATCGAAGCTACTCCCTCCGGTGTACTGAGGAGGGTCCTCAGGATGCCACTGGTTGACGATCTCCTCCGAATCCCACAGATAAACAGACTAACGATACGGATCAAGTGGTGGATCGGGCTCAGGCTCTGGGACTTGTGTCAACCTCTAGTATGCATAAATGGCCTCTGGTAAGAAGAGGTACGTGCATGAAAGTATGTTAAACAAAGAGGGTGCAGGCAAGGTAATAATCTCACAGTGAGTTTTATCAAATATCAAATTATACTTAAGCCTCTTCTTCTTATCTTTAACAATAAAATCATGTGCTACCATACTCTTATAATCTAGAAAAAATAGGGGGCAACAACTTTTCCTCTTTCTCATAATGCCTAATAGGTATCCCAAAATGTTCAGGAAGGCATGAAGCAAAGATGCCTCCAAAATGGGGCCCTTTGTACGGTTCGGATTCAATCATTTAGCAAGAATAGCACCTAAACTGAAAGTGGTATCACGAAACAAAGCATGGTGCAATATGACAATATCAGGAGCACTAAGATTTCCAATGTTCCCGTGACCAATTAAGCATCTACTAGCCAATATCGCAAAGTAACATAGAACAGGAAAATGTATACTGGTAATTCTTGCATCGGAAATGTTCCTAGTTTCTCCTACAGCAATTCTATCAATAAACCCATCCACATCACTACGGTGTGGTTCCTCGATGCTGCCCTCAAAGGGTATCTTGCAGACTCAACAAAAATCATGGAGTGACATCTCCTTAACCTCATCATATAAGTGATACTCCACTGAAGGTGGCGATTTCTTAGCACGGAAATAAAAAATTTGCACGAAAATATTAGTGAGTAGGAGATATTGTTCACGCTGGTCGTGGAGGAAGTCGGTGAGGCCTGCATTCTCAGCCAAGTAATAGAAATCATCGTAAATTTCGGCGGTTCTTAAGAACTCATCACAAGGCCATTCACACGGGCGAACATCCACAGTGTGAGGAAGATTATATTTGGGATTTTTATTCTCCTCATTATGCTTATCCTTCGAGCTATAGCTCGAAGAGCCTCTCAACAATCTCTTAAACATTTTCTCCCTCTAAAAATTTCTGAAATTTTTAGTGACTCAAAATAAAAGTGAACTAAACTGAACAAGATTGATAGCAACTACTCCCACAAGTGCCTAGAGGCTATATCATGCATTAAAACTACTTTTGACCACATAAATTTGACATGCAAGCTCAAGAATAGGGTCACCTAAGCAGCAAAAATTTGCAATAAATAAAGCACTAGAACAAAAACGAATTTGACCATTGGAGGAGTCACATACCGAAGAACAATCCCCCAAAGCAGTTTTGTGAATGGAGCTTTGAGAAAGGAGATCGAAAATGGCAGCAAGATGAGCTAGAACACGGGTTTGAGCTACGAGATGATTTTTTTGGAGGAAGACGAAGTGTGTGGGTGCTGGAATAAGTGGAGGGCGTCCACGTGGGGTCCACAAGGCAGGGGGCGCGCCCCAGGGTGGTGCCCTGCACTCTCGTGGCCAAGTGGTGGAGCCGCCTGGTGTGTTCTTAGTGCGAACAATTCTAAAATATTCTACAAAAAATCATATACCATTTTAGGACATTTGGACAACTTTTATTTTCGGGGTATTTTTATTGCAAGGATAATTTAGAAAACAAATAGAAAATACTATTTTTGTTTATTTAATCTAAATAACAGAAAGTAAAAGGAGGGTATAGAGGGTTGTGCTTTCTAACTTCATCCATCTCATGCTCATCAAAAGGAATCCACTACCAAGGTTGATCAAGTCTTGTTAACAAACTCTTTCTGAATAACATGAAACCAGAGAATTTTCTAATAACACTAGGTTACCTCAACAGGGATATGCATGTCCCCAACAATAAGAATATCATATTTCTTCTTGACAGTAGGAAGAGGGAATCCAAAACCTCCATTAGTGATCGTTGCAATTTTTCCAATAGAATTGATACTATGGACTTGAGATTGTTTCCTCGGAAAGTGTACCATATGCTCATTACCATTAACATGAAAAGTGACATTGCCTTTGTTGCAATCAATAAAATCCCCTTCAGTATTCAAAAAGGGTCTACCAAGGATAATCGACATACTATCGTCCTCGGGGATATCAAGAATAACAAAGTCCATTAAAATAGTAATGTTTGCAACTACAACAGGCACATCCTCACAAATACTGATAGGTATAGCAGTTGATTTATCGTCCATTTGCAAAGATATTTCAGTAGGTGTCAACTTATTAAAATCAAGTCTACGATATAAATAGAAAGGCATAACACTAACACTGGCTCCAAGATCACATAAAGCAGTTTTAACATAGTTTCTTTTAATGGAGCATGGTATAGTTGGTATTCCAGGATCTCCTAGTTTCTTAGGTATTCCAACTTTAAAGTATAATTTGCAAGAATGGTGGAAATTTCAGCTTCCGGTATCTTTATTTTATTTCTAACAATATATTTCATATACTTAGCATAAGGATTCATTTTATGCATATCAGTCAAACGCATGCGCAAAAAGATAGGTCTAATCATTTCAGCAAAGCGCTCAAAATCCTCATCATCTTTTTTTCTTGGATGGTTTAGGAGGAAAAGGCATGGGTTTCTGAACCCATGGTTCTCTTTCTTTACCATGCTTCCGAGCAACGAAGTCTCTCTTATCATAATGTTGATTCTTTGATTGTGGGTTATCAAGATCAACATCAGGTTCAATCTCTACGTCATTGTTATTGCTAGATTGAGCATCAACATGAACATCATCATTAATATTATCAATAGGTTCATGTTCATTAACAGATTGTGTTTCAGCATCAAAAATAGAAATATCATTGGGATTCTCAGGTGTGTCAACAACAGGTTCACTAGAAGCATGCAAAGTCCTATCATTTTTCTTTTTCTTCTTAGAAGGACTAGGTGCATCAACATTAGTTCTCTGAGAATCTTGCTCAACTCTCTTAGGGTGGCCCTCGGGATACAAAGGTTCATGAGTCGTTTTACACCCTCTAGTCATAACTCTAACAACATTATCGCTTTTCTTATTATTCAATTCATTGAGCAAATCATCTTGTGCTTTAAGAACTTGTTCTACTTGAGTGGTAACCATGGAATCATGTTTACTGATAATTTTAAGGTCACCTTTAACTCTAGACATATGATCACTCAAGTGTTCACTCATATAAGCATTACGTTTCAATTGTCAACCAACATAAGCATTGAAGTTTTCTTGTTTAACAATGAAATCATCAAACTCATCCAAGTATTTGCTAGCAGACTTATTACGAGGAATATCACCTTCATCAAATATATAGAGAGAATTTACCTTTACTACCAGTGTCGGGTTATTAAGACCATGTATTTCTTCAATAGGTGGTAAATTCTTAACATCTTTAGCTTTAAAACCTTTTTCTTTCATAGATTTCCTTGCCTCTTGCATATCTTCAGGACTGAGAAATAGTCTTCGGAGTTGGCTTAGGACTTGGTTCAGGAAGTATCCAATCATTATCATTACTCAACATATTATTCAATAGCAATTCAGCTTGCTCAACAGTTCTTTCGTGAAAACACAACCAACACAACTATCTAGGTGGTCTGTGGAAGCATCGGTTAGTCCATTATAAAAGATATCAAGTATTTAATTTTTCTTGAGAGGATGATCAAGCAAAGCATTAAGTAATCAGAGAAGCCTCCCCCAAGCTTGCGGGAGACTCTCTTCTTCAATTTGCACAAAATTATATATTTCCCTTAAGGCAACTTGTTTCTTATGAGTGGGGAAATATTTAGCAGAGAAGTAATAAATCATATCCTGGGGACTACGCACACAACCAGGAGCAAGAGAATTAAACCATGTTATAGCATCACCCTTTAATGAGAACGGAAACAACTTAAGGATATAGTAGTAACGAATTTTTTCCTCATGAGTGAATAGGGTGGCTATATCATTCAATTTAGTAAGATGTGCCATAACAGTTTCAGATTCATAGCCATAAAAAGGATCAGATTCAACCAAAGTAATTAACTCAGGATCGACAGAGAAATCATAATCCTTATGAGAAATACAGATAGGTGAAGTAGCAAAAGCAGGGTCATATTTCATTCTAGCATTCAAAGACTTTTCTTTCAGCTTAGCTAACAGTTTCTTAAGATCATATCTATCTTTGCAAGCTAAAAGATCTCTATCATTTTCTTCATCCATAATATAACCCTCAGGCACATCAGGCAATTCATATCTAGGGGGAGAATCTTCATCATCACTTTCATCAGTATTATCAGTTTCAATAATTTCATTTTCTCTAACCCTAGCAAGTTGGTCATCAAGAAATCCACCTAATGGCATAGTATTATCAAGCATAGAAGTTGTTTCATCATAAGCATAATGCATAGCAGAAGTGGCATCATCAATAACATGCGACATATCAGAATCAATAGCAGCAATAGGTGTCGCAAGTTTACTCAAAACAAAAGGTGAATCAAGTGCAGAGCTAGATGGAAGTTCCTTACCTCCCCTCGTAGTTGAGGGAAAAATCTTGGTTCTTTCATCTTTTAAGTTCCTCATAGTGATCAACAGATATAAAACCCAAGTGACTCAAAGAATAAAGCTATGCTCCCCGGCAACGATGCCAGAAAATAGTCTTGATAACCCACAAGTAAGGGGATCACAATAGTTTTCTAGGGTAGAGTATTCAACCCAAATTTATTGATTCGACACAAGGGGAGCCAAAGAATATTATCAAGTATTAACAGTGGAGTTATCAATTCAATAGCACCTGAAATACTTAATATCTGCAGCAAAGTATTTAGTAGCAAAGTAGTATGGAAGTAACGGTAACAGTGGCAAAAGTAACAGTAGTAGTTTTTGTAGCAATTCTAACAGTGGCAATAGAAAAGTAACTAAGCAAAGATCAATATGTGAAAAGCTCGTAGGCAATGGATCAATGATGGATAATTATGTCGGACGCGATTCCTCATGCAACAGTTATAACATAGGGTGATACAGAACTAGCTCTAGTTCATCAATGTAATGCAGGCATGTAGTCCGAATATAGTCATACATGCTTATGGAAAAGAACATGCATGACATCTTTTGTCCTACCCTCCCATGGCAGGGGGGTCCTATTGGAAACTAAGGGATATTAAGGCCTCTTTTTAATAGAGTACCAGACTAAAGCATTAACACTTAGTGTGTAACGCCCCAAGACCGGAGCTTCAGATGCCTTCCAGGGTTTCCGAGTTTTGTCATGTGTTTTGTTTTGCTTGCTGCATTCCTCTTTTCATATTTTGCATTGCATCATGTCATCATGCCATCTTTTTCTCAAAGCTAACTAAAACTCTCTTAAACAAATTGCATGGATCTTCGATCCATTTAAACTGAGGGAATTCACGTGGTGATTCTCTTTACAACATATATCCCAGTATTAGGGAGCTATAATAAATATTCCTTTATTTTGGAATTCACCATAACACACTTGCAAAATCCTAATGCCTTTGTTATCACAACTCTTGGCCTCTAACTTTGCCATATATCCTTTCTTCATTTTCCGGAGCTCCACCAAAAATTCTCAACATTTTTGGACACTCCAAAAACCTCGTCCCAGTTCAAATCCATTTGAATTCTTTTTGTTCGATCTAGCTTTTTCTATTTTTCTCAGAACGAGCATATTTTTGTGAGTTCGGGAAAATTAGCCCCATGCGCAAAATCCTTCCCTAACCCTCCTTTTCTTTTCCTCTCTTTAATTTCTTTTCTGTTAAAGAAATGGGTTTTAAGGAGAGAGAGGGAGAAGAGAGTCCAGGTCCATCCTTTCCCCACAGCCCAACCAGCCGTCAGGCTCCCTAGGCGCATCTCTCCCTCTACTGGGCCGGCCTCCCAAGGCCCACTCCCCCGTCTAACCCTAGAGCATTCATCGAGCAGAGGGAGAGGAGCTCCTTCGCTCGATCCCCATCCTTCTCTCCCTCATTCACTCATCTCCATCTCTCCCTCTCAATCTCGCGCGCCTCCCTCTGCAATGCTAGTCCCCGATCGTGCCTCCTCCAGCCACCTTCCATGGCACCGTCCCCCGCATCTGCCATCATCCGCGTCCAGCAGGAAGCCTGCCGCGAGCTTGCCGCCGTGATGTGTCGCCGTCCATGGCCACCGCCTGCTCACCATGGCCTCCTGCCATGGAGCAGCCGCTGCCGGCGTCCACCTCCTCGCCCATGCCTCCCCGTCCCTCTCCCTTCACGCAAGCCGCATCCGCGCCGCACCCTCGAGTGCCCCGCCTCCGTGCCGCCGTCCTCCATGGTCGCAGCCAGCCGAGCTCGAAGCTCCCGCCTCGGCACCTCGTCACCGGGCGTTGACCCCTTCTCTTGCTCCAGCTCCGTCCGGCAAGGGCCTCACCTCGCTGCCTCTCTTGTCGCGACCAGGACCACTTCGTCACGCCCCTGATCACCTCGCCACGACCATCTCCTCCCCGACGCCCTGGCTACTGCTACAAGACCATCACGACGCCATCATGGAGCCCTAGGTCCGAAGATGACCACGACTGTGCATCTCTCCTTGTGCCACTTTGGAGATCGAGACCATTAAGATCAAGACTGCCCCGGACCATGTCGTCTCGCCTGATCGTCAAAAACCCCGGTTGTTGCCAAGTACCTCGACGCCCGATGCCTGGAACGAGTACCGTTGCCGAAGACCCATGAACCAAAAACTTTAAGTTCAACTATGTCGCAAGAACGAGACCGGTGGGTCCGAAGACCCCAAGTACCACGACAACCCCGAAGGGATTCGAGTTTGTCAAGTTCACCTTCGAAACGTGTACCACTACCGCCGCCCGAACATCTACAGAACATGAACCACTACTTCCCTCGATGACCCGTGAACGACTACTTCTTCTACGAACCGATCTGCTTCGAAACGCACGCTTCGAAGGTATAACCGCCGAGAACGACCGTCTGAGAATGAATGCATGTGTTGTATGAGATGCCTGTTTGGATGTTGTATCTGCCCGTGAACATTAGTCGTTGCCCCTCTTTTGCCTTGTCACCGACATGTGGGAACCCGGTATCCGGGAGCACCCCGCCATCCTTGCATGACACGCTCCCGTCACTTTTCCTTTTGCACCGGTATCTCCGTGAGCTACCGGAACCGATATGGTGACGTGGCGTCATTTTTGGATTCATCGCCGTGGCACCCTTTCTTTCCACCATGGTGACAAATGCTTCTTGTTATGCTCAAGTCAAAATTTTCATAAATATTGCATAAAACTTGCAAGGTCATCTGCATCATGATAACAACATCAAGAATGTTTCAATTGTTGTTTGCTTAAATTACTAATGCATATGGGGATTTACCGGAATTGTTGTTGTTGTTTCTGGCCTCATTTAAAATGCCTAACTATGTATTCTACTCATGCTTCACCATATTGCCATGTTTAATAAAACTTAATATTGTTGGGTACATAAACGAGAGAGAACTAAATAATTGATTTGGTGTTTCATTAATATGCAACTCATTGCATATTGATCTCCACTTAATTTGTAGTATTGTTTGTGCTCTTTGCCATGCTATGCCTCTTTAAACCGGACTTGTATCATACTTGATTGTGCATCATGCCATGTTTATGTGATGTTTGTTTACTATGTTGCTTGCTTCTTTCCGGGTTGCTTCTCTCGTTAGCTTCAGTTTCGTTCTGGAGTTGTGAGGATCCGTTCAACTTCGTCCGTTTGTCTTCTTCATGGACTCGTTCTTCTTCCTTGCGAGATCTCAGACAAGATGACCATACCCTCGAAATCACTTCTATATTTGCTTGCTAGTTGCTCGCTCTATTTCTATGCCGCGATACCTACCACTTGTTATATCATGACTCCCATATTTCCATGACAAGCCTCTAAACCACCTTTCCCAACAAACCGTTGTTTGGCTATGTTACCGCTTTGCTCAGCCCCTCTTATAGCGTTGCTAGTTGCAGGTGAAGATGAAGTTTGTTCCATGTTGGAACATGGTTATTGTTGGGATATCACAATATCTCTTATTTAATTAATGCATCTATATACTTGGTAAAGGGTGGAAGGCTCGGCCTTATGCCTGGTGTTTTGTTCCACTCTTGCCGCCCTAGTTTCCGTCATACCGGTGTTATGTTCCTTGATTTTGTGTTCCTTACGCGATTGGGTGTTATGGGAACCCCTTGACAGTTCATTTTGAATAAAACTCCTTCGGCAAGGCCCAACTTGGTTTTACATTTGCCTAACAACCTATCACCTTCCCTTGGGTTCTGCAGACTCAAGTTTATTTTAACCCCCCGGGGACAGTGCTTGTCTAAGTGTTGGTCCGAACCTGTCAGCCACCGGTGGCCACCAGGGGCAACTCTGGGCTGGCCTACCGGAAGTTTGGACAATCCGGTGTTGCCCTGAGAATGAGATATGTGCAGCTCCTATCAGGATGTCGGCACATCGGGTGGCTTTGCTGGTCTTGTTTTACCATTGTCGGAATGTCTTGTAACCGGGATTCCGAGTCTGATCGGGTCTTCCTGGGAGAAGGAATATCCTTTGTTGACCGTGTGAGCTTGTGATGGGCTAAGTTGGGACACCCCTGCATGGTTATGAACTTTCGAAAGTCGTGCCCGCGGTTATGGGCAGATGGGAATTTGTTAATATCCGGTTGTAGAGAACTTGAAACTTAACTTAATTAGAAAGAATCAACTGCGTGTGTAGCCGTGATGGTCTCTTTTCGGTGGAGTCCGGGAAGAGAACACGGTCTCGTGTTATGCTTGAATGTAAGTAGTTTCAAGATCACTTCTAGTTTCTTGACCGTGCTTTGCTTCTCTTCTCGCTCTCTTTTCAGTAAGTTAGACACCATATATGCTTAGTGCTTGCTGCAGCTCCAGCTCATTACCCTATCCTACCCATAAGCTTAAATAGTGTTGATCTCGCGGGTGTGAGATTTCTGTGTCCTCATGACTCACAGATACTTCCAAAACAGATGCGGGTGCCGATGATGCCAGTGCAGGTGACGCAACTGAGCTCAAGTGGGAGCTCGATGAAGATCGTGTTCGTTGTGTTGTTTCGTTCCCAGTTGATCAGTAGTGGAGCCCAGTTGGGGCGATCGGGGATCTAGCATTTGGGGTTGTTTTTATTTATGTTGGATCCGTAGTCGGACCTTGATTGTATTCTGGATGATGTATGATATTTATGTATTGTTTGAAGTGGCGATTGTAAGGGTTTAGGGTTTAGGGTTTAGGGAACTTGACACTTGACTTAATTAAAATGCATCAACCGCGTGTGTAGCCGTGATGGTCTCTTCTCGGCGGAGTCCAGGAAGTGAACACGGTTCTTGTGTTATGATTGTGCGTAAGTAGTTTTAGGATCACTTCTTGATCATTTCTAGCTTCTCGACCGCTGCGTTGCTTCTCTTCTTGCTCTCATTTGCGTATGTTAGCCACCATATATGATTAGTGCTTGCTGCAGCTCCACCTCATTACCCTATCCTACCCATCAGCTTAAACAGTCTTGATCTCGCGGGTGTAAGATTGTTGAGTCCTCGTGATAACAGATACTTCCAAACAGCTGTAGGTGCCGATGATACCAGTGCAGGTGGCACAACCGAGCACAAGTGGGAGCTCGATGAAGATCTTTGATCGTTGTTTTGTTTCTTTTCCGCTTGATCAGTAGTGAAGACCAGTTGGGATGATCGGGATCAAGCATTTGGGGTTGTGTTCTTTTATTTTCGTTCCATAGTCAGACCTTGATTGTATTCTGGATGATGTATGTTTAACTTGTATTTGTGTGAAGTGGCGATTGTAAGCCAACTCTTTATCCCTTTCTTATTCAGTACATGGGATGTGTAAAGATTACCCCTCTTTCGACATGCCTACCATGCGGTTATGCCTCTAAGTCGTGCTCCGACACGTGGGAGATATAGCCGCATCGTGGGTGTTACAAGTTGGTAATCAGAGCCATCCCTGACTTAGGAGTCCCGCTGCTTGATTGAATCTTTGACATTGTTGAGTCTAGAAGAAAATGTTTTGAGTCTTAGGATTATATATATATGAGAGTAGGATTCTTTTTACTCCTCAGTCCCTTCATCGCTCTGGTGAGGCCTCCTGGCGTAGAGTTTTGACTCTTCTCTCCTCAAATTTCACGATTTTTTTAGGATTACGCAGGTATCTTGGAATCGTTCCGATGGTTTTGTGACGAGAACATTGTTCTTGGTGCCTCCTGACATTTAGGGGTTGTGGCAGTGTCCCGGGGAGTTGAGCTCCGAGGTGTTGCCGTCACAATTTTATCGTTGCAGTTCTGGAATACCTAAGTTTGCCGACATCGAAAATCTCCTTTATGCAGTGGTTGGTGAGATAACCTCGACGCCACCCAGTGTTGGGGCGGGAGTTCGGGAGTATTGCCATAACTCGTATAACGGATGCTTTTCGAAGGTTGAGGTAAATGATTTCCGAAGGTTTCTTGGTTATGTATTGAAGGATGGATACAGCTGGATGTAGGATTTGCTAGTTTTGGGTGAGATATTATGCTTCCCCTGTATCCCCAACACCTGATTGCATAACTAGAAAGTTTCAGGAGTTTATAAGTGGGAATTCAAGTATCTCGTAGGATATCTTTCCAACGGACACATGATAAGATATGGGATCTATCATATGTTTGTTTCCGGCTTATTTTCCAAGCCAATCCTTTGTTTTTGTTTTGAGTTGTGGTATTCAAGTTGCTTCGAAGTCAAGTGTTGATTCCATTCCTTTCCTAAGCGGTGTTCTCATACTCATATGTGAATACCAATCCTTCATGATAATCGACATTGTCATGTCAATCCTTTTTAACCGGTGTGCTACTCTTCAAGTGGATCCGATCATTTTTGACATCCACAAGATCACTTCTCATTTTCCCCAACGTTGTTCGCTTCATCTGTCCCCAAGTTGCCTTTGTTTTCCCGCCCTCCCAACCCCTTTTCCTTCAAGGAATCAGATGTCTTAATCAAGTATCCATTTTATTAATGTGAAGTCTCTTCATTCTTATCAATCAATGTTCTTATCCGGTGATTCTCAAGAAGATACTAACGGAGCTTCAAGTTCATCATTCTTCGTTCTTGTTCTTCTCTGGTGGATTCAATTCAAGCTTTGTCGATCATATCATTTCCTCATTTCAAATGCTTTCTTATGACCAGTGCACTTCTTAATTATTCACCTCTTGTTTTCCATTTGTTCCGTTGTGCTGAAGATATCTCGGAAGATTAGTGCCTCTATTCGTGATCAATCCAAGCTATTTTCGAGGTCTTACCTTATTCAAGCCATTTAAATGAACCGGGGCAATCTCTCTCCATATTCGTTCAAAGGTTTGTCTTTTGCGTGGGCCCTAACCCACAAGTCTTTTCCCAGGATCTTACCTGACTCTTCTTTCCTGGAGTTATCCTCAAATTCTTTTCAAAGTTTGATGTAAGAATGAAATATCATCAGTCATATGGCTTTCTCCAAGATCGGCCAAATTCTTTTCATCGTTGGCTCAACCTCTTCGCTTTTGATTCTGCCAGAGTGTCTAAACAATTCACGGTGGTGTTTCTCGTCGTCATTCTCGGGTTTGTGAAGACCGAAGAAGAGTTTTTCCTCCAAATCCTTACCCATTCTTCCAAAGATTCATGGTTCTAGCTTGATGCCATCCTCTCATAATTATTTCCGATTGTGAGAATTCTTTTCACCCATCCGGAGCAATTCAGGAGTCTTTTCAGTTTGATTCTCCGGAGCCCATCATCTCAAAATTATTCATTCCAGCTTTCAGCTCTCGTTCTCCAAATCTTACCGGTGCATCGCTCAAGTATTCTCTAGTCATGTCATGATCTCTTCATTTCACTTGCATCTAAATTCTATCAAGTATCTTCGTTCATTTTCTAATTCTTCCCGGTGTTTCGTTATCTTTTCTTTGTTCTTTTTTTAAATCCTACCGATGGTTCGTTGAAGACCGTACCAAGATTACGCAATATCTCTCCTTAATCCTTTTCAATGAGAATAAGTAGTATGCCAAATCCATGGAATGCCATCAATTTAAATTGATGAAGGATATGCATAACATAATTCTTATTATTGTTTCATCCAAGTGATCTAGTTTCTTCTTTCCGGAGTTGTTCATCATGTCACATGTCTTGGTTTGAGATGTTTCATCTTTTCTTTCCGGAGTTCCAAGCTCTCATCATCACGAAAGCTCCATCCAATCATTGCAAGCACTACAAAAAAATACACTTCCGTGATGATACGTGTTTGTCACAGTAGGTCGCGTTTTCTGTCATGCATGTACATCCATGACAAATTTTTGACAGGATCAAGATAGTCATACCTATGCTATCGTAGAAGTGTTCCATGACATTGCCAAAATTATCATCACGGAAGTGTCCACTTCCATGACGATAAATCGCGGGTCACAGAAGTGCTTTCGTCAAGGGTGACCGACACGTGGCATCCACCGTAACGGAACGCCGTTAAGCTATCGGGTCGGATTTTGGATGTGTTAACCCGTTAACAGCCACGACCAATGCCGATTTTCCACGTGTAAAATTATCATTGGCTGATGGATCCACGCGTCAGCTTCGCATTGGCACATGTGTCACTCATCCAACGGTCAAGATGGGCCTATGATATGTTGACACGTGGACCGGCCCAAAAGTGGCCCACAAAGTTTAAATGGGCCGGCCCAACCGAAGGCCTATAAGATTTAGCGGACCATAATTGGCCGACCCAGCTAAAAGCCGACAAAATTTAGCAGACCATAATGGGCCGGCCCGGCTAAAGGCCCACACGATTTTGTAGACCATAATGGGCCGGTCAAGCTAAAGGCCCACAAGATTTTGCGGACCACAATGGGCCGGCCCACCTAAAGGCCCACAAGATTCTGCAGACCATAATGGGCCAGCCCAGCTAAAGGCCCAAAATTCTCTGTCAAATCGGCCCGTCAGCGGCCTGTCCTAAACTTGTCATCAACGCGGCCCATGGTCACTTCTGGCCCGTTAACAGTCTGCTAAGTAATTGGGCCGAATTACGACCTGGTGTATTTCCGGCCTGTTAAAGGTCCGGCTTCATTTGGGCCCATTTACAGGCCATCAAAATTTTAGGCCCATAAACGACCGTGAAGGATTTGGGTCATATTCGGCCATGTCTGACATTCGGCCTGTTAGAGGCCCACTATAGCTTTGGGCCACTTTCGGCCTGTTGTCATTTTCGGCCTGTTAACGCCAGACGTAAACCATGGGCCATATGTGGCCCAACGTCATATCGGGACCATTAACGGCCCATATAAAAATGATGATAATCTAGCCCGACCGAAGTTTCGGCCTGTTAAAGGCCCGTGTATTAGGTCGGCGCATTTACAGCCCGTCCGAATTTCGGCCTGTCAAAGATCTGCATCGTAAATGGGCCAACATTTCGGCCCGCTAAGTCCAGTGGGTTATTTGGCACAATCAGGGCCCAATCTCACTTTCGGTCTATTAAAGGCCCATGTTTTTATGGGCTCGAGATATTTACACCTGTAAACGGCCTATTTTTACTGAGGGCCCAAATTATGTTTAGGCCTGTTACAGGCCCACTATGGGCACATGCCTACCAGAAAAATATGAAAGCTTATGTCGATTTAGGCCCAGATATTTTTAGTGGGCTACATGCCAATTTCGGCCCGTAATCGTTTTTAGCCCAATTGGAATGGGCCCGAAGAATGTTGGAATGTTGGGCTCCTACGAAGCTTTCGGCCTAAAACATTACTAAGATAAACCTACACTATACAAAAATAGCATCGTAATTACTGCAGCGTGAGGCATCATCATAAATGTTGTATCACACCAAAATAAATTCCAACCATACAACAAAAGGCCTGTTGGCATAAAGTTTACAGTCCTTCCAGATAAAAGCACCATCAGATGTATAGAAGCACAAATCATTTGACCCGAGTGATAATGTTTCAGGCTATAGAATCTGATGGAGCAGCACGATCTCCACCTTTTTCCACCATTGCTCTTGAACAACGAAGCGAATGTGTGATAGTCTGGTTTCAAAACCATTCATATCTTGACGACATTTCTCAACCACTATTCTTGTTTCCGAAACAACGTCCATTAGGGATTGAACTTGTGTCTGGAGCACAGATATATCACTCTGTCTAGGATTTTGTTCAGTAGGCGATTTGGATGAGGTTACCTTGACAACCAACCCAGAATTACACAGGAAGGTGCTTTTTGCATTGTTAGTGGAGAGATACTGACGCACTGCAGCAAGAGATGACATTGTGCCTGTAGTAGCCTCGTCACCTTTAGGTGGTTGTGGCTGTTCAATCATTTGTTCCATAGCTTCCTGAAAGTTTGAACTTGTAGATTAGTGTACCAGATAAGTTACTAATGAGACAAAAACAAACAAAGTAGGTTAAACGTTCATACATAACTTATTTTGGTGAACTACTGTAATACATTAGCATGTATTGTAGTGCTAACTACATAATAAAATCACTTTCGGAACATATGTCCATGTAGCATGCCTACTGTATTGTCTATTTCCTCATATTCGTTGACATCTAAGGATAAAGAGACATGGTTTAAAGTAGGATGAACATAGTATGAGATCATTCATATCATGGGCAAATAGATATAAAGCAAACAGGCTATTTTATCATTGTGTGCGCACGTGAACATAACAACTAGATTACAAATCAAGACCAAAAGAATATCGTTCATCTATTTTAAACCATGTAAGGTGAAATGATACGTTAAGACAACTGTGAATAAAAGTGAACAGAGTAACTGACATTGGCTGCAAACCAAGTAGTTAAATGAACACATCACAGTACCAATCAGTTCAAGGCAGGAGGAGTAAGGACTTACAACAGCGGCTCGAACTGGTGTGCTCATGCCCGTCATCTTGCTGGTGTGGCAATCCTTGAAGATTTGCACTGCATTCGGTTCAGGTTCTTTTTGGTCCACACGGGCTTTCCTCTGTATTTGGAACAAGTCAATATAGATACGATAATATGGCACACAAAAAAGAAGGAAGTAGCAACTATTTACAAGAGCCTCGCGGTGTGCAATATAGCTACGAGATCATCTTGTCTGTTGGAATTTCACTTTAGAACGGTTGGTTTTGTTCTTCAAACAGTTAGCCTAGAAGAAGATACACTTGTAAGGCACATACATAAATACAAGTTCAATATGTGGTCTGATCAAATACATATAGCCTACCTGATACTTTGGATCAGACCAGTGTTTAACGAGGGATGTCCAGTCTTCATCTGTAATATATTCCACTCGAGATGTTTGGGCGATTTCATTGTTAGCCTTGCCTTCAAAGTGAGATTTTCTAAGGTGGTACCGATACTGTCGCAGAGCAGACTGAAAAACATGAGTGCATGCTTATTTAGTTGCATCATCTTTCGGATCCAACTTGAACCTCATCTATTGAAAAAAGAATGTGAGTCTTATTAGGAGGAAGCTAGAAAGTATGGGATAGAGCAAGACAATATTACTAATTGCGATGAATAACATTACTTATGGATAAATGGTCAAGGAAGGTGTTAAACTGGGTATTGTCTTTCTCATTCCTGTACTGGATCCACGTTCGGAGGATATGTGCATGACACCTAACGGCAACGGCTGCCTCTGATACTAAGTTGGCTGACTCTATAGCATCACGTGGCCTTTTTAAACCTGCCTCAAAATGGATCTCCATTCTTCCTCCTTTAGATTTTGTTAATCTGTCAAGCATTATCCCTGATGTCTGTTTCCGCTTGCGCCGTGGTGCTAGTTCAACAACGAATATGGAAAGTGTTAGTGTACATCAAACTATGAGAGTACATATAAAGGAGCATGCAACTGCAACTTGACTCGGTCAGGTACTGTCTTGGTGTTGATGCTCATGAGGTTCATCTGATCTTGCCAAGTCCTGTTGTGTTAGCAGTGCTTCGGAAGTAGTGTTAGGTGTGAAGGCAGCTTGGGAACTGGCCAGTTCCGGAGCAAACGAACGAGTAACTGGTTGAGATGCTGGTACAGTTGAAGCGGATGCTGCAGCTGGTGGAGCAGGTGATAATGTGTTTGTAGATTTAGCCGGTGGACTTGGACTTTCTACTGCACTATAAGTACGAGCAGAATCTCGGCGGCAGAACCTTTTCCCTTTCACCCAACGAGTAACAGCACTCCCTACTATATTATTTTCCTTGCTCTTTTTTGACTTTGCCATGTCAAGCTATACCCACAACACAAAAGAATAAAATCACTCTTCAGAACTCATTGATGCATGATACAGACAAGCAATACTTTGATGTAAGACAACCATATGAGGATGGAATATGTAAGAAAAACAGGACGGCATGACATATTCACAGCTACGATGTGCAAACTAAGTAGAAGGATTTTCAAGAAAATAGAAGTAATGCAAGCTAGACACCATATGAAAGATGCAACCAGTATTACTCTGCCAAGTTAAAAGTGTCGTGTCATAAGTGGCAATTCGAAAAATTAGAAGCAGTACAATGTAGAAATCAATGCAAGATGCAACCACTATCAAACTGCCATGTTAAAAGCGTCCAATCATGAGTGACTGAGGCGGGATACACAACAGCAGTACTTTGATGTAAGAACATGGTATGATAGATAGATGCAGTGTATTCTAGACACAGAAAGCCATGTCATATGCACATGTATAACGTATAAACTCAGCAGGTGCAATTTAATCAAAATAGAAGAAATACAGGCTAGACAACATATGCAACATGAAACCAATTATCACACTGTCAACTTAGAGCAAGCACCTGCGATGGTGGAGTACGGGAGATGAACTCATCATGTAAACTTGGGACTTCAACTTCATTAGCAGTAGTAGTGGCAAATCTAGAGAGTCTCTGTTTGCGTCGGTGCGGAGGACAACCAACATCCCCTAACCTACTCTTTTCCTTCCTATTTTATGATATTGCCTAATGAAGTCAAAACCACAAGAAGATGAATAAAATTAGCTCTGCATAACTGGTTGATGCATGATACAGATGAACACTACTTTGATGTAAGGCAAGCGCAGGATAGGAGGATGGAACATATACAAAAAAAGACAGCGCTTCATATTCACACCTACGATAGGAGGATGGAATATGTATGAAAAAATAGTAAGCGGAAGGCATTTCAACAAAATTAGATGAAATGAAAGCTAGGCACCATATGAACATGCAACCAATATCACTCTATCAGGTAAAAAGTGTCTCATCGTAACTGCCATTTCAAGAAATTAGAAGCAGTACAAGCTAGAAGACAATGCAAGATGCAACCTACATCACAGTCCCAAGTTAAATGTGTCTTATGGGTAAGTGATCGTTGCAGGTATAAGTTGTAAGCTACGCAGACGCAATTCAACATAATCAGAAGCAATACAAACTAGACATCATACGGGAAACGCAACCACGTATAACAGTTCCAAGTAAGAGCAACCACCTGTGATGGTGGAGTAGGGGAGATGTGCTCATCATGTACACGTATGTTCTAGAAACAGGAACACATGTCATATTCATAGGCATTATGTGTAAAGTAAGCAAATGCAATTCAAGCTAGAAGCAATACAAGCTAGACATCATATGCAACATGCAACCACATATAATAGTGTCAAGTTAGAGCAAGCACCTGTGATGGTGGAGTAGGGGAGATGTGCTCATCATCTACAGAGCTACGTTGACTGTCCAACCTTGTGTTGTCTTGCGAATCTTGTTGGGAGGATGGCGGAGTAGAATCTGTAGAGACCCCATGTTTGAGTTGCTCCTAAGGACCACCATCATCCACTGCCGGACTAATTTCCTTCAGCTGTAATGATTTTGCATTGTGAAGTCAAACCGATAAGAAAAAGGAATAAAATTCACTCTTCAGAACTCATTCATGCATGATACTGACGAACACTACTCGGATGAAAGGAAAACACATGATGCGAGGATGGAATATGTATGAAAAATAGGATGATGTGACATATTCACACCTATGATGTGGTAACTAAGCAGAAGGCATTTCAACAAATTAGAAGCACCGCAAGCTAGACACCATATGAAAGATGCAACCAATATCACTCTGCCAAGTTCAAACTGTATGGCGTTTCAACAAATTAGAAGCTGCACATGCTAGAAATCATATGCAAGACACAACCAATATCAGAGTGGCGACTTAAAGGTGCCTTATCATAAGTGACTGATGCGGGATATGCAAGAATAGTAGTCTGATGTAGAAACAGGAACACATGTCATATTCACAGGTATTATGTGTAAAGTAAGCAGATGCAATTCAACAAATTTAGAAGCAATACAATCTAGAAATCATACGCAACATGCAACCACATATAATAGTGCCAAGTTAGAGCAAGCACCTGTGATGGTGGAGTAGGGGAGATGTGCTCATCATCTACATGGCTACGTTGACTGTCTAGCCTTGCGTTGTCTTGCGAATCTTGTTGGGAGGATGGCGGAGTAGAATCTGTAGAGAACCTCCGTTTTAGTTGCTCAGAAGGACCACCATCATCCAATGCCTTGCCAATTTCCTTAAGCTTTATTGATTTTGCATTGTGAGGTCATATCGACAAGAAAAAGGAATATCATTCGCTCTTCAGAACTAATTCATGCATGATACTGACGAACACTACTCTGATGAAAGGCAAAGTCATGATACGAGGATGGAATATGTACGAAAAAATGGATGGCTTGACATATTCACACCTATGATGTGGTAACTAAGCAGAAGGCACTTCAACAAATTAGAAACACTGCAAGACACCATATGGAAGGTGCAATCAATATCACTCTGCGAAGTTAAAATTGTCTCGTCATAGGTGGCGTTCATCAAACTAGAAGCAATACATGCTAGAAATCATATTCAAGACACAAACCAATATCACACTGCCAACTTAAAGGTGTCCCATCATAAGTGACTGATGCAGGATACACAAGAGTAGTTTCATGTAAGAACATGGTGTGTTAGACAGATATAGTATGTACCAAAAACAGGAAAGCGTGTCATATTCACATGTATCATGTGCAAACTAAGAAGATGCAGTTTACACTAATTAGGAGCAATACGAGCTAGACACCATAAGCAACATGCAACCAGATATCACACTGCCAAGTTAGAGCAAGCACCTTAGATGGTGGAGTAGGGGAGCGCAGACTTGGACCTTGTAATGCACTATGAGTACAAGGAGAATCGGTACAGATGCTCCGTTTACGTTGCTGCAGAGGACCACCATCATCGCCTTCCTTACTCTTTTCCTTCCTCTTTCTTGATTTTGCCTTGTCAAGTCAAACCCACAAGAAAAAGGAATAAAATTTGCTCTTCAGAACTCATTGGTGCATGATACTGACGAACACTACTTTCATGTAAGGCAGCCACATGATAGGAGGATGGAATATGTATGAAAAATAGGACGGCGTGACATATTGACATGTATGATGTATAAAGTGTAAACTAAGCACAAGGTGCTTGAATTTGTTAGAATTGATGCAAGCTAGAAACCATATGAAAGATGAAACCAATATCACTCTGCCAATTAAAAGGTTGCCCTAACAAATGTATTTGACCAAATTAGAAGCAATACATGGCAATAGGCTAGAAATAATATGCAATATGCAACGAATAAAGGTGACTCATCGTAAGTGTAGTGTGTACCAAAAATAGGAAGGCATGTCATATTCACAGGTATAGTGTGTAAACTAAGAAGATGCAATTTACCCTAATTAGAAGCATTACAAGCTAGCCACCGTATGCAACATGCAACCACATATCACACTGCGAAGTTAGAGCAAGCAGCTGTGCAGTCTTCAGGTACAGAGCTACGTTTAATATCTTCATTTAGGCTTGCTGTTTCTTGAGGATCATGTGGAGAGGATGAAATTGCATTCTTTATAAGAGTATTGCGTCTCATAGTAACCCACGCGCGTGACTGTCTCATCATAAGTGATAGACGCAGGATACACAAGAACAGTAGTATTGTGTAAGAACATGGTTAATAGAAAGACGTAGTATGTACCAAAAACAGGAAGGCGTGTCATATTCACAGGTATAATGTGTTAACTAAGCAGATGCAATTTACCCTAATTAGAAGTATTACAAGGTAGACACCATATGCAACATGCAACCACATATCACACTGCCAAGTAAGAGCAAGCACCTGCGATGGTGGTGTGGGGGAAATGCAGTGATCAACTAGAGAGCTACGTTGACTATCTTCATTTAGCCTTGCTGTTTCTTGAGAACCATGTGGAGAGGATGACACTACACTCTTTAAACGAGTAGGGCGTCTCACAGTAACCCACTCGGGTGACTATCTCATCATAAGTGATTGACGAGGGATACAAAAGAGCATTAGTTTGATGTACGAACATGGTTAACAGACATATGTAGTATGTATCAAAAACATGAAGGCATGTCATTATCAAAGGTATAATGTGTAAAGTAAGCAATTGCAATTTAACCAAATTGGAAGCAATACAAGCTAGACACCATATGCAACATGCAACCACATTTGACAGCGCGAAGTTAAAGCAAGCACCTGGGATGGTTGTGTGTGGCAATTGAGATCATCAACTGTAGAGCTACGTTTACTGTCTCCAACTGCTTACACTGCGCCCATTAGAGCGCTGAAACGCTTAGTGCTTATCTTCGAATTACACTGGAGCGACTTCTGTCTTTTCTTTTCTGCATTCATCAACACTGCGTCAGAGTCTGAAATACCCATGCATAAAAAAACAATAGTGTGAGTATGGGTGAAGTGTGTGCACAATTAGTACAGTGTAAAGGTAGCAGATAGCAGGTCGGTGAGAAATAAATGACGGGTGACATATGATAGCTCTACAACATGCATGGCACACTAAATTACTACAGGATTCTATGAAAATAACAGTCCACTGAAAGAAAATAGGTCGGTCCATTTTTTTCTACACCGTTCAATTTACAAAGAACGGGCAGATCACCTTCATCTACCTCCAGCCAGTCAGTGTTGACGATCTTCCTCGAAACGCCAGCGACCACCGGCCCAGTATTCCTCCCCTGTCGGCGCCCTCCCCTTGACCTCACCGCACCGCCATGCTTGGCACCGCCCCCCGGCCATCCATTCAAGCCTTATCGACCTCCAGATCGGGCGCAAGTAGCTCCTGCACCCCACACCCCTATGATAGACACCGATGCGCCGCTTCCACGGGGAACAGGCGGACTAGGTGCTCCGCGCGCCTAAGCGGGTGCTGCTTCTTTTAATTGCGGTTCGACTAACCCTGAATTGAAATCCAGGCGGGCTACTAACCTCTAGCAAAGGTGACACAGTAAAAGGGAGGAAACCTTCTGCATTTAGTATCACGAAGAAGATGCAGTAAGAAGTGCTCAACTAATTTCTTTCGTGGGATGAATACGGTGTGAGCGGAGACGTAAGATTTGCACGAATAAGGGAAGAGGAGTTCCTCTTTCTGCTGGCAGTGCTGTGTCCTCCTTCTGTTTTTCTGACGATCTTCTTGTTGTTTGCCGGAAACCAGAAGTTGTGGAGGACAGTGCAGCCTTGGATGAACCCATGGCCAAGTTGTTGAGTGTGGTGCGGTGGCCGTCTATCGGCGGCGGGGAAGCAGATTCGAGGCGGCGAACGACGACGTAGCGGGAACAGCTCCGGTGCGGTGGGCGGTTGCGATAGTGGAGCCGTAGCAGTGAGGCGCAGGACGGCGTGGTCGGAGTGGTGCTGGTACGGCGCACCTCGGCATTGGGGTCGTGGAGGCAGCTCTGCCTCGGCTTCAGCTGCTAAGTCCTTGAGGGCGTTGCGGTTGCGGTTGCATTGGACGACGACGTCGGGGTACCGGCTCCGGCGTGATGTAGGAGGGCGGCGGTGGATTGGCCGCTATGGGGTGGAGGACGGAGGAGGCTGGGGTTTCGCGGCTGGTGGAGAGGGCGTTTTCGTGCCCACGGAGTATGAATGGGGTAACGGAGGGAGGTGGGGAACTAAGGGAGAACAATGTTTCGGTTTGAGACGCGCTTGTTTGAAATTTGGGGAAAGTTACAAACTTTGCCCCCATCTAAATTTTTGGACATATTACGGGTTGGGGGTAGGACAGTCATGTCAGGTGTCCCAAATGTGGGCGGGATAGATTTCGGCCGAGCGCATGGGTAGGCGCCCACGGCGTATGAATGCTTCTCGGAGGCGGTTGAGACTGGCGTCTTGGTGAAGTTACAAACCTACCCCGGTTTAGACCTTTGGACATCGGGCCGATAGGCTACATGGGCCAGAGTCAGGACAGTAATTTCCTACCACCAAAACATTAGTCTCGCGCGGTTTCGGGTGACCAAAGGCCTATTTGGCGCTTCATTCAATATTTGGGAGCAGAAGCATTAATGTTTTCGGTTCTCTTGAATTGAACTTTCAGGATTTGTCAAACTTCACAAATCTTTACTCTTGAAAATCATAAAGCTAAGATTATTTTGGAATGGAGGGGGTACATTTGAATATACATTGTACACGAGTATATATTAAAAAAATATGCAACTTACCTCAGTTCATGCATGGTTCCAGATATAATCTCCCTGGTTGCAAAGAAAAAAGTTAGATATGTGTATGAATATATATAACATGTTCAAACTCACAACAAAGATTGATGCCCCCTTTTACATCTGATTTACAAATACCATTATCTCGGGTTCAAATAGATGAATGCACTTCCTATGTATTTGAATCTTCGAAACCCCCTTTATGTTGAATTCGACATGTATTCTATTTCGTAGCTAGCAATTTGGAATGTATCCATGCAAGTGACAAATGTATAAAGTGCTTCACACTAACAACATGGAGTGCACTAATTAATGTTTATATATGAATTGCAAAAGCATCCATTGCCTGTATTTCAAACCGCTCTCACTCCATGGATCGATAATATGAAATAAACACATGCACATGCTAGAATTCAATAGAGTATGGCTGTCTGATAGACCGATTTTCGTCCATACGCAATTTGCAAAATTCATGATCTCATCCAAAAATAATAATGCCATTTATATTTTAATTTAATGCGTAGAACGGCCTTTTACACGTAGATGCACTATGCCTCGCCCCGTTCTCACAAATGTGTTATATATCTCTCTATCTAATGCATAAGTGCACACACTTTATATGCATCAGCATTTCTCTTTCACACATGCTCACAATCTCTCTCAGGGTGTCGGGGTGTCTCACGCACATGCTCTCTCTGTTTCTCTCTCTCTTTCTGACTACTATGTACCACTCTTTTCACTAATCTCAGTTGGAAAACACTATTTCTCTCACATGCATATATACACATGCATGGTCTCTACCAGGCCCTCTATACGCACATATATGTGCCTACATGTCTCCTGCACGCACATTATCTTTAGGCCTCTCTCGCACACATTGCTCCCCCCCCCCCCGACACACCTCTCACTTAGTAGTTGGCAGATATGATTTCATCATATCATTCAGTAGGATATCCCTAGCTGTTAGGCTGGATGGTAATACGAGGCAAAGTTTTACCCTAGTATGGATCGGACCCTTGTAGTTGAAGAAAGAGCCTACTCCGGGTACTGTATATTAGTGATAGGGGTGTGTACAAAGTACACGGGGATACCAGGCATTGTGCATGTGTGTATACTATCGACGAACTAGCCCCCAAGCTTGTATAACATACTAAGGGCCTAGGGTTACAAATCATATATAGTACGCTTATCACCAGTGGGGATAGAGTCCTCCGCGACTCTGGTAGCTTCGTGTTGTACGCCGAGTCCTCCACATGGGTCTTCGTATAACACATCTCGGTCCAACCTATATGTGGCGTAGGGTGGAACCGACCCATGAGTCTTCATGTTGACCCACCACAACTAGAAATGATGTGCCCACACCACACACGCAATCGGCCACTAAGAAAATAAGCATATACAATAGTACAACGGTATCTAGCTCACGATACATCTCCATATTTTGTTGATGACACTAACGGACTTTGCATTTGATGCGTGCTCCGTATTTTGTTGACGACACTTACAGTCATTGTATTTGAAGCGAAAGCACGATATGGTCACTGGACTTCAGAATAAGCTCATCACGGTCACCACATACATTTTGTCGTGCTAACCAACATGTGGTTGGATGGTTAGAGGACAGTGGTTTATCGAGCCCACCAAGGTTAAAGTCCCGGTGCTCGCATTTATCTTGTGTTAATTTCAGTATTTTCCGGCGGTGTTCGTTCAGAGGGAGGAGACGTTCCACTCGACTACGAGGCACCTATGGTGACTTCGTAAAATCTCAAGATCATATATGCTGGCCGACTCTCTCGAAGGTGCTCATAGTTGTACGGTTCGTGTGTGTGCACTTATAGCGGTGCGTGCTTGCGCATATATATGAACCCTTGCGTCTATACCGTGTTAAACAAATACATATCATGATTATACGGTCACTGGCTCACCCATACAACTCTGTATTTTGTTGATGGCACAATCAATTGACCAGTCAAATGTTCCACGCGGCACAACTAGTGTTGCACCATCGGGGCGCGTAACCATGGGGCCCACCTGTCAGCCCGTATATGAAAGAAAGAAATGGTAGTTTGAGTCTGTACTGTGTTAATAAAATAGGAGTACATTTTAGGGTGATCATACGGTCACTGGCTCACCATACAGCTCCGTAATTTGTTGATTACACGATCAATTGACCAGTCAAGCGGTCCACATTCAGCAGTGCACATTACCATAGGGCCCACCCGTCAGCGTGTATATGAAGGACAAAAATGGTAATAAATTAGTGGTCGGTGGGTATTCGAAGTCGTGAGACCTCTGGTTGGCAGTCACTGGCGGTTGGGGGGCGTTCATTTGGCGGTGGGGTGTGGATCCCCGGAGAAAAAGCTCGGTGGGGGGGGGGCTAGAGGGATGGCCAGTGCGGCGGCGGACCGGCGGTGGGGAGTTGTTTCGGGGAGGGCGGGCCGGCCGCGGGCGGCGGGGGCTGGCGTTTCGGCCGGTGGTGGCCGGCGGCTCAACGGGGGTGGAGTTTGATGATAAACTGGAGGCCCTTGATTTCGTATCCAACGGCTGGAAAATCTAATGACCAGAGATGAAAAAGTCAGTCGACTGATGTGTAGCCTCACCCCACACGTACACATGCACGCTCGCAAGACACGCACGCATGTAGGCGTGCAACACTGACACGTACACACGCACGCGTGCTGGCGTGCAACACTGACACGTACACATGCACTCACGAACACACGCACGTACGCACCCATGCATGCAACATTGAAACGTACCCTTGCACGCACGCAACACTCGCACGCCTGCATGCACACAGCACACGACGCAAGACACACGCTCAACCTATACGTGCATGCACCCTTTGTTAAGGACATGGATTGTTACGGGTATTAATCAATCTTATCTGTGATAAGCAGAACATTGATGTTTGCAGCGGTCTTTATGAATCACAATGTGTCGAACGGGCTATCAACATAGTAGGCTTATATACATGAAAAAGAGGACGTCACACTCAATGAACAATCATCGGTTTATGAAATGCCCGCTTCTGACCGCCCTGGCCCACCAAAGGTTCCTCTATTGTGCGCTGCCTGCGTTGGGTCACTGACATGCAGGCCATGCACCCAAAGAGCCCACACGTCAGTGGAAGAACGGTGCGGTGTCCTAGGTCAGAGTCGAGGGTGCCACTCGCGGCACGCCCGGGTGAGCATGCCTCCGTGCCGCATTCAAACGCCTCCATGAAACCCGCGTGTGTGGAAGCCGAGAAACCCACTCTGGACACACATCCGTTCATGACCGGGCTGGCGTTAAATGCAACGCCGGCCGAGCTCCTCCCGTCCGCCGTCTATTTAATCTCCTATTTAAACGAGGCCAAACGCCGGCCAAGAATCGCACACCTCCGCCGCTCCCCTATCTCCTCCACCAGTTTGTCCACTCTTACAATGGCTTACGAAGAGTAGTTATTCCGCATCCAAGCCGGATGGGTAGCCCACCGGATACGAGCTATGCAGCTCACAGATCCACCTCCCTCCCCTCGCCCGACGAAGCCAGTTGCCGCCCCAAGCCGGCGCATAGTTCAGTAACTCGCCGCTCCAGGCCAGCTCGACGAGGAGCGGCGCACGGGCGTCGTTGCTACTGTCCACGCCGCCACCTCGTACCGCGTCTCCCGTTTCTGTGGCCAAGACTCCCATGCCGGCGGCCGTGCCATGCAAGCAGCGACAGAAGCCGGGTGCACGGAGAGTGACGAGTCGGTGGCCAGCGCCTCCGCGTCCGCCACCATCATCGAGGAGATGTAGAACACGGGAGGCCGCCGCCGCTTGGGTCCCATGAAGGCCACCGTGGAGGCGACGCCGGCGTACACAGCAGGTGTCTTGCTGGATCCTTTTATTGCGAGGACCTTCGTCGACCCCGCATGGTCTCCACAGAAGAGGGGAATGTTAGGATGAACTCGAGCCAATGCCGGCCATGGAGAAGTAGTGGTCGGTGATGAACTCGAACCGGTGCCGGCCACCATCATCTTCGGCACCAGCCAATGATATCAATTGGGCAGTGGGGAAGCGAGCCATTCTTTGCGCTGAAGCATATACCTCCGGGGCTCCCAGGAGTCCGGTGATCATGCTGCCGGACATGAGGAACACAAATCGATCGGCGGGCGACCATTTAGGCCAAGTATTATATACCTGTTCTGTCCAGAACTAGCACCACGTAGTTCATTTGAATGTAATGAAATCCATCATGTTTGTATGAAAATCCGGTATTTTATATGATTTCCATCGTTGTTTATATGAAATATCAGTTTTTCTACGTGTTTGCGTGAATTTTGTCTAGTTGGTTGAGTTGTTGTCATAATGTGTGCGGCTACGGTTGGATGGCGTAATTTGCGGGTCGCCGGTCGGTCTGCGGGCGGCTCGGGCGGTGTTGTGGGACAAAAAAACACAGCTCATGCGAGCTCATCTCCAACGTGCGCGCTGAAGGATGCATGACAGCATGAGCACCCGAGCCATTCCCCGTTCATCGGTGGCAAAGGCACCGGTGGACAAAAGGGTCGCCAATATTTTGGCTACCCCGGGCAAGATCCAAACAACCCCTCCCAACAGATTCAAATCCCTCGTTCGCCGTGGAATTTTTCCATGTGTTGTTTTCATGTACTAGCAAGATGCCCGTGCATTGCACGGAACATCAAGATGCATTTTTTTACGAACTCCCACATGCATGCAAGGGATAATTAATGTCCTCCTTTGCTAGTACCACAAGGCAAACACCATTAATATTGCATCGATTAGTGTTAGTGGCCCTGTATATCTGCAAATTGTAATTTTTATAGTGGCCCATTGTATATAAAAATGGACGGAGAAAGATGAGAGATAAGGTGAGGAGGAGTGGGGCGTGGTGGTGACTGGTGGTCGGACTGGGCGGAGGCATGGGGATGGACGGCGCATTATGTCTAGGTTTGTATCTCTCTCCACACACCCACGTAGGTGGGGGACATGCACGAAGAGAGGAGGTGCATGCACGGCGCACGTACTCCCGTCTCTTTCCCAACCACACCCGTGCGGGTACACGGTGGAGCTCATTTCTATACGAAAAAGGCAGCCCACGTGGTAATTTGGCACGTGTACTAGTTGTCCACTTGTTGCAGGGAGGATCGTCTACCACGGGTGAACAAACAAATTGTGACTTATTGCGTTATGTTAAATTAAAAAAAGAGGCAAACCATGTGGGGCCTACCTTAGAGGCAAGGCTCTATACACCGGAGTACTTTTGATGTGTCCCGTCAACCCGCGGAACGAGGAGAAGCTTGCTTAGTACGTCGTCTCCCCCGCCCACGGGCGCGGTGGCTCGCAGGATGAGGTGAAGCTTGCTTACGAGTAGTAGTAGTAGTAGTAGTAGTAGTAGTAGTAGTAGTAGTACTACTACTACTACTACTACTACTACTACTACTACTACTACTACTACTACTACTACTACTACTACTACTGTACGCCTTTACGCCCGCTCCCTCGCCCACGCGGTGGCTCGCAGCACGAGGAGAAAATTTTACTACTCCCTCCGTTTACTCCTCATCCCTATTATGTACTTTGTTTAGTACTACCTCTATTTACTTATACAAGGCCACTATAAAAAAATACATTTTGCATCTATACAAGGCCACAAATAGTAATCGAGACAAAAGTTACTACTCCCTCCTTTCCAGTTTATGGCTCAATTTCAAAATCTCTCCAACCAAGGTAGACGGTGAGTGGTCGAATTAATTTCGTAGTTTGCACAAGTAATTAGTACGCTCGTTTTTCTCAAGAAGTTATGTTTACCGAGGCATTAATTAGAACGAATGCATGAATGACCACTAAATTTCCATGAACTTGTACATGCATTGGTTAGTTTCCTCTTGACACTGCTTGCGTCGGGTGATCTAACGCACCTCGAAATCCAACAAGTAATGGTAATACTACTAGTATAGTAGAATTGAGACTTATCAAATGGAAAAACGAATGTTTTTTAGATGAGCCCTATAAACCCTAGTGGGTACGTACTCCGTAAAAACAGATTTTTCCAAAACTAAGTTGCTCCCTTTCATGAATTCTGTAGTATACTCCTCCATCGATGCTCCCTTTCATGAATTCTGTACTTCCTGTCGCTGACATGTGGGACATATAGTAACCGGGTTGACGTGTCAAGCACCAAATAACAGTGCAGAACAGCAGGGGGACGCACCCCACTCGTACCGTCCCAGTAGTAGTAATGAGCAATGAGACGTCAAATCACAATGCCGCACCTTCCCAGACGGATGAAGCAACCATTATTTTACACTTCGGTTTGCCATCATCTCAAACCACGTAGTATTGCTTCTGCCTCAAGAGGGACACGCGCATCACCTTGGTACATCATGACATGTGGGACCGCATGACAGGCCATGCTCCCCTGCCGATCGCTCGGTAAAATCACCTCATTTTTACTATACTTCCTCCGTATCGGTTTACTACATGGCATGCACGTCGTTCTAGGTTGAGAATTTAACTGGCTATATATGTGATGAACAGTACTCTAGCCTTTTAAAAAATGTATACTTTTGTACAGTAGTACTATCGATCCAAGGGCTGCCAGCAGCCCGTATCATGGTCGCGCCTACCACGACCGTCGCGTCGCTCGCGTGGTCTCGCCCTTGGAGATTTAACACAGTGAGTTAGGCTATATGATGTTGGCATGTCATACATAGTCATCACTTAGTCACTCAGACTACAACAAGGTTGGCTATAAGGTTGGCTATAAGTGTATTTTTTTACTCCTCTCTATCTCTTTCTTCGTACTCCCTCCGTCCCATAATATAAGACCGTTTTTGACACTAGTGTAGTGCCAAAAACGTTCTTATATTATGGGACACGGGGAGTACTAGTATTTATTGCATTTGCCAAGGAGTGACCTCTTCCAATGAAATGGTGTTGCTAAGTTTGCTTCATTTAATTAGCTATAGACTCAAAATTGTCTTTTCACCTAGGTACATGTGCATAGCACCGTTTCTTCCTTGGGTCACCAAACTAGTCTCTCTCTTCTTGATTAACTTGCCACATCAGACTTTATGCCTATGTGGCAAGCTTAAGCACCTGTAGGAGCAAGTAAAAGTAAGTACAATAGTGCGCTTTACATGGCATTTTTGCATATGTGGAGGAAAGAGAGGCAAGGAAAAAGTGGAGAAGTGGGCTCTCATGGAAGAGCCAGCCTCTACTACATGGTGGAGCATTGGGAGAGGCACCTGTATGGAGGTGGTCAAGAATCGGGAGACTCACGCCGGTCATAGCGCCGCAGTTAAAATGATAATGGCAAGTCAAATCACGGGGCCCCACCTGTCCAGCAGTAACTCGCTGTCAAATCACACAGCCCTACGTTTGCAACAGCCTACTCCCTCGTGTTCTCGTGTCTCTGTCGAACCGACTAGGCAGAACTGCCCCGCCTACCGCGCATGAAAAGCCCCGCTCTCGACTTTTAAATACAACTACGTCCGCTTAAGAATCCAATGATATACTTTTTGTGACATAGTAACTTATATTTAGCTAGTCAAATGGATGACCTAGAACTACGTGCAGGCCCTATAAACCGAGACACCTAAAAATAAAAAAAACCGAGACGAAGAGGGTAGTTCAGCACGTATCTTTTTAGATCAATATAGTCAGGATTCACCAAGGAGCAAAACCAAGTGGTAGGCTGCTCCTGTCGTGTTGACGTAGCAACTCAAGCAGGGTCAGTCCGCGCACGAAATGGCGACACACTTAACAGGACCCCTTTGGCCAACATGTGGCTCATCCACCGTCTTGTTCCACGTGCGATGCACCAAATTACAGTTCGGAGCAGCGGTTGGAATTGGAGGCACCCCGGTCGTAGCGCCGCAGTAGTAGAAAATGAGCGATAAGGGGTCAAATCACAAAGCCCCACCTTTCCCGCATTAAGCTGGACGGACGAAGCAACCATCATTTCACTCTAGGGCGCAAGAGCATAAAGAAAAGAGAAAACAATGATGCGCGCGGTAGCTACCTAGGGCACCCTAGGGTAGGGGTCTCCACTATAGATCCTTTTTTTTGAAAGCGCCTCCACGTCAAATCGGCTTCTCCCTCGTCCTCTTGAAGAAAATCGATGATGAGTGCGGTGGAAGGGTTTGTAGGAGTACTACGGCATGTGGGGCCATGTCGTAGTAAACGGGTTCGAGTCAACACCTTAAATATGTATGGGCCGCTTGGTTTTACGGGAACGAGGCAGCATTTTGGGTTCGGGGACCAGTGGAGATATAGTACGTACAAAAAATTGTGGACGTAGGTTCGACCGAAAGGCAATGATGCATGGGCCCTGCATTTTGATATAACCGGGGCCGCGTGAAATTTGCTACTCTACTCAAAACTAGTAAGGTACACATGTATTAAACGCATGAGATTTCGAAACCAAATTATGAATAAATACACACTATAGTATGTAAAGCTTTGAGTCATATATGCATGATGTAGATGTTCGTTTAGTTCTTATAGTTCATCTCATTCAGAATCAATTATTTTTATAAAAATGTTAAGATTCATGGGGTTGTGCATTGTAAATCATAAAGTAAAAAACAAATAATGGCAATTCATTTAGAAAAAAATAATCAATTATGATACAGAAGATTCTAGAACAAAGGAGAAGTGCTTGTGTTTTGAGGTTTGTGCATTATGCTTAAGTTCAACCATGGAGTCTTCTAAATTGTACATGTGGCAGATCTTGTGGAATGTTGATGATGTCCAACAGCCAGTAGTGCTCGGATTTGCCTATCTCTGCACTATTGGGTTAGCTTCATCCAGCGACCATCTTTCAAAGTTATTGGCACACTATATAGTTCTTGTGCCATAGTTGCATGTTTTGGAAAAAAGCTACTAGTGGGTTGTACTATCTATTTAGGAATAGAAGATGTATACATGGAAGTTGTAGGGAAAGAGATTACATGGAGCATCTCAATTCCTATGAGTAGGGATTGGAAAAGAGATGTCATGTGGTTCACATCATAGGAACTTTTCTATTGAATCTAGAGATGACATGTATCTCAATTCCTATGAGGAGGGGTTACAAAAGAGATGTAATTTGGTTCATATCATAGGAACTTTTCTATTGAATGTACGCTAATGTTTATTTTCCTTTGAAATTAAGGGAGTATAGGAATCCATTATGAACCAAGTGGCTCTAAAGCTATAGAAATGATATCATGTTTATTTCCTTTGAAATGTGGAGTATATGAATCTATTCCTATGAACCAATTGGCTCTAAAGGAAAAAATCCTATAAAAATCATATCATATAGAGTTCCTATGATATTCCTCGACACTAAAGGATGCTTGCAATTGCTGCGGGTGATACGATGGTCTTTCTTTGTAGACTCCTCACCCATCTTCATAGTTACCTCTCGAAGATGAATGAAATGATATATACATGGTATTTACATGTGCAAAACTCGGTAAAAGTTTGTGAGGTTCGAATTTTCAATAAAGCTATATGCACTGCATTTCAGAACGGAGGGAGCATACGACAGTTGCTAACACTCACGTGGAAGATTTGTGTGTAGGAGGAGTGGCTGTTCTGTTAAATGACATGGCAAAAATGACACTGTCGGATGCCGATCTAACGGTTCTTACGACGTTCGTCAGGAAAAGGCTTGTGGCGAACATTTGTCGGATAATGATTTACGGACACATGCATTGCATTTATACATGCCCCCTCTCTCTCACGCACACGCACCCTCACGAGTCACGACTCTCCCGAGTCCTCTCGCAGACTCGCACGTCGCACCCACCGTCTATCTGTAGGTTGACGTCACACACATATGTGCTCTTCACACCCTACCCTCAGAACTTCTAAAAAACAAAAGACGGCGCGCACATTTTATTTTAGCTCACACGTCACACACTTACACTATTACTCTTGCGGCGAACGTTCTTTGGGCATAGTATATTGTACTCTCACGAAGAGAAGCGATGCATGCACGCACTAGTTCTCTCACACCCACTCGCGGGTACATGTAGGAGTGCATGTTTTTGAAGCTGGTACAATGAAATCACTCCACTATATATAAAAGCAGGAGCCTTAGCGCTTGCTTTACTAGGGTTCCTCTCATTCACTCTCTCGTGCTCTCCAGATCTAAGCAGCACATAGGTAGCCACACTCTCTCAGCTCACGGCTGGTCACAAATCCGGCCGGACAACCTCGACCGGGGCAAGGGTGTAGGTGCATCATTCATGCTGTCGTTGGCGGTGAGGGAGTAGACCAACGGTTGCCCGCGCGTCCCGATCAGCGGCCGTGCCGTTCTCTCCGAGAGAGCGCCGGCTCGGGAGGGCCTCCGACCCCTTCTTCCTCCCTGCGGTATTGTGGCCAAGATGCGGCCTCCCGATGCCGTCTTTGCGACATGCCGACGACCCTCAGGTATATATTCCTTCGAAACTTGCCTTGCTCTACTGCCCCAGCTCCCTTCGTGTGGATCCTTTTCTACTTCCGCCCGCTATTCCAAAGCCACCTGGACTTCTACTATTATTAGAAGTAAAGCTAGTTCATACAGTCGACTCAAAGTGTTGGTTCAAACAGGGAAGAAAGTGGGAAAGCTGTATCATGAATCGAGGACTTGGTTCTAAGAGGAAACGAGGGAAAGTAGTAATATCTATCACTGTTTAAATAACCGTATTTCGTATTTGCGCAAACAGGGATGTCTGTCTCCATGTCGTTTCGGGATGTCTGTCTCCGTATCGTTTCTATCCGTGCAATCAAAATCACACACCTCAGTTTTAGTACAACTACACAAAATGAGATGGCTATCCCTCGTTGCCGTCGTCTAACCTCCTGTCTTCAAGGTATCCCTACATTGGTAGTAACTAAGGTAGAATGACCAACGCAATCTAAAAGAAGCTGATTCGTACGTTTTACTTCCTGATTACAGTGCAGGGACGAGCGAAAACAACTGCATCCTAGTTCAGAATGCACTTTCTACCAGTTCATCCATGGACTGAGGACTAGCTGGCACGGTTGTACGGCGGTTTTTTGGACAGGTGCGCGGACAAGAGGCATTGTGGTCTGCTTATTTCTGCAAATAGCGGTGCTTAAATTTAGTGGAATACACAAGCATTTCAGCTGGTCAGTACACTGCATGGTTCAGTTCAGCATTCCAGCTGAGACCACAATTATAATTGGTTATTCTAGAATGAGAGAACCTAACCCTGGATGGTGGCAACAAGAAAAAACCAGAGTGAACTCCAGGAAATTTAAGCCTGCCGGGAGGCCCTTTGCTCAGAGAAGCCTTGCTTGTTTTTTCCTAATTTGTAAACCTTCTCACAACTTTGTCTTTTGCTGTGAACTAGTATATGTTTGTTATGTTCTATGAATCATTGAGATGTATAAAATTGCTTAACTTATGCTTTTCACGTTTTTTATGAAGACGAGTTTAATGTGAGTATTCCACATGAGCGCTGGACTAGCGTGTGAATGTTTGGAATTTATTACATTGTGGCCTCAATTAACTGCATGAACCACTGTAACAAGATACATAGTTGCTTATATGTCAGACAGGAGATTGTTGATTGTTAGCTGGTCGATAGCCTAGTGTTGAAGCGAGCTGAGGCAATGTGCCGTGTTTTGCACAACTGCTTACAAGTGGGGTAGCACCAACAGTGTTTACAAGTACTTATGTATACGTCGGCGCACGGTTCTCAAACGAGTGCTCTATTTCATCAAAACACACATTGCTCGTATGATAAACCATGACAACTTATGTCTTACCATGCCATATTCATGAAAAAACTAGTGAGGACGCATCTGTTTCGGCAACAATTACGATGGTTCTCACATGATTCACGGGCACACAAAAGTAGCAGTAGTTCCCATAGACACATTCAAACAGAGTACTAGCCCCAGAGGGGTCGATAACAGGCAAGGTTCGGATAATTAGACACAATCCAAACTACTATTAAACACTAGCTGGGGAAACTATTTCATGCCTCGATCTAATTTGGGCTCGACACAAGACGGACCTTGCCATGAACATCATCGAGGACATCCCGCAGTAGCTCAATCCTGTGAACCTTCATGAAGACAACCTTGTGGCCTTGCCACTGATAAACTTGTTTGTGGAGGCATGCCATGTCATCTTCCTGCGTAAGCTTGACAAGAACAGTATGCCTCACAAACGAAGGAGTAGCTTTGAACTTCTTGTGCTTTAGTACACCCTGGACAACATGCCTAACAACAGTGAGGCTGGAATACAACTCTTCATTGGTATAACCACAAATGGCTTCCAGAATACAATAGCCTAAGAACTATGTTTTCCCAGTGCGTATATTCAGGTCGTCCGCCTCATAGCGAGTGACATGTACAACCACACAATCCTTGTCTGCATCAGGGCTCTAATTGAAACAGAAACAAATTCTGAATTACTTTTCTGTATAAGAAACACAAGTTATTTAAACCACTATGTATAGCATGGCATCGAAGCTAATAAAATTTTGCATTATTAATCACCACATACTTCCTTTTCTAAAAAAAATCACCGCATTCTTAGATGAAAAACCACAATCGAGATCGGCAAAGAAGGAAATCACCTTGGGCAGCTCAGCGGGGGGGGGGGGGGACACATCCTCGAAGGGGGAAAACAGCTCCTGCAGTGCCACGGGGGCTGTAACCTAAAATGGGGCGTTGACCATCTCAGTAGTGGCCGTGAGCGTATGTAGGGTCAGCTTGGTGGTTGCCTCCATCTTCTTGGAGATCTCTGTCTCGTGGGGATCAGCCTCCCGCGTCTGCTCCAATATCGGCAGATCTTTGCCTAGTTCTCCTTGGTCCATCATGAAACTGACGAATACTAGGAGACCACTGAAAGTAAAACACAATCGCAATGACAATGAAACAAAAAAAGAGTGAGGATCTGTTACTGCTTTGCAAAAATTCTTTTTTTCTCTGAACGAAAATATACCAACATCACGGATCCGCTTACCTTCCCTTCGTTCGGAGAGAAGAACAGTGGCAGATGCGAGTGTTGCCTTTCTTGAAGACAGTGAGGGAGAAGGGGATTCAGCGAAGAGTGAAATGATGGTTGCTTCGTCCGTCAAACTTAGACTGCGGGGAGGCGGGGTTTTGTGATATGACGGCTCATTACAGCCGCGCTACGACCGGGGTGACTCTCCGCCTGCATACTGCCTTCTAATTTGGTGGATGGCATTTGGGCCTGCACGCTGCATGGCCCGCATGTCGGTGAACAAAAGTATAACGACATTCAGTAGAGGGAGACGTTTCAATGACCTAGGAGGAGCCAGAAGCGGTAGAGTGTCTCCACTGTACGAGTAATAATTGTTTTTCTCGGTAGCTGTAGAGTGTCTCCACTGTACTAGTAGTAATTGGTTCTCTGGGCCCAAGACAAAACAGCCCATCCACACTAGTAAATAGTAAAATCAATTCAAAAGCCCATATATTTACTGAATGAGAGGCGCTACCCACACCCAGCACCCCCCCCAAAAAAAAACCTGGGTGCTCTTCTTCCTCCTCGCTCCCACCCACCTCAAGTCAGCTTGCTCCACTCGTACCCCCAAATTCCTCACCTCACTCCTACAGAAAACCCCAGCTCCCCTTCTTCCTCACTCCTACAGAAAACCCCTAGCTCCCCTTCTTCTTCGCTCTCACTACAACTAGGCTCGTCATTCGTTACTCTTCTCAAATCCATAGCGCGACGCGACGCCCTCGAGGAAAATGGAGTCGGCTGACCCCAGCGCCAAGAAGATGAGACTCCCGCCTGCGGCGACGCTTGTTGTAGATCCCGCACCCGGCAGTGCGGGGAGAAGCGGCGACCCTGCCCCCACCGGATCCCAGGAACCCGTAGAATCTCGGGTGGACTGCATCAGCGATCTCCCGGATGCCGTCCTTGGGGAGATCATCTCGCTTCTCCCCACCAAGGATTGCTGCCGCACCCAAGTCCTCTCAATTCGGTGGCGCCCTCTATGGCGCACCGTGCCTCTTAATCTCGACTGTCATCAGCTATCTCTCTTCAATGATTTTGAAATCCCCAGAGCCATCATCTCCTCCCACCAGGGCTCCGTTCAAAGCCTCTGCATCCCGTCGTGCTACCTGAGCAAGCATACCATGCCCTGCACGGTGGACACCTGGCTGAAATCCCCTGAATTCACAGAACTACAACTCCTTGAGTTCTACTATTCCCCTGGAAATCACATACCACATACCGAACGGCATGAACTTGTGCCCTCAGCACCGATGTCCATCTCGTGGTTTTCGTCCTCTCTCCACATCGCCACCTTTGCGTTGTGCTACCTACCAGACAATCTAGTACTAAACCTTTGACTCCCATTTCTCAAGAAACTTCCACTTGTGCGGGTTCGTATATTGGAGGCCTCATTGCACAGCATCATCCACTCCAATTGCCCTGGGCTGGAGTGCTTGGTGCTTGTTTTCACAGTTAGAATTGGTTGTCTCCAAATAAAGTCGCCTAACCTTGTAAGAATTGGAATATCTTTTGACGGAAGGCAGCTCATCATCCAAGATGCCCCTTCACTTCAAAGGTTGATCCTTGATTCTAATTATTCACCGTTGCAAATAACCGTCCTCTCTGCGCCTAAACTGGAGACCTTGGGTGTAATACATGATCTCTGTGCTCATTTCAATATGGTGTTTGGCTCCACAGTTCTTCAGGTACTTTATATTATCATCTACACTTGTAACCATAAGCTGCATTTTAAATTTCTGCGCATAATTTATATATAATCTTGGAGTACACATTTTGTACTAATATTATGTTCTATGCTCAATGAAGAGTTTCTCCATGGATGCCCTACCAATGGTGCTAGATTCTGTCAAGATCTTATATATCCAAATGAATAGTTTTGATCTGAACAAGATTTTTGGCTTGCTGTAATGCTTTCCATGTCTGGAGAAGTTTTATATAAAGGTGATAATTTCACGCACATTGGAAGCCCGCATATAGTGTACTAGAATTAACCGTTCAGTTGTTGCTCTTTCGACACTCTTCTTTTAGACCTTAACTGTTTTCAATCTTCAGGTCTATTCAGGCAACATGACGGGGTAAGAAAGTTATAACCAATCAGGCTTAAGTTTATCAGCAGCATGGTTTTGACGGATGGGTATGTCAAAGAGCAAAAAAAGGAGTTTCAGGTGGGTAAAAGAGCTTCTGAACGTGCCGGGCTTCTATTTATAACATATTGTGGTCATAATCCAGTAAATTTTACGTCCCAGGATGTTCATTCTATGGACCTGACCGATCCATTTAACTGTGACTGCCGAAAACAGTGCTGGAGTTAGATGTTGTTGCCCTTTTCAATCTGGGTTTTTTTGTAAACCAGATGAACAATTAACCCTCGTGCTTTTGTACAGTTTGTAAACTGGAGTTAGATGTTCCTGCCCTTTTCAACTCGGTTGTGACTGTCATATTTTCTTTAAACAAGGCAAATGGCTTGCCATTCATTTAATTTAGAGTGAAATATTGTAACAAATCCCAACCAAGGGAAATAACATCACTCTCGCTGGCTGCTTGAGCTCACTGTCCATTAGAGAAGACAAGTGATTAGCCCCCACCAGCACCCACAAACTTATTTCGAACTAGCACATCAAATGGTCTGTAAATTTTCATAGGAAAGGCTGCATGACCGTGACAGATTTGGATTCTGACATTTGGGACCCGCGAGGAAATAGCCTATCCAAGGTGGTGTCGACTTACTAGCCACCAAACAAACTATTCTTCCTACCAGCTGTTGGATTGACATCCAACATCTGTCGTATATCTTCTATCTCTTGTCTTCTTCTTCCTCCAGCGCCCAAACCAAACCACCCCATCGGCTCCGCCTGCTCCCGCCTCCCATGGCTGGTTGTGCCTCCGCCACCCTACCGTACGTACCCTCCAACGTTGTCCAGTCCCTCCCTCTGTTGCCCCACACGTCTTGTTATTCTCCGGCGACATCAGCCCCAACATGCACCCGCGCCCGAACCAGTCAACCCTAGTACTCCCCTCTGCCCGCGATTGAACTGGTGCATCTTCAACGGCTCCTGTTCGTTCCATCTGAGGCCTCGCCATCATCCTCCGCCTTGTGGCCTTGGTTCGCTCGCCGTGCGCGGTGCGCCGCCCTCTTGCGTTGTCAATGTCGCCAACAACCGAGAGGAACAAGGAGATGACTATATGTGGAGAGGATGACAGTAGGGACCCACCAGCATCATGGCAGTACGCAAGCAAGTGCCTCTATAGTACAAGCCCAAAAATATGGTTCCTCCTAATGGTTGGACATCTGGGGCTCACGCCATTGTCAACGTAGTCAATAAACGAGATAATTACACTACGAGCGGCTGACACTAGGGACCCAGCAAGTCATGCAATTTTTTTTGAGGAACAAGAAGTTCTTATTTATACTAGTTTTAGCGACGGATCAGGGTAACAACGAGGCTGTGCGGGGGCTGTGGCCCGTCTAGCCAGGGTTTTATTTATGTTTACCACATCATGAGACCAGTTGTGTTTTTTTCTTGCTGAAAATGGCTAGCCCAGTTCTATTTTTTAAAGAAATACCCAAACAAGGCCTACTTGCTTTATCGGCCCTGCTAGGCTGCAAATCTTTCAAGACGAGGAGAGTTTCATTCGGTTTGCCCAGAAATGGGCTGTACATTTTTAAAACACATCAAACCGGGAATTAGTTTCAATTTTTTTTCATTACAAGATCTTAAATTCCATTGATTTTTATGCGTGGACAATTATTTGGATTTTATATTTATATAAATTATTTTTCAAAATAGTTGAATGTGAATCGATATTTCTGGATTTAAAACAGTTGACCGCACCAAAATATGCAAAATTTTGTATACTTTTTAACCGTGGACACAATATGGGGTGTAATGCTAACAAAAAGAAGATGGGCTCGAAAAAAAATCTTAAGAATTAGCAAATGGGTTGTACATTATTAGAAATAACGGCAGATGGGCTGTATGCTGTTTTCCACAGATTTGAGGCCGACTTGTGCGCCTACTACAGGTTGATGCATATGCTTTCATAGAAAAAAGGTTGACGCACATGCAACGCCCTATCAACTTAGTCAACACACGAGAGCAGTGACTATTGGATGTCCATCCAACGGCTGTCATGCTTCTTCAATCTCTGCTCTTCATGCTCCAGCCGCTCAAACAAGCGCTGGTGGGACTGCCTGCTCCTTCCTCCCGCGGCCGACTATGCTGCCGCGCAGGCCTCACGGCCCCACCGTACTCCCATCGCTGGCCTAGCCATCCCTCTACTTAGCCACACATGCTGTTATTCTCCATCGACGGCAGACGAACTAGTAAACCCTCGTATTCCTCCGCGTGGGAAACAACTGCCGAGTATTCGCTGGCTCGGTGTCGTTCCCTTCCTAGGCCTCGCTGTCGTCCACCGCCCTGGTGCTCTCGGCACGGCCTGGTCAACGTGGTCAATGAACGACATCCATCGGAAGTGGACTGTACGTGGAGAGGCTGACAGCTGGGTCCATGGCCACATGCAAGGAAATGCCTCCTTATTACGCGCAAAATAATGATTCCTCCACCTAACACCTAGGACCCACAGGAAGGGCCTCTATATTTCGCGAAAAAAATGTTCCCCCCGCTGACAGGTCGGACCCACCAGCTATATCTTCGCACGCAAGGAAGTGCCTCCTTATTACGCACAAAAAATGAATACCCCCTGCTAGCTGGGACCCACCATATTGTTGGGCTGACTTGTGGGCCTACTAAGTTGATGGGGACGGAGGGCTTTGTCAACTTAGTCAATACTCCAGTGACCGTATGATGTCCATCCAATGGCCATAGTGCTTCTTCAACCTCTGGTCTTCTTGCTCCAGCCGCCCAAAGCAGCGCCGGTAGTGCCGCCTGCTCCTGCCTCCCGTGGCCGGCTGTGCTACCGCGGAGGCCTCACTGCCCCCATACTACTCCCACCACTGGCCAGGCCATCCCTCCACTCACCCACACCCCCTCTTGTTCTGCGGCGAAGGCAGCCTCACACCGCAGCCGAACCAGTGAACGCTCGTACTCCTCTCCGCGTGGGCATCCACTGCCGCGTCTTGCCCAGCTCTGTGTCGTCCCCTTCCTAGGCCTCGCCGTCGTCCACCGCCATGTTGCTCTCGGCGCGGCGTAGTCAATGTGGTCAATGAACGACTTCCATCGGAACAGTACTGTACGTGGAGAGGCTGACAGCTGGGTCCATGACAGCCGCAAGGAAGTGCCTCCTTATTATGCGGAAAATAATTATTCCTCCACCTAACAGCGGGGACCCACCGAACGGGCCACCAGTATTTTGCGAAAAAATTGTTTCCCCCTGACTGTTGGGACCCACTGAACGGGCCACCGTATTTCGCGAAAAAAACATTCCCCCGCTGTCAGCTCAGACCCACCGGAAGTGCCTCGTTATTACGCACAAAAAAATGAATACTCTCCTGGCTAGCTGGGACCCACCTTAGAGGGAGAAGGACTTGTGGGCCTACTAAGTTGACGGGGACAAAGGGCTTTGTCAACATAGTCAATATGAACGATTCTAGCTCAAGTGACCGTACGATGTCCATCCAACGGCCGTAGTGCTTCTTCAACCTCTGGTCTTCTTGCTCCAACCACCCAAAGCTGCGCCGATCGTGCCGCATGCTCCTGCCTCCCATGGCTGGCTGTGCTGCCGTAGAGGCCTCACCGCCCCCTACTATTCCCACCGCTGGCCAGGCCCTGCGGCGACGGCAGCCTCACATTGCAGCCGAACCAGTGAACCCTCGTACTCCTCTCCGCGCGGGCTTCCACTGTTGCGTCTTCCCCAGCTCCGCGTCATCCCCTTCCTAGGCCTCGCCGTCGTCCACCACCGTGGTGTTCTCTACGCGGCGTGGTCAATGTGGTCAAGGAACGACTTCCATCGGAAGAGTACTATATGTGGAGAGGCTGACAGCTGGGTCCATGGCCACAGCCCAGTTTTTTTGTGATTTGCCAAGTAAGTCGCTTTGTCAGGCCTGTTGGGCTGCAAATCTTTCAAGACGAGGAGAGCTTTCATTCGGCAGGCCGAGAAAATAGCACATCAGTAATGAGAAATGGTCTGTACATTTTTGAAACACATCAAACCGACAATTAGTTTCAAATATCTTTTTTTTCATTTCAAGATTTTAAATTACATTAATTTTTATGCGTGGAGAATTAGTTGAATTTTATATTGATATACATTTATTTTTAAAATCAGTTTGAATGTGAGTCGAAATTTCGGGATTAAAAACGGTTCGGACCGCACCGAAATATGCAAAATTTCGTATAATTTTTTAACCGTGGCCACAATATGGGCTGTAATACTAAAAAAAGAATATGGGCTCCAAAAAAACCTTAAGAATTAGCAAATGGGCTGGAAATTATTAGAAATAATGGCAGATGGGTTGTATGCTGTTTTCCACAGATTTGTGGCTTTCCTAAAAAAGGTTGATGCACAAGCACTGACTGTTGGATGTCCATCCAACAGCCGTCGTGCTTCTTCAATCTCTGCTCTTCCTGCTCCAGCCGCTCAAACAGGCGCCGGCGGGACTGCCTGCTCCCTCCTCCCCGCGGCCGGCTGTGCTGCCGCGCAGGCCTCACCGGCCCACTGTACTCCCATCACTGGCCTAGCCATCCCTCTACTCACCCACACCTGCTGTTATTCTCCGGCGACGACAGACGAACCAGTAAACCCTCGTATAGTCGTACTCCCCTCCGCGTGGGAAACAACTGCCGAGTCTTCCCTACCTCCGTGTCGTCCCCTTCCTAGGCCTCGCCGTCGTCCACCGCCGTGGTGCTCTCGGCGCGGCGTGGTCAATGTGGTCAACGACCGACATCCATCGGAAGAGTACTGTGCGTGGAGACGCTGACAGCTGGGTCCACAGCCGCAGCAAGGATGTGCCTCCTTATTACGTGCAAAATAATTATTCCTCCACCTGACAGCAGGGACCCGTCGGACGGGCCACCGCATTTCGCAAAAAAAAAGTTTCCCCCCTGAATGCTGGGACCCACCAGCTACACCTTCGCACATAAGGAAGTGCGTCCAGGCAAAAAAAAACAAAATGATTCACCCCCCTTACTGCTGGGACCCACCAGCTACATCTTCGCACGCAAGGAAGTGTGTGATAGTCGGGACCCACCTGGTCGAAGCGTACGTAGCGTTGTCATTCTGGTCGCGAACGTGTACGTACATATATACTGGTGGATGTAGAGGCGCGCACGTAGCATGTACATGTACGTATAGAGGCCTGGGTGTAAGAAAGAAAATACGGCCACGTATGTGTACATACGGGCGGGGTCTCGAACGCCTACTCACGCATACATACGGCGAGGGATCATTGACATGGCTGGGTCGGAACGGAGAAACAGCGTCGTCGTCGTGTTCATGGGGAGGCAACGGAATGCGTCGTGTTTATGGGGAGGCAACGGAATGCGTCGTGTTCATCGGGAGGCAACGGAACGCGTGGGAGCCAACCGGCTGGGTCGGAACGGAATGCGTGGTCGTGTTCATCAGGAGGGCTTGGACGGAACAGGCGATGGAAACGAGGCCAGGCGTATCGGAAAACAAAGGAAACAGAGCCCCTACGTTCGGAACGGGGTCCTGTTGATCGGGAGGGGTGTGGCATACCGCAAAATGGAGGAAACGGACCTCCTACGATCGAAACGGGGGTCCTGTTGATCGGGAGGGTTGTGGCGTACCGCAAAACGGACGAAACGGACCTCCTACGGTCGAAACGGGGGTCATGTTGATCGAGAGGGGTGTGGCGTACCGCAAAACGGACGAAACGGACCTCCTACGGTCGAAACGGGGGTCCTGTTCATCGGGAGGGGTGTGGCGTACCGCAAAACAGGACTCCACGGGATACTGTTCATCTCCACCATCGACCTCCTCCAGCCTCCAGGGGCTACCGTCGACCTCCTCCAGCCTCCACGGGCTCCTGTTCATCCAGCCTCCACCGCGCACTACTCCACCGGCTACTATTCAACCACCCCTCCACGGGCACCCCTCCACCATCTACTGTTCATCCAGCCCTCCACACCACGGGGTCCTGTTCAACCACCCCTCCACGGGCACCCGTGCATCGTCTACTGTTCATCCAGCCCTCCACACCACGGGGTCCTGTTCATCCAGAGGCAACGCCACCGCTCACTGTTCATCCAACCCCCCCCCCCCCGCAACGCTCACTGTTCATGCAATCGATCGGCTTCACTTAGCAGCAGTAGCGAAGGAATCGCTCGATCGGGTTCAATTAACAGCCATCGATCGATCGCTCGGGTTCAGTAACGCATAGCCTGCAGTGCAATCGCTCGGGTTCAGTTAGAGCCCAACGCCTCGCTCGGGTTCAGTTAGAGCCAAAACCTCGCACACACGCGCGTACTTGTATGAGACAAACGTGCATCGCTCACCCCCCGACCTCCCACCGAAACCGGGAACTCCTCGAAATTTTCCTCGCCCTCGTTTCTACCATGGTTTTTTCCGTCATGGACGGCCTAAATAATGTCATGCAGCTGCGTCTCCGGCCCGCCCAGGACGAAAAGCCCATTTTCTGTCATGATTTTTTGTCATAGAAGTAGGAGCCCACCACATATATGATGATACCGGGTTTTGTAACAATTATCGTCATAGAAGTGTCATATGTATGACAGGAAAAAATTTCATTCGGCCCAAAATGTCACAGATGTGTCTTTTTTTGTAGTGAAGGCTTCAATCTTATTCTTTTCATCCTTCACTTCTTTTCATCATTCACTTCTTTTCATCATCCTTTTATTACCGGAGTTCTTCATGGATGCTCTACATGGTAGTTCTTCAAGGATTCTTTTCATTCTTCAATTGTTCTTCAAGATTTCTCTCGAAGTTATAATATGTAAAGCTATACTCTAAAATAAACATGGTGCTCAACAGATTCTTGTTTTGAGGAGTTCAATTATTCTTCATCATGCATTCCAAAGTGCAATTCTTTCTACCTTATCTTTTGAGGTGGTGCTATATCTTTTCTTGACAATTTCCATTCTTGTTTCGCGGTTCACGTGTTGTCAAGAATAAGGAATTTTAAATCCATCAATATCTTTATTGGATTTATCTTGGGTTATATTTCACCTAAAGCCTTCCCTAAGGAATGTTGCTATTGTGGTGCTTATCAATAATCCAAGTTTCCTCCTATTCTCGCGACGAAAGAGGTTTTCATCTCTTTGTTGCTCTCAAGCAAGCAATTGATTCCTTTAGGGAAGAATTTCACCTCATAGTTTTGAGATGTTTTTCCATAAGCCCACAACAACCTTATTCTTTTGTTGTTTAATTTTCAACAACTCCATTCAATCCTTCTTTCTAAGGACACTTTCAAATTCTTTCGACGTAGAAGATGTTGTTTTCTTCTTCGTTACTTTCAGTCCGTTTGATTGTTTGTTCTGGAGGCATTACGATGTTGCACACTTTGATCCATCATCCCATTTTTGACAAAGATCATGTTCTTTCCTTTGCTTATCCATTTAACCGGAGTATCATGTTTTCATTCGAGCTCTCTCATCTTATGAAGTTTTACCTCCCTTCTCAACTGGAGTGCTGTCCGAAATCTTTCTTACCCCTGTGCCATTCTTTCAATAGTTCCGGAGGCAGTATGTTGTTGATTTCATCAAGTATCCTTTTATCTTGTCAAGTTCATGTTCAACTCCTTCCATTTACAGTTGGAGTGATGTCCAAATTATATCATTCTTATTCCTTCCCTATCTTGTTTTAACCGGAGTGTTGTGTCTATCATTCCTCTTCTAACCGGACTCTCATACAAGTGATTTCATTTTGCCAAGCTCATATTCTTTATCTTCCATTCCCAACCAGAGTGTTGTCGTAATTGATTTTTATCGTCCCTTGTACATCTCGTTTCTACGGGAGTGCTTGCATGTACGTCTTGTCCATTGCAACCCTTTTCTTATGTCTGTCAACCTACAAGGTTCCCATAATGTTCCTTGTTCCTCCTTTCTAATGGAGTGTTTTCAACTTCGTTCATCTCTGTTGTTTTCTTTTCTCGAAATGGTTTAACCTTTCAAGGTTCTTTGGTTTCACTCATTTGTCAAAGAAGCAACTTAGTTTTACCTTTTCTCCTCCTCTTCTGTTTCCCTCCGGTGCCGCCCTAGATCTCGGGACGAGATCCTCTTGTAGTGGTGGAGTGTTGTAACGCCCCAAGACCGGAGCTATAGATGCCTTCTAGGGTTTCCGAGTTTCGTCATGTGTTTTGTTTTGCTTGTTGCATTCCTCTTTGCATATTTTGCATTGCATCATGTCATCATGCCATCTTTTTCTCAAAGCTAACTAAAATTCTCTTAAATAAATTGCATGGATCTTCGGTCCATTTAAACCGAGGGAATTCACGTGGTGATTCTCTTTACAACATATATCCCAATATTAGGGAGCTATAATAAATATTCCTTTATTTTGGAATTCACCATAACACACTTGCAAAAATCCAAATGCCTTTGTTATCAAAACTCTTGGCCTCTAACTTTGCCATATATCCTTTCTTCATTTTTCGGAGCTCCACCAAAAATTCTCAACATTTTGGACATTCCAAAAACCTTGTACTAGTTCATTCCCATTTGAATTAAATTCAAATGAGTTTGAATTCTTTTTGTTCGATCTGGCTTTTTCTATTTTTCTCGGAACGAGCATATTTTTGTGAGTTCGGGAAAATTAGCCCCATGCGCAAAGTCCTTCCCTAACCCTCTTTTTCTTTTCCTCTCTCTAATTTATTTTCTGTTAAAGAAATAAGTTTTAAAGAGAGAGAGGGAGAAGAGAGTCCAGGTCCCTCCTTTCCCCACAACCCAACCAGTCGCCGGCCTCCCTAGGCGCATCTCTTCCTCTATTGGGCCGGCCTCCCAAGGCACACTCCCCCGTCTAACCCTAGAGCCTGTTCCCTCTCTCGGTCTCTTCCTCCCCTCGTTCCAGCGACCGCCGCCACACACGCCCGCATTCATCGAGCCGAGGGAGAGGAGCTCCTTCGCTTGATCCCCATCCCTCTCTCCGTCATTCACTCATCTCCATCTCTCCCTCTCGATCGCGTGCGCCTCCCTCTGCAGCGCTAGTCCCCGACCGCGCCACCTCCAACCACCTTCCATGGCGCCGTCCCCCACATCTGCCGTCCTCCGCACCCGGCAGGAAGCCTGCCGCTGTGCTGCGTCGCCGTCCATGGCCATCGCCTGCTTGCCATGGCCTCCTACCACGGAGCAGCCGCTGCAGGCGTCCACCTCCTCGCCCATGCCTCCCCGTCGCTCTCCCTTCACGCAAGCCGCCTCCGCATCACGCCCTCAAGTGCCCCGCCTCCGTGCCGCCGTCCTCCATGGCCGCAGCCGGCCGAGCTCGAAGCTCCCGCTACGGCACCTCGGCGCCGGGCGTTGACCCCTTCTCTTGCTCTAGCTCCGTCCGGCAAGGGCCTCGCCCCGCTACCTCTCTTGTCGCAACCAGGACCACTTCCTCACGCCCCTGATCGCCTCGCCACGACCATCTCCTCCCTGACGCCCTGGCTGCTGCTACAAGACCACCATGGCGCCATCATGGAGCCCTAGGTCCGAGATGACCACGACCATGCATCTCTCCTTGTGCCACTTTGGAGATCGAGACCATTGATAACCCACAAGTATAGGGGATCGCAACAATTTTCGAGGGAAGAGTATTCAACCCAAATTTATTAATTCAACACAAGGGGAGCCAAAGAATATTCTCAAGTATTAGCAGCTGAGTTGTCAATTCATCCACACCTGGAAACTTAATATCTACAGTAAAGTATTTAGTAGCAAAGTAATATGATAGTAGTGGTAACGGTAGCAAAAGTTAACGGTAGCAAAAGTAATATTTTTGGTATTTTGTAGTGATGATAGCAATAGCAACGGAAAAGTAAATAAGCGAAGAACAATATATGGAAAGCTCGTAGGCAATGGATCGGTGATGGAGAATTATGCCGGATGCGGTTCTTCATGTAACAATCATAACATAGGGTGACACAGAACTAGATCCAATTCATCAATGTAATGTCGGCAGTTATTCCGAATATAGTCATACGTGCTTATGGAAAAGAACTTGCATGACATCTTTTGTCCTACCCTCCCGTGGCAGCGGGGTCCTAATGGAAACTAAGGGATATTAAGGCCTCCTTTTAATAGAGTACCGGACCAAAGCATTAACACATAGTGAATACATGAACTCCTCAAACTACGGTCATCACCGGTAAGTATCCCGATTATTGTCACTTCGGGGTTAACGGATCATAACACATAATAGGTGACTATAGATTTGCAAGATAGGATCAAGAACTCTCATATATTGATGAAAACATAATAGGTTTAGATCTGAAATCATGGCACTCGGGCCCTAGTGACAAGCATTAAGCATATCAAAGTCATAGCAACATCAATCTCAGAACATAGTGGATACTAGGGATAAAACCCTAACAAAACTAACTCGATTACATGATAGATCTCATCCAATCCATCACCGTCCAGCAAGCCTACGATGGAATTACTCACGCACGGCGGTGAGCATCATGAAATTGGTGATGGAGGACGGTTGATGATGATGATGGCGATGGATTACCCTCTCCGGAGCCCCAAACGGACTCCAGATCAGCCCTCCCGAGAGGTTTTAGGGCTTGGCGGCGGCTCCGTATCGTAAAACATGATGAATCCTTCTCTCTGATTTTTCTCTCCCCAAAAGCAAATATATAGAGTTGGAGTTGAGGTCGGAGGAGCTCTAGGGGGGCCACGAGGTAGGGGGGCTAGCCCCCCACCCATGTGGACAGGTGGTGGACCCCCTGGTCTTCATCTTTTGCAAGGATTTTTTATTATTTCCGAATAGATGTTCCATGAAGTTTCAGGTCATTCCGAGAACGTTTGTTTCTACACTAAATAACACCATAGGAATTCTGCTGAAAACAACATCAGTCCGGGTTAGTTCCATTCAAATCATGCAAGTTAGAGTCCAAAACAAGGGCAAAAGTGTTTGGAAAAGTAGATACGACGGAGACGTATCAACCATCAAGATCAAGACTTCCCCAGACCATGTCGTCTCACCGGATCGTCAAAAACCCCGGTTTTTGCCAAGTACCTCGACGCCCGATGCCTGGAACGACTACCGTCGCCGAAGACCCATGAACCAAAAACTTCAAGTTCAACTAATGTCGCAAGAACGAGACCGGCGGGTCCAAAGACCCCAAGTAAAACGACAACCCCGAAGGGATTCGAGTTCACCTTCGAAATGTGTACCACTACCGCTGCCCGAACATCTACAGAACATGAACCACTACTTCCCTTGATGACCCGATAACGACTACTTTCTCTACGAACCGACCCGCTTCGAAATGCACGCTTCGAAGGTATAACCGCCGAGAACGACCGTCCGAGAACGAATGCATGTGTTGTATGAGATGCCTGTTTGGATGTTGTATCTGCCTGCGAACGTTAGTCGTTGCCCCTCTTTTGCCTTGTCACCGACACGTGGGAACCCGGTATCCGGGAGCACCCCGCCATCCTTGCATGACACACTCCTGTCACTTTTCCTTTTGCACCGGTATCTCCGTGAGCTACCGGAACCGATATGGTGCCGTGGCATCATTTTCGAAATCGTCGCCGTGGCACCCTTTCTTTCCACCACCGTGACAAATGCTTCTTATTATGCTCATGTAAACATTTTCATAAATATTGCATAAAACTTGCAAGGTCATCCGCATCATGATAACAACATCAAGAATGTTTCAATTGTTGTTTGCTTAAATTACTAATGCATATGGGGATTTACTGGAATTGTTGTTGTTGTTTCCGGCCTCATTTTAAATGCCTAACTATGTTTCTACTCATGCTTCACCATGTTTAATAAAATTTAATATTGTTGGGTACATAAACGAGAGAGAACTAAATAATTGATGTGGTGTTTCGTCAATATGCAACACGTTGCATATTGAGCTCCACTTAATTTGTAGTGTTGTTTGTGCTCTTTGCCATGCTATGCCTCTTTAAACCGGACATGCATCATACTTGATTGTGCATCATGCCATATTTATGTGATGGTTGTTTACTATGTTGCTTGCTTCTTTCCGGGTTGCTTCTCTCATTAGCTTCGGTTTCGTTCCAGAGTTGTGAGGATCTGTTTGACTCCGTCCATTTGTCTTCTTCACGGACTCGTTCTTCTTCCTTGCGGGATCTCAGGCAAGATGACCAGACCCTCGAAATCACTTCTATCTTTGCTTGTGTCGGTGTCAAAACCGGCGGATCTCGGGTAGGGGGTCCCGAACTGTGCGTCTAAGGCGGATGGTAACAGGAGGCAGGGGACACGATCTTTACCCAGGTTCGGGCCCTCTTGATGGAGGTAATACCCTACGTCCTGCTTGATTGTTCTTGATGATATGAGTATTACAAGACTTGGTCTACCACGAGATCGTAGAGGCTAAACCCTAGAAGCTAGCCTATGGTATGATTGTCTATCGTCCTACGGACTAAACCCTCCGGTTTATATAGACACCGGAGGGGGCTAGGGTTACACAGAGTCGGTTACAAGGGAGGAGATCTACATATCCGTATTGACAAGCTTTCCTTCTACGCCAAGGAAAGTCCCATACGGACACAGGACGAAGTCTTCAATCTTGTATCTTCATAGTCCAACAGTCCGGCCAAAGGATATAGTCCGGCTGTCCGGAGACCCCCTAATCCAGGACTCCCTCAGTAGCCCCTGAACCAGGCTTCAATGACGATGAGTCCGGCGCGAAGTATCGTCTTCGGCATTGCAAGGCGGGTTCCTCCTCCGAATACTCCATAGAAGATTTTGAACACAAGGATAGTGTCCAGCTCTGAAAAACAAGTTCCACATACCACCGTAGAGAGAATAACATTTCCACAAATCCAATATGCTGACACGTTTGACAGCATGACATCATGTCATGGCCCGGTCTTTATTCGAACCGTTTTTCTCAACCAGCACCGCATATATTGCGAGGCGGTTTTCTTGACACGTCTTGTCGAAGCTGAGATTGTGTGCCCCATATTACGGGATTCTCATCAATACGAACGTGGGTAACCCAACCGCGCCATCAATTACGGCGCCTGGGAAAGAAGCGATTTTACCAGGAAAGTGGGGAGGCGCATCGCCTCTTCCGTCCTTATAAAGGGACAAGGATTCACCCCTTTTACCCACGCCTTCTACCTCCTCACTTATCCATTCTCACGCACTTGAGCTTCAGCGCCCAAGTTCGCGTTCCTCTTCTCAAACCACTCCAAGCATGTCCGGAGCAGGAGGCAAGTGGATGGTCTCCTCCGTCACGGAGGAGCACATCGCGAAGTTACGAGTAGCCGGATATCTGGCCGCGGATATCGCGCATAAGCTGCCAGATGCGGGGCAGATCATCCCTACGCCCGAACACCATGAGAGGGTGGTTTCTCTTACCCGTTTCGTCCGCGGACTGGGATTTCCCCTCCACCCGTTTGTCCGCGAGCTCATGTTTTACTATGGGCTGGATTTTCACAATCTGGCCCCCAATTTCATCCTCAACATCTCGGTGTTTATCGTCGTGTGCGAGGCCTTCCTCCGCATCAGGCCCCACTTCGGCCTATGGCTGAAAACCTTCAATGTTAAACCGAAGGTGGTGGTTGGCCAGCAAGCAGAGTGTGGAGGCACCATGGTGGGCAAAATGCCTAATGTCACCTGGCTCGAGGGCACCTATGTGGATACCATAAAGGGGTGGCAATCAGGGTGGTTCTACATCACCGAGCTGCGTGACACCAACTGGGTGGCGGCCCCCAAATTTCGATCCAGAATCCCCACGCGGCTCACCTCCTAGAAAGAGAAGGGCATGTCCTGGGGTTCTTCGGTAGAGCTGACAGAACTCCATACCTGCATCAGGAACATGATGAGCAAGAAAATCATGCTCGTCAACATGGTCCAGGTCATGCTCTTCCGCCGGATTCTCCCATGTCAACGACGGGCATTCAATTTGTGGGAGTTCGACCCGGCCAAGCACCAGACGCTGTGAGAGCTCTATGACACGACACACAAGGACGTCTGGAGGGTGCTGTTGAAGGGCGCCGAGGTACCACCTTCCCTCACCGAGGTCCGCGGACTCAGCGCAAAGCACCGTGCCAATCCGGTAAGTTTTTATATCTGACAGGGTATTTATTTGCCCCGGTTTAAATCATGTGCGGGATCTAAGCCTCCATGTCATTAACAGGACTGGATAAAGATAGCGGAGCAACTCGATTGCCCAGCCCCCCTGCCTGAAGATCCTGCAGATGCTCTCCTAACAGAGATGCTGGCTCCGACACCTTACGAGGTGCCGGTGAAGAAGACCAAGAAGAAGGTCACGGGGACCCGAAAGGGTCTCCGGTGCAAGGTTGTATCGGACTCATCGTCCGATGACTCCGACACGCACTCCTCCCACGAAAACGAGGAGGAGGAGGAGGAGAGTTCTCCCCCCCAGTCGGGGGAGACAAGAAAAGGAAGGCCGACCCAACCGGGGAGGCCGAAGGGTCTAAGAAGGGAAGGACCCTCCATCCGGACTGCTCCACGACGGCTGCCCACAGCGACGACGAGTGGTTCCCCAGGGACAAGCCCCTGGCGAAGTCGTAAGTATCCGGATACCATAGTAATTCATGGTATGTTTTATTGCACTGCTTCTTCTTATGCTGAATATGATTATGCAGCCCGTACCGAGCCCGTATCGACGTATCTTCGTCGGACGGTTCTTTGGACTCGTCGGATATGAACAACGATTCACTTCCGACCGCCTCCACCCCTTGCCCTACGGACAACGTCGAGGTGTTGTCTCAATAGGCACCGGGCCAAGGGGAGGTAGTCCTGGGGGCGCCTCGAGGCAACCTTCCAGACCCTGGGCGCAAAGGGAGCAAAATTCCCACGGGCTCCAAGTTCGGCCCCTAGCCAAAGACTGCGCCGGAACCTTCGGTGGTTCCGGACTCTAGCAGGCGACCCCCTGTTAAGAGGGGCAAGACGCCCGTGCCGGTGACCTCTGTCCAGCCAGAGGCACCGGACAACTTGCTGGAGGCGCTTCGCGGCGCTTCCATCGACGAAGAGCACCGCACTATCATGAGTGCGGTGATTGAGAAAGTTCAGTCCGCCAAAAACAGACTGACCGAAGCTTGTGCTAGCCTCCTAACAGGCTTTGACGTAAGCAATGAAAATACAGGAAAAATATTAGCGCATAGATAGTAGCCCCTGATGCTCTCTTTGGCATTCGCAAAGAAAGGCCGAATAGAGGATCAAATGATAACTCAGGAGTCTCATCAGAATATGTCTATGTGTATGTGCAGGCTTCACTGCTGGCCGCTGCCGCGCGTACTGCGGAGGTCTCTCCACTGAAGCAGGACCTTGAGCGGTCTGAGGACGAGCTCGGCCTTACCAAGAGGCAGCTGGAGGAGAGAAAAGGTAAGCAATACCTTTGTCTATATATTTAAAAAGAAGTTCGGGTGTAAAGTAATAGGATCATCATGGATTTTCCATGGGCCACGACCGAAGTGGCGACCCTGAAGAAGGCGCTGTCCGAGGCCGAAGACAAAGCGGCCAAGGAGCACGTTGAGCGGGAAAAGCAAGAAGCCCGAGTAGGCGAGGTGCAGCAAGAGCTCGAGGCTCTCGCCAAAAAACACGACTCCTTGGAGCTTGACTCTAAGACAAAAGAGTCCGAGCTTGCGAAGGCGCTCGAAAGCGCCCAGAGCGCCAAGGCTGAAGCCCACAAGGCCCTCCAGGAGATTGATGCGGTGAAGAAGATAGCAGCGGGTAAGGCATTCATTATGCAAAGCAAGCATGTGAAGGAAACTTTCCTTTTACTTACCCGAGTTCGGAGCTCTCCAGGAGCATTCACAGATCTTCCACGCTGTGTACTGGATGCCACGGAGTTTTACCGAGCTGAGGAGGGGAGCTCGACGGAGAAGTTGTTCTGGTATCAGTATACTGGGACAGAACACCCAATGCCCTTGAGCGACCAGCTGAAGCAGTTGGTCGAGCTTCACAAGGCGGCCGAACAGGCCATGAAGGGCCTTATAGTCCGGATGTGGCCTGGCGAGCCCCTACCCGGCAGCTACTTCGGTCTGGTGAGGCAGCTTGTGGATGCCTGCCCACGGCTGGAAGTCATAAAGCGGTTCGTCTGCATCGAGGGTGTGCTCAGGGCTTTTGCCCGGGCGAAGGTGCATTGGGCGAAGCTGGACGCCGTGAAGCTGGTGAAGGAGGGGCCGCCAGAGGGCAAGGAGCATCGTTGCCCCGAAATGTATTATGAGAGTGTCCTGAAGGGTTCCCGCCTTGTGGCAGATGAATGTGCCAAGGATGTAATTTTTGAATGAACATACTCATGTGGTCCTGTTATGTGAAACGAGTTCATTTGAGCTATGCAACGCTTATTTAATTTAAAATATTACCTTCTGTGTGGCCGTTTATAAAATCTGAGAGTTCGCCAATCGTTGGCTTCTGCCCCCATGTAACTAGTACTAGGGTGTTCAGGATGAACCTGAGCACTCTTTATCCCAATTTTGGGTCCTTCGAGGGAGGTGTTCAGCGCAACGAACCAGGCAATCGGACTATAAGGCTTTATCACTCTCACTTAGCCATAGAAGTCTACAATTTTAAATTTTGGTGAAGCCCCTAGTATCTGGAAGGCCGAATTTGGGGCACTATACATGCCTAAGGCGGGCAAGGCCGACTCCTCGCCCGAAGCGGAAAAATTATTTAAGTACTTGAGACCTCGCGAACGACGACCAGCTCTCGCCTTATCATGACTATTAGTTTTCGGCTTTCTCTACTGAGGTGCTTGTCCGGAAGAACCGGGACACAATCGCAGTAGTTCTCCCGCTGCTACCTTAGCTGATATAGCGGAACGTAAGGTACCAAAGCATGGGAGCCGGGCAAACCCAACTATTGACCCAAGACATGATTCGGAGCTGATGCATATAATGCTATAAGTTCGGGGTGCCACACTGTCGAAAGTGTTCGTACTTCTCGCGCCATATTATGTGGTAAACGGAAGCCCCTGGCATACTGACTGTACCCGAATGTACGGGTGCAGATTGTCGTAAATGAACATATAAGAAAAAGGGGATGAATAATGCAATAATAGACTAATGTTATGCATTGTTATTTAAATAATACGTCGAAGCATACTGATACAAGTAATGCAATAACATAAAGTAGGACTGTTTGACGTGTCCTATCCAAGGGCAAGCTGCGTATGGAAAGTAGAAAGCGGGTATATCGAGTATTACTAGAGACCACCTGAGGGTTCCCTGTACATCTTAGCTTCTTGCCTCCTTGGTTTTTCCTTCCCATAATGTGTCCGGCAATCGTACTGCCGGAAAGTGCTTCCAGAGAGTTAGGTCCTAAAAGAGAAAGAATGATAAAGGTATACAGCCTCTAGGGCGGTTAAACCGCATTGCGGGACGTGCCCTGATCGTGCCCCGCCTATGTCCATGGTATTTTCAGTGCGTAATTATGTACGCACGACATGGATTTCGTCGCTTGACTGGGACTGGGACGGGGGCCGAATTGCTAGGCGAGCTCTGAACGTGCCAGGCGATAATGTTGCAGTTTACTCTGGACTCGCTTGAAGGTGTCCGGGGGCTGTATCGCTGAATTAGTGGTTTGCCTTAAAAGGTTGCTTTGTGCTTCTGCTGCGAGGGCCGCAGTGTGCTCCTCCGTGCGGAGCAAGCGTTCTGTGTTTCCATTCACTGTTATGACCCCCCTAGGTCCTGGCATCTTGAGCTTGAGGTATGCGTAATGCGGTACCGCATTGAATTTTGCGAATGCAGTTCGCCCGAGCAGTGCATGATAGCCACTGCAAAACAGGACGATATCGAAGATTAACTCCCTGCTTCGGAAGTTGTCCGGAGACCCAAAGACCACTTCCAGTGTGATTGAGCCCGTGCAATGGGCCTCTACACTTGGGATTACGCCCTTAAAGGTGGTTTTGGTGGGTTTGATCCTTGAGGGATCTATACCCATTTTTTGCACTATATCTTGATAGAGCAAGTTCAGGCTGCTGCCACCGTCCATAAGGACTTGAGTGAGGTGAAATCCATCGATGATGGGGTCTAGGACCAGTGGGCGGATCCGCCATGACGGATACTAGTGGGCTGGTCCCTGTGATCAAAGGTGATCGCACAAGCGGAACATGGGTTGAACTTTGGGGCGACGGGCTCCATCGCATAGACGTCCCTTAGTGCATGCTTCCGTTCCCTCTTGGGAATGTGGGTTGCGTATATCATGTTCACCGTCTTCACTTGTGGGGGAATCCCTTCTGTCCTCTCGTGTTCGGCGGCCAGGGCTCCTCCTCGTCATCACTATGCAGCCCCTTGTCCTTGTTTTTGGCATTTAACTTGCCGGCCTGCTTGAACACCCAACATTCTCTATTGGTGTGATTGGCTGGCTTGTCGGGGGTGCCATGGATTTGACACGAGCGATCCAGTATGCGATCCAAACTGGATGGAGCTGGAGTACTTCTTTTGAATGGCTTTTTCCACTGACTGGTTCTAGAGCCTCTGAATCCGGCATTGACTGCCGTGTCATCGGTGTTATCACCGTTGTTGCGGCGCTTTGGTCTGTTACGACGTGTTCTGCCATTGGCATCTTTGGTATCCAAAGTGCCCGGATTCCATGATGTGTTGTTGCTGTGAGCCAGCCAGCTATCCTCGCCCGCGCAAAAGCGGGTCATGAGTGTCGTCAGGGCTGCCATAGACTTCGGCTTCTCTTGGTTGAGGTACCGGGAAAGCCACTCGTCACGGATGTTATGCTTGAATGCTGCTAAGGCCTCTGCATCCAGATAGTCGACAATTTGGTTTTTCTTTGTTAGGAACCATGTACAGAATTGCCTGGCCGATTCCCCTGGCTGCTGAGTTATATGGCTCAAGTCATCAGCATCTGGTGGTCGCACATAAGTGCCCTAGAAGTTGTCAAGGAATTCCTCTTCCAAATCCACCCAACTGCTGAGGACTCTGGTGGCAAGCTATTCAGCCAATGCCGAGCTGGTCCTTTGAGTTTTAGTGGGAGGTACTTGATGGCATGTAGATCATCACCGCGAGCCATGTGGATGTGATGGAGGAAATCCTCAATCCATACAGCGGATCTGTTGTACCATCATATGATTCGATATTTACGGGTTTAAAACCCTCCGGGAATTCGTGATCCATAACTTCATCAGTGAAGCATAGGGGTTGTGCGGTGCCTCTGTGCCGGGCTATATCACGACGTAGTTCATTTGAGTCTTGTCTGCTGTATTCGGCCCGGCTGGATTTACCTTTAGTGTATCCAGCGCGACGGTCATCGTCCCGCATTGGCACGTGCCCCCGTGACCCATATATTGATCTTGCAAGTTTTGCCCTACTGTCCAATACGTCTCGCAGGTCCTGTGTGTTGCCCCGGGCCTTGGTATTTTTGATTGAGTGGCAGCGGGGTGCAGGCTGAACTTCAGGCTGAAACGCCTCTCTGGCTCGGGCACGCGGTGGCCGGTCAGCCGCATCGTACACTGGTGATGGAGGTTTCAATGCTTCCTCCTCGAGGTGAGGTAGCAACCTGCGTTTTGGGTAACTCTTGGAGGGGCGCTCGAGTTCGAATTCCTCGGCCGCAAGGACTTCGGTCCATCTGTCTGCTAGCTAGTCTTGATCAGCTTGAAGCTGTTGTTGCTTTTTCTTCAGGCTATTTGATGTGGCCATAAGCCGGCACTTGAAGCGCTCCTGCTCGATGGGATCCTCAGGCACGATAAATTATTCTTCGTCGAGGCTCGCCTCGTCTTTGGAGAGAGGCATGTAATTTCCCTCCTCCGGTTCTCCATCTGCTGCCTGCTCTGGAGGGCTAGCTCGTTCATCCTCCGGCTCTAAATCATGCTGGAGGGGATTGTGGTTGTCTTCGGCACTATCCGGAGTGTTATTGTCTCTTGTGCCGGTATCACTACTTTTGCTGTGGCAGGACTTAGAGCGGCGCCGCTGACGTCGGCGCTTGGGTTGCTTCTTGAGGGGTCATCCTCCGTTGTTTCGTCACCATTGCCTTCTTTGGGGGTATCCACCATGTATATATCATATGATGAGGTGGCGGTCCAGCGCCCTATCGGCGGTGGTTCCTGTTCGTCTCCTGCATCGCCGTCCATACCATCAATGTCTTTGGAGTCTAAGTTGAGCATGTCGGTTAAATCGTCGACAGTGGCTACTAAGTGGGTGGTGGGTGGGCCGTGAATTTCTTCATCATCCGCGTCCCATTCTAGCCGGACATAGTTCGGCCAAGGTTCTCCTGACAAGGAGAGAGACCTTAATGAATTTAGCACATCCTCGAAAGGCGAGTGCAGAAAGATATCCGCGGAGGTGAACTCCATGATCGGCGCCCAGTCGGATTCGATAGGCATGGATGCAGGCGGCTCGGAGTCCGTGGTCGGAGACGAATCTAGTGGTTCGGTGACACGGCTCCCGTAAGGGGTGAAGTCAGTATCCGGATCCATCACCACTAAGAGTGCGGCCTCCATGGCAGGGTCTATCCCTCCGCTCTCAGATGACGCAATTTTATCCGGATTGAAAGCCGGAGTAGTTGCAGATGCGATCTCCCGAACACTGTCCGGTGGCAGAGTTATGTCGTGCTCGTCGTGACTATGCAGCGCACCTGACATGGGCTCGAACCTGTCGAAGATCAAGTCTCCGCGGATGTCGGCAGTGTAGTTTAAGTATCCGAACCTGACCTGATGGCCAGGGGCATAGCTCTCGATCTGCTCCAGATGGCCAAGCGAATTGGCCCGTAGTGCGAAGCCGCCGAATATGAAGATCTGTCCGGGGAGGAAAACCTCACCCTGAACCGCATCGTTACCGATGATCGAAGGAGCCATCAAACCTTATGGTGATGGCATAGTGGAACTCTCAATGAAAGCACCAATGTCGGTGTCAAAACCGGCGGATCTCGGGTAGGGGGTCCCGAACTGTGCATCTAAGGCGGATGGTAATAGGAGGCCGGGGACACGATGTTTACCTAGGTTCGGGCCCTCTTGATGGAGGTAATGCCATACGTCCTGCTTGATTGTTCTTGATGATATGAGTATTACAAGAGTTGATCTACAACGAGATCGTAGAGGCTAAACCCTAGAAGCTAGCCTATGGTATGTTTGTCTGTCGTCCTATGGACTAAACCCTCCGGTTTATATAGACACCGGAGGGGGCTAGGGTTACACAAAGTCGGTTACAAGGGAGGAGATCTACATATACGTATTGCCAAGCTTGCCTTCTACGCCAAGGAAAGTCCAATCCGTACACGGGACGAAGTCTTGAATCTTGTATCTTCATAGTCCAACAGTCCGGCCAAAGGATATAGTCCGGCTGTCTGGAGACCCCCTAATCCAGGACTCGCTCAGCTTGCTAGTTGCTCGCTCTATTGCTATGCCGCGATACCTACCACTTGCTATATCATGCCTCCCATATTTCCATGACAAGCCTCTAACCCACCTTTCCCAGCAAACCGTTGTTTGGCTATGTTACCGCTTTGCTCAGCCCCTCTTATAGCGTTGCTAGTTGCAGGTGAAGATGAAGTTTGTTCCATGTTGGAACATGGTTATTGTTGGGATATCACAATATCTCTTATTTTATTAATGCATCTATATACTTGGTAAAGGGTGGAAGGCTCGGCCTTATGCCTAGTCTTTTGTTCCACTATTGCCGCCCTAGTTTCCGTCATACCCGTGTTATGTTACTTGATTTTGTGTTCCCTACGCGGTTGAGTGTTATGGGAACCCCTTGACAGTTTGCTTTGAATAAAACTCCTCCAGCAAGGTCCAACCTTGGTTTTACATTTGCCTAACAACCTATCACCTTCCCTGGGGTTCTGCAGACTCAAGGGTCATCTTTATTTTAACCCCCCGGGCTAGTGCTTGTCTAAGTGTTGGTCCAAACCTGTCGGCCGCCGGTGTCCACCAAGGGCAACTCGGGGCTGGCCTACCGGAAGTTTGGACAATCCGGTGTTGCCCTGAGAACGCGATATGTGCAGCTCCTATCAGGATGTCGGCACATCGGGCGGCTTTGCTTGTCTTGTTTTACCATTTTTGAAATGTCTTGTAACCGGGATTCCGAGTTTGATCGGGTCTTCCTGGGAGAAGGAATATCCTTCATTGACCGTGAGAGCTTGTGATGGGCTAAGTTGGGACACCCCTGCGGGGTTTTGAACTTTCGAAATCCGTTCCCGTGGTTATGGGCAGATGGGAATTTGTTAATATCCGGTTGTAGAGAACTCGAAACTTAACTTAATTAAAAAGAATCAACCGCGTGTGTAGCCGTGATGGTCTCTTCTCGGCGGAGTCCGGGAAGAGAACACGGTCTCGTGTTATGCTTGAATGTAAGTAGTTTCAGGATCACTTCTTGATCACTTCTAGTTTCTCGACCGTGCTTTGCTTCTCTTCTTGCTCTCTTTTGCGTAAGTTAGCCACCATATATGCTTAGTGCTTGCTGCTTCTCCACCTCATTACCCTATCCTACCCATAAGCTTAAATAGTGTTGATCTCGCGGGTGTGAGATTGCTGAGTCCTCGTGACTCATAGATACTTCCAAAACAGATGCAGGTGCCGATAATGCCAGTGCAGGTGACGCAACTGAGCTCAAGTGGGAGCTTGATGAAGATCGTGTTCATTGTGTTGTTTCGTTTCCAGTTGATCAGTAGTGGAGCCCAGTTGGGGCGATCGGGGATCTAGCATTTGGGGTTGTTTTTATTTATGTTGGTTCCCTAGTCGGACCTTGATTGTATTCTGGATGTTGTATGATATTTATGTATTGTTTGAAGTGGTGATTGTAAGCCAACTCTTTATCCCTTTCTTATTCAGTACATGGGATGTGTAAAGATTACCCCTCTTGCGACATGCCTACCATGCGGTTATGCCTCTATGTCGTGCTCCGACACGTGGGAGATATAGCCACATCATGGGTGTACAATAGTGAATACATGAACTCCTCAAACTACAGTCATCACCGGGAGTGGTCCAAATTGTTGTCACTTCGGGGTTACCGGATCATAACACATAGTAGGTGACTATTGACTTGCAAGATAGGATCAAGAACTCACATATATCCATGAAAAGATAATATGTTCAGATCTGAAATCATGGCACTCGGGCCCTAGTGACAAGCATTAAGCATAGCAAAGTCATAGCAACATCAATCTTAGAAAATAATGGATACTAGGGATCAAACCCTAACAAAACTAACTCGATTACATGGTAAATCTCGTCCAACCCATCACCGTCCAGAAAGCCTACTATGCAATTACTCACGCGCGGCGGTAAGCATCATGAAATTGGTGATGGAGGAAGGTTGATGATGACAATGGCGATGGATTCCCCTCTCCGGAGCCCCGAACGGACTCCAGATCGGCCCTCCCGATAAAGATTAGGGCTTGGCGGCGGCTTTGTATCGTAAAACATGATGAATCCTTCTCTTTGATTCCCCCCCTGAACGTGAATATATAGAGTTGGAGTTGACGTTGGTGGAGCCTCAGGGGGCCCACGAGGTAGGGGCGTTCCCTGGGGGGGCTGCACCCTCGTGGATAGGGTGTGGGCCCCCTTACGCTGATTCTTTCGCCAATATTTTTTATATATACCAAATCATGTCTCTGTGAATTTTCAGGTCATTCCGGGAACTTTTATTTCTGCACAAAAATAACACCATGGCAATTCTGCCGAAAACAGTGTCAGTCCGGGTTAGTCCCATTCAAATCATGCAAGTTATAATCCAAAACAAGGGCAAAAGTGTTTGGAAAAGTAGATACGTTGGAGACGTATCAGTCCGCACACTGTAGACTATGAATGAAAGAGAACCCACAAATCATCTCGAATAAAAATGAATTCTTGGCGATTTCGGTCGGATGATTAAAGGAGGCAGATGAACTGGGATAAGAGATGAGATAATATCTCATTAAATTAGTTACCTTGTTGTCCATGAGAAAGAACACTCAGTAGACGGATTCCCCAACCGAGCGGAGCTGGGTCGACCGTGAGCAGCGTCGAGAAAGTCGATGGTGAGAGGCGGCGGCAAGCAGAAGTGGCAAAATGCGGTGGGGTTTGTCAGCAGCCTGGCGGCGGCAGGCGTCAAGCTAAGTGGTTGCCGCCATGATTGGCAGTGCCATGCATAGACGCGGAGGAGCTTGTGCAGGTGTGAATAGGGGACAGGAGGGGGTGGCGGGCTGGGTGAGGGTTTTTGTGATGTGGGGATGGTGAGGGTTATCTTTTTTCTTTTTTGAATTGGGTGGTGAGGGTTTTCTGTCCCACAAAGAATTTCAGAGGCAAGGTTTGCTAGAGCCTACCATGTGTGATTAACGCAACAGGCAAAATGAAAGTCATTGCACACGGTTTCAATTTTGGGAACCATGTGTGATTGACGTACTACCTCCGTCCTCGTTAATTACTCCCCTTTGTAATTGCTACCAAATTTTAACCACATCTTTAACTAAGAAATGTTTATGCATGTCACCAAAAATTATATCATTGAACACTATGTTCAAATACACATCCAACGATATATTTTTTGCTGACATGCAGTAACATTTTGTCTGTTAAATCTTTGGTCAAAATTTAACACAAATTACAAAGGGGACCAATAAACCAGGACGGAGGTAGATTCCATCAACCGCATTGATTCCATCCATATCCCACATTTAGACATAAGTAAACATATAATAAACATATTTAGACATAGATAATAAGCGTACACAAGCATAGTTCAACCATAAGTACATATTTCAACCATCATTAAGCATACTCAAGCGTACATAGTTTGATTCCACATCTCAGCTCATCAGCCGGCATGATCCCGAAGCTTCTCCAGGTACTCGGCGTACGTGGCGTGCGCCACCCTGCGAGAATACTTCTTCTTGAGGGAGCCAAGGGCTCGTCCTCTTGCATGTGCCATAACACTTTCATATGTGTCGTGAAGCTTTTGGTTGCAAAATGGGCATTGATAGCCGCCGTCCCAGGTCCTAATACGCATGTTATGCATTCCCACATAAAGCACCCTCAGGATTTGCCTCTTGTACCTCCACATACGCATATTATGCATTCCCACACCTATACACATAGTAAAAAAATGTGGCGTCAAATTAATGTTTACAAACTAATCTATAGTGAACATTTGGCAGTTGCCAAAATTTGGCATCAAATCAATGTTTACATGCCGTGAAGTAGGATTAGGAATTTATGGCTATTTTTATACATATACAAATATTGTGGTTCGATTTTTAAGCACAATTGTCTATGTACAGACCAATCTTGAAGAAAATGAAGGCACAAACATATATGTAGGTCATTCAAAATCAATTTTCAAGTCCTGGCTAGGAATTATTAGCACGAACACTAACCCTAGTTGGATTACTAGCATAAATCATTTGCACAAATGAAACAACTAATCGCTTATCACTTATATCATTCAAACAATAAATAAACTACAAGGGTCTAACAAAACTTACTCAGATTTCATGGATTGGGAGAACATAACCATAGGATTTCTATTCAAAAAAGGGGGAGGCAGGAGTAACCAGAGAAACCCTAGGATCTATTTGACACATAAATGGGTATAGATGACTAGCTAGTTGCCCGTCGTCGTCAGAGTTGTCGTCAGAGTCGTCGCCGGGGTCGTTCCCGAGTCGTCACCAGAGTCAGTGTGGAATTCCGCCTCCGGCTGTGGAAGCTCGATGTCGTCGATGATGTCAGGGTGCAGCGATACCTCGCCGGCAGTGACGGCAAGCTCTATCTCCATCTCCACGATGTGCTCCGGTGCTTCAGCAGCGCCGACATCGCCACTCCCTCCGATGGGGCGGTTCGGCGGCACCCTCATACACAAACGGCTTTGAGTACTAAGAGCGGTGTCGAGGATGGAAGCGGAGAGAGGATTGTGTGTGTGGCGAGGATGGGGGGTGCGGCCGCTCGGGCGCACCACTAATATGGGGTAGTAGGAGAGAGGCGGGTGGCGGTCAAACCGCTGGCTCGCCTCCCAGTGAGCCTGCGCACCGAAGTGCTGGCATGCCTACCGCCGTTTCACATAGCTACTCGCACGCTAACCGATGATACTGTGCAGCGAGCATGCCTCCGTCAATTCACGCACATGTAGGCATGCCTGCCGGTCATCTTGCACGGCGGACTGCTCGCATGCGTCACATCAACTCACGCCTGCTAGCATGGCACACGGGGTCGCGTGGCGGCACATATAATGTTTTTCTATTTGGATGATTAATGCTGCCGCTTTATTGCTTAACCGAAGCATGTTATGTATCCATTGTTGGTCTAACGCTCACGGTTCGAATAAATAATGTTTTTGGGATATTGGTTCCCAATTATTAATAATCTCCCATTTGTAAGAAGATAAAGATTACATCGAAACTGGTCTCAAAGTTGACAAAAAAAGTACAATGCCACTTTGTATTGGTGTCCATATGACAACATGATAAGTTTCATGAACTTCAAATAAGTTTTGGATGTACTATAATTTAAAAATTAAGATTCTCAATGTTTGAAATTGCTTGCACGGGGAGTAAACATGCACCCAGTGAGACACATGTGTTTTTGCAATCCATTTAGGTGCACTGTCACGTGTGCATGTAGCTCAAATTTAATTTTTGCACATTATACCCCTAGAACATCAATCAATTTACTAAAACGTCTTAATGATCTTTAATTTTTAGAAATTAAAAGGTCTCTCCTTTGGTAACATATGTTCACTATGGGATAATTTAACATGCATTGTAGTTGTGGTGGATTCGTGGTGTGATGTGGGTGTGTGCGTCTGGGGGGTGGCGGGTGGCTCGCAGTACAGTACGAGTTGTGAGCCACCGTGTGATGGTTGGCTGTTTTGTTAGGCAGGTGCCACATCAGAGTCGTGAATTCGTTATTCAAAACATTACACAACCCTTTCATACATACATGTTTTGGCCACATGTAGTCAATGATTGTCCTACACGACAATCGATATTCGCCTGTGACACTTTCTATGGGCTCACGAGGTCGTCGTCCATCACTTTGATGGACAGTCGGCAGTGAGGTTAATTTTACCAGCAAGGTAGAATCCTTTTTGTCTGTGTTATGGTGGGATTATATATATAGTACGCGTCGAAGAGGGTGGGAGGGGACTAGCATATATACTATACGTACGCGCCCGTGAACAAGTACATCTCACTCAGTGTCGGTACTTTTTGGTTTCCGAGGCATGTGCCACATCAAAGTTGTGAAACTGGCTATTCAAACATCACAAAACACCTCTTTGGGCCAAATGCATGCAGGTGGTGGTTATCCAAGCTAGGACACTCACATGTGACGCATCCATCTGTGGGCCCATGAGGCCATTGTTGATGTATGCATCACTTTGACCTACATCAGGAGAGGTTAATGAGTTTCACCATCGAGGAGGATTCTTTTTGGGTTGTATTATGGTAGGAGCATATAGTATGCGTCGAAGAGGGGGAAGGGGACAATCATATGTGGTACGCTTCATGCACCTCGCTCTGTGTGGGGACTTCACGATTTTTGAGGCATGTGGCAATCAAAGTTGTGCATTTTGGGTATTCAACATATGTTTGGCCCACATGCAAAGCGATGGTGGTTGTCCTCTCTGTTGGTGCAACGAACACTGGGTCTGTTGCCCAGACTGTGCACAAGCACAGGAGCAAGATTACAGCACCAAGATCAGGCCAAAGTACAAGAGATCGAGATCTTCAAAGGACCAACGTGCAGACCAAGAGGACCAAGATCAAGCCAGAGATGAAAAAAACCACCAGGAGAAAACCCTCCCTTGCCGGGTAGGAGATCCTCACGAGGACGGGGTCGCCCGCGGAAGAAAACCTCCAAGAACGCCCGGCAGGGCCTGCCAGGACTTGATACGTCTCCAACGTATCTATAAGCTATGAAGTATTCATGTTGTTATATTACCATTCTTGGATGTTTGACAACCATTTTATAGCAACTTTATATCATTTTTTCGGAGTAATCTATTGACCCATTGCCTAGTGCTAGTTACTTATTTTTTTTCTTGTTTTTTACATCGTAGAAAATCAATATCAAACGGAGTCCAAATACCACAAAACTTTTTGTGGATTTTTTATGGACCAGAAGACCACCAATGGGCCAAAGCAGCACCTGGGGGTGCCTCGAGTGGGCCACAACCCACCAGGGGCGCCTGGGGGCCAAGGAGCACCCAGGTAGGTTTTGCCCACCTCGGTGGCCTCCCGCACCCTCTCTTCGCCCTATAAATTCCCAAATATCCCAAAAACCATCGGCGTAACCGTAGATCAGAAGTTCCACCGCCGCAGGACTCTTTTGCCAACAAAAACCAATCTAGAACCCGTTCCGGCACTCCGTCGAAGGGGGGAATCATCACCGGTGTCCATTTCCATCATCCTGGTGGCCACCACGATTTGGAGGGAGTAGTCCACCCTCGGGGCTGAGGGTTTGTACTGGTAGCTATGTGTTTAATCTCTCTCTCCCTCCCTTGTTCTTGATGCCACATTCTTGATGTATCGCGGGCTTTGTTAATATAGTTGGATCATATGGTGTTTTCCCCTCTCTATCTTGTTGTGATGAATTGAGTTTTCCCTATGAGATTTTGTTTTATCAGATTGAATACCTTTATGGATTTGAGAGCACTTGATATATGTCTTGCATATGAATACCTATGGTGACAGCAGGGTATTATAGTGATTCACTTGATATATGTTTTGGCACTCAACTCGCGGATTCCCGAGGTGACATTGGGGTAATCTATGCATAGGGGTTGATGCACATTATCGTCTTTTGTTTCTCCGATAGAAATCTTGGGGCACACTTTGAGGTTCTTTGTCTTGGATTGAGTATTATGAGTCTAAATTTGATTTGGTGTTATTTTAGTATGAACTCTTGATAGATCAATCGGAAAAAATAACTTGGTGTTATTTTAGTACGAACTCTTGGATAGATCGATCGGAAAGAGTAGCTACAAACAATTTCTTCTTATGTTCTTCGCTAGATAAGAACTTTGGAGTGATTCTTCATCGCGCTTTGAGGGATGGTTATACGATCCACTTATATTATCATTTTTGAGAGATTGCACTAGCGAAAGTGCGGACCCCAGGCCTCATTTTCAAGCATTGCAATACCGTTTGTGCTCTGTTTTATCAATTGCTATCTTGCTGTTTTTTATTCTTCCTACTACAAAAGTCAATATCCACTATCATTACTACACTTTTATTACCATCTCTTCGCCAAACTAGTGCACCTATACAAATTACAATTGTATATGGTGTGTCGGGGACACAAGAGACTTTTTATTATTTGGTTGCAGGGTTGTTTCAGAGAGACTATCTTCATCCTACGCCTCCCACGGATTGATAAACCTTAGGTCATCCACTTAAGGGATAATATCTATCGTCCTACAAAACTCTGCGCTTGGAGGCCCAACATGTGTCTACAAGAATAAAGTTGCATAGTAGACATCAAGCTCTTTTCTGGCGTCGTTGCCAGGGAGGTTAGGTAAGCGGCACTCACACCCCGTCAACGAAGCTCTTTTCTGGCGCCGTTGCCGGGGAGGTGAGTTCTTGAAGGTATATCTTTAGATCTTGCAATAACATCTTTTAGTTTCTTGTTTTATCACTAGTTTGGTTTATAAAAGAAAACTAAAAAATGGAATTGAGGTTGCATCATATTATTGATCATCTTTATAATATCTTTCTTGAAAATGATGGATCGGAGAATTGTGCTCAATTGTTAGAAGGAGAAGTCAATAAAATGTTTGGCACCAAATATTTGAATGATGAGCATTATTTCAATGTTGTTAGTATGAATTCTTTGAATATCCATCATGCTAATGATATGCAAAGCCATAAGCTTGGGGATGTTATATATTTGATGAAGATGATATTTTTAGTCCCCCAAGATTTGATGTGCAAATTTGTTATAATGATTGCATGCCTCCTATTTATGATGATTATATTAATGAAGGTGGATTTGGAGAGGACATGACTTTATTTAATGATGAATCCACTATTTTGGATGAGGCTTAAATTGACTATGATAACAAAATTGTTATCTATGATGATTATGGTGATGACATGTACTCTATAAAGAATAATGATAACCATGAAACTTGTAATCATGATTTTAGTTTTCACTCTCAAGATAGTTATTTTTTTGAGTTTGCTCCCACTAGTATTGATGAGAAGACATTTGCTTATGGGGAGAGTAATAAGTTTTCTATTATTTTGTCTCATGAAAAGAATGCTTTATGTGATGATTATATTGTTGAATTTCTTCATGATGCTACTGAAAATTATTATGAGGGAGAAAGTTATGCTTGTAGGAATTGCAAAAATATGAAGTTTCCTCTCTATGTTTTGAATGTTTTGAAGTTATGCTTGTTTTTCCTTCCTATGCTAGTTGATTCTTGTTCCCATAAATTGTTTGAGCACAAAATCCCTATCCATAGGAAGTGGGTTAGACTTAAATGTGCTTGCCATGTGCTTCATGATGCTCTCTTTATTTTCCAATTCTTATCTTTTATGTGAGCATCATTAAACTCATCATACTAGCTTAAAAGGCATTAAAGAAAAGCTCTTGTTGGGAGACAACCCAACACTTTTACCTACTATTTTTATGTGTTCACTTAATTAGGCTATTGTAGTAACCATGTTTTATTCCTTTCGTTTCAATAAAGTGCAAAGTAAGACCTTTGGGATGGTCTATGGTGATAATTGATTTGATCTTGCTAAAAAGAGAAGCTTTTGCGCACAGGAAAATAATTCTCATTTTAACAGAAGCATGATAAAATGTTGATTCTTTTTGTAGAAAATTAATAGACAAATTGCCCAGGTTGTCCTAATTTTCAAAAAAAATTAAATATACTCAAAATCCCCAGCAGTGACAATGGTAGCGACCTAGACGGTGAGACTAGAGAAGAATCCGAAGGTAAGCCGACGGACACCGCCACCCCCCCCCCCCCACTGTCATAATGGTCGATGCATCACGGAAGTCATGGCTGGAGTGGAAACCGACGAGGTTGATTAAGCAAGGTGGTAGCCCTTTATGCCGTTTGTCAAGGTAGCCAAGAGCGGAGGTGGTGTAGCCGTGATCGAGGTAGCCGTGCGTAGAATGTTGTGGTCGATGTCGAGTCGGTGTGGCCGGTGTCCAGGAAGTCGTCGTGGAGCCGCGGGTGCAAGGAGGCACAGAGTCAGTTATGGGCACAGTGGTGTCGAAGTAGTGGTGCGCCGAGAAGAAGATGTTGTTGACGACGCGTCATGCTGGGTTTGCCAAGCCCGGGGACACATCATGGGCGAACGCATGCATCGATGTTGCCAGCATGGGGCATGCCTAGACGGACGAAGACGAAGTTGACGAAGCGCTGCACCTGGCTTGCCAGGCCCGGGGACACGTCGTAGACGAAGGCATGCATTGATGTTGTCAGCACCGGGCATGCATAGAAGAGGGACCTGCATGAGTTGTACGCCATGTCGAGGAGTCGGAGGGGCCAGCAGAGAAGAAGACTCGATGACGGTTGTGGCACCAATCGGCATTGGGCACGATGTCACCAACGATGGTCGGAGTAGACGAAGTGGTCGGGGTAGATGATGGCGACACTGATGATGGGCTGGTGCTGGACGAAGACGAAGGGAGTGGACTGGTAGCAACTACGGGGGTAGCAGCGGTGACGGCTGAAGAAGAGCGGCGGCGGCGACCTGATGGCAGCAGCGGCGTCTAGGTTAGTAGCGCGACGATGGTACTCGAAGTAGGCGAGGAACCCTGACAGCATGACGAAGATCGCGGACGGTGGCGTTCCCGCGCCAGGGGAGGCGGTGAGGCACATACCACGAAAAGTCGATGTGTGTTGACGGCGGAGTGGACCGCCGGTCGCGACGCTAAGGGTCGAAGGGGCGACGCAGCAGTGGGCGGTTGGGTCGGGGCAACGGCGGGAAGACCTCGGGGCGGCGCGGGGACCGTGGGCCGTGGCGATGCTGCCCGAATGGGCGACGCAACGACAACGGGCGAGCCGATGCAGCCGCAAGGACGGCCTCGCGCTGCGGCGCAAACCACATGCCACACTCGCTACGGCCCGATGGAGCGACGCAGAGGCAATGCGAGGGTCGGTGGAGCCATGGAGACGGTCTGGAACGGACGTTCTCAGGGCAGCGATAGACCGTAGGCCACGGCATTACGGCCCAAAGGGATGACGGTTGCATGTGGGTATCCGGATTGAGGTGGCGTTGGTGTAGGATTTCCGATTGGATCAATGCAACGACGCCCAGCGAGGACAGGCAGACGGAGATGTGGACGACGGCCGTTCCGGGCTGCTGCATGGCGCGCCAGTCGCTCAATCCGATGAGATGCCGGTGTAATCAATGCCTAAGTCGGAGTAGAGGCGTGCGGGTGTCCACGACGGCGACGGGCGATGCAAACCGATCATAGATCAAAATCCCAAAAAGTAAACACCGAGCAAAATGATCGGGGGAGAGAGAGAAAAACCAGGATCAAAGAATCAGGAAAAAAGACTCTCTAGGGCAACAGATGGTTGGAGTAAAGATAACTACAAATTGTTCTATTTTTGACAGAGTATGTTTCCAATGCATAGTTTGCTTGTTTTCTAGTTTCTGTGGCTTATATTGCTCAATATAAATTGTGGAACTGATATGCTACAGTAGGCATTGTGTGGAAACAATTATGAATCTTGTCTTTGACAGTACCAAAGTGAAATGGTTTGCTCTTTATCATACTAACCTAGCTCACGAAGTTCCGTTAAGTTTTGTGTGATTGAAGTTTTCATGTTTTGGGTGAGGTGTCGATATGAGGAGAATAAGGAGTGACAAGACTCTAAGCTAGGGTATTCCCAAGGCACCCTCAAGGTAATATTCAAGGAAGATCCAAGCAACTAAGCTTGGGGATGCCCCGGAAGGAATCCCCTCTTTTGTCTCCAACATTATCGGTGACCTCACTTGGAGCTATATTTTCATTCATCACATGATATGTGTTTTGCTTGGAGCGGAATTTTATTTTGTTAGGACTTTCTTTCTGTTATTTAGAACAATTTTTTGCATCTTTACTTTCAATAAAAATGCCAAGGATAGCCTTTACCATGTTTATTTTGCAAGTCTATATGTTACTGTTTCAAAACAGAAAGTTTACCGTTGTTGAAAAAATTCCATGGAAAAGTCAGAATGTGATAAAATGCTGAAACTTTTTGAATACTAAGCTCTGATAAATTTTCTACAGTGTGTCCAATTTTCATAATTTTTGGAGTTAAATAAGTATTGATACTCTTGCATTCTTTACACATTGTACTGTTTTGGCAGATTGCTGTTATGTTTGCATTGTTGCATATGTTTGCTTGTTTAATGATTCTATTTGAGGATAGGAGTATTAAATATGCAGAGGCATTTAGTATGCAATATTTAATAATAATTTTGGTGATTTACTACAGTAGAGAATGATAAGGTGTTGCATTGATTTATACTAACTTATCTCACGAGTTCTTGTTGAGTTTTGTGTGGATAAAGTTTTTAAGATTTAGGAAAACCGTGATATGAGAGGAATTAAGGAGACACAAAAGCTCAATCTTGGGGATGCCCAAGGAATCCCAAGATAATATTTCAAGAAGTTTCAAGCATCTAAGCTTGGGGATGCCCTGCTAGGCATCCCACCTTTCTTCTTCAACATTTATCGGTTAGTATCGGTTGAGCCTAAGTTTTTGCTTATTCACTTGAGTTGTGCTATCTTCGAATGTCATTTTGTTTTCCTTGCTGTTTTAATAAAACACTTAGATCTGAAAGTTTTTAAATAAGAGAGAGTCCTCAAATATCTACCCATTTACGTAACTACTCGATTGATCTGCACTTATATGTTTTTGGAGTAGCTTGTCATTTACTCTTGTGCTCCACTTATATCCTATGAGTAAATTGTTGAATGAATTGACTATCATGAAGTTGAAATTATATGTTCATATCATGCCTAGTGGTAGCTTCACATTGGGTTTAGAAAGTGAAGTCTTTTGAAGCTTGACAATCACAATATTGGCAATACAAGTAATTCCTGAATGATTAGTATAAGGAAGAAAATCTTTCACATGCAAATACACTATCTTTGAAATCTTTTGTGATTGTGAGCCCCCATCAAAATATTATATGCCAAAATTGTTGACGTTGGAAAATGAAGACAATGTAATGGTTTATGTTTGTTCATATTCACATAGAAGTTATATTGTCATAGATACTTCGACATGTGGTGCTTGCCCCCCATCTTTGCTAGCCAAAAATTCCGCACAAGGTAGAGACACTACTTGTGTATCCAAAAACCCTTAAACCCAAATCTCATTTTCAAGACTCCACCATACCTACCTAAGGATTGAGCAAGATCCTTCAAGTAAGTTGTCATTGGTGTAATAAGGCAATAAAAATTTCTTCTAAAAGTGTTAGATCATTTAGTGTAAGAGAAAATTGAGCGTTGTATGAACTTGTGATGGCAAAGAATAAAAGGGACAGACTGCATAATAAAGGTTGCTATCATAAGGGCAATATAAGTGACGTTCTTTTGCACTAAGGGGTTGAGCATACAAACAAATAAGTGCATGGCAACCTCTACTTCCATCTGCGAATGGCCAATCTTTTACTTTTATGTACTTACTTTCATGCAAGAGTCAAAGTTTTTCTCTCCATTCCTTTTTCATTTTTCTCTTTTGGAAAGCATCATGTGGTGAGGAAATATCTAGGCACATATATCCCGTTGGATACGGGTAGCATGAGTTATTATTGTTGACATCACCCTTGAGGTCAATACGTTGGGAGGCGAAATTATAAGCCCCTATATTTCTATGTGTCCGATTGAAACGTTTTGCTCATGTGTATGCGGTGAGTGTTAGCAATCATAGAAGAATATATGATGGTTGAGTATGTGAAGCTCTTACTTAAACTTTGTTGAATAAGTTGAATTACAAAATCTTGGTGATTGAGAACCTAGGTTGTTGAGTTTCAAGAGAATTCATTGTTTGAACCTTAACATGTGAATTGGTTGCTACTTTAACCTGAGAAGTTTTATAAGAAAGAATTGTTGTTATGATGCTAGGAAAAGTGATTGAAATTTTCTTTGATCAAACTTGTGAACTTTACTAGCATCCGCACTTCATAAATGATTTCTTTTATCGTTTACCTACTAAAGGACAAGTATGAATTAAGCTTGGGGATGCTGGTGTGACACCCGAAGACCGATGCTCGAGAAGACTTCCATATTTTCATGATCTCCGTGTGTTTTATTTGTTTGTTGCATTTCATCACGTCGTCATTCGCATTGCATCGGCACTCTGTTGCCGTCATTTTTTCAAAAACTTGCATTCACTCATCGTTGCCGTTTCTCCCTTGCCTTCATCACCTTCCCTCGGTCTGCGTTGCCTTCGTTGACCGTTCCAAGACCAACCATTCTATTGTTGTTCGACCCTTTGACTGTCAACAAATCCCACAGTTGCCCTCACGCGTGCGTCCGAAACTTGCCCGAACCCGAACCGCTCGGTTGTTACTGATGGATCCGGATAATCCCCAAACATCCCCAAAACATCTCCGTTTTCTTAATTGGGCTCCTTAACCTATTTATCTGAGACCGTCCGATTATAATCGTAGGGGTAAGATGACCCCTACCCTAATCCCACTGCTATATATATAGGTCCAACCCTAGATCACCGGTGCTTTGTCCCATCGATCCCATCGCGCCGCCGCCACTCCTCTAGTCCCTTCTTCCTCGGGATCCCCTCCCGATCCAGCTCACCAACCACAGCCTCCCACCACCTTGCTTGTTCTCTACGCCGCTCCATTCCCAGCCTCCCACGCGAAGCCACACAGCCGACCTCGAGCTCTTCCATAGCTAGCCGGCGCTTGATCCAGGTTGGATCGAGGCCACGACCTCACTCGCCTCTGCCTCCTCCGCCCAAGAACCCGCTCGGGAGATGCCCGGCGATCCACCCCAAGAAGCAATAGTGCCCGAGCGCTCCTCCTCCTCGTGACCCGCAGCTCGGGCGAACCTCGCCGTCGGCGACCACCTGCCGCAGGCCCGTACCGCCTCCTTCCTCCCTACACACCTTCTCTTCCTTCCCTTTTCTCTATGCACCATTGCCTCCTCATGTTTTCTTAGCACAAGAGCTCCAACCCCGGCCATGGACACTCGTGCTTCCCCGTCGACCCTGCCGACTTGACCCCCGTCGAAGCAGGTGCCTCGTTGTCCGTGTCGATGACCAAGCCGCCGCCCCTTCCCGCCGTTCGCTGCCCGCTCCACGCCAAGTCCCCTACTTCACTCGCCCGCTCGACGACCTCTCACGCGCATGCTCGCGCACGAGCGCCATGAACGGAGGATCTCCACGCCATGCTCGACGGACTCCTCTCAAGCCCGATACCGCCAAGCTGGATCTGTGCCAACCTCGGCTGTCTCCGCCCGTTTCACTGCCGTCCGCCGGCCTCCGATGCCACGGGAACCGCCGCCCCGTGCCAAGTCCCTCCTCGCGCCGCTCCGTGTCTTCCTCCTTGTCGTGATGATCTAGGAGGATCGACCTCGCCGTCGCCTACTCGCTGGTAGCTGCCATCGTGCCCACGACCCCTGCTTCGCCCGTTCTTGCTGCCATGCCCTGCATCGCTATGTCACCGCCGCTGCTCTACTTCCTGACGAGGTGCCCGCTGGCCCGCTCCTTCCCCTGTCAACGCTCGCGTTGATTTGTCATCGCTTGGCTGCAACACCTCAAGGCCCAGTCGAAGCCAGCCGGCCTCGACCTCCCTCCTCGTGAACTTGGGCTTGGGCCATGGGTGAGCAAACCCCCTTTCTACCTATTTGTTTGCCTGAGCACAACTTAGTATCTGGCACCTAGCAGATTCAACCAAGTATAGTTTTTTCCCTGTTCTATGAATTTTTCTATTTATCCAGTGAGCTGCAGTTTTACAGAAAAGTCCCTCATGTTCATGCATTTAATACCTCTCAAATAGTGCATCGGTTTAAAATGATTTAAATATGAAAAATGCTTAGATTTTTGTCTACTTTCATAATATTCTACTTTCATCCATGTTTAAAATGTTTAAAAATGTTGTTTGTTTAAATTTGCATAAACGGCATGTTAAAATGGCTTAATTCATAACTAAATAACCGTAACTCGGAATTTAATAAACTTTATATGCATCTTGTCTATAAAAATGCATAGTTTAACATGGTGGCATTACATTGCATGTTTAATAACCCTGAAATTGTGTTTAGGGCAGAACAGTACCAAATTCAAATATTGCATATGGGGACTTTCCGGAATTGTTGTTTGTTGCTTCCGGCCTCATTTAAATTGCCTAGATATGTAGTTTTCTTATGCTTCACCTCTTGCCATGTTTAATAACATTTAATATTGTTTGGTACATAAACGGGAGAGAACTAAATAAGACATGTGGTGTTTTGCCAATATGCAACTAGATGCATATTGAGCTCCACTTAACTTGTAGTTTTGTTTGTTGCAAATTGCCATGCCATGCCTCTTTAAACTGGACATGCATCATACTTGGTTGTGCATCATGGCATGTTTATGTGATGATTGCTTACCATGTTGTTTGCTTCTTTCCGGTTTTCTTCTCTCGTTAGCTTCGGTTTTGTTCTGGAGTTGTGAGGTTTTGTTTGATTATGTCCGTTTGTCTTCTTCATGGACTCATTCTTCTTCCTAGCGGGATCTCGCGCAAGATGACCATACCTTCGATATCACTTCTATCTTTGCTTGCTAGTTGTTCGTTCTATCGCTATGTCACGCTACCTACCACTTGTTATATCATGCCTCCCATATTGCCATGTCAAACCTCTAACCCACCTTCCTAGCAAACTGTTGTTTGGCTATGCTACCGCTTTTGCTCAGCCCCTCTTATAGTGTTGTTAGTTGCAGGTGAAGTTGAAGTTTCTTCCATGTTTGGAACATGGATATGTTGGGATATAACAATATCTCTTATTTTAATTAATCCATCTATATACTTGGTGAAGGGTGTAAGGCTCGGCCTTTTGCCTGGTGTTTTGTTCCACTCTTGCCGCCTTAGTTTCCGTCATACCGGTGTTATGTTCGTTGATTTTTGCATTTCTTACGTGGTTGGGGTTATGGAAACCCCTTGACAGTTCGCTTTGAATAAAACTCCTCTAGCAAGGCCCAACCTTGGTTTTACCATTTGCCTACATACCACCTATACCTTTACCTTGGGTTCTGCAGACTCAAGGGTCATCTTTATTTTAAACCTCCCCGGGCAAGTGCTCCTTTGAGTGTTGGTCCGAATCGGGCAATCTGCGGGGCCACCTCGGGGAAACTTGAGGGCTGATTTTACTCGTAGCTTGTCCCATCCGGTGTGCCCTGAGAACGAGATACGTGCGACTCCTATCAGGATTTGTCAGCACATCGGGCGTTTTGCCTGGTCTTGTTTTACCATTGTCTAAATGTCTTGTAACCGGGATTCTGAGTCTGATCGGGTATTCCCGGGAGAAGGAATATCCTTCCTTGATCGTGAGAGCTTGTGGTGGGCTAAGTTGGGACACCCCTGCAGGGTTTAAACTTTCGAGAGCCGTGCTCGCGGTTATGTAGCAGATGGGAATTTGTTAATATCCGGTTGTAGAGAACTTGACACTTGACTTAATTAAAGTTAATTAACCGCATGTGTAGCCGTGATGGTCTCTTTTCAGCGGAGTCCGAGAAGTGAACACGGTCTTGTGTTATGCTTGAACGTAAGTAGTTTCAGGATCACTTCTTGTGTTGCAACCGTTGCGTAGCTTCTCATCTTACTCTTATTTTTGTATGTTATCCACCATATTTGCTTAACGCTTGTTGCAGCTTAAAAGTCTTGATTTTGCGGGTGTGAGATTGTTGAGTCCTCGTGGCTCACGGATACTTCCAAACAGTTGCAGGTGCCGATGATAGCAATGCTGGTGACACAACCGAGCTCAAGTGGGAGTTCAACAATGACCTTGGTCGTTACTATGTTTCGTTTCCTGATGATTAGTAGTGGTGCCAAGTTGGGACGATCGGGGATCTAGCATTTGGGGTTGTCTTCTTTTATTTTTGTTTCGTAGTCGGACCTTGATTGTACTCTGCATGATGTATGATTAACTTGTTATTTGTGTGAAGTGGCGATTCTAAGCCAACTCTTTATCCTTTTCTTATTTAGTACATGGGATTGTGTGAAGATTACCCCTCTTGCGACAAAACCACCATGCGGTTATGCCTGTAAGTCGTTCCTCGACACGTGAGAGATATAGCCGCATTGTGGGCGTTACAGCTGATACGTCTCCAACGTATCTATAATTTATGAAGTATTCATGTTCTTATATTACCATTCTTGGATGTTTTACAATCATTTTATAGCAACTTTATATCATTTTTTGGGACTAACCAATTGACCCAGTGCGAGTTGTTGTTTTTTGCTTGTTTTTGACATCGCAGAAAATCAATATCAAACAGAGTCCAAACACCGCAAAACTTTTTGTGGATTTTTTATGGACCAGAAGACCACCAGTGGGCCAGAGCAACACCTGGGGGTGCCCCGAGGGGGCACTACCCACCAGGGCGCGCCTGGGGGCCCAGGCACGCGTAGGTGGGTTGTGCCCACTTCGGTGGCCTCCCGCACCCCCTCTTCACCCTATAAATTCCCAAATATTCCAAAAACCCTTGGGGTAACCCTAGATCAGAAGTTCCACCGTTGCAGGCCTCTGTAGCCACCAAAAACCAATCTAGATCCCGTTCCAGCACTCCGTCGGAGCGGGGAATCATCACCGGTGGCCATCTCCATAATCTAGGCGGCCACCACGATTAGGAGGGTGTAGTCCACCCTTGGGGCTGAGGGTTTGTACCAGTAGCTATGTGTTTAATCTCTGTCTCTCTCTCGTGTTCTTGATGGCAAGATCTTGATGTATTGCATACTTTGTTAATATAGTCAGATCATATGGTGTTTTCCCCTCTCTATCTTATTGTGATGAATTGAGTTTTCCCTTTGAGATTTCGTTTTATCAGATTCAATACTTTTATGAATTTGAGAGCACTTGATATATGTCTTGCATATGAATACCAGTGGTGACAATGGGGTATTATATTGATTCACTTGAGATATTTTTTGGCACTCAACTCACGGATTCCCGAGATGACATCGGGGTAATCTATGCATAGGTGTTGATGCACGTTCTCATCTTTTGTTTATCCGATAGAAATCTCGGGGCACTCTTTGGGGTTCTTTGTGTTGGATTGAGTATTATGAATCTGAAATTTCTTTGTTGTTATTTTAGTATGAACTCTTGATAGATCGATCGGAAAGAATAACTTGTGTTATTTTTAGTATGAACTCTTGATAGATCGATTGGAAAGAATAACTTGGTGTTATTTTAGTACGAACTCTTTGATAGATCAATCGGAAAGGATAGCTACAAACAATTTCTTCTTATGTTCTTCGCTAGATAAGAACTTTGGAGTGATTCTTCATCGCGCTTCGAGGGATGGTTATATGATCCACTTAGATTAGCATTGTTGAGAGATTGCGCTAGCGAAAGTACGACCCCTAGGCCTCATTTTCAAGCATTGCAATACCGTTTGTGCTCTGTTTTATCAATTACAACCTTGCTATGTTTTTTCCTACTACAAAAATCAATATCTACTATCATTACCACACTTTTATTACCATCTCTTCACCAAACTAGTGCACCTATACAAATTACCATTGTATTTGGTGTGTTGGGGACACAAGAGACTTTTTATTATTTGGTTGCAGGGTTGTTTGAGAGAGACCATCTTCATCCTACGCCTCCCACGGATTAATAAACCTTAGGTCATCCACTTCAGGGAAAATTGTTGTTGTCCTACAAAACTCTACGCTTGGAGGCCCAACACGTGTCTAAAATAACGAAGTTGAGTAGTAGACATCAGGACTCATGGAGGCAGAGCCACTTCACCAAACCACTTCACCATGACGCACATCGTCGATCAATGTGGTGTCGAGCCGCAAAGTGACCGAGTGACAACCATTTGCCACATGGCAGCCTCTTTCTACAGGAAAATACCTACAGACGACACCCATCATGTGACATGTCGACCGAGCAAGCGTGAAGCTGGCAAAATAGCCCGGCAAGGCTTGCCAAGCGAGCAACGATATGACGTTGAGTGGGACATTCAATGCGCTCTGTTAGCCTGCGGAGTTAGGGATTATAGCACTGTTTGCTATCTTATCAGTGCATAATGACTAATTTGCCACTGTGGTGACCCCTTAGTCTATAAAAGGAGGCCTGAGGCAACCTTAGAAAGGGTTTGACCCTGGATTAGTGAATCCACCCCCTCGTATTTCATACGGACATAGTGGCTTCGCCCTGTCGCAACCCTGCCGTGAAAACATTCTGCGACCACTATCAATCCACCAAAGCTGGAGTAGGGTTTTACGCCTTCACGGTGGACCGAACCTGGGTAAAACTACCCGTGTGATCTCTACTGTGCTGCCTCATGCTCTTCGTCTCTTTGTGCAACGTGCCATCCCCCCGCCGAACCAGCAAGGGACCTTTGGTCCCATAGGTGGTCGTGGTTTCCCGCGACATAGTTGGCATGCCAGGTTGGGGGAGCGCTTGCGTGAACCTGAAAGTGTGAGCAGCGCGTCATCTTCATCGGCATCTTATCCTCGACGGCGCCATCGACTATGGCGCCCAAGAATAAATTCGGTGCCTCAGCTCACCCGTCCACCTCGAAGGCCCCACCGCCCACAACCACCAATGCTACGGGAGACATGGAGGCGCACGAGGATGTGGGCGCTGCTGGGGATATCGTCGGAGCAGGCGACACCATCACCACCTACCCAGCGGCCGAAGCAAGAGCAGGAGACACGAGAGGAGAGCAGCATCAGCAACATCCCGATGGCGACGCTCCATGAGGTACGGGTGAAGGGTTTATCCCATCCGCGCCCCTCCCTCTCACCGACGGGCACAATCATAGCGGTGGCGCTCGGTCCAGGGGGGATCGCCGCCCTCCGGCTGCCCCCGCCATGGGATTGACCGCAGCGCGTGCTCCTCCCCCGGAGCGAGTCGACCAGGTCACTGCGCCCCATGGAGCCGCTAGCCCTCAAGCGCCTTCACCATGTCATGATGCCATCCAGATGGCCACCTCGCCACAGCAAGGACGTGGTGTTGTCGCCGCTGGTACGGTCAGAAGCCGAGCGATGGTGCGGTCCATATTGTCATTGTCGTGGAATTAACATGTCAGATGTCCTTAATGTGAGGACTTAGTCGTGAGGCCAATGCATCTATGTGGTAGCTTGAGAGGGGTTGAGCGGAATCGAGAGACGCAACACGCAAGACAAAGATTTGGACAGCTTCGGCCCCCGGGAAACATCATCCGGTAATAACCCTACATGATGTTTGTGGCTAGGTCTCATTATGATCATGAGGGAGTCGCCGTAAACCGGCTCTCCTCTAGTTGTGTCTATCCCTAGAGATTGTTTTTTTACTTGTCCCTCTTTGGGGAGCCTTGCCCCTCCTTATATAAGTTAAAGGGGCGGGTTACATGTAGAGTCCATCTCGGACTAAGACTTAAACTATTTTGACTTCCCTTCCTGGGCTTCTTAACGTCTGCCGGTTTAACATTGTTTGCCGGTTTAACATTGTCTGTCGGGTTATGATTGACTTAACACCTGCCGGTGCTACCATCTGTCTTAACTCTGCCGGTTTAACACTCGCCGGTTTACCGTCTTTCTTAGCCATCTGTCTTGACTCTCTGTCTTAACTCTCCGCCGGTTTACAACTCCAGCCGGGTCATACCGCGGAGTATATCCCCGACATTAGCCCCCAGTTTAATTTGGATTTATCCATGTTAAACTGATCCTGAGCATCTTTAAATCCTTGTCATTTCCTCTAGAAAATCTGAGTCAATAGACCAGCTTCATAATCAATTTGCTGACATTGGTTTGTCATAGATAAATATTGTGAAGAATAACTCCTTTGAATTCAGCTCCCAATGCTTAACAAAAATATTGGCCATTGAAATACTCATCTGATCTGCAGCCGGTTTAAGAATGTAGAACTTGCCAGTTTGAGATTGTAAAACTATGTCGGTTTAAGACTTGAAATTGCCGGTTTATCATTACCGGTTTACAAATATTGATGGCACCATGTCATAATTGTAGTTAACATCAAGCTTGAAAATATACCTCTTATATGCCTATCACTTGTAGCCCCCAAGTCTTAAGAAGGTAGCATATCAACAGCTTAAGACTTGCTTTGATATGAATGTCACAAGCTTGAAGAAATCCAGGTTGTTCATTTCAATCACCAGTCAGAACTGAGTATTCCACATATGTAGCCCCCAAGTGCCCGGTTGTCATGCTTGCAGCAACCTGGGACTTGAAATTGCCTTATTCTTATAAAAACTTCAACCAGTGTAGCCCCCAAGGACCGGGTTATTATGCAATAATGAGCAGGGACTTTGTAAATATGATCATGTAAACTTGAGCAGCAATATGTAGCCCCCAAGGGCCGGCTCAATAAGATAATATTGAGCTGGGACTTGATATATTCTTCAATGAAAATAACATCATATGATGTAACCCCCATCATGGGGCTTGAACCCACATCCACAAGGTTAAGAGCCTTGTGCTTTACCAAGCGAGCAGTGGATCCGTCAATAATAGATGAATATCTGTGTACCTTGAGTTGTCGACAGGAGCAATTGGTAGCCCCCAAGGGCCGGCTCATTACGATGTGATGAGTCGGGTCTTCAATAAGTGAGCAAATAATGACTTTGCATTAGCCCCCAAGTGTCATGGTGCATGCTTGTAGCGACATGAGACTTGCATATGTGATATAATCTCAATTTAAATAATGTAGCCCCCAAGTGCCGGGTCATCAGCCAGCAGCGACTCGGGACTATTCCTTTAATTGTAGAATAAGTCATATCCATCGATAATATAATAGCCATAGCGCTAAAGCGATTTTGAAAACCTTAATCATAATATTGGTTATTAATAACCATAATAAAAATCCAGCCATGTTGGCTATTCAGGATAATATAATCCGGTATGAAAATCTTATTCATTCAATATCATAATGAAAGTTCAGCCAAGTTTGGCTGTTTGAATAATATAACCCAATGATTTATAAGCACATGGTTCCAATGGCGCAATCCAAATATATACTGGCGACTTATAGTCCCAAGACAAGCCGGGTTATCAAACGCCAGTGATTTATAATTATGCTTTATTCGACCTGTTTCTACATATATAACCAAGGCTGCACTTAAGAATATTCAAATATGAAATATATCATACCTGTGACATTGAATCACATCGTTGGTTTACCAACTTTTTGTAATAAGGGTGATAACCCAAATCTTGAGTAATGATAACTCCTTCCATATTGTGCCAGTTTATGATAAAACCCGGGTTGTGATAAACACCGGATTAACCATATATAATACTGGCGACTTGTAGTCAAAACCAGACCGGGTTGATAATCTCCGGATTATGACTGATCATATACTGACAACTTGTAGTTGAAAACCGACCCGGGTCAAAGACGCCGGTATGATACATGCTATGATGATATAATGATGATGTATGATGTAATATATGATGATATATATGTATGATCAAGAGGGTTTAAGCTATAGTTCGGATACGACCAGAGCCCCCATGTAGTCATAATTGTTGCCTTGCGCCGATCAAGAGGTGTAGCTATGGTTCGAATACGACCAAGCCCCCAAGTGATTTCCCTGGTGCCCTTATGCCTATCAAGAGGTGTAACTATGGTTCGAACCCATAGCCCCCAAGTGACTTCCTTGGTGGCCTTATGCCTATCAAGAGGTGTAGCTATGGTTCGGATACCACCAAGCCCCCAAGTGATTTCCCTGGCGCCCTTATGTTGATCAAGAGGGTATAAGCTATGGTTCGGATACGACCAGAGCCCCCAAGTGATTTCCCTGGTGGCTTTAAGCCTATCAAGAGGCGTGACTATGGTTCGAACATAGCCCCCAAGTGATATTGTGAGTTGTGCTCAAGGAATACCCATGTTTGAGTTGTGCTGTGCAGCAGACTCTCTTTGGCTCCTTATGATAATATTTGGCTTGATAGCCGGATTACCGAAGTAACCAGAGCTATGCTATTATGATAATATTGGCTTGATAGCCGGAATCAAGAGGGTAATAACGCTATGTTCTCTTTGGTGAATACACCTATGTTTGAACCGGAAACCCCCATGTAACCACACATGATAAGCCAATAAGGCAGGATACCCATGTTTGAACCGCGCATCATAGCTGCAGGTCCTCTTCGGCAACCTTTAACTTTTTGCAAGAGATAAATTCTTCTTGAACCGGGATTCTGAACCGGATATTGAGAGTTTCAAAGCTTTGTGGGAGACATCTTTCCCTTGAACCAGATTTTAAACCGGAAACTTCATTTTCAGCCGGAAACTTTCTGACGGCCTTTAAACTCGAACTTGCAAGAAGTTAATTCCTTTTTGAACCGGACATTTTTAAACCGGATTTGAGAGCTTCAGTGAGACTGACTTCCCTTGAACCGGATTGTAAACCGGAATCCTTTCTAATGACCCGGAACTTCTTCATTGAGCCGGGATTTTGTAACTGTCATATACTTTTTAAGCCGGAATTTTTCTGACGGCCATTAAATTTTCATCAATATAGTAGTAGCCTCCGGGGCCGGGTTATCTTTCCCTCCATCGTCCTGAGGTTCTTTACTTCACTGAAAACCGGCAACATTTTTGAGTCATATCATTGTAGCCCCCGAGTCTCAAGGTGACTCAAGGAGTTGGCTTGAGATTCTCCATATTTGACCGTGATATAAACCGGCATAACTTGTATATCATTAGTGCTGATAGCACGGTGTGAATCCACAGAAGGTTGAGGTGAGTGCGGCGGGTTTATAAATGATCTCATATGAGCCATGTCAGCAACTCGGCCAATGGTTCCTTCCAACTGGCTCCTTGAAGTTTAACCAAACTGTAATGGCTGCGACTTGTGTGCCTGTCCATTGAGCCATCCAGTGCAGACGGCGGTTGATAGTATCTGATAATTTGCCTCCAATATGTTAAAAGAAAATCGGGCTACCCAAGCTGTGACTTGCTCAAACAGCTCATGCAGACAGGTGCGGCCTGGTATGTTGATGTAGACCAGGCCGCGAGAGACGGACGACAAAGACGACCGCAACATCAGAGGCGACTCGGATAGATGTGTCGGCCGTGGCGTTGTAAACCGGTGCAGACGGGTGAGTTAACCACATCATGTTGATGTAAACTGGTCTGCAGAATTGCGGCTTGCAGATATATTCACCGAGCTTGATGGTGCGGTCAGATGCTAGCGCATTATAATGGTGGCGCGAGCTATACATCCATGACACGGCCATAGTCTTTGTGATGAATAATTGCTCCTTGATATGTTATGCCAGAAATTATCCACAGCGGAGTTGATGATCAACACGAGCGAGTCGGACGCGGGAGCAGACGAATGAACCGGCCGCGGCGTTGTAAAATGGTGCGAACGGGGAGAGTCGGCAGCGGCGTTGTAAGCCGGTGCGGACGAGAGAGTCGGCTGCGGGGGCGGACAGGCGACTTATCCGTGGTGTTGTAAACCTGCGTAGACGGGTGAACCGGCCGCAGTGTTTGTTGTTATAGACTGAGCCACAGAGGCAGAACAATGCGGTATGGTTGGATGCTGACGCTTGATAATATTGGCGCAAGCTTTATATCCGTGACATAACGATCATTCCTGCCGTGAATAATTGTCCTGCATAAACAATATTGCAGACCAAGACATAGATAAATTGTTCTTTGATAAAAACAATATGTGCTAATATAATAAATTTGGATGGATATCACCTGATTTGTTCAAATGACCAATAATGTTACTCCAGTAATGTTGCTGTCATGCAAATGTCGACTTGCCCGCTCCATTTCAATATCAAATCCAAATATCTTATCCATCAGCAGTATGTATAATCAATTGTTCTGGGATACTAGTAACCGAACTCTCAGTTTTTCTCTTCTTGTACTTTGGCACGTATTGCCTAAACAGCAGCAATAGTAGATACTATCTCCATCTTGGCTCAAATTGTCCGTATAGCAGCTGTTGTTTCTGCTCATTCTTATTACTGATAGGGAGCAGAAGCAAATGGCGGTTCAGCGACGTCGTAGGTAGGAGCCTGAGTTCGCGCGAATCATGATGGCTCATGTAGTACAATGACAGTGTTGACATGCGCACGCCCTTGGTCCAACAGGGATCTGACTGATGTTTTACGTATTCAATGCCTAATTCGCCTCTAACCAAGCTTAATTGACACTGCGTATTTAGCTTGTTCCATAAAATTCAAATGGCACTCGTTGCCCGTTTGCTATGACCTGGTCCAGAAATCTCTTCTGGAGTTATTGGGCATAAAAACAACATCCAGACCTCAGCTCGGCTGTACTTTTGCCTTAAGTATCCCTTAACTCTAATGTGAGCGATACCATCTTGAAATCATCAGGAGGAGCAGAAAACCGCAATCAGTAATTGAAACCTCAGCCGAACCCTTTCCCCTGTCAACAGCCTTTAGTAGCAACGGCATCGTGAACACGCCGGCGAAGAAGAGCAGCGGATGTCAGAAACAGGGCCGTGTGACAAGACATTCTGCAGAAGCGGAAACAGGGCTGGCCTGAAGTAAACCGCGGCGGCGAAGTAGGCTGTAGCGGCGAGTTGAGGCAGGACGTGGTAGCGGCTCGGAACGCCGGCAGCTCGCAGCAGGCAAGGCGCATGTGTATAGAGGTGATTTTCAAATTTACAGCAGTAGCACAGCCCACGTTTGCGTCCATCTTGGCAGATTGCAGAGGAGCCGATCTCCATCTCTACGTACAAATTGAATCAGTAGCAGGAAACTTGTCAGTCTTGGCGACTTGTGGAGGCGGAGACGAAGCGCAGCGCATGCAGCCGGGCGGCTCGAAACGGAGGAGGTCGGCCATGGTAGTGACTTTGAGGAGCGGGACAACTCTGGCACGGCAGCTCGGGAAGGCCCCCGGCGAGGCGGAGCAGTGAACCGGCACAGGGCTGAGAGGCGCTGCAAGCCGGCGGCGGGTGGAGAGGCGGCAAGACGCCCGTGGCGCGCCGGGCGGAGCTGGCCAGGTGACCAAGGTGAGGCGCGGCAGTTTGCGGCAGAGGCAACAGGTAAGGCCGGCTCAACGCACAGGCGGGGCAAGGCCATGACGGCGGCACAGACAGAACCCCCAACGCGGGCGGAGATAACACGTAAGACACGGACGGTGGTTTCGGTTTTGAGACCCGGTGCACGGAGACACGTTGCGCGGAAGTGGACGCGTAACACAGCGCAATGGCGTGACGGCGACTCGGACGGGAGACGAGGCGCAAGGGTGACTCGGACCGGAGGCGGGGCGTGACTCGTGGTGGATGAGGAGTGCGGGTCGTGGTCGTTCTGGCCAATTCATCTTTGTTTCGCCGAGTCACGGTCGTTTTGTGGTGCTGGCTTGGTCATGAACTAGCAGTAATCCATCGGTTTTGATGCTCGACGAAACACGAGACTTTGAAGTGACCCTGTAGAACAGCTGTCATTGGACGGAGAACCTGTCCGCGTACTTCGAATCATGGCGGCTCTTGATGGAAAAAGTAGTCGGTCTTGCCAACGTGCGAGAGCTCCAAAAAACTTGATCTGGCTTTGAATTGGATCACCCGTCAGTCTCGTTAACTCAGCAACCTTTTGGCAGCACACCTGACACAATCCTAATTTCTCGAATTTGCCTTTATCAGATTCATCGCCGGTTCGTGGTAGCAGTTAATAGCCACCGCGAGCTAACCCAGATTGTATAGATCATCCGCGATGACCCACGAACCGCCGACGAAATTATCTTTGAGCCTGACTCTTCGAACCGGAATAGATGTAGATCCTTTTTTCATCCTTCTTCATCCGGCGAATCATGAACGTCTCGATCTCTAAGAAAGCTTCCTTTAAGAACTCAACACCATCGTGCGTAGGCCCCACGGTGGACGTCAACTGTCGTGGAATTAACACGTCAGATGTCCTTAGTGTGAGGACTTAGTCGTGAGGCCAACACATCTATGTGGTAGCTTGAGAGGGGTTGAGCGGAATCGAGAGACGCAACACACAAGACAAAGATTTAGACAACTTCGGGCCCCGGAAAACATCATCCGATAATAACCCTACATGCTGTTTGTGGCTAGGTCTCATTATGATCATGAGGGAGTCACCGTAAATCGGCTCTCCTCTAGTTGTGTCTATCCCTAGAGATTGTTTTTTTACTTGTCCCTCTTCAGGGAGCCCTGCCCCTCCTTATATAATTTAAAGTGGCGGGTTACATGTAGAGTCCATCTCGGACTAAGACTTAAACTATTTTGACTTCCCTTCCTGGGCTTCTTAACGTCTGCCCGTTTAACATTGTCTGTCGGTTTAACATTGTCTGCCGGTTTAACATTGTCTGTCGGGTTATGGTTGACTTAGCACCTGCCGGTGCTACCATCTGTCTTAACTCTGCCGGTTTAACACTCGCCGGTTTACCGTTTTTCTTAGCCAGCTGTCTTGACTCTCTGTCTTAACTCTCCGCCGGTTTACCATCCGCCGGTTTACCAAATCCCAGCCGGTTTACAACTCCAGCCGGGTCATACCGCGGGGTATATCCCCGACAGTCATCACCCCTGCCGAGCACTTCTACAGAGGCCATGTCATGGGCTCAGCTATTACTGAGGTTTTCGCCGTTTAACATCCCAAATTTTTAATTTGGAATGTTATACATTAGATCATCATTGCATATCATATTTTATTGCTTTTGGTGAATCCTAGAAATTCTACGCAACTCAAGGACCCTCGGAGAGAGTTGGGGATTTTGTTATTTTCATATTTGAGTTTTCTCAAATTTTTAAATAGGGATCATTTGATTTTATTTATTTTATCTTCATTTATTTCTGTTATCAAAATATGAAAGAGGGAATAAAATGACTTTCCCAAAATAAAGAAATATTGAGGATTTAATAAAAAAATCAAATAAGATTTTATTTTGGTTTTATTTGCTATTTTATTTGAATTTAGGAAAAATCGCACGTTTTAAAAAATTGCATTTAGAGCCCAAAAATATTAATCCTATTCTAAATATTTTATTTAGGTGGAGAAAATTTGTTTAGGCATTTTTAGATTTTTATTTATTTTTCTAGAATTTTTTTAGGCGCAACGAAATTGTTAAAAAAAAACCCCGCGCCCGACTGGGATAAGGGCCCAGCCGAGCAGGCCGGCCCAGCCAGCCGCCGCCGCCTCCAGCCAGATCAGGACCGGAGTCCCGATCGCCGCCGCCGTGTTCGGGGAGGACACGCCTCCCGAGGCCGACCCCTTTCCCAAGTCGACCTCCCCCGCACCTTTATAACCGCCGCCGCCCCACCTGCAAACCCCACACCGCCGCGCCGCCGCTTGCGCCGCCGCCGCTGCCGCACGTCGCCTGCCGCCGCCGCACCGCTTGCCGCTGCCTGCCGCCGCCGCACCGCTTGCCGCCGCCCAGAGCCGCCGCCCCGCCGCCTCGCGCCACCCGCCGCCCTGCCGGAGCCCCGCCGCCGCCGCCGAGGTAGCCGTCGACCGGTTTTTGAGAAAAAGCCGATTCATTTTTTTAAACCCTAGTTTTCGTTTTTTAATAAATAGATCGGTTTTTTCGGTTTATTTATTTAGCGAGCGCTCGTTCATCCGTTCGTTTTAACGAACGCGTTTTTCGTTTAGTTTCTGTTAACGAACGTTCGTTCGTTAACTGTTTGTCGTTTTTCTTTTTCTCGGATTAAACCCGCGGTTTTTATGATCGCGATCTCTGATCCCATGTTTGTTCTAGTTTAACTTTTGCTCGTTTATCGGAATCAGGCGATTCAAGCGCCTGGAGTTTCGTCTCGAAACCCTCTTTCCGTTTAACCAACTCAAACATGTTTTTGCCACAACAAAAAATTGCGCTAGATTCAGAATAGTAAACGAAGCTTGTTTTTTGCTGTTTGTCTTTCGTTGCTTCGTTTGTTTTGATTCTTTTTGCAAACCGGAGTTCTTAAGTTGAACTTTTTGGTTAGATTTTTTATTCGAGTTTTACCTGTGCATTAGTTGAGTACTTATTGTATGTTTGTTTGTTTGCGATAGAGTACCCGGAGTGCACCGCTTGCTACTTCAAATCGCTAGGTTTCCCGGATCATCAGTAAGGCAAGTAACACTTTGATCATACTTCCAATTACCCAGTTTTATTGCATTAGATCAATCCTCACACATTGCATGTTTAGGATCTAATTAAATTGTGGGTTTGGGAAGTAGTTGAGGTAGAACCTATTACCTATTTATTATCAAACCTTTGGGAGTTACTCTACGTTTGCTTATTATTGCTATGCTACGCTAGTAGACGTGGATTGGGTGAGTGTATACATCACAAATGTGAGATTGTTAATTAATGGTTTATTTAAGGTGGCAACCTAAACACATATCTGGGTGGATTGAGGCACCTGGGTATTCCAGCGATTGCCTGTTTTTTTGGACCGCCACCCAGGCTCAAAGGGATCACGATATTATTCATACTAGAAACTTCCGTGTGCAGCCACAAGCTACTATGGGCTCTAGCATAGTTGACTAAGTCATGCGAACTCTTACAATGGTAGACTAGCAGATGTAGGGGATGTAGGTTGGTACGGTCTACCCGTTCGTAAGGTGCTAGCGCTTCTGAAAGACTATGTCTCGGTCATCCGTTTCTCAAACACCATGTAGTGCGAGAAGACCAACTTTAACGCCCGGGTGATCATGCTACAGTAATCCCATGCTAATCATGCCATGACACCTCGGTTACTGTTGCTAACCTCGCAATGATTCGAAACCGTTTCAAATCCAAATTCAAATTAATGTCAAGTGACAAAGTTTTCAAAATATTAAACTAAAATGTTCAGGGTCTGCAATTAAATTCCTGGGTAATTATAATAAAGCAAACACATTTTTATAAAATGCCTAAATAATTTAGAATGAAATAAAACAGGAAAGAAAATAAAAGAAAATGCAAAACAGAAAACAAGAAAGAAAAACAAAAAGGAAAAAGAGAGAAAAGCCCCCCCCACTGGGCTTCGGCCCAGCAGGCCGGCCCATTCGGCCACCGGCCCAACCAGCCACCACCCCCGCCTCCCTTATCCCCCCCACGATGAAACCCTAACCTACCCCACCCCACTCGCACCACTCCTTTCCCCCCGCTGGATCTGGATCGATCCAGATCCCCTCGCCCTCGACCCCGCGCGGCCAACGCCGCCGCTGCAGGGACAACGCCGCCCGGACCTCGCCGACGCCCTTCCCCACCGGCCTGCACCCGCTCCGCCGACGTCGTCCCCGTCACCCCCATCGACCCTCGCTGCCATTGCCCTACTCCTCGATGTGAGGCCCGACCCCTCCTCTCTCCCCTGTCTCCCACGCACTCGCCGCGCCCCGTGCGCGCCCACGCACGCATCGACCCGACGGCCTCCGCTTGCGCTCGCGTGCCCCTAGCCTCTGCTCGCCTCCGACGCGTTGCCGCCCGCACCGGCCTACCCTGCTCGACGCGCCACCGCGCGCGCCCGTGCTCGCCCAGCCGCGGCCCGCTCTACCAGCGCCTAGTGCGCGCGCTACCCACGCCGCTCGCGCGCGACCCGCGTGCCCGCCCTGTCCCGCGCGCCGCCCGCGCCTGCGCATGCCCTCGCCGCGGCCACTGCACCGCGCCCTTGCCACAGCCGACCGCGTCCACCGCCGATGAGCCCCCCTCTCGCTCGTGCCCTGTGCGCTACGGCGCCCGCAGCCGTTGCCTTCTGCCTACCCCGCTGTCGGTCGCGACCATGGCCTCGCCGGGGCCATGTCCGGCCATCGCGCCCTCTGCCCCTCCCCTGTGTGCGTTTGTGCATAGGAGGGAGGTGGCCTGAGCCACTTACATGTGGGGCCCTTCCCTGTAAATCAAATAAAAAGAAAAGGAGTAGGGAAAAACGAAAATGAAAAATAAAGAATTAAAAATAAATAATAAATTAAATTATTAAATTAATTAATTAATTAAAGGATTAATTAACTTAATTAATCTTGTTTAATTAACCTAATCAGTTAACTAAACTAATCAAACATGTTTAGTTAGCCTAAGTCTATGACAGGTGGGTCCCACTTGACCCACAGGCCAGGTTTGACTCTGGTCAGCTGGGTTTAACCGGCTGACGTCATGGTGATGTCATGCTGACATCATCTTTCACTGTTTTGGATAATGTTCTATCAAAATAATTAATTAAATGCTAAAAATGATTTAAATCTTTTAAAATCAATATAAAATAAACCGTAGCTCGGATGGAAAAACTTTGTACATGAAAGTTGCTCAGAACGACGAGACGAACCTGGATACGCAGCCCGTTCGTCCACCACGCATCCCTAGCATAGCAAAAACGCAACTTTCCTCCTCCGGTTCATATGTCCGAAAATGCGAAAAACCGGGGATATTTTCCCGGATGTTTCCCCCCTTCATCGGTACCACCTCATACCGCGTTAGGGCACAACTAGCTTTACGCTTTATCATGTCATGCATCGTCATGCATTTGTTTGCATTATATTTATTGTTTCTCCCCCTCTTCTCTCGCTAGACACCGAGACCGACGCCGCTGCTACCCAGTACGACTACGGTGTTGACGACCCCTCTCTCTTGCCAGAGCAACCAGGCAAGCCCCCCCCCTTGATCACCAGATATCGCCTACTCTCCTCTATACTGCTTGCATTAGAGTAGTGTAGCATGTTACTGCTTTCCGTTAATCCTATCCTGATGCATAGCCTGTCCTTGCTACTACTGGTGTTACCTTTACCTTCAATCCTAATGCTTAGTATAGGATGCTAGTTTATCATCAGTGGCCCTTCATTCTTGTCCGTCTGCCATGCTATACTATCGGGCCGTGATCACTCTGGAGGTGATCATGGGTATATACTATATACCTTATACATGATACATGTGATGACTAAAAGACGGGTCAGCTGGTAGGAGTACCCGCGAGTGGATCTTTGTGGCGAAGCGACAAGGCAGGCAGAGACCACCTAGGAGAGAGGTGGGCCTGGCCCTGGTCGGCGTTCGCGGTTATTTCAAGATAACACGTTTAACGAGATCTTGGTATTTGATCTGAGTCTGGCCACTGGCCTATACGCACTAACCATCTACGTGGGGACAGTTATGGGCACTCGACGTCGTGGTATCAACCGAAGCCTTTGTGACGTCAGCGACTGAGCGGCGCGCGCCGGATTGGAACGTAAGCCTGCTCTTGTATTAAGGGGGCTAGTTCTGCTTCCGGCCGCCCTCGCAACGTGCAGGTGTGCAATGGGCGATGGGCCCAGACCCCTGCGCCATAGAATTTAGACCGGCGTGCTGACCTCTCTGTTGTGCCTAGGTAGGGCTGCGACGTGTTGATCTTCCGAGGCCGGGCATGACCCAGGAAAGTGTGTCCGGCCAAATGGGATCGAGCGTGTTGGGTTATGTGGTGCACCCCTGCAGGGAAGTTATTCTATTCGAATAGCCGTGATCTTCGGTAACAGGGCGACTTGGAGTTGTACCTTGACCTTATGACAACTAGAACCGGATACTTAATAAAACACACCCTTCCAAGTACCAGCTACAATCCGGTGGTCGCTCTCTAACAGGGCGGCGAGGAGAGGATCGCCGGTTAGGATTATGCTATGCGATGCTACTTGGTGAACTTACCATCTACTCTCTTCTCCTGCTGCAAGATGGAGGTTATCAGAAGCGTAGTCTTCGATAGGACTAGCTATCCCCCTCTTATTCCGGCATTCTGCAGTTCATTCCACATATGATACCCTTATTCCTTTTGATACGAATGCATACACATGTAGTGTAGCTCCTTGCTTGCGAGTACTTTGGATGAGTACTCACGGTTGCTTTTCTCCCACCTTTTCCCCCTTCCTATATCCGATTGCTGCGACCAGATGTTGGAGCCCAGGAGCCAGACGCCACCGTCGACGATGACTACTACTACACTGGAGGTGCCTACTACTACGTGCAGCCCGCTGACGGCAACTAGGAGTATTTTAGGAGGATCCCAGGCAGGAGCCCTGCGCCTCTTTCGATCTGTAGCCCAGTTTGTGCTAGCCTTCTTAAGGAAAACTTGTTTAACTTATGTCCGTACTCAGATATTGTTACTTCCGCTGACTCGTCTATGATCGAGCTCTTGTATTCGAGCCCTCAAGGCCCCTGGCTTGTAATATGATGCTTGTATGACTTATTTTATTTGTAGAGTTGTGTTGTGATATCTTCCCGTGAGTCCCTGATCTTGATCGTACACGTTTGCATGTATGATTAGTGTACGATTAAATCGGGGGCGTCACAAGTTGGTATCAGAGCCGACTACCTGTAGGAATCCCCCTTCCACACTCCTTGGCCGAAGTTGAGTCTAGACATTACTAAAACTTTTACTAACATGGTTGTGTGCCTTACGGGCCCACGTCGCCATCTGGGTGGTATTAGGATCTTTTACTCCTCGATCCTTACTCTGGGACTGTGAACTCTCTCCTACTCGGGTTAAACGATTTTACTAACTTTAACATTAGGATCCCGTGACCACGTTCACCCCAAAGTTGGATAAGCCCTAGCTATTCATTAGAGTAGTATATTGAACATTATCTGCACTGTCAGTTGACTCCTTTGAAACATCTTTGTTTTCAGATGGAACCCATGAGATAGGTCGTGTGCCACACGACGGCCGTTGGTGCCTCAGGATCACCTGCTGTGTTGGTTGAGATGATGACCTATCTGGGTTATCGCTGGCACCCTGAGTACACCGTCTATGAGGAGTATCAGGACTTCAACTAGGAGCAGTACCGTGCCATCGTCCACCTCTACTCTCGGGAGTATGACTCCACTACCGTGCTGCACACTGCTCATGGTGTTGGAGTGACTTTCGCATGGCGGTCCACAATGCTGCTTATGCTGCTCTGACACGTCTTCATGGAGAGTATCAGGAGTTGGACACCTCCCCCTTTAGGCACATTGCTATCGCATCTGATGTTGGTGCAGAGGGATACTACACTGCTGCCTACTCCACTGTCACCCGAGAGCCCTTCTACCATCAGAACCTGGTTTTGCATGCTAATGGGCTGGATAGAGCTAACCGAGCTCTTCGCCACGAGCTGTACACCACCCGTCAGCACCTGTATTGTGCTCTGACGCTGTTGCACCCCTCTGTCCGATCTGGTGATCTGTCACGTTCTACGATCTACCCTGCCAGGACTGTGATGCCCCAGGGCGTCGGCTGGCCAGATGTGAGAGGCTACTCTCCCGCACTTGGTCCTCTCCTGCCACCTGTGCATCGAGTTCTGCACCAGAGTATCCGCGGACCCCAGGCTACTTGCGTGGAGGTCTTCCCTTCGCGTCACTACTAGCTGTCAGGCTACACCTACCTCCACAGTTCCTCCTGGGACTGATGTAGGCTTGCTTGTTAGTGTTAGGTGCATTCGCCGCGAGCCTGCGTGCCGCCTATGATGATCTTAGTCTGTGTACTGAACTCTGTGTACCAAACTCTATGCATGATCACTTTTGTAAGATATGCCAACTACTATGCAGTATCTATCGTGTTCCTTTCATTATGCATGTTTCATCATGAATGATTCTTGCCCTCGCAATTTCTCGATGCTAAACTACCCCTGTTATATATTAGCAGGATGGTTAGACCAGGTGGTCGTGGTCGTGGTGGCAACTTCCCACCACTGCCTGAGTACATGGCTGGTATGATCCAATGGCTTGAGATGAATCGCTAGTTCATGGAGAATACGATGGCTCAGTTTCCTCGCCCCAATATGAACCAGCAGCCAACCCCAGTAACTCCGCAGGATTTCATGCGCTTGAACCCAACTGTGTACCGCAGCTCAACTCAGCCTCTGGATGCTGATGACTGGCTCCATGACATCACCTATGAGATGGAGTCTGCTGATGTAGCCCCTGCCAGCTATGTCACCTTTGCCTCCTTCTTCCTGAAGGGACCCGCAGCTCAATGGTGGGACAGCCACAGGCGTACTCTGCCAGTTGGAACAATCATCACCTGGCCAGACTTCCAAGCTGCCTTCCGTGCTCGCTTCATTCCTCAGGGAGTCATGGACCGTAAGAAGCGCGAGTTTCGCAACCTCACCCAAGGCAACGAGACCGTTGAAGCTTATCAGCGGGAGTTTCTTGACTTGTCCCGCTATGCTGAAGAAGACATTGCAACTGATGCACGCAGACAGGAGAAGTTCCGTGATGGCCTTCAAGCTGACATCAAGCTTGCACTTCTAGTGCATGACTTTGCTGATTTCGACACCCTAGTGAACAAGGCCATCAATGTCGAAACTGGTCTGCAGGAATACCAGAGCTCTCACAGACGCAACCGTGACACGGGCTCATCTTCGAGCCCGTCCTCGCATAAGCATAAGATATGGATTCCCAACAGCATGTACCAGCCAACTGCACCTGCCCCAAGGCAGTCCTATGCTTCCCCTCGTCTGCCTACTCCTCCAACTAGGCAGCCATGGCTCCCAGCTCCGCCACCCCAAGCTCCTGTTCCCACTCCCAATAATGGTCTGTGCTACAAATGTGGTCAACCAGGTCATCGTGCTAGGGATTGCAATCAGAACCAGAATCAACTGGCTGTGGAAGCAACCAGCCCCGCAACAACAATGCCAAGTCTTATGGCCGTGTTCATGCCAACCACGTTGATCTCAATGAAGTTCTAGACCAGCCCGCTACCGTGATGGGTACACTCCTCGTAAATTTAGCACCAGCGTCTGTTTTATTTGATACAGGTGCATCACATTCATTCATGTCAGAGGATTTTGCATTCATGCATGGCATTAAAAGCAAGGACATGAACACTTCGCTATTAGTACACACTCCCGCGGGACAATGTCGGACCTCCATGATTTGCAACGACGTCCCCGTTGAAATCGAAGGACTGGAATTCCTTGCCTCTCCCATCGTACCGAAGTCTTGTAGCATCGACCTCATTCTGGAAATGGATTGGTTGAAAGCGCATACTGCTTCTATAGTTTGCGCCACTAAGGTCGTCCATCTGCTACACCCTTCTGATGAAATAATTGCTTACCAAGCTCATCTAGTTCAGAACGCCGAGGCACAGCTTTATGCCTTGAATGCGTTGAACACTGCACCACTCGAGGGCATTAAGAACATTCCCGTCGTTCGTGAATTCCAAGACGTCTTCCCAGAAGAACTTCCAGGGATTCCCTCTGCTAGAGCTGTCGAATTCATCATCGACTTGAAACCCGACACCACCCCTATAGCCAAACGACCCTACAAGATGCCGCCACATGAACTCATTGAGCTTAAGGAGGAAATCGACAAATCTCTTGTCAAAGGTTTCATTCGCCCAAGTTGCTCTCCTTGGGGAGTACCTTCTCTCTTTGTTAAGAAGAAGGATGGGACAAACTGATTAGTCCAAGACTACCGTCCTATAAACCAAGCTACCATTCAGAATAAATATCCTCTTCCTTGGATCAATGATCTTTATGATCAATAGGCTGGCTCATCAGTGTTCTCCAAACTCGACTTGAGGTTGGGTTACCACCGGATCTGTGCTTGTGAAGAGGACATCCCAAAAACCGCCTTCGTGACTCGGTATGGATCATACGAGTACACCGTCATGTCATTCGGCTTAAAGAATGCTCCCGCCACCTTCTCTCGTCTGATGAACTATATATTCATGGATTACCTCGACAAGTTCGTCGTGGTTTATCTGGACGATATCCTTGTATTTTCCAAGAACGAGGAAGAACATGCTGAACATCTTCGTCTTGTGCTGGAAAAGCTTCAGGAGCATCAACTATATGCTAAGTATTCCAAGTGTGAATTCTGGCTGCCTGAAGTAACCTATCTTGGGCATGTCATCTCCAAGGATGGTATTGCCGTCAACCCTGAACGAGTTCAGGCTATTCTCGATTGGACTCCTCCGAAGAATGTCAAGCAAGTCCTAAGTTTTATTGGTCTCGCCAGCTATTGCCGTCGATTCGTCGAGAACTTCTCCAAGATTGCCAGGCCTCTGACTAATCTGTTGCATAAGGGTGTTAAGTTCGACTGGACAGACAAGTGTCAGGAAAGTTTCCAGGCGCTCAAAGACAAGTTGACTTATGCCCCAGCGCTTGCTCCACCTGATACTAAGAAGGACTTCGTCATTTACTGCGACGCTTCCCGTCAAGGATTAGGTTGTGTCCTAATTCAAGAGCGCAGAGTGATTGCTTATGCCTCTCGTCAACTGCGCCCTCACGAAGAAAACTACCCAGTTCACGACCTTGAGCTTGCTACTGTCATTCATGCACTCAAGCAGTGGCGACATTACCTTCTTGGTAATCGTTGCGAGATCTTCACCGACCACCAAAGTCTGAAGTATCTGTTTACTCAGCCAAATCTGAACCTCCGTCAGCAAAGATGGATGGAGACTCTTGCAGACTTTGACGTGGGTATATCCTATACCCCCGGCAAGGCTAATGTAATGGCTGATGCCTTGAGCCGCAAGTCTTACTGCAATCACCTCCAGGTTCACAAAGTCCAGCCCTTGCTTGTCGAAGAATTTAGAAAGCTGAACCTTCATATTGTTCCTCCTGGAGCACTCGCCCCCCCTCCCCCAGAGTTTCAGAAGATGAATCTTCATGTTTTTACTAAGGGTTCTCTAAATACCCATGCTGTCGTACCAGATCTCGTAGCTGGTATAAATACTATTCAAGGTTATGACTCTGAAGTCCATAAGATTAAACGTCGTCTAGCAGAAGGAAAGCCCTCCTTCTTCTCTATCGCTGATGATGGCGCCTTGTACTTCAAAGGCCGCCTAGTGGTACCACGTTCGAGGAAAAACCTCGATCAGACTAAAGAGGTTATGAAAGAAGCTCACGATACACCTCTATCTATCCATCCTGGTAGTACCAAGATGTATCAGGATATTCGCCAGAGATTCTGGTGGTCTAACATGAAGTAGGACATTGCTCATTATGTTGCTGAGTGTGGCGTTTGCCGCCGTATCAAAGCAGAGCATCAAAGGCCTGCTGGAACTCTGCAACCTATCTCTATTCCTGAATGGAAATGGGACCATGTTGAAATGGACTTCGTCACTGGATTTCCCAAATCGCAGAAATGTAATGATGCTATTCTTGTCGTCATTGACCGGCTTTCTAAAGTTGCACATTTTCTGGCGGTCAAAGAGACAATCACTGCAAGTCAGCTTGCTACTCTCTACATGTGCAGAATTGTTTCACTTCATAGTATTCCACTAGTTATTAGTTCAGACCGTGGCAGCTTATTCACTTCAAGATTTTGGGCAAGTTTCCAAGAAGCTATGGGAACTCATATGTCGTTCAATACGGCGTTTCATCCTCAGTCGCAAGGACAGGTTGAACGTGTCAACCAAGTTCTCGAAGACATGCTTCGAGCTTGTGTAATTTCCTTAGGCAAGAAATGGGAGGAATCTCTTCCATATGCCGAGTTCGCTTGTAATAATAGCTATCAAGCTAGTCTGAAGATGTCCCCCTTCGAAGTGCTATATGGACGAAAGTGTCGAACCCCTCTGAACTGGTCAGAAACTGGGAACGTCCACTCTTCGGTCCGGATATTATCCAACAGGTCGAAGAACAAGTTCGCATTATTCGCGAGAATCTCAAGACTGCTCAGTCACGTCAGAAAAGTCAGTATGACCGTCATCACCAAGACATGGTCTATCAACCTGGCGAAAAGGCTTATCTTCGAGTTACACCAATAAAGGGTGCTCACCGCTTCGGGATCAAGGGCAAGCTAGCTCCTCGCTATATCGGCCCCTTCACTATTCTCGAAAGGCGTGGAAAAGTGGCATATCAACTAGAGCTTCCGTCAAACCTTTCTTAGGTTCACGATGTGTTCCATGTGTCACAACTCCGACGATGCTTCAAGGATCCAATCCGAGCAGTGGATCATGAAGTGCTCGAGTTGCAACAGGACCACTCCTATAAAGAGCATCCGGTCTGCATTCTCGACCAAGCTGAACGCCGCACACGTCAGAAGGCGATCAAGTTCCTCAAAGTCCAGTGGTCGAATCACTCTAAGACGAAGCCACTTGGGAACGCGAGGACCGCCTGCGTGATGAATACCCCGCACTGTTTCCTTCTACCTCCTAAATCTCGGGACGAGATTTCTTGTAGTGGAGGAGATTTGTAACGCCCGGATGATCATGCTAAAGTAATCCCATGCTAATCATGCCATGACACGTCGGTTACTGTTGCTAACCTCGCAATGATTCGAAACCGTTTCAAATCCAAATTCAAATTAATGTCAAGCGACAAAGTTTTCAAAATATTAAACTAAAATGTTTGGGGTGTGCAATTAAATGCCTGGGTAATTATAATAAAGCAAACACATTTTTATAAAATGCCTAAATAATTTAGAATGAAATAAAACAGAAAAGAAAATAAAAGAAAATGCAAAACAGAAAATAGAAAAGAAAAACAAAAAGCAAAAAGAGAGAAAAGCCCCCCACTGGGCTTCGGCCCAACAGGCCGGCCCATTCGGCCACCGACCCAACCGGCCACCACCCCCGCCTCCCTTATCCCCCCCACCATGAAACCCTAACCTACCCCACCCCCACTCGCACCACTCCTCCCCCCACTGGATTTGGATCGATCCTGATCCCCTCGCCCTCGACCCCGCGCGCCCAACGCCGCCGCTGCAGGGACCACGCCGCCCGGACCTCGCCGGCGCCCTTCCCCATTGGCCTGCACCTGCTTTGCCGATGTCGTCCCTATCACCCTCCTCGACCCTCGCTGCCATTGCCCTACTCCTCGATGTAAGGCCCGGCCCCTCCTCTCTCCCCCTGTCTCCCACGCACTCGCCGCGCCCCGTGCGCGCCCGCGCATGCATCGGCCTGACGGCCTCCGCTTGCGCTCGCGTGCCCCTGGCCTCCGCTCGCCTCCGACGCCTCACCGCCCGCACCGGCTGTCGGCGTTCTGGGAACGGGGGTCCCCAGACTTGCCTGCCTGCGGCCTGCGGCGTGGCTCAAAGGGGGGCCCAGCACGGCCCATCTTCACCAACATAGACCCAAGACCGTCGCGAGGGGCCAAGCCTCGCGGGGCGGACGACGTGGAGCTTCCTCAGGCACGGCCTCATCAGGCTGGCTCGCGAGGAGGCGGAGAGATCAAGGCGGGGTACCTTACGAGGTGCCCGTGACGCAAGCCATGACGACCAAAGGCGCCGGGAGGGTGCCAGCCCACGCAGAATCCTCCTTCCCTCTTTGGTGCAAAGGGAGCAAGCGCAGCCGCGGAGTACCGAGGCATCAGGCAAAGGTTGCCATTTCGGTGCAACAAGACCAAGACCAGGAGGACTGCAAGACGGAGGTCATTGTGGAGCCCAAGACGGTGTCACCACCAGAGCTTTGTGCAGGCGAAGACTACTTTTGTCAGGATAGCTGGTACTAGCTGTCCCCCTTCAAATTAGCCCGCCATCGTTGGCTCCCTTCTCGCTTGATATTTGGGAAGAGGACCAGGGCCTCTATAAATAGGACCAACCACCCACAGAAGAGAAAGGGAAGAACGAAGGAAGAGAAAAAAGGACGAGAGAAAGAAAAGGAGAGAGAGAGAAGGGCGACTGAACTCCTCTCAGCAGTTCATCGCCCCAGCCAAGAGCAGACCCTCGCGAGGCTGTTCTTCCTTGTATTGTTCATCATCATAAGCCCAAGAGGCAATCCACCACCACACTGGAGTAGGGTATTACACTACAACGGTGGCCCAAACCAGTATAAATCCTGTGTCATTCGTGTTGTTCTTTCCATTGCTTAGATCTTAGCGAGGCGGAGGGGTGCAGGTAGGTAGGAGGCGAAATCTCCGCGCGCACCCCAGTGTTCGAACCTCAAGGGTCTGCCGGAACCCGAAATCCGACATTTGGCGCGCCAGGTAGGGGTGCACCGGAATTCGTCTTCCACCGCCCCGTTCTCCTCCGACGATCGCGCCCATGTGTGACGCTCGTCGGGCCCGCGCCGAGCGCCGGTCCGCTCTCGCTTCCCGTGTCGCCCAGACGGCTCCTGTCGGCGGGCGTCCTCGCCGTTCCCCGTCACCTGCCGTCAACGCCGCCACCGGCCCAGCGGGGGACGAGTAGCAAGCATCGTCTCAGCATCCGTCCGTGCGGCAAGACGGCCGCACCGCTACTCCCTCGCTCACCCCGTTGGTTCTTCGTCCCGCGCGCTCCGTGCACCCATGGAGGCTCGATCTGCGCTCATCATGGCAAACGAGCTCCTGCGCTACCGTCCCGTCGACGACGTCTATGAAGAATGGCTCGACCGCATCGCCGAGCTCGTCCGCGCCGCAGGGGGCTCTCCTGCGCCGTCCGCTCCGCTGCGCCGCACCCCGCCCCGCGCGGGCGACGAAGCTCCGGCGGCGCCCCGGCCGCCTCCTCCACAAGCAGGCGTCATGGCTCCAAGGCGCGAGGCCCCTGGGCGGAACCCGCTCCGTCAGGTGCCAGCGCGGCAAGAGCAGAGCTGCCAAGAAGTCCCTCGCCCGCAAGAAGCTGCCCGGGCGCTCCCTACTCCAGCATGTCGCGACCATGCTCCTGCTCCCGCACGTCAAGACCCAGTTATAGCGCGTGGGGACATGAAAGACCAAGCTCTTCGTCACCCAAGGCCTCCCGTGGCCACAGCAGGCTGCCATGCCTTCACCACCGAGCTACGCAACGTCGCGTGGCCCGGCAAGTTCAAGCCGGACCTGCCTCCTTGTTACGACGGCACGGCCGACCCTGCGGAGTTCCTCCAGCTCTACGAGCTGGGCATCGGAGCTGCCAACGGAGACGAGAAGGTCATGGCGAACTGGTTTCCCATGGCGCTCAAGGACGGGGCCCGCACCTGGCTCCTAAACCTGGCTCCAGGCACGATCTACTCCTGGGACGAGATGCGCACCCGCTTCATCGCCAACTTCCAAGGTACTCGCGACCGGCCACCCGCCGTGAGCGACATGCGCCGCATCAAGCAACAACCCGGGGAGACCCTGCAGAAGTACATCCAGCGCTTCAACAACGCGCGCCTCAAGATTCCCAAGGTGACCGAGGAGGCCATCATCTCAGCCTTCTCCGACGGCATGCGCGATGTCAAGATGAAGGAGGAGCTGGCGATGCATGAAGACCTGTGCACCTCCTTGGAGCTGTTCAACTTGGCGACCAAGTGCGCCAGGGCTGAGGAAGGACGTCTCTCCCTCCTCGAGCTGCCTGCCGCAGACCCAGAAGAAAAGAAGCCCAAGGCCAAGGACGTGAAGCGCAAGGGGGCTGCCGTGCTCGCGGCAGAACCAGACACCAAGCGGGGAAGAGATCAGCCCGAACCTTCCAAGGGCAGCCGGTACTGTGTGTACCACGACCTCCACACCCACAACACCAACGAATGTCAAGAGCTCCGAGCCGTGCGAGAAGGAAGGATCGGCCGTCGCCCCGACCGCGGTGACTGGGGCTACGGTCGAGGAGGAGGAATGAACGCAGGACGCTGGGAAGACCGTGGCCCGTGCCAAGGGTGGCGCGATCAACCTCATGAGGATCGCTGGCAAGACCCGCCTCGCGAGGGATACTGGAGGGATCAGCCTCGCGAGGATCACCCGCATGGCAATGCAGGCCTCCCTCCACTACCACCGCAGCCAAGGAGAAACGAGGACCGCCACCAAGACAAGCGGGCTAGGGGCTTCCAGGAGCCGCGCGCGATCGCCTGCATCCTGGGCGGGGCTCAGGCCCCAGCCTCTCAACGCATCTTCAAGCAGTTCGCCCGCGAAGTGAATGCAGTCCTCCCCAGGCTTGAAGCCACGCGCCCTCTTAGGTGGTCGGCGTGCGTCATCACGTTCAGCTCAGCAGATCAGCTCAAGTGTGCGGCTACAGCCGGAGTCCTCTCAATGCTTTGTTCCCCAATCATCAGCAACGTGGTGGTCACCAGGACCCTCATCGATGGCGGGGCAGGGCTCAACGTCCTGTCCGTGGAAACATTCAACAATCTCCAAGTGCCCTACAGCCAGCTTCAGCCAACCAAGCCCTTCTCCGGAATCACCGACGGCTCCACGGTCCCGATTGGGCAGGTCCGCCTCCCTGTCACCTTCGGGGCACGCGACAACTACCGCACCGAGCTCATCGACTTCGACGTCGCTCACATTCGCCAGCCGTACAACGCCATCCTTGGGTACCCGGCGCTGGCCAAGTTCATGGCCGTAACTCACCACGGCTACAACGTCCTCAAGATGCCAGGGAGTGGCGGAGTCATCACGGTGCCCTGTGAAGAGAAGGACGCGGTGTGTTCCCTGGAACGAGCCTTTCAGGCCACGTCGCTGGAAGACCCGGATCGCGGAAGTAGGAGGCTTCCCGAGACCGCCCCCAAGAAGAAGGAGACATTGTCTGGCCCGGTCCCTCAGGAGGCAGGCCCCTTTGGGCCCGTGCCTGCCCAGGGGAAACCTCCTTCCGTCGCATAGGAAAGCATGCCCGGCGCCCTCCTTAGGCAGGGCTCGAGGGCTCTCCCCTGGAGGGCCACCGACCTGGCTAGGGTCACGAGGGAGGCGCTTGGGCACCACATGGAGGCGTGCTTCGAAGCACGTTTCCCTCAAGAAGGAGTAAGGCAAGGAGAGCCAGACCCTCAGGAGTTCGTCAGCAAGGCCATTCAGGAGCTACAGGAGTCAACGGTCATGAAAGGCGGCCACCGTCTACCAGCAGTGGCCCCCCATCCAGGCGAGGATGGTGGGATGCGCGTCTGCATCGACATACAAGGGCTCAACCGAGTCGCCTCTCTGGAGCGCCTCTGGCCCTCGCGAGTGGGGCTCTGCGGAGGTCCACCCCACAGCTGCGTTCGCATGCCTTACGGCTTGCCGAACGCGGCTGTCACGTACCAGCGCCTCATGAGGGGCATCATGGAGGCACAAGAGGCCCGGCGTTCCGCAGCCCTGGCGGAGATGGAGATGGCCCGCAGGGAGCCACCAGCGCCCCCGAAGCCTCCTGAGGCCCCTAGGCCTGGGGGCTCGTGAGGATCGGCTTCCGCAGCCCACCGAGTCTGCTACACCAACACCCCTTCGTCCTCAACGTCATCAAGTGACATCTTTCAAGTTTCACTTCCAGCTGGGAGCGCCCCCCCAGGGCTGCATTATTCCCAGGCCGCGTGGGTCCGTCCCTGCAGCATGTATCTCTTTTATTTCATGTTGTTAGCCTACTTTGTTGGGGGCGCCCCTCGGGCTGCACGATCCCCAAGTCGCTCGGGCCAGACCCAGCGACGTGTATCTCAATTGCAGTTATTTCCGGTTATGCGTCATACCCACCATGCTTGATTATTTGATGCCGGCCCATGGCACCTCTTCTTCTCCATGCCGACCGCTTGCACGTTAAAGGGGGGGGGTACCTGAGCATCGCGACTTAGGGATCTTACTGGCTCTCCAGCTCTCACCCTCTGGCCTTGTCCACGGCATCGCGACCTGGCATACCAGCGACGGCTGAGACCAGCTCGAGGGCCGGGACTCGAGGACGTAGAGTGTCGGCATCTAACCAAATTTGCAGGGACACATCACAAGATAAGGCCTAGTGCCAGGCGCAACCCGCCTAGTGGTAGGGCTCCGTGAGTCCCGCGCTGGCCCACGGGTGCCCAGATACACCTCGCCAGGCCCTACCGTGCCAGCCACGTGTCAGGGCGGGGCTGTACACGCCCCGGGGGCTCCTCTCGGAGGGGGCCCCCCTCCCACGTACCAGTGGAAGCACCATGCTCCGTGCTGGCTGACGACACTGCCGAGGAGCGGCTATGCCCGTACACATACGGAAGCGCTATGCTCCGCGCTGGTGATAAACAACTGAGGGTGACCCCCGGGCCGCATCAACCTCAGGGAGCCCAAAGCTCAGTGTCTAGCCTCATCGTAACGCCTCCCCTCGGGAGTGCCGCGCGAGGGGGCTGGGCACGGGGGCTGCGCCTGGGTCACGCCCAGACGCATGCCGCCCAGCCAGCCCCCCCGGGCCTGGTTCATCGCGCGTCTCTCCCTGAGCAGAGCCAAGGTACGAAGGCCATTTGAGCGTCAAGGGGGACTCCTGAGCATCGCGACTCAGGAGCCTAACTGGTCACGTAGCCCCTCACTCCTTAGTTCCGAAAGGCTAACGCTGGGTGAGGTATGCGCGCGGCCGGGCTCTGCAGACGTAGAACGGTAGATCCACCCACATCACACCTCCCTACTTGTTGTTCGTGCGCCAAGGGGGACTCCTGAGCATCGCGACCCAGGAGCCTAACTTGTCACGTAGCCCCTCACTCCTTGGCCCCGTCCTGGTTTCCGGTCGGGACTAATGCTGGGTGAGGTATGCGCGGGGCCGGGCTCTGCCGGCGTAGAACATAAGCAAGTAGGAAGGAAAAGCGCAAATTTCAAGGAATTCAAAAGCAAATATTACAGTCCACACTGTTGTCTCAATGCCAAACGCAAGTTTAAACGCCTCCCCGAGGCATGATACATGTGCAGGAATTAAAGGCAGGACAGGAGCCACAACGGAGTCACTTCTCGGCGGTGGAGCATCACGGAGTGGGTGCGCCTCATGGAGCAGTGGGGTCGGCAGCGCCTTGCTTCGGCTTGGTGCTGAAGGCCCGGAACTTCCCCAGCAGAGCCTCCGCGCGACCCTTCACGGCCTCGGCAGCGTCAGCGGCACGCTCGCCGCTTACTGACTCCAGCAGGCCGTTGAGTTCGACGTCGGGATCGCGAAGGTAGATGTGGGTGAGCACCCGCGTCAGTGTTGCAGAAGATAGGACACGCGCCTCAGCCTCCGCCGTGGGGCCAAGGCCAAGGGCGACATCTTCAAGAGCGCGAACCAGGAAGGGAAGCAGCTTGGCGGGGCCGTCCTCGGCGCCAGCCAGCGGGCTCTCCAGGCCGCTGTCGTAAAGCGTCCTCAGCGAGGAGCGAGCCTTCACCTCCATCTCCGTGAAGGCCACGCAGTCCTCGGCAAGAACCAGGGCCTTGTCGTCCAGCTCGGCCTTCCTCGCCCCCAACTCCTGCTCCAGCACGCCTAGGCGGTCGCGGCGCTTCCTGAGCTTGACCTCCCTCTCCTTGACGGCTGCCTCGCGAGCCTTCACACCTTCTTCCTGCTCTTGGCGAAGGTGGACCTCTTTGCGAGCTAGTCCCACAGGCCCTGCAGCTCGTCCTCCAGCGCCTTGCAGCGACCACGGACGTCGACCACCTCCCCCAGGGCTGCATCACGAGCAGCCTTCGCCTCAAGGATGGCCTGCTTCTCCTCATCGCAAGCCGTCGAGGCCTGGACCAGCGCCGCCCGAATCGAAGCGTCGGAGCGAACCCATCCGGAAGCCAGCTCCAAGCGCCCGGCCACCAAGCGAGGGTCGGCGCCAAGAAGATCCTGCCGCGGTCAGTCCAGCTCAGCGACAACACGATCCAGAATGGTAGAAGGAGTCAGAGAGACAGCAGCCGGTGGAGTAGGAGGAGAAGGCGGCTGCGCGGCCACAGCATCCTGAGGCGGAGTCTGCTGCGCCCCAACGGCTGTAGTGGCGGCGGCAGGCAAGGGCACCTCGGGAGTCACTTGATCTGTGGGGGCCGACCTCGCCCCAGCCGGCTCAGCTAGGCCTCGCGAGGACGACCGGGCAGGAGAAGCCCGTGCGTTGCGGTCACCCTCCTTCGCGGACAGAGGCGCTGCCACGGATGGAACCTCAGGAGCCCCCTTCGACTTCTTTGTTGCGGGCGCCAGTGTAACGCCCTCGATGCGGCTATATCTCCCACGTGTCGAAGCACGACTTAGAGGCATAACCGCATTGAAAGCAATGTCGCAAGTGAGGTAATCTTCACACAACCCATGTAATACATAAGGGGAAAGAGATACATAGTTGGTTTACAATCGCCACTTCACACAATTACATGAATAAAGCATTACAAAATCCAAATACAATCAAGGTCCGACTACGGAACCAAAATAAAAGAAGAACCCCAAATGCGACAAGGTCCCCGATCGACCCCAACTGGGCTCCACTACTGATCAACTGAAACGGAACAACACAAAGGACAAGATCTTCATCGAGCTCCTCCTGAGCTCAGTTGCGTCATCTGCACGGACTCATCGGCACCTGCAAGCTGGTTTTGGAAGTATCTGTGAGTCACGGGGACTCCGCAATCTCCCACCCTCGCGATCAAGACTATTTAAGCTTATGGGTAAGGTAAAGGTATGAGGTGGAGCTGCAGCAAGCGACTAGCAAATATGGTGGCTAACATACGCAAATGAGAGCGAGAAGAGAAGGCAAAGCACGGTCAATAAAAGTATGATCAATAAGTGATCCTAGAACAACCTACGTCAAGCATAACTCCAACACCGTGTTCACTTCCCGGACTCCGTCGAGAAGAGACCATCACGGTTACGCACGCGGTTGATGTATTTTAATTAAGATCAACTTTAGGTTTTCTACAACTGGACATTAACAAATACCCATCTGCCCATAACCGCGGGCACGACTTTCGAAAGTTCAAATCCCTGTAGGGTGTCCCAACTTAGCCCATGACAAGCTCTCACGGTCAATGAAGGAATAGACCTCCTCCCGAGACATTCCGATCAGACTCGGTATCCCGGTTGTACAAGACATCCTCGACAATGGTAAAACAAGTCCAGCAAGACCACCCGCTGTGCCGAAAAATCCCGATAGGAGCTGCACATATCTCGTTCTCAGGGCACACCGGATAAGCTAAGCGTACAGGAGCCGACGTAACCCAAGTTGCCAAGGGATGGCCCTGCACGGTGCTCTGGGTTGGACCAACACTCAGAGGAGCACTGGCCCGGGGGTTTAAATAAAGATGACCCTTGAGTCTGCAGAACCCAAGGGAAAGAAAAGGCTAGGTGGCAAATGGTAAAACCAATGTTGGGCCTTGCTGGAGGAGTTTTATTCAAGGCGAACTGTCAAGGGGTTCCCATTATAACCCAACCGCGTAAGGAACGCAAAATCCAGGAACATAACACCGATATGACGGAAACTAGGGCGGCAAGAGTGAAACAAAACACTAGGCATAAGGCCGAGCCTTCCACCCTTTACCAAGTATATAGATGCATTAATTAAATAAGAGATATTGTGATATCCCAACAAAATAACCATGTTCCAACAAGGAACAAGCTCCAATCTTCACCTGCAACTAACAATGCTTTAAGAAGGGCTGAGCAAAGCGGTAACATAGCCAAACAACGGTTTGCTAGGACAAGGTGGGTTAGAGACTTGGCTTAACAATATGGGAGGCATGATAAGCAAGTGGTAGGTATCGCATCATAGGCATAGAAAAAGATCGAGCATCTAGCAAGCAAAGATAGAAGTGATTTCGAGGGTATGGTCATCTTGCCTGAGATCCCGCAAGGAAGAAGAACGAGTCCATGAAGAAGACAAACGGACGTAGACAAACGAATCCTCACAACACGACGTTATCGGAACCAACCCGAAGAAGCAACACCGGAAAGGAGCAAACAACATAGTAAAACAACCATCACATAACATGGCATGATGCACAACCAAGTATGATGCATGTCCAGTTTAACGAAGCATGGCATGGCAAAGTGCACAAACAATCCTTCAAATTAAGTGGAGCTCAATATGCAACTCCGTTGCATATTGACGAAACACCACATCAATTATTTAGTTCTCTCCCGGTTATGTACCCAACAATATTAAATGTTGTTAAACATGGTAAGAGGTGAAGAATAACAAAACTACACCATCTAAACAATTTAAATGGGGCCGGACATAACAAATAACGAAGCCGGTAAATCCCCATATGCATTTATCAATTTGGTACTGTTCTGCCCTAAACACAATTTTAGGGTTATTAAACATGCAAAGTGAGTACACCATGTTAAACTAGGCATTTTTCTACCCCATTTACATATAAAGTTTATTAAATTCGGAGTTACGGTTATTAAGTTATGGAATAAAACATTTTAACAAGTTATTTAAGAAAATTTAAACAAACAACATATTAAACACTTTGAACAAGGATGGAAATGACATATTATGAAACTACACAAAATTCTAAGCAACTTTCATATATAAATCATTTTAAACTGGTGCATAGATGATGAGTTATTATATGCATGAAACATGAGGGTTTTTCTGTAAAAACTGCTGCCTCTGGAAAATAGACAAATCTCCAGACAATAAAAAAACATTACGGGGCCAAAACTGGGGCGGACTGGGCCTCACCATGGGCCAAGCCCAGTTAGTGGAGGAGCTTGTAGGCCGCCAGCTGGGCCGAGGCGAGGCCGGCCCAGACGCGTGCAGTCGATCTGGGATCGGTCAGCGTGAGCGGCCGAGGCACTCTGCTCGTTTCTGAAGCAGAATGACAGCGGCAGGTTTAGGCTGACACCGGGATCGGTACTCCGGCGAGCGGGACGAAGGGGCGGCGAGGCGAGGGACTTGGCGCGGGCTCCCGGCAACTCCAGGCAACGAAGGGCGATGAGGAGGAGGGCGCGAGGCAGGGGCCTTGGCGCGGCGGACGGCGAACTTGGCGCGAGGGAACTCCGGCGAAGGCAGGGCCTGGCACGGGAAGCTCATTCCTGACGGCGGAGAGGGAGAATCCGGTCCAGAATGGGGCCTGACGCGAACTTGAATGGCGGCGCTGGTCCATGGTGGCGCTGGTGGTCCTGTAGGAAGGCCTCGGGCGCCATGGCGGCGGGAGGAGGCGGCTTCGGCCTGAACTGGACGGCGGGGCGAGCAGCAAAGCAGCCTCGTGTTCAGGTGGTGGCCGCGGTCAGGTGATCAATGGGCACAACGGCAAGAATGAGCAGACAGGGCGGCGTGGAACTTGGCAGGGCGGCGGAGCCGAGGCCTTGGGAGATGGCAGCGGACTTGAAGGAGCAGGCGGGGCTCGGGCAGCGCTTGGGCTGCGGCACGAAGACGACGACGGCGACGCATACGGAGCTCCTTCTTAAAATGATGAGGGAGAGAGATTAGAGGAAGGGGGAGCAAGCGAAGAACAGAGCCAATAGGGGAGGCGCTCATCTGCAGGCTCCTGCGAGATGCTGGCTCCACGGAAGGCAGCTGGCTACGGCCAGAGGAAGGAGGAGGTCATTGGGCGGCAGTGGAGGCGCTGGTGGTGGTGAGAGGATGGGGTCGAGGATGAAATCAAGGAGGGAGATGGTTGCAGGTGGTTGGTTCGATCGGATCTGGGAGGATCCCAAGGTGGGAGGCGAGTGGGTGGATGTCTGGCGGCGGGGACGATACTGATGGGACAAACCTCCTAAAGATTAGGGTTGGACTAGTTTATATACGCCTGCGGATTAGGTTAGGGGCTATCCCGTCCCTCTGATCAAAATCGGACGGCCAGGAAAAATAGGCTAGGGAGTCCAAAGAAGAAAACGGTGACCTTTTGTAGACGTTTGGGGATGATCCGGATCCAACGGTGATGACTGTCCGGGTCGGGTCTGGGACAGCTTTTCGGACGCGCGCGCGAGGGGGGTTTGATGCACTGAGCAGAGAGGGTTTCGGACCGTGCGATCGCATCGGACAACTCCGGAAGCGAATAGGGGAAGGAGGACGGACTAGATGGGCTGTGGCGAGACTGCGAGGGGGAGAAGAGAGAGAGAGGGCCCGGCATCTGTTTCCGAAGACCGAAAACGTCCGACGTTAGACCGGCTATAATGCCGCTATAGCTTAATGGTTGGGCTATCAAACGAACTCCGAATGCGATGAAACTTGGCAGGCGGCCTATCTACACTATAATAAGATCGCACGCCAACTCTCAACCCATTCCGAGAACATTTTTCCGGCCACTTATAAAATACTATTTCGGACATGCCGCGGGCGCGCGCAAGTGTGTCTGGGCTCAGAACGGACAACGGATGGAACTGGGACACCCGAACGGATGCAAGTTTTGAAAACATGATGATGCAATGCACATGATGACATGATGAAAAGCAACACGCAAGCAAAAGACAAGGCAACAACAACGAATAACTAGAAGACACCTGGCGCATCGGACTCGGGGCGTTACAGCCAGCCTGTCCAAGAGATGCGGACGTCAAGCCTCAGGAGCAGAATAAGAAATAAAGACAAGAATCAAACGCTTATGGGTCGTCGCCAGTGAGCTCGAGCGGCCTCCGGCCAAATTTGAAGCCTGAAAGCCGGCTGGAAGGGTCAACCTCGGGAAGCTTGGAAGCGGAAGGTGCGGTCCGCCTCGAGGCCGGGGCAGACCCGCGGGAGATCAGCCCGGTCCTGTCCTTCTTCGGGATCGGGGGCAAGCTCCCGCCGTCCTACTCGTCGTCATCCTCGTCGTCATCGCTCGGAGAGAGGCAGAGAACGCGGGACCTGCGCCGGGGGAGGGGAGCCCTCGACTCTCCGTCAGTCGCCTCGGAGTCAGGCCCTCTTTCCCGCTCCCCTCCTTCCTCCTCTTCGCTGGAGTCGTCGGAGGGCACGTCCACCGGTTCCTCGGGAGTTTCCATGGGCACGGGCCCATCCCCGTTGAAGATGGGCATGGACTCCACTACCTGCTCCCAGTCGTCGCAGAGGAACAAGGGCATAGGAGCACCCTCCAACCTCGCCACATCGCCCCGACCAGAGATTGGAGGACCGCAGCCAGATCTCTGTCGGCCAAGGCTGTGGGGCTTGGATGGGGCCTCCACATCGGGGGTGAGTACAGCCGAAGCGGAGCCAGCTGGTGCTCTAGGAATTCCCTCAGCAGTGACGCGCCGGTCAGCTTCGCCGCCGCCATGTTGGCCGGCCTCAGATCCGCATCCATCTTCTCCAACACCAGCTTCGCGCGGGGGTCCGCGAGCTCCGCTCGACCCCAATCGCTAGAGCTCGTGGGCTGCTCTGTGGGCAAGATCATCCGAGGGTGAATGCGCCCAGCATCCGCCAAGACCCACTTGCTCCTGAAGCCCTCAATCCTTTTCCCGGGGTTCGAGATGGCAATGGCACCGTCGTATGCGATGAACCTCGCGCACGCGGAAGCAGGACCGCGAGAGGTTCGGAGGTAGAAGTAGTGGCGCAGCAAGGCCATTGAGGGCTGCACCCCTACGTGAGCCTCGCAGTAATAGGCAAAGATTGCCAGGAGAAGGACGGAGTTGGGGTGGAGATGCAGAGCCTGTAGCTTGTAATGGCGGAGGACAGAGAAGAAGAACTCGGAGAAGGGAGGCACCAGGCCAGCAGCAATGGCACTTACGAAGAATGGATAGAAGGTGCTCCCTTGACCCTCAGGGGTGGCGGAGCCGGCCTTGAACACCTTCTCCCCGTCGATGCCTCGCGCCGCCTCCATCCGGCGCAACCGAGCAAGGCTCGCCTCCGACATGTTCGGCGAGTCCAGGGCAGACGAGTACCAAGCTGCGGCCGGGGGCTGACGAGGCGCCATGGCTTCCTAGGTCATGCGGTCGGAGTAGATCGGGAAACTTTGGAGGAAGGAAGGAGAGGCGCAAGAAAGGGGATCTGAGCAGCAACTGGAGAAAGCAAAAAGCAAAGCCTAGGCAGATGCCACTCCTTTATCAACTCGCACGGTTGCTAAGGCGCTCACGTCCAATCAACTGCCACGTGGCACCCAATGCCGCAGGCTGTTACGGCCCGCGGCGCTTTGCTCTTGCCCTTCCGCCTCCCTGCACGGCCATGTCCGGGCGCGCCTTGGGCCCGGGGGCTACTGTCGGCGTTCTGGGAACGGGGGTCCCCAGACTTGCCTGCCTGCGGCCTGCAGCGTGGCTCAAAGGGGGGCCCAGCACGGCCCATCTTCACCAATACAGACCCAAGACCCTCGCGAGGGGCCAAGCCTCGCGGGGCAGACGACGCGGAGCTTCCTCAGGCACGGCCCTCATCAGGCTGGCTCGCGAGGAGGCGGAGAGATCAAGGCGGGGTACCTCACGAGGTGCCCGTGACGCAAGCCATGACGACCAAAGGCGCCAGGAGGGTGCCAGCCCGCGCAGCGTCCTCCTTCCCTCTTTGGTGCAAAGGGAGCAAGCGCAGCCGCGGAGTATCGAGGCATCAGGCAAAGGTTGCCATTTCGGTGCAACAAGACCAAGACCAGGAGGACTGCAAAACGGAGGTCATTGTGGAGCCCAAGACGGCGTCACCACCAGAGCTTTGTGCAGGCGAAGACTACTTTTGTTAGGATAGCTGGTACTAGCTGTCCCCCTTCAAATTAGCCCGCCATTGTTGGCTCCCTTCCCGCTTGATATTTGGGAAGAGGACCAGGGCCTCTATAAATAGGAACAACCACCCACAGAAGAGAAAGGGAAGAACGTAGGAAGAGAAAAAAGGACGAGAGAAAGAAACAGAGAGAGAGAAGGGCGACTGAACTCCTCTCAGCAGTTCATCGCCCCAGCCAAGAGCAGACCCTTGCGCAATCCACCACCACACTGGAGTAGGGTATTACACCACAACGGTGGCCCGAACCAGTATAAACCTTGTGTCATTCGTGTTGTTCTTTCCATTGCTTAGATCTTAGCGAGGCGGAGGGGTGCAGGTAGGTAGGAGGCGAAATCTCCGCGCGCACCCCAGTGTTCGAACCTCAAGGGTCTGCCGGAACCCGAAATCCGACACCGGCCTCCCTTGCTCGACGCGCCACCGCGCGCGCACGTGCTCGCCCAGCCGCGGCCCGCTCTAGCCGCGCCCAGTGCGCGCGCTCCCCACGCCGCTCGCGCGCGACCCGCGCGCCGCCCGCGCCCGCGCATGCCCTCGCTGCGGCCACCGCACCGCGCCCTTGCCACAGCCGACCGCGTCCACCGCCGATGAGCCCCCCCTTTCGCTCGCGCCCCGTGCGCTACGACACCCGCAACCGTCCCATGCTGCCTACCCCGCCGTCGGCCGGGGCCATGTCCGGCCGCCGCGCCCTCTGCCCCTCCCCTGTGTGCGTTTGTGCATAGGAGGAAGGTGGCCTGAGCCACTTACATGTGGGGCCCTCCCCTGTAAATCAAATAAAAAGAAAAGGAGTAGGGAAAAACGAAAATGAAAAATAAAGAATTAAAAATAAATAATAAATTAAATTATCAAATTAATTAATTAATTAATTAATTAATTAATTAATTGATTAATTAACTTAATTAATCTTATTTAATTAACCTAGTTAGTTAACTAAACTAATCAAACCTGTTTAGTTAGCCTAAGTCTATGACAGGTGGGTCCCACTGGACCCACAGGCCAGGTTTGACTCTGGTCAGCTGGGTTTGACCGGCTGACATCATGGTGATGTCATGCTGACATCATCTTTCACTATTTTGGATAATGTTCTATTAAAATAATTAATTAAATGCTAAAAATGATTTAAATCTTTTAAAATCAATATAAAATAAACCGTAGCTCGGATGGAAAAACTTTGTACATGAAAGTTGCTCAAAACGACGAGACGAACCCGGATACGCAGCCCGTTCGTCCGCCACGCATCCCTAGCATAGCAAACACACAACTTTCCTCCTCCGGTTCATCTGTCCGAAAATGCGAAACACCGGGGGTATTTTCCCGGATGTTTCCCCCCTTCACCGGTACCACCTCATACCGCGTTAGGGCACACCTAGCTTTACGCTTTGTCATGTCATGCATCGTCATGCATTTGTTTGCATTATATTTATTGTTTCTCCCCCCTCTTCTCTCGCTAGACACCGAGACCGACGCCGCTGCTACCCAGTACGACTACGGTGTTGACAACCCCTCTCTCTTGCCAGAGCAACCAGGCAAGCCCCCCCCCCCCTTGATCACCAGATATCGCCTGCTCTCCTCTATACTTCTTGCATTAGAGTAGTGTAGCATGTTACTACTTTTTGTTAATCCTATCCTGATGCATAGCCTGTCCTTGCTACTAATGTTGTTACCTTTACCTGCAATCCTAATGCTTAGTGTAGGATGCTAGTTTATCATCAGTGGCCCTTCATTCTTGTCCGTCTGCCATGCTATACTATCGGGTCAAGATCACTCGGGAGGTGATCACGAGTATATACTATATACCTTATACATGATACATGTGATGACTAAAAGATGGGTCGGCTCGTAGGAGTACCCGCGAGTGGATCTTTGTGGCGAAGCGACAGGGCAGGTTGAGACCACCTAGGAGAGAGGTGGGCCTGGCCCTGGTCGGCGTTCGCGGTTATTTCAAGATAGCACATTTAACGAGATCTTGGTATGTGATCTAAGTCTGGCCACTGGCCTATACGCACTAACCATCTACGCGGGGATAGTTATGGGCACTCGACATTGTGGTATCAGTCGAAGCCTTCATGACATCAGCGACTGAGCGGCTCGCGCTGGATTGGAACGTAAGCCTGCTCTTGTATTAAGGGGGCTAGTTCTGCTTCCGGCCACCCTCGCAACATGCAAGTGTGCAATGGGCGATGGGCCCAGACCCCTGCGCCATAGGATTTAGACCGGCGTGCTGACCTCTCTGTTGTGCCTAGGTAGGGCTGTGACATGTTGATCTTCCGAGGCCGGGCATGACCCAGGAAAGTGTGTCCATCCAAATGGGATCGAGCGTGTTGGGTTATGTGGTGCATCCCTGCAGGGAAGTTAATCTATTCGAATAGCCATGATCTTCGGTAATAGGATGACTTGGAGTTGTACCTTGACCTTATGACAACTAGAACCGGATACTTAATAAAACACACCCTTCCAAGTACCAGATACAATCCGGTGGTCGCTCTCTAATAGGGAGACGAGGAGAGGATCGCCGGTTAGGATTATGCTATGTGATGCTACTTGGTGAACTTACCATCTACTCTCTTCTCCTGCTGCAAGATGGAGGTTATCAGAAGCGTAGTCTTCGATAGGACTAGCTATCCCCCTCTTACTCCGGCATTCTGTAGTTCAGTCCACATATGATACCCTTATTCCTTTTGATACCAATGCATACATATGTAGTGTAGCTCCTTGCTTGCGAGTACTTTGGATGAGTACTCACGGTTGCTTTTCTCCCCCTTTTCCCCCTTCCTATATCCGATTGCTGCGACCAGATGTTGGAGCCCAGGAGCCAGACGCCACCGTCGATGACGACTACTACTACACTGGAGGTGCCTAATACTACGTGCAGCCCGCTGACGGTGACCAGGAGTAGTTTAGGAGGATCCCAGGCAGGTGGCCCGCGCCTCTTTCGATCTGTATCCTAGTTTGTGCTAGCCTTCTTACGGAAAACCTATTTAACTTATGTCTGTACTCAGATATTGTTGCTTCCGCTGACTCGTCTATGATCGAGCTTTTGTATTCGAGCCCTCGAGGCCCCTGGCTTGTAATATGATGCTTGGATGACTTATTTTATTTGTAGAGTTGTGTTGTGATATCTTCCCATGAGTCCCTGATCTTGATCGTACACGTTTGCGTGTATGATTAGTGTATGATTAAATCGGGGGCGTCACACCAACGGAGGAGATAGGGTCTTGTGGGGAAAAGTGCGCAAACCTCTCCAGAGTGTATAAACTAATCATGGTTAGCCGTGTCCCTGGTTATGGACATCTTGAGTATCTAGTACCTGGATTATCATGTGAATCTCATCATGTTACTCTAAAATTAATTTTGTTGGGTTTTTAATTGATGATGCTTAATTGGGATTGAGAATGCTGTCAACCATTCTCAATGTTTAACAACTACCATGATAGTTAAATAAAATTTATTCCTTTGCAGTAGGGAAAAATTGGCTTTACGCAAAACTGTAACCATAGAGCTTTCCACCAGCCATATATGCATATAGAATAGCTTATTTCATTCCATTACTCTCTATGTGTTACATTGCCAGCATATTCGATGTGCTGACCCGTTTTGGGCTGCAACATTAATGTTACAGACTTTTCAGATGACAATTAAGGTGCCTTTAGGTTGTGGTTCTATACTCAGTGATGCCGTTGGAGTTGATGGACTCACTTATCTTCCAGTGATGCCGTTGGAGTTGATGGACTCACTTATCTTCCAAGCCTTCCGCTGTTATCGTTATTAGATGGCCTTAAGCCATATTTATTGTAATAAGTTCTCTTTTGAGACACTCGATGTAATAAGTGTGTGATTGCTACTCTGTTATAAATCCTTCAAGTACTGTGTGGTGTCAGCATTACTGATCCAGGGATGACACCAGAGCATAGAGATTGGACCGTTTGAGGCATGGTCGCTACACGCCGGCGGCCGAGCAGATGGACGAGTGGCGTGCCACCATACAGATCTGCTCGGTTTCACCGAGGCTAGGGGCTCACAGCGAGCTAGCCCGCCATGGCCTCCCCAAGCAACGACGACGACTCGCGCTACTGGTCGTACAGAAGGGGCCACCCACACGGTTCAGTCTCCACCACGGCAACCAGCGCGAGCGTGGCAGAATCAAGAACCTGATGACGTCTCGATGGCCTCTTCCAACTCACGAGCATGTCCAGGCTAACAGCGAGCCTCGGAGGACAGGCGGACGGGAGACACACGCTTGTCATTGAGCGACTCCGCAATGACCATTATCAAACCAATGGGTGCGACGGCCCCGACATCGATGAGCCTGCGCTCGAGTTTGGTGGGTACCTACCTTTCAAGGATGGGTGCCCTGCATTAACTCCTGAGCTGCGACAATTCCGTCCGCCGTCCGTTCGCACATTCAAGCCAGAGATACCCGAGAAGTATGATGGGAGGCTAAACCCAGCAGAATTTCTGAGCATCTATACTATCTCTATTCAAGGTGTCGGGGAAGAGACGAGAAGGTGTTTGCCAACTACTTCCCTTTTGCACTCAAGTCCAATGTGAGGTCTTGGATGATGCGCCTGCCAGAGAACTCCATTTTGTCATGTGCTGACATGTTCCATGAGTTCATTGGCGCCTTCACTGGCGGCCATCGAGAACAAGGGCGTCCCAGCGACTTGTAGCCTCTCCAGCAGAACGAAGGAGAAACTCTCCGGAAGTACTTGCAGAGATTCAGCAGAGTCCACAGGAACATCCTGAATATCCATCCAGTAGCTGTGATAGCTCCCTTCCAATCCAATGTGCGCAACTACAAGATTTGTTCCAAGATGAACGTGCGGTTTCCCAAGACTGTGAAGGAGCTTTACACCTTGGTGGACAAGTGTGTTCGGATGGAGGAGGGAAGAAAACTCCCCGAAGAAGAGGATTGCATCAACATCGACTCAGAGGACGACGGCGAATCCACCAGCTAGAAGAAGAGCAAGAAGCGCAATAAGAGGTGCAAGGATAAGGCAATGATGATTGTGGAAGAATCAGGCTCACTTAGTACCGGCAAGAAGGGTAAAGCCGAAGCTCTCGGCAAGGAGGCTGCCATGTACACTGACTTCCGAGAAGCTGCGGCTGCCGTGAAGGCTGAGAAAGGCGATGGGTCATACTGCAAGATCCATCAGACCAATGGCCACGATCTTCAAGAGTGTTATCAGGTTGAGTAGCTTGTCAAGAGGTAGAGAGCAGAATATGCGAAGCGTGACAAGGAGAAAGGTCAAAATACCGCTGGCGGGAAGGGCCGAGGCGGTGAAGCAAATTGTCCCCACAAACCCTTCCGGAAGCAAGGAAAACCTGCCAGTGGTCGAGAAAAGGAAGTTTGCAATGGTGAGAGGGATGGAGGGGATGAAGAGGAAACCAGTAAGCAGGAATTCCAGAAGGCCCCACCGCCTGCAGCCACCAATGCTACGGGGGATGTGGAGGTGCACTAGGATGTGGGCGCTGCTGGGGATGTGGTCGTTGAAGGCGGCACCGTCACCACCTCCCCCGCGGCCAAAGCAAGAGCAGGAGACAACGGAGGAGAGCAGCATCAGCAACATCCTGATGGCTATGCTCCATGAGGTATGGGTGAAGGGGTTATCCCATCCGCGCCCCTCCCTCTCGTTGATGGGCACAACCACAACAGCGGCGCTCGGTCCGGGGCGGATCACCGCCCTCCGGCCACCGCCGCCACAGGAGCGACCACAGCGTGTGCACCTCCCTCGGAGTGAGTCGACCAGGTCGCTGCACCACACAGAGCCGCTGGCCCTCAAGCGCCCTCACCACATCAGGATGCCATCTAGATGGTCGCCTCGCAACAGCAAGGACGTGGTGCTGTCGCTACTGGTGCCATCAGAAGTCGAGCGACGGTGCGGTCCATATCGTCATCACCCATGTCGAGCACTGCTACAGAGGCCATGGCATGGGCTCAGCTGCTATTGAGGTTTCCATCAGCGGCCGTGCAGACGGACTAATGGCGTACCACCATCTAGATCTGCTCGGTTTCGCCGAGGCTAGGGGTTCACAGCGAGCTGGCCAGCCACGACCTCCCCAAGCTCGCGCTGCGGGTCGTACAGAAGGGGCCACCCACACGGTTCGATCTCCACCATGGCAACCAGCGCGAACGCGGAAGAATTTCTGAGGATCTACACCATCATTGTTCAAGCAGCCGGGGGAAGAGACGAGAAGGTGTTTGCCAACTACTTTCCATTGGCGCTCAAGTCCAATGTGAGGTCTTGCCTGATGCACCTGCCAGAGAACTCCATTTCATCATGGGCTGACCTGTGCCATGAGTTCATTGGCGCCTTCACTGTCGGCCATCAAGAACCAGGGAGGCCCAGTGACTTGCAGCTTCTCCAACAGAAAGAAGGAGAAACTCCCTGGAAGTACTTGTAGAGATTCAGCAGAGTCCACAGGAACATCCCGAATATCCATCCAGCAACTGTGATAGCTGCCTTCCAATCCAATGTGCGCAACCGCAAGATTTGTTCCAAGATGAATGTGCAGTTGCCCAAGACTGTGAAGGGGCTTTACACCTTGGTGGACAAGTGTGTTCAGATGGAGGAAGGAAGAAAACTCCCCGGAGAAGAGGATTGCATCAACATCGACTCAGAGGACGACGATGAATCCACCAGCTAGAAGAAGAGCAAGAAGTGCAACAAGAGGCGCAAGGATAAGTTAGTGATGACTGTCGAAGGATCGGGCTCACTTAGTACCGGCAAGAACGGTAAAGCCGAAGCTCCCGACAAGGAGGCTGCCGTGTGTGCTAACTATCGGGAAGCTGCGACTGCCGAGAAGGCTGAGAAAGGCGATGGGCCGTACTGCAAGATCCATCGGACCAAGGGCCACGATCTTCAAGAGTGTTATCAAGTTGAGTAGCTTGTCAAGAGGCGGAGAGGAGAATATGCGAAGCGTGACAAGGAGAAAGGTCAGAATACCGTTGGCGGGAAGGGCCGATGCAGTAAAGCAAATCGCCCCGACAGACCCTTCTGGAACTAAGGAAAACCCGCGAGGGGTCGAGAGAAGGAAGTTTGCAATGGTGAGAGTGATGGATGGGATGAAGAGGAAACTAGTAAGCAGGAATTCCAGAAGGCCACTCATGCCATGTGCGTCGACAGATGTGCATCTATGCACTCCTTTCACCGCCAACCCAAACGTTGAGCACACGAGGTCAATGCCGTGGAGCCAGCAGCAGAGGCTCGGAAGCCGCTCAAATGGTCATGCACGACCATCATCTTTGACAAAGAAGACCATCCTGACCATACCACTGTGGTAGGATGTTGCCATTTTTGGTCTCTCCAACAATTCGCAACCTCAAAGTCAGAAAGATGTTAGTTGACGGTGGGGCCGGGTTGAATCTTATTTCCCCAAAGGTCATAAGCAAACTTCAAATAGTGAAGGAAGAGCTAAAGGTCACGGGCATGTTTCAAGGCGTTAATCCCGTCATGAGTCATCCTAAGGGAAATATCATGTTGCCGATGACATTTGGGGGAGAACTGAACTATCAGACTGAGAAGATTGTGTTTGATGTGGTCGACCTCCTCCTGCCGTACAATGGGATCCTTGGACGCCCAGCCCTTCCGTTCATGGCGTCATCGCACTATGCCTACAATACCTTGATGATGCCTGGGCCGGTAGGACTCATTTACGTTCCATCAGATGAGAAGGATGCAATCATTTGCGTGGATAAGATGTACCGGGATGCAGTCGCGGCAGAGGAAGCAGCAGCAGCAGTTCCAACCAAGGAGAATAAAGGAAAGAAGAAGGATAGCAGGGACGCTAGAAAGGAATTCGGGAAGCGTGCCTCTTCAGAGTGCGCTGTGCCTGTTGATGACTTGCCAGAGAGTTCCAACAACAAGAGATCCAAGGTTGCAACACAACAAGTGAAGAAGGTCCCGGCAGGGCCGGCTGGCGTTGATGGTACTTTCACTATCAGCACCACCCTCGAGGACAAATAGGAAAGGGCGCTCCTTGCCTTCCTGCGGGCGAATATCGATGTGTTTGCCTGGCAACAATCTGATATCCCCGGTGTTCCCAGGAAGGTAATCGAGCACCACCTTGTTGTCTGCCCACATGTCTGGCTTGTCAATAAGAAAGTTCGGAAGCAAGCCCTTGAGCGGCTGTAGTTTATTGGAGAGGAGATTAAGAAGCTTCAGGCAGCTGGTTTGGTTAGAGGAGTGCTGCATCCAACATAGTTAGCGAATCCAGTGGTTGTTCGCAAGGCTAATGGGAAATGGAGGCTTCGCATAGATTTCATAGATCTCAACAAGGCTTGCCCAAAGGACCCATTTCCCTTGCCGCGCACCGATCAGATTGTGGAGTGCACTTCAGGTTGTGATTAGCTCTCCTTTTTGGAAGCATATTCTGGATATCATCAAATGTTCATGTCCAAAGAAGAAGAAGAGAAGACCTCGTTCATCACCCCATGTGGTATGTATTACTTCATCCACATGCCTTTTGGGTTGAAGAGTGCCTGGTCTACTTTTGCAAGGCCAGTCCAGATTGGTTTTGAGCTGCAACTGCATAGAAACATAGAGGCTTATATGGATGATATTGTGGTCAAGACCAAGGACAGAGCAACCCTCATCCAGGATCTGGAGGAGGCATTTGCTAATATGTGCAAGATCAACTTGAAGCTCAACCCCGGAGAAGTGTGTATTTGGTGTTCCCTCCGACAAGCTAATTGGGTTCTTTGTATCCCGTCAGGGGATCGAAGACAACCCTGACAAGATCAAAGCTATCGAGTATATTCAGGCGCCAAGGACAGTCAACAATGTGAGGCATCTAACAGGGTGCGTTGCCGCGCTAAGAAGATTCATTTCCATGTCTGCCGAGCGCGCCCTGCCATTCTTCAAAATCCTGAAGAATGTAGGGCCCACAAAGTGGACCCTGGAAGCAGATGTGGCTTTGCAAGAGTTGAAGGCCTACTTGTCCTCTATGCCCACCTTGGTTTCCCCCAAACCACAAGATCCCATTGCTGCTTGCTTGGCGGCAACCAATCAAGTGGTTAGTGCAGCCTCGGTGGCACAACGGGGAGTGGAAGAAGCAAAAAATGAGCAAGACCCAACAGAGCTAGATAAGAGTCAAGACAGAAATGAGCACGGTAGCAAGGGCGACCCGAAGGACACGGGAAAGAAGAAAGTGGTGCAGTGCCCAGTGTACTTCGTTAGTTCCCTGCTACAAGGAGCTAGATCGAGGTACTCTGGTGTGCAAAAATTGATCTTTGGTCTCATCATGGCCTCAAGGAAACTGTGCCTCTACTTCCAAGCCCATGAGATCACACTTGTCACCCGCTTCCCGTTGCAAAGGATACTTCGAAACCCTGAGGCTACCTGCAGAATAGTGGAGTGGGATTTGGAGTTATCCAGCTTTGGCCTGAAGTTTGAGAGCACATCAGAAATTCAGAGCAGGGTATTGGCAGAGTTTATTGCAGAATGGACGCCATCCCCAGATGAGGAAGTGTTGGAAACAGTTATCCCCGGCAAGGAAGCGCCCCAAGAATGGATCATGTATTTCGATGGTGCCTTTTCCGTACAAGGTGCAAGGGCTGGCATGCTTCTCGTTGCCCCCTCCGGGGAGCACTTGAAGTACGTCATCGAGCTGCACTTTGCCCGGGAAGAGGCGACCAACAATACAACAGAGTATGAAGGGCACCTTGCCGGGCTTAGGATTGCCACAGAATTGAGAATTAAGAAGCTTATCATTCGAGGAGATTCACATCTTGTGGTGAGACAAATCAACAAGGATTACCAAAGCCCATTGATGGAGGCAAACATTGAGGAAGTGAGAAGATTGGAGGAGCGCTTTGACGGATTGCAAACAGAACACGTACCCCATGAAGAAAACAACATAGATGATAATCTGCCAAAGTGTGCTATGCAGAAGCTTCCTATGGAACCAGGAACATTTGTTCTCCACCTTACTCACCCCACCGTATCCCCAGCAACAATGGAATGGAAAAGGAGAAAGATGGATTCTGGTAAGCCTATCCCGATAGAGCCTCCCGGGGCTCCTGATAGGGACCTTGCCGGAAACAACTCCTCATCACTTGCTGGACCGCACCCTCCTGTCGAGCCTATGGTCCTCGCGAACGAGGAACATGCCCTCGTAGTTGAGGAGGTGCTGCTAGTCCTTGTTGTCGAGCCCAGGCTCTAACTTGGGCAAGGCACATAGTCCATTTCCTCCAGACCGAAGAACTTCCCGATGACGAAGATGAAGCTGAAAGAGTAGCCCGGAGGGCCAGTATGGATCAGTTTGTCGATGACACTCTATACAGAAGGAGGCCCAACAGTGTGAAATTGAAGTGCATCTGTCGGGAAGAAGGAAAGGAACTGCTGGCTGAGATACACAAAGGCATGTGCGGTGATACGTCTCCGTCGTATCTACTTTTCCAAACACTTTTGCCCTTGTTTTGGACTCTAACTTGTATGATTTGAATGGAACTAACCCGGACTGACGCTATTTTCAGCAGAATTGCCATGGTGTTATTTTATGTGCAGAAAACAAATATTCTCGGAATGACCAGAAACTCCACGGAACATCTTAGAAAAACTAATAAAAAATCCTCGCCAAAGATGAAGACCAAGGGGCCCACACCCTGTCCACGAGGGTGGGGGGCGCCCCCCCTCTAGGGCGCGCCCCCCTACCTCGTGGGCCCCCTGGATGCCCTCCAACGCCAACTCCAACTCTATATATTTGCTTTCGGAGAGAAAAAAACAGAGAGAAGAAATCATCACGTTTTACGATACGGAGCCACCGCCAAGCCCTAAAAACTCTCGGGAGGGCTGATCTGGAGTCCGTTCGGGGCTTCGGAGAGGGGGATTTGTCGCCGTTGTCATCATCAACCATCCTCCATCACCAATTTCATGATGCTCACCGCCGTGCGTGAGTAATTCCATCGTAGGCTTGCTGGACGGTGATGGGTTGGATGAGATTTATCATGTAATCTAGTTAGTTTTGTTAGGGTTTGATCCCTAGTATCCACTATGTTCAGAGATTGATGTTGCTATGACTTTGCTATGCTTAATGCTTGTCACTAGGGCCCGAGTGCCATGATTTCAGATATGAACCTATTATGTTTTCATGAATATATGTGAGTTCTTGATCCTATCTTGCAAGTCTATAGTCACCTACTATGTGTTATGATCCGGCAACCCCGAAGTGATAATAATCGGGACCACTCCTGGTGATGACCATAGTTTGAGGAGTTCATGTATTCACTATGTGCTAATGCTTTGTTCCGGTTCTCTATTAAAAGGAGGCCTTAATATCCCTTAGTTTCCAATAGGACCCCACTGCCACGGGAGGGTAGGACAAAAGATGTCATGCAAGTTCTTTTCCATAAGCACGTATGACTATATACGGAATACATGCCTACATTACATTGATGAATTGGAGCTAGTTCTGTGTCACCCTATGTTATGACTGTTACATGATGAACCGCATCCGGCATAATTATCCATCACTGATCCGGTGCCTACGAGTTTTCCATATACTGGTTCTCGCTTATTTACTTTCCCGCTGCTACTGTTACAATCACTACAAAATACCATAAACATTACTTTTGTTGTCTTTACTTTTTTTGCCGCTACCACCACTATCATATTACTTTGCTACTAAACACTTTGCTGCAGATACTAAGTTTCCAGGTGTGGTTGAATTGACAACTCAGCTGCTAATACTTGAGAATATTCTTTGGCTCCCCTTGTGTGGAATCAATAAATTTGGGTTGAATACTCTACCCTCGAAAGCTGTTGCGATCCCCTATACTTGTGGGTTATCAAGACTAATTTCTGGCACCGTTGCCGGGGAGCATAGCTCTATTCTTTGAGTTACTTGGGATTTATATCTGCTGGACACTATGAAGAACTTGAAAGACGCTAAGACAACAATTTATCCCTCAACTACGAGGGGGGGGGTAAGGAACTGCCATCTAGCTCTGCACTTGATTCACCTTCTGTTATGAGTAAGCTAGCGACACCTAAACCTCCTTCTGCTATTCGTTCCGATATGTCGCATGTTATTGATGATGCCACTTCTGCTATGCATGATACTTATGATGAAACTGCTTCTATGCCTGATACTACTGTGCCCCTTGGTGAATTTCTTGATGAACAAATTGCTAGGGCTAGAGAAAAAGAAATTGTTGAATCTGAATACGATGATGATACTGATGATGAAAATATGCCTATTATCCCTGAGGGTTATCTTTTTGATATGGAATCTTCTGCCACTATTTTAGCTTGCAGGGATAGATATGAGCTTAAGAGGTTATTAGTTAAATGGAACAAAGAATCACTTAGACATAAAATGAAACCCGGCCCTGCTTTTGCTACTTCACCTATTTGTGTTCCTGATAAGGATTATGAATTCTCTATTGATCCTGATACAATTACTTTGGTTGAATCTGATCCGTTTTATGGCTATGAGTCTGAAACTGTTGTGGCACATCTTACTAAGTTAAATGATATAGCCGCCCTGTTTACTAATGATGAGAGATCGCGTTACTTTTATATACTCAAAATATTTCTGTTCTCATTAAAGGGTGATGCTAAGATATGGTTTAATTCTCTTGATCCTGGTTGTGTGCGTAATCCCCAGGATATGATTTATTACTTCTCTGCTAAATATTTCCCTGCTCATAAGAAACAAGCTGCTTTGAGGGAAATATACAACTTCGTGCAAATTAAAGAAGAGAGTCTCCCACAAGCTTGGGGGAGGCTTCTCAAGTTACTTAATGCTTTGCCTGATCATCCTCTTAAGAAACTTGAAATACTTGATATCTTTTATAATGGACTAACCGATGCTTCTATAGATTACCTGGATAGTTGTGCTGGTTCTCTTTTCAGGAAAGAACACCGGATGAAGCTGAAATTCTATTGAATAATATGTTGACAAATGAAAATAATTGGGCACCTCTTGAGCCAGCTCCTGAGCCAGCTCCTGCTCCAATTACTGAGTCTATTCCTAAACCAACTCCGAAGAAGAGAAGTGTTCTATTCCTCAGTCCCGAAGATATGCAAGAGGCAAAGAAATGTATGAAAGAAAAAGGTATTAAAGCTGAAGATGTTAAGAATTTACCTCCTATTGAAGAAATACATGGTCTTAATATACTGCCTGTTGAAGAAACATATGATCTCAATTCTTTATTTATTGAAGAACCTCCTGATCCCGATATCCCGACACAGGTAGTAAAGGTAAATTCTCTCTATAGATATGATAAAGCTGAAGTCCCTCCTACTAAAATTGCTAGTCAGTGTTTGGATGAGTTTGATAACTTTATGTTTAAGCAAGACGACTTCAATGCTTATTTTGGTAGACAATTAAAAGAAAATGCTTATATGATTAGAAGCTTGGGTGATTATATGGCTAATATTAAAGGTGAACTTAAACTTGTTAGAAAACATGATTCTATGGTTACCACGCAAGTAGAACAAGTGCTTAAAGCTCAAAAAGAAGTGCTTGATGAAATGAATAGTAAGAAAAATGATTATGTTGTTAGAGTGGCTACTAGAACTGGTAGAATGACTCAGGAACCTTTGTATCCAGAAGGCCACCCTAAGAGAATCGAGCAAGATTCTCAAAGAAATAATATTGATGTTCCTAGTTCTTCTAAAAAGAAGAAGAAGAAAAATGATAGAACTGTGCAAACTTCTAGTGAACCTATTGCTGAACCACCTGATAATCCAAATGATATATCTATGTCTGATGCTGAAACACAATCTGGTAATGAACATGAACCTAGTGAAAATATTAATGATGATGTTCATGATGATGCTCAACCTAGTAATGACAATGATATAGAAATTGAACCTGCTGTTGATCTTGATAACCCACAATCAAAGAATCAACGTTATGATAGAAGAGACTTTGTTGCTAGGAAACATGGTAAAGAAAGGGAACCTTGGGTTCAGAAACCCATGCCTTTTCCTCCGAAACCATCCAAGAAAAAGGATGATGAGGATTTTGAGCGCTTTGCTGAAATGATTAGGCCTATCTTTTTGCGTATGCGATTAACTGATGTGCTCAAAACAAATCCTTATGCTAAATATATGAAGGATATCATTACTAATAAAAGAAAGATACTGGAAGCTGAGATTTCCACCAAGCTTGCTAATTATACTTTTAAGGGTGGAATACCAAAGAAACTTGGAGATCCCGGAGTACCTACTATATCTTGCTCCATTAAAAGAAATTATATTAAAACTGCTTTATGTGATATTGGAGCCGGTGTTAATGTTATGCCTCTCTCTTTATATCGTAGACTTGACTTGAATAAGCTGACACCTATGGAAATATCTTTGCAAATGCCTGATAAATCAACTGCTATACCTGTCGGTATTTGTGAGGATGTGCCTGTTGTGGTTGCAAACGTTACTATTTTAACGGACTTTTGTTATTGTTGATATTCCCGAGGATGATAGTATGTCTATTATTCTTGGAAGACCTTTTCTTAATACTGCAGGGGCTGTTATTGATTGCAACAAAGGCAATGTCACTTTTCATGTTAATGGTAATGAGCATACGGTACACTTTCCGAGGAAACAAACTCAAGTTCATAGTATCAACTCAATTGGAAAAATTCCATCGATTATAATTGGAGGTTTTGAATTTACTCTTCCTACTGTCAAAAAGAAATATGATATACTTATTATAGGGGATGTGCATATCCCCGTTGAGGTAACTTAGTGTTATTCGAAATTTCTCCGGTTTCATGATTATCGAAATGAGTTTGTTAACAAGACTTGATCAACCTTGTTAGTGGATTCTTTTTGATGAGCATGAGATGGATGAAACTAGAAGCACCACCTTCTGTACCTTCTCTATACTTTCTATTAATTAGTAGAAATAAAGTAAAAATAGTATTTTTCTGCCTGTTTCCTGACTTATCCGTGCAATATAAAAATATCCCGAAAATAAAAGTCCTCAGAATGACATGCCAATTTAATATGATTTTTTCGGGAATATTTGAGGATTTACTGTGAAAAAATTACCGCAGGAGGAGCTGCCACCTGGCCACGAGGGTGGTGGGCGCCCCCCCTCTAGGGCGCGCCCCCCTGCCTCGTGGGCCCACGGTGGCCCTCCTCCACTTATCTCAGCACCCATCTTCTTCCTCTGTCTCACACAAACCCGAAAACCAACTCAAGCATGAGTTCCAGCCACTTTTGCTGTGATTTTCGATCTCCTTGCTCAAAGCACCTCTCACAAAACTGCTTGGGGAGATTGTTCCTTGGTATGTGACTCCTCCATTGGTACAATTAGTTTTTGTTCTAGTGCTTTATTCTTTGCAAATTTGTGCTGCATAGGTGACCATGTTCTTGAGCTTGCATGTCAAATTTATATGGTTCCAAGTAGTTCTAATGCTTGATATAGGCTCTAGGCACTTGTAGGAGTAGTTGATGTCTGTTTTATTGAAGTTGGTTCACTTTTGTTTGAAGTTACTAAAAATTTCAGATTATTTCAGAAAAATAATGAGGAGACTTTTGAGGGGTTCATCGAGCCGAAGCTCAAAGGATAAACAAAATGAAGAAGCTCAGAGGCCCAAATATAATTTGCCTCGTACCGCGGAGATCCGGCCGTGTGAATGGCCTTCTGATAATTTCTTGAGAGAGGCTGGGATTTATGAGGATTTCTATTCATTGATTAAGAATTCTGGCCTCACCGACTTCGTCCACGACCAACGTCCACAGTATCTCTTACTCACAAATACTTTTGTGCAAAACTTATACTTTTTCCCTAAAGAGTCACCTCCTTCAGTAGAGTTTCATTTATATGACGTTGTGAAGAAAATGCCATTGTCTGAATTTTGCGCAGTCTGCAACATACCTCCTGATGGTATCTTAGAGGAACCACCTCATAAAGAGTTGGAACCATTTATTAACCTTTTCTCTATGGGAGAAACCAGGAAGGTTTCTGATGCAAGAATTACTAGCATACATTTTCCTGTGTTACGCTATTTTGCTTTATTTGCTAGTCGATGCTTAATTGGTCATGGGAACTATGGGAACCTTAGTGTTCCTGATATTATTATTCTGTTCCATGGTTTATACCGTGACAACACTGTCAGTATGGGCGGAATTATTGCTAGGCGGTTGAGTCTGAACCGTACTAAAGGCCCCATCTTTGGAGGCATTTATGCTTCTCGCCTTGCTGCACACTTTGACATAGCTATTAGGCATTATGAGAAAGAAGGAAAATTGCTGCGTGGGCTACCGTCAGAGATAGATATAGAGGTAGGAATTTGTCGAACGAACCACACTCCTTCGTAGACGTCAGGAGTCCATTGATGAAAAGTATTACAGTGAAAGAGTGAGCACCGACATCTAGACTATAAGAGCATGATAACTCATGATTTTCTTGTTAAGGACATGAATGGAGAGCTCAAATATAAGTTATACTTTGATAAACATTATCCTGAAACTATTACGTTGCCTGCTCCTTCTTTGTTTAATTTTGTAGGACCCTACCTCGTTACGTGGGCTACCGTCCAAGATTACAAGAATCCTGCACCAGACCCGAAATAGGAACCACAAGATGGGCCTCCATGACAATCTGTTTATTCTTGGGATCCAGAGATGACTGTCAGCCAGTGGCAGTCAGAGTCTTCTTCTTCATCAGATTATGATCCCAACTATTCTGCGTCGCAGTACGACCCCAGCTACACCTATGGGTATCTGCCAGGCTATCCCTGGCAATATACCAACTTAGGCCAAAAGCCTAAGCTTGGGGGAGTACGTATTTCTCACCGACATTACATTTATGTTCACACACACTCATTGCTAGATGTCGGTGCTCACTCTTTCACTGTAATATCCATGCTAGTTTATTTTATTTTTCCTGCTTTCTTCTTGTGTATTTGCTAAACCTTAAGAAAAACCAAAAAAATTAGTAGTAGTTTATTTTTCTGCTGTAGTAGTAATAATTAAAAAGAAAATCCAAAAATATTTCCCGTTCTTCTTTTGCTTGTTGGGAGCCTTCCCGTGTAAATAGTTTTATTTCTTTTCTTTTCTTTGGGGGTCAGTAGGAGAAGACCATGATTAAATTGTTGAAGTGGCTCTTATATGCATTATTGTTGATTTAACCCAGAGCCCGTATTGCCTTGTCTTCTCTTGTTTATGGAATGCTCGCAGATTCCAGCTTAGTCCAATGCACGTAAACTCTTATTATTATTCAAACCGTTCGGTCGTGCAAGTGAAAGGCAATTATGATGATATATGATAGACTGACTGAGATGAGAAAAGCTGGTATGAACTCGACCTCTTTTGTTTTTGTAAATATGATGAGCCCCTCGTTCTTGATTCAGCTTATTATGAATAAACATGTTTGCAATGACAATTAGAGATCGTAGTTGCTTGTGCCATGCTTGATTAGCTATGAGTTATAATGGTTTACCTTGTGTGCCAACATGCTATTGAGATGATTATGATGAGGTATGATGGGGTGGTATCCTCCTTTGAATGATTTAAGTGACTTGACTTGGCACATGTTCACGCATGTAGTTGAAACAAATCAACATAGCCTTCACGATATTTATGTTCATGGTGGATTATATCCTACTCATGCTTGCGTCCAATGTTTGTTAATTTTAATGCATGTACATGGCTATTGTCGCTCTCTAGTTGGTCGCTTCCCAGTCTTTTGCTAGCCTTCACTTGTACTAAGCGGGAATACTGCTTGTGCATCCAATCCCTTAAACCCCAAAGTTATTCTAGATGAGTCCACCATACCTTCCTATATGCGGTATCTACCTGCCGTTCCAAGTAAATTTGTATGTGCCAAACTCTAAACCTTCAAATAAACATTCTGTTTTTTATGCTCGAATAGCTCATGTATCAACCAAGGTTGTCCTTATCTTCCGTGTTAGGCAGGTTATTCTCAAGAGGAGTGGACTCCGCTCCTCACTCACGAGAAAATGGTTGGTCACCGAGATACCCAGTCCCATGCTTTATGCAAACTAAATCAAAATTAATTGCAAACAAAACTCCCCCTGGGACCTGACGTATGTTGGAGACACTCGTTGTTTCGAGCAAGTCATGGATTGATGCTTGTTGGTGAAGGGGGAGTATAAACTTTACCATTCTGTTTGGGAACCGCCTATAATGTGTTTAGCATGGAAGATATCGCCATATCTTAGTTGCTACATTGACAATGAAAGTATACCGCTCAAAATACAATTTATCTCTATTGCAAAACCGAGCTCTGGCACCTCTACAAATCCCTGCTTCCCTCTGCGAAGGGCCTATCCATTTACTTTTATGTTGAGTCATCACCCTCTTATTAAAAAGCACTAGCTGGAGAGCACAACTGTCATTTGCATTCATCACTATTAATTTATATTGGGTGTGACTATGATTGGATCTCTTTTACCATGAATTACAATGTCTAGTCAGTCCTTGATCTTTAAAGGTGCTCTGCATTTATGTTTTGCGGTCTCAGAAAGGGCTAGCGAGATACCATCTTGTTACATCATATTATGATTGTTTTGAGAAAGTGTTGTCATCTGAGATTTATTATTATGACTTGCTAGTTGATTATGCTATTGATATGAGTAATTATGAGACCTGAGAATTATTGCAAATGTGGTTAGTTATGATCTATGCTGGAAACTTGAATGCTAGCTTGACATAGTTACAACAACAAGAGCAAACAGAGTTTGTAAAAGTTTTTCTTTCTTTCTTTTAGTTTGTCAACTGAATTGCTTGAGGACAAGCAAGGGTTTAAGCTTGGGGGAGTTGATACGTCTCCGTCGTATCTACTTTTTGAAACACTTTTGCCCTTGTTTTGGAGTTTACTTGTATGATTTGAATGGAACTAACCCAGACTGACGTTGTTTTCAGCAGAATTGCCATGGTGTTGTTTTATGTGCAGAAAACAAATATTCTCGGAATGACCTAAAACTCCATGGAACATCTTAGAGAAAATAATAAAAAATCGTCGCCAAAGATGAAGACCAGGGGGCCCACACCCTATCCACGAGGGTGGGGGGCGCCCCCCCTCTAGGGTGCGCCCCCTACCTCGTGGGCCCCCTGGATGCCCTCCGACGCCAACTCCAACTCTATATATTTGCTTTCGGAGAGAAAAAAATCAGAGAGAAGAAATCATCACGTTTTACGATACGGAGCCGCCGCCAAGCCCTAAAACCTCTCGAGAGGACTGATCTGAAGTCCGTTCGGGGCTCCGAAGAGGGGGATTCGTCGCCGTCGTCATCATCAACCATCCTCCATCACCAATTTCATGATGCTCACCGTCGTGCGTGAGTAATTCCATAGTAGGCTTGCTGGACGGTGATGGGTTGGATGAGATTTATCGTGTAATCGAGTTAGTTTTGTTAGGGTTTGATCCCTAGTATCCACTATGTTCTGAGATTGATGTTGCTATGACTTTGCTATGCTTAATGCTTGTCACTAGGGCCCGAGTGCCATGATTTCAGATCTGAACCTATTATGTTTTCATGAATATATGTGAGTTCTTGATCCTACCTTGCAAGTCTATAGTCACCTACTATGTGTTATGATCCGGCAACCCCGAAGTGACAATAATCGGGACCACTCCCGGTGATGACCATAGTTTGAGGAGTTCATGTATTCACTATGTGCTAATGCTTTGTTCCGGTTCTCTATTAAAAGGAGGCCTTAATATCCCTTAGTTTGCAATAGGACCCCGCTGCCACGAGAGGGTAGGACAAAAGATGGCATGCAAGTTCTTTTCCATAAGCACGTATGACTATATACGGAATACATGCCTACATTACATTGATGAATTGGAGCTAGTTCTGTGTCACCCTATGTTATGACTGTTACATGATGAACCGCATCCGGCATAATTATCCATCACTGATCCGGTGCCTACGAGTTTTCCATATACTGGTTCTTGCTTATTTACTTTCCCACTGCTACTGTTACAATCACTACAAAATACCAAAAACATTACTTTTGTTGTCTTTACTTTTGTTGCCGCTACCACCACTATCATATTACTTTGCTACTAAACACTTTGCTGCAGATACTAAGTTTCCAGGTGTGGTTGAATTGACAACTCAACTGCTAATACTTGAGAATATTCTTTGGCTCCCCTTGTGTCGAATCAATAAATTTGGGTTGAATACTCTACCCTCGAAAGCTGTTGCGATCCCCTATACTTGTGGGTTATCATGCGGCTCCCACATTGGATCAAGGGCATTAGTTGGGAAAGAATTCCGGCAAGGATTCTATTGGCCCACAGCTCTCCAAGATGCGGTGGAGCTCATCGCCAGATGTGAAGCCTGCCAGTTCCATTCCAAGAATATCCACCTGCCTGCACAAGCTCTTCAGACCATCCCTTTGTCATGGCCCTTTTCGCTATGGGGGCTCAATATCCTCGGCCCTTTCCCCCGAGCTGCCGGGGGCTTTGAATTCTTGTTCATTGCTATCGACAAGTTTACAAAGTGGCCGGAAGTAGCTGCCGTGAGGAAGGTGACTACTCAGTCAGCTATCAAGTTCTTGAAAGAATTGTTGTGCCGTTTTGGAGTCCCAACAAGGATCATTACCGACAAGAACACCCAGTTGACGAGCCGTGCCTTCATGCAATATGTTCATGCCCTTGGAAGCAAGATCTCATTTGCCTCTGCCGCACATCCCAGAAGCAATGGGCAAGCTGAGAGGGCGAACGCTGAAGTGCTGCGAGGACTCAAGACCAGAACCTTTGATACGATGCAGAAGCACGACATGCGGTTGATCGATGAGCTGCCGGTAGTTCTCTGGTCCCTCAGAACGACACCAAATCGAGCTACCGGGCACACTCCCTTCTCCCTAGTCTATGGGGCAGAAGCAGTTATCCCCATGGAACTCATTTATGGGTCACCTCGAGTACTTGCCTATGATGAAGTAGTGCAACATCAGCACCAGCGTGACGACACTGTGCTACTCAAGGAGAACCATCTCTGGGCTGCTACACGTGCTACAAGCTATCAGCAAGCCCTGCATCGCTATCACAGCCGCAGGGTTCATGCCCGGTGTTTTGAGGAAGGCGACCTTGTCCTTAGGCACGTTTAGTCCGCCAAGGGTACAAACAAGTTGACGCCGAAGTGGGAAGGCCCTTACCGGGCAGTTCGAGTTACCAGACCTGGCGCAGTCTATCTGGAGACCGGAGATGGCATTTAGTTGCAAAACTCATGCAATATTGAGCATCTCTGCAAGTTCTACCCGTAAGGCGCGGCTGTCGGGCCCTATGATACGTCTCCAACGTATCTATAATTTTTGATTGTCCCATGCTATTATATTACCTATTTTGGATGTTTAATGGGCGTTAATATACCTTTTTATATTATTGGGACTAACCTATTAACCGAAAGCCCAGTGCAAATTGTTGTTTTTTTGCATATTTTAGTGTTTCGCAGAAAAGGAATATCAAACGGAATCCAAATAGAATGAAACCTTCGTGAGGATCGTTTTTGGAACAAACGCAATCCAAGAGACTTGGAGTGGACGTCAAGGAAGCAGCGAGGAAGCCACGAGGCAGGAGGGCGCGCCCCCCACCCTCGTGGGCCCCTCACAGCTCCACCGACCTACTTCTTTCGCCTATATATACTCTTATGCCCTGAAACCTTCGGGAGGAGCCACAAAACACCTTTTCCACCGCCGCAACCTTCTGTACCCATGAGATCCCATCTTGGGGCCTTTTCTGTCGATCTGTCGGAGGGGGATTCGATCACGGAGGGCTTCTACATCAACACCATAGCCTCTCTGATCATGTGTGAGTAGTTTACCATAGACCTTCGGGTCCATAGTTATTAGCTAGATGGCTTCTTCTCTCTCTTTGGATCTCAATACAAAGTTCTCCTCGATCTTCTTGGAGATCTATTCGATGTAACTCTTTTGTGGTGTGTTTGTCGATCCAATGAATTGTGGGCTTATGAACTTGATTATCTATGAATATTATTTCATTCTTCTCTGAATTCTTATATCCATGATTTGATATCTTTGCAAGTCTCTTCGAACTATCAGTTTGGTTTGGCCTACTAGATTGATCTTTCTTGCAATGGGAGAAGTGCTTAGCTTTGGGTTCAATCTTGTGTTGTTCGATCCTAGTGAAAGAAAGGGAAATGACACGTATTGTATTGTTGCCATCGAGGATAAAAAGATGGGGTTTATATCATATTTCTTGAGTTTATCCCTCTACATCATGTCATCTTGCCTAATGCGTTACTTTGTTCTTATGAACTTAATACTCTAGATACATGTTGGATAGAGTCGATGTGTGGAGTAATAGTAGTAGATGGAGAATCGTTTCGGTCTACTTGTCATGGACGTGATGCCTATATTCATGATCATTGCCTTAGATATCATCATAACTATGCACTTTTCTATCACTTGCTCGGCAATAATTTGTTCACCGACTGTAATACATGCTATCTTGAGAGAAGCCACTAGTGAAACCTATGGCCCCCGGGTCTACTTTACATTATATAAGTTTCCAATCTACAATTCCACTTTACTATTTATTTTGCAATCTTTATTTTCCAATCTATACCACAAAAATAGCAAAAATATTTATCTTATTATCTTTATCAGATCTCACTTTTGCAAGTGGCCGTGAAGAGATTGACAACGCCTTTATCGCATTGGTTGCAAGGTTCTTATTTGTTTGTGCAGGTACTAGGGGATTTGTGTGTAGTCTCCTATTGGATTGATACCTTGGTTCTAAAAAACTGAGGAAAATACTTACGCTACTTTGCTGCATCACCTTTTCCTCTTCAAGGGAAAACCAATGCATGCTCAAGAGGTAGCAACAAGGATTTCTGGTGCCGTTGTCGGGGAGATTTATGCACAAGTCAAGACATACCAAGTACCCTTCACAAACTCTTATCCATCGCATTACATTATTTGCCATTTTCCTCTCGTTTTCTTCTCCCCCACTTCACCTTTGCCGTTTTATTCGCCCTTTTTCCGTTCGCCTCTTTTTGCTTGCTTCTTGTTTGCTTGTATGTTGGATTGATTGTTTGTCACAATGGCTCAAGATAATACCAAATTATGTGAATCTTCCAATACCAACAATAATGATTTTATTAGAACTCTGATTGCTCCTACTACCGATGTTGAATCTTGTGAAATCAATACCTCTCTGTTGAATCTTGTTATGAAAGATCAATTTTCTGGCCTTCCTAGTGAAGATGCCGCTACCCATCTAAACAGCTTCGTTGATTTCTGTGATCTGCAAAATAAGAAAGATGTGGATAATAATATTGTTAAATTGAAGCTATTCCCGTTTTCGCTTAGAGATCATGCTAAAAATTGGCTCTAATCTTTGCCTAAAAATAGTATTAATTCATGGAATAAGTGCAAAGATGCTTTTATCTCTAAGTATTTTCCTCTCGCTAAGATCATCTCTCTTAGAAACGATATTATGAATTTTAAGCAACTTGAGCATGAGCATGTTGCACAAGCGTGGGAGAGGATGAAATTAATGATACGTAATTGCCCTACACATGGTTTGAATTTATGGATGATCATACAAAAAATTTATGCTGGATTGAATTTTTCTTTCAGAAATCTTTTAGATTCAGCCTCGGGAGGCACTTTTATGGAAATCAATTTAGGAGAAGCTACTAAACTCCTAGACAATATTATGGTTAATTATTCTTAATGGCACACAGGGCATAGTCCGAATCGGAATAGCGAACAAGATCAAAAGACAACCTCGATACCAAATGCCAAAATTTGATGTATGTATTAAGTATATCACTATCCTTTTCACGGCCTTAAGATGACATTCTTTGGGAGCCGCTTGATATCGTGCACACATGCACACACTTAGCATAATATCGGGACGAGAGGCACATAGATATAACAATGAACCGATCATAGAGCGGTAAACTTTTTGATCAACCGGTTCACCGTCCTTAGTCAAGTCAGGATGTCCACTAGTAGGCATGGGAGTTTTCATACCTTTGCTTTCTTGCATGTTGAACTTCCTAAATAAGTCCTTGGTGTACTTAGTTTGAGAGACAAAGGTTCCTTCCATAGTTTGCTTGATTTTCAAACCAAGAAAGAACTTGAGTTCACTCATCATAGACATCTCAAACTTCTCCGACATTAGCTTTCCAAACTTCTCACTAGAATGAGGGTTAGTTGAGCCAAATATGATATCATCAACATAAATTTGGCATACAAATAACTCACCATTAACCCTTTTTTGTGAAAAGAGTAGAATCTATTTTTCCAATTTCAAACCTTTTTCAATAAGGAACTTGGTCAAGCATTTATACCACGCTCTAGGAGCTTGTTTAAGACCATAAAGGGCTTTGTGAAGTTTGTAAACATGATCGGGTTTCTTAGGATTGACAAAGCCGGGAGGTTGTTTAACATAAACTTCCTCCTCAATTTCACCATTTAGAAAAGCACTTTTAATGTACATTTGGTATAAAGTGATATCATGGTGATTATCATAGGCAAGTAAGATGAGCATGGACTCGAGTCTAGCAACGGGGGCGTATGTCTCACCATAGTCCATACCTTCGACTTGAGTGTAGCCTTGGGTTACTAGACGAGCTTTGTTGCAGACAACTTGACCATCTTCATCTTGCTTGTTGCGAAACACCCATTTGGTACCGATGATGTTGTGGTTGTTGTTAGGCTTCTCGACCAATGTCCACACTTGATTTCTCTCAAAGTTGTGTAGCTCTTCATGCATGACAATTATCCAATCCGGATCTTCCAATGCTTCTTGAACCTTCATAGGTTCAATGCTAGAGATGAATGAATAATGTTCACAAAGTTAGCCAAACGAGTCTTAGAGTGAGTGATTCTCCCAGTTTGGATATCATTGTAGATTTGCTCGACAGGATGGTCTTTGGCGACTCTTGCTCGAACTCGTGGAAGCTTTTGCTTGGGTCGGGGAGGAACATATTCTTCATCTTGTTCTTCTTCTTCGCCTTCTTCATTGTTGACGTTGCCGTTCTCTTGTTGTGGTGGAGAAGGAGGTTGATGAGGTTCATCTTGGTGTATGTCCTCATTTTCTTCGTATTAGTGTGTCCCACTCATGGATGCTTCCAAATCAACTCTTCGTTCACCTTGTCGTGAGGTGGAAGTTTCCACTTGGACGGACGAGGTACTCTCCTTTACCTCCGTCAGACGAATCTTGCCAATAGACGAGTCTTGAATTGCTTCTGAAGGGTCTTTCTCTCCTAGATCAATTGGCAATTGCTCTACTTCGAGCCGTTAGATTCATCAAACTTTACATCTACCGTTTCTTAAACCTTTGAGTGAAATTGTTGTAGACCCGGTAAGTGTGAGAGTTTGAGCCAGAACCAAGTAGGAAACCTTCATGAGATTTAGGAGCAAATTTAGAACGACGATGCTTATCAAGAATGTAGCACTTTGAGCCAAATACTCGTATGCCGTCTTGCCGAGTAGCTTGTGAAGATACAAGCGATTTGTTGCATGACAAGCTGTCTCAACTGCTTCTGCCCAAAAGTGTTTTGGAGTCTTGTACTCATCAGGCATCGTTCTAGCCATCTCAATAAGAGTTCGGTTCTTCCTCTCAACAACTCCATTTTGTTGAGGCGTGTACGTAGCCGAGAACTGATTTGAGATCCCTTCTTCCGCAAGAAGGGTATCCGCATTTGCATTCTTGAACTCCGTTCCGTTGTCGCTGTGAACCTTCTTGATCTTCACTTCAAATTGATTTTGGGCCTTCCTAGCAAAGTTCTTGAAGATCTTTTGGACCTGCGATTTATCATCAAGAAAGAACACCCACGTAAATATTGAAAAACCATCAACTATAACCAGACCGAATGAGTTACCACCGAGACTTTTATAGGCATTGGGACCAAAAAGATCCATATGAAGTAGCTCGAGCAGTCTTCTTGTGGTAATAATGTTCTTCACGGGGTGACTTCCTCCAACTTGTTTTCCTGCTTGACAAGCACTACAAAGTCTATCCTTGTCAAATATAACATCTTTTACTCCAAGGATATGATCACCTTTAATAAGCTTATCAAGATTTCGCATGCCCACATGACCTAGCCTTCTATGCCACAACCAGCCTTTAGAAGATTTAGCAATTAAGCAAGTTCTAAGGTTAGCCTTTTTAGTGAAATCAACAATGTGAAGATCACCTCTACGTATACCGGTAAAGACCATTTTATGGTTATCTTTATGAAACACTTGGCAATCTACTTCAGTAAATAGGACATTGAAACCAAAGTCAGCAAGTCTAGATACGAAAAGTAAATTATAACCAAGAGATTCGACGAGCATAACATTTTGTATGGAGCTGTCATGTGAGATGGCCACCTTACCAAGGCCAACCACCTTACCCTTTGAGTTATCACCAAAAGTGACATACTTTCAAGGGTCGTCGTTTTCAGCAAGCTCATGAAACATATCTTTTTCTCCGGTCATATGATCAGTACATCCACTATCAAGGACCCATTCTTTTCCTCCAGCCATGTAGCCGCGAAGATTAGCCATAAGACCAAAGTGTCTCATCGCATCATCAAGATCATAGTCACTATCATAATCCTCATCATAGTATCCATGTTCAACATCATCATGTGATGGATCAACTCCTAAAGAGGGTAATTCATTAGAAGCATGACCGTAACAATGTTCATCTCCATGGATTCTAATGACTTCGGAAATGATATTGCTAATAATTCCAATGTCTCCTTTTGCACTCGTAATATTAGTAAGCTCAAATAAGCAATCACCAAACTTGGGATCATTGGAACTCATCTTACTCAAGGCAATAGACTCATGAAGAATCTTATCTAGAATTTTCAAGGAATAATTTGGGAATCATTCCTCAAGAAATATCCATATAATGTAGGCACAATCAAGAGTAGGTAAGCTACCAATCACATTTTTTGGGCAATCCTCTAATGATAAAATTGATAGTTCTAAGATTGCGAATCATGTCAAGGTCCTCATCGGGTGTGGGATGCAAAGGGTCAACAATGCGAGCACAAGGAGTAGTAATGTACTTGGTCAAATGATATTCATTGAAGATCTCAAGCATCTCATTTTTCCACTCATGAAAATACTCTTCATCAAGAATAGGCACTCTACGTCTAAGACTCCCCAATGTAGACTCATCCATCTTCCTCCAAAGGTGTTTAAACCAAAGCAATGGAAACCAATGCTCTGATACAAATTGTAGTATCAAGAAGAGGTGTCTAGAGGGGGGGTGAATAGACTCTTAGCAAAAAAAGTTGCAGTTTTTAATTTCTTTAAGTTGAAGTGAAGTTTTGGCACAAGTTTGAACATACACAATACATATCAAGCAAGCATGTCAAGAGTAAATGAGCTGCGGAAAGTAAATCATGCAAGTTGCAAGAATGTAAAGGGATGGGATTAGAGTGTGCAAACGCAACTGGAGACATGGAAATTTTTGGCATGGTTCCGATAGGTGGTGCTATCATACATCCACGTTGATGGAGACTTCAACCCACGAAGGGTAACGGTTGCACGAGTCCATGGAGGGCTCCACCCACGAAGGGTCCATGAAGAAGCAACCTTGTCTATCCCACCATGGCCGTCGCCCATGAAGGAGTTGCCTCACTAGGGTAGATCTTCATGAAGTAGGTGATCTCCTTGGTTCAACTCCACAATCTTGACGGAGGCTCCCAAGTGACACCTAGCCAATCTAGGAGACACCACTGTCCAAGAGGTAACAAATGGTGTGTTGGTGATGAACTCTTTGCTCTTGTGCTTCAAATGATAGTCTCCCCAACACTCAACTCTCTCTCATGGGATAGGATTTGTTGGAAAGATGATTTGAGTGGAAAGCAACTTGGGGAAGGCTAGAGATCAAGATTTATGTGGTTGTGTAGCGACCAGACCTCAAAAAGTCTGATCTCTGTGCTCCGGTGTCATCCCTGGATCAGTAATGCTGACACCACACAATACTCGGAGGATTTATAGCAGAGTAGCAATCACACACTTATTACATCGAGTGTCTCAAGAGAACTTATTATAATAAATATGGCTTAAGGCCATCTAATAACGATAACAGCGGAAGGCTTGGAAGATAAGTGAGTCCATCAACTCCAACGGCATCACTGAGTATAGGACCACAACCTAAAACTCCTTAATCGTCGTCTGAAAAGTCTCCAACATTAACGTTGCAGCCCGAAACAGGTCAGCACATGGAATATGCTGGCAAGGTAACACATAGAGAGTAATGGAATGAAACTGCTATACTATATGCATATTTGGCTGGTGGAAAGCTCTATGGTTACAGTTTTGCGTAAAGCCAATTTTTCCCTACTTCAAAGGAATAATTTTTTTTAACTATCATGGTAGTTGTTAAACATTGAGAATGGTTGACAGCATTCTCAATCCAAATTAAGCATCATCATTAAACATAACCCAACAAAATTAATTTAGAGTAACATGTTGAGATTCACATGATAATCCAAGTACTAGATACTCAAGATGTCCATAACCGGGGACACGGCTAACCATGATTAGTTTATTACACTCTGCAGAGGTTTGCGCACTTTTCCCCACAAGATTCGATCGCCTCCGTTTGGTTTCTCGCACTACAAGGTGTTTGAGAAGACGGATGACCGAGACATAGTCATTCAGAAGCGCTAGCACCTTACGATCGGGTAGACCGTACCACCTACATCCCCTACATCTGCTAGTCTACCACTGTAAGAGTTCGCACGACTTAGTCAACTATGCTAGAGCCCATAATAGCTTGTGGCTGCACACGGAAGTTTCTAGTATGAATAATCTCATGATCCCTTTGAGCCTGGGTGGCGGTCCAAAAAAAAACAGGCAAGTCCTGGAATACCCAGGTGCCTCAATCCACCCAGATGTGTGTTTAAGTTGCCACCTTAGATAAACCATTAATTAACAAAACTCACATCTATCATGGATATCACTCACCCAATCCACGTCTACTAGCATAGCATGGCGTAATAAGCAAACGTAGAAGTAACTCCCAAAGGTTTGATAATAAACATGCAATAGGTACTACCTCATCTACTTCCCATCCCACAATTTAATTAGATCCTAACCATGCAATGTGTGAGGATTGATCTAATGCAATAAAACTGGGTAGTAGTAAGGTATGATCAAAGTGTTACTTGCCTTGCTGATGATCCGCGAAACCTAGAGATTCGAAGTAACAGGCGGCGCACTCCGGGTATTCTATCACAGACAAACAAACAAGCATACAATAAGTACTCATCTAATGCACGGGTAAAACTCAAATAAGAGATCTAACCAGAAGGTTCAACTTAAGAACTCCAGTTGGCAAAAAGAATCAAATCGAACGAAACAACGAAAGTCAAACGGCGAAAGAAAACAACTTCGTTCTACTAATATGGATCTAGGGCAAATTTTACAGTGGCAAAATCTTGTTTAAGTTGGTTAAACGAATAGAGGGTTTCGAGACGAAACTCTAGGCACTTGAATCGCCTGATTCCGATAAACGAGCGAAAAGTTATACTAAAAAGAAAATCGGATCAGGAATCGCGATCAGAAAAATCGCGGATTTAATCCAAGAAAATGAAAAACGACGAACGTTCGCTAGAACGAACGAACGGACGAACGCTCGCTATTTAAATAAACCGGAAAAACCGATCTATTTAAAAAAACTGAAACTAAAAAAACCGGCGAAAACCGACGGAAAAACCGAACGGTTTTTCGAAAAAAAGGCGGCACGGATTTCGAGGCGAGGCGAACCTCGGGCGGCGTGTGGCGGCTCCGGCGACGGCGGCGGGCAGCGGCGGCGCGGGGCAAGCGGCGGCGGCGCGGGGCTCGAGGGCGGGCGCGGGGCTGGCGGCTAGGGTTTCTCCCGGGGGGGGCTGGGCCGGCTTTTAAAGGCCACCTCGGGCCGGAGTCCTATCCGGACACGGCTCGTAGGTCGGTTCGTTTTTTTATTTATTCCGCTCGGAAGAAAAATAAAAAGAAATACTAAACGGACTCCAAAAATTCCGAAATAAATTTTCACGGGCTTCTAAAATCATGCCGCACAAGGTGAACATTTATTTGGGACCTAAATGCAATTTTGAAAAACGCACATTTTTCCTAAATTCAAATAAAACACCGAAAAACTCCGAAATAAAATCTTATTTGATTTTTATTATTAAATCCTCAATATTTTTTTATTTTGGGAAAGTCATTTTATTCCCTCTCTCATATTTTTGTAATAGAAATAATTGATGATAATATAATTAAAATCAAACGATCCTATTCTCAAAATTTGAGAAAACTCAAATATGAAAATAACGAAATCCCCAACTCTCTCCGTGGGTCATTGAGTTGCGTGGAATTTCTAGGATCAGCCAAAATGCAAAATAAAATATGGTATGCAATGATGATCTAACGTATAACATTCCAAATTGGAAATTTGGGATGTTACAAACCTACCCCCCTTAAGATGATTCTCGCCCTCGAGATTCGGGTTGGCTAGAAAATAGGTGAGGGTGGTCCTTGAACAAATCTTCCTCTCGCTCCCAGGTGGCTTCATCCTCTGTGTGGTGGCTCCACTGAACTTTGCAAAACTTGATAACCTTGCTGCGAGTAACTCGGCTGGCAAACTTGAGAATCTTAATTGGTTTCTCCTCGTACGTCAAATCGTTATCCAACTGAATGGTTTCCAAAGGCACTGTTTCCAAAGACTCTTTAATCAAATCAGGTCCAAACAACTGGCAGTTTCCAACTTCGTCCCATGACAACGGTGTCCTGCACCTCCTTCCATACAAGGCTTCGAAAGGGGCCATCTTTAAACTGGTTTGATAACTATTGTTGTAAGAGAACTCTGCATATGGCAAATTATTGTCCCAACTAGATCCGTATTCTAGCGCACAAGCTCTCAGCATATCCTCCAAAATCTGATTGACTCTCTCGGTCTGTCCATCTGTCTGTGGATGAAAAGTTGTACTGAATTCTAGCCTGGTACCCAAAGTTTCGTGCAACTGCTTCCAGAACTTTGAGGTAAAATAGGTTCCTCTATCTGATACGATACTCCTCGGGACTCCATGCAAACATACGATCCTGGTCATGTATATCCTTGCCAACTTAGCACTGGTGTAAGTGGTCTTTACCGGGATAAAATGAGCTACCTTCGTCAATCGATCGACTACAACCCAAATCGAGTCATAGCCTGAACGAGTCCTGGGTAATCCCGTGATAAAATCCATGCCTAGATTATCCCACTTCCATTCGGGTATCGGCAATGGTTGTAACAATCCTACTGGCTTCTGATGCTCTGCCTTTACTCTCTGACATACATCACAAATTGCTACATACTCTGCAATATCCTTCTTCATTCTGGTCCACCAGAAAATATCCTTCAAATCCAAATACATCTTGGTATTTGCTGGGTGAATCAAATATGGTGAATCGTGTGCCTCTTGCAGAATCAACTTCCTGATCTCCGGGTCATTGGGCACATAAACATGGTCTTCAAACCATAGGGTGTCGTGCTCATCCTCACGAAATCCTTTACCTTTTCCTTTGTTCAGTTTCTCCTTTATAGCCGCAATCTCCTTGTTAGTCTTCTGAGCTTCTCTGATTTTATCCATCAAAGTTGACTGAATCTCCAATGCTGCTACATGGCCTCTCGGAACTATTTCCAAACATAGTTCACGAAGATTCTCTGCTAACTCCTTTGGTATTTCTCCCATCATTAACGTATTGACATGGCTCTTACGGCTTAATGCGCCAGCTACTACATTAGCCTTTCCAGGGTGATAATGCAATTTCATATCATAATCCTTGATAAGCTCCAACCATCTCCTTTGTCTGAGATTCAACTCCTTCCGTGTGAAGATGTACTTCAAACTCTTATGATCCGTGTACACCTCACAATGGTTTCCAATGAGAAAATGCCTCCATGTTTTCAAAGCATGCACTACGGCTGCTAACTCCAAATCATGCGTGGCATAATTCAACTCATGAGGTTTCAGTTGTCGTGAGGCATATGAAACAACTCTCCCTTCCTGCATAAGCACTGCTCCAAGTCCTCGACGTGAAGCGTCGCAATACACCTCATAATCTTTGGTCTGGTCTGGCAAAATCAACACTGGTGAGGTAACCAAACGTTTCTTCAACTCCTGGAAACTAGCCTCTCATTCCCCTGTCCATACGAACTTGGTATCCTTCTTCAATAACTCAGTCATAGGCTTCGCAATCTTTGAGAAATTCTCAATAAATCTCCGGTAGTATCCTGCGAGTCCAAGAAAATTCCGGATCTCTCCAACTGTTATTGGGCTTCCCACTTGGTCACGGTTTCAACTTTAGCGGGATCTACTGCTATTCCTTCTCTGGATATAATGTGTCCGAGAAATCCTACTTCCTTCAACCAAAACTCACATTTGCTGAACTTGGCATATAATTGATGTTCTCTGAGCTTTCCAAGTACCAAATGCAAATGCTCCTTATGCTCCTCCTCATTCTTCGAATAAACTAGGATATCATCAATGAACACTACGATGAACTTATCCAAAAACTCCATAAACACTTTGTTCATCATGTTCATAAAATAGGCAGGTGCGCTAGTCAGACCAAATGACATAACGGTATACTCGTACAGCCCATACCTGGTGGTAAAAGCTGTCTTTGGAATATCCTGTTCTCGAATCTTCAACTGGTGGTATCCTGATCGCAGATCGATCTTGGAAAATACCTTAGCTCCTTGCAATCGATCAAACAGATCATTTATCATTGGTAGTGGGTACTTGTTCTTGATTGTTACTTCGTTCAATCCTCAATAATCAACAACCATCCTTAACGATACATCCTTCTTCTCCACTAGAAGTACTGGTGATCCCCAAGGTGAAGAACTTGGGCGAATATATCCTTTATCCAGTAACTCCTTAATCTGCTTCTTAATTTCTACCAAATCCTTTGCTGGCATCCTATATGGTCTCTTTGATATTGGCCCGGTGCCTGGCAATAGCTCAATCAAAAACTCAATATCTCTATCCGGTGGCATGCCTGGCAACTCTTCTAGAAATACTTCAGGGAAATCCCTTACCACTGGTACTTCCTCCTGCACAACTCCTGTTAAGCAATTTACCTGAGTCCTCTTCGGCACATGTCGGGATACATACTTGATCCTTCTCCCTTCTGGGGTGGTAAGCAAAATTGACTTACTAGCACATTCAATATTCCCTTCATACTTTGATAACCAATCCATGCCTAATATCACATCCAATCCTTGGGATTCCAACACTATTAGGTCCGAGGGAAAAACATAGTTACCAATCCTTAATGGTAACCGATCACACCATAGACGAGCCACATACTCTGCTCTGGGCGAGGTTACTAACATGGGTGACCTAAGGGCTTGGGTTGATAGGTTATACTTATCCACAAATCCCCTTGAGATGTATGAATGCAATGCACCAGTATCAAAAAGAATGAGTGCAGTAAATGACTTAACCAAAAACTTACCTATTACTGCATCGGGCTGAGCTTCAACCTCCTCCACGCTAACGTGGTACACCTGTCCCCTGTTGAAAGGGTTCGGCTTCTTCCGAGAGCTTCCATTGCCATTTCCATTTTGTATTTCAGGGCATTCATTGGCATAATGTCCGGTCTTCGAACACTTAAAGCAAGTGACTTGGCTCAGGTCCTTCTTGGCTGGGGTTGATGGGTTGGTGCGATTCTGGCCATTGCTTCCTCCATTCCCATTACCATTCCTGGTGCCATTGTGATTGTGCGAGCTACCTCCTCCATGGGTATGCTGAAAATGTCCTTCCGGTCTAGGGGTAAAACACGGCTTCTGCTGAGCTCCAGAACTATACTTTCCTTGTCCATACTTCCTCTTGCGATTCTCAATTTGCTGCTGCTTCCCTTCAATCATAAGAGCACGATCTACCAACTCCTGGTAGTTGTTGAAGGTTGCTACCATCAACTGCATGCTCAACTCATCATTCAGTCCTTCCAGAAACTTCTCCTGCTTAGCTGCATCCGTAGCGACGTCATCTGGGGCATAACATGCTAACTTACTAAAGTCCTCCACATACTGGCCAACTGTCCGTCCTCCTTGGCGTAAGTTGCGAAACTCACGCTTCTTCATGGCCATAGCTCCTACTGAAACATGTGCGGTACGAAAAGCCTGCTGAAACTGGTCCCATGTGACAGTGTCAACTGGAAAAGTGGCTGTGAAATTCTCCCACCATGATGCTGCGGGTCCTTCTAGCTGATGTGCGGCAAACTTCACCTTCTCCGCATCCGTACATCCTGCTGTGGTCAACTCCCTAGCTGTCTTGCGGAGCCAATCATCTTCTACTATCGGCTCGGTGCTACTGGAAAATACCGGCGGATTCTGCCTAAGAAAACGGGCTAAGTGATCAACAGGTGGTGGTGGTGGTGGGTTGTTGTTGTTCCCTTGATTCTGATTCTGGACTAGCAACTGCATCAATGTGTTCTGTTGCTGGATCAACTGGGTGAGCTCCGGTGGAAAGGCAAATCCGGGGTCACGTCTCGGAGGCATCTGAGGGTTTAGAAAAGATGAGATGTAAGAATAGAGGGGGTCTGAAGAGAAAACACTACCCATATGCACATGAGGCAAAAGCAAACAATTCACTTCATTCAATCAAAACAAGGGCATACAATCGATCTATCTATCACAAAAGTGCTCGGACTACTATATTTACATGGTGGACTACTACTACTACTGATGAGGTGGTCTACTAGAAATATTCTTCGGTTGCAGACTCCATGATATCTGCTCCAGCTTCATCAACATAGTCATCATCGCTACTATCTGGATCCGAATCGGTGCCGTCGATGATGATGTAGTCTTCCGGGCTAATCTCCTTGGGTTCTTCGTCTTCCTCTACTGGCGTAGGGCCTCCCATAAACATTCCAATCTTCTTGATCAGGTCGTCATTCTTCTCCACCAATACTTCAATTTCTTCTTCATAATCTTCATGTGTAGCCTTGAGTTCTTCCTCCAGTTCCTTGATTCTAGTCTTAGCCTTCTTCAGATCTATCATGTCGGCGCACATCTGGTTCTCCTGCCGTCGAATGTGCTGGTTTACCTCCTGGATAAAAGCTACGATTGATCTATCCTTCCTGGTGCTGATCATCTCCCAGTGTTCATCGTGGCGCCCACAAATCTGGTAGATAGTATCCTTGAGGTCATTGCGGTAGACTTCTCCAATGCGTCCCATGGAGATGTGAGCTGCCATGCTCTGTCCTAGACTCCAAGTTGGTGCATCAAAAGAAAACTCTATGGGCTCAGTGACTGGCATGAACGTCCTTCCTAGAACTTGAACTTGAATCATCCAGCGCTCTTCTTCAGGTAAAGTGGCATTGTAGGTTCCAGTGAAGCTTAGTACTCCTATGTTCAGGTATCTAGTGACTTCCTTCAAGTGACGTCCAAAGGGTGTATCTTCATCTGGTTGCGTGAACTTGTTCCTTGCATCCGCTATCCTAAAAGAGTAGAAAAGATGAGAAGTCAGAAGAGAAGAGAGTGAATAGTGTTCTAGGTTTTTTAGCTTAGTGGTCGTGTCCTACAGTCAGCGTGTGCTCTGATACCATCTCTGTAGCGACCAGACCTCAAATAGTCTGATCTCTGTGCTCCGGTGTCATCCCTGGATCAGTAATGCTGACACCACACAGTACTCGGAGGATTTATAGCAGAGTAGCAATCACACACTTATTACATCGAGTGTCTCAAAAGAGAACTTATTACAATAAATATGGCTTAAGGCCATCTAATAACGATAACAACGGAAGGCTTGGAAGATAAGTGAGTCCATCAACTCCAACGGCATCACTGAGTATAGGACCATGACCTAAAACTCCTTAATCGTCATCTGAAAAGTCTGCAACATTAACGTTGCAGCCCGAAACGGGTCAGCACATGGAATATGCTGGCAAGGTAACACATAGAGAGTAATGGAATGAAACAGCTATACTATATGCATATTTGGCTGGTGGAAAGCTCTATGGTTACAGTTTTGCGTAAAGCCAATTTTTCCCTACTTCAAAGGAATAAATTTTTTAACTATCATGGTAGTTTTTAAACATTGAGAATGGTTGACAGCATTCTCAATCCCAATTAAGCATCATCATTAAACATAACCCAACAAAATTAATTTAGAGTAACATGTTGAGATTCACATGATAATCCAAGTACTAGATACTCAAGATGTCCATAACCGGGGACACGGCTAACCATGATTAGTTTATTACACTCTGCAGAGGTTTGCGCACTTTTCCCCACAAGACTCGATCGCCTCCGTTTGGTTTCTCGCACTACAAGGTGTTTGAGAAGACGGATGACCGAGACATAGTCTTTCAGAAGCGCTAGCACCTTACGATCGGGTAGACCGTACCACCTACATCCCCTACATCTGCTAGTCTACCACTGTAAGAGTTCGCACGACTTAGTCAACTATGCTAGAGCCCATAATAGCTTGTGGCTGCACACGGAAGTTTCTAGTATGAATAATCTCATGATCCCTTTGAGCCTAGGTGGCGGTCCAAAAGAAAACAGGTAAGTCCTGGAATACCCAGGTGCCTCAATCCATCCAGATGTGTGTTTAAGTTGCCACCTTAGATAAACCATTAATTAACAAAACTCACATCTGTCATGGATATCACTCACCCAATCCACGTCTACTAGCATAGCATGGCGTAATAAGCAAACGTAGAAGTAACTCCCAAAGGTTTGATAATAAACAGGTAATAGGTACTACCTCCTCTACTTTCCATCCCACAATTTAATTAGATCCTAACCATGCAATGTGTGAGGATTGATCTAATGCAATAAAACTGGGTAATAGTAAGGTATGATCAAAGTGTTACTTGCCTTGCTGATGATCCGTGAAACCTAGAGATTCGAAGTAACAGGCGGCGCACTCCGGGTATTCTATCGCAGACAAACAAAGAAGCATACAATAAGTACTCATCTAATGCACGTCTAAAACTCAAATAAGAGATCTAACCAGAAGGTTCAACTTAAGAACTCTGGTTGGCAAAAAGAATCAAATCGAACGAAGCAACGAAAGTCAAACGGCGAAAGAAAACAACTTCATTCTACTAATCTGGATCTAGGGCAAATTTTATGGTGGAAAAATCTTGTTTAAGTTGGTTAAACGGATAGAGGGTTTTGAGACGAAACTCTAGGCGCTTGAATCGCCTGATTCCGATAAACGAGTGAAAAGTTATACTAAAAAGAAAATCGGATCAGGAATCGCGATCAGAAAAATCATGGATTTAATCCGAGAAAAAGATAAAATGACGAACGTTCGCTAGAACGAACGAACGGACGAACGCTCGCTATTTAAATAAACCGGAAAAACCGATCTATTTAAAAAAACCGAAACTAAAAAAACCGGCGAAAACCGACGGAAAAACCGAATGGTTTTTTGAAGAAAAAAACAGCGGAACGGATTTCGAGGCGAGGCGAACCTCGGGCGGCGTGCGGCGGGGCGGCGGGCGGCGGCTCCGGCGACGGCGGTGGCGGCTCCGGCGACGGCGGCGGCGGCGTGGCGCGGGGCGAGCGGCGGCGGCGCGGAGCTCGAGGGCGGGCGCGGGGCTGGCGGCTAGGGTTTCTCCCGGGGGGGCTGGGCCGGCTTTTAAAGGCCACCTCGGGCCGGAGTCCTATCCGGACACGGCCCGTAGGTCGGTTCGTTTTTTTATTTATTCCGCTCGGAAGAAAAATAAAAAGAAATACTAAACGGACTCCAAAAATTCCGAAATAAATTTTCGCGGGCTTCTAAAATCAAGCCGCACAAGGTGAACATTTATTTGGGACCTAAATGCAATTTTGAAAAACGCACATTTTTCCTAAATTCAAATAAAACACCGAAAAACTCCAAAATAAAATCTTATTTGATTTTTATTATTAAATCCTCAATATTTTTTATTTTTGGAAAGTCATTTTATTACCTCTCTCATATTTTTGTAACAGAAATAATTGATGATAAAATAATTAAAATCAAACGATCCTATTCTCAAAATTTCAGAAAACTCAAATATGAAAATAACGAAATCCCCAACTCTCTCCGTGGGTCATTGAGTTGCGTAGAATTTCTAGGATCAGCCAAAATGCAAAATAAAATATGGTATGCAATGATTATCTAATGTATAACATTCCAAATTGGAAATTTGGGATGTTACGGGTTGGAATGAAGTATCTTGACCTTAACACAAGTGTAGGTGGTTCTCTCTCTGAAAATGCATGTTGGAAGTGTAGGCATGTTCTGATGGCTCTCACCACGAATGAAGAGTGGGTGGAGGGGTATATATAGCCTCCACAAAAAATCTAACCGTTACACACAAATCATCAAACTCGGTGGGACCGAATCATACAACTCGGTCAGACTGATTTAGTTCATAATGTGACCGTTAGGGTTTTCGGTGGGACCGACTTGATCAACTTGGTGGGACCGATGTGCTAGGGTTAGGGTAAAGCCTCATCTCAGTTGGACCGATTACACAAACTTGGTGGAACCGATTTTGGTAATAAGCCAAACAGAGAGTTGGCCAGGCAAACTCGGTGGAGCCGATTACATATTTCGGTGAGACCGACATTGATGTAATAGGCAACAGAGAGTTTGCAAGCCCATTTCGGTGAGACCGAGATCCCATCGGTGAGACCGAATTGACTAGGGTTTCTGGCAGTGGCTTATGTCAAGTGAACTCGGTGGCGCCGGATAGATAAAATCGGTGGGGCCGAGTTTGACTTTTGGTTTGGGACATATTTGGATGTGAGAAAGTAGTTGAGGGTTGTGGAGCATATCACTAAGCACTTTGAGCAAGCAAGCCATTAAGCAGCACCTCGCCCCCTCTTAATAGTATTGGCTTTCCTATGGACTCAATGTGATCTTGGATCACTAAAATGAGAAATGTAGAGTCTTGTGCTTTGAGCTTGTGCCAATCATTTGTCCTCAGCATTTTGAAGGGGTTCCACATCCTCTAGTCATGCCACTCCACTGTTGGACTTATCTGAAATATGCTAGATGAAAATATTAGTCCAACAAGAGATATGTTGACATTAATTACCAAAATCACCCGGGGAGCACTTGTGCTTTCACATGGATATAACATTATAGATGGAATAGCATATGATTGTGGGGGTTATGTGAGAAAGCAAAAAAGGAGAAAGTCTCACATTGACGCGGCTAATCAACGTGCTATGGATATGCCCATCAATTGATGTCAATGTAAGGAGTAGGGATTGCCATGCAACGGATGCACTAGAGCTATAAGTGTATGAAAGCTCATCAAAAGAAACTAAGTGGGTGTGCATTCAACTTGCTTGCTCACGAATACCTAGGGCATTTTGAGGAAGCCCATCATTGGAATATACAAGCCAAGTTCTATAATGAAAAATTACCACTAGTATATGAAAGTGATAAAATAAGAAACTCTCTATCATGAAGATTGTGGTGCTATTTTGAAGCACAAGTGTGGAAAAAGGATAGTAACATTGCCCTTTCTCTCTTTCTCTCTCATTTTCTTGTGTTTGGGCTTCTTTGGCCTCTTTTTTTATTTGGGCTTCTTTGGCCTCTTTCTTTTCTTTCCTCACATGGGACAATGCTCTAATAATGATGATCATCACACTTTTATTTACTCATAACTCAATGTTACAACTCGATACTAGAACAAAAATATGACTCTATGTGAATGCCTTCGGCGGTATACCGGGATATGCGATGAATCAAGAGCGACATGTATGAAAGAAATATGAAAGTGGCTTTGCCACAAATACGATGTCAACTACATGATCATGCAAAGCAATATGACAATGATGGAGCGTGTCATAATCAACAGAATGGTGGAAAGTTGCATGGAAATATATCTCGGAATGGCTATGGAAATGCCATAATAGGTAGGTATGGTGGCTGTTTTGAGGAAGCTGTAAGGAGGCTTATGTGTGATAGAGTGTATCGTATCACGGGGTTTGGATGCACCGGCGAAGTTTGCACCAACTCTCAAGGTGAGAAAGGGCAATGCACGGTAGCGTAGAGGCTAGCAAATTGCGGAATGGTAAGAGTGCGTATGATCCATGGACTCACATTAGTCATAAAGAACTCGTATACTTTTTGCAAAATTTTATTTGCCCCTGAAGCAAAGTACTACTACAGATGCCCCTAGAGGGATAGATTGGATGGAAAAGGCCATCGCTCGTCCACGACAGCCACTCATATGGAAAGCACTCAAAGAACACCCCATGCTTCAAATTTGTCACACAACGTTTACCATACGTGCATTCTACGGGACTTGCCAACTTTAACACAAGTATTTATCAATTTCACAATTACCTAACTAGCATGACTCTAACATTACCACCTTTATATCTCAAAACCTCTATCAAGTATCATAGTATTCAAAGTACTCTATATGAATTTTTTTTATCATACCCATCTTGAATGCCAATCATATTAGGACTAATTTTATAGCCAAAGCAAATTACCATGATGTTCTAAAAGACTATCAAAATAATATAAGTGAAGGATGAGAGATCAATAATTTCTATAAAATAAAAGCACCACCGTGCTCTAAAAAAATATAAGTGAAGCACTAGAGCAAAATCATTTAGCTCAAAAGATATAAGTGAAGCACATAGAGTATTCTAATAAATTCCGATTCATGTGTGTCTCTCCCAAAAGGTGTATACAGCAAGGAGGATTGTGGTAAACTAAAAAGCAAATGCTCAAATCATACAAGACGCTCAACGCGAAACACATATCATGTGGTGAATAAAAATATAGCTTCAAGTAAAGTTACCGATAGAGGAAGACGAAAGAGGGGATGCCTTCTGGGGCATCCCCAAGCTTAGGCTTTTGGTTGTCCTTGGATTTTACCTTGGGGTGCCTTGGGCATCCCCAATCTTAGGCTCTTGCCACCCCTTGTTCCAAAATCCATCAAATCTTTACCCAAAAACATGAAAACTTCACAACACAAAACTCAACAGAAAATCTCATGAGCTCCGTTAGTATAAGAAAACAAATCACCACCTTAAGTTACTGTAATGAACTCATTCTTTATTTATATTGGTGTTAAACCTACTGTATTCCAACTTATCTATGGTTCATACCCCTGATACTAGCCATAGATTCACCAAAATAAGCAAACAACACACGAAAAACAGAATCTGTCAAAAACAGAACAGTCTGTAGTAATCTGTAGGTTTCGAATAATTATGTAACTCCAAAAATCCTGAGAAACTAGGAAATCCTAAATAATTTGTATATTGATCTACTGCAGTTGGAATCAGTATTTTATCGCTCTCTTGCTAAAAATGAAAATTATTCAGGTGAGTACATACTTTCTGTTTTTTCAGCAAGATCAAATAACAGTCATCCAAGAAGATCCTAAAGGCTTTACTTGGCACAAACACTAATTAAAACGTAAAAAACACAATCATAATAGAGGCTAGATGGATTATTTATTACTAAACAGGAACGAAAAGCAAGAAACAAAAATAAAATTGGGTTGCATCCCAACAAGCGCTATCGTTTAACGCCCCTTGTCGTTGTACAAAAGTAGGGGCTCTCCTTTTGCACCCCTTAACTTGTGCACGGGCAGTCAGAGTCGCACCCACGGCCACACTAACCAGGGCAGGGGAGGGATGCCGGAGCAACGCCAAGACCAAAGACGCAAAGAGGGCAATAGGGTGAGGTGGACTCCCCCGGCAAGACTCTTGTCGGGGTGGCTTCCGCAGCCTCGGCAAGATCCTTGCTGAGGCAACTTGCCTGACGCCAGCAGAGCACGCCACCCTTGAGCCTAAGGGGTTCCTACACCATATTGGAACCAAGGCTCAGGAGGTGCCTTTGTGGTGGCATGCAGATCTTTGTAGAGATCATAGACACGGAAGATCAGATGGAAACTAGAAGACGACGATCCTTGGTGAGATCCTTGCAATGGAAATCCACGAGACCCCCGGCAAGGTCCTTGCCGGGGACGACCGCGGTGCCGCAACGAGACCCTTATCGGGCCCTCGGCAAGACCCTTGCCGAGGACATCTGCGGGCCGTAGCCAGGCCCGTGTCTTCCAAAGACCACACCGCCGCTCCCATACAGCTGCCAGCTCGACCAACTGAACAGGCATCTGCATGGCAACGCGCGGCCTCTACACCAACTCGGCAAGCACCTGCGTGGCGGCATGCTGATCTTCGTGAAGGCTCCACCACCGCGCCAGCCCAGCGACCGACCAACGTGGCGCTCCAACGCCTCGTCTGCTTGGACGCGCGTCGGAGCCAGACGAGGCGATGACAGTTGGGACGAGCTTCCTTGTCGTCCCCAATAAAGCAAGAGGGGCATGTCGGCAGCGCATTAAAGACGTTTGTCCGACGGTGCCAGGGGATAGACTCAGCCCCTGTACACCTTTCCACCTCCTGTGTGCCACTGTGGCAACCTCTTTTCATCTATAAAAGAAGGCCCGAGGCGTACTAGTGGGGGATTTGAATCTTTTGGACTAGGGAGCCACTGCAGCTAGTTCAAGAACACAAGAACACCTCAATACACATACAAGCAGGACTAGGGTTTTACGCGTCTTCGCACAACCCAGAGCCCGCCAACCATAGAAGGGACCCTAGTGACCCCATAGGTGTCCTTTCCCACCGACATCTCTGGTGCGCTAGGTAGGGGGTGCGCAGTTGTTAGAATCTGGTCTAGCAGTTAGTTTAGCGGTTCTTCATTGCCATGGCTCCCAAGAAGAAGACGATCACGGCGATCGGCTCATCGGGGGCCGAACGGCCCGTACTAGTGCGGGCTAGTGGTGGGGCATCGCAGACGGAAGCCGAGGCACTGCTCGCGAACACCCGCACCGCTCTGGCAGCCAAAGCCTGGCGAGCGGCGTCGTTCGTGCGCAAGACGACGGGCCACACACCACCAAGTCCAAAGACGGAGCCAGGCCCCCCGCAGGCGGCGTGGGGCCCTCTAGGGGTGGCGTCATGCCATCCACGGGCAGCGCGGCGACTTCCAAGGCACCTACGCCGGTGCTCCCGACGCGCTTTTCCCAGGTTCTGTGCGACGAGCAGCGTCGCCACACTGGCGACCCTGGGCACCGTCATGGGAAGAGTCATGTGCATCATTCGCGGGATGGAGAAGGCCAACACGCGCACCGAAGTGCTGGGGGAAACGGCGTACAGCCGCTGGGCCGTGATAGAGCTCCCTCAAATGTGGTTAGAAGTCAGAGTGCATCACGGTCCATGCAGCTTTCGCCACTACCCACGCCAGTGGAAGCTTTGGCACGCGCACAGTTGCTCCTCGATTTTCCACCTACTGCGGAGAAACTCGATGAGTTGAGAGCCAGCATCTGAAGCCTCGTCGGCGTTGCCAATAGACATGAGCCACGACCGGTGGGGCCTTCTGGCCGGCGCTCCGTCGAGCCGCCGCATGACAGTGGTGGAAGGGTCGGGGGTGCTGCAGCCACGGTGCACTCTCCTCCTCCACGCCAGCCACCGCAGGTGTCGGTCCGCCATGACGGCAATTGTGATAACGTATCCGTAGCATCGTCCGACCCATGGACCGACCACGATCAGTGCCAAGTTCTTCGGGAGCGAGCCCGTGAAGACGCTCGAACCACCATCGAACGCCGGCGCGACGCGCACCACCAGTCAGATAGGCGGGCTGGGCCCACTATGGACCACCCAGCACCGGGGGGCTCTAGCGACCTACCCTACGAGGTGGGTTGCCCGGCCTTTACCCGTGAGCTACGGCAGTTCCAGTGGCCCTCCCGTCGCACGTTCAAGCCAGACGTTGGCGATAAGTACAACGGCAAGACCTACCCGTCAGAGTTCCTCAGCATCTACACCATCACGATGCAAGCTGCTGGAGCCCGCGACGACAAGGTGCTTGCCAATTACTTCCCGCTAGCGCTCAAACCCAATGTCATGTCATGGCTAATGCACTTGCCGGCGGATTCCATTTCTTCTTGGTCGGACTTGTGCCATGAGTTCGTTGGCGCCTTTACTAGAGGCCACCAAGCTCATGGCCAGGCAATCGATTTGCATGTCATCCCCAGAAGGAAGGTGAAACCCTGCGCAAGTACATACGGAGGTTCAACCGGGTGCAATACAACATCCCAGACGTTCATCCCGCCACCGTGATTAGCGTATTCCATCAGAATGTGCGCAACCGCAAGATGCGTGAAGAGCTGGCGATGAACAAGGTCAAGGATGTGGCCGAACTTTATGTTCTAGCCGATAGGTGCGCTTGAGTGAAAGAGGGGAGGAAGTACCCCGGCGAGGACGCCGGCGCGGAAACCGACTCCACAGACGAAGACGCAGCCACCCCGATGAAAAAGGGCCGGCATCGCAACAGGAAGTGCAAGGGCAAGACCGTGCTTGCCGTTGAGGGATATGAGGATGCCGGTGCTGCCAAGAAGGACAAGGAAGACGAACCCAGCAAGGAAATTGCCGGGTGTGCCGTAGCCGGGACTTGGCGGCTGCCGACAAGCCACGAGGCTCCAACAAGCAATATTGCAAGATACACCGCACCAAGGGCCACGACCTCCAGAACTGTCGGCAAGTCGAGCTGCTTGCTGAGAAGCAAAGAGCTGAGTATGAGAGGCGGGACAAGGAGAAGGGCCAGGGTGGTGCCGAGGGGTCTGGCAAGAAGCGTGGCGGACAAGGAGGCCACCGCGGGAAGGATAATCAGCAAGAGAGGCCCACCCGGGGCCGCGACAAGAAGCTAGAAGATGATGATCATGACGAGGATGACGAGTCTAGAGAGCACGAATTCCAGAAGGCTACTGAGGCCATGTGCGTCGATGGTGGTGCCTCGTTGCACACTTCTCACCGCCAACTCAAGCAGTGGGCACGTGAGATTACAGCAACGGAACCATCCCTCGATGCTCAGAGGCCACTTAAATGGTCCAACACGCCTATCATTTTCGACACCGAGGACCACCCTGACAGCACGACTGCGGTCGGGTGTTTGCCGTTGTTGGTCTCAACAACAATACGCAACCTCAAGGTGACGAAGATGCTGGTTGACGGCGGGGCCGGTCTGAACTTGATCTCGCCCGTTGTGATCAAAAGGCTGCAGATTCCTGATGGAGACCTCGAAGAGACGGGCATGTTTCAAGGGGTCAACCCGGGGAGGAGCTAGTCGAAGGGTAAGGTCACGTTGCCCGTGACGTTCGGAGGCGAGTTAAACTACAGTATGGAGAGGATTGTTTTCAATGTAGTCGAGATCCCCTTGCCCTACAACGGGATTCTCGGCCGCCCGACACTAGCAAAGTTTATGGCGGCGTCGCATTACGCCTACAACATGATGAAGATGCCGGGGCCGATGACCATCATCACCGTCCCCTCCGACAAGAAGGATGCACTAATCTGCGCCGACCAACTCTACCGGAAGCAGACGCAGCGACTGCCGCCAAGGCACTCGCTCCTGCCGTGGGAGCCCCGGCAGGGAAGAAGGCCGGCAAGACCTCTCGCACCCATTCCGGCAAGCTTACCTCTTCGGAGTGTTGTGCTCCCGTCGAGGACATGCCAGAGAGCTCCACCGGCAAGAGCAAGAAATCCAGAGTTACGCCACCAGAGACCAAGAGGGTGTCCATCGAGGAGGATGGCACGGGAGGGGCTTTCACCATAAGCTCCACCCTGGACAGCAAATAGGAAGGCGCGCTTGTCACCTTCCTGTGGGCGAATATCGACATGTTGGCGTGGCAAGCATCCGACATCCCCGGCGTTCCCAGGGAGGTGATTGAGAACCATCTTGCTGTCTGTCCTCATGCGCGACCCGTCAAGCAGAAGGTCAGGAAGCAAGCTTTGGAACGGCAGGAGTTCATCACAGCAGAGATCAGGAAGTTGGAAGCGGCAGGTTTGGTGAGAGGAGTACTCCATCCGACGTGGTTGCCCAATCTGGTAGTAGTGCGCAAGGCGAATGGGAAGTGGAGGCTGTGTATTGACTACAAAGATATCAATAAGGCTTGTCACAAGGACCATTTCCCGTTGCCGCGCATTGACCAGATTGTTGACTCCACGGCCGGGTGTGACCTGCTATCATTCCTTGATGCCTGCTCGGGGTACCACCAAATCTTCATGGCGAAAGAATATGAAGAGAAGACAGCGTTCACCACCCCATGTGGCACGTATTGCTTTTTACGGATGCCTTTCGGGTTGAAGAGTGCTGGCTCGATGTTAGCAAGGGCGGTCCAGATTGGTTTTGAGCCCCAGCGACATAGAAATATGGACGCTTATATGGATAACATAGTGGTCAAAACCAAAGACAGGGCAACACTTGTACAAGATCTGGAAGAGACGTTTGTGAATCTGCGCAAGATCAACCTCAAGTTGAACCCTGAGAAGTGTGTCTTCGGCGTTCCGCCCGGCAAACTTCTCGGGTTCTTTGTGTCACAACGTGGGATCGAGGCAAATCCAGACAAGATCAAGGCTATCGAGCAGATTAGGGCACCCAAGCAGATCAAGGACGTGCATCGGCTCACTGGGTGCTTTGCCGCCATGAGAAGATTCATCTCCAGGTCTATCGAGCGTGCCCTTCCCTTTTTAAAAATCTTGAAAAAGGCGGGCCCAATGGAATGGACCCCAGAGGCCGAAGCAGTGCTGTAGGATTTGAAGAAATACATCTCTTCTGCACCGATACTGGTTGCGCCCAAACTCCAACAACTGTTGCTGCTGTACCTGGCGGCGACGAACCAATTGGTCAGTGCTGCACTAGTGGCGTAGAGGAAGGTCGACGAAGAGGCAAGGCCCCCGGCAGGGTCCTACACTAGTAGGGCATGGCCTCCACAACCAGACGAAGTGCTGCCGAAGAAGAAAATGATGCAGCACCCGGTTTACTTTGTCAGCTCCCTCTTGCAGGGGGGCTAGGTTAAGGTACTCTGGCGTGTAAAAATTGCTCTTCGGCCTCATTATGGCCTCGAAGAAGCTGCATCACCGTTGTCACCCGCCTCCCGTTGCAATGGATATTGCATAACCCATATGCAACCGGGAGGATTGTGGAGTGGGCTGTGGAGCTGTCAAGATTTGGTTTGAAGTTTGAAAGTACTTGACAGTCCAGAGCAGAGTCTTGGCAGAGTTCATTGCCGAGTGGACCTTGACGCCAGACGAAGAGATCTAGGAGACCACCCTCCCCGGCAAGGAGGCAAGGAGGAACTGGATTATGTACTTTGACGGGGCTTTCTCGCTGCATGGCGCCAGTGCTGGTGTGCTGCTCGTCGTACACACCGGAGAGCACCTCAAGTATGTAATCCAGATGCACTTTCCCAGGGAGATGTCCACAAACAACACTGCTGAATACGAGGGGTTGCTTGCTAGTCTCAAGATCGCAGCGGACCTCTGGATCAAGAAGCTCATCGTCAGGGGTGATTCACAGCTTGTTGTGAGACAAGTCAACAAAGATTATCAAAGCCCGTTGATGGTGGCCTATGTGGATGAGGTGAGGAATTTGGAGGAGCGCTTTGACGGTATACAGGCGGAGCATGTTCCCCGAGTGGAGAACGACATCGCTGACTACCTGTCAAAGCGCGCTGCCTTCAAACTACCTGTGGAAACAGGTACTTTTGTGCTTCGGCTGACTCAACCATCCGTTGAACCATCAACAGAGCAAAACAAGCGAAGGAAATCAGGCCCCGGCAAGTACTTTCCTGCCGAGCTCACAGGAGCGGCCGGCGAGGATGTTGCTGTGGCACTGAGCCAGCCATGGGGCAACCGGCTCTAGCGGGGCGTCAAGTCCTGGCTATAGAGACAACTGCTCCCATGGCCGAGGAAGTGCCTCTAGTCCTTGCCGTCAAGGCCTCAGGCTCCGGCATGGGCACAACATACCGTCTGATTCCTCTAAACAGGGGAACTCCCTAAGGAGGAGGAAGAAGAGGAGAAAGTAGCCCATATGTCTGCCATGTATCAGTTCGTCGACAACGTCCTGTACAGAAAAAGACCGAACTATGTGAAATTGAAGTGCATTCCCCGGGAGGAAGGACTGGAGTTGTTGGCAGAGATACACAGAGGCATATGTGGCTCCCACATAGGGTCAAGGGCCCTTGCCAGCAATGCATTCCGGCAAGGTTTCTTCTAGCCCACCGCACTCCAGGATGCAACGGCACTAGTAACCAAGTGTGAAGCGTGTCAGTTCCATTCGAAGAAGCTTCATCAACCAGCTCAAGCGCTTCAAACAATCCCTCTCTCCTGGCCATTCTCGGTCTGGGGGCTTGACATACTGGGCCCTTTTCCCCATGGTGTCGGGGGCTTTGAGTACTTGAACGTTGCCATCGACAAGTTCACAAAGTGGCCGGAAGTGGAGATAGTGAGAAAGGTGACAGCATAATCGACCGTCAAATTCTTCAAGGGGCTAGTTTGCCATTTCGGTGTGCCAAACAGGATCATCGCCGACAATGGCACCCAGTTCACGAGCCACGCCTTCATGCAGTACATCCAGGCCCTCAGCGGCGAGGTCTATTTTGCTTCTGTTGCACATCCACGAAGCAACGACCAGGCTGAGAGGGCAAATGCTGAAGTGTTGCGAGGCCTCCGGACAAGGACCATTGACAGGATGCGCAGGTGCGAACAACGCTAGATTGATGAATTGTCGTCGGTTCTTTGGTCGATCAGAACGACTCCAAATCGAAACACCGGTCAGACATCCTTCTCCCTCGTTTATGGGGCAGAAGCAGTTCTCCCCACGGAACTCACATACGGGTCACCTCGAGTGCTCGCTTATGATGAGCTTGAGCAAGAGCAGTTGTGGCAAGATGACGTGACACTCCTTGAGGAAGATCGTCTTTGGGTGGCTGTACGAGTAGCGCGCTACCAGCAAGCCTTGCGCCGCTACCATAGCCACAAGGTTCATGCCCGAAGCTTTGAGGAAGGTGACCTTGTTCTTCGGCACGTTCAGTCGGCCAAGAGTTCCAACAAGTTGACGCCGAAGTGGGAAGGCCCTTATCGGGTAATACGAGTCACCAGTCCTGGCGCAGTCCGCCTGGAGACCGAAGATGGCGCTCCAGTGAGCAACTCCTGGAACATCGAACATCTCCGCAAGTTCTACCCATAAGGCGCGGTTGCCGGGCCCTCCCGGCAAACCCCCTTTTGTACGAGCCTTGCCGACAAGGCATGTAAACCTTTGTACAAAGCCAGGCGTAGACCCTGAGCATAAATAAATGAAGCGCTGGCGCCCTAAGTTATAGCATGCATGCTAGGTTGAGTCTCTCCCTTGGTTAGGGTTGATAGTGCTTAGTGGCGGCTAACCCCTAGCATGGAGGTCGAGTGTGCGTCATTCTGTTCCTTTCTGTCCTTTTTGGTTCCCAGGGTACATGGACATTTCTGCTGAGTTATTGGGAGGAGAAAGAACGGGCCGGCACTCCGGCCCCGGCAAACCAAGGTTGCCGGGGGCTATGGACACGAGGATCCAACCGCGGCAGATCAAGGTTGCCGGGGGCTGCAACGTCAGATAAGTTTTTCTCCCCCCACTCCGTGCCCCCGTGTGAACCTTGAACGTATAAGGCTTCGCTCGCTCTTGTACCATCTTGCCCCCTCCGTTCTGTGCCCGAAAACTCTACTTTGAGCCAGAACTTGGTTGTAGTGCGATGGGAAAAAGGCGAGCGAAAGGCCTAATCCTACTCGGACGCTACCTCCGCCAAGAGCGTGAGCATAGTCAGGCCATAGAGCAGGAGGACGACAAGGACCTATTGCCGTGAGACCATGTTTATCTTAAGATAACGAGGACACGTTCCTCGGTGTGGCTCTCACCCACGCGCAAACAAAACCCGACAACACCCTTCCTTTCATTCATACGTTGCGAACAAGTACAATTCATACAAAATGGGTACATGGGAAAGGGGATTACAAATTTTGAAATCTAACAAGTGCCCGCAGACTTACAAACGAGAAAAGATAAGTGCCCCATGATCCTCGTTCTTGCCCCTTTCCTCCTAGGTACGACAGGAAAAGGCAAAAAGGAACGGACGGGAACGCACCGATGGAGAGCTTGACGAGGAAGGCCCTCGGCAGAGCGCACATCGAAGGGAGGGGCGGCGCGGTTAGTCGGAGACGAGGTCGACGTACCCCGCTCGACACTCTCGTCATCGTTGTCGATGTCCTCCTCATCACTCCCGCTTGAGGAGTCCTCATCATCGGAGGAGCCCTCCACGCAGCACTTCAGGCGAGTCTCAAAGTCTCCAAAGAACTTGACGGAGAGCAGGCCATTCTCCATTAATTTGAAATAGAGAACGAGCCCCGCCGTCAGGCTATGGATGTGAGCTAAGGTCTTCCATCCACGGCGAAGATACAAGACCCGTGGGGCGGGGAAGTCGATGTCGACCTGCGTGCCGCTGTTCCCGTAGCCCCTAATTAATGTGCAGCCTCAGGGTTTGGGGCGGATCGAGCTCCATCTCCCGAGCGAATGGCGCGGGAAGGCGTAGGCGATGGCATGGTGCCCGACGCAGCCTGATGAAGAACTCACAAGGCTGGTCCCGACTTGGACCTCCATCGGAGGAGACATTGCTGGCGGAGGCAGGGCCGGTGTGCCGCCTCGTCCCCCTCTTCCCCAAGTGCCGCGCCGGCCTCGGCCTCACCCCCTCCCTCTTCCTATCATGCCGGCTCCGCCACCACGGGCTCTTGGGAAGGAGGGACGCGCTGTCGAGCAGAGACCCTCGCCGCCACCGTCGAAGGACCGGCGCCCCCTGTCACCATGACAGATGGAAGAGTGGAGCCGAGGTGGAAGGAGAGGGATGATGAAAGATTGTGGTAGGCCATCCCCCTCCCCCCTCCATATAAAGGGGCGGGGTCGGGATTCGGCCGCCCCACTCAGCCAATCCAGCCATCAGGGGCGCAGGGAATCGAGGCCGACCCACTGTCCCAATTAGCAGCGGCCCGTTTCCCCACCTCACCATTCAAGGCCCGCACCCACCGCCTACCACCTTCAAAGCACATAGGACACACGGAGGGCGAGCAAAAACCGAAGGGACAGATGAGGCGGCTATTCTCCACCCCGTGGTCGTGGGGCGCGGGCGCCTCGGAGACCACGACCCGAGCCCCTTCAGTAAATGAGCTCCGCCTCTGTGTTTTCCTCTTTTTACAGGGGAGGCGCGAGCTGCCTCTTTACCATGATGTGACGCATGCGTGCGGAAACCACCCCACGCACGACCCCCACGTCACGCATGACCCTCCACATCGCGCGTTCAACGCGGGTCGTGGGGAAGCGCAGCGGACGGGAAATTACTGCGGTAAAAATCCGCCCCACCTTCCCGCGCACCGTTCTGGGCCTAGCCCAACAATGCGTCGCGCTTATGTGTGGCCCAGGCCCGGGGGCTCCTCTCGGTGTACAAAAATAGGGGCTCTCCTTTTGCACCCCTTAACTTGTGCATGGGAAGTCAGAGCCGCGCCCACGGCCACACTAAGCAGAGCAGGGGAGGGATGCCGGAGCAACGCCAAGACCAGAGATGCAAAGAGAGCAAGAGGGCGAGGTGGACTCCCCCGGCAAGACTCTTGCCGGGGTGGCTTCTGCAGCCTCGGCAAGATCCTTGCCGAGGCAACTTGCCTGACGCCAGCAGAGCACGCCACCCTTGAGCTTAAGGGGTTCCTACGCCATATTGGAACCAAGGCTCGGGAGGCGCCTCCGTGGTGGCATGCAGATCTTTGTAGATATGATAGACATGCAAGATCAGATGGAAACCAGAAGACGATGATCCTTGGCGAGATCCTTGCCACGGAAATCCACGAGACCCCCGGCAAGGTCCTTGCCGGGGACAGCCGCGGTGCCGCAGAGAGACCCTTGTCGGGCCCTCGGCAAGACCCTTGTCGAGGAAGCCTGCGGGGCCACAGGCAGGCCCGCGTCTTCCAAAGACTCCACCGTCGATCCCATACAGCTGCCAGCTTGACCAACTGAACAGGCATCTGCGTGGAAGCGCGTGGCCTCTACACCAACTTGGCAAGCACCTGCGTGGTGGCATGCAAATCTTCGTGAAGGCTCCACCACTACGCCAGCCCAGCGACCGACCAATGTGGCGCTCCAACGCCTCGTCAGCTTGGATGCGCTTTGGAGCCAGGTGAGGCAACGACAGCTGGGACGAGCTTCTTTGCCGTCCCCAATAAAGCGAGAGGGGCACGTCGGCAGCACATTAAAGGCGTTTGTCCGACGGTGCCAGTGGATAGAATCAGCCCCTGTACACCTTTCCACCTCCTGTGTGCCACTATGGCAACCCCTTTTCATCAATAAAGGGAGGCCCGAGGCGTACTGGAGGGGGATTCAGATCTTTTGGACTAGGGATCCACTGTAGCTACTTCAAGAACACCTCAATACACATACAAGCAGGACTAGGGTTTTACACGTCTCTACGGCCCGAACCTGGGTAAACGATTTTTGTGCTGACGGCTAGACCCGCTCTTCGCACAACCCCGCACCCGCCAACCGTAGAAGAGATCCCAGTGACCCCATAGGTGTCGTTTCCATCGGCACCCCTAGCTAGGCATAAAAACAAGAATAGATCTAGGTATTGCCATCTTTGGTATGCAATCCATAAGTGGCTCTCATAATAGATTCATAAGGTAATTTAATTTTCTTCCTAGGAAAGTGTTCAATGTCTTTCCTTAATGGAAATTGGAATCTCATATTTCCTTCTTTCATATCAATAATTGCACCAATCGTTCTAAGGAAAGGCCTAACAAGAATAATAGGACATGTAGGATTGCAATCTATATAAAGAATGAAAAAAATCTACGGGCACATACTTCCTATTTGTAACAATAAGAACATAATTAATCCTTCCCATAGGTTTCTTAATGGTGGAATCCACAAGATGAAAATTTAAAGAACAATAATCAAATTCACGGAAACCTAGCACATCACACAAAGTTTTTGGAATCGTGGAAACACTAGCACCCAAATCAAATAAAGCATAGCATTTATGATCTTTAATCTTAATTTTAATAGTAGGTTCCCACTCATCATAAAGTTTTCTAGGGATAGAAACTTCTAATTCAAGCTTTTCTTCATAGGATTGCATTAAAGCATCAACAATATGTTTAGTAAAAGATTTGTTTTGATCATAGGCATGAGGAGAATTTAACAGGATTACAACAAAGAAATACAATCTATCAAAGAGCAATTATCATAATTAAATTCCTTGAAATCCAAAATAGTGGGTTCATTGCTACGTGAAGTTTTGACCTCTTCCATCCCACTTTTATCATTTTTTGCATCAAGATCTAAAAACTCCGAATCATTGGGACGCCTTCTAACTAAAGTTGACTCATCTCGAGTCCCATCTTTATCAAGATTCATACTGGCAAACAAAAACTTAATAGGAGACACATCAATCACTTTTAGATCTTCATTATTATTATCATGAAAACTAGAAGAACAGGCTTTCACAAAGCAATCTTTTTTAGCATGCATCCTTGCGGTTCTTTCTTTGCACTCATCAATGGAAATTCTCATAGCTTTGAGAGACTCATTGATATCATGGTTAGGTGGAATATATCTGAGTTTCAAAGAATCAGCACTAAGAGAAGTTATATCCATGTTCCTAGCCAACTCAGCAATGTTAAGGAATTTCTCTTCAAGCAAAGCATTGAAATTCTTTTGCGAATTCATAAATTCTTTAACACTAGTCTCAAAATCAGAAGGCATCTTATTAAAATTTCCATAAGAGTTGTTGTAGGAATTTCCATAATTATTAGAGGAATTACTAGGAAACGGCCTAGGATTAAAATTTCCTCTATACGCGTTGTTACCAAAATTGTTCCTACCAACAAAATTCACATCCATAGAAGTGGACAAAGGCAAATCATTATTATTCTCAATCAAAGTGGACAAAGGCATATCATTAGGATCAGAAGAAGCACTCTTAGCAAACAATTTCATAAGTTCATCCATCTTTCCACTCAAAACATTAATCTCTTCAATAGCATGAACTTTTTTACTAGTGGATCTTTCGGTGTGCCATTGAGAATAATTAACCATAATATTCTCTAGGAGTTTAGTAGCTTCTCCTAAAGTGATTTCCATAAAAGTGCCTCCTGAGGCTGAATCTAAAAGATTTCTAAAAGCAAAATTCAATCCAGCATAAAAATTTTGTATGATCATCCATAAATTCAAACCATGTGTAGGGCAATTACGTATCATTAATTTCATCCTCTCCCATGCTTGTGCAACATGTTCATGCTCAAGTTGCTTAAAATTCATAATATCATTTCTAAGAGAGATGATCTTAGCGGGAGGAAAATACTTAGAGATAAAAGCATCTTTGCACTTATTCCATGAATCAATACTATTTTTAGGCAAAGAGGAGAACCGAGTTTTAGCATGATCTCTAAGCGAAAACAGGAATAGCTTCAATTTAACAATATTATTATCCACATATTTCTTATTTTGCATATCACACAAATCAACGAAGTTGTTTAGATGGGTAGCGGCATCTTCACTAGGAAGGCCAGAAAATTGATCTTTCATAACAAGATTCAACAGAGAGGTATTGATTTCACAAGATTCAGCATCGGTAGTAGGAGCAATCAGAGTGATAATAAAATCATTATTGTTGGTATTGGAAAACTCACATAATTTGGTATTATCTTGAGCCATCGTGACAAACAATCAATCCAACACACAAGCAAACAAGAAGCAAGCAAAAAGAGGCAAACGGAAAAAGGGCGAATAATTTTTAAGAATAATCAAGTTCATTGAGAATAAAATTTGATTGTTCCATGGTATCTATGAATATTATTTGATTCTTATCTGAATTCTTATTTCCATGATTTGATATCTTTGCAAGTCTCTTCAAATTATTAGTTTGGCTTGGCCTACTAGATTGATCTTTCTTGCAATGGGAGAAGTGCTTAGCTTCGGGTTCAATCTTGCGTTGCTCGATCCAAGTGACAGAAAGGGAAACGACACATATTTTATTGTTGCCATCGAGGATAAAAAGATGGGGTTTATATCATATTGCTTGAGTTTATCCCTCTACATCATGTCATCTTGCCTAAAGCGTTACTTTGTTCCTATGAACTTAATACTCTAGATACATGCTGGATAGGAGTCGATGTGTGGAGTAATAGTAGTAGATGCAGAATCATTTCGGTCTACTTGTCACGGACGTGATGCCTATATTCATGATCATTGACTTAGATATCATCATAACTATGCATCAATTGCTCGGCAGTAATTTGTTCACCCACTGTAATACATGCTATCTTGAGAGAAGCCACTAGTGCAACCTATGGCCCCCGGGTCTACTTTACATCATATAAGTTTCCAATATACAATTCTACTTTACTATTTATTTTGTAATATTTATTTTCCAATCTATAACACAAAAATAGCAAAAATATTTATCTTATTATCTTTATCAGATATCACTTTTGCAAGTGGCCGTGAAGGGATTGACAACCCCTTTATCGCGTTGGTTGCAAGGTTCTTATTTTTTATGCAGGTACTAGGGGATTTGCGTGTACTCTCCTACTAGATTGATACCTTGGTTCTAAAAAACTGAGGGAAATACTTACGCTACTTTGCTGCATCACCCTTTCCTCTTCAAGGGAAAACCAACGCATGCTCAAGAGGTAGCAAGAAGGATTTCTGGTGCCGTTGCCGAGGAGATTTACGTACAAGTCAAGACATACCAAGTACCCATCAAAAACTCTTATCCCTCGCATTACATTATTGGACATTTGCCACTCGATTTCCTCTCCCCCACTTCACCTTTGCCGTTTTATTCCCCTTTTTCCGGTCGCCTCTTTTTTGCTTGCTTCTTGTTTGCATGTGTGTTGGATTGATTGTTTGTCACGATGGCTCAAGATAATACCAAATTATGTGACTTTTCCAATACCAACAATAATGATTTTATTAGCACTCCAATTGCTCCTACTACCAATGCTGAATCTTGTGAAATCAATACCTCTCTGCTGAATCTTCTTATGAAAGATCAATTTTCTGGCATTCCTAGTGAAGATGCCGCTACCCATCTAAACAAGTTCGTTGATTTGTGTGATATGCAAAATAAGAAAGATGTGGATAATAATTTTGTTAAATTGAAGCTATTCCCATTTTCGCTTAGAGATCGTGCTAAAACTTGGTTCTCCTCTTTGCCTAACAATAGTATTGATTCATGGAATAAGTGCAAAGATGCTTTTATCTCTAAGTATTTTCCTCCCGCTAAGATCATCTCTCTTAGAAACGATATTATGAATTTTAAGCAACTTGAGCATGAGCATGTTGCACAAGCGTGGGAGAGGATGAAATTAATGATACATAATTGCCCTACACATGGTTTGAATTTATGGATGATCATACAAATTTTTTATGCTGGATTGAATTTTGCTTTTAGAAATCTTTTAGATTCAGCCTCGGGAGGCACTTATATGGAAATAACTTTAGGAGAAGCTACTAAACTCCTAGACAATATTATGGTTAATTATTCTCAATGGCACACCGAAAGATCCACTGCCAGGCCCGCATCAGCCAAGACTCCGCCGCCGTTCGCATGCAGCTGCCAGCCCAACCAGCTGGGCAGGCACCTGCGTGGCAACATGAAGCTTCCAGGCCAAATCAGCAAGCACCTGCGTGGTGCCATGCAGATCTTCATGAAGGCCCTACCATTGTGCCACCTCAGCTGCATGCCTGCCTACATGGCGTTGCATGCATCGCTGGTATGGGCGCGTGTCGAAGCGAGGTGAAGTGGCGACGGATGGGACAGGCCTCGTTCCCGTCCCCGATAAATCTAATGGACACCTACGTAGCGCATTTAACACACTTTGTCCCATAATGACGTGCGATAAGCTCACGCACGGTAGGCCTTTCCACCTCCTGTGTGCCACTGTGGCAACCCCTTTTTCCTATAAAAGGAGGCCTGAGGCGACCAGGAGAGGGATTCGCCTTTTTGGGACGGCACAGCCACCGTAGCTAGTTAAAAAAGCTCAAGAACACTCAATACATCCACCAAAGCAGGACTAGGGTTTTACGCATCCTCGCGGCCTGAACTTGGGTAAACGACCCATGTGCTTGCTCCTAAACCTGCTCTCCTCACGACCCCACGCCCGCCGACTGTAGAAGGGATCCTAGCGATCCCATAGGTGTCGTTCTCACCGACAAGAGGGTTATTAAATAGCATAATGGATCTAAACATATAATCTTCCACCAAATAAACCATATAGTATTCAATTACAAGATGTAATCAACCACTCGTATAGCGAGGTGCTATATAAACGGTTTTTAACCCCTTTCCACGACGGCGTTTTGAACCGTCGCCTAGTGAGTGACTGCAATAGGGAGGTCCTTCCCACACGACCCAGAAACCATCGGGGATAGGCCCTCCTGGCACACAGGTTGGGGCAAAGTGAGCTCGTGTGCGATCGGGTGAGGCATCGAAACCAAATCGTTTCTGTTCGTATGTACATCCCACTCAGTCAGTCTCAAACGAACGTTTCCGTTTGTTATGTACATTCCACACAGTCAATCCAAGGAATACCTTTTCGTTCTTATGCACATCCCACATAGTCAATCCAGGGAAAACGTTTTCGTTCGTATGTACATCCCACATAGTCAATCCAGGGAAAACATTTACATTCGTATATACATCCTACACAATTTTATGTATAGGCTCGTGTGTGATAGGTGTAACTATCACACACGGTCTGCCTCGGTTCACCGTTTGCTTTTATTCAACTACATCACACATTATTTGATAAAGAAAACTCCATGGCATTGGGTTATCCATCACAAGCAATTTTACTACTAGAACCATTTGCAATGTTTCATGACCCATTTAGCAGGTTTATTAGTTTACAATTAATAATTTCAGTATTATGCAAATTCACATTTCATATCGAACAACAGTTTTCCAATTTCATATCAGGCACATAAATATATTTTAACATCACAGTACGATAGCTACCTGAAAACATCACAATACAACATATAGCTAGTTCAGCTTCATAAGAACAATATGTTTATTTACCTAATCGAGATCATCCAGGCTAGTCCTATCCACCTCAGCTTTCAGTTCAGTAAGAATCTGTTTTGCACTGGACAACTGGGAAAGTGCCTCCTCCTTCGCTAACACCATCTTAGCAAAGTCTGATTTAAAAAAATCTGAGCTCATTCTCCACCTTCCTTGTTTTATCCCGCATCTTCAAACATTCTTCACCGTTGACAACACTTTCTCTAAGTCTACCTCTGTTCTCTTCCTCATACATGCTCCAGAGCTTTGCTAGGCACATCTTCAAAGACTGTGGCCACTCTTGATCAACCCACACTCCAAGTAAGAACACTTTCATTCATCCTATAATATTTAAAACTAGATTAATAACAATTGTAGGGGAAATGGGTTTATAGCAACATAGAAAATCACCAGTACTTGTTTTGAAAAACTGAAGAAATAGGTTAATTATGACATATGTTCTCAAAAAGATCAATGTGCAAATGAATTAATTGCTACTGAGACAACAACCAAATTCTAAAACATCTAAAGCTATAATTAACTACAACAATGCTACAAGTTCTTATTCATGTACTATAAATAACAAATTGAACATTTTATGAGGAAGCTAAATATAACTGCAACATCATAGCGACAGTGTTAGGATGACAGTAAATTGATACTAACAGGTGTGTACATGCACAAATTTAGTAACATAGAACTAATAGCACTAAGGTCGTCCACTATATATGCCAAAGCCGGTGTAAAGACAATTGTTGCTACATCTCGCACCAGTGCCCTGCACTGGCGAGCCAATGCAGCGAAAAAGAAATCAGGGACCCAGACTCCAGAGCACCTAGTTGCTCCGATGCCAGTTCCTTCGTGCCATAAAGATTTAGTATTTTACTGCTTGGCTGCTCGGATATGTGGACCAAAGTTGGCTGAACAAAATGTTGAAGCGGTGCCAAATTTTTTTCTAATGGCATCACTGATGAGATGGCAACATTTTTAGATGCTAGGTACAAACTATGACACTGTCTTAGGATGCGTTTGGTTGAAGGTGTGGTATGAATGGGTTGGGACCATCATAGTGTCTGAATCACATCTAACAAATCAATTTATCTATAAAAAATGCTTGACAGGTTAACCAGAAAAAAGAAATAAGCTAGAAATTTCCAAAAAAAATAAGAAACATCAGTCCTTTAATATTTTACAACAGAAAATAAGAGCCGTTAGATCAACATTAGAGGTGATGAAATTACCCACCACTGGCATCCTCTCTAAATTACCCACCCATGACCTTAAGCTTCCATTATCAATCTATAAAAGGCAGTCGTTCATGCCTACCATGGTGTTTCGTGGCGGCGGAGGGATTGAGCACCTAACTGCTCCATACGTGCGCCACTTCATGAAATCAATTGGGGTTCATGCTTTACTAGGTTTTTTGGTGACGTACATCAAACAACAATCGGCGGCATGATCTCATACGGAAAGCAATTGACAGGCAAACATTGACGTGATAACCTATGAGAGATCGATCTACATATCTGGTTGGCAGAGCGATTCAATAGCTAAGTGATCCGTACATGCAAGCAAGATTTGTGTTTTGCTAGGTTTGTTGCAAACGTACATGAATCGGCAACCAGCAACATGATCTCATATGGAAACCAATCGATACGCAACCTGCTTCGTGCTGATAGTCTCCGGAAAAAATCAATCAAGGTGAATGCTTTACTAACGTTTTTGTGTTTCCAACAAAGGAATTGATCAGATCTGCTAGCTTTTCTATTCAAGTGTTGGAGACATATGTTTATTGTCGGAAAGTAATTGCCAACTAGCAACATGATCTCACATGGAAAGCAGTCGGTCTGCAACCAGTCACAAGATATCATATAAGAGCATGCGAAGACGGTGGAAGGTAATAGGTGGTTTGGGCAAGCGTCAACAGTGGACGAGCCGTCGAGCATAGATGCTCCGCACTGCAAAAAGGGCGAGGGACCAGACCCGGGGTACATACTCAAGTGCAAATCCAAGAGAAATCTGGAATATTATCGCAAGGCTATGACGTGCGTCCATTGCTCCATCTTCCACGGCCAGCGTGCTGGATATGCTATTCATCTTTAATTCGCCAGTGGATTGACTACTTCCTCTCTCACATGTCATAGTTTACTCACAGATCTCATTAGGCTACACAATGCCAATGGGTCATGTTTATTAGACAAACAAAGGTCGGGGAGGAGAAGATGGACCATGGAAACAAATAAATATGGGAGGCACGGTAAATTGTCCTGTAGATATAAATCCATGCACACTGACTCTCACAAACATGATTCGTTTGTATTTCATTAGTTCATTCTAGGTGAGATTGTTGCTGCTGCTTATGTTAGATTATCCATGCATAATTTTTTGTTAATAATATATCAGTTGGTTTGGTTGATAATGCATACCATTGCCCTGTATTCGGATCTCAGCATGAATCTCCATGATTCCCTTTCTTTACCTTTTTAAACAGGGTACAATAGTCAATACTAATATTACCTTTTTACGGAGAATATAACACTGCTCCTGTGGTGCTCCTGTGGTTACACGGAAAGTGCTTTCAAACTGAGCTTAACAACAAGTATTTGACTACTCTTCTGCAAGGTGAAACCACCGTGTTGCTCTGTATGCTACAGTTATCCAAAATCAAGGAATTTAAAATTCTTAGCATGGTAATATGGGTACGGACGAGGTGGTGCAAAAGAGATACAAAAAATGTAGCTCGAAGGTGAGTGCAAGTGAAGAATCTGCTAGAATGTTTCTCTGTGTCAGAAGTTAATGTATTTTATAATACACAACTTGGAAAATATGTAGAAATAGAACATCAATGAATGACCTCTAGGTATGTTCCTTACCAAAACACATTGTGGGATAAGAATATTTTATGTTTTACCTAACCAGAGTGGTAGCTGGTGTGTACTAATATTTTCTCAGATGAGAGTTTCTTGAAAATTATTTCTATGATATTCGAGTGTTTTGTGTTTCATTTTTTTGATTGTTTGTATAGAAGAATGATATCAGTTTCCCAGGGAAGGATAATTCTTCTGTTATACAGTCCGGATGTAGATAATTAGAATAAATAGAACAACCTTTTTTGCATATAGAATAATCAGAGCATGTAATTCAGAATTTTAACTCACTAAGAATTGTAACTACATCACACGTAGAAAATTAGAATAAACAGACCACCTTTTTCATATAGAAAATTGAGATGTAGTAATTAATGTGCTGTTCAAAATCTCTGATGCATACAGTTGTAAAATCTTTTACTACATCACAGTCTTTATTAAAGTGTACCAATGATTTCTACAGACAATATTCTCTTGATAACCCTTTCATGGTTATTCAAAGTGTGTGGATTTTCATAATTCGTGGACAACTACATTAATACAGCCAGTTCCCGAAGGGAAGAATGTTGTTTTGTACAAAATGAACATCTAGCCCTGTCTTACTAAGAATGGGAATGTTTCCAATGAATTGGTGCGATGTTCCATTAAATATGTCCTGGCCAAAACTGATAGTTTAAGTTGGGCCGTACACCTTCATGTGCTGCTCACTTTGCAGCAGTTAGTAAGGAAACGTATGAATTTGGTTGATGGACTGCGGGTAATGGTAAATGACAAAGATAGTAATGAGGATAATGTGGTCAAGAACATAGTCTATAAAAAATATATTCTGAAGGTATGAACAAATAACACACTTTCAACATATTACATAAGAATTACATATATAAAAACACAGTATAATGCACACTATACTGAAAAATATAAACTGATTTGACTATGCTAATATCATATGGCAGGAGGAATACGGTCCCCAAACATGGCAATGTATTGCAAACATGAGTCAACATTTGCTGGAAATTGTTCGGTACTACAAAACATCAACAATCTATATTATGTGATGTCTGATTCTTCAAACTAATTATTAACTGCAAAACGATAGTGAGAGCATTAAGACATTGTTATATTTTTTATTGTGCAATGCAATCAGACCTGTTTCTATATTCAAGTTTTCTTGGGAAATATCAAAACTATAGCTAACATAAATTTACTACTTAAAAAGGTGGAGGGGGAATAAACAAAATAACACTACGCCTTAAGATGTACTCCCTCTGCTCCAAATAGTGACCTAAAACGCCTTATAAAAGTTTGCAGAGGGAGTATTTGGTATTCAAAACTTTCTATCATCATTTAGTACATTAACCATAAGTGAATCGAATGAAAATCAAGAGCAGGGTCAAATGGAAATATATACATGGTATATAAATAAACTCTAACTTCATATGCCAATTTAAAAAAACACTTGAAGTAAACAAATCACTAAAATAAAAATTCGTATGTCCATCTTGCACAGCTTTAGCAAAATTATCTTTTTTTGCAGTCAAGAAACTTTACTCGCGCATATACTAAACTTCAAAACATATTAGTATCTACCTCATTCAAGATTCAACACTTAAAAAAGAATCGCTTGTTTACCCAAGATTTGAAGGAAAAATGAAGAAGCGTTTTCCACAAACAGGCATTTCCTTAATTAAACTATATTTTTTCAATCGCTTAAAAACAGGAAAATGTAAAGAAAAAAGATAAATATGACACTCATGAAATAGAAAATAGTCCCTCAAAAAAAAGGAAATAGAAAATAGGGAACCTACAGGTCAAACTTCGAACTTGGAAGAGTGTTGCCACTGTGGACAATGACGACGAAGTGCCGGGCAGCCTCGACTGGGAATAACGACGATGCGTCCGGCACGATTGGGGAAGAAGAGTCGCCAACATCCTCAAACTCGAGTCACGACATGCATTTTTCCCTCTCGGAACCACGAGCCTTCTAGTGAGTTGCTTCGGTTTGTGAGGGATGTGTTACAAAACTTTCGTCAAACAAGCCATTTTTTTGCCACATCATCTTGGTGGCATGATATTACATCAAGCAAGGTTTCATGTGTTTCTGATCTTTTTTTAATTTTTTGGAATTTAAATGCCATGTCTCTCCATGCATAATTGTGTCATAGTTGTGACACCAATATGTTTGATAGTTCCTTAAAATTTACTACACATAGAATTAACTCGCACACAAGTACAGAAAATATGACTTTTCAAGCCGTTATGGTTAGTTTATGCATATACATCTAGTTCAAAATTGAATTACGACCATTAAATGGCTAGAAAATCACTTAAATGTCTTAAAAGGTCAAATGACCCCTGAAATTTTCCAAAATTTGACATGACAGTTGTATTAGTACTACAAATTTTCTTGTACATTTAAAACAGCATCCATTGCCACTTTACTCTAAATTTGCCTTTCACAGCTAATAAAAAATGTCAACAACATCACAGACAGTTTTTTGTAGGAACCTTTTGCGATGAAAATCCCTGGGTCTATTTAAGTCTTCCTCCTTAAGCTTCGTCGGCTCATCTGCTCCAGTGCTGGCAATCCCCGAATCCCAATCCCCATTTCCGCAACCCCTTCTTGTAAAGATGACGCTGTGGAAACGCTTCGTGAAGGCCCGTACGGTGGCCGCGTCCTCCCTGAGAACCGCTGCCTACGCCGAGAGCGCATCCGCCTAAGCCGAGATTGCCGCTGCATCCGCATTGAGCGCGGCCGTATCCACCGAGAGGGTGTCTGCGGCAGCCGACAGGGCAGCTGTAGCTGCTGCGGCGACATCGGCTACAAACGCCGAGAGCGCTCGAGCTGTCGTCCGTGCCACCGACGTCGCCCTAGCCCGAGTCGAGGCCATCCACGCCAAGATCGAGGACGCACAGGCCAAGATATTCCAGGCCACCTCAGAATCCAGCATGCAACCCACATCCAAAAAGGAGGCGGTGGCCATGGAGCACCTGCTTCCTCATGCGATCGCCGAGCGGGAGCTGGAGATGTAGGAGGCGACAGAGATCGAGGAACGTCGGGAGGAGGAGTTGCGCGTGGCCGAGGTCGAGGTAGAGAAGAGTTTTTCTATCGAGGAATTGGCGGTGGAGTAACAACGCGAGCTCTGGCGCGGCCACTACTACGAGTATGCCGAGGACAAGGACGCGGCCGACTTCAGTAGGGGGCATGTTGTCCACCAACGGCAGCATGTCACCAGGACGAGTCATCGACGTCTCATCTCACACCGGCGATGCATAGGCCGGCGCGGCAGCGGATTTGTTAAAATTATGTGTACTTGGGGTTTGTTTTTAATGTAGGTCTTTTGTTAGATAAATGTTTAGGTCAACTGGCTCTGTTTAATTACTAAAATTGCTCGATTCAGTAAGTTTGGTCTCTATGCTGTACGCTGCCCAAATTAGCAAACGATGTTAAATTATGCAATGACGTGGATGAGGACAGTATCCAGGGAAATTTTCACCAAAATTTGAATTATCAAACTCATAACATGCGTGTAAAGCAAAAGAATCGTTTGCCATGCACACAATCGTTAAAAGTGAATGGTGTCCAGCAGCACCGCGCGCAAACTTTCCCTCCACATTTCAATTTTTTTGGCCTACCGCCGAAATATCTACCCCCTTCCCCACCCCCTTTTCTCCCCGACCACAAGTCACATTTCCCCTGTTTCCTCCATCCTTCCTTCCTTCCTAAGCTATAGTCGCTTCCTCACTTGCTTCCTTGTTCTTGCTGTCTCGGATCCTACCGCCGGGGTCGCCATAGTCTTCTTCAATGACATCTCCAGTGGTTACTTCTCCGACGACGACGACTTCTTCACCACCCGTGTATGCCTCTCTTCTCTGTCTCGGTCATTTCTTCCTCTTGGAGCTCCCTAGGACCATCACTTGGAACAAATGGAGCGGGGTGACTGAAGATCTGTTTGCTCGTTGTCACCATCAATCTCCATGCGTGAAGCTACTTGAATTTGAATCTGTGGACAGTGGGAGGAAGTTTCCAGCATGTGCTGAGAAGGTTATCCCCTCTTTCGTTGTTACAAATCACTAGCAAAGTGGCCCGCTCGATGCACGAGGTAGAATTTTTAAAACTTCAATAATAAGACTAGATTATTTGATAGTTTTATAGAAAAATTATAACCAAATTTGATGACATTTACAAATATAAAACTCATGCAAACATACTTTTTTCATAGCTATCTTTGTTTTTCTTATTAATGTATAAATATATGTGTTATACATTTACCATTTGCCTATTGATTATGCATGTCGTACTAACAATATTTTTGATGATGACACACATTGTACAAATTAATTTTGTGTCATTTTTTGTTTTTTGTCATGTTGCAATGTTTTATTTTATTTCATAAACATATATCTAATACTAGTTCTCATTGTTTTCATGTAAGCATAGGTAAATTTGTTATTACTGTGAAAGATTGGCATATTCTTTTTTATTTTTATATTAGATTTAAAGTTCATATTTGGTAGTTTTATCGGTTTGCCGTGAATTGGTTATTTTGAAGATAATATGAATTTATGTTTCACATTTTGGGAAATATTGAGAGGGCACATTTAGTTGAATTGTTCAGGGCAACGTATGGTGGGGTGATCATGTTTGTGGTGTGCATCCGACTTGTTATGAAATTGCAGCTTCTGTTGCTCAATACATGTCGCACATAGTTAAGGATGGCAATGGACCGGGTTTGGGTCGGGTTGAACAATATCAAATCCATATCCATATTCATGAAGATAGTCTTTTGTTCACCCATGAAAAAATCCGTGGGTGAAAAATTGTGTCCATGTCCAAACCCGATGGATATCCATACCGACTAAATATCCATTGGGTCCTCTCAAGATATAAAAATAAGACATAAGACAATGTTAACATAATATCTTCCATTCTTTACCTCGTGGCAAGCTAGACATCACTAAAAACGTCCACTAACAACCTAACATCATTTAGTACTTCTATAAAAGATGAGAACAACGAGTCATTTAACGGGAAGATAAAAATAAGGGAAGGGGCACATGAGTATGTTAGCGGGGATTGAATGTCAACTAATGAAAGTTACAGTGGGGATTGTGATATTCCTTTTGCATGCTTTACATAACAAAGTTTCAAATTGTAGTGGACATGTGACTATGGGAGAGGGATAGCAAATTTTTGCCCATTAATGCATACTATCAGGCTGACCATGTACGACGGCTGATTTTGGTCCTCGTACGGCTCCAAGGTCTCGTAGGCTGGTAAACTGTGATGCTAGCAGCAACAGCTGCCCAAGGTATGATGCGAGATCATCGATCTGCACTCTATCGTGACTATCGGCATCCGTGTAGTTGATTTGGTCGTGAATTTCGTCTCCCGCAGCAGGTTGGATCCTACTCGAGTTTGAGGATGTTGGCGACTCTTCTTCCCCAAACGCGTCGGACGCATCATCGTTATTCCCACTCGAGGCTGCCCGGCACTTCGTCGTCATCGTCCACAACGGCAACACTCTTCCAAGTTCGAAGTTTGACCTGTAGGTTCCCTATTTACTATTTCCTTTTTTGAGGGACTATGTTCTATTTCCTGAGTGTCATATTTAACCTTTTTCTTTACATTTTCCTTTTTTTAAGCGATTGAGTTAATATAGTTTAATTATGGAAATGCCTATTTGTGGAAAACGCTTCTTCATTTTTCCTCAAATCTTGGGTAAACATGCGGTTCTTTTTAAGTGTTTTTTAAGTGTTGAATCTTGAATGAGGTAGATACTAATATGTTTTGAAGTTTAGTATATGCGCAAGTAAATTTTCTTGACTGCCAAAAAAGGTAAATTTGCTAAAGCTGTACAAGATGGACATACAAATTTTTATTTTAGTGATTTGTTTACTTTAAGTGTTTTTATATATGTAACTAGTAAGCTTGCACGTGCAACGCACGTCTCCTGTATTTGAAGTCATGTCTTGTATACAATAACGACACCCCTCCACCGCCTCATCCCTTTCGGGCGCACGCTCGCGCCTACGCTTGATGAGATCCTTCAGGGCAACACCTCTTTCCTTGACTTCCCCTTGTACATCTTTTTCCTCAACCCACATCACCACTCACCTCTCCTGCCAGTACATGCGGATGGAAATCAGCATGTGCTAGCGCCAGCTGGGCGAGCTTTAGCAAAGAAGCAGAGAAGACGGATAATAGAGACAATGCAATGATCAATGGGCTAGAAGCAGTGCAAAGTGAGGAAGGGCTTCAGCTTCAAAGGTAACGGTATCCGGATGTTCCATTTTTTCCTACTTTCTATTGGTTTTGCCGAGCCTAACAGTTATCTCTTTCAAAGAAACTCAAGAGAAAAACAAATACATGACAAAATGAGGGGTTCGTCCCGCCCTTATGGTTGGACACAATTAGAATTCATGTTCTGTAGATTACCAGAGAACAAAATCAAAATTGGTTGCAGTGCATAATACAAATAAATAATTCCATAAAAAACCAGCATTTATTGCTGAAGCAATCCTCTCAGGGAAATGTGCCAAGTCCAGCACCCATCCTTCGAAAATGACCAAGATGATCTGCTCCAGAAAATTTGAGAAATGAAGCTCCTCCAAACAGTGATGCTGATTCTCTATATCCAATATTTCCACTAATTACTTGATGAAATATTTTATCTGATGGTTATGTGGATACATATCAGGCTAAATGAACCAGCCGATTGCGGACATGACAAAATATTTAGTTAAAAGCCTGAATTGTTGTCATCCATGGCGCCTAGATCTAACTCTTCATCGGAAACAATTACTTCCTGCAAATCATAGTAGCCTACATGGAAAAAATAGTTTAGTAGAATTATTTCCCATACCCTAAGATATAAGTACCATACTAAAATGATACGCCTCACGGTAGTCTTCTAGCAAAAATAATTGATACTACATAAACATGATAGAATCAAGTACTATTCATGCCATAAACATTTCAAGCTTAGGAACCCAATATTAATCACGTACCACAGGTCGAGGTTTTACATCTTGAATACTATGGAAATGATGGTAGCAAAATCAGAGGATTGAGGACGATACATGCTCCAGAATTGTTGTAACTGTCCTTGAAAGTGTGTAGCAGAATCAAATATTGATTGTTAGAACTTAGTTCGGATAAAAGTAAAACAACAAATTTAACTATACAATTAATACATGGTTAGTTGGTCAATGTCCTTCCAGAACATGAATTTGAATTGTGTGGATGCATACTACTACCTGCAAAAGCATGATAGACATCATCACCATATATGTTTCTCTTCCTGTGTTTTGGTTGCATTATCTGTCAGGTAATTCATGATTTCTCGAACTCCTACCTGAGCAGCAAAATAATGACAGAGATTGTTACAACATTTGACTCACCTCTATGAGCAGCAGTGAGTTGGCGACGACCCTGAAAAAATAAGGGAACCAAAAGAGTTACATTAATTCCACTCTGAAGTAGTTTAACAAGTATTGTAGGAAATATTTTTGATCTAAAAACGAAACCATCCATTAGTTGCACAATGAATCTCTCGTGCTAGTTGTTCAATCTAGCAGTTTGGTGGCATGGACAGAACAGACTTTCAGTACTTCTTTCGTTTGAACCTTAAGACATAACCAAGCACATAAAAGATAAACCACCCAGCACACTTTCCTTGCTACAAGAGAGCATACAACTGAAGCAGATCTCCATCCTTAAAATTGTTGATTTTTATCATAACATTCCAAGAAGAGACAGTTTCCCGGTTATTAATTTAATTTACAACTAATTTCCCCGCAAAAGATTGCTTTCTAGTTGGAGATGTAGAATTAAAAGAATATGTTAAGTTGGCTGGACACGTTATTCCATTCCAGATAACTATTGCTAGATTTAAGCTGGTTGGACATGTTTTCATTGTAAACTAATAGTATTGCAACTGTATGTTTGCAGAAATCGATTACAGCTGTGCGCAGGAAGACTCATCCCAGCTTCTCGCTGGATTACAGTCGATTACAGCACTTTCAGCTTGCTCTTATGGCAGTCAGGTGTGAGCCCATTTGTTTGAACAACACAGAGGTACAAAATTAATTAAAAATAGCCATGAGTGCCATCTCAATATCCTCTCTATCTCTCTCTCGGCTGGGTAGGAAAGATGGGACAAGCTGCAAATATACAAGGTGGGAGAAGGGCCGGTTCGTACCTTCAGGAGAAGAAGCAGGCGCTAAGCCTCTGTCGCTGCTGGTAGCCCACCGGAGTATCCCCTCTTCGCCGCGCCACAGGCCCTCGCCCGCCACAGGCCACTCGCACCCCGCAGCCGCTCGCCCGCCAATCCCATCTTCTTCCCTTGTTGTGCCGCAGTGGAAGAGCCGAGCGTAGATCGAGGGAAGGGAGCCGGCGGCGCAGATCGGGGGAGGGAGAGACAAGGAAGGGTTTCATCACGACTTCACGAGCCAAATAGAGGAATGAGTGTTGTATGCGCAGTCGCGGGCGCAGTGCGTGGAACATTCCTCTGCGGACCGAGTATGGTCAGTCAAGGGAAATTGCTAACTGCACCTCATAGAGCTATTAGATTAATGATGGTTGTTAGATTAAGATTTGTGAGTCTAATTGTGCGGTACAGATTGGTTTGTGTAGTGTTGTGGGTTTAATTGTGGGGTACACATAAGAAAATTCTTGTTCGATTGTTTAATAGTAGTGTAGATATGCTGAAAGTTTGTTATTTGTTTATACCTTCAGAATATTTTTTTATAGACTATGTTCTTGACCACATCATCCTCATTACTATCTTCATCATTTACCATTACCCGCAGTCCATCAACCAAATCCATATGTTGCCTTACTAACTGCTATAAAGTGAGCACCACATGAAGGTGTACGACCCAACTTAAACTATCAGTTTTGGCCAGGACATATTTAATGGAACATCGCATCAATTCATTGGAAACATTCCCATTCTTAGTAATACAGAGCTAGATGTTCATTTTGTACTCCCTCCGTCCAAAAATACTTGTCATCAAAATGAATAAAAGGGGGTGTATCTAGATGTATATTAGTTCTAGATACATCCCCTTTTATCCATTGATGACAAGTATTTTTGGACGGAGGGAGTACAAAAAAACATTCTTCCCTTTGGGAACTGTCTGTATTAATGTAGTTGTCCACGAATTATGAAAATCCACACAGTTTGAATAACCATGAAAGGGTTATCAAGAGAATATTGTCTGTAGAAATCATTGGTACACTTTAATAAAGAATGTGATGTAGTAAAAGATTTTACAACTGTATGCATCAAAGATTTTGAACAACACATTAATTACTACATCTCAATTTTTTATATGAAAAAGGTGGTGTGTTTATTCTAATTTTCTACATGTGATGTAGTTACAATTCTCAGTGAGTTAAAATTCTGAATTACGCGCTCTGATTATTCTATATGCAAAAACAATGTTGTTCTATTTATTCTAATTATCTACATGTGGACTGTATAACAGAAGAATTATCCTTCCCTGGAAAACTGATCTCATTCTTCTATACAAACAGTCAAAAAAAATGAAACACCAACACTCGAATATCATAGAAATAGTTTTCAAGAAAATCTCATCTAACAAAATATTAGTACACACCATCTACCACTCTGGTTAGGTAAAACATAAATCATTCTTATCCCACAATGTGTTTTGGTAAGGAACATACCTAGAGGTCATTCATTGATGTTCTATTTCTACATATTTTCCAAGTTGTGTATTTTAAAATACATTAACTGCTGACACAGAGAAGCATTCTAGCAGATTCTTCATTTGCACTCACCTTCGAGCTACATTTTTTCTATCCCTTCTGCACCACCTTGTCCGTACCCATATTACCATGCTAAGAATGTTAAATTCCTTGATTTTGGATAACTGCAGCATACAGAGCAACATGGTGGTTTCACCTTGCAGAAGAGTAGTCAAATACTTGTTGTTAAGCTCAGTTTGAAAGCACTTTCTGTGTAACCACAGGAGCACCACAGGAGCAGTGTTATATTCGCCGTAAAAAGGTAATATTTGTATTGACTATTGTACCCTGTTTAAAAAGGTAAAGAAAGGGAATCATGGAGATTAAAGCTGAGATCCGAATACAGGGAAATGGTATGCATTATCAACCAAACCAACTTATATACTATTAACGAAAAATTATGCATGGATAATCTAACATAAGCAGCAACAACAATTTCACCCTGAATGAACTAATGAAATACAAACGAATCATGTTTGTGAGAATTAGTGTGCATGAATTTATGTCTACTGGACAATTTACCGTCCCTCCCATGTTTATTTGTTTCCATGGTCCATTTTCTCCTCCCCGGCCTTTGTTTGTCTAATAAACATGACCCATTGGCATTGTGTAACCTAATGAGATCTGGGAGTAAACTCTTCCATGTGAGATAGGAAGTAGTCAATCCATTGGCGAATTAAAGATGAATAGCATATCCAGCACACTCGTCGTGGAAGATGGAGCAATTGCGGCACGTCATAGCCTTGCGATAATATTCCAAATTTCTCTCGGATTTGCACTTGAGTATGTACCCCTGGTCTGGTCCCTCCCCTTTTTGCAGCGCGGAGCATCTATGCTCGACAACTCGTCCATTGTTGACGCTTGCCCAAACCACCTAGTACCTTCCACTATCTTCGCATGCTCTTATATGATATCTTGTCACAGGTTGCGGACCGACTGCTTTCCATGTGAGACCATGTTGCTGGTTGGCAATTACTTTCCGGCAATAAACATATGTTTCCAACACTTGAACAGAGAAGCTAGCAGATCTGATCAATTCCTTTGTTGGAAACACAAAAACGTTAGTAAAGCATTCACCTTGATTGGTTTTTTCCGAAGACTATCAGCACAGAGCAGGTTGCGTACCGATTGGTTTCCATATCAGATCATGTTGCTGGTTGCCAATTCATGTAGGTTTGCAACAAACCTAGCAAAACACAAATGTTGATTGCATGTACGGAGCACCTAGCTATTGAATCGCTCTGCCGACCAGATATGTAGATCGATCTCTCATTGGTTATCACGTCAATGTTTGCCTATCAATTGCTTTCCATATGAGATCATGCCACCGATTGTTGTTTGATGTACGTCACCAAAAAACCTAGTAAAGCATCAAGCCCAATTGATTTCATCAAGAGGCGCACGTATGGAGCAGTTAGGTGCTCAATCCCTCTGTCGCCGGGAAACACCATGGTAGGCATGAATGACTACCTCTTTATAGATCGATAATGGAAGCTTAAGATTTTTGGTGGGTAATTTAGAGAGGATGTCGTTGGTGGGTAATTTCATCACCTCTAATGTTGAACTAACAGCCGTTGTTTTCTGTTGTAAAATATTAAAGGCCTGATATTTCTGATTTTTATGGAAATTTCTAGCTTATTTCTTTTTTCCGGTTAACCCGTCAGGCATATTGATCTCATGGCATGGACACATGCATGGAGTACCATGACATTTTAGTTTCAAAAAATTAAAAAATGATCAGAAAAACATGAAACCTTGCTTGATGTAATGTCATGCCACCAAGATGTTGTAGTAAAAAAAATTGGCACGTTTGATGAAAGTTTGGACACACCCCTCACAAACCGGAGCAACTCACTAGAAGGCTCATGGTTCCTAAAGGGAACAATGCATGTTTGATGATGAACGGGAGATAGCTTCCTCTTACGGCCTCCAATTTGTTTTACATTTAACATGCACTAATACAACTGTTATGTGAAAATTGGGAAAATTCTAGGGATCATTTTACCTTTTAAAAACATTTAAGTGATTTTCTAGCCATTTAATGACCGTAATTCAAATTTAAACTACATCTACATGCAATGGCTAACTATAACAGTTTGAAAAATCATATGTGTGTACTTGTGAGTGAGTTAATTCCACGTGCAGTAAATTAGAAGAAATTTTCAAACATATTGGTGTCACGGCATGGACAGCACTACTGCAGGATGCTGCTAACGTGACACTACGATCAGAGCCCCTTTGACGAAACTATGTGCGATGCATTAATCGCAAATGGTGATGTAAAAAACCATCAAAAAATATGCAAAATGTTTGCGATAAATGATACATCAAACACAATTCATATTTTAGTTGCATGTGCAATGCGGGGCATATGTTTGATCCATACGAACTGTTTGCGATGAGACAGAACAACAGAAACGGGCAGCCAGATCAAGGTGTGTTCGATAAACGACATATAGTTCGCTCCCATGAACCATTTGCGATGATCGACGTGAACACAAACGATTCGTCGTAACAAGATGTGTGTGATACCCATCAAATAGGTCAGTACTCAGAATTGTGTGCGGTCATTATAGACAGCCCATACGGCCTTTTTTCAGAATTGTGTGCTCGTCAGGGCACATAGTTCAACAAACCAACTTGTGGGCGATAATGTAGAAGATCTCTGTAAAATACACATTACTAACCGTTTATGATGAGATTGACGTGATAAACAGAGATAACAAATAAATATGAGCGAACGGAATCAAAGATATATATATACAGTTTGCTTAATTTAGTCCTTCCTCTTGTTGTTGTTGGATGGCCCCGCGACAGCGTCTTGGCGAGGACACTTCTTGCCGCTGGCCGTTGGCTTTTGATCGTTGACGTCGTTGTCATCGTCGTTGTTGTCATCGTCGTCGTCCTCCTCGTTCAACCATTCCTCCTCATCATCATCGTCGTCCTCTTCTTCGTACTCCTCGTCCATCTGGCTGTCGTCTGACGACTCCGGAGGCGGCGTCCCTTCCATGATCTGGATATAATCAAGGTCTGGGCTCGACGCCGGACTCATGGAAGACGAGCGGGATGATTCCGATGTTGACCTATGTCACAACCCTAGATCAGCCTTTGTTTGACTTTCCTTACTCATCAGGTCATCATGTTTAAATTCAAATGAATTTGAATTGGGGATGTTTAAACACTAGCATCAAATGGAATTCAAATAGGTTCAACCTAAAAATATTTTCAATGAACTTGAAATGCCCTTCAAAAATGTTCATGATTTATGGAAAAGGGTGAAAACCTTAACCAAAGATGATAAAAAAAATTCCAGGACATTTTTGGTCTTTGAATTAAATTAAGACTTATTTGAATTGGAGATATATTTTCCTATAAATACTTTTGTAACTCCAATAATTCTAAAAACTTGTGAGTGGCTTTGAATAATTTTTATCAGGCCACATAATAATTTTCAGAAGCTACAAAAATGGTTTAGTACCTTTATTAAATAAAAACAGACAAAATAATATAGAAAATAGTAATGGAAAAGAGAGAGGAGAAAACCTTACCTGGCGCTTACCTCCTGTGCAACCCACCTGGCAGTCCAGCCACCTGGCGGCCCAGCCCACCCGCAACACCCAGTCACCCCCAACCTCCCGCCAGGAGAATGAGGGGCGCGTGCTCGCCGCGCGCGTCCACACATGAGGCCACCTCCTGCTTCTGCCGACGCAGGAGAGGCTCTAGAAGCCTCCACGTGCCACCCGGGTCCCTGTCACTCGTCGCTCGTTGTCATTGCCTCCTCTATCTCGCTCTTCTCCCCACAGCCGAGCACTGCCGTCGCCACCGACTCCGTCCTCCGTGGCCACAGCCACTGCCTAGCCTCCCCAACACGTCCAGGAGCTCCGCCTCCTCGAGGACACACGCACAGCCGGACTCCCCACATCATCGCCATCTTCAACGTCTTCATCGCCAGCCGCCGGAGATCCCCCTTGCTGATCTGGTCGCTCCGGTGCTTCCCCGAGCTCGTCGACCTGCCCAGCGTGATCACCGTGAGCTCCTGTCCCGAACACCCCTCTCCTTTGCCTCGTTTGCACTCCGTAGCCACCACGTCTCCTTCACCCGAATGCACCATCGCCCAAGCTCGTCGTCGACGAGGCTCCGGTGACCAAATGGTCCCGTGCATATGCCCGTTGGCCTCCTAAGCACGTGTAGAACCTGTAGGCACTAACTGCTGATTCCCCCCACGCTGCGTCGTCATTTTCGTCGACGTCCGAGCTCTCGGCGCCGCGCTTGTCGCCACTGCCATCGCTTCTCTCCACCTCTAGCCGCCTCGATGCCACCCCTCGTCGCGCTCCACCCGTAGAGCCCAACCGTGCACGCTCTTGTCGCCGGAATCGTCCAGACGAGGAGCGCCGTCGCGTCCTGCTTAGCACTGGTGGCTAATCGCCGTTTACGTGACGTGGTGTCATTAGTTTAGAGTTAAGCACATGCTTAATTAACAACCACCCCCCGACACAGTCACGCACATGCGAGCCCCGCAGATAACTAACACTGGATTAATATCCACATAACCGTGAGCCTATGACATGTGGGCCCCGCAGGTCAGGTTTGACCTGGACTGGCCTTGTTGACCAGATGACGTCAGCATGACCTAGTGCTGATGCAGTAAAGTCTTTTCTGGAATTTAAATAAATCTAAATGATTTATTTATTTTCAGAAATGTCCAAAACTTCAAAAATTCATAGAAATCAATCGTAACTCCAACTGAAATGATTTATATATGAAAAATTATCAGAAAAATCAAATCTATCCATCTGTACCTTTTTCATGCATGTTAGAAAAACATATGGCTGCTATTTAGGGCAAATCAAATAATTGGCATTTGAATATCCACATATGGAGTTTGAATTTGAATCTTGGGTTCAAACGAACTTCATTTAACCTGTTGCTAGTTGCATTAGCTCAAATCGCTGCATATTGACATGTCATGATCATGCATCATATTGCGCATTGCATTAATCGCATTCTTCCTTGTTTGTTGGTTTTGTCCCCTCTTAGTAGACGTGGTTCCGATGATGAGATCAATGACACCGATGAAGAGCTATACTATCTTAAGAAGCACCAGGCAAGCAAAACCCCCTTGTTCATTCTGATACAATCCCACTCTCTCGCTCCTGGTCTCTTTTATTGCATTAGGACAACAACGATTGATCTGTTATATGTTGCGGTAGTTGAACCCCTTTTCCTATGCATGACCTTTCATTGCCACAGTAAATAGATGAAACCCACTAGCATGAGTACGAGTTGTTTGAGCCCTGATGTGCCTACTCATTCATGCTTGTTTTTCATGCCTACTACTGCTTAGAGTTGAGTCAGGTCTGATTCATCGGGGATGATTTGGAATGTGGTGAACATGTCCTGTTGTTGAGAGCTAAATGTGTGAACACGATTTGGTAAAGGTATCAGTGAGAGGCCATGTAGGAGTACATGGTGGGTTCTCTCATTGAAGCCGTCCTCAGGAACTAAGTTCTCTGTTTGTGATCCATGAAAAACTACTACCACACGTTGGGCCCTGAAATATGACCCCGCTCAACTTATTAACCCCCATTGTCCTCTGTCAAGGAGTTGCAAGTAGTTTCTGGTGTTTGTAGTATGCTGGAGGCCATGCGTGGCGTTGACCCGAGGGGTGGGCTGTGATCCGGTAGGCACGTGGCACGGTGTACCGGGACGCCAGTTTGGTGCCTCAGGAACCCCATACACATCGTTCGGGGCCGTAAGTGGAAACCTCGGTCGGACTCCCACTACTAGGGAAAAGCCTAGCAGTAGCGCGAGTTTTGGGTGTATCAGTAGCGCAGGCGCCCACGCTATTGATACGGCGCCACAGCTAACTTGTAGAAGTAGTGCATGTTGACACGCGCTACTGCTATACATGGTTAGCTGTAGCGCGCGTTGCAGTACAACGCTACTGCTAATTATCTGTAGCGGGTCTTATACCCCGCGCTACTACTATTACTTTCAAAAGCAAAAAATATCTTGATCCCTTGCGTGTTGTCAATGGCAGCAGTTGTTCGATCCAGCGATGGTTGGGGTCGCCGGAGGCATGAAAGAGCAGCGACAGACCAGATCCGGCGGTGGCTGTTGGAGGAGGGCCTGTTTCCATGGAAGAGCAAGGCAGCGGCATGGGGCTCCTCTTCCCGACCATGCCAGATATGGTCGTCCATGGCGACTACCTGCACGGGCATGGGCATGGGATTGTGAGTCAAACCAGAGGGAGAGAGAGGGAGAAAAAGAAAACCGAGGGAGAGAGGAAGGAGATGGAGGGAGTAGCGGGGCTGGTCACCGGTGGTTAGGTCTCCGGCGTGGTGGCGCGAGGCGGCGGCCTCCTAGACGCCGGTGGAAGACCGGTGAGCTCCTAGACACCGGTGGAGCATGGCGGCGCCCTCTTTCGGTGCCATGGAGGAGGAGGGGCGCATGGGCAAGAGGTCAATGTGAGAACGTATGGAGAGAGAGGAGGGAGTGGCAGAAGAGAGGAGGGATTTGGGGAAGGGGGAGGACGGGTGGGGAAAAGGTGGTGGGTGCAGATTAGCAGTAGCGCGGTACGTAAAACGCGCTGCTGCTAAGAAAGTAGCAGCAGCGCACTTTTGGTACAAGCGCTACTGCTAACCGGGACCAAAAGTGTGCCCGATTTGAAAATTAGCAGCAACGACCTCAGAAAAACCGCGCTACTGCTACAACTATAGAAGTAGCGCAGCTCGCGGCACCGCGCTGCTGCTAAATGGAGTTGGGTGGGCACTGTTGGTGTCAAAACCGGCGGATCTCGGGTAGGGGGTCCCGAACTGTGCGTCTAGGCTGGATGGTAACAGGAGGCAGGGGACACGATGTTTTACCCAGGTTCGGGCCCTCTTGATGGAGGTAAAACCCTACGTCCTTCTTGATTAATATTGATGATATGGGTAGTACAAGAGTAGATCTACCACGAGATCGGAGAGGCTAAACCCTAGAAGCTAGCCTATGGTATGATTGTATGTTATGGTTGTTGTCCTACGGACTAAAACCCTTCGGTTTATATAGACACCGGAGAGAGTTAGGGTTACACAAGGTCGGTTACAAAGGAGGAGATATCCATATCCGTATTGCCTAGCTTGCCTTCCACGCCAAGTAGAGTCCCATCCGGACACGAGACGAAGTCTTCAATCTTGTATCTTCATAGTCTAACAGTCCAGCCAAAGGATATAGTCCGGCTGTCCGGAGACCCCCTAATCCAGGACTCCCTCAGTAGCCCCTGAACCAGGCTTCAATGACGATGAGTCCGGCGCACAGTATTGTCTTCGGCATTGCAAGGTGGGTTCCTTCTCCGAATACACAGAAGAATTTGAATACGAGGATAGTGTCTGACCCTGCAAAATAAGTTCCACATTCCACCGTAGAGATAATAATATTTTCGCAGATCTAGTTTGCTGGCTTGTTTTGGCAGCATGACGTTATGTCATGGCCCGGTGTTTATTCGAACCGTTTCCTTCAACCAGCCCCGCACATAACGCGAGGCGGTTTTTCGACACGTCTTGTCAAAGCAAAGATTGTGTCCCCTTATTACGGGATTCTCATCAATACGGGCGTGGGTAACCCAACTGCCAAATCAATTACGATGCTTGGGCGATAAGCGAGTTTTATCAGGAAAGTGGGGACACTTAGTTTCGTCCACCCATATAAAGGGATAGGGATTCACCTTTCTATCCACGCCTTCTTCCTCCTTCGTTATCCGTTTTCGCACACTCGAGCTCTAGCGCCCAAGTCCACACTTCCCACCTCAACCTTCTCCAACCATGTACGGAGAGGGAGGCAGGTGGATGGTCTCCTCCGTCATGGAGGGAGACATCAAGAAGCCGCGCGGAGCCGGATACTTAGCCGCGAACATCGCGCATCGGCTGCCCGCTGCGGGGCAGATCGTCCCTACCCTGGAACCTCACAAGAGGGTAGTTTTCCTTCACCACTTCCTCCGCGGACTAGGGTTTCCCCTCCATCCATTCGTCCGTGGTCTCATGTTCTACTACGGGCTGGACTTTCATGATCTGGCCCCGAACTTCATCCTCAACATTTCGGCGTTCATCGTCGTGTGTGAGGCTTTCCTATGCATCCGGCCCCACTTCGGCCTGTGGTTAAAGACCTTCAACATCAAGCCGAAGGTGGTACGAGGCCAACAAGCAGAATGCGGCGGTGCCATGGTGGGCAAGATGCCCAACGTCATATGGCTCGAAGGCTCCTTCGTGGAGACAATAAAGGGATGGCTATCGGCGTGGTTCTACATCACCGAGCCACGCGACGCCAAATGGGCGGCAGCCCCCGAGTTTCGATCCGGATTGCCTACACGGCTCACTTCTTGGAAAGAAAAGGGCTTGTCGTGGGGTTCGTCAGTGGAGCTGGATGGACTCCAGAAATGTATCCGGAGTATGGTGAGCAAGAAGCTCAAGCTTGTCAACATACTCCAAGTTATGCTCATCCGCCGGATCCTCCCGTGTCAACAACGGGATTTTCCCTTGAGGGAGTTTGACTCGGCCCGGCACCAGACTCTGAGCGAGCTCTTTGATACGACGCACAAGGACGTCTGGAAGGTGCTGTTCAAGGGCGCCAAGGTCCCTCCTCTCGCCGAGGACCGCGGACTAAGCGCAAAGCACCTAGCGTGTTCAGTGAGTTCAATACGTCCCGTAAGACATTTATTTTCCCTCGCTTAATTATGTGCGGGATCTAATCTCCATGCCTTTGACAGGACTAGGTGGAGATGTCGGGGCAGATCGACCGTCCGGCCCCTTTGCCCGAAGATACTGCGGGCGCTCTCCTAACAGAGATGCTGACTCCGGCTCCTTACAAGGTGCCGGATAAGACCAAGAAGGCCAAGGGAACCCGAAAGAGTTCCCGGCGACAGGTGTTATCGGACTCATCGTCCGATAACTCTGTGGCACACTCCTCCCCAGAAGACGAGGAGGAAGAAGAAGATGTTCCCCCTCCAGGCGGGGGAGACAATAAAAGGAAGGCCGCCCCAACTGGGGAGGCCGAAGGGTCCAAGAAGGGAAGGACTCTCCTTCCGGACAGTTCCACCGCCGCCGACGAAGGCGAAGACGAGTGGTTGCCCAGGGCCAAGCCCCTGAGGAGATTGTAAGTATTTGGATACCACAATAACTCATAGGATTCCTTTGTCGCACTGCTTTCCCTAACACCGAACATAATTATGCAGGCCGCCACGAGCCAATATCGAGGTATCATCGGACGGCTCCCTGGGCTCGTCGGACATGGACATCGATCCAGTCCCGACCGCCACCTCCCCTCATCCTGCCGACGACGCCGAGGTGTTGTCTCAAGAGGCACCGGATCGAGGGGAGACAGTCCCGGAGGCGCCTCAAGGCGACCTTCTGGACTCCGGGAGCCGAGGGGACGGGGCCCCTGAGAGCTCAGAGTTCGGCTCTTAGCCGAACACCGCGCCGGAACCTCCAGCGGTTCCAGGCTCGGGCAGGCGGCCTCCTTCTAAGAGGGGCAAGACGCCTGTGTTGGTGACCTCTGTCCATCTAGAGGCGCCGGACAATCTACTGGAAGTGCTTCGCAGCGCTTCCATCGATGAGGAGCACCGCACTATCATGAGTGCGGTGATCCAGAAGGTTTAGTCCGCCAAGAGCGGATTGACCGAAGCCTGTTCCAGCCTTCTAAAAGGCTTCGAGTAAGTGTTTTAAAATGTAGTAGGAATATTACCGCATAGACAGTAGCCCCTGATGCTTTGTTCGGTGTTCACCAAGAAAAGCCGAACAGAGGATCAAATAATATCGCAGGAGTCTAATATAAGTGAGTCAATATGCATATGCAGGCTTCGCTGCTGGCGTCCGCCGCACTGACTGCGGAGGTTGCCGTACTGAAGAAGGCCCTCGAGGGGTCCAGGAAAGAGCTCGGCCTAGCCAAGAGGCAGCTCGAGGAGAACAAGGGTAAGTAATGCCCTGTCTATAGATATGTATATATAAAAGAAGACGCGATTGCAAAATGACAGGATCATCGAATATTTGCCAGGGGCCACGACCGAGGTGGCGACCCTGAAGCAAGCGCTAACCAAGGCCGAAGATAAAGCGGCCAAGGAGCGCACCGAGCGAGAGAAGCACGAGGCTCGGGTGGGCGAGGTGCAGCAAGAGCTCCAGGCTCTCGTAGCGAAGCACGAGGCGTTGGAGCTTGACTCAAAGACACGGGAGTCCGAGCTTGCCGCGGCCCTCGAGAGTGCAAAAAGTGCCAAGGCCGAAGCCCAAAAGGCCCTCCAAGAGATCGACGCGATGAAGAAGATAACGACGGGTAAGGCTTTCTATATGCAAAGCAAGCATGTAAAAGTAAATTACCGATTACTTACCCGGATCCGGAGCTCTTCAGGAGCATTCGCAGATTTGCCCTGCAGTGTGTCCGGTGTCGCACAATTTTACCAGGCCGAGGATGGAAGCTCGACGGAGAAGCTGTTCTGGTCTCAGTATGCTGAGGCCGGACATCCGGTGCCAATGAGCGACCAGCTGAAGCAGATGGTCGAGCTACATAAGGAGGCCGATCAGGCCATGAAGAGCTTTATAGTTCGGCTGTGGCCTGGCGACGCCCTTCCGAATAGCTTCTTCGGCTTGGTGAGGCGGCTTGTGGATGCCTGCCCGCGGCTGGAGGTCGTCAAGCGATCTGTCTGCATTGAAGGTGCACGCCAGGCTTTTGCCCATGTGAAATTGCAGTGGGTCAAGCTAGACGCCGTGAAGCTGATCAAGGAGGGGCCGCCGGAGGGCAAGGAGCACCGCCACCCCGAGATGTACTACGAGGGTGTTCTGCCGGGTGGCCGTCTCATTGCGGACGAGTGTTCGAAAGATGTAATATTTGAGTGAGACTTGCTCATTTTATCCTGTATTTATGAAAACTTGTTTCATATGCTCTATGCAACGCTTGTTTGAATTTAAAATATTACCTTCTGTTTGGTTGTTTATCTAAGCTGAGATATGGCTAGTCCTCGGCTTCTGCCCCCATGCCACGAGTGCTGGGGTGTTCGGGATAAACCCGAGAACTCTTGTTCCCATGTTTGGGTCCTTCGAGGGAGGTGCTCAGCACAATGGACAAGGCAACCAGACTAATAATGCTTTATCACTCTCACTTAGCCATAGAATTCTATAATTTTAAATTTCGGCGAAGCCCCTGGTATTCGGAAGGCCGAATTCGGGGCGCGATACATGCCTTTAAGCCGGACAGGGCCGGCCCCTCGCTCTAAGCGGCATAAGTCTTTAGGGACTCGAAAACCTCGCCGAACAGCGACCAGTCTCTCGCCTTATCATGACAGTCAGTTTTAGCTTTCTCTACTGAGGTGCTGAACCCAGCAGAACCGGGGCACAATCGCAGTAGTTCTCCTAGCGCTACCTTAGCCGATAGAGCGGAACGTAAGGTACCAAAACATAGGAGCCGGGCAAACCCAACATTTGACCAAACACATGATTCGGAGCTGATGCATATAAGTTCAGGGTGCCGCACTTGTGAAAGTGTTCGGACTTTTCACACCGTATTGTGGGGTACGTAAGCCCCTAGTGTATTGGCTGTACCAAAGTGTACGGTTGCAAGGTGTCATTAATGAACACACACACACACACACATATATATAATAAGAATGCAATAATAGGCGTAATGTCTTGCATTGTTTATTCAAAAAATTGCGTTAAGGCAGAGTGATACAGATAGTGCGATAAGAAAAGAGTAGGACTATGTCCCTTCCAAGGACAAGCTGAGGAATGATATTAAATCGAATATTTCGCTCATTACTGTAATCCACCTGGGAATTCCGTGGTATGAATAGTTGTCTGCCTCCTTGGTGGCTGCATCATGTGTTCGGCAATAGTGCTGCCGGACAGTGTTTCCAGAGATTAAGGTCTTGAAAAAAGGAAAAATAACCAAACGGGAAGCCCCTAGTGCGGTTTAAGCCGCGTCTTGGGGCGTGCCGTAGTTGTGCCCCCCGCCCCATCTGTGCCCATGGCATTTTTAATGCGTAATTATGTACACGTGGCACGAGTTTCGCCGCTGGGATGGGATTGGGGTGACCGCCGTATTGCTACGCGAGCTCAAATCGCGCCAGGTGGTCTATTTGCCAATTGCTCCGAGCGCGCTTGAAGGTGTCCGGGCTTTGAAGCACTGAATTGGTTGATTGCCTTGAGAGGCTGCTTTGCACTTCTGCTGCGAGGGCTGCGGTGTGCTCCTCTGTTCGGAGAGAGCGATTTGTGTTTCCATTGACTATAATCACTCCGCGAGGTCCTGGCATCTTGAGCTTGAGGTATGCATAATGTGGTACCGCATTGAATCTAGCAAATGCGGTTCGCCCGAGCAGCGCGCGATAACCACTGCGGAACGGGACTATATCAAAGATTAACTCTTCGCTTCGGAATTTATCCGGGGATCCGAAGACCACTTCCAGTGTAATTGAGCCTGTGCAATGGGCCTCTACACCTGGAATGATGCCTTTAAAGGTCGTTTTTGTGGGTTTGATCCTTGAGGGGTCTATACCCATTTTGCACACTGTGTCCTGATAAAGCAGGTTCAGGCTGCTGCCGCCATCCATAAGGACTCGAGTGAGGTGGAATCCATCAATGATTGGTTTTAGGAACAGTGCGGCGAATCCACCATGATGGATACTAGTGGGGTGGTCCCTGCGATCGAAGGTGATCGGACAGGAGGACCAAGGGTTGAATTTTGGGGCGACTGGCTCCAACGCATATACGTCCCTGAGCGCACGCTTCCGCTCCCTCTTGGGGATGTGGGTTGCGTATATCATGTTCACCGTCCGCACTTGCGGGGGAAACCTCTTCTGTCCTCCGATGTGCGGCTGCCGGTGCTCTTCATCGTCATCGCTATGCGGCCCCTTGTCCTTGTTTTCGGCAGTTAACTTGCCGGCCTGCTTAAACACCCAACAATCCCTGTTGGTGTGATTGGCTGGCTTGTCTAGGGTACCATGTATTTGAGACGAGCGATCGAGTATACGGTCCAAGCTGGACGGACCTGGCGTACTTTGTTTGAATGGTTTTTCCGCTGACCGGGTTTAGAGCCTTTGAATCCGACATTGACTGTCGTATCCTCGGTGTTTTCGCTGTTAATACGGCGCTTATGTTTGTTGCGACGCGAACTGCTATTGCCGTCCTTGGTATCCGGGGTACCATGGTTCTTTGATATGTTATTACTGCGAGCCAGCCAGCTGTCTTCTCCCGCGCAAAAGCGGGTCATGAGCGTCATGAGAGCTGCCATAGATTTCGGCTTTTCCTGACTAAGGTGCCGGGCTAGCCACTCGTCTCGGATGTTGTGTTTGAAAGCCGCTAAGGCCTCTGCATCCGGACAGTCGACGATCTGATTTTTCTTTGTTAGGAACCGAGTCCAGAATTGCCTGGCCGACTCTTCTGGCTGCTGAATTATATGGCTCAAGTCATCGGCGTCTGGTGGTCGCACATAAGTGCCCTGAAATTTGTCGAGGAATGCGGCTTCCAGATCTTCCCAACAGCTAATGGAGTCCGCTGGCAAGCTGTTAAGCCAATGCCGCGCTGGTCCTTTGAGCTTTAGTGGGAGGTATTTGATGGCATGTAAGTCATCACCGTGGGCCATGTGGATGTGGAGGAGGAAATCCTCAATCCATACTGCAGGATCTGTTGTGCCGTCGTATGATTCAATATTTACAGGTTTGAAACCTTCTGGGAATTGATGTTCCATTACTTCGTCTGTGAAGCATAAGGGGTGTGCGACGCCTTTGTATTGGGCTATGTCGCGACGCAGCTCGAATGGGTCTTGCCTGCTGTGTTCGGCCCAGCCGGATTTGCTTTTAATGTATCCGGCGTGACGTTTATCGTCTCGCAGAGTAGTGCGCCCTCGTGATCCGTAGATCGATCTCGCATACTTTGCTTTGTCCTCCTATATGTCTCACAGGTCTGGCGTATCTCCCCATGCCTTTTTATTTGGATGGCGTCGGGGTGGAGGATGAGCTTTTGGCTGGAATGCCTCTCTATCGCGGCCATGAGGTGGCCGATCAACCGTATCATACGCTTCTTCCTCCAGTCGGGGTAGTAACCTGCACTTTGGGTAACTCCTGGAGGGGCGCTCGAGTTTATATTCCTCGTCCGCGAGGACTTCAGTCCATCTGTCAGCTAGCAGATTTTGATCAGCTTGAAGCTGCTGCTGCTTTTTCTTTAGGCTATTTGCCGTGTCCATAAGCCGGCGCTTGAAGCGCTCTTGTTCGACGGGATCCTCTGGTACGGCGAATTCATCGTCGCCGAGGCTTGCCTCGTCTTCGGAGGGGGGATGTAATTGTCATCCTCCTCCTCTCCATTTGCCGCTCTCTCAGGAGAGCTAGCTCCTTCATCCTCCTGCTCTAAATCTTGCTGGAGGGGATTGTTGTTGTCTTCGGCACTATTCGGAGTGTTATTATCTCCTGTGCCGGTATCACCACTTTTGCTTTGGCGGGACTTAGAGCGGCGCCGCTGACGTCGGTGCTTGGGTTGCTTCTTGGAGGGGTCATCCTCCGCTATCTCGTTGCCATTGCCTTCATTGGGTGTATCCACCATGTATATGTCATATGACGAGGTGGCTTTCCAGTGCCCTATGGGCGCTGGTTCATGTTCGTCTCCTACATCGTCGTCCATACCATCGATGTCTTCGGAGTCGAAGTCGAGCATGTTGATTAAATCATCGACAGTGGCTACGAAGTGGGTGGTGAGTGGGCGTCGAATTTCTTTGTCGTCCGCATCCCAATCCTGTTAGCCATAATCCGGCCAGGGCTCTCCTGACAAAGAGAGAGACCTTAGTGAATTTAGAATGTCGCCGAAGGGCGAGTGCTGAAAGATATCCGCGGTGGTGAATTCCATGATCGGCGCCCAATCGGATTCGATTCGCAGGGGCGCGGATGGTTCGGAGTCTGAAAAAGAGTCCGACACATTCGATTAGGCTGGTGCTCGGCTCGACCGCCGTTGAGACTACAGCCCCTGAGGCGGTGTCTAGCCACTCATCCTCGATTGGCGCAGTTGGCTCCGAGCTAAGGGTCGGAGCTGATGCGGGTGCGGCCTCTGGGGTACTGTTCGGCGACAGAGCTAGGTCATACCCATCGTGAAAGTGCGGCGCACCCGGCTGTGGCTCGAATCCGTCGAAGATCAAGTCTCCGCGGGTGTCGGCTGTGTAGTTCAAACTTCCAAATCTGACCTGATGGCCAGGGGCATAGCTTTCAATCTGCTCCAGATGGCCAAGCGAATTAGCCCGCAGTGCAAAGCCGCCGAATACAAAGATCTGTCTGGGGAGAAAAGTCTCACCCTGGACTGCATTGCTATGGATGATAGTAGGAGCCATGAAGCCTAACGGCAATGACACAGAGGAACTCTCAATGAAAGCACCAATGTTGGTGTCAAAACCGGCAGATCTTGGGTAGGGGTTCCCGAACTATGCGTCTAGGCCGGATGGTAACAGGAGGCAGGGGACACGATGTTTTACCCAGGTTCGGGCCCTCTTGATGGAGGTAAAACCCTACGTCCTGCTTGATTAATATTGATGATATGGGTAGTACAAGAGTAGATCTACCACGAGATCGGAGAGGCTAAACCCTAGAAGCTAGCCTATGGTATGATTGTATGTTATGGTTGTTGTCCTACGGACTAAAACCCTTCGGTTTATATAGACACCGGAGAGGGTTAGGGTTACATAAGGTCGGTTACAAAGGAGGATATATCCATATCCGTATTGCCTAGCTTGCCTTCCACGCCAAGTAGAGTCCCATCCGGACACGAGACGAAGTCTTCAATCTTGTATGTTCATAGTCTAACAGTCCGGCCAAAGGATATAGTCCGGCTGTCCGGAGACCCCCTAATCCAGGACTCCCTCAGGCACTGTCGGTCGATATTTGTAGCAGCGCGGGTTACGCCGAGTGCGCTACTGCTAAGCACTTGTCAGTAGCGGGTTTTCCACACCCGCGCTAATGCTAATTAGCAGCAACGCTCCTTTTTCAGCTGCGCCGCTGCTAAGATTCTGTGTAAAGGGTTTTCCCTAGTAGTGTCCCTTAGGATGGAACATGAATAGGTGATAAACCTGGACTAGGGACTTGTGTGGTTAGTCAGGTCATGTTCTACAACCACGTCGGCTTTTGCTTGAAGTCTGCCGAGCACATGTCGTGTGCAAACACCAAGTGGTGGAAACAGGGTTAAAATGATCTATTTGAATAGCCGCGTCCGCGGTAAAGGACCTCTGGTTGCCTATAGAGTTCATAGACAAGTGAAAGTGGATACTCTAAAATGCGCAAGTAAGCCTGAGTGCTATGGATGGCGTTCTCGTATCAAGACGGGGGCGGATCCAGAGTGGTGTATTGATTGGTGAATATGTGGACTCGTGTGAGCCACCTCAAAAGAGTTACTTGCAGACGTAGTTCAGGATAGCCACTGAGTCAAAGCTGGCTTGCTGCAGTCAAACTCCACCACCCATTTATTGATACTGATGCATATGTAGCTAGTTCTGATGTAAGTCTTGCTGGGTACATTCGTACTCATGTTTGCTTATTTTATGTTTTCGCAGAGAGACTTCAGTCTCACTAGTAGTTCCGCGTGGACTTCGATGTTTAGCTTGTTACCTCAAGTACGATCTTGTTGAAGGAAATATGCCCTAGATGCAATAATAAAGTTTTTATTTATATTTCCTTATATCATGGTAAATGTTTATTATTCATGCTAGAATTGTATTAACCGAAAACTTAGTACATGTGTGAATACATAGACAAACAGAGTGTCACTAGTTTGCCTCTACTTGACTAGCTCGTTGAATGAATGATGGTTATGTTTCCTAAACCATAGACATGAGTTGTCATTTGATTAACGGTATCACATCATTAGAGAATGATGTGATGGACTTGACCCATCCATTTGCTTAGCACGATGATCGATAAGTTTGTTGCTATTGTTTTCTCCATTACTATACATGTTCCTATGACTATGAGATCATGCAACTCCTGAGTACCGGAGGAACACTTTGTGTGCTACCAAATGTCACAACGTAACTGGGTGATTATAAAGGTGCTCTACAGGTGTCTCCGATGGTGCTTGTTGAGTTGGCATAGATCGAGATTAGGATTTGTCACTCCGATTGTCGGAGAGGTATCTCTGGGCCCTCTTGGTAATGTACATCACTATAAGCCTTGCAAGCAATGTAGCTAATGAGTTAGTTACGGGATATAGCACTATGGAACGAGTAAAGAGACTTGCCGGTAACGAGATTGAACTAGGTATTGAGATACCGACGATCGAATCTCGGGCAAGTAACATACCGATGACAAAGGGAACAACATATGTTGTTATGCGGCTTGACCGATAAAGATCTTCGTAGAATATGTAGGAGCCAATATGACCATCCAGGTTCCGCTATTGGTTATTGACCGCAGACGTGTCTCAGTCATGTCTACATAGTTCTCGAACCCATAGGGTCCGCACGCTTAACGTTCAGTGACGATCGGTATTATGAGTTTATGTGATTTGATGTACCGATGGTAGTTCGGACTCCCGGATGAGATCGGGAACATGACGAGGAGTCTCGAAATGATCGAGACGTAAAGATTGATATATTGGACGACTATATTCGGACATTGGAAAGTCCCGAGTGATTCGGGTATTTTTTGGAGTATTGGGGAGTTACGAGAATACGGGGAAGAAGTATTCGGCCTCATGGGCCAAGTGGTGGAAGAGAGGAGGTAGGGCGCATGCCCCCCCTACCCCAAACCGAATAGGACTAGGGGGCCAGCCTTCCTTTCCTTATTTCCTTCCTCTCCTTCCTTCTCTCTCCTCCTTCCTTTCCCCCTCCTAGTAGGAGTAGGAAAGGGGAGTCCTACTCCTACTAGGAGAAGGACTCCTCCTCATGGCGCGCCCTGCAAGGGACGGCCGGCCTCCCCCTTGCTCCTTTATATACGGGGGTAGGGGGCATCCTAGAACACACAATTTGATTGTTCCAAGCCGTGTGCGGTGCCCCTCCACCATAATCCACCTCGATCATATCGTAGCGGTGCTTAGGCGAAGCCCCTGCGTCGGTAGCAACATCATCACCGTGATCACGCCGTTGTGCTAACAAAACTCTCCCGTGAAGCTCTGCTGGATCGAAGTTCATGGGATGTCATCAAGCTGAACGTGTGCTAATCTCGGAGGTGCCGTGTGTTCGGTACTTGGATCGGTCAGATCATGAAGACGTTCAACTACATCAACCGCGTTCTCATAACGCTTAAGCTTACGGTCTACGAGGGTACGTAGATGATACTCGCCCCTCTTGTTGTTGTGCATCACCATGATCTTGCGTATGCATAGGATTTTTTTTGAAATTATTATGTTCCCCAATAGTGGCATCCGAGCCAGGTTTATGCGTAGATGTTATATGCACGAGTAGAACACAAGTGATTTGTGGGCGATACAAGCCATACTACTTACCAGCATGTCATACTTTGGTTCGGCGGTATTGTTGGATGAAGCGGCCGGGACCGACATTACACGTACGCTTACACGAGACTGGTTCTACCGACGTGCTTTGCACACAGGTGGCTGGCGGGTGTCAGTTTCTCCAACTTTAGTTGAACCGAGTGTGACTACACTCGGTCCTTGTTGAAGGTTAAAACAATTCTAACTTGACAAAATATTGTTGCGGTTTTGATGCGTAGGTAGGAACGGTTCTTGCTCAGAACATAGCAGCCACGTAAAACTTGCAACAACAAAGTAGAGGACGTCTAACTTGTTTTTGCAGGGCATGTTGTGATGTGATATGGTCAAGGCATGATGCTATATTTTATTGTATGAGGTAATCATGTTTTGTAACGGTGTTATCGACAACTGGCAGGAGCAATATGGTTGTCAATTTATTGTATGCAATGCAAATGCCCTGTAATTGCTTTACTTTATCAATAAATGGTAGTGATAGTCGTAGAAGCAAATTTGGCGAGACGACAATGATGCTACGATGGAGGTCAAGGTGTCGTGCCGGTGACGATGGTGATCATGACGGTGCTTTGGAGATGGAGATCAAAGGCACAAGATGATGATGGCCATATCATATCATTTATATTGATTGCATATGATGTTTATCCTTTATGCATCTTATTCTTCTTGATCGATGGTAGCATTATAAGATGATCTCTCACTAAATTTCAAGGTACAGATGTTCTCCCTGAGTATGCACCGTTGCCAAAGTTTGTCGTGCTGAGACACCACGTGATGATCGGGTGTGATAAGCTCTACGTTCACATACGACGGGTGCAAGCCTGATTTGCACACGCAGAAATACTCGGGTTAAACTTGACGAGCCTATCATATGCAGATATGGCCTCGGAACACTGGAGACCGAAAGGTCGAGCGTGAATTATATAGTAGATATGATCAACATAGTGATGTTCACCATTGAAAACTACTTCATCTCACGTGATGATCGGACATGGTTTAGTTGATTTGGATCATGTGATCATTTAGATGATTAGAGGGATGTCTATCTAAGTGGGAGTTCTTAAGTAATATGATTAATTGAACTTTAATTTATCATGAACATAATCCTGATAGTATTTGCATATCTATGTTGTAGATCAATAGCTTGCGATGTACCTCCCCGTTTATTTTTTGATATGTTCCTAGAGAAAGCTAAGTTGAAAGATGGCAGTAGCAATGATGCCGACTAACTCCGTGATCTGAGGATTATCCTCATTGCTGCATAGAAGAATTTTGTCCTTGATGCACCGCTAGGTGACGGACCTATTGCAGGAGCAGATACAGACGTTATGAACGTTTGGTAAAGCTCGGTATGATGACTATGTGATAGTTTAGTGCACCATGCTTTATGTCTTAGAACCAGGCCTTCAAAAATGTTTTGAACGCCACAGAGCATATAAGATGTTCCAAGATTTAAATTGGTATCTCATGCTCATGCCCATGTCGAGAGGTATGAGACCTCTGACAGTACTTTGCCTACAAGATGGAGGAGAATAGCTCAACCACTGAGCATGTGCTCAGATTGTCTGGGTACTACAATTGCTTGAATCAAGTGGGATTTAATCTTCCAGATAAAATAGTGATTGACAGAGTTCTCTAGTCACTATCACCAAGTTACGGAAACGGTTCCCAAGCTCTTCGTGATGCTAAAATCGACGAAGGTAGAAATCCAGAAAAGTATCAAGTGTTGATGGTTGACAAGACCACTAGTTTCAAGAAAAGGGCAAAGGGAAGAAGGGGAACTTCAAGAAAAATGGCAAGCAAGTTGCTGCTCAAGTGAAGAAGCCCAAGTCTAGACCTAAACTTGAGACTAAGTGCTTCTACTGAAGGAAATATGCCCAAGAATAAAGTTTTTATTTATTTCCTCATATCATGATAAATGTTTATTATTCATGCTAGAATTGTATTAACCGGAAACTTAGTACATGTGTGAATACATAGACAAACAGAGTGTCACTAGTATGCCTCTACTTGACTAGCTCGTTAATCAAAAATGGTTAAGTTTCCTAACCATAGACATGAGTTGTCATTTGATTAATGGGATCACATCATTAGAAGAATGATGTGATTGACTTGACCCATTCCGTTAGCTTAGCACTTGATCGTTTAGTTTACTGCTATTGCTTTCTTCATGACTCATACATGTTCCTCTAACTATGAGGTTATGCAACTCCCGATTACCGGAGGAACACTTTGTGTGATACCAAACGTCACAACGTAACTGGGTGATTATAAAGGTGCTCTACAGGTGTCTCCAATGGTACTTGTTGAGTGGGCATACATCAGGATTAGGACTTGTCACTCCGATTGTCGGAGAGGTATCTCTGGGCCCACTCGGTAATGCACATCACTATAAGCCTTGGAAGCATTGTAACTAATGAGTTAGTTGCAAGATGATGTATTATGGAACGAGTAAAGAGAATTGCCTGTAACGAGATTGAACTAGGTATTGAGATACCGACGATCGAATCTCGGGCAAGTAACATACCGATGACAAAGGGAACAATGTTTGTTGTTATGCGGTTTGACCAATAAAGATCTTCGTAGAATATGTGGGAGCCAATATGAGCATCCAGGTTCCGCTATTGGTTATTGACCGAAAACGTGTCTCGATCATGTCTACATAGTTCTCGGACCCGTAGGGTCCGCACTCTTAAAGTTTGGTGACGATCGGTATTATGAGTTTTTGTGTTTTGATGTACCAAAGGTAGTTCGGAGTTCCGGATATGATCACAGACATGACGAGGAGTCTCAAAATGGTCGAGATGTAAAGATCGATAGATTGGACGACTATATTCGGACACCGGAAGTGTTCCGGGTGGTTTCGGAGAAAACCGGAGTGCCGGAGGGTTACCGGAACCCCCCAGGAGAAATAGTGGGCCTTATGGGCCTTAGTGGAGAGAAAGAGAGGGCTGGCCTAGGGCAGGCCGCGCCCCCCTCCCCCTTTGGTCCGGATTGGACTAGGAGAGGGGGGGGGGCGGCGCCTCCCTTTCCTTCTCTCTCTCCCTTCCTTTCCCCCTCCTAGTAGGAGTAGGAAAGAGGGGAGTCCTACTCCTAGTAGGAGGACTCCTCCTCCTGGCGCGCCTACAGGGACTGGCCGGCCTCCCCCCTTGGTCCTTTATATACGGGGGCAGGGGCACGTCTAGACACACAAGTTGATCTGTTGATCTCTCGCGGCCGTGTGCGGTGCCCCCCTCCACCATAATCCACCTTGATCATATCGTAGTGGTGCTTAGGCGAAGCCCTGCGTCGGTAGCATCATCATCACCGTCATCACGCCGTCGTGCTGGTGAAACTCTCCCGTGAAGCTCTGCTGGATCGGAGTTCGTGGGACGTCATCGAGATGAACATGTGCTGAACTCAGAGGTGTCGTTCGTTCGGTACTTGGATCGGTCGGATCGTGAAGACATACAACTACATCAACCGCGTTGTGCTAACGCTTCCGCTTTCGGTCTATGAGGGTACGTGGACACACTCTCCCCTCCCGTTGCTATGCATCACCATGATCCTGTGTGTGCGTAGGAATTTTTTTGAAATTACTACGTTTCCAACAGTGACATCCAAGCCAGGTTTACGCGTAGATGTTATATGCACGAGTAGAACACAAGTTAGTTCTGGACGATACAAGTCATACTTCTTACTAGCATTGTCACACTTTGGTTTGGCGGTATTGTTGGATGAAGCGGCCCGGACCGACATTACGCCTACGCTTACGCGAGACTGGTTCTACCGACGTGCTTTGCACACAGGTGGTTGGCGGGTGTCAGTTTCTCCAACTTTAGTTGAATCGAGTGTGGCTACGCCCGATCCTTGAGAAGGTTAAAACAACACTAACTTGACAAACTATCATTGTGGTTTTGATGCTTAGGTAAGAACGGTTCTTGCTTAGCCCGTAGCAGCCACGTAAAACTTGCAACAACCAAGTAGAGGACGTCTAACTTGTTTTTGCAGGGCATGTTGTGATGTGATATGGTCAAGACATGATGCTATATTTTATTGTATGAGATGATCATGTTTTGTAACCGAGTTATCGGTAACTGGCAGGAGCCATATGGTTGTCGCTTTATTGTATGCAATGCAATCGCCCTGTAATGGCTTCACTTTATCACTAAGCGGTAGCGGTAGCCGTAGAAGCAATATTTGGCGAGACGACAACGATGCTACGATGGAGATCAAGGTGTCGCGCCGGTGACAATGGTGATTATGACGGTGCTTCAGAGACGGAGATCACAAGCACAAGATGATGATGGCCAAATCGTATCACTTATATTGATTGCATGTGATGTTTATCTTTTATGCATCTTATTTTGCTTAGATCGACGGTAGCATTATAAGATGATCTCTCAGTAAATTTCAAGGTACAAGTGTTCTCCCTAAGTATGGACCATTGCGAAAGTTTGTCGTGCTGAGACACCACGTGATGATCGGGTGTGATAAGCTCTACGTTCACATACTATGGGTGCAAGCCGTTTTTGCACATGCAGAATACTCGGGTTAAACTTGACGAGCCTAGCATATGCAGATATGGCCTCGGAACACTAGAGACCGAAAGGTCGAGCGTGCATCATATAGAAGATATGATCAACATAGTGATGTTCACCATTGAAAAGTACTCCATCTCACGTGATGACCGGACATGGTTTAGTTGATATGGATCACGTAATCACTTAGATGATTAGAGGGATGTCTATCTAAGTGGGAGTTCTTTAATAATTTGATTAACTGAACTTTAATTTATCATGAACTTAGTACCTGATAGTATTTTGCATGTCTATGTTGTTGTACATAGATGGCCCGTGTTGTTGTTCCTTTGAATTTTAATGCGTTCCTTGAGAAAGCAAAGTTGAAAGATAATGGCAGAAATTACACGGACTGGGTCCATAACTTTAGGATTATCCTCATTGCTGCACAGAAGAATTACATCCTGGAAGCACCGCTAGGTGCCAAATATGCTGCAGGAGCAACACCAGGTGTTATGAACGTCTGGCAGAGCAAAGCTGATGACTACTCGATAGTTCAGTGTGCCATGCTTTACGGCTTAGGACCGGGACTTCAACGACGTTTTGAACGTCATGGAGAATATGAGATGTTCCAGGAGTTGAAGTTAATATTTCAAGCAAATGCCCGGATTGAGAGATATGATGTCTCCAATAAGTTCTACAGCAGCAAGATGGAGGAGAATAGTTCTGTCAGTGAGCATACACTGAGAATGTATGGGTATAACAATCACTTGATTCAACTATGAGTTAATCTTCCGGATGATAGTGTTATTGACAGAATTCTTCAATCACTGCCACCAAGCTACAAGAGCTTCGTGATGAACTATAACATGCAAGGGATGGATAAGATGATTCCCGAGCTCTTGGCAATGCTAAAGGCTGCAGAGGTAGAAATCAAAAAGGAGCATCAAGTGGTGATGGTAAACAAGACCATAAGTTTCAAGAAAAAGGGCAAAGGGAAGAAGAAGGGGAACTTCAAGAAGAATGGCAAACAAGTTGCGGTTCAGGAGAAGAAACACATGTCTGGACCTAACCTGAGACTGAGTGCTTCTACTGCAAACAGATTGGTCACTGGATGCGGAACTGCCCCAAGTATTTGGCGGATAAGAAGGATGGCAAGGTGAACAAAGGTATATGTGATATACATGTTAGTGATGTGTACCTTACTAATTCTCGCAGTAGTGCCTGGGTATTTGATACTGGTTCTATTGCTAATATTTGCAACTCGAAACAGGGACTACGGATTAAGCGAAGATTAGCAAAGGACGAGGTGACGATGTACGTGGGAAATGGTTCCAAAGTCGATGTGATTGTGGTCGGCACGCTACCTCTACATCTTCCTTCGGGATTAGTTTTAGACCTAAATAATTGTTATTTGGTGCCAGCATTGAGCATGAAAATTATATCTGGATCTTGTTTAATGCGATACGGTTATTCATTTAAATCAAAGAATAATGGTTGTTCTATTTATATGAGTAATATCTTTTATTGTCATGCACCCTTAAAGAGTGGTCTATTCTTTTTGAATCTCGATAGTGAAGATACACATATTCATAGTATTGAAGCTAAAAGATGCAGAGTTGATAATGATATTGCAACTTATTTGTGGCACTGCTGTTTGGGTCATATTGGTGTAAAGCGCATGAAGAAACTCCATTTTGATGGACTTTTGGAATCACTTGATTATGAATCACTTGGTACTTACAAACCATGCCTCATGGGCAAGATGACTAAAACACCATTCTCCGGAAGAATGGAGTGAGCAACAGATTTGTTGGAAATCATACATACCGATGTATGTGGTTCGATGAATGTTGAGGCTCATGGCGGATATCGTTATTTTCTCACCTTCACAGATGATTTGAGTAGATATGGGTATATCTACTTGATGAAACATAAGTCTGAAATATTTGAAAAGTTCAAAGAAGTTCAGAGTGAAGTGGAAAATCATCGTAACAAGAAAATAAAGTTTCTACGATCTGATCATGGAGGAGAATATTTGAGTTACGAGTTTAGTGTTCATTTGAAACAATGTGGAATAGTTTCGCAACTCACGCCACCCGGAACACCATAGCGTAATGGTGTGTCCGAACGTCATAATCGTACTTTACTAGATATGGTGCGATCTATGATGTCTCTTACTGATTTACCGCTATCATTTTGGGGTTATGCTTTAGAGACGGCTGCATTCACGTTAAATAGGGCACCATCTAAATCCATTGAGATGACTCCTTATGAACTGTGGTTTGGCAAGAAGCCAAAGTTGTCATTTCTTAAAGTTTGGGGTTGTGACGCTTATGTGAAAAAGCATCAACCCGATAAGCTCGAACCCAAATCGGAGAAATGTGTCTTCATAGGATACCCAAAAGAAACAGTTGGGTACACCTTCTATCATAGATCCGAAGGCAAGACTTTTGTTGCTAAGAATGGATCCTTTCTAGAGAAGGAGTTTCTCTTGAAAGAAGTGAGTGGGAGGAAAGTAGAACTTGATGAGGTAACTGTACCTACTCCCTTATTGGAAAGTAGTTCATCACAGAAACCGGTTCCTGTGACACCTACACCAGTTAGTGAGGAAACTAATGATGATGATCATGAAACTTTACATCAAATTACTACCGAACCTCGTAGGTCAACCTGAGTAAGATCTACACCAGAGTGGTACGGTAATCCTGTTCTAGAGGTCATGTTACTAGACCATGACGAACCTATGAACTATGAGGAAGTGATGATGAGCCCAGATTCCGCAAAATGGCTAGAGGCCATTGTCGGTATCAAAACCGGCGGATCTCCGGTAGGGGGTTCCGAACTGTGTGTCTAAGGTTGATGGTAACAGGAGACAAGGGACACGATGTTTACCCAGGTTCGGGCCCTCTCTATGGAGGTAATAACCTACTTCCTGCTTGATTGATATTGATGAATATGAGTATTACAAGAGTTGATCTACCACGAGATCGTAATGGCTAAACCCTAGAAGTCTAGCATGTATAACTAAGGTATTTAGTATATCCTTTCCGGACTACACCCTCCGGTGTATATAGACACCGGGGGAATCTAGCGTTACATAGAGTCGGTTACATAAGTTGAAATCTTGGTTGTTCGCCAAGCTTGCCTTCCACGCCAAGGAGAGTCTCATCCGGACACGGGTACAGTCTTCGGTCTTCATACCTTCACAGCCCATCAGTCTTGCCCACAGATAACAGGCCGGACGCCCGAGGACCCCTTAGTCTCGGACTCCCTCAGTAGCCCATGAACCTGGCTTCAATGACAAGGTATGCGGCGCGTAGTGCTGTCTTCGACATTGCAAGGCGGGTTCCTCCTTCCGAATAGTCTCCAGACGAATTGATCATTTCCGGACCTGTAACACACACCGCACACAACCGCAAAGAGAATATAATAACACACAAGTCCAATCTGCTGACAACTTTAGTAATGCGACGTCACGCCTATCCGGTCATAATTTCAAACCGTTTTTCGCCCCGTGTTTCGAGACGCGGTTGTCATTGACACGTCTTGTCAAAGCAGAGATCGTGTCCCCTTATTACGGGATTCTCATCAATACGGGCATGGGCAACCCAACCGCGCCGTTTACACGACCCTTGGGAGCAGGCAAATTTTAAGGCGAATGGGGGGGGGGCGTTCGATATTCACCGCCCTTATAAGGAGATAAGATTCCCCTTTCTTCTCCCACGCTTTCTTCCTGCCTCTCCGTTCTTGAGGTCCAACGCCCAAGTCCTCATTTGTTCCCATTCAAACAAACACCCAACCATGTACGGATCTGGAGCTGACTGCAAGTGGATGGACTCCTCCATTATGAGGAAAAATATAGAGGAGCTCAGAGAGGCCGGATACCTGGACAGATCGACCAAGGGACAGATCGTTCCCACCCCCGAGCCTCATGAGAGAGTGGTGTTCCTCACGCATTTTGTCTGCGGGTTGGGATTCCCTCGCCACCCGTTTTTCTGTGGACTGATGTTTTATTATGGGCTAGATTTCCATGATCTAGCCCCCAACTTTATCCTCAACATATCAGCATTTATAGTCGTGTGCGAGGCCTTTCTCTGCATCCCACCTCATTTCGGCCTATGGCTGAAGACCTTCAATGTGAAGCCGAAGCTGGTGAGCGGTCAACAGGCAGAGTGCGGAGGAGCTATGTTGGGTAGGATGCCCAACGTCACCTGGCTTGAAGGTTCTTTCATGGAAACGGTGAAGGGGTGGCAGTCGGGGTGGTTCTACATCACCCAGTGGCGCGACACCAACTGGACGGCGGCCCCCGAATTCTGATCCGGAGCCCCGATGCGGCTCACTTCCTGGCAAGAGAAGGGCCTAACCTGGGGTTCTCCGGGCAAGCTGACAGGGCTCCAGACATGTGTCCAGAACATGATATCCAACAGGATAAAGCTTGTCAATGTGATCCAGGTTATGCTCATCTGCCGGATCCTCCCGTGCCAATGCCAGACTTGCTATTTGTGGGAATTCAATCCGGCCAAGCACCAGGCACTGCTAGAGCTTTTTGGCACAAGCACGAGGATATCTGGAAAGTGCTTTTCAAGGTCGGAGAGACGCCACCACCTACAACCGAGGATCGTGGGCTTAGCTCAAAGTGCCAAGCTAATTTGGTAAGTTCTTTCACGCTCTCAAGGCATAATCTTTACTAGCACATTGTGAGAAAGAAGTCTAAGCTCTCCTATCAATTTTTTCCTTAGGCCTGGACCGACATAGCGAGGCAGATTAACTGTCCAGACCCGCTACCTGAAGACGAAGAGGCCCCACTCCTGACGAAGATGTTGTTCCCGGCGCCTTATGAAGTGCCAGAGAAGAAGACCAAGACCGCGGCCAAGGGGACCAGGAGTGGCCTTCGGCGAATGGATACATCGGACCTGTCGTCCGAAGACGAGACTGACCCTTCGGTCGCCGAAGACGACGACGAGGAGGAGAAGAAGACAACTCCCCCCTGAGGGGGGGAGGAAGAAAAGGGTGGCCTCCACAAACTTGGAGGTGAATGCACCCAAGAGGGGGAAGGGCTGTCGATAGCAGTCCGGAACGAATGCCCTGGACCAAGCCTCGGACCGCTTTGTTGTACCAAAGACCTTATGCTCGTCCAAATGTATGGCCCTTCCCCTTTGCCATATTAATATGTTTAATTTATGCTATTGCAGTCCGGCCCGCAACAGTTCTCCGCAATCCTCGACAGAGGGATCGCTAGACTCGAAGGAGATGGCTAGCATGTCACCGCCACCTGCTCACTCTGCCTCGCCCAAAGGCGATGACGAGGTAGTGTCCCAAAGGGCCTTTCCCGACCAATGGGAGGCCACGGAGATCGTCAGGGCGGCGTCCAAGGATGACTCCATGGCCGCCGGACACATGGGGGGAGAAACCCCCATGGGGACTGATGGTGGGGGCCGAGATCCATTCGGCCCTCAGCCGGATATCATTCCGGAGACCTGTACGGCTCCGGAGTCCAGTGAACGGCCCAAAAGGAGGGGGTGTGCCTGTTCCGCTGGTGGCCTCCGTCCAATCAGAGGCGCCGGATGACCTGCTGGAAGCACTGCGAGGTGCTTCCATTGTACATGAACAACGTGTCCTCATGGGTACGGTGATAAAAAAAGGTTCAGTCTGCCAAAAGCGGGCTGACCGAAGCCTACACTAGCCTTTTAACAGGCTTTGAGGTAATTGTAGAAAGAATATCACAGCATAGACAGTAGCCCATGATGCTCTGTTCGGTGTTCAGAAAGAAAAGCCGAAAAGGAGGATCAAAACAATTTTCACAGGAGTCTAACATATGATGTCTATGTAAATAAGCAGGCGTCGCTGCTGACTGCTGCCGCTCATACTGCAGAGGTCTCCGAACTGAAGCAGAGCCTAGAGCGGGCCGAGGAGGAGCTCGGCCTTGTGAAGAAGCAGCTGGAGGACAACCAAGGTATGCAGTAACCTATGCGTGTATGTTAGGAAGGATGAATACTTCGTGCTGACTAAAGTGTCAGGGACTATGCTAGGGGCCACGACCGAGGTGGCGGCCCTCAAGAAGGCATTAGCCTAGGCCGAGGACAAAGCGGCCAAGGAACATGTTGTACGCGAAAAGCACGAGGCTCGGGTCAGCGTGGTTCAACAAGAGCTTCAGGATGCCGTCAAGAAGTACGAGTCCCTAGAGCATGATTCTAAGACGCAGGCGTCCGAACTTGCGAAGGCCCGCCAGAGCGCACAAGAGGCTCGAGCTGAGGCCCAGAGCACCCTTCAGGAACTCCAGGCAGCTAAGAAGATTGCGGCGGGTAAGGCTTTCATTATGCAAAACAAGTCTGTGAATGAAACACTCCTTTTACTTACCCGAATTTGGTGCCCTACAGGGGCGTTTACGGATTTGCCGTGCAGCGTATACGATGCTGCTGAATTCTATTGAGCCTATGAAGGGAGTTCGACGGAGAAGTTGTTCTGGTCTCAATATCTTGGACCAGAACATTCGGTATCCTTCAGCGACCAGCTGAAATAGTTTGTCGAGCTACACAAGTCGGCCGAGCTGGCCATCAGGGACCTGATAGTCTGGCTATGGCCTGCCGCGCCGGTACCCAGCAGCTACTTCGGGCTAGGGAAGCGGCTTGTTAGTGCCTGCCCACGTCTTGAGGTTGTAAAGCGGTCGGTTTGTATTGAAGGTTCTCGGATGGCCTTTGCTCGTTGCAAGATGTGGTGGGCGAAGATGGACGCCATCGAGCTGGCCAAGGGGCCGCCGAAGGGCAAGGAGCACCGTACACCCGAGCGCTATTTTGCGGATGTCCTAGAGGGGTCTCGTATTGTAGCCACGCAGTGCGGGCAGGACATTATGTTCGAATGAATACACTTGTATTTTGTCTTGTATGATGACAACAAATCCGCTTTGTGATATAATTTATGTTTTGATTGTGTCCTCCTGTGTGGCTGTGTTATCTGAAATCTGAGGGTTGGTGTAACGCCCCCAGACCGATGTGCCAGGTGTCCTCCAGTTATTCACTGTTGTTGTGTTGTCATTGCTTGCGTGTCATGCATTGCATATCATGTCATCATGTGCATTTCATTTGCATACATGTTCATCTCATGCATCCGAGCATTTTCCCCGTTGTCCGTTTTGTAATCCGGCGCTCCTATGTCACCCGGTGCCTCTTTCTACCTCTTTTCGTGTGCGGGTGTTAAACATTTTCAGATTGGACCGAGACTTTCCATGCGGCCTTTGTTTACTAGTAGACCGCCTGTCAAGTTTCGTGCCATTTGGACTTCGTTTGATACTCCAACGGTTAACCGAGGGACCGAAAAGGCCTCGTGCGTGTTGCAGCCCAAAACCCTTCCAATTTTGCCCAAAACCCACCTAAAATTCCTCCATCATCTTGGTCGTTCGATCACGATCGCATGGCCGAAAACCGCACCTCATTTGGAGCTTCCTAGCTCCCTCTACCTACAAATATGTGGCCTTCCCCGAAATTTTCGCAGATGAAACCCTAGCCATCTTCCTCCTCGCGCTCGGACAAAACTCCTCCACCGTCGGACATGTCCGTGCCGCCCTCCCCGGTGAATCACAGCGCGACACCTCACCTCCGCCGCCCTCTCTCTCCTCAGCCCCGCCGCCGGCCCGCGTGGCCCGTCTCGCCAGCGCCGCCGTTCAACCGCGGCTTCCCTGCCCGAGCCCGTGGGTCCTCCCGCCGGCCACCATCTCCGCCGCCTCCCACCGCCCGTCTCGCCATGCGCCGACGCCGCGCGTCACCGGCCCCGCCTCCCGGGATCTCCGCCGCCTGCGCCACCGCGTGCTCCACCGCCGAGCGCCGTCCCCGCCACCCAACGCCGCCCGCGCCGCGCCGCTCCGGTCGCCGGCCACCGCCGCCCTCGCCAAAAACATCACCGGAGCCCGCCGGCCGGATCTGGTGGATTGGGATGCGATCCACCGGGAGCTCAACCAAACGTGGCCCCGTCCAGATCCGGATCTCTTCGTCCCCGTATCCCTCCGTCCCAATTTCCCGGAGAGGTCTATTTTTTTCTTCTAAGTCCCAGATCTGCATATTTTTTTGGCATTATTCATCATGTCATAACTCCGCATCCGTAGCTCCGATTCGTGAATGTAGCATATCAAAATGTTCGTCTCAACGAGTACATCATTTCATCTCATTGCATCATTTTCATTTGAGCTCATCTTGATGCCCGAAATGCTATTGGAAGAGGGCTATGTGGTAAATTTGTCAGATCTGTTTCAACAAATGGCATTTTGTCATTTTTGCCATGATTTATGTGTGCATGATATGATACTGAGCTGTACATGTGTTTTGTTATATGCCATGCCATCTTTACAGGGGTGCTTGCCATGTATTTTTGTGATATTTTTGGTGACTAGCACAAGCTTGCAAAGTAGCGTAATCGGTAATGCTGATTCCAGGGACTTATAATTTCACTAAGTCCTTGTCTTGTTTTTGTTGTTATGCCATATGTTCATGTTGTTTCCTAGTGATCCGTGCCTCTTTTGAGGATGATCAGTAAGGATGTTTTGTTAACATTGTGGTTCTATATCCATCAATGTCTTTGTTTGCATTTATGGAGCACCCTAGATTGAGTCAATCAAGCTCTACTTTTGCTATAAAATGTTCCTGGCAGATCGTTGACATGTTTAGCGATTTTGCCGAGGTTGTTGCTATTGATCCGTGCATGCTATGATGTTGTTCTTGCCATGTATAGCTTGTATGCCATGTATTCTTGATGGTGTATTCTTAGTTTGTTATTCCATGCTCTGTAGTGAGTGCATCGAGCTCGTAAACATGCCTACTCGTTAACTGTTTTGCATGCTCCAGTTTTTCACTAAGTCTGAGATCTGTTTATGTTTTTGACATGTTCACATGCTTGCAATTGTATTCTCTGATCCCTTTTGGCTCAAGGTCACTAAGGGACTTTTGTTAAGTGCTTTGAGTAGCTTCATTCCATGCCTTGATTTGCCATGATAAGTTCCTGTAGCTTATAGTTTCATGCTCCAAAGTTTGCTTCCTGATGTTGAATTCCAGACTTGTGTCAAATTCACTGTCCGAAACCTGTTATCATTTGCACTTTTGCGATGCTTGTTTGAACCTATTAATGAGTGAATTAGCCGTAGCTCCGTGTTCATATTTTGTCAAGCATCATGATTGGATCCCTGCCATGTATCTTGTTTCCATGTTTGAGTGCTGTAGCATATTTATATTGATGCATTTAAATGGCTAATTGTTGTTTATCGCAGTCCGGTGCCATATTTGTTTTGCTTGCCATTTCGAAACCGTGCATCCGATTCTGGTGATCTTTATAACGATTTCAACCGAAATCAACTCCACTTTCTAGTGGCACTCTTGGATTTCCATGTTGAGGCCAGGTTCAATCATTCCTTTCAAAATCATGCATATGCATCACATACCGCATCCCGCATATCATACCATGTTCGTGTGTTGGTTGTTTACTATGTTGTGTGCTTCTTTACGGTGTTGCTTCTTCAGGTTAGTTCCGATAACGTCGCTTTTGTGAGGACCCGTTCATCTACGTCCGTTTATCTTCTTCATGGACTCGTTCTTCTTCCTTGCGGGATTTCAGGCAAGATGGCCATACCCTCGAAATCACTTCTATCTTTGCTTGCTAGTTGCTCGCTCTTTTTCTATGCCTATGCTGCTATACCTACCACTTGCTTATCATGCCTCCCATATTGTTGAGCCAAGCCTCTAACCCACCTTGTCCTAGCAAACCATTGTTTGGCTATGTTACCGCTTTGCTCAGCCCCTCTTATAGCGTTGTTAGTTGCAGGTGAAGATTGAAGTTTGTTCCTTGTTGGAACATGGAGATGTTGTTCCTTGTTGGAACATGTTTACTTGTTGCGATATCACAATATCTCTTATTTAATTAATGCATCTATATACTTGGTAAAGGGTGGAAGGCTTGGCCTTATGCCTGGTGTTTTGTTCCACTCTTGCCGCCCTAGTTTCCGTCATATCGGTGTTATGTTCCCGGATTTTGCGTTCCTTACGCGGTTGGGTTATAATGGGAACCCCTTGACAGTTTGCCTTGAATAAAACTTCTCCAGCAATGCCCAACATTGGTTTATCATTCGCCACCTAGCCTTTTCTTTCCCTTGGGTAGGCCTGCCCAATGGTCATCTTTATTTTAACCCCCCCTCCAGGGCCAGTGCTCCTCTGAGTGTTGGTCTGAACTGAGCTGCCTGCGGGGCCACCTCGGGGAAACTTGAGGGTTGGTTTTACTCGTAGCTAGTCTCATGTGAGTGTGCCCTGAGAATGAGATATGTGCAGCTCCTATCGGGATTTGTCGGCACATTCGGGCGGTGTTGCTGGACTTGTTTTACCATTGTCGAGGATGTCCTGTAACTGGGATTCCGAGTCTGATCGGGTCTTCCCGCTAGAAGGAATATCCTTCGTTGACCATGAGAGCTTGTGATGGGCTAAGTTGGGACACCCCTGTAGGGATTTGAACTTTTGAAAGCCGTGCCCGCGGTTATGGGCAGATGGGAATTTGTTAACGTCCGGTTGTAAAAAACCTGAAGTTGACCTTAATTAAAATACACCAACCGCGTGTGTAACCGTGATGGTCTCTTTCCGGCGGAGTCCGGGAAGTGAGCACGGTGTTGGAGTTATGCTTGACGTAGGTTGTTCTAGGATCACTTCTTGATCATAGTTTCTTGACCGTGCTTTTGCCTTCTCTTCTCGCTCTCTTTTGCGTATGTTAGCCACCATACATGCTAGTCGCTTGCTGCAGCTCCACCTCATACCTTTTACCCTTCCTATAAGCTTAAATAGTCTTGATTGCGAGGGAGTGAGATTGCTGAGTCCCCGTAACTCAAAGATACTTCCAAAACCAGTTTGCAGGTGCCGATGAAACCGTGCAGGCAACACAACCAAGCTCAAGGAGGAGCTCGATGAAGATCTTGTCCTTTGTGTTGTTTCGTTCTAGTTGATCAGTAGTGGAGCCCAGTCGGGACGATCGGGGATCTGTGTAGCATTTGGGGTAGTCTTCTTTTATTTTGGGTTCCGTAGCCGGACCTTGATTGTATCTGGTTGATGTAATGCTTTATTCATGTTTTTGTGTGAAGTGGCGATTGTAAGCCAACTATGTAACTCTTTTCCTTATGTACTACATGGGTTGTGTGAAGATTACCTCACTTGCGACATTTCTTTCAATGTGGTTATGCCTCTAAGTCGTGCTTCAACACGTGGGAGATATAGCCGCATCGAGGGCGTTACAAGTTGGTAATCAGAGCCTTCCCCGACCTTAGGAGCCCCCTGCTTGATCGAATCGCTGGCGTATTGAGTCTAGTAATGTTTTGAGTCATTTAGGAATTATATATCGGAGAGTTTAGGAATTCTTTTTACGCCCCAGTCCCTTCGTCGCTCTAGTGAGGCATCCTGGCGTAGAGTTTTGACTCTTGTCTTCTCAAATTTCACTAATTTTTTTAGGATCACGCGGGTATCTTGGAATCGTTCCGATCGATTTGTGACGAGAACATTGTTCTTGGTGCCTCCTGTCATTTAGGGGTTGTGGCAGTGTCCTGGGGAGTTGATCTCCGAGGTGTTGTCGTCACAATTTTATCGTTGCAGTTCTGGAATACCTGAGATTAGTTTCGCTGACATTGAAAATCTCTTTTATGCAGTTGTTGGTGAGATAACCTCGACGCCACCCAGTACTGGGGCGGGAGTTCGGGAGTATTGCCATAACTCGTATAACGGATGCTTTTCGAAGGTTGAGGTAGATGATTTTCGAAGGTTTCTTGGTTATGTGTTGAAGGATGGATACAGCTGGATGTAGGATTTGCTAGTTTGGGTGAGATATTATGCTTTCCCTGTATCCCCAACACCTGATTGCATAACCGGAAAAATTCGGGAGTTTATAAGTGGGAATTCAAGTAGCTCCTAGGATTTCTTTCCGATAGATGTATGATTTGAAATTGGGGTTCGACGTCTAGTGGTCCGCCTATCCACGGTTGGTTTTACAGTGGTCTTGTTGTGTCTTAAAGAGTCCTTGGCTATGCCGACTCGGGGACGCTTTGTATGTCATGTGCACTGCCTTGTACCTGATGGTGCTGTACGATCGAGCCCATGTAGGCCCCACCATGAAAACTTCGGACGAAATCTCTATCATATGTTTGTTCCGGCTTATTCTGCAAGCCAATCCTTTGTTTTGTTTTGATTTGTGGTATTCGAGTTGCTTCAGAGAAAAATGTGGATTCCATCCCTTTCCTAAATGGTCTTCTCATATTTCTATGTGGATACTAATCCTTCATGATAATCGAGATTGTCATGTTAATCCTTTTCGACCGGTGTGCTTCTCTTCAAGTGGATCCGATCATTTTAACATCGCAAGATCACCTCTCGGTTTTCTCAACGGTGTTTGTTTCATCCGTCTCCAAGTTGCCTTTGTTTTTCCCGCCCACCCACCCTTTTTCTTCAAGGACTAAGATTTCTTAATCAGCTATCCATCTTATTCATGTGAAGCCTCTTCTTTCTTTTCAATCAATGTTCTTACCCGGTGATGCTCATGAAGATTTTAACGGAGTTTCTAGTTCACCATTATTCATTCTTTTTTCTTCTCCGGTGGAACCAATTCAAGCTTTCGGTGTTGATCATATTCTTTTCCGTATTTCAATGCTTTCTCATGCCGGTGCTATTCTTAATCGTTCACCTCTCGCTATTCTATTGTCCCGGAGTGCTCAAGATATCTGAGAAGGCCCGTCTTTTCATTCAAGATCAGTTCAATCTATTTCGAGGTTGTTATCTCACTCTAGCCATTTAATTCAATCGGTCCAACCTCTCTTTTAAATCATTTCAACGGTGTTTCTTTTGAGTGGGCCCTAACCCACAGGTCTTTTCCCAGGATCTTACCTGACTCTTCCAATTTTCACCGGAGCTATTCTCAAATCTTTTAAAGTTTGACGTAAGAATGAATTATCATCAGTCTTATGTATTTCTCCAAGATCTTTCAAATTCTTTTCATCGTTGGCTCAACCTTTCCATTATTCATCCCGGAGTATCTCAACAATTTGGGGGTGTTTCTCATCATCATTCTCTACGTTTGAAGACCGAAGAAGAGTTTCTCTTTAATCTTGCTCCATTCTCTTCAAGATTCATGGTGCTAGCTTGTTGCCATCCTCTCATAATTATTTTCGATTGTGAGAATCCTTTTCAACCATCCGGAGTAATTCAGGAGTATTTTACAGTTTGATTCTCCGAAGGCCATCATCCCAGACCTATTCATTCCCAGCTTTCAGCTCTATTTCTCTCAATCTTATCGGTGCATCGTTCAAATATCCTCTAATCAGTTCATGATCTCTTCGTTCTTTTGTATCTAAACTCTCTCATGTATCTTCGTTCATTTGCTAATTCTTCCTGGTGTTTCTTTATGTTATCTTCGTTCATTCAATTCTACCGGTGGTTCGTTGAAGGTTTTCCCAAGTTTCCACTATATCTATCTTAATCCTTTCTACGAGAATAAGTAGTATGACAAATACGTTGATTGTCATCAATTTAAATTGGTGAAGGATACGCATAACGTAATTCTTATTCTTGTTCATCCAAGAGATTAATTCCTTATTTCGGAGGTGCATCAACTTCTTGATCCCAATTGTGTTCAGCTTTTCTTTTCCCGGAGTTACAAGATCTCTCTATTATCTCGTCGCGGAGATCCATCTAAATCATTACAAGTTTTCACCTTGCGTTTTCAACTTCTCTTTCCTTCCGTTTGATCATCCTTTTGTTACCGGAGTTCTTCATAAAGGTTCTACATGATGGTTCATCAAGGATTTAATTCCTTCTCGAAGTGTTCATCAAAGATTCTTTTCAGAGGAGCTCAAGTATTCTTCTTCGTGCAATCTGGAGTGCAATTCTTTCTACCTTATCTTTTCAGGTGGTATTATCTCATTCTTGATAATTTGAGTTCATTTTTCATGCTTCACATGTTGTTAAGAATGAGATATTTTAAATCCGTCAATCTCATCATTTGAGTTATCTTGGGTAATATTTCACCTGAAGATTTCCCAAAGGATTGTTGCTATTATGGTGCTTATAAATGACCCAAGTTCTTCATCTTTCCTCCCGGTGAAATATTTTCTCATCTCCTCGTTCATATCAATCCAATTCTTTTTCCCGTGAGTGGCAGGTTGTCACCTCATAATTTGAGAGGTATTCCATAAGACCATATCGAGCTTATTCTTTTCGTTGTTGGTTTTCCAACAACTCCGTTCTAGCTTTTGTTGTAAGCGTGCTCCATCGAGGTCTTGTTTCCCTTCGTTCATCCCATTCCATTCTTACTTTTGTTCCGGAGGTTTTGTGATGTTGCTCTTTTCAGCCCATCTTTTCGTTTTGTCAGGATCGTGTTCTTTTCTTGGTTTATCCATTTAACCGGAGTGTTGTGCCCTTTTGCTCAAGTTCTTTTCGCCTTATCAAGTCTTGTATCACTTTTCAACCGGAGTGCTGACCGAAGTTGTTCTTCATTGTTCCTCTTTTCTAACGGAGGTTTCCAACTTTGTTCCTCTTTGTTGCATTCTTTCTTTCAATGGCTTAACCTTTTTCAAGGTTCTTCGGTATCACTCGTTTGTCAAAGAAGCAACTTAGTTTTACCTCTTCTCTTTCTTTTCCATTGTCCCCCCGGTGCCATTCTAGATCTCGGGACAAGATCCTCACGTAGTGGTGGAGTGTTGTAACGCCCCAAGACCGATGTGCCAGGTGTCCTCTAGTTATTCGCTGTTGTTGTGTTGTCATTGCTTGCGTCTCATGCATTGCATATCATGTCATCATGTGCATTTCATTTTCATACATGTTCATCTCATGCATCCGAGCATTTTCCCCGTTGTCCGTTTTGTAATCCAGCGCTCCTATGTCACCCGGTGCCCCTTTCTACCTCTTTTCATGTGCGGGTGTTAAACGTTTTTGGATTGGACCGAGACTTGCCATGCGGCCTTGGTTTACTACCGGTAGACTGCCTGTCAAGTTTCGTGCTATTTGGACTTCGTTTGATACTGCAACGGTTAACCGAGGGACCGAAAAGGCCTTCTGCGTGTTGCAGCCCAACACCCTTCCAATTTAGCCCAAAACACACCTAAACCTCCTCCATCATCTCGGTCGTTCAATCACGATCGCGTGGCCGAAAACCGCACCTCATTTGGAGCTTCCTAGCTCCCTCTACCTATAAATATGTGGCCTTCCCCGAAATTTTCGCGGATGAAACCCTAGCCATCTTCCTCCTCGCGCCCGGACAAAACTCCTCCGCTGCCGGACATGTCCGCGCCGCCTTCCCCGGCGAATCACAGCGCGACACCTCACCTCCTCCGCCCTCTCTCTCCTCAGCCCCGCCGCCGGCCCGCGCGGCCCGGAACGGGCCCGCGGGGCCCGTCTCGCCAGCGCCGCCGTTCAACCACGGCTTCCCCGCCCGAGCCCGCGGGTCCTCCCGCCGGCCACCATCTCCGCCGCCTCCCGCCGCCCGTCTCGCCATGCGCTGCCGCCGCGCGTCGCCGGCCCCGCCGCCGAGCCGTGAGCGCCGCCGCCTTCGCCCGGCCGCCGCCCAGGATCTCCGCCGCTTGCGCCGCCGCGTGCTCCGCCGCCGAGCGCCGTCCCCGCCACCCAACGCCGCCCACGCCGCGCCGCTCCGGTCGCCGGCCACCGCCGCCCTCGCCGGAAACATCGCGGGAGCCCGCCGGCCGGATCCGGTGGATCGGGATGCGATCGATTGGGAGCTCAACCAAACGCGGCCCCGTCCAGATCCGGATCTCTTCGTCCCCATATCCCTCCGTCCTGATTTCCTGGAGAGGTCTATTTTTTTCTTCTATGTCCCAGATCTGCATATTTTTTAGCATTATCCATCATGTCATAACTCCGCATCCGTAGCTCCTATTCGTGCGTGTATCATATCAAAATGTTCGCCTCGACGAGTACATCATTTCATCTCATTGCATCATTTTCATTTGAGCTCATCTTGATGCCCGAAATGCTGTTGGAATAGGGCTATGTGGTAAATTTGTCAGATCTGTTTTAGCAAATGGCATTTTGTCATTTTTGCCATGATTAATGTGTGCATGATATGATCCTGAGCTCTACATGTGTTTTGTTATATGACATGCCATCTTTACAGGGGTGCTTGCTATGTATTTTTGTGACATTTGTGGTGACTAGCATAAGCTTGCAAAGTAGCGTAATTGGTAATGCTGATTTCAGGGACTTAGAATTTCACTAAGTCCTTGTCCTGTTTTTGTTGTTATGCCATATGTTCATGTTGTTTCCTAGTGATCCGTGCCTCTTTTGAGGATGATCAGTAAGGATGTTTTGTTAACATTGTGGTGCTGTATCAATCCACGTCTTTTTTTGCATTTATGGATCAACCTAGCTTGAGCCAATCGAGCTCTACTTTTGCTATAAAATGTTCCTGGCAGATCGTTGACATGTTTAGCGATTTTGCCGAGGTTATTTCTATTGATCCGTGCATGCTATGATGTTGTTCTTGCCATGTATAGGTTCTATGCCATGTATTCTTGATGGGTGTATGCTTAGTTTGTCATGCCATGCTCTGTAGTGAGTGCATCGAGCTCGTAAACATGCCTACTCGTTAACTGTTTTGCATGCTCCAGTTTTTCACCAAGTCTGAGATCTGTTTATGTTTTTGCCATGTTCACATGCTTGCAATTGTATTCTCTGATCCCTTTTGGCTCAAGGTCACTAAGGGACTTTTGTTAAGTGCTTTGAGTGGCTTCCTTCCATGCCTTTCTTTTCCATTATAAGTTCCTGTAGCTTATAGTTTTCATGCTCAAAAGTTTGCTTCCTGATGTTGAATTCCAGAGTTGTGTTAATTTCACTAAGTCTGAAACCAGTTATCATTTGCACTTTTGCCATGCTTGTTTGAAACTGCTAATGAGTAAATTAGCCGTATCACAATGTTCATATTTTGTCAAGCATCATGAATGGATCCCTTCCATGTATCTTGTTGCCATGTTTGAGTGCTGTAGCATATTTATCTTGATGCATTTAGATGGCTACTTGCTGTTTATCGCAGTCCGGTGCCATATTTGTTTTGCTTGCCATTTCCAAACCGTGCATCCGATTTCGGTGATCTTTATATCGATTTCAACCAAAATCATCTCCTCTTTCTAGTGGAACTCTTGGATTTCCAAGTTGAGGCCAGGTTCAATCATTCCTTTCCAAATCATGCATATGCATCACATACCGCATCCCACATATCATACCATGTTCGTGTGTTGGTTGTTTACTATGTTGTGTGCTTCTTTCCGGTGTTGCTTGTTCGGGTTGGTTCCGATAACGTCACGTTTGTGAGGACCCGTTCGTCTACGTCCGTTCGTCTTCTTCATGGACTCGTTCTTCTTCCTTGCGGGATTTCAGGCAAGATGACCATACCCTCGAAATCACTTCTATCTTTGCTTGCTAGTTGCTCGCTCTTTCGCTATGCCTATGCTGCGATACCTACCACTTGCTTATCATGCCTCCCATATTGTTGAGCCAATTCTCTAACCCACCTTGTCCTAGCAAACCGTTGTTTGGCTATGTTACCGCTTTGCTCAGCCCCTCTTATAGCGTTGTTAGTTGCAGGTGAAGATTGAAGTTTGTTCCTTGTTGGAACATGGAGATGTTGTTCCTTGTTGGAACATGTTTACTTGTTGCGATATCAAAATATCTCTTATTTAATTAATGCATCTATATACTTGGTAAAGGGTGGACGGCTCGGCCTTATGGCTGGTGTTTTGTTCCACTCTTGCCGCCCTAGTTTCCGTCATATCAGTATTATGTTCCCAGATTTTGCGTTCCTTACGCGGTTGGGTTATAATGGGAACCCCTTGACAGTTCACCTTGAATAAAACTCCTCCAGCAATGCCCAACATTGGTTTTACCATTCGCCACCTAGCCTTTTCTTTCCCTTGGGTAGGCCTGCCCAAGGGTCATCTTTATTTTAACCCCCCCCGGGTCAGTGCTCCTCTGAGTGTTGGTCCGAACTGAGCTTCCTGCGGGGCCACCTCGGGGAAACTTGAGGGTTGGTTTTACTCGTAGCTAGTCTCATCTGAGTGTGCCCTGAGAACGAGATATGTGCAGCTCCTAGCGGGATTTGTCGGCACATTCGGGCGGTGTTGCTGGACTTGTTTTACCATTGTCGAGGATGTCTTGTAACCGGGATTCCGAGTCTCATCGGGTCTTCCCACTAGAAGGAATATCATTCGTTGACCATGAGAGCTTGTGATGGGCTAAGTTGGGACACCCCTGCAGGGATTTGAACTTTCAAAAGCCGTGCCCGCGGTTATGGGCATATGGGAATTTGTTAACGTCCGGTTGTAAAAAACCTGAAGTTGAACTTAATTAAAATACATCAATCGCGTGTGTAACCATGATGGTCTCTTTCCGGCGGAGTCCGGGAAGTGCACACGGTGTTGGAGTTATGCTTGACGTAGGTTGTTCTAGGATCACTTCTTGATCATAGTTTCTCGACCGTGCTTTTGCCTTCTCTTCTCGCTCTGTTTTGCGTATGTTAGCCACCATACATGCTAGTCGCTTGCTGCAGCTCCACCTCATACCTTTTACCCTTCCTATAAGCTTAAATAGTCTTGATCGCGAGGGTGTGTGATTGCTGAGTCCCCGTGACTCACAGATACTTCCAAAACCAGTTTGCAGGTGCCGATGAAACCGTGCAGGCGAGGCAACCAAGCTCAAGGAGGAGCTCGATGAAGATATTGTCCTTTGTGTTGTTTCGTTTTAGTTGATCAGTAGTGGAGCCCAGTCGGGACGATCGGGGATCTGTGTAGCATTTGGGGTAGTATTCTTTTATTTTGGGTTCCGTAGTCGGACCTTGATTGTATCTGGTTGATGTAATGCTTTATTCATGTATTTGTGTGAAGTGGCGATTGTAAGCCAACTATGTAACTCTTTCCCTTATGTATTACATGGGTTGTGTGAAGATTACCTCACTTGCGACATTGCTTTCAATGCGGTTATGCCTCTAAGTTGTGCTTCGACACGTGGGAGATATAGTCGCATCGAGGGTGTTACAGTTGGCCAGTCATCGGATTCTGCCCTCACGTAGGTACTACGGAGGTGTTCGGGATGGTATCTAAACAATCTTGATCCAATTATATGGTCCTTGAAGGAGTTGTTTAGTGCAACGAACCAGGCAACCAGACTATACAGCTTGAACGCCCTCACTTTGCCATAGGAGTTTTGTAATAAAACATAGGTGCAGCCCCTGGTATATGAACCAGAGTGCTGTCAGCGTCTGATCGGGAAGTACGATCCTTCGCGAAATGCAGAAAAACCACCAACGATTTGAGACCTCCGAACAGCTGACCGGCTCTCGCCGCATCATGACAGTCAGTTTTCGGCTTTCTCTACTAAGGTGCTCATCCGGTTTAGACCGGGGCACAATCGTATTAGTTCTCCCTTTACTACCCTAGCCGATGTAGCGGAACGTAGGGTAGCAAGCACAGGAGCCGGGCAACTCAACTATTGACCAAAGACATGATTTAGAGCCAATGCATATAATGCTAAATTCGGGGTGCCGAACTATACTTATAACAAGTGTTCAGACTTTTGTTGCCGTAATGTGGGGTGCTGTGAAGCCCCTGGCAAACATCAAAATGTACCTAAGTGTACGGGTGCTACCTGATGGGGTTATCCACAGGGAAACTGAAAAAAAGGAAAGAGAGAAAGAAAACAGAAAAGATGTAAAGGTAAAAAGCTGGGGACCTATAGCTCCAGCTACAAACTGTTTTCATTGTAGTGTAATTAGTACGTCAAGGTGCATTGATACAAGTAGTGCAATAAGCAACAGTGTATTTAACATGCCGAAACCAGGGAAGAGCTGCATGTGGGTCCTGGAAGGCAGGTAGAGTTATCGTTAACGGAATCACCTAAAAAGTCCCCGTATGTCTGCGCTCCTCGCCATCCTGGTGTGTTTATCCTTCGAGAGGACCGATAACCAGACCACCCGATGGGGTCTCTGGGATTAAAACCTGAAATAAAACAAGCAAAAGTGAAAGTATGTGTGTATCCGATGTCGGTTGAGCCGTGCCGTGGATCACAAGCTAGCTATGCCTCCATCGATGCCCATGGAATTTTGAGTGTATAGTTATGTATGCGCGGCACCTAGGCCACCGCTTGATCGGGACTGAGAAGGAGGCCAGATTGCTAGTCAAGCTCCTGACGAGCCGAGCTCTCCTGCTACAGAGTAGTCCGGACCCTCTCAAGGGTGTCCGAGGGCTCGGCAGCCGAATGAAGGTTCTGCTTGAGAAGGCCGCTTTGTACTTATGCTGCTAGGGCAGCTGTGTGCTCTTCTATACGGACAGAGCATTCCGTATTGCCATTGAATGTTATGACGCCGCATGGGCCGGGCATCTTGAGCTTGATATAAGCATAGTGTGGCACTGCTTTGAATCAACCAAACATAGTTCGTCTGAGCAGTGCATGATAGCCGCTACGGAATGGGACGATATCGAAGACTAACTCCTCGCTTCGGAAGTTGTCTAGAGATCCGAAGACAACCTCTAATGTGATTGAGCCCGTACAACGGGCCTCTATGCCTGGAATGACTCCTTTAAAGGTGGTCTTTGTAGGCTTGAACCTTGATGGGTTAATGCGCATTTTTCGCACTGTATCCTGATAGAGCAGATTGAGGCTGCTACCGCCAACCATGAGGACACGAGTCAGGTGGAACCCGTCAATAATTGGGTCTAAGACCAGTGCGGCTGAGCCTCCGTGACGGATGCTGGTCGGGTGATCCCAGCGATCAAAGGTGACCGGGCATGACGACCATGGATTAAGTTTTGGGGCGACTAGCTCTATCGCATAGACGTCCCTGAGCGCACGCTTGCGCTCCCTCTTGGGGATGTAGGTAGCATATATCATGTTCACCGTTTTGACCTGAGGGGGAAACTTCTTCTGTCCCCCTTTGGTTGTCGTGGCTCTTCGTCATCGTCCTCGCTTTGCGATCCCTTTTCCCCGTTCTTGCCGTTTAATTTGCCGGCCTATTTGAAAACCCAGCGCTCTCTATTTGTATGATTAGGAGGCTTGTCGGGGGTGCCGTGAATCTGGCATGGACGATAATGTATGAGGTCCAAGCTAGATGGGCCCGAATTGTTCTTTTGGAACGTTTTGATTTCCATGCCCGCGGCGACGATTTCCACGCCATCAAATACCTCCCACTCAAGCTTAAAGGACCAGCTCGGCATTGGCTTAACAGCTTGCCAACAGGATCAATCAGTTGTTGGGAGGACCTGGAAGCCGCATTCCTCGACAATTTCCAGGGAACTTATGTGCGACCCCCAGACGCCGATGACCTAAGTCACGTAATTCAGCAGCCAGAGGAATCGGCCAGGCAATTCTGGACACGGTTCCTAACAAAGAAAAATCAAATAGTCGACTGTCCGGACGCTGAGGCCCTAGCAGCCTTCAAGCACAATATCCGTGACGAGTGGCTGGCCCGGCACCTTGGATAGGAAAAGCCGAAATCTATGGCAGCACTCACGACACTCATGACCCGCTTTTGCGCGGGAGAAGACAGCTGGCTTGCTCGTAGCAACAATACGACCAAGAACCCTGGTAATTCGGACACCAGGGACATTAGTGGCAGGTCGCATTGCAACAATCAGAAGCGCCGCATTAACGGCGACAATGCTGAGGATTCGGCAGTTAATGCCGGATTCAGAGGCTCTAAATCCGGTCAGCGGAAAAAGCCATTCAAAAGGAATCCTAGGGGCCCGTCCAACTTGGACCGAATACTCGACCGCTTGTGCCAAATACATGGCACCCCTGAAAAGCCGGCCAATCACACCAACAGGGATTGTTGGGTGTTCAAGCAGGCAGGCAAGTTAAACGCCGACAATGAAGACAAGGGGCTGCATAGCGATGACGACGAGGAGCCCCGGCCGCCGAACAACAATGGACAGAAGGGTTTTCCCCCACAAGTGCGGACGGTGAACATGATATATGCAACCCACGTCCCCAAAAGGGAGCGGAAGCGCGCGTTACAGGACGTATACGCGGTAGAGCCAATCGCCCCAAAGTTCAACCCATGGTCCTCCTACCCGATCACCTTTGATCGAAGAGACCATCCCACTAGCATCCGTCATGGCGGATTTGTCGCATTGGTTCTAGACCCAATTATTGACGGATTTCATCTCACTAGAGTCCTTATGGACGGCGGCAGCAGCCTGAACCTTCTTTACCAGGACACAGTGTGGAAAATGGGCATAGATCCCTCGAGGATTAAGCCCACCAAAACGACCTTTAAAGGCGTAATACCAGGTGTAGAGGCCAACTGTACAGGCTCAGTCACACTTGAAGTGGTCTTCGGATCTCCGGATAATTTCCGAAGCGAGGAGTTGATCTTCGACATAGTCCCATTCCGTAGTGGCTATCACGCACTGCTTGGACGAACCGCATTCGCCAAGTTCAATGTGGTACCGCACTATGCATACCTTAAGCTCAAGATGCCAGGCCCTCGTGGAGTAATTACGGTCAATGGAAACACCGAACGCTCCCTCCGAACGGAGGAGCACACGGCGGCCCTTGCAGCGGAAGTACAAAGCAGCCTCTCCAGGCAGTTCTCCAGTCCAGCCATTAAACGTCTGGACACCGTCAAGCGCGCCCGGAGTAACCCACAACAAGACCGCCTGGCATGTTCCGAGCAGGCGTAGCAATGCGGCCCCAACCCCAACCCTCGCAAAAAGGCGACACCAGTACTTCGCGTACATAACTACGCTCTAGAAATACCATGGGCATAGGGGGAGGGGCACCATCACGGCAAGCCCAAAACACGGCTTAAACCGTACCAGGGGCTGCCGATTTTTTTTAAAATTTTCTCTTACTTTCAGGACTCTACTCTTCGGAAGGCCTGTTCGGCAGTTCAATTGCCGCACAAATGATGCAAGAACCAGGGAAGCAGATAAGCCATGCCGCATAACGGAACTCCCAGGTGATCTCTATCACGAGCAGTATACCTGTTTCACATACTATTCCGCAGCTTGCCCCTGGAGCAGACATGTTAAATAGTCCAACTTTTTGTTTATCGCATTACTTGTATCGTTCTGCTTTTATCGCAGCTATTTTTAATAAACAATGCATAGCTTTTGTCTATTTTTGCATTACCTTTTTATAAATAAATGTTCCTTAACGACATGTTGCACCTGTACAATTTGGTACGGCCAAAATACGCTAGGGGCTTTTAGCACCCCTCAATATGGTGTGAGAAGTCCGAACACTTTCACAAGTGCGGCACCCCGAACTTATAGCATTATATGCATCGGCTCCGAATCATGTCTTGGGTCAATAGTTGGGTTTGCCCGGCTCCTATGTTTTGGTGCCTTACGTTCCGCTATATCGGCTAAGGTAGCACTAGGAGAACCACTGCGATTGTGCCCCAGTTGAGCTGGGCCTAGCACCTCAGTGGAGAAAGCTAAAACTGACTGTCATGATGAAGTGAGAGCTGGTCGCTGTTCCAGAGGTTTTTTCGAGTCCCTAAAGACTTATGCCGCATAGGGCGAGAAGTCGGCTCTATCCGGCCAAGGCATGGATAGCGCCCCGAACTCGGTCTTCCGAATACTAGGGGCTTCGCTGAAATTTAAAATTATAGAATTCTATGGCTAAGTGAGAGTGTTCACGCATTATAGTCCGATTGCCTTGTTCGTTGGGCTGAGCGCCTCCCTCGAAGGACCCAAATATGGGAAAAAGAGCGCCCAGGTTTATCCCCGAACACCCCAGCACTAGCGGCATGGGGGCAGAAGCCAACGACTCGCCATCTCTCAGTATTGATAAACAGCTGCACAAAAGGTAATATTTTAAATTCCAATAGCATTGCTTAGCGCATATGAACAAGTTTTCAGCGCATAGGATAACACGAGCGAGTTTTACTCAAAAAATACATCCTTGGTACATTCATCCGCCACAAGGCAGGCACCCTTCAGAACATCCTTATAATAATTCTCGGGCTTGCGATGCTCCTTCCCCGGCGGTGGCCCGTCCTTCACAAGCTTCTCAGCATCCAGCTTGCCCCAGTGCACCTTAGCATGGGCAAGGGCCCTACGAGCACCTTCAATGCAGATGGAGCGCTTGATGTCTTCGAGCCTCAGACAGGCCCCCACCAGCCGCCGCACCAGCCCGAAATAGCTCGTAGGCAGAGCCTCTCCAGGCCACAGCCGAACTACGAGGCCCTTCATGACATGTTCGGCCGCCTTGTGGAGCTCGACCAGTTGCTTCAGCTGGTCGCTCAGGGGCACGGGGTGTCTGGCCTCAGCATACTGAGACCAGAACACCTTCTCTGTCGAGCAGCCCTCCTTGGCCTGATAGAATGCAGCGGCATCGGACACACTCCGGGGAAGATCTGCGAACGCTCCTGGAGAGCTCCGGATTCGGGTAAGTAACAAGTAACTCACGTTTATATGTTTGCTTTGCATAAAGAATGCCTTACCCGCCACTATCTTCTTCACCTCATCCAACTCCTAGAGGGTCTTCTGGGATTCGGTCTTGCAGACTTGGCATTTTCAATAGCCGCCGCGAGCTCGGACACTCGCGTCTTTGAGTCAAGCTCCAAACTCTGATGTTTTTCCATGAGAACCTGGAGCTCTTGCCGCACCTTGCCAACCTCGGCCTCATACTTCTCCCGCTCGGTGCGCTCCGCGGCTGCACTCTTCTCGGCCTCGAGCAGTGCTTGCTTAAGGGTTGCCACCTCAGACATGGCCCCTATAATAGCCACGTTAATCCTGTCATTTTTTGCAATTGCACCTTTTTTATATATATTCAAACAAGGTATTTCTTACCTTCCTTCTCCTCGAGCTGCTTCTTGGCACGCCCGAGCTCTTGCTTGGACTTCTCGAGGATCTGCTTCAGCGTGTCCACTTCCGCAGTTAGTGCGGTGGACGCCAGCAGAGAAGCCTGCATACGCATATTGACTACTTTGATTAGACTCCTGAGAATTCTTTGATCCTCTATTCGGCTTTTCTTCCCGAACGCCCAACAGAGCATCAGGGGCTATTGTCTATGCGGTAATATTATTCACACATTATTTACTTACCTCAAAGCCTGTCAAAAGGCTAGTACAAGCTTCAGTCAGTCCGCTCTTGGCGGACTGAACCTTCTAGACCACCACACTCATAATAGTGCGGTGCTCCTCGTCGATGGAGGCGCCTTGGAGCACCTCCAACATATTGTCCAGCGCCTCTGGTTGGACGGGGGCCACCGGCACGGTGGACTTGCTCCTCTTGGAAGGAGGTCCCTCGCCGGACTCCGGAACCTTTGAAGGTTCCGGAGCGGTGTCCGGCCTAGAACCGGACTTGGAGCCCTGGGGGTTTCATCCCCTTTACTTCTGGAGTCCGGGAGGTCACCTTGCGGCGCCTCCAGGACCACCTCCTCCCTGCTTGGAACCTGTTGAGACAACACTTCGGTGTCGTCCGCAGGGAGGGGGGAGGAAGCCGTCAGAAGCGAGTTCACATCCGACGAGTCTAGTGAGCCGCTCGACGACGCGTCGAGCCGGTCCTTGGGTGGGCTGCATAAACATATTTGACATAAGGGAAAGCTGTGCAATAAACGAATACGATGAATTACCCTGGGCTGCCACTCCCCTCCCCCATCGTCGGCGTCAGTGGAGTAGTCCGGAGGAAGGGTTTTCCCCTTCTTGGACCCTCCGGCCTCCCCAGAGAGGGCGGCCTTCCTTTTCTTCTCTCCTCCCGCTAGAGGGGGGAGGTTTCTTCTTCCTCCTCCTCATCTTCACGGGAGGAATGCTCTTCGGAACCGTCGGGTGATGAATCTGACACCTGCTGGCGCCGGGCACTCTTTCGAGTCCCCGTGGCCCTTTTTGTAGCCTTCTTCTCCGGCACCACATAGGGTGCCGGAACCAGCAGCTTCGCCAAGCGAGCATCCGCTGGGCCTTCGGGCAAAGGAGCCGGACAGTTGATCCGTCCGGACGTCACCTGCCAATCCTGTCAAAGGTAAGGGAGCTTAGATCCCGCATGGAGTTAAACTATGAAAAACTGATACCCTGTAAAAGGACAAAAACAGCTTACCACGAGAGCGTGACGCTGCGCACTGAATCCGCGATCCTCGGTAGCGGATGCGGGAGCCTCAGTGCCCTTGAAAAGCATCCTCCAGGCATCTTCATACGTCGTGTTGAAGAGCCTGTTCAGAGTTTGGTGCTGCGCCGGGTCGAACTCCCACAAGTTGAAGGCCCGTTGTTGACACGGGAGGATCAGGCGGATGAGCATAACCTGGACTACGTTGACAAGCTTGAGCTTCTTGTCCGCTAGGGTTTGGATGCATGTTTGGAGTCCGGTTAGCTCTCCTTTTTTACCCCAAGACAGGCCCGTCTCCTTCCAGGAGATGAGCCGCGTAGGGGGACCGGATCGAAACTCAGGGGGTGCGACCCATTCGGCGTCGCGCGGCTCGGTGATGTAAAACCACCATGATTGCCACCCCTTTAGGGTCTCCACAAAGGAGCCCTCGAGCCACAGGACGTTGGCCATCTTGCCCACCATGGCACCTCCGCACTCCGCCTGGCTGCCGTGCACCACCTTCGGCTTGACGTTGAAAGTCTTGAGCCATAGGCCGAAATGGGGGCGGATGTGGAGGAAAGCCTCGCACACGACGATAAACACCGAGATGTTGAGGACGAAGTTCGGGGCCAGATCGTGGAAATCCAGGCCGTATTAGAACATGAGCCCCCGGACAAATGGATGCAGAGGGAAGCCCAGTACGCGGAGGAAATGGGGGAGGAATACCACCCTCTCATGGGGCCTAGGGGTGGGGATGAGCTGCCCCTTTTCGGGAAGCCGGTGCGTGATGTCGTTAGACAGGTATCCGGCCTTCCTTAGCTTTTTTATGTGTCCCTCCGTGATGGAGGAGACCATCCACTTGCCTCCCGCTCCGGACATGACTGGAGAAGGTTGAGGTGGGAGTGCGGACTTGGGCGCTGGAGCTCGAGTGCGCAAGAATGGATAGGCAAAGGAGGAAGAAGGCGTGGGTAAAAAGGTGGATCCTTATCCCCTTATATGGGTGGACTCAACTACATGTCCCCACCAGCCTGGTAAAACTTGCTTATCTCCAAGCGCCGTAATTAGACGTGCAGTTGGGTTACCCACACCCATATTGATGAGAATCCCGGAATAAGGGGACACGATCTCTGCTTTGACAAGACGTGCCAAGGAAACCACCTCGCATGACGCGCTGAGGTGGGATAATGAAACAACTCGGATAAAGGCTTGGCCGTGATGTGTCACACTACGGGATACATCAGCAGATTAGATTTGTGTAAATGTTATTATTTCTATGGAAATATGTGGAAAACTTATTTTTTGCAGAGCCGGACACTATCTTTGTGTTTAAAATCTTCTATGAAGTACTTGGAGGAGGAACCCGCCTTGCAATGCCAAAGACAATCTGTGCGCCGGACTCGTCGTCATTGAAGCCTGGTTCAGGGGCTACTGAGGGAGTCCTGGATTAGGGGTTGTCCGGATGGCCGGACTATACCTTCAGCTGGACTCCTGGATTATGAAGATACAAGATTGAAGACTTCGTCCCGTGTCCGGAAGGGACTTTCCTTGGCGTGGAAGGCAAGCTTGGCGATACGGATATTCAGATCTCCTACCATTGTAACCGACTTTGTGTAACCCTAACTCTCTCCGGTGTCTATACAAACCGGGGGGTTTTAGTCCGTAGGACAACATACACATCAACAATCATACCATAGGCTAGCTTCTAGGGTTTAGCCTCTCTGATCTCGTGGTAGATCTACTCTTGTACTACTCGTATCATCAATATTAATCAAGCAGGACGTAGGGTTTTACCTCCATCGAGAGGGCCCGAACCTGGGTAAAACTTCGTGTCCCTTGCCTCCTGTTACCATCCGGCCTAGACGCACAGTTCAGGACCCCCTACCCGAGATCCGCCGGTTTTGACACCGACAGCTTGAGTCCATGAAATCTGAGATGGGATCCATGTATGAGAACAAAGTATGGACTTTGGTTGACTTGCCGAATGATCGGTGAGTCATTGAGAATAAATGATATTCAAGAGGAAGATAGATGTTGATAGTAGTGTTACTATCTACAAAGCTCGAATTGTCGCAAAAGGTTTTCCACAAGTTCAAGGTGTTGATTACGATGGGATTTTCTCACTTGTATCGATGCTTAAAAGTCTGTCCGAATCATGTTAGCAGTTGCCGCATTTTATGAAATCTGGCAAATGGATGTTAAAATTGCATTTCTTAATGGATTTCTTAAAGAAGAGTTTTATATGATGCAACTAGAAGGTTTTGTCGATCCTAAAGGTGCTAACAAAGCAAGCTCGAGCGATCCATCTATGGACTGGTGCAAGCATCTCGGAGTTGGAATATATGCTTTGATAAAGTGATCAAAGCATATGGTTTTATACAGACTTGCGATGAAGTCTGTATTTACAAGAAAGTGAGTGGGAGCACTACAACATTTTTGATAAGTATATGTGAATGACATATTGTTGATCGGAAATAATGTAGAATTTTCTGGAAAGCATAAAGGACTGTTTGAAAAGAGTTTTTCAAAGAAAGACCTCGATGAAGCTACTTACATATTGAGCATCAAGATCTATAGAGATAGATCAAGACGCTTGATATATTTTCAATGAATACATACCTTGACAAGATTTTGAAGTAGTTCAAAATGGAAAAGTCAAAGAAGGAGTTCTTGCCTGTGTTGTAAGGTGTGAAGTTAAGTAAAGACTCAAAACCCGACCACGGCAGGAAATAGAAAGAGAATGAAAAGTCATTCCCTATGCCTCAGTCATAGGTTCTATAAAGTATGCTATGCTGTGTACCAGGCTTATTCTGTACCTCACCATAAGTTTTTTTTGACCACTGAAACAGTAGGAGAGGCTCCTACTGCAATTAAATAAAAGAATCAGCAACTGTACATGGTTTGTATGTTACAAGGCCATCCCACTTTGTGGGTGGAAGAGAGAATGGGGGTGGGGGGAGGTGTAAACAGGGCTATATTACAAGGCAGCTAAGTAAGAAAGCAAGAAGGGTTTATTCTTCTCTCCCACCCTATAAGTGAGGAGGGAGATGTCTTCTTTCAGCCTAGAGAGCCAAGAACTTGTGGAAGGAGTGATTCCTCTGAAGTGCTTGTTGTTCCTTTCTTTCCAAATACTCCAAGCAGATTAGAGAAGGATTTCAATGAATAACGGCCTATTCCATGAAGTTTTAGCTGACTCCACCCAATCCAGCGTAGTCCCTTGAGTAAATCCTTGCATTCCAACTTTGGCCCAACACTGTGTACTAAAAGGGCATTCAAAGAACAGGTGCTCCACCGTTTCATCATTGCATGTTGGGCAGAGCAGGCAGTCAAAGGTGTTGCCAATGTTGAAATGTCTTTGTTTGAACACATTTCTAGTGTTTAGCCTGTCAGAGAGTAGAAGCCATCCAAAAACTTTGATCTTCATAGTGGCTTTGGACTTCCACAGCCACGAGTATGCAGGGCGAGCTTGGATGTCTCTGAAGAAAAAGTCATAGAATTTGTTGGCCGCGTAGTGAGTGGATCCCCAGGTGTATGTCCAATCATCATGTATTGGCAGATCTTCCAGCTGAACGTCCGAGGTTATGCTCTATAGATCTCTAGTTTCAGCATGGGCTTGCAGAGATAATGGTAGATGAAACGTTTCCTGTAGGCTGGTGGTCCCTAGGAATGCGCGAACAGAGATGTCCTCATCTTTGGCAAACGAGAAAGCGCGGGGTCAGTTTCGGCCAGGATTTCACCTAGCCACATATCTTTCCAGAAGAGAGTGGTTGCTCCATTACTCACATTAACCAGTGTGATGCCTCTATAAGTGGGCATGAGCTTTGAGACATCTCGCCACCAGAAGGAGCCACAAGGATCAGCTGCGTGGGGTATCTTGGAGGTGTAATAAGAATTCCAAATCAACTCAACCCAGGGCAGGTCCCAATGGTTGTAGAACTTATGAAGAAACTTTAGAAGTAGGGCCTCGTTTTGGATTTTTAGGTTTAAGACCCCCGGGCCACCACATTTCTTTGGTTTGCATACCATGTCCCAAGCAGCGAGGGAAGTGCATTTGTCGCCTTGATCTGTTTTCTTTGTCCACAAGCATTTTCGGCGTATCTTGTCCAATAGTTCAATAATTCCTGCTGGGAGCTCGAGTGTACACATAGCGAAGATAATGAGCGAGGTAATGACCGAGTTGAGCAAAGATAACTTGCCACCATAGGATATCATATTAAGTGTTGCTGAGAGCCTTCTTTGAAGTCTACAGACCATAGGCATAACATCATGTATGGAAGGTTTAGTAGTCCCCATGGGGAGGCCCAGGTAAGTAAAGGGCATCTTTCCCACAACACATCCAAAAATATTCGCCAAGTTGGTGTATAGAGCTTCATCACAGTTGATCGGGACAAGTGTGGATCTGTGGAAGTTAATTTTTAGGCCAATAGAGGTGGCATAGTCAGACAGAATATTTTTGATGGTTGTAGCCTGGATTGGACAGGCTGGCATTGCAAGAATCATGTCGTCTGCATATTGAATTACCGAGTAATCTTTTTGTGTAGCGCATGGGAAAGGTAACTTGATGAGATCTCTGGCAAAAGCATCATTAATGTCAGCTTGTAATAGATCCACGGCTAGGACAAAGATGAGGGGCGACAAAGGATCACCTTGGCGAACCCCACATTTGCAATGAAATTGTCTTCCTGGTACGCCATTAAGGAGGACAACTGATTTTCCCGAGTCAAAGATGCACTTAATCCAGCCGAGCCATTTGTCATTAAAGCCCATGTTTCGCATGATCTCAATCATGGCATCATGATTAATGGTGTCGAAGGCTTTAGCAAAATCTAGTTTGAGGAGAATAATTTCTTTCTTGGATGATTGGCATTGGTAGATATACTCGAAGGCCCAAGCCAGGCAGTTGTGACGCCCAGATAATTAATCTACAGTAATCCCATGTTAGTTATGCCAAGTCGTCATCATTAACTTGCTAATAGTCATTATGATCCAAAACCTATTCCTATTTAAAATTCAAATAGCGGGGAAATAAAACTTCTTCAAAATTAAATAAAAGTGTTCATGTTATCGCAAGTAATCCCCTAGTATTTGTCATGTAGAAATACTACTCAAAATTGGATTTTTAGTTTGCCCAAGCAATTTTTAAGTGGTCCAACAACTCTAAATATGACCTTTTAAAAATTAAACAAAAACCTATTTTTTTCCAAATGTTTTGAAACTTTGTGTGCAGCCTTGAAATAATACTTTGTATTTTTGTGCCAAGTTTCATAACTAGATAAATTCATCTGCTATGAAAGAGAAATGGAAAACAAATAAATAAATACAAAGAAAAAAAAGGAAAAGCTAGCTAGCCTATTGTGCCTATGGGCTCTACACGTACATGACCTAACCTAGCCCAAGTCGTCTTTCATCCCCAACCTCGTGTCGTGGACGCTGCTCGTCCGTCCAGTGCACGGATGCCACGTTGTCGGCCATCCTGCGGTCATAGAGATGGATAAGGACCCTCCCTCGGCGCCTCTTTCCCCAACATGAACCCTGGCTCCCTCCGTTTTCCCCTCTCTCACTATTCTCCACCGAATCGATCCACGCCCGAGACCAAAGTTGCCGCCGCCTTCGTCGATCCCGCGGCCACCGACCTTCCTTCATCGCGCCAAGACGTCCAGGAGCTCCGCCATCATCGTCTCCTTCGCCCTCACCTATGGGTTCGATCTAGGACCGCCCCAAGCCTCGCCATCGCCGGGCTTCTTCACCATGGCTGCTGCATCTCATCATCGGCATCGATGCATCCGGCCACCCCCGCACCTCCTCGACCTCACCGTCGAGCTCGTGGTGAGCCCCTCCTTTGGATTCCCCCTATAGCGCCCTCGATCCGTCGCCGTTGTAGTCGCGCTCGTCGAGGCCTCCATGGCCGGTGCTCGAACCTGCGTCCACACACCGTTGTGTGCCGGCGCTCACCGCGGAGTTGACCGCGGCCCGCGCGCGCTGCCTTCGCTGCTGCTGTCGTTGTCGTCTCTGGCCACGCCCGCATGTGCTGGGCTGTTGCTGATGCTCGTTGGCGCTGCTGCCACAGTTTCCCTGCTACTGCTATTTGCCGCCTGCCGCCGTCGCCGCTGCTGTTGCGTTGCTGCCGCGCCTAGCCGCGCACGTCCCGCTTGCATGCGTCCCTCCCGCACGCAGCCGCTCCTGGCTAGCCATGGCCATCGTGGCCTTTGAGCCATCCGTGTTGGCCCTAGAGTGCCCAGCCGAAGGGCATGGCTTCAGCCATTGCCAAACACGCTGGCCACTAGATTAGGATTAATATTATGTAACAATCGTACTAATCTTAGATGCTACATAGAGTATGACTTAGGGGCCCCACCCCTAATTAGACTAAATAAACAATCTGTTTAGCAAATGACCCTATGACACCTGGGCCCCACTGCCTAGATTTGACCAGTCAACCCAGTCAAGGTTGACTGTTGACTCTGCTGACTTAGCACCCCCTGACCCATTTTCATACATTATACTAGGGAGCCCCTGGGGTGCACTTAGCAAATTGCTATTTTTTCGAATTAATGATAAACTCAAAAAAATCATTTAAACATTGAAAATTAATACAAAATAAGTCATAGCTCGGATGGAAAAACTTTGTACATGAAAGTTGCTCAGAACGACGAGACGAATTTGGATATGCAACTCGTTCGTCCGCCACACATCACTAGCATAGCAAACACGCAACTTTCCCCCTCCGGTTCATCTGTCCGAAAATGCGAAACCCGGGAATACTTTCCCGGATGTTTTCCCCTTTCGTCAGTATCACCTAATACCGCGTTAGGGCATACCTAACACCGTGTATTACCTCGTTATATTTTGTGATTCTTTGTTTGCTCCGTATTTACTGTTTCTTCCACCTCTTCTTCTCCGGTAGACCCCGAGACCGTTGCTGATGACACTGAGTATGACTACGTCACCGACGACCCTTCTTCCTGTACAACAAAGCTTCCAGGCAAGCCCCCCCTTGATCACCAGATATCGCCTACTCTCCTCTATACTTCTTGCATTAGAGTAGTGTAGCATGTTACTACTTTCAGTTAATCCTATACTGCTGCATAGCCTGTCCTTGCTACTACTGTTGTTTCCTTTACCTGTTATCCTACTGCTTAGTATAGGATGCTAGTGTTCCATCAGTGGCCCTACACTCTTGTCCGTCTGCCATGCTATACTACTGGGCCATGATCACTTCAGGAGGTGATCACGGGCATATACTATATACTTTACACTATTACATTACCTGTGATACTGTTCGGAGATGGGGGCTGAAGGGGCAGGTGGTTCCATCCAGGTAGTGGTGGGCCTAAGTTCCCGACGGCCCCAGACTATTACTTTGAGGCAGAGCGACATGGCAGGTTGAGACCACCTAGGAGAGAGGTGGGCCTGGCCCTGGTCGGCGTTCGCGGTTACTTCAAAATAACACACTTAACGAGATCTGGGTATTTGATCTGAGTCTGGCTACTGGCCTATACGCACTAACCATCTACGCGGGGACAGTTATGGGCACTCGACGTCGTGGTATCAGCGAAAGCACTTTGTGACGTCAGCGACTGAGCGGCACGCACTGGATTGGAACGTAAGCCTGCTCTTGTATTAAGGGGGCTAGTTCTTCTTCCGGCAGCCCTCGCAACACGCAGGTGTGCAATGTGTGATGGGCCCAGACCCCTACGCCATAGGATTTAGACCGGCGTGCTGACCTCTCTGTTGTGCCTAGGTAGGGCTGCGACGTGTTGATCTTCCAAGGCCGGACATGACCCAGAAAAGTGTGTCCGACCAAATGGGATCGAGCTTGTTGGGTTATGTGGTGCACCCCTACAGGGAAGTTAAACTATTCGAATAGCGTGATCTTCGGTAACAGGACGACTTGAAGTTGTACCTTGACCTTATGACAACTAGAACCGGATACTTAATAAAACACACCCTTCCAAGTGTCAGATACAACCCGGCGGTCACTCTCTAACAGGGCGACAAGGAGAGGACCGCCGGGTAGGATTATGCTACACGTTGCTACTTGGTGAACTTACCATCTACTCTCTTCACCTGCTGCAAGATGGAGGTTACGAGGAGCGTAGTCTTCGACAGGACTAGCTATCCCCCTCTTATTCTGGCATTCTGCAGTTCAGTCCACATATGATACCCCTTTTGCCATTTGATACCAATGCATACATTTGTAGTGTAGCTCCTTGCTTGCGAGTACTTTGGATGAGTACTCACGGTTGCTTTACTCCCCCTTTTCCCCCTTCCTTTACCCGGTTGCTGCGACCAGACAATGGAGTCCAGGAGCCAGACGCCACCGTCGACGACGACTCCTACTACACTGGAGGTGCCTACTACTACGGCAGCCCACTGACGACGACCAGGAGTAGTTTAGGAGGATCCCAGGCAGGAGGCATGCGCCTCTTTCGATCTGTATCCCCAGTTTGTGCTAGCCATCTTATTTCATCTTGTTTAACTTATGTCTATACTCAGATATTGTTGCTTCCGCTGAATCGTCTATGATCGAGCTCTTGTATTCGAGCCCTCGAGGCCCCTGGCTTGTAATATGATGCTTGTATAACTTATTTTATTTGTAGAGTTGTGTTGTGATATCTTTCCGTGAGTCCCTGATCTTGATCGTACACGTTTGCGTTTATGATTAGTGTACGATTGAATCGGGGGCGTCACAAGTTGGTATCAGAGCCGACCGCCTGTAAGAATCCCCTTTCCAACTCCTTGGCCGAAGTTGAGTCTAGTCATTGCAAAACCTTACTAACATGGCTGTGTGGCCTATGGACCCACGTCGCCATTGGGTGGTATTAGGATCTTTTATTCCTCATCTATACTCTGGGACTCTGATCTCTCTTCTATTCGGGTTTAAATGGTTTTACTAACTCTAACATTAGGATTTCGTGATCACGTCCATCTGGAGTTCCCCTTATTGCAGATGATTGCCTGCTGCACTAGAAGATTCCGAAGATAATCTCCGTTGTTCTCTCAAGACAGTTGTGTCCACCGCCTTTGCAAATTCCCTACCACTATTGTATCATTATGGATAACTACATACGCTTGCCCTTTCAAATCCCATTGATCTTGTTATTACAAGATACTCCGAAAATTCTCTCTATTGTTTCGAGAATACTTTGTGCCTACTGCCTTGCAGTTCTAAGCCACCTAAATACCCCTACGGATAATTCCTCGCACTTATCGAGTATCCGCCCTTCCCCAGTTGTTTATGTGTTTCACTTAAGGTCTTTAAAATAATATTCGATCTTCGGAAAATCCTTAGCACTTATTGCTCTTGAAATTCTTGCTTGCTTGCATTATGGTTAAGCCCATAAGTATAGTAATCTTATTGGAAGCCTTTGTCACTATCATTTTGAGTCAATTACTTTAATATGTTGCGAATGCTCGCAGTCCCCAATCAGTACCTAGAATTCATCCTTTCGGCTCAGACATCATTTTAAACATGAGTTGGATCTCGACCAACCCAATTGTCATCGATTGTACCCCTAAGCTTACTCGACTTATCCATCCTTAATCAGAGCATTTGCTTCTGATCCCTTGATTTGGAAATCATAATTCCTTTGCAATTGAGCTTTGAGTTAGCCAGTTGTTTCTATAATCCAATGCCTTTGCATGGTTTCTTCCTCTGATAGAGTACCGATACTCGCAACAGCTCCGTTGTAGAACACAAACCCCTTGTTGGATTATTATCCGATGGTGTCCTTCATATTCAACAACCTTGTGAGACTTTCCATGGGTATATAATGCCTTTGGTAATTTGTATCCTCTGCCTTGATAACCGTACTCTACTTTCGAGCTTGTATTATTTACTCCGAAGTTTGTGGTATATGTTCCTAAGATGCCCCGATGAGTTGAACCAACGCCTTCCCTAACCTGTTTGAACCCATAAGATTTCACGGGTCATACCTATCTGGTATTGCACCAGGTAAAACTTTCAACAACTAATGTCATTTTTGAAACACGAGAAGTGAATGGAAGGTTCTGCATTAAAGAAGTGGGAATCGACCTTGAACTTAGTGTTCATGCCCATGGACCCGATGTGGAACTTATCATGGAAGCTTCTTGCAAAACTTTTAATCAGTTGGTTAATTCTTTCGGTGTCTTTAAATTGGATCCCTTGCAGCTATGGTTTCGGCCATATTAATATTCCTTGATTCCTTTTCTCGGACAAGTTAAAGTACTTGTCTTTTGCAGATCAATACACTTGTCAACCCTCTATTTTGCTCTACCTCTGAGTATTACCCTCTGGTATCTCAATTATATCCCCAAACCATGTTGCTTATTATGAACCTTCATCAAGTATTATTCCTCACCGATTCCAAATTTTCCTGGTTCCGAGTTGTTAGTCACTCGAGGACACCGATAATTAAATCAGTTCCGCACCATGATTAAACAACTCTTAGTAATCTCCTTTACTCACGAGTTTGTACTCAACCATGTCATTCCTAGCCTGCTCGGCTATATCATTATCATGCCTATTTTAACTGTGCTACCCGGTCCTTATTCTCGGAGCACCAATTTGTGACGATAGCTAAGCTTACGTCGATCTTCCTCATCATCCCCTTTCACCTTAAACAACAAGCTTGATTTCGAGTTTGTGTCGTACCCATGGTTTCAAGAACTTTTCGCTTCATCATTCCATTGACTTGATGTCATCACTGATCGGTTACATCTTCTTGAAACCTCTCGACAAATTTGTCGTGATCATCATCAACATTTTGACTCCTTCCAAGATATCAAACGAATTCATGATGATTAGTGATATCCTCATCCCTTGGTAATTTGATTTACCATCGAGAACATCCATACCTTCCTTTCATCACAAACTTGTACATGATATGGATGCAACTTTCTATCTAGCATGTATTATGATCTACCATGAAGTATTACTATCTTTTATGTCAATGATGTTGTGAGAATTTCAACACCTCTTACAATTCTTGATAAAGTGATGCTTCTCGCCATCACCATTCTTCTTGGTCCCCATGTTGTTTCTAACCGGAAAACCGACAACTGAACTATGATGTGCGACTTCAAAACTTCTAGCAACCCTATTGCTTTGAAGTTAATGGTCAATATTTCATTCTTAGACCATTGGTTATCGAATCACCATTCTAACATCGATCATTCTACCTAAGCCCATATTTCGGGTGCACCTTTAACTGTGTATGTTTTCCTCAAGCATACCTCATTACATCATTTGATCTGGCAAATGTTATCTCCTTGTTCACATAAGTGTGGAAATCCATCTTTTGAAAATCTCAATGAATTATCGCTGAGTCAATCAGCCACCTCCTCACCTCCTTGATTTAATGATGAACTCTTGTCTTGGAACTTGCTTCCATAGTTCATTGCCCGAGAATCTTATAATGTCATCTCGTCAATCGCGTTGCACCTTTACTTTCTCATGCATCCCGAGTCTGAGGTATCCTGACACCAAATCAGATCTGAATCTCGGTCAGATATGATGGTCGGAACATTTTCCAAGAGTTATAAATGTTGTTCTTTATATGGCCCGATAAGGTGATGTCATGCCTAGCACACCTGGCTGGATGACCCATTGTTATAGTTCTTCCATTTTTTTTGCAAGTTTAGCCATTCTTCCATAAGAAAATGGTAAGACTTATTCTATGAGTTGTTCCTGATGGATCCTTTGTGTATCCAAAGTCTGACCTTTGCCTGAAGACCATGTCAATGCTATCTCGAAGCATGTCTGTGGTACTTCGATCTTCAATTAGAACATTTGAAGCACGATGCTAAATTTTCTTTATAAATTGTCCAAACATTGTTGTATGGGTAATGTCATGAAGTTTCTATCCCCTTACCTAAAAGGTTTTCTACCTTATATCATGTCATGGATATCATACCCTACTTGTCCGTGGGAAGGATATACCCCTGAAATATGTGTTTAAACACATTTTCCTTTCCATTGTTCTGTTTAATTTCATAATCATATTATCCTTTCCATTGTTTGGTTTGACCTTTCTTGAGGTCTAAATGATCTAAGCAGTAATAATTCACTGCTTATGTAAACACCTCGGTGTACAACTTTGTTAGTCAGACCCTATTACTATTGTTGATGACATTCCGGTAGCCATCGATGGACGAGAACCTTGCCTATTGGTACGCCTCGTTCAACGAGCAGGAAAATGGTTCTCTTCGTCCCTCGCCCTTGGTACCGAGGTTATTGTCGACATAACTGATAGGCTACCCTTTGACATGCCTTGCTATCATAACCGTGCAAGATGTCTCTGCTCTTTCTACTTTTTACCCACATGGTGGGCCCATAACCCACAGTTCCACAGGATCGAAACCTGACTCTCCTGTACACCCTATTGCCAAAGTTATTCCTCGCGCTTGGCTTCAAATGTAATTCGCGGGCGGACCACATACCTAGTGATCTATTCTGGTATCAGACGAATACTTATTCCCATTGCTCTGAATCCCTTTCACACTTTGTTTCAGGCGATGGACGCTTGCCTATGCGCATGAAACTTCTATTTTGCACCTTCTTACTTTGCTCTCGATAATGTCTTAAGTTTCAAATCGAGAGTTACTTTCCGCCACCTTCCCTAATGTTATCTACCAGATAAGCAACACTGTAGCGACCCGTTCTTCTGGAATATCCCCTTATCCTTTCATAAGTACGTTGGAGTTCCCGAAGAAAGGATGCCTACTTCATCATGATGACCCGAAGCAGAGAAATGAAGACATCAACTTAATGGATCAACCTCTTCGAGAAGAGCAACTAAGACCAGGAAGATCCGTTAGAATTTCGTAACCAGAGCTTTCGCCCTTACTCTCCTCTTAAATCTCGGGACGAGATTTCTTGTAGTGGAGGATAATTGTGACGCCGAGATAATTAATCTACAGTAATCCCCTATTAGTTATGCCAAGTCGTCATCATTAACTTGCTAATAGTCATTTTGATCCAAAACCTATTCCTATTTAAAATTCAAATAGCGGGGAAATAAAACTTCTTCAAAATTAAATAAAAGTGTTCATGTTATTGCAAGTAATCCCTTAGTATTTGTCATGTAGAAATACTACTCAAAATTGGATTTTTAGTTTGACCCTAGCAATATTTAAGTGGTCCAACAACTCTAAATATGACCTTTTAAAAATTAAACAAAAACCTATTTTTTTCCCAATGTTTTGAAACTTTGTGTGCAGCCTTGAAATAATACCTTGTATTTCTATGCCAAGTTTCATAACTAGATAAATTCATCTGCTATGAAAGAGAAATGGAAAACAAATAAATAAATACAAAGAAAAAAGGGAAAAGCTAGCTAGCCTATTGTGCCTATGGGCTCTACACGTACAGGACCTAACCCAGCCCAAGTCATCTTTCATCCCCAACCTCGTGTCGTGGACACTGCTCGTCCGTCCAGTGCGCGGATGCCGCGTTGTCGGCTATCCCGCGGTCATAGAGATGGATAAGGACCCTCCCTCGGCGCCTCTTTCCCCGACATGAACCTTGGCTCCCTCCGTTTTCCCCTCTCTCACTATTCTCCACCGAATCGATCCACGCCCGAGACCACAGTCGCCGCCGCCTTCGTCGATCCCGCGGCCACCGACCTTCCTTCATCGCGCCAAGATGTCCAGGAGCTCCGCCATCGCCGTCTCCTTCGCCCTCACCTATGGGTTCGATCTAGGACCGCCCCAAGCCTCGCCATCGCCGGTCTTCTTCACCATGGCTGCTGCATCTCATCGTCGGCATCGATGCATCTGGCCACCCCCGCACCTCCTCGACCTCACTGTCGAGCTTGTGGTGAGCCCCTCCTTCGGATTCCCCCTATAGCCCCCTCGATCCATCGCCGTTGTAGTCGCGCTCGTCGAGGCCGCCATGGCCGGTGCTCGAACCCGCGTCCACACACCGTTGCGTGCCGGCGCTCACCGCGGCATTGACCGCGGCCCGCGCGCGCTGCCTTCGCTACTACTGTCGTTGTCGTCTCTGGCCACGCCCGCATGTGCTGCGCTGTTGCTGATGCTCGTTGGCGCTGCTGCCACAGTTGCCCTGCTGCTGCTATTTGCCGCCTGCCGCCGTCGCCGCTGCTGTTGCGTTGCTGCCGCGCCTAGCCGCGCACGTCCCACTCGCATGTGTCCCTCCCGCACGCAACCGCTCCTGGCTGGCCATGGCCATCGTGGCCTTTGAGCCATCCGTGTTGGCCCTGGAGTGCCCAGCCGAAGGGCATGGCTTTAGCCACTACCAAACACTGCCAAACACGTCGGCACTGGTCGGCGTTCGCGGTTACTTCAAAATAACACGCTTAACAAGATCTGGGTATTTGATCTGAGTCTGGCTACTGGCCTATACGCACTAACCATCTACTTGGGGACAGTTATGGGCACTCGACATCGTGGTATCAGCCGAAGCACTTCGTGATGTCAGCGACTGAGCGGCATGCGTCGGATTGGAACGTAAGCCTGCTCTTGTATTAAGGGGGCTAGTTCTTCTTCCGGCCACCCTCACAACGTGCAGGTGTGCAATGGGGGATGGGCCCAAACCCCTGCGCCATAGGATTTAGACGGGCGTGCTGACCTCTCTGTTGTGCCTAGGTAGGGCTGCGATGTGTTGATCTTCCGAGGCCGGGCATGACCCAGAAAAGTGTGTCCGGCCAAATGGGATCGAGCGTGTTGGGTTATGTGGTGCACCCCTACAGGGAAGTTAAACTATTCGAATAGTCGCGATCTTTGGTAACAGGACGACTTGGAGTTGTACCTTGACCTTATGACAACTAGAACCGGATACTTAATAAAACACACCCTTCCAAGTGCCAGATACAACCCGGCGGTCACTCTCTAATAGGGCGATGAGGAGAGGACCGCCGGGTAGGATTATGCTACACGTTGCTACTTGGTGAACTTACCATCTACTCTCTTCTCCTGCTGCAAGATGGAGGTTACCAGGAGCGTAGTCTTCGACAGGACTAGCTATCCCCCTCTTATTCTGGCATTCTGCAGTTCAGTCCACATATGATACCCCCTTTGCCATTTGATACCAATGCATACATTTGTAGTGTAGCTCCTTGATTGAGAGTACTTTGGATGAGTACTCATGGTTGCTTTACTCCCGCTTTTCCCCCTTCCTTTACCCGGTTGCTGCGACCAGATAATGAAGTCCAGTAGCCAGACGCCACCGTCGATGACGACTCCTACTACACTGGAGGTGCCTACTACTACGTGCAGCCCGCGGATGACGACCAGGAATAGTTTAGGAGGATCCCAGGCAGGAGGCCTACGCCTCTTTTGATCTGTATCCCCAGTTTTTGCTAGCCATCTCATGTCATCTTGTTTAACTTATGTCTGTACTCAGATATTGTTGCTTCCGCTGAATCGTCTATGATCGAGCTCTTGTATTCGAGCCCTCGAGGCCCCTAGCTTGTAATATGATGCTTGTATGACTTATTTTATTTGTAGAGTTGTGTTGTGATATCTTCCCGTGAGTTCCTGATCTTGATCGTACACGTTTGCGTGTATGATTAGTGTACGATTGAATCGGGGGCGTCACAGCAGTCTTGGATCGTGCGCCCTTTGAGAAAGTCATATTGGTTGCGGTGCACGATTTTGAGCACGATTCTTTGCAAATGGTTGGCCAGGAGTTTAGTTATTACCTTAAGACAACAGTTGAGTAGTGTAATAGGCCTGTATTCATTAACTGTTGATGGCGCATTTACTTTTGGAATGAGAGTGATTAGCCCTTCATTAATGCTCTCTAAGTTGAGGTTTCCCTCAAAGAACTGGTTGCAAAGCCTGTAAAAGTCCTCCTTGATCACTTCCCAACAAGTTTTCAGAAATATGCCTGTAAATCCATCAGGGCCCGGGGCACGGTCCGCCAGCATCGATTTGATCACCTGGTCAATTTCATTCCTGGTAAATGGTATTGTGAGTTCATCAAGGCCATCGATCTTTTTGATGAGACTGGGCAAGTCGAATTTCATGTCATGCTTCATTTCCGTTCCAAGTCGCTCTTTGAATGTCTGAAATATAATGGCTTCTTTGCTTGCATGATCCTCCGCACAGAAGCCAGAGTCCGTCGTGAGGGAGGCTATGTTATTTCTGCGATATCGCTCTGACGCCATTGCTTGAAATTTTTTGGAGTTTTCATCGCCGAATTGAACCCAACGAATTGTGCAACGTTTATTCCAGTATTGTCTTTGATAGGATATGAGTCTTAATAAATGCTTCTTGAGGATAGTTCTGAAATTTGCTTCCGGTGTAGTGAGAAGTCTCCTGTTCTCCAAACCATCAATTTCTAGGAGAGCCCAATTAGTGTTCTCAATAGCAATTGATAACTTTGAGATGTTCTTACTCCAACTTTTGAGTTCATGCCGAAGGTGCTTGAGCTTTTTGTAGAGATTTGACGCCATGTTCAGAGAGTTGGCAGGTATGGCCCAGGCCCTTTTGACAGTATCTAGAAACCTTGGGTGATGGATCCAATATGATTCAAATCTAAACATCTTGGAGTGTGGGATTTTAGTTTCAATATTGATGACACAAGGAATGTGATCTCATACAGGTCTGCCAAGAGGTTTAACAAGAGTATTTGGGTATGAAGTGGTCCAATGATTACTAGTGAAGAACCAACCAATTTGCTCGAGGAGGGGATCAGTTTGCATGTTGCTCCAAGTGTAAGTTCTGCCCTTGATGGGAAGTTCAATTAAGGCCTGTGATCTGATGAAATCATTAAAAGTTATCATGTCTCCAAAATGGCCACCTGGTTTGTTACTCTTCAGGTGTTAATCACATAGCGATGTGAACTAGATTGTTGACTCTAGTAAACCCTTTGGGTGTTAGTCACATGGAGATATGAACTAATCACATAAAGATGTGAACTATTGGTGTTAAATCACATGACGATGTGAACTAGATTATTGACACTAGTGCAAGTGGGAGACTGAAGGAAATATGCCCTAGAGGCAATAATAAAGTTGTTTTTTATATTTCCTTATATCATGATAAATGTTTATTATTCATGCTAGAATTGTATTAACAGGAAACTTAGACATGTGTGAATACATAGACAAACAGAGTGTCACTAGTTTGCCTCAACTTGACTAGCTCGTTGAATCAATGATGGTTATATTTCATAAACCATAGACATGAGTTGTCATTTGATTAATGGGATCACATCATTAGAAAATGATGTGATTGACTTGACCCATCCGTTAGCTTAGCATGATGATCATTAGTTTGTTGCTATTGCTTTCTCCATAACTATACATGTTCCTATGACTATGAGATCTTGCAACTCCCGAGTACCGGAGGAACACTTTGTGTGCTACCAAACATCACAACATAACTGGGTGATTATAAAGGTGCTCTACAGGTGTTTTCGATGGTGCTTGTTGAGTTGGCATAGATCGAGATTAGGATTTGTCACTCCAATTGTTGGAGAGGTATCTCTAGGCCCTCTCGGTAATGTACATCACTATAAGACTTGCAAGCAATGCAGCTAATGAGTTAGTTTCGGAATGTAGCATTACAGAACGAGTAAAGAGACTTTCCGGTAACGAGATTGAACTAGGTATTGAGATACCGACGATCGAATCTCGGGGAAGTAACATACCGATGACAAAGGGAACAACGCATGTTGTTATGCGGTTTGACCGATAAATATCTTCGTAGAATATGTAGGAGCCAATATGAACATCCAGGTTCCGCTATTGGATATTGATTGCAGACGTGTCTCGATCATGTCTACATAGTTCTCGAACCCGTAGGGTCCGCACGCTTAACGTTCGGTGACGATCGGTATTATGAGTTTATGTGATTTGATGTACCGAAGGTAGTTCGGAGTCCCGGATGAGATCGGGGACATGACGAAGAGTCTCAAAATGGTCGAGACGTAAAGATCGATATATTGGACAACTATATTCAGACATCGGAAAGGTTCCAAGTGATTCGGGTATTTTTCGGAGTACCGGGGAGTTACGGGAATACGGGGAAGAAGTATTGGGCATCATGGGCCAATTGGTGGAAGAGAGGAGGCAGGGCGCGTGGCCCCCCTAGCCCAAACCAAATTGGACTAGGGGGCCGGCCTCCTTTCCTCCTTTCCTTCCTCTCCTTCCTTCTCTCTCTCCTCCTTCCTTTCCCCTCCTAGTGGGAGTTGGAAAGGGGAGTCCTACTCCTACTAGGAGGAGGACTCCTCCTCCTAGCGTGCCCTGCAAGGGCCGGCCGGCCTCCCCCCTTGCTCCTTTATATACGGGGGCAGGGGCATCCTAGAACACACAAGTTGATTGTTCCAAGCCGTGTGCGGTGCCCCTGCAGCATAATCCACCTCAATCATATCGTAGCGGTGCTTAGGCGAAGCCCTGCGTCGGTAGCAACATCATCACTGTCATCACGCCGTCGTGCTAACGAAACTCTGCCGTGAAGCTCTGCTGGATCGGAGTTTGTGGGACGTCATCGAGCTGAACGTGTGCTAAATTCGGAGGTGCCGTACGTTTGGTACTTGGATCGGTCGGATCGTGAAGAGGTTCAACTACATCAACCATGTTCTCATAACGCTTCTGCTTACGGTCTATACATAGATGATACTGTCCCCTCTATTTTTTGTGCATCACCATGATATTGCATACGCGTAGGATTTTTTTTGAAATTACTACGTTCCCCAACACTTGTACCCTTGGGAGGGTCTTGTAGATAGCCAAGCTTCTCAGCCTTTTTCATTTGTAGTTGTCTGTACTCAGACATGTTTATGCTTCCGCTTGTTGCTTGTATGCTCTGTATGTTGGGTCATGAGACCCATGTTTGTAATACTTGGCTCGTCTGAGCCTAATGATTAAATACTTTGAGTTGTAGAGTTTCGTTGTGATGCCATGTTGTATTTGCACATATCGAGCATATTGTGGGTATGTTTTGAAATGCTTGGTATGTGTGGGATCCGACAACCTAGTTGTTTATCCTTGGTAGCCTCTCTTACCGGGAAATGTCTCCTAGTGCTTCTACTGAGCCATGGTAGCTTGCTATTGCTCCGGAACACTTAGGCTGGCTCACATGTGTCCTTCTTCGTTCATTTGTCTGTTCCTTCAAGGAAATGTCACGCGGTGTCTACCGGAGTCCTGTGAGCATGCTACAGCCCAGATTCTCTGGAGTCCTGTTAGCCCAGCTGCTACAGCCCGGATTCACTCGCTAATGACCGACACATTCGTTGATGGGTCATGTATGCATGTCCCTATAAGTTAGTGGCACTTTGGATTCATGACTAGTCATGTCGGCCCGGGTTCTTTGTCATATGGATTCTAGCGACACTATCATATACGTGAGCCAAAAGGCGCAAACGGTCCTGGGCCCGGTAAGGTGGCACCCGTGGGAATACCATGCATGAGGCCGCAAGGTGATATGATGTGTTACATGCTAGATCGGTGTGACTTCGGATCGGGGTCCTCACAACCTATCATTGGGCGCCAGGCTACTGGCCGAACTGTCGTCCTCGCTGTCGCTCGACATGGCTGCGGTCGTATAAAAACCGCGAGAAACTGAGATTGAAGAGTGTGTGCAAGTGTTTAGCGCGGCCTACTGAGGACGCTGAATATGGTGGACACTTAAGCGGGGTACGCAGAGAAGAGTAAACGCCAATTGAAGCAGGGGTTGACGTATTATCTAATCGCTGACATAATCAACCGCAATTATTTGTACCTAGTCGCTCCAAATTCCTGAGGTTGTGCAGGACTCCTATTGGCCGATTTCCTTTTTCAGGACAAAAACAAGGAACGAGTTTTGGGATTATGCATTAGTACCGGTACGAACCGAGTAGGACAGTTGGCAAGTAATACATTGTGCTCTTCTTATTGATAAAGCCTGTAATAATCAAACTACAAAGGAAAAGAAAAAAGACAAAGGAAAATATTTGCACGAATCTTCGCGTAACATCAATGGCATAGGACCTAGATGTGCATTACTTAGAACACATCTAGATGTGCTTTAGCAATACTATCAAACAAAACCCCTTATCATCATTGCAAATAGCGCATAGAACATGGATAATGCGACAACCACAACTACACATGCTAGTTCCTTCTTGTCTCTTGCTTTCATCTGTTGCCTGTGATTGATTCTTTCTTGCTTGATCGTACTAATTGTACATTCCAGATCAGCCCGTTTCTTCTTTAGCTTTACATTATCTTTTGCGAGCTTGGTGATAACACTCCGAGCCCTTCCATGCCATTTTTTATCCAGCCAATTAACAAAGGCACAAGCCTCATATCCCTGCCAACGTTAAATAGTATTCAGGATGAGCGGTGGCATTAACTCAAGTAAAATGATGAAGTTAGCACTAACCTCTAAGGGGCAACTTTGAAAATGCCTGCCAATGTCAAATCCCTCCATGCGTACACATCGAGCGGGAGTGTGCCCGTGCACACAACTCAACTTTTCGTACTTCTAGGTGGCGCAAAACTCAGAGTCGAACTCGTGTTGCGGGAGTCTGGAGTCATACTCCAGATCCGGTGGCAGATCTCTTTCCTGATGTGGGGGGGGGGGGTCATTTAAGATGGATTTAGCAAGGAGCTACTTAATTTAGACATGCTAAAAAAATATCGGGATAGATTGGATCCTGACAGGATGATTCAAATCTATAGTAGACATGCCTTCTGATGACCTTCGGCAAGTGCGTGGTGGCGACCGCCGTCGTGGCGGCGATACGAGCAAGAGCAGCCACACCGAAGCCATCAGCACCACTCGTCCGCATTCCCCCAATGTCAGCGCCATGCGAGGGAATTTGGAGGCTATCTATGGATTTGGCGGAAATGGGGAAACTGTGGGGATAAGCTAACGGTCGGGAACTACTTATGGCACTATATGTTGTATACGGCACACCATTTATACATGTCGTTTGTGTTACGTATTACAACTTCACACACGATTTCCACACCAAACCATGTGAGAAGACAACGTAGGTGAGACACAGTTGTCATTACATAACCGTATGTGATGTACTATCCTGTACATATAATTGAGTTTCAGTGATACCGTGTAAATAGCTGCTCTGCGGATATCCGTCAAAAAATAAAACAGACACTCTACATATAGAGATGGCGGCGGCGGTCTAGGCAGCGGCTACCGGAGAAGAGGTTAATCATCGGTAGGTGGGCGGTGACAGCGTCATAGGAGGTCAATCCTCGGTCTAGGGTGGGAGATGGGAGGAGCTCAACCATCAAGGTCAGTAGTGGCGTGATTGGAGCAAATCCATCGCGGTCGATGGCTGGATTGTGGAGGTCAAACTTTAGTCGGCAACCACACTAAGCTTTGCTCCTCGACCCTGTTGTCTTGGCGTGCCGCCGCATCGCGCTTCTCTGTGTACTGGGTGGAGGTCACCGCGCGACTACGGCTAATTAATTAAGGTATTCTTTTTAGGAGTGGCTTAATTAAGGTATTCAATTCCTAAGGGTAGTGTTGTACTAGTACTCTGCGTGTAAATTGACTGGCAATTAATTTTTGTCATTATATTGCACGTCTGGATAACAATATGGATCGCCCTTAGTAATTATGAAAATAAAACCTTGTGGTTTATGCACGCATCTTTGGGCAGCGGTTAATCCCTGTATTAATGATGTTGTTTTGTTCTTAATTACCATTCGTGTGTTGCAGATGGGACGATCTCGATGGGTGAAGAATCAGACAACTGCATATTTTATTAGTCGCATGACAGAGTTCATGAATTTGGCTGATAGTACAAAGAGGCGAATTGGTGATGTGGATTACATCCTATGTCCATGTACTTATTGTGTCAATATAGAGTCACATGAAGTTGCATATGTCCAGTGGCACTTAGTCTCTCTGGCATTCATGGATGGATATACATGTTGGACCAGAGACGACGAAGAGGAGGTCGTGGATGAAGATACCCTGGGTTGCGAGATGCCAAACCCAGATCAGTGTCACATGGATGTTGAATCTAACATTAGGGCAGAGGCGTCAAGCTACCATTGGAACACCAGAAAGCTAGAACGCCCACTAGAAAACCAAGACATCGACGCAGATGGCGACGATCTTGATATGCCAGATTTTTTTGCTATGTTTGCAGATTTCTACGGACCAAAAAGGATATGATTGGGGCCAGGGATCTGCTAACCATTTCTGCGAACTCCAAGAAAGAATTGTATCCAGGTTGCAAAAAGAAATATTCCAAGTTGAGTGCCACCCTAGCGCTTCTCATATTTAAAGCAGCAAACGGTCTATCAAACAAGGGCTTCATAGAGATGTTAGGTCTTTTCAAAGAAATTCTTTCGGAATATAATGTGCTCCCCAGAAGCATGAATGAAGGAAAGAAAATTGTTTGCCCATTGGAACTAGAAGTATAGAAGATACACGCTTGTGTGAATGATGTATATTGTACTGTGGTGAGTACAAAGATTTGCGTGCATGTCCCACATGCAAGCATGCACGATACAAGAGCATGAGAGCAATGGACAAGTACAAATTGGATGACAAGATCAAGACAGGAATCCTGTTCAAGGTTGTTTGATACTTTCCTTTAATTACAAGGTTGAGACATTTGTTTGCAAACCCTAAAGAGGCAAAGAGGTTGCGGTGGCATCATGATGAGCGAATTGCGGATAAGTATATGAGGCACCTGAAAGATGGGGCTCAGTGGGAATTAATCGACAACAAGTTTCAAGACTTTGCCAAGGATCCTAGAAGTATAAGGCTCGGGCAGTGTACTGACGGGATGAATCCTTTTGGCGATATGAGCACCAATCACAGCACATGGCCAGTGCTTCTGTGCATATATAACCTAGCTCCTTGGTTGTGTATGAAGAGAAAATACATTATGATGTCAATGACTATACAAGGCCCAAAGCAACCTGGAAATGGCATCAACATTTACTTTCAGCTACTTGTAGAAGAACTACTGACAATGTGGATAGGTGTGCCTGCTATAAAATGTTATAATGCTTACAGAAAGAAGATTTTTGATCTACATGCAATGCTGGTGCACACCATTCAAGATATGCCGGCATTAGGAAACACATCGGGGCAGAAAAAAAGGGAGATGTAGGGTTTGTCACATGCATGGATAGGACAGCTAGCAGATTTCTTCTCAACTCGCGCAAAACAGCGTATTTGTGTCATCATAGGTTCTTACAGAGAAATCACCCATACCGAAAGATGAAAGCTAAATTTGATGGTACGACAGAGGTAGATGAGACCCTATGATGGGAAGTTGGTCCAGAACATGACTAAACAAATTAATGTTGTGCCTGGTAAGAAGCACGCTTTGACGGTGAAACAAACACCCAAGGGTCAAGTGTTCAAGAAGAGATCGATGTTCTGGACATTAACTTACTCGGAGATTCTACATGTACGTCACTGCATCGATGTCATGCATGTAGAGAAGAACGTACGTGAAATCATCCTTGGTACCCTTCTCAAGATTAAAGGTAAAAGAAAGGATAGTGATGGTTCACGGCTCGATATGCTTGCTGATCAATCAAAATGCAAGAGTGAAGCAGAGGATGATGACAAATTCATCAAAGCTCGCCAGAGTTACAATTTCAGTACAAAAGAAGCAACACAGTTCTTCACTTATTTGTTGTTAGTTAAGACACCATCTTCCTACTCCGCAAACATCAGAAGTCTCGTGGATGTGAACTCAGGTAAAATGGAGTTGGGACACATGAAGTCACATGATTGCCACGTAATGTTGACACAAATCCTCCCGGTGTCCAGTAGGAATCTGATGGACAATGATATAAGAAACACACTCATTGAGCTCTGTGATTTGTTGAACCAACTATGGCAAAAAGTTGTAGATCCTGAAGAGTTGGATCATATGCAAGATGATATTGCAAGAATATAGTCCAACCTACAGATGTTTTTTCCACCATCATTCTTTGATGTCATCGTTCATCTCACTGTGCACCTAAGATAAAGTATTGTGGTCTTGTGTTTCTTCGCAACATGTATCCCTTCGAGCGGTTCATGGGAATACTAAAGCACTTTTGTCAGAACCGAAACCATCCAGAGGCAAGCATCCTACAAGGTTATACCATGGAGGAGGTGGTTCATTTTTTGAAAGCACGAGTGCTCCCTGGGTGATTTTGGTAACTAATGTCAACATATCTCTTGTTGGACTAATACTTCTATCTAGTATATTTCAGATAAGTTCAACAGTGGAGTGGCTTGGACAAGAGGATGTGGAACCCCTTCAAAATGCCAAGGAAAGAAGATTGGCAAAAGCTCAAAAGCTCAAGATTCTGCATTTTCATTTTAGTGACCCAACATCACATTGAGTCCATAGGAAAAGCTAATACTACTAAAAGGGGATGAGGTGTTTCTTAATGTCTTGCTTTCTCAAAGTGCTTAGTGATATGCTCCAAAGCCCTCAACCACTTTCTCAGTTCCACATATGTACCAAACCAAAAGTCAAATTCGGCCCCACGGATTTGATCTATCTGGCGCCACCGAGTTCTTTTGACATAGCCACTACCAGAAACCCTAATCAATTCGGTCTCACCGATGGGATCTCGGTCTCACTGAGATGGGCTTGCAAACTCTCTGTTACCTGTTGCAATAATTTCGGTCTCATCGAGATATGCAATCGGTCCCACCAAGTTTTCTTGACATTGAGAAAGGCTTTGAGATTGGAAAGATAGATTCTACTCCTTTTACTAAAAGGTTAATGGAGAATTATTTGTGTGCCAAATTTATGTTGATAATATCATATTTGGTTCGACTAACCCTCATTTTAGTGAAAAGTGTAGGAAGCTAATGTCGGAGAAGTTTGAGATGTCTATGATGAGTGAACTCAAGTTCTTTCTTGGGTTGCAAATCAAGCAAACCAAGGAGGGTACCTTTGTTTCCCAAAAAAGTATACCAAGGACTTATTCAAGAAGTTCAACATGTAAGAATGCAAAGTTATGAATACACCCATGACTACTAGTGGACATCTTGACTTGACTAAGGATGGTGAGCTGGTTGACCAAAAGGTTTATCGCTCTATGATTGCTTCATTGTTATATCTATGTGCCTCCTGTCCCAATATTATGCTAAGTGTGTGCACGTGTGCACGATATCAAGCGGCCCCCAAAGATTGTCATCTTAAGGCTGTGAAAAGGATAGTGAGATACTTAATTCATACACCAAATTTTGGCATTTGGTATCCTAAGAGGTCTTCTTTTGATCTTGTTGGCTACTCCGATTCGGACTATGCTGGTGACAAGGTTGATAGAAAGTCCAGTTCGGGTACTTGTCAATTTCTTGGTAGATCTATTGTGTCTTGGTCCTCCAAGAAACAAAACTCGGTATCCTTATCCACCGCCAAAGTGGAATACATTGCCACCGGTTCAGGTTGTGCTCAATTACTTTGGATGAGCCAAACTCTTAAAGATTATGGGATATATGTGAAACATGTCCCATTGCTTTGTGACAATGAAAGTGCTATTAAGATTGCTCATAATCTCATGCAACATTCTTGAACTAAGCATATCACTACTAGGGAAAACCTTATACATAGAACTTTAGTAGTAGCGCATGTCACACTACAACAAGAACCCCCCTCCAGCAACATATCAATGCGTTGTGGTATCTTCATATATGCATTGCAATGGTCTACACCAACGGATTAATATGCGTTGTCGTTGGTGGCATTGGAAGTATCTACAACAACATATATGCATGCGTTGGTAAACGGCGTGTAGAAGCATTGTTATGTAGCAACATATAGACCTAGAGCCCAACAATGTTTCATATGCGTTGGTGGCAACTCTAGATCATTGCAACAACTAGAAGCTTCGCTAAATAGCCTAAACAATTAATTATTTTTTATATATTGTGATCCATAATTATTAGGTACCAGTGATGGTGCATAGGAGAAGCAATATAATAAATAGAAAGATCTCATATATTAAATCAAGCATTTTGCATTACAAAGAACATTGTACAAAGATTACAAGAGATGAAACTATCTAGTAATAGCCCGATTCTTGACCTTGCAATCAACTATAATGTTTGAAACATTGATCCTAAGAATGACATTCTAACTATCTTGTAGTAGCTCCATTCTTAACCTTGCGCTCAACATGTGATCCATGCATCGTCAATTTATCTGGGTCATCTACAAAAATAAGAGATTAGTTAGTTATAGTAAGGAAATCAGGTAAATAGAGAAGTAAAATGTAAAGGAGCACCATACAATGTGATTTGCCAAAAATTAATATTTATATACAGATCTGGTTAATAAACTGAATATAAGAACGTCTTTGAAATGAAATTTATTAAACAGCATTACCGATTATGCAGCCTGTATCGAGTACAATTTGTTTTGCATCTTACATCAGCTCGAAACTAATATGAATTATCATTATCTATATTTAGTTTCCAGTCTATTAAAAAGGATCGAAATGTAGAAATGGAAACTGCAGATATTTGCAATGTCAGTACGATCACCCAACAAAGAAATAACAATAATACACACATTCGATAAGGTCATCGCCATGCTATGAAATATAAGCACAGAGACTTTGAGTCTTCTTCTTTACTTTGTAAACTGATGATATTATGTTTCAGTTAATTGCAATGCACATGTTCTGAATATCTATGACTCCTTCAGATAAGAAACTGCATATCAAAACACTGATTCACGCTTACTTTGTTAACTAACGACATTTTACTACTGATGCTTGGGATGATTCATTAGTCATGCTTGCTATGGTGTACCCAGTGCTAACAATTTGAAAATCTCCAAATAATCTACATCATGCAAGACTTCGTAAAAACAAGACCTAGGAATTACAAAGGCACACATTATAATATCTCGATCCATGAAAAAAATCTCAGAGCCTGCAGAATCAACGACATGAAAAAAGCATCATCGGCTTTTGGACAGTGGGAGTTATCCACTCATTTGTAAAAACAAGACATGCATAATGAAATAAGAAACAGAAAGGGGAAAGAGCGCTATGAACTATCTAATCCACTTCTGCTTGTCATGCTATCTAATCCACTTCTGCTCATCATCACACCTACTCTTAGCCCCTGACTCGACCTGGAAGGAATCCACGATCTAATTAATATAGACAAGAGCATGTTCTAATCAGTATACAAGAGAGAAAGTCAGAGAATAATTCATTGCCAGCTTGGAAACATGAACCTACCAGATTGAGCCTACCATAGGAACTCTGGTTTCCGTATGATCTTGCACCACCACACCGAGCAGAGATCAGGACTCAAACTACAAGCGGAGATTCCGTGGAAATCAGTTGGGTCCACGGACCTGACAACAACAAAATTAATATATAATGTTTAACAAGAAATATCTATTGAGAAAAACAAGATGCAATATTCTACCTGAATTAACACATACAGACAAGTGATGAATCAAACATTCTTTCTGAACAAGGGGATGCAAATATTCTTCCGGAATTAACTAGATGGAGATTGTACTACATTCCTAGAAGAATTGCAATAAAATGATAAGAGAGATGGCGTATACAAAATTTGGGTTTTTCTTATTTTACATATACTAGCAAATATACCATGTACATTGCAATGGCATAAAAATAACCCCCCGACCACCCATTTTAGTCCCTAAATGTAACATCCCAAATTTCTTCCTTGTTCCAACCATATTATTCGGGTATTTGGGTGCTTAGAGTATTACGACTCGGATCAGCCTCTACAGGAGGAGCTCAGCTCAAAATCAGTTCATCCGACTAGTTTTTGCTGTTGGTCTGAACTGAACTAGAGTTGCTGCTGAAACAATTAGCACTTTGGATAGGAGCGTATGGTGGAGTACAACTTTTATTGTTGAACCTGTATTTCTACTAATAGCAAGGAAGAAGCTTGGTTAGCATTGGAATATGACTATTGTAAAATAAATTCATATGTACTGAGCCACTAACTATTGCCGACATTATAACTCTCTTTGTTGGCAGCAAAACATATATGTTACTTGCATGTTCCGGACATAAGCAAATGGATGTCGGCCACAGAGACATGTACACGCATCACTTGGAAGATCAATTGTCATGCTTAGGTCTTAGTTTATAGTTTTTTTGACATGGTCTTTGTATATAGTTACATACCTTATGTATAGGCATTAGCCCTTCAAGTACAAGCCCACCAGAAAAAGGTTGCTGAACTTGTATTTCTACATTGCTTTTTCCTCAAACTTAACTAGTTATTTTGTGGCTTATAGAGTACTATTATGTATAATGTCAGCCAACTTTCATGTTCCAAGTTCAGCTGGGGACATCATGACACACTCTCTTAACTAAAATGGAACCCCAAAACAAATCAATGTTGAATGTAAGTGCAGAACCATCATGTAGTGACAAGTCAGAATTGGTTACCCCTGCTCTTGCTTGGAGATGGAGGGGTGGAGGATCAATATCCTTTTGGTTGATAACCATGAAATTATTGTCACTTCCTGAGTAAAACCTGAATGCTTCAGAAACATGTGAGCACAATACTTGCCAAGAGAGAGAGAGAGCATGGGTGCACACTAAGCAAAATACCATATTTCTCCATTCAGTGATCTTCTTGACACAATCATCAACTTGTTATCTCTCTGTAGAAACCATCTTTTCTCTTCGTTCAATGTTTGAGAAGAAGATCCTGCATTTATTTCACTGAGAAACTTAAGTATCTGTTAAATGGTTCACTTTAGTTATGCGACTGAAATAGGAAATCTTAGTAGGTTTGAAATTAGCATGTGCTGCTGCGTGGGCAGGGAAAAGTTTGAGTGAGGATGTGATCCATCGATGTTGTAGCTTGTAAGATGCCGCCGATAAGGAAATACAAGGATGGGTGGAGTCAGCAGTGAATATTACTTTACCTTTTGGTGATACTAATACAGAATTGCAGATGCACGAGAGACAGAATAAGAACTGCTGTAGTCGATGAGGATGGGTGCGTCGTGCTTGCGTGGTCCCTAGCTTTGCGTAAGAACAACAGCGACATCTGCATCTGCAGCCGAGCAGAGGAATGACCACGACGACGCCTTCCCGAACACGAGGAGGATGGGCGGCAACGTCGTGTGTGTCCACAACACGCGGGGAAAGTGGCGAGGGAGGAGGAGTTGGCGGAGGTTCGTCAAAGAGCCGATGACGAAGGGACGGCGACCGTTGTGGGAACCCTAGCTGCTTGTTGTGTCTCGAATTTTTGTTGGCCTTTGGTGTGTCTCGCTTAGGATAAAGGAAGAAGAGGGGAACACCTCATGCGCGAGAGGTTAGCATCAAAAGAGACGGAGGTGGGTACGAAGTGGTTAGTGCTAAGTGGGGATGGTGGGATGTTCAGCCAAACAACACATTGTGTTATTTCGATGCTGGACATACGTTGCTAGAAGGTGGTTTTTGTTGTAGTGTCAAAAAACCACGCTGGTGCTAAGTAGCAGTAGCGCGCTGATGTAAACGACGCTACAGATAGAGTTGTAGCAGTAGCGCGCCTGAATATAAAAGAGCTACTACTAAAATTCCCACGGCTTAGCCGATAGGCTACACATAGTAGTAGAGATCTACGTCGAACCGCGCTACCGCTAGTTGCTTTGTAGCAGTGCTTTTACGCTGAAAGGCGCTACTACTAAAGGAAATAAAATTAAATGGAAAGCAAATAGAAAAGTAAAATAAAATGAAAGAAATAGAAAAAGGTGAAAGGAAAAAATAAAATGTAAAGACAAATAAATGAAAAAGGGGAAAAAAGAGAAAGGAATAGCAGTAGTGCGTATCGAGGAACGCGTTGTAGCTAGCTCAGTAGTAGCGCACTTCCTGGAACGCGCTACTGCTACTTCTGACTTAACCGCGCGGTTCGTTCTTCCCCACGGCCACTTCTCCCAAATCCAACTCCTTCGCTTTCGCCGCCGCCGTCGCCTGCCGGCCGCCGCATGCTCTCCCGTCGCTCTCCACACACCCTCGACGCCGCCCCGACCCCGACCTCGACGCCGCCCCTGACCCCGACCTTGACGCCGCCCTCCGCCGCGCGTCCGAGCCCCGAACCCGACCTCGACGCCGCTTGCCCCTCCCTCGCCGCAGGCACCCGAGGTGAGCACGCCTGCTCCTCCCCTCCCCTACCTCTGCCTAGGGTTCTTCAAATTTTAGTTGCATCAAATTAGTTAGGGTTCATCTATGGGTGGAAACGAATTAGATGCGGATATTATCGGATAAGGATGCGGCTCGGATGTTTTCTTAAATGATGAATAAACACTATTGTAATGCATAATAAAACGAGTAAAATTTGACCACTTATTTCACTTTTAAGTTGGAGAATTGGAATATCCGCTACCACTTTCCACCCCTAGGTTCATCAAATTAGATGGTAAATAGGGCAGTAGTTCATAGGTACTAATTAGTTAGTAAGAACTAGGTACTAATTAGGTACTAATTTATTTTTATTTATAGTAAGTTTATTTTTAGTAAGAACTAGTTGAATTAATAGAACTAGTTGAACATGTCACATTTGTTGTTATTTTTTAGTTAAAGCAATTTTTCCCGCATCGACATCGATGATGCCTATCCCGCATCCTCGTCGTCGACTCGGCGGAGGACACCTGCTTGACCAGATGGGCCATGCCCGGGACTAGGCTCCGCTGGGCTGGTACTGGGAGGCGCTACCTACCGGGGGGTGCAGCTTGCTAAGGAACCAACCCATCTTTGACCCAAACCTTCTTTGGTGGCGGTCGCGCGGGCCTTTGATGGTGTAGAGGCTTGAGGACCCCGTGGAGGTGGTACGTCACCATGTCAGCGAGGAGGACGCGCACAACCGTCGCTACTTGTTTGCATTGGAGCACAGGTTCTCAAATACCTGGCAGATTCTCCAGGGATCTCACTAGAGCTATGATCCTGTGATGGTTCCTTCTCTTTGGGTGTCCACCGCTCGCGCCGATACCCGTCGTGCGCTAGGGTTTTAGTTGTATTAGTGATGTTATATGTATGATAATATTTGGGATGTATTAGTGATAATATTTGACGATGTACGAACGCATGAGATGATTTACTTTTTCTTATTGAATGCATGCTAATTTGAATACTTATTTATTTTATGATTTGGTTTTGCTTATTGAATTCTCATGTCAATATGAGTCCTATAAGATATTTTGAAATGTATATCTTGTGTTGCTCAAATAGGATATGTGCTTGCCCAAGTGGCCAGTCAAGTTTGCAGGTTACACCTCCGAGTCGCCTATGTTTTGCCGGAGTGTTGATTCATTTCCGTTCCGGCAAATTTCAGGCGCTCGATATGTCCTATTTTAGCAAAGGTCATGCCGGATTTTTCCGTGAATTTTGGCATGACTTGTGCCAGAATATGTAGGAAATATCGAGTACCCCAGATTTGTGTGTTGAGTATCCTGGTAGTTTCCTTCGATCAATTTTTAATTAATGTTTCAACTATGAACATTGGAAATGTCTGACGACGAAAAGGATTTTGGTATTTGTGAATACTACGAAGACGAGCGTGACATGTGCAACAGAATCTTCCTAGATGATGATAGGCGCTTCAGCATCAAGCTGGACGAGAACTTCGAAAAGGATACAGTAAGTCACAATGACAAGTCTTTTTTCGTAATTAAGCATGCCATCTGCTTCATTTGCTTCAACTTATAATTTATTTTTTACTATTTTACTAGTGTATCCCCTGCCATGCAATAGCTTTTGTCTTGGATAAGATAGGTTTCAGTCCTATGAAAACTACTATGGAGGTAAAGAGAGTTTACTTGAAGACCGAGCATGGTTATACTTTCCATGAAAACTATACAATGCAAACACCTACACCTATTTTGAATGCAAAACTTGGCAAGCACTATGTAAGACTTATGCATTTGAGCCTGATATGTTTATCACCTTTGATATTCGTCTGGAAGACGATATTGAAGGTAATATCGACATCTGGGTCAATGTGCAGACACCTCCAGTTATACTATTGTGTGAGTTTCTCAACCATATTTATGTCTTTGATATTTTTTATTCAAAAATAGTTGACAACTAATTTCTATTGACAGCTTATTTCCATTCAAGCAAACATGTCCGGCGCTTGGTAGACATGACCGTCCACTGTCCCGAGGCTGAACAAAACTGCGAGGTGATAGGTCATTTTGTTTCATGGCTTGAGGATCTTCATACTTTCAAGACAAATTATTTTCCTGGACTTAAAAATCTTAGTACTCAAAACATGCGACCAATAGTGTTCGTATTGAACTACGGTCACATCTATTTAGGAAAGATGGTAAAATGTTCACTATTTGTCCTCAGTGCATCTTTTGCATACATTATGTTTTAAGCTAAACTTCATTGCTAAGTATGTTACTATACGATGTTCTTCAACAGGGACTCCCGATGAATGTTGTGCCTCATTGGATCGAGACTAAAGGTCGCATGCGAATGGTTAGCTTATGGCCAAGACATCCTAGTGCATTCAGGATTTCTAAAAGCGAGGAATGCTTAATAGTGAAATACTGGAGCAAAATTGTGAACGATCGTAGAGAAGTACTAGGGGCAGCAAATAGAAGCGCAGCCCACGATTAGGAGACAGGTTCATCTGCATGCTCCAACATGATGAAGCAGGAGTGGTACACATGTTTTATGCTATTTTACCTGAGAGAGAGCAACATGAGTGATTAGCTAGCTAGAAATGAGTTATGATGATCAAATAGCTAGTGTTGATGGTAATGACTATGATGATTATTATTAGCTAGCGTTGGTTGTGATTAGATAGCTACCGCAACTAGTGTTGGTGGTGATTAGCTAGCTAAAATGAGTTTGAAGATGATGATGTGTGCTACACTATGGCTATGATGATTAAATAGCTACTGTTGGTGGTATTGACTATGATGATGATTAAATAGCTTGTGTTGGCGGATTAGATTGAAGTGGAGGCAACATGTGGTGCACATTGAAAGTACTACTAGTCCAAACTAGATCAAGTTTGGATTAGTAGTATACTTTTGACATGCACCACATGTTGCCTCCACTTGAACCTAATCCACCTTCATTTGACACACTTTTATGAACATATTGATATAACAACCTCATAATTGGTATTATACCAAAATTTGTATAACGGTGTATAAATACACTAAAACTAAAGAAATGAAAAAAAATAATACTAGTAGCGATGGACAGGAAACACGCTACTACTAGTTAGATTAGCAGTAGCACTGGAGTAAACACGTGCTGCGGCTATATGTCTTAGCAGTAGCATGTGTGCCGCACGCGCAATTGCTAAGTAATAGCTGTAGCGCCTTACTAGTACCACGGTGATACGCCTGCGTCGTATCTACTTTTCCAAACACTTTTGCCCTTGTTTTGGACTCTAACTTGCATGATTTGAATGGAACAAACCCGGACTGATGCTGTTTTCAGCAGAATTACCATGGTGTTATTTATGTGCAGAAATAGAAGTTCTTGAATGACCTGAAACTTCACAGAACATCTTTTCGGAATAATAAAAAATCCTTGCAAAAGATGAAGACCAGGGGGGCCACACCCTAGCCACCAGGGTGGGGGGCGTGCCTGCCCCCAAGGGCGCGCCCCCACCTCGTGAGCCCCCTGGAGCTCTTCCGACCTCGACTCCAACTCTATATATTTTCTTTCGAGGAGAAAAAAATAGAGAAGAAGGATTCATCGCATTTTACGATACGGAGCCGCCGCCAAGCCCTAAAACCTCTCAGGAGGGCTGATCTGGAGTCCGTTCGGGGCTCCAGAGAGGGGAATCCGTCGCCATCGTCATCATCAACCATCCTCCATCCTCCATCACCAATTTCATGATGCCCACCGCTGTGCGTGAGTAATTTCATCGTAGGCTTGCTGGACGGTGATGGGTTGGATGAGATTTATCATGTAATCGAGTTAGTTTTGTTAGGGTTTGATCCCTAGTATCCACTATGTTCTAAGATTGATGTTGCTATGACTTTGCTATGCTTAATGCTTGTCACTAGGGCCCGAGTGCCATGATTTCAGATCTGAACCTATTATGTTTTCTTCAATATATGAGAGTTCTTGATCCTATCTTGCAAGTCTATAGTCACCTATTATGTGTTATGATCCATTAACCCCGAAGTGACAATAATTAGGATACTTACCGATGATGACCGTAGTTTGAGGAGTTCATGTATTCACTATGTGTTTATGCTTTGGTCCGGTACTCTATTAAAAGGAGGCCTTAATATCCCTTAGTTTCCGCTAGGACCCCGCTGCCACAGGAGGGTAGGACAAAAGATGTCATGCAAGTTCTTTTCCATAAGCACGTATGACTATATTTGGAATACATGCCTACATTACATTGATGAATTGGAGCTAGTTTTGTGTCACCCTAGGTTATGACTGTTACATGATGAACCACATCCGGCATAATTCTTCATCACTGATCCATTGCCTACAAGCTTTCCATATATTGTTCTTCGCTTATTTACTTTTCCGTTGTTGTTGCTATCATCACTACAAAATACCAAAAACATTACTTTTGCTACCGTTACAATTTGCTACCGTTACCACTACTATCATATTACTTTGCTACCAAATACTTTGCTGCAGATATTAAGTTTCCATGTGTGGTTGAATTGACAACTCAGCTGCTAATACTTGAGAATATTATTTGGCTCCCCTTGTGTCGAATCAATAAATCTGGGTTGAATACTTTACCCTCAAAAACTGTTGCGATCCCCTATACTTGTGGATTATCAAGACTATTTTCTGGCACCGTTGCCGGGGAGCATAGCTCTATTCTTTGAGTCACATAGGATTTATATCTGCTTATAATTATGAAGAACTTGAGAGATCCAAAAACCAAGATTTATCCCTCAACTATGAGGGGAGGTAAGGAACTGCCATCTAGCTCTGCACTTGATTTACCTTCTGTTTTGAGTAAGCTTGCGACACCTAAACCTGCTTCTGCTATTCGTTCTGATATGTCGCATGTTATTGATGATGGCACTTCTGCTTTGCATGATACTTATGATGAAACTACTTCCATGCTTGATACTACTGTGCCACTTAGTGAATTTCTTGGTGAACAACTTGCTAGGGTTAGAGAGAGTGAAAATATTGAATCTGATAATATTGATGAAAGTGATGATGAAGACTCTTCCCCTAATAATTATGAATCACTTGTTATTCCTGAGGGTTATGTTTTTGAAAAAGAAGCTGCTCTAGCTATTTTAGCTTGCAAAGATAGATACAAACTCAAGAGGTTATTAGCTAAATGGAAGCAACAATCTCTTAATGCTAGAATGAAACCGGACCCTGCTTTTGCTACTTCACCTATCTGTGTTACCGAGAAGGATTATGAATTCTCGGTTGATCCTGATATAATTACTTTGGTTGAATCTGATCCTTTTCATGGCTATGAATCTGAAACTATTGTGGCACATCTTACTAAATTAAATGATATAGCCACCCTGTTCACTAATGATGAGAGAACTCGCTACTTTTATATCCTTCAAATATTTCTGTTCTCATGAAAGGGTTATGCTAAGATATGGTTTAATTCTCTTGATCCTAGTTATGTGTGTAGTCCCCAGGATATGATTTATTACTTCTTTGCTAAATATTTCCCTTCTCATAAGAAACAAGCTGCCTTAAGGGATATATATATAATTTTGTGCAAATTGAAGAAGAGAGTCTCCCACAAGCTTGGGGGAGGCTTCTCAAGTTACTTAATGCTTTGCCTGATCATCCTCTTAAGAAAAATGGAATACTTGGTATCTTTTATAATGGACTAACCGAAGCTTCCAGAGATTACTTGGATAGTTGTGCTGGTTCTGTTTTCAAGGAAAGAACACCGGATGAAGCTGAAATTCTATAGAATAATATGTTGACAAATGAAAATAATTGGGCACTTCCTGAGCCTATTCCTAAACCAACTCCAAAGAAGAGAGGTGTTCTACTTCTCAGTCCTGGAGATATGCAAGAGGCAAAGAAATCTATGAAAGAAAAAGGTATTAAAGCTGAAGATGTTAAGAATTTACCTCCTATTGGAGAAATACACGGTCTTAATTTACCACCAGTTGAAGAAATATATGATCTTAATCCATTACCTATTGAAGAAGTACATGGTCTTGATAACCCGACACGGGTAGCAAAGGTAAATTCTCTCTATAGATATGATAAAGATGAAATCCCATTTACTAAGTTTGCTAGCCCATGCTTAGATGAGTTCGATAAATTTATGGTTAAACAAGAAGACTTCAATCCTTATTTTGGTAGAAAATTGAAATACAATTCAAATATGCTTGAACACTTGGTTGATTATATGGATAATGTTAAAGGTGAACTTAAACTTATTAGTAAACATGCTTCTATGGTTACCACTCAAGTAGAACAAGTACTTAAAGCTCAAAATGATTTGCTCAATGAATTGAATAGTAAGAATAATGATTATGCTGTTAGAGTGGCTACTAGAACTGGTAGAATGACTCAGGAACCTTTGTATCCTGAAGGCCACCCTAAGAGAATTGAGCAAGTTTCTCAGAGAAATAATATAGATGCACCTAGTCCTTCTAAAAGGAAGAAAAAGAAAAATGATAGGACTTTGCATGCTTCTAGTGAACCTATTGCTCAACCACCTGAGAATCCAAATGATATTTCTATTTCTGATGCTGAAACACAATCTGGTAATGGACCTGAAACTAGTGATAATGTTAATGATAATGTTCATGATGATGCTCAACCTAGTAATGATAATGATATAGAAACTGAACCTGCTGTTGATCTTGATAACCCATAATCAAAGAATCAACGTTATGATAAGAAAGACTTTGTTGCTAGGAAACATGGTAAAGAAAGAGAACCATGGGTTCAGAAACCCATGCGTTTTCCTCCCAAACCATCCAAGAAAAAGGATGATGAGGATTTTGAGCGCTTTGCTGAAATGATTAGACCTATCTTTTTGCATATGCGATTAACTGATATGCTTAAAATGAATCCTTATGCTAAGTATATGAAAGAAATTGTTACAAATAAGAGAAAGATACCGGAAGCTGAAATTTCCACCATGCTTGCGAATTATACTTTTAAGGGTGGAATACCAAAGAAACTTGGAGATCCAGGAGTACCAACTATACCGTGCTCCATTAAAAGAAACTATGTTAAAACTGCTTTATGTGATCTTGGAGCCGGTGTTAGTGTTATGCCTCTCTCTTTATATCGTAGACTTGATTTGAATAAGTTGACACCTACTGAAATATCTTTGCAAATGGCTGATAAATCAACTGCTATACCTGTCGGTATTTGTGAGGATGTGCCTGTTGTAGTTGCAAACATTACTATTTTAACGAACTTTGTTATTCTTGATGTTCCTGAGGACGATAGTATGTCTATTATTCTTGGAAGAACCTTTTTGAATATTGCAGGGGCTGTTATTGATTGCACTAAAGGCAATGTCACTTTTCATGTTAATGGTAATGAGCATACGGTACACTTTCCGAGGAAACAACCTCAAGTTCATAGTTCAACTCTATTGGAAAAAACCCATTGATTATATTTGGAGGTTTTGAATTTCCTCCTCCTACTGTCAAGAAGAAATATGATATTCTTATTATTGGGGATGTACATATCCCCGTTGAGGTAACGTAGTGTTATTTGAAATTTCTCCGGTTTCATGTTATTCAGAATGAGTTCGTTAACAAGACTTGATCAACCTTGTTAGTGGATTCCTTTTGATGAGCATGAGGTGGAAGAAACTAGAAGGCACAACCTTGTGTACCCTCTTTCTACTTTCTGTTATTTATATTAAATAAAATAAAAATAAGTATTTTCCTTCTGTTATCTGAATTATCCGTGCAATATAAAAATACCTCGAAAATAAAACTTCTCCAAATGCCTTGAAATTTAAATATGATTTTTTCTGGAATATTTGATAATATTTGGCACTGAGAACACAACACGAGGGGCATCCACCTGGCCACGAGGGTGGAGGGCGCACCCTACCCCCTGGGTGCGCCACCCTGCCTCGTGGGCCCATGGTGGCCCTTCTCCACTTATTCCTGCACCCACACACTTCTTCTTCCTCCCACAAACACGAATATCCAGCTCAAGCACGAGTTCTAGCTCATTTTGTTGCGATTTTCGATCTCCTTGCTAAAAGCACCTCTCGCAAAACTACTTGGGGAGATTGTTCCTTGGTATGTGACTCCTCCATTGGTCCAATTAGTTTTTGTTCTATTGCTTAATTCATTGCAAATTTGTGCTGCCTAGGTGACCCTGTTCTTGAGCTTGCATGTCAAATTTATATGGTCAAAAGTAGTTCTAATGCATGATATAGGCTCTATGCACTTGTAGGAGTTGTTGCTATCAATTTTGTTGAGTTTGGTTTACTTTTATTTTGAAGTTACTAAAAATTTGAGAAATTTTTCAGAGGAAGAAATATGCTTAGGAAAATGTACCAAGGTGGTTCTTCAAGGAAGCAAGGACCCAGGCTTGCAATGCGTGATGCTGATGAAGAACCACCAAGAGATGCTCCAGTGCTTCCTTGTGAATGGCCTTCGGAAAACTTTATGGATCAAGCGGGAATTAAGGAAGAATTTAACGCATATTTGCGTAACGCTGATCTTGTGAGCTTCGAGGAAGAAAAGTGCCGCCAGTATCACTATCTCACTAGTTCCTTTGTTAGGAGATTTGAATTTTCATCTTCAGGTAATTCTCCAACTGTCCTGTTTGATCTTTATGAAAATTCTTACACTATGGACTTAGAGGATTTTTCCACTGCTTGCAAACTTCCACAATGGGGTAGTGTCAGGGAACCTCGCAAATCTGAATTTAGATATTTTCTTGCTAGTATAACTGTGGGGGAATCTAGAGATATAACACAAGCTACCATAGGGAGCATTCACTTTCCTGCTATACATTATTTTTCTCTCTTCATAGGTAGATGCATTAATGGTAAAGATGAGGCATGTCACATGTGTGTCCCTGACCTCAGTATTCTTAGGAGTGCTGTGTTAGGAGATAAATCTTATAATTTGGGAGCCATTGTTGCATGTAGGTTGCATCTTAACAGATTTAATGGAGATTTCTTTGGTGGAATTTATGCAACCCGCATAGCTAATTTTCTTGGTATAGCCATACGTGAAGATGATATTGAGTTGCCTCCTGCTTATTTGGATTATGAGGCTATGGTTCACCACCAGTTGTCGAGAGGAATGAATCACCTCTCCAGTATCGCTTAATCTTTGACAGACGCCGTGCTGTCCGTATTACTCTCCCTGCTCCTACCTTCTTTGATTATCAGGCAAAAGGAAGATATGTTATTACCAGAGAGGAGGCAGATGAGTACGAGAGGAGGGCGGAGGCCGCTCGTCGCCACGCTGCAGCTCAGGAGGCGATAGCCACTGCATCTCAGTACGACCCCGACTATTACTGTGGATATCCGCCAGGCCAGTCGGGGCCATAGACCAACTTAGGCCAAAATCCTAAGCTTGGGGGAGTACGTATTTCCCACCGACATTATATTCATGTTCACACACTCATTGCCAGATGTCGATGCTCATACTTTTTCATTGTATCTTCCATGCTAGTTTATTTCCCTTTTTATTCTTTCTTCTTGTGTGTTTAATAAACCTTAAGAAAAACCAAAAAAATTAGTTGTAGCTTTTAACTAGTTTACTTTCCATGCTTGTAGTAGTAATTAAAAATAAAACCCAAAAAGATTTCTTATTCTTCTTTTGCTTGTTGGGATCTTTCCCGTGTAAATAGTTTTATTTGTTTTCTTTTCTTTGGGGGTCGATAGGAGAAGGCCATAATTAAATTGTTGAAGCGGCTCTTATATGCATTGTTGTTGATCTGACAAAAGAGCCCATATTGCCTTGTATTCTCCTGTTTATTGAATGCTTGCAGATTCCAACTTAGTCCAATGCACGTGCACTATTATTATTATCGACATCATTCGGTCGTGCAAGTGAAAAGGCAATAATGATGATTATATGATGAACTGATTGAGATGGGAGAAGCTGGTATGAACTCGTCCTCTCTTGTTTTTGTAAATATGATTAGTTCATCGTTCCTGATTCAGCCTATTATGAATAAACATGTTTGCAATGACAACTAGAGATCATAGTTTCTTGTGTCATGCTTGATTAGCTAGGAGCTTATAATGGTTTACCTTGCGTGCCAACATGCTATTAAAATGGTTGCGATGTGGTATGATAGGGTGGTATCCTCCTTTGAATGACTTAAGTGACTTGACTTGGCACATGTTCACGCATGTAGTTGAAACAAAATTAACATAGCCTTCACGATATTTATGTTCATGGTGGATTATATCCTACTCATGTTTGCATTCGGTGTTGATTAATTTTAATGCATGTTCATGACTGTTGTCGCTCTCTAGTTGGTCGCTTTCCAGTCTTTTGCTAGCCTTCACCTGCACGAATACTGCTTGTGCATCCAACTCCATAAATCCCAAAGTTGTTCCATATGAGTCCACCATACCTACCTATATACGGTAGCTACCTGCCGTTCCAAGTAAATTTGTATGTGCCAAACTCTAAACCTTCAAATAAATATCCTGTTTTGTATGCTCGAATAGCTCATGTATCAACTAGGGTTGTCCGTATCTTCCATGTTAGGCGGGTTATTCTCAAGAGGAGTGGACTCCGCTCCACACTCACGAGAAAATGGCTGGTCACCAGGATGCCCAGTCCCATGCTTTATGCAAACTAAATCAAAATAATTGCAAACAAAACTCCCCTGTGACTCTTGTTAGTTGGAGGCACTCGTTGTTTCGAGCAAGCCATGGATTGATGCTTGTTGGTGGAGGGGGAGTATAAACTTTACCATTCTGTTTGGGAACCGCCTATAATGTGTGTAGCATGGAAGATATCGCCATCTCTTGGTTGTTATGTTGACAATGAAAGTATACCGCTCAAAATATTATTCGCCCCTATTTCAAAACCGAGGTCTAGCACCTCCACAAATCCCTGCTGCCCTCTGCGAAGGGCCTATCTATTTACTTTTATGTTGAGTCATCATCCTATTATTAAAAAGTACCAGTTGGAGAGCACCGCCGTCATTTTCATTCATTACTGTGAGTTTACATTGATTATGACTTGACTGGATCTCTTTTACCATGAATTACAATGTCTAGTCAGTCCTTGATCTTTATAGGTGCTGTGCATTTATGCTTTGCGGTCTCAGAAAAGGCTAGCGAGATACCATCTTGTTATATCATATTATGATTGTTTTGAGAAAGTGTTGTCATCCGAGATTTATTATTATTGCTCACTAGTTGATTATGCCATTGATATGAGTAAACATGAGACCTATGCGTTATTGTGAATATGGTTAGTTCATAATCTTTGCTGAAAACTTGAATGTTGGCTTTACATATTTACAACAACAAGAGCAAATAGACTTTGTAAAAGTTTTTCTTTATCACTTTCAGTTTGTCAACTGAATTGCTTGAGGACAAGCAAAGGTTTAAGCTTGGGGGAGTTGATACATCTCCATCGTATCTACTTTTCCAAACACTTTTGCCCTTGTTTTGGACTCTAACTTGCATGATTTGAATGGAACTAACCTGGACTGACGCTGTTTTCAGTAGAATTACCATGGTGTTATTTATGTGTAGAAACAAAAGTTCTCGGAATGACCTGAAACTCCACGGAACATCTTTTCGGAAATAATAAAAAATCCTTGTAAAATAGGAAGACCAGGGGGCCCACACCCTAGCCACGAGGGTGGGGGCGCGCCGCCTACCTCGTGGGCCCCCTGGAGCTCCTCCGACCTCGACTCCAACTCTATATATTTTCTTTCGGGGAGAAAAAAATAGAGAAGAAGGATTCATCGCGTTTTACGATACGGAGCCGCCGCCAAGCCCTAAAACCTCTCGGGATGCTAATCTGGAGTCCGTTCGGGGCTCCGGAGAGGGGAGTCCGTCACCATCGTCATCATCAACCATCCTCCACCATCAATTTCATGATGCTCACCGCCGTGCGTGAGTAATTCCATCATAGGCTTGCTGGACGGTGATGGGTTGGATGAGATTTATCATGTAATCAAGTTAGTTTTGGTAGGGTTTGATCCCTAGTATCCACTATGTTCTGAGATTGATGTTGCTATGACTTTGCTATGCTTAATGCTTGTCACTAGGGCCTGAGTGCCATGATTTCAGATCTGAACCTATTATGTTTTCATCAATATATGAGAGTTCTTGATCCTATCTTGCAAGTCTATAGTCACCTACTATGTGTTATGATCCGTTAACCCCGAAGTGACAATAATCGGGATACTTACCAGTGATGACCGTAGTTTGAGGAGTTCATGTACTCAGTATGTGTTAATGCTTTGGTCCGGTACTCTATTAAAAGGAGGCCTTAATATCCCTTAGTTTCCGCTAGGACCCCGCTGCCATGGGAGGGTAGGACAAAAGATGTCATGCAAGTTCTTTTCCATAAGCACATATGACTATATTCGGAATACATGCCTACATTACATTGATGAATTGGAGCTAGTTCTGTGTCACCCTAGGTTATGACTGTTACATGATGAACCGCATCCGGCATAATTCTCCATCACTAATCCATTGCCTATGAGCTTTCCATATATTGTTCTTTGCTTATTTACTTTTCCGTTGTTGTTGCTATCATCACTACAAAATACCAAAAACATTACTTTTGCTACCATTTCCTTTTGCTACCGTTTCCTTTTGCTACCGTTACCACTACTATCATATTACTTTGCTACTAAATACTTTGCTGCAGATATTAAGTTTCCTGGTGTGGTTGAATTGACAACCCAGCTCCTAATACTTGAGAATATTCTTTGGCTCCCCTTGTGTCGAATCAATAAATTTGGGTTGAATACTTTACCCTCAAAAACTGGTGCGATCCCCTATACTTGTGGGTTATCACACGGTTCCCCGCGCTACTAATAGGCATTAAACCCACGCTACTACTAGGCTTTTCCCTAGTAGTGTATTGAAGTTCGTCATCATTTCATTTGAGATCATGTTGCTGAATAGGACATTGATCTTAAGCATGTTCGTACTGATAAGAAATTGGCGGATATATTCACTAAACCGCTTGATGAGGAAGTATTTTTCCATTTGAGAGGTGAATTGAACATCATTGATGCCTCAAACTTTGAGTAGAAACTCCATTTGGATACATGCATGGCATGTGCCTTTGACTAATCCTTGATGTTTCTCTTATGATGATCATATGTATTGGATATATTTGCACCCTTGCATGCTATCTAACGCTTGTAGGTATGAACCTAAATCTATGAGATTGCAAAACACTCACATCTTGAGCAACCTCTACATCACAAAGACTCTACAACATGGTGGTTGAAGTCGAGGAAGCATGAATCCCTTCAACATATCCTTTAACAATTTCTTTATATCAAATTTCATTTGGTATCATATCTCATCATTGTCATTTTTGATACACAAGTGCCCTTCCTTGCAAGACTAACCCATGTAGGTAAATGTACTCAAAACTACAAGTGGTGCTCCCAACTCTTGATGAGCTACATCAACCTTGAGCATCCCACACAAGTTCAACTACATGATCAAGATCAACACCACCACCCAAGGTATGTTATTCCATCTTAGAGAAGCTTTACCCCAAGTCATGGGTCAAAGCAGCTCAACAAGATGTGAATACATCAAAATACTTAGATGAAAAATGGCAACCCCATTTTGAACTTAAACAATGAGTATGACCTACGATCAAGTGATCTCACTTGACTCCTCAGTTAATATACTCTAACATAGGTGACTTTGTCGCCGACCAATTCTAGATGAAGTTCTCTAATGTTTCTCTCAGTTATTGCATTTGTATCTTGCATATTTGTTCCCCTTCTTAATAAAAAAACTTCATCTAGATTTCTTTATTTTTCTCTGTTATTTTTTGCATTCCTTGCATCCAATTCACTGCAAATCTTTCAGTTAATTCCTTGCAAATCTTTGTGAGATCTTATTTGCCTAGTGAGCTGAGATGACAAATGTTCTCTCGGTGTTAAACTCGGACACACCTGCTTGTCTCTTTCGGTCTAACCAAACCATCTCAGTGCAACCGAAGAAAACAACTCAATGCTACCGATTTCAATGTTGAGAAGACACTTTGTCATCTGCAACCTGCATATTTGTTCTAGCTCCGCTCAATGATTCTTGTCCTCTACCTGCATCATATTCTACATGCTGCTTTGTTATGTGACTCAAGGACCAAACCTATACGACTCAAACTCCAGAACAACCTTCTTGGGAATTGACGTCAAAGGGGGAGAGAGATCACATCAAAGCTTAATCACTTCAAAAGGGGGAGAATATTTCAAAGGGGGCGAGTGCTCAATCACATCAAAGAGCCCCAGATACTTGGTATTCAAGAGGAGAGAAGTCACATGTCTTTAATAGGGGAAAGACATGTTAGTTTGTGTTATATTTTTTGTGCTTTGATTTGTTCCGCCCTGATTTTCTTTCCCTATATTCTCCCATTATCCAATATAAGATGCAGGGGGGAGAATTACATCTAAGGGAAGGAAATCTTGAATTCATTGCATATCTTTACCTTTGCTGACATGTCTATATTCAATAGGAGTACCCAATACTCACTCCCTACATGTCATCCCAATCTTGGTACTTTTGTGGTTTGCTGCTCTTGCTCTATTCAGTAGATGTTTCTGTGTTATCTAACCTTGTTTACTCAGGTTCATCTCTTTCAAAGCTAGCTCAAGACCACAAGGTAAGTATATGCATCACACTCATGTGCATGATGATCTCTTGCTAATGTACATATTGTTTGTAAGAAGGACTCATGAACATGAAGGTATATTTCCAGTATCTACACCATTTGCTTTGATGCATATAGCCAAGATACATGTAACTCATTGCTTGCCCTGTCATGCTGACGCATTCACATGCTCTCATATACCATAGTTACATGGATGCATACGTGTAAGGGGATCCTATGCATCTTAAATGTTTTTCTAAAGCATTACTTGCTAATCTTTATATCTTTATCTAAAGCTTTGATGTATGTTGTCATCAATTACCAAAAAGGGGCGGATTGAAAGTGCAAGTGCTCCCTAGGTGATTTTGGTAATAAATGTCAACATATCTCTTGTTGGACTAATACTTCTATCTAGTATATTTCAGATAAGTTCAACAGTGGAGTGGCTTGGACAAGAGGATGTGGAACCCCTTCGAAATGCCAAGGACAGAAGATTGGCAAAAAGCTCAAAAGCTCAAGACTCCACATTTACATTTTAGTGATACAAGATCACATTGAGTCCATAGGAAAAGCCAATACTATTAAAAGGGGATGAGGTGTTGCTTAATGGCTTGCTTGCTCAAAGTGCTTAGTGATATGCTCCAAAGCCCTCAACCACTTTCTCAGTTCCACATATGTCCAAAACCAAAAGTCAAACTCGGCCCCACCGATTTGATCTATCCGGTGCCACTGACTTCATTTGACATAGCCATTGCAAGAAACCCTAATCAATTTGGTCTCACCGATGGGATCTCGGTCTCACCAAGATGGGCTTGCAAACTCTCTGTTACCTGTTGCAATAATTTCGGTCTCACCGAGATATGCAATCGGTCCTACCGAGTTTCTTGACGAACTCTCTGTTTTGCTTATTACCAAAATCAGTCCCACCGAGTTTGTGTAATCGGTCAAACCGAGTTGAGGTTTTACCCTACCCCTAGAACATCGGTCCCACCGAGTTGATCATATCGGTCCCACCGAAAATCCTAACGTTCACATTTTGAACTAAATCGGTCTGACCGAGTTTCATGATTCGGTCCCACCGAGTTTGGTAAACTATGTGTAACGGTTAGATTTTGTGTGGAGGCTATTTATACCCCTCCACTCGCTCTTCATTCATGGAGAGATCCATCAGAATGTGCCTACACTTCTACCATTCATTTTATTAGAGAGAACCACCTACTCATGTGTTGAGACCAAGATATTCCAATCCAACCATAAGAATCTTGATCTCTAGCCTTCCCCAAGTTGCTTTCCACTCAAATCATCTTTACCAAATCCAAATCTGTGAGTGAGAGATGAGTGTTGGAGATACTATCATTTGAAGCACAAGAGCAAGGAGTTCATCATCAACACACCATCTATTACCATTTGGATAGTGGTGTCTCCTAGATTGGTTAGGTGTCAGTTGGGAGCCTCCGACAAGATTTTGGAGTTGAACCAAGGAGTTTTTACAGGCAAGAAGATCGCCTACTTCGTGAAGATCTACCCAAGTGAGGCAACTCCTTCGTGGGTGCTGTCCATGGTGGGATAGACAAGGTTGCTTCTTCTTGGACCCTTCGTGGGTGGAGCCCTCCGTCGACTCGCGCAACCATTACCCTTCGTGGGTTGAAGTCTTCATCAACGTGGATGTACGATAGCACCACCTATCGGAACTACGCCAAAAATCTCTGTCTCTCCAATTGTGTTTGCACACTCCAATCCCATCCCTTTACTTTCTTGCAAGTTGCATGCTTTACTTTCCGCTGCTCATATACTCTTGCCATGCTTGCTTGAAATGTATTGTGAATGTTTAACCTTGTGCTAAAACCCCACCTTAACTTAAAGAAATTAAAAACTGCTACTTTTCCTTGTTAAGGGTCTAATCACACCCCCGCTCTAGAAACCTCTTCTCGATCCTACAGTTTTGCACCGAATACATGAAACAAAAACCTATAGGTTTGCCCCTCTCTCGCCACATGGTAAGGCTAAAAGGTAAGCCGGCCCTTTCTGGCACGCAAATGGCTGCACCCGGAGAATTGGTTGAGAAAGCCCATTTGATGGTACTGCTTAATAGCCTAGTTCTCAGCGCTTATGCCGAAGAACACATGGCGGAGATGCGCCAAAGCTTCTTACCAATGGTGCCTTCATCAGACGTGGAGATGAAGGATCACACTAAGAACAACGCCGAATGGCTGAAGAATCGTTTGCCACAAGGATTCATCGATGACATTACTACGTGGTTGGCACAAAAGCCATCACCTACGGTGTTGACATACCAAGTATATGAAATAAAATGGATACACGTTCTACACTGAGGAACATGAAGAGAAGACCTCATATCAGAATGGCTCTGTTCGAATAGAATGCATGATTGTAGATGAAGCTGATAAAAGGGTATACTATGGAACCATCAGAGAGATTTGGGAGCTTGACTATGTGAAAGTTAAGGTGGCATTATTCAGGTGCACATGGATCCCTCTTGGTCATGTAAAGGTTGATGATTACAGGAAGACCTACGTTAACAGGACAATGATGTCATATCATGCGGACCCATTCATTCTTGCCAGCGATGCTACCCAGATTTTCATTGCGGAAGACCCCTTGTGTAAGAACTGCCATTTAGTGATGCATGGGAAGAGGAGGGTACTTGGTGTCGAGGATGTTGTTGATGAGGACGAGTATGATGAATTTGCTGAGTTGCCAACTAAGGGATCACGCACCCATGTAACAGAGAAGCGCAAAATCATCAGAAAACCCAAGTTCATTCGGGGTCAACGTAATGATCCCAGTTCCCCCATGTACATGGGAATTAAGCCGTCAGACTAGTCTTTATACCTAACATGCAACTTAATTCATTCAATTTAGAACTGTCGTGTGTACTGAATTTGTGAGTTATCCCTGGTTTTCTGTTGATGTAAGAACCGTTAATATGTTGACCTTGATATGCTGTCAGCCAGACAATGAATATGAACTATTTTATTATTATTATTATTATTATTATTATTATTATTATTATTATTATTATTATTATTATTATATCATAGAGGTAGTAGACTCAATTGATCTCACTACAGTATGTGTGAACAAAAATATGCAATCTGGTTTGTGAATAGCACACGGTTCGTTCATGAAAGCCGTGTGTCGACCAAACCCCACGTGCGATCTGTCGTGCTTTCTGATTGGCCAGAACCCAAACCCCACAGATCATACGTCTGCACTATTGGATGCTCCCAAATCGAACGACGATCCTCATCCCTTTCGACAGCACAAACAGTTCAGGTTGTAATTTTATTTTTATGCACAAAATGCACGTTAAACTTAAAAAATGTCGTAAATATAGCTAACAATGCCTGATATGTGCCAGAAAATCAAACCCGTGGTATAATGGTGATTGCATATCGTGGAAATTTTTATGAGGCCAAACGATGAAGTAACCGGCCACGAGTTTGAATGGACACGTCTCCTTTTGGAAACAATGATCATTCATGTGAGATGCTCTGATTTGGAAGGAGCGATCATCAAAACTTGTGCCAAACTTTACCAATTTTTTCCACGGGGTCGTGAGAGCATGCCGCAGGAAGACATCGATTTTTATGATGTCCTGATTCCATCTGAATTTCCTGTAATTAAAATACCAACTAGGCCTACGCCAATGGCCGCACCTCCTTTTGAAAACTATTATCCTTCTTGTGAGATGCTCCGATTTGGAAACTATGAGCATCAAAACTTGTGCCATCTTTACCAAAAAATTTCCACGTGATCCTGAGAACGCGCCACGGTGACACACTGATTTTCGTTATTTCCGGACTCTATATGCATTTTCTGTAATTACAATACCAACAAGGCTTACGCATTTGGCCGTACCATGCGGCAAAACTGTTTGAACTTTTTTCCCGTTTCTCGAACGATGAATGAAAACTTCCAAAGTGACACACAAATGATCTTGCTAGCTAGCACCCACGTGTCGTTGTGACTATAGCAAACGACTCAAATATATAGCAAACAATACGTCAAAAGCATGAGAAAATCGAACCACAGTGACACAATGGTGATTTCTTACCGTGGAAAACAATTTGGAGGCGAAACGATGAACTCTTGTTTTCATTCAAATGAAAATATGCGGTTAGTTCATGTAAATGTTTTCAAATAGCACACGGTTCACTCACGAAAGCCGTGTGCCTACCAAACCGTGGCCGATGCCCACCTTGCTGCATGCGCGATCTAATTGGCCAGAACCCAAACCCCACGGATCATATATCTACACCGTTGGATGCTCCCAGATCGAACTGCAATCCTCATCCCTTTCGAAAGGAAATGCAGTCCGGCTAGGATTTGATTTATATGCCAAAATGCACGGTAAATGCTAGAAAATGTCTTAAATATAACACACGAGACCTGAAATGTGCCAGCAAATGAAACCCGTGGTATAATGGTAATTGCTTAACGTGGGAAAAATTTAGAGGCGAAATGATGAACTCACGTCTTCTTTTTAAAATTAGTACGTCTTCATTTAAAATGAAATTATTCTCTTTGTGCACACGAGCGCTTATAGGCAACCATTTGCATAGGTCTTTCCGCGTGCTGACCAGGGATATTTTTCACCCTTTTCACCTAGGCCGCCAAAACCCACCACCGCCCGCCCGCGTTTCACTCAACTACTCCACCCAATCTCCATCGCTAGCTCCCCCCAGATCCACAGCAGAACCCTCTCCGGTGCCGGCGTGCTCACCCCTGCCATGTGCCCGCTCTTCGGCGTCCAGCCTACCTCCACTACCGTTCCCAACACGCGGCTGCCCGCACCTCGCCATCTTCATTTGCTCGCCAGCCACCCTCGAGCATATCAATCCAGTAACCCTTGCCTCTCCTGTGCTCCGGCCTGGTTTGCATTAAGAAAACTATTAGTTACTGCTCTCCATCACGGTGAGGCATATTTCCTCGCAATCCCTCTTCCTATTTCGTCCCGTATGTTCCTAAATTGGATATAAAATAACAGAGAGCGTATATATGTTCATTATCTACCTTCATAACTAATACATATAAGCTATATTTGTTCCGATAAGTTACTGCCGATTTACAGATCACGGGCGCCCGAGTCACACAAACTTCACAAATAAGCCATACATTTTCTAAATTATTGCATGACATGTTTAGACAACTTGATACCAAGTTCTTAGTTTTATGCTTATGCTCCCTTCCTAAGTTTCGCATATGTTCTTTGTAGATGCCGAATAGCAGCGACAATAGTCATGCTTCAGGCAATGTATCTTCATTTGATTTCGACAACCCTAGGAATTCAATAGATGGCGAGGGATCAAGTAATCTTGAACAGGATAGAGCTGTAGCAATTACCCTTCCAGTCAGGACAGGGAGGAACGCTCCAAGGAAGCCCACACAACAACCTAAAGGTGTATATGAAGTAACTGAGATCGATTTAAAGTCTTGGTTTCCAACTAAACTAGATAAAGCACGCACGAGGTTCAGGAGTATGTGTGGATTTGTTGGCAGGGCAAGGCTCAACATTAATCTATCGGGGTTTCGAAAGGCTGACACAGAAACACGACAAAGGATAGTCTGGGAGATCATGGATCACTTTAACGTTCCATAGCAGTGGAGAATGCAGGTGGAACACGCTGCACCGAAGAAGGCTAGGGATGCTTGGAGAAACTGGAAGGACGTGTTGTACAAGAAGTACTTGAGTGACGACAAGGACCCAATCCCCGCATACCCCCAAATTACAAAGGCAGACTAGGCAGAATTCAAAAGGGTCAGGGCAACTAAAGTGTTTGCTGAGAAGAGTGCCAAGCAATCGAAACTTCAGAAGAAGAACACACAGCCCCACCATATGGGTGTTCTAGCATACTACGGCATGAAACTGATATGGGACCAGGAGGACAAAGAAGCAGTAGCGGCGGGTGGGAAACTGGCCTTCAGTGAAATCAGGGGCGAACGTGCCAGAGACTACTTGCGGGCACGTGCAAGGAGGCATGATGAGGAAACCTATTACTTTGAAAACTCACGTGACGAAGATCTGTATCAAGTGATGTTAAAGGCTTCCAAGATCCTTGGAAGGTTCTACAGGAACTCAGGGCCATGTGACATTCTGTCCGATGCTTTGGAAACAAGAGATCCCCCTGGCCATGCAAGGGTATAGGTGTTAATGTCCCGCACAAGAGGGCTTTTACACTTCTCAAAGAAGAGAGGCTCACCGTGAAAAAAGCGAGGAGTGAAATGAAGTAGAATGAATTGTATGGAAGGTTGAGGAATGACATGTATCTGGCTGTTCGAAAGTATATTGAGGAGTCAATCATGATGCAGAAGACTCTAACACTGACAGATAGCCAACAGATGGGAGGGGAGGTGGGCATGGAGGATGCTGCTTATTGCGTGACAACACCACACAAGAGTAGTTGTGCATCAACTGACCCCAGCGACACTGAGACTACATCTGCTCATGATGATGCAATATCTGATCTATGTGGAACAAAAGACAGACTGAAGGGCGTGCTTACACATTGTGAAGGTACATTAAAATGTGCAACAACATGGGTTTGCCCACCCTTCTTGGAAGAGGGCCTCTTGTTGGACAATGTGCCATTGAAGCCGGGCTGTGTGAAGTGCTACGTGACTAAAGTAAAGCCAGGATTCAATGAATTTTCCCTAAAGAATGTCCTAGGAGACTTTGATGAGCAAAGGACATTGGGAGAAACACTGTTACATCACATCCACTGGCCACAAAAAGAAATAGAGTTCATCGATGAGATCCCTGAAGCCCCGCCATGGGCAACCAATGTTGCCCCTCAACCGGTGACGCTCTCCTTGCCATAGCAGCTCTGGCGTGCTTTCCCCAAAGAACATAATACTCGTAATACGATGGCTGATGCATCAACCTATGATTAGCCGGCCCAACTTTGTGTTGTACATGCCATGTCATCCTCCACCCAGTGCAGCTAGTGGCAAGGCCTACAACTGCTGAAGACGCACCACCAGTTCAGATGCCTCCACTTAAGCAGCAAGGGGAGACCCAGCTGCAGCACATGCTCAGCAGACTAACCTGGTGGAACGGACTGCTTCAATGCATCAGCAGTCCATCGAAGCTTCACCGTCTGCTCGGCAGTCTACCTTGCGGCCGACCAGACGTTCTGCAAGAAATGCTAAGTAGTCTGTAGGTCCATAACCGACTGGGCATTAGTCCGTCGGTCCGCAGCCGCATGATCAGCATACCAATGCATCAGCACTTCCTGCTCAGCAAACCAACGCGTTGGCATGGCCTCCTCAGCACACCGACAAGTTGGCACCACCTGCGCAGAAACCTGACATAGCTTCAACCCATGGTCAGCAGTCCGATGCCTCTGCTCCTACAGCCCAGCAGTCCGTCACAGTAGCACTGCTAGCTCAGCGGTCCGGCATAGATAAACCGTCTGCTATGCAGCCTGTCGAAGCTTCACCGTCTTCTCAGCAGTCTACCTTGCAGCCAACCAGACATTCTGCCAGAAATGCTTCAATTACCAAGGAAGCGTCCAAAAAGGCTGCACCCGCGAGGAAGCACGGCAGGAGAGTGAAGAGGAAAGAGAACGATTGCCTCTTACTTAAAGCACTCATCGCCCGGAACCAAATTAACAGCAGGTTGTTCGAATCGGGGAGTAATATTATTTCCAACGGCATGGATGATGAAGAAATAGATTTGCAGCTTACTAAAAGGAAAGTAGACATACTTGAAGCACGCAATTACGTCCATGGCCAGCCATTTCTTGTTGGCGAATACTTTGATGAGTGCAGCTCCAGTTGCTGTGAGTTACGTGAATATTACATGGATTAAATGTCAGTAGGTCGTCATGGTCAGCTAGTCCTCTACAAAAGAGATCCTTTCCGACACGATGTTGGTTCCATCAATGTGAGTTTCGAGGACTTACATCTCTTCTTCAACTTCAATGAGCTCGATACCACTCTTATTTGATGTTTGATTTTGTAAGTACTTAACAAACTCTGATCAATTTCTCCATACAAGGTTGTAAATGATTAACTGCTAACTGCATTTTATTCCTCTCAGGGGATTGAACGCGCAGAGAAGAAAATGGGAGAGTGTGTATTTCATAGATCCTGCATGAGCAAATGGCACAACATTAGATGGTAAGGACCTAAGAGATTGGGCCATTAAAACGGTCGTCCGTATCTTCGAAAACACTTCCCATGCAGAATCATTTCTCTAGCCATATCATGAACGGTAAGTCTAAAAAACCACTCATACACTGATTGTCTTTCAGATTTCGACATAATTCGTAAGTTCATGGCTTTCTTAATATGTAGCAATCATTGGATATTGGTATACATTGTTCCAAACAAGAATACAATTTACTACGTGGATTCTCTCAGAGAGTCAACAAATGCTCAATATCTGACTCTTCAGCAATTCATGGACTGGCATTGAATTCTATGACGTTGAAATTAATTTGCATTCATATCTGGTTCAATCATTGATGCTGTCAAAATTCATCTTCATTTGTAGTGTGCTTGCATTGTGGAAAACTAAACCAGGGAACCTGTTCAAGAGGGAACTACCTCTGCAGCACGAGATCGTTTCTCCGGTAACACACTGAGATCCATTATTTTCAGAAAATTTATCCAATCATCTGCAAATACCTTTTCTTATGCTAGTCAAATGTTCAATCTTCCAAATAAACCTCTTTCTATTCTTGTCCAAATAAAAAATTACATCTAACACCAGTTAGGTTGTTCCTAACAGGACAAATACATGACTAATTCAGTACAAAAAAATTAAGTGTCATCAGCACCAAGCAGGGACCAACCTTTGTGGATACTATGTTTGCAGACACATGATCTTCGTCTACAAATTTGCTGATAGAAGGTCCTCGTGAATTAGTACCAGTAAGTCTATCTTAATTAATATCTTCTACTCCACTCATATGGCACATTCTGATCTTAAAAATACTGCAGCTCATCTTACAACCGAGGACCCCTGAGCCGCTCCCCACTGGTGAATTGCTGATGGTTCAGAGATTTACCGGCGACTTCTTCCTGAATCACTACATCAATCCCACTAGTGATAATGAAAATTTGAGCATGCATTCTCCTGAAACATTGAGTAAGAGTTAGCCGCTAAACATATATGCATTGATCCATTGCTTTCCATCTGATGAGGTCTTCCAATTTCGTACACTATGATTAATTATGTAATGCATATATGTGTGGACAAATCATTGGAATTTAGCTACCATATGTTCAATTGCAATTGTTGCGAAATCTGATGAATGTTCTTCATGTGGACACTATTTGTTCAATTGAATATTGTGGCAAATTTTCTTTTTGCATGCCGATTCAAAATTGGATATTTTTTTAACCTGGCAATTGCTCCGCACACGGTTCAACTAAATGAGTGTGTGCGATCCACATCAGAATACATATGTCAATCATAGTAGAACTGTCGATGATACACAGCAGATCGCAAAGGATTTGCGGTGCGTAGGGTCTCCGGAACCGTTTGTGATATCATGTTATCGCACACAAGAGCTCAGAGTCAACCGTGCCCAATGTAAAATACAATCCCAATCATAAATTTTTCAGGAAACATGTGGTATCCCAAACGAAAAGCACACGTCACTCTTGCCGCAACCGTCGGTGATACACAACAAATCACAAACAGTCTGCATCACATGTATGTGTGCGAAGGGGCTCCTGAACTATTTGTGATAGAACATTATCGCACACGGTGATTGTTGGGAAACGTTTGCGATGGAGTCTTGCATGGCATAAGTGTTCCGCAGAAAACTCGTGTGTGATGGGGCACATATCGCACACAGTTCATATGTTGGCGCATGTGCCTTACATACTGTTTCCCAAACGGTTAATTCCGACACACCATTTCGTTTCACTGCGTCATTAGAAACGTTTAATCACTAATCCCACACGTGTGAAAGAATTTAATGTGTGCTGCATTGCACACGATTATATATTGCAAGGCCTCTGGATCATGGCTCCATATCCCCCACAGTTTCTGGGTCATGTGGGAAGGACCCCCCTATCGCCCAGACTCACTTGGCGATGATTCTAAATGCCGTCACAGAAAGAGGTTAAAAACCGTGTGTATAGCACCTCGCCGTACCAGTGCATCCATGGAGTGCCATGGCATTTTAATTCCAAAAAATTAAAAAATGATCAGGAAAACATGAAATATAATGTCATGCCACCAAGATGATGTGGTAAAAAATTAGCCTGTTTGACGAAATTTTGAACACACACCCCTCACAAACTGTAGCAACTCACTAGAAGGCTCGTGTTTCCGAGAGGGAACAATGCATGTTTGATGACGAACATGAGATAGCTTCCTCTTATGGCCTTCAATTTTTTTCTACATTTAACATGCACTAATATAATTGTCATGTGAAAATTTGGGAAATTCTAGGGGTCATTTGACCTTTTAAAGACATTTTAGTGATTTTCTAGCCATTTAATGACCGTAATTCAAATTTGAACTACATCTACATGCAATGGCTAACCATAACTGAAAGTGCTAGTTATCGACTAGAGGGGGGTGAATAGGCGGATTTTATGGAAGTCTTCAAAACACGAGGTCTTAGAAGACAAACTATTGGAATGATCCTATATGATATGCAATGAAAGATGAACTACACTAGACACGCCAGAGTCAAGTAACAGTATAGTGAAAGTACGAATACTTACAACAGCTATGTAGTATGGAACATAATGGAAGATAGTATGAAGCTAAACAGGTAATAGTCTTCACAGAGTGAAGTCAAACAGATCAGGTAAGCATGCAATGACTTCACGAAGAAAAACTAAAATATAAAGGAAGTAAGGGATAGAACCAGTAGCATGGTGAAGAAAAGGATTTGGTAGACCAGTTCCAATTGCTGTGACAACTATACGTCTGGTTAGGGGGGCTGAGATTGAACTTAAAAGACCGCATCTTCACCTTATTCCTGTCAAGCTAAGTTCACCCAGTCCTCGCCCAATCACTCTGGTAAGTCTTCAAGGTAGACTTCAAAACCTTCACAGACTTCATTCACCAGCGATCCACAATGACTCTTGGATGCTCAGAACGCGACGCCTAACCGGCTGGAGGATTCACAGTCCTCAAGTGTAACAAGTCTTCATATCACGCGAACAGAAATACTTCAGAGATGCCTAACACTCTTCAGCTCTGGGTGTGTGGCTTTGTCCTTGCAAGGATCTCTCTCTCAAATTCTTTGGAGGTGGGTTGCTCTCAAATGACAAAAGTCGTGCACTAACTCTGAGCAGCCACCAATTTATGATATGTCCTATATGACTCTCGGTCACTCAGGAACCAACACATGTCCAACTGTCGGATTGCAAACACACGCTGTAGCATGGCTTGGGCTAAAAGCAACGCTGACTCATCCAACTCTGGATAAGATTTGCTCTCATTGTCTTCGCTCGAAGACATAGGATTTAGGTTGAGCATCACTTCAGTTATCTGACTTTGTTCACTAGGACCCGACTTAACAATAAGGTGGTTCCTATGACTCAATAAAGAAGAAAAGGAACTATGAAGAAACTATGTCTTCGCACTCCATAGTCTTCAAGTGAATGTCTTCACATGTCATTATCTTCAAGTGAATGTCCTCACGAACCACCATTGTATTCAATGTCTTCATACATTTTTAGGGGTCATCTCTGGTAGGTAAACCAAATCAATGAGCGACTACTACCTGTGTTATCCTGTACTTCTCACAAACACATTAGTTCCTCAACCATGTGTGTCGTCAATACTCCAAAACCAACTAGGGGTGGCACTAGATGCACTTACAATCTCCCCCTTTTTGGTGATTGATGACAAACTGGTTGAAGTTTTTAACGGGGATAAAAGTATGTGAATGTTAAAGTACATAGGCATTATCTTCATAGGTTGAAAGGGCTCCCCTTGAAGATGTGCATATAAGTAGTTTGCTTTTGAATGCAAATGCACATGGCAGGTTTTACTTTGTGGAGATCCTCTTGAACACATGAAGACACTTTATCATGCATACATAAAAAAATGAAGATAATGAAATTCATAATGAGAAATGGGCATCTACAGAATGACTTCATGCAGAATTTATCATCGCATCACAGGGTAGGAACAAAAAGTAGCAAACGACCATCAAGTTTAAGTATTACAACTCAAAAGCCAAAAGTTTCAAGAACAAGAGTTGTAAGACGTAGCAAAAAATAAGCAACCAACCCATATGGACCCGCTTGAAGACTATCAACTCATATGCTTATCCCCCTTTTGTCAGTAAGGACCAAAGAGGTTTGAATACATATAGTTTCTATCACTCTTAGGTGGTGAAGATGTTGGAGCAGCAGGGTCGATGTTGGTGTTGGGCGGTGCAGACGGGCCTGGTGCAGCATCGTGATGCAATGAAGCCATCGCTAGTGAAGTGGCATCGTCCTCTTCATAAATCACTCTGGCAACAATAGTTGCAGCCAAAGATGAATACTCTGAATCTTCAATGGAAGGAGTTGGACACCAATGTGCAGATTGTGGAGGCCTGGAGTCAAACTTGAATCGCTATGTGAAGCCATCTTCACGAAGATCATCTTCAGAACAGAGCAGTGTGAGGCTCTTCCAGGATAGCCGACAGGCTTCATGCACAACGAATGAATCTTGGTAGCCAGATTGTGAATGCGATTGACATCAACCAGAAGACTCTGCATTTGGCGCTTCAGCCAGTCATGATGCCTATCTTGCTTCTCATGAAGTGATACAAGAAGCTCTTGGTCGTTGAGGACACAAGGACACTTCTGAGGCCTTTCAGCAATAGTACTGGCAGTGGCATCAGTGTTGGCACGATGTGGCAGACGTAAATGACCAGCAAGAGGACAGTTAGGAGCAGGAGGATTTGGCACATGAATACCTTCAATCGGCTGAGTGAAGATTTGATGTTCAACATTGTATTCACGGAGTGGCTTCTTGGCAGGTTCAGGATAGATGGCTTCATATGACATATCAACATTAGTCAGAAATACTACATGATTGCGTGCTGAAGGTTGATAGTTGATACTTGAGTGAAGCTTAATCAAGCACATGACCCATGGTGCATAGAATTTGAGGCCAAACAGATCAATTCCAGAGGCAGCAAGCTGACGGATGAAGAAATCTTGAGTGTTGAACCTGATGTTGCTGATGATATAGAAGACCAATGTCTTCATGGTGCCTTCGAGTTTGGCATTAGCGGAGTTGCCTTTGATAGATCACAGAGTATGCCTCATAATATGATATACTATGTGGGGAAGGTACTCGAGGTCCTTGACAAAGAACTTCTTCGGATATTCTACGTCATTGGGCAAAGGCTTGATCATGCTGAGCATCTGACTCATATTTGTCTCCAGCTTCTAGAGAATGCTCTGCAGTTCACTGGCATGAAGCTGACAACCTGGTTCATAGAGATCTCCAGGAGTGGGCAGGGAAGTTAGCTCGATGATATCCCGAGCTTTGGCTTCGTGATGGACATCTCCTGTCATCCACTCAAGGATCCATGTCTTCAGATCCCTGTTGTAGCCTCTGATATGGAGTGTTGCATAGAACTGCAGCAGAAGCTCTTCATTCCAATGCTCCTTATCAGTCACAAACTGGAGTAGCCCAACTTCTCTGAAGCAATCAAGAGCCTCTTCAAGGCATGGCAGCCCAGCAATGGCATCACAATCCAGACGCTTATGAGGAAAAATCCTATCTTGATTGCATAATATGCAAGAATAATAGCTTCATTGCTGATGGCTCCAGAACCTATCTGAGGGGATCTTAGGCGACTTGTAGGGGTTCTTGGCGTTGTCAAAGAAAGTGTTGTGCGCGCTGAAGCTTTACACATTGAAAGAGCCATGGGTAGTTACAGCACTGGGAAGCCTTGGCAATCTTGGCTTCGTCTTCTGTGTTTGAGGACTCTGCTCCACATGATAATCATATTGTGGTCATGGAGCAGTGGATGGAATTAGAATGGGACACCTTACTTGAACAAGCTCACTAACATGGTCGTAGGCACATTCCATTATATCAGGCACTGGGGAGGAACAACTACATCAGAAGTGGTTGGCTGCGCATTCTCTTCTGTGGCAGAATTGACTTCAGGCTCCACATTGTCTTCAGCCATGACAATGTCATTGGCTTTAGTAGTGTTGGTGGTGGCAGCCTCATTAGCTTCAACCTCGATAGCTTCATGAACATGTGGGTCTGGCACAATCACATCTTCTCTTTCGTCATCGGTAGATGCATCCAGAATGTCGTCAGCTGCTTTGGCTTCAGATTCATGAGTAGACTCGGAAGGGATGGGTTCAGGGAACACTTGACATGCTACTGAGCCGGTGTGTTTCACATCCTCTTCAGGACTGCTCAATATGGAGACCTGGGGCCTAGGGACTCTGCGAAGCCTTGAAAATAGAGGCGTCACCTGTGGTGAAGGGGTGGTCTTCTCCATGTCTTCATCAAGCACCGGAGTGGTGACTTGAGCTAGTGGAGTACGGGAAATCACTTGAGCAATTGGCATCGTGGGACAACCAATGCTTGTGAGGTCACTGCTCATAGGAGCAGGCGATGATACCGGTTTGGGCTAGAGCTGAGGAAGGACTTCATCATCTTCAACAGGTTCTTCGTGACCCATGTCTTCAGCTGCGGTGGAGTCGGCAGCTGGAATCTCTATAGACTCTAGAGCCTCTATGGGAGCAGGCTCATCGACAACGAGTCGGCGCTCGCGATTGGTTGAGGCAGGAAGTGCAACAGAGATGGGTTCAACATTAAGCGGCTCTTGGGCAGCAGCACGCTCTTTGCGTGAAGACTTTGTCTTCATCTTCTTGTGGGAGGGAGCAGCATCTGACGTGTCATGGTGCTTCCTCTTCCTGGCTTCAGCCTCAGCTTGCCATGTCTTCTTCTACTCGGAAGCTGCTGAAGGGACCTTTGGCTTCGAGCTAGTCATACTGGCAGGGAAGACAATGCTTGGCCTTTCCTGCCTTGGGGCTTCGAGTACAGCTTCAACAGTCTTCTTCTTCTTGGCAGTAAGCTTGGGGATCAATGCCTGGACGCCCAAGTGCCTTTCTCTCTTCAGCCTCATTGTGAGCTTGGACGCACTTCTGTGCATAATACTTCATGCGCTCACGAGAGCCTTTGGCTTCCTCGCACTTCTTCGTGAACTGAGCTATGAGGTCAATCATCATTTGTTTGATCTTTTGTACATCAGCAACACTGAGCTTTTCCATGTGCTTCTTGAACTGGGACTTCTCATAGTCAATATTGTTCTTCAGCTCAACAATTTTCTGAGCAATAGCAAGCTCGTTGGCTATGGCTCCTTGAAATGTGACGCTGAAGTCCACAGGCCGCTGTAGATCATCAATGTTGATTGTGGGATCTTCAAACCATTCATCAACGAAGTGATTGAGAATGTTAGCATAGAAAAAGGTAGATCCTTGAAGATTTCGGCCTCCTATTAGCTCTTGATGAGAAACTCCAAAGCATCATCAGCAAGATCTTCATCAGGGGACAGATCAATAGTAGTCTCTTCATTTCGTAGAATGCATGCTGGAGTGAGGTCATGCCTACAAATCTTCTTGAGCTTCTTAGTCTTCTTGGAGATCCGGGATTGATCTTCAGATTGCACACTGGATTCAGGAGGTGCAGATTTCAAGGGCTTCACTCTTGAAGCTTTGGAATCAGTAGCGGGCTTTGAAGCTTTTGTCTTCTTAGCCTTCGGGGGCTTAGGAGGATCCTTAGAGTCCACTTCTTCAGCAGATTGATCAACGGTGGCCCTTTGAGCAGCAATATGGGGCAGAAGCCCATCGAAGCCATTGAATGGACCAATGACATTCAGATTGGCTTCACGAGTGCCATCAGGCCTTGGAGCAGCAGGACCGGGGTTGAATTCAATCCCCACCTCAGTGTTCTGCACACCAGAGGCTCTTGCAAACTGAAGATTTTTCTCAAATAACTCATCGTCATGACACCATCTGAGACTAGAGGCGTTGACATTAGCAGGCTGAGGTCCTCTGACCATGCATGGATAGAAGCCTTGAGCAATGGCTTCAGTCTGTGTCTTGGGCATAAGCTTTTGATACACAATGTTTGCCCATCGAGGCCTCACGGCATTCTTCTTAGCATACTCATTTGTGACAAAGTTGTACTTAAACCATTCCTCTGCCCAGTATCTTCGAATCCATTGGACTCGAGTGTTACGCTCTCCATATGTTTCCTCTGGGTAAGACTTGTACTGTTTATAGATATCTAGTGGAAGGTCCATTGAAGTGTTGCGTGGGACCCTTCTTTGTAGATTTGTTATAAGCCATTGGACTCAAATAGAAAGGCTTGAAGATAGTGTTTGGCTTCAGACAACTGGTCAGACAGGAACTAGCTTCAGGATATTTAGTATGATGCTGTAAGAATTCTGCAGATGAATGCAGACTATGAGAAGCAAGGGATTCTGCCACGGACATGTACCTGTGACAGCATTAGAGATGCGAGGGAAGGGAAGAGGTCATATGCATTCTCAGAAGATTTTGAAGGTAAATCAGTTTGAAGAAATTGACCTCATAGTGCGAAGATATTCACTTATTTGAAGTGAGTTGGTTCCAGATTTGTACGAATCCATGAGATGCAGAAATAGAAGGAAGTAGATCTGGATGTTCAGAAACTACTTTTGGAAGATGTCGACAGATTCATCAGATCAAACAGGCGGTAAAAAGTGAGATTTATTTACCGGACGAAGAACTGCTAGACGAGGCAAAGAGGATGCCAAGCAGTCCAATCTCCCGCGCCCTAACTTGGTGGCATAAGATAGCTACAACGGCGGCTTAGAAGATGAGGTCCACGACCGGCGTGAACACGACGTCAAAGAGGTTGCGGCAGCTAAGCACTTCGTCTCCGGCGTTGACTGAGGCTAGCGGTGGTGCTAGGGTTTGAGTGAGACAGTGAGGTGGGAGAAGAGATTATGACCACACGGGTTGGAGTATTTATAGGGTGAAGGGGCTGCGCAATGCAATTACGCAGGTGCCCCTGGTGGTTTACATCTGGTGGACACATGGCACGGATGCAACTCATTGATAGTTGACCCATGTTCCCATGCGCGCCAGGTTTGTCGGGTGGTCGTTCCGGCTTCTCGGGTATTCAGGAAAAAAAGGATAAGTGCATTAAAAGCATTTTAAAAGTGTGCCTCTGTATCTTCAACTGACAAGGACACAATGAAGACATTTGACACGTGTCAACAGAATGCATATGAAGAGACAGAGAGAATTTGAGGGAAAAGCACAGAGAAGGTTAGGGTCCGATCACATTCACCTAGTTGAGAGAATGGGCAAGTTGAAGACATAGCTATAAGTGAATGTTGTAGAGGATAGAATACACACACACACACACACACACACACACATATATATATATATATATATATATACATAAACACTATTCTGATCACGGGATCAGAATAATATTCTGTTCACAACCTGAATTGCCTGAGTAACGCGGCTGAACTTCCCTCTATAGGAACCCGACCTTCGGGCTATCTTCGCAACCGTGTCTCCCCGCGCGAATTATTCTAGTTAGTCGTGTTTTCTATGATGTAAGTGTAATCTAGAAACGGTATTTAGCAACTAAATGCCCGTTTTAAATAGGAATCTCGCTCGTTGGCGGATTTTGCTCTCGGGTCGTGATGAAATTGCGTTCTTTGCAATTTTTACTGCCTGAGTTGTTCGACCTGAACTTTCCCCCATGCTAGGTTGAACTTCCGCCAACATTGCCCACATGGGGCTTGCGATATACCATTGGAAAGCTATTGACACAAGTATCATGACCTAAGTTAAATTTTTGGCAAAATGTAAGCGGTTTAAGAGCAGTTTTAAAAACCAATTTTCATCATAAAAAAACATGAAATGTATTTTCAAACGCATTTCGAAAACGTCTATCAAAATGAGGCAAATAACATGGTGTTGTAATGCCGCTGAAAAACCGCTGCTTCAACATGTTGAAAGTTTTCTCTAATTCCTTACGGTTAAAGAGTAATTTGGAAAATCATTAAATTTCGCAAGCCGAATAGCCGAGTTAGTGTTTTCGATGCCATTTTTAAACGACTAATCTAATTCAGGCAGATGATATGGTGTTGGAAATCTTATGAAAATGCGCTAATTTCTTGTGTTGAAAGTTTTTTTTTCTAATTTTGAACATTTTAAGAGTAATTTACAAAAAGGTACAAGTTTCATCGAGTTCGTATTTTTGAGCTAATTTTTTAAACATATGTCCGAATGAAACAAATGGTATGGCATTGGAAAGCTTGAGTAAATGCGAATCTTTTTGGCATGTATTGTTTCTCCTAGTTCCTTGCGGTTTTAAGTCAGTTTTGAAAATCGCTAAAAATGTATTTTTGACGTAATGTCTACAAACTTTTTCATGTTGATAGTTTTCTCTAATTCCTAGCCATTTTCTAGTAATTTCGAAAACGGTGAGATCATACGTTCTACCTTTATCGCGAAACAGATTATTCGAAAATGCACCACGTGAAGACTTGAACTTCACTCTGTTTTTCACGTTTATTTTTTCTTGTAGCTCTCTATCCACTCACCAGAATTGAGCAAGTGATATACCGATGGAAAACTGCTGTAAACACGCAACTTTCCCGTGTTGATCATTTTTTTCATAATCGCGACATTTTTAAAAGTTTTTCATCTGCAATTCATTTAGTGTAGTAGGTGAACTTCCTGCTGCTTTCACGTTGAACTTCTGTGACGTATTTTCGTTTGTAATTTTCTCATCCATTCGTCAGTGTTACACAAATGATATTCTTTTTGTACAAACCATTCTCAAAATAACTTTTAACTTTCTCCGACCGAGGAGTTGAACTTATAACAACAAAACTTTTAGTCTTTGCTTTTTTATTTATTTTTTAATACAAAATACACACCGTGTAATATGTGAACTTCTGGCAGTTATCAATCTAAACATCAATCAGTTACGTGAAAATATCTGAGTTTTTTATGAAAATTAATCTGAATTTCTTAATCCCTTTTTATGAATTTTGAAGCACTCTATTTTTAAAAGTTGAACTTGTTATTTTATTTTTGAACTTCTTGTTTGCATTCTTTAATAACGAGGAAAATCCAAGTTTTCTATAATCATCGAACTTCTCCATCTTTTTAATATGGACTTCCTGGTTTTATTTCTTAATCTTTTTTATGAATATTGAAGAGCTCTATTTTTAAAAGTTGAACTTCTTATTATTTTATTTTTGAACTTATTGTTTCCATTCTTTAATAACATGGAAAATCTGAGTTTTCTATAATCATCAAACTTCTCCATCTTTTTAATATGGACTTCCTGATTTTATTTCTTACTCTTTTTTATGAATTTTGAAGCGCTCTATTTTTAAAAGTTAAACTTCTTGTTATTTTATTTTTGAACTTCTTGTTTCCATTCTTTAATAACGAGGAAAATCTGAGTTTTCTATAATCATCGAACTTCTCCATCTTTTTAATATGGACTTCCTGTTTTTATTTCTTAATCTTTTTTATGAATTTTGAAGCACTCTATTTTTAAAAGTTGAACTTCTTGTTATTTTATTTTTCAACTTCTTGTTTCCATTCTTTAATATGAACTTCTTGTTTCCCCGGATAGAGCACTTGAACTTCTTTCAACAAACCTTTTTATGCTTTTATTTTTCTATACTTTTATTCTTACCTGAAATGCATTCCTTGCAGTACTTGAACTTCTCGTTGTTTTCACTATGAACTTCTGTCGCATTTTTGTGTATACGTCGAATTACACGCAATTGAAGGTCGGACGTCATTTTTTGCCATTTTAAAACATGTAATTGGAGGTCAGACGTCCCGAAATATTAAAGCTCAACCATGCACGGAGGTGCACGTGAATTTCTTGCAACAAATCTGAGTTTTTTATATACTTCTAACTTCTCTGTTATTTTAATTTCAACTTCTTAGTGCGGATCCATGTCGGCGGCGCGCGTTGGCCAGATTTATGGAGGAGTAGGGTAACTTCTTGCAGCAAACCTTTTAGGGTTTTAGTTTTGTATTCTTTATTCTCATCTCATACGCATTCTGTATAGTAGTTGAACTGCTCGCTGTTTTTATATGGGAGTTTGGCCACATATTTTTGTTTGTAATTCTTCACCCGTTCCTCGAATTTCACAAATGATAAACCATTAGAAACTTATTGAAAAGATGCAAATTTTGTTCATACGGTTAAACTTTTCTTTTCGAATAACATACACCAATTTATTTTAACCATTTATTTTTCAAATAGAGCATACAATACACCTATTGGAAAGTTATTGAATAGAAAAGAAATTTTTTCATGTAGAGTAATTTTATTCCAAATTTGTAATGGATTGAGAGAATTATTTTAAAACATGAGACACAACATCTTTTTTGTGTTTTTTGAACATGTAAACACACGCTGAACCTCTCTAACAACAATTTTGAACATCTGAGGGAAGACCACTTGAACTTCTAGCAAAAAAAATTAGACTTCACATCTTTACTCTTTTTTCTCATATGAAACACACACCGTGCAGTACATGAAATTCTGGCTGTTATCACTTTGAATTTCTCTATGTTTAACTTTTAGTAACGATAAAAAAATCTGAGTTTTATATAGACACTGAAACACACTAACTTTTTTATTTTGAACTTCTTTTTGTGTGTTTTTAGAAATTTGAAAAATTGAAGTTCTTGAATTTATTTACTTTAGTACCAAGATAATGTGAGTTTTTTTTTATAAATAGTGAACTTCTATATTTTTGCAATTTGGACTTCTTGGTTTTATTCTTAGAAAATATATAAATTTTAAATAAGAATAAACATCTTTTTGAAATTGAACTTCATACTTTTATTTTTCCTACATATAGAAAGAATTTGGGTTTTCCCTATATACGGAACTACCCCATTATTTTCATTTGAACCCCTTGCTTCTATTTCTTTATTAACATGGAAAATCTTAGTTTTTTATGTTTTTACTCCTCGCAAACACCATACAAACATCAGGAATTAAATAACATTTACTTTCTGTTACATCTTTTTTCAGAAATGCACCTTTTTACTCCATGCAAACTTCAAGTTTTTTTTATACATGAACTTCACTGTGAATTTACATTTTATTTCTGCACGTGAATTTCGTACATGAACTTTTTATCATGTTACAAATTTTTGAACTTTTTCATTTCTTATATGTGAACTTCTTTCTCTTTCTCTTATATGTACAAAATGAAAATAAAACCACTTGGTTTTTGTCCTATGAACTTGCCGAGCTAAAAAATTAAACTTATTCTAGAGTAAACTTTTTCGAACTTATATATTTTTGTTTCATGAATTCTATGGTAGTTAGATATGAACTTCTCGACACCATGATTTTGTAAGGTGCAAAACATAGAAAAAAATAGAAGAAGGGAAGATGTAAAATGAGTGTGCAAAAACTTTAGAAATTTGGGGATCATTTCAGCATAAGAATAAGAAAAAAAAGGCAGTGCACGCTTACAAACAATTCTCACATGACCTGGACACATCGTTACTACATGCACCCAATCCTTTTTTACATAAAAAATGCACCAATTAGTGGCGGACTTACATTTCTCCACCACACATTCCCTTTGTATCACATTTCTCCATCAAACATTCCCTTTCTATCTTGCCTCACCTTATCCACACAGTGTTGATGCGTTATATTATTCGTGCTTTTCTTCTTCTTCACTGCACTCTCGAACAAGCAACATGTTGATTCAGAAAGCAACCACAATGGTGGCCAATTTGCTGGAGAAGCTTCCTTGTACTCTTGTTTTTGTAGTTGGACTAGCCCATCAAGAGAAGCTGACCTGCAATGGTGTCCAATTCTCTGGCGGGATTATAGAGCTGCAACATGCCATCGTGGTAGCCATATACACAAGCGCTGAAGCTGACATAGCTAACAAACTAAAACTCTGAATGAAAAAAAGTTAAGAGGGAATTGCTCTCAGAAGAAGTCTGCTTTCACCGGATTTAGCAGAAGTTGAACTCGATGGTGGGTAGCAGGATCCACGGTGATGTGTTCATGGACGGCCAGTGGCTCTGTCGTAGAACAGCCTGGGGTTGTGTAGTTGAATAGCTCGGGGTTGCGTTGGGAGGACTCGGGGCTGTCCTGTAGATCAGATCAGGGTGAGGGTGTTGTCCACTTCCCTGAAAAAAATGCTCTGAAGGGCAAAACACACACACAAGAACAACTGCACATTAGGATTTCTAAATGGTCCTCTGTTTGTAGACATAAAGAAGTTCAGGAAGATCCTCGGACGCACGCACACATCAGAGGATGAACACATGAATTAGCACGTACATCTCAGTTCCTCCAATTCTACACAGTTAGTTCTTTTTTAACAACATATGAAATGAATTACCAAATCAATAGTAAGAAATGGGCTCTCTTTTATGCCGATACAAACCCAATAGTTCATGGTTATTTTTTAACATACTAAGATGAACAACAAAGAAGCAGCCATACCAACAATATTGAATATCCAAACAATATTGGAGAAGCAACAAAGTTACTTGTAGATTTTAAACGAGTATAGATGTTCAGGCGAGAAGTGCATGTAGTGTCCATATTGCGTTACCTATAGTTTTTGAACGAGTAGAGAGGTTCAGGCGAGAATTACCTGGCCTGCAAATTTGCTGTAGCATATCAAGGCAAGCATCAACAACCATCTTCCAGAAATAAAATGGGTGAAAATGATAAAAAGTACAAAATAAAATGTACGAGGCGAGATTCTTCCTAGTTGGAGCATGGGAGCAGTAGGATTCGAGGGGCATTGCAACTGCGAACCTCCAGTGGCCGTGTACTTGAACGGCCGGAGGTGCCAGGCGCACTGGAGGGTGCTAGCCCAGGCCGAGTGTCTGCATTGCGCCGGTGAAGTCTCCATGGAGTAGCCATGCAGTGTTGTGTCATTCGGATGGGGCCGCGACAACTGGGGAAGAAGCCGTCCACGGTGGTATCTTGCTCAACATTTTCTGAACTTTATCGAAATGTCACACCCGACCTAATGTATCGACAACACAAGCATAGTGTGCCTTCCACGGGGATATGCCATATTCATGTTCCATCAATTCGAAGGATTTCATACATTCTTCTGCAAGACCGTTGTGACTACAGGCTGACAGTACACTCAAGAAGGTGACTGAATCTGGTTTGAACCCATAATGAAGCATACCTTCAAACATCTTGATGGTGTTCTTTGCCTGACCGCAGTGTGTGTAGGCTGAAATAAAAGCATTCCATGAGATGGAATTCCTCTCAGGCATCTCATCAAATGTTTGGAGCGCCTCATCCAAACAGCCACACTTTGCATACATGTCAAGAAGGGCACTTCCCGAGGGAGCCATAACCCATGAAACTCCACTGAGGCATGGCCACAAGCTTTGCTGGGAGATGGCACGACTGTGAGGCGGGGAGCTGCGGGTGCCATCGGTGGACTTGCCCACGCGCTCGAGTTGAACTGGCAAGCAACCCATAGGCCAGCGGCAGTCGGGCCCCACTAACGCTGCTCTGGCATGAAGGAGCACAGGGAGAGGAACTTGGACGGACACCGCTGGGGCAATTGGACTGCTGAAGCAGTGGCCGGAGCAACGTCCTGTGGCAGCCAGTGACGGTAGCTGGACTACAACGCATGGCGGCCGGCGTGTGGAGGAGGAAGTGCTGGAGGAAAGTTACAGCTGCAGGTTGAGGAGTGTCGTGGAGGTCGCTTGCTGCTGTGGGTAGCCGGCGACCGTAGTGTGAAGCTCCTCGTCCACCCAAGATGCTCGACCCGACCTGTAGTGGATGGGACCAGAACTGCAGTCAACAGGAAGGTCAAGACGGCCGTCACTGGAAGTTCAACAATCCCTGTAGATCCACCGAAGCCGTGTCTTCACCGAAGAAAAGAGAGGGAGGAGTGGCACATGGCTAGGAGGCGGCCGGAGGAGCTGTGAGGGACGCTGACACCGGCAAAAGGATGGGCCGGAGGAGCTGTGGTGGTGGTGAATCCGGGGATGCCCTGGTGGCTGGGTCGGCGGCGCCAGTTGTGTGCACGGCGGTGGAAGCGCGCATGGGGAGGGGGTTCTCGTGGTAAGCCGACCGACTGGGATCCCGTGGTGGCGGAGCAATGTAGGGCGGCGGTGGCAGCACGCGGGGTGGGGCGGCGACGACGGCACGCGGTGCGCGAGGTAGGAGGCGATGCGGGGTGGGCGAGGTAGGAGGTGGTGCGGGGTGGGGAGGCTGGATCGGGGGGAGGTTTAGGGGAACATGGGGAGGGAGGGAGGTTGCGGGAGAGAGGACATGATTTTCATTTTTTTTTCTCGGGAGTTCGGGAGGACCTTTGTCGCCCCTATATAGACGCACTCTGATCCAAATAGTTATTCTAATCCTGGGATTAAAATAGTGCTACTCTATATATAGGTGAAGACCAAATCAACATTGCAAAGATAAACTCTAAAGTCAAATCAATGTTGAAGACAAACCAAGTATGAAGATAATGCAATCATGACGCCAAACAAAAATCTTCAAGAAAGTTTGGTGGTCGTGTTACCCACCGTATAGGAAGTATTAGACCCAGACATGGCGCACAATTATGGTGGCACTCCAAAGTCAAATTCCACATTAATATGTTCAGAATTAGAGGGTAAGTCTTCATGAATTGAAGATATACGTTACTTCGTGTGTTGCACATCTAAGTCATCAACATGCATAAGCGTTAGGATCTGTGTCTATTCACAGGGCATTTGAGGATTCTAGGTTATTTATCTCACACTCCAGCTTGCAAAACCTTTTCTCATCCAAGGGCTTCGTGAAGATATCGGCCAATTTCTCTTTAGTGTTGACATGAATGATATCAATGTCTTCCTTCATAACATGATCTCTGAGTAAGTGATGACAGATCTGAATGTGCTTTGTCTTTGAGTGCTGAACTGGATTCTTGGCAATCTTGGTGGCGCTTTCATTGTCACAATTGAGTGGCACCTGTTTCAGGTTGATGCCATAGTCCTTGAGAGTTTGCTTCATACAGAGAATCTGAGCACAACAAGATCCAGTAGCAATGTATTCAGATTCAGCAGTTCAGAGTGATACACAGTTCTGCTTCTGTGAAGACCAACAGATAAGAGATCGTCCAAGAAAATGACATGTGCCTGATGTGGACTTGCGATAAACATTGTCACCAGCATAATCAGCATATGATAATCCAACTAGATCAAACTCTGAGCCCTTGGGATACCATAATCCTAGTGTTGGGGTGTGAGCCTAATATCTAAGAATTTGCTTCACAGTGAGGTGATGCGATTCCTTTGGTGGCACTTGGAATCGGGCACACATGCAAACGCTAAGCATTATATTAGGCCTAGACGCATATAAGTATAATAAAGAACCAATCATAAAGTGGTATACCTTTTGATCGAATTCTTTACCATTGTCGTCGGGGCCCAATTGGCATTTGGTTGGCATTGGCATCGTGTACCCTTTGCAGTCTTGCATCCCAAACTTCTTCAGGAAGTCTTTGAGGTATTTCGCTTGTGATATGAAGATGCCATTTCTTTGTTGACGGATTTGAAGACCGAGGAAGAATTTCAGCTCTCCCATCATGGACATCTGATAATGCTCTTGCATCATATGCCCAAACTCATCACCATATCTCGTGTCAGTGCAGCCCAAGATAATATCATCCACATAGATTTTGCATACAAACAATTCACCATCAAATGTCTTGGTGAAGAGAGTAGGATCTAGAGACCCAGGTTTGAATCCTTTTCTCTTCAGGAAGTCTTTGAGCATGTCATACCAAGTGCGAGGTGCTTTTGTGAGGCCATACAGTGCCTTGTTCATCTTGTACATCATATCAGGGCGCTTTGGATCTTAAAAACCAGGTGGTTGTGCGACATACACTTCTTCAATTTTGCCATTGAGGAAGGCACTCTTTACATCCATTTGGTACAGAAGAATGTTGTTGTGGTTGGCATAGGCTAACAATATGCGAATGGATTCAATCCTAGCCATAGGAGCAAAGGTTTCATCAAAGTCAATTCCTTCCACTTGTGTGTAACATTGGGTAACGAGACAAGCCTTGTTTCTGAGAACTTGACCATGCTCATCTTGCTTGTTGCGATAGATCCATTTTGTGCCAATGATATTGTGCTTGCGAGGATCAAGACGCTTAATGATACGTATCCGTCGTATCTATAATTTTTGATTGTTCCATGCCAATATTATATAATTTTCATATATTTTTGGAAACTTTTTATACTATTTTTGGGGACTAACATATAGATCCCGTGCCCAGTGCCAGTTCCTGTTTGTTGCATATTTTTTGTTTCAAAGTAAATCCATATCAAACAAAGTCCAAACGGGAATAAAACTGACGGATATTTTTTTGGAATATATGTGATTTTTGGAAAGAAAAATCAACACGAGACGATGCCCGAGGGGGCCACGAGGCAGGGGGTGCGCCCTAGGGCATCAGGAGCGCCCGGGGCCCTCGTGGCCACCCCGTAAGGCGGTTGATGCCCTTCTTTCACCGCAAGAAAGATAATATCCAGATAGAGATCGTGTTAAAGTTTCAGCCCAATCAGAGTTACGGATCTCCGGGAATATAAGAAACGGTGAAAGGGCAGAATCTGAGAACGCAGAAACAGAGAGAGACAAAGAGACAGATCCAGTCTCGGAGGGGCTCTCGCCCCTCCCACGCCATGGAGACCATGGACTAGATGGGAAACCCTTCTCCCATCTAGGGAGAAGGTCAAGGAAGAACAAGAAGGAGCGGGGGCTCTCTCCACCGGGGGCCATCATCATCACCGCAATCTACACCAACACCTCCACCATCTTCACCAACATCTCCATCACCTTCCCCCCTGTATCTATAGCGGTCCACTCTCCCGCAACCCGCTATACCCTCTACTTGAACATGGTGCTTTATGCTTCAGATTATTATCCAATGATGTGTTGCCATCCTATGATGTCTGAGTAGATTTTCGTTGTCCTATCGGTGGTTGATGAATTGCTATGATTGATTTAATTTTCTTGTGGTTATGTTGTTGTCCTTTGGTGCCCATCATATGAGCGCGTGCGTGGATCATACCATAGGGTTAGTTGTATGTTGATAGGACTATGTATTGGAGGGCAAGAGTGACAGAGGCTTCAACCTAGCATAGAAATTGATGCATACGGGATTGATGGGGGACCAATATATCTTAATGCTATGGTTGGGTTTTACCTTAATGAGCGTTAGTAGTTGTGGATGCTTGCTAATAGTTCCAATCATAAGTGCATAGAATTCCAAGTGAGGGATGACATGCTAGCAGTGGCCTCTCCCACATAAAACTTGCTATCGGTCTAGTAAAGTAGTCAATTTCTTACGGACAATTTCGCAACTCCTACCACCACTTTTCCACACTCGCTATACTAACTTTATTGCTTCTTTACCTAAACAGTCCCTACTTTTTATTTATGTGCCCTTTATATTCTTGCAAACCTACCCAACAACACCTACAAAGTACTTCTAGTTTCATACTTGTTCTACGTAAAGCGAACGTCAAGCGTGCGTAGAGTTGTATCGGTGGTCGATAGAACTTGAGGGAATATTTTTTTCTACCTTTAGCTCCTCGTTGGGTTTGACACGCTTACTTATCAAAAATGGTTGTGATCCCCTATACTTGCGGGTTATCAAGACCTTTTTCTGGCGCCATTGCCGGGGAGCAATAGCGTGGGGTTAATATTCTCGTGTGTGCTTGTCTGCTTTATCACTAAGTAATTTTTATTTGCTGTTCTTAATTTTTTTCTATCTTTAGTTATGGGTAGGAAACGAAAAATACAAAAAAAATTAGTCGCTTACCTACTACACCAATGGTTGAAGAACCATTCAAAATCTATCACACTCCTAAGGCTTTTTACATGGATCATCTTCGATCCCTTTGTGCTCGTGCTGAAACCCCAACTAGCTTAGTTGAGGGAAAATATTTAGATGAGCATGCTTGTTATGTGAGACACCGCTTATCTCAAAAAGGAGAACTTTTACTAGATCAAATTCATCATTTTCAATGCTATGCTTGGAATTTATGTGAAATATATGATGTTACTTGTTCTTCTGAAAACCCTAAGAAACACCTTCCCTACCAATGTGAGTTTAGTAATAATGGAATCATATCTTCGTATGCTAAGGGTGTTTATAATTACTATGATTGTTGCTTTTAAGGGTGCTTATGAAATTCCTTCTTTGATTGAAAAGTATGATGCTACTCTTTACAAATCTGAATTTTTTTCCATACTTAAATATTGTTATGATAATTGTGCTTCTAATGCCTATGTTAAACCGTATATTGAGGACTCCTCTGTTGTCCAAGAAGAGACTAATATTTTGCAGGAGTCTATGGAAGAATAAATTAATGACATTGTGAGCTCATTGGATAAAAAAGATGAGGAGGAGAGCGAGGAACAAAACGAGGAAGAGTAGATTGATCACCCGTACCCACCTTCTAATAAGAGTAACTCTTCAACTCATACATTGTTTAATTTCCCTTCGTGCTTACCGAAGGATGATTGCGATGACTGTTATGATCCCATTGATTCTCTTGAAATATCCCTTTTTGATGATGCTTGCTATGCTTGTGGCCAAGACGCCAATATGAATTATGCTTATGGAGATGAACTTGCTATAGTTCCTTATGTTAAACATGAAATTGTTGCTATTGCACCCACGCATGATAGTCCTATTATCTTTTTGAATTCTCCCAACTACACTATATCGGAGAAGTTTACCCTTATTAAGGATTATTTTGATAGATATAATATGCATGTGCTTGCTGCTCCTACTTGCAATTATTATGAGAGAGGAACTACATCTCCGCCTCTTTATGCTTCGAACACGAAAAAATTGCAAGAAACTGTTTGTACTATGCATTGGCCTTTACTTTGTGTGCATGAATTGTTCTTTTATGACATGCCGATGCATAGGAAGAGAGTTAGACTTCATTGTTGCATGATTTATGTTACTTTGTGATCACTACTCAATGCCAAATCATTGTTAATTAAAATTGGCTTTGATATACCTTGGGATCTGGGTGGATCCATCACTTGAGCACTATATGCCTAGCTTAATGGCTTTAAAGAAAGCGCGGCCAGGGAGACAACCCGGAAGTTTTAGAGAGTCATTTATTTCTGTTGTGTGTTTTTATAAGGTTTAAAAATAAAAATAATGTGCCAAGGTTTGCCTTTAGGATGTTTTAGATGCTTCTTGGTTTGTACGGAGCAGGAAAGAAACTTTGGCTGTAGTGCATGATTTTACATTTTTTACTAGAACATAAAACGGTTCTGAAACTTCTTGGACTGTCTTTCTATACAAATTTTTTATTGTTCCTAATTTTCGTATAATTTTTGGAGTACCAGAAGTATGGTGAATGTTCAAATTACTACAGACTGTCGTGTTTTAGACAGATTCTGTTTTTGATGCATAGTTTGCTTGTTTTGATGAAACTATCGATTTATATCAGTGGATTAAGCCATGGAAAAGTTCTATTACAGTAGCTATAATGCAAAAAAATATGAATTGGTTTGCAACAGTACTTAGAGTAGTGATTTGCTTTATTATACTAACGAATCTTACCGAGTTTTCTGTTTAGTTTTGTGTGGATGAAGTGTTCGAAGATCGAGGAGGTCTCGATGTGAGGAGAAGGAGGAGAGGTAAGAGCTCAAGCTTGGGGATGCCCAAGGCACCCAAAGTAAATATTCAAGTAGAATCAAGCGTCTAAGCTTGGGTATGCCCCGGAAGGCATCCGATCTTTCTTCAACAAATATCGGTATGTTTTCGGATTCATTTCGTTCATGCGATATGTGCAATCTTGGAGCGCCTTTTGCAATTAGTTTTCATTTTTATTTTATGCACCATGCTGGTATGAGATAGTCCTTGGTTGATTTATATAATGCTCATTGCACTTCACTTATATCTTTCGATTATGGCTTTATAGAATGCTTCATGTGCTTCGCTTATATCATTTGAAGTTTGGATTGCCTGTTTCTCTTCACATAGAAAACTGCCATTTGTAGAATGCTCTTTTTCTTCACTTATATTTGTTAGAGCGTGGGCATATATTTTGTAGAAATAATTAAACTCTCTTGCTTTAGTTATATATATTTAGAGAGTTGACAGGAATTGGTCATTCACATGGTTAGTCATAAAATCCTACATAAAACTTGTAGATCACTGAATATGATATGTTTGATTCCTTGCAATAGTTTTGCGATATAAAGGTGGTGATATTAGAGTCGTGCTAGTGGAGTAATTGTGAAATTGAGAAATACTTGTGTTGAGGTTTGCAAGTCCCATAGCATGCACGTATGGTGAACCGTTATGTAACGAAGTTGGAGCATGAGGTATCTATTGATTGTCTTCCTTATGAGTGGTGGTCGGGGACGAGCGATGGTCTTTTCCTACCAATCTATTCCCCTAGGGGCATGCGTAGTAGTACTTTGCTTTGAGGGCTAATAAACTTTTGCAATAAGTATATGAGTTCTTTATGACTAATGTGAGTCCATGGATTATACGTACTCTCATCCTTCCATCATTGCTAGCCTCTTCAGGTACCGTGCATTGCCCTTTCTCACCTCGAGAGTTGGTACAAACTTCGCCGGTGCATCCAAACCCCATGATATGATACACTCTATCACACATAAGCCTCCTTACATCTTCCTCAAAACAGCCACCATAGCTACCTATCACGACATTTCCATAGCCATTCCGAGATATATTGCCATGCAACTTCCATCATCATCATATACATGACTTGAGCATTTATTGTCATATTGCTTAGCATGATCCTAAGATACTAGCATGATGTTTTCATGGCTTGTCCGTTTTTTGATGTCATTGCTACGCTAGATCATTGCACATCCCGGTACACCGCCAGAAGCATTCATATAGAGTCATATCTTTGTTCTAGTATCGAGTTGTAATATTGAGTTGTAAGTAAATAAAAGTGTGATGATCATCATTATTAGAGCATTGTCCCAGTTAGGAAAGGATGATGGAGACTATGACTCCCCCACAAGTCGGGATGAGACTCCGGACTTTAAAAATAAATAAAAGAGGCCAAAGAAGCGCAAATAAAAAAAGAAAAAAAGAGGCCAAAGAAGCCCACCAAAACAAAAAAAAAAGAAAAAAAATGAGAGAAAAAGAGAGAAGGGGCAATGTTACTATCCTTTCACCACACTTGTGCTTCAGAGTAGCATCATGTTCTTCATATAGAGAGTCTCTTGAGTTATCACTTTCATATACTAGTGGGAATTTTTCATTATAGAACTTGGCTTGTATATTCCAATGATGGGCTTCCTCAAATGCCCTAGGTCTTCGTGAGAAAGCGAGTTGGATGCACACCCACTTAGTTTCTTTCATGAGCTTTCATATATTTATAGCTCTAGTGCATCCGTTGCATGGCAATCCCTACTCCTTGCATTGACATCAATCGGTGGGCATCTCCATAGCCCATTGATTATCCGCGTCAATGTGAGACTTTCTCCCTTTTTGTCTTCTCACACAACCTCAATCATCATATTCTATTCCACCTATAGTGCTATGTTCATGGCTTGTGCTCATGTATTGCGTGAGGGTAGAAAAGGCTGAAGCGCGTTAAAAAGTATGAACCAATTGCTCGGCTTGTCATCGGGGTTGTGCATGATTTGAATGCTTTGTGTGGTGAAGATGGAGCATAGCCAAACTATATGATTTTGTAGGGATGAGCTTTCTTTGGCTTATTTTGATAAGACATAATTTCTTGGTTAGTATGCTTGAAGTATTATTGTCTTAATGTCAAATGATAGACTATTGCTTTGAATCACTCGTGTCTTAATATTCATGCCATGATTAGATATGTGATCAAGATTATGTTAGGTAGCATTCCACATCAAAAATTATCTTTTTTATCATTTACCTACTCGAGGACGAGCAGGAATTAAGCTTGGGGATGCTGATATGTCTCTGTTGTATCTATATTTTTTTATTGTTCCATGCCAATATTATACAACTTTCATATATTTTTGGCAACTTTTTATACTATTTTTGGGGACTAACATATTGATCCAGTGCCTAGTGCCAGTTCCTGTTTGTTGCATGTTTTTTGTTTCGTAGTAAATCCATATCAAACGGAGGCCAAACGGGATAAAAACTGACGGAGATTTTTTTGGAATATATGTGATTTTTGGGAAGAAAAATCAATGCGAGACGATGCCTGAGGGGGCCACGAGGCAGGGGGCGCCCCAGGGGTCAGGAACTCCCTGGGCCCTCGTGGCCACCCCATAAGGCGGTTGATGCCCTTCTTTTTCCGCAAGAAACCTAATATCTGCATAGAGATCGTGTTAAAATTTCAGCCCAATCAGAGTTACGGATCTCCGGGAATATAAGAAACGGTGAAAGGGCAGAATCTGAGAACACAGAAACAGAGAGAGACAGAGAGACATATCCAATCTCGGAGGGATTCTCGCCCCTCCCACGCCATGGAGACCATGGACCAGAGGGGAAACCCTTCTCCCATCTAGGAAGAAGGTCAAGGAAGAAGAAGAAGAAGGAGGGGGCTCTCTCCCCCTCGCTTCTGGTGGCGCCGGAGTGCCACCGGGGGCCATCATCATCACCGCAATCTACACCAACACCTCCGCCATCTTCACCAACATCTCCATCACCTTCCCCCCTCTATCTACAGCGGTCCACTCTCCCACAACCTGCTGTACCCTCTACTTGAACATGGTGCTTTATGCTTCATATTATTATCCAATGATGTGTTGCCATCCTATGATGTCGGAGTAGATTTTCATTGTCCTATCGGTGGTTGATGAATTGCTATGATTGATTTGATTGTGGTTATGTTGCTGTCCTTTGGTGCCCATCATATGAGCGCGTGTGTGGATCACACCATAGTGTTAGTTGTATGTTGATAGGACTATGTATTGGACGGCAAGAGTGATAGAAGCTTCAACCTAGCATAGAAATTGATGCATACAGGATTGAAGGGGGACCAATATATCTTAATGCTATGGTTGGGTTTTACGTTAATGAGCGTTAGTAGTTGTGGACGCTTGCTAATAGTTCCAATCATAAGTGTATAGAATTCCAAGTTAGGGATGACATGCTAGCAGTGGCCTCTCCCACATAAAACTTGCTATCGGTCTAGTAAAGTAGTCAATTTCTTACGGACAATTTCGCAATGCCTACCACCAGTTTTCCACACTCGCTATACTAACTTTATTGCTTCTTTACCTAAACAGTCCCTACTTTTTATTTATGTGCACTTTATATTCTTGAAAACCTACCCAACAACACCTACAAAGTACTTCTAGTTTCATACTTGTTCTACGTAAAGCGAACGTCAAGCGTGCGTAGAGTTGTATCGGTGGTCGATAGAACTTCAGGGGATATTTTTTCTACCTTTAGCTCCTCGTTGGCTTCAACACTCTTACTTATCGAAAACTGTTGCGACCCCATATACTTGTGGGTTATCACTTAACTAGCTCCCAGACATTATTTAGCTCAAACTGTTGAAGCTCTTCTTGCATAGCTTGAATCCATTCAGGTTCCATGAAGGCTTCACCATCTTTCTTGGGTTCAAATATAGAGACAAATGCAAAGTGGCCACAGAAGTTTGCTAGTTGTTTTGCTCTTGAACGAGTGAGTGGACCAGGTGCATTGATACTATCAATTATCTTCTCAATATGGTCTTCATTTGCAACTCGAGGATGTACTGGACGAAGATTTTGCCCTTGCTGGTCAGTGTCTTCATCTTCAGCATTGGCTTCAGGCTGAGCAGTGTCTTCATGCTGATTAGGTGTAGAAATGATAATTTCTTCTTTAGCCCGTTCCTCGGTGGGTATGATTTCTCCAGTACCTATAAGCTTGATAGATTCACTTGGTGTAGCTTCATTTAGCACATTAGGTAGGTGCTCTCTTTGCGAGTCGTTAGTCTCATCAGACCGCACATCTAAAGTTTCAACCACTTTATGGTAGAAGAGGTTGAAGACACTGTAGGTGTGTGAATTCTTTCCGTAAGCAAGCATAAAACCTTCATGTGCTTTCGGTGGAAATTTTGAAGTGTGATGTGGATCCTTGATCCAGCACCTAGCACCAAAGACTTTGAAATAGCTGACATTTGGCTTCTTACCATTCAGAAGCTCATGGATGTCTTCTTGAAGAACTTACGAAGATAAACTCCATTGATGAAGTGGCAAGCAGTATCAATGGCTTCGGGCTAGAACTTCCTTGGAGTCTTGTAAGCACAAGCATCGTACGTGCCATCTCAATGAGGGTTCTATTCTTGCGCTCCACAATGTCGTTCTACTGAGGTGTGTAGGGAGGAGAGAACTCATGTGTGATGCCCAATGTACCAAGATAAGTGTTGAGGCCTGTGTTCTTGAGTTCAGTGCCATTGTCACTTTTGATGTGCTTAATCTTGATGCCATATAGTTGGTCATTGCTCGATTGGCGAAGCATCTGAAGACATCCTGCACTTCATTCTTGTAGAGAATTATGTGCACCCATGTATATCTTGAATAGTCATCAACAATAACGAAGCCATAAAGATGTGCAGTGGTAGTAAGGATAGAGTAGTGAGTAGGGCCAAATAAGTCCATGTGTAGTAGCTCGAAGGGGCGTGTTGTAGTCATGATTGTCTTCGAGGGATGCTTGGCCCTAGTCATCTTCCCGTCTTCACAAGCACCACATAGATGATCCTTCTTGAACTTGACGCCCTCTATGCCAATGATTTGCTTCTTCTTCTTCATGAGAGTGTGCAAGTTCCTCATGCCCGCATGTCCTAGCCTCTGATGCCATATCCAACATTCTAAAGCTTTTGCTAGAAGACATACGACAAGCTGTGGTCCTGCGGAGAAATCTACCATATACATATCGTCTCTTCGATACCCTTCGAAGACTAGAGATTTGTCAGATTCCATAAGCACAAGCCAACGATATTTTCCAAATATCACAATCATGTTTAGATCACAAAGCATTGAGACATACATTAAGTTGAATCCATGGGATTCTACAAGCATCACTTTATCCATGTGTTTATCCTTTGAGATTGCAACTCTACCTAAGCCCAATACCTTGCTTTTACTAGTGTCAACAAATGTGATGTGGCTTTTAGTAGATGGACGTAGGATTGAATCCATGAGAAGACTTCGATCACCAGTCATGTGTTTAGTGCATCCACTGTCCATGATCCACTCAGTAGCTTTCAGAGTCGTACCCTATAGTGCAGTTAGCGGGATATGCTTCACCAAGAGTATTGTGAAGCACGAACATGTAACGAACAAGCATATTATCAAAGTTGAGATTCTTGTTAGGTAAGATAGGATGTTTGTCAAGAAAGCTTGGGACGAAATAAATGGTAAGACCATTCTGGCATTTTATCTTGCGTCCCACAAGATGTTTTAGGTCCCCAGCATTAGCATCAGAAGACTTTGATTTTCGGGTGGAGTCCTTTCCCTGCAAGAGAAAGTTAATTTTTCTTAGCCACCCACATCTTCAGGGGTGGCTTAGAAGCAATGAGTCTAAGTGCAGCATCTAAGAACTTTGTCTTTGGAGCCCTAGCAAATAGCCGTGCAGGAGGTGAATAATACTCATAAGAATAAGCAGAAAATTTCTTTGTTTTATGAACATAGCGGTTTGAAGAAACACACTCATGTTCATAAATCTGAGTATGGTTTCCTTGCAAAACATTGGCGTTAGGGTGACCTTGTGAGGTCCTTTGTCAGTATGAAGCCTTTGGGCCATATATATGAAGCTTTTGGTCTGGGGTTTGTCTTCTTCCCAGGTGGTATCATGATGACATTCACGGGAAGTTTCTCAAGACAACTTTTGGGAACCCAGATCTTCCTCAAAGGTGGCTCGTTCCTGTAGTTAGTACCAATAAACCTGGCAAACACTTCACCATTCTGATTCTTAAACAGCTTATAATTGGCGTAAAAGGATCCATCAATGATAATGGGGTTAGCACAAGTGAAGCCAAATAAGGTCGATGGGTCCACTAAAGGGCCCTTCGCAGCAACCTATGAGGTTTTGTGGTACTTCTCAGGCTTCTAGTAAGAACCATCAACATTCATTTTACTCTCGAACCCAACACCCTCTTTCCTAGGATTTTGGTTCAGAATCTGTTTCTTAAGAACATCAAAAAGTGTCTTATGCCCTTTGAGGCTTTTGTACATGCTTGTTTCAAGCAATGTTTTCAACCTGGCATTCTCATCAGCAATAGTAGTGGTATCCTCAGAAGAGGGGTTAGTTACCACATCAGCAGTTGAAGATATTGCAACATCAGGGGCAGTAGAACATTTAGCAATAAAGACAGCGTTATCATGCTCAAGACATTATAAACATGGTGGCACAAAATCTTCATGAGCGGAACTGATCTGTTGGGTGAGTAGTGAATCATTCTCTTTTTGAAGATCTTCATGAGACGCTCTTAGTTTCCATAGATCTTGCTTCCTTTGTATATAATCATAGGAAAGCTTCTCATGAGTAGCTGAGAGTGTTTCATGATGACTTTCAAGTTCCTCATACTTAACACGAAGATTTTTAATGTCTTCGATTAAGGACTGAGTTCGATTCATTTCCGCATCCAACAGGTCATCGGTTTTGTCTAGCAACTTTTGAATATGTTCCATAGTAGTTTGTTGTTTAGTTGCAATTTTAGTAAGAGTCTTGTAGCTGGGTTTGGAATCACACTCAGAGTCATCTTCACAGGATGTTGATACGTCTCCAATGTATCTATAATTTTTGATTGTTCCATGTTATATTATATTCTGTTTTGGACATTATTGGGCTTTATTATACACTTTTATATTATTTTTGGGACTAACCTATTAACCGGAGGCCCAGCCCAGAATTGCTGTTTTTTTGCCTATTTTAGGGTTTCACAGAAAAAGAATATCAAATGGAGTCCAAACGGAATGAAACCTTCGGGAAGGTGATTTTCGGAACGAACATGATCCAGAGGACTTGGACCCTACATCAAGCAATCAACGAGGAAGGCACGAGGTAGGGGGGCGCGCCTACCCCCCAAGCGCGCCCTCCACCCTCATGGCCCCCCTGTTGCTCCACCGACGTACTCCTTCCTCCTATATATACCTATGTACCCCCAAACTACCAGATACGGAGCCAAAACCCTAATTCCACCGCCGTAACTTCCTGTATCCACGAGATCCCATCTTGGGGCCTTTTCCGGAGCTCTGCCGGAGGGGGCATCGATCACGGAGGGCTTCTACGTCAACACCATAGCCCCTCCAATGAAGTGTGAGTAGTTTACTTCAGACCAACGGGTCCAAGCTATATGGCTTCTTCTCTCTTTGGATCTCAATACAAAGTTCTCCCCCTCTCTTGTGGAGATGTATTCACTGTAATCTTATTTTGTAGTGTGTTTGTTGAGACCGATGAATTGTGGGTTTATGATCAAGTTTATCTATGAACAATATTTGAATCTTCTCTGAATTCTTTTATGAATGATTGGTTATCTTTGCAAGTCTCTTCGAATTATTAGTTTGGTTTGGCCTACTAGATTGATCTTTCTTGCAATGGGAGAAGTGCTTAGCTTTGGGTTCAATCTTGCGGTGTCCTTTCCCAGTGATAGTAGGGGTAGCAAGGCACGTATTGTATTGTTGCCATCTAGGATAACAAGATGGGGTTTATATCATATTGCATGAGTTTATCCCTCTACATCATGTCATCTTGCTCAAAGCGTTACTCTGTTCTCTTGAACTTAATATTCTAGATGCATGCTGGATAGTGGTCGATGTGTGGAGTAATAGTAGTAGATCCAGGCAGGAGTTGGTCTACTTGTCTCGGACGTGATGCCTATATACATGATCATACCTATATATTCTCATAACTATGCTCAATTCTGTCAATTGCTCAACAGTAATTTGTTCACCCACCGTAAATACTTATGCTCTTGAGAGAAGCCACTAGTGAAACCTATGGCCCCCGGGTCTATCTTCCATCATATTAATCTTCCAATACTTAGTTATTTCCTTTGCCATTTTTTTAACTTGCATCTTTTATTTCTCTTTATCATAAAAATACCAAAAATAGTATCCTATCATATCTATCAGATCTCACTCTCGTAAGTGACTGTGTAGGGATTGACAACCCCTTATCGCGTTGGTTGTGAGGATTTATTTGTTTGTGTAGGTGCAAGGGACTCGTGCGCAGCCTCCTACTGGATTGATACCTTGGTTCTCAAAAACTGAGGGAAATACTTACGCTACTTTGATGCATCACCCTTTCCTCTTCAAGGGAAAACCAACGCAGTGCTCAAGAGGTAGCAGATGTTTGAAAGTAAACATTGCATGAGTTTACCATGGCACCTCGTGCCATGAAGCAGCAGGTCGGAGCAGAGTCATCCTCATCATCGGCTCCAGCATCGGAGATGTGACCATTGTCTTCAGTGTTGAAGATCAACTTGGCGACGAATGCCGAAGCTAGAGCCAGGCTTGCCATGCCTGAATCATACTCCTCCTCAGACTCCACCTCCACCTCCTCAGAAGCAGACTCATCTTCTGAATCCATCTCCTTGCCAACGAATGCACGAGCCTTGCCAGATGAGCTCTTCTTGCGAGACAAAGACTTTGACGAAGACCTTGAAGACAACTTTGAGGATTTCTTCTTCTTCTTGTCCTCAGAATCATATTCCTTGCTCTTCTTCTTCTTCTTCTTCTTCTTCTTCTTCTTAGATTCCTTGTCCCATTGAGGACACTCAGAGATGTAGTGGCTCGGCTTCTTGCACTTGTGGCATGTTCTCTTCTTGTGGTCACGAGTGGAAGCCTCATCATTTCTTGAGTTGGATCTTGAAGACTTTCCGAAGCGATTCTTTTTGGAGAATTCCTGGAACTTTTTCATGAGCATTGCTAGCTCTCTTCCAATACCTTCATGATCCTCAGAACTGTAGTCAGATTCTTCTTCAGAAGAGGAAACAGCCTTTGCCTTCAAAGCACGAGTTCGGCCATAGTTGGGGCCATAGATGTCTCTTTTCTAAGATAGCTGGAACTCATGTGTGTTGAGCCTCTCAAGTATGTCAGACGAATCAAGATCTCTGAAGTCAGGAAGTTCTTGTATCATCAGGGCCAAAGTGCCAAATGAGCTATCAAGTGATCTCAGAAGCTTCTTCATGATTTCATGCTTGGTGATCTCAGTGGTGCCAAGTGCGCGAAGTTCATTAGTGATATCAGTGAGGCAATCAAACCTGAGCTGGACATTTTCATTGTCATTCCTGTTGAAGCGGTTGAAGAGATTGCGAAGAACATCAATCCTTGAGTCTCTCTGAGTTGAGACGCCTTCGTTGACCTTGGACAGTGTGACGCCCCCGATTCAATCGTACACTAATCATACATGCAAACGTGTACGACCAAGATCAGGGACTCACGGGAAGATATCACAACACAACTCTACAAATAAAAATAAGTCATACAAGCATCATATTACAAGCCAGGGGCCTCGAGGGCTCGAATACAAGAACTCGATCATAGACGAGTCAGCGGAAGCAACAATATCTGAGTACAGACATAAGTTAAACAAGTTTGCCTTAAGAAGGCTAGCACAAACTGGGATACAGATCGAAAGAGGCGCAGGCCTCCTGCCTGGGATCCTCCTATCTACTCCTGGTCGTCATCAGCGGGCAGCACGTAGTAGTAGGCACCTCCGGTGTAGTAGGAGTCGTCGACGGTGGCGTCTGGATCCTGGGCTCCAACATCTGGTTGCGACAACCAGGTAGAAGGGATAGGGGGAAAAGAGGGAGAAAGCAACCATGAGTACTCATCCAAAGTACTCGCAAGCAAGGAGCTACACTACATATGCATGGGTAAGTGTGTAAAGGGCCATATCGGTGGACTGAACTGCAGAAAGCCAGAATAAGAGGAGGATAGCTAATCTTGTCGAAGACTACGCTTCTGGCCACCTCCATCTTGCAACATGTAGAAGAGACTAGACTGAAGTCCTCCAAGTAGCATCGCATAGCATAACCCTAACCGATGATCCTCCCCTCGCCGCCCTGTGAGAGAGCGATCACCGGTTGTATCTGGCACTTGGAAGGGTGTGTTTTATTAAGTATCCGGTTCTAGTTGTCATAAGGTCAAGGTACAACTCCAAGTCGTCCGGTTACCGAAGATCACGGCTATTCGAATAGATTAACTTCCCTGCAGGGGTGCACCACATAACCCAACACGCTTGATCCCATTTGGCCGGACACACTTTTCGGGGTCATGCCCGGCCGCGAAAGATCAACACGTCGCAGCCCCACCTAGGCACAACAGAGAGGTCAGCACGCCGGTCTAAACCTAAGCGCATAGGGGTCTGGGCCCATCGCCCTTAGCACACCTGCACGTTGCGAACGCGGCTGGAAGCAGAACTAGCCCCCTTAATACAAGAGCAGGCTTACGTTCCAATCCGGCGCGTGCCGTTCAGTCGCTGACATCACGAAGGCTTCGGCTGATACCACGACGTCGGGATACCCATAACTACTCCCGCGTAGATGGTTAGTGCGTATAAGCCAGATGGCCAGACTCAGATCAAATACCCAGATCTCGTTTAGCGTGTTAAGTATCCGCGAACGCTGACCAGGGCCAGGCCCACCTCTCTCCTAGGTGGTCACAACCTGCCCTGTCGCTTCGCCACAAAGATCCACACAGAGGGCCGTTGGAACAAAGGTCCTTTCAGCCCCCAATCCGTGAATCACTCGCGGGTGCTCCACAAGCCGACCCGTCTTTAGTCACCACATGTATCATGTATAAAGTATATAGTATATACCCGTGATCACCTCCCGAGTGATCACGGCCCGATAATATAGCATGGCAGACGGACAAGAATGTATGGCCACTGATGATAATCTAGCATCCTATACTAAGCATTAGGATTGCAGGTAAAGGTAACAACAGTAGTAGCAAGGACAGACTATGCATCAGAATAGGATTAACGGAAAGCAGTAACATGCTACACTACTCTAATGCAAGCAGTAGGGAGAAGAGTAGGCGATATCTGGTGATCAAAGGGGGGGGCTTGCCTGGTTGCTCTGGCAAGAGAGAGGGGTCGTCAACACCGTAGTCGTACTGGGTAGCAGCGATCTCGGGGTCTACCGGAAAGAAGTAACGGAGGGGGAACACAATAAATAACAGAGCAAACAAAGTAACACAAAACGTAATGTGGCAATGCGTGGTGCTAGGTATGCCCTAACGCGGTATGAGGTGGTACCAGTGAAGGGGGAAAACATCCGGGAACGTATTCCCGATGTTTCGCATTTTCGGACAGATGAACCGGAGGGGGAAAGTTGCGTGTTTGCTATGATGGGATGTGTGGCGGACGAATGGGTTGCGTATCCGGATTCGTCTCGTCGTTCTGAGCAACTTTCATGTTGAAAATAATTTAATCCGAGTTACGGATTAAAAGATATGATTTTTTAAAGATTTTATTAATTTCTGGAATTTAAATAATTATTTAATTTAATTCGAAATTTGGATTTATGACATCGGCATGATGTCATGCTGACGTCTGCAGTCAACGGGGGTTGATTGGTCAACCTGACCAATGGGTCCCACTGGTCAGAGACACATGTTAATTATCCAAATTTAATTAATCTAATTAGTATTAATTAGGGGGTGGACCCCACTGTCATACTAATTAATTAGCTAATTAACTAACCAGGTTAATTAGATAACTAATGTTTAATTAGTTTAATTATTTGATTAGTTTAATTAATCAAAATTAATTAAGTTAATTATTTCTTTAATTAATTATATTTTTATTTTATATATTATTTTTAATTCCTTTTCTTTATAAACGTTCTGGGGGCAGGGCCCCACATGTCATAGGCCAGAGGGGCCATAGCGGGTTACGGACGTGGGCGCTGGGTCACGGGCGTGCGGTTTTCGCCCGAACGGCGAGCGATGCGGGGCTAGCGGCAGGGAGGCGGCGACGGGCAGCAGTGGAGGCAGGGCGGCGCTAAGCAGCGGCGGTGGCGGCAGGTGCAGCGGCAGGTGCAGCGGCAGGAGCGGGCGACCGCACGGGAGGGCACGGGCGAGCAATGGCGGCCGCGGCAGACAGGGCAGCGGTGCGAGCGCCGGACGGAGCTACGGGGCGGGGAGGAGGAGGACCGGGACGTGTGGGCGTGGTGCGGTGTGGCGAGGGCGGCCCGGAGCGTGAGCTCCGGCACGCGGGCGCTGCGGGGTGGGGGGAAACGGCGCCGGCGACAGAGAAGGGAAGGAAGGGAGCTCACGGTGGGGAGTAGGGACCGTGGCAGTGGGCACGACGGAGGTCGGGGGAAGTCCGACGAGGGAGATCCGACGACGGGCGGCGTTAGTCCGGCGACGACGGGGTTCCGAGCTCGTGCTCATGGTCGAAGAGGAGGTAGCAGACGATGGCGCCGCGAGCGGAGAGGAAGGAGGCCGAGAGGAGCCGACGAGGACGAGGCGTGGTCGAGGCGGCGAAGGGGCTCCCACGTCGAGCGGCGTCCCAGGCGGCGAGGTGGAGGTCCAGCGGCGGGGCGGCGTGCGCGGTCGGGCCACGATCCGATCTGGATCGTGGGGGGAATGGGAAAGCGAGTGGGGGGGAGTGGCTGTTCGGTTAGGGTTAGGGGAAGTGGGGGGGAGAGGGTAAGGGAGTGGGGGCGTGGCCGGTTGGGCCAGGTGGGCCGGCCTGGTCCACTGGGTGGGGGGGTTCTCTCCTTTTTTTGTTTTGGTTTTGTATTTTCTTTTCTTTTATCTATTTACTTTTCTGTTTTTAAATCAAGTTAAATTATTTAGGCATTTTATAAAAATGTGTTTACTACACCATAATTACCCTTGTAATATTCAGCACCGCCCGAACATTTTTGTTTCAGCTTTTGAAAACTTTTGTTGTTTGACCTACTTTGAATTTAAATATTGAAACGGTTTCGAATCATCACGAGGTTAGCAACAGTAACCTAGGTGACGTGGCATGATTAGCGTGGGATTACTGTAGCATGATTATCCGGGCGTCACAAATCTCCTCCACTACAAGAAATCTCGTCCCGAGATTAGGAGCGGTTACAAGGGGGAAGGGATCTAGTTACGAAATTCTAACAATTCTTCTCGGTCATAGTTGCTCTTCTCAAAGAGGTCGATCCATTACATTGATGCTTCATTTCTCTGCTGCGGGTAATCATGAGGAAGTCGGCATCCTTTCTTCGGGAACTCCATCGTACTTACGAATAGGTAAGGTGCATGTTGATAACGATAGGATGCTATAAGGGGTAATCATCTAGGGTTATCCCATGAATGAACACATGACTAGCTCTCGAATTGAACAAAGGAAACACATCGAGAGCAAAGTAAGACGGTACAATAAGAAGTTTCAAGCGGATAGACAATCGTTCGATGCCTGTTACAGGGTGTGAAAGCGGTTCAAAGCAATCTGGAATAAGTATTGCGTCTTATACCAGAATAGATCAACAGGCAGGTGGCCCGTGAATTACATAGAAAGTCAAGCACGAGGAATAACTTTGACAACAGGGTGTACAGGAGAGTCAGGTTTTGATCCTATGGATCTATGGGTTATGGGCCCACCATGTGGGTTAAAATAGGGAAGGTGTTGACATCTTGCATGGTCATGATAGCAAGGCATGTCAGAGGGTAGCCTGTCAGTTATGTCGGCAACAACATCGATACCAAGGGCGAGGGACGAAGAGAACCATTTTCCTGCTCGTTGAATGAGGCGGACCAATAGGCAAAGTTCTCGTCCATCGGTGGTTACCGGAATGTCATCAACAAAAGTAACAGGGTCTTGCTGACAGAATTGTACAATGAGGTGTTTACATAAGCAGGAGAATATTACTGCTTAGATCATATAGATCACAAGAAAGGTTTAAACAATTCAACGAAAAGGAAAATGTGATCATCAGATCAAACAGAACAATGGGAAGGAAAATGTGTTTGACACATATACCAGGGGTATACCCTTCCCAAGGACAAGCAAGGCATGATATCCCTGGCATGATATAAAGTAGAAAATCCTTCAGGAAAGGGAAGAGAAAATCCATGACATTACCCATACAACGGTGTTAGGATAATTAAGAAAGAAACATTTAGCATTGGGCTTCAAATGTTCTTGCTGAAAATTGGAGTACCACAGACATGCTTCGGGATAGCATTGACATGGTCTTCAAGCAAAGGTCGGACTATGGATACGCAAAGGATTCATCAGGAACAACTTATAGAATAAGTCTTACCATTTCCTCATGGAAGACTAGATAACCTTGCTAAAAGTAAACTATAACAATAGGTCCTCCGGCCAGGTGTGCTAGGCATGACTTCACCTTACCGGGTCATATAACGACCAATGTTATAACTCTTGGAAATATGTTCCAACCATCATATCTGACCGAGATTCAGATCTGATTGGGGTCGGGATAACTCGGACTCAGGATGCCTGAGAAGAAAGGTGCAACACAAATTGTCGAGATGACATTGTAAGATTCTTGGGAATTGAACTATGGAAGCGAGTTCCGACACAAGAGTTCTTCACTAAATTAAGGAGAGGATGAGGAGGTAGCTGCTGGCTCAGCGACAATTCATCGAGATTTCCAAAAGATGGATCTCCACAATTATGTGAACAAGGAGATAACATTTATCAGATCAAATGATATAATGATGTATGCTCAAGGGAAACATACACAATTAATCACTGGTTGAAAGGTCCACCCGAAATATGGGCTTAGGCAGCAGGATCAATGTTAGAATGGTGATTTGATAACCAATGGTCTAAGAATGAAATGTCGACCATTAACTTCAAAGCAATAGGGTTGCTACAAGTTTTGAATTCGCACATCATAGTTCAATTGTCAGTTTTTCAGTTAGAAACAACACGGGGACCAAGAGATGAATGTAGATGGCGAGATGTATCACTTGTATCAAGAATTCTTAAAGAGGTGGTGAAAGTCTCATGACATTCCTGACATAAAAGATGGTAATACTCCAAGGTAAAGAAGAACAAAGGCTGGATAGCAAGGAACTCAAGGTATAACACAAAACATGAACACGTTTGTGTTGGGGGAAGGAAAGAATGTCGTCGATGATAACACAATCATCGAGGGGCAAGGATGGTATTTCTCATCACGAATTCGATTGATATCCTGTAAGAGCTCAGAATGTAGATGATGATCACGACACATTGGTCGAGAGGTTTCATGAAGATGTAATCGAACAACGATTACATCAAGTCAAAGGATTGATGAAGCGAAAGTTACTGGAACCAAGGGTACGACACGAACTCGAAATCAAGCTTGATGTTCAAGGCGAAATGATATGACAAGGAAGATCGACGTAAGTCTAGCTCATCGTCGAAATTTGTGCTCCGGGAAGGACCAGGTAGTACAGTTAAAATAGGCACAATAATGATGTAGCCGATCAGGCTAGGAATGAGTTGAAAGATTATTAAACTCATAGGCAATGAAAATTACTCAGAGTTATTGAATTGGCGTGCGGAATCGATTCACTTATCAGTGTTCTCGAGTGACTAATGACTCAGAGCCCGTGAAAAAGAATTGGAATCTATGAGGATGTAGTACTTGATGGAGAACTCATAAGAGGTTATGCAGTTCCGTGATAATCTCGAGATATCAGGGTGTTATACTCGACGAAAGATCAAAGTAAAGGTTGGACAAGTGTATCGATCCACATAAGACAAGTTCTTAAGCTTGCCCGAGAAATGGGATCAAAGAAGAACATAGGGTCGGAACCACGATTGCAAAGGATCACTTCACCCATACCAAAGGATATTATATCAAGGAAATAGTTATTATTACAAGAAGCTTCCATGATAGGATCTACATCATGTCCATGGGCATGAACACAAGTTCAAGGTCGACTCCCACTTCTTCAATGTATAACCTTCCATTCACTTCTTGCCTTCGATGAAGTTGTAGTGTTGAAGTTTTATCTGACATAGCAATAGAGTATGACCCGTAGTAGTTCCGGGTTCACACAGATTAGAAAAGGCATAGGTTCAACCCTTAGGGGCATCTTGGGAACTTATACCACAAGCTTCATTAGTAAAGAACACAAGCTCGATAGTAGAGCATGGGTGACAAAACGAGAGGATACAATTTACCAAAGGCATCATGTGTCCGAGAAAAGACTCACAAAGTTATTGAATATGAAGGACACTGTCGGATAAAATCCAACAAAGGATCTGGTGGTCCTCAAGGGATCTGGTGTGAGCATCGGTACTCAACCAGAGGGAGAAATAATGCAAGGAGATCAGACTTTAGAAACAACTGACTAATTCAAGGCTCAAATGCAAAGGAATTATCAATTCCAAGACAGGGGATCAGAAGCAATGCTCTAATCAGGGATGGATAAGTTGAATAGCCTTAGGGGTACGATCGATGGTCAATTGATTGGCCGAGATCCAGCTCAGGTTTAAACTGGCGTCTGAGCCGGAAGGAAGAATTCTAGGATCCGACTGATGATTGCGTGCATTCGCGCTCATGTTGAATCAATAGGATCAAAAAGACGGTGCCAAAGAATGCCAATAAGATTACTATACTTATGGGATTAACCATAACGCAAGCAAGCAAAGAATTTCAAGAGCAATAAGCTGCTGAGGATTTTCGGAAGATCGAATAGTATTTCGAAGACCATTGTGAAACACATGAACAACTGGGGAGTGAGCGGATACTCGATAAGTGCGAGAATTATCCATAGGGGTATTCAGGTGACAAAGAACATCAAGGCAGTAAGCTCAAAGGATTATTGAAACAACGACGAGTATTTCGGGGTATCTTGTAATAACAAGACCAACTAGGAATAAAAGCAAGAACGACAGGTGTAAGTATTTATCCATAGGGATTTTTCGGTGGTAGGGGATTGCAAAAGCAACAGGCACAAGGTCTCGAGAAAATATCGGAGAGTATTGTCAGAATCTTCTGTTGAAGCAGTTGATCATCCGTAATGAAAGGGTTCTCCGGCAGGAAGTGGTAACGAGAACCTAGAGTTAGATTTTAGCAAAATCATTTAACCCGAATAGAAGAGAGATCAGATTCCAAGAGTATAGACAAGGAGTAAAAGATCCTAATACCACGCAATGGCAACGTGGGCTCGTAAGCCACACAGCCATGTTAGTAAAAGTCTTGCAATCACTAGACTCGACTTCGGCCAAGGAGTTGGAAAAGGGGATTCCTACAGGCAGTCGGCTCTGATACCAACTTGTGACGCCCCCGATTCAATCGTACACTAATCATACATGCAAACGTGTACGATCAAGATCAGGGACTCATGGGAAGATATCACAACACAACTCTACAAATAAAAATAAGTCATACAAGCATCATATTACAAGCCAGGGGCCTCGAGGGCTCGAATACAAGAACTCGATCATGGACGAGTCAGCGGAAGCAACAATATCTGAGTACAGACATAAGTTAAACAAGTTTGCCTTAAGAAGGCTAGCACAAACTGGGATACAGATCGAAAGAGGCGCAGGCCTCCTGCCTGGGATCCTCCTATCTACTCCTGGTCGTCGTCAGCGGGCAGCACGTAGTAGTAGGCACCTCTGGTGTAGTAGGAGTCGTCGACGGTGGCGTCTGGATCCTGGGCTCCAACATCTGGTTGCGACAACCAGGTAGAAGGGATAGGGGGAAAAGAGGGAGAAAGCAACCGTGAGTACTCATCCAAAGTACTCGCAAGCAAGGAGCTACACTACATATGCATGGGTAAATGTGTAAAGGGCCATATCGGTGGACTGAACTGCAGAAAGCCAGACTAAGAGGGGGATAGCTAATCCTGTCGAAGACTACGCTTCTGGCCACCTCCATCTTGCAACATGTAGAAGAGACTAGACTGAAGTCCTCCAAGTAGCATCGCATAGCATAACCCTAACCGATGATCCTCCCCTCGCCGCCCTATGAGAGAGCGATCACCGGTTGTATCTGGCACTTGGAAGGGTGTGTTTTATTAAGTATCCGGTTCTAGTTGTCATAAGGTCAAGGTACAACTCCAAGTCATCCTGTTACCGAAGATCACGGCTATTCGAATAGATTAACTTCCCTGCAGGGGTGCACCACATAACCCAACACGCTTGATCCCATTTGGCCGGACACACTTTTCGGGGTCATGCCCGGCCGCGAAAGATCAACACATCGCAGACCCACCTAGGCACAACAAAGAGGTCAGCACGCCGGTCTATACCTAAGCGCACAGGGGTCTGGGCCCATCGCCCTTAGCACACCTGCACGTTGCGAACGCGGCCGGAAGCAGAACTAGCCCCCTTAATACAAGAGCAGGCTTACGTTCCAATCCGGTGCACGCCGCTCAGTCGCTGACGTCACGAAGGCTTCGGCTGATACCACGACGCCGGGATACCCATAACTACTCCCGCGTAGATGGTTAGTGCGTATAAGCCAGATGGCCAGACTCAGATCAAATACCCAGATCTCGTTTAGCGTGTTAAGTATACGCGAACGCTGACCAGGGCTAGGCCCACCTCTCTCCTAGGTGGTCACAATCTGCCCTGTCGCTTCGCCACAAAGATCCACACAGAGGGCCGTTGGGACAAAGGTCCTTTCAGCCCCCAATCCGTGAATCACTCGCGGGTGCTCCACAAGCCGACCCGTCTTTAGTCACCACATGTATCATGTATAAAGTATATAGTATATACCCGTGATCACCTCCCGAGTGATCACGGCCCGATAATATAGCATGGCAGACGGACAAGAATGTATGGCCACTGATGATAATCTAGCATCCTATACTAAGCATTAGGATTGCAGGTAAAGGTAACAACAATAGTAGCAAGGACAGGCTATGCATCAGAATAGGATTAACGGAAAGCAGTAACATGCTACACTACTCTAATGCAAGCAGTAGGGAGAAGAGTAGGCGATATCTGGTGATCAAAGGGGGGGCTTGCCTGGTTGCTCTAGCAAGAGAGAGGGGTCGTCAACACCGTAGTCGTACTGGGTAGCAGCGGTCTGGGGGTCTACCGGAAAGAAGTAACGGAGGGGGGAACACAATAAATAACAGAGCAAACAAAGTAACACAAAACGTAATGTGGCAATGCACGGTGCTAGGTATGCCCTAACGCGGTACAAGGTGGTACCGGTGAAGGGGGAAAACATCCGGGAACGTATTCCCGATGTTTCGCATTTTCGGACAGATGAACCGGAGGGGGAAAGTTGCGTGTTTGCTGTGAAGGGATGTGTGGCGGACGAACGGGTTGCGTATCCGGATTCGTCTCGTCGTTCTGAGCAACTTTCATGTTGAAAATAATTTAATCCGAGTTACGGATTAAAAGATATGATTTTTTAAAGATTTTATTAATTTCTGGAATTTAAATAATTATTTAATTTAATTCGAAATTTGGATTTATGACATCGGCATGATGTCATGCTGACGTCTGCAGTCAACGGGGGTTGATTGGTCAACCTGACCAATGGGTCCCACTGGTCAGAGACACATGTTAATTATCCAAATTTAATTAATCTAATTAGTATTAATTAGGGGGTGGACCCCACTGTCATACTAATTAATTAGCTAATTAACTAACCAGGTTAATTAGATAACTAATGTTTAATTAGTTTAATTATTTGATTAGTTTAATTAATCAAAATTAATTAAGTTAATTATTTCTTTAATTAATTATATTTTTATTTTATATATTATTTTTAATTCCTTTTCTTTATAAACGTTCTGGGGGCAGGGCCCCACATGTCATAGGCCAGAGGGGCCATAGCGGGTTACGGACGTTGGGCGCTGGGTCACGGGCGTGCGGTTTTCGCCCGAACGGCGAGCGATGCGGGGCTAGCGGCAGGGAGGCGGCGACGGGCAGCAGTGGAGGCAGGGCGGCGCTAAGCAGCGGCGGTGGCGGCAGGTGCAGCGGCAGGAGCGGGCGACCGCACGGGACGGCACGGGCGAGCAATGGCGGCCGCGGCAGACAGGGCAGCTGTGCGAGGGCCGGACGGCGCGAGCGCCGGACGGAGCTGCGGGACGGGGAGGAGGAGGACCGGGACGTGTGGGCATGGTGCGGTGTGGCGAGGGCGGCCCGGAGCGTGAGCTCTGGCACGCGGGCGCTGTGGGGTGGGGGGAAACGGCGCCGGCGACAGAGAAGGGAAGGAAGGGAGCTCACGGTGGGGAGTAGGGACCGTGGCAGTGGGCTCGACGGAGGTCGGGGGAAGTCCGACGAGGGAGATCTGGCGACGGGCGGCGTTAGTCCGGCGACGACGGGGTTCCGAGCTCGTGCTCGTGGTCGAAGAGGAGGTAGAAGACGATGGCGCCGCAGGCGGAGAGGAAGGAGGCCGAGAGGAGCCGACGAGGACGAGGCGTGGTCGAGGCGGCGAAGGGGCTCCCGCGTCGAGCGGTGTCCCAGGCGGCGAGGTCGAGGTCCAGCGGCGGGGCGGCGTGCGCGGTCGGGCCACGATCCGATCTGGATCGTGGGGGGAAGGGGAAAGCGAGTGGGGGGGAGTGGCTGTTCGGTTAGGGTTAGGGGAAGTAGGGGGAGAGGGTAAGGGAGTGGGGGCGCGGCCGGTTGGGCCAGGTGGGCCGGCCTGGTCCAGTGGATGGGGGGGTTCTCTCCTTTTTTTTGTTTTGGTTTTGTATTTTCTTTTCTTTTATCTATTTACTTTTCTGTTTTTAAATCATGTTAAATTATTTAGGCATTTTATAAAAAGTGTTTACTACACCATAATTACCCTTGTAATATTCAGCACCGCCCGAACATTTTTGTTTCAACTTTTGAAAAGTTTTGTTGTTTGACCTACTTTGAATTTAAATATTGAAACGGTTTCGAATCATCGCGAGGTTAGCAACAGTAACCGAGGTGACGTGGCATGATTAGCGTGGGATTACTGTAGCATGATTATCCGGGCGTCACAGATAGCCAGTCCCAGACTAGCTTCGCAGTATCCAGTGCACTCACACGGCCATACTGTCCTTTGGTCAGATCCATACAAGATGTTCTTGGCAGATGAGTCCAGTTATGCTAACTTCTTGACATGAACAACGGTGGCACCTTCACCGACCTTGGGAACGCCTGTCTTGACAACATACCAGAGGTCAATGTCAATGGCTTCAAGATGCATGCGCATCTTATTCTTCAAGTAGCGGTAATCAGTGCCATCGAAGACTGGGCACACAACGGAGACCTTGATTATCCTTGCAGTCGACATAGCTAAAACTCCAGGTGGTTAAACCGAATCACACATAACAAGGGAGAACCTTGTTCTGATACCAATTGATTGTGCTAGTTATTGACTAGAGGGGACGGTGAATAGGCGATTTTTATGAAAGTCTTCAAAACAGAAGGTCTTTAAAGACAAACTGTTGGAATGAGCCTGTATGATATGCAGCGGAAGATGAACTACACTAGACACAGCATAGTCAAGTAACAGTATAGTGAAAGTACGAAGACTAACAGTAGCTAGGTAGTATGGATCAGAATGGAAGACTGTATGAAGCCAAACAGGTAATAGTCTTTACATGGTGAAGTCAAATAGATCAGGTAAGCATGCAATGACTTCACGAAGACAAACTGAAATGTAAAGGAAGTAAGGGACAGAACTAGTAGCTTGGTGAAGACAAGGATTTGGTAGACCAGTTCGAGTTGCTGTGACAACTATACGTTTGGCTAGGGAGATTGAGATTGAACTCAAAAGACCTTGTCTTCACCTTATTCCCCTTGAGCTAAGGACACCCAGACCTCGCCCAATCACTCTGGTAAGTCTTCAAGGTAGACTTCTAAACCTTCACAAACTTCATTCACCGGCGATCCACAATGACTCTTGGATGCTCAGAACGCGATGCCTAATCGGCTGGAGGATTCACAGTCCTCAAGTGTAACAAGTCTTCAGGTCACCCAGATAGAAAGACTTCAGTGATGCCTAACACTCTTTGCCTATGGGTATTTGGCTTTGTCCTTGCAAGGATCTCTCTATCAAAGGCTTTGGAGGTGGGTTGCTCTCAAACAACAAAAGGCGTGCACTAACTCTAAGCACCCACCAATTTATGGTGTAGGGGGTGGGCTATTTATAGCCTAGTGGCAACCGGGCATGATATGTTGGAAATGACCCTGCGTGTCCAATGGCGGAATTTCAAACACACTCGGCAGCATGGCTTGGGCTACAAGCAATATTAACTCATCCAACTCCGGATAAGATTTGTTCTCATTGTCTTCACTCGAAGACATATGATTTATGTTGAGCATCACTTCAGTCATCTGACTTTGTTCACTGGGACACCACTTAACAGTATGGTGGTTCCTATGACTTAATAAAGAAGAAAAGGAACTACGAAAGAAACTATGACTTCGCACTCCATAGTCTTCAAGTGAATGTCTTCACAGGTCATTATCTTCAAGTGAATGTCTTCACAAACCACCATTGTCTTCAATGGCTTCATACATTTTTAGGGGTCATCTCTGGTAGGTAAACCGATTGAATGAGGGACTACTACCTGTGTTATCATGTAATTCTCACAAACACATTAGCCCCTCAGCCTCGTTTGACATCAATACTCCAAAACCAACTAGGGGTGGCACTAGATGCACTTACAATAACGGTTTGAAAAATCGTAATTTTGTGTACTTGTGTGCTAGTTAAAAAATCAGCAGACGATGTAAATATCTGGTGTTCAAAAAGGAAAATGGAAAGATCTGGCAAGATAACCGGCCCCCACAAGATTGGCACTCTATTTCGCGCCTTGAGGTTTGGAAGGTGATTGGCGGGGGTTATTAATCAGACACGGTTCTGTATTGGAAACTGTGAGCTATTAAGTTCACACACGGGTTTTGCTGCGGGAATCGTGTGTAATTCAAACTACAGTACTCGTAAATTCTGGCTACTAGGGTGTGTACTGTTCCCGTCGATCTAGATTCTGGCTGCCATAAATACTACCTTGCTCACATCGTCCTTCCTACATTATCATCTACATCATCCCCTCACTCGCCCTCTCTCTCTCTCTCAAATCTCTGCTATGGCACCTCCGATCTGCCCATGCGCCGATGAGGAGTCATCGCCCCCCGAGGACGCTCAGTCAAAGAGCAGCAACGAGGAGGACCCCTACGCGCTGCCGGACAAGGTTGCGCCGGACCCACCAACTTTGGATTGGTTTTGGGGCCAGTACAATCTTTGTATGTGGAAGTCGCTGCCGCCGGCTGAGAAAGCCAGGCAACTGGTGTTCATGAAGGAGATGGCGGAGGAGGAAGCCAAGTACTAGTCGGCTTGTGAAGCCCGTGATGCCACCTGGAAAAAGGAGGCAGTGGAGCTTTGGGGGCGGGCGCATCATTTTGCGGAGGAGGTGTATGAGGACGGGTACTTCACGAGGAAGGTCAAAGGCGCTAGGAGCCTCATCGCTGCATGGAGGTGGGTCGGTAAGCTCCAGTGTGCCACCGACAAGGAGCTCCGGTGGGCGCCCAACGAAATGGCAAGATCGTTTGCGCTCGTCTGCCAGCAAGAGGCAGATCGGTACGTCAAGCGCTGTGAGGCGGAGGAGGCGGAGTATTGCCTCTGCGCTGGGAAGACGTTGCACACCGGGGAGCTGCTGGCGAGGGGCTGCCGGAATGCTGCCCCTGGAGAGATCATTAGTTTTAGTATTGTTCGTTTTCAATACCTAGTAGTTAAGTATCATCATGTATATGTGATGATATTATATATATTCTGTGAGGAACTAATGAACAATTAATATATATTATGAATTCCATTTTCTATCTATTTTTTATACTAATTTGTATCTAGCTATTATCACCCACATATACAGAATGGAAAGCGTATATACACACATTGAAATAGAACATATAAGAACGAAAAATAGAGTACACACATTGAAACGGAGCAATAAACAAAGCAATATTATCATTGTTGTGAATACGTAGTGATCCAGACCGAAACGACTCAACAAAATAAAAAGCGTCCATGAGACCATGACCAGTAGCCCTTGCCTATGGTAGCTCTTGGCTCTTCCTGAACTTGTCCTGGCATTCATCCAAGCGGTCGACACGCTCGCGGTACATCTGGAGCGCGATCTCGAGCTCCAAGTTGGCTATTTCATTGGAGATCACAAGCTCGAGGATGGGATGGCCATGTTCCTCTACTGTGCCCAGGTGGACACCTGGGACAAGGAGGCGGTCGAGCCTAGCGACCAGCGCGTTGGCATCGAGCGGGCCGCGGACAAGGCGAACGGTGCGGCGGGCGTCCGGTGCAAGTACGGCGCCGCCGCCCTCTGGTGCAAGTATGGTGTAGAGGGCCTCTGCCCACTCCTGATGAGGAATGGGGTACTGATGGGATGTGTACCCAGCTGCGGCGCCCTGTCGATAGTAGGCAAGTGCTGATGGATCCGCTCTTGCTGTGCGGCGTGCTGCGCCTCTTACTCTGCGGCGCTCTGCGGTGGATGTGCTACAGGCTGCGCTTGTTGCCTCCTGCGTCGTGCGCCGCCTAGGTTTATGCGCAATATCGCTGGTTGGCAGGAAACTGGTGAGGAAATGGCGGGAAATGGTGGCATGTTCATAAAACACCATCAATTAATGGAAACTTAGCATAGAAGGAACATCGAGCTACCACAAGAAGTAGATGATGATCAGATGATCGTTTATCCTAGTTAATTATGCATGTAATAGTTTACTTTGGTGTGTGGAAATGTCATGTGTGTACTAGCCACCAATGCAATTGGATGTTTGCCACGTATTACACACATCTTGTTTATGTGAAACGTTTGTGTTCTCCTGGCTCAACACAAATAGTTTATCGCAATGAGCCATCTGTCGTCTATCGCACACACCTTGATCTGGCTGACCGTTTCTTTTGTGTTGCCTAATCACAAACAGTTCATCCGAGTGAACCGTATGCCGTATGTCACACACACCTTCATCTGGCTGTATGTTTCTGTTGTTCTGCCTCATCACAAACAGCTCATCCAAGTGAACTGTATGCCATATATTGCACACGCCTTCATCTGGCTGCCCATTTCTTTTGTTCTGCCTCATCGCAAACAGTTAAGTGAACTAAACCGTATGACCCGCATCGCACAAGCAATTAAAATCTGAACCGTGTTTGATGTATCCTTCATCGCAAGTGTTTTGCATCTTTTTTGACGATTTTTTACATCACCATTTGCGATTAATGCATCGCGCACATTTTCGTCAAAGGCTCTCTGATCGTAGTGTCACGTTAGCAGCATCCTGCCGTAGTGAACACTACTAGTCACCCACAAGCACCAATCTAAGGTTCCGGTACAAAGATTGAACACAAGAGATGAACTAGGGTTTGAGAGGAGATGGTTCTGTTGAAGATGTTGATGGAGATTGGCCTCCCCAAGATGGGAGAGTTGTTGGTGATGATGACAACGAGGATTTCCCCCTCCAGGAGGGAAGTTCCCCCGGCGGAATCGCTTCACCGGAGGGCAAAAGTGCTCCTGCCCAAGTTTCGCGTAAATACTGTGGCACTTCATCCCGAAAGTCCTCTCCTTATTTTTTCTAGGTCAAAATGACATATATACCAGAAGAGGGGCACCGGAGGTGGATCGAGGAGGGCACAACCCGTCAGGCAACGCCTGGGCTCCCTGGCACGCCCAGGTGGGTTGTGCCCACCTGGTAGGCCACCTCTGGTAGTTATTTGCTCCGATAATTCTTACACATTCAATAAAAAATCCCTGTGATGTTTCAGCTCATTTGGAGATGTGCAGAATAGGTGTCCTGACGTAGCTTTTTCAGGTCCAGAATTCCAACTGCAGGTATTCTCCTTCTTTGTGTGAACCTTGCATATTGTGAGAGACAAGGCATTAGAATTACTCCAAAAAGCATTATTATGCATAAAAACATTATAAATAATAGTAGGTAAACATGATGCAAAATGGACGTATCAACTCCCCCAATTTAGACCTCGCTTGTCCTCAAGCAAAAACCAATATCAAAAAATATGTCCACGTGTTTAGAGAGAGAGAGGTGTCGATAAAAACAAAATACGGACATAGAAGCATCATGTATATTATTATAACATCAAAAAACTTTATCATAGACTTCTCATTAATAAGTAAAAATTCATCACAACATCGAAGTATAAAGCATAAACTCTATTTAAAATCAACAAACAATGTTCTCAGCCAACATTGCAACTGCAATTCATCATCTTTTCAGGAAGGGTCACGTATCGGAGCCTTTTGGCAAGTCCACATAGTCAACCATCATATACTCTTCCATGATTGCTAACACTCACCGCATACACATGAGCAAAAATTTGTAACCGGACACATAGAAAGATAGGAGCTTATAGTTTCGCAACGCAACATATTCACCTCAAGGGTGATGTCAACAATAATAACTCATGCTTCCTATACCCAATTGGATATATGTGCCTAGATCTTTCCTCACCACATGATGCTTACCAAAAGAGAAAAAATAAAAAGGAATAGAGAAGAAAACTTGGACTCTTCGTAAAAGTAAATGCATAAAAAGTAAAAGATAGGCCCTTCAAAGAGGGAAGCAGAGGCTGTCATGCGCTTATTTGTTTGTATGCTAAACCTCTTAGTGCAAAAGAACATCATGTTATATTTCCCTGTATGGTAGCAACCTTTGTTATGTAGTCTGTCGCTTTTATTCTTTGTCATTAGAAGTTTGTACAATGCTCATTTTTCTCTTACTAAATGATCTAACACCTTTAGAAGCAAGTTTTATTGCCTTATTGCACCAATGACAACTTACTTGAAGGATCTTACTCTATCCATAGGTAGGTATGGTCGACTCTCAAAACAAGATTTGGGTTGAGGGTTTTGGATGCACAAGTAGTATCTCTACTTAGTGCGGAATTTTTGGCTAGCAAAGATGGGGGAAGCACCACATGTTAAAGGATCTATGCCAATATGACTTCTATGTGAATATGAACAAACATAAATCATTACGTTGTCTTCCTTGTCCAATGTCAACAATCTTGGCATATAATATTTTGATGGGGGCTCACAATCACAAAAGATATCCAAGATAGTGTATTTGCATGTGAATCTTCTCTTCCCTTATTAATTCTTTCATGAATTGCATCCTTGACCAATGCTATGTTTGTCAATCTCCAATAAAATTTTCTACTTATACTCTTCCTTATGTGATTTTATTACTGACCACAAGATTAGCATTTGATCTTTTCATTTATTTCCATTCTTTTTATTGAATATAAAAGTAAGGAAACCAAAACTCAAACAAAACTTTATTATATATCTCGCACATGATTACAAGGATAGATCACTAAGCAAGCACTCAAAAATAAAGGATCAAACTAAACTTTTATTCAACTAAAGCAAAAGGTAACAAAGGATCAAACTAAGATAAGTAAAGGCAAAAGATAGTGGAGGTGATATGATACCGGGGCACCTGTCCCAAGCTTGGCACAAGCCAAGGGGAGTGCCCATACCGGATACTCAAGTCTCCTTTGGTGATGAAGAAGGAGGTGGTGGTGATGAAGTAGTGGAGGATTCATCCTTCTCTTTCAGGCTCAAAAGTCACTCCAATATTCGGATGACGCTCCGAAGGGTAATGATGTGCTCTTGCAATAAAATATTTTCACAAGTGAGATATTTGTTTTGAACACGAACTGTTTTGATGATCCTAAAGGCTTCAATCTCAGTGGGAGTGAGGTATTCATAGTATGGTTGGAGGAAATCTTCATCTTTCTCCATGGGCAAGGCCTACTCTATTGACGGAGTTTGATCTCCGACAGCTTCCTTGCTCTTTTCCTCCTTGAAAGTTTCTTCGAGCTCTTCTCTCTTCAATTCAATCTTCATTAACCAAGCATCCTCTTCTTCATTGTTGGTGGGGGAAGAGGACATGGTGCCTGGCCTGACAGATCTAACAAAAAATATCAAGAAAAGAAAACAAAAGATTTCTCCGCGATACTGTGGTCAATAGCTTCGCAGGGTATATAAAGATTTTTTTATCTTGGGAAATAAGCGAACAGGAGAAAAACGAAGTCTTTAAGGTACGCGAGGTGGGCATAACTCACCTGGGCGCACCTGCCTGGTGTCTTGTGCCCACCAGGGTTACTTCCCTAGTTGTTTCTTATTTCCTAATTTTTAATATATTCCAGAACAGACAAAAAATATTTTTGTGGATTTTTCGGAGTCTGTTTACTTAGCGTATCATGTACCTCCTCTTTTTCACGATTCTGGAGTGTTCTGGAAGGTTTTTGTTATGTGTTCTTCTAGTGTCATAGTTTGGATAATATTGCTTTCAACATTAATGGGCGTACCTGAGCTATAATATTTTATTCATTGCCCATTGACAACCTTCGGGTTAGTACGTTTGGCATTATTTATTTTGATGGCACCAGATCGATAAACCTCCTCGATAACATAAGGTCATTCCCATTTGGAGAGAAGTTTACCTGCAAAGAATCTAAAATGAGAGTTGTACAAAAGAACATATTCTCCAACTTTGAACTCACGCTTTTGGATCCTTTTATCATGCCATCTTTTGACTTTTTCTTTGAATAACTTGGAATTTTCATAAGCTTGGGTTCTCCATTCATCTAGTGAGCTAATATCAAATAACCTCTTTTCACCGGCAAGTTTGAAATCATAGTTGAGTTCTTTAATTGCCCAGTATGCTTTATGTTCTAACTCAAGAGGCAAATGACAAGCTTTTCCATAAACCATTTTATAAGGAGACATACCCACAGGATTTTTATATGCTATTCTATAAGTCCAAAGTGCTTCATCTAATTTCTTAGACCAATTATTTCAGGGCCTATTAAAAGTTTTCTGTAAAATTAATTTTATTTCTCTATTACTAAGTTCAACTTGCCCACTAGACTAAGGATGATAGGGTGATTCAATTCTACGGTTAACATCATACTTAGCAAGCATTTTATAGAAAGCACTGTGAATAAATTGTGAACCACCACCGTTCATTAAATATCTAGGGACTCCAAACCATGGGAAAATAATTTCCTTAAGCATTTTAATAGAGGTGTTGTGATCAGCACTACTAGTTGGAATAGCTTCCGCCCACTTAGTAACATAATTAACAGCAACCAAAATATATGTATACCCATTAGAGGAACGAAATGGTCCCATGTAATCAAAAGCCCAAACATCAAATGGTTTGATAACAAGTAAATAATTCATAGGCATTTCCTGACGCTTACCAATGTTACCAATTCTTTGACATTCATCACAATATAAAACAAACTTACGGGCATCCTTGAAGAGAGTAGGCCAATAAAAACCAGATTGCAATACCTTACGAGCAGTTCTGTCTCCTGCATGATGCCCTCCATAAGCTTCGAAGTGACATTTCCGTAGGATTTGTCCCTATTCATGCTCATGTACACAACGTCTAATAATACCATCTAATCCTTCCATATAAAGATGTGGGTCATCCCAAAAGTAGTGTCTTAAATCATAAAAGAATTTTTTTCTTTTGTTGGTATGTGAAGCTAGGTGGTATATATGTAGCAACAATGTAATTAGCATAGTCAACATACCAAGGAGTGTTATGAGAAACATTTATTGAAGCTAATTGCTCATCAGGAAAACTATCATTAATAGGTTGTGGGTCATCAAGAATATTTTCTAACCTAGACAAGTTATCAACTACGGGGTTCTCAGCTCCTTTTCTATCAGTGATATGTAAGTCAAATTCTTGTAACAAGAGAACTCACCTAATAAGTCTAGGTTTAGCATATTTATTTTTCATAAGATATTCTATAGCATCATGATCAGTGTGAACAATCACTTTAGAATCAACAATGTTAGATCTGAATTTATCACAAGCAAACACCATTGCTAAAAATTCTTTTTCAGTGGTACCATAATTTCTTTGGGAACTATCTACAGTTTTACTAGCATAATGAATAACATTTAAATTTTTATCAACTCTTTGTCCTAGAACATCACCAAGAGCATAATCATTATCATCACACATAATTTCAAAAGGTAGTTCCAACAGGTGGCTAAACAATAGGTGCAGAAATTAAGGATTTTGTAAGTGTTTCGAAGGCTTCTACACAATCATCATAAAAAACAAATGGAACATCCTTTTGTAAAATATTTGTAAGATACCTAGAAATTTTAGAGAAGTCTTTAATAAACCTCCTATAGAAACCAACATGACATTTGTAAGAAACATAGAAACTACGAATACCTTGATATCTTTAAGACATGGCATTTTCTCAATTGCATCAACTTTAGCTTTGTCCACCTCAATACCTCCTTCAGAAATTTTATGTCCCAAGACAATACCTTCATTAACCATAAAGTGGCACTTCTCCCAATTCAACACAAGTTTAGTTTGCTCACATCTCTGCAAAACTCTATCAAGGCTGCTTAAGCAATCATCAAAAGAAGTTTCGTAAACAGAAAAATCATCCATGAAAACCTCAACAATCTTTTCACAAAAATCAGAGAATATAGCAGCCATACATCTTTGAAAGGTAGTAAGTCCATTGCATAAACCAAAATGCATACATCTATAAGCATAAATTCCGAAAGGACAAGTAAAGGTGGTTTTCTTTTGATCGAGAAAAACCATAATATCCATCAAGGAAACAAAAGTGTGTGTGCTTTGACAATCTTTCTAGGATTTGATCAATGAAAGGTAAAGGGTAATGATCTTTTCTAGTTGCTTTATTTAATTTTCTGAAATCAATTACCATCCTATAGCCAGTGATAATCCTTTGTGGAATGAGTTCATTTTTATCATTAGGAACAATAGTAATACCTCCTTCTTAGGGACACAATGAACATGACTTTCCCATCTACTATCAGCTATGGGATAAATTATACCTGCTTCCAGAAGCTTTAGTATTTTAGTTCCTACCACTTCTTTCAACATAGGATTTAAATGTCATTGGTTATCAATAACGGGTTTAGCATCAGGTTCCATATTAATCTTGTGCTGACAGAGAGTGGAACTAATGCCTTTAATATCATCAAGAGTATATCCAATAGCAGCTCGGAGCTTCTTTAGAATTTTCAATAATCTTTCTTCTTCATGTTCTGAAAGGTTAGCACTAATAATAACAGGATATATCTTTTTCACATCAAGATAAGCATATTTCAAAGTGTGTGGCGATTGTTTTAATTCAATCACAGGATCACCTAGATACATCTCCAACGTATCTATAATTTTTGACTGTTCCAAGCTGTTATATTATCAATCTTGGATATTTTACAATCATTTTATAGCAACTTTATATCATTTTTTGGGACTAATCTATTGATATATTGCTCAGTGCCAGTTGTTGTTTTTTTGCTTGTTTTTTTACTTCGCAGAAAATGAATACCAAACGGAGTCCAAACGTAGCGAAACTGTTTGGAGAATTTTTTTGGAGCAAAAGACACATGATGGGCTAAGGAAGTACCAGAGGGGGGCTCCGAGGGAAGCACAACCCACCTGGGCATGCTTGGGGGCGCAGGCACGCCCTGGTGGGTTGTGCCCACCTCGGCCACCTCCCACACCGCCTCTTTGCTCTATATGTACCCCAACATTCCAAAAACCCCAGGGGAATCAACGAAACACAATTCAAGCCGCAGCAAGTTCCAAAAAACCACTGATCCAATCTAGACACCATCATAGAGGGGTTCATCATCCTCATTGGTGCCTCTCTGATGATGTGTGAGTATTTCATTGTAGACGTTCGGATCCATAGTTAGTAGCTAGATGGCTTCCTCTCTCTTCTTTGATTCTCAATACAATGGCCTATTTGAGATCTATTGATGTAACTCTTTTTGCGGTGTGTTTATTAGGATCCGATGGACTCTGAGTTTATGATCAGATCTATTTTATCCATGAAAGTTATTTGAGGTTTTGATCAATTATATGCATGATTGCTTATAGCCTCGTATTTCTTGTTTGAATCTTTGGCTTAGTTGTACCAACTAAATTGATTTTTCTTGCCATGTGAAGAGGTGCTTTGTGATGGGTTTGATCTGACGGTGCTCAATCCTAGTGATAGAAGGGGAAATGACATGTTTGTATAGTTCCTATTAAGGATAACAAGATGGGGTTTATTCCTACATGAATAGATCATGTCTACATCATGTCATCGTTCTTATTGCATTACTTTGTTTTTCCATGAACTTAATACACTAGATGCATGCTAGATAGCGGTGGATGTGTGGATTAATAGTAGTAGATGCAGACAGGAGTCAGTCTACTAATCTTGGACGTGATTCCTATATAATGATTATTGCCTGGATATCGTCATAATTATTTGAAGTTCTATCAATGGCCCAACAGTAATTTGTTTACCTGCCGTATGCTATTTTTCTAGAGAGAAGCCACTAGTGAAATCTACGTCCCCCGGGTCTCTTCTTTATCATATTTTCCTTCGAGATCTATTTTTATTCGCTTTTATTTTCAGATATATTAATGCAAAAACCCAAAAATACCTTGCTACAATTTTTATTTATTTATTTTATCTCTCGTTCGCGAGATCTATTTATCCAATCTACTACAATTCTATCTATCTTTTTACCCGGGAGGGATTGACAACCCCTCTTTTACATCGGGTTGCAAGTATTTGTTCTTTGTGAGCGGGTGCCGTTTACATAGTGTTGTGTGGTTCTCCTACTGGTTCAGTAACCTTGGCCTCGTCACTGAGGGAAATACCTACCGTTGCTGTGCTGCATCATCACTTCCTCTTTGGGGAATACCTACGTAGTTCAAGCGGCATCACACCTTTAGGTGGAGGAGGACCTCCAAGAGTTTAAATAGGAAAATTGTGTTTAAGCAGAGGTCGTTGTTCAAAGAAATATTTATCTATCTCATTTCTTTCATGCATATGCATATCGTTTTCATGGTCTAGCAAATATTGTTCTAAAGGATTAGTAGGAGGGACGACAATAGAAGCAAGACCAATTATTTCATCCTTACTAGGAAATTTTTTCTAATGATGTTTTCTACTAAACTTAGAAAAATTAAAATCATGAGACTCATCACCAAAACTAACACCGACAGTTTGTTTCTCACAATCTATTTTAGCATTAATGGTGTTCAAGAATGGTCTACCAAAGATAATTGGACAAAGTCATCTTGTGGGGAACTAAGAACAAGAAAATCAGTATGATATTTTATTTTCCCACACAAGACTTCAACATCTCTAACAATCCCAAGTGGTGTGATGGTGTCTCTATTAGCAAGTTTAATAGTCTATGTCTTCTATTTAAGCAAGTGTTATGTCATTCATTATTTTTTGATATAAGGTAAAAGGAATAGCACTCATGCTAGCACCTAAGTCACATAAACCATGGTAACAGTGATCTCCTATATTGACTGAGACAACATGCATGCGAACAACATGTCTATGTTTATCTTTCTCACCTGGTTTGGCAACTCTAGCAGCTTCATCGCAAAAGTAAATAACATGCCCATCTATATTTTCTACCAAGTGATCTTTAAACATAGCAACACTAGATTCTACCTTGATTTGTTCAGAAGGTTTAGGTATTCTAATATAGCTTTTATTGACCACAATTGAAACTTTAGCAAGTTCCTTTATCCTAACAGGGAAAGGTGGTTTTTCAATATAACAGTAGGAACAACTGGATCAACATTATAAATAATAGTTTCATCTTTAACTATTATCGGTTCCCTAGTTTGTTCTTTAATAGGTGGGTGATATTTAAACCTCTTCTCTTTAGGGAGATCAACATGAGTAGCAAATGATTCACAAAAAGAGGCTACTATCTCAAAGTCAAGTCCATATTTAGTACTGAACTTTTGAAAAGCATCGGTATTCATAAAAGATTTAACACAATCAAACTTAAGCTTAATACCTGACTCTTTACCTTAGTCGAGTTCCTAATATTCAGAGCTGCATTTAATTCTTTCTAAAAGATCCCACCTGAATTCAATAGTCTTCTTCATAAAAGAGCCAATACAAGAAGTATCAAGCATGGATTGATCATCACAAGAAAGCCGAGCATAAAAATTTAAAATAATAATTTCTCTTGAGAACTCATGATTGTGGTATGAATATAACATTGAAGTAATCCTCCCCCAAGCTAGAGCACTACTTTCTCCTTCACGAGGCCAAAAATTATATATATAATTCTGATCACGATGAACTAGATGCATAGGATAATTTTTTTGGTGAAATTCTAATTACAATCGATTCCAATTCCAAGATCCAATATCGTCGCATAGCCTATACCATGCCAATGTTTTTCTCTTCAAAGATAAAGGGAAAACTTTCTTATTAGATTCATCTCCAGGTAAACCTGCAATCTTAAATAATTCACAAATTTCATCCACATATATCAAGTGCATATCAGGATGTTCGGTTCAATCTCCTGGATAAGGATTAGCTAGCAGTTGTTCTATCATACCCGAAGGAATTTCATAACCACTATTTTCAGTAGGTGCAGTAGGTTGAGGGGTGACTAATTGTGGTTCCAGTCGAGGTGATGATACCCCGAACAAACCCCTCAAAGGATTGTTCTCCATAGTAACAAGTGAAAATAAATTTCAGCATGAAGTATAATTTTTCCTTACCGGTTTCCACTTACCAAGAGTGCTTTACTCCCTAGAAACAGCGCCAGAAAAGAGAATTGATGATCCACAAGTATAGGGGATTAATCGTAGTCCTTCCGATAAGTAAGAGTGTCGAACCCAACGAGGAGCAGAAGGAAATGGCAAGCAATTTTAGGTATTCTGTACAAGCACTAAAATTATAAGTAGCGAGTAGTTTGATAGCAAGAAAATTTGAAACGAGCAACTAACGGTAGCCGTAACAAAAGTGCATAAAGGTAGCCCAATCCTTTTGTGGTAAAGGATAGGCCAAAACGGTCTCTTATGATAAGCAAAGAGTTCTTGAGGGTACACGGGAATTTCATGTAGTCACTTTCATCATGTTGGTTTGATTTGTGTTCACTACTTTGATAATTTGATATATGGGTGGACCGGTTCTTAGGTGCTATTCTTACTTGAACTAACCTCCAACTTATGATTAACCCCCTCGCAAGCATCCGTAACTACGAGAAAAGTATCACTGGTACACGTTAGTGCTATACAAACGGTTTTTAACCCATTTCCGCGACGGCATTTGGAACCATCGCCTATTGAGTGATGGCGATAGGGGGGGTCCTTCCCACATGAGCCAGGAATCGTTGGGGATATGCCCTCCTGGCACACACGCTTGGGAAAATGAGGTTATGTGCAACAGGCGAGCGCTCAAATATGGAAATACGTACAGTAGAGCTAAAGAAATACAATTATATATGAGAAATTGTTTTAGGTCGCAAGTATATCCCACACAGTCAGTCCCTGCTAAACGTTTCCATTCGTATGTACATCCCACACAGTCGCTCCAAGGAAAATGTTTCCGTTCACAGGTACATCACACACAATTTTCCCCGTTAAATCATTGGTGATAGCGTTGCCATTGCACACGATATTAACAATTTTATCGTTTGCGTTATTAAATGCATCATACACGGTGCGTAGAAGAAACTGTGTGGCAAAGTCTTTCCATCACACACAGTTTTTATGTGGTAAACGTTTGCGCTAGGTGGCCTAACTCAAACAGTTTTCAAGAGGATGTCGTGTGTGTAGTGGATATTGATCACACACGTAGTGGATCCTAGAAACATTTCTGATCTACACGTCTATCACAGACGTTTCGTGATGAGAACATGACTACCTTGGATACGACCAAAAATATTGCATACATGTAAATTTTTTAGATGATTTCTAATGCAAACTATGCAATAATTTTTTTATGTCATCCAGGACAAAAATACTTCACAAACTTTTGTGCCATGTCTAATTGCAGGTGTATGGGACATTTGTACAATCCACATATGAAGATAAGGGAGAAAGAGATGATTACTTGCTGTTCAAAAAGTTCTCTCATGTCACTTTTGGTCCAAGAGAAGATAGAGTCCAAGTCTCTCACGTTCCGGACTCAGATTCATACTTCACACACATACCTGACTCAAAACGTCAATAACTTTTTCATCCGGACTCCGAATTTGGTGATTCTTTTTTTGTTGGAAAATAGACTTTGAGCACTTTTGAACCCAATTGGATTCACCTTCAATTTCGTCCAGAGAGTTGAGTTATGGACGAAACAATCTGATGTTGGAGCAGAATCCGAGTCAAACTACAAGTCCAAAGGTGTTATGGCACCTCCACTTGGGCCCATTGGCCTTGTATGACCTAGGGTTAGTTTTAGGCTGCCTTGGGACGTCCTCCCACCTCCTTGGCCGCCACCCCTTGCTCCTATATAAGTAGATCCATCTACTAGCTTATTCCTTGGGTTTATTTTAGTTAAAAGTTCTCCATCGCTGCAACTTCGTGTACTTCGTTTGTGTCCAACGACGAGACCAAGACAGCTTTTGAAACCCCACTTTTATCAATACTTCATCCATATTTGCAATATTCAGATTTCTTAATCATATTCTTGCTTGTTCTTCGATTGCTTGCAGGAATAGACCTTCGTGGTCAGGTTGATCGTGCTTCGGCATGGTCAATAACCTTTTGGAGTTGGTTTAGCGATTGCTAAGGAGCAACATCATTGCGTGTTTGTAGTCAGATCATTAAAGTCGTATCCACCAAATTGATAGTTACCATCTCATCGAAAGATCGGGACACCCTCGCTTTTAGCAAGTGTATCAGTTTTCAGGTTGCTCGGTGAGAATTTCCAGTTTTTCTTAAATTAGATTTATTTTCTTACCTATTGTCCAAGAAAAAGCCACAAAAAAGTTAGATCTATTCATCCTTTGCCCAAGCCAGTCTGAGCCTTTGCAATTTTCTTTTCATTGCTTGCATAGTTGAATTATCGGTTGCATCGTCGTGTTGAGTTGCTGGTCTTAGTGTCTAGTCCGTTTAGAGTATCGAGTTCTGTTCACATTAGTCACGCCGCCGCTGCATCGTTATCCCTTCCGTTGTCCACCACCCACCCATCAATTTCCAACACGTGCTATCCACCGTTCATTGTCATAATCATAGTTCAGATCGTTGACATCTTCGCTTGATCCAATCTGCATCTTATCTAGTTTGTTTTGAAAAGAGGGAGAGAGAAAAAAAGACAGAGGAAAAAAATAAAAATAAAAAGTCAGAGAAAAAAGAGAGAAAGAAAAATAAAAAATAGTGTGAGGAAAAAAAGAGAGAAGAAAAAAACAAAATTCAGATCTATCTAGACTCAATCTCGTAGTTGAATTCTGATTGGAATCTGCACTGTTCAGTAAAACAGGCATATAACCTCCTCATACGAAGCCCGTTTTGGCTCCGTGAGTACTCAAATGAAAGCTAGTGACGAGTCGCATCTAAGTAGTTTTGGAAGCTAGTTTAATATTTGGCACCTCAAAATCGGCTTCTAAATAGGTCTTTTTGCCCTCCGAAGTTCGCGAACACAGCTTATTCCAGTTTTTCACGCCAGTTTTAGAATTTTTTGACTCCTCATATCAACTCAGAATTGAGTGATTCGTTTTGCGTTTGAAATCTTGTGTCAGTGCCATTCGTTAGAAAAATTATTAGAAAATTGGCACAAACTTTTCCAGAGAAAAGTTGGAGAGAAAGTTGTTGATATATCCTGCTTGACTCTTGTTTCACATCATTATCTTTACTGCTATTGTGATCTCCACTTATATCTTGCTGTCCAGAGCTACTTCATATCCTTTATTGATGCTAGTTATGATACGCCTGACCTCATTAGTGTTCTAGGCTCGCGTCTCTAGTCCGGTCTAACCTAGCACCATCACAATATTGTCGTTGAGCATTTATTCAACATTGTATCTCTGAATTGATTATTGCTAATCTTTTGCTACCAAATATATAATCCTTCCAAGCTCCACATATTTCTACATCGGGTATATGTACGTTCCCCTAGAAATCGCTTTACTCTGTCTTCGGAGTTATTTGACACCACTGGTTGCCTGTCACCACGTGCTGCATGGTAAGAACCTGTAAGATATTGATATTTGTTATACTGTGAGTGTTTTACCTCCACATCCTAGTAGTTCATAGGAACATTATTCTTGGATTTTGTTTCTTGTTTTCTACTAACTATGGTAGGTTCTGGAGTTGTTACTTCTTGGGCTTCATCGATCGTGGGAGATTTGCCACCACCTAAGAAAATACAACAACCATCACAAGAGGAGCAACAACATTAGAATGTACATAATCAGGTTAATGTTTTCGTGCCACCATTTACTGGTCGTTTTAGGCCTGATTTATATATTGAATGGGATTATGAAATAAATGCTATATTTGCTGCCCATAATTTTGACGAGCGTGGAAAATTTCAAGTTGTGGTTAGTACTTTCAGTAGCTTTGCTTTAGTTTGGTGGAGTGAATATTGTCGGTTAAACCCTGATTTTATACCTACTACTTGGGATGATTTAAAACTTGTCATGAGAGATAGATTCATTGATGTTTATTATACTCATGGCATGACTAAAAAGTTACAACATATAAAACAAGGCACTGACACGGTAACAAAATATTACAATGATTTACAAACTACATTGTTGCACTCATTTTTAGAAGAAAGTGAAGAAGATTTTATGGATAGATTTTGGGGAGGATTAAACTGTGATATTGAAGAGATACTAATTCATGAAGAGTGTTATCCTATGGACCATTTGTTTCATCTTTCTTGCAAAGCTAAACAGGAAATAAAACGAAGTGTTGCCCACAAGGAGAACAAGCGCGCGGTGCACATTCCAAGAGTTGATGAAGATGTTTCTTCATCTACTAGGCATACTATGACAACCACATCCGTTGTTGTGAGGACTACATCATCTCCACCATGTGACACATCACCACCAAGAGTGCCTACATCGTGTGAGTTGATCATAAGAGGTAATGACAAAGGTATAGATTTTCCACTTTCACATGAGAATGATGCATGCCTAGTTAACATGAATACATCATGTGTTGAGTTACCTGTTGATTTGAGCACACCATCTATTTTAGAGAATCGTGTTACTATCATGAATGTGTCATGTGATCAAACAGCTCAAATACCAACAATTTTGAGTGCACCCATTGAATTAACTATTCATGCAAAAGAACCAATGTTTAATCATTTTGATATGACCTCTAATCTTGGTGATGATTCTATGTCAAAAGACTTATTGCATGTTTGCTTATTTAAGCATGTTGTAGCATGTAAATTTTATGCAAGTAAGGTTTATTCACCAATGTTGTGATCATTTAATGATGAACATTGTCAATCCTTTGATATGAATAAGAGCTTCACTTATATGTGCAAATTGAGACACAACATTTTCATACCTTATAATACTTGTGATAATATTTTGGCTTTGCATTTTATGAACTATGAAATTTACTCATGTATACATGTGTCATATGTGCAAAAATTAAGGGAAGCAAAAATGGATGACATATACATATACGACATGTACACCTTGTCTCTTTTGCTAGCCACATTTCAGATTAAGCAACGCCGAGACAACTTTGTTTTCAAGAAGGGGAGGATGATGAGGACATGACTACCTTGGATACGACCAAAAATATTGCATACATGTATATTTGTGAGGTGACTTCTAATGCAAACTATGCAATAATTTTTTATGTCATCCAGGAGAAAAATACTTCACAAACTTTTGTGCCATGTCTAGTTGCAAGTGTATGGGACATCTGTACAATCCACATATGAAGATAAGGGAGAAAGAGATGTTTACTTGCTATTCAAAAAGTTCTCTCACCTCACTTTTGGCCCAACAGAAGATAGAGTCCAAGTCTCTCACGTTCTGGACTCAGATTCAGACTGCATAGACATACCTAACTCCAAATTGGGTGAATCTTTTTTCTGGAAAATAGATTTTGTGGATTTTCCAACCCAATCAAATTCACCGTCAAAATCGTCTAGAGCATTGAGTTATCGATGAAACAATCTGATGCTGCAGCAGAATCCAAGTCAAACTACAAGTCCAAAGGTGTTACTTCACCTCCACTTAGGCCCATTGGCCTTGTACGACCTAGGGTTAGTTTTATGCTGCCTTGGGATGTCCCCCCACCTCCTTGGCTGCCACCCCTTGCTCCTATATAAGTAGATCCATCTAGTAGCTTTTTCCATGGGTTTTATTTAGTTAAAAGTTAGCCATCGCTGCAACTTCGTGTACTTCATTTGTGTCCAACGACCAGACCAAGACCGCTTATGAAACCCCACTTTTATCAATACTTCATCCATATTTGCAATATTCAGAATGCTTAATCATATTCTTGCTTGTTCTTCGATTGCTTGCAGGAATAGACCTTCGTGGTCAGGTTGGCCGTGCTCCAGCATGGCCAATAAACTCTTGGAGTTGGATTAGCGATTGCTAAGGTGCAACGTCATTGCATGTTTGTTGTCGGATCATCAAAGTTGTCTCCACCAAATCTGTAACGCCCTCGATGCGGCTATATCTCCCACGTGTCGAGGCACGACTTAGAGGCATAACCGCATTGAAAGCAATGTCGCAAGTCAGGAAATCATCACACATTCCATGTACATAAATAATATAAAGGGGAGGTACATAGTTGGCTTACACTCGCCACGTCACATCAAAGTACATAAATAACATCCATCATACAAATCACTCATGGCCCGACTACGGTGCCAAAATAGAAAAGACCCCCAACATGCGACAAGGCCTTGAATCGATAACCCCAACTAGGCACCACTACTGATCATCGGGAAAAGAAACATAATAACGCTGAGAGTCCTCGTCGAACTCCCACTTGAGCTCGTACTCGTCACCTGAAGCGAAATCACCTGGAACTGCATCTGGAATTATAGTATCTGTGAGCCACAGGGACTCAGCAATCTCGCACCCTCGCGATCAAAACTATTTAAGCTTATAGGAAGGATAAGGCAAGTATGTGGAGCTGCAGCAAGCGACTAGCATATGTGGTGGCTAACTTATACGCAAAAGAGAGCGAGAAGAGGAGGCAAGGCGCGAGCGAGAATCTAGAGGAACAACCTGCGCAAGCATAACTCCAACACCGTGTCCACTTCCCGGACTCCGCCGAGAAGAGGCCATCACGGCAACACACGCAGTTGATTCGTTTTAATTAATTAAGGTTTAAGTTATCTACAACGGGACATTAACAAATTCCCATCTGCCCATAACCGTGGGCACGGCTTTCGAAAGTTCAATCCCTGCAGGGGAGTCCCAACTTAGCCCATGACAAGCTCTCACGGTCAATGAAGGAAAAGACCTCCTCCCAAGACGTTCCGATCAGACTCGGTATCTCGATAACTCAAGACACTTCGACAGGTTAAAACAAGACCAGCAACACCGCTCGAATGTGCCGACAAATCCCGATAGGAGCTGCACATATCTCTTTCTCAGGGCACACTCAGCTTGTCCTAGGTACGGGCAGGCCAGCCCAGAGTTGCCCCTGGTGGCCACCGGTAGCTGACAGGTGGACCAACACTCAGAGGAGCACTGGCCCGGGGGGGGGTTAAAATAAGATGACCCTTGAGTCTGCAGAACCCAAGGGAAAGAAAAGGCTAGGTGGCAAATGGTAAAACCAAGGTTGGGCATTGCTGGAAAAGCTTTAATCAAGGTGAAATATCAAGGGGTTCCCATTATAACCCAACCGCGTAAGGAACGCAAAAACCGGGAACAAAACACCGATATGACGGAAACTAGGGCGGCAAGAGTGGAACAAAACACTAGGCGAGAGGCCGAGCCTTCCACCCTTTACCAATTATATAGATGCATTAAGATAACATAGCAATATAATGATATCCCAACAAGTAAATAAAAGATGTTCCAACAAGGAACGGCTCCAATCTTCACCTGCAACTAGCAACGCTATAAGAGGGGCTGAGCAAAGCGGTAACATAGCCAATCAACGGTTTGCTAGGACAAGGTGGGTTAGAGGTTCAGCATGGCAATTGGGAGGCTGACAAGCAAATGGTAGGCATCGTAGCATTGGCATAGCAAGAGCGAGCAATATAGCATAGCAAAGATAGTAGTGATTTCGAGGGTGTGATCATCTTGCCTGCACAGTTGTCAGAGTTGACTGGATCCTCACAAGCAAACTCAACGGGCTCCTCGGTAGCGAACTCGTCTCCCGGCTCTACCCAACAAGACAAACAAGCAACAAGGATACAATCAACCACGTGCAAGACCAAGCAATATGATGAAATGATGACATGCTATGCGGGATGCGATGCGGGATGCAAAATGCAAGATATTACAGGAAATGCATGAACCTGGCCTCAACATGGAATTCCAAGGGTGCCACTGGATAGAGGGGATGAAATCGCTTGAAAACGATATAAAGATCATTGGAATCGGAGTTACGGTTTGGAAATGGCAAGCGTTTTAAGATAGGACACCGGTCTGCGATTTATAGCAAGTTGGCATTTAAATGCAACGAAATAAACATGCTACAGCCACCAAACATGAAAACAAAATACATCGCAGTGATGTACACAAGATTTTTAACAAAACACTAGCACTGAGCCATAGGCAAATTCATCCATTAAGAGGTTCAAACAAGCATGGCAAAAATGAATATGCAAAACAGATTCCAGACTTGGTGAAATTAACACTATCCTGAAATTTCAGATCACGATGCTCTCTTTGGAGCAGCAAAATAACATGATAAATAACCTGAACATGACAAGTAAGAACATGGCATGGAGCTACTCAACAAGCTTAACAAAACACCCAAAGTGACCTGGGGTCAAAAGGGTTCACAAAATACTCTACCGAGCTCACGAACATAGCTCGAACACAATCAGTTTTCAGACTTTGTGAAAACTGAGACATGCAGAAATTATAACTCACGAAGGCATGTAAACGAGCTCGATGCACTCACTACGGTGCAAGTCATGGCAAGTAAAGCATATATCCAGAAATAAGACACAATATGCTAGCTACATATGGCAAGAACAAAGGCATAGCATGCATGGAACACTAACGGTACCACCGGCAAAATCGCAAACAAGTTGACGATCTGCCCAGATTAACAACGAAGCAAAAGTTGAGCTCGATTGAGTCAACCTAGAGCACTCCATATATGCAAACAAAGACATGGATGGATAGAGCATAACATAAATATCAAAACTCCCTTACTGATCATCCTCAAAAGAGGCACGGATCACTAGGAAACAAGCTGGACATATAGCATCATGAACTAAAATATCCCAGACTTAGTGAAAATCACTAAGTCCCTGAAAACAGATTTCCCGGGTGCCTCACTTTGCAAGCTTGCACAAGTCTCCACACACATCCTAAAAATGCATGGGTTGCACCTCTGGAAAGAAGACAAAATGCTTAACAAAACATATGAAGGACTCACAGGCATAGCATGCACACAATAATCATGGCAAAAATGACAAAAGTGCATGATGAACTAACGGATCTGCAATTTAACTCACGAAGCCTCCTACTAACAGCATTTTGGGAATCAAGATGACCTCAAATGCAAATGATGCAATAGAATGAAATGATGTACATGTCGAGGCGAAGATTTTGATATATCATATGCCCAAAACGGAGCTACGGTTGCGGAGATACAAGCAGTCAAAGAATGCATAAAAATCTGGGAGATTAGGGTTTCGGGGAGAGGTCAACCCGATCCAGATCCAGATCCAGATCGGCACGCGGATCGAGGAACGCCGGGGATCACTGTAGCTGGCCGGAACTTGGCCGCCGGAGACGCGGGAGGAGGCCGGCCGGGGCGGATCCGGTGGTTGCCGGGGCGGTGGCGCCCGGCGCGGTGGCGCGGAGGCCCGCGGGCGGAGGCGGCGGTGGTCCGGCGGCGCTACGGGCGCCGGCCGGCAAGGGCGCGCACGGTGGTGCGGCGGCGGCGATGGCGTCCCGTGGCGGCGCCGGTCGCCGGAGGCGCGGAAGGCGGCGGCGCTCGGGGAAAGGAGGAGGCGCGGGGGCGCGGGCTCGCGGGGGCCGTCCCCGGGCCTGGCGGGCCGCGGCGGCGGTGGAGGCGCGGCTGCCACGTGGTGAGCCCTCAGTGGCTGCGGGCGCGGCGGCGGTTGTCCGGGCCGGGACGGACATGTCCGGCTCGGCGCGGGGATTTTTAGGGTTTCGGAGGTGGAAGACGATCCGAAAACGGAGGGGCCTTTAAATAGGCATAGAGGGAGCTAGGAGAGTCCAAAAGAGGTGCGGTTTTCGCCCACGCGATCGTGATCGAACGCTCTAGGACATGGAGTAGAGTTTGGTGGGTTTTTGGGCCAAATTGGAGGGGTGTTGGGCTGCAACACACACGAGGCCTTTTCGGTCCCTCGGTTAACCGTTGGAGTATCAAACGAAGTCCAAATGATATGAAACTTGACAGGCGGTCTACCGGTAGTAAACCAAGGCCGCATGGCAAGTCTCGGTCCAATCCGGAAATGTTTAACCCCCACACACGAAAGGAAGTTAGAAATGGCCACCGGAGGAGAACGAAGCGCCGGAATGCAAAACGGACAACGGGGAAAATGCTCGAATGCATGAGATGAACATGTATGCAAATGCAATGCACGAGATGACATGATAAGAGATGGACGAAAAGAAAAACAGCACACGGAGACAAAGACCCGAACTCGAGAAATAAATATTACTTAATGCCGGAAACGGCAAGAGTTGGATACAAATATGGAAAGTATATCTGGGGCGTTACAACACTCCACCACTACGAAAAGATCTCGCCCCGAGATCTAGGACTGAAAGAACTCCGGGTACTCAGAACGGAGGTGATCCTCGCGTTCCCAGGTAGCTTCACGGTCGGAATGGTGAGACCACTTGACTTTGAGAAATTTGATTGACTTGTTGCGAGTCTTGCGTTCAGTCTCTTCAAGAATAGCAACTGGGTGCTCACGATAGGAGAGATCTTCTTGGAGCTCAATGTCCTCGAAGTTGACGGTGCGGTCAGGCGTCTTGAAGCACTTTCGAAGCTGAGAGACATGGAACATGTCATGAACATTTGCAAAGTTTGAAGGAAGCTCGAGTTGATAGGCGAGGTCGCCTCTCTTGCTAGCAATCTTGAAAGGTCCCACGTATCTAGGGGCAAGCTTCCCTTTGATACCGAAGCGACGAGTACCTTTCATAGGAGAGACGCGGAGGTAAACATGATCTCCGATCTCGAAAGCCAAATCACAGTGCTTACTATCATAGTAGCTCTTCTGGCGGGATTGGGCTGCTTTGAGGTTATCACGAATGACTTTGCACATTTCTTCTGCTTCTGTGATTAAGTCATTACCCAGCAGCTGACGTTCACCGGTTTCAGACCAGTTGAGAGGGGTACGGCACTTCCTGCCATACAGAATTTCAAAAGGGGCCTTGCCCGAACTTGCTTGAAAACTGTTGTTATAGGAGAATTCAGCATAAGGAAGACAATCCTCCCACTTCATGCCGAAGGAGATCACACAAGCCCTGAGCATATCTTCAAGAATCTGGTTGACACGCTCGACTTGACCGCTTGTTTGAGGATGGAAAGCAGTGCTGAAACGGATGTTGGTGCCCATGGCCTTCTGAAAAGAATCCCAAAACTTGGAGGTAAAGATGCTGCCACGGTCTGAAGATATCACTTGAGGAATACCGTGCAGAGAGACAATGCGAGAGGTATAGAGTTCCGCCAATTGAGCTGCAGTGATCGACTCTTTGATAGGCAGAAAGTGAGCCACTTTGGTGAGCTTGTCGATGACAACGAATATAGCATCATTGCCACGCTTGGACTTTGGAAACCCAGTCACGAAGTCCATTTCGATGTGGTCAAACTTCCATTCTGGAATGGCAAGAGGTTGGAGGAGACCCGCTGGCCTTTGGTGTTCTGCCTTCACTCTTCTGCAGACATCACATTCATTCACGAATTGAGCGATCTCGCGCTTCGTTCGAGTCCACCAATAAGCTTGCTTGAGATCCTGATACATCTTCGTACTACTAGGGTGGATGGAGAGGAGAGAGTTGTGAGCCTCGTTCATGATCACTTTACGAAGTTCACCTTTGGGCACAACAATACGATCCTCGAAGAAGAGAGTGTCCTTGTCATCAAGGCGGTAGCACTTGTACTTGGACTGACTGTTGGCAATCCCAATCTTCACCTTTTTCACCATAGCATCAAGAAGCTGGGCTTGGCGAATCTGGTCTTCTAAGGTAGGAGAGACTTGAAGGTTGGCGAGGAAACCTTGAGGAACAACTTGCAGATTCAGTTTGCGGAAAGCTTCACAAAGCTCGGGTTGATAAGGCTTGAGAATCAGACTGTTGCAATATGCTTTTCTGCTCAAAGCGTCAGCAATCACATTAGCCTTGCCTGGAGTATACTCAATACTCGGATTGTACTCTTGAATCATTTCGACCCATCGAGTTTGCCTTAGGTTGAGATTAGGCTGAGTGAAGATGTACTTGAGACTCTTGTGATCAGTGAAAATATCCACTTTTCTTCCCAACAGAAGATGTCTCCAAGTCAAAAGAGCATGCACAACTGCCGCCAACTCGAGATCATGAGTGGGGTAGTTCTTCTCATTAGGCTTCAACTGGCGAGATGTATAAGCAACAACTTTCTTCTCTTGCATCAATACTGCGCCAAGACCTTGGAGAGAGGCATCACAAAAGACCTCGTACGGCTTGGATTCATCAGGTGGAGTCAGAACTGGAGCAGTGATCAACTTCTCTTTCAAAGTGTTGAAAGCAATATCACACTCCGGAGACCAAACGTACTTGACGTGCTTCTGAAGAAGATTTGAGAGAGGCTTCGCGATCTTGGAGAAGTTTTCAACGAATCTTCGGCAATAGCTTGCGAGTCCGAGAAAACTGCGGAGTTGCTTCACATTCTGAGGAGGTTCCCAATTCACAATTGCAGACACCTTCTCAGGATTCACGGAAATGCCCTTGGCAGAGATGATATGACCAAGATAAAGAACCTCATCGAGCCAAAATTCACACTTGGAGAACTTGGCATAGAATTGATGTTCCCTGAGCTTATCGAGAACCAAACGCAAATGCTTGGCATGATCTTCCTTGGTCTTCGAGAAAACCAGAATGTCATCGAGATAGACCAAAATGAAGTCATTGGTGTAGGCGTTGAAGATGAAGTTCATCATGCGAGAGAACGTCGGAGGAGCGTTGGCGAGGCCAAAAGACATGACAGTGTATTCATATGAACCAAAGCTTGTTCTGAATGCTGTCTTGGGAATATCTTCTTCACGAATGCGAATCTGGTGATAACCCATACGGAGATCAAGCTTGGAGAATACTTGAGCACCCTTGAGTTGTTCGAACAGCTCATTGATGTTGGGAAGTGGGTATTTGTTCTTGATGGTCTTCTTATTCATTGGACGGTAATCAACACAAAGTCGACTCGATCCATCCTTCTTCTTCACAAAAAGAACACCACAACCCCACGGAGAAGTACTAGGCCGGATGAGACCCAATCTTTCTTGCTTATCGAGTTGTTTCTTCAACTCCTTCAACTCTTCGGGGCCGAGCTTGTAGGGACGTTTGCACACAGGTTCCGTACCGGGCTCAAGTTCAATAACAAATTCAACCGGCCGGTTTGGAGGCATCCCTGGGAGTTCTTCTGGAAAAACATCTTGATACTCACAAACAACCGGAATCTGCGAAATAGCATCCAATTCACCCTTCTCATTGAGAGAAAACAACCGGATGGTATTATCTCGAGCGGCAAAGACAATGACATCCTCAGACGAATGAGTCAGTTGAATCTGCCTGGCTGCACAATCAAGCTGAGCTTTATGCTTAGAGAGCCAGTCCATCCTGAGAATAAGATCAATATCCGAGTCACCGAGAACCGTAGGAGAAGCAAGAAACTTGAACTCTCCCATCGTGATAGAAACATCCGAAACGATGGAGTTAGCCTGCATGCGCTTGCCGGGAGAGACAACTGCTAAAGGACTAGGCAAAACTTGTGAAACCAATTCATGCCTATTTGTAAACGGTCTCGAGATGAAGCAATGCGATGCACCAGTGTCAAAAAGAACTTTTGCAGGAATATCATTAACAGGAAGGTTACCCATGATCACATCTGACGAGTCCTCTGCCTGAGCTGCATTCATCAAATTGACCTTGGCGTGCTTAGGGTTATGCTTGACCACAGCTGTACTTGCCGATCTCACAGGAGGAGGAGGAAGACGCCTCTGGTTGAATCACTTGTTGGCATAGTGACCCTTCTGTTGGCACTTGTTGCACGTGACCTCCGAAAGCGGACGGTGATACGGAGCACTCGATCTTGGAGCTTGAGACGACGTCTTGTTCTGAAAGCCTGGGTTGGGTGGGTGGGAAGAACCACTGCCACCTTTGCTCTTCTGCTGATACGGCTGACGGAATGGAGGAGGAGGAAGCCAAAACTTCTGCTGCTTGGCCACTTGAGTAGAGGAAGACGGAGTAACATCTCTGGCACGCTTCCTGGAAGCATCACGCCTCAACTGAGCAGCCTCTTGCTTCAGTGCCATGTTGTAGAACTCATCGTATCTCAACGGCTCAAAGAGGACAAGAGCGAGCTGAATTTCTTCACGAAGACCACCCCTGAACTGATAGATCATGCTCTTCTCATCAGGAACATCCTGCTTGGCAAAACGGGCGAGCTTCTGGAACAACTTGTTGTAGTCATAGACAGACAAAGAGCCTTGCTTCAGATTGCGGAATTCCTCACGCTTGCTTTCAACCACGCTCTGAGGAATGTGATGAGCGCGGAAATCTCGACGGAAATCATCCCAAGTGATAACACGTTCACCTCTGGAATCCTTGTACTGCTGGAACCATTCTGCAGCTTGATCTTTGAGTTGGAAGGAAGCGAACTTCACAAAGTCCTCAGGCCTGACGTTACTGCACTCGAAATGCTTGCCCAGATCCACTAGCCAATCGTCAGCATCGGTAGCCTCAACACAATTGTTGAACGTCTTTGGACCATTTGCGAGGAACTGGTTGAGTGTAGCAAAATGGTTCTGATTGCTGCCTTGATTCCCTTGACTGCCTTGATTGCGCTCTTGGAGGATTTGCATGATCAACTGTGTGTTTGCATTAGTAGCGGCCATCACAGCTTTCCATGCTTCCTGAGGAGGCGGAGGTGGAGGCGGGTCAGGATTCGGAGTCGTGCGCGTTGGAGGAGCCATCCTGAACAGGTTGACCACCATTAGCACATTGATAGACAAATATTGAAGCTGAATCCAACAGAATGAAAATTTCAACATATAGTCTTCACATCCGAACAAAATGAACGAATGCATTTCTCTTGAAGTGGTCACATATTCCTAAATTGCGAAGCCACGAAGAATCAGGTAGAAGGGGTACAACAACGAGGGATGGAATCAACATATGACGTCGAAGCAAAACGAATGCCACAACTCGAAATAAAACCAAGGGTTGGCTTGCGGAATAAGCCGGAACACACATATGATAGAAATTTCGTCCGAAGTTTTCGTGGTGGGACCTACATGGGCTCGATCGTACAGCACCATCATGTACAAGGCAGTGCACATGACATACGAAGCGTCCCCGAGTCAGCATAGCCAAGGACTCTTTAAGACACAACGAGACCACTGTAAATCGACCGTGAATAGGCGAACCACTAGACGTCGAACCCCAATTTCATATCATACATCTGTCGGAAAGATATCCTAAGGCTACTTGAATTCCCACCTATGAAATTCCTGAAATTTTCCCGGTAATGCAATCAGGTGTTGGGGATACAGGGGAAGCATAATATCTCACCCAAGCTAGCAAATCCTACATCCAGTTGTATCCATCCTTCAACACATAACCAAGAAACCTTCGGAAACCATCCATCTCAACCTTCGAAAAGCATCCGTTATACAAGTTATGGCGATACTCCCGAACTCCCGCCCCAGTACTGGGTGGCGTCGAGGTTATCTCACCAACGAACTGCATAAAGGAGATTTTCGATGTCGCGCACAAATCTCAAGTATACCAGAATTGCAACGATAAAATTGTGACGACAACACCTAGGAGCTCAACTCCCCGGGACACTGCCACAACCCCTAAAGACAGGAGGCACCAAGAACAATGTTCTCGTCACAAAACCATCGGAACAAAACCAAGATACTCGCGTGATCCTAAAATTTTTTTTAGTGAAATTTGAGAAAAGAAGAGTCAAAACTCTATGTCAGGATGCCTTACCAGAGTGATGAGGAGACTGGGAAGTAAAAAGAATTCCTAAGCTCTCCGATATATAATTCCTAAGGACTCAAAACATTTTTCTAGACACAACTCGGCTTCTAAAAACGATCAAGCAATGGGGCTCCTAAGGTCGGGGAAGGCTCTGATTACCAACTTGTAACGCCCTCGATGCGGCTATATCTCCCACGTGTCGAGGCACGACTTAGAGGCATAACCGCATTGAAAGCAATGTCGCAAGTCAGGAAATCATCACACATTCCATGTACATAAATAATATAAAGGGGAGGTACATAGTTGGCTTACACTCGCCACGTCACATCAAAGTACATAAATAACATCCATCATACAAATCACTCATGGCCCGACTATGGTGCCAAAATAGAAAAGACCCCCAACATGCGACAAGGCCCTGAATCGATAACCCCAACTAGGCACCACTACTGATCATCGGGAAAATAAACATAATAACGCTGAGAGTCCTCGTCGAACTCCCACTTGAGCTCGTACTCGTCACCTGAAGCGAAATCACCTGGAACTGCATCTGGAATTATAGTATCTGTGAGCCACAGGGACTCAACAATCTCGCACCCTCGCGATCAAAACTATTTAAGCTTATAGGAAGGATAAGGCAAGTATGTGGAGCTGCAGCAAGCGACTAGCATATGTGGTGGCTAACTTATATGCAAAAGAGAGCGAGAAGAGGAGGCAGGGCGCGAGCGAGAATCTAGAGGAACAACCTGCGCAAGCATAACTCCAACACCGTGTCCACTTCCCGGACTCCGCCGAGAAGAGGCCATCACGGAAACACACGCAGTTGATTCGTTTTAATTAATTAAGGTTTAAGTTGTCTACAACCGGACATTAACAAATTCCCATCTACCCATAACCGCGGGCATGGCTTTCGAAAGTTCAATCCCTGCAGGGGAGTCCCAACTTAGCCCATGACAAGCTCTCACGGTCAACGAAGGAAAAGACCTCCTCCTAAGACGTTCCGATCAGACTCGGTATCTCGGTAACTCAAGACACTTCGACAGGTTAAAACAAGACCAGCAACACCGCCCGAATGTGCCGACAAATCCCGATAGGAGCTGCACATATCTCTTTCTCAGGGCACACTCAGATTGTCCTAGGTACGGGTAGGCCAGCCCAGAGTTGCCCCTGGTGGCCACCGGTAGCTGACAGGTGGACCAACACTTAGAGGAGCACTGGCCCGGGGGGGGGGGGGGGGGTTAAAATAAGATGACCCTTGAGTCTGCAGGACCCAAGGGAAAGAAAAGGCTAGATGGCAAATGGTAAAACCAAGGTTGGGCATTGCTGGAAAAGCTTTAATCAAGGCGAAATATCAAGGGGTTCCCATTATAACCCAACCGCGTAAGGAACGCAAAAATCGGGAACAAAACACCGATATGACGGAAACTAGGGCGGCAAGAGTGGAACAAAACACTAGGCGAGAGGCCGAGCCTTCCACCCTTTACCAAGTATATAGATGCATTAAGATAACATAGCAATATAATGATATCCCAACAAGTAAATAAAAGATGTTCCAACAAGGAACGGCTCCAATCTTCACCTGCAACTAGCAACGCTATAAGAGGGGCTGAGCAAAGCGGTAACATAGCCAATCAACGGTTTGCTAGGACAAGGTGGGTTAGAGGTTCAGCATGGCAATTGGGAGGCTGACAAGCAAATGGTAGGCATCGTAGCATTGGCATAGCAAGAGCGAGCAAAATAGCATAGCAAAGATAGTAGTGATTTCGAGGGTGTGATCATCTTGCCTGCACAGTTGTCAGAGTTGACTGGATCCTCACAAGCAAACTCAACGGGCTCCTCGGTAGCGAACTTGTCTCCCGGCTCTACCCAACAAGACAAACAAGCAACAAGGATACAATCAACCACGTGCAAGACCAAGCAATATGATGAAATGATGACATGCTATGCGGGATGCGATGCGGGATGCAAAATGCAAGATATTACAGGAAATGCATGAACCTGGCCTCAACATGGAATTCCAAGGGTGCCACTGGATAGAGGGGATGAAATCGCTTGAAAACGATATAAAGATCATTGGAATCGGAGTTACGGTTTGGAAATGGCAAGCGTTTTAAGATAGGACACCGGTCTACGATTTACAGCAAGTTGGCATTTAAATGCAACGAAATAAACATGCTACAGCCACCAAACATGAAAACAAAATACATGGCAGTGATGTACACAAGATGTTTAACAAAACACTAGAACTGAGCCATAGGCAAATTCATCCATTAAGAGGTTCAAAAAAGCATGGCAAAAATGAATATGCAAAACAGATTCTAGACTTGGTGAAATTAACACTATCCTGAAATTTCAGATCACGATGCTCTCTTTGGAGCAGCAAAATAACATGATAAATAACCTGAACATGACAAGTAAGAACATGGCATGGAGCTACTCAACAAGCTTAACAAAACACCCAAAGTGACCTGGGGTCAAAAGCGTTCACAAAATACTCTACCGAGCTCACGAACATAGCTCGAACACAATCAGTTTTCACACTTTGTGAAAACTGAGACATGCAGAAATTATAACTCACGAAGGCATGTAAACGAGCTCGATGCACTCACTACGGTGCAAGTCATGGCAAGGAAAGCATATATCTAGAAAGAAGACACAATATGCTAGCTACACATGGCAAGAACAAAGGCATAGCATGCATGGAACACTAACGGTACCACCGGCAAAATCGCAAACAAGTTGACGATCTGCCCAGATTAACAACGAAGCAAAAGTTGAGCTCGATTGAGTCAACCTAGAGCACTCCATATATGCAAACAAAGACATGGATGGATAGAGAATAACATAAATATCAAAACTCCCTTACTGATCATCCTCAAAAGAGGCACGGATCACTAGGAAACAAGCTGGACATATAGCATCATGAACTAAAATATCCCAGACAGTGAAAATCACTAAGTCCCTGAAAACAGATTTCCCGGGTGCCTCACTTTGCAAGCTTGCACAAGTCTCCACGCACATCCTAAAAATGCATGGGTTGCACCTCTGGAAAGAAAACAAAATGCTTAACAAAACATATGAAGGACTCACAGGCATAGCATGCACACAATAATCATGGCAAAAATGACAAAAGTGCATGATGAACTAATGGATCTGCAATTTAACTCACGAAGCCTCCTACTAACAGCATTTTCTGAATCAAGATGACCTCAAATGCAAATGATGCAATGGAATGAAATTATGTACATGTCGAGACGAAGATTTTGATATATCATATGCCCAAAACGGAGCTACGGTTGCGGAGATACAAGCAGTGAAAGAATGCATAAAAATCTGGGAGATTAGGGTTTCAGGGAGAGGTCAACCCGATCCAGATCCAGATCCAGATCGGCACGCGGATCGAGGAACGCCGGGGATCACTGTAGCTGGCCGGAACTTGGCCGCCGGAGACGCGGGAGGAGGCCGGCCGGGGCGGTGGCGCCCGGCGCGGTGGCGCGGAGGCCCGCGGGCGGAGGCGGCGGTGGTCCGGCGGTGCTACGGGCGCCGGCCGGCAAGGGCGCGCACGGCGGTGCGGCGGCGGCGATGGCGTCCCGCGGCGGCGCCGGTCGCCGGAGGCACGGAAGGCGGAGGCGCTCGGGGAAAGGAGGAGGCGCGGGGGCGCGGGCTCGCGGGGGCCGTCCCCGGGCCTGGCGGGCCGCGGCGGCGGTGGAGGCGCGGCTGCCACATGGTGAGCCCTCAGTGGCTGCGGGCGCGGCGGCGGTTGTCCGGGCCGGGACGGACATGTCCGGCTCGGCGCGGGGATTTTTAGGGTTTCTGAGGTGGAAGACGATCCGAAAACGGAGGGGCCTTTAAATAGGCATAGAGGGAGCTAGGAAAGTCCAAAAGAGGTGCGGTTTTCGCCCACGCGATCGTGATCGAACGCTCTAGGACATGGAGTAGAGTTTGGTGGGTTTTTGGGCCAAATTGGAGGGGTGTTGGGCTGCAACACACACGAGGCCTTTTCGGTCCCTCGGTTAACCGTTGGAGTATCAAACGAAGTCCAAATGATACGAAACTTGACAGGCGGTCTACCGGTAGTAAACCAAGGCCGCATGGCAAGTCTCGGTCCAATCCGGAAATGTTTAACCCCCACACACGAAAGGAAGTTAGAAATGGCCACCGGAGGAGAACGAAGCACCGGAATGCAAAACGGACAACGGGGAAAATGCTCGAATGCATGAGATGAACATGTATGCAAATGCAATGCACGAGATGACATGATAAGAGATGGACGAAAAGAAAAATAGCACACGGAGACAAAGACCCGAACCGGAGAAATAAATATAACTTAATGCCGGAAACGGCAAGAGTGGGATACAAATATGGAAAGTATATCTGGGGCGTTACAACATCGATTGTTATCATATCATCGAAAGATCGGGACACCCTCACCTCTATCATTTCACTTTCGCAAACTGTGTGCAGTGTAATCCCCAATTAATCCTTAATTAATCACTAATTCATCCCTAATTTGAAATCACATGTTTTGAATTTGAAAGTAGGCATTCACTTATTTCATATCAAACCATGTTTATTACAAATATAGATTCAACCACGAATGCATAATTCGATGCACAGGTACATATACTGAAGAACTGCATAAGCACCAAGTAAAGAATGATGAACCACAATTGTCGTGAGTTTGTCACGGCAGATGTCCTCGTGAAAGGACTTAGTCGTGGAGCCATCACTATGGGTTAGCTTAAAGGGGTTAAACCGGACAAGGGACACGAGGGATTTTATACTAGTTCAGCCCCTTCGATGAAGGTAAAAGCCTACGTCTAGTTGTGATTGCTATTGCTAGGGTTTCGATGACCATGGAGCGAATCCGCTTGGCCTGGCTCTCGAGTTGTTGTCTGTTGTCCCTAAACCGCGGCCGGGTCGTCCCTTTATATACATAGGTTGACGCCCGCCCTTTTACAGAGTCCCGAGGCCGGATCATAAACGTGTCAGGCTCGGTCTCTATCCTTCTTACCTACAATACAAGTTACATGACAGAGTCCGTTTACATCTACAGGCTTTAACCCGCCTTTGGGCCTTGGGCCTTCGTAAAGCACCGCCATCCTCACGTCTTCATGGGCTTCTATCTTTATGGAGCTAACCCGACCACTCCTAGCCGGTTTACCTCCATTAATCATATCCCCAACAACAGTTGCACTAAAGACTGTAAAGAGAGAGGCGAAAGACATTCTGGTCGCTGGAGAAGGTGAAGCAGAATGCCTATATTGTGCCCCCCCTCTATGTGTAATGCGCGCACGACTCTAGGCCAACCCCATGTTATGGCTGCCCGTCCATCCTTCACTGTCCTCATTACGACTTCTCGATGCTCATTATAGTCTGGATGAAATACTTTAACCTTCATTGCGTGTCCACCAATCATGTACTTTGTGAGGTAATCTTGAGTGAACTGCTTTAGGAACCACTATGAACGAAAAAGATTCAGACATTTTTGTCTAACAACTCATTATGGGTAGTAAAAAGGGAAGGCTGCAAAGTTTGTAGTTACCATCCTACAGCTCACTGTTGGGTTGGATAGAGCATAAACAAATAATTGGCTTGCCACCTTTCATAGCTTTTTGCTAATAATCCTTATCTGTTTTCTCACTTGATACTTGTTCATGAATATCTCATTGCCTCATACGCAAAAAAGGTCGATGCATGGATCCTTGCCAAGGGCATATGTACCTATACGCAATAAGTCAATATTAGAAGCTAACAAGTGTCCAGGCCTAGATCTATATGCACTACATTATGGAACAACGGGGGAATTACAAGCCGAGGGATGAAGCTAACCTCGGTGGAAAATGGTGGCCACTACCGGTGTTGTCTTGCATAAGTAGTGGAAAGGCATGATAAGTACAACAACCTTAACATCAAACAAATATAGCAAAGGTAAACAACATCATCTCCAAATGATAGCTTGAATGTGTTGGTTTCAGCATGCTGTTAAAGTAGATATAAAATAGAAGGCAATGTTACTGACAGCAGGCATAACAGCCATCAAATATTGCAATTCAAAGATAGTATTGTTGAAAATCAAAAGAATGTAGGTAATGCTTAAACATCACACTGGATAAATGTGTAAAACTGAAATAAAGGGCATGTGTTAACTACACCGGGAATAACTGGAACCAAATATAGCCGTTCAAGATGGTATTGATGTAGTCGAGCAGCAAAGTTCTGACTTGCACATAATGAACAACACATTGTGAATGATTCAAATAAACAAGGAAAAAATGACTAGTATAACAACCAAATATAGCCATTGAAAACTGCACAGGGTCTCACTTAAACCAAGTTAACAAGCAAATATAGATAATTAGGGCATATGCTTGAATACTGGACAAATGCTCACTGCAACCAACCTCACAAGCAGATACAGATAAAAGGCATCTGCTTGATAACTGGACAAATGCTAAAAAAAGCAACCTAACCACCAAATGCAGATAAACAAGGCATCTGCTTGATAACTGGACAAATGCTCACTGCAACCAAACTAAGAACCAAATACATATAAACAAGGCATCTGCTCGATAACTAGAAAAATGCTCACTCCAACCAACCTAACAACCAAATACAGATAAACAAGCCATCTACTCACTATAAAGAACCAAATATAGCCATTCGTGAAACTGGAGTGGACAATTCATACTTAAGCATCACATAGCCCTATTGAACAATACATTTTTGCATAACTGAAATAATTGAACATGACACAGTTAAAGCACCGCACGGTAAATGCTAGTACAACAAAGGGTACGGTTGGAGAGCTAGAAAAGGTAAGATTTGCTGATAGAATGTTGCCTCGCATTTTATGGACGGGATCCTTCCAGTTGGAAGAGCATAGACCCATGGTGCGCTCTCTGATGTCACAGATGGGCTGTTTCACCCTGGAAGAACCATCGTGGGTGCCCTCCTTGTGGTCGTTGTCGTGATGGATGAGATCTGACTTGGCAATTGAGGATCCCAAGCCGCCGCAATAGAATGTGTCCTTCAGAAATGAGAAAATGGGCTCGATGGCGTATAAAGCTCACAAATCCTTGACCGCTTGGCGGAGGAGATCAAGAGATCGACGACGGTTGAATTAGAGGGGTTGGGGATGGACCACTTAACCTGTGACATGGCCCACGTGAAGCCGTCGCTGTGGACGAGCTTGATGTCGTAGCCATCTTTCCCGAGATACAGTAACACGCTAGCCCGCTGACATGAAGCCCTCGGCATGGAAACATAGTCAACATCTTCGCCGACTTCCACAGTGACATGTTGCTCCGGGATCGATAGGTCGGGGCAAACGGCGACCACCTCGCCAACGTCCGCTGGAGAGGCCATGATAAACCTCTTCTTGGCCGAACGCTCGCCGGGCTCCCTGGGATATGTGGTCGAGCTTAGGCTGCGACATTCTATAGCAAGGGATGTGGATGTGGCCAGGAGGGACACCTCAGGCCTCATCTAAAAACTCAAGGGAGTGGAACGATGGTATGGGAATCGCTGGGTAACCTGAACTTTATTATCTAAGCTAGGAGGAATAGGCAGACCGGCAGGGGTTGGCGGTGGCGGCCGCGAGCAAGGGTTCGAGGGGGGGAGGGGCGGGTGGGGGACTGTGGAGGGGGGTGTTTGAGGATACGCCGCGGCTACTATTTTTTAGTAATGGTGGGTGAAGATGGTGGTGGACAAGGGAGGGCGACGGTTCAAATGCCTCGGTTACTGCAATTCTACTATAAGGTCAGTGCTGGAGGAGTGTGGGCGACGGTTGAAGTACGATGGCTACTAAAATTTGGGTAACGGAATTGATTGGGGCGGGAGTGCCCAAGATCGCGCACTGTCCAATAATAATATGTGTGTATGATAATAAGGAAAAGTGGCGCGGAACCACCGATTTTTGCAATGCTCATGGAAGGTACACTTGTACGCGTCGGTCCATAACAAACGGTTTTTAACCCGTTTCCGTGATGGCATTCGGAACCTTCGCCAAGTGAGTGTGGGCGATAGGGGGGTCCTTCTCACATGACCCAGAAACCGTTGGGGATATGCCCTCCTGGCACACGCGCTCGGCAAAATGAGGTCGTGTGCGACCGGAAAGCGCTCAAATACGGAAATACATACTGTATTTCTAAAATACAATTATACAGAGAAATTGTTTCTGGTCGCAAGTACATCCCACATAGTCAGTCCCCGCTAAACATTTCCGTTCGTATATACATCCCACACAGTCGCTACAAGGAAGACGCTTGCACAAGGTGGCATAACGCAAAGAGTTTTGAAGAGAATGTCGTGTGTGATTGTTCATTGATCCAACACGGTTTATTCCTAGAAACTGTGTGCGTTTCCTGAGGTCATCGCCCATGGTGTTTTCTCATTAACCGTTTGCAATAGGAAAACGCAATTAGCAAGCTAATTGGCTAATTAGCGGGCTAATTTCCCTATTATTAATAATCCATTTACTAATCTAATTGAAATTCATATTAAGCACATAATATATTCCATTTCCATATTAAGGAAGCAGGATTTCATTATTGAAATACATCGGAGTACAACATGATATAGCTTCAGCATTCAGCTACCCCATTACACAACTGCACCAGCATCAAGTTTCACATGCAACATCTAGAACCTTTCGAAATTAGCATCATAGATGGTACATAGAGAGATGCATCTCATCTAGAAAACTGCTGAAGCGGAAGGCGAATATTGAGCCTTCATTCAAGTTGAAGGACTTTGCAACTTTAGGCCAGTGCCTGTGGATGATTGACCGTCCATCCTTCGGCCTCTTCAGGAACACTTCAATATCGAACCCTGGGTGTTGTATGAAAACTTTCCTCACCTCCTGACCAAAGAGGTGGTTTGAGAGGTAATCATTAGTTAACACTGAAAACAAGGATGTGCATAAATATCTTCTCTATATTGGAAACGGGGCAAAGGAATAAAAAAGGCAAGGTATAATAGTTAGTACCATCTTGTAAACCTCGATGCTTCCCATTGTTTCCCTGCAACACATATAAGGTAGTTAGTCATCAGTTTAAGTAAGGGTTGCATGCTATTAGCAAAATATGTTGATGAAAAATAAGCACATTGCAGATTCATCAGATTAATTCAAGCCACATGGAAAATCCATTTATCCAAACCAAGCATGATTAAGAACAAGCAAATATAGCACTTGTATATGTTTCTCATGTATTAAGTGCCGCCAAATTCAATTTATTCCTGACATGTTATACAATAGCAGAATGCAGCCAGAGCAATTGAACATCGCATTGCAGAATTAAACCAAGCAGTTAACTAAACACCACAACAAATGAACCAAATGTTAACTGAGCACCACATTGCACAATATAACATACTCCTAATAGAAGATCAGACAGTTAACCAAACCAAGCATGCTTAACAATTTGGAAATATAGCAATTGTATTTGTTTCTCATGTATTTAGTACAGCCAAATTCAATTTATTCCTCACATGGTATACAATAACAGAATGCAGTCACAACAACTGCACATCGCATTACAGAATTGAACCAAGCAGTTAAATAAACACCACAACAAGTGAACCAAGCCACAACAAATGAACCAAGCAGTTAACTAAACACCAATTGAACAATATAACATACTCCTAATAGAAGATCAGACAATTAACCAAACCAAGCATGCATAACAACTTGGAAATATTGCACCCTAAAGAATTGAACATCACATTTACAGAATTGAACCAAGCAGTTAATTAAACACCACATTGCATGACATATATAACATATACACTATAGAAGAAGATTGCATGGTAAAATTAGATAGCACAATTCACTAGAATTTGTTAAGGAAAGGCAGTAGCTAGCAAACTGAACATGGGTCCTTATAGTGAGCTAATAAGACAAGCTACTCCTCATTGTCGGAGATATCGATGAAGATTGGCTCCTTGGACATGGAAGAGGGCGAGGCCTCTGCATCGTGGGTGTCCTTGTGTAGTGGTGAGTTGCCTGAGCCGCTCCGGGCACCAACCTGCTGTCTCTCGAGATGAGGTAAGCACGTGCACGCTGAGAAAACACCTCGTAGTCTTTGTCGAAGGCACCGACGGTGGCCTCGAGAAAATGCCACGAACTGTCGTTTAAAGCAGCCAACCGCATCGCGGCGTCGGTGCGCGAGGCGTCAACGGTGGCCTCAACGGCGAGGTGCTCCTCCAAGATCTAGGGGTCGGCACAAATGGCAGCCATCGCGACCTCATCCGCATGTGCGGCCGTGATTTGCTTCTCCGCTACCAAATGCTCCTTGAGGTCCTGGCTATACTACGTGCACCATGGCTTAGGCTGGCACTTATTTGTTGGAGGGGTCAGAGATTTGGGTGGAAGGTGTCACGCTCACGCCGGCGGTCGGGGCATGTGGGATGTGGAAGGAGGAGGAGGATGGGGTCGGGTGTGGATTACCTGCCTGGATAGGCGAGGCTGAGCAGCGTGAAGGAGGGTCATCGGCGAGGAGGCGGCAACGCTGCAAGCAAGGAGTGAAGGTTTCAACTTCGAAAGGAAGGCGGAAACATGTGAAATGTGGCTTTTGGTAAGGGGGAGGGGTGGGGAGGTAGATAATTCCGCGGAAGCCGAAAATTTGGAATAGTTTCAGCCAAAAAACTGGCGCGCAAAGTGTCATCAGACACGGTACCTTATTCAGACACGGTCGGAAGATATTTTGTGCTGCATCTCACATGGTTGGTTATAATAAACTATGTGGGATCCACTTCATTTTTTGTCATGATTTGAATTACATAATGGGGTCACAGTGGCCATGGACGGTGTTTGAATTGCTAGACCTTTTATCTGCAGTGATCATGCAACTATATATGTGTCATAAAAGAATTGGAATTTTTCAAGGTTCGTTTGGAAATTTTAATGCATTAAGTGAGTTTTCAATGCATTTATGTGCATAATTCAAATTTGAACTACATGCACATGCTCAAGTGCATATAAATTGGTTGAAAACTCAAATCTTTGTCCTTGGTTGCATGCTTAGGTCCCATGCAAGAAATGGGAATGAATTTCAAACAGCAGGGCACCGTTGATTGCCGGAAAAACATGGAGATGCCTGGTTTTAAATCCTAGTAAATCCAAAACTCGTTCGAAATTCATAAAACTTGGCATGCTATCATGGAGCGGCATCAACATGTCGTGGTAAATTTTTTGTCCCATTTGGGGCAGGTTTGGGTATATGCTTCACACAAACCAGAGCTGCTCACAACAAGCATGATGGTTTCGATAGGGAACGCCCCACCTTTGGGGACGAAACGATATCCATTGCCTCTTATTGCTTTCACAATTTTTCTCGTGTCAACATAGAACAACAGGAGTGTCGTGTTATTTTTTGTGATTTTTCAGGGTTCGTTTGGACATTTTTATGCATTAAGTGAGTTTTCAACGCATTTATGTGCATAATTGAAATTTGAACTACATGCACATGCTCCGGTGCATATAAATTGGTTGAAAAATCAAATCTTTGTCCTTGGGTGCATGCTTAGGTCCCATGCAAGAAATGGGAATGAATTTCAAACACTAGGGCACCGTTGATTGCCGACAAAACATTAAGAAGCCTGGTTTTTAAATTTTAGTAAATCCAAAACTCGTCTGAAATTCATGAATCTTGGCATGCTTTCATGGAGCGGCATCAACATGCCGTGGTAAATTTTTTGTCCCATTTGGGGCAGGTTTGGGTATATGCTTCTCACAAACCAGAGCTTCTCACAACAAGCATGATGGTTTCGGTAGGGAACGCCCCACCTTTGGGGACGAAACAATATCCATTGCCTCTTATTGCTTTCAAAGTTTTCCTCGTGTCAACTTAGAACAACAGGAGTGTTGTGTTATCTTTTGTTATTTTTCGGGGTTCCTTTGGACATTTTTATGCATTAAGTGAGTTTTCAATGCATTTTTGACCATAATTCAAATTTGAACTACATGCACATGCTCCGGTGCATGTAATTTGTTGAAAAATCAAATCTTTTTTCCTTGGGTGCATGCTTAGGTCCCATGCAAGAAATGAGAATGAATGTCAAACACCCTGCCACCGTCGCTCGGCCGCAAACATTGAGATGCCTGGTTTTTAAATTCTAGTAAATCTAAAACTCGTCTGAAATTCATGAAACTTGGCATGCTATCATGGAGTGGCATCAACATGCCGTGGTAAACTTTTTGTCCCATTTGGGGCAGGTTTGGGTATATGCTTCTCACAAACCAGAGCTTCTCACAACAAGCATGATGGTTTCGGTAGGGAACAACCCACCTTTGGGGATGAAATGATAGCCATTGCCTCTTATTGCTTTCACAATTTTTCTCGTGTCAACATAGAACAACATGAGTGTCATGTTATTTTTTGTGATTTTTTGGGGTTCGTTTGGACATTTATATGCATTAAGTGAGTTTTCAAGGCATTTATGTGCATAATTCAAATTTGAACTACATGCACATGCTCCAATGCATATAAATTTGTTGAACAATCAAATCTTTATCCTTGGGTGCATGCTTAGGTCCCATGCAAGAAATGGGAATGAATTTCAAACACTAGGGCACCGTTGATTGCTGGCAAAACATTGAGATGCCTGGTTTTTAAATTATAGTAAATCCAAAACTCGTCTTAGATTCATGAAACTTGGCATGCTATCATGGAGCGGCATCAACATCCCGTGGTAAATTTTTTGTCCCATTTGGGGCAGGTTTGGGTATATGCTTCTCACAAACTAGAGCTTCTCACAACAAGCATTATGATTTCGGTAGGGAACGCCCCACCTTTGGGGACGAAACGATATCCATTACCTCTTATTGCTTTCAAATTTTTCCTCGTGTCAGCTTAGAACAACAGGAGTGTTGTGTTATTTTTTGTTATTTTTCGGGGTTCCTTTGGACATTTTTATGCATTAAGTGAGTTTTCAATGCATTTTTGTCCATAATTCAAATTTGAACTACATGCACATTCTCTAGTGCATATAAATTGGTTGAAAAATCAAATCTTTTTCCTTGGGTGCATGCTTAGGTCCCATGCAAGAAATGAGAATGAATGTCAAACACCCTGCCACCGTCACTCGGCGGCAAACATTGAGATGCCTGGTTTTTCAATTCTAGTAAATCCAAAACTCGTCTAAAATTCATGATACTTGGCATGCTATCATGGAGCGGCATCAACATGCCGTGGTAAATTTTTTGTCCCATTTGGGGCAGGTTTGGGTATATGCTTCTCACAATCCAAAGCTTCTCACAACAAGCATGATGGTTTCAGATAGAACACCCATGTGCAAAGTAAGAGCAGGATTTGTGCATCTCTTGAACACTAACGGTTCTTTTGGATGACCCGTGTGAACCACTTACAAACAATTTCATGCGATTTGCATCTGTCATATTGGGTATGTTGTCATTTGTCAAACTAGAAAGATTGACATTTGTTGATCTAGTAACATTGCCAGTTGCCAACCTTGTAACACTGCGATTTATCAAAATATGAAGCTAAACATCACTAGCAGTATCTAATTTTTGCAACTAAAATTCAGTAATTAAGCATAGATGGAGGCGAGGAGGCGTGTTTAGCCAGGCGTGCAGCGGGCGGTGTAGTACTATTCGATTTCACAACGGGCGGCGTAGTTCCCGATATGGCTTTAATACAGACGCGGGAGAGGGTAGCTGTTCCTGAAATGTTGAACGGACAATGATGCATCCTCCTTCAATTAGCATCTTGTGAATGCATGAGGGAGATAATGGGAGGACCAGGAAAAGAGAGGCAGCACGATGTGAATGCAACGCAGTTTGCACTCATATAAAGGCGCCCCTCCATTCCAATGCATCTACCAAATCATATGCACCTTAGCATTTGCCTACGGACCTACAATAATAAACGCAAAAGTTCCCGATATGTGCACGAGCAGCCAGTGGTTGTGCCAGATGGTCCACGATGTCGGTCTGCGGCATGGCACCATGGATCGTCCCCATATGGTGTTGGCGACCGGCTGGTGGATGGCCGCTGTTGACGCCAGCTACGACTCTTAGTTGCACCAGATGATCGTTCGCACCACCAATAGGTTCGCCGTCGTCAAGAAGCTCGCCGATGACATCGCCGTACTCCTCCAGCCTGCGTGCCTGGGCTCCTCATTTCTTGCCACCCTAATCGTCCTCCATGGTCGGAACCTCTTTCAAGAACTAGTGGCCCTGCGACTGCCCACCGACGCCATGAAGAATGTCCACCTGGAGGTCACGCTCGCCGCGAGGCACCTCGCCCTACAAGAAACCGTCGACCTACACATCCATGTGTGTGAGCGAATCGTGTACATAGGTATCTACAAGGCCAGTGAGTACTATGTTGGCCTTCTTTAGCCGGTCGGAAGCCTTGGATGCCTTTGTTGAGAAGAACCTTGACCTCGCCACAAAAGCCGCTGCTCCTTAGCCGACGGTCGGTAGCCCGGTCGGCGCACTGAGTTGAGGAGGAGGAGGTTGTATGTTGATGGATGCATATTTCTTCTCGCCTCCTTTAACCGCCACTGCGATCGCATCATCGTGGCCTTAATTCTTATTTTGCTATTGTATTCTCGTTCCAGTCAATACAGACATGTGCGATCCCTTTGCTCAATACAGACATGTACATTCCAGTCTTATTTTGTTTGGCTTGAATGAAGGTCTATCCCGCCGTAAGGCGCCGCGGCGTGCTCTACTCGCGTCCGTTGGCGCGCTCTGCTCGCGTGCGTCAGCGCGCTCGGCTTGTGGACAGATTTTCCTTGCGTGCTCAATGGCTATATTCATATACATATGGTTGCTCGCCGTTTAGGCGACCGTGGAGTGCTTTGCTCACGTCCCTCCATGCGCGCTCCGCCAACGGTTGGGCGGGCGGATGATCACGTCGGGGGCCCCGTATGCATGCGGTTGCGCCGTGAGCGTTGCCACGCGATGTAGTTACGTGCGGCACGATGGAGTTACGTGCTGCAAATTAGAACTGCCATCAGGGCCTGCCGATATTCCTGGCCATCCGGCTTCCCCTTTAATTCCCGCGGCCATTATAACCTTACTCTCTTGAACCTTTCAATCGCGCCCCACAACACAACAAGCACACCCATGACGACACATAGAGAGGGGATGTCCTGCAGCGCTCCAATGGAGTTCAACGAGCATAGAGTGGAGACCCACGTGAGGAAGACGAATCTCTCGGCAGTGTACACCATCGACCCGGCCGTGCTGCACGACTACATCAACAGCGTTGATCAGTTGCTTGCTGGAGACAATTACAAGGTGGTCGGCATCGACCTCCAGTACACCGACGGTCATCCCGACATATATCAGAAGGTTGCTATCACCCAGTTGTGCATGTGCCATCATGTCCTCATCTACCACTACTGCATTGGCCATAGAGCCCTGCGACTGTTTCAACAGGTTTGTTAATAGCACTGACTACAAGTTCGCCACGGTGGAAACCACCAACAATGTAAAAGCGCTCAGTGTTACGGGCTTGGCTTGCAAGGACCTTGTCGAAATCCATGACCACTATAGGGTCTGGGGCAGCATGAAGAAGGACTCCTCGGTCGAACTCGCCTCGACTATCATCGACCCCTAGTACGAAAAGATGAAGCAGGATGCCCAGAGAACATGTCCCGTATCCTGGCATGGGGCCTAGATGCGGCAAATAGATGAACCTCACCTCAGGTTTGCGGCCAACGGTGTGTACACATGCTACGAGATGCACAGGCAGATCATTGACATGAGGAAGTGCCTCATTACCCAAATCGACGAGCCTGGATCGAGCCACAAGCAGAGCAAGCACCACAAGAAGTAGATGATGATCAAGTGATCGTTTATGCTAGTTAATCATGCATGGAATATATAGTTTACTTTATTGGTGTGTGGAAATGTCATGTGTGTAGTAGCCACCTATGTAATTATGCATGTAATAGTTTACTTTGGTATGTGGAAATGCCATGGTTGTAGTAGCCACCTATGTAAGTGGATGTTTAATTTGGTTATGCAAGAATGTCCTTATAAGTGTGTATATATATATATGTTCTTGTTCTGTATGCAATCCCATCGCACAACACACACGTCTTATTAGTAGTAATCGTCTATGTTATTATCTGTATTCACACACATTTCTGATTAGAGACCTGTTTGCCGCGTATCACACACATCTTGTTCATTTGAACCGTTTCTGTTCTCATGTCTCAACGCAAGTAGTTTATCCGAGTGAACCGCATGTCGTATATCGCACACACCTTTGATCTGGCTGCCCGTTTCTTTTGTTCCTCCTGATCGCAAACAGTTAATTGAGATGAATCATATGCGTTGCATCGCACGCGCAACTAAAATCTGAACCATGTTTAATGCATCCTCCATCGCAAATGTTTTGCACCTTTTTTGATGGTTTTTTACACCACCATTTGTGATTATGGCATCGCACAAAGTTTCATTGAAGGGTCTCTGATCGTAGTATCGCGTTAGCAGCATCTTGCAGTAGTGGTAGTTTGTTTTTATATTTCTACCTAATTGGTCTATCGCACACGGTTCGTCCTAATTTCCAAATAAACTTACCCGCCCTTAGCTTGCACATGTGGTGGTTTTACAGCGCACTTGCTTTGCACACGGTTAAGCCAGTACATCCACCTTTGCTCGTGCTTGCGCAGGCGTGGTGATTCACAGCGCACTTGAATCACACATGGTTAAGATATTATACCCATGTCCGTTGAGCGTCATCAGAGTCTTTGCACAAAAAATAATGTTAGAGAGGGTCAGAAGACAACCACACTAGCATGTGGACCAAATATATATGTGTGAAAAGGGTAGTCTATGATGTTCAGAATTCCAATGCACAACTTTGACCGCGCGGGCCCATGGTTGGGCGCTTCGTCGAAGATCGATGAGAGGGCCGAAAAGTCAAGAACCACCTGGAAGTGGCCAAATATATGAAGGAATATTGGGGATGTTTATAACTTTAAATACACAATGCATAACTTTGGTGGCACGTGCCTCGCAAACCCGAAAGCACCCTTGGATATATATATATATATTTCCTATCTAGGATGCTTGGCCCACCACCTCCCACTTCGTGTCAGCGGGGCGGATGCATGTAATGATCGATACTTTGGTCATAAATGCATGTTGTCATGACCTACCATTAGATGGACCAATGAATCTATCATTTGGTCAAATGACAACAATTTTTGTCGATAAACCGCTTGGGCCAATATATTGAACCATCATAAAAATCACACGAGAGGTACCACAAAACCAGCACCTCTTGCCTGTGGCCCAAAATGATGTACGTCGGGAAGGGGTGATGTGTGTTTTCAATATAGAATAACATAGAATTTAGATGTGTTTCCTACCTCTCGATACAGACAACAACCAAGAAGGAAAGGTAGTTAAGGACGAGATACGCATGGTATGATGTAGGTCGAACCGAGCAATCCGAGCATGTGGGAGGGAATCCTGAAAACGCATGAGCTCGAGCTTTCGTTGAGCGACATGTGACGGTGACTGGCCCTAACACGAACTAGGAGGAATCCATTCATGGCCAACACATACCCCTCATTATTGGTCAATGGGATGATATATACACACTCATGGATCCCACAGATATGTGTGTCGTCACAAAAAACCGCAAAAGGGAGACATGGTCGATCAGAAGACCCCGTATACACTGCATGCGGCACGAAAATATGTATGGTACGATGGTGTGTGATGTGTGTAAATCCCAAATGCACAACTTCGATGGGCCACCAACTACATTCCAGAACGAACACCGTACCCGACTCCAAGCCTGGTTCAATACGTACGATGTCAGTTTCCCAACTTCGAGGCAGCGGCGGGGGGGGGGGGGGGGGGTGGTCGTCCCACGCATGCGCTCAAACTCTATTTGGTCTAGCATGGGACACGTCTATATCTATCCCCCTATATAGTGTGCGAATAACTTTGAAAGTTGGTCGTTGGATGAAGCCAATTCTATGGTACAGAGATGGCAAATCCAAGCACTACTAGCCATTCGATAACATCTACATTCCACCAGATTCTGCCACATGTACAATCTAGAAGACTCCATGGTTGAACTTAAGCATAGTGCACAAACCTCAAAACACAATCACTTCTCCTTTGGTCTCTAGAATCTTCCATATCTTAATTGCACAAACTTTTTTTCTAAATGAATTGTCACTTTTGTATTTACTTTACGCTTTACAATGCACAATTCCATGAATCCTAAAATAAGTTTTTTTATAAAACTAATTGATTTTGGATGAGATGAACTATAAGAATTAAACGAACATCTACATCATGCATATATGACTCAAAGCTCACATGTTATAGCGTGGTATTTATTCATAATTTGGTTACCAAATCTCATGCGTGCAATGCACGTGTACCTTACTAGTATAAATAGGAAACCATCATGGTCAAACATTTCTAGTTGTTGGGTCAAAGGGATAGATTGTGTGGGCCCCCTGATTGTCGGTAAAGGATAGTATATATACCTCGGGGAGCCCATAGATATGCGTCGCGTCTATAACTCGCATAAGGGAGACATGCTCGCAAAGAACACACTGCCCCCTATACCCGACATGGAACTTGAAAAAGGTTTATATAAGCGCCATGACAGGTCAAGTCAATCATTCTTTAATTTTTTTAGAGGAAAAAATAACCTATAAAACATAGTAGGTTTATATAATCGCCATGATAGGTCAAGTCAATCATTCTTTAATTTTTTAGAGCAAAAAATAACCCATAAAAACATAGTATACAAATTTGCAAAACAAGGATCCCAAGGTTTATATAAATGCCATGATAGGTCACTATAGAGATATAATATATCTCTATAATGACCGTGTCATAGCATTTAAATGAAGCTTGAGGTATGCAACTTCCCACCGGGTCACTCATCCTTGGACTACTCCGGCCCGAGCACGCTTAACTTCTATGTTCTATTCGACTAGGCTAGCAGATGGGAAGCAGGCCCTTGCTGATAAGAATTGCCTCCTTGCCATTAAGGCATTTCATGCTGGTCACCCTGGGACCTACTCCCTCCTATCTGCTACCTCTTGAGCATGCGTTGGTTTTCCCTTGAAGAGGAAAGAGTGATGCAACAAAGTAGCGTAAGTATTTCCCTCAGTTTTTGAGAACCAAGGAATCAATCCAATAGGAGATTACACGCAAGTCCTTCGTACCTGCACAAACAAACAAGAACCTCGCAACCAACGCGATAAATGGGTTGTCAATCCCTTCACGGTCACTTATTAAATTGAGATCTGATAGAGATAATAAGATAAGTATTTTTGGTATTTTTGTTGTATAGATTGGAAAATAAAGATTGCAAAATAAACAGCGACAGAAATGGCGTGTTGACGGGAGAATAATATAATGGAGAATAGAACCGGGGGCCATAGGTTTCACTAGTGGCTTCTCTCAAGATAGCAAATTCTACGGTGTGTGAACAAATTACTGTCGAGCAATTGATAGAAAAGCGCATAGTTATGAGAATATCAAGGCATGATCGTGTATATAGGTGTCAAGTCCACGACAAATTAGACCAAAATGATTCTGCATCTACTACTATTACTCCACACATCGACCGCTATCCAGCATGCATCTAGAGTATTAAGTTCATAAGAACAGAGTAACACATTAGGCAAGATGACATGATGTAGAGGGATAAACTCAAGAAATACAATATAAACCCCATATTTTTATCCTCTATGGCAACAATACAATATATGCCTTGCTGCCCCTGCTATCAGTAGGGAAGGACACCCCATGATTGAATCCAAAGCTAAGCACTTATGCCATTGCAATAAAGATCAATCTAGTAGGCCAAACCAAACTGAGAATTCGAAGAGACTTGAAAAGATATTAAATCATGCATAAAAGATTTTAGAGAAGAATCAAATATTGTTCATAGATAATCTTGATCATAAACCCACAATTCATCAGATCTCGACAAACACACCGTAAAAAGGAATTACATCGAATGGATATCCAAGAGAATCGAGGAGAACTTTTGTAATGAGATCCAAAGAGAGAGAAGAAGACATCTAGCTAATAACTATAGACCCGGAGATCTGTGGTAAACTACTCACACATCATCGGAGACGCGATGGTGTTGATGTAGAAGCCCTCCGTGATCGATTCCCCCTCCGGCGGAGCGCTAGAAAAGGCCCCAAGATAGGATCTCACGGGTACGGAAGGTAGCGGCGGTGGAAATAGGGTTTCGTGGTGCTCTCGGGTGTTTTCGGGGTATATGAGTATATATAGGCGAAAGAAGTAGGTCAACGGAGCCACGATGGGCCCACGAGGGTGGGGGGCGCGCCCTCCTTCCTCGTGGCCGCCTCGTTGCTTCCTTGACGTCCACTCCAATTCTCCTGGATTGCGTTTGTTCCAAAAATAACTCTCCCGAAGGTTTCATTCCGTTTGGATTCCATTTGACATTCCTTTTCTGCGAAACACTGAAATAGGCAAAAAAATAACAATTTGCACTGGGCCTTTGGTTAGTAGGTTAGTCCCAAAAATAATATAAAATGTATATTAAAGCCCATTAAACATCCAAAACAGATAATATAATAGCATGGAACAATCAAAAATTAAAGATACGTTGGAGACGTATCACTATCACACACATTTGTGCTTGTAGAAACTGTGTGGGATATTTACATGGTGGGTGTGTCGCCGCTAGCCTTCAATGAGCACTAACACTGCTAGCGGGAAAACGATGGTAGAAGAGGTGGGAAACCGATGAGAGGAGGGGCGAGAAACGGTAGCCTATTTAGAAAACCTAGTAGAGAAGGAAGCGTGAGCTAGAACAACGCATGCGCACAGTGCTTACCCATGTACTGCATGTGCTGTCGACAGGGCTTAGGTTGCCGTTCGATCTGGGAGCATCCAACGGTGCACATGTACGATCCGTGGGGTTTGGGTTCTGGCCAATCAGAACGCACGACTCAGATCACGCACGCATCAGGGGGGAAGGGGGGCATCGGCCACGGTTTCATAGGAAAACGACTTTCGTGAGTGAACCGTGTGCTATTTGAAAACATTTCATCAGAAGAATCTCGGTTTTTAAATCCTGTAAATCCAAAACTAACAAGAAAATCGTGAAAATCGGGATGGTGTCACGACATGGCATATATATGTCAAGGAATTTTTTTCGTCCATTTTGGTGCATTTTTATTACAAGACTCTCTCAAAGAAGCCTCGTGGTTTTGACAGGGAAACGTGTCCCCTTGTGGGTGAAACATAATCACTGCCTATTTTTGCATTGTATTCTCTTCTACGGGCAACACGGAATGACAGGTTATCCGTGCCAAAATTTAAACTTATTCATGGTTCGTTTGGCCTTTTTATACACTAATTGAGTTTCCTGGGCATTTAATGTCCATAATTCAAATCTGAACTTTAAATACATGCTCTAGTTCACCAAAATGGCTAGAAAATTTATACATGTGTCCTTGGGTGCATGATTAGGTCTCCAATTCCAGGAATGGGAACGAATTACAACCGTACCCGCATCCTAGCTCGTCCTCAAACATTTGGATCCTCGGTTTTATAGGCCCCGTAAATCCTAAACTCACCAGAAAGTCATCAAAGGTGGCATGGTGTCACGTCATGGCACATATATGTCGTGGTAAAACATTGTCCAATTTAGGCCAAGCTTTATCACAAAACTCTTACAAACCGGAGCTTCTCTCAAAGAAGCCTCATGGTTCTAATAGGGAACGTGTTCCCCTTGTGGGCGAAACGTAATCACTGCCTCTTTTTGCCTTCTATTTTCTTCCACCGGCAACATAGAATGACATGATATATGTGCTGAAATTTAAACTTATTCAGGGTTAGTTTGGCCTTTTTAAACACTAATTGAGTTTCCTAGGCATTTAATGTCCATAATTCAAATATGAACTTCAAGTACATGCTCCAGTTCACCAAAATGGCTAGAAAAAACACATGTGTCCTTGGGTGCATGTTTAGGTCCCATGCCAGGAATGGGAACGAATTACAACTGTACATGTGTCCTGGCTCATCCTCAAACATTTCGAATCTCGGTTTTTAAATCCCCATAAATCCAAAACTCACAAGAAAGTCATCAAAGGTGGCATGGTGTCACGTCATGGCACATATATGTCATGGTAAAAACATTGCCAATTTGGGCCAAGCTTTATTACAAACCTCTTACAAACTAGAGCCTGTTGCAAGAACCCTCGTGGTCTCGATAGGGAAACGTGTCCCCTTGTGGGCCAAACGATAATCACTCCCTCTTCTAGCCTCGTAGTATTTTCTTCTACACGGGACACGGAACAATGGGAGATTCACGCTGAACTTTGAAATTATTCAGGGTTCGTTTGACCTTTTTTATTCATTAATTGAGTTTTATAGGTATTTAATGCCCATAATTCAAATCCAAACAACAAATGCATGCTCCAGAGCAGCAAAATGGCTAGAAAAATGTACATGTTTCCTTGGGGTGCATGTTTAGGTCCCATGGAATGAATGGGAACGAATTCAACCGTCTCGCTGTCCTGGCTTGGACACAAACATTGCGAATCTCGGTTTTTAAATCTCTGTAAATCCAAAACTCACCAGGAAATCATGAAACTTGGCATGGTGTCACTAAATGGTACATATAATTGTCCAATTTGGGCGAAGCTATATTACAAGCCTCTTACAAACCGGAGTCTGGCACAACCCTCATGGTTCCGATAGGGAATATTGCCCCTCTTATGGGCGAAATGATAATCGCTACCTCTTCTCTCCTTGAACTTTGGATTCTACAGGCAACATAGAATAACAGGAGTGTCGGGCTGAAATTTGTAACTATTCAGGGTTCGTTTGGCTAGTGTATATATCACTAATTACTAAGTTTTCTACGGATTTAATGTAGTCCATAATTAAAATTTGAACTACAACCACATGCTCCAGTGAAGCAAAATTGGTGGGAAATCGTAAATGTGTCATTGGGTGCATGTTTAGTTCTTATTTAAGGAATGGGAATGAATTACAAACTTGTCGTCATCCTGAAACATTGAGAATCTCGGTTTTTAAATCCCAGTAAATCAAAAACTCACCCAAAAATATGAAACTTGGCATTGTTTCGTGACATGGCACATATATGTCGTGGTAAAAAAATCGTCCAGTTAGAGAAGAGGCGCACACATTAGTAGCCAACGAAGTCCTTTTTGAAACAAAAAGCTGACACGTTAATATCACAAACGGTTGTATTATTTTAACCTTGTTGAAATTTAACCATACTCGGTGGCGTGCGTGCAGCTGTTTGATTAGACGGGACGAGCGGGAGAAGTCCACCATGCAGGCTCTATGGGACACATGCGAGTAGTCCCCCGTGCAGGCTCAACGGGACGTGTGCATCCTGTCCACCTTGTAGGCTCGACGGGAGACGTGCGAGCAGTAAGGCCGCCCATGCTCACCGGGAAGCGAGCTCTTTGACCTCCGTGCACCAGCCGCCGCCCACCTCGCTCACAACTTCTCCATTAATGGGTTAATTCAAGCACCTGGACGGAGGGTGTTTGCTTGTGATCCCATGGCAGCATTTTCTTTGTTCGTGTTTTCAACTCATATTCCTTCCTAATTTAAATTGCCACATAGGGCAACGGATAATACGACCACAACTAAAATGGCAACGGATAATACGATGACAAATTTACAATGGCGCAGATAATAATTGTCTTACATATTCCGAATAATTTAAAATGCCACATGTGGCAAAGTCCGGAAGACACGAGGGCAAGAGAAGAAGGAAATTGCAGACAACGATCTGGGTCGCTACCCTCTCTACTCGTCGATGGATCGCCGGGCAACGACATCCTCCAGCTCCTTCTTCAATTCTTCACGACTTTGCTTGAAAGCAGCCATGGATTCCTCCACCTCCTACTCGTGCTCGATCCGGAGCTTCCTCAAGTCACCCATCAGTTCCTCAATGATCGATGTCAGCGTCATCCCCGAGACACTGCTCTGCTCATGCAGCATCTTCCAGCCGGCGGCCTCCTCCTCCTTCTCAGCGAGCAACTTGAGGATCTTCGCAATGTCACCCATGAGTTGCTCGACGAGGCCAGTTGCCTTGTCAACCGAGCCATCGCTGATCTTGAGCAGCTTCATCAAGCCATTGACCAACTCCTGTTGCGTAGTGACGCCAGTGAGAATTCCATCATCGCCGGCGAAGGACTTCAGGAACGCCGGCTAGTCACGATGGCTGACGCCGCGGATGCGCTTGTGAGAGCACTCGAGTGCCCGTGAGAGCTCGTTCAAGGGCTCCGCGACGCGCCGGGACATCTCTGCTGCGGCTGCGGCTTCGCGGCGGGACGTCTCTAGTGCTTCCACGGCCTTGGTCTTTACTGCCTGGTTATATGTGCACCCTAAACTCCTCCTACCGGTCATGGCGGAACGACTTCGTAGGAAAGACCAGTTTTGTGGGTGATGAGGAGAGGAACTGTGAAGTAATCTTCGAGTGCGCAGTTTTCATAGACCGGTGCTAATTGTGAACACATATTAGTTTGATAGTTATGAAAAGATTTGCAATTACTTATTGCGTTGTAATCTACAATGTGACGAGAAACAAGGTCAAAATTTATTGATGGCAGAAGGTTGACCACGTGGTTGCTCATAGTTGAGGCGGCCCCGGCGCGCTCTGCTCACGTCCGTCCGCGTGTTTTGCTCGCCATTGAGGCGGCCACGGCGCGCTCCACTCTGACGCCCCTGCGCGCTCTACTTGCCGTTGAAGCAAATTTACAATGGCAATGATTAATAATTCTTAATAATTGTCTTACATATTCAGGATAATTTAAAATTCCACATGCGGCAAGGCCCAGAACACTCACAACCTACATATGCATACAATTATAATAAAATATAAGCTAAAAGGCTAAGCTGGCGGCCTTGCGACGATGGTCTTCTCGGACTCCATGATCAGCATAGCACCCTTGCGGCCGTATGTGTAACTTACTAATCATCGCACACGAGTACTCGCAGACGCATCGCGTGTGATACTCCTAGCCACCGCAAGCAACTAGTTTGTATTTTTCAAAGTTTTTTGTACACACAGAATCGCACCCGAACTAACACTACTAGGGAAAACCTTGTACATAGAACTTTAGCAGTAGCGCATGTTAAAAAAGCACGCTAGTGCTAAGTAGTAGTAGCGCGTTGGCGCAAACCGCGCTACAAATACAATTTTAGCAGTAGTGCGCCGATAGGCTACACATAGTAGCAGCAATCTACTACGAACAGCGGTACTGCTAGTTGGTTTGTAGTAGCGCGTTTACGCAGAAAGGCGCTACTGCTGAAGGAAATAAAATTAAATGAAAATCAAATAGAAAAGTAAATGAAAATGAAAGAAATAGAAAAATGAGAAAGGAAAAGAATAAAATGTAAATAAAAATAAATGAAAAGATGGAAGAAGAGAAAGGAATAGTAGTGGCACATATCCGGAAGCGCGCTATAGCTAACTTAGCAGTAGCGCACTTCCCATAACGCGCTACTGCTAGTTTTGACTTAACCGCGCGGTTTGTTCCTCCCCACGACCACTTCCCCCAAGTCCAAACTCCTCCGCGCTGTTGCCGCCACCGTCACCGGTCGGCCGCCGCGCGCCGCCCCCGACCAAGGATTCAACGCTGCCCCTGACCCCAACCTCAACGCCGCCCCCGACCTCGACGCCGCCCTCTGCCGCGCGCCCGAGCCCCGTCCCCGACCTCGATGCCGCTTGCCCCTCCCTCGCCGCAGGCACCCGAGGTGAGCACGCCTGCTCCTCCCCCTCTCCTACCTCTGCCTAGGGTTCTTCAATTTTTAATTGCATCAAATTAGTTAGGGTTCATCTAGGGGTGGAAATGAATTGGATATTTTCTTGATTCAGAACGGATACGAATAATAGCGACATATTGCTTAAGTGTATTAGTCAATAGCTATGTGACATGAAGTATTCAACTTGTGACATACAATAAGTCAATGACAAATAGGTTTATGAATAAACACTATTGTAATGCATAATAATTTCTAAGATTAATCATAAAACGAGTAAAATTATTTGACTATTAAGTTGGGTAATTGGAATATTCGATCGAATACGAATATCGGATATTTCGTATTATCCGCTACCACTTTCCACCCCTAGGTTCATCAAATTAGATGGTAAATAGGGCAATAGTTCCTAGGTACTAATTAGTTAGTAAGAACTAGGTACTAATTATGTACTAGTTTAATTTTATTTATAGTAAGTTTATTTTTAGTAAGAACTAGTTGAATTAATAGAACTAGTTGAACATGTCCTGTTTTTGTTATTTTTTTAGTTAAAGGAATTATTCCCGCATCGACGTCGATGATGCCTATCCCGCATCCTCGTCTTCGAATTGGCGGAGGACACGTGCTTGACCAGATGGGCCATGTCCGAGACTGGGCTCCGCCGGGCTGGTACTGGAGGCGCTACCTACCGGGGGTGCAGCTTGGTGAGGAGCCAGCCCGTCGTTGACCCAAACCTTCTTCGGTGGAAGTCGCGTGGGCCAGTGACGGTGCAGAGGCTTGAGGACCCCGCGGAGGTGGTATGTCACCGTGTCAGGGAGGAGGACACGCACGTCCATCGCTACTTGTTTCTGTTGGAGGACAGGTTCTTCGATACCTGGCAGGTTCTCCAGGGATCTCACTAGAGCTATGATCCTGTGATGGTTCCTTCTCTTTGGGTGTCCACCGCCCGCGCTGATACCCGTCGTGCACTACAGTTTTAGTTGTATTAGTGATGTTATATGTATGATACTACTCGGGATGTATTAGTGATAATATTCGACGATGTACGGACGCATGAGATGATTTACTTTTGCTTATTGAATGCATGCTAATTTGAATACTTATTTATTTTATGATTTCGTTTTGCTTATTGAATGCTCATGTTAATATGAGTCCTATAAGATATTTTTAAATGTATATCTTGTGTTGCTCAAATAGGATTTGTGCTTGCCCAAGTGGCCGGTCATGTTTGCAGGTTACACCTCTGAGTGGCCTATGTTTTGCCGAAGTGTTGATTTATTTCCGTTTCGCAAATTTCATGCGCTCGATATGTCCTATTTTAGCAAAGGTCATGCCGGATTTTTCTGTGAATTTTGGCATGACTTGTGCCAGAATATGTAGGAAATATCAAATGCCCCAGATTTTTGTGTTGAATATCCTGGTAGTTGCCTTCGATTGATTTTCAATTAATGTTTCAACTATGAACATAGGAAATGTCCGACGATGAAAAGGATTTTGGTATTTGCGAATACTGCGAAGATGAGCGCGGCCTGTGCGTCAGAATCTTCCTAGATGATGATAGGCGCTTCAGCATCAAGCTGGACGAGAACTTTGAAGTGGATATAGTAAGTCATAACGACAAGTCTTTTTTCGTAATTAAGCATGACATCTACTTCATTTGCTTCAACTTATAATTTAATTTTTTTTACTATTGTACTAGCGTATCCCCTGCCATGCAAGAGTTTTTGTCTTGGATAAGATAGGTTTCAGTCCTATGAAAACTACTATGGAGGTAAAGAGAGTTTACATGAAGACCGAGCATGGTTATACTTTCCATGCAAAATTATACAACACAGGCACCTGCATCTATTTTGAATGCAAAACTTGGCTAGCAGTATGCAAGACTTATGCATTTGAGCCTGATATGGTTATCACCTTTGATATTCGTCCGTAAGATGATATTGATGGTAATATCGACATCTGGGTCAATGTGCATATGCCTCCAGTTATACCATTATGTGAGTTTCTCAACCATATTTATGTCTTCGATATTGTTTATTCTAAAATAGTTGACAACTAATTTCTATTGACAACTTATTTCCGTTCAAGCAAATATGTCTAGCGCTTGGTAGACATGACCTACTACTGTCCCGGATCTTCATACTGTCAAGACAAATTATTTTTCTGGACTTAAAAATCTTAGTACTCCAAACGCGCGACCAATAGTGTTCGTACTGAACTACGGTCACGTCTATTTAGGAAAGATGGTAAGATTTTTTACTATTTGTCCTCAGTGCATCTTCTGCATAAATTATTTTTTAAGCTAAACCTCATTGCTAAGTATGTACTATACGATGTTCTTCAACAGGGACTCCCGATGAATGTTTTGCCTCATTGGATCGAGACTAATGGTCGCATGAGAATTGTTGGCTTACGGCCAACATCCTACAATGCACTTTAGTGCATTCATGATTTCTAATAGCAAGGAATGCTTAATAGTGAAAGACTGGAGCAAAATTGTGAATGATCGCAGAGAAGTACTAGGGGGAAGCAATCAGAAGCGCAACCCACGATTAGGAGACAGGTTCATCTGCATGCTCCAACTTGATGAAGCAGGAGTGCTACACATGTTTTATGCTATTTTACCTGAGAGAGAGAGCAACATGAGTGATTAGCTAGCTAGAAATGAGTTATGATGATCAAATAGCTAGTGTTGGTGGTAATGACTATGATGATTATTAGCTAGTGTTGGTGGTGATTAGATATAGCTACCGCAGCTAGTGTTGGTGGTGATTAGCTAGCTAGAATGAGTTTGAAGATGATGATGTGTGCTACACTATGACTATGATGATTAAATAGCTACTGTTGGTGGTAATGACTATGATGATGATTAAATAGCTTGTGTTGGCTGATTAGATTCAAGTGGAGGCAACATGAGGTGCACATCGAAAGTACTACTAGTCCAAACTAGATCAAGTTTGGATTAGTAGTATACTTTTGACATGCACCACATGTTGGCTCCACTTGAACCTAATCCACCTTCATTTGACACACTGTTATGGACATATTCATGTAACAACCTCATAATTTGTATTATACAAAAATTTGTATAACGGCGTATAAATACACTAAAAATAAAAATATGCAAAAAATAGTACTAGTAGCGATGGACAGGAAACACGCTACTACTAGTTAGATTAGCAGTAGCGCCGGGGTAAACACGCGTTGCGGCTATATGTCTTAGCAGTAGCGTGTGCCGCACACGCTACTGCTAAGTAATAGCTGTAGCGCCTTACTAGAAGCGCGGTTCCCCGCGCTACTAATAGGCATGAAACTCACGCTACTACTAGGCTTTTCCCTAGTAGTGTAACTGTATTAACTCTGTGTGTTGTAATTTCTCATCGCAAACAGTTCATCCGAGTCGGCTGTTTGCCACGTATCACACACATCTTGTTAAGTTGAACCATTTCTATTGTGTTCGCTAATCGAAAATAGTTCGTACGAGTGAACCATATGTCCTATATTGCACATACCTTGATCTGGCTAACCGTTTTTGTTGCACTCCCTAATAGCGAACAGTTCATCGGAAAGAACTATATATCTTATATCGCACACACATTGATATGGCTGCCCGTTTCTGTTGTTCTGCCTCATCGCAAACAGTTCTAACATGTTAACCGTGTGCCCTGAATCGCACACATAACTAAAATCTGAACCGTGTTTGATGGCTCCGCCATCGCAAATGTTTTGCAGCTTTTTGATGGTTTTTTTACATCCCTGTTTGTGATTATTGCATCGCACATAGTTTCGTCAAAGGGTCTCTGATCATAGTGTCGCGTTAGCAGCATCCTGTAGTAGTGTATTAAGATAAAATCTAACCATAGCATTAGACTTTTGGATCCACATCAGTCTCTCACAAAGTAGTGCATAAACTTGGGTTTAAGCTTCTATCACTCTCACAACCCATCATCTAATAACTACTCCACAATGCATTCCTTAGACCCTAATAAGGTGAAGTGCCATGTAGTCGACATTCCCATGACACCACTAAGGGAATCACAACATACATATAATCAAAATATCGAACACATATCAAGTTTACATGATTACTTGCAACAAGATTTCTCCCGTGACCTCAACAACAAAAGTAACTACTCACAAATGATAATCACGCTCAAGATCAGAGGGGTATTAAATAGCATGGCAGACCTAAAAATATAATCTTCCACCAAATAAACCATATAGTAATCAACTACAAGATGTAATCAACACTACTAGTCACCCACAAGCACCAACCTAAGGTTCCGGTGCAAAGATTGAACACAAGAGATGAACTAGGGTTTGAGAGGAGATGGAGCTATTAAAGATGTTGATGGATATTTCCCTCCCCAAGATGGGAGAGTTGTTGGTCATGATGATGACGGCCAGGAGGGAAGTTCCCTCGACGGAATCGCTCCGCCGTAGGGCAAAAGTACTCCTGCCCAAGTTCCACCTCGGGACGACGGCGTTTTGTCCTGAAAGTCCCCTCCTTATTTTTCTAGGTTAAAATGACTTATATACTAGAAGAGTGGCACTAGAGGTGGGCTGAGGAGGGCACAACCCAGCAGGCCGCACCTGGGCTACCTAGCGCGCCCAGGTGGGTTGTGCCCACCTAGTGGGCCACCTCTGGTAGTTATTTTCTCCAATAATTCTTATATATTCCATCAAAAATTCTCGTGAAGTTTTAGCTCATTTGGAGATGTGCAGAATAGATGATGCAAAATGGACGTATCAATCCCTCCGGTGAAATCATGTCGTATATAATTCCGCCCCACTCCTCAAAATTGAAGCCAATTCCAATGGTTAGATCTCCGTCATCGGCTCCCGCACTATAGCAAGTTTTCGATCTACGCGAGTTCGCGAATCCAAGCACTAAATTCGGGCACCATCGGCAACACAGTAAACTTCAATCTCTTCATTGATGTATGTGACATGATGTCGGTTGAAATTGCGTCTGTATTAACCCAAAGAGGAATGGAAGATGCAGTACAACTACGGTAGGTATTTCCCTCAATTATGAAACCAATATCAATCAAGTAGCTGAACCAAGCAACACTATGTAAAAGGTGCCTGCACACAAAGAACAAATAATTTCAACCCAACACATAGGAGGGGTTGTCAATCCCTCCTCGGGAAAAAGATAGATTGGTTTGTGCGATTTTGGATAAATAGATCTCGCAATAACACAAAAAAATAAAAATAAAAATATGCAACAAGGTATTTTTGGGGTTTTGGAATAATAGATCGGAAAACAAATGCGATTAGAAATAGATCTGAAGGCAACTATGATAAAGAATAAGCCCGGGGCCGTAGATGTCACTACTGGCTTCTCTCAAGAAATAGCACACGGTGGGTAAACAAATTACTGTTGGGCAATTGATAGAATATCAAATAATTATGACGATATCCAAGTCAATGATCAATATATAGGCATCATGTCCGAGATTAGTAGACCGACTCCTGCCTGCATCTCATTACTCCAGGATGCTGCTAACGCGACACTACGATCAGAGACCCTTTAAAGAAACGGTGTAGGATGCATTAATCGCAAATGGGGATGTAAAAGAACCGTCAAAAAAGATGCAAAACTTTTGTGATGGCGGATACATCAAACTCGGTTTAGATTTTAGTTACATGTGCGATGCTGGGCATACAGTTGATCTAGTAGAACTATTTGCGATGAGGCAGAACAACAGAAACGGGCAACCATATGAATGTCTGTGTGATATACGGCATACAGTTCTCTCTGATGAACTGCGTGCTATTAGGGAATGCAATAGAAACGGTCAGCCAGATCATGGTGTGTGCGATATACGACATACGGTTCACTCGGACAAACTATTTTCGATTAGGGAAGAGAACAGAAACGGTTCAACTTAACAAGATGTGTGTGATATGCGGCTTTTGCAATAAGGCAAAAGAACACAAATGATTCGTGTAAACAAGATGTGTGTGATACACAGTAAACAACCCACTCGGATGAACTATTTGCGATGAGAAATTATAACACAGACAATTACTATAGTAAGTTAGTGTGCGATTATGTTCGTACAAAAAACTTTGAAAAATGCAAACTAGTTGCTTGCGGTGGCTAGGAGTATCGCACACGATGCGGCTATGAGTACTCGTGTGCGATGATTAGTATATTACACATAATGAACGTCCGCAAGGGTGATATGCAGATCATGGAGTCCGAGAAGACCGTCGTCCGAAGGCCGCCGGATCGGCCCTTTAGCCATATTTTATTATAATTGTATGCATAAGTAGGTCATGAGTGTTTTGGGCCTTGCATCCTGTGGCATTTTAAATTATCCCGAATATGTAAGACAATTATGAACCGTTGCCATTGTAAATTTGCCTCAACGAAGAGCAGAGGGCGCGCAGGGACGCCAGAGTGGAGCACGCCGCGACCGCCTCAATGGCAAGCAAAACCCGCGGACGGATGCGAGCAGAGTGCACCGCAGGCCCCTCAGCACGAGCAATGATAACCCACAAGTATAGGGGATCACAACAGTTTTCGAGGGTAGAGTATTCAACACAAATTCATAGATTCGACACAAGGGGAGCCAATGAATATTTGAAGGTATTAGCAACTGAGTTGTCAATTCAACCACACCTGGAGATTAATTATCTGCAGCAAGTAATCAGTAGCCAAATAATATGATAGTTTTGATAATAGTAGCAGTAGCAATGGTAAAAGTAACAATGACAGAAGTGATTTTGTAGCTAGTGTAACAGTGATGATAGCAGTAGTAACTTAGCAAGAACAATATAAGATAAACTCATAGGCATTGGATCTGTGACTTGTTGGATGATATTCATCATGAGACAGTTATAACCTAGGGCGATACTGTAACGCCTAGTGACCGATGTGCCAGGTGTCCTCCAGTTATTCGCTGTTTGTTGCCATGTCATTGCTTGCGTGTCATGCATTGCATATCATGTCATCATGTGCATTTCATTTTCATACATGTTCATCTCATGCATTCGAGCATTTTCCCCATTGTCCATTTTGCAATCCGGCGCTCCTATGTCACCTGGTGTCCCTTTCTATCTCTTTTTCATGTGCGGGTGTTAAACATTTTTGGATTCGACCGAGACTTGTCATGCGGCCTTGGTTTACTACTGGTAGACCGCCTGTCAAGTTTCATGCCATTTGGACTTCGTTTGATACTCCAACGTGGGTGTTGCAGCCCAACACCCATCCAAAGTGGGCCAAAACCCACCTAAACCTGCTCCATCATCTTGGTAGTTCAATCACGATCGCGTGGCCGCAAACCGCACCTCATTTGGACTCTCCTAGCTCCCTCTACCTATAAGTATGTGCTCCCCTCCCGAAATTCGCGGATGAAGCCCTAACTTTGTCCTCTCCGCGCCGCCAGACACTTCTCCACCGCTCCGGACATGTCCGCGCCCTCGCTCTCAGCCAATCCGCGCCGGCCACGTCACCGTTCGCCGCCGTCTCCGCCGCCACGGCCCGCGGAGCCCATCCAGGTACCGCGCGGGCCCAGATCCCGCCGCCGCCTGGCCCGTTCGCCACCGCCCTAGCGCCGCCCGCTCTTCCCTAGCTCCGCCGCCACGTGCGAGCTCGCCGGCCCGCCTGCCCCGCCGCCGTTCAACATGCGCCGGAGCGCCCGCGCCTCCACCCGCCTCCCGCGCCAGGGGCTCGCCGGCCGCCCTCGCCCATCGTCGCCCCAAGCTTCTCCGGCCTCCCGCGCCGCCTTCCCGGCGTCCCCTTCGTCGCCGGACATCGCAAGCTCGCCGGAGCTCCGGCCAGATCCCGATCCGGGGAGAGTGGGATCAGATCCACCCACTCCCCCATCCAAACGCGTCTTCCCGATCCGGATCCGTGTCGTCCCGCTTCATCCGGTCCCGCGTTGACTTTTTCCCGAGAGGTCCAAATTTCACTAAGTCCCCCAGATTTCAGTAATTTTTGGGCTTTTTCATCGCATCATAACTCTCCATCCATAGCTCCGATTCATGCGTGTAGCATATCAAAATGTTCGTCTTGACGAGTACATCATTTCATCTCTTTGCGTCATTTCCATTTGAGCTCATCTTGATGCCCGAAATGCTGTTGGAAGAGGGCTATGTGATGAAGTTGTCAGATCTGTTTCATCAAATAGACTTTTGTCATTTTTGCCATGTTTAATGTGTGCATGCTATGATCCTGAGCTCTACATGTGTTTTGTTATATGCCATGCCATCTTTACAGAGGTGCTTTCCATGTATTTTTGTGATAATTGTGGTGACTAGCACAAGATTGCAAAGTAGCGTAATCGGTAATGCTGATTTCAGGGACTTAGTTTTTCACTAAGTCCTTGTCCTGATTTTGTCATTATGCTATATGTTCATGTTGTTTCCTAGTGATCTGTGCCTCTTTTGAGGATGATCAGTAAGGATGTTTTGTTAACATTGTGGTGCTCTATCCATCCATGTCTTTGTTTGCATTTATGGAGCACCCTAGCTTGAGTCAATCGAGCTCTACTTTTGCTATAAAATGATCTTGGCAGATTGTTGACATGTTTAGCGATTTTGCCGAGGATGTTCCTATTGATCCGTGCATGCTATGTTGTTGTTATTGCCATGTCTAGCTTCTATGCCATGTCTTCTTGATGGGTGTATGCTTAGTTTGTCATGCCATGCTCTGTAGTGAGTGCATCAAGCTCGTAAATATGCCTACTTGTTAACTGTTTTGCATGTTGGGTGGACTTGATTTGGTCTACTTACTATGTGGACACAATCCCTCATGCCTCAGACCCGTGTGGTTCATTCTGGTGGAAAGACATTCTCAAACTTACTCCGACTTATGGAGGCATCTCCCATGTGGTTGTTCATTCGGGGAACACGGTCCTGATGTGGAAAGACCTTTGGCTTGATGAGGTACTGGCAGAATCACACCCACGTGCATTTTCTTACGCCAAACTTGAAGATATCTCAGTTAGAAACTTCCTTGGGAGCCAAAATCTCAATGAAACTTTCCACCTTCCCCTCTCCATGCAAGCCCATGATGAGCTGAGACATATCCAGGAAATCACAGCACATGTTGGGAACCAGGTTGATGAAGTTGAGAGGGATCAGTGGTGCTATGTTTGGGGATCTGACGTCTACACGACCAAAAGTTACTACAAATTCTATTTTCGAGACATGTCAGCTCACAAAGCTTACAAATGGCTCTAGAAATCTTCCGCCATAATGAAAATCAAAGTCTTTGGATGTCTACTTCTCTCTGATCGTCTTAACACAAGGAATATGCTAAAGAGAAGAAACTATAAAATTGGAGACAACTACGGATGCATCCTCTGCGGTACTAATGACGAGGAAACTCTTGAGCATATGATCTTTCATTGCCCATTCAGCAAGGCTTGTTGGGACACTTTACATATCCACTGGGCTACACAAGGAGATAGATTATTTTGGATCCAGGAAGCCAAAACTGCTTGGAACAACCGAATGTTCATGGAGATTTTCCTGTATGCCTCTTGGAGCTTGTGGAAAGAGAGGAATAATAAACATTTTCGAGGCATTGCTCCTTCTATCATCTCTTGGGAAACAAGATTCAAAGAAGACTTCTCTCTCCTTACTCATCGGGCCAAGGAGAGACACAGAGGGTTTGTTCCCTCTTTCCTAGAGTACTTTGTACATCCGTAGGGTAGTCCTTTATCTTACTCACCCCAACTTACACTCTGTTTTATATCATGGCCATGGATGTAAGGTTATGATCTTGTAAGATCTTTCTGGTACTTTAATTAATATACACAGTAGGAGCTTCTCCTACTGTTTCAGGTGTCAAAAAAAACTGTTTTGCATGTCCCAGTTTTTTCTCTAAGTCTGAGATCTGTTTATGTTTTTGCCATGTTCACATGCTTGCAATTGTATTTTCTGATCCCTTTTGGCTCAAGGTCACTAAGGGACTTTTGTTAAGTGCTTTGAGTAGCTTCATGCCATGCCTTGCTTTGCCATGTTAAGTTCCTGTAGCCTGTAGTTTCCATGCTCTAAATTGTGCTTCCTGATGATAAATTCCAGACTTGTGTTAATTTCACCAAGTCTGAAACGTGTTGTCATTTGCACTTTTGCCATGCTTGTTTGAACCTGTTAATGAGTGAATTAGCCGTAGCTCAGTGTTCATCTTTTGTCAAGCATCATGAGTGAATCCCTGCCATGTATTTTGTTGTCATGTTTGAGTGCTGTAGCATATTTAACTTGGTGCATTTAGTTGGTCACTTGCTGATTATAGCAGACCGGTGCCATATTTGTTTTGCTTGCCATTTCCAAACCGTGCATCCGATTCCGGTGATCTTTATATTGATTTCAACCGAAATCACCTCACGTTTCCAGTGGCACTCTTGGATTTCCATGTTGAGGCCAGGTTCAATCATTTCTTTCCAAATCATGCATATGCATCACATACCGCAACCCGCATATCATACCATGTTCATGTGTTGGTTGTTTACTATGTTGTGCGCTTCTTTCCGGTGTTGCTTCGTCGGGTTGGTTCCAATAACATCGCCTTTGTGAGGACCCGTTCGACTATGTCCGTTTGTCTTCTTCATGGACTCGTTCTTCTTCCTTGCGGGATTTCAGGCAAGATGACCATACCCTCGAAATCACTTCTATCTTTGCTTGCTAGTTGCTCGCTCTTTTGCTATGCCTATGCTGCGATACTTACCACTTGCTTATCATGCCTCCCATATTGTTGAACCAAGCCTCTAACCCACCTTTTCCTAGCAAACCGTTGTTTGGCTATGTTACCACTTTGCTCAGCCCTCTTATAGCGTTGTTAGTTGCAGGTGAAGATTGAAGTTTTTTCCTTGTTGGAACATGGAGATGTTGTTCCTTGTTGGAATATTTTTACTTGTTGGGATATCACAATATATCTTATTTAATTAATGCATCTATATACTTGGTAAAGGGCGAAAGGCTCGGCCTTATGCCTGGTGTTTTGTTCCACTCTTTCCGCCCTAGTTTCCGTCATATCGGTGTTATGTTCCCGGATTTTGCGTCCCTTACGCGGTTGGGTTATAATGGGAACCCCTTGACAGTTCGCCTTGAATAAAACTCCTCCAGCAAGGCCCAACCTCGGTTTTACCATTCGCCACCTAGCCTTTTTTTCCTTGGGTTAGGCCAGCCCAAGGGTCATCTTTATTTTAACCACCCCGGGCCAGTGCTTGTCTAAGTGTTGGTCAAAAATAGAGCCACTTGCGGCGCCACCTCGGGGAAACTTGAGGGCTGATTTTAGCTGTATGTAGTGTTCATCTGGTGTTGCCCTGAGAACGAGATCTGTGTAGCTCCCATCAGGATGTCGGCGCATCGGGCGGTCTTGCTGGACTTGTTTTACCATTGTCGAGGATGTCTTGTAACTGGGATTCCGAGCCTGATCGGGTCTTCCCGCTAGAAGGAATATCCTTCGTTGACCGTGAGAGCTTGTGATGGGCTAAGTTGGGACACCCCTGCAGGGATTTGAACTTTCGAAAGCCGTGCCCGCGGTTATGGGCAGATGGGAATTTGTTAATGTCCGGTTGTAGAAAACCTGAAGTTGATCTTAATTAAAATACATCAACCGCGAGCGTAACCGTGATGGTCTCTTCTCGGCGGGGTCCGGGAAGTGAACACGGTGTTGGAGTTATGCTTGACGTAGGTTGTTCTAGGATCACTTCTTGATCATAGTTGTTCGACCATGCTTTTGCCTTCTCTTCTCGCTCTCGTTTGCGTATGTTAGCCACCATATATGCTAGTCGCTTGCTGCAGCTCCACCTCATACCTTCTACCCTTCCTATAAGCTTAAATAGTCTTGACCGCGAGGGTGTGAGATTGCTGAGTCCCCGTGACTCACAAATACTTCAAAAACCAGTTTTGCAGGTGGCGAGGTTACTGTGCAGATGACGCAACCAAGCTCAAGGAGGAGCTCGATGAAGATCTTGTCCTTTGTGTTGATTTCGTTCTAGTTGATCAGTAGTGGAGCCCAGTTGGGGTCGATCGGGGACCATGTCGCTTTTGGGGTAGTCTTCTTTTATTTTGGTTCTGTAGTCGGACCTTGATTGTATCTGGATGATGTAATGCTTTATTCTTGTATTGTGTGAAGTGGCGATTGTAAGCCAACTATGTATCTCTTTCCCTTATGTATTAGATGGGTTGTGTCAAGATTACCTCACTTGCGGCATTGCTTTCAATGCGGTTATGCCTCTAAGTCGTGCTTCGACACGTGGGAGATATAGCCGCATCGAGGGCATTACAGATATGGCACTACCTCCAGTTCGTCAATGTAATGTAGGAATGTATTCCGTAAAATAGTCATATGTGCTTATGGAAATAACTTGCATGACATCTTTTGTCCTACCCTCCCGTGGCAGCGGGGTCCTATTGGAAACTAAGGGATATTAAGGCCTCCTTTTAATAGAGAACCAGAACAAAGCATTAACACATGGTGAATACATGAACTCCTCAAACTACGGTCATCACCGGGAGTGGTCCCTACTATTGTCACTCCAGGGTTGCCGGATCATAACATGTAGTAGGTGACTATAACTTGCAAGATCGGATCTAGAACATGGACATAATGGTGATAACATAAACGGTTCAGATCTGAAATCATGGCACCCGGGCCCAAAGTGACAAGCATTAAGCATGGAAAAGTCATAGCAACATCAATCTAAGAACATAGTGGATACTAGGGATCAAGCCCTAATAAAACTAACTCAATTACATGATGAATCTCATCCAACTCCTCACCGACCAGTGAGCCTACAAAGGAATTACTCATTCCTGGTGGGGAGCATCATGGAATTGGCGATGGAGAAGGGTTGGTGATGACAAATAACGAAGATCCCCCTCTCCGGAGCGCCAAACGGACACTAGATCTGGCCTCTCGATGAAGAACATGAGGTCAAAGCGGCTCCGTCTCGTGGATCATGATAATTCTTTCTCCTTGTTTTTTCTTGAAAAACAGGTATTTATGGAGTTGGAATCAGGGTCTGCGGAGCCACCAGGTGGGGACAACCTACCTGGGCGCGCCTGGCGAGGGGGACGCGCCCTGGTGGGTTGTGCCCAACTAGGTGCCCCCTTCCATAGGTCTTGGCTCCAGAAATTCTCTTTTATTATATAAAAATTCCTTGCAAAGTTTCGTTCCATTCCGAGAACTTTTATTTCTGCACAAAAACAACACATGGTAGTTCTGCTGAAAACAACGTCAGTCCTGGGTTAGTTTCATTCAAATCATGCAAATTATAGTCCAAAACAAGAGGAAAAGCATTAGAAAAGTAGATATGTTGGAGACATATCAACTCCCCCAAGCTTAAACCTTTGCTTGTCCTCAAGCAATTCAGTTGATAAACTAAAAGTGAAAAAGAAAAACTTTTACGAACTGTTTTGCTCTTGTTTGCATAAATAGGCTTAAACAACACCCAGGTTTTCAGCCAACATTATAACTAACCAGGCCGACAATAACTCTTAAAGATTATGTTAACTCATATCAACGACATAATCAGCTAGCGAGCAACAATAAGACGTGTCAAATGCCAACACGTTGTCAAAACAACCACGATATAATATGATAGTAGTGGTATCTCTCTAGCCCTTTCTGAGACCGCAAAACATAAATGTAGAGCACCTCCAAAGTCCAAGCAGTGGCTAAACATTGTAATTCATGATAGAAAAGATCCAGTCATGATGCACCCAACATTAGATACACACAATGCATAAGTCATGATAGTTGTGCTCTCAGGTTCTAGAGCTTGTTTTAGAAGGTGATGACACAAGCTGAAAGTCAATAGATAGTCCCTTCATAGAGGGAAGCTGTAAGTGCATCTAGTGCCACCCCTAGTTGGTTTTGGAGTATTGACGACAAACCTAGTTGAGGGACTAATGTGTTTGTGAGAATTGCAGGATAACACAGGTAGAAGTCCCTCATTGATTCGGTTTTACTACCAGAGATGACCCCCAAAATGTATGAAGACATTGAAGTCAAAGGTGGTATATGAAGATATTCACTTTGAAGACTATGACAAAAGAAGACACGTTATGAAGCCTATGGAGCTCGAAGACTTAGATCTTTCGTAGTTGTTTTTCTTTTGTGTTGAGTCATAGGTACCACCGTACTGTTAAGTGGGGTCCAGGAGAACCAGTCAGAATGACTGAAGTGATGCCTAAACCTAAAACCTATGTCTTCGAGTGAAGACAATGAGAGCGAATCTTGTCCAGAGCCGGACAAGTCAGCTTTGCTTGCAGCCCAAGGAAAGTTGCCATGAGAGTTTGAAATCTGACCGTTACGACATGTGCCAGTTCCTTAGTGACCCAAGTGGCTATAAATAGCCCACCCCTACAACCATAAACGGTTGGCTGCTCAAATTTGAGTGCACGGCTTTTGTCGTTTAAGAGCAACCCACATTGAAGCCTTTGAGAGAAAATCCCTAGCGAGGAGAAAAGCCCTAACCACCCAAAGCCAGAGAACATTGGGCATCACTTAAGTCTTCTTGTCTGTGTGATCTGAAGACTTATTACACTTGGGGACTGTGAATCCTCCAGACGGTTAGGCGTCGCGTTCAGAGCATCCAAGAGACATTGTGGATTGCCAATGAACGAATTCTGTGAAGGTTTGGGAGTCTACCTGGAAGACTTACCAGAGTGATTGGGCGAGGACTATGTGACCTTAGCTCAAGGATAATACGGTGAGGACTTGGTGTCCTGAGCTGCGTGTTCAGGACTGGGTGTCCGGGACTGTGTGTCCTAAGGTTTAAATACCTAGCCCCTCCAACCAGACGTACAGTTGTCACAGCAACTGGAACTGGTCCAACACATCATTGTCTTCAACGAGTCACTGGTTCATCTTCACTTCCTTTGTCTTACTGTTACTCATTGTGAAGCTATTGCATGCTTGCTCTATCTTTTGTCTTCACAACATGAATGTATGATCTGTTTGGCTTCATAACTTCTTCCTACCTGATCCTTATTACACTGCAGTTGTTTGTCTTTGTGCTTTCACTCTATTGAATACTTGACCATGGCTTGCCTAGTGTAATCTAACTTCCGCTGCATAGTAATAGGCAAAGTCTTCACTGTTTGTCTTCATAACTCCCACGTTTTGAAGACTTTCATAAAAATCGCCTATTCACCCCCTCTAGTTGATATAACGCACTTTCAATTGGTATCAGAGCAAGGTGCTCCCTTGTTCTGTATGATTCGGTTTAACCACATGGAGTTTTAGCTATGTCGACTGCAGGGATAATCAAAGTCTCCGCTGCGTGCCCCGTCTTCGATGGAACTGAATATCCCTACTGGAAGAATAAGATGCGCATGCATCTTGAAGCCATTGACGTCGACCGGTGGTATGTCGTCGAGAAAGTTGTTCCCAAGGCTGGAGAAGGTGTCACTCCTGCTGATGTCAAGAAGTTCACTCAACTGGACTCTACTGCCAAAAATATCATCTGTGGTCATCTGACAAAAGGTCAGTATGGCCGTGTGAGTGCCTTGAAGACATCCAAGCTAGTCTGGGACTGGCTCTCCAAGGTCAATGAAGGCATATCAACCCAGAGAGATCAGAGAATCAGTGTTCTTCGCAACCTCTTCCACCGCTTCAAGCGAAATGACAATGAGAATGTCCAGCACACATTTGACCGGCTCACTGACATCACAAATGAGCTTCAAGCCCTCGGCGCCACTGAGATCACCAAACATGAAATCGTCAAGATGCTGCTGAGATCACTTGATAGTTCATTTGACATCCTAGCCCTGATGATTCAAGAACGTCCTGATTTCAAGACACTCGATCCGTCTGACATACTTGAGAGACTCAACACACATGAGTTTCAGCTTTCTGAGAAAAGAGATATCTACGGTCCAAACTATGGGCGAACTCGTGCCTTGAAGGCAAAAGCTGTTTCCTCATCTGAAGAAGAATCTGACAGCAGTTCTGATGATCCTGAAGACATTGGAAGGGAACTTGCAATGCTAGTGAAGAAGTTCCAAAAATTCACCAAGAAGAAAGGCTTCAGAAAATCTTCACGATCAAGCTCAAGGAATGATGAAGCTTCTGCTCATGACTACAAGAAGAAAACATGTCACAAGTGCAAGAAAACTGGACAGTTCATCTCTGAGTGTCCACAGTGGGACAATGAGAATAGAAGGAAGAAGAAGAGCAAGGAATATGATTCTGACGACAAGAAGAAGAAGAAATACTCAAAGTCTTCTTCCAAGTCTTCCTCAAAGTCTTCATCACACAAGAAGAGCTCATCTGGCAAGGCACGTGCGTTTGTTGGCAAGGAAATGGATTCAGAGGAGGAGTCCGCTTCTGAGGAGGCAGAGGTGGAGTCTGAGGAGGATTCTGATTCTGGCATTGCAAGTCTGGCTACAGCATACGTCGCCAAGTCCATCTTCAATACTAAAGACAATGAATGCATCACCGACACCAACGCAAATGACAAGAACGACTCCACTCCTACCTACTATTTCATGGCACGCGGTGCCAAGGTAAACACACGCACTACTCGCCATCAAACATCCAGTGACGATGACTCTGACTGTGATTCAAAACCCAGCTACAAAACACTTGCTAAAATTGCAACTGAACAACAGAAAGCTATGGAACATATTCAAAAACTGTTAGACAGAAGCGATGATCTGTTGGGTGCTGAAATGACTCGTTCTGAATCCTTAATTGAAGACATAAAAAATCTTCACGTTAAGTATCAGGAACTTGAGGATCGTCTTGATACTCTCTCAACAACTCATGAAAAGCTTTCCTATGATTATCTTCAAAGGAAGCAAGAACTTGAGAAATTGAGAGCGGCTCATGAAGATCTTCAAAAGGAAAACGAGTCACTTCGTGCCGAACAGATCAGTTCCACTCAGGAAGGATTTGAACCACCATGTCTTAAATGCATTGAGCGTGATAATGCTACTTCTGTTGCTGAATGTTCCACTACTACTGCTGTTGCAATATCTTCAACTATTGATGTGGTAACTAACCCCTCTGCTGAGGATACCACTGCTATTGCTGATGAGAATGCTAGGTTGAAGACATTGCTTGAAACAGGGATGTACAAAAGTCTTAAAGGACATCAGACATTATGTGATGTCCTCAAGAAGCAGATTCTGAACTGAAACCCCAGGAAAGAGGGTGTTGGGTTCGTAAGGAAAATAAATGCAGATGGCTCTTACTAGAAACCTGAGCAGTACCCCAAAACCACATGGGTTGCTGCAAAGGAACTTTCAGCAGATCCATCCAATTTATCTGGCTTCACTTGTGCTAACCCCATTATCATTGATGATTCCTTTGATGCAAACTATAAACTGTTTAAGAATCAGAATGGTGAAGTGTTTGCCAGGTACATTGGTACTAACTGCAGGAATGGACCGCCTATGAAGAAGATCTGGGTTCCAAAAAAGTGTCTGGAAAATCTTCCTGTGAATGTCTTCATGACACATCACTTGAAGAAGACAAACCTCAGACTAAAGGCTTCATACGGTCCAAAGGCTTCATACAATCAGAGGACTCACCAGAGTCACACTACCGCAAATGTTTTGTAGGGAAACCATACTCAGGCATATGAATATGAGAGCGGTTCATCGAACTGTCATGTTCATATGACCAAAAATTATTCTGCTTATTCCTATGAGTATTATTGTCCACCCGCAAGACTGTTTGCTAAGGCTTCAAAGCCAAAATTCTCAGATGCTGCACTTAGACTTATTGCTTCTAAGCCACCCTTGAAGATGTGGGTGGTTAAGAAAGCTTTAACTCTCTTTTGCAGGGAAAGGTCTCCAGCAGAAAAACAAAATCTTCTGACGCTATTGCTGAGGACCTTAAAAGTCTTGTAGGGCGCAAGATAAAATGCCCGAATGGCATCATTATGTACTTCGTTCCTGAATCGCATGCTACTCTCCCTATTAGTCCTAATCTAGATCCAAGTTTTCATAACCCACTGGTTCGTCAAATGTTTTTGCTTCACAATTCTCTTCGTGAAGCCTATCCCCCTAACTGCACTGTAGGGTACGACACCAGCGACTTCAAAGTCTTCAGAATGGATTATTGACAGTGGATGTACAAATCACTTGATTGGCAAAAGAAGCCTTCTTATGGACTCAACCTTACGTCCATCCGACAAGAGCCACATCACATTTGCTGACACTGGTAAAAGTAAGGTATTGGGTCTAGGTAGAGTTGCAATCTCAAAGGATCAACACATGGATAAAGTCATGCTTGTTGAATCCCTTGGCTTCAACTTAATGTCTGTCTCAATGCGTTGCGATTTGAACATGATCGTAATGTTTGGAAAATATCGTTGCCTAGTACTAATGGAATCTGACAAGTCTCTAGTGTTTGAAGGGTATCGGAAAGATGATTTGTATGTGGTAGATTTCTCAGCAGGGCCACAACTTGCAGTATGTCTTCTTGCAAAAGCTTCAGAATGCTGGCTTTGGCATCGAAGGCTTGGGCATGCAGGCATGAGGAACCTCCACACCCTTGCGAAGAAGAAGCATGTCATAGGCATCGAGGGCGTCAAGTTCAAGAAAGATCACTTATGCGGTGCCTGTGAAGCAGGGAAGATGACAAGGGCAAAACATCCTTCGAAGACAATCATGACTACTACACAACCCTTCGAACTGCTCCACATGGATCTTTTCGGTCCGACTCACTACTCAACTTTTACTACTACTGCTTGCCTCTATGGCTTTGTCATCGTTGATGATTACTCTAGATATACTTGGGTGCACATAATCCTTTACAAGACTGAAGTGCAGGATGTCTTCAGACGCTTCGCCAATCGAGCTATGAACAATTTTGGCGTCAAGATAAAGCACATCAGAAGTGACAATGGCACTGAATTCAAGAACACTGGCCTTGATACATATCTTGATACCTTGGGCATCACACATCAATTCTCAGCTCCGTACATGCCACAGCAGAATGGCGTCGTCGAACGCAAGAACAGAACACTCATTGAGATGGCCAGAACAATGCTAGATGAATACAAGACTCCAAGAAAATTCTGGACTGAAGCCATTGACACTGCATGCCATACTATCAATCGTGTTTATCTTCACAAGCTTCTGAACAAGACATCTTATGAACTCCTAACTGGCAAGAAGCCAAATGTCAGTTACTTCAGAGTATTTGGCTCAAGGTGCTGGATCAAGGACCCACACCACACCTCAAAGTTTGCACCAAAAGCACATGAGGGCTTTATGCTTGGATATGGAAAGGATTCGCACTCCTACAGAGTCTTCAACCTCTTTCATTACAAAGTTGTTGAAACAGTGGATGTGCGGTTCGATGAGACAAATGGTTCACAAAGACAGCAACTGCCAAATGTGCTAGATGAAGTCCCAGCTAGTGAATCAATCAAGCTTATGGGAACTGGAAAGATTATACCTTCTGAAGCTCATCCTGAAGAAGAACTTATCATCTCAGCACCTGATCAACATGAAGACAATGCTCAGCCTGAAGACATTCCTCCCAACAACAACACATATCAGCAAGAGCAAAGTCTTCGCCCTGTACATCCTCGTGTTGCCAATGAAGTGCAGATTGACAGAATAATTGAGAGCATCAATGCACCTGGTCCACTCACTCGTTCAAGGGCAACTCAGCTAGCAAATTTCTGTGGGCAGTTCGCATTCGTCTCAATATCAGAACCCAAGAAAGTTGAAGAAGCCTTCATGGAACCTGAATGGATTCAAGCTATGCAAGAAGAGCTTCAACAGTTTGAGCTGAATAATGTATGGGAACTGGTTAAGCGTCCTGATCCACGGAAGCACAACATAATAGGGACCAAATGGATATACCGCAACAAACAAGATGAGCATGGTCAAGTTGTCAGAAACAAAGCTCGTCTCATTGCTCAAGGATATACTCAAGTGGAGGGCATTGACTTCGATGAAACATTTGCTCCTGTGGCTAGGCTTGAAGCCATACGCATACTGCTGGCCTATGCAAATCATCATAACATACTTCTATATCAAATGGATGTGAAAAGTGCCTTTCTCAATGGCAAGATTGAAGAAGACGTGTATGTTGCACAACCACCTGGCTTTGAAAATCCAAAACATCCTGACATGGTATACAAGCTCAACAAGGCGCTGTATGGCCTCAAACAAGCCCCTAGGGCCTGGTATGACACACTCAAATACTTCCTGAAGAGCAAAGGCTTCATACCTGGTTCCCTGGATCCCACTCTTTTCACGAAGACATATGATGGTGAACTGTTTGTGTGCCAAATATATGTGGATGACATTATCTTCGGCTGCACCAATCAGAAGTACAGTGAAGAGTTTGGATATATGATGCAAGAGCAATATCAGATGTCCATGATGGGGGAGCTGAAGTTCTTCCTTGGTCTTCAAATACGACAACAACGCAATGGCATCTTCATATCTCAAGAGAAGTATCTCAAAGATTGCCTGAAGAAGTTCGGTATGCAAGATTGCAAAGGCTTCACAACACCAATGCCAGCCAAACATCATCTAGGTCCTGACGACAATGGTAAAGAGTTCGATCAAAAGGTATACCGCTCCATGATTGGTTCTTTGCTTTATTTATGTGCATCTAGGCCAGATATTATGCTTAGTGTTTGCATGTGTGCTCGATTTCAAGCAGCACCAAAGGAGTCGCATCACTTAGCTGTGAAGCGAATTCTTCGATATTTGGCTCACACCCCAACTCTAGGATTATGGTATCCAAAGGGCTCAGAGTTTGATTTGGTTGGATTTTCGGATGCTGATTATGCTGGTGACAAAGTTGATCGCAAGTCTACATCAGGCACATGTCACTTTCTGGGACGATCACTTGTATGTTGGTCTTCAAAGAAGCAGAACTGTGTATCTCTCTCCACTGCTGAATCTGAATACATTGCTGCTGGATCTTGCTGCGCTCAGCTTCTGTGGATGAAGCAAACACTCAAGGACTATGGCATTCATCTGAAGCAAGTACCACTTTACTGCGACAACGAAAGCGCCATCAAGATTGCCAACAACCCAGTTCAGCACTCGAAGACAAAGCACATTGAAATTCGTCGTCACTTTCTCAGAGATCATGTTGTGAAGGAAGACATTGATATCATACACGTCAACATTGAAGAGCAATTGGTAGATATCTTCACCAAGCCCCTGGATGAGAAGAGGTTTTGCAAGTTACGGTGTGAGCTAAATATCTTGGAATCCTCAAATGTCCTGTGATCAGGCACACATCCTAACACTTATGCATATTGATGACTTAGATGTGCAACACACAAAGTAAAGTATATCTTCAATCAATGAAGACATACATTCTAAGTGTGAATACATTAATGTGGAATTTGACTTCGGAGCGCCACGATAATTGTGCGCCGTGTCTGGGTCTAATACTTCATATACGGTGGGTAACGCCACCACCAAACATTCCATTTTGAAGTGTTTCACTCATGGCGTTACCTTGCAATATCTTCACATTTGGTTTGGCTTCGAACTCAACATGTCTTCATGATTATCTTCACTACGTTGATTATATAGATATATACATACTAGTGTTCTGTCCTCTACAGCATTCACTTATAGCTATGTCTTCTTGGTTGAATCTTTTGAACTAAGTGAATGTGATCGGACCCCAATCTCTCTATGCTTTCTATCTCAAACTCTATCTCTCCAAGTCATATGCATTCTATTGAAACTGTCGAATGTCTTCACTGAGTCCTAGTCAGCAGAAGATATAGAGACAACCATAAAGTCTGTTTTCAATGCTCATTCCTCCACATAAAATCCGGAGAAACAGGAACGACCGCCCGACAATCCAGGCATGCGTGGGACGTGGAACAAACCCAAAACTTCCGCAAAATGGCCACGCGTTCCTCAGATGCGAATCTCCAGGGGCACCTGTGTAATAGCACAGTGCCGCCCCTGAGCCTATAAATTCACACTTACCGCGGTCATTATCTCCTTCTTCCACCCTCGCACGAACCCTAGCGCCACCGCTAGCACTCGGCGACGCCGGCGACGAAGCGCTTCGCTGCCGCAACTTCTCCGACGCCGTACTCACGCCGACTGCGGACATCGTCCTCTCCGCCGTCGCCGTAGGTGTCTTTCGTCGCCAAGTTAGGGCACGGAGGACTGAACTGCTCGGCATCATCTCTCACTTTCGTCTAGCAGTTCCAAGTGTGATAAATAAAACTTCTTTTTTACAGCCTCTTTTGATCTCATAGTTCTGTCACTTTCTACCATAAGAAGTTTCTCTTCACATTAGATAGATCTCTCAATCTGCATCTCATAACATGCCTAGTATATTCACTTGTGCTTCATAAAGTAGTTAGATTCCTCACTTGTACTGATCTGTGGGTTCGTACAAATCTGGAACCAACTTCTTATGACCTCTTCCCCTTCCCTCGAACCTTAATGCTGTCACAGGTACATGTCCGTGGGAGAATCCTTCGGTTCTCATAGTCTGCATTCATTTGCAGAATTCCTACAGCATCACATAAACTCTCCTCAAGCCAGTTCCTGTTGGTCCAGTAAAAGAAAGCCTTTGAAGCCTTTGAAAGTTTTGAAGCCTTTCAAGTTAAAGTTTATGGCTTCAGAAGCAGCAGCAAGGAAGGGTGCAGACAGAGACATGAAGGAACTTCCAAAGATCTGCCTGAAGACCTGGCAGAAATGTATAAAACAGATCCTGAAGAGAACTATGGGCAGCGCAAGACTCGAATCCAATGGATTCGACGCTATTGGGCAGAACAATGGTTCAAATACTGCTTCGTCACCCAGGAGTATGCTGAGAAAAGTGCCATCAGGAGACCATGGGGGACATCCGTTTCAAGAATCTCATACCCAGGACCAGAGATGAAGCCAATGCTCAAGGCTTCTACCCATGCATGGTCCGAGGACCACAGCCTAATGATGCACATCCGTCGTCACTACTCTGGTGTCGTGACGACAATCTGTTCAAGCGCAAGTTCCAGTTTGCTTAACAATCAACGAAGTTGAACAAGAAGAAATTTGGGTTAGACTTCAACCCTGGCCCCTCCGCACCAAGGGCAGATGGCACACGCGACACCGAACCCAATATCATCGGTCCGTTTGCCAACCTTGAAGGCCTCATCACCCACATCTTAGTCCAAGGGACTGCCGTGAATGACCCTCCAGCTGACTCTGAGTCTGATGAAGCTCCTGCTGAACCGAAGCAAAAGCAGTCGAAGAAGCCAAAAGCTTCAAAGCCAGCTCCTTCCTCAAAAGTCTCAAGGGCGAAGCCATTGGCAACTGCACCTCCTGAAGACAGTGTGCAGTCTGAAGACATATCCCGTGTCTCCAAGACCCAGAAGGCCAAGGTGCCTCAGCCACACACCAGCAAAGAGCTCATAGCTGCTGCCATCCTGCGCAGCGAAGCCATAGATCTGTCAAGTGATGAAGAACTTGGAGATGACGCTCTAGAGCAGCTCATCAAGAGCAAAGAAGAGGCTGAAATCTTCAACAATTTGCCTCTCTTTGATGTCGCCATCATCCACAATTTCATCGACGAATGGTTTGCCTCACCAGACATCAGCTTCGAAGATCTGCAGCTGCCCGTTGGCCTCAGCGTCGCCTTCCAAGGCGCAATTGCTTCAGAACTGGCCATTGCTCAGCGCATTGTTGAGCTGAAGCAGAAAATTGATCATGAAAAGGCTCAGTTCAAGAAGAATATGGCCAAGCTCAGCGTGCAGGAAGTGAAGAGCTTCAAGACCATGCTGCATGAGCTCAAAGAAAATTTTCTGAAGAAGCGTGCAGAAGCTCAGGGCTCACGTGAGCGGATGAAGTCTCTGGCGGAAAGATGTGTACAAGCCTACAACGAGGCTGAAAAGCGCAAGGCACTTGGGCGTCCAGGCATTGACCCCAAGATGGCCGCGAAGAAGAAAAAGAAGCCTGCTATGGCTAAACCAGAGGCACCTAGGCAGGAAGCAGTTCTAATAGTCTTCCCAACTGCAACGGCTGGCTCGAAGCCAAAGAGCCGGTCAACAGCTTCAGAGCTAAAGAAGACAAGAACTGCTGAGGCTGAAGCTAGGAAAAGGAAAAGCTCTGAAGCCTCTCCTAGTGCCCCCAGCAAGAAGAAGTGCAAGATCAAGAAATCTCGGGCTGCTCCCACAGAGCCCTTGATAGTTGAACCTATTTCTATGGTTCACCCCAATCCAGAACGCCAATTGACAGTTCATGAGCCTGCTTCCACAGAGGCTCCTGAAGCTGAAGACGTACCAGCAGCCGACCCAATTGCTGCTGAAGACATTGGTCATCAGGACAATGTGCAAGATGATGCAGTCCTTCCTCAGTGTGAACAAAGCGAGCTCATCAGCATTGGTCGTCCTCTGACGCCAATTGCACAAGATGCGTCATGGGCGGATCGTCCTCTGACGCCAATTGCACAAGATGCGTCATGGGCGGCTTCGCAGAGGTCCAAGGCCTCAAGTCTATACTGAAGACATTCCGGCTGCATCAGCCGAAGAAGAAGCATCACAAGAGCCCACTCCAATGCTCCATCAAGAAGTAGTTCTCCAGGAGAACGTGCCTAAGTCTGACCCTCCAGCTAGTCGAGTGGAGGCTGAAAATGTTGAGGCTGCCACAACAAACACTGAAGCCAATGTGGAGTCCTCCCCACCAAAAGCTTCAGCAGACAGCGAAGCTACTGAACCAGACACTTCTATTCCTGAGTCTGCTGCAGGTCCTCAATTTTATTACCATGTTGAGCACAGGCCTCATGTTCAGAAGCCAGTTCCAAGGCTGCCAAGATTCCCAGGTCCTGCATCAGCACCTGGCGCCTTTGACATCAATAGCTTCAGGGCAGACAATACATTTTTCAACAGCTCCAAGAACCCCTATTCAAGGGAAAGGATTTCATCAGATAGGTTCTGGAGCTATCCTCAGCGCAGCTACTATTCATGCATCCTATACAACCAAGGTCGCATCTTCCCTCACAAGCGCCTTGATGTTGAAGCCATTGCTGGTCTGCCCTGCATAGAGGAAGCGCTGGATTGCTTTAAGCAAGTGGGTTTGCTGCCATTTATAACTGATGAAGAGCACTGGAATGAAGAGCTTCTGCTTCAGTTCTATGTCACCCTCCACATTAAAGGATACAACAGAGATCCGAAGACTTGGGTCCTGGAGTGGATGACCGGCAATGTCCATCATGAATCCAGTGCATTTGATATCAATGAGCTCACCGGCCTGCCCACTCCTGGCGAATTCTTCGAGGAAGGCTGTCAACTACATGCTGAAGCTATTGAGAGCATATTCCAGCGGACTGAACCCAATATGAGTCAGATGCTCTCAATGATGAAGCCATTGCCCCATGATGCACCCTATCCAACTGAGTTCTTCATTGAAGACCTTGAGTACCTGCCCAGGACCATATATCACATCATCCGGCGGACTCTCTGGCCCATTAAGGGGCACTCTCCAAATGCAAAGATTGAGGGTGCAATGAAGACTATGATATTCTGCATCCTTCATGGCAAATGCTTCAACGCACAGGATTTCTTCATACGCCAACTTGCAGCGTCAGGCTCAGACTTATTTGGTTTGAAGTTCTATGCTCCTTGGGTGATGAGGCTGATCAAACCGCACTCTGCGATCTCATATCAGCCCTCAGCCCGAAACCATCGGATCTTCTTGCCAGATGTGGATACCTTTGCTGAAGCTATATATCCAGAGCCTGCCAAGCAACCGTTGAGTCTTCAGAATGTAGAACACTAGAGCTTCACTCAGAACGATGAAGGTGTTGAAGCCATCTCCAGGGTGTATCCTTTGGCTGGCACTACACGTGCGCCACACCCTACTTCAACTGAAGCCACTTATAGTGCAACTGATTCAAGACCCAAGAAGTGCACTCGTGTTCTCACTGACCGAGAGCTTCTTGTGGCCCTTCATCAAAAACAAGATAGGCATCACGACTGGCTAAAGCGTCAGATGAAAAGCCTCTTGGTGGATGTTAATCGTCTTCGAAATCTTGCCACCAAGAATGCCTTCGTCACTCATGAAACCTGTCGTCGTACATGGAAAGGGCTCTCAATGATATGCACTGAAGCTGAACTTGAAGAGGATGGCTTCACAGAGCGCTTCAAGTTTGACACCACACCTCCTAGAAGGGCTGTGATGCGAAACACACCATCACTTGAAGACTCTGAGTTTTCTTCATCTGCTGCCACAGTCACTGCCAGAATCATTGATGAAGAAGACGATGCTACATCCCCACCACCTGATTCAGCACCTCCAAGCTCCTCTGCAGCGCCAAACACCTCCAACGACCCTGCTGCTACTGGGAACGAATAGACACTCTATGTCTTCAAACCTTTTTAGTCCTTGCTGACAAAAGGGGGAGAAGCATATGGGTTGATAGTCTTCAAGCAGGTCCAAATGGGGGGGTGCTTTATGTTTTGTTATATTTTGCTTCGTGCTTACAACTCTCGTTTTTGGTTCATTTGGTTCTTTGAGTTGTATCACTAAGACTCGATGGTCGTCTGCTACTTGTTTGCCACCCTATTTTGCGAAGATAAATTCCGCACTTATCTCATTCTGCAGACGTCCATTTTCCATTATGCATGTCATTATCTTCATATACTTTCACATGCATAGTGGATTGTCATCATAAGCTGAAGTGGATCTCCAAGTACAACCTGCCATGTGCATTTGCATTCCAAAAGCAAATTAACTTATATGCACATCTTCAGGGGGAGCCCTTGCAACTTATGAAGACAATTCCTCATCCTTTACAATTTCACAGACTATATTCCCCGTTGAAAACTTCAACTAGTTTGTCATCAATCACCAAAAAGGGGGAGATTGTAAGTGCATCTAGTGCCACCCCTAGTTGGTTTTGGAGTATTGACGACAAACCTAGTTGAGGGACTAATGTGTTTGTGAGAATTACAGGATAACACAGGTAGAAGTCCCTCATTGATTCGGTTTTACTACCAGAGATGACCCCCAAAATGTATGAAGACATTGAAGTCAAAGGTGGTATATGAAGATATTCACTTTGAAGACTATGACAAAAGAAGACACGTTATGAAGCCTATGGAGCTCGAAGACTTAGATCTTTCGTAGTTGTTTTTCTTTTGTGTTGAGTCATAGGTACCACCGTACTGTTAAGTGGGGTCCAGGAGAACCAGTCAGAATGACTGAAGTGATGCCTAAACCTAAAACCTATGTCTTCGAGTGAAGACAATGAGAGCGAATCTTGTCCAGAGCCGGACAAGTTAGCTTTGCTTGCAGCCTAAGTAAAGTTGCCATGAGAGTTTGAAATCTGACCGTTGCGACACGTGTCAATTCCTTAGTGACCCAGGGTCATTTCGGACAAATCAGGCCGGGTTGCCAAGTGGCTATAAATAGCCCACCCCTACAACCATAAACGGTTGGCTGCTCAGATTTCAGTGCACGGCTTTTGTCGTTTAAGAGCAACCCACCTCAAAGCCTTTGAGAGAAAATCCCTAGCGAGGAGAAAAGCCCTAACCATCCAGAGCCAGAGAACATTGGGCATCACTTAAGTCTTCTTGTCTGTGTGATCTGAAGACTTATTACACTTGGGGACTGTGAATCCTCCAGATGGTTAGGCGTCGCGTTCAGAGCATCCAGGAGACATTGTGGATTGCCAGTGAACGAAGTCTGTGAAGGTTTGGGAGTCTACCTTGAAGACTTACCAGAGTGATTGGGCGAGGACTATGTGACCTTAGCTCAAGGATAATACGGTGAGGACTTGGTGTCCTGAGCTGCGTGTTCAGGACTGGGTGTCCGGGACTGTGTGTCCTAAGGTTTAAATACCTAGCCGCTCCAACCAGACGTACAGTTGTCACAGCAACTGGAACTGGTCCAACACATCATTGTCTTCAACGAGTCACTGGTTCATCTTCACTTCCTTTGTCTTACTGTTACTCATTGTGAAGCTATTGCATGCTTGCTCTATCTTTTGTCTTCACAACATGAATGTATGATCTGTTTGGCTTCATAACTTCTTCCTACCTGATCCTTATTACACTGCAGCTGTTTGTCTTTGTGCTTTCACTCTATTGAATACTTGACCATGGCTTGCCTAGTGTAATCTAACTTCCGTTGCATAGTAATAGGCAAAGTCTTCACTGTTTGTCTTCATAACTCCCACGTTTTGAAGACTTTCATAAAAATCGCCTATTCACCCCCCTCTAGTCGATATAATGCACTTTCAGAAGCATTGATTTGCAGAGGTGCCAGAGCTCAAGTTTTAAAACAGAGATAAATGATATTTTGAGACACGCACCCTTCTCATTTACTTCACAACTATCAGTTATCAATATCTCCCATGCTAAACAAGCTAGTGGCGGTTCCCAAGCAAGAAAAAGTAAAGGTTTTGACTCCATTGGGAGTTTTTGTTTGATTATTCATGCGATTAACTTGTTTTGTATTTTGCTGTTTGGGACTGGGCATCCCTATTACCGCCCTTTTCTCGTGCGGTGGCGAGTGAATAAACACTCGACCTGAGAATAACCCGCTTAGCATGGAAGATACCCACCACCTCCTATCGTTCCTTGAACAAACTAGGCACACAAAAAGGATATTTTTTAGAAGTTTTTTAGAGGTGGCACATGCAAATTTACTTAGTACGGCAGGGTAATACCGCATATAGGTAGGTATGGTGGACTCATCTGGAATAACTTTGGGTTCAAGGTTTTTTATGTACAATCAGAATCCCCACTTAGTATAGGCGAAGGCTAGTAATTAGATTGGGAAGCGGCCAGCTAGAGAGCAACAACGATCATGATCATGCATTATGCATAAGTAACATTGGACACTAGCATGAGTAGGATATGATCACCATGAACATAAATATCATAGAGGCTATGTTGGTTTTGATTCAACTACATGCATGAACATGTGCCAAGTCAAGACACTCGAACATTTAGAGGAGGATACCATATCCTCATACTACATCACAATCATGTTAACGCAATGTTATCATCCAAGATAAATCATTATCCACTCACAGCTACTTATGCATGGCATGAGAAACTATAATCTCTAATTATCATTGCAAACATGTTTAATCATAATGGGCTGAATCATGGATACTAGGTTAAACATATTTACACAAACAGAACAAGTTGAGTTCATACCCGTTTCTCTCTGCCACGACCAGTTCATCGAATATCGTCATTATTGCCTTTCACTTGCACGATTGAACGATGTGAAAATAATAATAGTGCAAGAGAGCCATGGACTAACCTATAATCTGCAAAACATTTAATTCAACATGGGAAGACAAGGTAAAATGGGTTCTTAATTAGTTCAACAATTATTCATATGAGAGCCACTCAATATTTTCATCGAGGTCTTCTCCTTGGTACAACTCGAATAAAAGAAAAGAAATTCAGAGGAAACACACTAAAATATTTTTTGGAGTTTTTGGTTTTCTTGAACAAGCAAATAAAAAAGGGAAAGCAACAACTAGAAAAAACTATTTACATGGGAGAGCCCCCAACAAGCAAAAGAAGAACAAGGAAATCTTTTTGGATTTTCTTTTTAGTATTACTACTAAGCATGCATAGAAAGTAAACTAGCTACAACTAATTTTTTTTGGTTTTTTCTAAAGTTTTTCAAACACACAGGAAGAAAGCAAGAAAAATAAAATAAAACTTAAACATGGATGATACAATGAAAAAGTGTGAACACCGACAAGATGAATAAGTGAAAATGAATGTAATGTCGGTGAGAAACACATACTCCCCCAAGCTTAGGCTTTTGGCCTAACTTCATAGTTGATCAGAGGTCTGGATGGTAGTAGGGGTACTGAGGAGTGGGCATCCACTGATCCCACTGCTGAGGCACCTCTTCTGCCTCTACAGCAGCCCGAGCGTTCCGGCAGGCGATGATGTCCGCAGGCTTGATCCCATATCCGCCGCTGGCAACAGAATCAAACAAAGCAGGAACAGGCAACGGAATAATATCACGAGTTTCAATGCTAAAAACCAGGTTATATGGAATAGGAATGTCAGGAGATCTATCATGAGGAAAATGGTGGTGATCCATGGCAGCACGGTCTAGGTAAACCTTGGTCAGAGGACAATCATGAGGGCGTCTCTCAACCTCGAAGTGAGCCGCCAAACGAGTAGTATAAATCCCACCATGAACTTTACCCTTGGATTTATTACGGTGGAGGCGACGAGCCACAATATCTCCCAAGCTATAAGTGTTGTTGCCCTCTAATGCACGAGGCAAAACAACAAGGTCTGGTGAGCTGAGCGCACCCACCTTCTCCCTAGCAAGCAAGCATTTTGCAATGAAAAGAGCAAGGTAATGAACCGCAGGAAAATGCAAGCCAGCGGCAGTGATAGCTGACACCCCTCTCTCATCTCCCACTATGAAAGTGCGATAAAAGGCCACAAACTCAGTTGGCCTAGGCTCGGCTAAGCTCCCATTAGAAGGGATCATGCATATGTTACAAAATTCAGTAAGTGGTATCTGATGGTTTTCAGAATATAAATCAAAGATCACTTCAGGAGGATTTTTCCTAGGCAAGAAAGTAAATCTTTGAACAAAGATATTTGTGTGGATTTGGTGCTGTTCACACTCATCTGCCATGAATTTGGTGAGGCTGGCATTAGCAGCATATTGCATGAACTCGTAAAGGATTCCGGCCTCTTCCAGGAACGGGGTGTGCGGCCATTCACACAACCGTACCTCCGCCAACCTCCGAGGATGAAGATCACTATTAGATGACTCCCCAATAACACCCTTGGAGTTCTTCTTAGAGCCAAACTTCCTAAAGATATTCATGGTTTTCCTATGAACAAAATTCTGAAATTTATTAGCCCACAAAATTTTATCAACAAAACTTCACAAAAATCATACCAACTACTCATACGGATACATAGAGGCCAAAGCAAGCATTCAAACAACTTAGAACACAAAGAATTCAACATGCAAGCTCATCGATAGCAGCACCAAGAGTAGCTAATTATTCAAAATATAAAGTAATAAAACAAAAACTAATTGGCCAAACGGTGGAGTCACATACCAAGAAACAATCCCCCAAAACAATTTCGGAAATGGAGCTTCGAGCAAAGAGATCAAAATCCGCGGGTTTGAGAGCAAGAACACGGGAGAGAGAGCAATGGAGATTTTTTTCTGGAGGTAGGTGATGATGTGGTATGAAGAGATAAGTGAGGGGGCCCACGCGGGGACCAGAACCCACCAAGGCGCGCCTGGGGTCCAAGCGCGCCCAGGTGGGTTGTGCCCACCTGGTGCACCTCCCTATGATGTTATTTGCTCCAAAAATTCAGGAAAAAATCGTATTAAATTTTCAGGGCATTCTGAGAACTTTTATTTTTGGGTCATTTTTTATTGCACGGGAAAAACAGAAAACTGGAAAAACATGGCATTTTATTCTATTTAACTAATAAAAATAGAGAATAAAAAGTAGGGACAGAAGGTAGTGCTTACCAAATTCATCAACTTCATACTGTTCAAAAATGATCCATTAACAAGGTTGATCAAGTCTTATTAACAACCACTTTCGATTAGCATAAAACTGAAGAACTTTCGTAAATCACTAAGTTACCTCAATAGGGATATGCATGTCCCCAACAATAAGCATTTCATATTTATTTTTGATAGTAGGTAGAGGTATTTGAAAACTTCCAATAGTGATTGTCGGAGATTTTTCAATAACATTAATACCATTCACTTGGAATTGTTTCTTCGGAAAGTGAACCGTATGCTCATTACCATTGATGTGAAAAGTGACCTTGCTTTTATTGCAATCAATAACAGCCCCTGTAGTATTCACGAAGGGTCTACCAAGGATAATAGACATGTTATCGTCCTCGGGCATCTCAAGTACAACAAAGTCACTCAAAATAGTAACATTAGCAACAACAACGGGCACATCCTCACATATACCAATAGGTATGACAGTTGATTTATCAGCCATTTGCAAAGATATTACAGTAGGTGTGAGTTTATTCAAATCAAGTCTTTTATATAAAGGGAAAGGCATAACACTAACACCAGCTCCTAAATCACACAAAACAGTTTTCACATAATTATTTTTGATAGAGCAAGGTGTTGGGGACCGCAATATTTCAAAAAAGTTCCTACGATCACGCAAGATCTATCTAGGAGATGCATAGCAACGAGAGGGGAGAGTGTGTCTACATACCCTCGTAGTCCGAAAGCGGAAAGCATTTAGTAACGCGGTTGATGTAGTCGAATGTCTTTGCGATCCAACCGATCAATTACCGAACGCATGGCACCTCCACGATCTGCACATGTTCAGCTCGATGACGTCCCTCGAACTCTTGATGCAGCTGAGGACGAGGGAGAGTTTCGTCAGCATGACGGCATGGTGACGGTGATGATGAAGTTACCAGCGCAGGGCTTCGCCTAAGCACTGCAATGATAAGACCGAGGTGTGTTTCTGTGGAGGGGGGCACCGCACACGGCTAATAGAAAAATTTGTGTGCCTTTTGCCCCCCTCCCACATATATAAAGGGGGGAGGGAGGAGGAGGCCGGCCAAGGGGTGGAGGCACGCCATGGGGGGGGGGGCAATCCTACTCCAAGTAGGATTCGACCCCCTTTCCTATTCCAACAAGGAGAAGGGGAGCTGAGGGAGGAGTGAAGGAAAGGGGGCCGCCCCCCTAGGCCAATTCAGTTTGGGGTAGGGGTGCGTGCGCCCTGCTTTGGCATGTCTCCTCTCATCCACCAATAGGCCCATGAGGCCCAATAACACCCCGGGGGTTCCGGTAACCCCTCGGTACTTCGGAAAATATCCGATACACCTCGGAACTGTTCAAGTGTCCGAATATAGTCTTCCAATATATCAATATTTATGTATAGACCATTTCGAGACTCCTCGTCATGTCCGTCATCTCATCCGGGACTCCAAACTACCTTCGGTACATGAAAACACATAAAATCATAATACCGATCATCATCGAACGTTAAGCTTGTGGACCCTATGGGTTCGAGAACTATGTAGACATGACCGAGAGTCATCTACGATCTATAACGAATAGCGGAACCTGGATGCTCATATTGGCTCCCACATATTCTACGAAGATCTTTATCGGTCAAACCGCATAACAACTTACATTGTTCCCTTTGTCATCGGTATCATCATACCTAGTTAAATCTCTTTACCGGCAAGTCTCTTTATTCGTTCCGTAATGCATCATCCTGCAACTAACTCATTAGTCACATTGCTTGCAAGGCTTATAGTGACGTGCATTACCGAGATGGCCCAGAGATACGTCTCCGACAATCGTAGTGACAAATCCTAATCGTGATCTATGCCAACTCAACAAACACCATCGAAGACACCTATAGAGCATCTTTACAATCACCCAGTTACGTTGTGATGTTTGATAGCACACTAAGTGTTCCTCCGGCATTCGGGAGTTGCATAATTTCATAGTCATAGGAACATGTATAAGTCATGAAGAAAGCTATAGCAATAAACTAAATGATCATAGTGCTAAGCTAACGGATGGGTCTAGTCCATCGCATCATTCTCTAATGATGTGATCTCGTTCATCAAATGACAACACATGTCCATGGCTAGGACACTTAACCATCTTTGATTAATGAGCTAGTCAAGTAGAGGCATACTAGGGACACTCTGTTTGTCTATGTATTCACACATGTACTAACTTTCCGGTTAATACAATTATAGCATGAATAATAAACATTTATCACGATATAAGAAAATATAAATAACAACTTTATTATTGCCTCTAGGGAATATTTCCTTCAGTCTCCCACTTGCACTAGAGTCAATAATCTAGTTCACATCGTCATGTGATTTAACACCAATAGTTCAGATCTTTATGTGATTAGTTCACATCTCCATCTGATTAATACCCAAAGGGTTTACTGGAGTCAATAATCTAGTTCACATCGCTATGTGATTAACACCCAAAGAGTGATCATGTTTTGCTTGTGAGAGAAGTTTAGTGAACTGGTCTGCCACATTTAGAGCCGTATGTATTTTGCAAATTTTCTATGTCTACTAGGGATTACAATGGGTCGGGTTTAGGGAGGGTGGAGATGGTCCAAATCCAACCCATGACCCATCTTCCTACCCACCGCCCATCCACCAAATTATCCACGGGCACAACTTGTGCCCATGCCCAAACCCGCTGGATACCCACATACCCATGGAGGTCCATGGTCATAGAAAAGTAAGCATGAAGCCTTCCCGAAGATCAAATTAACTCAACATCATTCACTCACAAATGTCGACATAAGCTACATGCATAAGTAGGCAACAACTAATATGATGATTCCTGAAGTGTGACATACTAGAGGTTGATTTTGCAGCATATAGCTTATGGCACCAGTTGCATATTGCTTGCCATTTCCCATTGATTCATTCTTTCTACTGTCACTCGCATATGGCCTCACATGTCATACGGGTATCCACTGGATATCCATGGAGCATAGACTATAACTGTGCCCAACCCAGCTATTTGTGGGTATCCATATCCATGGACCCATGGGTAGAAATGTTCTCCATACCCTTGCCCAACCAGGTTGGGCATCCATGGGTATTCAGATCCATGGATAAAGTTGCCATCCCTAATGTCTACAATGCTCTGCAAGGAGGCACTCTAGCTAATCGCTCCCACTTTCAATATGTATCCAGATTGGGACTTAGAGTCATCCGGATCAGAGTCAAAGTTGCATCGATGTAACCCTTTACGATGAACTTTTTGTCACCTCCATAACCGAGAAACATGTCCTTATTCCACCAAGGATAATTTTTGACCGTTATCCAGTGATCCACTCCTGGATCACTATTGTATACTCTAGCCAAACTCATGGTGAGGTACACAATAGGTCTGGTACACAGCATAGCATAATTTATAGAACCTATGACTGACGCATAGGGAATGACTTTTCATTCTCTTTCTATTTTCTGCTATGGTCGAGTTTTGAGTCTTTACTCAACTTCACACCTTACAACCCAGGCAAGAACTCTTTCTTTGACTGATCCATTTTGAACTCCTTCAAAACCTTATCAAGGTATGTACTCATCGAAAGTCTTATCAAGCGTCTTGATCTATCTTTATAGATCTTGATGCCCAATATGTAAGTATCTTCACTGAGGTATTGCATTGAGAAATTCTTATTCAAGTATCCTTTTATACTATCTAGAAATTATGTATTATTTCTAATCAACAATATGTCATCCACATATAATATCAGAAATGCTACAGAGCTCCCACTCACTTTCTTGTAAATACATGCTTCTCCAAAAGTCTGTATAAAACCATATGCTTTGATCACACTATCAAAGCGTACATTACAACTCTGAGATGCTTGCACCAGTCCATAAATGGATCACTGGAGCTTACACACTCTGTTAGCACCTTTCGGATTGACAAAACCTTCTGGTTGCATCTTATACAACTCTTCTTTAAGAAATCCATTAAGGAATGCCGTTTTCACATCCATTTGCCAAATTTCATAAAATGCGGCAATTGCTAACATGATTTAGACAGACTTTAAGCATAGATACGAGTGAGAAACTCTCACTGTAGTCAACACCTTGAACTTGTCAAAAACCTTTTGCGACAATTCAAGCTTTGTAGATCGTAACACTACTATCATTGTCCGTCTTCCTCTTGAAGATCCATTTAATCTCCATGGCTCGCTGATCATTGGTCAAGTCAATCAAAGTCCATACTTTGTTCTCATACATGGATCCCATCTCAGATTTCATGGCATCAAGCCATTTGGCGGAATCTGGGCTCATCATCGCTTCCTCATAGTTCGTAGGTTCATCATGGTCTAATAACATGACTTCCAGAAAGGATTACCGTACCACTCTGGTGCGGACCATACTCTGGTTGACCTACGAGGTTTGGTAGTAACTTGATCTGAAGTTTCATGAACATTATCATTAGCTTCCTCACTAATTGGTGTAGGAATCACTAGAACTCATTTCTGTGATGAACTACTTTCCAATTTCGGAGAAGGTACAACTACCTCATCAAGTTCTACTTTCCTCCCACTCACTTCTTTCGAGAGAAACTATTTCTCTAGAAAGGATCTATTCTTAGCAACAAAGATCTTGCCTTCGGATCTATGATAGAAGGTGTACCCAACAGTTTCTTTTCGGTATCCTATGAAGACACACTTCTCCGATCTGGGTTAGAGCTTATCAGGATGAAGCTTTTTCACATAAGCATCGTAACCCCAAACTTTAAGAAACAACAACGTAGGTTTCTTGCTAAACCATAGTTCATACGGTGTCATCTGAACGGATTAGATGGTGCCCTATTAACGTGAATGTAGCTGTCTCTAATGCATAACCCCAAAACGATAGTGATAAATTGGTAAGAGACATCATAGATAGCACCATATCTAATAAAGTACGATTACGACATTCGAACACACCATTACTCCATGGTGTTCCAGGTGGCATGAGTTGTGAAACTATTCCACATTGTTTTTAAATGAAGGCCAAACTTGTAACTCAAATATTTTCCTCCGCGATCAGATCATAGAAACTTTATTTTCTTGTTACGATGATTCTCAACTTCACTCTGAATTTCTTTGAACTTTTCAAATGTTTTAGACTTGTGTTTCATTAATTAGATATACCCATATCTGCTTAAATTATATGTGAATGTCAGAAAATAACAATAACCTTCGCGAGCCTCAACACTCATCGGACCGCATACATCAGTATGTATTATTTCCAATAAGTCAGTGGCTCGCTCCATTGTTCCGGAGAACGGAGTTTTAGTCATATTGCCCATGAGGCATGGTTCGCAAGCATAAAATGATTCATAATCAAGTGATTCCAAAAGTCCATCCGCATGGAGTTTCTTCATGTGCTTTACACCAATATGACCAAACGGCAGTGCTACTAGCATGTTGCACTATCATTATCAACTTTGCATCTTTTGGCATCAATATTATGTGTATCACCGCGATCGAGATTCAGTAAACCATTTACATTGGACGTAAGACCATATAAATTTTATTCATGTAAATAGAACAACAATTATTCTCTGACTTAAATGAATAACCGTATCGCAATAAACATGATCCAATCATATTCATGCTCAATGCAAACACCAAATAACATTTATTTAGTTCCAATACTAATCCTGAAGGTAGAGGGTGTATGCGATGGTGATCTTATCAACCTTGGAATCATTTCCAACACATACCGTCACCTCGCCCGCAACTAGTCTCTGTTCATTTTGTAGCTCCTGTTTCGAGTTACTAATCATAGCAACTGAACCGGTATCAAATACCCAGGGGCTACTTATGAACACTAGTAAAGTACACATCAATAACATGTATATCATATATACTTTTGTTCACTTTGCCATCCTTCTTATCCGCCAAGTATTTGGGGCAGTTACGCTTCCAGTGACCATTTTGCTTTGCAGTAGAAGCACCCAGTTTCAAGCTTGGGTCTAGCTTTGGGCTTCTTCATGGGAGTGGCAACTTGCTTGCCATTCTTCTTGAGGTTCCCTTTCTTTCCCTTGTCCTTTTAATTGAAACTAGTGGTCTTGTCAACCATCAACACTTGATGCTTTTCTTGATTTCTACCTTCACCAATTTCAGCATCGCGAGGAGCTCGGGAATTGTTTTTTATCCCTTGCATATTATAGTTCATCACGAAGTTCCAGTAACTTGATGATAGTGACTAGAGAACTCTATCAATCACTACCTTATCTGGAAGATTAACTCCCACTTGATTCAAGCGATCGTAGTACTCAGACATTCTGAGCACATGCTGACTGGTTGAGGTATTCTCCTCCATCTTGTAGGTAAAATACTTGTCAAAGGTCTCATACCTCTCGACTCGGGCATGAGTCTGAAATACCAATTTCAGATCTTGGAACATCTTATATGCTCCGTGGTGTTCAAAACATTTTTGAAGTCCCGGTTCTAAGCTATACAGCATGGTGCACTAAACTATCGAGTAGTCATCATACCGAGCTTGCCAAACATTCATAACGTCTGCATCTACTCCTGCAAAAGGTCCGTCACCTAGCGGTGCATCAAGGACATAATTCTTTTGTGTAGCAATGAGGATAATCCTTAGATCACAGATCCAGTCCGCATCATTGCTACTATCATCTTTCTACTTAATTGTTTCTAGGAACATATCAAAAATAAATGGGGAGCTGTAAAGCGAGCTATTGATCGACAACATAATTTACAAATACTATCAGAACTAAGTTCATGATAAATTAAAGTTCAATTAATCATATTACTTAAGAACTCCCATTTAGATAGACATCCCTCTAGTCATCTAAATGATCATGTGATCAATATCAACTAAATCATGTCTCATCATCACGTGAGGTGGAATAGTTTTCAATGGTGAAAATCTCTATGTTGATCATATCTACTATATGATTCACGTTCGAACTTTCGGTCTCAGGGTTCCGAGGCCATATCTGCATATTCTAGGCTCGTCAAGTTTAACCTGAGTATTCCGCGTGTACAAAACTGGCTTGCACCCGTTGTATGTGAACGTGGAGCTTATCACACCTGATCATCACGTGGTGTCTCGACACGATGAACTGTAGAAATGGTGCATACTCAGGGAGAACACTTATACCTTGAAATTTAGTGAGGGATCATCTTATAGTGCTACCATCGTACTAAGCAAAATAAGATGCATAAAAGATAAACATCACATTCAATCAATATAAGTGATATGATATGGCCATCATCATCTTGTGCCTTTGATCTCCATCTCCAAAGCACCGTCATGATCACCATCGTCACCGGCTTGACACCTTGATCTCCATCGTAGCATCGTTGTCGTCTCGCCAACTATTGCCTCTACGACTATCGCTACCGCTTAGTGATAAAGTAAAGCAATTACATGGCGATTGCATTTCATACAATAAAGCGACAACCATATGGCTCCATCCAGTTGCCTATAACTGTGTTACAAAACATGATCATCTCATACAACAATATATATAATCCCGTCTTGACCACATCACAACATGCCCTGCAAAAACAAGTTAGACGTCCTCTACTTTGTTGTTGCAAGTTTTACGTGGCTTCTGCGGGCTTAGCAAGAACCATTCTTACCTACGCATCAAAAACCACAACGATTTTTTGTCAAGTGTGTTGTTTTAACCTTCAACAAGGATCGGGCGTAGTCACACTCGATTCAAGTAAAGCTGGAGAAAGAGACACCCACTAGCCACCTATGTGCAGAACACGTCGGTAGAACCAGTCTCATGAACGCGGTCATGTAATGTCGGTCTAGGCCACTTCATCCAACAATATAGCCGAATCAAAGTATGACATGCTGGTAAGTAGTATGACTATTATCGTCCACAACTCTTTGTGTTCTACTCGTGCATATAACATCTACGCATAGACCTAGCTTTGATACCACTGTTCGGGAATGCAGTATTTCAATAAAATTCCTACGATCAGGCAAGATGTATCTAGGAGATTCATAGCAACGAGATGGGAGAGTGTGTCTACATACCATCGTAGACCAAAAGCATAAGCGTTAAGTAACACGGTTGATGTAGTTGAACGTCTTCGTGATCCAACCGATCAAGTACCGAATGCACGGCACCTCCGCGATCTGCACACGTTCAGCTCGATGACGTCCCTCGAACTCTTGATCCAAGTGAGGACGAGGGAGAGTTTCGTCAGCACAGGGGCGTGATGACGGTGATGATGAAGTTACCGGCGCAGGGCTTCTCCTAAGCACTGCAAACGATATGACTGAGGTGTGTATCTATGGAGGGGGGCACCGCACACGGCTAAGAGGAACTTTTGTGTGCCTTTGGGGTGCCCCCCTCCCACGTATATAAAGGGGGGAGGGAGGAGGAGGCTGGCCAATGGGTGGAGGCATGCCATGGGGGGGAAATCCTACTCCAGGTAGGATTATGCCCCCCTTTCCTATTCCAACAAGGAGAAGGGGGAAGGTGAGGGAGGAGAGAAGGAAAGGGGGCCCGACCCCCTAGTCCAATTTGGTTTGGGCTAGGGGACTGCCCCCCTAGTCCAATTCGATTTGGGATAGGGGGGCATGATCCCTGCTTTGGCCTGCCTCCTCTCTAGCTCCAATAGGCCCATGCGGCCCAATAACCTTCCGAGGGGTTCCGGTAACCCCCCGGTACTCCCGAAAATATCTGATACACCTCGGAACTGTTCCGGTGTCTGAATATAGTCTTCCAATATATCAATCTTTATGTCTCGACCATTTCGAGACTCCTCATCATGTCCGTGATCTCGTCCGGGACTGCGAACTACCTTCGGTACATCAAAACACATAAACTCATAATACTGATCGTCATCGAACATTAAGTGTGCGGACCCTACGGGTTCGAGAACTATGTAGACATGACCGAGACTCATCTCCTGTCAATAACCAATAGCGTAACCTAGATGCTCATATTGGCTCCCACATATTCTACAAAGATCTTTATCGGTCAAACTGCATAACAACATATGTTGTTCCCTTTGTCATCTATATGTTACTTGCCTTAGATTCGATCGTCTGTATCATCATACCTAGTTCAATCTTGTTACCGACAAGTCTCTTTACTTGTTTCGTAATGCATCATCCTGCAACTAACATATTAGTCACATTGCTTGCAAGGCTTATAGTGATGTGCATTACCGAGAGAGCCCAGAGATACCTCTCCGACGATCGGAGTGACAAATCCTAATCTCGATCTATGCCAACCCAACAAACACCATCGGATACACCTATAGAGCATCTTTATAATCACAAAGTTACGTTGTGACGTTTGATAGCATACTAAGTGTTACTTCCTTATTCGGGAGTCATAGGAACATGTATAAGTCATCAAGAAAGCAATAGCAATAAAATAAATGATCATAGTGCTAAGCTAACGGATGGGTCTAGTCCATCACATCCTTCTCTAATGATGTGATCTCGTTCATCAAATGACAACACATGTCCATGGCTAGGAAACTTAACCATCTTTGATTAACGGGCTAGTCAAGTAGAAGCATACTAGGGACACTCTGTTTGTCTATGTATTCACACATGTACTAAGTTTCCGGTTAATACAATTCTAGCATGAATAATAAACATTTATCATGATATAAGGAAATATAAATAACAACTTTATTATTGCCTCTAGGGCATATTTCCTTCACAAGGTATAGTTGGTATTCTCGGATCCCCAAGTTTTTTTACGTACTCCATCCTTAAAAGTATAATTAGCAATCATAGTGGAGATTTCAGCTTCCGGTATTTTTCTCTTATTTGTGATGATGTCTTTCATATACTTTGCATAAGGAGGCATTTTCAAGATATCAGTCAAGCGAGTACGCAAAAAGACTGGCCTCAACATTTCAGCAAAGCGTTCAAATTCTTCATCACCATTCTTTTTAGTTGACTTAGGTGGAAAAGGCATAGGTTTTTGAACCCACGGTTCTCTTTATTTACTGTGTTTTCTAGCAATGAATACTCTTTTGTCATACCTTTTATTCTTATGTTGTGGGTTATCAAGATCAACTGGTGGTTCTATCTCAACATCATTGTCTGGTTCTTTATTATTTGGTTGAGTGTGTTCATGAACATCAGCGTTATCTTTTTCAGTATCACTAGGTGAGTGTTCATTACCATACTGAGTTTCAACATCAGAGATAGAAACTTCATTATCATTGTTAGGAGGTTTTTCTATTTCAGGTTCACTAGGAGCATGCAAAGTCCTATCATTTTTCTTTCTCTTTCCAGAAGAACTAGGTGCACTAGTGTTAGCTCTTTGTGAATCTTGTTCAATTCCTTTTGGGTGTCCCTCATGATAAAGTGGTTCCTAAGTCATTTTACCTCCTCTAGTTGCAACTCTTACAACAAAGTCATGCATATTAATATTCATTTCATCAAGCAACTCTCTTTGAGATTTTGCAACTTGTTCTAACTGAGTTTGAACCATAGAAGCATGCTTTCCAACACCTCTGACATCATTTGATATTCTAAATAACAAGTCACTCAAGCGAGCAATCATATCAGAATTGTATTTCAGTTGTTTCATAACATTTGCATTGAAGTGATCTTGTTTTCTAATATAATTTCAAACTCATAAAGGCATTGACGAGGATGCATATTGTGAGAATTATCATTATCATTGAACTTCATTGGAGAATTTACCTCTACCACCTTAGGCAGTGGTGGTGTATTAAGCCCATGTATTTCTTCAATAGGAGGTAAATTTTTAACATCCTCAGCTTTAATAACTTTTTCCTTCATAGATTTCTTTGCCTCTTGCATATCTTCAGGACTGAGATATAGTATACCCCTCTTCTTCGGAGTGGGTTTAGGCGGTGATTCAGGAAGAGTCGAATCATCATAACAATATTTTATTCAATAATTCTTCGGCTTGCCCAATAGTTCGTTCACTGAAAACATAACCAGCACAACTATGTAGGAAGTCCCTAGAAGCATCGGTTAGTCCATTATAGAAGATATCAAGTATTTCATTTTTCTTAAGAAGATGATCAGGCAAAGCATTATGTAATTGGCAAAGCCTCCCCCAAGCTTGTGAGAGACTCTCTTCTTTAATTTGAACAAAGTTAAATATTTCCTGCAAGGCAGCTTGTTTCTTATGAGCAGGAAAATATTTTTCAGAAAAGTAATAAATCATATCATAGAAACTACGGACACAACCAGGAGCAAGAGTATTGTACCAAGCTTTAGCATCACCCTTTAATGAGAAAGGAAATAATTTTAGAATGCAGTAATAGCGAGTTTTCTCATCATGACTAAAAATGGTGGCTATGTCATTCAACTGAGTAAGATGTGCCACAATAGTTTCAGTTTCATAACCATGGAAAGGATCAGATTCAACCAATGTAATTAACTCCGGGTCGACAGAGAATTCATAATCCTTATCAACAATAAAGATATGTGAAGTAGCAAACTTAGGATCATATTTCATTCTATCATTCAGAGATTTTTCTTTATACTTGCATAATAATTTCTCTAGATCATCTCTATCTCTGCAAGCAAGAATATGTCTAGTTGTTTCTTCACTCATGACATAACCTTCCGGTACCTTAGGAAATTCATATCTAGGAGGGATAGTTCTAGCAGGTGTTTCAGGAGTTTCAGTTTCAAGCTCATCATCAGATTCAATAACATCATGTTGTATAACTCTAGCAATTTTTATCAAGAAAGTCACCTAGTGGCACATCGTCATTAAGCAAGGTACTAGCATCATCATAAGCATTATCCATAATAGAAGTAGCATCATCAATAACTTGCGACATATCAAAATTAATAGCATGTGGTGGTGTTGCAAGTTTAATAATAACAGAAGGTGAATCTAAAGCAGAACTGGATGGCAGTTCCTTACCTCCCCTCATCTTTAAGGGAAATATCTTAGTCTTAGCATCCTTCAGATTCTTCATAGTGATAATATGATAATAATCCCAAGTGACTCAACAAATATAGGTATGCTCCCCAGCACAGGTGCCAGAAAAAGGTCTTGATAACCCACAAGTATAGGGGACCGCAACCGTTTTCGAGGGTAGAGTATTCTACCCAAATTTATAAATTCGACACAAGGGGAGCCAAAGAATATTTGAAGTTATTAGCAGCTGAGTTGTCAATTCAACCATACCTGGAGATTAATTATCTGCAACAAGTAATCAGTAGCCAAGTAATATGATAGTTTTGATAATAGTGGCAGTAGCAATGGTAACAGTAACAATGATAGCAGTGATTTTGTAGCAAGTGTAACAGTGATGATAGAAGTAGTAACTTAGCAATAACAATATAAGATAAATTCGTAGGCAGTGGATCGGTGACTTGTTGGATGACATTCATCATGAGACAGTTATAACCTAGGGCGATACGGAACTAGTCAATATAATGTAGGCATGTATTCCATAAATAGTCATACCTGCTCATGGAAAGAACTTGCATGACATCTTTTGTCCTACCCTCCCATGGCAGCAGGGTCCTATTGGAAACTAAGGGATATTAAGGCCTCCTTTTAATACAGAACTGGAACAAATCATTAAAACACGGCGAATACATGAACTCTTCAAACCACAGTCATCACCGGGAGTGGTCTCGACTATTGTCACTCTGGGGTTGCCGGATCATAACACATCGTAGGTGACTATAACTTGCAAGATCGGATCTAGAACATGGATATAATGGTGATAACATAAACGATTCAGATTGGAAAACATGGCACCCGGGCCCAAAGTGACAAGCATTAGGCATGGCAAAGTCATAGAAACATCAATCTAAGAACATAGTGGGTACTAGGGATCAAGCCCTAACAAAACTAACTCGATTACATGATGAATCTCATCCAACTCCTCACCGACCAGCGAGCCTATGAAGGAATTACTCACTCCTAGTGGGGAGCATCATGGAATTGGCAATGGAGAAGGGTTGGGGATGACGAAGAACGAAGATCCCCCTCTCCGGAGCTCCAAACGGACTCCAGATATGGCCTCCCGATGAAGAACGGGAGGTGACGGTGGCTCCATCTCGTGGATCGTGATAATTCTTTCTCCCTGAATTTTTTCTAGAAAATAGGTATTTATGGAGTTGGAATCAGGGTCTGCGGGGCCACCAGGTGGGGACAACCCACTTGGGCGCGCCTAGTGAGGGGGGCGCGCCCTAGTGGGTTGTGCACACCCAAGTGCCCCCCCTTCGGTAGGTCTTGGCTCCATAAATTCTCTTCTATTATATAAAAATTCATCGTAAAGTTCGGTTCCATTCCCAGAACTTTTATTTCTACACAAAAACAACACCATGGTTGTTCTGCTGAAAAGAACGTCAGTCCGGGGTAAGTTTCATTCAAATCATGGAAATTAGAGTCCAAAACAAGAGGAAAAGCATTAGGAAAAGTAGATACATTGGAGACGTATCAAGCAACCACTTGGTTAACCTTCTAGCACCCTGTGGGAGATGCAACGGCGCATACATAGGACACGATGGTGATATCATGACCATGTGTGATAGTGGGCAGACACGTACACATACATCCAAGAAGAAGGGCCCATGTTTTGGGGCCTCCGATGTGTGGCATACGGTTGATCCAAAAGAACTGTTTGCGATGAGACAGAACAACAGAAATGGGGCTTTGTAGGCCAAAACCATCAACAAATTTTGACTTTGTTTCTCATGACATTCCAGATTACAACACAATAAGTAATTGCAAATCTGTGCACACAGGTCAAACTAATATGTGTTCACACCGATCAAACTCATATGTGTTCACACCGATCAAACTAATATGTGTTCACACTTAGCACCGGGATATAAAAAATGCCCACACAAAAATTAGTTCATAGTTCCTCTCCTCATCACCCACAAAACTGGTCTTTCCTGTCATGTCGTTCCGCCATGACCGGTAGGAGGAGTTTCGGGTGGACATATAGCCAGGCAGCAAAGACCAAGGCCACAGAAGCACTAGAGAGGTCCCGCCGCAAAGAAGCAGCCGCTACAGAGATGTCCCGGCATGCCGTGGAGCCCTCGAACGAGCTCTCACGGGCATGCGAGGGCTCTCACAAGCACACTTGCAGTGTCGGCGATTGCAACGAGCTAGTGTTGCTGAAGTCCTTGGCCAGCGACGACGACATTCTCGCTGGCCTCATTAAGAAGCAGAGCTGCTCGACGGCTTGATGAAGCTGCTTGAGATTAGCGATGCCCCAGTTGATAAGGCGACCGGGCTCGTCGAGCAACTCAAGGGTGACAATGTGAAGCTCCTCAAGGCGCTCCCCGAGAAGGAGGAGGATGCCGCCCGCTAGAAGATGCTGCATGCGCAGAGCAGTGCCTCGGGGATGACACTGACAGCAGTCATCGAGGAACTGATGGGTGACTTGAGGAAGCTCCAGATTGAGCACGCGCAGGAGGTGGAGGAATCTGTGGCTGATTTCAAGCAAAGTCGTGAGGAATTGAAGGAGCTGGGGGATGTCGTTGCCCGGCAATTCATCGATGAGTAGAGACAGTAGCGACCCAGAACGTTGTCTCTTGCCCCCATGTCTTCTGGGCTTTGCCGCATGCAGCATTTTAAATTATTCGGAATATGTAAGACAATTATTATCTGCGCCATTGTAAATTTGTTGTTGTATTATCCGTTGACATTTTATTTGTCGTCGTATTATCCGTTGCCCTACGTGGCAATTTAATTTAGGCCAGAATATGAGTTGAAAACACAAACAAAGCAAATGCTACCATGGGATCACAAGCAAACACCCTCTGTCCAGGTGCTTTAATTAACCCATTAATGGAGAAGTTGTGAGCAAGGTGGGCGGAGGCTGGTGGATGGAGGTCAAAGAGCTCGCTTCCCGGTGAGCATGGGCGGCCTTGCTTCTCGCACGTGTCCCATCGAGCCAGTGAGGTGGACAGGATGCACGCGTCCCGTTGAGCCTGTGCGGCGGACTGCTCGCACGCGTCTCGTTGAGCCTACGCGGCGGATTGCTCGCACGCGTCCCGTCGAGCCTGCACGACGAACTTCTCGCGCTCAACCCGTCTAATCAAACAGCTGCACGCACGCCATCGAGTATGGTTAAATTTTGACACGGTTCACATAATACAACCATTTGTGATACTAACGTGTCAGCTATTTGTTTCAAAAAGGAGTTCATTGGCTATTAATGTGTGCGCGTTGTCTCATACTAGACGATTTTTTACCACGACATATATGTGCCATGTCATGAAACCATGCCAAGTTTCATTTTTTGGGTGTGCTTCCGATTTACTAGGATTTAAAAACTGAGATTCTCAATGTTTCAGGATGACAAGAAGTTTGTAATTCATTCCCATTCCTTAAATGAGACCTAAACAAGCACCCAATGATACATGTACGATTTCCCACCCATTTTGCTTCATTGGAGCATGTGCTTGTAGTTCAAATTTGAATTATGGACCATATTAAATGCCTAGTAAACTTAATTAATATATAAAATGGCAAAACGAACCCTGAACAGTTTCAAATTTCAGCACAAAACTCCTATTATTCTATGTTGTCTCTAGAAAACAATGTTGAAGGCGAGATGAGGCAGCGATTATCATTTCACCCACAAGTGGGGCATGTTTCCCTACCAGAACCACGAGGGTTGCGAGAAGCTTCAGTTTTTAAGAGGCTTGTAATATAGCTTCGCCCAAATTGGACAATTATATGTACCATGTAGTGACACCATGCGAAATTTCATGATTTCCTGGTGAGTTTTGGATTGACAGATATTTAAAAACCGAGATTCGCAATGTTTGTGGCCAAGCAAGGACGGCGAGACGGTTGAACTCATTCCCATTCATTCCATGGGACCTATACATGCACACCAAGGACACATGTACATTTTTTCTACCCATTTTGGTGCACTGGAGCATGTATTTGTAGTTCAGATTTGAATTATGGACATTAAATGCCTAACTCAGTTAATGAATATAAAAGGTCAAACAAACCCTGAATAATTTCAAAGTTCAGCATAAATCTCCCGTTGTTCCATGTTGCATGTAGCAGAAAATACAAGGCTAGAAGAGGGACTTATAATCATTTCTCCCACAAGGGGACACATTTCCCTATCGAAACCACGAGGGTTCGTGCGACACGCTCCAGTTTTAAGAGGTTTGTAATAAAGCTTGGCCCAAATTGGCAATGTTTTTACCACGACATATATGTGCCATGACGCGACACCATGCCACCTTTGATGACTTTCTGGTGAGTTTTGGATTTATGGGGATTTAAAAACCGAGATTCCAAATGTTTGAGGACGAGCCAGGATGACGGTACGGTTGTAATTCATTCCCATTCATGGCATGGGACCTAAACATGCACCCAAGGACACATGTATAATTTTTCTAGCCATTTTGGTGAACTGGAGCATGTATTTGTAGTTCAGATTTGAATTATGGACATTAAGTACCTAGGAAACTCAATTATTGTATAAAAAGGCCAAACGAGCCCTGAATAAGTTTAAATTTCAGCTTGGATATCCTATCGTTCGATGTTGCCCATAGAAGAAAATACAAGGAGAAAAGCGGTAGTGATTACATTTTGCCACAAGGGGAACACGTTTCCCTATCGGAACCATGAGGCTTCTTTGAGAGAAGCTCCAGTTTGTAAGAGGTTTGTAATAAAGCTCGGCCCAAATTGGACAATGTTTTTACCACGACATATATCTGCCATGACGTAAAACAATACCAACTTTCATGACTTTCTAGTGAGTTTAGGATTTATAGGGATTTAAAAACCGAGATTCCAAATGTTTGAGCATGAGCCAGGACGCCGGTATGGTTGTAATTCGTTCCCATTCTTGGCATCGGACCAAAACATGCACCCAAGGACACATGTATAATTTTTCTAGCCATTTTGGTGAACTGGAGCATATATTTGAAGTTCAGATTTGAATTATGGACATTAAATGCCTAGGAAACTCAATTGGTGTATAAAAATGCCAAACGAACCCTGAATAAGTTTAAACTTCAGCAAGGATATCCTGTCGTTCCATGTTGCACGTAGAAGAAAATACAAGGTGAAAAGAGCAAGTGATTATCTTTTCGCGCACAAGGGGGACATGTTTCCCTATCGGAACCACGAGGCTTGTTTGAGAGAAGCTTCAGTTTGTAAGAGGCTTGTAATAAAACTTGCACCAAAATGGACGAAAAAAATTCCTCGACATATATGTGCCATGTCATGTCACCATGCCAAGTTTCATGATTTTCGGGTGAGTTTTGGATTTACGGGGATTTAAAAACCGAGATTATTCTCACGAAATGTTTTCAAATAGCACACGGTTCACTCACGAAAGTCGTGTGCCTACCAAACCGTGGTCGATGCCCCCATCCCCCCTGCTGCGTGCGATCTGAGTCGTGCATTCTGATTGGCCAGAACCCAAACCCCACTGATCGTACGTCTGTACCATTGGATGCTCCTAGACCGAACAGTAATCCTCGGCCCTTTGGACAGCACATGCAGTACATGAGTAAGCACTGTGCGATGCGTCGTGCTAGCTCGCACTTCCTTCTCTACTAAGTTTTCTAAACAGGCTACCGTTTCCCGCCACTCCTCTCATCGGTTTCCTGCCTCTTCTCCCATTGTTTTCCCGCTATCAGTGTCAGTGCTCATTGAGAGCTAGGCGGTGACACACCGGCCATGTAAATATCGCACACAGTTTCTAAAAGCACAAATGTGTTTGATACGAGGGAGTAGGTCCCATAGGGTGACCAATGTGAAACGCCTTAAAGGCAATGAGGAAATTCCTATCAGCAAGGTGCGGCTTCCCATCCGCTTGCCTAGTCGAATGGAATGCAGAAGTTAAGCGTGATCAGGCTGGAGTAGTCCAAGGATGGTTGACCCGGTGGGAAGTTGCATACCTCAAGCTTCATTTAAATGCTATGACACGGTCATTATAGAGATAAAGAGATAAATATCTCTATAGTGACCTGTCATGGAGATTATATAAACCTTGGGATCCTTGTTTTGCTAATTTGGGGACTATGTTTTTATTGATTTTTTTGCTCTAAAAATTAAAGAATGATTGACTCTATAGTGACCTGTCATGGTGATTATATAAAACTTTTTCAGGTCGCATGCAGGGTATAGGGGGCAGGTTGTTCTGATCGAGCATGTCTCCCTTGTGCGGTTTATAGACGCTACACATATTTGTGGGCTCCCCGAGGTATATATATTATCCTTTACCGACAATGAGGGGGGCCCACACAATCTATCCCTTTCACCCAAAAACGAGAAGGGTTTGACTATGATGGTTTCCTATTGCTATGTGTGCCATGTTAGACCAAATAAAGTTTGAACGCATGCGTCGGACGACCCACCCTCCCCCCCCCCCCCGCCTCGAAGTTGGAAACCGACATTGTACGTATTGACCCAGGCTTGGAGTCGGGTACGGTATTCAGTTTGTAATGTAGTTGGTGGCCCATCAAAGTTGTCCATTCGGGATTTAAACACATCACACACCACCATACCCATACATATTTTCAGGCCGCATGCAGTGTATACGAGTCTCATCGACCACATCTCCCTTGTGCGGTTTTTTGTGCCGACACAGATATCTGTGGGCTCTCCGAGTGTATATATATCATCTCTTTGACCGATAACGGGGGTATGTGTTGGCCATGAATCGATTCCTCCTAGTTTGTGCTAGGGATGATCATCGTCACATGTCGTTCAACTATAGCTCGAGCTCATGCGTTGTCGGGATTACCTCCCACATGCTCGGATTGCTGGGTTCGACCTACATCGTACCCTGCATATCTCGTCCTTAACTACATGGCCTTCATGGTTTTTGTCTGTATCGAGAGGTAGGCACCACATCTAAATTGTACATTATTCTATATTAAAAACACACATCACCCCTTCCAGCGTACATCATTTTGGGCCGCATGCAAGAGGTGCTGGTATTGTGGTCCCTCTCGTGCGATTTTTATGATGGTTCAAACTATTGTCCCAAGCGGTTTTATCGACAACAAGAGTTGTCGTTTGACCAAACGATAGATTCATTGCTCTGTCTTATGGTAGGTCATGGCGACATGCATGTATGAACAAAGTATTATTACGTGCATCTGCCCCGCTGACACGAAATGGGAGGTGGTGGGTCATGCACCCTAGCTAGCTACGACATTATGTCATTATAGATATATCCAAGGGTTCTTTCAGGTTTGCAAGGCAGGTGCCACCAAAATTGTGCATTGTGTCTTTAAAGTTTTAAGCATCACACATAATTTTCCTACATATATTTGGCCACTTCTAGGTGGTTCTTGACTTCTGGCCCCTCTCATCGTTCTTCAACGACGTGCCAAACCATGGGCCCGCGTGGTCAAGGTTGTTCATTGGAATTTTGAACATCACAGACCGCCCTTTTCACTCATATATATTTGGGCCACAAGCTAGTGTGGCTGTCTTTTTACCCTCTCTAATGTTTTTTGCTGCAAAGACTCTGATGATGCTCAACGAACATGGGTATAATGTCTTAACCGTGTGTGATGCAAGTGCGTTGTCAATCACGATGCAAGAGCGAGCAAAGGTGGAGGTGCTAGCTCAACTGTGAGTGATGCAAGTGTGCTGTAAAATCACCACGACTGCGCAAGCGCGGGCAAAGGGTGGAGGTACTAGCTTAACCGTGTGCGATGCAAGTGCGCTGTAAAATTATCAACCACCCAAGCTAAAGGCGGGTAGTTTATTTAGAAATTAGGACGAACCATGTGCGATAGACTAGCTAGATAGAAATATAAAAACAAACAACCCGCCTTGAGCATTGCAAAAATCGGCGGTTCCGCCACTTTTCCTTACTATCATACACGCATATTCTTATTGGACCGTGCGCGATCTTGGGCACTCCCGCCCCACATCAATTCCTTTACCCAAATTTTAGTAGGCGTCATACTTCAACCGTTGCCCACACTCCTCCAGCACCGACCTTCTAGTAAAATTGTAGTAGCCGAGGCATTTGAAATGTCGCCCTCCCTCGTCCACCACCATGTCCACCCACCATTAGTAAAATTTTCAGTAGTCGCGGCGTATCCTCAAACTCTACCCCCTTCCACAGTGCCCCCACCCGCCCCTCCCCCCTCGAACCCTAGCTCGCGGCTGCCACTGGCGCCGCCGCCAACCCCTGCCGATCTTCCCATTCCTCCTAGCTTAGATAATAAAGTTTAGGCTACCCATCGATGCCCATATTGTTGCCCCACTCCCCTGAGTTTTTAGATGAGGCCTGGGGTGTCCCTCTCCGTTAGATCCACATCCCCTACTCTAGAATGTCGCAGCCTAAGCTCGACCACGTATCCCGGGGAGCCTGACAAGCATTCGTCCAAGAAGAGTTTTATCATGGCCTCTCCGGCGGACGTTGGCAAGGTGGCCTCCGTTCGTCCCGACCTGTCGATCCCGGAGCAACACGTAGCCACGTAAGTCAGCGAAGACGTTGACTACGTTGCCATGCCGAAGCCTTCATGTTGGCGGGAAAGCATATTATTGTATCTCGGGAAAGCTGGCTACAACATCAAGCTCGTCGACAGTGACGGCTTCACGTGGGCCATGTGTAACATCCCAAATTTTCAATTTGGAATGTTATACACTAGATCATATGCATATCATATTTTCTTGCATTTTGGTTGATCCTAGAAATTTCACGCAACTCAAGGACCCTCGGAGAGAGTTGGAGATTTCGTTATTTTCATATTTGAGAGTTCTCTCAAATTTTGAAAATAGGATCATTTGATTTATTTATTTTGTCTTCAATAATTTTTCCGGTGTCATAATATATGAGAGAGGGAATAATATGACTTTCCCAAATTTAGGAAAAATAAAGATATAATAAATAGATCAATTTTGCTTTCCGGTGTTTATTTGCATTTTATTTGGATAGGGAAAAATGCGCGTTTTCAAAAATTGCATTTTAGGTCCGGAGAAAAGTTCATTTTGTTCGGCTCATTTTTAGGAGTCGGGGAAAATTTACTTTAGATTTTTCGGAGTTCGTTTAGATCCCTTTTTTGTTTTTTTTTTCTGCGCGAGGAAACTATATAAAAAAAGTTGAGCAGCGCCTTGGGCCAAAGGCCCAAGCCAAGCCACCTACCGCCGCGCTCCCAGGCGCCAGGCGCCGAGCCAGGAGCCGGTCGGCCGCCGCCGCCTCTTGCTAGGACCGAATCCTTTTAGGGTTCTAGGGCGCCCCCTTGTCCCCTTTTCCTTATTTCGTTTTCTTTAGTCCTACTCCGTTTATTTTCTAGATCTTTCCTACTCCTATTCCAATTCCTTGTCCTCTACCCCAAGTAAACCCCTCCCCTCCCCAATATAAATACCCAAGCACCCCCCCTCTAAACACATCAAATCAAAGCTCTCCTCCACACCGCACCTTACCGCGCCGCCTCACCCGCGCCGCCACCCCACACCCCGCACCGCCGCCGCACCTTACCGCCGCCGCGCCGCATCACACCGCGCCCTGCATCACCGCCGCCGCCGCCCCACACCCGCGCCGCCGCCGCGCCTTACCGCCGCCGAGCCGCATCACACCGCGCCCTGCGTCACCGCCGCCGCCACCCCACACCCGCGCTGCCGCCGCACCTTGCCCACGCCGCCGCCCTACGCCGACGCCGCCGGAGCCCCGTTCACCGGAGACCTCGCCAAGGTAGCCCCGCGCTACATCTATTCTTTTTCTCGGATCGTTTTCTTCTAATCGTTCCGATTCTTTTCTTCTCTAAACCGTTCCGGTTTTCTAGATCGGTTTTTCGTTCGGTTTTTCTTCTACGAAACCCTAGATCGGATTCGTTTTCTTCTCCGATTTAGTTGCTTTGGACCGTTCGCCGGACCGTTCGTCCTAACAAACGTGATCACCGGATTCTTCTAGGTTAATGAACGTCCGTTCGTTTAACCGTTCTTCTTTTTCTTTTCGTCGGATTTATTCCGCGATCGCGATCTCAGATCCGATCTTCTTTCTAGTCTTTCTTTTCGCTCGTTTATCGGAATCAGGTGATTCAAGCGCCTGGAGTTTCGTCTCGAAACCGCCGTTCCGTCTAATCAACTTGAACAAGCTTTTGTTACAGTAAAATTTTGACCTAGATTCAACTTGCTAGAACCGAGTTGTTTTCTTCCGCCGTTTGTTTTTCGTTCTTTCTTTGCAACTGGAGTTCTTAAGTTGAACTACCTGGTTCGATCTCTTGTTCGAGTTTTACCTGTGCATTAGATGAGTACTTATTGTATGCTTGTTGTTTGTCTGCGATAGATTACCCGGATTGTGCCGCTTGTTACTTCGAAACCCTAGGACTCGCGGATCATCAGCAAGGCAAGTAACACTTTGATCATACCTTTTCTACAACCCATGTTTTATTGCATTAGATCAATCCTCACACATTGCATGATTAGGATCTAATTAAATTGTGGGATGGGAAGTAGATGAGGTAGTACCTATTACCTGTATTATTATGAAACCTTTGGGAGTTACTTCTACGTTTACTTATTATGCCATGCTATGCTAGTAGACGTGGATTGGGTGAGTGATATCCATGACAGATGTGAGATTGATAATTTTAATGGTTTATCTAAGGTGGCAACTTAAACACACATCTGGGTGGATTGAGGCACCTGATGTCTATCAGGACTTGCCTGTTTTTTTTGGACCGCCACCCAGGCTCAAAGGGATCATAAGATAATTCATGCTAGAAACTTCCGTGTGCAGCCACATGCTACTATGGGCTCTGGCATAGTTGACTAAGTTGTGCGAACTCTTACGGGGTGGACTAGCAGATGTAGGGGATGTAGGTGTACCGGTCTACCCCACATGTAAGGTGCTAGTGCTTCTGAAAGACTATGTCTCGGTCATCCGTCTCTCAAACACCATGTAGTGCGAGAAAACAAACGGAGGCGATCGAGTCATGTGGGGAAAAGTGCGCAACCTCTGTAGAGTAACAAACTAATCATGATTAGCCATGTCCCCGGTTATGGAGAACTTGAGTATCTAGTACTTGAATATCATTGTGAATCTCAACATGTTACTTCTAATTAATGTTATTGGGTTTTAATTAATTTTAATTGGGATTGAGAATGCTGTCAACCATTCTCAATGTTTCACAACCACCATGATAGTAAATAAAATTTATTCCTTTGCAGTAGGGAAAAATTGGCTTTACGCAAAAACTGTAACCATAGAGCTTTCCACCAGCCATATATGCATATAGTATAGCTGTTTCATTCCATTACTCTCTATGTGTTACTTTGCCAGCATATTCCATGTGCTGACCCGTTTTCGGGCTGCAACGTTAATGTTGCAGACTTTTTAGACGACGATTGAGGTGCGTTTAGGTCGTGGCCCTATACTCAGTGATGCCGCTGGAGTTGATGGACCAATTTATCTTCCAAGTCTTCCGTTGTTATCTTTAAAATATGGCCTTAAGTCATATTTATTGTAATAAGTTCTTTTTCAGCCATCGATGTAATAAGTGTGTGATTGCAACTCTACTGTAATACCTCGATGTACTGTGTGGTGTCAGCATTACTGATCCAGGGATGACACCGTAGCACAGTAGACGTGATCCATTCGGGTCAGGTCGCTACAGAGATGGTATCAGAGCACACGCTGACTGTAGGACACGACCACTAAGTTAAAGTCATAGATCACCCTTCTCTTCTCATTTTCTAACTCCTCATCTCTTCTCATCTTAGTAGCAGACGATTGGCTCCGCAAGATAGGACGGGAGTTGACCACTGCAGGATGCACGGATGGTGAGAAAGTGAAGTTTGCCGCACACCAACTTGATGGACCCGCGGCAGCATGGTGGGAGAATTTCACAGCCACTTACCTAGTTGACACTGTCACATGGGATCAGTTTCAGCAAGCTTTCCGCACTGCCCATGTTTCAGCAGGAGCTATGGCCATAAAGAAGCGTGAGTTTCGCAACTTACGCCAAGGAGGAAGGACTGTTGGCCAGTATGTGGAAGAGTTTAGTAAGCTAGCCCGTTATGCCCCAGATGACGTTGCTACGGATGCAGCCAAGCAGGAGAAGTTTCTGGAAGGATTGAATGATGAACTAAGCATGCAGTTGATGGTAGCAAGTTTCAACAACTACCAGGAGTTGGTAGATCGTGCCATCATGATTGAAGGGAAGCAACAGCAGATTGAGAACCGTAAGAGGAAGTATGGACAGGGGAAGTATAACTCTGGAGCCCAGCAAAAGCCCCGTTTTACCCCTAAACCGGGATTTAAGTTTCAGCACACCCATGGAGGAGGTAGCTCGCACAACCATAATGGCCACAAGAATGGTAGTGGGAATGGAGGAAGCAACGGCCAGAACCGAACAACCCCATCAACCCCAACCAGGAGAGACCTGAGTCAAGTCACCTGTTTCAAGTGTTCAAAGACCGGACATTATGCCAATGAATGTCCTGAAGGCCGGAATGGAAATGGCAATGGAAGCTCTGGGAAGAAGCCGAACCCTTTCAATAGGGGACAGGTGAACCACGTTAATGTGGAGGAGATTGAAGATCAGCCCGATGCAGTAATCGGTAAGTTTTTGGTTAAGTCATTTACTACACTCGTTCTTTTTGATACTGGTGCATCGCATTCATACATATCAAGGGGATTTGTGGAAAAGTATAGCCTGCCCACTAGGATTCTTAAAACACCTATGCTAGTAAGCTCGCCAGGAGCAGAATACATGGCCAGACAAGGATGTTTTCAAGTACCATTGAGTATAGGAAGGCATGTATTCCCAACGTATTTAATTATTCTAGAATCCCAAGGTCTGGATGTGATTCTTGGTATGGATTGGCTGTCGATGTATGGAGGAAACATCGATTGCGCCAGTAAGACAATTTTGCTTACCACACCAGAAGGAAGAAGGATCAAGTATGTATCCCGGCATGTGCCAAACAGGACACAAGTGAATTGCTTATCAGGAGTTGTGGAGGAGGAAGTACCAGTGGTAAAGGATTTTCCTGATGTATTTCCTGAGGAATTACCAGGCATGCCACCGGATAGAGACATTGAGTTTTTGATTGAGTTATTGCCAGGTACAGGTCCAATATCGAAGCGACCGTACCGGATGCCAGCAAAGGATTTGGTGGAAATTAAGAATCACATTAAGGAGTTATTGGATAAAGGTTACATTCGCCCAAGTTCTTCACCTTGGGGATCACCCGTACTTCTAGTGGAAAAGAAGGATGGATCATTAAGGATGGTTGTAGATTATCGGGGATTGAATGAAGTAACCATCAAGAACAAGTACCCACTGCCAATGATCAACGATCTGTTTGATCGATTGCAAGGAGCTAAAGTGTTTTCCAAGATCGATTTGCGATCAGGGTACCATCAGTTGAAGATTCGAGAGCAGGACATACCTAAGACAACATTCACCACAAGATATGGACTGTATGAGTATACCGTTATGTCATTTGGATTGACTAACGCACCTGCCTATTTTATGAACCTGATGAACAAAGTGTTTATGGAGTTTTTGGATAAGTTCGTCGTAGTGTTCATCGATGACATTTTGGTTTATTCAAAGAATGAAGAGGAGCATAAGGAACATTTGCGTTTGGTTTTGGAGAAATTAAGGGAACATCAGTTATATGCCAAATTCAGCAAATGTGAGTTTTGGTTGAAGGAAGTTGGATTCCTCGGACACGTTATATCCGGAGAAGGTATAGCAGTTGACCCCACAAAGGTTGAGACCGTAACCGAATGGGAAGCACCAACAACAGTTGGAGAGATCCGGAGTTTTCTTGGACTCGCAGGATACTACCGGAGATTCATTGAGAACTTTTCAAAGATTGCAAAGCCTATGACTGAATTGTTGAAGAAGGATACTAAGTTCAAATGGACTGAGGAGTGTGAGGCTAGTTTCCAGGAGTTGAAGAAACGATTGGTTACCTCACCGGTATTGATTTTGCCAGATCAGACCAAGGATTATGAGGTGTATTGCGACGCTTCACGTCGAGGACTTGGAGCAGTGCTTATGCAGGAAGGGAGAGTTGTTTCGTATGCATCACGACAACTGAAGCCTCATGAGTTGAGTTATGCCACGCATGATTTGGAGTTAGCAGCCGTAGTGCATGCATTGAAGACGTGGAGACATTTCCTCATTGCAAATCATTGTGAGGTGTACACGGATCATAAGAGTTTGAAGTACATTTTCACTCAGAAGGAGTTGAACCTCCGACAGAGGAGATGGTTGGAGCTCATCAAGGATTATGACATGAGATTGCATTACCATCCCGAAAAGGCTAATGTAGTAGCTGACGCATTGAGCCGTAAGAGCCATGTCAATACGATAATGACGGGGAAAATACCAAAGGAATTAGCAAAAAACCTTCGTGAGCTATGTTTGGAAATAGTTCCGAAAGGCTATGTAGCAGCATTGGAGATTCAATCAACATTGATGGATAAGATCAGAGAAGCTCAGAAATCTGACAAGGAGATTGCTGCTATAAAGGAGAAACTTAGCAAAGGAAAAGCAAAGGGATTTCGTGAGGATGAGCACGACACCTTATGGTTTGAGGACCGTGTTTATGTGCCCAATGACCTAGAGATCAGGAAGTTGATTTTTCAAGAGGCACATGATTCACCATATTCGATTCACCCAGGGAATACCAAGATGTATTTGGATTTGAAGGAAACATTCTGGTGGACCGGAATGAAGAAGGATATTGCAGCGTATGTAGCAGTTTGTGACGTATGTCAGAGAGTAAAAGCAGAACATCAAAAGCCAGCAGGATTGTTACAACCACTGCCGATACCCGAATGGAAGTGGGATAAGATAGGCATGGATTTTATCACAGGGCTACCCAGGACAAAAGTCGGATATGACTCGATATGGGTAGTAGTTGATCGTTTGACGAAGGTAGCACATTTCATTCCAGTTAAGACCACTTACACCAGTGCTAAGTTGGCAAAGATATACATGACTAGAATCATTTGTTTGCATGAAGTCCCGAGGAGTATCGTATCAGATACCAGTTTCGTTCCATGACAACAGTTACGAGGTTGGAGACCGACAATTCTTTGGACCAGATTTGATTAAGGAGTCAGAACGGAAGGTTAAGTTGATTCGCGATAGGCTCAAGGTAGCCCAGTCCAGGCAGAAGAGCTATGCAGATTCTAAATGCAAGGAGACAGTTTACGAAACCGGAGACAGAGTTTACCTTCGAGTATCCCCACTTCGAGGAGTTAAGCGTTTTGGAGTTAAGGGAAAGTTAGCACCGCGTTTCGTTGGACCATTTAAGATCGTGAAACGTATGGGAGAAGTCGCTTATAAGTTGGAATTACCAGAAGGACTGTCAGGAGTTCATGATGTATTCCATGTTTCTCAGCTGAAGAAATGTCACGCCGAGATGGCGGAGGTACGGCTAAGAGATACAGTGCCATTAGAAGCAATTCAGTTAAAGGATGACCTAACATATGAGGAGAAGCCAGTCAAGATTCTCGATGTTGCCAGTAGACTTACTCGCAGCAAGGTTATCAAGTTTTGCAAAGTTCAGTGGAACCACCACTCAGAAGATGAAGCCACCTGGGAGAGAGAAGAAGATTTGCTCAAAGACCACCCTCATCTATTTTCTAGCCAACCCGAATCTCGAGGGCGAGATTCATCTTAAGGGGGGTAGGTTTGTAACATCCCAAATTTTCAATTTGGAATGTTATACACTAGATCATATGCATATCATATTTTCTTGCATTTTGGTTGATCCTAGAAATTTCATGCAACTCAAGGACCCTCGGAGAGAGTTGGAGATTTCGTTATTTTCATATTTGAGAGTTCTCTCGAATTTTGAAAATAGGATCATTTGATTTATTTATTTTGTCTTCAATAATTTTTCCGGTGTCAGAATATATGAGAGAGGGAATAATATGACTTTCCCAAATTTAGGAAATATGAAGATATAATAAATAGATCAATTTTGCTTTCCGGTGTTTATTTGCATTTTATTTGGATAGGGAAAATGCGCGTTTTCAAAAATTGCATTTTAGGTCCGGAGAAAAGATCATTTTGTTCAGCTCATTTTTAGGAGTCGGGGAAAATTTACTTTAGATTTTTCGGAGTTCGTTTAGATCCCTTTTTTGTTTTTTTTTTCTGCGCGAGGAAACTATATAAAAAAAAAATTTGAGCAGCGCCTTGGGCCAAAGGCCCAAGCCAAGCCACCTACCGCCGCGCTCCCAGGCGCCAGGCGCCGAGCCAGGAGCCGATCGGCCGCCGCCGCCTCTTGCTAGGACCGAATCCTTTTAGGATTCTAGGGCGCCCCCTTGTCCCCTTTTCCTTATTTCGTTTTCTTTAGTCCTACTCCGTTTATTTTCTAGATCTTTCCTACTCCTATTCCAATTCCTTTTCCTCTACCCCAAGTAAACCCCTCCCCTCCCCAATATAAATACCCAAGCACCCCCCCCTCTAAACACATCAAATCAAAGCTCTCCTCCACACCACACCTTACCGCGCCGCCTCACCCGCGCCGCCACCCCACACCCCGCACCGCCGCCGCACCTTACCGCCGCCGCGCCGCATCACACCGCGCCCTGCGTCACCGCCGCCGCCGCCCCACACCCGCGCCGCCGCCGCGCCTTACCGCCGCCGAGCCGCATCACACCGCGCCCTGCGTCACCGCCGCCGCCACCCCACACCCGCGCCGCCGCCGCACCTTGCCCACACCGCCGCCCTACGCCGACGCCGCCAGAGCCCCGTTCACCGGAGACCTCGCCAAGGTAGCCCCGCGCTACATCTATTCTTTTTCTCGGATCGTTTTCTTCTAATCGTTCCGATTCTTTTCTTCTCTAAACCGTTCCGGTTTTCTAGATCGGTTTTTCGTTCGGTTTTTCTTCTCCGAAACCCTAGATCGGATTCGTTTTCTTCTCCGATTTAGTTGCTTTGGACCGTTCGCCGGACCGTTCGTCCTAACGAACGTGATCACCGGATTCTTCTAGGTTAACGAACGTCCGTTCGTTTAACCGTTCTTCTTTTTCTTTTCGTCGGATTTATTCCGCGATCGCGATCTCAGATCCGATCTTCTTTCTAGTCTTTCTTTTCGCTCGTTTATCGGAATCAGGTGATTCAAGCGCCTGGAGTTTCGTCTCGAAACCGCCGTTCCGTCTAATCAACTTGAACAAGCTTTTGTTACAGTAAAATTTTGACCTGGATTCAACTTGCTAGAACCGAGTTGTTTTCTTCCGCCGTTTGTTTTTCGTTCTTTCTTTGCAACCGGAGTTCTTAAGTTGAACTACCTGGTTCGATCTCTTGTTCGAGTTTTACCTGTGCATTAGATGAGTACTTATTGTATGCTTGTTGTTTGTCTGCGATAGATTACCCGGATTGCGCCGCTTGTTACTTCGAAACCCTAGGACTCGCGGATCATCAGCAAGGCAAGTAACACTTTGATCATACCTTTTCTACAACCCATGTTTTATTGCATTAGATCAATCCTCACACATTGCATGATTAGGATCTAATTAAATTGTGGTATGGGAAGTAGATGAGGTAGTACCTATTACCTGTATTATTATGAAACCTTTGGGAGTTACTTCTACGTTTACTTATTATGCCATGCTATGCTAGTAGACGTGGATTGGGTGAGTGATATCCATGACAGATGTGAGATTGATAATTTTAGTGGTTTATCTAAGGTGGCAACTTAAACACACATCTGGGTGGATTGAGGCACCTGATGTCTATCAGGACTTGCCTGTTTTTTTTGGACCGCCACCCAGGCTCAAAGGGATCATAAGATAATTCATGCTAGAAACTTCCATGTGCAGCCACATGCTACTATGGGCTCTGGCATATTTGACTAAGTTGTGCGAACTCTTACGGGGTGGACTAGCAGATGTAGGGGATGTAGGTGTACCGGTCTACCCCACATGTAAGGTGCTAGTGCTTCTGAAAGACTATGTCTCGGTCATCCGTCTCTCAAACACCATGTAGTGCGAGAAAACAAACGGAGGCGATCGAGTCATGTGGGGAAAAGTGCGCAACCTCTGCAGAGTAACAAACTAATCATGATTAGCCGTGTCCCCGGTTATGGACAACTTGAGTATCTAGTACTTGAATATCATTGTGAATCTCAACATGTTACTTCTAATTAATGTTATTGGGTTTTAATTACTTTTAATTGGGATTGAGAATGCTGTCAACCATTCTCAATGTTTCACAACCACCATGATAGTAAATAAAATTTATTCCTTTGCAGTAGGGAAAAATTGGCTTTACGCAAAAACTGTATCCATAGAGCTTTCCACTAGCCATATATGCATATAGTATAGCTGTTTCATTCCATTACTCTCTATGTGTTACTTTGCCAGCATATTCCATGTGCTGACCCGTTTTCGGGCTGCAACGTTAATGTTGCAGACTTTTCAGACGACGATTGAGGTGCATTTAGGTCGTGGCCCTATACTCAGTGATGCCGCTGGAGTTGATGGACCCATTTATCTTCCAAGTCTTCCGCTGTTATCTTTAAAATATGGCCTTAAGTCATATTTATTGTAATAAGTTCTTTTTCAGCCATCGATGTAATAAGTGTGTGATTGCAACTCTGCTGTAAAACCTCGATGTACTGTGTGGTGTCAGCATTACTGATCCAGGGATGACACCGTAGCACAGTAGACGTGATCCATTCGGGTCAGGTCGCTACACCATGTCACATGTTAAGTGGTCCATCCCCAACCCCTCTGGTGCAACTGCCGTCGATCTCTTCGACGGCCCTGGCGCTGATCTCCACGGCCAAGTGATCAAGGATTTGCGATCCTTGTACGCCATCGAGCCCATTTTGTCATTTCTGAAGGACACGTTCTACGGTGGCGGCTCGGGATCCTCAATTTCCAAGTCAGATCTCATCGACCATGACCACGACCATGAGGAGGGCACCCACAAAGGTTCTTCCAAGGTGAAACAGCCCATCTGTGACATGAGAGAGCGCACCATGGGTCTGTGCTCTTCATACTGGAGGGATCCCATCCATGGCATGTGAAGCAACATCCTATCAGCAAATCTTACCTTTTCTAGCTTGCCAACCCATACCCTTTGTTGTAGTAGCATTTGACATGTGATTCTTTAACTGTGCCGTGTTTAATTATTTCAGTTATGCAAAAATGTATTATTCAATAGGTCTATGTGATGTTTAAGTATGAATTGTCCACTTTAGTTTCACGAATGGCTATATTTGGTTGTTTATAGTGAGTAGATGCCTTGTTTATCTGTATTTGGTTGTTTGGTTGGTTGCAGTGAGCATTTTTCCAGTTATCGAGCAGATGCCTTGTTTATATGTATTTGGTTCTTAGGTTGGTTGGAGTGAGCATTTGTCCAGTTATCAAGCAGATGCCTTGTTTATATGTATTTGGTTGTTAGGTTGGTTGCAATGAGCATTTGTCCAATTTTCTAGCAAATGCCTTGTTTATCTGTATTTTCTTGTTAGGTTGGTTGCAGTGAGCATGTGTCCAATTTTCATGCATATGCCATGTTTATCTATATTTGCTTGTTAGGTCGCTTGCAGTGAGACTCTGTCCAGTTTTCAATGGCTATATTTGGTCGTTATACTAACCATTTATGCCTTGTTTATTTCAGTCATTCACAATGTGTTGTTCATTATGTGCAAGTCGGAACTGTGTCGCTCGACTGCATCAATACCAGTTTGAATGGCTATATTTGGTTCCAGTTATGCTTGGTGTAGTTAACTTATGCCCTTTATTTCAGTTTTACACATTTATCGAGTGTGATGTTTAAGCATTATTCTATTCATTTTCAACAATACCAGTTTGAAATTGCAATATTTGATGGTTGTTAACCCTCCTGTCGGTAACATTGCCTTCTATTTTATATCTTCTTTAACAGCATGCTGAAACCAACACATTCAAGCTATTATTTGGGTATGATGTTGTTTACCATTGTTATATTTGTTTGATGTTAAGTTTGGTGTACTTATCATGCTTTTGCACTACTTATGGAGGACAACAATGGGAGTGGCCACCATTTTTCGGATGTTAGTTTCATCCCTCAGCATGTACACGCCCCCCCCCCCCCCCGTCGTTCCATAATGCAGTGCATATAGATCCAGGCATGGACACTTGTTAGCTTCTAATATTGACTTGTTCCTTGTAGGTACATATTCCCTTAGCAAGGATCCACGCATTGACCCTTTTTGCGTATGGGGCAATGAGATATTCATGAACAAGCATCATGTGAGGAATCTGATAATGATTATTAGCAAAAAGATAGTGGCAAGAGAATTATTTGTTTATGCTCTATCCAACACAACAGTGAGTTGTAGGATGGTAACTACAAACTCTTCATCCTTCTCTTTTTACTGCCCATAATGAGTTGTTAGACAACAATGTCTGAATCTTTTTTGTTCGGAGTGGTTCCCGAAGCAGTTCACTCAAGATTACCTCGTAAAGTACATGATTGGTGGACACGCAACAAAGGTTAAAGTATTTCATCTAGACAACCATGAGCATCGAGAAGTCGTAATGAAGACAGTGAAGGATGGACGGGCAGCCATCACAAGGGGTTGGCCTAGAGTCGTGCGTGCATTACGCGTGGAGGCGGGCACAATTTGGGCATTCCACTTCACCTTCTCCAGCCACCAGAATGTCTTTCACCTCTCTCTTTACAGTCTTTAGTACAACTATTGTTCATCATTCTTAACTTGGTGCTTCTGTAGTTCTTCAGTATATGTACTTGTGCATCGTATTACGCATTCATGTTTAAACCTATATTTGTAATAAACATGGTTGGATATGAAATAAGTGATTGCCTACTTTCAAATTCAAAACATGTGATTTTTAGATTAGGGATTAATTAGGGATTACACTTCACATGGTTTATGGAAATGAAACCTCTGCGATAGACATGGAGATCAGACATGTTTCTAGGATCCACTACGTGTGCGATCAATCTCCACTGCACACACAATCATCCAAGAAAAAACTGTGCGATTAACAACAACATAGCACACAGTTCTTTCTTATTAAATGTTTGCGATAGTCACCTTATCACACACGCTTCAAAATTATGGACTGTTTGTGATGTTGTGTGCATCGCAAACGTTTGGTCATAGAAGAACGCGTGCAATAGGTCGATCATCCGATGCGAGTATGACGGATGAATCATGTGGGATGTATTCAAGCTTTGCATAGTTTTATAGCGACAACTATGTGCGCTCTTACATCGAATCACACACAGTCGAGGAAAAGTAAATGTGTGTGATTGTCTACTTCTACAATCGTGAACTATTTGCGATGGGTCGCGCATCGTAAACATAGCACCACAGAATACCGACTGCAATGGCAATGCAAGCACAAACGAGTAGGGGGTACTTTATATGCATCGAGGCTCTCTATCCCCGGTGGTTTCTGGGTCGTGTGGGAAGGACCCCGTATCGCAGTCACTCACTTGGCGACGGTACGAAAGCCATCGCGGAAAGGACTTAAAAACCATTTGTCTAGCACCGACGCGTACCATTGTCTACTACTATTACTCCACACATCGCCCGCTATCGACCATGCATCTAGGGTATTAAGTTCATGGAGAAACAGAGTACTGCAATAAGAACGATGACATGATGTAGATGAGAACTATTCATGTAGGAATAGCCCCCGTCTTTTTATCCTTAATAGCAATGATACATGTGTGTCTTGATGCCCCTTCTATCACTGCGAAAGAACACCACAAGATCCATCACAAAGCACCTCTTCCCATGGCAAGAAAAATCGATCGAGTTGGCCTAACTAAACCAATGATTCGACGAAGAAATACAAGGCTATAAATAATCATGGATATAAGAGATCAAAGAAGACTCAAATAATATTCATGGATATAGATTTGATCATAAACTCAAAGTTCATCGGATCCCAACGAACACACCACAAAAATGAGTTACATCAAATAGATATCCAAGAGACCATTGTATTGAGAATCAAAAAGAGAGAATAATCCATCTAGCTACTACCTACGGACCCGTAGGTCTATGGTGGACTACTCATGCATCATCAGAGAGGCCTGCCAAGAGGATGATGAACCCCTTTGTTATTGTGTTAGATTAGATCTCGTGGTTCTAGAACTTGCGACGGCTGGAATTGTGTTTCGTTGCCTCCCCTAGGGTTTCTGGAGTATCTCGGAATTTATAGGGCGCAAAGGAGGTGCAGGGGGCTCCGTGGGAGGGGGGCACAACCCCCCTGGGCGCGCCCTGGTGGGTTGTGCGCCCCACGGGCCTCCCCCTGGTAGTTCTTTGGCCCACTGGGTGTCTTCCGGTCCAGAAAATCTCCAAAAAGTCTCGCTGCGTTTGGACTCCATTTGTTACTGATATTATGCGAAGTAAAAAGCAAGCAAAAACAACAACTAGCACTAGGCACTATGTTAATCGGTTAGTACCAAAAACTGATATAAAGTTGCTATAAAATGATTGTAAAACATCCAACAATTATAATATAACAGCATGGAACAATAAAAAATTATAGATCGTTGGATACATATCAGCATCCCCAAGCTTAATTCCTGCTCGTCCTCGAGTAGGTAAATGATAAAAAACAGAATTTTTGATGTGGAATGATGCCTAACATGTTCATCACATATTCTATTTCTTTTGTAGCATGGACATTTGGACTTTTATATGATTCAAAGCAATAGTCTAGTTTTGACATGAAGATTTCAATACTCAAGCATATCAACAAGCAACCATATCTTTCAAAATATCTACACTAAAGAAAGTTATCCTTAGCTTATCATGCTCAAGCATTGATCCATTCATGAAACACACTCGCATATTAGCTACATCCAATGCTCAAGTATGATCATAGTGTTCCCTAGTTGGTGCTTTATAAGAGAAGATGGAGACTCAAATAAAAAATTGCATAAAGTAAATAGGTAGGCCCTTCGCGGAGGGAAGTATGGATTTGTAGAGGTGCCAGAGCTCAAAGCTTAAATTGCGAGATACATATTTTTAAGAGGCATACTTTTCCCATCAACAAAAATGACCTAGTAATTCCCAACACTTTACATGCTAGATATATCATAGGCGGTTTCAAAACATAAAATAAAGTTTATTCCTTTTTCCACCATTCTTTTCACAACCCATGGCTAGCCGTATCCACGGGTGCCTTCCATAGCAACACTTTCCAAGGAATTTATTATTTGTCAACATAAAGTAAATTTCTTTTTCATTTCAGGACACATCATCCCTATTACCGTCATACTCTCTTGCAATGACAAGTGAATAAACACTCATCTTTAGAATAACACATCTAGCATGGAAAATATTGGCCACCCCCTGCCGCTTCATGAGCGGTACGGGCACACAGAAAGGTAATTCATTTTGAAAAATAGAGATGGCACATACAAATTTTCTTAGAACGGAACGGAAACACTGCATATAGGTAGGTATGGTGGACTCATATGTCAAAACCGGGTTTAAATATTTGGGATGCACAAGTAGTATCTCTACTTAGTACAAATGGAGGCTAGCAAATAGATTGAGAAGCAACCAACCAAGAAACGAAAAATCACATAAGCAAGCATTAAGCATAACTAACACTGAAAAATGCACCTTAAGTAGGATGTAATTCCATTGCATAAAAATTGACTTTCGTGCTTGCACAGGGAATCACAAACCTTAATACCAATATTCTTACTAAAGCATAATTACTCTCCAACATGACTCACATATCACTATCATCATATCTCAAATCTATTACAAAGAATCAAGTTTAATTTTTCCAATGATCTTCATGAAAGTTTTTATTATATCCCTCTTGAATATCTATCACTTTGGGACTAGTTTCATATGTTGCAATTGCTTTTGGTAAGCTCAACAAAAATTAAGTAAAGAACATGAGCATAAAAAATTTCATCTCTCAAAATAGTATAAGTGAATCATGAGAGAACTTCTTCAAAAATTTACTAACCCTCAAATAAATCTAACTAGAGCATGAGAGAATTTCTACAAAAATATTAAAGCACGCCATGCTCAAAAAGATATAAATGAAGCACTAGAGCAATTCCATAGCTCAAAAAATTTAAGTGAAGCACATAGAGCAATTCTATCAAATCATAGCATAATTTTGACTCTCTCAAATACGTGTGTCCAGCATGGATAGATGACAAAATCTAAAAAGAAAAACAAGCAAAGACTCATATAATACAAGACGCTCCAAGCAAAACTCATGATATGTGACGAATAAAAATATAGCTCCTAGTAAAATACTGATGGTCATTAGAAGAAAGAGGGGATGCCTCCCGAGGCATCCCCAAGCTTAGTTGCTTGGTTCTCCATGAATATTAACTTGGGGTGCCATGGGGCATCCCCAAGATTAGGCTCTTTTCACTCCTTATTCCTTGATCCATCACGATCTCACCCAAAACTTGAAAACTTCAATCACACAAAACTTAACAAAACCTTCGCGAGATCCGTTAGTATAACAAAGCAAATCACCACTCCAAGTACTAGTGCAAACCCATTCATGTTTTATTTTTGCATTATATCTACTATATTCTAACTTTACCATGGCTTATACCCCCTAATACAATCCATAGATTCATCAAAATAAGCACACAACACAAAGAAAACGGAATCTGTCAAAAACAGAACAATTTGTAGTAATCTAGCAACTTTGTATACTTCTGTAACTCTAAAAATTCTAAAAAAAATTAGGACAACATAGGCAATTTGTATATCAATCTCGTGAAAATAGTCAGAATTTTATCACGCTTCTATGACTTTATACAATTCTGATTTTCAACAAGATCATATTAACTATCACCAAACATGATCCCAAAGGCTTTACTTGGCACAAACACTAATTAAAACATAAAAACACAATCATAACAGTAGTATAATTGTCCTAACACTCAAGAACAGGAAGAAAAAGGCGAAAATAAATATTTTTCATTGGGTTGCCTCCAAACAAGCGCTATCATTTTATGCATGTCATGGAATTGTCACGGCAGATGTCCTCGTGAAAGGACTTAGTCATAGAGCCATCGCAACTAGGAAGCTTTAACGGGTTAATCGGGACAAAGGACACGAGAGGTTTATACTAGTTCGGCCCCTTACGGGGAAGGTAAAGCCTAGTCCAGTTGATGTGGTATTGCTAGGTTTCGATGACCAAGGAGCGTATATGCTAACTTGGCTCTCGATCTGTTGTTTCTTGCACTAAACCGCTACCGGGTCGTCCCCTTATATACACGGGTTGATGCCCTGCGGCCTACAGAGTCCCGTCTGGCTCATACAACGTGTCTGGCTCGGTGACTTCTTTTACATGCCTTATTTTACAAGTCTTATTCATACATGGCAGTTTACAATTACGGGCCTTAAGCCGCCTCTGGGCTTGGGCCTACTACAAGCCTTATCATGAACCATCGCCTTGTATACTCGTCGGGCTTCTTTTAAGTATCCCGCCATTGTGATTGAGCCGGCCCCTCCTGGGCGGGTCATACCTGGTAGTTCTATCCCCAACATTAGGCCCCAGGTTGATTCGTACTTTGTTCTTGTCAATCTCCAATACTTAGATGAAATCCATCTTCCGCTGTTTGCCAAAGCTCTGGAACCCAACATGAAGTCATCTTCAGAAAATATAGAAACCCGCCACGACGTCATCTGCAACGGATCCTTATCTTAAATGGTTTCCGAAAATCGAGGCTTCCATTTAGCTGGATAATCATTACTTTTAGCCTTCCTTGATTTTTGTGCCTGCCTGTTCACCTATCTCCTTATAAATAGGCACGGCTGGTCCTTCCTCTTTCTTCTTCTTCCTTCTCTCGCAACCTCTCTGCCGCTCGAGCTCCACCGCCGCAGCGCTCACCGTCGTCCTCAACTTTGGCCGCTGCATCACCCTGAGCTTGTCCAGAGAACGGCGGCGACCCTCCGCAGTAGATCTACATCCGTAAGCCCTTGCTTTCTCACACCTTTAGATCTGCATTAGGGTTCGCGAGTTCTTTCTGTGTTCTTCGCTGTTCATCGCAGATTCCTTGCAGTTTCTCCACCGCACGCTCCTTTGATCTAAAAGAAGTATAAAACCTATGCGGTAGTTGTTTTGCATCCATTTCAGATGCTATCGGATCCTTTTCTCTTCTACAAATGCCTCTTTAGAACTGGCGAACTCCTTTGCGCTGGTTTTTTTGGTCCAGATTTATTTTTCTTTTTTGAACCATCTTGATCTAAAATAATAGCAATAGCTTGTGAAACTTGTTTAACTCAGTACTTCGTAAATTCTGGCTCAGACAACCTTCAAATATCTTTAGCCATGGCGGCTTATCATACCGGCTCATTTCTCCTTCATATATCATTAACCCTTACTTAAGTCGTCATTACTCATCTGTACTATAATCATTTAACCTGTAATTCCACTAATTAATTTGAACCGACAAATTACTTTCTTTTCAGCTTGTCCTTTTTCATCATGCCGTCAGAAGCGCCAACAGTCTGCAACTGGGTCCCTTCCACAGTAACTGATGACACTTTGAAAGACTTTGTCACCATAAGATATTTGCCGGAGAAGAATATTATGTCTTGCTCCCGACCGGGCCGAAGAACGGCCTCAACCCAAATACGGTGAAGTCATCATCTTTATTGATTACATGAATCGGTGTTTTTCACCAACCGGCTCAAAGTTCTTCAGAGACGTTCTGCATTTTTTCAAGCTTCATCCACAAGATCTTGGACCCAACTCCATATCCAACATCTACAATTTTCAAGTTCTTTGTGAGGTTTATCTTCAAGAAGAACCTTCTTTGGAACTCTTCAGAGAGTACTTCTATTTGAACCGCCAGAATGAATGCACCATCGGCCTTAGCTTGGAACTTGGTGGAATCTCGATTCAGCGTCGACAGGGTGCTGTCTTTCCCTTAATAGTCTTACCAAGCCATCCCAAGGATTGGAACCAAACTTGGTTTTATTGCAAAGATACGTCGCCAGCTAATGAAAGATCACTGCCGGGTTATCGCGCGGAGCGTCTTGATTCTAAGTTTGTGCTCCCTGACAAGCTCACTACTGCTGAACACAAGACACTTATCCCATCCATCAAAAGGATTCAAGCCTTATTCGGAAACGACCTAACTGGAGTCGATCTGATCCATTGTTGGCTCGCATGGCAGGTCATCCCTCTAAGCCGTCGTTCTTCCTTGATGTATACCTATGCCAGAGGACCAGATGACCCTCTGTGTCATAGCTCTCTGCAACTGACTTAAGAGGCTATTGTTGAGATATCAACCACCCTTGTAAACAGTAAATACAAGGACTGTGGTAAGGTTGGATTAAATCCTTTCTGCAAACTTAACCCGGCACCAGAGGTGAATCCCCTTGACCCCATTTTTTCTTCAGTAGTTAGATACTTGCATGAATCTTAACCTGTTATTTGCTTATAGGCCAAATCTAACTTATGGAAGGCCAAATATGATCATGAAGCTGCCAAGAAGGCTAGAGCCACTACCATAGCCGCCAGGAAGACAACCCGAAAATCCAAGAAGAAAAGAACTGCTTCTGATATGTTCAAGCTGGATGATGTTTCTGAGTCGGAGGTAGCCCTTGACTCCCTGGCCTATTTTTTAACAACCTTATTGACACTGACTATTGCCAGGACGACACAGGGGCCAGCCAGGTAGTAGAAGAAGACGTAACTATTTCCTCCGACTCAGAACCTTTGCCAAGACAGAAACCTCGACTGGTAACCCGGAAAGTAAGGTTTTCACACCCTTTGGCTTATTTGGATCCTCGTTTTATTTTGAAAAAGCAGTAACATGAGAGCCTCCGTCAGGCCTGGACCAATGACGACAATGAACTGCCCTCCGGCTTACCAAAAGCCAGAATGAGGATTCTTTCACCTTTGTCTCTTGCTTTTATCAATGAATATATTTCCTTACTCTCTTAACTTTTATTTTTTACTTTGGCAGGAGGATTCTCGCTCTTCTGGCGATTCCTCACAAACTCAATTCCCCGCTTTCAACACTGCCCCTGGGTAAAGAAAATTATCTTTATTGTGCATCTTTAAGTCTGCATCATTATACTAACTCATGAAATCCTTCTTTAGCGGTCAAGCAAAGCCCAAGAAAACCAGGGTGGCTAAGCCGGCGGAGGATCTGAAAGACCCTGCTCCTGAACCGGCAATACCAACTGCTCCTGAACAATCTGAAGCACCAGAAAACCCTATTGTCAACATTCAATCCGACCTTCCTGAGTCGTCAGCTGATGATACCATTCACAATCCATCCACCGTCTGGCCGTCCAACTCAGGAAACCCGCCGGCGCCTTCTGACCATTACGTCCTAATCACTGGTAGTAGATTCGTTGAGCCGGGCAATCCAACTGTAATGACCAGGCACTCTGCCAAACAAGAGGCTTTGGAAAGGCAGAAAGTGCGGTTTGACGTCTCTCACTATGCTCATCTGAATGTTAGTGACGTGTTGTCTGGATACCTCAGTCATGTGCATTCCAGTCATGACTCTGAAATTGAGATGGTCAAGCAACTTCAAATGAAATATGAGGTATGTTCTCTGGCTTTCAGTAGTTTACATATGCTCTGCCAGCCCCCAAGTCTCCGGACTATGATGAACCTGAATGATCTGTAGACTTGTGATATAGGTTGATGCTCTGTCTTAGATTTCACCTGCAGTCCCCAAGGGCTGGCTTAATTTATCATAAATGAGCCGGCACTTGACTTCGTATCTGTCTTGAATCAGTCCAAACAAATAATGTGATCCGGCTAAAGATGAAATTTTTTTCTTAATATCATGCATTAGCCCCCAAGTGCCAAGCGTTGTTACTTATAAAACACTTGGGACTTTAGTCATAGAAGAGCCATTTTGTATTTAAAAAATTGCTTTGGCAGACATTAGCCCCCAAGTGCCAAGTGGTGTTGCATTGCAAAGCACTTGGGACTTTAATCATTATGACCTTTATTGAAATTTTTAACACACCTGGGCATGTATGTAGACCGCCATAACTTAACTGGGTTCTCAATTGACTGATGCAAAGACCCGGCTGGCAGATCAAGAGGCTGAAATAAAAAACACTGACTCCAAACTCCTGTTGAGCTTCTCTGAAGCTGAAAAATTGAAGACCAGTTCTGATGCGGAGAAGAAATCATGGGCCAATGAGAACACCTTGCTGATATAGCGTGCTGAGAGAGCAGAGGCGTCTCTCAAGGAGGTTACCACAGAGCTCACCGGTTTAAAAAACCGTGTGTCTCAGATGGTCTCCGCAATCTTTGGTGAGTCATTTGTATTAGTTACTTACACTCTATTTTTGCCAGAAATATAATCCGCCTGCTTAACCTTTTTTAAATACTCATAGGTCCACGGAGCAGCAATCTGAGTCAAAACAGCATGGCAAAACTCAAGGCGGTTTACACCCTGGTGGAGCAGCTGTATACTGGGGCTCAACGGGCGCTTGATATTATCTCCCAAGCCAACCAAGGACCAAACCTCTTGAGTGATGTTTTGAAGAAATTATCTATCTTACCCGCCAGGTTCGAGGAGGTCAAGCGGTCTTGTGCAAGAGCCGGAGCCGTAACTGCTCTAAGCCGCTCCAAAGCCTGGGTGCCGGAACTAGACCCGGCTAACGTAGCCATGGGATATCCCCCCTCGAAGGAAGACGGGACTTCGTTTGATCAAGATGATTTGGTTGCTTGTGTGAGGGGAGTTGAGGGAGTCCTGGATTAGGGGGTGTTCGGGTAGCCGGACTATACCTTCAGCCGGACTCCAGGACTATGAAGATACAAGATTGAAGACTTCGTCCCGTGTCCGGATGGGACTTTCCTTGGCGTGGAAGGCAAGATTGGCGATGCGGATATTCAAGATCTCCTACCATTGTAACCGACTCTGTGTAACCCTAACCCTATCCGGTGTCTATATAAACCGGAGGGTTCTAGTCCGTAGGACAACTTCATCATACAACAATCATACCATAGGCTAGCTTCTAGGGTTTAGCCTCCTTGATCTCGTGGTAGATCTACTCTTGTACTACCCATATCATCAATATTAATCAAGCAGGAGTAGGGTTTTACCTCCATCGAGAGGGCCCGAACCTGGGTAAAAACATCGTGTCCCTTGTCTCCTACTACCATCCCCCTAGACGCACAGTTCGGGACCCCCTACCCGAGATCCGCCGGTTTTCACACAGACATTGGTGCTTTCATTGAGAGTTCCTCTGTGTCTTCACTTTTAGGCCCGATGGCTGCTTTGATCATCAACGATGATGCGGTCCAGGGTGAGACTTTTCTTCCCGGACAGATCTTCGTCTTCGGCGGCTTCGCACTGCGGGCCAATTCGCTTGGCCACCTGGAGCAGATCGAAAGCTACGCCCCTGGCCATCAGGTCAGGTTTGGAAGCTTAAACTACACGACAGACATCCGCGGGGATTTGATCTTCGACGGATTCGAGCCACAGCCAAGCACGCCGCAGTGTTTTGAGAGGCATGATCTTGCTCTGTCGCCGAACAGTGCCCTGGAGGCCGCACGCGTACCGGTTCCTACCCTTAATCCGGAGCCTATTGCGCCAATCGAGGATGAGCGGCTGGACGTCACCTCAGGGGCTACGATCTCAAAGGCGATCGAGCCGAACGTCAGCCCCGCGTTCTGCGTGACCCGTGACTCCGAGGATCCGGATTCCTCTCCGGACTCCAAACCCCCCGTGCCCCTACCGATCGAATCCGATTGGGTGCCGACAATGGAGTTCACCGCAGCGGACATCTTTCAGCACTCGCCCTTCGGCGACATCCTGAACTCACTAAAGTCTCTCTCTTTGTCAGGAGAGGCATGGCCAGACTACGGTCAGCAAGGATGGGATGCGGACGACGAAGAAATTCGAAGCCCACCCACCACCCACTTTGTAGCCACTGTTGATGATTTGACCAACATGCTTGACTTCAACTCCGAAGACATCGACGGTATGGACGACGATGCAGGAGACGAACAGGAACCAGCACCTGTAGGGTGCTGGAAGGCCACCTCGTCATATGATATATACATGGTGGATACTCCAAAAGATGGAGATGGTGATGGAACAACGGAGGATGACACCTCCAAGAAACAGCCAAAGCGTCGGCGTCAGCGGCGCCGCTCTAAATCCCGCCAAAGCAAAAACGGTGGTTCCGGCACGGGAGATAATACTACCCCGAATAGCGCCGAAGAACACCCCCTACAGCAAGATTCGGCACAGGAAGATGGTGAAGCCAGCCCTCATGAGAGAGCGGCAGACCGAGAGGTTGAGGATGATAACTATATGCCTCCCTCCGAAGACGAGGCAAGCCTCGATGACGACGAATTCGTCGTACCATCGGACCTCGCCGAACAAGAGCGTTTCAAACACAGGCTTTTAGCCACGGCAAGCAGCCTCAAGAAAGAGCAGCAACAGCTTAGAGCTGATCAAGATTTGCTAGCTGACAGATGGACCGAAGTCCTTGCAGCCGAAGAGTATGAACTCGAACGCCCCTCCAAGAGTTACCCAAAGCGCAGGCCGCTACCCCGATCAGAGGAGGAAGCACCTACATCACCAGCGCACGACATGGCCGACCGGCCCCCTCACGGCCGCGACATAGAGGCCTCTCGGCCCTCCACCCAAGCCATGCCCCGGCGCCGTTCAACCAAGGCACGAGAAAATGCGCCAGACCTGCGAGACGTACTGGAGGACAAGGCAAGACAAACAAGATTGATCTACGGATCGAGCAGGCGCCCCATGGCACGTGATGGTGATCTTCATTCCGGATACAACAAATCCGGCCGGGCCGAACACAACAGACATAGCTCCTTCGAGCTGCGTCGTGATATAGCCCAGTATAAAGGCGCCACACACCCATTATGCTTCACAGACGAAGTAATAGATCATAAAATCCCAGAGGGTTTCAAACCCGTAAACATCGAACCATATGATGGAACAATAGATCCTGCGGTATGGATTGAGGATTATCTCCTCCATATCCACATGGCCCGCGGCGATGATCTACACGCCACCAAATACCTCCCGCTCAAACTTAAGGGACCAGCCCGGCATTGGCTTAATAGCTTGCCAGCAGACTCAATCGGTTCTTGGGAGGACCTGGAAGCCGCATTCCTCGACAACTTCCAGGGCACTTATGTGCGACCACCGGATGCCGATGACTTAAGCCACATAATTTAGCAGCCAGAGGAATCGGCCAGGCCATTCTGGACACGGTTCCTAACAAAGAAAAACCAAATAGTCGACTGTCCGGACGCAGAGGCCCTAGCAGCCCTCAAGCATAATATCCGCGACGAGTGGCTTGCCCGGCACTTGGGACAGGAAAAGCCGAAGTCCATGGCAGCCCTCACGACACTCATGACCCGCTTTTGCGCGGGAGAAGACCGCTGGCTAGCTCGCAGTAACAACTTAGCAAAGAACCCTGGTAGTTCGGATACCAAGGACAAAAGTGGCAGTACACGTCGGAATAAGCAAAAGCGCCGCGTTAGCAGCGACAGCAATGAAGACACGGCAGTTAATGCCGGATTCTGAGGCTATAAATCCGGTCAGCGGAAAAAGCCATTCAAAAAGAATACTCAGGGCCCGTCCAGTTTGGACCGAATACTCGACCGCTTGTGCCAGATACATGGCACCCCCGAAAGGCCAGCCAATCACACCAACAGGGATTGTTGGGTGTTCAAGCAGGCAGGCAAGCTAAGAGCCGAAAATAAAGACAAGGGGCTGCATAGCGATGACGAGGAGGAGCCCAGGCCGCCGAACAACAGTGGATAGAAGGGTTTTCCCCCACAAGTGCGGACGGTGAACATGATATACGCAACCCACATTCCCAAGAGGGAGCGGAAGCGTGCGCTACGGGACATATACGCGATGGAGCCAGTCGCCCCAAAGTTCAACCCATGGTCCTCCTGCCCGATCACTTTTGATCGAAGGGACCACCCCACTAGCATCCGTCACGGCGGCTTCGCCGCATTGGTTCTCGACCCAATTATCGACGGATTTCATCTCACAAGAGTCCTCATGGACGACGGAAGTAGCCTGAACCTGCTTTACCAGGATACAGTGCGGAAAATGGGCATAGATCCCTCGAGGATTAAGCCCACAAAAACGACCTTTAAAGGTGTTATACGAGGTGTAGAGGCCAACTGTACAGGCTCAGTAACACTTGAAGTGGTCTTCGGGTCCCCGGACAATTTCTGAAGCGAAGAGTTAATCTTCGATATAGTCCCGTTTCGCAGTGGCTATCACGCCCTGCTCGGGCGAACCGCATTTGCAAAGTTCAATGCGGTACCGCACTATGCATATCTCAAGCTCAAGATGCCAGGCCCTCGAGGAGTATTCACGGTCAACGGAAAACACCGAACGCTCCCTCCGTACGGAGGAGCACACGGCGGCCCTCACAGCGGAAGTACAAAGCAGCCTTCTTAGTCAATTCTCCAGTCCGGCCGTTAAAAAGCCAGACAGTGCCAAGCGCGCCCGGAGTAACCTACAACAAGACCTCCTGGAACGTTCTGAGCACGCGTAGCAATGCAGCCCCAACCCCAGCCCTCGCGACATAGCGAAACCAGTGCCTTGCGTGCATAACTACACTCTTGAAATACCATGGGCGCAGGGGAAGGGGCACAATAACGACAAACCCAAAATACGGCTTAAAACGTACTAGGGGCTGCCGAATTCTTTTTTTAATTTTCTCTTACTTTCAGGACTCCATACTTCGGATCACCTGGTCGACAATTCAACTGCCGCACAAATGATGCAAGATCCAGGGTAGCAGACAAGCCATGCCGCATTATGGAACTCCCAGGTGGTCTCTGTTACAAGCAGTATACCTATTTTGGCATACAATTCTGTGGCCTGCTCCTGGCCAGGACATGTTAAATAGCCCAATATCTTTTGCTTATCGCACTACTTGTATCGTTCTGCTTTGATAGCAGCCTTTCTATTAACAATGCATAGCTTTTTGTCTATTTTTTTGCATTATCCTACTTTCATACATATGTTTATTAAATGACATGTTGCACCCGTACACCATGGTACGGCAAACACGCCAGGGGCTCCAGTACCCCTCAATATGGTGTGAGAAGCCCGTACACTTTCACAAGTGCGGCACCCCGAACTTATAGCACTATATGCATCGGCTCCGAATCATGATTTGGGTCAATAGTTGGGTTTGCCCGGCTCCTATGTTTTGGTGCCTTACGTTCCGCTATATTAGCTAAGGTAGCACTAGGAGAACCACTGCGATTGTGCCCCAGTTGAGCTGGGTTAAGCACCTCAGTGGAGAAAGCTAAAACTGACTGTCATGATGAGGCGAGAGACCGGTCGTTGTTCGAGAGGTTTTTCGAGTCCCTAAAGACTTATGCCGCTTCGAGTGAGGAGCCGGCTTTGTCCGGCCAAGGCGTGGATAGCGCCCCGAACTCGGTCTTCCGACCTAGGGGCTTCGCCGAAATTTAAAATTATAGAGTTCTATGGCTAAGTGAGAGTGTTCAAGCATTATAGTCCGATTGCCTGGTTCGTTGTGCTGAGCGCCTCCCTCGAAGGACCCAACTATGGGAAAAGGAGCGCTCAGGTTTATCCCGAACAGCCCAGCACTAGTGGCATGGGGGCAGAAGCCGACGACTGGCCATCTCTCAATTTTTTGATAAACGGCCGCACAGAAAGTAATATTTTAAATTCAACAAGCATTGCTTAGCACATATGAACAAGTTTTCAGCGCACAGGATAAACACGATCGAGTTCATTCAAAAATTACATCCTTGGTACACTCATCCGCCAAAAGGCGGGCACCCGCAAGAACATCCTTATAGTAGTTCTCGGGCTTGCGATGCTCCTTCCCCAGCGGCGGCCCGTCCCTCACAAGCTTCTCACCGTCCAGCTTACCCCAGTGCACCTTTGCACGGGCAAGGGCCCTACGGGCACCTTCGATGCAGACGGAGCGCTTGATGACCTCGAGCCTTGGACAGGCCTCCACCAGCCGCCGCATCAGCCCGAAGTAGCTCCCAAGAAGGGCCTCTCCGGGCCACAGCCGAACTATGAAGCCCTTCATGGCCTGTTCGGCCGCCTTGTGGAGCTCGACCAGCTGTTTCAGCTGGTCGCTCAAGGGCACAGGGTGTCCGGCCTCAGTATACTGAGACCAGAACACCTTCTCCGTCGAGCTGCCCTCTTCAGCTCGGTAGAATGCGGCGACGGCGGATACGCTACGGGGAAGATCTGTGAATGCCCCTGGAGAGCTCCGGATTCGGGTAAGTAACAAGTAGTTACTTTTATATTTCTGCTTTGCATAAAGAATGCCTTACCCGCTGCTATCTTTTTCATCTCCTCCAACTCTTGGAGGGCCTTTTGGGCTTCGGCCTTGGCAGACTTGGCTGTCTCAAGGGCCGCCGCGAGCTCGGACGCTTGTGTCTTTGACACAAGCTCCAAACTCTCATGTTTTTTCATGAGAGCCTAAAGCTCTTGCTGCACCTCGTCGACCCGGGCCTCAAGTTTCTCTCGCTCGGTGCGCTCCACGGCCGCTTTCTTTTCGGCCTCGGACAGCGCCTGCTTGATGGTCGCCACCTCAGTCGTGGCCCCTACAATAAGCAGTACAATCCTGTTATTTTTTGCAATCACGTCTTTTTATAGGCACTTTTTTCTGTAAGGTATTTCTTACCTTCTTTCTCCTCGAGCTGCCGCTTGGCAAGGCCGAGCTCTTGCTCGGTCCGCTCGAGTCCCTGTTTCAGGGCACCCACCTCCGCAGTCAGTGCGGCGGTGGCTAGCAGCGAAGCCTGCATATGCATATTGACTCTTTGTTGTTAGACTCCTGCGAAATTTAATAGATCCTCTATTCGGCTTTTCTTTCCGAACGCCAAACAGAGCATCAGGGGCTACTGTCTATGCGGTTATATTCTTAAATATTTTTTACTTACCTCGAGGCCTGTTAGAAGGCTAGCGCAAGCTTCACTCAGTTTGCTCTTGGCGGACTGAACCTTCTGGATCACCGTACTCATAATAGTACGGTGCTCCTCGTCGATGGAGGCGCCGTCAAGCACCTCCAGCAGATTGTCCGACACCTCCGGTTGGACGGAGGCCGCCAGCTCAGAAGGCTTGCTCCTCTTGGAAGGAGTTCGCCTACCGCGGTCCAGAACTGTTGAAGATTCCGGCACGTTGTCCGGCACAAAGCCGGACTTGGAGCCCTGGGGGGTCTTGTCCCTTTTACTCCTGGAGTCCGGGAGGTCTCCTTGCGGCTCCTCCAGGACCACCTCCTCCTGCCCCGGAGCTCGTTGCGACGCCACTTCGGCATCATCCGCAGTGCGGGGGGAGACAGCGGGCGGAACTGAGTTCACGTCCGATGAATCCAGGGAGCCGCTCGACGACTCGTTGAGTTCGGCCTGGGGCGGGCTGCATAACTATGTTCGACATTAGGGAAGGCTGTGCAACAAAGGAACGTCATGAGTTACTCTGATATCTGAATACTTATGATTTCGCTGGACGCTTGGCCCTATCTGGCCACTCCTCTTCATCCTCTTCGGCATCGGGGGAGTAGTTCGGCGGAGGGGTCTTCCTCTTCCTGGACCCTTCGGCCTCCCCCGTAGGGGCGGCCTTCCTTTTCTTTCCTCCCCCCGCTGGAGGGGGAGAGTGTTCTTCTTCCTCCTCCTCGTTCTCATGGGAGGAGAGCATCTCGGATAGTTGGATGACGAGTCCGACACCACCACATTACGGGTACTCTTTCGAGTCCCCGTGGCCTTCTTCTTCTTGGCCTTCTTCTCCGGCACCACATAAGGCGCCGGAACCAGCAGCTTCACTAGGAGAGCAGGGGCTGGGTCTTCGGGCAAGGGAGCAGGACAGTTAATCGATCCGAACTGCGCCTGCCAAGCCTGTCAAAGGTGAGGGAGTTTAGATCCCGCATAGAGTCAAACTATGAAAAAACTTAACATCCTGTAAAAGGTGAAAATAGCTTACCTCGCTAGCGTGACGGTGCGAGCTGTATCCGCGATCCTCGGAAGCGGATGTGGGAGCCTCGGCGCCATTGGTTAGCACCTTCCAAACGTCTTCATACGTCGTGTCGAAGAGCCGGTTAAGGTTTGGTGCTGCGCCGGGTCGAACTCCCATAGATTAAAGCCCCGTTGTTGACACGGGAGGATCCGGTGGACGAGCATAACCTGGACTACATTGACAAGCTTGATCAGCTTGCTCACCGGGGCCTGGATGCATGTCTGCAATCCGGTCACCTCTTTTTCGTCGCCCCACGACAGGCCCGTCTCTTTCCAGGACATAAGCCGCGTGGGGGGTCCGGATCGAAACTCGGGGGCTGCGATCCATTTCAGATCGCGCGGCTCGGTGATGTAAAACCACCATGATTTCCACCCCTTCAGGGTCTCCATGAAGGAGCCCTCGAGCCATAGGACGTTGGCCATCTTGCCCGCCATGGCGCCTCCGCACTCCACCTGGCTGCCGCGCACCACCTTGGGCTTGACGTTGAAGGTCTTGAGCCAGAGGCCAAAATGGGGACGGATGCAGAGGAAAGCCTCGCACACGACGATAAACGCCAAGATGTTGAGGACGAAGTTCGGTGCTAGATCGTGGAAATCCAGGCCATAGTAGAACATGAGCCCCCGGACAAATGGGTGGAGTGGGAAACCCAGTCCGCGGAGGAAGTGGGGAAGGAATACTACCCTCTCATGGGGCCTTGGGGTGGGGAGAAGCTGCCCTTCCTCAGGAAGCCGGTGCACGATGTCCTTGGACAAGTATCCGGCCTTCCTTAGCTTTTTGACATGGCCCTCCGTGACGGAGGAGACCATCCACTTGCCTCCCGCTCCGGACATTGCTGGAGGAGGTTGAGGTAGGAAGCGCGGGCTTGGGCGCTGGAGCTCGAGTGCGCAGGAGATGGATAGGCAAAGGAGGAAGAAGGCGTAGGTAAAAAGGTGGATCCTTATCCCCTTATATGGGCGGATGCGGTTGTGCGTCCCCACCAGCCTAGTAAAACTCGCTTGCCTCCCAAACGCCATGATAAATGGCGCAGTTGGGTTACCCACGTCCATATTGATGAGAATCCCGTAAAAGGGGGCACACGATCTCTGCTTTGACAAGACGTGCCAAGGAAACCGCCTCGCTAAACGTGCTGAGGTGGAAAAGTAAAAACAATTTGAGTAAAGGACTTGGCTGTAGTGTGATGTCATGCTGCGGAATACGTCAGCAGATTAGATTTGTGTTGATATTATTCTCTCTATGGCAATATGGGGAAACTTATTTTGCAGAGCCGGACACTATCCTTGGTGTTTAAAATCTTCTTGAAGGACTTGGAGGAGGAACCCGCCTTGCAATGCCGAAGACAATCTGCGCGCCGGACTCATCGTCATTGAAGCCTGGTTCAGGGGCTACTGAGGGAGTCCTGGATTAGGGGGTGTTCGAGTAGCCGGACTATACCTTCAGCCGGACTCCAGGACTATACAAGATTGAAGACTTCGTCCCGTGTCCGGATGGGACTTTCCTTGGCGTGGAAGGCAAGCTTGGCGATGCGGATATTCTAGATCTCCTACCATTGTAACCAACTCTGTGTAACCCTAACCCTATCGGGTGTCTATATAAACCGGAGGGTTCTAGTCCGTAGGACAACTTCATCATACAACAATCATACCATAGGCTAGCTTCTAGGGTTTAGCCTCCTTGATCTCGTGGTAGATCTACTCGTGTACTACCCATATCATCAATATTAATCAAGCAGGAGTAGGGTTTTACCTCCATCGAGAGGGCCCGAACCTGGGTAAAAACATCGTGTCCCTTGTCTCCTGTTACCATCCGCCTAGACGCACAGTTCGGGACCCCATACCCGAGATCCGCCGGTTTTGACACCGATAGGAGTTCATCCTCATGCTACCATCCTTGGAGACGAGACCAACATTGATAAGTATCAGCCGGGTTTTGAAAGATGGCGACTCCCTCGTATAAAGTGATAGATCTTATCCCGCAGGTTCTCCAACACACCTTTGCCCCAGAAATTGACCCGGCTGGTCTAATTGACGATGAAGCTGAGTTCTTTGCTCCGGATGGATTTGATTGGTCCAAGCCTAGCTTCCAACCAGTGGATGGAGATGAACTGGCGAGGGACGAGTCATAACCGTCCGAATAATCCAGCCAAGACTAGATGAACTGGCCTTAGCTTGACATCTGCTTAGGAGAAAAACAGTTTTAACCTTTTGTTCTCTCAATGCCTTGTAATAGGTTAGCTTGAAACTGCATGTTTTTCCTATGTCGTCGTGCATATTATGCTGCGTATGACTATTTTATCCGTGATGTCAATATATGCATTATATCCTTTATCACATCTGTAGTGTTTAAATTTGTTCTTGTATGCAAATTATGAAAAAACTTGTCCTGGCAGTTTGTCGCAGGATGGGTCAAAACACACAACACATAACTATGAAATAATCAGGGCTAGATCTAAAGATAAATAAGGCTGGAAAGCCTTTGATTTAAAGGAAAAACACAGATAAGTCTGTTTATGAACGACAATGGCATACATGTGTTCTTTGATTCTGGACTGCCGGCTTATGTGACCCGGACAGTAAGGTTAACAACCCAATCTTTCAGGAGTCAATGCTTCCATATGCCTGATGATTGTTATGCCTTGGAAACTCATTGTCAAATAACCGAGCCAGTTTACATTGAAACCATACTCACAGTTAGATTTGAGACAACAGAAAACCAGTAAAACAAAATAATATGTTTCAAACAATGTAAATCGAGCATTTAAGAAAAATTTGGAGGCTTATGATTCGAATACAATCAGTAAACCGGACCAAAGGGGTTAAGCTAGGATTCGAATACGATCATGTAGCCCCAAGTGGCTTTAGCATTGCGCCGAACAGGAGGGTACCGACAGCTATGTTCTCTTTGGTTCGAATACGATCTATGTTTGAACGGGAAGCCCCCAAATGACCTTGAGAGTTTTTTTAATGACGCTGATTTGAATACGATCAACATCAGACCCAAAAGAGGTTGAGATATGATTCAAATACGATCAGGAAGCCCCCTAGTGAGCTTGCCAGTGTGCCGATCAAAAGGGTACCGACAGCTATGTTCTCTTTGGTTCGAATACGACCTATGTTTGAATAGGAAGCCCCCTAGTGACCATAAGGTTTAATGGCTAGATTCGAATATGATCATGATCCGGGCCGAGAGGTTTAAGCTAGATTCGAATACGATCAGCCCCCAACTGGTCGTTTAGTAATTAGAAAAATAAAGATATGTGATTATGGAGGATGAAAAGGACAGGTCCTACTTTATTACTTATCATAATATATACAACGTCAAAGTATGTACATTATGAGAGCCGGTGGTTCATGTGTAGTAAGGCCGAAGATGAGCAATATTCCACGACCGGCGAGTCTCTTCCTCCGACTTATGTGAGTCTTTGTGCTCTCGAATGTCGATAAGGTAATATGACCCGTTGTTCAAGTTCTTGCTGCCCAGAAAGGGTCCTTCACAAGGTGGGGATACCTTGTGCGCATCAGATTGATCCTGGATGAGCCGGAGCACCAGGTCACCTTCTTGAAAGGTTTTGGACATAACACGGTGTCTATGATAACGGCATAGGTCCTATTGGTAAATGGCTGAGTGAGCCGCTGCCAAGTCTCGCTCTTCATCTAATAAGTCGAGCACGTCTTGACGGGCTTGTTCGTTATCAGCTTCCACATAAGCCGCCATGCGGGTCGAGTCATGATGGATGTCAGTAGGCAGGATTGCTTCTGCTCCATAAACCATGAAGAAAGGCTTATAACCCGTAGATGGTTTTGATGCTCCATAGTACCGAGGGTAACTCCTCTACCCAACAACCCGGCGTCCGTTGTAAAGGAACCATAAGCCGGGGCTTGAGACCTTTTAAGATTTCCTGATTTGCTCTCTCAGCTTGACCATTGGATTGGGGGTGAGCTACTGGCGAAACATCAAGCCGGATATGCTCACGTTGAAAAAATTCCTCCATAACGCCTTTGGACAGATTAGTACCATTGTTAGTGATAATGCTATGTGGAAAGCCAAAACGAAAGATCACCTTTTTCATGAACTTTACCGCCGTGGCTGCATCACACTTACTAACCGGCTCTGCCTCAACCCATTTTGTGAATTTGTCAACTGCTACCAAAAGATGTGTCTTTTTATCCTTGGATCTTTTGAAAGATCCAACCATATCGAGCCCCCAAACTGAAAACGGCCAAATAATTGGAATCATCCGCAATTCTTGAGCCGGCACGTGCACTCGTCGTGCAAACTTTTGACACCCATCACACCTACTGACAAGATCTTCCGCATCAGCGTGAGTTGTTAGCCAGTAAAAACCGTGACGGATAGCTTTGGCCACAGGAGACTTTGAACCGGCTTGATGGCCACAATCTCCTTCATGGATCTCACAAAGAATTTCTTGACCTTCTTCAAGAGAGACACAACGTTGACATGCTCCAGTGACACTGCGATGATACAACTCACCATTGGAAATCATCATTGACTTAGACCGTCGGGTTATCTGTCTAGCCAAGGTCTCGTCCTCTGGCAACTCGCCCCGGGTCATATAAGCCAAATACGGTACTGTCCAATCTGGAATGGCATGAAGAGTCGCCACCAACTGTGCGTCTGGGTCTGGAACGGCCAAGTCTTCCTGTGTAGGCAACTTGACAGAAGGGTTACGCAGAACATCTAAAAAGTGTTAGGTGGCACCGGCTTACGCTGAGATCCCAACCGGCTTAAAGCATATGTCGCTTCGTTTTTTCTGCGGTCAATGTGCTCCACTTAATAACCCTTGAAGTGTCCAACGACAGCATCAACTTCACAGAGATAAGCCACCATTAGAGGATCCTTGGAATCCCACTTGGCTGGTACCTGCTGAGCCACCAAATCTGAGTCGCCAAGGCACCGTACCCGACTGAAACTCATTTCTTTAGCCATTCGAAGACCATGGAGTAAGGCCTCATACTCTACTGCGTTGTTAGTACAAGGAAACATCAATCGCAAAACATAACAAAGCTTGTCACCTCGAGAAGAAGTTAAAACAACTCCAGCCCCTGAGCCTTCCAATTGTCTGGACCGATCGAAATGTATCGTCCAACATGTGTTGTCTGGCTTCTCTTCAGGTATCTGCAACTCCGTCCAATCGTTAATGAAGTCCACCAGTGCTTGAGACTTAATGGCAGTACGTGGCACATACTTTAAATTATGAGACCCAAGCTCAATGGTCCACTTGGCGACTCGTCATGTGGCTTCTCTGTTTTGAATAACATCTCCTAAAGGAGCAGAGCTAACCACCGTGATAGGATGACCCTGAAAGTAATGCTTAAGCTTCCGGCTTGCCATGAACACCCCATAAACAAGCTTCTGCCAATGTGGATATCTTTGCTTGGATTCAATGAGCACCTCACTGACATAGTAAACCGGCCATTGAACCGGATGTTCCTTGCTAGCCTCTTTGCGCTCTACGACAATGGCCACACTGACAACACGTGTGTTAGCAGCCATATATAACAACAGTGGCTCCTTCTCAACCGGAGCAGGAAGAACGGACGGTTCGGTGAGTTGTCTTTTCAGATCTTCAAAGGCAGAATTAGCAGCGTCACTCCAGACAAAATCATCCATCTTCTTCATCATTTGATACAAAGACATAGCCTTCTCACCCAACCGGCTTATGAACCGGCTCAAAGCTACAACGCGACCCGCCAGCTGCCGAACGTCATTGATGCACGCCGGTTTAGCCAAAGATGTAATCGCCTTAATTTTTTCCGGGTTAGCCTCAATGCCTCTGTTAAACACCAAAAAGCCCAAAAGCTTGCTAGCTGGGACTCCAAAAACACACTTGGCCGGGTTAAGCATCATCTTGTAGACCTAGAGGTTATCAAAGGTTTCCTTCAGATCCGCTACCAAGGTTTCCTTCTCTCTGGATTTCACCACTCTATCGTCCATGTAAGCATGAACATTACGCCGAATCTGATTATGAAGGCAGTTCTGCACACACCGCTGGTAAGTCTCCTGGGCACTATTAAGCCCAAAAGGCATAGACACATAGTAGAAGGCTCCAAATGGAGTAATGAAAGTCGTCTTCTCCTGGTCCTTAACTGCCATTTTGATCTAATGATAGGGGTGGTATTGATGCTCCATAGTACCAAGGGTAACTCCTCTACCCAACAACCCGGCGTCCGTTGTAAAGGAACCATAAGCCGGGGCTTGAGACCTTTTAAGATTTCCCGATTTGCTCTCTCAACTTGACCATTGGATTGGGGGTAAGCTACTGACGAAACATCAAGCCGGATATGCTCATGTTGACAAAATTCCTCCATAGCGCCTTTGGACAGATTAGTACCATTGTCAGTGATAATGCTGTGTCGAAAGCCAAAACGAAAGGTCACCTTTTTCATGAACTGAACCGCCGTGGCTGCATCACACTTACTAACTAGCTCTGCCTCAACCCATTTTTTGAATTTGTCAACTACTACCAAAAGATGTGTCTTTTTATCCTTGGATCTTTTGAAAGGTCCAACCATATCGAGCCCCCAAACTGCAAATGGCCAAGTAATCGGAATCATCCGCAATTCCTAGTGAAAGGCATTTGGATCTTTTGAAAGGTCCAACCATATTGAGCCCCCATATCTCCATTCTGGAATTGTCACGACAGATGTCCTAGTGAAAGGACTTAGTCGTAGAGCCATCGCAACTAGGAAGCTTAAAGGGGTTAATCGGGACAAAGGGCACTAGAGGTTTATACTGGTTCGGCCCCTTACGCTGAAGGTAAATCCTAGTCCAGTTGATGTGGTATTGCTAGGTATCGATGACCAAGGAGCGTATATGCTAACTTGGCTCTCGATCTGTTGTTTCTTGCCCTAAACCGCCGCCGAGTCATCCCCTTATATACACGGGTTGACGCCCTGCGGCCTACAGAGTCCCGGCCGGCTCATACAACGTGTCTGGCTCGGTGACTTCTTTTACATGCCTTATTTTACAAGTCTTATTCATACATGATGGTTTACAATTACGGGCCTTAAGCCGCCTCTGGGCTTGGGCCTACTACAAGCCTTATCATGAACCGTTGCCTTGTATACTCGTTAGGCTTCTTTTAAGTAACCCGCCATTTATATTGACCCGGCCCCTCCTGGGTGGGTCATACCTGGTAGTTATATCCCCAACAATGCCCCTAGATAGGCATAATGCATAGATTCAAGTATTGTACATCTTTAGTTTTTGATCCATAGGATGCCCTCATGACTGATTCATATGGTGGCTTAATTCTTGTTCTAGGGAAGTGCTCCACAACCTTTCCTAGTGGTAATTCAAATTTAATATTCCCTTCTTTCGTATCAATCATGGCACCTATAGTGCATAAAAATGGTCTACCAAGTATAATAGGACAAAACAGATTGCAATCAATATCAAGAACAATGAAATCTATGGGCACATAGTTCCTATTTGCAAGAATAAGAACATCGTTAATTCTTCCAGAGGCTTTTTAAGAGTAGAATCCGCCAAGTGCAAATTGAGAGAAAATTCCTTAATATCGGTAAGACCAAGCATATCACATAAAAAATTCCGAATTGTGGAAGCACTAGCACCCAAATCACATAAAGAAAAGCACTCATAAGTTTTAATCTTGACTTTGATAGTAAGTTCCCATTCAACATGTAATTTTCTATGAATTGAGATATCTAATTCCAACTTTTCTTCTAAAGCTTTCATCATGGCATCTACGATATGTTTAGTAAAAGCTTTATTTTGTTCATAAGCATAGGGCGAATTTATCATGGATTGCAACAAAGAAATACATTCAATCAAACAGAAATTATCACAATTAAAGTCTTTGTAATCAAAAAGAGTGGGAACATCACTAGTTAAAGTTTTGACCTCTCCAAACCCGGTTTTATCATTTTCACAGAAAACATTTTCACACTCCGAATTATCGGGATGCCTTCTAGCTAAAGCTGACTCTTCTTCAGTCCCTTTATCATCAATTTTAATTTTACTAAACAAGGAATAAATATAAGAAACACCAATCATTTTAAGATCTTCATCATTTTTATGAAAGCAGCCACTAGAAAACGCTCTTTCTAAAAATTCTCTTTTAGCTCTAAGCATAGCGGTTCTTTTCTAACTTTCATCCATAGATACATATGAAGCTTTAATTGATTCATTGATATCAACCTTACGTGGAAAATTTTTAAACTCATTCAACTTTTCTTCTATCGTAGTATTGAAAGCTTTTTGGGCATTGATATATTTTTTAGTATTATTCCCAAGATCAGAGGGGTTCCTATTATTATTGTAAGAAGAATTACCATAGGAATTACCATCATTATTAGAGGAATTTGCAGGAAAAGGCTTACGATTAAAATTACCTCTATAAGCATTGTTGTTAAAATTGTTTCGCGAGACAAAATTAACATCTACATAATAACTATTTTGCTCAATCAAAGTAGACAAAGGCACATCATTAAGATCAATAAGAGTAGTTTCATTAGCAACCAATTTCATAAGAGAATCAACTTTTTTACTCAATGTACTAATTTCTTCAATTGAATTAACCCTTTTACTAGCAAGTGCTCTTTCCGTATGCCATTGCAAATAATTTGCCATAATATTATCAAATAATTTAGTAGCTTGACCAAAAGTAATCTCCGTAAAAAATACGAACTGTGGCGGAATCTAAAAGATTTCTAGAAACAAAATTCAATCCTGCATAACAAATTTGTATCATCATCCAAACATTTAAACCATGAGTAGGACAATTTCTTAGCATCAATTTCATTCTTTCCCAAGATAGTGCAACATGTTCATGCTCAATTTGCTTAAAATTCATGATCTGAGTTCTAAGGAAATAATTTTCGTGGGCGGAAAAAATATATTAATAAAAGCGTCTTTGCACTTATCCCAAGAATCAATACTATTGCGAGGCAAAGAGGAAAACCAATTTTTTGCACGATCCCTCAAAGAAAATGGAAATAATTTGAAATTCACAATATCATTGTCCACATATTTTTTCTTTTGCATATGACACAATTATATGAATGTGTTTAGATGGGACGCGGCATCCTCATTAGGAGTACTGGAAAATTGTTCTTTCATAACAAGATTCAACAAAGCGGCACTAATATCACAAGATTCCGCACTGGTGGCAAGAGGAGCAATCGGAGTGCTAATAAAATCATTATCATTGGTATTAAAAAAATCACACAATTTGGTTTTTTCTTGAGACGTCGTAACAACGCAAACAGGATTGCAAACAAAAACAGATCTGACGAGAAAACAGTGAACGAAAAAGAGGGAGAGTAAAAAGACAAATTCTTGTGAAGTGGGGGAGCTGAAAATGAGAGGCAAATGGCAAATATAAATTGCAAGAAGATGAGATTTGTTATTAGTAACCTGATAGATGTTGAAGATGTTTCCCCGGCAACTATGCCAAAAATTTCTTTTGATGTTGCCTGTAACTGCGTCTGTATTTCCCCAAAGTGGAAGGGATGGTGTAGTAGAACTATGGTAGGTATTTCCCTCAGTTATGAAATCAACGTATCGATCCAGTAGACGAACCAAGCAACACTATGTAAACGGTACCTACACACAAAGAACAAATACTTGCAACCTGACACGTAAGAGGGGTTGTCAATCCCTCCTCGGGCAAAAGATAGATTGGTTTGTATGATTTTGGATAAATAGTTCTCGCAATAACACAAAATAAAATGAATAATAAAAAAAGCGCAGCAAGGTATTTTTGGGTTTTTGGAATAATAGATCTGAAAACAAAACTGATGAAAAATAGATTTGAAGGCATATATGACAAAGAATAGACCCGGGGGGGGTCGTAGATTTCACTAGTGGCTTCTCTCAAGAAATAGCACACGATGGGTAAACAAATTACTATTGGGCAATTGATAGAAGGCCGAATAATTAGGACCCTATCCAAGGCAATGATCAATATATAGGCATCGCGTGCAAGATTAGTAGATCGACTCTTGCCTGCATCTACTACTATTACTCCACACATCGACCGCTATCTAGCATGCATCTAGTGTATTATGTTCGTGGAGAAATGGAGTAATGCAATAAGAACGATGACATGATGTAGACAAGATCTTTTCATGTAGGAATAGCCCCCATCTTGTTGTCCTTAATAGCAATGATACATGCGTGTATTGCTGCCCCTTCTGTCACTGGGAAAGAACACCGCAAGATCGAACCCATCACAAAGCACCTCTTCCCAGTGCAAGAAAAATTGATCTAGTTGGCCTAACTAAAACAAAGATTCGAAGAAGAAATACGAGGCTATAAATAATCATGCATATACGAGATCAAAGAAGACTGAAAATAATATTCATGGATATAGATCTGATCATAAACTCAAACTTCATCGGATCCCAACAAACACACCGAAGAAAGACTTACATCAAATAGATCTCCAAGAGACCATTGTGTTGAGAATCAAAAAGAGAGAAGAAGCCATCTAGCTACTACGTACGGACCCGTAGGTGTATGGTGGACTACTCACGCATCATCGGAGAGGCACCAATGAGGATGATGAACCCCTCCGTGATCGTGTTAGACTCGATCTCGTGGTTCTGGAACTTGCGGCAGCTGGAATTGTGTTTCGTCGACTCCCCTAGGGTTTCTGGAATATTTGGGAATTTGTAGAGTGAAGAGATGATGTAGGGGGGATCCATGGGGGGAACACCCCCCTTGGGCATGCCCTGGAGGGTTATGCTCCCCACGGGCCTCCCCTCTAGTACTTCTTTGGCCCACCGAGTGTATTCTGGTCCATAAGAAATCTCCAAATAGTTTTGTTGCATTTGGACATCGTTTGGTACTAATATTCCATGAAGTAAAAAACAAGAAAAAAGAGCAACTAGCACTGGGCATTATGTTGATAGGTTAGTCCCAAAAAATGATATCAAGTTGCTATAAAATGATTATAAAACATCAAAGGATGATAATATAACAGCATGGAACAATAAAGAATTATAGATATGTTGGAGTCGTATCATGACATCCAACTACGATGTTGGAGAATCTACACGATGGCGTCATAGGTGACTCACGAGGCTTCGAAAACAACTCGCCTTGCCACGGATGACTCACAAGGCTTCAACTTTAACTCACCTCGTTGCGGGACATGTCAGCTCTATTTCATTGACTCCGTTGTGGTTGATCCCATGGCAGATTACTTCGACAAGTCTCCCTCAACCCTCCGACGACTTATGCCGCATCACTAACACCTAAGTTACTTTCATGCTTAAATTCATATTTTTTCCTTTCATCAATAAAATAAAGTTGTACCTCGAGTTAATCTCGGGGGCTATCGTTTCTTCTGAAACAAAGGTGAGTCATAAGGTTACCAAAGAGGACTACTTGCCACGATGCACAGTTTAACCATGGGTGCCCTACATATTAGCGAAATAATTTTACGTTCGTTCTTTACTAAGTCAGATGCAACTCATAACCGACCAAGTAGTCCGTATGATATTTCAAATCGACTCTGATGCCTATCATGGACTTTGTCGACCTTGAACATATCATATTCCATGAAAAAAGTCCACGCCAAAGCCTACTTAGTCAAGTCGAATGATTGACAACTTGAACACAAGTTGACAAAGTCATCAAATTATTATTTAATTTTTTTTATACATCACGAACTGTGTAATGCATTCATGTGTTTTATTTCAGGAAAAAGAAGTCTCAAGCCGACTCCTCGAGTCGCCTCGAGCCTCAAGGGCTATCAAGCCAGAATTTGTGTAAAAACAGACTTTATGCTTTACCAAAACACCAGTCACAGACCCCCGAGTTGTTAAAGGACTACATAAACCCAGTGCTCTGGGGCTACAAATGACATATACAAATGCTATTGGAGTTGAAGAAGATTCAGAAAGAACCGACCCGGAAAGACAACCCAACAACATTATACGTCTGCAACCCGGCAACATCTATGCTCGCGAGTAGCCGGCTTCGACGGCTCATCATCCTCGATGCTCGTGCCCCAGCAACCTCGACATTTCATAAGATGGCAATCTCTTCATCCATATTTCGGCATCGACTACATCAATGACCCGACAAAAGCTCGGTGTCCTAGGAAGACAAAGGCGTAAAAATTTCAGGACCTTCCACCCGACTCTTGGAGTCACCCGAAAGCTCGGGGGCTACTGTCATGGATATGGGACACGTGTACTCTCATGGAGATAGGATGTGGCCCATCAAGGGAGGTGCCCTAGTAGTCCGACTAAAACAATTTAAATAAGACCCGGACTGCTATCCGGCTCGTAATAGAAAATAGACTAGTCCTAATCCTACTAGGACTCTACAAGTAAGACAAACCCTTCAACTTATATAAGGAGGGGCAGGGCACCCCAAGAGGAGAGCCGACTCATAATGGCGACTCCCCCACGAGCATACGGAATAAGACCTAGCCAAAAACATCACGGAGGGCTATTATTGGATGAAGTTTCCCGGGGCCCGAAGCGGTATAAATCTTGTCTCGTGTGCTAACCCACCTCGATGATCTCTGTCGGTGTTCTGGGAACGGGGGTCCCCAGACTTTCCTGCCTGCGGCCCACGGCGTGGCGCTGCGAGCAGGCCCATATGGCCCATCTTCACCAACAAGCATTCAAGATCCTCACGAGGGGCCAAGCCTCGCGAGGCGGACGACACAAGACCTCCTCAGGAGCGGCCTCACCAAGCTGGCTCGCGAGGGGCAGAGAGATCAAGGCCAGGCAAACCTCACGATGTTACAATGATGTGAGCCATGATGATCGAGACCAGGCGGGAGCCAGCGCTCACAATGTCCTTGTTTCCTCTTTCGTGCTATGGGAGCAAGCACAGACGAAGAGTACCAAGGCGTCAAGCAAAGCTTTCCATATTGGTGCAACGAGACCAAGACCAGCAGGACGGCAGGACAGTCACCATGGAGCCCAAGATGGGGTCACCACCAGAGCCTTTGGTAGGCGAACACTGCTTTTGTCAGGATAACTTTGTACTAGCTGTCCCCTTTCAAACTGGCCGTTGTTGGTTCCCTTCCCACTCAATATTTGGGGAGAGGACCAGGGCCTCTATAAATAGGATTAGCCGCCATAGTAGAAGGGGGCGACCTCACCTTCGATCTGAGTCATTCCATCCTTAGCCACACACCAACCAAGCACAAGAACACCTCACCTCAGGAGGCTGTTCTTACCCTTGTACTGTTCATCACCAGCCCAGGAGGCAATCCACCACACCACACTGGAGTAGGGCATTAGACCGCAATGGTGGCCCGAACCAGTATAAATCTTGTGTCTCTTGTGTTGCGAGTTCGTCGAGCTAGCCTTTGAAATCGCAAACTGCTTGAGGGCGTGATCTGTGAGGGAGAGATCTTTGCGCACACCCCAGTGTTTGAACCTTAAGGGTTTTGCCGGAACCCAAAATCCAACATTTGGCGCGTAGGTAGGGGTGCGTCGAAGCCTTCTTCTTTGTCGACCCATGCGTCATCACTCCACCAAGCTCATGGCCGACACTCGTCGAGCTTGCGCTGAGCGCCGGGCCGCCCTCGCCGCCTGTGTTGCTCAGACGGCTCCCGTCGGCGGGCCTTCCCATCGTTCTCCGTCACCCGCCGCCAACGCCGTCACCGGTCCGGCGGCGAACGAGCAGCAAGCCTCTTCACTGCATCCTTCCGTGCACCGGGATGGCCACACCGCCACCCCGTCGCTGACTCCGGCCAGTTCTACATCTCACGCTCACCGTGCTCCCACGGACGCGCAGGCCACACTGCTCATGGCACGTGAGCTCCTGCGTTACTGCCCGGTCGACGACCTCTACGAGGACTGGCTGGACCACATCACCGAGCTCGTCAGCACCGCGGGAGGCTCTCCTGCACCGTCCCTCTCGCTGCCTCGCCGTCCGCCAGCTACGGGCGACGTGGCTCATGGAGTGCCTCCACCTCCTCCTCAACAATATGGCGCCCTTGCATCAAGGCGTGCGGCTCAGGGAGCACCTCAACCTCCCCTGCGCCAGGGTGGCGTCATCGCTTCAAGATGCGCGGTCCAGCGGCGTGACCCATCGCGTCGCGTGCTGACGCACGAGGAAAGAAGCTGCCGAGAGATTCCCCGTCCCCAATGAAGTGCTCCACCACTCCCAGCTCCGCTAAGCCAGGATTGCTTGCTGCAACAGGGCCATGCGCCGCGTGCCGCAGCGGCGCAGGGGCACCACGACGAGGCTCCACCTGCAAGGCGAGCCCCGGTGACCACGGCTGGCTGCCGTGCCTTCACCCCCGAGCTGCGTAGCGTCGCCTGGCCAGGCAAGTTCAAGCCAGACCTGCCTCCGCGCTACGACGGCACCCCCGACCCCACAGAGTTCTTGCAGCTCTACGAGCTGAGCATCGAGGCGGCCAACAGCGATGAGAAAGTCATGGCGAACTGGTTCCCCATGGCTCTCAAGGATGGCGCCCGCTCCTGGCTCCTAAACCTGCCTCCTGGCTCCATCTCTTCCTAGGACTAGATGCGCGACTGTTTCATCGCCAACTTCCTGGGCACTCGCGGCCTCCCCCCGGCCGTGGGTGACCTACGCCACGTCAAGCAACAACCGAGGGAGACCATCCATAAGTACATCCAGCGCTTCAACAACATTCGTCTCAAGATCCCCACGGTGACGGAAAAGGCCATCATCTCTGCGTTCTCCGATGGCGTCCGTGACATCAAGATGAAGGAGGAGCTTGCCATCCATGAGGAGCTGTGCACATCCCTGGAGCTGTTCAACCTGGCGACCAAATGCGCCCGGGATGAGGAAGGACACCTTTTTCTCCTCGAGCTCCCAGCTGCCGACCCGGAGGAGAAGAAAGCCAAGGCCAAGGATGTGAAGCACAAGGGAGTCACCGTGCTCGCGGCAGAGCCAGACATGAAGCGCTCTAGGGACCAGCATGAGTCATCCAAGGACAGCCGACCGTTCTGCACCTTCCATAACGTACACAGCCACAACACCAACGATTGCCAAGAGCTCAGAGCCATGCGTGACAGACGCTTCGGTCGATGGCCCGAGCGCAACAACCCAGTCTATGGCCGAGGAGGAGGATGCGACGGAGGACGCTGGGACGACCGGGGCCCATGCCAGGAGTGGCACGACCGGCCTCGTGAGGACCGCTAGTAGGATCAGCCTCGTGAAGGTGCTTGGAGGGATCAGCCTCGCGAGGACCATCCTCAGGGCAATGCTGGGCTTCCCCCACTGCCGCCACCAACAAGGAACGACGACCACCACCAAGACGAGGGGTTGGTGGCTTCCAGGAGCCGCGTGCTATCGCCTGCATCTTGGGCGGAGCTCAAGCCCCAGCCTCACAGCGTATCTTCAAGCAGTTTGTTCGCGAGGTGAACGCAGTCCTTCCAAAGCTCGAGGCTACGCTTAGGTGGTCCAAGTGCGCCATTACCTTCAGCTCAGCAGATCAGCTCAAGTGCACGGGCACCGCTGGCGCTCTCCCAATGCTTTGTTCACCCGTCATCAGCAACGTGCAAGTCACCAAGACCCTCATCGACGGTAGCGCAATGCTCAACGTCCTGTCCGTCGAGACGTTCGACAACCTTCAAGTGCCATACGATCAGCTTCATCCAACCAAACCTTTCTCAGGAGTGACCGACGGCTCCACCATGCCGATAGGTCAGGTCTGCCTCCCAGTCACCTCCGGAGATCGCAACAACTACCGCACCGAGCTCATCGACTTCGACGTCACCCACATTCGTCTGCCGTACAATGCCATCCTCGGGTATCCGGCCCTGGCCAAGTTCATGGCAGTGACGCACCACGACTACAATGTCCTCATGATGCCAGGAAGTGGCGAGATCATCACAGTCCCCTGCGAAGAAAGAGATGCGGTGTTCTCCCTCGAGCACGCCTTCCAAGCAGCGTCAATCAAAGACCCCGGCAATAATGCAGCTCGGTACCCTCCTGAGGTCGTCCCCAAGAAGAAGAAGCAGCTACTCCATGCCGGACCTCAGGAGGGCAGTGCCGCAAGTGGAACCTCGCTAGGATCAGCACCCACACCTGGGGCGCCTCCCTCTATCACATAGGAAGGCACGCCCGGTGCCCTGCTCGGGCAGGGCTCGGGGGCTCTCTTCTGGAGGGCCTCAGACCTTGCCAACATCATGAGGGAGGCGCTCGGGCACCACTTGCAGGCGTGTTTTGTGGCACGTTTCCCTCGGGAGGACACCGGGCATGGAGCGCCCGACGCTCAGGAGTTCATCACCAAGGTATCTCAGGAGCTTTAGGAAGCAAGAGCAATACGTGACGACCGCCGCCCACCTGGCGTTGCTCCCCACCCAAGCGTGGCTGGTGAGCTGCGCGTCTGCATCGACATACCAGGGCTCAACCGAGCCGCATCTAAGGAGCGCTTCTGGCCTTCGCGTGTTGGGCGCTGCGTAGGTCCACCTCATAGCTATGTTCGCATGTCGTTCGGCCTGCCGAGCATGGCTGTTGCCTTCCAGCGCAACCTGTGGAGCATCATGGCAGGTCAGGAGGCCAGGCATCACGCAGTCCTGGCAGAGATGGTGACGGTCCTCAAGGAACCGCCTGGACCCCCAGGGCCTCCCAAGGCTCAGGGCCCCGGTGGCTCGTGAGGAGCAACCCCTTCACCGCGTACCTTTAGTTGCCTCAACACCCCTTCATCAACGGAACCAGGTGACATTTTCCAAGTTCATTTAGCTAGGAGCGCCCAGGGGGCTGCATTATTCCCAGGCCGCGTGGGTCTGTCCCTGTGGCATGTATCCCTTCTTTTTTATGTCTTTAGATTACCTTGCTAGGGGCGCCCCTCGGGCTGCATCATCCTCAAGCCGCTTGGGCCAGAGCCAATGGCGCGTATCGTTCATGCATTTACCTGACCTAGTTTGCCTTCCATGCTTAATCTATCTATGATATCACCTTCTTGATTGTCACCCACCGTGGGAGCTGCGTGCCGGTTGTCTTTCTTCAGGACCCTTCGCATGAGAGGGTTAGGCACGGCGTTCGTGCTTGGGTCCGTACCTGCAACATCGATAAATCCAACAGCTGAGCTCTGTCTGGTGGGCCGACCCCGTTCATGTCACCTCCTGGTGCCATTGGTGCTTGGCTTTCTCACGTGATAACCTCAGGAGATTCGTTCGGCGCAGGTTGTTTGACCACCTCGCAGGACCAACACAGCGAACAAGAATCAAGACCAGGCGCAACCCGCCTTGAGGTAGGGCCTCTTGAGTCCCGTGCTAGCTCACGAGTGCCCATACACACCTCGTCTAGCCCTGCCGTGCAAGCCACGTGTCAGGGGAGGGCTGTACATGCCCCGAGGGGCTCTCCGCAATAGGGAGTCCCCTCCCACGTAACAGTGGAAGCACCATGCTCCGTGTTGGTAGTCGACACTGCCGAGGAGCGGCTATGCCTGTGCAAGTGTGAAAGCACAAGTGCTCCCTAGGTGGTTTTGATAATTGATGACAACATATCTCTTGTTGGACTAACATCTCAATCTAGCATGTTTCAGATAAGTTCAACAATGGAGTGGCATGGACTAAAGGTTGTGGGAACTCCTTCAAGATGCCTGGGACAAAGGATTGGCTAAAGCTTCAAGCTCAAGACTCCTCATTTTACATTTTAGTGATCCAAGATCGCATTGAGTCTTTAGGAAAAGCCAATACTATTAAGGAGGGATGAGGTGTTGCTTAATGAGCCTCTTGCTTCATGTGCTTAGTGATATGCTCCAAAACCCTCAGCTACTTTCCCACTTCCACATATGACCTAAACCCTAAGCCAAACTCGGTCCTACCGATTTTTCCTATCCGGCGCCACCAAGTTTCACTTTTCATAAGCCACTGCCAAACCCTAATCAGTTCGGTCCCACCGACAGGATCTCGGTCTCACCGAGATGGGCTTGCAAACTCTCTATTACCCATTGCAATATTCTCGGTCCTACCGAGATATGCAATCGGTTCCACCGAGTTTGCTTGGCCAAATCTCAGTTTCACTTGTTACCCAAATCGGTCCCATCGAGTTTGAGTAATTGGTCAAACCGAGTTTTGGATTTACCCTAACCCTAGCACATCGGTCTCACCGAGTTGATCCAGTCGGTCCCACCAAAATCTCTAACGGTCACTAGGTTTACATTTTAGGTCCAACCGATTTTATCGATTCGGTCCCACCGAGATTGGAAAACTGTGTGTAACGGTTGGATTTTGTGTGGAGGCTATATATACCCCTCCACCTCCTTCTCATTCTAAGAGAGAGCCATCAGAACACACACACCATTCCAACTCATATGTTCTGAGAGAGAACCACCTACTCATGTGTTGAGACCAAGACATTCCATTCCTACCATATGAATCTTGATCTCTAGCATTCCCAAGTTGCTTTCCACTCAAACCCTCTTTCCACCAAATCGAAATCCTATGAGAGAGAGTTGAGTGTTGGGGAGACTATCATTTTGAAGCACAAGAGCAAGGAGTTCATTACCTACACACCATTTGTTACTTCTTGGAGAGTGGTGTCTCCTAGATTGGCTAGGTGTCACTTGGGAGCCTCCTACAAGATTGTGGAGATGAACCAACGAGTTTGTAAGGGCAAGGAGATCGCCTACTTCGTGAAGATCTACCGCTAGTGAGGCAAGTCCTGTGTGGGCGATGGCCATGGTGGGATAGGCAAGGTTGCTTCTTCTGGACCCTTTGTGGGTGGTTGCTTCTTCATGGACCCTTCGTGGGTGGAGCCGTGTGTGGACTCGCCCAACCGTTACCCTTGGGTGGAGCCCTGTGTGGACTCGCGCAACCATTACCCTTCGTGGGTTGAAGTCTCCATCAACGTGGATGTAGGATAGCACCACCTATCCGAACCACGGGAAAAACATCCGTGTCTCCAATTGCGTTTGATCTCTCCAAACCCTTCCCGTTACATTCTTGCAAGTTGCATGCTTTACATTCCGCTGCTCATATACTCTTTGCATGCTTGCTTGATATGTATCGTGTGTGTTGAAATTGTGCCTAAAACTCCACCTAAACCGAAAAAGCTTAAAAATTGCAACTTGAGCATTATGTGTCTAATCACCCCCTCTAGACACATCTACTTCTAGATCCTACAAGTGGTATCAGAGCCTTGGTCTCCATTGCTTTGGTTTAATCACCATTGGAGGAAGATGGATGTGTCTACTCTAGGGAGTCTTAGACATAGAGTGCCTATTCTTGATGGAAAGTACTTTCATGAATGGAAAAATGAGATGTTTGTAATCTTCAATCAATATCATTTGAACAAGTATATTGCTAGCCCTTGTGCACCCCATATTGATCCCTTGCATCCTACCCTAGATGAAGATATTGACATGATTCGCAATCTTAGAACTATTGAGCTCATCATTAGAGGATTGCCCAAAAATTTGATTGCTAGTTTGCCTACTCAAATTGCGCCTATACTATATGGAAATTTCTTGAGGAACGGTTTCCCAATCATTCCTTGAAAACTTTGGATGAAATTCTCCATAAATCAATTGCCTTGAGTAAGATGAACTCTAGTGATCCTAGTTTTGGTAAATGTCTTCTTGAACTTGCCAATCTTAAGCATGCTAAAGGAGATGTTGGAATCATTAATGATATCATACTCAAAGCTATAAGAATTCATAAAAGTGACCACTTTGATGATCATTTATCTGATGAATTACCCTCTCTAGGAAATGATGAATCACAAGATCATGATGAACATGAATATTACAATGAGGATGATAGTGACTTCGATCTTGATGATGCAATGAGACATTTTGGTCTTATGGCAAATCTTTGGGGATATGAATTAGGAGGAAAGGAATGGGTTCTTGATAGTGGATGTACTGATCATATGACCGGAGATGAAGAGATGTTTCGTGAGCTTGCTGAAAATGACGGCCCTCGAAAATATGTCACCTTTGTTGATAATTCAAAGGGTAAAGTGATTGGCCTTGGTAAGGTGGCCATCTCACATGATAGTTCCATTCAAAATTTCATGCTCGTTGAATCTCTTGGCTACAACTTACTTTCAGTATCTAGACTTGCTGATTTTGGTTTGAATGTCCTATTTACTGAGGTAGATTGCCAAGTATTTCGTCGAGACAATCATAAAATGGTCTTTACGGGTATGCGTAGAGGTGATCTTTACATTGTCGATTTCTCTAAAAAGGCACAACCTAAAACTTGCTTTGTTGCTAAATCCTCAAAAGGTTGGTTGTGGCATAGATGACTAGGTCACGTTGTCATGAGAAACCTTGACAAGCTTATTAAAGGAAATCATATCCTCGGAGTTAACGATGTCATATTTGATAAGGATAGACTTTGCAGTGCTTGTCAAGCAGGTAAACAGGTTGGAGGAAGATATCCCGTGAAGAACATCATGACCACAAGGAGGCCACTCGAGCTACTTCACATGGATCTTTTTGGTCCCAACGCCTACAAGAGTCTCGGTGGAAATTCTTTTGGTCTAGTTATAGTGGATGACTTTTCAAGATTTACGTGGGTGTTCTTTCTTAATGACAAGTCACAGGTCCAGAAGATCTTTAGAAACTTCGCTAGGAAAGCCAAAAATCAGTTTGATGTGAAGATCAAGAAGGTTCGGAGTGACAACGGAACGGAATTCGAGAATGCAAATGTGGACACCTTTCTTGATGAAGAAGGGATTTCACACGAGTTCTCGGCTACGTACACACCTCAACAAAATGGAGTTGTTGAGAGGAAGAACCGGACGCTCATCGAAATGGCAAGAACGATGCTTGATGAATACAAGACGCCAAAGCACTTTTGGGCAGAAGCGGTTGAGACAGCTTGTCACGCAACAAATCGCTTATATCTTCACAAGCTACTCGTCAAGACGGCATACGAACTCCTCACCGGTAACAAGCCTCAAGTTGGATACTTTCGAGTATTCGTCTCAAAGTGCTACATTCTTGATAAGCATCATCGTTCAAAGTTTGCTCCTAAATCTCATGAAGGTTTTCTACTTGGTTATGGCTCAAACTCTCGCACTTACCGTGTCTACAACAATTTCACCCGAAAGGTTGAAGAGACGGTAGATGTGAAGTTTGATGAATCTAATGGCTCGCAAGTAGAGCAATTGCCAATTGATGTAGGAGACAAAGACCCTTCAGAAGCAATTCAAGACTTGTCCATTGGCAAAATTCGTCCAACAGAGGTGAAGGAGAGTACTTCATCCGTCCAAGTGGAAGCTTCTACTTCACGACAAGGTGAACCAAGAATCGACACGGAAGCATCCACAAGTGGGACACATCAAGATGAAGAAAACGAGGAAATACGTCAAGACGAACATCAACAACCTCTTTCTCCACCACGACAAGAGAACGATGACGTCAACAATGAAGAAGGCCAAGAAGAAGAAGAAGATGAAGAAGATGTTCAACAAAGACCCAAGCAAAAGCTCTCATGAGTTCGAGCAAGAATTGCCAAATATCATCCCGTCGAGCAAATCCTCAATGATAGACAAACCGGGAGAATCACTCGCTCAAAAACTCGTTTAGCTAACTTTTGTGAAAACTATTCATTCATCTCTAGCATTGAACCAATGAAGGTTGAAGAAGCATTGGAAGATCCGGATTGGATAAACGCTATGCATCAAGAGCTACATAATTTTGAGAGAAACCAAGTTTGGACATTGGTTGAGAAGCCCGACAACAACCACAACATCATTGGTACCAAATGGGTGTTTCGCAACAAGCAAGATGAAGATGGACAAGTGGTTCGCAACAAAGCACGTCTCATCGCCCAAGGGTACACACAAGTCGAAGGTATGGACTATGGTGAGACGTATGCTCCCGTTGCTAGACTTGAGTCCATTCGCATCTTACTTGCCTATGCTAATCACCATAATATCACCTTGTACCAAATGGACATTAAAAGTGCTTTTCTAAATGGTGACATAGAGGAGGAAGTTTATGTCAAACAACCTCCCGGCTTTATCAATACCATGAAACCAAATCATGTTTACAAACTTCACAAAGCTCTTTATGGTCTTAAACAAGCTCCTAGAGCATGGTATAAATGCTTGACCAAGTTCCTTACTACAAGTGGTTTTGAAATTGGTAAAATTGATTCTACTCTTTTTACTAAAAGGGTTAATGGAGAACTATTTGTATGCCAAATTTATGTTGATGATATCATATTTGGTTCAACTAACCCTCTCTTTAGTGAAAAGTTTGGAAAGCTAATGTCAGAGAAGTTTGAGATGTCTATGATGAGTGAACTCAAATTCTTTCTCGGGTTGCAAATCAAGCAAACTAAGGAAGGTACATTTGTCTCTCAAAAAAAGTACACCATGGACTTATTCAAGAAGTTCAATATGCAAGAAGGCAAAGGTATGTCTACACCCATGCCTACTAGTGGACATAATGATTTAACCAAAGATGGTGAACCGGTTGATCAAAAGGTTTATCGCTCTATGATTGGTTCATTGTTATACCTATGTGCTTCACGTCCCGATATTATGCTAAGTGTATGCATGTGTGCACGATATCAAGCTGCTCCTAAAGATTGTCATCTTAAGGCTGTGAAAAGGATAGTGAGATATTTAATCCATACACCAAATTTTGGCATTTGGTATCCTAAGAGGTCTTCTTTTGATCTTGTTGGCTATTCCGACTCGGATTATGCCGGAGACAAGGTTGATAGAAAGTCCACTTCGGGTACTTGTCAATTTCTTGGTAGATCTCTTGTGTCTTGGTCTTCCAAGAAACAAAACTCGGTATCCTTATCCACCGCCGAAGCTGAATACATTGCCGCTGGTTCATGTTGCGCTCAATTACTTTGGATGACTCAAACTCTTAAAGATTATGGGATTTATGTGAAACATGTTCCACTGCTTTGTGACAATGAAAGTGCTATCAAAATTGGTCATAATCCTGTACAACATTCTTGAACTAAGCATATTGAAGTTCGTCATCATTTCATTCGAGATCATGTTGCTAAGGCTGACATCAATCTTAAGCATGTTCGCACCGACAAGCAATTAGCGGATATATTTACTAAACCACTTGATGAGAAAGCGTTTTGCAGGTTGAGAGGAGAATTGAACATCATTGATGCTTCGAACTTGGAGTAGAAACTCCATTGGATACATGCAAGACATGAGCTTATGACTAATCCATGATATATCTCTCCTGATAACTATCTTATGTCTTGGATACATTTGTACCTTGCATGTTGTCTAACCCATGTAGGTGCTTGGTTGAATCTAATTCCATGAGATTGCGACTCACTCATATCCTGAGCGATCTCTACATCACTAAGACTCTACACAATAGTGTTTGAAGACAAGGAAGCACAAAACCATACAAACATATCCTTTGACAAATTCTATGATTGAGCTTCATGATTGTCATTTTTGGATACACAAGCGCTCTTCCTTGAAAAAACTAACCCATGTAGGTAGATGAACCCAAACTCCAAATGATGCTCCCAACTCTCGATGAGCTACATCAACCTTGAGCACCCACACAAGTTCAACTACATGAGCAAGAACAACATCACCACCCAAGGTATGTTATTCCATCTTAGAGAAGCTTTACTCCAAGACATGAGTCAAAGCAACTCAACAAGATGTGAATACATCAAGATGCTTAAACGAAAAATGGTAACCCCATTTTGAGCTTAAACGATGAGTATGACCTATGATCAAGTGTTCTAACTTGACTCCTAAGTCAATATACTCTAACATAGGTGACTATGTCACCGCCCAATTCTAGATGAAGTTCTCTTGTGTTCCTTTTTGAGTTATTGCATTTGTCCCTTGCATATTTGTTTCTTTATTTTTCAATCAAAAAAAAAACTTCATCTAGAAACCTTTTACCCTTTTCTTTTTGATTTTTGTTATGCATATTTCTGCATCAAATTCCTTGCAAATCTTTCAGCTAATTCATTGCAAATCTTTGTGAAATCTTACCTGACTAGTGAGCTGAGGTGACAAGTGTTTTTCTCTGTGATGAACTCGGTTTCACCGAATTGCCATTTTCGGTCCAACCGAATCCCTTCGGTACTACCGAAACATGCCACTCGGTGCCACCGATTTCGCAACAGGAAAAACAGTTTGCCACATATTCTATATTTCTTCTGATCCAACTCCACTCAATGAATCTTGTCCTCTACAAGCATCACAGTTTTATTCCCTGCTTTGTACTGAATCTCAAGGACCAAACCTATTCGACGGATTCCAGGAGAAACCTTCTTGGAAATTGATGTCAAAGGGGGAGAGAGAGATCACATCAAAGCTTGTAGGAGAGAGAGATCACATCAAGGGAGAGAAACAGTCTCAAGGACCAAACCTACAAGAGAGAAAATATTAAGGGGGAGAGAGAGACCTCAAGGGGGGAGAGAATACTCAAGGATCCCATATATTAAGGGGGAGAAAGAAATCTCCAAGGGGGAGAGAATACTCAAGGATCCCAGATGCTTGATGTTTAAGAGGAGAGATGCCACATGTCTTTTTGGGGGAAAGACATGTTCATATGAACTCATTTGAATTTAGTTCTATTCATAACCTTCAGCTCTGATTTTCTGTGTCCTATCTTCTCCCAATATCCCATATAAGATTCAGGGGGAGCAAGACACCTAAGGGAAAGAAATCAGTCAAATTCATTGCATATCTTTATTCTTGGGGACATGTTGAATTCAATATGGTACCTTGTACTCACCCTCTACATGTCATCCCAATCTTGGTATTCTTGTGGTTTCTTTTGTTTGCTCTGGCTAGTGGACGTACCTGTGTTATCTAACCTTGTTTGTGCAGGTTCATTCCATCCTAAGCCAACTCAAGACCACAAGGTAAGGATATGCATCAAAATCATGAGTATGAGGAGTTCCTGCTTATGTACATACTGTTTGCAAGAAGGACTCATGAGCATGAAGGTATTTTCCTTGATAATCTTTTGCTCTGATGCATATGGCCAAGATACATGTAACACCTTGCCTACTCTGTCATGGTTATGCTCTCACATTCCTCTGTATTTCATATTTACATGAGTGCATACATGTAGGGGGAGCCTATGCTTGTTACATGTCCTTCCAAAGCTTTACTTGCTGTTCTTTATATATTTATCTAAAGCTTTGATGTATGTTGCCATCAATTACCAAAAAGGGGGAGATTGAAAGCACAAGTGCTCCCTAGGTGGTTTTGATAATTGATGACAACATATCTCTTGTTGGACCAACATCTCAATCTAGCATGTTTCAGATAAGTTCAACAATGGAGTGGCATGGACAAAAGGTTGTGGGAACTCCTTTAAGATGCTAGGGATAAAGGATTGGCTAAAGCTTCAAGCTCAAGACTCCTCATTTTACATTTTAGTGATCCAAGATCACATTGAGTCTTTAGGAAAAGCCAATACTATTAAGGAGGGATGAGGTGTTGCCAAATCTCAGTTTCACTTGTTACCCAAATCGGTCCCATCGAGTTTGAGTAATTGGTCAAACCGAGTTTTGGATTTACCCTAACCCTAGCACATCGGTCTCACCGAGTTGATCCAGTCGGTCCCACCAAAATCTCTAACGGTCACTAGGTTTACATTTTAGGTACAACCGATTTTATCGATTCGGTCCCACCGAGATTGGAAAACTGTGTGTAACGGTTGGATTTTGTGTGGAGGCTATATATACCCCTCCACCTCCTTCTCATTCTAAGAGAGAGCCATCAGAACACACACACCATTCCAACTCATATGTTCTGAGAGAGAACCACCTACTCATGTGTTGAGACCAAGACATTCCATTCCTACCATATGAATCTTGATCTCTAGCCTTCCCAAGTTGCTTTCCACTCAAACCCTCTTTCCACCAAATCCAAATCCTATGAGAGAGAGTTGAGTGTTGGGGAGACTATCATTTTGAAGCACAAGAGCAAGGAGTTCATTACCTACACACCATTTGTTACTTCTTGGAGAGTGGTGTCTCCTAGATTGCCTAGGTGTCACTTGGGAGCCTCCGACAATATTGTGGAGTTGAACCAAGGAGTTTGTAAGGGCAAGGAGATCGCCTACTTCGTGAAGATCTACCGCTAGTGAGGCAAGTCCTGTGTGGGCGATGGCCATGGTGGGATAGGCAAGGTTGCTTCTTCTGGACCCTTTGTGGGTGGTTGCTTCTTCATGGACCCTTCGTGGGTGGAGCCGTGTGTGGACTCGCCCAACCGTTACCCTTGGGTGGAGCCCTGTGTGGACTCGCGCAACCATTACCCTTCGTGGGTTGAAGTCTCCATCAACGTGGATGTAGGATAGCACCACCTATCCGAACCACGGGAAAAACATCCGTGTCTCCAATTGCGTTTGATCTCTCCAAACCCTTCCCGTTACATTCTTGCAAGTTGCATGCTTTACATTCCGCTGCTCATATACTCTTTGCATGCTTGCTTGATATGTATCGTGTGTGTTGAAATTGTGCCTAAAACTCCACCTAAACCGAAAAAGCTTAAAAATTGCAACTTGAGCATTATGTGTCTAATCACCCCCCTCTAGACACATCTACTTCTAGATCCTACAAAGTGTGGAAGCGCCATGGTCCGTCCTAGTGATAAACAACTGAGGGCGGTCTCGTGGCCGTATCAACCTCAGGGAGCCTCCGGGCTCGGTATTTGGCCTCAACGCAACGCCTCCCCTCGGGAGAGCCGCGCGAGGGAGCTGGGCACGGGGGCTGCGCTCGGGTCACGCCCAAGCGTACGCCACCCCGCCAGGTCCCTCAGACCTGGTCGTCGCGCACCCTCCCAAGCGGAGCTAAGGTATGAAGGTCATTTGAACATCAAGGGGGACTCCTGAGCATCGCGACTCAGGAGCCTAACTGATCAGGTAGCCCCTCACTCATTGGCCCGTCCTGGTGATCCAGTCAGAGCAATGGCGGTTGAGGTATGCGTGGGGTCGGGCCCTGCCGACATAGAACACAAGACCTACCATCGCATCTCCTTTCGACATGCTATTTGCGCGTCAAGGGGGACTCCTGAGCATCGCGACTCAGGGGCCTAACTTACCACGTAGCCCCTCACTCCTTGGACCGTCCTGGTGATCCGGTCGGCCCAACGGTGGCTGAGTTATGCGCGGGGTCGGGCTCTGCCGACGTAGAACATAAAGCAAATGGGAAGGAAATCGCAAAATCTCAAAGTAAATATTACAAGACATATTGTTCTCTGAATATCAAACACGAGTTTAAACGCCTCCACGAGGCACGCTACATGCTGCAGGAGTTTCAACAGGAAAGGAGCCGCAAGCCAGTCATCAATAGATACCACCGGCACCTACAAGACGTGCCCCCTCCTGAGTGGCGTCGCCTTCACCTGCACCATCGGTCGAAGGCGCAGGGGCGAAGGCGTCGAACTTCTCCAGCAGGGCTTCCACCTAACCTCTCACGGCTGTGGCGGCGGCTGCATAGTGTTAATCAGCCACGGGCTCTAGCAGCTTGTCAAGGCGGGCGTCAGGATCGTGAAGATGGAGGTGGCTGAAGACGCGCAGCAGCGCGGCAAAAGAAATGACATGAGCCTCTGCCTCCGCCATGGGGCCAATGCCGCGCACGACTTCCTCAAGCGCATTGACCAAGTAGGGAAGCAACTGGGCGGGTGTCGTTGTCAAAACTGACGGATCTCGGGTAGGGGGCCCTGAACTGTGCGTCTAAGGTCGATGGTAACAGGAGACAAGGGACACGATGTTTACCCAGGTTCGGGCCCTCTCTATGGAGGTAATACCCTACGTCCTGCTTGATTGATATTGATGAATATGCGTATTACAAGAGTTGATCTACCTCGAGATCGTAATGGCTAAACCCTGGAGGTCTAGCTTGTACGGCTATGATAATGAATCTTCCCTATCCGAACTAAGTCCTCCGGTTTATATAGACACAGGAAGGATCTAGGGTTACACAAGGTCGGTTACAAAGAAGGGAATCTACATATTTGGTCACCAATCTTGCCTTCCACGCCAAGGAGAGTCCCATCCGGACACGGATGCTGTCTTCGGTCTTCGTATCTTCATACCCCATCAGTCCGGACCATGGCTAACAGGCCGGACACTTGAGGACCCCTTAGTCCAGGACTCCCTCAGTAGCCCCTAAACCTGGCTTCAATGACAAAGTATCAGGCTCATAGATCTGTCTTCGGCATTGCAAGGCGGGTTCCTCCTTCCGAACTGCAAAACAGTCTTTGGATGAAACAAACGTATCTGGATCTGCAACACACAACCATAGAGAGTACAGTATTACACGAATCCAATCTGCTAACAACTTTAGTAATGTGACGTCACGCTTCTCGGTCATTATTTTGAACCGTTTCCCGTCCCGCCGTTCCATGTTTCGGGGCGTTGTTTTCATTGACACGTCTTGTCGAAGCAGAGATCGTGTCCCCTAATTGCGGGGTTTTCATCAATACGAGCGTGGGTAACCCAACCGTGCTGCGGGGAAGATTCCTTAGGAATAGGAGGGTTCTTAGGCTTAGGAGGAGGTGTTCAATACCCGCGGCCTTTATAAAGGAACCAAGGGCCGTCCTTCTATGCCAAACCTCTCCTCAGCCTTCCGAACCTCGAGCTCTAGCACCCAAGGATCAACTTCATTGTTTCAATTCTCCCCATCATGTCTGGACCCAGCTCTGAAGGCCGACGGGTGGCTTCCTCCACTACAGTGGATTATATCGCAAAGCTTCGGGCAGCCAGACAATTGACCGCGGAGGTCCACCATAGACTTCCTGCTCAAGGATAGGTTATTCCGACCCCCAGATCTGGCGAGAGGTTCGTATTCATCTCCCACTTCCTCCGGGGTCTAGGGTTCTCTCTTCACACCTTCGTCTGGGGGCTAATGTTTTATTACGGACTAGATTTTCATGACCTAGCCACGGACTCTATCCTCCACGTCTCGGAATTTATCATTACATGCGAGGCCTTCCTACGAATCCCCCCACACTTCATCTTATGGCTCAAGACCTTTAGTGTGAAGCCGAAGGTAGTCGACGGGGAACAGGTGGAGTGCAGCGGTGCTATGATCAGCCAACTCACCAGCACTCCTTGGCCAAAAGATTCTTTTACCGAAACTTCCAATCACTGGCAGGGGGAGTGGTTTTACGTTACGGAGCACCGCAGCACCAAGTGGGTAGCTGCACCCATATTCCGTCCTGGCCCACCTTTACAGCTTGCATCATGGGTCAACAAGGGGCTGGACTAGGGATCAGTTGATGAAGTGCAGAGTTTACAGAGCCGCATCCAAACCCTCCTCGAGAGAGACATCGATCTTGTCAACATGATCCAAGTGATGTTAGTTCGCCGAATCCTGCCATGCCAGTGCAGGTCTCGACGCATGTGGGAGCTTAATCGAGAAGGACCACAAACCCTCCAACACTTCTTCAGCACCACACACGAAGGGATGTGGAAGTTATTTTTGGGGAAGCGAAAACATTGGCCGAAAACTACCAAGGACGCTGGCCTTAACTGCAACCTTCCAGATACCCCGTAAGAACGTGGCTCCCGAACACTTTGCAATTATGCATACCATAATTTGGTACTGAGCAAGCTATCTTCTTCCAGGGCTGGATAAAGAAGGCAGAACTAATTTTTTGTTTGGCCCCTCTGCCCGAGGGCCTAGTGAATCATGTTCTAACAAGGATGCTGGCCCTGGCACCATACCAGATGCCTGTGAAGGAGGGCGAGGCGGAGAGTGAGAGGGCCAAATATGGCCCCTATTCCAAGGGTACATCGTACTTTGTGTCCGGAGGAGTCAAAATCCCCTCATCCGAAGACAAAAGTGAAGGGGGGCCACTGTTTCCTTCCCTCCTAGGAAGAAAAGCGGCGCCTATGAAGATTGGGAGACACAGGCTCCTAAGTGAGGCAATATGCCTCAGGTGGGTGGTTCGGTCTTGGAGGACGTCGAAGCGCAGTCTCATGATGAGGACCAGCCTCAGGACAAATCGTAAGTGAACAAGGATGTTTTAAACATGTCCCGTTCGTTTCTTATAATGCCTGGGATATATTTTTTGCAGCTCAACGCGCAGTCTTCCTCAACAATCCTCTTCCTCGGGGGACCTTCTCCCAGAGATGATGGAAAGCGAGACGCCCCCACCGGCCTATTCGTCCAATAGGGCGGACGACTTTGAGGTGTCGTCGCGGAGGGTCTCCCATGACCAACAAGTGCTGCAAGGGATGATGAAGACATTACCCAAAGGTGATACTTCGGTGGCCCAGGATCCGGGAACAACAATGAGGGCCCCGAACAATCCGGTATACAACAGGATACGAATGAACGGATCCCTTCAAAGTGTGGCCGTACTCCTACGGCAGCCTGCGGACAACCAGAGGCGCTGGATATCTTGACGAACATGCTGCAGCAGGCGTCCGTCTCAGAGGAACATCGTACCTTGATGGGCACGGTGGTTGAAAAGGTCCTGTCCGCGAAGAGCGGAGGCCTTTGCGAGCCTACTAAGAGGGTTTGAGGTTTGTACTGTAATATGTGCAATTGTGTTTTATTCGCAAAATACACATGTGTATAGATAGTAGCCCCTGAGACTCGGGTTGGCTTCCCATGGGAGGCGAACAGAGGATCAAGAAGAAATAATCAAGGACCAATCTGATTAACTTGAACACATGCTGCTTCCCCCTGGCTACTTCCTAGACTACGGATATTGCGGAGCTGCAACGGAAGCTTGATGTGGCCGGGGATGACATTGCGTTAATCAATATGCGTCTTGACGAATCACAAGGTATGTATTCAGGGCAGTCCCTTCACCATACATTGTTGTGATATAAGCATGATGCTAAAAGTTATAAACTATAATATGCATGGCTGCAGATGGTGTTGCCGCCGTTGAAATTCTTCTGGCGAAGCTGGCCCAGGACAAGGAACAGGCCTCATGTAGTAATGCGGCTACCGAAAAGGCATCGACTAATTAAAAGCCGAATGAGCTGCTCGGCGTCAAGACGAGGAGAAGATATCCACGATGGCGTTTGAACTAAAAAATGCTGCTAGCCGCTGTGAACTCCTTGAGAAAGAGAATGAAGCCAAAATGGCTGAACTTGACAAGGCCTTACGAGAGGGGAGAGAAGCGCGGTCTGAATCCAGAGCAGCCAGTGAGGAGATCCGGCATGCTAGGGAGATTGCAGCTGGTAAGCCCTTTTTGCTACAGACTAAGTTTGGTGATCCGAACTATGCTCAGCTTAACCAATTGTGGAGTTCTCCGGATGAGTTTTTAGACTTGCCGAAGAGTTCTCCCGATGCGGCGCAGTTTTACCAGGCGCGACAGGGGTACACAACAGAGAAGCTTTTCTTGTCGAAGCGCCCCTTGTTGCTGAATGAGCAGATGTCCCAGTGGGCCGAGCTTCATAGGATATCCAGCGCTGCCATGAAGAACGTTAGAATCCGGTTATGGCCAACTGAGCCTGTTCTGAATAGTTACTTCGGCTTGCTACAACGGCTTGTTGATGCGGTGCCACGTATCAACGCTGTGAAGTGGTCGGTGTGCATCGAGGGTGCACAGATGGCCTTTGCCCGAGTCAAGACATTCTGGGAGAAGATGAAGGCCACTATGTTGCGGTGAAGAGTCCACCCAAGGGCAAGGACTGCCACGAAATGGAGCATTATTTTGAAGAGGTCCTAGTGGCCGCCCGCTTGATAGAGGGTCAATGCTCGAAAGACATAATGTTCGAGTGAGGTGTATGAGAATTGTACGAGACAATTTTATAGTTAATCTGTTTTTATGTTGCTCGAAAGTTTGTGTTCCTCATGTGCAGCCGTTTTAATATAATCTGAAAGTTTTCTAGTTGTCGACTTCATCCCCCTCGTAGGAAGTATGGGGGTGTTTGGAAAAGCATTTGATCACTCTTGACCCAACGTCTTGGTTCATGAAGGAGGTGTCAAATCGGCGAACCAGGCAACCAGACTATAGGGTGTTAACACTTTCACTTAGCCATAGGAGTTTTATGGTGGGTCTACGACATAGCCCTTGGTATGTACGCGGCTTATTCATACGATGCGTTTACATATTTGACCGAAAAGAGGTCCTTCGTGTGACAGGGAGGAATCGCTAGAGATTCCGATAGGTTATCGAGTGGTTGACCAGCTCTCGCCGCATCATGACAGTCAGTTTTCGGCTTTCTCTACTGACGTGCTGAGCCAGGTGAACCGGAAGCACAATCGCAGTAGTTCTCCCTTTACTACCCTAGCTGATAGAGCGGAACGTAGGATAGCAAGAACAGGAGTCGGGCAACCCAACTATAGGCCCAAGACATGATTCGGAGCTGATGCATATGAGGCCAAACTCGCGACTCCCAGTTCGGACTTTGTTGGCAACTCAATTGTTCCCGTACCGAGCCCCTGGCAAGTTAAGCCTGGGGTATATCTGTGAAACAACCATAGGGGGCGTATTCATTTGTGGAAAGACGTGGATGATTAATTCAGGTAATGTGAACTGGGACCTGAGCGGTATGCCAAAGATTACTTGATATATATAAAGGCCACGACCCCAGCTATTTGATATGCCCTGGGTCGAAGGCGGAGGAAAAAGGCATGTTACAGGCTCAAAAAAGAGTGCGGTCTATGATACGTCTCCATCGTATCTATTTTTTCAAACACTTTTGCCCTTGTTTTGGACTCTAGCTTGCATGATTTTCATGGAACTAACCCGGACTGACGTTGTTTTTAGCAGAATTGCCATGGTGTTATTTTTTTGCAGAAATAGAAGTTCTCGGAATGACCTAAAAATAAACGGAGAATTATTTTGGAATATATAAAAATACTGGAAGGAAGATCCACGTCAGGGGGGCCTCCACCTGTCCACGAGGGTGGGGGCGCGCCCCCTACCTCGTGGCCCCCCTGACGCTCTACCGACCTCAACCTTGACTCCATATATTCACTTTCGGGGAGAAAAAACTAGATAGAAGGATTCATTGCATTTTACGATATGGAGCCGCTGTCAAGCCCTAAACTCTCTTAGGAGGGCGGATCCGGAGTCTGTTCGGGGCTCTGGAGAGGGGAATCCGTCGCCATCGTCATCATCAACCATCCTCCATCACCAATTTCATGATGCTCACTGCTGTGCGTGAGTAATTCCATCGTAGGCTTGCTAGACGATTATGGGTTGGATGAGATTTATCATGTAATCGAGTTAGTTTTGTTAGGGTTTGATCCCTAGTATCCACTATTTTCTGAGATTGATGTTGCTATGACTTTGCTATGCTTAATGCTTGTCACTAGGGCCCGACTGCCATGATTTTAGATCTAAACCTATTATGTTTTCATCAATATATGAGAGTTCTTGATCCTATCTTGCGAGTCTATAGTCACCTACTATGTGTTATGATCCGGCAACCCCGAAGTAACAATAATCGGGACCACTCCAGGTGATGACCATAGTTTGAGGAGTTCATGTATTTACTATGTGTTAATGCTTTGTTCTGGTACTCTATTAAAAGGAGGCCTTAATATCCCTTAGTTTCTGCTAGGATCCCGCTGCCACAGGAGGGTAGGACAAAAGATGTCATGCAAGTTCTTTTCCATAAGCACGTATGACTATATTCGGAATACATGCCTACATTACATTGATGAATTGGAGCTCGTCCTGTGTCACCCTAGGTTATGACTGTTACATGATCGATCGCATCCGGCATAATTCTTTATCACCGATCCATTGCCTACAATATTTCCATATATTGTTCTTCGCTTATTTACTTTTCTGTTGCTATTGTTACAATCGCTACAAAACACCAATCATATTACTTTGCTACTAAATACTTTGCTCCAGATATTATGTTTCCAGATATGGTTGAATTGACAACTCAACTGCTAATACTTGAGAATATTCTTTGGCTCCCATTTTGTCGAATCAATAAATTTCGGTTGAATACTCTACCCACGAAAACTATTGCAATCCCCTATACTTGTGGGTTATCAGTCTACAAAAAGTTATTTTGGACCTCCTGTCGCACGGCTGCGCTAACTGTGCTCGGCGAGGGGAATCCTTGAAGGAAGTAGCCCCATAGGTGAGTGTACGTATCCAAACTCCGATGGAGTTGGTCTTAGATGTTTCTCCTTTGTGCCACCTATTTTTTGAAGAGATAATGAAGAAAGAAAAAGGAAAGTAGATAAAAATGTTACCGGAGTGCTTGTAGACTTGTCCGTATTATGCTTCCGCCAATGCCCATGGTCTCTTAAGTGCGTAGTTATGTATGCGCGGTATAGTTCTAACAGGTATATGAGATGGGAAATGGAAGCCGAACTGCTATTTCTTCTCCGGATTTGATCGATCTTCGGGGGGAAATTGCTTCTGACCCCCGGCATTTGGCTGGTGAACCACTCTGTCGTCCCTATTGCCTGGCGGCCCCCTTCCCTTGTATTCGGCATTGAGCTTGCTAGCCTGCTTGAGGACCCAACAGCTTCTGTTCGTATGATTAGCTGGTTTATTGGGGTGGCCATGAATATGGCAGGGTCGGTATAGTATCATGTCTAGGTTGGATGGTCCGTCTCTGTTCGCTTTGAATGGCTTTTCGTTGACCGGGCTTGGGATTGCTAAATCCGGCGTTGACCGCTGTGTCACCTTATCTTTCATTATCATTGTGACTGCTGTGTTTGCTTTGTCGTGGCTTGCCATTGCCATCTCGGATTTTGGGAGTGCCCGAGTCGCTGGTGCTACTGCTTCTGCGAGCGAGCCAGTTGTCCTCTCCAGCGCAAAAGCGGGTCATTAGAGCGGTAAGGGCTGTCATGGATCTAGGTCCTTCTTGACCGAGGTGGCGTGCAAGCCATTCATCCCAGACGTTAAAGGCCGCAAGGGCTTCCGCGTCCAGACAGTCGATGATTTGGTTCTTTTTAACTAAGAACCTAGTCCAGAGCTTCCTGGCTGACTCTCCAGGCTGCTGGACAATGTGACTTAAGTCATCGGTGTACGGTGGCCAGACATATGTTCCTTGGAAGTTGTCACGAAAAGCGTCATCCAAATCTTCCCAGCTGCCAATAGAATTTTCCGGCAGACTGTTTAACTAGTACCGAGCTAGTCCTTTGAGTTTTAGTGGTATGTATTTGATGGCATGAAGGTCGTCTCCGCGGGCCATGTGGATATGGAGGAGGAAGTCCTCGATCCATACCATGGGATCCGTTGTTCCGTCGTATGATTCGATATTTATAGGTTTGAACCCGTTTGGGAATTCATTCTCCATTACTTCGTCTGTGAAGCAAAGAGGGTGTGCGGCGCCTCTATGTTGGGCCACACTGCGACGTACCTTTGATGGAGTCCATTTACGGTTTTCGACCTGGGCGTGACTAGGTTTGTCACGTCCAAATAGGTGGTCGTCGTCGCGTGTCAAGGTATCTCCTCGCGATCCGTAGATCGCTCTTGACTGTCCTACTCTACTACCCAAGTCCTGTTGAAGGTCGTATGCACAACCCTGAGCTGTTTTGTTTTTGCCTTAATGGCGAGGTGGGCCGTATGGTGTTCGGCTTGAGTTGCCGTTTTACCCGGACCATGTTGTGGTCGACCTGCCGCCTTGCGCGATGATGGCATGGGCTTGAGCGCCTTGTCGTTGGCCTGAGGTAGCAATCTACGCTTTGGGTAGCTTTTGGCTGGGCCACTAAGGCCGTATTCTTCGGCGGCTAGGACTTCGGTCCATCTATCATTGAGCAGATCTTTGTCAGCTTGAAGCTGCTGCTGCTTCTTTTTCAGGCTCCTTGCAGTGGCTATTAGTTGGCGCTTCAAGCGCTCCTGCTCAAGAGGATCCTCAGGCACGATGAAATCCTCGGTGCCGAGGCTCACCTCATCCTCAGAGAGCGGAAGGAAACTGTCGTCCTCTGAATCTTCGTGCGTGGCCTATTTACCAGGGCTAACCTGCCAATCTTCCCATTTATCTTGTTCATTAGCTGTATCAACGGGGTCTTCGTTGTCTTCGGCATTGTTGTCCATACTGTCAATGTTCTCGGAGTCGTAATCAAGTTAATCGGTCGAATCCCTGGTTCAAGCGGGATATAGTTCCGTTGTGAGTCCTCTGCCAAGGACTGGTTCTTTAAGGAATTTAGCACATTGCCCAAGGGCGAGTGCTAGAAGATGTCTGTGGCGCTGAATTCGAAGATCGATAAACCATCAAGCTCGGCGTCCGTGGCCTCACGTGGTTCGGAACTTATGGCCGGAGACAAGTCCGGAGTTCCGCTGACAAAGACGTCGTGAGAGGCTAAGCCTATGTGCGGCTCCGACGCCATGGAATCTGTGGCCTCCATGGTGGGGTTGATCCTCCCGTCCTTGAATGGCGCAGCTTGCTCCGGATCTAGGGCCACAGCGGTTATAGGAGCAAACTCCTGGATGCGGCCAGATGACAGATTTAGGTCATGATCATCGGGGTGACCGGGAGCGGCTACCGTGGTCTCGAATTCGGCGAAGATCAAGTCTCCACGGGTGTCCGCAACATAGTTCAAGCCCCCAAATCTTACCTGATGGCCAGGGGCGTAGCCTTCGATCTGCTCCAGATGGCAAAACGAGTTGGCCCGTAGTGCGAAGCCGCCGAACATGAATATCTGTCTAGGGAGGAAAGTTTCTCCTTGGACGGCGTCATTATCGACGATTGAAGGGGCCATCAAACCTTTTAGTGATAGCACAGAGGAACTCTCAATGAAAGCACCAATGTCGGTGTCAAAACCGGCGGATCTTGGGTAGGGGGTCCCGAACTGTGCGTCTAAGGTCGATGGTAACAGGAGACAAGGGACACGATGTTTACCCAGGTTCGGGCCCTCTCTATGGAGGTAATACCCTACGTCATGCTTGATTGATATTGATGAATATGCGTATTACAAGAGTTGATCTACCTCGAGATCATAATGGCTAAACCCTAGAGGTCTAGCTTGTATGGCTATGATAATGAATCTGCCCTATCCGAACTAAGTCCTCCGGTTTATATAGACACCGGAAGGATCTAGGGTTACACAAGGTCGGTTACAAAGAAGGGAATCTACATATTTTATCGCCAAGCTTGCCTTCCACGCCAAGGAGAGTCCCATCCAGACATGGATGCAGTCTTCGGTCTTCGTATCTTCATAGCCCATCAGTCTGGCCCATGGCTAACAGGCCGGACACCCGAGGACCCCTTAGTCTAGGACTCCCTCAGCGGGGCCGTCCTCATTGGTGGCCAACGGCTTCTCCAAGCCCTTCTCATAGAGTGACTTTAGGGCCTCGAGAGACCTCTTCTCCAGAAGCACGAAGGCTACGAGGTCCTCGGCCAGAACCTTCGGCTTGGCATCGAGTTTGGCCTTTTTAGCCTACACCTTTTGCTCCAGCTCCTCTAGCAGGCCGCGCTCTGCGGTTTGCGCCTGCGCCAGCTGCTCCAGCTCGATGTCGTGACCCTTGACGGCGTCCTCCCGGGCCTTCATCCTCTCTTCCTCCGCCTTACGGCTGTGGTCAGCTTCAGCACGCTCGTCACGCAGGATCTTCAGCTAGGCCTCCAACACCTGGCAGCGACCTTGGGCGGCCTCGGCGTCCTTCAGCGCCGCCTCGCGAGCAGCTGCTGCCTAAGCTCCGGCTCGCCTCTCCCCCTCAGAGGTCGCCGTGACCTGGCTCAGCGCCGCCCGAACGGACACGTCAAAATGGAGCCAACCAGAGACCATCTCCAGGCGACCAGCCGCCAGGAGGGGTTCGGTGCTATGGAGATCTTCTCACAGCCGGGCCATCTCCGAAAGGGCCCGCTCCAGGACGTCAGGAGAAGTAGAGGAACCTGGGGTCAGCAACATGGCAGAAGGAGGAAGAGGCATCGTCGCCACCACGGCCTGGCAGGCAGGAAGCTCCTGAGCCTCGTGGACCTCAGCACCCGAGCCAGACGCTGGCACCTCCTGAGTCAACGGCGCTTTCGGGGCTGACTCCTCCCGAGGATGCTCCACCCGGCCTTGCGAGGATGATCGCGCTGGAGAAACACGAGCACCGTCCCCAACTTTGCTTATGGAAAGGGGCACGGTCGCAGGAGGCGGCCCGGACTAAACCAGCACCACCTCGCTCTCCCTTCTCCTCTTCGCCGCAGACGTCAGCCTGGTTACACAACAAGGAGATAGAGTCGGGAACAAGCATCAACAGAAAAAAGAAGGCAAGATGGGGGACACTTACTGATCCGCCGTGACATAGTCCCTCTGCTTCGGGATCTTGAAGCCGGAGAGCTTCACAACCTGAGGCGCGAGCGCGCCAGCTTCGGAAGCATAAGCAGGAGCGGCAGCTAGGCCAAAAGTGGCTCCAGGCAGCTTCGGAGCAGAAGCAGCGTCTCGGGAGATCAACGCTGATCGGTCCCTCGTCGGGATGATGGGTGGCTCTCCCCTCTCCAGGTGGGCATCAGTTTGGTCATCGTTAGGAAGGGTGCGGAGGATGTCAGCTTTGCTCAAGGGGGAGGTTTCCCCGTCATTTCAGGGGCCACCTTAGAGTCTTCCTCCTCCTCCTCTTCCTCCTCGCGGGACTCACCAGAAGACAGCGCCACCAGCGTCGGCACCGCAAGGGCCTCGGTGGGCGTCGGCGGCACCAGTCCGAGCCCGTCAAAGGTCGGCCTAGAGGCCACGACCAGCGCCCCGTCCTTGCGGCGGAACAAGGGAGTGAATACATTCGGCGGGTACTCCTGGTCGTCCCTGACCAGGATGCGGAGAGACACAACCAGCTCATCATCGGACAATGCTTTCGGGCTCAGGCGAACCTTGTCCTCTTCGTCCCCAAGCTCACACAAGGGGCGTGTACGCGCCTGAAGTGGGGCTACGCGCAGCATCAGGAATTCCCTCAGGAGCATGGCGCATGTCAGCATCGCCACCTTCGCGTTGCCCAGTTTCAAGTCGGCGTTCATCTTCTCTAGCACCAACGTCGCCCGCTCATCAGTGAGCTTCGCGCGGGACCACCCCTTGTCAGACTGGGGCATCTCCGTCGGCAGCATCAAGCGTGGGTGGGCACACTTGGCGTCCATCATAGCCCACTTGCTCCTAAAGCCATCGGCCTTCTACCCCGTCTTCGAGATGGAGTTGGCCTGGCCGGCCGCGATGAAATTGGCACACCCGGAGGTACGACCATCGTTGATGCGGAGGAAGAAGAAGTGGTGCAACAGAGCCACAGACGGCATCACGCCGAGGTATGCCTCGCAGTAGTAGGTGAAGCTCGACAATAGAAGGATATAGTTGGGATGAAGATGCAGCGCCTATAGTCCGTAGTGGTCAAGGACCTTGAAGAAGTTAGAAAAGGGGGGAACCAGCCCCGCGATGATGCTGCTCATAAAGAAGGGGAAGAAGGTGCTTCCCTCGGGTTCCGGCACGTCGGAGCTAGCCCGGAGCCCGGTCTTCCCCTTCTCGTTTCTTTCCCCCACCGTCAGCAAGCATATGGCGGCGAAGTTCTTCTCCGAGATGTTGGGCGCGTCGAGGGCTGGCTCATTCCAAGCCGGCAACGATGCAGGCGTGACCCTCCGGGGCGCCATTGGTCGCTGATGCAGGAAAGGATGGGAGTAGATATGGAGATTTCAGAAGAAGGGAGCAAGAAGGGGATCTGGAGCAAGGCGAAAAGATGTAGTGAAGGCAAGCGCTGTCTACACCAGCATTTTGACATTCGGTTAGTTGCCGAGGCTGTGTGGGGAAGCGGAGACGCCCATGTCCAATCAACCGCCACCCGTCGACCAAGGCCGCAGACTATGGGGGCCCGCGGTACTCCACACTTGCCCCTGGGCTTCGCCTCGAAGCCAAGCCCGAGCGCGCCTTGGGCTCGGGGGCTACTGTCGGCGCTCTGGTAACGGGGGTCCCCAGACTTGCCTGCCTGCAGCCCACGGCGTGGCGTTGCGAGCGGGTCCGTATGGCCCATCTTCACCAACAAGCATTCAAGACCCTCGCGAGGGGCCAAGCCTTGCGAGGCGGACGACACAAGACCTCCTCAGGAGCGGCCTCACCAGGCTGGTTCGAGAGGGGCGGAGAGATCAAGCCCAGGAAAACCTCGCGAGGTTACAATGACGTGAGCCATGACGATCGAGACCAGGCAGGCGCCAGCGCTCACAGTGTCCTTGTTTCCTCTTTGGTGCTAAGGGAGCAAGCGCAGACGAATAGTACCGAGGCGTCAAGCAAAGGTTTCCATATTGGTGCAATGAGACCAAGACCAGCAGGACAGCAGGACGGAGGTCACTATGGAGCCCAAGACGGCGTCACCACCAGAGCCTTTGGCAGGCAAAGACTGCTTCTGTTAGGATAACTTGTACTAGCTGTCCCCTTTCAAATTGGCCGTTGTTGGCTCCCTTCCCGCTCAATATTTGTGGAGAGGACCAGGGCCTCTGTAAATAGGATTAGCCACCATAGTAGAAGGGGGGGCCACCTCACCTTAGATCTGAGCCATTCCATCCTTAGCCACACACCAACCAAGCACAAGAGCACCTCACCTCAGGAGGCTGTTCTTCCCCTTGTACTATTCATCACCATCCCAAGAGGCAATCCACCACACCACACTGGAGTCAGGTATTACACCGTAATGGTGTCCCGAACCAGTATAAATCTTGTGTCTCTTGTGTTGCGAGTTCGTCGAGCTAGCCTTTGAAATCGTGAAGTGCTGGAGGGCGTGATCCGTGAGGGGGAGATCTTCATGTTCACCCCAGTGTTCAAACCTTAAGGGTTTTGCCGAAACTCGAAATATAACAATCTCCATGCGTACTAATCCCCACAATCATCGTAAGTTGATATAGGCCTGTAAGCAATATTGACAATATAGGTGCGTGCCACATAGTTTCACAAATCCAGCCCAAAAAACCCGCAAGACCGAATAACCCACGCCCCTCTCACTGTAACCAACGTCGCCGCCGGCAAACCTGAATGCGCCTTAAGCGCCCGTTTATGGGTTATTCGCAAACAACTCACACACATCTGCTTTCCTTTCAATCCAGATGGGCCGGCCTGTCTATGTTTTTTCTGCATTCAAAAGAGAAAAAGTAATTCATGGAGAGCGTGAATCGAACATGCAACCTCCTCCTTCTAGCTTCAATGCAGTCACCCCAACGCTGCCCAACCTCATGCTGCCCAACCTCATGGGGCAACGTTGTTGCGCATATAGGAAGTTCATCGCCGCCACCCCAAGCCATTCATTGTCGATGTCGTGGATGCACACCACTCCAACGCCATAGCCTGGGCTTCAGCGGGCAAACAATGGAGCCTGTAGGGGAGCCACGGGTCAAGGATGACTAGATCGACAATCCAACTGTGCTCGGCGGCCGGTCACTCAAGGAGCTGAGTTCAGGCCACCCCTATGCTCTTCCATGGATGCTGCTATCTGGTACATCTCCCTCTCTGATTTATCTCACATGATTTCTATAGTTTGTCATTCCCTATGGTGCAACAATCAAGCGGGTGCTAATTCTGACAGAGGTTGCACTACCCATGGTCTCGGTGTCTGAAACAATTAGTAGCAATATAGGCAGCAGTTTCACACTACAGGTAAATGACATTGCCTCTGTGAGATAATTATGATGCAAATGATTAGCAAGAAGATTAATAGTATATTTATGTGTTTACTCTGTTCCACCCAATACTGTAAAAATGCATGAGTCCAATGCCCTGTGGCCTAGCTGACCGGATTAGCATTTAAGATTCTCCTTTCATCATGAAATAAACGATAGATTCAATAGTTGCTAGGTGAATCACCAACCTATTTTACTCCATGTATTACTACCTTACATTCATATCATTGGAAAAATCCATGTATTACTACCATGGGATTTCAAAGAAATGTCTTCATAAAATAGTATAATTTGTGAGCTTCTTGGAGACTAATCATGAGTTACTAGATAAACTTAGGCACCATCACTACAAAAAAGACACTTCCGTGATGATACATGTTTGTCACAGTAGGTCACTTTTTCTGTCATCCATGTACATCCATGAAAATTTTATGACAAAATCAAGATAGTCATACCTGTGCTGTTGTAGAAGTGTTCCATGACATTACCAAAATTATCATCACGGAAGTGTCCACTTCCATGACGATAAATCGTGCGTCATAGAAGTGCTTTGTCAAGGGTGACAAACACATGGCACCCACCGTAACGGGTCGCCGTTAAGCAATCGGGTCTGGTTTTGGATCCGATAACTCGTTAACAGCCCGGACCAATGGGAAATTTCCACGTGTAAAATTATGATTGGCTGGAGGAAACACGTGTCAGCTCGTTAGTGGGTCAGATAGGCGCCTATGATATGTCGACACATATGACGGCCCACCACTGGCCCATTTAGCTTACAAAGGTTGGCCCGTTTTACTTAGTCAAAAGTTAGCGGGCTGGCCCATGAAAAGCCTGTTAACAGTCTATTCTCAAATAGCCCATTCTGCGGCCCAGTAACTCACAACCTGTTAGGGCCTGCCCGAAATCGGCCCAACAACGTCATGTGGGCCGTCGAATATAACACCAGCCCATTTCACTTTCGGCCCATGTATGGCCCACGATGTCTTTCGGCCCATATGAGGCCTTTGTATCTTTAGGCCCTTTAGAGGCCCACGGTGACTCTAGCCCACAATGAACAGTAAATTTCTTTGTACCCGTTAACGGCCCATGATTCAGATGGGCCATTTCCAGTCCGTGTTAGCTTTTGGCCTACTGACGGCCCATACGTTCTTGGGCTCCTTTCCAGCCCTCAATTACTTCCGGCCCGTTATTGGCATGTTCCCCTAATGGGCCAAATTCGGCCCGTGGCAAGAGTCGGGCCGTTTCTGGCCTGTTACCTGTTGCGCCGTTTCTAGCACGTCCTATATTCTGGCCCATTAACGACCCGTTATGCCTATGACAGAATTAAGCCCTTGCTGTCCTTCGGCCTGTTAATGGCCCATTACCGTGTTGGGCCGATACCAATTATGCCCGTTTACAGCCCATGTTAACCCATTTATCCGACGGCCCGAGGCCCACCGATTCTACAGCCCTAGTGGAGGCCCATTTATCGACGGCCCGTAGGAGGCCCATGGATCCTATGGCCCATAGTGGGGTCAAGGTTACCACGGTCCGTATATGGCCCATGGTTGTTGCGACCACTAGCACACCAGGGAAAAAGAAGACTAGGAAATAAATAAGCCCGAAACTAACGCTAGGCTATTAAGGCGATTGCACACATTACATCCACCGGGCATCAAAGATCGCCACTAGTGCAAATATAGGGAACATCAAAGATCGCAACAAAACAAATTACAACTATAAAACAAAAGGAAGGTTGGCATAAAAGTTAATAGTCTGGCAGATAAATGCACCACCAGAAGTTCAGAAGCTCAGTTCATTTGACCTGACTGTTACGTTTTCATGTTGTATTGTCTAATGGAGCACCATAACCTTTACCTTCATTTCTCCTAGGCTCCTGAACAACATAGCAAATGTCTGATAGTATGGCTTCAAAACCATGCATATCTTGACGACATCGAACAATGTTTGTCCTTGTTTCACAAAGGGTCTCTGTTAGGTAATGGACTTTTGTCTAGACCGCAGATATAACATTGTTTTGTGCTTACATATCTTGATCATGAGGCAGTTTGGACGAGATTGCCTTAACAACCAACCCAGTATTATGCAGGAATGTGCTTTTGGCACTGTTAGTGGACAGGTACTGACCCACCGTATCAAGAGCTGACATTTTTTCCATTAGCTTGCTGAAAAGTTGAGTTTTTACATTAGTACTACCAGAACTGGAGATATTAAGGAGGCAGCAAAACCAAACAAAATAGCTTTGGCCTATATACAGAACTTATTCCGGTGAACCCACGTAAAATATTAGTTGCATCTTACTACAAAGGACATAATAAAACCAGGTTCCAAACATATGACCATGTACCATGGCTAATGTATTATCTATTTCTTCACATTGTATTGACAACTAAGGATAAAGTGTAACGCCCCAAGACCGTTGTGCCAGGTGTCTTCCAGTTATTCGCTGTTGTTGCCGTGTCATTCGCTTGCGTGTTGCATCTTGTCATGTCATCATGTGCTTTGCATCTTCATGTTTTCAAAACTGCATTCGTCCGGGTTCCCCCAGTTCCGTCCGTTCTGAGCTCAGACACACTTGCACGCGCCAGCGGCATGTCTAAAATAGTATTGTATATGTGGCCGGAACATGTTCTTGAAATTTCTTGAAAGTTGGCGTGCGGTCTTATTATAGTGTAGGTAGGCCGCCTGCCAAGTTTCATCGCATTCGGAGTTCGTTTGATAGCCCAACCGTTAAACTATAGCGGCATTATAGCCGGGCACACGTCGGACGTTTTCGGTCTCCGGAAACTGTCGCCGGGCCTCTCTCTTCTCTTCTCTTCTCTCAGCCTGAGGCCTTCTGCACAGTCCACTACCTACCGCCAGGCCTAGCCTAAGCTCTCTCGTCAGCCCGCGGCCCTCCTCGCGCGCGCGTCCGAGAGCTGTCCCGGACCCGAACCGGGCAGTCGTCACCATTGGATTCGGATCATCCCCAAACATCTACAAAACATCTCCGTTTTGTTTATTGGGCTACCTAACCTATTCATCTCGGACCGTCCAATTTTTATCGGAGGGACCAAATAGTCTAACATCTAATCCCCTACCTATATAACCGGACAAAACCCTAAATTTAGGAGCCTTGTCCCATCGAGCCGCCGCCAGCCAGTTCCCCTCGGGATCTATTCCCCACCTACCAACAACCAGATGGCCAATCCAAAAATCCAGCTAGATCGATCCATCCGCCGTCCTACCACCTCGCCTCCTTGTTCCTGTGCCCGCAACAGTTGAGTAGGAGACACCACGCCCGAGCATTCCCTCGTCCAGGAGATGGGACCCCGAGCTCCTCGATCCCTCCTCACCGGCCAAGTTCGTAGCCGGAGCACACTGTTGCTAGCGCCGTCGACTGTCAGGCCCCATCGCCCTCCTCCTGTCCTTCCATGTCTCCTTTTTTCTCTCGTTCTCTCATGATCTCTCTCTCTCATCTTCACAGGAGCTTGGCCTGACTCCATGGCCGACGGCCTCCTCATGCCCTGCGCCACCACGCACGTCCTTGGACCGAATCCGGTCGGCCTGCGCCGCCTCCATCCATTCCGATCGCCCCCATCTTCCCGGAGCCCTCGCCGCGTCTTCACGAGTTCCGTTGTCGCCAAGTTCCCCGTCACACTGCTCTTCGTCGGAGTCCCAGGCGGCGCCAGGCCGCCGCGGCATCCGCTACAAGTCCGGCCGCCTCCTCTGCTTCTGCATCGAGCAGGAGGTCGACGCCCCGCACCGGAGACCCGCCGTTGCCCTTCCTACATCGCCGCCAAGGCCCCGTCGCCGGAGTCACGTGCATCGTCGTGATTGTTGACCAGTCCTGCTGCTGCGTTTTATTTTCGAGGGAGACGAACACCTGACCTAAAGCCCGCGTCCCTGCCTCGCGTTGACCTCACCCTGCCTCCACTCGCTCTGCCTACGAGGCCCAGCTCCAGCGCAAGGGACGGCCCAGCTCCGCAGCGCCTCCCCAAGGCCCTAGCGTCCCGGCCTGCCAAGCCTGTCCCCTGACTGGACCGTGAGCCCACGAGGTGAGCAGCCCAGTCAATCCAGATTCCAGCCCATCATGTTTTTTCCTGTCCAGCGAATTTGTCTATTTTTCGAGAGGAGAGCAGTTTTGCAAAAAAAAACCCTACTATTCATGCATTTAATAACTCTCAAACCGTGCATCCAATTAAACAAACTTAATATGAAATATGACTAGAATTTCATCTAGTTTCATAATATGTCATTTTCATCCATGTTTAAAATGTTTAAAAATGCTGTTTGTTTAAATTTGCTTAAATAACTTGCTAAAATGCTTTAATTCATAACTTAATAACCGTAGCTCCAAACCTAACAAACTTTATATGTAAATGGGGTAGAAAAATGCCTAGTTTAACATAGTTCATTTACTTTGCATGTTTAACAACCCAAAAATTGTGTTTAGGGCAGAACAGTACCAAACCTAATATATGCATATGAGGATTTGCCAGAATTGTTGTTCGTTGTTTCCGGCCTCATTTAAACTTGGCTAGATTGGTAGTTTTACTTTGCTTCACCTTCTTGCCATGTTTAACAACCTTTAATATTGTTGGGTAGATAAACGAGATCGAACTAAATAACATGAATGTGGTGTTTCGTCGATATGCAACGGAGTTGCATATTGAGCTCCACTTAATTTGTAGGGTTGTTTGTGCACTTTGCCATGCCATGCCTCATTAAACCGGACATGCATCATACTTGTTTACGCATCATTCCATGCTTATATGATGATTGTTTACTATGTTGTTTGCTTCTTTCCGGTGTTGCTTCTTCGGGTTGGTTCCGATAACGTCGCGTTTGTGAGGATTCGTTCGACTTTGTCCGTTTGTCTTCTTCTTGCACTCCTTCTTCTTACTTGCGGGGTCACATGCAGATGACCATACCTTCGAAATCACTTCTATCTTTGCTTTCTACATTGTCGCTCTTTTGTTATGCCTATGCCGCGATACCTACCACTTGCTTTATCATGTCTCCCATATTGCCATGTCAAGCCTCTAACCCACCTTGTCATAGCAAACCGTTGTTTGGCTATGTTACTGCTTTGCTCAGCCCCTCTTACAGCGTTGCTAGTTCCAGGGGAAGATTGGAGTGTGTTCCTTGTTGGAACATGGACATTTGTTGGGATATCACAATATCTCTTATTTAATTAATGCATATATATACTTGGTAAAGGGTGGAAGGCTCGGCCTTATGCCTGCATTTTTGTTCCACTCTTGCCGCCCTAGTTTCCGTCATACCGGTGTTATGTTCCTTGATTTTGCGTTCCTTACACGGTTGGGTTATAATGGGAATCCCTTGACAGTTCGCCTTGAATAAAACTCCTCCAGCAAGGCCCAACCTTGGTTTTACCATTTGCCACCTAAGCCTTTTCCCTTGGGTTCTGCAGACTCAAGGGTCATCTTTATTTTAAACCCCCCCGGGCCAGTGCTCCTCTGAGTGTTGGTGTCCTGTTGTACAAAACCTGAAACTTAACTTAAGTAAAATGCATCAACCGCGTGTGTAGCCATGATGGTCTCTTTCCGGCGGAGTCCGGGAAGTGAACATGGTGTTGGAGTTATGCTTGACGTAAGTTGTTCTAGGATCACTTCTTGATCATAGTTTCTTGACCGTGCCTTTACCTTCTCTTCTCGCTCTCATTTGCATATGTTAGCCACCATATATGCTAGTGCTTGCTGCAGCTCCACCTCATACCTTTTCCCTACCTATAAGCTTAAATAGTCTTGATCGCGAGGGTGTGAGATTGCTGAGTCCCCGTGACTCATAGATACTTCCACAACCAGTTTGCAGGTGCCGATGATATCGTGCAGGTGACGCAACCGAGCTCAAGGAGGAGCTCGATGAAGTTCGTGTCTGTTATGTTGTTCCGTTTCCAGTTGATCAGTAGTGGAGCCCAGTTGGGGCGGTCGGGGATCTGTAGCATTTGGGGTAGTCTTCTTTTATTTTGGTTCCATAGTAGGACCTTGATTGTATCTGGATGATGTAATGCTTTATTCATGTATTGTGTGAAGTGGCGATTGTAAGCCAACTATGTACCTCTTTTCTTATTCATTACATGGGTTGTGTGAATATTACCTCACTTGTGACATTACTTACAATGTGGTTATGCCTCTAAGTAGTGCTTCGTCACGTGGGAGATATAGCCGCATCGTGGGCGTTACAAGTTGGTATCAGAGCCTTCCCCGACTTAGGAGCCCCCTGCTTGATCGAATCGCTGGCGTTGTTGAGTCTAGAAAAATGTTTTGAGTCTTTTAGGATTTATATATATCGGAGAGTAGGATTCTTTTTACTCCTCGGTCCCTTCGTGGCTCTGGTGAGGCATCCTGACGTAGAGTTTTGACTCTTCTCTTCTCAAAATTCACTAAACAAAATTTTTAGGATCACGTGGGTATGTTGGAATCGTTCCGATGGTTTTGTGATGAGAACATTGTTCTTGGTGCCTCCTGACATTTAGGGGTTGTGGCAGTGTCCTGGGGAGTTGAGCTCCGAGGTGTTGTCGTCACAATTTTATCGTTGCAATTCTGGAATACCTAAGTTCCCCGACATCGAAAATCTCTTTTATGCAGTTGTTGGTGAGATAACCTCGACGCCACCCAGTACTGGGCCAGGAGTTCGGGAGTATTGCCATAACTCGTATAATGGGTGCTTTTCGAAGGTTGAGGTAAATGATTTCCGAAGTTTTCTTGGTTATGTGTTGAAGGATGGGTACAACTGGATGTAGGATTTGTTAGTTTGGGTGAGATATTATGCTTCCCCTGTGTCCCCAACACCTGATTGCATAACTGGAAAATTTCAGGAGTTTATAAGTGGGAATTCAAGTAGCTCTTAGGATATCTTTCCGACAAATGTATGATATGATATTGGGGTTCGACGTCTAGTGGTCCGCCTATCCACGGTCGGTTTTATAGTGGTCTCGTTGTGTCTTAAAGAGACCTTGGCTATGCTGACTCGGGGACGCTTCGTATGTCATGTGCACTGCCTTGTACATGATGGTGTTATACAATTGAGCCCGTGTAGGCCCCACCATGAAAACTTCGGACGAAATCTCTATCATATGTTTGTTCCGGCTTATTTTGCAAGCCAGTCCTTTGTTTTTGTTTTCAGTTGGGGTATTCGAGTTGCTTCGAAGTCAAGTGTTGATTCCATACCTTTCCTAAACGGTGTTCTCATACTCCGATGTGAATACTAATCCTTCATGATAATCGAGGTTGTCATGCCAATCCTTTTCAACCGGCGTCTTTCTCTTCAAGTGGATCTGATCATTTCAACATCCGCAAGATCACCTCTCGGGTTTTCCCCCAATGTTGTTTGTTTCATCCATCTCCAAGTTGTCTTTGTTTTCCCGCCCTCCCACCCTTTTTCTTCAAGGACTCAGAGTTCTTTATCGCTATCCATTTTATTGATGGAAGTCTCTCCATTCTTTCAATATTCTTATCCGGTGATCCTCGGGAAGATACTAACGGAGCTTCTAGTTCATCATTCTTTGTTTTTTTCTTCTCCGGTGGATTAAATTCAAGATTTGTTGATCATATCCCTTTTCCTCGTTTCAAATGCTTTCTCATGCCGGTGCACCTCTTAATCATCCACTCCTCACTACTCATTTGTTTCGGAGTGCCGAAGATATCTTAGAAGATTCACGTTTCCATTCTCGATCCGTTCAAGTTATTTTGAGGTTGTTATCTTATTCAAGCCATTTAATTCAACCAGTGCAATCTCCTTTTCAAGTAATCATTCAACGGTGTTTTTCTCTTGAGTGGGCCCTAACCCACAGGTCTTTTACCAGGATCTTACCTAAGTCTTCTAATTTTACCGGAGATATTCTCAAAATCTTTCAAAGTTTGACGTAAGAATGAATTATCATCAGTCATATGTATTTCTCCAAGATCTGTGAAATTCTTTTCATCGTTGACTCAACCTCTTCGCTTTTGATTCTTCCGGAGTGTCTAAATAATTCATGGTGGTGTTTCTCACCGTCATTCTCTACATTTGAAGACCGAAGAAGTGTTTCCTCTAAATCTTGGTCCGTTCTCTTGAAGATTCACGGTTCTAGCCTTTTTGCCATCCTCTCATAATTATTCTCGATTGTGAGATATTCTTTTCAACCACCCGGAGCAATTCAGGAGTCTTTTCAGTGTGATTATCCGGAGGCCATCATCTCAGAATTATTCATTCCAGCTTTCAGCTATCATGCTCCAAATCTTACCGGTGCATCATTCAAGTGTTCTCTAATCAGCTCGTCATCGCTTCGTTCTCATGTATCTAAATTCTCTCAAGCATCTCCATTTATTTGATAATTCTTCCCGGTGTTTCTTTATCTTTTCTTCATTCGTTTTCGATCCTACCGGTGGTTCATTGAAGACCTTCCCAAGTTTGCGCTATTTCTCTCTTATTCCTTTCTACGAGAATAAGTAGTGTGCCAAATCCATTGTTTGTCATCAATTTAATTGGTGAAGGATAAGCATAATGTAATTCTTATTCTTGTTTTCATCCAAGTGATTAATTCCTTATTCTGGAGGTTCATCAAATTCTCTATTTCAATTGTTTTCATCTTTTCATTTCCGGAGTTTCAAGTTTTCCCCTTTATCTCGTCGCGAAGCTCCATCTAAATCATCGCAAGGCTTCACCTTATGTTCTCAACTTCTATTTCTTTTTATCATCCTTTTATTACCGAAGTTCTTCACGAAGGCTCAACATGATGGTTTGCAAGGATACTTTTCATTCTTCAATTATTCTTCAAGATTTCTCTCGGAGCTAAGATCCACCAAGCTATACTCTAATATAAACATGGTGCTCTACCCATGTTTTGTCTTGAGGAGTTTAAGCATTCTTCATCTTGCATTTCTAAGTGCAGTTCTTCATATCTCATCTTTTGAGGTGGTGTTATGTCATTGGTGATAATTTTCCTTCGTGTTCATGATTGACAAGTTGTCCGGAATGACATATTTTAAACCCATCATTTTCAATTCGTTCATGACATCCTTTGCTATCCATCAATCTATTCTTTGGAGTTATCTTGGTTTATATTTTACCTAAAGCTTTTCCTAAGGATTGTTGCTAATTATGGTGCTTATAAACGACCCAAGTTCTTCATTTATCCTTCCGGTGAAATATTTTTCTTGTCTCCTTGTTGATATCAATCCAATCTATTGTTTTCGTTAGTGGCAGAATTTCGCCTCAATTTTGAGATGCTTTTCATAAGCCCACTATAAGCTTATTCGTTTTGTTGTTGATTTTCCTACAATTTCGTTTTAACCTTCTTGGAAGGGTGTTTTCCAAGCTCATTTGTGGCAGAAGTTGTCATTTTCTTCTCAATTCTTTCCTTTCCAACGATCCAACTTCTATTCTTTCGTTCCGGAGGCATTGTATTGTTGCTATATTCACCCATCATCTCGTTTTGTCAAAGATCATGTTCTTTTCGTGCTTATCCATTTAACCGGAGTGTCATGCCCTCTTTTTAAGTTCTTCCCATTCTGCCAAGTTTTGGCTCCCTTCTCAACCGGAGTACCGTCTGAAATCGTTCTTACCCATTGTGCCATTCATTCAATAGTCCAGGAGGCAGCATGTTGTTGATCTCATCAAGTATCCTCTCATCTTGTCCAGTTCATGTTCATCTCCTTCCATTTTCAGTCAGAGTGCTGCCCAAATTATATCAATCTTATTCATTCTCTATTTTGTTTTGACCGGAGTGGCTTCAATGTATATCTTGTCACTTAAGCTCGTCTTTTTCGCCGTATTTCTGGCTCCTTGTCTAACGGAGTGTTTTCCACTTCGTTCATCTTCATTGTATTCTTTTCTTTCATTTTGTTCAACCTCGCAAGGTTCGTGGTTCCACTCGTTTGTCCAAGAAGCAACTTAGTTTTACCTCTTCTCTTCCTCTTCCGTTTTCCCTCCAGTGCCATCCTAGATCCCGGGACGAGATCCTCTCGTAGTGGTGGAGTGTTGTAATGCCCCGAGACCGTTGAGCCAGGTGTCTTCCAGTTATTCGCTGTTGTTGCCATGTCATTCTCTTGCGTGTTGCATCTTGTCATGTCATCATGTGCTTTGCATCTTCATGTTTTCAAAAATGCATTCATCCGGGTTCCCCCAGTTCCGTCCGTTGTCCGTTTTGAGCCCAGACACACTTGCACGCGGCCGCGGCATGTCGGAAATAGTATTTTATAAGTGGACAGAAAATGTTCTTGAAATGGGTTGAAAGTTGGTGTGCGGTCTTATTATAGTGTAGGTAGGCCGCCTGCCAAGTTTCACCGCATTCGGAGTTTGTTTGATAGCCCAACCGTTAAATTATAGCGGCATTATAGCCGGGCACACGTCGGATGTTTTCGGTCTCCGGAAATAGTCGCCGGTCCTCTCTCTCTTCTCTTCTCTCAGCCCGAGGCCTTCTGCACAGTCCACTACCTACCTAAGCTCTCTCGTTAGCCCGCGGCCCTCCTCGCGTGCGCGTCCGATAGCTGTCCCGGACCTGAACCGGGCAGTCGTCACCGTTGGATTCGGATCATCCCCAAACGTCTACAAAACATCTCCGTTTTGTTTGTTTGGCTACCTAACCTATTGATCTCGGACCGTCCGATTTTTATCGGAGGGACCAAATAGTCTAACATCTAATCCCCTACATTTTTGTTCCACTCTTGCCGCCCTAGTTTCCGTCATACCTGTGTTATGTTCCTTGATTTTGCGTTCCTTACACGGTTGGGTCATAATGGGAACCCCTTGACATTTTGCCTTGAATAAAACTCCTCCAGCAAGGCCCAACCTTGGTTTTACCATTTGCCACCTAAGCCTTTTCCCTTCGGTTCTGCAGACTCATGGGTCATCTTTATTTTAAACCCCCCCGGGCCAGTGCTCCACTGAGTGTTGGTCCGAAACGAGTAGACTGCGGGGCCACCTCGGGGCAACTTGAGGGTTGGTTTTACTTGTAGGATGTCTCATCCAGGTGTGCCCTGAGAACGAGATATGTGCAGCTCCTATCGGGATTTGTTGGCACATCCGGGCGACTTTGCTGGTCTTGTTTTACCATTGTCGAAATGTCTTGTAACCGGGATTCCGAGTCTGATCGAGTCTTCCTGGGAGAAGGAATATCCTTCGTTGACCGTGAGAGCTTGTGATGGGCTAAGTTGGGACACCCCTGCAGGGTTTTGAACTTTCGAAAGCCGTGCCCACGGTTATGGGCAGATGGGAATTTGTTAATGTCCTGTTGTAGAAAACTTGAAACTTAACTTAAGTAAAATGCATCAACCGCGTGTGTAGCCTTGATGGTCTCTTTCCGGCGGAGTCCGGGAAGTGAACATGGTGTTGGAGTTATGCTTGACGTAGGTTGTTCTAGGATCACTTCTTGATCATAGTTTCTTGACCATGCCTTTGCCTTATCTTCTCGCTCTCATTTGCGTATGTTAGCCACCATATATGCTAGTGCTTGCTGCAGCTTCACCTCATACATTTTCCCTACCTATAAGCTTAAATAGTCTTGATCGCGAGGGTGTGAGATTGCGGAGTCCCCGTGACTCACAGATACTTCCACAGCCAGTTTGCAGGTGCCGATGATATCGTGCAGGTGACGCAACCGAGCATAAGGAGGAGCTCGATGAAGTTCGTGTTCGTTATGTTGTTACGTTTCCAGTTGATCAGTAGTGGAGCCCAGTTGGGGCGATCAGGGATCTGTAGTATTTGGGGTAGTCTTCTTTTATTTTGGTTCCATAGTCGGACCTTGATTGTATCTGGATGATGTAATGCTTTATTCATGTATTGTGTGAAGTGGCGATTGTAAGCCAACTATGTACCTCTTTTCTTATTCATTACATGGGTTGTGTGAAGATTACCTCACTTGCGACATTGCTTACTATGCGGTTATGCCTCTAAGTCGTGCTTCGACACGTGGGAGATATAGCCGCATCGTGGGCGTTACAAAAGAGACAAATTTTATAATACTGTAAGCATAGTATGAGATCATTCATATCACAAAACAACTGAGAACAGACAAACAGGCAATTGTAACATTGTGTGGGCAAGTCCAGCACGGAACTATATTATAGGTCAAGACCAAAGGAACTCCTCTCTTTTAAACCATGTAAGGTGCAATGATACGCTAAGACAATTGTGTATAAAATTGAAAACACTAATAGATTTTGGCTGCAAACCATGCAGTTCAAGGTACGAGTCAGAGTAAGTAGTAGTTAAAAGGCATGAGGATTAAGGACTTACAACAGCGGCTTTGACTAGTGTAGTCATGCGCTTTGTCTTGTTGGTGTGACAGTCCTTGAAGATTTCATAGCATTTGGTTCAGGTACTTTTTGGTCCTTGAGGGCTTTCCTCTGCATTTGGAACACGCCAATATAGATCTGATATTATGGTAGAGAGAAAAGAGTGAAACAACAGCTAGTTACAAGAGCCTCGCAGTGTGCACTATCGCTATGAGATCATGTCATCTGTTGGAATTTCACTTTCATACGGGTGGACTTGTTCTTTGAATAGTTCACCTACAAGAAGATAGTTTTGTGTGGCACATGCGTAAATAGGAATTCAACATGTGATCTGATCACATATATATATAATGTACCTGATACTTTGGATTAGACCAGTGTTTAATGAGGCCTTTCCAGTCTTCATCCGATATATTTTCCACTGGAGATGTTTGGGCAAGTTCACTGTTAGCCTTGCCTCCAAATTGAGTTTTCCTCAAGTTATACCGATACTGTCGCAGAGCAGACTTGAAAACATGGGTGCAAGCTTGTCTAGTTGCATCATCTTGGCTATCCAACTTGAACCTCATTTGTTGAAAATTATGGGAGTCTCATTATCAGCAACCTAGAAAGTATGGGACAGAGCAAGACGATATTACTAGTTTCATACATAACCATACTTACAGATAAATGGTCGAGGAAGGTGTTGAACTGGTTTTCATCTTTGTCATTCCTCTACTGAATCCATGTTAGGAGGATACGTACATGACACCTAACGGCAACCGCTGCCTCTTATACTAACTTGGTTGACTCTGTATCATCACATGGCCTTTTTAAACCTGCCTCAAAACGGATCTCCATTCTTCCTCCTCTAGATTTAGTTAGCCTATCGAGCATTATCCCTGATGTTTGTTTCCTCTTGCTCCTAGGTGCTAGTCCAACCACGAACATAGGTAGTGTTAGTGTACATCAAACTGTGAGACTACATAGAAAGAAGCGTGCAACTGTAACTTGACTCCAGCAACTACCTTCTTCCTGTTGAAGCTCACAAAGTTCATCTAATCTTGCCAACTCATCTTGTGTCAAGAGTGCTTCGGAAGTAGTGTCAGGTGGCAAGGGAGCTTGGGAACATGCTGCTAGCTGTGTTGACACACGAGTAAGTCGTGCAGCTGGTGGTACGGTGGAAGGTTTTGCAACAACTAGGGCTGTCTCTTCTTGTTTTGTGGCAGCTATTTGTTTCTGTTTGGCTTGTGCTGCATCTCGTGTAGCACCGGATACCCTATTTGTACAATTTTTTGCTGAACTCTGACCTTCTATTGCACCATCAGTACCAGCAGAATCTGCAGGATTCTTCCGCTTCCCGTTCCCTGCCAATCTGTGTTGCTTCCTCTTTCTCTGTGTCATGTTAAGTCAAGCCGACAAGAAAAATGAATAACAATTTAGTTTATCAGAACAAATTGATGTGTGATACAGACAAACTGAACTTTGATGTTAGACAACCACATGATAGGAGGATGTAATATGTCTGAAAAATAGGACGACATGAGATAACTAGAACTATGATGTGTAAACTCAGGAGAAGACATTTCACTAAATTAGAAGCAATGCAATGGAAGGTAGACACCATATGAAAGATGCTACAAACATCGCTCTACCAAGTTAACAGTGTCTCATCATAAATGGCGTTTAAACAAATGTGAAGCAGTAAAAGAAATAAATCATATCCAAGATGCAAACAACATCACACTACCAAGTTAAAGGTCTCTCGTCATTAGTGCCATTGCATATTCACAGCTTATGATGTGTAAACTAAGGAGAAGGCATTTCAATAAATTAGAAGCAATGAAAGCTAGACACCATATGAAATATGCAACAAATGTCACTCTACCAAGTTAAAAATGTCTCGTCATAAGGGCCATTTCAACAAATTAAAAGTAGTACAAGCTAGAAAAGAATGCGAGATGTAACCTGTATCACACTCCCAAGTCAAATGTGTCTTATTATAAGTGATTGTTGCAGGTTACACAACAGTAGTACATTGATGTAAGAACATCGTGTGATAGACAGATATTGTATGTTCTAGAAACAGGAACACGTGTCTTATTCACAAGTATAATGTGTAAAGTAAGCAGATGGAATTCAACAAAATTAGAAGCAATACAATCTAGACATCATACATAACATGCAACCACATATAACAGTGCCAAGTTAGAGGGAGCACCTGTGATGGTGCACTAGGGGAGACATCCTCATCATCAACACAACTACGTGAGTGTCTATGCATGTGTTGTCTTGGACATCATCTTGGGGGGATGGAGGAGTAGAATATGTAGAGGCCCTCAGTTTGGAAGGAGTACCTTTATCCGCTGCCTTGCTAACTTCCTTCCGCTTTATTGATTTTGAATTGTCAAGTAAAACCGACAAGATAAAGCAATAAAATTCACTCTTCAGAACTCATTCATGCATGATACTGACAATCACTACTTTGATGTAAGGCAAACACATGATACCAAGATGGAATATGTATGAAAAACAGGACAACATGGCATATTCACAATTGTTTTTGTAAACTAAGCGGAAACCATTTCAAAAAATGAGAAGCAATGCAAGATAGACACCACATGAAAGATGCAACCAATATGACTCTGCCAAGCTAAAAGCATCCCATCATAAATGGCATTTACAAATTAGAAGCAACGCATGCTATAAATCATATGAAAGATGCAAATAATATCACACTACATATACTGAAGGTGTCTCGTCATAGTGATTGATGTGGGATACAAAAAAATAGTTTTATGTAAGTACATGCTTAATAGACATATGTACTATGTACTAAAAACAGGAAGTCATGTCATATTAACAGGTATAATGTATAAACTAAGCAGAATAGGACATGCAATTTAACTAGATTGGAAGAATTACAATCTAGACACCGTATGCAACATGCAACCACATATCACACTGCCAAGTTAGAGAAAGCACCTGCGATGCTAGTGTAGGGGTAATGTGGTAATCAACTACAGAGCTACGTTCACTATCTTCATCTAGCCTTGTTGTTTCTTGAGAATCATGTCGGTAGGCTGACGCTGCATTCTTTAAATGAGGATGTTTACTCACGGTATTCCACTAGCCTGACTGCCTCATCGTAAGTGATTGATGAGGGATACAGAAGAACATTAGTTTGATGTAAGAACATGGTTAATGGACAGATGTACTAGTATGTATCAAAAACAGGAGGGCATGTCATATTCAAAAGGTATAATGTGTAAGCTAAGCATACGTAATTTAACCAAATTGGAAGCAATACAAGCTAGACATCCGGCTGGAGTGGTGAGCATGATCATCAAGGACCTGATAGCCTGGTGGGAGGCGGGCTGCTTCGTCACCATCGTGGCTTTTTAGTTGGCTTCCAGGTGATGTCTGTCTGTGCTGGGCTTGTCACTGGCTTGGCCAGTGCCCTGACTAGCTATTTGTCTTCTGGTGCTCATGGGATGGTGGTTCATGTAAAAATATCTTTCCTTATCTTGATAAAGACCGACTTCAGCCTTTCAAATACAAGCTAGACACCATATGCAACATGCAACCACATATGGCACCGTGAAGTTAAAGGAAGCACCTGGGATGGTGGTTCATTGCGAGCGAGGTCATCAACTCCAGGGCTACGTTTATCGTCTCCACCTGCTGACACTGCACCTATTATAAGGTTGAAACATGTCTGGCCTATCCGCGTATGACGCTGGAGCGACTTCTCTCTTTTCTTTTTTACTTCTCTCATAGCAGCAGAGTCTGAAATACCTTGTATAAAAACACAATAGTGAGAGTATGGGTGAAGTGTGTGCAGAACTAGTGCACTGTAAAAGTAGCAGAAAGCAGGTGGCTGAAAAACAAATGACAGGAGACATATGATATCTCTACAACGTTGCATGGAAAATAAAATTAGATTCTAGTCCGTATGATTTTGTAATATATGACCACAGGAAATGCATGTACTCTTCCAGCACACCACCACATGTGGTCCTATCAAGATAACAGTCGACTGAAAATAAATAGGTCAGTTGATTTTTTATGAACCGTTCGATCTATAAGGAATGGGCAGATGGCCTTCATTTACCTCCTTCCACTCACTATTGATGATTTTTCTCAAACCGCCAGCGAGCACCAGCCCAAACGCCTACCTCCGCCGCCCCTCCCTCCCCTCGACCTCACACCACCGCTGTGCTTGGCAGCGCCCCCGGGCCATCCCTTTAATCCTGGCCGACCTCCAGATTGGGCGCCGGCTCCACACGCCCATATGATAAACACCGAGGCGCTGCTTCCCCAGCATAATAGGCATACTAGCATCTGTTACACCGGTGAATGCTTCCGTTACTTGGGAATCAACTGACCAGCAATTGAAATCCAGGGGCGACAGACATCTAGCTAAGGTGAAATAGTATATGAGGAGAAACCTTGTGCATCGTGACTTACTAGGAACATCTAATATCAAGAAGAAGCGGTCAACTGGTGTCTTCTATGGGATAAATACCGTGCAAGCAGACACTTAAGAATTACACGAATAAGGGAAGATGAGTACCATTTCCGGTTGCCAGTGTGGTCGCCTCGATATGTCGCACCGATCTTCTTCTTTTTGCCGGGGAAACCGAAGTTTTGGAGGAGGGTGCAGGCTTGGACAAACCCATGGCCAAATTGTTGAATGTGTTGCCGTGGCCGTATGTTAGTGGATTGGAAGCAGATCCGAGGTGGCGAAGGATGGCGTAGCAGGAACAGCTCTGGTGGGGTGGATGGTGGAGAAGTTGGAGCGACAGCGGTGAGGCGTAGGACGGCGTGGTTGAACTGGCTCGGCCTCAGCTTCAACTACTAGCCTTGGAGGGCATTGCGGTTGACGTTGCGGTGGATGACAACGTCGGGGTCTCGGCTCCGGTATGATGGAGGAGGGCGGCGGTTGATGGGTGGAATGGAGTGGCGGACGGAGGACGCCGGGGTTTCGCGGCTGGTGGAGAGGTAGTTTTGGCGCCCACGGAGTACGAATGGGGAATCGTACGGGGGGCGGGGGGTGGGGGGAGCTAAGGGAGAACCATGTTTCGGTCTGGGACACGCTTGTTTTTCGATTTCTTGAACACATGGGACTTGCTTATATGAAATTTGGGGAAAGTACGAACTTTTCCCCCCTCTTAAATTTCGGACCAACTGTGGGTCGGGGTAGGATGGTAATCCCAAGTGTCCCAAATAGTGGGCGGGAGCGATTTCGGCCGCGTGCATGTGTGCTTAGGCGGCCATTGTGTATGAATGTTTTTCGGAGGCGGTTGCGTGGCGTCTAGATCTTTGGACGTCGGGTCGGTAGGTTTCATGGGTCAGAGTTATAAAACTAACTTCCTTCTACTACCAAACATTTGTCTCACACGGTTTCGGGCAAGTAGAGGCTCTTTTGGCACTACGTTCGAAATTTTGAAATAGAAGCATTCACGTTTAGAGTACTCTTGAACTTTGAGGATTGACCTAAATCGACAACGTTAAATTTGACCTTGTATGTTTGAAAACCTCATTAAATTATCCACTTCTTTTTGAAATTTTAACACTTGAATATCCTATAACTACGATTATTTTGGAATGGAGGAGCTAAATTTGTATCTATTTTGTACACGACTATATGTGTTATTATGTACAAAATCCGAGAAATGATTGGTGCCCCCATAATTTAGGTATGATTTACAAATGCCATGATATCGAATTCAAATAATTGAATGGACTTCATGTTGAATTCAATTTTTTAAAACCACCTTAAGTTGAATTCAAATGTATGCTAGTTCATAGCTAGTTATTTATAACGTCATTGTGCAACTTTCGTATGTATAATGTGCTTTACACACACAGCATGAACTATACACATGTTTATATTCGATTGCTAAAGTGATGCATTGTCTGGAGTTCAAAATACTAACTATGTGGATCAATTATGTCGAATAATAACATAGACATGCTGAAATTGGATAGAATCTAGATGTCTGATGGATCAATGACCGTTCCTTACACGAATTGCAAATATCATGACTCCATCCAAATATTTGGATACAATTTATATCTTTAATCAATGTGTACATCAGTCTTCTACGTGTAGTTTCACTCTCCATCGGTGGTCCCTCACACATGCTCACACACTCTCTCCCGAGGTGTCTTTCTCGCAGACATGCTCTCGATATAACCCTCCCTCCCTCTCGTAACCATTTATGACTGTTTTCACTAACCTTTATCATAAGCACTCTTCCTCTCACAAGCATACACACGCACAATCCACATCGACCCTTTTTATATACATAGACATGCCTACGTGTCTCCTATACGCACATTATAGTTAGGCCCGTCTCTCACGCATTGTCTCACACCTCTCTTCCTAATCGACGAGTATGACTCTAGCAAAGCATTCTGTAGGATGCCCCTTAAAGTTAGGTTGGATGAATAGTAATATTAGAGATAAGGGGTTACCTTAGTCCGAGAACCTAGGGTTACAAATCCTAGCTGGCTTTGTCAGTGGACACAAAGTCCTTCACAATTCTGCTATATTTGTCTTGTACGACTAGTCATCCATCGGTCTCCCAAAATGCGTCACGGGCCTACCAATGTGGCGCAGGACGGAACCGAACCGAGGCCTCACCTCGACCCACCGGACCTCATGCAGTGACGCACCCTCTTCCCCCAAGTCTCCTTTTCTTCTCACACCCACACATACCAACACAGACACCACACAATTTTTTTTCTCCTCATGCCCCTATCCCCTCCCCCTTGCATATACACACTCAAGGGAATCTCTCGTCGTGACATCATACTCGTCTCTCTCTCTAGACCTCTCTCATTTCTCGTTCTATCTCTCCCACGCCCCTCCCCCACCGGCCCCTCTATCCATGCCTCTCTCGAATACGTAATACACACTCATACCTCTCTAGGCCCTGCCAAATACATCAACTACACATTCACAGATGTTACATCACGTACCCCATTGATCTAAAAAGCCATATCTTCACGTTTATTTCACATACACCTTCCTTTTGAATAAAGTGTGGCCAATTTCTTTTAGAATTTCTAAATATATACAACATTACAAAGTTATATGGAGGAGTGTGAACGATTATTTGCATTGCATGGTGCCCACAACTGTAACATCCAAAAATTTCAATTTGGAATGTTATACACTAGATCATCATTGCATATCATATTTATTGCATTCTGGTTGATCCTAGAAATTTCACGCAACTCAAGGACCCTCGGAGAGAGTTGGGGATTTCATTATTTCCATATTTGAGTTTGTCTCAAATTTCGAAAATAGGATCATTTGATTTTATTTATTTTCTCTTCAATTATTTCTATTACAAAAATATGAGAGAGGGAATAAAATGACTTTCCCAAAATAAAGAAATACTGAGGATTTAATAAAAAAATCAAATAAGATTTTATTTTGGTTTTATTTGCTATTTTATTTGAATTTAGGAAAAATGTGTGTTTTTCAAAATTGCATTTAGGCCCCAAATAAATGTTCATCATGTGCGGCTTGATTTTAGAAGCCGGGGAAAATTTATTTTGGGATTTTTGGAGTCCGTTTAGTATTCCTTTTGTTTTTTTCGAGCGTAATTATTAAAAAAAAAGTCTGAACCGACCTTGGGCCGTAATCAGCCGGGACTCCTCCTGGTCGGGCCTCTTATAAGCGCCCCGAGGCCCCCGGCCAAAGCCCAGCCGCGCCCCGCCCTAACCCTAACCCTAGCCGGCCGCTGCCGCCGCCCGCCCTAGCCGCCCATGCCGCCGCCACCGCCGGAGCGCCGCCGGAGCCGGACCGCCGCCGCCGGAGCCGGGGTCACCAGAGGTAGTTTTTCCGATGGTTTTGTCATTTTTTTAGTTTTAGTTTCAGTTTTTTTAAATAGATCAGTTTTTCCGGTTTATTTAATTAGTGAGCGTTCGTCCGTTCTTTGTTTTAACGAACGTTCGTCGTTTTTCTTTTTCTCGGATTAAATCCGCGATTTTTCAGATCGCGATTCCTGATCCGATTTTCGTTTTAGTCTAACTTTTCGCTTGTTTATCAGAATCAGGCGATTCAAGCACCTGGAGTTTCGTCTCGAAACCCTCTTTCCGTTTAACCAACTCAAACAAGTTTTTGCCACTGTAAAAATTGCCCTAGATCCAGAATAGTAAACGAAGCCTGTTTCTTTTGCCGTTTGTCTTCCGTTGCTTTGTTCGATTTGATTGTTTTCGCCAACCGGAGTTCTTAAGTTGAACTTTTTGGTTAGATCTCTTATGTGAGTTTTACCTGTGCATTAGTTGAGTACTTATTGTATGCTTGTTTGTTTGCGATAGAGTACCTGCAGTGCGCCGCTTGCTACTTCGAATCCCTAGGTTTCCCGGATCATCAGCAAGGCAAGTAACACTTTGATCATGTTTTCCCTCTACCCAGTTTTATTGCATTAGATCAATCCTCACACATTGCATGATTAGGATCTAATTAAATTGTGGGTTTGGGAAGTAGATGAGGTAGAACCTATTACCTGTTATTATCAAACCCCTGGGAGTTACTTCTACGTTGCTTATTACTGCCATGCTATGCTCGTAGACGTGGATTGGGTTTGAGAGTATTTCATGACAGATGTGAGATTGTTAATTAATGGTTTATTTAAGGTGGCAACTTAAACACACATATGGGTGGATTGAAGCACCTGGGTATTCCAGGATTGCCTGTTTTTTTATGGACCGCCACCCAGGCTCAAAGGGATCATGAGATTATTCATGCTAGAAACTTCCGTGTGAAGCCACAAGCTATTATGGGCTCTAGCATAGTTGATTAAGTTGTGCGAACTCTTACAGTGGTAGACTAGCAGATGTAGGGGAAAGTAGGTGTAACGGTCTACCCGATCGTAAGGTGCTAGTGCTTCTGAAAGACTATGTCTCGGTCATCCGTCTTCTCAAACACCATGCAGTGCGAGAAACCAAACGGAGGCGATCGAGTCTTGTGGGGAAAAGTGCGCAAACCTCTGTAGAGTGTATAAACTAATCATGATTAGCCGTGTCCCCGGTTATGGACATCTTGAGTATCTAGTACTTGGATTATCATGTGAATCTCAACATGTTACTCTAAATTAATTTTGTTGGGTTTTGTTTAATGATGATGCTTAATTGGGATTGAGAATGCTGTCAACCATTCTCCATGTTTAACAACTACCATGATAGTTAAATAAAATTTATTCCTTTGCAGTAGGGAAAAATTGGCTTTACGCAAAACTATAACCATAGAGCTTTCCACCAGCCAAATATGCATATAGAATAGCCTATTTCATTTCATTACTCTCTATGTGTTATTTTGCCAGCATATTCCATGTGCTGACCCATTTCGGGCTGCAACGTTAATGTTGCAGACTTTTCAGACGATGATTAAGGAGTTTTAGGTCGTGGTTCTATACTCAGTGATGCCGTTGGAGTTGCTGGACTCACTTATCTTCCAAGCCTTTTGCTGTTATCGTTATTAGATGGCCTTAAGCCATATTTATTGTAATAAGTTATCTTTTGAGTCTCTCGATGTAATAAGTGTGTGATTGCTACTCTGTTATAAATCCTTCAAGTACTGTGTGGTGTCAGCATTACTGATCCAGGGATGACACCTGAGCACAGAGATTGGACCGTTTGAGGTCTGGTCGCTACAAGATGGTATCAGAGCACACGCTGACTATAGGACACGACCACTAAGCTAAAGAGCTAGATCACTACTCTCTCTTATCTTTCTGACTTCTCATCTTTTCTACTCTTTTAGGATGGCGGATGCAAAGAACAAGTTCACGCAACCGGATGAAGATACACCCTTTGGACGTCATTTGAAGGAAGTCACTAGATATCTGAACATAGGAGTACCAAGCTTCACCAGAACCTACAATGCCACTTTACCTGAAGAAGAGCGCTGGATGATTCAAGTTCATGTTCTAGGAAGGACATTCATGCCAGTCACCGAGCCCATAGAGTTTTCTTTTGATGCACCAGCTTGGAGTCTAGGAAAGAGCATGGCAGCTCACATTGCCATGGGACGTATTGGAGAAGTATACCGCAATGATCTTAAGGATACTATCTACCAGATTTGTGGGCGCAGAGATGAGCACTGGGAGATGATCAGCACCAGGAAGGATAGATCAGTCACAGCTTTTATCCAAGAGTTAAACCAACACATTCGACGACAGGAGAACCAGATGTGCGCCGACATGATAGATCCGAAGAAGGCGAGGACAAGAATCAAGGAACTGGAGGAAGAACTCAAGGCTACACGTGAAGATTACGAAGAGGAAATCGAAGTATTAGTGGAGAAGAATGATGATCTGATCAAGAAGATCGGAATATTTATGGGAGGCCCTACACCAGTAGAAGAAGACGAAGAACCCAAGGAGATTCGCCCGGAATACTACATCATCATCGACGACACCGACTCGGATCCAGACGATAGTGATGATGACTATGTTGATGAAGCTGGAGCAGATATAATGGAGTCTGCAACCGAAGAATATTTCTAGTAGACCACCTCATCAGTAGTAGTAGTCCACCATGTAAATATAGTAGTCTGATCACTTTTGAATAGTAGTCCAGACGATAGTCCACCATGTATAGTAGTAGCCCTTGTTTGATTGATTGAATGAAGTGAATTGTTTGCTTTTGCCTCATGTGCATATGGGTAGTGTTTTCTCTTTAGAACCCTCTCTATTCTTAAATCTCATCTTTTCTAAACCCTCAGATGCCTCTGAGACGTGACCCCGGATTTACCTTTCCACCGGAGCTCACCCAGTTGATCCAATAGCAGAACACATTGATGGAGTTGTTAGTCCAGAATCAGAATCGGGGGAACAACAACAACCCACCACCACCACCTGTTGATCACTTAGCCCGTTTTCTTAGGCTGAATCCGCCGGTGTTTTCCAGTAGCACCGAGCCAATAGTAGTAGATGATTGGCTCCGCAAGACAGCTAGAGTGTTGACCACAGCAGGATGCACGGATGCGGAAAAGGTGAAGTTTGCCGCACATCAGCTTGAAGGACCCGCATCATCATGGTGGGAGAATTTCACAGCCACTTTCCCTGTCGACACTGTCACGTGGGACCAGTTTCAGCAGGCTTTTCGAACTGCCCATGTTTCAGCAGGAGCTATGGCCATGAAGAAGCGGGAGTTTCGCAACTTGCGCCAAGGAGGATGGACAGTTGGCCAGTATGTGGAGGACTTTAGTAAATTAGCACGTTATGCCCCAGATGAGGTTGCTACGGATGCAGCTAAGTAGGAGAAGTTTATGGAAGGACTGAATGATGAGTTGAGCATGCAGTTGATGGTATCCACCTTCAACAGCTACCAGGATTTGGTAGATCATGCTCTCATGATTGAAGGGAAGCAGCAGCAGATTGAGAATCGCAAGAGGAAGTATGGACAAGGGAAGAACACTTCAGGAGCTCAGCTGAAGCCATGTTTTACCCCTAGACCGGGAGGACAGTTTCATCATACCATGGAGGAGGTAGCTCGCGCAATCACAATGGCACCAAGAATGGTAATGGGAATGGAGGAAGCAACGGCCAGAATCGCACCAACCCATCGACCCCAGCCAAGAGAGACCTGAGCCAAGTCACTTATTTTAAGTGCCAGAAGACCAGACATTATGCCAATGAATGTCCTGAATCACAGAATGGAAATGGCAATGGAAGCTCTGGGAAGAAGCCGAACCCTTTCAACAGGGGACAGGTGAACCACGTTAACATGGAGGAGGTTGAAGAGCAACCGGATGCAGTAATCGGTAAGTTTTTGGTTAAGTCATTTACTGCACTCGTTCTTTTTGATACTGGTGCATCGCATTCATACATATCAAGGGGATTTGTGGATAAGTATAACCTGCCCACAAAAGTTCTTAGAACACCTATGTTAATAAGCTCACCAGGAGCGGAGTATATGGCTAGCCAAGGATGTCTTCAAGTGCCATTAAGTATAGGTAGGCATGTGTTCCCCTCAGATTTGATAATATTGGAATCGCAAGGTTTGGATGTAATTCTGGGTATGGATTGGTTGTCGATGTATGGAGGAAACATCGATTGCGCCAGTAAGTCAATCTTGCTTACCACCCCAGAAGGGAGAAGGATCAAGTATGTATCCCGACATGTGCCGAAGAGGACTCAAGTAAATTGTTTAACATGAGTTGTGCAGGAGGAAGTACTATTAGTGAAGGATTTCCCTGATGTATTTCCAGAAGAATTGCCAGGCATGCCACGGATAGAGATATTGAGTTTTTGATTGAGCTTTTGCCAGGAACAGGGCCAATATCAAAGAGACCATATAGGATGCCTGCAAAGGATTTGGTGGAGATTAAGAAGAAAATTTAGGAGTTACAGGATAAAGGATACATTCGCCCAAGTTCATCGCCTTGGGGATCGCCAGTACTTCTAGTGGAAAAGAAGGATGGATCGTTAAGGATGGTTGTTGATTATCGAGGCTTGAATGAAGTAACCATCAAGAATAAGTACCCACTACCGATGATCAATGATCTGTTATATCGATTGCAAGGAGCTAAGGTATTTTCCAAGATCGATCTGCGATCAGGATACCACCAGTTGAAGATTCGAGAACATGATATACCTAAGACAGCTTTTACCACCAGGTATGGGTTGTACGAGTATACCATTATGTCATTTGGTATGACTAACGCACCTGCATATTTTATGAACATGATGAACAAAGAGTTTATGGAGTTCTTGGATAAGTTCGTCGTAGTGTTCATTGACGATATCCTGGTTTACTCGAAGAATGAAGAGGAGCATAAGGAGCATTTGCGTTTGGTTCTTGGAAAGCTCAGAGAACATCAACTATATGCCAAGTTCAGCAAATGTGAGTTTTGGTTGAAGGAAGTTGGATTTCTCGGACACGTTATATCCGGAGAAGGTATAGCAGTAGATCCCACTAAAGTTGATACCGTGACCAAGTGGGAAGCGCCAACAACAGTTGGAGAGATCCGGAGTTTTCTTGGACTCGCGGGATACTACCGGAGGTTTATTGAGAATTTCTCAAAGATTGTGAAACCTATGACGGAGTTGTTGAAAAAGGATACCAAGTTCATATGGACTGAGGAATGTGAGGCTAGTTTTCAGGAGTTGAAGAAACATTTGGTTACCTCACCAGTGTTGATTTTACCGAATCAGACCAAGGATTATGAGGTGTATTGTGATGCTTCACATCGAGGACTTGGAGCAGTTCTTATGCAGGAAGGAAGAGTTGTTTCATATGCCTCATGACAGCTTAATCCCCATGAGTTGAATTATGCTACACATGATTTGGAGTTAGCATCCGTAGTGCATGCGTTGAAGACTTGGAGACATTTTCTGATTGGAAACCATTGCGTGGTGTACATGGATCACAAGAGTTTGAAGTATATTTTCACACAGAAGGAGTTGAACCTTAGAAAAAGGAGATGGTTGGAGCTCATCAAGGATTATGATATGAAATTGCATTATCACGCCAGAAAGGCTAACGTAGTAGCTGACGCGTTGAGCCGTAAGAGCCATGTCAACACCCTAATGACGGGAGATTTACCAAGGGAGTTAGCCGAAAATCTTCGAGAGCTATGTTTGGAAATAGTTCCAAGAGGCTATGTAGCAGCATTGAAGATTCAGTCTACTTGGATGGATAAGATCAGAGAAGCCCAGAAGACTGACAAGGAGATTGCCTCTATAAAGGAGAAAATGAGCAAGGGAAAGGCTAAAGGATTTCATGAGGATGAGCACGATACCTTATGGTTTGAAGACAATGTTTATGTGCCTAATGATTCGGAGATCAAGAAGTTAATTTTACAAGAGGCCCATGATTCACCGTATTCGATTCACCTAGGAAACACCAAGATGTATTTGGATTTGAAGGATATTTTCTGGTGGACCGGAATGAAGAATATGTAGCAGTTTGTGATGTATGTCAGAGAGTAAAGGCAGAGCATCAGAAGCCAGCTGGATTTGCTACAGCCATTGCCGATACCCGAATGGAAGTGGATAAGCTAGGCATGAATTTTATTACAGGATTGCCCAGAACACGTTCAGGCTATGACTCGATATGGGTTGTAGTCGATCGTTTGACAAAGGTAGCTCATTTCATTCCAGTGAAGACTACCTATACCAGTGCAAAGTTGGCAAAGATATACATGACTAGAATCGTTTGTCTGCATGGAGTTCCAAGGAGCATAGTATCAGATAGAGGAACCCAATTTACCTCAAAGTTCTGGAATCAGTTGCATGAAACTTTGGGTACCAGACTGGAGTTTAGCACAGCTTTCCACCCACAGACAGATGGCCAGACTGAGAGAGTCAATCAGATTTTGCAGGATATGCTAAGAGCTTTTGCCCTAGAGTATGGATCTAGTTGGGACGAGAATTTGCCGTATGTAGAGTTCTCTTACAACAACAGTTATCAATCCAGTTTGAAGATGGCCCCTTTCGAAGCCTTGTACGGAAGGAGGTGCAGGACCCCATTGTCCTGGGATGAAGTTGGAGACCGCCAGTTGTTTGGACCGGATCTGATAAAGGAGTCTGAACAGAAAGTGAAATTGATTCGCGATAGGCTCAAGGTAGCTCAATCCAGGTAGAAGAGTTATGCAGATTCTAAACGCAAGGAGACAGTTTACGAAGTCGGAGACCAAGTTTATCTTCGAGTATCACCACTTCAAGGAGTTAAGCGCTTTGGAGTTAAGGGAAAATTAGTGCCATGTTTTGTAGGCCCATACAAGGTTTTGGAGCGTATGGGAGAAGTTGCCTATAAGTTGGAATTGCCCGAAGGATTGTCAGGAGTTCACGACGTGTTCCACGTTTCCCGTTTGAAGAAGTGCCACACAGAGATGGCTGATATACCGCTGAGAGATACGGTACCGCTGGAAGCTATTTAGTTGGACAATGATTTGACCTATGAGGAGAAACCCGTTAAGATTCTAGAGTATCCCAGTCGAGTCACCCGCAGCAAGGTTATCAAGTTTTGCAAAGTCTAGTGGAGCCACCACACGGAGGATGAACCCACCTGGGAGCGAGAGGAATATTTGCTGAAGGACCACCCTCACCTATTTTCTAGCCAACCCGAATCTCGAGGGCGAGATTCATCTTAAGGAGGGTAGGTTTGTAACATCCCAAATTTACAATTTGGAATGTTATACACTAGATCATCATTGCATATCATATTTATTGCATTTTGGTTGATCCTAGAAATTTCACGCAACTCAAGGACCCTCGGAGAGAGTTGGGGATTTCGTTATTTTCATATTTGAGTTTGTCTCAAATTTTGAAAATAGGATCATTTGATTTTATTTATTTTCTCTTCAATTATTTCTATTACAAAAATATGAGAGAGGGAATAAAATGACTTTCCCAAAATAAAGAAATATTGAGGATTTAATAAAAAATCAAATAAGATTTTATTTTTGTTTTATTTGCTATTTTATTTGAATTTAGGAAAAATGCGCGTTTTTCAAAATTGCATCTAGGCCCCAAATAAATGTTCATCCTGTGCGGCTTGATTTTAGAAGCCCGGGAAAATTTATTTTGGGATTTTTGGAGTCGGTTTAGTATTCCTTTTGTTTTTTTCCAAGCGTAATTATTAAAAAAAAGTCTGAACCGACCTTGGGCCGTAATCGGCCAGGACTCCTCCTGGTCGGGCCTCTTATAAGCGCCCCGAGGCCCCTGGCCAAAGCCCAGCCGCGCCCTGCCCTAATCCTAACCCTAGCCGCCACCGCCGCCGCCGCCGCCCGAGCGCCGCCGTCGCCGGACCGCCGCTGCCCATCGCCGGAGTCGCCGGAGGTAGTTTTTTTTTTGCCTCCGGTTTTTCTCGAAAAACTGTTCGGTTTTTTCGAAGGTTTTTTTAGTTTTAGTTTCGGTTTTTTAAATAGATCGGTTTTTCTGGTTTATTTAATTAGCGAGCGTTCGTTCGTTCGTTCATTTTAACGAACGTTCGTCGTTTTTCTTTTTCTCGGATTAAATCCGCGTTTTTTCAGATCACGATTCCTGATCTGATTTTCGTTTTAGTCTAACTTTTCGCTTGTTTATCGGAATCAGGCGATTCAAGCGCCTGGAGTTTCGTCTCGAAACCCTCTTTCCGTTTAACCAACTCAAACAAGTTTTTTCCACTGTAAAACTTGCCCCAGATCCATAATAGTAAACGAAGCCTGTTTCTTTTGCCATTTTGTCCTCCGCTGCTTAGTTCGATTTGATTCTTTTTGCCAACCGGAGTTCTTAAATTGAACTTTATGGTTAGATCTCTTATGTGTGCTTTACCTGTGCATTAGTTGAGTACTTATTGTATGCTTGTTTGTTTGCGATAGAGTACCGAGAGTGCGCCGCTTGCTACTTCGAATCGCTAGGTTTCCCGAATCATCAGCAAGGCAAGTAACACTTTGATCATGTTTTCCCTCTACCCAGTTTTATTGCATTAGATCAATCCTCACACACTGCATGATTAGGATCTAATTAAATTGTTGGTTTGGGAAGTAGATGAGGTAGAACCTATTTCCTGTTATTATCAAACCCCTGGGAGTTACTTCTATGTTGCTTATTACTGTCATGCTATGCTCGTAGACGTGGATTGGGTTTGAGAGTATTTCATGACAGATTTGAGATTGTTAATTAATGGTTTATTTAAGGTGGCAACTTAAACACACATCTGGGTTGATTGAGGCACCTGGGTATTCCAGGATTGCTTGTTTTTTATGGACCGCCACCCAGGCTCAAAGGGATCATGAGATTATCCATGCTAGAAACTTTCGTGTGCAGCCACAAGCTATTATGGGCTCTAGCATAGTTGATTAAGTTGTGCGAACTCTTACGGTGGTAGACTAGCAGATGTAGGGGAATGTAGGTGTAACGGTCTACCCGATCGTAAGGTGCTAGTGCTTCTGAAAGACTATGTCTCGGTCATCCGTCTTCTCAAACACCATGCAGTGTGAGAAACCAAACGGAGGCGATCGAGTCTTGTGAGGAAAAGTGCGCAAACCTCTGCAGAGTGTATAAACTAATCATGATTAGCCGTGTCCCTGGTTATGGACATCTTGAGTATCTAGTACTTGGATTATCATGTGAATCTCAACATGTTACTCTAAAATTAATTTTGTTGGGTTTTGTTTAATGATTATTCTTAATTGGGATTGAGAATGCTGTCAACCATTCTGAATGTTTAACAACTACCATGATAGTTAAATAAAATTTATTCCTTTGCAGTAGGGAAAAAATGGCTTTACGCAAAACTATAACCATAGAGCTTTCCACCAGCCAAATATGCATATAGAATAGCCTATTTCATTTAATTACTCTCTATGTGTTATTTTGCCAGCATATTCCATGTGCTGACCGGTTTCGGGCTGCAACGTTAACGTTGCAGACTTTTCAGACGATGATTAAGGAGTTTTAGGTCGTGGTTCTATACTCCGTGATGCCGTTGGAGTTGATGGACTCACTTATCTTCCAAGCCTTCCGCTGTTATCGTTATTAGATGGCCATAAGCCATATTTATTGTAATAAGTTCTCTTTTGAGACTCTCGATGTAATAAGTGTGTGATTGCTACTCTGTTATAAATCCTTCAAGTACTGTGTGGTGTCCGCATTACTGATCCAGGGATGACACCTGAGCACAGAGATTGGACCGTTTGAGGTCTGGTCGCTACAACAATGATATTTATTCCGCACTTTGAATTTTTATATTTTTATACTATATATAAAGTAAGTCATAATAAAGAGGAACGATGAGCATCTCTCTCCATCGCATACACCCCCTCTACGCCCCTTTCACGTATGCACACAAACTATCTCCAGGTCCTCTAAAAGTAAGCCCCCAGCACATTCACGCATGCTTCATCTTTGTCTCGAGATATATACAGTGACGATCATTATATTTGAAGCGAAAGCACGATACGTACATTGGACATGAGAATCCACTCATTACGGTCACGATTTACGTTTTGTGGTTATTATACAGTCATGGGCTCACGGTACAGCTCTGTATTTTCTTAAGACACGACTAGTTGACCAGCTAAACGCTCCACATGGCACCTCTAGTGTTGCATCACATTATCTCACTACCATTGGGCCCACATGTCGGCTTGTATCTCCTCTACATCTACATCTACACTCTTATAACTACACTCTTATAAAAAACAGAGTTGGTGATGATGGTGTACCTGCCATCCTGCAATATAGGCCGTCCGATTTATATATGACGGATAGGAAGGAAACTATGGCAATTTTGCAAAAAGGTACCCACACACCTATCCACATTACTAATAAGGCCTTCCCTCGCTCATCCTTTTCTCTCACAAGATAAACTAGTCATACAAATGCATCTTCTTGTTACGTGCAACGCACGGGAATCTTGCTCATAAGAATGAAAACAAACGACTAAAAAATATTGGATGGTGGTTCGAAGTCATGACCGCGGGCACAGCGGACAAGGTGGCCTTGTATTGGTATGCTGAGCCGTCTGTTTTAACACACAGGAGCTGGTGTGGTCATTATACACACATGCACGCATGCACACAAACTGCATGCACGCAACACTCACACAAACACATGCAGCCACACAGGCACGCAACACACACACGTACACATGCAACCACGCACACATGCACGCATGTACGCACACACCACACAGCCAACACACACTCTCAGGCTCAAGTGCTCAACGTACACGTGCATGCGCACACATCAGGCCCTGATAGACACATACACAACCAGGTGATTCCCGCGCACCGGTTAGAGTCTTGTCGCTCCTGCATAAATTTGTGTGTATCTAACCTTTTTCCTATGCGAACTGACAGGTGGGACCCATAAGGAACATGGTCAATTTAACTATTCAACATGGTGCCATGCAGACTATTTGGCCGGTCAACAGAGTGCAATCCGATGCTGAACGGTGAGTAAGTGACCGTATAATCACCGCAAAACCTATATAGTGACCGTAATGAGCATTTCTAAAGTTCGGTGACTGTATTATGCTTTCTCTCTGTAGGCCCTCCAAAACTATATCTCTACACATTCTCGCATGTTACATCTTACAACTATGCAATACAACACTACTACTACACTCTAACATGATAAATCATATATGTTTTTAATTTTACTAGATATCATATTGTTACTTAATTATTCAGTTTGCATACATTAAAATTGCCTTTGAAATATATGGCCAGTATCATCTACCGCCCGGGAAAAATCCCGCCCTTTCCTGTTTAATCGGGTTTGTATCGATGAATCGTGCGAAACAGCAAAACTATAGTACTATACAGTACAAGTGACAGTTCACTAGGCCACCGTGTCGTGTACTCCTCCATCCTAAGAGTGGAGTGCTTGCTTTAATAGTTGTTCTAGTCCCTTTCACTGACATGTGGGACATCAAGCTACTGGGTGCACGTGCCATACCGAAATACAGTGCAGAGCATCAGGGGTGAAGCACCCCAGTCATGGCGCCGGCGTAGTAATGAGCAATGAGGCATCAAATCACAAAGATGCACCTATCCTGAAGTTAAGTTGGAGGGACGAAGTAACAATAATGATAGTAAAAAAAGAAGTTGGAGGGACGAACCAACCATCATTTTCACTCGTTGCTGAATCCGCTTCTCCCACATCTTCTTCAAGTTAACCACGTGTTGCTTCTGCCGTTGTTCTGCCTCATGTGGGACGCGGATCGGCTTGGTAAAGCACTGACACGTGGGACCGCATGTTAGCAAACCGCCAGGCCAACGTCCTCTAAAAATAAGAAACCTCCCCCGCCATCCGCGCGGAAAAATCACCTCCTTTTTACTAATCTTGATTCTATAGTTTTTTAGATCAATATAATTGAGATTTGTATAGATAGCACACAGGAGCAAAACCAAGTGGTACAATTAAGGGCATCCACAATGTGTAGCCAAATAAATAGCTTTTTTCATCGATGGGAACAATTGTGGACGGTGCTACCAAAGCCAAAAAGATGGAACCGAAGCTCCCTGATTGATTGAAGGAATAGAAAAATGCAACGTCTCTCCTTTTTCTCTCGTGCTTGGACGCATGTACAGTATAGAGCACAGAGTCTACTCCCCTATCCCTTCTATCACAAATCACAAAGCAGTGAGGAGTCAAATCACAAAGCACGGACGAAGCAACCATTATATCACTCTTCGCTGGCTCCGCTTCTCCATCGTCTTCTTCATGAAACCACCTCACCGCACTAAGCTGGACGGACGACGCTATTGTGTACTAGTAGTACTAGTACATTTACACGTCCTTTGGTTCACCATACTTCCTCGATGCAAATAAGGCGGTTGTCTCGGCTTGCAGGCGACACTTGCAAACGACTTACCATGGTCTCCCTCAATGGTGCTCTCCGTCGAACGCACTTCGCCAAACCACAACATTCGATATATCGTCGATGTCACCGCAATGTGGAAGGAAGTCAAATAGTTACTACCTCCATTTTTTTGTACACAAGGCCAGTATATCAAAATTAAAATTTGCAAAAGGCCACAAACACTAATCAAGGCAAAATTGATGGGGTTTGCCTCGTACTAGCAACCAAGGACATTAAATACCCTTGAATGCATGCGGAAGTGAGAAGGTTTGTTTGCATGGCGCTGCATTAATCAAGCGATGAGGAGTGAGATGGTTAGCTCTTTCGGCTTTGGAGAAAAAATACACATTAATTGACACGTCAAAAGAGGATTTGTATCGATTAATCCCGTGAAGGAAAACCCGGCCTTTCTTTTTTAACACTAGTACTCCTAGTACGTACGTATTTCTCCTGTTTGGGTCTAGGCCTTGCATTGCCATAATTCGCCCCACATTTTTGCCAAGCTTGCCTAAAGTTTTCAAAATGAAATGGAGGTACACTTGCGCACGGCTGTCGCGGTCGCACCGCACCCTCACACGGTCGCTCCTGCACGCCGTGGTCGTACCACACCCTCACATAGTCGCTCTTGCACACTGCAAACCCAACCAAGGGAACGCACCCTCACTGACATGTGCTACCGCTGACAGATAATTTTCGTTCATACATTATGTTTATCCAATCACATGTTGGGGTGGATCTGTACGGCCCGTGCGGTGGTCTGTTGGGGAAGAACAAGAGGTGAGGAAGAGGGTTTGGAGATGTAGGATATTTATGCAACCGCCTGAAATGGTAGACTAACACAAATGATGAAAGTCGGGCGACTTGTATAACAATATATGTTTTTACACAGCAAAAGATCCCTAAAAACAACATAAAGAAAAACAATCACTGCTCGTGGAACGAGACGACCTCGTCATCTTTGGCTGCCGGTGTGAACCAGCCGTAGCTGCCGACGTGTGTCTCCGCACCGTGGTTGTCCTCGTCCTCCATCTACTCGCTCACATGGAGCGTGCGGGCTCTCTGTACGGATGGGAGCACCGCCCGGTTCAAGTCGAGGAGGTCCGGTTCCGCTTCCAGGAGGGCCTCGATGGCAGCGGCATCCGCGCGCTCTGTGTCTAGTTGTGTCACCGCCCAGTTCAAGTCAAGGAAGTATGTTTCCGCTTGCAGGAGGGCCCCGATGGCAGCAACATCCGCGCGCTCCGCGTCGAGTTGAGCATCTGCCGCCCAGTTCAAGTCCAGGACGTCCGGTTCCACTTGCAGGAGGGCCTCGATGGCAGTGGCATCCGCGCGCTTCGCATCGAGTTGAGCCTCCGTCGCCCGGTTCACATCCACGACATCTAGTTCCGCCTGCAGGAGAGCCTCGATGGCAGCGGCATGCGCACGCTCCGCGTCGAGTTAAGCCTCTACCTCCCGGTCCTCCTTTAGTATCGCCAGGTTGAACCGCTAGTCCACCTGCACCATGGGGGACCTGGAAGCCTGCACAAAGTCGACGTCCATCGTCTCATACCCACCGAGGGCCTTCTGCGCCGTGGCCTCCACCATGAACATTGGATCGGCTTCCTCCTCCTCATAGCTTGGCTCTAGAGAACTCGGGGATTGGCTTGCCACAAAGTGAGCTTAGGAACAGAGGTCTGTGGTGCCGATCGCCGCCGCGATTTCTGCACGGGGCTCCGGCATCAGCATCTTGTAGTACGTGATCTTGCAGCGCACCATGGCTTTCCGGCGAACTAGGGGACACTTGATGCGGGCTAGGGGATCGAAAGGTGGGGGAATGGGCTGGAGAGGAGGTGTGGTTTGGGGGAAGGGGCTGGCATAGGCCGAGTAGTGAAGGTTCTGGTGTGAATAGTGGTTCCGGCCGAGCAGCGAAGGTGTGACGCCCCGAGACCGTTGCGCCAGGTGTCTTTCGGTGTTTCGTTGTTGTTGCCTTGTCATTTTCTTGCGTGTTGCATCTTTCCATGTCATCATGTGCATTGCATCATCATGTTTTCAAAACTTGCATCCGTCCGGGTTCCCCCAGTTCCGTCCGTTGTCCGTTCTGAGCCCAGACACACTTGCACGCGCCCGCGGCACATCCGAAATATTATTTTATAAGTGGCTGGAAAATGTTCTCAGAATGGGTTGAAAGTTCGCATGTGGTGTTTTTATGTCGTAGGTAGGCCGCCTGCCAAGTTTCATCGCATTCGGAGATCGTTTGACACCCAAACGATTTACTATAGCGACAATATAGTCGGTACGTCGGATGTTTTCGGTCTCCGGAAACAGTCGTCTGGTCTCTCTCTCTTTTCGCTTCTCTCAGTCTGAGGCCTTCTGCACAGCCCACTACCCACTCACCGTCAGGCCCTACCTAAACTCTCTTGTCAGCCCGCGCCCTCCTCGTGCGCGTCCGAAATTGTCCCGGACCCGACCCGGGCAGTCGTCACCGTCGGATCCGGATCATCCCCAAACGTCTACAAAACGTCATGGTTTTCTTATTTGGACTTCCTAGCTATTTTATTCGCGATCGTCCGATTGCGATCGGAGGGACGATATACCCCTAAGTCAACCCACCTACTATATATATAGTCTATCCCTAGTCCATTTTGGACAACCCTAATTTTTAGGGATCCTCCTAGCTGCCGCCGCCGCACTCATTTCCCACCTCGGGATCCTCTCATTCCCCCTGCACCAACCATCAGCCACACCCAGATCCAATCCATCGATCCCATCGATCCATCTCGACTGAACGACCGCCGAAGCTCAAATCCCGCAGGAGCCCGAGCTCCACCTCCTCGCCCACCATCCCCGTCTCCTGGATCCCAGCGCGCCCGAGCTCTCTGCTGCTCCTTGCGCCAACCACCATCGGAGCGCAGCCACCCTTCCGCCGCCGTCGAGCGCCGGCAATGCCCGACCTCGACCTCCAGGCCAGCCCTGCGCCCTGCCTCTCTCCTTTCCTTCCTTAGTTTCTTCCTCTCTAACCTCTCTCCCTCTCTGCCATGGATGACCTCAGGAGATCCCTCCGATAACTTGGCTCCTGGACCTCAAGCCTTCGCCGGAATCTGACTGGGAATGGATGGACTAGTCCATCCCCGACCTCCAGCCGTCCCCTGCCTTGCAGGAGGGGCTCCACGCCATGACTTCCTGAACCTGAAGCTCCATAGTCGCCGGGACCAAGTCTTTCTGCCCCATGGAGCGACCCCGCAGGACCTCCTCCTCGCCGCCCGTCGTCTTCGTTCACGCCAGCACCGAGCCCCGCTCCCCTCCGTCCTCCACCTTCCCTCCATCGCGCCGCCCGTGGCCGAGTCCTTTGCCACTGCGTGCTCTGCTTTTCCTGCATCGAGAAGCAGGAGCGAGCGCCGCCGCGCGTTGACCCACGCCTGGGCTGCGACCAGCGCGTCCAGGGCCCAGCGGGCCTCCTCAGCCAGACGGCCTGCCCGGTCTCCTCCCCACTAGTTGAGTTGAAGCCCATGGTGAGACAGCCCAGTGCCCAACAGATTCAGCCCATGTCGTTTTTTCCTGAGCAAATTTGTCTAATATCCAGTGTAAAACAGTTTTGCAGTTAAGTCCCTGTTCTTCATGCATTTAATAACTTTCACAACTATGGATCGGTCTAAAATGATTTATATATGAAACTTGCTCAGAATTTTGTCTAGTTTAATAATATGTCATTTTCATCCATGTTTAAAATGTTTAAAATGTTGTTTGTGTAAATTTGTTCCTATGCCATGTTAAAATGCTTTAATTCATAACTAAATAACCGTAACTCCGAATTTAATAAACTTTATATGTAATTGGGGTGGAATTTTGCCTAGTTCAACATGGTGGCATCATATTGCATGTTTAACAACTCTAAAATAATGTTTAGGGCAAAACAGTAATGAACCTAATTTATGCACATGAGGAGTTTCCGGATTTGTTGTTCGTTGCTTCCGGCCTCATTTAACCTTGACTAGTTAGGTAGTTTTACTTTGCTTCACCCTCTTGCCATGTTTGGCAACATTTAATATTGTTGGGTACATAAATGAGATCGAACAAAATAACTTGAATGTGGTGTTTCGTCAATATGCAACCCATTGCATATTGAGCTCCACTTAATTTGTAGGATTGTTTGTGCACTTTGCCATGCCATGACTCTTTAAACCGGACATGCATCATAATTGTTTGTGCATCATGCCATGTCTATGTGGTGGTTGTTTACTATGTTGTTTGCTTCTTTCTGGTGTTGCTTCTTCGGGTTGGTTCCGATAATGTCGTGATTGTGAGGAACCATTTGTCTACATCCGTTTGTCTTCTTCATGGACTCGTTCTTCTTCCTTGCGGGATTTCAGGCAAGATGATGATACCCTCAAAATCACTACTATCTTTGCTATGCTAGTTTGCTCGCTCTTTTGCTATGCCAATGCTACGATGCCTACCACTTGCTTTCAAGCCTCCCAAATTGCCATGTCAAACCTCTAACCCACCATGTCCTAGCAAACCGTTGATTGGCTATGTTACCGCTTTGCTCGGCCCCTCTTATAGCGTTGCTAGTTGCAGGTGAAGATTGGAGGCCGTTCCTTGTTGGAACATTTATTTACTTGTTGGGATATCACAATATATCTTATTTAATTAATGCATCTATATACTTGGTAAAGGGTGGATGGCTCGGCCCTATGCCTGGTGTTTTGTTCCACTCTTGCCGTCCTAGTTTCTGTCATATCGGTGTTATGTTCCCGGATTTTGCGTTCCTTACGCGGTTGGGCTATTATGGGAACCCCTTGACAGTTCGCCTTAAGTAAAGCTCTTCCAGCAATGCCCAACATTGGTTTTACCATTCGCCACCTAGCCTTTTCTTTTCCCTTGGGAGTCGCGCTCCCGAGGGTCATCATTATTTTACCCCCCCCCCGGGCCAGTGCTCCTCTGAGTGTTGATCCGACCGAGTAGACTGCGGGGCCACCTAGGGGCAACTTGAGGGTTGGTTTTACTCGTAGGATGTCTCATCTGAGTGTGCCCTGAGAAAGAGATATGTGCAGCTCCTATCGGGATTTGTCGGCACATTCGGGCGGTGTTGCTGGTTTAGTTTTACCCTGTCGAAATGTCTTGTTGTACCGGGATACCGAGTCTGATCGGAATGTCTCGGGAGGAGGTCTATTCCTTCGTTGACCGTGAGAGCTTGTGATGGGCTAAGTTGGGACACCCCTGCAAGGATTTGAACTTTCGAAAGCCGTACCCGCGGTTATGGGCAGATGGGAATTTGTTAATGTCTCGTTGTAGATAACTTGAACCTTAACTTAATTAAAATGAATCAACATCGTGTGTTACCATGATGGTCTCTTTCCGGCGGAGTCCGGGAAGTGAACACGGTGATGGAGTTATGCTTGACGTAGGTTGTTTTAGGATCACTTCTGGATCATAGTTTATCGACCGTGCTTTGCCTTCTCTTCTCGCTCTCATTTGCGTATGTTAGCCACCATATATGCTAGTCGCTTGCTGCAGCTCCACCTCATACCTTTACCTTACCCATAAGCTTAAATAGTTTTGATCGCGAGGGTGCGAGATTGCTGAGTCCCTGTGGCTCACAGATACTTCCAAAACCAGCTTGCAGGTGCCGATGAGTCCGTGCAGATGACGCAACCAAGCTCAGGAGGAGCTCGTTGAAGATCTTTTCCTTTGTGTTGTTTCGTTCTTGTTGGTCAGTAGTGGAGCCCAGTTGGGGTCGATCGGGGACCTTTGTCGCATTTGGGGTTCTTCTTTTATTTTGGTTCCGTAGTCGGACCTTGATTGTATTTGGATGTTGTAATGCTTTATTCATGTAATTGTGTGAAGTGGCGATTGTAAGCCAACTATGTATCTTTCCCTTATGTATTACATGGGCTGTGTGAAGATTACCTCACTTGCGACATTTCTTTCAATGCGGTTATGCCTCTAAGTCGTGCTTTGACACGTGGGAGATATAGCCGCATCGAGGGCGTTACAGAAGGTCAATCGGTTTTGACTATACATCTCTCTTGTCGCGTTTGTGTTGTACCCCAGCACGCTGGACCCTCCACGTCGTTCACCGAATGGAACGCGCTTCTTCTTGCGTTTTCGCTCGCTTGTGGGACAACAGTTGAGAGAAAACCAACGTCCCTCCCCTTCCCCGCCTGCGTCATTTATACTACTGATACGTCTCCAACGTATCTATAATTTTTGATTGCTCCATACTATTATATTATCTATTTTGGATGTTAATGGACTTTATTTTACACTTTTATATCATTTTTGGGACTAGCCTACTAACCGGAGGCCCAACCCAAATTGTTTTTTTGCCTATTTTAGTGTTTCGCCGAAAAGGAATATCAAATGGAGTCCAAACAGAATGAAACCTTCGGGGACGAGATTTTCTCAACGAACGTGATCCAGGAGACTTGGAGTGGGATTCAAGAAACAATCGAGGAGGGCACTAGGTAGGGGGCCCGCCTACCCCCCCTGGCGCGCCCTCCATGCTCGTGGGCCCCTCGTTGCTCCACCGACGTACTGCTTCCTCCTATATATCCACGTACCCCCAAACGTCCAGGAGCACCACGAAAACCTAATTCCACCGCCGCAACCTTCTGTACCCAAGAGATCCCGTCTTGGGGCCTTTTATGGAGCTCCGCCGGAGGGGGCATTGATCACGGAGGGACTCTACATAAACTCCATGGCCTCTCCGGTGATGTGTGAGTAGTTTACTTCAGACCTTCGGGTTCATAGTTATTAGCTAGATGGCTTCTTCTCTCTCTTTGGATCTCAATACAAAGTTCTCCTTGATCTTCTTTGAGAAATATTCGATGTAATCTTCTTTTGCAGTGTGTTTGTTGAGATCCGATGGATTGTGGGTTTATGATCCAGATTATGTATGAACAATATTTGAATCTCCTATGAATTCCTTTATGTATGATTGGTTTATCTTTGCAAGTCTCTTCGAATTATCAGTTTGGTTTGCCCTACTAGATTGATCTTTCTTGCAATTGGAGAAGTGCTTAGCTTTGGGTTCAATCTTGCGGTGCTCGATCCCAGTGACAGAAAGGGAAACGACACGTATTGTATTGTTGCCATCGAGGATAAAAAGATTGGGTTTATATCATATTGCATGAGTTTATCCCTCTACATCATGTCATCTTACTTAAAGCATTACTCTGTTGTTATGAACATAATACTCTAGATGCATGCTGGATAGCGGTCGATGTCTGGAGTAATAGTAGTAGATGCAGAATCGTTTCGGTCTACTTGTCACAGACATGATGCCTATATACATGACCATGCCTAGATATTCTCATAATTATTTGCTTTTCTATCAATTTCTCGATAGTAATTCGTTTACACACCGTAATGCTTATGCTGTTGAGAGAAGCCACTAGTGAAACCTATGGCCCCTGGGTCTATCTTCCATCAATCTATTACCGTTTATTTTACTTTGCATCTTTATTTCTCTTTATCATAAAAATACCAAAAATATTATCTTATCATATCTATCAGATCTCACTCTCGTAAGTGACTGTGAAGGGATTGACAACCCCTTTATCGCGTTGGTTGCGAGGTTCTTATTTGTTTGTGTAGGTGCGTCGGACTCGAGCATGATCTCCTACTGGATTGATACCTTGGTTCTCAAAAACTAAGGGAAATAGTTATGCTACTTTACTACATCACCCTTTCCTCTTCAAGGGAAAACCAACACAGTGCTCAAGAGGTAGCAAGAAGGATTTCTAGCGACGTTGCCGGGAAGATTCGGGCCATGTCAAGTCAAGATTTGACTCCCGACAACGAGCCATTTCTGGCACCGTTGTCGGGAGTCTACGCACAATTCAAGACATACCAAGTACCCATCACAAACTCTTATCCCTCACATTACATTATTTGCCATTTGCCTCTCGTTTTCCTCTCCCCCACTTCACCCTTGCCATTTTATTCGCCCTGTCTTTTCCGTTCGTCGCTTTCTTGCTTGACTTGTCGTTATGGCTGGTCCTCTATCTTCTCCGTTGTCTCCCGAGAATGAAGTTCTTAATTTTAAGTAAAGGGAGGGAGAAAATCTAAAAGATGCTTGGTATAGAATTTGCAATGCTCAAAATAGATCTACCAGGAAGCAATCTACCTCCGTTCTTCTCCGCAATTTTTATGTAGGCGCTACTCCTTGGTACAGATATATTATTGATACCATTACCGAAGGGAATTTCTTGGGTAGCCATACTTTTGATTCTTATAAAGCTATGATAGATTTGTTTGGCTCACTACCTCGTTTGGTTAATGGAACTATGTTAACTTTGGAACATGTGATGCAAAGGCTTGAAATTATTGAGAATAAAGTTGCTACTATAGAGTTTATTTAGAATTTGGATAACAAGATCCACAACCAAATTACCCAATATGGATCTAAGGTGGGAGTTACTCTAAAAAGTTTGAAGGAAAAAGATCCCATAGTTAGTGAAAGAATAGATCAAGATTCTACTAGAATCGATAAACTTGAGGGAATTATCACCAACTTGGGGTATGCTTTATCTTCCGTTAAAAATACTCCAAATCCTCCTACTAAAATTGCCAAGCTTGTTTATGTTCCTAAAAATAAGGGTGAATCCTCTAGTAAGGAAACTGCAGATTTAAAATCAATAAGTGTTCATCCCAATCTTTTTGCTATCATTAAGGAACCGTTTGCTACAAATGATTTTCTTGATTTTGCGCCTAGGAGTTTGATAATTAATAAAAAGAAAGAAACTCCTAGCGGTTATAGGTGTCTTATTGAAGAATTTCCCACCAAAGATGGCAATACCTAGATCTATCCTTGCTTTTCTGCCTAGTTAGGGGCGTTAAACAATAGTGCTTGTTGGGAGGCAACCCAATTTTATTTTTATTCATTTATTTTTGCTTATGTTTAGTAATAAATAATTTATATAGCCTATGTTTTGGTTGTGTTTTTTGTGTCTAATTAGTTTTTGTGCCAAGTAGAACCGTTGGGAAGACTTGGGGAAAGTCTTTTTGATCTTGCTGTAAAAAACAGGAACTTTAGCGCTCACGAGAATTGCTGCCATTTTTATTGGAGAGTGATATTTAGTTAATTATTTTTGCAGATGATGAATAGATAAATTTCTCACGTCCATAAATTTAGTTTAGAATTTTTGAGGTTCCATAAGTTGCGTTAGCTACAGATTACTACAGACTGTTCTGTTTTTGACAGATTCTGTTTTTCGTGTGTTGTTTGCTTATTTTGATGAATCTATGGCTAGTAAAAGATCTTATAAACCATAGAGAAGTTGGAATACAGTAGGTTTAAAACCAATATAAATAAATAACGAGTTCATTACAGTACCTTGAAGTGGTGTTTTGTTTTCTTTCACTAACAGAGCTCACGAGATTTTCTATTTAAGTTTTGTGTTGTGAAGTTTTCAAGTTTTGGGTAAAGATTTGATGGATTATGGTACAAGGAGTGGCAAGAGCCTAAGCTTGGGGATGCCCATGGCACCTCAAGGTAAATTACAAGGACACCAAAAAGCCTAAGCTTCGGGATGCCCCGGAAGGCATCCCCTCTTTTGTCTTCTTTCATCGGTAACTTTACTCGGAGCTATATTTTTATTCACCACATGATATGTGTTTTGCTTGGAGCGTCTTGTATGATTTGAGTCTTTTCTTTTTAGTTTACCAAAATCATCCTTGCTGTACACACCTTTTTAGAGAGACTCACATGATTTGAAATTTATTAGAATACTCTATGTGCTTCACTTATATCTTTTGAGCTATATAGTTTTTGCTCTAGTGCTTCACTTATATCTTTTAGAGCACGATGGTGGATTTGTTTTATATAAACTATTGATCTCTCATGCTTCACTTATATTATTTTGAGAGTCCTTTAGATCAACATGGAAATTTTCTTTTAGGAATAATATAAAACTTTCATAGAAGTGCATTGAATACTATGAGAAGTTTGATACTTGATAATTGTTTCGAGATATGAAGATGGTGATATTAGAGTCATGCTAGTTGAGTACTTGTGAATTTGAGAAATACTTGTGTTGAAGTTTGTGATTCCCGTAGCATGCACGTATGGTGAACCGTTATGTGATGAAGTCGGCGCATGATTTATTTATTGATTTTCTTCCTTATGAGTGGCGGTCGGGGACGAGCGATGGTCTTTTCCTACCAATCTACCCCCCTAGGAGCATGCGCGTAGTACTTTGTTTCGATAACTAATAGATTTTTGCAATAATTATGTGAGTTCTTATGACTAATGTTGAGTCCATGGATTATACGGACCCTCACCCTTCCACAATTGCTAGCCTCTCTAGTACCGCGCAACTTTCACGAGTGCCATAAACCCACCATATACCTTCCTCAAAACAGCCACCATACCTACCTATTATGGCATTTCCATATCCATTCCGAGATATATTGCCGTCCAACTTTCCACCGTTCCGTTATTATGACACGCTTCATCATTGTCATATTGCTTGCATGATCATGTAGTTGACATTGTATTTGTGGCAAAGCCACCGTTCATAATTCTTCATACATGTCACTCATGCATCATTGCACATCCCGGTACACCGCTAGAGGCATTCACATAGAGTCATATTTTGTTCTAAGTATTGAGTTGTAGTTCTTGAGTTGTAAGTAAATAAAGTGTGATGATCATCATTATTAGAGCATTGTCCCAAGTGAGGAAAGGATGATGGAGACTATGATTACCCCACAAGTCGGGATGAGACTCCGGATGAAAAAAAGGAAAAAAAAGAGGCCATAAAAAAAGAGAAGGCCCAAATAAAAAATGAGAGAAAAAGAGAGAAGGGACAATGCTAATATCCTTTTTCCACACTTGTGCTTCAAAGTAGCACCATGATCTTCATGACAGAGAGTCTCCTATGATATCACTTTCATATACTAGTGGGAATTTTTCATTATAGAACTTGGCTTGTATATTCCAATGATGGGCATCCTCAAAATGCCCTAGGTCTTCATGAGCAAGCGAGTTGGATGCACACCCACTTAGTTTCTTTTGTTGAGCTTTGATATACTTATAGCTCTAGTGCATCCGTTGCATGGCAATCCCTACTCACTCACATCGATATCTATTGATGGGCATCTCCATAGCCCGTTGATATGCCTAGTTGATGTGAGACTATCTTCTCCTTTTTGTCTTCTCCACAAGCACCATTCTATTCCACCATATAGTGCTATATCCATTGCTCACGCCCATATATTGCATGAAGATTGAAAAAGTTTTAGAACATCAAAAGTATGAAACAATTGCTTGGCTTGTCATCGGGGTTGTGCATGATTTCAATATTTTGTGTGGTGAAGATAGAGCATAGCCAGACTATATGATTTTGTAGGGATAACTTTCTTTGGCCATGTTATTTTGAAAAGACATAACTGCTTAGTTAGTATGCTTGAATGTCAATATTAAACTTTTATCTTGAATCTTTCGGATCTGAACATTCATGCCACAATAAAGAAAAATTACATTGAGAAATATGTTAGAAAGCATTCCACATCAAAAATTCTTCTTTTATCATTTACCTACTTGAGGACGAGCAGGAATTAAGCTTGGGGCTGCTTGATACGTCTCCAATGTATCTATAATTTCTGATTGCACCATGCTATTATATTATCTATTTTGGATGTTAATGGGCTTTATTTTACACTTTTATATCATTTTTGGGACTAACCTACTAACCGGAGGCCCGGCCCAAATTGTTGTTTTTTTTCCTATTTTGGAGTTTCGCCGAAAAGGAATATCAAATGGAGTCCAAATGGAATGAAACCTTCGGAAACGTGATTTTCTCAATGAACGTGATCCAGGAGACTTGGAGTGGGCATCAAGAAACAATCGAGGAGGCCACGAAGCAGGGGGCGCGCCTACCCCCCCTGGGCACGCCCTCCACCATCGTAGGCCCCTCGTTGCTCCACCGACGTACTTCTTCCTCCTATATATATATCCACGTACCCCCAAACATCCAGGAGCACCACGAAAATCTAATTCCACCGCCGCAACCTTCTGTACCCGAGAGATCCCATCTTGGGTCCTTTTCCGGAGCTCCGCCGGAGGGGGCATTGATCACGGAGGGCCTCTACATCAACTCCATGGCCTCTCCGGTGATGTGTGAGTAGTTTACTTCAGACCTTCGTGTACGTAGTTATTAGCTAGATGGCTTCTTCTCTCTCTTTGGATCTCAATACAAAGTTCTCCTCGATTTTCTAGGAGATCTATTCGATGTAATATTCTTTTGCGGTGTGCTTGTCGAGATCCGATAAATTGTGGGTTTATGATCCAGATTATCTATGAACAATATTTGAATCTCCTCTGAATTCTTTTATGTATGATTGGTTTATCTTTGCAAGTCTCTTCGAATTATCAGTTTGGTTTGGCCTACTAGATTGATCTTTCTTGCAATGGGAGAAGTGCTTAGCTTTGGGTTCAATCTTGCGGTGCTCGATCCCAGTGATAGAAAGGGAAACGACACGTATTGTATTGTTGACATCGAGGATAAAAAGATGGGGTTTATATCGTATTGCATGAGTTATCCCTCTACATCATGTCATCTTACTTAAAGCATTACTCTATTCTTATGAACTTAATACTCTAGATGCATGCTGGATAGCAGTCGATGTGTGGAGTAATAGTAGTAGATGAAGAATCGTTTTGGTCTACTTGTCACGGACGTGATGCCTATATACATGATCATGCCTAGATATTCTCATAACTATTCGCTTTTCTATCAATTGCTCGACAGTAATTCGTTTACCCACCGTAATGCTTATGCTCTTGAGAGAAGCCACTAGTGAAACCTATGGCCCCCGGGTCTATCTTCCATCATATTTATCTTCCAACACTTAGTTATTTCTTTTGCCGTTTATTTTACTTTGCATATTTGTTTCTCTTTATCATAAAAATACCAAAAATATTATCTTATCATATCAATCAGATCACACTCTCGTAAGTGACCGTGAAGGGATTGACAACCCATTTATCGCGTTGGTTGCGAGGTTCTTATTTGTTTGTGTAGGTGCGTGGGACTCGAGCGTGATATCCTACTGGATTCATACCTTGGTTCTCAAAAACTGAGGGAAATACTTACGCTACTTTACTGCCCGAACCAACGCAGCGCTCAAGAGGTAGCAACTACCACTCCCTCCGTTTTATGCAGAGTAAATAAAAACAGATGTAGTATACTACGGATGAGGACCCCTAACAAGGCCGAACCCATTGAGTAACTGACATGCGGGGCGTAGCAAGCATGGGGTCCGCCAGTAAATGACCGAAAGGGAGTGTCGATGTCAAAACCGGCGGATCTCGGGTAGGGGGTCCCGAAGTGTGCGTCTAAGGCGGATGGTAACAGGAGGCAGGGGACATGATGTTTTACCCAGGTTCGGGCCCTCTTGATGGAGGTAAAATCCTACGTCCTGCTTGATTTATTCTTGATGATATGAGTATTACAAGAGTTGATCTACCACGAGATCGGAGAGGCTAAACCCTAGAAGCTAGCCTATGGTATGATTGTATGTTGTCCTACGGACTAAAACCCTTCGGTTTATATAGACACCAGAGGAGGCTAGGGTTACACAAGGTCGGTTACAAAGGAGGAGATATACATATCCATATTCCCTAGCTTGCCTTCCACGCCAAGTAGAGTCCTATCCGGACACGAGACGAAGTCTTCAATCTTGTATCTTCATAGTCCAATAGTACGGCCAAAGGATATAGTCCGGCTGTCTGGAGACCCCCTAATCCAGGACTCCCTCAGTAGCCCCTGAACCAGGCTTCAACGACGATGAGAACGGTGCAGTGTCGTCTTCGACATTGCAAGGCGGGTTCCTCCTCCGGATACACCACAAAAGAGTTTGAATAACAGGATAGTGTCCGACCCTGCAAAATAAGTTCCACATACCACCGTAGAGAGAATAATATTTCCACAAATCTAATCTGCTGACACGTTTTGGCAACATGACATCATGCCATGGCTCGGTGATTATTCGAACCATTTTTCTTTAACCAGCCCCGCACATAACGCGAGGCAGTTTCTTGACACGTCTTGTCAAAGCAGAGATCGTGTCCCCCTTATTACGGGATTCTCATCAATACGGGCGTGGGCAACCCAACCGCGCAATCAATTACGGCGCTTGGGGGATAAGCGAGTTTTACCAGGCTAATGGGGGCGCATAGTTTCGGCCGCCCTTATAAAGGGATTAGGTTTAACCTTTCTCTACCCACGCCTTCTTCCTCCTTGCTCATCCATTCTTGCGCACTCGAGCTCCAACGCCCAAGCCCACATCCTTCCCCTCAACCTTCTCCAAACATGTCCGGAGTAGGAGGCAAATGGATGGCTTCCTGCATTACGGAGGGACATATCAAGAAGCTGCGCGGAGCCAGATACTTAGCCGCGAATATCGCGCATCGGCTGCCTGCTGCGGGGCAGATTGTTCCTACCCCGGAACCTCACGAGAGGGTAGTTTTCCTCCACCACTTCCTCCGCGGACTGGGGTTTCCCCTCCATCCATTCGTCTGTGGTCTTATGTTCTACTACGAGCTGGACTTTCATGATCTAGCCCCGAACTTCATCCTCAACATTTCGGCGTTCATCGTCATGTGTGAGGCTTTCCTCCGCATCCGGCCCCACTTCGGCCTGTGGTTAAAGACCTTCAATATCAAGCCGAAGGTGGTGGGAGGCCAACAAGCGGAATGCGGCGGAGCCATGGTGGGCAAGATGCCCAATGTTACATGGCTTGAAGGCTCCTTCGTGGAGACCATAAAGGGGTGGCAATCGGCATGGTTCTACATCATCGAGCCGCACGACACCAACTGGGTGGTGGCCCCCAAGTTTCAATCTGGAATCCCCACGCGGCTCACCTCCTGGAAAGAGAAGGGCCTGTCCTAGGGTTCATCGGTGGAGCTGGACGGACTCTAGAAATGTATCCGAAATATGGCAAGTAAGAAGCTCAAGCTTGTCAACATAGTCCAGGTCATGCTCTTACGTTGGATCCTCCCGTGTCAACAACGGGATTTTAACTTATGGGAGTTCGACCCGGCCCGGCACCAGACTCTAAGCGAGCTCTTCGACACGATGCACAAGGACGTCTGGAGGGTGCTGTTCAAGGGCGACGAGGTCCCTCCTTCTCTTACCGAGGACCGCGGGGTAAGCGCGAAGCGCCTAGCGCATTCGGTGAGTTCTATACATCCGGTAGGATATTCATTTCCCCTAGCTTAACCATGTGCGGGGTCTGAGCTCCATGCCTTTGACAGGACTAGGTGGAGATGTCGGGGCAGATTAACTATCCGCCACCTCTGCCCGAAGACATTGCGGATGTTCTCCTGACGGAGATGCTGACTCCGGCTCCTTACAAGGTGCCTGAGAAAACCAAGAAGGCCAAGGGAACGCGAAAGAGTTCTCAGCGCCAGGTGGTATCGGAATCATCGTCCGATAACTCCGCGACACACTCCTCCCACGAAGACGAGGAGGAAGATGAAGATGCTCCCCCTTCAGTCGAGGGAGACAAGAAAAGGAAGGCCGCCCCGACCGGGGGGGGGGGGGAAGGGTCCAAGAAGGGGAGGACCCTCCTTCTGGACTACTCCACCACCGCCGCCGAAGGCGAAGATGAGTGGCTGCTCAAGGCCAAGCCCCTGGCGAAGTCGTAAGTATTAGGATACCAGAGTAACTCATAGCATACCTTTGTCGCACTGCTTCTCCTAACGCCGAATATGATACGCATCTTCGTCGGGCGGCTCCTTGGACTCGTCGGACATGGATAGCGATCCACTTCCGACCGCCACCTCCCCTTTCCCTACGGATAATGCTGAGGTATTGTCTCAAGAGGCACCGGGTTGAGGGGAGACAATCCCAGAGGTGCCTCAAGGCGACCTTCCGGACTCTAGGAGCGGAGGGAGTAAGGCTCCCGAGGGCTCCGAGTTCGGCCCTCAGCCGAACACCGCGCAGGAACCTCCAGAGGTTCTGGACTCGGGCAGGCGGCCTCCTTCCAAAAGGGGCAAGACGCCTGTGCCAGTGACCTCTGCCCATCCAGGGGCACCGGACAATCTGCCAGGAGCGCTTCGTAGCGCTTTCATCGACGAAGAGCACCGCACTATTATGAGTGCGGTGATCCAGAAGGTTCAGTCCACCAAGAGTGGATTGACTGAAGCCTGTGCCAGCCTTCTAACATGCTTTGAGGTAAGTATTTGAAATATAGGAAAAATATTACCGCATAGACAGTAGCCCCTGATGCTCTGTTCGGTGTTCACAAAGAAAAGTCGAATAGAGGATCAAACAATATCGCGGGGAGTCTAATATAAGTATGTCTCTGCTGGCCTCTGCTGCACTGACTACGGAGGTCACCGTAGTGAAGCAGGACCTCGAAGGGTCCAAGAAAGAGCTCGGCCTTGCCAAGAGGCAGCTCAAGGAGAACAAAGGTAAGTACTACCTAGTCTATGGATATATATAAAAAGAATGCGATTGCAAAATGACAGGATCATCATAAATTTGCCAGCGGCCACGACCGAGGTGGCAACCCTGAAGAAAGCGCTATCCGAGGCTGAAAACAAAGAGGGCATGGAGCGGACCGAGCGGAAAAGGCACGAGGCACGGGTGGGCGAGGTGCAGCAAGAGCTCCACGCTCTTGTGACGAAGCACGAGGCGTTGGAGCTTGACTTGAGGACGTGAGAGGCTGAGCTTGCTGCGGCCCTTGAAAGTGCAAAGAGTGCCAAGGCCGAAGCCCAAAAGGCCCTCCAGGAGATTGATGCGATGAAGAAGATAGCGGCCGGTAAGGCATTCTATATGCAAAGCAAGCATGTGAAAGTAAATTACTTGTTACTTACCCAAATCCGGAGCTCTCCAGGAGCATTCGTAGATTTGCCCCGCAGCGTGTCGGATGCCGCACAGTTTTACCAGGCTGAGGAGGGAAGCTCAACGGAGAAGCTGTTCTGGTCTCAGTATACCGGGACCGAACACCCGATGCCTCTAAGCGACCACCTGAAGCAACTGGTTGAGCTGCACAAGGCGGCCGAACAGGCCATGAAGGGCTTTATGGTTCGGATGTGGTCTGGCGATGCCCTTCCCAACAGCTACTTTGGCCTGGTGAGGCGGCTTGTGGATGCCTGCCCACGGCTAGAAGTCATTAAGCGGTCCGTCTGCATCGACGGTGCACGCCGGGCTTTCGCCCGTGTGAAGGTGCACTGGGCTAAGATGGACGCCGTGAAGCTGGTGAAGGAGGGGCCGCCGCAGGGCAAGGAGCATCGCCACCCCGAGATGTACTATGAGGGTGTCCTGAAGGGTGCCCGTCTCGTAGCGGACGAGTGTACAAAAAATGTAATATTTGAGTAAACTTTCTCGTATAATCCTGTATTATGAAAACTTGTTCATATGCGCTATGCAACACTTATTTGAATTTAAAATTTTACCATCTGTTTGGCTGTTTGTCAAATCTGAGAGATGGCTAGTCGTCTGCTTCTGCCCCCACGCCACGAGTGCTGGGGTGTTTGGGATAAACCTGAGCACTCTTGTTCCCATTTTTGGGTCCTTCGAGGGAGGTGCTCAACACAACGAACAAGGCAATCGGACTATAATGCGTTATCACTCTCACTTAGCCATAGAATTCTATAATTTTAAATTTCGGCGAAGCCCCTAGTATTCGGAAGGCCGAATTTGGGGCGCTATACATGCCTTAAGCCGGACAGGACCGATTCCTCGCTCTAAGCGGCATAAGTCTTTAGGGACTTGAAACCTCTCGAACAGCGACCAGTCTCTTGCCTTATAATGACAGTCAGTTTTAGCTTTCTCTACTAAGGAGCTTAGCTCAGTAGAACCGGGGCACAATCGCAGTAGTTCTCCTAGTGCTACCTTAGCCGATATAGCGGAACGTAAGGTACCAAAACATGGGAGCCGGGCAAACCCAACTATTGACCCAAGACATGATTCGGAGCTGATGCATATAATGCTATAAGTTCGGGGTGCCGCACTGTCGAAAGTGTTCGGACTTCTCACGCCGTATTATGGGGTATGCTTAAGCCCCTAGTGTATTGGCCGTACCAGAGTGTATGGGTGCTATATGTCATGAATGAACATATATATATATATATATATATATATATAAAGGAAGAATGCAATAATAGTCTTAATGCTATGCATTGTTTATTCAAAAAGGTGCGTTAAAGCAGAATGATACAAGTAGTGCGATAAGCAAAAAGTAGGACTGTTTGACATGTCCCTTCCAAGGGCAAGCTGAGGAATAGTATTAAAGAAAATATTTCACTCGTTATCGTAATCCACCTAGGAGTTCTGTGGTGTGACGTAGCTTTTTGCCTCCTTGGTTGCTGCATCATGTGTTCGGCAATCATGCTGCCGGACAGGGTTTCCAGAGATTAAAGTCATGAAAGAGAAAAATAACAAAGTGGGAAGCCCCTAGTGCGGTTGAAGCCGCGTCTTGGGGCGTGCCATAGTCGTGCCCCCTCCCCACCTGTGCCCATGGTATTTTTAATGCATAATTATGTACATGTGGCACGGATTTCGCTGTTTGGCTGGGACCGGGGTGGGGGCCGCATTGCTATGCGAGCTCGGAACGTGCCAGGCGGTCCAGTTGCCGATTACTCCGGGCGCGCTTGAAGGTGTCCGGGTCCTTAATCGCCGAACTAGTGGATTGCCTTAAGAGGCTGCTTTGCGCTTCTGTTGCGAGGGCCGCAATGTGCTCCTCCGTGCGGAGAGAGCGCTCTGCGTTTCCATTGACTGTTATGACCCCCTGAGGTCCTGGCATCTTGAGCTTGAGATATGCATAATGCGGTACCGCATTGAATCTCACAAATGCGGTTTGCCCGAGCAGTGCATGGTAGCCACTGCGGAACGGGACTATGTCAAAGATTAACTCTTCACTTCGGAAGTTATCCGGGGATCCGAAGACCACTTCCAGTGTGACTGAGCCTGCACAATGGGCCTCTACACCTGGTATGACACCTTCAAAGGTCGTTTTTGTGGGTTTGATCCTTGAGGGGTCTATACCCATTTTGCGCACCCTATCCTGATAAAGCAGGTTCAGGCTGCTGCCGCCGTCCATTAGGACTCGAGTGAGGTGAAATCCGTCAATGATTGGGTCTAGGACCAGTGCGGCGAATCCGCCATGACGGATACTAGTGGGGCGGTCCCTGCGATCGAAGGTGATCAAACAGGAGGACCATGGGTTGAACTTTGGGGCGACTGGCTCCAACGCATATACGTCCCAGAGCGCACGCTTCCGCCCCCTCTTGGGGATGTGGGTTGCGTATATCATGTTCACCATCCGCACTTGTGGGGGGAACCTCTTCTGTCCTCCGGTGTTCGGCTGCCGGTGCTCCTCCTCGTCATCGCTATGTGACCCCTTATCTTTGTTTTCGGCATTTAATTTGCCGACCTGCTTGAACACCCAAAAATCCCTATTGGTGTGGTTGGCTGGCTTGTCGGGGTGCCGTGTATTTGGCACGAGCGATCGAGTATATGGTCCAAACTGGACGGGCCCGGAGTGCTTCTTTTGAATGCCTTTTTCCGCTGACCGGGTTTAGAGCCTTTGAATCCGGCATTAACTACCGTATCCTCGGTATTTTCGCTGTTAATGCGGCGCTTATGTTTGTTGCGACGTGACCTGCCATTGCCATCCTTGGTATCCGAAGTACCATGGTTCTTTGATATGTTATTGCTGCGAGCCAGCCAGCTATCTTCTCCCACACGAAAGCGGGTCATGAGTGTCGTGAGTGCTGCCATAGATTTTGGCTTTTCCTGACCAAGGTGTTGGGCGAGCCACTTGTTGCAGATGTTGTGCTTAAAAGCTGCTAGGGCCTCTGCATCCGGACAGTCGACGATTTGATTTCTCTTTGTTAGGAACCGTGTCTAGAATTGCCTGGCCGATTCCTCTGGTTGCTGAATTATGTGGCTCAAGTCATCGGCATCTGGTGGTCACACGTAAGTGCCCTCGAAGTTGTCGAGGAATGTGGCTTCCAGATCCTCCCAACAGCCAATGGACTATGCTGGCAAGCTATTGAGCCAATGCCGAGTTGGTCCTTTGAGCTTGAGTGGGAGGTATTGCATGTTTTGCTTTGTCCTCCAATACGTCTCATAGGTCCGGCGTATTTCCCCATGCCTTTTTATGGCGTCAGGGTGCGGGCTGAGCTTTTGGCTGGAATGCCTCTCTGTCGCGGCCACGAGGTGGCCGATCGGCCATGTCATACGCCGAGGATGTAGGTTTCGGTGCTTCCTCCTCCAGTCGGGGTAGCAACCTGTACTTTGGGTAACTCTTGGAGGGGCGTTCGAGTTTATATTCCTCGACCGCCAAGACTTCAGTCCATCTGCCAGCTAGCAAATCTTGATGAGCTTGAAGCTGCTGCTGCTTTTTCTTAAGGCTATTTGCCGTGGTTATAAGCCGGTGCTTGAAGCGCTCTTGTTCGATAGGATCCTCTGGCACGACGAATTCGTCATCGTCGAGGCTTGCCTCGTCTTCGGAGGGAGGCATGTAATTATCATCCTCCGCCTCTCCATCTACCGCTCTCTCAGGAGGGCTGGCTCCTCCATCCTCCTGCTCTAAATCTTGCTAGAGGGGATTGTTGTTGTCTTTGGCACTGTCCGGAGTGCTATTATCTCCGGTGCCAGTATCACCACTTTTTCCTTGGCGGGACTTAGAGCGGCGCCGCTGATGCTGGCGCTTGGGTTGCTTCTTGGAGGGGTCATCCTCCGTTGTCTCGTCGCCATTGTCTTCTTTGGGTGTGTCCACCATGTATATATCGTATGATGAGGTGGCTGTCCAGTGCCCTGTGGGCAGTGGTTCCTCTTCGTCTACTACATCATCGCCCATACCGTCGATGTCTTCGGAGTCGAAGTCGGGCATGTCGGTTAAGTCGTCGACAATGGCTACTAAGTGGGTGGTGGGTGGGCGGCGAATTTCTTCGTCATCCGCATCCCAATCCTGCCGGACATAGTTCGGCCTGGATCCTCCTGACAAGGAGAGAGACCTTAATGAGTTCAGTATGTCGCCGAAGGGCGAGTGCTGAAAAATATCCGCGGAGGTAAACTCCATGATCGGCGCCCAATCGGATTCGACAGGAACGGGCGCAGGCGGTTCGGAGTCCGTGGCCGGAGAAGGATCCGGCAGTTTGGCAACACGGCTCTCGTGAAGGGTAAGGTCGATATTCGGCTCGATCGCCGCTGAGTATACGGCCTCCGTGACGGGGTCAATCCACCCGTCCATGGATGGCGCAACTGGCTACGAATTGAGGCTCGGAGTGGCTGCCGGTGCGATCTCCTCAATACGGTCCGATGGTAGAGCTAAATCGTACTCATCGTGACCGCGTGGCGCACAAGGCAGGGGCTCGAATCCGTTGAAGATCAAGTCTCCGCGGATATCGGTTGTGTAATTTAAGCTTCCAAACCTGACCTGGTGGCCAGGGGCGTCACTTTCGATCTGCTCCAGATGGCCAAGCGAGTTGGCCCGTAGTGCGAAGCCGCCGAACACAAAGATCTATCCGGGGAGAAAAATCTCACCCTGGACTGCATCGCTATCGATGATCGTAGGAGCCATCAAGCCTATCGGCGATAACACAGAGGAACTCTCAATGAAAGCACCAATGTCGGTGTCAAAACCGGAGGATCTCAGGTAGGGGGTCCTGAACTGTGCATCTAAGGCAGATGGTAACAGGAGGCAGGGGACACGATGTTTTACCCAGGTTCGGGCCCCCTTGATGGAGGTAAAACCCTACGTCCTACTTGATTTATTCTTGATGATATGAGTATTACAAGAGTTGATCTACCACAAGATTGGAGAGGCTAAACCCTAGAAGCTAGCCTATGGTACGATTGTATGTTGTCCTACGGACTAAAACCCTCCGGTTTATATAGACACCATAGGGGGGCTAGGGTTACACATGGTCGGTTACAAAGGAGGCGATATACATATCCGTATTGCCTAGATTGCCTTCCACGCCAAGTAGAGTCCTATCCGGACATGAGACGAAGTCTTCAATCTTGTATCTTCATAGTCCAACAGTCCGGCTAAAGCATATAGTCCGGCTGTCCGGAGACCCCCTAATCCAGGACTCCCTCAGGGAGGGTAAGGCAGGGATACCTATGTTAGAGGATCCACTTCCACTACTACTCTGTCCTTCCATCTAAAGGGCCTAATGCGTTTTTCGAGGCTAACTTTGACCAAATATTAGAGTAATAATATATGACATGCAACTTACACAAAGCATACTGTCAAATTCATATGTGAAAGGAGCTTCCAATGACATAATTTTCACATTACACATCTCATGTACTATTAATCTTGTCAATAGTCAAAGGCGGTTTTGAAAAACGCATTAGAGCATGGTTAATAATATAGCGAGCCAATGGCTATAAGGAACTGCCATGTTATCTATAGCCTTCATCTATATGCACTCATACAATAGTGTGGGCTATAAGATTGGATATTGTATTGGTACTTCTTCTCATCTCCTCTCTATCTTTTTCTTCATATTTATTGTATTTACGTAGGAATGCATATATAGCTAGGCTCTTGCATGAGAGCTCACTCCCCTTACTTTTTCACATCTCTCTCCTTCACATAGGCAAAAGTGCCATGTAAGTTGGCTCTTGGTAGTAGAATGGCTATTAGGTTGGCTCTAAGCATTTAATATTTGCATGAGCAAGGTATATGATTGGAAGAGAGTTGCATGCATACTATTTTTTCTTGATCTATGAGCAAGGTATATGATTGGAAGAGCCCGCTTAACTCTCTCTCCTCTCTTCCCACTCCTCCAAGTAGTATTTTAATGGCATGACAAGTCTTATAGCCTGCTGACTAGGCCTTATTAGACTTGCTCTTAGGCCCTATATAAATGGAAGGAGGGAGTACTATGAGCACTGCATACTCTACCACAGATGTTGTCACTACTCCACTAGTACTATTGGACAGGGAGCTTAAAAAGTTACTATTGGACCGGCTGTACATGGCGAAATCCTAGTAGGAAGAGCATGCGCGAGAATAAGCACATTCACGTGATTGAAAACAAATTGGAAACCATCTCTGTTTGAATACAAATCTAGGAAGAGAAATTACAACATTGTTTGTATGCATGTCGGACAAATTACAACATTGGAAATACAAGCATGGTTTAGGCGCACATGCAAATGATACTCAATGGAATGTTCAAATAACGCATGCGGGAGGATGGACTCGACAGGAGGGAGGCATGATTGATGGAGAAGAGGGTTGGAGAGGAATGAGAAATAAGCAACGCCGCATGATTATACTTGAATGGCTCAAATAAACAATAAGTTGTCTCGTTTTCCCTTCCGTCTTGGTCACTGAGTAAGATACTCCCTCTGTTTTTATTTACTCTGCATATTAGGTTTGACTGAAGTCAAACTTCATAAAATTTAACCAAGTTTATATAAAACTAGCACGATGCCCATGCGTTGCACGAAACATCAAGATCTTGTGGGAGAAAAGGATGAACGAGGGAAGGCCTTATTTGCAAATGTGGAGAGGAGTGCGGGTAAATTTTTATAGTTTCCTTCCTATCCGTTGCATATAGATCGGACGGCCTATATTGCAGGATGGTAGGCACACCATCATCACCAACTCTGTTTTTTATGTATACTAGCAAGATGCCCATGCGTTGCACGGAACATCAAGATGCATTTGTATGAGTAGTTTATCTTGTGGGAGAAAAGGATGAATGAGGGGAGGCCTTATTTGCAAATGTGGAGAGGGGTGTGGGTGTCTTTTTGTGAAATTGCCATAGTTTCCTTCCTATCCGTCACTTATAAATCGGACGGACTCTTATAAAAAACAGAGATGGTGATGATGGTGTGCCTGCCATCCTGCAATATAGGCCGTCCAATTTATATTTGGCGGATAAGAAGGAAATGATGGCAATTTTTCAAAAAGTTACCCACACACCTCTCCACAATTGCAAATAAGGCCTTCCCTCGTTCATCCTTTTTCCTCACAATCTAAACTAGTCATACAAATGCTTCTTGATGTTACTTGCAATGCACGAGCATCTTGCTAGTAAGAGTAGAAATATGAACATTTACAATAGCAAATATATATGATGAGAAAGTATATTCAATAATGAATCTAATGGTATTGATTTGTTATTGTATATGTTATTATTTCTGTCTATAAACTTTTTCAAAGTTTACAAAGTTTGACTTTGAGGAAAGCTAAAATGCGGAGTAAATAAAAACAGAGGGAGTACGCAGGGACTAGTATAGTTACTACTACCGGAACATGGTAAGTTGGACCCCTAAATGTGGGCACGGACCGGTCACACCTCAATTATTCTTTCAAATAGTCAGACACCTACATTTAGCACACCATCCGGCTACTTAATCAAGTGTTACGCTTCATTACTTGAAAAGTAAAAGGGTGGTACCATACCCAAAAACACCACACTTGGGGCTAGGGTAACAACTTGGTACTGTACCACATTTGAACCAAGGCACAAAAACCACATGTTCTGCGCCTAATGCGCAACACGGAGCACTGAGCTCGAATATGGCCGGGAAAACATGGAAACCGACATGTGGGGCACACCTGTCGGGACGACGTGGCGCAGACTAGTCCAATGGAGGAGCTGGCCCACGACCTCCTCGCCACCGGCAATCGTTCATGTGGGTCGTGGGGGCCAGCAACGTGGCGCAGCTCCAGCACCGCCTCTGGACAGGGCGACCACGGTGAGCGACACGCTCATCATCGCTGGAAACAGTCAGTTTCAGTGTGTCGATAGTGGCGTTAGAGCTGTGGCATGACCAGCAGATCAACACCCGACTCGTCGAGGATGCACGAGGCGCCGAAGTGCGTGCGTGTCGCGACGCGTCCGCGGAGTGGTGTAGTGCGGCCAACTGCATCCCTAGGACCTAAGACCATGCCGGATCGTCTTGCTTTTTCAATGACATGTGGGGTCGCATGTGAGCAAAGGGCATCTCCAATGTTGCCACGACCGCACTGACTACCCTGGCACACCAAAAACCCTCGTCCCTCGTGCCGTCGCGCGGTGCGTTCCCAGCCAGTGCTAGCTGCCCGCATTCATGCCGTCCGTCCATACGTCGTCGTTAAGAGGCTTGGTGCCCGAGGAACAAACTCCGGCGACTTAATGACGTGCGTGGATGCTTTGGCCTCACCGGAATGCGCTACTTAAAGCGGCAATGCCCAGCTAACCTCCACACCATAGTGCATCGTCCTACTACTTGGTGCCACATCCGCCATGACCGTGAGCATGAATGCTCTACGGGAGAGATTTGTCTTCACAGATGAAGCTCGAGGTCGCTGCCCTCGATCAAGTCGCCGCTCGTGACGCAATAGAGGCGTAGCCGGACGCGGACACGACCGCACAAGCGGTGGCCACGATGGCAGCCGACGATGGGAGCACCGTCAGCCATGCGTCCTACTTGCCATCGTCCAACGTTCGGCACCGCCGAGGTCGGAGACTCCTCCGAGGATGAGTAGGGCATGGGAGGCGGCAAGGCATGGTGTGCCAACTGGCCGGTCCGTCTCCTGTGTTCTACTCTTCCTCGCCATAGACTGCACCTTCGTCTTGAACCCCACCCCCGTACATGGAGATCACAGATGGAGGATGTCAGCTGCCGCCGTAGAATAGGTTTACGGTCGGGTTTCTTTTATTTTTCTGTCCTATAAAAGTTTGAAATGTAATGAAAATATGCCGTGTTTGCATTAATCTCGGCCAGTGTATATGAACTTTCACAACAATATAGTATATTGTAGGAGTACTAGCAAGATGCCCGTGCATTGTATGGAACATGAAGATCTTGTGGGAGAAAAGGATGAACGAGGGAAGGCCTTATCTGCAAATGTGGAGAGGAGTGCGGGTAAATTGTCATAGTTACCTTCTTATCCATTAGATATAGATCGGATGGCCTATATTGTAGGATGGCAGGCACACCATCATCACCAACTCTGCTTTTTATATATTATTGAACCGAGGCAAAGCTAACATGCAAAGTAAATAAACACACAGGGTCTACATACACAATTTATCTAAGGCACTCCAATAGTACGTCCACTCCACATTCATGCATTTCACATCTTTCTACATCTACGGGAACCTATGAAAGGGTTTACGTAAATTGCCTCTCTCTCTCCTCCCTGATTTTCATGATGGTGGGCCCCTCCCTCCCCCCAATATACAATCAACAGCTCACATGTTTCACATTACGTTAATTACGTAACTGGGATTACGTAGGTGTAGCATTACTCGTCTAAAAAAACACAACTAAGCCAACCTCCCAGCATATCGGACGGGAAAAGACCTAGCCGCGCTATTTTAGTATAGATGGATCGCACGAAGCACAACGTTTTTTTAGGGGGCGAAGCACCTAGTTTAAAAGGAAAAAGGGGGTACACTCACAGCACCCCTGTCGCGGTCGCATTGCACCCCACACACATTCGGTCCTACACACGGCTCATGCAAACGAAATGCGCTTCGACTTGCCTCTTCACTGACCCGTGGGACTGCACTTGGAGAAACCGACCATGTGCCAAACTCCCCCGCCCACTGCGCAAAAATCCCCCCCAAAGAAAATTCCCCCCAAATCCCAAATTCAACCGCCCTTCGGCCAACTAGCCAATAATATTCCCCAAACCACCCTCCCCCCGTCCCCCTCCACTCCATTCGCTCCGCCAAAGCCGCCCTCCCCGCTGCGCCGATATGTCAGCGCCACGGTTCGTCGAGGGGATGCAAGGCGATCCTCTCGCTCCACATTACGCTCTCGTAGACTGTCGTCCTTGAGCCGTGCCGCCACCGCTGGTGACGTTCTTGTGGAGGCGCACGACGGTCAGCACCGCCACTGCTGGCAACGTTCATGTGGAGACGCATGGCAGGAAGCTTCTCCCACGGTACGCGCATTCTAGACTGAGGCCCCATGCATGTTGGTGTAGCGCTAAATGTTAGCTGATGGACGATGTTAATCTCACTATTTGCCGAAGTAGTTTACAGTCAATATGCTCTGCTTAAGAAGCTTCCTTGCCCTGTTCTGCACTCAATCTGCTTAGCTAAGATGGCATGTCAAGCCTGATTAGTTGCTAAAATATCCTACCATATATTTATTATGACATACATTGCCACGGTCTAGTAGCCAATCTGTTAGGTGAAATAGCTCTACAACGTTTTATACTCGATCTTTGTTCGATGGTTGTGTGCTCGGCCTCATTGAATGCTGAAACAGCCTGCCATAATTTAGCACTCACATCTATTTGCTGAATTAGCTTTAAATATATTTCATTAGTTCGATCTGCTTGTCCAAATATCTTGCCATAGCTTTAGACATCGACCTAGGTATTTTTTTTCTAGACTTCATAAAAAGCATATATGTTTTTCCTATAATATCTAGTAGAAGAACTAATTTGTATGTCTAACAGATGGACATGACTTGGATAACTTCTACTCGAAGATTCTCCGCTGCATATGTCGAGGGGGTTGAAAACTTCATGAACTTTATCAGAGCTGAGTATGGTTGTCCGAAATCAGATGTGCTCTGCCCATGTAGTAGTTGTACGAATTCAGTTACAAGACCCCAGTCAACTGTGCAAAATCATCTATACTTGTATGGGATGTCAGTCACATATACTAGGTGGGTTCATCATGGTGGAGCTGTGAACGTCAAAGTTACTAACTACGTGGAAGCAGCAGATCACCATCTTGATCTGCCTGATGCTCAGGTGGAAGAGGAGGAGGAGGTGGTGGTGGCGAAGCCAGTGAGTTTGACCAACATTGAAACAATGCTACGAAATTCTCATGCATTTCATGAACTTTCACCTACAGAAGACACACGGTGGGCCTGCATGTTGGATCAATGCAACGTGGCTGTCACCCCAAGAAATAAGCTGTCAGTATTCTTAGCTATGGTCACCTTTCTTTAGGTGAATACATCTGAGCGGATGACCAACAAATCATTCGATGTGATGTTGGCTGCTTTCCACAAAGCTTTCCCAGATGTGCTTGAGCTGCCACACACCTACAGTAAAATGAAGAATTTCCTTCGTGCAGCTGGAATTGGATATGATATGATCCATGTTTGTAAGAATAATTGTGTTTTGTTCCGTAAGGATTATACCAACTTAAGTGAATGCTCGAAATGCAAATCATCAGGATGGAAAGATGGCGATGTTGTGAAGAGGATTCCTCAGAATGTTCCGGGACATTTTCCAATTACACCAAGATTGCAGAGGTTGTTTCATGATACTGAAACAAGAGAGGATGTATTTTGGCATTCTAGGAACCATGAGTACAGAGATTAGAATGTAATGAGCCATCCATCACATGATAGTGAGTGGAAAAGCTTCAATTAGAAACACAAAAAGTTTGCTGCTGACCCGAGAAACATTAGACTTGGCTTAGCTTCAGATGGATTTAACCCATTTGGCCACCAGAGCGCCACATATAGCATGTGGCCAGTGCTTGTTATCCCTTACAACATGCCTCCAAATGTCTGCACCAAGGAATCAAACTACATGATGGCCTTGCTCATCCTAGGTCCAAAAAGTCCTGGAAAGGATTTTGATTTATTCATGGAGCCTCTTGTGGAGGAACTTCAACAGCTATGGAGGGGTGTTCTCACTCGAGACCTATATAGCAACCCACCAGCTAATTTCTTTCTGCGTGCTGTTATAATTTGGTGCATCCATGATTATCCGGCTTTGGGCAATATGTCAGGGCGAACGACACATGGTTACAATGCATGTGTTCGTTGTGACAGGAATCCGCTGTCATACGAAATACTTAGCAAGACCTGTTACATTGGACACCGCTGTTTCCTTGCCAAGGACAAGTCGCGTCCTACAAAATACTGAAGTCATGTGATGCAAAGCATGAAAACTGTGATGCGCCAAAGAGGCTCACCGCCGATGAGTTGCAACTGGAATTAGAGAAGGTCAGGCATATTATACCAGGAAACCATCCTGGTAATGGTAGTGGGAAAAGGAAGCGTGGCAGGGCAGAAGAGAGATTGTTGTTTACCAACAGGTCCACCTTGTCAAACTTGGAGTATTGGAAAGATTTGGATCTACGGCATAATCTTGATGTGATGCACATAGAGAAAAATATATCTGACAGCATTATCGGCACACTTCTTAATATTGAAGGCAAGACGAAAGATACCTGGGTATCAGAAAGGATTTGCAGGCGGAAGATGAAGGTAAACCACGGGTTATGGCACCAGCTGTGTACGTCTTGGACAAGGTAAAAGAAAAGAATTCTGTGAGGTCCTGTCACATGTGAGATTCCCACATGGATTTTCTTCCAACCCTGAAAGGAGAGTCAGTGCAGATGGAAACAAGGTACAAGGGTTGAAAACTCATGACTGCCATGTCCTACTTCAAACCTGTTATCCTTAGAGGATTGGGCCGCCCTGACTTATACAGAGCAGTTGCAGAGTTGGGACAATTCTTCAAGGAACTCTGCAGTAGAAATATCAGGGTAGATGCTTTGGAGCGTCTTAGAGACAAGATACCAACTATCCTATGCGAGCTTGAGAAGATATATCCTCCATGCTTCTTTGATGTGATGGTGCATTTGGTTGTTCATCTACCAGATGAAGGACTACTTAGAGGTCCAGTATAGTATGGCTGGATGTACCCTATTGAAAGGCGGCTAGGAACTTTCAAGGGCTATGTTAGGAATAGAGGTAGACCCGAGGGTTCCATTGCAGAGGCCTACATTGCTACAGAAGCGTTGACATTCTGCTCAAAATACATTAAAACATTCGATGAGCTTAGCAAAGAGGTGGGTGAAGACAATCCCGGGCTCAATGTTTTCGATTATTCTATTCGAGTTATAGGGAAGACTCGACAAGAGGACAAACCTAAAGATTTTGACAAAATGGTTTGGTATGTGTTGAATAATTTCCTGAGATACTACCTTATATCAAGTAAGTGCTAAGTACTGCAGCTTATACATCGTAATCTACTAAACTTCAGCACATTCTTATATATTTAAATGTTTGACGCCATCACTATGTTGTGTAGCATCTACAAACAGGAGTTACTGCTGCAAAATCCAAGAAACATTGACAAACTAGTTATGGCAGGATTTGCGAAATGGTTCAAGAACCATGTAAGCTTTTGAATTGCGCTATGAGTTTTTTCAATATATTGAGTACATAAGATGATCAGCTTGTCTATTTTCTATCCATAGGTTAAGAAGATGCGGGAGGATGGGCAGGCAGTTGATGATGCCCTTTACGCACTAGCAATGGGTCCTGATACTCGGGAAAGACATTAGGAATCTTGAATTCTTGGAGATGTGCACTACAACACCTGTGCACGCGACGAAGGCAGGAAGACACAAAACAGTGCTATCATGAGCACGGATACGTACGACAGAGAGACAACTGAAATGTATGCTAACATAATAGATATTGTTCAGCTGCAGTATGTCTCCAGTTTCGAGGATCATCGGTGTGTGTGGTTCTGTTGTGCTGTCGTTGGTATAACCTGTTTTCCAGGATCGCAAAACCCAGAGTTGATGATTATTTAAAATCCATCAGTGTCAAGGCGGCGTACCAGACCAACAAGCCTTTTATTTTGGCAAATCAAGCAACACAGATATTTTTCTTGGAATACACATTTGCACATAGTGATGACTTGAGAGTATTGCAAAGGTTTGAGCAGAGGAATTCGTTTAATGAAGTTGCACAACAAGATGATTCTTACAATGTTCCTGACATACAAGATTCCACAGATGTTCCTAATATCTTTGTGAACCATCACGTCAATGACGCTGGCGAAAAGATTTCCTGTCGTGATGTGGACATACAAGAGTTGATCAAGAAGAAGCCAACGTTCGAGGACATTGATGATGAAGAAGAAGATGACACTCTGGGGAATTACGATTCAGACTGATACACATTGCGAAGATGTTGATGCTGCTGCGGATGATGATTAGATTGCTTTTGTCGTATTTTCCATTCAGAAGACATTTTTTATCTATTATGTGAAATTGTGTTTGCTATGACAACTGAAACCTGATGAACGTGTTGTTTAGTATTTTGCTATGAGAACATCACTTTTTATGTATGTCCATTTGTGTTTGGTGATTGTATGACGACTAAAACATGATGACATTGTTGTTTAGTTGTACTCATATTTGTCTATGAAACTTAAATTTCATGACATAGTTTGCTGTTGGACTGCAAATTTGCTCGACATCTTCGAATGGGAACAAATCTGACCCGACAGGGCCTCTGCTAATTTATTTATTTATTACCAAAAGGGCCTATACTATTTATTTATTTATGAGAAAAGGGGATACCCCCCGATTTCTGTTAATAGAAATCATTAGATGTCCACAAAACTACGCCCAGCCTGCTACACAGGTTTCATTCATTACTAGTTTCAGCAAAGTGCTCATGTCATAGCCACTGAATACATCACGAGTGCTACATACACTGCAAATAAACAGACAAACATCCTACAGAGCACATCGATTTTCCCATTATCTTCACAAGCTCTTTCATCTCCTCAATGTTGTCCAGGCCGTTCAGCAGCTGTTGCTTGGCCATGATTAGAGGAATTGCATCTTCCTCTTCTGCCGTTCCTTCAGTTACTTGTCCAACACCCCAACCTGCTGGTATTGGGATTCCTCGGCTTACCAAATAATCAGCGTAGTTCCGTTCCCCCACATCAGCAACTTCCCAGAAATACAAATCACACGAATCTTCCCTTTTCTACACGAATCAAATTGGAAGATCATCAACCAAACTATTAAAAAAATCAGCAACTAAAAGCAGCAGAACAACACTTAAACGTATTATTACCCCATGATTCGGGCATTTGTAGAAGACTCGGTCAGGGTTGAGGATTGTGGTTGAGACGCGACAGATGACTCTGCGTGATTTGCAGCAGTGGCACCACACCAACGGCAGTGGGTTGCAATGAGCAACCGGCTGCGGTGTGTGTGCCGACGGGGGTGTGATGAGACCCACAAGCGATGGTACGGGTGGCGACTTGGCGCATATCTGGTTGTTGCCTGCTGAAGAGCATGTGGACGAGCAGCCAGCGGACATGGTTGCTGCGGCCAGAGCTTCTGATGCTAGGAAGAGTAAGTAGAGAAGAGGAGACACGAACGTTGGATATGTCAGTTTCATGACTTGCAGAGTAGCATAGCACCATATATAGTCATAGTCTAGGTTTGGATTGGAACCAGCTACAGGAGCACGTCTCTCTTTTTTCTAAAACTCAGCAACGTCTCTTTGCTGGTACACTAGCTTGTTCTGTATGCCCTCTCAAGTCTTTGATTTTCTTTCTTTTTTTTGCAAGGAAGGAAGGAGGACAAAATTGAGAGTTCCTGGGACTCGAACCCAAGACCTCTCGGTTGAAAGCCAAGGGTGCTAGCCACTTATGTGGCAAACGTTCCCTGGGAGAAGGATGGCATACGAACGCATTTTACTCACAGTTTTAGTTGTGATGCAAGATCGAACGGTCGCAGTTTCGGGAATGTTATCAGGCAAACAAGCCGATTTTTTCTTTTCTTCTTATACATAAAAAAGTATGCTACTTGGTGTCAGCTTAGTCAACAAACGATTGTGCCAACCTTGACCGTTGGATTGACATTCAACGTCTATCGTGTTTCTTCAGTCTCTTCTTCCTCTAGCTGCCAAAGCCAAACAAGCCCCTGAGGGACCGCCTGCTCCCGCCTCCCACGGCTGGTTGTGCTGCCACGCATGCATCGTGGCCCCATCGCACCCTAAAACTCTATGCATCTTCCCAGGCTCCTGTTCGTTCCTGTCCGAGGCCTCACAATCGTCCTCCGCCTTGGTTTGCTCGCCAAAGCGCCGCCCTCCGGTGTTGTCAACATGGTCAACAACCAAGAGGAATAAGGAGATGACTGTACATGGTGAGGATGACAGTAGGGATCCAGAAGCACGCATAGTAATTTTATTTTTTCGGGACGGAGAAGGGTATCAACTGGGTTGTTCGGGAGCTGTGGCCCGTCTAGCACATGACCAACCCAGTTTGTTTTTTTCCATTTTGAAAATGGCTAGCCCAGCTATTTTGTTTTGTGTAGAATAACCAACGTAGGCCTACTTGTTTTTCTACGCCTTGTTGGGCCGGAAATCTTTCAAGACGAGGAGGGATGCATTTTGCCCAGAAAATGGGCTATAAGTAATAAGAAATGGGCTATAAGTAATATTAAATGTGCTGTAAAATGAAAAAATACAGCAAACAGGAAATTAGTTCCAAAATACTTTTTTCTTTCGGATTTTGATATTTTAAATTTCATTGTTTTTGTGCGGGTAAGATTTCATTGGATTTAAATTAAGGTATGTTTAGTTTTTAAATTAATTTGAATCTGTCTAGAAATTTCGGGCTGTATGATGTTCGGGACAGATTTGGAGGCTGACTTGTGGGTCTACTAGGTTGACGTGTATGAAAGGCTTTGCCAACTTAGTCCACAAACGATTTTAGCAGTAGTGACCATTGGATGTTAATCCAACGGCCGTGCTGCTTCTTCAATATTTGATCTTCCTGCTCCAGCCGCCCAAACCAGCGCCGGTGGGACTGGCTGCACCCGCCTCCCGTGGCCGGCTGTGCTGCCGCATAGGCCGCACCGCCCCACCCTACTCCATTGCTGGCCAGGCCATTCCTCTACTCACCCACACCTCCTGTTATTTTTCGGCGACGACAGCCAGACATGTAAAGTCTCGTACTCCCGACCACGTGGGCAACCACTGTCAAGTCTTCCCGGGCTCCATGTTGTTCCCTTCTTAGGCCTCGCCGCCGTCCACCGCTTTGGTGCTCTCGGCGCGCCGTGGTCAATGTGGTCAATGAACGACCTCCATCGGACGTGGACTGTACGTGGAGAGGCTGACAGCTGGGTCCACGGCCGCACACAAGGAAATGCCTCCTTATTACGTGCAAAATAATTATTCCTCCACCTGACATCTAGGACCCACCGGAAGGGCCTCTTTATTTCGCCAAAAAATGTCCCCCCCCCCACTGACAGGTCAGACCCACCAGCTATATCTTTGCACGCAAGGAAGTGCCTCCTTATAACGCACAAAAAATGAATACTCCCCCTGCTAGCTGGGACCCAGCATAGTGGGAGGCTTACATGTGGGCCTACTAAGTTGACGGGGACGGAGGGCTTTGTCAACTTAGTCAATATGAACGATTCCAGCTCCAGCAACATACGATGTCCATCCAACGGCCCTAGTGCTTCTTCAACCTCTGGTCTTCTTGCTCCAGCCGCCCAAAGCAACGCCGGTCGTGCCGCCTGCTCCTGCCTCCCGTGGTCGACTGTGCTGCCGTGGAGGCCTCACCGCCCTACTACTCCCACCACTGGCTAGGCCCTACGGCGACGGCAGCCTCACACCACAGTTGTCGGTGGGAACGACACCTATGGGATCACTCGGATCCCTTCTACGGTCGGCGGGCGTGGGGTCGTGAGAAGAGCAGGTTTAGGAGCTAGCACACAGATCGTTTACCCAGGTTCAGGCCGCAAGGATGCCTAAAACCCTAGTCCTGCTTTGGTGGATGTATTGAGTGCTCTTGAGCTTTCTGAACTAGCTACGGTGGTTGTGCCGTCCCAAAAAGCCGAAATCCTCTCCTGGTCGCCTCGGTCCTCCTTTTATAGGAAAAAGGGGCTGCCGTAGTGGCACACATGAGGTGGAAAGGCCTACAGTGCGCGAGCTTATCGCACAGCATTACGGGACAAAGTGCATTAAATGCACTACGTAGGTGTCCATTAAAATTTATCGGGGACGGGAACGATGCCCGTCCTGTCCGTCGCCGCTTTGCCTCTGTTCGAGACGTGCCCAGACGAGCGATGCATGTAGCGCCATGTAGGCAGGCAAGCAGCTGAGGTGGCGCGGTGGTAGGGCCTTCATGAAGATCGGCATGCCGCCACGCAGGTGCTTGCTGGTTTGTCTTGGAAGCTGCATGCTGCCACACAGGTGCCTGCCCAGCTGGTTGGGCTGGCAGCTGCATGCGAACGGCGGCAGAGTCCTGGTTGGTGCGGGTTTGGCAGTGGCCCTGCTGATGCCCTCGGCAAGGGTCTTGTCGGGGGACCCGAAAAGGGTCTTGCCGCGGCGTTGCTGTCATCCCCAGCAAGGGGGTCATGCGTGGGGCGGTCCCCGCACGCATGCGTCACATCATGGTAAAGAGGCGTCCCGTGCCTTCCCCGTAAAAAAGGAAACGGCCGCGGGCACACTGCTCATTTACCCCCTATGTCTTCTCCAATCTCAAAGCCGTCGTTCCTTCCTTCTTCCTCAACCCTTGCTCGCCGCCGCTGCACCTTTGCTGCCCTTTCCCTTCCACCGTTCGCAGCCGCCATGACACCCAAGACTGGCAAGGGCAAGGGAGTGGCCAAGAACGCTGGAGGGGCGAAGCCGCCGGAGAAGGAGTTGGCGGCGCGAAGGGCGAAGCTCGCCTACTTTCCCTCGACGGTCGATGCGGCCCACATTCAGGACAACTTCAGGCCGCTGTGGGGAGTCAACACGGGGGGAGAGACAACGGGGCACCCTGCCACACGCGTCATCCCCGCCAATTGCGGCAAAGCCACCCCGAATCGGTATCTGTTTTTTGTCGATTACTTCTCCTGCGGCCTCTGACCCCCCTTCTCCGATTTCTTCAATGACATCATGCATACCTTCGGCTTCTACCTCCTGGATTTTACCCCAAATGTCGTGGCGTGCATGGCTCTCTTCGCCCATCTCTGCGAGGGCCTCGCTGGAGTGCATCACAACACGGCGCTCTTCCACCACTACTTCATCCCTCGGATCCGGCAGGGAGGCACCATCTGTGGTTGTGTCGCCTGGATCCCGAGGTCCAAGGGGACATACCCGGAGGGCGCTTAGAAGGAGAGGTGGGAGGAGTGGCGGGCCCGGTGGTGCTGGATTGAAGAGGAGGATCTACAAGAGTTCTGCCAGGTTTGCCAGGCACCGCCAGTTCGCGGCAATGATTCGAGCAGCGTCAACGCCGAAGACGCAAAGCTCACGGTCACCACCACCAGGATTCTTCGCCTCACCGAGGCCGGGCTCACCCTTGAGATGATCAGGGCGGATTTCATCCGTCGCCGAATCACTCCACTGCATAACAAGGGGAGGCCGGCCTGGCTCTTCACGAACGCGGCGGACATCATGCGACTCCGCCCCGGCCTCGACCACAACTTCACCGTGTTGGCGCATGCTCACTTCTTCCAGCAGCTCTTCCAGCTCGATGTGGACCGTGACGACAGGGCCGAGAGGTCCGGCAAGGCTGTGAAGGCTAGCAAGGTCGTCAAGGGGCCCTTGTTTGGGTTGTCGACGGGGGTGGTCCCGCTGAGCAACAACTCGCGCCAGACCGACATCATCGCCATGATGCCGGAGTGCAACGCGCACGGCCCCATCTGGAACTGGGTCACACCGCCAGAGGAGCAGGTGTAGGAGTTTTTGACACCCTGGAGGAGAAGTACATCCGCGAGGAGCCGCGGCTCGTCGAGGACACCACCCAGGCGGAGCTAGACTACATCGCCGCCAGGGTGGCGGAGGTGGAGCTCGCCAGGGAAGCTGGCAGCGCCGGTGGCGTGGAGGACAAAGCCGCAACGGCCGTAGAAGAGAAGGAGCTCTCCCAGTGGGTGGAGTCTGCTGGGGAGGCCAGCAGCGCCGGCACCGGGGCTTCTCTTATTGGAGACGACGACGACGAGCCGTCCGAGGAGGAGGCTGAAGCTGTCGAGCCCCCAGCCGCAGGGAAAGGGCGAGTCCTGCGATGGGCCACCTCCAGCGGGCCGGTTCGGCCTGGCAGGGCCATGCCACCCCAGCAAGCCCAGGAGACGTATGTGCGCCAAGCGAGGACCGCGGCGGCGAAGAAGTTGGTGAAGGCCGCGGTGGCGAAGAAGAAAGCATCTGCTTCTTCTTTGTCTAAGCGTTCCCCAACTCCACCTGCTTCCCCTCCTCCGGCAGGTGACGACATGGAGGTCTTCTTCAACCTCGGGTCTCTCAGCCCGAGGAGGAACAGGAAGGCAGCGGAAGAAGAAATGGGGGACGAGTAAGTGCTTCAACTCTTGTCATCTCCGTCCCTTTGGGTTGTATCTCTTTTCTTGACTTGGCTTCATCTTGGCAGGGATACGAAGATACTGGCCCAGAGGGTGAAGAGGGACAGGTCTTCGGCGGGCGGCCAGCCCCCGGCGGGCACCTCTAAGGCACCACTGGTGGTGGTGAGCAGTCCGGACAACAGCCCCGGCATAAGTTCCCCACTCACTCCCCGTCGATGTGTGCCAAGGGCATGATCCTTGGTGCTGACCTTGGCGTGATCACAGGAGGAGGACAGCAGCAGGAGGAGGACAGCATAATCAAGACTACTGGAGTTCATCGGGGACACATTGGTACCAGAGTGATGTTCACAGATATAGTTCACTTCCTTTAGAAAAGTATGGTTAGTTCTCTTGCAAACGTATAGTTCAAACATAGGAAAATGTCCAGTATGGTGTGTCATGTGCATGTAGTGCACTCTTATGTATTACAGTGGCCATGAATGCTCCCATCACGAAGGGCAACAAACAGGCAAAACAAAATACCCCGTATCTCGTGCTATGCTGCCTGACCTGGTGTAAGCTCTCTTTATCTGAACTGAACGAACACCAATATATGAACCGTAGGGGAGATATATTCTGTACAAAACAAAGAGGAGGAACTTCAGCTGGAGTTGTATCCTATACAAAACAAGATGAATAGCTTGAGCTACTATTGATACTTATTTTCACTTGTGGTCTACTACTGATTCATTCAATATCATGCTAATTCTTTCCACAAATTTATGCTCTATAGGTGCTTGCCGAAATGCCTTGGAAAACAAAACATTTTTCCGTTGTTTTGTACTTGGTATAATAGAGCAAAAAGGAATTTCCTTATTTTTAGAGCTACATGTCACATTGCTTTAAATTCTTATATGTGCACAGATGGAGTTCATGTTTATGAATCTTATATGTACGAAAACTTAAATTACATCACTTCTCTCATGTACATGCATCGCTACAAGGGGTTACAAAGGAAAACTATGTATACACACACCCCATAACACTCTGTCCCTGTGTATTTTTTAACTAGCTAATGCGGGCATTCCGCCAATTCACTGTAGGCAAAAAAACCTCATAGTTGAACCGAGGACAATGGGAGGTTCGATGAACACAATTTTGATAGTTCGAAAACGACAGTTAGAAAAAAGATAGCTGATTTATAAAAGAAGTTCTCAAAGTTTAATTACTCTCCCCACCTACGTTGATACACTCGGGGAGTTCATGTACTACTAGTGCTCTCTATGCTCTCCTTTCTATTTTGGTGATGTCCACATATCGACAAAAAAATATAGTGGAGAGTTCACATATTACTAGCATATGAGTTCAAACAATATAACATGAAAAGTTTATATGAAAATCAATCTCCACTTTCCCGTCTATTTTGGTTAATGTTCACAAAAACACAAAAAGAATTGTATGAAAAGTTCATATAGTAATCATATACAAGTACAAAAAACAAAACTCAGAAGTTCAAAACAAAAATGTGGGGTTATGAAACAAGCTCAATTCTAACAAACGATTGAGAAGTTACAAAGAAAACAGTACAAGAAACAGAGTAAAGTCCAATATGTGAAAATAACTCAGTACTAGCGCTTTCGGAGGGGAAAACAACATGATGAGTCTTACTGTATTCAAAATTACTCTTAAATGGTAGAGAATTTGAGAAAATATTGAACATGGCTAAGTTTCGCGTTTGTGTTAGCTTTCCAACTATATATTTTTTGCCCTATTTTGATAAAAAAAACAATCATGTTCGAAACCAATTGTCATCATATTCCAATTTGAATTTAAACAGTAAGGAATTAGGAAAAACTTTATATACGCAGAAGTTGCACATTTTTCATACCTTTCCAACGCCATATCATTTGCGTCAATCCGACAAAGTGTATGCAAAAATCATGAAAATACTTTTCACACAGAGTTTCACCTGTTTCCAAATTTCTTTTAAATCATACATAATTTGAAAAACCATTCTATATTGGAAGATGTGGATTTTCACCAGCTTTCAATGCCATCTCATTTGCTCAATTCCGACAAACCATTTGAAAACAAACTCCAAAATACGGTTCACGTTTTCGGTTTGAAAAAACATTTTTTTTCAAAACTGCTCTTAAACCATGATGATTTTGCAAAAAAAATGTTCTATATGATTGTAATCTAGATGTCAAGAGCTTTCTAACGATATATTACACGCCTCATTCTGACGAAAAAATCCATGATTTTTTTTACATAAACGAGACGATCAGTTCAACGAAACAACATTATCAGTACAACTGCTACGCGAAACTATATATATTAAAATGGGTTGATACACCAGAAGTACATAGTCATAGGCCAGGTGTCGCTACTCTTTATTCAGCCAAGGTAGTCAGAATCCCGATTCGACTCCTAGAATCCTACGACTTCACGATCCTACGGAAGCATGTCAATCCAAATCCCACTATGAATCCGGATCAGGTATAATCCATGATGGGTCGCGATCCAAATCAAAGGATCTTGTAGAAAACTATACAATCCCGACTATGCTATGAACTACTGCCGATTCTACTAACTTATCTAAGCCATTTTTTAGTTGTAGCAAAATAGTATGCCATCATCCAAACCCCTTTTCATATACCTCATGGACCTTTATTCCCCTCCCAAGTCCAAACGTTCAGCCATAGACACCTTTGATCTAGCTCTGAGAAACCCTAGATCGAAATTGAGGATCAGACTGGTCAACATATGGAATTGGCGTGAAAAGGAGGATGCTTCAAGATTGATCGGAGAAGGAGAGCAAGACCCTTCAAGATTTAACACTGTAGGTCAGATAGACAAGTGATCGACTATTCACACACTCTAAAAAGAACATAAGTAAATTTCATGCATTGAAGGTTTAAATGTTCTATATATTTCCCTCTCATATATGTTCCATACATGCGAGCTAGATGATAGGTTAGCCATAAAAAGAAGTGGAATACAACTAGCATTTATGTGTATGTTCTTTGCTCCATATTTAGTGTCAAAACTCTATAGAACCCATATAAATTTTTAGTGTGCATACAAAATATATTATTTGATTAAGTCTAGTAGAATTCTCGATTCTACGACTCGATCTTACGACTAGATTATGTCTGAGGAAAACCGATCCGACTCTGAATCCCGACTCTGACTAACTTGTATCCAGCCACACTGTTTGCTAGGAACATTCGATGAAATTTCCATTTAGGTGCCGGTAAAATGGCATCACGGGGTTGTGATAGCGGCATTGCTTTAGCCATCCAGGTGGTTTATTATATTTTTGACACAATCAAAGTAGTCTCCTGGGCTCTTTACTAGACATGTTAACTTGTGAATTAGACAAACGTAATTCGGACAAACAGGATTAACCCCGAAACATGATCGGGTAAGCTTAGCCATCGATCGTTCGTAGGAAGCAAGACTCGATCAAAGGGTGAAAAACATGGTGTAGATCCAGGACCACCTTTATTATATGTGTAGGCAGGTTGCATGCTAGCTTGCAAGGCGACGGGACAATTTTTGATGGCGATGACGAGATGAATATTGGCGAAAAGGTTTCCTTGGCATTGGCAGCTTGAGGCACAAGACTTTGGGCAGCTCTGCTGTTTTTCTGTTGTCTGATTAGCTAGGCTTCATGAAAGGTAGATTAGATCTGCATGTGCAAGAGGTTTCGTGCGCACTACCGGAGATTTCTTTGGTGTGCAGTGCTGCACCCAAGAGAGAGAAAATAAGATGGACATAAAGGGACGTGCCACCAGTGTTTTCGTCGGCATTCTGTTTAGTCGTTTGACAGTTAATCTATTGTTTTTTAACATAACACATATACAAACGCTCATATATTGATCATATCTCTATCAGCACCTTGAAGAGACTGAACTGTCATATCATTTTAAAATTGATGAAGTCGCCACACACACCTTTATAGTCCACGGGGATGTCTCTTTCCACTGAATACGCATCGCCAGATGACCTGAAATTAACTTAGAAAAATGCAAGCCAAGTTTAGGACTTGAACTCTACTGGGCTGCAGATACTACTATCCTACTAACCATCCAACCACAGATTAGTTTATAATTAATTTGCTATTAGCTGATTATCTTGTGTGCACCAACAATCTTGCATTTTCACTACATGTTTTTTAATTGGAGCACAATAACCTGGGAATGTTCCCGGCCAAAGATGGCATTTGCGAACAGCCCAGATGGAATTTTTAGTGTTGCTCGGCTGGTATTTTTAGGGTAGTGCATGGGAATTCGTTTATTTGAAGGCAGATTTCTTCATAAATTATCACCCGTGGAATTTGGATCCCGTGGCAGTGAGGTAGTTCACTGGGAAAATGTCTTGGGGAACGTCAGCTACATAGTGTTTCCCTTTTTAGTTATGTCTCAAAATATATACTAATATATGCAATTGAAAGGTATAGGAATAGTGTCCGGTGCATCAAATCGATACTGGTTCGAAGGGATTCTATGGTCCAGTCGTTTTACTACTCCAGATTTCCTGTGAAAGTTCATGTAATAGGTGAATAATGCTTGACCTGCTTGACCTACAAAGAATCTGCAATCGTTTTAGTTAACTTTCCAAACTAATTAATCCCTCCCCCTCTAAATTCAATTGGGGTGGGCCCCTTCATTCCTCTATTACGAACTATAATTCTAATCAGCTTGCATGTAAAAAATTTAAGTAATCTTTTGTAGATGTAGCATTACTCGTACTAGGTACTTCACTCAGTCTAGGGCGGGGTATTTTTCGAGCCTGAGGGGTACTTTAGGTACTTCACTGTTTTAAACAATCCAACGACTTCCCTCCCAAAACAAATTGACGGGTAAAATGGGAAGAGAGAGAATTTATTTTAGTCACTGCTCTTCTCCTCTCCTGTCGCGTCCTACACCAGGCTGTGCTAGGGTTTGAGGCCTCCCCGGGCAGACCGAGTCCGTCTTGCAGCGTCAATCCCCTGCATATGCCCCCGTGTGCGTCCACCCCCAGGAGATAGAGGCAGTGGTGGCGCCGTTCGAGCTGCTAGCGGCTTGCCACGGGATGGGGATCAGCTGGTCGGCGAGGGTCGACCGCTGACTGGAGGCATGGCAAGGAGGAGGCGCGCACGGTTCTAGGATCCACTAGGGCTTGCACGAGAAGGAAGGGAGTCATGCAGCTGCATGATGGCGAGCTCGAGTTCTGTGACCTCATCAATCTCACAGACAAGATCTCGGAATGTTTACGCTGCTTGAGTTCTTCCTAAATTCGCTATTTCGGCCAGCCGTGAGCCCTAGTTTTGCCAAGATTTGTAGTTTTGGTCGTCAACGTGTGTGATTTGGAATAATTGATTGATTTCTGTGGTGAAATAGGAGCAATCACATGATGTAATTCATACTCTGGTGGCAAGGCCCGAGACATTCATGTTGTCATTTTAATGGTTATAAGTGCTTTGACAAATGTAATTTGGATCATTTGATCATCTATAGATATTTTTTGGTTGTGCATATTTGAAGGTAAATCAAAATTGGATTTGATGATAGAATGGTTGATAACTAAGTTGAGACAATGATGTTTGGATTGTTAGTACGAGATTAAATTGTGGTCAAAGTAATTAAACTATTGGATTGTTAATCATGTGAAATTATTTCAGGAAATGATTTCACTATTGATACAATTATAAATCATATTTTTTATTTGCCATTTTAATTTGTCTGATACATGGTACTTAGTTGATTTTGGATTGGTAGGCGAGAGAGATATCATAATCTTGGGATTGTGGTATAGACTTGTCTTGCTGAATATTTATGATGGTCCCTTTTTCATGTCTAATTGGTGGATTGGAGTAATCAATGAGAACTCATTGTTGGATATGATTCCCACTAATCCCTCGGTAGGATGCCTTGGAGAGGTGATTAGGTCTGAGGTGAAGCACGGTGGCGATTTTACCTTGGTTTGAGCCGACTCGATGGAGGTAAAAGCCTACTACCGCTCTTTGTATATTGCGATAGGGGTGTACAAAGTACACGTATAGAACAAAGGAATTGTCTGTCCTCTATTGATTAGCCCGACCCCGTTATATAACATATCGGGGCCCCTAGGGTTACACATCCTACTTGGGTACATCGGTGGAGTAGGGATTCCTCCGCGACCATGTCTTCCCTCACTTGGATGATAAGTCTTTCATAGTCTTCTCGTAGAATGCCATAGGCCGCCCAATGTTGCTCGGGCATAACCAATCTAGGGGTCCTCGGGGTAGCCCATCAACCGTCAACTAACATGGCAAGCTAGCCCTGGGTTCAAATTTGGCCGCACCTCAGACAACACTGATGGGCGTTATTTTTACGCTCATCACGCTTGACTTTAAAGCCGTTTATTTTATGAAGACCAAGATATCCGCTCTGATATTGCCACTAATGACTAATGAATGCAAAGGATTTCAAAATCCTATCTTTCTTTGTTTCCACAGGAAATGGGGCTAAACATGGATGAAATCAAGCATATACATGGAAAGTAGTAAAGATGAAATAAGGACTATCAAGTGGAAGGCACAGGATAGAAGCGAGAGTGCAATATGGCCTATATGAGTTGCGAGGGGCACCCCCTTGTACAACCCTACAAATATCATAAAGGGGCCAATGCCGGAAACACAACATGACATATCGAGACCTGCATATTCGCCATCCATAGCATTGATGGACGTATTATGATGTGTTGTATGTGTGAAATAAAATTGCTTCGTAGTTGTCTCTTGTCTAATTCACGATCTTTCTCCCTATAGGTACCCAGGGTCACAGAGATCTAGCCACGAAGAGGCAAAGGGAAAAAGACCATGAAATGCCATTTTGAACACTAGTGATAGAAATGTTTAGTAAAGTGGTGTGAATCCTATCTCTAGGGATACAAGATGTGAAGTCATCAAACGCCCAATGCTTTTTACTGATTTATCTTAATTACCGAGGCAACCCCGCGCGACTGATACATAGGGCCTTCGGTTGGACAACTAACTCATGATGCATGACATGTGCTGCCCGAGATGTAATTTGGACACATCCCGCACTTTGATACGTTGCAAGCACATCTTCACGCTGACTTCCAGAGCACAAATGACTAACATGATGACCCCATTTGCCAATATATGGTTGATAATAAATCCTCATATCCATGCATATTTTTATTTATAAGAGTTTAACCATGCAAATTGATTTTGATCCGGTCCAAAAACTGGAATTTAACTCTCTTTCAAAGCTTGCTCGAAACCTTTGTCTGAAAGGTGCACTTCCTCTCATGGGTTCGAATACTCAGGTTCACCTCTGGGAAAAAGGAGAGAATCCTTTCTGCTCCTTTATCGGATCACTAAAAAGATTAACAAAACACTGATACACAAGTCATCCTCAATCAGCCGATGTTGAAACCAATTCTTGGATGCTTCCCCTGGCAACATCTACTCGCAGCCAGCCTCCAATTAATTGCCGGACTGCCTCTGAAGTGGCATAAACCACCTCATCCTTGAGTTGTTGATGAAGATAGCTAACTGGCACTACAAAAATTTCTCGCCCAGCCAGCGTCCAGAGGTTGAATTCCTACACTGTGCTTAAAAAATTCAACTCTTGTCCAATTTTGTCAGTCAGACCAGAACGGTCTCATCAGTTTTTCCATCCGGACCACGTGCCCGACTTGACCTGATGATCAACATAACATGCGGGAGTGGGCAATGGACCCACTTAGGCTATGTCCCATTGATAGTGGACGTGCGCCACGATCCCCGCTCACAGTTAACAGAGGTCCCCTCGACCCCCTTGCGCCATTATTGCCACCATGCGGATGCAAAGACATACTGTGCCACCTGATAGAAATTACCTGCCAGTGTTTCATACCCACACCCCTATATAAGAGAATGGATCGAGCAGAGGAGAGGTCTGCGACTTGTGAACTGTGTTGGGATTTCCCCGAAGAGGAGAGGATGATGCATTACAGTAGAGATAAGTATTTCCCTCAGTTAAGAACCAAGGTTATCAATCTAGTAGGAGAACCAAGCAACAGCTCATTGGAAGCACATGCACACAAACAACAAACCCTTGCAACCCAACACGAACAAGGGGTTGTCAACACCTTGACGGTCACGAGCAAGATTAAATTGTATGGTATTTGATAGGCAAATCAGACAAAAATACAAAATAAATAAATAAATAAATACGCAGCAAGGTATTTTTGGGTTTTAATATATGATAAAAGATAGACCTGGGAGCCATAGTTTTTACTAGAGGATTCTCTCTTGAAAATAGCATATGGTGGGTAAACAAATTACTGTTGGGCAATGGATAGAAAAGAAAATAATTATGACGATATCCAAGGCAATGATCATATATAGGCATCACATCTGAGATAAGTAGACCGAAACGATTCTGCATCTACTACTATTACTCCACACATCGACCGCTGTCGAGCATGCATCTAGTGTATTAAGTTCATGAGAAAACGGAGTAATGCCTTAAGCAAGATCACATGATGTAGACAATATAAACTCACATATGAATAAACCCCATCTTCTTACCCTTAATAGCAACGATACATACTTGTCAGGTCGCCTTATGTCACTCGGATTGAGCACCGCAATATCGAACCCATTACAAAGCACCTCTCCCATTGCAAGAAAAATCATTCTAGTTGGCCAAACCAAATCAATAGATCGAAGATAAATACAAAGCTATATTAATCAAGCATAAAAGAGTTTAGAGAAAACTCAAATAATATTCATGGATAGATCTGATCATAAACTCACAATTCATCGGATCCCAACAAACACACCACAAAAAGTCATTACATCGAATAGATCTCCAAGAACAATGAGGAGAACATTGTATTGGAGATCAAATAGAGAGAAGAAGCCATCTAGCTACTAACTATGGACCCATAGGTCCGTGGTAAACTACTCACACATCATCAAAAGGGCATCAAGGATAATATAGAGCCCTTCTGTGATCGATTCCCCTCCGGCAGAGTCCCGAAAAAGGCCTCCAGTTGGGCGTAGTTCTAGAACTTGTGGCGGCGAAAAAAGTATTTTGTGGACTCCTTTGTTGGTTTCATGATTTTAGAGAATTTATAGAGGCGTATTTAGGTCAAACAGAGCCCCGTGAGCCCTACAAGCCACCAGGACGCGCCCTGGCACCTCGTGGGCCACTGCTCCATCTTCCCGTCCCCTCCCCGTGGTTTTGGAACTTGCGGTGGCGGAAAAAGTATTTTGTGGACTCCTATGTTGGTTTCATGATTTTAGAGAATTTATGATGGCGGAGTTGGGTCAAACGGAGCCACGTGGGCACCACAAGCCACCAGGGCGCACCCCACCCCCTGGGCGCGCCCTGGTGCCTCTTGGGCCACCGCTCCATCTTCTCGCCCCCTCCCGCAACTTTTAGGGTTTCTTATTGCCATAAAAAAATCTCCAAAAAGTTTCGTGGCATTTGGAATTCATTTGGTATGGATATTCTGCAAAATCAAAAATAAGCAAAAAACAACAACTGGCACTGGGCACTAAGTTAATAGGTTAGTCCCAAAAATGATATGTAATTAGTTGATAGTGTATATAAAAGATCCAAGAGTGATAATATAATATCATGGAACAATAAAAAAATAAAGATACGTTGGAGACATTAGTTACGCTCCCGCCCCCTCTATTTGTTTCTTCTTCCTTCGTGCCGTAGCACCATTGCCATCATGCTCCACTACTCTGCCGCTCCATCGCATCGCTGCTCCACCACGCCAGCATGCGCGTCTAACACCACCGAGCTACCATGGGCTATAGCCCTTGGCTGACCAGGAATGTCGAGCCCATCAATCTGACAAAGGAGCTGCCTCCACCGCGCCCATGGAGATCATGGTGTCCAATATGAAGGGCAAGTGGATGTCATCCATAGCCACCCGCGACCCTGACCGCCTCGTCACCGGGGCTACCTTTCCCCACCTATTGTTTCCTTCTCGTGTTCTCCGATCATCGTGGTGGAGAATGGTGGCATCCTAGAGAAACCACTGACGAAGCCAAAGCTGAACGAGAGGATTAGTTTCATACCTTTTATCATTCGTAGCTTGAGCTTTCCCATCCTTCCTTCTTCATGTGACCTTTTACACTTCTACTGTCTTCAGCTCCATCATCTTCTGCCCAACTCCATTCTACACATAGTGTGCTTCATAACACGTTGCGAGACATTCCTGTGCACCAAACCTCACATCGGATTGTGGAGGAAGTACTTCCAAGTGAAGGCGCAGACTAATGTGGACGGGATCCATGAGTGCGACGGGACCACCATCTACAAGCAACTATCCCGGGAGTTATCCGAGATCAACAAGAAGTGGCAGGAGGAATTATTCTACATCCCATATGTAGAGATGGAAATCCCACTCAGAGATGGTACAATAACTCCTTTCAGCCACCGCTGTCAAACGCCACTCCTGGAGCCTAAGGAACAATCATGAAAAGACCTACACTATTAAAAGACTTTGTCGCCGGGTGCTTAACTTAACTGATAGGGCCCGACCTTGATGCACGTGATGCACGTGGCCTTGAGCCCAGGTATCGGCAACTTCAGTTCCGGGCTCACCCAATGTATTGATACATTAGGGAGGATGGTTCAACCTGAGAAATCTGGGGTCCTTTATTCGAGTCCAAGTCCATCCAGGAGATGATTTCTCACCTATTCAAAGGGAAGATGCCAGACTTCCTGAACAAGCTGTCCAATATGGGCTTCTTAGTTTTAGTTATTATCGCCGAGGTACTCACTATTTACCCTTTCCTGCTGAAGTCAACTCCCATAATCCATACTAGCATTTTTTTGATTCAGCCGCATCACTCATGGGTGACTGTCATCTCTTTACCAGCCCCACATCCCGAGGATGCAAAGGCTCCCCATATGGCGTTTCTTCGATCTGGGAATCACACCTGAACTGTGTAGCACACAATACACACCAAGATGACCATGGTGGACATCAAAGGGAAAAGACGATGACACCGCCTTCCATGCGGAGGAATCTTCAGATTATAGCGCAGAGGTCAACCCTGAAAACTTCTTAGCCCAAAAAGTGTGTTCGAGAGGAAGAACCGTCAAGCTCCGAACTTGACTCACCCAATCTAGCTGAGGAGGGACATAGGCGAGAGAATTGATACGTCTCCGTCGTATCTACTTTTCCTAACGCTTTTCCTCTTGTTTTGGACTCTAATTTGCATGATTTGAATGAAGCTAACCCGGACTGACGTTGTTTTCACCAGAACTACCATGGTGTTGTTTTTGTGCAGAAATAAAAGTTCTCGGATTGGAACGAAACTCTGCAAGGAATTTTTATACAATAAAAGAGAATTTCAGGAGCCCAGAACCACCGAAGGGGGCCAATTGGGTGGGCACAACACACCAGGGCGCGCCACCCGTCCAGGCGCGCCCAGGAGGGTTGTCCCCACCTGGTGGCCCCGCAAACCCTGAAAATGACGCTATAAAATCCTATTTTTCTAGAAAAAAATCAGGGAGAAAGAATTATCACGTTCCACGAGATGGAGCCGCCGCCGTCTCCTGTTCTTCATCGGGAGGCCAGATCTGGAGTCCGTTTGGGGCTCCAGAGAGGGGGATCTTCGATCTTCGTCATCACCAACCCTTCTCCATTGCCAATTCCATGATGCTCCCCACCGGGTGTGAGTAATTCCTTCGTAGGCTCCCTGGTCGGTGAGGAGTTGGATGAGATTCATCATGTAATCTAGTTAGTTTTGTTAGGGCTTGATCCCTAGTTGTTGGGGAACGTAGCATGCAATTTCAAAAATATTCCTACGATCACGCAAGATCTATCTAGGAGATGCATAGCAACACAACAGGGAGAGTGTGTCCACATACGCTCATAGACCGAAAGTGGAAGCGTTAGGTTAACGCGGTTGATGTAGCCGAACGTCTTCACGATCCAACCGATCCAAGTACCGAATGTACGACACCGCCGTGTTCAAAACACATTTAGCTCGATGACGTCCCTCGAGCTCTTGATCCAATAGAGGGTCGAGGGAGATTTCCAATAGCACGACGACGTGGTGATGGTGATGGTGATGTGAGCCGTGCAGGGCTTCACCTAAGCACTACGACAATATGACCGGAGGGCACCGCACACGGCTAAGAGAAATCTTGGTGTGCCTTTGGGGTGCCCCTCGCCCCCGTATATAAAGGGGGAGGAGGAGGTGACAGGCCCAAGGGGGGGCGCGCCAAGGGGGGAGTCCTACTTGGACTCCTAGTCCAAGTAGGATTCGGCCCCCTCCTTCCAATCAAAGGAAAGGGGAAAGGGGAAAGGAGGGAGAGGGAGAAGGAAAGGGGGGTCATGCTCCCCACCCCTTGTCCAATTCGGATTGGGCTTGGGGGCACGCGCTACCTCCTGTGGCAGCCTCCCTCTCTCCACTATGGCCCAATAGGCCCATTAACTTTCCCGGGGGGTTCTGATAGGCTCCCGGTACTCCGAAAAATCTCTGAACCTTATCGGAACCATTCCGGTGTCCGTATATAACCTTCCAATATATCAATCTTACCTCTCGACCATTTCAATACTCCTTGTCATGTCCGTGATCTCATCTGGGACTCCGGAAAAACTTCGGTCACCAAAACACATAACTCATAATACAAATCGTCATCGAACGTTAAGCGTGCGGACCCTACGGGTTCGAGAACTATGTAGACATGACTGATACACATCTCCGGACAATAACCAATAGCGGAACCTGGATGCTCATATTGGCTCCTACATATTCTACGAAGATCTTTATCGGTCAAACCGCATAACAACATATGTTATTCCCTTTGTCCTCGGTATGTTACTTGCCCAAGATTTGATTGTCGGCATCATCATACCTAGTTCAATCTCATTACCGGCAAGTCTCTTTACTCGTTCCACAATGCATCATCCCACAACTAACTCATTAGTCACATTGCTTGCAAGGCTTATAGTGATGTGCATTACCGAGAGGGCCCAGAGATACCTCTCCGATACTTGGAGTAACAAATCCTAATCTCAATCTATGCCAACCCAACAAACACCTTTGGAGATACCTGTAGAGCATCTTTATAATCACCCAGTTACGTTGTGATGTTTGATAGCACACAAGGTATTCATACGGTGTCTGGGAGTTGCATAATCTCATAGTCAAAGGAATATGTATATGACATGAAGAAAGCAATATCAATAAAACTGAATGATCAATATGCTAAGGTAATGGATGAGTCTTGTCCATCACATCATTATCCTAATGATGTGATCCCGTTCATCAAATGACAACACATGTCTATGGTTAGGAAACTTAAGCATCTTTGATTAACGAGCTAGTCTAGTAGAGGCTTACTAGTTACACGGTGTTTTGTCTATGTATCCACACATGTATCAAGTTTTCGGATAATACAATTCTTGCATGAATAATAAACATTTATCATGATATAAGGAAATATAAAATAACAACTTTATTATTGCCTCTAGGGCATATTTCCTTCAATTTCATGCACTTCCCATACTGACACGAGGGTCTTCATAGCAGCACCGATGGCACAAGCTGCACCTACGTACCACTCCTCGGCCCAATGTCCCATCCATCTTCCCGACAGCCAAGGAAGAAGGAGCTAACTAGGCCACCCCTGACATTGTGATGCCATCTAGAAATACCACTTCGAGAAGCCCGTTTAGAGCTCACGGAGCTGACCAAGACCAACCCAGGGTTCCTTGTACAGAGAACTAAGAGACCAAGAATGAAGATAACACCACGGTGGTTAATTTTCCGACCGAACGAGTAAATAACCATATCCTGTACCACTGCCATCCAACATGTCTAATCCAGCCTTGCACCCAAGGACATTGACCGAGCTCATTATTAGTTATGCAACACCATGGCCACCGGTGCTCCCCAGCACCTCAGCCAATGCCGTCCTAACACAGCGGCTCCCTGATCAACTTTCTGTCACCCGTTTTGGAGGACATATCTACATTGCACCGCCGGGAGGTTAAGAAGTCCTGGTAGAATCCTTATCTGAAAGACGTGCAATGGGATGTAATAAAGTTTCTAAAGGATAAAGGTGACAGGCTAAATTTTGCTGCAAAATGGATGGTTGACACCTTTGCGCCTGAAATGGAGGTAAATTCACATCAATTGTACTAAGACATACCTTTGAAGGAACATGGAAAGACATGTTTTCCCATGTCCTTACCTTTGATACTACTATTGACGAGAGACATTACATCTTTTTCCAGTTGAATAACATTGCCACTTGATAGTTTAGGTGAAACAAGTCATTTAACAATGTCTCTATGGGGTTTAAAAATACATTATCTTACCTATGCCTTCTTATTTTTCTTCTTCTCAAGCCACTAACTTTCCATAGTAAATTACACTACCCACTAGGTAAGGCAATTATGGAACATAGGCATGTTTACTTTCTCTCATTGCAAGAGTTATTTATGGAGGACACCAACATCTTATCTTTAGTGCGCTCGGTGTACTCCTCTCATTTTTCTTTTCGTACTTGCAAATGCTCATTATTTTTTTATAATCTACAAAACGGTGTTAGAGTTGAGTGAAGATCTTTGCTCAATTCTTCTATTTTCCTACTTTAGAGAAGTATCCAGTAGAATCATAATCATGCTCTAATCCTCTAGCATCTCCTCCATATATAATGGCCAATGATCATGATTTATATGGATTTTTATCTAATTACTCATATATAGAATGCTAGTAGTACTTGCGTCTTGGGGGCTTTGTCGCGCGAGAGTGCCCTCTGTGCTATCCGTTTGGTGCTTCCTCGGGCCCATGGCTTCATGGCATGCTCCGCGCCCTCCAATCTCCACGGCCACCCCTCACTGCACGACCGGGGTTCCATGATGTGTGAGTCGCAAGAACGACCGGGAGTACCTTTGTGGTTGTTTTCTTCATGCCCGCACTATCTTGTGTGCTTGTCTGCATGATGGGTGAGGCCGTGTCAGCCTTTTAGCGTTGTTTGCCCCTGCCAGGCTGCTTCGCTTGCGCATGCCGAGTACGCTCATGCTCCCTACTTGGTGTGTGAGAACTGCATGCCCAAGCTTGCTCTGCATGTGGGGTTGTTCTACTCCTATAGGAGAGGAAGGGTGATGTATCACAACAATAGAAAGTATTTCGTTTAGTTAAGAACCAATGTTTAATTGTACTAGTAGGAGTCTACAAGCTAACAAGATAAGCAGCACATGAACACAAACAAAATAAATGCTTACACCCAACTTGACAAGGGGTTGTCAATCCCCTCGTCTTGCTAGTCACAAGGTTAAAAGCAAATAGTGGATGACAATAATATAGTGGAGCGGAAAAATAATGGAGCGTAAATCATAGAGAAATTATGTAAACAGGGAGAATGATGTTGAATGCTACCTAGCATGCTCTTGATCAAATGATGTAATCATGGGATACATTTGGAATATGGATGACTCAAGGCAATATTCTATCAATTTGACATCAAAATAATAACACATGAGCATGCAAATAAACAATCATTGCCTTTCCAATATAAAGAAGCTAAAGAACGTGATCTACACACACTTAATCACGAATAGCATAGCACACTCATTCTTCCTAGCATAAAGACACCAAATCATGAACAACCCTGGCGCCAAACCAAGAAATTAAATCATACTTTTCTCGCTTCAGTTTTCAACTCCCACGCAATACATGAGCGTGTGCCACAGTCTTAGCACTTTGAACGGTGAAAAGAGTTATGAAGGGGGTTCATTTGAGAAGATAAAAATATAAGAAAGTCTCACATCAATGCCGCTTGATCGTTAGGCAATGGAGAGGCCTAACAATCCACTAGTAGAGCAAGCTGCTATACAAACGGTTTTTAACCCCTTTCCATGACGAAGTTTTAAACCGTCACCTTGCATGTGTGTGCAATAGGGGGGTCGTTCCCACATGACCTAGAAACCATCAGGGATAGGCCCTCTGTTCAGACATGTTGGAAAAAATGAGCTCTTGTGTGATCAGGCTAGCCATGACATACAATTATACATGCCAATCATTTCCGTTAATAAGTACAACCCACAAAGTGAATCCCAGAGAAACATTTCTGTTCGTATGTACATCCGACATAATGAATCCCAGACAAACATTTCCGTTTGTATGTACATGACACATAGTGAATCCCAGACAAACGTTTCCATTCGTATGTACATCCCACACAGTGAATCCTAGACAAACATTTCTGTTCGTCTGCACATCCCACATAGTGAATCCCTGACAAATGTTTCTGTTTGAATCTACATCACACACAATATTTTGTATAGCCTCGTGTGTGATAGTTGTAATAGTCAAACATGCTCTGCCTTTGTTAATGATAACCCACAAGTATAGGGGATCGCAACAGTTTTCGAGGGTAGAGTATTCAACCCAAATGTATTGATTCAACACAAGGGGAGCCAAAGAATATTCTCAAGTATTAGGAGCTGAGTTGTCAATTCAACCACACCTGGAAACTTAATATCTGCAGCAAAGTATTTAGTAGCAAAGTAATATGATAGTAGTGGTAACAGCAGCAAAAGTAATATTTTTGGTTTTATAGTGATTGTAACAGTAGCAACAGAAAAGTAAATAAGCACTACTAGGAAAAGGCCTACTAATGGCGCACTGGTTTTGCCTACTAATGGCGCATTACCAGTGCGCCATTAGTAGCACGCCACTAGTATATCTTACTAATGGCGCACCACAGGTGCGCCATTAGTATCTGGTATACTAATGGCGCACCAACTAGTGCGCCATTAGTATGTAACAGCATGCGCCATTAGTGTGCCTCCCGGGGGGCCATACGTAAGCATGGCTTTGTCATACTAATGGCGCATTCTCTGTTGATGCGCCATTAGTATCCTTTGGCATACTAATGGCGCACCTGGTGTTGATGCGCCATTAGTATGAATATTTGTTTTTTTTCCTTTTCTGATTTTTGCGCAGGTTACAAAATATATTATTAGACAGAATATAAAATATATTATTAGACAGAATATAGACAGCAGCACACAGTAACAACAGATTCATCGAATACAATAGAATATTAGTCTCTGAATACAATTCATCATATTAGTCTCCGAATTCAAAAGACCGAACAAAGATAAAACATTACAAGTCTCAAGACTGCGAGTATCGAGTTTGTCGGAAGTAATACTAATCCTAACAAGTCCTACTAATCATCATCATACAACTTCTACTCGTTATTCGTAACAAGTCATACGATCATCATCTTGATAGTCTTCGAACCAACCCTACTTAATTGTTCATCAGCACATGATCATCAGTATTAGGCAGGACCTAAATACCCTATTTAAGCTAAAATAGCATAAAACAATATAGACCCTGACTCTCCATTATGGAGAATGGAGAACATCCTGTCTCCAATTCTTGCGCTTCGCTTCCTTTTGCTTCCAAGAAGCTCCTTACGACTGTCCATACATTTTTTCCATCCTTTGATTTTCATGTCTCCACTTCTTTTAGAAATCTTGTATGGACAGTTGAGATTCGTAGGACGACCTGGCTATATGTTCAAAACATTAACACTACCTTTCAGATACATCATATGAGGCACACAATTCTCTAGGATTATCTGTTGAAAAACATAGTAATAACTTCATAGTTAGCAATGATGTACTAGTTTTAGAAGTATGCAAAAGATGCACGGATGTCGTAATAGTAAAAATCTTACCAGGGTATCTCCATGGTAGTTACCGTAGTTGAACACATGCACTAGTGGCACGTATTTACCATAATGTTGAGGAGTTTGTTTGTGGATAATGTAATTTTCAATGTCAGTACAAAATCCGACCAGATGATTTTTCTCCTTGTAAGTTGTTAATTCGGAGCCATCGGTGTAGTGGGTTTTGTCTACCATCTCCCGCACATTCTTTGAACAATAAAAATAAGCTGTCAATGGAAATAAGCTGTCAACTATTTTGAAATAAACAATATAATTAGCTAATAACTATGTTTGAGAAACTCACATAGCGGTAGAACTGGAGGCGTATCAACAAGGACCCAAATGTCCATATTGTCTTGGTTGATGTTAGGATTACCAAGATCCATGGTGATAAGCATACCCTCATCAAAACCATACATCTTGCAAAATGCTTCCCAATTTTTGCAACCAAAATGGGTTACGCTCTCAGAATTATATAGATTTACTTCAACGTCCACATCGTGATGAGTCCTTAGGTGAATTTTCTTTGTTTCAGAAATTTCATGGTCTTCAAAATTCATCCTCTCCAAGACATAGCGTCTTGCATGGCATGGGATAAGCTATACTCGAATTGTAAAATATGAAAATTACACGTTGAAATAGTTGAAGTCATGCTTAATTATGAAAATAACACTTGTCATCGTTGTGTACCGTTTCAACTTCAAAGGTCTCCTCGAGCTTAATGCTGAAGCGCCGATCATCGTCCAGGTGAGGCATGTCGCACAGACCTCGATTGTCGTGGCACCAGTCGCACTCCGCCGGGAGACTTTCGTCGTCCGATGATGATGACGACATATCCTGGGACAGCTCCCAGAATTGCTTGCCGCTCGAACCCCGGCCTCATCGTTGTGGGCCATGTTTCGCTCTAAATAGGAAAAAAGTTTGGTCAAAAAGTTGGTTATTGTCAAGGAACAAGATCATGGTCTCATCATTTAGGGTTTGTCGACACCGAGGCACCCTAAAAGTCTAAGCTTTCATCATTTAGGGTTTGTCGACGCCGAGGCACCTTAAAAGCCTAAGCGTACATCATTTAGGTTCTCATCGACACCGAGGCATCCGGGGTAGCCAAGTTAAGTTTTCATCATTTAGGGTTTATCGATGCCGAGGCACCCTAGGTTGGGCCTAATCACTTGGCACTAATCACTTGGCTCTATTGCCACCTATGGTTTAATACAGCAAGAATAAAGGGGCAGTTGATCCTACTTAATTAAGTACTAAGATACCCCGGCCCATCCATTAGTAGCAAGTACCTCATATGTCCGATTTTTAGCAAAGTCATGCTAAAATTCACGGAAAATTTCAGCATGACCTTTGCTGAAAATAGGACATATGGAGTACCCGAATTTGCCGGAACGGAAGTTAATCGACATTCCGGCAAACTCAAGGGCCTCTCGGGGTACCTGCAAAATCATCACGACACGAAGGGCCTCTCAAGGGCCTCAAGCAGCAGCGGCATCTCCCAGGACCCCATTTCTTCTGCTAAATTTCTTTGAGCAACAATCAGAGCAGAAAATTCAGCACATTTCTATACAACAGCACTGTAAAGATGAAGAACAGTTCTACAGCAGCACATTTATATACAATAGCATCTTTGGTCATACCAATTTCTGAAACAATTCAAATCTGAACTGTATCTTTGGTCATACAAATCTCTGAAACTATACAAATCTGAAATATATATTTGGTCATACAAATTTATGGAACTAATCAAATCTGAACTGTATCTTTGGTCATACAAATCTCTAAAAAAATTCTAAATCTGTGGTCATACAAATTTATGGAACTAATCAAATTATGGATTCAGAAGTTGGACTTCAAAAATCTTTCATGCAAATTACTCCCAAAGTCCACAAGCAAATCCAAGATCTAATCCTGTTACACACATCATAACAATTTAAGATAATTAGGATAAGGATAGTAGGAAATGAAAAAGAAAGAGCTAAAAAAACAATCACAACAGAAAAATAGTAAAAACCTAGTCCTAGAAGAAAAGAAATCCTAAAAGAAAAGAAATCCTAAAATCTGGAGCAAGTCCTAGCAGTAGTAGTCCAAATAAAATGTAACCATGATATTGCAGGAATAGACCTTCCTAAAATAGGAATGATAATCTACTGTCAATAACCATTGAATAAAACAGATTTACCAACAAAATCTAAAAGGACACCTACCTATCAGATTCAAACAGTTTATCATTTTCTAAAGCCATAAGCACAAAAATCATGATCAGAACTAACACTACTTTAGACAAATAACCAATTAAGCGCCAAAAAAAGCAAATAAACACTAATTAGCAGGCACTCTCCTACTACAGCTAACCAAATAATCAGTACTAATACAGCTAACAATGGCATAGCATGGTTAATAAGGCCACCAGTTTACCTACCAGCATCCTTTGAAGCAAGGATAAGGACCCAAATAATCAGTACTAATACATAGGACAGTAGTTCAACAATTCTATCAAGAAATCATAACAGAGCACTAATTCCTTAGTCATCCTCCAGGAACACTACTGAACAATTTATAAGGACCAAAAACAATATGCAGGAGCACCAATTTGTATGACCAAATGGTAGCTACATGTATGGAAATCTTAACAACATGTGATTTGCACGCAGCTATCTATAATAGCCATTACTTATATCTCTATCTGAGAAACCTTAGGAACCCTATGGTTAATTGAAGATAAGCATGGCAGGAATTGAAGGTATGGCAGCAAACTGACAACAAGAAGCAGCAGCCGTGTGACGGCGGCGGCAACGCACGAGCATGTGGGGCCCAGCGTCCACGCACGAGCGCGCGGGAAAGGCGGCCGCAAGAAGCAGCAGCGGCGGCACGACGGGGCGGCGGCGGCAAGCTCCTGCTCCTAACCCTAGGTCGCCGCCCCGTGGGGGCATGGGGATGAGCGGGGGAGAGAGGGAGGGAGGGACAGAGACTAACCGTCGTCGATAAGCAGCAGCCGCGTGGGGAGGCTCGCGCCGCCGTCGAGGAGTGCGTCCGTCGAGCAGAGACCTCCACAGACGGTGAGGCCGCGGTGGCCGGAGGTGGAAGAAGGCGCAGACGGCGAGGAGGAGTCCAGCGAGGGTCGGGGCGGCGGGGGTGGGGGCGCGGGGGCGGCCGGGGTGGAGTCCGGTGAGGGTCGGGGACGGCGAAGGAGGCGAGGGGGGCGGCAAGGGGGATGGTGAACATGGCCGGGGGGCAGCGGGTGAGATCGATGAGGCAGGGGAGAGATTAGAGAGATTGGGGATTTAGTGTGGGGGGAAGCTTTCTAATGGCACACCACAAGGAAATGCGCCATTAGTAACCCTGGTTACTAATGGCGCACCTGCAGGTGGTGCGCCATTAGTAGTTTTGCAAAAAAAAGAATAAGAAAAAAATTACAGTAATGGCGCACTCTCTGCCTGGTGCGCCATTACTAGTTAGAACTAGTAATGGCGCATGGTCGACCTGATGCGCCATTAGTATGTATGGAAAAATGGAAAAAAATTAATACTAGTGGCACACCCTGTTTCTGGTGCGCCATTAGTGTCTTCCACACTAATGGCGCATCACCAACAGGTGCGCCATTAGTATATAGTAGTGGCGCAGGACTTCCCTGGTGCGCCATTAGTATCAAACCTATCTATAGCCCTTTTCCTAGTAGTGAAGCGAAGAACAATATATGAAAAGCTCGTAGGCATTGGACCGGTGATGGAGAATTGTGTCAGATGCGATCGATCATGCAACAGTTGTAACATAGGGTGACACAAAACTAGCTCCAGTTCGTCAATGTAATGTAGGAATGTATTCCGAATATAGTCATACATGCTTATGGAAAAGAACTTGCATGACATCTTTTGTCCTACCCTCTCATGGTAGTGGGGTCCTATTGGAAACTAAGGGATATTAAGGCCTCCTTTTAGTAGAGTACTGGACCAAAGCATTAACACATAGTGAATACATGAAGTCCTCAAACTACGGACATCACTGGTAATGGTCCCGATTATTGACACTTCAGGGTTAACGGATCATAACACATAGTAGGTGACTATAGACTTGCAAATAGGATCAAGAACTCACATATATTCATGAAAACATAATAGGTTCAGATCTGAAATCATGGTACTCGGGCCCTAGTGACAAGCATTAAGCATAGAAAAGTCATAGGAACATCATTCTCAGAACATAGTGGATACTAGGGATCAAACCCTAACAAAAGTAACTCGATTACATGATAAATCTCATCCAACCCATCATCGTCCAGCAAGCCTACGATGGAATTACTCATGCATGGCGATGAGCATCATGAAATTGGTGATGGAGGAAGATTGATGATGACGATGGCGACGAATTCCCCTCTCCGGAGCCCCGAACGGACTCCAGATCAGCCCTCTCGAGAGAGTTTAGGGCTTGGCGGCGGCTCCGTATCGCAAAACGCGATGAATGCTTCTCCCTGATTTTTTTTCTCCCCAAACACGAATATATGGAGTTGGATTTGAGGACAGTGGAGCGCCAGGGGTCCCACAAGGCAGGGGGCGTGCCCCCACCCTCGTGGACAGGGTGTGGGCCCCTTGACATGGATTCTTATTCCAGTATTTTTTATATATTCCAAAAATAATCTCCGTTGATTTTCAGGTCATTCCGAGAACTTTTATTTCTGCACAAAAATAACACCATGGCAATTCTACTGAAAATAGCGTCAGTCTGGGTTAGTTCCATTCAAATCATGCAAGTTAGAGTCCAAAACAAGGGCAAAAGTGTTTGGAAAAGTAGATACGACGGAGACGTATCAATTCCCCCAAGCTTAAACCTTTGCTTGTCCTCAAGCAATTCAGTTGATAAACTGAAAGTGATAAAGAAAAACTTTTACAAACTCTATTTGCTCTTGATGCAAATATGTAAAGCCAACATTCAATTTTTCAGCAAAGATTATGAACTAACCATATTCACAATAACACTCAGGTCTCATGTTTACTCATATCAATGGCATAATCAACTAGCGAGCAATAATAATAAATCTCGGATGTCAACACTTTCTAAAAACAATCATAATATGATATAACAAGATGGTATCTTGCTAGCCCTTTCTGAGACCGCAAAACAAAAATGTGGAGCACCTTTAAAGATCAAGGACTGACTAGACATTGTAATTTATGGTAAAAGAGATCCAGTCAAGTCATACTCAATGTAAACTAACAGTAATGGATGCAAATGACAGCGGTGCTCTCCAACTGGTGCTTTTTAATAAGAGGATGATGACTCAACATAAAAGTAAGGGAAAACTTTGTTTTTGCCACTCTAGTTTTTGCCAACTTTGCTTATGCCACTCTAGAATTTGACATTTCACTTTTGCCACTCTTAGCTTTTAACAATATATCACTTTTGCCATACCGTGGCAAAAGCAAAAAATTTAGAGTGGCAATTGTAATACATGTCAAAAGCTAAGAGTGGCAAAAGTGAAATGAAAAATTATCGTTTTTCCCACGAAATGGCATTTGTGATGTATTGTCAAAAGCTAAGAGTGGCAAAAGTGATATGTCAAATTCTAAAGTGGCATAAGAAAAGTGGGCAAAAACAAGAGTGGCAAAAACAAAGTTTTCCCTAAAAGTAAATGGATAGGCCCTTCGTAGAGGGAGGCAGGGATTTGTAGAGGTGCCAGAGCTCGATTTTGAAATAGATATGAATAATATTTTGAGCGGTATACTTTCATTGTCAACATAACAACCAAGAGATCTTGATATCTTCCATGCTACACACATTATAGGCGGTTCCCAAGCAGAATGGTAAAGTTTATACTCCATGGCTTGCCCAAAACAACGGGTGCCTCCAACTAACAACAATCCTGGGGGAGTTTTGATTGCGATTATTTTGATTTGATTTGAGCATGGGACTGGGCATCCCGGTGACCAGCCATTTTCTCGTGAGTGAGGAGCGGAGTCCACTCCTCTTGAGAATAACCCGCCTAGCATGGAAGATACAGACAGCCCTAGTTGGTACATGAGCTATTCGAGCATACAAAACAGAATGTTTATTTGAAGGTTTAGAATTTGGCACATACAAATTTACTTGGAACGACAAGTAGATACCATATATAGGTAGGTATGGTGGACTCATATGGAATAATTTTGGTGTTTATGGAATTGGATGCACAAGCAGTATTCCCGCTTAGTACAAGTGAAGGCTAGAAAAGACTGGGAAGCGACCAGCTAGAGAGCGACAACAGTCATGAACATGCATTAAAATTAATCAACACCGAATACAAGCATGAGTAGGATATAATTCACCATGAACATAAATATCGTGGATGCTATGTTGATTTTGTTTCAACTACATGCGTGAACATGTGCCAAGTCAAGCCACTCGAATTGTTCAAAGGAGGATACCACCCTATGATACCACATCATAACCATTTTAATCTCATGTTGGCACTCAAGGTAAACCATTTTAAACTCCTAGCTAATTAAGCATGGCATAAGCAACTACAATCTCTAATTGTCATTGCAAACATGTTTCTTTCATAATAGGCTGAATCAGGAACAATGGACTAATCATATTTACAAAAACAAGAGAGGTCGAGTTCATACCAGCTTTTCTCATCTCAATCAATTCATCATATATCGTCATTATTGCCTTTCACTTGCACGACCGAACGATGTGGATAACAATAATAGTGCACGTGCATTGGACTAAGCTGGAATCTGCAAGCATTCAATTCAAGGGAGAAGAAAGGTAATATGGGCTCTTTGTTAGATCAATAATAATGCATATGAGAGCCACTCAACATTTTCATTAAGGTCTTCTCCTCTCGACCCCAAAGGAAAGAAAAGAAATAAAACTATTTACACGGGAAAGCTCCCAACAAGCAAAAAGAAGAACGAGAAATCTTTTTGGGTTTTCTTTTAATTACTACTACTACAGGCATGGAAAGTAAACTGGCTAAAAGCTACAACTAATTTTGGGGGTTTTCTTAAGGTTTTTCAAACACACAAGAAGAAATCTTTAAAAAGAAATTAAACTAGCATGGATGATACAATGAAAATGTATGAGCATCGACAACTGGCATGAGTGTGTGAACACGAATGTAATGTCGGTGAGAGATATGTACTCCCTCAAGCTTAGGCTTTTGGCCTATGTTGGTCTATGCCCATGGATCAAAACTGTAGTTGGGGTCGTATAGAGAAGGGTCCTTAGATTGCTACTGGCTGGCGATCTCCTCTGGATTCCACTGGTAAACGGACTGACGGTGAGGGTCAGATGGTGGTTCTGGATCTACAGCTGTCATCTGGTTCGTGTAGGCAAGAATGTCCTCCGGCGGAACAAGGTATATGCCTGAAAATATGTTAAACAAAGAGGGCGTAGGCAAGGTAATAAACTCACAATATTTTTTGTTAAATATCAATTTATATTTGAGTGTCTTATTTCTATCCTTAACAATAAACTCATGTGCTACCATACTCTTATAACCTAGAGCAATAGGATGCAACAACTTTTCCTCTTTCTCATAATGCCTGATAGGTATGTTAAAGTGTGCAGCAAGGCGCGAGGCGAAGATGCCTCCTAAGACGGGGCCCTTAGTTTGGTTCAGATTTAATCATTTAGCAACAATAGCGCCTAAACTGAAAGTAGTATCCTGAAATAAGGCATGGCGCAAAATAACAATATCTGGGGCACTAAGGTTCCCACAGTTCCCGCGACCAATTAAGCATCTACTAGCAAATATTGCGAAGTAACGTAGAACAGGAAGATGTATGATAGTGATTCTCGCATCAGAAACTTTCCTCGTTTCCCCTACAGCAATCATATCAATAAATCCCTCCACATCATTACGATGTGGTTCCTCTATGCTGCCCTTAAAGGGTATCAAACAAACCCGACAAAAATCATAAAGTGACATCTCCTTATGCACATCATATAAATAAAATTCCACCGAAGGTGGTGATCTCCTATCATGGAAATGAAAAAATTTCACAAAGATATTGGTGAGTAAGAGATACTGTTCACGCTGGTCGTGGAGGAAGGCGGTGAGGCCTGCATTCTCAGCCAAATGTTATAAATCTTCATTAATCCCGGCCTCTTTCAAGAACTCATCACAAGGCCATTCGCATGGCCGGACCTCCACAGTACGAGGGATATTATACTTGGGCTTCTTGTTCTCTTCACTTTTCTTATCCTTCGAGCTTCAGCTCGATGAGCCCCCCACAAATCTCTTCATCTCTTTTGAAATTTTTTGAAATTTTTAGTAACTTAAAATAAAAGTGAACTAAACTCAACAAGATTGATAGTAACTACTCCTACAAGTGCCTAGAGGCTATATCATGCATTAAAACTACTTTTGACCACATAAATTTGACATGCAAGCTCAAGAACAAGGTCACCTAAGCAGCAAAAATTTGCAATGAATAAAGCACTAGAACAAAAACTAATTGGACCATTGGAGGAGTCACATACCGAAGAACAATCCCCCAAAGCAGTTTTCTGAATGGAGCTTTGAGCAAGGAGATCGAAAATGGCAGCAAGATGACCAAGAACATGGGTTTGAACTGGTTGATGATTTTTTTTTGGAGGAGGAAGGAGTGTGTGGTGGCTGGAATAAGTGGAGGGAACCCACGTGGGGTCCACGAGGCAGGGGGCGCGCCCAGGGGGTGGGCGCACCCTCCACCCTTGTGGGAACGTGGCTGCTCCCCTGTTGTGTTCTCAGTGCCAGATATTCTCAAATATTCTAGAAAAAACATATTTAAATTTCAGGGCATTTGGAGAACTTTTATTTTCGGGGTATTTTTTATTGCAAGGATAATTCAGAAAACAGACAGAAAATACTATTTTGCTTTATTTAATATAAATAACAGAAAGTAAAAAGGGGGTACAGAAGGTTGTGTTTTCTAAATTCATCCATCTCATGCTCATCAAAAGGAATCCACAACAAGGTTGACCAGGTCTTTTTAACAAACTCATTTTGAATAACATGAAACCGGAGAAATTTCGAATAACACTAGGTTACCTCAACGGGGATATGCACATCCCCAACAATAAGAATTTCATATTTCTTCTTAACAGTAGTAAGAGGAAATTCAAAACCTCCAATAGTAATTGTTGAAACTTTTCCAATAGAATTGATACTTTGGACTTGAGGTTGTTTCCTCGGAAAGTGTACCATATGCTCATTACCATTAACATGAAAAGTGACATTGCCTTTGTTGCAATCAATAAGAGCCCCTACAGTATTCAAAAAGGGTCTTCCATGGATTATAGACATACTATCGTCCTCGGGAATATCAAGAATAACAAAGTCCATTAAAATAGTAATGTTTGCAACCACAACAGGCACATCCTCACAAATACCGACAGGTATAGCAGTTGATTTATCAGCCATTTGCAAAGATATTTCAGTAGGTGTCAACTTATTCAAATCAAGTCTATGATATAAAGAGAGAGGCATAACACTAACACCGGCTCCAATATCACATAAAGTAGTTTTTAACATGGTTTCTTTTAATGGAGCATGGTATAGTTGGTACTTCGAGATATCCATGTTTCTTTGGTATTCCACCCTTAAAAGTGTAATTTGCAAGAATGGTGGAAATTTCAGCTTCCGGTATCTTTCTTTTATTAGTAACAATTTCCTTCATGTATTTAGCATAAGGATTCATTTTAAGCATATCAGTTAAACACATACGCAAAAAGATAGGACTAATCATTTCAGCAAAGCACTCAAAATCCTCATCATCCTTTTTCTTGGATGGTTTAGGAGGAAAAGGCATGGGTTTCTGAACCCATGATTCTCTTTCTTTACCGCGCTTCCTAGCAACAAAGTCTCTCTTATCATAACGTTGATTCTTTGGTTGTGGGTTATCAAGATCAACAACAGGTTCAATCTCTACATCATTATCATTACTAGGTTGAGCATCAACATGAACATGAACATTAACATTATCACTAGGTTCATGTTCATTACCAGATTGTGTTTCAGCATCATAAATAGAAATATTATTGGGATTCTCAGGTGTGTCAACAATAGGTTCACTAGAAGCATGCAAAGTCCTATCATTTTTCTTTTTCTTCATCTTAGAAGGACTAGGTGCATCAACATTAGTTCTCTGAGAATCTTGCTCAATTCTCTTAGGATGGCCCTCGGGATACAAAGGTTCCTGAGTCATTTTACCACCTCTAGTCATAACTCTAACAACATTATCATTCTTCTTCTTATTTAATTCATTGATAATATCATTTTGACCTTTAACTACTTGTTCTACTTGAGTGGTAACCATAGAAGCATGTTTACTAATAAGTTTATGTTCACCTTTAACATTAGCCATATAATCACTCAAGTGTTCAAGCATATCAGCATTGTGTTTCAATTGTCTACCGACATATGCATTGAAGTTTTCTTGTTTAACCATAAAGTCATCAAACTCATTCAAGCATTGGCTAGCAAACTTAGTAAATGGAATTTCACTTTTATCAAATCTATTGAGAGAATTTACCTTTACTACCTGTGTCGGGTTATCAAGACCATGGATTTCTTCAATAGGTGGTAAATTCCTAACATCTTCAGCTTTAATACCTTTTTCTTCCATAGTTTTCTTTGCCTCTTGCATATCTTCAGGACTGAGAAATAGAATACCCCTTTTCTTTGGAGTTGGCTTAGGAGTTGGTTCAAGAAGTGTCCAATTATTTTCATTAGTCAACATATTATTCAATAAAAATTTAGCTTGATCAACAGTTCTTTCCCTGAAAATACAACCAGCACAACTATCCAGGTAATCTCTGGAAGCATCGGTTAGTCCACTATAAAAGATATCAAGTATTTCATTTTTCTTAAGAGGATGATCAGGCAAAGCATTAAGTAATCGGAGAAGCCTCTCCCAAGCTTGTGGGAGACTCTCTTCTTCAATTTGCACAAAATTATATATTTCCCTTAAGGCATCTTGTTTCTTATGAGCGGGGAAATATTTAGCAGAGAAGTAATAAATCATATCCTGGGGACTACGCACACAACCAGGATCAAGAGAATTAAACCATGTCTTAGCATCACCCTTTAATGAGAACGGAAACAACTTAAAGATAAAGTAATATCGAGTTTTCTCATCATGTGTAAAGAGGGTGGCTATATCATTTAATTTAGTAAGATGCGCCACAGTAGTTTCAGATTCATAGCCATAAAAAGGATCAGATTCGACCAAAGTAATTAACTCAGGATCGACAGAGAAATCATAATCCTTATCAGTAATAAAGATAGGTGAAGTAGCAAAAGCAGGGTCATATTCCATTCTAGCATTCAAAGACTTTTATTTAAGCTTAGCTAATAATTTCTTAAGATCGGATCTATCATTGCAAGCAAGAAAGTCTCTAGCAGTTTCTTCATCCATAACATAACCTTTAGGCACAAGAGGCAATTCATATGTAGGGGGAGAATCTTCATCACTTTCATCAATATTATCAGGTTCAATAATTTATTTCTCTCGAGCCCTAGCAAGTTGTTCATCAAGAAATTCACCTAGTGGCACAGTATTATCGAGCATAGAAGTAGTTTCATCATAAGTATCATGCAAAGCAGAAGTGGCATCATCAATAACATGCGACCTATCGCAATCAATAGCATGTGTAGCTGTCGCAAGTTTACTCAAACCAGAAGGTGAATCAAGTGCAGAGCTAGATGGCAGTTCCTTACCTCCCCTCGTAGTTGAGGGAAAAATATTGGTTCTTTGATCTTTCAAGTTCTTCATAGTGACAAGCAGATATAAATCCCAAGTGACTCAAAGAATAGAGCTATGCTCCTCGACAACAGCGCCAGAAAATAGTCTTGATAACCCACAAGTATAGGGGATCGCAACAGTTTTTGAGGGTAGAGTATTCAACCCAAATTTATTGATTAGACACAAGGGGAGCCAAAGAATATTCTCAAGTATTAGCAGCTGAGTTGTCAATTCAATCACACCTGGAAACTTAATATCTGCAACAAAGTATTTAGTAGCAAAGTAATGTGATAGTAGTGGTAATGGTAGCAAAAGTAATATTTTTGGTTTTATAATGATTGTAACAGTAGCAACAGAAAATTAAATAAGCTAAGAACAATATATGAAAAACTCGTAGGCATTGGATCGGTGGTGGAGAATTATGTCGGATGCGATCGATCATGCAACAGTTATAACATAGGGTGACACAGAACTAGCTCTAGTTCGTCAATGTAATGTAGGCATGTATTACGAATATAATTATATGTGCTTATGGAAAAGAACTTGCATGCCATCTTTTGTCCTACCCTCCCATGGCAGCGGGGTCCTATTGGAAATTAAGGGATATTAAGGCCTCCGTTTAATAGAGTACCGGACCAAAGAATTAACACATAGTGAATACATGAACTCCTCAAACTACGGTCATCACCGGTAATGGTCCCGATTATTGTCACTTCGGGGTTAACGGATCATAACACATAATAGGTGACTATAGACTTGCAAGATAGGATCAAGAACTCACATATATTCATGAAAACATAATAGGTTCATATCTGTAATCATGGCACTCGGGCCCTAGTGACAAGCATTAAGCATAGCAAATTCATAGCAACATCAATCTCAGAACATAGTGGATACTAGGGATCAAACCTTAACAAAACTAACTTGATTACATGAAATTGGTGATGGAGGAAGGTTGGTGAGAATTACTCACGCAGGGCGGTGAGAATCATGAAATTGGTGATGGAGGAAGGTTGGTGATGACGATGGCGACATATTCCCCTCTCCGGAGCCCTGGATGGACTCCAGATCAGCCCTCCCGAGAGAGTTTAGGGCTTGGCGGCGGCTTCGTATCGTAAAAAGCGATGAATCCTTCTCCCTGATTTTTTTCTCCCTGAACACGAATATATGGAGTTGGAGTTGAGGTCGGTGGAGCGTTAGGGGGCGCGCCCAAGGGGGAGGCGTGCCCCCCACCCTCGTGGACAGGGTGTGGGCCCCCTGTCATGGATTCTTCTTCCAGTATTTTTTTATATATTCCAAAAATAATGTTTGTTGATTTTCATGTCATTCCGAGAACTTTTATTTCTGCAAAAAAATAACACCATGGCAATTCTGTTGAAAACAGCGTCAGTCCGGGTTAGGTCCATTCAAATCATGCAAGTTAGAGACCAAAACAAGGGCAAAAGTGTTTGGAAAAGTAGATACGACGAAGACGTATAAGTTAACCATTTGCTTTATTCAAGTGTATCACACATGATTCGATGAAGAAAACTATATGACATTGAGCTATCCATCACATACGCTTTTACTGCTAGAAATGGTTGTAAAGTTCCATGACCCATTTATTTGGTTTATTACTTTACTGTTAATAATTCTATATTAAGTAAATTCACATTTCATATCGAACAATTGTTTTCCAATTTCATATCAGGCGCATAAATATATTTTAACATCAATGTCTGATAGCTATGTGAAAACAGTACAGTACAACATATAGCTAGTTCACCTTCATAAGCACAATACTAGAACAATATAGTCATTTCCTTAATCGACTATGTTTGGTAATGACTATAGTTAATCCACCTCTACTTTCAGTTTGGTAAGAACATGTTTTGCACTGACCAACTGGGAAAGTGCCCCCTCCTTCGCCAAAACCATCTTAGCAAAGTCTAATTCAAAAATATCTGAGCTCATTCTCCATATTCCTCTTTTTTCGTGTATCTTGAAATATTCTTCAGTGTGACAACACTTTCTCTAAGCATATCTATGTTCCCTTCCTCATACATTCTCTAGAGCTTTGCTAGGCACATCTTCAAAGATTGTGGCCACTCTTGATCAAACCACTCCAGGTAAGAACACTTCTGTTCATCCTATAATATCTAAAACCAAATCAGTAACAATTGTAGGAAAAACTGGTTTCTAGCAACATAGAAAATCACGACATACATATTTTGAAAAGACGAAGAAACACCTTAATTATGATATATCTTCTCAAAAAGATCAATGCACAAATGAATTAATTTCTACTGAGACAACAATCAAATTCAGAAACATCACAGCTATAATTAACTACAAGAACGCTACAACTTCTCAGTCATGTACTATAAAAAACAAATTTAACATTTTATGAGGAAGCTAAATATAACCGCAACAACATAGCGACAGTGTTTGTATGACATCAAATTGATACTAATAGGTGTGTACATGCACACATTTAGTAACATAGAACTAATAGCACTAAGGTCGTCCACTATGTATTCCAAAACCGGTGTCAAAACAACTGGTGCTACATTTGGCACCGGTGCCCTGCACTACCGAGCTGACGGCAGAGGAAAAATTCAGGGGACCAGACTTCTGAGAACCTAGTTGCCCTGATGCCCAATTCCTTCGTGCCATAAAGTTTTAGTATTTTACTGCTTGCTGCTCGGATGTGTGGAGCAAAGTTGGCTACACAAACTGCTGAAGGGGTGCAAATAGTTTTCTTAGGGAATACAATTGTTTGCATACTTAGCCTTTGTGGAGCAAAGTGACAACAAGCAGGCAGATCTTCAGCCACCCCGCTTCACTCGTTGCAAGTGATGGTCCTAGGGAGCTAAAAGAGGAAGAAATGACTCAAATCGGCCGCCGGGTTAAAATCCTTTATTCCAAATCACAACCCGAGAGAGAGGAGAGAGGCACACCCAGCTAGTGAAAGAGTCATCATTGTAGGAGGAACCGTTGGAGAGGGCACTGAAGAAGACAATGGCGAAGGCGATGGTCGGATGCGAGACGACGAGAGCGAGGAAGCAGCTATAACTTAGGAAGGAAGGAGGAAACAGGGGAAATGTGACTTGGGGTTGAGGAGAAAAGGGGGTGGGGATGGGGGAAGAGTTAGATATATCGGCGGTAGGAATTTTTTTTCGAAAGGTGGAGGGAAACTTTGCGCGCAGTGCCACCGGACACCATTCACTTTGAACAAATGTGTGCACCGCAAACAATTCTTCTACTTGACATGCATGCGATGAGTTTGAGCTCAAATATTGGTCGAAATTTCCCTAGTTGCGGTGCTCATCCTTGTCATTGCATAATTTAACATCGCTTGCTAATTTGGATACACAAAAGAGCCTACAGCACACATACCACACTGACTGAATTGGGCGATTTTAGTTATTAAGCAGAGCCAGTTGACCTAAACATTGCTCTAACAGAAGATCAGTGTTATAAACAAAGGCTAAGTACACATAATTTTAACCGAGCTATCGACACGCCACCCTATGCCTCGCCGGTGAAAGATGAGAAATGATGACTTGTCCTGGCGACATGCCGCAGCTGGTGGACTCCACGTCCCCCGGGCTGAAGTTGACCGTGTTGTCCTCCTCGTCTTCGTCCTCGGCGCCACCATCAAGGTTGTAGTACTTGTAGTAGTGGCTGCGCTAAAGCTCGCCTTGGTACTCCACTACCGATTCTTCAATGGACATGCTCTTCTCTACCTCCTCAGCCACACACAACTCTCCTTCAGGCGCTCCTCGATCTCCACCGCCTCCTGCATCTCCCGCTTCCGCTGGGTGATCTCATGAGGAAGCAGGTGCTCCATGGCCTCCGTCGCCTTTTCAGACATGAGGTGCATGCTGGATTCCAAGGAGGCCTGGAATATCTTGGCATGGGCGTCCTCGATCCATGCCAGGGTGACATCGGCGGCAGGGACGACTGCTTGAGCACTCTCGGCATTTGCAGCCACCATCGCAGCAGCTGCCGCAGTCATCTCGACTGCAGATGCGGCGAATGCGGTGGCGCTCTTGGCGGAGGCAGCGGCACTCAAGGAGGACACGTAGACCGTACATGCCCTCATGAAGCATCTCCACGATGTCATTCTTTACAAGAAGTGGTTGAGGAATGGGGATTATGGATTCATGGATTCGGTGGTGGCTGACACTTGAGCAGACGAAGTTGGTGAAGCTTATGGAGGAAGACATAAATAGACCCATTGATTTTCATTACAAACGGTTCCTATAACGAACTGTGTGTGTTGTAGTTGATTTTTTGTATTAGCTGTGAAATACGAATTTGGAGTATAGTGGAAACGGATCGTGTCTTAAATGTACAAGAAAATTTTGTACCGTTAACATGCACTAATACAACTGTCATGTTAAAATTTGGAAATTGCAAGGGCTCATTTGACCTTTTTAAGACCTTAAGTGAGTTTCTAGCCATTTAATGGCTGTAATTCTAATTTGAACTACATGTACATGCAATAACAAACCATCATGGGGTGGAAAATCATATTTGTGTACTCGTGTGCAAGTTAATTCAATATGCAGTAAATTGGATGGAATTTATAAACATATTGGTGTCACGGCTTGGACACAAATACTGAGTACCATGGCTCTTAAATTCCAAAAAATTAAAAAATGATCAGAAATACAAGAAACCTTGCTTCACATAATGGCATGGCACCAAGATGTTCTGGAAAACAAAATGGCAAGTTTGACGAAAGTTTGGACACACCCCCTCACAAACCAAAGCATCTCACTTGAAGATTCGAATGCATGTTTGCTGAAGAATCGGAGGTAGCTTCCTCTTATGGCCTTGAAGCTTTTTCTACCATTAACATGCACTAATACAACTGTCATGTTAAAATTTGGAAAATTTCAAGGGTCGTTTGACCTTTTAAAGATATTTATGTGATTTTCTAGCCATTTAATGACCATAATTAAAATTTGAACTACATGTACATACAACAGCTATCCATAATGGTTTGGAAAATCATATTTGTGTCCTTGTGTGCGAGTTAATGCCCTGTGCAGTAAATTAGAAGGAATCCTAAAACATATCAATGTGATGGCTTGGATAGGAACATGGAGTGCCATGGACTTTAAATTACTAAAAATTCAAAAATGAAGAGAAAACATGGAACCTTGCTTGATTTAATGGCATGGCACCAAGATGTCGTGGTGAAAAAATTGGCATCTTCGATGAAAGTTTGGACACACACCCCTCACAAATCGGAGCAACTCGCGAGAAGGCTCGTGGTTCCAAGAGGGAACAATGCATGTTTGATGACGAACGTGTGGTAGCTTCCTCGTATGGCCACAAAAAAATTTCTACCGTTAACATGAACTAATACAACTGTCATGTTAAAATTTGGAAATTTTTAGGGGGCATTTCACCTTTTTAAGACATTTAAGTGATTTTCTAGCCATTTAATGACTGTAATTCAAATTTGAACTACATGTACATGCAACAACTAACCATAATGGTTTGGAAAATCATATTTGTGTCCTCATGTGCGAGTTAATGCCCTCTGCAGTAAATTGGAAGGAATTTACAAACATATTGGTGTCACGGCTTGGACAAAAACATCGAGTGCCATGGCTTTTAAATTCCCAAAAATTCAAAAAGATCAGAGATATATGGAACCTTGCTTGATTTAATGGCATGGCACCATGATGTCGTGGTAAAAAATGGTATGTTCGATGAAAGTTTGGACACACACCCCTCACAAAATGGAGCATCGCATGAGAAGGCTTGTGGTTCCGAGAGGGAACAATGCATGTTTGATGATGAACCAGTGGTAGCTTCCTCGTATGGCCTCGAAACTTTTTCTACCGTTAACATGCACTAATACAATTGTCATGTTAAAATTTGGAAATTTTCAGGGGGCATTTGACCTTTTTAAGATAGTTAAGTGATTTTCTAGCCATTTAATGGTTGTAATTCAAATTGAATCACATGTACATGCAACAAAAAACCATCATGGGTTGGAAAAATGATTTATGCATTACATTACATTAGACAATAATAGCATGGTAACACAAAATAAGTATTTGTGCCTTACATGCGGAAAGAAAATGTAAATATCTGGCAAGACAACCAGGTCTGACACGATTGGCGCTCTATTTTGTGCCTCGAGGTTTGGAAGGTGAGTGGTGCGGGTAACTAATGAAACATTGTTCTGTATTGGAAACTATCAACGATTAATTTCACACACATCATTTGCTGTGGGAATCGTGTGCTATTCAAGCTACAATACTCATAAATTCTGGCGACCGACCTTGCTCATGCCGTCTTACCTGCATTCTCAACTACATCCTTTCCTCGCTCGCCCCCCTCTTTCTCAAAAAACATTACCATGTCGTCGCCGATTTGCCCACGCGCCGACGAGGACGCACCGCTCCCGAGGACGTTCAGTCGCAGAGTAGTGACGAGGAGGCCCTCGACATGCCGCCGGACGAGGTTGCGCCGGACCCCTCAACTTTGGAGTGGTTTTGGGGCCAGCACAATCTTTGTCTATGGAAGTCACTGCCGCCGGCTGAGAAAGCAGGCAAGTGGCGTTCAAGAAGGAGATGGCGGAGGAGGAATCCAGGTACCAGGCTGCCTGTGAAGCCCGTGAGGCCGCCTAAAAAAGGAGGCAGTGGAGCTTTGGCGGCGGGTGCGTCAACACGCGAGGAGGTTAACGAATATGGTCAGTACTTCGCCAGGAAGGCCAAAGGCGCTAGGTGCCTCATCGCTGCGTGGAGGTTGGTCGATAAGCTCTAGCGTGCCACCGACGAGGAGCTCCGGTGGGCGCCCAACGAAATGAAAAGATCGTTCGCGTGCGTTCGCCAGCAAGAGGCAGATCGGTGATACGTCTCCAACGTATCTACAATTTTTTATTGTTCCATTCTATTAAAGTATCAATCTTGGATGTTTATTACTCATTTACTAGTAACTTTACATCATTTTTTGGGACTAACCTATTGACATAGTGCCCAGTACCAGTTGCTCTTTTTTGCTTCTTTTTACTTTGTAGAATATCAAATCAATACCAAACTAAGTCCAAATTCCATGAAATTTTTGGAGAATTTTTTTGTACAGAAAACAACCAAGGAGCCAAAGAAGTGCATGGGAGGAGGCCCGTGGGGCCCAGTAGGCACCAAGGCATGCCAGAAGGCCCAGGCCCACCCTGGTGGGTAGTGGGCACCACGGGAATCTTCTCCACCACCATCCACCTCTATAAATACTCTCAAATCCCAAAAACCCTAGGGGATTTAATGAAATACTTTTCCAGCTGCCACAAGTTCCATAACCACGAGATCCAATCTAGAGGCCTTTTCTGGCACTCTGCCAGAGGAGGCAACATTCATGCAGGGGTTCATCATCATCCTTGTTGCCCCTCCGATGATTCGTGAGTAGTTTACCACAGACCTACGTGTCCGTAGGTAGTAGCTAGATGGCTTCTTCTCTCTTTTTTATCTTCAATACAATGTTCTCCTCGATGTTCTTGGAGATCTATTTGATGTAATGACTTTTTGTGGTGTGTTTGTTAGGATCTGATGAATTGTGAGTTTATGATCGGATCTATCAATGAATATTATTTGAGTCTTTTCAGAACTCTTTTATGCATGATCTTTATAGCCTCATATTTCTTCTCTGAAAGTTTGGTTTGGTTTGGCCAACTAGATTGATTTTTCTTGCCATGGGAAGAGGTGCTTTGTGATGGGTTCGATCTTGCGGTGCTCAATCTCGGTGATAGAAAGAGACATGACCCGCATGTGTCATTGCTATTAAGGATAAGAAGATTGGGTCTATTCCTACAGGAATAGATCTTATCTACATCATGTCATAGTTCTTATTGCATTACTCCGTTTTCCTTGAACTTAATACACTAGATGCATGCTGGATAGCGGTCGATGTGTGGTGTAATAGTAGTTGATGCAGGCAGCAGTCGGTCTACTAATATTGGACGTGATGCCATGTGGACATGATCATTGCCTTTGATATCGTCATAATTATTTGCTTTTCTGTCAATTGCCCAACAGTAATTTGTATACGCACTGTATGCTATTTTCTCGAGAGAAGCCTCTAGTGAAATCTATGCCCCCCGGGTCTATTTCCAATCATATTAAAACCAAAAATACCGTGACGCACTTTTTATTTATTTATTTATTTATTTATTTTGTGTTTTAGTTAGATCTATTTATCAAATCTCATACAATTTAATCTATCTCAATACCGAGGAGGGATTGAGAACCCCTCTTACGCATTGGGTTGCAAGTTTTTGTTGTTTCTATGCAGGTGTGTTTACATAGTGTTTCTTGGTTCTACTACTGGATTGATAACCTTGGTTTTATAACTAGGGGAAATACATACCATTGTTGTGTTGCATCATCCTCTCCTCTTCGGGGAGTTACCAACGCAGATACAAGCAATCATGAAGAATTTCTGGCGCCGTTGCCGAGGAGACATCATCAACATCTATCAGGGTCCTACGCACAAACTCTCATCTCCTTGAAATTGACTTTACTTGGCATTTTTCTCTCATTTCCATCTTCCTCACTTCTAAAACGTTTTTGCAAAAATACAAAAATATTTTTCATTTGCCTTTTTCTCTTCTGATTTTTTTTGCTTGTGTTCTTCTTTGTATAATCACGATGTTTCAAGAAAATACCAAATTGTGTGATTTTTCCAATACTAATAATAAATATTTTATTAGTACTATGATTTCTCCCCCCACTGCTAGGGCGTAGTCTTATGATATTAATGCTGCTTTGTTGAATCTTGTTATGAAAGAGAAATTTTCCGGTAATCCTAATGAGGATGTTGCGTCCCATATAAACACTTCTGTAGAATTGTGTGATATCCAAAATAAAAAAGATGTGGACAATGATATTGTGAAATTAAAATTGTTTCCCTTTTCTTTGCGGGATTTGGCAAAAATTTGGTTTCATCATGGCCACGAAATAGTATTGATTCTTGGGTTAAGTGCAATGATGCTTTCATCACTAAGTATTTTCCTCCCATGAAAATTATTTCCCTTAGAAATCAAATCATGATTTTTAAGCAACTTGAGCATGAACGTGTTGCCCAATGTTGGGAAAGGATGAAGTTGATGATAAGAAATTGCCCTACTCATGGTTTAAATTTGTGGACAATCATACAAAATTTTTATGCGGGATTGAATTTTTGTTTGTAGAAATCTTGTAGATTCTTCCGCAGGTGGTACTTTTATGGAAATTACTTTGGGTGAAGCCACCAAATTCCTTCATAATATTATGGCTAATTATTCACAATGGCATACTGAAAGAGCTCCTACTAGTAAAAAGATCAATTATTTTGAAGAAATTAGTACTTTGAGTGAAAAAGTTGATGGTCTTATGAAATTGGTTGCTAGATCTTAACGATGTGACCTTGTATACTTTGATTGATAAAAATAGTGATCCCGTAGATTTGAATTTTCTCTCGCAAAACAATTTTAATAACAATGCTTATAGAGGTAATTTTAAACCAAGGACTTTTCCTGGAAATTCCTCTAATAATTATGGCAATTCCTATGGTAATTCTTCTAATAAGAATAATAGGATGCCCACTGATCTTGAAAGTAATACTATTAAATAATTTATCAATGCTCCAAAACTTTTCAATACTATGATAGAAGAAAAATTGAGTAAACTTGATAATTTGTCTAGGAACATTGATAGAATTACACATGATGTGGAAAATCTCAAGATCAAAATTTTTCCACCCAAGGTTGATATTAATGAATCAATTACTGTATATGTTTCTATGGATGAAAGTAAGAAAAGAACCGCTATGCTTAGAGCTAAAAGGGAATTTTTCGAAAGAGCGTTTTCGCCCGATTGCTTTAATAGTAATGATGAAGATGTTAAGATGATTGGTGTTTCTCTATAGATTCCTTGTTTAGTAATGTTAAAATTGATGATAAGAGGACTGAAGAAGAGTCAACTTTAGGTAGAAGGCGCCCTCGTAATTCGGAGAGTGAAAATCTGGTTGAAAAAATTGATAAAAGTGGGTTTGGAGAGGTAAAAACTTTAACCAGTGATGTGCCGACTCTATTGGATTACAAAGACTTTAATTATGATAGTTTGATTGAATGTATTTCTTTATTAAAATCCATGATAAATTCACCCAATGCCTATGAACAAAATAAAGTTTTTACTAGACAAATTGTAGAAGCGATGATGAAAGCTTTAGAAGAAAAGATGGAACTAGAGATTTCAATTCCTAGACCATTATATGATGAATGGGTACCCACCATTAATGTGAAGATTAAAAATTACTAGGGCGATGCTTTCTGTGATTTGGGTGCTAGTGTTTCCACAATCCCGAAATCTCTTTGTGATGTGCTTGGTTTTACCAATATTGAGGAGTGTTCTCTTAATTTGCACTTGGCGGATTCTACTTTTAAAAAGACTTTGGGAAGAATAATGATGTTTTTATTCTTGCAAATAGGAACTATGTGCCTATAGATTTTATTGTTCTTGATATTGATTGCAATCCGTCTTGTCCCATCATACTTGGTAGACAGTTTTTACGAACTATAGGTGCCGTGATTGATATGAAGGAAGAGAATATTAAATTTCAGTTTGCATTGAGAAAGGGTATGGAGCACTTCCCTAGGACTAGAATTAAGCCAACATATGAATAAATCAGGAGGGCAACCTATGGATCAAAAACTAAATAAGACAATACTTGAAATCTATGCATTATGCCTAGCTACGGGCGTAAAACGATAGCGCTTGTTGGGAGGCAATCAAATAGTTATATTTGATTTTTTTGATTTTCTTTCTATTCCTCAATAAATATGCAATTATACTTATGTTATGATTTTTTTATTAGTTTTTGTGCCAATTAATGCCTTTGGGATGATTTGGGTGATAGTTGATTTCATCCTATTGAAAAATACAAACATTTACGTCCAGTAGCAGAACTTTTAAACATCACTGGAGTGACGAAAAATTCTGAATTTTTTACACATGATTGATACACAAATTGGCTACATTTTACTAAATTTTCAAAATTTATGGAGTTATGGAATTATGGTCAATGTCCAGATTACTACAGACTATTCTGTTTTCGTTGCATTGTGTGCTTATTTTCATGAATCTATGGATTATATCAGGGGTATAAGACATGGTAAAGTTAGAATACAGTAGGTATAATGCAATAATAAAATATGAATGGGTTTGCAATAACACTTTGTGTGGTGATTGGCTTTATTATATTAACGGATGTCACAAAGGTTTTTGTTAAATTTTGTGTAACTGAAGTTTTCATGTTTTGGGTGAGATCACGATGGATGTAGGAATAATGAGTGAAAAGAGCCTAAGCTTGGAGATGCCCATGGCACTCCAAGGTAATATTCAAGGAGAACCAAGCAACTAAGCTTGGGGATGCCCCAGAATGCATCCCCTCTTTCTTCTAATGACCATCAGTAATTTTACTTGGAGCTATATTTTTATTCGTCACATATCATGAGTTTTACTTGGAGCATCTTGTATTGCATGAGTCTTTGCTTGTTTTGCTTTTTAGTTTGTCACAATCATCCTTGCTGGAAACACCTAATTGAGAAAGCCATAATGGTGCTATAATTTGTTAGAATTGCTCTATGTGCTTCACTTAATTTTTTGAGCTATGGAATTGCTCTACTGCTTCACTTATATCTTATTGAGCACGATGGTGCTTTAATTTTGAAGATATATACTCTCATGCTTCACTTAGATTATTTTGAGAGTTAGTAGAGTTCTAAAGAAATATCCTCTCATGCTTCACTTATATTATTTTGAGAGATGAAAATTTTGAAGAAATATTTGTGCTCTTGTTCTTCATTTAAAATTGTTTGAGAGCCTGCTATAAGAAACGGTAATATATGAACTTATTCCCAAAGTGATAGATATTCAAGAGGGATAATAAAAACTATCATGAAGATTATTGGATATGAAAACATGATTCCTTGCAATAGTATTTTGATAACCCGCAAGTATAGTGGATCGTTTGTAGCCTTTTTTGATAAATAAGTGTCGAACCCAAAGAGGAGCTAAAGGTATAACAAATATTCCCTCAAGTTCTATCGACCACCGATACAACTCTACGCACACTTAACGTTTGCTCTACCTAGAACAAGAATAAAACTAGAAGTACTTTGTAGATATGATGGGATAAGTTTGCTAGATAATTAATAACATAAAAATAAATGTTAGGTGCTGTTTAGATAAAGAAACAATTAACTTAGTAGAACGAGTGTGGATTTGTGGTGGTAGGATTTGCGGAATTGTCCCTTAGGAATTGACTACGTTACTAGACCGGTAGCAAGGTTTTATGTTGGAGAGGCCACTGCTAGCATGTCGTCCCTTACTTGGAATTCTATGCACTTATGATTGGAACTATTAGCAAGCATTCGTAGCAACTAATGTTCATCAAGGTAAAACTCAACCATAGCATTAACATGATCATCCACTAGTACCTCCAACATATTCCATCTCTATATTGCAAAACTATTGTAGCATTTTATGACTAACCATTGATAACCCACAAGTATAGGGGATAACAACAGTTTTCGAGGGTAGATTATTCAACCCAAATTTATTGATTCGACACAAGGGGAGCCAAAGAATATTCTCAAGTATTAGCAGCTGAGTTGTCAATTCAACCACACGTGGAAACTTAATATCTGCAGCAAAGTATTTAGTAGCAAAGTAATATGAAAGTAGTGGTAACGGTAGCAAAAGTAATATTTTTGGTTTTATAGTGATTGTAAAAGTAGCAACGAAAAAGTAAATAAGCGAAGAACAATATATGAAAAACTTGTAGGAAATGGATCAGTGATGGATGATTATATCGGATGCAATTCCTCATGTAATAGTCATAACATAGGGTGACACAGAACTAGCTCCAGTTCATCAATGTAATGTAGGCATGTATTCCGAATATAGTCATACGTGCTTATGGAAAAGAACTTGCATTGCTACTTTTGTCCTACCCTCCCGAGAGAGTTTAGGGCTTGGCGGTGGCTCCGTATCGTAAATCACGATGAATCCTTCTCTCTGATTTTTTTCTCCCCGAACACGAATATATAGAGTTGGAGATGAGGTTGGAGGAGCACCAGGGGGCCCATGAGGCAGGGGGCATGCCCAGGGGGTGTAGGCGTGCCCCCACCATCGTGGACAGGGTGTGGGCCTCCTGGCCTTGATTCTTTCGCCCATATTTTTATATATTCCAAAAATAGTCTTTGTTGATTTTCAGGTCATTCCAAGAACTTTTATTTCTGCACAAAAATAACACCATGGCAATTCTGCTGAAAACAGTATTAGTCCGGGTTAGTTCCATTCAAATCATGCAAGTTAGAGTCCAAAACAAGGGCAAACGTGTTTGGAAAAGTAGATACATTAGAGACGTATCAACCATGCATTTGAACAATTCTTGTTGACTCTCTAAATAGATATAAGTGAAGCATGAGAGTTTAATTCTTTCTACGAAATACCATGCTCTAATAACTATAAGTGAAGCAAAAGAGCATTCTATAAATAATGGTTTTTTATATTTGAAGAGAAAGAGGCAATCCAAACTTCAAATGATATAAGTGAAGTACATGAAGCATTCTATAAATCCATAATAAAAATATATAAGTGATGTGCAATGAGTAAAATAAAAATGAAAGATAAACACAAAAATACGCCAAGATTTACGCATATCACATGAAGGAAACAAAAACCGAAACATACCGATACTTCTTGAAGAAAGATGGGATGCCTTCTAGGGAATCCCCAAGCTTAGACGCTTGAGCCTCCTTGGATATTTACTTGGGGGTGCCTTGGGCATCCCCAAGCTTGAACTTTTGCCTCTCCTCCATCTCCTCATATCGAGACCTCCTCGATCTTTGAACACTTCATCCACACAAAACTCAACAGAAAACTCGGTAAGACCCGTTAGTATAATAATGCAAATCACTACTTTAAGAACTATTGCAAACCCATTCATATTTCGTTTTTGCATTGTAGCTATTGTATTATAACTTCTCCATGGCTTATACCACAGATAGAATCGACAGTTTTATCAAAACAAGCAAAACAATGCATCAAAAATTGAATATGTCTTAAACAGGACAGTCTATAGTAATCTGAACATAAATCATACTTATGTAACACCAAAAATTTTGAAATATTAGGAAAAAATAAAAATTTGGGTAGAAGTACTGTGTAAAAAATTTAGATACTTTTGACATTCCAGTAAAAAATGTAAAATCACACACTACAGCCAAAGTTTCTGTTTTTACACCGCACATACCAACAAGAAACCTAATCATCCTAAAGGAAAATCTTGGCACAATATTTTCATAATACAATGGATTGGTACAAGGGGATAATTATTTTTTCGAGAACCTTCTTGAAAAATTCTACGTTGTTTCCATGAGCATGAACACAAGTGTTCAAGGTCGACCCTCACTTCTCCAATGCATCACCTATCAATCGCTTCTCATTTGGAAAAAGTTTTTAGGTTCCCCTCTATATTTTTTGTTTTATAACTTTATAAAAGCACTCAACAGAAATAAATGCCTATCTAAAACTTTCGGGTTGTCTCCCTCGCAACACTTTCTTTAAAGCCATTAAGCTAGGCACAAAGTGCTCAACTAATTGATCCACCCGGATCCCAAGGTATATCAAAGCCAATTTTAATTAGCAATGATTTATAATTTAGTAGTGAGCACAAATCAACATGTATCATGCAATGACGAAATCTAACTCTCTTCCTATGTATCAGCATGTCATTAAAGAACAATTCATGCACACAAGTAAAGGCCAATACATAAGATAAGCAGTTTCTTGCACTTCTATCATGTTGGAAACATAGAGATGCGGAAATGTAGTTCCTCTCTCATAATAATTGCAAGTAGGTGCAGCAAGCACATGCATATTATATTCATCAAAATCATCATGTGTAACGGTAAAAGACAACCCATTAATGTAATCCTTAATAAATGCAAACTTCTCCGATATAGTGTAGCTTGGAGAATTCAAAACGATAATAGGACTATCATGTGTGGGTGCAATAGTAACAATTTTGTTTTTAATATAAGGAACTATAGCAAGTTCATATCCATAAGCATAATTCATATTGGCATCATGGCCACAAGCATAGAAATCATCAAGTTCAGCAAAAAGGGATATTTCAAATGAATCAAGGGGACCATAACAATTATCATAGCACTCATCCTTCAGTAAGCATGAAGGGAAATTAAATAATATATGAGTTGAAGGGTTATTCTCATTAGAAGGTGGGCACAGGTAGCTAATCCGCTCTTCCTCCTTTTGTTCTTCGCTCTCCTTATCATCTTTTCACCCAATGAGCTCACAGTTTCATCAATTCTTCTTCCATAGACTCCTGCAAAATATTAGTCTCTTCTTGGACAGTGGAGAATTTTTCAATAAACTCATCAATATCGAAATTATATTCATAATTCTCATAGCAATATTTAAGTATAGAAATTTTTTCAAGTCTATGAACTGAATCATCAAAATATTCATACTTTTCAAACAAAGATTCAACAAATTATCCTATTCATTCCACATTATAGTATACATATCTAACATTAGGATAAGAAACTAAGGTTTCATTATCATTAAACTTATATGAAAAGGGAAGGTGTGGATCCTTCGTCCTAGAGAAACAAGTATAATCATATCTCTGGCATAAATTCCAAGCATACCAATGCAACATATCAATTTTGTCCCATAACAGTTTCCCTTTTGTTTCAAGAAATACTCCCTAAAGTATTCACGTTGATCCAACGTGTCTCCCATTATCATGTTGAATGGGGTTTTCTCAGGATTATCAAAGTAGTGTTTAATATTTTTCACATAACGAGCATCGAGAGTTTTAGGAGGTTCCCCATCTCCATGAGTATCAAGTAAAACTATATTTTTTGGTATTTCATGCTCCATATCTATAACTAAAGATAGAGAACAACTTACAACAAAAAAAATAAAAAACTACTTAGTGATAAAGCAAACAAGCACACACGAGAATATTCACCCACGCTATTGCTCTCCGGTAACGGCGCTAGAAAAAGGTCTTGATAACCCACAAGTATAGGGGATCGTTTGTAGCCTTCTTCGATAAATAAGGGTGTCGAACCCAACGAGGAGCTAAAGGTAGAACAAATATTCCCTCAAGTTCTATCGACCACCAATACAACTCTACGCACACTTAATGTTTGGTTTACCTGGAACAGGAATTTAACTATAAGTACTTTGTAGGTATAACGGGATAGGTTTACAAGATAATAAAGAATGATAAAATAAAAGTTCGGTGTTGTTTTAATAAAAGTACAATTTAATAAAGGGAGTTTGGAAAAGTGGTGATAGGATTTGCGGAATTGTCCCTAGGCATTCGATAACTAGACCGGTAATCATTCTTGCAATTTTATATGAGGGAGAGGCATGAGCTAACATACTTTCTCTACTTGGTTCATATGCACTTAGGATTTGAAATGTAGCAAGCATCTGCAACTACCAAAGATCATTAAGGTAAAACCTAACCATAGCATTAAGTATCAAGTCCTCTTTACTCCCATACGCAACAACCCCCTTACTCAGGTATGTGCTTCTGTCACTCACGTCACCCACCATAAGCGAATTGTGAACATATTGCAACACCCTACAGCGGGTATCCATCACGTTTGCGCAATACGGAGGGCACCGTAGGACAACACCATAATAACATATACACTCATACCAACCAAGATAACCATTAACCCATAGGAAAAATAGATTTACTCAAACATCATAGGATGGCAACACATCATTGGATAATAATATGAAGCATAAAGCACCATGTTCAAGTAGAGGGTACAGTGGGTTGCGGGGGAGTGGAACGCTGAATATAGATGGGAGAAGGTGATGGAGTTGTTGGTGAAGATGACAGAGTTGTTGGTGTAGATCACCGTCACACGATGATTGCCCGGGCGGTGTTCCGGCGCCACCGGGAGAGAGAGGGAGAGAGCCCCCCTTCTTCCTCTTCCTTGGCCTCCCCCCTAAGTGGGAGGAGGGTTCCCCCTCTGGTCCATGGCCTCCATGGCGGCGGAAGGGCGAGAGCCCCTTTGAGATTGGACCTTCCTCTCTGTTGTCTTCTGTTTTGCGTTCCTATTTTTTGGCCGAAAACCGTTTCTTATATTCCTGGAGATCCCTAACTCGGATTGCGCTGAGATTTTAACATGATGTTTTTTCTGGATATAAGCTTCCTTACGCCCGAAGTAGAGCTCCAACCGACTTATGAGGTGGGTACAACCCACCACCACACGCCTGGGCTGCCTGGCCCGCCCAGGTGTCTTATGGTGGCTGTGAGCCCCCGTTTACGATGATTCCACCTCCTAAAAATGACAATTATTACAAAATAATTCTTCGTAGATTTTTATCGCTTTTCCACTTTGTTTGATATGGATATTCTGCGAAACAAAAACATGCAAGAAACAGAAACTGGCACTGGGCACTGGATCATTAGGTTAGTCCAATAAATCATATAAAATGTTGCCAAAAATATGTGGAAGTTCTATAATATTGGCATGAAACAATAAAAAATTATAGATACAATGGAGATGTATCAATGGACAAGACCCACCTGTTAGCTTAGCATATGACCGTTCAGTTTATTGCTACTACATTTTTAATGTCAAATACATATTCCTTCGACAATGAGATCATGAAACTCCCTGATACCAGAGGAATACCTTGTGTATTATCAAATGTCACAACATAACTGGGTGATCATAAAGGTGCTCTACAGGTATCTTCTAAGGTGTCTGTTGAGTTGGCATGAATCGAGATTGGGATTTGTCACTCCATATGACAGCGCGGTATCTCTAGGCCTTCTCAGTAATTCAACATCACAAGAAGCTTGCAAGCAAAGTAAGTAAGGAGTTAGTTACAAGATGATGTATTACAGAACGAGTAAAAGAGACTTTCCGGTAACGAGATTGAAGTAGGTATAGAGAGACTGATGATCGAATCTCAGGCAAGTCACTTACCAACAGACAAAGGGAACTATGTATGTTGTCATAAAGGTTCGACCGATAAAGATCTTCGTAGAATATGTAGGAACTAATCTGGAAATCCAGGTTCTGCTATTGGTTATTGACCGGAGAAGCGTCTCGGTCATGTCTACATCATTCTTGAACCCGTAGGGTACGCACGCTTAACGTTCATTGACAATATAGTATTATATGAGTTATGTATGTTGCTAACTGAATGTTGTTTGGAGTCCCAGATGAGATGACAGACATGATGAGGAGCTCCGGAATGGTCCAAAGGAAAAGGTTGATATATAGGATGATATGGTTGGGCGAAGGGGCAAGGCCCACAGGGCTTTTGGTCGGTGCAAAAGGAAGTTTTGCGGAGGTCAGGGACCAGACGCCAGGGACCCTGGTGTCGGTGTCAAAACCGGCGGATCTCGGGTAGGGGGTCCCGAACTGTGTGTCTAAGGTTGATGGTTACAGGAGACAAGGGACACGATGTTTACCCAGGTTCGGGCCCTCTCTATGGAGGTAATACCCTACGTCCTGCTTGATTGATATTGATGAATATGAGTATTACAAGAGTTGATCTACCATGAGATCGTAATGGCTAAAACCTAGAGGCCTAGCTTGTATGGCCATGATAATGAATCTCTCATCCGGACTAAGTCCTCCGGTTTATATAGACACCAGAAGGATCTATGGTTACACAAGGTCGGTTACAAAGAAATGAATCTACATATTTGATTGCCAAGCTTGCCTTCCACGCTAACGAGAGTCCCATCCGGACATGGGTGCAGTCTTCGGTCTTCGTGTTCTTCACAGTCCATCAGTCCGGGCCATGCCTAACAGGCCGGACGCCCGAGGACCCCTTAGTCCAGGACTCCCTCAATAGCCCCTGAACCTGGCTTCAATGACAAGGTATCCGACGCGTAGATCTATCTTCGGCATTGCAAGGCAGGTTCCTCCTTCCGAACTCCAAGATAGTCTTCAGACGTATTTATCGTGTCCGGACCTGTAACACACAAACCACATGCAGCCGCAGAGAGAATATAATAATCCACGAGTCCAATATGCTGACAACTTTTTACAACATGACATTACGTCTGCTCGGTCATAATTTTGAACCGTTTTTCGTCTGGCGCTCCATGTTTCGAGACGCGGTTGCCATTGGCATGTCTTGTCGAAGTAGAAATCTTGTCCCCTTATTGCGGGATTCTCATCAATACGGGCGTGGGTAACCCAACCGTGCCATTTACACAGCCCTTGGGAGTAGGAGAATTTTAAGGCGAGTGGGGAGGTGTTCAATATTCACTGCCCTTATAAGGAGAGAAGAATCCCCTTTCTTCTCCCATGCCTTCTCTCTTCCTCTGCCCTTCCACTCTTGAGCTCCAGCGCCTAAATTCTCATCTTCTTCCCACTCAAGCTATCACTCAGCCATGTCCGGATCCAGAGGCCAAGGCAAAATGGATGGTCTTCTCCGTCAAGGAGAAAGTCATTACTGAGCTTCGGGCGGCCGGGTACATGGTGAAGGAAATCGCCCACCGTCTTCCAGCCTAGGGGCAAGTCGTCCCCACGTCGAAGCCCAACGAGAGAGTGGTATCCATCCCTCATTTCCTCTGCGGGCTAGGGTTTGCACTCCACCCCTTCATCCGCGGGCTGATGTACTATTATGGGATAGACTTCCATGATCTATCCCCGAACTCCTTCCTCAACATCTCGGCGTTCATCGTCGTGTGTGAGGCCTTCCTCCACATCCAACCCCACTTCAGGCTGTGACTCAAGGTCTTCAACATGAAGCCAAAGGTGGTGGATGGCAAGCATGCAGAGTGCGGAGGAGCCATGGTGAGTAAGCTTACCAATGTCTCCTGGCCGAAAGGCACTTTCGTGGAGACTTTCAAGGAACGGCAGAAACAATGATTCTACATCACAGAACCCCGCAGCACAAACTGGGCTGCAGCTGCCGAATTTAACTCTGGCGTTCCAACACGACTCACCTCCTGGGTCGATAAGAGCCTGAACTGGTGTTCGCTAGATGAGCTTATAGCGCTGCAGACGCGTGTTCAAAGTATGGTGGACAAGGACATCAAGCTTGTCGATATAATATAGGTGATGCTAGTTCGCCGGATTCTCCCGTGCCAAAGCCGAAGCCACCCTCTATGGGAGTTCAATCCGAAGAAGCACCATACCCTGAAGAGGCTCTTCGAAACTACTCACGAAGACGCCTGTAAGCTGCTCTTCAAGGGTAACGAGACACTGCCGGCTACAGATTTGGACCGTGGGCACGACATCAACCACCTCGCCAACGAGGTATGTTATTTTTAATGCATCCCCTACTTGCTTGTTTCAAGGATGATATCTAAGCTATTATTATCATTGCTTCTTCCGGACTGGATGGAGAGGGCGAAGAAGATCCAGTGTCCGGCTCCGTTGCCTGAAGAACCAGTCACTCCGCGTTTAGCGAAGATGCTGGTTTCGACGCCCTACACGACGCCGGCAAAGAAGGCCACGAGGAAGGCCGAGGGAGTCCGGAGTGGCCACCGCCGCAAGGGTGCTTCGGGTGCGACGTCCGAAGACAAGACCCGTTCCTCCGTCGCCAAAAACGACGACGATGAGGAGGAGGAGGAGAGCGATTCTCCCCCTGATGGGGGGGGAAGAAAAGGGCGGCCTCCACAATTCTGGAGGCGGAGGCGCCCAAGAAGGGGAAAGGCCCGCTCGCGGGTAGCTCCGCATGGGACGTCGACACCAGTCCGGAGCGACGCCCCCACACTAAGCCTCGGGCCGCATCGTAAGTGCTAAGACTCGTATATGCCCATAAATCTAAGCTTTCCTCCTTGCCATATTGACATGATTAATTATGCTATTGCAGTCCGGCCCACGACAGTTCCCATCGATCCTCATCAAAAGGCTCGTTGGACTCAAAGGAGATGGCCAGCGGGACACCACCGGCCACTTACTCTCCCGAGGCCCAGGGAGACATTGAGGTGCTGTCCCGAAGGACCTTCCCCAGCCAGGGAGAAGTTTGGGAGGCCGTCAAGGCGGCTTCGGAGGATGATACCTCGGTCGCCAGACACATTGGGGAACAAGCCCCCATGGAGAGTGACGATGGGGACCGTACTCAATTCGGCCCCCCTCTGAGAATGGATCTGGAGACCCATACGGCCCCGGAGTCTGACAAGCGGCCTCCATCGAGAGAAGGAGGCACGCCCATCCCACCGGCGACCTCTGTCCAACCAGAGGCGCCGGATAATCTATTGGAAGCGCTACGAGGCGCTTCCATTGTGGAAGAACACTGTATCCTTATGGGTACGGTGATTGAGAAGGTTCAGTCCGTCAAGAGCGGACTGACCGAAGCCTACAGCGGCCTGCTGACAGGTTTTGAGGTAAGCGGCATTTAGCTGAGAAAATCTCCACATAGATAGTAGCCCCTGAGACACTGTCCGGTGTTCGGAAAGAAAAATCAGACAGATGATCAATTAAATTTTGCAGGAAACTAACCAAGTGTGTTTGATGTGAATAAGCAAGCGTCGCTGCTGGCCGCGACTTCTCATATTGCCGAAGTCTCCGTACTAAAGCAGAAACTAGAGCGGGCCGAAGAAGAGCTTGGCCAGGCATGGAAGCAGATGGAAGACCAGCAAGGTATGCAATGGCTCGCTATATATTCGGAAAGAGTAAATGATGTATACTGACCATAGTGTCATTATATGTGTAGGGGTGACGACCGAGGTCGCGGCCCTGAAAGAGGCCCTGGCCAAAGTCAAGGGGAAAGCTATCAAGGAGCAGGCCACTCGCAAGAAGCTGAAGGCCTGGCTGAACAAGGTCCAGCAAGAGCTCCACGACGCGGTGAAGAAGTACAAGACCCTGGAGGGCAAAGTTTCGCCTCGAGAGACCGAACTCTCCAAGGCTCTTCAAAGCGCGGAAGCGGCCTGGGTTGAAGCCCAGGGTGCCCTCCAGGAGATCCAAGAGGCCAAGAAGATCACGGCGGGTAAGGCATTTAATATACAAAGCAAATATATAAAGAAGAAGTATTTCTTACTAACCTGGATTCGGAGTTCTCCAGGAGCCTTCACAGATCTACCACGCAGTGTGTCTGACGCCATGGAGTTCTTCCGAGCCGAAGAAGGGAGCTCCACGGAGAAATTGTTCTGGTCGCAGTATCTTGCGCCAGAGCATTCCGTGCCCTTCACTGATCAGCTGAAACAGCTGGTGAAGCTGCATAGGGTGGCTGAACTGGCCATGGAGGATTTGATAATCTGGCTGTGGCCAGCCGAAGCTACACCCGATAGCTACTTCGGAATCGTGAAGGGGCTGGTGGACGCCTGTCCTCGGCTGGACGTCATCAAGCGATCGACCTGCATTGAAGGTGCGCGCATGGCCTTCACCCACTGCAAAATGTGGTGGGCGAAGATGGACACTGTCGAGCTGACCAAGGGGCCGCCGGAGGGCAAGGAGCACCGCACACCCGAGCGCTATTTTGCAGATGTCCTAGAGGGGTCTCGCATTGTAGCAACGCAGTGTTTGCATGATATTATCTTTAAATGAATTTATTTGATGGCCCACAAGTGTAGGGGATCTATCGTAGCCTTTTCGATAAGTAAGAGTGTCGAACCCAACGAGGAATAGAAGGAAATTATAAGCAGTTTTCAGTAAGGTATTCTCTGCAAGCACTAAAATTATCGGTAACAGATAGTTTTGTGATAAGGTAATTTGTAACGAGTAACAAGTAATGCGGGTAAATAAAGTGCAGCAAGATGGCCCAATCCTTTTTGTAGCAAAGGACAAGCCTGGACAAACTCTTATATGAAGGAAAGCGCTCCCGAGGACACATGGGAATTATCATCAAGCTAGTTTTCATCACGTTCATATTATTCGCGTTCGATACTTTGATAACTTGATATGTGGGTGGACCGGTGCTTGGGTACTGTCCTTACTTGGACAACCATCCCACTTATGATTAACCCCTATTGCAAGCATACGCAACTATAACATAAGTATAAGGTAAACCTAACCATAGCATGAAACATATGGATCCAAATCAGCCCCTTACGAAGAAACACATAAACTAGGGTTTAAGCTTCTGTCACTCTAGCAACCCATCATCTAATTACTTCCCAATGCCTCCCTCTAGGCCCAAACAATGGTGAAGTGTTATGTAGTCAACGTTCGCATGACACCACTAGAGGGATGACAACATACATCTCATCAAAATATCAAACGAATACCAAATTCACATGACTACTTATACCAAGACTTCTTCCATGTCCTCGGGAAGAAACGTAACTACTCACAAAGCATATTCATGTTCATAATCAGAGGGGTATTAATATGCATAATGGATCTGAACATATGACCTTCCCCCAAGTAAACCAACTAGCGTCAACTACAAAGAGTAATCAACACTACTAGCAACCCACAGGTACCAATCTGAGGTTTGGATAGAAATATTGGATACAAGAGATGAACTAGTGTTTGAGATGAGATGGTGCTGGTGAAGATGTTGATGGAGATTGACCCCCTCTCGATGAGAGGATCGTTGGTGATGACAATGGTGATGATTTCCCCTCCCGGAGGGAAGTTTCCTTGGCAGAACAGCTCTGCCGGAGCCCTAGATTGGTTCCGCCAAGGTTCCGCCTCGTGGCGGCGGAGTTTCTTCCCGAAAGCTTGCTTATGATTTTTTCCTTGATGAAAGACTCTATATAGCGAAAGATGGGCATCGGAGGGCCACCAGGGGGCCCATGAGGCAGGGGGCGCGCCCCCACCCTCGTGGCCAGGGTGTGGGCCCCCTCTGGTGCTTTCTTCACTCAGTATTTTTTATTAATTCCAAAAATAACTTCCGTGAAGTTTCAGGACTTTTGGAGTTGTGTAGAATAGGTCTCTATTATTTGCTCCTTTTCCAACCCGGAATTCCAGCTGCCAGCATTCTCCCTCTTCATGTAAACCTTGTAAAATAAGAGAGAATAGGCATAAGTATTGTGACATAATGTGTAATAACAGCCCATAATGCAATAAATATTGATATAAAAGCATGATACACAATGGACGTATCAACTCCACCAAGCTTAGACCTCGCTTGTCCTCAAGCGAAAGACGAAATCAAAAAATATGTCCACATGTTTGGAGATAGAGGCGTCGATAAAAATAAAATACGGACTTGAGGGCATCATGATCCTTCTTAGAACAGCAACAACCTCTTATGCTAAAGTAACAATTCAATCACAATTTCAAGTGTGAATCATAAACTTCATTGAGAACCAACAACCTCTAATCTCAGTCATTGAGGCAATTGCAATTTATCATAACATAGGAAAGAGTCAACATAAGAGCTTTTCAGCAAGTCCACATACTCAACTATCATTTAGTCTTTCACAATTGCTAACACTCACACAATATTTATGGGTATGAAGTTTTAATCGGACACAGAGAAAGATAGGGGCTTATAGTTCTGCCTCCCTACTTTTTACCTCAAGGGTAATGTCAACAATAATAGTTCATGAAAACTCACATCCAATTAGCTATATATATCAGGATCTTTCCAACACATTGTGCTTACCAAAGGATAAAATGTAAAAAGGAAAGGTGAATATAACCATGACTCTTTGCATGAAGTATAAGACAAGAATAAAATATAGGCCCTTTGCAGAGGCAAGCAGAGGTTGTCATGCGCTTTTATTGTTGGATGCACAAAATCTTAATGCAAAAGAACGTCACTTTATATTGCCACTTGTGATATGGACCTTTATTATGCAGCCCGTCGCTTTTATTTCTTCCACATCACAAGATCGTATAAAGCTTATTTTCTCCACATTAATAGATCATACATATTTAGAAAGCAATTTTTATTGCGTGCACCGATGACAACTTACTTGATGGATCTTACTCAATCCATAGGTAGATATTGTGGACTCTCATGGCAAAACTAGGTTTAGGGATATTTGGAAGCACAAGTAGTATCTCTACTTGGTGCAAAGAAATTGGCTAGCATGAGAGGGAAAGGCAAGCTCAACATGTTGGATGATCCATGACAATATAATTTATCTCAGATGTAAGAAAACATAACACATTTTGTTCTCTTCCTTGTCCAACGTCAACTCTTTAGCATGTCATATTTTAATGAGTTCTCACAATTATAAAAGATGTCCAAGATAGTATATTTATATGTGAAAACCTCTATTTCTTTATTACTTCCTATTAATTGCAACGATGACCAAAACTATGTTTGTCAACTCTGAACAACTTTTATTCATCATACTCTTTATATGTGAGCTCATTACTCTCCATAAGATCCATATGATCTCTTTATTTCTTTTTATTTCTTTCACTTTTATTTTATTCCCTCAAGATCATAGCAAAATAATCAAGCCCTTGACTCAACACTAATCTTTATTATATATAGCTCTCGGACTCGATTACATAAGAAGATCATAAAGCAAAACTCACAACTATATCACACTAAAACTTTATTCTACTAGATCAAGATATTATCAAAAGGATCGCACTAAGAAAAACGATAAATATAAAAGGTGTGATGGTGATACGATACCGGGGCACTCCCCGAAGCTTGGCAGTTGCCAAGGGGAGTGCAAATACCCATGTGATTATATCTCTTTTGCCGGTGAAGGAGATGGAGTTGTTGATTATGTAGGCTTGTCGTCCCTCTTCCAAGGCATAGGCTCACCATCATAGAAGGAAGATCGAGTCTTTGGGATCCTTAAATATGCAGCCAAACTCATCCCCTTGAGTCTATATTCATACTCACAGTTTTGATTTTGCAGGTCATAGATCTGGGCTTGGAGGTGCTCGATTTTCTCATGAAGCTTGAAGATGGCCTCCCCAATGTCCTTGGCGTCGAGCTTGTGGTTGTTGGTGAACTCCGTGATCATTATGTGATTGGAGTTGAGTCCATGCTCCACCATCTCCTGACACTTGAAAACTTGTTGCTCCATTGCCTCGAGCCTTGTCTCCACGCTTCCAGACCTCCTTGGTCCCTCAACATCGCGGATGTGCAACAACCCCTCACGCATCTCAATGGTTTGACGGTGTTGCAGCACCTCCACGAGGTAGGGGTTGATGACCTTCTCAATGAACTTGTCCTTGCGGGCACTTGAAGACGACATGGCGACCTAGATCTGTCAGAAAAACAACTTGAAACAAAGACAAGAGATATTTGCATGATACGGTGGTCAAAACCTTCGGGACATTATATAGTGAATTTTTATCGACCAAAAGAAGTATCGTGCAAGAAAACAGAGTCCGGAGAGCACACGTGGTGCCCACGAGGTAGGGCGGCGCGCCCAGGGGGTAGGGTGCGCCCTCCACCCTCGTGGAAGCCTCGTGTCCTTTCCGGTGTGCTTCTTATTTTCCTATTTTCTTAAATACTCCAAACAGAGAAAAATTGCCATTAGAACTGTTTTGGAGTCAGTTTACTTATCGTACCACGTACCTATTCCTTTCCAGAGTCTAAAACGTTCCGGGAAGTGTCCCATATGTATTCCTCTGGAGTTACAGTTTCAATAATATTAGTTTCAACATTTATGGGATTACCTGAGATATAATGTTTGATTATTTAACCGTTCACCACCTTCGGATTTATGCCTTCGAAGTTGTTGATTTTTATGGCACCGGAATGATAGACCTCCTCGATAATGTAAGGACCTTCCCATTTAGAGAGAAGTTTTCCTGCAAAAAATCTTAAACGAGAGTTGTATAACAATACATAATCACCTACATTAAACTCAAGTTTTTGGATCCTTTTATCATGCCATCTTTTAACTTTTTCTTTTAACAGCTTGGCATTTTCATAAGCATGGGTTCTCCATTCATCAAGTGAGCTAATGTCAAATAACCTCTTCTCACCGGCAAGTTTGAAGTCATAGTTGAGCTCTTTAATAGCCCAATATTCCTTATGTTGTAATTCGAGAGGTAAGTGACATGCTTTTCCATAAACCATTTTGTACGAAGACATACCCATAGGATTTTTATATGCAGTTCTATAAGCTCATAATGCATCATCAAGTTTCTTGGACCAATTCTTTCTAGATCTATTAACAGTCTTTTGAAAAATTAATTTCAGCTCTCTATTGCTAAGTTCTACTTGGCCACTAGACTGTGGGTGATAAGGGGATGCAATTCTATGATTAACATCATACTTAGCAAGCATTTTACGAAAGGCACCATGAATAAAATGTGAACAACCATCAGTCATTAAATATCTAGGGACTCCAAACCTCAGAAAAATAACTTCTTTAAGCATCTTAATAGAGGTGTTATGATCAGCAGTACTAGTTGGAATAGCTTCTACCCACTTAGTAACGTAATCAACAAGAACTAAAATATGTGTATACCCATTAGAGGAAGGAAAATGTCCCATATAATCAAAGCCCCATACATCAAATGGTTCAATAACAAGTGAATAATTCATAGGCATTTCTTGACGTCTACTAATATTACCAATTCTTTGACATTCATCACAAGATAAGACAAACTTACGGGCATCCTGGAAGAGAGTAGGCCAATAAAAACCAGATTGCAGTACCTTATGTGCAGTCCTATCTCCAGCATGGTGTCCTCCATAAGCTTCGGAGTGACACTTGAGTAGGATCTGTTCCTGTTCATGCTCAGGTACACAACGTCTAATAACACCATCTACTCCTTCCTTATAAAGATGTGGGTCATCCCAAAAGTAATGCCTCAAATCATAAAAGAACTTTTTCTTTTGCTGGTATGTGAAACTAGGTGGTATAAACTTGGCAACAATGTAATTAGCATAATCAGCATACCATGGAGCAGTATGAGAGGCATTTATGACATTTAATTTCTCATCAGAAAGCTATCATCAATAGGTAGTGGGTCATCAAGCACATTTTCTAACCTAGACAAGTTGTCTGCAACGGGGTTCTCAGCTCCTTTTCTAACAATGATATGCAAATCAAATTCTTGTAGCAGGATAACCCATCTAATAAGTCTAGGTTTAGCATCTTTATTTTCCATAAGATATTTAATAGCAGCATGATCAGTGTGAATAGTTATTTAAGGTCTGAACTTATCACAAGCAAATACAACTTCTAAGAATTGCTTTTTAGTAGTAGCATAATTTCTTTGAGCACTGTCTAGAGTTTTACAGCACCTATAGCATAGTCACTGGCATCACACATGATTTCAAAGGGTAAATTCCAATCAGGTGGCTGAACAATAGGTGCAGAAATCAAGGCTTTCTTAAGTATTTCAAATGCTTCTACACAATCATCATCAAAGACAAAAGGAATATCTTTTTGTAATAGGTTAGTCAAAGGCCGAGAAATTTTTGAGAAGTCCTTAATGAACCTCCTATAAAAGCTGGCATGACCAAGGAAACTTCTTATACCTTTGATGTCCTTGGAACACGGCATCTTTTCAATAGCATAAACTTTAGCTTTGTCAACTTCAATACCTTTTTCAGAAATTTTCTGCCCCAAGACAATACCTTCATTAACCATAAAGTGGCACTTCTCCCAATTCAAGACAAGGTTAGTTTCTTCACATCTCTGCAAAACTCGATCAAGGTTGCTCAAGCAATCATCAAAAGAGGATCCATAAACAGAGAAATCATCCATGAAAACTTCACAAATCTTTTCACAAAAATCAGAGAATATAGCCATCATGCATCTTTGGAATGTAGTAGGTGCATTACATAAACCAAAAGGCATACGTCTATAAGCAAAGGTACCGAAAGGGCAAGTAAAAGTAGTCTTTTCTTGATCATCAGCTGACACAGGTATTTGAGAGATACTAGAGTAACCATCTAGAAAGCAAAAAATGTGTATGTTTGGACAATCTTTCTAGCATTTTATCAATGAAAGGCAAAGGATAATGATCCTTTTTAGTAGCTTCATTTAATTTGCAGAAATCAATCACCATCCTATAACCTGTAATAATTCTTTGCGGAATCAATTCATCTTTATCATTAGGAACGACAGTAATACCTCCCTTCTTAGGGACACAATGGACAGGGCTTACCCACTGACTATCAGCAACGGGATAAATTATACCTGCTTCCAGAAGCCTTAGTATTTCCTTTCTTACCACTTCTTTCATCTTAGAATTTAGTATTCGTTGGTGATCAATAAATGGTTTGGCGTCTTTCTCCAAATTTATTTTGTGTTGACATAGAGTGGGACTAATGCCCTTAAGATCATCAAGAGTATATCCAATAGCAGCATGGTGCTTCTTCATAGTTTTCAATAATTTCTCTTCTTCATGCTCTGAAAGGTTAGCACTAATAATAACAGGATATATCTTCTTTTCATCAAGATAAGCATATTTAAGAGTATCAGGCAATGGTTTAAGCTCAAACACGGGATCACCCTTGGGTGGAGGAGGATCCCCTAGAATTTCAACACACAAGTTGTGTTTCAAAATAGGTCCCTGTTTAAAGAATACTTCATGTATTTCCCTTCTTTCATTCATGAACATATCATTTTCATGGTCTAACAAATATTGTTCTAAAGGATCAGTAGGAGGCGCGGCAATAGAAGCAAGACTGATAATTTCATCTTTACTAGGAAATTCTTTATCATGGGATTATCTATGAAACTTAGCAAAATTAAACTCATGAGACATATTGTAACATCCCAAAATTCTAAATTTTGGAATTCTATAATAAATAGATAGTTTTTGTATGTTGTGTGATTGATTGACTGAAAGTGAGTGAAATGTGAAATGTTTGAAAGTCAAATGAGAGGGAATAAAAGGACTTCCCCAAACTATCATCTTTTCTTTCTGATCTCCGTGAATTCAAATTCTTTTCAAATACAAAACCCTAGAGAGAAGATGACATAAATTCTTCCATTTAATTAAATGAAAAGGGTATTTGAAAATATTTGAATTTCATTTGGAACTATTTCCAATTCAGAAACTTTATGCAACTCAATGATTTTCACGAGAAAAGATAAAATGACTTCTTCAAATTATATGAAATATGAGTTGGAAGTTTCAAAGAAACCAAATTTAAAGTCCTTTTGAAATTATTTTCAATTTGGAGTTATTTGGTTTTATTCAAATTATTTTTCTTCAAAAATAAAATATATAGAAATTAGGGTAAAATAATTCCCCACCTCGGAAAATTGGAGACACATAATTTTGAAACCATTTTGGTATTTTTAAAATGATTTTTATGAGGTTTTATTGTAGCAGTAGCACTCTTTGCTTTATTTGAATTTTTGTAGATTTTATTTGGATCTAGAAAAATGTTCATGTCGTAGAAAATATTTTTCTGGAAATTTTGATATATTATATGCCTATATAATATTTTATTTATTTATTTATTTTGGTTTTTGTTTTTTGTGTGGAAAAAAATATTTAAAAAAAACTTTCCCCGCAGACTGAATTAGGCCGAAGGCCCAGCCGGCCCAGGACGCCGCCGCCTACACCACGTGCGCGCGCCGGACTGCGCCGCCGCACCGTACCTCGCCCGGACACCCGCCTCGCTGCCGTGCCCCCTTCCCCACGCCACCTTGCCCCCTCCCCCACGCCACCTTGCCCCTCCCCCACACCACCTTACCCCTCCTCCTTAAATAGTGCGCCCCGGTACCCCCTCTCCTTTTCGCATCTCGCCAGCGCTGCACCCCCGCCCCGCCGCCGCGCTTGCTGCCCGCGCCACCGACGTCAGATCGCCGCAGCGCCCTCGCACCGCCGCCCGCGCCGCACTCGCCGCCATCTCCGGCCATCGCCGCCGACCCCGGAGCCGCCTATCCCGCTCGCAACCATCGCCGCCGTCCCACCTTGCCGTCAAACCACCGCCCTCACCCGGCAAAGAAACCGCCAGTCCGATCCGGTTACCTTTTAAAAGTTTGTTTTTTTGAAAACCCTACTTCAATTTTACTAAGAAAACCTAGATATGTTTTTTATTAGGTTTAGTTATATAGCCAACTCTCACTAATTTAGGTTTGTAACGTACGGTTTTCACTAGGTTAGTCTCTGGAGCGAACGTTCGTTCGATAGGATTTTCTTTTTCCTTTTTAATTTCGGCCAGGGACCCATCCGTGAATATTTTATTTACAGATTAGCCCATGCTTTTCTTTCGGTCACAACTTTTTGCTCGTTGGTCCAACTTAGACGAAACCAATGCCCAATTCTTCGTTATGATCTCCTCTATCCAGTAAAACAACTTAAACATATTTTTCAAAGATTTAAAAATTTGAATTCAAACAGATTTGTATTTGAACTTCGTTTGATGATAACTTGAGTTTTATAACTCCGATTTAGTTGATTCTTTTTGCAAATCGAAGCTCTTGACTTAAACTTTCTGATAAGGCCAAATTCACATAATTTTGGTACTGTTAGAAATTGTTTTATGTTGCAAGAGTTATTTGTTAGTTTTGATGTTTTCCGAATTGTCTTCTTCGTTCTTTCCGATCTTTTGAGTGATTGCTTATGTGTGGTTACTATTGCTTGCTTACGATAGATTGACTGGAGCGTGACGACTAAAGCTATCATGAGTTATGAGTGCGAATCATCTTCATCAACTGTACATGGCAAGTTCACACTTTGATCATACTTTTTGTTAGCCAGTTTTTATGCATTAGTTTCACCCTCAAACATTACATGGTTAGGAATTGATAACATGTGGGTATTGGGCAGTAGTTGATGAGGTAGGAACCTATTGTCTTGCATTCAAACCCAGGGTATTATTTTGTTATGCTTGCACTGCTATGCTCGTAGATGTGGTTTGGTTTTGAGAGAATTCATGAAAGATGTCAGAGTGATTATTTAATGGTTAACTTAAGGTGGCTACTTTAATACACATCTAGGTGGATTGGTAGGGGCACCCTGGAGCACCCAGTGGTTTGCCCGGGCACCTGGAGAATCCAGTGTTGTCCTAGGATATCCCGGAGGACCCGTGTGATCATCCTATGGTATGCCACCCAGGCTCAAAGGGATCATAAGATTATTCATGATAGAAACTTTCGTGTGCATCCACAAGACATTATGGGCTCTGGCATAGTTGAGTATGTTGTGTGACCTCTTCCAGTGGTAGACTAGAAGATGTAGGGGATGTAGGTTGGTATGGTCTACCCAGGGTTAGAGTTAATGCTTCTGAAAGACTGTGTCTCGGTCATCCGTTTCTCAAAAACCATGTAGTGCGAGAAATCCAACGGAGGAGATCGAGTCTTGTGGGCAAAAGTGCGCAAACCTCTGTAGAGTGTACAAACTAATCATGATTAGCCGTGTCCCCGATTATGGACATCTTGAGTATCTGGTACTTGAATTATTGATTTGATCTCATCACTCTAAATTAATTTATTGGGATGTTAATTACTTTTAATTGGGATTTAAGTTGGAGTAACCTTCTCAATAATTTCCAACCAACTTGGTAGTTAAATAAAATTTATTCCATTGATGTAGGAAAAAATTCGCTTTTCGCAAAACATTATAACCATAGAGCCTCCACCAGCCAAATATGCATGTAGTGATTCTGTTATTCATCATTGCTCTTTGGTGTGAATTTGCCAGTACATTCAATGTACTGGCCCCTTTGTGGCTGCAACATCTCATGTTGCAGGATTCTTACGACGAGTAAGTGATACGTTAGGGTTACGATTTCTACACTCAACTTTGCCGTTGGTGTTGATGGGAATCCACAACCTTTGTTACTTCCGCTATATGGATTGAGGTAATAGGATTTACTTTACTTTATACATGTGATTTACCTCTGTTATAAATCCTCGTGTACTGTGTGTTTCAGCATACCGATCTAGGGATGACAGTTAAGAACAGAGACTTGACCGTCTGAGGTTGGGTCGCTACACATATCCCCCAACCCAACATAAACATTATCTTTATTGCAGTCTATCTTAGCATTAACAGTATTCAAGAAGGGTCTACCAAATATAATGGGACAAAAGTCATCTTGTGGAGAACCGAGAACAAGAAAATCAGCAGGGTATTTAACTTTCCCACACAAGACTTCAACATCTCTAACAATCCTAACTGGTGAAATAGTATCTATATTAGCAAGCTTAATTGTAACATCAATCTCTTCTATCTTAGCAGGTGCAATATCATGCATAATTTATTTGTATAAGGAATGAGGTATTGCACTTGCACTAGCACCCATATCACATAAGCCATGATATCAATGATCTCCTATTTTAACAGACATAACAGGCATGCCTACAACAGGTCTATATTTATTTTTAGCATCAGGTCTAGCAATTCTAGCAGCTTCCTTGCAGAAGTAAATAACATGCCCATCAATATTATCGGCCAAGAGATCTTTAACCATAGCAATTTTAGGTTCAAATTTAATTTTCTCAGGGGGTTTGTGTGTCCTAATATTACTTTTGTTGACTACAGTTGAAGCTTTAGCATGATCCTTTATTCTAATAGGGAAAGGTGGCTTGTTAATATAAGCAGCAGGAACAACAGGATCATCATAAGTGATAGTCTTTTCTTCAACTTTAATAGGTGCAACTACTTTTACTTCAATGGGAGGATTATATTTAAACCACTTCTCCTTAGGGAGATCAACATGAGTAGCAAAGGATTCACAGAAAGAAGCTACTACCTCAGAGTCAAGTCCATATTTAGTGCTAAATTCACGGAAAACATCGGTATCCATAAAAGATTTAACACAATCAAACTTAGGTGTTATACCCGACTCCTTACCTTCGTCGAGGTCCCAATCTTCAGAGTTGCGTTTAATTCTTTCCAATAAATCCCATTTGAATTCAATAGTCTTCATCATAAAAGATCTAGTAAAACAAGTATCGAGCATGGAGCGATTACTGAGAGAAAGCCGATCATAAATTTTTTGAATAATCATTTCTCTTGAGAGCTCATGATTGGGGCAGGAATATAACATTGACTTAAGCCTCCCCCAAGCTTGAGCGATGCTTTCTCCTTCGCTAGGCCAAAAATTATATATATAATTATGATCACGATGAACAAGATGCGTAGGATAAAACTTCTGATGAAATTCCAATTTCAATCGTTTGTAGTCCCATGATCCCATATCATCACATAGCCTATACCATGTCAATGCCTCTCCCTTCAAATATAAAGGGAAGACCTTCTTCTTGATAACATCATTGGGCATACCTGCAAGCTTAAATAATCCACAAACTTCATCCACATAGATTAAGTGTAAATCGGGATGTAATGTTCCATCTCCTGCAAAAGCATTAGCTAGTAGTTTCTCTATCATACCCGAAGGAATTTCAAAGTAAACATTTTTAGTAGATTCAGTAGGTTGACTAGCAACTCTTTGCTCTATTGGCCGGGGTGAAGATACCCCGAACAAGCCCCTCAAAGGATTATGTTCCATAGTAACAAGTGACAGTAAATTTCAGCACACTATTTAAATTTTTCCTTACCAAATTCCACCTACCAAAGGCGCTTCACTCCCCGGCAACGGCGCCAGAAAAGAGTTTTGATGACCCACAAGTGTAGGGGATCTATCGTAGCCTTTTAGATAAGTAAGAGTGTCGAACCCAACGAGGAGCAGAAGGAAATGATAAGCAGTTTTCAGTAAGATATTCTCTGCAAGAACTAAAATTATCGGTAACAAATAGTTTTGTGATAAGGTAATTTGTAACGAGTAACAAGTAATGTGAGTAAATAAGGTGCAACAAGATGGCCCAATCCTTTTTGTAGCAAAGGACAAGCCTAGACAAACTCTTATATGAAGGAAAGCGCTCCCGAGGACACATGGGAATTATCGTCAAGCTAGTTTTCATCACGTTCATATGATTCGCGTTCGGTACTTTCATAATTTGATATGTGGGTGGACCGGTGCTTGGGTACTGTCCTTACTTGGACAAGCATCCGACTTATGATTAACCCCTATTGCAAGCATCCGCAACCACAACAAAAGTATTAAGGTAAACCTAACTGTCGGTGTCAAAACCGGTGGATCTCGGGTAGGGGGTCCCGAACTATGCGTCTAGGCCGGATGGTAACAGGAGGCAAGGGACACGAAGTTTTACCCAGGTTCGGGCACTCTTGATGGAGGTAAAACCCTACGTCCTGCTTGATTAATATTGATGATATGGGTAGTACAAGAGTAGATCTACCACGAGATCAGAGAGGCTAAACCCTAGAAGCTAGCCTATGGTATGATTGTTGATGTGTATGTCGTCCTACGGACTAAAACCCTCTGGTTTATAGAGACATCGGAGAGGGTTAGGGTTACACAAAGTCGGTTACAATGGTAGGAGATCTGAATATCCGTATCGCCAAGCTTGCCTTCCACGCCAAGGAAAGTCCCTTCCGGACACGGGACGAAGTCTTCAATCTTGTATCTTCATAATCCAGGAGTCCGGCTGAAGGTATAGTCCGGCCATCCGGACACCCCCTAATCCAGGACTCCCTCAATAGCCCCTGAACCAGGCTTCAATGACGACGAGTCCGGCGCGCAGATTGTCTTCGGCATTGCAAGGCGGGTTCCTCCTCCAAGTACTTCATATAAGATTTTAAACACAAAGATAGTGTCCGGCTCTGCAAAATAAGTTCTCCACATATTGCCATAGAGAGAATAATATTTACACAAATCTAATCTGCTGACGTATCCCGTAGTGTGACACACCACGGCCAAGCCTTTATCCGAGTCGTTTCATTATCCCACCTCAGCGCGTCATGCGAGGCGGTTTCCTTGGCACGTCTTGTCAAAGCAGAGATCGTGTCCCCTTATTCCCGGATTCTCATCAATACGGGCGTGGGTAACCCAATCGAGCCTCTAATTACGGCGCTTGGAGATAAGCGAGTTTTACCAGGCTGGCGGGGACATGTAGTTGCGTCCACCCATATAAGGGGATAAGGATCCACCTTTTCACCCACGCCTTCTTCCTCCTTTGCCTATCCATTCTTGCGCACTCGAGCTCCAGCGCCCAAGTCCGCACTCCCACCTCAACCTTCTCCAGTCATGTCCGGAGTGGGAGGCAAGTGGATGGTCTCCTCCGTCACGGAGGGACACATAAAAAAGCTGAGGAAGGTCGGATACCTGTCTAACGCCATCGCACACCGGCTTCCCGAAAAGGGGCGGCTCATTCCCACCCCTAGGCCCCATGAGAGGGTGGTATTCCTCCCCCATTTCCTCCGCGGACTGGGCTTCCCTCTGCATCCATTTGTCCGAGGGCTCATGTTCTACTACGGCCTGGATTTCCACGATCTGGCCCCGAACTTCGTCCTCAACATCTCGGTGTTTATCATCGTGTGCGAGGCTTTCCTCCGCATCCGCCCCCATTTCGGCCTATGGCTCAAGACTTTCAACGTCAAGCCGAAGGTGGTGCGCGGAAGCCAGGCGGAGTGCGGAGGTGCCATGGTGGGCAAGATGGCCAACGTCCTGTGGCTCGAGGGCTCCTTTATGGAGACCCCAAAGGGGTGGCAATCGTGGTGGTTTTACATCACCGAGCCGCGCGATGCCGAATGGGTCGCACCCGCTGAGTTTCGATCCGGTCCCCCTACGCGGCTCACCTCCTGGAAGGAGACAGGCCTGTCTTGGGGTAAAAAAGGAGAGCTGACCGGAATCCAAACATGCATCCAAACCCTGGCGGACAAGAAGCTCAAGCTTGTCAATGTAGTCCAGGTTATGCTCATCCGCCTGATCCTCCCGTGTCAACAACGGGCCTTCAACTTGTGGGAGTTCGACCCGGCGCAGCACCGAACTCTGAACAGGCTCTTCGACACGATGTACGAAGATGCCTGGAGGATGCTTTTAAGGGCGCCGAGGCTCCCGCATCCGTTACTGAGGATCGCGGATTCAGTGCGCAGCGTCACGCTCTCGCGGTAAGCTGTTTTTGTCCTTTTACAGGGTATCAGTTTTTCATAGTTTAACTCCAGGCGGGATCTAAGCTCCCTTACCTTTGACAGGATTGGCAGGTGACATCCGGACAGATCAACTGTCCGGCTCCTTTGCCCAAAGGCCCAGCGGATGCTCGCTTAGCGAAGTTGCTGGTTCCGGCACCCTATGTGGTGCCGGAGAAGAAGGCCGCGAAAAGGGCCACGGGGACTCAAAAGAGTGCCCGGCGCCAGGAGGTGTCGGATTCATCACCCGACGGTTCCGAAGCGCATTCCTCTCGTGAAGAAGAGGAGGAAGAAGAAGAAACCTCTCCCCCTCCAGCGGGAGGAGAGAAGAAAAGGAAGGCCGCCCTCTCTGGGGAGGCCGGAGGGTCCAAGAAGGGGAAAACCCTTCCTCCAGACTACTCCACCGACACCGTCGACGGCGGAGGGGAGTGGCAACCCAGGGCCAAGCCCCTGGCGAAATCGTGAGTATCCGGATACCGGAGTAATTCATCGTATTCGTTTACTGCACAACTTTCCCTTATGTCGAATATGTTTATGCAGCCCACCCAAGGACCGGCTTGACGCGTCGTTGAGTGGCTCACTGGACTCGTCGGATGTGAACTCGCTTCCGACGGCTTCCTCCCCCCGCCCTGCGGACGACACCGAAGTGTTGTCTCAACAGGTTCCAAGCAGGGAGGAGGTGGTCCTGGAGGCGCCGCAAGGCGACCTCCTGGACTCCAGGAGTAAAGGGGACGAAACCCCCTAGGGCTCCAAGTCCGGTTCTAGGCCGGACACTGCTCCAGAACCTTCAAAGGTTCTGGAGTGCGGCGGGGGACCTCCTTCCAAGAGGAGCAAGTCCACCGTGCCGGTGGCCCCATCCAATCGGAGGCGCCAGACAATATGTTGGAGGCGCTCCAAGGCGCCTCCATCAACGAGGAGCACCGCACTATTATGAGTGTGGTGGTCCAGAAGGTTCGGTCCGCCAAGAGCGGACTGACTGAAGCTTGTACTAGCCTTTTGACAGGCTTTGAGGTAAGTAAATAATGGGTAAATAATATTACCGCATAGACAGTAGCCCCTGATGCTCTGTTGGCCGTTCGGGAAGAAAAGCCGAATAGAGGATCAAAGAATTCGCAGGAGTCTAATCAAAGTAGACAATATGCGTATGCAGGCTTCTCTGCTGGCGTCCGCCGCACTGACTGCGGAAGTGGACACGCTGAAGCAGAGCCTCGAAAAGTCTGAGAAAGAGCTCGGGCATGCCAAGAAGCAGCTCGAGGAGAAGGAAGGTAAGAAATACCTTGTTTGAATATATATGTATAAGGTGCAATTGCAAAAAATGACAGGATTAATGTGGCTATTATAGGGGCCACGTCTGAGGTGGCAACCCTTAAGCAAGCGCTGCTCGAGGCCGAGAAGAGTGCGGCCGCGGAGCGCACCGAGCGGGAGAAGTATGAGGCCGAGGTTGGCAAGGTGTGGCAAGAGCTCCAGGTTCTCATGGAAAAACATGAGAGTTTGGAGCTTGACTCAAAGACGCGAGCGTCCGAGCTCGCGGTGGCTATTGAAAATGCCAAGTCTGCCAAGACCGAATCCCAGAAGACCCTCCAGGAGTTGGATGAGGTGAAGAAGATAGCGGCGGGTAAGGCATTCTTTATGCAAAGCAAACATATAAACGTGAGTTACTTGTTACTTACCCAAATTCGGAGCTCTCCAGGAGCGTTCGCAGATCTTCCCCGGAGTGTGTCCGATGCTACCGCATTCTATCGGGCCGAGAAGGGCAGCTCGACAGAGAAGGTGTTCTGGTCTCAGTATGCTGAGGCCGGTCACCCCGTGCCCCTGAGCGACCAGCTGAAGCAATTGGTCGAGCTCCACAAGGCGGCCGAACAGGCCATGAAGGGCCTCGTAGTTCGGCTGTGGCCTGGAGAGGCTCTGCCTGGGAGCTATTTTGGGCTGGTGCGGCGGCTGGTGGGGGCCTGTCCGAGGCTCGAAGACATCAAGCGCTCCGTCTGCATTGAAGGTGCCCGTAGGGCCCTTGCCCGTGCTAAGGTGCACTGGGGCAAGCTGGATGCTGAGAAGCTTGTGAAGGACGGGCCACCGCCGGGGAAGGAGCATCGCAAACCCGAGAATTATTATAAGGATGTTCTGAAGGGTGCCTGCCTTGTGGTGGATGAATGTACCAAGGATGTATTTTTTGAGTAAAACTCGCTCGTGTTATCCTGTGCGCTGAAAACTTGTTCATATGTGCTAAGCAATGCTGTTGGAATTTAAAATATTACCTTTTGTGCAGCTGTTTATCAATACTGAGAGATGGCGAGTCGTCGGCTTCTGCCCCCATGCCGCTAGTGCTGGGGTGTTCGGGGATAAACCTGGGCGCTCTTTTTCCCATATTTGGGTCCTTCGAGGGAGGCGCTCAGCCCAACGAACAAGGCAATCGGACTATAATGCGTGAACACTCTCACTTAGCCATAGAATTCTATAATTTTAAATTTCGGCAAAGCCCCTAGTATTTGGAAGACCGAGTTCGGAGCGCTATCCACGCCTTGGCCGGACAGAGCCGACTCCTCGCCCTAAGCGGCATAAGTCTTTAGGGACTCGAAAAAACCTCTCGAACAGCGACCAGCTCTCACTTCATCATGACAGTTAGTTTTAGCTTTCTCCACTAAGGTGCTCGGCCCAACTCAACTGGGGCACAATCGCAGTGGTTCTCCTAGTGCTACCTTAGCCGATATAGTGGAACGTAAGGCACCAAAACATAGCAGCCAGGCAAACCCAACTATTGACCCAAGGCATGATTCGGAGCCGATGCATATAATGCTATAAGTTCGGGGTGCCGCACTTGTGAAAGTGTTCGGACTTCTCACACCATATTGAGGGGTGCTAAAAGCCCCTGGCGTATTTTGGCCGTACCAAATTGTACGGGTGCAACATGTCGTTAAGGAACATTTATTTATAAAAAGGTAATGCAAAAATAGACAAAAGCTATGCGTTGTTTATTAAAAATAGCTGCGATCAAAGCAGAACGATACAAGTAATGCGATAAACAAAAAGTTTGACTATTTAACATGTCTGCTCCAGGGGCAAGCTGCGGAATAGTATGCGAAACAGGTATACTGCTCGTGATAGAGACCACCTGGGAGTTCCGTAATGCGGCATGGCTTATCTGCTTCCCTGGTTCTTGCATCGTTTGTGCGGCAATTGAACTGCCGAACAGGCCTTCCGAAGAGTAGAATCCTGAAAGTAAGAGAAAATTTAAAAAAAATCGGCAGCCCCTGGTGCGGTTTAAGCCGTGTTTTGGGCGTGCCGTGATGGTGCCCCTCCCCCTATGCCCATGGTATTTCTAGAGCGTAGTTATGTATGCGAAGTACTGGCGTCGCCTTTTTGCGAGGGTTTGGGTTGGGGCCGCATTGCTATGCCTGCTCGGAACGTGCCAGGTGGTCTTGTTGTGGGTTACTCCGGGCACGCTTGACGGTGTCCGGACGTTTAATGGACGGACTGGAGAACTGCCTGGAGAGGCTGCTTTGTACTTCCGCTGCAAGGGCCGCCGTGTGCTCCTCCGTTCAGAGGGAGCGTTCAGTGTTTCCATTGACCGTAATTACTCCACGAAGGCCTGGCATCTTGAGCTTAAGGTATGCATAGTGTGGTACCGCATTGAACTTGGCGAATGCGGTTCGTCCGAGCAGTGCATGATAGCCACTACGGAATGGGACTATGTCGAAGATCAACTCCTCGCTTCAGAAATTATCCGGAGATCCGAAGACCACTTCATGTGTGACTGAGCCTGTACAGTTGGCCTCTACACCTGGTATTACGCCTTTAAAGGTCGTTTTGGTGGGCTTAATCCTCGAGGGATCTATGCCCATTTTCCGCACTGTGTCCTGGTAAAGCAGGTTCAGGCTGCTGCCGCCGTCCATAAGGACTCTAGTGAGATGAAATCCGTCAATAATTGGGTCTAGAACCAATGCGGCAAATCCACCATGATGGATGCTAGTGGGATGGTCTCTTCGATCAAAGGTGATCGGGCAGGCGGACCATGGGTTGAACTTTGGGGCGACTGGCTCTACCGCGTATACGTCCCATAACGCGCGCTTCCGCTCCCTTTTGGGGACGTGGGTTGCATATATGATGTTCACCGTCCGCACTTGTGGGGGAAAACCCTTCTGTCCATTGTTGTTCGGCGGCCGGGGCTCCTCGTCGTCATCGCTATGCAACCCCTTGTCTTCATTGTCGGTGTTTAACTTGCCTGCCTGCTTGAACACCCAACAATCCCTGTTGGTGTGATTGGCCGGCTTTTCGGGGGTGCCATGTATTTGGCACAAGCGGTCGAGTATTCGGTCCAAGCTGGACGGCCCCCTAGGATTCCTTTTGAATGTCTTTTTCCGCTGACCGGATTTAGAGCCTCTGAATCTGGCATTAACTGTCGTATCCTCAGCATTGTCGCCGTTAATGCGGCGCTTCTACTTGATGCGACGCGACCTGCCACTAATGTCCCTGGTGTCCGAATTACCAGGGTTCTTGGTCATATTGTTGCTACGAGCAAGCCAGCTGTCTTCTCCCGCGCAAAAGCGGGTCAGGAGTGTCGTGAGTGCTGCCATAGATTTCGGCTTTTCCTGTCTGAGGTGCCGGGCCAGCCACTCGTCACGGATATTGTGCTTGAAGGCTGCTAGGGCCTCAGCGTCCGGACAGTCGACTATTTGACTTTTCTTTGTTAGGAACTGTGTCCAAAATTGCCTGGCCGATTCCTCTGGCTGCTGAATTACGTGACTTAGGTCATCGGCGTCTGGGGGTCGCACATAAGTGCCCTGGAAATTGTCGAGGAATGCGGCTTCCAGGTCCTCCGAACAACTGATTGATCCTGTTGGCAAGCTGTTAAGCCAATGCCGAGCTGGTCCTTTAAGCTTGAGTGGGAGGTATTTGATGGCGTGGAAATCGTCGCCGCGGGCCATGTGGATATGAAGGAGATAATCCTCGATCCATACCGCAGGATCTGTTGTGCCATCATATGATTCGATGTTTACGGGTTTGAAACCCTCGGGGATTTGATGATCCATTATTTCGTCTGTAAAGCATAGTGGGTGTGCGGCGCCTCTGTACTAGGCGATATCATGATGTAGCTCCAATGAGCTTTGTCTACTGTGTTCAGCCCTGCCGAATTTGTGGCCGGCGTGACGGTTACCGTCTCGAGCCGTGGGGTGCCCACGCGATCTGTAGATCGACCGTGTTTGCCTTGCCTTGTCCTCCAACATGTCTCGTAAGTCCGGCGCATATTCCCGTGCCTTGGTACGGGGTGCGGCTTGAGTGGAGGGCCAGGAGGCCTCTCTGTCGCGGCCACGAGGTGGCCGTTCGGCCGCATCAAGTGCTTCCTCCTCTAATCGGGGTAGCAACCTGTGCTTTGGGTAGCTCTTTGAGGGGTGTTCGAGTTTATGCTCTTCGGCCGCAAGGACTTCAGTCCATCTGTCAACCAGCAAATCTTGATCAGCTCTGAGTTGTTGCTGTTTTTTCTTGAGGCTTCTTGCCATGGCCATAAGCCTGCTTTGAAAACGCTCTTGCTCAACGGGATCCTCTGGCAGGACGAATTCATCATCATCGAAGCTTGCCTCGTCTTCGGAGGGAGGCATATAATTATTGTCCTCGACCTCTCTGTCTGCCGCTCTCTCATGAGGGCTGGTTTCTCCATCCTCCTGTGCTAAATCTTGCTGGAGGGGGTTTTCTTCGGCACTCTCCGGAGTATTATTATCTCCAGTGCTGGAATCACCATTTTTGTGTTGGCAGGATTTTGTGCGGCGCCGCTGACGCCGGCGCTTAGGCTGTTTCTTGGAGGGGTCATCCTCCGATGTTCCATCGCCATCTCCCTCTTTTGGGGTGTCCACCATGTATATGTCATATGACGAGGTGGCTTTCCAGGGTCTAGTAGGCGCTGGTTCTTCATCATCTCCTTCATCGGCGTCCATACCATCGATGTCTTCGGAGTCAAAGTCGAGCATGTCGGTTAAGTCGTCGACAGTGGCTACAAAGTGGGTGGTGGGCGGTGTGTTTGTTGAGACCGATGAATTGTGGGTTTATGATCAAGTCTATCTATGAATAGTATTTGAATCTTTTTTGAATTCTTTTATGTATGACTGGTTATCTTTGCAAGTCTCTTCGAATTATCCGTTTGGTTTGGCCAACTAGATTGGTAGTTCTTGCCATGGGAGAAGTGCTTAGCTTTGGGTTCGATCTTGCGGTGTCCTTTCCCAGTGACAGAAGGGGAAGCAAGGCACGTATTGCATCGTTGCCATCGAGGATAACAAGATGGGGTTTATTTCATATTGCATAAATTTATCTCTCTACATCATGTCATCTTGCTTAAAGCGTTACTCAGTTTTTAACTTAATACTCTAGATGCATGCTGGATAGCGGTCGATGAGTGGAGTAATAGTAGTAGATGCAGAATCGTTTCGGTCTACTTGTCACGGACGTGATGCCTATATACATGATCATGCCTAGATATTCTCATAACTATGCTCAATTCTGTCAATTGCTCAACAGTAATTTGTTCACCCACCGTAGAATACTTATGCTCTTGAGAGAAGCCACTAGTGAAAGCTATGGCCCCCGGGTCTATTCTCATCGTATCAATCTCCATCACTTTAATCTTGCTTTGCTTTTTACTTTGCCTTTTACTTTTTACTTTGCATATCTATACCAATAATACCAAAAATATTATATCTATCAGATCTCACTCTCGTCAGTGACCGTGAAGGGATTGACAACCCCTAATCGCGTTGGTTGCGAATAGCTATCGTTTTGTGCAGGTACAAGGGACTTGAGCGTGGCCTCCTACTGGATTGATACCTTGGTTGTGAAAAACTGAGGGAAATACTTACGCTACTCTGTTGCATCATCCTTTCCTCTTTGGGGAAATCCAACACAAGCTCAAGAGGTAGCAAGAAGAATTTCTGGCGCCGTTGCCGGGGTGGTTCGTGCAAGTCAAGATTTGACTCTCGACAACGAGCCATTTCTGGCGCCGTTGCCGGGGAGTCTATGCAAAAAGTCAACATACCAAGTACCCTTCACAATCCCTACTCACTCACATTGATATCTGTTGATGGGCATCTCCATAGCCCGTTGATACGCCTAGTTGATGTGAGACTATCTTCCCCTGTTTTTGTCTTCTCCACAACCACCATTCTATTCCACGTATAGTGCTATATCCATGGCTTAAGCTCATGTATTGCGTGAAGATTGAAAAAGTTCTGAAAAAGTTAGAGTATGAAACAATTGCTTGGCTTGTCATCGGGGTTGTGCATGATTTAAATACTTTGTGTGGTGAAGATAGAGCATAGCCAGACTATATGATTTTGTAGGGATAACTTTCTTTGGCCATGTTATTTTGAGAAGACATAATTGCTTTGTTAGTATGCTTCAAGTATTATTATTTTGATGTCAATATAAACTTTTGTCTTGAATCTTTCGAATCTGAATATTCATATCACAATTAAGAAGATTTGCATTGAAATTATGCCAAGCAGCACTCCGCATCAAAAATTCTCTTTTTATCATTTACCTACTCGAGGATGAGCAGGAATTAAGCTTGGGGATGCCTGATACGTCTCCAACGTATCTATAATTTTTTCTTGCTCCATGCTATATTATCTACTGTTTTGGACTATATTGGGCTTTATTTTCCACTTTTATATTATTTTTGGGACTAACCTATTATCCGGAGGCCCAGCCCAAAATTGCTATTTTTTGCCTATTTCAGTGTTTCGAAGAAACGGAATATCAAACAGAGTCCAAACGGAATAAACCTTTCTGGAACGTGATTTTCTTCCCGAATATGACCCAGGAGACTTGGACCCTATGCCAAGGAAGCTTCGAGGTGGGCACGACATAGGGGGGCACGCCCTATACCCCCAGGCGCACTCCCCACCCTCGTGGGCCCACCGAAGCTCCACCGACGTACTTCTTCCTCCTATATATACCTACGTACCCCTAAACGAACAGAGACGGAGCCAAAAACCTAATTCCACCGCCGCAACTTTCTATATCCACGAGATGCCATCTTGGGGCCTGTTCCGGAGCTCCGCCGGAGAGGGCCGTCATCACGGAGGGCTTCTACATCATCATAGCCCCTCCGATGAAGTGTGAGTAGTTTACCTCAGACCTTCGGGTCTAGATGGCTTCTTCTCTCTTTTTGGATCTCAGTACAAAGTTCCCCCCTCTCTCGTGGAGATCTATTCGATGTAATCTTCTTCTTTTTGCGGTGTGTTTGTTGAGACCGATGAATTGTGGGTTTATGATCAAGTCTATCTATGAATAGTATTTGAATCTTTTCTGAATTCTTTTATGTATGACTGGTTATCTTTGCAAGTCTCTTCGAATTATCCGTTTGGTTTGGCCAACTAGATTGGTAGTTCTTGCCATGGGAGAAGTGCTTAGCTTTGGGTTCGATCTTGTGGTGTCCTTTCCCAGTGACAGAAGGGGAAGCAAGGCACGTATTGCATCGTTGCCATCGAGGATAACAAGATGGGGTTTATTTCATATTGCATAAATTTATCTCTCTACATCATGTCATCTTGCTTAAAGCGTTACTCAGTTTTTAACTTAATACTCTAGATGCATGCTGGATAGCGGTCGTTGAGTGGAGTAATAGTAGTAGATGCAGAATCGTTTCGGTCTAGTTGTCACGGACGTGATGCCTATATACATGATCATGCCTAGATATTCTCATAACTATGCTCAATTCTGTCAATTGCTCAACAGTAATTTGTTCACCCACCGTAGAATACTTATGCTCTTGAGAGAAGCCACTAGTGAAAGCTATGGCCCCCGGGTCTATTCTCATCGTATCAATCTCCATCACTTTAATCTTGCTTTGCTTTTTACTTTGCCTTTTACTTTTTACTTTGCATATCTATACCAATAATACCAAAAATATTATATCTATCAGATCTCACTCTCGTCAGTGACCGTGAAGGGATTGACAACCCCTAATCGCGTTGGTTGCGAATAGCTATCGTTTTGTGCAGGTACAAGGGACTTGAGCGTGGCCTCCTACTGGATTGATACCTTGGTTGTGAAAAACTGAGGGAAATACTTACGCTACTCTGTTGCATCATCCTTTCCTCTTTGGGGAAATCCAACACAAGCTCAAGAGGTAGCAAGAAGAATTTCTGGCGCCGTTGCCGGGGTGGTTCGTGCAAGTCAAGATTTGACTCTCGACAACGAGCCATTTCTGGCGCCGTTGCCGGGGAGTCTATGCAAAAAGTCAACATACCAAGTACCCTTCACAATCCCTACTCACTCACATTGATATCTGTTGATGGGCATCTCCATAGCCCGTTGATACGCCTAGTTGATGTGAGACTATCTTCCCCTGTTTTTGTCTTCTCCACAACCACCATTCTATTCCACGTATAGTGCTATATCCATGGCTTAAGCTCATGTATTGCGTGAAGATTGAAAAAGTTCTGAAAAAGTTAGAGTATGAAACAATTGCTTGGCTTGTCATCGGGGTTGTGCATGATTTAAATACTTTGTGTGGTGAAGATAGAGCATAGCCAGACTATATGATTTTGTAGGGATAACTTTCTTTGGCCATGTTATTTTGAGAAGACATAATTGCTTTGTTAGTATGCTTCAAGTATTATTATTTTGATGTCAATATAAACTTTTGTCTTGAATCTTTCGAATCTGAATATTCATATCACAATTAAGAAGATTTGCATTGAAATTATGCCAAGCAGCACTCCGCATCAAAAATTCTCTTTTTATCATTTACCTACTCGAGGATGAGCAGGAATTAAGCTTGGGGATGCCTGATACGTCTCCAACGTATCTATAATTTTTTCTTGCTCCATGCTATATTATCTACTGTTTTGGACTATATTGGGCTTTATTTTCCACTTTTATATTATTTTTGGGACTAACCTATTATCCGGAGGCCCAGCCCAAAATTGCTATTTTTTGCCGATTTCAGTGTTTCGAAGAAACGGAATATCAAACGGAGTCCAAACGGAATAAACCTTTCTGGAACGTGATTTTCTTCCCGAATACGACCCAGGAGACTTGGACCCTATGCCAAGGAAGCTTCGAGGTGGGCACGACGTAGGGGGGCACGCCCTATACCCCCAGGCGCACTCCCCACCCTCGTGGGCCCACCGAAGCTCCACCGACGTACTTCTTCCTCCTATATATACGTACGTACCCCTAAACGAACAAAGACGGAGCCAAAAACCTAATTCCACCGCCGTAACTTTCTGTATCCACGAGATGCCATCTTGGGGCCTGTTCCAGAGCTCCGCCGGAGAGGGCCGTCATCACGGAGGGCTTCTACATCATCATAGCCCCTCCGATGAAGTGTGAGTAGTTTACCTCAGACCTTCGGGTCTAGATGGCTTCTTCTCTCTTTTTGGATCTCAATACAAAGTTCCCCCCTCTCTCGTGGAGATCTATTCGATGTAATCTTCTTCTTTTTGCGGTGTGTTTGTTGAGACCGATGAATTGTGGGTTTATGATCAAGTCTATCTATGAATAGTATTTGAATCTTTTCTGAATTCTTTTATGTATGACTGGTTATCTTTGCAAGTCTCTTCGAATTATCCGTTTGGTTTGGACAACTAGATTGGTAGTTCTTGCCATGGGAGAAGTGCTTAGCTTTGGGTTCGATCTTGCGGTGTCCTTTCCCAGTGACAGAAGGGGAAGCAAGGCACGTATTGCATCATTGCCATCGAGGATAACAAGAGGGGGTTTATTTCATATTGCATAAATTTATCTCTCTACATCATGTCATCTTGCTTAAAGCGTTACTCAGTTTTTAACTTAATACTCTAGATGCATGCTGGATAGCGGTCGATGAGTGGAGTAATAGTAGTAGATGCAAAATCGTTTCGGTCTACTTGTCACGGACGTGATGCCTATATACATGATCATGCCTAGATATTCTCATAACTATGCTCAATTCTGTCAATTGCTCAACAGTAATTTGTTCACCCACCGTAGAATACTTATGCTCTTGAGAGAAGCCACTAGTGAAAGCTATGGCCCCCGGGTCTATTCTCATCGTATCAATCTCCATCACTTTAATCTTGCTTTGCTTTTTACTTTGCCTTTTACTTTTTACTTTGCATCTCTATACCAATAATACCAAAAATATTATATCTATCAGATCTCACTCTCGTCAGTGACCGTGAAGGGATTGACAACCCCTAATCGCGTTGGTTGCGAATAGCTATCGTTTTGTGCAGGTACAAGGGACTTGAGCGTGGCCTCCTACTGGATTGATACCTTGGTTGTGAAAAACTGAGGGAAATACTTACGCTACTCTGTTGCATCATCCTTTCCTCTTTGGGGAAATCCAACGCAAGCTCAAGAGGTAGCAAGAAGAATTTCTGGCGCCGTTGCCGGGGAGGTTCGTGCAAGTCAAGATTTGACTCTCGACAACGAGCCATTTCTGGCGCCGTTGCCGGGGAGTCTATGCAAAAAGTCAACATACCAAGTACCCTTCACAATCCCTACTCACTCACATTGATATCTGTTGATGGGCATCTCCATAGCCCGTTGATACGCCTAGTTGATGTGAGACTATCTTCCCCTGTTTTTGTCTTCTCCACAACCACCATTCTATTCCACGTATAGTGCTATATCCATGGCTCACGCTCATGTATTGCGTGAAGATTGAAAAAGTTCTGAAAAAGTTAGAGTATGAAACAATTGCTTGGCTTGTCATCGGGGTTGTGCATGATTTAAATACTTTGTGTGGTGAAGATAGAGCATAGCCAGACTATATGATTTTGTAGGGATAACTTTCTTTGGCCATGTTATTTTGAGAAGACATAATTGCTTTGTTAGTATGCTTGAAGTATTATTATTTTGATGTCAATATAAACTTTTGTCTTGAATCTTTCGAATCTGAATATTCATATCACAATTAAGAAGATTTGCATTGAAATTATGCCAAGCAGCACTCCGCATCAAAAATTCTCTTTTTATCATTTACCTACTCGAGGATGAGCAGGAATTAAGCTTGGGGATGCCTGATACGTCTCCAACGTATCTGTAATTTTTTATTGCTCCATGCTATATTATCTACTGTTTTGGACTATATTGGGCTTTATTTTCCACTTTTATATTATTTTTGGGACTAACCTATTAACCGGAGGCCCAGCCCAAAATTGCTATTTTTTGCCTATTTCAGTGTTTCGAAGAAACGGAATATCAAACAGAGTCCAAACGGAATAAACCTTTCTGGAACGTGATTTTTCTTCCCGAATATGACCCAGGAGACTTGGACCCTATGCCAAGGAAGCTTCGAGGTGGGCACGACATAGGGGGGCACGCCCTATACCCCCAGGCGCACTCCCCACCCTCGTGGGCCCACCGAAGCTCCACCGACGTACTTCTTCCTCCTATATATACCTACGTACCCCTAAACGAACAGAGATGGAGCCAAAAACCTAATTCCACCGCCGCAACTTTCTGTATCCACGAGATGCCATCTTGGGGCCTGTTCCGGAGCTCCGCCGGAGAGGGCCGTCATCACGGAGGGCTTCTACATCATCATAGCCCCTCCGATGAAGTGTGAGTAGTTTACCTCAGACCTTCGGGTCTAGATGGCTTCTTCTCTCTTTTTGGATCTCAATACAAAGTTCTCCCCCTCTCTCGTGGAGATCTATTCGATGTAATCTTCTTCTTTTTGCGGTGTGTTTGTTGAGACCGATGAATTGTGGGTTTATGATCAAGTCTATCTATGAATAGTATTTGAATCTTTTCTGAATTCTTTTATGTATGACTGGTTATGTTTGCAAGTCTCTTCAAATTATCCGTTTGGTTTGGCCAACTAGATTGGTAGTTCTAGCCATGGGAGAAGTGCTTAGCTTTGGGTTCGATCTTGCGGTGTCCTTTCCCAGTGACAGAAGGGGAAGCAAGGCACGTATTGCATCGTTGCCATCGAGGATAACAAGATGGGGTTTATTTCATATTGCATAAATTTATCTCTCTACATCATGTCATCTTGCTTAAAGTGTTACTCAGTTTTTAACTTAATACTCTAGATGCATGCTGGATAGCGGTCGATGAGTGGAGTAATAGTAGTAGATGCAGAATTGTTTCGGTCGACTTGTCACGGACGTGATGCCTATATACATGATCATGCCTAGATATTCTCATAACTATGCTCAATTCTGTCAATTGCTCAACAGTAATTTGTTCACCCACCATAGAATACTTATGCTCTTGAGAGAAGCCACTAGTGAAAGCTATGGCCCCCGGGTCTATTCTCATCGTATCAATCTCCATCACTTTAATCTTGCTTTGCTTTTTACTTTGCCTTTTACTTTTTACTTTGCATCTCTATACCAATAATACCAAAAATATTATATCTATCAGATCTCACTCTCGTCAGTGACCGTGAAGGGATTGACAACCCCTAATCGCGTTGGTTGCGAATAGCTATCGTTTTGTGCAGGTACAAGGGACTTGAGCGTGGCCTCCTACTGGATTGATACCTTGGTTTTGAAAAACTGAGGGAAATACTTACGCTACTCTGTTGCATCATCCTTTCCTCTTTGGGGAAATCCAATGCAAGCTCAAGAGGTAGCAAGAAGAATTTCTGGCGCCGTTGCCGGGGAGGTTCGTGCAAGTCAAGATTTGACTCTCGACAACGAGCCATTTCTGGCGCCGTTGCCGGGGAGTCTATGCAAAAAGTCAACATACCAAGTACCCTTCACAATCCCTACTCACTCACATTGATATCTGTTGATGGGCATCTCCATAGCCCGTTGATACGCCTAGTTGATGTGAGACTATCTTCCCCTGTTTTTGTCTTCTCCACAACCACCATTCTATTCCACATATAGTGCTATATCCATGGCTCACGCTCATGTATTGCGTGAAGATTGAAAAAGTTCTGAAAAAGTTAGAGTATGAAACAATTGCTTGGCTTGTCATCGGGGTTGTGCATGATTTAAATACTTTGTGTGGTGAAGATAGAGCATAGCCAGACTATATGATTTTGTAGGGATGACTTTCTTTGGCCATGTTATTTTGAGAAGACAAAATTGCTTTGTTAGTATGCTAGAAGTATTATTATTTTTATGTCAATATAAACTTTTGTCTTGAATCTTTCGAATCTGAATATTCATATCACAATTAAGAAGATTTGCATTGAAATTATGCCAAGCAGCACTCCGCATCAAAAATTCTCTTTTTATCATTTACCTACTCGAGGACGAGCAGGAGTTAAGCTTGGGGATGCCTGATAGGTCTCCAACGTATCTATAATTTTTTATTTCTCCATGCTATATTATCTACTATTTTGGACTATATTGGGCTTTATTTTCCACTTTTATATTATTTTTGGGACTAACCTATTAACCGGAGGCCCAGCCCAAAATTGCTATTTTTTGCCTATTTCAGTGTTTCGAAGAAACGGAATATCAAACGGAGTCCAAACGGAATAAACCTTTCTGGAACGTGATTTTCTTCCCGAATATGACCCAGGAGACTTGGACCCTATGCCAAGGAAGCTTCGAGGTGGGCACGACGTAGGGGGGCACGCCCTATACCCCCAGGCGCACTCCCCACCCTCGTGGGCCCACCGAAGCTCCACCGACGTACTTCTTCCTCCTATATATACCTACGTACCCCTAAACGAACAGAGACGGAGCCAAAAACATAATTCCACCGCCGCAACTTTCGGTATCCACGAGATGCCATCTTGGGGCCTGTTCCGGAGCTCTGCCGGAGAGGGCCGTCATCACGGAGGGCTTCTACATCATCATAGCCCCTCCGATGAAGTGTGAGTAGTTTACCTCAGACCTTCGGGTCTAGATGGCTTCTTCTCTCTTTTTGGATCTCAATACAAAGTTCGCCCCTCTCTCGTGGAGATCTATTCGATGTAATCTTCTTCTTTTTGCGGTGTGTTTATTGAGACCGATGAATTGCGGGTTTATGATCAAGTCTATCTATGAATAGTATTTGAATCTTTTCTGAATTCTTTTATGTATGACTGGTTATCTTTGCAAGTCTCTTCGAATTATCCGTTTGGTTTGGCCAACTAGATTGGTAGTTCTTGCCATGGGAGAAGTGCTTAGCTTTGGGTTCGATCTTGCGGTGTCCTTTCCCAGTGACAGAAGGGGAAGCAAGGCACGTATTGCATCGTTGCCATCGAGGATAACAAGATGGGGTTTATTTCATATTGCATAAATTTATCTCTCTACATCATGTCATCTTGCTTAAAGCATTACTCAGTTTTTAACTTAATACTCTAGATGCATGCTGGATAGCGGTTGATGAGTGGAGTAATAGTAGTAGATGCAGAATCGTTTCGGTCTACTTGTCACGGACGTGATGCCTATATACATGATCATGCCTAGATATTCTCATAACTATGCTCAATTCTGTCAATTGCTCAACAGTAATTTGTTCACCCACCGTAGAATACTTATGCTCTTGAGAGAAGCCACTAGTGAAAGCTATGGCCCCCGGGTCTATTCTCATCGTATCAATCTCCATCACTTTAATCTTGCTATGCTTTTTACTTTGCCTTTTACTTTTTACTTTGCATCTCTATACCAATAATACCAAAAATATTATATCTATCAGATCTCACTCTCGTCAGTGACCGTGAAGGGATTGACAACCCCTAATCGCGTTGGTTGCGAATAGCTATCGTTTTGTGCAGGTACAAGGGACTTGAGCGTGGCCTCCTACTGGATTGATACCTTGGTTCTGAAAAACTAAGGGAAATACTTACGCTACTCTGTTGCATCATCCTTTCCTCCTTGGGGAAATCCAAAGCAAGCTCAAGAGGTAGCAAGAAGAATTTCTGGCGCCGTTGCCGGGGAGGTTCGTGCAAGTCAAGATTTGACTCTCGACAACGAGCCATTTCTGGCGCCGTTGCCGGGGAGTCTATGCAAAAAGTCAACATACCAAGTACCCTTCACAATCCCTACTCACTCACATTGATATCTGTTGATGGGCATCTCCATAGCCCGTTGATACGCCTAGTTGATGTGAGACTATCTTCCCCTGTTTTTGTCTTCTCCACAACCACCATTCTATTCCACGTATAGTGCTATATCCATGGCTCACGCTCATGTATTGCGTGAAGATTGAAAAAGTTCTGAAAAAGTTAGAGTATGAAACAATTGCTTGGCTTGTCATCGGGGTTGTGCATGATTTAAATACTTTGTGTGGTGAAGATAGAGCATAGCCAGACTATATGATTTTGTAGGGATAACTTTCTTTGGCCATGTTATTTTGAGAAGACAAAATTGCTTTGTTAGTATGCTAGAAGTATTATTATTTTGATGTCAATATAAACTTTTGTCTTGAATCTTTCGAATCTGAATATTCATATCACAATTAAGAAGATTTGCATTGAAATTATGCCAAGCAGCACTCCGCATCAAAAATTCTCTTTTTATCATTTACCTACTCGAGGATGAGCAGGAATTAAGCTTGGGGATGCCTGATACGTCTCCAACGTATCTATAATTTTTTCTTGCTCCATGCTATATTATCTACTATTTTGGACTATATTGGGCTTTATTTTCCACTTTTATATTATTTTTGGGACTAACCTATTATCCGGAGGCCCAGCCCAAAATTGCTATTTTTTGCCTATTTCAGTGTTTCGAAGAAACGGAATATCAAACGGAGTCCAAATGGAATAAACCTTTCTGGAACGTGATTTTCTTCCCGAATATGACCCAGGAGACTTGGACCCTATGCCAAGGAAGCTTCGAGGTGGGCACGACGTAGGGGGGCACGCCCTATACCCCCAGGCGCACTCCCCACCCTCGTGGGCCCACCGAAGCTCCACCGACGTACTTCTTCCTCCTATATATACCTACGTACCCCTAAACGAACAGAGAGGGAGCCAAAAACCTAATTCCACCGCCGCAACTTTCTGTATCCACGAGATGCCATCTTGGGGCCTGTTCCGGAGCTCCGCTGGAGAGGGCCGTCATCACGGAGGGCTTCTACATCATCATAGCCCCTCCGATGAAGTGTGAGTAGTTTACCTCAGACCTTCGGGTCTAGATGGCTTCTTCTCTCTTTTTGGATCTCAATACAAAGTTCCCCCCTCTCTCGTGGAAATCTATTCGATGTAATCTTCTTCTTTTTGCGGTGTGTTTGTTGAGACCGATGAATTGTGGGTTTATGATCAAGTCTATCTATGAATAGTATTTGAATCTTTTCTGAATTCTTTTATGTATGACTGGTTATCTTTGCAAGTCTCTTCGAATTATCCGTTTGGTTTGGCCAACTAGATTGGTAGTTCTTGCCATGGGAGAAGTGCTTAGCTTTGGGTTCGATCTTGCGGTGTCCTTTCCCAGTGACAGAAGGGGAAGCAAGGCACGTATTGCATCGTTGCCATCGAGGATAACAAGATGGGGTTTATTTCATATTGCATAAATTTATCTCTCTACATCATGTCATCTTGCTTAAAGCGTTACTCAGTTTTTAACTTAATACTCTAGATGCATGCTGGATAGCGGTCGATGAGTGGAGTAATAGTAGTAGATGCAGAATCGTTTCGGTCTACTTGTCACGGACGTGATGCCTATATACATGATCATGCCTAGATATTCTCATAACTATGCTCAATTCTGTCAATTGCTCAACAGTAATTTGTTCACCCACCGTAGAATACTTATGCTCTTGAGAGAAGCCACTAGTGAAAGCTATGGCCCCCGGGTCTATTCTCATCGTATCAATCTCCATCACTTTAATCTTGCTTTGCTTTTTACTTTGCCTTTTACTTTTTACTTTGCATCTCTATACCAATAATACCAAAAATATTATATCTATCAGATCTCACTCTCGTCAGTGACCGTCAAGGGATTGACAACCCCTAATCGCGTTGGTTGCGAATAGCTATCATTTTGTGCAGGTACAAGGGACTTGAGCGTGGCCTCCTACTGGATTGATACCTTGGTTGTGAAAAACTGAGGGAAATACTTACGCTACTCTGTTGCATCATCCTTTCCTCTTTGGGGAAATCCAACGCAAGCTCAAGAGGTAGCAAGAAGAATTTCTGGCGCCGTTGCCGGGGAGGTTCGTGCAAGTCAAGATTTGACTCTCGACAACGAGCCATTTCTGGCGCCGTTGCCGGGGAGTCTATGCAAAAAGTCAACATACCAAGTACCCTTCACAATCCCTACTCACTCACATTGATATCTGTTGATGGGCATCTCCATAGCCCGTTGATACGCCTAGTTGATGTGAGACTATCTTCCCCTGTTTTTGTCTTCTCCACAACCACCATTCTATTCCACATATAGTGCTATATCCATGGCTCACGCTCATGTATTGCGTGAAGATTGAAAAAGTTCTGAAAAAGTTAGAGTATGAAACAATTGCTTGGCTTGTCATCGGGGTTGTGCATGATTTAAATACTTTGTGTGGTGAAGATAGAGCATAGCCAGACTATATGATTTTGTAGGGATAACTTTCTTTGGCCATGTTATTTTGAGAAGACAAAATTGCTTTGTTAGTATGCTAGAAGTATTATTATTTTTATGTCAATATAAACTTTTGTCTTGAATCTTTCGAATCTGAATATTCATATCACAATTAAGAAGATTTGCATTGAAATTATGCCAAGCAGCACTCCGCATCAAAAATTCTCTTTTTATCATTTACCTACTCGAGGACGAGCAGGAGTTAAGCTTGGGGATGCCTGATAGGTCTCCAACGTATCTATAATTTTTTATTTCTCCATGCTATATTATCTACTGTTTTGGACTATATTGGGCTTTATTTTCCACTTTTATATTATTTTTGGGACTAACCTATTAACCGGAGGCCCAGCCCAAAATTGCTATTTTTTGCCTATTTCAGTGTTTCGAAGAAACGGAATATCAAACGGAGTCCAAACGGAATAAACCTTTCTGGAACGTGATTTTCTTCCCGAATATGACCCAGGAGACTTGGACCCTATGCCAAGGAAGCTTCGAGGTGGGCACGACGTAGGGGGGCACGCCCTATACCCCCAGGCGCACTCCCCACCCTCGTGGGCCCACCGAAGCTCCACCGACGTACTTCTTCCTCCTATATATACCTACATACCCCTAAACGAACAGAGACGGAGCCAAAAACCTAATTCCACCGCCGCAACTTTCTGTATCCATGAGATGCCATCTTGGGGCCTGTTCCGGAGCTCCGCCGGAGAGGGCCGTCATCACGGAGGGCTTCTACATCATCATAGCCCCTCCGATGAAGTGTGAGTAGTTTACCTCAGACCTTCGGGTCTAGATGGCTTCTTCTCTCTTTTTGGATCTCAATACAAAGTTCTCCCCCTCTCTCGTGGAGATCTATTCGATGTAATCTTCTTCTTTTTGCGGTGTGTTTGTTGAGACCGATGAATTGTGGGTTTATGATCAAGTCTATCTATGAATAGTATTTGAATCTTTTCTGAATTCTTTTATGTATGACTGGTTATCTTTGCAAGTCTCTTCGAATTATCCGTTTGGTTTGGCCAACTAGATTGGTAGTTCTTGCCATGGGAGAAGTGCTTAGCTTTGGGTTCGATCTTGCGGTGTCCTTTCCCAGTGACAGAAGGGGAAGCAAGGCACGTATTGCATCATTGCCATCGAGGATAACAAGATGGGGTTTATTTCATATTGCATAAATTTATCTCTCTACATCATGTCATCTTGCTTAAAGCGTTACTCAGTTTTTAACTTAATACTCTAGATGCATGCTGGATAGCGGTCGATGAGTGGAGTAATAGTAGTAGATGCAAAATCGTTTCGGTCGACTTGTCACGGACGTGATGCCTATATACACGATCATGCCTAGATATTCTCATAACTATGCTCAATTCTGTCAATTGCTCAACTGTAATTTGTTTACCCAAAGTAGAATACTTATGCTCTTGAGAGAAGCCACTAGTGAAAGCTATGGCCCCGGGTCTATTCTCATCATATCAATCTCCATCACTTTAATCTTGCTTTGCTTTTTACTTTGCCTTTTACTTTTTACTTTGCATCTCTATACCAATAATACCAAAAATATTATATCTATCAGATCTCACTCTCGTCAGTGACCGTGAAGGGATTGACAACCCCTAATCGCGTTGGTTGCGAATAGCTATCGTTTTGTGCAGGTACAAGGGACTTGAGCGTGGCCTCCTACTGGATTGATACCTTGGTTCTGAAAAACTGAGGGAAATACTTACGCTACTCTATTGCATCATCCTTTCCTCTTTGGGGAAATCCAACGCAAGCTCAAGAGGTAGCAAGAAGAATTTCTGGCGCCGTTGCCGGGGTGGTTCGTGCAAGTCAAGATTTGACTCTCGACAACGAGCCATTTCTGGCGCCGTTGCCGGGGAGTCTATGCAAAAAGTCAACATACCAAGTACCCTTCACAATCCCTACTCACTCACAGTGATATCTGTTGATGGGCATCTCCATAGCCCGTTGATACGCCTAGTTGATGTGAGACTATCTTCCCCTGTTTTTGTCTTCTCCACAACCACCATTCTATTCCACATATAGTGCTATATCCATGGCTCACGCTCATGTATTGCGTGAAGATTGAAAAAGTTCTAAAAAAGTTAGAGTATGAAACAATTGCTTGGCTTGTCATCGGGGTTGTGCATGATTTAAATACTTTGTGTGGTGAAGATAGAGCATAGCCAGACTATATGATTTTGTAGGGATAACTTTCTTTGGCCATGTTATTTTGAGAAGACAAAATTGCTTTGTTAGTATGCTAGAAGTATAATTATTTTTATGTCAATATAAACTTTTGTCTTGAATCTTTCGAATCTGAATATTCATATCACAATTAAGAAGATTTGCATTGAAATTATGCCAAGCAGCACTCCGCATCAAAAATTTTCTTTTTATCATTTACCTACTCGAGGATGAGCAGGAATTAAGCTTGGGGATGCCTGATACATCTCCAACGTATCTGTAATTTTTTATTGCTCCATGCTATATTATCTACTGTTTTGGACTATATTGGGCTTTATTTTCCACTTCTATATTATTTTTGGGACTAACCTATTAACCGGAGGCCCAGCCCAAAATTGCTATTTTTTGCCTATTTCAGTGTTTCGAAGAAACGGAATATCAAATGGAGTCCAAACGGAATAAACCTTTCTGGAACGTGATTTTTCTTCCCGAATATGACCCAGGAGACTTGGACCCTATGCCAAGGAAGCTTCGAGGTGGGCACGACGTAGGGGGGCACGCCCTATACCCCCAGGCGCACTCTCCACCCTCGTGGGCCCACCGAAGCTCCACCGACGTACTTCTTCCTCCTATATATACCTACGTACCCCTAAACGAACAGAGACGGAGCCAAAAACCTAATTCCACCGCCGCAACTTTCTATATCCACGAGATGCCATCTTGGGGCCTGTTCCGGAGCTCCGCCGGAGAGGGCCGTCATCACGGAGGGCTTCTACATCATCATAACCCCTCCGATGAAGTGTGAGTAGTTTACCTCAGACCTTCGGGTCTAGATGGCTTCTTCTCTCTTTTTGGATCTCGATACAAAGTTCTCCCCCTCTCTCGTGGAGATCTATTCGATGTAATCTTCTTCTTTTTGCGGTGTGTTTGTTGAGACCGATGAATTGTGGGTTTATGATCAAGTCTATCTATGAATAATATTTGAATCTTCTCTGAATTCTTTTATGTATGATTGGTTATCTTTGCAAGTCTCTTTGAATTATCCATTTGGTTTGGCCAACTAGATTGGTAGTTCTTGCCATGGGAGAAGTGCTTAGCTTTGGGTTCAATCTTGCGGTGTCCTTTCCCCGTGACAGAAGGGGCAGCAAGGCACGTATTGCATCATTGCCATCGAGGATAACAAGATGGGGTTTATTTCATATTGCATGAATTTATCTCTCTACATCATGTCATCTTGCTTAAAGCGTTACTCTGTTTTTAACTTAATACACTAGATGCATGTTGGATAGCGGTTGATGAGTGGAGTAATAGTAGTAGATGCAAAATCGTTTCGGTCGACTTGTCACGGACGTGATGCCTATATACATGATCATGCCTAGATATTCTCATAACTATGCTCAATTCTGTCAATTGCTCAACAGTAATTTGTTCACCCACCGTAGAATACTTATGCTCTTGAGAGAAGCCACTAGTGAAACCTATGGCCCCCGGGTCTATTCTCATCATATCAATCTCCATCACTTTAATCTTGCTTTGCTTTTTTACTTTGCCTTTTACTTTTTACTTTGCATCTCTATACCAAAAATACCCAAAATATTATATCTATCAGATCTCACTCTCGTAAGTGACCGTGAAGGGATTGACAACCCCTAATCGCGTTGGTTGCGAGTAGCTATCATTTTGTGCAGGTACAAGGGACTTGAGCATGGCCTCCTACTGGATTGATACCTTGGTTCTCAAAAGCTGCGGGAAATACTTACGCTACTCATTTGCATCATCCTTTCCTCTTCGGGGAAATCCAACGCAAGCTCAAGAGGTAGCAGCGGGGCCCACCAAGCGGTGGGCCATAGCAACCGACGGAGAAGCCGGCGACCAGAGACACTGATAGTCGGGACCTACACCCGGCCAGATTACCATTGTACCCCTGGGAGTAGGCCTATATAAACCCGACAGGGCACCCATGCAATGGGCTCCGAATCTGTTAGAACTAGACTCATACCTAGAGGAAGGAGAGAGTGTGCCTGCCTTCTTCTACCTCTAGCATACAGCTCGAGGAGCACCATTGTACTCACTAGTGCCTTAGTGATCATGCGGAGACCCCGTAGAGTAGGACTAGGGGTGTTATCTCCTATGAGAGCCCCGAACCTAGGTAAAGTACGCCGACGTTCGTGCCTATGCCTCATCCCGCTTCCAGGCACCGGCGACATTCTACTCGATCCCACCATGATAAGCCATCCATTGGCATATGTCACACCCAACCCCGACAGGTAGCAGTATGACTCCTTTGAAGGTAGTCTTTGTGGGTTTGATCCGTGATGGGTTAATGCCCATTTTGCGCATTGTATCCTGACAGAGGAAGTTGAGGCTGCTGCCACCATCCATCAGGACTCGTGTCAGGTGGAACCCATCAATTATTTAGTCCAGGACCAGTGTGGCTAAACCGTCGTGACGGATACTGGTAGGATTATCCCAGCGATCAAAAGTGATAGGGCATGACGACCATGGATTAAATTTTTGGCAACTAGCTCTATCGCGTAGACGTCCCTAAGCGCACGCTTACCCTCCCTCTTGGGGATGTGGGTAGCATATATAATGTTCACCATTTTGACCTGAGGGGGAAACTTCTTCTGTCCCCCTGTGTTCGACGGTCGGGGCTCCTCATCATCGTCCTCGCTTTGCGATCCCTTATCCTTGTTTTCGGCATTTAACTTGCCGGCCTGTTTAAAAACCCAACAATCTCTATTGGTGTGATTGGGTGGTTTGTCTAGGGTGCCATGAATCTAGCACGGACGATCAAGTATGCAGTCCAAGCTAGATGTGACCGAATTGTTCTTTTGAAACGGCCTCTTCCGCTGACCGGACTTAGAGCCACTGAATCCGGCGTTGACCGCCATATCCTCGGTGTTGTCATTGTTGTTTCGTCGGTTGTATCTGTTGCGTCGAGACTTGTCTTTGTTATTTTTAACTTTAGGGTGCCGGCGCCGCTTGCATTGTTTTTGCTACAGGCCAACCAACTATCCTCACTAGCGCAAAAGCGGGTCATGAGTGCCGTAAGGGCTGCCATAGATTTTGGCTTTTCTTGGCCAAGGTGGCGAGCAAGCCATTCATCGTGGATGCTATGTTTAAAGGCCGCTAGGGATTCAGCATCCAGACAGTCAATGATCTGGTTCTTTTTCGTTAGGAACCTAGTCCAGAATTTCCTGGCTGACTCTCCAGGTTGTTGAATTATGTGGCTTAAGTCATCGGCGTCTGGTGGCCGGACATATGTACCTTGGAAGTTGTCGAGGAAGGCTTCTTCCAAGTCTTCCCAGCTACCGATAGAGTTTTCAGGCAGGCTGTTTAACCGGTGCCGAGCTGGTCCTTTAAGCTTTAGAGGGAGGTATTTGATGGCGTGGAGGTCATCTCTGTGGGCCATATATATGGAGAATGAAGTATTCAATCCATGCCGTGGGGTCTGTGGTTCCGTTGTATGATTCTATGTTCACGAGTTTGAACCCTTCTGGGAATTCATGTTCCATGACTTCGTCAGTGAAGCAATGAGGGTGTGCGGGGCCTCTATATCGGGCTGTATCACGACGTAGCTCTGATGAAGTCCGTTTGCGGCTTTCGGCCCGCGCATGATTAGGTTTGTCACGTCCGGTTAGATGGCCGTCGTCGCGTGTCGGGGCACGTCCTCACGATCCGTAGATCGATCTGGTATGTCCTACTTTCTTGTTCAGGTCATGCCGAAGGTCATATCTATGGCTGTGGGCTAATTTATCTCTGCCTTTGCAATGAGAAGGGGCGGGATGGTGTTCGGCTTGAGTTCCCGTTTTGTCCCAACCACGTGGTGGTCGGTCAGCCACATTGTGCGATGGTGGTATGTATTCCGGCGCCTCATTGTCGGACTGAGGTAGCAATTTGCGCTTTGGGTAGCTTTTGGTTGGGCGCTTTAGGCCGTATTCTTCGGCTACTAGGACATCGGTCCATTTATCGTTGAGCAGATATTGGTCAGCTTGAAGCTATTGCTGCTTCTTGTTTAGGCTCCTTGGAGTGGCTATCAGCTAGCGCTTGAAGCGCTCCTGCTCAAGAGGTTCCTCGGGCACGATCAAATCCTCGGTGCCGATGCTCGCCTCGTCCTTGGAGAGCGGAAGATAATTGCCGTCCTCTGAGTCTTCGTGCATGGCCTGTTTTCCAGGGCTGACCTGCCCATCTTCCCGCTCATCTTGCTCAGTAGCTGTGTTAATGGGGTCTTCGTTGTCTTCGGCACCTTCCGGAGTATTATCTTCTCCTGTGCCGGTGTTGCTGTCTCTACTGCAGCGTGACTTAGAGCGGCGCCACTGATGCCAGCGCTTTGATTGTATTTCGGAAGGTTTATCCTCTACTGGGTCTTCCTTGTCATCGCTGCTATTCTCCTTTGGTGCATCCACCATGTATACATCATATGAGGAAGTGGCCGTCCAGCGCTTGGTGAACAGTGGGTTCTGGGCCTCTTCTTCTCCGGCATTGTCGTCCATACCATCGATGTCGTCAGAGCCATAATCCAGTGTGTCGGTTAAATCCTCGACAGTGGTTATAAAGTGGGTGGCGGGTGGGTAGTGAAATTTTCCACCATCAGCCCCTAGTTCGAACCGGACATAGTTCGACTGTGGGTCCCCCGCCAAGGACAGGTTCTTTAATGAGTTTAGCACATCGCCCAAGGGCGAGTGGTGGAAGATGTCTGCGGCGCTGAAATCGAAGATCGATAAACGATCAAGTTCGGCGTCCGCGGGCTCACATGGTTTGGAACTTATGGCCAGAGACAAGTCCGGAGTTTCAGTGACACAGATATCGTGTGAGGTCAAGTCCATGTCCGGCTCCAATGCTGGGGAATCTGTGGCCTCTGTGGTGGGGTTGAGCCTCCGATCCTTGGATGGCGCAGTATGCTCCGGATCTAAGGCCAGAGGGGTTGTAGAAGCTATCTCCTGAATGCGGTCCGATGACAGATTTAGGACATGTTCATCGAGGTGACCAGGAGCGGTCGCCGCGGTCTCAAATATGGCGAAGATCAAATCTCCACAGATTTCCGCGACGTAGTTCAAGCTCCCAAATCTGACCTGATGGCCAGGGGCATAGCTTTCGATCTGCTCCATATGGCCAAACGAGTTGGATATGAGTACTACAAGAGTTGATCTACCACGAGATTGTAATGGCTAAACCCTAGAGGCCTAGCTTGTATGGCTATGATAATGAATCTCTCCTCCAGACTTAGTCCTCTGGTTTATATAGACACCGGAAGTATCTAGGGTTACACAAGGTCGGTTACAAAGAAAGGAATCTACATATTTGATCGCCAAGCTTGCCTTCCATGCTAAGGAGAGTCCCATCCGGACACGGGTGCAGTCTTCGGTCTTCATGTTCTTCATAGCCCATCAGTCCGGCCCATGGCTAACAGGCCGGACGCCCGAGGACGCCTTAGTCCAGGACTCCCTCACCTGGTGTCTGGTATAGGAAATCGAGAAGGACTCTTCCTTGCATTCCAAACTGACTTTGAGAGGCTCTTTCTCCAAGAAACGACCCCGGGCTCTTTATATAAATAGAGGAGGAGGGCTAGCTGATACGTCTCCAATGTATCTATAATTTTTGATTTTTCCTTGCTGTTATATTATCATTCTTGGATGTCTTGCAATAATTTTATAGCACCTTTATGTCATTTTTAGGACTAACCTATTGACATAGTGCCCAGTGCCAGTGGCTGTTTTTTGCTTTTTTTTACTTCGCAGAAAATCAATACCAAACGGAGTCCAAATGTAGCAAAACTTTTTGGAGAATTTTTCTAGGGCATAAGACACATGATGGGCCAAAGAAGTAACACAGGGGTTCCCCAAGGGGGGCACAACCTACCTGGGCGCGCTTGGGGGCCCAGGCGCGCCCTGGTGGGTTTTGCCCACCTTAGTGGTCTCCCGTACTGCCTCTTTGCTCTATAAATACCCCAATATTCCAAAAACCCTAGGGGAGTTGATGAAACACAATTCCATCCGCCGCAAATTCGAGAAACCACATATCCAATCTAGACACCATCACAGAGGGGTTCATCATCCTCATTGGGCCTCTCCGATGATGCGTGAGTAGTTCATTGTAGACATACGGGTTCGTAGTTTGTAGCTAGATGGCTTCCTCTCTCTCTCTCTCTCTTGATTCTCAATACAATGGTCTCTTGGAGATCTATTTGATATGACTCTTTTTGCGGTGTGTTTGTTGGGATCCGACGAACTTTGAGTTTATGATCGGACTATTTTAGCCATAAGAGTTATTTGAGTTTTGATCTCTTATATGCATGATTGCTTATAGCCTCGTATTTCTTCTTTGAATCTTTGGTTTAGTTAGGTCGACTAGATCGATTTTTCTTGCCATGAGAAGATGTGCTTTGGGATGGGTTCGATCTTATGGTGCGCTATCCCAGTGATAGAAGGGGAAATGACATGTATGTATCGTTGCTATTAAGGATACCAAGATGGGGTCTATTCCTACAAGAATAGATCTTGTCTACATCATGTATGTCACATCCCTAGCTTTACCTTAGCCTTGGACAAGCTTGGTTGTTGCATCATGTTTAAATTCAAATGAAATTTGAATTGGGGAATTTTCAAAGCCTCAGAATCCTTTTAAAAATGATCAAGATAAAATTGCTTCAAATAAGTCCAAGAAAATGTTCTTGTTATCCTTTGGAAATATTGGCAAGAGGTAAAATCCAAACCAATATTTTTGGTGTCTCAGAAACATTTATTTTGGGCATTTGAATTAAATCAATAACTATTTGAATTGGATTTATATCTACTATTAAATAAATATAGGTCCAATAATTCTGAAATATTTTATGGAGCTTTGGTTTAATTCTTTTAGCTTCTAAAAATATTTCCAGAAGCAACAAAATTGAATTGGTTTCAAAACCAAATTCAAAACAAACCTGCAAAATAGAAAACATAACAGAATTAGAAAAAAACAGAGAGAGAGAGGAAAAACCCACCTAGCCTTACCTGCCAGCCCACCTGTGCGGCTCAGCACTGTAGCCAGCCCAGCCCACCATCGCCTCCTCCCCTGTCGTCTTCCTCCTCTGCCAGGAGGATGAACGCGTGCCCGACGCGCGCACGGCCACCGCACACCACCTCCTGCTTGCCGCTGAGGGCCTGGACGCCTCCATGACGCACGCAGCCCCCTGGTCCCTCTCGCTCACTCCCTCGAGATCTTCCCCTCCTCTGCTCTCTCTCCCTCTCATGCTCGAACGCAGTCGTCATCGCCGCTCGCCACCACCGCGGCCACCGCACTCCCCACGCCCTGCCGCAGTGCCAAATCGCTCCGCCACAATGCCTCTATTCTTCAAGCTGAATAATACCACCCCGGACGGCCTACAGTGACGCCCCCGAGCTCGTCTTCCTCACCGGCATCTGAAGATCGCCGGCGTCGATTCGCCGTCTCCGACGCATCCCCGAGCCCACTGATCTGCTGGTCGACCTCCCTGTGAGCTCCCCTTTGGTTCTCCCCTAGTCCCGTAGTCCCGCACATCCCCTAGCTAGCATGCCGCCTTGGCTGAAGCTTTTCCACCGCCGGCCGTGTTGCCACCGTCGAGCTAGTCACTGGAGCTCATGTCTGAGCACTCCATCGTGCTCAGCACGCTCCCCGTAGCACATATCACCCCACCGACGTCCTCCCCATGCACCACAACGCGATCCCGCACACAACCGAACTTCGGCCGCCGCCGCGAGGTTGTTTCCGGTGAGCTCCGGTCACCCCATGACCTCCCACCTGCTCCCCTGGATGCGGGCGAGCAAGGGCTATGCCCTGGTGCCCTCGGCACGTGTAGCCGACGCCCGTAGCATGTTTCCGGCGTGCCTCCGCCGCGCTGGATGGTCGCCGGAGGACTAACCCCGGCCGTGCTGATGTGGCCAGGCTAATTAGGCGTTAACCACCTCTTAATCAAACCCAAGAGCCACAGACAGCCGGGCCCCACCTCATAAATAACCACAGGGTTATTCCCTGCTTTAATTAAGCTAATGCTTTGACCCGCCACCTCAGCGTTGACCTGTGCCCCACTGTCAGGTTTGACATGGACCAGCCCCTTTGACCTGCTGATGTCATGCTTACACATTGCTGATGCAGTAATTTGTTTACCGGAATTATTCTTATACAGGAAATTCCAGAAAATAGCCAAAACTTCTAAAAATCATAGAAAATCAACCGTAACTCCAAATGGAATACTTTATATATGAAAAATGATCGGAAAAATCTAATCTATTCATTTATGCTACTTTCATGCATGTTAAACCAACTTATACCCACTGTATAAGTGAAAAAATCATAATGGCAATTTAAATGCTAAATATGGAGTTTGCATATGAACCCTTGGTTCATATGAACTTCATCTAAATTGTTGCTAGATTCAGTAGCACAAATCATAACATCATTGTCATGTCACATTCATGCATCATATTGTGCATTGCATTGATTGTGTTCTTTCTCTGTTGCCGGTGACTGTCCCCTTTCAATAGACGATGTTCCGACGATTATTCGATGACACCGATGAAGAGTTATACTATCTTAAGAAGTGCCAGGAAAGCAAAAACCCCTTGTTCATTCTGATACAATCCCACTCTCTCGCTCCTGCTCTCTTTTACTGCATTAGGACAACAATGATTCAACTATTACATGTTATGGTAGTTGAACCCCTTTCCTCTGCATGACCAGTCATCGCCACAGTAAATAGATGAAAACCACTAGCATGAGTAGGAGTTGTTTGATCCCTGATGTGCCTACTCATTCATGCTTGTTTGTCATGCCTGCTATTGCTTAGAGTTGTGTCAGGTCTGATTCATCGGGGATGAATTGGAAAGTTGTGAACATGTCCTTCTATGTGTGAGTTAAGTGTGTTGAACACGATTTGGTAAAGGTATCGATGAGAGGCCATGTAGGAGTACATGGTGGGTTGTTTCATCGGAACCGTCCTTAAGCATCGAGATTTGTATGTGTGATTTAAGAACCAGCTACTACCATGAATTGGGCCCGAAATCAATGGACCCTCTCGACTTCTTAACCACCCTAGTTCTCTGTCCAGGAGTTGAAACTAGTTTCTGGTGTTTATAGGATATGTGTTGGCGGCCGTGCGTAGCGCTGACCCTAGGGGTGGGCTATGATGCGGTAGATACACTGTGGCCGGGCATGCCGGGCGCCCGTTTGGTGTCTCGGAAGCCTGTAGACATCGTCCGGGGCCGTATGTGGAAACCTTAGCCGGACTCCCTGCGGATGGAACCTGGATAGGCGATAAACCTGGACTAGAGACTTGAGTGTTTAGGTAGGCCGTGGCCGACACCCTCGTTGGGCTTCCGCTTGAAGGTTGTCGAGTACATGTCGTGTAAACGGTGGTAAGTGGTGAGAGCGTGTGTGAAGAAGTACACCCCTACAGGGTTAACATCATCTATTCGAATAGCCGCGTCCGCGGTAAAGGACTACTTGGTTGCCTATACAGTTCATAGATAACTTGAAGTGGATACTCAAAAACTCGCAAGATAAGTGTGAGTGCTATGGATGGCCTTCTCGTAGGGAGACGGGAGGGGATCCATAGTGGTGTATTGAATGGTGAATATGTGGACTCATGTGCGCCACCACAAAAGAGTTGCTTGCAGTCGTAGTTCAGGTTAGCCACTGAGTCAAAGCTGGCTTGCTGCAGTTAAACCCCACCACCCCCCTTGTTGATACCGATGCATATGTAGTGTGTTCTGATGTAAGTCTTGCTGAGTATATTTTTACTCACGTTTGCTTAATTTATGTTTTGCAGAGAGACTTCAGTCTCTCTAGTAGTACCACGCGGACTTCGACGTTTAGCTTGATACCTCAGCTACGATCTTGTGCCATCGGCAGGATCTGATAGATAGTCAGGCTTCTTAGCCTTTTTCATTTGTAGATGTCTGTACTCAGACATGTTTCCGCATGTGCTTGTTGCTTGTATGCTCTGTATGTTGGGTCATGAGACCCATGTTTGTAATATCTCTCTCCTCGGAGCCTAATGAATAAATACTTGAGTCGTAGAGTTATGTTGTGATGCCATGTTGTATTTACACATATTGAGCATATTGTGTGTATGATTGAAATGCTTGGTATGTGTGGGATCCGACAACCTAGTTGTTTATCCTTGGTAGCCTCTCTTATGGGGAAATGTAGTCTTGTGCTTCCATGAGCCATAGTAGTCCGCTACAGCCCAGTTCACCGGAGTCCTGCTAGCCCAGTACTACTGCTCCGGGACACTTGACTGGCCGACATGTGTTTCACTTCGTTCCTATGTCTGTCGCTTCATGGAAATTTCACGCGGTGACATCCGGAGTCCTGCCTAACCTGCTACAGCCCGGGTTCCCGGAGTCCTGTTAGCCCAGTGTTACAGCCCAGATTCACACGCTGCTGACCGACATGCTCGATGTGATTCATGTATGCTTGTCCCCATAGGTTAGTGCCGCTTTGGGTTCACGACTAGCCATGTCAGCCCGGGTTCTCTGTCATATGGATGCTAGCAACACTATCATATACATGAGCCAAAAGGCGCAAACGGTCCCGGGCCATGGTAAGGCGACACCCGTGGGAATACCGTGCGTGAGGCCGCAAAGTGATATGAGGTGTTACCAGCTAGATCGATGTGACTTGGAATCGGGGTCCTGATAGCTTTGGTATCAGAGCCTGACTGCCTGTAGGATTACCAAGCCAAACTGGTCGAAGTTGAGTCTAGAAATGCTTTAGTTATATAAGGGAATTGATTGTGGAAGGGAACGTAAGGCTCTTTTTACTCCTTATACCTCATGCCCTCTGATCTGAGTCATCCTCTTCCTTTCTATGGGGATTAAGAACTAGGCTTCTCATCTTTCTATCAGGATCACGTGTTGCTAATCCGTAGAATCTTAGGATTGTTGGTTCCAGGCCTCAGTTCAGTTTCTACTACTTTCAATATGTTGTCAGTTGAATCAGACCCTTGACATTGTGATGTTGAGTGGTTATGCCACCATTTTTCAGGATGTCTCAAATCCTTTCAGCATTTACAGTCGTTATGCTGTCTGAGTCATCCCAGGTTTCTCAATAGTCTGATGCATTTGCAAATTCCTTCCTACCATTCTGAAGTTCCTTTATGCCAGAACAACCAGACTAATTAGTGTGCTGAGTTACTTTACTGCCTCAGCATTTATGTTGGAGCTATTATTATGACTCTAGGTGTCTAGAGTATCACCTAGTAATCTAGCCATGTTTTCTATTTCCCTATGATGATTCTGGCCGTCATTCTTGAAAGCATCATGTGATGCCATTTAGTATGTAGGTATTCTATTTCTGGGTTCTTGAACCCGAGATTCACCCTACTTACTTCATGTTGATAGTGTTTGCTCGTTCCTTTAGGTTATTAGTAACCTTTGCGATAGTCCTTGAGGTCTGTGGTATTTCCTTCTTCCGAATACTATGAACCATTAAGGCAGAAGTTCTTTGAACCAAAAGATCACAATCAGAGTACTCTTGAGGAGTTCTCCATTCATAATTGTGATTCTGCCAGTTCTACCTTTCTGCATGGGTTATCTGGAAGAAACCTGTTGAACTTGGTTTGACATATTAATCTATGCATCCACAACTCAGAAAATCATATGTTCTTTGAGTTGTCCCTCATTAGTTGTTTTCTAACATCCGTCTATCAATTTGTAGTCAGGAGTAGACGTGCACTCGTGTTATCGATGCATATTATTCCTGTGGTCTGTCAAGCCATTCTATTCTGAAATGACTAGGAGAAACAAACTCCAGTACCTCATCCATATCCAGGATTGGGTCAAAGCAGTTGTATTCCGCAGATCAAAATGCCAATCCAGCTTTTGCTCTGTTCTACCATGGAGTGTCACCCTCTTTCTTATCAATAATGTCAAGAGAATTGCACCACCTCATATGAATTCTTGATCTAGTGATACTTCTTGCCATCATTGTTCATTCCTTGGTTCCGTGTTGTTGTAACCGGAATGCCGACAAGTGAATCATGACGTGTGAAATCAATACTCCTAGCAACTCCGTTGCTTGGTAGTAAATGGACAATGTTCTCACTCTTAGCGTGTTAGTTATTGAATCATCATTCTAAGATAGATTGTGTTACCTAGTCCTTATTTCTGGTGCACTCTTCGATCAATGAGTTAGGATTATTCAATCCCTTGCTTATTTGATCATATCGTCTTGCCTTGAAAAGCAATATTGTTCTCGAGCTTAGTAACAAATCGGTGGTTCGTGATTTTCCAAAGATCTTCTCGGAAGTATTATCTGGTTGTCACCTGACCGCTATGTTGAGTTCATGATAAAGTTGGTTTTCTTATAAATCACTCCTTCTCCAGGAATCTGTGTTGGATATCCCTGAGCTAGTTGGTTGAGCTAGACAACAACTTGGAGAGTTGGAAGATAAAAGCTTGCCTGACTTAGTTCATGTCAAGGGATATCTTTTTGTGCGTGTGTGTGTGTTGAAGGAAGATGATATCTCCATCGATTGGTCCTCGTGATCAGTTGTTGGATCTATAGCCTTGTCAAAATTTTGACTTAAGTATGGGCTATCGTCAAGTCAAATCAGAACCAACGATGTTCGTAATGTTGTCTTACTCGTGGTTGATTCCTTGAGCATATACCATTACATATTTTGGTCTGACCAATGCTATCACCGTGTTCACATGATGGTGGAAGTCCAGTTATATGGAAATTCCGATGAGGTGTTGTTGAGCCCATCAGCTGCATTCTGTCTCCCACGTGATTCATGTTGAACATCAACCTAGTGTTGGAAACTTTGTAAGCATTATCTTCATGTCCTGCTCATGAAATACGTGTTTGGTGTAAGAAGTGACTTCCTCTAATTCACGTGCATTTGATGTAAGTTGCCGCCGTGAATTCGAGAAAGTTTGTTTCACTTCCTCTGGAGTCATCCCAAATCAGTCATGCATACGTGCGAATTATTATGTGGTTTGGAGACTTGCAACCTTCATTCTGTATGTATCCCTAGCACACCAAGCCAGTGATTGATTTGATCAAGGATGATAAGTTCTAAGTGCTAGTCCTGAAGGTACCAGACGGATTTGTACAAGATTTTGTTATCCGCGATGATGGTTCCCAACCAGAACTCGGTAGTGTTTTATTATAAGACTACCATGTGGTCATGCTTGTCTAGGGCAGCGTGTTCACATGTTTGTAGCAGAACCCACTCATGTTTTGGAGCTTGCTATCGTAGTTCATCTCCTGAGAGTCTCGCAATGTTATCTCGTCGACTTGTGTTGCAACTCTTCTTTTCAGACACGTGAGTCTGAAGTATCCTGTTTCTAACCAGATCTGAATCTCAGGCAGATATGATGGTTGGAACATTCTCAGCATTTGCATTTTGTCCCCAGCTTGCACCGCCATTGTACCAAATTTCCATGGGTTGCACTTATCAGTAATTGTTGTTCAAGATCATCTTCAAAGTGTTCCTACCATGGGTCCCATCCATCTCCGATGATAAGAAAAAATCATCCATTGCGTTGTCTTCAACAAGGTAGTCCACATCGTCCATTCTATTCTGAGTATGCCATTCCTTTGAACTCCGCCAAACGATCGATTGTGATTACCTTAGGCCGGTATAAAGAGTGTCAATGATCTCTGAATCAAAAGTAATTCTTTTTGCCACTTAAGGTAATAATTCTACGAGTCACCCTTCTCGAAGGTGTCTCGTTGTGGTATCATGGCTACCCAACTCCTCTCTACGTTGACAGCCGTTCACCACACCCTTAGGTGTCAAATTGTTGTCTATCTAGTGAACCTTCGTCATCTGTTTCACTCCATCCCTCTAGATGTATGCTTCGTGTCTCATCTCAAGAGATGTTGCTATGTCTCGTTCTGTGAGCTGATCGTCAGTTGCTCGATCTTTGAGGAGATCAGTTCCGTAGAATTTATTTCTGTCATCATCGTGTTGGATGAAGTTCTTAGAGCATGACGTCGAGACAAGATCGTGATTGGATCAACGTTCTTATGAGGCGCAACCTGGATCGTGAAGATTGTGTTAGTTTGCGTTCCCCCCTTCCATCTTACCCTACGCTTGAATCTCGGGACGAGATTCTTGTTTTAGTGGAGGTGAGTTGTCACATCCCTAGATTTACCTCGGCGTTGGACTAGCTTGGTTGTTGCATCATGTTTAAATTCAAATGAAATTTGAATTGGGGAATTTTCAAAGCCTCAGAATCCTTTTAAAAATGATCAAGATAAAATTGCTTCAAATAAGTCCAAGAAAATGTTCTTGTTATCCTCTGGAAATATTGGCAAGAGGTAAAATCCAAACCAATATTTTTGGTGTCTCAAAAACATTTATTTTGGGCATTTGAATTAAATCAATAACTATTTGAATTGGATTTATATCTACTATTAAATAAATATAGGTCCAATAATTCTGAAATATTTTATGGAGCTTTGGTTTAATTCTTTTAGCTTCTAAAAATATTTCCAGAAGCAACAAAATTGAATTGGTTTCAAAACCAAATTCAAAACAAACCTGCAAAATAGAAAACAGAAGAGAATTAGAAAAAAACAGAGAGAGAGAGAGGAAAAACCCACCTGGCCTTACCTGCCAGCCCACCTGCAGCCCACCTGTGCGGCCCAGCACTGTAGCCAGCCCAGCCCACCACCGCCGCCTCCCCTATCGTCTTCCTCTGCCAGGAGGATGAGTGCGTGCCCGACGCGCGCACGGCCACCGCACGCCACCTCTTGCTTGCCGCTGAGGGCCTGGACGCCTCCACGACGCCACGCAGCCCCCTGGTCCCTCTCGCTCACTCCCTCGAGCTCTTCTCCTCCTCTGCTCTCTCTCCCTCTCATGCCCGAACGCAGCCGTCGCCGCCGCTCGCCACCACCGCGGCCACCGCACTCCCCAAGCCCTGCCGCAGTGCCAAATCGCTCCGCCACGACGCCTCGCTTCTTCAAGCCGAATAATACCACCCCGGATGGCCTACAGTGATGCCCCCGAGCTCGTCTTCCTCACCGGCATCTGAAGATCGTCGGCGTCGATTCGCCGTCTCCGACGCATCCCCGAGCCCACTGATCTGCTGGTCGACCTCCCTGTGAGCTCCCCTTTGGTTCTCCCCTACTTCCGTAGTCCCACTCGTCCCCTAGCTAGCATGCCGCCTTGGCCGAAGCTTTTCCGCCGCCGGCCGTGTTGTGGCCGTCGAGGTAGTCACTGGAGCTCATGTCCGAGCACTCCATCATGCTCAGCACGCTCCCCGTAGCACATATCACCACACCGCCGTCCTCCCCATGCACCACAACGCGATCCCGCACGCAACCGAACTCCGGTCGCTGCCGAGAGGTTGTTTCCGGTGAGCTCCGGTCACCCCACGACCTCCCACCTGCTCCCCTGGATGCGGGCGAGCAAGGGCTACACCCTGCTGCCCTCGGCACGTGCAGCCGACGCCCGTAGCGCCTTTTCGGCGTGCCTCCACCGCGCTGGATGGTCGCCGGAGGACTAACCCCGGCCATGCTGACGTGGCCAGGTTAATTAGGCGTTAACCACCTCTTAATCAAACCCAAGAGTCACAGACAGCCAGGCCCCACCTCATAATTAACCACAGGGTTATTCCCTGCTTTAATTAAGCTAATACTTTGACCCGCCACCTCAGCGTTGACCTGGGCCCCACAGTGAGGTTTACTTGGACCAGCCCCTTTGACCTGCTGACGTCATGCTTACACATTGCTGATGCAGTAATTTGTTTACTGGAATTATTCTTATACAGGAAATTCCGGAAATAGCAAAACTTCTAAAAATCATAGAAAATCAACCGTAACTCCAAATGAAATACTTTATATATGAAAAATGATCAGAAAAATCTAATCTATCCATTTATGCTACTTTCATGCATGTTAAACCAACTTATACCCACTGTATAAGTGAAAACATGATAATGGCAATTTAAATGCTAAATATGGAGTTTGTATATGAACCCTTGGTTCATATGGACTTCATCTAAATTGTTGCTAGATTCAGTAGCACAAATCGTAACATCATTGCCATGTCACATTCATGCATCATATTGTGCATTGCATTGATTGTGTTCTTTCTCTGTTGCCGGTGACTGTCCCCTTTCAATAGACGATGTTCTGACGATTATTCGATGACACTGATGAAAAGAGTTATACTATCTTCAGAAGTGCCAGGCAAGCAAAAACCCCTTGTTCATTCCGATACAATCCCACTCTCTTGCTCCTGCTCTCTTTTACTGCATTAGGAAAACAACGATTCAACTATTACATGTTGCGGTTGTTGAACCCCCTTCCTTTGCATGACCTATCATCGCCACAGTAAATAGATGAAACCCACTAGCATGAGTAGGAGTTGTTTGAGCCCTGATGTGCCTACTCATTCATGCTTGTTTGTCATGCCTGCTATTGCTTAGAGTTGTGTCAGGTCTGATTCATCGGGGATGAATTGGAAAGTTGTGAACATGTCCTTCTGTGTGAGTTAAGTGTGTTGAACACGATTTGGTAAAGGTATCGATGAGAGGCCATGTAGGAGTACATGGTGGGTTGTTTCATTGGAACCGTCCTTAAGCACCGAGATCTGTATGTGTGATTTAAGAACCAGCTACTACCACGCATTGGGCCCGAAACCAATGGACCCTCTCGGCTTCTTAACCACCCTAGTTCTCTTTCCAGGAGTTGCAACTAGTTTCTGGTGTTTATAGGATATGTGTTGGCGGCCGTGCGTAGTGCTGACCCTAGGGGTGGGCTATGATGCGGTAGATACACCGTGGCCGGGCATGTCGGGCGCCCGTTTGGTGTCTCGGAACCCTGTACACATCGTCCGGGGCCGTATGTGGAAACCTCGGCCGGACTCCCTGCGGATGGAACCTGGATAGGCGATAAACCTGGACTAGAGACTTGAGTGTTTAGGTAGGCCGTGGCCGACACCCTCGTTGGGCTTTCGCTTGAAGTTTGCCGAGTACATGTCGTGTAAACGGCGGTAAGTGGCGAGAGCGTGTGTGAAGAAGTAGACCCCTGCAGGGTTAACATCATCTATTCGAATAGTCGCGCCCGCAGTAAAGGACTACTTGGTTGCCTATACAGTTCATAGATAACTTGAAGTGGATACTCTAAAACTCGCAAGATAAGTGTGAGTGCTATGGATGGCCTTATCGTAGGGAGACGGGAGGGGATCCATAGTGGTGTATTGAATGGTGAATATGTGGACTCGTGTGCGCCACCACAAAATTGTTGCTTGCAGTCGTAGTTCAGGTTAGCCACTGAGTCAAAGCTGGCTTGCTGCAGTTAAACCCCACCACCCCCCTTGTTGATACCGATGCATATGTAGTTAGTTCTGATGTAAGTCTTGCTGAGTACATTTTTACTCACGTTTGCTTAATTTATGTTTTGCAGAGAGACTTCAGTCTCGCTGGTAGTACCACGTGGACTTCGACGTTTAGCTTGATACCTCATCTACGATCTTGTGCCCTCGGCAGGATCTGGTAGATAGTCAGGCTTCTTAGCCTTTTTCATTTGTAGATGTCTGTACTCAGACATGTTAAGTTTCCGCATGTGCTTGTTGCTTGTATGCTTTGTATGTTGGGTCATGAGACCCATGTTTGTAATATCTCGCTCCTCAGAGGCTAATGAATAAATACTTGAGTCATAGAGTTATGTTGTGATGCCATGTTGTATTTACACATATCGAGCATATTGTGTGTATGATTGAAATGCTTGGTATGTGTGGGATCCAACAACCTAGTTGTTTATCCTTGGTAGCCTCTCTTATGGGGAAATGTAGTCTTGTTCTTCCATGAGCCATAGTAGTCCGCTACAGCCCGGTTCACCAGAGTCCTGCTAGCCCAGCACTGCTGCTCCGGGACACTTGACTGGCCGGCATGTGTTTCACTTCGTTCATGTGTCTGTCCCTTTGGGGAAATGTCACGTGGTGACATCCGGAGTCCTGCCTAGCCTGCTATAGCCCGGGTTCCCGGAGTCCTGTTAGCCCAGTGCTACAGCCCAGATTCACGCGCTGCTGACCGACATGCTCGATGTGATTCATGTATGCCTGTCCCCATAGGTTAGTGCCGCTTTGGGTTCACGACTAGACATGTCGGCCCGGGTTCTCTGTCATATGGATGCTAGCGACACTATCATATATGTGAGCCAAAAGGCGCAAACAGTCCCGGGCCATGGTAAGGCGACACCCGTGGGAATACCGTGTGTGAGGCCGCAAAGTGATATGAGGTGTTACCAGCTAGATCGATGTGACTTGGAATCGGGGTCCTGACAATGTCGTCCTCCTTATTGCATCACTCCGTTTCTCTAGGAATTTAATACACTAGATGCATGTTGGATAGCGGTCGATGTGTGGAGTAATAGTAGTAGATGTAGGTAGGAGCCAGTCTACTAATCTTGGACACGATGCTTATATAATGATCACTGCCTGGATATCGTCATAATTATTTGAAGTTCTATCAATTGCCCAAGATTAATTTGTTTACCGACTGTCGGTGTTCTGGGAACAGGGGTCCCCAGACTTGCCTGCCTGCGGCCTGCGGCGTGGCTCAAAAGGGGGCCCAACGCGGCCCATCTTCACCAACACAAACCCAAGACACTCGCGAGGGGCCAAGACTCATGGGGCGTACGACGCGGAGCTTCCTCAGGCACGGCCTCGTCAGGCTAGCTCACGAGGAGGCGGAGAGATCAAGGCGGGGTACCTCACGAGGTGCCGATGCAAGCCATGACGACCGAGGGCGCTAGGCGGGTGCCAGCCTGCGCAGTGTCCTCCTTTCCTCTTTGGTGCAAAGGGGGAAAGCGCAGCCTCGGAGTACCGAGGCATCAGGCAAAGGTTGCCATTTCGGTGCAACGAGACCAAGACCAGGAGGACTACAAGACGGAGGTCACCGTGGAGCCCAAGACGGCGTCATCACCGAGTCGCCTCTCTGGAGCGCCTCTGGCCCTCGCGAGTGGGGCGCTGCGGAGGCCCACCCCACAGCTACGTTCGCATGCCTTACGGCCTGCCGAGCGCGGCTGACACGTACCAGCACCTCATGAGGGGCATCACAGAGGCACGAGAGGCCAGGCGTTCCGCTGCCCTGGCAGGGATGGAGATGGCCCGCGAGGAGCCGCCAGCACCTCCGGAGCCTCCCGAGGCCCCTGGGCCTGGGGGCTCGTGAGGATCGGCTACCGCAACCCACCGATCCTGCTACATCAACGCTCCTTCATCCTCAACATCATCGGGTAACACCTTTCTAGTTTTACTTCCAGCTGAGAGCGCCCCCCCAGGGCTGCATTATTCCCAGGCCGTGTGGGTCCGTCCCTGCGGCATGTATCCCTTTTTTATTCCATGTTGTTAGCTTACCTTGTTGGGGGCGCCCCTCAGGCTGCATGATCCCCAAGTCGCTCGGGCCTGACCCAGTGATGTCCGCATTCCCAGCATCTATTTGAACGAATCCACTCCTTCGCGGCTAAGGTGTTTTACCTAGTTGCCTGCTCAACTGACGCCAACTAACGGAGCTGCTCCCAAACGGCACGACGCTTGCGCATGGGTCCGTCCCTGCAACGCCGACAAAGCTGGATGGCTGAGCTCTGGCCGCGGCAGCCCCGCACCGCGTCACCTCGTCAAGCCTTCAGTGCCTCACTACCCCTCGGAAGCAACCAACGGCTAACTGTCAATTGTCATGGCAACCCCTTGTTTTTTCTATGGTGGACCTGCAGGACCTCCTGAAGGAGCTGCGTCAGGCAAGGCCCTTGCGGTGTCTCTTTTGCCCTCGTCCGCACGAACCGCTTGCACGTTAAAGGGGGGTGCCTGAGCATCGCGACTCAGGGCTCCTACCGGCTCTCCAGCCCTCACCCTCTGGCCTTGACCACGACATCGCGACCTGGCATACCAGCGACGGCTGAGACCCGCTCAAGGGCCGGGACCCGAGGACGTAGAGCAGAAAGGGGAACAAAGGCGAGAGGGGAGAGACACGCGAGGACCTCGCCGAGCAACCTCGCGCCTGCCGAAGCACGGACCCGGCGACACACCAGAGAGCGGCCCCTGATCCTCGAGATAAGTCATCACCCGGAAGCGCCAGCTACCGTGGCACCATCCCCGCACCTAATGCCATCCCGTTTTAGCGACGCCACTCTCCTTTCTCACCAAACGACGGCTGCTTGGGTGCCAAAGGGGACCTCCTGAGCATCGCAACTCAGGGGCTCTTACCGGACTCCGGGTCGCTCACCTCCTGGCCTTGACCACGGCATCGCGACCTGGCATACCAGCGATGGCTGAAGCCGCCTTGGGACTGGGACCTATCGGCGCAGAGCACCAAGCCCTCGTGAGGTTCGAAAGGGAGGACTGAGCTAAGACGGAATGAGCAACTCGCACAATTCTACGACAGGGGTTATATTAACAAAACAAGATCACAGGCACCTTACAAGCCCCCACGGGACGCGTTTTTGATTCCTCGCAGGGAATAGATCCTAAAGGGACACAAACTACGCGCGTCCCAGCAAAAGACGCCATCATCAACAGTGGGTCGTCAAGCACCGACGCCAACCCCATCCAGATCAGGGTCGGCGGCGGCCTGACGAGCCCGCCCTGCTCCAGGAGCGGCGCCGGCTCGGGGGCTCGTAGCTATCATCGCTCGTCTCCGGAGTCGCGAAGAGCTCGCCGGAGTCGCTGGAACCTCCGACGCCTCCACCACCTGAGGAGCCGCCAAGGGAGCGGTTGGCGGGCCCAGTCCTCGTCGCGGCAGGGTCCTGGCCACCTTCCCCGGGGCAACACTCTAGCCGGCGCCCGCTCGCATCGAAGACCTTGAAGAGCATCACCGAAGCACCGTCGTAATCCAAGTGGACCACGAAGACGCCCCTTACCCTGCAAACCCGGGCGATCTCTCTCCAGCCCCGAGTCATGTAGACCTCGCCCGGGGTAACGACCGCGACCTCTGCCTCGGTCGCGAGGGTGCTGCAGCCGATGTGCTGCAGCCAGAGCTCCAGGGGCTCCCCCTACGGGATGATGGAGGCGAAGAAGGGAGGAAGGCGGATCCAAGACTGAAGAGGAATGGCGACGTGAAGCATGAACTCTCAGGAGGAGCCCTCGGTGTGGACCCTAGGGGGGACGACACACACCTTCATGACCCGCCGGCATCGACGACGGCGCCGCCCGTGGCGGTCAGCATCAGCTCCTTCAGGGCCCTCGACGTGGGCGTACAATGGAAGCGGGAACCCCGGCGGTGCCTGCTCGCACAAAGGCCTCGACACCACCTGAAGGGCCCCCTCGTCCGAGCCACGGGGGGCGAGCCGTTTCTTCGGCGGGAGTGGGTCTGGTTCCTCTCGGGGAGCCTTTCCCTTCTGTGCCGTCGAGAACCGGCGGATCGGAGCCATCGTAGCAAGACGGAGCAAGGATCGGGAAGAAGGAGAAGCAAGGAGGGATGGACTGGAAGGGCGCGCGTTGTTCCGTACTTATGGCCGGCGGAGGCCAATCGCCTACCTGCACGATCGCAGGTAATCATGACCCACTTTGCATGCAGGGACTTGTCCAATCCGTGCAGTTGCCAAGGCGCCATGGGGAAGTGGAGGCGCCCACGTCCAATCAACCACCACGCGGCGCCCAAGGCCGCAGACTGTTAGGGCCCGCGGCGCTTCGCTCTTGCTCTTCCGCCTCCCTGCACGGCCAAGTCCGGGCGCGCCTTGGGCCCGGGGGCTACTGTCGGCATTCTGGGAACGGGGGTCCCCAGACTTGCCTGCCTGCGGCCTGCGGCATGGCTCAAAAGGGGGCCCAGCGCGGCCCATCTTCACCAACACAAACCCAAGACCCTCGCGAGGGGCCAAGCCTCGCAGGGCGGACGACGCGGAGCTTCCTCAGGCATGGCCTCGTCAGGCTGGCTCACGAGGAGGCGGAGAGATCAAGGCGGGGTACCTCACGAGGTGCCCGTGACGCAAGCCATGACGATCGAGGGCGCCAGGCGGGTGCCAGCCCGCGCAGTGTCCTCCTTTCCTCTTTGGTGCAAAGGGGGCAAGCGCAGCCGCGGAGTACCGAGGCATCAGGCAAAGGTTGCCATTTCGGTGCAACGAGACCAAGACCAGGAGGACTACGAGATGGAGGTCACCGTGGAGCCCAAGACGGCGTCATCACCAGAGCTTTGCGCAGGCGAAGACTACTTTTGTCAGGATAGCTAGTACTAGCTGTCCCCCTTCAAATTAGCCCGCCATTGTTGGCTCCCTTCCTGCTCGATATTTGGGAAGAGGACCAGGGCCCCTATAAATAGGACCGGCCACCCGCTAGACAGGAGAGAGAGGACCGAGGGCAAAAAGAAAGAGAGAGAGAGAGAGAGAGAGAGAGAGAGAGAAGGGCGACTGAGCTCCTCCCAGCAGTTCATCGCCCCAGCCAAGAACAGACCCTCGCGAGGCTATTCTTCCTTGTATTGTTCATCATCATCAGCCCAAGAGGCAATCCACCACACCACACACTGGAGTACGGTATTACACCACAACGGTGGCCCGAACCAGTATAAACCTTGTGTCTCTTGTGTTGTTCTTTCCTTAGTTTAGATCCTAGCAAGGCGGAGGGGTGCAAGTAGGTAGGAGATGAAAGCTCCACGCGCACCCCAGTGTTCGAACCTCAAGGGTCTGCCGGAACCCGAAATCCGACACCTACCGTATGCTATTTTTCTCGAGAGAAGCAACTTGTGAAATCTATGGCCCCCGGGTCTCTTCTTTATCATATTTGCCTTCGAGATCTATTTTTATTTGCTTTTATTTTCATATCTATCAATCCAAAAACCCAAAAATACCTTGCTGCATTTTTAATTTATTTATTTTATATCACGTTCCCATGAGATCTATTTATCCAATCTACTACAATTTTATCTATCTTTTTATCCGGGAGGGATTGGCAACCCTCATTTTACATCGGGTTGCAAGTATTTGTTCCTTGTGTGCAAGTACCATTCACGGCATGGTTCTCCTACTGGTTCGATAACCTTGGTCTCATGACTGAGGGAAATACCTACTGTAGCTGTGCTGCATCATCCCTTCCTCTTTGGGGAAATACCGACGTAGTTCAAGCCGCATCACTAGCCCCTGGGGGACACCACGATTCAGCAAGCCGTGTGCCGGCGCCCCCTCTCCCTCTAGTCCGTCATGTGTCCTAAATCTGTTGTGCTTGGCGAAGCCCTGCGGAATAGCTTTACCACCACAGTCACCATGCTGTCGTGCTCTCGGAACTCATCTACTACTTTTCCTCTATTGCTGGATCGAGAAGGCGAGGGCGTCATCGAGCTGAACGTGTGCTGAACGCGGAGGTGGCGTGTGTTCGGTGCTTGATCGGTACGGATCATGAAGTTGTATGACAACATCAACCGCTTTGATAAACGCTTCCGCTTAGCGATCTACAAGGGTATGTAGATGCTCTCTCTCTCTCTCTCTCGTAGCTATGCATCTCCATGGATAGATCTTGCGTGTGCATAGAATTGTTTTCCATTCAACTTTCCCCTACAATGGCATCATGAGCCAGGTCTATCCGTAGATGATATGCACGAGTAGAACACAAAAGATTTGTGGGCGATGAGGTTCATATTGCTCCCCACCAATGTATTATTTTGATTCGGCATCATTGTGGGATGAAGTGGCACGGACCAACCTTACATGTCCACTCACATGAGACTGGTTCCACCAACTAACATGCAACTTGTTTTGCATAAAGGTGGCTGGCGGGTGTCTGTTTCCACTACTTTAGTTGAATCGGATTTGACTATGGCGTTCCTTGCAGAAGGTTAAATAGCAATTTGATAATCACCGTTGTGGTTTTGCGTAGGTAAGAACGGTTCTTGCTAGTTGCCTGTAGCATCCACGTATTTGCAACAACAAAGTAGAAGACGTCTAACTTGTTTTTGTAGGGCATGTTGTGGTGTGATATGGTCAAGATATGATGTGATATATGTTGATGCATGAGATGATCATGTTTTCTAATAAGTTCACAACTTGCATGTCGATGAGTATGACAATCGGCAGGAGCCTTTGGGTTGTCCTTAATTTATTGTATGATTTGCGTGTCAATTACTAAAGTGCCATGTAATTGCTTTACTTTATCACTATGTGTTAGCAATAGTCGTAGAAGCAATAGTTGACGAGACGCCCCCGGCGCAACAATGGAGATCATCTCGATGCGTCGGAGATGGAGATCAAAAGCACAAGATGATGATGGGTATATCATATCACATATTTTTGATTGGATGTGATGCTTATCCTTTATGCATCTTATTTTCCTTAGTATGATGGTAGCATTATAAGATGATCCCTTCATTTAATTTCAAGATCAAAGTGTTCTCCCTAAGTATGCACCATTGCTAAAGTTTGTCATTTCGAAGAACCTTGTGATGATAGGGTGTGATAGACTCTACGTTCACATACAACGGGTGTGTAAGCCAGTTTTACACATGCAAAATACTTGGGTTAAACTTGATGGGCCTAGCATGTACAGACATGGTCTCAGAACACTAGAGACCGAAATGTCGAACATCAGTCATATAGTAGATATGATCAACATAGAGATTTTCACCATTGAAGATTACCCCATCTCATGTGATGATCAGACATGGGTTGGTTCATTTGCATCATGTATTACTTACACAACTTGAGGGATGTTGATTTAAGTAGGATTTCATTAGTAATTTGATTAACTGAACTAAAATTTATCATGAACTTAGTCTTAATAGTTTTTTTTGCATATCTATGTTGTAGATCAATGGGGCGTGCTAACATTCCCTAGAATTTTAATGTGTTCCTAGAGGAAGATAAGTTGAAAGATGATGGTAGCAACTACACGGACTGGGGTCCGTAACTTGAGGATTATCCTCATTGCTGCACAGAAGAATTATGTCCTTGGTGCACCGCTAGGTGATAGACCTGCTGTAGGAGCTGAAGCTGATGTTTTGAACATTTGGCAAGCTCGATCTGATGACTACTCAATAGTTCAGTGTGCCATGCATTACGACTTAAAACCGGGATTCAAAAGCATTTCGAAAGCCATAGAGCATACACTACTACAGGTTGCTGATAACGCGGCACTATGATCAGAGACCCTTTGACAAAACTGTGTGTGATGGATTAATCGCAAACAGTGGTGTAAAAAACTGTCAAAAGGTGCAAAACATTTGTGATGACGGATGCATCAAACACGGTTCAAATTTTAGTTGCGTGTGCGATGTAGGGCATATAGTTCAGTTCAATTAATTGTTTGCGATGTGGCAGAACAAAAGAAACAGGTAGCCAGATGAAGGCATGTGCGATATACAGCTTACGGTTCACTCGAATGAACTGTTTGTGATTAGGCAACACAACAGAAATGGTCAGCGAGATCAAGGTGTGTGCGCTATATGGCATACAGTTCACTCGGATGAACTGCTTTTGATTAGGCAACGCAACAGAAACGGTTCAACCAGATCAAGGTGTGTGCAATGGAGGGCATACAGTTCATTCCGATAAACTGTTTGTGTTGAGCCAAGAGAACAGAACGTTTCACATAAAAAAGATGTGTGTAATACGTGGCAAACATCCAATTACATAGGTGGCTAGTACACACATGACATTTACACACACCAAAGTAAACTATTACATGCATAATTAATTACGATAAATGATCATATGATCAACATCTACTTCTTCTGCTAGCTCGATGTTCCTTCTATTCGAAGTTTCATTAATTGATGGGATTTTATGAACATGCCACCGTTTCCCGCCATTTCCTCACAGGTTTCCCACCACCCAGCGATATTGCGCATAAACCTAGGCAACATGCGACGCACTGAGGCAACAAGCGCAGCCTGTAGTACATCCACCTTTTCGAAGCATGCCAACCCACCAAAGCGCCGCCTCTGCCATCAACCTCATCGACGAGGAAAACAAGCAGGCGCCACGGCCCGTCGAGGCCGAGGCACTCATCCGCAACACGATGGACGACGTTGTGATGCGCGTCATCGCCAGGGTTGAGCAGACCCTTGGCGCATGGCGCTTCAGCGTCGCGGATCAAGATTGGCATGTCAGCACCGCGGTTGCAACTCTCCGCACAACATGATCGATGGCGCGCTGCAGAGCAAGCTAGGCGTGTCTGCGTCGATAGGCTGCGGCTCGCCGCATGGTGAGACCATTGGAGCGCCGTAGAGCGAGAGGCGCGGCACGCCGCACAGCAAGAGCAGATCCATCGTCACTTGCCTGATGACGACAGGGCGTCACAGCTGGGTGCACGTCCCATCAGTACCCTAATTCCTCGCTAGGAGCGGGAAGAGGCCCTCTGCACTATACTTGCACCAGAGGCCGGCTGCGCCGTACTTGCACCGGATGCCCGCCGCGCCATTCGCATGGGTCGTGCCATTAGAATTGTCCGTGGCCCGCTCGATGCCAATGCGCTGGTTGGTAGGCTCGACCGTCTCCTTCGCCCAGGTGTTGACCTGGGTGCAGTAGAGGAACATGACCGTCGCATCCTCTAGCTGGTGATCTACGATGAAATATCCAACTTGGAGATCGAGGCCGCGCTCCATATGTACCGGGAGCGTGTCGACCCCTTGGACGAACACTTGCACGAGTTCAGGCAGAGCCCAAAGCTACCGTAGAAAGGGCTGCTGGTCATGGTCTCATGGACGCGTTTTATTTTGTTGAGTCGTTTTGACGTGGATAGCTATGTATTCACAGCAATCATAGTAGTGCTCTATTTATTGCTCTGTTTCAATGTCTGTACTCTGTTTTCCGTTCTTATAAGTTATGTTTCAATGTGTGTATATATGCTTTCCATTCTGTATATGTGGATGATAACAGCTAGATTCAAACTAGTATACAAAACTAGATAGAAAATGGAATTCATAATATATATATATATATATTTATATTAATTTTTCATTAGTTGATCACAGAATATATATAATATCATCACATATACATGATGATACTTAAGTACAAGGTACAATACATAAAATTGAAAACGAACAATACTAAAACTAATAATCCCTCCTGGGGCCAGTATTTCGGAAGCCCCTCGCCAGCGGCTCCCTGGTGCGTGATGTCTTCCCAGCGCGGAGGTAGTACTCCACCTCCTCTGCCTCGCAGCGCTTGACGTACCGATCTGCCTCTTTCTAGCGGACGAGCACGAACGATCTTGCCATTTCATTGGGCGCCCACCGGAGCTCCTCATCGATGGCACGCTGGAGCTTACCGGCCCACCTCCACGCAGCGATGAGGCGCCTAGTGCCTTTGACCTTCCTCACGAAGTACCTGTCTTTGTACACCTCCTCCGCATGACGACGTGCCCGCCCCCAAAGCTTCGCCGCCTCCTTTTTCTAGGCGGCACCATGGGCTTCACATGTCTCCTGGTACCTAGCATCCTCCTCCGCCATCTCCTTCTTGAATGCCACTTGCCTGGCTATCTCAGCCTGCGGCAGCGACTCCCACGGACAAAGATTGTACTTTCCACAAACCAATCCAAATTTGGGGAGTCCAGCGCAACCTTGTCCGGTAGCACGTAGGGGTCCTCGTCGCTGCTCTTTGAGTCAGCTTCCTCGGGGGGCGGCGACTCCTCATCGGCGCGTGGGCACACCGGCAGCACCATGGTAGAGATTTGAGAGAGAGAGAGGTCGAGCGAGGGGAGGATGTAGATGAGAATGTAGGCGGTACGACGTGAGCAAGGTAGTACTTATGGGCGGGCGGAATCTAGATCGACAAGAACAATGCACATGTCGGTCGTCGGAACGAATACTGTAGTTTGAATTACACACGATTCCCATAGCAAAATCCATGTGTCAACTTAATAGCTGACGGTTTCAAATAGAACTGTGTCTGATTAATAACCCCTGCCACTCACCTTCCAAACCTCGAGGCGCGAAATAGAGTGACAATCGTGTTGGGGCCGGTTGTCTTGCCAGATCTTCATATTTTCTTTTTTGAACACCAGATATTTACATTGTTTGATGATTTTTAAACTCATACACAGGTACACAAAAATCTGATTTTTCAAACCATTATGGTTAGCCGTTGCATGTAGATGTAGTTCAAATTTGAATTACGGTCATTAAATGGGTAGAAAATCACTTAAATGTCTTTAAAAGGTCAAATGACCCCTAGAATTTTCCAAATTTTCACATGACAGTTGTAGTAGTGCACGTTAGACGTAGAAAAAATTTGAAGAACGTAAGAGGAAGCTATCTCCCGTTTATCATCAAACATGCATTGTTCCCTCTCGGAACCACGAGCCTTCTAGTGAGTTGCTCCGATTTATGAGGGGTTTGTGTCCAAACTTTCGTCAAACAAGCCAATTTTTTTACCACATCATCTTGTTGGCATGACATTACATCAAGCAAGGTTTCATGTTTTTCTGATCATTTTTTATTTTTTTTGGAATTAAAATTCCATAGCACTCCATGCATGTGTCCATACCATGAGACTAATATGTTTGAAAATTCCTTCTAATTTACTGCACATGGAATTAACTCTCACACAAGTACACAAATAAGATTTTTCAAACCGTTATGGTTAGCCATTGCATGTAGATGTAGTTGAAATTTGAATTACGGTCATTAAATGGCTAGAAAATCACTTAAATGTCTTCAAAAGGACAAATGACGCCTGAAATTTTCCAAATTTGCACATGACAGTTGTATTAGTGCATGTTAAACGTAGAAAAAAATTTGAAGGCCGCAATAAGAAGTTATCTCCCATTCATCATCGAACATGCATTGTTCCCTCTCGGAACCACGAGCCTTCTAGTGAGTTACTCCAATTTGTGAGGGTGGTGTGTCCAAACTTTTGTCAAACAGGCCAATTTTTTTACCACATGATCTTGGTGGCATGAAATTACATCAAGCAAGGTTTCATGTTTTTCTGATCATTCTTTATTTTTTGGAATTTAAATGCCATGACACTCCATGAATGTATCCATGCTGTGAGACCAATATGTTTGAAAATTCCTTCTAATTTACTACACATGGAATTAACTCGCACATAAGTACACAAATATGATTTTTCAAACCGTTATGGTTAGCTAATGCATGTACATGTAGTTCTAATTTGAATTACGGTCATTCAATGGCTAGAAAATCACTTAAATGTCTTTAAAAGGTCAAATGACCCCTGAAATTTGCCAAATTTTCACATGACTGTTGTATTAGTGCACGTTAAATGTAGAAAAAAATTGAAGGCCGTAAGGGGAAGTTGTCTCCCATTCGTCATCAAACATGCATTGTTCCCTCTTGGAAACACGAGCCTTCTAGTGAGTTGCTTCAGTTTGTGAGGCGTATGTGTCCAAACTTTCGTCAAACATGCCATTTTTTTACCACATCATCTTGATGGAATGACATTACATCTAGCAAGGTTTCATGTGTTTCTGATCTATTTTTAATTTTTTGGAATTAAAATGCCATGCCACTCCATGCATGTGTCCATGCCGTAAGTCTAATATGTTTGAAAATTCCTTCTAATTTACTACACATGGAATTAAATCGCACACAAGTACATAAATATGATTTTTCAAACCATTATGCTTAGCCGTTGCTCATAGGTGTAGTTCAAATTTGAATTACGATCATTAAATGGCTAGAAAATCACTTAAATGTCTTTAAAAGGTCAAATGACCCCTCAAATTTTCTAATTTTCCACATGATAGTTGTATTAGTGCACTTAATAAACATAGAAAAAATTTGAAGGCCGTAAGAGGAAGCTATTTCCTGTTCGTCAACGAACATGCTTGGTTCCCTCTCGGAACCATGAGCCTTCTAGTGAGTTGCTTCGGTTTGTGAGGGGTGTGTGTCCAAACTTTCGTCAAAGAGGCCAATTTTTTACCACATCATCTTGGTGGCATGACATTACATCAAGCAAGGTTTCATGTTTTTGTGATCATTTTTAGATTTTTCGGAATTAAAATGCCATGACACTCCATGCATGTGTCCATGCCATGAGACCAATATGTTTGAAAATTTCTTCGAATTTACTACACATGGAATTAACTGCACACAAGTACACAAATATGATTTTTGAAACCGTTATGGTTAGAGGTTGCCTATAGATGTAGTTCAAATTTGAATTAGGGTCATTAAATGGCTAGAAAATCACTTAAATGTCTTTAAAAGGTGAAATGACCCTTGGAATTTTCCAAATTTTCACATGACAGTTGTATTAGTGCACGTTAAACGTAGAAAAATTTGGAAGGACATAAGAGGAAGTTATCTCCCATTCATCATGAAACATGCATTATTCCCTCTCGGAACCACGAGCCTTCTACCTAGTTGCTCCGGTTTGTGAAGGGTGTGTCCAAACTTTCGTCAAGCAGGGCAATTTTTTACCACATCATCTTGGTCGCATGACATTACATTGAGCAAGGTTTCATGTTTTTCTGATTATTTTTGCTATTTTTTGGAATTTAAATGCCAAGTCAATCCATGCATGTGTCCATTTCGTGAGACCAATATGTTTGAAACTTCCTTCTAATTTACAGCACATTAATTAACTCGCGCAAAGTACACAAATATGATTTTTCAAACTGTTATGGTTAGTTGTTGCATGTACATGTAGTTCAGATTTGAATTACGATCATTAAATGGCTAGAAAATCACTTAAATGTCTTTAAAAGGTCAAATGACCCCTAGAATTTTCCAAATTTTCAAATGACAGTTGTCTTAGTGCATGTTAAATGTAGAAAAAAAATTGAAGGCCGTAAGGGGAAGCTATCTCCCGTTCGTCATCAAACATGCATTGTTCCCTCTCGGAAACACCAGCCTTCTAGTGAGTTGTTTCGGTTTGTGAGGGGTGTGTGTCCAAACATTCATCAAACATGCCAAAAAAATTACCACATCATCTTGGTGGCATGACATTACATCAAGAAAGGTTTCATGTGTTTCTGATCTTTTTTTAGTTTTTTGGAATTTAAATGCCATGGCACTCCATGCTTAATTGTGTCATAGTTGTTAGACCAATATGTTTGAAAATTCCCTCCAATTTACTGCACCTGGAATTAAATCGCACACAAGTACACAAAATATAACTTTTCAAACCGTTGTGGTTAGCTGTTGCATGTACATGTAGTTCAAATTTGAATTACGGTCATTCAATGGCTAGAAAATCACTTAAATATCTTAAAAGGTCAAATGACCCCTGAAATTTTCCAAAATTTGACATGATAGATGTATTAGTACTACAAATTTTCTCATACATTTAAAACACCATCCATGGCCACTTTACTCCAAATTCGTCTTTCACAGCTAATCAAAAATATCCACAACATCACAGACAATTGTTTTGTAGGAACTGTTTGCAGTGAAAATTTCTAGGTCTATTTAAGTCCTCCTTGTTAAGCTTCGCCGGCTCGTCTGCTCCAGTGCCGGCAACCCCCCGAATCCACGAATCCCGATCCCCATTCTTGCACCCCCTTCTTGCAAAGATGAAGCCATGGAAACGGTTCATGAAGGCCGGTACGATGGTCGCGTCCTCCCCGAGCATCGCCGCCTACGCCGAGAGTGTCGCCGCATCCGCACTGAGCGTGGCCGCATCCGCCGAGAGGGCGTCTGCGACAGTCAATAGGGCAGCTGCAGCAGCTAAGACGGTTGCAGCTACTGCTGCGACGGTGGCTGCAAATGCCGAGAACGCTCGAGCTGTCGTTCATGCCACCGATGTCTCCCTGGCCCGGGATATGGCCATCCACGCCAAGATTGAGGACGCATACGCCAAGATATTCCAGGCCACCTCGGAATCCAGCATGCAACCCACAAAAGAAAAGGCGGAAGTGGCCATGTAGCACCTGCATCCTCATGAGATTGCCGAGTGGGAGCTCGAGATGCTGGAGGCGGCGGAGATCGAGGAGCGCCGAGAGGAGGAGTTGCGCGTGGCCGAGGTCGAGGTAGAGAAGAGTCTGTCCGTTGAGGAATCGGTGGTGGAGTACCAACGCGAGTTCTGGCGCATCCACTACTACGAGTACGACAACCTTGAGGGTGACGCCGAGGACGAGGACGAGGACGTGGTCGACTTTAGCAGGGGGGACGCAGAGTCCACCAACGACGAAATTTCTCCAGGACAAGTCATCGACGTCTCATCTCACACCGGCGATGCATAGGCCGGCGCAACGGTGGATTTGTTAAAATTATGCATACTTAGGCTTTGTTTTTAATGCTGGTCTTTTGTTAGAGCAATGTTTAGGTCAACTGGCTCTGTTTAATTACTAAAATGGCTCGATTCAGTAAGTGTGGTTATTGTGATGTACGCTCTTCTGTGTGCCCAAATTAGCAAGCGATGTTAAATTATGCAATGACGTACCTTGGGAGTTTTCCACCAAAATTTGAATTATCAAACTCATCCCATGTCCGTAAAGCAGAAGAATCATTTGTGATGCACAGAATAGTTCAAAGTGAATGATGTTCGGCGGCACCGTGCGCAAACTTTCCCTCCGCATTTCCAATTTTTTGGCCTACTGCCAAAATATCTACCCCCGCATGCCTCCCCCCTTCCCCACCCCTTTTCTCCCCGACGACAAGTCACATTTCCCCTGTTTCCTCCTTTCCTTCCTAAGCTATAGTCACTTCCTCACTTGCTTCCTTGCTCTCGCCGTCTCGCATCCTATCGCCGGGATCGCCATGGTCTTTTTCAATGACCTCTCTAGCGGTTCCTCCTTCGACGATGACTCCTTCACCACCTGGGTATGCCTCTCTTCTCTCACTCGGGCTATGAGTTGGAATGAAGGATTTTAACTCTGCCGTCGATTTGAGTTATTTCTTCCACTTGGAGATACCTAGGACCATCAGTTTCAACGAATGGAGCGGGGTGGCTGAAGATCTGTCTGGTTGTTGTCAACATCAATCTCCATGACCCCTGCTAGTTGTGTTTGAATCTGTGGATAGTGGGAGGAAGATTCTGTCATGTGCAGAGAAGGTTAGACCCTCTTTCGTTGTTATAAATCATTTGTTAGATGTGATTCAGACATTATCACGGTCCCAACCATTCATACCACACCTTCAACCAAACCCTTGCTAAGACAGTGTCACAGTTTGTACCTAGTATCTAAAAATGTTGCCATCTCATCAGTGGTGCCATTAGAAAATTATTTCGCACCGCTTCAACAGTTTGTGGAGCCAACTTTGGCCACACATCTGAGCAGCCAAGCAGTAAAATACTAAATCTTTATGGCACGAAAGAACTAGGCATCGGAGCAACTAGGTGCCCCGGAGTCCGGGTCCCTGGTTTTTTTCCACTACATTGGATTGCTAGTGCAGGGCACCGGTGCGAGATGTAGCAAAGTTGTCTTTCGCCAGTTTTGGCATACATAGTGGACGGCCTTAGTGCTATTAGTTCTATGTTACTAAATTTGTGCATGTACACACCTGTTAGTATCAATTTGCCGTCATCCAAATACTGTCGCTATGATTGCAGTTATATTTACCTTCCTCATAAAATGTTCAATTTGTTATTTATAGTACATGAGTAAGAACTTGTAGCGTTGTTGTAGTTAATTATAGCTTCTGATGTTTCAGAATTTGGTTGTTGTCTCAATAGCAATTAATTCATTTGCAAATTGATCTTTTTGAGAAGATATGTCAAAATTAACCTATTTCTTCAGTTTTTCAAAATAAGCATTGGTGATTTTCTATGTTGCTATAAATCCATTTCCCCAACAATTGTTACTGATCTAGTTTTAAATATTATAGGATGAACGAAAGTGTTCTTACTTGGAGTGGGTTGATCAAGAGTGGCCACGGTCTTTAAAGATGTGCCTAGAAAAGATCTGGAGCATGTATGAGCAAGATAACACAGGTAGGCTTAGAGAAAGTGTTGTCAACGCTGAAGAATATTTGAAGATGCGGGATAAAAATAGGAAGGTGGAGAATGAGCTAAGATTTTTTAAATCAGACCTTGCTAAGATGGTGTTGGCGAAGGAGGAGGCACTTTCCCAGTTGGACAATGCAAAACAAGTTCTTACTGAACTGAAAGCAGAGGTGGATAAGACGTGCGTGGATGATCTCGATTAGGGAAATGTATATATTGTTCTAATAATGTTCTTATGAAGTTGAACTAGCTATATGCTCTACTATGCTGTTTTCAGGTAGCTATCATATTGTGATGTTAAAATATATTTATGTGCCTGATATGAAATTGGCAAACAACTATTCGATATGAAATGTGAATTTGCGTAATACTAGAATTATTAATTGTAAATTAATAAACCTGCTAAATGGGTCATGGAACTTTGCGAACGGTTCTAGCAGTAAGAGCGCTTGTGATGGATATCCCAATGCCTCACAGTTTTCTTCATCAAATCATGTCTGATGTAGTTGATAAAAGCAAATAGTTAACCAAGGCAGAGCGTGTGTGATAGTTACACATTTTACACACAAGCCTATACATAAAACTGTGTGGGATGTACATACGAACAGAAACATTTTCGCTGGATTGACTATGTGGGATGTACATAAGAACAAAAATGTATTCCTTGGATTGAATGTGTGTGATATACATATGAACAGAAATGTTTTTCTGGGATACACCGTGTGGGATGTACAAACAAACAAAAACGATTGGATTTCGATGCCTCGCCTGATCGCACACGACCTCATTTTGCCCCAGCCTTTCAGTACTAGAATCAACTTCTTTGTCGTCCTCCATGGCATATGGCAAAGGCATAGATCCCGGACGGCAAAGTTCTTTGCGGTCAGCCAGCTGACAGCAACAGGTCCGGCTAAATAGGCTACAGCAAAGGCTTCTTTGCCGTCAGCTGGCGGACAACAAAGATGAAACGGTCTTTGCCGTCAGCCGGCTGACGGCAAAGGTCCTGGACGGCACACGTGACAAAGTCTGGCCGTTAGGGGGCTAACAGTGAGCTTTGCCGTCAGCTGGCGGACGACAAAGACCATTGCACCTTTGACGTCAGCCAGCGGACGACAAAGTAACCAAATAGGACAGCCCCCAGGTTCTACAAGGAGCTGCCACATTGTATCTTTGTTGTCCGCCAGAGGACGGCAGAGATCCTGTATAGCCCCTGTTTTTGTGTTTTTTCTTAAATTCATTCAATTTGAACACACAAGTTTCAACACACAAGTTTCACAAAAGACATATCCAACACACAAGTTTCATCATATATACATACATAACCAACACATAGTTCCATCCATACATATTGCAAAAGTTTCACATTGTTTATCCAACACAGTTATCCATCCATCCATATAACAAGTTCCATCCATGCAAGTTCATCGATGCAAAATAAAAGCAAAAAGGGAAAACAAGCACTCCATCCATGCAAACTTCCGTGAATTAAATGAGATCTACAAAATGGGAAACAAGAAAGTTAGAAGAAGAAGAAAATGAAGAAGGAAATGAAGAAGAAGACGAAGACTGGAATAAGAAGTAAGAATTCTTAGGTAAAATGGAGCTAACCTATCTAATTATGCCATCTTTGAGTGAACTAAGCATATTATGCCATCTTGGTCATTTTGGAGCTAACCTAGGTAAACTAGGTCATTTTGGAGCTAAACTAAGTAAACTTGGTCATTTTGGAGCTAACCTAGGTAAACTAGGTCATTTTGGAGCTAACCTAGGTAAACTTGGTCATTTTGGAGCTAACCTAGGTAAACTAGGTCATTTTGGAGCTAACCTATCTAAAATGGATCATATTAGAGCTAACCTAGGTAAACTTGGTCATTTTGGAGCTAACCTAGCTAAAATGGATCATATTGGAGCTAACCTAGGTAAACTTTGTCATTTTGGAGCTAACCTAGGTAAAATGGATCATATTGGAGCTAACCTAGGTTAAATGGGTCATTTTGGAGCTAACATAACTAATTACGCCATTTTTGAGTTAACTAAGCATAATTATGCCATTTTTGAGTTAACTAAGCATAATTATGCCTTTTTTACACAAGTAAGCCTAGTGTATGTCATTATTGAGCAAACCTAGGAAACTAAGCATATTAGAGATAACTTAGCATATTAGAGCTAACTTATGTCATTTTTGAGCAAACAAAGCTAAGTATATATAGATCATTCTGGAGATCTGACATACCTGACATAGTTCACTCCTCATTCTTCTTCTCCTTCTCCTTCCTCATCCTGATGCGCCAAGAGCGGCGAGGCGGTGGAGGCAGTGGGATGTAGTCTTCTACCACAATTGGCATGGTCATGTCGCCCGGGTGTGGGATCGCGGGCACCACCAACATCGCGAGGTCATTGTCAGGCACCACTGATACGTCTCCGTCGTATCTACTTTTCGAAACACTTTTGCCCTTGTTTTGGACTCTAACTTGCATGATTTTAATGGAACTAACCCGGAGTGACGTTGTTTTCAGTAGAAAATGCCATGGTGTTATTTTTGTGCAGAAATAAAAGTTCTCGGAATGACCTGAAAATCAACAGAGAATTATTTTGGAATATATAAAAAATACTAGAAGAAGAATCCATGTCAGGGGGGCCTCCACCTGTCCACGAGGGTGGGGGCCACGCCCCCTGCCTCGTGGGCCCCCTGACGCTCCACCCACCTCAACCTTGACTCTATATATTCACTTTCGGGGAGAATAAAATCAGAGTGAAGGATTCATCACATTTTATGATACGGAGCCGCCACCAAGCCCTAAACTCTCTCGGGAGGGCTGATCTCGAGTCCGTTCGGGGCTCCGGAGAGGGGAGTCCGTCGCCATCGTCATCATCAACCGTCCTCCATCACCAATTTCATGATGCTCACCGCCGTGCGTGAGTAATTCCATCGTAGGCTTGCTGGACGGTGATGGGTTGGATGAGATTTGTCATGTAATCGAGTTAGTTTTGTTAGGGTTTGATCCCTAGTATCCACTATGTTCTGAGATTGATGTTGCTATGACTTTGCTATGCTTAATGCTTGCCACTAGGGCCCGAGTGCCATGATTTCAGATCTGAACCTATTGTGTTTTCATCAATATATGAGAGTTCTTGATCCTATCTTGCAAGTATATAGTCACCTATTGTGTGTTATGATCCATTAACCCCGAAGTGACAATAATCGGGATACTTACCGGTGATGACCGTAGTTTGAGGAGTTCATGTATTCACTATGTGTTAATGCTTTGGTGCAGTACCCTATTAAAAGGAGGCCTTAATATCCCTTAGTTTCCAATAGGACCCCACTGCCACGGGAGGGTAGGACAAAATATGGCATGCAAGTTCTTTTCCATAAGCACGTATGACTATATTCGGAATACATGCCTACATTACATTGATGAACTAGAGCTAGTTCTGTGTCACCCTAGGTTATGACTGTTACATGATCGATCACAGCTGGCATAATTCTCCATCACTGATCCAATGCCTACGAGCTTTCCATATATTGTTCTTCGCTTATTTACTTTTCCGTTGCTATTGTTACAATCACTATAAAACCCCCAAAATATTACTTTTGCTACTGTTACTTTTGCTACCGTTACCACTACTATCATATTACTTTGCTACTAAGTACTTTGCTGCAGATATTAAGTTATCCAGGTGTGGTTGAATTGACAACTCAGCTGCTAATACTTGAGAATATTATTTGGCTCCCCTTGTGTTGAATCAATAAATTTGGGTTGAATACTCTACCCTCAAAAACTGTTGCGATCCCCTATACTTGTGGGTTATCAAGACCATTTTCTGGCGCCGTTGTTGGGGATCATAGCTCTATTCTTTGAGTCACTTGGGATTTATATTTGCTTATCATTACGAAGAACTTGAATGATCAAAGAACCAAGATTTTTCCTTCAACTACGAGGGGAGGTAAGGAACTGCCATCTAGCTCTGCACTTGATTCACCTTCTGTTTTGAGTACGCTTGCGACACCTAAACCTGCTCCTTCTATTAATTATGTTATGTCGCATGTTATTGATGATGCCACTTCTGCTATGCATGATACTTATGATGAAACTACTTCTATGCTTGATACTACTGTGCCACTAGGTGAATTTCTTGATGAACAACTTGCTAGGGCTCGGGAGAATGAAATTATTGAAACTAATAATATTGATGAAAGTGATGATGAAGACTCTCCCCCTAGATATGAATTGCCTGTTGTTCCTGAGGGTTATGTTATGGATGAAGAAACTGCTAGAGACTTTCTTGCTTGCAATGATAGAAGTGATCTTAAGAAACTATTAGCTAAGCTTAAAGAAAAAACTCTGAATGCTAGAATGAAATATGATCCTGCTTATGCTACTTCACCTATCTTTGTTATTGATAAGGATTATGATTTCTCAGTTGATCCTGAGTTAATTACTTTGGTTGAATTTGATCCTTTCTATGGCTATGAATCTGAAACCGTTGTGGCACATCTTACTAAATTAAATGATATAGCTACCCTGTTCACTAATGATGAGAAAACTCACTACTATTATATCCTTAAATTATTTTCGTTCTCATTAAAGGGTGATGCTAAGATATGGTTCAATTCTCATGATCCTGGTTGTGTGCGTAGTCCCCAGGATATGATTTACTACTTTTGTGCTAAATATTTCCTCGCTCATAAGAAATAAGCTGCTTTAAGGGAAATACATAATTTTGTGCAAATTGAAGAAGAGAGTCTCCCACAAGCTTGGGGGAGGCTTCTCCAATTACTTAATGCTTTGCCTGATCATCCTCTCAAGAGAAATGAAATACTTGATATCTTTTATAATGGACTAACCGATGCTTCTAGAGATTACCTGGATAGTTCTGTTGGTTGTGTTTTTAGGGAAGGAATTATTGATCAAGCTGAAATTCTATTGAATAATATGTTGACTAATGAAAATAATTGGACACTTCCTGAACCAACTCCCAATCCAACTCCGAAGAAAAGAGGTATTCTATTTCTCAGTCCTGGAGATATGCAAGAGGCAAAGAAATCTATGGAAGAAAAAGGTATAAAAGCTGAAGATGTTAAGAATTTACCGCCTGTTGAAGAAATACATGGTCTTAATTTACCGCTTGTTGAAGAAACACATGGTCTCGATGACCCGACACGGGTAGTAAAGGTAAATTCTCTCTATAGATATGATAATGCTGAAATCCCTCCTGCTAAGTTTGCTAGCCAATGTTTGGATGAATTTGATAACTTTATGGTTAAGCAAGAAGATTTTAATGCTTATGTTGGTAGACAATTGAAACATAATGCTTACATGGTTGAACACTTCAGTGATTATATGGATAATGTTAAAGGACAACTTAAAGTTATTAGTAAACATGCTTCTATGGTTACCACTCAAGTAGAACAAGTACTTAAAGGTCAGAATGATTTGCTCAATGAATTAAATAGTAAGAAAAATAATAATGTTGTTAGAGTTGTGACTAGAGGTGGTAAAATGACTCAGGAACCTTTGTATCCTGAGGGCCATCCTAAGAGAATTGAGCAAGATTCTCATAGAGTTAGTATTTATGCACCTAGTCCTTATAAAAGGAAGAAAAAGAAAAATGATGGGACTTTGCATGCTTCTAGTGAACCTGTTGTAGACACACCTGAGAATCCCAATAATATTTCTGTCTCCAATGCTGAAACACAATATAGAAATGAACATGAACCTAGCGATAATGTTAATGATGATGTTCATGTTGATGCTCAACCTAGCAATAATAATGATGTAGAAATTGAACCTGCTGTTGATCTTGATAACCCACAATCGAATAATCAACGCTATGATAAGAGCGACTTTGTTTCTAGGAAGCACGGTAAAGAAAGAGAACCATGGGTTCGGAAATCCATGCCTTTTCCTCCTAAACCATCCAAGAAAAAGGATGATGAGGATTTTGAGCACTTTGCTGAAATGATTAGTCCTATCTTTTTGCCTATGCGTTTGACTGATATGCTTAAAATGAATCCTTATGCTAAATACATGAAAGATATTGTTACAAATAAGAGAAAGATACCGGAAGCTGAAATTTCCACCATGCTTGCTAATTATACTTTTAAGGGTGGAATACCTAAGAAACTTGGAGATCCAGGAGTACCAACTATACCATGCTCCAATAAAAGAAACTATGTTAAAACTGCTTTATGTGATCTTGGAGCCGGTGTTACTGTTATGCCTCTCTCTTTATATCGTAGACTTGATTTGAATAAGTTGACACCTACTGAAATATCTTTGCAAATGGCTGATAAATCAACTGCTATACCTGTCGGTATTTGTGGGGATGTGCCTGTTGTGGTTGCGAACATTACTATTTTAACGGACTTTGTTATTCTTGATATTCCCGAGGACGATAGTATGTCTATTATGCTTGGAAGACCCTTTTTGAATACTGCAGGGGCTGTTATTGATTGCACCAAAGGCAATGTCACTTTTCATGTTAATGGTAATGAGCATACGATACACTTTCCGAGGAAACAACCTCAAGCCCACAGTATCAATTCTATTGGAAAATTTTCAACAATTACTATTGGAGGTTTTGAATCCTCTTCCTACTATCAAAAAGAAATATGATATTCCTATTGTTGGGGACATGCATATCCCCGTTGAGGTAACCTAGTGTTATTCGAAAATTCTCCGGTTTCGTGTTATTCGAAATGAGTTTGTTAACAAGACTTGATCAATCTTGTTAATGGATTCCTTTTGATGAGCATGAGATGGATGAATTTAGAAAACACAACACTCTGTACCCTCTTTTTACTTTCTCTTATTTATATTAAATAAAGCAGAAATAGTATTTTTCTGTCTGTTTTCTGAATTATCCGTGCAATAAAAAATACCATGAAAATAAAAGTTCTCCAAATGCCCTGAAAATTAAATATGATTTTTTCTAGAATATTTGAGAATATCTGGCACTGAGAACACAACAGGGGGAGCAAGCACCTGGCCACGAGGGTGGAGGGCGCACCCCCTACCTCGTGGGCCCACGGTGGCTCCCCTCCACTTATTCCAGCTACCACACACTCCTTCCTCCCAAAAACATCACTAGCCAGCTCAAACCCGAGTCCAAGCTCATCTTGCTGTCATTTTTTATCTCCTTGCTCAAAGCTCCATTCACAAAACTGCTTTGTGAGATTGTTCTTTGGTATGTGACTCCTACAATGGTCCAATTAGTTTTTGTTCTATTGCTTTATTCATTGCAATTTTTTGCTGCTTAGGTGACCCTGTTCTTGAGGTTGCATGTCAAATTTATATGGTCAAAAGTAGTCTTGATGCATGATATTGCCTCTAGGCACTTGTAGGAGTAGTTGCTATCAATTTTGTTTAGTTTGGTTCACTTTTATTTTGAAGTTGCTAAAAATTTCAGAAAATTTCAGAAAAAGATGAAGAGATTTTGGAGGGGCTCATCGAGCCGAAGCTCGAAAGATAAACAAAGTGAAGAGAACAATAAGCCCAAGTATAATATCCCTCGCACCGCGGAGGTCCGGCCGTGTGAATGGCCTTGTGATGATTTCTTGAGAGCGGCCGGGATTTATGATGATTTCTATGAGTTGGCTGAGAATGCAGGCCTCACCGCCTTCCTCCACAACCAACGCGAACAGTATCTCTTACTCACCAATATCTTTGTGCAAAACTTTCATTTCCATGCTAGGAGCTCACCACCTACGGTGGAATTTTATTTATATGATGAGCATAAGGAGATGTCACTTCGTGATTTTAGTCGTGTGTGTTTGATCCCTTTTGAGGGCAGCATAGAGGAACCACATCGTGATGATGTGGAGGGATTTATTGATATAATTGATGTAGGGGAAACGAGGAAAGTTTCCGATGCAAGAATTACTAGCATACATTTTCCTGTTTTACGTTACTTCGCAATATTTGCTAGTAGATGCTTAATTGGTCGCGGAACTGTGGCAACCTTAGTGCCCCTGATATTGTTATTTTGTGTCATGCCTTGTTCCGTGATGACACATTTAGTATGGGCGCTATTGTTGCAAAGCGGTTAAATCTTAACCGTACTAAGGGCCCCATCTTGGGAGGTATTTTTGCCTCGCGCCTCGCTGCACACTTTAACATACCTATTAGGCATTATGAGAAGGAAGAGAAGTAGATGCCTCCTATTTTTCTAGACTATAAGAGTATGGTAGCACATGACTTATCATTAAGAATAAGGAAAATATGCTTAAGTACAAGATGATATTTGATAAAAAATCACCCTGAGACTGTTACTTTGCCTGCTCCTTCCTTGTTTGACTTGTCTGCACGTAAGTACCCTGTTCCGTGGGAAGCCATTTACACCTACCGAAAGCCCACATCAGCTACAGAGCCAGAGACGGAACCACAATTTGATCCTCACCGGCAGTCTGTTTATCAGCGGAATCCGGAGGAGATTGCCAACCAGTGGCACCAGGGGGGTCCTTCTCAGTATGACCCCAACTATTACTTTGGATATCCTCCAGGCCAACCGTGGACATAGACCAACTTAGGCCAAAAGCCTAAGCTTGGGGGCATACGTATCTCTCACCGACATTACATTCATGTTCACACACTCATGCTAGTTGTCGGTGCTCATACTTTTTCATTGTAATATCCATGCTAGTTTATTTTCCTTTTTATGCTTTCTTCTTGTGTGTTTGGTAAACCTTAATAAAAAAATTAGTTGTAGCTTTCACCTAGTTTACTTACATGCTTGTAGTAGTAATTAAAAAGAAAATCCAAAAAGATTTCTCGTTATTCTTTTTGCTTGTTGGGAGCTTTCCCGTGTAAATAGTTTCATTTCTTTCTTGTTCTTTGGGGGTCGAGAGGAGAAGACCATAATGAAAATGTTGAGTGGCTCACATATGCATTATTTTTGATCTAACAAAGAGCCTGTATTACCTTGTCTTCTCTCTTGAATTGAATGCTTGCAGATTCCAACTTAGTCCAATGCACATGCACTATTATTATTATCCACACTGTTCGGTCGTGCAAGTGAAAGGCAATAATGATGATTATATGATGAACTTATTGAGATGAGAAAAGCTGGTATGAACTCGACCTCTCTTGTTTTTGTAAATATGATTAGTTCATTGTTTCCGATTCAGCCTATTATGAATAAACATGTTTGAAATGACAATTAGAGATTATAGTTGCTTGCCAACATGCTATTAAAATGGTTGTGATGTGGTATGATAGGGTGGTATCCTCTTTTGAACGATTTGAGTGGCATGACTTGGCACATGTTCACACATGTAGTTGAAACAAAATCAACATAACCTCTACGATATTTATGTTCATGGTGCATTATATCCTACTCATGCTTGCATTCGGTGTTGATTAATTTTAATGCATGTTCATGACTGTTGTCGCTCTCTAGCTGGTCGCTTCCCAGTCGTTTCTAGCCTTCACTTGTACTAAGCGGGAATACTGCTTGTGCATCCAACTCCATAAACCCCAAAGTTATTCCATATGAGTCCACCATACCTACCTATATATGGTATCTACCTGCCGTTCCAAGTAAATTTGTATGTGCCAAACTCTAAACCTTCAAATAAACATTTCGTTTTGTATGCTCGAATAGCTCATGTATCAACTAGGGTTGTCTGTATCTTCCATGCTAGGTGGGTTATTCTCAAGAGGAGTGGACTCCGCTCCTCACCCACGAGAAAATGGCTAGTCACCGGGATGCCCAGTCCCATGCTTTATGCAAATGAAATCAAAATAACTGCAAACAAAACTCCCCCGGGACTCTTGTTAGCTGGAGGCACTCGTTGTTTCAAGAAATCCATGGATTGATGCTTGTTGGTGGAGGGGGAGTATAAACTTTAGCATTCTGTTTGGGAACCGCCTATAATGTGTGTAGCATGGAAGATATCGAGATCTCTCGGTTGTTATGTTGACAATGAAAGTCTACCTCTCAAAATATTATTCATATATATTTTAAAACCGAGCTCTGTCACCTCTATAAATCCCTGCTTCCCTCTGCAAAGGGCCCATCTATTTACTTTTATGTTGAGTCATCATCCTCTTATTAAGAAGCACCAGTTGGAGAGCACCGCTGTCATTTGCATTCATTACTGTTAGTTTACATTGAATATGACTTGACTGGATCTATTTTACCACGAATTACAATGTCTAGTCAGTCCTTGATCTTTAAAGGTGCTTTGCATTTATGTTTTGCGGTCTCGGAAAGGGCTAGCAAAATACCATCCTGTTATATCATATCATGATTATTTTGAGAAAGTGTTGTCATCTGAGATTTATTATTATTGCTCGCTAGTTGATTATGCCATTGATATGACTAAACATGAGACCTAAATGTTATTGTGAATATGGTTAGTTAATAATCTTTGCTGAAAACTTGAATGCTGGCTTTACATATTTACAACAACAAGAGCAAACAGAGTTTGTAAAAAGTTTTTCTTTATCGCTTTCAGTTTATCAACTGAATTGCTTGAGGACAAGCAAAGGTTTAAGCTTGGGGGAGTTGATACGTCTCCCTCGTATCTACTTTTCCAAATACTTTTGCCCTTGTTTTGGACTCTAACTTGCATGATTTGAATGGAACTAATCCGGACTAGCGTTGTTTTCAGCAGAATTGCCATGGTGTTATTTTTGCGCAGAAATAAAAGTTCTCGGAATGACCTGAAAATCAACGGAGAATTATTTTGGAATATATAAAAAATAATGGAAGAAGAATCCATGTCAAGGGGGCCTCCACCTGTCCACAAGGGTGGGGGCGCGCCTGCCCCCCTGGGTGCGCCCCCTGCCTCGTGGGCCCCCTGACGCTCCACCGACCTCAACCTTGACTCTATATATTCACTTTCGGGGAGAATAAAACCAGAGAGAAGGATTCATCATGTTTTACAATACAAAGCCACCATCAAGCCCTAAACTCTCTTAGGAGGGCTGATCTGGAGTCCGTTCGGGGCTCCATAGAGGGGAATCCGTCGCCAACGTCATCATCAACCTTCCTCCATCACCAATTTCATGATGCTCACCACCATGCGTGAGTAATTCCATCATAGTCTTGCTAGACGGTGATGGGTTGGATGAGATTTATCATGTAATCGAGTTAGTTTTGTTAGGGTTTGATCCCTAGTATCCGCTATGTTCTGAGATTGATGTTGCTATGACTTTGCTATGCTTAATGCTTGTCACTTGGGCCCGAGTGCCATGATTTCAGATCTGAACCTATTGTGTTTTCATCAATATATGAGAGTTCTTGATCCTATCTTGCAAGTATATAGTCACCTATTATGTGTTATGATCCATTATCCCCGAAGTGACAATAATCGGGATACTTACTGGTGATGACCGTAGTTTGAGGAGTTCATGTATTCACTATGTGTTAATGCTTTGGTTCGGTACCCTACTAAAAGGAGGCCTTAATATCCCTTAGTTTCCAATAGGACCCTGCCACGGGAGGGTAGGACAAAAGATGTCATTCAAGTTCTTTTCCATAAGCATGTATGACTATATTCGGAATACATGCCTACATTACATTGATGAACTGGAGCTAGTTTTGTGTCACCCTAGGTTATGACTGTTACATGATCGATCGCATTTGACATAATTCTCCATCACCAAGCCAATGCCTACGAGCTTTCCATATATTGTTCTTCGCTTATTTACTTTTCCGTTGCTATTGTTACAAACACTATAAAACCCAAAAAATATTACTTTTGCTACCATTACTTTTGCTACTGTTACCACTACTATCATATTACTTTGCTACTAAATACTTTGATGCAGATATTAAGTTATCCAGGTGTGGTTGAATTGACAACTCAGCTGCTAATACTTGAGAATATTCTTTGGCTCCCCTTGTGTCGAATCAATAAATTTGGGTTGAATACTCTACCCTCGAAAACTATTGTGATCCCCTATACTTGTGGGTTATCAACCACCACCATCGTGAGGCCATCTTCAGGCAGCACCATCGCTAGGTCATCCTCAGCCACCACCATCTCTTGCCCATCGTCAGCCACCATCATCACTACGTCATCCTCAGCCACCACCATCTGTTGCCCATCGTCAGCCTGCACCTCCTCATCCCCACTCTGCTCCTCTTCTTCCCCACTCCATTCCGGATCATCCTCGCTGCTGCTTTTGCTACAGCCAGAGTCGCTGCTGCTTTGGCTGTAGCCAGAGTCGCTGCTACTGCTCCCATTGCCTGACCAAATGCAACAAGGACCGTCAACAATCGATGTGAGACAAAGCAAAATGTAGAGGAAGAAGAGGTAGAACTTACTGGCATCATCGTCGTCCTGGTAGCGCATGCAACACATAGTTGTGTTGAACACCTTCACGGTGAGCATGGCATCGCCGTCGTACCTGAAGAGAAGGAAGTACCCGTGCCGCAGGTCGTAGGCACGGTAGAACTGCTCCCAGCCACGACACAGGTACATGTGGCCGTACCTGATCACCAACTCCACGTCCCAAAGCCTGCGAAACCCGCTGCCGGCCTATCGCAGCTTCACATTCTTTGGCCGATGGCCGTCGAGCATCATCATAAAAGTGTTAGGCAGCCTCTGCAGTTTGGGACAAGGAGTGATGTAGAAATCAACAGAGTTATCATAATGAGATGGGTGAAGGTGAGATCTCTCCTTTTATATACCGCCTCTTGGAGGAAGTCCCAAGTATGATACTGAAGAACTCGAAAGCATCCAACTCATACTCCGGTGTGGCAGAGTGGATCCTGCGGTAACGGCCTCCCCCCATCATAAAAGTGTTAGGCAGCCTCTGCAGTTTGGGACAAGGAGTGATGTAGAAATCAACAGAGTTATCATAATGAGATGGGTGAAGGTGAGATCTCTCCTTTTATATACCGCCTCTTGGAGGAAGTCCCAAGTATGATACTGAAGAACTCGAAAGCATCCAACTCATACTCCGGTGTGGCAGAGTGGATCCTGCGGTAACGGCCTCCCCCCATCTCTAATAAGCAACAGAAGAGACCAATTAGTATCTAGCTAGAAGCATATCTATAAAGATAGAGCCAAGTATCTAGACATGAAAGAAAACTGAGAAAAAAGTGCAATGCACTTGTGCTCGACAACATCAACAACACTTAATTAATTTGGTAGGTTAGTTGGCAATGGCAATTGGCACCCTTCAAAACTAGGAATTTCTTTAGACGTGAAAGAAAACTAAAAATGTTGAAAAAAGAGCATAGTAATCTAAAAATAGGGAAAAATACACTTCTTCTTCCTCCTCTTTATCTTCTTCTTCTTATTTTTTTCATCTTTCTTCTTAACCAAAACTAAACCTAAAGTTCCTTGTGGTGTGATCACATTGGAATACTTGTGGCAACAATCATAGCTGCACCATATTTTAGGTGGCTCTAGGTGCCACACACCAAGCAAACAAACATACCTCAAATCAGAAACTAAGGGTAGTGTCCTAAAATCAATTTACTTTGTATGCAAATCAGAACAAGGACCACATCACATTACCATAGGATCCTATTACAGAAAAGGTATGTAAATATAAGCTGGGGTAAGACATTATAACCATATTGCAATCTTATACTTGCTCAACTATAATCACAGGAGATGCAACTATCATACGAGTTTGAGGCAGACACACCTCAACAATGATGTTTCCACTTGCTAGGAATGTGACCGTCGCAGTCACTCTGATCAACACGGCCTCCTGTTTAGATTGAGATTATGCTTTCATGCCTATGCTAGTGAGAAAGAAGGGGTCGGGGTGTCACGGTCGGGGTCGGAGTGTCAGGGTTGGGGTCGAGGTGTGAGTCGGGGTGTGGTGTCAGGGTGTCGGGGGTTGGGGGTAAGGGTGGGTGTGGTGTCAGGGTGTCGGTGGTCGGGGTGTCAGGTGTCGGGGTGTCACGTGTCGGGGTGTCGGTGGTCGGCGTCGGGGTCAGGGTGTGGTGACAGGGTGTCGGGGTGTCGGGGTCGGGGTGTCGTGTCAGGGTCGGGGTGTCAGGGTCGGGGTCGGGGTGTGGTGTCCGGGTGTCAGTTGGTCGGGGGTTGGGGTCGGGGTGTCGGGGTGTCGGGTGTCGGTGGTCGGGGTCTCTTTTTTCCTTTTCTTCTCTTCTTCTTCTTCTTCTTCTTCTTCTTCTTCTTCTTCTTCTTCTTCTTCTTCTTCTCCTCCTCCTCCTCTCCTCTTTCTTCTTCTTCTTCTTCTTCTTCTCCACCTCTCCTCTTTCTTCTTCTTCTTCTTCTTCTTCTTCTTCTTCTTCTTCTTCTTCTTCTTCTTCTTCTTTTTCTTCTTCTTCTTCTTCTTCTTCTTCTTCTCCTTTTTCCTCTTCTTCTTCTTTTCTTCTTTCTTCTTCTCCCTCCTCCTGTTCCTCCCTCCTCCTTCTACTTCTTCTTCTAAACTAAAACTAAAACTAATCTAAAATAAACTAAACTAAAACTAATCTAAACTAAAACTAAACTAAAACTAAAACTAAACTAAAACTATAACTAAAACAGAAACTAAACAAAAAGAAACTAATTAAACAAAAAAAGGGGGAGGAGCTCACCTGGTGGAGGGGGAGGCCGGACAATTGCAGCGGCTGCTGGAGGAGGAGGCGACCCGGTGGAGGGGGAGGTCGGATGGCCGCGGCGGTACGGGGCGGGGACGGCGATGGCGACGGGGCAGGTCGGCCATGGCGGAACAGGGCAGGGACGGCCGCGCCGCGGCTGGCCGACGTCGAAGAGGCAGCGAGGCCGCGATGGAGGTCGGGGAGGGGTGTGGGGCGGACGGCTACGCCGGACGGGGTCGGTGGCGGCGGCGCGGGCCGGTGTGGGTGGGGGATGGCGACGGAGGGGAGGGGGCGGGGGCGATGTGGAAGGGGCGGCGGGGGTGCGGCGGAGGTCGGGGGGGCCGCATGGGAGGGGTGCGGGGCAGCCGGCTACGGCAGACAGGGTCGGCGGCGGTGGAGCGGGTGTGGGTGGGTAGGGAATGAGAGAGTGGAGAGAAGAGATAGAGGATGGGGCCGGACGGCCGTTAACGTACCCACCTCTTTGCCGTCAGCCAATGGTTGGCAAAGATTCTTTGTCGTCCGCTTGCGGACGAAAAGAGGTGGGGCCGGTGGGCTTGAGTTGGTTAAATAATAACTGGACCCACCCACCTCTTTGCCGTCTGCTAGCGGACGGCAAAGATTCGTCGCCATCAGCCAACGGACGGCAAAGAACTGGCTGATGGCAAAGACCTTGTTTGCCATCAGCCACATCTTTGTCGTTCGTTTTCCTGTGGCTGACGGCAAAGACCTTCTTTGCTGTCAGCAAGCGGACGTCAAAGAGTTGGCAGACAGCAAAGAAGCTAATTCCAGTAGTGTGTGTGCCATGAGGGCCTATCCCCGACGGTTTCTTGGTCGTGTGGGAAGGACCCCCCTATCACCCTAACTCACTTGGAGACGGTTCCTAATGCCATTGCGAAAAGGGGTTAAAAACCGTTTATATAGCACCGACGCGCACCATTGATATGAGATGTTCCAAGACTTGAAGTTAATATTTCAAGCAAATGCCCGGGTTGAGAGATATGAAGTTTCCAACAAGTTCTTTAGCTGTAAGATTGAGGATAACAGTTCTGTGAGTGAACACATACTCAAAATGTCTGGGAATTGATCTTCCAGTTGAGAGTGTTATTGATAGTGTTCTTCAGTCACTGCCACCAAGCTATAAAGGATTTGTGATGAACTATAATATGCAAGGGATAACGAAAATGATTCCCGAGCTCTTCGCAATGCTGAAATCGGTGGAGATAGAAATCAAAAAGGAGCATCAAGTGTTGATGGTTAACACGACCACTAGTTTCAAGAAAAAGGGCAAAGGAAAGAAAGGGAACTTCAAGAAGAATGGCAAGCAAGTTACCACCCCTATGAAGAAGCCCAAAGCTAGACCCAAGCTTGACACTGGGTGCTTCTACTGCAAAGGAAATGGTCACTAGAAGCCGACCTACCCCATGTACTTGGTAGGTAAGAAGGATGGCAAAGTTAACAAAGGTATATTTGATATACATGTTATTGATGTGTTCCTTACTAATACTCGTAGTAGAGCCTGGGTATTTGATACTAGTTCGGTTGCTCATATTTGTAACTCGAAACAGCAGCTGCAGAATAAATGAATATTGGATAAGGATGAGGTAACGATGTGGATCGGGAAATGTTCCAAGGTTGATGTGATCACCTTCAGCACACTACCTCTACATCTACCTTGGGGATTAGTTTTAGACCAAAATAATTGTTATTTGGTGCCAGCGTTGAGCATGAATATTATATCTGGATCTTGTTTATTGAGAGACGGTTATTCATTTAAGTCAGAGAATAACGATTATTCATATGAGTAATATATTTTATGGTCATGCACCTTTGATGAATGCTCTATTCTTGTCGAATCTTGATCGTAGTGATACACATATTCAAAATATTGATGCCAAAAGATGCAAAGTTGATAATGATAGTGCAACATACTTGTGGCAATGCCGTTTAGGTCATATTGGTGTAAAGCGCATGAAGAAACTCCATGTGGATGGACTTTTGGAATCACTTGATTATGAATCATTTGATACTTGTGAACCATGCCTCATGGGTAAGATTACAAAAAATCCGCTCTTTGGAACAATGGAGCGAGCTAATGACTTATTGGAAACAATACATACCAATGTATGTGGTCCGATGAGTGTTGAGGCACGCGGCGGGTATCGTTATTTTCTACCTTTCACAGATGATTTGAGTAGGTATGTGTATATCTACTTAATGAAACATGATGACCCACAAGTATAGGGGATCAATCATAGTCCTTTCGATAAGTAAGAGTGTCGAATCCAACGAGGAGCAGAAGGAAATGACAAGTGGTTTAAGCAAGGTAATTTCTGCAAGCATTGAAATTGTCGGTAACAAGTAGTTTGATAGCACGATAATTTGTAATGAGCAAGTAACTGTAACGGTAGATAAAGTGCAGCAAGGTAGCCCAATCCTTTTGTGGCAAAGGATAGGCCAAAATGTTCTCTTATAATAAGCAAAGCGTTCATTAGGGTACACGGGAATTTCATCTAGTCACTTTCATCATGTTGGTTTGATTCATGTTCACTACTTTGATAATTTGATATGTGGGTGGACTGGTGCTTAGGTGTTGTTCTTACTCGAAAAACCTCTTACTTATGATTAACCCCCTCGCAAGCATCCACAACTATGAGAAAAGTATTAAGATAAAATATAACCATAGCATGAAACATTTGGATGCAAATCGGTCCCTTACGAAGTAGCACATAAACTAGGGTTTAAGCTTCTATCACTCTAACAACCCATCATCTAATAACTACTCCACAATGCATTACCTTAGTCCAAAATATGGTGAAGTGCCATGTAGTCGACGTTCACATGACACCACTAAGGGAATCACAACATACATATCATCAAAATATCGAACACACACCAAGTTCACATGATTACTTGCGACAAGATTTCTCCTGTGACCTCAAGAACAAAAGTAACTACTCACAAATGATAATCATGCTCAATATTAGAGGGGGTATTAAATAGCATGATGGATCTGAACATATAATCTTCCACCAAATTAACCATATAGTAATCAACTACAAGATGTAACCAACACTACTAGTCATCCACAGGTACCAATCTGAGGTTCTGGTACAAGGATTGAACACGAGATATGAACTAGGGTTTGAGAGGAGATGGTGTTGTTGAATATGTTGATGAAGATTGGCCTCCCAAAGATGAGAGGGTTGTTGGTGATGACGATGGCAATGGTTTCCCCCTCCAGGAGGGAAGTTCCCCTGACGGAATCGCTCCATCAGAGGGCAAAAGTGCTCTTGCCCAAATTCCGCCTCGAGACAGCGGCGCTCTGCCTCGAAAGACCTCCCTGTTTTTTCCAGGTAAAAATTACTTATATACAAGAAGATGGGCACCGAAGGTGGGCCGTGCTGAGCACAACCCACGAGGGCGTGCCTGGGGGCCTTGGCGTGCCCTGGTGTCTTGTGCTCACCAGGTGGGCCCCTCTGGTAGTTATTTTCCCCAGTATTTTTTATATATTCAAAAACAATTCTCTGTAAATTTTCAGCTCAGTTAGAGATGTGTAGAATAGGTAACTCTCACATAGCTCTTTCAAGTCCAGAATTCCAGCTGCCGGCGTTACCCCTCTTTGTGTAAACCTTGCATATTATGAGAGAAAAGGCATTAGAATTGCTCCATAAAGCATTATTATCCATAAAAACATTATAAATAACAGTAGGAAAACATGAAGCAAAATGGACATATCAAAACACAAGTCTGAAACATTTGACAAGTTCAAAGAATTTCAGAGTGAAGGGGAGAATCATCGTAACAAGAAAATAAGTTTCTATGATCTGATCGCGGAGGCGAATATTTGAGTTACGAGTTTAGCCTTCATTTAAGACAATGTGGAATTGTTTCACAACTCATGCCACCAGGAACACCACAGCGTCATGGTGTGTCCGAACATCGTAATCGTACTTGATATGGTGCGTTCTATGAAACATTTTGGGTTTATGCATTAGAGATAGCCGCATTCACGTTAAATAAGGCACTATCTAAATCCATTGAGACGACACCGTATGAACTTTGGTTTGGCAAGAAACCTAAGTTGTCATTTCTTAAAGTTTGGGGATGCGACACTTATGTCAAAAGGCTTCAACCTGATAAGCTCGAACCCAAAGCGGAGAAGTGCATCTTCATAGGATACCCTAAAGAAACTATTGGGTATACCTTCTACCACAAATTTGAAGGCAAGATCTTTGTTGCTAAGAATGGGTCATTTCTTGAGAAGGACTTTCTCTCGAGCGAAGTGAGTGGGAGGAAACTAGAACTTGATGAGGTAGTTGTACATTCTCTTGAATTGGAAAGTAGCACATTACAGAAAACCGTTCTCGTGATGCCTACACCAACTAGAGAAGAAGCTAATGATGAGGATCATGAAACTTCAGATCAAGTTACTATTGAACCTCGTAGGTTGACCATAATACGTAGCGCACCAGAGTGGTACGGTAATCCTGTCCTAGAAGTCATGTTGTTAGACAAGGGCGAACCTTTGAACTATGAACAAGCTATGATGAGCCCAGATTCTGACAAATGGCTTGAGCCAATGAAATCTGAGATAGGATCCATGTATGAGAACAAAGTGTGGACTTCGGTGGACTTGCCCAATGATTGGAAAGCCATTGAGAATAAATGGATCTTCAAGAAGAAGACGAACGCTGATTGTAATATCACTGCCTACAAAGCTTGACTTGTCACAAAAGGTTTTCAACAAGTTCAAGGGGTTGACTACAATGAGACTTTCTCATCCATAGCGATGCTTAAGTCTGTCTGAATCATGTTACCGCATTTTATGATTGTGAAATCTCGCAAATGGATGTCAAAACTGCATTCCTAGCGGGTTTCTTAAAGAAGAGTTGTATATGATGCAACCAGAAGGTTTTGTCAATCCTAAGGTATTTCCATCTCATTCCAAGTAAATATGTATGTGACAACTCTAATTTTCAAAATGAATTTCCTTTTTGTGTGCTCGTACCGCTCATGAAGCGGCAAGGGGTGGCCGATATTTTCCATGCTAGGTATGTTATTGTCAAGATGAATGTTTATTCACTTGTCATTGCACGAGAGTGTGGCAGGTAATAGGGATGCCCAGTCCCAAGATGATTTTTTTACTTTATGTTGTCAAATAATAAATTTGTTGGAAAGTGTTGGTATCGAAGGCTCCCGTGGATACGGCTAGCCATGGATTTTGAAAGAATGGTGGAAAAAGGAAAAAACTTTATTTTATGTTTGGTAACCGCCTAGGATTTATCTAGCATGAAAGATATTTGGAATTCTCAGTTGTTTTCGTTGACTGTAAAACCATGCCTATCAAAACAATTTTTATCTCTCAATTAAAGCTTTGAGCTTTGGCACCTCTACAAAACTCTGCTCGCCTCTGTGAAGGTCCTATCTATTTACTTTTATGCAATTTTTATTTTTATTTGAGTCTCCATCTTCTCTTATAAATAACCAACTAGGGGACACTATTATCATACTTGTGCATTGGATGTGGCTAATATTTGAGTGTGTTTCATGAATGGATCAATTATTGAGCATAATGGGCTAGGGATAGCTTTCTTTAGTGTAGATATTTTTAAAGACATGGTTGCTTCTTGATATGCTTGAGTATTGAGATCTTCATGTCAAATTATAGACTATTGCTTCGAATCACCTAAATTCCAAATGCCCATGCTAAAAAATAAAAGAATATGTGATAAATATCATGGGTAGAATTCCACATCAAAAATTCTATTTTTTATCATTTACCTACTCGAGGATGAGCAGGAATTAAGATTGGGGATGCTGATACATCTCCAATGTATCTATAATTTTTTATTGTTCCATGCTATTAACGTATCAATCTTGGATGTTTTATACTCATTTACTACAAACTTTATATCATATTTTTGGAATAACCTTTTGACATAGTGCCTAGTGCTAGTTGCTGTTTTCTGCTTCTTTTTTACTTTGCAGAATATCAATACCAAACGAAGTCCAAATGCCACGAAGATTTTTCTAGATTTTTTTTTCTGGACAAAAGACACCCAGGGAGCGAAAGAAGTGCACGGGAGGAGGCCCGTGGGGCCCACTAGCCACCAGGGCATGCCAGAAGGCCTACGCGCGCCCTGGTGGGTAGTGGGCACCACGGGAAGCTTCTCCACCGCCATCCACCTTTATAGATACTCTAAAATCACAAAACCCTAGGGGGGTCGACGAAATACTTTTCCAGCCACCACAAGTTCCAAAACCATGAGATCCAATTTAGAGGCCTTTTTCGGCACTCTGCCGGAGGGGGCAACAATCACGGAGGGGTTCTTCATTATCCTTGTTGCCCCTCCAATGACTTGTGAGTAGTTTACCATAGACCTATGGGTCTGTAGGTAGTATCTAGGTGTCTTCTTCTCTCTTTTTGATCTTCAATACAATGTTCTCCTCGATGTTCTTGGAGATCTATTTGATGCAATGACTTTTTGCGGTCTGTTTGTTGGGATCCGATGAATTGTGAGTTTATATCAGATATATCCATGAATATTATTTGAGCCTTTTCTGAACTATCTTATGCATGATCTTTATGGCCTCGTATTTCTTCTCCAAAACTTTGGTTTGGTTTGGCCAGCTAGATTGATTTTTCTTGCCATGGGAAGAGGTGCTTTGTGATGGGTTCGATCTTGCAGTGCTCAATCTCAGTGATAGAAGAGACATGACAAGCATGTATTGTTGCTATAGGATAATAAGATAGGGTTTATTCCTACATGAATAGATCTTGTCTACATCATGCCATCGTTCTTATTGCATTACTCAATTTTCCATTAACTTTATACACTAGATGCATGCTGGATAGCGGTTGATGTGTGGAGTAATAGTAGTCGATGCAAGCAGGAGTCGATATACTAATCTTGGACGTGATGCCTATATAAATGTTCGTTGCCTTGGATATCGTGGTAATTATTTGCTTTTCTGTCAATTGCCCAACAGTAATTTGTTTAGCCACCGTATGTTATTTCTAGAGAGAAGCCTCTAGTGAAATCTACGGCCCCAGGTCTATTTCCTATCATCTTATAAACAAAAATACCCTGCTGGACTCTTTCTTTCTTTATTTTATTTTGTGTTTTATTTAGATCTATTTATAAAATCTCATACAATTTAATCTATCTCAATACCGAGGAGGGATTGACAACCCCTCTTACACATTGGGTTGCAAGTTTTTTTGTTTGTGTGCGGGTGTTGTTTACATAGTGTTGCTTGGTTCTCCTACTGGATTGATAACCTTGGTTTCATAACTAAGGGAAGTACTTATGGTTGTTGTGCTGCATCATCCTCTCCTCTTCGGGGAATTACCAACACAGATACAAGCAATCAATCGGCACGTTAAGCGCTGCGGGGCGGAGGAGGTGGAGTACTGTCTCCACGTTGGGAAGATGTCGCGCACTATGGAGCTGCTGGCGAGGGGCTGCTGGAATATTGCCCCCCTAAGGAGGGATTATTATTTTTAGTATTGTTCGTTTTCAATTTTATGCATTGTACATAGTACAAAGTATCATCACGTATATGTGATGATATTATATATATTCTGTGATGAAGTAATGAACAATTAGTATATATTATGGATTCCATTTTCTATCTGTTTTTGCATACTAATTTGTATCTAGCAGTTATCATCCACATGTACAGAATGGAAAGCATATATATACACACTGAAACAGAACAATATATACGAATGGAAAATAGAGTACAAACATTGAAATAGAGCAATAAAAAGAGCAATATTATGATTGTTGTGAATACACAGAGATCCACGTCGAAACAACCCAACAAAATAAAACACGTCCATGACCAGCAGCCTTGCCTACGGTAGCTCTTGGCTCTGCCTGAACTCGTGCATGTGTTCGTCCAACCGGTCGACATGCTCCCGGTACATCTGGAGCGTGATCTCGAGCTCCAAATTGGCTATTTCATCGGAGATCACCATCTCAAGGATCTGACGGCCATGTTCCTCTACCGCGCCTAGGTGTACACCTGGGCCAAGGAGGTGGTCGAGCCTAGCGACTAGCGTGTTGGCATCAAGCGCGTTGTGGACAAGGCGAACGATGAGACCCATGGGAACGGCACGGCGGGTGTCTAGTGCAAGTATGCGCGGCCGACCTCTAGTGCAAGTACGATGCAGATGGCCTCTGCCCACTCCTGGCGTGGAATGGGGCTACTAATGGGCTTTGTACCTAGCTGCGACGCCCTGTCGACAGTAGAAAAGTGTCAATGGATCCTCTCTTGCTATGTGGCGAGTCGTGCCTCTCGCTCTGCGGCGCTCCAACAGTCTCGATGTGTGACGAGCCGCAACCTATCGGCGCAGACACGCCTAGCTTGCTATGCAGCACACCACCGATCATGTTGTGCGGCAAGCTGCGGCCTCTCGGGACTGATATGCCTATCTTGATCTGCGGCTCTGAAGCGTCGTGCACTAAGGGTCTGCTCAAACATGGCGATGATGCATAACACATCGTCATGCATCACATTGCCGGGGACACTCTCGGCCTGGATGGGTCATGGTGCCTTCTCGTTTTCCTCGTCAAGGAGGTTGATGGCAGCGGTGGTGCTTCAGTAGGTTGGCATGCTTGGAAAAGGTATAGGGGCTATAGGTTGCCCTTATTGCCCCGGTGTGTCGCGCGCCACCTAGTTTTATGCGCTATATCGCTGGGTGGCGGTGGGAAACCAATGAGGAAGTGGCGGGAAACAGTGGCGTGTTCATAAATCACCATCAATTAATGGAAACATAGCATAGAAGGAACCTTGAGCTAGCAAGACGCATGCAGGCACATTGCTCACCCAAAGTTATGATCCATATACTTGTGTGCCCAACTGGGCACACTACTCATAGTAAAGAATATTATTCTGTACACAAAGAGTGTAGATGTTGTGCAGACTGAGCCAATCATGGAAAATGGCTAAACTAAGGAACACGTCGATGATGGTTTCAAGAATGGCAGACAATAATTTACCAGCAAGGTCATTTGCCAAGAACACACATAACTTATTAACAGGAAATGTCTTTGTTATTATCGGTCTTCCCACACAATTAGCCGGTGCACCCTTGTCTATTGCCTGCGTTCACCTCACTGTGCCGACCTCTGCTTGCATCCCTCGGCTCGCTCTGCTCGCTGTTAGGCCCCGCGATGTGCTCTGCTCGCGTCCCTCCACATGCTCGGCTTGTGGACGACTTTTCCCTACGTGTTCAACTGCTATATGCATATGGTTCTCGCCGTTGAGGCAGTTCCGGAGTGCTTTGTTCGTGTCGCTCCTTGTGTGCTCTGCTAGCTATTGGGGCCGGTGCACAATCACGTTGGGGGCCCAATATGCATGCGGTTGCACCGTGCGCATCGCCGCAATGCAGTTACATGCGAGGTGATGGAGTTACGCGCTTCAAAATCTGCCATCTGGGCGTGCCGCTATTCCTTGGCCGCCCGACTTCCATGGTTGAACTCACCTCAGTCATCATCGACCCTGATGTAACACCCTCGATGCGACTATATCTCCCACGTGTCGAGGCACGACTTAGAGGCATAATCGCATTGAAGGCATATGTCGCAAGTTAGGCAATCTTCACAACATCCCATGTAATATAAATCATAAAGGGGAGATAACATAGTTGGCTTACACTCGCCACGTCAATCAAGTACATAAATAACATTACATCATCCAAACACTCATGGCCCGACTACGGCGCAAAAATAAAAGATAACCCAACATGCGACACGGTCCTGATCACCCCAACTGGACACCACTACTGATCATCAGGAAAGGAAACATAGTAACATTGAGAGTCTTCGTCGAACTCCCACTTGAGCTCAAACGCGTCACCTGGAGCGGAATCATCAGGCCCTGCATCTGGTGTAATAGTAATCTGTGAGCCACAGGGACTCAGCAATCTCGCACCCTCGCGATCAAGACTATTTAAGCTTATAGGTAAGGCAAGGTAAATATATGTGGAGCTGCAGCAAGCGACTAGCAAATATGGTGGCTAACTTATTCGCAAAAGATAGCGAGAAGAGGAGGCAAAGCGCAAGCGAGAAACTAGAGAACAACCTGCGCAAGCATAAATCCAACACCGTGTCCACTTCCCGGGCTCCGTCGAGAAGAGGCCATCACGGTAACACACTCAGTTGATTCATTTTTAGTTAAGTTAAGGTTCAAGTTATCTACAACCGAACATTAACAAATTCCCATCTGCCCATAACCGCGGGCACGGCTTTCGAAAGTTCAAATCACTGCAGGGGAGTCCCAACTTAGCCCATGACAAGCTCTCATGGTCAACGAAGGAATAGACCTCCTCCCAAGACGTTCCGATCAGACTCGGTATCTCGGTTCTTCAAGACATTTCGACAGGTTAAAACAAGACCAGCAACACCGCCCGAATGTGCCGACAAATCCTGATAGGAGCTGCACATATCTCTTTCTCAGGACACACTCAGATTGTCCAAACTTCCGGTAGGCCAGCCCAGAGTTGCCCCTGATGGCCACCGGCGGCTGACGAGTTGGACCAACACTCAGAGGAGCACTGGCCCGGGGGGGTTTAAATAAGATGACCCTCGGGCTCCAGAAACCCAAGGGAAAAAGATGCTAGGTGGCAAATGGTAAAACCAAGGTTGGGCATTGCTGGAAAAGCTTTAATCAAGGCGAACTATCAAGGGGTTCCCATTATAACCCAACCGCGTAAGGAACGCAAAATCCGGGAACATAACACCGATATGACGGAAACTAGGGCGGCGAGAGTGGAACAAAACACTAGGCGAGAGGCCGAGCCTTCCACCCTTTACCAAGTATATAGATGCATTAAGATAACATGGCAATATAATGATATCCCAACAAGTAAATAAAGGTTCCAACAAGGAACGGCCTCCAATCTTCACCTTCAACTAGCAACGCTATAAGAGGGGCTGAGCAAAATGGTAACATAGCCAAACAACGGTTTGCTAGGACATGGTGGGTTAGAGGTTTGACATGGCAATTTGGGAGGCTTGAAAGCAAGCGGTAGGCATCGTAGCATTGGCATAGCAAAAGAGCGAGCAAACTAGCATAGCAAAGATAGTAGTGATTTCGAGGGTATGATCATCTTGCCTGCACAATTGTCAGAATTGACTGGATCCTCGAAAGCAAACTCAACGGGCTCCTCGTTAGCGAACTCGTCTCCCGGCTCTACCCAAACAAGACAAACAAGCAACAAGGACACAATCAACCACGTGCAAGGATCAAACAAGATGATGCAAAGATGGTATGCTATGCGGGATGCAAAATGCAAGATATTCAGCATGCTCCAGTTTTGCAAGTCCCTTAGTGTCATATCTTGCATTTTGCATCCCGCATAGCATACCATATTTGCATCATCTTGTTTGATCCTTGCACGTGGTTGATTGTGTCCTTGTTGCTTGTTTGTCTTGTTTGGGTAGAGCCGGGAGACGAGTTCGCTAACGAGGAGCCCGTTGAGTTTGCTTTCAAGGATCCAGTCAATTGTGACAATTGTGCAGGCAAGATGATCATACCCTCGAAATCACTACTATCTTTGCTATGCTAGTTTGCTCGCTCTTTTGCTATGCCAATGCTACGATGCCTACCGCTTGCTTTCAAGCCTCCCAAATTGCCAGGTCAAACCTCTAACCCACCTTGTCCTAGCAAACCGTTGATTGGCTATGTTACCACTTTGCTCAGCCCCTCTTATAGCGTTGCTAGTTGCAGGTGAAGATTGAAGGCCGTTCCTTGTTGGAACATTTATTTACTTGTTGGGTTATCATTATATTATCTTGTTATCTTAATGCATCTATATACTTGGTAAAGGGTGGAAGGCTCGGCCTCTCGCCTAGTGTTTTGTTCCACTCTTGCCGCCCTAGTTTCCGTCATATCGGTGTTATGTTCCCGGATTTTGCGTTCCTTACGCGGTTGGGTTATAATGGGAACCCCTTGATAGTTCTCCTTGATTAAAGCTTTTCCAGCAATGCCCAACCTTGGTTTTACCATTTGCCACCTAGCCTCTTTTTTCCCTTGGGTTTCCGGAGCCCGAGGGTCATATTATTTTAGCCCCCCTCCGGGCCAGTGCTCCTCTGAGTGTTGGTCCAACCGAGCGATGTCCGGGGCTACCAGGGGCAACTCTGGGCTGGCCTACCCGACGTCTTGCTCATCTGAGTGTGCCCTGAGAACGAGATATGTGCAGCTCCTATCGGGATTTGTCGGCACATTCGGGTGGTGTTGCTGGTCTTGTTTTAACCTGTCGAAGTGTCTTGAAGAACCGAGATACCGATTCTGATCGGAACGTCTTGGGAGGAGGTCTATTCCTTCGTTGACCGTGAGAGCTTATCATGGGCTAAGTTGGGACTCCCCTGCAGGGATTTGAACTTTCGAAAGCCGTGCCCGCGGTTATGGGCAGATGGAAATTTGTTAATGTCCGGTTGTAGATAACTTGAACCTTAACTTAATTAAAATGAATCAACGGAGTGTGTTATCGTGATGGCCTCTTCTCGGTGGAGTCCGGGAAGTGGACACAGTGTTGGAGTAATGCTTGCGCAGGTTGTTCTCTAGTTTTCTCGCTCGCGCTTTGCCTCCTCTTCTCGCTCTCTTTTGTGAACAGGATAGCCACCATATTTGCTAGTCGCTTGCTGCAGCTCCACATATTTTTACCTTGCCTTACCTATAAGCTTAAATAGTCTTGATCGCGAGGGTGCGAGATTTTTGAGTCCTTGTGGCTCACAGATTACTATTACACCAGATGCAGGGCCTGATGATTCCGCTCCAGGTGATGCGCTTGAGCTCAAGTGGGAGTTCGACGAGGACTCTCAACATTACTATGTTTCCTTTCCTGATGATCAGTAGTCGTGCCCAGTTGGGGGTGATCGGGACCGTGTCGCATGTTGGGTTATCTTTTATTTTTGCGCCATAGTCGGGCCATGAGTGTTTGGTTGATGTAATGTTATTTATGTACTTGATTGACGTGGCGAGTGTAAGCCAACTATGTTATCTCCCCTTTATGATTTATATTACATGGGATGTTGTGAAGATTGCCTAACTTGCGACATATGCCTTCAATGCGATTATGCCTCTAAGTCGTGCCTCGACACATGGGAGATATAGTCACATCGAGGGTGTTACAAGTTGGTAATCAGAGCCTTCCCCGACCTTAGGAGCCCCATTGCTTGATCGTTTTTTTAGCGGCCGAGTTGTGTCTAGAAAAATGTTTTGAGTCATTAGGAATTATATATCGGAGAGTTTAGGAATTCTTTTTACTTCCCAGTCTCATCATCGCTCTGGTAAGGCATCCTGACGTAGAGTTTTGACTCTTCTCTTCTCAAATTTCACTAAAATAATTTTTTAGGATCACGCAGGTATCTTGGAATCGTTCCGATGGTTTTATGATGAGAACATTGTCTTGGTGCCTCCTGTCAGGGGTTTTGTGGAAGTGTCCCAGGGAGTTGAGCTCTGAGGTGTTGTCGTCATAATTTTATCATTGCAGTTCTGGAATACCTGAGTTTAGTACGCCGACATCGAAAATCTCTTTTATGCAGTTCGTTGGTGAGATAACCTCGACGCCACCCAGTACTGGGGCGGGAGTTCGGGAGTATCGCCATAACTTGTATAACGGATGCTTTTCGAAGGTTGAGGTAGATGGTTTCCGAAGGTTTCTTGGTTATGTGTTGAAGGATGGATACAGCTGGATGTAGGATTTGCTAGTTTGGGTGAGATATTATGCTTCCTCTGTATCCCCAACACCTGATTGCATAACCGGAAAGGTTCGGGAGTTTCATAGGTGGGAATTCTAGTAGCTCTAGTTCTTCTTCCACGGATATTGGTTTGAGATTGGGATTTCTTACCGATTATTCATTCTTGATCCGTACCTTGTTGATTTATTTCTCTACCTTAATTCTACGTGGCTTCTCAATTTATGGATATGTGACCATTTCAAGAGGAATGCATTCGTTCATTTTGTTCGGATGTGAAGACTATATGTTGCAATTTTCATTCCGTTGGATTCAGCTTCAATATTTGTCTATCATTGTGCTAATGGATGTCAACCTCTTCAGGATGGCTCCTCCAACGCGCACGACTCCGAATCCTGATCCGCCACCACCTCCACCTCCTCCGGAGGCATGGCAAGCTGTGATGGCCGCAACCAATGCAAACACACAGTTGATCATGCAAATTCTTCAAGAGCGCAATCAAGGCAACCAAGGGAATCAAGGCAACAATCAGAATCACTATGCTACACTCAACCAGTTCCTTGCTAACGGGCCAAAGACTTTCAGCAATTGTGTTGAGGCAACCGATGCTGACGATTGGCTTGTGGATCTACGCAAGCATTTCGAGTGCAGTAACGTCAGGCCTGAGGACTTTGTCAAGTTCGCTTCCTTCCAACTCAAAGATCAAGCTGCAGAATGGTTCCAGCAATACAAGGACTCCAGAGGTGGACGTGTTATCACTTGGGATGAATTTCGTCAAGATTTCCGAGCTCATCATATCCCTCAGAGCGTGGTTGAAAGCAAGCGTGAGGAATTACGCAACTTGAAGCAAGGCTCTTTGTCTGTCTATGACTCCAACAAGTTGTTTCAGAAGCTCGCCCGCTTTGCCAAGCAGGACATCCCTGATGAGAAGAGCATGATATACCAGTTCAGGGGTGGTCTCAGAGAAGAAATTCAGCTAGCTCTTGTTCTCTTCGAGCCCTTGAGATACGATGAGTTCTACAACATGGCATTGAAGTAAGAGGCTGCTCAGTTGAGGTGTGATGCTTCCAAGAAGAGAGTCAGAGATGTTACTCATTCTTCCTCTACTCAAGTGGTCAAGCAGCAGAAGTATTGGCTTCCTCCTCCTCCGTTTCGTCAGCCGTATCAGCAGAAGAGCAAAGGTGGCCGTGGATCTTCCCACCCACCCAACCCTGGCTTTCAGAACAAGACTTCGTCTCAAGCTCCAAGATCGAGTGCTCCGTATCACCGTCCGCTTTTAGAGGTCACGTGCAACAAGTGCCAACAGAAGGGTCACTATGCCAACAAGTGTTTCAACCAGAGGCATCTTCCTCCTCCTCCTCCTGTCAGATCAGCAAGTACAACTATGGTCAAGCATAACACCAAGTCTACCAAGGTCAACTTGCTGAATGCAGCTCAGGTAGAGGACTCACCAGATGTGATCATGGGTAACCTTCCTGTTAATGACATTCCCGCAAGAGTTCTTTTTGACACTGGTGCATCCTTATCATTTTTACCGAAGCCTTTTGCATCTATGCATGATGTGCATACTATTGATTTGCCTAAGCCGATAGCGGTTTCTTCTCCGGGTTTGTTCATGAACACCAAAATGATGGCTCCGGATGTTACTATCACGTTGGGCGATTACAAGTTTCTTTCTTCTCCAATGGTTCTTGGTAACTCGGATATTGATCTTATTCTCGGAATGGATTGGCTTTCTAAGCACAAGGCGCATCTTGATTGTGCAGCCAGGCAGATTCAATTGACTCATTCGTCTGAGGATGTAATTGTCTTTGCCACTCGTGATGATACTATCCGTGTGTTTTCTCTCAATGAGAAGGGTGAACTCGATGCTATCTCGCAAATTCCAGTCGTTTGTGAATATCAAGACGTCTTTCCAGAAGAGCTTCCAGGAATGCCTCCACACCGGCCAGTTGAATTCGTTATTGATCTTGAGCCCAGCACGGAACCTGTTTGCAAGCGTCCTTACAAGCTCGGACCTGAAGAGTAGAAGGAGCTGAAGAAGCAACTCGATATTCAAGAGAAAATGGGTCTCATCCGGCCTAGTTCTTCTCCGTGGGGTTGTGGTGTTCTTTTTGTGAAGAAGAAGGATGGAACGGACCGACTTTGTGTTGATTACCGTCCATTGAACAAGAAGACCATCAAGAACAAATACCCACTTACCAACATCAACGAGCTGTTCGAACAACTCAAAGGTTCCCAAGTATTCTCCAAGCTTGATCTCCGTATGGGTTATCATCAGATTCGAATCCGTGAGCAAGATATTCCCAAGACGGCTTTCAGGACAAGCTATGGTTCATATGAATACACTATCATGTCTTTTGGCCTCATCAACGCTCCTCCGACGTTCTCTCGCATGATGAACTTCATCTTCAATGCCTACACCAATGACTTTGTTTTGGTCTATCTCGACAACATTCTGGTTTTCTCGAAGAACAAGGAAGATCATGCCAAGCACTTGCGTTTGGTACTCGATAAGCTCAGGGAACACCAGTTCTACGCCAAGTTCTCCAAGTGTGAATTTTGGCTCGATGAGGTTCTTTATCTTGGTCATATCATCTCTGCCAAGGGCATTGCCGTGAATCCTGAGAAGGTGTCTACAATTGTGAATTGGGAACCTCCTCAGAACATGAAGCAACTCCGTAGCTTCCTCGGTCTCGCAAGCTATTGCCGAAGATTCGTTGAAAACTTTTCTAAGATCGCGAAGCCTCTCTCAAATCTTCTCCAGGAACACGTCAAGTACGTTTGGTCTCCGGAGTGTGACATTGCTTTCAACACTTTGAAAGAGAAATTGATCACTGCTCCAGTTCTGACTCCGCCTGATGAATCCAAGCCGTACGAGGTCTTTTGTGATGCCTCTCTCCAAGGTCTTGGCGCAGTATTGATGCAAGAGAAGAAAGTTGTTGCTTATACTTCTCGCCAGTTGAAGCCTAATGAGAAGAATTACCCCACTCATGATCTCGAGTTGGCGGCAGTTGTGCATGCTCTTTTGACTTGGAGACATCTTCTATTGGGAAGAAAAGTGGACATTTTCACTGATCACAAGAGTCTCAAGTACATCTTCACTCAGCCTAATCTCAACCTTAGGAAAACTCGATGGGTCGAAATGATTCAAGAGTATAATCCGAGTATCGAGTATACTCCAGGCAAGGCCAATGTGATTGCTGACGCATTGACCAGGAAAGCTTACTGCAACAGTCTGATACTTAAGCCTTATCAACCCGAGCTTTGTGAAGCTTTCCGCAAACTTAATCTGCAAGTTGTTCCTCAAGGTTTCCTCACCAACCTTCAAGTCTCTCCTACCTTGGAAGACCAGATTCGCCAAGCCCAGCTTCTCGATGCTATGGTGAAAAAGGTGAAGATTGGGATTGCCAAGAGTCAACCCAAGTACAAGTGCTACCGCCTTGATGACAAGGATACTCTCTTCTTCGAGGACGTATTGTTGTACCCAAAGGTGACCTCCGTAAAGTGATCATGAACAAGGCTCACAATTCTCTCCTCTCCATCCACCCTGGGAGCACGAAGATGTATCAGGACCTCAAGCAGGCTTATTGGTGGACTCGAATGAAGCGCGAGATTGCTCAATTCGTGAATGAATGTGATGTCTACAGAAGAGTGAAGGCAGAACACCAAAGGCCAGCAGGTCTCCTCCAACCTCTTGCCATTCCAGAATGGAAGTTTGACCACATTGAAATGGACTTCGTGACTGGGTTTCCAAAGTCCAAGCGTGGCAATGATGCTATATTCGTTGTCATCGACAAACTCACCAAAGTGGCTCACTTTCTGCCTATCAAAGAGTCGATCACTGCAGCTCAATTGGCGGAACTCTATACCTCTCGGATTGTCTCTCTACACGGTATTCCACAAGTGATCTCTTCATACCATGGCAGCATCTTTACATTCAAGTTTTGGGATTCTTTTCAGAAGTCCATGGGCACGAACACTCACTTCAGCACAGCTTTCCATCCTCAAACTAGCGGTCAAGTCGAGCGTGTCAATCAGATTCTTGAAGATATGCTCAGGGCTTGTGTGATCTCCTTTGGCATGAAGTGGGAGGATTGTCTTCCTTATGCTGAATTCTCCTACAACAACAGTTTTCAAGCAAGTTCGGGCAAGGCCCCATTTGAAATTCTGTATGGCAGGAAGTGCCGTACCCCTCTCAACTGGTCTGAAACCGGTGAACGTCAACTTTTGGGTAATGACTTAATCACAGAGGCAGAGGAAATGTGCAAAGTCATTCGAGATAACCTCAAAGCAGCCCAATCCCGCCAGAAGAGCTACTATGACAGTAAGCACCGTGATTTGGCTTTCGAGATCGGAGATCATGTTTACCTCCGCGTCTCTCCTATGAAAGGTACTCGTCACTTCGGTATCAAAGGGAAGCTTGCCCCTAGATACGTGGGACCTTTCAAGATTGTCAGCAAGAGAGGCGACCGCACCTATCAACTCGAGCTTCCTTCAAACTTTGCAAATGTTCATGACGTGTTCCATGTCTCTCAGCTTCGAAAGTGCTTCAAGACGCCTGACCGCACCGTCAACTTCGAGGACATTGAGCTCCAAGAAGATCTCTCCTATCGTGAGCACCCAGTTGCTATTATTGAAGAGACTGAACGCAAGACTCGCAATAAGTCAATCAAATTTCTCAAAGTCAAGTGGTCACACCATTCCGACCAAGAAGCTACCTGGGAACACGAGGATCACCTCCGTTCTGAGTACCCGGCGTTCTTTCAGTCCTAGATTGCGGGACGAGATCCTTTCGTAGTGGTGGAGTGTTGTAACACCCCGGATGTAACTTTCCCAATTTGTACTCCAACTCTTGCCGTTTCTGGCGTTAAGTTATTTATTTTCTCGGGTTCGGGTATTTGTCTCCGTGTGTTGTTGTCGTTGTCATGCATCTCATATCGTGTCATCATGTGCATTGCATTTGCATACGTGTTCGTCTCATGCATTCGAGCATTTTCCCCGTTGTCCGTTTTGCATTCCGGCGCTTCGTTCTCCTCCGGTGGTCATTTCTAGCTTTCTTTCATGTGTGGGGATTCAACATTTCCGGATTGGACCGAGACTTGCCAAGCGGCCTTGGTTTACTACCGGTAGACCGCCTGTCAAGTTTCGTATCATTTGGACTTCGTTTGATACTCCAACGGTTAACCGAGGGACCGAAAAGGCCTCGTGTGTGTTGCAGCCCAACACCCCTCCAATTTGGCCCAAAACCCACCTAAGCCTTCTCCATCTTCTAAGTCGTGCCTCGACACATGGGAGATATAGTCGCATCGAGGGTGTTACACCCGGGGCGGCGACTTGGCGGCGGCGGTGATGCGCGACAGGGGCGGCGGCGGCTCGGGTCGGCCGCGGTGGTGGCGGTCGGGGTGGCCGGCGACGAACTCGAGCGGGGTGGCGGGCGGCTCGGCTTGCTCCGGCGTCGAGCTGGGCGGCGTGGGGCGGCGGCTGCTCGGAGGAGGCGGCGGGGCCGGCGAGCCGGCGCGGCTTCGGGCCGCGGGGGCCCTGGCTGGGCCGAGCGGGCCGGCGGGGATGTGGGGCGAGGCGGCGGACGAGTGAGGAGGCGAAACATGGCAGCGACGGGGGCAAGTCGGACGTGTCCGGCGCCGTCCGGACGTGTCCGGTGGCGGCGGATCTGGGAGTGTAGGGTTAGGGACGAGGGGAGACCCGGGATTTTCGGGGGAAGACCTTTATATAGGCATAGAGGGAGCTAGGAGAGTCCAAATGAGGTGCGGTTTTCGGCCACGCGATCATGATCGAATGATCTAGAAGATGGAGAAGGCTTAGGTGGGTTTTGGGCCAAATTGGAGGGGTGTTGGGCTGCAACACACACGAGGCCTTTTCGGTCCCTCGGTTAACCGTTGGAGTATCAAACGAAGTCCAAATGATACGAAACTTGACAGGCGGTCTACCAGTAGTAAACCAAGGCCGCTTGGCAAGTCTCAGTCCAATCCGGAAATGTTTAATCCCCACACACGAAAGAAAGCTAGAAATGACCACCGGGGGAGAATGAAGCGCCGGAATGCAAAACGGACAACGGGGAAAATGCTCGAATGCATGAGACGAACACGTATGCAAATGCAATGCACATGATGACATGATATGAGATGCATGACAACGACAACAACACACGGAGACAAGGACCCGAACCCAAGAAAATAAATAACTTAACGCCGGAAACGGCAAGAATTGGAGTACAAATTGGGAAAGTTACATCCGGGGTGTTACACCTGACTACAAAAAGATGAAGGAGGATGCCAAGAGAAATCACATATCTTGGCACGGGGCCTAGATGAAGCTCACCTCAAGTTCATGACCAAGAACATGTACACGTGCTACGAGATGCACAGGCGAATCGTTGACACGAGGGAGTGCCTCCTTCACGTAATCGACGAGGGATCTAGCCACCAACAGAGCAGGAGCGGAAAGCGTCACAAGAAGAAGTAGATGATGATCAGATGATCATTTATCCTAGTTAATTATGCATGTACTAGTTTACTTTGGTGTGTGGAAATGTCATGTGTGTACTAGCCACCCATGTAATTGAATGTTTAATTTGGTTATGCAATCATGTCCTTATAAGTATATATGTTGTTGTTCTATATGCACTCACATCGCACTGGACCATATTAGGGAATCCGTCGATGCTGAATTCATCAATCACTGACAAATGTATACCACCAAGTGTTTTCCCACAACGCGCACAACTTATTAGCATTAATCGTCTATGTATTATCGGTGTCCACACATATTTCTGATTACGGGCATGTTTGCCGCATATCACGCACATCTTATTTAGTTGAACCATTGCTGTTCTCTTGGCTCAACGCAAACGGTTCATCCAAGTGAACTGTATGCCCTCTATCGCACACACCTAGATCTGGCTGACCGGTTCTGTTGTGTTTCCTAATCATAAACAATTCATCCAAGTGAACTGTATGCCGTATATCAGACACACCATCCTCTGGCTGCTCATTTCTGTTGTTATACTTAGCGCAAATAGTTCATTCGAGTGAACTGTATGCCACATATCGCACATGAAATGACAATCTAAATCATGTTTGATGTCTCCACCATTGCAAACAGTTTGTATCATTTTGACTGTTTTCTTACAACACCATTTGCGATTAATGCATCGCACACAGTTTCGTCGAAGTGTCTCTGATTATATCATTGCATTAGCACCATCCTGCAGTAGTGATCGATGTTAATGCCAGGATAGGGATTGCCATGCAACGGATGAACTAGAGCTATAAGTTTATGAAAGCTCTCCTAATGAAGCTATGTGGGTGTGCATCCAACATACTTCCTCATGAAGATCTCGAGCATTTTGAGGAAGCTCGACATCGGAATATCCAAGTCAAGTTCTAATAATGTAAAAATCACCCTAGCATATGAAAGTGAAAATCATGAAGACTATCTACTATGAAATGTTGGTGACACTTTGAAGCACAAGTTTGGTAAAGGATAGTAATGCACCCCCTCTTTCTTTTTCTCTCCTTTTTGCGGGCTTAGGGACCTCCTCCTTTTTTTCTTTTTCTAGAGATCATTGGTCTCCTTTATTTTGTTCTCTCTATCTTTTATCCTCAGTGGTAGGGGCACACTCTAGAAATAATGATCATCACACTTTTATTTACTTACAACTCTAAAATGAGAAACAATATGATGACTACACTCTGGTACGCATCGGTCCTATACAAACGGTTTTTAACCCCTTTCCGCGACGGCATTTGGAACCGTCCCCAAGTGAGTGTGGGCGATAGGGGGGTCCTTCCCACAAGACACAGAAACCGTCAGGGATATGCCCTCCTAGCACACACGCTCAGCAAAATGAGGTCGTGTGCGACCGACGAGCGCTCAAATACGGAAATACATACAGTAGAGTTAAAAAAATACAATTATACGGCGAAATTGTTTCCGGTTGCAACTACATCCCACACAGTCAGTGCCTGCTAAACATTTCCGTTCGTATGTACATGCCACACAGTCGCTCCAAGGAAAACATTTTTGTTCATAGGTACATCGCACACAATTTTTCCCGTTAAATTGTTTGTGTTATTGAATGCATCACACACAGTTCGTAGAAGAAACTGCATGGCAAAGGTTGTCCATCACACATAGTTTTTATGTCGTAAACATTTGCACAAGGTGGCCTAACACAAACCGTTTTCAAGAGAAAGTCGTGTGTGATTGTTCATTGATCCAACACGGTTTATTCCTAGAAACTGTGTGCGTTGGCTGAGGTCATCGCCCACGGTATTTTTTCAAGAACCGTTTGCAATAGCAAAACCCAATTAGCAGGCTAATTATCTGATTATTCATAATCCATTTATTAATCTAATTGACATTTCATATTAAGCACACAATATATTGCATTTTCATAATTGAAATACATCAGAGTACAACATCATATAGCTTCAGCACTCAGCTACCCCATTACACAACTACACCAGGAACAAGTTTCACATGCAACTTCTATAACATTTCTAAATTAGCATCGTAGACGGTACATAGACAGATGTATCTCATCTGGAAAACTGCTGAAGTAGAAGGCGAATATTGAGCCTTCATTGATGTTGAAGGTCTTTGTAACTTTAGGCCAGTGCATGTGGATGATTGACCGTCCAACCTTCGTCCTCGTAAAGAACACTTCAATATTGAACCGTGGGTGTTGTATGAATACCTTCCTCGCCTCCTGACTATACAGGTGGTTTGAGACGTAATCATCAGTGAAATGCTTTGGAAAGGACTGAAAACAACGATGTTCATAAATATCTTCTCTATATTGGAAATGGGGCAAAGGAATAAAAAGGGCAAGGTATAATGGTTAGTACCATCCTGTAGTGAACTGATCTCTTCTTCATTGTGCAAACAAAGATCTTGCTATTTTTTGTCGCTAATTTATTTATCCTAACAATCTTTCTGAGTTTCTTGACTTGAATGATATTCATGGACAACTCATTTCCCCATATGCAAAAAGGGTCGAATAGTGTGTCAAAACCTCTAATAGCAGGACCTACATGCGCAAGACCAAATTGTTAAAAACCAAAATATTAGAATGGTTCCTGCAATTGCCGAATAATGTGCTATTAGACAACGGACCATGCACGTGCTAACCTCTATTGTAAACCTCAGTGCTTCCCATTGTTTCCATGCAACACATATAAGGTAGTTAGTCATCAGGTTAAGTAAGAGTTCGCATGCTATCAGTAAAATATGTTCATGAAAAATAAGCACATTGCAGATTCATTAGATTAATTCAAGCCACATGGAAAACCCATTTATCCAAACCAAGCATGATTAAGAACTAGGAAATATAGCACTTGTATATGTTTCTCATGTATTAAGTGAAGCCCAATTCGATTTATTCCTCACATGCACAACAATACAAAATTCTACCCACGACAATTAGACATCATAGTGTAGAGTTGAACCAAGCAGTTAGCTAAACACCACAACAAATGAACCAAACATTAACTGAGCACCACATTGCACAATATAACATACTCCTAATAGAAGATCAGACAGTTAACCAAACCAAGAATGCTTAACAACTTGGAAATATAGAAATTGTATTTGTTTCTCATGTATTTACTACAGCCAAATTAGATTTATTTCTCACATGGTATACAATAAAAGAAATGCACCCACAACAATTGAACATTGCATTGCAGAATTAAAGAAAATAGCCAACCACGTCGCATTGTCGGCGCGCGAGGCGTCAATGGTGGCCTCGGCGGCGAGGTGCTCCTCCAAGATGTGGGGGTCAACACGAATGGCAGCTATCGCGACCTCATCCGCGCGTGCAGCCGGGATTTGCTTCTCCGCTGCCAAATGGTCCTTGGGATCCTTGCTATGCTGCGCACACCATGGCTTAGGGCGGCGCTTCTTTGGTGGAGGGGTCGGTGATTTGGGTGGAAGGTGTCGCGCCGGCGGTCAGGGCATGTGGGATGTGGAAGGAGAAGGAGGATGGGTGTCGGGTGTGGATTACCTGCCTGAATAGGCGAAGCCGAGCAGCGTGGAGGAGGGTCGCCAGCGAGGAGGCGGTGCTGCAAACAAGGAGTGAATGTTTCAACTTGGAAAGTAAGGCGGAAACAGGGGAAATGTGGCTTTTGGTAAGGGGGGAGGGGAGGTAGATATTTCCGTGGAAGCCGAAAATTTGGAATCGCTTCAGTGAAAAAACTGGTGTGCAAAGTGCCATCAGACACGGTCCCTTATTTAGAACTGTGTACGATATGTGAACATCACAAATGATTCATATAGCTTAACCTGTGTGTGTTGAGTTTGAACGTCAAAAATTTTGGTTGGAATTTCCCTGGTTACAGTGGTCATCCACGTCACTGCATTATTTGGGTACACAATCGAGACTAACTTCTTAATCGAGCAAGTTCAGCAACTAAACAGAGCTAGCTGACCTAAACATTACTCTACCAAATTAAAGACCAGCGCTCTTAATTAAACAAAACAAAGAGTACTACTACGGCTGGTGCTCGTCGATCTCCGCCACCGCCTCCATGTCCAGCACACGCCCGATGGTCTCCTGGGGAAGGGGCTCCATGGCATCAAATTGCACCACACTCGGCAAGCATCTCACCATCCGCGTCCGCCATATCTTTGGAATAGGTCGCCACGAGCTGGGCATGGGCGGCCGTGATCTGGGCTCTGGCGGGCTCCGTCCTGGCAAGGTATGCCGCGTAGGAACGGACGGCTACTTGAACTCTCTCGGCGATTGCCAACTCTTTGGCCGTGGGTTGCCGACCATTGTCGGAGAAGCTTCGTTCAATTTGTGCGGTGACGGCCACGAGCTGGGTGTGGACGACCTCGACATGGTAGTGGGCGGCCTCCATCAGGGCTAAGGCCGCCGTTGCAGAACGGACAACTGTTGTGCCGCTCTCGCCAGTTGCTATCCCCGAGGCAGATGTTGCTGCCGCCGCTTGAGAAGCAACATCGACCATTTGGGCTGCCTTGTCCGCCTCGACGTAGACTGCGGTCACCCTCACGAAGCTTGTTAGCACGCGCCTGGCAGCTGTGGTCGCACTCTCACCGCAGTGGGCTTCCGAAGTTGCCCTGACGATGTAGGTCCACGTCCCCATCTTTCACCGACAATGAATGAACAGTGAAATGATATTTGGGGAGTGAGCTAGTGTGCTTGACACGCCGGCTGTGGACTGTAACTGACGCACCTTCTCGCATAAGCCATAGGCATACTATACACCGATCATGCTCCAAGATATTTTGTGCCGCATCTCACACAGTTGGTGATAATAAACTGTGTGTGATCTGGTTGATTTATCATCTCGATTTGAATTACGTAATGGGGTCACAGCTACAAAGGATGGTGGTTGAATTGCTATAACTTTTATCTGCAGTGAACATGCAACTATAGGTGTGTCGTCAAAAAATGGAATTATTCAGGGTTCGTTTGGACGTTTTTACACATTAACTTGGTTTTGTAGGCATTTCAGGTGCATAATTCTAATTTGAACTACATGCACATGCTCCAGTGCATATAATGTTGGAGAACGCAGTAATTTCAAAAAAAATCATGCGCACACTCAAGATCTATCTAGGTGATGCATAACAACGAGAGGGGAAGAGTGTTGTCCATGTACCCTCATAGACCGTAAGCGGAAGCGTTATGACAACGCGGTTGATGTAGTCGAACATCTTCACGATCCGATTGATCCTAGCACCGAAGGTACGGCACCTCCGCAATCTGCACACATTCAGCTCGGTGACATCCCACAAACTCTAGATCCAGCTGAGTGTCGAGGGAGAGTTTCATCAGCACGACGGCGTGATGACAGTGATGATGAATCTACCCGAACAGGGCTTCGCCTAAGCACCGCTACGATATGACCGAGGTGGATTATGGTGGAGGGGGCACCACACACGGTTAAGACAATGATCAACTTGTGTGTCTATGGGGTGCCCCCTCCCCCGTATATAAAGGAGTGGGGGAGGGGAGGGCCGGCCCTCTATGGCGCGCCCTAGGGGAGTCCTACTCCCACTGGGAGTAGGATTCCCCCCTTCCAAGTAGTAGGAGTAGGAGAGAATGAAGGGAATGAGAAAGGGAAGGAAAGGGGGCCCACCCAATTCGGATTGGGCTAGGGGGGTGCGCATCCCACCTTTTCCCTTCCTCTCCTCTATTCCACTAAGGCCCAATAAGGCCCATACACTCCCCGGGGGGTTCCGATAACCTCCCGGTACTCCGAAAAATGTCTGAACTCATTCGGAACCATTATGATGTCCAAACATAGGCTTCCAAAATAGCGATATTTATGTCTCGACCATTTCGAGACTCCTCGTCATGTCCGTGATCATATCCGGGACCCCGAACTACCTTCGGTACATCAAAACACATAAACTCATAATACCGATCGTCACCGAACGTTAAGCGTGCGGACCGTACGGGTTCGAGAACTATGTAGACATGATCGAAACTCATCTCCGGTCAATAACCAATAGTAGAACCTGGATGCTCATATTGGGTCCTACATATTCTACGAAGATCTTTATCGGTCAAACCGCACAACAACATATGTTGTTCCCTTTGTCATCGGTATGTTACTTGCCCAAGATTCGATCGTCGGTATCTCAATGCGTTGTTCAATCTCATTACCAGCAAGTCTCTTTACTCATTTCGTAATGCATCATCCTACAACTAACTCATTACTCACTTTGCTTGCAAGGCTTATAGTGATGTGCATAACCGAGAGGGCCCAGAGATACCTCTCTGATACTCGGAGTGACAAATCCTAATCTCGATCTATGCCAACTCAACAAACACCATCGGAGACACTTGTAGAGCATCTTTATAGTCACCCAGTTATGTTGTGACGTTTGATAGCACACTAAGTGTTCCTCCGGTATTCGGGATTTGCATGATCTCATAGTAATAGGAACATGTATAAGTTATGGAGAAAGCAATAGCAACAAACTAAACGATCATCATGCTAAGCTAACGGATGGGTCAAGTCAATCACACCATTCTCCAATTATGTGGTCCCGTTAATCAAATGAAAACGCATGTCTATGGTCAGGAAACATAACCATCATTGATTCAACGAGCTAGTCAAGTAGAGGCATACTAGTGACACTCTGTTTGTCTATGTATTCACACATGTACTAAGTTTCCGGTTAATATAATTCTAGCATGAATAATAAACATTTATCATGATATAAGGAAATATAAATAACAACTTTATTATTGCCTCTAGGGCATATTTCCTTCAGTCTCCCATGGAGTCAATAATCTAGATTACATTGTAATGATTCTAACACCCATGGATTCTTGGTGCTGATCATGTTTTGCTCGTGAGAGAGGCTTAGTCAACAGGTCTACTGATATCCCACAAGTATAGGGGATCACAACAGTTTTCGAGGGTAGAGTATTCAACCCAAATTTATTGATTCGACACAAGGGGAGCCAAAGAATATTCTCAAGTATTAGCAGCTGAGTTGTCAATTAAACCACACCTGGAAACTTAATATCTACAACAAAGTGTTTAGTAGCAAGGTAATATGATAGTAGTGGTAACGATAGCAAAAGTAACGGTAGCAAAAGTAATGTTTTTTGTATTTTGTAGTCATGATAACAATAGCAACGGAAAACTAAATAATCGAAGAACAATATATGGAAAGCTCGTAGGCAATGGATCGGTGATGGAGAATTATGCCGGATGCGGTTCATCATGCAACAGTCATAACCTAGGGTGACACAGAACTAGCTCCAGTTCATCAATGAAATATAAGCATGTATTCTAAATATAGTCATACGTGCTTATGGAAAAGAACTTGCATGACATCTTTTGTCCTACCCTCCCGTGGCAGCGGGGTCCTATTGGAAACTAAGGGATATTAAGGCCTCCTTTTAATAGAGTACCGGAACAAAGCATTAACACATAGTGAATACATGAACTCCTCAAACTATGGTCATCACCGGTAAGTATCCCGATTATTGTCACTTCGGGGTTAACGGATCATAACACATAATAGGTGACAATAGACTTGCAAGATAGGATCAAGAACTCTCATATATTGATGAAAACATAATAGGTTTAGATCTGAAATCATGGCACTCGGGCCCTAGTGACAAGCATTAAGCACAGCAAAGTCATAGCAACATCAATCTCAGAACATAGTGGATACTAGGGATCAAACCCTAACAAAACTAACTCGATTACATGATAAATCTCTTCCAACCCATCACCGTCCAGCAAGCCTACGATGGAATTACTCACGCACGGCGGTGAGCATCATGAAATTTGTGATGGAGGATGGTTGATGATGTCGATGGTGATAAATTCCCCTCTCCGGAGCCCCGAACGGACTCCAGATCAGCCCTCCGAGAGAGTTTAGGGCTTGGTGGCGGCTCCGTATCGTAAAACGCGATGAATCCTTCTCTCTCGGTTTTTTCTCCCCGAAAGTGAATATATGAAGTCCAGGTTGAGGTCGATGGAGCGTCAGTGGGGCGACGAGGCAGGGTGGCGCGCCCCGACCCTCGTGGACAGGTGTGGGCACCCCCTGACGTTGATCTTCCTTCCAATATTCATTGTATATTCCAAAATAATTATCCGTTGATTTTCATGTCATTCTGAGAACTTCTATTTCTGCACAACAATAACACCATGTCAATTCTGCTGAAAACAGCGTCAGTCGGGGTTAGTTCCATTCAAATCATGCAAGTTAGATTCCAAAACAAGGGCAAAAGTTTTTGGAAAAGTAGATACGATGGAGACGTATCAACTCCCCCAAGCTGAAACCTTTGCTTGTCATCAAGCAATTCAGTTTGATAAACTGAAAGTGATAAAGAAAAACTTTTACAAACTCTATTTGCTCTTGTTGTTGTAAATATGTAAAGCCAGCATTCAAGTCTTCAGCAAAAATTATGAACTAACCATACTCACAATAACACTTAGGTCTCATGTTTACTCATATCAATGACATAATCAACTAGCAATCAATAATAATAAATCTCGGATGACAACACACTCTCAAAACAATCATGATATGATATAACAAGATGGTATCTCGCTAGCTCTTTCTGAGACCGCAAAACATAAATGCAGAGCACCTTTAAAGATCAAGGACTGACTAGACATTGTAATTCATGGTAAAAGAGATCCAGTCAAGTCATACTCAATGTAAACTAACAGTAATGAATGCAAATGACAGCGGTGCTCTCCAACTGGTGCTTTTTAATAAGAGGATGATGAATCAACATAAAAGTAAATAGATAGCCCCTTCGCAGAGGGAAGCAGGGATTTGTAGAGGTGCCAGAGCTCGGTTTTGAAATAGATATGAATAATATTTTGAGCGGTATACTTTCATTGTTAACATAACAACCAAGAGATGGCGATATCTTCCATTCTACAGACATTATAGGCGGTTCCCAAATAGAATGGTAAAGTTTGTACTCCCCCTCCACCAACAAGCATTAATCCATGGCTTGCTCGAAACAACGAGTGCCTCCAACTAACAAGAGTCCCAGGGGAGTTTTGTTTGTAGTTATTTTGATTTGATTTGCATAAAGCATGGGACTGGGCATCCCGGTGACCAGCCATTTTTTCTCGTGAGTGAGGAGCGGAGTCCACTCTCTTGAGAATAACCTGCCTAACATGGAAGATACGGCCAGCCCTAGTTGATACCTGAGCTATTCAAGCATACAAAACATGATATTTATTTGAAGGTTTAGAGTTTGGCACATACAAATTTACTTGGAACGGCAGGTAGATACCGTATATAGGTAGGTATGGTGGACTCATATGGAATAACTTTGGGGTTTATGGAGTTGGATGCACAAGCAGTATTCCTGCTTAGTACAAGTGAAGGCTAGCAAAAGACTGGAAAGCGACCAGCTAGAGAGCGACAACAGTCATGAACATGCATTAAAATTAGTCAACACCGAATGCAAGCATGAGTAGGATATAATGCACCATGAACATAAATATTATAGAGGCTATGTTGATTTTGTTTCAACTACATGCGTGAACATGTGCCAAGTCAAGCCACTCGAATCATTCAAAAGAGGATACCACCCTATCATACCACATCACAACCATTATAATAGCATGTTGGCACGCAAGGTAAACCATTATAACCTCCTAGCTAATTAAGCATGGCATAAGCAACTATAATCTCTAATTGTCATCGCAAACATGTTTATTCATAATAGGCTGAATCAGGAACGATGAACTAATCATATTTACAAAAACAAGAGAGGTTGAGTTCATACCAGCTTTTCTCATCTCAATAAGTTCATCATATAAACATCATTATTGCCTTTCACTTGCATGACCGAATGGTGTGGATGATAATAATAGTGCACGTGCATTGGACTAAGCTGGATTCTGCAAGCATTCGATTCAAGAGAGAAGACAAGGTAATATGGGCTCTTTATCAGATCAATGATAATGCATATAAGAGCCACTTTAACATTTTCATTATGGTCTTCTCCTATTGACCCCAAAGGAAAGAAAAGAAATAAAACTATTTACACGAGAAAGCTCCCAACAAGCAAAAGAAGAACGAGAAATCTTTTTGAGTTTTATTTTTAATTACTACTACAAGCATGGAAAGTAAAATAATTAAAAACTACAAGTATTTTTTTTGTTTTTCTTAAGGTTTATTAAACACACAAGAAGAAAGCATAAAAAGGAAAAATAAACTAGCATGGATGATACAATGAAAAAGTATGAGCACCGACAACTAGCAATGAGTGTGTGAACATGAATGTAATGTCGGTGAGAGATACGTACTCCCCCAAGCTTAGGCTTTTGGCCTAAGTTGGTCTATGGCCTTGGCTGGCCTGGCAGATATCCAAAGTAATAGTTGGGGTCGTACTGTGAAGAAGCCTCAGATTGCCACTAGTTGTCAATCACCTCCGGATCCCACTGATAATCAGACTGTCGTGGAGGATCAAATTGTGATTCCGGCTCTGCCTCTGTAGCTGCTATAGGGTTCCGGTAGGCGTGAATGGGCTCCGACGGAACAAGGTACTTGCCTGCAGATAAATAAAACAAGGAAGGAGCGGGCAAGGTAATAGTCTCAGGATGATTTTTACCAAATATTAATTTGTACTTAAGCTCCTTTTCCCTATTCTTAACAATAAAATCATGTGCTACCATACTCTTATAATCTAAATAAACAGGAGGCAACAATTTTTCTTCCTTCTCATAAGCCTAATAGGTATGTTAAAATGTGCAGCGAGGCGCGAGGCGAAGATGCCACCAAGGAGGGCCCTTAGTGCTGTTAAGATTTAACCTCTTTGCAATAATAGCGCCCATACTGAATGTGTCATTACGAAATAAGCCATGGCACAAAATAACAATATCAGGGGCAGTCAGGTTTCCACAGTTTCTGCGCCCAATGAAGCATCTACTAGCAAATATAGCAAAGTAACGTAGAACGGGAAAGTGTATGCTAGTAATTCGTGCGTCGGAAACTTCCTCGTTTCCCCTACAGTAATGGTGTCAATTAACCCATCCACATCGTCACGATGGGGTTCCTCTACGTTGCCCTCGAAAGGGATCAAACAAACCCGACAAAAAACATGAAGTGACATCTCCTTATGCTCATCATATAAATAAAATTCCACCATAGGTGGTGAGCTCCTGGCATGGAAATGGAAGTTTTGCACAAAGATATTGGTGAGTAAGAGATATTGTTCGCCTTGGTCGTGGAGGAAGGCGGTGAGGCCTGCATTCTCATCCAATTCATAGAAATCATCATAAATCCTGGCTGCTCTCAAGAAATTATCACAAGGCCATTCACACGGCCGAACTTCCGCGGTGCGAGGGAGATTATACTTGGGCCTCTTATCCTCCTCACTTTGCTTATCCTTCGAGCTTCGGCTCGATGAGCCCCTCAAAAATCTCTTCATCTTTTTCTGAAAATTACTGAAATTTTAGTAACTTCAAAATAAAAGTGAACCAAACTCAACAATATTGATAGTAACTACTCCTACAAGTTCCTAGAGGCAATATCATGCATCAAAACTACTTTTGGCCATATAAATTTGACATGCAAACTCAAGAACAGGGTCAGCTAAGCAGCAAAAATATGCAATGAATAAAGCACTAGAACAAAAACTAGTTGGACCTTTGGAGGAGTCACGTACCAAGGAACAATCCCCCAAAGCAGTTTTGTGAGAGGTGCTTTGAGCAAGGAGATCAAAAATGGCAGCAAAATGAGCTTGGACTCGGGTTTGAGATGGTTAGTGGTGTTTTGGGGAGGAAGAACGAGTGTGTGGTAGCTGGAATAAGTGGAGGGGAGCCACCATGGGCCCACGAGGCAGGGGGGCGCGCCCTCCACCCTCGTGGCCACGTGCTTGCTCCCCCTGCTGTGCTCTCAGTGCCAGATATTCTAAAATATTCTAGAAAAAAAATCATATTTGCTTTTCAGGGCATTTGGAGAACTTTTATTTTCAGGGTATTTTTTATTGCATTGATAATTCAGAAAATAGACATAAATTACTATTTTTGCTTTATTTAATATAAATAACAAAAAGTAAAAAGAGGGTACAAAGAGTTGTGTTTTCTAAATTCATCCATCGCATGCTCATCAAAAGGAATCCACTAATAAGGTTGATCAAGTGTTGTTAACAAACTCATTCCGAATAACATGGAACTGGAGAATTTTCGAATAACACTAGATTACCTCAACGGGGATATGCACATCCCCAACAATAAGAATATCATATTTCTTCTTGACAGCAGGAAGAGGAAATTCGAAACCTCCAAAAATAATCGATGGAATTTTTCCAATAGAGTTTCTACTATGAACTTGAGGTTGTTTCCTCGGAAAGTGTACTGTATCCTCATTGCCATTAACATGAAAAGTGACATTGCCTTTGGTGCAATCAGTAACAGCCCCTGCAGTATTCAAAAAGGGTGTTCCAAGAATAATAGACATACTATCGTCCTCAGGAATATCAAGAATAACAAAGTCCATTAAAATAGTAACGTTTGCAACCACAACAGGCACATCCTCACAAATACTGATAGGTATAGCAGTTGATTTATCAGCCATTTGCAAAGATATTTCAGTAGGTGTCCACTTATTCAAATCAAGTCTACGATATAAAGAAAGAGGCATAACACTAACACCGGCTCCTAGATCACATAAAGCAGTTTTAACATAGTTTAGTTTAATGGAGCATGGTATAGTCGGTACTCCGGGATCTCCTAGTTTCTTAGGTATTCCACCTTTAAAAGTATAATTAGCAAGCATGGTGGAAATTTCAGCTTCCGATATCTTTCTTTTATTAGTAACAATTTCTTTCATATACTTAGCATAAGGATTCATTTTGAGCATATCAGTCAAACACATACGCAAGAAGATAGGTCTAATCATTTCAACAAAGCGCTCAAAATCCTCATCATTCTTTTTCTTGGATGGTTTAGGAGGAAAAGGCATGGGTTTCTGAACCCATGGTTCTCTTTCCTTATCGTGCTTCCTAGCAACAAAGTCTCTCTTATCATAACATTGATTCTTTGATTGTCGGTTATCAAGATCAACAGCAGGTTCAATCTCTCTTCATTGTCATTACTAGGTTGAGCATCAATATGGACATCATCATTAACATTATTACTAGGTTCATGTTCATTACCAGATTGTGTTTCAGCATCAAAAATAGAGATATCATTAGAATTCTCAGGTGTGTCAATAACAGGTTTACTAGAAGCATGCAAAGTCCTATCATTTTTCTTTTTCTTCCTTTTAGAAGGACTAGGTGCATCAATAATATTTCTCTGAGAATCTTGCTCAATTCTCTTAGGATGGCCCTCAGGATACAAAGGTTCCTCAGTCATTTTACCACCTCTAGTCATAACTCTAACAACATTATCATTTTTCTTACTATTTAATTCATTGAGAAAATCATTCTGAGATTTAAGTACTTGTTCTACTTGAGTGGTAACCATAGAAGCATGTTTACTAATATGTTCAAGTTCACCTTTAACATTAGCCATATAATCACCCAAGTGTTCAAGCATATCAGCATTGCGTTTTAATTATCTACCAAAATAAGCATTGAAGTTTTCTTGTTTGACCACAAAGTCATCAAACTCATCCAAGCATGAGCTAGCAAACTTAGTAAATGGGATTTCAGCTTTATCATATCTATAGAGAGAATTTAACTTTACTACCTGTGTCTAGTTATCAAGACCATGTATTTCTTCAATAGGCGGTAAATTAAGACCATGTATTTCTTCAATAGGAGGTAAATTCTTAACATATTCAGCTTTAATACTTTTTTCCTTCATAGATTTCTTTGCCTCTTGCATATCTTCAGGACTGAGAAATAGAATACCCCTCTTCTTCGGAGTTGGCTTAGGAGTTGGTTCAGGAATTGGATCAGGAAGTGTCCAATTATTTTCATTAGTCAACAAATTATTCAATAGAATTTCAGCTTCATCTGGTGTTCTTCCCTGAAAACACAACCAGCACAACTATCCAGGTGGTCTCTGGAAGCATCAATTAGTCCATTATAAAAGATATCAAGTATTTTATTTTTCTTGAGAGGATGATCAGGCAAAGCATTAAGTAATTGGAGAAGCCTCCCCCAAGCTTGTGGGAGACTCTCTTCTTCAACTTGCACAAAATTATATATTTCCCTTAAAGCAGCTTGTTTCTTATGAGCGAGGAAATATTTAGCAGAGAAGTAATAAATCATATCTTGGGGACTACGCACAAAACCAGGATCAAGATAATTAAACCATATCTTAGAATAACCCTTTAATGAGAATGGAAATATCTTAAGGATGGCTATATCATTGGTGAACAAGGTGGCTATATCATTAGTGAACAGGGTGGCTATATCATTTAATTTAGTAAGATGTGCCACAACAGTTTCAGATTCATAGCCATAGAAAGGATCAAATTCAACTAAAGTAATTATCTCAGGATCAACACGGAATCATAATCCTTATCAATAAAAAGATAGGTGAAATAGCATAAGCAGGATCATATTTCGTTCTAGCATTCCGAGTTTTTTGTTTCAGCTTAGCTAATAATTTCTTAATATCACTCCTATCATTGCAAGCAAGAAAATCTCTAGAAGTTTCTCCATCCATAACATAGCCCTCAGGCACAACAGGTAATCATATCTAGGGGGAGAGTCTTCATCATCACTTTCATCAATATTATCGGTTTCAATAATTTCATTCTCTCTAGCCCTAGCAAGTTGTTCATCAAGAAATTCACCAAGTGGCACAGTAGTATCAAGCATAGAGGTAGTTTCATCATAAGTATCATGCATAGCAGAAGTGGCATCATCAACAACATGCGACATATCAGAATTAATAGCAGAAGCATGTATAGGTGTCGCAAGCTTACTCAAAATAGAAGGTGAATCAAGTGCAGAGCTAGATGGCAGTTCCTTACCTCCCCTCGTAGTTGAGGGATAAATTTTTGTTTTAGCGTCTTTCAAGTTCTTCATAGTGATAAGCAGATATAAATCCCAAGTGACTCAAAGAATAGAGCTATGCTCCCTGACAACGGCGCCAGAAAATAGTCTTCATAACCCACAAGTTAAGGGGATTGCAACAGTTTTTTAGGGTAGAGTATTCAACCCAAATTTATTGATTCGACACAAGGGGAGTCAAAGAATATTCTCAAGTATTAGCAGCTGAGTTGTCAATTCAACCACACCTGGAAACTTAATATCTGCAGTAAAGTGTTTACTAGCAAAGTAATATGATAGTAGTGGTAAAGATAGCAAAAGTAATTTTTTGGTATTTTGTAGTAATGATAACAATAGCAACGGAAAAGTAAAGAAGCGAGGAACAATATATGGAAAGCTCGTAAGCAATGGATCGGTGATGGAGAATTATGCCGGATGCGGTTCAACATGCAACAGTCATAACCTAGGCTGACACAGAACTAGCTCCAGTTCATCAATGCAATATAGGCATGTATTCCGAATATAGTCGTACTTGCTTATGGAAAGAAATTGCATGACATCTTTTGTCCTACCCTCCCGTGGAAGCGGGGTCCTATTGGAAACTAAGGGATATTAAGGCCTCCTTTTAATAGAGTACCGGAACAAAGCATTAACACATAGTGAATACATGAAATCCTCAATCTACGGTCATCACCGGTAAGTTCCCGATTATTGTCACTTCAGGGTTAACGGATCATAACACATAATAGGTGACTATACACTTGCAAGATAGGATCAAGAACTCTCATATATTAATGAAAACATAATAGGTCCAGATCTGAAATCATGGCACTCGGGCCCTAGTGGCAAGCATTAAGCATAGCAAAGTCATAGCAACATCAATCTCAGAACATAGTGGATACTAGGGATCAAACCCTAACAAAACTAACTCGATTACATGATAAATCTCATCCAACCCATCACCGTCCAACAAGCCTACGATGGAATTACTCACGCACGACGATGAGCATCATAAAATTGGTGATGGAGGATGATTGATGATGGCGAGTGCGACGGATTCCCCTCTCCGGAGCCTCGAACGGACTCCAGATCAGCCCTCCCGAGAGAGTTTAGGGCTTGGCGGCGGCTCCGTATCGTAAAACGCGATGAATCCTTCTCTCTCAGTGTTTTCTCCCCGAAAGTGAATATATGGAGTCCAGGTTGAGGTCGGTGGAGCGTCAAGGGGCCCACGAGACAGGGGGCCGCGCCCAGGGGGCAGGCGTGCCCCCACCCTCGTGAACAGGTGGGGCACCCCCTGACTTGGATCTTCCTTCCAATATTCATTATATATTCCAAAATAATTCTCCATTGATTTTCAGGTCATTCCGAGAACTTTTATTTCTGCACAAAAATAACACAATGGCAATTCTGCTGAAAACAACGTCAGTCCGGGTTAGTTCCATTCAAATCATGCAAGTTAGAGTCCAAAACAAGGGCAAAAGTGTTTGGAAAAGTAGATACGACAGAGACGTATCATCTGCAACATTCAGATACGTATGTATCTTGCAAATCTCTATGTCTCCCTCCTTGACTTGATCGCAGATAGAATTGAAGAGTCTCTTGATGTGCTTGGTTCTCTTGTGAAATCTGGATTCCTTTGCCAAGGCAATTGCTCCTGTATTGTCACAAAAGATTTTCATTGGACCCGATGCACTAGGTATTACACCTAGATCAGATATTAACTCCTTCATCCAGACTCCTTCATTTGCTGCTTCTGAAGCAGCTATGTACTCCGCTTCAGACGTAGATCCCGCATGACGCTCTGCTTGGAACTGCACCAACTGACAACTCCACCATTTAATAAAAATATGAATCCGTTTTGTGACTTAGAGACATCCGGATCAGTGTCAAAAGCTTGCATCGACGTCACCGTTTATGACAAGCTCTTTGTCACCTCCATAAACGAGAAACATATCCTTAGTCCTTTTCAGGTATTTCAGGATGTTATTGACCGCTGTCCAGTGATCCACTCCTAGATTACTTTGGTACCTCCCTGCTAAACTAATAGCAAGGCAGACATCAGATCTGGTACACAACATTGCATACATTATAGAACCTATGGCTGAAGCATAGGGAATGACTTCCATTTTCTCTCTATCTTCTACAGTGGTTGGACATTGAGTCTGAATCAACTTCACACCTTGTAACACAGGCAAGAACCCTTTCTTTGCTTGACCCATTTTGAACTTCTTCAAAACTTTATCAAGGTATGTGCTTTGTGAAAGTCCAATTAAGCGTCTTGATCTATCTCTATAGATCTTGATGACCAATATATAAGCAGCTTCACCAAGGTCTTTCATTGAAAAATTCTTATTCAAATATCCTTTTATGCTATTCAAAATTTCAGTATCATTTCTGATCAAAAATATGTCATCTACATATAATATCAGAAATGCTACAGAGCTCCCACTCACTTTCTTGTAATTACAGGCTTCTCCAAAAGTCTTTGATCACACTATCAAAGCGTATATTACAACTCCGAGAGGCTTGCACCAGTTCATAAATGGATGACTGGAGCTTGCACATTTTGTTAGCATCTTTTGGATCGACAAAACCTTCTAGTTACATCATATACAACTCTTCTTTAAGATATCCATTAAGGAATGCAGTTTTGACATCCATTTGCCAAATTTCATAATCATAAAATGTGGCAATGGCTAACATGATTCAGACGGACCTAAGCATCGCTACGGGTGAGAAGGTCTCATTGTAGTCAACTCCTTGAACTTGTCGAAAACCTTTTACAACAAGTCGAGCTTTTTAGGCAGTAACATTACCATCAGCGTCAATCTTCTTCTTGAAGATCCATTTATTCTCCATGACATGCCGATTATCGGGCAAGTCAACCAAAATCCACACTTTGTTCTTATACATGGATCCCATCTCAGATTTCATTGCCTCATGCCATTTTGTGGAATCTGAGCTCATCATCACTTCCTCATAGTTTGTAGGTTCGTCATGGTCAAGTAACATGACCTCTAGAACAGGATTACCGTACCACTCTGGTGCGGATCTTACTCTGGTTGACCTACGAGGTTCGGTAGTAACTTGATCAGAAGCTTCATGATCATCATCTTTAGCTTCCTCACTTACTGGTGTAGGAATCACTAGAACTGATTTCAGTGATGAACTACTTTCCAATAAGGGAGAAGGTACAATTACCTCATCAAGTTCTACTTTCCTCCCACTCACTTCTTTCGAGAGAAACTCATTCTCTAGAAAGGATCCATTCTTAGCAACGAATATCTTGCCTTCGGATCTGTGATAGAAGGTGTACCCAACAGTCTCCTTTGGGTATCCTATGAAGACACATTTCTCCGATTTGGGTTTGAGCTTATCAAGTTGAAGCTTTTTCACATAAGAATCGCAGCCCCAAACTTTAAGAAACGACAACTTGGGTTTCTTGCCAAACCACAGCTCATAAGGTGTCATCTCAATGGATTTTTGATGGTTCCCTATTTAACGTGAATGCAGTCGTCTCTAAAGCATAACCCTAAAACGATAGCAGTAAATTAGTGAGAGACATCATAGATCGCACCATATCTAATAAAGTGCAGTTATGATGTTCGGACACACCATTACGTTGTGGTGTTCCAGGTGGCGTGAGTTGCGAAAGTATTTCCACATTGTTTCAAATGAAGACCAAACTCATAACTCAAATATTCACCTCCACGATCAGATCGTACAAACTTGATTTTCTTGTTACCATGATTTTCCACTTCACTCTAAAATTCTTTGAATTTTTCAAATGTTTCAGACTTATATTTCATCAAGTAGATATACTCATATCTGCTCAAATCATCTTGAAGGTAAAAAAATAACGCTATCCGCCGCGAGCCTCAATGTTCATTGGACCACATACATCAGTATGTATGATTTCCAATAACTCTGTTGCTCGCTCCATTGTTCCGGAGAACGGGGTTTTAGTCACCTTACCCATGAGGCATGGTTCGCAAGTACCAAGTGATTCATAATCAAGTGATTCCAGAAGTCCATCAGAATGGAGTTTCTTAATGCGCTTTACACCAATATGACCCAAAAGGCAGTGCCACAAATAAGTTGCACTATCATTATCAACTCTGCATCTTTTGGCTTCAATACTATGAACATGTGTATAACTACTATCAAGATTTAGTTAAAATAGACCACTCATCAAGGGTGCATTTAAAACAAAACAGAAGCTAGCCAACTCGCTCTCACAAGGCTCCCCCGATTTGAAGCTTCGTTGGCCATCGGATCTGTATTCTGGCGCGTCTGAGCCATCGGATCTTCACAGCGGTTAAAACTAGTTTTCACCTCGCGGCCATTTTCATTGTCCAATGACGGGTGGGCTCGCGTGGCACGCTGGTTGGCTGGGTTGCATGTTTTCGAGTGCATGGCGTTTCGCCGAATCCGCACGGCGCACTCCGCACCCAATCCCCCGTCTCCTCAGGCCCCATCCCCCATGGGACAAACCCTAGCCTTACATCCCACACTACCTCCTCCTCCATCCTCGTTAGCCGCCGCCGCCGTTCTGCCTCCCTCCTCTCTGCCCTACAACCTCGCCGCCGGGAGGAAGCCTCCGTTCGTGGCGCCATACCGTTGCCGTTGTGCTGTGCACGCTTCGTTCCCCACAGCCCCTCCCTCATCCTTGCTCGGCACCGCCGCTGCCTGCTACTCCCCTCCACCACCGTTGCTGCTTGTGGGTCGAATCTAGCATTGGTGGGTCAGAACTCAAGCTAGAGGCCGAGACGGGGCTGGGCGAGCTGATTCCAGGTGCGGGTTCGCCCTCTCCCCGCGCGGCGCGTGCGCATCACGCCGTCTACGGGAGCGTGGGGGCAGGCCTCGCCCGCACCCCTCCGCCCTACCTCCCTCCTTGATCTCTCTCCCTGGCCAGCCGCCACCAACCCTAGCCCCCTTTCATACGCCAACTCCTCTCTCTGTCCGTGCAGGCGGCCATCTTCGTTCCACCCCGAGCTTCTCATCCTCCTTCCTTGCTTCTCTACTCCCACACGAAGGAGGAAGATGCAAATGGCGTCGGCTTTGGGAGATAGCTCGCCCGGCTGCATGGAAGGGCAACGGGACCGGCATCCTGGGCGGTGGCGACGGTTGGACGAGAGATTGGATAATATGCCCCTCTTTACTTGGGCAGTTGATAATTTGCCCCTCTTTACTTTCCGTTGGATGATTTGCCCTACTTTTCTTTTTCCAGTAGATAATATGCCCTTTTTAATTACGGTAATCATTTCTCAATTTTTATCCCAATTATCATCATGCGAAATGACTCGACTGCCCTTGTGGCAAATTGCAATTACGTCCTAGTCTCCTTCCCTCTTTACGTTGGTATACACAAGGAACCAGCTGATCAAGAATCGTAGATTGATTCTATTACTTTGCGTCATCATGTCCGTGCCCAGCGGACAGGCGGATGCACCGCCGGCCGCCAAGCCGTCAACTCCGGCGGCCCCTGGACAGCCGGCCGCCAAGCCGTCAACTCCGGCGGCCCCTGGACAGCCGGCCACCAAGCCATCAACTCTGGCAACCCCTGGACAGCGAGGGTTCACACCAGCAGCCGGCGAGGTGATTCCACATAGTGTCGGACGAGGCAACTCCTGTATCCATGGATCGCCCCAGGATGCTCCAGATTGGTAAGCATTTGGTCCTCCCTTCCGCCTCACACCCTCCCTTCCAGATGGTGTTGATGAACCTGCATAGAAAGTACAGTAAACTCAGACGAAGGCTGAAAAAATACTTCAGATCTAGCATAGTTTTTATTTTTGGATGTAATAATTTGTATGTAATTGTATGATGTCCTTATGTTAAAATGTTTATTTCTTCTCCAAGTAGGAGAACGACGGTTGCTAGCAATGATACATACGTATCAACAACAGAAGGAGGCATTGATTGGTCTCAGATTGAGATAGCACCAATGAATGATGACGAAATTGATGTTCCTATAGCAGAAGAAAATATGTGCTCGGTGCTTGGAATCAACGATGAACCTGTGCAACGAAAATGTGTATCTGAAGCAGCCATCAAAGCCTCGATTGCAAATGTTGATGCATGTATAGCTGATATTAATGAGGACTTACTTGCTGATGCGGCTCTTCCAGTGCCTGACCACTGACCATATGCCTGAAGATGATCACTTTTGGTATGATAAGGAACATCCTGTGATAGAGGAAGGTTCTTTGTTTCGTTCGATGAAAGAGTTTAGGATGCTTATGAGAACATTTGCTATTAGAGGTAAGTTTGACATTAAGACTAAGGATAGTGACACTACTAGGTATGTGGGTCACTGTAAAGGAATTGGATGTCCTTGGCGTATAATTGCTAGAACGATAGAAGATGGCAAAACAATCAGGGTATAAACTTATCTAACATTAATCATTTTTTATGTTGAGACAATTTTTATAAATTACTTGCACCTAATGGTTGGTATTGTGCAGGTTAACAAGATAGTAAAGCCTCATAAGTGTTCATCAACCGCTAAAGTGATTACAAGCATGGCAGACCAAGCATGGGTGGCAGAAAAGGCAATTGGGTATCTTCAAACTGAACCAAACATTGGTGGCATGGAGCTCCTAAAAAAGCTACAAGCAGAGTACAAATGTACTATTGGGTATGATACTGTACACAGGGGAAAAGAAAGGGCCGCAGATATGTTATATGGAACCTGGGGAAAATGCTTTCAGAATTTATTCAACTTCAAAGCTGAGATTGATAAGAGATCTCCGGGTAGCATTGTTGAGGTTGATGTCAAGAGGAAAAAAGGTGGAGTGTATTTCCGGAGATTTTTTATGGCACTTAAGCCATGCATTGATTGCTTTTTGGCTGGTTGTGGACTGGAAAGTGGAATGGTCAATTGGCGGCATGTACAGCACTAGACGGACAAAACTGGATGTTTCCTTTAGCATTTGGTTTCTTTGGTACGGAGACTGAGGAGAACTGGGTTTGGTTTATGCAACAACTACATAAGGCAATAGGACATATTCAAACTCTAGCTATTTGTACTGATGCATGCAAAGGGTTAGAGAATGCAGTTAAAATTGTTTTTCCTCAAGTTGAGCAAAGGGAATGCTTTAGGCATCTAATGGCAAACTTCAAAAAGAAGTTTCATGGAGATGTTTTTGGTCGCATGTGGCCAGCTGCCAAGGCTTACCGTCTAGAAACATTTAACTACCATATGGGCAAGATTTTCGAAGCTGAACCTACGGTGAGTACCTACTTGTGTACTTATCATAATTTCAAGTGGATGAGATGCGACTTCAACACAGAAATAAAATGTGATTACATTCACAATAATCTAGCTGAGTGCTTCAATAGTTGGATCAAAGAAACAAAGGATCTGCCCATGGATGAGCTAGCAGACAAAAAAAGAGAGAAAATTATGATACTTGTTGAGAGGAGGAGAAGGATTGGGGAAATGCTCCGGGGAGAGACGCTGCCTGCCATCATTCAACAAATAAATAATAGAACTAGACAACTTGACCATTTGGTTGTTGGAAGATCAACCAGAGAAAGTTGTGAGGTCAAGGACACCAGCAAGAAGAATCTTAGGCACGTTGTCAAAATAGGTGCCTATGAGTGCACTTGCCTAGAATGACAGCACACTGGAAAGCCCTGTGAGCATGCACTTGCATTTCTTATAAAGAGAGCAGATGTGAACTTTCAACCATATGTGCATGACTACTACTCTGTGAGTAGGTTCCGGGCTGCCTATGCTGGAGAGATTGAACCAATCACAGACAAGTCTCAATGGCCTCAGGTCACTCTAGATTTTGAGATGATACCACCAGATTTAAAAAGCTCTGTTGGGAGAAGGAGGAAACAGAGGATCAAAAGTTGTCTTGAAGACGGTGGTGGTGGCGGCAAACGGAAGAAAAAAGACGATGATGGCAAACTAAATGAGCAAGGAGGTGGTGCCAAAGAGAAGGAAAAAGAAAAGAAGAGATTTGGCACCAAAAACAGGTGCAAACAATGTGGAATCTTGGGGCACAGAAAAGCAACTTGTAAAAAGAAGGAAGCTAATGAGAGGTAACCCATGTACTAGTACTACTACTCCTATATATCATCTACATTAGTATGAAATTAGTATTAATATACCATTTCTAATGTCATGTCTGATTGAACTTTCTAGCGACGTGTCTGCTCACGAGCTCGCTCCAGCTGTTGTTGCGACACCCACACGCACAACAACAATCACAGTGCCTCCCAGCCTTCATAACAGCCCTGGGCCTATTACAAGGAGGTAACTGTTTATATTTTCCATATGCACATTTGATTCATGCAAAAGAAATCCGGCTTTTGTAACGTATGTGTAAATATACAGGAGACTTGCTATGGCCATAGCCGAAGGCAATGCATCACAACCATCTGGAACAACGAATGTTTCTGCACCATCGCCTACTTCTCACATCCATTCAAGCTCTACGGCATACAAGAAAAAAATTACCCCAAGGAGGAAGAAGATGTAATTTCTGAGATACAAACTTAGAATTATTGTTATTTTGCTTGATGTAAACTCAGATTAAACTGTTATGCCATTTGAACCGAGCAGTCCTTTTTATGACATCGAATTCCATGTACTGAGTGGATACTTGTTTTCAGTTTAATATTTTTACCTATGAAAGTTGTTATATGCTGCCAAGTTCTACCGAAGTACATATGCAAGATGCATAAAAAGCATCATATATAGATGCCTGACCTGTGGTTTAATTAGAAAATGCACTTCAGTGTACCCAGCCTGATGATTGGAGCATGCCCAGCCCAGCTGCTAATTAGTATCAACAATGCCGTTCAGGCTAGCTATTAGTAACGTAGTAGCAACGAGCTCACACAAAAATTTGTACAGATCCATCAACCACCGAAGGATTTTTTTTTACCTGAGCGACAACGGCGGCCGCTGTAGTCTTCCTGGAGCCTCCCTTGTCGAGCTTCAGGGAGTGCCGGCGCCTGCCGGACCAGACGCCACCTACGGCGGGGAGTGGCAGCTGCAACTACGAGTATTTTGCTCGGCGAGCAAACGGCGCCATCCGCCTATTCCGCAACTCCAAGCTGCAGCGGAGCTACCGGACCGCCGAGATGCAGAGGAGCCGCAGCGCCTCCGAGCTGCAGCAGGAGCCATCCCGCGTCTCCGAGTTTAACGGGAGCCCCCGCCGCCGAGCTGCAGCGGTAGCCTCCGCCAAGATGGGGTCCAAGTATCCTCGTCGGCCTCCTGCAGGATCTCACTTCAGTACGTGTACAGTGGGGAGAGAGGAACGGGAGAAAGGGGATGAACTGGGGAGATGAACTGTTAAGTGGAACCAAAGACAAATAGTCCAACACGGGGAGACTAGTAGGACGTAATTGCAATTTGCCACAAGGGCAGTACAGTCATTTCGCATGGTGATAATTGGGATAAAAAATGAGAAATGATTACAATAATTAAAAAGGGCATATTATCAATAGGAAAAGAAAAAGTAGGGCAAATCATCAAACAGAATATAAAGCAGGGCAAATTATCAACTGCCCAAATAAAGTGGGGCATATTATCCAATCTCCCCACCGCCACCCGTGTGCAGCTCCGCCATCGCCTCCCTCCATTGCTGATCTCCATCTTATCTCTTTCTGCAAGGGGGGCTCGTCCTTACATGGTGCTCAACCGGGGATTGAGATTTGGAGGGAGACTAGGGAGACCCCGGCGAAAACGAGCGTGCTAGCGGAGGCTCCGGGAATGCAGGGTGATAGGGCCCAGTCTATGCTCCCGTTGTGTTGTTGGTGAGCTTCTTCACCCTTCCGGTTGTGCTGTTGGTTCCAGTCTATGAGCAATTTTTTTTGTTTATTTCTGTCGACCAGATGCTCAGATCTAGCTAGGCTCCTATATAGATTTTTTTAAGCTTTTAAATTTGTTGTGTGCCTCGGATAAGTTACTGCAAATGGGATTATTGTTCCTGCTCAGGAGATGCTCTCTGACCTGACTAGAGTCAATAGAAAGATTTTTTTTTCCATTCTTAGTTTGTTTGCTACCTTGCTCTTTCCTTGTCAAGAAAGGGATCAATTTGTCCTGGAGCTCATGTCCCCTTTATAAAGGAGATTTTTGTTCCTTTGCTTGATGTGTTTCCCTCCTTTCAATTGTAGGATTTTCGGGATGGGCCTTCCTATCCATAAGTTTGTCTTTATACTGCATATTAATTCACTCTTTTGGGTAGGTAACTAAACTCCTGTAACTTCACTGAATCATTGAAGTTGTGTTTCTCAATCTGAGTTTTGCTTTACAACAACTTGATTGCTTGTGTATTTGTGTACTTTTCTGCATATACATACAACTCTGAATATTGTTCCGTTCCTTGATAAATACATCGCTCTACAGGGTTGCTTAAAGAAGTTAACTCTTCTTCATAGCAGTTTTTCAAATGCCCTGATGGGATGACCCTAAACATGGATAGTTTAACTTGGTATATCAGCTCAAACACCTGATCGGCAAAATGGAGTTCTATTGGTCCTAACTGCCGTTCTAAATCCTTCAAAAAGAAAAGGAAAAGTGATATACTAAATAAACTATCTGCTCTATTATTTTTATTTTTAGTCTTTCTTCCATCCATCTATTTATAGTACCCTGGGTAGCTACAGCATTGATGCTCTTTCTTTCTCCGTACGGAAGCTTCTGGACGGGATTTAGACAAGGAAACGGAGACCCGTGCAAAATCGAGCATCCTGGTGGTGCCTCGACCAAAGCGGGTCGACGGATAGCGCCGGTGAGCACGGAGCATGGTGCAGCGAGTTGGATAGGCGGTAAGAGAGGTGACCACGGGTGTGGCTTGGGGAGCTCCGCACACATGAAGTGATGATGAGTGCATCCGACCCCACCATGCTGCTGGTCCTGGAGAACAAGGTATTGGCATTTGTCATTGTACAACACTAGCGAACCGGCAAGCAATGAAGTTGTTTATTCCATTCCCCTGTAAACTATGAACTGAATGGCTACTGTGTTGATGTATATTTGTTTAACTGAAGTTTAGTTTTATTATGTCCATACCTTTGATTCGTTCTACTTTAGTGTGGTCTGAGATATAATGATTTATTATATGTGTATCACATATCTATTTATACTTAGTTTGGAAATTGCAGCATCCTCTCCTAACTGTCTGAATGGGGGCTTTTAGCTAATTATTACCAAGCACTTAAATTTCTAAAACTGAAAAGATATTAAAGAAACACAAACTGTTTCAGAATACTCCAGGATTGAATTTGGTCATTGCGCCTTAATAAGATATCAATCAAAAGCTTAGTGAAAAATAAATATATTACCAACGCGAGGTACTGAATTAAAATGTGCATCTACATCTTATTGTACAGAACAAGCTTACTTATTTTAATTAAAGGGGTATATATATATATATATATATATATATATATATATATATATATATCAAATCAGTATAGTCCTTTTTAACTTTGAGCTAACACAGAAAATTGTATAGAGAAAATTTACGATCGCATTTTGAAAACTCTATTGCATAGTTTGAACCTTCAATTTTCATTACTAAAAGGATCGTTGGTATTGCCAAATTGCCAAGCATTTATTTTCAATTACTCTTGGTTTGGCATGGACACTGTGTCATTTGGCGCCATTCGATGCCCAACTCCTATCATTTGTTGCATTTATCTATTCTAGATAAAATGAAATGAATCTTCAGTGTTGGGACTAATGATTGACACTTGTTGTCTAAATGCAGTACATGCGCATTGCAGCGGTAATGTTGTTAACTGTCCCTGTATATTCCTTAGTTAGATGTCTAATAAATCAAGAATTTGACACTTGTCAGTAAGTTCAGTATATCATCGTTTACTTAGACAAAATACATCATGGTCAAACAATACACATATTTCACAAGTAGAAAAGGCATACAAATATTAATTTCCAGTAAAATGATGAAGTGTTCAGATATATCAATGCTTTCACCTCACTTGTCATGCTGTTATGAACTATATTTTTTGTGTAATTGCTATATCAGAATCGAAGTAACCCATTCGACGCTTGACTGTATCTTAGCATGCTTATTGAGTACATTCCTTATGTCATTTTTACAGATAAATTATTTTGTGTCAAGTATCGCTTTTTGCCATATGGACATGACAAGTTGTCATACATCGGCCTGTCAAATTTATCGGGTGCCAAGTTCACTTGCCATATTCTCAATTTTGTTTCTTCTAATTTTGGTGTTGGTGTGTGTATTGTTAGTGAAAATATGCTCATAGTTTTTTTTAAAATATGTGTACGCCATTAACTGATGTCATTGTGTTTTCCAAGGGTATATGAACCAGAAATGATGTGATATACTTGGTTATTTGAACATGAAGGTCAACCGCGGGGTGGCGCGACATGGGTGAGCTGAAATTGTTCTACTGATTCCTTGATGCTCTGTTCATTGCTTTGTTCTTATTTTATCGTTCTTTATTTGCTTTGTTCTTTCCTACAAGAAGATGCCGAGTCGTGTAATATGTTCAAAGAAGTGAGAATCTGCATTTTATGAATGTTTTCTTCTTTCTTCATTGTTACCTCAAGTCAGTGAATTCAGTTAAGTTGTACTGAGCAGCTTCATACGCATGATTTCTCCATCTACACATCTTATTCAGTCACGAGGCCATTAAGATCTTTTTGACATTTATAAAAAGGGTGATGCCAATTAGACGTTACCGTGTCCAACTTGATCTTTAACTTGCTATTACTGTTGGGATCTGCACATTCAAGGATTTTTCATTAAATCATCGGTTCACCAGTTCTTTGTTACTTGAGATATTGTGATAAACTTATATCATTGTTTACTATACATATGTCTAGATAATGCCTGCAGGCTCATTACAAGCTTCAGCTGGATCAAATAGTGGGCCTTCTATATATATATATATATATATATATATATATATATATATATATATATATTCAGCTGTATCATTTCTTACTATATATATCTTTCTGTTGACCAGACGAAACCATACATGGATCCTTTGCCTCCTTTATTGCTCAGACCCCATGATACAACCTCGGCGGCTGTCCAGCGACTAACAGGTAATTTCTCTTTCAATTTGATGATGATGCATGAGAATCAGTTATATGATTGCAGCTTATAAAAACAGATGTTGGATGTCCCTTATGTGATGTGCTTATTTACCATGATAGATGCAATTGCTTATTAGTAGGTGCTCTCCGAATCCTTCTTTAACTAATTTACTTTGAAGTTCGGACAAAGGAGACTATAACTTTTTATATTCGTTCTATCATGGATTCCCTCTCTAGGCTATGTACGTTTCAGAAATAGGTACACACCTAGGAGAAGCCTGAGACCTAATAATAGTGCTAAGCAATTACTCTGATTGTCATTCTATGCTATCATCACAACACAGGTGAATAGACAGTCAACAAATGTGTAATCAGCTTTCCCTGGGTCCTGCATCATCTACAAATAATCAAATTTTGTGGCGAGCGTCTTATAAGTCAGCATACCTATTTCTCTACACTGGATAGCTTTTATTGTGACTACAAAGAATATACTTTGAGGATGGCATGCCAATTGTTCTATGTCTTGGGTATGAAGTAATTTCTAAAATGTCTTAGGTTTCCCTGTAAATTTCTACAAATTTATGGCATGTCGTTAAAACCTATAGGGTCCTCCACCTATGGTGAAAATAGCTCACATGATGATGTTGGATATTCTTCTACAAACTTCTGGCCTACCAGTGGCTGAGTATCGAAGCAAAATGTGACAGTTGCATGATGTGCTTGACTGTTTATTTGCATACAGCAATATCATCTTTTGGAGATATAAACAGCCGTATGGCTGTTACATGAGACCATGTCGGAAGACCCTGCTGCTATGTAAGGAAAAGGATTCATGATACCCGCGGTGAAAACAGAGATAAGATGATACAGTTAGAGCAGCATTGAGAAACCAAGGACACGAAATGAGTCTGAAAAATGCTATGGGCTGATTCGTTCTAGCTAGGTACATGCACGGCTTCTCTTATATATATGCAACGTAACAACGCGGATAAGTAGAACTGTTGTGATGTTGCTCTATTATAAGTACAAATAACTCATGGTTATCTTTTCTTTTGTTTACAGGCTATGTGTGGTAGAAGTTGTACTCACAGGAAGACTATCGTGCTTTGTATAAACCACGTTCTATGATTCACTTCTATTATGCTTATTTACATTCCAGTGTTAGGACTGAAATCCATCTATTTAATGAATTTGGTTGTATTGGCATTACCTATTTGACTTAGGCTTGGTTCATCACATATAGCCTGTTTTTCTTGTAACCCGCTACTTGTATGACCTAAAACTGTCATGTATAAGGCAAGTTATTAGCAATGTTTCACATTTTCTTACTTGCAATACTATGCTTGCATGTTCAGGTCTTCCAAGACCTAAATCATCAAAAATCCAGCACACACAACACTTTTTACTTTTGAACTTTGGTTACCCTGATACAAGCTTCCGTTCATTTTGTTTATATCAAGTGGTTAGAATAGTTACCATACGTGCTTGCTCAAAACTAAACCTACTGATAAATGGAGTACTTTCAAAGTGCATATGGTTCTGAAAAATTCACATTTTTTTCAAACATGACATGGTCTTGAAATGGGACTCTCCTACCAAATTAAAATGTGTAGGTATATCTCATTGTAGACAACAAGCCTCCATTCTTTTTTATTAAAGGGGTTAAATTTATTATCATATGTGCTTGCCCACTACTAAACCAACTAAAACATGAAAATACTTTTCATGCTGAACATGGATTCAGTGGGTCTCTGCGCCATTTGGCGCAACGGTCCTGAAGTGGCATGGTTTAGCGGATGGTCCTTGCAGCATGAAACTATTTTCATCGATAACATGGCTTTCTGCGGGTCTCTGCGCCATTTGGCGCAACGAATCAACTAGTGATCATAAAAGACGTTACTCATATAAATAGAACAACCATTATTCTCTGATTTAAATGAATAATCGTCTCACATCAAACAAGATCCAGATATAATTTTCATGCTCAACACTGGCACCAAATAACAATTATTTAGGTCTAAAACTAATCCTGAAGGTAGATGTAGAGGTAGCGTACCAACGACGATCACATCGACTTTGGAACCATTTCCCACGCGCATCGTCACCTCGTCCTTAGCCAATCTTCGCTTAATCCATAGCCCCTGTTTCGAGTTGCAAATATTAGCAACAGAAACAGTATCAAATACCCATGCGCTACTGCGAGCATTAGTAAGGTTCACATCAATAACATGTATATCAAATATACCTTTCACTTTGCCATCCTTCTTCTCCGCTAAATACTTGGGGCAGTTCTGCTTCGAGTGACCAGTCTCTTTGAAGTAGAAGCACTCAGTTTCAGGCTTAGGTCCAGACTTGGGTTTCTTCACTTCAGCAGCAACTGGCTCGCTGTTCTGCTTGAAATTCCCCTTCTTTCCATTACCATTTTTGTTGAAACTAGTGGTCTTGTTGACCATCAACACTTGATGCTCCTTCTTGATTTCTATCTCCGCAGCCTTTAGCATTGCGAAGAGCTCGGGAATAGTCTTATCCATCCCTTGCATATTATAGTTCATCATGAAGCTCTTGTAGCTTGGTGGCAGTGATTAAAGAACTCTGTCAATGACACTATCATCAGGAAGATTAACTCCCAGCTGAGTCAAGTGGTTGTGGTACCCAGACATTCTGAGTATATGTTCACTGGCAGAACTATTCTCCTCCATTTTGCAGCTGTAGAACTTATTGGAGACTTCATATCTCTCAATCCGAGCATTTTCTTGAAATATTAACTTCAACTCCTGTTACATATCATATGCTCCATGACGTTCAAATCGTCGTTGAAGTCCCAGTTCTAAGCCGTAAAGCATGGCACACTGAACTATCGAGTAGTCATCAGCTTTGCTCTGCCAGGTGTTCACAACATCTGGCGTTGCTCCGGTAGTGGGTTTGTCACCTAGCGGTGCTTCCAGGACGTAATTCTTCTGTGCAGCAATGAGGATAATCCTCAAGGTACGGACCCAGTCCGTGTAGTTGCTACCATCATCTTTCAACCTAGCTTTCTCTAGGAACGCATTAAAATTCAATGGAACAACAACACGAGCCATCTATCTACAACAACATAGACATGCAAAATACTACTAGGCACTAAGTTCATGATAAATTAAAGTTCAATTAATCAAATTACTTAAGAACTCTCACTTAGATAGACATCTCTTTAATCATCTAAGTGATCACGTGATCCATATCAACTAAACCATGTCCGATCATCACGTGAGATGGAGTAGTTTTCAATGGTGAACATCACTATGTTGATCATATCTACTATATGATTCACGCTTGATCTTTCGGTCTCAGTTTTCCGAGGCCATATCTGCATATGCTAGGTTCGTCAAGTTTAACCCGAGTATTCTGCGTGTCCAAAACTGGCTTGCACCCGTTGTATGTGAATGTAGAGCTTATCACACCCGATCATCACGTGGTGTCTCGGCACGACAAAGTGTAGCAACGGTGCATACTCAGGGAGAACACATGTGCCTTGAAATTTAGTGAGATATCAGCTAATAATGCTACCACCGAACTAAGAAAAATAATATGCATAAAGGATAAACATCACATGCAATCAATATAAATGATGTGATATGGCCATCATCATCTTGTGCCTTTGATCTCCATCTCCAAAGCACCGTCATGATCACCATCATCACCGGCTTGAGTCGTCTCGCCAACTATTGCTTCTACGACTATCGCTACCACTTAGTGATAAAGTAAAGCAATAACATGGCAATTGCCTTTCATACAATAAAGCGACAACCATATGGCTCCTGCTAGTTGCCGATAACTCTCTTACAAAACATGATAATCTCATAAATAAAATTTAGCATCATGTCTTGACTTTATCACATCACAACATTCCCTGCAAAAACAAGTTAGACGTCCTCTACATTGTTGTTGCAAGTTTTACGTGGCTGCTACGGGCTGAGCAAGAACCGTTTTACCTACGCATCAAAAAACCACAACGCGGTATAGTCATTGCTTTTTGATCTTCAGAAAGAACCATGTTTATTGAATCCGATTCAACTAAAGTTGGAGAAACTGACACCCACTAGCCACATGTGTGCGAAGCACGTCGGTAGAACCAGTCTCACGTAAGCGTACACGTAATGTCGGTCTGGGCCGCTTCATCCAACAGTACCGCTGAATCAAGAACCAACTAGTGACGACAAGCAATATGTATATACCCACGCCCACAACTCCTTTGTGTTCTACTCATGCATATAACATCTACGCATAGACCTGGCTCTGATACCACTGTTGCGGAACACAGTAATTTCAAAAAAATTCCTATGCACACGCAAGATCTATCGAGGTTATGCATAGCAACGGGAGGGGAAGAGTGTTGTCCACGTACCCTCGTAGGCCGTAAGCGGAAGCGTTATGACAACACGGTTGATCTAGTCGAACATCTTCACGATCCGACCGATCCTAGCACCGAAGGTACGGCACCTCCGCGATCTGCACACGTTCAGCTCGGTGACGTTCCACGAACTCTAGATCCAGCTGAGTGTCAAGGGAGAGTTTCGTCAGCACGACGGCGTGATGATGGTGATGATGAAGCTACCAAAATAGGGCTTCGCCTAAGCACCGCTACGATATGACCGAGGTGGATTATGGTGGAGGGGGGCACCGCACACTGTTAAGACAATGATCAACTTGTGTGTCTATGGGGTGCCCCCTCCCTCGTATATAAAGGAGTGGAGGAGGGGCAGGGCCGACCCTCTATGACGCGCTCTAGGGGAGTCCTACTCCCACCGGGAGTAGGATTCCCCCCTTCCAAGTAGTAGGAGTAGGACAGAAGGAAGGGAAGGAGAGAGGGAAGGAAAGGGGGGGGGGGGGCGGCCCCCACCCAAATCGGATTGGGCTAGGGGGCGCGCCTCCCACCTTTTCCCTTCCTCTCCTCTATTCCACTAAGGCCCAATAAGGCCCATACACTCCCCGAGGGGTTCCGGTAACCTCCCGGTGCTCCGGAAAATGCCTGAACTCATTCAGAACCATTCCGATGTCCAAACATAGGCTTCCACTATATCAATCTTTATGTATCGACCATTTTGAGACTCCTCGTCATGTCCATGATCACATCCGGGACTCCAAACTACCTTCGGTACATCAAAACACATAAAATCATAATACCGATCATCACCGAATGTTAAGCATGCGGACCCTACAGGTTCGAGAACTATATAGACATGACCGAGACTCATCTCCAGTCAATAACCAATAGCGGAACCTGGATGCTCATATTGGTTCCTACATGTTCTACGAAGATCTTTATCGGTCAAACCACACAACAACATACGTTGTTCCCTTTGTCATCGGTATGTTACTTGCCCGAGATTCGATCATCGGTATCTCAATACCTAGTTCAATCTCGTTACTGGCAAGTCTCTTTACTCATTCCATAATGCATCATCCCGCAACTAACTCATTAGTCACTTTGCTTGCAAGGCTTATAGTGATGTGCATTACCGAGAGGGCCCAGAGATACCTCTCCGATACTCGGAGTGACAAATCCTAATCTCGATCTATGCCAACTCAACAAACACCATCGGAGACACCTGTAGATGATATTTATAGTCACCTAGTTACGTTGTGAAGTTTGATAGCACACTAAGTGCTCCTTCGGTATTCGGGAGTTGCATGATCTCGTAGTCATTGGAACATGTATAAGTTATGGAGAAAGCAATAGCAACAAACTAAACGATCATCGTGCTAAGCTAACGGATGGGTCAAGTCAATCACATCATTCTCCAATGATGTAATCCCGTTAATCAAATGACAACTCATGTCTATGGTTAGGAAACATAACCATCATTGATTCAACGAGATAGTCAAGTAGAGGCATACTAGTGACACTCTGTTTGTCTATGTATTCACACATGTACTAAGTTTCCGGGTTATACAATTCTAGCATGATTAATAAACATTTATCATGATATAAGGAAATATAAATAACAACTTTATTATTGCCTCTATGGCATATTTCCTTCATATAAACGGGTTGAAAAAACAAATATGTGTCCTTGGTTGCATGCTTAGGTCCCATGCAAGAAATGGGAATGAATGTCACACACCCTGCCACCGTCACTCGGTCGCAAACATTGAGATACCTGGTTTTTAAATTCTAGTAAATCCAAAACTCGCTTGAAATTCATGAATCTTGGCATGCTATCATGGAGCGGCATCAACATGCTGTGGTAAAAATTTTGTCCCATTTCGGGCAGGTTTGGTTATAAGCTTCTCACAAACCAGAGCTTCTCACAACAAGCGTGATGGTTTCGGTAGGGAACGTGCCACCTTTGGGGATGAAACGATATCCGTTGCCTCTTATTGCTTTCAAAAAAATTCGAGTGTCAACATAGAACAATAGGAGTTTTGTGGTTAATTTTGGAATTTTTTGGGGTTCGTTTGGACATTTTTATACACTAACTGGGTTTCCCAGGCATTTTATGCGCATAATTCAAATTTGAACTACATGCACATTCTCCAGTGCATATAAACTGGTTGAAAAATCAAATCCGTGTCCTTGGTTGCATGCTTAGGTCCCATGCAAGAAATGGGAATGAATTTCAAACACCATGCCACCGTCACTCGGCCGCAAACATTGAGATACCTGATTTTTAAATTCTAGTAAATCCAAAACTCGTCTGAAATTCATGAAACTTGGCATGCTATCATGGAGCGGCATCAACGTGCCGTGGTAAATTTTTTGTCCCATTTGGGGACGGTTTGGGTATAAGCTTCTCACAAACCTTAGCTTCTCACAACAAGCGTGATGGTTTCGGTAGGGAATGTGCCACCTTTGGGGACGAAATGACATCCGTTGCCTCTTATTGCTTTCAAATTTTTCGATTGTCAACATAGAACAAACCGGAGTGTTGTGTTCAATTTTGGAATTTTTCGGGGTTCGTTTGGACATTTTTATACATTAACTGGGTTTTCCTGACATTTTATGTGCATAATTCAAGTTTGAACTACATGCACATTCTCCGATGCTTATAAACTGGTTGAAAAATCAAATATGTGTCCTTGGTTGCATGCTTAGGTCCCATGCAAGAAATGGGAATGAATTTCAAACACCCTGCGACCGTCACTCGGCCGCAAACATTAAGGTACCTGGTTTTTAAATTCAAGTAAATCGAAAACTCGTCTGAAATTCATGAAACTTGGCATGCTATCATGGAGCGGCTTCAACATGCCGTGGTAAAAAATTTGTCCCATTTGGGGTAGGTTTGGGTATAGGCTTCTCACAAACCTTAGCTTCTCACAACAAGTGTGATGGTTGCGGTACGGAACATGTCACCTTTGGGGACGAAACGATATCCGTTGCCTCTTATTGCTTTCAAAAATTTTCTAGTGTCAACATAGAACAACAGGAGTGTTGTGTTTACTTTTGGAATTTTTTGGGGTTCGTTTGAACTACATGCACAAGCTCCAATGCATATAAATTAGTTGAAAAATCAAATCTATGTCCTTCGAGGCATAATTAGGTCCCATGCAAGAAATGAGAATGAATTTCAAACACCAGGGCACTGTTGATTGCCGGCAAAATGTTGAGATACTTTGTTTTTAAATTCTAGTAAATCCAAAACTTGTCTAAAATTCATGAAACTTGGCATGCTATAATGGAATGGCACCCTGCATGCTGTGGTATTTTTTGTGTCCGTTTTGAGAGAAGGCACACTCGAATAACAGCCAACAAAGGCATTTTGAAAGAAATAGCTGCCGCTGTAACATCTCAAACGTTTTGTATAATTTAAATTGTGTCGTTCTGTTAACCATTCATGTGACGCCATGTCTCACTCTTTTAATGGCTAGGAGGTGCCGTGCGGATAGGTGCTTGAGTGCTTGACTAAACGGAAGGAGTGCCGACAGCTTTCCCAGGAAGCCAAGAGAAAATGTGCCGAGAAGGATTTCTGCAGCTCTTGATCGCAAACGTTTTAGATAGAACACCCGTATGCAAAGGTAGAGCTATGGTCTTCCCCCTTAAATTGAGGGAAAATTCGCAGCGCAGGATTTGTGCATCCCTTCAACGCAAGCGGTTGTTTTGGATGACCCGTCTGCAACCACATACAAACAATTTGGTAAGATTTGCATCTGTCATATTGGGCATGTTTCCATTTGTCAAACTAGAAAGATTGACATTTGATGACCTAGTAACATTGCCATTTGTCAATCCTTGTAACACTGCGATTTGTCAAAATATGCAGCTAGAAATTACTAGAACTATCTAATAATTGCAACTAAAATTCAGTAACTAAGCATAGATTTCATTTATAGATTAAGCATCCATTCTTAATTTACAAAAACAGTTCAACTCGACAGCTGAACCGACCAAACTTTTCCCCAATTGTTGCCAATCACGTACTGAAATAGCTAGTTCAAATATATATACTAGCTAATTTTAAGTACGTTGTACAGTTTGACCACACATCTATAGTCAGATGAACTGAACAAAAATAGCCCAAAATACTACTACCACCACGGAGGCGCATTGTGCTACTTCCGGCAGCCTCTCCTCTCCCGAGCGTGCTCAGTAAGAGGCAGAGGAGGGGGAGGAGCCTATCGACGAGCTGGAGAAATGCAATACGGTGCCTGCCGCTGCTACACGTTCAGCGACGCTCGCCAGCTCGAACGCCCACTGCCGCTCCAGACGATCCCTCTCGAAGCGGCCGGACTGCTCGTAGATCTCCTGATTCCTCACCTCTGCGTCGGCGTGTTTTGCGGCCACGGCTGCGGTAAGGCTCTTTGCATCCTCGACGAGGCGCCCCTCCTCCTCCCGCAGGAACTCGATGTAGTGGGCAAGGTCGCTGACGCACGTGTGGGCCTCCACCTCCGCCTCCCTCCTTCGGGTGGCGGTGGCGGAGCGGGTGATGATCCCGGTGGTCGACGGTGGGCTAGCGGCCACGGCGGCCGACGATGGGGTGGCGGCCACGACCACCACCTCCTGCCTTCGGGCCGCGGTGGCGGAGCGAGTGATGGCCACGGTGGCCGGCAGTGGGGTGGCGGCCACGACGGCCACCTCCCGCCTTCGTGTCGCGGCGGCGGAGCGGGAGATGGCCCTGGTTTTCGACGGTGGTGTGGCGGTAACGGCGGACGGCAATAGCTGCCGACGGGCAACGGTGGCAGAGCGTGTGGTGGGTGTTCCCTACACTACACCGGGGACTGCGCCGCCGCTGCGGTGTAGCCTCCCAGCTGGAGCGTCCTCTAATGACGGCAGAGTGGCTGAGAGACGACGACAGACCCGTGCCATTGGCGATTGTGGAAGAAGCACATGAGATAAGCTATAGGGAGGGAGGGGAAAATGCGACGCAAGACTCGCCGGCCGTGAGGGTTTACAGCAGGCCGGTAAGCATTGGGATTTTGGGGGATTTCACCGAGTCGGGCGGGAAGCTTGTGTGGGAACCTGTGAGGTTGCACGGGATCGGGCTCACCGACGATTCATTGGCGCCACTGTTTGGCCAAAAGAACGCCCCCGCGCGCTGCGCAAGCTTGCGCTGTAAGCCGTCTGCGGCAGCAGGGTGACAAGACGTGCGAGAGGAGGACGAAAGGACACGTACACATATGGTTAATACAAAAAAAACGTTTGCGGTTTAATTACCTACTATACCCCCGTCCCGGTTTATAAGTAGGATTTAACTAATAAAATACAAATGCATGTCGCCAAAGATTATATCATTGGAGTCGTATTTGAACATAGTTTCCAGCTATACAATTTTTGTAATATGCATTAACATTTTTTGGTTAAATTTAAGGTTATATACCAACAATCGTTTGCCCACAACACACACAGCTTATTCCATCACAAGCAGCTCGGATGGATCAACTGTATGCCACATATCGCACACGCAACTCTAATCTGATTCGTGCATGATGTCTTCGACATCGCTCGCACAGTTTGTCTTATTTGCCACGTATCACTGTGCCGGCCTCTGCTCTCCATTAGGCTCCGCGGCGCACTCTGCTCCTGTCCATCGGCACTCGGCTTGTGGACAACTTTTCCTTGCGTGTTCAACTACTATATGCATATATATGGTTGCCCGCCGTTGAGGTGACCGCGGAGCGCTCTGGTCGCGTCCCTCCACGCGCGCTCTGCCAACGGTTGGGCGTCTACATGATCTCGTCAGGGGCCCCATATGCATGCGGTTGCACCGCGCGCGTTGCCATGTGATGCAGTTACGTGTGGCACGATGGAGTTACACGCTGCAAATTAGAATTTCCATAAGGGCCTGCCGATATTCCTGGCCGTCCGGCTTCCCCTTTAATTCTCGCAGCCATTATAACCTTAGTCTCTTCAACCTTTCGATCGCGCCCCACAACAGAACAAGCACACCCACGATGACACATAGAGAGGGGATGTCCAGTGGCGCTCCAATGGAGTTCGGTGAGCATAGAGTGGATACCCATGCAAGGGAGACGGATCTCTTGGTGGTGTACACGATCGACCCGGCCATGGTGGATGACTACATCAACAACGTTGAGCAGTTGCTTGCTCGAGACAAGTACAAGGTGGTCGGCATCGACCTCCAGTACACCGCCGATCGTCTCGGCATAGATTAGAAGGTTGCAGTCGCCCAGTTGTGCGTGGGCCATCATGTCCTCATATACCATTACTGCATGGCCATAGAGCCTTGCGACCATTTCAACAGGTTTGTCAACAGCATCGACTACAAGTTCGCCATGGTGGAAACCACCGATGATGTAAACGCGCTCCGTGTTACGGGCTTGGCCTGCAAGGACCTTGTAGAAATCTGTGACCACTACAAGGTCTGGGGCAGCACGGAGAAGGACTCCCTGGTCGAACTCGCCTCGGCCATCATTGATCACTACTACGAAAAGATGAAGCAGGATGCCCAGAGAACAAGTCCCCTATCCTGGCATAGGGCCTGGATGTAGCAACTGGATGAACCTCACCTCAGGTTCGCGGCCAAGAGCGTGTACACATGGTATGAGATTCACAGGCGGATCGTTGACATGAGGAAGTGCCTTGTTACCAAAATCAACGAGCCCGGATCGAGCCACAAGCAGAGCAAGCATCGCAAGAAGTAGATGATGATCAGAGGATCGTTTATGCTAGTTAATCATGCATGTAATATATAGTTTACTTTATTGGTGTGTGGAAATGTCATATGTGTAGTAGCCATCTATATAATTATGCATGTAATAGTTACTTTGGTGTGTGCAAATGCCATGGTTGTAGTAGCTACCTATGTAAGTGGATGTTTAATTTTGTTATGCAAGCATGTCCTTATAAGTGTGTGTATATATGTTGTTGTTCTGTATGCAATCCCATTGCACAACACACACGTCTTATTAGCAGCAACCGTCTGTGTTATTATCGGTCTTCACACACATTTCTGATTACAGACCTATTCGTCGCGTATCACAAACATCTTGTTAAGTTGAACCGTTTATGTTCTCATGTCTCAACACAAACAGTTCATCCGAGTGAACCGCATGCCGTATATCACACACACCTTCATCTGGCTGACCGTTTCTTTTGTGTTGCCTAATCACAAACAGTTCATCAGAATGAACCATATGCTGTATATTGCACACACCTCCAGTTGGCTGCCCGTTTCTTTTGTTCCTCCTCATCGCAAACAGTTAATTGAACTCAACCGTATGCCCTGCATTGCACACACAACTAAAATCTGAACCGTGTTTGATGCATCCTCCATCGCAAAAGTTTTGCACCTTTTTGATGGTTTTTTACACCACCGACTGTGATTATGGCATCGCACACAGTTTCGTCGAAGGGTGTCCGATCATAGTGTCGCGTTAGCAGCATCCTGCAGTAGTGACATATGAATGCCTCTGGCAGTGCACCAGGATGTGCAATGATGTAGCGTAACCTGTATAATAATGAGGAATGGTAGCATTGCCACCAATATCATGTCAGCTCCATGATTATGCAAAGCAAAATGACAATGAATGTTCAAGTCATGTAATGAATAGTAACAATGGAAGTTGCATGGAAATATATCTCAGAATGGCGATGGACATGCCATAATAGGTAGCTATGGTGGCTATTTCGAAAATATATACTGAGGTTTATCTGTGAGAGAGTGTGTCATCCCACGGGGTTGGATGCACCAGTGAACTTTGCACCATGTCTCAATATGAGAGTGGGCAATGCACAATACTGAAGAGGCTAGCAAAATATGGATGGTGGACGTGCATATAGACCAGAATACTCACATTAGTCACAAAGAACTCAAATAATTATTGCAAAATTCTAGTAGCCCTCAGAGCAAGCACATGTTGCATGCCACTAGGGGGGAGGTTTCTATGAGTTAACCATTGCGCACCCAATTCTGAACGCACAAGGGCACCACTCTAAGACATCTCACGCTCACACTTCTTCACTAATACCATCAGCTACCGGTTTTGTCATTGATTTAACATGGCAGATGCCCTAGTGAAAGGACTTAGGTGTGGAGCCATCACAACTAGGTTAGCTTGAAGGGGTTGAATGGGACAAAGGACACAAAGAGTTTACCAAGGTTCAACCCCTCATAACGAGGTAAAACCCAATGTCCTGCCTTTAGTAGTATTGCTTGAGTCTGGATTACAAGGGAGCGAATACGCTTGACCTAGTTCTCGATTGATTGTTTCTTGAGTTAAACCGCCATCGAGTCTCACCTTTTTATACACAGGTCGAGACCCGGAGGCTTACAGTGTCCCGGCCGGCTCACACAACATGACCGGCTTGGTTTCTAACTAATCAAGTCTTATAGAGCAAGTCTTCATACGACGGTTCACATGCCCAGGTCTTGGGCCTTCACCAGCCTGCCTCCAAGAGCTGCCGTCTTTGCACTTCTCCTTGGGCCTCCTTGGACCTTCTTCATGTTAAACCCCCAACGGTGTAACCGGGCCCCTCCTGGGCGGGTCACACCTCAGAGTTATATCCCCAACATTAGGCCCTAGGTTGATTTGAACTTGTTCATATCAATCTTCACTGTTTTAGCTTAACAGACTGCATCAATGCCGATTTTTTTACAAACCGCTATAACCCGCCATGACATCATATAAACAAAATCATTATAACCCACCATGACGTCATGTGCACTACTTCCGCAGAAGGCCCAGGATATCTCGATGGATCTTTATCTTAATGGGCTTCCTGAGAATCGAGGCGCCCGCATTGTTAACATAATCATTTTGCCTCCTCGATTTCCGCACATGCCATCTGTAACACCGCCGATGTAACTTACCATATTTGTACTCCAACTCTTGCCATTTTCGGCTTTAAGTTATGAGATTCCCTCGTGGTTGTGTTTTGTCTTCGTTTTGCATTTTGTTCATGTCATGCATATCATATCATGTCATCATGTGCATTGCATTTGCATACGTGTTCGTCTCATGCATCCGAGCTTTTTCCCCGTTGTCCGTTTTGCAATCCGGCACTCCTACGGGCTCCGGCGCCCCCTTTTGTCTCCTTTCGTGAGCGGTGTTAAACTTTCTCGGAATGGACCGAGATTTTTCTAGCGGCCTTGGTACACCACCGGTAGACCGCCTGTCAAGTTTCGTGCCATTTGGAGTTCGTTTGATACTCCAATGGTTAACCGGGGAACTGTAAATGCCTCGTGTGTGTTGCAGCCCAACACCCCTCCAAAGTGGCCCAATAACCCATCCAAACCCCCTCCATCCTCTCGGCCGTTCGATCACGATCTCGTGGCCGAAAACCGCACCTCATTTGGACTCTCCTAGATCCCTCTACCTATAAATATGTGCCCCTCCTGAAATTTTCGCGCAGTCCAACCCTAACCTAGTCCCTCTCCGCCGCCGGACACGTCCGAGCGCAGCCGAACGCGTCCGCCACGGCCATCGGACCAGTCAGAAGCCGCCACGTGTCCCGTGCCACCTACCTCCACCGCCGGCCTGGCGAGCCCATAGCGGCCCCTCCAGGCCCGAGCCGCCCCGTGCCCCGTGTCTCCACCCGGCGCGTCTCCCCGCCGCCGTCCGCTTCTCCGCCGCCGCCGCCGACCCTCGCCGGCGCCCAGCGCCAGCCGGAGCTCCCCAGCGCCGCCCGGAGCTCCCACGGCGCCGCCCCGCCGCCTAGAGGTCGCCGGCGAACCCTCCTCCGCTTTGGGCACCCACCGTCGCGCCGGATCCGCTCTTCCCCGCAACTCCGGCGAGCTCCAGTGATTCCGGCCACCGCCTCTTCTTCCACTCCGGCCAGCATTTCTGGTGAACCTCGGGCCCGGTGCAACCCAGATCTAGATCCAGATCCAGTCAAACCCTAGGTTGACCCCGATTTTCTCCCAAGTCTTTTCATCTGCTATTTTTTTCAAGAACTGTTCAACATGCCATAACTCCTCATCTGTAGCTCCGTTTTGTGCATGCCATATATCAAAATGTTCATAATGATACGCTCTTCATTTTTTTCCATTGTGACCTGCCTGTTTGAGTCCATCTTGATGCCCAAATTGTTGATGCAAGAGTGCTATAAAATGTTAGTTCCTGTTTCTTAGCAGAGTATGAGCATTTGTCATTTTTGCTACATTTATTGTGTGCTGCACATGGACTTGAGCTCTACATGTGTTTTGGGCTATGTCATGCCATCTTTACAGGGGTGTATGTAATGTATTTTTGTGATCAATGTGGTGACTATCACAAGCATGCAAAGTAGCTCTCGTGGTATTGCTGATTTCAGGGACTTAGAATTTCACCAAGTCATTTCCCTGCTGTTATTTTTATGCCATGTATTCATGTTGCTACACTGAGATCCATGCTTCTTTTGAGTATGTTCAGTAAGGATGATTTGGGCATATGGTTGTGCTCTACCCATCCATGCCCCTGTTTGCATTTATGGAGTGCCCTAGAATGACTCAATCTTGCTCTACTTTTGCTATAAAATGTTCCTGGCAGATTGTTTGCGTGTTAATCAATTTTTCCAAGGTTGTTGTAGTTGATCCATGCATGATATGAGTTTGTTCTTGCGCTGGTTAGCTTCATTAACATGTCTTCTTGCTGGTAGTATGCTTAGCTTGTCATGCAATGCCTTGTGTTGTGTGCATCCACCTCGCAAACATGCCTTCATAATTCTGATTATGCCATGCTCTGTTTTCTGCCAAGTCTGAATCTATTAACGAAACTTACTATGTTTACATGGGTACCATCATATTTCTGTGCCTTTTTGGCTTATGGTCACTAAGGGATTTTTGTTCTATGCTTTGAGTAGATTCATGACATGCCTTTGCTTGTTATGTTCTGTTCCTGTAGCATGTTGTTATCTTGCTCTAAACATTGCTTCCTGATGTTAATTCCTGACATGTTATTTTCACTAAGTCTGTGATGCTGATATCTTTTACACTTTTTCCATGCTTGTTTGAAGCTTCTGTTTTGTGATTTAGCCGTAGCTCAGTGTTAATATTTTGTCAAGCATCTTGAGTAGATCACTACCATTTGCTTTGTTGTTATGTTGGAGTGCAGTAGGTTAGTTTCTTGTTGCATTCTAGATGGCATCGTGCTGTTAATCGCAGAATTGTGCCATTATTGTTTTGCTTGCCATTTGCAAACCGTGCATCCGTTTCCGGTGATCTTTATATCGATTTCGACCGAAATCAACTCATCTTTCCAGCGGCACACTTGGTTTGCCAAGTTGATGCCTTGATCAATATTTTCCATCCGGAGCACGCATATGCATTGCATATCACATCCCGCATGGCATGCCATGTTTTGCATCATGTTGCTTGCGCATTGCACCGTGGTTGATTGTTGGTTCTTTTGCTTGTGTTCTTGCTTTGGGTAGAGCCGGGAGGCGAGTACGTGATCGAGGTACCCGTTGAGTATGCTTACGAGGATCAAGCTTTCGTCAACTCGGAGAACTTTGCAGGCAAGATGACCATACCCTCGAAATCACTTCTATCTGTAGCGACCAGACCTCAAACAGTCTGATCTCTGTGCTCCGGTGTCATCCCTGGATCAGTAATGCTGACACCACACAGTACTCGGAGGATTTATAGTAGAGTAGCAATCACACACTTATTACATCGAGTGTCTCAAAAAAGAACTTATTACAATAAATATGGCTTAAGGCCATCTAATAACGATAACAACGGAAGGCTTGGAAGATAAGTGGGTCCATCAACTCCAAAGGCATCACTGAGTATAGAACCACGACCTAAAACTCCTTAATCGTCGTCTGAAAAGTCTGCAACATTAACATTGCAGCCCGAAACGGGCCAGCACATGGAATATGCTGGCAATGTAACACATAGAGAGTAATGGAATGAAACAGCTATACTATATGCATATTTGGCTGGTGGAAAGCTCTATGGTTACAGTTTTGCGTAAAGCCAATTTTTCCCTACTTCAAAGGAATAAAATTTACTTAACTATCATGGTAGTTGTTAAACATTGAGAATGGTTGACAGCATTCTCAATCCCAATTAAGCATCATCATTAAACATAACCTAACAAAATTAATTTAGAGTAACATGTTGAGATTCACATGATAATTCAGGTACTAGATACTCAAGATGTCCATAACCGGGGACACGGCTAACCATGATTAGTTTATTACACTCTGCAGAGGTTTGCGCACTTTTCCCCACAAGACTCGATCGCCTCCGTTGGGTTTCTCGCACTACAGGGTGTTTGAGAAGACGGATGACCGAGACATAGTCTTTCAGAAGCGCTAGCACCTTACGATTGGGTAGACCGTACCACCTACATCCCCTACATCTGCTAGTCTACCACTGTAAGAGTTCGCACGACTTAGTCAACTATGCTAGAGCCCATAATAGCTTGTGGCTGCACACGGAAGTTTCTAGTATGAATAGTCTCATGATCCCTTTGAGCCTGGGTGGCGGTCCAAAAGAAAACAGGCAAGTCCTGGAATACCCAGGTGCCTCAATCCACCCAGATGTGTGTTTAAGTTGCCACCTTAGATAACCATTAATTAACAAAACTCACATCTGTCATGGATATCACTCACCCAATCCACGTCTACTAGCATAGCATGGCATAATAAGCAAACGTAGAAGTAACTCCCAAAGGTTTGATAATAAACAGGTAATAGGTACTACCTCATCTACTTCCCATCCCACAATTTAATTAGATCCTAACCATGCAATGTGTGAGGGTTGATCTAATGCAATAAAACCGGGTAGTAGAAAAGGTATGATCAAAGTGTTACTTGCCTTGCTGATGATCCGGGAAACCTAGCGATTCGAAGTAACAAGCGGCGCACTCCGGGTATTCTATCACAGACAAACAAACAAGCATACAATACGTACTCAACTAATGCACAGGTAAAACTCAAATAAGAGATCTAACCAGAAGGTTCAACTCAATAACTCCGGTTGGCAAAAGAATCAAATCGAACGAAGCAACGAAAGTCAAACGGCGAAAGAAAACAACTTCATTCTACTAATCTGGATCTAGGGAAAATTTTTATAGTAGCAAAATCTTGTTTAAGTTGGTTAAACGGATAGAGGGTTTTGAGATAAAACTCTAGGCGCTTGAATCGCCTGATTCTGATAAACGAGCAAAAAGTTATACTAAAAAGAAAATCGGATCAGGAATCGCGATCAGAAAAATCGCGGATTTAATCCGAGAAAAGAAAAACGACGAACGCTAACTAAATTAAATAAACCGGAGAAACTGATCTATTTAAAAAAACGAATCTAAAAAAACCGACAGAAAAACAGAACGGTTTTTCAAAAAAAAATAATAAAAAAAACCGGCACGGATTTCGAGGCGGTGTGCGGCGGCGAGGCGGCGCGGCGGCGGCTCGGGCTAGGGTTAGCTCTGGCTGGGCCTCCCCCCCGGCTTAAAATAGCCTAACGGGCCGGGAGTCCTAGTCGGACACGGCCCTAGGTCGGTTTGATTTTTTTTAAATAATTATGCGCAGAAGAAAAAATAAAAAGAAATACTAAACGGACTCCAAAAATTCCGAAATAAATTTTCACGGGCTTCTAAAATCAAGCCGCACAAGGTGAACATTTATTTGGGACCTAAATGCAATTTTGAAAAACGCACATTTTTCCTAAATTCAAATAAAACACCGAAAAACTCCGAAATAAAATCCTATTTGATTTTATTATTAAATCCTCAATATTTCTTTATTTTGGGTAAGATATTTTATTCCCTCTCTCATATTTTTGTAATAGAAATAATTGATGATAAAATAAATAAAATCAAATGATCCTATTCTCAAAATTTGAGAAAACTCAAATATGAAAATAACGAAATCCCCAACTCTCTCCGTGGGTCATTGAGTTGCGTAGAATTTCTAGGATCAACCAAAATGCAAAATAAAATATGGTATGCAATGGTGATCTAATGTATAACATTCCAAATTGGAAATTTGGGATGTTACAAACCTACCCCCCTTAAGATGAATCTCGCCCTCGAGATTCGGGTTGGCTAGAAAATAGGTGAGGGTGGTCCTTGAACAAATCTTCCTCTCGCTCCCAGGTGGCTTCATCCTTTGTGTGGTGGCTCCACTGAACTTTGCAAAACTTGATAACCTTGCTGCGGGTAACTCGACTGGCAAACTCGAGAATCTTAATTGGTTCTCCTCGTACGTCAAATCGTTATCCGACTGAATAGTTTCCAAAGGCACTGTGTCTCTCAAAGGTATGTCAGGCATCTCCGCGTGGCATTTCTTTAACTGAGAAACGTGGAACACATCATGAACTCCTGATAATCCTTCAGGCAATTCCAACTTGTAGGCCACTTCTCCCATACGCTCCAAAACTCGATATGGTCCTACAAATCGTGGTGCTAACTTCCCTTTAACTCCAAAACACTTTGTTCCCCGAAGTGGAGATACTTGAAGATAAGCTCTATCTCCAACTTCGTAAACTGTCTCCTTACGTTTAGAATCTGCATAACTTTTCTGTCTGGACTGGGCTACCTTGAGCCTATCGCGAATCAACTTCACCTTCTGTTCAGACTCTTTAATCAAGTCAGGTCCAAACAACTGGCGGTCTCCAACTTCGTCCCATGACAACGGTGTCCTGCACCTCCTTCCATACAAAGCTTCGAAAGGGGCCATCTTTAAACTGGTTTGGTAACTATTGTTGTAAGAGAACTCTGCATATGGCAAATTATCGTCCCAACTAGATCCATAATCTAGCGCACAAGCTCTCAGCATATCCTCCAAAATCTGATTGACTCTCTCGGTCTGTCCATCTGTCTGTGGATGAAAAGCTGTACTGAATTCTAGCCTGGTACCCAAAGTTTCGTGCAACTGCTTCCAGAACTTTGAGGTAAACTGGGTTCCTCTATCTAATACGATACTCCTTGGAACTCCATGCAAACATACGATCCTGGTCATGTGTATCTTTGCCAACTCAGCACTGGTGTAAGTGGTCTTTACTGGGATAAAATGAGCTACCTTCGTCAATCGATCAACTACAACCCAAATCGAGTCATAGCCTGAACGAGTCCTGGGCAATCCCGTGATAAAATCCATGCCTAGCTTATCCCACTTCCATTCGGGTATCGGCAATGGTTGTAACAATCCTGCTGGCTTCTGATGCTCTGCCTTTACTCTCTGACATACATCACAAACTGCTACATACTCCGCAATATCCTTCTTCATTCCGGTCCACCAAAAAATATCCTTCAGATCCAAATACATCTCGGTATTTCCTGGGTGAATTGAATATGGTGAGTCGTGTGCCTCTTGCAAAATCAACTTCCTGATCTCCGGGTCATTGGTCACGTAAACGCGGTCTTCAAACCATAGGGTGTCGTGCTCATCCTCACAAAATCCTTTAGCTTTTCCTTTGCTCAGTTTCTCCTTAATAGCGGCAATCTCTTTGTCAGTCTTCTGAGCTTTTCTCATTTTATCCATCAAAGTTGACTGAATCTCCAATGCTGCTACATAGCCTCTCGGAACTATTTCCAAACATAGTTCACGAAGATTTTCTGCTAACTCCTTGGGTATTTCTCCCATCAGTAACGTATTGACATGGCTCTTACGGCTTAATGCGTCAGCTACTACATTAGCCTTTCCGGGATGATAATTCAATCTCATATCATAATCCTTGATGAGCTCCAACCATCTCCTTTGTCTGAGATTCTACTCCTTCTGTGTGAAAATGTACTTCAAACTCTTATGATCCGTGTACACCTCACAATGGTTTCCAATGAGGAAATGCCTCCATGTTTTCAAAGCATGCACTACGGCTGCTAACTCCAAATCATGCGTGGCATAATTTAACTCATGAGGCTTCAGTTGTCTTGAGGCATATGAAACAACTCTCCCTTCCTGCATAAGCACTGCTCCAAGTCCTCGACGTGAAGCGTCGCAATACACCTCATAATCTTTGGTCTGGTCTGGCAAAATCAACACTGGTGAGGTAACCAAGAGTTTCTTCAACTCCTGGAAACTAGCCTCACATTCCTCCGTCCATATGAACTTGGTATATTTCTTTAACAACTCAGTCATAGGCTTCGCAATCTTTGAGAAATTCTCAATAAATCTCCGGTAGTATCCTGCGAGTCCAAGAAAACTCCGGATCTCTCCAACTATTGTTGGGGCTTCCCACTTGGTCACGGTATCAACTTTAGTGGGATCAACTGCTATACCTTCTCCAGATATAACGTGTCCGAGGAATCCTATTTCCTTCAACCAAAACTCACATTTGCTGAACTTGGCATATAATTGATGTTCTCTGAGCTTTCCAAGTACCAAACGCAAATGCTCCTTATGCTCCTCCTCATTCTTCGAATAAACCAGGATATCATCAATGAACACTACGACGAACTTATCCAAAAACTGAAAGCACAAGTGCTCCCTAGGTGGTTTTGATAATTGATGACAACATATCTCTTGTTGGACTAACATTTCAATCTAGCATGTTTCAGATAAGTTCAACAATGGAGTGGCATGGCATGGATGTGAAAGTGGAACCCTCAAAATGCTAAGGACAAAGGATTGGCTCAAGCTCAAAAGGTCAAGACTCTTCATTTTATATTTTAGTGATCCAAGATCACATTGAGTCTTTAGGAAAAGCCAATACTATTAAGGAGGGATGATGTGTTGCTTAATGAGCCTCTTGCTTCATGTGCTCAGTGATATGCTCCAAAACCCTCATCTACTTTCCCACTTCCACATATGACCTAAACCCTAAGCCAAACTCGGTCCTACCGATTTTTCCTATCCGGCGCCACCGAGTTCCAATTGTCATAAGCTACTGCCAAACCCTAATCATTTCGGTCTCACCAATGGGATCTCGGTCTCACCGAGACGGGCTTGCAAACTCTCTGTTACCCATTGCAATATTCTCGGTCCCACCGAGATATGCAATCGGTTCCACCGAGTTTGCTTGGCCAAATCTTAGTTTCACTTATTACCCAAATCGGTCCCACCGAGTTTGAGTAATCGGTCAAACCGAGTTTTGGATTTACCCTAACCCCAGCACATCAGTCCCACCGAGTTGATCCAGTCAGTCCCACCGAAATCTCTAACGGTCACTAGGTTTACATTTTCGGTCCGACCGAGTTTATTGATTCGTCCCACCGAGATTGGAAAACTGTGTAACGGTTGGATTTTGTGTGGAGGCTATATATACCCCTCCACCTTCTTCTCATTCGAAGAGAGAGCCATCAGAACGCATACACCATTCTAACTCATATGTTCTGAGAGAGAACCACCTACTCATGTGTTGAGACCAAGATATTCCATTCCTACCATATGAATCTTGATCTCTAGCCTTTCCCAAGTTGCTTTCCACTCAAATCTTCTTTCCACCAAATCCAAATCCTATGAGAGAGAGTTGAGTGTTGGGGAGACTATCATTTGAAGCACAAGAGCAAGGAGTTCATTACCTACACACCATTTGTTACTTCTTGGAGAGTGGCGTCCCCTAGATTGGCTAGGTGTCACTTGGGAGCCTCCGACAAGATTTTGGAGTTGAACCAAGGAGTTTGTAAGGGCAAGGAGATCGCCTACTTCCTGAAGATCTACCGCTAGTGAGGCAAGTCCTGTGTGGGCAATGGCCATGATGGGATAGGCAAGGTTGCTTCTTTGTGGACCCTTTGTGGGTGGTTGCTTCTTCGTGGACCCTTCGTGGGTGGAGCCCTGTGTGGACTCGCGCAACCATTACCCTTGGGTGGAGCCCTGTGTGGACTCGCGCAACCGTTACCCTTCGTGGGTTGAAGTCTCCATCAACGTGGATGTAGGATAGCACCACCTATCCGAACCACGGGAAAAACATCCGTGTCTCCAATTGCGTTTGATCTCTCCAAACCCTTCCCGTTACATTCTTGCAAGTTGCATGCTTTACATTCCGCTGCTCATATACTCTTTTCATGCTTGCTTGATATGTATCGTGTGTGTTGAAATTGTGCCTAAAACTCCACCTAAACCGAAAAAGCTTAAAAATTGCAACTTGAGCATTATGTGTCTAATCACCCCCTCTAGACACATCTACTTCTAGATCCTACAAGTGGTATCAGAGCCTTGGTCTCCATTGCTTTGGTTTAATCACCATTGGAGGAAGATGGATGTGTCTACTCTAGGGAGTCTTAGACATAGAGTGCCTATTCTTGATGGAAAGTACTTTCATGAATGGAAAAATGAGATGTTTGTAATCTTCAATCAATATCATTTGAACAAGTATATTGCTAGCCCTTGTGCACCCCATATTGATCCCTTGCATCCTACCCTAGATGAATATATTGACATGATTCGCAATCTTAGAACTATTGAGCTCATCATTAGAGGATTGCCCAAAAATTTGATTGCTAGTTTGCCTACTCAAAATTGCGCCTATACTATATGGAAATTTCTTGAGGAACGGTTTCCCAATTATTCCTTGAAAACTTTGGATGAAATTCTCCATAAATCTATTGCCTTGAGTAAGATGAACTCTAGTGATCCTAGTTTTGGTAAATGTCTTCTTGAACTTGCCAATCTTAAGCATGCTAAAGGAGAGGTTGGAATCATTAATGATATCAATACTCAAAGCTATAAGAATTCATAAAAGTGACCACTTTGATGATCATTTATCTGATGAATTACCCTCTCTAGGAAATGATGAATCGCAAGATCATGATGAACATGAATATTACGATGAGGATGATAGTGACTTCGATCTTGATGATGCAATGAGACATTTTGGTCTTATGGCAAATCTTCGGGGATATGAATCAGGAGGAAAGGAATGGGGTTCTTGATAGTGGACGTACTGATCATATGACCGGAGATGAAGAGATGTTTCGTGAGCTTGCTGAAAATGACGGCCCTCGAAAATATGTCACCTTTGGTGATAATTCAAAGGGTAAAGTGGTTGGCCTTGGTAAGGTGGCCATCTCACATGATAGTTCCATTCAAAATGTCATGCTCGTTGAATCTCTTGGCTACAACTTACTTTCAGTATCTAGACTTGCTGATTTCGGTTTGAATGTCCTATTTACTGAGGTAGATTGCCAAGTATTTCGTCGAGACAATCATAAAATGGTCTTTACGGGTATGCGTAGAGGTGATCTTTACATTGTCGATTTCTCTAAAAAGGCACAACCTAAAACTTGCTTTGTTGCTAAATCCTCAAAAGGTTGGTTGTGGCATAGACGACTAGGTCACGTTGGCATGAGAAACCTTGACAAGCTTATTAAAGGAAATCATATCCTTGGAGTTAACGATGTCATATTTGATAAGGATAGACTTTGCAGTGCTTGTCAAGCAGGTAAACAGGTTGGAGGAAGACATGCCGTGAAGAACATCATGACCACAAGGAGGCCACTCAAGCTACTTCACATGGATCTTTTTGGTCCCAACGCCTACAAGAGTCTTAGTGGAAATTCTTTTGGTCTAGTTATAGTTGATGACTTTTCAAGATTTACGTGGGTGTTCTTTCTTAATGACAAGTCGCAGGTCCAGAAGATCTTCAGAAACTTCGCTAGGAAAGCCCAAAATCAGTTTGATGTGAAGATCAAGAAGGTTCGGAGTGACAACGGAACGGAATTCAAGAACGCAAATGTGGACACCTTTCTTGATGAAGAAGGGATTTCACACGAGTTCTCGGCTACGTGCACACCTCAACAAAATGGAGTTGTTGAGAGGAAGAACCGGACTCTCATCGAAATGGAAAGAACGATGCTTGATGAATACAAGACACCAAAGCACTTTTGGGCAGAAGCGGTTGAGACAGCTTGTCACGCAACAAATCGCTTATATCTTCACAAGCTACTCGTCAAGACGGCATACGAGCTCCTCACCGGTAACAAGCCTCAAGTTGGATACTTTCGAGTATTCGGCTCAAAGTGCTACATTCTTGATAAGCATCGTTGTTCAAAGTTTGCTCCTAAATCTCATGAAGGTTTTCTACTTGGTTATGGCTCAAACTCTCACACTTACCGTGTCTACAACAATTTCACCCGAAAGGTTGAAGAGACGGTAGATGTGAAGTTTGATGAATCTAATGGCTCGCAAGTAGAGCAATTGCCAATTGATGTAGGAGAAAAAGACTCTTCAGAAGCAATTCAAGACTTGTCCATTAGCAAAATTCGTCCAACGGAGGTGAAGGAGAGTACTTCATCCGTCCAAGTGGAAGCTTCTACTTCACGACAAGGTGAACCAAGAATCGACACGGAAGCATCCACAAGTGGGACACATCAAGATGAAGAAAACGAGGAAATACGTCAAGACGAACATCAACAACCTCCTTCTCCACCACGACAAGAGAATGACGACGTCAACAATGAAGAAGGCCAAGAAGAAGAACAAGATGAAGAAGATATTCAACAAAGACCCAAGCAAAAGCTCTCACGAGTTCGAGCAAGAATTGCGAAAGATCATCCCGTCGAGCAAATCCTCAATGATATACAAACCAGGAGAATCACTCGCTCAAAAACTCGCTTAGCTAACTTTTGTGAAAATTATTCATTCATCTCTAGCATTGAACCAATGAAGGTTGAAGAAGCATTGGAAGATCCGTATTGGATAAACGCTATGCATGAAGAGCTACATAATTTTGAGAGAAACCAAGTTTGGACATTGGTTGAGAAGCCCGACAACAACCACAACATCATTGGTACCAAATGGGTGTTTCGCAACAAGAAAGATGAAGATGGACAAGTGGTTCGCAACAAAGCACGTCTCGTCGCCCAAGGGTACACATAAGTCGAAGGTATGGACTATGGTGAGACGTATGCTCCCGTTGCTAGACTTGAGTCCATTCGCATCTTACTTGCCTATGCTAATCACCATAATATCACCTTGTACCAAATGGACATTAAAAGTGCTTTTCTAAATGGTGAAATAGAGGAGGAAGTTTATGTCAAACAACCTCCCGGCTTTGTCAATCCTAAGAAACCAAATCATGTTTACAAACTTCACAAAGCTCTTTATGGTCTTAAACAAGCTCCTAGAGCATGGTATAAATGCTTGACCAAGTTCCTTACTACAAGTGGTTTTGAAATTGGTAAAATTGATTCTACTCTTTTTACTAAAAGGGTTAATGGAGAACTATTTGTATGCCAAATTTACGTTGATGATATCATATTTGGTTCAACTAACCCTCTCTTTAGTGAAAAGTTTGGAAAGCTAATGTCAGAGAAGTTTGAGATGTCTATGATGACTGAACTCAAATTCTTTCTTGGGTTGCAAATCAAGCAAACTAAGGAAGGTACATTTGTCTCTCAAACAAAGTACACCAAGGACTTATTCAAGAAGTTCAATATGCAAGAATGCAAAGGTATGTCTACACCCATGCCTACTAGTGGACATAATGATTTGACCAAAGATGGTGAACCTGTTGATCAAAAGGTTTATCGCTCTATGATTGGTTCATTGTTATACCTATGTGCTTCACGTCCCGATATTATGCTAAGTGTGTGCATGTGTGCACGATATCAAGCTGCTCCTAAAGATTGTCATCTTAAGGCTGTGAAAAGGATAGTGAGATATTTAATCCATACACCAAATTTTGGCATTTGGTATCCTAAGAGGTCTTCTTTTGATCTTGTTGGCTATTCCGACTCGGATTATGCCGGAGACAAGGTTGATAGAAAGTCCACTTCAGGTACTTGTCAATTTCTTGGTAGATCTCTTGTGTCTTGGTCTTCCAAGAAATAAAACTCGGTATCCTTATCCACCGCCGAAGCGGAATACATTGCCGCTGGTTCATGTTGCGCTCAATTACTTTGGATGACCCAAACTCTTAAAGATTATGGGATTTATGTGAAACATGTTCCACTGCTTTGTGACAATGAAAGTGCTATCAAAATTGGTCATAATCCTGTACAACATTCTCGGACTAAGCATATTGAAGTTCGTCATCATTTCATTCGAGATCATGTTGCTAAGGGTTACATCAATCTTAAGCATGTTCGCACCGACAAGCAATTAGCGGATATATTTACTAAACCACTTGATGAGAAAGTGTTTTGCAGGTTGAGAGGAGAATTGAACATCATTGATGCTTCGAACTTGGAGTAGAAACTCCATTGGATACATGCAAGACATGAGCTTATGACTAATCCATGATATATCTCTTATGATAACTATCTTATGTCTTGGATATATTTGCACCTTGCATGTTGTCTAACCCATGTAGGTGCTTGGTTGAATCTAATTCCATGAGATTGCGACTCACTCATATCCTGAGCGATCTCTACATCACCAAGACTCTACACAATAGTGGTTGAAGACAAGGAAGCGCAAAACCATGAAACATATCCTTTGACAAACTCTATGATTAAGCTTCATGATTGTCATTTTTGGATACACAAGTGCTCTTCCTTGAAAGAACTAACCCATGTAGGTAGATGAACTCAAACTCCAAGTGGTGCTCCCAACTCTTGATGAACTACATCAACCTTGAGCACCCACACAAGTTCAACTACATGAGCTAGAACCACATCACCACCCAAGGTATGTTATTCCATCTTAGAGAAGCTTTACTCCAAGACATGAGTCAAAGCAACTCAACAAGATGTGAATACATCAAGATGCTTAAACGAAAAATGGTAACCCCATTTTGAGCTTAAACGATGAGTATGACCTATGATCAAGTGTTCTAACTTGACTCCTAAGTCAATATACTCTAACATAGGTGACTATGTCACCGCCCAATTCTAGATGAAGTTCTCTTGTGTTCCTTTCTGAGTTATTGCATTTGTCCCTTGCATATTTGTTTCTTTCTTTTTCAATTAAAAAAAAACTTCATCTAGAAACCTTTTACCCTTTTCTTTTTTATTTTTGTTCTGCATATTTCTGCATCAAATTCCTCGCAAATCTTTCAGCTAATTCATTGCAAATCTTTGTGAGATCTTACTTGACTAGTGAGCTGAGGTGACAAGTGTTTTTCTCTGTGATGAACTCGGTTTCACCGAATAGCCATTTTCGGTCCAACCGAATCCCTTCGGTACTACCGAAACATGCCACTCGGTGCCACCGATTTCGCAACAGGAAAAACAGTTTGCCACATATTCTATATTTCTTCTGATCCAGCTCCACTCAATGAATCTTGTCCTCTACAAGCATCACAGTTTTATTCCCTGCTTTGTACTGAATCTCAAGGACCAAACCTATTCGACGGATTCCAGGAACAACCTTCTTGGAAATTGATGTCAAAGGGGGAGAGAGAGATCACATCAAAGCTTATCATCAGGGAGAGAGAGATCACATCAAAAGCTTATCACCTAAGGGGGAGAGAATACTCAAGGATCCCATATATTAAGGGGGAGAAAGAAATCTCCAAGGGGGAGAGAATACTCAAGGATCCCAGATGCTTGATGTTCAAGAGGAGAGATGCCACATGTCTTTTTTGGGGAAAGACATGTTCATATGAACTCATTTGAATTTAGTTCTATTCATATCCTTCAGCTCTGATTTTCTGTTTCCTATCTTCTCCCAATATCCCATGTAAGATTCAGGGGGAGCAAGACACCTAAGGGAAAGAAATCAGTCAAATTCATTGCATATCTTTATTCTTGGGACATGTTGAATTCAATATGGTACCTTGTACTCACTCTCTACATGTCATCCCAATCTTGGTATTCTTGTGGTTTCTTTTGTTTGCTTTGGCTAGTGGACGTACCTGTGTTATCTAACCTTGTTTGTGCAGGTTCATTCCATCCTAAGCCAACTCAAGACCACAAGGTAAGTATATGCATCAAAATCATGAGTATGAGGAGTTCTTGCTTATGTACATACTGTTTGCAAGAAGGACTCATGAGCATGAAGGTATTTTCCTTGATAATCTTTTGCTCTGATGCATATGGCCAAGATACATGTAACACTTTGCCTACTCTGTCATGGTTATGCTCTCACATGCCTCTCTATTTCATATTTACATGAGTGCATACATGTAGGTTACATGTCCTTCCAAAGCTTTACTTGCTGTTCTTTATATCTTTATCTAAAGCTTTGATGTATGTTCCCATCAATTACCAAAAAGGGGGAGATTGAAAGCACAAGTGCTCCCTAGGTGGTTTTGATAATTGATGACAACATATCTCTTGTTGGACTAACATTTCAATCTAGCATGTTTCAGATAAGTTCAACAATGGAGTGGCATGGCATGGATGTGAAAGTGGAACCCTCAAAATGCTAAGGACAAAGGATTGGCTCAAGCTCAAAAGGTCAAGACTCTTCATTTTATATTTTAGTGATCCAAGATCACATTGAGTCTTTAGGAAAAGCCAATACTATTAAGGAGGGATGAGGTGTTGCTTAATGAGCCTCTTGCTTCATGTGCTTAGTGATATGCTCCAAAACCCTCAGCTACTTTCCCACTTCCACATATGACCTAAACTCGGTCCTAAGCCAAACTCGGTCCTACCGATTTTTCCTATCCTGCGCCACCGAGTTCCAATTGTCATAAGCCACTGCCAAACCCTAATCATTTCGGTCTCACCGAGACGGGCTTGCAAACTCTCTGTTACCCATTGCAATATTCTCGGTCCCACCGAGATATGCAATCGGTTCCACCGAGTTTGCTTGGCCAAATCTCAGTTTCACTTATTACCCAAATCGGTCCCACCGAGTTTGAGTAATCGGTCAAACCGAGTTTTGGATTTACCCTAACCCCAGCACATCGGTCCCACCGAGTTGATCCAGTCGGTCCCACCGAAATCTCTAACGGTCACTAGGTTTACATTTTTGGTCCGACCGAGTTTATTGATTCAGTCCCACCGAGATTGGAAAACTGTGTAACAGTTGGATTTTGTGTGGAGGCTATATATACCCCTCCACCTTCTTCTCATTCGAAGAGAGAGCCATCAGAACGCATACACCATTCCAACTCATATGTTCTGAGAGAGAACCACCTACTCATGTGTTGAGACCAAGATATTCCATTCCTACCATATGAATCTTGATCTCTAGCCTTTCCCAAGTTGCTTTCCACTCAAATCTTCTTTCCACCAAATCCAATTCCTATGAGAGAGAGTTGAGTGTTGGGGAGACTATCATTTGAAGCACAAGAGCAAGGAGTTCATTACCTACACACCATTTGTTACTTCTTGGAGAGTGGCGTCCCCTAGATTGGCTAGGTGTCACTTGGGAGCCTCCGACAAGATTTTGGAGTTGAACCAAGGAGTTTGTAAGGGCAAGGAGATCGCCTACTTCCTGAAGATCTACCGCTAGTGAGGCAAGTCCTGTGTGGGCGATGGCCATGATGGGATAGACAAGGTTGCTTCTTCGTGGACCCTTTGTGGGTGGTTGCTTCTTCGTGGACCCTTCGTGGGTGGAGCCCTGTGTGGACTCACGCAACCGTTACCCTTGGGTGGAGCCCTGTGTGGACTCGCGCAACCGTTACCCTTCGTGGGTTGAAGTCTCCATCAACGTGGATGTAGGATAGCACCACCTATCTGAACCACGGGAAAAACATCCGTGTCTCCAATTGCGTTTGAATTCTCCCAACCCTTCTCTTTACATTCTCGCAAGTTGCATGCTTTACACTCCGCTGCTCATATACTCTTTGCATGCTTGCTTGATATGTATTGTGTGTGTTGAAATTGTGCCTAAACTCCACTTAAACCGAAAAAGCTTAAAAATTGCAACTTGAGCATTATGTGTCTAATCACCCCCCTCTTGACATAACGGTATACTCGTACAGCCCATACCTGGTGGTAAAAGCTGTCTTCAGAATATCCTGTTCTCGAATCTTCAACTGGTGGTATCCTGATCGCAAATCGATCTTGTAAAATACCTTAGCTCCTTGCAATCGATCAAACAAATCATTAATCATTGGTAGTGGGTACTTGTTCTTGATCGTTACTTCGTTCAATTCTCGATAATCAACTACCATCCTTAACGATCCATCCTTCTTCTCCACTAGAAGTACTGGCGATCCCCAAGGCGAAGAACTTGGGCGGATATATCCCTTATCCAGTAACTCCTTAATCTGATTCTTAATTTCCACCAAATCCTTTGCTGGCATCCTATATGGTCTCTTTGATATTGGCCCTGTGCCTGGCAATAGCTCAATCAAAAACTCAATATCTCTATCCAGTGGCATGCCTGGCAACTCCTCTGGAAATACTTTAGGGAAATCCCTTACCACTGGTACTTCCTCCTGCACAACTCCTGTTAGGCAATTTACTTGAGTCCTCTTTGGCACATGCCGGGATACATACTTGATCCTTCTCCCTTCTGGGGTGGTAAGCAAAATTGACTTACTAGCACATTCAATATTCCCTTCATACTTTGATAACCAATCCATGCCTAATATCACATCCAATCCTTGGGATTCCAATACTATTAGGTCTGAGGGAAAAACATAGTTACCAATCCTTAATGGTAACCGATCACACCATAGACTAGCCACATACTCTGCTCTAGGCGAGGTTACTAACATGGGTGACCTGAGGGCTTGGGTTGATAGGTTATACTTATCCACAAATCCCCTTGAGATGTATGAATGCGATGCACCAGTATCAAAAAGAACGAGTGTAGTAAATGACTTAACCAAAAACTTACCTATTACTGCATCGGGCTGAGCTTCAACCTCCTCCACGCTAACGTGGTTCACCTGTACCCTGTTGAAAGGGTTCGGCTTCTTCCCAGAACTTCCATTGCCATTGTGGCCTTCAGGACATTCATTGGCATAATGTCCGGTCTTCTGACACTTAAAGCAAGTGACTTGGCTCAGGTCCTTCTTGGCTGGGGTTGATGGGTTGGTGCGGTTCTGGCCGTTGCTTCCTCCATTGCCATTACCATTCTTGGTGCCATTGTGATTGTGCAAGCTACCTACTCCATGGGTGTGCTGAAAATGTCCTCCCGGTCTAGGGGTAAAACGTGGTTTCTGCTGAGCTCCTGAATTGTACTTCCCTTGTCCATACTTCCTCTTGCAATTCTCAATTTGCTTTTGCTTCCCTTCAATCATAAGAGCACGATCTACCAACTCCTGGTAGTTGTTGAAGGTTGCTACCATCAACTGCATGCTCAACTCATCATTTAGTCCTTCCAGAAACTTCTCCTGCTTAGCTGCATCCGTAGCGACGTCATCTGGGGCATAATGTGCTAACTTACTAAAGTACTCCACATACTGGCCAACTGTCCGTCCTCCTTGGTGTAAGTTGCGAAACTCACGCTTCTTCATGGCCATAGCTCCTGATGAAACATGTGCAGTACGAAAAGCCTGCTGAAACTGGTCCCATGTGACAGTGTCGACTGAGAAAGTGGCTGTGAAATTCTCCCACCATGATGCAGCGGGTCCTTCTAACTGATGTGCAACAAACTTTACCTTCTCCGCATCTGTGCATCCTGCTGTGGTCAACTCCCTAGCTGTTTTGCGGAGCCAATCATTTGCTACTATCGGCTCGGTGCTACTGGAAAACACCGACGGATTCAGCCTAAGAAAACGGGCTAAGTGATCAACAGGTGGTGGTGGTGGTGGTGGGTTGTTGTTGTTGTTCCCTTGATTCTGATTCTGGACTAGCAAATGCATCAATGTGTTCTGCTGCTGGATCAACTAGGTGAGCTCCGGTGGAAAGGTAAATCCGGGGTCACGTCTCGGAGGTATCTGAGGGTTTAGAAAAGATGAGATGTAAGAATAGAGGGGGTCTAAAGAGAAAACACCACCCATATGCACATGAGGCAAAAGCAAACAATTCACTTCATTCAATCAAACAAGGGCATACAATCGATCTATCTATCGCAAAAGTGCTCGGACTACTATATTTACATGGTGGACTACTACTACTGATGAGGTGGTCTACTAGAAATATTCTTCGGTTGCAGACTCCATGATATCTGCTCCAGCTTCATCAACATAGTCATCATCTCTACTATCTGGATCCGAATCGGTGCCGTCGATGATGATGTAGTCTTCCGGGCTAATCTCCTTGGGTTCTTCGTCTTCCTCTACTGGCGTAGGGTCTCCCATAAATATTCCAATCTTCTTGATCAGGTCGTCATTCTTCTCCACCAATACTTCAATTTCCTCTTCATAATCTTCACGCGTAGCCTTGAGTTCTTCCTCCAGTTCCTTGATTCTAGTCTTAGCCTTCTTTAGATCTATCATGTCTGCGCACATCTGGTTCTCCTGTCGTCGAATGTGCTGGTTTAGCTCCTGGATAAAAGCTGCAATTGATCTATCCTTCCTGGTGCTGATCATCTCCCAGTGTTCATCTCGGCGCCCACAAATCTGGTAGATAGTATCCTTGAGATCCTTGCGGTAGACTTCTCCAATGCTTCCCATGGCGATGTGAGCTGCCATGCTCTTTCCTACACTCCAAGTTGGTGCATCAAAGGAAAAATCTACGGGCTCAGTGACTGGCATGAACGTCCTTCCTGGAACTTGAACTTGAATCATCCAGCGCTCTTCTTCAGGTAAAGTGGCGTTATAGGTTCCTGTGAAGCTTGGTACTCCTATGTTCAGGTATCTAGTGACTTCCTTCAAGTGATGTCCAAAGGGTGTATCTTCATCTGGTTGCATGAACTTTTTCCTTGCATCCGCCATCCTAAAAGAGTAGAAAAGATGAGAAGTCAGAAGAGAAGAGAGTGAATAGTGATCTAGGTCTTTTAGCTTAGTGGTCGTGTCCTACAGTCAGCGTGTGCTCTGATACCATCTCTATAGCGACCAGACCTCAAACAGTCTGATCTCTGTGCTCCGGTGTCATCCCTGGATCAGTAATGCTGACACCACATAGTACTTGGAGGATTTATAGCAGAGTAGCAATCACACACTTATTACATCGAGTGTCTCAAAAGAGAACTTATTACAATAAATATGGCTTAAGGCCATCTAATAACGATAACAGCGGAAGGCTTGGAAGATAAGTGAGTCCATCAAGTCCAACGACATCACTGAGTATAGAACCACGACCTAAAACTCCTTAATCGTCATTTGAAAAGTCTGCAACATTAATGTTGCATCCCGAAACGGGTCTGCACATGGAATATGCTGGCAATGTAACACATAGAGAGTAAGGGAATGAAACAGCTATACTATATGCATATTTGGCTGGTGGAAAGCTCTATGGTTACAGTTTTGTGTAAAGCCAAATTTTCCCTACTTCAAAGGAATAAAATTTATTTAACTATCATGGTAGTTGTTAAACATTGAGAATGGTTGACAGCATTCTCAATCCCAATTAAGCATCATCATTAAACATAACCCAACAAAATTAATTTAAAGTAAAATGTTGAGATTCACATGATAATTCAGGTACTAGATACTCAAGATGTCCATAACCGGGGACACGGCTAACCATGATTAGTTTATTACACTCTGCAGAGGTTTGCGCACTTTTCCCCACAAGACTCGATCGCCTCCGTTGGGTTTCTCGCACTACAGGGTGTTTGAGAAGACGGATGACCGAGACATAGTCTTTTAGAAGCGCTAGCACCTTACGATTGGGTAGACCGTACCACCTACATCCCCTACATCTGCTAGTCTACCACTGTAAGAGTTCGCACGACTTAGTCAACTATGCTAGAGCCCATAATAGCTTGTGGCTGCACACGGAAGTTTCTAGTATGAATAGTCTCATGATCCCTTTGAGCCTGGGTGGCGGTCCAAAAGAAAACAGGAAAGTCCTGGAATACCCAGGTGCCTCAATCCACCCAGATGTGTGTTTAAGTTGCCACCTTAGATAACCATTAATTAACAAAACTCACATCTATCATGGATATCACTCACCCAATCCACGTCTACTAGTATAGCATGGCATAATAAGCAAACGTAGAAGTAACTCCCAAAGGTTTGATAATAAACAGGTAATAGGTACTACCTCATCTACTTCCCATCCCACAATTTAATTAGATCCTAACCATGCAATGTGTGAGGGTTGATCTAATGCAATAAAACTGGGTAGTAGAAAAGGTATGATCAAAGTGTTACTTGCCTTGCTGATGATCCGGGAAACCTAGCGATTCGAAGTAACAAGCGGCGCACTCCGGGTATTCTATCGCAGAGAAACAAACAAGCATACAATACGTACTCAACTAATGCACAGGCAAAACTCAAATAAGAGATCTAACCAGAAGGTTCAACTCAAGAACTCCGGTTGGCAAAAGAATCAAATCGAACGAAGCAACGAAAGTCAAACGGCGAAAGAAAACAACTTCGTTCTACTAATCTGGATCTAGGGAAAATTTTTACAGTAGCAAAATCTTGTTTAAGTTGGTTAAACGGATAGAGGGTTCGAGACGAAACCCTATGCGCTTGAATCGCCTGATTCCGATAAACGAGCGAAAAGTTATACTAAAAAGAAAATCGGATTAGGAATCGCGATCAGAAAAATCACGGATTTAATCCGAGAAAAGAAAAACGACGAACGCTCGCTAAATTGAATAAACCGGAAAAACCGATCTATTAAAAAAAACGAATCTAAAAAAACCGACGGGAAAACCGAACGGTTTTTCAAAAAATAATAATAAAAAAATACGGGCATGGATTTCGAGGCGGCGGCGGACCTCGGGCGGTGTGCGGCGGCGGCGAGGCGGCGGCGGCAGTGAGAGCTGGGGGCGGCTCGGGCTAGGGTTAGCTCTGGCTGGGCCTCCCCCCGGCTTAAAATAGCCTAACGGGCCGGGAGTCCTAGTCGGACACGGCCCTAGGTCGGTTCGATTTTTTTTTAAATAATTACGCGTAGAAGAAAAAATAAAAAGAAATACTAAACGGACTCCAAAAATTCCGAAATAAATTTTCACGGGCTTCTAAAATCAAGCCGCACAAGGTGAACATTTATTTGGGACCTAAATGCCATTTTGAAAACACACATTTTTCCTAAATTCAAATAAAACACCGAAAAACTCCGAAATAAAATCCTATTTGATTTTATTATTAAATCCTCAATATTTCTTTATTTTGGGAAAGTAATTTTATTCCCTCTTTCATATTTTTTTAATAGAAATAATTGATGATAAAATAAATAAAATCAAATGATCCTATTCTCAAAATTTGAGAAAACTCAAATATGAAAATAACGAAATCCCCAACTCTCTCCGTGGGTCATTGAGTTGCGTAGAATTTCTAGGATCAACCAAAATGCAAAATAAAATATGGTATGCAATGATGATCTAATGTATAACATTCCAAATTGGAAATTTGGGATGTTACACTATCTTTGCTTGCTAGTTGCTCGCTCTATTGCTATGCCGCGATACCTACCACTTGCTATATCATGCCTCCCATATTGTCATGTCAAGCCTCTAACCCACCTTTCCTAGCAAACCGTTGTTTGGCTATGTTACCGCTTTGCTCAGCCCCTCTTATAGCGTTGCTAGTTGTAGGTGAAGATGGAGTATGTTCCTTGTTGGAACATGGATAGTTGTTGGGATATCATTATTATATCTTGTTTACATTAATGCATATATATACTTGGTAAAGGGTGGAAGGCTTGTCCTTATGCCGGGTGTTTTGTTCCACTCTTGCCGCCCTAGTTTCCGTCATACCGGTGTTATGTTCCTTGATTTTGCGTTCCTAGCGCGGTTGGGTTATAATGGGAACCCCTTGACAATTCGCCTTGAATAAAACTCCTCCAGCAAGGCCCAACCTTGGTTTTACCATTTGCCACCTAAGCCTTTTTCCCTTGGGTTCCGCGGACTCAAGGGTCATCTTTATTTTAAACTCCCGGGCCAGTGCTCCTCTGAGTATTGGTCCAACCTGTCTGCAGCCGGTGGCCACCAGGGGCAACTCTGGGTTGGCCTACCGGAATCTTGGACAATCCGGTGTGCCCTGAGAACGAGATATGTGCAACTCCTATCGGGATTTGTCGGCACATTCAGGTGGCTTTGATGGTCTTGTTTTACCATTGTCGAAATGTCTTGTAACCGGGATTCCGAGTTTGATCGGGTCGTCATGGGAGAAGGAATATCCTTCGTTGCCCGTGAGAGCTTGTGATGGGCTAAGTTGGGACACCCCTGCGGGGTTTTGAACTTTCGAAAGTCATGCCCGCGGTTATGGGCAGATGGGAATTTGTTAATGTCCGGTTGTAGAGAACTTGAAACTTAACGTAATTAAAATGAATCAACCGTGTGTGTAGCCATGATGATCTCTTTTCGGCAGAGTCCGGAAAGAGAACACGGCCTCGTGTTATGCTTGAACGTAAGTAGTTTCAGGATCACTTCTTGATCTTTCTTGCTTCTCGACCGTGCTTTGCTTCTCTTCTCGCTCTCATTTGCATAAGTTAGCCTCCATATATGCTAGTGCTTGCTGCAGCTCCACCTCCACCTCACTACCTTTTCCTACCCATTAGTTTAAATAGTCTTGATCGCGAGGGTGTGAGATTGCTGAGTCCCCGTGACTCACAGATTACTTCAAAACAGATGCAGGTGCCGATGATGCCAGTGCAGGGGACGCTACCGAACTCAAGTGGGAGTTCGACGAGGATTTCAGACGTTACTATGTGTCTTTTCCGGACGATCAGTAGAGGAGCCCAGTTGGGGCGATCAGGGATCTAGCAGTTGGGGTTGTCTTTATTTACGTTGGTTCCGTAGTCGGACGTGGATTGTATTCTGGATGATGTAATGCTTTATTTATGTATTGTGTGAAGTGGCGATTGTAAGCCAACTCTTTATCCCTTTCTTATTCAGTACATGGGATGTGTAAAGATTACCCCTCTTGCGACATGCCTACTATGCGGTTATGCCTCTAAGTCATGCTCCGACACGTGGGAGATATAGCCACATTGTGGGTGTTACACCATCTTATCACCTCCTTATTAAATAGGGATATGGAGCTTTCTTTTTCACTTTTACCCCAGTCGACTGCACCAATTCGGCTGCTGCATCAACCTGATCTCGACCAGAAAAACGACAACGCCCCTCCGCTGTTCATCAGCATCACCAGGTACCCATCTCTCTTTGCGTCCAATCTGTATTAGGGTTCTTGTCGCTCTTCGGTGTTCATCGAAGTTCATCATACTTGCCCGTAGTTCATCTGGCATGCCGTTTAATCAAGCCCAAATGCGATGCCAAAGTCATGTTTTGACTACTTTAGTGTCTGCTATCAGCTATAGATCCATTCCCTTCTGTTGAGATTCAACCCCAGTGTAGTAGTTCATCCTCTGTGTATTAGGTTTTATCAATTTCCGCCTATTTTCGAACTGGCGTAGATCCAAAGCTGCAAGAAGAATCTGTGAAACTTGTTTGCCTAACACTTAGTGAAATTTCGTTCATCTATAGGTCTGTAGATATCTGTTTCATCACTGTTGTATACGCAACTCAAATGATACTTTATGACCCGCCAAATGCTAGCCCGCTTACTTATGAAATGTTAAACCACCGACATCTGTCCAACGTTGATATCACCTAACCGTATCTTGCCGCTTAGCCATTATATTTCTTCTTTCATAATAGTTAACCTTTGCACATTAACCATTTTTGCATAAAAAACTTGCCTTCTCGTTGCTATTGGGCGGCTTATCATCACAAATTTGACCCGGCATGATTTCCATTCTAGGCTTTCACCTGATAAATATGACTAAGACCGTCACCTCCTGCAACTGGGTCGTTTCCAATGTCACGGAGCGGTCTCTCCAAGAGTTTGTTGATATGGGCATCTTGCCATCTAAAGATGCCATCCACTGGCGGGTTTCGGGAGTTGAGGTTCCACCTCATCCAAAGGAAGGAGAAGTTATAGCTTTCCTGATCACATGCTCCAAGGCTCCTCACAACCCGGCTCAAAGTAATTCCGTGATGTTCTAAACTTTTATCAGCTTCACCCTCAAGATTGGACCCAACTTAGTCTCCAACATCTGCAATTTTCAAGTCTTTTGTGAAGTATACCTTTAAGAAGATCCCAGCATTGACCTCTTTAGAGAATATTATTATCTTAACCGCCAAAAAGAGATGACAGATGGGCCCAGCCTTGAACTTGGCAGAATTTCTAACCAAAGACGAAGAGACATTGTCTTTCCTTCAGCCACGCTTCCTAGTCAACCCGAAGATTGGAATCTGTCGGGTTTCCGTATCTGCCAGCTCAACCCAAGGCACCCACTTCCAGACCGGATCAGCTCTACCGAACGGGCCAAATACGTACCCAGTTTTACCAAGATAAGGGCCTTGATGGCAAATGGCTTGACCGGTGTTCACTTGGTCTAATGCTGGATTGGGTGGAGGATCATGCCTTTAAGCCGACGCCCCGGTTTGATGTGCACACACACATGTATTGTAAACGACCCCTTGCGGTTTAATTCAGCATGTCTGGAAGATAAGGACCTCAATGAAATGACCAAGTCCTTGCTTTGGGAAACTCTACAAAACTGCAGCAAAACAGGGCTGAACCCCATCTGTGCCTTTAACCCGGCTCCAGCTGTAAGCATTTCGAGCTATTTTTACGTTACTCACTATTCTCATATACTGCATTCCCCTTATTATCTTGCTTTCTTCAGGCCGACTCTCCTTTTTGGAACAAGAAGCTTCAAGATAAACCGGCCAAGAAGGCTAGGGCGAAGATCAAGGCTTCAAAGAAGACCAAGAAGAAAACATATGTAACAAAACAAGTCGCCTTGGATGATGAGTAGGAGGTAGAACTTGATTATCTTGGCTCCTTTTTTGTACATGTTATTGATGTTGACCCCTCTTAGGATGACGCGGAAACCAGCCATGCATGCACACTTGAAGATGTAACTATTATTTCCTCCGACTCAGAGCCCTTGCCAAGACCGAAAGTGCAACAAGTGACCCAAAAAGTAAGGTTTTCTCACCCTTTAGCTTACTTGGATCCAAACTTTATTTTAAAGAAACAGCAGCATGAAGCTCGACACACAACCCGGCATAGCGGAGGTGGAGACCTTCATGCCGGCTTACTGTAACGCCCCGGACACACCCACTGGTGGTCGTTACTCCTGGCGAGATCTAGACTGGCCCCATAGATCAATACTAGTCTTTTATGTGCACTTTGTCCTCACTCGTGCGCACCCGGGAGAAACTTCCCGGTTGGTCACCCATCCTGACACTACTCCAAGCCGAGCATGCTTAACTTTGGAGATCTGTCCGAATGGGCTCCTAGAAAAGAAGGAATTCCTTATTGATATGAGTAGTCTATCATCCCTAATAAGCCAGGCTATCACATACACCCCCGCTCAGAGGAACCGACGTCCTCGTCGGGCCACAGGAACGTTCCCTCTTGGCACATAAGTCTGTGCATCCAGTCCGGTACAAGTACCATGCCGTGTGCCACGACGGGTCACAAACGTCATGAACAACATGACCGAGCACCTGTCCGCAAACATCCGTGTAACCATGAGGGTCGGCTCTGATACCAACTTGTAACGCCCCGGACACACCCGCCGGTGGTCGTTACTCCTGGCGGGATCTAGACTGGCCCCATAGATCAATACTAGTCTTTTCTGCGCACTTTGTCCTCACTCGTGCGCACCCGGGAGCAACTTCCCGGTCGGTCTCACTACTCCAAGCTGAGCACGCTTAACTTTGGAGTTCTGTCCGAATGGGCTCCCGGAAAAGAAGGAATTCCTTATTGATATGAGTGGTCTATCATCCCTAATAAGCCAGGCTATCACAGTTACCCAACACGCCAGCTCCTCGCAAATGCCGAAAAGAGGTGCCTTAGAGTTCAATTCTCTCCTTTCCAAAGGTGGGTCTTATTCGTCAACTTATTAGGGAACTTCTAATTCATCCTCTAGTGTCTCTACTAGAACTCAACGCCTGCCATCAAGATTGCGCCTGGGTGAGAACATTTGACTTCTTTGCTTTAACACTTTTATGCTGAAATATTCAAATCATCATGTCTTATTTTGAGTGGCATAGCTAAAACAAGCCAGAAGCTGAAGATATGCAAGGCGGTCGAAGATCCCAAGGTCAATGAGCCAGAGAAACAGACACCAGCATCCGAGGTGTCAAATCAGAACCCTGAAGACACTGCTAGAGACCTGCCACCAGAGACCCGGGATACACCCATGGATCCAATGAATGTTGACCCAAAAAGTGTGAAACGACCAAGCAGCCCACAAAGCCTTCTAAAGAAGATGCTGAGGATGTCGTGGTCACTGGTACTAGTTATGTAGACCAGGAAACCCCACCATTCTAGCCAAGCATTCTGCCAAGGAGGAGCTGATTGAAAGGGCAAAGCCAAATTTGACATTGCAAGCTACTCCAAATTGGATATCAACGAGTTATACTCTGGCTATCTGAGCCACATGCATACTAGTTGTGGCTTGGAAGCTGACTTAATGAAGAGAATGCGACAAAAATATGAGGTATAAATATATGCCTCCTCTGTATACATGTAATCATCCAGTCCCCAAGTCTTAATCATAGGAAAGAATATCTTGAGTGTGGTTAAGACTTTTATCCATGTACCAGTACAAATTTTGAGTCATAGCCCTCATGAGCCGGCTTATCTTGAGAAAGATAAACCGGGTCATCATTGTAAAGATTGTTTCAATTCCTAGCCCTCAATGGCCGGCTTATTTGAAAAAGATGAGCCGGTTCTTCAAAAATATAATTTGAAAAGAGCTTCCTCGTACATTAGCCACTAAGTGCCAAGTGTATTGCTTGCAATATGCTTGGGACATAAATGAAAATCATGCACTAGCCGTCATACTTATATTCTTTGTCTCTTATTTGCAGGATGCCTTTGGCCTGAATGAGTCCCAATTGGTAGAATTAAAGAACATGCTTGAACATCAAGAGGCTCAAGTACGCAAAGTTGACTCCAAGCTGAAGCTTAGCCTAGAAGAGGGAGAGAAACTCAAAGCCGGATCTTTTTCATTTTAAGCCACTGCCGAGCTAGGCCAGTTAACATTTTAACCTTTCCCAGTCTTTTGGATTTTAACTGGCCTAGCAACTCATCTGAATGTTTACTCAATAGGCCTAGGAGCTCCAATCTTGGCCAAGATATGCGTGTGAAGCTCAAAGCCGTGTACACCCTAGTGGAACAATTATATACTGGCACTCAATGGACCATAGTAGCTATCTCCCACAAAAAACAACTACCCACAGTCATCAGGGAGGTATTGGACAAACTATTTGTCATGCCCCAAAGACTAGAAGAGATAAAGCGATCATCCGCCCGAGACGTTGTCATTACTGCTCTAAGTCAGGCCAAAGTGTGGCAAGCGGAATTAGACCCGGAGGAGATGGCCATCGATTGTCCGAGCCTTAAAGAAGATGGGTCACCTTTTGATGAAACGGACTTTGCCAAATGCATGAAAGAGATGCGTCCCTTGGCGAGCAAACTAGCCGAAGAGACTGATTTGTCCAAGTACGAGGCAACATATACCATGGACAATGCCAAAGTTAAAGCGCCAGCTTATGAAATCATGGATCTCATCCGTCCAACGCGTAAGCATACTTTTGCTACTGATATTGATCCATCCCTGCTTATCGATGATGAAGAGGTATTCAAGGCCTTAACTGGCATCAACTGGACATCGCTTGACTTCCAGATAGGCGAAGAAGAAGAGCTGGAGCAGGATGACTGTCGGTGTCAAAACCAGCGGATCTTGGGTAGGGGGTCCCGAACTGTGCGTCTAAGGCGGATGGTAATAGGAGGCAGGGGACATGATGTTTACCCAGGTTTGGGCCCTCCTGATGGAGGTAAAACACTACGTCCTGCTTGATTATTCTTGAGGATATGAGTATTACAAGAGCAGATCTACCACGAGATCAGAGAGGCTAAACCCTAGAATCTAGCCTATGGTATGATTGTATGTTGTCCTACGGACTAAAACCCTTCGATTAATATAGACACCGGAGGGGGCTAGGGTTACACAAGGTCGGTTACAAAGGAGGAGATATACATATCCGTATTGCCTAGCTTGCCTTCCACGCCAAGTAGAGTCCCATCCGGACACGGGACAAAGTCTTCAATCTTGTATCTTCATAGTCCAACAGTCCGGCCAAAGGATATAGTCCGGCTGTTCGGAGACCCCCTAATCCAGGACTCCCTCAGTAGCCCCTGAACCAGGCTTCAATGACGATGAGTCCGGCGCGCAATGTTGTCTTCGGCATTGCAAGGCGGGTTCCTCCTCCGAATACACCACGGAAGAGTTTGAATACAAGGATAGTGTCCGACCCTGCAAAATAAGTTCCACATACCACCGTAGAGAGAATAATATTTCCACAAATCTAATCTGCTGACATGTTTTGACAGCATGACATCATGCCACGTCCCGGTCATTATTCGAACCGTTTTTCTTTAACCAGCTCCGCACATAACGCGAGGCGGTTTCTTGACACGTCTTGTCAAAGTAGAGATCGTCTTCCCCTTATCACGGGATTCTCATCAATACAAATGTGGGTAACCCAACCGTGCCTGTTGGTATGACTCCTAGATCTTAGGTAAGTCTCAAACGGCCACGAGGAGGATGCCTGATATTCACCCTCTTTGTAAAGGGACGAGGCTTTTTCTCCCCCCCGTGCTCAATCGAATCCTTCCCCCGCCTCGAGTTCTAACACCCAAAGCTCATGTCAGGTGCTTCAGACCTTCAATCATGTCCGGATCCAGCCTTCAATGCTAGTGGATGCCTTCCTCCGTCACGGAGGAGGACATCAAGAAGTTGAGGGAGGCCAGATATCTGATCGCCGAAATTTCGCATAGGCTGCCCGCCCGAGGGAAGGTCGTCCCTACTCCCGAACCCAACGAAAGCATTGTGTTCATCTCCCACTTCCTCCAAGGGCTAGGCCTCGCTCTAGATCCCATTGTTAGGGGTCTTATGTTCTATTACGGGCTGGATTTTCATGATCTGGCCCCGGATTCCCTTCTTCACATCTCGTCATTCATTGTCGTATGTGAGGCCTTCCTCCACAATACCCCTCACTTCGGCCTGTGGCTCAAGACCTTCGATGTGAAGCCGAAGACGGTCGAGGGACAGTACGCAGCATGCGGAGGTGCTTTAATAAGCAAAATTGCTGACGCTCCATGGCCAAAGGGTTTCTTTCCAGAGCCGTATCCGAGATCTCTTCGAGGGAGACTTCAGTCTGGTTATGGTAATGCAAGTTATGCTAGTTCGTCGAGTCCAGCCTTGCAAACGCCGACCCCTCCGCATGTGGGAATTCAACCCGGAAGGACCATGCACTATTCAACATTTCCTCGGCATGACGCACGAGGAGATGTACAAATCGTTCTTCGGACCCCAAATAGAGTGTACGGACACCACCGAGGACGTGAGCCTAAGCTGCAACCGCCTCGCTGCCCAAGTAAGTAATCCCATGGCCGAACACACTGTCCTTTTATTTATCATGACATCATTCTGAAGAATCACTCTTTGACCAGGACTGGATAACAAAGGCGAAGATGATCCTGTGTTCGGCTCCCCTTCCTGAGGGCTTGGACAATTCGGTGCTGGAAAAGATGCTCGAGCCAGCACCTTGTCTAGTGCCCTCAAAGAAAGATGAAGGGGGGAATAAAGAGGGCGAAAACGGGCCTCCTTCGCTACCTATTCCAACCGAGGGAATGAGCGCCTCCGCGAGGGAGGATAACACAGGGGAAGAATCTGACATTCTCTCTCCCGGGGGAAGGAAGAGGACTACCTCTGAAGATCCAGAAACTAAGGTTTCCAAACGGGAGAAGAAATCTCAGCCAGAGGGTCCTGCCTCGGAGGGTATTCTTGCCGCACAATGTCCGCGCGGGGATCAGCCCTCTACCGAGCTGTAAGTAATCAAAAAGTACTTAATAGTGAAGATATCATACCTTACTTCTGAAGACAATAACCAATGCTTATAAATTGTAATCCGGATCGCAGCCCTTCTCGACAGAGTTCATCTTCAGGGGATCTTCTTTCGGAGATGATGGAGAGTGAAACGCCTCCCCGGACTCCCCAGCTCAAGAAGCGGGTAACCTTGAAGTGTCGTCGCGAAGGGTACTAGGGCCAGAGGATAAGCCTTTGGCTGCTCGGAATCCCCAGTATCCGGCTCCTAAGGAGAGCGACAGTAAGGGTCCGTACAGTGTGCGGTTGGACGCGCTGAAGGATCTTCTGAGGCAAGCTACCGTCTCGGAAGCGCATCGTACGCTAATGGGTAGGGTAATTGAAAGGATTTCATCCGCTGAAAGCGGGTTGCATGAAGCTTTTATGAGTCTGCTGAAAGGCTTCAAGGTACATGAAATAATGTATGCTTTTAACAGTACCGCATACGTTAGTATGCCCATGCAGATAGTAGCCCCTGAGACTCTGGTTGTCGTCGAGAACGGCGGCAAACAAAGGATTATAGTCCCAGGTGATAACCAGACCGCCTTTATGCGCAGGTGGTTGAAGCTCCGGTGGCTAGCCGGACTTATGGGTTTGCCGAACTAAGGCGGCAACTGGATGCGGCAGATGCCGACATCGTGCTTGTCAACAAGCGGCTTGACGAGGCACAAGGTGAGTGATTTTTCTGGTGATCGTCACATAATAAGAGCAGGATGATGCCAGTATCTTTAATATGTTGTGACTGCAGATGGAGCTACCACCGTGGAGACCCTTCGGGCGGAGCTTTCCCGAGCCAAGGAGCAAGCAAGGAGTAGCAATGTGGCCGCTTTAAAGGCGGCCGAAGAGTTAAGGGACGAATAGGTTGCGCATTGCGAGAGCAAGGAAAAAATAGCCAAGATGGCTGTAGAGCTAAAAGATGCTGCTGACCGTTACAAGCTTCTTGAAGAAGAAAACCGGGCGAAGGCGACGGACCTGGAGAAGGCCCAGGTGGCTGCCAAGGAAGCCCGCTCCAAAATTAGAGCGACGAAGGAGGAGCTGAATCAAGCTGCAGATATCATGTCTCGGAAGCCCTTCTTATTGCGGACTAAGTTCGGAGATCCGAAGTATGCTCCTCTGGACCGGCTATGGAGTTCTGCAGACGCGTACATGGATTTGGCTACAAGTGCTGCCGATGCAGCTGAGTACTTCAAGGATTAGAAAGGTCCCGAAGTGGAAAAACTGTTCTGGTCACAGTTTCACGCTCCAGTCCGTCCGATGCTGCTGAATGAGCGATTGACTGGTTGGGCCGAGCTCCATAGGTTGTCCGGACTTGCCATGAGGTCCGTTGTGGATCATCTGTGGCTGGGAGGGCCAAGGCCGAATAACTACTTTAGCTTAGTGCAACAATTCCTTGATGCTGTGCCACGCATTGATGCTGTAAAGAGATCAGCGTGCATAGAAGGTGCACGGATGGCCCTTGCCCGTGTCAAAACATACTGGCGGAGATGGAGGCCACCACTGTTGCAGCACAGGGTTCGGCCATAGGCCGAGTGGCTGCTGAGCACTACTTCGAAGAAGTCCTTGAAGGCGCTCGTTCGATAGAGGCTCAGTGCTCGAAAAATATTATTTCCAGTGACATGTAGTCCCATTGTACAAACAATGTTTTTCTGAATTAATCAAGGCTGTATTTATACTTTTGCTCGAAAGTACTATGACGCCTCCTGTGCGGCCGTTTATGTATATATGTATATAACTGGAAGTTTGCAATCGCCGGCTTCCGCCCCCATGCATATAATGCGGGGGTGTTCGCAAAAGATGCATATCCACACTTGATCCAACGTCTTGGTCCATTAAGGAGGTGATAGCGTAGCGAACGAGGCAATCAGACTATATTGCTTTAACACTTTCACTTAGCCATAGGAGTTTGACAGTGGGGCTACTATATAGCCCCTGTTACTTCTACGCTCGTCCGAATACGGGGCGCGTATGTACATGACCAGGAAACGGCCCTTCATTAATGCGGAGGAATCCCGAAGATTCCGATTAGTCATCGAGTGGTTGACCAGTCTCTTGCTATATCATGACAGTTAGTTTTCGGCTTTGTCTACTGAGGTGCTCATTCGGATGAACCAGGGCACAATCGCAGTACTTCTCCCAGTGCTACCTTAGCCGATATAACAGAATGTAAGGTACCAAAACGCAGGACCCGGGCAAACCCAACATTTGACCAAAGACATGATTCGGAGCTGATGCATATAGGGCCAAACTCGCGACGCCAAACACTCCCTAAGGTGTTTGGTCTTTATAACATATACCGGGCTAAACAATGCCCTTTATAAGAAACCCCATGTGTCCAGGTACGTGCAAAATCCTGGCATGGCCACATGCCAATAACGCCGGCATCCTTCTCGGTTGTGTGGAGTATCCGGAGGATGTGAGCAACAAGAGACAGTAAAAAAGGTTTATGCAGGGCCTTAATCTAAAAAGAAACCTTTGGGCGGGTCCCTCCTGCACGTCTGCGCCTGTGTCTCCATTGTGCCATGTCCTGGACGGGTGTAGCACGATTGTCACCTGCAAAAGGAAAGAACTTAGGTGAAAGTTGCCATATCAAAAAGAAGAATGAATTATCAAAATTCCAGAGAGGCCTGGTTGAGCCGGGCTGGCCCTAATTGCACGCGGGAAGCCCCTGGTATCGTTTTATGAGGGTTCGAAAACCAATCTCATGCATGTATGATGGAACGCCGGACTCGTCTAACCGTGTCCGTGGTCTTGACGACCTGTCATTTTTTCTGGTTGGTGAGGCCGTCTAGTGTGCGGCTGTTAGAGCCACCGCGTCCTCTTGTGTACGTAAAGAACGGTTGGCATTTCCGCTAACTGTGATGATGCCTCGTGGACTGGGCATCTTAAGCTTGAGAAAAGCATAATGTGGTATTGCGTTAAAACGAGCGATAGCCAGTCTTCCGAGCAGTGCTTGATAATCACTTCGGAATGGAGCGATGTGAAAAGTTAACGTTTCGCTTCGGAAGTTATCGGGAGAACCGAATACCACCTCTAGTGGTAGAGAGCCCGTATAGTGGTCCTCTTGGCCTGGTATTACTCCCTTGAAGGTAGTATTAATGTGGCTTATTTGTGTCGGGTGTATCCCCATTTTGCGGTCTGTGTCCGGATATATCAGATTTAGATCACTGTCGCCGTCCATTAGGACCCTTGTGAAATGGTACCCGTTTATTATTGGGTCTAACACCAAGGCCGTCAGTCCTTCGCGCCGGATATTTGTATTGTGATCCCTACAATAAAAAGTGATTGGGCAGGCCAACCAGGGGTTGAGCCTAGGGGTGACGAGCTTTATGGCGCGTGTGCATCGGGGTGCGTGATTGCTTCTCCCCTTTGTCACATGGATCACGTTTACTGTTTTAACCTTTGGTGGGAATTTTTTTCTGTCCTCCGGCGCTTTGCTGGCGAGGTTCATCCTCGTCTTTGCTTGGTGTCTCTTCCCCTTTGTGTTCGGCGTTTAGCTTACCGACCTGCTTGAAGACCCAACATTCTCTGTGGGTTTGATTTGCAGGTTTGTCTGGGGTGCCATGAATCTGACAGAGTTTGTCAAGAATTTTGTTTAGGCCAGATTGTCCTTCTCTGCTGCCTTTGAAAGGCTTTTTCCGCTGACTTGGTCGAGAGCCCCTGAATCCGGTGTTTACCGCCGTGTTATCTGGGCTACCTTATTTATTTCGATGCTTGTTTTTGTTGCGTCGTGGTTTACCATTGCCATCCCTGACTTCGGATGTGCTTGGGTCGCTGGTGCTACTACGGGCCAACCAGCTGTCCTCTCCCGCACAAAAGTGGGCCATGAGGCTTGTTAGGGCTGCCATTGTTCTCAGTTTTTCTTGACCGTGGTGTCTGGCGAGCCACTCGTCTTGAACGCTGTGTTTGAAAGCTGCTAAGGCTTCGGTGTCCGGACAGTCGACAATTTGGTTCTTCTTGGTGAGGAACCTGTTCCAAAGCTTTCGGGCGGACTCTCCGGACTGTTGGATTATATGACTTAAATCATGTGCATCCGGAGGCTGGACATAAGTACCTTGAAAATTGGCCCGGAAAGCGTCCTCGAGCTCCTCCCAACTTCCAGTTGAGTTTTCGGGGAGGATTTTCAGCCAGTGCCTAGCTGGCCCTTTAAGCTTGAGGGGCAAGTATTTAATGGCATGGAGATCATCTCCACGAGCCATATGGATGTGGAGGATGAAGTCCTCTATCCAGACTCCAGGGTATGTGGTTCTGTCGTACGCCTCTATGTTCACCGGTTTGAATCCCTCTGGGAATTCGTGATCTGGCACCTCATCAGTGAAACATAAAGGGTGTGCGGCACCCCTGTATTGGGATGCACCATGGTGTTCAGACGGTTGTAGTATTCGGTGTTGGCTATGTACCATAGCACGCTTCCTAGATCCATAGATAGATCTGGTCGCGCCGGATTTGTGACGCAAGTTCTCACGTAGATCGTGTGTTGACTTATGCGTGACTTTGTTAGCCGCTCTATCGCGTTCACAGGGTGGTTGATCCGGCCAGTTGGCCGTATCACTTTTCGGCTGTATGGGCTCTAAGGCCTCATCGTCGAATTCCGGTAATAGCTTGCGCTTCGATAGCTATTTGGATGGTAACTTCCACCATACTTTGTTACTTTGTTCCACTTGTTGTTGAGCGTATTTTGTGCGACCTTGAGCCTTTGCTTCTGTTTCTTTAGGCTTCTCGCTATGGCAATAAGCCTTCTGCGGAGGTTCTCTTCCTCCAAGTTTGTTTCCGGGATGATGGGTGCATCTTTGTCCGGACTGTTTTCTTCCCTAGATGGGGATTGATGAGACTGTGTTCGGACGTCAGATCCCTATTATGTGTGCAGTTTGCATCTTGATCGCGTTGTGCCACCGGGGTGGTGCAGTTGTCGTTTCTTCCCGAGTCACGTGGACTATTATTATCGCTGTTTTTGCTGTGGCGGGACTTAGAGCGGCGTTGCTGACGTCGGCGCTTGGGTTGCTTCTTGGAGGGGTCATCCTCCGCTTTCTCATCGCCATTGGCTTCTTTGGGGGTGTCCACCATGTATACATCATGTGATGAAGTAGCGGTCCAGCGCCCTGTGGGCGGTGGTTCCGACTGTCTCCTGCATCGTCGTCCATACCGTTGATGTCTTCAGAGTCGAAGTCGAGCATGTCGGTTAAGTCATTGACAGTGGCTACTAAGTGGGTGGTGGGTGGGCAGCGAATTTCTTTGTCATCCGCATCCCATTCTAGCCGGACATAGTTCGGCCAGGGTTCTCCCGACAGGGAGAGAGACCTTAAAGAATTTATCACATCTCCGAAAGGTGAGTGCTGAAAGATATCCGCGGAGGTGAACTCCATGATCGGTGCCCCGCCGGTTTTGACAGGCACAAATGTAGGCGGCTCAGAGTCTGTGGCCGGGGATAAATCCAGTGGTTCGGCGACATGGCTGAGGGAGTCCTGGATTAGGGAGTCTCCGGCAGCCGGACTATCTCCATTGGCCGGACTGTTAGACTTTGAAGATACAAGATTGAAGACTTCGTCTCGTGTCCGGGTGGGACTCTACTTGGCGTGGAAGGCAAGCTAGGCAATACGGATATGGATATCTCCTCCTTTGTAACCGACCTTGTGTAACCCTAACCCTCTTCGGTGTCTATATAAACCGAAGGGTTTTAGTCCGTAGGACAACAACCATAACATACAATCATACCATAGGCTAGCTTCTAGGGTTTAGCCTCTCTGATCTCGTGGTAGATCTACTCTTATACTACCCATATCATCAATATTAATCAAGCAGGACGTAGGGTTTTACCTCCATCAAGAGGGCCCGAACCTGGGTAAAACATCGTGTTCCCTGCCTCCTGTTACCATCCGGCCTAGACGCACAGTTCGGGACCCCCTACCCGAGATCCGCCGGTTTTGACACCGACATTGGTGCTTTCATTGAGAGTTCCTCTGTGTCGTCGCCGTTAGGCTTGATGGCTCGTATTATCATCGATAGCGATGCGGTCCAGGGTGAGACTTTTCTCCCCGGACAGATCTTCGTATTCGGCGGCTTTGCACTGCGGGCTAATTCGCTTGGCCATCTGGAGCAGATTGAAAGCTATGCCCCTGGCCATCAGGTCAGATTTGGAAGTTTGAACTACACGGCCGACATCCGCGGAGACTTGATCTTCGATGGATTCGAGCCGCAGCCGGGCGCGCCGCGCTGTCGTGATGGGTATGACCTAGATCTGCCGCCGAACAATACCTCAAAGGCTGCACCCGCATCAGCTCCGACCCTTAGCTCGGAGCCAACTATGCCAGTCGAGGATGAGTGGTTGGACACCGCCTCAGGGGCTGCAGTCTCAACGGCGATCGAGCCAAACACCAGCCTAAACCTCTGTGCATCCCGTAACTCCAAGGAGCCAGACTCCGAACTATCCGCGCCCTTGCCAATCGAATCCGATTGGGCGCCGATCATGGAATTCACCGCCGCGGATATCTTTCAGCACTCGCCCCTTGGCGACATTCTGAATTCACTAAGGTCTCTTTCTTTGTCAGGAGAGCCCTGGCCGGATATGGCCAGCAGGATTGGGATGCAGACGACGAAGAAATTCGACGCCCACCCACCACCCACTTGGTAGCCACTGTCGATGATTTAACCAACATGCTCGACTTTGACTCCAAAAACAACGACGGTATGGACGACGATGCAGGAGACGAACATGAACCAGAACCTATAGGGCACTGGAAAGCCACCACGTCATATGACGTATACATGGTGGACACACCAAAAGACGACGACGAGGAACAGAAGGACGCACCAAAGGCTTGTCCCCTCGAGAAGCAGTCAAAGCGGCGGCGTAAGCGCCACCCCAAATCCCGCCTCGGTAGAAACAATGATCATACAGACCCAGTGCTAGTGCAGGGCAAGGCATTGCCGGACCACGACAACACGGAGAATCAAACCGAACAAACCAATTCTGTCAAAGATAATAGTTCGAATGACATAACACCGAACAGACACCCGGAGCAGCCGAATGCCCATCAAAGGCTTGTTGTCATCGCGAGGAGTCTGAAAAAGCAGAAGCAAAGGCTCAAGGCTACGCAGGACACACTCCAAATCAGATGGAGAAAAGTACTGAACACAGCAGCGAAGTACGGCGACAATCGCCCCACCAAGAGCTACCCAAAGCGGAAGTTGCTACCTGAATTCGATGAGGCGGCCGTAGTCCCCCCAGAACCAAAAATTAAAACAGCCATCTGGCCGGATAGACGACCTCACGGCCAACATAAAGCGGCAAGCAACGCCGCACATAAGCCAATACGTGGTCTACACGAGGGCTCGCATCAAAAGGACGGCGAAACCAGATCCATCTATGGACCATGCAAGCGCGCTCCAGCATACGGTGCAACACAACAAACATCCAAACAACGCGGTACACCCAGATACAGGGGTGCCGCACACCCCCTATGTTTCACCGATGAGGTGCTGGACCATGAATTTCCAGAGGGATTCAAACCTGTAAACATGGAGGCATACGACGGAACAACATACCTTGGGTCTGGATTGAGGACTATATCCTCCATATCCATATGGCTCGGGGAGATGATCTCCACGCCATAAAGTATTTACCCCTTAAACTCAAAGGGCCAGCTCGGCACTGGCTTAAAAGCCTCCCCGAAAACTCCATTGGAAGCTGGGAAGAGCTCGAAGACGCTTTTCGGGCAAATTTTCAAGGGACTTATGTCCGACCTCCGGACGCGGACGATTTGAGTCATATAACTCAACGGCTCGGAGAGTCAGCCCGAAAACTTTGGAACAGGTTTCTTACTAAAAAGAACCAAATTGTCGACTGTCCAGACGCCGAAGCCTTGGCAGCTTTTAAGCATAGTGTCCATGACGAATGGCTTGCCAGACACCTCGGCGAAGAAAAACTGAGAACAATGGCAGCATTAAAAAGCCTCATGACCCACTTTTGCGCGGGTGAGGACAGTTGGCTAGCCAGATGCAGCACCAACGACCCCAGTACATCTGAAGTTAGAGATGGAAACGGGAAATCACGGTGCAATAGCAATAACAAACGCCAGAATAAAGAATACAACACGAAGAGCACGACAGTAAACGCCAGATTCAAAAGCTCTCGGCCAGGTCAGCAAAAGCCGCCCTTTAAAGGCGCCAGATACGAACTATCCAGCTTAAACAAAATTCTGGACAAAATATGTCAGATCCATAGCACCCCCGGTAAACCCGCTAATCATACCCACAGAGAATGTTGGGTCTTCAAGTAGTCTGGCAAGCTCAACGCCGTACACAATGGGGAAGATACACCAAGCGAAGACGAGGATAAGACTCTCAAGCAAGACACTGGGGAACAAAAGAAATTTCCACCAGAAGTCAAAAGAGTAAACGTGTTACACGTGATCAAGGGGAGAAAAAAATGGCACTCCCAGAAAATTATGCCCAAGGGCCTATCATCGCGGAGTCCTGCCACTGGTCGTCTCAACCGATCACTTTTGACCATCATGATTACTCAGCAAGTATCCGGCGTGCAGGATGGGCTGCCTTGGTATTAGATCCAATAATTGACGGGTACCACTTCACACGAGTCCTGATGGACGGTGGCAGCAGTCTAAACCTAATATACCAAAACATAATCTGTGAAATGGGGATAGACCCAACAAAAATTTGCCAAAGCAATACTACCTTTAAAAGAGTAACGCCAGGCCTAGGGGCTCATTTGCACGGGCTCCCTGCTACTAAAGGTTATATTCGGCTTCCCTGATAACTTCTGTAGCGAACATTTAACCTTCCACATCGCTCCGTTCCAAAGTGGCTATCAAGCACTACTCGGACGCGAAGCTTTCGTTCGCTTTAATGCAATACCGCACTACGCTTCCCTCACACTCAAGATGCCCAGCCCACGTGGCATCATTACACTGAACGGAAGTATTAAGCGATCTTTGCGCGTCGAAGAGAGTGCGGCTACCACTGCACAATAAAAACGGCCCGACCAACTAAAGCATTTATCAAGTCATCAAGACCTCGGACACGGTTAGATGAGTCCGGTGCAGCTATATGTAATGCATACCGGATCAATGGTCACAACCCTATTACACATACAAGGGGCTCAACACGCGCAGACAAGTGGCAATTTTTACTCATCTTGAATTATACATGGTTTCTTTAAAAACTATCTTTTTGCACGACAACTTTTTCACCTAAGTTCCTCTCTTTTACAGATGATCATCGTGCTACACCCGTCCAGGATACGGCACAACGGAGACACAGGCGCAGACGTGCAGCAGGGACCCGCCCCAAGGATTCTTTTTAGATTAAGACCCTGCGTAAACCTTTGTTACTGTCTCTTGTTGATACACATCCACCAAATTCTCAGCACAATTGAGAAGGATGCTGACGTCTTGGCATGTGGCCACGTCAGAATAATGCACGTACCTGGACACAACGGGCTTCTTACAAAGGGCACTATTTAGGCCCGGTTTATACCATAAAGACCGAATACCTTAGGGAGTGTTCGGCGTCGCGAGTTTGGCCTTATATGCATCAGCTCCGAATCATTGTCTTTGGTCAAATGTTGGGTTTGCCCGGCTCCTGTGTTTTGGTGCCTTACATTCCGCTTTACCGGCTAAGGCAGCACCAGGAGAACTACTGCAATTGTGCCCTGGTTCATCTAGACGAGCACCTCAGTAGAGAAAGCCGAAAACTGACTGTCATGATATAGCGTGAGATTGGTCAACCACTCGATGACCTATAGGGATGTTAATTCCTCCGCCTTAAGAAGGGCCGTTTCCCGGCCAGGCATGTACGCACCCCGAGATCGGAGAATGCGGAGCCACCAGGGGCTATCTAGTAGCCCCACTGTCAAACTCCTATGGCCAAGTGAAAGTGTTAAAGCACTATAGTCCGGTTGCCTCGTTCGCTGCGCTATCACCTCCTTAATAGGACCAAGACGTTGGGTAAAGTGTGAACAACGTTTTTTGCGAGCACCTCCGCATTATATGCGTGGGGGTTGAAGCCGACGACTGCAATCTTCCAGGTTATACACATGTATACATAAACGGCCGCACATGAGGCATCATATTACTTTCAGGCAAAAGTATAAACACAGCCTTAAATTTTTTTCATAAAAACATTGTGTTTACAATGGGAATACATGTCACTCAAACATAATATTCTTCGAGCACTGGGCCTCTATCAAACGAGCACCCTCGAGAACCTCCTTGAAATAGTGCTCGGCAGCCACTCGGCCTATGGCCGAACCCTGTGCCGCAACAGTGGTAGCGTCCATCTCCGCCCAGTATGCTTTAACACGGGCAAGGGCCATCCGCGAGCCTTCTATGCACGCCGACCTCTTCATCGCGTCAATGCTTGGCACCGCACCAAGGACCTGCTGCACTAAGCTAAAATAGCTATCCAGCTTTGGCTTTTTCGACCATTGCTGATCCACGATGGACCTCATGGCGAGTCCGGACAACCTGTTTAGCTTAGCCCATTCGGCTAGCTGATCAGTCAAAGGAAGCGGACGCTCTGGAACGTTGAATTGTGACCAGAACAGCTTGTCCACCCCACGATCTACTTGACCTTGGAAATATTTGGCCGCATCGGCAGCGCTCGCCGCCAAGTCCATATATGCATCTACTGAACTCCACAGTCGATCTAGAGGGGCATACCGTGGATCTCCGAACTTCCTCCGTAGCATGAAGGGCTTCCCAGCCGCAATATCCCCGGCTTCCCGCAGCTCCTCCTTCTTCGCTCTCATAGCAGAGCGTGTGTCTTTATCCGCCATCGTGGCCTTCTCAAGGGCCGCTGCCTTCGCCTGGTTTTCTTCTTCAAGGACCTGGCAACGGTCGGTAGTGTCTTTTAATTCTACGGCCATCTTGGCCATCTTCTATTGGCTCTCACAATGTGCGGCCTTCTCAGCTTTCAACTCTTCGGCCGCCTTCAAAGCAGCCGCATTACTAATCCTTGCTTGTTCCTTGGCTCGGGTAAGTTCTGCCCGCAAGGCTTCCACGGTGGCAGCTCCATCTGCAGTCACAACATATTAAAGATACTGGCATCATGCTGCGTTCACCAGATAAAAACACTTACCCTGTGCCTCGTCAAGCCTCTTGTTAACAAGCTCGATGTCGGCGTCTGCCGCATCCAGTTGCCGTTTTAATTCGGCAAGTTCACTAGTCCGGCTAGCCACCGGAGTTCCCACCGCCTGCACATAAAGACAGTCTGGTTATTGCCTGGGACTATGATCCTCTATTCGCCGCCGTTCTCATCGACAACCAGAGTCTCAAGGGCTACTATCTACATAGGACACACCTAACATGTGCAGTACTACCACGTACCTCAAAGCCTGTCAGTAGACTCATAAAGGCTTCATGTAATCCGTGTTCGGCGGATGAAATTCTCTCCATCACCGTACCCATCAGCGTACGGTGTTCTTCTGAGATGGCCGCTCGCCCCACCAATTCCCTTAGAACGCCCGACGGCTTACCAGACGGTGCCAGACTATTTTGTCTACTCTCTTCGGGAGCCGGGCGCTGGGGACTTCGGGGGTCTATGGGATTATCTTCTGGCCTCACCAGATCCAGAGAGGCCCTCCATGATGACACTTGGGGTCGCCCGCTTCTTGAGCGGAGGAGTCCGGGGGAGGCGTTTCGCTCTCCATCATCTCTGGAAGAAGATCCCCCGAAGACGAGCTCAACTGAGAGGGGCTAAGGCCCGAACTGCAAGATATATGCAGTGGTTACTTTCTCAGAGAAAAGATAGCATACCTTTACTATTAAGGTATTTTGGATCACTTACGACTCGTTGGAGGGCTGATCCCCCCACGGACTTTGTGTGGCAAAAGCACCCCCCGAGACAGGACCCTCTGTGGGAGACTTCTTCTCCCGTTTGGAGGCCTCGGCTTTCGGATCTTCGGAAGCAGTCCTTTTCCTCCCCCGGTCACCCTCCTTCATGGAGGCGCTCATTCCCTCGGTTGGAACTAGCAGCGATGGGGGCCCGCGTCCACCCGTATTATCCCCCCTGAATCTTCCTTCGAAGGTTCCGGGCAAGGTGCGAGCTCGAGCATCTTTTCCAACATCGGATTTTCCAAACCTTCAGGGAGGGGGCCAAACACCGAATCATCTTCGCCTTTGATAGCCAGTCCTGGTCAAAGAACGAACTCTCAAGAATAACTTCATGATGAATAAAAGACAGTGTGTTCGGCTAGAGGATTTCTTACTTGTTCGGCGACGCGGTTACTGCTCAGGCCCACGTCCTCGGTAGTATCCGGACACTCTATTTGAGGTCTCAAGAATAACTTGTACATCTCCTCGTGCGTCAGGCCGAGGAAACTTTGAATGGCACGCGGTGCTTCTGGGTTGAAGTCCCACAAGCGAAGGGGCCGGCGTTTGCAAGGCTGGACTTGACGAACCAGCATAACTTGTATTACCGCAACCAAATTAAAATCTCCCTCGAAGAGATCTCGGATGCGGCTTTGCAGTATAGGCACGTCCTTGGCTGGACCCCAGCTTAGACCTCTGCTAATCCATGACATCAGTTGTGGTGGGGGGCCCGAGCGGAAAGTGGGGGCAGCCGCCCACTTGGCACTTCTGGGAGCTGTGACGTAAAACCACTCTCGCTGCCATAATTCGGACACCTCTGGAAAGGAACCATTCAGCCATGGAGCTCCTGCCATCTTGCCTATTGATGCACCTCCGCACGTAGCATGTTGCCCCTCTATCACCTTCGGCTTCACTTCAAAGGTCTTGAGCCACAAGCCGAAGTGGGGGGTAATGTGGAGGAAGGCCTCACACACGACGATAAATGTCAAGATGTGGAGAAAGGAGTCCGGAGCTAGATCATGGAAATCTAGCCCGTAATAGAACATCAAACCCCGGACGAAGGGATCTAGAGTGAGGCCTACTCGGAGGAAGTGGGAGACGAACACGACATTCTCGTTGGGTTCGGGAGCAGGGATGATCTGCCCTCGAGCAGGCAGTCGATGCGAAACCTCTGCGGTCAGGTATCTGGCCTCCCTCAACTTCTTAATGTCCTCTTCCGTGACGGAGGAGGGCATCCATTGGCCTTGAAGGCTGGATCCGAACATGATTGAAGATCCGGCGCACCTGACCTAGGCTTTGGGTGTTAGAACTCGAGGCGAGGGAAGGGTTCGATTGAGCACGAGAGGGAAAAAGCGAAAACCTCGTCCCTTTATAAAGAGGGTGAATATCAAGCGTCCTCTCCGTAGCCGTTTAGGACTTGCCTATAATCTAGGAGTCCTAGACACGGTTGGGTTACCCACACCCGTATTGATGAGAATCCCGTAATAAGGGGGCACGATCTCTGCTTTGACGTGTCGAAAAAAAACTGCCTCGCGTTATGTGTGGGGCTGGTTAAAAGAAACGATTCGAATAATCACCGGGCCATGACGTAACGTCATGCTGCCAAAACAAGCCCACAAATTAGATTTGCAAAAATATTATTCTCTCTACGGTGGAATGTGGAACTTATTTTGCAGGGTCAGACACTATCCTCGTATTCAAATTCTTCTGTGATGTATTCGGAGAAGGAACCCGCCTTGCAATGCCGAAGACAATACTGCGCGCCAGACTCATCGTCATTGAAGCCTGGTTCAGGGGCTACTGAGGGAGTCCTGGATTAGGGGGTCTCCGGACAGCCGGACTATCTCCATTGGCCGGACTGTTAGACTATGAAGATACAAGATTGTAGACTTCATCTCGTGTCCGGGTGGGACTCTACTTGGCGTGGAAGGCAAGCTAGGCAATACGGATATGGATATCTCCTCCTTTGTAACCGACCTTGTGTAACCCTAACCCTCTCTGGTGTCTATATAAACCCAAGGGTATTAGTCCGTAGGACAACAACCATAACATACAATCATACCATAGGCTAGCTTCTAGGGTTTAGCCTCTCTGATCTCGTGGTAGATCTACTCTTGTACTACCCATATAATCAATATTAATCAAGTAGGACGTAGGGTTTTACCTCCATCAAGAGGGGCCGAACCTGGGTAAAACATTGTGTTCCCTGCCTCTTGTTACCATCCGGCCTAGACGCACAGTTCGGGACCCCCTACCCAAGATCCGCCGGTTTTGACACCGACAACGGCTCTCGTACGGGGTGAAGTCAGTAACCGGCTCTATCGCCACTGAGAGTGCAGCCTCCATGGCAGGGTCCATCCCTCCGCTCTCGGATGGCGCGACTTGCTCCGGATTAAAGGCCGGAGTAGCTGCCGATGCAATCTCCCGAACACTGTCCGATGGCATAGTTACGTCTTGCTCGTCGCGACTGCGCGGAGCGCCCGGCATGGGCTCGAATCCGTCGAAGATCAAGTCTCCACTGATATCGGCCGTGTAGTTCAAGTTTCCAAATCAGACCTGATGGCCAGGGGCGTAGCTCTCAATCTTCTCCAGATGGCCAAGCGAATTGGCCCGCAGTGGAAAGCCGCCGAATATGAAGATCTGTCTAGGGAGGAAAGCCTCACCCTGGACCGCATCGCTAGCGATGATCGAAGGAGCCATCAAGCCTTATGGTGACAACACAGTGGAACTCTCAATGAAAGCACCAATGTCGGTGTCAAAACCGGCGGATCTCGGGTAGGGGGTCCCGAACTGTGCATCTAAGGCGGATGGTAACAGGAGGCAGGGGACACGATGTTTACCCAGGTTCGGGCCCTCCCGATGGAGGTAAAACCCTATGTCCTGCTTGATTGTTCTTGATGATATGAGTATTACAAGAGTAGATCTACCATGAGATCAGAGAGGCTAAACCCTAGAAGCTAGCCTATGGTATGATTTTATGTTGTCCTACGGACTAAAACCCTCCAATTTATATAGACACCGGAGGGGGTTAGGGTTACACAAGGTTGGTTACAAAGGAGGAGATATACATATCTGTATTGCCTAGCTTGCCTTCCACACCAAGTAGAGTCCCATCCGGACACAAGATGAAGTCTTCAATCTTGTATCTTCATAATACAACAGTCCAGCCAAAGGATATAGTCCGGCTGTCCGGAGACCTCCTAATCCAGGACTCCCTCAATGACCCAAAGTCATCGATCCTCCAGGATGAAGGCAACTGACATCCAGTGGCTCTTAATCATGGCCTAATTTCAATGTGCTGAAAAAACACTTGGTTTCAATTTGCAGGCCCACTATGGTCTTGTAATAGGCTAGATTTGAAAACAATGATCTGTCATGCCATCATGCATGTTTATCCTTTGAATGCTTAAGCCGCCGAATGGATATTTACGATTCGCCACTTGTGCGTATAATATTATTAATCATGTGGATCAGATCAAATATTGTCATACTCCCTGAACACAAGCAAGTAGCATGTGCCCTGGCGGTTTAAGCCAGGGCGGGTCACAAATACCTTTGAAAACCCTAATATAATAGTCTTTGAGAGAAAGACTAAAGGGTATCTAAGCCGGAAATGTGCTGAAGACTTAAAGTCGAAAATCAGGGCGGTTTACCAAACCCTGAATATTCATATCATTATGGAAAAGCATACATGTAGATTAATATCGTGGTAACTCCTTTGATAATGATAATCCATAGACATGAAATACCATGATGTTTGATTGCTCGAGGCAAATATCCTGGCGGCTTACAATCCACTATCAGAGCGGGTTACCAATCCAATACGCTCAATTATGAGTCATATAATCAAGGCTACATGGCCTCAATTGCACCAAAAATACATGAGCAAAAGAAATCATTGATGGAAGCAAAGCCAAAGTGTCCAGAAGAAAAGAATTTCAAAAAAGTAAGTGCTTTTATAGGCCGCACAGCTTTAAAAAGTCAAGTGCTTTCATGGGCCACATAGCCACTAAGATTCGAGTGCTTTCATAGGCCGCATAGCCTTAGAGTCATCCTCTCTCACTATAAGTCCGCACTCACATGACAAACCGTCGTTTTAACCATAACAAGTTTAGGGTCTTAGTTAAAAGATTGACTGTTAAGAGTACGGCGGGTCATTCAGGATTACCTGGTGGAGTAGCATCGTGTAGACAGGCAGTTCAAAACTCAGTTATGGCATGGAAGCCGGTCAAGTGGGTATGAAAGCTATACTCATTGAGTGGGATGCCCCCAAGCGACCTCTGACATGTAAGCTGATCGAGAGGGTAAGCATAGCTATGCTCATTGAGCAGGAAGCCCCCAAGTGACCTATAATTTGCATGGAAGCCGATCAAGAGGGTAAGCATAGCTATGCTCATTGACCAGGAAGCCCCCAAGTGACCTATAATATGGCATGGAAACCGATCAAGAGGGTAAGCATAGCTATGCTCATTGAGCAGGAAGCCCCCAAGTGACCTTATGAAGAAACAATAAAGACTCAGATACTTAAAAATGAAATGAAAGAGGCCCTGAATTATCAGGGATGCCATCTTTGTTATATTGATCATAATATATACATTATTGAAGGTATGTACAGCACAAGAGCCGACGGCTCAAGTGTAATAAGGCCGAAGATGAGCAATGTTCCAAGGCCAGTGGGTCTCTTCCTCCGATGTGCATGAGTCCTTGTGTTCTCAAATATCAATGAGGTAGTATGACCCGTTGTTCAGGTTCTTGCTGACCACAAAGGGTCCTTCCCAAGGTGGCGATAACTTGTGCATATCTGTTTGGTCTTGGATCAAACCGGAGCACCAAATCGCCTTCTTGAAAGGTCTAGGTCTTAGCACGACGGCTATGATAGCGATGTAGATCCTGCTGGTATATCACCAAACGAGCTACTGCAAGGTCACGCTCCTCATCCAACACAACAAGTGCATCCTGACGTGCTTCTTCATTAACAGTGTCAATGTAAGCCGCGACATGGGTCAATTCATGACGGATTTCACTTGGAAGAACCGCCTCTACCCCGTAGACCATGAAGAAGGGTGTATAGCCGGATGACCTATTAGGAGTAGTATTGATGATCCAAATTACTGAGGGTAACTCTTGAACCCAACAACCCGGTGTTTGCAGTAATGGAACCATAAGCTGGGGCTTTATACCTTTCAAGATTTCCTGATTGGCCCTCTCAGCTTGACCATTAGACTGTGGATGAGCAACTGATGAGACGTCAAGATGAATATGCTCTCGTTGACAAAACTCTCTCATAGCACCCTTAAACAGATTAGTGGCATTGTCAATTATGATACTATGAGGATAACCAAAACAGAAGATTATTTGGTTTATGAATTGAACTACCGTTGCCGCGTCACACTTACTGACCGGCTCTGCCTCAACCCACTTTGTAAATTTGTCAACCGCCACCAAGAGATGGGTCTTTTTATCATTAGACCACTTGGAAGGTCCAACCATATCAAGCCCCCAGACTGCAAACGGCCAAGTTATTGGAATCATCCTCAATTCTTGAGCAGTCACGTGAGCCCGTCAAGAAAATTTCTGACAGCCATCACACTTGCTAACAAGGTCTTCTACATCTACATGAGTCGTCCACTACAAAAAAATACACTTCATTGATGATACATGTTTGTCACAGTAGGTCACGTTTTCTGTCATGCATGTACATCCATGACGATTTTATGACAGAATCAAGATAGTCATACCTATGCTGTCCTAGAAGTATTCCATGGCATGACCAAAATCATCATCATGGAAGTGTCCACTTGCATGACGATAAATAATGCGTCATAGAAGTGCTTTCATCAAGGGTGACCGACACATGGCATCCACCATAACAGGTCATCGTTAAGCTATCGGGTCCGATTTTGGATCCGATAACCCTTCAACAGCCCGGACCAGTGAGGATTTTCCATGTGTAAAATTGTTATTGGCCGGAGGAAACACGTGTTGGCTCACCGTTGGGACAGATGTCATCCATTCATTGGATAGGACGCGCCTATGATACGTCGACACATGGCATGGCCCAACACAGTCCCATTCCGGTGAAAAGTCCGTCCCATTTGACTTGGTCAAACGGTAACGGGCCGGCCCACGGAAAGCCTGTTAATGGCATGTTCATATATAGCTCATTTACGACCCGCTAACTCACAGCCCATTACGGCCTACCAGAATTAAGCCCAATAGCTTCATCCGGGCCGTCCAATATGATTCCAGCCCATTGTAACTTCCGGCCCATGTATGGCCCATGATGTCTTTCGGCCCATACGAGGCAACTTGCCACTCTTGGCCCATTAACGGCCCGTGGTGAATCTGGCACGTAATGAACCGTGTACCGCTTTATACCCATTAATGACCCATTATTCCATTGGGCCATTTCCAACCCGTGTTATCTTTCGACCTTCTAGGGCCCATTTATTCTTGGGCTTATTTATAGCATTCGGTTACTTATGGCCCGTTACTGGCCTTTTCTTCTTGTGGGCCAAATTCAGCCTGTTAATCTGTTGGGCCGTTTTCATAGCATCACCAAATACGACAGGTTAACGATGTCCCGTTATGGCCGGCCCATGAATGGACGTTTCCAAATCTAGCCCGTTTACGACCCATAATACACTCTATTATTGGCCCATGTTTGGTCGATCAATCAAACGGTTCGTAGAAGGCCCCTTGATGCTACGGCCCGTAGAAGGCCCATCATTTCTATGGCCCTTAGAAGGCCCATTGTTTCTACGGCCCATAGGAGGCCCATAGTAACCACAGTAAATATGTAGCCCATGGTTATTGTGGACTAGTTTTAAAAAATAGGTTATTGCAGCCACTAGCAAACCGCGGAAAAAGAACTGCACTAACTACAAGCAAATAAATAAACAAGATAACAAGCAAATAATTAAGCAAGCAACTTACGCTAGGCTATCATGACTATTACACATATTACATCTAGTGGGCATCAAAGTTCGCCACCAGTGCAAATATAGGGAACAAAGCCGCATATCATATACACTGGTTGTCAAACTTGGCGACCAGTGCAAATAAACGCCACAAGAAAACAAGTCCAGAACTGAAACCACTTCAGAAGAGCTCAAGAAACAATATCCTGGGTACCCATAATGCTGGCAAGATGCTTAGCAAGCTTATTAACTTTCTCTTGTTTGGCGCTTAAATCCTCGAGCACTTGCTATTGCACATGAAAGTATGCATCTGAATTCTGCAGGGACTTCCTCAGTCCTTCGGCTTCTTGCCGCAACATAGCTGACTGATGCCATTCAGCTTGTAGCTGAGACTGAAGAAGCCAAAGTGATTCAGGCAGTGAGTTCGAAGAGCTTGTGCGAGTGGTACTAACCAGTAACTCGAACACTACATCAACACAGGACCGTGGGGTTTTCTCACTGTCTACAAGATCATTTTTATCACCTTTCTTGGAGACCAACAGGGCTGTCTCACTATCTTGAACCTCATCGGCATTACTTTCTCTACCATTGCATAGTGGGGGTGCTCTTCTCCAATATTCTATTTGCATACTACATGAGAAACAAGCAGACACATCACAGGTTTAGCATGTAGTATACGAAACTCATTTTGGTAAACCGGTTCAGTAGTAAGGTGGATGGGATAACAACATGAAACAAACATATATTTATGTACAATGGTCACTGTATTGTCCATATCATTCTAGTTTATGTTGAAAAATCTAGATAGAGACACAGTTCAACTCATATATTTTTAAGACACAACAGCATAGACAGAATATAAGTGTGAGAAACTACGCATCATTGGCAACACTTGTAATGTGCATCACATGAGAACATAACTGTTTATACAACTCAAACTGAAATCAACATAGAGCAAGAAGTTAGAACAACAATCCAGTTAAAGAAATAGGTTTAAAACATACCTGTTGCGCCATTGGAGTTTCAATTGGATCCTTCAAATTCAAAAGTAGTTGGTACGAGTAAATACACTGATGCAACAGCTAAGGAGTATGGACCATACCTACGGAATCTGACCTGAGAATAGTTGCTCTTCTGCTTTAAACATGGAGTTTGGGTTCGCTGTGGTGGTCTTCGTGCTTTGGGCACTGCAGTTGCTTTACAAACTGCTCGTGTGGGGGTACTCTGTGGTGGACTTGGTGCTTTGTCAACTAGAAGTGGGTTACTATCTACTTGGGTTGGGGTTAGATTGGTTGTAGCTGGTTCTCTGCCCAACGGTGTAAGTGTGCGATCTGGAAGAGTCTCGATTATGTGTGGTGGGGCTAGTTTGTGGGCCAGTACAACCATGGTTCTATCTGCATCGACGGGTAGCACTGTCTTTTGTGAAGAACATGTTTTTGCTCCCTTAGATACTGCCATTACCCCCTCCAATTCAAATGGTTGATAAATAAGAAAAGAAATTGAACGTACAAACATGCTATGGTAGACGGATGTGGTAATTCACACATATGTTGTCTAACCAAACAGGACAGCATGGCACAATTTCACATATATGATGCCTAACTAAACAGGATAGCATGACATAGTTTAAGATATATGATGGATAACTTAACAGGACATAATGGCATAATTCAACATATTATAATTATCTAAACATGATGATATGACAAAACTATATGATGTCTTTCTAAAATAGGCTGGGATGAAATAATTCACATACATGTTGTCTAAGTATACATGATGGCATGATACAATTGACATAACTGATTGATATACAAAGCAGCTGGCACTCGCATGTATGATCTCTAAACTAAGCCGATGGAATTCAATATTGTGCATATGATGTCTAAACTAAGCAATGCAAGACACCATATGCATGATATAAGAAATATAATCATTGCAACTTAGAGCATACACCTCAGGTGGGATATAGGACTGGTCATCTGTCTCTGAATCCTTCTCTAAGGAGCTCCCTGTAACCATCGAGATATATGCTTCACACGTACCATTGCCTGCTCTAAAGACCTTGTTTTCACTCCTAATTTTTTCCATAACCGGCTCAAATGGCTGATACACATGAAGAGTAGTTCAATATACACAGATTGTCAACAAATGGAATATGTAATGAAAAAAAGATGGCATGAGATAATTCACATATATGATGCCTGGCTACATGGCGGTGCATGATTCACATATATGATAACTGGCTGAAAAACATGGCATTGCATAATTCACATATCTAATATAGAAAGCAAACAGGAGGAATTCACACAAAGCATGTCTAATCTAAGTAGATGGCATGGCAATGCAAGACACCACATGCATGATATGAGCAGTATAACCTTGCCAAGTTAGAGCATGCACCTCGGGGGGGGGACTGGTCATCTGTCTTTGAATCCTCCTCTAACGAGCAATCTGTAACCAAGAAGAAATCTGCATCGACAGGTAGCACTGACTTCTCAGAAGACCTTGTTTTCACTCCAGATTTTCCCATGACCGACTCAAATGGCTGATGCACAGGAAGAGTAGATGAATGTATAAACATTGTTGACAAATGGAATACATTATGAAAGAAATATGGCACGATACAATTCACATATACGATGACTGGCTAAACAGGATGGCATTGCATGATTCACGTATATGATGCCTGGCTAAATAAGATGGCATTGCACAATTCCCATATACTCCCTCTATTCCTAAATATTTTTCTTTTTAGAGATTTCAAATGGACTACCACATACGGATGTATATAGCCATATTTTAGAGTGTCAATTCACTCATTTTGCTCCATATGTAGTCACTTGTTGAAATCTCTAAAAACACAAATATTTAGGAATGGTGGGAGTATGATATAGAAACCAAACAGGTGGCATTCACACAAAGCAAATCTAAACTAAGCTGATGACATATCAGATGTATAATGTAAGCAATGTGAGGCGCCATATGCATGATATGATCAACATCAGCATGCCAGGTTAGAGCAAACACCTCAGGTGGTACATAGGAGTGGCCGGCTCCCTCTGAATCCCCATTCGAACAGTTATCTTCCTCTAGAATACAATCTAGAATGGCGAGAGGGGGGGCCACTTCGCCCACCGTGGAGCGGCGTCTGCATGACATTATATTCCCATGCAACGGTCTTCTCTTTTTCTCTACATGTTCAATATGATTTTGTACAATAACTAACATGCATAATAAAAAAAGTTAGATTTTGTAAGGCCTAAGGGGTGCATGCAGAAATCAAGACTGGTGGTAGCAAACGAGTGGATCGATCCAAAACTAATGATAGAAGGTAGATTATAGCTTCAGTTTTAAAAAGATAGAGAATGGATCATCTACTGTTTGTTGCCCACCCAACATGAACCACATAGAAGACCCTAGATGAACTAGATAGTAGACAAATACTATTCGTTGCTGCCTCGATATGAGATCCACAGGCATTTTAAAACTCAAGTTTGAACGATAAAGTAGCAGGTAATAATAACCAATGTATAACGTAAGCAAACACAAAAGACTATGACCTGTCTTCTAGAACTGAGTAGTCCTCAGGTTCATCTACTCAGTCGATGACGGTAATGCAGATGGTGTGGCTGCTGGCAACGGGGAAGATGATCTGAGGCAGCGAAAGAAAGTCTGCAGGGGTTATCTCTGCTGCAGTGAATGCTTCTCTCAATGGTGCACCTCAGGTGGGGCGAATGACGGCATGGCAGGAGCAGGACATAACACACAGAATTTTCTTTGACGCCTATCTGAAAATGAAGTAAATCTATAAGGGCTCCATAGAATAGGAGGATTCTATAAACGCAGGGAAAGGAAAAACAAAGTAATGGGATAGGAATGCACGTGCAAAACAGAGCATTTGGATACATAGGATTTCTGTCAACCTAGGTGTTTGGTTCACATGAATAGGAAGACCACAGGAATGGAGAAACATGGTCAAATTAAAGTCAAACCATGTGAAAATGAAAAAAATAAGAATCTTATTAGGCCAGTAATGCAATTAGTCCCGTTCTTCATGCATATTAATTTGAAAATGACATCCATGTGGATATTAAAATTCCTACGTTTTTTGTTTGAATGAGACACCAAAGGAAAAAATCCTCCAGTTTTCTTTGCTCCACTCCTTCTAACCAAGTGCACGAATAGTAGTACCATAGTAGTTCCATCGAAAAGGATCCCTGAGGGATCGACATGAATGCAGAGTAACAAAGTAATGCAACAAGTGTACAACCTCTTTGGCATACCCTTGTCAACCTCAGCATCATTGGGTTGGACGTGGAGGATGGTGATGCTGGTGTGACTGTTAGAGGCGAGGAAGAAGATCTGAGGCCTCTGGAAACAGCGCCGAGGGTACTGCTCCACTGTGATGGACGGTTCCGTCATTGGAGCAGCTCCGATGAGGTCTACGGCGGCGATGCTGAAGCAGGACAAGACAAACAACGTTAATTTGAAGTGGGACTCTAATATCATCTGCAATAGATGATGTAAAATACATCACCAAAAAGTGCTAGATGTAAAACGCATCAGCCGCGCCACGACCGCTCCGATAGATGTTGTAAATTCTGTTCACTCTGAACTTTACTGAAGATACTACGCCGACTAGTTTTAAAAAATAGGTTATTGCGGCCACTAGCAAACCACGGAACAAGAACTGCACTGACTACAAGCAAATAAATAAACAAGACAATAAGAAAATAAATAAGCAAGCAACTTACGCTAGGTTATCACGACTATTACACATATTACATCTAGTGGGCATCAAATTTTGCCACCAGTGCAAATATAGGGAACAAAGCCGCATATCATATACACTGGTTGTCAAACTTGGCGACCAGTGCAAATAAACGCCAAAACAAAACAAGTCCAGAACTGAAACCACTTCAGAAGAGCTCAAGAAACAATATCCTGGGTACCCATAATGCTGGCACGATGTTTAGCAAGCTTATTAAATTTCTCTTGTTTGGCGCTTAAATCCTCGAGCACTTGCTGTTGCACAAGAAAGTATGCATCTAAATTCTGAAGGGACTTCCTCAGTCCTTCAGCTTCTCGCTGTAGCATAGCTGACTGATGCCTTTCAGCTTGTAGCTAAGACTGAAGAAGCTAAAGTGATTCAGGCAGCGAGTTCGAAGAGCTATTGCCAGTGGTACTGGCCAGTAACTCGAACACTACACCAACACAGGACTGTGAGGTTTTCTTACCGTCTACAAGATCGTTTTTATCTCCTTTCTTGGAGACCAATAGGGTTGTCTCAGTATCTTGAACCTTATCTGCATTACTTTCTCTACCATTGCATAGTGGGGTGCTCTTCTCCAATATTCTGTTCGCATATTACAAGAGAAACAAGCAGACACATCACAGGTTTAGCATATAGTATATGAATCTCATTTTGGTAAACCGGTTCAGTAGTAAGGTGGATGGGATAACAACATGAAACAAACATATATCTATGTACTATGGTCACTTTATTGTCCATATCATTCTAGTTTATGTTGCCAAATCTAGATAGAGACACAGTTCAACTCATATATTTTTAAGACACAACAACATAGACAGAATATAAGTGTGAGAAACTACACAACATTGGCAACACTTCTAATATCCATCACATGAGAACATAACTGTTTATACAACTCAAACTGAAATCAACATAGAGCAAGAAGTTAGAACAACAATCCAGTTAAAGAAATATGTTTAAAACATACCTATTGCGCCATTGGAGTTCTAATTAGATCCTTAAAATTCAAAAGTAGTTGGTAGGAGTAAATATAGTGATGCAACAGCTAAGGAGTATGGACCATAGCTACGGAATCTGACCTAAGAACAGTTGCTCTTCTGCTTTAAACGTGGAGTTTGGGTTCGCTGTGGTGGTCTTCGTGCTTTGGGCACTGTAGTTGCTTTACAAACTGCTCATGTGGGGGTACTTTGTGGTGGACATGCTGCTTTGTCAACTAGAAGTGGGTTACTATCTGCTTGGGTTGGGGTTAGATTGGTTGTAGCTGGTTCTCTGCCCAACAGTGTAAGTGTGCAATCTGGAAGAGTCTCGATTATGTGTGGTGGGGCTAGTTTGTGGGCCAGTACAACCATGGTTCTATCTGCATCGACGAAGAACTTTCTTTTGTGAAGAACAGGATTTTGCTCCCTTAGATACTACCATCAGCCCCTCCAAGTCAAATGGTTGATAAACAAGAAAAGAAATTGATCGTACAAACATTGTATGATAGACAGATGTGGTAGTTCACGTATATGTTGTCTAACCATATAGGACAGCATGACACAATTTCACATATATAATGCCTAACTAAACAGGATAGCATCACACAGTTTCAGATATATGATGGATAACTTAACATGATATAATGGAATAATTCAACATGTGATGCGTATCTAAACAGGATGACATGACAAAACTATATGATGTCTTTCTAAAATAGGTTGTGATAAAATAATTCACATACATGTTGTCTAAGTATACAGGATGGCATGATACAATTGACATAATTGATTCATATACAAAGCAGCTGGCACTCAGATGTATGATCTCTAAACTAAGAAGATGGAATTCAATATTGTGCATATGATGTCTAAACTAAGCAATGTAAGACACCATATGCATGATATGAGAAATATAAACATTGCAACTTAGAGCATACACCTCAGGTGGGATATAGGACTAGGCATCTGTCTTTGAATCCTCCTCTAAGGAGCTACATGTAACCATTGAGATATATGCTTCAACACGTACCATTGCCTGCTCTAAAGACCTTGTTTTCACTCCTGATTTTTCCATAACCGACTCAAATGGCTGATACACATGAAGAGTAGTTCAATATACATAGATTGTCGACAAATGGAATACGTAATAAAAAAAACATGGCATCAGATAATTGACATATATGATGCCTGGCTACATGGCGATGCATGATTCACATATATGATAACTGGCTGAAAAACATCACATTGCATAATTCACATATTTGATATAGAAAGCAAACAGGAGGAATCCACACAAAGCATGTCTATTCTAAGCAGATGGCATGGCAATGCAAGACACCATATGCATGATATGAGCAATATAACCTTGCCAAGTTAGAGCATGCACCTCAGGGGGGGGACGACGACTGGTCATCTGTCTCTGAATCCTCCTTTGACAAGCTATTTGTAATCAGTAGGAAATCTGCATCGACAGGTAGCACTGACTTCTCAGAAGACGTTGTTTTCACTCCAGATTTTACCATGGCCGACTCAAATGGTTGATGCACAGGAAGAGTAGATGAATGTATAAACATTGTTGACAAATGGAATACATTGTGAAAAAAATATGGCACGATACAATTCACATATACGATGACTGGCTAAACAGGATGGCGTTGCATGATTCATGTATATGATGCCTGGCTAAAGGAGATGACATTGCATAATTTCCATATACTCCCTCTGTTCCTAAATATTTTTCTTTTTAGAGATTTCAAATGTACTACCACATACAGACGTATATCGACATATTGTAGAGTGTCGATTCACTCATTTTGATCCGTATGTAGTAACTTGTTGAAATCTCTAAAAAGACAAATAGTGAGGAATGGTGGGAGTATGATATAGAAACCAGACAGGTGGCATTCACACAAAGCAAATCTAAACTAAGCTGATGACATATCAGATGTATAATGTAACTAATGCAAGGCGTCATATGCATGATATGACCAACATCAGCATGCCAGGTTAGAGCAAACACCTCAGGTGGTAAATAGGAGTGGCCGGCTCCCTCTGAATCCCCATCTGAACAATTATCTTCCTCTAGAATACAATCTGGAATGGCGGGAGGGGGGCCACTTTGCCCACCATGGAGCGGCGTCTGCATGACATTATATTCCCACGCAACGGTCTTCTCTTTTTCTCTACATGTTTAGTATGATGTTGTACAATAACTGACATGCATAATAAAAAAATAGTTAGATTTTGTAAGGCCTAAGGGGTGCATGCAGAAATCAAGACTGATGGTAGCAAATGAGTGGATTGACCCAAAACTAATGATAGAAGGTAGATAATAGCTTCAGTTTTAAAAAGATAGAGAATGGATCATCTACTGTTTGTTTACCACCCAACATGAACCACATAGAAAATTCCAGATGAACCAGATAGTAGACAGATACTATTCGTTGCTACCTCGATATGAGACCCACGGGCATTTTAAAACTCAAGTTTGAACGATAAAGCAGCAGGTAATAATAACCGATGTATAACGTAAGCAAACACAAAAGACTGCGACCTCTCTTCTAGAACTGAGTAGTCCTTAGGTTCATCTACTCAGTCGATGATGGCAATGCAGTTGGCGTGGCTCTCGGCAATGGGGAAGATGATCTGAGGCGGCGAAAGAAAGTCTGTAGGTGTAATCTCTGCTGCAGTGAACACTTCTGTCGATGGTGCACCTCAGGTGGGGTGGATGACAGCACGGCAGGAGCAGGATATAATACAAAGAATTTTCTTTGATGCCTATCTGAAAATGAAGTAAATCTGTAAGGGCTCCTTATAATTGGAGGATTCTATAAATGCAGGGACATGCAAAACATAGGAATAGGATAGGAATGCACGTGCAAAACAGAGCATTTGGAAACATAGGATTTCTGTCAACCTAGGTGTTTGGTTCACATGAATTGGAAGAACACGGGAATGGAGAAACATGATCAAATTAAAGTCAAACCACGTGAAAATGAAAAAAATAAGAATCTTATTATGCCAGTAATGCAATTAGTCCTGTTCTTCATGCATATTAATTTGAAAAGGACATCCATGTGGATATTAAAATTCCTACGTTTTTTCTTCGAAAGAGACACCAAAGGAAAAAAATCCTCCAATTTTCCTTTGCTCCACTCCTTCTAACCAAATGAATGAATAGTAGTACCATAGTAGTTCCATCGAAAAGGATCCCTGAGGGATCAACATGAATGCAGAGCAACAAAGTGATGCAACAAGTGTACAACCTCTTTGGCATAGCCTTGTCGACCTCAGCATCATTGGGTTGGACATGGAGGATGGTGATGCTGGTGTGACTGTCAGAGGCGGGGAAGAAGATCTGAGGCCTCTGGAAACGGCGCCGAGGGTACTGCTCCGCTGTTATGGATGGTTCCGTCGTTGGAGCAGCTCCAATGAGGTGTACGATGGCGAGGCTGAAGCAGGACAAGACAGACAACATTAATCTGAAGTGGGACTCGAATATCATATGCAATTGATGATGTAAAATACATCACCAAAAAGTGCTAGATGTAAAACGCATCAATCGCGCCACGGCCGCTCCGACAGATGCTGTAAATTTTGTTCACTCTCAACTTTACAGTCGAAACTGAATTTTACTGCCGAAACTGATTGAACTAGTAGCAGAGCATTGCAATAGATGTTTAGGGTGTTCGAGCACTAGTAGAAGAGAAGCAGTGATCTAAATCAGCAGACGCTCTAGCAGGGAACGCACTAGCAGAGATCAAGTCGTGCAACAGCACCACGAGCGAGTGCTAAAGCAGCAACTTTTGTAGCTATCGGAGGTCGTGCAGCGGCAGCGCAAGCGAGATCAAAAGAAGAGCAGTAGCACGAACGAGAGCAAGAGTGGAGCAGCAACGCGACCGATAGCAATAGCAGAGAAGAGCCGCAACACGAAGGAAATCAAGAGAAGTGCAGCAGCGCGACTGACAGCAAGAAAATAGCCACATCACGAGCGAGAGTCGGAGCAGCTGCAGCTAGTGCCGGTGTGGAAGTCGCCACCGAGGAAGAAACGACATGGGGGAGAGACACCGTGGATGAAGTGGCTGGCGACGGCGCCGTCAATGGAGACCCGCCATGGCTGCTCGGTATCGAGCACCAGCAGCCCCGTGAGATCGAATAAAAGATAAAATGCAGCAGTGAGTGCAGATCCTCCTTGGTGGCGCCGAGTGGGCCTCGGCTTCATCGGAGGAATTGGTGAGGGTGTTGCGGTTCCGGTGGCGCAGGTCAAGACGGTGCTGTGGCGATGGAGGTGGCACGATAGATGAGGCGAATGTCAGGGCAGCTCCTTGGAGGTGGAGGACGGGGCGGGACAACGAGATCAATGATGGATCCTCATCCGGTGCGGTCGATGAGGGACGACAAGGTGTTGCGGTGGACAACGTCGTCGGGGAAGAGTCTCCGACTGGGCGGCGGTCGGGAGGCCGACGGAGGAGCATGGGGTTTTGCGGGTTTTGGCGGCCTCAGTGTACGAATGGGGGGGGGGGGGGACGAAGGGGAAGGTAGGGAGGAGCCACGGCTTAGGGACGCACTTGTCAAAAATGTAGGATAAGTTACCAGCGTACCCCCACCGGTTTTGACACCGCGACGTCGAGCCGACATATCCGGCTAAGCGGTAGAAGGGGGATTTCACGTGTCTGGGCTGCGGGACCAATTTCGGATGAGGAGGGAGTTTTCGCGCGGATCGAAATTTCGGGATAACAAGGCGCGGAGTGGGTAGAAGAGGCGGGAGTTTCGAAGCAGATGAGACAATAGATATTCGAGCTTGAAAATTTCGGGATAACAAGGCGTGGATTCCTTGTTCGGCAGAACAAACTTAACGTGTACGAAAAAACAATTCATACAAGACACAAGAGAGTCATGTCCCCTTTTACTATATTGCTATTGTCATGGAAAAAACTGCAAGAAAAATGTAAAAAAATTAGGAGAACAAGATTACCCTGTACATTACCAAATTGATTCACACTTCCCTCAACAACAACAAAAAACAAATCAATTCCCACCAAAAGAAAGAGTCGTGTCCCTTTTTATATGATTACAAATGCTAGGATCTTGAATTTAAATTTTTAAATCCACGTTATGTTGAATTCGAATATATCGTTAGGTGACCTTGCAGTTTATAATGGATGTAGTCCTACATTTTGATCTTCCATCATATATGAACATTTTGCTCCACCCCATGAACATAATTGTCGTCTACCATATGGACTAAATTTGAATCAATTTTCCTTATTGGAATATGATTCTTGTCAACTTATACAATAATTTAAATATTATCTTGATAACAAAAAACATGCATATAGCATTAATCATATTTCACTATGAACTACATGTACCATACAATCTCCAATTCAAATATTTGTATCCATTTTTATGTTGAATTCAAATCAGAGTACATTGGTCTAGGTACAAAGATTTTCGGGATAATCTAATCCCTGTTTTCATATGTATATTTTTTGGCTGAATTGGGACAAGTTTTGGTATAAGCTTCTTAGAAAACCAGAGATTCTGTCAACAAGACTCGTGGTTCCAAGAGGGAACATGTCACCTTTGTGTGCGAAACGATATACGTTGCCTCCCCCTGATTTTCTTTACAAAGGCAACATAGAACTATATGAGTGCCCTGTTAAATTTTGGAATTATTCCGGGTTCGTTTGGCCTTTTTTATACATTAATTGAGTTTTTGGAAATTTAATGTGCATAATCCAAATTTTAACTGCAAGCACATGCTTCGGTGCACCAAAGTTGGTTGAAAAATCACATGTGTGTTCTTGGGTGAATTTCTAGGTCCCATGCAAGAAATGGGAATCAAATTCAAACATCTTGGCATCGTGACTCGACCGAGAACATTGAGAAACTTGGTTTTAAAATTCATGTAAATCCAAAACTCGCATGGAAATCATGAAACTTGGCATGGTGTCATGTCATGGCACTAACATGATGTGGTAAAAAATTGGGCCGATTTGGAACAAGTTTTGGTACAATCTTCTTGCAAACAGGAGATTCTCTGAAGAAGGCTCGTGGTTCTGAGAGGGAACGTGTCACCTTTGAGTGCGAAACGATATACGCTGCCCCCCTTGAGTTTCTTTACAGAGGCAACATAGAACTACATGAGTGCCCTGTTAAATTTTGGAATTACTCCGGGTTCGTTTGGCCTCTTTTTATACATTAATTGAGTTTCGAGTCATTTAATGTGCATAATTCAAATTTGAACTACAAGCACATGCTCCGGTGCACCAAAGTTGGTTGAAAAATCAGATGTGTGTCCTCGGGTGAATTTCTAGGTTCCATGCAAGAAATGGGAATGAAATTCAAACATGTGGGCATCGTGGCTCAGCCGAGAACATTGAGAAACTTTGTTTTAAAATTCTTGTAAATCGAAAACATGCCTGAATATCATGGAACTTGACTTGGTGTCATGTCATGGTACTACCATGATGTGGTAAAAAATTGGCTGAATAGGAACAAGTTTTGGTATAAGCTTCTTGCAAACCAGAGCTTCTCTCAAGAAGGCTCGTGGTTCTCAGAGGGAACATGCCACCTTTGTGTGCATAATTCAAATTTGAAATACAAGCACATGCTCCAGTGCACCAAAGTTGGTTGAAAAATCACATGTGTGTCCTCGGGTAAATTTCTAGGTCCCATGCAAGAAATGGGAATGAAATTCAAACATCTGGGCATCGTGGCTCAGCTGGAAACATTGAAAAACTTGTTTTTTTAATTCCTGTAAATCCAAAACACACATGAAAATCATGAAACTTGGCTTGGTGTCATGACATGGCACCAACATGCTATGGTAATTTTGCTTTATGATTTGCGAAGGCACACACATTAACAATCAACAAAGTTATTTTCGAACAAGTGCTGTCACGTTACAATCGGAAACACAAGTATTATTGAAACCGTGGGCGTTCTATGTCACTACAAGAAATATGTCAACTTGCAACCATCACTATAGGTCACCGAACAATCATTGTTTTTCATTTGCGACCTTTTTGTGACCAAAAATAGATGGTCAAAAGCTGACGGTCGTAAACTGAAATTAACGACCTTCTCATAGAGAAGGTCGTGGATGGCAAAGACCAAAACAAAAGGTCATTGATTCTATGACCTTCTATTTTGGTCGCTAGTTGTCTGCCCAGGCCACGTCGGATCCGACGTGGAAATCTGACATGGCAAAATTGCGACCAACTGAAAAGCTCGTTGATATGATTCAGCCCGGTCCAGTTCGACGCTTTACATGGACCGAGCCCAACAATTCAGCCTATTTGTGTTTTTTTCTAATATTAATTTTGGTCAGGTAGATGGGCCAAGCCCAATATTGCAACATTTTTATATTGTTGGGTTGTGGCCATTTTGTCTAAACAATTTCATTTTCCTGTTTTAAATGGGTCCACTAGTCAAATGGGTCCCAGTGCATGTAATAGTTTAACTCGTGTTAACTAGCAGTAACCTTCACAAGACAGCCTCGAACAAACCATCAAGTCAACTCATGTTTACAGCTAACAGCAGCAAGTGTATGTATTAGTTTAACTCATGTTAAGTAACAGTAAGCTTCACAAGAGATAATCCATTCCAATGACAACCCCAAATGAACCATCAAGTCAACTCATCATACATCACATTTACAGTTGACATCAGCAATACATCATACATCACAGAGAAAGATTCACAGAAACCAACAAACTAAACTAGAGGCACATCATAATCTCACAAGCATGGTTGCCGCAGCAATTTGTTTCGCCAGTAAAGACAGTGACTTTCTTTCTCGACCAAACAACAGCTCAGCTCACATCCTCTACCTCCTAACAGGAGGATCACCACCACATCCACCATCAGCCTGCATGATTTTTTTGGCAAAGTCCAAGTGTTAGTGACTATACATACGGTTGTATCTGTATATTAACAAATAACAATAGCAGAGCGGGTGTACATCAAAGACATGGACTGCAAGACAATCTGACTGTTATACTATCTACTTCCAGTTCAAATTAAGCAGATTTCTATGATAGGTCGATCTAAATGTAGCACATTCATACATATACTTAAGTTGTTAAACAGAACAATAAATCATGGACTCGAGCACATTCATGCATATACTTAATTTGTTAAACAGAATTGTAGAATGCCATCACATAATCCAGAAAAATTGAACACATATATGCATGCTTGTCAATGTTTAATTCCACAGAATTAAAGTGCTTTCGATAGTAACCAAATTGTTTCAATACTCAGCCATCTAGTACCACACAGGAAGAAAATACTAAAATAAAAATGCACTTCTGAATAGGGCGACACACTACAAGAACTTACCAACATGGTTGAACAATGGATGACATACAATACAAGAAAAAGAGCAGGAGAATGGATTCTCATAGAATGTTGCATCTTCCAAATGAAGACGATTTGCTTTTGGAGCTAGCTAGCACTTGGAAGAATCTGGAATCAGCCGAGATTAAGAATCTGTAATGCAAAAACCATAACCATTGAAGATTGAAAGAATCTGTGAAGTGAGTTCACTCTCTTTCTAGATATTTTGACAATTTTGAGTCAACACACGTATTACAGTAAGTGACCATATCGTTTATATATGCTGGCCCAAACACTACCCTTGAGTAACATCTCAATTAAGCACAAGTAACAAACTAGAGGAGATGGATCAATCATAGCAAGGGTTTAGGATAATGCCCTCAAACTTGTATGTGTCAAGTATTTAGAAACAAAACAGTGTCACATTTATGGAAATAGAGGGACTACAAAGATATATGAGCAAAAGATCTTCAATAAGTAGACTCAAAGGCAAATGACGTCACAGAGAAGATAAAAGCACAAGATGACTGCAGTGACTAGGCTACAAGTTAATACAATTAACACAAGTTAATACAAGCCTGATGTACTACTCAGGCTAAGAAGAAGCAGGTACAGTAGTAGTTTTAGCACACTAGTACATGTGTTAAAATGGAAGCATCGCTGCTGGGTTATATTAATAAATAATCCAAGTGTTGCAAGAGCCAACAAAATAAAAAAATCTCGGAAGCATGCTTGGAGCCCACATGTTACATATCTATGCATATATCCCCATACAACTACATAACCAATACAGCAACTAAGCCTATAAATTTTTTAATCCCAGCCAGCATCATGAATTTTCTCAGCTAGTACTAACTACCAAGCTGGTCACTGCCTCAGCCATACTACAGTAAGACGTCCTTATATACTACTCCATACAGTACTGGAGTACAAAATAAAGAAGCAGTTTTCAGCTCACAGTACGCCACGGCGCAGCCAAATAAACAGCGGCAGCATACCAAAATTCACAACTAGAGGAAGAGAAAGGGGCACAGGGGAAGGAGGGAGGGCGGACGGGGATGGGGGGATTACCCAGCCCTGGATCTCCTCCCGGACGATGTAGAAGGGGTCCTGCGCGGAGTGACGAGGACACGAACCTGGGGTAGGGTAATAGGCCTGACCTATACGTCCTACCTAAGGTCCTTGTCCTAAGAACAAAAGAAGTTCAAGAATAAGAAGAAGGGATCCAACAAAGGTGTCGAGTGAAGTCCACTCGACCTACCATTTACTCGGAGATCTCTCTTTATCCAGGTCACTCGACCATGAAACCACTCGACATATAAGAAGACCTAAAGCTGCTCTACGCAGCAACGATCGGGTATTTACTCATATATTTAATGACCATTTGTAGCACTTCAATACAGGCATTACCTGTAACGCCACCCCTTTATGTACATTGAGTCCTATGTAACAGAGGGGAGCCGGGGTCCTGGCGCACTCTATATAAGCCACCCCCCTCCTCCGGGACAAGGGTTCACACCCCCTGTAACACACACGCTCATAATCCAGTCGACCGCCTCCGGGCTCCGAGACGTAGGGATATTACTTCCTCTGAGAAGGGCCTGGACTCGTTAAACCTGCGTGTACAACTCCTCCATAGCTAGGATCTTGCCTCTACATTCCTACCCCCCATTCTACTATCAGACTTAGAACCACGACAGTTGGCGCCCACCTTGGGGCAGGTGTCTTAGCGATTTGTTGGAGAAGTTGCAATTTTTCCGATCCCCTTCATCATGGTTTCAGGTGGAGTTTGGCTGAGGGCCGCGAGATCCATCTCAGCGCGCTCGTGCTTGTCGCCGACGACTCCGCTTGGCTTCAGGAGGCTCCACTCGACGTCGACGCACACCCCATCCGCCGGGCACCGCACTTTCGCGCGTGCGTCCGCGGCGTCCTCCTGCGGCTCCTTTAGCTTTCCCCCTCCCTGCAGCCTGCCGGAGCAAACATTCCGGTCGGTCAAGGCTTCAATGGTAGGTGAGGCATGCGGTGGCTCGCCAATCAGCCACCCCCCAGGTCGCGGCGATCGAGCCGGCCGAAACTCTCTACGGCTTGTTCGACCTGTCGACTGGCTCCGTAGAGACTGCATCTGAGTGCGACAGCACCGACCCCGCGGCGGAAGTTTTGATGGACAATGGACCACGTAGTCCTCCTGGCTTCACCCGTGAAGACGGAGGTGATGGTGGCGGTGATCCGTCGCATGTCCACGAAGAGTACCGATCCGATCCCCTCTCTTCACAGAGGAGGGAGGAACTTCACCGGCAGAACATGGATGCACTTCACACTCCTATCATTGGAGAAACCCCTGAGGCCCAGGCCTTGGAGGAGGCGCGCCTGGCCAACTTGGCTGAGTGCACCCGACTAGAGAACCTCCAGCGCGCAGTCGACGAGCGTGCTCGACAGCGTGCTCCCGAATCGAGTCGATGTCAACTTTTTCCACCTCCGACTCAGGTATACCGAACTCCAATCCAGAATCTTGCAGCTGCGGCCCGAATAGAGGAGTCAATTCAACCTTCCCAGTCAGAAGCTGGTCAAGGTTTGGTGCAAATCCGGGCTTTGCTCCGAGCCGCGGGAGAGCAGAATACAGTAGTATCTCAGTTACGGAATAGGATTCATAGCAGATCCGTAGTTGCAGACACAGTCCAGTTGGCTCACAGCCCTAGATGCCCCCGAGGCGTGAGGGACGTGGAGACCGACGAGATCAGTACAGAAACCGTGAGCAGTATGATCACCGACTCGATCACGATGATCGTCGTTGAGGGCCCACGCCTCCCCCAAGGAGTGGATCATACGTGCCTCGGCAGCAGGATGACAGACGCCCTCACAGTGGTGGGTGAAGGATTCCAATCGACCCCAGGGAACCAGGCTTTGATGCGAGATTTATTCTCGTTCAGGGTCTGGTCGACAGAAACAGAGCTCATAGAGAAGGCCCTGATAGAGGTTTTGCAACCAGCAGTAGAATGCATGTCTCAGGCCCAGAGTGCTTCCGCAGAGCCATAAGGTCTGCCGCAATTACTCCCAACTTCAGATTGGCGTCTGGAGTCAGTAAGTTCACTGGTGAGTCCAAGCCAGACACTTGGCTTGAGGATTACCGAGTGGCTGTACAGATCGGTGGCGGCAACGATGAAGTGGCCATGAAGCATCTTCCTTTGATGCTAGAGGGCTTGGCCAGGGCGTGGCTGAATCAGTTAGCTCCTGGTAGTATTTATACTTGGGAAGATCTTGCTCGAGTATTTGTCAGAACATTTGAAGGTACTTGCAAGCGGCCAGCAGGGTTAACAGAATTACAATGTTGCGTTCAGAAACCGAATGAAACTTTGAGGGATTATATCCAGAGATGGATCACGTTGCACCACACAGTGGAGAATGTGTCAGATCACCAAGCAATTTGTGCCTTCAAAGAAGGCGTTAAGTATCAGGAGTTGAATCTGAAATTCGGTCGGACATGAGATATGACTTGTCGGTGGGAACAACACCTATGGGATCACGAGAATCCCTACTACGGTTAGCGGGGCGCGGGGTCGTGAGAAGAGCGGATCAAGCAGGTAGCACACGGTTCGTTTATCCAGGTTCGGGCCGCAAGGATGCGTAAAACCCTACTCCTGCTTTGGTGGATTGTATATCTGTGTTCTTGAGCTAGCTATGGGGCGTGACGAGCTCCAAAAAGCCGAATCCTCCTCCTGGTCGCCTCGGGCCTCCTTTTATAGAAAAAGGGGTGGCCACAGTGGCACACAGGAGGTGGAAAGGGTACAGTGATGCGAGGTTATCCCTCGCATTACATGGCAAGGCACATTTAATGCGTCTTGCTTAGGTGTCCTTGCTTTATCGGGGACGGGGGAGAGATCTGTCTCGTCCGTCGCTGCTCCTTCTTGTGTCGACACGCGCCCTGGCGAGCGATGCCTGAGATGCCACGTAGGTAGGCAAGCAGCTGAGGTGGCGCAGTGGTGGGTCTTCAAGAAGATTTGCATGCCGCCACGCAGGTGCCTGCCCAGCTGGTTGGGTCGGCAGCTGCATGCATGCGGTGGTGGAGGTTTAGTCGGCGTGGGCCTGATGGTGGCCCTGCGGGTGACCTCGGCAAGGGCCTTGCTGGGGCCCCGACAAGGGTTTTGCCGAGGCGTCTGCTGTCATCCCCGGCAAAGCACTTGCCGGGGGCCTTGTGGTCTTCCTCGGCTGGGATCTCGCCAAGGGTTGTCGTCTCCTTAGTGCGTATCTGATCTTGAATGTCTTCACAAAGATCTGCATATCGCCACGGGGATGTCTCCCGAATCCTTGCCCTTTGGGGGCAGTGGACTCAAGGGTGATTTTCTCCATAGGCATGGGACGAGTCGCCGCGACAAGGGTCTTGCCGGGGCTGCTAGAACTGTCTCCCTACAAGGATCTTGCTGGGGGAGTCCGATTCATCCCCTTTGCTCTTCGTGGTCTTGGCCTTGGCGTCGTTCTAGTTCTCTTGAGCTCCGGTCTTACCCTGGCTCACCTCCCTTGCCTTGCTTGGTGTGGTGGTGCCTGATACGTCTTCGTCGTATCTACTTTTCCAAACACTTTTGCCCTTGTTTTGGACTCTAACTTGTATGATTTGAATGGAACTAACCCGGACTGACACTGTTTTCAGCAGAATTGCCATGGTGTTGTTTTATGTGCAGAAAACAAAAGTTCTCGGAATAACCTGAAACTCCACGGAATATCTTAGAATAAATTATAAAAAATCCTCACCAAAGATGAGGACCAGGGGGCCCACACCCTGTCCACGAGGGTGGGGGGCGTGCCCCTCCCCCCTGGGCGCGCCCCCTACCTCGTGGGCCCCCTGGTGGCCCTCTGACGCCAACTACAACTCCATATATTGGCTTTCGAGGAGAAAAAAATCAGAGAGAAAGTTTCATCGCGTTTTACGATACGGAGCCGCCGCGAAGCTCTAATCTCTCTCGGGAGGGCTGATCTGGAGTCCGTTCGGGGCTCCGGAGAGGGGGATTCGTCGCCGTTGTCATCATCAACCATCCTCCATCACCAATTTTATGATGCTCACCACCGTGCGTGAGTAATTGTATCGTAGGCTTGCTGGACGGTGATGGGTTGGATGAGATTTATCATGTAATCGAGTTAGTTTTGTTAGGGTTTGATCCCTAGTATCCACTATGTTCTGAGATTGATGTTCCTATGACTTTGCTATGCTTAATGCTTGTCACTAGGGCCCGAGTGCCATGATTTCAGATCTGAACCAATTATGTTTTCATGAACATATGTGAGTTCTAGATCCTATCTTGCAAGTCTATAGTCACCTACTATGTGTTATGATCCGGCAACCCCGAAGTGACAATAATCGGGACCACTCCCGGTGATGACCATAGTTTGAGGAGTTCATGTATTCACTATGTGTTAATGCTTTGTTCCGGTTCTCTATTAAAAGGAGGCCTTAATATCCCTTAGTTTCCAATAGGACCCCGCTGCCACGGGAGGGTAGGACAAAAGATGTCATGCAAGTTCTTTTCCATAAGCACGTATGACTATTTACGGAATACATGCCTACATTACATTGATGAACTGGAGCTAGTTCTGTGTCACCCTATGTTATGACTGTTACATGATGAACCACATCCGACATAATTCTCCATCATTGATCCGGTGCCTACGAGTTTTCCATATACTGGTTTACGCTTATTTACTTTTCCGTTGCTACTGTTACAATCACTACAAAAATACCAAAAACATTACTTTTGCTGTCTTTACTTTGTTACCGTTACCACCACTATCATATTACTTTGCTACTAAACACTTTGCTGCAGATACTAAGTTTCCAGGTGTGGTTGAATTGACAACTCAGCTGCTAATACTTGAGAATATTCTTTGGCTCCCCTTGTGTCGAATCAACAAATTTGGGTTGAATACTCTACCCTCGAAAACTGTTGCGATCCCCTATACTTGTGGGTTATCAAGACCTTTTTCTGGCGCCGTTGCCGGGGAGCATAGCTCTATTCTTTGAGTCACTTGGGATTTATATCTGCTGGACACTATGAAGAACTTGAAAGACGCTAAGACAAATTTTTTTCCCTCAACTATGAGGGGAGGTAAGGAACTGCCATCTAGCTCTGCACTTGATTCACCTTCTGTTATGAGTAAGCTAGCGACACCTAAACCTACTACTGCTATGAATTCTGATATGTCGCATGTTATTGGTGATGCCACTTCTGCTATGCATGATACTTTTGATGAAACTACTTCTATGCTTGATACTACTGTGCCACTTGGTGAATTTCTAGATGAGAAAATTTCTAAGTCTAGAGAAAGAGAAATTAGTGAACCTGAACACGATGATGTTAGTGATGATGAACCTATGCCTGTTATTCCCGAGGGTTATCTTTTTAATAATGAATCTTATGAAGCTATTCTTGCTTGTCCGGATAAACCTGAACGTAAGAGGTTACTAATTAAGTGGAGTAAGGAATCTTTTAGAGGTAGGATGAGACCCGACCCTGCTTTTGCTACTTCACCTATCTGTATTCCTGATCAGGATTATTATGATATTACTGTTGATCCAGATATAATTACTTTGATTGAATCTGATCCTTTTTATGGCTATGAATCTGAAACTATTGTGGCACATCTTCGTAAGTTAGATGAAATAGCTACCCTGTTTACTAATAATCTGAGATCACGCCACTTTTATATACTCAAAATATTTCTGTTCTCATTAAAGGGTGATGCTAAGAAATGGTTTAATTCTCTTGATCCTGCCTGTGTGCAAAGTCCCCAAGATATGATTTATTACTTCTCTGCTAAATATTTCCATGCTCATAAGAAACAAGCTGCTTTGAGGGAAATATACAATTTTGTGCAAATTGAAGAAGAGAGTCTCCCACAAGCTTGGGGGAGGCTTCTCAAGTTACTTAATGCTTTGCCTGATCATCCTCTTAAGAAACCTGAAATATTTGATATCTTTTATAATGGACTAACTGATGCTTCCAGAGATTACCTGGATAGTTGTGCTGGTTCTCTTTTCAGGGAAAGAACACCGGATGACGCTGAAATTTTATTGAATAATATGTTGGCAAATGAAAATAATTGGGCACCTCCTGAGCCACCTCCCGAGCCAACTCCCGAGCCAACTCCTGAGCCAGCTCCTGAGCCAATTATTGAGCCTATTCCTAAACCAACTCCGAAGAAGAGAGGTGTTCTATTTCTCAGTCCCAAAGATACGCAAGAGGCAAAGAAATCTATGAAAGAAAAAGGTATTAATGCTGAAGATGTTAAGAATTTACCTCCTATTGAAGAAATACATGGTCTTAATTTACCGCCTGTTGAAGAAGTATATGATCTCAATTACTTATTTACTGAAGAACCTCCCGATATCCCGACACAGGTAGTAAAGGTAAATTCTCTCTATAGATATGATAAAGTTGAAGTCCCTCCTACTAAAATTGCTAGTCAGTGCTTGGATGAGTTTTGAGACTTTATGTTTAAGCAAGATGACTTTAATGCTTATTTTGGTAGACAATTAAAGCAGAATACCTCTATGATTAAATGCTTGAGTGATTATATGGATAATATTAGAGGTGAACTTAAACTTGTTAGCAAACATGCTTCTATGGTCACCACTCAAGTAGAACAAGTACTTAAAGCTCAGAAAGAAATGCTTGATGAAATGAATAGTAAGAAAAATGATTATGCTGTTAGAGTGGCTACTAGAACTGGTAGAATGACTCAGGAACCTTTGTATCCTTAAGTCCACCCTAAGAGAATCGAGCAAGATTCTCAAAGAAATAATATTGATGCACCTAGTTCTTCTAAAAGGAAGAAAAAGAAAAATGATAGAACTGTGCAAACTTCTAGTGAACCTATTGCTGAACCACCTGATAATACAAATGATATCTCTATGTCTGATGTTGAAACACAATCTGGTAATGAACATGAACCTAGTGAAAATGTTAATGATGATGTTCATGATGATGCTCAACCTAGTAATGATAATGATGTAGAAGTTGAACTTGCTGTTGATCTTGATAACCCACAATCAAAGAATCAACATTATGATAAAAGAGACTTCGTTGCTAGGAAACATGGTAAAGAAAGAGAACCATGGGTTCAGAAACCCATGCCTTTTCCTCCGAAACCATCCAAGAAAAAGGATGATGTGGATTTTAAGCGCTTTGCTGAAATGATTAGACCTATCTTTCTGCGTATGCGACTGACTGATGTGCTCAAAACAAATCCTTATGCTAAGTATATGAAGGATATCATTACTAATAAAAGAAAGATACCGGAGGCTGAAATTTCCACCATGCTTTCTAATTACACTTTTAAGGGTGGAATACCAAAGAAACTTGGAGATCTAGGAGTACCTACTATACCATGCTCCATTAAAAGAAATTATGTTAAAACTGCTTTATGTGATCTTGGAGCCGGTGTTAGTGTTATGCCTCTCTCTTTATATCATAGACTTGACTTGAATAAGTTGACACCTACTGAAATATCTTTGCAAATGGCTGATAAATCAACTGCTATACCTGTCGGTATTTGTGAGGATGTGCCTGTTGTGGTTGCAAACGTTACTATTTTAACGGACTTTGTTATTCTTGATATTCCTGAGGATGATAGTATGTCTATTATTCTTGGAAGACCTTTCCTTAATACTGCAGGGGCTGTTATTGATTGCAACAAAGGAAGTGTCACTTTTCATGTTAATGGTAATGAGCATACGGTGCACTTTCCGAGGAAACAACCTCAAGTTTATAGTGTCAACTCTATTGGAAAAATTCCATCGATTATATTTGGAGGTTTTGAATTTCCTCTTCCTACTGTCAAAAAGAAATATGATATACTTATTGTTGGGGATGTCCATATCCCCCTTGAGGTAACATAGTGTTATTCGAAATTTCTCCGGTTCCATGATTATCGGAATGAGTTTGTTAACAAGACTTGATCAACCTTGTTAGTGGATTTTTTTTGATGAGCATGAGATGGATGAAACTAGAAGCACAAACTTCTGTACCCTCTTTATATTTTCTGTTCTTTAGTAGAAATAAAGTAAAATAGTATTTTTCTCTCTGTTTCCTCACTTATCCATGCAATATAAAAATATCCCAAAAATAAAAGTCCTCAGAATGCCATGCCAATTTAATATGATTTTTTCGGGAATATTTAAGGATTTTTAGTGCAAAAATTACCGTGGGGGGAGCTGCCACCTGGTCACGAGGGTGGATGGCGTGCCCTACCCCCCTGGGCGCGCCCCCTGCCTCGTGGGCCCACGGTGGCCCTCCTCCACTTATTCCTGCACCCATCTTCTTCCTCTGTCTCGCACAAACCCGAAAAACCAACTCAAGCTCGTGTTCCAGCAACTTTTGCTGCGATTTTCGATCTCCTTGCTCAAAGCACCTCTCGCAAAACTACTCGGGGAGATTGTTCCTTGGTATGTGACTCCTCCATTGGTCCAATTAGTTTTTGTTCTAGTGCTTTATTCATTGCAAATTTGTGCTGCATAGGTGACCATGTTCTTGAGCTTGCATGTCAAATATATATGGTTCCAAGTAGTTCTAATGCTTGATATATGCTCTAGGCACTTGTATGAGTAGTTGCTATCAATCTTATTGAAGTTGGTTCACTTTGTTTGAAGTTACTAAAAATTTCAGATTGTTTCGGAAATAATGAAGAGACTTTTGAGGGGCTCGTTGAGCCGAAGTTCTAAGGAGAAACAAAAGGAAGAAGAACAGAAGCCCAAATTTAATCTGCCTCGTATCGCGGAGGTCCGGCCGAGTGAATGGCCTTCCGATGACTTCTTGAGGAGTGTCGGGATTTATGAAGATTTCTATCTATTGATTGAGAACGCCGGCCTCACCAACTTCCTCCGCGACCAACGTCATCAGTATCTCTTACTCACAAATACTTTTGTGCAGAACTTCTACTTTTTCCCTAAGAAATCACCTCCAATAGTAGAGTTCCATTTATATGATGTTGCTAGGGAGATGACATTAGCTTCATTTTGCGAGGTTTGCAAAATACCTTTTGAGGGTTCTTTAGATGAACCACACCGTAATGAAGTGGAAGCTTATATTTACACTATCACTGTGGGAGAAACCAGGAAGGTTTCTGATGCAAGAATTACTAGCATACATTTCCCTGTTTTACGCTACTTTGCCTTATTTGCTAGTCGTTGCTTGATTGGTCGCGGGAATTGTGGGAACCTTAGTATTCCTGATATTATTATTTTGCTCCATGGTTTATACCGCAATAACTCTGTTAGTATGGGTGGAATTGTTGCTAGACGGTTGAGTATGAATTGTACTAAGGGCCCCATCTTTGGAGGCATTTATGCTTCACGCCTAGCTGAACATTTTGAAATACCTATTAGGCATGAGGAGAAAGAAGAAACAGCACTGCCCCGCGCTTATTTAGATTATAAGAGTATGGTAGCGCATGATTTTCTTGTTAAGAATCGCGAAAGGGCGCTTAAATATAAATTGTACTTTGATAAACATCACCCTGAGACTATTACTTTGCCTGCTCCCTCTTTGTTTAACTTGTCTCCAGGTACTTACATTGTTCCGTGGGCGGCTGTTCAAGCCTATCGGAATCCTGCACCAGCCTCGGAATCTGAGCCTCCATGAATGTCTGTTTATTCTTGGGATCCTGAGGCGGTTGCCAGCCAGTGGCAGTCAGAGTCCTCTTCATCACATTATGATCCCAACTATTCTTCATCGCAGTACGACCCCAGCTTCACCTACGGATATCAGCCAGTTTATCCCTGGCAATAGACCAACTTAGGCCAAAAGCCTAAGCTTGTGGGAGTACGTATTTCCCACCGACATTACATTCATGTTCACACACACTCATTGCTAGATGTCGGTGCTCATACTCTTTCATCGTAATATCCATGTTAGTTTAAATTTATTTTTCTAGCTTTCTTCTTGTGTGTTTGATAAACCTTAAGAAAAAAAACAAAAAAAATTAGTTAGTCTACTTTCCATGCTTGTAGTAGAATTAAAAAGAAAACCCAAAAATATTTCCCGTCCTTCTTTTGCTTGTTGGGAGCTTTCCCGTGTAAATAGTTTTTATTTTTCTTTTCCTTTCTTTGGGGGTCGAGAAGACTATATTGAAAATGCTTAGTGGCTCTTATATGCAAGATTGTTTATTTAACTTAGAGCCCATATTACTTGTCTTCTCTCTTGAGTTGAATGCTTGCAGATTCCAGCTTAGTCCAATGCACGTGCACTCTTATTATTATACACACCGTTCGGTCGTGCAAGTGGAAGGCAATAATGATGATATCTGGACTCATTGGGATGAGAAAAGCTGGTATGAACTCGACCTCTCTTGTTTTTGTAAATATGATGATTCATCGTTCCTGATTCAGCTATTATGAAGTAAACATGTTTGCAATGACATTTAGAGATTATAGTTGCTTGTGCCATGCTTGATTAGCTATGAGTTACAATGGTTAACCTTGCGTGCCAACATGCTATTGAGATGATTATGATGTGGTATGATAGGATGGTATCCTCCTTTAAATGAATTGAGTGACTCGACTTGGCACATGTTCACGCATGTAGTTGAATCAAATCAACATAGCCTACATGATATTTATGTTCATGGTGGATTATATCCTACTCATGCTTATATTCGGTGTGAATTAATTTTAATGCATGTTTACGACTGTTGTCGCTCTCTCAGTTGGTCGCTTCCCAGTCTTTTGCTAGCCTTCACCTGTACTAAGCGAGAATACTGCTTGTGCATCCAAACTCCTTAAACCCCAAAGTTGTTCCATATGAGTCCACTATACCTTCCTATATGCGGTATCTACCTGCCGTTCCAAGTAAATTTGTATGTGCCAAACTCCAAACCTTCCAATGAAATTCTGTTTTGTATGCTCGAGCAGCTCATGTTTAACTATGGCTGCCTATATCTTCCATTCTAGGTGGGTTATTCTCAAGAGGAGTGGACTCCGCTCCTCATTCACGAGAAAGGGCCGGTAACCGGGATGCCCAGTCCCATGATCCAAAAAGATCAAAGCAAATCAAAATAATTAAACAAAACTCCCCCTGGGACCCGTTGAATGTTGGAGGCACTCATTGTTTCGAGCAAGCCATGGATAGATGCTTGTGGAGGAGGGGGAGTATAAACCTTTACCATTCTGTTTGGGAACTGCCTATAATGCATGTAGTATGGAAGATACAGCCATCTCATAGTTGTTACGTTGACAGTGAAAGTATGCCGCTCAAAATATTATTTATCTCTATTTCAAAAATCGAGCTCTGGCACCTCTACAAATCCCTGCTTCCTTCTGCGAAGGGCCTATCTATTTACTTTTATGTTGAGTCATCACCCTTCTTATTAAAAAGCACCCGCTGGAGAGCACACTGTCGTTTGCATTCATTATGATTGGTTTATATTGGGTATGACTTGACCAGATCTCTTTTACCATGAATTACAATGTTTAGTCAGTCCTTGATCTTTAAAGGTGCTCTGCATTTATGTTTTGCGGTCTCAGAAAGGGCTAGCGAGATACCATTTTGTTATATCATGTTATGATTATTTTGAGAGAGTGTTGTCATCTGAGTTTTATTATTATGGCTCGCTAGCTGATTATGCTATTGATATGAGTAATTGTGAGACCTACGTGTTATTGTGAGTATGGTTAGTTCATAATAATTGCTGAAACTTGAATGCTAGCTTTTCATGTTTACAACAACAAGAGCAAACAGAGTTTGTAAAAGTTTTTCTTTTTCTCTTTCAGTTTGTCAACTGAATTGCTTGAGGACAAGCAAGGGTTTAAGCTTGGGGGAGTTGATACGTCTCCGTCATATCTACTTTTCCAAACACTTTTGCCCTTGTTTTGGACTCTAACTTGTATGATTTGAATGAAACTAACCCGGACTGACGATGTTTTCAGCAGAATTGCCATGGTATTGTTTTATGTGCAGAAAACAAAAGTTCTCGGAATGACCTGAAACTCCACAGAATATCTTAGAATAAATTATAAAAAATCCTCGCCAAAGATGAAGACCAGGGGGCCCACACCCTGTCCACGAGGGTGGGGGGCGTGCCCCTCCCCCCTAGGCGCGCCCCCCTACCTCGTGGGCCCCCTGGTGGCCCTCCGACGCCAACTCCAACTCCATATATTGGCTTTCGAGGAGAAAAAATTCAGAGAGAAAGTTTCATTGCATTTTACGATACGGAGCCGCCGCCAAGCCCTAATCTCTCTCGGGAGGGCTGATCTGGAGTCCGTTCGGGGCTCCGGAGAGGGGGATTCGTCGCCGTTGTCATCATCAACCATCCTCCATCACCAATTTCATGATGCTCACCGCCGTGCGTGAGTAATTGCATCGTAGGCTTGCTGGACGGTGATGGGTTGGATGAGATTTATCATGTAATCGAGTTAGTTTTGTTAGGGTTTGATCCCTAGTATCCACTATGTTCTGAGATTGATGTTGCTATGACTTTGCTATGCTTAATGCTTGTCACTAGGGCCCGAGTGCCATGATTTCAGATCTGAACCAATTATGTTTTCATGAATATATGTGAGTTCTAGATCCTATCTTGCAAGTCTATAGTCACCTACTATGTGTTATGATCCGGCAACCCCGAAGTGACAATAATCGGGACCACTCCCGGTGATGACCATAGTTTGAGGAGTTCATGTATTCACTATGTGTTAATGCTTTGTTCCGGTTCTCTATTAAAAGGAGGCCTTAATATCCCTTAGTTTCCAATAGGACCCCGCTGCCACGGGAGGGTAGGACAAAAGATGTCATGCAAGTTCTTTTCCATAAGCACGTATGACTATTTATGGAATACATGCCTACATTACATTGATGAACTGTAGCTAGTTCTGTGTCACCCTATGTTATGACTGTTACATGATGAACCACATCCGACATAATTCTCCATCATTGATCCGGTGCCTACGAGTTTTCCATATACGGATTTACGCTTATTTACTTTTCCGTTGCTACTGTTATAATCACTACAAAAATACCAAAAACATTACTTTTGCTGTCTTTACTTTGTTACCATTACCACCACTATCATATTACTTTGCTACTAAACAGTTAGCTGCAGATACTAAGTTTCCAGGTGTGGTTGAATTGACAACTCAGCTGCTAATACTTGAGAATATTCTTTGGCTCCCCTTGTGTCGAATCAACAAATTTGGGTTGAATACTCTACCCTCGAAAACTGTTGCGATCCCCTATACTTGTGGGTTATCAGTGCCCTTGGCTCAGACTGCCCGTGCACAGTTATAGGGATACAAAAAGTGTACCCCCCTTTTTGTACACCGACAAGAGCCCCCGGGCCTGGGCCACACATAAGCGCAACACGTTGTTGGGTTAGCCCCAAAAATGGTGCGCGGGCAGGTGGGGCGGTTTTTACCGCGGTAAGATGCTTCACGTGCTGCGCTTCCCACGACTCCCGCGTGTGGCGCAGCGTGGGGAGGTGCGTGTGACGTGGGTAGCATGCGTGGGGTTGGTTCCCGCAGGCATGCGTCACATCGTAGTAAAGGGGCGGTTCGCGCCTTCCCCATAAACGGAGGGAGGCGTGGAGGCGCGACCCATTTACTGAATGGGGCTGAGGCACGGTCTTCAAGGCGTCCACTCCCCACGATCATGGGGTGGGGAGGGGTCGTCTCACCCGTCCCCTTGGTTCTGCACGTCCGCCACATGTCTCCCATGCGCTTGGGGCGGCAAACGGTGGAGGCGGGAAACCGGGCCGTCGCTGGTTGGGGCGGCGGGTCGGTCCTGGCTCCCTGCGCCTTCCGTATCTTGATTGGCCGAGCGGGGCGGCCGAGCCCCAACTCCGATCCTTTATAAAGAGCGGGGAGGGGGGGGGATGGCATCCCGCATTCTTTCATCTTCTTCTTCCTTCAGCTTCTGCTCCTCCCTTCCATCCGTCATGGAGAGAGGGAATCCTGGTCCTTCAACAGTGGCAGCGAGGGTCGCCGCTCAACAACGCGTCCCTCTTTCTCCTGCGCCTGCGGTGGCAGAGCCAGCCGCGAGGGGAAGGGGGAGGGGGCGAGGCCGTGGGCGAGCCGGGGCGCTCGGGGAAGTGGAGGATGGGGCGGCACGCCGGTCTCGCCTCTGCCAGCAGCTCCTCCTCCAATGGAGGGCCATGTTGGGGATGACCCTTATGAGTTCTTCGTCAGGCTGCGCCAGCCGCCGCGCTGTCGCCTTCGTCTCCTGACTCCATTTGCGTGGGACATGGAGCTGGATCCGCCGGAATCGTTGCGGCTGCACATGAGGGGCTGCGGGATCAGTGGCACGCGTGTCCGCATTGACTTCCCCGCCCCTCACGTGATGTATCTTTGTCGGGGATGGAAGACGTTTGCTCATATCCACCGCTTGACGGAGGGCTCACTCTCCATTTTAAGTTGATGGAGGGTGGCCTTCTCTCCGTCAAGGTCTTCGGGTGCTTTGGGACCCGTGCAAGGTGCTGCGTGGAGAGCTCTTCTGATAGTGAAGACTCCTCCTCGGGCGGGAGTGACGAGGAGGACAGCGGCAGCAACAACGAGGGTAGTAGGCGGCAGGATGACGGGTCCGATTAGGTGTCGGGTGCCGCTCCATGCGGCACCGGCGACCCCATCATCCGCGTCACCGGCTCCCTGAACTTCTCGGGGTCGTCTCCTTGGGCGGCTGGCGTTGGGAGGCTGCGGAAGAGGAAGAGGGCGGGCGGCAAGGCCGTCAAGTCGGAGTACGCGGGCACCGACGCCTTCGACGCGTGCTGACGTCCTACCGCCTCGTCTTCGAGCTTTGCTTCTGGCGCCGCCATCACCATCCAGCCTTTGGACGGCCACCAAGATGTTCTCTTGGTGTCTTCTGCCACTCGTAGCTCGCCTATGCGCTCCTTTTGTCCCTTTCGCCTCCTTGACCTGCCTCCTGAGGAGAGGGACAAGAAAGGGATTACGGGCACCTTATCTCTCTTTAGTTTGTGAGCCTTTGTTGAATTTAAAACTTGTAATCCCGTCATTCATGTTTTTCATTCCCTATGGACTGTACCTAAGTGGAATGTTTTTAATGAAAAAGGGATGCTTACCGGGTCATTTGTTTGCGGGTGGAACCCACGACAAGGAGTAAATCCTTGATATCTTCAAGATAAACATTTCCTTGCCCGACAACAGGCCTTGCCATCTCCCCACTTCACTCGACCTTCCTCACGCCTTTGGCGGAGGCAGGGATGAGGCGGGTTCAGGCTCCTTGTTTCATCCTTTCGCTGCCGCGACTACGACCAAACTTGGCCCCAATAACGAGCCCTAGGGCCTAGAGTTATGGGAGCACGATAGCTTAGGGGAAAACGAGGTTTCACATACCTCAGTCCATAATGGAATGCATGATAAAGGATGAAGAACTTATCTGAAGCTGCAGTCCCCGGCAACCCTGGTTCGCCGTGGGTGAATCTTTGCTCTTGCAGCCCCCGGCAATTCTGGCTTGCCGAGGGCTAGATGCTGGTCTGTTCCTCTTTTTTTCCTCCCCAGGTGGTTTGACATGGATATCCGTGTGTCCTGTGAACCAAATAAGACAAAATAAAGACAAAGAGACACACACTCGACCTCCAAGCTAGGGGTTAGTCGCCGCTAAGCACTATCAACCCTAACCAAGGACAAGACTCGACCTAGCATGCATGCTGTAACTCAGGGCGCCAGCGCTTCATTTACTTATGCTCAGGGTCTGCGCCTGGCTTTGTACAAAGGGTTACATGCGCCATCGGCAATGCTCGTACAAAAGGTGGCTTGCCGGGGGGCCCGGCAAGCCGCGCCTCATGGGTAAAACTTGCGAAGATGCTCAATGTTCCAGGAGTTACTCACTGGAACGGCATCTTCGGTCTCCAGGCGGACTGCGCCGGGCCTGGTGACTCGCATTACCCGATAAGGGCCTTCCCACTTTGGCGTCAACTTGTTGGAATTCTTGGCCAATTGAACGCGCCGAAGAACAAGGTCACCTTCCTCAAAGCTTCGGGCATGAACCTTGCGGCTATGGTAGCGGCGCAAGGCTTGCTGGTAGGACGCTGCTCTCACAGCCACCCGAAGACGATCTTCCTCAAGGAGCGTTGCGTCATCTTGCCGCAATTGCTCTTGCTCAAGCTCGTCATAAGCGAGTACTCGAGGTGACCCGTATATGAGTTCCGTGGGGAGAACTGCTTCTGCTCCGTATACCAGGGCAAAGGGTGTCTGGCCGGTGGCTCGATTTGGTGTCGTTCTGATTGACCAAAGAACCGCCGGCAATTCATCAATCCAGCGCCTGCCACTCTTGTGCAGTCTGTCAAAGGTCTTTGTCCTCAGGCCACGCAGTACTTCAGCATTTGCCCTCTCAGCTTGACCATTGCTTCGTGGGTGAGCAACGGAAGCGAAACAGACCTTGCTACCGAGGTCTTGAATATATTGCACGAAGGTGTGGCTTGTGAACTGCGTGTCGTTGTCGGTGATAACCCTATTGGGTACACCAAAATGGCACACCAGTCCTTTGAAGAACTTGACGGTCGACTGTGCTGTGACCTTCCTCACTGCTTCCACTTCTGGCCACTTTGTGAACTTGTCGATTGCAACGTACAAGTACTCAAAGCCCCCGATAGCGCGGGGGAAAGGGCCCAGTATGTCGAGCCCCCAGACCGAGAAAGGCCAGGAGAGAGGAATGGTTTGAAGGGCTTGAGCTGGCTGATGAAGCTTCTTTGAATGGAACTGACACGCTTCACACCTAGTGACTAGTGTCGTCGCATCCTGGAGGGCGGTGGGCCAGAAGAAGCCTTGTCGAAACGCTTTGCTGGCAAGGGCCCTTGACCCGATTTGGGATCCACATATGCCTCCATGTATCTCCGCCAACAGCCCCAGTCCTTCCTCTCGAGGGATACACTTCAATTTCACGCTATTCCACCTCTTTCTGTATAGGACGTCATCGACGAACTGGTACATAGTAGAGCGACGGGCTACTTTTTCCGCTTCTTCCTGCTCCTCAGGAAGTTCCCCTGTTTGGAGGAATCGGACGGTATGTTGTGCCGACGCTGGAGCCTGGGGCTCGACGGCGAGGACTAAAGGCATTTCCTCCGCTACATGAGCGGCTATCTCGAAGGCAAGAGCTTGATGCTCCGCCGGAGCTAGCCGTCCCGTGGTGGGCTCAGTATCTCTGGCAACATCCTTGTCGGCGGCTTCGGGGAGCTCGGTGGGAAAGTACTTGCCGGGCCCTGATTTCCTCCTATTGTTTTGCTTTGTTGATGGATCAACGGATGGCTGAGTTAGCTGAAGCACAAAGGTACCTGGTTCCATAGGTAGCTTGAGGGCAGCGCGTTTTGACAGGTAATCAGTGATATCATTCTCCGCTCGGGGAACGTATTCTGCCTGTATACCGTCAAAACGCTTTTCCATCTTTCTCACTTCATCGACGTAGGCCTTCATCAACGGGCTCTGGTAATCCTTGTTGACTTGCTTGACGACAAGTTGCGAGTCGCCTCTGACGATGAGTTTCTTGATTCTGAGGTCCGCCGCGATCCTAAGACCGGCAAGCAGCCCTTTGTACTCAGCCATATTGTTTGTTGACACCTCCCTGGGGAAGTGCATCTGGATCACGTACTTGAGGTGCTCTCCGGTGGGTGCGACAAGTAGTACGCCAGCCCCGACGCCCTGTAAGGAGAAAGCTCCATCAAAGTACATGATCCAGTCACAACTTGCCTCTTTGCTGGGGAGAGTAGTCTCTTGGGTTTCTTCGTCAGGTGTGGCGGTCCATTCTGCAATGAACTCCGCCAGGACTCGGCTTTGAATCGTCGAGGTACTCTCAAACTTGAGGCCAAAGCTGGACAGTTCCAGTGCCCACTCTACAATCCTTCCCGTTGCGTCTGGATTGTGCAATATCTGTTGCAGAGGGAGGTGAGTGACGACAGTGATTTCGTGCGCCTGGAAGTAGTGATGCAGCTTCCTCGAGGCCATAAGAAGGTCGAAGAGCAGTTTTTGCACACCGGAGTACCTCGATCTAGCCCCCTGCAGGAGGGAACTAACAAAGTAGACCGGGTGCTGCATCATTTTCTTCTTATGCGGCACTTCAATTGGCTGCGTCATCTCGGCATCGATGGCATCGGGCTCCATCGCTGCTATTACCTCATCATCAATTTCTCTCTGCGCCACTAGTGCGGCGCTGACCACCTGGTTCGTTTCCGCCAGGTACAGCAGCAACAGTTCCTGTGGCCTAGGCGCAACTAGTATTGGCGTAGAGGATAGGTACCTCTTCAAATCTTGCAATGCTGCTTCGGCTTCTGGCGTCCACTCCATCGGGCCCGCCTTTTTCAAAATCTTGAAAAAAGGAAGGGCGCGCTCGGCGGACTTGGAAATGAACCTGCTCATGGCAGCAACGCAACCAGCAAGCCGACGCACATCCTTGACTCGCTTGGGCGCTTCAATCTGCTCTATAGCTTTGATCTTGTCCGGATTGGCCTCTATCCCATGCTGTGACACAAAGAACCCGAGAATCTTGCCAGACGGGACGCCGAAGACGCACTTCTCAGGGTTCAGCTTGAGATTGATCTTGCGTAGGTTTGCAAACGTTTCTTGTAAATCTGATATGAGGGTTGCCTTGTCCTTGGTTTTGACCACTATATCATCCATATAAGCTTCCATATTTCTATGGAGCTGGGGTTCAAAACCAATCTGGACCGCCCTTGCAAACATTGAACCAGCACTCTTCAACCTGAAAGGCATCCGTACAAAGCAATACGTACCACATGGGGTGATGAATGCCGTTTTCTCTTCATCTTCCCTTGTCATGAAGATCTGGTGGTAGCCGGAGTAGGCATCGAGGAATGACAACAGATCACACCCAGCTTTGGAGTCAACAATCTGGTCGATGCGCGGCAACGGGAAGTGGTCTTTGGGACAAGCCTTATTAATATCTGTGTAATCAATACACAGCCTCCACTTCCCATTTGCCTTGCGCACTACCACCGGATTGGCCAACCACGTTGGATGGAGCACTCCTCTTTCCAAACCCGCTGCTTCCAGTTTTCCGGATCTCCTCTGTGATGAACTCTTGTCGTTCCAAAGCTTGCTTTCTGACCTTCCGCTTGACGAGCCGCGCATGAGGACAGACAGCAAGGTGGTGCTCAATCACCTTCATGGGAACACCGGGGATGTCGGATGCTTTCCATGCAAACACATCGACATTCGCCCGTAGGAAGGTGACGAGCGCATCTTCCTATTTGTCATCAAGGGTGGAGCTTATGGTAAAAGCTCCTCCCGTGCCGTCCTCCTTGACAGAAACCTTCTTGGTTCCCGGCAGTGTGGCCCTGGACTTCTTGTTTCTGTCAGCGGAGCTCTCTGGCACGTCCTCGATGGGAGCGCTACACTCCGAAGAGGTGCGCTTGCCGGAGTGGGTGCCCGAGGTCTCACTCGTCTTCTTCTTTTGCCTTCCTGGGGCTCCAGCGGCAGGAGCAAGCGCCTTAGCAGTGGCGGCTGCTGCAACTGCTTGTTGGTAGAGTTGGTCAGCGCAAATTAGCACATCCTTCTTGTTTGATGGGACGGTGATGATCATCACAGGCCCCGACATCTTCAGGGTGTTGTAGGCGTAATGTGACGCTGCCATGAACTTGGCCAGCGCTGGGCGGCCAAGGATCCCGTTGTAAGGCAAGGGGATCTTGGCAACGTCGAACACAATCCTTTCTGTCCTGTAGTTCAGATCACTCCCAAAAGTCATGGGCAACGTGACCTTTCCCTTAGGTTGACTTCTTCCCGGGTTGACCCCCTAAAACGTTCCTGTCTCTTCGAGGTCTTCATCAGGAATCTGCAATTTCTCGATCACGGCAGGCGGGATTAAGTTCAGACCGGCCCCACCATCGACTAGCATCTTTGTCACCTTGAGGTTGTGTATTGTTGGTGAAACCAACAATGGCAAGCACCCGACTGCAGTAGTGCGATCAGGGTGATCCTCAGTGTCAAAAATGATAGGTGTGCTGGACCACTTCAGCGGCCTTTGGGCATCAAACGACGGTTCCGCCGCTGTGATCTCACGCGCCCACTGTTTAAGCTGGCGGTGAGAGGTATGCAGCGAGGTGCCGCCATCGACGCACATGGCCTCTGTAGCTTTCTGAAATCCTTGGTCACTAGACTCATCGTCCTCTTCGTGATCATTGTCTTCTGGCTTTTTTTCACGGCCCAGGGCGGGCCTCTCCCGCTGTTTATCTTTGCCGCGACGGCCTGCCTGGCCGTCACGCTTCTTGTCGGACCCCTCAGCACCGTCCTGGCCTTTCTCCTTGTTTCGCCTCTCATATTCAGCCCTCTGCTTCTCAGCAAGGAGCTCAACCTATCGGCAGTTCTGGAGATCATGGCCTTTGGTGCGATGGATCTTGCAGTATAGCTTGTCGGAGTTTCCTGGCTTCTCGGCAGCCGCCAAAGCCCGGCAGGCGACACATCCGGCAATTTCCTTACCGGGGTCATCTGCTTTGGTTTCCTTGGCAGAGCCGGAGTCGCCAGATCCCTCGACGGCAAGCACAACTTTACCTTTGTGCTTCCTGTTGCGGCGCCGGCCTTTCTTCTTTGGGGCGGCAGTATCCTCATCTGAGGAGTCGGTTTCCACACTGGCATCTTCGCCGGGGTACTTCCTTCCCTCTTCAGCTCGGGCACATCTGTCAGCAAGAACATAGAGTTCTGCCACATCTTTCACCTTGTTCATTGCTAGTTCTTCGCACATCTTGCGGTTACGCACGTTCTGATGGAACGCGCTGATGATGGCGGCAGGGTGAACATCAGGGATATTGTACTGTACCCGGCTGAACCTCTGTATATGCTTGCGCAGACTCTCGCCTCCCTTCTGGGGAATGACATGCAGGTCGCTTGCTTGGCCATGGGCTTGGTGACCTCCAGTAAAGGCGCCCACAAACTCATGGCACAAATCTGACCAGGAGGAAATAGAGTCTACCGGCAAGTCCATCAACCACGACATGGCGTTGGGTTTAAGAGCCAACGGAAAGTAATTCGGAAGCACCTTATCGTCGCGGGCTCCGGCGGCTTGCATCGCGATGGTGTAGATGCTGAGGAACTCAGACGGGTGAGTCTTGCCGCTGTACTTTTTGCCAACGTCAGGTTTGAAGGTGCGGTGAGTGGGCCACTAGAACTGCCACACAGCTCACAGGTAAAAGCCGGACAACCTACCTCGTAAGGTAGGCCTCCAGGGCTCTCTGGGGCCGGGTGGTTCATAGCAGGCCCTGCTCGCCTGTCAGACTGGTGGCGCGCTCCGCGCCGGCGCTCGATAGTGGTTCGAGCGTCTTCATGGGCTCGTTCCCGAAGAACTTGGCGCTGGTCACAGTGGGTCTGCGGGTCAGACGATGCTATGGAGATGGCGTCGCCCGCGACGTCGCGACGAGCCGGCGTCCGCGGTACTGGATGGGGAAGAGGTGAATGCACTGTGGTCGCGGCGCCGCCGGCTTTTCCACCACTGGTCCGTGGGACTCCATCGGAACGTCGACCCGGGAGCCCCACCGGACTTGGTTCGTCTTTGTTGGCCACCGCAACAAGGCTTCGGATAGTGGCTCTCCATTCGTCGAGTTTCCCCGTAGTGGGAGGAAAGTCGAGGAGCAACTACGCGCGCGCCAGGGCCTCTGCTGGCATCGGTGGCGGCAAAACCTGCATGGATCGCGACGCGCTTCAACTTCTGACCATGTCATAAGGAGCTCTATCACGACCCCGCGGTCGCATGCCGTTTTCACCAGCGCCTCGGTGAGTGGGCAGGTCTTCTACGTCTCGGGAGTGTCGCTCGGGGCTCTTCCCGCGGTGACGCCCGGGATCTTCGGCGTGATTACGCCGTTCATCGCGCGCTGCCTGGGAGGAGCGCGCCGTTGACGCCGGCGTGGGAGTCTTGGAGGCCCTTGCATTGCCTTCGGGCGGGGCGGCGATGACCTTGGAAGGCCCCGCTCCACCTGCGAAGGACTTGGCTCCGCCTTTGGATTTGGCGACGTGTGGCCCGTTACCAGGCGCACAAACATCGCCGCCTCCCAAACTCCGGCTGCTGGGATGGTGCTGGTGTTCGCGAGCAGCGCCCGGATTCTTTCTGCGACCGGTCTGCTGCTCGCCCACGTCGGGACGGGCTGCCCGGCTTCCGACTGGCCAACCGCCACCGTCGTCTTCTTCTTGGGCGCCATGATGATGAAGAAACGCCGAACTAACTGCTAAAGCCGATTCTCACAACTGCGCCCCCTACCTGGCATGCCAAAGATGTCGGTGGGAACGACACCTATGGGATCACGAGAATCCCTACTACGGTTAGAGGGGCGCGGGGTCGTGAGAAGAGCAGATCAAGCAGGTAGCACACGGTTCGTTTATCCAGGTTCGGGCCGCAAGGACGCGTAAAACCCTACTCCTGCTTTGGTGGATTGTATATCTGTGTTCTTGAGCTAGCTATGGGGCGTGATGAGCTCCAAAAAGCCGAATCCTCCTCCTGGTCGCCTCGGGCCTCCTTTTATAGAAATAGGGGTGGCCACAGTGGCACACAGGAGGTGGAAAGGGTACAGTGATGCGAGGTTATCCCTCGCATTACATTGCAAGGCGCATTTAATGCGTCTTGCTTAGGTGTCCTTGCTTTATCGGGGACGGGGGAGAGATCTGTCTCGTCCGTCGCCGCTCCTTCTTGTGTCGACACGCGCCCTGGCCAGCGATGCCTGAGATGCCACGTAGGTAGGCAGGCAGATGAGGTGGCGCAGTGGTGGGTCTTCAATAAGATCTGTATGCCGCCACGCAGGTGCCTGCCCAGCTGGTTGGGTTGGCAGCTGCATGCATGCTGTGGTGGAGGTTTAGTCGGCATGGGCCTGATGGTGGCCCTGCGGGTGTCCTCGGCAAGGGCCTTGCTGGGGCCCCGGCAAGGGTTTTGCCGAGGCGTCTGTTGTCATCCCCGGCAAAGCGCTTGCCAGGGGCCTTGTGGTCTTCCTCGGCTGGGATCTTGCCAAGGGTTGTCGTCTCCTTAGTGCGTATCTGATCTTGAATGTCTTCACAAAGATCTGCATGTCCCCACAGGGATGTCTCCCGAATCCTTGCCCTTTGGGGGCAGTGGACTCAAGGGTGATTTGCTCCATAGGCGCGGGACGAGTCGCCGCGGCAAGGGTCTTGCCGGGGCTGCTAGAACTGTCTCCCGGCAAGGATCTTGCCGGGGGAGTCCGCTTCGTCCCCTTTGCTCTTCGTGGTCTTGGCCTTGGCGTCGTTCTAGTTCTCTTGAGCTTCGGTCTTACCCTGGCTCACATCCCTTGCCTTGCTTGGTGTGGTGGTGCCCGTGGCTTAGACTGCCCGTGCACAGTTATAGGGGTACAAAAAGTGTACCCCCCTTTTTGTACACCGACACAACTATGACTCGGATGATGGAGATTGCCACCAAGTATGCCAATGGCGAAGAAGAAGACCGACTCCAGAGTGGTAAGCACAAAGCAGTCGCCCACGAAACCGGAGGAGGAAACTCCAGTTAAAAGCAGAAGCGCAAAGCCGAGCCAGTCGCTCCTGGTGGAGCCTTAGCCGTGACTCAGGGGAAGTTCAAGGGGAAACCTAAAGGACCGTGAAACCCCAAGAAGGTAAAATATCAAGATGGAAATGATGTGCTGGATTTACCATGCCACATTCACACCAAGAACGATGAGGAGGGTAATTTCATTTACCCAAAGCATACCACTTGACAGTGTTGAATCCTAATCCAGCAATTCTGGGAGAAACAACCCAAGGAAAAGGAGAAGGAAGCAGACAAAGTTGAGGATGAGGAGGAGGACGATGATGGTTACCCCCACGTCAATTCCACTCTGATGATTTTTGCTAATGTTGAGAGTAAGAGTCGACTGAAAGTCATCAACAGAGAAGTAAACATGGTTGCCCCGATGACACCCAGTTATTTGAAGTGGTCTTAGACTGCCATTACATTCGACCAGTCCGATCACCCAGCGCACATAGCCACCCCTGGGAGGCAAGCGTTGGTGGTCGACCCAGTGGTCGAAGGCACCCGATTGACTAAGGTTCTGATGGATGGTGGCAGTGGCCTGAATATACTATATGCGGAGACGTTGAAAGGAATGGGCATTCTGATGTCCAGACTCAGTGAACGCAATATGAGTTTCCATGGAGTCATTCCAGGAAAGAAGGCTGCATCACTCGGCCAGATTGCTCTCGACGTGGTTTTCGGTGATTCCAAGAATTACCGCAAAGAAAAGTTGACATTTGAAGTTGTGGATTTCCAGAGTGCTTATCATGCTATTCTGGGTAGGCCAGCTTATGCACGTTTTATGGCTCGACCATGCTATGTGTACCTCAAACCGAAGATGCCTGGTCCTAAGGGCGTGATCACTATCGCTGGCAATAGAAAGAAGGCAGAAGAATGCTTCCAGAAGGGCTCGAAGATCGCCGATGTGCAGATGGCAGTAGTGGAATTGCAGGAATATCAGAAAAATGCAGATCCGAGTGATTTGCTGCGAGCTAAGAAGCCTGCCACAGATTCAGCATTTCAGTCGTCCGGTGAAATGAAACCGATTCATGTTCACCCAATTGATCACAATGCTGCTCCGACCCACATTTAAACAACACTCGACTCCAAATAGGAAGAACCACTCATCCAGTTCCTCCATGAGAACTGGGACATCTTTGCATGGAAACCTTCTGACATGCCAGGTGTTCCCAAGGGACTGGCTAAGCATCGTTTGCGAGTCGACCCAAAAGTGAAACCAGTCAAAGGACATCTTCGATGGTCCGCCCTACAGAAGAGGAAGGCAATCGGTGAAGAAGTGGCTCGGCTTCTGGCAGCTGAGTTTATCCGAGAGATTTACCACTCCAAGTGGTTAGCTAATGTTTTCATGGTCCCAAAGAAGGACGATTCACTTCGCATGTGCATCGACTTCAAACATATCAATCGGGTCTGCCCGAAAGATCACTTTCCTCTCCCTCGCATCGACCAAATAGTCGACTCAACTGCGGGGTGCGAGCGTTTGTCCTTTCTAGACGCTTATTCCGGGTACCATCAGATCCGTCTGTATGGACCCGATGAGATAAAAACAGCTTTCATCACCCCATTTGGATTCTTCTGTTATGTCACTATGCCATTCGGTTTGAAGAACGCTGGAGCCACATTCATGCGGATGATTCAGAAGTGCCTGCTCACTCAGATCAGTCAGAATTTGGAAGCATACATGGATGACATTGTGGTCAAGTCACGTAAAGGTTCCGACCTACTGGCTGACCTTGCTGAAACCTTTGCCAACCTCAGAAGTTATAATATCAAGCTTAATCTATCAAAGTGCACGTTTGGAGTTCCGGGCAGAAAATTACTCGGTTTTCTCGTTTCCGAACAAGGGATCGACGCTAACCCAGAGAAAGTGGGTGCCATACTCCGGATGAAACGCCCTGTGTGTGTGCATGATGTCTGGAAGCTTACTAGTTGTTTGGCCACCCTAAGTCGATTCATTTCTCGCCTCGGTGAAAAGGCACTGCCTCTTTACCGACTGATAAAGAAGTCAGATAAGTTCGAGTGGACTCCTGAAGCTGATGCAGCATTTGCAGAGCTTAAAGCCCTGCTTTCCACCCAGCCGGTGCTTGCTGCCCCAATCAGCAAAGAGCTTTTACTGCTTTACATTACAGCCACTGGACAAGTCATCAGTACAGTACTTACGGTCGAGCGGGAAGAAGAAGGAAAAGCCACATGCGACATATAGCAAGACTGATGAATATATATCATCTACTACGACATATAGCAAGACTGATGAATATAGAAGGACGACGACAGTGGATAATAATTTTCTTACATAATTAGGAAGAGAATTAAAAAAAGCCACATGCGGCTATGCCTGAAATACACAAGGGCAAAAGAAGAAGGAAGACAACGACCTGGCTCGCTGATCTCTACATTCTTGATGCATTGCTGCAGGCCGCGGGAACTAGTCTCCGCAGCGACCGGCGATGAGCTCTGTCGTGTCCTCAAGACGCCGCATAAGAGCATCCACGGATTCCTCCACCAGGCTTTGGTGCTCGATGGGGAGCATGTCATTCTCATGAAGAAGTTTCTTGACGATGACACCGGTCGTCTTCAACAAGGCACTGGTCTCCTCCTGTTGCTCTACACTTCGGAGATCTTCGCCCTCAGCAGGTCTCGCTCGGCCCGGAGTCTCTCATTGCCCTCCCTTAGTTGCCGGATGACGCCGCTAGCCTATTCAAACAAGGCTTTCATGTCGTCTTGCAACCTTGCCCAGCCGGAGATCTAATCCATCTGGCTATGGACGATCGCATGCATGCACGTCATCGCCTGCCCGCGAGACATTTTCCTAGGCCGCCACGGGACATCTCTGCCGCATTCACGGCATGGCGGGACATCTCTGCTGCTTTCGTGGCACGGCCGGAGCTGTCTGCTGCATCAACGGTGCGGCGGGACCTCCGTGCTGCTTCGGTGGCGCGGCAGGACCTCTGTGTTGCTACTTCCACGTGGCGGGACATGTCGGCTGCTTTCAAGAGAAGGCGGGACATCTCTCATGCTTCCGCTTCCATGCTTGCCTCTCCCTGGTGGTAATCTCTTGACTCAGAACACACGCTGGCCATGGCAGACGCAAGGGAAGGATGTTGAATGACTTTTTTGTTTTTGTGGATGAGGAGTTGAGGAGGAATGTGCAGTCAGCTTGGCATAGTAGTGTTTATAACTGAGTACTAATAAGCTCCTAAGTGGGAATCCGTTTACTCCCTCCGTCTAGGTGTGTAAGTCAGCCTATGAAAACCAAATAATCCCAAAACACTTAGGCGCGGTGCATTAACTTCTACCTCGTTCCTTGTTTGTTGACATATCAACCAATAAGAGATGTGGGTGTGCATGCTTTTAATGACTTGAGACTACCAAACATGACATGAAGTGGTTAGTTCATTGCAAGCAATGCTATTAATTAGCAAATAAACATTATGTTCTCTCATTTTCCCCTACTCCTTGGTCACGGTGAATAACCTAAGATGATGATGGAGGGAGTAGGTTGTGATCGGTGTGAACAGTTTTGCAATTAAATATAGCGTGGTAGTAGCAGTAATTTGGAATGTGACGAGACGCGCTCAAAATTGATTGACAGTTCTAGTTTCGAAGTGCGGCACTATTCCCGGATGGCGTAACGTGGGCACGTGTTCTCGCCCGTGGTGTAGCATATTCCATGGTACTAGTTCTTTTTCTACTGGTATGTACGTGCAATAACTGGCACCATCGGATACATATCTTACGCTTATTGGGGAGTTCGACAGGAATAGCCTCGTAGCGAGCTATAGACTAGTATTTTTTCAGACGCATTACACCTATCTCTCGGGACTTCTCACACGCACCATCTCTAGCTCCCTAGGTCGATGCCAACCACATACACTTGTACTCTGAGTTTAGTATGTTATATAGGAAGAGAAGAGGTGCAGACACGCACTCGTCCTCTCTCACACACACATCTGTAGCTACGAATTGTAGTGTTCTCAACCATCCGATTGGCTCTATCATAGGTTTCACGTTGTTCCTTGACCTTGAGATTGAGAAGTTTAAAACACGGAGGCTCAGATGGAGGCGCGAGGTTTTGGTTAATGTGCAGGCCGCACACAACACCAACACGACACGAGCTTCGTCTGCCTCGTGCACATGCAGTCGGGTAAGTTGGCCAAGTATAGACACAACCAGGCCCTCCTTGGTATCCATGCCTTGACTTAGGCTGGTCATAGTGAAGAGTAACATACACTAGTCTATATTACTACCTTCATAGTGGGACATAATATGTGATAACATGGTACTAGATGTCTTCATTTATTACTTTGTAGACTCATTTTGCATTGGAAAGCGCTATGTGATGATAACATATTATGTTACTCTATTTACCTCTCCTCATTAATTACTTGCCACCTCATCATTTTTGCTTATGTGGCATCTATGTTACTACCTATGTTACTCCCACTATGACCAGCCTTATGCGCAGAGAAATTACGATCGGAGGGAGTACTACTAGTAGTACTACTACTTTGATGTGTCGCGTCAACTCGCACAAGTAGTACTACTACTTTGATGTGTCGCGTCAACTCGCACAAGTATGCACCACTTCCTGAACAAACAAGCATATAAGCTGTTATACTTACTTCTTATAAGCTGTTATACTTCTTACCCAAAGGAAATTTATATCCAACAGACACAAAATATCTGTTTGACTGTTGAAAATTACATTAACTGTTGATCTGATGTCGAAATAATTGCTGCATCACCACCAAAGCCCACCATCTCTTAAGCTAAAGTAGACCGATCTAACCCCTATATTAGCATATTACTAAGATAAACAGAAGGCATTGCAGAATCATTTAGTACGTGAGCTTGACAATCTAAATGTGGAGGTACACTAGCTTAGCCCCGGCCAGCAGCTTGGGCGGAACTGTGAATAAGGTCAGCTCGTGCACGGCAACGTCGCCGGGATCCTTGCTGCTTGTCACCTCCATTTCCACCTTGACAGTGTCGGTCCTGCCTTTGGGCTCCCCCGACGGGCCGTTCGCCCATAGCTTGGCCACGTAGTGCGGCAGTGGGGACGACCCCGCTCTGATGCAGACGACCGACACAGCAATAGGAGCGCCGATGTCGAGCACGCCGCCAACCAATAAAAACGCGCGGCCGTCCTGCTCCGCGAACAGCAAGAGCCGTGGCTCCGACAGTGGCAGTTGCAACTGGAGCACCTTGCCGTACTGGATCCTGTGCACGGGCATGAGATGCACGGTGCTGATGTGGCGGGAGAGCGCCAGCAGTGGGCCTTCGTAGCTGCAGATGGGCACGGGGCATTTGCAGGGCGCGAGCGGACACATGCTCTGGTGATCGGCGAGCTTGTGGTATGTGACGTAGAGGCCACAGCCTTCGTGCGGGCACTCCACCCTCACCAAGGAGAGGACGGCATCCACCATCGTGCTCCGCACGTCGAAGCTACCGCCGCGCTCACACTTCTGGCACTGCCGCTGGTTCTCGGGGCGCTCGACGCGGTAGTCCGAGCAGGCCAGGTGCCCTCCCTTGCACTACACAAATCAATCGAACAACACATCAATCAAGAAACCTGCACCTTGGTCGATCAGCCGAACGGACGAGGTGTATTCAAACCTCATACACTGGAGGCTTCAAGGGGCGGACGCACAAGGGGTAGTGGGAGCAAGGTGAGGTCCATCGAGACCATAGATAGCTCCATTGTTGGGTCATGTTCCGTCTACATGATCTCGCCCTCCTCGTGCTCAACCATCTCTCGCTTTATTAGGGCTGGGGCATTACAAAGCTTTACCGTCACATATTCATACTACTTCAAGGTGCATTAAATCAACACATGCAAGTATCAAAAGGAGAGTCACAACATGCATGCATGCGTTGTAATTAAAGCACGATAAACGCAAATTATTGAAATATATCAAGTGCAGTGCTTTGATGTGTCGCGTCAACTCGTACAAGACCGAGAAGTTTGATTACCACAATGCCCTCTCCCTCGCGGACTAAGCTCTGGTGCCTTAACCGCACCTGCCTTTGGCTACATGACAGCTGAGCCACACACCTGTTGGGCCCACCTGTCACACACGCAAAGGCATGAGCATGGTGGCAGGCAAGACTAGGAGAAGCTTTCGTTCGCTAGACGCTTGTAACACCCTCGATGCGGTTATATCTCCCACGTGTCGAAGCACGACTTAGAGGCATAACCGCATTGAAAGCAATATCACAAGTGAGGTAATCTTCACACAACCCATGTAATACATAAGGGAAAGAGATACATAGTTGGCTTACAATCGCCACTTCACACAATTACATGAATAAAGCATTACATCATCCAAATACAATCAAGATTCGACTACGGAACCAAAATAAAAGAAGACTACCCCAAATGCTACACAGATCCCCGATCGATCCCAACTGGGCTCCGCTACTGATCAACTGAAAAACGGAACAACATAATGGACAAGGTCTTCATCGAGCTCCTCCTTGAGCTAGGTTGCGTCACCTGCATGGTATCATCGGCACCTGCAAGCTGGTTTTGGAAGTATCTGTGAGTCACGGGGACTCAGCAATCTCACACCCTCGCGATCAAGACTATTTAAGCTTATAGGAAGGGTAAAAGGTATGAGGTGGAGCTGCAGCAAGCGACTAGCATATATGGTGGCTACCATATGCAAAAGAGAGCGAGAAGAGAAGGCAAAAGCATGGTTGAGAATCTATGATCAAGAAGTGATCCTAGAACTACCTACGTCAAGCATTACTCCAACACCGTGTTCACTTCCCGGACCCCGCCGAGAAGAGACCATCACGACTGCCCGGGTCGGGTCCGGGACAGCTTTCGGACGCGCGCGCGAGGAAGTCCGCGGGCTGAAGAGAGAGCTTCGGCTAGGCCTGGCGGTAGGTAGTGGACTGTGCAGAAGTCCTTAGGCTGAGAGAAGAGAAGAGAGAGAGGCCCGGCGACTGTTTCCGGAGACCGAAAACGTCCGACGATAGACCGGCTATAGTTTAACGTTTGGGCTATCAAATGAACCCCGAATGCGATGGAACTTGGCAGGCGACCTACTAACACTATAACACCACCTCATGCCAACTTTCAACCCATTCCGAGAACATTTTCCGGCCACTTATAAAAATACTATTTCGGACATGTCGCGGGCGCGTGCAAGTGTGGTTGGGCTCAGAACGGACAACAGAGAGAACTCGGAGAACCCGGACGAATGCAAGTTTTAAAACATGATGATGCAATGCACATGATGACATGATAAGATGCAACACGCAAGCAAATGACATGACAACGACATCGAATAACTGGAAGACACCTGGCACATTGGTCTCGGGGCGTTACAACACTCTCCCTCCCGCACGCGGTGGACATGCAGCAGTTCAATCGGTGTCAGATGGCCAGAAGCATACTGTAGTACTCCTCCACTTTAGTAGTACTCCATCATTGTTCGAATTCCCGAAGAGGCGAAGAGCCAAGCACAGCCCGGACGCTCGTGTGGCAGTTTCATGTGTAGAGTACCGTGCCTGTAAGCTTAAAATCGTTGGGGTCGGCTCCATGCTTTTTTTGATTAAAATAATCTTCTGGCCCTACTTGTCATCCTGGCGATTGTAGTTTGCACGCTCATCTGGTCAAGACAGGAATATTTTTTTTAATTTGTGGTCGGGTAAATGTTAGAGGTTGCAGCAAATGGAGTATTGTACACTATGGGTCTTTCAGCCAAGTTTATAGGCAACCATGTGGGGCCAGTGCTATGATGTGTCACATCAACTCGTACAACGAGCAGAAGCTTCATTTTACTAATACATGCCTTCTCCCTCACCCATGCACGTGGTGGCTCGCAGACGAGCACAAGCTTTTTCTTATAGTACTACAACAAGCTATCCCTCCCATTCGCGGTGGACGGACATGCAGCAGTGGATTCGATACTGTAGAAGCAGCAGTAGTAAAATCATTGTTTGTCTTCTTGAAGAGGCAAAGAGCCAAGCACAACCCAAACATGGAAGTTGTGAACCTTGGAGAACGCATATAGAAAGCCTCTAGCATGAGACAAAATTGCTATTTGAGCCCACTATTGTAGTACTCGCTAGTATAGCCCTGTAACCAGAAATGAGTATTTGTCTTTCTAGAGATTTCAACAAGTGACTAGACTACACCGAGACGGAGTACATATGGTCCAAAATACGTAAATAAATACGTAGTTCTCTCATTTTCCTCTCCGCCTTTGTCGCGGTGCACAATATTGAGTATACGAGTACTATCATCTTGAAATTTACGAAGTCACCATAGGCACCTCATCGTCGACGGGAACGTCCCCTAACACACGATAGACGCGAGCGACAGTCACCTCCATAGGTGCTTGAATGCCATTGCAAAGGAGGGAGAGGGTAGCGATTCCCGAGACATTGAACGGTCAATGATGCATCCTCAATTACATGTAGTGGGAATTAATTGGAGAAGCAGAATAGAGCTAGCATGATGTGAATGCAACAGGGTTTGGATTCTCATATAAAGGTGCCCCACCACTCCAATCCATCTACTCCTAGTCTCTGCGCAACACTGCTCACTCCAATCCAAGACCAAGTGACTAGAAGCCACAAGCACCTATGGAGGCGATGGACGCGAGTGGCAGTCGGCTATGCCAAATCATCCAAGGCACCGGCCTGCGGCCCCGTATCGCGTAGCGTTTCCAGACGATGCTGGCGACCGCCGGCGTCGTAGCCCTCGCAGACGCTGGCTTCACCTCTCGCATGGCCGACATGATGGTCAACTCCATCTGCAAGTTCACAACCATGAAGAAGCATGCGGATGACCTTGCCGTACTGCTCCAGCTCGCACTCCCAGGCTCCTCATTGCCTGCCACCCTCATTGGCCTCCATGGTGACAAACTCTTTCAAGCCCTAGTGGCCCTGCAAGTGCCGTAGGTCACGACAAAGAATGTGCACCTCGAGGCCGCGCTCACTGTGCGGCGCCTCGCCATGCAAGAAACCGTCGACCTGGACATCCACGTCTACGAGGAAATCATCTACATAGGCCACTACAAGGCTAGTGATACGTCTCCAACGTATCTATAATTTTTGATTGCTTCATGCTATATTATCTTCTGTTTTGGATGTTTATAGGCTTTATTATACACTTTTATATTATTTTTGGGACTAACCTATTAACCCAGAGCCCAATGCCAGTTTCTGTTTTTTCCTTGTTTTAGAGTATCGCATAAAAGGAAAATCAAACGGAGTCCAATTGACCCGAAACTTCACGGAACTTATTTTTGGAAGAAAAGCAACCCGGGAAACTTAGAGTCCACATCAAGGAAGCTTCGAGGAAGCCATGTGGTAGGGGGTGCGCCCACCCCCCTGGGCGTGCCCTCCACCCTCGTGGGCCCCCCTGACGTACTTCTTCCTCCTATATATCCCCATATACCCTAAAATGATCAGGGAGCACAATAGATCGGGAGTTCCACCGCCAGAAGCCTCTGTAGCCATGGAAAACCAATCTAGACCCATTCCGGCACCCTGCCAGAGTGGGGTAATCCCTCTCCGGTTGCCATCTTCATCATCCCAGTGCTCTCCATGACGAGGAGGGAGTAGTTCTCCCTCGGGGCTGAGGGTATGTACTAGTAGCTATGTGTTTGATCTCTCTCTCTCTCTCATGTTCTTGATTTGGCACGATCTTGATGTATCGCGAGCTTTGCTATTATAGTTGGATCTTATGTTTCTCCTCCCCCTCTACTCTCTTGTAACGGATTGAGTTTCCCCTTTGAAGTTATCTTTTCGGATTGAGTCTTTAAAGATTTGAGAACACTTGATGTATGTCTTGCCGTGCATATCTGTGGTGACAATGGGATATCACGTGATTCACTTGATGTATGTTTTGGTGACCAACTTGCGGGTTCCACCCATGAACCTATGCATATGGGTTGGCACACGTTTTCGTCGTGATTCTCCGTTAGAAACTTTGGGGCACTCTTTGAGGTTCTATGTGTTGGTTGAATAGATGAATCTGAGATTGTGTGATGCATATCGTATAATCATACCCACGGATACTTGAGGTGACATTGGAGTATCTAGGTGACATTAGGGTTTTGGTTGATTTGTGTCTTAAGGTGTTATTCTAGTACGAACTCTAGGGCTGTTTGTGACACTTATAGGAATGGCCCAACGGATTGATTGGAAAGAATAACTTTGAGGTGGTTTCGTACCCTACGATAATCTCTTCGTTTGTTCTCTGCTATTAGTGAATTTGGAGTGACTCTTTCTTGCATGTTGAGGGATAGTTGTGTGATCCAATTATGTTATTATTGTTGAGAGGACTTGCACTAGTGAAAGTATGAACCCTAGGCCTTGTTTCCTAGCATTGCAATACCGTTTGTGCTCACTTTTATCATTAGTTACCTTGCTGTTTTTATATTTTCAGATTACAAAAACCTTTATCTACTATCCATATACCACTGGTATCACCATCTCTTCACTGAACTAGTGCACCTATACAATTTACCATTGTATTGGGTGTGTTGGGGACACAAGAGACTCTTTGTTATTTGGTTGCAGGGTTGCTTGAGAGAGACCATCTTCATCCTACGCCTCCTAGGATTGATAAACCTTAGGTCATCCATTTGAGGGATATTTGCTACTGCCCTACAAACCTCTGCAATTGGAGGCCCAACAACGTCTACAAGAAGAAGGTTGTGTAGTAGACATCAAGCTCTTTTCTGGCGCCGTTGCCGGGGAGGTTAGTGCTTGAAGGTATATCTTTAGATCTTGCAATCGAGTCTTTTAGTTTCTTGTTTTATCACTAGTTTAGTTTATAAAATAAAATTTAAAAAATGGAATTAAGTTTGCCTCATACGCTTCATCTTTTTAATATCTTTCGTGAGTATGATGGAAAAGAAAATTGTGCCAAAGTGTTAGAAGAAGAATGCACTAGAATGTTTGGCACTAAATATTTGAATGATGAGCATGATTGCAATGTTGTTAGTATGAATTCCTTGAATATCCATGGCGCTAATGATATGCAAAGCCACAAGCTTGGGGAAGCTATGTTTGATGAAGATTATATTTTTTGTCCCCCAAGTCTTAATGAGAAAATTTATTATGATGAAAGCATGCCTCCTATCTATGATGATTATTGTGATGACACGTATGCTTTAAAGAATAATGGTAACAATGAAACTTGTCATCTTGATTTCAATTTTCAATCCCATGATAGTTATTTCGTTGAGTTTGCCCCCACTACTATTGATGAGAAGAAATTTGCTTATGTGGAGAGTAGTAAATTTTCTATGCTTGTAGATCATGAAAAGAATGCTCTATGTGAAGGTTATATTGTTGAATTCATTCATGATGCTACTGAAAATTATTATGAGGGAGGAATATATGCTTGTAGGAATTGCAATAATACCAAGTTTCCTCTCTATGTGCTTAAAATCTTGAAGTTTTGCTTGCTTTACCTTCCTATGCTAATTGATTATTGTTTCCATAAGTTGTTTTCTCACAAAATCCCTATGCATAGGAAGTGGGTTAGACTTAAATGTGCTAGTCATATTCTTCATGATGCTCTCTTTATGTTTCAATTCTTATCTTTTATGTGAGCATCATTGAAATCATCATGCCTAGCTAGGGGCGTTAAACGACAGCGCTTGTTGGGAGGCAACCCAACTTTATTTTTGTTCCTTGCTTTTTGTTCCTCTAGCCTCTGTTTATATGTGGTTTTATGCTTTTAATTAGTGTTTGTGCCAAGTAGAACCTTTGGGAAGACTTGGGGAAAGTCTTTGCGATCATGCTGTAAAAAACAGAAACTTTAGCGCTCATGACAATTTCTGCCAGTTTTTATTGGAGAGTGCTATTGAGTTAATTCTTTTTGCAGATGATTAATAGACAAATTACTCAGGTCCACCAATTTATTTTAGAATTTTATGAGTTCTAGAAGATTATGTTTGATACAGATTACTACAGACTGTTCTGTTTTTGACATATTCTGTTTTTCGTGTGTTGTTTGCTTATTTTGATAAATCTATGAGTAGTATCGGAGGGTATGAACCATAGAGAAGTCGGGATAAAGTATATATTACACCAATATGAATTTATAATGAGTTCATTACAGTACCTAAGTGGTGATTTATTTTCTTATACTAACGGAGCTTACGATTTTTCTGTTAAGTTTTGTGTTGTGAAGTTTTCAAGTTTTGGGTAAAGATTCGATGGACTATGGAATAAGGAGTGGAAAGAGCCTAATCTTGGGGATGCCCAACTCACCCCAAGGTAATATTAAAGGACAACCAAGAGCCTAAGCTTGGGGATGCCCCGGAAGGCATACCCTCTTTCGTCTTCATTCATCGGTAACTTTACTTGGAGCTATATTTTTATTCGCCACATGATATGTGTTTTGCTTGGAGCGTCATTCTATTTGATTTAGTTTTGCTTGCTGTTTGAATAAAATACCAAGATCTGAAATTCTTAAATGTTAGAGAGTCTTCACATAGTTGCATAATTATTCGACTACTCATTGAGCTTCACTTATATCTTTCGGAGTAGTTTGTCATTTGCTCTAGTACTTCACTTATATCTTTTTAGAGCACGGTGGTGGTTTTATTTTGAAGAAATAGATGAACTCTCATGCTTCGCTTATATTATTTTGAGAGTCTTTAGAACAGCATGGTAGTTTGCTTTGGTTATGAAACTAGTCCTAATATGATGGGCATCCAAGAGGGATATAATAAAAACTTTCATATAAGTGCATTGAATACTAAGAGAAGTTTGATACTTGATGATTGTTTTGAGATATGGAGATAGTGATATCAAAGTTGTGATAGTTGAGTAGTTGTGAATTTGAGGAATACTTGTGTTGAAGTTTGCAAGTCCCGTAGCATGCATGTATGGTAAACGTTGTGTAACAAATTTGAAACATGAGGTGTTATTTGATTGTCTTCCTTATGAGTGGCGGTCGGGGACGAGCGATGGGCTTTTCCTACCAATATATCCCCCTAGGAGCATGTGCGTAGTACTTGGTTTTTGATGACTTATAGATTTTTGCAATAAGTATGTGAGTTCTTTATGACTAATGTTGAGTCCATGGATTATACGCACTCTTACCCTTCCATCATTGCTAGCCTCTTCGGTACCGTGCATTGCCCTTTCTCACATTGAGAGTTGGTGCAAACTTCGCCGGTGCATCCAAACCCCGTGATATGATACGCTCTATCACACATAAACCTCCTTATATCTTCCTCAAAACAGCCACCATACCTACCTATTATGGCATTTCCATGGACATTCCAAGATATATTGCCATGCAACTTTCCACCATTCCGTTTATCATGACACATTCATCATTGTCATATTGCTTAGCATGATCATGTAGTTGACATAGTATTTGTGGAAAAGCCACCGTTCATAATTATTTCATACATGTCACTCTTGGTTCATTGCATATCCCGGTACACCGCCGGAGGCATTCATATAGAGTCATATCTTGTTCTAGTATCGAGTTATAATCTTTGAGTTGTAAATAAATAGAAGTGTGATGATCATCATTCATAGAGCATTGTCCCAAAAAAAGGCAAAAAAGAAAAAAAAGCCAAATAAAAAAGAAAGGCCAAATAAAAAAAGAAAGGACAAATAAAAAATAAAATAAATAAATAAAAGGGACAATGCTACTATCCTTTTTCCACACTTGTGCTTCAAAGTAGCACCATGATCTTCATGATAGAGAGTCTCTTGTTTTGTCACTTTCATATACTAGTGGGAAATTTTCATTATAGAACTTGGCTTGTATATTCCAACAATGGGCCTCCTCAAGTGCCCTGGGTCTTCGTGAGCAAGCAAGTTGGATGCACACCCACTTAGTTTCTTTTGTTGAGATTTCATACATTTATAGCTCTAGTGCATCCGTTGCATGGCAATCCCTACTCCTTGCATTAACATCAATCGATGGGCATCTCCATAGATCATTGATTAGCCTCATTGATGTGACACTTTCTCCTTCTTGTCTTCTCCACATAACCCCCATTATCATATTCTATTCCACCCATAGTGCTATATCCATGGCTCGCGCTCATGTATTGTGTGAAAGTTTATAGGTTTGAGATTACTAAAGTATGAAACAATTGCTTGGCTTGTCATCCAGGTTGTGCATGATGAGAGCATTCTTGTGTGACAAAAATGGAGCATGACTAAACTATATGATTTTGTAGGGATGAACTCTCTTTGGCCATGTTATTTTGAGAGGACATGATTTCTTAGTTAGTATGCTTGAAGTATTATTATTTTTATGTCAATATGAACTTTTATCTTGAATCTTTGGGACCTGAATATTCATATAAAAATTAAAAAAGAATTACATTGAAATTATGCCAAGTAGCACTCCTCATCAAAAATTCCGTTTTTATCATTTACCTACTCGAGGAGGAGCAGGAATTAAGCTTGGGGATGCTGATACGTCTCAAACGTATCTATAATTTTTGATTGCTCCATGCTATATTATCTTCTGTTTTGGATGTTTATGGGCTTTATTATACACTTTTATATTATTTTTGGGACTAACCTATTAACCCAGAGCCCAGTGCCAGTTTCTGTTTTTTTCCTTGTTTTAGAGTATCGCAGAAAAGGAAAATCAAACGGAGTCCAATTGATCTGAAACTTCACGGAACTTACTTTTGGAAGAAAAGCAACCCGGGAGACTTGGAGTCCATGTCAAGCAAGCTTCGAGGAAGCCACGAGGTAGGAGGGCGCGCCCTCCACCCTCGTGGGCCCCTCGTGGCCCCCCTGACGTACTTCTTCCTCCTATATATCCCCATATACCCTAAAACGATCGGGGAGCACAATAGATCGGGAGTTCCACCGCCAGAAGCCTCCGTAGCCACCGAAAACCAATCTAGACCCGTTCCGGCACCCTGCCGTAGGGGGGTAATCCCTCTCCGGTGGCTATCTTCATCATCCCGGTGCTCTCCATGACGAGGAGGGAGTGGTTCTCCCTCGGGGCTGAGGGTATGTACCAGTAGCTATGTGTTTGATCTCTCTCTCTCTCTCTCTCTCATGTTCTTGATTTGGCACGATCTTGATGTATCGCGAGCTTTGCTATTATAGTTGGATCTTATGTTTCTCCTCCCCCTCTACTCTCTTGTAATGGATTGAGTTTCCCCTTTGAAGTTATCTTTTCGGATTGAGTCTTTAAAGATTTGAGAACACTTGATGTATGTCTTGCCGTGCGTATCTGTGGTGACAGTGGGATATCATGTGATTCACTTGATGTATGTTTTGGTGACCAACTTGCGGGTTCCACCCATGAACCTATGCATAGGGGCTGGCACATGTTTTCGTCGTGATTCTCCAGTAGGAACTTTGGGGCGGTCTTTGAGGTTCTATGTGTTGGTTGAATAGATGAATATGAGATTGTGTGATGCATATCGTATAATCATACCCACGGATACTTGAGGTGACATTGGAGTATCTAGGACACATTAGGGTTTTGGTTGATTTGTGTCTTAAGGTGTTATTCTAGTACGAACTCTAGGGCTGTTTGTGACACTTATAGGAATAGCCCAACGGATTGATTGGAAAGAATAACTTTGAGGTGGTTTCGTACCCTACCATAATCTCTTCGTTTGTTCTCCGCTATTAGTGACTTTGGACTGACTCTTTGTTGCATGTTGAGGGATAGTTATGTGATCCAATTATGTTATTATTGTTGAGAGGACTTGCACTAGTGAAAGAATGAACCCTAGGCCTTGTTTCCTAGCATTGCAATACCGTTTGTGCTCACTTTTATCATTATTTACCTTGCTCGTTTTTATATTTTCAGATTACAAAAATCTTTATCCACTGTCCATATACCACTTGTATCACCATCTCTTCGCCGAACTAGTGCACCTATACAATTTACCATTGTATTGGGTGTGTTGGGGACACAAGAGACTCTTTGTTATTTGGTTGCAGGGTTGCTTGAGAGAGACCATCTTCATCCTACGCCTCCTACGGATTGATAAACCTTAGGTCATCCATTTGAGGGAAATTTGCTACTGTCCTACAAACCTCTGCACTCGGAGGCCCAACAATGTCTACAAGAAGAAGGTTGTGTAGTAGACATCAGCCAGTGAGGACAGAAATACGTTGGCCTTCTTCCAGCGGCTGGAATCTTTGGACGCCATTGTTCAGAAGCACGTCGACCTAGCCACGAAAGCCGCTGCTAATTAGCCGCCGTTCGGTGGGCCGGCGCCCTCAGTCGAGGAGGTGGACGTCATTGATGGATGCATCTCTTCTTCTTGCCTCCTATAACCAGCACTACATCACCTCGTGGCCTTAATGTTTTATTAGTATAGTAATCCCTCCGTTCCCAAATATAAGTCTTTCTAGAGATTCCAGCAAGTGACTACATACGGAGCAAAATGAGTGAATCTACACTCTAAAGTATGTCTACACACATCCTTATGTTGTATTCCATTTGAAATATCTAAAAAGGCTTATATTTAGGAACGGAGGGTGTATATGGCATTTCTATTCCAGTCGTAACGTTTTCACTGTGAGGTGGGGCCGCAGTTGAGCAAACCGACCATCGACAAATCCACACAATGCCCACTGGGCGTTGGCTGAGTTTAGAATTAGAAGAGAGAAACGAGGGAGAAGAGCTAGCTGTAGCACGGACGCTGTTGTCAGATGGATCTCCTGTTGATAGAATAGGAGTACTGAGCACTCGTACCTCTTTTTTGAGGGAAAAATAGTCGTATGTCTAGTACTACCACTATTTGGGTGCATGCGACCTATACCTGTCATCACTTTAGGTCTCCTTTTCGAACTGCAGCTACGCTTCACCATACATATTTTTCACGCATTTATCCTCCTAGGCGTTTCCACATGCTCCCTTTCGCCGACATGTGGGACATAGAGCATCTGGGTCGTAGTGCATGCACGACTCAGAGCATATGCCGGGGTACTTTACATTTCGGACCTCATGAATTACATGCAAACCCCTTGCAGAAGAATAAATAAATGAATTAATTAATACATGAAACCGAATTATTTTCGTAGAAATCCGAGCATGTTCATTAAATTTTGGACATAACACATTTATAAAAAACTACCAGACCTAAACCCAGTCTAAGGGCCTCTTTGATTTGCAGGATACTAAAAACGCATGAATCGGGAAAGTATGATGTTAACCGAGACGAGGAGAACTCTAACTCAGTTAGAGGTAAGAGTTAGATTCTTACCCTGAACTAACTCTAACCCAAAGAGGTGTATGGATGGCAGGGTTAGATTGACAATAAATGTTCTTTGTCAATCATTTGACTACTTTGGAGCCTATTTCCTGCTGGATTTGGTGTGGCCGGCTCTTGTGTGGCCTCCTCCCACTCACAACTGACATAAACGAACCATCTTTACAAATCATGCATGCAAAACGTGATAAATTTTACCTTGTCCATACAAATGAGATATCCCACTTAAACATACAAGTCCTCAATCAAGCTTCACAAAAAACAATACACTCCATGAAACAAAGCATGAGCTAACTCATCACGGAAGTCATTCACGACAGGGACGGAGCCCGAAGCCCCTCACTCACCTAGGGAGGAACTAGTCATCGTCACTCTGGAGGAAGGCTCTATAGATCCCAAGCAACGGGAACCCCTCCGACGACGGCGCTTGCGAGTTGAGGTCGACACCGGCATGGGTAGCAGGGCCACTTGCCGATGACTGCGAACCGAATCTTTGGGCCTCTAGAAATAATGCAAGCCTGGAACTGAAATACATAGAAAGCTAAACTGAATCTTTGGGCCTCTAGAAGTAATGCAAGCCTAAAACTGAAATACCTAAAAAGGTGAACTGAATATTTGGGCCTCTAGAAATAATGCAAGCGTGGAACTGAAATACCTAGAAAGGTGAACTGATTCTTTGGGCCTCTAGAAATAATGCAAGCCTGATACTGAAATACCTAGAAAGGTGAACTGAATATTTGGGCCTCTAGAAAGATTTATTACCTCCTTAAGTAGCATCAAACAATTCCATGAGTGCACCACAAATCTATACCAAGTTTAATCAGGGTCTACTTTTCCAAATCAGAATTAGCGCTAGAGCGAGCAAGATCAATGATATGGCTGTGAGACAGAGAAGGAACGAACAAACTCACCCCTCTCGCAACCTCCCTGGTAGATGCACCGCCTCCACGCACGACAGAGGGAGAAAAACGACCGGTGAAGGGGGGGCGGGGTGAGCTTCGAATGCCGGAGGGAGAGGGCGGCCGGAGGTGGGCGGCGGAGGCCGGACGGAGAGGGCGGACGGAGGAGAGAGAGGGTGAGCAGCGAAGCAGCGCTTGGGCGGGCTGCCCGATGGGGAATAGAGAGGAGTCGTGCGAAGGGGGGGGAGGGAGCGATCTGGTGTGGGCAGGGGAGATTTTTTTAGTTCTCTTTTTGTGGGCCCGAGGAGAACTAACCCAATTAGAACCTCTCCACCGGGCTAGGTTTTTTAGCTGGGTTAGAGCAAACTAGCTCAAACTAACCCCTCCTTTTTGGATAATTTGAGGCTATTTCAACCCAAACTAGCTCTAACTTAGGGATCCAAACAAAGAGGAGTAGTACTGTACATGTTACAGTCTGGACCGTAGCACATTGTTTTTATGGCCATATCAGCACATTGTTTTCTACTGCTGGTTCACTGGGCTGTCGTGGTTCGCACTCCTCCGACGTTAGTAGTACTACTAGTATATACCGCATGATTCTTTGCTCCTTCTTACTACTACATACTTCACCGACATGTGGGAGAGCCAGCATCCGGGTCGACGTGTCATGCACCAGATTACAATGCGGAACGGAAGGGGTGCATCACCCCGGTCATACCGCCAATAATTCATGACTATAGTGAGTAGTCATATCACAAGTCTTTCCAGCAGTAATGCACCATCAAATCACACAGCCTGACCTTTCAAGAAGTAAGTAAGTTGAATCCGCTACTCCCTCACCCTCCTCACCTCTCTGTCAAAATGCCTACGCGGAAACTGCCGCGCGTACTGCCCGAGAAAAGCCCCACCCTCAACTTTTCACTACGCGAAAATAGTTCGAGCTTGTTCGTTCTATATAAATACTAATATTGTATGTTTGTTCACCCATGGGGTTGTTCAATGAATGGAGGGCCAGGGAGCACAAGTGGGCAATACTACTACTAGTAGTAGTAAGTAGGAGTCGTACAGTTAGTCACCTTAAATAGAGAGTTTGTTTTCTTTAATGCCACGTACACAAATTGAAACGCTTGTAGTGGAGAGAAAAAGATAATCACTCCACTATATATGTACGCAGGGGCCTGAGCGGTTGCTTTACTAGGGTTGCTCTCTTCATTCTATCATCCTCTCCAGATCTAAACAAGACAGCGGTAGCGACATTTTCTCTCTGCTCACCGCTGGTCACAGATCCTGCCGGATCCCTTCGGCTGGTGTGTGTAGAGGACTAGGTGCATCGTTCACGCGGTCATCTCCGGCGAGGGAGGAAACCCATAGCTGCCGGAGGGGCCCGATCCTCTGCCCGTGCCATTCTCTCCAACACAGCGCCGGCTCAGGAGGTCCCACGACCCTTCTTCCTCTCTGCCGTGTTGTGCGCAGATCCGACCAGCCGCTGCCGACATTCCAACGACCCTTAGGTATAAGTTCTTCGAAATCGGCCTTGCTCTACTGCCCCAGCTCCCCACGTGTCTGCGTGTGCATCTTTTTCTACTCCCATCAGCTCTTCCAAAGCCACCTAAATTTTTAGTATTATTAGAGGTAAAGCTAGTTCACGCATTCGAATCTAGGACTTGGTTCAAACAATGAAGAAAGAGGGAAAGTTGTAGCATGAATCTAGGACTTTATTCAAAGAGGAAATAATATGGTGAAAGTAGTAGAGACCGGATACCCAACTGGTTTCTTGGTTGAAAAGGGAAATAATGGGAAAACGCAGTACAAACTGGATAAGGAACAGATATATTATTGGTTGAAAAAAGGATAGAAAGTGGCGGCTAGTGGACAAGTCAACATAGTATGTCCAGGATTAGATTTGTTGCCCTCACATAGTAAAAGGTCTCCAGGATTAGAATTGCTGCCCTCACATAGTAAAAGGTCTCCAGGATTAGATTTTCTGCCCTCACATAGTAAAAGGTCTCCGGGATTAGGTTTGCTGCCCTCACATAGTAAAAGGTCTCAAGGATTAGATTTGCTGCCCTCACACAGTAAGAGGTCTCCAGGATTAGATTTGATGCCCTCACAGATCATGAACAAACTCGACATCACCACTTTATGCCTCCTTGTAGGTACATTGTGCTAATGGGTCCACTGTCTCATGTCCTTATACCAACCTTTTGCTGTTGTTAATGTAAGGGCACATGTAAAATGAAGCGATCACACTGTTACCTTAAGGACATGTCTAACCAGTGTTATTGTTAATCTAATGCCTCCAATGATATGATGCAATTAAACTGTGTTACAAATGGTACTCCTGCTATTTTCCCCAGTATGATAAGTAAGTTGATCATTTACGCTGTTGAGTGTCCTGGTGTCCCCACGGTCCCATGCCCTTAAACCAACTCTTTAGCTGCTGTTGATTTACTATATCTGGTAAACAAGCTATGCCACCATTAAAGTAATCCCATATTTGACGAATGTCATTGTTGATCATAATGCTTTTGGTAACATGAAGCATTGCCGACGTTTTAAATTTCTACTGTCCTTGCGTGATTGCCATGAACATAATTAAGATGCTTCTTTTCATTTCGTGTATGTTTCGATTATTCTTATTGACCAGCAACTGTTTACTTTCTATATTTTTGTGCGGATAGGGATATCCATTTCACCTTGTTGCTATTGTGACCTTTGGTGAACTACACAAAACACTTTTTTTGGAATGAGTGTCATTTGCAGTTCAACTAAAATGTCACATGGGCAACATCTCACAATTTTGGTGGAACTGCACAAAATGGTGATTGGAGTTTCTGAAATCTCCGTCAAATTCTGCTAGTAATCTTGTCAACAATTTATTAGCCTTTGCAAGATGAGCCGTCACTGTCACACAATGGCACTTTATTTTAGTGGAACTGCACAAAAGGATAAGCAAATTATAGTTGAACCTTACATGAGTAGGACAACCAACCTTAATGTTTCTCAATTTTAGTGCAACTATTAAAGAAGAACTTGCCAGCTCACGAGAGCAAGTACTTCTTGCTAGCTGAATGATCCAATCTTTGCTTCATTTCAGGTGAATTGCAGAAAAAGGCGCATGAATTAAATCATGGAACTCTAGGTAGGCCTCATCCTAGTGGAGGTGGAGGTTGAGTTCAAGGAGTGTCATTATTATAGTAATCATGCTCTTCTTATTTGTGTTGTGCAAACAGGAATACTCAACTACAGATGTTGTGACGGTCAAGAGCATTCGCCAAGTTCTTCGGTTGTATGACATGGCTAGCCAAGATGGATTTAATCCCGATATTCACTTTATCAAAAGGCTCTAATAGGTTGGTTCTGAATCTTGCAAGCTGGGAATCAATGAGATGTGTAGGCATCTTTGTTGTACTTATTATTTGAATCTTATTTGTAGGTTCTGAATCTTGCAAGCTGTGAATCAATGAGATGTGTTGGCATCTTTGTTGTACTTATTCTTTGGATCTTATTTGTTGGTTCTGAATCTTGCAAGATGGGAAACACGGCATGATGATGCAGAGGACAACAACCATAACAAACATTTCAAACTTGGTAGTATTATCTGTGTGAAAGTGCGACAAATGTGCTGATCGTTTGCGTCTTGAGAATAATAATTCTAATTGTTGTGCATGTTGATCCTGTGGCACTGATAGAACGAGCCAATGCATTGCTTCTTTTAGTATAAATTTTTATTAAAGCTAATTAAATTTAAGTAAATTGACCACTAACTCTTGTTATTACAGTACCAATAGAGACCCGCTCATGAACTGACGTGTGGCCGGAGTAGATTTCTTAATGGAGGCGTTTGAACGCGCCGAGGGTGCATCTTCTGCCGGGCGTGCAGCGGGCGAGGGAGGGGTAGTAACTGTTGTCACCTATACACACTTAGTTTACTATTGAATCCAGTTCCCCATCAGCTGAAAAACGAACTGCTGCCGCCGCCTACCCACTCATTCACTTGAAGAGACTCCAATGGCGATCCGAGGGGTGAGCCTGCTGGATATGGACTTCAGCAAGGAGTTCCCCTTTGATTTCGCCGTTCAGTCCTATGGATGCACCAAGTTGAATGTGATGTACCCGGACTCAGTGAAGCTCTGCTTCGCCGAGTTCAAGCAATTCCTACAGGACGAGAAAGCACAAGGTCGCAGGGCTAGACCTTGTGCCCATCCATTCATCTCTTGATAGGGACCAGCGGATCGTCGTCGCCCAGGTATGTGTCCAGGACGAGGTTCTCGTCTACCCCTATTGTAGGGCCATCAGATGTTCTAGAGCATTCGCCCGTTTCATCGGTAGCGCCGACTGCACCTTCGCTGCGATGGAGAGAAGGAAAAACGCGACGATTTGGCCATCTGGTGCAACAAGCTTGTCGAAGCAATACAAGATCATCAGCAATAGGCAGGAGAAGGATATCGGCGTTCTGGGAACGGGGGTCCCCAGACTTGCCTGCCTGCGGCCCGCAGCGTGGCTCCACCAGCGGCCCTGTACGGCCCATCTTCACCAGCAAACACCCAAGACCCTCGCGAGGGGCCAAGCCTCATGAGGCGGACGATGCAAGACCTCCTCAGGGGCGGCCTCACCGGGCTAGCTCGCGAGGGGCGGAGAGATCAAGGCAAGGCGAACCTCGTGAGGTTCCAATGACGTAAGCCATGACGAGCAAGACCAAGCGGGTGCTAGCAAGCGCAGTGTCCTCGCTTCGTCCTTGGTGTTAAGTAGGCAAGCGCAAGAAAGGAGTTCCAAGGCATCAGGCAAATGTTTTTGTATTAGTGCAACAAGACCAAGACTAGCAGGACGGCAGGACGGAGGTCAATGTGGAGCCCAAGACGGTGTCACCACCAGAGCCTTTGGCAGGCGAAGACTACTTTTGTCAGGATAACTTGAACTAGTTGTCTCCCTTCGAATTTGGCCATTGGGATCCCTTCCTGCTCAATATTTGGGAAGAGGACCAGGGCCTCTATAAATAGGACTAGCCACCACCATAGCTAGGGATCGATCTCATCTGGGATCAGAGCCATTCCATTCTTAGCCTCACACCAGTTCATGAAGCACAAGAACACCTCTCCTCAGGAGGCTGTTCTTCCCTTGTAACTGTTCGTCCTCAGCCCAAGAGGCAATCCACCACACCACACTGGAGTAGGGTATTACACCACAACAGTGGCCCGAACCAGTATAAATCTTGTGTCCCGTGTTCTTTGAGTCCGTCGAAGCTAGGCCGTGAGATCGTTGAGTGTGCGAGCTAGAGAGGGGGAGATCTTCGTGCACACCCCAATGTTTGAACCTCAAGGGTTTTGCCGAAACCCGAAATCCGAAATTTGGCGCGCCAGGCAGTGGTGTGCTAGAGCTTCGCCCCTCGACGGCCTCGCCTCTTCGACCAGCTCTCATGGATGCCGCCTCTTCCTTGACTGGATCGACGGGCGCCCTCTGCGGCACCGGGGGGCTCCAGGCCTTCACCCCCGTCTTGCGGCAAGTGTAGTGGCCACACAAGTTCAAGCCGGAGATGTCGCCCCTCTATGATGGCGTGGCAGATCCGGCGGCCTTTCTGCTGGTGTACGAGGAGGCTGTCCTGGAGGCCGGGGGAAACGACAAGATCATGGCCAACTGGTTCCCGATGGACCTCGCTGGCGTGCCGCGCACCTGGCTACTCCATCTACCGGAATCTTCCATGGCCTCTTGGGAGGAGCTGTGCAACCTCTTCATCGCGCGCTTCGGGGGACCAGCACCCCCGATCGTCGCGGCTCTCCTCGGTGGCTCGCAGGCACCACCCTCGGACCGTCACATCAAGCAGTTCATTCGCCAGATCAGTGCCACCTCCACGCGGCAGGGGGCTCCCCCGGGATGGGCGGTGCCCAAGGGCGACCTGGTCTTCGACTTAGGAGATCACCCGGTCAACACCGTAGGTTCGGGCGTGCTTCCGATGCTTTGCAGGCCGACCATCTACAGTGTAGCCGTCACCAAGACCCTCATCGATGGCGGCGACGGCCTCAACATGCTCTCTGTGGAGGCCTTTAGTCTCCTTCATGTACCACTCGAGCGGCTCCGCCCCAGCATGTCCTTCTTCGGAGTCGGCGGCGGCTCTTCCAACCCCCTGGGGCAAATCTGTCTCCCCGTGACTTTCGGCACGCGCGACAACTACTGCACCGAGCTAATCAACTTCAACATCGCCCGCATCGGTTTGCCGTATAACGCCATCCTCGGATACCCGGCGCTGTTCCAGTTCATGGCGGCGACCCATCCTGCCTACAACCTCATGAAGATGCCAGGAAGCAATGGCGTCCTTACCATGGCCGGAGACACCAGGGAAGCTGTGGCGGCCCTCAAGCTAGCCTTCAGGGCCACGGCGGCAGCTTTCCCGGCTGGCAAAGCCATTCCCAAGGCCAAGGGGGCTGCGCCGACCAAGAAGAAGCAGCTATTCACTCAAGGTCAAGCCAAGACGAAGCAGATACCAGTCGACGTGGACGAGGCCTCTAGCGCTACCTTTATCATAGGCGCCTACCTTGCCCCAGCTCAAGAGAAGGAGTTAGTGGACTTCCTGCGAGCGAATAAGGAAGTACTCGCCTAGGAGCCCAAGCAGCTACTTCGGGTGCTAAGAGGAGTAATCGAACATCATTTGAGGTTGTACCCCATTGTGTGCCCGGTGAAGCGGAAGGCGAGGCGACAATCCATGGAGAAGCAGTCTTTCATTGTTCAGGAAACCCGTAAGCTGGAGGCAGCAGGCGTCATTCGCGAGGTCCAATACCCGGAGTGGCTGGCGAATCGAGTCATTGTGCCGAAGAAAGGAGGAAAGGAATGCATGTGTGTCGACTTCACCAACCTCAACAAGGCCTGCCCTCAGGACCCGTTTCCACTGCCGCACATCGACCAGATTGTTGACTCCACTGCGGAGTGTGACCTGCTATGCTTCCTGGATGCGCTCTTAGGATACCACCTGATCAAGATGGCAGTGGAAGATGTGGAAAAGACAGCTTTCTTAACCCCATGCGGGGTATACTGCTACACTTGTATGCCATTCGTACTGCGCAACGCAGGAGCAACCTTCTAGCGGCTGATGCACATCGCCTTGTGGTGGCAGCTCGGGAGGAACGCTGAGGCCTACGTCGACGATATTGTGGTGAAATCTCGGGAGGCAAGAACTTTGATTCAGGACCTGGAGGAGACCTTCGCAAGCCTGTGCCAGGTGGAGCTGTGGCTCAATCCAGAGAAGTGCGTGTTTGGTGTCCCTTCCAGCAAGCTGCTGGGCTTTCTCGTATCCCACAGAGGGATCGAGGACAACCCGGAGAAGGTCAAGGCAATCTAAGGCATGAGTCCACCACAAAACCTCAAAGAGATGCAGAAGCTTGCAGGCTGTGTGACTTCGCTGGGGCGCTTCATCTCCAAGCTGGGGGAGCACGCCTTGCTCTTTTTGAAGCTGATGAAGAAGAAGGGTCCGTTCGAGTGGATCCCCGAGGCCGACCCAGCATTTCAAGACCTCAATAGATACTTGACCAGCCCGCCGGTGATGGTGGCACCTCGTCCTCGCGAGCCCTTGGTACTCTACCTATTTGCTACACCCCATTCCGCTAGCGCGGCGGTGGTGGCCCTCAGAGAGGAGCCCCAAGTAAAGGGCTTGCCAAATGAAGCGGCCAAGCCGGATAAGGCTGCACAACACCAAGACGATGTTCCAGAGGCAATGGCTGGACTGGCTAGTTGTCAAGCCACAGGAGCTGGAGATCCATAGGAAACACCTCAGTCCCCAAGAGCCAAAAACTCCGTCAGCTCTCCCACCCTTGTCGAGCACCCAGTATAGTTCATCAGCACAGTGCTGTGAGATGCAAGAGCACCATACCCCATGCCTCAGAAGCTCTTGCACGCACTTCTGGTGGCCTCGCGTAAGTTGCGCCACTACTTCCAGGGTCACCCCATCAAGGTCATCTCAGCCTACCCATTGGAGATAGTGCTCAGGAGCCCCAATGCTGCGGGGAGGGTCACCGAATGGAACATCGAGTTGCAAGCGTTTGACCTGGAGTTTAGCACAACCAAAGTCATCAAGGGCGTAGCGCTTGCCGATTTTGTGGCAGAATGGATCGACACACCGGAGCTCGAAGCAGGCGAAAACCGATCCCTCTCACCAGGGAATGATGCGCCGGATGGCTGGGTCATGTACTTTGATGGCGCGTTCACGCACTAGGGCGCAGGGGCTGGAGCCGTACTCATCTCGCTGCCCATCCAGGACAAACTGTACTACGCCATGCAGCTCTGCTTCTAGCAGGGTGAGAAGGTCTCCAACAACATCGCAGAGTACGAGGGCCTCATCGCCGGTCTCAAGGCAACGACGGCCCTGGGAGTGAAGCACCTCACCGTCAAGGGAGGCTCACAGCTCCTCATCAACTTCTCCAACAAGGTGTACGAGCCAAAGGATGAGCACATGGAGGCATATCTCGCGGAGGTACGCAAAATGGAGAAGCAGTTTTTGGGCCTAGAGTTGCAGCATGTGCCACGTGGCGCCAACCAAGAGGCTGATGACATCGCCAAAAGAGCATCCAAGCGGCTGCCCCAAGAGCCTGGCGTCTTCGAGGAACGGCTCTACAAGCCTTCAGCAGCACCTCAGCCTGCGGAGCCAGCGCCACCTCAGGAGGAGCTCCCTCAGCCGCCGGTCTCGGGAGCCCCCGCCTGCGGCCCAACCTCAGGAGTGCACCTCCTCTTGACACTCGAGCCTCAGGAGGGGTGCTGGATCGAGGAGTTCAAGGCATACTTGACGTAGGGCACGTTGCTGGAGAAGGAGGAAGACGCGGAGCGCATGGCCGGGCAGGCTACGACGTACTGCATTCAGGACGATGAGCTATACAGGAAGCAGCCAAATGATGTTTCTCTATGAAGCCTTTCCATGGAATAGGGGAAGGAGTTGGTGGATGACATACATGGCGGAGGCTGCGGGTACCACTCATCGTTGCGCACCTTGGTCGGCAAGGCTTTCAGTAGCAGGTTCTACTGGCCTACAGCACTCAACGACGCGACCGAGCTAGTGAAGTCCTGCGGGGCTTGCCAATTCCATGCCAAGCAGATCCACCAGCTGGCTCAGGGCCTCCAGACTATCCCGCTCTCATGGCCGTTCGCGGTCTGGGGGATGGATATCCTGGGTCCATTCCCTCGAGCGTCTGGAGGTTACCCCTACCTCTATGTCGCCATCGACAAGTTCAGCAAGTGGGCGGAAGTGGAAGCCGTCCGCACCATCCCAGGAGGGTCGGCGGTCAAGTTCATCAAGGGCATCGTGAGCCGGTTTGGGGTCCCTAACCGCATCATCACCGACAACGGTTCACAGTTCACTAGCAATGTCTTCAAAACATATTGTGCTAACCTTGGGACGCAGATCTGCTACTCCTCCGTGGCACACCCCAGGAGCAACGGTCAAGCCGAACGCGCCAACGCGGAAGTCCTGAGGGGTCTCAAGACCAGGACCTTCAACAAGAAGCTCGAGGCTTGCGGCAGTGGCTGGCACGACGAGCTCGAGTCCATGCTGTGGTCCATCCGCATCACGGCCACCAGGCCGACAAGCGAAACCCCGTTCTTCCTCATCTACGGAGCAGAAGCAGTTCTCCCACACGAGGTTAAGCATCGCTCCGCGCGGGTCCTGGAGCTTGATGAAACGCGGCAGGACGCCATGCGGGGGGTGGATCTCGTGCTGGGGGAGGAACGCCACTGTGAAGCCTCGCTCCGAGCTATGAGGTACCAGCAAGCGCTGCGACGGTACCATTGCCACAGCGTCCGCTCCAGGATGCTCGAGGTGGGTGACCTTGTCATGAGGCGGGTGCTCTCCAGGGAAGGGTGATGTCTACTACACAACCTCCTTCTTGTAGATGTGGTTGGGCCTCCAAGTCCAGAGGTTTGTAGGACAGTAGCAAATTTCCCTCAAGTGGATGACCTAAGGTTTAAAAATCCATGGGAGGCGTAGGATGAAGATGGTCTCTCTCAAGCAACCCTGCAACCAAATAACAAAGAGTCTCTTGTGTGCCAAACACACTCAATACAATGGTAAGTTGTATAGGTGCACTAGTTCGGCGAAGAGATGGTGATACAAGTTCAATATGGATAGTAGATATAGGTTTTTGTAATCTGAAAAATAAATAAAAACAGCAAGGTAGCAAGTGGTAAAAGTGAGCACAAATGGTATTGAAATGCTAGGAAACAAAGCCTAGGGTTCATACTTTCACTAGTGCAAGTTCTCTCAACAATAATAACATAATTGGATCATATAACTATCCCTTAACATGCAACAAAGAGTCACTCCAAAGTCACTAATAGCGGAGAACAAACGAAGCAATTATGGTAGGGTACGAAACCACCTCAAAGTTATCCTTTCTGATCGATCTATGCAAGAGTCTATAGTAAAATAACAGGAAGCTATTCTTTCCGTTCGATCTATCATAGAGTTTGTACTAGAATAACACCAGAAGACCCAAATCAACCAAAACCCTAATGCCACCTAGATACTCCAATGTCACCTCAAGTATCCGTGGGTATGATTATACGATATGCATCACACAATCTCAGATTCATCTATTCAACCAACACAAAGAACTTCAAAGAGTGCCCCAAAGTTTCTACCGGAGAGTCAAGACGAAAAGGTGTGCCAACCCCTATGCATAAGTTCACGAGGTCACAAAACTCGCAAGTTGATCACCAAAACATACATCAAGTGGATCACGTGATATCCCATTGTCACCACAGATAAGCACATGCAAGACATACATCAAGTGTTCTCAAATCCTTAAAGACTCAATCCGATAAGATAACTTCAAAGTGAAAACTCAATTCATCACAAGAGAGTAGAGGGGGAGAAACATCATAAGATCAAACTATAATAGCAAAGCTCGCGATACATCAAGATCGTGCTGACTCAAGAACACGAGAGAGAGAGAGAGATCAAACACATAGCTACTAGTACATACCCTCAGCCCCGAGGGAGAACTACTCCCTCCTCGTCATGGAGAGCACCAGGATGATAAAGATGGCCACCGGAGAGGGATTCCCCCCACGGACAGGGTGCCGGAACGGGTCTATATTGGTTTTCGGTGGCTACGGAGGCTTCTGGCGGCGGAACTCCCGATCTATTGTGCTCTCCGATGTTTTAGGGTATATGGACATATATAGGCGAAAGAAGTCGGTCAGGGGAGCCACGAGGGGCCCACGAGGGTGGGGGGCACGCCTCCCTACCTCGTGGCTTCCTCAAAGCTTCCCTGGCATCTACTCCAAATCTCCTGGATTGCTTCTGTTCCAAAAATAACTCTCCCGAAGGTTTCATTCTGTTTGGACTCCGTTTGATATTCATTTTCTTCGAAACACGGAAATAGGCAAGAAAACAACAATTTGGGATGGGCCTCCGGTTAATAGGTTAGTCCCAAAAATAATATAAAAGTGTTTAGTAAAGCCCATAAACATCCAAAACAGATAATATAATAGCATGGAACAATCAAAAATTATAGATACGTTGGAGACGTATCAGCATCCCCAAGCTTAATTCCTGCTCGTCCTCGAGTAGGTAAATGACAAAAGAAATATTTTTGATGTGGAATGCTTTGTAGAATATTCTTCAATGTATTATTCTCTATTGTGGCATGAATGTTCAGATCCGAAAGATTCAAGATAAAAGTTTATTGTTGACATAAAAATAGTAATACTCCAAGTATGCTAATCAAGCAATTATGTCTTATCAAAATACCATAGCCAAGGAAAATGTATCCCTACAAAGTCATATAGTTTGGCCATGCTTCATTTTTGTCACACAAAATGCTCTCATCATGCACAACCCTGATGACAAGCCCAACAATTGTTTCATACTTAGCCTTTTCAAACTCTTTCAACTTTTACGTAATATATGAGTGCGAGCCATGAACATACCACTATGGGTGGAATATAATTTGATGATCAAGGTTGTGTGAGGAGACAAAAAGAGAGAAAGTCTCACATTGATGCAGCTAATCAATGGGCTATGGAGATGCTCACCGATTGATGTCAATGCAAGGAGTAGGGATTGCCATGCAACGGATGCACTAGAGCTATAAATATATGAAAGCTCATCAAAGAAACTAGGTGGGTGTGCATTCAAATCGCTTGCTCACGAAGACCTAGGGAATTTGAGGAAGCCCATCATTGGAATATACAAGCCAATTTCTATAATGAAAAATTCCCACTAATATGTGAATGTGACAAAATAAGAGACCCTCTATCATGAAGATCATGGTGCTACTTTGAAGCGCAAGTGTGGAAAAAGGATAGTAACATTGTCCCTTCTCTCTTTTTCTCTCATTCTTTTTTTTATTTGGCCTTTTTTTCTTTTGGCCTCTTTACATATATATATATATATATATATATATAATTTTTTCATCCGGAGTCTCATCCCGACTTGTGGGGGAATCATAGTCTCCATCATCCTTTCCTCACATGGGACAATGCTCTAATGATGATCATCACACTTTTATTTTATTACTACTCAAGAACTACAACTCGATACTTAGAACAAAATATGACTCTATGTGAATGCCTCCGGCGGTGTACCGGGATTGCGATGAATCAAGACTGACATGTATGAAAAATTAAGCATGGTGGCCTTGCCACAAATACGATGTCAACTACATGATCATGCAAAGCAATATGAAAATGATGATGCGTGTCATAATAAATGGAACGGTGGAAAGTTCCATGGCAATATATCTCAGAATGGCTATGGAAATGCCATAATAGGTAGGTATGGTGGCTGTTTTGAGGAAGATATAAGGATGCTTATGTGTGATAGAGCGTATCATATCATGGGGTTTGGATGCACCGGCGAAGTTAGCACCAACTCTCAAGGTGAGAAAGGGCAATGCACGGTACCGAAGAGGCTAGCAATGATGGAAGGGTGAGAGTGCGTATAATCCATGGACTCAACATTAGTCATAAAGAACTCACATACTTATTGCAAAAATCTACAAGTCATCAAAACCAAGCACTACGCGCATGCGCCTAGGGGGATAGATTGGTAGGAAAAGACCATTGCTCGTCCCCGACCGCCACTCATAAGGAAAGCAATCAAAGAACACTCCATGCTTCAAATTTGTCACACAACATTTACCTTACGTGCATGCTACGAGACTTGCCAACTTCAACACAAGTATTCATCAATTTCACAATTACTCAACTAGCACACCTCCAATATTACCACCTTTATATCTGAAAACAACTATCAAGCATCCAACTTCTCTTAGCATTTAAAATTTATAACCAAAGTAAATTACCATGTTGTTCTAAAGGACTCTCAAAATGATATACGTGAAGCATGAGAGATCAATTATTTCTATAAAATAGAACCACCGCCGTGCTCTAAAAGATATAAGCGAAGCATTAGAGCAAATGATAAACTACTCCGAAAGATATAAGTGAAGATCAATGAGTAGTCGAATAATTATGCAACTATGTGAAGACTCTCTGACATTTAATAATGTCAGATCTTGGTATTTTATTCAAACAACAAGCAAAACAAAGGAAAATAAAATGACGCTACAAGCAAAGCACATATCATGTGGTGAATAAAAATATAGCTCCTAGTAAAGTTACTGATGAACGAACATGAAAGAGGGGATGCCTTCCGGGGCATCCCCAAGCTTAGGATCTTGGTTGTCCTTGAATATTACCTTGGGGTTCCTTGGGCATCCCCAAGCTTAGGCTCTTGCCACTCCTTACTCCATAGTCCATCGAATCTTTACCCAAAACATGAAAACTTCACAACACAAAACTTAACAGAAAAGTCGTAAGCTCCGTTAGTATAAGAAAATAAATCACCACTTAGGTACTGTTGTGGACTCATTCTAAATTCGTATTAGTGTAATATCTACTATATTCCAACTCATCCTCCGATACTACTCATAGATTTATCAAAAAAAGCAAACAACACACGAAAAACAGAATCTGTCAAAAACATAACAGTCTGTAGTAATCTGTAGGTTTCGAATACTTCTGGAACCCCAAAAATTCTAGGGCCATTTGCATTTCTGTCCCTAACTCGAACCACCTAATCAGATATACCCCTAATTCGAAAGCCTGCTCAAATTTGCCCCTCCGCCATTAGGTGCCCTTACAGAAAAGCCCTTCTGCGCCGTTACAGTCCGGTCAAACAACTTTGACCGTCCTGAAAAAAATAGCAAAAAAATTTAAAAAAATCTAAAATTTTGTGAGATCGAAGATACTCATGTGCGCAAGGTGCGTGAAAATTTTTGTGCTATTTGGACATTCCAGGAGCTCGTGGCGAGGAAAAATAGTTAATATGCACGCTTGTGAACAGTAAATTTGAAATAAAATAGCAAGAAAATTCAAAACAATATGAAATTTTTTGGCATCAAAGAGGCTTGGGTGAACAAGGTGCTTGCAAGTTTTTGTGATCAAATGACTTGCGAGGAGCTCTCGCAAGAAAAAACAAAATAGTCATTTTTCCCAAGTTTTTTCCCGGGCCAGATTTTGTTTTTTTCTCCACAAGCCCCTCCAATGTCCAAACACAACAAAAATTGGCACGCAGCTTTTAGACCATAGCCTCTTTGATGCCAAAAAATTTCATATTTTTTTGAATTTTCTTGCTATTTTTTTGAATTTACTGTTCACAGGCTTACATATTTACTGTTTTTCCTTTGACACGAGCTCCTGGAATGCCCAAACAGCACGAAAAATTGCACGCACCTTGCGAACCTGAGTATCTTTGATCTCACAAATTTTCAGATTTTTTAGATTTTTTTTGCAATTTTTTTGGGGCCGGTCAATGCCCTTTGACCGGCTTTGACCGGACGGTAACGGCGCAAAAGGGCATTTCTGTAAGGGCATGTAACGGCGGAGGGGCATTTTTGAGCAGGCTTTCGAATTAGGGGCAAATGTGAGTCGTGGGTTCGAGTTAGGGACACAGATGTAAAAGACCCAAAATTCTAAAATAAATTGCTGGACGTGAGAAATTTACCTATTAATCATCTGAACAAAGAGTTAACTAAATAGCACTCTCCAGTAAAAAAATGGCATCAAATCTCGTGAGCGCTAAAGTTTCTATTTTTTTACAACAAGATCGCAAAGACTTTCCCCAAGTCTTCCCAAAGGTTCTACTGGGCACAAACACTAATTAAAATCATAAAACCACATATAAACAGAGGATAGATGAATTATTTATTAATAAACAGAATCAAAAAGCAAGGAACAAAAATAAAAATTGGGTTGCCTCCCAACAAGCGTTATCGTTTAACGCCCCTAGCTAGGCATGGTGATTTCAATGATGCTCACATAAAAGATAAGAATTGTAACATAAAGAGAGCATCATGAAGAATATGACTAGCACATTTAAGTCTAACCCACTTCCTATGCATAGGGATTTTGTGAGCAAACAACTTGTGGGAACCATAATCAACTAGCATAGGAGGGCAAAACAAGCATAACTTCAAAACTTTAAGCACATAGAGAGAAAACTTGATATTATTGTAATTCCTACAAGCATATGTTCCTCCATCATAGTAATTTTCAGTAGCATCATAAATGAATTCAAAAATATAACCAGCACCTAAAGCATTCTTTTCATGATCTACAAGCATAGAAAATTTACTACTCTCCACATAGGCAAAATTCTTCTCATTCGGAATAGTGGGAGAATCATAAGAAACTCGAATACTACAAATTGTTTCCACATTAAAAGAGTAATATTCAGGAAAATTGTAATCATAATCACGACAAGTTTTAATATAATCATCACTACTTTTTATAGCATACGTGTCATCACAATAATCATCATAAGTAGCAACTTTGTTCTCATCATAATCAATTGAAACCTCTTCCAAGATAGTGGAATCATTACTAAATAAAGTCATGACCTCTCCAAATCCACTTTCATAATTTTCACAATAAGATTCAACACCCTCCAAAATAGTGGGATCATTACTTCCTAAAGTTGACACTCTGCCAAACCCACTTTCATCAATATAACCATCATAAATAGGAGGCATGCTATAATCATAATAAATTTGCATATCAAAACTTGGGAGGCTAGAAATATCATCTTCATTAAACATAGCATCCCCAAGCTTGGGGCAAACATTAATTGCAGCAAATATATTCTTAGACATGCCATTCTCATCAAACATAGCATCCCCAAGCTTGGTCCTTTTCATATCATAAGCATAATCACTCTCATCATTAATAGTATGGATATCACCAATAGTATAACAATTATCATCATCACAATGAGTAATAGGGGCAACATCATTTGGGAGGGATACCTTTTCACCTTCACTTCTCCATCTTTTCTTTTTCTTCTTAACATTATGTGTGGGTTCATTCCTCTTTTTGGAGCTCCTTATTGATGGGATTGGTTGAATAGAAGGCTCCTCCTCGTTACCTGATTCATCATAAGAAATAATAGGAGGATATTGGGAAGCCTCTTCCCTTTCATTAGTATTCTCTTCATCCTCCATTTGTTTTCTTTTCTTTATGTAATTGGAAATATAAGGATTTTCAATGCAATTCACCGCATAATACATAAAAAATTCTTCTATATCAATATTGAGGAATATCTCAAGGTTATATTCTGGAATATGCTTAGTTATACGTTTCATTTCTTCATAACCGAAAATCAAACTAAGTTCATTATGATGTGCAAGGGAAATCAAATCATCACAATTTTTGGACACGATACGATCATGAAACAATTTGCATTGGAGATTTAAATGACCATGTTCATTGCGAAGTTCACAAGTATGGCGAAGAAATTTTAAATTTTCAGCACAAACATCTAGCCTTCCTTGCAACCTTTTAGTTTCCAAATACTTATGCCTCTTGCAAAATATATCTTCCCTATTTGGTGTGTACTTGCAAACTTTATGCATTCCACAAAAATTGACATGCTTATAAGAGACATTTTCATTATGACTAGTGCAATCATCATTAGTACTATGGATATTCAAGGAGTTCATACTAACAACATTGCAATCATGCTCATCCTTAAAAGATTTAGTGCCAAACATTTTTGAGACATCTTCTTCTAGCACTTGAGCACAATTTTCCTTTCCATCATTCTCACGAAAGATATTAAAAAGATGAAGCGTATGAGGCAAACTCAATTCCATTTTTTTCTTTTATAAAATAAACTAGTGATAAAACAAGAAACAAAAAGATTCGATTACAAGATCTAAAGATATACCTTCAAGCTCTAACCTCCCCCGCAACAGCGGCAGAAAAGAGCTTGATGTCTACTACACAACCTTCCTCTTGTAGACATTGTTGAGCCTCCAAATGAAGAGGTTTGTAGGATAGTAGCAAAATTTCCCTCAAGTGGATGACCTAAGGTTTATCAATCCATGGGAGGCGTAGGATGAAGATGGTCTCTCTCAAGCAACCCCCAACACACCCAATACAATTGTAAATTGTATAGGTGCACTAGTTCGGCGAAGAGATGGTGATACAAGTGCGATATGGATAGTAGATACAGGTTTTTGTAATCTGAAAATATAAAAACAGCCAGGTAGCAAGTGGTAAAAGTGAGCACAAATGGTATTGCAATGCTAGGAAACAAGGCCTAGGCTTCATACTTTCACTAGTGCAAGTTCTCTCAACAATAAAAACATAATTGGATCATATAACTATCCCTCAACATGCAACAAAGAGTCACTCCAAAGTCACGAATAGCGGAGAACAAACGAAGAGATTATAGTAGGGTACGAAACCACCTCAAAGTTATCCTTTCTGATCGATCTATGCAAGAGTTCGTAGTAAAATAACATGAAGCTATTCTTTCCGTACGATCTATCATAGAGTTCGTACTAGAATAACACCTTCAGACACAAATCAACCAAAACCCTAATGTCACCTAGATACTCCAATGTCACCTCAAGTATCCATGGGTATGATTATACGATATGCATCACACAATCTCAGATTCATCTATTAAACAAACACAAAGAACTTCAAAGAGTGCCCCAAAGTTTCTACCGGAGAGTCAAGATGAAAACGTGTGCCAACCCCTATGCATAAGTTCACGAGGTCACGAAACTCGCAAGTTGATCACCAAAACATACATCAAGTGGATCATGTGATATCCCATTGTCACCACAGATAAGCACATGCAAGACATACATTAAATGTTATCAAATCCTTAAAGACTCAATCCAATAAGATAACTTCAAAGGGAAAACTCAATTCATCACAAGAGAGTAGAGGGGGAGAAACATCATAAGATCCAACTATAATAGGGAAGCTCGCAATACATCAAGATCGTGCTGACTCAAGAACACGAGAGAGATAGATCAAACACATAGCTACTGGTACATACCCTCAGCCCCGAGGGAGAACTACTCCCTCCTTGTCATGGAGAGCACCGGGATGATGAAGATGGCCAGCGGAGAGGGATTCCCCCATCCGGTAGGGTGCCGGAATGGGCCTAAATTAGTTTTCAGTGGCTACAGAGGCTTTTGGCGGTGGAACTCCCGATCTATTGTGCTCTCCGATGTTTATAGGGTATATGGACATATATAGGTGAAAGAAGTCAGTCAGGGGAGCCACGAGGGGCCCACGAGGGTGGGGGCATGCCTCCCTGCCTCGTGGCTTCCTTGAAGCTTCCCTGACATCTACTCCAAGTCTCTTGGATTGCTTCCGTTCCAAAAATAACTCTCCCGAAGGTTTCATTCCGTTTGGACTCCGTTTGATATTCCTTTTCTTCGAAACACTGAAATAGGCAAGAAAATAGCAATTTGGGCTGGGCCTCCGGTTAATAGGTTAGTCCCAAAAATAATATAAAAGTGTTTAGTAAAGCCCATAGACATCCAAAATAGATAATATAGTAGCATGGAACAATCAAAAAATATAGATACGTTGGAAACGTATCAAAGGGCTGCACAAGCTCTCTCCTAAGTGGGAGGGCCCGTTTCGGGTCGCCCACGTCTCCAGGCCTGGCGCCGCGTGCCTGGAGACGCAGGACGGGGCCCTCATCCAGAACGCCTAGAACATCCAGCACCTCAGGAAGTTCTACCCATGAAGCAAGGCCCGGTGCCTGTGAAACAAGGCCCAGTGCCTGTGAAGAATCTCCACTCGTGACACTCTCACGTAATAATGAATGGGGTTGTACATGCCCCGGAGTCTCAGGAGTGCCGCCCTTGGGCCTCGGGGGCTCCCTCCCACGACTGGTGGTAGCACTTAGCTCCGCGCTGGTGAGAAGACAAGAAGACTAGACTAGGTGTCGGATGCGGCTTTTCATTTGCTTTCTGTTGTTGGCTTGCCCCTCTTTAATTGAAATTCTCTTTCTGGTGTCGCTTGCTGATCTTTTTCCTTCGATTTTGACCTTGTTTCTGCCTTTGGTTCTTCGTTTGACCTATACCCTCTCTTGCGTCCCTCGCGAGGGGGTTGGACAGGTGCCCCTCGGGCCCTCATGAGTGTTTTGTCTGTTTTTCGCGAGGCACCCTCGTTCGACTTGCAAGCTGGTGGACCCCCCTCAATCTGTGCCCCATGGGTACCGTGACACGAGGCGCTGGGATGTGGCCATACGTAGGTGACGCGCGCTAGCCAGCAGGCAACAGCGACATGGACCAGGTACGGATCTCCTAGCAAATTTTTGTAGTTCCTCCTCATCGGGTATGGAGAAACGTGCGTCTCGCGAAGCGGGATCCACTTCAGGCACATCAAGCTAAGTCATTCTACACGCACACATAGATCATAATGTTGTGACATAGCACAGGAATGATAAACATAGCATAACAACCCAGAGATCATAGTTTGTTGCACGCCCCCATGGGGCCCCATACTTATCTTTCTCTAATGCATGAAGGAAAGGAAGAACAAAACAAAAGCAGGACGTGCTCCTGCGGCAGGTCGCAAGGATGGTCTCGGGGCGCTCTCCTGAGCTCAGTCGGACCCCTCCTCGCGCTTCACCGGAGCGCGGCGACGAGCCGACCCGCTACCGCCTTTGAAGGGGGACCGACGGCTGGTCGTAGACGCCGCTGCTGGAGCTGACGCCGGAGGAAGATTTGATGTAGTTGGACGAGACATGGCTGGGCCCACCTCCCTCCTCGTCACGACCATCCAAGGCCGAGCACCTCGTTGTCGTTGTTGTCCTCGGGGCAACACCCGGCACGGCGACCATCTTCCCTGAACACCCTCACGGAGAGGGTCGCGTCGCCGTCGTACTTGAAGTGGAGGGCACACCGCCTACCCAACTCGCGCGCGCGGGTGAATGTCTGCCGGCTGCGGGCCAGGACCGCGTTGCCCGTGGCGGAGATCTCTACCGCGACCCATGAAGCCCTGCTGCAGCAACCGTCCGCCTGCAGCCAGAGACCACCAGGACTTGCGGACGGCAGTTCGCCGACAAAGAACCACGGGAGCTGAAGCCAGGTGCCAGCCGGGTTCTCCGACCACATGATTAACTCCGGCATCACCTCCGCCGAGTGGAAGCGTAGCCGGGGAGGCCGCGCAACCACGGCAGGCCTAACTTCCTCAATGGGGCTGTCGCGACCTAGGCGGCTGCCACCACGCGAAGAGGCGCCATCACGGCTGCGAGGGGCCGCGGCGAGGGTCGCAGTGTTCTTGCGAGGGAGACCGCGCCCCCTCTTGGGCGGCGGCGAGCCGGGCCCCTCCTGGCGAGCTTTCCCCTTCTCTGCGGCTGAGAGCCTCTTCACAGGCGCCATGAGTGTCGCTGCAAGGGGTGGAGATAGGAGGAAGAAGAAGAAGCGGGAGAAGCTAGGAAGAGACGGGTGATGGGGGCTCCGCCCCCATTTCCCATTTATAGCCAAGGGGAGGCCAACTGCCGGCCAACATGATCTAAGGTAATAATGATCTTTTTCCTGCATGCAGCGAGGACCCGTCAAGTCAGGCGGTTGCCGAGGCTACGTGGGGAAGCGGAGATGCTCACGTCCAATCAGTCGCCACGCGTCGACCAAGGCCGCAGGCCGTTGGGGCCCGTGGCGCTCCGCACTTGCCCTTTGGCTTCGCCTCGAAGCCAAGCCCGAGCGCGCCTTGGGCCCGAGGGATACTGTCGGCGTTTTGGGAATAGGGGTCCCCAGACTTGCCTGCCTGCAGCCCACAGCATGGCTCCACCAGCGGCCCCGTACTGCCCATCTTCACCAGCAAACACCCAAGACCCTTGAGGGAGTCCTGGACTAAGGGATCCTTGGGCGTCTGGCCTGTTAGCCATGGGCCAGACTGAAGGGTTGTGAAGATACGAAGACCAGATACTGCACCCGTGTCCGGATGGGACCCTCCTTGGCGTGGAAGGCAGGCTTGGCAACTGAATATGTAGATTCCTTTCTTTGTAGCCGACCTTGTGTAACCCTAGATCCTCCTGGTGTCTATATAAACCGGAGGACTTAGTCCGGAGGGGAGGGACATCATCATAACCATACAAACTAGACCTCTAGGGTTTAGCCATCACGATCTCGTGGTAGATCAACTCTTGTAATACTCATATTCATCAAGATCAATCAAGCACGACGTAGGGTATTACCTCCATAGAGAGGGCCCGAACCTGGGTAAAACATTGTGTCCCCTGTCTCCTGTTACCATCAACCATAGAAGCATAGTTCGGGACCCCCTACCCGAGATCTGCCGGTTTTCACACCGACATTGGTGCTTTCATTGAGAGTTCCACTGTGCCATCATCAAGAGGTTTGATGGCTCCTTCAACCATCTACAACGATGCTGCCCAAGGGGGAGTCTTCCTCCCTAGACAGATCTTCGTGTTCGACAGCTTCGCTCTGCGGGCCAACTCGCTTGGCCATCTGGAGCATATCGAAAACTATGCCCCTGGCCATCAGGTCAGATTTGGGAGCTTGAACTATGTTGCGGACATCCGTGAAGACTTGATCTTCGCCGGATTCGAGACTGCGGCTCCCACTCCTGGTCACCCCGAGGGACATGACCTACATCTATCACCGGACAACATCCAGGAGACAGCTCCCATAACCGCTCTGGCCTTAGATCCAGAGCAGACTATGCCATCCAAGGAAGGGAGGATCGACCCCACCATGGAGGCCACAGATTCCATGGCGTTGGATCCGTACATAGACTTAATCTCACACAATACCTGTGCCACCAGAACTCTGAACTCGTTTCTGACGGTAAGTTCCGAACCATGTGAACCCGCAGACGCCGAACTTGATCATTTATCGATCTTCGTATTCAGCGCCGCAGACATCTTCCAGCACTCGCCTTTGGGCGACATGCTAAACTCATTAAAGAACCTGTCCTTGGTGGAGGACTCACGGCCGAACTATATCCGTTTCGAACTAGGTGCTAGCGATGGACAATTCTGCTCCCCACCCGCCGCCCACTTCATAGCCACGGTCAAGGATTCAACCGACTCACTTGATTACGACTCCAAGGACATCGATGGCATGGACAACGATGCCGGAGAAGAAGAGGCCCAGAACCCGCCGTTCACCGGACGCTGGACGGCCACTTCCTCATATGATGTATACATGGTGGATGCACCAAAGGAGAACATCGACGATGACAAGGAAGATCCAGCTGAGGATAAACCTTCCGAAATACAATCCAAGCGCCGGCGTCAGCGGCGCCGCTCTAAGTCATGCCGTAGTAAAGACAGCAACATCGGCACAAGAGAAGATAACACTCTAGAAGGTGTCGAAGACAACGAAAACCCCGTAGAAATAGCTAATGAACAAGATGAACAGGAAGATGGGCAGGTTAGCCCTGGTAAACTGGCCATGCCTGAAGACTCAGAGGACAAAAGTTATCTTCCACTCTCCGAGGATGAGGCGAGCCTCGGCACCGATGATTTCATCATGCCTGTGGAACCTCTTGAGCAGGAGCGCTTCAAGCGCCAGCTAATAGCCACTTCAAGGAGCCCGAAAAAGAAGCAGCAACAGCTTCAAGCTGAGCAAGATCTTCTCAATGATAAATGGATCGATGTCCTAGCAGCCGAAGAATACAGCCTCAAGCGCCCAACCAAAAGCTACCCAAAGCACAAATTGCTACCTCAGTTTGACGTGGAGGCACCGGAATACATACCACCATCATACAATACGGCTGACCGACCAACACGTGGCCGGGACAAAACGGCAACTCACGCCGAACACTAGCTCGCCCCGCCTCATCACACAGGTAGAGGTAAATTAGCCCACGGTCATACATATGACCTCCGACAAAACCTAAACAATAAAGCAGGACATGCAAGATCAATCTACGGATCGTGAGGACGTGCCTAGACACTCGATGATGGCCACCTATTCGGACGTGACAAACTTAGTCATGCGCGGGCTGAAAACCACAGACGGACTCCATCAGAGCTACGTCGCGATACGGCCTGATATAGAGGCGCCACACACCCTCATTGCTTCACTGATGAGGTCATGGATCATGAATTCCCACAAGGGTTCAAACCTGTGAATGTAGAATCATACGATGGAACCACAGACCCCGCGATGTGGTTTGAAGACTTCATTCTGCACATTCATATGGCCAGCGGCGATGACCTCCACGCCATCAAATACCTCGCATCAAAACTCAAGGAGCCATCTCGGCACTGGTTAAACAGCCTGCCTGAAAATTCTATCGGTAGCTGGGAGGACTTGGAAGAAGCCTTCCTCGACAACTTCCAAGGTACATATGCCCGGCCTCCAGACGCCGATGACTTAAGTCACATAGTTCAACAACCTAGAGAGTCTGCCAGGAAATTCTGGACTAGGTTCTTAAGTAAAAAGAACCAAATCATCGATTGTCCGGATGTCGAAGCCCTGGCAGCCTTCAAACACAACATCTGCGACGAATGGCTCGCTCGCCACCTCGGCCAAGAAAAGCCAAAATCCATGGCGGCCTTCACGGCACTCATGACCCGCTTTTGTGCGGACGAGGACAGTTGGTTGGACCATAGCAAAAACAATGCAAGCGACGCCAGCACCCCTGAAGTTAAAAATAACAAAGACAAGTCTCGATGCAACAGATACAAGGGTCGAAACAACAATGACAACACCAAGGATACGGCGGTCAATGCCGGATTCAGTGGCTCTAAGTCTGGTCAGCAGAAGAAGCTGTTCCAGAAGAACAATTCAGGAACATCCTGCTTGGACCGCATACTTGATCATCCGTGCCAGATTCACGGCACCCCGGACAAATCAGCCAATCATACAAATAGAGATTGCCGGGTTTTTAAATAGGCCGGCAAATTAAACACCAAGAACAGGGAAAAGGGATCGCAAAGCAAGGACGAGGACAAAGAGCCCCGGCAACCGAACACAGGGGGACAGAAGAAGTTTCCCCCTCGGGTCAAAACGGTGAACATGATATATGCTACCCACATCCCCAAGAGGGAGCGCAAGCGTGCGCTCAGGGACGTCTACGCGATAGAGCTAGTCACCCCCAAAATTTAATCCATGGTCGTCATGCCCGATCACTTTTGATCGCCAGGATCATCCGACCAGTATCCGTCATGGTGGCTCAGCCGCACTAGTCCTAGACCCAATAATTGATGGGTTCCACCTGACTCGCGTCCTTATGGACGGAGATACCAGCCTCAATCTGCTCTATCAAGATACAACGCGGAAAATGGGCATTAACCCATCATAGATCAAGCCCACCAGGAATACCTTCAAAGGAGTCATACTAGGTGTAGAGGCCCGCTGTACGGGCTCAATCACACTAGAGGTTGTCTTCGGATCTCCGGACAACTTCCGAAGCGAGGAGTTAATCTTCGATATCGGACCCTTCCACAGCGGCTATCACGCACTACTCGGACGAACTGCGTTTGCTTGACTCAATGCAGTACCACACTGTGCTTATCTCAAGCTCAAGATGCCCGGTCCACATGGCGTCATAACGGTCAGTGGAAATACGGAACGCTTCCTCCGTACAGAAGAGCACACAGCTGCCTTAGCAGCAGAAATACAGAGCGGCCTTCTCAAGCAGAACCTTAATTCGGCTACCGAGCCCACGGACACCGTTAAGAGGGTCCGAACTACTCTGCGGCAGGAGAGCTCGGCTCGTTAGGAGCTCGACTAGCAATCCTTCCTCCGTCTCAGTCCCGATAAAGTGGCGCGCATACATAACTACGCACTCAAAATTCCATGGGCATCGACGGAGGCAGCTAGCTTGTCGTCCATAGTACGGATCAATCGACATACCATACACACATACTTTCACATTTACTTATTTCCTTTGCAGGTCTAAATCCCATAGGCCCCATATGGCGGTCTGGTCATCTGTCCTCTTGAAAGATAAACACACCAAGATGGCTACAAACGCAGACATGTGGGGACTTTTTAGGTGATTCCGCTAACGATAACTCTACCTGTTTTTCAGGACCCTCATGCAGCTCTCCCTTGGTTTCGGCATGTCAAATAGCATGTTACTTATCACACTACCTGTATCAATGTGCCTTGACGGACTAATTAAATCACAATGAGAATAGTTTGCGGCTGGAGCTTTAGGACCCAGCCTTTTACCTTTGTACCTTTTCTGTTTCCTTTTTCTTTTTTCAGCTCCCATGTGGATAACCCTATCATGTAGCACCCGTACACTTTGGTACATTTGATGTTTTCCAGGGGATTAATAATACCCCACATTACGGCAACAAAAGTACGAACACTTTTTATAAGTATAGTTCGGCACCCCGAATTTAGCATTATATGCATTGGCTCCGAATCATGTCTTTGGTCAATAGTTGGGTTGTCTGGCTCCTGTGCATGCTACCTTATGTTCCGCTATATTGGCTAAGGTAGTAAAGAGAGAACTACTGTGATTATGCCTTGGTTTATCCAAAGGATCACCTCAGTAGAGAAAGCCGAAAACTGACTGTCATGACGCGGCGAGAGCCGGTCAGCTGTTTGGAGGTTACAAATCGTTGGAGATTTCTTCCGCATTACGCGAAGGATTGGTACTTCTCGATCAGACGCTTATAGCACTCTAGTTCGGATACTAGGGGTTGCGCCCATATTTTTATTGTCGAACTCCTATGGCTAAGTGAGGGCGTTACAGCCGCATAGTCTAGTTGCCTGGTTCGTTGCACTAAACAACTCCTTCAAGGACCATCTAATTGGATAAAGTTTGTTTAGATTCCATCCCGAACACCCCCGTACTACCTATGTGGGGGCAGAAGCCGACGACTGGTTAACCCTCAGATTTCATACAACACGGCCACGCAGGAAGTAAAAATTTAAAAACATAACAAGCATTACATTGCACAATCACTTAGTTTTATCATACAAGGTAGAGGGAGGTCGAATACATTCATTCAAAGATAGTGCCTTTTGCACAATGATCCGCAACAATGCGGGACCCCTCCTAGACATCGCCGAAGGATCGCTCAGGTGTGCGGTGCTCCTTGCCCTCCGGAAGCACCTCGGTCGCTAATTTGATAGCGCCAAGCTTCGCCCACCAGACCTTGCAATACGACAAGGCCAGACGTGCGCCCTCAATACAGACGGACCGCTTGATGGCGTCCAGCCGAGGACATGCATCCACTAGTCGCTTCACGAGGCCGAAGTAACTGGCGGGTATAGCTTTGTCTGGCCACAACCGGATTATTAAATCCTTCATGGACAATTCGGACACCCTATGCAGCTCGACCAGCTGTTTTAGTTGATCGCTGAAGGACACTGGATGTTCTGGCGCAAGATATTGCGACCAGAACAGCTTCTCCATGGAGCTCTCTTCTTTGGCTCGGAAGAACTCTGTGGCATCAGCCACACTGCGCGGCAGATCAGTAAAAGCCCCTGGAGAACTCCGAATCCGGGTTAGTAAACGATGTTTCGTCTTCACATTCTTGCTTTGCATATTGAATGCCTTACCTTCCATGATCTTCCTGGCCTCCTGGATCTCCTGGAGGGTGCCCTAGGCCTCATTTTGGGCTGCCTCCGCACTCTGACGAGCCTTGACGAGTTCGGTCTCTTGAACCGATGCATCACGCTCCAAGGCCTCGCACTTCTTCACCATGTCCTCGAGATCCTATTGGACCTCGTTGACGCAGGCCTTGAGCTTCTTCCGAGCGGTCTGCTCCTTGATAGCCTTCCCTTTGGCTTCAACCAGGGCCTGTTTCAAGGACTCGACCTCGGTCATCGCCCTTGTACACATCATGGCATTTTGGTCATTGCATATCATTTTCGTTTTTTCGAATACATAACAGGTTATTACTTACCTTGTTTTTCCTGGAGCTGCCTCTTCACCTGGCCCAGCTCCTCCTCGGCCTCCGCCAGTTTCTTCTTCAGTCCGGGGACTTCGGCAGTATGCGAGGCTGCAGCCAATAGTGACGCCTGTGTTTACATTTCAGAAAAAATTTAGTTAGTTTCCTGCAATAGGAGATTGATACTCTGTCCGGCTTTTCTTTCCGAACACCGGACAGTGTCTCAAGGGCTACTGTATATATTGGGATTTTCTCTTTTTTGTGTCGCTTACCTCAAAACCTATCAGTAGGTTGCTGCAGGATTCGGTTAGTCCGCTCTTGGTGGACTGAACCCTTTCAATTACCGTGCCCATAAGGACACGGTGCTCATACACAATGGAAGCACCTCATAGCGCTTCCAGCAGATTATCTCGTGCCCCTAGTTGGACAGGGGTCACCAGCGGAATAGGCATCCCCCTTATTTTAAAGGAAGTTGCATGCTGGATTCCGGAGCCACATCGGTCTCCGGAATCGAATCCGGTTGAGGGCCGAACTGAATACAGACCTCCCCACTAGTCTCCTTGGGGATTGATTCCCCCTGGTGTCCGGTGATGGGGGTTTCCCCTTCTGGCGCCTCCTGAGCCTCTCCCCGCCTGGAACAGTCCTTCGGGACAGCACCTCTGCATCATCCTTGGCCTTGGGGGAGTGAGCGGCCTGCGGTGACTCGCTGGCCTTCGCCTTGGAATCCAACGAACCTCCTGACGAGAATCGCGGGGAGCTGTTGTTGGCCGGACTAAAATAACATAACCAATCATGTCAATGCAATAAGGACGAGAAACTTTATGGGTGGATATAAGTCTTAGCACTTACGATGCAGCCCGCGGCTTAGTTCGGGGGCATTGCTCCGGACTGCTTTCTACGTCCCATGCGGAGCTGCCCACGAGTGGGCCTTTCCCCTTCTTGGGCGCCTCCACCTCCAGAATGGTGGAGGCCGCCCTCTTTTTCTTCCCCTCATCAGGGGGAGGGTTGTTTTCCTCCTCCTCCTCATCGTCGTCGTCTTCAGCGACGGAGGATTGAGTCTTCTCTTCGGACGTTGCGTCCGAAGCACCCTTGCGGCGGGGGCCACTCCAGACCCCCTTGGCTTACCATTTGGCCTTCTTCTCCGGTGCCTTGTAGGGTGCCGGCACCAGCATCTTCGCTAAACGCGGGATGACTGGTTCTTCAGCCAGCGGAGCTGGACATTGGATCAGCTTCGCCTCTCCATCCAGTCCCGAAGAAATGATGACGATAATAGCTTAGTCATCATCCTTGAAATAGGCAAGTAAGGGATATAGTAAGAATAACATACCTCGTTGGCAAGGTGGTTAATGTCATGACCGCGGTCCGAATCTGTGGCCGGCGGTGTTTCGTTGCCTTTGAAAAGCAACCTCCAGGCATCTTCGTGAGTGGTTTCGAAGAGCCTCTTCAGGGTATGGTGCTTCTTCGGATTGAACTCCCATAGAGGGCAGCTTCGGCTTTGGCATGGGAGAATCCGGCAAACTAGCATCACCTGGATTATATCGACGAGTTTGATATCTTTATCCACCATGCTTTGAATGCGCGTTTGCAGCGCTGTCATCTCGGCTGGCGAACACCCGTTCGGGCCCTTCTCGATCCAGGAGGTGAGTCGCATGGGAGCGCCAGAGTTGAATTCGGTAGTTGCGGCCCAGGTGCTGCCACGGGGTTCTGTGATATAGAGCCAATGTTTCTACCATTCTTTTACAGTCTCCACGAAAGTGCCTTTCAGCCAGGAGACATTGTCCAGCTTGCTCACCATGGCGCCTCCGCACTCCGCGTGCTGGCCATCCACCACCTTCGGCTTCACGTTGAGGACCTTGAGCCACAACCCGAAGTGTGGTTGGATGCGGAGGAATGCCTCACACACGATGATGAACGCCGAGATGTTGAGGAGGGACTTCGGCGATAGATCATGGAAGTCTATCACGTAGTAGAACATCAGCCCACGGATGAAGGGGTGGAGTGGAAACCCTAACTCGTGGAGGAAATGAGGATGAATACTACCCTCTCGTTGGGCTTCGGCGTGGGAACGATTTGTCCCTGGGACGGAAGGCGGTGGGCGATTCCCTTCGCCAGGTACCCGGCTGCCCGAAGCTCGGCGATGTCCTCCTCCTGGACGGAGGAGGCCATCCACTTGCCTTGACCTCCGGATCCGGACTTGGTTGAGTGCTTGCTCGAGACGGAGAATACGAGAACTTGGGCACTGGAGCTCAAGAATGGGAAGGTAGAGGAAGAGAGAAGACGTTGGTAAAGAAAAGGGATTCTTATCTCCCTATAAAGGCAGAAAAATATTGGATGCCTCCCCACTCGCCTTAAAATTTGCCTACTCCCAAGGGTTGTGTAAACGCCATGGTTAGGTTACCCATGCCCGTATTGATGAGAACCTCGTAATAAGGGGACACGATCTCTGCTTCGAAAAGACATGCCAATGGCAACCGCGTCTTGAAACATGGGGCGGCAGACGAAAAATGGTTCAAAATTATGACCGGACAGATGTGATGTCATGTTACGGAAAGTTGTCAGCAGATTGGACTCATGTAAAATTATATTCTCTCTGCGGTTGTGTGTGTGGTGTGTGTTACAGGTCCTGACACGTCGATACGTCCGAAGACTATTTTGGAATTCGGAAGGAGGAACCTGCCTTGCAATGCCGAAGACATGCCTACGTGCCGGATACCTTGTCATTGAAGCCAGGTTCAGGGGCTACTAAGGTAGTCCTAGACTAAGGGGTCCTCGGGCGTCCGGCCTGTTAGCCATGGGCCAGACTGATGGGCTGTGAAGATACGAAGACCGGAGACTGCACCCGTGTCCGGATGGGACCCTCATTGGCATGGAAGGCAAGCTTGGAGACTAAATATGCAGATTCCTTTCTTTGTAACCGACCTTGTGTAACCATAGATCCTCCTGGTGTCTACATAAATCGGAGGACTTAGTCCGGAGTGGAGGGACATCATCATAACCATACAAACTAGACCTCTAGGGTTTAGCCATTACGATCTCGTGGTAGATCAACTCTTGTAATACTCATATTCATCAAGATCAATCAAGCAGGACGTAGGGTATTACCTCAATAGAGATGGACCGAACCTGGGTAAAACATTGTGTCCCCTGTCTCCTGTTACCATCGACCTTAGACGAACAGTTCGGGACCCCCTACCCGAGATCCGCCGGTTATGACACCGACAACCCTCGCGAGGGGCCAAGGCTCGCGAGGCGGACGACGCAAGACCTCCTCAGGGGCGGCCTCACCAGGCTGGCTCGCGAGGGGCCGAGAGATCAAGGCAAGGCAAACCTCGCGAGGTTCTAATGACGTAAGACATGACGAGAAAGACCAGGCGGGTGCCAGCAAGCGCAGTGTCCTCGCTTCCTCTTTGGTGTTAAGGAGGCAAGCGCAGGCGAGGAGTTACAAGGCATCAGGCAAAGGTTTCCATATCGGTGCAACAAGACCAAGACCAGCAGGATGGAGGTCACCGTGGAGCCCAAGACGGCGTCACCACCAGAGCCTTTGGCAGGCGAAGACTACTTTTGTCAGGATAACTTGTAGTAGTAGTCTCCCTTCAAATTTGTCCATTGTGGGATCCCTTCCCGCTCAAAATTTGGGAACAGGACCAGGGCCTCTATAAATAGGACTAGCCACCACCATAGCTAGGGATCGATCTCATTTGGGATCAGAGCCATTCCATCCTTAGCCTCACACCAGTTCACTAAGCACAAGAACACCTCTCTTCAGGAGGCTGTTCTTCCCTTGTAACTGTTCGTCCTCATCCCAAGAGGCAATCGACCACACCACACTGGAGTAGGGTTTTACACCATAGCGGTGGCCCGAACCAGTATAAATCTTATGTCTCATGTTCTTTGAGTCCGTCGAAGCTAGGCCGTGAGATCCTTGAGTGTGCAAGCTAGAGAGGGGGAGATCTTCATGCGCACCCCAGTGTTCGAACCTCAAGGGTTATGCCGAAACCCTAAATCGGGCAAAGGACTCCGTGGTTGACCTCGCCGAGACAATCATCAACCGCTGATACGCCAACATGAAACAAGACAACGATACCAAAGGACCTGAACACGTGGGACGTACCTCTGAATCTAGCCTACATAACCTATGTGGCCAAGGACGCATACGCATGCTACGACATGTGTAGGCGGATCTTGGACATGAGGGTGTGTCTGCTTCCCGTAACCGACGAGTACACAGACAGTGGCAGCGTCATGATCAAGCGTGCCACGAAGGTCTAGATGTTGTACTTTATCTGTTTATAAGCACCTTTATCATCTGAGTGTTTTATGCATTAGCCTATGTGTTGTATTTATCTGTTTTGTCCGAAATATTTCTTTTAAGAGCCCATTAACCGGTTTGGTTTTTTAGTGGCTATTTGCTTATGTATGTAACTATATTACTGGTTCGTTTCAAAAAGAAACTAGTTCACTCGGCTGTCATGCTTTGAATCACCTTCCTCCCAACATATTCCCCTTCTCCAGTGGACCCAGCAGGTCTCGTACATAGACATATGGGACCAACCACCTATCCATTTGTATTTCTTTATTTTGTTCAATCTTTCGTCCTCTTCCTATACAGCGGCTGGCCATCATAGCCTATGGCATTAGCCATGCCATCCCTCTACTCCCACACATTTTCCAATGGCAGCAGCTCCACCGGCCCACCCTGCACCCAAACAATTCAACCCTCGTACTCCCCTCCGCCTGTGTCTTCCCCCACTCTGGTTCGTTCAGTCCGAGGTCTCGACGTCGTCCTCCGCCTTGGTGCTCTCGCTGCGGAGCCGCCATCTTTCGTTCTCAACATGGTCAGCAAAATAAGAGGAATCGAGAGACAACTGTTCATTGAGAGGCTGACAGTCCCGGGCCCACTAGGTCCATGACCTAGGTTTTGTTGTTTAACATGGGCAGCCCACGACATGTTTCAACATTTTTTGGATCCAGTAGGTATCAAGCGGCCTCTCGGCCTCCCAACCTAGCTTGTCTATAACATCAGCAACCCAAGTTATGTTTGTTTTTTCAAGATGACACATAGCTCAGTTCCATTTTTCTATAAGAATGCAAAACTGAACCTATGTTTTCTATAAGAATGGAAAACTGAACCTATATTTATATCTTATTTTATTACATATATATAATAGAAACAACATAAGGTTCCGTTAAACATGTCATTCGTCTGACCATTTTATAAACCTTCCCACTTCCTTTATTTTTCGTTTTCATTAATCATATATCTAAATTTTCTCCCACTTTCTTTTTTGATGTAAACTGAGTTTTCTCCCAGTACTTTTCCCTAGAACCAACTCAACTGTCCCACGTCCAGCCTAAACAATAATAATACCCCACATCCTATTAACTCATCAAATTAAAATGATATTTTATTTCATAAATTAAAAGTTCTTATGAAATAATAATAATTGTTTATACATAACTTGGCAAGTTAACTCCTAGTGATTGCACACATAAGCTTGCACAGATTTTACTGACCAATGCAGTAATAGACGTGCAATCATGTTTTTATGTTTTTATAACATTTCTCCTTCCAGCTCAACATGATATTTTCACCCAGCCCAGCAAGTCTGCGGATTTCGAGAAAAATGCAAATGGGCTTTAAATTCTACCATATATATAAACGGGATGCATAGATGCTACATCATTGTATCACCCAGCCCACCAAATGGACTAAAGAAACAAATGGACTGGCTGACATGTGGGCCAGTAGGTTGAAGCCTAAGCAAGGCGTTGGATTTACATCCAACAGCCAGCATTCTTCTTCAATCTCTCATCTTCTTCCCCCAGCCCTGCCTAGACTGCCTACTCCAGCCTCCGGCATCTAGCGGCGTTGTTTTGCGCGCTTCAGTGAAACGCTACCCCGCCGACGGCCAGGCCATCCCTCCACTCCGCACCTCCTGTTATTCTCTGCCGACTGTAGGCCCACCCCGCACCCGAACCAGTCAAGTTTCCCACTCCTCTCTGTCTACGACTCCACTGCCACGTCTTCCCCATCTCCGGGTCATTCCAGTCTGGGGCCTCGCCATTGTCCATCGCCTCGCTATGCTCGGCGCGGCATGGTCAACAAACAGGAGTCATCAGAAGAGGACTGTACGTGGAGAGCCTGACGGCCGGGACCCACGAGGTCCATGGTTGCATGCAAGGACAGTTCCTCCTTATTAAGTTGTTTCCTCCCCCTGACAGCTGGGACCGACCGACTGTATCTTCGCACAGAAGGAAGTGCCTCCTTGTTTTGCGAAAAAAACCATTCCTCCCAATGACAACAGGGACCCGGTAGATTTGGTGGCTGACTTGTGGGCCTATTAAGCAGACATGTACACAGAGCTTTGTCAACTTAATAAACAAATGATTCTAGCAGATTGACCATTGGATGTTAATCCGACAGCCATGCTCATTCTTCCACCTCTGTTCTTGCTCCTGTCTCCCGTGGGCGACAGTGCTGCCACGCATCCGAACTAGTCAAGTTTCCCACTCCTCTCCATCTACGACTCCACTGTCGCATCTTCCACATCTCCGGGTCGCTCCAGTCTGGTGCCTTGCCGTCTTCCATCGGCCTTGGTGCGCTAGGCACGGTGTGGTCAATGTGGTAAACAACCAAAAGTCATCGAAAGATGACTATACGTGAGAGGCCGACAGTGGGGACGCACCACGCCCATGGACGCATGCATGCAACTGCATCCTTTTTACCCTGAAAAATAATGTTTTCTCCCCCTGACTGCTGGGACCCACCAGCTACATCTTCGCACGCAAGGAAGTGCGTCCTTATACGGGCAAAAAAATATCCCCCTAATAGCTAGGACCCAGGAGCTATATCTTCGCATGCAAGGAAGTGCGTCCTTATCCTCCCTGACAGTTGGGACCCACCCAGTCGAAGCGTACGTACCGTTGTCTGTCTTGTCGGAATGTGTACGTACATACTGGTCGTTCGGTCTCTCTGCAAGTATGAACCGTGGCCGAGTAAGTAGCGGCACATGTCATAGTAGAGCCCCCCACGTAGCAGTTCAGGTTGTCCCGTCTAAACCGTGTACACGTACATACAACCACACGCCAAAAAATACGGCTGCATACGTACATACGGGCGGGATCTCGAACGCCTACTCGCGCATGTGTACGGCCAGGGCTCGTGTACATGGCTGGGTCGGAACGGAGAAGCTGTGCCATCGTCGTGGTCATGGGGAGGCAACTGGCTGGGTCGGAACAGAATGCGCCATCATGTTCATCGGGAGCCAACCGGCTTGGACGGAACAGCCGATTGAAACGAGGCCTGGCGTACCATAGAACGGAGGAAATGGCCTTGTTTTCGACCGGCCACGGTCAAAACGGGATCCTGTTCATCGAGAGGGGTCTGGCGTACCGAACAACGGAGGAAACGGACGTCCTACGGTCAAAACGGGGTCCTGTTGATCGCGAGGGGTGTGGCATACCGCAAAATGGAGGAAACGGACTTGTGTTGGAGCACTACGGTCGAAACGGGGTCCTGTTCATCGAGAGGGGTGTGGCGTACCGCAAAACGGGACTCCACGAGATACTGTTCATCTCCACCGTCGACTACCTCCATGGGCTACTATTCATCCACCATCGTCTGCCTCCACGGGCTCCTGTTCATCCACCATCGACCTCCTCCAGCCTCCACCTGCGACTGTTCATCCACGGGCTCTTGTTCATCCAGCCTCCACCGCTCCTCCACCAGCTACTATTCAACCAGCCCTCTCCACAGGGTCCTGTTCAACCACCCCTCCATAGGCTACTGTTCAACCAGCCCTCCACGGGGTCCTGTACATCCAGCCCTCCACGAGGTCCTGTTCATCCAGCCCTCCATCGCCTCGATCGATCGGGGTACTGTTCATCCAGCGGCAACAACATCCAACCCCCACCGGGAACTGTTCATTCAAACCCCACCGGGAACTGTTCATCCAAACCCCCCAACAATGCTCACTATTCATCAAGGGAAGGAGACAATAGTGTTCGATCGGCTTCAGTTAGCAGCAGAAGCGAAGGAATCGCTCGATCGGGTTCAGTTAACAGCCATCGATCAACCGCTCGGGTTCAGTCATGCGTACCCTGCAGTGCAATCACTCGGGTTCAGTTAGAGCCCAACGCCTTGCACCCGCGCGCCTACATGTACGAGAGAAACGCACATCGCTCGGCCCCCGACCAACCACCATAACCGGGAACTCCCCGATATTTTCCTCGCCCTCGCTTCTACCACGGTTTTCTCCATCATGGACGGCCCAAAGAATGTCATGTAGCTACGTCTCCAGCCCGACCAGGACGAAAAGCACATTTTCTGTCATGATTTTTTGTCATAGAAGTAGGAGCCCACCACATCTATGATGATACCGGGTTTTGTCACAATTATCGTCATAGAAGTGTCATAAGCATGACAGAAAAAAAATTCGTTCGGCCCAAAATGTCATGGATGTGTCTTTTTTGTACTGGTCAACCAATCAAATCCATGGCGGAAATCTTTCGCCACCAGAGATTTATAGCCGGCACGATCACCATAATCACCTTCATGGATTTCTCTTGGAATCTCACGGCCCTCTTCAGGAGAAACACAAAGCTGGAACACGCCTGTGACACTGAATTGGTGTAACTTGCCATTAACAATGTTCATCGACTTAGACTGCCAGGTTATCTGCCTGGCCAAAGTTTCATCCTCAAGTAACTCACCCTGGGTCATATGAACCAAATAGGGAACTGTCCAATCAGGGATGGCATGGAGAGCCGCCACCAACTGTGCCTCCGGGTCAGGAACATCAAGATCTTCTTCGGATGGAAACTTAACTGAAGGATTATACAATATGTCAAGAAAAACATTAGGGGTACCGGCTTACGCTACGACCGAAGCCAGCTCAAAGCATCAGTCGCCTTGTTCTTCCTTCGATCCAGATGCTCCACATGATAACCTTTGAAGTGACCAGTGACATTATCAATCACCCGACGATAAGCCCCCATGAGTGGGTCTTTAGAATCCCAAGTGCTGGTGACTTGCTGAGCCACCAAATTTGAGTCGCCAAACCACCTAACCCGGCTTAGATCTTTGGCCACCTTTAGGCCATGAAGCAAGGACTCATACTCGGCTGCATTATTAGTGCAAGGAAACATCAGCCTTAAAACATAGCAAAATTTGTCACCTCGTGGGGAAGTCAAAATAACTGCAGCCCCCGTGCCCCCCAGCTGCCTAGACCGATCAAAGTGAATAGTCTAGTAAGTGTTATCCGACTTCTCCTCGGGCGTTTGTAATTCTGTCCAGTCATTGATGAAATCCACAAGAGCTTGAGACTTGATAGCCATCCTTGGCATATATTTCAAGCCATGGGGTTTGAGCTCAGTGGCCCACTTGGCCACTCGGCCTGTGGCCTCTCTCTTCTGAATAATATCCCCTAAGGGAGCAGAACTAACCACAATAATTGGATGACCAAGGAAATAATGCTTCAATTTGGGACTGACCATGAACACCCCATACACTAGCTTCTGCCAATGTGGGTATGGCTGCTTAGACTCAATTAAGACCTCACTGTCATAATAAGCCGGCCTTTGAACCGGATATTCCTTACCCATCTCCTTTCTTTCCACTACAACTACCACGCTAACGGCTCTGCTGTTAGCAGCCACATATAAGAGCAAACACTCCTTCTCAGTAGGAGCTGCAAGAACCAATGCCTCACCTAACTGTTTTCAAGCGCCTCAAACGCCTCATTAGCAGCATCAATCCAGACAAAACGATATGTTTTCTTCATCATCTGGTACAGAGGAATAGCCTTCTCTCCCAGTCGGCTTATAAACCGGCTTAAAGCGGCAATACGACCCGCCAAACGCTGGACATCATGGTCTCACGCCGGCTTAGCCAATGAAGTGATAGCTTTGATTTTCTCTGGGTTGGATTCAGGACCTCTCTTGGAGACTAGAAAACCCAAGAGCTTGTCTGTAGGCACAAAAAAACACATTTGGACGGGTTAAGCATCATTTTATAGACCCGTAGATTATCAAAGGTCTCTTTTAGATCATCCAACAGAGTCTCCTTCTTTCTAGACTTTACAACAATATCATCCACATAAGCATGAACATTCCGTCCAATCTGATTATGGAGATAGTTCTGGACACAATGTTGATAATTCGCATGGGCACTCTTGAGCCCAAAAGGCATAGACACATAGTAGAAAGCTCCAACAGGTGTGATAAAAGATGTCTTCTTTTGGTCCTTAACTACCATCTTGATCTGATGATAACCACAATAAGGATCCAAGAAGCTTAAACGCTCACAACCCGCCGTAGTATCTATGATTCGATCAATATGGGAAAGAGCAAAAGGATCAGCTGGACAAGCTTTATTAAGGTATGTGTAATCCACACACATATGCCAAGTGCCATTTTTCTTAAGTACTAGCAATGGGTTAGCTGACCACTCAGGGTGAAAAACTTCAACGATGAACCCGGCTGCTAAGAGTCGGGCCACCTCTTCTCCAATGGCCTTACGTCTCTCCTCATTAAAAAGAAGAAGGAATTGCTTGACTGGTTTAAATTTGGGATCAATATTGAGAGTGTGCTCAGCAAGTTCTCTTGGTACACCTGGCATGTCTGAAGGGTTCCATGCAAAGATGTCCCGATTCTCACGGATGAACTCGATGAGTGCGCTTTCCTATTTTTGATCCATATTAGCACAGATAGTGAACTACTGAGATGAGTCGCCAGGGACAAAATCAACCTACTTGGTATCATCCCCCGATTTAAACTTCAACAAAGGGTCACGCTCCGTGGTCGTCTTCTTTAAAGGAGTCATATCAGTTGGGTCAACATTGTCTTTATAAAACTTAAGCTCCTCCGTGGCACAGGCGGACTCAACATAAGCCACATGACCTTCTTCACATTCCAAGGCCATCTTCCTATCACCATGTACTATGATGGTACCCTTAAAGGAAATATGCCCTAGAGGCAATAATAAAGTTGTTATTTATATTTCCATATATCATGATAAATATTTATTATTCATTCTAGAATTCTATTAACCGGAAACTTGATACATGTGTGGATACATAGACAAAACACCATGTCCCTAGTAAGCCTATACTAGACTAGCTCATTGATCAAAGATGGTTAAGTTTCCTAACCATAGACAAGTGTTATCATTTGGTTAATGGAATCACATCATTAGGAGAATGATGTGATGGACAAGAACCATCTGTTAGCCTAGCATAATGATCGTTAAGTTTTATTGCTATTGCTTTTTCATGACTTATACATACTCCTTTGACTATGAGATTATGCAACTCCTGGATATCGGAGGAATACCTTGTGTGCTATCCAACGTCACAACATAACTGGGTGATTATAAAGATGCTCTACATGTATCTCCGAAGGTGTTTGTTGGGTTGGCATAGATTGAGATTAGGATTTGTCACTCCGAGTATCGGAGAGGTATCTCTGGGCCCTCTCGGTAATGCACATCATGATAAGCCTTGCAAGCAATGTGACTAATGAGTTAGTTATGGGATGATGCATTACAGAACGAGTAAAGAGACTTGTCGGTAACAAGATTGAACTAGGTATGGAGATACCGACGATCGAATCTCGGGAAAGTAACATACCGACGACAAAGGGAATAACGTATGTTGTCATTACGGTTTGACCGATAAAGATCTTCATAGAATATATGGTAACCAGTATGAGCATCCAGGTTCTGCTACTGGTTATTGACCGGAGAAGAGTCTCGGTCATGTCTACATAGTTCTCAAACTCGTAGGGGCCGCACGCTTAACGTTCAATGACAATTTGTATTATATGAGTTATGTGATTTGGTGACCGAATGTTGTTCGGAGTCCCGGATGAGATCACGGACATGACGAGGAGTCTCAAAATGGTCGAGAGGTAAATATTGATATATTGGATGATAGTATTTGGACACCAGAAGTGTTCTGGAATGTATCAGATACATATCGGAGTACCGGGGGTGTTACTGGAACCAATCGGGGGAAGATATGGGCCATAGGAGGGAGGCACACCAGCCCACAAAAGGGGTGCTGCACCCCCCACAGGGAAGGAGGCCGAATAGGACTAGGAGAGCGGGCGGCGCCCCCCTTTCCTTCCCCCCCTCTCTCTACTTCCCCCCCTTTCCCCCTTTGGTAAAAGAAAAGGGGGCGCGCCTAGGGCCAGCCTCCTCCCCCTCCCTCCTTTATATACATGGGGGCGCCTACAACACGCATCAATTGTTCCTCGCCATGTGCAGCGCCCCCCTCCATAGTTTACACCTCCGGTCATATTTCACGTAGTGCTTAGGCGAAGCCCTGCACGGATCATTTCACCATCACCGTCACCACACTGTTGTGCTGATGGAACTCTCCCTCGACACTTGCTGCATCAAGAGTTTGAGGGACGTCATTGAGTTGAACGTGTGCATAACTCGGAGGTGCCGTACGTTCGGTGCTTGATCGGTTGGAATGAGAAGAAGTTCGACTACATCAACCGCGTTAACAAACGCTTTCACTTTTGGTCTATGAGGGTACGTGGACACACTCTTCACCTCTCCTTGCTATGCATCTCCTAGATAGATCTTGCGTGAGCATAGGATTTTTTTTTGAAATTTCTTATAGCGTTCCCAACAATGGCATTCGAGCCAGGTCTATGCGTAGATGATATGCATGAGTAGAGCACAAAGATTTGTGGGCGGTGATTGTCATACTGCTTACCACCAATGTCTTATTTTGATTCGGCGGTATTGTTGGATGAAGCGGCCCGGACCAACCTTACATGACCACGCTCATGAGACCGGTTCCACCGACAGACATGCAAGTAGTTTTGCATAAAGGTGGCCGGCGTGTGTCTGTTTCTCCAACTTTAGTTGAATCGAATTTGACTGTGGCCGGTCCTTGTTGAAGGTTAAAACAACAAACTTGATAAATCACCATTGTGGTTTTTTTGATGCGTACACTATTGCAGGATCCTGCTAACGCGACACTACGATCAGAGACCCTTCGAGAAACTGTGTGCGATGCAGTAATCGCAAACGGTGGTGTATGAAAACCATCAAAAAAGGTGCAAAACGTTTGTGATGGAGGATACATCAAACACGGTTCAGATTTTAGTTGCGTGTACGATTCAGGCCACACGGTTAACCTGTTCGAACCGTTTGCGATGAGGCAGAACAACAGAAACAGGCAGCCATATCAATGTGTGTGCGATATACGGCATACAGTTCGCTCTGATGAACCGTTTGCTATTAGGGAGTGCAACATAAACAATTAGCCACATCAAGGTGTGTGTGTGATATAGGGCATACGGTTCACTCGGACGAACTGTTTTTGATTAGCGAACGCAATAGTAATGGTTCAACTTAACAAGATGTGTGTGATACGTGGAAAACAGCCAACTCGGATGAACTGTTTGCGATGAGAATTTACAACATAGACGGTTAATACAGTTAGTTCATGTGCGATTCCGTGTGTACAAACAACTTTGAAAAATGCAAACTAGTTGCTTGCGGTGTCTACGAGTATCGCACACGATGCGTCTGCGAGTACTCGTGTGCGATGATTAGTAAGTTACACATGCGTCTGCGAGTACACATCCGCAAGGGGGCTATGCTGATCATGGAGTCCGAAAAGACCATCGTCGGAAGGTTGCCAGCTCAGCCTTTTAGCTTATATTTTATTATAATTGTATGCATATGTAGGTCATGAGTGTTCTGGGCCTTGCCGCATTTGGCATTTTAAATTATCTTGAATATGTAAGACAATTATTAAGAATTATTAACAGCTGCCATTGTAACTTTGCCTCAACAGCGAACAGAGCACGCGCTGGGACGCCAGAGCGGATCGCGCCGCGGCCGCCTCAACGGCGAGCAACCACGTGGCCGGCCTTCTGCCATTAATAAATTTTGAGCTTGATTCTCGCCACATTGCAGATTACAACACAATAAGTAATTGCAAATTTGTTCACACCTCTCAAACTAATATGGGTTCACACTTAGCACCAGGCTATAAAAACTACCCACTCGAAAATTACTTCAAAGTTCCTCTCCTCATCACCTACAAAATTGTTTTTCTCTATCAAGTCGTTCCTCCATGACCGGTAGGAGGAGTAGAAAATAGTCTTGATAACCCACAAGTATAGGGGATTGCAACGGTTTTCGAGGGTAGAGTATTCAACCCAAATTTATTGATTCGACACAAGGGGAGCCAAAGAATATTCTCAAGTATTAGCAGCTGAGTTTTCAATTCAACCACACCTGGAAACTTAAATCTGCAGCAAAGTGTTTAGTAGCAAAGTAATATGATAGTAGTGGTAACGGTAGAAAAGTAATATTTTTGGTTTTATAGTCATTGTAACTGTAGCAACGGAAAAGTAAATAAGCGAAGAACAATATATGAAAAGCTCGTAGGCATTGGATCAGTGATGGACAATGATGTCGGATGCGATCAATCATGCAACAGTTATAACATAGTGTGACACAGAACTAGCTCCAGTTCATCAATGTAATGTAGGCATGTATTCTAAATATAGTCATACATGCTTATGGAAAAGAACTTGCATGACATCTTTTGTCCTACCCTCCCGTTGCAGCGGGGTCCTATTGGAAACTAAGGGAAATTAAGGCCTCCTTTCAATAGAGTACCAGACCAAAGCATTAACACATAGTGAATACATGAACTCCTCAAACTACGGTCATCACCGGTAAGTATCTTGATTATTGTCACTTAGGGGTTAACGGATCATAACACATAGTAGGTGACTATAGACTTGCAAGATAGGATCAAGAACTCACATATATTCATGAAAACATAATAGGTTTAGATCTGAAACCATGGCACTCGGGCCCTAGTGACAAGCATTAAGCATAGCAAAGTCATAGCAACATCAATCTCAGAACATAGTGGATACTAGGGATCAAACCCTAACAAAACTAACTCGATTACATGATAAATCTCATCCAACCCATCACCGTCCAACAAGCCTACGATGGAATCACTCACGCATGGCGGTGAGCATCATGAAATTGGTGATGGAGCAAGGTTGATGATGACGATGGCAATGGATTCCCCTCTGCGGAGCCCCGAACAGACTCCAAATCAGCCCTCCCGAGAGAGTTTAGGGCTTGGCGGCGGCTCCATATCGTAAAACGTGACGAATCCTTCTCTCTGATTTTTTTTCTCCCCGAAAGTGAATATATGGAGTCAAGATGGACGTCGGTGGAGCGTCAGGGGGCCCACGAGGCAGGGGGCGCACCCCCCACCCTCGTGGACATGGTGTGAGCCCCTTGATGTGAATCGTTTCGCCAGTATTTTTTATGTATTCCAAAAATAATCTCTGTTGATTTTCAGGTCATTCCGGGAACTTTTATTTCTGCACAAAAATAACACCATGGCAATTCTGCTGAAAACAACGTCAGTCTGGGTTAGTTCCATTCAAATCATGCAAGTTAGAGTCCAAAATAAGGGCAAAAGTGTTTGGAAAAGTAGATACGACAGAGACGTATCAACTCCCCCAAGCTTAAACCTTTGCTTGTCCTCAAGCAATTCAGTTGACAAACTGAAAGTGATAAAGAATAACTTTTACAAACTCTGTTTTTCTCTTGTTGTTGTAAATATGTAAATCCAACATTCAAGTTTTCAGCAAAGATTATGAACTAACCATATTCACAATAACATTTAGGTCTCATGTTTACTCATATCAATGGCATAATCAACTAGCGAGCAATAATAATAAATCTAGGATGACAACACTTCCTCAAAACAATCATAATATGATATAACAAGATGGTCTCGCTAGCCCTTTCTGAGACCGCAAAATATAAATGCAAAGCACCTTTAAAGATCAAAGACTGGCTAGAAATTGTAATTCATGGCAAAATAGATCCAGTCAAGTCATACTCAATGTAAACTAACAATAATACATGCAAATGACAGTGGTGCTCTCCAGCAGGTGCTTTTTAATAAGAGGATGATGACTCAGCATAAAAGTAAATAGATAGGCCCTTCGCAGAGGGAAGCAGGGATTTGTAGAGGTGCCAGAGCTCGATTTTGAAATAGAGATGAATAACATTTTGAGCAGTATACTTTCATTGTCAACATAACAACCGAGAGATCTCGATATCTTCCATGCTACACACATTATAGGCAGTCCCCAAGCAGAATGGTAAAGTTTATACTCCCCCACCACCAACAAGCATCAATCCATGGCTTGCCCGAAACAACGGGTGCCTCCAACTAACAACAATCCTGGGGGAGTTTTGTTTGCAATTATTTTGATTTGATTTGAGCATGAGACTGGGCATCTCGGTGACCAGCCATTTTCTTGTGAGTGAGGAGCGGAGTCCACTCCTATTGAGAATAACCCGCCTAGCATGGAGGATACATAAAACCCTAGTTGATACATGAGCTATTCGAGCATACAAAACAGAATGTTTATTTGAAGGTTTTGAGTTTGGCACATACAAATATACTTGGAACGGCAGGTAGATACCGTATATAGGTAGGTATGGTGGACTCATATGGAATAACTTTGGGGTTTATGAAATTGGATGCACAAGCACTATTCCTGCTTAGTACAAGTGAAGGCTAGAAAGAGACTGGGAAGCGACCAGCTAGAGAGCGACAACAGTCATGAACATTCATTAAAATTAATCAACACTGAATGCAAGCATGAGTAGGATGTAATTCACCATGAACATAAATACCGTAGAGGTTATGTTGATTTTGTTTCAACTACATGCCTGATCATGTGCCAAGTCAAGTCACTCGAATCGTTCAAAGGAGGATACCACCCCATCATACAACATCACAACCATTTTAATAGCATGTTGGCACGCAAGGTAAACCATTATAAACTCCTAGCTAATTAAGCATGGCATAAGCTACTATAATCTCCAATTGTCATTGCAAACATGTTTCATTCATAATAGGCTGAATCTGGAACAATGAACTAATCATATTTACAAAAACAAGATAGGTCGAGTTCATACCAGCTTTTCTCATCTCAATTAGTTCATCATATATCGTCATTATTGCCTTTCACATGCACGACCGAATAGTGTGGATAATAATAATAGTGCACGTGCATTGGACTAAGCTGGATTCTGCAAGCATTCAATTCAAGAGAAAAGACAAGGTAATATGGGCTCCCTTTTAGATCAACAATAATGCATATGAGAGCCACTTAACATTTTCATTATGGTCTTCTCCTCTCGACCCCCAAAGGAAAGAAAAAAAACAAAACTATTTACACGGGAAAGCTCCCAACAAGCAAAAGAAGAACGAGAAATCTTTTTGGGTTTTATTTTTAATTACTACTACTAAAAGCATGGAAAGTAAACTAGCTAAAAGTTACAACTAATTTTTTTGGTTTTTCTTAAGGTTTTTCAAACACACAAGAGAAAGCTTAAAAAGAAAATAAACTAGGATGGATGATACAATGAAAAAGCATGAGCACCGACAACTGGCATGAGTGTGTGAACATGACTGTAATGTCAGTGAGAAATACGTACTCCCCCAAGCTTAGGCTTTTGGCCTAAGTTGGTCGATGCCCATGGACGGCCTGGTGGATATCTGAAGCTGAAGCTGGGGTCGTACTGAGATGCATCAGCTACTGCCCAAAGGGCTACAGCTTGGAGGCGGGTTTCCTCCGTCCTCCTCTCGTACTCGTTCGCCTCCTCCCTAGTTATAACATATCTCCTTTTGCCTGAAATTCAAAGAAAGCATGAGCAGGGAGAGCGACGTGATAGGTGCGTCGTCTGTCAAAGATTAGTCGGTACTAGAGGGACTGATTGTTCCTAGCAATAAAATGATGGCGAACAATAGCATTATAATCTAAATAAGCAGGAGGCAACTCAATATCATATCCACGTATGGGTACCTCAAGAAAATTAGCTAAACGGGTTGCATAAATTCCACCAAAGAAATCTCCATTAATTCTATTATTATGCAACCTACGTGCAACAATGGCCCCCAAGTTATATTGTCTATATCCTAATACAACACTCTTGAGAACACTTAGGTCGGGAACACACATGTGACATGCTTCATCCTTACCATTAATACGTCTGCCTATGAAGAGAGCAAAATAATGTATTGCAGGAAAATGAATGCTCCCTGTGGTAGCTTGTGTGATTTTTCTAGATTCCCCCACAGTTATACTAGCAAGAAAGTCTTTATATAAAGATTTGCGAGGCTCACTAGCACTACCCCACTGTGGGAGTTTACAAGCAGTATTAAAATATTCTAAGTCCATGGTATAAGATTTATCATAAAGATCAAATAGGACAGTTTGAGAATTGCGTGATGATGTAAATTTAAAACTTCTCACAAATGAATCATTTAAGTAGAGGTATTGCCGGCACTTATCTGCCCCGAAGCTCTCCAGATCAGCGTTACGCACGTATGCATCAAATTCTTCCTTGATGCCTGCCCGAACCATGAAATCCTCTGACGGCCATTCACAAGGCCGCACTTGAGCCTCCCTTGGTAGTTCATTGTCCGGCTCGCGTATTGCAGGCCTTGGGCCTTGCTTCCTTGAGGAACCACCTTGGTACATTTTCCTAAACATATTTCTTCCTCTGAAAAAATTTCTGAAATATTTAGTAACCTAAAATAAAAGTGAACCATACTCAACAAGATTGATAGCAACTACTCCTACAAGTGCCTAGAGGCTATATCATGCATTAAAACTACTTTTGACCACATAAATTTGACATGCAAGCTGAAGAACATGGTCACCTAAGCAGCAAAAATTTGCAATGAATAAAGCACTAGAACAAAAACTAATTGGACCATTGGAGGAGTCACATACCAAAGAACAATCCCCCAAAGCAGTTTTGTGAGAGGAGCTTTGAGCAAGGAGATCGAAAATGGCAGCAAGATGAGCAAGAACTCGGGTTTGAGCTGGCTAGTGATTTTTTCTGGAGCAAGACGAAGTGTGGGGGTGCAAGGATAAGTGGAGGGGACCCACGTGGGGTCCACGAGGCAGGGGGGCGCCCAGGGGGTGGGCGCACCCTCCACCCTCGTGGGCACGTGGCTGCTCCCCCTGCTGTGTTCTCAGTTCCTAAAATCCTCAAATATTCTAGAAAAAATCATATTTAATTTTCAGGGCATTTAGAGAACTTCTATTTTCGGGGTATTTTCTTATTGCATGGATAATTCAGAAAAAATAGACGGAAAATACTATTTTTACTTTATTCAATATAAATAACAGAAAGTGAAAAGAAGGTACAGAGAGTTGTGTTTTCTAAATTCATCCATATCATGCTCATCAAAAGGAATCCACTAACAAGGTTGATCAGGTCTTGTTAACAAACTCGTTTCGAATAACATGAAACCGGAGAATTTTCGAATAACACTATGTTTCCTCAACGGGGATATGCACATCCCCAACAATAAGAATATCATATTTCTTCTTGACAGTAGGAAGAGGAAATTCAAAACCTCCAATAGTAATTGTTGAAAATTTTCCAATAGAGTTAATACTGTGGACTTAACGTTGTTCCTATGAAAGTGTACCGTATGCTCATTACCATTAACATGAAAAGTGACATTGCCTGTGTTGCAATCAATAACAGCCCCTGCAGTATTCAAAAAGGGTCTTCCAAGGATAATCGACATACTATCGTCCTTGGGAATATCAAGAATAAAAAAGTCCGTTAAAATAGTAACGCTGGCAACCACAACAAGCACATCCTCACAAATACCGACAGGTATAGCAGTTGATTTATAAACCATTTGCAAAGATATTTCAGTGGGTGTCAACTTATCCAAATCAAGTCTACTATATAAAGAGAGAGGCATAACACTAACACCGGCTCCAAGATCACATAAAGCAGTTTTAACATAGTTTCTTTTAATGGGGCATGGTATAGTTGGTACTCCCGGATCTCCAAGTTTCTTTGGTATTCCACCCTTAAAGTATAAGTAGCAAGCATGGTGGAAATTTCAGCTTCCGGTATATTTCTTTTATTTGTAACAATATCTTTCATGCACTTAGCATAAGGATTCATTTTAAGCATATCAGTCAGACGCATATGGAAAAAGATAGGTGTAACCATTTCAGCAAAAGCGCTCAAAATCCTCATCATCCTTTTGCTTGGATGGTTTAGGAGGAAAAGGCATGGGTTTCTGAACCCATGGTTCTCTTTCTTTACCGTGCTTCCTAGCAACAAAGTCTCTCTTATCATAATGTTGATTCTTTGATTGTGGGTTATCAAGATCAATAGCAGGTTCAATCTCTACATCATTATCATTACTAGGTTGAGCATCAACATGAACATCATCATTAACATTATCACTAGGTTCATGTTCATTACCAGATTGTGTTTCAGAATTAGAAATAGAAATATCATTGGGATTCTCAGGTGTGTCAACAACGGGTTCACTAGAAGCATGCAAAGACCTATCATTTTTCTTTTTATTCTTCTTAAAAGAACTAGGTGCATCAACATTACTTCTCTGAGAATCTTGCTCAATTCTCTTAGGGTGGCCCTCAGGATACAAAGGTTCCTGAGTCATTTTACCTCCTCTAGTCATAACTCTAACAACATTATCATTCTTCTTATTATTTAATTCACTGAGAAAATCATTCTGAGCTTTAAGCACTTATTCTACTTGAGTGGTAAACATAGAAGCATGTTTACTAATAAGTTTAAGTTTACCTTTAACTCTAGACATATAATCACTCAAGTGTTCAAGCATATCAGCATTACGTTTCAATTGTCTACCAACATAAGCATTGAAGTTTTCTTGTTTAACAATAAAATTATCAAACTGATCTAAGCATTGGCTAGCAGACTTATAACGAGGAATATCACCTTCATCAAATCTATAGAGAGAATTTACCTTTACTACCTGTGTCGGGTTATCAAGACCATGTATTTCTTCAATAGGTGGTAAATTCTTAACATCTTCAGCTTTAATACCTTAATAGATTTCTTTGCCTCTTGCATATCTTCAGGACTAAGAAATAGAATACCCCTTTTCTTCGGAGTTGGCTTAGGAGTTGGTTCAGGAAGTGTCCAATTATTTTCATTAGTTAACATATTATTCAATAGCAATTCAGCTTGATCAACAGTTCTTTCCCTGAAAACACAACCAGCACAACTATCCAGGTAGTCTCTGGAAGCATCGGTTAGTCCATTATAAAAGATATCAAGTATTTCATTTTTCTTGAGAGGATGATCAGGAAAAGAATTAAGTAATTGGAGAAGCCTCCCCCAAGCTTGTGGGAGACTCTCTTATTCAATTTGCACAAAATTATATATTTCCCTTAAGGCAGCTTGTTTCTTATGAGCGGGGAAATATTGAGCAGAGACGTAATAAATCATATCTTGGGGACTACGCACACAACCAGGATCAGGAGAATTAAACCATGTTTTAGCATCACCCTTTAATGAGAATGGAAACAACTTAAGGATAAAGTAATAGCAAGTTTTCTCATCATGAGTAAACGGGGTGGCTATATCATTTAATTTAGTGACATGTGCCACAACAGTTTCAGATTCATAGCCATAGAAAGGGTCAGATTCAACCAAAGTAATTAACACAGGATCGACAGAGAAATCATAATCCTTATCAGTAATAAAGATAGGTGAAGTAGCAAAAGCAGGGTCATATTTCATTCTAGCATTCAAAGACTTTTCTTTAAGCTTAGCTAATAATTTCTTAAGATCAGATCTATCATTGCAAGCAAGAAAGTCTCTAGCAGTTTCTTCATCCATAACATAATCCTCAGACACAACAGGAAATTCATATCTAGGGGAGAATCTTCATCATCACTTTCATCAATATTATCAGTTTCAATAATTTCATTCTCTCTAGCCCTAGCAAGTTGTTCATCAAGAAATTCCCCTAGTGGCACAGTAGTATCACGCATAGAAGTAGTTTCATCATAAGTATCATGTAAAGCAGAAGTGGCATCATCAATAACATGCGACCTATCAGAATCAATAGCATGTGTAGGTGTCGCAAGTTTACTCAAAACAGAAGGTGAATCAAGTGCAGAGCTAGATGGCAGTTCCTTACCTCCCCTCGTAGTTGAGGGAAAAATCTTAGTTCTTTGATCTTTCAAGTTCTTCATAGTGACCAGCAGATATAAATCCCAAGTTACTCAAAGAATAGAGCTATGCTCCCCGGCAACGGCGCCAGAAAATAGTCTTGATAACCGACAAGTATAGGGGATCGCAACAGTTTTCGAGGGTAGAGTATTCAACCCAAATTTATTGATTCGACACAAGGGGAGCGAAATAATATTCTCAAGTATTAGCAGCTGAGTTGTCAATTCAACCACACATGGAAACTTAATATCTATAGCAAAGTATTTAGTAGCAAAGTAATATGATATAGTGGTAACGATAGAAAAAGTAATATTTTTGGTTATATAATGATTGTAACAGTAGCAACGGAAAAGTAAATAAGCGAAGAACAATATATGAAAAGCTCGTACGCATTGGATCGGTGATGGAGAATCATGTCGGATTTGATCAATCATGCAACAGTTATAACATAGGGTGACACAGAACTAGCTCCAGTTCATCAATGTAATGTAGGCATGTATTCCAAACATAGGCATACGTGCTTATGGAAAAGAACTTACATGATATCTTTTGTCCTACCCTCCCGTGGCAGCGGGGTCCTATTGGAAACTAAGGGATATTAAGGCCTCCTTTTAATAGAGTACCGGACCAAAGCATTAACACATAGTGAATACATGAACTCCTCAAACTAAGGTCATCACCGGTAAGTATCCCGATTATTCTCACTTCGGGGTTAATGGATCATAACACATAATAAGTGACTATAGACTTGCAAGATAGGATCAAGAACTCACATATATTCATGAAAACATAATAGGTTCAGATCTGAAATCATGGCACTCGGGCCCTAGTGAAAAGCATTAAGCATAGCAAAGTCATAGCAACATCAATCTCAGAACATAGTGGATACTAGGGATCAAACCCTACCAAAACTAACTCGATTACATGATAAATCTCATCCAACCCATCACCGTCCAGCAAGCCTACGATGGAATCACTCACGCACGGCGGTGAGCATCATGAAATTGGTGATGGAGGAAGGTTGATAATGACGTTGGCGACAGATTCCCCTCTCTGGAGCCCCGAACGGACTCCACATCAGCCCTCCTGAGAGAGTTTAGGGCTTGGCGGCGGGTTCGTATCGTAAAACGCGATGAACCCTTCTCTCTGATTTTTTTCTCTCCCCGAAAGTGAATATATGGAGTCAAGATGGACATCGGTGGAGCGTCAGGGGGCCCACGAGGCAGGGGGGCGCGCTCACCACCCTTGTGGATAGGGTGTGGGCCCCCTGACGTGAATCTTTTCGCCAGTATTTTTTATACATTCCAAAAATAATCTCCGTTTATTTTCAGGTCATTCCGAGAACTTTTATTTCTGCACAAAAATAACACCATTGAAATTCTACTAAAAACAGTGTCAGTCCGGGTTAGTTCCATTCAAATCTTGCAAGTTAGAGTCCAAAGTAAGGGCAAAAGTGTTTGGAAAAGTAGATATGACGGAGACATATCAGGACTTTAGGGTGGACATGTAACCAGGCAGCAAAGAGCAAGGCTGCAGAAGCACTAGAGAGGTCCCACCGCAAAGCCGCATCCACAGCAGAGATGTTCGGGCGTGCCACAGAGCCCTCGAACGAGCTCTCACGAGCACGCGAGGGCTCTCACAAGCGCATTCGCGGCGTCGGCCATCTCGACGAGTCAGCGTTCCTGAAGTCCTTCGCCGGCGACAACGACATTCTCGCTGGCGTCACTACGCAGCAGGAGCTGGTCGACAGCTTGATAAAGCTGCTCAAGATCAGCGATGCCTCGGTTGACAAGGCCACCGACCTCGTCGAGCAACTCATGGATGAGAATGCGAAGCTCCTCAAGATGGTCGCCGAGAAGGAGGAGGAGGCCACCGGATGGAAGTTGCTGCATGAGCAGAGCAGTGCCTCGGAGATGACACTAAAAGTGGTCGTCGAGGAACTGATGAGTGGCTTGAGGAAGCTCCGGATCAAGCACGAGCTGGAGGTGGAGGAATCCGTGGTTGCTTTCAAGCAAAGTCATGAGTAATTGAAGAAGGATCTGGAGGATTTCGCCGCCCGGCGATCCATCGACGAGTAGAGGCAGTAGCGACCCAGATCGTTGTCTGCAATTTCCTTCTTCTCTTGCCCCTATGTCTTCCAGGCTTTGCCGCATGTGGCATTTTAAATTATCCGGAATATGTAAGACAATTATTATATGCGCCATTGTAAATTTGTCGTCATACTATCCATTGCCATTTTATTTGTGGTCGTATTATCCGTTGCCCTATGTGGTAATTTAAATTAGGGCAGAATACTAGCTGAACACATTAACAAAGCAAATGCTACCACGGGATCACAAGCAAACACCCTCCATCTAGGTGCTTTAATTAACCCATTAATGGAGAAGTTGTGAGTGAGGCGGGCGGCGGCTGGTGCATGGAGGTCAAAGAGCTCGCTCCCGGTGAGCATGGGCGGATATGCTGCTCGCACGTATCCCGTCGAGCCTGCGAGGTGGACAGGATGCACGTGTCTCGTCGAGCCTGCACGGCGGACTGCTCGCACGCGTCCCGTCGAAGCTGCACAGTGGACTTCTCGCGCTCGTCCCGTCTAATCAAACAGCTGCACGCATGCCACCAAGTATGGTTAAATTTCGACATGGTAAATATAGTACAACCGTTTGTGATATTAATGTGTCAGCTTTTTTTCAAAAAGGACTTCGTTGGCTACTAATGTGTGCGCCTCTTCTCAAAATGGACGATTTTTCTTACAATGGCATATATGTGTCATGTCATGAAACCATGCCAAGTTTCATGTTTTTTTGGGTGACTTTTTTATTTACTGGGATTTAAAAACCGAGATTCTCATTGTTTCAGGACGACGACAAGTTTGTACTTCATTCTCATTACTTAAACGAGACCTAAACATGCACCTAATGACACATGTACGTTTTCCCTCCCATTTTGCTTCACTGGAGCAAGTGGTTGTAGTTCAAATTTGAATTATGGACTACATTAAATGCATAGAAAACTTAGTAATTAGTAATATATATACAATGGCCAAACGAACCCTGAATAGGTGAGAAGAGGCATCGATTATCGTTTCACCCACAAGAGGGGCATGTTTCCCTACCAGAACCACAAGGTTTGCGACAGGCTCCAGTTTGTAAAAGTATTGTAATATAGCTTCGCCCAAATTGGACAATTATATATACCATGTAGTGACACCATACCAACTTTCACGATTTCCTCGTGAGTTTTGGATTTACAGACATTTAAAAACCGAGATTCGCAATGTTTGTGGCCAGGCCAGGACGGCGAGACGGTTGAATTTGTTCCCATTCATTACATGGGACCTAAACATGCACCCCAAAGGAAACATGTACGTTTTTTCTATCTATTTTCGTGCACTGGAGCATGTATTTGTAATTCGGATTTGAATGATGGACATTAAATGCCTAGAAAACTCAATTAATGAATAAAAAAGGTCAAACAAACCCTAAATAATTTTAAAGTTCAGCCCGAATCTCCAGTTGTTCTGTGTCGCATGTAGAAGAAAATACGAGGCTGGAAGAGGGAGTGATTATCGTTTGGCCCACAAGGGGACACGTTTCCCTATCGAAACCATCAGGGTTCTTGCGACAGGCTCCGGTTTGTAAGAGGTTTGTAATAAACCTTGGCCCAAATTGGCAATGTTTTTACCACGACATATATGTGCCATGACATGACACCTTGCCACCTTTGATGACTTTCTGGTGAGTTTAGGATTTATGGGGACTTAAAAACCGAGATTTGAAATGTTTGACGAAGAGCCAGGACACCGGTACGGTTGTAATTCGTTCCCATTCCTGGCATGAGACCTAAACATGCACCCAAGGACACATGTATAATTTTTCTAGCCATTTTGGTGAACTGGAGCATGTATTTGTAGTTTAGATTTGAATTATGGACATTAAATGCCTAGGAAACTCAATTAGTGCATAAAAAGTCCAAACGAACCCTGAATAAGTTTAAATTTCAGCACGGATATCCTGTGGTTCCATGTTGCCGTGGAAGAAAATACAAGGCGAAAAGAGGCAGTGATTACGTTTCGCCCACAAGGGGAACATGTTTCCCTATCAGAACCACGAGGCTTCTTTGAGAGAAGCTCCAGTTTTTGTAAGAGGTTTGTAATAAAGCTTGGCCCAAATTGGACAATGTTTTTACCATGACATCTATGTTCCATGACGTGACACCATGCCACCTTTGATGACTTTCTGGTGAGTTTAGAATTTATGGGGACTTATAAACCTAGATTCGAAATGTTTGAGTACGAGCCATGACACCAGTACAGTTGTAATTAGTTCACATTCCTGGCATGGGACGTAAACATGCACCCAAGGACACATGTATAATTTTTCTAGCCCTTTTGGTGAACTGGAGCATGTATTTGTAGTTCAGATTTTAATTATGGACATTAAATGCCTAGGAAACTCAATTCGTGTATAAAAAGGCCAAACGAACCCTGAATACGTTTAAATTTTAGCATGGATATCCTGTTGTTCCATGTTGCCCGTAGAAGAAAATACAAGGTGAAAAGAGGCAGTGATTATGTTTCACCCACAAGGGGGACACGTTTCCCTATCGGCACCACGAGGCTTCTTTGAGAGAAGCTCCGGTTTGTAAGAGGCATGTAATAAAACTTGCACCACAATGGATGAAAAAAATTCCTCGACATATAAGTGCGATGTTGTGACACCATGACAGGTTTCATGATTTTCAGCTTAGTTTTGGATTTACGGGGATTTAAAAACCAATATTCCTCTCACAAAATGTTTTCAAATAGCACACGGTACACTCACGAAAGCCGATATTCAATGAAAGCTTCATGGAAACCATATTTTAAAGTTTCATAAAAATCTGAAAAGAAAATGTGGGATGTTAAGAAGGTGATGTTTTATTGCGACACAAAATTTCAAGTTAAAAAACATTATGAGATGTGAGCTATGAAAAAGACAAATTCTACCCTGAATAGTGACATTACTATTTGGCACTATTCAACAATGATTTTGTCTTTTTCATAGCTCACAACTCTTAATGTGTTTAAACTTGAAATTTTGTGTGCCAATAAAACATCATCTTCTTAACATCCCGCATTTTTTTGAAACTTCAAAACATCTTTTTCTCGTGGTTTTCACCGGTTTCCACCGAATGTTGGTTTCCGTACAATATCCCCCCCTCCCCCTGCTGCGCGCGCGATCTGAGTCATGTGTTCTGACTGGCCAGAACCCAAACCCCACGGATCGTACATGTGCACCATTGGATTCTCCCAGATCGAACGGCAACCCTGAGCCCTTTCAACAGCACATGCCATACATGTGTAAGCAGTGTGCGCATGCGTCGTGTAGCTCACGCTTCCTTCTCTACTAGGTTTTCACTCAAAACAGGCTACCGTTTCTCGCCACTCCTCTCATCGGTTTCCCACCTCTTCTCCCAGATATGCATGATGTAGATGTTTGTTTAATTCTTATAGTTCATCTCATCCAAAATCAATTAGTTTTGTAAAAAACTATTTTAAGATTCATGGAATTGTGCATTGCAAAGGTAAAAACAAATAGTGGCAATTCATTTAGAAAAAGAGGTTTGGGCAATTAATATATGGAAGATTCTAGAGAACAAAGGAGAAGTGCTTGTGCTTAGAGGTTTGTGCATTATGCTTAAGTTCAACCATGGAGTCTTCTAGATTGTACATGTGGCAGAATCTGGTGGAATGTATATGACATCCAACGGCAAGTGGTGCTCGGATTTGCCATCTTTGTACCGTCAAATTGACTTCATCCAACGAGCAACTTCCATAGTTATTCGCACAATATATATGTGTATAGATATATAGATATATATATATAGATGTGTCCCATGCTAGACAAAATAAAGTTTGAGCGCATGCATGGGACGACCCCCCCCCCCCCCCCGCTGCTGCCTCGAAGTTGGGAAACTGACATCATAGGTATTGAACCAGGCTTGGAGTCGGGTACGGTGTTCGATTTGTAATGTACTTGGCGTGGCCCATCGAAGTTGTGCATTTAGGATTTAAACACATCATACACCATCGTACCCATACATATTTTCGGGCCGCATGCAGTGTATACGGGGTCTTATGATCGACCACGTCTCCCCTATGATGTTTCTTGTGATGACACGGATATATGTGGGCTCCCCGAGTGTATATATATATATATATATATATATATATATATATATCATCCCTTTGACCGATAATGAGGTGTATGTGTTTTCCATCAATGGATTCCTCCTAGTTCATCTTAGGGCCGGTCACCGTCAAATGTTGGTCAACCAAAACTCGAGGTCATGAGTTGTCAGGATTCCATCCCAGATGCTCCAATTGCTGGGTTTGACCTACATCAAACGCTGCGTAAGTATCTCGTCCTTAACTACCTTGCCTTCATGGTTGTTGTCTGTATAGAGAGGTAGGCACCACATCTAAATTGTACATTATTCTATATTGAAAACACACATCACCCCTTCCCAACGTACATCATTTTGGGCCGCATGCAAGAGGTGCTGGTTTTGTGGTCCCTCTCGTGTGATGTTTATGATGGTTCAATCTATTGGCCCAAGCGGTTTATCGATAACAACAATTGTCATTTGACCAAACGAAAGATTAATTGGTCTGTCTTATGGTAGGTCATGTCAACATGCATGTATGACCAAAGTATCGATCATTATGTGCATCCGTCCCACTGACACGAAGTGGGAGGTGGTGGGCCAAGCATCCTAGCTAGGTACGACATTATGTCATTATATATATCCTAGCTAGGTGGTTGTTAGGGTGCTTTCGGGTTTGCGAGGCAGGTGCCACCAAAGTTATGCACTGTGTATTTAAAGTTTTAAACATCCCCAATATTCGTACGTATATTTGGCCACTTCCAGGTGGTTCTTGACTTCTGGCCCCTCTCATCGATCTTCAATGACGAGCCCAACCATGGGCCCATGGGGTCAAAGTTGTGCATTGGAATTCTAAACATCACATACCACCCTTTTCACTCATATATATTTGAACCACATGCTGGTGTGGCTGTCTTTTGACCATCCCTAACGTTATATTTTGCTGGAAAGACTCTGATGATCCTCAACGGGCATGGGGTATAATATTTGAACCGTGTGCGATACAAGTGCGATGTGAATCACCACAACTGCGCAAGCGCGAGCAAATTAAGGTGGAGGTACCGGCTCAATCATGTGCGATTCAAGTGCGCTGAAATCACCACGACCGCGCAAGCGTGAGAAAAGGGTGGAGGTACTGGCTTAACCATGTGCGATGCAAGTGCGTTGTAAAACCACCACCTGTGGAAGCTAAAGGCGGGTAAGTTTATTTGGAAATTAGGACGAACCGTGTGCGATAGACCAGCTAGCTAGAAATATAAAAAACAAACTACCCGCCTTAAGCATTGCAAAAATTGGCGGATCCTTGCCACTTTTCCTTATTATCATACATGCATATTGTTATTAGACCATGCGCGATCTTGGGCACTCCCGCCCCACATCAATTCCTTTACCCAAATTTTAGTAGTTGTCGTACTTCAACCGTCGCCCACACTCCTCCAACACCGACCTTATAATAAAATTTTAGTAGCTGAGGCATTTGAACCGTCGCCCTCACTCGACCACCACCATATTCACCCACCATTACTAAAATTTTCAGTATCCGCGGCGTATCCTCAAACACCACGCCCCCCCTCCATAGTCCCCACCCGCCCCCTCCCCCTTAGAACCCTAGCTCGCGGCCACCACCGGCGCCGCCGCCAACCCTGCCGGTATGCCCGTTCCTCCTAGCTTAGATAATAAAGTTCAGGTTATCCAGCGATTCCCATATGGTCGCCCCACTCCCCTGAGTTTTTAGATGAGGCCTGCGGTGTCCCTCCCTGCCAGATCCACATGCCCTGCTCCAGAATGTTGCAGCCTAAGCTCGACCACGTATCCTTGGGAGCCCGACGAGCGTTCGGCCAAGAAGAGGTTTATCATGGCCTCTCCGGCGGACGTCGGCGAGGTGGACGCCATTCGCCCTGACCTGTCGATCCTGAAGCAACACATCCCCGTGGAAGCCGGCGAAGATGTTGACTATGTTGCGATGCCGAAGGCTTCATGTTAGCGGGCTAGCGTATTACTGTATCTCGGGAAAGTTGGCTACGACATCAAGCTCGTCCACACCGACGGCTTCACGCAGGCTATGTCACAGGTTAAGTGATCCATCCCCAACCCCTCTGGTTCAACCGCCGTCGATCTCTTCGACGGCCCTGCCACTGATCTCCTCCGCCAAGCGGTCAAGGATTTGCGAGCTTTATATGCCATCGAGCCCATTTTGTCACTTCTAAAGGACATGTTCTACGGCGGCGGCTTGGGATCCTCAATTGCCAAGTTAGATCTCGTCGACCACGACCATGAGGAGGGCACCCACGAAGGTTCTTCCAAGGTGAAATAGCCCATCTGTGACATCAAATAGTGCACCATGGGTTTGTGCTCTTCCAACTGGAAGGATCCCGTCCATGAAATGTGAGGCAACATTCTATCAGCAAATATTACCTTTTCTAGCTTGCCAACCCGTACCCTTTCTTGTAGTAGCATTTGCCATGATGTGCTTTAACTTTGCCGTGTTTAATTATTTCAGTTATGCAAAAATGTATTGTTCAATAGGTCTATGTGATGTTTAAGTATGAATTGTCCACTTTAGTTTCACAAATGGCTATATTTGGTTGTTTATAGTGAGTAGATGCCTTGTTTATCTGTATTTGGTTGTTAGGTTGGTTGGAGTGACCATTTTTTCAGTTATCAAGCAGATGCCTTCTTTATCTATATTTGGTTCTTAGTTTGGTTGCAGTGAGTATTTGTCCAGTTATCAAGCAGATGCCTTGTTTATCTATAGTTGGTTGATAGGTTGCTTTTTTAGAATTTTTCCAGTTATCAAGCAGATGAATTGTTTATCTGTATTTGGTTGTTAGGTTCCTTTTTTTAGCATTTCTCCAGTTATCAAGCAGACGCCATGTTTATCTTTATATGCTTGTTAGGTTGGTTGTAGTGAGCATTTGTCCAGTTTTCTAGCATATGCCTTGTTTATCTGTATTTGCTTGTTAGGTTGGTTGCAGTGAAAGCCGTTTCCCACCATGAGTCTACGTGGTAGTTCATCCTCCGGATTACAGAGGGAGTCTAAGCCGTCTATGTTTCGTCTCAGAAGGAAGGAGGACCCATCTGGGGCCGTGACCGGCAAGGGAACTGTGGCGGGCGGGACTCTCATAAGTCCTCCAGTCCGCCGCATTCTTCCTGGCATGATTGCGCCTTTCAATAACCCGCTCTTCGATCCTGAAGCAACGTCTGCAGCAACCGCGTGCTCTCCGTCGATGTCGTCCGCTGGCGATGGGGGTGAAAAAGGGGGGCCGATGAGGTCCCTACCCACCCGAAGTCGTTCGGTGGCGATGTGATGGTGCCTGCGCAGATTTCCGGAGGTCAGATCAAGCCGGCGGGAGAGTTTGATCACACCAGCAACTGGGATGAGAGGGAAAGTGTGGGGCTGGATGGTCCGGAGGTCAGTATTGGCGGTGGGGTGAACCTAGATGATGATGTTGTTGTGGAAGAGGAACCTGCAGTGGAGCCGGTCGCGGCGCCGCCGCGATGGAGATTGCTCGGCCGTTACGTCAGCATCGGACGGCCAAACGTCAACGACATGACGGGACACTTCAGCGAGGTCTGGAAGGTACGAACAGGCCTCAATATTGCAAGGATTAAGAACAATTGGTATGTGGTGACCTTCTTCTCCGAGGGAGATTACAACTTTGTAGCAAGAGGAGGACCTTGGATTTTCAAGGGAAACGCACTCATTGTTGGCCCGTTCAGGGAAGGAGAGCAGCCTTCTGAGGCTGTACTGAATTCAGTCCCGATCTGGGTCCGTGTATACAACGTTCCGTGGGGAAAGCAGACTATTGCGTATGGCGAATTTCTTGCAGGCTTGTTGGGTACCGTCATGGAGGTGGATGTTGAGGCTGATGGGAGCAGGGTTCGCGAGTTCTTGCGTATCCGTGTGGACCTGCCACTTGGCCGCCGGCTCCAGACCAAAATTACCATCGGCAAGGACCCGGCGAAACAAGTTATCTACCCACTCCGGTACGAGAGGGTGCCCCTCTACTGCTTCTGGTGTGGATTCATAGGCCACAATGGCAACCAGTGCGAGAAGAAAAGGTTGGGTGTTCCGACCCGAGCATATCATGAAGGGTTGCGGTGCTCTCCGTACAGAAATTTTGAGAATAGATCAACGTTTGTGGCACCCGGAACCCAGCCTGCAGCAAGACAGGGGCTGAACTTTGCTAGTAATGCTCCCTCTGAGGTTCTTGGAAAGCCAAGAGAGAGGCGTAGAGGGAAGGGAAATCAAGAGCAGCAGCAAACACCAGAGATACCAGTACGGGTTGATGCTCACGACGGTTTTGGCGAACACAGTAGCTCTGACGGACACAACATGGATACAGACCTTTCTGATCGTGTTTTAGCTATGCGCGTACACTTGGTTGGGCAGAGAGCTGAGGCCAGCAGAGTCCGTACGGTGCGGCCATCATCTGAACCTCCAGAGTTCGTCTTCCTTGGAGGTAGAATACCTGTGCCCCTGCCACTTTCAGTACGCCCACCTGGGAGTGAGGCGAGCCACAGCAGCAACCTTGGGAGCAAGGATATGATCCCGGCCATGCGTAACCTTCACGACACCTCGGATTTCTCTTCTGCTGAATCCGATCAATACATGCAAGAGGCTGATTCTGTTTTGGGGAAGAGATTTTCACGTGGGCAAGCGTCCGACGACCTGAATCCCAACCAGGGAGCTATGGTGGTGCATGCAAAGAGGGGCGTTGGCAACAAGCAGAAATGAGGGAAGATTCAGCAGAGTGGCAAAGGCAAGAACCAAGATGAGGAGAAGATGGACTCAGACGGCATGGATGGAGTGGAGGCAACCGGCCTTGGGGCCGCTGGTAAACTGACGGGGTCGGGTGCGCCGCCCCGTCAGGAGCAATGAATTGGCTAAGTTGGAACTACCGGGGGGTGGGGAATCCCTCGACAGTTCGTGATCTTGCGTCTCTTGTTATGACGCATTCCCCAAGTCTTGTTTTCTTATGTGAGACTAGGCAGAATAAAAATAAGATGTATCGTTTGCGTAATAGGTTAGGGATTTCTGGTTTTGAAGGAGTCAGTAGTAATGGTCGTAGTGGCGGCCTAGCACTATTCTGGCATGAGTCTATGTATGTAGATGTGCAAGAAGCAAACGAAAGATTGATTGATGTGTATTTGCGTGTGTCACCGGACAAGCCATTATGGAGAGCTACATTTGTTTATGGCGAACCGAGAGTAGAAAATAGACACACGATGTGGGATAAGCTCAAAGGTCTGCATGAAGGAAATATGCCCTAGAGGCAATAATAAAGTTATTATTTATTTCCTTATGGCATGATAAAAGTTTATTATTCATGCTAGAATTGTATTAACCGGAAACATAATACATGTGTGAATACATAGACAAAACAGAGTGTCACTAGTATGCCTCTACTTGACTAGCTCGTTAATCAAAGATGGTTATGTTTCCTAATCATGGACAAAGAGTTGTTATTTGATTAACGGGGTCACATCATTAGTTGAATGATCTGATTGACTTGACCCATTCCGTTAGCTTAGCACTTGATCGTTTAAGTATGTTGCTATTGCTTTCTTCATGACTTATACATGTTCCTGTAACTATGAGATTATGCAACTCCCGTTTACCGGAGGAACACTTTGGGTGCTACCAAACGTCACAACGTAACTGGGTGATTATAAAGGAGTACTACAGGTGTCTCCAAAGGTACATGTTGGGTTGGCGTATTTCGAGATTAGGTTTTGTCACTCCGATTGTCGGAGAGGTATCTCTAGGCCCTCTCGGTAATGCACATCACTTAAGCCTTTCAAGCATTGCGACTAATGAGTTAGTTGTGGGATGATGTATTACAGAACGAGTAAAGAGACTTGCCAGTAACGAGATTGAACTAGGTATGGGATACCGACGATCGAATCTCGGGCAAGTAACATACCGATGACAAAGGGAACAACGTATGTTGTTATGCGGTCTGACCGATAAAGATCTTCGTAGATATGTAGGAGCCAATATGGGCATCCAGGTCCTGCTATTGGTTATTGACCGGAGACGTGTCTCGGTCATGTCTACATTGTTCTCGAACCCGTAGGGTCCGCACGCTTAAGATTATGATGACAGTTATTATGAGTTTTGATGTACCGAAGGTTGTTCGGAGTCCCGGATGTGATCATGGACATGACGAGGAGTCTCGAAATGGTCGAGACATAAAGATTGATATATTGGAAGCCTATGTTTGGATATCAGAAGTGTTCCAGGTGAAATTGGGATTTTACCGGAGTACCGGGAGGTTACCGGAACCCCCGGAAGCTAGATGGGCCTTAATGGGCCTTAGTGGAAAAGAGAAGGGGCAGCCCAAAGTGGGCCGCGCGCCCCTCCCCTCCCTTGGTCCGAATAGGACAAGGAGAGGGGGCCGACCCCCTTTCTCTTTTCCCCCCTCCGCGAGTCCTATTCCAACTAGGATTGGGGGAGGGGAATCCTACTCCCAGAGGGAGTAGGACACTCCTGGCGCGCCTATGATGGCCGGCCTCCCCCCTTTGGTCCTTTATATACGGAGGCAGGGGCACCCCAGAACAACACAAGTTGATCCACGTGATCATATTCTTAGCCGTGTGCGGTGCCCCCTTCCACCATAGTCCTCAATAATATTGTAGCGGAGTTTAGGCGAAGCGCTACTGCAGTAGTGCATCAAGATCGTCACCACGCCATCGTGCTGACGTAACTCTTCCCCGACACTTTGCTGGATCGGAGCCCGGGGATCGTCATCGAGCTGAACGTGTGCTAGAACTTGGAGGTGCCATAGTTTCGGTGCTTGATCGGTCGGGCCGTGGAGACGTACGACTACATCAACCAAACGCTTCCGTTGTCGATCTACAAGGTACGTAGATCATACTCCCCCCTCTCATTGCTATGCATCACCATGATCTTGCGTGAGCGTAGGAAATTTTTGAAATTACTACGAAACCCAACAGTGGCATCCGAGCCTGGGTTTTATATGTTGATGTTATATGCACGAGTAGAACACAAGTGAGTTGTGGGCGATATAAGTCATACTGCTTACCAGCATGTCATACTTTGGTTCGGCGGTATTGTTGAATGAAGCGGCCCGGACCGACATTACGCATACGCTTACGCGAGACCGGTTCTCCCGACGTGCTTTGCACATAGGTGGCTTGCGGGTGACAGTTTCTCCAACTTTAGTTGAACTGAGTGTGGCTACGCCCGGTCCTTGCGAAGGTTAAAACAGCACCAACTTGACAAACTATCGTTGTGGTTTTGATGCGTAGGTAAGATTGGTTCTTGCTTAAGCCCGTAGCATCCACATAAAACATGCAACAACAAAGTAGAGGACGTCTAACTTGTTTTTGCAGGGCATGTTGTGATGTGATATGGTCAAGTCATGATGCTACGATGGTGATCATGACGGTGCTTCAGAGATGGAAATCACAAGCACAAGATGATGATGGCCATATCATATCACTTATATTGATTGCATGTGATGTTTATCTTTTATGCATCTTATCTTGCTTTGATTGACGGTAGCATTATAAGATGATCTCTCACTAAATTATCAAGAAGTGTTCTCCCTAAGTATGCACCATTGCGAAAGTTCTTCGTGCTGAGACACCACGTGATGATCGGATGTGATAGGCTCTACGTTCAAATACAACGGGTGCAAAACAGTTGCACACGCGGAATACTCAGGTTATACTTGACGAGCCAAGCATATACAGATATGGCCTCGGAACACGGAGACCGAAAGGTCGAGCGTGAATCATATAGTAGATATGATCAACATAGTGATGTTCACCAATGAAACTACTCCATCTCACGTGATGATCGGACATGGTTTAGTTGATTTGGATCACGTAATCACTTAGAGGATTAGAGGGATGTCTATCTAAGTGGGAGTTCTTTAAGTAATATGATTAATTGAACCTAAATTTATCATGAACTTAGTACCTGAGAGTATCTTGCTTGTTTATGTATGATTGTAGATAAATGGCCCGTGCTGTTGTTCCGTTGAATTTTAATGCGTTCCTTGAGAAAGCAAAGTTGAAAGATGATGGTAGCAATTACACGGACTGGGTCCGTAACTTGAGGATTATCCTCATTGCTGCTTAGAAGAATTATGTCCTGGAAGCACCGCTGGGTGCCAGGCCTGCTGCTGGAGCAACACCAGATGTTGTGAACGTCTGGCAGAGCAAAGCTGATGACTACTCGATAGTTCAGTGTGCCATGCTTTACGGCTTAGAACCGGGACTTCAACGACGTTTTGAACGTCATGGAGCATATGAGATGTTCCAGGAGTTGAAGTTAATATTTCAAGCAAATGCCCGGATTGAGAGATATGAAGTCTCCAATAAGTTCTATAGCTGCAAGATGGAGGAGAACAGTTCTGTCAGTGAGCATATACTCAAAATGTCTGGGTATAATAATCACTTGATTCAGATGGGAGTTAATCTCCCAGATGATTGCGTCATTGACAGAATTCTCCAATCACTGCCACCAAGCTACAAGAGCTTCGTGATGAACTATAATATGCAAGGGATGAATAAGACTATTCCCGAGCTCTTCGCAATGCTGAAAGCTGCGGAGGTAGAAATCAAAAAGGAGCATCAAGTGCTGATGGTCAACAAGACCACTAGTTTCAAGAAAAAGGGCAAAGGGAAGAAGAATGGGAACTTCAAGAAGGACAGCAAGCAAGTTGCTGCTCAAGAGAAGAAACCCAAGTCTGGACCTAAGCCTGAAACTGAGTGCTTCGACTGCAAGCAGACTGGTCACTGGAAGTGGAACTGCCCCAAGTATTTGGTGGATAAGAAGGATGGCAAGGTGAACAAAGGTATATGTGATATACATGTTATTGATGTGTACCTTACTAATGCTCGCGGTAGCACCTGGGTATTTGATACTGGTTCTGTTGCTAATATTTGCAACTCGAAACAGGGGCTACGTATTAAGCGAAGATTGGCTAAGGACGAGGTGACGATGCGCGTGGGAAACGGTTCCAAAGTCGATGTGATCGCGGTCGGCACGCTACCTCTACATCTACCTTCGGGATTAATATTAGACCTAAATAATTGTTATTTGATGCCGGCGTTGAGCATGAACATTATTTCTGGATCTTGTTTGATGCGAGACGGTTATTCATTTAAATCAGAGAATAATGGTTGTTCTATTTATATGAGTAATATCTTTTATGGTCATGCACCCTTGAAGAGTGGTCTATTCTTATTGAATCTCGATAGTAGTAACACACATATTCATAGTGTTAAAACCAAAAGATGCAGAGTTGATAATGATAGTGCAACTTATTTGTGGCACTGCCGTTTAGGTCATATCGGTGTAAAGCGCATGAACAAACTCCATACTGATGGACTTTTGGAACCACTTGATTATGAATCACTTGGTACTTGCAAACCGTGCCTTATGGGCAAGATGACTAAAAAGCCGTTCTCCGGTACTATGGAGAGAGCAACAGATTTGTTGGAAATCATACATACAGATGTATGTGGTCCGATGAATATTGAGGCTCGTGGCGGATATCGTTATTTTCTCACCTTCACAGATGACTTAAGCAGATATGGGTATATCTACTTAATGAAACATAAGTCTGAAACGTTTGAAAAGTTCGAAGAATTTCAGAGTGAAGTTGAAAATCATCGTAACAAGAAAATAAAGTTTCTACGATCTGATCGTGGAGGAGAATATTTGAGTTACGAGTTTGGTGTACATTTGAAACAATGCGGAATAGTTTCGCAACTCACGCCACCCGGAACACCACAGCGTAATGGTGTGTCTGAACGTCATAATCGTACTTTACTAGATATGGTGCGATCATGATGTCTCTTATTGATTTACCGCTATCGTTTTGGGGTTATTCTTTAGAGACGGTCGCATTCACGTTAAATAGGGCACCATCAAAATCCGTTGAGACGACGCCTTATGAACTATGGTTTGGCAAGAAACCAAAGTTGTCGTTTCTGAAAGTTTGGGGCTGCGATGCTTATGTGAAAAAGCTTCAACCTGATAAGCTCGAACCCAAATTGGAGAAATGTGTCTTCATAGGATATCCAAAGGAGACTATTGGATACACCTTCTATCACAGATCCGAAGGCAAGACTTTGGTTGCTAAGTTCGGAAACTTTCTGGAGAAGGAGTTTCTCTCGAAAGAAGTGAGTGGGAGGAAAGTAGAACTTGACGAGGTAACTGTACCTTCTCCCTTATTGGAAGGTAGTGCATCACAGAAAACTGTTTCTATGACACCTACACCAATTAGTGAGGAAGCTAATGATGATGATCATGAAACTTCAGAACAAGATACTACTGAACCTCGTAGATCAACCAGAGTAAGATCCGCACCAGAGTGGTACGATAATCCTGTTCTGGAAGTCATGCTATTAAATCATGATGAACCTACGAACTATGAAGAAGCAATGGTGAGCCCAGATTCCGCAAAATGGCTTGAAGCCATGAAATCTGAGATGGGATCCATGTATGAGAACAAAGTGTGGACTTTGGTTGACTTGCCCAATGATCGGCAAGCAATTGAGAATAAATGGATCTTCAAGAAGAAGACTGACGCCGATGGTAATATTACTGTCTACAAAGCTCGACTTGTCACAAAAGGGTTTCGGCAAGTTCAAGGGATTGACTACGATGAGACCTTCTCACCCGTAGCGATGCTTAAGTCTGTCCGAATCATGTTAGCAGTTGCCGCATTTTATGATTATGAAATTTGGCAGATGGATGTCAAAACTGCATTCCTGAATGGATTTCTGGAAGAAGAGTTGTATATGATGCAACCGGAAGGTTTTGTCGATCCAAAGGGAGCTAACAAGGTGTGCAAGCTCCAGCGATCCATTTATGGACTGGTGCAAGCCTCTCGGAGTTGGAATAAATGCTTTGATAGTGTGATCAAAGCATTTGGTTTTGTACAGACTTTTGGAGAAGCCTGTATTTACAAGAAAGTGAGTGGGAGCTCTGTAGCATTTCTGATATTATATGTGGATGACATATTACTGATTGGAAATGATATAGAATTTCTGGATAGCATAAAAGGATACTTGAATAAAAGTTTTTCAATGAAAGACCTCGGTGAAGCTGCTTACATATTAGGCATAAAGATCTATAGAGATAGATCGAGACGTTTAAAGGTACGAACAGGCCTCAATATTGCAAGGATTAAGAACAATTGGTATGTGGTGACCTTCTTCTCCGAGGGAGATTACAACTTTGTAGCAAGAGGAGGACCTTGGATTTTCAAGGGAAACGCACTCATTGTTGGCCCGTTCAGGGAAGGAGAGCAGCCTTCTGAGGCTGTACTGAATTCAGTCCCGATCTGGGTCTGTGTATACAACGTTCCGTGGGGAAAGCAGACTATTGCGTATGGCGAATTTCTTGCAGGCTTGTTGGGTACCGTCATGGAGGTGGATGCTGAGGCTGATGGGAGCAGGGTTCGCGAGTTCTTGCGTATCCGTGTGGACCTGCCACTTGGCCGCCGGCTCCAGACCAAAATTACCATCGGCAAGGACCCGGCGAAAGAAGTTATCTACCCACTCCGGTACGAGAGGGTGCCCCACTACTGCTTCTGGTGTGGATTCATAGGCCACAATGGCAACCAGTGCGAGAAGAAAAGGTTGGGTGTTCCGACCTGAGCATATCATGAAGGGTTGCGGTGCTCTCCGTACAGAAATTTTGAGAATAGATCAACGTTTGTGGCACCCGGAACCCAGCCTGCAGCAAGACGGGGGCTGAACTTTGCTAGTAATGCTCCCTCTGAGGTTCTTGGAAAGCCAAGAGAGAGGCGTAGAGGGAAGGGAAATCAAGAGCAGCAGCAAACACCAGAGATACCAGTACGGGTTGATGCTCACGACGGTTTTGGCGAACACAGTAGCTCTGACGGACACAACGTGGATACAGACCTTTCTGATCGTGTTTTAGCTATGCGCGTACACTTGGTTGGGCAGAGAGCTGAGGCCAGCAGAGTCCGTACGGTGCGGCCATCATCTGAACCTCCAGAGTTCATCTTCCTTGGAGGTAGAATACCTGTGCCCCTGCCACTTTCAGTACGCCCACCTGGGAGTGAGGCGAGCCACAGCAGCAACCTTGGGAGCAAGGATATGATCCCGGCCATGCGTAACCTTCACGACACCTCGGATTTCTCTTCTGCTGAATCCGATCAATACATGCAAGAGGCTGATTCTGTTTTGGGGAAGAGATTTTCACGTGGGCAAGCGTCCGATGACCTGAATCCCAACCAGGGAGCTATGGTGGTGCATGCAAAGAGGGGCGTTGGCAACAAGAAGAAACGAGGGAAGATTCAGCAGAGTGGCAAAGGCAAGAACCAAGATGAGGAGAAGATGGACTCAGACGGCATGGATGGAGTGGAGGCAACCGGCCTTGGGGCCGCTGGTAAACTGACGGGGTCGGGTGCGCTGCCTCGTCAGGAGCAATGAATTGGCTAAGTTGGAACCGCCGGGGGGGGCGGGGAATCCCTCGACAGTTCATGATCTTGCGTCTCTTGTTATGACGCATTCCCCAAGTCTTGTTTTCTTATGTGAGACTAGGCAGAATAAAAATAAGATGTATTATTTGCGTAATAGGTTAGGGATTTCTGGTTTTGAAGGAGTCAGTAGAAATGGTCGTAGTGGCGGCCTAGCACTATTCTGGCATGAGTCTATGTATGTCGATGTGCAAGAAGCAAACGAAAGATTGATTGACGTGTATTTGTGTGTGTCACCGGACAAGCCATTATGGAGAGCTACATTTGTTTATGGCGAACCGAGAGTAGAAAATAGACACATGATCTGGGATAAGCTCAAAGGTCTGCATGAAGGAAATATGCCCTAGAGGCAATAATAAAGTTATTATTTATTTCCTTATGTCATGATAAAAGTTTATTATTCATGCTAGAATTGTATTAACCGGAAACATAATACATGTGTGAATACATAGACAAAACAGAGTGTCACTAGTATGCCTCTACTTGACTAGCTCGTTAATCAAAGATGGTTATGTTTCCTAATCATGGACAAAGAGTTGTTATTTGATTAATGGGGTCACATCATTAGTTGAATGATCTGATTGACTTGACCCATTCCGTTAGCTTAGCACTTGATCGTTTAAGTATGTTGCTATTGCTTTCTTCATGACTTATAAATGTTCCTGTAACTATGAGATTATGCAACTCCCGTTTACCGGAGGAACACTTTGGGTGCTACCAAACGTCACAACGTAACTGGGTGATTATAAAGGAGTACTACAGGTGTCTCCAAAGGTACATGTTGGGTTGGCGTATTTCGAGATTAGGTTTTGTCACTCCGATTGTCGGAGAGGTATCTCTGGGCCCTCTCGGTAATGCACATCACTTAAGCCTTGCAAGCATTGCGACTAATGAATTAGTTGGCGGGATGATGTATTACAGAACGAGTAAAGAGACTTGCCTGTAACGAGATTGAACTAGGTATGGGATACCGACGATCGAATCTCGGGCAAGTAACATACCGATGACAAAGGGAACAACGTATGTTGTTATGCGGTCTGACCGATAAAGATCTTCGTAGAATATGTAGGAGCCAATATGGGCATCCAGGTCCCGCTATTGGTTATTGACCGGAGACGTGTCTCGGTCATGTCTACATTGTTCTCGAACCCGTAGGGTCCGCACGCTTAAGGTTACGATGACAGTTATTATGAGTTTTGATGTACCGAAGGTTGTTCGGAGTCCCGGATGTGATCACGGACATGACGAGGAGTCTCGAAATGGTCGAGACATAAAGATTGATATATTGGAAGCCTATGTTTGGATATCAGAAGTGTTCCGGGTGAAATTGGGATTTTACCGGAGTACCGGGAGGTTACCGGAACCCCCGGAAGCTAGATGGGCCTTAATGGGCCTTAGTGGAAAAGAGAAGGGGCAGCCCAAAGTGGGCCGCGCGCCCCTCCCCTCCCTTGGTCCGAATAGGACAAGGAGAGGAGGCCGGCCCCCTTTCTCTTTTCCCCCCTCCGCGAGTCCTATTCCAACTAGGATTGGGGGGGGGGGGAATCCTACTCCCAGAGGGAGTAGGACTCTCCTGGCGCGCCTATGATGGCCGGCCAGCCTCCCCCCTTTGGTCCTTTATATACGGAGGCAGGGGCACCCCAGAACAACACAAGTTGATCCACGTGATCATATTCTTAGCCGTGTGCGGTGCCCCCTTCCTCCATAGTCCTCGATAATATTGTAGCGGAGTTTAGGCGAAGCCCTACTGCAGTAGTGCATCAAGATCGTCACCACGCCGTCGTGCTGACGTAACTCTTCCCTGAAACTTTGTTGGAACGGAGTCCGGGGATCGTCATCGAGCTGAACGTGTGCTAGAACTCGGAGGTGCCGTAGTTTCGGTGCTTGATCGGTCGGGCCGTGGAGACGTACGACTACATCAACCAAACGCTTCCGTTGTCGATCTACAAGGTACGTAGATCATACTCCCCCCTCTCGTTGCTATGCATCACCATGATCTTGCGTGAGTGTAGGAAATTTTTGAAATTACTACGAAACCCAACACTGCATGCTCAGAGCGCTCTGCCATGGGTGATTATCGGTGACTTCAATGAGGCTATGTGGGATTTTGAGCATCAATCGGAAACTCCGAGACCTGCTGGTCAAATGATTAATTTTTGGGATGCACTTGAAGCTTGTGGCCTCACTGACCTTTGTTTTTCAGGTCACCCCTTCACATATGATAATAGGCGGAGTGGCCGGGCGAACGTCCAAGTTTGACTGGATAGAGCGGTGGCGTCCAATGACTGGAGAGACATGTTTATGCAAGCTTCGGTGGCGCACCTTGTGTCGCCGGCGTCGGACCATAGTCTGCTGCTCCTCAAGTTCTCGCTGGAACAGGACAGGCAGCCTCGCAGCAGCCGCCGGTACGAGTTGATGTGGGAGAGATCGCCGGCATTAGAGGCCATTATTGCAAATTCTTGGTCAAGCAAAGGTACAAAGAGGAACCTGGGAGATGTAAGGGAGGCCCTTGCTACTATTATGGCTGATCTACACACTTGGAGTAATAAAACTTTTGGCAATGTTACACATGAGCTAGAGAAGTCACGTACTAGGCTTGAGGAACTAACCAATATGAATGTAGACCGAGCTGAAATAAGACTGGAGATGGACAAGATGAATGAGCTATTATACAGGCAGGAAATGTTGTGGCTCCAGAGATCTCAGATTGGTTGGCTAGAGGAAGGGGATCGTAACACCAAGATGTTCCACAGGAAGGCGGTTTGGCGAGCGAGAAAGAATAAAATCCGTGCGTTGGTGGATGAGGCGGGTCTTATGCACACCGATTAGGCCACCATGCTACAGATGGTAAAAAGTTATTTTCATAATTTATTCACAGCTGACCCAATGTTGGATCCACATGATGTGTTATAGCTTATAAAACCCAAGGTGTCTATGGAGATGAATAATAATCTTTGCAAGGAATTTACCGATGAGGAGATTTCTAATGCAATGTTCCAGATAGGGCCCCTAAAGGCGCCGGGGCCGGATGGGTTCCCCGCGAGATTCTTCCAGCGGCATTGGGCGGTGATGAAGGATGACATAATTAATGTGGTTAAATTATTTTTTGCCTCTGGAGTCATGCCGGACGAGATAAACAGTACGGTCATTGTTTTGATACCCAAGATTGACTCGCCGTCCTGACTCACTGATTTTCGGCCTATCAGTCTCTGTAATGTCATATATAAGGTGATAGCCAAATTTCTGGTCAATAGGTTGAGGCCTATTTTGGATGAGTTGGTGTCCCAGAGCAGAGCGCCTTTGTACCAGGCAGATTAATTACAGATAATGCCTTAATCGCTTTTGAGTGTTTTCATGCGATCAAACAGGAGAAGGACCCGGAGCAGAGCTTTTGTGCCTATAAACTGGACCTGTCCAAGGCTTACGATCGGGTAGACTGGGTTTTCTTGGAGCGAGTGATGCAACAGATGGGTTTCTCTCACCGATGGGTGGATTGGATAATGAGGTGTGTCACCTCGGTGAGGTATTGTGTGAAAGTCAATGGAGCCCTCTCGGATTCATTCGCACCGTCTCGTGGACTACGACAGGGAGACCCCCTCTCACCTTTCCTATTCCTTTTTGTTGCTGACGGTCTTGATGCTATTCTAAAACAGGAGATTGCAGCCAACCGCCTCACTCCACTCTGGGTGTGCGCCCAAGCTCCAGGCATCTCACACCTCTTGTTCGCGGATGACACCTTATTGTTCTTTCGTGCTAATGGAGAGGAGGCTGCCCAAGTCAAAGAAGCTCTAAGTACATATGCTAGAGCTACGGGCCAGCTCATAAATCCTGCCAAGTGCTCTATAATGTTCAGCCCCAAATGTTCACAAGCTAACAAACAGGAGGTCATGCACAACTTGGACGTGGTGAATATGAGCTTTGAGGAAAAATATCTTGGCTTTCCAACGCCAAGTGGCCGCTTTTCAAAAGGGAAACTACACAATCTTCAGCAGCAACTGACAAAGAGAATTATACAGTGGGGGGGAATTGATGTCCCAAGCAGGATGTGAGGTTCTTATCAAGGCGATGGCGCAGGCCCTACCCACCTTCCTAATGAGTTTGTTTAAATTTCCTAGAAGCACCTACGATGATTTGGGGCGGATGATTCGTAGCTACTGGTGGGGCACGTACAGAGGCAAGAGGAAAACCCACTGGAAATCTTGGGACTCGTTGTTGAGGCCCAAATCGGCTGGGGGTATGGGATTCAAGGACTTCAGACTCTTCAACCAAGCAATGTTAGCTCAGCAAGCATGGCGTATTTTGGTCAACCCGGAATGTCTTTGTACGCGCATCTTGAAGGCAAGGTATTTCCCTAATGGACGATTAGAAGATAATGTTTTCACTAGCAACGCGTTGCAAACTTGGCAGGCCATTGTGCATGGGTTGGAATAGCTGAAGAAAGGCTTAGTCTGGCGCATCAGTAACGGGCAGTCGGTCCGAATTTGGCGGGACTCCTGGATACCACACCCTGTTGGTCGGCCACCAATTACCCAACAGGGAAGGTGCCGTCTTCGTCGAGTCTCAGAGCTCCTAGACGAGCATGGTGCATGGCGCGGAACCCTACTTCAACAGTACTTTTTGCCTGTTGAGGTTCATGAGTTACTAAAGATTAAAGCGTCCCCTCGGCTGGGGCAGATTTCCTTGCATGGGGTGCAGAACGTACTGGTATCTTCACCTTACGTAGCGCGTACCGGCTGGCGCTTGAGGACAAGCTTCGTCCCTCTTCAGTCGCAGCGAGCAGGGCACCGGACGGGCGACGTGCTGTCTGGGCATTATTATGGAGGTGCCCTGCTCCTCCTAAGGTGCGTGTGTTTGCATGGCATTTGGCTACTAATTCCCTTGCCACATGGTCTAATAAATTTAGTCGACACATGGAGGTTACTGATATATGACCATTATGTGGTCTCGAGCGCGAGGACACTTTTCATGTGTTTTGCAGGTGCCCTCGAGCGGTGCATTTGTGGCAGACTATGGTGGAGGTGTGGAGTATACCAGACATCAAGTCAGTCCGTAACACCGGCCCGGAGTGACTCCTGAACCTAATTGCAGAAAGCAATGAAGGGGACTGGCTGCGCATGATTATGCTGCTGTGGAGATGTTGGCATGTGTGCAACGAGATCAGTCATGACAAACCGGCGCCGCCTATGGAGAAATCTCGTTGCTTTTTGCAGAGCTACGTAACCTCACTGCTCGGGATCCAGCAGTATCCGCAGGGAGATTGGGACAAAGGGAAGATGACCATCCAATAAGAAGGTGCAGAACATCCCATATCGCATGTGGGAGGTGTGCCACGAACAGCCCACAAATGGAGTCCCCCACCCGCCAACTGGATGAAGCTGAATGTCGACGACTCCTTTTTCCATGATGACGGGAGGGCCGGGACAGGAATAGTGCTCTGTGACCAGGAAGGGGCCATTATTTTCTCCGCGTGTCTCTCTCTATGGTCTTGCCCGGACCCTCTACATGCCGAGCTGGCTGGGTGCATGGAGGGCATAGCTTTGGCCCTTCAATGGACGGAGTTGCCGTTTATCGTCGAGTGCGATAGTCTGCAAGTAGTGCAACTGATCAATGCCTCGGGACAAGACCGCTCACAGTATGCCATGGTGGTCTCGGAAGTGAAGCATCTTATGAGTGAAAGGGAGTGTCATATTATTCATATTTCTCGAGAGCAGAATAATGTAAGCCATGTGTTGGCGAACTTTGGAAGGACGGAAGACCGTACTGTGGTCTGGCTCCGCTCCAGCCCGGATAATATCCCTAGCTTGTGTAGGGAGGACCTTCTTGGCTCTTGAGTAATACAAATCCCTTTTACCCCGCAAAAAAAGGTTGGTTGCAGTGAGACTCTGTCCTGTTTTCAATGGCTATATTTGGTTGTTATACTGGTCATTTATGCCTTGTTTATTTCAGTCATTCACAATGTTTGGTTCATTATGTGCAAGTCGGAACTGTGCCGCTCGACTACATCAATACCAGTTTGAACGGCTATATTTGGTTCCAGTTATTCCTGGTGTAGTTAACACATGCCCTTTATTTTCAGTTTTACACATTTATCCAGTGTGATGTTTAAGCATTACCTACGTTTTATTCATTTTCAACAATACTAGATTGAATTGCAATATTTGATGGTTGTTAAGCCTGCTGTCGGTAACATTGCCTTCCATTTTATATCTGCGTTAACAGCATGCTGAAACCAACACATTCAGGCTATCATTTGGAGATGATGTTGTTTACCTTTGCTATATTTGTTTGATGTTAAGATTGCTGTACTTATCATGCCTTTCCACTACTTATGCAGGACAACAACGGGAGTGGCCACCATTTTCCGCCGATGTTAGCTTCATCCCTTGGCTTGTACTCCCACATCGTTCCATAATGTAGTGCATATAGATCCAGGCCTGGACACTAGTTAGCTTCTAATATTGACTTGTTGCTTGTAGGTACATATGCCCTTGGCAAGGATCCACGCATCGACCCTTTTTGCGTATGGGGCAATGAGATATTGATGAACAAGCATCAAGTGAGGAAATTGATAAGGATTATTAGCAAAAAGATACGAATGGTGGAAAGCAAATTATTTTTATGCTCTTTCCAATACAAAAGTGAGCTGTAGGATGGTAACTACAAACTCTGCAGCCTTTTCTTTTTACTTCCCATAATGAGTTGTTAGACAACAATGTCTGGATCTTTTTCGTTCCCAGTGATTCCTGAAGCAGTTCCCTCAAGATTACCTCGCAAAGTACATGATTGGTGGACACACAATGAAGGTTAAAGTATTTCATCCAGACTACAATGAGCATTGAGAAGTCCTAATGAAGACAGTGAAGGATGGACGGGCAGCCATCACAAGGGGTTGGCCTAGAGTCGTGCGCGCCTTACGCATGGAGGAGGGCACAATATGGGCATTCCGCTTCACCTTCTCCAGCAACCAGAATGTCTTTCGACTCTCTCTTTATGGTCTTTAGTACAACTGTGGTTCATCATTCTTTACTTGGTGCTTCTGTAGTTCTTCAGTATATGTACCTGTGCATTGAATTACGGATTCGTGGTTGAACCTATATTTGTAATAAATATGGTTGGATATGAAATAAGTGATTGCCTACTTTCAAATTCATAACATGTGATTTTTGAATTGTGGATTAAATAGGGATTACACTACACACGGTTTGCGAAAGCGAAACGTCTGTGATATACGTGGAGATCAGAAACGTTTCTAGGATCCACTACGTGTGCGATAAATCTCCACTGCACACACGACTTTCTCTTGAAAACTGTTTGCATTAGGCCACCTTGTGCAAATGTTTATCACATAAAAAGTGTGTTTGATGGACAGCCTTTGCCACACAGTTTCTTTCTACGCACTGTGTGTGATGCATTCAATAATGCAAACGATAAAATTATTAATATCATGTGCAATGTCAACACTATCACAAACGATTTCACAGGAAAAATTGTGTGTGATATACCTGTGAACGGAGCGTTTTCCTTGGAGCGACTGTGTGGGATGTACATATGAATGGAAACGTTTAGCGGGGACTGAATGTGTGGGCTGTACTTGCGACCGGAAACAATTTCACCATATAACTGTATTTTTTTAGCTCTACTGTACGTATTTCCATATTTGAGCGCTCGCTGGTCGCACATGACCTCATTTTGCCGAACGTGTGAGCCAGGAGGGCATATCCCCGATGGTTTCCGGGTTGTGTGGGAAGGACCCCCCCCCCCTATCACCCACACTCACTTGGCGATGGTGATAACCCACAAGTATAGGGGATCACAACAGTTTTCGAGGGTAGAGTATTCAACCCAAATTTATTGATTCGACACAAGGGGAGCCAAAGAATATTCTCAAGTATTAGCAGCTGAGTTGTCAATTCAACCACACTTGGAAACTTAATATCTGCAGCAAAGTATTTAGTAGCAAAGTAATATGATAGTGGTGATAACGGTAGCAAAAGGTAACAATAGTAATAGTAATGTTTTTGGTATTTTGTAGTGATGATAGCAATAGCAGCGAAAAAGTAAATAAGCGAAGAACAATATATGGAAAGCTCATAGGCAATGGATTAGTGATAGAGAATTATGCCGGATGCGGTTCATCATGTAACAGTCATAACCTAGGGTGACACAAAACTAGCTCCAGTTCATTGATATAATGTAGGCATGTATTCCAAACATAGTCATACGTGCTTATGGAAAAGAACTTCCATGACATCTTTTGTCCTACCCTCCTGTGGCAGCGGGGTCCTTACGGAAACTAAGGGATATTAAGGCCTCCTTTTAATAGAGAACCGAAACAAAGCATTAACACATAGTGAATACATGAAATCCTCAAACTACGGTCATCACCGGTAAGTATCCCGATTATTGTTACTTCGGGGTTAACAGATCATAACACATAATATGTGACTATAGACTTGCAAGATAGGATCAAGAACACTCATATATTGATGAAAACATAATAGGTTCAGATCTGAAGTCATGGCACTCGGGCCCTAGTGACAAGCATTAAGCATAGCAAAGTCATAGCAACATCAATCTCAGAACATAGTGGATACTAGGGATCAAACCCTAACAAAACTAACTCGATTACATGATAGATACCATCCAACCCATCATCGTCCAGCAAGCCTACGATGGAATTACTCACGCACGGCGGTGAGCATCATGAAATTGGCGATGGAGGATGGTTGATGATGACGATGGCGACGGATTCCCCTCTCCGGAGCCCCGAACGGACTCCGGATCAGCCCTCCCGAGAGGTTTTAGGGCTTGTCGGTGGCTCCGTGTCGTAAAACGCGATGATTTCTTCTCCCTGATTTTTTTCTCATCGAAACTCAATATATGGAGGTGGAGTTGGAGTCGGAGACGCAACAGGGGGCCCACGAGGTAGGGGGCGCGCCCCCACCCTCGTGGCAAGACGGTGGGCCCCCTGGCCTTCATCTTTGGCAGGTGTTTTTCTTATTTTCTGAAAAGTGTCTCCGTGAAGTTTCAGGTCATTCCGAGAACGTTTGATCCTGCACATAAATAACACCATGGTAGTTCTGCTGAAAACAGCGTTAGTCCGGGTTAGTTCCATTCAAATCATGCAAGTTAGAGTCCAAAACAAGGGCAAAAGTGTTTGGAAAAGTAGATACGTTGGAGATGTATCAACTCCCCCAAGCTTAAACCTTTGCTTGTCCTCAAGCAATTTAGTTGACAAACTGAAAGTGATAAAGAAAAACTTTTACAAACTCTGTTTGCTCTTGTTGTTGTAAATATGTAAAGCCAGCATTCAAGTTTTCAGTAAAGATTATAACTAACCACATTTGCAATAACGCATAGGTCTCAAGTTTACTCATATCAATAGCATAATCAACTAGCGAGCCATAATAATAAAACTCGGATGACAACACTTTCTCAAAACAATCATAATATGATATAACAAGGTGGTATCTCGCTAGCCCTTTCTGAGACCGCAAAACATAAATGCAGAGCACCTTTAAAGACCAAGGACTGACTAGACATTGTAATTCATGGTAAAAGAGATCCAGTCAAGTCATACTCAATGTAAACTAACAATAATGAATGCAAATGATAGCAGTTCTCTCCAACTAGTGCTTATTAATAAGAGGATGATGACTCGGCATAAAATTAAATAGATAGGCCCTTCACAGAGGGAAGCAAGGACTTGTAGAGGTGCCAGAGCTCGGTTTTGAAATAGAGGTGAATAATATTTTGAGCGGCATACTTTCATTGTCAACATAACAACCAAGAGATGGCGATATCTTTCATGCTACACACATTATAGGCGGTTCCCAAATAGAATGGTAGAGTTTTATGTTCCCCCTTCCACCACAAGCATCAATCCATGGCTTGCTCGAAACAACGAGTGCCTCCAACTAACAAGAGTCCCAAGGGGAGTTTTGTTTGCAATTATTTTGATTTAGTTTGCATAAAGCATGGGACTGGGCATCCCGGTGACCAGCCATTTATCTCGTGAGTGAGGAGCGGAGTCCACTCCTCTTGAGAATAACCCGCCTAACATGGAAGATACATACAGCCCTTGTTGATACATGAGCTATTCGAGCATAAAAAACAGGATATTTATTTGAAGGTTTAGAGTTTGGCACATAAAAATTTAGTTGGAACGGCAGGTAGATACCGTATATAGGTAGGTATAGTGGACTCATGTGGAATAACATTGGGGTTTAGGGAGTTTGGATGCACAAGCAGTATTCCCGCTTAGTACAGGTGAAGGCTAGCAAAAGACTGGGAAGCGACCAGCTAGAGAGCGACAACAGTCATGAACATGCATTAAAATTAACCAACACCGAATGCAAGCATGAGGAGGATATAATCCACCATGAACATAAATATCGTGAAGGCTTTGTTGATTTTGTTTCAACTACATGCGTGAACATGTGCCAAGTCAAGTCACTTAAATCATTCAGAGGAGGATACCACCCTACCATACCACATCATAACCATTTTAATAGCATGTTGGCACGCAAGGTAATCCATTATAAATCATAGAGAATCAAGAATGGCACAAGAAACTATGATCTCTAGTTGTCATTGCAAACATGTTTATTCATAATAGGCTGAATCAGGAACGATGAACTAATCATATTTACAAAAATAAAAGAGGTCGAGTTCATACTAGCTTTTCGCATCTCAGCCAGTCCATCATATATCATCATAATTGCCTTTCACTTGCATGACCGAACGATGTGAATAATAATAATAGTGCACGTGCATTGGACTAAGCTGGAATCTAAAAGCATTCAATAAACAGGAGAAGACAACACAATTTGGGATCTTTTGTCAGATAAACAATAATGCATATAATAGCCACTTCAACAATTTAATAATGGTCTTCTCCTATCGACCCCCAAAGAAAAGAAAAGAAATAAAACTATTTACACGGTAAAGCTGCCAACAAGCAAAAGAAGAACAGGAAATCTTTTTGGGTTTTCTTTTTAATTACTACTACAAGCATGGAAAGTAAACTAATTAAAAACTACAACTAATTTTTTTTGTTTTTTCTAAGGTTTATTAAACACACAAGAAGAAAGCATAAAAAGGAAAATAAACTAGCATGGATGATACAATGAAAAAGTATGAGCACCGACATCTAGCAATGAGTGTGTGAGCATAAATGTAATGTCGGTGAGAAATACATACTCCCCCAAGCTGGTCTATGGCCACGGCTGGCCTGGCGAATCTCCATACTAATACTTGTTGGGGTCGTACTGTGATGCAGCAGCTATCGCCTGCTGCGCTACAGCGTGGCGACGAGCAGCCTCCTCTCTCCTCTCGTACTCATCTGCCTCCTCCTCTTGCCTGATAATCAAAGAAAGCAAGAGCAGGGAGAGTAATACGGACAGCACGGCGTCTGTCAAAGATTAGTTGATACTGGAGAGGTGATTCGTTCCTCTCGACAAACTGGTGGTGAACCATAGCATTAAAATCTAGATAGGCAGGAGGTAATTCAATATCATCTTCGCACACATCTATACCAAGAAAATTAGCTACGTGGGTTGCATAAATTCCACCAAAGAAATCTCCATTACTTCTATTAAGATGCAACCTACGTGCAACAATGGCTCCCAAATTATATGATTTGTTTCCTAACACAGCACTCCTAAGAATACTGAGGTCAGGGACACACACGTGACATGCCTCATCTTTACCATTTATGCATCTACCTATGAAGAGAGCAAAATAATGTATAGCAGGAAAGTGAATGCTCCCTATGGTAGCTTGTGTAATATCCCTAGATTCTCCCACAGTTATATCAAAAAGAAAATCTCTAAATTCATATTTGCGAGGATCCCTTACACTACCCCATTGTGGAAGTTTGCATGCAGTGGTAAAATCCTCTAAGTCCATGGTATAAGATTTATCATAAAGATCAAACATGACAGTTGGAGAATTACGTGAAGTGGAAAATTCAAATCTCCTCACAAAGGAGCTAGTGAGCTCATGATACTGACTGCACTTCTCTTCCTCGAAGCTCACGAGATGAGCGTTACGCAAATATGCGTTGAATTCTTCTTTTATTCCCGCTTGATCCATAAAATTTTCAGAAGGCCACTCACAAGGACGCACTGGAGCGTCTCTTGGTGGCTCTTCGTCAGCATCATGCATTGCAAGCCTGGGTCCTTGCTTCTTTGAAGAACCACCTTGGAACATTTTCCTAAGCATTTTTCTTTCTCTGAAAAATTCTGAAAATTTTTAGTAAATTCAAAATAAAAGTAAACCAAACTCAATAATATTGATAGCAAGTACTCCTACAAGTACCTAGGGCCTATATCACGCATCAAAACTACTTTTGACCATATAAATTTGACATGCAAGCTCAAGAACAAGGTCACCTAAGCAGCAAAAATTAGCAATGAATAAAGCACTAGAACAAAAACTAATTGGACCAATGGAGGAGTCACATACCAAGGAACAATCTCCCCAAGCAGTTTTGTGAGAGGTGCTTTGAGCAAGGAGATCGAAAATGGCAGCAAAACGAGCTTGGACTCGGGTTTGAGATGGTTTTTCATGTTTGGAGGAGGAAGATGAAGTGTGTGGGTGCAGGAATAAGTGGAGGAGAGCCACCATGGGCCCACGAGGCAGGGGGCGTGCCCTAGAGGGGTAGGCGCGCCCTCCACCCTCATGGAAAGGTGGTTGGCCCCCCTGGTGTGTTCTTTGTTCCATAAATCCTCAAATATTCTAGAAAAAATCATATTTAATTTTTAGGGCATTTGGAGAACTTTTATTTTCGAGGTATTTTTATATTGCACGGATAATCAGATAACAGACAGACATATATTTATTTTTATTTTATTTAATATAAATAACAGAAAGTAAAATTGTGGTATAGAAAGTTGTGCCTTCTAGTTTCATCCATCTCATGATCATCAAAAGGAATCCACTAGCAAGGTTGATCAAGTCTTGTTAACGAACTCATTATGAATAACGTGGAACCGGAGAAATTTCGAATAACACTATGTTACCTCAACGGGGATATGCACATCCCCAATAATAAGAATATCATATTTCTTCTTGAAAGTAGGAAGAGGAAATTCAAAACCTCCAAATATAATCGATGGAATTTTCCAATAGAGTTGATACTATGAACTTGAGGTTGTTTCCTCGGAAAGTGTACCGTATGCTCATTGCCATTAAAATGAAAAGTGACATTGCCTTTAGTGCAATCAATAACAGCCCCTGCAATATTCAAAAAGAGTCTTCCAAGAATAATAGACATACTATCGTCCTCGGGAATATCAAGAATAACAAAGTCCGTTAAAATAGTAACATTTGCAACTACAACAGGCACATCCTCACAAATACCGACAGGTATAGCAGTTGATTTATCAGCCATTTGCAAAGATATTTCAGTAGGTGTCAACTTATTCAATTCAAGTCTACGATATAAAGAGAGAGGCATAACACTAACACCGGCTCCAAGATCACATAAAGCAGTTTTAACATAGTTTCTTTTAATAGAGCATGGTATAGTGGGCACTCCTCGATCTCCAAGTTTCTTTGGTATTCCACCCTTAAAAGTATAATTAGCAAGCATGGTGGAAATTTCAGCTTCCGGTATCTTTATTTTATTTGTAATAATATCTTTCATGTACTTAGCATAAGGATTAGTTTTGAGCATATCAGTTAATCACATACGCAAAAAGATAGGTCTAATCATTTCAGCAAAGCGCTCAAAATCTTCATCATCCTTTTTCTTGGATGGTTCGGGAGGAAAGGGCATGGGTTTTTGAACCCAAGGCTCTCTTTCTTTACCATGTTTCCTAGCAACAAAATCTTTTTTATCATAACATTGATTCTTTGATTATGGGTTATCAAGATCAACAGCAGGTTCAATTTCTATATCATTATCATTACTAGGTTGGGCATCATCATGAAAATTATTATTAACATTATCATTAGTTTCAGGTTCATTACCATATTGTGTTTCAGCATTAGAAATACAAATATCATTTGGATTCGCAGGTGTTTCAACAATAGGATCACTAGAAGCATGCAAATTCCTATCATTTTTCTTTTTCTTCTTTTTAGAAGAACTAGGTGCATCTAAATTATTTCTCTGAGAATCTTGCTCAATTCTCTTAGGGTGGCCTTCTGGATACAAAGGTTCCTGAGTCATTCTACCAGTTCTAGTAGCCACTCTAACAGCATTATCATTATTTTTACTATTCAATTCATTGAGCAAATCATTTTGAGCTTTAAGTACTTGTTCTACTTGAGTGGTAACCATAGAAGCATGTTTACTAATAAGTTTAAGTTCACTTTTAACATTAGCCATATAATCACCCAAGTGTCCAAGCATATTTGAATTGTATTTCAATTGTCTACCAAAATAAGCATTAAAGTCTTCTTGCTTAGCCATAAATTTATCAAACTCATCTAAGCATGGGCTAGAAAATTTAGTAAATGGGATTACAACTTTATCATATCTATAGAGAGATTTACCTTTACTACCTGTGTCGGGTTATCAAGACCATAAGTTTCTTCAATAAGCGGTAAATTAAGACCATGTATTTCTTCAATAGGAGGTAAATGAAGGAAATATTCCCTAGAGGCAATAATAAAGTTATTATTTATTTCCTTTTATCATCATAAATGTTTATTATTCATGCTAGAATTGTATTAACCGGAAACATAATACATGTGTGAATACATAGACAAACAGAGTGTCACTAGTATGCCTCTACTTGACTAGCTCGTTGATCAAAGATGGTTAAGGTTCCTAACCATTGACGTGGGTTGTCATTTGATTAACGGGATCACATCATTAGGAGAATGATGTGATTGACTTGACCCATTCCGTTAGCTTAGCACTTGATCGTTTAGTTTGTTGCTATTGCTTTCTTCAAGACTTATACATGTTCCTATGACTATGAGATTATGCAACTCCCGTTTACCGGAGGAACACTTTGTGTTCTACCAAATGTCACAACGTAAATGGGTGATTATAAAGGTGCTCTACAGGTGTCTCCAAAGGTACTTGTTGGGTTGGCATATTTTGAGATTAGGATTTGTCACTCCGATTGTCGGAGATGTATCTCTAGGCCCTCTCGGTAATGCACATCACTTAAGCCTTGCAAACATTGCAACTAATGAGTTAGTTGTGGGATGATGTATTATGAAACGAGTAAAGAGACTTGCCGGTAATGAGATTGAACTAGGTATTGAGATACCGACGATCGAATCTCGGGCAAGTAACATACCGATGACAAAGGGAACAATGTATGTTGTTATGCGGTTTGACCAATAAAGATCTTCGTAGAATATGTAGGAGCCAATATGAGTATCCAGGTTCTGCTATTGGTTATTGACCGGAGACGTGTCTCGGTCATGTCTACATAGTTCTCGAACCCGTAGGGTCCGCACGCTTAACGTTTCGATGATGGTTATATTATGAGTTTATGAGTTTTGATGTAGCGAAGGTTGTTCGGAGTCTCGAATGTGATCACGGACATGACGAGGAGTCTCGAAATGGTCGAGACATGAAGATTGATATATTGGACGACTATATTCGGACACCGGAATGGTTCCGGGGGTTATCGGATATATACCGGAGTACCGGGGGGTTACCGGAACCCCCCCGGGGGTTATTGGGCCTCATGGCCCAAAGTGGTGGAAGAGGAGAGGCAGCAGGAGGTGGCGCGCGGCCCTCCTTGCCCCAAACCGAATTGGGAAAGGGGAGGGGGCGCGGCCCCCCTTCTCCTTCCTTCCCTCCACCTCCTCCTTCCCCGTTCTCCTAGTTGGAATAGGAAAGGGGGGCAAAACCTACTTGGAGTAGGATTGCCCCCCCCCCTTGGGCGCGCCTCCTCCTCTTGGCCGGCCCCCTCCTCCTCCCCCTTTATATACGGAGGAGGGGGCACCCCATAGACACAACAATTGATCCCTTGGATCTCTTAGCCGTGTGCGGTGCCCCCCTCCACCATAATCCACCTCGATAATATCGTAGCGGTGCTTAGGCGAAGCCCTACGTTAGTAGAACATCATCATCGTCACCACGCCATCATGCTGACGAAACTCTCCCTCAACACTCGGCTGGATCGGAGTTCGAGGGACATCCTCGGGCCGAACATGTGCAGAACTCGGAGGTGCCGTACGTTCAGTACTTGGATCGGTCGGATCATGAAGACGTACAACTACATCAACCGCGTTGGCATAACGCTTCCGCTTTCGGTCTACGAGGGTGTGTGGATAACACTCTCCCCTCTCGTTTCCGTGCATCACCATGATCTTGCGTGTGCGTAGGAATTTTTTTGAAATTACTACGTACCCCAACAATAAATTCTTAACGTCTTTAGCTTTAATACCTTTTTCTTTCATAGATTTCTTTGCCTCTTGCATATCTTCAGGACTGAGAAATAGAATACCCCTCTTCTTCGGAGTTGGTTTAGGAATAGGCTCAGGAATTGGCTCCGGAGGTGTCCAATTATTTTCATTTGTCAACATATTATTCAATAGAATTTCAGCTTCATCCGGTGTTCTTTCCCTGAAAACAGAACCAGCACTACTATCCAGGTAATCTCTGGAGGCATTGGTTAGTCCATTATAAAAGATATCAAGTATTTCATTTTTCTTAAGAGGATGATCAGGCAAAGCATTAAGTAATTGGAGAAGCCTCCCCCAAGCTTGTGGGAGACTCTCTTCTTCAATTTGCACAAAATTATATATATCCCTTAAAGCAGCTTGTTTCTTATGAGCAGGGAAATATTTAGCAGAGAAGTAATAAATCATATCCTGGGGACTACACACACAACCAGGATCAAGAGAATTAAACCATATCTTAGCATCACCCTTTAATGAGAACGGAAATATTTTAAGGATATAAAAGTAGTGAGTTCTCTCATCTTTAGTGAACAGGGTAGCTATTTCATTCAATTTAGTAAGATGTGCCACAACAGTTTCAGATTCATAACCATGAAAAGGATCAGATTCAACCAAAGTAATTATATCAGGATCAACAGAGAATTCATAATCCTTATCAGTAACAAAGATAGGTGAAGTAGCCAAAGTAGGGTCAGGTTTCATTCTATCATTTAGGGATTGCTTACTCCATTTAGCTAATAATTTTTTTAGTTTAGTTCTATTTTTGCAAGCTAAAATGGCTAAAGAAGCATCTTGGTCAAATACATAACCCTTAGGAATAGCAAGTGGTTCTTCATCATCACTTTCATCAGTATCATCAGATTAAATAGTTTCAATTTCTCTAGCCCTAGCAAGTTGTTCATCAAGAAAAGCACTAAGCGGCATAGTAGTATCAGGCATAGAGGTAGTTTCATCATAAGTATCATGCATAGCAGAAGTGGCATCATCAATAACATGCGACATATCAGAACGAATAGCAGAAGTAGGTGTAGGTGTCGCAAACTTACTCATAACAGAAGGTGAATCAAGTGCAGAGCTAGATGGCAGTTCCTTACCTCCCCTCGTAGTTGAGGGATAGATCTTGGTTTTTGGATCTCTCAAGTTCTTCATAATGATAAGCAGATATATATCCCAAGTGACTCAAATAATAGAGCTATGCTCCCCGGCAAGGGTGCCAGAAAATAGTCTTGATAACCCACAAGTATAGGGGATCACAACAGTTTTCGAGGGTAGAGTATTCAACCCAAATTTATTGATTCGACACAAGGGGAGCCAAAGAATATTCTCAAGTATTAGCAACTGAGTTGTCAATTCAACCACACCTGGAAACTTAATATCTGTAGCAAAGTATTTAGTAGCAAAGTAATATGATAGTGGTGATAACGGTAGCAAAAGGTAACAATAGTAAAAGTAATGTTTTTGGTATTTTATAGTGATGATAGCAATAGCAACGGAAAAGTAAATAAGCGAAGAACAATATATGGAAAGCTCGTAGGCAATGGATCGGTGATAGAGAATTATGCCAGATGCGGTTCATCATGTAACAGTCATAACCTAGGGTGACACAAAACTAGCTCCAGTTCATTGATATAATGTAGGCATGTATTCCAAACATAGTCATACGTGCTTATGGAAAAGAACTTGCATGACATCTTTTGTCCTACCCTCCCGTGGCAGCGGGGTCCTTACGGAAACTAAGGGATATTAAGGCCTCCTTTTAATAGAGAACCGAAACAAAGCATTAACACATAGTGAATACATGAACTCCTCAAACTACGGTCATCACCGGTAAGTATCCCGATTATTGTCACTTCGGGGTTAACGGATCATAGCACATAATAGGTGACTATAGACTTGCAAGATAGGATCAAGAACACTCATATATTGATGAAAACATAATAGGTTCAGATCTGAAATCATGGCACTCGGGCCCTAGTGACAAGCATTAAGCATAGCAAAGTCATAGCAACATCAATCTCAGAACATAGTGGATACTAGGGATCAAACCCTAACAAAACTAACTCGATTACATGATAGATCCCATCCAACCCATCACCGTCCAGCAAGCCTACACTGGAATTACTCACGCACGGCGGTGAGCATCATGAAATTGGTGATGGAGGATGGTTGATGATGACGATGGCGACGGATTCCCCTCTCCGGAGCCCTGAACGGACTCCGGATCAGCCCTCCCGAGAGGTTTTAGGGCTTGGCGGCGGCTCCGTATCGTAAAACGTAATGATTTCTTCTCCCTGATTTTTTTCTCATCGAAACTCAATATATGGAGTTGGAGTCGGGGACGTATCAAGGAGCCCACGAGGTAGGGGGCGTGCCCCCCACCCTCGTGGCAAGACGGTGGGCCCCCTGGCCTTCATCTCTGGCAGGTATTTTTCTTCTTTTTTGAAAAGTGTCTCCGTGAAGTTTCAGGTCATTCCGAGAACGTTTGATCCTGCACATAAATAACACCATGGTAGTTCTGCTGAAAACAGCATCAGTCCGGGTTAGTTCCATTCAAATCATGCAAGTTAGAGTCCAAAACAAGGGCAAAAGTGTTTGGAAAAGTAGATACGTTGGAGACATATCAGACGGTTCCATATGCTGTCGTGGAAAGGGGTTTTATACCGTTTGTTTAGGATCGACACGCACCAGTGGTAGGTAAGAACGGTTCTTACTAGAAGCCCGCAGCAGCCACGTAAAACTTGCAACAACAAAGTAGAGGTCGTCTAACTTTTTTTTGCAGGGCATGTTGTGATGTGATATGGTCAAGACATGATGTGATATACGTTATTGTATGAGATGATCATGTTTTGTAAAAGTTGTCATCAACTGGCAGGAGCCTTATTGTATGAAATGCAAATATTGCTTTACTTTATCACTATGCGTTAGCGATAGTTGTAGAAGCAATAGTTGGCGAGACGACCACGATGCTACGATGGAGATCTAGTTGTCATGCCGGTGACGATGGAGATCATGACGGTGCTTTGGAGATGGAGATCAAAGGCATAAGATGATGATGGCCATATCAGGTCACATATTTTGATTGCATGTCATGTTTATCTTTTTATGCATCTTATTTTGCTTTGTTCGGCGTTAGCATTATAAGATGATCCCTCACTAAAATTTCAAGGTATAAGTGGTATCCCTGAGTATGCAGCGTTGCAGTGAGACTCTGTCCTGTTTTCAATGGCTATATTTGGTTGTTATACTGGTCAGTTATGCCTTGTTTATTTCAGTCATTCACAATGTGTGGTTCATTATGTGCAAGTCGGAACTGTGCCGCTCGACTACATCAATACCAGACTGAACGGCTATATTTGGTTCCAGTTATTCCTGGTGTAGTTAACACATGCCCTTTATTTTCAGTTTTACACATTTATCCAGTGTGATGTTTAAGCATTACCTACGTTCTATTCATTTTCAACAATACTAGTTTGAATTGCAATATTTGATGGCTGTTAAGCCTGCTGTCGGTAACATTGCCTTCCATTTTATATCTGCGTTAACGGCATGCTGAAACCAACACATTCAAGCTATCATTTGGAGATGATATTGTTTACCTTTGCTATATTTGTTTGATGTTAAGATTGTTGTACTTATCATGCCTTTCCACTACTTATGCAGGACAACAACGGGAGTGGCCACCATTTTCCGCCGAGGTTAGCTTCATCCCTCGGCTTGTACTCCCCCGTCGTTACATAATGTAGTGCATATAGATCCAGGCCTGGACACTAGTTAGCTTCTAATATTGACTTGTTGCTTGTAGGTACATATGCCCTTGGCAAGGATCCACGCATTGACCCTTTTTGCGTATGGGGCAATGAGATATTGATGAACAAGCATCAAGTGAGGAAACTGATAAGGATTATTAGCAAAAAGATACGAATGGTGGAAAGCAAATTATTTTTTATGCTCTTTCCAACACAACCGTGAGCTGTAGGATGGTAACTACAAACTCTGAAGCCTTCTCTTTTTACTGCCCATAATGAGTTGTTAGACAACAATGTCTGAATCTTTTTCATTCCAAGTGGTTCCTGAAGCAGTTCCCTCAAGAGTACCTTGCAAAGTACATGATTGGTGGACACACAATGAAGGTTAAAGTATTTCATCCAGACTACAATGAGCATCGAGAAGTCCTAATGAAGACAGTGAAGGATGGACGGGCAGCCATCACAAGGGGTTGGCCTAGACTCGTGCGCGCCTTACGCATGGAGGAGGGCACAATATGGGCATTCCGCTTCACCTTCTCCAGCAACCAGAATGTCTTTCGACTCTCTCTTTACAATCTTTAGTACAAGTGTGGTTGATCATTCTTACTTGGTGCTTCTGTAGTTCTTCAGTATACGTACCTGTGCATTAAATTACGGATTTGTGGTTGAACCTATATTTGTAATAAACATGGTTGGATATGAAATAAGTGATTGCCTACTTTTGAATTCATAACATGTGATTTTTAAATTAGGGATTAATTGGATTAATTATGGATTAAATAGGGACTACACTGCACACGGTTTGCAAAAGCGAAACGTCTGCGATATATGTGTAGATCAGAAACGTTTCTAGGATCCACTACGTGTGCGATCAATCTCCACTGCACACACGACTTTCTCTTGCAAACGGTTTGCATTAGGCCACCTTGCGCAAATTTTTATCACATAAAAAGTGTGTGTGATGGACAGCCTTTTCCACACAGTTTCTTTCTACGCACCGTGTGTGATGCATTCAATAACGCAAACGATAAAATTATTAATATCATGTGCAATGGCAACGCTATCACAAATGATTTAACAGGGAAAGTTGTGTGTGATGTACCTGTGAACGGAGCGTTTTCCTTGGAGCGACTGTGTGGGATGTACATATGAATGAAAACATTTAGCGGGGACTAAATGTGTGGGATGTACTTGCGACCGGAAACAATTTCGCCGTATAATATTTTTTTAGATCTACTGTACGTATTTCCATATTTGAGCGCTCGCTGGTCGCACATGACCTCATTTTGCCGAACATGTGTGCCAGGAGGGCATATCCCTGATGGTTTATGGGTTGTGTGGGAAGGACCCCCCTATTGCCCACACTCACTTGGCGACGGTTCCATATGCTGTCGTGGAAAGGGGTTTTAAACCGTTTGTTTAGGACTGACGTGCACCAGTGGTAGGTGTGAACGGTTCTTACTAGAAGCCCGCAGCAGCCACGTAAAACTTGCAACAACAATGTAGAGGTCGTCTAACTTGTTTTTGCAGGGCATGTTGTGATGTGATATGGTGAAGACATGATGTGATATACGTTATTGTATGAGATGATCATGTTTTGTAAAATTTATCGTCAACTGGCAGGAGCCTTATTGTATGAAATGCAAATGTCATGTAATTTCTTTACTTTATCACTATGTGTTAGCGATATTTATAGAAGCAATAGTTGGCGAGACGACCACGATGCTACGATGGAGATCAAGGTGTCGTGTCGGTGATGATGGAGATCATGACGGTGCTTTGGAGATGGAGATCAAAGGCATAAGATGATGATGGCCATATCATGTCACATATTTCGATTGCATGTGATGTTAGCATTATAAGATGATCCCTCACTAAAATTTCAAGGTATAAGTGTTATCCCTGAGTATGCACCGTTGCGACAGTTCGTCGTGTTGAGGCACCACGTGATGATCGGGTGTGATAAGCTCTACGTTCACATACAATGGGTGCAAGACAGTTTTGCACATGCGGAATACTCGGGTTAAGCTTGACGAGCCTAGCATGTACAGACATGGCCTCGGGACACTGGAGACCGAAAGGTCGAACATGAATCATAAAGTAGATATGATCAACATAGAGATGTTCACCATTGAAAACTACTCCATCTCACATTATGATTGGACATGGTTTAGTTGATATGGATCACGTGATCATTTAGATGACTCGAGGGATGTCTATCTAAGTGGGAGTTCTTAAGTAATATGATTAATTGAACTTAATTTTTCATGAACATAGTCCTGATAGTTTTTTCATATCTATGTTGTGGATCAATGGCCCGTGCTACCGTTCCCTTGAATTTTAATGCGTTCCTAGAGAAAGCTAAGTTGAAAGATGATGGTAGAAACTACACGGATTGGGTCCGTAACTTGAGGATTATCCTCATTACTACATAGAAGAATTATGTCCTTGATGCACCACTAGGTGACAAGCCCCCTCCCGCTAATGTAGATGCTTTGAACGTCTGGCAGACGTGGTCTGATGACTACTCCATAGTTCAGTGTGCCATGCTCTACGGTTTAGAATCGGGACTTCAAAGATGTTTTGAACGTCATGGACCATATTAGATGTTCCAGGAGTTGAAGTTAATATTTCAAGCAAATGCCTGAGTTGAGAGATATGAAGGCTCGAACAAGTTCTATAGCTGCAAGATGGAGGAGAACAGTTCCGTCAGTGAACACATACTCAAAATGTCTGGGTATCATAACCACTTGACTCGGCTGGGAGTTAATCTTTCGGATGATAGTGTTATTAACAGGGTTCTTCAATCACTGCCACCAAGATACAAAGGCTTCGTGATGAACTATAATATGCAAGGATGGATAAGACAAATCCTGAGCTCTTCGCTATGCTCAAAGCTGCGGAGGTAGAAATCAAGAAAGAGCATCAAGTGTTGATGGTTAACAAGACCACTAGTTTCAAGAAAAAGGGAAAGAGAAAGAAGGGGAACTTCAAGAAGAATGGCAAGCAAGTTGCCGCTCCCGAGAAGATGCCCAAGTCTGGACCCAAGCCTGAAACTAAGTGCTTCCACTGCAAAGGGACTGGTCACTAGAAGCGGAACTGCCCCAAGTATTTGGTGGATAAGGATGGAAAAGTGAACAAAGGTATATTTGATATACATGTTATTGATGTGTACCTTACTAATGCTCGTAGTAGCGCCTGGGTATTTGATATTGGTTCTTTTGCTCATGTTTGCAACTCGAAACAGGGGCTATGGATTAAATGAAGATTGGCTAAGGACGAGGTGATGATGTGCGTTGGGAATGGTTCCAAGGTCGATGTGATCGCCATCGGCACGCTACCTCTACATCTACCTTCAGGATTAATTTTAGACCCGAATAATTGTTATTTCGTGTCAGCGTTGAGCATGAACATTATATTTGGATCTTTTTTGATGTGAGACGGTTATTCATGTAAATCAGAGAATAATGGTTGTTCTATTTATATGAGTAATATCTTTTATGGTAATGCACCCTTTTAGAGTGGTCTATTTTTGTTGAATCTCGATCATGGTGATACACATATTGATAATATTGATGCCAAAAGATGCAAAGTTGATAATGATAGTGCAAAATATTTGTGGCACTGCCGTTTAGGTCATATTGGTGTAAAACGCATGAATAAACTCCATGCAGATGGACTTTTGGAATCACTTGATTATGATTCATTTGATACTTGCAAACCATGCCTCTTGGGCAAGATGAATAAGACTCCATTCTCCGGAACAATGGAGCGAGCCACTGACTTATTGGAAATAATACATACCGATATGCGGTCCGATGAGTGTTGAGGCTCGCGGCGGGTATCGTTAGATTCTCACTTTCACAGATGATTTGAGCAGATATGGGTATATCTACTTAATGAAACACAAGTCTAAAACATTTGAAAAGTTCAAAGAATTTCGGAGTGAAGTAGAGAATCATCGTAAGAAGAAAATAAAGTTTGTACGATCTGATCGCAGAGGTGAATATTTGAGTTACGAGTTTGGCCTTCATTTAAAACAATGTGGAATAGTTTCACAACTCACGCCACCTGGAACACCACAGCGTAATGGTGTGTCTGAACATCGTAACCGTACTTTATTAGATATGGTGTGATCTATGATGTCTCTTACCGATTTACCACTATCATTTTGGGGCTATGCATTAGAGATAGCTGCATTCACGTTAAATAGGCCTCCATCTAAATCCGTTGAGACGACACTGTATGAAGTGTGGTTTGGCAAGAAACCTAAGATGTCGTTTCTTAAAGTTTGGTGTTTCGACGCTTATGTGAAAAATCTTCATCCTGATAAGCTCGAACCCAAATTGGAGAAGTGCGTCTTCATAGGACACCCAAAATAAACTGTTGGGTACACCTTCTATCACAGATCCGAAGGCAAGATCTTTGTTGCTAAGAATGGATCCTTTCTAGAGAAGGAGTTTCTCTCGAAAGAAGTGAGTGGGAGGAAAGTAGAACTTGATGAGGTAATTATACCTTCTCTCAAATTCGAAAGTAGCTCATCCTAGAAAACCATCCCTGTGATGGCTACACCAACTAGTGAGGAAGCTAATGATAATGATCATGAAACTTCGGATCAAGTTACTACCAAACCTCGTAGGTCAACCAGAATACGTTATGCACCAGAGTGGTACGGTAATCTTGTTCTGGAAGTCATGTTACTAGACCATGATGAACCTACAAACTATGAGGAAGCGATGATGAGCCTAGATTCCGTGAAATGGCTTGAGACCATGCAATCTGAGATGGGATCTGTCGGTGTCAAAACCGGCGGATCTCGGGTAGGGGGTCCCGAACTGTGCGTCTAGGATCGATGGTAACAGGAGGCAGGGGACACAAAGTTTTGCCCAGGTTTGGGCCCTCTTGATGGAGGTAAAACTCTAGATCCTGCTTGATTAATATTGATGATATGGGTAGTACAAGAGTTGATCTACCACGAGATCGTAGAGGCTAAACCCTAGAAGCTAGCCTATGGTATGATTGTATGTGTATATGATCTATCGACTAGCCTGGCCCTGGTTTATATAATGCACCAGAGGCCCAGGTTAACAAGAGTCCTAGCCGAATACGCCGGTGGGGAGAAGTCCTTGTCTTGATCGCCAAGTCTTGTGGAATCTTCCTTGTATGCGGCAGTTGTCCAAACTGGCCCATGAGTATACGGCCACGGGGGTCCTCGGCCCAATCTATCAAATCAGGAGATGACGTGTTGAGTACCCCCTAGTCCAGGACACCGTCAGTAGCCCCCTGAACCGGTCTTCAAGTCAGGGACGCTCCTCGATTCTTCCGAACTGTTCTTCATCTTCGGTCGTTGGTCTTGAAAACTGGTTCAACAAATCTTCTCATCTTCGATCTTGAGGATCGCCGAAATGAATTCGACAAGTTTATACATCGGGTATCCGAGGAGCCCCTTTAAGTTTCCAGCCTTTATTAATGCCTTGTTATTTTTATGCCACACCTCGGGTTTGAAATTGTTCCCGGGCGGCAGTGTCCTCTTGCGTCCGAGCTCCAACGCTGGACTGCATTCGAGGTATCTTTTGTAGCCGAGCACCAACGCCGAACCGCTTCCCAGCTCTAACGCCGGAATGTATCCGAGCTCCAACGCCGGACTGTATCCGAGCTCCAACGCCGGACTATGTATCCGAGCTCCAACGCCGGACTGTATCCGAGGTGTCGTAAATCACCTTGGTTCAAAGAAGTTTGAAGGAGTTTAGCCGAGCTTAATGCCAGAAATGCCCTCTATGGAGCCAACCACTAACGCCCGAGCTTTATGCCGGACTGCTTCCGAGGTGGTGCACCACCCCGAATGTGGGCCGATTTTTGTTAATATTTTTTATTGGTGCAATTTATTCTCTGCCGAGATATATAGCCAGTAGCCCTCAAGGTGTGCATTGGTCTAAAACCCGAGATGCACCTGAAGGATGACGTAAGACCGCTGATCCCAGTAGCCGCTGAGACTCAGGTTGATTTGCAAAATCGGCCTGAGGATCAAGTCAAAGCTCGGCAGAATACTTTGGGATACTAAAAGAGGTGTGCTCAGTCCTCGAGACTCAGGTTGGGTGCGGCCGACCAACCTGAGGATCAAAATCTCCTCGGAAACTATATTGCACATAAAATTTTCTGCATTGGACAAGCAATGCAGTAGCCCTGGAGACACTGGTCGGGTGGTAACACCAGATCAGGGGATCAATGTGCCCCTTTAATATTTGTAGATAATAAGCCTGAAGCCCAGTAGCCCCCGAGCCTTAATGCGGGCACGGGTGGCCGAATTAAGGATCAATATCCATAGTAAAATCACAAATTATGTGTAATGACTCTTATGTATCCAAGTACTTTACGTCATTAATGCTCGGATCCGCATTGTACAAAACTTTGTTGACCGACCATCGGCTTCCACCTCCTCGGCTAGTAGCCGAGGAGTGTTTGTCCTACTTTATAAAGCCTTTATGAGGGCAAAAATTTACAACAAACAAGGCAATCTGGCCATACGGTTTTATAAACAAAGGTACGCAGAGAGTTATATTACTGTTTAACAGAAGAAATGTCTTCCAAAGAAAATAGTCCCGCTATCGGTTCCTTTCTTTGGGTTGTCATGCTAAGCATGATCATTAAACCTCAGCTCTAATGTAAGAGCAAAATATTGAGGATTTAGTTTGGGAGGCCAGTTAATAGCCCCCGGGAATGTTCGGCGACAGTCGGGGTCAAGCTGTAAACACTTCGGCCAATGTTATGAATGGCCCATCATTTAACATAGTCATCGGATCGCTGACCAGTTTACGCTTATTGTGGAAGTGAGTTTTCGGCTTTCTCCACTGAGGTGCTTAATCATGTGAGCTGGAAGCACAATCGCAGTGGTTCTCCCTTTGCATGCCTAGCCGAACAAAACGGAACATAGGAAGCAAGTGCAGGAGCCGGGCAACCCAACTATTGATCGAAGACACAATTCGAAACCGATGCATATATAGCAATATCTGAGACTGTTTTTGCCGAATCCCTAAGGGTGTCCAGCGTTGCACTGCGAGACTAATGCTGGAAAAGCACAAATAGTTTAAAAGTGCCAAAAAGCTTGGAAAACGAAGAAACATTAGTAAAAACATGACGTCCGAACAATATCAAGTGTTCGGTGCCAATCCGAAAGTTGGTCTTAGAAAAAAGAAGTGCTTCTGTCGTGCTTTAACATGATACATCCTATCTCAAGACTTCGAGCGGGTCAGCCTATGGCTTCAACCTCCTATCCCGAGGACGGAGTACTTCTCATCAGGCCAGTTTAGCAAACTAAACTCTAGCAGCTTTGAGAGAGAAATTAGGCTCCCTGGCTAGTGATCGCACACTCGTGTCGAAAAAAGGAGTGATAAATAATATAAAAAAACTTTGCAACGACTAAGAAGAAGAACACTTATTATAAAACGGCTCAAGTAAACTTACCAGCCCCCAAGTGACTTGGGTAGAAGAATGATTGCATGTATCGAAGTACTTATATCATATCTATGTTCAACCGAACTTTAAACGCGTCTTAACCGACCGTCAGCTTCTCCCTCTTCAGTCAAGGACTGAAAAGTGTTATGTACTCCATCGGTCGAGAATATCGACGGTGTTTCCAATAACCAGGCAATCAGGCCATAAGGCTGTAACAGACAAAGCGCGCTCAGGGAACTTATGCTATATTACCGTGAAGAGTAAGAAGCATCTTCGAAGAAAATAGTACCCCCACCGATACCTTTCTTTGGTGCTCATTGTTATTATGAGACTTGTGCAATAGATTTTTTGTACTCATGAGTTCCGTTGTGTGCCGACCATCATTGAAAACTATAAGAGCACTAGCTTTCGGCTTCACCCAGTCTGAGGTCCGGCTCGGGCGACCCGATCGTGACAATCGCAGAGGTGCTCCCTTTACTCCCTAGCCAAACAATCGGGAACGTAGGGGTAAACACAGGAGCGAGGCAACCCAGCTTGCAAATCGCTTAAGTCAATATGGTGCATATTGTGGCATAATACACGAACAAGGAACGAAGCCGTACAAGTATAATCACATGCAAGAGGAAAAGCTTCATAAAGGAAACCTCCAAGTGAATTGGGTCCTTGAATTTGTGTGTCACAAACAAAGTTTGGACAACGAAAAAAATTTACAAGCAACTTTTTCCAAAAATGTATAATGCTTGGTCGAACCGAACACAAGTTAGAAATTAAAGCTTTGAGCATGAACGACTTAGCTGGTTAATGTGTTCGGTATTGATGACGCGGTCCGAGCTTGATGCGGGGCAAGGTTCCATCCCCCAAGCCGGTCCCGAGGTGGCGGAGCGGAGAGCTCGACACGACGAAGTGGTGACATAGCACGGTCAATGCAGACCGGCAGAGTGACGCCGAAGTCCCCGGATCATTTTCCTGTGCATAAAAAGTAGTGCAAACCGGAGATAATAGTAATAATGATAATTAAAAAAATGTTGCATAATAAATAATTTATGCAAAGTGAGTAATAAAAGAAATATGGCCCGGCGCTGAAGTCAACGTCGATGCAGGGCATCGGCGTGATGCGGTAAAGGCGTGGCAAAGCCTGAATTCACAGGTCGGTCCGTGTTCCGGATGCGGCATTCACCGGACTATGTACGGAGACTGACCGGACCACCATGCGACCGTCGTTAATGTGGCCACCATTTGATAGACCTGTGTACATATGATGGACAAACCAGAGTAATAATTCCTTGGCAAAATTGAACCCAAACAAGCAAAAAATACTAGGATTAATAGCACCTGGTTTATTTGTTGTAGCAATCCGAAGGAAGGTGATTCCCAAAATTGGGACTCGATCCGCACACCCATTACCGGAGTAGGTTGATGAAGAGATGGAGAAGCCTCGATGTCAGCCGATGAGTCGAAGTAGGTTGGCGTGATGGACACCAGCTTGAAGAAGCAATAGTGCGGCCCTGCCGATGCAGGTCGTGACGTGGTCGATGCTGGCTTGATGAAGCGACCGTGCGGTGATGCCGGTATGCCCGCTCCGTGTAATCCATGGGGCGGCGATGTTGGTGATGATTTATCCTTCGCGATGCCGGACTCTTGTTCGGCTTGTCGAGATGATGATCCGAAGAAGTTGAGCTCGGCTCAACAAAGTGACGACGTGTCTAGCGCAGGTCGGCAGCCGTGGAGCAATATTGCCGGACTGGTTTGACACCAGCATGATGTTGAAGATCATGTTCAAAAGATCTTAAATTTAGTGGGATGTGTTCGGGAACAAAACACAATACCCCATACAAAACTTCCTTCAAAAGGGATGTCTGAAATCCTGTTCATAAAAAAGACGAACTCTCGGATTCGTTTTCGCGCAGAAAACAGATCCGAAAAGTGATGCACTAATCGGAAGGTTCCCGGAGTTTGGACGGTCGGATCGAGCTGAAATTTTGAGAGGTGCTATATATAGGAATTCCGCAGCCGATCAACTGTTGGATCTTTCAAAGGACGTCCGAGCTAGAAGCTGGACACCACGCCCTAAACTCGTCCAGATTCCCGTCCAGATTTGACAGGGCTCCGGTATATCATAGATTGCCAGAGATTCCTCCATCGGAACTCGACGAAATTTTCTAGGGTTGTTGTAGACTCGATTCCGCACAATTCCACCAAAGCGATCGTTAAAGCGACGATCGAGGAGGTGGTGGCGGCGGATACGCGTTCGCTGTCCGGAAAAACAGCACAATCGCCCAAGGGCAATGTTGACGTTGAGCCCCCGAGCTTCACGAACGATTCCTCCATGATCTTGATAGAGATCGGAGTTGGTGTTGATGAAGGCCCTCGTCCGAACATGGTGATCCGAACACGGGGCGCAGTTCTTGGTCGAACCAAGGTGACCAGTCGAGCTGGTGACGAGGATGCCGAAGTCGTAGTTGATCTGCAGGCGAGCCATCGATCCTTTTGTCGATCACACATCGGAACTCTCAATGAAAGCACCAATGTCGGTGTCAAAACCGGCGGATCTCGGGTAGGGGGTCCCGAACTGTGCGTCTAGGATTGATGGTAACAGGAGGCAGGGGACACAAAGTTTTGCCCAGGTTTGGGCCCTCTTGATGGAGGTAAAACTCTAGATCCTGCTTGATTAATATTGATGATATGGGTAGTACAAGAGTTGATCTACCACGAGATCGTAGAGGCTAAACCCTAGAAGCTAGCCTATGGTATGATTGTATGTATATATGATCTATCGACTAGCCTGGCCCTGGTTTATATAATGCACCAGAGGCCCAGGTTAACAAGAGTCCTTGCCGAATACGCCGGTGGGGAGAAGTCCTTGTCTTGATCGCCAAGTCTTGTGGAATCTTCCTTGTATGCGGCAGTTGTCCGAACTGGCCCATGAGTATACGGCCACGGGGGTCCTCGGCCCAATCTACTCAGATCGGGAGATGACGTGTTGAGTACCCCCTAGTCCAGGACACCGTCAGGATCCATGTATGAGAACAAAGTATGGACTTTGGTTGACTTGCCCGATGATCGGCAAGCCATAGAGAATAAATGGATCTTTAAGAAGAAGACTGACGCTGATGGTAATGTTACTATCTACAAAGCTTGACTTGTCGCAAAAGGTTTTCAACAAGTTCAAGGAGTTGACTACGATGAGACCTTCTCACTTGTAGCGATGCTTAAGTCTGTCCAAATCATGTTAGCAATTACCGCATTTTATGATTATGAAATCTGGCAAATGGATGTCAAAACTGCATTCCTTAATGGATTTCTTAAAGAAGAGTTGTATATGATGCAACCAGAAGGTTTTGTCGATCCTAAAGGTGCTAAAAAAGTGTGCAAGCTCCAGCGATCCATTTATGGACTGGTGCAAGCATCTCGGAGTTGGAATATACACTTCTATAGTGTGATCAAAGCATATGGTTTTATACAGACTTTTGGAGAAGCCTGTATTTACAAGAAAGTGAGTGGGAGCTCTGTAGCATTTCTAATATTATATGTGGATGACATATTGTTGATTGGAAATAATATAGGATTTCTGGATAGCATAAAAGAATACTTGAATAAGATTTTGTCAATGAAAGGCCTCGTGAAGCTGCTTATATATTGGGCATCAAGATCTATAGAGATAGATGAAGATGCTTAATTAGACTTCCACAAAGCACATACCTTGATAAAGTTTTGAAGAATTTCAAAATGGATTAGTCAAAGAAAGGGTTCTTGCATGTGTAACAAGGTGTGAAGTTGAGTCAGACTCAATGCCCGGCCACTGCAGAAGATAGAGAGAAAATGAAAGTCATTCCCTATGCCTCGGCCATAGGTTCTATTATGTATGCAATGCTATGTACTAGACCTGTTGTGTGCCTTGCTATAATTTTAGCAAGGAGGTACCAAAGTAATCTAGGAGCGGATCACTGGACAGCGGTCAAGAACATCCTGAAGTACCTGAAAAGGACCAAGGATATGTTTCTCGTTTATGAAGGTGACAAAGAGCTCGTCGTAAATGGTTACGTCGATGCTAGTTTTGACGCTGATCCGGATGACACTAAGTCACAAATTGGATACGTATTTATATTGAATGATGGAGATGTCAGTTGGTGCAGTTCCAAGCAAAGCGTCGTGGTGGGATCTATGTGTGAAGCGGTGTACATAGCTGTTTCGGAAGTAGCAATGAAGGAGTCTAGATGAAGGAGTTCATATTCGATCTAGGTGTAACCCCTAGCGCATCGGGTCTAATGAAAATCTTTTGTGACAATACTGGAGCAATTGCCTTCGCAAAGGAATCCAGATTTCACAAAAGAACCAAACACATCAAGAGACGCTTCAACTCCATCCGTGATCAAGTCAAGGAGGGAGACATAGATATTTTCAAAATACATACGGATCTGAATGTGGCTGACCCGTTGACTAAGCCTCTTCCATGAACAAAACATGATCAGCACCAAGACTCCATGGGTGTTAGAATAACTACAATGCAATCTAGATAATTTACTAGTGCAAGTGGGAGACTGAAGGAAATATGCCCTAGATGCAATAATAAAGTTGTTATTTATATTTCCTTATATCATGATAAATGTTTATTATTCATGCTAGAATTGTATTAACCGGAAACTTGATACATGTGTGAATACATAGACAAAACATCGTGTCCCTAGTAAGCTTCTACTAGACTAGCTCGTTGATCAAAGATGGTTCAGTTTCCTAACCATAAACATGTGTTGTCATTTGATTAACGGGATCACATCATTAGCAGAATGATGTGATGGACAAAACCCATCTGTTAGCTTAGCATAATGATCGTTAAGTTTTATTGCTATTACTTTCTTCATGACTAGTACATATTCCTTTGACTATGAGATTACGCAAATCCCTGATACCGGAGGAATACCTTGTGTGCTATCAAATGTCACAACGTAATTCAGTGATTATAAAGATGCTCTACATGTATCTACGAAGGTGTTTGTTGGGTTGGCATAGATCGAGATTAGGATTTGTCACTCCGAATATCGGAGAGGTATCTCTGGGCCCTCTCGGGAATGCACATCATGATAAGCCTTGCGGGCAATGTGACTAATGAGTTAGTTACGGGATGATGCATTATAGAATGAGTAAAGTGACTATCCAGTAACGAGATTGAACTAGGTATGGAGATACCGACGATCGAATCTCGGGCAAGTAACATACCGATGACAACGGGAATAACGTATGTTGTCATTACGGTTTGATCGATAAAGATCTTCGTAGACTATGTGGGAACCAATATGAGCATCTAGGTTACGCTATTGGTTATTGACTGGAGAAGAGTCTCGGTCATGTCTACATAGTTCTCGAACCCGTAGGGTCCGCACGCTTAATGTTCAATGACGATTTGTATTATATGAGTTATGTGATTTGGTGACCGAATGTTGTTCGGAGTCCCAGATGAGATCACGGAAATGATGAGGAGTCTTGAAATGGTCAATAGGTAAATATTGATATATTGGATGATAGTATTCGGACACCGGAAGTGTTCTGAAATGTATCGGATACATATCGGAGTACCGGGGGGTTACCGGAACCCCATGGGAAGATATGGTCCATATGGGCCATAGGAGGGAGGCACACCAGCACACAAAGGGAAGGAGGCCGAACAGGACTAGGAGAGGGGGTGGCGCCCCCCTTTCCTTCTACCTTGTCTCTCCTTCCCCCCCCCTCCCCGGTAAAAGGAAAGTGGGGTGAATCCTGTTGGAGCCCAAGTAGGATTCCTCCTACTTGGGCACGCCTAGGGCCGGCCTCCTCCCCCTCCCTCTGTTATATACATGGGGGTGCCTACAATACACATCAATTGTTCCTAGCCGTGTGCAGCGCCCCCTCCATAGTTTACGCCTCCGATCATATTTCACGTAGTGCTTAGGCGAAGCCCTGCACGGATCACTTCACCATCACAGTCACCAGGCCGTCGTGTTGACGGAACTCTCCATCGACACTTTGCTGGATCGAGAGTTCGAGGGACTTCATCAAGTTGAACATGTGCGGAACTCGGAGGTGCCATACGTTCGGTGCTTGGTCGGTCGGAACGAGTAGAAGTTCGACTATATCAACCGCGTTAACAAACGCTTCTTCTTTCGGTCTACGAGGGTACAAGGACACACTCTTCCCCTCTCATTGCTATGCATCTCCTAGATAGATCTTGCGTGAGCATAGTAATTTTTGGAAATTGCTTGTTGCGTTCCCCAACAACCCTTGCGACTCAGCATCTTAAGATGCAGATACACATAACAAGGCCGTGCCATAAACTTGGCGTAAGCCGGCCGTCCAAACAGAGAGTGATAGGGGCTTTTGATCTTGAGCACTTCAAAGTTCAATGTGTCTGCCCTATAATCATATTCATTGCCAAAAGCTACTTCCAAGGCAATCTTACCAACTGGGTATGCCGACTTACCAGGCACCACCCCATGAAAGACCATAGAGGACAGCTTAAGATCTTTGCCATTCAAATTCATACGGCGAAAAGTATCACAATAAAGGACATTGATCATGTTGCCTCCATCCATAAGCACCTTAGTGAACTTGTAACCTCCAACCTGAGGGGCTACCACTAAAGCCAGCTGACCCGGATAGTCAACCCGGGGTGGGTGATCTTCACGGCTCCATACAATTGGCTACTCTGACCATCGTAAGTATCGAGGCACTGCCGGCTCAACTGTGCTTATCGCTCTTTTATGAACCTTCTGATCTTGCTTGCACAGACTTGTGGTGAACACATGATATTGGTCGGTATTATGCTTCTTTGGATTACTCTGATACCCTGACTGGGCTGGTGGTTATAACTGCCCTGATTGCCCCGACCTTGATAACAGGAATTTGACCCGCCAGCTCCAAAGCTGGGCCCGTGTGAGACGGATCTCGAACCGCCGTGCGGACCATTATTGTTATTGTGGTCCTCATGAAAACCGGAGTTCTTATATTCCTTCATGATAAAACAATCTTTCAACATGTGAGTCGATGATACATCTCCAACGTATCTATAATTTTTTATTGTTCCATGCTATTATATTATCTGTTTTGGATGTTAATGGGCTTTATTTTACAATTTTATATTATTTTTGGGACTAACCTTCGGGAGCGTGATTGCTGTTTTTTGCCTATTGCAGTGTTTCACAGAAAAGGAATATCAAACGGAGTCAAAGGGAATGAAACCTTCGGGAGCTTGATTTTTGGAATAAACGTGATCCAGAGGACTTGGAGTGGACGTCAAGAAACGAAAGAGGTGTCCACGAGGCAGGGGGCACGCCCTCCCCCCTCGTGGGCCCCTCGTGGCTCAACCGACCTACTTCTTCCTCCTATATATGTTCACATACCCCGAAAACATCCAGGAGCACCACGAAACCCTATTTCCACCGCCACAACCTTCTGTACCCAAGAGATCCCATCTCGGGGCCTTTTCCGGTGCTCCGCCGGAGGGGGCATTGATCACGAAGGACCTCTACATCAAATACATGGCCCTTCCGGTGATGTGTGAGTTGTTTACTTCAGACCTTCAGGTCCATAGTTAGTAGCTAGATGGCTTCTTCTCTCTCTTTCGATCTCAATAAAAAGTTCTCCTCGATCTTCTTGGAGATCTATTTGATGTAACTCTTTTTGCGGTGTGTTTGTCGAGATCCGATGAATTGTGGGTTTATGCTCAAGTCTATCTATGAACAATATTTGATTCTTCTCTGAGATCTTTTATGCATGATTGGTTATCTTTGCAAGTCTCTTCGAATTATCAGTTTGGTTTGGCCTACTAGATTGACCTTTCTTGCAATGGGAGAAATGCTTAGCTTTGGGTTCAATCTTGCGGTGCTCGATCCCAGTGACAGAAAGGGAAACGACACGTATTGTATTGTTGCCATCGAGGATAAAAAGATGGGGTTTATATCATATTGCATGAGTTTATCCCTCTACACCATGTCATCGTACCTAAGGCGTTACTCTGTTCTTATGAACTTAATACTCTAGATGCATGCTGGATAGCGGTCGATGTGTGGAGTAATAGTAGTAGATGCAGGCAGGAGTCGGTCTACTTGTCACGGATGTGATACCTATATACATGATCATGCCTAGATATTCTCATAATTATTCGCTTTTCCATCAATTTCTCGATAGTAATTCGTTCACCCACCGTAATACTTATGCTATCTTGAGAGAAGCCACTAGTGAAACCTATGGATCCCGGGTCTATTCTCCATCATATAAGTTTCCAATCTATTTTTACTTTGTAATCTTTACTTTCAATCTATATCATAAAAATACCAAAAATATTTATCTTATCATTATTATCTCTATCATATCTCACTCTCGTAAGTGGCCGTGAAGGGATTGACAACCCCTTTATCGCGTTGGTTGCGAGGTTCTTATTCGTTTGTGTAGTTATGAGGGACTTGCGTGTGGCCTCCTATTGGATTGATACCTTGGTTCTCAAAAACTGAGGGAAATACTTACTCTACTTTGCTACATCACCCTTTCCTCTTCAAGGGACAACCAACGCAGTGCTCAAGAGGTAGCAAGAAGGATTTCTAGCGCCATTGCCGCGAATTCTACGCACAAGTCAAGACATACCAAGTACCATCACAAACTCTTATCCCTCGCATTACATTATTTTCCATTTGCCTCTCATTTTCCTCTCCCCCATTTCACCCTTGCCGTTTTATTTGCCCTTCTTTTGTTCGTCTTTCCATTTGCTTTGATGTCTTACTTGGCTTGTTTGCTCGTTTGGTTGGAGTAGTTTCTGATTTATTGCTAAACAAAGAACCTAAGATCTATGGATCCTCATCCGCTTGCTAATCTTTTTAAGAGATCCAATTATGATGAACCAATTGCTAGTAAGTTTTGTGCACTAGATTATCTTTATGAAGTTTTGCTTGAAATTCGTGAATCTGAAAATTGTGATGAAGTACTTTATGGAGTGATTCACGATGGATCTTTGAATAGAAAGCATGGTTGCAATGATGATAGTATAAATTCTATTAATTTCGATTGTGCTTATAATATGCAAAACCCTAAGCTTGGGGATGCTAGTTTTGCTATGTCTACTACTTGTTGCAATGATCATGATTGGGGTGATTCTTCTTATGATCTTGAAAATTTATTTAAGCCCCATGATGATTATGAGATTGATTATAATGTTTTCAATAATATTGAAAGTGGGTTTGAAAGAGTGTCAACTTTAGATCCCACATATTTGGAGAATGTTCAATCTTATGAAGTTTTCGATAAAAGTGGGTTTGGAGAGGTCATGACTTTAGTTAATGTTAATCCCACTATTTTGAAAGAGTGGCAAATTTGCATACATGTGGATCGTGTTAAGAATATGTTTTGTGATAGCTACATTGTTGAATTTTCTTATGATCCTACATGTAATTAATATGAGAGAGGAAAATATGGTTGTAGAAATTTTCATGTTACTAAATTACCTCTCGTTATGTTGAGATTGCTATTGTTTCATTCCGCTTCCTTGCATATGCTAGTTTTTGCTTGCCTTGATAATTTGTTTGCCTATAAAATGCCTATCCATAGGAAGTATGTTATACATAGATGTGTTTGTCATGTGTTTTATGATGCTCTCTTTATGCTTCAATTCTTGTCTTTCATGTGAGCATCATTGAAATCTTTTGCCTAGCTAAAAGGCTTTAAAAGAAAAGCGCTTGTTGGGAGACAACCCAATATTTTTACTTGCTGTTATTCAATAAATAATTCATCTATCCTCTGTTTAGATGTGGTTTTATGCTTTTAGTTAGTGTTTGTGCCAAGTAGAACCTTTGGGAAGACTTGGGGAAAGTCTTTGCAATCTTGCTGTAAAAAATAGAAACTTTAGCGCTCATGAGAATTGCTGCCATTTTATATTGGAGAGTGCTATTTAGTAAATTCTTTTTTATATGATTAATAGATCAATTCCTCATGTACAGAAATTTATTTTAGAATTTTTTGGGTTCCAGAAGTATTCGAAACCTACAGATTACTACAGATTGTTCTGTTTTTGACAGATTCTGTTTTTCGTGTGTTGTTTGCTTATTTTGATGAATCTATGGCTAGTAATAGAGTTTATAAACCATAGAAAAGTTGGAATAAAGTAGGTTTAACACCAATATAAATAAAGAATGAGTTAATTATTGTACCTTGAAGTGGTGGTTTGTTTTCTTTTACTAACGGAGCTCACGAGATTTTCTTTTAAGTTTTGTGTTGTGAAGTTTTCAAGTTTTGGGTAAAGATTTGATGCATTATGGAACAAGGAGTGGAAAGAACCTAAGATTGGGTATGCCCAAGGCACCCCAAGGTAAAATCCAAGGACAACCAAAACCCTAAGCTTGGGGATGCCCCGGAAGGCATCCCCTCTTTCGTCTTCGTCCATCGGTGAATTTACTTGGAGCTATATTTTTTATTCGCCACATGATATGTGTTTTGCTTGGAGCGTCTTGTATGATTTGAGTCTTTGATTTTTAGTTTACCACAATCATCCTTGCTGTACACACCTTTTGGGAGAGACACACATGAATTGGAATTTATTAGAATACTCTATGTGCTTCACTTATATCTTTTGAGTTGGATAATTTTTTCTCTAGTGCTTCGCTTATATGTTTTAGAGCACGGCGGTGGTTCTATTTTATAGAAATATTTGATCTCTCATGCTTAACTTATATCATTTTGAGAGTCCTTTAGAACAGCATGGTAATTCACTTTTGTTATAAATTTTAAATGCTAAGAGAAGTTGGATGCTTGATAGATTGTTTTGCGAAATAAAGGTGGTAATATTAGAGGTGTGCTAGTTGAGTAATTGTGAAATTGATGAATACTTGTGTTAAAGTTGGAAAGTCCCGTAGCATGCACGTATGGTAAACGTTATGTGACAAATTTGAAGCATGAGGTGTTCTTTGATTGCATTCCTTATGAGTGGCGGTCGCGGACGATCAATGGTCTTTTTCTACCAATCTATCCCCCTAGGAGCATGCGCGTAGTGCTTGGTTTTGATGACTTATAGATTTTTGCAATAAGTATGTGAGTTCTTTATGACTAATGTTGAGTCAATGGATTATACGCACTTTGACCCTGCCATCATTGCTAGCCTCTTCCGTACCGTGCATTGCCCTTTCTCACCTTGAGAGTTTGTGCATACTTCGCCGGTGCATCCAAACCCCGTGATATGATACGCTCTATCACACATAAGCCTCCTTATATCTTCCTCAAAACAGCCACCATACCTACCTATTATGGCATTTTCATAGCCATTCCGAGATATATTGCCATGCAACTTTCCACCGTTCCATTTATTATGACACGCATCATCATTGTCATATTGCTTTGCATGATCATGTAGTTGACATCGTATTTGTGGCAAAGCCACCATGCTCAAGTTTTCATACATGTCACTCTTGATTCATCGCAATCCCGGTACACCGCCGGAGGCATTCACATAGAGTCATATTTTGTTCTAAGTATCGAGTGGTAATTCTTGAGTTGTAAGTAAATAAAAGTGTGATGATCATCATTACAGCATTGTCCCATGTGAGGAAAGGATGATGGAGACTATGATTCCCCCAAAAGTCGGGATGAGACTCCAGATGAAAAAAAGAGGCCATAAAAAAAGAAGGCCCAAATAAAAAATGAGAGAAAAAGAGAGAAGGGACAATGTTACTATCCTTTTTCCACACTTATGCTTCAAAGTAGCACCATGATCTTCATGATAGAGAGTCTCTTATTTTGTCACTTTCATATACTAGTGGGAATTTTTCATTATAGAACTTGGCTTGTATATTTCAATGATGGGCTTCCTCAAATGCCCTAGGTCTTCGTGAGAAAGCAAGTTGGATGCACACCCACTTAATTTCTTTGATGAGCTTTCATATATTTATAGCTCTAGTGCATCCGTTTCATGACAATCCCTACTCCTTGCATTGACATCAATCGGTGGGCATCTCCATAGCCCATAGATTAGCCGCTTCAATGTGAGACTTTCTCCCTTTTTGTCTTCTCACACAACCTCAATCATCATATTCTATTCCACCCATAGTGCTATGTCCATGGCTCGCGCTCATATATTGCGTAAAAGTTGAAAGAGTTTGAAAAGGCTAAGTATGAAACAATTTCTTGGCTTGTCATCAGGGTTGTGCATGATGAGAACATTTTGTGTGACGAAAATGAAGCATGGACAAACTATATGATTTTGTAGGGATAAGTTTTCTTTGGCTATGGTATTTTGATAAGACATAATTGCTTGATTAGCATACTTGGAGTATTACTATTTTTATGTCAACAATAAACTTTTATCTTGAATCTTTCAGATCTGAACATTCATGCCACAATAGAGAAAAATACATTGAAGAACATGCTAGAAAGCATTCCACATCAAAAATTCTGTTTTTATTATTTACCAACTCGAGGACGAGCAGGAATTAAGCTTGGTGATTCTTGATACGTCTCCAACGTATCTATAATTTTTGATTGTTCCATGCTATTATATTATCTGTTTTGGATGTTAATGGGCTTTATTTTACACTTTTATATTATTTTTGGGACTAACCTATTAACCCAAGGCCCAGTGCAAATTGTTGTTTTTTGCCTATTTCAGTGTTTCGCAGAAAAGGAATATCAAACGGAGTCCAAACGGAATGATACCTTTAGGAGCGTGATTTTTGGAACAAACGTGATCCAGAGGACTTGGAGTGGACATCAAGAAACGAACGAGGTGTCCACGAGGCAGGGGGGCGTGCCTACCCCCTGGGCACGCCCTCCCCCCTCGTGGGCCCCTCGTGGCTCAACCGACCTACTTCTTCCTCCTATATATGTTCACATACCCCGAAAACATCCAGGAGCACCACGAAACATGTAACATCCTAAAATTCTATGTTTTGGAATGTTATATTAAATAAATAGATTTGATTGATTGTTTGATTGTTGTGTGATTGATTGACTGAAAGTGAGTGCAATTCGAAACTTTTTGAAAATAAATGAGAGGGAATAAAAGGACTTTCCCAAACTTTCATTTTCTTTTACGATCTCCGTGAATTCAAATACTTTTCAAATACAAACCCTAGAGAGAAGATGACATGACTTCTTCCATTTATTTAAATGAAAAGGTTTTTGAAAAGATTTGAATTTTATTTGGAAATATTTTCCAATTCAGAAACTTTAAGCAACCCAATGATTTTCATGAGAGAAGATAAAATGACTTCTTCAAAACATATGAAATATGAGTTGGAAGTTTAAAAAGGATCAAATTCAAAGTCCTTTTGAAATTATTTTCAATTTGGAGTTATTTGGGTTTTATTCAAATTATTTTTCTCCAAAATAAAAATATATGAAAAATAGGGTAACATGATTACCTACATCAGAAAATTGGAGATAAATAAATTTGAAATCATTTTGGTATTTTTAAAATGATTTTTATTGGATTTAGTAGGGCAGTAGCACTCTTTGAATTATTTGAATTTTTCTTGATTTTATATGACTTGACAAAAATGTCCAAATTGTAGAAAATCTTTTTCTGAAAATTTGGATATATAATATGCCTATATATAATTTTACTTTTATTTTCGTTATTCCGTTTCCCCTTTTCTGTTTCTATTAAAAAAACTACGCCTACGCCTGGAACTAACCGCCGCCCACATGCGTAGCATAGCAGTTGGCCGGCCCATTTTTCTTTTGTTTTATTTTTCTTTTTTTTATTTTCATTAAGGTTTAGTTTTTTCTGAAACAAACTTAATTAAAAAATAGACTTCAAAAAAAAAACTGCAGCCCGTGTACGCGCGCCCGAAGGCTTCTAGCCCATGCGGTTCTCCTCCGTTTCGTTTAAGTACGTCTATGTTTAGTCCCACATTGTCTAGCCTTTGACCTCAAAGCCTCTTTTTCACCTATAAATATAGACCCACAGAGCCTTCAAAAATCATCCGATTCGGACTATATCAATGTTTTGGTTTAACTAGATTCATTAAAAAAAAAATTCTCTTCTTCGGCGGGACTTCTGAAAATTGTCTCCTCTCTCCGAAGTCGTTTTTTCTCTGCCTTATAAAGGTATCTTTCTTCGTTTTTTTATACTTCCGTAGTTTATTATTTTTAGGCTAGTGCGGTAGAATAATTAGATTATCAATTAGTCTCTGTATTTATACATTAGACCTAGATTTGTTTTTAGCCGTAGTTTTTTTCTTCCGTAAAACACCTTGGCCCTGATTTTTCAAATAGCCATAACTTTTTACTCGTTCATCCAAATTAGATGAAACCAACGACCACTTCTTCGTTTCAATCTCCTCTATCCAGTAAAATAACTTAAACATGTTTTTGAAAGTTTTAAAATTTGAATTCAAACAGATTTGTATTCAAACTTCTTTTGATCATAACTTGAGTTTTATAACTCCGTTTGAGTTGATTCTTTTTGCAAATCGAAGCTCTTGACCTAAACTTTCTGATAAGGCCAAATTCACATAATTTTGGTACGATTAGAAATTGTTTTATGTTGCAATAGTTATTTTCTTGGTTTTGATGTTTTCCAAATTGTATTCTTCGTTCTTCCCGATCTTTTGAGTGATTGCTTACGTGTGGTTACTATTGCTTGCTTACGATAGATTGAACGGAGTGTGACGAGTAGAAATATCAGGAGTTATGAGTGTGAATCATCTTCATCAACAGTACAAGGCAAGTTCACACTTTGATCATACTTTCATTACCCAGTTTTTATGCATTAGTTTCAACCCTCAAACACTGCATGGTTAGGACTTGATAACATGTGGGTATTAGGAAGTAGTTGATGAGGTAGGAACCTATTGCCCTGTTACTATCAAACCCTTGGGAGTTACTATTACGTTATGATTATGTGGCCATGCTATGCTTGTAGAAGTGGATTGGGTTTGAGTGTAATCCATGAAAGATGTGAGATTGTTTATTTAATGGTTCAACTTAAGGTGGCTACTTTAATACACATCTGGGTGGATTGGTTGCGGGCACCTGGAGAATCCAGTGTTGTCCTAGGATATCCCGGAGGACCCGTGTGATCATCCTATGGCTCGCCACACCGGCTCAAAGGGATCATAAGATTATTCATGCTAGAAACTTCTGTGTGCAGCCACAAGCCATTATGGGCTCTGGCATAGCTGAGTAAGTTGCGTGAAGCTCTTGAAGAGGTAGACTAGTAGATGTAGTGGGTTGTAGGTGGTACTGTCTATCAAGAGTAGAGAGTTAATGCTTCTGAAGACTGTGTCTCGGTCATCCGTTTCTCAAACACCCTCTAGTGCGAGAAATCCAACGGAGGAGATCGAGTCTTGTGGGGAAAAGTGCGCAAACCTCTACGGAGTGTACAAACTAATCATGATTAGCCGTGTCCCCGGTTATGGACATCTTGAGTATCTGGTTCTTAGATTATCATGTTGATCTCGTCACTTTATTTAATTAATTTGATTGTGCTAATGATTAATATTTTGGGATTGAGTTGGAGGAACCTTCTCAATATTTATCAACCAACTTTGTAGTTAAATAAAATATATTCCTTTTATGTAGGAAAAAATTGGCTTTTCGCAAAAACATTATAACCATAGAGCTTTTCCACCAGCCAAATTTGCATGTAGTGATAGTTATTATTCATATTATCCTATTGTGTGAATTTGCCAGTACATTCAATGTACTGACCCTTTGTGGCTGCAATGTCTCATGTTGCAGGATTTTTACGACGAGTAAGTGATACATTAGGGTTTTGATTTCTACACTCAACTTTGTCGTTGGTGTTGATGGGAATCCACAACCTTGTTGTTACTTCCGCTATTTGGATTGAGGTAATAGTATTTATGTTATTTTATACATGTGATTTACCTCTGTTATAAATCCTCGAGTACTGTGTGTATCAGCATACCGATCCAGGGATGACACTTAAGCACAGAGACTTAACCGTTTGAGGTCGGGTCGCTACAAGATGGTATCAGAGCACATGTTGACTGTAGGACGTGACCCTAGAAACTGACAAGCCCATAGGAAAGATTTTCTCTACAACTTCACTTTCAAAAGATCTTTTACCTCTCTTCTCTTCTCAGCTTATTCAAATATTCCCTTTTAGTGAGACTATACCCCTTTCCCCTTTTGACCACACGAAGATTCGGCTGATGAGACCACTCCAAGAAGTACAAGATATCAGACCACTAAGACCACATAAGAATGAAGAGGATTTTACCGTGTATTATCATAATGGAAACTACAAAGGTTGAAGACTCCGAAGACTAGGAGAATTTGAAGGCTCTGAAGAATTTCCAGAGTGGTATGACCTAGGAAAGTTACCGGTATGGAATTAGTCAGACTATTGAAGTTGTCAATACTCGAGATCAAGATGTGCCGGAGAAAGACCGGAACATGGAGCGTTAAAAGTCAAAGTTTTGTCAAGAAAACACTAAGGTAGGAGATGTCAACTATGGACTGATAGCTCATGGCAAAGACATGGGCAGAGACATGGCTATCCATGATGTTATCGCCCGCTTATGCTATTGGCACCGTGCTGAGTTAAACATGAATGTCTTCGGAAGGATTGGACGGTAGAAGGCTGATGGAGCATCTGTCAGCGAAAGATGAGGTTTTAACCTTAGCTGGTGTATCACTAGGATCTGGAACATTTCATCAAGGATTTTAAGATGGACCTTCAGGAAGCTGTACTTGACAAGGAAGCATTTCGTGAAAAACTCAGGACCCAGAAGCTGAAAGTAGCCAAGCTGGTGGAGCAAAAACTTGAGACACCGGAGATTCGTCAGGAACTGAAGGACAGTAGGACCATGGTTCATGCCAAGGATGTTGAAAACCATAAGTTTGAATGCAACTCCGGAAATATTAAAGGACGTCATGAGAGACTTCGCGTCAACAGAGATGATCTGGCAAAAGAACTTGAGAAGGACAAGCATGATCAGAAGAAGCCATCGGAGGCATGAACAAGACTTGAGGAGTTTGATGATTTTGAAGATTTATTGACCTTTAGAAGACCAAACCCCTGTTATATACTTATGTTAGATGCGGCGTTTGTGAGCTGTCATTTTTTTGTTGTTTTTCTGACAGCCACAAAATAAAATCTGTCTTTTCAAAACTTTTGATTGTATTGTGTGTATCCCTCTCTATCTCTCTTATCTCACCCCAAAACCCATGGACCCAATAGAGGATGAATGGAGATGAGCTTGTATTTTCTGGACCGATGAGCCAATTGGAGACAGAACGATGGATTCGGAACATGGAAGATCATATGAAGAATAACCCTATAGTTGGAAAGGATATGACCCAGCATGCTCTTCAGTGCTTTGAAAGAGGTGCTGCTACTTGGTGGAGGATGTACCAAACCATCAATGGATCGCAAGGAGTACCCACTTGGAAAGAATTTAAGTTGACTTTGCCAAAGTCTCGGTATGTGTCCCAGGAGTTGAAGCCTTATGGAAAGGATATGAAGAAACCTTGTCCATGCAAGCTCTGTGGAGAAATAGGACACGCCCATAAAGAACACAAGGATGAATGCCCTAATTGTGAAGGAAGTCACCCAGTTGAAGAATGCCCAACTAGGCAGATTACTTGTTTCCTTGTGTGAAGGGACTACCCACTATCCTGCTTAGTGTCACATTTATCCCATGGTACGAAGAACCCTACAACAGAAGAAAGAAGTAAAGAAAGGAGCCCTCATGGAAACTTCGGACACATCTCCCAAAATTGTCTGAATGGGGATCTAGTAGAATTCCCGAGAGAGGAAGTAGAGTATGACCCACAGGAAATAGAAGCCCCGATTGGAACAGAAAAGTCCAGGAAGAGAAGTAGATTGGATTCCAGGAAGGACCTGAGTCATATCACCTGTTTCAGGTACTAGGAGTCAGGGCACTACTCCAGCAGTTGCCCAAAAAGGAAACCTCAAGACTTGACAGAAGTAATATGTTTTCGTTGTAATGAAGCAGGGCACTTTGCCACAGATTGTCCCAAGGAGAAGGAGACTTGTGATAATTAGTTGTGTCAGTGAGAAATATAGTAGTAGCAATGGGAACATTTCCTTTATATTGAGATGTTGAGTTGAGGCATGTAATGGAAATGCAGGAGGTTGTAATAATTGGAGAATCAATAAAGTTAGCCCCGTTGGTACTGATTTGGATTTTATGTGTTCTTACTCTATGGAGAGAGATTTTGACCATTTCGAGGGTATGAGAAATATGGTCTATGGATTAATTTGTGCATTTCAAGGGTGGTAGTACCCTGTGAGAACACTTGACCTCTGGAAAGGATAATGAAATTCCATGGAGTGGACTACGGACAAAATAGGTACGAGTTTTATCTCGATATGTGGTATACCCCAAGAATATGGACGGATGAAGTACTATTGGATATAAAAGGAGGTATAATGTTGGTAATATGGAGCAATTGTAACTCCATGATGAGTCTGAGTAATCACGTCTCAGTTTGGTACAAATAGAAGGAAGGGAGACAATATAATCGGATGGATTTAAGAATGCTAGGAAGTTGGATGTTGGAATAATGATGAGTTTCCCCGATGATGAGTTCAAGGTTTATAAGTGATGAGATGGGCCATAACCCACAGGCCCCAGGACCATGCCAGGAAGCAAGCACACTCTTGCTGAAGGAAAAACACTGGAAGAGGATATGCCTTACGATTTTATAGGAGTAACGCAAAACCTGAGAGTTGTGAAGGAACGATAGATGTTTGTTTGGCTTGCAGAATTAATGGATTTATCCGAGCTTGGTTCGTCGACAAGAGAAATTTTGCAATGCTTGTGAGGATGACCGAGTGTTAGAATGCGAGATTCACTAAACCATATACAAGGTAATGATTTGGGTGCAGCATGGATTGATCACCATACCGACTTACTCTTTTTATTCGCCGTGCTATATGGGATGGTAAATCTGAGTGACTTGCCTATAGTAGAGAGACGACGATATTAAACCTTGTTTAAACCTTAGAATGGTATGAAAAATTCCCTGCTACAAGGTAGTTGTTGCCAACCATAGGTCATACTGTGAGGTTCAACCCAGACCCATTTCCTACAGGAGGAACCATAAATTTTTGACCACCATGAGATATCGATAGTTGTTTAGTATTGGCGCCAGACCCGTCAGCTATGAAGATCCAGTCACACAAGAACCGTACCAAGATGAATGGACACATGAATTGAGGAGAAAGATTATGCCACTACCGGAAGAGCCAGAGAAGGAATTATCCTGAAGATCTGAGAAGACCGACACTATCAAACAATAAGGATGGATTATACGAGTTTGATGGAACCGTAACAACGTTTCTAAGGGTGGTAGCACCCAGACCCCCGTGATGGTCGATGGATTTTGAGAAGACCCCCGAACCTAACCTATTTCTTTCTAGCCTCTCCGAATCTCAAGGACGAGATTCATTTTAAGGGTGGTAGGTTTGTAACATCCCAAAATTCTAAATTTTGGAATGTTATATTAAATAAATAGATTTGATTGATTTTTTGATTGTTGTGTGATTGATTGACTGAAAGTGAGTGCAATTCGAAACTTTTTGAAAATAAATGAGAGGGAATAAAAGGACTTCCCCAAACTTTCATTTTCTTTTATGATCTCCGTGAATTCAAATACTTTTCAAATACAAACCCTAGAGAGAAGATGACATGACTTCTTCCATTTATTTAAATGAAAAGGGTTTTGAAAAGATTTGAATTTTATTTGGAAATATTTTCCAATTCAGAAACTTTAAGCAACTCAATGATTTTCATGAGAGAAGATAAAATGACTTCTTCAAAACATATGAAATATGAGTTGGAAGTTTAAAAAGGATCAAATTCAAAAGTCCTTTTGAAATTATTTTCAATTTGGAGTTATTTGGGGTTTATTCAAATTATTTTTCTCCAAAATAAAAATATATGGAAAATAGGGTAACATGATTCCCTACATCAAAAAATTGGAGATAAATAAATTTGAGATCATTTTGGTATTTTTAAAATGATTTTATTAGATTTTAGTAGGGCAGTAGCACTCTTTGAATTATTTGAATTTTTCTCGATTTTATATGACTTGACAAAAATGTCCACGTTGTAGAAAATCTTTTTCTAAAAATTTAATATATAATATTCCTATATATTTTTTACTTTTATTTACGTTATTCCGTTTTTTCTTTTGTGTTTCTATTAAAAAAAACTACGCGTGCGCTGGAACTAACCGCCGCCCACATGTGTAGCATAGCAGCAGGCCGGCCCGTTTTTCTTTTGTTTTGTTTTGTCTATTTTTTTATTTTCATTAAGGTTTAGTTTTTTTTTGAAACAAACTTCCGAAAAAATATACTTTGAAAAAAAATTGCAGCCCGTGTACGCGCGCGGCGGCCAAAGGCTTCTAGCCCATGTGATTCTCCTCCGTTTCGTTTAAGTACATCTATGTTTTGTCCCACATTGTCTAGCCTTTGACCTCTAAGCCTTTTTTCACCTATAAATATAGACCCATAGAGCCTTAAAAAATCATCCGATTCGGGTTAAATCAATATTTTGGTTTAACTAGATTCATTAAAGAAAAATATTTTTCTCTTCTTCGGCAGGACTTCTGGAAATTATCTCCTCTCTCCGAAGCCGTTTTTTTCTCTGCCTTATAAAGGTATCTTTCTTCGGGTTTTTTATACTTCCGTAGTTTATTATTTTTAGACTAGTGCGGTAGAATAATTAGATTATCAATTAGTCTCTGTATTTATACATTAGACCTAGATTTTTTTAGCCATAGTTATTTTTTTTCTACTGTAAAACAGCGTGGCCTTAATTTTTCAAATAGCCATAACTTTTTACTCGTTCATCCAAATTAGATGAAACCAATGCCCACTTCTTCATTACGATCTCCTCTCTCCAGTAAAACAACTTAAACATGTTTTTGAAAGTTTTAAAATTTGAATTCAAACAGATTTGTATTCAAACTTCTTTTGATCATAACTTGAGTTTTATAACTCCGTTTGAGTTGATTCTTTTTGCAAATCGAAGATCTTGACCTAAACATTCTAATAAGGCCAAATTCACATAATTTTGGTACTGTTGGAAATTGTTTTATGTTGCAATAGTTATTTTCTTGGTTTGATGTTTTCCAAATTGTCTTCTTCGTTTTTCCCGATCTTTTGAGTGATTGCTTATGTGTGGTTACTATTGCTTGCTTACGATAGATTGAACGGAGTGTGACGAGTAGAACTATCAGGAGTTATGAGTGCGAATCATCTTCATCAACAGTGCAAGGCAAGTTCACACTTTGATCATACTTTCATTACCCAGTTTTTATGCATTAGTTTCAACCCTCAAACACTGCATGGTTAGGACTTGATAACATGTGGGCATTGGGAAGTAGTTGATGAGGTAGGAACCTATTGCCCGGTTACTATCAAACACTTGGGATTTACTATTATGTTATGCTTATGTTGCCATGCTATGCTCGTAGACGTGGATTGGGTTTGACTATAGTCCATGACAGATGTGAGATTCTTTCTTTAATGGTTCAACTTAAGGTGGCTACTTTAATACACATCTAGGTGGATTGGTTGCCGGCACCTGGAGAATCCAGTGTTGTCCTAGGATATCCCGGAGGACCCGTGTGATCATCCTATGGCTCGCCACACCGGCTCAAAGGGATCATAAGATTATTCATGCTAGAAACTTCTGTGTGTACCACAAGCCATTATGGGCTCTGTCATAGATGAGTAAGTTGCGTGAAGCTCTTGATGAGGTAGACTAGCAGATGTAGTGGGGGTTGTAGGTGGTACTGTCTATCCAGAGTAGAGAGTTAATGCTTCTGAAAGACTGTGTCTCGGTCATTCGTTTCTCAAACACCCTGTAGTGCGAGAAATCCAACAGAGGAGATCGAGTCTTGTGGGGAAAAGTGCGCAAACCTCTGCGGAGTGTACAAACTAATCATGATTAGCCGTGTCCCCGGTTATGGACATCTTAAGTATCTGGTTCTTAGATTATCATGTTGATCTCATCACTTTATTTAATTAATTTGATTGGGCTAATGATTAATATTTTGGGATTGAGTTGGAGGAACCTTCTCAATATTTATCAACCAACTTTGTAGTTAAATAAAATATATTCCTTTGATGTAGGAAAAAAAATTGGCTTTTCGCAAAAACATTATAACCATAGAGCTTTTCCACCAGCCAAATATGCATGTAGTGATAGTTATTATTCGTCATTATCCTAACGTCTCATGTTGCAGGATTCTTACGACGAGTAAGTGATACGTTAGGGTTACGATTTCTACACTCAACTTTGCCATTGGTGTTGATGGGAATCCACAACCTTGTTGTTACTTCCGCTATTTGGATTGAGGTAATAGTATTTACGTTATTTTATACATGTGATTTAACTCTGTTATAAATCCTCGAGTACTGTGTGTGTCAGCATACCGATCCAGGGATGATACTTAAGCACAGAGACTTGACCGTCTGAGGCCGGGTCGCTACAAAACGTTATTTCCACCGCCGCAACCTTCTGTACCCAAGAGATCCCATCTTGGGGCCTTTTCCGGAGCTCCGCCGGAGGGGGCATTGATCATGGAGGGCCTCTACATCAACTCCATGGCCCTTCCGGTGATGTGTGAGTAGTTTACTTCAGACCTTCCGGTCCATAGTTAGTAGCTAGATGGCTTCTTCTCTCTCTTTGGATCACAATACAAAGTTCTCCTCATTCTTCTTGGAGATCTATTCGATGTAACTCTTTTTGTAGTGTGTTTGTCGAAATCCGATGAATTGTGGGTTTATGCTCAAGTCTATCTATGAACAATATTTGATTCTTCTTTGAAATCTTTTATGCATGATTGGTTATCTTTGCAAGTCTCTTCGAATTATCAGTTTGGTTTGGCCTACTAGATTGATCTTTCTTGCAATGGGAGAAGTGCTTAGCTTTGGGTTCAATCTTGCGGTGCTTGATCCCAGTGGTAGAAAGGGAAACGACATGTATTGTATTGTTGCCATCGAGGATAAAAAGATGGGGTTTATATCATATTGCTTGAGTTTATCCCTCTACATCATGTCATCTTACCTAAGGTGTTACTCTGTTCTTATGAACTTAATACTCTAGATGCATGCTGGATAGCGGTTGATGTGTGGAGTAATAGTAGTAGATGCAAGCAGGAGCTGGTCTACTTGTCACGGACGTGATGCCTATATACATGATCATGCCTATATACATAATCTAGTTTTCTTCGTGAGGGCGCAGTTGACGAGAGGCATAAGCAATCACTCTACGCTCTTGCATTAGGACACAGCCTAATCCTTGACAGGAAGCGTCGCAGTAAATGATGAAGTCCTTCTTAGTATCAGGTGGAGCAAGCACTGGGGCAGAAGTCAACTTGTCTTTGAGTGCCTGGAAACTTTCTTGACACTTGTCTGTCCATTCGAACTTGACACCCTTATGCAACAGATTAGTCAGAGGCCTGGCAATCATGGAGAAGTTCTCGATGAATCGACGGCAATAGCTGGCGAGACCGAGAAGACTTCGGACTTGCTTGACATTCTTCGGAGGAGTCCAATCGAGAATAGCCTAAACTCGTTCAGGGTTGACGGCAATACCATCCTTGGAGATGACATGCCCAATATAGGTTACTTCGGGGAGCCAGAATTCACACTTGGAATACTTAGCATAGAGTTGGTGCTCTCGAAGCTTTTCCGGCACAAGACGGAGATGTTCAGCATGTTCTTCTTTGTCCTTGGAAAATACAAGGATATCATCCAGATAAACCACGACAAACTTGTCGAGGTAATCCATGAATATATAGTTCATCAGACGAGAGAAGGTGGCAGGAGCATTCGTTAAGCCGAATGACATGACGGTGTACTCGTATGATCCATACCGAGTCACGAAGGCAGTCTTTGGGATATCCTCTTCACAAACACGGATCTGGTGGTAAACCAACCTCAAGTCGAGTTTGGAGAACACTGATGAGCCAGCCAGTTGATCATATAGATCATTGATCCGAGGAAGAGGGTATTTGTTCTGAATGGTAGCTTGGTTTATAGGATGGTAGTCTTGGACTAATCGGTTCGTCCCATCCTTCTTCTTAACAAAGAGAGAAGGTGCTCCCCAAGGAGAGCAGCTAGGGCGAATGAAACCTTTGGCAAGAGATTTGTCGATTTCCTCCTTAAGCTCAATGAGTTCATGCGGCGGCATCTTGTAGGGTCGTTTGGCTATAGGAGTGGTGCCTGGTTTCAAGTCGATGATGAATTCGACAGCTCTAGCAGGGGGAATCCCTGGAAGTTCTTCTGAAAAGACATCTTGGAATTCACGAACAACGGGAATGTTTTCAATGCCCTCGAGTGGTGCAGCATTCAACGCATTCAAGGCATAAAGCCGTGCCTCGGCATTCTGAACTAGATGAGCCTGGTAAGCAATTATTTCATCAGAAGGGTGTAGTAGATGGACGATCTTAGTAGCACAAACTATAGAAGCAGTATGCGCTTTCAACCAATCCATTCCCAGAATGAGGTCGATGCTACAGGACTTCAGTATGATGGGCGAGGCAAGGAATTCCAGTCCTTCAATTTCACCGGGAACGTTGTGACTAACCATAGAGGTTTGACATTGGCCCGCAGGAGTGTGCAGCACGATCGCAGTGTTCATCTCTTCGTATTTAATGCCATGCATGAATGCAAACTCAGCTAATATGAATGAATGTGATGCTCCTGTATCAAATAAAATAGATGCTGGTACCGAATTTACGAGGAGTGTACCCATCACGGTAGCAGGCTGGTCTAGCACTTCATTGAGATCAACATGGTTGGCATGAACACGACCATAAGACTTGGCATTGTTGTTGCGAGGCTGGTTGTTTCCACGGCCAGCTGCGGGAAGGGCCAGTTGATTATGATTCTGATTGCAGTCTCTGGCACGGTGACCTAGCTGACCACACTTGTAGCAGAGACCATTATTGGGAGTGGGAACAGGAGCTTGGGGTGGTGGAGTTGGAAGCCTTGGCTGCCTAGTTGGTGGGGGAGGCAGACGTGGTGCAACATAGGACTGCCTTGGAGCAGGTGCAGTTGGCTGGTACATGTTGTTGGGAATCCATATCCTATGCTTCTTCGAGGACGGGCCCGAAGATGAGCCTGTGTGACGTTTGCGCCTGTGAGAGCTCTGGTGTCCTCTTCAGCATAGCAAGACAAGTCAAGAAACTCCCACTGATAAGCTTCCACAGTTTTGTTGCCTTGGGTGAGGTTGCGGAACTGACACTTCTTACGGTCCATGACTCCCTGAGGAATGAAGCGAGCACGGAAAGTAGCTTGGAAGTCTGGCCAGGTGATGATTGTTCCAACCGGCAGGGTACGCCTGTGGCTGTCCCACCATTGAGCAGCGGGTCCCTTCAAGAAGAAGGAAGCAAAGGTGACATAGGTGGCAGGGGCTACATCAGCAGACTCCATCTCATAGGTAATATCATGGAGCCAGTCATCAGCATCCAGAGGCTGAGTTGAGCTCCGGTACATAGTTGGGTTGAGACGCATGAAATGTTGCAGAGTCACTTGGGTAGGTTGCTGGTTCATATTGGGGCGAGGAAACTGAGCCATAATATTCTCCATGAACTGGCGATTCAGCTCAAACTATTGCATCATCCCAGCCATGTACTCAGGCGGGGGTGGGGGAGGGTCACCACGACCACGACCTCCTGGTCTAACCATCCTGCTAATATATAACAGGGGTAGTTCAGCATTGAGAATTTGCAAGGACAAGAATCATTCATGATGAAACATGCATAACGAAAGGAACACGATAGATACTACATAGTAGTTGGCATATCTTACAAAAGTGATCATGCATAGAGTTCGGTACACAAAGTTCAGTACACAGACTAAGAATATCATAGGCGGCATGCAGGCTCACGACGAATGCATCTAATACTAACAAGCAAGCCTACATCAGTCCCAGGAGGAACTATGGAGGTAGGTGTAGCCTGACAACTGGTAGTGACGCGAAGGGAAGACCTCCACGCGAGTAGCCTGGAGTCCGCGGATACTCTGGTGCGGAACCCATTGCGCTGGTGGCAGGAGAGGGCCAAGTGCAGGAGAGTAGCCTCCCACATCTGGCCAGCCGACACCCTGGGGCATCACGGTCCTGGAAGGGTAGATCGCAGAACACGACAGATCACCAGATTGGACAGAGGGGTGCAACAGCGTCAAAGCACGGTACATGTGCTGATGGGTGGTGTACAACTCGTGGCGAAGAGCTCGGTTAGCTCTATCCAGCCCATCGGCATGCAGAACCAGGTTCTGATGGTAGAAGGGCTCTCGGGTGACAGTGGAGTAGGCAGCAGTGTAGTATCCCTCCGCACCAACATCGGGTGCGATAGAAATGTGCCTGAAGGGGGAGGTATCCAACTCCCGGTACTCTCCATGAAGACGTGTCAGAGCAGCATAAGCAGCATCGTGGACCGCCATGTTGATAGTCACTCCAACACCATGAGTAGTGTGCAGCACGATAGTGGAGTCATACTCCCGAGAGTAGAGGTGGACGATGGCACGGTATTGCTCCTGGTTGAAGTCCTGGTACTCCTCATAGATGGTGTACTCAGGGTGCCAGCAATAACCGAGATAGGTCATCATCTCAACCAACACAGCAGGTGATCCTGAGGCACCAATGGCTGTCGTGTGGCGCACGACCTGTCTCATGGGTTCCATCTGAAAACAAAGATGTTTCAAAGGAGTCAACTGACAGTGTGGATAATGTTCAATATACTACTCTAAAGAATAGCTAGGGCTTATCCAACTTTGGGGTGAACGTGGTCACGGGATCGTAATGTTAAAGTTAGTAAAATCGTTTAACCCGAGTAGAAGAGAGTTCAGAGTCCCAGAGTAAGGATCGAGGAGTAAAAGATCCTAATACCACCCAGATGGCGACATGGACCCGTAAGGCACACAGCCATGTTAGTAAAAGTTTTTGTAATGTCTAGACTCAACTTCGGCCAAGGAGTGTGGAAGGGGGATTCCTACAGGCAGACGGCTTTGATACCAACTTGTGACGCCCCCGATTTGACCGTACACTAATCATACACGCAAACGTGTACGATCAAGATCAGGGACTCACGGGAAGATATCACAACACAACTCTAACAATAAATTAAGTCATACAAGCATCATATTACAAGCCAGGGGCCTCGAGGGCTCGAATACAAGAGCTCGATCATAGACGAGTCAGCGAAAGCAACAACATCTGAGTACAAACATAAGTAAACAAGTTTGCCTTAAGAAGGCTAGCACAAACTGGGATACAGATCGAAAGAGGCGCAGGCCTCCTACCTAGGAGCCTCCTAAGCTACTCCTGGTCGTCGTCAGCGGGTTGCACGTAGTAGTAGGCACCTCCCGAGTAGTAGTAGTCGTCGTCGATGGTGGCATCTGGCTCCTGGGCTCCAACGTCTGGTCGCAGCAATCGGGTATAGAAAGGGGAAAATAGGGAGCAAAGCAACCGTGACTACTCATCCAAAGTACTCGCAAGCAAAGAGCTACACTACATATGTATGCAATGGTATCAAATGGAATAAGGGTATCATATGTGGACTGAACTGCAGAATGCCGGAATAAGAGGGAGATAGCTAGTTCAATCGAAGACTAGGCTTCTGGTAACCTCCATCTTGCAGCAAAAGAAGAGAGTAGATGGTAAGTTCACCAAGTAGCATCGTGTAGCATAATCCTACCCGGCGATCCTCTCCTCGTCGCACTGTTAGAGAGCGACCACCGGGTTGTATCTGGCACTTGGAAGGGTGTGTTTTATTAAGTATCCGGTTCTAGTTGTCATAAGGTCAAGGTAAAACTCCAAGTCGTCATGTTACCGAAGATCACGGCTATTCGAATAGATTAACTTCCCTGCAAGGGTGCACCACATTTCCCAACACGCTCGATCCCCTTTGTCTGGACACACTTTCTTGGGTCATGCCCGGCCTCGGAAGATCAACATGTCGCAGCCCTACCTAGGCACAACAGAGAGGTCAGCATGCCGGTCTAAATCCTATGGCGCAAGGGTCTGGGCCCATCGCCCATTGCCCACCTGCATGTTGCGAACGCGGCCAGAAGCAGAACTAGCCCCCTTAATACAAGAGCAGGCTTATGGTCCAATCTGGCGTGCGCCGCTCAGTCGCTGACATCACGAAGGCTTCGGCTGATACCACGACGTCGAGTGCCCATAACTGTCCCCGCGTAGATGGTTAGTGCATATAGGCCAGTGGCCAGACTCAGATCAAATACCAAGATCTCGTTAAACGTGTTATCTTGAAATAACCGCGAACGCCGATCAGGGCCAGGCCCACCTCTCTCCTAGGTGGTCTCAACCTGCCCTGTCACTTCGCCAGAAAGATCCACACAGAGGGCCGTCGGGAAAGTATGTCCTTCTAGCCCCCAATTCGTGAATCAACCGCGGGTACTCCTTGAGCCGACCTGTCTTTTGTCACCACAAGTATCATATATTATGTATAAGTATATACCCGTGACCACCCACCAAGTGATCACGACCCGATAGTATAGCATGGCAGACAAACAAGAATGTAGGGCCACTGATGATAATCTAGCATCCTATACTAAGAATTTAGGATTGCAGGTAAGGTATCGACAGTTGTAGCAACAATGACAAGCTATGCATCAGAATAGGATTAATGGAAAGCATTAACATGCTACACTACTCTAATGCAAGCAGTATAGAGGAGAGTAGGCGATATCTGGTGATCAAAGGGGGGGCTTGCCTGGTTGCTCAGACAAGAAGGAGGGGTCGTCAGTGACGTAGTCGGACGGGGCACCAGCAGCGGCGTCAGTCTCATAGTCTACCGGAGAGAAGAGGGGGAAGAAACAATGAATACAATGCAAACAGATGCATAACGATGCATGACAAAGCAAACAGCGGTGTTGGGTGTGCCCTAACGCGGTATGAGGTGGTACCGGTGAAGGGGGAAAACATCCGGGAAATTATTCCCGGTGTTTGGCGTTTTCGGACAGATGAACCGGAGGGGGAATGTTGTGAGTTCGATAGGTTAGGGATGTGTGGTGGACGAACGGGCTGCATATTCGGATTCGTCTCGTCGTTCTGAGCAACTTTCATGTTGAAAATAATTTAATCCGAGTTACAGATTAAAAGATATGATTTTCTAAAGATTTTATTAATTTCTGGAATTTAATTAATTACTTAATTTAATTCGAAATTGGATTTATGACATCAGCAATCAACAGGGTTGACTGGTCAACCTGACCAGTGGGTCCCACTGGTCAGTGACACATTTTAATTAAACATATTTATTAACCTAATCAGGATTAATTAGGGGTGGGCCCCACTGTCATTGACTAATTAATTAGCTAATTAACTAACTAGGTTAATTAGATAACTAATGTTTAATTAGTTTAATTAGTTCTTTAGTTTAGTTAATCAAAATTAATTAAGCTGATTAATTCTTTAATTGATTAATCAATTATTATTATTACTTTAATTAATTCCTCTTTTAAAACAGAAACGTTCTGGGCGTGCGGCCCATCTATCATAGGCCCCAGGGGCCTTAGCGGTTCGGGTTCTGTGGGCGCCGCGGGTGCAGGCGCTGCCCGAGTGGGCGCACGCCCAGGGGCACGCGGGGCGGCGGACCCGGCAGGGCACCGGAGCAGCAAGGGGCGGTGGCCACGGTGTGGCCATGACCGAAGCGGGGCGAGGCCGCGGTGGTGCCCGCAACAGCCGGAGGCGGCGCTCGGCCGCGACCCAGCAGGAGCTGCGGCAGTGGCCGCGGGGAGGCTAGGCCGGAGCCGCTGGGGGAAGCGGGTGGTGACCGAAGGTGGCACAGAGGGGCGAGGCCACCGTGGCGACGGGGCGCTGCAGAGCGGGGGAGGCGAATGGTGGACGGCGACAAGCGGTGGCCAAAGCCGCACCGGGGAAGGAAGGAGGCGGCCACGGCACGGCCCCGCAGCAGCGAAACGGTGAGGAGGGGTGCGGGACGCGTTTTCCATGTGCTGGCCGCGGTGAGGCACGGAGCGGCCCACTCCGGCAACCATTTGGTCGGCCGCGAGCACCAGGAGGACGGCGCGTAGAGGGACGCGGGCAGTGGTGCAGGCAGGGCGTGCAAGGGGTGGCCAGAGCGAGCACAACGGCGACGAGCAGCGGGCGCGTGTGCGCGTGGTGGTGCACGAGAAGACAGAGAGGAGGGAGAGGGTGAGCTCACGGGGGAAAGCAGGGAATGGGGCAGTGGTGCTCGTGGGGGTTGACGGGCACGACAGCGATGGGGAGGCATGCCAGCGGAGAGGAGGAAGCAGGCCGGCGGGGGAGCTCCGGGCGCCGGCGTCGACGTACAGGGGCGAGGGGATCGGGAATCCTACCGATCCAGATCCAATCGAGGGGGGGAAGTGGGGGGGAGCGAGTGGGGCGACGTGGGGAAACAGCTAGGGTTTCGGGGGGTTATGGGGAGTGCGGGGGAGAGTGGCTGGTTGGGCCGGCCTGGTGGGGTGGCCGACGGGGCCGGCTGGGTCGAGGCCCAGTGGGGGCTTTCTCTTTCTATTTCTTTTTTTTAGTTTTGTCTTTTCCCTTTTTCTTTTATTTATTTCTCTTTTCTGTTTTGATTCATTTTATGTATTTGGGTTTTCTATAAAAGCACGGTTCCCTCACCATAAATACCTAAGCATTTATTTGCACACTCCAAACATTTTAGTTTAATATTTTGAAAACTTTTGTCGTTTGACTTATTTAGAATTTAAATTTGAAACAATTTCGAATCATTGCGAGGTTAACAACATTAATCGCAGATGACATGGCATCATTAGGAGAGTTTTATTGTAGCCAAATTATCCGGGCGTTACAAATCTCCTCCACTACAAGAAATCTCATCCCGAGATTTAGGAGGTAGAACGAAACAGTGCGGGGTATTCATCACGAAGACGATCCTAGGTACCTTCGTCTTTAGAGTGATTCGACCACTGGACTTTGAGGAACTTGATCGCCTTCTGACGTGTGCGGCGTTCAGCTTGGTCGATAGTGCGGACCGCATGCTCTTTATAGGAGAGGTCCTATTGCAATTCGAGCACTTCATGGTCCACTGCTCGTATTGGGTCCTTGAAGCAGCGTCGGAGTTGTGACACGTGGAACACATCGTGAACCTGAGAAAGGTTTGACGGAAGCTCCAGTTGATATGCCACTTTTCCATGCCTTTCGAGAATAGTGAAGGGACCGATATAGCGAGGAGCTAGCTTGCCCTTGATCCTGAAGCGGTGAGCACCCTTCATTGGTGTAACTCGAAGGTAAGCCTTTTCGCCAGGTTGATAGACCAAGTCTTGGTGATGACGGTCATATTGACTTTTCTGACGTGAATGAGCAGTCTTGAGATTCTCGCGAATAATGTGAACTTGTTCTTCGACCTGTTGGATAATATCCGGACCGATGAGTGGATGTTCCCCAGTTTCTGACCAGTTCAGAGGGGTCCGACACTTTCGTCCATATAACACTTCGAAGGGGGACATCTTCAGACTAGCTTGATAGCTATTATTATAAGAGAACTCAGCCTATGGAAGAGATTCCTCCCATTTCTTGCCGAAGGAAACTACACAAGCTCGAAGCATGTCTTCGAGAACTTGGTTGAAACGTTCAACTTGCCCTTGCGACTGAGGATGAAAAGCAATACTGAACGACAGATGAGTTCCCATAGCTTCTTGGAAACTTGCCCAGAATCTTGAAGTGAATAAGCTGCCACGGTTTGAACTGATAACTAGTGGAATACCGTTAAGTGAAACGATTCTGGACATGTAGAGAGTTGCAAGCTGACTAGCAGTGATTGTTTCTTTGACTGCCAGAAAATATGCAACTTTAGAAAGCCGGTCGATGACGACAAGAATAGCATCATTACCTTTCTGTGATTTGGGAAATCCAGTGACGAAGTCCATTTCAACATGGTCTCATTTCCATTCAGGAATAGAGATAGGTTGTAGAGTTCAAGCAGGCCTTTGATGCTCTGCTTTGATACGACAGCAAACGTCACACTCAGCAACATAACGAGCAATGTCCTGCTTCATATTAGACCACCAGAATCTCTGTCGGATGTCCTGGTACATCTTTGTACTACCGGGATGAATAGACAAAGGCGTATCATGAGCTTCTTTCATAACCTTTTTAGTCTAATCCAGGTTTTTCCTCGAACGCGGTACCACTAGGCGGCCTTTGAAGTACAAGGCACCATCATTGGCGATAGTGAATAATGAGGGTTTTCCTTCCGCTAGATGGCGTTTAATCTTATGGACTTCCGAGTCATAACCTTGAATAGTCTTTATACCATCTACGAGATCCGGTATTATAGCCAGGGTATTTAGAGAACCCTTAGCAACAACACGAAGATTCATCTTCTGAAACTGTGGGGGAGGGGGCGAGTGCTCCAGGAGGAATAATATGAAGGTTCAGCTTTCTAAATTCTTCGACAAGCGAGGGTTGAACTTTGTGACCCTGGAGGTGGTTGCAGTAAGACTTGCGGCTCAAGGCATCAGCCATTACATTAGCCTTGCCGGGGGTATAGGATATACCCACGTCAAAGTCTGCAACAGTCTCCATCCATCTCTGCTGACGGAGGATCAGATCTGGCTAAGTAAACAGATACTTCAGACTTTGGTGGTCGGTGAAGATCTCGCAACGATTACCGAGAAGGTAATGTCGCCACTGCTTCAGTGCATGAATGACAGTAGCAAGCTCGAGGTCGTGAACTGGGTAGTTTTCTTCGTGAGGGTGTAGTTGATGAGAGGCATGAGCAATCACTCTACGCTCTTGCATTAGGACACAGCCTAATCCTTGACAGGAAGCGTCGCAGTAAATGACGAAGTCCTTCTTAGTATCAGGTGGAGAAAGCACTGGGGCAGAAGTCAACTTGTCTTTGAGCGCCTGGAAACTTTCTTGACACTTGTCTGTCCATTCGAACTTGACACCCTTATGCAACAGATTAGTCAGAGGCCTGGCAATCCTGGAGAAATTCTCGACGAATCGACAGCAATAGTTGGCGAGACCGAGAAAACTTCGGACTTGCTTGACATTCTTCGGAGGAGTCCAATCGAGAATAGCCTGAACTCGTTCAGGGTTGACGGCAATACCATCCCTGGAGATGACATGCCCAATATAGGTTACTTCGGGGAGCCAAAATTCACACTTGGAATACTTAGCATAGAGTTGGTGCTCTCGAAGCTTTTCCAGCACAAGATGGAGATGTTCAGCATGTTCTTCTTTGTTCTTGGAGAATACAAGGATATCATCCAGATAAACCACGTCGAACTTGTTGAGGTAATCCATGAATATATAGTTCATCAGACAAGAGAAGGTGGCGGGAGCATTCGTCAAGCCGAATGACATGACGGTGTACTCGTATGATCCATACCGAGTCACGAAGGCGGTCTTTGGGATATCCTCTTCACGAACACGGATCTGGTGGTAAACCAACCTCAAGTCGAGTTTGGAGAACACTGATGAGCCAGCCAGTTGATCATAAAGATCATTGATCCGAGGAAGAGGGTATTTGTTCTGAATGGTAGCTCGGTTTATAGGATGGTAGTCTTGGACTAATCGGTTCGTCCCATCCTTCTTATTAACAAAGAGAGAAGGTGCTCCCCAAGGAGAGCAGCTAGGGCGAATGAATCCTTTGACAAGAGATTTGTCGATTTCTTCCTTAAGCTCAATGAGTTCATGCGGCGGCATCTTGTAGGGTCGTTTGGCTATAGGAGTGGTGCCTGGTTTCAAGTCGATGATGAATTCGACAGCTCTAGCAGGGGGAATCCCTGGAAGTTCTTCCGGAAAGACATCTTGGAATTCACGAACGACGGGAATGTTTTCAATGCCCTTGAGTGGTGCAGCGTTCAACGCATTCAAGGCATAAAGCCGTGCCTCGATGTTCTGAACTAGATGAGCCTGGTAAGCAATTATTTCATCAGAAGGGTGTAGCAGATGGACGGTCTTAGTAGCGCAAACTATAGAAGCAGTATGCGCTTTCAACCAATCCATTCCCAGAATGAGGTCGATGCTACAGGACTTCAGTACGATGGAAGAGGCAAGGAATGCCAGTCCTTCAATTTCAACAGGAACGTTGTGACTAACCATAGAGGTTTGACATTGTCCACAGGAGTGTGCACCACGATCGCAGTGTTCATCTCTTCGTATTTAATGCCATGCATGAATGCAAACTCAGCTGATATGAATGAATGCGGTGCTCCTGTATCAAATAAAACAGATGCTGGTACCGAATTTATGAGGAGTGTAACCATCACGGTAGCAGGATGGTCTAGCACTTCATTGAGATCAACGTGGTTGGCATGAACACGACCATAAGACTTGGCATTGTTGTTGCGAGGCTGGTTGTTTCCACGGCCAGCTACAGGAAGGGCCAGTTGATTCTGATTCTGATTGCAGTCTCTGGCACGGTGACCTGGCTGACCACACTTGTAGCAGAGAGCATTATTGGGAGTGGGAACAGGAGCTTGGGGTGGTGGAGCTGGAAGCCTTGGCTTCCTAGTTGGTGGGGGAGGCAGACGTGGTGCAGCATAGGACTGCCTTGGAGCAGGTGCAGTTGGCTGGTACATGCTGTTGGGAATCCATATCCTACGGTTCTACGAGGACAGGCCCGAAGATGAGCCCATGTCACATTTGCGCCTATGAGAGCTCTGGTGTTCCTGCAAACCAGTTTCGACATTGATGGCCTTGTTCACCAGGGTGGCGAAATCAGCAAAGTCATGCACTAGAAGTGCGAGCTTGATGTCAGCTTGAAGGCCATCACGGAACTTCTCATGTCTGCGCGCATCAGTTGTATTGTCCTCTTCAGCATAGCGAGACAAGTCAAGAAACTCCCGCTGAAAAGCTTCCACAGTTTTGTTGCCTTGGGTGAGGTTGCGGAACTCACGCTTCTTACGGTCCATGACTCCCTGAGGAATGAAGCAAGCACAGAAAGCAGCTTGGAAGTCTGGCCAGGTGATGATTGTTCCAACCGGCAGGGTACGCCTGTGGCTGTCCCACCATTGAGCAGCGGGTCCCTTCAAGAAGAAGGAAGCAAAGGTGACATAGGTGGCAGGGGCTACATCAGCAGGCTCCATCTCATAGGTGATGTCACGGAGCCAGTCATCAGCATCCAGAGGCTGAGTTGAGCTCCGGTACACAGTTGGGTTGAGACGCATGAAATCATGCAGAGTCACTTGGGTTGGTTGTTGGTTCATATTGGGGCGAGGAAACTGAGCCATAAAATTCTCCATGAACTGGCGATTCAGCTCAAACTGTTGTATCATCCCAGCCATGTACTTAGGCGGGGGTGGGGGAGGGTCACCACGACCACGACCACCTGGTCTAACCATCCTGCTAATATATAACAGGGGTAGTTCAGCATTGAGAATTTGCAAGGACAAGAATCATTCATGATGAAACATGCATAATGAAAGGAACACGATAGATACTACACAGTAGTTGGCATATCTTACAAAAGTGATCATGCATAGAGTTCAGTACCCAGAGTTCAGTACACAGACTAAGAACATCATAGGCGGCACGCAGGCTCACGACGAATGCATCTAATACTAACAAGCAAGCCTACATCAGTCCTAGGAGGAACTGTGGAGGTAGGTGTAGCCTGACAACTGGTAGTGACGCGAAGGGAAGACCTCCACGCGAGTAGCCTGGGGTCCACGGATACTCTGGTGCGAAACCCGATGCGCAGGTGGCAGGAGAGGACCAAGAGCGGGAGAGTAGCCTCCCACATCTGGCCAGCCGACGCCCTGGGGCATCACGGTCCTGGAAGGGTAGATCGCAGAACGCGACAGATCACCAGATCATACAGAGGGGTGCAACAGCGTCAGAGCACGATACAGGTGCTGATGGGTGGTGTACAACTCATGGCAAAGAGCTCAGTTAGCTCTATCCAGCCCATTGGCATGCAGAACCAGGTTCTGATGGTAGAAGGGCTCTCGGGTGACAGTAAAGTAGGCAGTAGTGTAGTATCCCTCCGCACCAACAACGGATGCGATAGCAATGTGCCTGAAGGGGGAGGTGTCCAACTCTCGGTACTCTCCACGAAGACGTGTCAGAGCAGCATAAGCAGCATCGTGGACCGCCATGTCGATAGTCACTCCAACACCATGAGCAGTGTGCAGCACGGTAGTGGAGTCATACTCCCGAGAGTAGAGGTGGACGATGGCACGGTACTGCTCCTAGTTGAAGTCCTGGTACTCCTCATAGACGGAGTACTGAGGGTGCCAGCGATAACCCAGATAGGTCATCATCTCAACCAACACATCAGGTGATCCTGAGGCACCAATGGCCGTCGTGTGGCGCACGACCTGTCTCATGGGTTCCATCTGAAAACAAAGATGTTTCAATGGAGTCAACTGACAGTGTGGATAATTTTCAATATACTACTCTAAAGAATAGCTAGGGCTTATCCAACTTTGGGGAGAATGTGTTCACGGGATCCTAATGTTAAAGTTAGTAAAATCGTTTAACCCGAGTAGAAGAGAGTTCAGAGTCCCAGAGTAAGGATCGAGGAGTAAAAGATCCTAATACCACCCAGATGGCGACATGGGCCCGTAAGGCACACAACCATGTTAGTAAAAGTTTTTTGTAATGTCTAGACTCAACTTCGGCCAAGGAGTGTGGAAGGGGGATTCCTATAGGCAGTCGGCTCTGATACCAACTTGTGACGCCCCCAATTTGACCATACACTAATCATACACGCAAACGTGTACAATCAAGATCAAGGACTCACGGGAAGATATCACAACACAACTCTAATAATAAATTAAGTCATACAAGCATCATATTACAAGCCAGGGGCCTCGAGGGCTCGAATACAAGAGCTCGATCATAGACGAGTCAGCAGAAGCAACAACATCTGAGTACAGACATAATTAAACAAGTTTTCCTTAAGAAGGATAGCACAAACTGGGATACAGATCGAAAGAGGCGCATGCCTCCTGCCTGGGATCCTCCGAAACTACTCCTGGTCATCGTCAGCGGGTTGCACGTAGTAGTAGGCTCCTCACGAGTAGTAGTAGTCGTCGTCGACAGTGGCGTCTGGCTCCTGGGCTCCAACGTCTGGTCGCAGCAATCGGGTATAGAAAGGGGGAATAGAGGATACAAAGCAACCGTGAGTACTCATCCAAAGTACTCGCAAGCAAGGAGCTACACTACATATGTATGCAATGGTATCAAATGGAATAAGGGTATCATATGTGGACTGAACTGCAGAATGCCGGAATAAGAGGGGGATAGCTAGTCCAGTCGAAGACTAGGCTTTTGGTAACCTCCATCTTGCAGCAGAAAAAGAGAGTAGATGGTAAGGTCACCAAGTAGCATCGTGTAGCATAATCCTACCCGGCGATCGTCTCCTCGTCGCCCTGTTTGAGAGCGGCCACCGGACTGTATCTGGCACTTGGAAGGGTGTGTTTTATTAAGTATCCGGTTCTAGTTGTCATAAGGTCAAGGTACAACTCCAAGTCGTCCTGTTACCGAAGATCACGGCAATTCGAGTAGATTAACTTCCCTGCAGGGGTGCACCACATTTCCCAACACGATAGATCCCATTTGTCCGGACACACTTTCCTGGGTCATGCCCGGCCTCGGAAGATCAACACATCGCAGCCCAACCTAGGCACAACAGAGAGGTCAGCATGTCGGTCTAAATCCTATGGCACAGGGGTCTGAGCCCATCGCCCATTACACACCTGCACGTTGCGAACGCGGCCGGAAGCAGAACTAGCCCCCTTAATACAAGAGCAGGCTTACAGTCCAATCCGGCGCGCGCTGCTCAGTCACTGACGTCATGAAGGCTTCGGCTAATACCACGACGTCGAGTGCCCATAACTGTCCCCACGTAGATGGTTAGTGCATATAGGCCAGTGGCCAGGCCCACCTCTCTCCTAGGTGGTCTCAACCTGCCATGTCGCTTCTCCACAAACATCCACAGAGAGGGCCGTCAGGAAAGTATGTCCTTCCAGCCCCCAATCCGTGAATCAACCGCGGGTACTCCTCGAGCCGACCCATCTTTTGTCACCACATGTATCATATATTATGTATAAGTATATACCCGTGACCACCTCCCAAGTGATCATGGCCCGATAGTATAGCATGGCAGACAAACAAGAATGTAGGGCCACTGATGATAATCTAGCATCCTATACTAAGAATTTAGGATTGCAGGTAAGGTATCGACAGTTGTAGCAACAATGACAGGCTATGCATCAGAATAGGATTAATGGAAAGCATTAACATGCTACACTACTCTAATGCAAGCAGTATAGAGGAGAGTAGGCGATATCTGGTGATCAAAGGGGGGGCTTGCCTGGTTGCTCAGACAAGAAGGAGGGGTCGTCAGTGACGTAGTCGGACGGGGCACCAGCAGCGGCGTCGGTCTCATAGTCTACCGGAGAGAAGAGGGGGAAGAAACAATGAATACAATGCAAACAGATGCATAACGATGCATGACAAAGCAAACAGCGGTGTTGGGTGTGCCCTAACGCGGTATGAGGTGGTACCGGTGAAGGGGGAAAACATCCGGGAAATTATTCCCGGTGTTTGGCGTTTTCAGACAGATGAACCGGAGGGGGAATGTTGCGAGTTCGATAGGTTAGGGATGTGTGGTGGACGAACGGGCTGCATATTCGGATTCGTCTCGTCGTTCTGAGCAACTTTCATGTTGAAAATAATTTAATCCGAGTTACAGATTAAAAGATATGATTTTCTAAAGATTTTATTAATTTCTGGAATTTAATTAATTATTTAATTTAATTCAAAATTGTATTTATGACTTAGCATGATGTCATGCTGACATCAGCAGTCAACAGGGTTGACTGGTCAACCTGACCAGTGGGTCCCACTGGTCAGTGACACATTTTAACTAAACATATTTATTAACCTTATTAGGATTAATTAGGGTTGGGCCCCACTGTCATTGACTAATTAATTAGCTAATTAACTAACTAGGTTAATTAGATAACTAATGTCTAATTAGTTTAGTTAGTTGTTTAGTTTAGTTAATCAAAATTAATTAAGTTGATTAATTCTTTCATTAAGTAATCAATTATTATTATTATTATTTTAATTAATTCCTTTTTTAAACAGAAACGTTATGGGCATGGGACCCATCTGTCATAGGCCCCAGGGGCCTTAGCGGTTCAGGTGTTGCGGGCGCCGCGGGTGCGGGCGCTGCCCGAGTGGGCGCACGCCCAGGGGCGCGCGGACCCGGCATGGCGCCGGAGCAGCAGGGGGCGGTGGCCACGGTGTGGCCATGACCGAAGCGGGGCGAGGCCGCAGTGGTACCCGCAGCAGCCGGAGGCGGCGCTCAGTTGTTGCCCAGCAGGAGCTGCGGCAGTGGCCGCGGGGAGGCTAGGCCAGAGCCGCAGGGGGAAGCGGGCGGTGACCGAAGGTGGCACAGAGAGGTGAGGCCACCGTGGCGATGGGGCGCTGCAGAGCGGGGAAGGCGAATGGTGGACAGCGGCGAGCGGTGGCCAGAGCCACGCTGGGGATGGAAGGGGGCGGCCACGGTGCGGCCAGGTGCGGGACGGCAAAGACGGCAAGTGGCGCAGGCGGGGGTTGGTTGGGTGCGCCGGGGCACGCAGCAGCGCAGTGGCGAGGAGAGGGGCGCGGGACGCGTTGGCCGTGTGCTGGCCGCGGTGAGGCACGGAGCGGCCCACTCCGGCGACCATTTGGTCGGCCGCGAGCACCAGGAGGACCACGTGCAGAGGGACGCGGGCAGTGGTGCAGGCAGGTCGTGCAAGTGGTGGCCAGAGCGAGCACAACTGCGACGAGCAGCGGGCGCGTGTGCGCGTGGTGGTGCACGAGAGACAGAGAGGAGGGAGAGGGTGAGCTCATGGAGGAAAGCAGGGAACGGGGCAGTGGTGCTCGTGGGGGTTGACGGGGACGACGGTGATGGGGAGGCAGGCCGGCGGAGAGGAGGAAGCAGGCCGGCGGGGGAGCTTCGGGTAACGGCGTCGATGTACAGGGGCGAGGGGATCGGGAATCCTCCCGATCCTGATCCAATCAAGGGGGAAGTGGGGGAGCGAGTGGGGCAACGTGGGGAAACGGCTAGGGTTTCGGGGGGTTATGGGGAGTGCGGGGGAGAGTGGCCGGATGGGCCAGCCTGGTGGGGTGGCCGACGGGGCCGGCTGGGTCGAAGCCTAGTGGGGGCTTTCTCTTTCTCTTTCTTTTTTTTAGTTTTGTCTTTTCCATTTTTCTTTTATTTATTTCTCTTTTCTGTTTTAATTCATTTTATGTATTTAGGTTTTCTATAAAAGCACGGTTCCCTCACCATAAATACCTAAGCATTTATTTGCACACTCCGAACATTTTAGTTTAATATTTTGAAAACTTTTGTCATTTGACTTATTTCGAATTTAAATTTGAAACGGTTTCGAATCATTGCGAGGTTAACAACATTAATCGCAGATGACATGGCATCATTAGGAGAGTTTTACTGTAGCCATATTTTCCGGGCGTTACATTGCTCGACAGTAATTCGTTCACCCATCGTAATACTTATGCTATCTTGAGAGAAGCTACTAGTGAAACCTATGGCCCCTGGGTCTATTCTCCATCATATAAGTTTCCAATCTTTTTTTACTTTGCAATCTTTACTTTCAATCTATATCATAAAAATACCAAAAATATTTATCTTATCATTATTATCTCTATCAGATCTCACTCTCGTAAGTGACCGTGAAGGGATTGACAATCCCTTTATCGCGTTGGTTGCAAGGTTCTTATTTGTTTGTGTAGGTATGAGGGACTTGCATGTGTCCTCCTACTGGATTGATACCTTGGTTCTCAAAGACTGAGGGAAATACTTACGCTACTTTGCTGCATCACCCTTTCCTCTTCAAGGGAAAACCAACGCAGTGCTCAAGAGGTAGCTGTCGACGGTCTATGTGGAAAACTGTGCTTTGGGCAAGGCTGGTTCAACATCGCCTCAAGGTTGAACTTTGGCCCTCCAAACCGAGGTTGTGGCTTTCCCTTACGACGTAGACCAGTATTCTGTGTATTGGTATTGGCCACAAAATCGGATCCGCCGTCAGGTTGCCTACGCTTACCATTACTACCCTGGTTATGCCCTGTCATGTTTGGCTGTTGCCCTTTTCCATTGCCATTCTTCCTCCCTTTATTGGACTTCTCCTCATCAGACCCATGGTCTTTAGTGTTGTCAGAGTCGGCGTATTTGATGAGAGCTGCCATGAGCTCTCCCATGTCATTGCAATGACGTTTAAGCCATCCTAACTTTTGCTTGAGAGGGGTGAAATAACAATTTTTCTCCAGAATTAGGACAGTAGAGTCGGCGTTGATGCTATCCGATGAGTGGATAATGGATGTAACCCGGCGAACCCAGTGGTGGGTCGATTCATCCTCTCACTGTACACAAGCATCCAGATCAATGGTTGATACGTCTCCAACGTATGTACTTCTTTTCTTGCTTTTCCTCTTGTTTTGGACTCTAATTTGCATGATTTGAATGAAACTAACCCCGGACTGACGCTGTTTTCAGCAAAACTACCATGGTGTTGTTTTTGTGCAGAAATAAAAGTTCTCGGAATGGACCGAAACTTTTTGAGGAATTTTTATATCAATAATAAGAATTTTTGGAGCCAAGACCTACCGGAGAGGGGCCCCTGGGTGGGACAACCCACCAGCGCACGCCCCCCTCTCCTGGCGCGCCCAGGTGGGTTGTACCCACCTGGTGGGCCCGCAGACCTCAACCCTGATACTATAAATTCCTATTTTCGGAGAAAAAATAAGGGAGAAATAATTATTGCGATCCACGAGACGGAGCCGCCACCAAGCCATGTTCTTCCTCGGGAGGGCAGGTCTGGAGTCCGTTTGGGGCTCCGGAGAGGGGGGGTCTTCGTTCTTCGTCATCACCAACCCTTATCCATCGCCGATTCCATGATACTCGCCACTGGGAGTGAGTAATTCCTTCGTAGGATCGCTGGTCGGTGAGGAGTTGGATGAGATTCATCATGTAATCGAGTTGCTTTTGTTAGGCGGATCTCTAGTATCCAGTATGTTCTTAGATTGTTGTTGCTATGACTTTGCTATGCTTAATGCTTGTCACTTTGGGTGTCGGTGCCATGATTGCAAATATAAACCGTTTATGTTATCATAATTATATCCATGTTCTAGATCCGATCATGCAAGTTATAGTCACCTACTACGTGTTATGATCCGGCAACCCCGTGTGACAATAATCGAGACCACTCCCGGTGATGAACGTAGTTTGAGGAGTTCATGTATTCACTATGTGTTAATGCTTTGTTCCGTTCTCTATTAAAAGGATGCCTTAATATCCCTTAGTTTCCAAGATGGACCCCGCTGCCACGGGAGGGTAGGACAAAAGATGTCATCCAAGTTCTTTTAATAAAGCATGTATGACTATTTACGGAGTACATGCCTACATTATATCGATGAACTGGAGCTAGTGTCGTATCGCCCTAGGTTATAACTATCACATGATGAATATCATCCAACAAGTCACCGGTCCAATGCCTACGAACTTTTCATTATTGTTTCTGCTAAGTTACTGCTGCTATCATCACGGTTACACTTGCTACAAAATTACTGCTATCACCGTTAGTGTTACTATTGCTGCTACTACTACTATCAAAACTATCAAACTAGTTTGCTACTGATCACTTTTCTGCAGATAATTAATCTCCAGGTGTGGTTGAATTGACAACTCAGGTGCTAATACCTTCAAATATTCTTTGGTTCCCCTTGTGTCGAATCTATAAATTTGGGTTGAATACTCTACCCTCGAAAACTGTTGCGATCCCTTATACTTGTGGGTTATCAAGACCTTTTTCTGGCGCCGTTGTCGGGGAGCATAGCTATATTTTTTGAGTCACTTGGGATTATATCATATTATCACTATGAAGAATCTGAAGGATCCTAAGACTAAGATATTTCCCTCAAGGACGAGGGGAGGTAAGGAAATGCCATCCAGTTCTGCTTTAGATTCACCTTCTGTTATGAATAAACTTGCAACACCACCACATGCTATTAATTCTGATATGTCGCAAGTTATTGATGATGCTACTTCTACTATGAATGATTCTTATGATGATGCTAGTACCTTGCTTGATAATGATGATGTGCCACTTGGTGAATTTCTTGATAAACAAATTGCTAGAGTTATACAATATGATGTTGTTGAATCTGATGATGAGCTTGAAATTGGAACTCTTGAAACTCCTTCTAGAACTAGCCCTCCTAGATATGAATTGCCTAAGGTACCGAAAGGTTATGTTATGAGTGAGGAAGCAACTAGAGATATTCTTGCTTGCAATGATAGAGATGATCTAGAGAAATTATTACACAAGTATAAAGAAAAATCTCTGAATGCTAAAATGAAATGTGATCCTAAGTTTGCTACTTCACCTATATTTATTGATGATAAGGATTATGAATTCTCTGTCGACCCAGAGTTAATTACTTTGGTTGAATCTGGTCCTTTCCATGGTTATGAAACCGAAACTATTCTGGTACTTCTTACTAAGTTGAATAACATAGCCACCCTTTTTACTCATGATGACAAAACTCGCTACTACTTTATTCTTAAATTATTTCCTTTCTCATTAAAGGGTGATGTTAAATCTTGGTACAACACTCTTGCTCTTGGTTGTGTGCATAGTTCCCAGGATATGATTTATTACTTCTCTGAAAAATATTTTCCTGCTCATATGAAACAAGCTGCCTTGCAAGAAATATTTAACTTTGTGCAAACTAAAGAAGAGAGTCTCGCACAAGCTTGGGGGAGGCTTTGCCAATTACTTAATGCTTTGCCTGATCATCCTCTTAAGAAAAAATGAAATACTTGATATCTTCTATAATGGACTAACTGATGCTTCTAGGTACTTCCTAGATAGTTGTGTTGGTTGTGTTTTCAGGGAACGAACTATTGAATAAGTTGACATATTGAAAAATTATGATGATTGGACTATTCTTGAACCACCGCCTAAACCCACTCCGAAGAAGAGGGGTATATTATATCTCAGTCCTGAAGATATGCAAGAGGCCAAGAAATCTATGAAGGAAAAAGGTATTAAAGCTGAGGATGTTAAAAATTTACCTCCTATTGAAGAAATACATGGGCTTAATACACTACCACTACCTAAGGTGGTAGAGGTAAATTATCTTATGAAGTTTAATGATAGTGATAATCCTGACAATATGCATCCTAGTCAATGCCTTTATGAGTTTGAAAACAACATTAGAAAACAAGATCACTTCAATGCAAATATTATGAAACAATTGAAATATAATTCTGATATGATTGCTCGCTTGAGTGACTAGTTATTTAGAATCTCAAATGAAGATAGAGGTGTTAGAAAACATGCTTCTATGGTTCAAACTCAATTAGAACAAGTTGCTAAATCTCAAAGAGAATTGTTTGATGAAATGAATCATAATATGAATGAATTTGTTGTTAGAGTTGCAACTAGAGGGGGTAAAATGAGTCACGAACCACTTTATCCTGAGGGACACCCTAAAAGAATTGAACAAGATTCACAAAGATCTAACACTAGTGCACCTAGTCCTTCTAGAAAGAAAAAGAAAAAGAAAAATGATAGGACTTTGCACACCTCTAGTGAACCTGAAATAGAAAAACCTCCTGATAATGGAAATGAAGTTTCTATCTCTGATGCTGAAACTCAATCTAGTAATGAACACTCACCTAATGATAATGAAAAAGATAATGTTGAGGCTCATGAATATTCTCAACCAACCAATGAAAAAGAACCAAATAATGATGTTGAGATAGAACCCCCTATTGATCTTGATAACCCACAAGCTAAGAATAAATGATATGACAAAAGAGACTTTGTTGCTAGAAAACATGATAAAGAAAGAGAATCGTGGGTTCAAAAACCTATGCCTTTTCCACCCAAGTCAACTAAAAAGAATGATGATGAAGAATTGGAACGCTTTGCTGAAATGCTGAGGCCAGTCTTTTTGCGTACTCGCTTGACTGATATCTTAAAAATGCCTACTTATGCAAAATATATGAAAGACATCATCACAAATAAGAGAAAATTACCGTAAGCTGAAATCTCCACTATGCTTGCTAATTACACTTTTAAAGATGGAGTACCTAAAAAACTTGGAGATCCGGGAATACCAACTATACCTTGCTCTATCAAAAAGAATTGTGTGAAAACTGCTTTGTGTGATTTAGGAGCTGGTGTTAGTGTTATGACTTTCTCTTTATATAAAAGACTTGACTTGAATAAACTCACACCTACTGAAATATCTTTGCAAATGGTTGACAAATCAACTGCCATACCTATCGGTATCTGTGAGGATGTGCCCGCTGTTCTTGCTAATGTTACTATTTTGACTGACTTTGTTATACTTGAGATGCCCGAGGATGACAACATGTCGATTATCCTTGGTAGGCCCTCTTGAATATTGCAGGGGCTGTTATTGATTGCAACAAAATCAATTTCACTTTTCATATTAATGGCAATGAGCATACAGTGCACTTTCCGAAGAAACAATTCCAAGTGAATGGTATTAATGTTATTGAAAAATCTCCGACAATCAGTATTGGAAGTTTTCAAATACCTCTACCTACTATCAAAAACAAATATGAAATGCTTATTGTTGGGGAAATGCATATCCCCATTGAGGTAACTTAGTGGTTTACGAAAGTTCTTCGGTTTCATACTAATCGAAAGTGGTTGTTAATAAGACTTGATCAACCTTATTAATGGATCATTTTTGAATGGTATGAAGTTGATGAATTTAGTAAGCACTACTTTCTGTCCATACTTTTTATTCTATGTTTTTATTAGTTAAATAAAATAAAATGCCATGTTTTGTCTCTTTTCTGAATTTCCCGTGCAATAAAAAATGACCCAAAAATAAAAGTTCTCAGAATGCCCTGAAAATTTAATACGATTGTTTTTTGAATATTTAAGAATTTTTTGTGCAAATAACATCATAGGGAGGTGCACCAGGTGGGCACAACCCACCTGGGAGCGCCAGCACCCCCAAGCGCGCCCTGGTAGGTTATGGTCCCCACGTGAGCCCCTCACTTACCTCTTCATACCACATCATCACTTACCTTCAGAAAAAAAATCACCATTGCTCTCTCTCCCGTGTTCTTGAGCTTAAACCCGTAGATTTCGATCTCTTTGCTCGAAGCTCCATTTCCGAAACTGTTTCGGGGGGGTTGTTGCATGGTATGTGACTCCACCATTTGTCCAATTAGTTTTTGTTTTAGTGGTTTATACTTTGAATAATTAGCTACTCTTGTTGCTGTAGATGTGCTTGCATGTTGAATTCTTAGTGTTCTAAGTAGTTTGAATTCTTGCTATGGCTTCTATGTATCCCTATGAGTAGTTGCTATCAATCTTACAAAGTTTTGTTGACAAATTTTTGTCACTCCAAAATTTTTACTTTCAGAAAATTGTACGCGGACATGATGAACCTATTTGGAAGGAGTTCTTTGAGGAGAAGATCCTCGGGGGCATCTTCTAGTGACAGTTCTGCTCGTCAGTCTTATGTTGAACCAAGTGAAAGTTCCACGCGAGATGCCGCCACCAACACATGTTTATGGCCTAGTCATGAATATATGGTGTGTGTGGGCATTAAGGAGGAATTTGAGCAATATGTTCACAATGCCGGCATCGGTCCCTACCGATCAGATAAGTGTGTACAACACCAACTTCTCAGTGAATCATTTGTCAAAGGATTTAAATATTTTCCACGTGAGTCTAGGATGTCGTTTATGCTTTATGATAATCCTTATACTATTCCACTGGAGAATTTTGCTTACCATTGCAAACTACCATTTTGGGGTTCGCTTGATGAGCCACCAACGATTGAGTACGAGTCTTTCTTGACTAGCCTTTGCTACGGTGAAAATAGGGAGTGAGACAAGGAAGAATAAAGAGCATTCACTTTCCCACAATTCAGTATTTTGCATTATTTAACGAGAAATGCATAGTAGGCAAGCAATACTGTAGCATACTTTGTGCGCTAGACTTGAGCCTCCTCCACACCGCTCTCACTGGTGAAAGGAATTATAACCTTGGAGCGATTGTTGCACGTAGACTTCAGCACAATGCTAACAGTGATTGGTTCTATGGTGGAATGTATGCCATGCGTTTAGCACGAGAGCTGAGTGTTTCGCCTTTGCCCTTTGATCCTATCCTACCCACGCGGTATTTAGATTTTAACACTTTAAAAGAACATAAGATTCTCAAGGGAAGGGTTGATAATTTCAATTACAATATAATGTTTAATCAAAAATCTATTATGGACACATATTTGCCTGCGCCTACTCTTTTTGACTATAACAGCAAGGAAAGATATTTTGTTCTTGAGAGCGAGGCCCGAGCTCATAACGCAGTAGTGGTGGCGGCACGGCGTGCTGAGGCATCCGCGGCGAGAGCCTCAATGAGCTACCACGCCGACTACTACCCTCTAGGCTACTGATCGACTACCAAGTTAGGCCAAAATCCTAAGCTTGGGGGGTGTACGTGTCTCTCACCGACATTACATTCATGTCCACTTATTCCATTTGTCGGTGTTCACACTTTTTCATTGTACCATCCATGCTTAGATTTATTTTCTTGCTTTCTTCTTGCGTGTTTGAAAAACTTTAGAAAAAACCAAAAAAATTAGTTGTAGTTAATTTACTTTATATGCATGCTTAGTAGTAGTACTAAAAAACCCAAAAAGATTTCCTTGTTCTTCTTTTGCTTGTTGGGAGCTTTCCCGTGTAAATAGTTCCTCTTGTTTTTGCTTTTCCCTGATTTGCTTGTTGAAGAAAACCAAAAACTCCAAAACTATTTCAGTGTGTTTCTCTGAATTTCTTTTCCTTTATTCGAGTTGTACCAAGGAGAAGACCATGATGAAAATGTTGAGTGGCTCTCATATGAATAATTGTTGAAGTAATAAAGAGCCCATTTTACCTTGTCTTCTTCTGTTGAATAAAATGTTTGCAGATTTCATCTTAGTCCATGGCACTCTTGCACTATTATTATTTTCATATCATTCGGCCGTGCAAGTGAAAGGCAATAATGACGACATTCGATGAACTGGCCATGGCAAAGAGAAACTGGTATGAACTCGATTTGTTCTGTCTGTGTAAATATGTTTAACCTAGCATCCATGATTCAGCCCATTATGATTAAACATGTTTGCAATGACAATTAGAGATTATAGTTTCTCATTCCATGCGTAAGTAGCTGGGAGTTAATAATGATTTATCTTGGATATCAACATAGCGTTAAAATGATTGTGATGTAGTATGATGATATGGTATCCTTCTCTGAATGTTCAAGTGCCTTGACTGGGTACATGTTCATGCATATAGTTGAATCAAAACCAAACATAGCCTCTATAATGTATATATTCATGGTGTTCATATCCTACTCATGCTAGTGTCCAATGTTACTTACGCATAATGCATGGTTATGATCGTTGTTGCTCTCTAGCTGGCCGCTTCTCAATCTAAATTGCTAGTATTCGCCTGTACTAAGTGGGGATTCTGCTTGTACATCAAAAACCTTGAACCCAAAGTTATTCCAGATGAGTCCACCATACCTACCTATAAGCGGTATTACCCTTCCGTCCTAAGTAAATTTGCATGTGCCACCTCTAAAAACTTCTAAAAATTATCCGTTTTGTGTGCCTGGATCGTTCATGGAACGACAGGAGGTGGAAAGTATCTTCCATGCTAAGCGGGTTATTCTCAAGTCGAGTGTTTATTCACTCGCCATCGCATGAGAAAATGGGCGGTAATAGGGATTCCCAGTCCCGAACTGAAAATGCAAATAATTAAACAAAACTCCCCCGGGATTCATGTTGGTATGGACGGCACCCGTTGTTTCGGACAAGCCGTGGAATGTGATTGTTGGTGGAGGGGGAGTAAACCTTTACTTTTATCGCTTGGGAACCGCCACTAGCGTGCTTAGAATGGAAGATGTTGATAAATGATGGTCGTGAAGTGAATAAGAAAGGTGCATGTCTCAAAATATCATTTATCTCTGTTTTAAAAATTGAGCTCTGGCACCTCTGCAAATCACTGCTTCCCTCTGCAAAGGGACTTTCTATTTACTTTTATGTTGTGTCATCACCTTCTAAAACAAGCGCCAGAAACTGAGTAGAGCACAGCGGTCATGATTTATGCATTGTGCATAGCTAATGTTGGGTGCATCATGACTGAATCTTTTCTACCATGAATTACAATGTTTAGTCGCTGCTTGAACTTTGGAGGTGCTCTGCATTTATGTTTTGCGATTTCAGAAAGGGCTAGCGAGATACCACTATTGTCATATTATATCATGGTTGTTTTGATAACGTGTTGCCGTTTGAGATATCTTATTATTGCTCGCTAGCTGATTATGTCATTGATATGAGTCATTATAATCTTTAAGAGTTATTGTTGACATGGTTAGTTATAATGATTGGCTGAAAACATGGGTGTTGTTTAAGCTTATTTATGCAAACAAGAGCAAAAGAGTTCGTAAAAGTTTTTCTTTCTCACTTCCAGTTTAGCAACTGAATTGCTTGAGAACAAGCAAAGGTTTAAGCTTGGTGGAGTTGATACGTCTCCAACATATCTACTTTTTCTCACGCTTATCCTCTTGTTTTGGACTCTAATTTGCATGGTTTGAATGAAACTAACCTCGGATTGACACTGTTTTTAGCAGAACTACCATGGTGTTGTTTTGTGTCGAAATAAAAGTTCTCGGAATGCAGCGAAACTTTTTGAGGAATTTTTAGACCAATAATAAGAATTTCTGGAGCCAAGACCTACCGGAGAGGGGCCCCTGGTTGGGCACAATCCACCAGGGCGTGCCCCCCTCTCCTGGCGCGCCCAGGTGGGTTGTACCCACCTGGTGGTCCCGCAGGCCTCAACCCTGACACTATAAATTCTTATTTTCGGAGAAAAAATAGGGAAGAAAGAATTATCGCGATCCACGGGACGGAGCCGCCGCCAAGCCCTGTTCTTCCTCGGGAGGGCATATCTGGAGTCCGTTTGGGGCTCCGAAGAGGGGGGTCTTCGTTCTTCGTCATCACCAACCCTTCTCCATCGCCAATTCCATAATGCTCCCCACCAGGAGTGAGTAATTCCTTCGTAGGCTCGCTGGTCAGTGAGGAGTTGGATGAGATTCATCATGTAATCGAGTTAGTTTTGTTAGGGCCTGGTCTCTAGTATCCACTATGTTCTTAGATTGATGTTGCTATGACTTTGCTATGCTTAATGCTTGTCACTTTTGGGCTCAGGTTCCATGATTTCATATCTGAACCGTTTATGTTATCATAATTATATCCATGTTCTACATCTAATCTTGCAAGTTATATTCACCCACTACGTGTTATGATCCCGCAACCCCGGTGTGACAATAATCGGGACCACTCCCGGTGATGACCGTAGTTTGAGGAGTTCATGTATTCACTATGTGTTAATGCTTTATTCCGGTTCTCTATTAAAAGGAGGCCTTAATATCCCTTAGTTTCCAATATGAACCCCGTTGCCACGGGAGGGTAGAACAAAAGATGACGTGCAAGTTCTCTTAATAAAGCATGTATGACTATTTACGGAATACATGCCTACATTATATCGATGAACTGGAGCTAGTTCCGTATCGCCCTAGGTTATAAGTGTCACATGATGAATATCATCCAACAAGTCACCGATGCAATGCCTATGAACTTTTCATTATTGTTTCTACTAAGTTACTGTTGCTATCATCACGGTTACACTTGCTACAAAATTACTGCTATCACTGTTACAGTTACTATTGCTGCTACTACTACAATCAAAACTATCAAACTACTTTGCTACAGATAATTAATCTCCCGATGTGGTTGATTTGACAACTCAGCTGCTAATACCTTCAAATATTCTTTGGCTCCCCTTGTGTCGAATCTATAAATTTGGGATGAATACTCTACCCTTGAAAACTGTTGCGATCCCCTATACTTTTGGGTTATCAATGCCCGACAGCGGCTACTTACATGTGTCTTTAAAATTTTGAATAAGGCGCCTTTCAACTCAGTCCATGAATTGATAGAATTGGGGGGGGGGGGTAATCCCTTCAACTAGGTTCGAGCTGGCCCATCCAGCATCATGGTGCGCACATAGCATTGTTAACATCTAACATCTCCCTCGCCAGCACATAGCTCTCAATCCAAGCCTCGGGAGGTTGATCAGCTGTGTAATTGGGCACGTTTTGAGGGCCCTTGAAGTCCATGGCAAACGCTCATTCCGAAGAGCCGGTACTAGGCATGGCAGACCCACCGTCCTAGAAGTCATCCCAGCCTCCACAGATGCAGAAGGGTTTCGCTGGAGCTGCTGATGAGTCGCTAATTGAGCCGCCAACTCCGCCTCTTGACGTGCCCTAGTGATGCGGAGCTTCCCATGTTCATCCCCATGTACACTCCGACTACTCTCCAAGCCCCAAGGATACATAAGATGAGACCTCGACTATACACCATTGGACACAAGGTGAACTCACTCCTCTCCGTACTTTCACTTTCCACATGTGAGACATGGCTACTACCTCAAACTAGTGTGCTATGCATGTCCAGGAACCAAGAGGAAGCCCATGGACAAGAAGGCAAGAATACCAAGCGCGAGCAACAAGATGAAAGGCTACGGAAGAAGCTCCAGCCACTGGACGACCAGCCTGGACCGGACGTCCGATGCCTGAAGACCCACCGGACGACCGGCCCGGACCGGACGACCGGCGAACCTGCACCCGAGCCAAATGAGCGGACGTCTGACAATTCCGGACGTCCGACATGCTCCAGCGACCGGACGTCTGACCGTCTCCGGAAATCCGGCGCCACGTCAACCGAGCCAAAACGCCGGACGTTCGACAAGTACCGGATGACCGGACCCTCGTGAGCCACCGAACGTCCGGTACCCGTCGGACGTCCGACTCCTGTATGTGCACAGTGTATCGTGCCGAGCCCATGTATCCCTTCACCCTCACTTACCCCTTCATGGCCCTAGACTATATATACTCCTCCACCTTCACCATTTGAGGGTCGGCATTGGTTTAGCTCATATTTAGAGATAGAGCATTGCTCAGCCAAATCGGATCTACTCCACGAGAGAGACCGCGGACCCTCTTTGGAGAAGATCCCTTTGGATTCAAGACCTCCTTGCGGAGAAGATCATCAAGACCCCCTCTTGGGCGGCCCCATCAAGACCTCCTCATGGAGAAGAACGTTACCTCTTGTATCATCCGTTGTTGACTTTGGATCTTGTATCTCCCTTTGTGTTCATGGGTCTAGCTCATGTGTGATCATACTTGTTGGTTTGAGTGTCCTCTTGTGTTCCCCTCATGATTTTCCCCCTCGTTTTCCTCCTCGTGTTCTTCGTGTTCATCGCGGGATCCGCTCCTTTCGTGAAAGAACGGCCACATAGGGTTCCACCCTACATCATCTTGGTATTATGAGCCACGTTGATCACGATTTTGGAGCCTCCCTAGTTGTTTTCTAGCGTAATTTTGTTGTGTTCTCCCCCAATTTTGAAAATCCCCACCAAAAATAGCCCCAATTTTTTGTGATTTGTTGGTTTGACGAAGTTTTGTTGATTTTGATCCATGGATTTGCTTGGTTTCAAGTGGATCTAGCATCTCCCCAAGTTTCCCCATCTTTCACCCACGAAATTTCATCAATTTTGACCCCAAAATCATCATTTTCCGCCCAAAATCGCGCCCCGAATCTCGCATCTCGCGTTGACCCCGACCCCCGGACGACCGACACTTTACGGACGTCCGGAGCCCCTGGAACGGCTGGACGTCCGACCTTTTCCGGACGACAGGAACCCCTAACCCGAGCCAAATTTACAGATTTCTGAGCCCGCCCAGACGTCCGGCCCTCGGACATACGACCTTGTCCGGACGTCCGTAACCTGTAGTTTCATATTTCAGCTGATTTTTGTTTCGGTCATAACTAATTCATCCGGAGTCCGATTTTCGCGTTCTTTAGCTCGTTGGAAAGCTCTTGACATCCCCCATCTTTTGAATCCATCAAATTTTGATAATTTTGGCATCTTTGCCTAGGGCTTCCACCACATCATCCGCTACACCACCACCGACTTCCGCAACCTAACCAATTTTGTTCCCCATCGCATTAGTGGTTGCTTGAGGAGTGATTTGAGTCTCCTAAGGTGTCTAGGGTACTTAGGGACGGTTGCTTCTTCATCAACCACGACCACTGAGGGAGTCATGGATTAGGGGGTCTCCGGACAGCCGGACTGTGTCCTCTGGCCGGACTGTTGGACTATGAACATACAAGATTGAAGACTTCGTCCCGTGTCCGGATGGGACTCTACTTGGCATGGAAGGCAAGCTAGGCAATACGGATATGTATATCTCCTCCTTTGTAACCGACCTTGTGTAACCCTAGCCCCCTCCGATGTCTATATAAAACGGAGGGTTTTAGTCCGTAGGACAGCAGACAATCATACCATAGGCTAGCTTCTAGGGTTTAGCCTCTCCGATCTCGTGGTAGATCAACTCTTGTAATACCCATATCATCAAGAATAAATCGAGCAGGACGTAGGGTTTGACCTCCATCAAGAGGGCCCGAACCTGGGTAAAACATCGTGTCCCCTGCCTCCTGTTACCATCCGCCTTAGACGCACAGTTCGGGACCCCCTACCCAAGATCCGCCGGTTTTGACAGCGACATTGGTGCTTTCATTGAGAGTTTCTTTGTGACGTCGCCGTAAGGAAGGATGCCTCATCTCATTGTTAAAAACAACATTACCACCGCGGGAGCTCTGGCTGTCGGCCAAACTCTCCGGCTAGGCAGTTTCGTCATGACCGCCTATTCGGCCGCTGCACCGACGATGACTTCTCGGGTCATCAAAAACAGCCTCCACGTCGGCTCGGAATTCGCCGAGCAGATGGATCCAATGGAGCGCTCTTCCCTAAACGAACTCTTGGATCACATCGCCACCTTGGGAGTCGCTACGGACTATGATCGGATTGGGCTTAAACCCGATCGAAGGGAGATTAACTCTCCACCGGTCACCCATCATGTGCGGTGGTGGAGGAACAATGCGGCGATTCTTCCTCTATCTTGAGGACTAACTATGTCTGAATTCCTGAGCTCTCCGAGATGGACACCCGTTTACGGGAGGACATCACCCAAACCCTGAACCTAGAGACAGGCAGCGGGCCAGACTCATCGGGCAACATACCGGAATCCGAACTTCCAAGATCAGAAACCCCTCGGCCCCTGGGTCTCAGATCGGGTAGGGATCCGAACTCAAATCCACCCACCCACCCAGACATAAACGATCTTTCCCACATCAGGAAAGAGCCCCATGAAATAGTACATCATTACTGGGCCAGATTCCTCCTTGTGATGAACAAGGTTAAGGACTGCCTCGAGGAAGACACAGTCTCACTTTTCCGCAATAACTGCACGGACAAGGGAATCCTTAACGCCATAAGTCGCCGTGACATATCACGCTTCGCCGACTTGGCCTCCATAGTACGAAAGTACTGTGTGATGGAAAGTGTCTGGAAAACCGAAACGAAATTTTGGGATAATCCGGCTCCGAATATGCACCCAGTCCGAGGTAAAAGGGTGCACTATCATAAGACACCCGAGTTCATTACAAAGAAACAAAAACCCTCTACAGGGCACGGAACCATATTGGAGGGATGGCTTAACGGACCCTGCAAAATTCATAGCACAGCGGATACAATACAAACGCACAGCCTTAGAGCATGTTGGATACTTCGGCAGGTGGCCAAAAGTGGTGAGGATCTTCTTATCCCAAATACCACAGAGCACCATCCCGTGGATAACAATATGGTTTTAATAGTCTTTGAGACCTTCGCGTCAAATAATAGGCGCAAGCGAAGACTCCGCAGCATTGCCGAAATCTGCCACGTAGCAGCAATAAATCCATGGAGTGACACGGCTATTACCTTCAATGCCAGTGACGAACCTAAATTCCGAACAGCCAGAGCACCAGCCGCACTGGTCCTCAGTCCAATTGTGGACGGCTTTCGACTCACCAAAGTACTCATGGACGGCGACAGCGGATTAAACCTCATCTATGAGGAAACTCTTCAAAAAATGGAAATAGACTGGAACCGCATTGAGCAAAGTAGCACCACCTTTAGAGGAATCATACCCAATCGGGAAGCACGATGCGCTGGGATAATCACACTAGATGTGGTATTCGGTACGCCAGAGAACTATAGGTCTGAAGAAATCACATTTCAAGTGGCCTCGTTCAGCAGTGGATACCACGCCCTTTTAGGACGTGAGGCATTCATGATCTTCCAAGCCGTACCCCATTATGGGTACATGAAGCTCAAAATGCCCGAGCCCAACGGAATCATCACTCTCGCCAGTGATCCGGACACAGCACTCCGTGCCGAAAACAAAATAGTCGCACTGGCCCTCGAGGCATTATCCGAAGCCCTCTCGGCCGAAGAATTAACCAAGCTACGCTCCATGGTGGACAGGGACGACATGATACTCGACAAGAGATCCAAGTCCACCTCTTTTAAACCAGCGGATGAAATAGTCAAATTCCAAGTCCACCCAACAGACCCTACAAAAACAGCCTCCATCGGGCCACAGTTAAACCCCGCCATGGACGCCACACTACGAGATTTCCTGCGCGAGAATTGGGACATATTCGCCTGGCATCCTTCAGACATGCCAGGAATCCCACGCAGGTTGGCCGAGCATTGCCTCAATATCATAAAGGGATTCAAGCCGGCCAAGCAGGCTCTTCGGTGTTTCTCTGAACCTAAGAGACAGGCCATGGGAGAGGAACTAGCCAAGTTATTGGAGGCCGGATTCATCAGAGAAATAAAACACCCGGACTGGCTAGCAAACCTAGTGATGGTACCAAAGAAGGATAAATCCTGGCGCCTTTGTGTCGATTTCAAGGACCTCAATAAAGCTTGCCCAAAGGATCCCTTCCCCTCCCCCGCATTGATCAAATTATTGATGCTACCGCAGGACACGAGTCATTGTCTTTCCTCGACGCATACTCCGGTTACCACCAAATCAAGATGGCGGAGTCCGACCAAGCCGCAATGGCATTCATCACACCATATGGTCCCTTCTGTTTCAACACAATGCCTTTCGGGCTCAAAAACGTCGGCGCAACATATCAACGCATGATTTAGATATGTCTGGAGAAACAAATCGGCAAAACAGTAGAGGCATACATAGATGATGTGGTCGTCAAAACTAAACACGTTGACTCTCTGATAGACGACTTGAGGCTCACATTCGACAACCTCCGAACATACGACATCAAGCTCAATCCGGAAAAATGCGTTTTCGGCGTACCAGCCGGAAAGCTCCTGGGTTTCATTGTCTCCAGTAGAGGTACTGAAGCTAATCCAGCCAAAATCTGAGCTTTGTCATAGTTGGCTACCCCAACAGACCTCAAACAAATCCAGAAGTTAACTGGATGTGTGGCGGCTCTCAGCCGCTTTATCTCCCGCTTAGGAGAAAAGGCATTACCCCTTTATCGCCTCCTTTGGTGCACCGAACACTTCGAGTGGAGGGACGCTGCTACAGCCGGATTGGAAGAAATAAAAGCCATACTGGCAACCAACCCAGTCCTGGCCGCGCCAAACATCGGTGAACCAATGCTATTATACATTGCGGCAACTCATCAAGTTGTAGGCGCGGTGCTCGTCGTCAAACGAGAAGCGGACGGACATAAATTCCCTCTTCAAAAGCCGGTATATTATGTACCCACTGTCCTCGCTCCATACAAATCAGGGTACCCACATTATCAAAAGATAGCCTATGCTGTATTCATGGCATCCCAGAAACTGCGACACTACTTTCAAGAGTGTTCGATTACGGTAGCCTCGGAGGTGCCACTCAATGATATTATAAACAACCGTGACGCCACGGGCCGGATTGCCAAATGGGTCATTGAGCTCCTCCCGTTTGACATAACATACAAACCCCGGCGAGCCATTAAATCGCAAGTATTGGCCGACTTTGTTGTCGAATGGATGGAAGCCGAACTCCCTAAAGAGTACAGCGCATACTCCAATTGCATTATGCACTTCGACGGCTCCAAAATGCTGGATGGACTGGGGGTCGGCGTCGTCCTGACGTCCCCAACCGGAGATACAGTTCAATATGTACTGCAGATACTGTACACAGACTCCAACAATGCAGCCGAATACGAAGCCCTGTTACATGGTCTTCGGATGGCAGTTTCCATGGGCATTCAGCGCCTGAAGGTGCGGGGGGATTCGAACCTCGCAATATCCCAAATAAATGGAAACTTTGATGCCAAGGATCCGAATATGGCGGCCTATTGTAACGCCGTCCTAAATATGTCAGCTCGGTTCGAGGGGCTCAAATTTCACCATGTGACTCAGGAAAACAATCAGGCGGCGGATATCCTCGCCCGCATCGGCGCAAAACGCGATGCCCACCCCAACGTCTTTTTAGAGAGGTTGTTTAAGCCATCCGTGGTATGGGAGGGGGACACCGGCAATATTAGTCCGGAACCGGCCACACTCGACACCGAACGCTCTGACATAATCGGAGGCTCTGCCACCGAAACAACACCTTCAGCCCACGTAATAATGGTCATCATAGCCCCGTGGATAGAACCATTCCTGGCCTACCTAACTAGGCAGGAACTTCCGGAGGACCAAAATGAGGCACGCTGCATACTGCGGCGATCCAAGGCCTATAGGGTCCATGAGGGAGAATTGTACAAAAAAAGCACTACCGGAGTCCTTCAAAGGTGCATCTCCGAAGAGGAAGGGCGGAACCTTTTGGCAGAAATTCACGCCGGACTCGGCAGTCACCACGCTGCAGCCCGGGCTCTTCTAAGCAAGGCCTTCCGTACAGGATTCTATTGGCCGACGGCCCTGGCAGATGCACAGGACTTGGTCCAACGCTGCGCCGGTTGCCAGCTCTTTTCAAATCAAAGCCACATGCCACCCACCACCCTCCAAACAATCCCCATTACGTGGCCCTTCGTGATCTGGGGGCTTGACATGGTTGGACCCCTTAAAGGGGGAACCCACAAGAAAAAATACTTACTGGTCATGGTGGATAAATTCACCAAATGGATAGAAGACAAACCTGTTAAAACAGCCGAATCCGGACCGGTGATAGACTTCATATCCGGGGTCGTACACCATTATGGCGTCCCCCATAGCATCATCACTGACAATGGCATGAACTTCACGGCCGATGAGGTAAAACTCTGGTGCGGCAAAATGGGCATCAAGCTCGATTATGCTTCAATCTATCACCCACAAACCAACAGCCAAGTTGAGCGAGCAAACGGTCTTATAATGAGCGGCATTAAACACAGATTAGTGTGTTCCTTAACGGAGTCTAACACGCACTGGGTAGAGGAGGTCGACTTCGTACTCTGGGGGCTACGGACCACGCCGAATCGTAGTACCGGATATACACCCTTCTTTATGGTGTATGGCGCAGAGGCAGTCCTGCCCTGTGACATAATTCATGACTCACCTCGAGTGCACATGTACGAAGAAAGAGAAGCCGAGCTCGATCGGCAGGATAGTCTGAACACCCTGGAGGAGGAGCGCGACATAGCAAAAGCTCGTTCCGCATTTTATCAGTAACAGGCTCGCAGATACCAAAGTAGAGAAGTACGGGCCAAAACTTATAATGTTGGCGAACTAGTTCTACGCCTGCCGGATAAGAAAAAGAACAAGCTCGAGCCCAAATGGGAAGGTCCCTTCATTATTGACCAAGTTCTGACCGGTGGAGCGTACCGACTGCGGGATGCATCGACTAATCGACTCGAGCCGAACCCATGGAACGCGGCCAGGCTCCAAAGATTCTATGCCTAGCACCGGACTCTATGTTCGTCCCCTTCCTCTGTCCATTTTTTTGCATATACATTATCTGTCTTGTTTTTCTTTCTTTCTTTCTTTTATTCTTTCTCTAGGCCTTAAAGGGCCAACTTGTGCCTCGCTTGCACATTATAGATGCGCTAGCCACACTCATCATACCTGGGGGCTTCTTTCACAGAAGCTTAATTATTTATCTGGGCCTCATGCCTCGCACATGTGTTATACTTCCGCATGTACCTTTTTTCGCCATTATATGCATCTATATGATTTAAGTTTTGGCCAAGCTGTGTAGCCTGGCTCTTGTATTTATGCCCTACGTTCCCGTTAATTCGGCTAGGGCATAAGGGGAGCACCTTTGCGATTGTTACTGCTGGGTCAGCCGGATGTGTACCTCAGACTGGGTGAAGCCGAAAGCTAGCGTTCTTAAGGGAATATTCGGTCGGTGAACAAAAGATGATTTTTATTTATTTTCCATATGTGCCCCCGGATGTTTTTTTTCCTGCGCTTCCTATCGCAGTCCGGACATGCACTTTAGGGCATGCGTACCTAGGGAAAGGAACCCTTAACAGAACTATTCTCCCTGGAAGATGTTTCTTAATACCCATGTAATATAACATAACTAGCTGGGCACTTGTCTGTTCAAGCACTAATGACCCCTACGCCTAGTCTCCACGCATACCCCGGTTCTTATATAACTGAGCAGGTATTCGGATACACTCCGGACTATCGGGTCCCGAGGTTAAAGCGAAAAAGGTCCGCCATGACAAATGATCTACAATCCGGGTAGAAGGCATTATACATGTCACTTTAATTACATAGTCATGCAGACTGACTAAATTCCTCTTCTATACCATCCAACAGGCGGTCTAGTCTACAATCCTGTTGGGAATACTTTGCGGCTAATTCTACTTGCCCATAAACTAAGCTAACGGGAATCTCTTTTCCGTCAGGCCCCATAGGTCCAACCTCGGCCATGTGATTTGGGTCAGCCTTGGTATACCGCGTCTTCACCATGGCCCAGGCTTCCCTGTCACCTTGACGGCAGGCCGATATCTTCCATAATCGGAAGCACCGTCGTGCTCCCTTGAGCTTCTCCGTAAGCTCTGCAACGCCTTCTGGCAAGGAGACAGATGGCCACAAGGCCTGGGCAACACCTTGCATCACCTGCCGAACTTGTTCGTGCAGTTGTGAGAGCTAGGATAGAAGATCACCCGCAGACCCGGGCATTTCCTCCGCGGGCCGACCTGTCAGCATACCTACAGACATAACGTTGTTAGCCGGCTTCTTCACCGAACTCCTTCAAAAGGATTCGTTCAAGCACTTACTGAAAATGTCACGTCGAAGCCGCTTATTCTCCTTCTCGGAGTCTGCAAGCTGGGCTCGAACGTCTTTCAGTTCCACGCTCAGCTTGGTATTGGCGTCTTGGAGATTGTTTTTCTCCCGCCTGACCTCAGTCAGCACGTGTTCGCCAGCCTGTAGCTGTCGCACGACATTCTGGTCCTCCGGATTTTCTCCGGATTCATCTGCAACATCTATTGTTAGATCTGCAGCCACGCTGCACACTATATGGTAACCATCATTCTTTAAAAGTAAATGTTACCAGCAGGGGACTTTTTTGGTTCCATCAATGCGGCAACAGCGGCCCGCAGTTGGGTCTTGCATTCCTCCAGCTCATGTGATAGCCGAGTATTCTTCTCTGTAAGAACCTGCACAATAAAGATGATCCTTAAATCAGTTCTGCTAACTATCTCAAGTCTCAGGGGCTACTGATACATATAATCGTCAGATTCACTTACCCGTACATCCTTTACATACTGATCCGTGGCTCTGGCTAGACCATCTTGAGCAGCACGGAGGTACGCCTCTCCAGAATTGAAGGACTCAAATGCCTCTGGTGAGAAACAAGCGTCGTGGAGTACGGCCCGGCGGCGCCTATGATTCATGGCGCTTTCCACTTCTGAATTTGTGGCGGATAATCCATCTGCATCCTCTGTAGGAGGATTATCCTGCGCCCGCCCCGTATCGGTTTCTGCCTCTATGTCCAGTCCTGGCGCCCGACTGGTGGAAACATGATTAGCAACATCGCCGGACATATTCCGGCGAGCGTTTTTTCTGATAAAGAAACACGGGCGTCATTACATTTCGAGAAAGACGACAACCACGGAGCGGGGTTTCTATTATACCTTTGCGCTGGCGTCTCCGTCCTGACCGCCTTCCTTTTTGGCCTACCCGGCCTCAGTGCCTCTCGTTGGCGAGTTGCTGCGGGCTCGGCAGGGCGTCCCGAATGCCTTCCCTGTAAAAACGCCATATGTATATGGTAGGTGAAGTGTCTAAAAGGGGATCCTAGTTTTTGGAGTTGGGATTTTTTGGTTTTTCTTACGTGCGATGCGGGAAGCAGTCCGGGATAGTCGGCCGTAATGGCCACCATGGCATCATCGCAGCTTAACTGATAGAACTGTCGGTCTATCAGCCCCACGAATATGACCGGATCTTCTTCGAGTCCGGAGTCGAGGGCCCGGTCAGGGTCCTCTGGTTGTGGGGAGGGCTGCTGACCTCCTTTATGGCTTTTCGCAGTTCCTGCCACAAAACGGCAAGGTGAATAGCTACGACAAAGAATGCGGGAAGGAACGGGAGTAAGGAAATATAACTCACCCAGCTTGGAGGATTGTACATGGAGAATCCATCACGTGGCTTGATGCGGATGAACTCCTCTTCCTCTCCCTTGAATAATTCGGACAGAATCTTTGCTAAAGCGGCAGCATTGTCCGGACCCTTACGCCCGCAAAGGGTGGCGTCATCCGCCCCGTTAAAACACCACAAGGGGTGCCCTCGATATTGAAGTGGTTGCACTCCCCGCATTATGCATATTGACATAACTTCAAATTACTGTCAATCCTGATTGAGCCAGTGCTTTAATACGGTTCATCGGGTAAAGGACTTCTCCATTGTCTTCCTCCTGGGGGCTCCGTGGGCGCCAACTTCGGCGTTTCTTCAGAGGGGCATTGCTGAACTCAGGAAGACCCCGCCGAACAGGGTCCGGAAGGGGAACATCCTCCATATAAAACCATTCCGAAGGCCAGTCTTCAGACGACTTCTTCGCGGTACCGGACAGGTATCCGGTTCCGGCGATGCGCCATATTTCGGCTCCGCCCACTTGATAAAGTGACCCCCTCTGTGTGCAAGGGACGAGGCAAAATAGCCTTTTCCATGGCTCGAAATGAGCCTCGCAGCCCAGGAACAACTCGCAAAGAGCAACATAGTCGGCGATGTGTAAAATGGAGGCAGGGGTGAAATTGTGTAATTGGAGGCCATAGAACTCTAGGAGCCCGTGGAGGAACGGATGAATTGGAAATTTGAGTCCCCTTAATAAATAGAGAACAACGCAGACCCGCTCCCCCGTAGAGGGACTGGGGAAGCTCTCCGCTTGCTCCCCGTCATTGTAGGTGGCAAGCCCGGCTCGAACGGGCACCATGTATGCTGGAGGGAGAAATCTCTTAGTCTGCAGTTCGATTAATCGACTGTGTGGGACGGAACACCTCTCCCAATCACCGGGCTTAGGGCTACGGGGCAGGAGGAGGAGCTACGGAGGTCGGCCATGCTGGAATGGATCTTTCCGAAGCGCGCTCTGATGGATTATTGCTGGGGGAGGATGGTGTGGATCGGATCTGAGAATCCCCATCCTTTTAATAGACAATTTATTTATCTGGCTAGGGGGGGCGAATGTAAAAACACCCTGGCGCCTCGTATTCATTCGACGCGTGGGAAATAACCATTATTGGGCACAGAAGCCAGGAGATCTAAACATTTATGGGGCCGGACACTGCTTTACAAACGTTCGAAATATGGAGAAGAACCCACCTTGCAATGCCAAAGACAACACTACGCGCCGGATTCATCGTCATTGAAGTCTGGTTCGGGGGCTACTAAGGGAGTCCTGGATTAGGGGGTCTCCGGACAACCGGACTATGTCCTCTGGCCGGACTGTTGGACTATGAACATACAAGATTGAAGACTTTGTCCCATGTCTGGATGGGACTCCACTTGGCGTGGAAGGCAAGCTAGGCAATACGGATATGTATATCTCCTCCTTTGTAACCGACCTTGTGTAACCCTAGCCCCCTCCGGTGTCTATATAAACCGGAGGGTTTTAGTCCATAGGACAACAGACAATCATACCATAGGCTAGCTTCTAGGGTTTAGCCTCTCCGATCACGTGGTAGATCAACTCTTGTAATACCCATATCATCAAGAATAAATCGAGCAGGATGTAGGGTTTTACCTCCATCAGGAGGGCCCGAACCTGGGTAAAACATCGTGTCCCCTGCCTCCTGTTACCATTCGCCTTAGACGCACAGTTCGGGACCCCCTACCCGAGATCCGCCGGTTTTGACACCGACAACCACCACTTCCGCATAGGCTTACCAACCATACACTTCTTCCACACCGACTTAACCCAATTTTGTTTGTGTTGAGAGTTGTGTCTCCTAAGGTGTTTCGGCTACTTAGGGACTGTGCTTCCAACTCCGACACCGTGTATAGTCCACCACCTTACCCTCCATTTCCGCATTGCGTACTCCACAACCCATCATTGCCATTTCGCAATTCCATTGAGCTTTCACAAAACCACCACCGCATTCCCGCTACCACCATTTGACATTTGACATTTGAGATTTTGAGTTCGCGGTTTTTCCATTTCCTAAGGTGTTTCGGCTACTTAGGGACGAGTCTCCATCATCTTGGTATCTCCATCAAGATCACCGCCACTCATCATCGACACGGACGGTAACCTCCATATCATTGTATATTCCCTTGCCATTGCATTGATAACCCCTATCCCATTTTGCATCACTTGCCTATCGAGACTAGCCATTTGAGTATTGCCGGCAATGTTACTTGTGCACAATAGTGATCTACACCTCCCATTGCATATATGCCGTATCATATTGGTATCATCATATCATCTCCTATGCCTCAAGTTTGTTCCCGCATATATACAATTGCTCTCTTGGTTTGTGCATTGTGACAAAGTGGCCATACAAAAAAACAAGAATAAGCATTTAAGCAAAAGAGTGAACAAAGAGCTCGTAAGCAATAGCCATATCATCATACCACATTGCATATAAGATCATCTTGGATCACCTTGTGAGAAACACCGGGAACCATACATACATAGCATACTTGGGATAAAAAGTTATCCATTTTGCATCTTATAGGTTATGCACAAGTGTCGTATCGGCCTATTGAGAAATCGTGCTAGCGTCTCTTTTGAGTTGTGCAACATGAGCGTTTTCCATGGATTCCACATTTTGTGCTCATCCTTGGTTGCACGACCCCATTTATCTATCTGTGTGTGTTTCACTTGCGAATTTGTGAATCTCTTTCAACATTATTGACTCTTGCTAACATTTTGCATCAAATTTTTTGTGCCACTATCCTCACCGAGCTCCACCATAAGCCTTATTTGTGTAGGTGTGACAAACCGACAAGAATTGGTACCAATTGTGCTATTTCCTTGTCCACATTGGAGTGATCATTGATCCACTTTCAACTTCGGTCAAGGTACATTTGGTATTCGTTCTTCTCTTTCTACCACTCACATTTATCTCTTGGAGTGATGGATAGGCAAGGAATTTCATCTCCGGACTTCCAAAACAACGACAGCGTGAACAACTACATCACCAAAGCGTCAATCTTCGATCTACAACGACAAATGCAAGGCGCACAATCAAGATTGCGAGAGCGCATCGAGAACCTCTCCATCGACATTCGTCACTCCGAAGCAAGGAAAAGGGACTACAACGACAACAAGCTTTCCGCGCACAAGGAGGAGCAAGATGCAAGGATGGAAGAGATTCGGACCTTGTTGATCAACCGTTCTTCCCCTTCATCATCCTCAAGGTGGCGACGTTCAAGTCACAAGTCTTCGGAGCGCAAAAATGATGCAAGCGCAAGTCATCCACGTCCACATCTCCATGGTGACCACCATCACGTTCGTGATCCACCTCGTCATGAAGGGCAAGTCACCTCCAAGCAACATGTGCACAATGACGATGAACGACATCTACTACGAGCTCAAGTGTGACAACGACACCATCATCATGAAGATGCTCACCAAGCGCAAATGTACAAGTCCCAACAAGCTCTACTTCACGCCAAGTCCAAGCTTCATGAGCAAAAGAGAAGACCGAGAGACGAGCACCACCAAGACGGAGCTACGACTACAACAACCACTTCGGCATATTCGCCAAGTGCTATCAAGGCATCTTCGCCTTTGGACGTATGGCATCTTCGCCTACTTCCCGTGAGTTCGCCTACATCGACATCATCAAGTACAAGGCGACCACCTACGAGCGAGGGCGACACTTCCATCTTCGAAAGCCCCTCAAGGAAGATGGCCGAGCATGGAAAATTCCCTTCGATCATGGAGACGAGCTATGAGGTGCCACATCATATGGACCTCCTACAACAACAAGACGGTGACAAGAAGGTCGAGCAAGGGACATCCCCTTCGACCACAGCGACGAGCATGAACCTCTTCAACAACAAGAAGACAGTGCCCATATTGGACTCAATTACTCCGAGTCAAGCTACGAGACCGCACATGAGACCTTATCTTTGGTCTTAGAGGAGAGTGATGATGTGCCATCTTCGGCCTTCATCCACGGCTACAACTACGACATGATTGAGCATGGAGACATTTGCACCAACATCTCTCCGACACCTACATATAAAGAGATGCCCCAATTCCCATGTGAGGAGAGGCACCCCACCATGAGTGATATGAGTGACTCCACCATTTTTGACATTGAGTGCATTTCCTATGAGAGGATGAGTGTGACCACCACTAGCCCCACACTTGAGAGCATCCAAGAGGGAGTGAGTGAGCCACCACACTTAGTGAGTGAGGTAGTTGACACGACACGTGAGGCAACTTTGATCTCTAATGACTTAACCTCTACTCCTAGTGTGTTTTCTTCTTTGGTGCTAGATCTCCTACATGATGACACGCCTATCCTCGACGATTCCATTCCTCCAGCAGAGACGACGATGGCCATGGTGGACGCTGCTACACCCCCCACATGGTTCCATAAAGATGAAGATGACCACGACTCGGTCTTTGACACCTCACCTACAACACATGAGCGATGCTCCAACGGTAACATAGGTGACGGTACTTCTCTTGTCCCACTAGTGGACTGTCTCACCAATGATTTCTTGCATGACGTTAATCCACCTATTCCCATGCTTCATGCTAGTGCGACTTCTTCATGTCATGACTTACCTATCTATGATGAATATGATGATGAGCATGTTGATTTGCCTAATTGTGATGCTATGATCCATAGGATATCATGTGAAAATTCTATTGGTCACATCATGTTTGATAATCCTTTAAACTTGTCATATGCTATGAGTGAGATCTCCCATATCGCATCATTTCAATCTCAACATAGTAGCTATGCATGCCCCATTCAAATAAATCCCATTTGCACTTATGGCATAGATGACGAGATGATGGTCATTGGCTTTTGTTTTTCATGTGATGATATTGCCATGCTTCCTTTACGTGATTTGTGCAATTCATCTAATATGCCATGCCATGATCACATTGTTCCAATTATGCATTGTTTTGGATGTTGTCAATATTCTCCATGTGATGTTTCCATTAATGCTCATGAGGAGACCCCCATAGTTTCCTCATACATATTAGGAGATTTTGATGCATTCCATACTTTGCATGATTCTCATAATTGCTTACACCATATGCATTCCACGCATAACAATGCTCTACATATTTCTCTTGAGAGCCGTGTGAGAGGCAAGTAAAAGAGTTACACGTAGTCTGTGCACGAAGAGAACACACGGCTATGGGCTATTTACCATTTGTCACCTTATGCCCATTATATCGTGTTCACTTTGCATGTTATGCCTATTTCTATGCCTTTGCCATGAAATTGTGACCCTTGCTTGCATCTACCCATGATTCACCATTATGCTACTCCTATGTGTATTTGCATGCTTGGTGGAGATCCTTGTTGCTTTTGCCATGTTTATCATGTGCCTCATGCTATTGATGCTATTTTACTCAAAGCTTACCTTCATGCTTGTGATATGTCTTGTGCATTATTCATAACCACTATTTGCACACATGACATACTTGACATGATTCCTTCTAGTACGTTGCATCTTCGCACTACTAGCTTGCTTGCCTTGATTCATATGATTGCTTGCTTTGTCGCATCACCCATGTTCCACTCTTACTTGCTTTCTTGGGTTGATGACATATATGTTCATGTCTCTCACATGATATATTTTGTTCATTGTCGCTTGCCTCCAATTGTTGCATCTATGCTTATTGATCGTGCAGACTTGGACACTTTACTTGTGATGCATGCTTGCTTGTTTGAGCCTATTGTATTTGGTTGTTCTCGCATCATATGCCTCCATACTATGAAATGCTCCCTTTTCCTTTCTTATGATGAGCATGATGCATCCACTTGTTGGGTATCTTACCACACGAATGATTGGTTTTGCATTTCCGCTAGCCTCATTTGTTTTTCCGAGTGTTTGTTATGTTCTTTCATTTTGAAGGATTCATAAGGCGATACCGTCATGTCACAATTTGGTCATGTGAAGGCATACATGATGTGCAACACCAACATTTGCGAGAATCTCCTAAAGGTGAAGTCCTTCCCTTTGAGCCATCCTCAAATATTGGATGGGTCATTCTTTCATTATTGTTTCCTTCTTGTTGTCTACATGTTGCACCTATTGGATGGAGGACCGACATTCAAGATTGGCTCTATGGATCTTCGCATTGAGGAGCGCTCGGACTTCTTGGATGCACCTTCGAACCTCCACTCATGCCACGACATCGAGCATTGGTACACCAACACCTCCATATTTGTTGATTGTGCTCTCACATGTCATGCTCGATGGACATATCATACACATGACAAATTTGCATCTTATGCATGGATCGACTCACACTATGATTGCCATGTTGCATCTTGTATTCCCATGTCATCCATGATATATGAGCTTGTGCATTTCCTTAGCAAATTTGTTGTGATCTTTCTTGATGGCATATTCATACATCATGATCATATTGCCCATCATCAATTGCATGATCACATACTCATATTGAGCATCCATTGACATATTCATGCTATTGATAAACCATCTCTCTATAACATCATTTCGCACCATGGTTGCATTGATCATATTCACAACACATTAGTGTGCGCAATGAATGTTTTTGCTCCCATGAATGCTTTGCATACCATTCCATCTCTTTTGGATAAGCTTCATGCACCTTGTCATGATCAATCTTGTTGCACGGACTCATTCTTACATGATGGACACTTTGTGTGCACTAACCATTGTATTTCCACGTGTCGCTTGTGTTTGCTCTTTTTGCATGTCTATCACACCAGAGACACCTTGGAGTACTTGGATTGCGCAATGCTTGCAACTCCATCCAACTACAAGTCCGTCCACAACATACGTTTCCATGGTGATGAGGATCACGATCCGAGGTCGGATCTTTCCCAAGGGGGGAGATGATGCGGAGCATCCCATGTTCATCCCCATGTACATTCCGACTAATCTCCAAGCCCCAAGGATACATAAGATGAGACCTCGACTATACACCATTGGACACAAGGTGAACTCGCTCCTCTCCGGACTTTCACTTTCCACATGTGAGACATGGCTACTACCTCAAACTAGTGTGCTATGCATGTCCAGGAACCAAGAGGAAGCCCATGGACAAGAAGGCGAGGACCCCAAGCACGAGGAACAAGACGAAAGGCTACGGAAGAAGCTCCAGCCACCGGACGACCGACCGGGACCGGACGTCCGATGCCTGAAGACCCACCAGACGACCGGCCTGGACCGGAAGACCGATGAACCTGCACCCGAGCCAAATGAGTGGACGTCCGACAAGTCCCGGACGTCCGACACACTCCAGCGACCTGACGTCCGACCGTCTCCGGAAATCCGGTGCCACGTCAACCGAGCCAAATGCCGGACGTCCGACAAGTACCGGACGACTGGACCCTCGTGAGCCACCGGACGTCCGATACCCGTCGGACGTCCGACGCTTGTCTGTGCACAGTGTATCGGGCCGAGCCCATGTATCCCTTCGCCCTCACTTACCCCTTCATGGCCCTAGACTATATATACTCCTCCACCTCCACCATTTGAGCGTCAGCATTGGTTTAGCTCATATTTAGAAATAGAGCATTGCTCATCCACATCGGATCTACTCCACGAGAGAGACCGCAGCCCCTCTTCGGAGAAGATCCCTTTGGATTCAAGACCTCCTTGCGAAGAAGATCATCAAGACCCCCTCTTGGGCGGCCCCATCAAGACCTTCTCATGGAGAAGACCGTTACCTCTTGTATCATCCATTGTTGACTTTAGATCTTGTATCTCCCTTTGTGTTCATGGGTCTAGCGCATGTGTGATCATACTTGTTGGTTTGAGTGTCCTCTTGTGTTCCCCTCGTGATTTTCCCCTCGTGTTCTTCGTGTTCATCGCGGGATCCACTCCTTTCGTGAAAGATCGGCCACATAGGGTTCCACCCTACATCACCTAGCTTCATCCATAAGGGCCTGAACATTGTTATTATCATGTGGCGGGTCATGCCCACGGGGCGGGCTACGACGCCGCTCGCTGCTGGAAACCGCCGGCGATGCAGTGCGCCGGCTATAACTTCGGTTGTGGCGTGGAGTTGAGTGAATTCGCTCACGGCTATATGAGTAAGCCGCTTGCTGAGCCACCATCGTCTGAAGAAGTTCCATGGCATTTCGGGTCTCAATCGCATTCAGAGACTCACATTCTACAGGAAGAGCCGCCAGCGGAGAAGCCACGGCAATCATATTATCCAGTGGGTGGAATAATGACTCAGGGGTATTGGCACTCACTGTGGCGAGGTCAAGTCCATACGAGGTGGGCCTGTTATACGAGGCTGAGCCGCCGCCCCGGTCACAGGTGCCTCAGCAGTCCGAGCCATGCCAGGCGGGTTATTTGGTCCTGCCCCAGGTGTATTGACAAGATTCCTCGCCTCAAACTACAGAGGTAGACGTCTCTGGTGTCTCCTTCGTAGAACATCATTTGATGTGTTTTGGTCCAGGCTCAAACGAAAAGCCATGACCCTTATCCGCCGCGTCTCAGCATCCACGGCGGCTCGCTCTATGGCCATCCTAACGTTTTTTGCCTCAACATCCTCTCGCGCCTTGTCCACCTCATCTCGTAGTTTTCCAACCTCCGTATTATGCTGCACTTGAGTTGCCGGAGTCACTTCCACAGCCAAAAGAGTCGCCAAAGCATCCAGGAGTTCAGATAAAACTTGAGCCGGCGGACGCGCAGAATCGTCTGCACCAGCCGTTGCAGTAGCAGTTGAACTAGACGTCATGGCCACAACAGTTGAAGACTGTAACACTAGTTGCGTGCCGGCCATGAAGATTGCAGAAGTGCTCTGCGGCTCATAGTGCTCCAGAATACTGTCACCACCGGAATAGCCCCCAAGCCCGCCGTCTTATATCCGATAGATTGATTCGGTCTCGCCGATTGAGGACTCATCACCTGATTAGATGGTCATCTCTCCACCAGACACAGAACCTTCCTCAAGATCCACGCCATGAACAAATCTGACGAAAGCACACTTCCGGATGGGTTGGACCCTGGCGGGTCTCGCGCGCCGAGCCATTTCAATGGTGTCGGTTTAGGCGCCCGGCTCAGGCTCCGATCCGCCGATCTTGCCGATGAAGACTTGAATTCCGCCAAGGGGACCCGGTACCCGTACTCGATTGAATTGGCCTCGGGACTCCAGCCAGAATCGTTGATGTAGATCTTGCCGCGATGGCTCTTGGTCATCCGGCCCACGGTGTATCCCTTGATCCCTAAGAGCATCTCCAGTCGCGCCCCCAACAGCCCCCCCGAAGGCCATTTTTAGCGCTGGCACCGAAAAATCGGCCCAGTCGCGCCCCCACGAGCCTGTTTTTCGCCGGATTGGGCCGAAATTGGCGCCGGCGCACCCAACCCGAACCCGGCGCGCTAGGGGGCGCCCGAGGGCGCCGGCTCGAACATTTTGGCACGAAAGAGTGGCGGGACCGGCGTGTCAGCGAGACGAAGGCTGGTCGTCCTCATCGTCTCGGTTTTCCCACGGGGAATCAATGCCAGCATGCCATTGATTCATGGGCGGCGAAGTGCGGCGACGCTTCCCCGCCTTCCGCCACGCGTGTCGCACGCGGCCGCCCCCGAGCCGCTATATACCCCTGGCCGCGCCGGTGAGGCACCCAACCATCGGCAGTCCTCCCCCTCCTCGCTGCCGCAATTCCTCCCCTCTCTCCGCCGTTCGAGCCACTCTCTCTCCCCCCGGCAACCATGAGCGCGAGGTACCCCGGCGACGCGGCGGTGGCCAAGGGTTTCAGCCGCCTCTCGCTGAATGAGTGGGAGGAAAACCTCCTCCACGAGTCCAAATACCCCGCGCCGCCCGACGTACACCTTCCGTCGCGGTGGAGGCTCAGCGTCGGCGGGGTCCCTGTCCTCCCTCTGCCCGTCCCCGAGACACCCTATTTCCATGCCGAGATCGAGCGTGCGCGGGCGTCCCTGACGGCCGCGGAGCGGGCACTCCCGGAGTACGCCGCCGACAACCACGTGGCGTGGGCGGCGTACTTCGAACGCCAGCAGGACGAGCGGCTCGTCTCCACAAACAACACGCCGATGTCGTGCGGCCACAACAACAGCGAGGGCCGCCGCCTGTGGTGGGGCGTCCCTGGCCGCACGCTCAGCGGCGTCCTCGCGCACGTTGAGGGCGGCAACGACCCGCCGCTCGAGTGAAGCAGCGCGCCGGGGTGAGGGGTCGCTGTTGACGCCATGTGAAGGAGGAGAAGCATCGGCCGTAGTTTAGGTTTTTTTCGTCCCTTTTATTCGTGTAAAAACGGCTAAATTTCGCTGAAATTTGGCCATGTTTGTTCAAATTTGGCCGTGTTTGTTAAAATTTGGACGAACTGTGGGGGCGTCTGGGGGAGACCTGGGGCGGCGGCTGAGAACGTGCTCGCCCCCACGCCGAAAAAAACGCCGGCTCGCCCCCAAGCGGTGCTTTTTCGTGCCCTTGGGGGGCCGAACGACTAGAGATGCTCTAAGAAGCTGCCCTTTAAGAACTCGAAAACCACCGTGCTCTAGCCCCACAGTGGCGCCAACTGTCGTGGATTTAACACGGTAGATGCCCTAATGAAAGGACTTAGGTGTGGAGCCATCACAACTAGGTTAGCTTGAAGGGGTTGAATGGGACAAAGGACACAAAGAGTTTACCCAGGTTCAGCCCCTCGTAATGAGGTAAAAGCTGACGTCCTGTCTTTAGTTGTATACACAGGTCGAGACCCGGAGGCTTACAGAGTCCCGGCTAGCTCACCTGACGTGATCGGATCGGTTTCTAACTAATCAAGTCTTACAGAGCAAGTCTTCAATGGCGGTTCACAGGCCCAGGTCTTGGGCCTTCACCAGGCCTGCCTCCAAGAGCCGCCATCTTCGTACTTCTCCTTGGGCCTCCTTGGACCTTCTTCATGTTAAACCGCCAACAGTGTAACTCGGCCCCTCCTGGGCGAGTCACACCTCGGAGCTATATCCCCAACAACATTCATGTATACAAATTCACAAACCTTAACACCAATATCCGTACTTAACTTTAATCATTCACCCACACAATCACATATCACTACCTTAATATCACAAAACTATTACAAGGAATCAAATCTATCATATTTAATGATCTACAAGCTTCATGCAAGTTTTTATTATACCATCGTTATATACCCATTATTTTAAGACCAACCATATAACTCATGCAAGTTACCACTTCCATATTCAACTCTCCAAAAAAATTAATCGAAGCAAGAGAGTCTTAATATTTTCTAAAAAAACATATCACCATGCTTAATCAAATGTAAGTGATGTACAAGAGCAATTGCCTCAACTCAAAATAGATATAAGTGAAGAATAAATGAGCATATAAATATAATATGAATGTGTGTCTTTCATAATAAATATGATCAGGAAACAATGATTGTGAAGACCAGCAAATAAACCAAACAAAAAGAAATGACACTCCAAGCAAAACACATATCATGTGAAGAATAAAAATAAGATCCAAATAAGATATACTGATAGTTTTGAAGACGAAAAAGGGGATGTCATCTGGGGGAATCCCCAATATAGTTTCCGATAAGGGCAAGGAGTTCACAAGTACACTATGGCATCAACTATTCAATCTTACAAACACAACTTTGAACATAAGCTCAAGCTACCACCCACAAACCAATGGTCAAACAAAGCGATTAAATAATTGTCTTGAAACTTATCTGCATTGTATGATGCAGACTTGCCCTACTAAGTGGTCTAAGTGGTTACCTCTAGTAGAATTTTGGTATAATACCAATTGGCACCTTGCTTTGGTCAAGTATCCTTATGAAGTTCTATACATATACAAGAGTAAAGACTTCAATGTGCAGGAGGATGCCTTATCTACTTCACCAGATCTCGAGAAGTGGATGCGAAACAAAGATAATATGACTAAACTCATCCAACAACAATTACTCCGTGCACAACAACGTATGGAAAGTTAGCTAGACATACATAGAGTTCAACGTACCTTTGCTGTGGGTGATGAAGTTTATCTGAAATTACAACCCTGCGTGCAAACGTCAGTAGCACACCATTTGAATCTGAAACTAGGTTGTAAGTACTCTGACCCTTATTAAATCTTGTAGAAAGTGAGTGTTCATCCATATAAATTGGATCTACTAGCTAGCAGCTTGATTCACCTTGTGGTGCATGTTTCGCTCGTGAAGAACCTACCAACGCAAACTCCTCCTCAACCAGATTTGCCATCTACTTGCACTACATTGGATTTTGGTATTAATCCTTTATGTGTTCTCAACTCCAAACTGGGACATGTAGGACCATATCCATAGAGCTGGTACTTGTTCAGGGTCGTCCTTGCCAGTGTCTTATTGTACTTCGGAGAACAAAAATTCCCTTGAGGTGGCATAGCCGAATGCACCTGCCTAGGGTCATGCAGATTTCGAAGGAGGGGAATTATCACAACAGAGCCCACTACCGCCATGATGATGCTCACTATGACCCTAGCTTAGCAGCATAGCTAGAGTGTGAGTCGTGGCTGTGCCCACTGTACCGTGCTGAGAGCATATGTATTCCACAGCTAAAATGTGAGAGGGGTATGAAAGAATAAGAACTTAGTTGTAACTCACCTAGTTCCTCCCCTTTTGCTCAACTCCCCCCCCCCCCACCACGAAAAAACTACAACCGATGCTGAATTAGGGGAGGATCTTAAACCTATTTGGTGAGTTGCCATTAGGGGAGGATTGTTACACAACTCAATCGATCAATCCCATGTATGGTAGGGAAATTAAATGGGACTAAATACCTCACTGTCCATTTCTTTTTAGGTATCAGCATAATTTTTTTGAAGTGTTTTTGAGAAACGTGGTCCCTTAGGGCCCGATTCATTAAGAAGAAAAGAATTGCCCGGTTAATCAACGAAAACCAGGCGAAAACCGTTACAACACGCCCCCAAAAGGGTACCATTAGCCCATGCCGACCCCGAGGCCACGCACCAGGCGAGCCGCCGGCTCCGTCACCCGAGCAACCCAAAGCCAACACTCTACAACCAGAACCGAAGCCGCCGCTCCGGCGTCCACACCGACCGCAAGGCCGCGCACCAGGCGAGCCGTCAGCCCTGCCGCCCGAGCGACTGCAGCAAACACCCTACAACCATGTCCGAAGCCGCCGCTCCGACATACATATGAAAACCTCACTCGCTGACCCCGAGGATGCACTCCAGCGAGCCACCAGCTTCGTCGCCCAAGCAACCAGAGCCGACACCCAACGACCATCTCGGGAGCTGCTACTCCGCCATCCACGCCGACCCTGAGGCCGCGCACCATGCTGGTCAACGACACTGCCATCCACGTGACCAATGCCGGCACCCCTCCATGACCATGAGCTCCGGAGCCGCCAATCCCACATCCACGCCGACCCTGAGGCCATGAACCACCCGCAGGGCCGGTCCTGAAAATTTGGGGGCCCGGGGCGAGACTAAAACTCGGGGCCCTTAATATACACATCATAACAATAGCTATGAATATAAATAACAAATAAACGATTTTCAATACCAGTTAAATACATCCAAAACCAGTGTGCATAGCAAGTAACTTATACATATTACCTTATAGAATTCTTCTAACATTCCTTGAGGCGGAGTAACTTATGATGGGGTTGATATCAATATCATCCAATATTTTTTCTCAATGCATAATGTTGCTAAACCATTTACCTCTCTTGAGTCGTTGCTGACCTCAAATAGATGTTCACAAATTTCAACTTGTAAAAGGTTCTTTCGACCGACGTGACAGTCCAAGGCACAATAAATAACATGCAATAAGCAATGGATATATTAGGATAACATCCGATGGATTTCCTACATTCTCAATGCCACTTACATTGTTACCGTGGATGTTGGTGTCGATGTTTACTTCTTCCTTGTCATATTCTGAATTCCAATTGGTTGCTCTTCCACTATGACAACTATGGCCAACTCATCATCCGCGTTTATATATCTAAGTACTAGAAGCATTAGTAATTTAGTATTACTCTTGAAAAAGTATGAATATCTCCCCCTTGAAAAAGTATTACATTGTTACCGTGGATGTTGGTGTCGATGTTTACTTCTTCTAGATCACATGATAAGACACAGTGCTAAAAATAAACAAATAAATAAATGCATCAATTGGTCAGCGGTGCCGCTGTGCAGGCTATGCATCTAGAAACCCCAATATGAACGTATGCTATACCTTGGATGGTTGAATCGTCGATGGACCGAACAGAGAGCGAAGCAGCGAATTGTAATTGGTGGACGACCTAAATTATATAAAGGAATCAGCGAAATTACGATCTAGGAGAAAGGGGAAAGGAGCGTCGAGCGCGTAGTCGCAAAGAGGCGACGAGTCAACGGCCGGTGGGAATTGATGCGTTGATGCATGGGTGATAGAAGGGATCAGTCGGTTCCTTTTTTTACGTGAGCATCTATAAACGCAGGGACAAGCCGATCGCTGGCTGGCTCCGTGCCTCGCTGCGTGCGTACAAGGGTCTTCTTGCGTGCAGTTCTCCGTGAGGCCCAGCCCTCCGACCCATCGAATTTTCCTTATCAGTCAAAATACATTGGGCCAGAGCCTACCTAATGCACCTGGGGAGGGGCCCCAGGATTTGGGGGGCCCGGGGCGGCCGCCCCCCTTCCCCCCTCAGGGCCGGCCCAGAGCCGATAACTCTCACAGGACAAGTACACTCCAGAACGATGCCTCCAATAAGGACCGTGACACCAAAGCGCCGCCATCGTCCGCTCCAGGAGCCTGGAACAAGGGTTTCCCCCAGAATGCGAGAGAAGAGGCCGTAGGCCCTCGAATGACGCTGCCTCCATGAAGGTGCGCAGCGCCCATAGGCGTCGCCGTCGTCTGCTCCAGCCAAGGCAAGATCATGGCTTTTGCCCCGAGCAGCCAAGGAAGCTCTTCCCTTGAACCGGCACACGAGAGCCACCGCCCGCCTGAACCACCACCAGAGCCCAAAGCCACCGATCAGAACAGTCCCATCGCCGCCACCTGCACCACGCAGAGCCGCCGGCAAGGCTACCCATCACCACCGCAGGAGCCAGAAACGGACACATCTGGACAAATTTGGCACCCAGCGCAACAGCACCAGCCAACCCACCCAGGGCCGGCCCTGAGGGGGGCAGGGGGGCGGCCGCCCCGGGCCCCCCAAATCCTGGGGCCCCTCCCCAGGTGCATTAGGTAGGCTCTGGCCCAATGTATTTTGACTGATAAGGAAAATTCGATGGGTCGGAGGGCTGGGCCTCACGAAGAACTGCACGCAAGAAGACCCTTGTACGCACGCAGTGAGGCACAGAGCCAGCCAGCGATCGGCTTGTCCCTGCGTTTATAGATGTTCACGTAAAAAAAGGAACTGACTAATCCCTTCTATCACGCATGCATCAACGCATCAATTCCCACCGACCGTCCACTACTAGAAAAAGGGCTATAGATGGGATTGATACTAATGGCGCACCAGACAAGCGGTGCGACATTAGTATATACTAATGGCGCACCACCTACTGATACGCCATTAGAGTTGAAACTACTAATGGCGCACCTGGCCCAGGGTGCGCCATTAGTATCAAAAAAAAAATTTAACTAGTGCGCCTGTCCAAACATACTAATGGCGCATCCAGATACAGTGCGCCATTACTAGTTGTAACTAGTAATGGCGCATCAGCCGGAAAGTGCGCCACTAATGTTGTTTTTTATTATATTTTTATTCCCTTTTTTGCAAAACTACTAATGGCGCACTGTTCCACCGTGCGCCATTACTAGTTTAAACTAGTAATGGCGCACTGTGGGACAGTGCGCCATTAGTATTTTTTTTGCAAAACTACTAATGGCGCAGCACCAGGAGGTGCGCCATTAGTAACCTGGATTACTAATGGCGCATTTAGAGTTGGTGCGCCATTAGTAAGTGGGCAGCAACAAGATATTTTGGACAGCCTCTCCTACCCACACTCACTTTCTCCCCACTTCATTCTCTCCACCTCCTCCTTGTCTCGGGTGCCTCCTCTTTTTCACCTCATTTCCACCATAGATTCATTCAATTTAAGTGGTTAAATTACCTTGTTTTGATAGGTAAGTAAGGGGGGAAGCTATATTTATGTTGTTCTCCCTACAACAATGTGCACATGCACTTTTTATGGCCTAGCTAGATCTATGTATGTTCGTGGTGTTGCATATGTGTTTGTGTTTGGAGGTGTACCGGTATTTAAAATTCAATAGTTGCCAATATTTTTCCGGAATGTTGATTCATTCCCGTTTCGGTGAGAATTTTGGCATTAAGCATTCTTTTTGGTCCTATTTTTAGGGAAAGTCATGCCAAATTTTTTCTTGGTTCTAAAATATCGTTTTGCTCTACCCCGCAGGCGACCATGGTCCGCATGATGACCGAAGGCATCGTGAATAGGTTTTTGAGGTCCGCGAAGGCCGAGATGCTTCAAAAGAACGAGACGGAGATAAGATGTCCGTGTCGAAGATGCAAGCTAAAGAGCCTTATTGCGGACCCGGAATCCGGGCAGGTGCGGGACCACCTGCTCTTGCGTGGTTTCATGGATGGCTATCGGTGGCAAGGTGATGAAGATGACTACGAAGTCGTCCATGGGGGCCGGGCAAGAAATGAGGAAGGGCAGCAAGACAACCACCGCGGCTCGAGCGGGCGAGAAGACGAAGAATCCCGAGGAGATGATCACGACGGTGATGTTGTACACAGTCATCATGTAGAAGATGCAGGACATGATGATGAGGAAGATGCCGGAGCAGTCGACGGGCATGATCATGAAGATGATGATGCCGGCGGAGCAGACGACGCTGGACCATCGATGGGCTGGGTGCAGGACCCTCATATTCAAGAGCTGCTTCTCAAGCAGACGGATAACGCAAGAGCTGCCGCCTGAGAGAAAGCCAAGATGGATCAACTTGAGTTAGACGCGGTTACTCCATTGTATGAAGGATGCAGGCCCGAGGATACCCGCCTGAAAGTAATGCTCATGGCTCTGGAGATGAAGGTAAAACACAAAATGACCGACACATGCTTCGACGAGAACATATCATTCTGGCACGAACGTCTTCCCGAGGGGAACAAGTGCCCGACCAGTTTGGAGGAGGCGAAGAAAATCGTGTGTCCTCTGGATTTACCGCACGTGAAATACCATGTGTGCATGAACAATTGCATCATTTATCGGGATGAGCACGCGGAGTCTACCATATGTCCGGTGTGCGGCGTCACTCGATACAAGAAGAGGAAGAAAGCTCCTCGAAAAGTGGTGTGGTACTTTCCGATCACTCCTCGTCTGCAGCGGTATTTCGCGGACCCTAAGGTAGCAAAGCTCCTGCGTTGGCACGTGGATAGGGAGGAGAAGAAGCGAGAAGATGACGCAAATGATCCGGAGATAGATAAAAAAGACAAGATGCTGAGTCACCCTAAGGATGCGAGCCAGTGGCAAGCGTTGAACTTCGAAGACCCAGAATTTGGGAATGATCCAAGGAACATCGTGCTGGGCGCGAGCACCGATGGAGTCAATCCGTTTGGCAGCCAGAGAAGCACACATAGCACCTGGCCTGTGTTTGTGTGGATGTACAACCTTCCCCCCTGGTTGTGCATGAAGAGGAAGTACATTCACATGAGTATGCTAATTGAAAGACCGAAACAACCAGGGAACAACATCAATCTGTATCTGGGGCTGCTGAAAGAGGAGCTTGACACGCTGTGGAAAACACCAGCCAATACGTGGGACGCCGCAGAGAAAGAATATTTCCCTATGAGAGCCGTGCTGCTCACGACGGTGCACGACTATCTCGGTTACGGATATGTCGTGGGGCAGGTGGTCCACGGATTTTCTGGATGCGTCAGGTGCATGGATGACACAACGTATCGCCAGCTAGATAGAGATCTCGGGTCTTCGAAAACCGTGTTCATGGGACATCGAAGGTGGCTTCGCGACGATGACCCATGGAGAAAACGCAAGGATCTGTTTGATGGTGAAACCGAACCCCGAGGACGCCCGCGTACGAGGAGCGGCGAGGAAATAGACGAGCTGTTGAAAAATTGGAAAGACTGCCCACTGCTGGGAAAGAAGCAAAAGGCGCCAGAGCCGGGAAAGAAGCGAAAGGCGCCAGAGCCGCTGCTGAAGGTATGGAAAACGAGGTCTGTTTTCTGGGACTTGTCGTACTGGAAGATCCACCGTGTGCCTCACAGCCTTGATGTCATGCATATCACGAAGAACGTGTGCGAGAGTTTGCTTGGTACCCTGCTCAACATGCCAGAGAGGACCAAAGATGGGCCGAAAGCAAGGGCAGACTTGAAATCAATGGGCATCAGGCAGGAGCTTCACGCTATATATGATGATCATGATGATGATGATGATGAGGCGAAGCAGGACACGGAAAGTCGTCACAAAGGCAAAAAGGCCAAGAAGACCGGAAATGACTACCCTCCCGCGTGCTTCACTCTAAGTCAGGAGGAGATCAAGCAGTTTTTCACCTGCCTCGTAGGAGTAAAACTTCCTTACGGTTACGCGGGGAAGATAAGCAGATACCTAGACCCAGCAAAGCTGAAGTTCAGCGGGATGAAGTCTCACGACTGTCACGTGCTGATGACGCAGATACTTCCAGTTGCAATCCGTGGGATCATGGATGCGCACGTCCGTGAAACCCTATTTGGCCTATGCAACTTTTTCGACGTCATCTCTCGGAAGTCTGTTGGCGTGAGGCAACTCAGAAGGCTACAGGAAGAGATCGTGGTGATACTATGCGAGCTTGAGATGTACTTCCCACCCGCATTCTTCGATGTTATGGTGCATCTGCTGGTCCATATTGTGGACGATATCATCCAACTCAGGCCGACGTTCCTGCACAGCATGATGCCGTTCGAAAGGATGAATGGTGTCATCAAAGGATACGTTCGCAACATGTCACGTCTAGAGGGAAGCATAGCCAGGGGCTTTCTGACCGAAGAGTGCATCTCCTACTACACGAATTATCTAGGCATCGAGAACCCCATTGGTCTGCCTGTCAACAGGCACCTCGGCAGGCTCGCTGGATGGGGTCACCATGAGGGTCGTCGCGAAATGCATGTCGACTTCGAGGGTCGACTCGCCGACTTTGAAAGAGCAAACCTAGTCGCGCTACAACACATAGACGTGGTCGATCCTTGGGTGGTACAGCACAAAACCTTTATTAAGAAGACGTACAATGACCGAGGCCAACAGAGGACGGACGGAGATATACTCAAAGAGCACAACTCATGTTTCACGCGTTGGTTCAAGCAGAAGCTTCTGTCGTACCCTTTACATGAGGATTCTTCCGCGGAATAACAACTCATATTCGCCTTGTCACAGGGCGCCGAGCACAACCTGATGACCTATGAGGCGTACGATATCAACGGCTACACATTCTACACCGAGGCCAAGGACATGAAGAGTGATGGTTATCAGAACTCCGGGGTAACGATGGAATCCTACACCGGTAACGACAAGGACAGATACTACGGAAGGATCGAGGAGATCTGGGAGCTGAGCTACGCTGGAGAGAAGGTCCCGATGTTCCGTGTCAGATGGGCCAAGAGTGTCCTAAAAGAAGACCGGTATTTCACCACCATGGTTATACCCGAAGCCAAATCCAAGACCGCGGGCGCAAACGTCACCGCGAAAAATGAGCCATGGGTACTGGCTTCCCAAGTGGACCAATGCTTCTTCATTACCGACCCGTCAAAGCCCAGTCGTGTTGTCGTGAGGAGAGGCAAAAGGAAGATCATCGGAATGGATGGAGTAGCCAATGAGCAAGACTTCGACAAGTATGGCGACCCGAGGATCGAACATGACGACGATGATGAAGTAGCAGCATACACCACAAGAAGAAGCAGGACCACCCTACCTAAAGGACGTCCGTTCCACAGAAGAACTCCATTTGCGAAAAAGAAGGGCAAGAAGATTGTGAACAGATAGTTAGCTAAGATCGATTGTATTTAAATCGTAGCCTTCATTTCTCGATTGTATTTCATGGGCACTTTTTGAACTATCATGAATATTTTTAAATTTCATGGACACTCGATCTCGATCCCCCTCCATCTCGATCGCTATCCCACCTCGCCAGATCCGGCCCCCCTCGCGGCCGAGCACCCCCCGGTCCACCAGCCGCCGCCGCCGACCCCCCGCACCCTCGATTCCCCTACTCAACTGCCGCCGCCGACCCCCCGCACCCCTCCCCTACTCAACCGCCGCCGCCGACCCCCCGCACCCCTCCCCTACTCAACCGCCGCCGCCGACCCCCCTGGACCCCGCGCACCCTCCCCCGCTCCACCGGCATTACTGTTTGATGTAATTTTTAAAAAAATTATTACTGTCTTATAAAAAAATATTACTATTATGATTTAAACAAGTTTGAACATATTTAAACACAAATAAGTATCAAACAACATTTTAAATGGATAAAAAAAATTGTGGAGCCTGGGAATCGAACCCAGGACCTCCTGGTGTGAGAACTGGCTGCTGACCAGTCGAGCTAGTAGAGGGAACTTGGTGTGGATCAGGTCAGGTGGAAGATAACCTGTTGGCTCGAGCAGAAATCAAAAAAAAATACTAATGGCGCACCACGGTGGGGTGCGCCATTAGTATGGATATACTTATGGCGCACCGAGGGGTTGTGCGCCATTAGTATTGTGCCCGGCCCCATCCATATTCCCCTCCCTCCCCGGCCCCTCCCTATCCCCTCTCTCTCCCTCGCCCTCGCCCTCGATCCCCTTCCCCTCTCCTCTCCCGACGCCGCTGCCCCGCCGCCCCGACGCCACCTCGACGCTGCCCCGCCGCCCCGACGCCGCCTCGACACTGCCCCGCCGCCCCGACGCCGCCTCGACCCCCCGACATCCTTGGTGGGAGCCCCTACATTGCCGGATTTGTCGTCGTCTTCAACCTACAGTCACCGGCGCGTCCGCGACGATTGTCGCCGTTCTGCTGCTCCTAAGCCACCAACGGGCCATCGTGTGCCTCCTCGGTGAGGCACTCAACCATTCCCTTCTCCTTCCCATGCGGAACCGCCGTCGTATTCGTCGCTCTGTTCGAGGCCGAAGCCATCGTCCTCCATGGCCACGAGCTCGTCGTGGCCGTGCTTTTTCCTCGCGTCTCTGGCCGCCCCAGTTCGCCCCCTCGCGCGTATGCACCTGCCCACGGTCGCGCCCCGCCCGCTGCCTTGCAACAGCTGCTGCTGCGCGCGCCTGTAGCCGCCACTGCCGTGTCTAACAGCTGCTGCTGCTAGACATTGAATCGTGCTGCTTCCTTCTTCAGTTAACCCAAGTGTCAATTTTTTTTCAGTTTCGTCAAAATAAAAATGTACAAGGAGTCATTCTGTCCAACTCTGCTGAAAAATAGTTTTCTTGAGTTTTGATCATCAAGAGGACTCATCTTGTAAACGAACTCGTGCTGATAGTTGCAGCTTGCATTAGCTACAATTTCAAGTCTTGTGGTTGTGATTACTTGACTACCTTTTTGGTTTTCTAGAAACACGCAGTGAATAATTTCCCGTACTGATTCATCCCATATATCATCAATGACAAAGAAGTACCTAAAAAAGTTTAACATCAAGCATGCACTCTGCTCTTTTGTGTGATATGGGACTTGGGACTTGGGAATTGGTTCTTTTTTACTACAGTCTTGCTGCTATAGTATGGCTCTGTTCTTGGTGGAGTACAATTTTGTATAAAATGAAATGCAAGGTTGCTGATACTGTAACCCAGATCACACAGATCAATTTTTTTTCAATTTATGCAACTGTAAGAGTACCAACCAGATTACACAAATCATTTTTGATCTGCAAGGTTGTTGTTGCTGTGATGGAGTAACTCTGTAAGATGGAGTACATGAGTACTGTAGTAGTAACTCTTGATTAATTATGGCATTGTGTGTCATAATTTGCTAGGTTGCATGGCATGTGCTGGATGAAGCTTATGGTGTAGTATCTTAATTGACTGATGTTGATGAACCTTTCCTGTACATATTTGGTTTGGTTGATTGCTGCATGAGCTAGATGAAATGATCTATTTCTCCTGATGTGAAATGATCCCTTTCTCCTGAAATGTTGATTAGTTTCCGTTTCGGTTGAGAATGGGGCACTCCTAGGTCAAGAAAATTAGCAAAGGTCATGCCCAATTTTCTTGACCTAGAAGGTGCCCGATTCTCAACCGAAACTTTTATTTGTGAGCCTTGAGAAGATTAATTGGTTCCACAATGCAAGCCAACTTTTATTTCTCTTGCCTGGTTCCACTAAGATGTGTTATTGCAAGCTATTAATTATTTTTCAGTTGTGAGCCTTGAGAAGATTAATTTTTTCCTATATTGTAGCTTTAACAGTTTTCAGTGTTCCATCCTTCTAGTCTCCTATGTTGAATAGAGACATACAATTTTCAGTGTTAAATCAATTGTGTGATCTCTTTTTCTATGTTTCAAGGACTGCCCAATACAAGTAAAGCAATTTGTTCTGATCAGTCAACTGTGAGTGAATCAGGATGTTGATTAATGTGAGGGATTCACTTGCTGCTCCACTATTATAATTTGGCAGCTCAAAACTATATGTAGTATGCTTTGTGTGGAGTTTTTTCTTCAGTTTTGGCCACTATTGATGTTTAATACTTCATACAAAACACATGATAAAAAAATGACTCGATTTACTATAAAAACTACCTTTTGGCCACTATTTTTTTATTTTTACTAGCATGTTACCATTAAAATAGTGGTGAAAGTTTTGCTTGTTACTTAGAGTAGTATAAAAGACATTTTGGACCAAAACAAGTTTCTGGTATAGTTAGAAGACGCCTGACCCATTGCTTGAGCCTTGTATTGCAAGTTGATGAAATTCGATTTGTTAGTGACTAGCTAGCTCATTCATTTCTAAAAAGCATGCGATGAGCTAGAACCCAGACATCTATGCTATCTGACTCCATGAGCCTCTACGCAGACCAAATGTAGCCCAACATAGAATTCTCCTTGGTTCGACAAACCCTAAATGATGAGACCATGATCTTGTTCCTTGACAATAACCAACTTTTTGACCAAACTTTGTTCCTATTTATAGAGAAACATGGCCAACAATGATGAGGCCGGGGGTTCGGGCGGCAAGAAATTCTGGGAGCTGTCCCAGGAGATGGAGGAACAACCTCACTTGTATGAGGACGCCGCCTTCCCCACCGATCCTGAGACCACTGATGGTACCGCCGAGGATGACCCCACTGATGCCACCACTGATGGTGCTGCCGAGGATGCCACCACTGATGATGGCGGTGCACGCACAGATGGCAGCCAACCGAAGAGGCAACGGAAGGACCGGCGCCCGACCGTGCTCCGCACCCTCAAGGAGGAAGTTACTGAAGTGGACTCCAACGGGAATCCAACGACGCCCGAACGAATAGTCAAGGGGTACTCGCTTCAGCTCGGGTGCATTCTCCGGAGCACCGTCTCGATCAACACCGAGAACCTCAGGCATCCTGACCGAGGGAATTTGCGCAACCTCCTCTTCACGAAGCTGCACGAACGATACAAGTTCCCCGCTGAATTTGAAAACACAAGCCTCAAAGGGAATAAAGTGAACAATGCTGCCCTCACGAAGATGAGCACGGCCCTGTCTACTTGGAAAAGCAATGTGAAGAGAATGATCGAGAAAGGTGAGAGTTATGAGAAGATCAAGGAGAAAAATCCTTCAATCACCGAAGATGACTACAACGACTTCAAGATCAATTGCTCGAGCACCGCAAGCTTCGAATCAAGTAAGTGGGGGAAAGAAATGCGGGAGCTGAACTTAGGGGAACACACACTCGGTCCCGGCGGTTACAGAGTGGCGGAGCCTATATGGGACAAGGAGAAGGCGGACCGTGCCGAGCAAGGCCTACCGCCCCTCTTCGATAAATACGGTGACAAGCAGACCAGGAACTTTGTCAGGGCCCGGTACAAGAAGGACCCGAAAACAAAGGAGCTTACCACGGATCCGAAGACTAGGGCGCTTGAGCTTGTTCTGGTAAGGAATACACCCCCGCGTAATTAGCCCATATGGTTGCATTCTAATTAATGAAGCCAAATTTCTAAATGGTTCACATTCCTTCCGCAGGCAACTGAAAGCAGTAGCGCGGGGTCGACTAAGAGCAACCCTTGGGACACCACTCTAAATAGGGCGTTGAATGTAATGAAGAACAAGGATAAGCTCAGTAAGCCGACGTCAGCTGGTCGTGTGGCCGGCAAAGGCTTGTCGACAAAATGGTCGTCATACTATAACACTGGTGGGCGAAAGGAGAAAAAGACCAGCTCGGAAAGCCAGGCGCGCGAGGTTCAAGAACTCAGGGCACAGGTGGCACAGATTCCGGAGATTGTCCAAGAGCAAGTGCAACAACAACTCGGAGCGATGATCACCGCCATTGTGCCTACCTTGATCCAGGGGATTAGTGCGTGGATTGCGGGCGGCCAACAGGGGCCGCCCCCGATTCCTAGCTTCACGGCCAGCAACTCGCAGAACGCAATGGCGGGGCCATTGGTGTCTCCGGCGGAGGCGGCACGGGAGCTTAATGCACCCGGGTGTACGCCGGCCGGCACCTCTGCAGCAAGCGGCCCCTCCGTCAATTGCACGCCCGCCGTTGGCGGTGCCTCGACATTAGCCGAGCTCGACGCCATCATCATGGTAACTAATTAAGCCTCTCTCGGCCGAGGACTTCATCTCCTTGCCTTTGACTGGGCATCCCTGACGCCCTACATGTTTTCGCAGGGCGCCGCCGACATTCCGTGCACTCTCCTGCACTTCGTGAGCAACGAGTTGGTCGATGTCGCCAAGGGCAAAATCGTTCAACCGGGCAACCCCTTGTTCCACGGTACCCAGATGCCACCCAACTTGTTTAGGGTTCAACTGGTTCGGGTGCTGCCAGGCTGCGACGAGTTGTTACCTCCGATTCGACCCGTCGGGGCCGACGATGATGACATGATGACCCTCAGCGCTTGCCTGAGCTGGCCCCTGCTTTGGCCGAAGAGCCAGATTCGTTTGGGAGCGGGGGACACCACCCCAAAGACAACACCGCCAGTCGTGCCGCCGCCAAGTCGGCCCCATGGCAAGACCGCCGCAACGGTGCCGGACATCCCTATGCCACTGGATCCAAACATGCATATGGCACAGGATCAGAACGACGATGACGACGATACATTTGCCAACATCGATCAGTACTTTGCCGATCATGGGTACGGTGGCGACTTCATGGGGCCTCCTTCTCAAGAACCCAACCCAACAAAAGACGTGCGCGATCTAGCTGGTACCGCGGAGAAGCCAAGTTGCAACAGGCGTCGTCTGCAGTTCAGCTCTCAGGAAACGCCTCCAGCTGCCGACTTCACCGATCCTCAGATAGGCGAGGTGCGAAATATGATCAGCCCCAACACACTCAAGAAGGTGGTCTGTGAGCAGAACTCGGTCCCATTACAGGAGAAGAAGAAGGCACGCAAAAGAAAGACTAACAAGGGTGCGGGCCAGCCGGCACCGAGTACGATCCGTGCTCAGGACGGGCCACCTTCACCTGAGGATATCTCGAGGAGGGTGCATGTGGCGGGTAGGCCGATGCTACCGAGAAATATGCTCGATGCTGCAACCGGTGCTATGCGGAGTCTGCATGACAGTGTTCTTTCTTTGGAGAAGCGGCGTCTCGGAGAGAAGGATGTGGCATACCCGGTTTTTGCGGCCAAGGTGCCAGAGGGCAAGGGCTTTGTGGATAACTCCATCGGGGGTACGATCGTCCTGCGGTTTGATGACATCCACGCTATGTTGAACCTTCATCCGTTGCACTACACCTTCGTTCGGCTATTTTCGCTGAGTATGGAGATGCGGATCATTCGCGACAAGACCCCGGACATCGTGATAGTCGACCCCTTCTACATGCGTGCCAAGATCTTGGGCAGCGCTGGGGACCGGCAAGTCGCGAGTTCTTACCTCGAAGGCGTCATTCTGGCAAACCAAGATAAGGATAACTTCCTCGTGCCTTACTTTCCCGAGTAAGTCCTCCCCTCAACCGCCCCGTAACATATGAATTCTTAGATTTCGATCGTTTTTCTTTTAACATTCCGTGTTTTCTGCAGTGACATACATTGCACGCTCATCCTCCTAAGCCCCAAATATTCCATGGCCACGTATTTCGACCCGGACCGTCAGTCGAACGTAGACTACACAAATGTCAAGAAGGTTCTTGATGATGTTCTCCCCGGCTACGTCAAATCTGGAGGCACCTTCACCAGGCCTATTCGTAAGTACGGCAAGCACGTGTTCTCCCACAATACGACGTTCTGCTGCGTCAAGCAGCCGCCTGGCGGTCAGAAGGGTGCCTACTACGCCATCCATCACATGCGGGCGATCGTACGGGACCATCATCACCTTCTGCTACCGAGTAGACTCAAAGATTGGGCCGCGAGCGTGTCGGCAATCCAGGACGCGGACATCAGACAAGAATTCTTTCGCATCCAGTCGGAGTTTGCGGAAATCATCCATCAAGATGTCCTTCGTACCTCGGGGCAGTTCTACCTCAGAAATCAACCGTCCAACAGTGACATCGACACAATCCTACAAATGCAGGCTGACAACGCCCGTTCTTTCATGACTCCCACGATAGACGGCGGCTTCATCCACGCTCTGGTCCCTTGAGTCGAGTCGAAAGCAGTGATGCTGTGTCTAGTTCTGAAACATCGATTGGCTCATGTTGTAATTAAACTTTAATGAACTTGTAGTATGTCTCTTTGGTTTCGAGAGTCGTTCAACTTAAGATGTAATCGATGCTATTAATGTCTTGCTTTTCTCTTTCGATCGTTCTGTTGCATACTTATATATTGCTTATGTATTGTCTGTGAATTGGTACTAACGTTTCGTTTGGCTACTGCATAGCGATGCCGTGGTATGTCGTGTACAAGGGTAAGGTTCCCGGAGTCTACGACGACTGGGAGGAGTGTCAGAGACAGGTTCACCGATTCAGCGGCAACAGTTACAAAGGGTACGCCACTAGGGCCGAGGCCGAATCTAGATACACCCGCTATCTAGCGGGAGAGGGGAGGGAGCGTTGGAGGAACCGGATGAAGACGAGTTTCATCGTGATGATGCTCATCGTGATGACCGCATCTCTCTTCTATGTGATGGTAGTTTAGATGATCGATATCGACTTGTAATGTGAAGACAAACTCGCGGTCTCGAGACTTGTAATATAATGTTCTATCTTTGTTCGGTCTTTTCAATTCGGAGACTAATATGATGAATTGTATTCGGAGACTAAAACGATGAATTGTATTCAGAGACTAATCTTCTATTGTATTCGATGAATCTGTTGTTGATGTGTGCTGTTTATATTTTGTCCAATTATACATTTTGTAACCTGTGCAAAAAACAGAAAATTAAAAAATAAAAAAAAACCTAATATTCATACTAATGGCGCATCACATCATAGTGCGCCATTAGTATGCCAAAGGATACTAATGGCACATCATTAAACAGTGCGCCATTAGTATGCCGAACTTACTAATGGCGCATCTCGTTGTCGTGCGCCATTAGTATGCCAAAGCACCTGGGTATACATGGCCCCCTGGGAGGCATACTAATGGCGCACTGTTATATATACTAATGGCGCATCCGAGGTGCGCCATTAGTATACCAGATACTAATGGCGCACCCGTGGTGCGCCATTAGTAAAATATACTAATGGCGTGCTACTAATGGCGCACCACTAATGCGCCATTAATGGCCAAATTAGGTGCGCCATTAGTAGGCCTTTTCCTAGTAGTGGTCGACTCGTCGCCTCTTTACGACTACGCGCTCGACGCTCCATTCCCCTTTCTCCTAGATCGTAATTTCGCCGATTCCTTTATATAATTTAGATCGTCCGCCGATTACAATTCGCTGCTTCGCTCTCTGTTCGGTCCATCGGCGATTCGACCATCCAAGGTATACCATACGTTCATATTGGGGTTTCTGGATGCATAGCCTGCACAGTGGCACCGCTGACCAATTGATGCATTTATTTATTTGTTTATTTTTAGCACTGTGTCTTATCATGTGATCTGGAAGAAGTAAACATCGACACCAACATTCACGGTAACAATGTAATACTTTTTCAAGGGGGAGATATTCATACTTTTTCAAGAGTAATACTAAATTACTAATGCTTCTAGTACTTAGATATATAAACGCTGATGATGAGTTGGCCATAGTTGTCATAGTGGAAGAGCAACCAATTGGAATTCAGAATATGACAAGGAAGAAGTAAACATCGACACCAACATCCACGGTAACAATGTAAGTGGCATTGAGAATGTAGGAAATTCATCGGATGTTATCCTAATATATCCATTGCTTATTGCATGTTATTTACTGTGCCTTGGACTGTCACGTTGGTCGAAAGAACCTTTTACAAGTTGAAATTTGTGAACATCTATTTGAGGTCAGCAACGACTCAAGAGAGGTAAATGGTTTAGCAACATTATGCATTGAGAAAAAATATTGGATAATATTGATATCAACCCCATCATAAGTTACTCCGCCTCAAGGAATGTTACAAGAATTCTATAAGGTAATATGTATAAGTTACTTGCTATGCACACTGGTTTTGGATGTATTTAACTGGTATTGAAAATCGTTTATTTGTTATTTATATTCATAGCTATTGTTATGATGTGTATATTAAGGGTCTCGAGTTTTAGTCTCGCCCCGGTCCCCCAAATTTTCAGGACCGGCCCTGAACCCACCAGCCACTGCCAAGCGTCCTTGACACGACGGAGGGCCGATGCACTGCCGAGGAGTACCGATGCCCCCGAGCTTCAACCGTGGCGCTACCCACGTAGCCACCACGTCCGCCGTCACCGAAGAAAAGGTCCGGAGCCGCCGCCCCGGCGTCCGAGCACCACCGCGCACTGCACGCCATCACACTCTCCAGATCCAACTCGCTGGAGCAGCAGCACACCCCGCATCACCGCATGACCTCCGGGCAGCAAATCCTCGTCGCTGGCCACCCAAAGCGCCACCGTGCGCCATCACGCGACCCAGCGGGTGCACCACCGCGCCTCTTGAGCAGCTTCCCGCGCCACCACGCGCCCGCATCTGGCCAAGAGCCGCGCCCTTGAAGCTCCCTCGCGCACCAGCGCGCCCAGCAGACCTGGATCCGCCCACGGGAGGCACCTCCGTGCAGCACACGCGCGCCCACGCCTGCGGCGCACCTCGCAGGCGCACACGGGCCAAGCCACCAGATCCGCGCGGCAGGAGGCCACCGCGCCCGCCCCGGCCAGATCCACGCCCACGTGCACCAGCGCGCCCATCCATCCACCGCCGGACGCCGCCACTCCGCGCGGCTGCGTAGCGAAGCATCGAGCTCTAGCGGGAGCACCGGGATAGAGCATCCACCGAGGCGGCCGGCCCGCGCCGTCCAACCCCAAGCGGGAAGAGGAGAAGGACGCACCGCTGCCGCGCCGCGGGCTTTGCCCGGCGACGCCAAGATCGACAACGATACTCTCTGTCCAGTCATTATTGCAGGCATATATACCATTTAATTAATGAATTTATCGGATTCGGTTTACTCTTTGTATACATATACGTGTTAGTTAATACTGTTACTCCCATCAGTTTTCTCGAAGCTGTCGTTTTAGACAAAAGGAACATCTAACTTTCGAAAATACTCCACTGTACCTTCTGTCCTCACTATTCATTTTTGCATCAAAGTTAGTGCAAGCAAACTTCTCTTTTCTTTCCTCCAAATAAATGAACATTTGAATTTTATACTTTACAGATCAAACATCACACAAGTACTATTATGTGTAGAAATGTATTCAGATTTTTGGCGCAACATATTTTTTTTTAAATGCATGATACAACAATTCAAAATTTGGAATTTGACCAATTTATGTTACATAAAAAAACAAAAAAAAATTATACAAAGATTGGCACTTGTGTATAGTTGACCTGCCAAGTTTTAAGGTCAAATGATCTCTTTGAAAGAAAAAAAATAGAAATTTTTATATAAGGATAGCACAGCACAAATCTTGACGCAAAGTGAATGGTCTCAATAGAAGGTACAATGGTATTGTAGTACAACAAATCTACATTTCAAAAATTTGAACCGCGCAGGGCTCTAGTAACAAGTCGTGCTGAAGAGCGACGCTCCTCGGTCGCTCCCGCGGGCGGCCAGGAACGCACCCTAGCCGCCACCCAAGCCACACCCCGCCGCCCTTCCTCCCCTCGCCGCCGCTTGAGGAAGGGCTTCCCCTAGGCCGTTGGCATATGTTCGTCTATGCTGACGGCCCCGATAAAATGTCGTCGGCATCCGCATTATTCCGGTAGTATTACCTCAAGATTTGTGCTGCTATCCTTATATAGAAATTCTCTTTTTTGTTTCTTTCAAAGAGAACATTTGACCTTAAAACTTGGCAGGCCAACTATACACAAGTGCCAATCTTTGTATAAAATGTTTTTGGTTTTTTTGATGTAACATAAATTGGTTAAATTTTGAATTTTGAATTGGTTGTATCATGCATTTAAAAAAATTATGTTGCGCCAAAAATCCGAATACATTTCTGCACATGGTAGTACTTGTGTGATGTTGATATGTAAAGTATCGAATTGTTATTTGGAAAAAACAGAAATTTGCTTACACGAACTTTGATGCAAAAATGAACAGTGAGGACAGAAGGTATAGAGGGTACAATCAGAACTTTTTTTTAAATGGTCACCGAGGGGGAAAGGCTCCCCACCTAAATATATTTCAAAGAGCACCGTTGTTACACATAGTTACAGGTTTCTAGAGGAGAGGAACTCGCGCCACAGATTGGCGTGGTTCATGAGAGTTTGAGACTTAAGCCTATGAGACCAAACAATTAGGTCATCAAGAATGGCAATATTTGTACCACTAGCATCGATCTCCAAGCTTTGAAAAACTTTCTTGTTCCTTGCATCACAGATTTTCCATAGGATTAGAAGGAACATGAATGAGGTAACCGAGGAGGGCTGGTCGGTCGGGAGAGGTGAGTGGAAAAGTTGTCTAATCGGAGTAAACGAGGGCTGAATGCCAATCCGCTGCCAAATCCGCACAGCAGCCGGACAAGTGAAGAAGAGATGCTCGCGGTCCTCCACTGAGTGGCCGCACCGCGGACAGGTACAGGTGTCCAAGATGTGCTTCCGATGCAGGTTCTTCCTGGTGTTGAGGCGATCCAGGTAGAACAACCAGCCGAAGATCATAACTTTCTTCGGCACCCGTGAGTCCCAAATGATCTCAAGAGCGGGGTCGGCGAGCTGGTCTGTAAGAGCTGTGTATGCTCCTCGAGTGGAGAAGGCCGCCCCGTTGAGCAGCCGCCGAGTGTCCTGGACCTACGAGAGAGTCACATCCTGCAACAAGGAGTTTAGAGAGGCAAGTTCTGCAATCGCAGTAGTGGTTAGCCGATTGCGAATAGCAAGTTCAACCCCATCCTACATAACAGTGTTAACCATGGCATTCTTGTTTTGTGTGGTGGGAGAAGAGAGCGGGGTAAACTAGGGCTAGTGGCTCGGGCTTGAGCCAGCAATCTAACCAGAAGAAGCTGGAGCAACCATCACCAATGGTGCATTGTGAAATCTCTCTCGGGCTCTGAAGGTGTTTAAAAATGGTTTTTGCCAAGAAAGAGCTGTTCTTACCATGGCCGATGTGGAGGGGGGAGTGGTGTAAGCCCTAGTGTTTCCAGGGAAGGTTGGAGGAGTGTAAAAATTTGTAGGCGAATTTCAGCAGCAAGCAAAAGTTTTGTACACGCAGGTTCTTAACACCTAGACCACCAGCTACTTTGGGGGTACAAACTTTGTCCCAAGCAAACAAGCATTTTTCCCCAGAGCAAGTCTCATCGTCGGACCAGAAGAAGGTGCGTCTACGTTTGTCGATAGCTTCTAAAACCTGGATGGGAAGCGAGAAGCACAATATGAAGTAAGTAGGGAGACTATCCAGGACCGCGGAGAGGAGGACGAGCTTGCCCCCACGCGAGAGGAGGAGAGCACACCATCCAGCAAGGTAAATATCACAACGATCAATCAAGGGTTGGAAGGCCGAGGACGGGAGCTTGAAGGGGGAGAGGGGCAGGCCCCAGTAAGTTTGAGGGAAGCAGGATATATTGGTTGCGAGGTCGTGGGCCATGCCAGCGGCGTCATTTGGATCGACATTGAGGGGGATGAAAGTTGTTTTTGAGAAGTTGATTTGGAGTCCAGTAGCAGCTGCGAAGGCGTCAAGAGTTTGTTTCAAGTGTTTGGCGGCCGTGGGAGTAGCCTTAACAATAATAAGAGTGTTGTCTGTGTATTGGAGGATTGGGCAAGGGAGGTTGGTGCTGAGAGGGGGCAGAAGCAGTCCATCATGGCGAGCCTTGATGAACATTTGTTGAAGGATATCAGCGACAATAATAAACAGGTAGGGGGAGAGTGGATCGCCCTGACGAAGCCCATTTTTGCAGGCGATCCAATGGCCCAGAATGCCGTTAAGCAGAACAGTCGTGAGACCAGTGGAAAGAAGCGAGCGAATCCAGTCACACCAGCGGCTAGGGAAGCCCCTGACTTGCAGGGTGTGAAGGAGGGAGTCCCAGCAAATTGAGTCAAAGGCTTTGCGGAAGTCAAGTTTAACGATGAGGGTGGGCGCATTCCTTTTGACACAACAGTGCAAAAATGTCAGCAGTGTAGAGGAAGTTCTTCGAGATATTGCGGCCGGAGAGGAAGCCTGTTTGGTCTGCATGAACTAGGAGAGGGATGAGGGGTGTCAGTGTCAAAACCGGCGGATCTCGGGTAAGGGGTCCCGAACTGTGCGTCTAAGGCGGATGGTAACAGGAGGCAGGGGACACGATGTTTTACCCAAGTTCGGGCCCTCTTGATGGAGGTAAAACCCTACGTCCTGCTTGATTATTCTTGATAATATGAGTAGTACAAGAGTTGATCTACCATGAGATCAGAGAGGCTAAACCCTAGAAGCTAGCCTATGGTATGATTGTTGTTGTCCTACGGACTAAACCCTCCGGTTTATATAGACACTGGAGGGGGCTAGGGTTACACAGAGTCGGTTACAAGGAAGGAGATCTACATATCCGTATTGCCAAGCTTGCCTTCCATGCCAAGGAGAGTCCCATCCGGACACGGGACGAAGTCTTCAATCTTGTATCTTCATAGTCCAACAGTCCGGCCAAAGGATATAATCCGGAAGTCCGGATACCCCCTAATCTAGGACTCCCTTAGTAGCCCCTGAACCAGTCTTCAATGACGATGAGTCCGGCGCGCAGATTGTCTTCGGCATTGCAAGGCGGGTTCCTCCTCCGAATACTTCATAGAAGATCTTGAACACGAGGATTGTGTCTGGCTCTGCAAAATAAGTTCCACATACCATCGTAGAGGGAATAATATTTATACAAATCTAATCTGCTGACGTACCCCGTAGTGTGACATCACACCACAGCCAGGTCTTTATTCGAATCGTTTTTCATAACCTATCTCAGCGTGTTTCGCGAGGCGGTTTCCTTGGCACGTCTTGTCGAAGCAGAGATCGTGTCCCCTTATTACGGGATTCCCATCAATACGGACGTGGGTAACCCAACCGTGCCATCAATTACGGCGCTTGGGGAATAAGCGAGTTTTATCAGGCTGGTGGGGGCGCATAGTTTCGTCCGCCTTTATAAAGGGATAAGGTTTCACCTTTTTCTACCCACGCCTTCTTCCTCCTTGCTCATCCATTCTCGCTCACTCGAGCTCCAGCACCCCAAGTCCACATCCTTCTCCTCAACTCTCTCCAAACATGTCCGGAGCGGGAGGCAAGTGGATGGTCTCCTCCGTCACGGAGGGACACATAAAAAAACTACGTGGGGCCGAATACTTAGCCGCAGATATCGCGCACCGGCTGCCAGCCGCGGGGCAGATCGTCCCTACCCCGGAACCTCACGAAAGGGTGGTTTTCCTCCCCCACTTCGTCCGCGGACTGGGGTTTCCCCTCCATCCATTCGTCCGCGGCCTTATGTTCTATTATGGACTGGCCTTTCATGATCTGGCCTCGAATTTCATCCTCAACATCTCGGCGTTCATCGTCATGTGCGAGGCCTTTCTCCGCATCCGGCCCCACTTCGGCCTATGGCTGAAGACCTTCAATATCAAGCCGAAGGTAGTAGGCGGCCAACAAGAGGAATGCAGCGGAGCCATGGTGGGAAAAATGCCCAACGTTACATGGCTCGAGGGCTCCTTCGTGGAGACCATAAAGGGGTGGCAATCGGGGTGGTTCTACATCACCGAGACGCGCGATACCAACTGGGTGGCGGCCCCCGAGTTTCGATCCGGAATCCCCACGCGGCTCACTTCCTAGAAGGAGAAGGGCCTGTCCTGGGGTTCATCGGTGGAGCTGGACGGACTCCAGAAGTGTATCCGGAACATGATAAGCAAGAAACTTAAGCTTGTCAACATAGTCCAGGTCATGCTCTTCCACCGGATCCTCCCGTGTCAACAACGGGCTTTCAACTTATGGGAGTTTGACCCGGCCCAACACCAGACTCTACGCGAGCTCTTCGACACGACGCATAAGGACGTCTGAAAGGTGTTGTTCAAGGGCGCTGAGGTCCCTCCTTCTCTTACCGAGGACCACGGGCTAAGTGCGAAGCGCCCTGCGGATCCGGTAAGTTCTATACATTTGGTAGGGTATTTATTTCCCATAGCTTAACCATGTGAGGGGTCTGAGCTCCCATGCCTTCGACAGGACTGGGTGGAGACATCGGAGCAGATTAACTGTCAGGCCCCTCTGCCCGAAGACCCTGCGGACGCTCTCCTGATGGATATGCGGACTCCGGCTCCTTATGAGGTGCCGGAGAAGACCAAGAAGAAGTCCAAGGGAACCCGAAAGAGTTCCCGGCGCCAGGTGGTATCGGACTCATCGTCCGATAACTCCGAGACGCACTCCTCCCGTGAAAACGAGGAGGAGGAAGATGAAGACTCTCCCCTCCAGCCGGGGGAGACAAGAAAAGGAAGGCCGCCCCAACCGGGGAGGCCGAAGGGTCCAAGAAGGGAAGGACTCTCCTTCCGGACTGTTCCACCATCGCCGCTGACGGCGAAGACGAGTGGTTACTCAGGGCCAAGCCCCTGGCGAAGTCATAAGTATTCGGATACCAGAGTAACTCATAGCATACTTTTATTGCACTACTTCTCCTAATCGCCGAATATGAACATGTAGTCCGCCCCGAGCCCGTATCGACGTATCCTCGTAGGACGGTTCCTTGGACTCGTCGGATATGGACAGTGATACACTTCCAACCGCCTCCTCTCCTCGCCCTACGGACGATGTCGAGGTACTGTCTTAAGTGGCACCGAGCCGGGGGGAGACAGTCCTGGAGGCGCCTCAAGGCGACCTTCCGGACTCCAGGCGCGAAGGGAGCAAGACTCCCAAGGGCTCCAAGTTTGGCCCCCAGCCGAACGCCGCGCCGGAACCTCCAATGGTTCCGGACTCCGGCAGGCGGCCCCCTTCCAAGAGGGGCAAGCCGCCCGTGCCGGTGACCTCTGTCCATCCAGAGGCACCGGACAACCTGCTGGGAGCGCTTCGCGGCGCTTCCATCGACGAATAGCACCGCACTATTATGAGTGCGGTGCTCAAGAAGGTTCAGTCTGCCAAGAGCGGACTGACTGAAGCTTGTGCCAGCCTTCTAACAGGCTTTGAGGTAAGTATTTAAAATATAGGAAAATATTACCGCATAGACAGTAGCCCCTGATGCTCTGTTTGGTGTTCATAAAGAAAAGCCGAATAGAGGATCAAATAATATCTGCAGGAGTCTAATATAAGTATGTCTGTATGCGTATGCAGGCTTCACTGCTGACCTCTGCCGCACTGACGGCGGAGGTCACTGCACTCAGGCAGAACCTCGAGCAGTCCGAGAAAGAGCTCGGTCTTGCCAAGAGGCAGCTCGAGGAGAACAAAGGTAAGTAATACCTTGTCCATATATATGTATATACATACATACATACATACATACATACATAAACACTATTCTGATCACGGGATCAAAATAATATTCTAATCACAACATGAACTTCCTGAGTAACGCGCCTGACCTTCCCCGAGTACTAGGTTGAACTTCAGCTAAAAGGTGTCCAAATGGGGCTTGCAATATACCTTTGTAAAGCTATGGACACCAGTATCATGACCCAAGTTAAAGTTTTGGCAAAATGTAAGCGGTTTAAGAGCAGTTTTGAAAACCGTTTTTTCTTTATACAAAAAACGTGAATCGTATTTTCGATCGCATTTCTAAACCGTTTATCGGAATGAGATAAATAATATAGCGATGGAAAGCTGCTGCAAAACCGCTCCTTCAACATGTTGAAAGTTTTCTCTAATTCCCTATGTATAAAGAGTAATTTGGAAAATCGTAAAATTTCGCAAACCGAACAGCCGAGTTCGTATTTTCAATGTAATTTCTAGACGGCTAATCCAATTGAGGCAAATGATATGGCGTTGGAAAGCTTGTGAAAATGCGCTACTTTTTCATCTTGAAACTTTTTTCTAATTTTGAATGATTTAAAATTAATTTAGAAAACGGTACAAGTTCCATCGAGTTTGTATTTTCAAGTTAATTTTTTAACCGTACGTCCGAATGCAACAAAGGATACGGCATTGGAAAGCATGAAGAAATGCGAAACTTTTTTGTATATATTGTTTCTCTCAATTCCATACTGTTTTATGTGAATTCTGAAAATGGCTAAAAATGTATTTTCGCCGTAATTTCTACAAACTTTATCGGAATGGGGCAAATAATATACCGCTGAAAAGCTATGGAAAATGCGAAAAAATTTCATGTTGATGGTTTTCTCTGATTCGTAGCCGTTTTTAAGTAATTTCAGAAACGGCGAGATCATTCGTTCTGCCTTTATCACGAAACAGATTCCTCGAAAATGCACCGCGCGAAGAACTTGAACTTCTCGTCATGTCTACTTGAACTTCACTCTGTTTTTCACGTGCTTCTTTTGCTCGTAGATCTCCATCCACTACTCGTAGCTCTCCATCCATTCATCGGAATTGAGCAAGTAATATACCAATGGAAAGCTGCTATAAACACGCAACTTTCCCGTGTTGATCATTTTTTCATACTCGCGACGATTTTAAAAGTTTTTCATCTGAAATTCATTCAGCATAGTAGTTGAACTTCCTACTTTTTTCACGATGAACTTCTGTGAAGTATTTTCGTTTGTAATTTTCTCATCCATTTCGTCCGTGTTACACAAATGATATTCTTTTTGTACAAACCTCTCTAACAATATTTTTTTTAACTTTCTCCCGACCGAGGACTTGAACTTACACAAATGATATTCCCGTCGTTTTGAAGTAAATTGGAGAAATGACGAGATCATGATTGACGACTTCATTGCGAATGGAAACGCGGTGCGTGAAGTAGTTGAACTTCTCGTGCATGTCTGTTTGAACGTCACTCTGTTTTTGACGTGTTGTTTTTTGCACTGCGTGAAATGGTTGAACTTCTGGGGCATGTCTGTTTGAACTTCAATCTGTTTCATTTTATTATTTTTTCTTATATGAAATACACACCATGTAGTACGTGAACTTCTGGTTATTATCACTTTGTACTTCTCTCTGGTTTGAGAGAATTATTTTAAAACACAAAAAACAACATATTTTTTATGTATTTTGGAGATCTAAATACACGGTGAACCTCTCTCACAAGATTTTTTTTGAACTTTTCCTCACCGAGCACTTGAACTTCTAGCAACCATTTTTTCGTTTATGAGTTGTTTTTAAAAGTGCAAAAAATGACGTTGTGTTTTTTATTTTTTGAACAGGTAAATCCTAGGTTTTAATAAACTTTGAACTTCTTTGGTATCTCAATATGAACTTCACCTTTTTATATTTTGAGTAAAGAATTGTATTTGATTTTTATACGGAAAAAATCGAACATGGAAATATAAGGTGAATCTCTCTCTCAAGAATTTTTGAACTTCCCCGGAAAGAGCACTTGAACTTCTTTCAACAAACATTTTAAGCTTTTAATTTTCTATATTTTTATTCTCACCTGAAATGCATTCCTTGTAGTAATTGAACTTCTCATTGTTTTCATTATGAACTTCTGTCACATTTTTGTGCATACATCGAATTTTCACGCAATTGAAGGTCGGACGTCATTTTTTGCCATTTTAAAACATGTAATTGGAGGTCAGACGTTCCGCAGTATAAATTATGAACCATGCACGGAGGTGCACGTGAACTTCTTGCAACAAATCTGAGTTTTTATGTACTTCGAACTTCTCTGTTATTTTAATTTCAACTTCTTAGTCATATTCTTAGAAAGGAAATATGTTTTTAAATAAGCATCAAACATTTTTTTGTAAATTGAACTTCATAGTATTATTTTAATTTGAACTTCGTCATTTTTATTCTTCGTGCAACCCCTGCTCCATTTTTCTTTTGCATTTTTTTGGAGCATTTCTGAAACTAAAACCAACATATCAAAACCCCCGGCTTTTTTGGCCCCACTGATATTATTGAACGTCAGAAAAATAGTACAGAACTAGAACTAGACAACACATTTTAAAACTAAATAATGGGGAGAGATAACAATGTGAATGACGTATGTGCCGAACTGTTTGTTTACCTAGCTGGTCAACCTTGGTCAAAGGTAAAGTGGAATTGGCAGAATACACAAACAGACATACACACATATGTAGAGAGGAAAATTATATGTGCACACACTTAGTAATACAAGAACCTTTTGAGAAGTAATACATGAACTTCTTTGTACAGACTTTTTTCTCACGTTCACATGCACATTTGTTTTTCAAAACAAAAGCTCAGGAGAATACAATTTGGCAAAAATGGAAACATGCACACATATACAAGTGGTTGGGAAAAGAATAAATTGCGTGGATATGGCCATGGAAATCTGCAACTAACCCTCAAGAAGCAAAAAGGTGCTTGAGGAGGTGCACGGTGATTGGCACACAAGTCTTTTTGTGTGATCTATTTTGTAGTTCTTGAATTGAAACCAACATATCAAAAAACACTAGTTTTGCATCCATACATATTGTTGAACTTCAGGAAATAATACAAAACAAAGAACTATACAACATGATGTTTTAGAGCAAAGTTTGTTTCTGTTAGAACATGGCATTTTCCCCCTAGGACATGTTCTACAATGTTTGAACACGACATTTTTGCTCTAAAAACATTTATTTTTAAAATTGAACTTCATTCTTTTATTTTTCTAACTTTTTTATAGACATCGAACCGCTCTAACTTTTTTATTTGAACTTTGTGTTTTTTTAGAAATGTGAAAATTGAAGTTTTTTTAGAAACATCAAACTTCTTCATTATTTCGAATAGAACTTATTAGTTTTATTCTTTAGCAACAGAAAAAACCGAGTTTTCAAATAAATATCAAACTGCTCCACATTGTTAAAATTGAACTTCTTAGTTTTATTTTTCAGTAACAAGAAAAATTTGAGTTTTTAATATACATTTAATTACTCCGTTTTCTAAATTTGAACTTCTTGGTTTTAGTGTTTAGTATCAGGGAAAATCTGAGTCTTTTATAAACGTCAAAGACCTTCATTTTTTTAATTATAACTTCTTGGTGTTATTCATTAGTAACGGGGAAAATACTAGGTATGTAATAATTATTGAACTGTCAATTATTTTAATTTTGAACTTCTAGGTCTTTGTTATAAAGAGGAGAAACCGTTTTTATAAACTTTTTGAACTGCTCGGTTTTTTAATTTGACCTTCTTTGTATTTTGTCATAAACATTGAACTTCTCCGTTATTTAAATTTGAACCTCTAGATTTTTTTTACAAATGAGGAAATCCATTTTCCCTATAAACACACCTGACCTTCTCGAACACAACATTTTGACCTTTCTCGAACTTCTTGGTTTTATTTGTAGAAACAAAAAAACCAATTTTTTATTAAGATCGAGCTACTCTATTAGTTTAATTTGAATTTATTGGTTTTAAATTTTGTTTTGCATTCTAGAACAAAGATAACATCCTTTATCTTTTTGTTCATGCTTGAAGTGAATGTTTTTTAGGCTTAAATTTTGTTTGTGCTCTTTCTAAATTTTGTTTGTCACTTGAAATTCTAAAAGAATTACAAATCTCCCATGTTTTTCCATTTGTGTTTAAATTTATTGAGCTTGCTTAGATACACATAACACACTTGACCTTCTCGAACATAACTTTTGACCTCCACAAAAAGAAACACAGTTATAAAAGCACAAAAATAGATCAATTTTTTTATATGGCATCTCATTCCCATATAAGAAAGTAGTGCATCCGCTTTGGTGGAATTTCACTAAAAAAATGGAGGGCGTCAAAGTATTTCACACACACACATAGTTTGAGCTCTCTCAGAATTGATATATGGATTTCCATAGTTTCTTTCTCTAAAAAGAGGATCACACATAGTTGAATCGCAACCCAATTTTTATATTTGTACATTTGCAGCTTGCACAAAAATACCATTTTTCAACTGTAGCACATACTCTGCAACCTATGTTAGATGCCATCCTTTTCTCCACTGAGGCATAAACACAAACAGGTGCGATGCACCATATGCAACATCGGTGGAGATCAAGGAGGAAGAGGATTGGCAGGGAGTAGTCACCGGCAGGAGGAAGGTGCTGATGTGGAGCACGCACGACCTGCAGCAGCATGGGATTTGCTTTGCATTTGGAGGTCTGGCCAGGGAGGCATGCCGGGGATGGGGGAACGGCGGGAGAGCGTCCAGGCCGGCGGGTAGGAGGCAGGAGACGCGTTGGGGTTGGGGAACGGCGGCTTCTCGACCCCAGGGGCCGGCGTCCGTTTCAGAGAATGGCAGCGGGAGTTGCATCGCGGCCGAGGACGGCGGCGGGTGGCACGTCGTGGCCGAGGGGACGACAGCGCGAGGTGCGCCAGGACTGGGTGGGGTGGCGTCGGGAGGTGTGGTTGAGGCCGACGCGGGGTGCAACCGCGACGACGGTACAGGTCGCAGCGCGGGGGGTCGCGGAGGGCGCGGGGCGGCGCTGGCGGCCATGGCGGTGTCGGCTGCAGGCGAAGGAACTGGGACGCGGCGGATGGTATGTCGGCGCACGGGGATCCAGGGACGCTGGCGGCCGGCGGATGGCAGCGCGTGTGGGTGTGGGCGGCGGCTCCGGTGGCCGGCACCACACGCGGTTGGGGCGGCGGATCCGCTGGCCAGCAGCGCTGCAGGGGAAGGTGGGGATTGGGTCGGGGATTGGGCAGCGGCGGGATCTCGCGCGATGGGTGGGGGCCCGGTGGAAACGGATGTGGGCGACGGGGTTTTCTTTTTTCTTGGTAGGCACCGGTTTGGAGTTTGGAAACACCTCGTCGCTCTTTATAGGGCAAATCGTGATCGAAATAATTATTCTAATCCTGGGATTAGAATAGTGTTGTCCTAAAAAGATGCGGTTGCAAAATGATTGGATCATCATGGATGTGCCAGGGGCCACGACCGAAGTGGCGACCCTGAAGCAAGCGCTGTCCGAGGCCGAAAACAAAGCGGCCAAGGAGCGCACCGAGCGGGAAAAACAAGAGGCACGGGTGGGCGAGGTGTAGCAAGAGCTCCAGGCTCTCGTGAAGAAGCACGAGGCTTTGGAGCTTGACTCGAAGACGCGAGAGTACGATCTTTCCGCGGCCCTCAAGAGCACAAAGCATGCCAAGGCTGAAGCCCAAAAGTCCCTCCAGGAAATTAAGGATATGAGGAAGATAGCGGCGGGTAAGGCCTTCAATATGCAAAGCAAGCATGTGAAAGTAAATTACTTGTTACTTACCCGAGTCCGAAGCTCTCCAGGAGCATTCGCAGATTTGCCCCGCAGCGTGTCGGATGCCGCGAATTATTACCAGGCCGAGGAGGGAAGCTTGACGGAGAAGTTGTTCTGGTCTCAGTATACTGGGACCGAACACCCGATGCCTGTGAGCGACCAGCTGAAGCAATTGGTCGAGCTGCACAAGGCGGCCGAACAGGCCATGAGGGGCCTTATAGTCCGGATCTGTCCTGGCGACTCCCTTCCCAATAGCTACTTCGGCCTGGTGGGGCATCTTGTGAATGCCTGCCCACGGCTGGAAGTCATAAAGCGGTCCGTCTGCATTGAAGGTGCATGCCGGGCTTTTACCCGTGCGAAGGTGCACTTGGCCAAGATGGACGCCGAGAAGCTGGTGAAGGAGGGGCCGCCGCAGATCAAGGAGCATCGCCACCCCGAAATGTATTATGAGGGTGTCCTGAAGGATGCCCGTCTTGTGGCGGACGAGTGTGCGAAGGATGTAGTTTTTGAATGAACTTTCTCGTGTGATCCTGTATTATGAAAACTTGTTCATATGCGCTATGCAACACTTGTTTGAATTTAAAATATTAGCTTCTATGCGGCTATTTGTTAAATCTGAGAGATGGCCAGTCGTCGGCTTTTGCCCCCATGCCACGAGGGCTGGGGTGTTCGGGATAAATCTGAGCACTCTTTTTCCGATTGTTGGGTCCTTCGAGGGAGGTGCTCAGCAGAACAAACAAGGCAATCGGACTATAATGCTTTATCACTCTCACTTAGCCATAGAAGTCTACAATTTTAAATTTTGGCGAAGCCCCTAGTATTCGGAAGGCCGAATTCGGGGCACTATACACGCCTTAAGCCGGACAAGGCCGACTCCTCGCTCTAAGCGGCATAAGTCTTTAGGGACTCGAGACCTCTCGAACAGCGACCAGCTCTCTCCTTATCATGACAGTCAGTTTTAGCTTTCTCTACTGAGGTGCTTAGCCTAGATGAACCGGGGCACAATCGCAGTAGTTCTCCCAGTGCTACCTTAGCCGATATAGCGGAACGTAAGGTACCAAAACATGGGAGCTGGGCAAACCCAACTATTGACCCAAGACATGATTCGGAGCTGATGCATATAATGCTATAAGTTTGGGGTGTCGCACTGTCGAAACTGTTCGGACTTCTCACGCCGTATTATGGGGTACGCTTAAGCCCCTGGCGTATGGGCCGTACCAGAGTGTACGGGTGCTGAATGTCATGAATGAACATATATAGAGAATGCGGTAATAGTCTAGTGCTATGCATTGTTTATTCAAAAAGGTGCGTCGAAGCAGAATGATACAAGTAGTGCGATAAGCAAAAAGTAGGACTATTTGACATGTCCCCTCCAAGGGCAAGCTGAGGAATGGTATTTAAAGCAAGTATTTCACTCGTTATCGGAGACCACCTGGGAGTTCCATGGTGCGACGTGGCTTTCTGCCTCCTTGGTTGTTGCATCGTGTGTCCGGAAATCGTACTGCCGAACGGGGTTTCCAGAGATTAAAGTCCTGAAAGAGAGAAAAAATAACAAAGCGGGAAGCCCCTAGTGCGGTTGAGCCGCGTCTTGGGGCGTGCCGTAGTCGTGCCCCCTCCCCACATGTGCCCATGGTATTTTCAATGCGTAATTATGTACGCATGGCACGGATTTCGCCGTTTGGCTGGGACTGGGGTGGGGGCCGCATTGCTATGCGAGCTCGGAACGTGCCAGGCGGTCCTGTTGCCGATTACTCCAGGCGCGCTTGAAGGTGTCCGGGTCTTTAATCGCCGAACTGGTGGATTGCCTTAGGAGGCTGCTTTGCGCTTCTGCTGCGAGCGCCGCATTGTGCTCCTCCGTGCGGAGAGAGCGCTCTGTGTTTCCATTGACTGTGATGACCCCCCGAGATCCTGGCATCTTGAGCTTGAGATATGCATAGTGCGGTACCGCGTTGAATCTCGCAAATGCGGTTCGCCCGAGCAGTGCATGATAACCGCTGCGGAACGGGACTATATCGAAGATTAACTCCTTGCTTCGGAAGTTATCCGGGGATCCAAAGACCACTTCCAGTGTGACTGAGCCTGTGCAATGGGCCTCTACACCTGGTATGACGCCTTTGAAGGTCGTTTTTGTGGGTTTGATCCTTGAGGGGTCTATACCCATTTTGCGCATTGTGTCCTGATAAAGCAGGTTCAGGCTGCTGCCGCCGTCCATAAGGACTTGAGTGAGGTGAAATCCGTTGTTGATTGGGTCTAGGACCAGTGTGGAGAATCCGCCATGACGGATACTAGTGGGATGGTCCCTGCGATCGAAGGTGATCGGACAGGAGGACCATGGGTTGAACTTTGGGGCGACTGGCTCCAACGCATATACATCCATAACGCACGCTTCCGCTCCCTCTTGGGGATGTGGGTTGCGTATATCATGTTCACCGTCCGCACTTGTGGGGGGAACCTCTTCTGCCCTCCGGTGTTCGGCTGCTGGGGCTCCTCCTCATCATCGCTGAAAGGATCGATATGGTTGACTAGAGGGGGGGGGGGTCAATAGGCAACTAACAATTTTTAGCTTTTCTTTAACAATTTAAACTTTGCATCAAAGTAGGTTGTCTAGATAGGCAACTAGGTGAGCAACCTATATGATGCAACAAGGATAGGAACACAAGCAAGCAAAAGATATGAAACAAATAAGCTTGCACAAGTAAAGGCACGAGATAACCAAGAGTGGAGACGATGGAGACGAGGATGTGTTGCCGAAGTTCCTTCCCTTTGAGAGGAAGCACGTCTCCGTTGGAGCGGTGTGGAGGCACAATGCTCCCCAAGAAGCCACTAGGGACACCGTATTCTCCTCACGCCCTCACACAATGCGAGATACCGTGATAACACTATTGGTGCCCTTGGAGGCGGCGACCGAACCTTTACAAACAAGGTTGGGGCAATCTCCACAACTCAATTGGAGGCTCCCAACGACACCACAAAGCTTCACCAAAATGGACTATGGCTTCGCGGTGACCTCAACCATCTAGGATGCTCAAACACCCAAGAGTAACAAGATCCGCAAGGGATTAGTGGGGGGAATCAAATTTCTCTTGGTGGAAGTGTGGATCGAGGCCTTCTCAACCACTCCCGAGCAAATCAACAAGTTTGATTGGCTAGGGAGTGAGATCAGGCGAAAATGGAGCTTAGAGCAATAATGGAGCTTGGGGTTGGAATAGATAAGTCAACGGGGAAGAAGGGGACCCCTTATATAGTGTAGGACAAAGATCCAACCGTTACCCACCAACCAGCCCGCGGCCAGCGGTACTACCGCGCCTGGCCAGTGGTACTACCGCAGGGCCGCGCGGTACTACTGCTTTCTACCAAGCGGTACTACCACACGGCCATGCGGTACTACCGTACTGGCCCGCGGTATTGCCGCAACCCCAGCGACAGTAAGGACAAACTGACGTGCAGGAACTGAGGGCGGTACTTCTGCAAGCGCGGTACTACCGCAAGGCAGAAATCCCCTAGCCGGGGGGAGGGAACAACCGTGCCTACTTCCGCAAAGAAACGGAAGTAGCAAAAACGCGACACAGTAGTACTGCCGAGGGGCGGTACTACTGCCTGACTGCATAGCGCAGTACTACCGCGGAGCGAAAGCGGTACTACCGCGGTAGGTGCGGATGTAAAAAATTACATCCGCCCATACTACCACGAAGGAGCGGCACTAGCCTGGTGGGCAGCGGTAGTGCGGCTCCAGGGGAGTGGTACTACCGTGGGCACCTGCGGTACTACCGCGCCACCGCACGGTACTACCGCTGATGCCTACGGTACTACCGCTTTACTGGGAGCAGTACTACCGCGACCAACCACATCAGCCAGAACTAGGGAGGCGAGAAAACGGAGGAAGCTCCAAGGGAAAAGGAGGGGACAAGAAGGAGACGTGTACGTGATGATTCTACCCAAACCTTTCCAACGCGGATCCCCTCTTAATAGTACGGCTTTCCTACGACTCAAATCCACCAAAAAGAAACGTAGAAAAGACACCGTCTTCAGTAGTCTTTGAGGGGCACCCAACCGTCTTGTGCCTAGCGATGAAGTGTCTGGGATACTCAAGGCACACGATTAGTCCGCAACCGCATTGTCATCAATCACCAAAACACCTTAAGGATAAATATGCCCTTACAATCTCCCCCTTTTTGGTCGATTGATGACAATACGGGATTTGCACAAGGGAAATAATATGAAGTAACCGAAAACCCCCCCTCTCTAGAATATAGATGGGCTCCCCCTAGATGTGTGCCACCTAGATGAGTGATTTGGACTGCACGACACACATACTAGGATAAAAGCTCCCCATATATTATAGAGACAAGGCATATCTATCACTAGACAAGATAGCACAAACATAAGTTAACTAAGATAGATAGAGTGCATATGGCTTACACCATATGTAGGATAGGTCTCGAAGGCACAAACCAAACAAAAGCAAACGAGGCACAAATGAGGTCCAAACGACAAAGCAAACAAACACACCAAGCACGACACAACGCGAATCCCTACACTCTCTCCCCCTTTGGCATCGAGACGCCAAAAAGGCAGAGAGGACCCCTATACACACGGGGTGGCTCAGGCAGAGAAGTCGTCCCACTGCTCCTCGTGCTCCTCGTCAGACTCAGCGGTGGGGATGGTCTCCTCGATGTCATCCTCTGAACTGGTCCACTTGTATCCCTGCTTCGACATCCAGGCAGCCTCAGGTGTTATGACGTCCTCAGACCCTCTAGACACATCCTCTCCAAAGAGCCTCGTAACCTTCTTGTCACGGCGGCGACTCTCCTTGTCAGCCACGTGAGCCCTGTACTGTCCCTTTGCCTGCATGCAGAAGAGAGTCTTCATCTTGTCCTTTAGCTTCTTGGCCCATGACAGCTCAAAGGAAGGTGTGGTGGACCTAGCAGCATGGTCCTCAGCAACATTCTCAGCAGCAGCCTCCTCCTCACCAGCAGCCCTCCTAGCAGAAGAGGCCTCAGCACGGGTAGTGGTGTTGGCTTAGTTGGGCTTGACGCGGAGGCTGATGGACTCATGGTGAATCCAGTCTGGAGCAAGGAACTCATCACCAGGGTACATCTTTTCCCAAGTGGTGGAGAGCAGCAGAAACAGGTATGGTCCATAGATAGGTACCTTGCGAGTGAACACCGCAAACCGAAGCTCACACCACATGATGTGTGAGACATCAAGTGGCCGAGTCTGAGATGAACGTGCCTCTGCACACAGGAGCAACATGTCCACTAGATAGGCATGGACCTTGTCTTTGTCGCCAATGCGTGGGAACAGAGTGTTGCGGAAGATGCGATGCATAATATCCAGAAAGGAGTTCAACACCCAAGTTGACTTGCCATTGGGGAGTACCTTCTCAACAAGGAAAGGCTGAAGCAGGTTCTTGTTGGCAGACTCAGAGTTGGCGTGGGGGCAAACACCAACGGGGGTGTGAAGCCCGTCATCAGGAATGTGAAGCAAATCCATGAACTCTTTCCATGTAGCAAACAGCTGACGGCCGTTGGTCATCCAGGTCATCCTCCGCTCATCCCCGGGATGAAAGTACACTGAGGCAAAGAACTGACAGATAAGCTCAGGGTCATAGTCAAGGTGAAAGGAGATCACCGGCTCAATAGCAAACTGCTCCACCAAGTCCAGAGCCTCTCCAAAATAGTCACGAAACTTGTCCTTCCGCATGTGATGCATGTCTATCCACTTGACATCCACGAAGGTATTCTGCTTGCTCTTGATCACATCCAGATAGATGAGAGCCTGTTGCTTGGTCCAGAACAACTCGGTGCCTCTGAGCATAGCCCGAGGATTCACATAGGGATTGATCCTCCGGCGCTCGACATACTCAGAGACAGAAATCTCGTCCATGCCCTTAGCAGGTTCCTTTTGCTTGCTGGCAGTGGTCTTGACATTGCGCTTGGGGGCATTGGAGCCCTCTGGGGCTTCATCTTGGGGGTTGCGCAGATGCTTGGAGCCAGTGTCACGACTAGGATTGGAACGGCGAGAGCCACCACCTGAGACACAAAACGCAAAACACCCACGAAAAACAAGAGGGATCAATGCAAAGACCACAACAAAGCAAAAGAAACATGCAGAAAGCACACATGATAATTGCCTAGAGAGAGATTTGACCCCTACGGTAGTACTGCCAAGTGCTGCGATACTAAGATAGTAGTACTGCTCTTAGACACGGTAGTACCGTGTAAGGTCACGGTAGTACCGGGTCTAGGAGCGGTAGTACGAGCTTAGTGCCTCAGCTAGCGTGGTAGTACCGCGTCTGATGAGCGGTAGTACCGCATGAGCTAGCACGGTAGTACCGCACCTGACGGGCGGTAGTACCACACGAGAGGTAGTACCGCACATGAGACATGGTAGTACCGCACCGCGTCAGATCTGAACAAGTTCAAATCTGAGAAAAGCCCGCGAAACCGCAGCGGTACTACTGTTGGACAAAGCTACCACAAGACAACATATCAAGTATGATTCCTACGCAACACGACTCTCCTACATCCTACTCTTGCATAGATTTGGCCTAAAATCTCAGGAACAACAAGTATCTCCCCAAAAACCTAGAAGCAAGAGAACAACCAAGAAAAAGAGGGATTTGGGGAAAAACCTTGGTCCATGGCAAGAGGAAGTGGCGGGGAACGATCCCACCGGTCGGAATCCGAGGAGAGTGGCCGGAGATGGAGATCCGGCGAGGGCCTCCGGCGCCGTTCTTGAGCAAAAGATAGAGAGAGAGACGTAGGGAGAGAGATAAATGAATGGGTATGGGGAGTTGGAACTCCCCTGCCCGAGTCATAACCCCCACGCTCCCTCGACAGCGCGGTAGTACCGTGCCCCACCGCAGTAGTACCGCTCGGCGCGGTACTTCCGAAGTACCGCACCTGAGCGGTAGTACCGTGCTATGGCGCGGTAGTACCGTACCTCTCAAAGCGGTAGTACCGCGGCAAGCCGCGGTAGTACCGTGGGCTCAAGAAGATGCACGTTTCAAGCACACGAAAAACGGGGTCTTTGCACAAACACTCCGAGGCAACACGACACCACAAGACCATGCTACACACAAAGGCAGAAAGGCACACGACACAACGGAACAACCACAAGACACCACCTCTCTAAAGAGAGGGCGGTGGCCGTAGCCACCTATGTTTGAGTCAATTGGTATGGCACCGCGAAGAATTATCCTTGGGTCCATGACCAAAACTCGTCTTTGAAGCACACGTACCATCAAACATGGCTAATGTGAAAGACTTGATCAATTTATGCATAATGGGGGGAGGGAGAGTTCATTGAGAGAACATCACTCCCCCTATGTCCATGCCTACATCTAACCAAGACAACACGTTGAGTATGGTGGGGTGTGCAGGGGTTCAAGCAACATTGCTCGAATCAATGATATTTAGCTCATGCCTTAACTCGCGAAATCTTGCTTCATCCAAGGGCTTCGTGAAAATATCTGCAAGGTTATCATGAGTGTTGACATAGTTGAGCTCGATCTCTCCTCGCCTAATGTGATCCCGGATGAAGTGATACCGGATCTCGATATGCTTTGTCTTGAAGTGTTGCACCGGGTTGAGAGAGATCTTGATGGCACTTTCATTGTCATACCAAAGAGGCACTTTGTCACAAATGACACCGTAATCCTTTAAAGTTTGCCTCATCCATAAGAGTTGTGCACAACAACTACCGGCCGCCACATACTCTGCTTCAGTGGACGAGAGAGACACACAACTTTGCTTTTTGGAAGACCAACTTACCAAAGAGCAACCAAGGAATTGGCACCCTCCGAAAGTGGACTTCCTATCCACTTTGTCTCCCGCCCAATCAGAATCCGAATACCCTACAAGCTTGAAGTTTGCTCCTCTTGGGTAGCATAAGCCAAAGTTTGGGGTATGAGCCAAATATCGAAAGATTCCTTTGACCGCCACATAGTGACTTTCCTTAGGTGCGGCTTGAAACCGTGCACAAATTCCCACACTCAACATGATATCCGGTCTAGATGCACAAAGGTAAAGCAAGGAGCCTATCATGGAGCGATATACCTTTTGATCCACTGCTTTACCATTGGGATCTATGTCAAGTTGGCACTTGGTGGGCATTGGAGTGGAAGCCGGCTTGACATCACTTAGCTTGAATCTTTTGAGCATGTCTTGAGTATATTTGGCTTGATTGATGAAGGTTCCTTCTCTTCTTTGCTTCACTTCGAACCCTAGAAAGAACTTCAACTCTCCCATGGAAGACATCTCGAACTTTGAGGTCATGAGAGTGGTAAATTCCTCATTGAAAGCTTTGTTAGGGGAACCAAAGATGATATCATCAACATATAATTGGCACACAAACAACTCCCCTTTAACCTTCTTAGTAAAAAGAGTGGGGTCGATTAGCCCAACTTCAAAACCACGGTCTTGTAACAACTCGTTAAGGTGGTCATACCACGCACGTGGGGCTTGTTTAAGGCCATAGAGTGCCTTATCGAGTTGATACACATGATCGGGAAAGTAGGGATCCTCGAACCCGGGGGGTTGCTTGACATAAACCAATTCATTAATGGGACCATTAAGAAAAGCACTCTTCACATCCATTTGTTGTAACTTAAAGTTATGATGAGAAGCATAAGCAATCAACATGCGAATAGATTCAAGACGAGCAATGGGAGCAAAGGTTTCACCGTAGTCGATACCCTCGACTTGGGAGTAGCCTTGTGCTACCAAACGAGCCTTGTTGCGAATGATAATCCCATGGGCATCTTGCTTGTTCTTAAATATCCACTTGGTTCCAATGACATTGTGGTTCCCCGTTGGTCTTGGCACCAATCTCGACACTTTGTTGCGCTCGAAGTTGTTGAGTTCTTCATGTATGGAATTGAGCCAATCCGGATCTTCTAGCGCCTCATAGACCTTGTGGGGTTCGACACAAGAGACAAACGCGTGATGCTCACAATAGTTTGCTAATTGTCTACGAGTGCTTACCCCCTTTCTTAAGCTTCCAAGCACATTCGTCATGAGATGATCCTTGGTGGAGAGCTTGTAAGCAACCTTGGCGGCACGACGCTCCAATTCCTCCTCGGGGGTGAGACGAGGAGTGGTCACTTGATCATCTTGAGCGTCGTCTTGAGCTTGTTATTGTTCTTGAACTTGCTCGTAGGAGAGAACTTGACCTTGGACATCACTTGATGTGTCAACACCGTCTTGAGCGTGATCTTGCCCTTGGCCATGTTCTTGAGGATGAGGGCCTTCATGTTGTTCTTCGGAAGCGTGTGGGCCTTGGGTTGGTGATGGCTCCACTTGAGTGGAGCTTTGTCCTTCTCCTTCGACCACAAGGGGTTACTCAATGGGTAGGATAAAGCCAATAACCATTCTTCTTATGGCTTGGGGAGGAATTTCATCACCTACATCACAAGTGCCACTTTGCTCCACTTGGGAGCCGTTATTCTCATCAAACTCCACGTTACATGTCTCCTCAATAAGTCCCGTGGATTTATTGGGGACACGGTAAGCACGAGAGTTTGTAGCATAACCAACAAATATGCCCTCATAAGCTCTAGCCTCAAATTTAGACAACCGAACACCTTTCTTGAGAATGAAACACTTACACCCGAACACCCGGAAGTACTTGAGGTTGGGCTTGTTACCGGTGAGTATCTCATATGGAGTCTTGTTCAAGCCCTTGCGGAGGTAGAGTCGATTGGATGCATGACACGCGGTGTTGATGGCCTCAGCCCAAAAGTTGTACGGAGACTTGAACTCCGCCATCATGGTCCTTGCCGCATCCATCAACGTCCGGTTCTTCCTCTCCGCAACACTGTTTTTTTGAGGGGTGTAAGGTGCAGAATATTGATGCTTGATCCCCTCATCACTAAGAAACTCATCCAAGGTGTAGTTCTTGAACTCGGTGTCGTTGTCACTTATTATTGTCAAGATCTTTGCATTGTGTTGACGTTGTGCTTCATTTGCAAAGTCAATGACGGTTTGTTGGGTCTCGCTCTTCCTCTTGAAGAAATACACCCAAGTGTATCTTGAGTAGTCATCCACAATCACCAAGCAATACTTCCTACCCCCAAGACTATCGAAGGATGGAGGCCCAAAGAGATCCATGTGAAGGAGCTCCAAAGGCCTCTTTGAGTAAATGATAGTCGTGGGAGGGTGAGCCTTCTCATGTAGCTTTCCTTCGATACAAGCATTGCAAGCACGATCTTTAGCAAAACTAACATTCGTTAGTACACGGACATGGTCCCCCTTGAGGAGACTTTGCAAAGATCTCATATTGACATGGGCTAGACGGCGATGCCAAAGCCATCCCGCATCAACTTTAGCCATTAGGCATGTCGCAGTCTTAGTGGGTCGCTCCGAAAAGTTAATCACATATAGACCGTTCTCGACATGCCCAACAAAGGCTACTTTAAGAGTCTTGCTCCACAAGAGGGCCACGGTATCGATATCAAAGAAAGTGGCAAAGCCCATGATTGCAAGTTGACGAACGGAAAGTAAATTGTATGCAAGGGACTCAACAAGCATGACCTTCTCGATCGTGAGATCATGAGAGATGACCACCTTGTCAAGTCCCAATACCTTGGAGGATGAGGCGTCACCCCACTCGACATTGGTGGGCATAGATGGAATCTTGTGCATGTCCACCACCAAGTCCTTGCTTCCGGTCATATGATTTGTAGCTCCGCTATCGAGCAACCATGATCCCCCACCGGAAGCAAACACCTACAAGAGATTAATGCTTGGTTTTAGGTACCCATTTTGTAATGGGTCCTTTGATGCTAGTAACAAGGGTCTTTGGAACCCAAATAAACCATTCAATGTATTCATGAGGAGAATCAACGAATTTGGCATAGACATGCCCATCACTAGAACGGCATAACACATAAGAAGGATTAAAGTCGCCGGCTTTGAGGCGAGGAGTGACATTTCCCTTTTTGACAACGCCACCCTTCTCATTGTTCTTCTTCTTCTCCTCGAAGGCACTTTCTCCCTCCTTCACAAAGGTTTGCATGAGAGGAGGAGGTCGTTTGATCTTGTCATTCTTCTTCTTGTTCTTGGAGTCGGGCACGTACCCAACCCCTTCCTTGGCCACAACTCCCTTTTGGTTGATCAAGAGATCGTTGAGGTTCTTCTTGCCTTGTATGCAAGTCGCAAGACCTCTCTCAAGTTGCCCCTTTAGCTTAGCGTTCTCCTCAACGAGATGCACATGCTCACAACAGGGTTAGTAGCATTTGCATTATCAATTAGCATCATACGAGGAAAAGTGCCTTTTTCCTTTGTTAGCTTTACTTGACGTTGATCATGAGACTCTTTGAGGCTAGCATGAGCACCCTTCAAGACCTTGTCAGCCTTGTCAAGTAGATCAAACTCCTCTTTGAGTCTAGCAAGATCAACCTCAAGTTCGGCCTTCTCGGAGTTTAGCACATGAGAAACAATGAGGACATGATCATAATATTTCTTTAACTTAGCATGATCAATGTTGTGTGACTCCTCAAGAGCCAAACTAAGACCACACTCTTCCTCAAGAGCATTGGAAAGATCTGAAATCTCATCAGCATAGTCACGACTATGCCCTTCTATCTTAGTGATGGTGTCTTCTTGAGCCTCGATCATGTCATTGGCTTCACCAAGTTGTTCCAAGAGAGCAACAAAGTGCTTCTTGGATTTTCCCTTGAGTTTGCCCATAAAGGCCTCAAACTCATTTGCCTCCACATTAGCTCCCTCAAGTTCATTAATGCTATCCGTCGGAGAAGGATGATTAATGATGGTAGTTTTGATGTTGGGGGTTACCTTGTTGGTGGCTTTAGCCATGAGGCACTTGGGGGTGATGCTCTCATTGGGTGAGTCGAAGAGAGACACCCGTGGAGTCGTCGCAATGGCAACGGAGGCCATGGCAACCGACTCATCACCTTCATCATCGTCATCATCCTCATTGTACTCTTCTTGTACCACCAATGCCTTGGGAGGAGTCTTCTTGGTGAAGTTGCTCTTGTTGGGGAACGACTTGGCCTTGTCCTTTTGGATGAGCTTGCCACCATTGTCTTCCCTCTTCTCATACAGGCACTCCGCAACAAAATGACTCATGTTGCCACAATTGTAGCAAGTCCTTACACGTAGCTTGCTCTTCGTGCCACTTGAGTTGTTTTTGCTAAAGTTTGGCCTCGAGTTTTTCTTGCTCCAAAATTTCCTTGAAGCGAGTGCCATGTGTTCATGATACGCATACTTTGTATCCTCGGGGTTGCTCTCCTCTTCTTCCTCTTCTTCTTCTTCAACGGTGAGCTTGGCCTTCAATGCAAGGTTAGGCTTATTTGCCCTTTGAGAACGAAGCACCGCATTGTCGGCGGTCTTGTCCAAAATGTTCATGGACACAAACTCATCCAACACTTCGCTTGAGGTCAAAGTGTGGAAATCCGGTCTTTGACGAATGATGGAGGACATGGCCTTGTGGTAGGGCATCATTGCCTTGAGGAATTTGCGCTTGATCCAATTGTCATCCGTGTCCTTGCTCCCGTGATCTCGTAGTGAGACCGCGAGTTTGGTTACTCTCCGATAAAGCTCACGAGGTTCTTCATCTTCTTTCATTGCAAACTCATCGGCCTCATCTTGCACCACTTCATAGTTGGAGCGTTGAATGCTTGCGCTTCCCCGGTAGAGAGAGACAACACAATGCCATGCATCTTTGGCCAAGGCGAAGGGCCAAAGATGAGGTAGGTCTTTGGGTGGAATTGCATCTTGAATGATGAAGAGAGCATTCTCATTGAATTGATTATCCACGGCTTCTCGAGGAGTGAAGTTGCTTGGATCATGCGGATAGAAACCTTCTTCAATGATTCTCCAAAGGTTAGTGTTCACATGATGTAAATGACGTTTAAAGCGGTAAACCCAAGAATCAAAGTCCTCATTTTTCACAATCTTAGGGGGAGGACCAGCATGATTCAAATGAGTGGAAGGAACCGGTCTACCATAAACAAGTGGTGGTTCCACATGAGCAAAGATGCCGGTGCCATTTTTACCACTAGAAGAAGGAGCCTTTTCACTACTAGCTTCCCCCTTATCGGAGATAGCATCCATCACCTTGTCGGTGGGATCACCCACTTTCAACGGTGCAGTGGATAGTTTAAGCCCCTCAAGGAATTTAGAAAACATGCTTTCAACCTCGGTTGTCGGTGTCAAAACTGGCGGATCTCGGGTAGGGGGTCCCGAACTGTGCGTCTAGGTCGGATGGTAATAGGAGGCAGGGGACACGATGTTTTACCCAGGTTCGAGCCCTCTTGATGGAGGTAAAACCCTACATCCTGCTTGATTAATATTGATGATATGGGTAGTACAAGAGTAGATCTACCACGAGATCAGAGAGGCTAAACCCTAGAAGCTAGCCTATGGTATGATTGTTTTTCTCATCCTACGGACTAAAACTCCCTGGTTTATATAGACACCGGAGAGGGCTAGGGTTACACAGAGTCGGTTACAATGGTAGGATATCTACACATCCGGATCGCCAAGCTTGCCTTCCACGCCAAGGAAAGTCCCTTCCGGACACGGGACAAAGTCTTCAATCTTGTATCTTCATAGTCCAGGAGTCCGGCCGAAGGTATAGTCCGGCTATCCGGACACCCCCTAATCCAGGACTACCTCAGTAGCCCCTGAACCAGGCTTCAATGACGACGAGTCCGGCGCGCAGATTGTCTTCGGCATTGCAAGGCGGGTTCCTCCTCCAAGTACTTCATAGAAGATTTTGAACACAAAGGTAGTGTCCGGCTCTGCAAAATAAGTTTCCACATATTGCCATAGAGAGAATAATATTTACACAAATCTAATCTGCTGACGTATTCCATAGCGTGACATCGCACCACGGCCAAGTCTTTATTTGAATCGTTTTATTGTCCCACCTCAGCGCGTTTAGCGAGGCGGTTTCCTTGGCACATCTTCTTAAAGCAGAGATCCTGTCCCCTTATTTCGGGATTCTCATCAATATGGGTGTGGGTAACCCAACCGCACCATTGACTACGGCGCTTGGGAGATAAGCGAGTTTTACCAGGCTGATGGAGGCGCATAGTCGCCTCCGCCCATATAAGGGGATAAGGACCCACCTTTTCATCCACGCCTTCTTCCTCCTTTGCCTATCCATTTCCGCACACTCAAGCTCCAGTGCCCAAGTCCGCACACCCCACCTCAACCTTCTCCAGGCATGTCCAGAGCGGGAGGCAAGTGGATGGTCTCCTTCGTCACGAAGGGACACATCAAAAGACTGAGGAAGGCCGGATACTTGTCTAATGACATTGCGCACCGGCTTCCCGAAGAGGGGCAGCTCATCCCCACCCCTAGGCCCCATGAGAGGGTGGTGTTCCTCCCCCATTTCCTCCATGGACTGGGCTTCCCTCTCCACCCATTTGTCTAGGGGCTCATGTTCTACTATGGCCTGGATTTCCATGATCTGGCCCCGAATTTTGTCCTCAACATCTCGGCGTTTACCGTCGTGTGCGAGGCTTTCTTCCGCATCCGCCCCCATTTCGGCCTATGGCTCAAGACTTTCAATGTCAAGCCGAAGGTGGTGCGCGGCACCCAAGCAGAGTGCGGAGGCTCCATGGTGGGAAAGATGCCCAACGTCCTATGGTTCGAGGGCTCCTTCGTGGAGTCCCTAAAGGGGTGGCAGTCGGGGTGGTTTTACATCACCGAGCCGCGCAACCCTGAATGGGTCGCAGCCCCCGAGTTCCGATCTGGACCCCCTACGCGGCTCGCCTCCTAGAAAGAGACGGGCCTGTCGTGGGGTAAAAAAGGAGAGCTGACCGAACTCCAAACATGCGTCCAAACCCTGGTGGACAGGAATCTCAAACTTGTCAATGTAGTCCAGGTTATGCTCATCCGCCGGATCCTCCCGTGTCAACAACGGGCTTTCAACCTGTGGGAATTCGACCCGGCGCGGCACCAAACTCTGAGCAGGCTCTTCGACACAACGTACGAAGATGCCTGGAAGGTGCTTTTCAAGGGCGCCGAGGCCCCCGCATCCGCTACCGAGGATCGCGGATTCAGCATGCAGCGTCATGCTCGTGCGGTAAGCTGTTTTCACCTTTTACAGGGTATTAGTTTTTCATAGTGTGACTCCATGCGGGATCTAAGTTCCCTTACCTTTGGCAGGATTGGCAGGAGACGTCCGGACAGATCAGCTGTCCGGCTCCTTTGCCCAAAGGCCCAGCGGACGCTCGCTTGGCGAAGCTGTTGGCTCCGGCACCTTACATGGTGTCGGAGAAGAAGGCCAAGAAGAAGGCCACGGGGACTCGAAAGAGCGCCCGGCGCCAGGAGATGTCGGATTCACCATCCGACGACTCCAAGGCACACTCCTCCCATGCAGACGAGGAGGAGGAAGAAGAGACCTCTCCCCCTCCAGCAGGGGGAGGGAAGAAAAGGAAGGCCGCCCCAACCGGGAAGGCCGAAGCGTCCAAGAGGTGGAAAATCCTTCCTCCGGACGGCTCCACCAACGCCGATGACGGCGAAGAGGAGTGGCCGCACAGGGCCAAGCCCCTGGCGAGATCGTAAGTGTCCGGATACCAGACTGATTCATAGTATTCTTCCATTGCACAACTTTTCCTTATGTCGGACATGTTTATGCAGTCCACCCAAAGACCGGCTCGACGTGTCGTCGAGCGGTTCCCTGGATTCATCGGATGTGAATTCGCTTCCGATGGCTACCTGCCCCCACCCTACGGACGACACCGAGGTGCTGTCCCAACAGGTTCCAAGCCAGGAGGAGGTGGTCCTGGAGGCGCCACAAGGCGACCTCCCGGACTCCAGGCGCGAAGGGGATAAAACCCCCAAGGACTCTGAGTCCGGCCTTGACCCGGACACCACACCGGAACCTTCAATGGTTCCGGACTCCAGTAGGCGGCCTCCTTCCAAGAGGGGCGAGCCTACCGAGCCGGTGACCTCCGTCCAACCGGAGACACCAGACAATTTGCTGGAGACACTTAACGGCGCCTCCATCGACGAGGAGCATCGTACTATTATGAGTGCGGTGATCCAGAAGGTTCAGTCCACCAAGAGCGGACTGACTGGCCTGTGCCAGACTTCTAACAGGCTTTGAGGTAAGTAAAGAATATGTAAAAATATTACCGCATAGACAGTAGCCCCTAATGCTCTGTTCGGCGTTCAGAAAGAAAAGCCGAATAGAGGATCTAATAATCGCAGGAGTCTAACATAATCAAGTCAATATGCATATGCAGGCTTCGCTGCTAGCCTCCGCCGCACTGACTGCGGAGGTGGATACGCTGAAGCAGAATCTCGAGTGGTCCGAGCAAGAGCTCGGCCTAGCCAAGCAACAGCTCAAGGAGAAGGAAGGTAAGAAATACCTTATTGAAATATGTGAAAGGTGCAATTGCAAAAAGTGACAGGATTAACGCGGCTATTGTAGGGGCCACAACTGAGGTGGCGACCCTTAAGCAAGCATTGTCCGAGGCCGAAAAGAGGGCGGCCACGGAGCGCACCGAGCGGGAGAAGCATGAGACGCAGGTTGGCGAGGTGCAGCAAGAGCTCCAGGCTCTCATGAAAAAACATGAGAGTTTGGAGCTTGACTCAAAGACGCGAGAGTCTGAGCTCGCGGCGGCCATTGAAGATGCCAAGTCTGCCAAGGCCGAAGCCCAGAAGGCCCTCTAGGAGGTTGAGGCAGTAAAAAAGATAGCGGCGGGTAAGGCATTCTTTATGCAAAGCAAGCACGTCCAAGGCTCGAAGTCATCAAGCGCTCTGTATGCATCGAGGGTGCCCGTAGGGCGCTTGCCCGTGCGAAGGTGCACTGGGGCAAGTTGGATGCTGAGAAGCTTGTGAAGGACGGGCCACCACTGGGCAAGGAGCATCGCAAGCCCAAGATGTATTATGAGGGCGTTCTGAAGGGTGCCCGCCTTGTGGCGGATGAATGTTCCATGAATGTAATTTTTCGGTGAACTCGTTTGTTTTGTCCTGTGCGCTGAAAACTTGTTCATGTGCGCTAAGAAATGCTTTTTGAATTTAAAATATTACCTTCTGTGCGGCCGTTTATCAAATTTAAGAGATGGCGAGTCGTCGGCTTCTGCCCCCATGCCACGAGTGCTGGGGTGTTCGGGATAAGCATGAGCACTCTTTTTCCCATTCTTGGGCCCTTCGAGGGAGGCGCTCAACACAACGAACAAGGCAATCGGACTATAATGCATGAACACTCTCACTTAGCCATAGAATTCTATAATTTTAAATTTCGGCAAAGCCCCTAGTGTTCGGAAGACCGAGTTCGGGGAGCTATCCACGCCTAGGCCGGACAAAGCCGACTCCTCGCTCTAAGAGGAATAAGTCTTTAGGGACTCGAAAACCTCTCGAACAGCGACTAGCTCTCGCCTCATCATGACAGTCAGTTTTAGCTTTCTCTACTGAGGTGCTTAGCCCAGCTCAACTGGGGCACAATCGCAGTAGTTCTCCTAGTGCTACCTTAGCCGATATGACGAAACGTAAGGTACCAAAACATAGGAGCCGGACAAACCCAACTATTGACCCAAGACATGATTCGGAGTCGATGCATATAATGCTATAAGTTCGGGGTGCCGCACTTGGGAAAGTGTTCGGACTTCTCACACCATGTTGTGGGGTACTTAAGCCCCTGGCGTATTGGCCATACCAAAGTGTACGGGTGCAACATGTCATTAATGAACATATATTCATAAAAAGAGGTAATGCAATAATAGACGGAAGCTATGCATTGTTTATTTTAAAAAAGCTGCTATTAAAGCATAACGATACAAATAGTGCGATAAGCAAAAGATGGGACTATCAAATATGTCCTTTCCAGGGGCGAGCTGTGGAATGTTATGCGAAACAGGTATACTGCTCGTTATAGAGACCACCTTAGGGTTCCGTAGTGTGGCGTAGCTTTCTGCTTCCCTGGTTGTATCATTTGTGCGGCAATTGTACTGCCGGACAAGCCTTCCGAAGAATGGAGTCCTGAAAATAAGAGAAAATTAAGAAATCGGCAGCCCCTAGTGCGGTTTAAGCCACGTTTCGGGCATGCCGTGATGGTGCCCATCCCCCTGTGCCCATGGTATTTCCATAGCGTAGTTATGTATGCGCAGCACTGGTTTCGCAAGTTCGCGAGGGCTGGGGTTGGGGCCGCATTGCTACGCTTTCTCAGAACGTGCCAGGCGGTCTTGTTGTAGGTTACTCCGGGCGCGCTTGACGGTGTCCGGACATTTAATGGCCGGACTGGAGAATTGCCTTGAGAGGCTGCTTTGTACTTACGCTGTGATAGCCGCCGTATGCTCCTCCGTTCAGAGAGAGCGTTCGGTGTTTCCATTGACCGTGATGACGCCTCGAGGGCCTGGCATTTTGAGCTTGAGGTATGCGTAGTGCGGCACCACATTGAATTTGGCAAATGCGGTTCGCCCGAGCAGTGTGTGATAGCCACTGCGGAACGGGACTATGTCGAAGATTAACTCCTCGCTTAGGAAGTTATCCGGAGATCCGAAGACCACTTCAAGTGTAACTGAGCCTGTACAGTTGGCTTCTACACCTGGTATGACGCCTTTAAAGGTTGTTCTGGCGGGTTTAATCCTCGAGGGATCGATGCCCATTTTCCGCACTGTATCCTGATACAGCAGGTTCAACCTGCTGCCGCCGTCCATAAGGACTCTAGTGAGGTGAAATCCGTCAATAATTGGGTCTAGAACCAATGCGGCGAATCCGCCATGACGGATGCTAGTGGGGTTGTCCCTTTGATCAAAAGTGATCAGGCAGGAAGACCATGGGTTGAACTTTGGGGCCACTTGCTCCATCGCGTATACGTCCCTTAGCACACGCTTCCGCTCCCTCTTGGGGACGTGGGTTGCGTATATCATGTTCACCGTCCAAACTTGTGGGGGAAAACCTTTCTGTCCACTGTTGTTCGACGGCCGGGGCTCCTCCTCGTCATCGCTATGCAGCCCCTTGTCTCAGCTTTCGACATTTAACTTGCCTGCCCGCTTGAACACCCAACAATCCCTGTTGGTGTGATTGGCTGGTTTTTCGGGGGTGCCATGTATCTGGCATGAGCGGTCGAGTATTCGGTCCAAACTGGACGGGCCCGGAGTATTTCTTTTGAATGGCTTTTTCCGCTGACCGGGTTTAGAGCCTCTGAATCCGGCATTAACTGCCGTATCCTCAGCATTGTCGCCGTTAATGCGGCGCTTTTGCTTGTTGCAACGCGACCTGCCACTGCTGTCCTTGGTATCTGAATTACCAGGGTTCTTGGTCATGTTATTGCTGCGAGCTAGCCAGCTGTCTTCTCCCACGCAAAAGCGGGTCATAAGTGTCATGAGGGCTGCCATAGATTTCGGCTTTTCCTGTCCTAGGTGCCGTGCAAGCCACTCGTCACGGATGCTATGCTTGAAGGCTGCTAAGGCCTCTGCGTCCGGACAGTCAACAATTTGATTTTTCTTGGTTAGGAACCGTGTCTAGAATTTTCTGGCCGATTCCTCTGGCTGCTGAATTATGTGGCTTAGTTCATCGGCGTCTGGTGGTCGCACGTAAGTGCCCTGGAAATTGTCGAGGAATGCGGCTTCCAGGTCCTCCCAACAACCAATTGATTCTGCTGGCAAGCTGTTAAGCCAATGCCGAGCTGGTCCTTTAAGCTTGAGTGGGAGGTATTTGATGGCGTGTAAGTCATCACCGCGGGCCATGTGGTTATGAAGGAGATAGTCCTCGATCCATACCGCAGGATCTGTTGTGCCATCATATGATTCGATGTTCATGGGTTTGATGATCCATTACTTCATCTGTGAAGCATAGTGGGTGTGCGGCGCCTCTATACTGGGCTATACCACGACGCAGCTCAAAGGAGCTTTGTCTACTGTGTTTGGCCCGGCCGGATTTACTATATCCGGCGTGACGTGTACCGTCTCGTGCCGTGGGGCGCCCACGTGATCCGTAGATCGATCTTGTTTGCCTTGCCTTGTCCTCCAATATGTCTCGCAGGTTTGGCGCATTTTCCCATGCCTTGGTAGTTTTTGAGCGGCGCCGGGGTGCGACTTGAGTGGAGGGCCGAGAGGCCTCTCTGTCGCGGCCACGGGGTGGCCGGTCGGCCGCATCATGCGCTGGTGATGTAGGTTTAAGTGCTTCCTCCTCTAGTTGGGGTAGCAACCTGCGCTTTGGGTAGCTCTTGGAGGGGCGTTCGAGTTCATACTCTTCGGCCACAAGGACTTCAGTCCATCTGTTGGCTAGCAAATCTTGATCAGCTCTAAGCTGTTGCTATTTTTTCTTGAGGCTGATCGCCGTGGCCATAAGCCTGCGTTTGAAACGCTCTTATTCGACGGGATCCTACGGCACGACAAATTCGTCGTCGTCGAGGCTTGCCTCGTCTTCGGAGGGAGGCATGTAATTATTGTCCTCGACCTCTCTGTCTGCCGCTCTCTCATGAGGGTTGGCTTCTCTATCCTCATGTGCTGAATCTTGCTGGAGGTGGTTGTCTTCGGCACTGTCCAGGGTGTTATTATCTCCCGTGCCAGAATCACCGTTTTTGTTTTGGCGGGATTTAGAGCGGCACCGCTGACGCCGACGCTTAGGCTGCTTCTTGGAGGGGTCATCCTCCGCTGTTCCATCGCCATTGCCTTCTTTTGGGGTGTCCACCATGTATATATCATACGACGAGGTGGCTTTCCAGTGCCCTATAGGTGCTGGTTCTTGATCGTCTCCTGCATCGGCGTCCATACCGTCGATGGCTTCGGAGTCGAAATCGAGCATGTCAGTTAAATCATCGACAGTGGCTACGAAGTGGGCGGTGGGTGGGCTTTGAATTTCTTCATCATCCGCATCCCAACCTTGCCGACCATAGTCCGGCCAGGGCTCTCCTGACAAAGAGAGAGACTTCAGTGAATTCAGAATATCGCCGAAGGGCGAGTGCTGAAAGATGTCCGCGGCGGTGAACTCCATGACCGGCGCCCAATCGGGTTTGATCGATCGGCGCGCAGAGGGCTCAGAGTCCGGAGAGGAGTCCAGCTCCTTGGAGTCACGGGCTTCGCAGAGAATAGGGCTGGTGTTCGGCTCGATCTCCGTAGAGATTGCAGCCACCGAGGCGGTGTCTAACCACCTATCCTCGGTTGGTGTGATCGGCTCCGAGCTAGGGGTCAGAGCGGACACAGGTGCGGCCTCCAGGGCACTGTTCGGCGGCAGAGCTAGATCATGCCCATCGTGACAGTGCGGCGCGCTCGGCTGTGGCTCGAATCCGTCGAAGATCAAGTCTCCGCGGATGTCGGCCGTGTAGTTCAAACTTCCAAATCTGACCTGATGGCCAGGGGCGTAGCTTTCGATCTGCTCCAGATGACAAAGCGGATTGGCCCGCAGTGGAAAGCCGCTGAATACGAAGATCTGTTCGGGGAGAAAAGTCTTACCCTAGATCACATCGTTGTTGATGATCGGAGAAGCCATCGGGCCTAAAAGTGACGACACAGAGGAACTCTCAATGAAAGCACCAACGTCGGTGTCAAAACTGGCGGATCTCGGGTAGGGGGTCCCGAACTGTGCGTCTAGGTCGGATGGTAACAGGAGGCAGGGGACACGATGTTTTACCCAGGTTCGGGCCCTCTTGATGGAGGTAAAACCCTACGTCCTGCTTGATTAATATTGTTGATATGGGTAGTACAAGAGTAGATCTACCACGAGATCAGAGAGGCTAAACCCTAGAAGCTAGCCTATGGTATGATTGTTTTTCTCGTCCTACGGACTAAAACTCCCCGGTTTATATAGACACCGGAGAGGGCTAGGGTTACACAGAGTCGGTTACAATGGTAGGAGATCTACACATCCGTATCGCCAAGCTTGCCTTCCACGCCAAGGAAAGTCCCTTCCGGACACGGGACGAAGTCTTCAATCTTGTATCTTCATAGTCCAGGAGTCCGACCGAAGGTATAGCCCGGCTATCCGGACACCCCCTAATCCAGGACTCCCTCATCAGTCATCATGGAGGTTTTTAATGTCTCCAAGGCCACATTGAACTCCTCACGAGAGACTGAGGTTCCCCCATCGCCCGTAGACGAGGTCGGATTCGCACCGGAGTGTTCCTCCACACCCTCTACGGTATCAACCATACTCTTCGGACGGTAAAGTCCTTAATAAAGAGACGAGGCTCTGATACCAATTGAAAGGATCGATATGGTTGACTAGAGGGGGGGTGAATAGGCAACTAACAATTTTTAGCTTTTCTTTAATAATTTAAACTTTGCTTCAAAGTAGGTTGTCTAGATATGCAACTAGGTGAGCAACCTATATGATGCAACAAGGATAGGAACACAAGCAAGCAAAAGATATGAAACAAATAAGCTTGCACAAGTAAAGGCACGAGATAACCAAGAGTGGAGACGGTGGAGACAAGGATGTGTTGCCAAAGTTCCTTCCCTTTGAGAGGAAGTACGTCTCCGTTAGAGCGGTGTGGAGGCACAATGCTCCCCAAGAAGCCACTAGGGCCACCGTATTCTCCTCACGCCCTCACACAATGCGAGATGCCGTGATTCCACTATTGGTGCCCTTGGAGGTGGCGACCGAACCTTTACAAACAAGGTTGGGGCAATCTCCACAACTGAATTGGAGGCTCCCAACGACACCACGAAGCTTCACCACAATGGACTATGGCTTCACGGTGACCTCAACCGTCTAGGATGCTCAAACACCCAAGAGTAACAAGATCCGCAAGGGATTAGTGGGGGAATCAAATTTCTCTTGGTGGAAGTGTGGATCGAGGCCTTCTCAACCACTCCCGAGCAAATCAACAAGTTTGATTGGCTAGGGAGTGAGATCGGGCGAAAATGGAGCTTAGAGAAATAATGGAGCTTGGGGTTGGAAGAGATAAGTCAATGGGGAAGAAGGGGACCCCTTATATAGTGTAGGACAAAGATCCAACCGTTACCCAACAACCAGCCCGCGGCCAGCGGTACTACCGCGCTTGGCCAGCGGTACTACTGCAGGGCCGCACGGTACTACTGCTTGCTACCAAGCGGTACTACCGCATGGCCACGCGGTACTACTGTACTGGCCCGCGGTACTGCCGCAACCCCAGCGACAGTAAGGACAAACTGACACGCAGGAACCGAGGGCGGTACTTCCGCAAGCGCGGTACTACCGCGCCTCCATGCGGTACTACCGCAAGGCAGAAATCCCCTAGCCAGGGGGAGGGAACAACCGTGCCTACTTCCGCAAAGAAACGGAAGTAGCAAAAACCCGACACAGTAGTACTGCCGAGGGGCAGTACTACTGCCTGACTGCATAGCGCAGTACTACCGCGGAGCGAAAGCGGTACTACCACGGTAGGTGCAGATGTAAAAAATTACATCCGCCCCTACTACCGTGAAGGAGCGGTACTAGCCTGGTGGGCAGCGGTAGTGCGGCTCCAGGGGAGCGGTGCTACCGTGGGCACCTACGGTACTACTGTGCCACTGCACGGTACTACCGCTGATGCCTACGGTACTACCGCTTTCCTGGGAACAGTACTACCGCGACCAACCACATCAGCCAGAACTAGGGAGGCAAGAAAACGGAGGAAGCTCCAAGGGAAAAGGAGGGGACAAGAAGGAGACGTGTACGTGATGATTCCGCCCAAATCTTTCTAACACGGACCCCCTCTTAATAGTACAGCTTTCCTACGACTCAAATCCACCAAAAAGAAACGTAGAAAAGACGCCATCTTCAGCAGTCTTCGAGGGGCACCCAACCGTCTTGTGCCTAGCGATGAAGTGTCTGGGATACTCAAGGCACACGATTAGTCCGCAACCGCGTTGTCATCAATCACCAAAACACCTTAGGGATAAATATGCCCTTACAATCGCTATGTAGCCCCTTATCTTTGTTTTCGGCGTTTAACTTGCCGGCCTGCTTGAACACCCAACATTCCCTGTTGGTGTGGTTGGCTGGCTTGTCGGGGGTGCCATGTATTTGGCACGAGCGATCGAGTATACGGTCCAAACTGGACGGGCCCGGAGTGCTTCTTTTGAATGGATTTTTCCGCTGACCGGGTTTAGAGCATCTGAATCCGGCATTGACTGCCGTATCCTCGGTATTGTCGCTATTGACGCGGCGCTTATGTTTGTTGCGACGTGACCTGCCATTGCTATCCTTGGTATCTGAAGTACCGTGGTTCTTTGATATGTTATTGCTGCGAGCCAGCCAGCTGTCTTCTCCCGTGCAAAAGCAGGTCATGAGTGTCGTGAGGGCTACCATGGATTTCAGCTTTTCCTGGCCAAGGCGCCAGGTGAGCCACTCGTCGCGGATGTTGTGCTTAAAAGCTGCGAGGGCCTCTGCATCCGGACAGTCGACAATTTGATTTTTCTTTGTCAGGAATCGTGTCCAGAATTGCGTGGCTGATTCCTCTGGCTGCTGAATTATGTGGCTCAAGTCATCGACATCTGGTGGTCGCACATAAGTGCCCTGGAAGTTGTAGAGGAATGCGGCTTCCAGATCTTCCCAACAGCCAATGGATTCTGCTGGCAGGCTGTTGAGCCAATGCCGAGCTGGTCCTTTGAGCTTGAGTGGGAGGTATTTGATGGCGTGTAGATCATCACCGCGGGCCATGTGGATGTGAAGGAGGAAGTCCTCGATCCATACCGCAGGATCTGTTGTGCCGTCGTATGATTCGATATTTACAGGTTTGAAACCCTCTGGGATTTGGTGATCCATTACTTCTTCTGTGAAGCATATGGTGTGTGCGGCGCCTCTGTAGTGGGCTATGTCGCGACGCAGCTCGAATGAGTCTTGTCCGCTGTGTTCGGTCTAGCCGGATTTGCTTTTACTGTATCCGGCATGACGATTATCGTCTCGCGTAGTGGCGCGCCCTCGTGATCCGTAGATCGATCTTGCGTGTTTTGCTTTGTCCTCCAATACGTCTCGTAGGTCTAGCATGTTTCCCCATGCCTTTTCATTTTTATTTGAGTGGCATCGGGGTGCGGGCTGATTTTTTGGCTGAAATGCCTCTCTGTCGCGGCCACGAGGTAGCCGATCAGCCGCGTCATATGCTGGAGATGTAGGTTTTAATGCTTCCTCCTCCAGTCGGGGTAGCAACCTGCACTTTGGATAACTCTTGGAGGGGCGTTCGAGTTCATATTCCTCGGCCGCAAGGACTTCAGTCCATCTGTCAGCTAGCAAATCTTGATCAGCTTGAAGCTGCTGCTGCTTTTTCTTAAGGCTATTTTCCGTGGCTATAAGCCGGCGCTTGAAGCGCTCTTGCTCGGCGAGATCCTCCGGCACGACAAATTCGTCGTCGTCGAGGCTTGCCTCGTCTTCGGAGGGAGGCATGTAATTATCATCCTCCGCCTCTCCACCTACTGCTCTCTCGGGAGGGCTGGCTTCTCCATTCTCCTGCTCTAAATCTTGCTGGAGGGGATTGTTGTCGTCTTCGGCACTGTCCGGAGTGCTATTATCTCATGTGTCGGTGTCACCGCTTTTTCTTTGGCGAGACTTGGAGCGGCGCCGCTGACGTCGGCGCTTGGGTTGCTTCTTGGAGGGGTCATCCTCCGCTGTCTTGTCGCCATTGCCTTCTTTGGGTGTGTCCACCATGTATATATCATATGATGAGGTGGCTGCCCAGTGCCCTGTGGGCAGTGGTTCCTCTTTGTCTCTCGCATCGTCGTCCATACCGTCGATGTCTTCGGAGTCGAAGTCGAGCATGTCGGTCAAATTGTCGATAGTGGCTACTAAGTGGGTGGTGGGTGGGCGGCGAATTTCTTCGTCATCCGCATCCCAATCCTGCCGAACATAGTTCGTCCAGGACTCTCCTGACAGGGAGAGAGACCTTAATGAGTTCAATATGTCGCTGAAGGGCGAGTGCTGAAAGATATCCGCGGAGGTGAACTCCATGATCGGCGCCCAGTCGGGTTTGATAGGCACGGGCACAGGCGATTCGGAGTCCGTGGCCGGGAAAGAATCCGGCAGTTCGGCGTCACGGCTCCCGTGAAGGGTAAGGTCGATACTCGGCTCGATCGCCACTGAGAATACGGCCTCCATGGCGGGGTCTATCCACTCGTCCATGGATGACGCAATTGTCTCCGAATTGAGGGTCGGAGCAGTTGCCGGTGCGGTCTCCTGAACACTGTCCGATGCTAGAGCTAAATCATGCTCATCGTGACCGTGCGGCGCACTCGGCAAGGGCTCGAATCCATCGAAGATCAAGTCTCCGCGGATGTTGGACGTGCAGTTTAAGCTTCCAAACCTGACCTGGTGGCCAGGGGCGTAACTCTCGATCTGCTCCTGATGGCCAAGCGAGTTGGCCCGCAGTGCGAAGCCGCCGAATACAAAGATCTGTCCTGGGAGAAAAGTCTCACCCTGGACTGCATCGATATCGATGATCGAAGGAGCCATCAAGACTAATGGTGACGACACATAGGAACTCCCAATGAAAGCACCAATGTCGGTGTCAAAACCGGCGGATCTCGGGTAAGGGGTACCGGAATGTGTGTCTAAGGCGGATGGTAACAGGAGGCAGGGGACACAATGTTTTACCCAGGTTCGGGCCCTCTTGATGGAGGTAAAACCCTACTTCCCGCTTGATTATTCTTTCTAATATGAGTAGTACAAGAGTTTATCCACCACGAGATCAGAGAGGCTAAACCCTAGAAGCTAGCCTATGGTATGATTGTTGTTGTCCTACGGACTAAACCCTCCGATGTATATAGACACCGGAGGGGGCTAGGGTTACACAGAGTCGGTTACAAGGAAGGAGATCTACATATCCGTATTGCCAAGCTTGCCTTCCACGCCAAGGAGAGTCCCATCCGGACACGGGACGAAGTCTTCAATCTTGTATCTTCATAGTCCAACAGTCTGGCCAAAGGATATAATCCGGCAGTCCGGATACCCCCTAATCCAGGACTCCCTCAAGGGGTTTTAGTCTGTTCGTGAGAAGTTTTGCGACTCCTTTGATAGGGCAGTTTTGGAGCGAGATGGGTCTGAAATCGGCGGGAGAGCGAGCACCACTATGCTTAGGGAGGAGGATGATAAGGGCCCTATTAAGGCAGGAGATGTCACTTTTTTGGGCGTGGAAATCTAGGAAGAAATCCTTGATCCCTTGCTTGAGAATGGGCCAGAAATTCCTGTAAAAACCAGGGCCAAAGCCATCTGGACCCGGGCTGGCATTTTGATTCATGAAAAGGAAGGCGGCTGAGATTTCATCGTCAGTAAACAGGGCACCAAGGAGCCAGAGCTGGGGGATGGGGGTGGGGTAGAGGTCTTGTAAGGAGAAGGTCTAGGTTGGCCGGAAAGCAGTACCTAGAAGGGCAGCGTAGTAGTCGGATAGAAGATTAGCTTTGTCATCACGGGCGCAGAAGTCGGAATCGTTCGAGGTGAGGATGCTAATTCTGTTCTTACGAAGACGGGCAGAGGCTAAGGCATGAAAGAAGCGTGAGTTTTCGTCGCCTTCAAGAGTTGTGCAGATTTTTCCTCTTTGGATCCGGTATAAGGCTTTCTCCCTTAGCGTCCGTTGAAGAACTTTGATAATAACGCGGCGCAAGTTGAGCTCTGGGTGGACAGAAGACGGGTTTCTTCAAGGATATCAAGGACGTTGATGACATTTTTGCAGTTTCGCTCAAGGGTGTTAAGAGGGATCGAGTTTCGGCGCCATATTTTTAAAGCAGTCCGGGAGCGCTTAAGGGCAGAAGCCAGGGCTAGGGCAGCGTTTGAACGAGGGTGGGCCGAGGCCCAGGCATTTTGAATTAAGGGTCTGCAGTCTGGCCTGACAACCCATCTAAGTTCAAAACGAAAAAGGGCGAGGCGAGGGATGCATGTGTCGATTGAAATGAGCAGGGGGACATGGTCAGAAACAAAGCACATTAGGGAGGCCAGGGTAGAGTTAGGAAAGAGGAGATCCCAAGTGTTGTTAATATCCAACTTTTCAAGCGTTGGTTCGTCCCTTTTACTAGACCAGGTGAAATTACAGTCAAGCAGAGGGAGCTAGATAAGGGCGTTACTGTTGATAAAATCGTTGAACATGTCAGCTTCGGCTTGGCGGAAGGCGGTGGTGTTTTTTTCGGAGGGGTGCCTAAGAAGGTTGAAATCTCCAAGGATACACTACTAGGGAAAAGCCTAGCAATAGTACGGGTTTTGGGCCTATTAGCAGCGTGGGGGCCGGCGCTACAACTAACGTATAGCAGCAGCGCGGGTGCCACCCGCGCTACTACTACATCCGTTAGTAGTAGCGTGGGTAAAAACCCGTGCTACTACTAACCCGCGGAATTTTTTTTCAAATTTTTTGCGCAAATTTTCAAATTTCTGAATTATTTTAACCTCTAATCTCTAATCACCCTCATTGTTGCTCAATTTAATCTCTAATCACCCCTCATCATTTCAAATCATCTAACTTCCCGGACGGTCACCCATCCTTTTACTACTCCAGCCTGAGCACGCTTAACTTCCGGGTTCTATTCTCCCTCGATTCCAAGTCTGCACTTGTTGTTTTCCTGACAATTGTAAGATGTCAATCCTATTAACCCTCGGGAGTTTAGCTTGAGCATGAAGTCACACATTTCGCTGTTTGAGTTTAAAACTATTGTTCTAAAAAACACTAATATTTCTTGAATAAGGAGTTTGACCACATTTTGACCAAAGTTTGACCACAGTTTGACCAGATTTGACCAAAATTCCAAAAAACTGAAATAATTATTTAGTAACACTAATATTCTTGAATAATTATTTAGTAACACTAATACTTCTTGAATAAGTAGTTTGACCACAGTTTGATCAGATTTGACCAAAACTAAAAAAAACTGAAATTTGATCATAACTTTTTTCCCTTTAGAATTTGAGGATTCTAAAAATTTGCAAACAGGCCGTAGGCGTTCTCCATCATATGCGGATTTTCGTGCTGAACATTTTGATATATTATACATTTTTTCTGACATCGTATGCAAAAGTTATAGCCGTTTTACATTTTCCCTACACTTTTTGCAAAACATGTCCAAATTTAAGTTTTTAAATTTTCCTAACTAGTAGATGTAGTAACATAACTACATCTCGAAGGATTTTAATTTTTGAAACATTTTGATATATTATACGTTTTTTTCTAACATCGTATGCAAAAGTTATAACCGTTTTACATTTTCCCTACACTTTTTGCAAAACATGTCCAAATTTAAGTTTTTAAATTTTCCTAACTAGTAGATGTAGTAACATAACTACATCTCGAAGGATTTTAATTTTTGAAGTTTTTATCATTTTCTTTTGCTTTTTACAAAACCGAAAAGGCGATCCAGGGGGGGTAGAGTTTCAAAATGGGACCTTTAGTAGTAGCGAGGGATTTTACCCCTCGCTCTACTATGGCATGTCCCGGAGGGGCACGGTTGAGACCTCTTAGTAATAGAGAGGGGTAAAAACTTAGTAGTAGCGCGGGTTTATAACCCTCGCTACTACTATGGCATGGCCCAGGGGCACGGTGGAGACCGCTTAGTAGTAGTGAGGGGTAAAAACCAGTGCTACTGCTATCAACTTAGTAGTAGCGAGGGTTAAAAACCCGCGCTACTACTATGGCATGTCCCGGGGGGCACGGTAGAGACCGCTTAGTAGTAGCGAGGGTAAAAAACCAGCGCTACTGCTATCAACTTAGTAGTAGCGAGGGTTAAAAACCCGCGCTACTGCTACTTAGCAGCAGCGCCTGATTTTAAAGCGCGCTGCTGTTAAGATTCTGTGTATAGGCTTTTCTCTAGTAGTGATAATCCACCGGGTGGAGGGGGGCGGAGCGGATGTGTGAAGCTCAAGGAGAAAGGTTTGCTTGAGGAGCTCAATCAGAACTTTCTTCAAAAGTTAGATGTTCCTTTTGTCCAAAAACGACAGCTTTGAGAAAACTGATGGGAGTAACAGTATATTAACTAGGACGAGTCTACGTAGCGGCTGGCTGCTCGGTGGCCTGCGTGAGCGGCCGGCCTAAAATAGCAATTTGTTATCCCCTAATTGTTATAGGACCGCTCTAGTGAGCGGCCGGCTGCTCGCTAGTCGTCCCGAGCGGCCGGTCTAAAACAGACAATTTTAGTCCCTAATCCATAAAAGGTAATAATTTGTCCCTTCTAATTAGAAAAAGTACCACGTGCCAAAAAAAGTACTACAAAAACAAACATGTGAACAGATATGAACGCATTTATTTTAGGTTTTCAAATTTTTAAAAAGTCATAACTTTTAGATCGCATTTCAGAATTAAGATCCATTTTTACCGTTGAAACCCTCGCGGCGTGCTCTTCAAAAGTAGATCCTATATGGGGATGTTTCAACAAACTAGTCTTCCTGTCAACTAAATATCAATATGTGTGCAACTAGAGTACATGCCGCGCCAATTAAGCATATGCGCGTGCCAATAGTCCTTCTGTTAACTAAACATCAATGTGTGTGCAACTAGACTACATTGTCGCGTCAATTGAGTATATGTGTGTGCCAATAGTCCTGCCAACTAAACATCAAAGCATGTACAACCAGACTACATTGCCACGCCAATTGAGCATATATGTGTGTAACTAGTCCTACCAACTAAATATCAATTTATGTGCAATTAGACTACATTGCCACGTTAATTGCGCATATGTGTGTGCAACTAGTGTCCTGCCAACTAAAACATCAATACGTGTGCAACTAGACTAAATTACAAGCCAACTGAGCATATGTGTGCAACTAGTGTCCCGCCAATTAAACATCAATATGTGCGCAACTAGACTACGTTACATGCCAACTAAACATCAATGTGTGTGTAACTAGACTACATTACAAGCTATGACAATTCATATGCGACTATGCGGACCAGATTGTGCAGCTCTGTGATCGTGCATGTGCCAACTAGGACTACTATGTGTGCAACTACAACCATTGTGGATGCAGCTCCAAAAAACTGGGTTTGAAAAAAATTGCACCATGCAGTATTAAAGTTGCACAAAGCAGTACTGAAATTGCACAATATAGCGCGAAAGTTGGCATCAAAAAAATTTCGTCGAAATATACTCATGCGGGATCTAATTTTAAAGATGTCGCCGTAAAGAATTCAACAGTGAAGACGGATCTGAATTCCAACGCGCGGTTTGAAAGATATGCCTTTTTAAAAATTTGGAAAACCAAAATAATTATACGTGAAGCTGTTTTTTTTAAATCAGATTAACTAATGTGCACACATTAAATGCTGATAGCGATATGCACTAGCAGACAAAAAACAACTCATGTATGGATAAGAAGGCCGGCTGCTCGTTCTCGTCAATTAGCGCGCGACCACTTTTTAGATTTTGGGTATTAACTAACACGTATATGTATACAAAGAGTAAACCGAACCAGATAAATTCAGTAATTAAATGGCATATATGCCTGCAACAATGACAGAGAGTGTCGCTGTCGATGTTTGCTAGCCATGAGTACGCTATAGGCGCACCGACAGAGGGCATGCGTGCGTTTCGATAAATCGACCTGCTCTTCTCTTGTGTTTCAAGTCCCGTCCGGCCGCTTCCATGTAGCCTAGCGTCACAAGTTTTAGCAACGCTAGCTCATGATTTGCACTTGGGGAGAGAGAGAGAGAGAGTTGGTTGCTAGGCGTTCACTGTTGCTACTCTCTTAGTCACCTGGTGAATTGAAACTTCCTCCAACCTTTTCCGATGGATGAGACAATGGACAAACTTTATTTGGTGTTCCCTTCCTCCACACACAGCGGCATAAAGCTCAATTGACCGAGACAGCATTTGCCTGAATTTCTGCCTGCGAGCGTGTGTATGCGTGAGAGAGGACGAGGAGAGGGGCGAGTCGGCTAGCAGCTAGGTCAGGCTCAGGCGGCCTGCGGCGGCGGCCATGGGGCACCACTGCTGCAGCAAGCAGAAGGTGAAGCGGGGGCTATGGTCCCCAGAGGAGGACGAGAAGCTCCTCAGGTACATCACGGCGCACGGCCACAGCTGCTGGAGCGCCGTCCCCAAGAACGCCGGTACGCATTAGTAGTCTCTCTCCGTCCATCCATCTCGAATTCTAGATCGCGGATCTGAACCGTATCGATCTTTCTCCTCGTTGTTCAGGGCTGCAGCGCTGCGGCAAGAGCTGCCGGCTCCGGTGGATCAACTACCTCCGCCCGGACCTGAAGCGCGGCACCTTCTCCGAGCAGGAGGAGCGCACCATCCTCGACGTCCACCGCATCCTCGGCAACCGGTATACATACATACATGCGTCTGGCTCAATCTAGGTTGCTGCATGACACGATTGATCCGACTTGTTGAATCGCATCGCATCCATGGCATGCAGGTGGGCACAGATCGCCAAGCATCTGCCGGGCCGCACAGACAACGAGGTAAAGAACTTCTGGAACTCGTGCATCAAGAAGAAGCTCATCGCGCAGGGTCTCGACCCCAAGACCCACAACCTGCTCCCGGCATCCAAGAACCTCCTCCATGCACATGGCGCCACCGGCTCCAGCAGCAACCCTAGCAACAACCCTGCTGCAGGCGCCCAATTCCATTCTCCCAATGGAAACCGGAACGGTTGCGCCACGCCGCTGTTCACCATCAGCTCCCCGACCAAGGCGATCTACGACGCTGCCACGGTTGCGCCGGGTTTGTACGACGTCCATAACCCTGGCATGCTGATGGGGCAGCACGAGCGCGGTCACCAAGCTGCGCTGGCCATGCAGCAGGGCTACCCGTACGTCCACAACAACGGCGGTGGTTTACTCATGAGCTTCAGGGATCAGAACGCCGCGGGCGTCCACGCCTCCATGGACTTCATGAATGGCTCTTCTAATTCGTCGTCTTCCATGGAGTACGCGGCCGGCATGCCCAACGGCAACGTCTTCAACCCAGGCGTGGCGGCGTTCATGGACGAGACGGCCGCAATGTGGGCCACAGTTGTCGAGCCAGGAATGGGTCCCGGGATCGAAATGGCACATGAGCATCGACAACAGCATGGGTTGGGGCTGGAAGAGGTAGTTCGACTTGGACCCCCGCCGCCGCCATTGATCAACGGCGGTAGCTCAGGTGGCAAGGGACTGGATATGATGGACGTCTCTTCGGAAGTGTACGGCTCCGCCGGTACAACGACGGCGTTCGACCTTGAGCTGATGGAGTCGTGCGGATTATTTTGCGGCGCCGCTGGCAATGGCATGGAGCAGCTGCAATGGGATTGCTAATTGAGCTAGCTCATTATCCTCACCCCCTAATTAGATCCTTCCGATCCATGTTTTAATTGAGGCTTTCGTTCTTAATTTGTTTTTTGATGTGCATTTCCTGTCTTCTTGATCCAGAATTTCAGATCGTCCATGTCAGAAAGAAATGCATGCTAAATTGAGTGTTGAATTTGCCATCAACAAATCTATTTAAATTTCTTCCTAGCTAGCGCCTAGCAGTAATATATACACTGTCGACATGTTGTTTAAGTAAGGTCTGCTTCAACTGTTCCATTTCAAATACACCAAGATGGTGATGATTCAGATGGTGCAAAAATGATATTTCCTTCGTCCCATAATATAATAGTGTTTTTGATATTAGTGTACTGTAAAGCGGAGGGAGTATATTTCACAGCTACAGGTGATTTAATCATCACTTCAATTAATTAACCAGATGTTTTTGCAACCCTTTTCTTGCATTGTGGTTAATCTCATGTGAAGGAACAAGTCAGTTGCGGGCATGCAGAAACCCATACGTTTCACTCTTTTTAGTGCAAGACAGGTTGTTTGTCAGTTTATGCAGAAGCATACAAGTTTCTCCAACAAACACCGCACCCTTGCATGCTTACCATATAAAGCGCCTTCTGTATGTAGGACGCGACTAGCGGGCAAACAGCTGCCCGTTAGCGCTGCATGGCGGCCGGCTATTTTAAGAATTTTTTTTATCCCCCTTTCTAATTAACCATCCTAATTAAGAAAGCTTTTCACCTGATCATTAAATGTCTGCACAGCCATTCCTTCAGTGCATGCGTTTTATTCTTTGGTGTATTTAATTCGTAGTTTCAAAAATTAAAAAAGCATAACTTTTAATCCGCGTGTCGGGATTAAGATCCGTTTTCATCGCTGGAATCCTCGTGACGTGCTCTTTAAAATTAGATCCCGCATGGGGATATTTCGACGAACTAGTCTTCCTGCCAACTAAACATCAATTTGTGTGCAACTAGACTAGATTGCCGCGTCAACTGAGCATATGTGTGTGTGCCAAAAAAGTCCTGCCAACTAAACATCAATGTGTGTGTAACTAGACTACATTGCCGCGCCAACTGAGCATATATGTGTGCAACTAGTGTTCTGCCAACTAAACATCAATGTGTGTGCAACTGGACTAAATTACAAGCCAACTGAGCATATGTGTGTGTAACTAGTCTTCCTGCCAACTGCCAACTAAATATCAATGTGTGTGCAACTAGACTATATTACAAGCCAACTAAACATCAATGTGTGTGCAACTAGACTATATTACAAACCAACTAAATATCAATGTGTGTGCAACTAGACTACATTACAAGAGGAGGTTGCACATCGACTTTCGTCGAGGCAATAGACTAGTTGCACATCAAAGTTGTCGTGGTTGCTAGGTTGCAACCTCATAGGAAGGTGTAGCTCCAAACATTAGTTTTGGAAAAAAGTTGCACGATATAGTAATAAAGTTGCACAATACAGTAATAGAGTTGCACAATATATCATCAAAGTTGGCATGAAAAAAATTTCATCAAAACATACCCATGCGGGATCTAGTTTCAAAGATCTCGTCGCGAGGATTCCAATAGTGAAAACGGATCTAAATTCCGAAGCATGGTTTAAAAGATATAGCTTTTTAAAAATTTGAAAACCCGAATAAATGGACATGCGCATCCATGAAATAATGTGGTGTCTTGCCCATGTGACCATCCTATTAGTACATGCCACATCATGAATAAAGACAAAATTTAGACCACAAAACTACATGCATGCGTGTGTAAGACCGGCCGCTCGTTTCCTCTAATTAGTGCATATGCACTTTTTAGAATTTAGGCTGTATGTATTATAGGGTATGACCACGCATTGCACGAGAAATGAAATCTCTCAAGCAATCTCCAATTTACATCACACAAACTTGTAGCTTGCTAGTAACAACTTTGGTTTCGACCACATAATGGCATGCATGCATGCACACGTGTACAGGGAAGTAGAAGGTCACTATGTTATATTTATGACGAGAATATTCAGTTTGTCAGCAAATGTGTGTTTTCTTTCAAAAAGGGGATTGCGTCGGCCACTGCATTAGGCTGGTCGTAATGGGAGTATCGTAGGTACTACCCCCGTTTCAGTTTACAAGTCCTACACGTATATCTAGGTTGTCAATTTTATCACCTTAATATAAACTATATAACACAAAAATTATACGGTTTGAAAATAGAACATCTGAAGTTTATATTGATATATTTTTTGTAATATATGACTTGTATTAGGTTGGTCAAATTGACGACCTAAAGGCACGCGCACGCCCTGTAAACTGAGAGAGAGGTAGTAGTATCATGCATGCCAAGTAGGCAATTTTGATGATGTGGCATAGCATTAAATGAAGAAAGAGATGGTTGAGTATCATATCATGATACCGTATCATAATAAATGCAATGCTACTATGTGTCATGCATGGCAATAAATAAAGTCATCTATGATACTAGTACATGATACTATGCATTAGGGAGATAATATCACACACTAGTATCATATGCATAATACTAACTTATGATACTACCCATTACAAGCAGCCTTATTGTGATGCACGCATCCATCTTTAATAGTACAATGTATCAAGCATTCGAGAAAGTCGAAACAAAAAATAAAAATCAAGGCCCCCCTGCTGCTGATGGCCTCACCAAGCAGGAGCGCGATCAACGAATCAGAGCGTTCCCGATTCCCCTTCAGCCGCCTGCCGCCCAGAGACAGTTGTCATGAGGCATGATTATGATCCCACCCTGGTGCTAATCACAACTTCCATCGATCCCGTTAGGGACCTTTTCTATCAAATCCCCAGCCAGATCGCCCCACCACCCAGCCGTGGCTTGAGTGGATCCTCTATGCTCGGTTGTCGTTTCACTGTAGGCTTCGCCCACCTTCGCTGTTGCAGAGAATCCTAGGGGCGTGTCGTCGGGTGGGGCACCATCCATGGGGGAAACCATCCAATCTGCGCACTGCCCGCCGCTCATCGTGGGGTGCAGTGTGGGTCCGCCGTGGGTTTATCGCCGATGGTCCCGTTAGTAATAACTCGGCGTCAGTTTCCGCTCAACGCTGCTGACATATGGGCCTAGAAGATGCTGACGTGGATGCTTACATGTGGGACCAGGCGTTGTTTTTTGGTGACGATGTGTCGTCTGACCGGTCAATGGTTCTGACATGTGGGCCCATTATTGTGCTGATGTGGATGCTGGCGGGCGGGTCCATACGTGGGTGACGTGGCTTCTTAGATGTGGACCATACACTTTTGACGCCGTTCATGACCGTCGTAGTACTTTGGCGTACTCAATTCATATTATATTGTAATTGGTGGTCACATTTTGATACAATATTGATTTCTTAAAATAAATTTAATATGAATTTGTGCAAAATTTGAGTTTCGATCCAAATTCAGCAATCACTGCTTTTAGTAAACCGCAACCTTAACAATTGTTAAACACACTATACAAGACATTACAATACCAAACCATCAGCCACAGCTGCAAAATGAAAACTAAACACATATGACTTAGTTGTGTTGCTCACATATCATAGGATGGGTCAGGTTCTTGTTGTTTGCTCTACGGGCGCAGTGTTCATTGATTCAAGATGGTTATGCAGATATAACATGCCCAATTTCAGACTTTCAATTTCGGCCTGTTGCTCTGGCAGGGCCTTCTTGACACCTTCTAGAACTTTTTTGTGGTATGCAAGGGTAATCTTCACGGATTGTTGGTAACGCTGCATATCTCGCACGAGATCCTTCGCAACTACATGTTCTAGCTCACGCTCTTCCACTAGTAGAAAATAGGGCTTTGGTTGAGGTCCGGGTAAGGGCATTAATCCCAGTTCACTCACGAACTGGGACCAACGGGGGCATCAGTTCTGGTTCATGAGGCCAGGGCGCCGGCCGGGCCTCGGGGGCCATTGGTCCCGGTTCATCTGACACTTTTGGTCCCGGTTACAGACACGAATCGGGACCAATGGGCCTTGCTCCTGGCCCAACATCTTTAGTCCTGGTTGGTGGCTGGAACCGGGACCAAATGTCAGTCTTCTGTCCCGGTTCTAGCCACCAACCGGGACTAAAGAGATCCCTATATATACACCCGCCCCTGCCCGCGAACAGAGCCACTGCTCTGTTTCTTTGGCCGGCTGTGGGAGAGGTGTGTGTTGCTCTAGCTCACCTCCTATGCACATGAGGTGTTCGATGAAATGCCCGAGCCACACTTAAGCTTTCTTCTCTCGAAGCTCCTTGTCCAAGCTCCATTTTTCTCAAAATTTGTCTAGGTTTGGCGGTCTGTCCTGTCCCGTCCCCTCCTCACTGCCCCGTGCCGATCTCGTCGCCGGCACCACCGTGGTGAGCCTCCTGTTCTTATCTTCTTTCTAAACGAAAAAATTCTTACTTGTATGATTTAGATAGATACTTGTATAATTTTCTTACTTTTATTATTGTTTGTTATTATATAGTGCGATGGTTTTGGTATCCGCCCCCGTCGGCCCTTGTCCTGTCTATGATTCGGATGCGGTATATATTATATATCTTTTATAACTATTTGTTTCATTTAGTGTTTATGACAATTATGCCGACCAACATGACATAGATGTTTTTATCTAGGAGGTATGTGAACCGGAAATTCCAACCGACCCTCTTGTTGAGAGGTTAAATTTAGTTGAAAACAAAACAATTACTTGAAGAAAAAATTGAAAAGAATTGAGGAGGATAAGATGAAATTGGAGTTGCATGTTGCGGATGTCGTCGGTGATCACTAGATCAAGATGGATGCAATGCGCTTGAAGCTTAGAAAGATTAGAAAATATGCCATTCATACTGAGGCTTGGTATCATTATGTCGTTGGATCAATTGTTACCTTAGTTGTGATTATGATCGCATTTGTTATTGCATTTAAATTTTTTACATAGTTTCATTGTATGGTTTAATTAAATGCTCTAGAGAGCTATATGTTGTTCAATGAAAACTATATATGAACTTTATGTATTTATTTTTTCAGTAATAACATTTGATCACTACTGTACTTTGGTTTTAATGTGATTATGAACTTCTATTAATTTGGTCACTTCTCTATTCCTGATGTTCTATAATGGTTTTTGACACGCTTAATTATATATAATGCACGCAGATGAACCGACAATGGATGTATGGTGACAAACACACCTTCAAGTACATTAAGGGTGTGCATAATTTTCTCGAAGTGGTTGAGGCAAACAAGCAGAATGGTTTTATGTGTTGTCCATGCCCTATCTATGGGAATACGAAGTCTTACTCTGACTCGAAAACCCTTCACATCTACCTGCTTGAGAAGGGTTTCATACAACACTATAATGTTTGGACTAAGCACGAAGAAAGAGGGGTTATGATGGAAGACAATAAAGAAGAAGAGGATGATGCCAACTATCCGCCCCCTGAGTACAGTGATGCTGCAATGGGGGAAGCTGAAGATCAAGAGGAACCAGACGATGTGCCCGATGATGATCTTCGCTGGGTCATTGTTGATGCAAAGAGCCAATGCCAAAGTGAAAGGGAGAAGTTAAAGTTCGCTCGCATGTTAGAGGATCACAAAAAAGGGTTGTACTCAAATTGCGAAGATGGCAACACAAAGCTCGGTACCACACTGGAATTGCTGCAATGGAAGGTAGACAATGGTGTATCTGACAATAGGTTTGAGAAGCTACTGAAAATATTGAATAAGAAGCTTCCAAAGGATAATGAATTGCCCGACAATACAAACGGAGCAAAGAAGGTTCTATGCCCTCTAGGATTGGAGGTGCAGAAGATACATGCATGCCCTAATGACTGCATCCTCTACCGCGGTGCGTATGAGGATTTGTACGCATGCCCGATATGCGGTGCATTGCGATATAAGATCAGACAAGATGACCCTGGTGATGTTGAGGGGGAGCGCCCCAGGAAGAGGGTCCTGCCAAGGTGATGTGGTTTTCTCCTATAATACCACGGTTGAAATGTCTGTTTAGAAACAAAGAGCATACCAAGTTGATGCGATGGCACAAAGAGGACCGTAAGAAAGACAAGAAGTTGAGAGCACCCGCTGACGGGTTGGAGTGGAGAAAAATCGAGAGAACATGGGGGGACTTTGTAGGTGAGGCAAGGAACATATGGTTTGGTTTAAGCGTGGATGGCATTAATCCTTTTGGGGAGCAGAGCAGCAATCATAGCACCTGGCCCATGACTCTATGTATCTATAACCTTCCTCCTTGGTTGTGCATGAAGCGGAAGTTCATTATGATGATAGTGACCATCCCATGCCCTAAGCAACCCGACAACGACATTGATGTGTACCTAGGGCCATTAGTTGAAGAACTTTTACAGCTGTGGAATGGAAAAGGTGTACCTGTGTGGGATGAGCACGACCAGGAGGAATTTGACCTACATGCATTGCTGTTTGTAACCATCAATGATTGGCCAGCTCTCGGTATCCTTTTATGACAAACAAACAAGGGATAGCACGCATGCACGCACTGTTTAGATGACACCGAAAGTATATATTTGGACAAATGTAGGAAGAATGTGTACCTGGGACATCGTCGATTTCTTCCGACCAACCATCAATGTTGAAAGAAAGGCAAGAATTTCAAAGGCGAGGAGGATCACTGGAAGAAGCCCGCCGTCCGTACTGGTGATCAAATACTTGCTATGGTCAATGATTTACATGTAACCATTGGAAAGAGTCCCGGCGGACTATCTGTTTCGAATGACGCTGAGGGACGCGCACCCATGTGGAAGAAGAAATCTATATTTTGGGACCTACCGTATTGGAAAGACTTAGAGGTCCGCTCTGCAATCGACATGATGCACGTGACGAAGAATCTTTGCGTGAAACTGCTAGGCTTCTTGGGCGTGTATGGGAGGACAAAAGATACACCGGAGGCACGGGAGGACCAGCAACGTGTGCACAAAAAAGACGACATGCCTCCAAAGCAGTATGAAGGTCCTGCCAGCTACTCTCTTACCAAAGAAGAGAAGGAAATCTTCTTTGAGTGCCTGCTCAGTATGAAGGTCCAGTCTAGCTTCCTATCGAATATAAAGGGAATAATAAATATGGTAGAGAAAAAGTTTCAGAACCTAAATTCTCATGACTGCCACGTGATTATGATGCAACTGCTTCTGGTTTCATTGAGGGGCATCTACCGTAAAATGTTCGATTAGCCATTATGAAGCTATGTGCATTACTCATTGCAATCTCTTAGAAGGTAATTGATATAGAAATCCTACCAAGGTTAAGGAGTGATTTGGTGCAATGTCTTGTCAGTTTCGAGCTGGTCTTCCCACCATCCTTCTTCAATATCATGATGCACGTCCTAGTTCATCTAGTCGACGAGATTGCTATTCTGGGCCCTGTATTTCTACCCAATATGTTCCCCTTTGATAGGTTCATGGGAGTCTTAAATAAATATGCTCGTAACCGTGCCAGGCCAGAAGGAAGCATCTCCGCGGGCCAACAAACAGCGATGGTCATTGGGTTTTGTGTTGACTTCATTCCTGACCTTAAGAAGATTGGTCGCCCTCAATCACGGTATGAGGGGAGACTGACTGGAAAAGGCACGCTAGGAGTGGACTCAATAATATGTAGGTGATAACCCACAAGTATAGGGGATCGCAACAGTTTTCGAGGGTAGAGTATTCAACCCAAATTTATAGATTCAACACAAGGGGAGCCAAAGAATATTTGTAAGTATTAGCAACTGACCTGTCAATTCAGTCACACTTGGAGATTAATTATCTGCAGCAAGATGATCAGTATCACAGTAATATGATAGGTTTGATAGTAGTAGAAATAGAAATAGCAACAGTAACAATGATAGCAGTAGTTTTGTAGCAAGTGCAACAGTAATGATAGCAGTAGTAACTTAGCAGAAATAATATGATAGAAATTCGTAGGCATTGGATCGTTGATTTGTTGGATAATATTCATCATGTGACAATCATAACCTAGGGCGATGCAGCACTAGATCCAGTTCATAAATATAATGTAGGCATGTATTCCGTAAATAGGCATACGTGCTTACGGAAAGAACTTGCATTACATCTTTTGTCCTACCCTCCCGTGGCAACGGGGTCCAATTGGAAACTAAGGGATATTAAGGCCTCCTTTTAATAGAGAACTGGAACAAAGCATTAACACATGGTGAATACATGAACTCCTCAAACTACGGTCATCACCGGGAGTGGTCCTGACTATTGTCACTCCGGGGTTGCCGGGTCATAACACGTAGTAGGTGACTATAACTTGCAAGATCGGATCTAGAACATGGATACAATAGTGATAACATAAATGGTTCAGATCTGAAATCATGGCACCCGAGCACAAAATGACAAGCATTAAGCATGGCAAAGTCATAGCAACATCAATCTCAGAAGATAGGGGATACTAGGGATCAAGCCCTAACAAAACTAAGTGGATTACAAGATGAATCTCATCCAACTCCTCACCGACCAGCGAGCCTACGAAGGAATTACTCACTCCCGGTGGGGAGAATCATGGAATTGGCGATGGAGAAGGGTTGGTGATCATGAAGAACGAAGATACCCCTCTCCGGAGCCCCAAACAGACTCTAGATCTGGCCTCCCGATGAAGAACAAAAGGTGATGGCAGCTCCGTCTCATGGATCGTGATAATTCTTTCGCCCTGATTTTTTCTAGAAAAATAGGATTTTATAGCGTCGGTTTCACAGTCTGCGGGGCCACCAGGTGGGGACAACCCACCTAGGCGCACATGGGGTGGGGGGGGGGGGCAGGCGCGCCCTGGTGGGTTGTGACCACCCAGGTGCCCCCTCAAGTGTCTCTTGGCTCCATAAATTCTCTATTATTGTATAAAAAGACCTCGCAAAGTTTCGTTCCATTTCGAGAACTTTTATTTCTGCACAAAAACAACACCATGGTAGTTCTGCTGAAAACAACGTCAGTCCAGGGCTAGTTTCATTCAAATCATGCAAATTAAAGTCCAAAAGAAGAGGAAAAACGTTAGGAAAAGTAGATACGTTGGAGACATATCAACGCCCCCAAGCTTAAACCTTTGCTTGTCATCAATCAATTCAGTTGATAAACTTAAAGTGAAAAAGAAAAACTTTTACGAACTCTTTTGCTCTTGTTTCTGAAAGTGCAACTATCCCTGGGTGGTTTTGGTAATTCCTAACAACATATAGCACACTGAGCTAACATTATTCCAAGATTAATATTTCAGGAAAAGCTCAACAAATGGCATGGCATGGATGAGGAAAGTGGATCCCTCAAAATTCTAAGGACATAAAGTTTGGCTCAAGCTTGAAGCTCAAGACTCTATATTTTATATTTTAGTGATCCAAGATCACATTGAGTCTATAGGAAAAGCCAATACTATCAAGGAGGGATGAGGTGTTGCTTAATGGCTTGCTTGCTCAAAGTGCTTAGTGATATGCTCCAAAATCCTCTACTACTCTCCCACATCCGCATATGACCTAAACCAAAAGTCAAACTCGGCCCCACCGATTCTTTCTATCCGGCGCCACCGAGTTTCAAATGTCATAGCCACTACCACAAACCCTAGGCAAATCGGTCTCACCGATAGGGATCTCGGTCTCATCGAGATGGGATTGTAATCTCTCTATTTCCCTTCGTAATGTTTCGGTCTCACCAGATGAGCGAATCGGTTCCACCGAGTTTACCTGACCAATTCTCTGGTTAGCTTATTACCAAAATCGGTCCCACCGAGTTTGTGTAATCGGTCACACCGAGATTACGTTATGCCCTAACCCTAACCATATCGGTCCTACCAAGTTACATCTCAGTCCCACCGAAAATCCTAACGGTCACTAGGTTTGCTGAATCGGTCCGACCGAGTTTAACCATTCGGTCCCACCGAGTTTGGAAAATTGTGTGTAACGGTTAGAATTTGTGTGGAGGCTATATATACCCCTCCACCCACTCTTCATTCGTGGAGAGAGCCATCAGAACATACCTACACTTCCAATACACATTTTCTGAGAGAGAACCACCTACACTGGTGTTGAGGTCAAGATATTCCATTCCAACCATATGAATCTTGATCTCTAGCCTTCCCCAAGTTGCTTTCCACTCAAATCTTCTTTCCACCAAATCCAAATCCTGTGAGAGAGAGTTGAGTGTTGGGGAGACTATCATTTGAAGCACAAGATCAAGGAGTTCATCATCAACACACCATTTGTTACTTTTTGGAGAATGGTGTCTCCTAGATTGGCTAGGTGTCACTTGGGAGCCTCCAACAAGATTGTGGAGTTGAACCAAGGAGTTTGTAAGGGCAAGGAGATCGCCTACTTCGTGAAGATCTACCGCTAGTGAGGCAAGTCCTTCGTGGGCGACGGCCGTGATGGAGTAGACAAGGTTGCTTCTTCGTGGACCCTTCGTGGGTGGAGCCCTCCATGGACTCGTGCAACCGTTACCCTCCGTGGGTTGAAGTCTCCATCAACGTGGATGTACGATAGCACCACCTATCGGAACCACGACAAAACATCCGTGTCTCCAATTGCGTTTGAATCCTCCAAACCCTTCCCTTTGCATTCTTGCAAGTTGCATGCTTTACTTTCCGCTGCTCATATACTCTTCTGCATGCTTGCTTGAATTGTGTGGAGATTGCTTGACTTGTGCTAAGATAGCTAAAATCTGCCAAGAACTAAAATTGGGAAAAGGCTAGATTTTTATTTGGTCAAGTAGTCTAATCACCCCCCTCTAGACATACTTTCGATCCTACAAGTGGTATCAGAGCTTTGGTCTCCATTTGCTTTGATTTCCATAGCTTTTGGTGATCATAGCCTTGGTTTCACAACCTAGGAGAGTATGGCGTCTAGCGAGGGTAATTATCACCGTAGAGGTCCTTACTTTGATGGCACTAATTTTGCTAGTTGGAAGCATAATATGAAAATGCATATTCTTGGATATAACCCCGCCGTTTGGGCTATTGTGTGTATTGGATTGCAAGGTGAATTCTTTGATGGGAAAGAACCAAACCATGAAGCTACCGCAGAAGAGTTGAAGATGCTGCAATACAACGCTCAAGCTTGTGATATCCTCTTCAACAGATTGTGCCCCGAAGAATTCAACAAATTAGCCGTCTTGAGAATGCAAAGGAAATTTGGGATACTTTGATTGATATGCACGAAGGTACCGACTCCGTCAAGGAATCCAAATTGGATGTGCTTCAAAGTCAACTTGACAAGTTCAAAATGGAGGATGGTGAAGGTGTCGCTGAAATGTACTCTAGGCTTGCTCTTATCACAAATGAGATTGCCGGCTTATGGAGTGAAGAGATGACCGATAGATTCATCATCAAGAAGATCCTAAGAGCCTTGGATGGAAAATATGATACCGTGTGCACATTGATCCAAATGATGCCCAATTACAAAGATCTCAAGCCAACGGAAGTCATCGGAAGAATTGTTTCTCATGATATGTCACTCAAGGATAAAGAGGAACTTCACAACAAATCAAGTGGTGCTTGCAAAGCCTCATGTGAAGCCCCCACATCATCGAGTGAGAAACAAAACTTCAATGAAGAATTGAGCTTAATGGTGAAGAACTTCAACAAGTACTACAAGAGTAGAAGCAAAGAGAGAAGCTCCAAGTCAAGGTCCAACAATGACAAAAGATCTTCTAGTCGAGAGCGAAACTGCTACAATTGTGGAAGGCCCGGACACTATTCCAATGAGTGTACGCCCCCCTACAAGAGAAGAGAAGAATCACCATCTAGAGAAAGAAGGAGTAGAGATGATCGTTATGAACGAAGACCCTCATGGAGAAGCAAGGATTTGGAAAGAAAGGACAAGTCATCAAGGAGCTACACAAAAGGAAGACATCAAGCTCATGTTGGTGAATGGGTATCCGGCTCCGACTCCGAAAACCACTCCGAGAGAAGCTATCACTCCGACTCCGAATATACTCAAGATGAAGGTGTTGCCGGTCTAGCACTTGTGACAACCAACTCCTACGACATATTTGACTCACCAAATGAATGAGTTGGAACATGCTTCATGGCTAAAGGCCCAAAGGTATCACACCCCGAGTATGTTGATTTCAATAGTGATGAAGATGACTTGTTAGGTGATGATGATTTACTTGTTGACAACTCTAGTGATGAATACTATGATGAAACGTCAATTAATCATGCTAATCAAGATAAAACGAATGACAATGATAAGGAGAAGATTGAGTCTCTAACTAAAGAACTAAACACTCTTAAGTTAGCTCATGAAACTGTCTTAGGAGATCATCGAGAACTTTTAAGGACTCATGAGAAATTACGCTTTGAAAAGCTCAACCTTGAGCAAGAGCATGAGTTCTTAAAAGCAATCAATGATGATCTTTGTAAGAAAAGTTCTTCTTACATTGCCAAGCGTTTACTCTTACCCACTTACATGCCTCAAGTCAAGTCTAGTAACAAGAACAAGAAAGATTCTTCCTCTAGTAGTAACAATAATCATGCTAAATCCAATATTGTTGCTTCTAGTAGTTCTCTTGATTCCACTAATGATTCTCTTAGCCAAGTTACACTTGAGCAAGAAAATAGATTATTGAAGGGAATTATAGAGAAATGTGTTTACAAGAGCCTTGCCGAAAGTAAGCAATTCGAGGAAATTGTACGCATGCAAGGAAGGCACTGGAAGAATCAAGGTGTTGGTTTTGAACGAAAGTTCAATGCCAATGGAGTTGAGTGGGAAGAAGATCAATACCCCAAGAAGAAGTTTGTTCCTCAACAAGAGAAGTATGATCCTACTTCTCTCAAAGGGACACAAGCTCAAGATGATCTTCCACCACAAGACCACAAGAAAAAAGGCAAGGACAAGCTTCAAGAGGAAATTGATGCATTTGAAGAAGCTCCTAAGGCCTTGGTCAAGTGGGTTCCCAAGACTACTTCAAGTTCCACTTCATCAAGTACAACTAGAACACCGAGGATTCCCATCAAGATGGTGTGGATCCCGAAGAAGAAGAACTAGAGAGTTCTTGAGGGTGACTCCACCAACATACTTCACTCTTATCATCTTGGCAAGAACAAGTGCAATCAACTTCCACATCTTGCACTAGTTCAAGGAGTCACAAACCCTCTTGTTGGTAAGACAAGGGACAAGGTAACCTAAAAGCTTTCATAGACATCATCTTGTGTGTGCATCACTCTATGTCTATGGATATCCTTGTTTGTTCCTTGTGGGACTAACCCGTGTAGGTATTGAAAGTGCAACTCACTCCAATGGATAGCTCCAAATGATCTACATCAACATTGAGCATCCACATCTTCAACATCTACATGAAGTCATCATCGACAAAACCCAAGGTTAGTTCATCCCTCTTAGGGGGGATCTCACATCTAGGGGGAGCTTTACTCTAAGAATTGAGCTAAAGCAACTCTAATGGTATGAACACAACAATGCTTTATGTAAAAGTGGTAACCCCACTTGTGCTTAAATGATGAGTATGACCTATGATCAAATGTTCTCATTTGACGCCTAAGTCAATATACTCATATATAGATGACCTAGTCATCGCAATTGTTTGATAGATGCTAGAATTGGTTGTGCATGCTCTGCCACATATTTCAATTGCCATTTTATTGTGTGAGCATGTTGATTGCATATTTTACTCATTCGAGGACATCCACTTGTTGTTTTGATTGATTGGTTTTCTTTTCTTTTGCCAAGTGGATGGACAAGAATGCCTAAGAACCCTCTCTAGCTATCTATGCTTTTCTCGTCTCAAACTCTATTCATGCTACATCACAAATTTGATCAAGTCAGATTCGAACCACTCTGTGTCAGGAGCACTCGAAGTCCCCGATTCGTCATAGACTTAAACTTCCAAAACTTCTTTGTGCTTTTCGGTCTGACCGATTCCTCCATTTCGGTCATACCGAGATCACTAAGTCGATCTAGGTTTTCAATCTCGGTGCAACCGATTTAAACCTTTCGGTCACACCGAGTTTCAGCAACTGCTTGCAGTTATGAATCTCGGTGCCACCGAGTTGTTCCACTTGGTCACACCGACAGGGTCGGGATATATATACTCACGGGCAAAATTTTGGAAATTTCTCCAAAACCCCTTCGCCCGCGCATAGCTCGCTCTGCCTCCTGGGTCTCTGGATCGTCCTCCTCGTCGCCAGCCGCCTCCTGTCGCTGGTCTGCGCCGCCGTCAATAGAATTCTTCCCCGCCGTTGCCGCCATAGCGAGTTCATCGCCGAACTAGGGTATGGACTCGATCACAGTGCTATCCCCGTCCGATTCATAGCACATTGTGTTCATTATGATTCTTACCACGATTGAAACGATCTTATCTAGTCAAAACACTCCGTAGATTAGAGTTGAATTGAAAATCTAGGGTTAGGTTTCCGCCGAAACCATCTCGGACCCACCGAGTTGTGGAACTCGGTACCACCGATTCGGCTCAGGCCATTGCACATGTAATTTTCGGTCTAACCGAGAATTGCAAATCGGTGTGACCGAGTTCAGGACTTTGTGAAACCCTAGCAGTCTCGGTGCCACCGAACTGTGACTCGGTCTGACCGAGTTCACTAGTTTAGGTTCCAACAGCTGCTTCGATATCACCGAGTTTACAAATCGATTGATCCGAAATGCTTTCTGTGGAAAACTAAAACTAAGTTTTTGACTCATTCTTTTGCAAAAACCTCTGCATTTTGTGATGCTCATCCACTCTATCTTATCTATATCTATTCACAGGGTCTGCTGTCAGTGTTTGCAATATGTCTGATCAGAGTGACAGCCAGAACAGGTCAGAGGAGCAGGTTCACCTAAGTGAGGGCACTAGTCCCTCTAGCAGTTCAGATGATGGTAGCAGGAGCACCCCAAGCAACTTGCCCAAAGCTGCCACCAGAACAAGGAAGAAGAAAACTTCAGAGTCTGAGGATGAAGACTATGTGGCCACTGAGGATGATGCCACATCAAAGAAGAAAGTGCTTAAGAAGAAATATGGCACAGCTGCTTCAACCAAGCCAGGTCTGAAGACCAAGAGGTCAGCAGGGAGACAGCCAATGTCTAAAGCCACAGCCTCCTCTCAAGCATCTTTGGAATCTCAACCCAAAGAGGCTACTGCAGAAGGGAAGAAGAGGAAGGAGAGGATCAAAAAGACCACTGCTAGAGTTCTTGGGAGATCCTCAATCATGAGAGATTCTGAAGAGGAAGAGGAAGAAGAGGTTGCTGCACCAGCACCTAAGGCCCAGAAGCTTATGGGTGATGCTATCAGGACAGGGGCTGCTTCATCAAAGCCCAAAGAAGCAACCAAAGCAGCCTCCAAGCCCAAGAGTGCACCTAAGAGGAATACTAGGAGTATACCAGCTGCTGAGAAGAACAAGGCCCCAGTGCCCGAAGTTGCTGCTGATGAAGATGATGAAGGACAAGTCCTGAGGAAGCTCAAACCCAAGATTCCAGACCACAATGATGCTCATCCTGTGGCTGAGAACATGAAGATCAAGAGAGACTCAGGACTGAGGAAATGGAGAGAGACAGACCCATATGGTACAAGAAGAAGAACTGCTGTTGATTACAGGTTCCACACAAAGGAACATCAAGATTTCTATGAGACAGTGCTACTGGACAAGAAGCCTATAGTGTGTGAAATGAGGTGGGTCGACTGGAAGTATATCAAGGAAAATGAGGAACACTATCCTGGTGTGTTTGACAGCTTCAGTGCTTGTGGAGTTGTAGACTTTGTTGGGCAGAAGCTCACAAAGTGGAATGAGGAGCTCATAATGCAATTCTACTCCACAACACACTTCTATCCAGATGGCAGGATAGTATGGATGTCTGAAGGTACAAGGTACCACTCAACTATTGAGGAATGGGCAAATCTGATCAATGCTCCTAAGGAATAAGAAGATGACTTGGATGTCTATGCCAAGAAGAAGATAGATCACAACTCTATGGCAAACATGTACAGGGAGATTCCTGAAGATGATCTTGAGACTCACCAGTTTGGGTCAGTAAAACACTTGCTGTCAGGGCTGCCTACAATCAATTGGATCCTTAGGCACACTCTCTTGCCCAAGTTTGGTGATCACAAAATGATCAGAGGCCATGCAATTAACTTGCTACATATATTTGATGTGCCACAGAAGTTCAAGGTCATGAGCCTTATAGTTGAGACTATCAAGAGGACTGTAGTTGACTAGAAAAGAAGTTGTGGATATGCCCCACAGATCCAGGAGTTGATAAATTCAAAGATGGGCACAGGCACATACTTGTTGGATAAGGAACACTTGCCTATCTATCCCGACTTTGAGGACAATCAAGTTGTGATGAATGAGAATGAACCATCATCAGTACAAGCTCAAGAGAAAAAGGAGAAAGCAAAGAAAGAGAAGGCTGCCAAGATGCCAACTCAAGAGGAGGCATCTGAGTACTTTTTGAAAAGCAAGCAGGACCAGCTTGGTTACTTGATATCATCAACTCTGAGGATTGAGAAGGGAATGGCCACCCTGACTCAAAACCAGGAGAGCTTGGAAAGAATCGTGGAACAAAAATTCTATGATTTAGATGTCAAAGTAACTGAGATTCAGTCAGTTGTGGAGCAGCTACAGGATGACATGCAGGAGAGGAAGGGCAGAACAACCACTGATGCATTTGCGAGAGTGCCTAGAGCTCAGAGATCAACTGCAGTGCCAGTAACAGACACCAGAGTCACTTCATCTGCACCAGCTACAGCTCCAGCGCAACCAGCTCCAGCACCAACTCCATCAGCTCCATCTACTTTGAGTGAAGCCTTCGTCCTTGGCGTTCTCCGGACACCACCACCTGAAGACCAAGCCTGAGAGACATTTTAGTGCTATGCATTTTCTATGAACTTTTTGGTAACTTGTTGCCAAAGGGGGAGAAAAATGTATAGATCATAGGCTTCGAGAGAGAGAGTTTGCTTTTGTTCTCTCTTGCTTTGGTGGTTGAACTTTGTTTGTCTTTTGATTGCTAGAGATACTATGCTATTATCTGTGAGACATTGATGATCATGTGGTTGATCATAAGCTACACTTATGCTTGTTAGATGATATTATCTTACTTATCTTTATATGATCATTCACTTTGCTTGGTGATGAGTGCATGTATTTAATTCTTATCATTTTGAGCACTCCACCAAGATGTATGTGACATGGAAGAGTAACCCATGATCCTAACTCATTGTGCATTTGCAGTCCAAAGCAAATCTTAAGATATGCACAAATTTAGGGGGAGCTCTTGCTTTTCACATACTTCTCAAAGCGACAATATCTTTCACTCTTATTATCATTTGTCGAAGCTTTGATCTATATGTTGTCATCAATTACCAAAAAGGGGGAGATTGAAAGTACAACTATCCCTGGGTGGTTTTGGTAATTCCTAACAACATATAGCTCATTGAGCTAACATTATTCCAAGATTAATATTTCAAGAAAAGCTCAACGAATGGCATGGCATGGATGAGGAAAGTGGATCCCTCAAAATTCTAAGGACATAAAGTTTGGCTCAAGCTTGAAGCTCAAGACTCTATATTTTATATTTTAGTGATCCAAGATCACATTGAGTCTATAGGAAAAGCCAATACTATCAAGGAGGGATGAGGTGTTGCTTAATGGCTTGCTTGCTCAAAGTGCTTAGTGATATGCTCCAAAATCCTCAACTACCCTCCCACATCCACATATGACCTAAACCAAAAGTCAAACTCGGCCCCAACGATTCATTCTATCCGGCGCCACCGAGTTTCAAATGTCATAGCCACTGCTACAAACCCTAGGCAAATCGGTATCACCGATAGGGATCTCGGTCTCACCGAGATGGGATTGTAATCTCTCTGTTACCCTTCGTAACGTTTCGGTCTTACCGAGATGAGCGATCGGTCCCACCGAGATTGCAATGTAAAATCTCTGTTTCCCTTTTGTAACATTTCGTTCTCACCGAGATGAGCGAATCGGTGCCACCGAGTTTACCTGACCAACTCTCTGGTTAGCTTATTACCAAAATCGGTCCCACCGAGTTTGTGTAATCGGTCACACCGAGATTATGTTATGCCCTAACCCTAACCATATCGGTCCTACCGAGTTGCATCTCAGTCCCATCGAAAATCCTAACGGTCACTCGGTTTGCTGAATCGGTCCGACCTAGTTTAACCATTCGGTCCCACCGAGTTTGGCAAATTGTGTGTAACGGTTAGATTTTGTGTGGAGGATATATATACCCCTCCACCCACTCTTCATTCGCGGAGAGAGCCATCAGAACATACGTACACTTCCAATACACATTTTCTGAGAGAGAACCACCTACACTTGTGTTGAGGTCAAGATATTCCATTCCAACCATATGAATCTTGATCTCTAGCCTTCCCCAAGTTGCTTTCCACTCAAATCTTCTTTCCACCAAATCCAAATCCTGTGAGAGAGAGTTGAGTGTTGGGGAGACTATCATTTGAAGCACAAGAGCAAGGAGTTCATCATCAACACACCATTTGTTACTTCTTGGAGAGTGGTGTCTCCTAGATTGGCTAGGTGTCACTTGGGAGCCTCTGACAAGATTGTGGAGTTGAACCAAGGAGTTTGTAAGGGCAAGGAGATCGCCTACTTCATGAAGATCTACCGCTAGTGAGGCAAGTCCTTCGTGGGCGATGGCCGTGATGGAATAGACAAGGTTGCTTCATCATGGACCCTTCGTGGGTGGAGCCCTCCGTGGACTCGCGCAACCGTTACCCTCCGTGGGTTAAAGTCTCCATCAACATGGATGTACGATAGCACCACCTATCGGAACCACGACAAAACATCCGTGTCTCCAATTGCGTTTGAATCCTCCAAACCCTTCCCTTTGCATTCTTGCAAGTTGCATGCTTTACTTTCCGCTGCTCATATACTCTTTTGCATGCTTGCTTGAATTGTGTGGAGATTGCTTGACTTGTGCTAAGATAGCTAAAATCTGCCAAGAACTAAAATTGGGAAAAGGCTAGATTTTTATTTGGTCAAGTAGTCTAATCACCCCCCCTCTAGACATACTCTCGATCCTACAGTTTGCATAAATAAGCTTAAACATCACCCAGGTTTTCAGCCAATATTATAACTAACCATGTTGACAATAACTCTTAAAAATTATATTAACTCATATCAATGACATAATCAGCTAGCGAGCGATAATAAGATATCTCAAATAGCAACACGTTGTCAAAACAACCATGACATAATATGACAATAGTGGTATCTCGCTAGCCCTTTCTGAGACCGGAAAACATAAATGCAAAGCACCTCCAAAGTTCAAGCAACGACTAAACATTGTAATTCATGGTAGAAAAGATCCAGTCAGGATGCACCCAACATTAGCTACACACAATGCATCAACATGATAATAGTGCTCTCAGGTGATGACACAACATAAAAGTAACTAGATAGTCCCTTCGTAGAGGGAAGCTGTGATTTGCAGTGGTGCCAGAGCTCAAGTTTTTAAAACAGAGGTAAATGATATTTTGAGACATGCACCCTTCTTGTTTACTTCACGACCACCAGTTATCAATATCTTCCATGCTAAGCATGCTAGTGGTGGTTCCCAAGCGATAAAAGTAAATGTTTACTCCCCCTCCACCAACAATCACACTCCACGACTTGTCCGAAACAACGGGTGCCGTCCATACCAACAACAGTCCTGGGGGTGTTTTGTTTAATTATTTGCATTTTGAGTTTAGGATTGGGAATCCCTATTACCGCCCTTTTCTCATGCAATGGCAAGTGAATAAAAACTCAACCTGAGAATAACCCGCTTAGCATGGAAGATACCGACCACCACCTATCGCTCCTTGAATGATCTAGGCACACAAAAAGGATATTTATTTGAAGTTTTTAGAGGTGGCACAAGCAAATTTACTTAGGACGGCAGGGTAATACCTCATATAGGTAGGTATGGTGGACTCATCTGGAATAACTTGGGTTCAAGGTTTTTGATGTACAAGAAGAATTCCCACTTAGTACAGGCAGAGGCTAGCAAATAGGTTGAGAAGCGGCAAGCTAGAGAGCAACAACGGTCATGAACATGCATTATGCATAAGTAACATTGGACACTAGCATGAGTAGGATATGAACACCATGAACAAAAATATCATAGAGGCTATGTTGGTTTTGATTCAATTACATGCATGAACATGTGCCAAGTCAAGCCACTCTAACATTTAGAGGAGGATACCATATCATCATACCACATCACAATCATTATAACATAATGTTGATATCCAAGATAAATCAGTATCTACTCCTAGCTACTTATGCATGGCATGAGAAACTATAATATCTAATTATCATTGCAAACTTGTTTGATCATAATGGGTTGAAGCATGGATACTAGGTTAAACCTATTTACAAAAACATAATAAGTTGAGTTCATACCCGTTTCTCTCTGCCATGGCCAGTTCATCGAATATCATCATTATTGGCTTTCACTTGCATGACCGAACGATATGAAAATAATAATAGTGCAAGAGTGTCATGGACTAAGATGGAATCTACAAAAATTTTATTCAACAGGAGAAGACAAGGTAATATGGGCTCTTTGTTATATCAAAAATTATGCATACGAGATCCACTCAACATTTTCATCATGGTCTTCTCCTCGGTATGACTCAGATAAAAAGAAAAGAAACTCAAAGAAACATACTGAAATATTTTGGAGTTTTTGGTTTTCTTGAACAAGCAAATAAAAGGGAAAAGCAAAAACGAGAAAAAATATTTACACGGGAAAGCTTCCAACAAGCAAAAGAAGAACAAGGCAATCTTTTTGGGTTTAAACTTTTAGTGCTACAACTAACTACTCTAGAAAGAAAAATAAAAAAGAAGCAAGAAATATTTTTGAATTTTCTCGAAGTTTTTCAAACACACAAGAAGAAAGCGAGAAAATAAATTTAACATGGATGATACAATGAAAAAGTGTGGACACCGACAACTGGAACGAAATGTGTGAACATGAATGTAATGTCAGTGGATATACGTACTCCCCCAAGCTTAAGCTCTTGGCCTAACTTGGTAAGCAGTTAATAGCCTGGATAGTAGTCGGAGTGGTAGCTCACGGAGGCTCTCAGTGCAGATGCCTCGGCCTGCCGTGCCGCCTGAATAGCCGCGTTGTGGGCTCGAGCCTCGCTCTCAAGAACAAAATATCTTCCCTTGCTATGATAATCAAAAGAGCAGGCGCATGCAAATATGTGTGCACAACGGATTCTTGGTTAAACAATAGTTTGTAAGTGAAATTATGAGGTTCACCTTTAAGGATCTTATGATGTTTCATAGCATCAAAGTCTAAGTACTGCATGGGTATAATAGGGTCATAGGGCCAAGGTGAAACACCCAGCTCTCTTGCTAAACACGTGGCATAAATTCCACCATAGAAATAGCCACTATTAGTGTTGTGTTGCAACCTGCATGCAACAATCTCTCCAAGATTATAACTCCTATCATCGGTGAGAGCGGTGTGTACGAGGCTCAATTCTGGAGCACAAAGTGTACTACAATCTTGTTTGCCTACAATACATTTCCCATTAAATAAAGCGAAGTACTGGATTGCAGGAAAATGAATGCTCTTTATTCTACCTTGCGTCACTGTAGCGACCCGATCCCAATGGATCGAAGTCTCTGTGCTTAAGTGTCATCTCTGGATCGGTAATGCTGACACGCACAATACTCGAGGATTTATAACAGAGTTTAGTCACAGACTTATTACATCGAGGTCCTCATAAAGAGTATTTATTACATAAATATGGCTGAAGGCGAACTAAATAAAATAACCGCGGAAGCTTCGAAGATAAATGAGTCCATCCAACTCCACGGCAAAACTGAGTGCACGACAACGACCTATCTCACCTTAATCCTCGTCTGAAAATTCTGCAAAATGATATGTTGCAGCCGTGTAGGCCAGCACATGGAATATGCTGGCAAGATCACACTATAGAGCAATGATGAATAATAACTATCACTACATGCATATTTGGCTGGTGGAGGCTCTAAGTTTAATTTTGCATAAAGCTATTTTTCCCTACAACAAAGGAATAAATTGCATTTTCTACCAAGTTAAATTACCCATATTGAGAAGGTTCCTCCAACTCAATCCCAAATTACCAAGTATAAAATGTTAACCCAACAATTTCATTAGACAGAATGATGAGATCAACAAATAATTCACTTCTAGATACTCAAGATGTCCATAACCGGGGACAGGACTAATCATGATTAGTTTGTACACTCTGCAGAGGTTGCACACTTTTCCCCACAAGACTCGACCACCTCCATGATCATAAGATTGAGACACAGTCTTTTTGAAGCATTAACTCTTTACACTGGGTAGACCGGTACACCTACTTTCCCCTACATATGCTAGTCCACCACTGAAAGAGGTCACACAACTTACTCAATTATGCCAGAGCCCATAATTGCTTCTGGGTGCACACATAAGTTTCTAGACATGAATAATTATATGATCCCACTGAGTGTGGGTGGCATACCATAGGATGATCACACAGGTACTCCAGGATCTCCTAGGACAACACTGGATTCCCCAAGTGCCCGCAACCACTCCACCCAGATGTGTATTAAAGTTGCCACCTTAAGTTATCCTTAATTATTAACACTCACAACTTGCATGATTCAAACATACCAATCCCCGTCTACAAGCATGTCAAAGAAATATATGAGCATAACGAATATTCCTAGGGTGATCAAAGGTAATAGGTTCCTACCTCATGAACTACATAGCAAAGCCCAATTCCCAATCCTACTCATGCAAATTTGTAAGGGTGAACTAATGCATAGTAAAAACTGGGTATAGAAAAGTATGATCAAAGTGTAACTTGCCTTGCTAACAATCGGTAAACCCTAGAGATTCATGGTAGCAAGCTTCACACTCCGGAAAATCTATCGTAGACAAACAATAACATACATAAGCACCCAAGCATCAATATGCCAAGAAAACCAAAGAAAAAGATTCGGAAAAACTCAAAAGAATAAGCAAATAACTCTTTCAAACATAAAACAATTACTAACAACACCTAAATTATGTGAATTAGGTCTTAACGGAAAGCTTAGGTCAAGTGCTTCGATATGCAAAAAGAATCAACCAAATTAGAGTTACGAAACTCAAGTTATGATGAAAAGAAGTTCAAATTCAAATCTGTTTGAATTCAAAATTTAAAACTTTCAAAAATACTATTAAGTTGGTTATCTAGATAGAAGGGATCCCGACAAATAATTTGGCATTGGTTTCATCGAATTTTGACAAACGAGTAAAAAGTTATGATAGATTGAAAAGCAGGGACTAAACTGTAAGAAAAATCTAGCGAATAGGTCCCTGGCAGAAAAATAAAAGAAAAAGAAAAAAAATCTATCAAATGAATGTTGGCTACAGAACCTAATCTAATGAATACGTTCGCTACAGAACCTAAACTAACGAATGTTCACTAATTAAACAAAATGTTTCGAGTAAAAAAATAAAAGCGCGATCTAATCTGGGCCCTTGGATGAAGATCAGACGGACGGGAGGAGGTGAGGCGTTACCACGGCGGCATGGTCGTCGGCGGCGGGGAAAGCGGCAGCGACGGCTTTAGACGGGGACTGCTGCTCCGGCGACGGTGGCTGCTGCGGCGCGGGGCGGCAAGGCTACTGAGGCGCGAGATGGTGGCTTGCGGCGGCGGCGGTGCGGCTACTGCGGCTTCTGCTTCTATTGGGGAGAGAAGACGGGGTTGGGGCCAGGTATTTAAAGGAGGGAGGGGGCAGGGCGACTTGCGGGAGGGGCAAGGCGAGGTCGGCGACGGGAGGGACTCCGGTTGGACACAACGGCAACATCGGGATCGCTCGGGACTCCGGCCCGAGCTCGAGGACGGGCGGCGCGGCACGCTGGGCCGGCAGGGCTGGGCGCGGCCCAGTTCGGTTGGCCCGAACAATTTTTTATAAAAAACATTTTCCAGAAATAAGAAAAAAACATGAAAACTATAATAAATAAAATTTTAAAAATTCTGATAATTCCCTCCTAAATATATGGGCTCACGTGAACATTTTTCTGGACCTAAATGAAAAATTTTGAAAACAATTTTTAGTATTAATAAACTCCATAATAAAAATAGATAATCAAAATAAAAATATTCCAAAATTCAATTTCCAATGTTTCTTTGCTGTTTTTGAAGAAGTCCTTTTATTTCTTCTCTTTATTTTATTTATTTGAATAATTCAAAAAGAATTTTTGAATAAATCAATTTGATCCAATTTTCCAAATTTTGAAAATTCAAAACTAGATTTTTGGGAAACCTCCAACTCTCTCAATTGGTCCTTGAGTTGCTTAAGGTTTCTAGGATCAAAATTCAAATAAAAACAAATGAGAAAAAAATGAATAATCATGGATGCATATGAATGATCTAAATAATAACATCCAAATTGAAAATTAGGATGTTACAAACCTACCCCCTTAAGATGAATCTCACCCTCGAGATTCGGGTTGGCTAGCAAAAAGGTGTGGGTGGTCCTTCCGGAGGTCTTCTTCTTGTTCCCAGGTTGCTTCCTCCTCGGTATGGTGACTCCACTGAACTTTGCAAAACTTGATGACCTTGCTGCGAGTAACTCGGTTGGCAAACTCGAGAATCTTGACGGGTTTCTCCTTATAAGGTTGGTCACTCTCCAACTGAATTGCTTCTAGGGGAACTGTATCTCTTAGAGGAATATCGGCCATCTCTACATGGCACTTCTTCAACTGGGAAACGTGAAACATATCATGAACTCCTGACAAACCTTCGGGTAATTCCAACTTGTAGGCAACCTCACCCATACGTTCCAAGACTCGGTATGGTCCCCCAAATCGTGGCGCTAACTTTCCTTTGACTCCAAACCATTTAACTCCTTGAAGTGGCGACACACGAAGATATGCTCTATCTCTGACTTCATAAGTTACCTCCTTGAGTTTAGTATCGGCACAACTCTTCTACCTAGACTGGGCTATCTTGGGTCTATCACGGATCAACTTGACCTTCTCCTCAGAATCTCTGATTAAATCTGGTCCGAACAACTGTCGATCTCCAACTTCATCCCAGATTAATGGTGTCCTGCACCTCCTTCCATACAAAGCTTTGAAAGGGGCCATCTTCAAACTAGCTTGGTAGCTGTTGTTATATGAGAACTCAGCGTAAGGAAAATTATCATCCCAACTAGATCCATAATCTAGTGCACAAGCTCTCAACATGTCCTCCAGAATCTAGTTGATTCTCTTGGTCCTCCCATCTGTCTGCGGATGAAAGGTTGTACTGAACTCTAGCCTGGTACCCAAAATTTGGTGTAACTGATTCCAAAACTTCAAAGTAAACTATGTTCCTCTATCTGATACGATGGTCCTCGGAACTCCATGCAGACATACGATCCTGGTCATATATATCTTGGCCAACTTAGCGCCCGCATAGGTGGTTTTCACGGGGATAAAGTGGGCCACCTTGGTCAAGCGATCAACTACAACCCAGATGGAGTCATATCCTGAATGAGTCTTGGGTAATCCGGTGATGAAATCCATGCCAAGCTTATCCCACTTCCATTCGGGTATCAGCAAAGGTTGAAGTAATCCTGCTAGTTTCTGATGCTCTGCCTTAACTCTCTGACATATGTCGCATACTGCTACATACTTGGCGATATCCTTCTTCATACCTATCCACTAGAAACGTTCCTTCAAGTCCAAATACATCTTGGTGTTGCCTGGGTGAATCGAGTAAGGCGAATCATGAGCCTCCTGAAGAATTAACTTCCTGATCTCTGGGTCATCAGGCACATAGATACGATCCTCAAACCATAAAGTTCCATGTTCATCCTCACGAAAACCTTTAGCCTTTCCATTACTCATACTTTCTTTTGTCTCCACAATTTCCTTGTTCGTCTTCTAGGCTTCTCAAATCCTTCCCAACAAAGTGGACTAAATATCCAATGCTGCAACAAAACCTCTCGGAACTATCTCCAAGCGGAGTTCTCGGAGATCATCGGCTAACTCCTGAGGTAATCCTCTGGATATGAGAGTATTAGCATAACTCTTGCGGCTTAAAGCATCTGCCACGACATTGGCCTTTCCTGGGTGATAATGCAGTATCATGTCATAATCCTTTATGAGCTCCAACCATTTTCTCTGCCTGAGGTTCAACTCCTTCTGCGTGAAGATGTACTTCAAACTCTTATGATCCGTTTAAACATCACAACAATTTCCGATAAAAAATCTCTCCAGGTCTTGAGCGCATGCACTACGGCTGCTAGCTCCAAATCATGCGTGGCATAATTCAACTCATGAGGTGGAAGCTTTCGTGAGGCATATGAAACAACTCTTCCTTCTTGCATAAGAATGCCTCCAAGTCCTTGACGAGAAGCGTCGCAATATACTTGGAAATCCTTGCGTATGGTTGGAAAAATTAGCACCGGGGCTGTAACCAAACGTTTCTTCAACTCCTGAAAACTAGCCTCACAATCCTCGGTCCAATTAAACTTGGTGTCCTCCTCCAATAACTCTGTTATGGGCTTCTCGATCTTGGAGAAATTCTCAATAAGTCTCCGATAATATCCTACAAGTCCAAGGAAACTGCGTATTTCTCCAACTGAGGTGGGTGCCATCCATTCGGTGACAAATTTGACCTTGGAGGGGTCTACTGCTATTCCTTCTCCTAATATAACATGTCCGAGAAATCCGAATTCCTTCAACTAAAACTCGCATTTGCTGAAATTGGCATACAACTGATGTTCCCTGAGTTTCTCGAGAACCAAACGCAAATGTTCCGTGTGTTGTTCTTCAGTCTTCGATTAAACCAACATATCATCAATGAACACCACAACAAACTTATCTAGGAACTCCATGAACACCTTATTCATCATGCTCATAAAGTAGGCAGGGGCGTTAGTCAAACCAAAAGATATGACCGTGTACTCATATAGCCCATACCTTGTGGTAAAAGCTGTCTTAGGTATATCATGTTCTCGAATCTTCAGCTGGTGATATCCTGATCGGAGATCGATCTTGGAGAAAACCTTAGCTCCCTGCAACTGGTCAAACAAATCATTGTTCATCAGTAGAGGATATTTTTTCTTGATCATCACCTCATTCAACGCGCGATAATCAACAACCATTCCCAAGGATCCATCCTTCTTCTCAATTAGAAGCACTGGGCTCCCCAAGGTGATGAACTTGGTCGGATATAACCTTTCTCCAATAACTCCTTAATCTGCTTCTTAATTTCCTCAAGATCATTCGTGGGCATCCGATATGTTCTCTTGGATATTGGTCCGGTGCCTGGCAACAACTCGATCAATATCTCTATGTTTCGGTCTGGTGGCATGCCTGGTACACTAATACACGTCAGTTCTATACAAACGGTTTTTAACCCCTTTCCGCGACAACATTTGGAACCATCGCCAAGTGAGTGTGGGCGATAGGGGGATCCTTCCCACACGGCCTAGAAATTGTTGGGGATAGGCCCTCCTGGGACACAGGCTGGGGCCGTGTGTGATCGGGCGAGGCATCGAACCCCAATCATTTCCGTAGGTAAGTACATCCGACACGATGAATCCTAGAAAAACATTTCCGTAGGTATGTACATCCCACATGGTGAATCCCAGAAAAACATTTCCGTAGGTATGTACATCCCACACGGTGAATCCCAAAAAAACATTTCTGTAGGTATGTATATCACGCACAGTCAATCCAAGGAATATGTTTCCGTTCTTATGTACATCCCACACAGTCAATCCAGGGAAAACGTTTCCGTTCGTATGTACATCGCACACAGTTTTATGTGTAGGATCGTCTGTGAAAGGTGTAACTATTTGCTTTTATCAACTACATCACACACTATTTGATGAAGAAAACTATGTGGCACTAGGCTATCCATCGCAAGCGCTTTTATTGCTAGAACCGTTTGCAAAGGTCCATGACACATTTAGCAGGTTTATTAGTTTACAATTAATAATTTCCGGTATTACACAAATTCACATTTCATATCGAACAGCTGTTTGCCAATTTCATATCAGACACATAAATATACTATAACATCATAGTACGATAGCTACATGAAAATAACACAATACAACATATAGCTACTTCATAAGAACAATATATTCATTTCCCTAATTGAGATCATCCACGCTCGTCTTATCCACCTCTACTTTCAGTTCAGTAAGAACCTGTTTTGCACTGGCCAACTAGGAAAGTGCCTCCTCCTTCGCCAACACCATCTTAGCAAAGTCTAATTTTAAAAGTCTGAGCTCATACTCCACCTTCCTCTTTTAATTCCGCATCTTCAAATATTCTTCAGCGTTGACAACAGTTTCTCTAAGCCTACGTCCATTCTCTTCCTCATACATGCTCTAGAGCTTCGCTAGGCACATCTTCAACGACTGTGGCCACTCTTGATCAACCCACTCCAGGTAAGAACACTTTCGTTCATCCTATAATATTTAAAACTAGATCAGTAACAATTGTAGGGGAAATGGGTTTATAGTAACATAGAAAATCACCAATGCTTATTTTTAAAAACTGAAGAATCATGTTAATTATGACATATCTCCTCAAAAAGATCAATGTGCAAATGAATTAATTGCTACTGAGACAACAACCAAAATGTGGAACATCAGAAGCTATAATTAACTACAACAACGCTACAAGTTCTTAATCATGTACAATAAATAAAAAATTGAACATTTTATGAGGAAGGTAAATATAACTACAACAGCATAGCGATAGTGCATGGATGATAGTAAATTGATACTAACAGGTGTGTACATACACAAATTTAGTAACATATAACAAATAGCACTAAGACCGTCCACTATGTATGCCAAAACTAGGGTAAAGACAACTACTGCTACATCTCGCACCGGTGCCCTGCAGTGGTGAGCTGATGTAGTGGAAAAAAATCAGGGACCCGGACTACGGAGCACGTAGTTGCTCCCATGCCCAGTTCCTTCGTGCCATAATGATTTAGTATTTTACTGCTTGGCTGCACAAACTGCTGAAGCGGTGCCAAATAATTTTCTAATGGCACCGCTGATGAGATGGCAACAATTTAAGATACTAGGTACAAACCATGACACTGTCTTAGGATGCGTTTGGTTGAAGGTGTGGTATGAATGGGTTGGGACCGTGATAGTGTCTGAATCACATCTAACAAATGATTTGTAACATTCAAAGAGGGTCTAACCTTCTCTGCACATGCCAGAAACTTCCTCCCACTGTCCACAGATTCAAACACAACTAGCTTCACACATGGAGACTGATGGTGACAACGAGCAGATAGATCTTCAGCCACCCCACTCCATTCATTGCCACTGATGGTCCTAGGGATCTACAAGAGGAAGAAATGACTAAAATCATCTGCCGGTTAAAAATCATTCATTGCAAGTCATAGCCAGAGAGAGAGAGAGAAGAGAGGCATACCCGAGTGGTGAAGGAGTCATCCCCGGAGGAGGAACCACTGGAGAGGTGTTTGAACAATACCATGGCGACCCCGGCGGTAGGATGCGAGACGGTGAGAGCGAGGAAGCGGCTATAGCTTAGGAAGGAAGGAAGGAGGAAACAGGGGAAATGTGACTTGTGGTCAGGGAGAAAAGGCAGTGGGGAAGGGCGGCGGGCCGGGGGTAGATATTTGGCGGTAGGCTAAAGTTTTGGAAATGTGGAGGGAAACTTTGCGCGCGGTGCCGCCAGACCATTCACTTTGAATGATTGTGTTCTTCGTTTGGACATTTTATGCATTAATTGAGTTTTCAATGCATTTATGTGCATACTTCAAATTTGAACTACATGCACATGCTCTAATGCATATATATTGGGTTGAAAATTCAAATTTGTGCCCTTGGTTGCATGCTTAGGTCCCATGCATGAAACGGGAAATGCATGTCAAATACCCTGCCACGGTCACTCGGCCGCAAACATTGAGATACCTGGTTTTTAAATTCTAGTAATCCAAAGCTCATCTGAAATTCATGAAACATGGCATGCTATCATGGAGCGGCATCAACATACCGTGGTAAATTTTCCCCCATTTGGGGCAGGTTTGGGGACATGCTTCTCACAAACCAGAGCTTCTCACAACAAGCTTGATGGTTTCGGTAGGGAACGTCCCACCTTTGGGGACGAAATGATATCCGTTGCCTCTTATTTCTTTCAAATTTTTTCTTGTGTCAACATAGAACAACAGGAGTGTTGTGTCAATTTTTGGGATTTTTGGGGATTTTTTGGGGTTCGTTTGGACATTTTATGCATTAATTGAGTTTTCAATGCATTTATGTGCATAATTCGAATTTGAACTACATGCACATGCTCTAATGCATATAAATTTGTTGAAAAATCAAATATGTGTCCTTGGGTGCGTGCTTAGGTCCCATGCAGGAAATGGGAATGAATGTCAAACACCCTGCCACAGTCACTCGACCACAAACATTGAGATACCTGGTTTTTAAATTCTAGTAAATCCAAAGCTCGTCTAAAATTCATGAAACTTGGCATGCTATCATGGAGCGGCATCAACATGTCGTGGTAAATGTTTTGTTCCATTTGGGGCAGGTTTGGGGATATGCTTCTCACAAACTAGATCTTCTCACAAAAAGTGTGATGGTTTCTGTAGGGAACGTCCCACCTTTGGGGACGAAACGATATCCATTGCCTCTTACTGCTTTTAAAAATTTTGTCGTTTCAACATAGAACAACAGGAGTGTTGTGTTAATTTTTGGGATTTTCCGGGATTCGTTTGGACATTTTTATGCATTAATTGAGTTTTCAACGCATTTATGTGCATAATTCAAATTTGAGCTACAAGCACATGCTCTAATGCATATAAATTGGTTGAAAAAACAAATTTGTGTCCTTGGGTGCGTGCTTAGGTCCCATGCAAGAAATGGGAATGAATTTCAAACACCAGGGCACCGTTGATTGCCGGCAAAATGTTGAGATACTTTGTTTTTAAATTCTAGTAAATCCAAAACTCGTCTGAAATTCATGAAACTTGGCATGCTTTCATGGAATGGCAACCGACATGCTGTTGTATTTTTCGTGTCCATTTTGAGAGAAGGCGCACTGAATAATAGCCAACAAAGGCATTTTGAAAAAATAGCTGCCACTTTAATATCTCAAACGGTTGTATAATTCGGATCATGTGCATTTTGTTATCCATTCACGTGACGCCACGTGTCTTCGTTTTAATGGCTATAGGAGGTGCCGTGTCAACATCTGCTTGACCTTGACTGAACAGGAGGCGTGCGAGCGGTGTCCGACGCGCAGGCTGACCGAGAGCGTGCAAGCCGTCCTCCAATGTGTAGGCTCACTGGTAAGCGTGCAAGCTGTACGCTGTGTAGTCTCACTGGGAAGCGAGCCCTTTGAATTCCATGGCCGCCCGCCTTCCTCTCCATTAATGGCGCCCGAGCCGCTATTTAATACGGGCGGCCTTACTATTCGCCTCCCATTCCCCTCCCTCCCGCAGACCTCCACCAACGCCATGGCGCATAATGATCATCTGCCACTAGTCTACAAGTATGGTGAAGTCGACTCCAAGGCGGAGGAGATATAAAATAAGGAGGAATGGGGCCTCATGGACATGGCCTAGAACGAGCTAGCCGCGACGGTTGCTACCCCCGCGCCCGTGCCAGCGACCATCCCCGTAGCATTGACGGGCTGGTCTCCGACCATTATCGCGGAGCTGGAAGCCGCGGACGCCAGCGAGGTCTTCGCAGACCTACGCGAGCTCGTGTACATGCCAGTGCCAGCGCCCGTGCCCATGCCCGTGCCGGTGCGCGCCCCTCCATCCATCGTGGTGCCGGCCCCCATGCATTTGGCTACGCCCGCCGCGCCCGTGCCCCTGCGCGTGTGCGCCCCTCCACCCACCGCGGTGCCAATCCCTATGCGTTTGGCTGCACCCGCTAGGCCCGTGCCTGTGCCTGTGTGCACGCCCCCTCAGCAGCATGGGACGCTGCCGTCGACCGCGACCTCTCAGCGGCGCTAGTTGCCGTTGTCCCGCGCCCCACCCGTCGATCGTGCGACGACATGATGTTTGATTTACGTGTGAAGAACATTTTGTGCTGCCCTGAAGACTTCAACAATGGCGTCCCGGAGGACGACAACGACAACGACGACATGGCACGCCACCTCCGCCGCCACCGGAAATATGTTTTTGGGGTTTAATACTGTATCTCGAATTCTCGATCATATGAATATAAATTCGCAGTGTGACTGAATGAAAGATATGGTTTGAACGAACTTGCGTTTTTCTCTCTTAATGTATAGACTTATCAAACGATTTTCTTTTGAAAAAACGTCAATGGTATTTAAATATAAAACACTCATCGCAAACATTTTAGTTAGAACACTCATATGCAAACCGACAACTTCCCCAGGAAGCCAATGGAAAATGTGCCGAGCAGGATTTCTGCAGCTCTTGATCGCAAATGTTTTAGATAGAACACCCGTATGCAAAGTGAGAGCTATGGTCTTCCCTCGCAGTGCAGGATTTGTGCATCCCTTCAATGCAAACGGTTGTTTTACATGACCAGCGTGCAATCACGTAGAAACAATTGGGTAAGATTTGCATCTGTCATTTCGGGTATGTTGCCATTTGTCAAACTGGAAAGATTGACATTTGTTAATCTAGTAACATTGCCATTTGTCAACCTTGTAATTGTAACGCCCCGAGACCGCTGCGCCAGGTGTCTTCCAGTTATTCGCTGTTGTTGCCTTGTCATTTGTTTGCATGTCATGCATTTCACATCATGTCATCATATGCATCGCATTTGCATACATGTTCGTCTCATGCATCCGAGCATTTTCCTCATTGTCCATTTTGCAATCCAGCGCTCCTATGTCATTCGATGTCCCCTTTTACCTCTTTTCATGTGCGGGTGTTCAACGTTCTCGGATTGGACCGAGATTTTCCAAGCGGCCTTGGTATACTACCGGTAGACCGCCTGTCAAGTTTCGTGCCATTTGGACTTCGTTTGATACTCCAACGGTTAACCGAGGAACCGTAAAGGCCTCGTGTGTTTTGCAGCCTAACACCCTTCCAAAGTATCCCAAAACCCATCCAAACCCCCTCCACCCTCTCGGTCATTCGATCATGATCGCGTGGCCGAAAACCACACCTCATTTGGACTCTCCTAGCTCCCTCTACCAATATATATGTGGCTCCCTCCAAAATTCATGGTACAAACTCTAGATCCAACTCCCTCCGCGCCGCCGGACATGTCCGTCCGCGCCGAACGCGTCCACCCCGCCGCCACATCACTCCGACCAATGGGAGCGCAACACGTCACCCCGCTGCCGCTCTCCTCCACTCACAGCGTGACACGTTGACACACCCGCGCCCCACTTCGTCGCGAAGCCCATCTTCGGCCTGCCTTGGGCCGCGCCTGGCCCGAGGAGGCCCGCGCCTCGCCGCCTCGCCGGATCTTCGCCGGCGCCTTGCCGGAGTTCCCCGCCGCCACCTCGGCTTCCACGCCACCCGCTCTCACTCGCCGGAACTCGCCGAACTCCGACGAGCCGCGCCACCCACGCGCTCCCGCCGCCTCCAGCGCCGGTCACCGCCTCCCGCCACCCGCCGACCGCATGCGCCGCCACCGCGCCATGCTCCGCCGCTCTGCCAGGCTCGCGCCTGCCATGGCCGAGCTCGCCATGCTCCGCCGCTGGCCGAACCCCTCTGCCAGCGCCCCGCCAAAGCTCCTCCTTGCTCCGCCGCTCAGCTCCGCCTCCTCGCTGCGCCGCCGCCCCATGTCACCGGGCTCCGCGCCGCCCTCCGCCGCCCGCGTCGCCGGAGTTTCACCTCGCCGGAACCGCCTACGTCGCCGGAGTTCACACCGGCTAGATCCGGCCTGGGTGGATCAGATCCATCGGGTGCCCGAACCAAACAACACCGCTTCTCCGGATCCCTCCGTCCCGCATTGACTTTCGCGGAGGTAAAATTCCACCAAGTCCCAGATCTGTAACTTTTTCAGGCCATCTTCATCGCATCATAACTCCGCAAAAGTAGCTCCATTTCGTGCGTGCAATATATCAAATTGTTCGTCTGGTTGTCCTCTTCATTTCATTCCATTGCACCATGTTCATTTGAGTCCAACTTGATGCCCTAAATGCAGTTACAAGAGTGCTATGTAATGTTAGTTTCTGTTTCTTAACAGATTATGGACATTTGTCATTTTTGCCATGATTAATGTGTGCGGCATATGAGTATGAGCTCTACATGTGTTTTGTTATATGCCATGCCATCTTTACAGGGGTGTATGCCATGTATTTTTGTGATCATTGTGTTGACTAGCACAAGCATGCAAAGTAGCTCTCGTGATGTTGCTGATTTCAGGGACTTAGAATTCTTCTAAGTCATTTCCGTGATGTTATTTTTATGCCATGTATTCATGTTGCTACAGAGTGATCCATGCCTCTTTTGAGCATGTTCAGTAAGGATGATTTTGAGATATTGTTATGTTCTATCCATCCATGTCTTTGTTTGAAGTTATGGAGTACCCTAGCATGACTCAATCTTGCTCTACTTTTGCTATAAAATGTTCCTGGTAGATTGTTTACATGTTATTAAATTTTTCCAAGGTTGTTGTAGTTTATCCATGCATGCTATGAGATTGTTTTTGCCAAGGTTAGCTACTTTAACATGTCTTCTTGCCGGGTGTTTGCTTAGTTTGTCATGCAATGCCTTGCGGTGAGTGCATCGAGCTCGCAAACATGCCTACGTAACTTTGTTTTTGCCATGTCCAATTTTTCTGCTAAGTCTGAATTTGTTAACGAAACTTGCTATGTTTACATGGGTGCCATCATATCTTCTGATCCTTTTTGGCTCATGGTCAGTAAGGGACTTTTGTTATATGCTTTGAGTAGTTCCATGCCATGCTTTGCTTTGCCATGATATGTTCCTGTAGCATGTTGTTATCTTGCTCTAAACATTGCTTCCTGATGTTAATTCTTGACATGTTGTTATTTTCACTAAGTCTGTGAACCTGATATCTTTTGCACTTTTGCCATGCTTGTTTGAACCTGCTCTTGTGTGATTTAGCCGTAGCTCTGTGTTCATCTTTTGTCAAGCATTCTGAGTGGATCACTGCCATGTGCTTTGTTGCTATGTTGGAGTGGAGTAGCTTAGTTTCTTGTTGCATTCTAGATGGCATTATATCGATTTCGACTAAAATCAACTCATCTTTCCAGTGGCACTCTTGGTTTGCCAAGTTGAGGCCTGGTTCAATCTTTCCCTTCCGAAGCACGCATATGCATTGCATATCACATCCCGCATATCATGCCATGTTTATGCATCATGTTGCTTGCGCATTGCATGTGGTTGATGGTCGTTTCCTTTGCTCGTGTTCTTGCTTTGGGTAGAACCGGGAGACGAGTTCGTGTTCGAGGACTCGTTGAGTATGCTTACAAGGATCAAGCTTTCGTCTTCTCGGAGAACTTTACAGGCAATATGACCATACCCTCGAAATCACTTCTATCTTTGCTTGCTAGTTGCTCGCTCTATTGCTATGCCTATGCTGTGATACCTACCACTAGCTATATCATGCCTCCCATATTGCTAAGCCAAGCCTCTAACCCACCTTGTCCCAGCAAACCGTTGTTTGGCTATGTTACCGCTTTGCTCAGCCCCTCTTATAGCGTTGTTAGTTGCAGGTGAAGATTGAAGTTTGTTCCATGTTGGAACATGGATATTTGTTGGGATATCACAATATATCTTATTTACTTAATGCATCTAAACACTTGGTAAAGGGTGGAAGGCTCGGCCTTATGCCTGGTGTTTTGTTCCACTCTTGCCGCCCTAGTTTCCGTCATACCGGTGTTATGTTCCTTGATTTTGCGTTCCTTACACGGTTGGGTTATAATGGGAACCCCTTGATAGTTCGCCTTGAATAAAACTCCTCCAGCAAGGCCCAACCTTGGTTTTACATTTGCACTAACAACCTAGCCTTTTTTCCTTGGGTTTCCGGAGCCCGAGGGTCATGTTCATTTAACCCCCCTTGGCCAGTGCTTCTCTAAGTGTTGGTCCATCCTAAGCGATGTCCGGCGCCCCCTGGGCAACCAGGGTCTATGCCAACCCGACGTCTGGCTCATCCGGTGTGCCTTGAGAACGAGATATGTGCAGCTCCTATCGGGATTTTTCGGCACATTCGGGCGGCTTTGCTGGTCTTGTTTTACCATTGTGGAAATGTCTTGTAACCGGGATTCCGAGCCTGATCGGGTCTTCCTGGGAGAAGGAATATCCTTCGTTGACCGTGAGAGCTTGTGATGGGCTAAGTTGGGACACCCCTGCAGGGTTTTGAACTTTCGAAAGCCGTGCCCGCGGTTATGGGCAGATGGGAATTTGTTAATGTCCGGTTGTAGAGAACTTGACACTTAACTTAATTAAAATGCATCAACCGCGTGTGTAGCCATGATGGTCTCTTCTCGGCGGGGTTCGGGAAGTGAACACGGTGTGGGAGTTATGCTTGAACGTAAGTAGTTTCAGGATCACTTCTTGATCACTTCTAGTTCACGACCGTGCTTTGCCTTCTCTTCTCGCTCTCATTTGCGTAAGTTAGCCACCATATATGCTAGTGCTTGCTGCAGCTCCACCTCACTACCTTTTCCCTACCCATAAGCATAAATAGTCTTGATCGTGAGGGTGTGAGATTGCTGAGTCCTCGTGACTCACAGATTACTTCCAAAACCAGTTGCAGGTGCTAATGATACCAGTGTAGGTGACACAACCGAGCTCAAAGAGGAGCTCGATGAAGACCGTGTTCGTTGTGTTGTTTCGTTTCTAGTTGATCAGTAGTGGAGCCCAGTCGGGGCGATCGGGGATATGTTGCATTAGGGGTGGTCTTCTTTTATTTGGTTCCGTAGTCGGACCTTGATTGTATTCTGGATGATGTAATGCTATATTTATGTATTGTGTGAAGTGGCGATTGCAAGCCAACTCTTTATCCCTTTCTTATTCAGTACATGGGATGTGTAAAGATTACCCCTCTTGCGACATGCCTACAATACGGTTATGCCTCTAAGTCATGCTCCGACACGTGGGAGATATAGCCACATCATGGGTGTTACAAGTTGGTATCAGAGCCTTCCCCGACTTAGGAGCCCCCTGCTTGATCGAATCGCTGGCGTTGTTGAGTCTAGAAAAATTATTTGAGTCTTTGAGGATTATATATATATCGGAGAGTAGGATTCTTTTTACTCCTCAGTCACTTCGTCGCTCTGGTGAGGCCTCCTGATGTAGAGTTTTGACTCTTCTCTTCTCAAATTTCACTAATTTTTTTAGGATCACGCGGGTATCTTGGAATCGCTCCGATGGTTTTATGATCAGAACATTGTTCTTGGTGCCTCCTGACATTTAGGGGCTGTGGCAGTGTCCTGGGGAGTTGAGCTCCGAGGTGTTGTCGTCACAATTTTATCGTTGCAATTCTGGAATACTTGAGTTTCGCCGACATCGAAAATCTCTTTTATGCAGTTGTTGGTGAGATAACCTCGACGCCACCCAGTACTGGGGCGGGAGTTCGGGAGTATTGCCATAACTCGTATAACGGATGCTTTTCGAAGGTTGAGGTAAATGATTTCCGAAGGTTTCTTGGTTATGTGTTTAAGGATGGATACAACTGGATGTAGGATTTGCTAGTTTTGGGTGAAATATTATGCTTCCCCTGTATCCCCAACACCTGATTGCATAACCGGAAAGTTTCGGGAGTTTATAAGTGGGAATTCAAGTAGCTCCTAGGATATCTTTCTAACAGATGTATGATATGAAATTGGGGTTCGACGTCTAGTGGTCCGCCTATCCACGGTTGGTTTTACAGTGGTCTCGTTGTGTTTTAAAGAGTCCTTGGCTATGCTGACTCGGGGACGCTTCGTATGTCATGTGCACTGCCTTGTACATGATGGTGCTGTATGATCGAGCCCGTGTGGGCCCCACCACGAAAACATCGGATGAAATCTCTATCATATGTTTTTTCCGGCTTATTCTGCAGGCCAATCCTTTGTTTTTGTTTTTAGTTGTGGTATTCGAGTTGCTTCGAAGTCAAATGTTGGTTCCATACCTTGCCTAAGTGGTGTTCTCATATTTCTATGTGAATACTAATCCTTCTTGATAATCGGGATTGTCATGCCAATCCTTTTCAACCGTGTCTCTCTCTTCAAGTGGATCCGATCACTTCAACATTCGCAAGATCAATTATCAGTTCTTCTCAACGGTGTTTGCTTCATCCGTTCCAAGTTTGCCTTTGTTTTCCCACCCTCCCACCCTTTTTCTTCAAGGACTCAAATCTCTTAATCGAGTATCCATCTTATGGTTGTGAAGTCCCTCCATTCTTTTCCATCAATGTTCTTATCCGGTGATTTCTCGTGGAGATGCTCAGAAGTCTAAAGTTCATCATTCTTCGTTCTTTTTCTTCTCCGGTGGATTCAATTCCAGTTTTGTTGATCATATCTTTTCCTCGTTTTAAATGCTTTCTCATGCCGGTGCACCTCTTAATCATTCACCTCTCGCTATTCTTTTTTTCCGGAGTGCTGAAGATATCTCGAATATTCGTGTTTCCACTCTGCTTTCATTCAAGCTCTTTCGAGGATGTTATCTCATTCAAACCATTTAATTCAACCGGTGAAATCTCCCCTTCAAATCGTTCAACGGTGCTTTTCTTTTGAGTGGGCCCATAACCCACAGGTCTTTTCCCAGGATCTTACCTGACTCTTCTAATTTTTCGGAGCTTCTCATTTTTTTCCTAAAGTTTGACATAAGAATGAATTACCATCAGTCAAATGTCCTTCTCTAAGATCTTTCAAATTCTTTTCATCGTTGGTTCAACCTTTCTAATTTTCATCCTGGATTATCTCAACAATTCATGGTGGTGTTTCTCATAATCATTCTCTACATTTGAAGACCTAAGAAGAGTTTCTCTCAAATCTTGGTTCGTTCTCTCAAAGAATCGTGATTCTAGCTTGATGCCATCCTCTCATAATTGTTTTTGATTGTGAGAATTCTTTTCACCTATCCAGAGCAATTCAATATTCTTTTCAGTTTGATTCTCCGAAGGCCATCATTTCGGGATTATTCATTCTCAGCTTTCAGCTATTGTCTCTAAATCTTACCGGTGCATCATTCAAATATTCTATAATCAGCTTGTGATCTCTTTGTTCTCTTGTATCAAATTCCCTCAAGTATCTTCATTCATTCTTTATTTCTTAACGGTGATTCATCCGTTTATCTTGATCATTTCCTATTATTACGGTGGTTTGCTCAAGATTCTATTCCATGGTTATCATTTTAATTCATTCGTTGTTTTAATCCTACCGGTGGTTCGTTAAAGTTTTTCCCAAGTTTGCGCTATATCTATCTTAATCCTTTCTACGAGAATAAGTAGTATGCAAAATCCGTTGCTTGTCATCAATTTAAATTGGTGAAGGATAAGCATAATGTAATTCTTATTCTTGTTTCATCCAAGTGATAAATTCCTTCCTTCGGAGTTTGTTCATGATGAATAAATTCTTGGTTTTCTTTTCTTCATCTTTTCTTTCTCGGAGTTCCAAGCTCTCTCAATTATCTCGTCGTGAAGCTCCTTCTAAATCATTGCAAGGCTTCAACCTTATTCTTTTCATCCTTCATTTCGTTTGTTCATTCTTTTCTTACCGGAGTTCTTCATGGAGGCTCCAAATGAATTCATCAAATATTTAATTCCTTCTCGAAGTGTTCAATGAGATTCTTTTCAGAGGAGCTCAAGCATTCTTCATCTTGAAATCCGGAGTGCAATTGTTCTCCTTTATCTTTTGCGGTGGTATTATGTCATTCTTGACAATTTCTGTGTGTTTCATGATTCACATGTTGTCAAGAATGAGATATTTTGAATCCACCAATCTCTTCCTTGGAGTTATCTTGTGTCATGTTTCACCTAAAGCCTTCTCTAAGGATTGTTGCTCTTTTCTCTCATATTCTCGAGTTGTGAGGATCATGTTCTTTTCATGCTTATCCATTTAACCGAAGTGTTGTGCCCTCTGCCCAAGTTCTTTTCATCTTATCAAGTTTCATATCACTTGTCTAACGGAGTGCTGTCCGAATTTGTTCTTCCTTGTTCTTTTTTTCCTAACGGAGTGCTTTCAACTTCGTTCATCGCCGTTGCTTTCTTTCTTTCAATTTGCTCAACCTCTCAAGGTTCTTTGGTTTCACTCATTTGTCAAAGCAGCAACTTAGTTTTACCTCTTCTCTTTCTCTTCCGTTTTTCCCTCCGGTGCCATTCTAGATCTCGGGGCGAGATACTCTCGTAGTGGTGGAGTGTTGTAACGCCCCGAGACCGTTGCGCCAGGTGTCTTCCAGTTATTCGCTGCTGTTGCCTTGTCATTTGTTTGCATGTCATGCATTTCATATCATGTCATCATGTGCATCGCATTTGCATACATGTTCGTCTCATGCATCCGAGCATTTTCCCCGTTGTCCGTTTTGCAATCCGGCGCTCCTATGTCATCCGGAGTCCCCTTTTGCCTCTTTTCATGTGCAAGTGTTAAACGTTCTCGGATTGGACCGAGATTTGCCAAGCGGCCTTGGTATACTACCGGTAGACCACCTGTCAAGTTTCGTGCCATTTGGACTTCGTTTGATACTCCAACGGTTAACCGAGGAACCGTAAAGGCCTCGTGTGTGTTGCATCCCAACACCCCTCCAAAGTGTCCCAAAATCCATCCAATCACCCTCCATCCTCTCGGTCGTTCGATCACGATCGCGTGGCCGAAAACCGCACCTCATTTGGACTCTCCTAGCTCCCTCTACCTATATATATGTGGCTCCCTCCAAAATTCGCGGTACAAACCCTAGATCGAACTCCCTCCGCGCCGCCGGACATGTCCGTCCGTGCCGGACGCGTCCACCCCGCCACCACATCACTCCGACCAATGGGAGCGCGACACGTCACCCCGCAGCCGCTCTCCTCCACTCACAGCATGACACGTCGACACACCCGCACCCCAGTTCGCCGTGAAGCCCATCTCCGGCCCGCCTCGGGCCGCGCCGGGCCTGAGGAGGCCCGCGCCTCGCCGCCTCGCCGGATCTTCGTCGGCGCCTTGCCGGAGTTCCCCGCCGCCACCTCGGCTTCCGCGCCACCCGCTCTCACTCGCCGGAACTCGCCGGACTCTAACGAGCCGCGCCGCCCACGCGCTCCCGCCGCCTCCAGCGCCAGTCACCGCCTCCCGCCGCCCGCCGACCGTGTGCGCCGCCACCGCGCCATGCTCCGCCGCTCTGCCAGGCTCGCCGCCCGCCATGGCCGAGCTCGCCATGCTCCGCCGCTGGCCGAACCCCTCTGCCAGCGCCCTGCCAAAGCTCCTCCTTGATCCGCGGCCCAGCTCTGCCTCCTCGTTGCGTCACCGCCCCATGTCACCGGGCTCCGCGCCGCCATCAACGTCTTCGTGGCGCCCTCTGCCGCCCTGTAGCGACCAGACCTCAAACAGTCTGATCTCTGTGCTCCGGTGTCATCCCTGGATCAGTAATGCTGACACCACACAGTACTCGGAGGATTTATAGCAGAGTTGCAATCACACACTTATTACATCGAGTGTCTCAAAAGAGAACTTATTACAATAAATATGGCTTAAGGCCATCTAATTACGATAACAGCGGAAGGTTTAGAAGATAAGTGAGTCCATCAACTCCAACGGCATCATTGAGTATAGAACCACGACCTAAAACTCCTTAATCGTCGTCTGAAAAGTCTGCAACATTAACGTTGCAGCCCGAAAATGGGTCAGCACATGGAATATGGTAGCAAGGTAACACATAGAGAGTAATGGAATGCAACAGCTATACTATATGCATATTTGGCTGGTGGAAAGCTCTATGGTTACAGTTTTGCATAAAGCCAATTTTTCCCTACTTCAAAAGGAATAAATTTAATTACTATCATGGTGGTTGTTAAACATTGAGAATGGTTGACAGCATTCTCAATCCCAATTAAGCATCATCATTAACCCAACAACATTAATTTTAGAGTAACATGTTGAGATTCACATGATAATCCAGATACTAGATACTCAAGATGTCCATAACCGGATACTAGATACTAGATACTCAAGATGTCATGGATTTCACTCACCCAATCCACGTCTACTAGCATAGCATGGAATAGTAAGCAAACGTAGAAGTAACTCCCAAAGGTTTGATAATAAACAGGTAATAGGTACTACCTCATCTACTTCCCATCCCACAGTTTAATTAGATCCTAATCATGCAAGGTGTGAAGATTGATCTAATGCAAAAAAACTGGGTTGAAGAAAAGGTATGATCAAAGTGTTACGTGCCTTGCTGATGATCCGTGAAACCTAACGATTCGAAGTAACATGCGGCGCACTTCGGGTACTCTATCGCAGGCAAACAAACAAGCATAGAATAAGTACTCTTCTAATGCACAGGTAAAACTCAAATAAGAGATCTAACCAGAAGGTTCAACTTAAGAACTCCGGTTGGCAAAAAGAATCAAATCGAACGAAGCGAAGAAAGTCAAACGGCGAAAGAAAACAACTTCGTTCTAGTAATCTGAACCTAAGTCAAATTTTACAGTAGCAAAAACTTGTTTAAGTTGATTATTCGGATAGAGGGTTTCGAGACGAAACTCCAGGCGCTTGAATCGCCTGATTCCGATAAACGAGCGAAAAGTTAAACTAAAACGAAAATCGGATCAGAAATCGCGATCAGAAAATAACCACGGAAAAATCCGACGAAAAAGAAAAACGACGAACGGAATTTAAAAAAAAACGGCACGGATTTCGAGGCGGCGGCGAACCTCGGGCGACGCGTGGCTCCGGCTGATCGGCGGCGGCGGCGGCTGGCGGCGGTGGCGGCGGCTGGCGGCTAGGGCGCGGCTAGGGTTTCGGGGTGGCTGGACCTTCGGGCTGGCTTGCCCCGGCTTATAAAGGCCTTGGCCAGGCGAAGTCCTGGCCGAGTACGGCCCAAAGTCGGTTGCGTTTTTTTTCGCTTGGAAGAAAAATAAAAAGAAATATTAAATTGACTCCAAAAATCCCGAAATAAATTTTCCCGGGCTTCTAAAATCAAGCCGGACAAAGTGAACATTTATTTGGGCCCTAAATGCAATTTTGAAAAACGCGCATTTTTCCTAATTCAAATAAAAACAACAAAAAACTCCGAAATAAAACTATTTGGTTTTTTTATTAAATCCTCAATATTTCTATATTTTGGGAAAGTCATTTTATTCCCTCTCTCATATTTTTGTAATAGAAATAATTGATGATAAAATAAATAAAATCAAATGATCCTATTCTCAAAATTTGAGAAAACTCAAATATGAAAATAACGAAATCCCCAACTCTCTCCGTGGGTCCTTGAGTTGCTTAGAATTTTCTAGGATCAAAACCCAAAGCAAATAAAATATGATATGCATGATGATCTAATGTATAACATTCCAAATTGAAAATTTGGGATGTTACAAACCTACCCCCCTTAAGATGATTCTCGCCCTCGAGATTCAGGTTGGCTAGAAAATAGGTGAGGGTGGTCTTTGAGCAAATCTTCCTCTCGTTCCCAGGTGGCTTCATCCTCCGTGTGGTGGCTCCACCGAACCTTGCAAAACTTGATAACTTTGCTGCGAGTAACTCAGCTGGCAAACTCGAGGATCTTAACTGGTTTCTCCTCGTAGGTCAAATCGTTATCCAACTGAATAGTTTCCAAAGGCACTATGTCTCTCAGTGGTATGTCAGCCATCTCCGCGTGACACTTCTTTAACTGGGAAATGTGGAACACATCATGAACTCCTGACAATCCTTCGGGCAATTCCAACTTGTAGGCCACTTCTCCCATACGCTCCAAAATTCGATATGGTCCTACAAATCGTGGTGTTAACTTCCCTTTAACTCCAAAACGCTTTGTTCCCCGAAGTGGAGATACTCGAAGATAAGCTCTGTCTCCAACTTCGTAAACTGTCTCCTTGCGTTTAGAATCTGCATAACTCTTTTGTCTGGACTGGGCTACCTTGAGCCTATCGCGAATCAACTTCACTTTCTGTCAGACTCCTTAATCAAGTCAGGTCCAGACAACTGACGGTCTCCAACTTCGTCCCACGACAATGGTGTCCTGCACCTCCTTCCGTACAAAGCTTCGAAAGGGGCCATCTTCAAACTGGTTTGGTAACTGTTATTGTAATAGAACTCTGCATATGGCAAATTATCGTCCCAACTAGATCCATAATCTAGCGCACAAGCTCTCAGCATATCCTCCAAAATCTGATTGACTCTCTCGGTCTGTCCATCTGTCTGCGGATGAAAAGCTGTACTAAATTCTAGCCTGGTTCCCAAAGTTTCGTGCAACTGCTTCCAGAACTTTGAGGTAAACTGGGTTCCTCTATCTGATACGATACTCCTCGGAACTCCATGGAGACATACTATTCTGGTCATGTATATTTTTGCCAACTTAGCACTGGTATAAGTGGTCTTTACTGGGATGAAATGAGCTACTTTCGTCAATCGATCGACTACAAGCCAAATAGAGTCATAGCCTGAACGAGTCCTGGGCAATCCCGTGATAAAATCCATGCCTAACTTATCCCACTTCCATTCGGGTATCGGCAATGGTTGTAACAATCCTGCTGGCTTCTGATGCTCTGCCTTTACTCTCTGGCATACATCACAAACTGCTACATACTCTGCTATTTCTTTCTTCATTCCGGTCCACCAGAAAATATCCTTCAAATCCAGATACATCTTGGTATTCCCTGGGTGAATCGAATAGGGTGAATCATGGGCCTCTTGCAGAATTAACTTCCTGATCTCCGGGTCATTGGGCACATAGACACGGTCTTCAAACCATAGGGTATCGTGCTCATCCTCACGAAATCCTTTAGCTTTTCCTTCTTTCATTTTCTCCTTTATGGAAGCAATCTCCTTGTCAGTCTTCTGAGCTTCCCTGATTCTGTCCATCAAAGTTGACTGAATCTCCAACGTTGCTACATAGCCTCTCGGAACTATTTCCAAACATAGTTCACGAAGATTTTCTGCTAACTCCTTGGGTATTTCTCCCGTCATTAACGTATTGACATGGCTCTTGCGGCTTAATGCATCAGCTACTACATTAGCCTTCCCGGGATGATAATGCAATTTCATATCATAATCCTTGATGAGCTCCAACCATCTCCTTTGTCCGAGGTTCAACTCCTTCTGTGTGAAAATGTACTTCAAACTCTTATGATCCGTGTACACCTCACAATGATTTCCGATGAGGAAATGTCTCCATGTCTTCAAGGCATGCACTACGGCTGCTAACTCCAAATCATGCGTAGCATAATTCAACTCATGGGGCTTCAGTTGTCTTGAGGCATATGAAACAACTCTCCCTTCCTGCATAAGCACTGCTCCAAGTCCTCGACGTGAAGCGTCGCAATACACCTCATAATCCTTGGTCTGATCTGGCAAAATCAACACTGGTGAGGTAACCAAGCGTTTCTTCAACTCCTGGAAACTAGCCTCACACTGCTCAGTCCATTTGAACTTGGTATCTTTCTTCAACAACTCCGTCATAGGCTTCGCAATCTTTGAAAAATTCTCAATAAACCTCCGGTAGTATCCTGCGAGTCCAAGAAAACTCCGGATCTCTCCAACGGTAGTTGGGGCTTCCCACTTGGTCACGGTATCAACTTTAGTGGGATCAACAGCTATACCTTCTCCAGATATAACATGTCCGAGGAATCCTACTTCCTTCAACCAAAACTCACATTTGCTGAACTTGGCATATAATTGATGTTCTCTGAGCTTTCCAAGTACCAAACGCAAATGCTCCTTATGTTCCTCTTCATTCTTTGAATAAACCAGGATATCATCAATGAACACTACGACGAACTTATCCAAAACTCCATAAACACTTTTTTCATCATGTTCATAAAATAGGCAGGTGCATTAGTCAGACCAAATGACATAACGGTATACTCATACAGCCCATACCTGGTGGTAAAAGCTGTCTTCGGAATATCCTGTTCTCGAATCTTCAACTGGTGGTACCCTGATCGCAAATCGATCTTGGAAAACACTTTAGCTCCTTGCAATTGATCAAACAGATCATTGATCATTGGTAGCGGGTACTTGTTCTTGATTGTTACTTCATTCAATCCTCGATAATCAACAACCATCCTTAACGATCCATCCTTCTTCTCTACTAATAGTACTGGTGATCCCCAAGGTGAAGAACTTGGGCGAATGTAACCTTTATCCAGTAACTCCTTAATCTGTTTCTTAATTTCCACCAAATCCTTTGCTGGCATCCTATATGGTCTCTTTGATATTGGCCCTGTGCCTGACAATAGCTCAATCAAGAACTCAATATCTCTAACCGGTGGCATGCCTGGCAACTCCTCTGGAAATACATCAGGGAATTCCCCTACCACTGGTACTTCCTCCTGCACAACTCCTGTTAATGAATTTACTTGTGTCTTGGTTGGCGCATGCCGAGATACATACTTGATCCTTCTCCCTTCTGGGTGGTAAGCAAAATTTACTTACTAGCACAATCGATGTTTCCTCCATACATCGACAGCCAATCCATACCAAGAATCACATCCAGACCTTGGGATTCCAGAATAATTAAATCTGTTGGGAAAACATGCCGTCCTATACTTAATGGCACTTGAAAACATCCTTGACTGGCCATGTACTCTGCTCCTGGTGAGCTTACTAGCATAGGTGTTTTGAGAACCCTAGTGGGTAGGCTATACTTTTCCACAAATCCCCTTGATATGTATGAATGCGATGCACCAGTATCAAAAAGAATGAGTGCAGTAAATGACTTAACCAAAAACTTACCTATTACTGCATCGGGCTGAGCTTCAACCTCCTCCACATTAACGTGGTTCACCTGTCCCCTGTTGAAAGGGTTCGGCTTCTTTCCAGAACTTCCCTTGCCGTTTTGGCCTTCAGGACATTCATTGGCATAATGTCCGGTCTTGGAACACTTGAAACAGGTGACTTGACTCAGATCTCTCTTGGCTGGGGTTGATGGGGTGCTGCGGTTCCGGCCATTGCTTCCTCCATTCCCATTACCATTCTTGGTGCCATTGTGATTGTGCGAGCTACCTACTCCATGGGTATGCTGAAAATGTCCTCCCGGTCTATGGGTAAAACGTGGCTTCTGCTGAGCTCCTGAATTATACTTTCCTTGTCCATACTTCCTCTTGCGGTTCTCAATTTGCTGCTGCTTCCCTTCAATCATAAGAGCACGGTCTACCAACTCCTGGTAGTTGTTGAAGGTGGCTACCATCAACTGCATACTCAACTCATCATTCAGTCATTCCAGGAACTTCTCCTGCTTAGCTGCATCCGTAGCAACGTCATCTGGGGCATAACGTGCTAGCTTACTAAACTCCTCCACATACTGGCCAACTGTCCGTCCTCCTTGGCGCAAGTTACGAAACTCACGCTTCTTCATGGCCATAGCTCCTACTGAAACATGGGCAGTACGGAAAGCCTGCTGAAATTGATCCCATGTGACAGTGTCGACTGGAAAGGTGGCTGTGAAATTCTCCCACGATGATGTTGCCGGTCCTTCTAACTGATGTGCGGCAAACTTAACCTTCTCCGCATCTGTGCATCCTGCTGTGGTCAACTCCCTAGCTGTCTTGCGGAGCCAATCATCTGCTACTATCGGCTCGGTGCTACTGGAAAACACCGGCGGATTCAGCCTAAGAAAACGGGCTAAGTGGTCAACCGGTGGTGGTGGTGGTGGTTGGTTGTTGTTGTTGTTCCCCTGATTCTGATTCTGGACTAGCAACTGCATCAAGGTGTTCTGCTACTGGATCAACTGGGTGAGCTCCGGCGGAAAGGCAAATCCGGGGTCACGTCTCGGAGGCATCTGAGGGTTTAGAAAAGATGAGATATAAGAATAGAGGGGGTTTAAAGAGAAAACACTACCCATATGCACATGAGGCAAAAGCAAACAATTCACTTCATTCAAACAGACAAAGGCATACAATCGATCTAACTATCGCAAAGTGCTCGGACTACTATATTTACATGGTGGACTACTACTACTGATGAGGTGGTCTACTAGAAATATTCTACGGTTGTAGACTCCATGATATCTGCTCCTGCTTCATCAACATAGTCATTATCGCTACTATCTGCTTCCGAGTCGGTGCCGTCGATGATGATGTAGTCTTCCAGGCTAATCTCCTTGGGTTCTTCGTCTTCATCTACTGGTGTCGGGCCTCCCATAAATACTGCTAGCTTCATAGTTAGGTCGGCATTCTTATCCACCAATACTTCAATTTCTTCTTCATAATCTTCACATGTAGCCTTGAGTTCTTCCTCCAGTTCCTTGATTCTAGTATTTGCCTTCTTCAGACCTATCATGTCGGCGCACATCTGATTCTCCTGTCGTCGAATGTGCTGATTTAACTCCTGAATAAAAGTTGCAATTGATCTATCTTTCCTGGTGTTAATCATCTCCCAGTGTTCATCTCGGTGCCCGCAGATCTGGTAGATAGTATCCTTGAGATCCTTGTGGTAGACTTCTCTAATGCGTCCCATGACGATGTGAGCTGCCATGCTCTTTCCTAGACTCCAAGTTGGTGCATCAAAAGAAAACTCTATGGGCTCAGTGACTGGCATGAACGTCCTTCCTGGAACTTGAACTTGAATCATCCAGCGCTCTTCTTCAGGTAAAGTGGCATCGTAGGTTCCTATGAAGCTTGGTACTCCTATGTTCAGGTACCTAGTGACTTCCTTCAAGTGGCGTCCAAAGGGTGTATCTTCATCCGGTTGGGTGAACTTGTTCCTTGCATCCGCCATCCTAAAGAGTAGAAAAGATGAGAGGTCAGAAGAGAAGAGAGTGAGTAGTGATCTAGGTCTTTAGCTTAGTGGTCGTGTCCTACAGTCAGCGTGTGCTCTGATACCATCTCTGTAGCGACCAGACCTCAAACAGTCTAATCTCTGTGCTCCGGTGTCATCCCTGGATCAGTAATGCTGACACCACACAGTACTCGGAGGATTTATAGTAGAGTTGCAATCACACACTTATTACATCGAGTGTCTCAAAAGAGAACTTATTACAATAAATATGGCTTAAGGCCATCTAATTACGATAACATCGGAAGGTTTAGAAGATAAGTGAGTCCATCAACTCCAACGGCATCACTGAGTATAGAACCATGACCTAAAACTCCTTAATCATCGTCTGAAAAGTCTGCAACATTAACGTTGCAGCCCGAAAACGGGTCAGCACATGGAATATGCTAGCAAGGTAACACATAGAGAGTAATGGAATGCAACAACTATACTATATGCATATTTGGCTGGTGGAAAGCTCTATGGTTACAGTTTTGCATAAAGCCAATTTTTCCCTACTTCAAAAGGAATAAATTTAATTACTATCATGGTGGTTGTTAAACATTGAGAATGGTTGACAGCATTCTCAATCCCAATTAAGAATCATCATTAACCCAACAACATTAATTTTAGAGTAACATGTTGAGATTCACATGATAATCCAGATACTAGATACTCAAGATGTCCATAACCGGGGACACGGCTAATCATGATTAGTTTGTAACACTCTGCAGAGGTTTGCGCACTTTTCCCCACAAGACTCGATCGCCTCTGTTGGATTTCTCGCACTACATGGTGTTTGAGAAACGGATGACCGAGACACAGTCTTTCAGAAGCGCTAGCACCTTACGATGGATAGACCGGTACACCTACTTTCCCCTACATCTACTAATCTACCCTGTAAGAGTTCGCATGACTTAATCAACTATGCTAGAGCCCATAATGGCTTGTGGCTGCACACGGAAGTTTCTAGTTTGAAAAATCTCATGATCCCTTTGAGCCTGGGTGGCGGTCCAAAAGAAAACAGGCATGTCCTGGAATACCCAGGTGCCTCAATCCACCCAGATGTGTATTTAAGTTGCCACCTTAGATAAACCATTAATTATCAATCTCACATCTGTCATGGATTTCACTCACCCAATCCACGTCTACTAGCATAGCATGGAATAGTAAGCAAACGTAGAAGTAACTCCCAAAGGTTTGATAATAAACAGGTAATAGGTACTACCTCATCTACTTCCCATCCCACAATTTAATTAGATCCTAATCATGCAAGGTGTGAAGATTGATCTAATGCAAAAAAAACTGGGTTGAAGAAAAGGTATGATCAAAGTGTTACTTGCCTTGCTGATGATCCGTGAAACCTAATGATTCTAAGTAACAGGCGGTGCACTCCGGGTACTCTATTGCAGGCAAACAAACAAGCATATAATAAGTACTCATCTAATGCACAGGTAAAACTCAAATAAGAGATCTAACCAGAATGTTCAACTTAAGAACTCCGGTTGGCAAAAAGAATCAAATCGAACGAAGCAAACAAAGTCAAACGGCGAAAGAAAACAACTTCGTTCTAGTAATTTGAACCTAAGTCAAATTTTACAGTAGCAAAAACTTGTTTAAGTTGATTATTCGGATAGAGGGTTTCGAGACGAAACTCCAGGCGCTTGAATCGCCTGATTCCGATAAACGAGCGAAAAGTTAAACTAAAACGAAAATCGGATCAGAAATCGCGATCAGAAAATAACCGCAGAAAAATCCGACGAAAAAGAAAAACGACGAACGGATTTTTTTTAAAAAAACAGCATGGATTTTGAGGCGGCGGCGAACCTCGGGCGACGCGCGGCTCTGGCGGATCGGCGGCGGGGCGGCGGCGGCTAGTGGCTAGGGCGCGGCTAGGGTTTTGGGGCGGCTGGGCCTTCGGGCTGGCTTGCCCCGGCTTATAAAGGCCCCGGCCAGGCGGAGTCCTGGCCGAGTACGGCCCAAAGTCGGTTGCGTTTTTTTTCGCTCGGAAGAAAAATAAAAAGAAATACTAAACGGACTCCAAAAATCCCGAAATAAATTTTCCCGGGCTTCTAAAATCAAGCCCGACAAAGTGAACATTTATTTGGGCCCTAAATGCAATTTTGAAAAACGCGCATTTTTCCTAATTCAAATAAAAACAACAAAAAACTCCGAAATAAAACTATTTGGTTTTTTATTAAATCCTTAATATTTCTATATTTTGGGAAAGTCATTTTATTCCCTCTCTCATATTTTTGTAATAGAAATAATTGATGATAAAATAAATAAAATCAAATGATCCTATTCTCAAAATTTGAGAAAACTCAAATATGAAAATAACGAAATCCCCAACTCTCTCCGTGGGTCCTTGAGTTGCTTAGAATTTTCTAGGATCAAAACCCAAAGCAAATAAAATATGATATGCATGATGATCTAATGTATAACATTCCAAATTGAAAATTTGGGATGTTACACGCCCTCATCGCCGGAGTTTCACCTCGCCGGAACCGCCCGCGTCGCCAGAGTTCACACCGGCTAGATCCGGCCCGGGTGGATCAGATCCACCGGGTGCCCGAACCAAACAACACCGCGTCTCCGGTTCCCTTCGTCTCGGATCCCTCCGTCCCATGTTGACTTTCGCGGAGGTAAAATTCTACTAAGTCCCAGATCTGTAACTGTTTCAGGCCATGTTCATCGCATCATAACTCCGCATCCATAGCTCCGTTTCTGGCGTGCAATATATCAAATTGTTCGTCTGGTTGTCCTATTCATTTCATTCCATTGCACCATATTAATTTGAGTCCAGCTTGATGCCCTAAATGCGGTTGCAAGAGTTCTATATAATGTTAGTTTCTGTTTCTTAACAGATTATGGACATTTGTCATTTTTGCCATCATTAATGTGTGCGGCATATGAGTATGAGCTCTACATGTGTTTTGTTATATGCCATGCCATCTTTATAGGGGTGTATGCCATGTATTTTTGTGATCATTGTGTTGACTAGCACAAGCATGCAAAGTAGCTCTCGTGATGTTGCTGATTTCAGGGACTTAGAATTCTTCTAAGTCATTTCCCTGATGTTATTTTTATGCCATGTATTCATGTTGCTACAGAGTGATCCATGCCTCTTTTGAGCATGTTCAGTAAGGATAATTTTGAGATATTATTATGTTCTATCCATCCATGTCTTTGTTTGCAGTTATGGAGTACCCTAGCATGACTCAATCTTGCTCTACTTTTGCTATAAAATGTTCCTGGTAGATTGTTTACATGTTATTCAATTTTGCCAAGGTTTTTGTAGTTGATCCTTGCATGTTATGAGATTGTTCTTGCCATGGTTAGCTACTTTAACATGTCTTCTTGCTGGGTGTATGATTAGTTTGTCATCCAATGCCTTCTGGTGAGTGCATCGAGCTAGCAAACATGCCTACATAGCTCTGTTTTCCCCATGTTCAGTTTTTCTGCTAAGTTTGAATCTGTTAACGAAACTTACTATGTTTACATGGGTGCCATCATATTTTATGATGCTTTTTGGCTCATGGTCAGTAAGGGACTTTTGTTATATGCTTTGAGTAGTGTCATGCCATGCTTTTCTTTGCCATGATATGTCCTGTAGCATGTTGTTATCTTGCTCTAAACATTGCTTCCTGATGTTAATTCCTGACATGTTATTTTCACTAAGTCTGTGAACCTGATATCTTTTGCACTTTTGCCATGCTTGTTTGAACCTGCTCTTTTGTGATTTAGCCGTAGCTCAGTGTTCATCTTTTGTCAAGCATCTTGAGTGGATCACTGCCATGTGCTTTGTTGCTATATTGGAGTGCAGTAGCTTAGCTTCTTGTTGCATTCTAGATGGCATCATGCTGTTAATCGCAGAATAGTGCCATTATTGTTTTGCTTGCCATTTGCAAACCGTGCATCCGATTCCGGTCATCTTTATATCAATTGCAACCAAAATCAACTCATCTTTCCAGCGGCACTCTTGGTTTGCCAACTTGAGGCCTGGTTCAAACTTTCCCTTCTGAAGCACGCATATGCATTGCATATCACATCTCGCATATCATGCCATGTTTTTGCATCATGTTGCTTGCGCATTGCACGTGCTTGATTGTCATTTCCTTTGCTCGTGTTCTTGCTTTGGGTAGAGCCAGGAGACGAGTTCATGTTTGAGGACCCGTTGAGTATGCTTACGAGGATCAAGCTTTCGTCTTCTCGGAGAACTTTGCAGGCAAGATGACCATACCCTCGAAATCACTTCTATCTTTGCTTGCTAGTTGCTCTCTCTATTGCTATGCCTATGCTGCGATACCTACCACTTGCTATATCATGCCTCCCATATTGCTAAGCCAAGCCTCTAACCCACCTTGTCCTAGCAAACCGTTGTTTGGCTATGTTACCGCTTTGCTCAGCCCCTCTTATAGCATTGTTAGTTGCAGGTGAAGATTGAAGTTTGTTCCATGTTGGAACATGGATATTTGTTGGGATATCACAATATATCTTATTTACTTAATGCATCTATACACTTGGTAAAGGGTGGAAGGCTCGGCCTTATGCCTGGTGTTTTGTTCCACTCTTTCCGCCCTAGTTTCCGTCATACCGGTGTTATGTTCCTTGATTTTGCGTTCCTTACACGGTTGGGCTATAATGGGAACCCCTTGATAGTTCGCCTTGAATAAAACTCCTCCAACAAGGCCCAAACTTGGTTTTACATTTGCACTAACAACCTAGCCTTTTTCCCTTGGGTTTCCGGAGCCCGAGGGTCATCTTTATTTTAACCCCCTTGGGCCAGTGCTTCTCTAAGTGTTGGTCCAACCTGAGCGATGTCCAGCGCCCCCTGGGCAACCAGGGTCTATGCCAACCCGACGTCTGGCTCATCCGGTGTGCCCTGAGAACGAGATATGTGCAGCTCCTATCAGGATTTGTCGGCACATTCGGGCAGCTTTGTTGGTCTTGTTTTACCATTTTCGAAATGTATTGTAACCGGGATTCCGAGCCTGATCGGGTCTTCCTGGGAGAAGGAATATCCTTCGTTGACCATGAGAGCTTGTGATGGGCTAAGTTGGGACACCCCTGGAGCGTTTTGAACTTTCGAAAGCCATGCCCGCGGTTATGGGCAGATGGGAATTTGTTAATGTCTGGTTGTAGAGAACTTGACATTTAACTTAATTAAAATGCATCAACCGCGTGTGTAGCCATGATGGTCTCTTCTCGGCGGGGTCCGGGAAGTGAACACGGTGTTGGAGTTATGCTTGAATGTAAGTAGTTTCAGGATCACTTCTTGATCACTTCTAGTTCATGACCGTGCTTTGCCTTCTCTTCTCGCTCTCATTTTCTTAAGTTAGCCACCATATATGCTAGTGCTTGCTGCAGCTCCACCTCACTACCTTTTCCCTACCCATAAACGTAAATAGTCTTGATCGCGAGGGTGTGAGATTGCTGAGTCCTCGTGACTCACAGATTACTTCCAAAACCAGCTGCAAGTGCCGATGATACCAGTGCAGGTGACGCAACCGAGCTCAAGGAGGAGCTCGATGAAGATCGTGTTCGTTGTGTTGTTTTGTTTCTAGTTGATCAGTAGTGGAGCCCAGTCGGGGTGATCGGGGATCTGTTGCATTAGGGGTGGTCTTCTTTTATTTGGTTCCGTAGTCGGACCTTGATTGTATTCTGGATGATGTAATGCTATATTTATGTATTGTGTGAAGTGGCAGTTGTAAGCCAACTCTTTATCCCTTTCTTATTCAGTACATGGGATGTGTAAAGATTACCCCTCTTGCGACATGCCTAAAATGCGGTTATGCCTCTAAGTCGTGCTCCGACACGTGGGAGATATAGCCGCATCGTGGGTGTTACAGTAACACTGCGATTTGTCAAAATATGTAGTTAAAAATCACTAGCACTATCTAATTTTTGCAACTAAAATCACTAGCACTGTTCATATGGACACCACTAGCAGGCGTGAGTTGATGTACGCATATGCAAATGTACCATTGATTACATACAACAAGTCATCAACCCACAACAACAACAAGGATACATGTTGGATTATAGATCATTTCCAACAAAACATTCTATTAAAGTAAAGTTTTTCTCAGACAACAAACAACGAAGCGATGAACTGAACTTCAGCTCAACCACTCGTCGGTGTTGGAAACGCTTGCTTTGATCTAGAAGTGAATCTCTTGGAAGGGCCAGCTACTGTCAATCTCGAGACCAAAGCAGGACTGATCATCGAGGCTGAAGCGATCTACGTCAGGACTGATATTGGGACGGTAGGGAAGCATATCAATGTCCAAGGTATAGATACCGTTGCTTCTCATAAATGGTAGTAACGTTGTGTCAACAGCAGCTGGATCACCTTCCACCATCATTGGATAGTTTTGTCCAAGGAAGAGCGAGTTTCCTCCAAGACTTTCAACACTATACCAGGGAGAAGGTGTTGGCACTAGTACACTAGTATCCGTCCCGAATACCCTGCAACGGATGTTGGAATATGTCCGGAGAGTGCCACCGTGCGAGACAACACTTGCTTCCTTAGTAACATCAGCAGTGCCTTGTATACATACAAGAAGAGGTGATCCATCGGAATGAGTTGCCAGGCGCCACTGAGTATATGGGTCCTGCTCGTCCTCATGCTCGTGATCATCAGCATCGTCATCTCCCCCTTGGTTATAAAATTTTTCAAGTATAAGTGGTGGAATGTTCATAGGACCTTGGAAACACAGGAAGGTTAATTAGTAAAGGGAAACTAGCTAACCCATATGCATGTGGATGAAACAATTATAATTATGGTGGAAGACAAACGTACCGAAAGCATCAGGATTCCATGCAAAAATAGTGCCACGAGTGGTGGCAGCAAACACAAGACCCTCGTATTGAATTGCATCACAGTACTCATGCGTGTACAAAAATTGATTTTTGAGCAATATCCATCGAGGCGTGGAAGTAAGGATGGTAACAAGCTTGTCGAAGATAGCAACAACTTCATAGTTCGCGTAATACCAAGAGCGGTTGGGAACTCGACAAATTTCTATCTTCTGTAGACGACAATCACCATGATCGTATTTGAACTCACGTAGAATACCGGTGTACTCAACCTATAGGCAGTCTGAGATTTTTGGAAGTGGAACCCGGTGAGGAGTGTACACATTCACAAGTTCCCACTCGCAGTTGTACCCAATATAAACTACCCAATCTCCATTTGCGCCTGCCCAATCCTTGCCCACAAGCGATGGCATCTTAACATCACACATATCATTATCAAGCAGCATGAACTTGCACAATGCGAGGCTTCCCTCGTCCCTGTGCCAGTCATCAGGGTCACGACGAAGAAGATAGGGAAGATCAAACCGCTCCTGGACCCTTGGGTTCTGTGTAATGATGTTATTAGTTGAGTCGAGAATGGTCTTGAATGAACCTGCCATGCTAGCCCAGGTGATGACGTCGCACCGATCAATGAGTTCCTCCACCACGTCATCTTTTAGATTGGGGCAAGAATAACGAGGTCATTTGCGGCCTGTTCCCTCCATGGAGAAGATGATCGAACAATGGCAGAAGGAAGGGTGAAGGCAAATGCAGCGAGGAAGAGCATGCAACAGCAATTCCAAATCAAGAGGCAAAGGCAAAGAGGCGGTGGACGGTTGCCACGGTACAAGAAGAGGCTAGTGGGGAGCGAATGGTTGCCACAGAGGTCACACACTGACGACAAGGCCGAGTGAACCGCATGCCATATATCGTACACACCTTGATCTGGCTGACTGTTTCTTTTGTGTTGCCTAATCACAAAAAGTTCATCTGAGTGAACCGTATGATGTACATCGTAGACACCTTCATCTGGCTAACCGTTTCTTTTGTGTTGCCTAATCACAAACAGTTCATCCGAGTGAACCGTATGCTATACATCGCACACACCTTCATGTGGCTGTCCGTTTCTTTTGTGTTGTCTAATCACAAACAGTTCATCCGAGTGAACCGTATGCTGTACATCGCACACACCTTCATCTGGCTGCCCATTTATTTTGTGTTGCCTAATCACAAACAGTTCATCCGAGTGAACCGTATGCTGTGTATCGCACACACCTTCATCTGGCTGCCCGTTTCTTTTGTTTCTCCTCATTGCAAACAGTTAATTGAACTAAACCGTATGCCCTGCATCGCACATGCAACTAAAATACGAACCGTGTTTGATGCAGCCGTCATCGCAAACGTTTTGCACATTTTTGATAGTTTTTACACCACCATTTGCGATTATTGCATCGCACGCAGTTTCGTCGAAGGGTCTCTGATCGTAGTGTCGCGTTAGCAGCATCCTGCAGTAGTGGTAGTTCCTCCGGCAATACATCGGGATAATCCTTGACAACTAACACTTCCTCCTGGACAACTCCTGACAGGGAATTCACTTGAGTCCTCCTTGGCGCATGCCTAGACAGATACATGATCCGTTTTCCCTCTAGGGTAGTGAGCAGAATAGATTTACTAGCACAATCGATGTTTCCCCCATACTTGGATAGCCAATCCATGCCTAGTATCACATCAAATCTTTGTGATTCCAGAATAATGAGGTATGTGGGAAAAACATGCCTACCTATGGTCAACGGCAACTGAAAACATCCCTGGCTAGCCATATACTCCGATCCTAGTGAACTCACTAACATAGGTGACTTAAGGGCTATGGTTGGCAACTTAAACTTGTCCACAAATCCCCTTGATATGTATGAATGCGATGCACCAGTGTCAAAAAGAACAATGGCTGTAAATGACTTAATCAAAAACTTACCAATAACTGTGTCACGCTACTCGTCAACTTCCTCCACGTTGACGTGATTCACTTGACCTCTAGTGAAGGGATTTGGATTTTTTCCTGAGCTTCCATTGCCATTCCCATTCTTTGCCTCAGGACACTCGGTGTCATAGTGTCCAGTCTTCCCACACTTGAAACAAGTAATGTGACTCAGATCCTTCTTGGCGGGGGTTGCTGGGTTGGAACGGCTCTGATTGTTGTTTCCTCCATTCCCATTACCATTCTTAGAGCCACTGTGGTTGTGTGAGTTTCCTCCATTGTGAGAATGGCCTCCATGGTTATGTCCTCCATGGATATGATGAGTGTGTCCTTCTGAGTACGGGGAATAGCAGGGCTTCTGCTGAGCTCCAGAGTTGTACTTCCCCTGTCCATACACCCGCTTGCGGCTCTCTATCTGCTATTGCTTGCCTTCAATGATGAGGGCCCTATCTACCAGCTCCTGGTAGTTGGTGAAAGTTGCCACCATCAACTGCATACTCAGCTCATCATTGAGTCCCTCAAGAAATTTCTCCTGCTTTGCGGCATCTGTGGCTACATCATCAGGGGCATATCGTGCTAACTTGATGAACTCCTCCACGTACTGCTCCACAATACGACTTCCCTAGCATAAGTTGTGAAACTCACGCTTCTTCAGACTCATGGCTCCAGCTGAGACATGTGCGGTGCGGAAAGCCTGCTGGAATTGATGCCATGTCACATTGGCCACAGGGAAGGTGGTGGTGTAGTTCTCCCACCATGAAGCTGCTGGTCCATCGAGTTGATGTGCGTCAAAGTGCACCTTCTCAGCATCCGTGCATCCAGTACTTGTTAACACTCTTCCGATATTGCAGAGCCAATCATCAGCAACAATCGGCTCGGTGCTACTGGAGAACACCGGCGGATTCAACCTTAGGAAACGGGCTAGGTTGTCAATTGGGGGTGGTGGTGGTGGGTTGTTGTTGTTGCCTTGGTTCTGGATGAGCATCTGCATCAAGGCATTCTGCTGTTGGATCAACTGGGTGAGCTCAGGCGGGAAAGTGAATCCGGGGTCACGTCTCGGAGGCATCTGATAGGTTAGAGGGGTGAGAAAACATAATAGAATAAGGTCTAATGAGAGATTTCACTACCCATGTGCATATGAGACAAACATATTCAATTCACACACCACTCAATTTCAAACAAAGATCATAAAATCGATCCAAACTACTATTACAAAATCTCGCGAACGATTTCTAACTACAGGGAAGAACTCTAATACAAATGTGGTGGTCGACTAGAAGTTTTGATCGGTGGAAGTTTCCATAATATTAGCTCCAGCATCGTATCCAAAGTCACCACTGTCCTCATCATCACTGTGTTCTTCTTCATCAATGTCTGTGTGTGTGTCTGTGTCATCTAGTATGATGTATTCTTCCGAACGAATGTCCACTTTAGGTTCTGGTTTCACCACGGGTATTCCTCGCTTCTTCCTCAGGTCTTCATTCTGCTCTAGTAGCACAACAATTTCCTCTTCGTATACATCGCGATCCTGGTCATCACCTTCTTGGTACCCATTACGATAGCGCACATCTGATTATCATATCGACGAATGTGCTGGTTCATCTCCTGTATGTAGGCTGCAATAGATCCATCCTTCCTAGTGCAAATCATCTCCCATTGCTCATCCCGGCATCCATAGATCTGGTAGATGGTGTCTTCAAGATCCCTGTTGTACACCTCGCAAATGCGTCCAAAGGTGATGTGGGCGGCCTTGCTCTTTCCTAAGCTCCAGGTTGGTGCATCAAAGGAAAACTCGATGGGCTCGGTAGTTGGTGCGGAAGTCCTTCCAGGAACAAAAAATTGGATCTTCCAGCGCTCCTCTTCTGGTAAAGTTGCAGTGAAGGTTCCGGTGAAGCTTGGTAGGACGATGTTCACATACCTCGTGACTTCCTTCAAGTATCGTCCGAAAGGGGTGTCGTCATCAGGCTGAGTGAACTTGTTCCTAGGGTCCGACATCTATAGTGTAGAAATAGAGAAGGATTAGAAATGTGTAGAGAAGAGTATCATGTGCCTTTTCCTAGTGGCCGTGTCCTACAGTCAGCGTGTGCTCCGATACCATATTGTAGTGACCCGATCCCAATGGATCGAAGTCTCTGTTCTTAAGTGTCATCCCTGGATCGATAATGCTGACATATAGTACTCGAGGATTTATAACAGAGTTCAATCACACACTTATTACATCGAGGTCCTCATAAAGAGTATTTATTACATAAATATGGCTGAAGGCCAACTAAATGAAATAACTGCGGAAGCTTCAAAGATAAATGAGTCCATCCAACTCCACGGCAAAACTGAGTGCACGACAACGACCTATCGCACCTTAATCCTCGTCTGAAAATTCTGCAACATGATATGTTGCAGCCGTGTAGGTCAGCACATGGACTATGCTGGCAAGATCACACTATAGAGCAATGATGAATAATAACTATCACTACATGCATATTTGGCTGGTGGAGGCTCTACATTTAATTTTGCATAAAGCGATTTTTTCCTACAACAAAGGAATAAATTTTATTTACTACCAAGTTAAATTACCCATATTGAGAAGGTTCCTCCAACTCAATCCCAAATTACCAAGTATAAAATATTAACGCAACAATTTCTTTAGATAGAATGATGAGATCAACAAATAATTCACTTATAGATACTCAAGATGTCCATAATCGGGGACACAGCTAATCATGATTAGTTTACTTACTCTGCAGAGGTTGCACACTTTTCCCCACAAGACTCGACCACCTCCATGATCGGAAGATTGAGACACATTCTTTCTGAAGCATTAACTCTTTACACTGGGTAGACCGGTACACCTACTTCCCCCTACATCTGCTAGTCCACCACTGAAAGAGGTCACACAACTTACTCAACTATGCCAGAGCCCATAATGGCTTGTGGCTGCACACGGAAGTTTCTAGGCATGAATAATTATATGATCCCTTTGAGCCTGGGTGGCATAGCATAGGATGATCACACGGGTACTCTGGGATCTCCTAGGACAACACTTGATTCTCCAGGTGCCCGCAACCACTCCACCTAGATGTGTATTAAAGTTAGCATCTTAAGTTATCCTTAATTATCAACTCTCACAACTTAAATGATTCTCACATACCAATCCCCGTCTACAAGAATGGCTAAGCAATATATGAGCATAACAAATATTCCCAGGGTGATCAAAGGTAATAGGTTCCTACGGCATGAACTACATAGCAAAGCCTAATTCCCAATCCTACTCATGCACATTTGTAAGGGTGAACTAATGCATAGTAAAAACTGGGTATAGAAAAGTATGATCAAAGTGTAACTTGCCTTGCTGATGATCGGTAAGCCCTAGAGATTTGTAGTAGCAAGCTTCGCACTCCGGAAAATCTATCGTAGACAAACAATAACATACATAAGCACTCAAGCATGAAGATGCAAAGAAAACCGAAGAAAAAGATTCGTAAAAACTCAAAAGAATAAGAAAATAACTCTTTCAAACATAAAAGAATTACTAACAGCACCTAAATTATGTGAATTAGGTCTTAACGGAAATCTTAGGTCAAGTGCTTCGATTTGCAAAAAAGAATCAACGAAATCGCAGTTACGAAACTCAAGTTATGATCAAAATAAATTCAAATTCAAATATGTTTGAATTAAAATTTTAAAACTTTCAAAAATACTATGAAGTTGGTTATCTGGATAGAAGGGATCATGATGAAGAATTTGGCATGGCTTTCATCGAATTTGGACAAACGAGTAAAAAGTTGTGATAGATTGAAAAGCAGGGACTAAACTATAAGAAAAATCTAGCGAATAGGTCCCTGGTAGAAAAATAAAAGAAAAAATCTACAAAACGAGCGTTCGCTACATAACCTAATCTAATGAATATGTTTCCTACAGAATAGAAACTAATGAACGTTCACTAATTAAACAAAATGTTTCGAATAAAAAATAAAATCGCGATCTAATCTAGGCCCTTGGATGAAGATCGGACGAACGAGAGGAGATGAGGCGTTACCGCGGCAGCGAGGTCGTCGGTGGCGGAGAAAGCGGCGGCGGCTGCTTCAGACGGGGACTGCGGCTCCGACGGCGGTGGTTGCGGCGGCGCGGGGCGGTGAGGCTATTACGGCGTGGGGCGGTGGGTTGTGGCAGTGGCGGTGTTGCTACGGCGCGGGGCGGCAAGGCTACGGTGGCGCGGGGCGGTGGCTTGTGGCGGTGGCGACGGTGCTGCTACTGTTGTTGGGGAGAGAAGAGGGGGTCAGGGCCAGGTATTTAAAGGAGGGAGGGGGCAGGACGGCTTGCGGGAGGGGAAAGGCGAGGTCGGCGACGGGAGGGACTCCCGCTCGGACACGATGGCGGCGTCGAGATCGCTCAGGACTCCGCCCCGAGCTCGGGGACAGGCGGCGCGACGTGCTGGGCTGGCTGGGCTGGGCGCGGCCTAGTTCGTTCGACCTGAATAATTAAAAAAACATTTTCCAAAAATAAGAAAAACACGGAAACTATAATAAATAAAATTTGAAAAATTCCAGAATAATTCACATAATTCTCTCCTAAATATATGGGCTTCGGTGAACATTTTTTGGACCTAAATGCAAAATTTTGAAAACAATTTTTAGTACTAATAAACTCCGCAATGAAAATAGAAAATCAAAATAAAAATATTCCAAAATTCAAAATTCAATTTCCAATATTTGTTTGCTGTTTTTGAAGAAGTCCTTTTATCTCCTATCTTTATTTTATTTATTTGAAATAATTGGAAAATAATTTTTGAATAAATCAATTTGATCCAATTTTTCAAAATTTGAAAATTCAAAACTGGATTTTTGGGAAACCTTCAACTCTCTCAATTGGTCCTTGAGTTGCTTAAGGTTTCTAGGATCAAAATTCAAATAAAAACAAATGAGCAAAAATGAATAATCACCGGTGCGTATCGGTCCTAAACAAATGATTTTTAACCCTTTTCCACGACGGCATTTGGAACCGTCGCCAAGTGAGTGTGTGCGATAGGGTGTCCTTCCCACACGACCCAGAAATTGTCGGGGATAGGACCTCCTGGGACCCAGGCTGGGGCCATGTGCGATCGGGCGAGGCATCGAAACCCAATAATTTCCGTAGGTATGTACATCCCACACGGTAATCCGAGAAAACCATTTCCATATGTATGTACATCCCACACAGTAATCCGAGAAAATCATTTCCGTAGGTATGTACATCCCACACGGTGAATCCCAGAAAAACATTTCCGTTCATATGTATATCACACACAGTCAATCCAAGGAATACGTTTCCGTTTTTATGTACATCCCAAACAGTCAATCCAGGGAAAACGTTTTCGTTCGGACGTACATCCCACACAGTTTTATGTGTAGGCTCATGTCTGAACGGTGTAACTATCACACATGGTCTTCCTTGGTTAACTGTTTGCTTTTATCAACTATATCACACACGATTTGATGAAGAATACTATGTGGCATTGGGCTATCCATCACAAGCGCTTTTACAGCTAGAACTGTTTGCAAAGATCCATGACATATTTAGTAGGTTTATTAGTTTACAATTAATAATTCTAGTATTACGAAAATTCACATTTCATACCGAACAGTTGTTTGCCAATTTCATATCAGGCACATAAATGTATTATAACATCACCGTACGGAAGCTACATGAAAATAGCACAGTACAACATATAGCTAGTTCAACTTCATAAGAACAATATATTCATTTCCCTAATCGAGATCATCCAGGCTCTTCTTATCCACCTCTCCTTTCAGTTCAGTAAGGATCCGTTTTGCACGGGCCAACTGGGAAAATGCCTCCTCCTTCGCCAACACCATCTTAGCAAAGTCTGATTTAAATAATCTGAGCTCATTCTCCACCTTCAACTTTTTATCCCGCATCTTGAAATATGCTTCAGCGTTGACAAGACTTTCTGTAAGCCTACGTGTGTTCTCTTCCTCATACATTCTCTAAAGCTTCATTACGCACATCTTCAAAGACTGTGGCCACTCTTGATCAACCCACTCCAAGTAAGAACACTTCCGTTCATCCTATAATATTTAAAACTAGATCAGTAACAATTGTAGGGGAAATGGGTCTATAGCAAGATAGAAAATCACCAATGCTTATTTTGAAAAACAGAAGAAACATGTTAATTATGACATATCTTCTCAAAAAGATCAATGTGCAAATGAAATAATTTGTACTGAGACAACAACCAAATTATAGAACATCATAAGCTATAATTAAATAGAACGACGCTACAAGTTCTTACTCATGTACAATAAATAACAAATTGAACATTTTATGAGGAAGGTAAATATAACTGCAACAGCATAGCGACAGTGTTTGGATGACAGAAAATTGATACTAACAGGTGTGTACACGCACAAATTTAGTAACATAGAACTAATAGCACTAAGGCCGTCCACTATGATGCCAAAACTGGGGTAAAGTCAACTGTTCCTGCATCTCGCACCGGTGCCCTGCACTAGCGAGCCGATGCAGCGGAAAAAAATCAGGGACCCGGACTCCGGACCACGTAGTTGCTCCGATGCCCAGTTCCTTCATGCCATAAAGATTTAGTATTTTACTGCTTGGCTTCTCAGATGTGTGGACCAAAGTTGGCTGCACAAACTGCTGAAGCAGTGCCAAATAATTTTCTAATGGCACCGCTGATGAGATGGCAACAATTTAAGATACTAGGTACAAACTGTGACACTGTCTTAGGATGCGTTTGGTTGAAGGTGTGGTATGAATGGGTTGGGACCGTGACAGTGTCTGAATCACATCTAACAAATGATTTGTAACAATGAAAGAGGGCTAACCTTCTCTGCACATGACAGGAACTTCCTCCCACTGTCCACAGAATCAAACGCAACTAGCTTCATGCATGGAGATTGATGGTGACAATGAGCAGATAGATCTTCAGCCACACCGCTCCATTCGTTGCCACTGATGGTCTTAGGGAGCTATAAGAGGAAGAAACGACTCAAATCGACCTCTGGGTAAAAATCCTTCATTCCAAGTCATAGCCCGAGAGAGAGAAGAGAGGCATACCCGAGTTGTGAAGGAGTAGTCGCCGGAGGAGGAACTGCTGGTGATGTCTTTGAAGAAGACCATGGCGACCCCGGCGGTAGGATTCCAGATGGCGAGAGCAAGGAAGCGGCTATAGCCTAGCAAGCAAGGAAGGAAGGAGGAAACAGGGGAAATGTGACTTGTGGTCAGGGAGAAAAGGGGGTGGGGAAGGGGGGCGGGGGTAGATATTTTGGCGGTAGGCCAAAATTTTGAAAATGTGGAGGGAAATTTTTCGCGCGGTGCCACCGGACCATTCATTTTGAATGATTGTGTGCATCGCAAACGATTCTTCTGCTTTACGCGCATGGGATGAGTTTGATTATTCAAATTGTGGTCTCAAGGCATGGGCGCATCCACTTTGAACACGCGCGGTGCCGCCGGATCATTCACTTTGAACGATTGTGTGCATCGCAAACGATTCTTCTGCTTTACGCGCATGGGATGAGTTTGATAATTCAAATTTTGGTGGAAATTTCCCCGGGTACGTCATTGCATAATTTAACATCGCTTGCTAATTTCGGCACACAAAAGAGCATACATCAGACAAACACACTTACTGAATCGAGCAATTTAAGTAATTACACAGAGCCAGTTGACCTAAACATTGCTCTAACAAAAGACTAGCATTAAAAACAAAGCCTAAATACGCATAACAAAAAATCCGCCGCCGCACCGGCCTATGCATCGCCGGTGTGAGATGAGAAGGCGATGACTTGTCCTAGCGACATGTCGTCGTTGGTGGACTCCACGTCCCCCCTGCTGAAGTGGACCGTGTCCTCGTCCTCGTCCTTGTCCTCGGTGCCGCCCTTAAGGTTGTAGTACTTATAGTAGTGGCCGCGCCAGAGCTTGCGTTGGTACTCCACCGTCGATTCCTCGATGGATAGACTCTTCTCTACCTCGACCTCAGCCACACGCAACTCCTCCTCCCGGCGCTCCTCGATCTCTGCCGCCTCCTGCATCTCCAGCTCCCGCTCAGCGACCTCATGAGGAAGCAGGTGCTCCATGGCCACCGCCGCCTTTTTAGACGTGGGTTTCATGCTAGAGTCCAAGGTGGCCCGGAATATCTTGGCGTGTGCATCCTCGATCCTCGACCTTCATCTGGCTGGCCGTTTCTTCTGTTCCTCCTCATCGCAAACAGTTAATTGAGCCGAACAGTATGCCCTGCATCGCACACGCAACTAAAATCTGAACCGTGTTTGATGCATCCTCCATCGCAAACATTTCACACCTTTTTTGATGGTTATTTTACACCACCGTTTGCAATTATGGCATCGCACACAGTTTTGTCGAAGGGTGTCTGATCGTAGTGTCGCGTTAGCAGCATCCTGCAGTAGTGAATCATGGATGCATATGAATGATCTAAATAATAACATCCAAATTGAAAATTTGGATGTTACAGTCACTCCCCTCGTCTCACCATAGCAAAGACTAGTAAAAAATGATTGGTACTCAGCCCTTGGTGGTTCATCAAGCGAATCCCAGAATGGGATTTTGCAGTGGTGAGCAAATCTCTCTAGTGATATGGTAAATGAATATTCATATAGTTTAAATGACACCCTAGACTCACGGGGATGGAATTTAAATCCTTTGACAAATGATTCAGTGCAAGTGTGGTGTTGATTGCACTTATCTGAAATGTAGGGACCGAGGTCAGCATTGTGAACATATTGCTCAAATTCCTCCTTAATGCTCACATACACCATATAGTCGTCACACGACCACAAGCATGTTTTGGTGGAGTTATCTCGCATGGAACTTTCACTTGGTTCAACATAAGACTGACAAACGGAATTGTCACTAGAAGATGCCTTCGAGGATCTCCTCTTTGAAGACCTCCTTCCAAAGCGGTTCAACATGTTCGCGTACAATTTTTTGAAAAAAATTAAATTTTTGGGTGACAAAAATTTATCAACAAAACTTTACAAGATTGATAACAACTAGTCATAGGGACAAATAGAGGCCATAGCAAGCATTCAAACTACTTAGAAATCTAAGAATTCAACATGCAAGCTCATCTACGGTAGCACCAAGAGTAGCTAATTATTCAAAATATAAACCACTAAAACAAAAACTAATTGGTTAAACGTAGGAGTCACATACCAAGCAACAATCCCTCGAAACAGTTTCAGAAACGGAGCTTCGAGCAAAGAGATCGAAATCTGCGGGTTTGAGAGGAAGAACACAGGAGAGAGAGCAATGGAGAATTTTTCTGGAGGTAAGTGATGATGTTGTGTGAAGGGATAAGTGAGGGGGCCCACGTGGGGACCCAACCCACCAGGGCGCGCATAGGGGTCCTGGCGTGCCCAGGTGGGTTGTGCCCACCTGGTGCACCTCCCTCTGATGTTATTTGCACAAAAATTCTTAAATATTCAGAAAAAATAGTATTAAATTTCCAGGGCATTCGGACAACTTTTATTTTTGGGTCATTTTTTATTGCACGGGAAATTCAGAAAACAGACAAAACATGGCATTTTGTTTTATTTAACTAATAAAAATAGAAAAAAAGGTAGGGACGGAAGGTAGTGCTTACTAAATTCATCAACTTCATACCTCTCAAAAATGATCCATTAATAAGGTTGATCAAGTCTTATTAACAACCACTTTCGATTAGCATGAAAGAGAAGAACTTTCGTAAATCACTAAGTTACCTCAACGGGGATATGAGTGTCCCCAACAATAAGAACCTCATATTTCTTTTTGGCAGTAGGTAAAGGTAGTTCAAAACTTCCAATAGTGATTGTCAGAGATTTTTCAATAACATTAATACCAGTCACTTGGAATTGTTTCTTCGGAAAGTGCATCGTATGCTCATTACCATTAATATGAAAAGTGACATTGCTTTTATTGCAATCAATAACAGACCCTGCAGTATTCAAGAAGGGTGTACCAAGGATAATCGACATGTTGTCGTCCTCGGGCATCTCAAGTATAACAAAGTCAGTCAAAATAGTAACATTAGCAAGAACACCGGGCACGTCCTCACAAATACCGATAGGTATGGCAGTGGATTTGTTAGCCATTTGCAAAGATATTTCAGTAGATGTGAGCTTATTCAAGTCAAGTATTTTATATAAAGAGAAAGGCATAACACTAACACCAACTCCCAAATCACATAAAGCAGTTTTCACATAAATACTTTTGATGGAGCAAGGTATAGTTGGTATTACCAGATCTCCGAGTTTTTTAGGTACTCCATCCTTAAAAGTATAATTAGCAAGCATGGTGGAGATTTCAGCTTCTGGTATTTTTCTCTTATTGGTGATGATGTCTTTCATGTACTTTGCATAAGGAGGCATTTTCAATGTATCAGTCAAGCGAGTACGCAAAAACACTGGCCTCAACATTTCAGCAAAGCGTTTGAATTCTACATCATCCTTCTTTTTAGTTAACTTTGGTGGAAAGGGCATAGGTTTTTTAACCCATGGTTCTCTTTCCTTACCGTGTTTTTCTAGCAATGAGGTCTCTTTTATCGTATCTTTAATTTTTAGGTTCTGGGTTATCAAAATCTACTGTAGGTTCTATATCAACATCATTGTCTGGTTCTTCATTATTTGGTTTACTATCTTCATGAACCTCATCATTAAATTTTTCATTATCAGAAGGTGAGTGTTCACTACTAGGTTGAGTTTCAGCATTAGAGATAGAGACTTCATTATCAGGAGTTTTTTCTACTTCAGGTTCACTAGAGGCATGCAAAGTCCTATCATTTTCTCCTTCTTTTTTCTTTTTAGAGGGACTAGGTGCATTAGTGTTAGCTCTTTGAGAGTCTTGTTCAATTCTTTTTGGGTGTCCCTCAGGATAAAGTGGTTCCTAAGTCATTTTACCTCCTCTAGTTGCTACTCTAACATCAAAGTCATGTACGTTCTTGTTCATTTCATCTAGCATCTCTCTTTGAGATTTAGCAACTTGTTCTAACTGGGTTTGAACCATAGAAGCATGTTTTCCCACACCTCTAACATCATTTGAGATTCTAAATAACAGGTCAATTTAGCGAGCAATCATATCAGAATTGTATTTCAATTGTTTCATAACATTTGCATTTAATGTAGTTTTGAAACTCATGAAGGCATTGGCTAGGGTGCATATTGTGAGGATTGTCATTATCATTGAACTTCATTAGAAAATTTACCTCTACCACCTGAGGAGGTGGTGGTGTATCAAGCCCATGTATTTCTTCAATAGGAGGTAAATTTTTGATATCCTCGGCTTTAATACCTTTTTCCTTTATTGATTTCTTTGCCTCTTGCATATCTTCAGGACTGAGATATAATATACCCCTCTTCGTCGGAGTGGGTTTAGGAGGTGGCTCGGGAAGAGTCCAATCATCATAATTTTTTAATATGTTATTCAATAATTCTTCAGCTTGCCCAATAGTTTGTTCCCTGAAAACACAACTAGCACAACTATCTAGGAAATCCCTAGAAGCAACGGTTAGTCCATTATAGAAGATATCAAGTATTTCATTTTTCTTAAGAGGATGATCGGGCAAAGCATTAAGCAATTGGCAAAGCCTCCCGCAAGCTTGTGGGAGACTCTCTTCTTTTATTTGCACAAAATTGAATATTTCCTGCCATGCAGCTTGTTTCTTATGAGTAGGGAAATATTTTCCAGAGAAGTAATAAATCATATCCTGGGGACTACGCACACAACCAGGAGCAAGAGTATTGTACCATGATTTAGCTTCACCCTTTAATGAGAACGGAAATAATTTGAGAATATAGAAATAGCGAGTTTTCTCATCATGAGTAAAAAGGGTGGCTATGTCATTCAACTTAGTAAGATGTGCCACAGCAGTTTCAGTTTCATAACAATGGAAAGGATCAAATTCAACCAAAGTAATTAACTCTGGGTTGACAGAGAATTCATAATCCTTATCATCAATAAAGACAGGTGAGGTAGCAAACTTAGGATCATATTGCATTCTAGCATTCAAAGATTTTTCTTTATACTTGCATAATAATTTCTCTAGATCATCTCTATCCTTACAAGCAAGAATGTCTCTAGTTATCTCTTCATTCATAACATAACTTCCGATACCTTAGGAAATTCATATCTAGGAGGGCTAGTTCTAGTAGATGTTACAAGATTTTCAGTTTCAAGCTCATCATCAGTTTCAACAACACCATGTTGTCTTACTCTAGCAATTTGTTCATCAAGAAAATCACCAAGTGGCACATCATTATCATCAAGGAAGGTACTAGCATCATCATAAGTATTATTCATAGCAGAAGTAGCATCATCAACAACTTGTGACATATCGGGATTAATAGCATGTGGTGGTGTTGCAAGTTTACTTATAACAGAAGGTGAATCTAAAGAAGAACTGGATGGCAGTTCCTTACCTCCCCTCATCTTAGAGGAAAACAATCTTAGTCTTAGCATCCTTCAGATTCTTCATAGTGATAAAGTGATAATAATCTCAAGCGATTCAACAAATATAGCAATGCTCCTCGGCAACAATGTCAGGAAAAGGTCTTAATAACCCACAAGTATAGGGGATCGCAACAATTTTTAAGGGTAGTGTATTCAACCCAAATTTATAGAATCGACACTAGGGGAGCCAATGAATATTTGTAAGTATTAGTGTGGGAGTCCTGGATTAGGGGGTCTCCGAACAGTCGGACTATCTTCATTGGCTGGACTGCTAGACTATGAAGATACAAGATTGAAGACTTCGTCTCGTGTCCGGATGGGACTCTACTTGGCGTGGAAGGCAAGCTAGGCAATACGGATATGTGTATCTCCTCCTTTGTAACCGACCTTGTGTAACCCTAACCCTCTCCGGTGTCTATATAAACCGGAGGGTTTTAGTCCGTAGGACAACATACAATCATACCATAGGCTAGCTTCTAGGGTTTAGCCTCTCCGATCTCATGGTAGATCTACTCTTATACTACCCATATCATCAATATTAATCAAGCAGGATGTAGGGTTTTACCTCCATCAAGAGGGCCCGAACCTGGGTAAAACATCATGTTCCCTGCCTCCTGTTACCATCCGCCTTAGACGCACAGTTCGGGACACCCTACCCGAGATCCGCCGGTTTTGACACCGACATTGGTGCTTTCATTAAGAGTTCCTCTATGTCATCGCCGTTATGCTTGATGGCTCCTACTATCATCGGTAGCGATGCTGTCCGGGGTGAGACTTTTCTCCCCGGATAGATCTTCGTGTTCGGCGGCTTTGCACTGCGGGCCAATTCGCTTGGCCATCTAGAGCAGATTGAAAGTTATGCCCCTAGCCACCAGGTCAGGTTTGGAAGCTTAAACTACACAACTGATATCCGTGGAGACATGATCTTCGACGGATTCGAGCCTCTGCCTTGTGCGTCACGCGGTCACGATGAGTACGATTTAGCTCTACCATCGGACAGTGTCCAGGAGATCGCACAGGCAGCCGCTCCGACCCTCAATTCGGACCCAGTTGTGCCGTCCATGGACGGGTGGATGGACCCCGCCATGGAAGCCTTACCCTTAGCGGCGATCGAGCCGAACATCGACCTTACCTTGCATGAGAGCCGTGTTGTTAAACTGCCGGATCCTTCCCCGACCACGGACTCCGAGCCGCCTGTGCCCGTTCCTATCGAACCCGATTGGGCGCCGATCATGGAGTTTACCTCCGCGGATATTTTTCAGCACTCGCCCTTGGGCGACATACTAAACTCATTAAGGTCTCTCTCCTTGTCAGGAGGATCTTGGCCGAACTATGTCCGGCAGGACTGGAATGCGGACGACGAAGAAATTCACGGCCCACCCACCACCCACTTAGTACCCACTGTCGATGACTTAACCGACATGCTCGAATTCAACTCTGAAGACATCGACGGTATGGACGACAATGCGGGAGACGAAGAGGAACCACTGCCCACAAGGCACTGGACAACCACTTCACCACATGACATATACATGGTGGACACACCAAAGGAAAACGACGACGAGGAACGGAAGGACGCAACGAAGGGTTGTCCCCTCGAGAAGCAGTTAAAGCGGCGGCGTAAGCGCCGCCCCAAATCCCGACTCAGTAGAAACAACGACTATACAGGCCCGGCGTTAGAGCAGGGTGAACCATTGCCGGACCATGGCAACACGGAGAATCAAACCGAACAACCCGATTCTGTCAAAGATAATAGTCCGGATGACATAACACCGGATAGACACCCGGAGCAACAGAATGCCCATCAAAGGCTTGTTGCCACCGCGAGGAGTCTAAAAAAGCAGAAGCAAAGGCTCAAGGCTGCGCAAGACACACTCCAAATCAGATGGAGCAAAGTACTCCACACAGCAGTGAAGTATGGCGGTAATCGCCCCACCAAGAGCTACCCGAAGCGGAAGTTGCTACCTGAATTCGATGAGGAGGCCTTAGATCCCCCGCAACCAAAAATTAAAACGGCCAGCTGGCCGAATAGACGACCTCACGGCCAACATAGAGCGGCAAGCAATGCCGCACATAAGCCAATACGCGATCCATGCGAGGGCTCGCATCAAAAGGACGGCGCAACCAGATCCATCTATGGACCAGCAGGCGCGCTCCAGCATACGATGCAACACAGAAAACATCCGAACACTACGGTACACCCAGATACAGCGGTGCTGCACACCCCCTATGTTTCACCGACGAGGTACTGGACCATGAATTTCCAGAGGGATTCAAACCCGTAAATATAGAGGCATACGACGGAACAACAGACCCTGGAGTCTGGATTGAGGACTATATCCTCCATATCCATATGGCTCGAGGACTTAAAAGCCTCCCCGAAAGCTCCATTGGAAGCTGGGAAGAGCTCGAAGACACTTTTCGGGCAAATTTTCAAGGGACTTATGTCCGACCTCCGGACGCGGACGATTTGAGTCATATAACTCAACAGCCCGGAGAGTCAGCCCGAAAGCTTTGGAACAGGTTTCTTACCAAAAAGAACCAAATAGTCGACTGTCCGGACGCCGAAGCCTTGGCAGCTTTTAAGCATAGTGTCCGTGGCGATTTTTACTCATCTTGAATTATACATGGTTTCTTTAAACCTACCTGTTCGCACAACAACTTTTCACCTAAGTTTCTCTCTTTTACAGATGACCATCATGCTACACCCGTCCAGGATATGGCACAACGGAGACACAGGCATAGACGTGCAGCAGGGACCGCCCCAAGGATTCTTTTTAGATTAAGAACCTGCGTCATCCTTTTTTACTATCTCTTGTTGATACACATCCCTTGGATTCTCAGTACAATTGAGAAGGATGCTGGCGTCTTGGCATGTGGCCACGTCAGAATAATGCATGTGTTGGGGAACGTTGCAGAAAATAAAAAAATTTCTACGGTTTCACCAAGATCTATCTATGAATTCATCTAGCAACGAGTGATCGGAGTGCATCTACATACCTTTGTAGATCGCGAGCGGAAGCGTTCAAGAGAACGGGGTTGAGGGAGTCGTACTCGTCGTGATCCAAATCATCGGAGATCCTAGTGCCGAACGGACGGCACCTCCGTGTTCAACACACGTATGGAGCGGATGACGTCTCCTCCTTCTTGATCCAGCAAGGGGGAAGGAGAGGTTGATGAAGATCCAGCAGTACGACGGCGTGGTGGTGGATGCAGCAGTGATCGCAGCAGGGCTTCGCCGAGCTTCTGCGAGAGGGAGAGGTGTAGCAGGGGAGAGGGAGGCGCCAAGACTTTTAGGTGCGGCTGCCCTCCCTCCCCCCCTTTATATAGGCCCCCTAGGGGGGCGCCGGCCCTGGAGATGGGATCTCCCAAGGGGGCGGCGGCCAAGGGGGTGGAGTGCCCCCAAGGCAAGTGGAGGCGCCCCCCACCCTAGGGTTTCCAACCCTAGGCGCAGGGGGGGGCACAAGGGGGGGGCACCAGACCACTATGGGCTGGTTCCCTTCCCCACTTCAGCCCATGGGGCCCTCCGGGATGGGTGGCCCCACCCGGTGGACCCCCGGGACCCATCCGGTGGTCTCGGTACAATACCGGTGACCCCGAATCTTTCCCGATGGCCGAAACTACACTTCCTATATATAATTCTTCACCTCCGGACCATTCTGGAACTCCTCATGACGTCCAGGATCTCATCCGGGACTCTGAACAACTTTCGGATTACTGCATACTCATATCTCTACAACCCTAGCGTCACCGAACCTTAAGTGTGTAGACCCTACGGGTTCGGGAGACATGTAGACATGACCGAGATGGCTCTCCGGCCAATAACCAACAGCAGGATCTGGATACCCATGTTGGCTCCCACATGCTCCTCGATGATCTCATCGGATGAACCACGATGTCGAGGATTCAAGCAACCCCGTATACAATTCCCTTTGTCAATCGGTATGTTACCTGCCCGAGATTCGATCGTCGGTATCCCAATACCTCGTTCAATCTCGTTACCGGCAAGTCACTTTACTCGTACCGTAATGCATGATCCCGTGACTAAACACATGGTTACTTTGAGCTCATTATGATGATGCATTACCGAGTGGGCCCAGAGATACCTCTCCGTCATACGGAGTGACAAATCCCAGTCTCGATCCGTGTCAACCCAACAGACACTTTCGGAGATACCCGTAGTATACCTTTATAGTCACCTAGTTACGTTGTGACGTTTGGTACACCCAAAGCACTCTTACGGTATCCGGGAGTTACACGATCTCATGGTCTAAGGAAAAGATACTTGACATTGGAAAAGCTCTAGCAAACGAACTATACGATCTTGTTCTATGCTTAGGATTGGGTCTTGTCCATCACATCATTCTCCTAATGATGTGATCTCGTTATCAATGACATCCAATGTCCATAGTCAGGAAACCATGACTATCTGTTGATCAACGAGCTAGTCAACTAGGGGCTTACTAGGGACATGTTGGTGTCTATGTATTCACACATGTATTACGATTTCCGGATAACACAATTATAGCATGAATAAAAGACAATTATCATGAACAAGGAAATATAATAATAATCCTTTTATTATTGCCTCTAGGGCATATTTCCAACAGTCTCCCACTTGCACTAGAGTCAATAATCTAGTTACACTGTGATGAATCGAACACCCATAGAGTTCTGGTGATGATCATGTTTTGCCCTAGGGAGAGGTTTAGTCAACGGATCTGCGACATTCAGATCCGTATGTACTTTACAAATATCTATGTCTCCATCTTGAACATTTTCACGAATGGAGTTGTAGCGATGCTTGATGTGCCTGGTCTTCTTGTGAAACCTGGGCTCCTTGGCAAGTGCAATAGCTCCAGTGTTGTCACAAAAGAGTTTGATCGGCCCCGAGGCATTGGGTATGACTCCTAGGTCGGTGATGAACTCCTTCACCCAAATTGCTTCACATGTACCCCGAGGCTGCCATGTACTCCGCTTCACATGTAGATCCCGCCACGACGCTCTGCTTGCAGCTGCACCAGCTTACTGCTCCACCATTCAACATATACACGTATCCGGTTTGTGACTTAGAGTCATCCAGATCTGTGTCGAAGCTAGCATCGACGTAACCCTTTACGACGAGCTCTTCGTCACCTCCATAAACGAGAAACATGTCCTTAGTCCTTTTCAAGTACTTCAGGATATTCTTGACCGCTGTCCAGTGTTCCTTGCGGGGATTACTTTGGTACCTTCCTACCAAACTTACGGCAAGGTTTACATCAGGTCTGGTACACAACATGGCATACATAATAGACCCTATGGCTGAGGCATAGGGGATGGCACTCATCTCTTCTATATCTTCTGCCGTGGTCGGACATTGAGCTAAGCTCAATTTCACACCTTGTAACATAGGCAAGAACCCCTTCTTAGACTGATCCATATTGAACTTCTTCAATATCTTATCAAGGTATGTGCTTTGTGAAAGACCTATGAGGCGTCTTGATCTATCTCTATAGATCTTGATGCCTAATATATAAGTAGCTTCTCCAAGGTCCTTCATTGAAAAACTCTTATTCAAGTAGGCCTTAATGCTGTCCAAAAGTTCTATATCATTTCCCATCAAAAGTATGTCATCTACATATAATATGAGAAATGATACAGTGCTCCCACTCACCTTCTTGTAAACGCAGGCTTCTCCATAAGTCTGCATAAACCCAAACGCTTTGATCATCTCATCAAAGCGAATTTTCCAACTCCAAGATGCTTGCACAAGCCCATAAATGGATCGCTGGAGCTTGCATACCTTGTTAGCATTCTTAGGGTCGACAAAACCTTCCGGCTGCATCATATACAGTTCTTCCTTAAGATAACCGTTAAGGAATACCGTTTTGACGTCCATTTTCCATATCTCATAATCATAGTATGCGGCAATTGCTAACATGATTCGAACGGACTTCAGCTTTGCTACGGGAGAGAAAGTCTCATCGTAGTCAACCCCTTGAACTTGTGGATAACCCTTAGCGACAAGCCGAGCTTTATAGATGGTCACATTACCATCCGCGTCTATCTTCTTAAAGATCCATTTATTCTCTATGGCTCGCCGATCATCGGGCAAGTCAGTCAAAGTCCATACTTCATTTTCATACATGGATCCTATCTCGGATTTCATGGCTTCCAGCCATTTGTTGGAATCCGGGCCCGCCATCGCTTCTTCATAGTTCGAAGGTTCACCGTTGTCTAACAACACGATTTCCAAGACAGGGTTGCCATACCACTCTGGTGCGGAACGTGTCCTTGTGGACCTACAAAGTTCAGTAGCAACTTGATCTGAAGTTTCATGATCATCATCACCAACTTCCTCTCTATTCGGTGCAGGCACCTCAGGAACATTTTCTTGAGCTGTGCTACTTACCAGTTCAAGAGGTAATACTTCATCAAGTTCTAGTTTCCTCCCACTTATTTCTTTCGAGAGAAACTCTTTCTCTAGAAAGGACCCATTCTTGGCAACAAAGATCTTGCCTTCGGATCTAAGGTAGAAGGTATACCCAACAGTTTCTTTAGGGTATCCTATGAAGACGCATTTTTCCGACTTGGGTTCGAGCTTTTCAGGTTGAAGTTTCTTGACATAAGCATCGCATCCCCAAACTTTTAGAAATGACAGCTTAGGTTTCTTCCCAAACCATAATTCATACGTTGTCGTCTCAACGGATTTCGACGGAGCCCTATTTAAAGTGAATGCGGCAGTCTCTAAAGCATAGCCCCAAAATGACAGCGGTAAATCGGTAAGAGACATCATAGATCGCACCATATCCAATAGAGTGCGATTATCGGACACACCATTATGCTGAGGTGTTCCAGGCGGCGTGAGTTGTGAAACTATTCCACATTTTCTTAAGTGTGTGCCAAATTCGTGACTCAAGTATTCTCCCCCATGATCTGATCGCAAGAACTTGATTTTTCTGTCACGTTGATTCTCAACCTCACTCTGAAATTCCTTGAACTTTTCAAAGGTCTCAGACTTTTGCTTCATTAAGTAGACATACCCATATCTACTCAAGTCATCAGTGAGGGTGAGAACATAATGATAGCCACCGCGAGCCTCAACACTCATTGGACTGCACACATCAGTATGTATGATTTCTAATAAGTTGGTTGCTCGCTCCATTGTTCCTGAGAACGGAGTCTTGGTCATTTTACCCATGAGGCATGGTTCGCACGTGTCAAATGATTCGTAATCAAGAGACTCTAAAAGTCCATCTGCATGGAGCTTCTTCATGCGTTTGACACCTATGTGACCAAGGCGGCAGTGCCACAAGTATGTGGGACTATCATTATCAACCTTACATCTTTTGGTATTCACAATATGAATATGTGTAGCATTACGCTTGAGATTCATTAAGAATAAACCATTCACCATCGGAGCATGACCATAAAACATATCTCTCATATAAATAGAACAACCATTATTCTCGGATTTAAATGAGTAGCCATCTCGAATTAAACGAGATCCTGATACAATGTTCATGCTCAAAGCTGGCAATAAATAACAATTATTGAGGTTTAAAACTAATCCCGTAGGTAAATGTAGAGGTAGCGTGCCGACGGCGATCACATCGACCTTGGAACCATTCCCGACGCGCATCGTCACCTCGTCCTTCGCCAGTCTCCGCTTATTCCACAGCTCCTGCTTTGAGTTACAAATGTGAGCAACTGCACCGGTATCAAATACCCAGGAGCTACTACGAGTACTGGTAAGGTACACATCAATTACATGTATATCACATATACCTTTCGTGTTGCCGGCCTTCTTGTCCGCTAAGTATTTGGGGCAGTTCCGCTTCCAGTGACCACTTCCCTTGCAATAAAAACACTCAGTCTCGGGCTTGGGTCCATTCTTTGGCTTCTTCCCGGCAGCTTGCTTACCGGGCGCGGCAACTGCCTTGCCATCCTTCTTGAAGTTCTTTTTACCCTTGCCTTTCTTGAACTTAGTGGTTTTATTCACCATCAACACTTGATGTTCCTTTTTGACTTCTACCTCTGCTGATTTCAGCATTGAATATACCTCAGGAATGGTCTTTTCCATCCCCTGCATATTGAAGTTCATCACAAAGCTCTTGTAGCTCGGTGGAAGCGACTGAAGGATTCTGTCAATGACTGCGTCATCCGGGAGATTAACTCCCAGCTGAGTCAAGCGGTTATGTAACCCAGACATAGTGAGTATGTGCTCACTGATAGAACTATTTTCCTCCATCTTACAGCTGAAGAACTTGTCGGAGACTTCATATCTCTCGACCCGGGCATGAGCTTGAAAAACCATTTTTAGCTCTTCGAACATCTCATATGCTCCGTGTTTCTCAAAACGCTTTTGGAGCCCTGGTTCAAAGCTGTAAAGCATGCCGCACTGAACGAGGGAGTAATCATCAGCACGTGTCTGCCAAGCGTTCATAACGTCTTGGTTCTGTGGGACGGGTGCGTCACCTAGCGGTGCTTCTAGTACATAATCTTTCTTGGCAGCTATGAGGATGATCCTCAGGTTCTGGACCTAGTCCGTATAGTTGCTGCCATCATCTTTCAGCTTGGTTTTCTCTAGGAACGCGTTGAAGTTGAGGACAACGTGGGCCATTTGATCTACAAGACATATTATAAAGATTTTAGACTAAGTTCATGATAATTAAGTTCATCTAATCAAATTATTCAATGAACTCCCACTCAGATTAGACATCCCTCTAGTCATCTAAGTGAAACATGATCCGACTCGACTAGGCCGTGTCCGATCATCACGTGAGACAGACTAGTCATCATCGGTGAACATCTCCATGTTGATCGTATCTTTCATACGACTCATGTTCGACCTTTTGGTCTCTTGTGTTCCGAGGCCATGTCTGTACATGCTAGGCTCGTCAAGTTAACCTAAGTGTTTGCATGTGTAAATCTGTCTTACACCCGTTGTATGTGAACGTTGGAATCTATCACACCCGATCATCACGTGGTGCTTCGAAACAACGAACTGTCGCAACGGTGCACAGATAGGGGGAACACTGTCTTGAGATTTATTATGAGGGATCATCTTATTTACTACCGTCGTTCTAAGTAAACAAGATGCAAAAACATGATAAACATCACATGCAATCAAATAATAGTGACATGATATGGCCAATATCATATAGCTCCTTTGATCTCCATCTTGGGGCTCCATGATCATCTTGTCACCGGCATGACACCATGATCTCCATCATCGTGTATCCATGAAGTTGCTCGCCAACTATTACTTCTACTACTATGGCTAACACGTTTAGCAATAAAGTAAAGTAATTTACATGGCGTTTCTCAATGACACGCAGGTCATACAAAAAATAAAGACAACTCCTATGGCTCCTGCCGGTTGTCATACTCATCGACATGCAAGTCGTGATTCCTATTACAAGAACATGATCTCATACATCACATATATATCATTCATCACAACTTTGGCCATATCACATCACAAAACACTTGCTGCAAAAACAAGTTAGACGTCCTCTAATTGTTGTTGCAAGTTTTACGTGGCTGCAATAGGGTTCTAGCAAGAACGTTTTCTTACCGACGTAAAAGCCACAACGTGATTTTTCAACTTCTATTTACCCTTCATAAGGACCCTTTTCGTCGAATCCGCTCCAACTTAAGTGGGAGAGACAGACACCCGCTAGCCACCTTATGCAACTAGTGCATGTCAGTCGGTGGAACCTGTCTCACGTAAGCGTACGTGTAAGGTCGGTCCGGGCCGCTTCATCCCACAATACCGCTAAAGCAAAATAATACTAGTAGCGGCAAGAAAGTTGACAACATCTACGCCCACAACAAATTGTGTTCTACTCGTGCAAAGAGAACTACGCATAGACCTGGCTCATGATGCCACTGTTGGGGAACGTTGCAGAAAATAAAAAAATTTCTACGGTTTCACCAAGATCTATCTATGAGTTCATCTAGCAACGAGTGATCGGAGTGCATCTACATACCTTTGTAGATCGCGAGCGGAAGCGTTCAAGAGAACGGGGTTGAGGGAGTCGTACTCGTTGTGATCCAAATCACCGGAGATCCTAGTGCCGAATGGACGACACCTCTGCGTTCAACACACGTATGGAGCGGATGACGTCTCCTCCTTCTTGAACCAGCAAGGGGGAAGGAGAGGTTGATGAAGATCCAGCAGCACGACGGCGTGGTGGTGGATGCAGCAGTGATCGCAGCAGGGCTTCGCCGAGCTTTTGCGAGAGGGAGAGGTGTAGCAGGGGAGAGGGAGGCGCCAAGACTTTTAGGTGCGGCTGCCCTCCCTCCCCCCCTTTATATAGGCCCCCTGGGGGGGCGCCGGCCCTGGAGATGGGATCTCCCAAGGGGGCGGCGGCCAAGGGGGTGGAGTGCCCCCCAAGGCAAGTGGAGGCGCCCCGCACCCTAGGGTTTCCATACCTAGGCGCAGGGGGCCCAAGGGGGGGGGGCGCACCAGCCCACTATGGGCTGGTTCCCCTCCCCACTTCAGCCCATGGGGCCCTCCGGGATGGGTGGCCCCACCCGGTGGACCCCCGGGACCCATCCGGTGGTCTCGGTACAATACCGGTGACCCCGAATCATTCCCGATGGCCGAAACTACACTTCCTATATATAATTCTTCACCTCCGGACCATTCCGGAACTCCTCGGGACGTCCAGGATCTCATCCGGGACTCCGAACAACTTTTAGATTACTGCATACTCATATCTCTACAACCCTAGCGTCACCGAACCTTAAGTGTGTAGACCCTATGGGTTCGGGAGACATGTAGACATGACCGAGACGGCTCTCCGGCCAATAACCAACAGCGGGATCTGGATACCCATGTTGGCTCCCACATGCTCCTCGATGATCTCATCGGATGAACCATGATGTCGAGGATTCAAGCAAACCCGTATACAATTCCCTTTGTCAATCGGTATGTTACCTGCCCGAGATTCGATCGTCGGTATCCCAATACCTCGTTCAATCTCGTTACCGGCAAGTCACTTTACTCGTACCGTAATGCATGATCCCGTGACTAAACACATGGTTACTTTGAGCTCATTATGATGATGCATTACCGAGTGGGCCCAGAGATACCTCTCCGTCATACGGAGTGACAAATCCCAGTCTCGATCCGTGTCAACCCAATAGACACTTTCGCAGATACCCGTAGTATACCTTTATAGTCACCAGGTTACGTTGTGGAGTTTGGTACACCAAAAGCACTCTTACGGTATCCGGGAGTTACACGATCTCATGGTCTAAGGAAAAGATACTTGACATTGGAAAAGCTCTAGCAAACGAACTATACGATCTTGTGCTATGCTTAGGATTGGGTCTTGTCCATCACATCATTCTCCTAATGATGTGATCTCGTTATCAATGACATCCAATGTCCATAGTCAGGAAACCATGACTATCTGTTGATCAACGAGCTAGTCAACTAGAGGCTTACTAGGGACATGTTGGTGTCTATGTATTCACACATGTATTACGATTTCCGGATAACACAATTATAGCATGAATAAAAGACAATTATCATGAACAAGGAAATATAATAATAATCCTTTTATTATTGCCTCTAGGGCATATTACCAATAGCATGTACCTGGACACCAGGGGCTTCTTACAAAGGGCACTATTTAGGCCCGGTTTATACCATAAAGACCGAATACCTTAGGGAGTGTTCGGCATCGCGAGTTTGGCCTTATATGCATCAGCTCCAAATCATGTCTTTGATCAAATGTTGGGTTTGCCCGGCTCCAATGTTTTGGTACCTTATGTTCCGCTCTATCGGCTAAGGTATCACTAGGAGAACTACTGCGATTGTGCCCAGGGTCATCCGGACGAGCACCTCAGTAGAGAAAGCCGAAAACTGACTGTCATGATATAGCGTGAGACTGGTCAACCACTCGATGACCTATCGGAATGTTAGAATTCCTCCGCCTTTACGAAGGGCCATTTCCCGGCCAAGCATGTACGCACCCCAAATTCGGGAGAGTGCGGAGCCAACATGGGCTATATAGTAACCCCACCGTCAAACTCCTATGGCTAAGTGAAAGTGTTAAAGCGTCATAGTCCGGTTGCCTTGTTTGCTATGCTATCACCTCCTTAATAGGACCAAGACGTTGGGTTAAGTGTGAACACACGTCTTCTGCGAACACCTCCGCATTATATGCGTGGGGGCTGAAGCCCACGACTGCAATCTTTCAGGTTATACACATGTATACATAAACGGCCGCACAGGAGGCATCATATTACTTTCAGGCAAAAGTATAAACACAGCCTTAATAAATTTCATAAAAAAAATTGTGTTTACAATGGGAATACATGTCACTCGAACATAATATTCTTCGAGCATTGGGCCTCTATCAAACTGTAACATCCCAAATTTTCAATTTGGAATGTTATACATTAGATCATCATTGCATACCATATTTTATTTTGCATTTTGGTTGATCCTAGAAATTCTACGCAACTCAATGACCCACGGAGAGAGTTGGGGATTTCGTTATTTTCATATTTGAGTTTTCTCAAATTTTGAGAATAGGATCATTTGATTTTAATTATTTTATCATCAATTATTTCTATTACAAAAATATGAGAGAGGGAATAAAATGACTTTCTCAAAATAAAGAAATATTGAGGATTTAATAATAAAATCAAATAAGATTTTATTTCGGAGTTTTTTTGGTGTTTATTTGAATTTAGGAAAAATGGGCATTTTTCAAAATTGCATTTAGGTCCTAAATAAATGTTCACCTTGTGAGGCTTGATTTTAGAAGCCCGTGAAAATTTATTTCGGAATTTTTATAGTCCGTTTAGTATTTATTTTTATTTTCTTCCGAGTGTAATTATATAAAAATAACGAACCGACCTAACGGGCCGTGTCCGACTTGGACTCCGGCCCGACTAGGCAATATAAGCCTGGGAGCCCAGCCCGCAGCCCCCCAAACCCTAGCCAGCCCCAGCCCTAGCCGCCGCCGCCGCGCCGCGCCGCCGCCGCCGCCCCGCGCCGCCCCGCCGCGCCGCCGCACGCCGCCCGAGGTTCGCCTCGCCTCGAAATCTGTGCCGCCGGTTTTTTTGAAAAACCGTTCGGTTTTTCCGTCGGTTTTTCGCTGGTTTTTTTAGTTTCGGTTTTTTAAATAGAATGGTTTTTCCGGTTTATTTAAATAGGGAGCATTCGTCCATTCGTTCGTTCTAGCGAACGTTCGTCGTTTTCTTTTTCTTGGATTAAATCCGCGATTTTTCTGATCGCGATTCCTAAGCCGACTTTCTTTTTAGTATAACTTTTCGCTCGTTTATCGGAATCAGGCGATTCAAGCGCCTAGAGTTGCGTCTCGAAACCCTCTATCCGTTTAACCAACTTAAACAAGATTTTTCTACTGTAAAAATTGCCCTAGATCCAGATTAGTAGAACGAAGTTGTTTTCTTTCGCCGTTTGACTTTCGTTGTTTTGTTCGATTTGATTCTTTTGCCAACCGGAGTTCTTAAGTTGAGCCTTCTGGTTAGATCTCTTATTTGAGTTTTACCCGTGCATTAGATGAGTACTTATTGTATTTTTGTTTGTTTGTCTGCGATAGAATACCCGAAGTGCGCCGCTTGTTACTTCAAATCTCTAGGTTTCGCGGATCATCAGCAAGGCAAGTAACACTTTGATCATACCTTTTCTACTACCCAGTTTTATTACATTAGATCAAACCCTCACACATTGCATGGTTAGGATCTAATTAAATTGTGGGATGGGAAGTAGATGAGGTAGTACCTATTACCTGTTTATTATCAAACCTTTGGGAGTTACTTCTACGTTTGCTTATTACACCATGCTATGCTAGTAAACGTGGATTGGGTGAGTGATATCCATGACAGATGTGAGTTTTGTTAATTAATGGTTATGTAAGGTGGCAACTTAAATACAAATCTGGGTGGATTGAGGCACCTGGGTATTCCAGGACTTAATGGTTATCTAAGGTGGCAACTTAAACACACATCTGGGTGGATTTAGGCACCTGGGTATTCCAGGACTTGCCTTCATTCTACTAATCTGGATCTAGGGCAATTTTTACAGTAGCAAAATCTTGTTTAAGTTGGTTAAACGGATAGAGGGTTTCGAGATGAAACTCTAGGCAGTTGAATCGCCTAATTCCGATAAACGAGCGAAAAGTTATACTAAAAAGAAAGTCGGATCAGGAATCGCGATTAGAAAAATTGCGGATTTAATCCGAGAAAAAGAAAAACGACGAACGTTCGCTAGAACGAACGAACAGACGAACGCTCGCTATTTAAATAAACCGGAAAAACCGATCTATTAAAAAAACAAAAATAAAAAAACCGATGACAAACCGACGGAAAAACCGAATGATTTTTTTGAAAAAAACGGCGGCACAGATTTCGAGGCGAGGCGAACCTCGGGCGGCGTGCGGCGGGGCGGCGGCGTCCGGCGGGCGGCGGCGTGGGCGGCGGCGCGGGGCGGCGGCGGCGGCTAGGGCTGGGGCTGGCTAGGGTTTGGGGCGCCGCGGGCTGGGCTCCCCGGCTTATATTGCCTAGTCGGGCCGGAGTCCTAGTCGGACACGGCACGTTAGGTCGGTTCGTTTTTTTTATAATTACGCTCGGAAGAAAAATAAAAAGAAATACTAAACAGACTCCAAAAATTCCGAAATAAATTTTCGCGGGCTTCTAAAATCAAGCCTCACAAGGTGAACATTTACTTGGGACCTAAATGCAATTTTGAAAAACGCCCATTTTTCCTAAATTCAAATAAAACACCAAAAAAACTCCGAAATAAAATCTTATTTGATTTTATTATTAAATCCTCAATATTTCTTTATTTTGGGAAAGTCATTTTATTCCCTCTCTCATATTTTTGTAATAGAAATAATTGATGATAAAATAATTAAAATCAAATGATCCTATTCTCAAAATTTGAGAAAACTCAAATATGAAAATAACGAAATCCCCAACTCTCTCCGTGGGTCATTGAGTTGCGTAGAATTTCTAGGATCAACCAAAATGCAAAATAAAATATGGTATGCAATGATGATCTAATGTATAACATTCCAAATTGAAAATTTGGGATGTTACAAACCTACCCCCCTTAAGATTGCGGTTGAACAAATAGGTGAGGGTGGCCCTTGAACAAATCTTCCTCTCACTCCCAGGTGGCTTCATCCTCTGTGTGGTGGCTCCACTGAACTTTGCAAAACTTGATAACCTTGCTGCGAGTAACTCGGCTGGCGAACTCGAGAATCCTAATTGGTTTCTCCTTGTACGTCAAATCGTCATCCAACTGAATAGTTTTCAAAGGCATTGTGTCTCTCAAAGGTATGTCAGCCATCTCCGCGTGACATTTCTTCAACTGAGAAACGTGGAACACATCATGAACTCCTGACAATCCTTCAGGCAATTCCAACTTGTAGGCCACTTCTCACATACGCTCCAAAACTCGATATGGTCCTACAAATCGTGGTGCTAACTTCCCTTTAACTCCAAAATGCTTTGTTCCCCGAAGTGGAGATACTCGAAGATAAGCTCTATCTCCGACTTCGTAAACTGTCTCCTTGCGTTTTGAATATGCATAACTTTTCTGTCTGGACTGGGCTACCTTGAGCCTATCGCAAATCAACTTCACCTTCTGTTCAGACTCTTTAATCAAGTCAGGTCCAAACAACTGGCGTTCTCCAACTTCGTCCCATGACAACGGTGTCCTGCACCTCCTTCCGTACAAAGCTTCGAAAGGGCCATCTTTAAACTGGCTTGGTAACTGTTGTTGTAAGAGAACTCTACATATGGCAAATTATCGTCCCAACTAGATCCATAATCTAGCGCACCAGCTCTCAGCATATCCTCCAAAATCTGATTGACTCTCTTGGTCTGTCCATCTGTCTGTGGATGAAAAGCTGTACTGAATTCTAGCCTGGTACCCAAAGTTTCGTGCAACTGCTTCCAGAACTTTGAGGTAAACTGGGTTCCTCTATCTGATACGATACTCCTTGGAACTCCATGCAAACATACGATCCTGGTCATGTATATCTTTGCCAACTTAGCACTGGTGTAAGTGGTCTTTACTGGGATGAAATGAGCTACCTTCGTCAATCGATCAACTACAACCCAAATCGAGTCATAGCCTGAACGAGTCCTGGGCAATCCTGTGATAAAATCCATGCCTAGCTTATCCCACTTCCATTCGGGTATCGGCAATGGTTGTAACAATCCTGCTGGCTTCTGATGCTCTGCCTTTACTTTCTCACATACATCACAGACTGCTACATACTCTGCAATATCCTTCTTCATTCCGGTCCACCAGAAAATATCTTTCAATTCCAAATACATCTTGGTATTTCCTGGGTGAATCGAATATGGTGAATCGTGTGCCTCTTGCAAAATCAACTTCCTGATCTCTGGGTCATTGGGCACGTAAATGCAGTCTTCAAACCATAGGGTATCGTGTTCATCCTCACGAAATCCTTTAGCTTTTCCTTTGCTCAGTTTCTCCTTAATAGCGGAAATCTCTTTGTCGGTCTTCTGGGCTTCTCTGATTCTATCCATCAAAGTTGACTGAATCTCCAATGCTGCTACATGGTCTCTCGGAACTATTTCCAAACATAGTTCACGTAGATTTTCTGCTAACTCCTTGGGTATTTCTCCCGTCATCAACATATTGACATGGCTCTTACGGCTTAATGCGTCAGCTACTACATTAGCTTTTCCGGGATGATAATGCAATCTCATATCATAATCCTTGATGAGCTCCAACCATCTCCTTTGTCTGAGATTCAACTCCTTCTGTGTGAAAATGTACTACAAACTCTTATGATCTGTGTACACCTCACAATGGTTTCCAATGAGGAAATGCCTCCATGTTTTTAAAGCATGCACTACGGCTGCTAACTCCAAATCATGCGTAGCATAATTCAACTCATGAGGTTTCAGTTGTCTTGAGGCATATGAAACAACTCTCCCTTCCTGCATAAGAACTGCTCCAAGTCCTCGACGTGAAGCGTCGCAATACACCTCATAATCTTTGGTCTGATCTGGCAAAATCAACACTGGTGAGGTAACCAAGAGTTTCTTCAACTCTTGGAAACTAGCCTCACATTCCTCCGTCCATATGAACTTGGTATCTTTCTTTAACAACTCAGTCATAGGCTTCACAATCTTTGAGAAATTCTCAATAAATCTCCGGTAGTATCCTGCGAGTCCAAGAAAACTCCGGATCTCTCCAACTGTTGTTGGGGCTTCCCACTTGGTCACGGTATCAACTTTAGCGGGATCTACTGCTATTCCTTCTCCGGATATAACGTGTCCGAGAAATCCTACTTCCTTCAACCAAAACTCACATTTGCTGAACTTGGCATATAATTGATGTTCTCTGAGCTTTCCAAGTACCAAACGCAAATGCTCCTTATGCTCCTCTTCATTCTTTGAATAAACCAGGATATCATCAATGAACACTACGACGAACTTATCCAAAAACTCCATAAACACTTTGTTCATCATGTTCATAAAATAGGCAGGTGCGTTAGTCAGACCAAATGACATAACGGTATACTCGTACAACCCATACCTAGTGGTAAAAGCTGTCTTCGGAATATCCTGTTCTCGAATCTTCAACTGGTGGTATCCTGATCGCAGATCGATCTTGGAAAATACTTTAGCTCCTTGCAATCGATCAAATAGATCATTAATCATTGGTAGTGGGTACTTGTTCTTGATCGTTACTTCGTTCAATCCTCGATAATCAACAACCATCCTTAATGATCCATCCTTCTTCTCCACTAGAAGTACTGGCGATCCCCAAGGCGAATAACTTGGGCGGATATATCCCTTGTCCAGTAACTCCTTAATCTGTTTCTTAATTTCCACCAAATCCTTTGCTGGCAGCCTATATGGTCTCTTTGATATTGGCCCGGTGCCTGGAAATAGCTCAAGCAAAAACTCAATATCTCTATCCGGTGGCATGCCTGGCAACTCCTATGGAAATACTTCAGCGAAATCCCTTACAACTGGTACTTCCTCCTGCACAACTCCTGTTAGGCAATTTACTTGAGTCCTCTTTGGCACATGCCGGGATACATACTTGATCCTTCTCCCTTCTGGGGTGGTAAGCAAAATTAACTTACTAGCACATTCAATATTCCCTTCATACTTTGATAACCATTCCATGCCTAATATCACATCCAATCCTTGGGATTCCAATACTATTAGGTCTGAGGGAAAAACATAGTTACCAATCCTTAATGGTAACCGATCACACCATAGGCTAGCCTCATACTCTGCTCCAGGCGAGGTTACTAACATGGGTGACCTAAGGGCTTGGGTTGATAGGTTATACTTATCCACAAATCCCCTTGAGATGTATGAATGCGATGCACCAGTATAAAAAAGAACGAGTGCAGTAAATGACTTAACCAAAAACTTACCTATTACTGCATCGGGCTGAGCTTCAACCTCCTCCACGCTAACGTGGTTCACCTGTCCCCTGTTGAAAGGGTTCGGCTTCTTCCCAGAACTTCCATTGCCATTTCCATTTTGTATTTCAGGGCATTCATTGGCATAATGTCCAGTCTTCGAACACTTAAAGCAAGTGACTTGGCTCAGGTCCTTCTTGGCTGGGGTTGATGGGTTGGTGCGATTCTAGCCGTTGCTTCCTCCATTCCCATTACCATTCCTGGTGCCATTGTGATTGTGCGAGCTACCTCCTCCATGGGTATGCTGAAAATGCCCTCCTGGTCTAGGGGTAAAATGTGACTTCTGCTGAGCTCCAGAACTATACTTTCCTTGTCCATACTTCCTCTTGCGATTCTCAATTTGCTGTTGCTTCCCTTCAATCATAAGAGCATGATCTACCAACTCCTGGTAGTTGTTGATGGTTCCTACCATCAACTGTATGCTCAACTCATCATTCAGTCCTTCTAGAAATTTCTCCTGCTTAGCTGCATCCATAGCGACGTCATCTGGGCATAACGTGCTAACTTACTAAAGTCCTCCACATACTAGCCAACTGTCCGTCCTCCTTGGCGTAAGTTGCGGAACTCACACTTCTTCATGGCCATAGCTCATGCTGAAACATGTGCGGTACGAAAAGCCTGCTGAAACTGGTCCCATGTGACAGTGTCGACTGGGAAAGTGGCTGTGAAATTCTCCCACCATGATGCTGCGGGTCCTTCTAACTAATGTGCGGCAAACTTCACCTTTTCCGCATCTGTGCATCCTGCTGTGGTCAACTCCCTAGCTGTCTTGCGGAGCCAATCATCTGCTACTATCGGCTCGGTGCTACTGGAAAACACCGGCGGATTCAGCCTAAGAAAACGGGCTAAGTGATCAATAGGTGGTGGTGGTGGTGGTGGGTTGTTGTTGTTGTTCCCTTGATTCTGATTTCTGGACTAGCAACTGCATCAATGTGTTCTGCTGCTGGATCAACTGGGTGAGCTCCGGTGGAAAGGCAAATCCGGGGTCACGTCTCGGAGGCATCTGAGGGTTTAGAAAAGATGAGATGTAAGAATAGAGGGGGTCTAAAGAGAAAACACTACCCATATGCACATGAGGCAAAAGCAAACAATTCACTTCATTCAATCAAACAAGGGCATACAATCGATCTATCTATCGCAGAAGTTCTCGGACTACTATATTTACATGGTGGACTACTACTACTGATGAGGTGGTCTACTAGAAATATTCTTCGGTTGCAGACTCCATGATATCTACTCCAGCTTCATCAACATAGTCATCATTGCTACTATCTGGATCCGAATCGGTGTCGTCGATGATGATGTAGTCTTCCGGGCTAATCTCCTTGGGTTCTTTGTCTTCCTCTACTGGCGTAGGGCCTCCCATAAATATTCCAATCTTCTTGATCAGGTCATCATTCTTCTCCACCAATACTTCAATTTTCTCTTCATAATCTTCATGTGTACCCTTGAGTTCTTCCTCCAGTTCCTTGATTCTAGTCTTAGCCTTCTTCAGATCTATCATGTCGGCGCACATCTGGTTCTCCTGTCGTCAAATGTGCTGGTTTAGCTCCTGGATAAAAGCTGCGATTGATCTATCCTTCCTGGTGCTGATCATCTCCCAGTGTTCATCTCGGCGCCCAAAAATCTGGTAGATAGTATCCTTGAGGTCATTGCGGTAGACTTCTCCAATGCGTCCCATGGCGATGTGAGCTGCCATGCTCTGTCCTAGACTCCAAGTTGGTGCATCAAAAGAAAACTCTATGGGCTCAGTGAGTGGCATGAACGTCCTTCTTGGAACTTGAACTTGAATCATCCAGCGCTCTTCTTCAGGTAAAGTGGCGTTGTAGGTTCCGGTGAAGCTTGATACTCCTATGTTCAGATATCTAGTGACTTCCTTCCAGTGACATCCAAAGGGTGTATCTTCATCTGGTTGCATGAACTTGTTCCTTGCATCCGCCATCCTAAAAGAGTGGAAAAGATGAGAAGTCAAAAGAGAAGAGAGTGGAATAGTGATCTAGGTCTTTTAGCTTAGTGGTCATGTCCTACAGTCAGCGTGTGCTCTGATACCATCTCTGTAGCGACCAGACCTCAAACAGTCTGATCTCTGTGCTCCGGTGTCATCCCTAGATCAGTAATGCTGACACCACACAGTACTCGGAGGATTTATAACAGAGTAGCAATCACACACTTATTACATCGAGTGTCTCAAAAGAGAACTTAATACAATAAATATGGCTTAAGGCCATCTAATAACGATAACAGCGGAAGGCTTGGAAGATAAGTGAGTCCATCAACTCCAACGGCATCACTGAGTATAGAACCACGACCTAAAACTCCTTAATCGTCGTCTGAAAAGTCTGCAACATTAACGTTGCAGCCTAAAATGGGTCAGCACATGGAATATGCTGGCAATGTAACACATAGAGAGTAATGGAATGAAACAGCTATACTATATGCAATTTAGCTGGTGGAAAGCTCTATGGTTACAGTTTTGCGTAAAGCCAATTTTTCCCTACTTCAAAGGAATAATTTTTTTTTAACTATCATGGTAGTTGTTAAACATTGAGAATGGTTGACAGCATTCTCAATCCCAATTAAGCATCATCATTAAACATAACCCAACAAAATTAATTTAGAGTAACATGTTGAGATTCACATGATAATTCAGGTACTAGATACTCAAGATGTCCATAACCGGGGACACGGCTAACCATGATTAGTTTATTACACTCTGCAAAGGTTTGCGCACTTTTCCCCACAAGACTCGATCGCCTCCGTTTGGTTTCTCGCACTACATGGTGTTTGAGAAGACGGATGACCGAGACACAGTCTTTCAGAAGCGCTAGCACCTTACAATCGGGTAGACCGTACCACCTACATCCCCTACATCTGCTAGTCTACCACTGTAAGAGTTCGCACGACTTACTCAACTATGCTAGAGCCCATAATAGCTTGTGGCTGCACACGGAAGTTTCTAGTATGAATAGTCTCATGATCCCTTTGAGCCTGGGTGGCGGTCCAAAAGAAAACAGGCAAGTCCTGGAATACCCAGGTGCCTCAATCCACCCAGATGTGTGTTTAAGTTGCCACCTTAGATAACCATTAATTAAGAAAACTCACATCTGTCATGGATATCACTCACCCAATCCATGTCTACTAGCATAGCATGGTGTAATAAGCAAACGTAGAAGTAACTCCCAAAGGTTTGATAATAAACAGGTAATAGGTACTACCTCATCTACTTCCCATCCCACAATTTAATTAGATCCTAACCATGCAATATGTGAGGGTTTGATCAAAGTGTTACTTGCCTTGCTGATGATCCGCGAAACCTAGAGATTCGAAGTAACAAGCGGCGCACTCCGGGTATTCTATCACAGACAAACAAACAAGCATACAATAAGTACTCATCTAATGCATGGGTAAAACTCAAATTAAAGATCTAACTAGAAGGTTCAACTTAAGAATTCCGGTTGGCAAAGGAATCAAATCGAACAAAACAACGAAAGTCAAACGGCAAAAGAAAACAACTTTGTTCTACTAATCTGGATCTAGGGCAATTTTTCCAGTAGAAAAATCTTGTTTAAGTTTGTTAAATGGATAGAGGGTTTCGAGACGAAACTCTAGGCACTTGAATCGCCTGATTCCGATAAACGAGCGAAAAGTTATACTAAAAAGAAAGTCAAATCAGGAATCACGATCAGAAAAATCGCGGATTTAATCCGAGAAAAAGAAAAACGATGAACGTTCGCTAGAACGAACGAACGGACGAACGCTCGCTATTTAAATAAACCGAAAAAACCAATCTATTTAAAAAAACCGAAACTAAAAAAAACCGGCGAAAAACCGAACAGTTTTTCGAAAAAAACGGTGGCACAGATTTCGAGGCGAGGCGAACCTCGGGCGGCGTGCGGCGGGGCGGCGTCGGCGGGCGGCGGCGTGGCGGGGCAGCGCAGGGCGGCGGCGGCGCGGCGGGGCGGCGCGACGGCTAGGGCTAGGGCTGGCTAGGGTTTGGGGCGCTGCGGGCTGGGCTCCCCGGCTTATATTGCCTAGTCGGGCCGGAGTCCTAGTCGGACACGGCCCGTTAGGTCGGTTCGTTTTTTTATATAAATACGCTCAGAAGAAAAATAAAAAGAAATACTAAACGGACTCCAAAATTTCCGAAATAAATTTTCACGGGCTTCTAAAATCAAGCCTCACAAGGTGAACATTTATTTGGGACCTAAATGCATTTTTGAAAAACGCCCATTTTTCCTAAATTCAAATAAAACACCAAAAAAACTCCGAAATAAAATCTTATTTTATTTTATTATTAAATCCTCAATATTTCTTTATTTTGGGAAAGTCATTTTATTCCCTCTCTCATATTTTTGTAATAGAAATAATAGATGATAAAATAATTAAAATCAAATGATCCTATTCTTGAAATTTGAGAAAACTCAAATATGAAAATAATGAAATCCGCAACTCTCTCCGTGGGTCATTGAGTTGCGTAGAATTTCTAGGATCAACCAAAATGCAAAGTAAAATATGGTATGCAATGATGATCTAATGTATAACATTCCAAATTGAAAATTTGGGATGTAACACAAACGATCACTCTCGAGAACCTCTTCAAAATAGTGTTCGGTAGCCACTCGGCCTATGGCCGAACCCTGCGCTGCAATAGTGGTAGCGTCCATCTCCGCCCAGTATGCTTTAACACGGGCAAGGGCCATCCACGAACCTTCTATGCACGTCGACCTCTTCATCGCATTAATGCGTGGCACCGCACCAAGGAACAGCTGCGCTAAGTTGAAATAGCTGTTCGGCTTCGGCTTTTCCGGCCACAGCTAATCCACGACCGACCTCATGGCGAGTCCGGACAACCTATTTAGTTCGGCCCATTCGCCTAGCTGATCAGTCAATGGAAGCAGACGCTCTGGAACATTGAATTGCGACCATAACAGCTTGTCCACTTCACGATCCGTTTGACCTTGGAAGTATTTGGCCGCATCGGCAGCGCTCGCCGCCAAGTCCATATATGCATCCGCCGAACTCCACAGCCGATCCAGAGGGGCATACCGTGGATCTTCGAACTTCCTCCGTAGCATGAAGGGCTTACCAGCCGCAATATCCCCGGCTTCCCGCAGCTCCTCCTTCTTCTCTCTCATAGCAGAGCGGGTGTCTTTGTCCGCCATCGTGGCCTTTTCAAGGTCTGTTGCCTTCGCTTGGTTTTCTTTCTCAAGGAATCGGCAACGGTCGGCAGTGTCTTTTAATTCTACGTCCATCTTGGCCATCTTCTCTTTGCTCTCGCAATGCGCAACCTTCTCGGCTTTCAACTCTTCGGCCGCCTTCAAAGCAGCCGCATTACTAATCTTTGCTTGTTCCTTGGCTCAGGCAAGTTCTGCCCGCAAGGTTTCCACGGTGGCAGCTCTATCTGCAGTCACAACATATTAAAAATACTGGCATCATGCTGCTCTTACTATGTGGCATTCGCCAGAAAATAACACTTACCTTGTTCCTCGTCAAGCCTCTTGTTAACAAGCTCGATGTCGGCATCCGCCGCATCCAGTTGCCGCTTCAGTTCGGCAAATTCATGAGTCCGGCTAGCCACCGGAGCTCCCGCTACCTGCCCATCAAAGCGGTATGGTTATTACCTGGGACTACGATCCTCTATTTGCCGTCGTTCTCGACGACAACCAGAGTCTCAGGGGCTACTATCTACACAGGGCACACCTAAAAATGTGCGGTACCATCACAAATGTATATCATTTTACGTACCTCAAAGCCCATCAGTAGACTCATAAAGGCATCATGCAACCCGCTTTCGGCGGAAGAGATCCTTTCCATCACCGTACCCATCAATGTACGGTGTTCTTCTGAGATGGCCGCTCGCTCCAACAGCTCTCTCAATACGTCCGACCGCATACCAGACGGTGCCGGACTCTTCTGTTTGCTCTCTTTGAGAGCCGGACGTTGGGGACTTCGGGTGACTATAGGATTATCTTCTGGCCTCACCGGATTCAGAGAGGCCCTCTGTGACGACACTTCAAGGTCGCCCGCTTCTTGAGCGGAGGAGTCCGGGGGAGGCGTTTCTCTCTCCATCATCTCCGGAAGAAGATCCCCCGAAGACGAGCTCTGCTGAGAAGGGCTAAGATCCGAACTGCAATAAATACTTCGGTTATTTTCCTCAGAGGTAAGGTAGTATATCTCCACTATTAAAGTACTTTTTGGTTACTTACAGCTCGTTGGAGGGCTGATCCCCGTGCGGTCTTTATGCGGCAAGAGCACCCTCCAAGGCAGGACCCTCTAGTGGAGATTTCTTCTCCCGCTTGGAAACCTGGGTTTCCGGATCTTCAGAGGTAGTCCTCTTCCTTCCCCGGGGTGAGAGAATGTCCGATTCCTCCCCTCGGTTATCCTCCCTCACGGAGGCGCTCATTCCCTCGGTAGGAATAGGTAGCGATGGAGGCCCGCTTTCGCCCTCATTATTCCCCCCTTTGTCTTCCTTTGAGGGCTCCGGGCAAGGTGCTAGCTCAAGCATCTTTTCCAGTACCGGATTTTCCAAACCCTCAGGAAGGGGGGCCAAACACCGAATCATCTTCGCCTTTGTTATCCAGTCCTGGTCAAAGAGCGATTTCTCAGGATGACGTCATGGTAAATAAAAGACGGTGTGTTCGGCTAGAGGATTACTTACTTGGTCGGCAGTACGGTTGCTGCTCAGGCCCACGTCCTCGCTAGTATCCGGACACTCTATTTGGGGTCCGAAGAATGATTTGTACATCTCCTCGTGCGTCAGGCCGAGGAAATTTTGAATAGTACGCGACCCTTCTGGGTTGAACTCCCACATGCGGAGGGGCCGGCGTTTGCAAGGTTGGACTCGACGAACCAGCATGACTTGCGCCACCATAATCAAACTGAAATCTCCTTCGAAGAGATTTTGGATGCGGCTTTGCAGTACAGGCACGTCCTTGGCAGGACCCCAGCTCAGCCCTCTGCTAGTCCATGACATCAGTTGTGGTGGAGGGCTTGAGCGGAAAGCAGGGGCAGCCACCCACTTGGCACTTCTGGGAGCTGTGATGTAAAACCACTCCTGTTGCCATAATCCGGACACCTCTGGAAAGGAACCTTTGGGCCACGGAGCTCCTGCTATCTTGCTTATTAATTAATGCGCCTCCACACGCTGCATACTGCCCCTCGACCATCTTCGGCTTCACGTCAAAGGTCTTGAGCCACATGCCGAAGTGAGGGGTAATGCGAAGGAAGGCCTCACACACGACAATGAATGTCGAGATGTGGAGAAAGGAGTCCGGGGCTAGATCGTGGAAATCTAGCCCATAATAAAACATCAACCCCCTAACGAAGGGATCCAGAGTGAGGCCTAGTCCTCGGAGGAAGTGGGAGATGAACACGACATCTTCGTTGGTTTCAGGAGTAGGGACGACGTGCCCTCGGGCAGGCAGCCGATGCAAAACCTCGGCGGTCAGGTATTTGGCCCCCCTCAACTTCTTGATGTCTTCTTCCATAACGGAGGAGGGCATCCATCGGCCTTGAAGGCTAGATCCGGACATGATTGAAGATCCCGAGCACCTGACCTGGGCTTTGGGTGTTAGAACTCAAGGCGGGGGAAGGATTCGATTGAGCACGGGAGGGAAAAAGTAAAAGCCTTGTCCCTTTATAAAGAGGGTGAATATCAATTGTCCTCTCCGTAGCCATTTGGGACTTGCCTATAATCTAGGAGTCCTAGACACGATTGGGTTACCCATGCCCGTATTGATGAGAATCCCGTAATATGGGGACACGATCTCTACTTCGACGAGACGTGTCAAAAAACTGCCTCGCGTTATGTGCGGGGCTAGTTGAAGGAAACGGTTCGAATAATCACCAGGCCATGGCATAATGTCGTGTTGCCAAGACAAGTTAGCAAATTAGATTTGCGGAAATATTATTCTCTCTATGGTGGTATGTGGAACTTATTTTGCAGGGTCGGACACTATCCTTATATTCAAATTCTTCCGTGGTATATTCAGAGGAGGAACCCGCCTTACAATGCCGAAGACAATACTGCGTGCCGGACTCATCGTCATTGAAGCCTGGTTCAGGGGCTACTGTGGGAGTCTTGGAATAGGGGGTCTTCGGACAGCCGGACTATCTCCATTGGCCGGACTTCTAGACTATGAAGATACAAGATTGAAGACTTCGTCTTGTGTCGGGATGGGACTCTACTTGGCATGGAAGGCAAGCTAGGCAATACGGATATGTGTATCTCCTCCTTTGTAACCGACCTTGTGTAACCCTAACCCTCTCCGGTGTCTATATAAACCGGAGGGTTTTAGTCCATAGGACAACATACAATCATACCATAAGCTAGCTTCTAGGGTTTAGCCTCTCCGATCTCGTGGTAGATCTACTCTTGTACTACCCATATGATCAATATTAATCAAGCAGGACGTAGGGTTTTACCTCCATCAAGAGGGCCCGAACCTGGGTAAAACATCGTGTTCCCTGCCTCCTGTTACCATCCGCCTTAGACGCACAGTTCGGGACCCCCTACCCGAGATCCGCCCGGTTTTGACACCGACAATTAGCAACTGAGTTGTCAATTCAGTCACACCTGGAGATTAATTTTCTATAGCAAGGTGATCAGCAGCAGAGTAATATGATAGTTTTCATAGTAGTAGCAATAACAATAGCAACGGTAACAATGATAGATGTAGTTTTGTAGCAAGTGCAATAGTAATGATAGCAGTAGTAACTTAGCAGAAACAATATGATAGAAATTCGTAGGCATTGGATCCGTGATTTGTTGGATAATATTCATCATGTGACAGTCATAACCTAGGGCGATACGGCACTAGCTGCAGTTCATAAATATAATGTAGGCATGTATTCCGTAAATAGGCATACGTGCTTACGGAAAGTACTTGCATTACATCTTTTGTCCTACCCTCCCGTGGCAGCGGGGTCCAATTGGAAACTAAGGGATATTAAGGCCTCCTTTTAATAGAGAACTGGAACAAAGCATTAACACATGGTGAATACATGAACTCCTCAAACTACGGTCATCACCGGGAGTGGTCCTGACTATTGTCACTCCGGGGTTGCCGGATCATAACACGTAGTAGGTGACTATGACTTGCAAGATCGGATCTGGAACATGGATATAATGGTGATAACATAAATGGTTCAGATCTGAAATCATGGCACCTAGGCCCAAAGTGACAAGCATTAAGCATGGCAAAGTCATAGCAACATCAATCTCATAACATAATGGATAATAGGGATCAAGCCCTAACAAAACTAACTAGATTACATGATGAATCTCATCCAACTCCTCACCGACCAGCGAGCCTACGAAGGAATTACTCACTCCCAGTGGGGAGCATCATGGAATTGGCCATGGAGAAGGGTTGGTGATGACGAAGAACGAAGGTCCCCCTCTCCGGAGCCCCAAACGGACTCCACATCGGGCCTCCCGATGACGAACAGGAGGTGACGGCGGCTCCATCTCATGGATCGCGATAATTCTTTCTCCCTGATTTTTTCCTGGAAAAATAGGATTTTATAGTGTCGGTTTCAGGGTCCGCGGGGCCAACAGGTGGGGGTAACCCACCTGGGCGCGCCTGGGGGGTAGGCGCGCCCTGGTGGGTTGTGCCCACCCAGGTGCCCCCCTCAGGTGTCTCTTGGCTCCAGAAATTCTATTTTATTGTATAAAAAATCCTCGCAAAGTTTTGTTCCATTTCGAGAACTTTTATTTCTGCACAAAAACAACAACATTGTAGTTCTGCTGAAAAAACGTCAGTCCAGGGTTTGTTTTAGTCAAATCATGAAAATTAGAGTCCAAAACAAGAGGAAAAGCATTAGGAAAAGTAGATACGTTGTATCTCAAGCACACTACACAGTTCTATAGAGTTCTACCTTGATGGCCCTGTATGTCAATGAACACAAGAATATACTGCGCTCCAAACACCCGGAGCAGTGTGACGACTGGATTACATGTGAACACATCAGGACTTTTTGCACTTCGTTGCAAACACATCTCATGGGTGACAACACTGTTGCAGATGAGCTATACTCATTGGCCAGGTGATCATCTTCGACTGTATTGACTTACAAAGGGTACAAGATAAATGGGAATATATTTTACACGATCGCCCAAGATCAAAGGAGCAACAACCAAAACAATGGTGTCCGCTTTGATGCAGCAACCAACAGGGGAAAGGATACATATTATGCTTACATAGTGGACATATGGAACTTGACTATGGACATGATTTTAAGGTCCCTTTGTTTGTGCAAATGGGTCAATCCGTTAGGAGGCGGGGTACAGGTAGACCCGCAGTATGAAATGACAACGGCGGATCTGAACAATCTTGGGTACACAGACGAACCATTCGTCCTAGCCAATGATGTGGCACAGGTTTTCTATGTGAAGGACATGTCTACCAAACCGAGAAAAAGAAAAGATAAGGAAGAGAATACATCATTGAAGGAAATATGCCCTGGAGGCAATAATAAAGTTGTTATTTATATTTCCTTATATCATGATAAATGTTTATTATTCATGCTGGAATTGTATTAACTGGAAACTTCATACATGTGTGAATACATAGACTAAACAAAGTGTCCCTAGTATGCCTCTACTTGACTAGCTCGTTAATCAAAGATGGTTAAGATTCTTGACCATAGACATGTGTTGTCACTTGATGAACGGGATCACATCATTAGGAGAATGATGTGATGCACATGACCCATCCGTTAGCTTAGCATAATCACTAGTACGCGTCGGTGCTATACAAACGGTTTTTAACCCCTTTCCGCGACGGCATTTGGGACCGTCACCAAGTGAGTGTGTGCGATAGGGTGTCCTTCCCACACGACCCAGAAACCGTCGGGGATATGGAGCAGTGATCCAGAGGCCTTCCAAAATGTAATCGTGTATGATGCAGTACCCACTAAATTCTTTCGCACATGTGGTATCGGTGATTAAACGTTTCTAATGACGCAGTGAAACCATACGGTCTGTCGTAATGAACCATTTGCGAAACAGTATGTAAGGCACACGGGCCAACATATGAAATGTGTGCGATTAGTGCCCCATCGCACACGAGTTTTCTGCGTAACACGCCTGCCATGCTAGACTCCATCGCACACGTTTGCCAACAATTACCGTCTACGCTAATGTTCTATCACAAACAGTTCAGGAGCCCCTTCCCACACATACAAGTGCTGCAGACCGTTTGTGATTTGTTGGGTCTCAACGACAGTTGCCGCAAGAGTGACGTGTGCTTTTCGTTTGGTATCCCACATGTTTCCTGAAAAAATTACGAATGGGATTGTATTTTACATTGGGCACGGTTTACTCCCAGTTCTCGTGTACTATAACGCGATATCACAAACGGTTCCAGAGACCCTACGCACACATAGTGCGTTGCAAATAGTTTGCGATCTGCTGTGTATCACCGACGGTTCCGCTACGATTGATGTATGCTTTCCGATGTGGATCGCACACACTCATTTAGTTGAACCGTGTGGAGAACAATTGCTAGGTTAAAACAAAAATATCCCATTTTGAATCGGCAGGCAAAAAGAAAACTCGCCACAATATTAAATTGAACAAATAAAGAAAAATACCCCATTTTGAATCGGCACGCAAAAAGCAAATTCGCCACAATATTAAATTAAACAAATAGTGTCCACAGGAGGAGCATTCATCAGATTTCGCAACAATTGCAATTGAACATATGGTAGCTAAATTCCAATGATTTGTCCACACATATATGCATTACATAATTAATCATAGTGTACGAAATACGAAGACCTCATCAGATGGAAAACAATGGATCCATTCGTTATATGTTTAGCGGCTAACTCTTACTTAGTGTTTCGGGAGAAGGCATGCTGAAATCTTTATTATCACCAGTGGAATTCATGTATTGATCCAGGAAGAAGTCGCTGATAAATATACGAACCATCGGCAATTCACCAGCCGGGAGTGTTTCAGGAGTCCTTGGTTTTAAGATGAGCTGCAGTATTTTTAAGATCAGAATGTACCATATGAGTGGAGTAGAAGATATTAATTAAGATAGACTTACAGGTACTAATTCGCGAGGATCGTCACAACTATCATCAGATTTTTAGATGGAGATCATGTGTCTGCAAATATAGTATCCACAAAGGTTGGTCCCTGCTTCTTGCTGAGGACACTGAAATTTTTTGTACATAATTAGTCATGTATTTGTCCTGTTAGGAACAACCTAACTGGTGTTAGATGTATTATTTTTTCTTTGGACAAAATAGAAAGAGGTTTTAGAAGCTTGAACATTTGACTAGCGTAAGGAAATATATTTGTAGACTGTTGGATAAATTTTCCGAAAATATCAGATTTCGGTGTGTTACCGGAGAAACGATCTCGTGCTGCAGAGGTAGATCCCTCTTGAACAAGTTCCTTGGTTTATTTTTCCACAATGTGACCACACTGTAAATGATGATGAATTTTGACAACATCAATTATTGAACCAGATATGAATGCAAATTAATTTCAACATCATAGAATTCAATACTTATCCATGAATTGCTCAAGATGCGTCAGATCCTGAGCGTTTGTTGACTCTTTGAGAGAATCCATGTAGTAAACTGTGTTCTTGTTTGGAACAATGAATACCAATATCCAATGATTGCTACATATTAAGAAAGCCATGAACTTATGAATTATGCCGAAATCTGAAAGACAATAAGTGTATGCGTGGTTGTTTACTTAACTTACCGTTCATGATATGGCTAGAGAAATGATTTTGCATGGGACGTGTTTTCGAAGAGACGGACGACCATGTTAACGGCCTAGTCCCGTAGCTCCTTACCATGTATTGTTTTGCCATTTGCTAATTCAGGATCTATGGAATACACATCCTCCCCTTTTCTTCTCTGCACGTTCAATCCCCTGAGAGGAATAAAATGCAGTTAGCTCTTTATCATTTATAGCCTTGTATGGAGAAGTTGATCAGAGTTTGGTAAGTACTTACAAAATCAGGCATCTAACAAGAGTGGCATCGAGCATGTTGAAGTTGAAGAAGATATGTAAGTCCTCGAAACTCACATTGATGGAACCAACATCGTGTTAGAAATGATCTCTACTGTAGTGGCTAGCAAACCATGAAGACCTGTTGACATTTGATCCATGCAATATTCATGTAATTCGCGACAACTAAAGCTACACTCATCAAAGTATTCACCAACAAGAAATGGCTAGCCATGGACGTAATTGTTTGCTTCAAGTACGCCTGCTTTACTTTTAGCAAGCAACAAACGTACTTCTTCATCATACATGGCATCAGAAATAATATTACTCCCTGATTCGAACAAGCTGCTGTTAATTTGGTTCTAGGCGATGAGTGCTTTAAGTAAGAGGCAATCATTCTCTTTCCTCTTCACTCTCCTGCCGCGCTTCCTCCTGGTCGTGGGTGTAGCCTTTTCGGCTACTTCCTTCTTGGTACTTGAAGCATTTCTGGTAGAACGTCTGGTTGCCTGCAAAGTAGACTATCGAGCAGACGATGAAGCTTGTACGGACTGCTTAGCAGACGGTTTATCTATGTCAGACCGCTGAGCTGGCGGTGCTGCTGTGATGTACTGCTGGGCTGTAGGAGCAGAGGCATCGAACTGCTGACCATGCATTGAAGATATGTCGGGTTTCTGTGCAGGTGGTGCCAACTTGTCGGTGTGCTGAGGAGGCCATGCTAATGCGTTGGTTTGCTGAGCAGGAAGTGCTGACGCATTGGTATGCTGACCGCTATCGGACCGATGGACTGATGAGCGGTCGGTTCTGGACCAACAGACCGCTTAGCAGGCAGTTCCGAAGCATCAGACTGCTCAGCAGTCTGTTCCACCAGGTTGGTCTGCTGAGCATGTGCTGCAGCTGGGTCTCCCCCCGCTGCTTTAGCGTCCGGCATCTGAACCGGTGGTGCGTCTTCAGCAGTTGTAGGCCTTTCCACTGGCTGCTTTGAGGCGGAGGATGACATGGCCTATACGCCATAGAGTCGGGCCGGCTGATCACAGATTGATGCATCAGCCCGCGTGAGCTGCTGTGGCAAGGAGAGCATCACTAGTTGAGGGGCGACAGTGGTTGCTCTTGGCGGGGCTTCACGGATCTTAGAGATGAACTCTATTTCCTTCCGTGGCCATTGGATGTGATGTAACAGTGTTTCTCCCAAGGTCCTTTGCTCATCGAAGTCTCCTAGGATATTCTTTAGGGCAAATTCACTGAATCCGGGATTTACTTTAGCCATGTAGCACTTCACACAACCCGGCTTCAATGGAACATTGTCCAAGAAGAGGCCATCTTCCAAGAAGGGTGGGCAAACCCAGGCTATTGCACATTTTAATGTACCTTCGTAATGTGTAAGCACGCCCTTCAGTCTATCTTTCATTCCAGATAGATCAGATATAGCATCATCAGGAGTAGCTGTAGTCTCAGTGTCACTGGGGTCAGCTGATGCGCATCTACTCTTGTGCAGTGTTGTCGCGCAATAAGCAGCATCGTCCATGCCCGCCTCCCCTCCCATCTGCTGGCTATCTGTGAGTGTTAGAGTCTTCTGCATCATCATTGACTCCTCAATATCCTTACAAATAGCCGGATAAATCTCCTTCCTCAACCTTTCATACAATGCATTCTGCTTCATTTCACTCCTCGCTTTTTTCATGCTGAGCATCTCTTCTTTGCTGAGTGTGAAAGCCCTCGTGTCTGGGACATTAACACCTATACCCTTGCATGGCCAGGTTGCTCTTTTGTTTTCAGAGCAATGGACAGAATGTCACATGGACCCGAGTTCTTGTAGAACCCTCCAGGGATCTTCGAAGCCTCTAACATCACTTCATACAATTTAGTGTCACGTGAGTTTTCAAAGTAATAAGTTCTGTCATCATGCCTCTTTGCACGTGCCCGCAAGTAGTCTCTGGCATGTTCACCCCTGATTTCACTAAAGGCCAGATTCCCACCCACCACTACTGCTTCTTTGTCCTCCTGTTCCCATATCAGTTTCATGCCTTAGTATCCTGGCACACACATATGGTGGGGGTGTACGTTCTTCTTCTGAAGTTCCGATTGCTTGAAACTCTTCTCAGCAAATTCTTTAGTTGCCCTAACCCTTTTGAATTCTGCCCAGTATGCCTTTGTAATTTGGGGGTATGCGGGGATTGGGTCCTTGCCTTCACTCAAGTACTTCTTGTACAACACGTGCTTCCAGTTTCTCCAAGTATCCCTATCCTTCTTCAATGCAGCGTGTTCCACCTGGATTCTCTACTACTCTAGAACGTTGAGGCGATCCATGATCTCCTAGACTATCCTTTGTCATGTTTTTGTGTCAGCCTTCCGAAACCCCGGCAGATTAATGTTGAGCCTTGCCCTGCCAACAAATCCACACACACTCCTAAACCTCATGCATGCTATATCTGGTTTAGTTGGACCCCAAGACTTTAAATCAATCTCGATTACTTCATATAAACCTTTGGGCTAGTGCGTGGGTTTCCTTGGAGCGTTCCTCCGTGTCCTGACTGGAAGGGTAATTGCTGCAGCTCTATCCCGTTCAAGATTACTTGATCCCTCACAATCTGCTTTAGACCTAGGGTTGTCCGAATCAGATGAAGATACATGGCCTGAAGCATGAGAGCTGTCGATGCTACTCGGCATCTACAGAGAACACATGCGAAACTCAGGAAAGGAGGTTAAGCATAAAACTAACAACTTGGTATCAAGCTTTCTAAAGATGTCATGCAATAATTTAGAAAATGTACGACTAATTTGTTAAGTTTGTGTGACTCGGAGGCCCACGATCTGTAAATAGGCAGTAACTTATTGGGAAAAATACAACTTATATGTAGTAAGGAAGGTAGATAATGAACATATATACGCTCTCCGTTATTTTATAGCCAATTTGGAAACATACGAAACGAAATTGGAAGAGGGATTGCAAGGAAATATGCTTCACTGCGATGGAGAGCAGTAACTAACAGGCTTCTTAATGCAAACCCGACCGGACCATAGGAGAGGCGAGAGTTACTGCATCATTATGCTCAAGGGTGGCTGACGAGCAAATGAAGATGGAAAGGCGCGGGCCGCCGCATGTTGGGAACGACAGTGGAGGTAGGCTTGACGCCGAAGAGCAGGCACACAGCTGGGGTGAGCACGGCGGCGCCAGAGAGGATTCTACTATGGATATGGGGGATGAGGGAGCTGGCAAAGGAGATTGGGTGGACTAGTTGAGTGAAACGCGGGCGGACGATGGGGGGTGTTGGGGACTCCGGGTGTTGGCGGCCAAGGTGAAAAGGGTGAAAAATATCCTCGGTCGCCGCATGCGCGGAAAGGCCTAGGCAAACGGTTGCCTCTAAGCGCTCATGTGCACAAACAGAATAATTTCATTTGAAATGAAGACATACTAATTTTGAAATGAAGACGTGAGTTCATCGTTTCGCCTCTAAATTTTTCCCACGTAAAGCAATTGATACGTATCCAACATATCTATAATTTATGAAGTATTCATGCCGTTATATCATCATTCTTGGATGTTTTACAATAATTTTATAGACACTTTATATCATTTTTGGGACTAACCTATTGACCCAGAGCCCAGTGACAGTCGCTATATTTTGCTTGTCTTTTACATCGCAGAAAATCAATATCAAACGGAGTTCAAACACTGTGAAACTTTTTGTGGATTTTTATGGGCCAGAAGACTCCCGATGAGCCAAAGCAGCACTGGGGGGAGGGCTCGAGGGGGGCACAACCCACCAAGGTGCGCCAGGCCCCCCTGGCGCTCCTAGGTGGGTTGTGCCCACCTCGGTGGCCTCCCGTACCCCCTCTTTGCACTATAAATTCTCAAATATTCCGAAACCCCTCGGGGTTAACCTTAGATCAGAAGTTTCGCCGCCGCAAGGCTCCGTAGCCACCAAAAACCAATGTAGACCCGTTCCGGCACCCTGCCGGAGGGGGGAGTCATCTCCGGTGCCCATCGTCATCATCCCGGCGGCCACAACGATGAGGAGGTAGTAGTCCACCCTCGGGGCTGAGGGTTTGTACCAGTAGCTATGTGCTTAATCTCTCTCTCCCTCTCTCTCTCTCTCGTGATCCATATCCTGGGCTATGTTAGCATAGATGGATCATATGATGTTTCTCCCCTCTGTACTCAGGTTGTGATGAATTGAATCTTTACCCTTTGAAGTTTTGTCATGTCGGATTGAATGTTCAGATTTGGGAACACATGATGTATGTCTTGCGGTATGAATACTTGAGGTGACAAATGCGGTATCATATTTATTCACTTGATATACGTTATGGCACTCAACTTGCGGATTCCCGCGGTGATATTAGGGTAATCTATGCATAGGGGTTGATGCACGTTTTTATTATCTTTTCTCTGATAGAAACTTTGGGGTCTATTTGTAGTTCTGTGCGTGGATTTAGTATTATGAATATCAATATGCTTTGGTGTTATTATAGTATGAACTCTAGGATAGATCGAACGGAAAAAATAGCTTTGCGTTATTTTAGTACGAACTCTTGAATAGATCGAGCGGAAAGAATAGCTTTGAGGTGGTCTCGTACCATACAAACATTTCTATCTTTTGTTCTCCGCTAATATGAACTCAGGAGTGATTCTTTGTTACACTTTGAGGGATAATTATATGATCCAACTATGTTATCACTGTTGAGAGATTGCACTAGCGAAAGTACGGACCCTAGGCCTTGTTTTTGAGCATTGCAATACTGGTTTTGTGCCCATTTACTATTTGCTACATTACTGTTTTTATTTATTCAGATTATAAAAATATATTTCTACCATCCATATTACACTTTTTTCACCATCTCTTCGCCGAACTAGTGCACCTATAAGATTTGCCATTGTATTGGGTGTGTTGGGGACACAAGAGATTTCTTGTATTTGGTTGCAAGGTCGTGTGAGAGACACCATCTTCATCCTACACCTCTCACGGATTGATAAACCTTAGGTCATCCACTTGAGAGAAAATTGCTACTGTCCTACAAAACTCTACGCTTGGAGGCCCAACACTTGTCTACAAGAACAAAGTTGCGTAGTAGACATCAAGCTCTTTTCTAGCGTCGTTGCTGGGGAGGTGAGTGCTTGAAGGTATATCTTTAGATCTTGCAATAGAATCTTTTAGTTTCTTATTTTATCACTAGTTTGGGTTATAAAAGAAAACTACATAAAAATGGAATTTAGGTTGCATCATATTATTGATCATGTTGATAGTATCTTTCTTGAAAATGATGGTTCAGAAAGTTGTGCTCAATTGTTAGAAGAAGAAGAAGTCAATAAAATGCTTGGCACAAAATATTTGTATGATGAGCATGATTGCAATGTTGTTAGTATGAATTCTTCAAATATCCAAAATACTAATGATGATTGCACAAGTCATGACAAAAATGTTTCTTATAAGCATGTCACATTTTGTGGAGTGAACTGGGAGTGCAATTGTACACCAAAAAGGTAAGATAGATTTTGTAAGAAGCATAAGTATTTAGAAATGAAAAAGTTGCAAGAAAGGCTAGATGATTCTGCTGAAAGATTTAATTTTTTCCGCCATCCTTGTGAACTTTGCAATGAACATGGTCATTTAAATCTCCAATGCAAATTCTTTGATGATCAAATCGTGTCTAAAAATTGTGATAACTTGATTACCCTTGAGCATCATAAAGAGCTTAGTCTTCTTTTGGGGTATGAAGAAATGAAACGTATAACTAAGGGTATTCCAAAATTGTATATCGAGAGATTTCTTGATTTTGATCTAGAAGAAATTTATATGTTCTGTGCGGTAAATTGCATTGAGAATCCTTATATTTCCAACTACTTAAAGGCAAGAAAACAAATGGAGTATGAATAGAGTACTAATGAAAGGGAAAATATTTCCCAATACCCTCCTAGTGTTTATTATGCTGAATTAGGTAACGAGGAGGAGCTTCCTATCCAATCAATCTCTTCAACAAGAAGCTTGAAGAAATTAATTAAACCCACACATGGTGTGGTGAAGAAGAAGAAAAGAAGGAAGAATAGAGTTAAAAAGGTATCTCTCCCAAATAATGTTCCTCCTATCACCATTGTGCCTCATGAAAGTGAATCAAATATGATGATGGAGGATGATGATATTGAGTATGATTTTGTGATACCTACTACCATTTGTAATGATTATGATTGGGAAGACAATGATATCCTTTATGATCTTGAAAATCTTTTTAGTAATTGCTTGGAAGAATATGATAATAATGTTTGATATACTATTGGTGCCATTCATGCTATTGATATGAATGATTGTGATGATATGCAAAACAACAAGCTTGGGGATGCTATGCTTAATGAGTATGATATGTTTAAAGAATTATTTGCTGGAAATAATGCTTGCCCTAAGCTTGGTGATGCTTTTCTTAATGAATAAGATCCTTTGATTCCTTCTACTTTGGATAAGAAAATTTATTATGATGATAGCATGCCTCCTATTTATGATGATTACATTGATGAAAGTGGGTTTGGAAGAGTGTCAACTCTAGGTAGTAGTGATCCCACTATTTTGGAGGGTGTTGAATCTTATTACAATATTGATGAAAGTGGATTTGGAGAGGTCATGACTTTATTTAATGATAGATCCACTATTTTGGAAGAGGTTTCAATTGATTATGACAATGAAGTTGCTATCTATGATGATTATTATGATGACATCTATGCCATAAAGAGTAATAAATTTTCTATGCTTGTGCATCATGAAAAGAGTGTTGTATGTGATAGTTATATTGTTGAATCCATTCATGATATTTTTGAAAATTATTATGAGGAAGGAACTTGTGCTCTTACATATCTCAATAATATCAAGTTTCTTCTCTATGTGTTGATTGTTTTGAAGTTACACTTGTTTTGCCTTCCTATGCTAGTTGATTATTGTTCCCATAAGTTGTTTTCTCATAAAATACCTATGCATTGGAAGTTGGTTAGACCTAAATGTGCTAGTCATATGCTTCATGGTGCTCTCCTTATGTTTCAATTATTATCTTTTATGCATCATTGAATCATCATGCCTAGCTAAAAGGCATTAAAGAAAATCGCTTGTTGGGAGACAACCCAACACTTTTACCTACTGTTTTTGTGTGTTCACATGATTAGGCTTCTGTAGTAATCATGTTTTATTGCTTTTGTTTAAATAAAGTGCCAAGTAAGACTTTTGGGATGGCTTACGGTGATAGTTGATTTGATCCTGCTGAAAAACAGAAACTTTTGCACTCAAGAAAACAATTCAAATTTTTAACAGAAGCTGATTCTTTTTACAGAAGATTAATAAACAAATTTATCAGGTTGTCCGAATATTTCAGAATTTTTGTAGTAGCAGAAGTATGGTTTGACTACATATTACTACAAACAGTTCTGTTTTTGACAGATTCTTCTTTCAATGCATAGTTTGCTTGTTTTCTAGTTTCTATGGCTTATATTGCTCAATATAAATTGTAGAAATGATATGATATAGTAGGCATTGTGTGAGAACAATTATGAATCTTCTCTTTGATAGTACCAAAGTGAAATGGTTTGCTCTTTATCATACTAACCTATCTCACAAAGTTCCGTTAAGTTTTGTGTGATTGAAGTTTTCAAGTTTTGGGTGAGATATCAATATGACGAGAATAAGGAGTGACAAGAACCTAACCTTAGGGATTCCCAGGGCACACCAAGGTAATATTCACGGAAGATCCAAGCAACTAAGCTTGGGGATGCCTCGGAAGGCATCCCCTCTTTCGTCTCCAACATTATCGGTAACCTCACTTGGAGCTATGTTTTCATTTGTCACATGATATGAGTTTTGCTTGGAGCGTCGACTTATTTTTTTAGGATTTTCTTGCTGTTATTTATAAAAATGTTTTGCCTTTTTAATTTCAATAAAAGTAGCAATGATAGCCTTTGGCATGCTTATTTTGCAAGTCTACATGTTGCTGTTTCAAAACAGAAAGTTTGCTGCTGTTTCAAAAATTCCCTAGAAAAGTAAGAATGTGATAAAATGTTAAAACTTTTTGCGAAATGAGATCTGGTAAATTTTATACAGTTTGGTAATTTTTCATAATTGTTGGAGTTAGGGAAGTATTGATACTCTTGCATTATTTACAAACTATACTGTTTTTGCAGATTGCTGTTATGTTTGCATTGTTTGCATATGTTTTCTTGTTTAATGATTTTATTTGAGGATAGGAGTATTAAATATGCAGAGGCATTTAGTGTGCAATGTTGAATAATAATTTTAGTGATTTGCTACAGTAGATAATGATAAGGTTTTTGCATTGGTTTGTACTAACTTACCTCACGAGTTCTTGTTGAATTTTGTGTGGATGAAGTTTTTGAGATTTAGGAAAGCAGCAATATGAGAGCAATTAAGGAGACACAAAAGATCAAGCTTGGGGATGCCCAAAGCATCCCAAGATAATATTTCAAGAAGTCTCAAGCATCTAAGCTTGGGGATGCCCCAGTAGACATCCCACCTTTCTTCTTCAACAATTATCTGTTAGTATCGGTTGAGCCTATGTTTCTCCTTCTTCACATGATGTGTGCTATTCTTAGAATGGAATTTTGTTTTGTTTTGCTTGTTGTTTCAATAAAATACTTAGATCTGAAAGTTTTTAAATAAAATAGAGTCCTCAAATAATTGCCAGGGAGGCTAAGTAAGAGACATTCACATCCCATCAATGAAGCTCTTTTCTATGTCATTTACTCTTGTGCTTCACTTATATCCTATGAGTAAGTTGTTGACTAAATTGAATATCATGAAGTTGAAATCATATCATGCGTAGTGGTATCTTCACATTGGGTTTAGAAAGTGAAATCTTTTGAGGCTTGACAATCACAATATTGAGCATACAAACAAAAAAGTGCATGGCAACCTCCGCTTCCCTCTGCGAAGGACCTATCTTTCACTTTTCAGTATTTACTTTTATGCAAAGATTAAAAGTATTCCTCTCTATTCCTTTTTATTTTATCTTTTGGTAAGCATCATGTTGTGAGGAAAGATCTAGGCACATATATCCAGTTGGATATGGGTAGCATGAGTTATTATTGTTGACATCACCCTTCAGGTGAATACGTTGGGAGGCAAAACAATAAGCCCCTATCTTTCTATGTGTCCAGTTGAAACGTTTTGCTCATGTGTACGCGGTGAGTGTTACAAATCATAGAAGATGATATGATGGTTGAGTATGTGGAGCTCTTACTTAAACTCTGTTGAATAAGTTGAATTGCAATTGCTTGGTCACTAAGAATACAGGTTGTTGAGTTTCAAAGGAGTTCACAGTTTGAACCTTAACATGTGAATTGGTTGCTACTATAACATGAGAAGTTTTATAAGAAAGAATTGCTTTTATGATGCTAGGAAAAGTGATTGAACTTATCATTTACCAAACTTATGCACTTTGCTAGCATTCACACTTCATAAATTATTTCTGTTATCATTTACCTACTCGAGGACGAGTAGGAATTAAGCTTGGCGACGTTGATACGACTCCAACATATCTATAATTTATGAAGTATTGATGCCATTATATTATCATTCTTGGATGTTTTACAATCATTTTATAGCAACTTCATATCATTTTTTGGGACTAACCTATTGACCCAGTGCCCAATGCCAGTTGCTTTTTTGCTTGTTTTTTACATCGCAGAAAATTAGTATCAAACGGAGTCCAAACACCGTGAAACTTTTTGTGGATTTTTTATGGGCCAGAAGACTACCGATGGGCCAAAGCAGCACTTGGGGGGGCCTCGAGGGGGCACAAACCACCAGGGCGCGCCAGGGCCCCCTGGCGCACCCAGGTGGGTTGTGCGCACCTCGGTGGCCTCATGTACCCCTTATTTGTACTATAAATTCCCAAATATTCTGAAACCCCTCGGGGTTAACCTAGCTCAGAAGTTTCGCCGCCGCAAGGCTCCGTAGCCATCAAAAACCAATCTAGACCCGTTCCGGCACCCTGCTGGAGGGGGGAATCATCTCCGGTTCCCATCGTCATCATCCCAGCGGCCACCACGATGAGGAGGGAGTAGTCCACCCTCGAGGCTGAGGGTTTGTACCAGTAGCTATGTACTTAATCTCTCTCTCCCTCTCTCTCTCTCGTGATCTATATCATGGGCTTTGTTAGCATAGATGGATCATATGATGTTTCTCCCCTCTGTACTCCGGTTGCGATGAATTGAATCTTTACCCTTTGAAGTTTTGTCATGTCAGATTGAATGTTCAGATTTGGGAACACATGATGTATGTCTTGCGGTATGAATACTTGAGGTGAAAAATGGGGTATCATATTGATTCACTTGATATACGTTATGGCACTCAACTTGTGGATTCCCGCGGTGATATTAGGATAATCTATGCATAGGGGTTGATGCATGCTTTTATTATCTTTTCTTTGATAGAAACTTTAGGGTCTATTTGCAGTTCCGTGTGTGGATTGAGTATTATGAACATGAATATGCTTTGGTGTTATTCTAGTACGAACTCTAGGATAGATCGAATGGAAAAAATAGCATTGCGTTATTTTAGCATGAACTCTTGAATAGATCGAGCGGAAATAATAGCTTTGAGGTGGTCTCATACCCTACAAACAATTTCTATCTTTTGTTCTCCGCTAATATGAACTCAGGAGTGATTCTTTGTTACACTTTGAGGGATAATTATATGATCCAACTCTGTTAGCACTGTTGAGAGATTGCACTAGCGAAAGTACAGACCCTAGGCCTTGTTTTTAAGCATTGCAATACCGGTTTTGTGCCCGTTTACTATTTGCTACCTTGCTGTTTTTATTTATTAAAATTATAAAAATATATTTCTACCATCCATATTAAACTTTTATCATCATCTCTTCACCGAACTAGTGCACCTGTACAATTTGCCATTGTATTGGGTGTGTTGGGGACACAAACGATTTCTTGTATTTTGTTGCAAGGTCGTTTGAGAGAGACCATCTTCATCCTACACCTGTCATGGATTGAACAGTTTGGTAGGCACATGACTTTCGTGTGTGAACCATGTGCTATTTGAAATATTTTTTTGGGAGGGGCTATTTGAAAACATTTACATGTGCTGTCAAAAGGGATGAGGATCACCGTTCGATCAAGGAGAATCCAACGATGTAGACATACGATCCATGGGGTTTGGGTTCTGGCCAATCAGAACGCACGACTCAGATCGTGCGCGTGCCAGAGGGAGGGGTGCATCGGCCAAGGTTTAGTGGACAGACGGCTTTCGTGAGTGAACTGTGTGCTGTTTGAAAACATTTACATTACCTAACAATATATTTTTGTTCGAATGAAAACATGAGTTCATCGTTTCGCCTCCAATTTTTTTCCACAGTAAGAAATCACGAGTATAGTGGAGAGTGTCATATACTAGTATCATGCATATACAGTATATATGATACTAGTGTATGATACTACATTTAATTAATTATAGCGCATAGTATAATACATAGAGTATAGTATGATTGATCATATTTATTGCCATGCATGACACAAATTAGCATCGCATTGAACATGATACAGTATCTACCTATATGTTACTCTAACATTCTCTATATATATTTAATTCTTTGCCACATCAGCATACTTGCTATTTCTGAGTGCATGACATTGTCGGCTATGATACCACCACTATAGCCATCCTTATATAGTGGGGAGTATCATATACTATATATAGTATCATGCAAATGATACTAGTGTATGATACTACGTAGGTACCTTCATAGTGCATATATAGTATCATAGAGTAGTATATATCATGGATGACCATATTTATGGCCATGCATGACACCAAGTAGTATATCATTTATGACACGCCTGCTGATGATACATCCGCAGCGGACTGAAAGTGCAGTTTAGTTAACTGAACTAACTGAATTGCTACAGAGCTAGTGTGTGTGTGTGTTGGGCCAGAGGCCATGTAGGCAGTGTGTGTTGGGCCTGAGGCCATGTGTGGGTGTGAGAGGGCCCAGGTGGGCGGCTACATATTGTACCGTGGATGAGATGCTGGGGAGGAATGGAAAAAGATCTCAATTCTCCTTTCCCCTTCTCCAAGCTCTCCTCTCACCCTCTGCATCTCGATCCCCCTTTCTCATCCCGATCTCTCCTCTCCCCCTGGGTCGTGACAATTTATTATATATATATATATGTTACGGTATCTACCTATGTTATTGCTTCTCTGCCACACCATCATATTTGCTATTCCCAAGTGCATGATACCGGCTATGATACCCCCACTATGGCCACCCTAATAAGGCTGGTCGTAATATGGTATCAAGCGGTATGATGCAAGCCAACTAGACTTTTTGGATGATGTGGTGCACAGTTAAATGAGGAAAGAGAGGGTGTGATATCATATCATGATACCGTATCATATTAAATGTTGTACTACTTTGTGTCATGCATGCGCGCGTTCTTGAGGTATTACCGATCATATACTAGTATCACGCATATATCCTCCCTCCTTTTCGGTTTATAGGCTTAACTCAAAATTTTAGTTTTTCCATTTTAAAAGGCTCAATTTGGTTGTTCCCCATCACATGTTCAGATTCCAAGGTGCATTAAATCATTGCATGCAAGTATTAAGAGAAAGTTGACCAATGCATGTACTTTATGCATGCATGTATTGCAATTAATACATTGGAAAACATAATTTTTTGAGGAAAACAGAAGCATTAATTCGGTGTTTTTGCAAACTACAAAAAGTATTTCACCACTCACCATCTACCTTGGTTGGTGAGATTTTGGAATTGAGCCCTATAAGGCTGGTTGTAACGGGGAGTGTCATATACTAGTATCATGCATATGATATATACTAGTCTATGATACTACTTCGGTAATGCATAGTATCATAAGTTAGTATCTTAGGTTGCCTTATTAATTGTCATGCATCACACAAAGTAGTACAACAGTTAATATGACACGGTATCATGATATGATACCACATCCTCTCTTTCCTCATTTAATTGTGTGCCACATCATCCAGAAAGTTTGTTGGCATGCATGATACCGCTTATGATACTACCATTACAACCAGCCTAAACCGGAAAGGAGGGAGTATGAGACTAGCCACAATGGAGAGTAACATACACTAGTAACATACACATATCCCTAGACTATGTTACTACCTTCACAGTGGGTAGTAACATAAGTGTAGTGCCATGCAAAGCTTCATTTATTAGGTTATAAACTCATATTGCATTGGGACATGTGATGTTATAGTAACTAGCTAAGTTACTGAAACTATTTCTCTCCTCATTAACTTATTGCCACATAGGCAAGTTTGCTGAGTTGGAGTCGATGTTACTACTGAAGTTACTCCCGCTATGGCTAGTCTGATACTAGCTAGTCTATGATATACTAGCTACCTCACTAAGAGCATTGTTAATAATACAGCCAACAGTCAGCTATAAGAAGTTGCCTTGTCATATACAACCAACCTCTTAGCGGGCGTGTACAATAATAAGTTTTAAACATGTACTAGTTTATCATTAGTTGGCCCACCTTACATCCTCACGAAGTGTCTTGGGTCTCATGTTGAAGCTGACTCTACTAACCAAGAGCCCGCTTCTCTTCTCTCTCCTCTTCTCTTTCCTCCAACTAATAAGAACATATATATTATTCTATTCCTTAGAGCCTTCTTAGACTACCCACAGTGGGAGTAACATAGGTAGTATCATCACATGTATCTAGATAAAATAGATGATGTGGCAAGCAATAAATGAAAAAAGAGGAAAGTGGTAACATAGCTAGTTACTAGTAGTATGAGTAACATCACACATCTCAAGGCAAGATGAGTCTATAACCTAATGAATGAAGTGTTGCATTTCTCTACACATATGTTACTCCCAAATATAGAGGTAGTAACATAGACTAGTAACATATGCATGCGCGTGTTCCTGAGGTATTACCGATCATATACTAGTATCATGCATATATACTCCCTCCTTTTCGATTTATAGGCTTAACTCAAAATTTTAGTTTGTCCATTTTATAAGGCTCAATTTGGTTGTTCCCCATCACATGTTTAGATTCCAAGGTGCATTAAATCATTGCATATAGGTATTAAGAGAAAGTTGACCAATGCATGTACTTTATGCATGCATGTATTGCAATTAATACATCGGAAAACATAAATTTTTGAGGAAAATAAAAGAATTAATTGGGTGTTTTTGCAAACTACAAAAAGTATTCCACCACTCACCATCTACCTTGGTTGGTGAGATTTTTGAATTGATCCCTATAAGGCTGGTTGTAATGAGGAGTATCCTATACTAGTATCATGCATATGATATATACTAGTTTATGATACTACTTCTGTAATGCATAGTATCATAAGTTAGTATCTTAGGTTGCCTTATTAATTTTCATGCATCACACAAAGTAGTACACCATTTAATATGACACGGTATCATGATATGATACCACATCCTCTCTTTCCTCATTTAATAGTGTGCCACATCATCCAGAAAGTCTAGTTGGCATGCATGATACCGATTATGATACTACCATTACAACTAGCCTAAATCGGAAAGGAGGGAGTATGAGACTGGCCACAATGGAGAGTAACATATACTAGTAACATACACATATCGCTAGACTATGTTACTACCATCATAGTGGGTAGTAACATAAATGTAGTGCCATGCCAAGCTTCATTTATTAGGATATAGACTCATATTGCATTGGGACATGTGATGTTATAGTAACTAGCTAAGTTACTGAAACTATCTCTCTCCTCATTAACTTATTGCCACATATGCAAGTTTGCTGAGTTGGAGTCGATGTTACTGCCGAAGTTACTCCCACTATGGCTAGTCTGATACTAGCTAGTCCATGATATACTAGCTACCTCACTAAGAGCATTGTTAATAATACAACCAACGATCGGCTATAAGAAGTTGCCATGTCATATACAACCAACCTCTTAGCGGGCATGTACAATAATAAGTTTTAAATACATAGTAGTTTATCAATAGTTGGCCCACCTTACATCCTCACAAAGTGTCTTGGGTCTCCTGTTGTAGTTGGCTCTACTAACCAAGAGCCCACTTCTCTTCTCTCTCCTCTTCTCTTTCCTCCAACTAATAAGCACATATATATATATATTATTCTATTCCTTATAGACGGCTTAGACTACCCACAGTGGGAGTAACATAGGTAGTAACATCACACGTATCTAGATAAAATAGATGATGTGGCAAGGAATAAATGAAAAAAGAGAGGAAAGTGGTAACATAGCTAGTTACTAGTAGTATGAGTAACATCACACATCTCAAGGCAAGATGAGTCTATAGCCTAATAAATGAAGTGTTGCATGTTACTACACATATGTTACTCCCAATATAGAGGTAGTAACATAGACTTGTAACATATGCATGTTACTAGTCTATGTTACTACCCATTGTGGCTAGTCTTATGTCACTCTATTGTACTTTCTCTAAGGCATAGTATCATTGAGTAGGTAGTATCATATGTAGTACTTCATTTATATTGTCATGCATGACACATAGTAGCATAGCATTTATTATGATACAGTTTAATGATATGATACCTAACCCTCTCTTCTTCATTTAATTCTATGACAGCTCATCAAAATTGCCTAGTTGGCATGCATGATACTAGCTATGACACCCCTTACTATCAACCTAGCAAAGAAATTGTACAGATCATTTATGCATAACTTTCTGAGTTTTCATCCATTTGTTTGAGAAGCGAGGAGAAGTTTCAAACATTTCGGCCGCGAGGTGCGGCCACTAGCGTAGGCCTAGTTGGTATTTTAATTACAGGAAATTAAGATGGAGTTTCGATGTGTGCCCATGGTGTGATCTCATGACCCCGTCAAAAAAAATGGTAAAGTTTGGACGGTGACTGCTCCTTCCAAACCGGAGCTTCTCAGATGAAGGATCATGGTTTCCAAAAGGAGACGTGTCAATTCAAACTCCTGTGGCCGGTGACTTCATCGTTTGGCCTCATAAAAATTTCCACGGTACGCAATCACTATTATACCATGGGTTTGATTTTCTAGCGCATTTCAGGTATCGTTAGCTATATTTAAGATATTTTTTGAGATTAACGTGCATTTTGTGCATAAAAATAAACTCATGTGTTACAGAATTGCATGTGCTGTCGAAAGGGATGAGGATTTCTGCTTGATCTGGGAGTATCCAACGGTGCAGACATACGATCCATGGGGTTTGGGTTCTGGCCAATCAGAAAGCAAGACTCTGATCGTGGGCGGGGTGGCGGGGTTTGGTCGGCACACGGCTTTCATCAGCGAACCGTGTGCTTTTGCAAACCAGATTGCATATTTTTGTTCACACATACTGTAGTGAGATCAATTGAGTGTGCTACCTCTATGATGTAATAATAATAATAACAAAAAACAGTTAATATTCATTGCCTGAACTTACAGCATATCAAGGTCAACATATTAACGGTTCTTACATCAACAGAAAACCGGGCATAACTCACAAATTCACTACACGTGACAGTTCTAAATTGAACGAATTAAGTTGCAGGGTAGGCATAAAGATCAGTCTTACAGCTTAATTCCCATGTACATGGGGGAACTGGGATCTTTAAGTTGACCCCTCTAACATCCCAAATTTTCAATTTGGAATGTTATACATAGGTCATCATATGCATATCATATTTTTATTTGCATATCGTTGCGATCGTAGAAATCCTAAGCAACTCAAGGACCCACCGAAAGAGTTGGGGCTTTCACTATTTTCATATTTGAATTTTTCTCAAATTTCAAAAGAGGACCACTTTGGTTTTAATATTTTTCTCTCCGAAATATTTCCGATATAAAAAAAATAAAAGAGAGGAGATAAAAGGACTTCTCCAAAATAAAAGAAATATTGGAGGAAAAATGTTTAAATCAAATAAACATTTTATTTTGGATTTTATTGCTATTATATTTGAATTAGAAAAATATGCATTTTTCAAAATTGCAATTTTAGGCCAGAAAAATATTCACTTTGTTCTAAATATTTTATTTAGACGGTGAAAATTGTTTTTGGAATTTTTAGAATTTTTTTATATTTATTTAGGATTTTCTTCGGCGGAATTATTAAAAATAAATGTTTCCCGGACCGAACTGGGCTGAAGCCCAGCCGGCCCAGCTGCGCACCGACTTAGGAGCCGGCTCGGGCCACGAGACCGAGGTCGCCCGAGGTTATATATAGCCAAGGCCCAAGGCCGCCTCAACCCCAAACCGCCGCCAGCCCGCCTCGTGATGCATGCCGCCTCGAAATCCGTGCCGCCACCGCGCCGACATTGCCAGAGTTTGCCGCCGACCATTTTTTTGGTTTTTCGTTGGTTTTTCCTGTAAACCCTAGATCTAGATCTACATCCGTTTTTTCGCGTTTCGGTTTGTTCTCAGTTTTCCGCCGGTTAGATCGGTTTTTCTTGGTTAGAGCTATTTTGCGAACGTTTGTTCGTTTAGATCTAATAACGAACAAATTCGTTTGGTAGCCTCTGTTAGCAGACGTTCGTCCGATAGATTTTTTTCTTTTTATTTTATTTTCGGCTAGGGACCTATCCGCGAATAGTTTTATCGCATATGAGCCCCTGATCTTCAAACCCTCACAACTTTTTAACCGTTCGTCCAAATCCAGTGAAACCAACGCCAAAATCTTTGTCTCGAAGCCCTCTTTCCAGTTAGTCAACTTGATCATGGTTTTGAAAATTTAAAATTTGGTTTCAAGCAGATTTGAATTCGAAGTTCTTTTGATCGTAGTTTGAGTTTCGTAGCTCCGATTCGATTGATTCTTTTTCCAAATCGAAGCTCTTCAGTTGAACTTTCAGTTTGGATTTTCTTATCTGAGTTTTACCCTAGCATATATGCTTGATTGCTTATGTATGCTACTGTTTGTTTGCGATAGAATTTCCGGAGTGTGAAGCTGTAGCGACCAGACCTCAAACATTCTGATCTCTGTGCTCCGGTGTCATCCCTGGATCAGTAATGCTGACACCACACAGTACTCGGAGGATTTTTAACAGAGTAGCAATCACACACTTATTACATCGAGTGTCTCAAGAGAGAACTTATTACAATAAATATGGCTTAAGGCCATCTAATAACGATAACAATGGAAGGCTTGGAAGATAAGTGAGTCCATCAACTCCAACGGCATCACTGAGTATAGAACCACGACCTAAAACTCCTTAATCGTCGTCTGAAAAGTCTGCAATATTAACGTTGCAGCCCGAAACGGGTCGGCACATGGAATATGCAGGCAAGGTAACACATAGAGAGTAATGGAATGAAATAGCTATACTATATGCATATCTGGCTGGTGGAAAGCTCTATGGTTACAGTTTTGCGTAAAGCCAATTTTTCCCTACTTCAAAGGAATAAATTTAATTACTATCATGGTGGTTGTTAAACATTGAGAATGGTTGACAGCATTCTCAATCCCAATTAAGCATCATCATTAAACATAACCCAACAAAATCAATTTAGAGTAACATGTTGAGATTCACATGATAATCCAAGTACTAAATACGCAAGATGTCCATAGCCGGGGACACGGCTAACCATGATTAGTTTATTACACTTTGCAGAGGTTTGCGCACTTTTCCCCACAAGAATCGATCGCCTCCGTTTGGTTTCTCGCACTACATGGTGTTTGAGAAGACGGATGACCGAGACATAGTCTTTCAGAAGCGCTAGCACCTTACGATCGGGTAGACCGTACCAACCTACATCCCCTACATTTTCTAGTATACCACTTTAAGAGTTCGCACGACTTAGTCAACTATGCTAGAGCCCATAATAGCTTGTGGCTGCACACGGAAGTTTCTAGTATGAATAGTGTCATGATCCCTTTGAGCCTGGGTTGCGGTCCAAAAGAAAACAGGCAAGTCCTGGAATACCCAGGTGCCTCAATCCACCCAGATGTGTGTTTAAGTTGCCACCTTAGATAAACCATTAATTAACAAAACTCACATTTGTCATGTATATCACTCACCCAATCCACGTCTACTAGCATAACATGGCATAATAAGCAAACGTAGAAGTAACTCCCAAAGGTTTGATAATAAACGGGTAATAGGTACTACCTCAACTACTTCCCATCCCACAATTTAATTAGATCCTAATCATGCAATGTGTGAGGGTTGATCTAATGCAATAAAACTGGGTAGTAGAAAAGGTATGATCAAAGTGTTACTTGCCTTGCTGATGATCCGCGAAACCTAGAGATTCGAAGTAACAGGCGGCGCACTCCGGGTATTTTATCGCAGACAAACAAACAAGCATACAATAAGTACTCATCTAATGCACAGGTAAAACTCAAATAAGAGATCTAACCAGAAGGTTCAACTTAAGAACTCCAGTTGGCAAAAAGAATCAAATCGAACAAAGCAACGAAAGTCAAACGGCGAAAGAAACAACTTTGTTCTAGTAATCTGGATCTAAGGCAAATTTTACAGTAGCAAAACCTTGTTTAAGTTGGTTAAACGGATAGAGGGTTTTGAGACGAAACTCTAGGCGCTTGAATTGCCTGATTCCGATAAATGAGCAAAAATTTAAACTAAAACGAAAATCGGATCAGGAATCGCGATGAGAAAAATCACGGATTTAATCCGAGAAAAAGAAAAACGACGAACGCCGAATTTTTTTATTTTTTATTTTTTTTCTCTTTATTTTGGCACGGAAAACGAGGCGCGACGAACCTCGGGCGGCGGGATTGTCGGCGGCGGCGGCTCCGGCGGTGCGCACGGATCGAGGCAGGGCTGATGGGCTGGGGCGGCTCGGGGCGGCGCTATTTAAAGGCTGCCCCCGGGCGGTGTCCCGCTCGGGTACAGCCCGAAGTCGGTTCGTTTTTTTAAATTATTCCGCTCGGAAGACAAATAAAAAGAAATACTAAACGGACTCCAAAAATTCCAAAATAAATTTGCACGGGCTTCTAAAATCAAGCCTCACAAGGTGAACATTTATTTGGGACCTAAATGCAATTTTGAAAAATGCACATTTTTCCTAAATTCAAATAAAATACCGAAAAACTCCGAAATAAAATCCTATTTGATTTTATTATTAAATCCTCAATATTTCTTTATTTTGGGGAAGTCATTTTATTCCTCTCTCATATTTTTGGTAATAGAAATAATTGATGATAAAATAAATAAAATCAAATGATCCTATTCTCAAAATTTGAGAAAACTAAAATATGAAAATAACGAAATCCCCAACTCTCTCCGTGGGTCCTTGAGTTGCGTAGAATTTCTAGGATCAACCAAAAGGCATAAAAAATATGATATGCATGATGATCTAATGTATAACATTCCAAATTGAAAATTTGGGATGTTACAAACCTACCCCCCTTAAGATGAATCTCGCCCTCGAGATTCGTGTTGGCTAGAAAATAGGTGAGGGTGGTCTTTAAGCAAATCTTCCTCTCGCTCCCAGGTGGCTTCATCCTCCGTGTGGTGGCTCCACTGAACTTTGCAAAACTTGATAACCTTGCTGCGAGTAACTCGGCTAGCAAACTCGAGAATCTTAACCGGCTTCTCATCGTAGGTCAAATCATTATCCAACTGAATAGTTTCCAAAGGTAGTGTGTCTCTCAACGGTATGTCAGCCATCTCCGCGTGACACTTCTTCAACTGGGAAACGTGGAACACATCATGAACTCCTGACAATCCTTCGGGCAATTCCAACTTGTAGGCTACTTCTCCCATACGCTCCAAAAGTCGATATGGTCCTACAAATCGTGGCGCTAGCTTCCCTTTCACTCCAAAACGCTTTGTTCCCCAAAGTGGAGATACTCGAAGATAAGCTCTATCTCCGACTTCGTAAACTGTCTCCTTGCGTTTAGAATCTGCATAACTCTTCTGTCGGGACTGGGCTACCTTGAGCCTATCGCGAATCAACTTCACCTTATGTTCAGACTCTTTAATCAAGTCAGGTCCAAACAACTGGCGGTCTCCAACTTCGTCCCATGACAACGGTGTCCTGCACCTCCTTCCGTACAAGGCTTCGAAAGGGGCCATCTTCAAAATGGTTTGGTAACTATTGTTGTAAGAGAACTCTGCATATGGCAAATTATCGTCCCAACTAGATCCATAATCTAGCGCACAAGCTCTCAGCATATCCTCCAAAATCTGATTGACTCTCTCGGTCTGTCCATCTGTCTGTGGATGAAAAGCTGTACTGAATTCTAGCCTAGTACCCAAAGTTTCGTGCAACTTCTTCCAAAACTTTGAGGTAAACTGGGTTCCTCTATCTAATACGATACTCCTCGGAACTCCATGCAGACATACGATCCTGGTCATGTATATCTTTGCCAACTTAGCACTGGTGCCACTACAGGAATTAGCTACTTTGCCGTCCGCCATGGCGGACGGCAAAGGCCTTTGCCGGCAGCCGCGGACGGCAAAAGGCTCCGGAAAAGTAGGCTTCGGTAAACAGCTACTTTGCCGTCCGCTATTGGTGGCAAAGTCTTTGCCGTCCGCCGCAGACGGCAAAGAGAGCGCGGCAGACGGCAAAGAAGGCGGACGACAATAATTGCGCTGTCAGTTCGTTAAGTGGCTAACGGCAGGCCTTTGCCGTCCGCCGCTGACGGCAAACTTTCTAGTGTCTTTGCCGTCCGCCGTATGATGTCATCTACACGTCACTACATGGCAGATTCTTTGCCGTCTGCCACTGATGGCAAAGTCTTTGCCGTCTACCACTGTAGGCAAACTGACCAAACGGGTCAGCTCCCAGGAAGCACAGCTGGATGCCACGTGCCTTCTTTGCCGTCCGCGGCAGACGGCAAAGAGCCCGTTGCCGTCGGTGGCAGACGGCAAAGAGCCTGCATATTGGCTCTTTTATCTGTTTTTTATTAAATCCAACAATTTTCATCACAAATACAGATGACATATATAGATATATTTCAAAAGGCCATTACAGAGCAAACATATAAGATATCCAACACATAACTTCATCATCCAACCATATATATTACATGCATAGTTCTATCATACATAACAAGTTCAACATAGAGGCATCCAACCATATATATTACAATAGTTTCATCCAATGATACATGCATAGTTCAACGATACAAAAGAAACAGAGAAAGGGATAAGGAGCACTCCATCTATGCAAGCTTTCGTCAAGTGAATGAACTCTACAAAATGAAAAATAAGAAAGTTAGAACAAGAAGAGTAGAACAAGAAGAAGAGTAGAACAAGAAGAAGACTAGAACAAGAAGAGTAGAACAAGAAGAAGACTAGAACAAGAAGAGTATGTCATTTATGAGCTAACTTACGTGAAATGGATCATATATGAGCTAACTAAGTTGAAATGGGTCGTTTATGAGCTAGCTAAGGTGAAATGGATCATTTATGAGCTAACTTAGTTGAAATGGGTCGTTTATGAGCTAACTAAGGTCAAATGGATCGTTTTTCAGGTAACTAAGGTGAAATGGATCTTTTTAGCTAACTTAGATGAAATGGATCATTTATGAGCTAACTTAGTTGAAATGGATCGTTTTTGAGCTAACTTAGGTGAAATGGATCATTTATGAGCTAATCTAGTTGAAATGGATCTTTTTGAGCTAACTTAGATGAAATGGATCATTTATAAGCTAATTTAGGTGAAATGGATCATTTTTAGGTAACCTAGGTGAAATGGATCGTTTATGAGCTAAATTAGTTGAAATGGATCGTTTATGAGATAACCTAGGTAAGATTGGTCATTTTGGAGTTAACCTAGGTGAAATGGGTCATTTTAAAGCTAACGTAGGTAAAATGGATCATTTAGGAGCTAATCTAGGTAAAATGGGTCATTTTTGAGCTAACTTGGATGAACTAGATCATTTATAAGCTAACCTAGGTAAAATGGGTCATTTTAGAGCTAACTTAGGTAAAATGGATCGTCTATAAGCTAACTAAGCTAATTATGCAACTTTTGACATAAGTAATCTAAGTACAGATCGTTTTAGAGCTAACTTAGGTAAAATGGATGGTTTTGGAGGTCAGTAAGCTTATTAAGTCATTTTGGAGGTGAAGAAGCTAAGTCTAGGTCATTATGGTAAGCATTGGAGGAAATAAAGCTAAGTCTAGGTCTTTATGCATGTGTTAAGCAAAACACTAGATAAACTTACCAAGATGTAGGAGGTGTAGGAGCGGGGTGGCTCTTGTCGGTAGCTGGAGAAGGATCGTGCGATGCTTGTCTGGAGTTACGCTGCACCAAAGATCATTTCCAATGTCTTGTTAGCATGATGACACTCAAATGTTAAGACTAGCAAGTAATGTCCATTCAATAAAACTCACCGTGGTCCCAGGAGCAACCACTGGCATCGGCGGAGCGGTCTGACCTGTCTTCTCGCACACAGACTGCACATTTGGTTTTGACGACTCAGTCATACTAGTTAGTAATGAGACAAACACTACATGAATGTTTTGGCTAATCTGCAGAAGAAACTTACCACAAGGAGCTCGTACATGGCCCTTGCCTGCATGTCATTCTGTGCCCACTCCTCCTCCATCATCTTTGTCGTCCTCTCCTCCAACTGCCGCTGCCTCTCCGCCGCCTCCGCCAGAAGTTTCTCCGTTCTATCTCTCTCACTCTGTATAGCAGCCTGCAACACCACTCACATGACCATTTTTAATCATTGATGGAAGCGCACACAATGTAATGGAGAAAGATAACTGAGTATGTATCACTAACCTTGATGGCGAGTTGCACTGGCCGTTCATGAGGCCTTATCTCAGGAGCGGAGCTCGACTGGCGCGCCTTGATCTCCGGGAGAGTGCTAGGACAACGGATAAGTCCATCTCCAATGGCTATGGAGCCATGGGACCTCCCGCCACCAGATATCATCAACAGCTCTGGATCAATGGGACCCTGGCTCGGGTTAAAGTCCTCCCCTTTCCTCGCCTTCCCCTCATCTCTATATCTCACGAGCTTGTTGTGGGAGGAGATGTTGGTGAAGTTGTTTGCATCATCGAGGTCAGACTGAGAGAAAGCCTTGACTTTCTTGAAAGAGGCAGTGTGGGCCATGGCATACAGGTCGTACACCTCTGGCACCTTATCCGCCTTATTGTAGCGTGCCTGAAAGAGAGAAACAATGAAAATTAGTAAGTAAAGGGCTCAAGCTAGCATGATGAATGAATTGCATGAATCATGAAGCAAACCACATACCCAGTTGCGCCCGAACTGATATAAGTTGGAGCTGCCTTGATGGTGTGGCACACCTTCCATTTGGGCACGTTTGTCCTTGGCCTCGTTGTGGAGGGCTAGCCATCGTTGTGAGCACCACTCATCGACCAACACCTCCCAACAATCCATCCGATCCGCACACCATCTCGGAGGCGCCTAAGTTAGCAAATAGAAACTTGAGCGCTACGGCTAAGAATTACTAAATGAAGGAACTTAAGTAGAGAAGGCCTTAAGAATTACCTTCATGTACTACTCCTTACTCAGGAACTTATCGCGGCACGCCGGCTTGGTCTTCTTGATACCACGCAAGGCGTAGTAGTCTCGAACAGCCTGCACCCGAGCCTCGTGCCGTAAGTTCTGGAGTAGGCGCTTGCAGACGTTCTCGATAACATGTGCCGCGTCCTCCTCGTATCCCTCCTCACACCTGTAGAATGTCTGCAATCAAATGAGACAATATTGATTAGTACAATTAATAACTAGCTAGTTGAAGATTTTTAAATGTGTAAAGGAGAAATTACCTAGAACTTTCTGATCACCATGTCTGCCCTCGTGTTGCACACGACACCGTCGATAATCTCATCCGGCGGGGCCGGGGCAGCCACGTAGTGCTCCCAGCTCAATCCAAGCTCTGGAAGCCGACCCTCACCAGGCAACGTGACAAACCCCGGGAAGTTTTGCCGGCAAAGAACTCCAAGGACGGAGTGGGGCCGACGGACACTATGATGGTGGTCCCAACCCCTGCAGCATGACAAGGCCAACGCATTAGTTATTTGAAAAAACATGAATGCACAAGGTACAAAAATATTAAATGCACTTACGTACCTCTCCCCATCAGGGAAAATCAACCACCTCTGCTCGCGGGTCACCGGCACGGACGGGAGCCGTGTAGCACCACGCTGGTAGACGGTGCCCCCCTCCTCCTCAAGATCAGTCGGCTCCCCGCCATCATCAGCATGGCCACTCGGCTCCTCGGGCTGATCCGGCCAGGTACCCCATCCGGACGTGTGCTCCTCTGGGGTCACGTGGGCCGAACTCTCGTGGGCCGAAGGCCAGTCGACCCGAGGCTCGTGGGCCCAAGACCCGTGGACCGGAGGCTCGTGGACCGGAGTCCGTGTAGCCTCCTCCTCGGACGAGTCCACCCTAGCAGTCACGTGCTCGGGTGAAACGGCTGGGGGTGGCGGCGAGGAAGGCGCCGTAGCAGTCACCCTACCTCCTCTCCCACGACCACGTGCCCCACCTCCTCTCTTCCTACCTCGTCCCCTGCTGGGCACCGCGGTCGACGAAGAAGGGCCCGGCGGTGTGGCCATACTGTCCAGCAATGCTCGGCGGAGAGGTGCGTCCGGAATGGAAGACCTCAGACCACGCTCCCGACCAGCGCCCACCATCTTTCAACACCTGCCATGACAAACAGTAAACGAAATTAGTACAACATAAAAAAAGACCGACATGAATAATAATATGTGTATCACTTAAGTGTATCATCATCAAGTACAACATAAAAAAATGTAATACCTGACACTACTAATAATCTCGATCAGTATCATCAATAAATGCATAATCATCATCATCACTATAATCAATGACGGGCTCATAGGGTTCATTGGCATCAACATGTGCAAGGCCACCTTGACGTAATCGGTCAAGCATTGACAGGTCATCCGCAGCAGTAACCTCTTCTTGTTCCGGCTCTTCTTGTTCCTCCTCTGGGGTGATGTCGGATTCATTGTCGCTGACTACTTCAATGTTTTGGGGTGAATTATAGCGGTTCTTGAAACGCTTTTTGGAAAGACGTGTCTCTTGGAAGAATTCTCCTTCATATGTGTCTGGGTTAATGTGAGGTTCATAATCCTCTTCCTTTGGGGGAGAAAGTCTAGCACGTGGTGGCACTTCATAAACAACATCCCAACCTTTCAGATTTGGATTAGTTTGGCAGGCCCACGGTAGATAGAATACTTGGGTCGCCTGTTGAGCCATAATATAGACATCAGGAATATCTAAATGAGTGCTTTGGTTGATTTCAACTAGCCCTACATGTTCATGAGTCCTTCTAGTCTCCTTCGGCTGAAACCAATAACATTTGAAGACTACGACATTCGGTGGATTTTCACCATAGAACAGAAGTTCATAAATTGCTTCAACTCTCCCATAATACTCGGTACCTCCTTCGCCGATAGCAGATACACAACAATTTGTTGACTTTCGGTCGGCCATAGATAGCTCTTTGCCATAGGTACGAAAGCGATACCCGTTGATGTCGTACTTGTCAAATAAACGGACCTTATAGTCAAAACCATTAGCGACTTGTCTCAATTCGGCGTCCATAGACTCTGAATTAGCCTACAAGTTTAATATGAAAGGATTGTTGCATTATGCACAAATTAGCGAATGATATGAAATTGTCTAATAGAAATTACCGTTTGTTTGAACCAAGAGATGAAACCGGGATAGCCACCTCCTTGCTTTGCGAGAAGCTCATACTCTTCGACGGAATCCTTTTGGATCTCTGCTCCATACGAGAATATGGTGACGTATCGACTGTATGACATATCCAGGAATAAGAGTAGTTCAAAGGAAATAGAAGTTGCGAAACAATGTACCGAGAACTTGCTCGATGTACGGCCGCACTTCTATCAGGTTGTTGAAGATATACAACGAAATGGTCCGCCATTCTTCGTTATCCAAAGATACTGGATGTGAAACACTAGCTGGTGCGAGATTCCCTTTGAATAGGCTGAGGTTGGATCCACCCTTTTTAGGCTCGTCAGCATTGTACCGAGGCTTCGGATTATGCAAATGACGATTTTTGTCTTCGTAGTGCGCTGTTACGAAGTTTGCCGCCTCCTCTGTGATGAATGCCTCAGCCATCGATGCTTCAATTCTACGTTTATTTTTACATTTTTCTCGAAGCGTCTTCTGCATCCTCTCAGTTGGGTAGCACCAACGATTTTGCACGGGCCCCCCCAATCTTGCCTCGGTCGGGAGATGCAAAATCAAATGCTGCATTGGGTTAAAGAAGCCCGGTGGAAAGATCTTCTCTAACTTGCAGATCAACTCCGGCGCCAACTCTTCCATTTCTTCTAGCACGCCAGGCGATAGTTCTTTCGCACAAAGAACACGGAAGAAATAGCTGAGTTCTGCCAGTACTAGCCATTCATCCTCAGGGATGAAGCCACGCAACATCACCGGCATTACCCGCTCAATCCATATGTGCCAATCATGACTCTTGAGACCAAATATCTTCAGTTTATCAAGATTCGCTCCCCTCTTTAGATTCGCTGCATACCCATCGGGGAACATCAACTAGTGTTGCACCCACAAGAGAATTTCCCTCATAGCTGGCCTTCCAAGATTGAACCATGCCTTTGGCTTCGTCCAGTTCTGCTTTCCTTTCGGTTCTTTCATGTTTTGTAACGGCCTATCACATAGCGCCTCCAGATCGACTCTAGCCTTAGTATTATCCTTTGACTTCCCATCTATGACGAACAATGTACCAAAAAGTGCCTCGGCGATATTCTTCTCAGTGTGCATCACGTCGATGTTGTGTGGGCAAAGGAGGTCTTTGAAGTAAGGCAGATCCCATAAGCATGTTTTGTGAGTCCACGCATGCTTAGTATTATACCCCTTGAAGTACCCTGGACGTTGTGGATCTGGCTCGAGAGCGTTTAACTGATCCAGGGTCTGTTGGCCTGTCAATGCAGGTGGTGCAGAGTTTTTGACAACTCTACCCTTGATGAAGTTCTTCTTGTCTTTCCTGAACTTATGGCGAGGATCCAGTAACTGTCTATGCATGTCGAAGCAAGAAAACTTGCGACCGGCCTGAAGCCAACGAAACTCAAGAGCTCCCTTGCATGTGGGGCACGGGAACCTTCCATGCACACACCAGCCAACGAATAGCGCATACGCCGGCAAGTCATGCGTCGAGTACATGTACCAGACACGCATTATGAAGTTCCGTTTGCTAAAGGCGTCGTATGTCTTGAACCCATTATCCCAGGCTTCTTGCAATTCGTCCTTAAGCGGCTGCATGTACACATTCATATTTTTGCCCGGATAGTTGGGTCCTGGAATTATCAACGTCAGGAAAATGTTCTTTCTTTGCATAATCTGTCCGGGGGGAGATTGAGTGGAAAGACAAATACGGGCCAACAACTGTATTGGGCTGCCATCATACCAAACACACTGAACCCATCCGTGCTGATGCCGACTCGAGGATGCCTCGGATCTGCCGCTTTGTCAGCATGTAATTCATCAAACTTTTTCCACGCAACACCATCCGATGTGTGTACCATCATCAGATTCCCATCTGCATCTAGTTCGGTTCTTTTGCCTGTTTTGTGCCATGTCATCTGTCTGGCCGTCTATTCGACCATGAAAAGACGTTGAAGTCTTGGTACGATTGGCATATACTGAAGAACACTAACGGGGATTTTGGTCTGCGTCTTCTCACCCATACCATTGTCTACCACAATATACCTGGAAGACTTGCAAATGGGACAATAGTTCAAGTCCGCATAGTCAAGCCTAAATAAGGCACATCCTTTCTCACAGGCATGTATCTTCTCATAGGGCATCTTCAGTGCACGGAGGATTTTGTCCGACTGGTACAGGTTTGAAGGCATTACATGGCCTTTGGGTTGAAAGCGTCCAAATACTGTCATAATTGCGTCATAGCATTCTCTGCCCAAGTTGAACTAAGCCTTCAAAGCCATTACTTGTGAGATGGCATCCAACTGACAAAGCTCAGTGTGCTCGTGGAGCGGACGTTTCGAAGACTCCAACATTTCATTGAAGGCCTTTGCAGATTCCTCCATCTCCTCGTCCGAATCCCGAGCATCATTATAGCCTTGCACCATGTTTTCCATCCCGGTACCATGCTCGTCGGTGCGACGACGATCCACCTCAGCTCGGTCACGTTGGGAAGACTCACCATGAAATGTCCACACCGTATCATCAGGCGTAAAACCACTCTTCTGCAGGTGTTTGCCCATTTCAGTCTCTGTCTTCTTTTCCCAATTGCCGCATCGGAAACAGGGGCACCAGGTTTTCTTTTGGCCATTTGCAAATGCGGCTTGCACAAACCCCTTAGTTTTTGTGAACCATTCAGCGCTCCATTTGTTCTGACCAGTGTGACCGGTATACATCCAAGCACGGTCACTCATCTTGACTTTCAGAGCTACTGGACACACAACAATTATATATGTAATTCACCATGTATATATTCATCAGTTGATCTACTTTGTCAATTTTATTACGTCCATGCAACCTACACTCTAATAGGTAATGATAGGTCCTAATCCCACCCGTGTATGTGTAGATTGGGTTTATTTTCCCATGCTATGCTCCGGATCCGACGCAAAATTTCGGCAGCACCTCCCCGTTGTTCTCCTGATACACGTCTCTGCAATAAACAGAGAGGATGTGTACCCAGAGAACAATAGGGGAGGCATTGACGAAATATATGCGTCGGATCCGGAGCAAAGCATATGGAAAAACGAACCCAATCTACACATACTCGGGCTGTCCATGGATAGCGTTGGACAATTCGAAAGAATCAAGGTTATAAATATGCAAATGCATGCATATTTATAACTATGACACTTTCAAACGGGAGACACATATGGGTTACGCATACTGATGATTCAAGACACATATATAGCTAGCTATCAAGTTTCATCGGAATAGATCAAATAATTAATGGGGGAGGAGGACTTGTCATTTGTGCTCACCCACGAACGAAGGGGCAGAGCTCCTCAAACGCACGGCGAGGTCGTCGAACACCAAACCTCGCAGCGATGAAACAACTGCACATTTAAAACTACACGATCAACACAATTATATATGATGTTTTTCATAACAAAATCGAAAAATATATGACCTAACTAATAATTCACAAATATATGACCCCGTCGGCCTCTGGAAGGCAAAAGAACACCTTTTCGGGAGGTGTCGGTGGTCGGGGTGTCCTGTCGGTGTCGGGGTGCCGTGTCGGGGTCTCGGGGTCGGGGTGTCGGGTCGAGGTGCCGGGTCGGGGTCGGGGTGCCGTGTCGATGTCGGGGTCGGGGTGTCGGGTCCGGCTCGGGGTCGGGGTGTCGGGGTCGGGGTCGGGGTGCCGTGTCAGTGTCGGGGTTGGGGTGTCGGGTCAGGCCCGGGGTCGGGGTCTCGGGGTCGGGGTGTTGGGTTGGGTGCCGGGTCGGGGTCGGGGTCTCGGGGTCGGGGTGTCGGGTCAGGCTCGGGGTCGGGGTCTCAGGGTCGGGGTGTCTGGTCGGGGTGCCGGGTCGGGGTCGGGGTGCCGTGTCGGTGTCGGGGTAAGGGTGGGTGTGGTGTCAGGGTGTCGGTGTCGGGGTGTCGTGTCGGTGTCGGGGTCGGGGTCTCGGGGTCGGGGTGTCAGGTCGAGGTGCCGGGTCGGGGTCGGGGTGCCGTGTCGGTGTCGGGGTCGGGGTGTCGGGTCAGGCTCGGGGTCGGGGTGTCGGGGTCGGGGTGTCGGGGTCGGGGTCGGGGTGTCAGGGTCGGGGTCTAGGGGTCGGGGTGTCGTGTCGGGGTGCCGGGTCGGGGTCGGGGTGCCGTGTCGGGTCGGGGTTTTTTTTCCTTTTCTTCTTCTTCCTATTCTTCCTTTTCTTCCTTTTCTTCCTTCTTCTTCTTCTTCTTCTTCTTCTTCTTCTTCTTTCCTTTTTCCTCTTCTTCTTCTCCTCCTCTCCTCTTTTTTCTTCTTCTTCTTCCTATTCTTCTTTTTTCTTCTCCTCCTCCTCCTCTTCTTCTTCCTTTCCTTTTCCCTCTTCTTCTTCTCCTCCTCTCCTCTTTTTCTCTTCTTCTTCTTCTTTCCTCAAACTAAACTAAACCTAAACCTAAAACTAAAACTAAATCTAAACTAAACATAAACCTAAAACTAATAAAACAGAAAAAAGGAAAAAAAACTAAATCTAAACCTAAAACTAAACTAAAACTAAACCTAAAACTAAAACTAAAACTAAAACTAAACTAAAACTAAAAAAGAAAAAAACAAAAAAAAACAGAAAAAAGGAGGGGGGCTCACCTGGGGCAGGGCCGGTGGAGGAGGGGGCGGGGTGGTGGAGGAGCTGGCCGGGGCGCCGGGGCGGCCTGGGGCGGCGGGGGGCCGGGGCCGGGGCGGTGGGGGCCGGGGCGGCGTGGGGCCGGGGCGTGGGGGGTGACGGGGCGGCGGGGGGCCGGGGCGTCGGGGGCGACGGGGCGGCGGCGGCGGGGGAGAGAGTCGGCGGCGGGCGGCGACGAGAGGCGGCGGCGCGCGGCGGGCGGCGGCGGCAGTGGGGTGGGAAGTGGTGGCGGGGCGAGGAGAGAACTGAGAGGGGCGGGGGGTACGGGCCGTTAGATACTGCCTCTTTGCCGTCCGCCCCTCTTTGCCGTCCGCCCTTTTGCCTCTTTGCCGTCTGCTGGCAGACGGCAAAGAGGTGGGCCGTTAAGTTTTTCCCAAACGGGCGGGGGGTGGGGGCCACCTCTCTCTTTGCCGTCTGCCAGCTGACGGCAAAGATTCTTTGCCGTCTACTGGCGGATGGCAAGGATCTGGCGGACGGCAAAGAGCTTCTTTGCCGTCAGCCTGATCTTTGCCGTCTGCTTTTTGGTAGCTGATGGCAAAGAGCTTCTTTGCCGTCAGCTAGCGGACGGCAAAGAGCTGGCAGATGGCAATTAGCTGATTCCAGTAGTGTACAAGTGGTTTTTACCGGGATAAAATGAGCTAAGTTCGTCAATCGATCAACTACTACCCAAATCGAGTCATAGCCTGAACGTGTCCTGGGAAATCCTGTGATAACATCCATGCCTAGCTTATCCCACTTCCATTTGGGTATCGGCAATGGTTGTAACAATCCTGCTGGCTTCTGATGCTCTGCCTTTACTCTCTGACATACATCACAAACTGCTACATACTCCGCAATATCCTTCTTCATTTTGGTCCACCAGAAAATATCCTTCAAATCCAAATACATCTTGGTATTTCTTGGGTGAATCGAATACGGTGAGTCGTGGGCCTCTTGCAAAATCAACTTCCTGATCTCCGGGTCATTGGGCACGTAAACACGGTCTTCAAACCATAGGATGTCGTTCTCATCCTCACGAAATCCTTTAGCTTTTCCTTTCTAAGTTTCTCCTTTATAGCGGCAATCTCTTTGTCAGTTTTCTGAGCTTCTCTGATTTTATCCATCAAAGTTACCGAATCTCCAATGCTGCTACATAGCCTCTCGGAACTATTTCCAAACATAGTTCACGAAGATTTTCTGCTAACTCCTTGGGTATTTCTCCCGTCATTAATGTATTGACGTGGCTCTCACGGCTTAATGCGTCAGCTACTACATTAGCCTTTCCGGGATGATAATGCACTCTCATATCATGATCCTTGATGAGCTCCAACCATCTCCTTTGTCTGAGATTCAACTCCTTCTGTGTGAAAATGTACTTCAAACTCTTATGGTCCATATACACCTCACAATGGTTTCCAATGAGCAAATGTCTCCATGTTTTCAAAGCATGCACTACGGCTGCTAACTCCAAATCATGTGTGGCATAATTTACCTCATGAGGGTTCAGTTGTCTTGAGGCATATGAAACAACTCTCCCTTCCTGCATAAGCACTGCTCCAAGTCCTACACGTGAAGCGTCGCAATACACCTCATAATCTTTGGTCTGGTCTGGCAAAATCAACACTGGTGAGGTAACCAAACGTTTCTTCAACTCCTGGAAACTAGCCTCACACTCCTCTGTCCATATGAACTTGGTATCCTTCTTCAACAACTCAGTCATAGGCTTCGCAATCTTTGAGAAATTCTCAATAAATCCCCGGTAGTATCCTACGAGTCCAAGAAAACTCCGGATCTCTCCAACTGTTGTTGGGGCTTCCCACTTGGTCACGGTTTCAAATTTAGCGGGATCTACTGCTATACCTTCTCCAGATATAACGTGTCCGAGAAATCCTACTTCTTTCAACCAAAACTCACATTTGCTGAACTTGGCATATAGTTGATGTTCTCTGAGCTTTCCAAGTACCAAACGCAAATGCTCCTTATGCTCCTCTTCATTCTTTGAATAAACCAGGATATCATCAATGAACACTACGACGAACTTATCCAAAAATTCCATAAACACTTTGTTCATCATGTTCATACAATAGGCAGGTGCGTTAGTCAGACCAAATGACATAACGGTATACTCGTACAGTCCATACCTGGTGGTAAAAGCTATCTTCGGAATATCCTGTTCTCGAATCTTCAACTGGTGGTATCCTGATCGCAGATCGATCTTGGAAAATACCTTAGCTCCTTGCAAACGATCAAACAAATCATTAATCATTGGTAGTGGGTACTTGTTCTTGATCGTTACTTCATTCAATCCTCGATAATCAACAACCATCCTTAACGATCCATCCTTCTTCTCAACTAGAAGTACTGGCGATCCCCAAGGCGAAGAACTTGGGCGAATATATCCTTTTTCCAGTAACTCCTTAATCTGTTTCTTAATTTCTACCAAATCCTTTGCTGGCATCCTATATGGTCTCTTAGATATTGGCCTTGTGCCTGGCAATAGCTCAATCAAAAACTCAATATCTCTATCCGGTGGCATGCCTGGCAACTCTTCTGGAAATACATCAGGAAAATCCCTTACCACTGGTACTTCCTCCTTCACAACTCCTGTTAGGCAATTTACTTGTGTCCTCTTTGGCACATGCCGGGATACATACTTGATCCTTCTCCCTTCTGGGGTGGTAAGCAAAATTGACTTACTAGCACACTCAATATTCCCTTCATACTTTGATAACCAATCCATGCCTAATATCACATCCAATCCTTGAGATTCCAATACTATTAGGTCTGAGGGAAAAACATAGTTACCCATCCTTAATGGTAACCGATCACACCATAGACTAGCCACATACTCTGCTCCGGGCGAGGTTACTAACATGGGTGACCTAAGGGCTTTGGTTGGTAGGTTATACTTATCCACAAATCGCCTTGAGATGTATGAATGCGATGCACCAGTATAAAAAAGAACGAGTGCAGTAAATGACTTAACCAAAAACTTACCTATTACTGCATTGGGCTGAGCTTCAACCTCCTCCGCACTAACGTGGTTCACCTGTCCCCTGTTGAAAGGGTTCGGCTTCTTCCCTGAACTTCCATTGCCATTTTGGCCTTCAGGACATTCATTGGCATAATGTCCGGTCTTCTGACACATAAAACAAGTGACTTGGCTTAGGTCCTTCTTGGCTGGGGTTGAGGGGTTGGTGCGGTTCTGGCCGTTGCTTCCTCCATTGCAATTACCATTCTTGGTGCCATTGTGATTGTGCGTGCTACCTACTCCATGGGTATGCTGGAAATGTCCTCCCGGTCTAGGGGTAAAACGTGGCTTCTGCTGAGCTCTTGAATTATACTTTCCTTGTCCATACTTCCTCTTGCGATTCTCAATCTGCTGCTGCTTCCCTTCAATCATAAGAGCACGATCTACCAACTGCTGGTAGTTGTTGAAGGTTGCTACCATCAACTGCATGCTCAACTCATCATTCAGTCCTTCCAGAAACTTCTCCTGCTTAGCTGCATCCGTAGCAACGTCATCTGGAGCATAATGTGCTAACTTACTAAAGTCCTCCACATACTGGCCGACTGTCCGTCCTCCTTGGCGTAAGTTGCGAAACTCACGCTTCTTCATGGCCATAGCTCCTGCAGAAACATGTGCAGTACGAAAAGCCTGCTGAAACTAGTCCCATGTGACAGTGTCGACTGGGAAAGTGGCTGTGAAATTCTCCCACCATGATGCTGCGGGTCCTTCTAACTGATGTGCGGAAAACTTCACCTTCTTCGCATCTGTGCATCCTGCTGCGGTCAACTCCCTAGTGGTCTTGCAGAGCCAATCATCTGCTACTATCGGCTCGGTGCTACTGGAAAACATTGGTGGATTCAGCCTAAGAAAATTGGCTTAGTGGTCAACAGGTGGTGGTGGTGGGTTGTTGTTGTTGTCTCCTGATTCTGATTCTGGACTAGCAACTCCATCAATGTGTTCTGCTGCTGGATCAACTGAGTGAGCTCCGGTGGAAAGGCAAATCCGGGGTCACGTCTTGGAGGCATCTGAGGGTTTAGAAAAGATGAGATATAAGAATAGATGGGGTCTAAAGAGAAAACACTACCCATATGCACATGAGGCAAAAGCAAACAATTCACTTCATTCAAACAAACAAGGGCATACAATTGATCTATCTATCGCAAAAGTGCTCAGACTACTATATTTACATGGTGGACTACTACTACTGATGAGGTGGTCTACTAGAAATATTCTTCGGTTGCAGGCTCCATGCTATCTGCTCCAGCTTCATCAACATAATCATCATCGCTACTATCTTGTTCCGAGTCGGTGCCGTCGACGATGATGTAGTCTTCCGGGCTAATCTCCTTGGTTTCTTCGTCTTCATCTACTGGCGTAGGGCCTCCCATAAATATTCCGATCTTCTTGATCAGGTCCTCATTCTTCTCCACCAATACTTCAATATCCTCTTCATAATCTTCACGTGTAGCCTTGAGTTCTTCCTCCAGTTCCTTGATTCTAGTCTTAGCCTTCTTCAGATCTATCATGTCGGCGCACATCTGGTTCTCCTGTCGTCGAATGTGCTGGTTTAGCTCCTGGATAAAAGCTGCAATTGATCTATCCTTCCTCGTGCTGATCATCTCCCAGTGCTCATCTCGGCGCCCACGAATCTAGTAGATAGTATCCTTGAGATCATTGCGGTAGACTTCTCCAATGCGTCCCATGGCGATGTGAGCTGCCATGCTCTGTGCTAGACTCCAAGTTGGTTCATCAAAAGAAAACTCTATGGGCTCAGTGACTAGCATGAACGTCCTTCCTGGAACTTGAACTTGAATCATCCAGCGCTCTTCTTCAGGTAAAGTGGTGTTGTAGGTTCCTGTGAAGCTTGGAAATCCTATGTTCAGGTATCTAGTGACTTCCTTCAAGTGACGTCCAAAGGGTGTATCTTCATCCGGTTGTGTGAACTTGTTCCTGACATCCGCCATCCTAAAGAGTAGAAAAGATGAGAGGTTAGAAGAGAAGAGAGTGAATAGTGATCTAGGTCCTTTAGCTTAGTGGTCGTGCCCTACAGTCAGCGTGTGCTCTGATACCATCTCTGTAGCGACCAGACCTCAAACAGTCTGATCTCTATGCTCCGGTGTCATCCCTGGATCAGTAATGCTGACACCACACAGTACTCGAAGGGTTTTTAACAGAGTAGCAATCACACACTTATTACATCGAGTGTCTCAAGAGAGAACTTATTACAATAAATATGGCCTAAGGCCATCTAATAACGATAACAGTGGAAGGCTTGGAAGATAAGTGAGTCCATCAACTCCAACAACATCACTGAGTATAGAACCACGACCTAAAAATCCTTAATCGTCGTCTGAAAAGTCTGCAACATTAACGTTGCAGCCCGAAACGGGTCAGCACATGGAATATGCTGGCAAGGTAACACATAGAGAGTAATGGAATGAAACAGCTATACTATATGCATATCTGGCTGGTGGAAAGCTCTATGGTTACAGTTTTGCGTAGAGCCAATTTTTCCCTACTTCAAAGGAATAAATTTAATTACTATCATGGTGGTTGTTAAACATTGAGAATGGTTGACAGCATTCTCAATCCCAATTAAGCATCATCATTAAACATAACCCAACAAAATTAATTTAGAGTAACATGTTGAGATTCACATGATAATCCAAGTACTAAATACTCAAGATGTCCATAACCGGGGACACGGCTAACCATGATTAGTTTATTACACTCTGCAGAGGTTTGCGCACTTTTCCCCACAGGACACGATCGCCTCCGTTTGGTTTCTCGCACTACATGGTGTTTGAGAAGACGGATGACCGAGACATAGTCTTTCAGAAGCGCTAGCACCTTACGATCGGGTAGACCGTACCAACCTACATCCCCTACACCTGTTAGTCTACCACTGTAAGAGTTCGCACGACTTAGTCAACTATGCTAGAGCCCATAATAGCTTGTGGCTGCACACAGAAGTTTCTAGTATGAATAGTCTCATGATCCCTTTGAGCCCGGGTGGCGGTCCAAAAGAAAATAGGCAAGTCTTGGAATACCCAGGTGCCTCAATCCACCCAGATGTGTGTTTAAGTTGCCACCTTAGATAAACCATTAATTAACAAAACTCACATCTGTCATGGATATCACTCACCCAATCCACATCTACTAGCATAGCATGGCATAATAAGCAAACGTAGAAGTATCTCCCAAAGGTTTGATAATAAACGGGTAATAGGTACTACCTCAACTACTTCCCATCCCACAATTTAATTAGATCCTAATCATGCAATGTGTGAGGGTTGATCTAATGCAATAAAACTGGGTAGTAGAAAAGGTATGATCAAAGTGTTACCTTGCTGATGATCCGCGAAACCTAGAGATTCGAAGTAACAGGCGGCGCACTCCGAGTATTCTATCGCAGACAAACAAACAAGCATACAATAAGTACTCATCTAATGCACAGGTAAAACTCAAATAAGAGATCTAACCAGAAGGTTCAACTTAAGAACTCCGGTTGGCAAAAAGAATCAAATCGAACGAAGCAACGAAAGTCAAACAGCGAAAGAAACAACTTTGTTCTAGTAATCTGGATCTAAGGCAAATTTTACAGTAGAAAAACCTTATTTAAGTTGGTTAAACGGATAGAGGATTTCGAGACGAAACTCTAGGCGCTTGAATAGCCTGATTCCGATAAACGAGCGAAAAGTTAAGCTAAAACGAAAATCGGATCAGGAATCGCGATCAGAAAAATCGCGGATTTAATCCGAGAAAAAGAAAAACGACGAATGCCGTTTTTTTTGTATTTTTTCCTCTCTTTTTTTCCCGGCACGAAAAACGAGGCGCGACGAACCTCGGATGGCGGGATCGTCGTCGTCGGCGGCGGCGGGTCTGGCGGCGCTCGCGGATCGAGGCGGGGCTGATGGGCTGGGGCGGGTCAGGGCGGCGCTATTTAAAGGCTGCCCCCGGGCGGTGTCCCGCTCGGGTACGGCTCGAAGTCGGTTCGTTTTTTTTTAAATTATTCCGCTCGGAAGAAAAATAAAAAGAAATACTAAACGGACTCCAAAAATTGCGAAATGAATTTTCACGGGCTTCTAAAATCAAGCCTCACAAGGTGAACATTTATTTGGGACCTAAATGCAATTTTGAAGAACGCACATTTTTCCTAAATTCAAATAAAATACCGAAAAACTCCGAAATAAAATCCTATTTGATTTTATTATTAAATCCTCAATATTTCTTTATTTTGGGAAAGTCATTTTATTCCCTCTCTCATATTTTTGGTAATAGAAATAATTGATGATAAAATAAATAAAATCAAATGATCCTATTCTCAAAATTTGAGAAAACTCAAATATGAAAATAACGAAATCCCCAACTCTCTTCGTGGGTCCTTGAGTTGCGTAGAATTTCTAGGATCAACCACAATGCATAAATAATATGATATGCATGATGATCTAATGTATAACATTCCAAATTGAAAATTTGGGATGTTACAGAAGCGTGCTACTACGAGTCTCTTGGGTTTGTAGATCATCAGCAAGGTAAGTAACACTTTGATCATACCTCTTTATCAACCAGTTTTTATGCATTAGTTCCAATCCTCAAACATTGCATGAGTAGGATATCCTAACATGTGGGTATTGGGAAGTAGATGATGAGGTAGAACCTATTACCTTTTCTTATCAAACCCTGGGAGTTACTTATACGTTATGCTTATACTGCTATGCTATGCTCGTAGACGTGGATTGGTTGAGTGTATCCATGACAGATGTCAGAGTTATTAACTAATGGTTAACTTAAGGTGACTACTTAAATACACATCTGGGTGGATTTGTTGCGGGCACATGGAGAATCTAGTGTTGTCCTAGGATATCCCCGAGTACCCGTGTGATCATCATATGGTTCGCCACCCAGTCTCAAAGGGATCATAAGATTATTCATGCTAGAAACTTCCGTGCACAGCCACAAGCCATTATGCGCTCTGGCATAGTTGAGTATGTTGCGTGACCACTTTCAGTGGTAGACTAACAAATGTAGGGGAAAGTAGGTGTAACTGTCTACCCAGAGTAAAGAGTAAATGCTTCTAAAAGACTGTGTCTCGGTCATCCGTTTCTCAAACACCATGTAGTGCGAGAAATCCAACGTAGGAGATCGAGTCTTGTGGGAAAAGTGCGCCAACCTCTATAGAGTGTGCAAACTAATCATGGTTAGCTGTGTCCCCGATTATGGACATCTTGAGTATCTGGTTCTTGAATTGTCATGTTGATCTCATCACTCTTAATTAATTTTGTTGGGCTATTAATTACTTTTAATTGCGATTGAGTTGAAGGAACCTTCTCAATGTTTATCAACCAACTTGATAGTTAAATAAAATATATTCCTTTGTTGTAGGGAAAATTGGCTTTTCGCAAAAACCTATTGACCATAGAGCCTCCACCAGCCATATATGCATGTAGTGATAGCATTTACCTGTTCATTGCTCTACAGTGTTATATTGCCAGCATATTCCATGTGCTGACCCGTTTTCGGACTGCAACGTATTTTGTTGCAGACTTTTCAGACGAAGAGTAAGGTGCGCTAGGTCGTTGTCCTGCACTCAGCTATGCCGTTGGAGTTGATGGACTCGCTTTATCTTCCAAGCCTTCCGCTGTTATCTTATTTACATGGCCTTAAGCGATATTATGGTAATAAGTACTCTCTTATGAGATATTCAATGTAATAAGTGTGTGATTGCAACTCTGTTATAAATCTTTTGAAGTACTGTGTGTGGTAGCATTACCGATCTAGGGATGAAACTTATGCACAGAGATTTGACCATCTGAGGTCAGATCGCTACAAGATGGTATCAGAGCACATGCTAATTGTAGGAAAAGACCACTAAGATAAGCCATAGGACACTCTTCGATACTCATTTCTGACTCATCTCCATTTCCACTCTATAGATGGCAGACCTAAGGAACAAGTTTGCTCAACCGAATGAAGACACACATTTTGGACGACACTTGAAGGAAGTCACTAGGTACCTAAACCTTGGAATACCAAGCTTCACCGGGACCTACACCGCCATTTACCAGAAGAGGAGCATTGGATGATTCGAGTTCAAGTTCCAGGAAGGACATTCACGCTAGTTACTAAGCCCATAGAGTTTTCCTTTGATACGCCAACCTGGAGTCTAGGTAAGAGCATGGCAGCTCACATCGCCATGGGACGCATCGGCGAAGTTTATCACAAGGATCTTAAGGACACCATCTACCAGATATGTGGGCGCCAAGAGGATTAATGGGAGATGATCAGCACTAGGAGGGACATGTCCATTGCAGCCTTCATCTAGGAGTTAAACCAGCACATTCGTCGCCAGGAGAACCAAATGTGTGCAAGCATGATAGATCTGAAGAAGGTGATGACAAGGAACATGGAGCTTGAAGAGGAAATCAAGTCTACACGCGATTGATATGAGGAGGAAATCGCAATACTAGTAGAAAAGAATGATGACCTGACAAGGAAGCTAGGAGTATTCATGGGAGACCCCGTGCCAGGAGGAGATGACGACCATCCCGTGGACTACATCATCATTGACGACACCGACTCCGACCCCGACAGTAGTGATGATGATTACGAAGACGAAACTGGAGCGGATATCATGGAGCCTTCCACCGATCAAAATTTCTAGATGACCACCATATTATTAGTAGTATTACCCCGTGTAAATAGTAGTAGTCCGAGTATCTTGGTAACGATAGCTAGATCGATTGTATGCCCTTGTTTGAATTGAGTGGTGTGATATGAATGTGTTTGTCTCATGTGCATATGGGTAATGTTTTCTCACTAGACCTCACTCTATTCTAATCTGTCCCCTCTAAACCCATCAGATACCTCCGAGATGTGACCCCGGATTTGCCTCCCCACTGGAGCTCACTCAATTAATCCAACAGCAGAATGCCTTGATGCATCTACTAGTCCAGATCCAAGGCAACAACAATAACAATAACAACAACCCACCACCACCTCCAGTGGACAACTTAGCATGTTTTCTGAGGCTGAATCCGCCGGTGTTTTCTAGTAGCACCGATCCAATCGTTGCTGATGGCTGGCAACGTAGGATTGGACGGGAGTTGACCACCGCATGTCGCACAGATGCGGAGAAGGTGCGCTTTGCCGCACATCAATTAGATAGAGCCATAGCCTCATGGTGGGAGAATTACACAACCACTTTTCGCATAGCCAATGTCACTTGGGATCAGTCTCTGCAAGCATTCTGCACTGCCCATGTCTCTACAGGAGCAATGAATATGAAGAAGCGTGAGTTTCGCAACTTATGCTAGGGAAACCATACTGTGGGGCAGTACGTGGATGAGTTTAGCAAGTTAGCCCATTGTGCCCGAGATGATGTGGCCACTGGTGCTGCAAAATAGTAGAAGTTTATGGAAGGACTGAATGATGAGATGAGTATGTAGTTGATGGTGACAACATTCACTAACTACCAGGAGTTGGTAGACCGGGACCTGATGATTGAAAACAAACAACAACAGATAGAGAGCCGCAAACGGAAGTATGGACAGGGGAAGTATAATTCTGGAGCTCAACAGAAGCCTCGCTTTACCCCTAACTCCAGAGGTTACACCCATAACCGTGGAGGCCATACTCACAATGGAGGAAGTTCACATAACCACAGTGGGCCCAAGAATGGAAATGGAAATGGAGGAAGTAGCAGCCAGCACTGTTCCAACCCAGCAACACCCGCCAAGAAGGATCTAAGTCACATTACTTGTTTCAAGTGCGGGAAGACTGGACACTACGCCACTGAGTGTTCTAAAGCAAAGAATGGAAATGGCAATGGAAGCTCGGGGAAGAAGCCCAACCCTTTCAACAGGGGACAAGTGAACCACGTTAACGCGGAGGAGGTTGAAGAACAGTCAGATGCAGTTATAGGTAAGTTTTTGGTTAAGTTATTTACTGCAATCATTCTTTTTTATACTGGTGCATCGCATTCATACATTTCAAGGGGATTTGTGGACAAGTATAAGTTTCCCACCAAAGTTCTTAGGACACCTATGTTAGTAAGATCACTAGGGGCAGAGTTTATGGCAAGCCAAGGACGTTTTCAGATGCCATTAACCATAGGTAGGCATGTTTTCCCCTCAGACCTAGTAATTCCGCAGTCACAAGTATTGGATGTGATACTAGGCATGGATTGGCTATCGATGTATTGGGGAAACATCGATTGCGCGAGTAAGTCAATTATACTCACCACCCCGGAGGGAAAAAGGATTAAGTATGTATCCAGCCATGCGCCAGGAGGACCTAAGTAAATTATCTCTCGGGACTTGTTCAGGAGGAAGTGCCTATAGTGAAGGATTATCCAAATGTATTTCTAGAGGAACTACTAGGCATGCCACCGGATCGAGACATTGAATTTTTAATAGAGCTGTTGCCAGGCACCGGACCGATATCAAAGAGACCATACCGGATGCCCGCAAATGATCTAGAGGAGATAAATAAGCAAATTAAGGAGTTATTGGAGAAAGGTTACATTCGACGAAGTTCTTCACCATGGGGAGCCCCAGTGCTCTTAGTTGAGAAGAAGGACGGATCTTTGAGAATGGTTGTTTATTATCGTGCGTTGAATGAAGTGACGATCAAGAAAAAGTACCCATTACCAATGATCAATGATTTGTTTGACCAGCTGCAAGGAGCTAAAGTATTTTCGAAGATCGATCTGCGATCAGTATACCACTAGCTGAAGATCCGAGAATAGGATATACCTAAGACAACCTTTACCACAAGGTACGAGCTATATGAGTACACGGTCATGTCATTTGGATTTACTAATGCCCCCGCCTATTTCATGAGTATGATGAATAAGGTGTTCATGGAGTTCTTGGGTAAGTTTGTAGTGGTGTTCATTGATGATATTTTGGTACACTCGAAGAATGAAGAGGAACACAAGGAGCATTTGCGTTTAGTTCTCGAGAAGCTCAGGGAACATCAGTTATATGCCAAGTAAAACAAATGTGAGTTTTGGTTGAAAGAAGTTGGATTATTGGACATGTTATATCAAGAGAGGGTATAGCATTAGACCTTACCAAGGTTCAGGTAGTCACTAATTGGCTAGCACCCACCTCAGTAGGGGAGATCCGCAGTTTTCTTGGACTCACAGGATACTACCGGAGATTCATTGAGAATTTCTCCAAGATTGCGAAACCCATGACGGAGTTGTTGAAGAAGGACACAAAGTTCAAATGGACAGATGAATGTGAGGCAAGTTTTCATGAGTTGAAGAAACGTTTGGTTACAACCCGAGTGCTGATTCTGCCGGATAGATGCAAGGATTTCCAAGTGTATTGCGATGCATCTCGCTTAGGACTTGGAGGTGTACTTATGCAAGACGGAAGAGTTGTTCATTTTGCCTCACGACAGCTTCGACCACATGAATTGAATTATGCCACGCATGATCTGGAGTTAGCAGCTGTAGTTCATGCACTCAAGACTTGGAGACATTTTCTTATTGGAAACCATTGTGATGTGTACACGGATCACAAGAGCTTGAAGTACATTTTCACGCAGAAGGAGCTGAATCTCAGACAAAGGAGATGGTTGGAGCTTATAAAGGATTATGATATGAAGCTACACTATCATCCAGGCAAGGCCAATGTCATAGCAGATGCTTTGAGCCGGAAGAGTTATGCCAATACCCTCGTAAGCGGAGGTTTTCAGCAGGAGTTAGTTGACGATCTCAAGGAGCTTCATTTGGAGATAGTTCCACGAGGTTTTGTCGCAGCAATGGAGGTTCAGTCAACACTATTGGGAAAGATTCGAGAAGCTCAGAAGGATGATAAGGAGATTGCTGAGATAAAGGAGAAGATGAGCAAAGGAAAAGCCAAAGGTTTTCGTGAGGATGAGCACGACACTTTATGGTTTGACGACCATGTATATGTACCCAATAATGCATAAATCATGAAGTTAATTCTACAGGAAGCTCATGTCTCGCCATACTTGATTCGCCCCGAAAACACCAAAATGTATTTGGATTTGAAGGAGCATTTCTGGTGGACTGGTATGAAGAAGGATATTGCCGAGTATGTAGCCGTATGTGATGTATGTCAGAGAGTGAAAGCAGAACATCAGAATCCAGCAGGATTACTGCAGCCTATGCCGATACCCGAATGGAAGTGGGACAAGCTTGGCATGGATTTCATCACCAGATTACCCAGGACACGATCGAGATATGATTCTATCTGGGTAGTAGTGGATCGTTTGACCAAAGTGGATCACTTTATTCTAGTGAAAACCACCTATACGAGGGCGAAGTTGGCTAAGATATATATGACCAGGATCGTATGTCCGCATGGAGTTTTGAGGACCATCGTATCATATAGAGGAACACAATTTACCTTGAAGTTTTGGAATCAACTGCACTAGACTTTGGGTACTAGGCTAGAATTCAGTATAACCTTTCATTCGTAGACAGATGGACAGACCGAGAGAGTCAATCAGACTCTGGAGGACATGTTGAGAGCTTGTGCGCTAGATTATGGATCAAGCTGGGATGATAATTTGCCATACGCGGAATTCTCATACAACAACAGTTATCAAGCTAGTCTAAAGATGGCCCCTTGCGAAGCCTTGTATGGAAGAAGGTGTAGGACACCGTTGATGTGGGATGAAGTTGGAGACCGTCAGTTGTTTGGACCGGATTTGATCAAAGAGCCTGAAGAGAAGGTTAAGTTGATTTGCAACAGACTAAAGGTAGCTCAGTCCAGGCAGAAGAGTTACGCAGATTCAAAACGCAAGGAGGTAGTCTATGAAATCGGAGACAGAGCATATCTTCGTGTGTCACATCTTCGAGGAGTTAAACGTTTTGGAGTTAAGGGAAAGTTAGCCCCAATATTTGTAGGACCGTACCGAGTTTTGGCACGTATGGGAGAAGTTGCCTACAAGTTGGAGTTACCCGAAGGACTGTCATGAGTTCATGATGTGTTTCACATTTCTCAGTTGAAGAAGTGCCATGCAGAGATGGCCGATATTCCATTGAGAGACATAGTGCGCCTGGAAGCAATTCAGTTGGATAGTGATTGGACCTACGAGAAGAAACCCGTCAAGATTCTTGAATTTGCCAACCGAGTTACACGCAGCAAGGTTATCAAGTTTTGCAAAGTTAAGTGGAGCCACCATACTGAGGATGAAGCCACATAGGAATGAGAGGAAGATATACGGAAAGACCACCCGCACCTATTTTCTAGCCAACCAGAATCTCTAGGGAGAGATTCATCTTAAGGGGGTAGCTTTGTAACATCCCAAATTTTCAATTTGGAATGTTATACATAGGTCATCATATGCATATCATATTTTTATTTGCATCTCGTTGCGATCCTTGAAATCCTAAGAAACTCAAGGACCCACGGAGGGAGTTGGGGATTTCACTATTTTCATATTTGAAATTTTCTCAAATTTGAAAAGAGGATCACTTTGGTTTTAATACTTTTCTTTCCGAAATATTTCCAATATAAAAAAATAAAAGAGAGGAGATAAAAGGACTTATACAAAATAAAAGAAATATTGGAGGAAAAACGTTAAAATCAAATAAATATTTTATTTGTGATTTTATTCCTATTTTATTTGAATTAGAAAAATATGCATTTTAGGCCAGAAAAATGTTCACTTTGTTATAAATATTTTATTTAGACGGTGAAAATTGTTTTTGGCACTTTAGAATTTTTTATATTTATTTAGGATTTTCTTTGGCGGATTTCTTTTTAAAAAATGTTTCCCGGACCGAACTGGGCCGAAGCCCAGCCGGCCCAGCTGCGCGCCGACTTAGGAGCCGCCTCGGGCCAGGAGACCGAGGCCGCCCCAGGCTATATATAGCCAAGGCCCGAGGCCGCCTCAGCCCCAAACCGCCGCCGCTGCCAGCTCGCCTCATGGCGCGTGCTGCCTCGAAATCCGCACCGCCGCCGCGCCGACATCGCTAGAGTTCGCCGCCGACCGTTTTTTTCTAGTTTTCATCGGTTTTTCGGGTAAAACCTAGATCTAGATCTAGATCCAGTTTTTTTCGCGGTTCGGTTTTTCTCGGTTTTCCGTCGGTTAGATCGGTTTTTCTCGGTTAGAGCTATTTTGCAAACGTTCGTTCATTTAGATCTAATAACGAGCGAATTCGTTCGTTAGCCTCTGTTAGCGGACGTTCGTCCGATAGATTTTTATTTTTATTTTACTTTCGGCCAGGGACCTATCCACGAATACTTTTATCGCATATTAGCCCCTGATCTTCAAACCCTAGCAACTTTTAACCGTTCGTCCAAATCCAGTGAAACCAATGCCAAAATTTTCATATCGAAGCCCTCTTTCTAGTTAATCAACTTGAACATGGTTTTGACAATTTAAAATTTGGTTTCAAGGAGATTTGAATTCGAAGTTCTTTTGATCGTAGTTTGAGTTTCGTAGCTCCGATTCGATTGATTCTTTTTGCAAATCGAAGCTCTTTAGTTGAACTTTTAGTTTGGATTTTCTTATCTGAGTTTTACCCTTGCATATATGCTTGATTGCTTATGTATGCTACTGTTTGTTTGCAATAGAATTTCCGGAGTGCGAAGCGTGCTACTACGAGTCTCTAGGGTCTGTAGATTGTCAGCAAGGCAAGTAACACTTTGATCATACCTCTTTATCACCCAATTTTTATGCATTAGTTCCAATCCTCAAACATTGCATGAGTAGGATCTCCTAACATGTGGGTATTGGGAAGTAGATGATGAGGTAGAACCTATTGCCTTTTCTTATCAAACCCTGGGACTTACTTCTACGTTATGCTTATACTGCTAGCTATGCTATGCTCATAGACGTGGATTGGTTGAGTGTATCCATGACAAATGTGAGAGTTATTAATTAAGGGTTAACTTAAGGTGGCTACTTAAATACACATCTGGGTGGATTGGTTGCGGGCACCTGGAAATCCAGTGTTGTCCTACGATATCCCCGAGTACCCGTGTGATCATCATATGGTTCGCCACCCAGTCTCGAAGGGATCATAAGATTATTCATGCTAGAAACTTCCGTGCGCAGCCACAAGCCATTATGCGCTCTGGCATAGTTGAGTATGTTGCGTGACCACTTTCAGTGGTAGGCTAACATATGTAGGGGAAAGTAGGTGTAACTGTCTACCCAGAGTAAAGAGTAAATGCTTCTAAAAGACCGTGTCTCGGTCATCCGTTTCCCAAACACCATGTAGTGCGAGAAATCCAACAGAGGAGATCGAGTCTTGTGGGAAAAGTGCGCAAACCTCTACAGAGTGTACAAACTAATCATGGTTTGCCGTGTCCCCGATTATGGACATCTTGAGTATCTGGTTCTTGAATTGTCATGTTGATCTGATCACTCTTAATTAATTTTGTTGGGCTGTTAATTACTTTTATTTGGGATTGAGTTGGAGGAACGTTCTTCATGTTTATCAACCAACTTGATAGTTAACTAAAATATATTTCTTTGTTGTAGGAAAAAATTGGCTTTTCGCAAAAACCTATTAACCATAGAGCCTCCACCAGCCATATATGCATGTAGTGATAGCATTTACTTGTTCATTGCTCTAAAGTGTTATATTGCCAGCATATTCCATGTGCTGACCAGTTTTCGGGCTGCAACATATTATGTTGCAGACTTTTAAGACGAAGAGTAAGGTGCGCCAGGTCTTTGTCGTGCACTCAGCTATGCCGTTGGAGTTGATGGACTCGCTTTATCATCCAAGCCTTTCGCTGTTATCTTATTTAGATGCCCTTAAGCCATATTATGGTAATAAGTACTCTCTTATGAGATATTCGATGTAATAAGTGTGTGATTGAAACTCTGTTATAAATCCTTCGAAGTACTGTGTGTGTCAGCATTACCGATCCAGGGATGACACTTATGCATAGAGATTTGACCGTTTGAGGTCAGATCGCTACAACCCCGAATGAACTTGGGGGTTTTTGATGATTTTACATTGCACTGTTACACGGGTGCATGATCCCTTGGCTGGCAACTCATCAAATTCATCGTACTCGTCCTCATCGGTAACATCGTCGACACCCAGTACCCTTCTCTTCCCATGCATCACTAAATGGCAGTTCTTATGCAAGGGGTCTTCCACAAAGAAAATCTGGGTAGCATCGCTGGCAAGAATGAATGGGTCCGCGTGATATGCCATCATTGTCCTATTAACACAGGTCTTCCTATACTCATCAATCCTTACCTGACCAAGAGGGATCCATGCGGACCTGAATAATGCCACCTTAACTTTCACATAGTCAAGCTCCCAAATCTCTTTGATGGTTCCATAGTATACCCTTTTATCAGCTTCATTTACAGTCATGCATTCTATTCGAACAGATCTGTTCTGATACGAGGTCTTCTGATCATGTTCCTCAGTGTAGAAAGTGTATCCATTTATGTCATAACCTTGGTAAGTCAACACCATAGGTGATGGCTTTTGTGCCAACCACGTAGCAATGTCATCGATGGACCCTTGTGCCAAATGATTCTTCGGCCATTCGATGTAGTTCTTAGTGTGCCCCTTCATCTACACATCTGATAAATGCTCCATTGGTAAGAAGCTTTGGCGTATCTCTGCCAAGTGTTCTTTGTCATAAGCGATGAGAACCAGGCTGTTAAGCAGTACCGTCAAATGGGCTTTCTCTGCCAATTCTACAGGTGCAGCCATTTGCGTGCCAGCAAGGACCGGCTTACCTTTCAGCCTTCCCTCGTGGCAAGAGAGGGGCAAACCTATAGGTCCTTGTTTCATGTTTTTGGTGCAAAACTCAACCACCTCCTCCTCGGTATAACCTTGTAGGGTACTTGCCTCTGGATGTTTTCGATTCTGACAAAAGCGTTTCAGTATTCCCATGAACCGCTCGAAGGGATACATGTTGTGAAGAAACACAGGACCACAATACTTTATCTCGTCGACATGGTGCATGGTGAGATGGACCATGACATCAAAGAATGACGGCGGGAAAAACATCTCTAGGTTTGACAATATTCTTGCAATATCATCTTGCATATAATCCAACTCTTCAGGATTTACAACTTTTTGCCATAGTTGGTTGAAGAAATCACAGAGGTCAATGAGTGTGTTTCTTTTATCTTTGTCCATCAGATTCCTGTTGGCCACGGGAGGATTTGTGTCAACATTACGTGGCAATCATGTGACCTCATGTGTCCCAACTTCATTTTACCTTAGCACACATCCATGAGACTTTTGATGTTTGCGCAGTAGGAAGAGGGTGTCTTAAGTGACAACAAATAGCTGAAGAACTGGGTTGCTTCTTTTGTACTGAAATTGTAACTCTCGCGAGCTTTGATGAATTTGTCATCATGTTCTGCTTCACTCTTGCGTTTTGATTGATCAACAGGCATATCGAGACGTGAACCGTCACCATCCTTTCTTTACCTTTAATCTTGAGCAGAGTACCAAGGATGCTTTCACATACATTCCTCTCTACGTGCATGACATCGATGCAGTGACGTACACGTAGAATCTCCCAGTAAGATAATTTCCAGAACACCGATTTCTTCTTAAAAACTTGACCCTTGGGTGTTTGTTTCACCGTCAAAGGATGGTTCTTTCCAAGCACAACATTAATTTTTTTAGCCATGTTGTGGACCACCTCCCTGTCATAGGGTCTTGGGCCCGCACCTGCCTCTACCGTACCATCAAATTCACCTTTCATCTTTCGGTATGGGTGAGTTTTCCATAAGAACCTACGATGACGCAAATACACTATTTTGTGCGAGTTGGAAGTCTTCTGTTAGTTATCCTATCATCTCCCTTTGTTCTCTGCCCTGATGTGTTGCCTAATACCGGCATATCTTGAATGCTGTGCACCAGCATCGCATGTAGATCGAAAATATCCTTTCTGTAAGCATCATAACATTTTACAGCAGGCACATCTATCCACACTGTCAGCATTTCTTCTACCAGTAGCTGAAAGTAAATGTTGATGTCATTTCTAGGTTGCTTCGGGCCTTGGATAATCATTGACATCATAATGTATTTTTTCTTCATACACAACCAAGGAGCTAGGTTATATATGCACAGAAGCACCAGCCATGTGCTGTGATTGGTGCTCATCTCCCGAAAAGGATTCATCCCGTCAGTACACTCCCCGAGCCTTATACTTCTAGTATCCTTGGCAAATTTTTCAAAATTTTTGTTGATTAATTCCCACCGAGCCCCATCTTTCGGGTGCCTCATAAAACTATCTGCAGTTCGCTCATCATGATGCCACCGCAACCTCTTTGCCTCTCTAGGGTTTGCAAACAAATGCCTCAACCTTGGAACTAAAGGCAAGTACCAAACAACCTTGAACGGGATTCCTATCTTGATCTCGTCATCCAATTTGTACTTGTCCTTTGATCTCATGCGCTTGTATCGTGTTCTTGCATGTGGGACATGCACGCAAATCTTTGTACTCACCACGGTACATTATACAATCATTCACACAAGCGTGTATATTTTGTACTTCAAGTTCCAATGGGCAAACAATTTTCTTCGCTTCATTCGTGCTTCTGGGGAGCACATTATCTTCCAGAAGAATTTCTTTGAAAATACCTAACATCTCTGTGAAGCCCTTGTTTGATAGACCGTTTGCTACTTTAAATCTGAGAAGCTCCAGGGTGGCACTCAACCTAGAATATTTCTTTTTGCAACCTTGATACAATTCTTTCTTGGAGTCTGCATCAATGGTAGGCAGATCCTTGTACCCAATCATATCCTTTTTTGGGCCCTCGAAATCTGCAATCATAGCAGCAAAATATGGCATATCAAGATCGTCGTCATCTGCGTCGACGTCTTGGTTTTCCAGTGGGTGTTTCGGCTTTCCGGTGTTCCATTGGTAGCTTGACGCCTCTACCCCGATGTTAGATTCAACATTCATGTGACACTGATCGGGGTTTGGCATCTCGCTGCCCTGGGTATCTTCATCCATGACCTCCTCTTCACCGTGTCTGGTCCAACGTGTATATCCATCCATGAATCCCGTAGAGACTAAGTGCATCTGGACAACTGCAACTCAATGAAACTCTGTATTGACACAATCAGTACATGGACACAGGATGTAATCCGCATCACCAATTCTCCTCTTTGTACTTTCAGCCAAATTCATGAACTCTATGATAGCACTTATAAAATCTGCGGTTTTCCTATTCTTCATCCATCGAGATTGTTCCATCTGCAGCACATGAATGGTAATTAAAAACAAAACAACAACATTAATACACGGATTAACTACTGCCCAAAGATGCCTGCATAAATCACAAGGTTTTATTTTCATAATTACTAAGGGTGCTCCATGTTGTTATCTAGACGTGCAATGAAAAAAATTAATGGCCAGTCAATTTACATGCAGCGTACTAGTACAACAGTACCCTTAGGAATTGAATACCTTAATTAAGCCAGTCACGAAAAGAATATCTTAATTAATTAGCTGCACGGCGACCTCCACCCAGCAGACAGACAAGCGCGATGCAGTGGCACGCCGACACAGTAGGGTCGAGGAGCAAAGCTTAGTGCGGCTGCCGCCTGAAGTTCGACCTCCACTATCCCACCATCGACCGCGATAGATGTGCTCGAATCATGCCGCCGCCGACCTCGATGGTTGAGCTCCTCCTATCGACCGCTGCCAGCCGAGGATTGACCTCCTATGACGCCGCCACCGCCCACCGACCGAGGATTGAACTCTTCTCCGGTAGCGGCTGCCTAGGCCGCTGCCGCCATTTCTATATGAAGAGCGGTTGTTTTTTACGGATATCCGTAGAGCGGCTATTTACACGGTATCTCACCGTAACTCAATTATATGGACAGGGTAGTACATCACATACGGTTATGTAACGGCAACCGTGTCTAACCTATGTTTCCTTCTCACATGATTTGGTGCGGAAATCGTGTGTGACGTTGTAATATCTAACACAAACGACATGTATAAATAGTGTGCCGTATACAACATATAGTGCCATAAGTAGTTCCCAACCATTAGCTTATCTCCACAGTTTCCCCATTTCCCCCAAATCCCTACATAACCTCCAAATTCCCTTGCGTGGCACTGACATTGGGGGAATGCGGACGAGTGGTGCCGATGGTTTCGGTGCGGCTACTGCTGCTCGTATCGCTGCCACGACGGCGGTCGCCACCGTGCACTTTCCTAAGGTCATCAGTAGGTAGGTGTACTATGGATCCGAACCATCCTGTCAGGTTCTAATCTATCCTGATCTTTTTTAGCATGCCCAAAGTATAGCTCCTTGCTGAATCCATCCTGAATGACCCCCCCCCCAAGGAAAGCGATCTGCCGCTGGATCCAGAGCATGACTCCAGACTCCCGCAACACGAGTTCGACTCTGAATTTTGTGCCACCAAGAAGTACCAAAAGCTGGGTTGTGTGCATGGGCACACTCCCTCTCAACATGTATGTATGGAGCGATTCGACATTGGCAGGCGGTTTCTCAGTTGCCCCTTAGAGGTTAGTGCTAATTAAGTTCATCATTTTACTTCAGTTAATGCCACCGCTCATCCTGAATACTATTTAACATTGGCAGGGATATAAGGCTTGTGCTTTTGTTAACTGGCTGGATGAAGAATGGCATGGCAGGGCTCGGAGTGTTATCACCAAGCTCACAGAAGATAACGTAAACACTACAAAAAAGACACATCCGTGACATTTTGGGCCGAACATAATTTTTTCTGTCATACTTATGACACTTCTATGACGATAATTGTGACAAAACCCGGTATCATCATAGATGTGGTGGGGTCCTACTTCTCTGACAAAAAAATATGATAGAAAATGGGCTTTTCATCCTGGGCGGGCCGTAGATGCAGCTGCATGACATTCTTTAGGCCGTCCATCACGGAAAAAACCATGGTAGAAGTAAGGGCGAGGAAAATATCGGGGAGTTCCCAGTTATGGTGGGTGGTCGGGGTCCGAGTGATGCGCGTTTCTCTCGTACGTACACGCGTGTGGGCGAGGCATTGCGCTCTAACTAAAATCGAGCGATGCATTGGGCTCTAACTGAACCCGAGCGATTGCACTGCTGGCTACGCGTTACTGAACCCGAGCAATCGATCGATCCCTTGCTGTTAACTGAACCCGAGTGATTCCTTCGCTACTGCTGCTAACTGCAGCCGATCGATGCTGCATCTGGATGAACAATGAGCGTTGTTGGGGGGATTTGGATGAACTTTTCCTGGTGGGGCGTTGGATGAACAGGACCCCATGGTAGTAGAGGCCGTTGCTACTGGATGAATAGTACCCCGATCGATTGAGTCGGTGAATGAGTAAGACCCCGTGGAGGGCTGGATGAATAGTAGCCGGTGGAGGGCTGGTTGAATAGTAGCCGGTGGAGGGCTTGATGGACAGTAGCCCGTGGAGGGGTGGTTGAACAGGACCCCGTGGAGAGGGCTGGTTGAACAGTAGCCGGTGGAGGAGCGCGTGGTGGAAGCTGGATGAACAGGTGCCCGTGGATGAACAGTCGTAGGTGGAGGCTGGAGGAGGTCGACGTTGGATGAACAGTAGCCCGCGGAGGCAGTCGACGGTGGATATGAACAATATCCTGTGGAGTCTCCTTTTTATGTACGCCACACCCCTCCCGATGAACAGGACTCCCGTTTCGATCGTAGCGCTCCAACACAAGTCCGTTTCCTCTGTTTTGCGGTACGCCACACCCCTCCCGATCAATAGGACCCCGTTTCCACCGTAGGAGTTCCATTTCCTCTGTTTTGCGGTACGCCAGACCCCTCCCGATGATCAGGATCCCGTTCCGACCATGGCCTCGGTCGAACACAAGGCCGTTTCCTCCATTTTGCGGTACGCCAGGCGTCGTTTGCATCGGCTGTTCCGTCCAAGCCAGTTGGCTCCCGATGAACAGCACGCGTTCCGTTGCCTCCCGATGAACACGGTGCATTCCTTTGCCTCCCCATGAACACGACGACGGTGCAGCTTCTCCGTTCCGACCCAGCCATGTACACGAGCCCTGGCTGTACGTATGCGCTAGTAGGCGTTCGAGATCCTGCCCATATGTACATACGTGGCCGTATTTTATGGCGTGTGGTTGTTTGTACGTGTACACGGTTTAGACAGGACAACCTGAACTGCTACGTGGGGGGCTCTACTATGACATGTGCCGCTACTTACTCGGCCACGATTCATACTTGTAGGGAGACCGATCGACCAGTATGTACGTACATGTTCCGACAAGACAGACAACGGTACATACGCTTCACCGTGTGGGTCCCAGCTGTCATGGAGGATAAGGACGCACTTCCTTGCGTGCGAAGATATAGCTGCTGGGTCCTAGCTGTCAGGGGGGATATTTTTTGCATGTAATAAGGACGCACTTCCTTGCGTGCGAAGATGTAGCTGGTGGGTCCCAGCAGTCAGGGGGAGAAAACATTATTTTTTAGGGTAAAAAGGATGCAGTTGCATGCATGCGCCCATGGGCGTGGTGCGTCCCCACTGTCAGCCTCTCACGTACAGTTATCTTCCGATGACTCTTGGTTGTTGACCACATTGACCACACCGTGCCGAGCGCACCAAGGTCGGTGGACGACGGCAAGGCCCCAGACTGGAATGACCTGGAGATGGGGGAGATGCGGCAGTGGAGTCGTAGATGGAGAGGAGTGGGAAACTTGACTAGTTCGGGTGTGCGGCAGCACTGCCGCCCAAGGGAGATAGGAGCAAGAACAGAGGTTGAAGAAGGAGCACGGCTGTTGGATTAACATCCAACGGTCTAGCTACTAGAATCATTTGTTGATTAAGTTGACAAAGCCCTGCATACACGTCTGCTTAGTAGGCCCACAAGTCAGCCACCAAGTCTGCCGGGTCCCAGCTGTCATCGGGAGGAATGGTTTTTTTCACATAACAAGGAGACACTTCCTTCCATGCGAAGATACAGCCATTGGGTCCCAGCTGTCAGGGGGAGGAAACAACTTAATAAGGAGGAACTTTCCTTGCGTGCAACCATGGACCTTGTGGGTCCTAGCCGTCAGGCTCTCCACATAGAGTCCTCTTCGGATGACTCTCGTTTGTTGACCACGTCGCACCAAGCGCAGTGAGGCGGTGGACGACGGCGAGGCCCCAGAAAGGAACGGCCCGAAGATGGGGAAGACGCGGTAGTGGAGTCGCAAACGGAGAGGAGTGGAAACTTGACTCGTTTGGGTGCGGGGTGGGCCTACACTCGGCAGAGAATAACAGGAGGTGCGGAGTTGAAGGATAGCCTAGCTGTCCGCGGGGTAGCGTTTAGCTGAGGCTCGCAAAACAACACCGCTGGATGCCGGAGGCTGGAGCAGGCAGTCCCGGCAGCGCTGGGGGAAGAAGACGAGAGATTGAAGAAGAATGCCGGCTGTTGGATGTAAATCCAATGCCTTGCTTAGGCTTGGACCTACTGGCCGACATGTCAGCCAGTCCATTTGTTTTTAGTCCATTTGTTGGGCTGGGTGAAACAATGAGGTATCATCTATGCACCCGTTTATGTATATGATAGAATTTAAAACCCATTTGCATTTTTCTCTAAATCCGCAGACTTGCTGGGCTAGGCGAAAATATCATGTTGGGCTGGACGAAGAAATGTTATAAAAACATAAACACATGATTGCACGTCTATTACTACATTGGTCAGTAAAATCTTTGCAAGCTTATGTACGCAATCACTAGGAGTTAACTTGCCAAGTTATATATAAACAATTATTACTATTATTTTGTAAGAACTTTCAATTTACGAAATAAAATATCATTTTAATTTGATGAGTGAATAGGACGTTTGGTATTTTTTTTAGGGTAGACGTGGGACAATTTGGTTGGTTCTAGGAAAAAGTACTGGGAGAAAACTCAGTTTACATCGAAAAAGAAAATGGGAGAAAATTCAGATATAGGATTAATGAAAACAAAAAATAAAGGAAGTGGGAAGGTCTATGTAATGGTTGGACGAACGACAGGCTTAACGGAACCTTATGTTGTTTCTATTATATATATATGTAATAAAATAAGATATAAATATAGATTCAGTTTTGCATTCTTATAGAAAACATAGGTTTAGTTTTGCATTCTTATAGAAAAATAGAACTGAGCTATGCGTCGTTTTGAAAAAACAAACATAACTTGGGCTGCTGATGTTATAGACAAGCTAGGTTGGGAGGCCCAAAGGCCGCTTGATACCTGCTGGATCCAAAAAATGTTGAAACATGTCATGGGCTGCCCATGTTAAACAACAAAACCTAGGACATGGACCCGGTGGGCCCGGGACTGTCAGCCTTTCGATGAATAGTTGTCTCCCTATTCCTCTTGTTTTGATGACCATGTTGGGAACGACAGACGGCGGCGTCACAGCGAGAGCACCAAGGCAGAGGATGACATCGAGACCTCGGACCGAACGAACCAGAGCGGGGGAAGACGCAGGCGGAGGGGAGTACGAGGGTTGACTTGTTCGGCTGCAGGGTGGGCCGGTTGAGCCGCCGCCGCCGGACAATGTGTAGGAGTAGAGGGATGGCCTGGCCAACGCCATAGGCTATGATGGCCAGCCGCTATATAGGAAGAGGACGAAAGATTGAACAAAATAAAGAAATACAAATGGATAGGTGGTTAGTCCCATATGTTTGTGTACGAGACCTACTGGGTCCACCTGAGAAGGGGAATATGTTGGGAGGAAGGAGATTCAAAGCACGGTAGCCGAGTGAACTAGTTTTTTTGAAACAGACAAGTGAACTAGTTACATACATAAGCAAATAGCCACTAGAAAAACCAAACAGGTTAATGGGTTCTTAAAAGAAATATTTCAGACAAAACAAATAATTACGACACATAGGCTAATGCATGAAACACTCAGATGATAAAGGTGCTTATAAACAGATAAAGTACAACATCTAGACCTTCCTGGCATGCTTGATCATAATGCTGCCACTGTCCATGTACTCATCGGTTACGGGAAGCAGTCACGCCCTCATGTCGAAGATCTGCCTGTACATGTCGTAGCATACATATGTGTCCTTGGCTGGGTAGGTTATGTAGGCTAGATTCAGAGGTACCTCCCACGTGTTCAGGTCCTTTGGTATCGTTGTCTTCTTTCATGTTGGCATATCAGGGGTCGATGATGGTCTCAGCGAGGTCAACCACGGATTCCTTCTCCTGCCAGTTGCCGATGATTATGTATTGCTTCGACAAGCTTGTTGCACTAGATGGCCGAATCGTCGCGTTCTTCCTTCTCTCCATCGTAGCGAAGGTGCAGTTGGCGCTGCCGATGAAACGGGCGAATGCTCCAGAACCTCTGATGGCCCTACAGCCGTGGTACACAAGAACCTTATCCCGCACACATACCTGGGAGACGGCGATCGCTGGTCCTTGTCAGGAGATGAATGGATGGGCACAAGGTCTAGTCCTGCGACCTTGTTCTTTATCGTCTTGTAGGTACTGCTTGAACTCGGCGAGGCAGAGCTTCACCGAGTAAGGATCGTTGGTGTACATCACATTCAACTTGGTGCAGCCATAGGACTAAACGGCAAACTTAAAGGGGAATTCCTTGCTGAAGTCCATATCCAGCAAGCTCACCCCTCAGATCGCCATTGGAGTCTCTTCAAGTGAACGAGTGGGTAGGCGGCGGCAACAGTTTGTTTTTCAGCTGTTGGGCAACTAGATTCACCAGTAAACTGAGTGTGTACATGCGACAATAGTTACTACCCCTCCCTCGCCCGCTGCACACCTGGCAGAAGATGCACCCTCAGCGCATTCAAATGCCTCCATTAAGAAACCTATTCCGGCCACACTTCGGTTCATGAGCGGGTCTGTATTGGTGTTGTAATAACAAGAGTTAGTGGTCACTTTACTTAAATTTAATTAGCTTTAATAGAAATTCATCCTTAAAACAAGCAATGCATTGGCTTGTTCTATCAGTGCCACAGGATCAACATGCACAACAATTAGAATTATTATTCTCAAGACGCACATGATCAGCACATTTGTCGCACTTTCACATAGATAATACTACCAAGTTTGAACTATTTTGTTATGGTTGTTGTCCTCTGCATCATCATACCGTGTTTCCCAACTTGCAAGATTCAGAACAAAGAAATAAGATCCAAATAATAATTACAACAAAGATGCCTACACATCTCATTGATTCCCAGCTTGCAAGATTCAGAACCAACAAATAAGATTCAAATAATAAGTACAACAAAGATGACTACACATCTCATTTATTCCCAGCTTGCAAGATTCAGAACCAACCCATTAGAGCCTTTTGATAAAGTAAATATCAGGATTAAATCCATTTTTTTCTAGCCATGTCATACAACCGAAGAACTTGGCAAATGCTCTTGACTGTCACAATATCTCTAGTTGAGTATTCCTGTTTGCACAACACAAATAAGAAGAGCATGATTACTATAATAATGGAACTCCTTGAACTCAACCTCCAGCTCCACTCGGATGAAGCCTGCCTAGAGTTCCATGATTCAATTAATGCGCCTTTTTCTTCAGTTCACCTGAAATGAAGCAAAGGTGGGATCATTCAGCTAGCAAGAAGTATTTGCTCTCGTGAGCTGGCAGGTTTTTCTTTAGTAGTTGCACTAATATTGAGGAACATTAAGGTTGGTTGTCCGGCTCATGTAAGGTGCAACTATAATTTGCTTATCCTTTTGTGCAGTTCCACCAAAATAAAGTCCATTGTTGCGATAGTGACGGCTCATCTTGCAAAGGCTAATAAAATGTTGCATTAGATTACCAGCAGAATTTGACGGAGATTTTGGAAACTCCAATCACCATTTTGTGCAGCTCCACCAAAATAGAGATGTTTCCCACGTGACATTTTAGTTGAACTGCACAAGACACTCATTCCAAAAAAGTGTTTTGTGCAGTTCACCAAAAGGTCACGATAGCAACAAGGTGAAATGGATATCCATATCTGCACAAAAAGATAGAAAGTAAACAGTTGCTGGTTAATAAGAATATATGAAACATACATGAAATTAAAAGAAGCATCTTAATTATGTTCATGGCAATCACGCAAGGACAATAGAAATTTTAAAACGTCAGCAATGCTTCATGTTACCGAAAGCATTACGATCAACAATGACATTTGTCAAATATGGGATTACTTTAATGGTGGCATTGCTTGTTTACCAGATATACAGTAAATCAACAGCAGCTAAAGAGTTGGTTTAAGGGCATGGGACCGTGGGGACACCAGGACACTCAGCAGCGTAAAGGAGCAACTTACTTATCATACTGGGGAAAACAACAGGAGTACCATTTGTAACATAGTTTAATTGCATCATATCACTGGAGGCATTAGATTAACAATAACACTGATTAGACATGTCCTTAAGGTAACAATGTGATTGCTTCATTTTACATGCGCCCTTACATTAACAACAACAAAAGGTTGGTATAAGGACATGCGATAGTGGACGCATCAACACAATGTACGTACAAGGAGGCATAAAGTGGTGATGCCGAGTTTGTTCATGCTCTGTGAGGGCAGCAAATCTAATCTTGGAGACCATTTACTATGTGAGGGCAGCAAATCTAATCCTGGAGACCTTTTACTATGTGAGGGCAGCAAATCTAATCCTAGATACCTTTTATTATGTGAGGGCAGCAAATCTAATCCTAGAGACCCTTTACTATGTGAGGGCAACAATTCTAATCCTGGAGACCTTTTACTATGTGAGGGCAACATATCTAATCCTGGACATACTCTGTTGACTTGTCCACCAACTGCCACTTTCTATCCTTTTTCAACCAATAATAGATTTGTTCCTTATCCAGTTTGTACTGCGTTTTCCCGTTATTTCCTTTTTCAACCAAGAGACCAGTCGGGTATCCGGTCTCTACTACTTTCACCATATTATTTCCTCTTTGAATCAAGTCCTAGATTCATGCTACAACTTTCCCCCATTTCTTCATTGTTTGAACCAAGTCCTAGATTTGAATGCATGAAGTAGCTTTACCTCTAATAATACTAAAAATTCAGGTGGCTTTGGAAGAGCCGATGGTAGTAGAAAAAGATGCACATGCAGACACGTGGGGAGCTGGGGCAGTAGAGCAAGGCCGCTTTCGAAGAACTTATACCTGAGGGTCCTCGGGATGTCGGCGGTGGCAGGTCGGATCTACGCACAATAAGGCGGGGAGGAAGAAGGGTTGGAGGATCTCCCGAGCTGGCGCTGTCTCAGAGAGAACCACACAGGCGGAGGATCGGGCCCCTCCGACAGCTGTGGGTTTCCTTCGTCGCCGACAATGACCGCGTGAACGATGCACCTAGTCTACACACACCAGCCGAAGGGATCCGGCCGAATCTGTGACCAGCGGTGAGCAGAGAGAAAATGTCTCTACCTCTGTCTTGTTTAGATCTGGAGAGGCTGAGAGAATGAAAAGAGCACCCCTAGTAAAGCAAGCGCTTAGGCCCCTGTGTACATATATAGTAGAGTGATTATCTTTTCTCTCCACAACAAGCGTTTCAATTTCTGTATGTGGCATTGAAGAAAAGAAACTATCTATTTAAGGTGACTAACTGTACGACTCCTACTTACTACTACTAGTAGTAGTATTGTTCACTTGTGCTCCCCGGCCCTCCATTCATTGAACAACCCCATGGGTGAACAAACATACAGTACTAGTAGTATTTATATAGAACGAACAAGCTCAAACTATTTTCGCGTAGTTAAAAGTTGAGGGCGGGGCTTTTCCCGGGTAGTACGCGCGGCAGTTTTTGCGTAGGCGGTTTGACAGAGAGGCGAGGAGGGTGAGGGAGTAGCGGTTTCAACTTACTTACTACTGAAAGGTCGGGATGTGCGATTCGACGACGCGTTACTGCTGGAAAGACTTGTGATATGACTACTCACTATAGTCATGAATTACAGGTGGTACGACCGGGGTGATGCCCCTTCTGTTCTGCACTCTAATATGGTGCATGACACGTCGACCCAGATGCTGGCTCTCCCACATGTCGGCGAAGTACGTAGTAGTAAGAAGGAGCAAAGAATCATGCGGCATATACTAGTCACGTCGGAGGAGTGCGAACCACGGCAGCCTAGTGAACCAGCAGTAGAAAACAATGTGCTGATATGTCCATAAAAACAATGTGCTACGGTCCAGACTGTAGAATGTACAGTACTACTCCACGGTGGGAGTCCTATACTAATAAAACATTAAGGCGACGAGGCGATGCAGGGCTAGTTACAGGTGGCAAGAAGAAGAGATGCATCCATCGACGACGTCCACCTCCTCGACTCAGGGCGCCGGCCCACCGAACGGTGGCTAAGTAGCAGCGGCTTTCATGGCCAGGTTGACGTGCTTATGAACAATGGCGTCCAAAGATTCCAGCCACTGGAAGAAGGCCAACGTCTTTCTATGCTCACTGGCCTTGTAGTGGTCTATGTAGACCCTCATAGACGTGGATGTGCAGGCCGACGGTTTCTTGCATGGAGAGGCGCTGTGCGGCGAGCGTGGCCTCGAGATGCATCGCAACCTCCGGCACCTGCAGGGACACCAGGGCTTGAAAGAGTTCATCACCATGGAGGCTGATGAGGGTGGTATGCAATGAGGAGCCTGGGCGCACGGCCTAGAGCAATATAGCAAGGTCGTCCGCGCGCTTCTTGACGGTGCTGAACTTGCGGATGGAGTTGACCATCATGTCGTCCATGCGCGAGGCGAAGCCGGTGTCGGCGAGGGCTACGATGCCGGCGGTCGCTAGCACCGTCTGGAAACACTGCACGGTGCGGGGCCACAGGCCGGAGCCTTGGATGATTTGGCACAGCCGACTGCCACTCGTGTCCATCGCCTCCATAGGTGCTTGAGGCTTCTGGTCACTTGGTCTTGGATTGGAGTGAGCAGTGTTGTGTAGAGACTAGGAGTAGATGGATTGGAGTGGTGGGGCGCCTTTATATGAGAACCCAGTCTCTGTTGCATTCACATCTTGCTGGCTCTATTCTGCTTCTCCAATTAATTCCATGTGCATGTAATTCAGGATGCATCATTGACCGTTCAACGTCTCCGGAATCGCTACCGTCTCCCTCCATGGCAATGGCATTCAAGCACCTATGGAGGCGACTGCCGCTCACATCTATCGTGTGTCAGGAGACGTTCCCGTCGATGACGAGGTGCCTATGGTGACTTCATAAATTTCAAGATGATAGTACTAGTATACTCAATATTGTGCACCACGACCAAGGTGGAGAGGAAAACGAGAGAACTACGTATTTATTTATGGTGTAGATTCACTCATTTTGCTCCATATGTACTCCGTCTCGGTGTAGTCTAGTCACTTGTTGAAATCTCTAGAAAGGCAAATACTCCTTTCTGGTTTACAGGGCTCCATATGTACTCTGCCTCGGTGTAGTCTAGTCACTTGTTGTCTTTCTAGAGATTTCAACAAGTCACTACATAGGGAGCAAATGAGTGAATCTACACTCTAAAATATGTATATATACATCCATATGTGGTAGTCCATTTAGAATATCTAAAAACACAAATATTTAGGAACGGAGGGAGTATCATGCATGCCAACTAGGAAAATTTGATGAGGTGGCATAGAAGTAAATGAAGAAAGAGAGGGTTGAGTATCATATTAAATGTTGTGCTACTACGTGTCATGCATGCTAATAAATGAAGTCATCGATGATACTAACATATGATACTATGCACCATGGATGTGTAGTATCACACACTAGTATCATATGCATGATAATGGTATTCCATTACGACCAACCTAAGCAAAAACCTGTCCTTGTTTGCGAGCCACTGCGTGCATGGGCGAGGGAGAAGGCGTGTAGTAGTAAAATCAAGCTTCTCCTCATTGTATGAGTTGACGTGACACATCATAGCACTGGCCCCACATGTTTGCCTCTAAACTTGGCTGAAAGACCCGTAGTGTACAATACTCCATTTGTTGCAACCACTAACATTTACCCCACCAAAAATTAAAATATATATTCCTGTCTTGACCAGATGAGCGGGAAACTACAATCACCATGATGACATGTAAGGCCAGAAGATTATTTTAATCAAAAAAAGCAGGGAGTCAACCCCAACGATTTTAAGCTTACATGCACGGTACACGCTATCCTAGACTGCTCTACACATGAAACTGCCACACGAGCGTCCGGGCTGCGCTTGGCTCTTCGCCTCTTCAGGAAGTCGAACAATGATGGATTACTACTATAGAGGAGGAGTACTACAGTATGCTTCTGGCCATCTGACACCGATTAAACTGTTGCATGTCCACCGCGTGCGGGAGGGAGAGGGTGTAGCGAACAAAATCTTATCCTAGTCCTGCCAGCCACCACGCTGATGGGCAAGGGAGGGACGCAGGTTCATTGACTTACTGCTCCTGCCTTTGCGTGTATCATAGGTTGGCCCAATAGGTGGGTGGCCCACCTATCATGCAGCCAAAGGCAGGTGCACGAGGGAGAAGGCGTTGTAGTAATCAAACCTCTTGGTCTTGTATGAGTTGACACGACACATCAAAGCACCACACTATATATTTCAATAATTTGCGTTTACTGATGCACTAATTACATCACATGCATGCATGTTGTGACTCTCCTTTTGATACTTACATGTGTTGATTTAATGCACCTTGAAGTAGTATGAATATGTGACGGTAAATATTTGTAATGCCCCGGCCCTAATAAAGTGAGAGATGGTTGTGCACGAGGAGGGCGAGATCATGTAGATGGAACAGGACCCGATGATGGAGCACTCTATGGTGTCGATGGACCTCAGCTTGCTCCACTGCCCCTTGTGCCTCCGCCCCTTGAAGCCTCTAGTGTATGAGGTACGAATACACCTCGTTCGTTTGGCTGATCGATCAAGGTTGAAGGTTTCTTGATTGATGTGCTGTTCGATTGATTTGTGCAGTGCAAGGGAGGGCACCTGGCCTGCGTGGATTGCTGTGTTGAGCGCCCGGGGAACCAGCGGTAGTGCCAGCAGTGCGAGCGCGGTGGTGGTTTCGACGTGCGGAACACGGCGATGGACGCCATCCTCTCCTCGGTGAGGGTGGAGTGCCTGCACGAAGGCTGTGGGTTTTACGTCACTTACCACAAGCTCGCCGATCAGCAGAGCGTGTGTCCGCTCGTGCCCTGCAAATTCCCCAGGCCTGTATGTGGCTAAGAAGGCCCGCCGCTGGTGCTCTCCCACCACATCAGCATCGTGCATCCCATGCCTGTGCACAGGATCCAGTACAACAAGGTTCTCCAGCTGCAAGTGCCACTGTCAGAGCCATGGCTCTTGTTGTTCGCCTAGGAGGACGATCACATGTTTTTTCTTGGTCGGTAGCGTTCTCGACATCGGCGCGCCTATCGTTGTGTCAGTCGTCTACATCAGAGCGGGGTCGTCCCCACTGCCGCACTATGTGGCCAAGCTATGGGTGAATGGCCAGCCAGGGGAGCCCAAAGGCAGGACCGATGCCGTCAAGGTGGAAATGGAGCTGACAAGCAGCAAGGATCCCGGCGACGTCGCCGTGCATGAGCTGACCTTCTTCACAGTTCCTCCCAAGCTGCTGGCCAGGGCTAAGCTGGTGTCCCTCCACATTCAGATTGACAAGCTCACGTCCTAAATGATACTACAGTGCCTTCTGTTTATCTTAGTAATATGCTAATATAGGGGTTAGCTTGGTCTACTTTAGCTTAAGAGATGGTGGGCTTTGGTGTCGATGTAGCAATTACTTCGACATCAGATCAGCAGTTACAGTAATTTTCAATAGTCGAACGGATATTTTTTGTCTGTTGGATATAAAGATCCTTTGGGTAAGAAGTATAACAACTTATAAGAAGTAAGTATAACAGCTTAAATTCCTGTTTGTTCAGGAAGTGTTGCATACTTGTGTGAGTTGACGCGACACATCAAAGTAATACTACTACTAGTAGGACTCCCTCCGACCCTAATGTCTCTGCACATAAGGCTGATCATAGTGGGAGTAACATAGGTGATAACATCACACTTATCTAGACAAAATAGATGATGTGGCATGCAATTAATGAAGAAAGAGAGGCATGTGGTAACATAGCTAGTTACTGTAACATCACACATATCAAAAAAGATGAGTCTACAACCTAATAAATGGAGTGATGCATAACACAACACATATGTTACTACCCACTTTGGAGGTAGTAACATAGACTAGTAACATGTGCATGTTACTACTCTAAGTTACTCCACACTGTGACTAGTCTAAGTCGAGGCGTGGATACCAAGGAGGGCCTAGTTGTGTCTATACTTGGACAACTCACCGACTGTAGGCGCAACAGGCAGATGAAGCTCGTGTCGTGTTGGTGCTGTCTGCAGCCCGCACATTAACCAAAACGTCCCACCTCCATCTTAGCCTCCGCATTTTAAACTTCTCCATCTCAAGGCCAAGGAGCAACGTGAAACCTATGATAGAGCCAATCAGAGGGTTGAGAACACTACAATTCATAGCTACATATCCGTGTGTGAGAGAGGACGAGTGCGTGCGTGCACCTCTTCTCTTCCTGTATAACGTACTAAACTCAGAGTACAAGTGTATGTGGGTGGCATTGACCTAGTGAGCTAGAGATGGTGCGTGCGAGAAGTCCCGAGAGATAGGTGTGTGCGTGGGAAAGAGGGAGAGAGATGATATGTGTCGATGTAATGGGTGTGAAAAAAAGACTAGTCTATAGCTCGCCATGAGGCTATTGCTGTCGAACACCCCAATAACCGTAAGATATGTATCCGACGGTGCTAGTTATTGCACATACACGGTAGTAGAAAAAGAAGTAGTACCATGGCATATGCTACAGCATGGCCGAGAACACGTGCCCACGTTACGCCATCCGGGAATAGTGCCGCACTTAGAAACTAGAACCGTCAATAAATTTTGAGCTTGTGTCTCATCACATTCCAAATTACTACCATGCTATATTTAATTGCAAACCTATTCACACCGATCACAACCTAAACGGTTTCCCACTTAGGAGCGTATTAGTAGTACTCGGTAATAAATACTACTATGCCAAGATGACTGCACATTCCTCCTCAACTCCTCATCCACAAAAAACAATCAAGTCATTCAGCATCGTTCCTTTGCGTCTGCCATAGCTAGTGTGAGTTCTGGGTCGAGAGATTTCCACCAGGGAGAGGCGAGCATGGAAGAGGAAGCACGAGAGATGTCCTGCCTCGCCGCAAAAGCAGTCGACATGTCCAGCCAAGAAGTAGTAGCAGCACAGAGGTCCCGCCGTGCCGCTGAAGCAGCACAGAGGTCCTACCGTGCCGTCGATGTAGCAGATTGGTCCGGCCGCACCGCGGAAGTAGTAGAGATGTCCCTCCGTGCCACCGAAGCAGCACGGAGGTCTGGCCGCGCTGCGGCGGCCTTTGAAAGGACTCTTATAGGCGCATGCATGCGATCGTCCATAGAAGATGGATCAGATCTCCGGCTGGGCGAGGTTGCAGGATGAGGCTACCAGCGTCATCCAACAACTGGGGGAGGGAAATGCGAAGCTCCGAGCCAAGCACGACCTGTTGAGGGCAAAGATCACTGGAAATGCGAAGCAGGCGGAGGAGACCGCTGCCTTCTTGCAAAGGACGGGCGTCATCATCAAGAAACTTATGGACGAGAATGCGATGCTCCGCATCGAGCGCGAAAGGCTGGTGGAGGAAGCATAGGATGCTGCCAAGCAGCGTATTAAGGACATGAAACTGATGTAAGAGAACATCGCTGCTTGCCGCGAGAACTAGTCTCTGCGACCTGCAGCGCATAAAGAAAGTAGAGATCAGCGAGCCAGATCGTTGTATGTGTCTTCCTTCTTCTTTTGCCCTTGTGTATTTTAGACGTGGCCGCATGTGGCTTTTTTAATTATCTTCCTAATTATGTAAGACAAGTATTATCCACTCTTGTCGTCCTTATATATATATTCATCAATCTTGCCATAAGTCGAAGTAGATGCTATATAGGTCCGTCGGATCTTACATCAAGATCCGTGCAAAATTTTCTTCTTAGATTTTCTTTTTCCTCTCTTAAATCTCAATCGAGAGAGACATAGCCACGCCATTAAACAGAGGCCCGGGCACCATTAATGGAGACCTGGGGAGAGAGGTGCACGACAGATGGAGGTCAAAGGGCTCTCCTCCCGATAAGCACGCGCAGGGGTCTGATCGCACGCCTCCCGTACTCAAATAGCTACCCTGCACGTCGCCTCCTAGCTAATAAAAAAGGGGACGCGTGGTGGCATGTAAATGGTAAATAGAACGCCCACGGTTTCAATAATACTTGTGTTTCCAATTGTAACGTGACAGCACTTGTTCCAAAATGACTTTGTTGGTTGTTAATGTGTGCGCCTTCGCAAATCGGATAGCAAAATTACCACAACATGTTGGTGCCATGTCATGACACCAAGCCAAGTTTCATGATTTTCATGCGTGTTTTGGATTTAGAGGAATTAAAAAACCAAGTTTCTCAATGTTTCCAACCGAGCCACGACGCCCAGATGTTTGAACTTCATTCCCATTTCTTGCATGGGACCTAGAAATTTACCCGAGGACACACATGTGATTTTTCAACCAGCTTTGGTGCACTGGAGCATGTGCTTGTATTTAAAATTTGAATTATGCACACAAAGGTGACACGTTCCCTCTCAGAACCACGAGGCTTCTTGAGAGAAGCTCGAGTTTGAAGAAACTTATACCAAAACTTGTTCCTATTTTGTCAATTTTTTTACCACAACATGGTAGTACCATGACATGACACCATGCCAAGTTTCATGATTTTCAGGCGTGTTTTGGATTTACAAGAATTTTAAAACCAAGTTTCTCAATGTTCTCGGCCGAGCCACATTGCCCAGAGGTTTGAGTTTCATTCCCATTTCTTGTATGGGACCTAGAAATTCACCCGAGGACACACATGTGATTATTCAACCATCTTTGGTGCACGGGAGCATGTGCTTGTAGTTCAAATTTGAATTATGCACATTAAATGACCAGAAACTCAATTAATGTATAAAAAAGGCCAAACGAACCTGGAATAATTCCAAAATTTAAAAGGGCACTCATGTAGTTCTATGTTGCCTCTATAAAGAAACTCAAGGGGGCAGCGTATATTGTTTCGCACTCAAAGGTGACACGTTCCCTCTCAGAACTACGAGCCTTCTTGAGAGAAGCTCTGGTTTGCAAGAAGCTTATACCAAAAACTTGTTCCTATTAGGCCAATTTTTTACCACAGCATGGTAGCACCATGACATGACACCGTGCCAAGTTTCATGATTTTCAGGCGTGTTTTGGATTTACAAGAATTTTTAAACCAAGTTTCTCAATGTTCTCGGCCGAGGTACGATGACCTAGAAATTCACCCGAGGACACACATGTGATTTTCCAACCAACTTTGGTTCATGGGAGCATGTGCTTGTAGTTCAAATTTGAATTATGCACATTAAATGACGAGAAACTCAACTAATGTATAAAAAAGGCCAAACATGTGACAACCTAGTTTTCGCCCTCCTTTATTTGCGTGATTTTCAGTGGATTGATTTTGAAATTTGGGGTTTTTGAATCCTTTCATATGGACTTAAACACTTGGGTACCCCTTGGCTTTCACCCAAGTGTCCCATTTCCCTCTCTAACCATCATTACCCTCTGGTTCATCTCAAAATAATATTTGGAATATTTTTCCTTAATGAAAAATATTCATTTCCCTCTCTTAAACCCTAGCTAGATTAATGTGCTCCAAAGCAACCCCAATTTTTCTTGCCCACAAAAATGTGAGAAAATTCACAAATATTCGTGGAACCCTAGGGCACCTTCCTGAGCAAAAGTACTGCATGACTTTTTGGAATATTTTTGCTACAGCAACTACCATTTTACTTGCTCCTTTTGGGCTGATTTTTCTTGTGCATCATCACCTTAGTAGATGATTGCTACCCTCCAAAACATAGCTCCCAACTCCCATCCGTTTGACCACAGTAAGCTCTCAAAGTTACTGATCAGAAACTTAGTAGGCTTGTGAAATCTTTTCTACTACGTCATGATCCAAACCAAACCGTGGTAACATTCAAAACTACCACGAACAACATGCCAAACATGAAGTTTGGGCTTTGGTCGGCATAAGGTCAGAGTTCACGCGGTGACCGCGTTCATCCAGGTATGTTGGCATGTGGCCGACGCGCTTTGCGATGCGCCCGAGCCTCTATTGATCGCGTGCTCTCTTCCCCACCTGCCTAAGCGTGCCAAACCTCGCCACCATCTTCGTCTTAGCCCCATTAACTCTCCCCTTGCACACGCCGACGCCGGAGCTCGCCACAGCGAGCACGGGCACAGTCCGACCAACGAAACAGTGCGGTGCGCACTGTGCTCATTGTCACCCCAGTGCCCAGGTGCTCGTCCCCGTTCGCCCACAACCTCCGCGTGAGCTCCGTCTCCTTCTCCCTCTCTCACTAACGCCACTCGTCGCCGGGCGCCGTGTCCAGGTGTCCACCGGTGGAGCCCGAACCCCCCTCGATGCTCGGCTATAAATAGAGCCATCCCCCAGCCTCGTCGAGCATCATCCACCACTCCCACACACTCCACAACCTAGTAGAGGACCGTAGCACGGTCGGGCAGGCCGCAGGCCACCGTCCTCGAGCTCGAGCTCGCCGGCGATCCCCTTGGGTCGTCCCCATAGCTCCGGCCCCTCCCAGGCCTGGGCAACCCTTCCAGGGCCTCCGCCACTCTGCGGTGGTGCCACTCCGCACGGTTGGAGCCCCTAGAGTCGCATCTGCTCGCCGTCGTCTTCGTCTCCGGCGAGCTCCTCTTCCTGTCTCCGCTAGAGAGGAAGATTCTACGCCGTCCGACTACCCCTAGCTACTCTATGGGTACAGGCAGGTGCGCCTCATTCTCCTCTCTCGATCCCTCCCTCTCGTTTTGTCTAAGGAGCCCTCGTCGCTGGCGTTTGCTCCGGTGAAGCCGCGCCGCCCCCTGTCTCGTTTCCCCTCTCCCCCTCATCTGACTAGCGGGGCCCGCTAGTCAGCAACTCAGTACTCGTGCGAAGCGGTACGAGTGGTGGCGCCCCGAGGCTTTACGCCTTCGACGTCACCCCCCTCTAGTCTGTTTATTTAAATTCAAATTCATATTTATCTAGAGAGCTTCAAACAGCTATAAATTTTCAACCATAAGTCCAAATGAATTGATTCTTTTTGCATTGTGTTCTTTGCAAAGAAATCTAGCAGCTCACCAAAAATGGGATTTTCCCCTGCTGTCTAGATTTTATGGTGATTTTTAGAAGGGTTCTTGATGATTTCTTTTTGTGTTTGTAATTGTTTTCAGAGCAGCGAAGCTTATCTTGAGGATCACCAGGAGGTTTGTGAACCTCATCTGCACTAAGGCAAGCCACAACAACATTTTCATGGTGCCACTGCAATATTTGTGATTTTCCTACTTGAATGAATGATTTAATCCATGCATATAGATCATTTTTGTGTTATACATATTCTGTTAAGTGCTTGTTCAAGTTAATATGCTTGTGTTATAGAAAGTTTAGAGCTAACTAAGTTGACAAAAGAGACTAGAATTAATTTTTGCTATGGTAGAAATAATATGGTTATGTATATAAGTAAATAATTGAAGTTATTTTTCTTGCATGAGAAAAATGATAAAACATGTTAGAAAAGATTCTGTTTAATGTGAGGTTTAATCTTCACCAGAGGAGTGTCAAGAGTTGTTGATGGTTATGCTTAGTGTGGATATAGTTGACTCAGTCTTTTCCATTAATATGTGATGCATATGTTATTGTTGCACTTCATGGCATACTATGACACCGGTTAGTTTCAATTTAAGTTGAACCTAATAATAATACAACTTGAATATATCATTGACCGGGTCATGGTGCCACTGAATCGAGTTTTTTCCAGTGCAACCACATTTGCCTGTATGTGAAGGCCTTTATTCAGTCCGTTGTCATGCCTCTGGTCAGTGCCTCCAAGTAGGGAAGGTTATGGCCGTGCGGTACCCTGGCCCGGTAAGCAGACATAACCTTGTGTGCCCGTTGTTGAGTTTTTTGGTACCGGTCCCCGTGAGGGACGTTTTGGCCACGATGGTGGTCGTTGTGTCTTTGGTAGACACGGGGCCACCTAGGACTAGGCCCGTTAGGAGTGGGTCGGAGTGGCCGAGAGAGTGTCATGGCAATGGAGTGGTTTCGTCGGAATGCCGTTTGTCCACCCGAATGGGAGTACGAGGCCATGGGTTCCGTGGTGTGGGTACAGTGCGCTACCTCTGCAAAGTGTATTAATCTATTGATAGCCGAGTCCACGGTTACGGACACGCTCGAAAGTAGGTCACACCATGGGTCAACATTTAATAATAATTGCACACTAAGTTATGAACTCTGCACTGTTGATGATGGCGGGAAGGCCATCGGGTTGGAAAGGACCAAGTGTTGGTCGTGGTTGTGATCGCTGGAAGGATCACTGTTTTAGACCTAGTATGGCTTGAGGTTGTGATCGCCGGAAGGATCACGAGATATTCATGGTTAAGATTTTGAGGTTGGTACGGTGGTGATCCAAGAAGTGATCACCGTTGGTAAGAGGATTTTTTTCTCACAAGGATATGATCACAGCATGTTGAATATATTGTTGCATTATTAATAATTGGTTAAATATCATGATATTGTTTGTCATTATGTTTATGTCTGTTGTGAGCTTGCAAGTACATTCAATGTACTGACCTGGCGTGTCATGCCAGCTTTCAGGAAAAGCCTTGTTGGAGAGGAATGCTGTCCGAGTCTAGATTGTGTCCACATCGGTGTCCCTGTGCTATGGAGCTTCCGCTACGACGTTGTTCCGCTGCCGTGTAGTTGTTATGATCGAGGCCTTTATGTTCACTAAACAATGTACATATTGTTCAGCCGCACCGTGTGTGCCACTTGCCCTCGCTACCTGTTGTAATGTAAACTTTGATTCGCTAGCATCAATAAAGCAGTTGTTTTCTATACCAAGATGTTATGTGTTGCCAGAAGACATGGTCTCTCGGCTGGCAATGCATGGTAAACCGGTTGCTCTGAGCCGGGGTGCCACATAATGAACCCCGAATAATTCCAAAATTTAACAGGGCACTCATATAGTTCTATGTTGCCTTTGTAAAGAAACTCAAGGGGGAAGCATATATTGTTTCGCACTCAAAGGTGACACGTTCCCTCTCAGAACCACGAGCCTTCTTGAGAGAAGCTCCGGTATGCAAGAAGCTTATACCAACATTTGTTCCAATTCAACCAATTTTTTTTACCACGGCATGGTAGTACGATGACATGAAACCATGCCAAGTTTCATGATTTTTAGGCGTGTTTTGCATTTACATGAATTTAAAACCAAGTTTCTCAATGTTCTCGGCCGAGTCACGACGCCAAGATGTTTGAATTTCATTCCCATTTCTTGCATGGGACCTAGACATTCACCCAAGGACACACATGTGATTTTTCAACGAACTTTGGTGCACCGGAACATGTGATTGCAGTTCAAATTTGGATTATGCATATTAAATGTCCAAAAACTCAATTAATGTATAAAAAAGGCCAAATGAACCCGGAATAATTCCAAAATTTAACGGGGCACTCATATAGTTCTATGTTGGCTCTGTAAAGAAAATCAGGGGGAGGCAGCGTATATCGTTTTGCATACAAAGGTGACACGTTCCCTTTCGGAACCACGAGGCTTGCTGAGAGAATCTCCGGTTTTGCAAGAAGCTTATACCAAAACTTGTCCCAATTCGCCAAAAAATATACATATGAAAACATGGTTTAGATTATCCTGAACATCTCGCTACCTAGACTAATGTACTCTGATTTGAATTCAACATAGAATGGATACAAATATTTGAATTGGAGATCGTATGGTACATGCAGTTCATAGTGAAATATGGTTACTGTTATATGCATGTATTTTGTTATCAAGATAATATTTAAATTATTGTATAACTTGACAACAATCGTATTCAAGTAAGGAAAATTGATTCAAATTTAGTCCATATGTTAGACGACAATATATATGTTCATAGGGCGGAGTAAAATGTTCATATATGATGGAAGATCAAAATGTAGGACTACATCCATTATAAACCGCAAGGTCACCTAATGATATATTCTAATTCAACATAACGTGAATTCAAAAATTGAAATTCGAGATCCTGGCATTTGTAATCATATAAAAAGGGACATGACTCTTTCTTTTGGTGCGAATTGATTTGTTTTTTGTTGTTGTTGCGGGATGTGCGAATCGATATGGTACTGTACAGGGTAATCTTGTTCTCCCAATTTTTTTTACATTTTTCTTGTAGTTTTTTCAATGACATCTATAGCAATTTATTAAAAGGGGACATGACTCTCTTGTGCCTTGTATGAATTTTTTTGTACACATTAAGTTTGTTCTGCCCAACAAGGAATCCGCGCCTTGTTATCCCGAAATTTTTAAGCTTGAATATCTTTTGTCTCGTCTGCTTTGAAACTCCCGCCTCTTCAACCCATGCCGCGCCTTGTTATCCTGAAATTTCGACCCGCGCGAAAACTCCCTCCTCATCCGAAATTGGTCCCGCAGCCCAGACACGCGAAATCCCCCTTCTACCCCTCAGCCGGAAATGCCAGCTCGACGTCGCGGTGGCAAAACCGGTGGGGGTAAGCTGGTAACTAACCCTAAATTTCAGGCAAGTACGTCCCTAAGCCATGGCTCCCCCTACCTTCCCCTTCGCCCCCTATTCGTACACCGAGGCCGCCAAAACCTGCGAAACCCCACGCTCCTCCATCAGCCTCTCGACCGCCGCCCAGCCGGAGACTCTTCCCCAACGACGTCGTCCACCGCAACATCTCGCCATCCCTCATTGACTGCACCGGATGAGGATCCGTCATCGATCTCGTCGTCCTGCAGGATCAGCTGCCCCGTCCTCCACCTCTAAGGACCTGACCCGATGTTCGCCTCGTCTAGCGTGCCACCTCAATCTCCACAGCGCCGTCTTGACCTACCCCACCGGAACCACAGCACCCTCACCAATTCATCCGATGAAGCCGAGGCCCACTCAGCGCTAGCAAGGAGGTTCTGCACTCACCACTGCATTTTATCTTTTATCAATCTGACAAGGCTGCCGGTGCTTGATACCGAGCAGCCATGGCGGGTCTCCATCGACGGCGCCGTTGCTACATCTTGAGCATGCGTTGGTTTTCCCTTGAAGAGGAAAGGGTGATGCAGCAAAGCAGCGTAAGTATTTCCCTCAGTTTTTGAGAACCAAGGTATCAATCCAGTTGGAGACCACTCGCGAGTCACCTCGTACCTACACAAACAAATAAGAACCTCGCAATAAACGCAATAAAGGGGTTGTCAATCCCTTCACGACCACTTGCAAGTGTGAGATTTGATAGAGATGATAATAATAATAATATAAATATTTTTTTGTATTTTTATGATATAAATTGAAAGTAAATATTGTGAAATAAAATAGATTGGAAACTTATATCATGGAAAATAGACTCGGGAGCCATAGGTTTCATTAGTGGCTTCTCTCAAGATAGCATAAGTATTACGGTGGGTGAACAAATTACTGTCGACCAATTGATACAATTGAGCATAGTTATGAGAATATCTTGGTATGATCATGTATATAGGCATCACGTCCGTGACAAGTAGACGGACTCCTTCCTGCATCTACTACTATTACTCCACACATCGACCGCTATCCAGCATGCATCTAGAATATTAAGTTCACAAGAACGAAGTAACGCTTTAAGCAAGATGACATGATGTAGAGGGATAAACTCATGCAATATGATATAAACCCCATCTTTTTATCCTCGATGACAACAATACAATACGTGTCATTTCCCCTACTTTCACTGGGATCAAGCACCGCAAGATTGAACCCAAAGCTAAGCACTTCTCCCATTGCAAGAAAGATCAATCTAGTAGGCCAAACCAAACTGATAATGCGAAGAGACTTGCAAAGATAACCAACCATACATAAAAGAATTCATAGAAGATTCAAATATTGTTCATAGATAATCTTGATCATAAACCCACAATTCATCGGATCTCGAGAAACACACCACAAAAAGAGTTACATCGAATAGATGTCCTAGAGAATCAAGGAGAACTTTGTACTGAGATACAAAGAGAGAGAAGAAGCCATCTAGCTAATAAGTGTGGACCCGAAGGTCTGAAGTAAACTACTCACACATCATCGGAGAGGCTATGGTGTTGATGTAGAAGCCCTCCGTGATCAATGCCCCCTCCGGCGGAGCACCGGAAAAGGCCCCAAGATGCGATATCACGGGTAAAGAAGGTTGCGGCGGTGGAATTAGGTTTTCGTGGTGCCCTCTAATGTTTTCAGGGTATGTAGGTATATATAGGAGGAAGAAGTAGGTCGGTGGAGCCACGAGGGGCCCACGAGGGTGGAGGGCGCGCCGGGGGGGGGGGGGGGGGGTAGGCGCGCCCCGGCCTCGTGGCTTCCTCGTTGGTTGCTTGACGTCCACTCCAAGTCCTCCGGATCACGTTTGTTCCAAAAATCACGCTCCCGAAGGTTTCATTCCGTTTGGAGTCTGCTTGATATTCTTTTTCTACGAAACACTAAAATAGGCAAAAAAAGAACAATTTGGGCTGGGCCTCCGGTTAATAGGTTAGTCCAAAAACAATATAAAAGTATATAAATAAGCCCATTAAACATCCAAAACAGAATATATAATAGCATGGAACATTAATAAATTATAGATCGTTGGAGACGTATCAAGAATCCCCAAGCTTAATTCCTGCTCGTCCTCGAGTAGGTAAATGACAAAAATAGAATTTTTGATGTGGAATGCTTCCTAACATATTTTTCAATGCAATTTTCTTTATTGTGGAATTAATGTTCAGATCCTAAAGATTCAAGATAAAAGTTTAATATTAACATAAAAATAATAGTACTTCAAGCATACTAACTAAGCAATCATGTCTTCTCAAAATAACATGGCCAAAGAAAGTTATCCCTACAAAATCATATAGTCTGGCTATGCTCTATCTTCATCACACAAAATATTAAATCATGCACAACCCCAATGACAAGCCAAGCAATTGTTTCATACTTTTTATGTTCTCAAACTTTTCCAACTTTCACGCAATACATGAGCGTGAGCCATGGACATAGCACTATAGGTGGAATAGAATAGTGGTTGTGGAGAAGACAAAAAGGAGAAGATAGTCTCACATCAACTAGGCGTATCAACGGGCTATGGAGATTCCCATCAATAGATATCAATGCGAGTGAGTAGAGATTGCCATGCAACAGATGCACTAGAGCTATAAGTGTATGAAAGCTCAACAAAAGAAACTAAGTGGGTGTGCATCCAACTTGCTTGCTCATGAAAACCTAGGGCAATTTGAGAAAGCCCATCATTGGAATATACAAGCCAAGTTCTATAATGTAAAATTCCCACTAGTTTATGAAAGTGAGAACATAGGAGACTATCTATTATGAAGATCATGGTGCTACTTTGTAGCACAAGTGTGGTAAAAGGATAGTAGCATTGTCCCTTATCTCTTTTTCTCTCATTTTTTTATTTGGGCCTTTTTTTCTTTTGGCCTCTTTTTTTTCGTCCGGAGTCTCATCCCGACTTGTGGGGGAATCATACTCTCCATCATCCTTTCCTCACTGGGACAATGCTCTAGTAATGATGATCATCACACTTGTTTTTACTTATGACTCAAGAATTACAACTCAATACTTAGAACAAAATATGAGTCTATGTGAATGCCTCCGGTGGTGTACCAGGATATGCAATGAATCAAGAGTGACATGTATGAAAAAATTATGAAAGGTGGCTTCACCACAAATACTATGTCAACTACATGATCATGCATGGCAATATGACAATGATGAAGCATGTCATAACAAACGGAACGGTGGAATGTTGCATGGAAATATATCTCAGAATGGCTATGGAAATGCCATAATAGGAAGGTATGGTGGTTGTTTTGAGGAAGGTATATGATGGGTGTATGATACCGGCGAAAATTGCACGGTAATAGAGAGGCTAGCAAATGTGGAAGGGTGAGAGTGCGTATAGTCCATGGACTCAACATTAGTCATAAAGAACTCACATACTTATTGCAAAAATCTATTAGTTATGAAAACAAAGTACTACGCGCATGCTCCTAGGGGGATAGATTGGTAGGAAAAGACCATCGCTCGTCCCCAACCACCACTCATAAGGAAGGCAATCAACAAATAAATCATGCTCCGACTTCATCACATAATGGTTCACCATACATGCATGCTACGGGAATCACAAACTTCAACACAAGTATTTCTCAAATTCACAACTACTCAACTAGCATGACTCTAATATCACCATCTCCATATCTCAAAAAAATTATCAAGAATCAAACTTCTCATAGTATTCAATGCACTTATATGAAAGTTTTTATTATTACTGAAAGCAAATTACCATGCTGTTCTAAAGGACTCTCAAAATAATATAAGTGAAGCATGAGAGATCAATTATTTCTATAAATTAAAACCACCATCGTGCTCTAAAAGATATAAGTGAAGCACTAGAACAAAAACTATATAGCTCAAAAGATATAAGTGAAGCACATAGAGTATTCTAATAAATTCCGATTCATATGTGTCTCTCTAAAAAGGTGTGTACAGCAAGGATGATTGTGGTAAACTAAAAAGCAAAGACTCAAATCATACAAGACGCTCCAAGCAAAACACATATCATGTGGTGAATAAAAATATAGCTCCAAGTAAAGTTGCCGATGAACGAAGACAAAAGAGGGGATGCCTTCCGGGGCCTCCCCAAGCTTAGGATTTTTGGTTTCTTTGGATTTTACCTTGGGGTCCCTTGGGTATCCCCGAGCTTAGGCTCTTGGCACTCCTTGTTCCATAATACATCAAATCTTTACCTAAAACTTGAAAACTTCACAACACAAAACTTAACAGAAAAATCTCGTGAGGTCCGTTAGCGAAAGAAAACAAAACACTACTTGAAGGTACTGTAATGAACTCATTATTTATTTATATTGGTGTTGAATATACTGTATTCCAACTTCTCTATGGTTCATAAACTCTATTACTATCCATAGATTCATCAAAATAAGCAAACAACACACGAAAAACAGAATCTGTCAAAAACAGAACAACCTCTAGTAATCTGTAGGTTTCGACTACTTCTGGAACCCCAAAAATTCTAAAATAAATTTCTGGTCGTGATGAATTTATCTATTGAGCATATTCAAAAATAATTTACTAAATATCACTCTCCAATGAAAAATGGCAGTAATTCTTGCGAGCGCTAAAGTTTCTGTTTTTTACAGCACGATCAAAAAGACTTTCCCCAAGTCTTCCCAACGGTTCTGCTTGGCACAAACACTAATTAAACACAAAAAACACAACCAAAACAGAGGATAGATGAATTACTTATTACTAAACAGAATCAAAAAGCTAAAAAATAAAAATAAAATTGGGTTGCCTCCCAACAAGCGCTATTGTTTAACGCCCCTAGCTAGGCATAAAAGCGAGGATAGATCTAGGTATTGCCATCTTTGGTAGGGAATCTATAAGTGGCTCTCATAATAGATTCATATGGTAATTTAATTTTATTTCTAGGGAAGTGTTCCATTCCTTTCCTTAATGGAAATTGGAATCTAATATTCCCTTCCTTCATATCAATAATTGCACCAATCGTTCTAAGGAAAGGTCTACCAAGAATAATAGGACATGAAGGATTGCAATCTATATCAAGAACAATGAAATCTATGGGCACAAAATTCCTATTTCCAACAATAATAAAATCATTAATTTTTCCAATAGGTTTCTTAATGGTGGAATCTGCAAGGTGCAAGTTTAAAGAACAATCATCAAATTCACGGAAACCTAGCAAATCACACAGAGTTTTTGGGATCGTGGAAACACTAGCACCCAAATCACACAAAGCATACCATTCATTATATTTAATTTTAATTTTAATTGTAGGTTCCCACTCATCATAAAGTTTTCTAGGGATAGAAACTTCCAACTCAAGTTTTTCTTTGTAAGATTGCATTAAAGCATAAACGATATGTTTAGTAATACTTTATTTTGACTATAAGCATGAGGAGAATTTAGCACGGATTGCAACAAGGAAATACAATCTGTCAAAGAGCAATTATCATAATTAAATTCCTTGAAATCCAAGATAGTGGGTTCGCTCCTATCTAAAGTTTTAATCTCTTCAATCCCACTTTTACCAATTTTAGCATCAAGATCTAAAAACTCCGCATTTTTGGGACGCCATCTAACTAAAGTTGACTCATCTCCAGTCCCATAATTATCAAGATTCATATTACAAAACAAGGATTTGATAGGGGACACATCAATCACTTTTATATCTTCATCCTTATTATCATGAAAACTAGAAGAACACACTTTCACAAAGCAAGCCTTTTTTGCACGCATCCTAGCGGTTTTTTCCTTTCACTCATCAATGGAAATTCTCATGCCTTTGAGAGACTCATTGAAATCATGCTTAGGTGGAATAGATCCAAGTTTCAAAGAATCAACATCAAGAGAAATTATATCCACGTTCCTAACCAACTCATCAATCTTAAGCAATTTTTCTTCAATCAAAGCATTGAAACTCTTTTGTGAACTAATAAATTCTTTAATACTATATTCAAAATCAGAGGGCATCTTATTATAATTTCCATAAGAATTGTTGTAGGAATTACCATAATTATTAGAGGAATTACTAGGAAACGGCCTAGAATTAAAATTACCTCTATATGCGTTGTTACCAAAATTGTTCTTACCAACAAAATTCACATCCATAGATTCATTATTATTCTCAATTAAAGTAGAAAAAGGAATATCATTGGGATCAGTAGGAGTACTCTTATTCAAAATTTTTTTCATAAGTTCATCTATCTTTCCACTCAAAACATTAATCTCTTCAATTGGATGCACCTTTTTACTAGTAGATCTTTTAGTGTGCCGTTGAGAATAATTAACCATAATATTATCTAGGAGTTTGGTAGCTTCTCCTAAAGTGATTTCCATAAAAGTGTCTCCCGGGGCCGAATCTAGAAGATTTCTAGAAGCAAAATTCAATCCGGCATAAAAAATTTGTATAATCATCGATAAATTCAAACCATGTGTAGGGCAATTATGTATTATTAATTTCATCCTCTCCCAAGATTGTGCAACATGCTCATGATCAAGTTGCTTAAAATTCATAATATCGTTTCTAAGAGAGATGATCTTAGCGAGAGGAAAATACTTAGACATAAAAGCATCTTTGCACTTATTCCATGAATCGATACTATTTTTAGGCAAAGACGAAAACCAAGCTTTAGCACGATCTCTAAGCGAAAACGAGAATAGCTTAAGTTTAAGAATATCATTATCCACATCTTTCTTCTTTTGCATATCACAGAAATCAACAAAGTTGTTTATATGGGTAGCGGCATCTTCACTAGGAAGGCCAGAAAACAGATCTTCCATCACAAGATTCATCAAAGCAGTATTAATTTCACAAGATTCAGCATCGGTAAGAGGAGCAATCGGAGTGCTAATAAAATCATTATTGTTGGTATTGGCAAAGTCACACAATTTAGTATTATCTTGAGCCATCGTGACAAGAAAGCAAGCCAACACACAAGCAAACAAGCGAAGAAAAAGTGAACAGAAAGAGAGGGCGAATAAAACGACAAGGGTGAAGTGGGGGAGAGGAAAACAAGAGGGCAAACGGCAAATAATGTAATGCGAAGGATAAGAGTTGTGATGGGTACTTGGTATGTCTTGACTTGGCGTATATCTCCCCGGCAACGGCGCCAGAAATCCTAATTGCTACCTCTTGAGCATGTGTTGGTTTTCCCTTGAAGAGGAAAGGGTGATGCAACAAAGCAGCGTAAGTATTTCCGTCAGTTTTTGAGAACCAAGGTATCAATCTAGTAGGAGACCACGTGCGAGTTACCTCGTACCTACACAAACAAATAAGAACCTTGCAACCAGCGTGATAGAGGGGTTGTCAATACCTTCACGGCCACTTGCAAGAGTGAGATCTGATAGAGATGATAATAATAAGATAAATATTTTTGGTATTTTTATGATATAAATTGAAAGTAAATATTGCAAAATAAAATAGATTTGAAACTTATCTGATGGAAAATAGACCCGGGAGCCATAGGTTTCACTAGTGGCTTCTCTCAAGATAGCATAAGTATTACGGTGGGTGAACAAATTACTGTCGAGCAATTGATAGAATTGAGCATAGTTATGAGAATATCTAGGTATGATCATGTAGACCAACTCCTGCCTGCATCCACTACTATTACTCCACACATTGACCGCTATCTAGAATGCATTTAGAGTATTATGTTCATAAGAACGGAGTAACGCTTTAAGCAAGATGACATGATGTAGTCGGATAAACTCATGCAATATGATATAAACCCCATCTTTTTATCCTCGATGGCAACAATACAATACGTGTCATTTCCCCTACTGTCACTGGGATCGAGCACCGCAAGATTGAACCCAAAGCTAAGCACTTCTCCCATTGCAAGAAAGATCAATCTAGTAGGCCAAACCAAACTGATAATTAGAAGAGACTTGCAAAGATAACCAATCGTACATAAAAGAATTCAGAGAAGATTCAAATATTGTTCATAGATAATCTTGATCGTAAACCCATAATTCATCGGATCACGAGAAACACACCACAAAAAGAGTTACATCAAATAGATCTCCAGGAGAATCGAGGAGAACTTTGTATTGAGATCCAAATAGAGAGAAGAAGCCATGTAGCAAATAACTATGGACCCGAAGGTCTGAGGTAAACTACTCACACATCATCGGAGAGGCTATGGTGTTGATGTAGAAGCCCTCCGTGATCAATGCCCCCTGCCGTGGAGCGCCAAAAAAGGCCCCAAGATGGGATCTCACGGGTACAGAAGGTTGCGCGGTGGAATTAGGTCTTCGTGGTTCCCTCTGATGTTGTTAGTGTACGTAGGTATATATAGGAGGAAGAAGTAGGTCGGTGGAGCCACGAGGGGCCCACGAGGGTGGAGGGCGCGTCCCCTACCTCGTGGCTTCCTCGTTGGTTGCTTGACGTCCACTCCAAGTCCTCTGGATCACATTTGTTCGAAAAATCACGCCCCGAAGTTTTCATTCCATTTGGACTCTGTTTGATATTCTTTTTCTGCGAAACACTGAAATAGGCAAAAGAACAGCAATTTGGGCTGGGCCTCCGGTTAATAGGTTAGTCCCAAAAATAGTATAAAAGTGTATAAATAAGCCCATTTAACATCCAAAACAGAAAATATAATAGCATGGAACAATAAAAAACTATAGATACGTTGGAGACGTATCAGCCATCGCCGGCCTCTTCATCCACGGTGTCTCTCCCCCATGTCGTTGCTTCCTCGGTGGTGACTTCCACACTGAACTAGTTGCAGCTGCTCTGGCTCTCGATCGCGCTGCTGCTGCTCCGGCTCTCGCTTGCCTTTTGGCTCTTTTCTTGCTGTTAGTCGCGCTGCTGCACTGCTCTTGCTTTCGTTCGTGTTGTTGCTCTTCTTTGCTATTGTTGTCGGTCGCGCTGCTGCTCCGCTCTTTCTCTTGTTCGTGTTGCTGCTATGCTCTTGCTCTCGCTCGTGCTGCTGCTGCTGCTGCACGACCTCCGGCCGCTACAGGAGTTGCTGCTTTAGCACTCACTCACGGTGCTGCTGCACGACTTGCTCTCTGATAGTCCGTTCCCTTCTAGAGCATCTGCTGATTTAGATCACTGTTTCTGTGCTACTAGTGATCGAACGCGCTAAACATCTATTGCAATGCTTTGCTAGTCATTCAATCAGTTTCAATAGTAAAATTTAGTTTCGACTCTAAAGTTCAGTTTCTTCAGTTAAGTTCAGAGTGATCAGAATTAACAGCATCTGTCGGAGCGGTCGTGGCACGATTGATGTGTTTTATATCTAGCACTTTTTGGTGCTGTATTTTACATCATCTATTGCAGATGATATTAGAGTCCCACTTCAGATTAATGTTGTCTGTCTTGTCCTTCTTTAGCGTCGCCACCGTACACCTCATTAGAGCTGCTCCAACGACGGAACCGTCCATCACAGCGAAGCAGTACCCTCGGCGCCGTTTCCAGAGGCCTCAAATCTTCTTCCCCTCCTCTGACAGTCACACCAGCATCACCATCCTCCACGTCCAACCCAATGATGTTGAGGTCGACAAGGCTATGCCAAAGAGGTTGTACACTTGTTGCATCACTTTGTTACTCAGCATTCATGTCAATCCCTCAGGGATCCTTTGCTATGGAACTACTATGGTACTACTATTCGTGCATTTGGTTAGAAGGAGTGGAGCAATGCAAAACTGGAGGATTTTTTCCTTTGGTGTCTCTTTCAAAGAAAATACGTAGGAATTTTACCACTTGGACGTCCTTTTCAAATTAATATGCATGAAGAACAGGACTAATTGCATTACTGGCATAATAAGATTCTTATTTTTTTCATTTTCACGTGGTTGACTTTAATTTAACCATGTTTCTCCATTCATGTGTTCTTCCAATTCATGTGAACCAAACACCCAGGTTGACAGAAATCCTATGTTTCCAAATGCTCTGTTTTGCACGTGCATTCCTGTCCTATTCCTGTGTTTTTCCTGTCCCTGTGTTTATAGAATCCTCCAATTCTAAGGAGCCCTTATAGATTTACTACATTTTCAGATAGGCGTCAAAGAAAACTATGTGTGTTATGTCCTGCTCTTGCCGTGCCGTCATCCACCCCACCCGAGGTGCACCATCAACAGAAGCATTCACTACAATAGAGATCCCCCTGTAGACTTTCTTTCACCGCCTCAGATCATCTTCCCCATTGCCGGCAGCCACACCAACTGCATTACCATCATCGACTGAGCAGATGAACCCGAGGACTACATAGTTCCGGAAGAGAGGTCGAATTCTTTTGTGTTTGCTTACGTTATACATCGTTCATTATTACCTGCTACTTTGTCGTTCAAACTTGAGTTTAAAATGACCATGGGTCTCATATTGAGGCAGCAACGAATAATATCTGTCTACTATCTGGTTCATCTGGGGTCTTCTATGTGGTTCATGTTGGGTGGGCAACAAACAGTAGATGATCCATTCTCTATCTTTTTAAAACTGAAGCTATAATCTACCTGCTATCATTAGTTTTGGATCTATCCACTCGTTTGCTACCATCAGTCTTGATTTCTGCATGCACCCCTTAGGCCTTACAAAATCTAACTATTTTTTATTATGCATATCAGCTATTGTACACAATCGTACTGATCATGTAGAGAAAAAGAGAAGACCATTGCGTGGGAATATAATGTCATGCAGACGCCGCTGCATGGTGGGCGAAGTGCCCCCCTCCCGCCATTCCAGATTGTATTCCAGAGGAGGATAACTATTCTGATGGGGATTCAGAGGGAGCCGACCACTTCTATTTACCACCCGAGGTGTTTGCTCTAACCTGGCATGTTGATGTTGGTCATACCATGCATATGGCACCTCGCATTGCTTACATTATACATCTTATATGTCATCAGCTGTGACGCCCCCAATTTGTCCATACACTAATCATACACGCAAATGTGTACGACCAAGATCAGGGACTCATGGGAAGATATCGCAACACAACTCTAGACATAAATAAAATAATACAAGCTTTATATTACAAGTCAGGGGCCTCGAGGGCTCGAATACAAAAGCTCGAATGCACAAGAGTCAGCGGAAGCAATAATATCTGAGTACAGACATAAGTTAAACAAGTATGCCTTAATAAGGCTAGCAGAAAAGTAGCAACGAGCGAAAAGGCAAGGCCTCCTGCCTGGGACCTCCTAACTACTCCTCGAAGCCAAACTCCATTGAGAACCATCCTTGGAATCCTCTGGCTCCTGGACTCCATCATATGGTCGCAACAACCGGGTATAGAAAGGGGAAAGGGGGGAGCAAAGCAACCATGAGTACTCATCCAAAGTACTCGCAAGCAAGGAGCTACACTACATATGCATTGGTATCAATGAAAGGTGTAGTATATGTGGACGGAACTATAGAATGCCAAAATAATAGGGGGTGTAGCTAGTCCTATCAAAGACTACGCTTCTGGCAGCCTCCATCTTGAAGCAGGAGAAGAGAGTAGATCGTAAGTAAACCAAGTATCATCGCATAGCATAATCCTACCCGGCGATCCTCCCCTCGTCGCCCTGTGACAGAGCGATCATCGGGTTCTATCTGGCACTTGGAAGGGTGTATTTTATTAAGTATCCGGTTCTAGTTGTCGTAAGATCAAGGTACAACTCCGGGTCGTCCTTTTACCGAGGGACACGGCTATTCGAATAGATAAACTTCCCTGCAGAGGTGCACCACATTTCCCAACACGCTCGATCCCCTTTGGCCAGACACACTTTCCTGGGTCATGCCCAGCCTCGTAAGATCAACACGTCACAGCCCCACCTAGGCACAACAGAGAGGTCAGCACGCCGGTCTAAATCGTAAGCGCGCAGGGGTCTGGCCCATCGCCCATTGCACACCTGCACGTTGCGTACGCGGCCGGTGAGCAGACCTAGCAACCTCCCTTACAAAGGAAGTTGCGTTACGCGGTCCAACCCAGCGCGCGCCACTCAGTCGCTAGATTCATGAAGGCTTCGGCTCATACCACAACGTCGAGTACCCATAATTGTTCCTCTGTAGTTGGCTAGTGCATATAGGCCAGTGGCCAGACTCAGATCAAATACCAATATCTCGTTAAGCGTGTTATCTTGAAGTAACCGCGAACACTGACCAGGGCCAGGCCCACCTCTCTCCTGGGTGGTCTCAACATGCCCTGTCGCACCGCCACAAAGATCCACACAGAGGGTCGTTGGGAAAGTATGTCCTTCAGCCCCCAATTTGTGAATCAACCGCGGGTACTCAACGAGCCGACCCGACTTTAGTCACAATATTTATCATGTGTATTATGTATAATATATACCCGTGATCAACACCCGACGTGATCACGGCCCGATAGTATAGCATGGCAGACTAACAAGATTATAGGGTCATTGATGATAAACTAGCATCCTATACTAAGCATTTAGGATTGTAGGTAATGTATGAACAACTGTAGCAACAATGACAGGCTATGCATCAGAATATGATTAACGGAAAGCAGTAACATGCTACACTACTCTAATGCAAGCAGTAGAGAGAAGAATAGGCGATATCTGGTGATTAGGGGGGGCTTGCCTGGTTACTCTGGCAAGTAGGTGTCGTCAACAACGTAGTCGATCGGGGCACCAGCAGCGGCGTCAGTCTCGTAGTCTACCGGACAGAACAGGGGGAAGAAACAATGAATACAATGCAAACAGATGCATATCAATGCATGACATGACAATGAGCGTTGCTAGGTGTGCCCTAATGCGGTGTTTCACATTTTTGAACAAATGAATCGGAGGGGGAAAGTTGCATGTTCGTTATGCTAGGGATGTGTGGCGGATGAACGGGCTATGTATCCGGATTGGTCTCGTTGTTTTGAGCAACTTTCATCTACAAAGTTTTTCCATCCGAGCTACGATTTATTTTATATTAATTTTAAAAGATATAATAATTTTTTAGAAATTATTAATTATTTTAATTCAACATTTTCCAGAATAGTGTTTGCTGACGTCAGCATGACATCAGCAGTCAACAGAGGTGTTGACTAGGTCAAACTGACAAGTGGGTCCCACTAGTCATAGACTGTTGACTAACTATTTGTTAACATTTAATTAGCAGGTTAATTAGAGTTAATTAGTTAACTAAATAGTGTTAATTAAGATAATTTATTTATTAATTATTATTTATTTATTTATTGAATTCTTTTATTTTTTTAAACAAACGTTCTGGGGCCGTGGGCCCCATGTGTCATAGGGCCAGGGGGTTTAGCGGGCGCCGGGTGTAGCGGGGCAGGCGTGGGCGCCCGCGGAAGACGAACCCGCCGGGGCGTGAGGCGAGGCCACCCGCGACGGGAAATCCTACCTGGCGGGGCAGTAGGGGGGGGCGTGTGGGGAAGCCATGCAGCCGAGCGGCGCGGGCGGAGGCGGGGCACGCCGGGAGTGGCGGCTAGCAACGGGTGGAGCATCAGGGCGGCCCATGGCGGAAGCAGGCGGCCCGCAGCGGAGGAAGCAGCGGCCGTCGCTGGCGAGATGCGGCACGACGCACAGCTGTGCGGGAGCGCGTTTGGGTGCGGGGGCGAGGGGAGCAGAGGCGCGGCGCAATAGGGCAAGCGCGGGCACGGGGATGTAGTGGGGGGAACAGTGCATGCACGCGGTTGGTCACGGCGATGCGAGCGGCGTAGTGGGCGGCTGCGGGTGCGCAGCAACGGGCATGGCGTGGACGGGCGACGATAGTGAACGGGCGGCGCGCGGAAGGGCGCAACGAGGCATGGCCAGGGGCTCGGTCAGTGCATGTGCGGAGCGGCCAGGGCACGAGTCGGGGCAGGCGAGAGCACGACAGGTGGGTAGGGACTGTGATGGGTGTGAACTCGCGCGAGCACGGCGGCGGCAGTGAACAGCGTCTATGACATGAATTCGACCGAGAAAAAAGGGGGAACAGACCGAGGAGCTCACCATAGGGCTGGGAGTGAGGTCGGAGAGGCGGGGGACAAAGGGGAGCAGCGTCAATGGGCGGCGAGGTCGACTACCGTGGGCGAAGGCGATGGGGATGGCGACGGCGTAGCGGCGCCTCCGCCCGATTCGAAGCAGGGAGAGGACGAGGTCGACTACGACGGTTCTCCTGGTCAGCTCGCAGCAGATCGGGGAGGCCCCGAGCACGGCAATGACGACGTGGCGGCGGCAGCTCCGTTTGGTGGAGTGCGTGGGAAGAGGACGAGGAGCGGGGGAAAGGAGGCTAGGGTTCGCAATGGAGAGAGAAGGGGACTACGGAGTTGACTTGTAGGCGTGGGGGGTGGGGGGAAGGGGTTCGGATGGCCGGCGCGTGGCCTAAGTGCCATGGATGCCCTCCACGCACACCCTGCCTCTCTGTAGCTGAACGTTGGGGATAAGTCTCCTGTTGGGATGGATCTCCTTCTATTACTAAATGGGCCAGCTGTATAGTGCACTCTTTTTCCGCCTTCTTTTTCTGTCTTATTTTTCCAGCATCACTTACTATTTTCTTTTAGTGTTAAATGATTTTTGGTGAACATGAAAGTCGGCACAAAAATCAAATGCAACACTTTGAAAAAGTGCCCAAAGTTTGGGGGTATTTGGAAATTTATAACCATTTGTTTATTTTGAAAATGTTACTTTTGTTGTTTTTGGACCACTAATAATTTCCTAGGGATTTATCTGTGAGCCGAATGATGTTGGATTCTACATGATACTGGTCGGCGGAATTTTTAAAATAATATGAACAGTTTAGTTTTTCTGTTTGAAGAAAAAATAATTTGAATTTATTTTAAATTTAAATTTGAATTCGGTTTGGATCAAAGTGAGGTTTTAGAAAATTAATTGCGATGGTGTGGCACCATTAGTGTGTGGTTACTGTAGCTTAACTAACGGGGTGTTAAAAATCTTCTCCACTATAAGAAATCTCGTCCCGAGATTTTAAGAGGTGGAGTAACGGGAAAGATCTGGTTATGAAATTCTAACGATTCTTCTCGGTCTTGGTTGTCCTTCTCGAAGAGGTCGATCCATTACGTTGATGTCTTCATTCCTCTGCTTCAGGTCATCATGATGAAGTCATCATCCTTTTTTCAGAAATTTCATTGTACTTACGAAAGGACAAGGGGTAACTCTACAACGATAGGATGTTATAAGGGAAAATTATCTAGGGGTATCCCAAGAATGAACATATGAGTATCTCTTGAGTTGAACAAATGAAACATACCGAGAGCAAAGTAAGAAGGTACCATACGAAGTTTCAAGCGGGCAGGCAAACGTTCGATGCCTGAAACAGGGCGTGAAAGGGGTTCAAAGCAACGGAATAAGTATCGTGTCTAATACCAAAATTGATGATCTCACAGAAGGTGGCTCGTGAATTACATACAAGCCCACGCGCGAGGAACAACCTTGGGAACAGGGGGTGTACAGGAGAGTCAGGTTTCGATCTTGTGGAACTGTGGGTTATGGGCCCGCCATGTGGGTTAAAAGTAGGAGGAGCGGTGACATCTTGCATGGTCATGATAGCAATGGCATGTCAGAGGGTAGCCCGTCAATTATGTAGGCAACAATGTCGGTACCAAGGGCGAGGGACGAAGAGAACCATTCTCCTGCTCGTTGAACGAGGCGGACCAATAGGCATAGTTCTTGTCCATCGGTGGTACCTGAATGTCATCAAAAATAGTAACAGGGTCTTGCTGACAGAATTGTACAACGAGGGGTTTACATAAGCAGGAGAATATTACTACTTAGATCATGTAGATCACAAGAAGGGTTAAACCAAACAATGGAAAGGAAAATATGATTATCAGATTAAACTGAACAATGGAAAGGAAAAGGTGTTAAAACACATATTCCAGGGGTATATCCTTCCCAAGGTCAAGCAGAGCACGATATCCATGTTAGGATAGAAAGTAGAAAACCCCTTAGGTAATGGGAGATGAATTTTCATGGGATTACCCATACAACGGTGTTTGGATAATGGATAAAGAAAACTTAGCATTGCGCTTTCAATGCTCTTATTGAAAATCGGAGTACCACAGACATGCTCCGAGATAGCTTGGACATGGCCAACATGTGAAGATCAGACTTTGGAAACACAAAGGATCCATCAGGAATAACTTGTAGAATAAGTCTTACAATTTATCATGGAAGAATGGATAACCTTGCTGAAAAGGGAACTATAACAATAGGTCATCCGGCCAGGTGTGCTAGGCATGACATCATCTTATCGGGTCATATAAAGACCAATGTTATAACTCTTGGAAATATGTTCCAACCATTATATTTGACCAAGATCCAGTTCTGATTGGCATCAGGATACCGCAGACTCGGGATGCCTGAGAAGAGAGGTGCAACACAAATTGTCGAGATGACATTGTAAGATTATCGGGAATTGAACTGTGGAAGCGAGTTCCGAAACAAGAGTTCATCATAAAATCAAGGAGAGGTGAGGAGGTGGCTGATTGACTCAGCGACAATTCATTGAGATTTTCAAAAGATGGATTTCCACACTTATGTGAACAAGGGGATATCATTTTTTAGATCAAATGATATAAAGAGGTATGCTCAAGGAAAGCATACATAGCTAAACATTGGTTGAAAGGTCCACCCGAAATATGGGTTTAGGTAGCATGATCAAAGTTACAATGGTGATTCGATAACCAATGGTTTAAGAATGAATTATCGACCATTAATTTCAAAGCAATAGGGTTCCTAGAAGTTTTTGAACTCGCACAACATAATTCAATTATCGTTTTCCCGGTTTGAAACAATGCGGGGACCAAGGAATGAACATATATGGCAAGAAGTATAACCTATATCAAGAATTCTAAAGAGGTGGTGAAATTCCCATGATGTTCTTGACATAAAAAATAAGGTAATACTCCAAGGTAAAGGACAACAAATCCTGGATAGCAAGGATCTCTAGGTATACCCAAAACACGAACACTTTTGTGTTGAACAGAAGGAAATAAAGTGGTCGATGATAACAGCAATCATCGAGGACAAGGTTGTTATTTCTCATCATGAATTCAATTGATATCTTGGAAGATCTCAGAATGTTGATGATGATCATGACACATTTGTCGAGAGGTTTCAAGAAGATGTAACCGATCAGCGATGACATCAAGTCAACGGAATGATGAAGCGAAAAGTTATTGAAACCATGGGTACGACACAAACTCGGAATCAAGCTTGTTTTTCAAGGCGAAATGACATGACGAGGAAAGTCGACGTAAGCTTAGCTTATTGTCCAAAGATATGCTTCGGTAATAAGGAACGGGTGGCACAGTTAAAATTTAGTACGATAATGATATAGCCAATCAGGCTAGGCATGACTTGAAGGGTTATTAAACTCATAAGCAACGAATATTATTGTAGCTTAACTACCAGGTTGTTACATCAGCTTAGTTTAGATTTACTTTGTGTGAATGCCACCTGTTTGGTTTCTATATCACACTCCCACCGTTCCTAAACATTTGTCTTTTTTATAGATTTCAACAAGTGACTACATACGGAGCAAAATGAGTGAATATACACTCTAAAATATGTCTATATACATCCGTATATGGTAGTCCATTTGAAATCTCCGAAAAGAAAAAAATTTAGGAACGGAGGGAGTATATGGGAATTATGGAATGCCATCTTCTTTAGCCAGGTATCATATATGTGAATCATGCAATGCCATCGTGTTTAGCGACTCATCGTATATGTTAATTGTATCATGCCATATTTTTTTCATAATGTATTCCATTTGTCAACAATGTTTATACATTCATCTACTATTCCTGTGCATCAGCCATTTGATTCGGTCATGGGAAAATTTGGAGTGAAAACAAGGTCTTCTGAGCAGTCAGTGCTACCTGTCGATGCAGATTTCTTGATGGTTACAGATAGCTCCTTAGAGGAGGATTTAGAGACAGATGACTAGTCGTATTCCCCCCTCCCCCCCGAGGTGCATGCTCTAACTTGGCAGGGTTATATTGCTCATATCATGCATACGGTGTCTTGCATTGCCATGCCATCTGCTTAGATTAGACATGCTTTGTGTGAATGCCTCGTGTTTGCTTTCTATATTAGATATGTGAAATATGCAATGCCATGTTTTTCAGCCAGTTATCATATATGTGAATTATGCACCGCCATGTAGCCAGGCATCATATATGTGAATGATCTCATGCCATCTTTTTTTCATTACCTATACCATTTGTTGACAATCTGTGTATATTGAACTACTCTTCATGTGTATCATCCATTTGAGCCGGTTATGGAAAAATCAGGAGTGAAAACAAGTTCTTCAGAGCAGGCAATGGTACCTGTTGAAGCATATATCTCGATGGTTACAGGGAGCTCCTCAGAGGAGGATTCAGAGACAGATGACCAGTCCTATATCCCACCTGAGGTGTATGCTCTAAGTTGCAATGTTTATATTTCACATATCATGCATATGGTGTCTTGCATTGCTTAGTTCAGACATCATATGCACAATATTGAATTCCGTTTGCTTAGTTTAGAGATCATACAAGAGAGTGCCAGCTGCTTAGTATATGAATCAATTATGTCAATTCTATTATGCCATCCTGTATACTTAGACAACATGTATGTGAATTATTTCATCCCAACCTATTTTAGAAATACATCATATAGTTTTGTCATGTCATCCTGTTTAGATACTCATCATATGTTGAATTATGCCATTATATCCTGTTAGGTTATCCATCATATATCTGAAACTGTGTCATGTTATCCTGTTTAGTTAGGCATCATATATTTGAAATTGTGTCATGCTGTCCTGTTTGGTTACACAACACATTTGTGAATTACCACATCTGTCTATCATACAATTTTTGTATGTTCAATTTCTTTTCTTCTTTATCAGCCATTTGAATTGGAGGGGGTGATCGCAGTATCTCAGGGAGCAAAAACCCGTTCTTCACAAAAGACAGTGCTACCCGTTGATGCAGATAGAACCATGGTTGTACTATCCCACAAACTAGCCCCACCACACATAAATCGAGACTCTGCCAGATTGCACACTTACACCGTTGGGCAGAGAACCAGCTACAACCCATCTAACCCCAACCCCAGCAGATAGTAGCCCACTTCTAGTTGACAAAGCACCATGTCCACCACAGAGTAACCCCACACGAGCTGTTTGTAAAGCAACTGCAGTGCCCAAAGCACGGAGACCACCACAATGAACCCAAACTCCACGTTTAGAGCAGAAGAGCAATTGTTCTTAGGTCAGATTTTGTAGCTATGGTCCATACTCCTTTGCTGTTGCATCACTGTATTTACTCATACCAACTACTATCGAATTTGAAGGATCCAATTGAATCTCCAATGGTGCAATAGGTATGTTTTAAACCTATTTCTTTAACTGGATTGCTGTTCTAACTTCTTGTTCTATGTCGATTTTAGTTTCAGTTGTATAAGCAATTATGTTCTCATGTGATGCACATTACAAGTGTTGCCAATGTTGTGTAGTTTCTCACACTTATATTCTGTCTATGCTATTGTGTCTTAAAAATATATGAGTTGAACTGTGTCTCTGTCTTGATTTGGCAACATCAACTAGAATTATATGGACAATACAATGACCATAGTACATAGATATATGTTTGTTTCATGCTGTTATCCTGTCCACCTTACTACTGAACATGTTTACCAAAATGAGTTTCGTATACTACATGCTAAACATGTGATGTGTATGCTTGTTTCTCTTGTAGTATGCGAACAAAATATTGGAGAAGAGCACCCCACTATGCAATGGTAAAGAAAGTAATGCAGATAAGGTTCAAGATAGTGAGACAACCCTGTTGGTCTCCAAGAAAGGTGATAACAATGATCTTGTAGACAGTGAGAAAACCCCACAGTCCCGCTTTGATGTAGTGTTTGAGTTACTGGCCAGTACTGCATAATCACTTCAGCTTCTTTAGTCTCAGCTACAAGCTGAAAGGCATCAGTCAGCTGTGCTGCGGCAATAAGCCGAAGGACTGAGGAAGTCCCTGCAGAATTCAGATGCATAATTTCTTGTGCAATAGAAAATGCTGGAGGATTTATGTGCCAAACAAGAGAAAGTTAACAAGCTTGCTAAGCATATTGCCAGCATTATGGGTACCCATGATATTATTCCCTGAGCTCTTCTAAAGTGGTTTCAGTTCTGGACTTGTTTTGCTACGACGTTTATTTGCACTGGTTGCCAAGTTTGACAACCATTGTATATGATATGCAGCTTTGTTCCCTATATTTGCACTGGTGGCGAACTTTGATGCCCAGTGGATGCAATATGTGTAATAGCCGCCGTAGCCTAGCATAAGTCGCTTGCTTATTTATTTCCTTGTTGTCTTGTTTATTTGTTTGCTTGTATTCAATGTAGTTCTTTTTCCGCGGTTTGCTAGCGGCCGCAAGAATCTATTTTTTGAAACTAGTCCACAATAAACATGGACTACATATTTACTATAGATACCATGGGCCTACTACGGGCCGTAGAAACAATGGGCCTTCTAAGGGCCGTAGAAACAATGGGCCTTCTATGGGCCGTAGAATCAATGGGCCTTCTACAAACCGTTTGATCTATTGGCCAAACATGGGCCAATAACAGACATCATTATGTGCCGTAAACGGGCTAGATTTGGAATCGTCCGTTTATGGGCCGACCATAACGGGCCGTCGTTAATCTGCCGTATTCGATGATGCTACGAAAACGGCTCAACGGATTAACGGGCCACAAACGGGCGATTGTAACCACGGGCTGAATTAGGCCCACAAGCAGAAAAGGCCATTAACGAGCCGTAAGTAACCGAATGCTGGAAATAAGCACAAGAATAAATGGGCCCTTAATAGGCCGAAAAATAACACGGGTTGGAAATGGCCCAATGGAATAATGGGCCGTTAATGGGTATAAAGCGGTACACTGTTCATTACGGGCTAGATTCATCACGGGCCGTTAATGGGCCAAGAGTTACAAATTGCCTCATATGGGCCGAAAGAGATCATGGGCCATATATGGGCCGGAAGTTACAACAGGCTGGGATCATAATGGACGGCCCAGATGAAGCTACTGAGCTTAATTCCGGTAGGCTGTAATGGGTCGTGAGTTAGCGGGCCGTAAATGGGCTATATACGAACATGCCGTTAACAAGCTTTTTGTGGGCCGGCCCATTACTGTTTGACCAAGTCAAATGGGCCGGCCTTTTCACCGGAATGGGCCTCTGTTGGGCCATGCCACGTGTTGACGTATCATAGGTGGCTCATGTCCAATGATTGGATGACATCTGTCCCAACGGTGAGCCAAGACGTGTGTCCTCCGACCAATGACAATTTTACATGTGGAAAATCCTCATTGGTCCGGGCTGTTAGCGGGTTATCGGATCCAAAACCGGACCCGATAGCTTAATAGCGACCTGTTATGGTGGATGCCACATGTCGGTCACCCTTGACGAAAGCACTTCCATGACGCGTGATTTATCGTCATGGAAGTGGACACTTCCGTGATGATAATTTTGGTAATGTCATGGAACACTTCTACGACAGCACAGGTATGACTATCCTGATTCTGTCATAAAATTGTCATGGATGTACATGCATGACTGAAAATGTGACCTACTGTGAGAAACATTTATCATCACGGAAGTGTCTTTTTTTGTAGTCAAAGCTGAAGAAGAAACTGGCTGATCTGGAATGTACAATCAGTACGATGAAGTACGAAAGAACCAATCACAGGCAACAGATGAAAGCAAGAGACAAGAAGGAACTAGCATGTGTAGTTGTGGTTGTCGCATTAGCCATGTTCTATGTGCTGTTTGCAATGATGATTAGGGGTTTTGTTTGATAATATTGCTAAAGCACATCTAGATGTGCTCTAAGTAATGCACATCTAGGTCCTATGCCATTGATGTTACGCGGAGATTCGTGCAGATATTTTTCTTTGTCTTCTTTATTTTCCTTTCTAGTTTGATTATTACTGGCTTTATCAATAAGAAGAGCTCAATGTACTACTTGCCAACTTTCCTACTCTGTTTGTACCGGTACCGGTGCATAATCCCAAAACTCGTTCCTTGTTTTTGTCCTGAAAAAGGAAACCAGCCAAATTGCAAATAGAAGTCCTGTGCAACCCCGGGAATTTGGAGCGACTGGGTACAGATAATTGCGGTTGATTATATCAGCGGTTAGATAATACGTTAAACCCCGCTTCAATCCCCTCCCCCCACGCAAAAAACACCGCTTCAATGGGCGGTTCCTCTTCTCTCCATACCCCTCTTTAGTGTCCACCATCTTCATCATCCCCGTTAGGTCACGCTACACACTAGCACACTCTCTGCAGCTATTTCTAGCGACAACGAGGACGACAGTTTGGCCAGCAGTATGGCGCCTGATGATAGGTCAACATCGGAATCATCCCGCTCATATTCCATGAGTCCGGCGTCGAGCCCAGGCCTCGATTATATCTGGTTCATGGAAGGGACGCCGCCTCCGGAGTCGTCAGACGACAACCAAATGGACGAGGAGCCATCGGAGGAGAAAGAAGAGGTCGACGATGATGATGATGAGGAATGGTCGAACGAGGAGGAGGAGGACGACAGCAACGATGATGACGACGGCTGTGGCGATGAAAACCAATGATCAGAGGCAAGAAGTGTCCTCACCAAGATGATGTCGCGGGGCCATCCAACAACAACAGGAAGAAGAAGATGGACTAAATTAAGCAGACTATATATATCACTGTTTATCCTGTCAATCTCATTGCAAACGGTTAGTGATATGTATTCGACAGAGATCTTCTACATTATTTGACGAGCACACAATTCACAAAAAAACACCTTATGGGCTATCTATAATGATCGCACACAATTCTGATTGCCGACCTGTTTGCTGGGTATCACACACATCTTGTGATGCCGAATCATTTGTGTTCATGTCAATCATCACAAACGGTTCATCAAGGTGAACTATATGCCGTATATCACACACACACCTTGATCTGGCTGCCCATTTATGTTGTTCCGTCTCATTGCTAACAGTTCATATGGATCAACCGTATGCCCCTCGTCGCACACGCAACTAAATTCTGAACCATGTTTGATGTATCACTCATCACAAACATTTTGTATTTTTTTGACGGGTTTTTTACGTCACCGTTTGCGATTAATGCATTGCACACAGTTTCGTCAAAGGGTCTCTGATCGTAGTGTCACGTTAGCAGCATCCTGCATGAGTGAATGTTCGTTAAGTCTTATTGCTATTACTTTCTTCATGACTTATACATATTCCTCTGACTATGAGATTACGCAACTCCCGAATACTGGAGGAACACCTTGTGTTCTATCAAACGTCACAACGTAACTGGGTGATTATCAAGATGCTCTACAGGTGTCTTCGAAGGTATTTGTTGGGTTGGCATAGATCTAGATTAGGATTTGTCACTCCGAGTATCGGAGAGGTATCTCTGGGCCCTCTCGGTAATGCACATCATGATAAGCCTTGCAAGCAATGTGACTAATGAGTTAGTTACAGGATGATGCATTATGGAACGAGTAAAGAGACTTGCCAGTAACGAGATTGAACTAGGTATGATGATACCTACGATCAAATCTCAGGCAAGTTACATACCGATGACAAAGGGAATTACATATGTTGTCATTGCGGTTTGACAGATAAAGATCTTCGTAGAATATGTAGGAACCAATATGAGCATCCAGGTTCTACTATTGGTTATTGACCAGAGATTTGTCTTGGTCATGTCTACATAGATCTCGAACCCGTAGGGTCCGAATGCTTAACGTTCGATGACGATTTGTATAATGAGTTATGTGTTTTGCTGACTGAAGATTGTTCAGAGTCCCGGATGAGATGACGGACATGAAGAGTAGTCTCGAAATTGTTCAGAGGTAAAGATTGATATATTGGACGATGACATTCGGACACCGGAATGGTTCGGGTATATTTTTGAGAACCGAGGGGTTACCGGAACCCCCGGGGAAATATTGGGTCTTCATGGGCCATAAGGGAGAGGGGAGGCAGCCCACAAGGGTTGGCCATGCCCCCCTCCCATAGGGAGTCCGAATTGGACTAGGGGAGGGGGGCGCCCCCTTTCCTTCTCCCTTCCCTCTTTCCCCCTCCATGAGAAGGAAAAGGGGGGTCCTACTAGGAATGGAGTCCTAGTAGGACTCCCCCCTTGGCGCGCCCCTTGGTGGCCGGCCTCCTCCTCCCCTCCTTTATATACAGGGGCAGGGGGCACCCCAAAGCAAAATAGTTGTTCTCTTAGCCATGTGCGGTGCCCCCCTCCATAGTTTATTCCTCCGGTCATAGCGTCGTAGTGCTTAGGCAAAGCCCTGCGCGGATCACGTCACCACGCTGTCGTACTGGAGAAACTCTCCCTCGGCCCTCTGCTAGATCAAGAGTTCGAGGGACATCATCGAGCTGAACATGTGCTGAACACGGAGGTGCCATACGTTCATTACTAGATCGGTTGGATTGTGATGACGTTCGGCTACATCAACCGCGTTAACCTAACGCTTCCACTTTCGGTCTACGAGGGTACGTGGACACACTCTCCCCCTCTCGTTGCTATGCATATCCTAGATAGATCTTGCGTGGTTGTAGGATTTTTTTGAAATTACATGCTACGTGCCCCTACAGTGGCATCCGAGCCAGGTCTATGCGTAGATGATATGCACGAGTAGAACACATAGAGTTGTGGGCGATAATAGTCATACTGCTTACCACCAACGTCTTATTTTGATTCGGTGGTATTGTTGGATCAAGCGGCCCAGACCAACCATACATGACCACGTTCATGAGACCGGTTCCACCGACTGACATGCAACTTGTTTTGCATAAAGGTGGCTGGCAGGTGTCTATTTCTCCAACTTTAGTTGAATCAAATTTGACTACGGCCGGTCCTTGTTGAAGGTTAAAACGGCACACTTGATGAAAAATCGTTGTGGTTTTGATGCGTAGGTAAGAACGGTTCTTGCTAGAAGCCCGTAGTAGCCACGCAAAACTTGCGACAACAAAGTAGAGGACGTCTAACTTGTTTTTGTAGGGCATGTTGTGATGTGATATGGTCAAGACATGATGTGATATAAGTTATTGTATGAGATGATCATGTTTTGTAAAAGTTATCGGCAACTGGCAGGAGCCTTATGGTTGTCGCTTTATTGTATGAAATGCAATCACCATGTAATTGCTTTACTTTATCACTATGCGGTAGCGATAGTTGTAGAAGCAATAGTTGGCGAGACGGCAACGATGCTACGATGGAGATCAAGGTGTCAAGCCGATGACGATGGAGATCATGACGGTGCTTTGGAGATGGAGATCAAAGGCACAAGATGATGATGGCCATGTCATGTCACATATTTTGATTGCATGTGATGTTTATCTTTTATGCATCTTATTTTTCTTAGTACGGCGGTAACATTGTAAAATAATCCCTCACTAAATTTCAAGGTATAAGTTTTCTCCCTGAGTATGCACCGTTGCGACCGTTCATCGTGCCAAGACACCACGTGATGAGCGGGTGTCATAAGCTCTACATTCACATACAACGGGTGCAAGACAATTTTGCATATGTAGAGTACTCGGGTTAAACTTGATGAGCCTAGCATATGTAGATATGGCCTCGGAACACTAAGACTGAAAGGTTGAACACTAATCATATAGTAGATATGATGAACATAGAGATGTTCACCATTAAAAACTACTCCATCTCACGTGATGATCGGACATGGTTTAGTTGATATGGGAGTTCTTAAGTAATATGATTAATTGAACTTAAATTTATCATGAACTTAGTTCGATAGTTTTTGAATATCTATGTTGTTGTAGATCAATGGCCCCTTCTACTGTTCCCTTTAATTTTAATACGTTCCTAGAGAAATCTAAGTTGAAAGATGATGGTAGCAACTACACGGATTGGGTCTGTAACTTCAGGATTATCCTCATTGATGCACAGAAGAATTATGTCCTGGAAGCACCGCTATGGACAAGGCCTGCTGCAGGAGAAACTCCAGACGTTATGAACGTCTGGCAAGCTAAATTTGATGACTACTCGATAGTTCGATGTGCCATGCTCTACGGCTTAGAATCGTGACTTCAAAGACGTTTTGAACTTCATGGAGAATATGAGATGTTCCAAGAGTTGAAGTTAATATTTCAAGAAAATGCCCGAATTGAGCGATATGAAGTCTCCAACAAGTTCTATAGCTGCAAGATGGAAGAGAACAATTCTGCCAGTGAACACATACCTAGAATGTCTGGGTACCATAACCACTTGACTCAGCTGGGAGTTAATCTTCCTAATGATAGTGTCATTGACTAAGTTCTTCAACAACTACCAGCAAGCTATACAGGCTTCGTGATGAACTATAGTATGCAATGGATGGAAAATCCAATTCCCGAGTTTTTCGCAATGCTTAAGGATGCGATGTCATTGACTAAGTGTCGGATTTCGGGTTCCGGCAGACCCTTGAGGTTCGAACACTGGGGTGCACGCGGAGCTTTCGTCTCCTACCTACCTGCACCCCTCCGTCTTGCTAGGATCTAAACTAAGGAAAGAACAACACAAGAGACACAGGGTTTATACTGGTTCTGGCCACCGTTGTGGTGTAATACCCTACTCCAGTGTGTGGTGTGGTGGATTGCCTCTTGGGCTTATGATGATGAACAATACAAGGAAGAACAGCCTCACGAGTGTCTGTTCTTGGCTGGGGAGATGAACTGCTGGGAGGAGCTCAGTCGCCCTTCTCTCTCTCTCTCTCTCTTTTTGCCCTTGGTCCGTCCTCCCCCCTGTCTAGCGGGTGGCTGGTCCTATTTATAGGGGCCCTGGTCCTCTTCCCAAATATCGAGCAGGAAGGGAGCCAACAATGGCGGGTTAATTTGAAAGGGGACAGCTAGTACTAGCTATCCTGACAAAAGTAGTCTTCGCCTGCGCAAAGCTCTGGTGATGACGCCGTCTTGGGCTCCACGGTGACCTCCATCTCGTAGTCCTCCTGGTCTTGGTCTCGTTGCACCGAAATGGCAACCTTTCCCTGATGCCTCGGTACTCCGCGGCTGCGCTTGCCCCCCTTGCACCAAAGAGGGAAGGAGGACACTGCGCGGGCTGGCACCCGCCTGGAGCCCTCGGTCGTCATGGCTTGCGTCACGGGCACCTCGTGAGGTACCCCGCCTTGATCTCTCTGCCTCCTCGTGAGCCAGCCTGACGAGGCCGTGCCTGAGGAGGCTTCGTGTCGTCCACCCCGCGAGGCTTGGCCCCTCGCGAGGGTCTTGGGTTTGTGTTGGTGAAGATGGGCCGTGCTGGGCCTCCCTTCGAGCCACGCCACAGGCCGCAGGCAGGCAAGTCTGGGGACCCCCGTTCCCAGAACGCCAAGAGTAGCCCCCGGGCCCAAGGCGTGCCCGGACTTGGCCGTGCAAGGAGGCGGAAGGGCAAGGGCGAAGCACCGCGGGCCCTAACAGCTCGCGGCCTTGGCCGCCGCGTGGCGGCTGATTGGACGTGGGCGGCACTGTTCCCCCACGCCCTCCTTATTTTGTGCCATGCTAGGCGGGCCCGTAGTTGTACACAGCCCTTCCCCTTTTTGGTTGCTCGTGCGCCCTCTGTCCTTCCTCCACTCGAACTCCGGTTTCTGTTCTCAACTCAATCTTGAACCTTCCTCCCCCCTTCCCCTCGCCATGGCTCCGACGAAGAAGGGAAGAGGGAAGAAATCCGTGTCTCCGCCTTACCCGCCGCCGTTGGCGGCCCCCGCCGAGGGCTTCGGCAAGGTCAGCTTGGCCCTGGCCACCATCTTCAATGAATGCGGGAGGACGACGGCCTGGCCCGCATCCCACTTCTCCATCGATAGGATAGCCACCGAGGTCCCGTATTTTGCCGACGCCCTGTGGGCGGGTCTGGTTCCTCCTTTTTCTGATTTCTTCAATGCCGTGCTTTCCCATTATCAGATCCACATGATGCATCTGGGTCCTGAATCCATCACTCTCCTTTTGGTCTTCGCCTTTGTTTGCGAGGCTATGATGGGCATCCTTCCTTCGCTTGCCTTGCTGCGCCACTTCTTCTCACTGCGCCTTGTTGACCCTACCCAATGTTGGGCGTGTGTGAGCTTCATTGCAGCGCTTGAGACGGCGTCCTCTGGGATTGACTTCAAGCTCCCTCCGCCCGCGGCTGAGTTTCACGAGCGGTGGCTGTATGTGGATGCTGGGGTGCCCAGCCCCCTGCTGTCGGAGCCAACTTCACCTGCTGTCCCCAATTCGGGCTGGGGCCAGGAGACGGTTGAGAGCCCCCGGCTCGTCTTCGTCTGGCACCGCTTCGCGTTCTTGAGGTCGCTTGGCACGACAGCACCCAAGGTGATGAAGGAGTTCCTGCTACGCCGCGTTGCTCCTCTCCAGCGTCACTCCCATCGGATGTGAGCCTTCAGCGGGTGCGATGATCGTATGAGGTTCCAGGAAGAGGACCTGACGCCTGAAGTGCTGAGGACGGTGCTCTTGACCCTGACGAGGGACCCCAACCCTGGCAGTATCCAGCAGGGAGGGGCCTTGCTGTACCTCTGCTAGAGCGGGAGCGATTTCATGAGGCAGATGGCTATCTTCGATGAGTGGGGGCCGTGCCCCGCCGGCCTTCAGGGGCCTCGCGAGAACCCAGTGGTGGTGACTGCCCTTCTAGTCGGCCAAGGCGACTCTTCCTCAAGTGGCGGAGCAGGGAGGCACGAGGCGCCAGAGGCCGAGGGGGCTCCCGGCGGCGTGACAGCGCTGGGCGAGGCTCATGAGGAAGCAGTTATCGGGGCCTGTGCCGCCGAGGTTGAGGGTGACAAGCAGCTGCCCTCCGCGCCTATGATCGAGGCCACTGAGGCTCCGGCGGCTTCTCTTGGTGAGGCGATTGGCAGCGCACGTCAGGCAGGCGCCCCTGACGCAGATTGCCTTGACGCTCCATCTTCGTCGTTGGTTGATCCCTGCACCCGACTCTTAGGCCGCTTCCGCGTGGACTTTGAGGCCCTCCGGAAGAGAACGGAGGACCAGGGCGACGATTACCCTTGTCGCCTGCTGAAGCATAGGAAGTACTTCGCCACTAACAAGTAAGCCTTCTCCTTTCCCAGCTCCCGATCCTTCTGTTGCTCTTACTGACCATTGCTCTGCAGGCCCCTTCCAGCCGAGCTTGCGGAGACGGCTGAGGAGCCGTCCCCCTTGGCCTCGCCCCCTCCATCGTCCTCAAGCGCTCCAAACAGTGGAGCCCTTGTGGTGAGGGCGATCGACGAGGTGAGCCGTCCCGAGGCGTATTGTGGCCCCGCGCGCCTCGCGATCCTTCGCGGGCCTTCTCGTGGCATAACCAGCCTGCCATTGGCTGAGGTGCTTCCTGCGCTCTTCACCTGGGGACGGGCTGGCCCCAGGCCGGGCGTCTGACATGGCGTGCCCGGCCGTCGCGAGGGTGCCAGCCCCCAGCCCCCAGCCCAGAGGGGGGGTGCTGACTCGCGGCCCCCGGCGCTTGCTTGGGGCAGATGGTGGTGTGGAAGACGTGCTTGAGCGCGCTCGGGAGCATCGCGCCCTTCGCCAAGGATTCCTTCGGAGGGCGGCTGACGTGGTAAGCCTGCTTGGAGAGGAGCTTGCCGATGAAGACGCGCGCCTTGAGGCCGAGGGTCTGCGCCTGGCTGCAGAGAGGCGTGAGCTGGAGGGCGCCATCGCCCTCGCGCGCCGTCAGCGCGATCTTGATGACGCAGAGGCCAAGGCGTCGCTGGTGGCCTCTCGGGAGGCCCGATCTTGGGCCGCTAAGGAGGCTCGGGAGGTTGACCGGCGGAGAACGGCGGCAGAGGAGCGGGCTCGGGAGCTCATGGCCTCGTGCCACTCGCTGGAGGAGCAGGTGGAGCTGCACGAGGCAGCCCTCGCGTCGATGAAGGTGGCCTCCGGCGACTCAGCAGAGCTCCAGAAGCGTGAGGAGGCGCTGACGCTGGAAGCCGCCGAACGTACCCGTGAGTACGAGCGCCTGGAGACGAGGGAGCGCTTGGTGACGCAGGCGGAGGATGATGTTGCTGCACAGGAAGCCCACGTCCAGGACGTCGAGTGGCCATGGCGCATTTGAACCTCGAGCACGAGTTCGAGGAGAAGCTGGGGTTGATCCAGGCCGAAGCTGAAGGCAGGACTGCTGCCTTGAGGGCCAAGCTGGAGGAGGCGACACGGCGGGCCGACGCTTTCCGGGCCGCTCTTGAGGTGTCGCAAGGTGAGTTAACCGCCTCCCAGGCAGAGGTGCTCCTTCTCCGCCAGCGGGTGGAGGAGGCTAAGGTCGTCGCGGGCCAGAATGCAGACGAGATCCGTCAGCGGCGGATCCTGGAGCATGAGCACGGCCCCATGCTTGCCACGCTCTGGGAGAGAGCCAACGCAGCCTTGGGCAACATCTGCGAGGTGGCTGTTGGCGAGCCGCACGCAGTCAACTATGCTGGCAATCTTTAGTTCTTCACTGACGTGGTGACGCAGCTGGAGGCGCGGTCGGTCAGGGCTGACAGGTTGGTGGAGGAGAGGAGCCGCGCCCTGCTTAAGCGCGCCTTTTCTCGCGTCTTCAGCCACCTCCGGAACATGGATCCCCACTTTGATTTTGACGCCGCCATCGCCCCAGTCCACCGGGCCATCTGAGGCGACCTGGCACACTGGATGGAAGACAATGTGGAGGCTCTTATCAGGGCCTTTGCTTTGGACAACGACGACGCGATCGTGGCGGCCAGCAAGGGCGGCGTGGTGAACGGCCCTAACGCCGCTGACGGCGACGCGGACAGTGACGGCGGTATCAGCGACGCCAGCAACGTCTCGGGTGGAGCTCCTGAGAACGCATTGGGGGATTCATCCGACTGATTGTGCATCGCTCCTACTTCCTTACCCTGCATGAATAGAACTCAGGTTTCAGCCTGATTGTAGTGAGAGCATTTTGAAGGGGGAGCCCCTTATGTAAAACTTGTGTTCATCGTATTAGTAGACGCGACATTGCCCATGCGCCCGCGCCAAGTGGTTGGCCCAAGCGATGCGCCCACGCCAAGTGGTTGGCCCAAGCGATGCGCCGGTCGGCTAGTTTACCTTTGTCCCGTGCTGGCCCTGAGGCAGCCTGTCGGAGGTTGTGGTGTCTTGAGTGTTCCCTGACTGGGTTCGTAGGATCTGCAGTAAAACACCCTCCTGAGAGGTCACGTCCGCGGCAGTCTGGGCTGCGCGCAAGCTAGGCCCGTCCTGGCTCGCGAGGGGCTTGCGAGGGGACGCAGCTGAGGCGAAGCGGTAACCAAAACGCGAGAAATTGCTCGAACGAGACTAAGCACCCCTTCCTTGAACACACGCAAATCTCAAATTCGAATCCAACTTGAATCCAGCGGGGGAAAGCGACAACCAAAGGGAAGAGCAACGAAAGCAAACAAAAGGCCGCGTCTGGCACCTAGTCTAGTCTTGGACGTCTTCTCACCAGCGCGGAGCTAAGTGCTGCCACTGGGCATGGGAGGGAGCCCCAGGGCCTAGGCCGGCACCCCTGAGACTCCGGGGCGTGTACAGCCCCACTCATTATTACGTGAGAGTGTCACGGGGCGGCAAGCTTCACAGGCACTGGGCCTTCTTCACAGGTACTGGCCTTGTTTCATATCGCCAGATGAGGGCCCCACCTTGCGCCACACTCTAGTGCCATCAACGACGACCGGAAACCAGGACGCCGCCGATGGGGTAGAGCGGTCGCCAGCGGTTCCCCCGACGACCACGGGTCCTCCGCCGGGGGCAGGATCCGAGGCACCTCCCCAGCGGAGGGCCTACCTCCTGAGAACACCTTGCTCCGAATGCCGCGGTGGTGATGTCGGATCCCGGCCCCTCTCCTGCAGCCCCCTGCGCCCTCCTCCCGAGGGGCAGGAGACTGTGGGAGCGGGGCAGCTGCTCGCTATGGCGACCTACACCTCCTGCGATCCATGGTTAGCGTATACCTGCTCCTGAAGAATTAGCGGTACCCGATAATCGTTGCCCCCGGCGCGGCCAGTAGGACCGTCCCGGGGCTCCCGGAAAGGCTCAGCTTCTGGTGCCTCGTCCCCCAGCCAGGGCTGAGGAGTGAGCCTTGTTCGCTCTCGTGTGGGTGTCCTTGGTCCATCATGAGGGGCACGTATTCCTCCGGCACCGTCATCCCAAATGCCACGCCGTAATGCCCCGCATGCCACGCGGTCCTGCCTAACGCGCCCACCGTGGGGTGGCAGCGCGGCCGCCCACTGGGGCCGCGGGTCGCGTCGAGTCCTTCTTCTTCGCGGACCGGGAGCGGGGGCAGTGCCACCGCCGGTCCGGCGCTGACAGCTTCGCTGGCGTCGGAGTAGCCTTGGAGCCCGCGGGCGCGCGTGGAGCCCCCGCGCGGGCCGCCCTGGGCTTGAGATGGGAGCTGGGTGGAGAAGGGGTGAGCCCCCGAGGCGGTGAAGCCCAGGAGCTCTGCCACTTGCTCCAGCAGCACGTCGTGGCCGCCCTCCAGCAGCCTGCACCGCAGTAGCTCTCGGGCCACTGTGAGCACGGCCCTCGAGTTCGCCTGCTCCCTGCGAGTGTACAGCGTCGTGGTCGCGGCATGATTGGAGGCCCTTGCTGCCGACCGCAGCTGCCGCGGCGTGAGAGCTGTCGAAGCCTGTCCGCGTCGCCCGCGGCCCGCAGCGCCCTGCGGACCGCGAGCTGCCTAGGGCACGGGGTCGCCCGAGGCAAGCAGCTCTATGCAGGCGGGCCACGCCGCCCACGGATCTGGGTTGCCTGCCTGGTCGCCGGACATGGTGATGACGACACAACGGGGCACGAAGCGGTAGAAGGTGGACTCTGGCGCACCCCTACCTGGCGCGCCAAATGTCGGATTTCAGGTTCCGGCAGACCCTTGAGGTTCGAACATTGGGGTGCGCGCGGAGCTTTCGTCTCCTACCTACCTGCACCCCTCTGCCTTGCTAGGATCTAAACTAAGGAAAGAACAACACAAGAGACACATGGTTTATACTGGTTCGGGCCACCGTTGTGGTGTAATACCCTACTCCAGTGTGTGGTGTGGTGGATTGCCTCTTGGGCTGATGATGATGAACAATACAAGGAAGAACAGCCTCGCGAGGGTCTGTTCTTGGCTGGGGCGATGAACTGCAGGGAGGAGCTCAGTCGCCCTTCTCTCTCTCTCTCTCTCTCTCTCTCTCTTTCTTTTTGCCCTTGGTCCGTCCTCCCCCCTGTCTAGCGGGTGGCTGGTCCTATTTATAGGGGCCCTGGTCCTCTTCCCAAATATCGAGCTGGAAGGGCGTCAACAATGGCGGGCTAATTTGAAAGGGGACAGCTTGTACTAGCTATCCTGACAAAAGTAGTCTTCGCCTGCGCAAAGCTCTGGTGATGACGCCGTCTTGGGTTCCACGGTGACCTCCGTCTCGTAGTCCTCCTGGTCTTGGTCTCGTTGCACCGAAATGGCAACCTTTGCCTGATGCCTCGGTACTCCGCGGCTGCGCTTGCTCCCCTTGCACCAAAGAGGGAAGGAGGACACTGCGTGGGCTGGCACCCGCCTGGCGCCCTCGGTCGTCATGGCTTGCGTCACGGGCACCTCATGAGGTACCCCGCCTTGATCTCTCCGCCTCCTCGTGAGTCAGCTTGACGAGGTCGTGCCTGAGGAGGCTTCGTGTCGTCCGCCCCGCGAGGCTTGGCCCCTCGCGAGGGTCTTGGGTTTGTGTTGGTGAAGATGGGCCGTGCTGGGCCTCCCTTCAAGCCACGCCGCAGGCCGCAGGCAGGCAAGTCTGGGGACCCCCGTTCCCAGAACGCCGACAGTAGCCCCCGGGCCCAAGGCGCGCCCGGACTTGGCCGTGCAGGGAGGCGGAAGGGCAAGGGCGAAGCACCGCAGGCAGGCAAGTCTGGGGACCCCCGTTCCTAGAACGCCGACAAAGATGGAAGAGAACAATTCTGCCAGTGAACACATACCCAGAATGTCTGGGTACCATAACCACTTGACTCAGCTGGGAGTTAATCTTCCTTATGATAGTGTCATTGACTAAGTTCTTCAACACCTACCACCAAGCTATACAGTCTTCGTGATGAACTATAATACGCAATGGATGGAAAATCCAATTCCTGAGTTTTTCGCAATGCTTAAGGATGCGGAGGTAGAAATCAAGAAGGAGCATCATGTGTTGATGGTTAACAAGACCACTAGTTTCAAGAAAAAGGGCAAAGGGAAGAAGGGGAACTTCAAGAAGAATAGCAAGCAAGTTGCCGCTCACGGGAAGAAGCCCAAGTCTGGACCTAAGCCTGAAACTGAGTGCTTCTACTACAAAGGGACTGGTCACTGGAAGCAGAACTACTCCAAGTATTTGGCGGATAAGAAGGATGGCAAAGTGAACGGTATATTTGATATCCATGTTATTGATGTGTACCTTACTAATGCTCATAGTAGCGCCTGGGTATTTGATACTGGTTCTGTTGCTCATATTTGCAACTCGAAACAGGGGCTACAAATTAAACGAAGATTGGCCAAGGACAAGGTGACGATGCACGTCGGAAATGGTTCCAAGGTCGATGTGATCCCCGTCGGCACGCTACCTCTACATCTACCTTCGGGATTAGTTTTAGACTTGAATAATTGTTATTTGGTGCCAGCGTTGAGCATGAAAATTATATCTGGATCTTGTTTGATGCGAGACGATTATTCATTTAAATCAGATAATAATGGTTGTTCTATTTATATGAGTAATATCTTTTATGGTCATGCACCCTTGATGAGTGGTCTATTTTTATTGAATCTCGATTGTAGTGATACACATATTCATAACATTGAAGCCAAAAGATGCAAAGTGAATAATGATAGTGCAACTTATTTCTGGCACTGCCGTTTAGGTCATATTGGTGTAAAGCACATGAAGAAACTCCATGTAGATGGACTTTTGGAATCACTTGATGCTTGCGAACCATGCCTCATGGGAAAGATGAGTAAGACTCCGTTCTCCGGAACAACGGAGCGAGCCACTGACTTATTGGAAATAATACATACTGATGTATGTGGTCCGATGAGTGTTGAGGCTCGCTATGGGTATCTTTATTTTCTGACCTTCACAGATGATTTGAGCAGATATGGGTATATCTACTTAATGAAACATAAGTCTAAAAAATTTGAAAACTTCAAAGATTTTAGAGTGAAGTGGGAAATCATCGTAACAAGAAAATAAAGTTTCTACAATCTGATCGTGGAGGTGAATATTTGAGTTACGAGTTTGGTCTTCATTTCAAACAATGTGGAATAGTTTCGCAACTCACGCACTACAAGAATCAGGAACTTTGCCGTCAGCCAGGGTGGATGACAAAGGCACACATGGAGGACGGCAAAGACCTTTGCCGTCAGCCAGCTGACGGCAACACGTTGGGCTGAACAGGCTACGACAAAGGCTTCTTTTCTGTCTGCTGGCGGATGGCAAAGATACACAGGTCTTTGCCGTCCGCCAGCTAATGGCAAAGAGCCTAGACGGTACACATGTCAGCTTAGGCCCGTTAAGGGGTTAATGGCGTGCATTTTCGTCGACTGGCGGACGGCAAAGACCTTTGTATCTTTGCTGTCAGCCAGCGGATGGCAAATAGCATTGAATCATTGCCGTCGCCTAGCGGAAGGCCAAGCATGCCACGTGGCAGCACCTGGGGGGCTGGCCTATTTTGTAGCTTTGCCGTTAGCTGGCTAACGGCAAATATTAAACGTTCTTTGCCGTCCGCTGGCGGACGACAAAGCAACAAAATAGGCATCCTACTACCCCAGGTTGCACAAGTAGCCGACACATGGCATGTTTGCCATTCGCTAGCTAATGGCAAAGCTCTTTGCCGTCCACCAGCAGACGGCAAAGAGTCTATATATCCCCTGTTTTTCTTGAAATCATTCAATTTGACAGAATTTCACATATATATATACACACATACACACACATATGAAAATACTTTCGACAAGCATACCAACACATATACATACCAAATCATATCCCTGCCATATGGATATGATCATCCAACACATATACATAGCAAATGGTTTCATCCAACACATATACACAGCCAACAAATCCAACAACAAGCATACAATGGTTTCATCCATCCATACATATATAGGTAGCAAGTTTGACATTGTTCATCGTACGAAATCAAAACAAGAAGGAAGCATAAAAGAGAAGAGTAGACTCCATCAGCGCAAGCTTCCTCATCTAAAGAAAAATTTTAAATTGGGAAAGAAGCAAGTTAGAATAAGAAGACTATCTAGAAAAAGAGGAAGAAGAAGAAGAAGAAGAGGAAGAAATAGAAGAAGAAGAAGAAGAAGAAGAATTTTTCTTCTCTTTCTTTTTCTCCTCTCCTCTATTTTATCTTCTTCTTCTAACTAAGGTAGGTAAAATGCCATTTTATTGCTAAGCTTGGTAAAAATGCTATGTGTAGGTCATTTTAGAGCTAAGCTAGGTAAATAGGTCATTTTGGAGCTTACTAAGGTTATTATGTCATTTTCGAGGAAAGTAAGGTAAGTCTATATCATTTTGGAGTTAACAAAGATTATCAAGACATTTTTGAGGAAAGAAAGCTAAGTATAGCTCATTTTTTGTCTAACTTAGGTAGTTATTCTATTTAGGAGGAAAGTAAGCTAAGTATGCATTTGTTAAGCAAAACACTAGAGAAAACTTACCCTCATCACAACTAATGCGATGAAGATCGCAACTAAGGTAAAGATTGATCCAACGACATACTGATACCAAGACTCATTATCATTGGCATATTTTCTAATCTTCTTAAGCTTCAGGCGCATTGCATCCATCTTCAAGTGCATTGCATTCATCTTCATCTTGTGATCATTTACGACATCGGCCACATACAACTCCAATGTCATCTTCTCCTCTTCAATTATTTTAATTTTTTCTTTCAAATACTTATTTTCTTTTTCAACTAAATTTAACTTCTCCACAAGAGGGTCGGTTTAAAATTCCGGTTCACATACCTCCTAGATTAAAATATCTCTATGTCAACTTGATGGCCATAATTGTCATAAATGAGAAATGCAACAAATAGTTATGAAAGAGGATGTACCACATATGAATCATAAAGCGGGCGAGGGCCAACGTGGACGGACATCAAGACCATGGAACTATGTATAATAAACAATCATACAATGTAAGAAAAATATACAAGTAACTATATAAATCATGCAATCATACAAGTAACTATATAAATCAAGTACAACTTAAAAAATTGAATACCTAATCATAATCTGGTTCAGTAAATGCTTCGGGATCAATAAATGCATCATCATCATCACTATCAGTAAAGACGTTCTCATTATCATCATTAATAAATGCATCATCATCATGTGGAAGGCCACCTCTACGTAATATGTCAATCATTGACACGTCACCCACAGCAGTAAGCTCTTCTAATTCAGGCTCTTCTTATTCCGGCTAAGGGGTGAAGTCGGGTTCACTGTCGCTGTCTACTTCAATGTTCTGGGGTGAATTAGAGCGGTTCTTGAAACTTTTTTGGAAAGATGCATTTCTTGGAAGAATTCTCCTTCATATGTGTCTGGGTTAATGTGAGGTGCATAATCATCTTAATTGGGGGGAGGTGGTCTAACATGTGGCGACACTTCATAAAAAACATCCTAACCAAAGATTAGGATCACTTTGACACGCCCACGGTAGATAGAAAACTTGGGTTGCCTGTTGAGCCATAATATAGACATCGGGAACATCCAAATGGCTGCTTTGATTGACTTCCACTAGCTCTATATGTTCATGAGTCCTTCTAGTCTCCTTCAGTTGGAACCAATAACATTTGAAGACTACGACGTTTGGTGGGTTTGCACCATAGAATTTAAGTTCATAAATTGCTTCAACTCTTCCATAATACTCAGTATCTCCTTCGGCGATAGTAGAGACACAACAATTTTTAAACTTTCGGTCGGCCATAGATAGCACTTTGCCATAGGTACGAAAGCGATACCCGTTGATGTCGTATTTGTCAAATTAACAGACCTTATAGTCAAAACCATTAGCGACTTGTCTCAGTTTGGCGTCCATAAGCTCTAAATTAGCCTACAAGTTCAATACGAAAGGGGTTATTGCATTAGCCACAAATTAGATGAAGAAATGAAATTGTCTAATGGAAATTACCGTTTATTTGAACCAAGAGATGAAACCGGGATAGCTGCGTCCATGATTTGCCAGAAGCTCATACTCTTCGACGAAATCCTTTTGGATCACCTCTCCATACGAGAATACGGCGACGTATTGAATGTATCAAATTTATCTACGAATAAGAGTAGTTTAAAGGAATTAGAAGTTATGAAATAATGTACCGAGAACTTATTCGATGTACGGCCACACTTCTGTTAGGTTGGTGAAGATATACGACGAAATGATCTACCATTCTTCGAAATCCAACGTTAAGGAATTAGAAGCACTGACTGGTGCAAGATCCCCTTTGAATAGGCTGAGGTTGGATCCACCCTTTTTAGGTTCGTCAGCATTGTATCGAGCCTTTGCATTATGCAAATGACAATTTTTGGCTTCATAGTGTGTTGTCACGAAGTTTGTCAGCTCCTCAGCAATGAATGCCTCAACCATCAATGCTTCAATTCTATGTTTATTTTTACATTTTGCTCGTAGCATCTTGTGCATCCTCTCAGTGGCGTAGCACCAATGATTTTGCACAGGCCCCCCCCCCCCCAATCTTGCCTCGGTTGGGAGATGCAAAATCAAGTGCTGCATTGGATTATAGAAGCCCGGTGGAAAGATCTTCTCTAACTTGGAGATCAACTCCGGCGCCAACTCTTCTATATCTTCTAGAAGGCCAAGCGATAGTTCTTTCGCACATAGAACATGGAAGAAATAGCTCAGCTCTGCCAGTACTAGCCATTCATCCTCAGGGATGAAGCCACGCAACATCACCGGCATTACTCGCTCAATCGATATGTGCCAATCATGATTCTTGAGACCAGATATCTTCAATTTCTCAAGACTCGTTCCCCTCTTTAGATTCACTGCATACCCACCGGGGAACATCAACTTATGTTGCACCCACAAGATAATTTCCCTCATAGTTGGCCTTCCAAGATTGAACCATGCCTTTGGCTTCGTCCAATTCTGCTTTCCTTTCAGTTCTTTCATGTTTTGTAACGGCATATCACGTAGCGCCTCCAGATCGACTCTAGCCTTAGTATTATCCTTTGACATCCCATCTACGCCGAACAATGTATGAAAAAGTGCCTCGGCGATATTCTTCTCAGTGTACTTCACGTCGATGTTGTGTGGGCAAAGGAGGTCTTCGAAGTAAGGTAGATCCCACAAGGATGTCTTGTGATTCCTGGCGTGTTACGAATTATACCCCTTGAAATACCCTGGATGCTCTGGATCTGGCTCGAGAGCGTCTAACTGATCTAGTGTCTCTTGGCCTATCAACGCAGGTGGTGCAGAGTTTTTGACAACTCTACCTCTGATGCAGTTCTTCTTGTCTTTCCTGAACTTATGGCTAGGATCCAGGAACTGTCTATGCATCTCGAAGCAAGAAAACTTGCGACTGGCCTGAAGCCAACGAAACTCCAGAGCTCCCATGCATGTGGGGCACGGGAACCTTCCATGCACACACCAGCCAACGAATAGCGCATACGCCGGCAAGTCATGGGACGAGTACATGTACCAGACACGCATTATGAAGTATCGTTTGCTAAAGGCATCGTATGTCTTGAACCCATTATCCCAGGCTTCTTGAAATTCGTCCTTCAGCGGCTGCATGTACACATTCATAATCTTCCCTGGATAGTTGTGCCCTGGAATTATCAACGTCAGGAAAATGTTCTTTCTATGCATAATCTGTCCCGGGGGGAGATTGAGTGGAAAGACAAATACGGGCCAACAACTGTATTGGGCTGCCGCCAGACCAAACATACTGAACCCATCCGTGCCGATGCTGACTTGAGGATGCCTCGGATCTGCCGCTTTGTCATCATGTAATGCATCAAAGCTCTTCCATGCTTCACCGTCCGATGTGTGCACCATCATCAGCTTCCCATCTACATCTAGCTGGGTTCTTTTGCCCGTTTTGTGCCATGTCATCTGTCTTGCCGTCTCTTCGACCATGAGAAGACGTTGAAGTCTTGGTATGATTGTCATATACCGAAGAACATTAACGGGGATTTTGGTCTGCATCTTCTCACTCATACCGTTGTCTACCACAGCATACCTGGATGACATGCAAATGGGACAATAGTTCAAGTCCGCATACTAAAGCCTAAATAAGACACATCCTTTCTCACAGGCATGTATGTTCTCATAGGGCATCTTAAGAGCACAGAGAATTTTGTCTGACTACTACAAGTTTGCAGGTAGTACATGGCCTTTGGGTAGAAAACGTCCAAATATTATCATAATTGCGTCATAGCATTCTCTGCCCAAGTTGAATTGAGCCTTCTGACCATTATTTGTGAGATGGCATCCAGCTGACAAAGCTCGGTGTGCTCGTGGAGAGGACGTTTTGAAGACTCAAATATTTCATTGAAGGCCTTTGCAGATTCCTCCATCTCATCGTCCGAGTGCCGAGCATCATCAAAGTGTCACACTATGTCTTTCATCCCGGTACCATGCTCGTGGGTGCCACGACGAAGCACCTTAGCTTTGGCACATTGGGAAGACTCGCCATGAAATGTCCACACCGTATAATCTGGCGTAAAACCCCACTTCTGCAGGTGTTTGCCCATTTCATCCTCTGTCCTCTTTGTGCCAATTGTTGCACCCGGCGCAGGGGCACCATGTTGTCCTCTGGCCATTTGCAAATGCAGCTCTCGGAAACCCCTTGGTTTTTGTTAACCATTCAGTGGTCATGTCTTTCTGACTAGTGTGACCGGTGTACATCCACACACGATCAGTCATCTTGCCTAGCTAATGGACATATAAGAAATATATATATATATATATATCAGCATGAATATATTCATCAGTTAAAGGAGTTCGTCACTTTTATTACGTCCATGCAACCTAGTTGCTAATAGGTAAAGATAGGTCCTAATCCCACCCGAGTATCTGTAGATTGGGTTCGTTTTCCCATGCTCTGCTCCAGATCCGACGCAAAATTTCGGCAGCTCCTCCCTGCTGTTCTCCTGATACACGTCTCAGCAATAAGTAGATAGGATGTCTACCCAGAGAACAACAGGGAGGCACTGACAAAATTCTGCATCGGATCCGGAGAAGAGCATATGGGAAAACGAACCCAATCTACACATACTTGGGCTGTCCATGGATAATGTTGGACAATTCAAAAGACTCACGGTTATAAATATGCAAATGCATGCATATTTATAGATATAACCCTTTCGAATGGGAGACGCATAATGGTCACGCATACTGATGATTGAAGATACCTATAGCTAGCAAGTTTCATCAGCATGAAGACCGGAACAGAGCAAAACAAGGGAGGGGAGGAGATGTCATTTATGCTAACCCACGAACGCAGGGGCGGAGCTCATCGAACCCTCGCAATGACAAAAAAGTTGCACATTTAAATTGAAAGATGAGTTTCATAGCAATATTGTTTTTTCGTCAACCTAACTAAATATGTACAACAGGTCGAGCGGGTTAGGGGTTCCTCGGTGTCGATACAACCCTAAATAGAAACTACCATCTCAAGATACATGAGGCGCTCGGCATTGAACACTAGATCCACGTCTCACAAGTGACGCCGGTGCCCGGCGTCCCGCAACAATAGTTCTGGTGGCCGTTGACGGTTGAACACCTTGGCAAATGTTTCTGGCAGCCTCTGCCATGAGGATTAAAGCCATTTTTTGAAATTTCAAACAACCAAACCAACTTGAGTCAGTTTGGGTGTTTCAAGTTTCAACACTTAGCATTCAATCGTCATCTTTGAGGCTGCTAGACAAATTCGCAATGGTGTTCGACGGCCATCGAGACCGAGAACTGTTGCTGCGGGATGTAGGAACCCTGTGTCACTTGTGGGACATGGATGTAGTATTCGACACCGACGGCCACATGTATCGACTGACGATACTTGCTATTTAGGGTACCATCGATACTAAAAAACCGCCTAACCCGCTCGTCCCCAGTAAACTAAATTAGCATGCATTCAATAAGAAAAACTACACCATCTCTTGCATCCGCACATCTTCGAATATTATCACTAATACATCTCGAATAGTATCATACGTATAGCATCCCTAATACAGCTAGAACCGTAGTGAACGAGTGGTATCAGCGCGGGCGGTGGACACCCAAAGAGAAGGAACCATCACAGGATTATAGCTCCAATGAGATCCGTGAAGAACCTGCCAGGCATTGTCCAACCTGCCCTCCAACGCAACCATGTAGCGACGGACGTGCTCGTCCTCCTCGCCGACACGATGATCTAGCACCTCCGCGGTGTCCGAAAGCCTCGGCACCGTCACTGGCCCATGCGAACGCCACCAAACAAAGTTCGGGTCAACGACGGGCTGGCTCCACACCAACATGCGCCCCCCGAAAGGTAGAACCTCCTAGTACTAGCCCGGCGGAGCCCAGTCTTGGACATGGCCCGTCTGATAAGCAGGCCTCCTCCGCCGAGTCGACGACGTGGATGCGCGATTGGCATCATCGACGTCGAAGAGGGAATAAATATTTGAACTAAAAATAACAACAAATTTCACATGTTCAAAATAAACCAGGAACTTAACCTAAAGTGAACTAAACTAAACCTAAACTAACTAAACTAAACCTAAACTAAACAAGAAACTTGACCTAAACTAAACTAAACTAAACCTAAAGTAAACTAACTAAACTAAACAAAACATAAATTAAATTATACTAAACCTAATTAAACTAAATCTCAAAAAATGAAAAAAATGAAAATGTCTCACCTTGGAGCGGCCGAGCGGCCGGGGCGGCGAGGCGGCGCGGGGCAGCGAGGCGGCGCGACAGGGCGGTCCAGCGGGGCGGCCGGGGCGGGGCGTGTCGGCGTTCTGGGAACGGGGGTCCGAAGACTTGCCACCTGCGACCCACAGCGTGGCTCCTCCAGTGGCCTGGTACAGTCCATCTTCACCAGCAAATAATCAAGACCCTCACGAGGGGCCGAGCCTCGTGAGGCAGACGACGCAAGACCTCCTCAGGGCGGCCTCACTAGGCTGGCTTGCGAGGGGTGGAGAGATCAAGGAGAGGGGCACCTCACGAGGTTCCTGTGACGCAAGCCATGACGACCAAAGCCAAGCAGGCAACAGACGGGTGCCAGCGCGCATTGTATTCATTTCCTCTTTGGTGCTAAAGGGGCAGGCGCAGGCGACGAGTCGGGAGGCATCAGACAAAGGTTTCCATATCGGTGCAACAAGACCAAGACCAACAAGACAGCAGGATGGAGGTCATCATAGAGCCCAGGACGGTGGCACCACCAGAGCCTTTGGCAGGCGAAGACCATCTTTTGTCTGGATAACTTGTACTAGTTGTAACGCCCCGAGACTGATGCGCCAGCTGTCTTCCAGTTATTCGTTGTTGTTGCCGTGTCATTCGATTGCGTGTTGCATCTTGCCATGTCATCATGTGCATTGCATCATCATGTTTTAAAAAAAACTTGCATCCGTCCGGGTTCCCACGTTCTTTCTGTTGTCCGTTCTGAGCCCAGACACACTTGCACCCACCCGCGGCACGTCCAGAATAGTATTTTATAAGTGGACAGGAAATGTTCTCGGAATGGGAGGAAAGTTGGCGTGCGGTGTTGTTTTGTTGTAGGTAGACCGCCTGCCAAGTTTCATCGCATTCGGAGCTCGTTTGATAGCCCAACCGTTAAACTATAGCGGCATTATAGACGGTCTATCGTCGGACGTTTTCGGTCTCCGGAAACCGTGTCGGGCTGCATCTCTCCCCTTTTCTCTCAGACCAACCCGCTCTTCACAATCCACTAGATCCAACCTAACCTCTCTCGTCAGCCCGCGGTCCTCCTCGCGCGCGCGTCCGAAAGCTGTCCCGGACCCGACCCGGACTGTCGTCACCGTTGGATCCGGATCATCCCCAAACATCTACAAAACGTCTCCATTTTCTTAATTGAGCTTCCTAGCCTAGTTATTCGCGACCGTCCGATTACGATCGGAGGGACGAGGTAGACCCTAAACTAAATTCATCTGTATATTTATAGCCCAACCCTAGATCCTAGGGAGATGTCCCATCTCGCGGCCACTCCACCAAGATCCTCTCGGGATCCCCTCCCTCGATCCCCGCAGCCTCCTCCCACCTCTCTTCGAATCCAGATCCAGCCAAGATATATCCTCCACGACCCTCTCCCTCGTTTTGCGGGCTTGACCAATCGGTCGCCCGAGCCCCGTGCTCCTCCATCCCACCTCGTCGGCTGACGACCGACACCGTCGCCGGTGACCACGAGTCCAGCCCCGCGACTCTCCACCAGTTACTCCTGCCGTCGTCCCCGACGAGCAGTTCTGCCAGCGTCCACCAACAGGCCAGGTCGCCTCCCCTGCTTTATCCCTTCTCCATCCTTCTCTCTTCTCTGATCTCTCTCTCTGACCAGGAGCCACGAAGGACCCCGACGCCATGCTCGCGCTCGATCTGCTCCAAGGCGTGCCGCTCCGCCAAGTTTCCTCGCCTGCGGCTTCCCATGGAGCGCCAGGTATAATTGCAGCACCTCGTCGCCGCCCAAGTCCATCACCCCGCCAAGCACCTCGCCCTTGCCTCGCGCTCCTCTTCTTCCTCGTTTTCCTTGCGCTGCTGCTGACCCGTCTGCCACTGCTGTTTGACGCCACAGGGCTCGTAGCCGACCTCCCCTGCCGCCTGGACAAGTCCGGCCTCCCGCAGCACCTTTCGTCCCTGACCGCGGTCGCGCCGCCGATCGCCAGCAAACCAGCAGGGAGCCTCCATCACCGTTAGCCTTGTCGCCGGCCTGCTACCTCCATTCCTCCTCGAGTCCCCTGCCTGGATCCATGCCGCCCCGGCCTTCAACGCGCCATCGCCGGAGCCCTCCTGCGGCCGCTCCCCTGTTTTCCCTGTGTTGAACGTCAGGAACTGCTGCGTCGACTGCCTATCTCGCGTGAAGCCCAACTCCATCAGCGCGTTGACCGCGTCGCTGCCCAAGCCGCCTGCTGTTTTCCGCCGAGGCCGCGTCAGGCCCAGCCAGCGCCCGCCGGCCTGCCTCTTCCACCGTATGGGCTTGGCCCATGGTGATAAAACCCCAAGCGCCCCTCCTTTTTTTCTTACTGCTGGGCCAGTTCAGTTTTGTCCCATTGGATGTTTTTTTGGTTCTGCGGATTTAGCTAATTTCCAGGGATTTGCAGATTTACAGAAAACCCCTTAGCCTTCATGCATTTAATATCTCACAAACGGTGCATCATATGTAAAAACTTTAAATATGAAACTTGCTTAGAATTTCATCTAGTTTAATAATTTGCCACTTTCATCTATGTTTGAAATGCTTAAAATGATGTTTGGTTAAATTTACTCCTATGCCATGTTAAGATGCTTTAATTCATAACTAAATAACCGTAGCTTGGTTTCAAATAAATTATATATGTAAATGGGGTAGAAAAATGCCTAGTTTAACATGGTGGCTTTACTTTGCATGTTTAATAACTCTAAAATTGTGTTTAGGGCAGAACAGTACCAAATCCTTAAATTGCACATGAGGAGTTTCCGGACTTGTTCTTTGTCGTTCCGGCCTCACTTAAACTTGCCTAGATAGGTAGTTTTCATTTGCTTCACCCTCTTGCATGTTTAACAACATTTAATATTGTTGAGTACATAACCGAGAGATAACTAAATAAATCATGTCGTGTTTCATCAATATGCAACTTGTTGCATGTTGAGCTCCATTTAATTTGTAGTTTTGTTTGTTGCACTTTGCCATGCCATGCTTCTTTAAACCAGACATGCATCATACTTGGTTGTGCATCATGCCATGTTTATGTGATGGTTGTTTACCATGATGTTTTCTTCTTTCCTGTGTGCTTCTTCGGGTTAGTGCCGATAACGTCGCATTTGTGAGGATTCGTTCGACTACGTCCGCTTGTCTTCTGCATGGACTCGTTCTTCTTCCTTGTGGGATTTCAGGCAAGATGACCATACCCTCGAAATCACTTCTATCTTTGCTTGCTAGTTGCTCGCTCTTTTGCTATGCCTATGCTGCGATACCTACCACATGCTTATCATGCCTCCCATATTGTTAAGCCAAGCCTCTAACCCACCTTGTCCTAGCAAACCGTTGTTTGGCTATGTTACCACTTTGCTCAGCCCCTCTTATAGCGTTGTTAGTTGCAGGTGAATATTGAAGTTTGTTTCCTTGTTGGAACATGGAGATGTTGTTCCTTGTTGGAACATGTTTACTTGTTGGGATATCACAATATCTCTTATTTAATTAATGCATCTATATACTTGGTAAAGGGTGGAAGGCTCGGCCTTATGCCTGGTGTTTTGTTCCACTCTTGCCGCCCTAGTTTCCGTCATACCGGCGTTATGTTCCCGGATTTTGCGTTCCTTACGCGGTTGGGTAATAATGGGAACCCCTTGACAGTTCGCCTTGAATAAAACTCCTCCAGCAATGCCCAACATTGGTTTTACCATTCGCCACCTAGCCTTTTCTTTTCCCTTGGGAGTCGCGCTCCTAAGGGTCATCATTGTTTTAACCCCCCCGAGCCAGTGCTCCTCTGAGTGTTGGTCCAACCTGTCAGCTGCCGGTGACCACCAGGGGCAACTCTGGGCTGGCCTACCCGTACCTTGGACAATCTGAGTGTGCCCTGAGAAAGAGATATGTGCAGCTCCTATCGGGATTTGTCGGCACATTCGGGCGGTGTTGCTGGTTTAGTTTTACCTTGTCGAAATGTCTTGTAACCGAGATTCCGAGTCTGATCGGGTCTTCCCGCTAGAAGGTTTATCCTTCGTTGACCGTGAGAGCTTGTGATGGGCTAAGTTGGGACACCCCTGCAGGGATTTGAACATTCGAAAGCCGTGCCCGCGGTTATGGGCAGATGGGAATTTGTTAATGTCTGGTTGTAGAAAACCTGAAGTTGACCTTAATTAAAATGCATCAACCGCGGGTGTAACCGTGATGGTCTCTTTCCGGCGGAGTCCGGGAAGTGAACACGGTGTTGGAGTTATGTTTGACGTAGGTTGTTCTCATATCTCTTCTTGATCATAGTTTCTCGATCGTGCTTTGCCTTCTCTTCTCGCTCTCATTTGCGTATGTTAGCCACCATATATGCTAGTCGCTTGCTGCAGCTCCACCTCATACCTTTACCTTACCCATAAGCTTAAATAGTCTTGATCGCGAGGGTGTGAGATTGCTGAGTCCCCGTGACTCACAGATACTTCCAAAACCAGTTTGTAGGTGCCGATGAGTCCGTGCAGATGACGCAACCAAGCTCAGGAGGAGCTCAATGAAGATCTTGTCCTTTGTGTTGTTTCGTTCTAGTTGATCAGTAGTGGAGCCCAGTTGGGGTCGATCGGGGACCTTGTCGCATTTGGGGTTCTTCTTTTATTTTGGTTCCGTAGCCGGACCTTGATTGTATTTGGATGTTGTAATGCTGTATTCATGTATTTGTGTGAAGTGGCGATTGTAAGCCAACTATGTATCTTTTCCCCTATTGTATTACATGGGTTGTTTGCGAAGATTACCTCACTTGCCACATTGCTTTCAATGCGGTTATGCCTCTAAGTCGTGCTTCAACACGTGGGAGATATAGCCGCATCGAGGGCGTTACACTAGTTGTCTCCCTTCATTTTTGGCCATTGTTGGATCCCTTCCCTCCTTCATTTAGGAAGATGACCAGGTCCTCTATAAATAGGACTAGCCACCATAGTAAGACGCAACTCATCTTGGATCGGATCCATTCCACCCTCAACCACACAAGCTCATCGATCCCAAGAACACCTCTCCTCAGGAGGCTGTTCTTCCCTTGTACTTGTTCATCCTCAGCCCAAGAGGCAATCCACCACACCACACTGGAGTAGGGTATTACACCAGATCGTTGGCCTGAACCAGTATAAACCCTGTGTCCTTTGTTCTTTGGGGTTGGCGAGTTAGGTTCTGAGATCGTTGTGAGAGCGTGAGCTGGGGGGAAAGATCTTTGTGTGCACCCCAATGTTCGAACCTCAAGGATTTTGCCAGAACCCGAAATCTGACATTTGGCGCGCCAGGTAGGGGTGCCCTGAAGCTTTCCTTCTGTGACTCCACCACGTCCATGTCAAACGCTCGCCAAGCTCGCGCCGAGCGCTGAGCTGCCCTGGCCGCTCGCGTCGCCCAAATGGCGCCCGTTGGCGGACCTCCCTGCTGTTCTCCATCACCTGTTGCCAACACCAATGATACGTCTCCAACATATCTATAATTTTTGACATGAAACCTTCGGGAGCGTTATTTTTGGAACAAACGTGATCCAAGAGACTTGGAGCGGATGTCAAGAATCAATCAAGGAGGTCACGAGGCAGGGGGCGCGCCCACCCCCCTGGGCGCGCCCTCCACCCTCATGGGCCCCTCATTGCTCCACCGACGTACTTCTTCCTCCTATATATATCCATATATCCCGCAAACATCCAGGAGCACCACAAAACCCTATTTCCACTCCCGCAACCTTCTGTACCCAAGAGATCCCATCTTGGGGCCTTTTCGGGAGCTCTGCCGGAGGGGGCATTGATCACGGAGGGCCTCTACATCAACTCCATGGCCCCTCCGATGATGTGTCAGTAGTTTAATTCAGACCTTCGGGTCCATATCTAATAGCTAGATGGCTTCTTCTCTCTCTTTGTATCTCAATACAAAGTTCTCCTCAATTCTCTTGGAGATCTATTCGATGTAATCTAATTTTGCGGTGTGTTTGTCGAGATTCGATGAATTGTGGGTTTATGATCAAGTTTATCTATGAATAATATTAGAATCTTCTCTGAATTCTTTTATGTATGATTGGTTTATCTTTGCAAGTCTCTTTGAATTATCAGTTTGGTTTGGCCTACTAGATTGATCCTTCTTGCAATGGGAGAAGTGCTTAGCTTTGGGTTCAATCTTGCGGTGCTCGATCCCAGTGACAGAAAGGGAACCGAAACGTATTGTATTGTTGCCATCGAGGATAAAAAGATGGGGTTGATATCATATTGCATGAATTTATCCCACCACATCATGTCATCTTGGTTAAGGCGTTAATCTATTCTTATGAACTTAATACTCTAGATGCATGCTGGATAGAGGTCGATGTGTGGAGTAATAGTAGTAGATGTAGAATCGTTTCGGTCTACTTGTCTCGGACGTGATGCCTATATACATGATCATTCCTAGATATTCTCATAAGTATTTGCTTATCTACCAATTGCTCGACAGTAATTTGTTCACCCACCGTAATACTTATGCTATCTTGAGAGAAGCCACTAGCGAAACCTATGGCCCCCGGTTCTATTCTCCATCATACAAGTTTCCAATCTACTTTATTTTGCTATCTTTACTTTCAATCTATATCATAAAAATACCAAAAATATGTATCTTATTATTATCATCTCTATCAGATATCACTCTTGCATGTGGCCATGAAGGGATTGACAACCCCTTTATCGCGTTGGTTGTGAGGTTCTTATTTGTTTGTGTAGGTACGAGGTGACTCACGCATAGTCTCCTTCTGGATTGATACCTTGGTTCTCAAAAAATGAGGGAAATAATTAAGCTGCTTTACTGCATCACCCTTTCCTCTTCAAGGGAAAAACCAACGCAGTGCTCAAGAGGTAGCAAGAAGGATCTCTGGCGCCGTTGCCAGTGAGATCTACGCCAAATCAAGACAACCAAGTACCCATCACAACTCTTATCCTTCGCATTACATTATTTGCCATTTGCCTCTCGTTTTCCTCTCCCCACTTCACCCTTGCTGTTTTATTTTCCCACTTTTTCCGTCCCCCTTCTCCTTTCCTATTTGCCTCTTTTTGCCTTTTTCTTATTTCCTTGTGTGTTGGATTGCTTGCTTCTCACGATGGCTCAAGATAATACTAAATTGTGTGACTTTTCCAATACCAGCAATAATGATTTTATCAGCACTCTGATTGCTCCTCTTACCGATGCTGAATCTTGTGAAATTAATACTGCTTTGCTGAATCTTGTCATGAAAGATCCATTTTCTGGCCTTCCTAGTGAAGATGCCGCTACCCATCTAAACAACTTTGTTGATTTGTGTGATATGCAAAAGAAGAAAGATGTGGATATTGATATTAAACTTAAGCTATTTCCATTTTCGCTTAGAGATCGTGCTAAAGCTTGGTTTTCGTCTTTGCCTAAAAATAGTATTGATTCATGGAATAAGGGCAAATATGCTTTTATCTCTAAGTATTTTCCTCCTGCTAAGATTATCTCCATTAGAACCAATATTATGAATTTTAAGTAACTTGATCATGAACATGTTCTAGAAACTTGGGAGAGGATGAAATTAATGATACGTAATTGCCCTACACATGGTTTGAGCACTACGTTGAAAGTAAAGATTATACAAAATTTGGATGATTATACAAAATTTTTATGCCGGATTGAATTTTGCTTCTAGAAATCTTTTAGATTCGGCCGCGGGAGGCACTTTAATGGAAATCACTTTAGGAGAAGCTACCAAACTCCTAGATAATATTATTGTTTATTATTCTCAATGGCACACGGATAGATCTACTAGTAAAAAAGTTCATGCAATTGAGGAGATTAATGTTTTGAGTGAAAAGATGGATGAACTTATGAAATTATTTGCTAATAAGATTGCTCCTACTGATCCTAATGATATGCTTTTGTCTACTTTGATTGAGAATAATTATGAATCTATGGGTGTGAATTTTGTTGGTAGGAACAATTTTGATAACAACGCATATAGATGTAATTTTAATTCTAGTCCATTTCCTAGTAATTCCTCTAATAATTATGGTAATTCCTACAACAATTCTTATGGAAATTATAATAAGATGCCCTATGATTTTGAATCTACTATTAAAGAATTTATAACATCGCAAAAGAGCTTCAATGCTTTGATTGAAGAAAAATTCCTTAAGATTTATGAGTTGGCTAGGAACGTGGATAGAATTTCCCTTGATGTTGATTCTTTGAAACTTAGATCTATTCCACCTAAGCATGATATCAATGAGTCTCTCAAAGCTATGAGAATTTCCATTGATGAGTGCAACAAAAGAACCGCATGGTAATTTATAGAAATAATTGATCTCTCATGCTTCACTTATATTATTTTGAGAGTCCTTTAGAATAGCATGGTAATTTTCTTTCAGGAATAATAAAAACTTCCATATAAGTGCATTGAATACTATGAGAAGTTTGATACTTGATAATTTTTTTGAGATATGGAGATGGTGATATTAAAGTAATGCTAGTTGATTAGTTGTGAATTTGAGAAATACTTGTGTTGAAGTTTGTGAGTCCCGTAGCATGCACGTATGGTGAATCGTTATGTGATGAAGTTGGAGCATGATTTATTTATTGATTGCCTTCCTTATGAGTGGCGGTAGGAGACGAGCGATGGTCTTTTCCTACCAATCTATCCCCCTAGGAGCATGCGCGTAGTAATTTGTTTCGATAACTAATAGATTTTTGCAATAAGTATGTGAGTTCTTTATGACTAATGTTGTGTCCATGGATTATACGCACCCTCACCCTTCCACATTTTCTAGCCTCTCTAGTACCACGCAACTTTCGCCGGTACCATAAACCCACCATATACCTTCCTCAAAACAGCCACCATACCTACCTATTATGGCATTTCCATAGCCATTCCGAGATATATTGCAAGCAACTTTCCACCATTCTGTTATTATGACACACTTCATCATTGTCATATTGCTTTGCATGATTATGTAGTTCACATCGTATTTGTGGCAAAGCCAGTGTTCATAATTATTTCATACATGTTACTCTTGATTCATTGCATATCCCGGTACACCGCGGAGGCATTCACATAGAGTCATATTTTGTTCTAAGTGTGATGATCATCATTATTAGAGCATTGTCCAAGTGAGGAAAGGATGATGGAGACTATGATTCCCCCACAAGTCGGGATGAGACTCCGAATGAAAAAAAGAGAAAAAAGGCCAAAAGAAAAAAAGAAAGAATGCCCAAATAAAAAATGAGAGAAAAAGAGCGAAGGGACAATGTTACTATCCTTTTCCACACCTGTGCTTCGAAGTAGCACCATGATCTTCATGATAGAGAGTCTCCTAGGTCTCCGTGAGAAAGCAAGTTGGATGCACACCCACTTAGTTTCTTTTGTTGAGCTTTCATACACTTACAGCTCTAGTGCATCTGTTGCATGGAAATCCCTACTCATTCACATTGGTATCTATTAATGGGCATCTCCATAGCCCGTTGATATGCCTAGTTGATGTGAAACTATCTTCTCATTTGTTATCTTCTCTGCAACCACCATTCTATTCCACCATAGTGCTATATCCATGGCTCACGCTCATATATTGCGTGAAGATTGAAAACGTTTGAGAACGTCAACAGTATGAAACAATTGCTTGCTTTTCATCGGGGTTCTGCATGATTTAATATCTTGTGTGATGAAGATAGAGCATAGCCAGACTATATGATTTTGTAGGGATAACTTTCTTTGGCCATGTTATTTTGAGAAGACATGATTGCTTAGTTAGTATGCTTGAAGTATTATTATTTCTATGTCAATATTAAACCTTTATCTTGAATTTTTCGGATCTGAACATTCATGCCACAATAAAGAAAAATACAAAAAATACAAAAAATATTTATCTTATTATTATCATCTCTATCAGATCTCACTCTTGCAAGTGGCCGTGATGGGATTGACAACCCCTTTATCGCGTTGGTTGCGAGGTTCTTATTTGTTTGTGTAGGTACGAGGTGACTTGCGCGTGGTCTCCTACTGGATTGATACATTGGTTCTGAAAAACTGAGGGAAATACTTACGATGCTTTACTTCATCACCCTTTCTTCTTCAAGGGAAAACCAACGCTGTGCTCAAGAGGTAGCAGCCGCTACCGGCCCGACAGCAAACGAGTAGCAAGCATCATCACTGTGCCCCTCTGTGCAGCGCGAGGGCCGCACCGCCACCCCGTTGCTGACTCCGCTGGCTCATCATCCCACGCTCGCCGTGTGCCCATGGACGCGCTGATCATGGCACGCGAGCTCCTGCGCTACCGCCTAGTCGATGACCTCTACAAGGACTGGTTGGACTGCATAGCCGAGCTCGTCAGCGCCGCTGGGGACTCTCCTGCACCATCCCTCTCGCTGCCTCGCCCGCCTCCGGCCGCGGGATATGTAGCTCACGGGGCGCCTCCGCCGCCCCTGCATCAAGACGGCGCCCTCGCGCCGAGACGCGTGGCACATGGAGCACCCCCGCCTCCTCCACACCAAGAAGGCGTCCTCTCCCCGAGACGCGATCTGCCACGCCATGTGCCCACGCACGAAGAAAGAAGCTGCCAAGAAGTTCCCCGACCGCAGGAAAACACTCCTGCACTCCCCGCACCACCACGTCAAGACTGAGCGCCGCCTACAGTGGCGGTGCGTAGGTACCAAGACCAGGCTCCTCCAACACGACCGGCTCCGGTGACCAGAGCAGGCTGCCGAGCCTTCACTCCCGAGTTGCGCACTGTCGTTTGGCCAGGCAAGTTCAAGCCGGATTTGCCTCCACGCTATGATGGCACCCTGATCCTGCGGACTTCCTGCAGCTCTAGGAGCTGAGCATCGAGGCGGCCAACGGCGACAAAAAAGTCATGGCGAACTCGTTTCCCATGGCTCTCAAGGATGGCGCTCACTCGTGGCTCCTGAACCTGCTAGCGGGATCAATCTCCTCGTGGGATGAGATGTGCGACCGCTTCATCGCCAACTTCCAGGGCACTCGTGACTGCCCTCCGGCCGCAGGTGACCTGCGCCGCATCAAGCAACAGCTGGGAGAAACCCTGCAGAAGTACAGCCAGCGCTTCAACATCGTTCACCTCAAATCCCCTAGGTGACGGACGAGGACATCATCTCAATGTTTTCCGATGTTGTCCGCGACGTCAAGATGAAGGAGGAAGACAAAGTGGAGGACGCTGGGACGACCGCGGCCTTCGCCAGGAGTTGCGTGACCGGCCTCGTGAGGACCATTGGCAGGAGCAGCCTCATGAGGGAGCCTGGCGCGACTAGCCTCGCGAGGACCGTCCTCAGGGCAATCGCGGCCTCCCTCCGCTGCCGCCACCACCTGGAAGGAACGACGACCATCATCCGGACGTGGGGGCTGGGGGCTTCCAGGAGCCGCGCTCTATCGCCTGCATCTTGGCGGTGCTCAGGCCCCGGCTTCCCAGCACATCTTCAAGCAGTTTTCTTGTGAGGTGAACGCGGCCCTCCCCAGGCTCGAGGCCACGCGCCTGCTCAAGTGGTCGAACTACGCCATCACCTTCATCTCGGCGGACTAGCTCAAATGCGCGGCAAGCGCCGGCATCCTCCCGATGCTCTGTTCACCAGTCATCAGCAATGTCCAAGTCACCGAAACCCTCATTGACGGCGGCTCGGGGCTCAGTGTGTTGTCCGTCGAGATGTTGGACAGCCTTCAAGTGCCCTATGATCAGCTACAGCCTACCAAGCCTTTCTCAGGAGTGACCGACCACTCCACCACCCCGATAGGGCAGGTCAGCCTCCATGTGACCTATGGCCAACGCGACAACTACCGCACCGAGCTCATCGACTTCGACGTCACCGACATCTGTCTGCCATACAACGCCATCCTTGGGTACCCAGTGTTAGCCAAGTTCATGGCAGTGACCCACCATGGCTACAACGTGCTCAAGATGTCAGGAAGCGGCGGAATCATCACAGTCCCCTGCGAAGAAAGAGATGCAGTGTGCTCCCTGGAGTGCGCCTTCCAAGCTGCAGCAATTGAAGACCTCGACAGCGAGGGCATCCCGTACCCTCCTGAGGCCGTCCCCAAGAAGAAGAAGCAACTACTCTGCACAGGGCCTCAGGAGAGCAGCGTCTTCAGCGGCGCCACCTCAAGATCGGTGCCCACACCTGGGGCGCCTCGCTCCCTCACATAGGAAGGCGCGCCCGGCGCCCTCCTCAGGCGAGGCTCGGGGATCTCTTCTAGAGGGCCTCACACCTAGCCAACATCATGATGGAGGCGCTCGGGCACCACGTGGAGGCGTTCTTTGCTGCACACTTCCCTCATGAGAGCGCTAGGCAAGAAGCGCCCGGTGCTTAGGAGTTCATCACCAAGGCTACGCTGGAGCTTCAAGAAGCAAGAACCAGGCGCGGTGACCGCCGCCCACCACTCGGTGCATCTCCCCATCCTAGCGAGCATGGTGCGCTGCGCATCTCCGTCGACATTCCAGGGCTCAACAGGGCCGCATCGCAGGAGCGCTTCTGGCCTTCACGCGATGGACGGTGCGAGGGTCCACCTCACAGCTATGTTCGCATGCCGTTTGGCTTGCCGAACGCGGCTATCGCCTACCAGCGTCATCTCCGGAGCATCCTGGCGGCTTAGGAGGCCAGGCATCATGCACTCCGAGCGGAGATGGCGATCATCCTCAAGGAACCACCCGAGCCCCTAGAGCCTCCTAAGGCTCAGGGTTCTGGCAGCTCGTGAGGAGCGACCCTCCAGCGCACATCATCAGCTACTCCAACAGAACCAGGTGACATTTTCTGGTTTACTCGGCTGGGAGCGCCCTCGGGCTCAATCATTCCCAGGTCGCATGGGCTTGCCCCTGCGGCATGTATGTTTCTGCATATTTAGCTTACTATACTGGGGGCGCCCCTCGGGCTGCATCATCCCCAGGCCGCTCGGGTCCGTCCCAGTGGCATGTCTTGTTCTCGCATCTATCTAAGCTAGCTGGTTCCCATGCATGAGTTATTTATAGTCATCACTTTCTTGATTGTCACTCGCCGTGGCCACCCACGTCGCCGATCGGCCCCTTGCTCATCCCGCAACGGGGGCTACTCATGCTGGCATGGCGCTTGTGCTCGGGCCCGTCCCTGCAATGCCGACAAATCTGAGCGGTCGAGCCCTCGCTTGCGGCATGCCTGCGCACGTCGCCTCACCAGGCCCTCAGTGCCTTCATCTTCTCGCAAATGACCAGTGGTAGGCCGGCAAGTGTGCTTGCAATTTGTACCGCTCTTCGCACTAACCTGCAGGAACCTCCTGAGGATGACAGCAGGCGGTACCGCGGGCTCCCTCTTTTCCCATGCAATTCACTTGCGGATTAAAGAGGGGGGGGGGGGTTCCTGAGCATTGTGACTAAGGAGCTCTTAGTGGCTCTCCAGCCCTCACCCCCTGGCCTTGACCACGGCATCGCAACCTGGCATACCAGCGGCGGCTGACCTCAATCGAGAGCCGGGACCCGAGGACGTAGAGCACACAGAAGAGTGTGGGAAAGAGGGGAGGCTCGCACGGGCCTAACCTGGCTAAGTTATGGCCGTCGACGCACAAGTCTGGCGCTGCACGAGGAATCAACTCTGGACTGCCAAGATAAGTTTCACACATGGGTCGGCCGAGCGCTACGGCATAAGACACCACCTCCCTTTCCTACCTTTAGGTAACTGCTTGCACGCTAAAGGGGACCTCTTGAGAATCGCGCGTTAGGAGCTCTTACTGAACCTCGGGCCGCTCACCTCTTGGCCTTCACCACGACATCGCGACCTGGCATACCAGCGACGACTGCAGCCTGCCTGGTGAACGCGACCAGTCGGCGTAGAGCACCAAGCTACCGTGAAGTTGGAAAGGGGAGATCGAGACGAAGCAGGACATGCACTCTTAAATCTTCATAATAAGGATGATATCAACAAAAGGCATTACAGACCCTTTACACGCCCCCACGGGGTTCGCCTCGATTCCTCATAGGGAACAAAAGAAGAAGGTTTCTAGGAGCCATATCTACACGCGCCAAGCCACCGGCGCCATCATCAACAGTGGGCCACGGGAGGCCGGTGCCAACCCCATCCAGACCAGCGAAGGCGATGAAGCGAGGGAGAAGAAGCAAGCGGAGCAGGAAGAGATGGGAGACGGTGGATCCACCCTCCTCATTTATATCAGGAGAAGGCCAACCGGCGACCCCTACGATCACAGGTAATGATGAGTTTCTCTGCATGCATCAGGGTCTTGTCAAGTCGAGCGATTGCCGAGGCAGCGTGGGGAAGTGGAGACACCCACGTCCCATTAACCGCCATGCGTCAACTGAGGCCGCAGGCTGTTGGGCCCTACGGCGCTCCACACTTGCCCCTTGGCTTCGCCTGGAAGCCATGTCCGAGCGCGCCTTGGGCCCGGGGGCTACTGTCGGTGTTCTGGGAACGGGGGTCCCCAGACTTGCCTGCCTGCGGCCCATGGAATAGCTCCTCCAGCGGCCTGGTACGGGCCATCTTCACCAGCAAACACTCAAGACCCTCGCGAGGGGCCAAGCCTCGCGAGGTGGACGACGCAAGAACTCCTCGGGGGCGGCCTCACTAGGATGGCTCACGAGGGGCGGAGAGATCAAGGCGAGGAGAACCTCGCGAGGTTCCTGTGAGGCAAGCCATGACGACCAAGGCCAGGCAGGCACCAGGCGGGCGCCAGCGCGTGCAGTGTACTCGTTTCCTCATTGGTGCTAAAGGGGCAGGTACGGGCGAGGAGTCCCGAGGCATCGGGCAAAGCTTTCCATATCAGTGCAACAAGACCAAGACCAGCAGGACGGTAGGACTGAGGTCACCGTGGAGCCTAGGATGGCATCACCACCAGAGCCTTTGGCAGGCGAAGACCACCTTTTGTCAGGATAACTTGTACTAGTTGTCTCCCTTTAAATTTGGCCATTGCTGGATCCCTTCCCGCCTTCATTTGGGAAGAGGACCAGGGCCTCTATAAATAGGACTAGCCACCACAATAGGAGGCAACTCATCTTGGATCAGATCCATTCCATCCTCAACCACACAAGCTCATCGAGCCCAAGAACACCTCTCCTCAGGAGGCTGTTCTTCCCTTGTACTTGTTCATCCTCAGCTAAAGAGGCAATCCACCACACCACACTGGAGTAGGGTATTACACCACATCGGTGGCCTGAACCAGTATAAACCCTGTGTCATTTGTTCTTCGGGTTCGGCGAGTTAGGTTCTGAGATCGTTGCGAGAGCATGAGCTGGGGGGAAAGATCTCTGTGCGCACCCCAGTGTTCGAACCTCAAGGGTTTTGCCGGAACACGAAATTCGACAGGGCGGCCGGGGCAGGGCGGGCCCGCGCGGAGGGGCGGGCGGCTGGGGCAGGGCCGGGGTGGCCGGGGCAGGGCGAGGTGGGGACAGGTGGGGCGGCGGCGCGGGGTTGGGATGAGGGGAGAGGGCAAGAGAGGGGCAGGGCGCGAGGGCGTTTTGATACATATAGGGCTAGGCTCTTTGCCGTCCGCTAGCTGACGGCAAAGAGCCTAGCTAACAGACGTTAGAACGGCCACTTTCTTTGCCGTCTTCCTTTGCCATAAGCTAGCAGACGGCAAAGAAAGTGGTCGTTAGCTGCCCCTCACTATCGTCCCGCAAAGGTTCTATGCCATCCGCTAGCTGACGGCAAAGATGGAGCTGACTGCAAACACTTTCTTTGTCGTTAGCTGCTTCTTTGCCGTCAGGTTTATTAAAGCTGATGGCAAAGACCTTCTTTGTCATTAGCTAGCTGACAGCAAAGAAACGGCTGATGGCAAAGTTCCTGATTCCAGTAGTGACACCACGTGGAAGACCACAACGTAATGGCGTGTCCGAACATCCTGACCGTACTTCATTAGATATGTTGCGATCTATGATGCCTCTTACCGATTTACCACTATCGTTTTGGGATTATGCTTTAGAGGCGGTTGCATTCACATTAAATAGGGCACCATCTAAATACCTTGAGACGACACCATATGAACTGTGGTTTGGCAAGAAACCTAAGCTGTCATTTCTTAAAGTTTGGGGTTGCGATGCTTATGTGAAAAACCCTCAACCTGATAAGCTCAAACCCAAATCGGAGAAATGCGTCTTCATAGGATACCCAAAGGAAACTGTTGGGTACACCTTCTATCACAGATCTGAATGCAAGATATTCGTTGCTAAGAATGAAACTTTCTAGAGAAGGAGTTTCTCTCAAAAGAAATGAGTGGGAGGAAAGTAGAACTTGATGAGGTAGTTGTACCTTTTCTCAAATTGGAAAATGGTTCATCACGGAAGTTAATTCCAGTGATGCCTACACCAATTAGTGAGGAAGCTAATGATGATGATCATGAAACTTCAGATCAAGTTACTACCGAACCTCGTAGGTCAACCAGAGTACAGTCCGCACTAGAGTGGTACGGTAATCCTATCCTAGAAGTCATGTTACTAGACCATGACGAACCTACGAACTATGATGAAGCGATGATGAGCCCAGATTCCACAAAATGGCTTGAGGCCATCAAATCTGAGATGGGATCCATGTATGAGAACAAAGTATGGACTTTGGTTGACTTACCCGATGATCAACAAGCCATTGAGAATAAATTCATCTTCAAGAAGAATACTAATGCTAACGGTAATGTTACTGTATACAAAGGTCGACTTCTTGCAAAAGGTTTTTGAGAAGTTCAAGGAGTTGACTACGATGAGACCTTCTCACCCGTAGCGATGCTTAAGTTAGTCCGAATCATGTTAGCAATTGCCACATCTTATGATTGTGAAATTTGCCAAATGGATGTCAAAACTGCATTCCTTAATCGATTTCTTCAAGAAGAGTTCTATATGATGCAACCAGAAGGTTTTGTCGATCCTAAAGGTGCTAACAAAGTGTGCAAGCTCTAGCAATCCATTTATGGACTGGTGCAAGCCTCTCGGAGTTAGAATATACGCTTAGATAGTGTGATCAAAGCATATGGTTTTATACAAACTTTTGGAGAAGCCTGTATTTACAGGAAAGTGAGTGGGAGCTCTGTAGCATTTCCAATATTATATTTGGATGACATATTGTTGATTGGAAATAATACATAATTTCTGGATAGCATAAAAGGATACATGAATAATAGTTTTTCAATGAAAGACCTCGGTGAAGCTGCTTATATATTGGGCATCAAGATCTATAGAGATAGATCAAGATGATTAATTGGACTTTCACAAAACACATACCTTGATAAATTTTTGAAGAAGTTCAAAATGCATCGGTCAAAGAAAGGGTTCTTGCCTGTGTTAGAAGGTGTGAAGTTGAGTCAGACTCAATGCCCTACCACTATAGAAGATAGAGAGAAAATGAAAGTCATTCCCTATGCCTAAGCCATAGGTTCTATCATGTATGCAATGTTGTGTACCAAACCAGATGTGTGCCTTGCTATAAGTTTAGGAGGGAGGTACCAAAGTAATCCAGGAGTGGATCACTAGACAATAGTCAAGAACATCCTGAAATACCTGAAAAGGACTAAGCATATGTTTCTCATTTATGGAGGTGAAAAAGAGCTTGTCGTAAATGTTTATGTCGATGCAAGCTTTCACATTGATCCGGATGACTCTAAGTCGCAAAACGAATACGTATTTCTATTGAATGGTGGAGCTATCAGTTGGTGTAGTTCCAAGCAGAGAGTCATGGTGGGATCTACATGTGAAGCGTAGTACATAGTTGCTTCAAAAGCAGCAAATGAAGGAGTCTGGATGAAGGAGTTTATATCCGATCTAGGTGTAATACCTAGTGCATCGGGTCCAATGAAAATGTTTTGTGACAATACTGGAGTAATTGCCTTAGCAAAGGAATCCAGATTTCACAAGAGAACCAAACACATCAAGAGCCGCTTCAAGTCCATCCACGGTCAAGTCAAGGAGGGCGCCATAGAGATTTGCAAAATACATATGGATCTGAATGTTGCAGACCCGTTGACTAAGCCTCTTCCATGAGCAAAACATGATCAGCACCAAGAGTCCATGGGTGTTAGAATCATTACTATGTAATCTAGATTATTGACTCTAGTGCAAGTGGGAGACTAAAGGAAATATGCCCTAGAGGCAATAAAAAGTTGTTATTTATATTTCCTTATATCATGATAAATGTTTATTATTCATGCTAGAATTGTATTAACCGGAAATTGATACATGTGTGAATACATAGACAAAACAAAGTGCCCCTAGTATACCCCTACTTGACTAGCTCGTTAATCAAATATGATTAAGTTTCCTAACCATAGACATGTGTTGTCATTTGATGAACGTGATCACATCATTAGGAGAATGATGTGATGGACAAGACCCATCCGTTAGCTTAGCATAATGATCGTTATGTTTGATTTCTATTGATTTCTTCATGACTCATACATATTCCTCTGAGTATGAGATTATGCAACTCCCGAATACCGGAGGAACACCTTTTGTGCTATCAAATGTCACAATGTAACTGGGTGATTATAAAAATGCTCTACAGGTGTCTCCGAAGGTGTTTGTTGGGTTGGCATAGATCAAGATTAGAATTTGTCACTCTGAGTATCGGAGAGGTATCTCTAGGCCCTCTCGGTAATGCACATCATGATAAGCCTTGCAAGAACTGTGACTAATGAGTTAGTTACAGAATAATGCATTAGGGAACGAGTAAAGAAACTTGCCGGTAACAAGATTAAACTAGGTATGATGATACCGACGATCAAATCTCGGCCAAGTAACATACTGATGACAAAGGGAATTACGTATGTTGTCCTTGCGGTTTGACCGATAAAGATTTTCATAGAATATGTAGGAACCAATATGAGCATTCAGGTTCCACTATTGGTTATTGACCGGTGACGTGTCTTGGTCATGTCTACATAGTTCTCGAACCCATAGGGTCTGCACGCTTAGCATTCAATGATGATTTGTACTATGAGTTATGTGTTTTGGTAACCGAAGATTGTTCCGAGTCCCGGATGAGATCACGGACATGGCGAGGAGTCTCGAAATGGTCGAGAGGTAAAGATTTATATATTGGACGATGATATTCAGACACCAGAATGGTTTTGGAATGGTTCGGGTATATTTCGGATAACCGAGGGGTTACCAGAACCCCCCGGGGAAATATTGGGCCTTCATGGGCCGTAGGGGAGAGGGGAGGTAGCCCACAAGGGGTGGCCACGCCCCCTCCCATAGGGAGTCCAAATTGGACTAGAAGAGGGGGCGCGCCCCCTTTCCTTCTCCTCTTCCTTCTCCCTTCCCTCTTTCCCCCCTCCATGAGAAGGAAAAGGGGGGGCGAATCCTACTAGGAGTGGAGTCCAAGTAGGACTCCCCCCTTGGTGCGAACCTTGGTGGCCGGCCTCCTCCTCCCCTCCTTTATATACGGGGGCAGAGGGCACCCCAAAGCACAACAGTTGTTCTCTTAGCCATGTGTGGTGCCCCCCTCCACAGTTTACTCCTCTGGTCATAGCGTCGTAGTGCTTAGGTGAAGCCCGGCACGGATCACATCACCATCACCGTCACCACGCCATCGTATTGACGAAAGTCTCCCTCGACCCTCTATTGGATCAAGAGTTCGAGGGATGTCATCTAGCTGAACGTGTGCTGAACTCAGAGGTGTCGTACGTATGGTACTAGATCGGTTGGATCATGAAGACGTTCGACTACATCAGCCGCGTTAATCTAATGCTTCCGCTTTCGGTCTATGAAGGTATGTGGACACACTCTCCCCCTCTCGTTGCTATGCATATCCTAGATAGATCTTGTGTGATCGTAGGAATTTTTTTGAAATTACATGCTACATTGCCCTACAATCATACGATGAGCCAAGGCACCACATAGTTCTTTCATGGAAAATAGACATCGTGGGAGTGGAGTGCAAGACAGACATGTCTAAGGATTATAAAAAGTTTCATAAAATTCCTCCCATCAAAGTCAAGGCTGACCCAAGCAACCTATTAAACGATAAATATTATCCATGGTTATGGCGCAATAAGCAAGTGACACACGCGAAGACAAAGTGAATACTTTCGCTCCACAACTATTCTGATGATGCCTTTGATCCTGAATATCACTTTAGTTATATGTCAATAAATGAAATGCCTTCTGTAACAGATGAGTTTTCGTCTGAAACCTTGATACTTTAAAGAGATTGTCCATTTTGTACACAAAGTGCATCCAGTTTCTATTGTAAACATCTTAACTTTTTAGCACATGCTATTTGGGTGAAATGATGATACCATGCCAACTTTCAACCTTTTCATAGTTCATTTGTAGTGCTTTTCAATTTCAGGGTCATTTAGCTCAAAAAAAATGAGTAAATGCATGAAAAATACTAAACGAAGTCAGAAAGTGTTGAAATTTTATGGTGTGGCTTCAAATGGTGCATTTTGAACATACAAAATGTTTGGAGTTCAAATAAGTTCAAAAATATGAAATCTATTTTGTGACAGATGAGTTTTTGTCTAAAACCCTGATACTTCGAAAGAGATTCTCCATTTTGTACATGAAGTGCATCCAGTTTTTGCCACAACCCTCTCAACTTTTTAGCACATGCTATGTGGGTTAAATAATGATACCATGCCAACTTTCATCCTTTTCAAAGTTCATTTGTAGTGCTTTTTAGTTTCAGGGTCATTTAGCTAAAAAATCAGTAAATGCATGAAATATACGAAATGAAGTCAGAAAGGGTTGAAAATTTATGATGTGGCTTTGAATGGTGCCTTTTGAACACACAAAAAGTATGGAGTTCAAATAAGTTCAACAAAATGAAATCCCTTTTGTATCAGATGAGCTTTCGTCAGAAACCCTAATACTTCGAAAGAGATTGTCCATTTTGTACACGAGGTGCACCCAGTTTTTGTTGTAACCCTCTCAACTTTTTAGCACATGCTATGTGGTTGAAATGATGATACCATGCCAACTTTCAACCTTTTTAGAGTTCATTTGTAGTGCTTTTCAATTTCTATGTCATTTAGCTCAAAGAATGAACTAGCAGCAAAAAGAATGAACTAGAAAACTTTTATAAAACTCTAATAGCAAAAATAATGAACTAAAAAGAATCAATTAAAATATTTTGTTATGATCAACTAAAACAAAACTATAATATTCTTCAGTAGCAAAATGAATCAACTAAAAAGCTTTTATAAACATCTAGTATTTTTGAAACTAAAATTATATAAAATTTATGTAACTAAAATTATCAAAGTATTTTTTAAAAACGTTAAGAGCAAAAAGAATTCTCATAAAGTTTTTTTGTTAGAAATTTTAATAGCAAACTAAAATAAAAAAATGTTTTTGATTAAAACACCCATTTAAAATAACCTAAAAATTACCAAATTGAATATAATGAGAAAACACACTAATATTAAATAGCAAGAAAAAGTATAACTCAAAAATCTATTTTTAAAGTAAAGTTATTTACAAACTAGTGATTCACACAAATTTCAAAGAATTCTAATTTATACTATTCAAATTTGAAAACTAATCGCACTAACAGAAAGTTTATAATTTTAGTGACCTAAAGCAAAAAAGAATCACTCAAAAATTCTAAGTATTTGGCTATAAATAGTGAGAAAAGAAAATAAATAAAGCAAAAAACACAAAACAAAATACTGAAAAAATTAAAAAATGCCGCCTACTGGGCCACCGCGGCCTGCATACGACTAGAAACCCAACCCGCTAGTTGGGCCAGGATGCATGCCCATTAGGCCCATAGGCAGAGAGACGCGTTTAGGCATGTAGGCCTGCATAAGATTGGAGCTCGAAATGGCTGGCGCAGCATCGCTTATAAACCACTATCGGCGCCTCTCAGCTAGTGAGGTGGGACTAAACATCCACCCGCCCGACGCTGTGCTAGCCGCAACCACTACAAAAAAAATACACTTCTGTGATGATACGTGTTTGTCACAGTAGGTCATGTTTTCTGTCATGCATGTACATCCATGACGATTTTGTGACAGAATCAATATAGTCATACTTGCGCTGTCGTAGTAGTTTTCCATGACATTACCAAAATTATCATCATAGAAGTGTTCACTTCCATGACGATAAATGCCGCGTCATGGAAGTGCTTTCATCAAGGGTGACCGACACGTGGCATCCAGCGTAACGGGTCACTGTTAAGCTATCGGGTCCGGTTTTGGATCCGATAACCCGCTAACAACCACGACCAATGTCGATTTTCCACGTGTAAAATTCTCAATGCCGACGGAACTACGTGTGAACTCCGCGTTTGGCATAGGTGTCACTCATCCAATGGGCGAGATGCGCCTATGATATGTTGATAGGTGGACTGGCCCAAAAGTGGCCCATAAAGATTAAATGGGCCGACCCAACTAAAGGCCCACAAGATTTTGTAGACCATAATGGGCAGGCCTAGCTAAAGGCCCACGAGATTTCGCCGACCATAATGGGCTGGCCAAGCTAAAGGCCCACAAGATTCTGAGCACACTAGTGGGCCGGCCCGTTAACAGGCTGCCATGTTTTGGGCCAAATGCTAACCCATATTTGACAGCCTGCCACTAGTGGGCTGGTCCATTAACAGCCTGCCACGTTCCGGGCCTAACAAAGGCCCATATGAGATCCGGCCCGTTGAAAGCCTACCATGTTCTTGGCCAAATTACGACCCAGATCAGATCCGACCCTTTAAGAGGCTTTTGGCTAAATTATAGCCCATATCAGATTCGGCCCGTCAACTGGACGCTATGCTTTTGGGCCCACTTTCTAAAGGCCCATTTAGTAATTCGGCCTGATATTAGTTTTGGCCTGTTAAAGGCCCATTTAACATGTCGGCCCTATATTTATTTCGGCCTGTAAAAAGCCCGTCATATAGTTGGCCCTAACTACGGCCCCGTTTGCATCCGGCCTGCTCATAGCAGATAACCTGATTGGACAAACAAGGACCAAGGCGATTTTGGCCTATTAACAGCCCGTGATGTGATTGGCACAATCATGGGCCAGGGTCCATTTCGGCCTGCTATCAGCCCGTGAGCTGTTCGGCACGTTTCAGGCCCAACCTACTTTCCGGCCTCCTAAAAGCCCATTGAGTTTTTTTTGCGACAATAGGGCCGGTGTTTTACTCGGCCTATTAAAGGACCGAATCTACTAGTGGGCCAATTTACATTTAGGCTTGTTAACAGACCAAGATGATTGGGCCCATGGTGCGGATCATACATAGTGATTTGCATGACGGCCCGATTATGTACCAAAATTTTATGGTTTGGCTGGTTTACTGCGAAGATAGGATATATATACAGTAAAATAACTGGAGCATCGTGAATAAGAAAAAACCTAGACTATACAATAAAGAAATTAAAGCATATTACATCCAGTCGGCATCAATGTTCGCCACAATGATAATAAAGCACAAGCATATGGCAGATTACATACACTGGCATCAAAGATCGCCACCAGTGCAAATAAACACGCCGACAAAATAATATACAAAACCGACAGCACATCAATAGTGTTCAAGAAAGGTTAGCCCTGCTCGGGAGCTGCAGTGCAAGCAGCTGAGCAAGCTGATGAGACTGCGCTTGTTTGACACTTATAGACTCCTCACTCTGAAAGATAAATAAGTAGACAGATGACGAGTTTTGCACATATAAGTATCAGTGCTGAGAATTCATCACATTTCTTACTACAAATAAAGTGACACAGTTTAAAATAGGATTAACACAATATGGTATTGTTTAGGTTAAGACATGGTAGGAAATGACATTGTGAAGGAGTTGGCAGCTTCACGAAACCACTGGATTATAGATCAAGAACTCATAAGTATCAATCGTTAGTGTGCTGTCAATTTATCCCATTTCAGATTGGCAAATAAAGAGACGGTTTAAATAATAGTAGAATGATATGACATTGTTCATAGTTAAGACATTGCAGAATATGACATTGTGCTGTAGTGGGTAGCTTCACCACACCACTGTATTACGGATCAAGAACAGAAGCATACATGCAGTGCAAAAGAAGATCACTTGCTCTGTATAGTTTAATTTACATGGTATGAAGAAGGAACTTGGTTGTACAACTGAAAACTTAAATTGAGAAGGACAAAATTTTTTTATGAACTACATAATAAACTTTAAACATGCAATTTGATGCAAACACCAAAAATAAACAGTTGTTGCAGTCATGCCTAACCAAAAATACACAACAAAGTTTGAAGGCTTGAGAAGGACAAACTTACATTATTAGTGAAGAGAGGCTCTATAAAGCCCTTGTCCATGCTGATGAGGGGGGATTCAAGATGTTTACCATAGAATTTTCTTCATAAGCGTTGCCTTTATTCTACATTTTGTTAAGAGTAAATATAGATTTGATAATATAAGAAAAATGGAGAATATTTAATATAAGATGAAGAGTGATGCTACATAACCAAGTAGCTATAAATGTAAGTACACTGATACATGCAAAAGGTACAGCCAAGAGCAATGCAGAACTAAACTTCTTTAGTATCAGTGTTATCCAACCTTATGGTAAGAGTAAATATAGATCTGATGTGTACAAAATGGAGGGCTAAGGAAAATAAGCTGCAGAGTGATGATACATGAACAACTAGCTATCAATATAAGTACACTGATAAAGGACAGCAGGTAATTATAAGAACAATGCAGAGCTAAAAAATTTCATTGGCATTGGATATATTCTATACTAATATAACCATTCATACAGATGAGATAATTTGGAGCGAACGATTGATAAGCAAGATATCATGCATACTACTGTCACATAATGAACCAGGTATGAATGCAAGTATAGTGATACAGGACAACAGGTACTAACAAGAGAAAAGTAGCGAGCAACATATTTGTGATATCCTGTCGTCCTTTTCAAACTAGAATTCTTCTTCGAGCAGACTTCATGCAAAAGAGATCCGTAAGGCACATGCGGAAAAGTAGAAGTTCAAATTGTCATGCGATATCATAGACAGTACCTCATCCTCGGAATGAGACCAGGCATAACAAAGTTTTTCCATTCAATGTCTTCTAAATTTAGCATAGGAGACTTCATCGGAAATTCATTTATAGACCTGCCATCAAAGTGTGATTTCTTCCGGTGACACCGATACTGCTACAATGCTTCCTTCAAAAGAGCAAGCAAGCTTTGCTGTTCATGACTATCAATATTGACCCTCGCCTACTTACAACAATGTAATATAGATCGTTGATGTGTTCAATTAGCAGAAAGTAGGAAAATAATCACCATGAATAATAGCACTTACATGTAAGTGGGACAGGAAGATGTGAAAATGGTGTTTGTCTTCATTAAAATCTTCCCATGATGGGAATATATGCATGTAGTCCCTAGAAACATTGAAAACATTGTCTTTTAAAGTGGGAATAACTAGAATGGGGTTCCAATCTGCAGGAATTGCTTGTCTCTGCAGTTGGGATAGGTCTTCGTCCGGTGGACTTGCTGTTCCTTTTGCTGGAGTGGGATTTTTCTGTGGTACAGCTAGTGCTATGGCAACTGAAATTGGCATACCTTTCGCTGTAGTGCAGGTCCTGTGTGGTGGGGCTAGTAGTGTGGCCAGTGAAGTATGGGTACAGTCTGCTGGAGTTGGTCCTACATTTTGTATCACTGGTTGTAAAGCCAATATAAGTGGGGTGTTGTCTGATTTCTCTGGCACCACCATGTTTTTCAAGAACTTTGCGGGTGCTCCTGCAGATTCGGCAATCACCCTCTTCCTTTCTGATGTATGATGCAGAAGAACAACATTTGTGTGGAAAAACATGGTATGATGACATATGGAATATGTATTGATAATGGATGGGCATGGCATCTTGAAATATATGATGAGTAAAGTAATCAGATGGCGGTGCAACAAAGTAGAAGAAATGCAAGACAACTTATGCAAGATACACACAATGAATAAAACCTTGCCAAATTAGAATCGGCACCTTGATGGGTGAACAGGACAGACCATCTGCCTTTGCCTCCTTGAGGTCAGAATAATTATTAGGATCATATTCTGAACAAGAATCTATAGGCGGGGATCGTATGAGTTTCATTGCATCCAGAATGGCACTCAATGCCTTGTTGCCAATTTTTTAAGTCACTGCTGTGTTCCACAATATTCTTCTGATGAGTGGATTGTGATATTCACTGTGATTATGTATAATATCTGAGAAGCATGAAAACATAAATAGTAGTGAGATTATCTTTTTAATGTAGAGGATATTCTACTATAGGGGCGCCCCTGTAAACCCTTGTGTGATATCACTAGATTCTGATGAGAGAGCTCATGTGTGTTGTAATATGGTGCGTGCATCAATATAATATGGCACAAGTACAAAAAAATAGGCTCCAGAAGTAAGGATAGTTGATAGATGATAGGTTCATAATATACTGTATAGAGCGTTTATTGCCAAACAATGATAACGAGAGCACACAACAACTACGCAGATCGTAGTGTACATAAAAGGGGTACACCATAACCAGGATATATAAAACGGGAAAGTGGAACTGGCTGGAAAATACAGTTTTGTATTGCCGCTACTAATTGAAAGCATATTGATCACGTACATGCCAGCTCTATCAGCTGTTGCTTGCAGATGTCGCTGCTCCCCTTCCTGACAAGGAACATACTATACGTACTAAATATAGAATAACAAAAAAGGAACATGTTAAAGATCAGAAGAGGAAGCATATTATTGAGATTCCCTTCTTTCTATACAATGTTGGTTGCCCACTCATGATGAATCACAACGCCCAAAGAAATGTAATTCCATGCTTTCTCTCTATATGTGGCCACATGCATTTGGAAAATCAAGTGGGAGCATTACCTGACCAATTAAATGTGTGTCTGTTAACTAATATCAGTATCATATCACAATTCGTATTTGAGGAAGTAAGCTTTGGACTTATGATTAGTGTGTTGTTTAGCTTCAAGAGTGGACAGAAAGCACCTACACAGACCAGAGTGTAGATATAACGGGAAAACCGTAAGCATCAGGAGTAAAATCAGCAAAGTGGAACTTCCTGGAATATATGTGCTAGTATTGCCGGTACGGCTAGAAAGGCTTTGGATACCAGCTCTCTTCAACAGAAGGTGCGGTACTGTTAATATCAGTGTAACTCTCAAAGGCGACACAGCTCCCAGCATTTCCTTGCTAATCTTATAGGATTCAAGTGGGCAGGCCACTACAATTCCTATTCCTATGTTTACAAAATCCTACAAATCAAAGAGGCCCGAAGAGCTCAAAGTGTCCATCACAACCGACCGTATAGAACTCTACACTGCAAATGTCCCTGCTCATCTTCACTACAAGGAACATGATGTACTACTATCATAGTCCCCCCGTTCCAAAATATAATTCTTTGTAGGGATTTCCACTATGGATCACATACAGATGTATACAGATACATTTTTGAGTGTAGATTCACTCATTTCACTCCATATGTAGTCCATGGTGGAATCTATACAAAGATTTGTATTTAGGAACGGAGAGAGTACTCATTAAAGAAGAACGGAAGAGTAACATGCTAAAGAAGAGCAAGTAGATTTTGGATAATAAAATGTTCATGGCGTAGTGCCCACACATGATGAACCAGAGCGCATTAAGAATGCAACTCCCTGTTGTCCCTCTATATGTGGTGCACATGCTTTTCAAAAGTAAAGTACAAACATTAGCTCACCAATTAAACGCTATCTGTTTTTGTAATATCCGCATCATATCAGATTCATATTTGAGCAACAAGTTTGGAATTATGAGTGGCACATTGTTTAGCTTGATGGATTCGGGAGTAGTGCTAAGTAGCTACGATGATGGTACTGAATATAAAGGCATGTCTGCATGCAAGCCACATGATTTTTGTCATTTGGGTCAGTCGACCATTTCAGGCGATTGGGTGAAGATCTTACGTCTCCTAACCCTTCTCCTTCCCCGTCTCTTATTCTTCCCATACAGAACACCACACGGGCCGCCGGTCGAACCACTGGCCTCGACCCCCCCACCCTCCCCTGAACTGCCCCCACCACCTGTGTTCCTCCGCCACCACCACTCCCACTCTGCCCCCACCCACGTCGAGTTTTCTTCATTCGGCGAGGCCCCACCACCGCCCTTGAAAAACCACCGTACCCACCTGAGCCCCTTGCTTTGCACCGGCGAACTCCGCCGAGCTCCCAAAAATTGACTGGTCCAATTTTCAAATTTAGTCTACTATCATTTAACTAGTGTGGAATATAAAAGGGGAAAACCATAAGCATTGTAAGTATACTGTTGAGAGTGCCATGGCGGATCTGAAGGTGGAAACCAGACAAAGGCAACTTCGCAACCAATGTTTGCTTTCAACTAACAAGTAAGTGATGGATAAGAAATCAGAGTAAAGCAGTGGCGATCTATTTTCTTGCTGCGATAAATAAGTTGAGCTGATACGAAAGAGTATCGCCTCTGGTGCGGCTCCATGTATGCATCTGCTGAGAATTTGACGGTGCTGCAGTAGCGATGGCTGTCGGCGGCGTGGAAGCAGATCTACGAGGATAGACGGTGGCGGCGAAGCGCGGTGGACGAGACGGTCGTCGGAGCGGTGCCAGCAAGGTGGACGATGGCGGGGATGAAGTGAGAGGACGGGATGCAAGGATCCCGGTCCGTAGCCGTGGTTGAGAGAGGTCGATCTCTTGTAATGGACTACGACATTGGGGTATCAGCTCCGGCATGGTGGAGGAGGACGGTGCTGGATGGGGTGGCGGACGGAAGAGGTTAGGGTGGAGAGGGTGTTTTGGTGCCCACGGAGTATGAATGGGGAAATGGAGGGAGAGAGGAAGGGGGAAGCCACACGCACACCCCCTCTCACACAAAGATGTCTTGCACGTAATAAGGAGGCACTTCCTTGCTGCGGCCGTGGACCCAACTGTCAGCCTCTCCACGTACAGTCCACGTCCGATGGAAGTCGTTCCTTGACCACGTTGGCCACGCCGCGCCAAGAGCACCACGTCGGTGGACGACGGCAAGGACTAGGAAGGGGACGACTCGGAGCCGGGGAAGACACAGCAGTGGATGCCCACGCGAAGAGGAGTACGAGGGTTCACTGGTTCGGCTGCGGTGTGAGGCTGCTGTCGCCGTAGAATAACAGGGGGTGTGGGTGAATAGAGGGATGGCCTGGCCAGCGATGGGAGTAGTAGGGGCGGTGAGGCCTCCGCGGCAGCACAGCCGGCCACGGGAGGCAGGACCATGCGGCACGACCTGCGCTGGTTTGTGCGGCTGGAGCAAGAAGACGAGAGGTTGAAGAAGCACTACAGCCGTTGGATGAACATCGTACGGTAACAGGAGCTAGAATCGTTCATATTGACTAAGTTGACAAAGCCCTCCGTCCCCGTCAACTTGGTAGGCCCACAAGTCAGCCTCCCACTATGCTGGGTTCCAGCTGGTAGGGGGAATATTCATTTTTTTGTGCATAATAAGGAGGCACTTCCTTGTGTGCGAAGATGGCTGGTGGGCCCGATAGGTCAGCGAGGGGCACGTTATTTTCGTGAAATACAGAGGCCCTTCCGGTGGGTCCCAGATGTCAGGTGGAGGAATCATTATTTTGCACGTATTAAGGAGGCATTTCCTTGTGTGCGGCCGTGGACCCAGTTGTCAGCCTCTCCACGCAGTCTACTTCCGATGGTGTCGTTCGTTGACCACGTTAACCACGTCGCGCCGAGTGCATCCAAGGTGGTGGACGACGGCGAGGCCCCGAACAGCAACGAGCCGGAGATGGGAAGACGCGGGAGTAGAGTCGCAAACGGAGAGGTGTACGAGGTTTAACTGGTTCTAGTGCGGTGTGGTTCGGCAGTCGGTGGAGAAGAACATGAGGTGTGGAGTGGTGGAGGGATGGCCTGGCCAACGGTGGAGTAGTGCTTCATAGCGAAGTGTGCTAAGCAGCGCTGCTAGCAGCAGGAGGCGGGTGGTGGTCCCGGTGGCGCTGGAGGAAGAAGACGAGAGATTGAGATGGATGCCGGTCGTTGGATGTAAATCCAACGGCTAACATGTCAGAATCATTTGTTGACTAAATTGACAACGACTTGCGTTGGCTTCGACCTATTGGCCCACATTTCAGCCACCAAAAATGTGGCATGTATTCAACCCATTTTTTCAGAATTTCCTATCTTTTTTTGCGCGGTAGAATTTACAGTCAATTTGATCTTTTTTTTTGAATTACAGCCATTAGCTGGGCTGGGTGAACAAATAATGTAGCGTCGATGCAGCCCATTTATTTTATTTCCTAAAAAATTACAGGCCATTTGCACTTTCTCGAAATACACGATTTTTCTGGGCTGATTCTAATTATAATGTTGAGTTGGGCCAACAATATTATCAAAAAATAAAAAGGGGCTGAGCATTTTGTTATAAATATATTTAAATAATAAGTGATATTATTACATTCGCCCTTAAATCTTACCAAGATTTTGTACACAATCACTAGGATTTTCGTGCCAAAACAATCCAGGATTTTATTTGTTAAGAAATTATTTTTATAAGTTTATAAGATGTGGGATATTGTTTTCTTACATATGTAAGTATCTGTTAAATATATGATGACAATAAAAATAATATATAATAACATATAAAATAATTTAAATATATATAATATAGTTAGAAGGGAAACATAAGTTGGACCTGGCGTTCCTATTCTCATATAGAAAAATAGAACAGACCTCTGCGTTTTCATCAAAAAAATACATAAATTGGGCTGCCAAAAATAAAACCTCGGATGGGAGGTCCATAGACCGGTCGATACATGACGGCCCTAAGAAAATACAAACGGGCCTATGGACCTCCCATCCGAGGTCGTGGGCTGCGCATGATAAAAATGAAAGCCTAGACGGGGCAGCCCAAAAACATGTCCAACACATGCCAAAACTTCTTCCCTTGTTTTCTCTGTGTTTCGCACACTTGACATTGTGTGGGAATTTTGACTGTGCATCATATGAAGATGTGCTATGCATGAATGTTGATCAGCGTGATGTTAACCGGCTGGTAGTTCCATTTTCGACCATGAATAAAACTTCCAACATGATGTTAACCCTGTTTAAAAAGGTCGTGTTAATATAAATGCTCTGCCTCTGAAAGTTATAGTTTCTTATCTGAAACTAAACATGCAGTTTCTTATCTGAAACTGAAACTTGCAGTTTCTTCTCTGAGAATCACAATTTCTGCACTTTTATACTCCTGTGAAACTACATTTTTAAGTGCTAAAAATAGATCTCTAGAATTCATAAAATACTTCATATGCTCAATACTGCAAATCTGAAATTCAAAAGGCATTCATATCTGAAAGTACTCTCAAAATACACAACACAAAACACAATTCACAACCTGCAAATACTGACAACCCTAAGCTCCTCCTGACAATTCACAACCTGCCCGACTATTGGGCTGGGGGGGGGGGGGCAGCCCCCTCCTATTCCTCAGTGGCAGACAGCCGCCCCATGAGACGATGGCGAGGAAGAGTCGTCGGGCCAACTGCTTTTCTCCTCGTGAAGTTGGGTTTGGTCGACGAAGACTCCACCGGCTCGCTCTGGCAGGACACCCTCACAAACGGCACCCTGTAGATGCTCGATCCTTCAATCTCTGGTGGATGCTCCATCTGGGATCAATACTCCCACCACCGCTCCCTCACGATCGGATTCAGTGATTCTATTTGCTCCATGGCCCAGAGGAGCAGCTCTATGTACCCCGGCGCGACTCCCTCCGGGAGTATCGCCGCCTTTTCGCTCTGTTGCAGATATTTGGCCATGGATGTCGCCGTCGCCGCTAATTGGTCCTTGTTGTCAAACCAAGACTGTATCTCCAACATCCTAGCTAGCTTCACAGGGTCGCCGTCTGCGATCCTCACGTATCGGTTGAACTCCTCCATCAGTCTACTTCCCCACAGCAGCTTCACTCGCCGGCGGTGGTTTTTGAATGGAAGAGGAGAGGAGCAGCGCTGGTTTTGGATTAGAACGGGAGAGGAGTGACGCTGATTTTGGACTAGAACAGGAGAGGAGGGGCGGTGGTTTTGAAATGGAAGAGGAGAGGAGCGGCGCTGCATTTAGATTGGAACAGGAGAGGAGTGGCGGCGGTTTAAGAGGAGAAGAGCGGAAGAGCGGCACTGGTCTTGGAAGTATTTTTTTGTTGTTTTGCCTATTTTGGGTCAAAGTTTGACCACGTACTGTATTTGACAAGCAAAATGTGAATGCATGTCACCAAAAAATGTATCGTTTGGTTCGTATCTGAATGTACTTTCAAATTATATTTATTTTGCAACGTATAACATATATTTTATGTGTGAAAATCATGGTCAATTATGACCCAGAATAAAAGGGAGACTAGTTAATGTGGGGTCGCTTTCTTAATTGAAGGGTAAATTGATTTTGATTTTGATCCAGTCACAGCGCGCCGGCCCTCTCGTCCAATCCTAAATCGCTGCTGCACGCTCCTCCCCCTCTTCTCCATTGCAAAACCACCTCCTCTCCTCTCCATCATCTCCATTCCAAAACCACCATCTCGCCTCTCCCTCTTCTGATCTTCTCCATTGCAAAACCACCTCGCACTCTGCATATATGCCAGTTCCATATGTACATTTGTGCAGTTCCACCAAAATGCAGCTGAATAACCCTGTTTGCACAGATAATAAAAAAGCGTGATTACATTATAGTGGCACTAGTTGATGAAACACACAAAATAAATAGAAGAAAATATTGCGATAGTATCATAGTATGCCATGCTGCGAGGGCGAGATGGGCCCTGCGACGCTTCACATGGTAGGCCTCGTACTGGACATCATCCCAAGTCTCCCAGATACACCTTCTGCCGGTGATGAACATCAGTGTACAGCGGTAGTACAAGGAGGCGCCTTGAGACATCCAAATCTCTATTTTTGTACATATCAACAAAAATTAAGCACCCCAGTTTGTAGAAACGCTTAAACATTAACAATGGGACTAGTTGATGAAACATACATAAACAAAGAGAAGCACTTTCTTTATCTACATTGGAAATGAAATCGTAGAGATGACACTCGCTCTATTTTCACTATATTATTACTTCATTTTATCTATGACACTAGGGTCGAGCACGTGGCAAACGAGGTGTACCATGCCTCGCAAGGATGGAGGCCGGGGTTGCTTAGACTAGGATGCTGAAGCTGGCTCTTTCAGTCACCAACATGAATGATTCAATTCATGGGACCTTTTGGTGCAGTTCACCTAAAATGAAGCAATGTCCCGTGAGCTAGCAGCTTCTTCTTCAATTTTTTTAAGAAAAAGGCTCCAGCCCCGGTTCCATTTCCATCATAAAACGAAACCCACATAGCTTCTTCTTCATTAGTTGCAATAAAATTGAGCAACATCAAGGTTGGTTGTGAAGCTCCTGGAATGCTCAACTATAATTTGGATATCATTTGTGTAGTTCAACTAAGATCGAGCGTGAAACGTATATCTCTGTTTGCACAAAAAAGGTGGAAAGGAGGGTGACTAACAAGTGATGAAACATGCATGAAATGAAAATAAGCTTGTTCCTTATCTGAATGGCAATCCTACAAGGACAGTAGCAATTTCTAAAGCACTGGCATTGCTAGATACTAGTGTGGGCATTGGGATTAACTATGAGAACCGTTAAATACGACATTACTTTGGGCACGGGAGAGTAGGCGGACCAGGACTGTTGCATTTCTAACGAAAAGAACCAACTTATCTTAATGGGAAATTTTAGTAGGACTTGTAAAGAAGTGCCATTGATTCATATTACTAGAGGCATTACATTGAAAACAACATTGGTTTAACATGTCCTTACTTTTAACAGTGCGACTGCTACATTGTCCCATTTTTGTTCGGTATAGCCACCTTATACTGTGTGAGGCTAGAAAATCTAGTGCTGGACTTACTCTATTGACTTGTCCCCCAGTCCCCACTTTCTTTCCTTTTTCAACCAATAGATCGGGTTTATATTGACTTTGTACAATGTTTCCCTTTATTTCCCTATTAGACCTAGAGACCAGTTGGATAGCCAGTCTCTGCTACTTTTCGCCCCCATTATTTCCTCTTTCGACCAAGTCCTAGATTCAGGTAACAAATCCTCCCCCACCTCCACCCCCTTTCTTCCTTGTTTGAACCAAGTAGTACTAGATTCGAGTGCATGAACTAGTTTTACCTCTTAAACGTAAAAAAATTAGGTGGTTTTCGAATAGCCGATCGATCCTATCTACGAGGGGGCCTGAGAAATAGTAAAAGAGATACAAATGCAGCGACGTCAGGAGCTCAGGAAGTAGAGCAAGGCCAGTTTCGAAGGAAGTTATACCTGATGGTCGCCGGGATGTCGCTAGGTGGACGGCGGGAGGCCAGATCTGCCCACACTACGGCAGCAGGGAAGAAGGGGTCGGAGGCCCTCCCTCGCCAGCGGTGCTTGGGAGAGAACGGCAAGGCAGGCTGATCGGGACGCGCCCAGCAGTGGGTAAGAGCCGTCGCCGAGGACGACCGCATGAACATTGCACCTTCTCACCTTCCCCGGCGAAGAGGATCCAGCTGGATCTGTGACCATCGGTGAGTAGAGAGAGAGAGAGTGTGTGGCCACTGCTGTTGTGTTTAGATCTGGAGAGGCCGAGACAATGTGAAGAGAGCAACACTAGCAAGAAAGCGCGGAGGCTAGTGCCTATATAGTGGAGTGGTACTAGTTTTCTTTTGTCCACCGGAGCTGGCTTGACCTCGTTAATGACTGTCGAGAAGTCTTCATGCACGTGGCCCGGAGGCGCAGTTGTCGTCATTTTGATCTCAAGCGCCGGATTATAACATATAACACGAAAAAATGCCACATGACAAGAAATCATAACCTCACTGCCCAAAGGAGACAACATGAATTCCGACGGACAAACTAGAGGAGGAACAAAGCTCAAATTAAAGATAAACTCGTGGAAAAGGGGTCCTTCGATAGATGTCCTAATCAACATAGCCGGCTTCACCTAGATGGCAGCCGAGTAGTCACTGTTCATGCATGTGCCCCCAATGACTAGCCCAACTTAGTTGTCGCTGTTTAACCCTCGCAACGATCCGAAGCACATGACACCTAATTTTGCGAGATGATGAGAAACCTTTTTTTAGATTTCTCACCACAACTACAGCCATGTACAACACAGCCTGCACGATATGTAGACGATAGCCAATCCAGGCATGTCTGTTGGAGTCTGGTCACATGCATGGACGAACTGATGTTCCTTGTCTTGCAGGGATCGTCCAGGCACCAACGTAGTACAACACTTCTCTAGTACTATCGCTCGTCTCCCTCTTCTATTAAGTCACCTGACTTGTGTGGCCGGGGAGTGTTCCTATGGTCGATTCTCAATTGCTATCCCACATGTGTGTGCAAACGCAATATGACACGCGTTCCATTCGGAGAGCAGCGTGCCAGACCGACCGACCGTATGGGGTGCGACGCGAACGCGACGGGCATGCTATATACTCCATACATGTGTACCGCCGGTTTCTAGACGCTTTGCTCCATGGCATGGGCGCAATCCATGGATACAAAATTAGTATACTGTATACTATTTAAAAGTCAAGGGCGGGGCTTTTCCTGCGCGGTAGGCGGCGGGGCAGTTCCGCCTAGTCGGTTCGACAGAGACGCGAGAAGACGAGGGAGTAGGCTGCTGCAAACGTAGGGCTGTGTGATTTGACAGCGAGTTACTTCTGGACAGGTAGGGCCCCGTGATCATGGGAGAATGGAAAGCCACTACCCTGCCGTTCGCATGCTCGCAGTTCGCTCCTACTCATCCCCGCACGTCCTTCAATACTACGCCGGTTCGCTCCTAGTCGTCCCATCCATTCACATTACGGTAGTTCCACTAATCCTAACCCTCCTCCCAAATCCATGGTGTCCCAAATCTCCACGATCGGTGGAGAGTACAAGGTTAGAACCATCACCAACGATGAGTTCGGCGTCATCTACACCCGTTCTTTCGCGACGATGAAAGGATGCCTTTCTCGCTTCAGACGCATGTTCGAAGACTCAGATGATGAGTGGGTCGCTGGGCTAGATGTTGAGTACACCACAGTCCTGGGACCAGAGAAGGATCGAAAGGACGAAGAGAGGAAGAAGCCCGCCGTGATCCAGGTTTGTGTGCATGACTTATGCTTGGTCTACCACATATGCCATGCCGACGTTGAGTGCCAGGATTTTATGGACTTCCTCCAGAGCAACCTAGTCAAATTCGTTACCGTAGACTTTGGTAACGACAAAGAAGTCCTGCGTCGGATAGGCCTCGTTGTAGGCAACACCTTTGAACTCCAGAAGAATCGGCTGGTGTCCTCTCGTCAGCCTTCAATGCTGACCCTGGCAGGAGCTATGGTTCATCCTTCATACGGTAAACTGGAGAAACCTCCATACACGTTTCATCATCATGCATTGCAGCGGAATGTACTAGATATAGACCACATCCACTACGCTGCAATGGATGGCTACCTTTGCTTCAATATCTCCAAGGGTTGGATGAAGAGCAACATCCAAGTGTGCGGTTCAAGCAAAGAAGTATCATCCAAGAGGAAGAGGGACAAGGACGAAGTCAAGGACATGGACGAGGACTCCGAGTAAGGTGGCAGTGTCGTTGCTCATGGTGGTTCTAATGCAGTGTCTACCGGAATAGTTGCAAAGTTTAATTTCGGGTGTGCTTAATTTAATTTGAGGGGTGTGTTGTGCTGAGCCCCCAGCAGAACTATGTTATGTTTCTTCTCGTTACTTTAACTCTTCAGTACGTACATAATACTATTTCTTACATTTCATCTTTTAGTTGGAATAGTACTACCACTCGTTTCTTCACATTATATATGTACAATATATATTGCCAACATCATATAGCCAGCAGTTTAGTTGTCAAAGAATTTCAGGGTGCTTAGTTTTTTCAAAGAATTCCAGGTTGCTTAGAGGGTACTTGGATCCAAGGGACTTATTTTAGTCTAACTAAAAATAGTCTCTTTAATAGGCTAAAGTTCCAAGCACCCCTGACTAAAGAGGGGCTAAAACTAGTATTGAGACTAAATTTTTTTAGTCAGGGGTACCCCTACTAAAATGTGGATTAGTCCTCTCTCTACTCATTTAACTCCTCTCCTTTAACACAGGCGACTTCTGGATTGGAGGGTTTGGAGGATAATAAATGCTCATTAACTTGATTTTAGCCTTTTTAGTATTTGGATCCAAGCATGGGTGAGGCTAGCATGTTTTAGTCCCACTACTTTTACTCATGGGACTAAAATGTATCCAAGCACCCTCTTAGTTTTATTTGAGGGGTGGGTTGTGCTGGACACCATTATTGTGACTAGCCTTTTTAATAGTACTATGCATAATTTGGCGACGAGAGCTCTCTATATGTACCACCTTTTTTTAATTTCAAGTTTTGCTCCATGGCGCAATCCATCGATACTACTTTTGTACAAAAGTATACATTTTTTAAAAGGCTAGAGGGCGGGGCAGTCTAGCTTCGTCGGTTTCACAAGAGATGAGGGCCTTTGTGATTTGATGGCTCATTTTTGCTGGAAGGCAGGGCCTTGTGATTTGACTGCTCGTATAAATGCACCGACAACCTGATCGAGGAGGAGCAAAGAACCGTGCAATATACTCAAGTTTTCCACTCGAGTAGTACTGCGACGGAGGAGCACGAAACACGGCAGTCCATTGTTAGCATTGTTCTATTCATTCCCTAAAGAAAACCATTGTTCTATTCATACATCGCAGAGAACATGACACGTGCAGCGAAACACCGGAGGCAAAAGATGAAACACATGAGGAAAAGAAGGAAGATTATCACCCCAAATGATCTAATTCGCCGCGGAGTCGTAACTGCTTCTTCATCGCCTCCACGATCTCCATCTCCTTGCGCGTCTCCTGCGCCATCTTCTTCATTCTGTCCATGACACGAGATTTCTCGACGCGAGCCTTCATCATCTGTTCCACGGCCGCATTACGTACCTTGAAAGCAGCCGGGTGCTCGATGCGGAGCTTCGCCAACTCCTCCTTCTGTTCCATGACGAGGTCCTGCAGCATCTTCATCGAGGAACTACTATTCTCATGCAGCTTCTTCGAGCCGGCGTTCTTCTCCTTCAACAGGTCGATCTCGTGGCAGAGCTTCGCCTTGTCCTCCTGAAGTCGCAGGATTTCGTCGGTCGCCTTCTTCTCCGAGGCAATGCTCTTCTTCAGCAGCATCACCAAGCCGGCGGTCAACTCCCCCTGCTGATTGAGCTTAGCGGACATGTCGTCGAGGCTCTCCTACAGCAACTCCATCAAGCCTTGGATGAACTCCTTTTGCTTATTGAGTTGCTTATTGAGATGATCGGGCATGTCGTCGAGGGATAACGACTCCAGCTCCGCCGGCTCGGCATGTTCGCCTCCGTGGCAAGGGCGCTCCTGGGAGCCATCGCCTGCCCGTGTATGATCTTTCGAGGCCTCTGCGTGGCGGCGAGCCCTCTCTTTTTTTTCTGCAGCCTTGGTTGCCGCTCCCTTGTTACGAGTAGTTCTCGACCTAGTGCTCTGCTCACCGGCCATGGCAACGACGGACAAAGAAGAAGCACTTATGAGGAGGAAATGTAGAGTAATTTTTGGTTAGGTAGTTCCCCTTTTTACAACATAAGTACTAGCACTAGTACTAATACATGCATAGTGGGAACATGTTCAGGTTTGGTACGTACTAGTAGGTGTGAGCAGGCTTTCGAATGTGATGGGAACAAGGTAAAGATTAATTGATGGTTTTGGTTTCGAGGCCCGAAACGGCTCCCGATGAGTTTAGCGAAACATAATTTTCAAGTACTACACTGCTTAAATGCGTAAATATTATGTTACTGTCAAAAATTGGCAAAAAATACGAAGGAGACCAATGGAAGTACTACTAGCAACCCACGATTTAACTACAGGCATGCGCGCAGTGGAGTAATAACGTCTTTCTTCCGCCCTCACGTCCACTCAATTTGCATGCGCTGTACTAATTGACCATCAATGAAGTGAACGACTTTGCACGCGTCAAATTATCACATGGGGTGGATCTTGGTACAAAATTGCGTCCGCCCGTGTACCCGCGTGTGCGTGCGAGGGAATGAGTGCGTGTGTGGCGTGCGTGCATATCTTCGCTTCGTGCATGTACCGCCAGTATGGCTCAGGGAGGACGAGTACATTCTTCTGGAACCAGCAGCATGTCACTGTGATCAATCCACGCAAGGAGGTCGCGACAAAGCCTCCACATGTGCCACATGGCTTCATGAACTGTAAGAGAGACACTGTGTAGTGTGCCATTGGTATTCTAATTTACGTGTTTTGCACATACTCGAAGTACTAGTAAGGTACACATGCATTGCACGCATCAGATTTTGCAACCAAATTATGAATAAATATCACACTATAGCATTTAAGCTCTGAGTCATATATGCCTGTAGCCCTCCGTTTAATTCTTATAGTTCATCTCATTCAAAATCAATTATTTTATAAAAAAGCTAAGAACGCGGGAATAGGAAAAACATGGGATTGTAGCGGAATGTCGTCTTGAATCCTACAGGATTGTACGAGTGTTTGATTGTGCATAGAAAAAACGCAGAATTCTTTCAAAGAGGTTTGAGTGGATGGGATGTTTCCTATGAAATCTAGTGCAAATGAATCATATGGAAAAATTCCTATGGTTTAAAATCCAACGAATCAAACAACCAAGATAGGAAAAATTCCTAATGATTAGAATCCTCCAAAATTCCTTTGAGAATCCTTTGAATCAAAGAAGCCCTTAATCTATTTTATGATTCATGGAATTGTGTGTTGTAAAGCATAAAGTAAAAACAAATAATGGCAATTCAACTAGAAAAAAAGTTTGGGCAGTTATGATATGGAAGATTCTAGAACAAAAGAGAACCACTGTTGTTTTGATGTTTGTGCATTATGCTTAAGTTCAACCATGTATTCTACTAGATTGTACATGTGGCAAAATCCGGTGGGGGGCTAGAAGATGGTGCGAGGGGCCGAGTGGAGGGAGACTATGAAGGAATGCACATGTGCGAGACTGATATTTAGAGAGAGGGGGCGAACACGTGCGCTGTTGCGCACAGTGGTGGAGCCATGAAAAATAAATGAGCTAGGGGGCCAAGTATTGCTAATCCTTTATGAGGAGGGTCAATTCATGAACATAAACCATTTTTAGCAGCAATTTTCTAATGATCACATTCATATTAGCCTTGATATATAGTGATGTTAGGGGGGAGGGGGGCAGGGCCCTTACTCCCCCTGTCTTCGCCATTGTGCACGCGTCTGCGAGATGAAGCGGAAGGCATGGATGATGAGAGGGGGGTGTTGGATATATAATTAATGTGGGTGTATTAGCTATATATGTTAATCCTATATAGAGAGGTATAGATTGATCGATGTGGACGTGGGAAAGAGGGTGAGACCTCACTGGATATATCGATTGATCAGTTTGTGTGGAAAACTATGAAAGACCTAGCTATATACACATACATAGAGGAACATCGATCGTTGCGCATGCACGCGTGAGAGATAAAGAATGCCCGATATGATTGAGAGGGGGATGTGTGTGGGTGTGTGCCATCATGGGAGACCGACCTGAAGAAAAAGATTGCATGCGTGTGATGGATAATGCCGACTGGTAGTGTGTGTGCATGCATGCACGAGAGAAAGTTAGTGGTACAATTATAAAGAGAAGACTACTGTGTGGGTGTAAAAGAATAGGTGAGGTCATAATCCATGTAAAGTTGAATTCAAATATTTGAATAAGAGATCCTGATGTTTGAAACCCATGCATGCATGAATATAACGGAGATCTGCACGGTGTGGCTTGGAAACGAGCATGTTTTAATGTATACACATTGAACAAGGTCAGACTGATTTGAATTTGAGATACCGATGGCAGACATCATTTGGCCACATCGCATCCGTGCATGGACACACTATTCTAATTAGAGATGATGGGCGGCTTTCACATCACATATCTATATCTATACCCCTATATATACTATATTATAAATATTTTTATATTGTGTGCGGGTAACTTTAACTTTGAAACATGGTCGTTGGATGAGGCGAATCCGATGGTCCAAAGATGGCAAATTTGAGCACTACTGGCCGTTGGATATCATCTAGATTCCACCAGATTTCGCCACATGTATAATCTAGAAGACACCATGGTTGAACTTAAGCATTATGCACAAACATCAAAACATAAGCACTTCTTATTTGTTCTAGAATCTTCCGTATCAGAATTGCCCAAATGTTTTTCTACATGATTTGCCAAATGTTTTTACTTTATGTCTTAAAATAGATTAGCTTTCTTATAAAAACTAGATGATTTTGAATGAAATGAACTATAAGAATTAAACGAACATCTACATCATGCATATATGACTCAAAGCTTGCATGCTATAATGTGGTATGTATTCATAATTTGGTTGCCAAATCTCATGCGTGCAATGCACGTGTACCTTACTCTAGTCTAAATGGTGTTTTTGTGTGTGTTGTGTGTGTTGAGGTGCAAATTGTCTTTTTTTGGGGTACACGTTAAGCTTGTTCTTGCGAAATTTCAAGCCGCGCCTTGTTATGCCGAAAATTCAAGCTAGCATCTATGTCTATCGTGCTGCGAAACTCCCGCCTCTTCAACCCGTGCCTTGTTAGCCTGAAATATTTAAGATATATCTTTGGCTCCTTGTGCTCCAACAACTCCCTCCATCTCAACCCGCGCCTTGCTATTCCGAAATTACAACGCGCACGAAAACTCCCACCTCCTGTAAAATCCCGACACGGGAAATGCCCGTGGTACCTGTCGGTGTCAAAACCGGCGGATCTTGGGTAAGGGGTCCCGAACTGTGCGTCTAGGCTGGATGGTAACAGGAGGCAGGGGACACGATGTTTTACCCAGGTTCAGGCCCTCTTGATGGAGATAAAACCCTACGTCCTGCTTGATTAATATTGATGATATGGGTAGTACAAGAGTGGATCTACCACGAGATCGAGGTGGCTAAACCCTAGAAGCTAGCCTATGGTATGATTGTATGTTGTGGTTGTTGTCCTACGGACTAAAACCCTTCGGTTTATATAGACACCGGAGAGGGTAAGGGTTACACAAGGTCGGTTACAAAGGAGGAGATATCCATATTCGTATTACCTAGCTTGCCTTCCACGCCAAGTAGAGTCCCATCCGGACACGAGACGAAGTCTTCAATCTTGTATCTTCATAGTCTAACAGTCCAGCTGTCCGGAGACCCCCTAATCCAGGACCCCCTCAGTAGCCCCCGAACCAGGCTTCAATGACGATCAGTCCGGCTTGCAGTATTGTCTTCGGCATTGCAAGGCGGGTTCCTCCCCAAATTCTGTGTACCTATCAAAATAGTGTCCGGCGTCTTGTGAATGTTGCCCTCCTTGGCTTCCACGCCCAATAATGGCCACTTTCCACATGTCGAGCGAATGTGAAGAGCCAGGGTGTTTTTACATTTACCCCCCTAGCTGTGTGAATGAGCTGCCTATTAAAAAGACGAGGATTCAGATCCAAATCACACCATCCTCCCTTGGTGAGCCTTCATCGGAGCGCATTCGACAGAGATCCATTCCATCATGGCTGGTCGACGCAGCTCCTCCTCTCGCTCCCCTAGCCCCAAGCCTGGAGATTGGGAGAGATGTTCCGTCCCGCACAGCAGATTAGTGATGCTTCAGACCAAGGGATTTCTTCCCCCAGTGTACATGGTCCCGGTTCGAGCCGGGCTCGCCACCTATAATGGAGGAGAACAAGAGGAGAGCCGTCCCAATCCCTCCAAGGGAGAGCGGGTATGCCTTGTCCCCTATTTGGTAAGAGGGCTCGGATTTCCAATTCATCTGTTCCTCCGGGTGCTCCTGGAGTTCTACGGCCTCCAGTTGCACAACCTTACGCCTGCCTACATGCTGCATATCGCGGGATTCATAGCCCTTTGCGAGTTGTTTTTGGGCTGTGAGGCTCATTTCGCTCTATGGAAGAAGCTGTTCTGCCTTGTGCCCCGTTCTCAGAAGGGGTCAATATATCAAGTGGGCGGAGCCGAAGTGTGGCGTATTGCCGGGATCGGATAACTGTCCGGAACCCCAAAGAAGACGTCCGAAGACTGGCCTTCAGAATGGTTTTATATAGAAGATGTCCCCCTCCCAGATCCTATTAGAATCGGCCTTCCTATGTTCGACAACGCCCCTTTGAAGAAGCGCCGGAGCTGGCGTCCATGGAGCTCCCTGGAGGAAGATGGCAGGGACGTTCTTTACCTGATGAGCCGGATAAGTTTTTTAGCTCGATCCGGATTGACCATGATCGAGGTCATGGCCATATGTATTATGCGTGGGTGCAGCCGCTTCAATATAGAGGCCACCCCGTGTGGGATTTCAACGGGAGGGTGACGCCACCCGCCACGGCCGTAAAGGGTCGGGATCGGTTGCTGATCTAATAAAGATCTTATCCACTTTGTACAAGGGAGAAGAGGAGGAATTCATTCGTGTCAACCCACAGGGCGGATTTTCTATGTAAAATCCTCCGAGCTGGGTAAGCGGAGACTTTTTCTCGCCCATCCATTTTGTATTCCCGTAGTTAAGTATTTAGTCGAGCGATTTCAACACAGGAGCTGCGCCAGGCTGTAAGGGAGATAAACAACCCCCCTCCACAACCCGAGGACCCTAGACGGTCCCTTGACCCGGCCTCCCAGGAGGATCCGGACATATCTGTGGAGCTGATCGATGGGGTATTTTACCAATTGAGTAATGACAACGCTTTGGTGGCCATTACGGCTGATTACCCTGGGCTACTTCCAGCCTCACAGGTGACTGAGACCGAAGTCCCAGTACTTCGAAAAGGGATCCGTCCTTGCGTGTTTTTGATTGCCGTATCACAGCCATGTTTTGCAGGGAGGTCCTCGAGGCGGAAGGCCGAGCCTGCGGTGACTGGCCAACAAGGGGCCACAAGGCCAGGCAGGCTGAAAAGACCCGTAGTCCGGATTGAGACACCGGCGCAGTGGTACGGCGTGCCGTCTTTATTGCAAGACATTATTCTCGGGGCATACTAATGCCCATGCCTTCTTTTCAAGAAAAAGAGCGCTCGCCGGACTATACCCGGAGAGGCTACCAATCGCGCCTCCACCAGCCAGGCTCCAAGGCTTGATTCGGAGGCGGGAACGAATGCGAGGCGTGCATCGGGCGCTCCTCCGACAAAGGATGCGGATAAACTGTCCGCCACCAATTCCGAGGTGGAAAGTGCCATGAACCACAGGCGTCACCGGACTATTCTTCGTGACGCTTGTTTCTCCCAAGAGGCATTGGATGCCTTCGACTCGGGAGATGCGTACCTTCGTGCCGCTCAAAATGGTCTAGCAAGAGCCACGGAGCAGTATGTAAAAGACATACAGGTGAGAAAATTTGGTGATTATATATATCAGTAGCCACTGAGACTTGAAACGGTTAGAATAACTGATTTAAGGATCATTTGTTATGCAGGTTCTTACAGAAAAGAATACTCAACTGTCCCAGGAGCTGGAAGAGTGCAAAGCCCAACTTCAGGCCGCACTGGCCGTAGCAGGGGAGCCCAAAGAGACCCCCTCTGGTAATATATCCTTCGAATGATAAGTATCATATAGAATGCGGCGTATATGCAGATCTGATGATAAAATTGCAGTTGACGCTGGAATAAATCCGGATAAGCAACAACTCCTACGCCAGCTGAAGACTGGTGAGAGCGTGCTTACAAGGGTGAGGCAGGAGAAGAATGATCTCCTAGATGCCAACACCAAGCTGAGCGTGGAACTAAAAGATGTTAGTTCCCAACTGTCAGACTCTGTTAAGGAGAATCGGCGGCTTCGACGCGGCATATTTAGTAAGTGCTTGAACAAACTTTGAAAAAGTGTTCGGCGAGGAAGCTGGCTGACAGAGCTATGTCTGTAGGTATGCTAACAGGTCGTCCTGCCGAGGAAATGCCCGGTTCAACAGGTGATGCAAGGCGTCGCCCGGGCCTTGTGGCCATCCGTCTCCATACCCGAAGGCCTTGGAGAGCTTGCCGAAAAGTTCAAGGGAGCGCGGCGGCGCTTCCGATTATGGAAGATATCGGCCTGCCATCAGGGCGCCAGGGAAGCCTGGGCAATGGTGAAGACACGGTACACGAAGGCTGACCCGATCCACATGGCCGAAGTCGGACCTGTGGGGCCCGATGGGAAGGAGATCCCTGTGAGCTTAGTGTACAGCCAAGTAGAATTGGCCGCAAAGTATTCCCAACAGGACTGTAGACTGGACAGCCTATTGGATGGTATTGAAGAGCAATTCAACCAGTCAAATTGACTATGTAATTTAAAGTGACATGTATAATGCCTTCTAGCCAGATTGTAGATCATTTGTCGTGGCGGACCTTTTCGCTTCAACCTCGGGACCCGACGGTCCAGAGTGTATCCGAATACCCTCTCGGTTATGTAAGAACCGGGGTATGCGTGGAGACCAGGCGTAGGGGTCATTAGTGTTTTGTCAGACAAGTGCCCAATTAGTTATGTTATATTACATGGGTAGTAAGAAACATCTTCCAGGGAGAATAGTTCCGTTAAGGGTTCCTTTCCCTGGGTAAGCATGCCCTAAAGTGCATGTCCGGACTGCGATAAGAAGCGCAGAAAAGGCATCTAGGGGCAGATATGGATAATAAATAAAAGTCATCTTTTGTTCACCGACTGAATATTCCCTTAAGAACGCTAGCTTTCGGCTTCACCCAGTCTGACGTACACGTCTGGCTGACCCGGCGGTAACAATCGCAGAGGTGCTCCCCTTATGCCCTAGCCGAATTAACGAGAACATAGGGCATAAATACAAGAGCCAGACAACCTAGCTTGGCCAAAACTTAAGTCATATTTGTCGGATTTCGGGTTCCGGCAGACCCTTGAGGTTCGAACACTGGGGTGCGCGCGGAGATTTCGCTTCCTACCTACCTGCACCCCTCCTCCTTGCTAAGATCTAAGCGATGGAAAGAACAACACAAATGACACAAGATTTATACTGGTTCGGGCCACCATTGTGGTGTAATACCCTACTCAAGTGTGTGGTGTGGTGGATTGCCTCTTGGGCTGATGATGATGAACAATACAAGGAAGAACAGCCTCGGTCTGCTCTAGGCTGGGGCGATGAACTGCTGGGAGGAGCTCAGTCACCCTTCACTCTATCTCTCTCTCTCTCTGCTTGCTTGCTTTCTCTTGCTTGGGTACTACCAGATCTCTTCTTGTCGTCCCCCTACTCTGTGGGTGGCCGGTCCTATTTATAGAGGCCCTGGTCCTCTTCCCAAATATCGAGCGGGAAGGGAGCCAACAATGGCGGGCTAATTTGAAGGGGGACAGCTAGTACTAGCTATCCTGACAAAAGTAGTCTTCGCCCGCACAAAGCTCTGGTGGTGACGCCGTCTTGGGCTCCACAATGACCTCCGTCTTGCAGTCCTCCTGGTCTTGGTCTTGTTGCACCGAAATGGCAACCTTTGCCTGAGGCCTCGGTACTCCACGGCTGCGCTCGCTCCCTTTGCACCAAAGAGGAAAGGAGGACACTGCGCGGGCTGGCACCCGCCTGGCGCCTTTGGTCGTCATGGCTTGCGTCACGGGCACCTCGTGAGGTACCCCGCCTTGATCTCTCCGCCTCCTCGCGAGCCAGCCTAATGAGGCCGTGCCTGAGGAAGCTCCGCGTCGTCCGCCCCGCGAGGCTTGGCCCCTCGCGAGGGTCTTGGGTTTGTGTTGGTGAAGATGGGCCATGCTGCGCCCCCCTTTGAGCCACGCCGCAGGCCGCAGGCAGGCAAGTCTGGGGACCCCCGTTCCCAGAACGCCGACAGTAGCCCCCGGGCCCAAGGCGCGCCCGGACTTGGCCGTTCAGGGAGGCAGAAGGCCGAGGGCGAAGCGCCGCGGGCCCTAATAGCCTGCGGCCTTGGGCGCCGCGTGGCGGTTGATTGGACGTGAGCGCCTTAGCAACCGTGCTGGTTGATAAAGGAGCGGCATCTGTCTAGGCTTTGCTTTTCGATTTCTCGGGTTGCTGCTCAGATCCCCTTTCTTGCGCCTCTCCTTGCTTCCTCCAAAGTTTCCAGATCTACTCCGACCGCGTGACCTAGGAAGCCATGGCGCCTCGTCAGTCTCCGGCCGTAGCTTGGTACTCGCCCGCCCTGGACTCGCCGAACGTGTCGGAGGCGAGCCTTGCCCGGTTGCGCCGGATGGCGGCGGCGTGGGGCATCGACTGGGCGAAGGTGTTCAAGGCCGGCTCCGCCACCCCTGAGGGTCAAGGGAGCACCTTCTATCCGTTCTTCGTAAGTGCCATTGCTGCCAGCCTGGTGCCTCCCTTCTCCGAGTTCTTCTTCTCTGTCCTCCGCCATTACAAGCTACAGGCTCTGCATCTCCACCCCAACTCCGTCCTTCTCCTGGAAATCTTCGCCTATTACTGCGAGGCTCACGTAGGGGTGCGGCCCTCAGTGGCCTTGCTGCGCCACTTCTTCTACCTCCAGACTTCTCGTGGTCCTGCTTGCGCATGCGTGAGCTTCATCGCGTACGGCGGCGCCATTGCCATCTCAAACCCCGGGAAAAGGATTGAGGGCTTCAGAAGCAAGTGGGTCTTGGTGGATGCTGGGCGCATTCACCCTCGGCTGATCTTGCCCACGGAGCAGCCCACGAGCTCCAGTGATTGGGGTCGAGCGGAGCTCGCGGACCCCCACGCGAAGTTGTTGTTGGAGAAGATGGACGCGGATCTGAGGCCGGCCAACATGGCGGTGGCGAAGCTGACCGGCGCGTCACTGCTGAGGGAATTCCTAGAGTACCAGCTGGCTCCGCTTCGGTTGTACTCACTCCCGATGTGGAGGCCCCATCCGAGCCCCGCGGCCTTGGCCGACGGAGATCTGGCTGCGGTCCTCCAATCTCTGGTCGGGGGCGATGTTGCGAGGTTGGAGCGTGCTCCTACGCCCTTGTTCCTCCGCGACGACTGGGAGCAGGTAGCGGAGTCCATGCCCGCCTTCAACGGGGATGGGCTCGTGCCCATGGAAACTCCCGAGGAACCGGTGGACGTGCCCTCCGACGACTCTAGCGAAGAGGAGGAAGGAGGGGAGCGGGAAAGAGGGCCTGACTCCGAGGTGACTAACGGAGAGTCGAGAGCTCCCCTCCCCCGTTGCAGGTCCCACGTTCTCCGCCTCTCTTTGAGCGATGACAACGAGGATGACGATGAGGATGACGACGAGCAGGACGGCGGGAGCTTGCCCCTGATCCCGAAGAAGGACAGGACCGGGCTGATCTCCCGCGGGCCTGCCCCGGCCCCGGGGCGGACCGCACCTTCTGCTTCCAAGCTTCCCGAGGTTGACCCTTCCAGCCGGCTTTCAGGCTTCAAATTTGGCCGGAGGCCACTTGAGCTCACTGGCGATGACCTGTAAGTGTTTGATTCTTGTCTTTACTTCTCATTCTGCTTCTGAGGCTTGACGTCCGCATCTCTTGGACAGGCTGACGCCTGCAGCAAAGAAGTCGAGGGGAGCTCCTGAGGTTCCATCCGTGGCGGCGCCTCTGCCCGCGAAGGTGGGTGACCACGATGCACGGGCTTCTCCTGCCCGGTCATCCTCGCGAGGCCTGGCCGAGCCGGCTGGGGTGAGCTCGGCCCCCACGGTCCAAGTGACTCCCGAGGTGTCCTTGCCTACCGCCGCCACTACAGCCCTTGGGGCGCAGCAGATTCCGCCTCAGGATGCTGTGGCCGCGCAGACGCCTTCTCCTCCTACTCCACCGGCTGCTGTCTCTCCGACTCCTTCTGCCGTTCTGGATCGTGCTGTCGCTGAGCTGGACCGACTGCGGGAGGATCTTCTTGGTGCCGACCCTCGCTTGGTGGCCGGGCGCTTGGAGCTGGCTTTCGGATGGGTTCGCTCCGACCCTTTGATTCGGGCGGCGCTGGCCCAGCCTCGACGCCTTGCGATGAGGAGAAGCAGGCCGTCCTTGAGGCGAAGGCTGCTCGTGACTCAGCCCTAGGGGAGGTGGTCGTCGTCCGCGGTCGCTGCAAGGCGCTGGAGGACGAGCTGCAGGGCCTACGGGACCAGCTAGCGAAAGAGGTCCACCTTCGCCAAGAGCAGGAAGAAGGTGTGAAGGCTCGCGAGGCGGCCGTCACGGAGAGGGAGGTCAAGCTCAGGAAGCGCCGCGACTGCCTAGGCGCGCTGGAGTAGGAGTTGAGGGCAAGGACGGCCGAGCTGGATGACAAGGCCCTGGTTCTTGCCGAGGACCGCGTGGCCTTCACGGAGATGGAGGCGAAGGCTCGCTCCTCACTGAGGACGCTTTACGACAGCGGCCTGGAGAGCCCGCTGGCTGGCGCCGAGGACGGCCCCGCCAAACTGCTTCCCTTCCAAGTTCGCGCTCTTGAAGATGTCGCCCTTGGCCTTGGCCCCACGACGGAGGCCGAGGCGCGTGTCCTGTCTTCTGCAGCACTGACGCGGGTGCTCACCCACATCTACCTTCGCGATCCCGACGTCGACCTCGACGGCCTGCTGGAGCCAGTAAGCGGCGAGCGTGCCGCTGCCGCTGCCGAGGCCGTGAAGGGTTGCACGGAGGTTCTGCTGGGGAAGTTCCGGGCCTTCAGCACCAAGCCGAGGCAAGGCGCTGCCGACCCCGCTGCTCCATGAGGCGAAGCCACTCCGCGCTGCTCCACCACCGACAAGTGGCTCTACTGTGGCTCATGTCCTGCTGTTAATTCCTGCACATGTATCGTGCCTCGAGGAGGCGTTTAAACTTGCGTTTGGTATCGAGATAACAGTGTGGACTGTAATATTTGCTTTTGAATTCCTTGAATTTACGCTTTTCCTTCCTACTTGCTTATGTTCTACGCCGGTAGAGCCCGGCCCCGTGCATACCTCACCCAGCATTAGCCCCGACCGGAAACCAGGAAGGGACCAAAGGAGTGAGGGGCTATGTGACAAGTTAGGCTCCTGAGTCGCGATGCTCAGGAGTCCCCCTTGGCGCACGAACAACAAGTAGGGAGGTGTGATGTAGGTGGATCTACCGTTCTACGTCTGCAGAGCCCGGCCCCACGCATACCTCACCCAGCATTAGCCCCGACCGGAAACAGGGACGGAACCAAAGGAGTGAGGGGCTACGTGACCAGTTAGGCTCCTGAGTCATGATGCTCAGGAGTCCCCCTTGACGCTCAAACGGCCTTCGTACCTTGGCGCCGCTCGGGGAGAGACGCGCGTTGAACCAGGCCCGGGGGGCCTGGCTGGGTGGCGTGCGTCTGGGCGTGACCCAGGCGCAGCCCCCGTGCCCAGCCTCCTCGCACGGCACTCCCGAGGGGAGGCATTGCGATGAGGCTAGACACTGAGCTCTGGGCTCCCTGAGGTTGATGCGGCTCGGGGGGCCACCCTCAGTTGTTTATCACCAGCGCGGAGCATAGCGCTTCCGTATGTGTACGGGCATAGCCGCTCCTCGGCAGTGTCATCAGCCAGCGCGGAGCATGGTGCTTCCACTGGTACGTGGGAGGGGGCTCCCCTCCGGGAGGAGCCCCCGGGACGTGTACAGCCCTGCCCTGACACGTGGCTGGCACGGTAGGGCCTGGCGAGGTGTATCTGGGCACCTGTGGGCCAGCGCGGGACTCACGGGGCCCTACTTCTAGGCGGGTTGCGCCTGGCACTGGGCCTTATCTTGTGATGCGTCCCTGCAAATTTGGTTAGATGCTGGCACTCTACGTCCTCGGGTCCCGGCCCTCGAGCTGGTCTCAGCCGTCGCTGGTATGCCAGGTCGTGATGCCGTGGACAAAGCCAGAGGGTGAGGGCTGGAGAGCCGGTAAGATCCCTGAGTCGCGATGCTTAGGTACCCCCCCTTTAACGTGCAAGTGGTCGACATGGCGAAGAAGAGGTGACGTGGACCGGCAACGAATAATCAAGCATGGTGGGTATGACGCATAACCGGAAATAACTGCAAATGAGATACACGCCGCTGGGTCTGGCCCGAGCGGCTTGGGGATCGTGCAGCCCGAGGGGCGCCCCCAACAAGGTAAGCTAACAACATGAAATAAAAGGGACACATGCCGCAGGGACGGACCCACGCGGCCTGGGAATAATGCAGCCCTAGGGGGGCGCTCCCAGCTGGAAGTGAAACTTGAAAGATGTCACATGATGATGTTGAGGACGAAGGAGTGTTGGTGTAGCTGACTCAGTGGGCTGCGGAAGACGATCCTCACGAGCCCCCAGGCCCAGGGGCCTCAGGAGGCTCCGGAGGCGCTGGTGGCTCCCTGCGGGCAATCTGCATCTCTGCCAGGGCTGCGGAACGCCTGGCCTCTCGTGCCTCCATGATGCCCCTCATGAGGCGCTGGTACGTGACAGCCGCGTTCGGCAAGCCGTAAGGCATGCGAACGCAGCTGTGGGGTGGACCTCCGCAGCGCCCCACTCGCGAGGGCCAGAGGCGCTCCAGAGAGGCGACTCAGTTGAGCCCTGGTATGTCGATGCAAACGCGCAGCCCACCATCCTCGCCTGGATGGGGAGCCACTGCTGGTAGACGGCGGCCGCCTTTCATGGCCCTTGACTCCTGTAGCTCCTGAATGGCCTTGCTGATGAACTCCTGAGGGTCTGGCTCTCCTTGCCTTACTCCTTATTGAGGGAAACGTGCTTCGAAGCGCGCCTCCACGTGGTGCCCAAGCGCGTCCCTCGTGACCCTAGCCATGTCGGTGGCCCTCCAGGGGAGAGCCCCCGAGCCCTGCCTGAGGAGGGCGCCGGGCGCGCTTTCGTATGCAATGGAAGGAGGTTCCCCCTGGGCAAGCACGGTCCCAGAGGGGCCTGCCTCCTGAGGGACCGGGCCGGACAATGTCTTCTTCTTCTTGGGGGCGGTCTCGGGAAGCCTCCTGCTTCCGCGATCCGGGTCTTCCAGGGACGTGGCTTGAAAGGCTCTTTCCAGGGAACACACCGCGTCCTTCTCTTCACATGGCACCGTGATGACTCCGCCACTTCCTGGCATCTTGAGGACGTTGTAGCCATGGTGAGTTACGGCCATGAACTTGGCCAGCGCCGGGTAACCTAGGATGGCGATGTACGGCAGGCGTATGTGGGCGACGTCGAAGTCGATGTGCTCGGTGTGGTAGTTGTTGCGTGCCCCGAAGGTGACAGGGAGGCGGACCTGCCCAATCGGGACCGTGGAGCCGTCGGTGATTCCGGAGAAGGGCTTGGTTGGCTGAAGCTGGCTGTAGGGCACTTGGAGATTGTTGAATGTTTCCACGGACAGGACGTTGAGCCCTGCCCCACCGTCGATGAGGGTCCTGGTCACCACCACGTTGCTGATGATTGGGGAACAAAGCATCGGGAGGTCTCTGGCTGTAGCCACACACTTGAGCTGATCTGCTGAGATGAACATGATGGCGCACACCGACCACCTGAGAGGGCGTGTGGCTTCAAGCCTGGGGAGGACTGCATTCACTTCGCGGGATAACTGCTTGAAGATGCATTGAGAGGCTGGGGCCTGAGCCCTGCCCAGGATGCAGGCGATCGCGCGCGGCTCCTAGAAGCCCCCAGCCCCCTCGTCTTGGTGGCGGTCCTCGTTTCTCCTTGGCTGCGGCGACAGCAGAGGGAGGCCTGCGTTGCCATGCAGGCGATCGTCGCGAGGCTGATCCCTCCAGTCTCCCTCGCGAGGCGCGTCTTGCCAGCAGTACTCGCGAGGTTGATCGCGCCACCCTTGGCGCGGGCCACGGTCTTCCCAGCGTCCTGCGTTCCTTCCTCCTCCTCGACTGTAGCCCCGGTCACCGCGGTCGGGGCGACGGCCGATCCTTCCTTCCCGCACGGCTCGGGGCTCTTGACATTCGTTGGTGTTGTGGGTGTGGAGGTCGTGGTACACACAGTACCGGCTGCCCTTGGAAGGTTCGGGCTGATCTCTTCCCCGCTTGGTGTCTGGTTCTGCCGCGAGCACGGCAGCCCCCTTGCGCTTCACGTCCTTGGCCTTGGGCTTCTTCTCTTCTGGGTCTGCGGCAGGCAGCTTGAGGAGGGAGAGACGCCCTTCCTCAGCCGTGGCGCACTTGGTCACCAAGTTGAATAACTCCAAGGAAGTGCACAGGTCTTCATGCATCGCCAGCTCCTCCTTCCTCTTGACATCATGCACGCCGTTGGAGAAGGCTGAGATGATGGCCTCCTCAGTCACCTTGGGAATCTTGAGGCGTGCATTGTTGAAGCACTGGATGTACTTCTGCAGGGTCTCCCCGGGTTGTTGCTTGATGCGGCGCATGTCGCTCACGGCGGGTGGCCGGTCGCGAGTACCTTGGAAGTTGGTGATGAAGCGGGTGCGCATCTCGTCCCAGGAGGAGATCATGCCTGGAGCCAGGTTCAGGAGCCAGGTGCGGGCCCCGTCCTTGAGCGCCATGAGAAACAAGTTTGCCATGACCTTCTCGTCTCCGTTGGCAGCTTCGATGCCCAGCTCGTAGAGCTGGAGGAACTCCGCAGGGTCAGTCGTGCCGTCGTAACGAGGAGGCAGGTCCGGCTTGAACTTGCCGGGCCACGCGACGCTGCGTAGCTCGGTGGTGAAGGCACGGCAGCCTGCTGTGGCCACGGGAGGCCTTGGGTGACGGAGAGCTTGGTCTTGCATGTCCCCACGCGCTACAGCTGGGTCTTGTCGTGCGGGAGCAGGAGCATGGTCGTGACGTGCTGGGGCAGGGAGCGCCCGGGCAGCTTCTTGCAGGCGAGGGACATCTTGGCAGCTCTGCTCTTGCCGCGTTGGCACCTAATGGAGCGGGTTCCGCCCAGGGTCCACGCGCCTTGGATCCATGGCGCCTTCTTATGGAGGAGGCGGCCGGGGCGCCGCCGGAGCTTCGTCGCCCGCGCGGGGCGAGGTGCGGTGCAGCGGAGCGGACGGCGCAGGAGAGCCCTCCACGGCGCGGACGAGCTCGGCGACGCGGTCGAGCCATTCTTCATAGACGTCGTCGACGGGACGGTAGCGCAGGAGCTCGTTTGCCGTGATGAGCGCAGCTCGAGCCTCTGTGGGTGCGCGGAGCGCGCGGGACAAAGAACCAGCTGGGGTGAGCGAGGGAGTAGCGGTGCGGCCATCTTGCTGCACGGACGGATGCTGAGATGATGCTTGCTGCTCATCCCCCGCCGGGCTAGTGGCGGCGTTGATGGCAGGTGACGGCGAACGGCGAGGCGCCCGCCGACAGGAGCCGTCTGGGCGACGCAGGAAGCGGGAGCGGCCCGGCGCTCAGCGCGGGCCCGACGAGCGTCAGACATGGGCGCGGTGGAAGACGAATTCCGGCGCACCCCTACCTGGCGCGCCAAATGTCGGATTTCGGGTTCCGGCAGACCCTTGAGGTTCGAACACTGGGGTGCACGCGGAGATTTCGCTTCCTACCTACCTGCACCCCTCCGCCTCGCTAAGATCTAAGCAATGGAAAGAACAACACAAATGACACAAGATTTATACTGGTTCCGGGCACCGTTGTGGTGTAATACCCTACTCCAGTGTGTGGTGTGGTGGATTGCCTCTTGGGCTGATGATGATGAACAATACAAGGAAGAACAGCCTCATGAGGGTCTGCTCTAGGCTGGGGCGATGAACTGCTGGGAGGAGCTCAGTTACCCTTCACTCTCTCTCTCTCTCTGCTTGCTTGCTTTCTCTTGCTTGGGTACTACCAGATCTCTTCTTGTCGTCCCCCCACTCTGTGGGTGGCTGGTCCTATTTATAGAGGCCCTGGTCCTCTTCCCAAATATCGAGCGGGAAGGGAGCCACAATGGCGGGCTAATTTGAAGGGGGACAGGTAGTACTAGCTATCTTGACAAAAGTAGTCTTCGCCTGCACAAAGCTCTGGTGGTGACGCCATCTTGGGCTCCACAATGACCTCCGTCTTGCAGTCCTCCTGGTCTTGGTCTTGTTGCACCGAAATGGCAACCTTTGCCTGATGCCTCGGTACTCCGTGGCTGCGCTCGCTCCCTTTGCACCAAAGAGGAAAGGAGGACACTGAGCGGGCTGGCACCCGCCTGGCGCCTTTGGTCGTCATTGCTTGCGTCACAGGCACCTTGTGAGGTACCCCGCCTTGATCTCTCCGCCTCCTCACGAGCCAGCCTGATGAGGACGTGCCTAAGGAAGCTCCGCGTCGTCCGCCCCGCGAGGCTTGGCCCCTCGCGAGGGTCTTGGGTGTGTGTTGGTGAAGATGGGCCATGCTGGGCCCCCCTTTGAGACACGTCGCAGGCCGCAGGCAGGCAAGTCTGGGGACCCCCGTTCCCAGAACGCCGACAATATTGATGCATATAATGGTGAAAAAAGGTACATGCTGAAGTATAACACATGTGTTGGGCGTGAGGCCTAGGTAAATAATTGAAGCTTCTGTGAAAGAAGCCCCCACGTATGGAGAGTGCGGCTAGCGCATCTGTAATGTACAAGTGAGGCGCAAGGTGACCCTTGAAGGCCTAGAGAAATAATAAGGGAAAGAAAGAAAGGGAAACAAGATAGATGATGCATATGCAGAAAATGGACAAAGGGAGGGGACTAACATAGAGTCCGGTGCTTGGCGTAGAATCTTCGAAGCCTGGCTGCGTTCCATGGGTTCGGCTCGAGTCATCTAGTCGATGCATCCCGTAGTCGGTACGCTCCACCAGTTAGAACTTGGTCGATAATGAAGGGACATTCCCATTTGGGCTCGAGCTTGTTCTTTTTCTTATCCGGCAGTCGTAGAACTAGTTCGCCGACGTTATAAGTTTTGGCCCGTACTTCTCTGCTTTGGTATCTGCGATCCTGTTGCTGGTAAAATGCGGAACGGGCTTTGGCTACGTCGCGCTCTTCCTCCAAGGTGTCCAGACTTTCCTGCCGATCGAGCTTTGCTTCTCTTTCTTCGTACATGCGCACTCGAGGTGAGTCATGAATGATATCACAGGGCAAGACTACATCTGCGTCGTACACCATAAAAATGGTGTATATCCGGTACTACGATTCGGCGTGGTCCGCAGCACCCACAGTATGGAGTCGAGCTCCTCTACCCAGTGCGTGTCAGACTCTATTAAGGAGCACAATAATATGGGTTTAATGCCGCTCATTATAAGACCATTTGCTCGTTCGACTTGACCGTTGGTTTGTGGGTGATAGACTGAAGCATAATCGAGCTTGATGCCCATTTTACTGCACCAGAGTTTTACCTCGTCGGTTGTGAAGTTCATGCCGTTATCAGTGATGATGCTGTGGGGGACGCCGTAACGGTGTACAACCCCGGATATGAAATCTATCACCGGTCCGGATTCGGCTGTTTTAACCGGTTTAGCCTCTATCCATTTGGTGAATTTATCCACCATGACAAATAGGTATTTTTTCTTGTGGGTTCCCCCTTTAAGGGGTCCAACCATGTCAAGCCCCAGACCACGAAGGGCCATGTAATGGGGATTGTTTGGAGGGCGGTGGGTGGCATGTGGCTTTGATTTGCAAAGAGCTGGCAACCGGCGCAATGTTGGACCAAGTCTTGTGCATCTGCTCGGGCCGTTGGCCAATAGAATCCTGTGCGGAAGGCCTTTCTTACAAGAGCCCGGGCTGTGGCATGATGACCGCCGAGTCCGGCGTGGATTTCTGCCAAAAGGTTCCGCCCTTCCTCTTCGGAGATGCACCTTTGAAGCACTCTGGTAGTGCTTTTCTTGTACAATTCTCCCTCATGGACCCTGTAGGCCTTGGATCACCACACTATGCAGCGTGCCTCATTTTGGTCCTCCGGAAGTTCCTGTCTAGTTAGGTAGGCCAGGAATGGTTCTGTCCACGGGGCAATAATGGCCATTATTTCGTGGGCTGAATGTGTTATTTCGGTGGCGGAGCGTCCGATTGCGTTAGAGAGTTCGGTATCGGGTATTTTGGCCGGTTCTGGAATGTTGTTACCGGTGTCCCCTTCCCATGCTATGGATGGCTTGAAGAGCCTTTCCATAAATATGTTGGGAGGGACTGCGTCGCGTTTTGCGCCGATGCGGGCGAGGATATCCACCGCCTGATTGTTTTCCCGAGCCACATGGTGAAATTCGAGTCCCTCGAACCGAGATGACATTTTTAGGATGGCATTGCGATAAGCTGCCATTTTCGGATCCTTGGCATCAAAGTCTCCATTTATTTTGGATATCGTGAGGTTTGAATCCCCGCGCACCTCTAGGCGTTGAATGCCCATGGATACTGCCATCCGGACACCATGTAGAAGGGCCTCATATTCGGCTGCATTGTTGGAGTCCGTATACATTATCTGTAGTACGTATTGAACTGTATCTCCTGTTGGGACGTCAAAACGACGCCAGCCCCCAGACCAGCCAACATTTTGGAGCCGTCGAAGTGCATGATCCAATTTGAATATGTGCCGTACTCTTTAGGGAGTTCGGCTTCCGTCCACTCGGCGACAAAGTCAGCCAAAACTTGCGACTTAATAGCTCGCCGTGGCTTGTAAGTTATGTCAAATGGGAGGAGCTCAATGGCCCATTTGGCAATCCGGCCTGTCGTGTCGCGGTTGTTTATAATATCGTTAAGTGGTACTTCCGAGGCTACCGTTATCGAACACTCTTGAAAGTAGTGTCGCAGCTTCCGGGATGCCATAAATACCGCGTACGCTATCTTTTGATAATGCGGGTACCGTGATTTGCATGGAGTAAGGACAGTGGACACATAGTAAACCGGCTTTTGAAGGGGGAATTTGTGTCCGTCCACTTCTCGCTCAACAACGAGCACTACGCTTACTACTTGATGAGTTGCCCAATGTATAATAGCATTGGTTCGCCAATGTTCGGCGCGGCAAGGACTGGGTTTGTTGCCAATATGGCTTTTATTTCGTTGAGTCCGGCCATGGCGGCATCCGTCCACTCGAAGTGTTCGGTGTGCTGGAGGAGGCGGTAAAGGGGTAATGCCTTTTCTCCCAAGCGGGAAATAAAGCGGCTTAGAGCCGCCACGCATCCGTTCAACTTTTGTATTTGTTTGAGGTATGTTGGGGTAGCCAACTGTGACAACGCTCGGATTTTGGCCGGATTAGCTTCAATACCTCTACTGGAGACAATGAATCCCAGCAGCTTTCTGGCTGGTACGCCGAAAACACATTTTTTCGGATCGAGCTTGATGTCATATGTTCAGAGGTTATCGAATGTGAGCCTCCAGTCATCTACTAGAGATTCGACATGCTTGGTTTTGACGACCACGTCATCTACGTATGCCTCCACTGTTTTGCCGATCTGGTTTGCCAGACATGTCTGAATCATGTGCTGATATGTTGCGCCGGCGTTTTTCAGCCCGAAGGGCATTGTGTTGAAGCAGAATGGGCCGTATGGTGTGATGAATGTCTTTGCGGCTTGGTCGGGCTCTGCCATTTTAATCTGATGGTAGCCGGAGTATGCGTTGAGGAAACACAATGAATCGTGTCCTGCGGTAGCGTCGATGATTTGATCGATGCGGGGGAGGGGGAAGGGATCCTTTGGGCAGGCCTTGTTAAGGTCCTTAAAATCGACGCACAAGCGCCAGGATTTGTCCTTCTTTGGTAGCATCACCAGGTTTGCTAGCCAGTCCAGATGTTTTATGTCTCTGATGAATCTGGCCTCCAATAGCTTGGCTAGTTGCTCTTCCATGGCTTGTCTCTTAGGTTCGGAAAATGGCAAAAGTGAGTAGCCTGGAGTGAGGTTTTCTTCAAGAAGGAAAGGGCTCCAACGAGCGTTCTAGTGAAATGATGGTTGCTTCGTCTAGTCCAACTTCGAGGCCACTTTACCACTGCTAGTAAAGGTGTGGGTTTTGTGATATGACAGGTCATGCCGGCCACACCGGGGTGACCGGTGAGTCTCGACTGTAGCACCTCTATGTGATTTGGTGGATGGCACGCGGGCCCGGATGCTTTGATGTCCCGCATGTAGATAGAGCGGCTAGTCATACACTATATGGTAGTAGTTTGGACGACAGACGAGGAGCTCCGTCCTGGTTTATTGGTCCCTATGATAATTTTTACCAAATTTTGACTATAAATTTAAGTAACAAAATGTTCATGCATGTCACAAACAATTACATCATTGAAAACTATGTTCAAATACGAATCAAAGGACATAATTTTTTTTAACATGCACTAACATTTTGTCAGTGAAACCTTTGGTCAAAATTTAGCACAAATTACAAAGGGGGCCCAATAAATATTGTACTCTCACATTTTGTTTTGAGAATACTCCCACATAGAAAATATAAATAAAATGCATGTTGGGGCAGCCCACATTTCCGATAAGTTTAGCCGTGGGCTTGTTCACAAATTTTGCGAGGTGGTGGTTGTTCATTTAATGAAGGGTCTAGCACCAGACTTGAACGATACAAAGTGCGACCTGGCACACAGTAACACCACTTGGAATAAGCGGGTAGCTATCTCAAAAAACAATCAACAACTCAAAAAAATGGTGACCTGGCACGTACACAATTTTAAATGATTTGTTTTGATGGAGTGCAAAAAGAAACTACCGCATGTAGATAGAGCAGCTAGTCATATAGGAGTACTCAATATTGTGTACCGCGACCAAGGTGGAGAGGAAAATGAGAGAACTACATATTTATTTATGGTGGAGATTCACTCATTTAGGGTGTAGTCTAATCACTTGTTGAAATCTCTAAAAAGGCAAATACTCCTTTCCGGTTTACAGGGCTATACTAGCAAGTACTACAATAGCAGGCTCACATGTCAATTTTGTCTCATGCAAGAGCCTGGCTATATGCGTGCTCCAAGGTTTGCAACGGCCACGTTTGAATTGTGCTTGGCTCTTAGCCTCTTCGAGAAGACGAACAATGATGTTACTACTACTACTTCTACAGTATCGAGTCCACTACTACATGTCCATCCACCATGTGCGGGAGGGATAGCTTGTTGTAGTATAAGCAAAAGCATGTCCTCGTCTATGAGCCACCGCGCGCATGGGCGAGGGAGAAGGCGTGTAGTAGTAAAATCAAGCTTCTCCTCGTTGTACGAGTTGACACAACACATCATAGCACTGGCCCCACATGCTTGCCTCTAAACTGGCTAAAGCACCCGCAGTGTACAATATATTTCCTGCAACCTCTAACATTTACCCCACCACAAATTAAAATATATATTTCTGTCTTGACCAGATGAGCGTGCAAACTACAATCACCAGGATGACAGGTAGGGCCAAAAGATTATTTTAATCAAAAAATGCTTCGAGACGATCTCATAGCATGGAGCCGACCCAAATGATTTTAAGCTTAGAGGCATGGTACACGCTATCCTAGACTACTGTACACATGAAACTACCACATGAGCGTTCGGGCTGCGGTTGGCTCTTCACCTCTTCGGGAAGTCGAATAATGATGGAGTACTACTGTAGTGGAGTAGTACTACAGTATGCTTCTGGCCATCTAACACCAAATGAACTGTTGCATGTCCACCGCATGCGGGAGGGAGAGCGTGTAGCGAAATCTTCTCCTAGTCCTTCCAGCTACCACGCTCATGGGCGAGGGAGGGACACAGCTGCATTGACTTATTGCTCCTGCCTTTGCGTGTATGACAGATGGGCCCAAATGGTGGGTGGCCCACCTGTCATTCAGCCAAAGGCAGGTGCAATTAAGGCACCGGAGCTCAGTCCGCGAGGGAGAGGGTGTTATAATCAAACTTCTCATTGTTGTACAAGTTGACGCGACACATCAAAGCACTGCATTCGATACATTTCAACAATTTGAGTTTACCGATGCATTAATTATAGCGCATGCATGCATGCATGTCGCGACTTTCGTTTTGATACTTGCATGTGTTGATTTAATGCACCTTGCCAAATTTTGACTATAAATTTAACTAACCAAATGTTCATGTATGTCACAAAAAATTACATCATTGAAAACTATGTTCAAATATGACTCAAATGATATAATTTTTGTTAACTAACATCTTGTCAGTTAAATCTTTGGTCAAAATTTAGCACCAATTACAAAGGGGCCCAATAAATATTGTACTCTCACATTTTGTTTTGAGGATACTCCGACATAGAAAATATAAATAATAATGCATGTTCGGGCATCCCACGTTTCCGATAATTTTAGCTGTGGGGTGACTTGGCACGTACACAATTTTAAACGATTGTTTTGATGGAGTGAAAAAGGAAAACTGCCCCATACGTATATATATATAGGCCGGAGCCTCCGCGCTTGCTTGCTAGGGTTGCTCTATTCACACACTCTCATCCTCTCTAGATCTAAGCAAGATAGCGGTGCTAACACTGTCTTTCTATCCTCACCGCTGGTTACAGATCAGGATCCGTCTCCCTCCGCCGGTGAAGGGGAGGAGGGGTAGGGTTTTTGCCGTCGTCGACAGCGAGGGAGGAGACCCACTGTCTACCGCACTGTTATCTCTGGCCGAGCGTCGACGCGGGAGGTCCTCCAATCCCTACGTCGTTGCCCTAGTGTGGGCGGATCTGGCCTCCCGCCGCCCACCTATCCACATCCCGACGACCTTCAGGTATATCTTCCTTCGAAATCGCCCAAGCTCTACTTCCCCAGCTCACTACGTTGCTGCATGTGCACCTTTTTCTACCTCTCGGCCCCTCCCGATCGGATGGTCCAACGTCACATATTTTTTCTTCTATTGTTAGAGGTAAAGCTACTTCATGGAGTCGAATCTTGTACTTGGTTCAAACAAGAAATAAAGGGGGTGGGTGGGGGAATTTAGTATGTACATCGGACTTGGTACAAACATAAAGGAAAGGGGGTGAAAGTAGTATAGACTAGTCATCCAACCGGTCTCTTGATCGAAAAGGGAAATATAGGGGAAACACTGTACACAGTAGTATGACCAGGACTAGATTTTCTGTTCACACATAGGAGTAGGTGGCCAGAGTGAACAAAAATGGGACCAACCCAGATATGTTTCTTGGATGTTTTTTTCTCGGCGCAACAAACTCTGAATCACCACTTTATGCCCCAGTTTAGGTACATGATGCTGGACTGCTGGTGCACCCATTGTCCCATGCCCTTATACCAAATAATTAGCCGTTCTTAATCTAATGCCCCTGGTAAAATGAAGTCATTCAACTGTTATAAGCCATGACAAGTTTAGCCAAATGTTTTTGCCTGTAATTTTTTGAGACTCCGACTGCTTCCTCTATAGCTTTTTGTGCAAACATGGATATCCATTTCACCTCGTTGCAGTTGTGACCTTTTGGTGCACTGCACAAAACACTTCTTTAAAGAAGTGACTTTTGTGTTGTTTAACTAGAATGTCAGAATGGAATAGTTGGTTCACTTCTGCGGAACTGCACAAAGGGAGATATGTGTTCGAATCCTCATCATCCATATTGGCACCATAACCTTCCATTAGGTAAGAGTGATATTTAATGCATGTGTTCATCTCTATTTTGCGACTGTCATGAGAAAATAATGCTATTGTTTACTAGTACACTTGTACTCCCTCACTGACAAAACCAATTATGAAATAGAAGGCCAATCATGTAATTGGTTTCACCAACTAGTGAGGAGAAAGAGATACCAAGCATGAAGAGGGAGAAGAAGAAGAACAAACAGGAAATGGAGATCACACGATGGTACCATCCTATGTTATCCTGACATCTTGCTACTGGTATTGTATTGATGTGTTGCTACTAGTCTTAATTTACTTGGAAGACTAGCAAGATGCCCGTGCATTGCACGTAACATCAAGATGCATTTTTATGAGTAGTTTATCTTGTGAGAGAAAAGGATGAACGAGGGAAGGCCTTATTTGTAAATGTGGAGAGGGATGTGGGTACCTTTTTGCAAAATTGCCATAGTTTCCTTCCTATCCATCAGATATAAATCAAATGGCCTATAATGCAGGATGGCAGGCACACCATCATGACCAACTCTGTTTTTTATAAGAGTAGAGTAGATTAGAGTAGAGTAGAGATGGATAGAGAAATGTAGCAGAGTAGTACTTGGGTTGACGACACATCATACTAATCAACTGGATTCTGGATGCATCTGTGACCTAGCTGAAGCCCGAGACCTCAGTTGACGCCATTCAAGGGCTCCGGCAATGTCTACCTTACATGTGAGATAATCCTCCAGGGAGCCCTTCCACTTTCGTTATCTCTCCTGCAAGGTTACTTAATTAATTAGGAGTACTTAAGCATCACCAATTTATTACTGCCTAATTTTCCTATCGGAGTTAAACAAATCTTTAGTAGCATCCTATGCTGAATCATGTACATGTGTATGTGTGTCTTTGGAGGTGAATCATGTGGTGGATCAGGGAGGGAATCTTGGTAGTGTCATAACATAATAGTGATATTGTTTTGCATGACAATTTATTGCCATTGGTTCAATGAGGCAATGTTTTGCGTATTGTCCATCATGAATTTGATGCTACTGTTAGAGTAATATGCTAATGTCTTTCTATCCTTTCTCACTAAGCTAATGAAGGTTTCACCTTGTTCCTACCTGTGCAAATAGGGATCATGTTGTGCCAATCATACATTTTAGTGGAACTACACAAGACAATACAATGAACTGTATCCCAGCCAATGCTTTAACTCTGCTGGAAGTTCTTGATAATCTTTCGATATAATCTCAGCACTAGTAAACAAGAGTGGTTTCAACCATACATTTGAAGTGCACAAAAATATATACAATTGAGTGATTCAAGTGAGTGCTTTATCATCTCTTCTGGGACTACATGAATAAGCTTTTTTGCTCAAGTTGGTACTGGCATAAGGCCTTCAGCCACATTAGTTTGCTGTCATCTCTATTTGTATCGTGCTACTGTCATGAGAAACTCCTTCATCTTTGCACGTTAAAGTTTTGCAACCTATGATACATGGCAATCCTGTGAGTGTTGAGATAATTGGCACTGATTAATAAACTAATACCTTTCTTTATCAAGACTACTATGTTGCTAACTTTACCCATTAAGATAATGAGAGTTCTTCTATTTGTTAGTGTATGTTTCATCAACTAGTCCCACTATTACAGTAATCTCAGTCCCTCAATATATGTGCCAATAGGGATGCTTGATTTTGGTGGAACTGCACAAAAAATTTGGGTGCTTCATTGCCTCGGCAACTTCCTTCATTTCCTGTTAGTCGCTTATCTCGGCTTGCTTCCTTCCTTTCCTGCCAGCTGCTTCGCTTATCTCGGCTTACAGTCAAAGGAAATAGTAATTGATATGCTACCTCACACAGGTTGGTACTAGTCTTTATCCTGATTATTGTGCTTGTCATATGTATTGGTAATTTGGTATTGTGCTACTGTTTGCCCATTTCATAAAGGAGTAACATGGAGCTTGAACTCACAGGCAAATCATTACATTTGGCGATTTCAGTAGAACTCCACAAAAAGATCAGATGGACATAAACTTATGCTGCTTCTATGCACTCCAATGTTCACTCAGACAAGCATCAATGTTGACAAGAAGAAGTGCCTATATTCATTTGAGTATCAATCGGCGTCAATCAGTTGTTAAACTCCATGTATTAGGAGAGTGACCACCAAAAATATTGCTTGGCGCATAGCCTAGAAAAATGCAGTCCAGTCTTTGGTCCCAACTCGTGCCTTTTGGTTATCAGCACATATGGTAGCGAACTGTATGGCATGGAGTCTAAAGATTACAGACAAGTTGGTTGATGCGTATATTCATCTGGCACTTAATCAGCATGCATGCCAGGGATGCTCCATTTCAGTTGAACTACAAAAAACATAGGGTGGTTCAATTTCTCAACTTCCTCCTTTCTTGTCTGCAATGTAGAATTTTGGCGAGCTACAGGACCAAGATGAGGCAGTAAACTAGTTGGATGAAAGTAGTGGCCAAGTTGCGCAAACCTCCCTTGGCACGAGGCCACTATTTGAGGATAAATCTACAAGCAATGTTCAGATTGTCTGTGCTGCCTCTTATGTACTCGAAAGTTTACTCATACAAGCATTAATTTTAGCAAGAAGTACCTCCGACTGAACACCATTTACCAGTCTGTACCCTAGATAATTAAAGTTCATCCATGGATGATACTGGCTGTGATCTCAATCATTTGGATGCATAAACATACTGGACATGTGTATATTTGAATCTTTTTGTGAATTATCTATGAATATTTTCGTGTGATCTATCAATCATTTGGATGCATAGACATGCTAAACTTGTGTATATATGAATCTTTTGAGTTGTTGATTGTGAATGTTGCCTATGAATATGAATGTGTCTTGTGAACCCGAGTTTGATACGTATGTTTACCTTTTCTGTTGTACTTGTGTGTGAACTTGTTAGTATGTCTACTGTAGGATTTGTGACGTGTGGGTGTCAACGGCACACCTTCTTCCTGAGAGAATTGCACCTGCTTTGTTAGGGTAGCGACGGAGCATCAGCTCTTTTTAATATTTTTGCTCGGTCTTCCCCCTCCCTCGCTCAACCCCTGCCGTAATGTTTTCGGCCTCAAAACAAACATAGTACTGTGTTGTTTTTGGGGCTTGATGAAAAATCATGTGCTAGTTTCTATAGGTTGGCCCGCCCAGAAAATGGGCTGCTGGTCCACCACGGACTGCGAGGCTAAAAATACAAGTTGTATAGTGAAGAGGCAAGTAAAAAAATACCATCGAGAGCCATTGACTGAAGAAAAAAACTTGTGTCTGATGTGCTTCTTCAGTCGCGTCACCAGCCCCCTCTTTAATCCAGTTCACTCCATTCCCCAATCGGCAGCATGGGACATATGTTTATTTCCCCCTCGCTCCTGCCGGGGGATTGAACAAGCGCCGCATGGAATCCAACACCGATGATGGTTGCTTGTCCAAGTGATTTTCAGATAAGAAACTGCATGTTTCAGAGGCAGAGCATTTAAATCAGCAGGCACTTTTCAAACATGGATAACATAATGTTGGATGTTTTGTTCATGGTAAGAAATGGGACTAAAAACAAGTTAACATCATGCTGATCAACATTAATGTATAGCACATCTTCATATGATGCAAAGTCAATAAGATATGCTATTTTCGAAATGGCAAGACAATGTTTTTTTTTGAAACTGGGAATGGCAAGACAATGTTGAGTGTGTGAAAAACTGGGTAAACTAGGGGCGAAATTTTGGCAAGTGTTAGATAATTTTCAACTGCACCAGTTGGAATCGAACCCAGGCAGTACAACTTTTGGGTGAGAGGGCTCCAGCCACCGGGCTAGTGTGGTATGTTCAAAAGAATGAAGGCCTCTTCCCCGGCTCTGGTTCTTTCCCGTCCGTGTGTGCTCCCTGTGGCCTCGCCGTATGCCGTTGTCAACATGCTCAACAAACGAGAGGAATCCGGAGAGGACTATACACCGAGAGACTGACGGTGGGGACACACCAGGTCCAAGCCATACGCAAGCAAGTGGCCCATTGGAAAAAAGCTTCTTCCTAATTGTATACTAACGTTTGGGCCCACGGGTTTGTCAACCTTATATTTGTCAATAAATGAAATAAATTTCCAATGATGACTGTCATCCGGGAGTTTTTTTTCAAGGGTATCGGGTATCTTTCTTTTTTTGTTATTGTTGCGGGAAAGGGGTACCGGGGATCTTGCTGGTATCACTTGTTTCCAAAGGGCGAACAAGTATCACCTAGGCCTAGGTTTTGTTTTTTAACATGCGTAGCCCAGGACATACGGAGACAGTGGTTTCAACTTATTTTTTGAGGTCCATACTGGCCTATGGGCCTCCCAACGTAGGTTTTACTTTTTCTTAAAGATTGGCAGCCCGATGTATTTTTTTAATAAAACACAGATCTCTGTTCTATTTATCTGTATATAAGAATAATAATGTTGTGTCCAATTTATGTTTTCCCTTCTTACCACATTATATATATTTATATTATTACTATTATCGTTTATTTTACAGAGATTATATATACATTATAAAAACATCCCACGTGTTATTAATTTACAAAAGTAAATGTTTAGCAGAAGTTGGCAAGGAAAATCCTGGTTGTTTTTGACTCAGAGGCAAGGAAAATCCTGGTGGATGCGTACAAAAGCTTGCGAAGATTTTAAGGACCAATATAATAATAACGCGCTCATTTTTTTTAAGCAATAACTCACTAATTTGTTAATTTTATATATAAAAATGTGTCACTCCGGTTTATTTTTTGATATTAATTGCTCCTTCTAACCTAACATTATATATAAAATGAGCCCAGCTAATTCACACATTTCAAGAAAGTGCAAATGGGTTGGAATTTCTTGGAAAATATTAAATGGGCCGCATTGACGCGAAATTATTTGTTCACCCAGCCCAGCAAATGGACTATACATTATAGGAAGCATGGGTTAAATATATGCCACATTTTTGTAGGCTGACATGTGAGCCAATAGGTCGAATCCTACGCAAGGCATTGTCAACTTGGTCAACAAATGATTATGACATTCACAGCCATTGGATTTATATCCAATGATCGGCATGCACCTTCAATCTCTCATCTTCTTCCTCCACCTTCGCCAAGACAGCCTGGTCCAGCCTCCAGCGGCTAGCGGTTCTGCTTAGCACGCATCGTTGTGAAGCACTACTCCACCGCCAGCTAGGTTATCCCTCCACCCCTCCACACCTCCTGTTATTCTTCACCGACTACAGCCCCACACTGCACAAGAATCAATTATAACCCTTGTACTCTTCTCAATCTGCGACTCCACTACCACGTCTTCCCATCTCCGGGTCGTTCCCGTCCGGGGCCTCGCCGTCGTCCACCGCCTCGCTGCGCTCGGCGTGGCATGGTCAACAAACGAGAGTCATCGGAAGAGGACTGTACATGGAGAGCCTGATGGCTGGGACCCACGAGGTCCATGGTCGCACGCAAGGAAAGTTCCTCCTTATTAAGCTGAAAAAATGTTTCCTCCCCCTAACAACTGGGACCCGCGGGCTTTATCCTCCCAGGGAAGGAAGTGCCTCCTTGTTATGCGAAAAAAACTATTCCTCCCGTTGACAGATTTGGTTGCTGACTTGTGGGCCTACTAAGCAGATGTGTACATAGGGCTTTGTCAACTTAATCAACAAATGATTCTAGCAGCTGGACCGTTGGATGTTAGTCCAACGGCCATGCTCCTTCTTCAACCTCTGTTCTTGCTCCTGTCTCCTGTGGGCGGCACCGTGGCAGCGCTGCCGCGCACCCAACCTGTCAAGTTTCCCACTCCTCTCCATCTGCCACTCCACTACCGCGTCTTCCCCATCTCCGGGTTGTTCCAGTCTGGGGCCTCGCGGTCATCCACCGGCCTTGGTGCACTTGGCACGGAGTGGTCAACGTGCTCAACAAACTAGAGTCATCGGAAGATGACTGTACGTGAGAGGCTGACAGTGGGGACGCACCACGCCCATGGATGCATGCATGCAACTTCATCCTTTTTACCCTGAAAAATAATGTTTTCTCCCCCTGACTACTGGGTCCCACCAGCTACATCTTCGCACACAAGGAAGTGCGTCCTTATTACGGGCAAAAAAAGACCCCCTTACAGTTGGGACCCAACAGCTATATCTTTGCATGCAAGGAAGTGCATCCTTGTCCTCCCTGATAGCTGGGACCCACCTGGTCGGAGCGTACGTACCGTTGTCTATCATGTCACAAACGTGTATGTACATACTGGTCGATCGGTCGCTTTGCAACGATGAACCGTGGTCAAGAAAGTAGGCACACTTGTCATAGTAGTTCAGACTGTCCCGTCTAAACCGTGTACACGTACATACAGCCACACGCTAAACCATACGGCCACATACATACATACATGCGGCGTCTCGAACGCCTATTCACGCATATGTATGGCCAGGGCTCGTGTAGATGGCTGGGTTGGAACGGAGAAACTGCGTCGTCATGTTCACTGGGAGCCAACTTGCTTGGACGGAACATCCGATCGAAACGAGGCCTAGCGTACCACAGAACGGAGGAAACGACCTTGTGTTCGACTGGCCATGGTCGAAAAGGGATCATGTTCATTAGGAGGGGTCTGACGTACCACAAAACGGAGGAAAGAAACTTCTCTTTGACCTCCTACGGTCGAAATGGGGTCCTGTTGAAGGGGAGGGGTGTGGCGTACCGCAAAACGGAGGAAACAAACTTGTGTTGGAGCGCTACGGTCGAAACAGGGTTCCTGTTCATCGGGAGGGGTGTGGCGTACCACAAAACGGGACTCGATGGGATACTTTTCATCTCCACCATCGACTAGCTCCACGGGCTACTGTTTATCCACCGTCGACCTCCGCCAGCCTCCACCTGTAACTGTTCATCCACGACGTTTGCCCACCTGCCTCCACCAGCCACTGTTCATCCACGGGCTCCTGTTCATCCAGCCTCCACCAGTCCTCCACCGGCTACTTTTCAACCAACCCTCTCCACGGGGTCCTGTTCAACCACCCCTCCACGGGCTACTGTTCATCCAGCCCTCCACTGGCTACTATTCAACCACCCCTCCACGGGGTCGTCCTGTTCATCCAGCCCTCCATCGGGTCCTGTTCATCCACCCCAAACCAGCTCGATCGGGGTCCTGTTCATCCAATGGCATCGGCCTCTACTGCCACGGGATCCGGTTCATCCAACCCCTCGCCGGGAACTATTCACCCAACCCCCCCCACCCATGCTCACTATACATCAAGAGGCAGGATCAATCGGCTTCAGTTAGTAGCAGTATCGAAGGAACCGCTCGATCTGGTTTAGTTAACAGCCATATCGATCGCTCGAGTTCAGTAACGCGTAGCCTGCAGTGCAATCGCTCGGGTTCAGTAGGCGAACGCCTCGCTTGGGTTCAGCTAGAGCCCAACGCCTCGCACACACGTGCATACGTGTACGAGAGAAACGCGCAAACCTCTGTGCATCGCTCGGCCCGAACCACCCACCGTAACTGGGAAATCCCTGATATTTTCCTCACCCTCGCTTCTACCATAGTTTTTCCGTCATGGACGGCCCAAAGAATGTCATGCAGCTGTGTCTCCGGCTCGCCTAGGACGAAAAGGCCATTTTTGACATAGAAGTAGGAGCCCACCACATCTATGATGATAGCGGGTTCTGTCACAATTATCGTCATAGAATTGTCATAAGCATGACAGAAAAAAAAATTCAGCCCAAAATGTCATTAATGTGTCTTTTTTTCTAGTGATCCCTTTCTTCCCGGTTGGTGGCGCCAACCAGGATGAATGCTAACCTTTCGTCCTGGTTTGTGGCACCAACTGGGACCAATGCCCCCCTTTCGTCCCGGTTCGTGACACCAACCGAGACCAAAGGTCTCTACTTCCCGCCCTTTGGGCTGATGAAAACTGACCTTTGGTCCCGGCTGGTGTCACGAACCGAGACTAAAGGGGGGCATTGGTCTCGGTTGGTGCCACCAACCGGGACTAAAGACTTTGCTATATAAGTCAACACTTAGAGTTTTCCAATATTAGTTCTTCTTCCCCCCGACACTTCACCAAAAACCACGCCGCTGCCAGGCTGCTGGACCATGCCCTCGCCCTCCCTCCACCTCGACGCCATCAGGCTGCTCCACCTCCGATGCCCTCGACACTCTCTGCCCTAATGTCGGTGCCGCTCCCCATGCCCCTGCGCTGCCTTGATGCCGCCGTGCCCCCTGCCCCTTCCATGACGCCGCCGTCCATTACTTTTTTTTCTTACATCGTTTTTGTTCATAATTTGTTTTTTAGATGTATGAGGGAGTAGTTTTTGTTCATATAATTTCTCAGATGTTTTAAGATGTTTTTTATGTTCATAGATTTTTTAGATGTATGTATGTATGAGGGATCATATATGCATTTTTTTAGATGTATTTTTTGTATGTATGTATGAGGGATCATTGATGTAATTTTTTCAGAAATTTTCAGATGTTTTGTATGTATTTTTCCCAGATTTTCTATCGTGCATACACCGATTTTAGACCCTTGGCACCGTTTTGAGACACTCGTCATCGTAGTGAAAATTTCGCGTTTTACGGATGGCAACACTCGCTAGCATTTTAGAGCAGCTCTAGAGATGCCAACAAGGCCAAAGGAGCACCCCCTATCATCGTGTTGGCATCGGCTCCGAGAGAGCTTTCCAACGGATCCGGAATCGTCTTGATCGGAGCTCTTATGCTCAAGTTGCGGAGTCCTTTCCGAGGCAATCCTTCAACCGAAACCAGAGTTATGATCGCATGCATCCAACCCCAAAATGTAGTATGTGTAAATAGTGCATACCGTCCATCATTGTTCGTAGAAATTTACTAAGTTAAAATGTTCAACTTTAAGAGTGCACACTGTACCACCCAAACCCTAGAAGAAAGAGCGTTGTCGATCTCCTACTCCCTCTCACCCCTACCCAACTAACTATCGAGGCCACTCAAACCCTAGAAGATAGAGCGTTGTCGATCTCCTACCCCCTCCCGCCCCTATCTGACCAACTCTCGAGGCCACCCAAACCCTAGAAGAAAGAGCGTTGTCGATCTCCTACCCCCTCCCGCCCCTACCAGACAAACTCTAGAGGCCACCCAAACCCTGGAAGAAAGGGCATTGTCGATCTCCTAAATCCTCATAGAATATTTTTTGCAAAGTGTTCTCTCCTGAAAGTATAACCCCGACAACTTCTACATGAGGGGGGGTATCGGACATGCATGAGAGAGGTGGTTCGCAACTAATCCAATGCTCATATATGCATATGATTCCTTGTTGTGAGTACCTAGGTCTATGTTTGCCACTAATTAATCCATCTCTCATGTTTTCATATTGCCATGTTGTAATATTTGCAGAAACTATGGAAAGAGACTTAGAGCAAGAATAGTTGTTGTGATGTGTCCATTACTACATTAGCAAAAGTTGATCAAGCTACAAATTCTAATATGAAAATGATGGGAGCCATAACACATGAGACTCCACCGGAATGTGATGTGAAACCCAAGTTCAGAACGTCTCCGCACCAAATTCTTATTGGATCGGTCCTCATCAATTATTATCCAGAGTCCTTGGAAATAAATCCCAGTGCACGACGCAGGAACCTATCCGAAAAGCATCAGGTTACCAAGATATAGCAAGTATATTTTATGCGTGCGGCCTTCTAGTATTTAGTTAATAAAACGTGTCAGAGTTGGTAAGTACTAGGACGTGCTAGTACGAAGTACTGCTAGTTGTTAGGGGTTAAATCTTTTTTAAATAGGGAAAGTCCTTGCCGATTAGGCAAGTAACAGAGTTCTGGTCGGTTAGTACTTAGAGCCTGTGCGCTCCTTTAATAAAGGCGATATGGCTGTGTAACGAGATCAGATTGGTTTTTAGTCATGAGTTAAATAAAGCTACAAAAAATGTCCCATGTCGGGGGATACCAAATATCTTTGTTGTTGATATGTGAGGATTTTGTTGGTGCTGCGCGTGAAGTTGATCTAATCTACTTGACGCTAGTTTTGATCTTACGATCTTGCATCTTCGCTTGACCAGAATTTCTTGATGCTCCTGCTAGTACCGTGAAAGGTTAGACCGATGAACGACTCGGCATCTAGTCGAGTCTCCATCAAGTGGTATTCAGAGCTAAGGTTGTTCACGGTACTGTGTTGATCAAGGTGTCAACCTCGGTCAACAAGGATGATGAGGTTGCTACTGATTCTAACGAAGTTGTACGTCGAGTGTATGCGGATAATATTCCTCAAAATATTCGGGACGGTTTTGAACACACATGCAACTACGTCAAGCAATGTCATCATGTGCTCGGCAAATGGATAGATGTCCTGATCAGTCGGTTCGATGGTTTGGCAGACATCATCAATAGGCCAGCGATGAATTTCCCCAACCACAGAGTGCTCCGGCTGTTCCACTACATTATGCACCACCAGCTCGCGACGGACATGCCAGCATGCATGATCGCCGTTTGGCGGCACACCCTCATGCTGGAGATGATGGTTTTGATGATGGCGTTGACCAGGCGGGGTATACGCCATGACCACGACACTATGAGCCTCGTCCTGAAACTTCCGTTCGTGGTGGAGTGCATGACCGAGTTGGTCAAGTCATGCGTGTGCCTTTGGATGATGGAATTGGGCGCATAAAAATTTCAATCCCTTACTTCTCCGGCAAGTGTGAACCAGAAGGATATTTGGAGTGGGAGATGCGTGTTGATCAAATTTTTGATGCCCACCATTATAGTGAGTAGAAGCAAGCTCAACTTGCTGGAATTGAGTTCACCGGTTACGCGCTAATTTGTTAGAATCGAATTTGTCGTTGAAGACATCGCCCGACAACTTGGCGAGGTATGAAAGTATTCATGAGGCGACGTTTTGTTCCTGAGCACTATAAAAGAGATATGTACAACAAGTTGCAGCGGCTCTCTCAAGGTAATATGAGTGTTGATGAATATTACAAGGAGATGGAATTGCTTATTGTCGGCATTCTGGGAACGGGGGTACCCAGACTTGCCTGCCTGCGGCCCAGGGCATGGCTCCACTAGCAGCCTGGTAAGGCCCATCTTCATCAGCAAACACTCAAGACCCTCGCGAGGGGCCGAGCCTCACGAGGCGGACGACACAAGACCTCCTCGGGGGTGGCCTCACTAGGCTGGCTCGCAAGGAGCTGAGAGATCAAGGCGAGCGGCACCTCGTGAGGTTTCCGTGACATGAGCCATGACGACCTGGGCCAGGCGGGCGCCAGCGGACGCAGAGTACCAGTTTCCTCTTTGGTGCTAAAGAGGCAAGCACAGGCGAGGAGCCCTGAGGCATCAGACAAAGGTTTCCATATCGGTGCAATGAGACCAAGACCAGCAGGACGGTATGATGGAGGTCATCATGGAGCCCACGACGACGTCACCACCAGAGCCTTTGGCAGCCGAAGACCACCTTTTGTCAGGATAACTTGTACTAGTTGTCCCCTTTTGAATTGGCCGTTGTGGGATCCCTTCCCGGCTAATATTTGGGAAGAGGACCCGGGCCTCTATAAATAGGACCAGCCACCACCATAGAGAGGGGATCGAAGCTCATCAGATCTGGAGAGGAAGCAGACCATCCACACAAGCACAAGCTCATGGAACTCAAGAACACCTCTCGTCAGGATGCTGTTCTTCCCTTGTACTTGTTCATCCCCAGCCTACAAGGAAATCCACCACACTACACTGGAGTAGAGTATTACACCACAATGGTGGCTCGAACCAGTATAAACTCTTGTGTCCCTTGTTCCTCGGGTTCGGCTAGCTAGGCTTTGAGATCGTTGCGAGATTGTGACCTAGGGGAGAGAGAGATCTTCGTGCACACCCCAGTGTTCGAGCCCCAAGGGTTTTGTCGGAACCCGTAATCCGACATTTGGTGCGCCAGGTAGGGGTTCGCTGAAGCTTTTCTTCCGACGATCCGCGTTCCACTGCTCCATCACATCCATGTCTGACGCTCGCCGAGCACATGCTGAGCATCGCGCCGCCCTCGCCACCCACGTCGCTCAGATGGCGCCCGTTGGCGGACCTCCCCGCCGCTCTCCGTCACCCATTGCCAATATCGCCACCAGCCCAGAAGAGAATGAGCAGCAAGCGTCATTGCTACACCCCTCTGTGCGACGGGACGGCCACACCACCACGACGTTGTTGAATCCGGCCGGCTCGTCGCCCCATGCTCAACTTGCGCCCAAGGACGCACAGGCCGCGCTGCTCATGGCATGCGAGCTCCTGCGTTAACGCCCGGTCGACGACCTCTACGACGGCTGGCTGGACTGCATCGCCGAGCTCGTCAGCGCCGTTGGGTGCTCCCCTGCACCATCCCTCTCATTGCCTCGCCCACCTCCAGCCATAGGCGACGTAGCTCATGGAGCGTCGCCGCCTCTTCATCAAGACGGCGCCCTCACGCCGAGACGCGCGGCTCACGGAGCACCCCCATCGACTCCGCATCAAGACGGTGGCCTCGCCCCAAGACGTGCGGTCCCATGGCGTGACCCGCCATGCCGTGCGCCCGTGCATGAAGAAGGAAGCTGCCGGGAGGTCCCTCGACTACAAGAAAATGCCCCTACACTCCCCGCACCACCACGTCAAGACCGCGCGCCACCTGTAGTGGCGGTGCATGGGTACTAAGACCTGGCTCCACCACCACGAAGGGCTCAGGTGACCAAAGCAGGCCGCTGAGCATTTATTACCGAGCTGCGCACCGTCATCTGGCCAGGCAAGTTGAAGCCAGACCTGCCTCCGCGCTATGAAGGCACCCCTGACCCTGCGGAGTTCTTGCAGCTCTATGAGCTGAGCATCGAGACGGCCAACAGCGACGAGAAAGTCATGGTGAACTGGTTTCCCATGGATCTCAAGAATGGTGCTCGCTCGTGGCTCCTGAACCTGCCCGCGGGATCGATCTCCTCACAGGGCGAGATGCACGAACGCACCAAACAGCAGCCCGGGGAGACCCTGTAGAAGTACATCCAGCGCTTCAACAACGTCCACCTCAAGATCCCCAAGTTGATAGACGAGGCCATTGATGACCCACAAGTGTAGGGGATCTATCGTAGCTTTTCGATAAGTAAGAGTGTCGAACCCAACGAGGAGCAGAAGGAAATGATAAGAAGTTTTCAGTAAGGTATTCTCTGCAAGCACTGGAATTATCGGTAACAGATAGTTTTGTGGTACGGTAATTTGTAACGAGTAGCAAGTAATAAAAGTAATTAAGGTGCAGCAATATGGCCCAATCCTTTTTGTAGCAAAGGACAAGTCTGGACAAACTCTTATATGAAGTAAAGCGCTCCCGAGGACACATGGGAATTACCATCAAGATAGTTTTCATCATGTTCATATGATTCGGGTTTGGTACTTTGATAATTTGATATGTGGGTGGACCGGTGCTTGGGTACTATCCTTACTTGGACAAGCATCCCACTTATGATTAAACCCTATTGCAAGCATCCGCAACTACAATAGAAGTATTCAGGTAAACCTAACCATAGCATGAAACATATGGATCCAAATCAGCCCCTTACAAAGCAACGCATAAACTAGGGATTAAGCTTCTGTCACTCTAGCAACCCATCATCTACTTATTACTTCCCAATGTGTCCCTCTAGGCCCAAACAATGGTGAAGTGTCATGTAGTCGACGTTAACATGACACCACTAGAGGGATGACAGCATACATCTCATCAAAATATCGACCGAATACCAAATTCACATGACTACTTATAGCAAGACTTCTCCCATGTCCTCAGGAACAAACGTAACTAATCACAAAGCATATTCATGTTCATAATCAGAGGGGTATTAATATGCATAATGGATCCTAACATATGATCTTCCACCAAGTAAACCAACTAGCATCAACTACAAGGAGTAATCAACACTACTAGCAACCCACAGGTACCAATCTGAGGTTTGGATACAAAGATTGGGTACAAGAGTTTGAGATGAGATGGTGATGGTGAAGATGTTGATGGAGATTTACCCCCTCCCGATGAGAGGATCGTTGGTGATGACGATGGTGATGATTTCCGCCTCCCGGAGTGAAGTGTCCCCGGCAGAACAGCTCTGCGGAAGCCCTAGATTGGGTCCGGCAAGGTTCCGCCTCGTGGCGGCGGAGTTTCTTCCCCAAAGCTTGCTTGTTATTTTTTTCTCAGAGGAAAGACCTCATATAGCAGAAGATGGGCATCGAAGGGCCACCAGGGAGCCCATGAGGCAGGGGGGCGCGCCTAGGGGGTAGGGCGCGCCCCCACCCTCGTGGCCAGGGTGTGGGCCCCCTTTGGAACTTCTTTTGCCCAATATTTTTTATATATTCTGGAAATAACTTCCGTGAAGTTTCAGGACTTTTGGAGCTGTGTAGAATAGGTCTCTAATATTTGCTCCTTTTCCAACCAAGAATCCCAGCTGCCGGCATTCTCCCTCTTCATGTAAACCTTGTAAAATAAGAGAGAATAGGCATAAGTATTGTGACAAAATGGGTAATAACAGCCCATAATGCAATAAATATCGATATAAAAGCATGATGCAAAGTGGACGTATCAACTCCCCCAAGCTTAGACCTCGCTTGTCATCAAGCGAAAGCCGAAAATCGAGAAATATGTCCACATTTTTGGAGATAGAGGTGCCAATAAAAAATAAAATACGAACATGAGGGCATCATGATCATTCTTAGAACAACAACATATATATAGATATATTTTCATATGATCCCTTATTCTAAAGTAACAGTTCAATCAAAATTTCGAGTATGAATCATAAACTTCATTGAGCACCAACAAACTCTAATCTCAGTCACTGAGGCAATTGTAATTTATCATAACATAGGAAAGAGTCAATATAAGAGATTTTCAGCAAGTCCACATACTCAACTATCATTTAGTCTTTCACAATTGCTAACACTCACCATGGATATGAAGTTTTAATCGGACACAGAGAAAGATACGGGCTTATAGTCTTGCCTCCCAACATTTTACCTCAAGGGTAATGTCAACAATAATAGTTCATGAAAACTCACATCCAATTACTTATATATGTATATATATATATATATATATATCTGGAGCTTTCCAACACATTGTGCTTGCCAAAGGATAAAATGTAAAAAGGAAAGGTGAATATCACCATGACTCTTTGCATGATGTATAAGACAAGAATAAAAGATAGGCCCTTCGCAGAGGAAAGCAGAGGTTGTCATGCGCTTTTATAGTTGGATGCACAAAATCTTAATGCAAAAGAATGTCACTTTATATTGCCACTTGTGATATGGACCTTTATTATGCAGTCCGTCGCTTTTATTTCTTCCATATCACAAGATCGTATAAAGCTTATTTTCTCCACATTAATAAGGCATACATATTGAGAGAGCAATTTTTTTTGCTTGCAGTGATGACAACTTACTTGATGGATCTTACTCGATCCATAGGTAGATATGGTGGACTCTCATGGCAAAACTGGGTTTAGGGATATTTGGAAGCACAAGTAGTATCTCTACTTGGTGCAAAGAAATTGGCTAGCAAGAGAGGGAAAGGCAAGCTCAACATGTTGGATGATCCATGACAATATAATTTATCTCAGATGTAAGAAAACATAACCCATTAGGTTGTTTTCCTTGTCCAACGTCAACTCTTTAGCATGTCATATTTTAATGAGTGCTCACAATCATAAAAGATGTCTAAGATAGTATATTTATATGTGAAAACATCTCTTTCTTTATTACTTCCTATTAATTGCAACAATGACCAAAACTATGTTTGTCAACTCTCAACAACTTTTATTCATCATACTATTTATATGTGAGCTCATTAGTCTCCATAAGATCCATATGATCTCTTTATTTATTTTTATTTCTTATCTTTTATTTTATTCCCTCAAGATCATAGCGAAATAATCAAGCCCTTGACTCAACAGTAATATTTATTATATATAGCTCACGGACTCGATTACATAGGAAGATCATAAAGCAGAACTCACAACTAGGTCATACTAAAACTTTATAATACTATATCAAGATATTATCAAAAGTATCGAACTAAGAAAAAGGTAAAGATAAAAGTGATGATGGTGATACGATACCGGGGCACTCCCCCAAGCTTGGCAGTTGCCAAGGGTTGTGCCCATACCCGATGCTCAGTTCTTCTTTATTGGTGAAGAAGGTGTTGGTGATGATGGGTAGTCGCACATCAAGCGTAAGAGATCCTCCAATTTGCGGATAATGCCCTTGAGTGTGACGATATGCTACTTCAACAAAATATTTTCACTTGTGAGATACTTGTTTTGAATACGAGCTAACTCGATCATCTTGAAAGCCTCAATCTTCGTTCGGGTAAAGTGATTGTGGTGAGGTGGAAGGATGTCTTCTTCTGCTACTGCCGGAACTTGGTCCCCCATGGCCTTCATCATCCCATCATCCTTGTTGATCTATCCGGTTCTTCTCTCTTCACCTCTATCTTCATTAGCCAAGCATCATTGCCCTCGTTATTGGAGGAGGAGGGAGACGACATGATGCTTGGCCTTGACAACCCTGGCAGAAAACAACTGGAAACAAGAACATGAGATTTTTGCGTGATACGGTGGTCAAAACCTTCAGGAGATTATATAATGAATTTTTACTGACTGAAAGAAGTATCATGCAAGAAAACGGAGTCCGGAGAACACACGAGGTGCCCACGAGGCAGAGGGGCGCGCCCTCCACCCTCGTGGAAGCCCCATGTCCTTTCCGGTCTGCTTCTTATTTTCCTATTTTTTATATATTCCAAAACGGAGAAATATTGCCATTAGAACTGTTTTGGAGTCGGTTTACTTACTGCACCACGTACCTATTCCTTTTCGTAGTCTGAAACGTTCTGGAAAGTGTCTCTTATGTATTCCTCCGGGGTTACAATTTCAATAATATTAGTTTCAACATTTATAGGATTACCTGAGATATAATGTTTGATTCTTCGACCGTTTACCACCCTCAGATTTGTGCCTTCGATGTTGTTGATTTTTATGGCACCAGAACGATAGGCCTCCTTGATAACGTAAGGACCTTCCCATTTAGAGAGAAGTTTTCCTGCAAAAAATCTTAAATGAGAGTTGTATAGCAATACATAATCACCTACATTAAACTCACGTTTTTGTATCCTTTTATCATGCCATCTTTTAACTTTTTCTTTAAACAGCTTGGCATTTTCATAAGCCTGGGTTCTCCATTCATCAAGTGAGCTAATGTCAGAAAGCCTCTTCTCACCGGCAAGTTTAAGTCATAGTTGAGCTCTTTAATAGCCCAATATGCCTTATGTTCTAATTCAAGAGGTAAGTGACATGCTTTACCATAAACCATTTTATATAGAGACATGCCCATAGGATTTTTATATGCAGTTCTATAGGCCCATAATGCATCATCAAGTTTCTTGGACCAATTCTTTCTATATCTATTAACAGTCTTTTGCAAAATTAATTTAAGTTCTCTATTGCTAAGTTCTACTTAACCACTAGACTGCGGGTGATATGGAGATGCAATTCTACGATTAACATCATACTTAGCAAGCATTTTACGAAAGGCACCATGAATAAAATGTGAACTACCATCAGTCATTAAGTTTCTAGGGACTCCAAACCTCGGAAAAATAACTTCCTTAAGCATTTTAACAGAGGTGTTATGATCAACACTACTAGTTGGAATAGCTTCTACCCACTTACTAACGTAATCAACATCAACTAAAATATGTGTATATCCATTAGAGGAAGGAAAAGGTCCCATATAATCAAAGCCCCAAACATCAAATGGTTCAATAACAAGTGAGTAATTCATAGGAATTTCTTGATGTCTACTAATATTACCAATTCTTTGACATTCATCACATGATAAGACAAACTTACGGGCATCCTTGAAGAGAGTAGGCCAATAAAAACTGGATTGCAATACCTTATGTGCAGTTCTATCTCTAGCATGGTGTCCTCCATAAGCTTCAGAGTGACACTTACGTAGGATATATTCCTATTCATGCTCAGGTACACAACGTCTAATAACACAAACTACTCCTTCTTTATAAAGATGTGGGTCATCCTAGAAGTAATGTCTTAAATCATAGAAGAACTTTTTCTTTTGCTAGTATGTGAAACTAGGTGGTATAAACTTAGCAACAATATAATTAGCATAATCAGCATACCATGGAGCAGTACGAGAAGCATTTATGACCGCTAATTGTTCATCAGGAAAGCTATCATCAATAGGTAGTGGGTCATCAAGAACATTCTCTAACCTAGACAAGTTGTCTACAACGGGGTTCTCAGCTCCATTTCTATCAATAATATGCAAATTGAATTCTTGTAGCAAGAGAACCCATCTAATAAGTCTAGGTTTAGCATCTTTCTTTTCCATAAGATATTTAATAGCAGCATGATCAGTGTGAATAGTTACTATAGAATCAACAATATAAGGTCTGAACTTATCACAAGCAAATACAACTGCTAAGAATTCTTTTTCAGTAGTTGCATAATTTCTCTGGGCATTGTCCAGAGTTTTACTAGCATATTGAATAATATTTAATTTCTTATCAACTCTTTGTCCTAGAACAGCCCCTATAGCATAATCACTAGCATCACACATAATTTCAAATGGTAAATTCCAATCAGGTGGATGGACAATAGGTGCAGAAATCAAGGCTTTCTTAAGTATTTCAAATGCTTCTACACAATCATTGTCAAAGACAAAAGGAATATCTTTTTGTAATAGGTTAGTCAGAGGCTGAGAAATTTTGGAGAAGTCCTTAATGAACCTCCTATAAAACCCGGCATGACCAAGGGAACTTCTTATACCTTTGATGTCCTTGGGACACAACATCTTTTCAATAGCATCAACCTTAGCTTTGTCAACTTTAATACCTCTTTCAGAAATTTTATGTCCCAAGACAATACCTTCATTAACCATAAAGTGGCACTTCTCCCAATTCAAGACAAGGTTAGTTTCTTCACATCTCTGCAAAACACGATCAAGGTTGCTCAAGCAATCATCAAAAGAGGATCCATAAACAGAGAAATCATCCATGAAAACTTCACGGATCTTTTCACAAAAGTCAGAGAATATAGCCATCATGCATCTTTGAAAGGTAGCAGGTGCATTATATAAACCAAAAGGCATACGTCTATAAGCAAAGGTACCAAAAGGGCAAGTAAAAGTAGTCTTTTCTTGATCGCCAGCTAACACAGGTATTTGAGAGAAACTAGAGTAACCATCTAGAAAGCAAAAATGTGTATGTTTGGATAATATTTCTAGCATTTCATCAATGAAAGGCAAAGGATAATGATCCTTTTTAGTAGCTTTATTTAATTTGTGGAAATCAATTACCATCCTATAACCTGTAATATTTCTTTGCGGAATCAATTCATCTTTATCATTAGGAACGACAGTAATACCTCCCTTCTAAGGGACACAATGGACATGACTTACCCACTGACTATCAGCAACGGGATAAATTATACCTGCTTCAAGGAGCTTTAATATTTTCCTTTCTTACCACTTCTTTCATCTAAGGATTTAGCCGTCGTTGGTGATCAATAACTGGTTTGGCATCTTTCTCCAAATTTATTTTGTGTTGACATAGAGTGGGACTAATGCCCTTAAGATCATCAAGAGTATATCCAATAGCAGCACGGTGCTTCTTCAGAGTTTTCAATAATCTCTCTTCTTCATGCTCTGAAATGTTAGCACTAATAATAACAGGATATATCTCCTTTTCATCAAGATAAGCATATTTAAGAGTATTAGGCAATGGTTTAAGCTCCAACACGGGATCACCATTGGGTGGAGGAGGATCCCCTAGGATTTCAACAGGCAAGTTGTGTTTCAAAATGGGTCCCTGTTTAAAGAATACCTCATCTATTTCCCTCTTTCATTCATGAACATATCATTTTCACGGTCTAGGAAATATTGTTCTAAAGGATCAGTAGGAGGCACAACAATAGAAGCAAGACCAATAATTTCATATTTACTAGGTAATTCTTTATCATGAGGTTGTCTACGAAATTTAGCAAAATTAAACTCATGAGACATATCCCGTAAAACAACAGAAATAATGTCCTTATTGCAGTCTATCTTAGCATTAATAGTATTCAAGAAGGGTCTACCAAATATAATAGGACAACAGTCATCTTGTGGGGAACCGAGAACAAGAAAATCAGCAGGGTATTTAACTTTCCCACAAAAGACTTCAACATCTCTAACAATCCCAATCGGTGAAATAGTATCTCTATTGGCAAGTTTAATGGTAACATCGATATCTTCTATCTCAGCAGGTGCAATATCATGCATAATTTCTTCATATAAGGAATCAGGTATTGCACTTGCACTAGCACCCATATCACATAAGCCATGATAACAATGATCTCCTATTTTAACAGAAATAACAGGCATGCCTACAACATGTCTATGTTTATTTTTAGCATTAGGTCTAGCAATTCTAGTAGCTTCATTGCAGAAGTAAATAACATGCCCATCAATATTATCGGCCAAGAGATCTTTAATCATAGAAATCTTAGGTTCAACTTTAATTTGCTCAGTGGGTTTAGGTGTCTTAATATTACTTTTGTTAACCACAGTTGAAGCTTTAGCATGATTCTTTATTCTAATAGGGAAAGGTGGTTTCTCAATATAAGCAGCAGGAACAGCAAGATCATCATAAGTGATAGTCTTTTCTTCAACTTTAATAGGTGCAACTACTTTTATTTCAATGGGAGGATTATATTTAAAACACTTCTACTTAGGGAGATCAACATGAGTAGCAAAGGATTCACAGAAAGAAGCTACTATCTCAGAGTCATGTCCGTATTTAATGCTAAATTCACGAAAAGCATCGGTATCCATAAAAGATTTAACACAATCAAACTTAGGTGTTATACCCGACTCCTTACCGTCATCGAGGTCCCAATCTTCAGAGTTGCGTTTAGTTCTTTCCAATAAATCCAATTTGAATTCAATAGTTTTCATCATAAAAGATCCAGTACAAGAAGTATGAAGCATAGAGCAATTACTGAGAGAAAACCGAGCATAAATTTTTGGAATAATCATTTATCTTGAGAGCTCATGATTGGGGCATGAATATAACATTGACTTAAGCCTCCCCTAAGCTTGAGCGATACTTTCTCCTTCGCGAGGCCAAAACTTATATATATAATTACGATCATGATGAACGAGATGCATAGGATAAAACTTTTGATGAAATTCCAATTTCAATCGCTTGTAGTCCCATGATCCCATATCATCACATAGCCTATACCATGTCAATGAATCTCCCTTCGAAGATAAAGGGAAGACCTTCTTCTTGATAACATCATCGGGCATACCTGCAAGCTTAAATAATCCACAAACTTCATCCACATAGATTAAGTGTAAATCAGGATGCAATGTTCCATCTCCTGCAAAAGGAGTAGTTAGCAGTTTCTCTATCATACCCGAAGGAATTTCAAAGTAAACATTTTAAGTAGGTTCAGTAGGTTGAGGAGCAACTCTTTGCTCTACTGGTCAGGGTGAAGATACCCCGAACAAGCCCCTCAAAGGATTATGTTCCATAGTAACAAGTGACAGTAAATTTCAGCACACTATATAAATTTTTCCTTACCAAATTCAACCTACCAAAGGCACTTCACTCCCCGGCAACGGCGCCAGAAAAGAGTTTGATGACCCACAAGTGCAGGGGATCTATCATAGCTTTTCAATAAGTAACAGTGTCGAACCCAGCGAGGAGCAGAAGGAAATGATAAGCAGTTTTCAGTAAGGTATTCTCTACAAGCACTAAAATTATCGGTAACAGATAGTTTTGTGATAAGGTAATTTTTAACTAGTAGCAAGTAATAAAGGTAAATAAGGTGCAGCAAGATGGCCCAATCCTTTTTGTAGCAAAGTACAAGCCTGAACAAACTCTTATATGAAGTAAAGAGCTCCCGAGGACACATGGGAATTATCGTCAAGCTTGTTTTCATCACGTTCATATGATTCGCGCTCGGTACATTGATAATTGATATGTGGGTGGACCGGTGCTTGTGTACTATCCTTACTTGGACAAGCATCCCGCTTATGATTAACCCCTATTGCAAGCATCCACAACTAAAATAGAAGTATTAAGGTAAACCTAACCATAGCAAGAAACATATGGATCCAAATCAGCCCCTTACGTAGCAACGCATAAACTAGGGTTTGAGCTTGTGTCACTCTAGCAACCCATCATCTACTTATTACTTCCCAATGTGTCCCTCTAGGCCCAAACAATTGTGAAGTGTCATGTAGTCGACGTTCACATGACACCACTAGAGGGATGACAATATACATCTCATCAAAATATCGAACGAATACCAAATTCACATGACTACTTATAGCAAGACTTCTCCCATGTCCTCGGGAACAAACGTAACTACTCACAAAGAATATTCGTTTTCATAATCAGAGGGGTATTAATATGCATAGTAGATCTGAACATATGATCTTCTACCAAGTAAACCAACTAGCATCAACTACAAGGAGTAATCAACACTACTAGCAACCCACGGGTACCAATTTGAGGTTTGGATACAAAGATTGCATACAAGAGATGAACCAGGGTTTGAGATGAGATGGTGATGGTGAAGATGTTGATGGAGATTGACCCCCCTCCCGATGAGAGGATCGTTGGTGATGACGATGGTGATGATTTCCCCCTCCCGAAGGGAAGTGTCCCCGGCAGAACAGCTCTGCCAGAGCCCTAGATTGGTTCTGCCAAGGATCCGCCTCGTGGCGGCGGAGTTTCTTTCCAAAGCTTGTTTATTAATTTTTTTCTCGGACGAAAGACCTCATATAGCAGAAGATGGGCATCGGAGGGCCACCAGGGAGCCCACGAGGCAGGGGGCACGCCCAGGGGGGTAGGGCGTGCCCCCCACCCTCGTGACCAGGGTGTGGGCCCCTTCTGGTACTTCTTTCGCCCAATATTTTTTATATATTCTGGAAATAACTTCCGTGAAGTTTTAGGACTTTTGGAGCTATGCAGAATAGGTCTCTAATATTTGCTCCTTTTCCAGCCCAGAATCCTAGCTGCCGGCATCCTCCCTCTTCATGTAAATGTTGTAAAATAAGAGAGAATAGGCATAAGTATTGTGACATAATGTGTAATAACAACCCATAATGCAATAAATATCGATATAAAAGCATGATGCAAAATGGACGTATCAGCCATCATCTCAGCGTTCTCTGATGACGTCCGCGACGTCAAGATCAAGGAGGAGCTCGCCATCCACGAGGAGCTATGCTCGGCCCTAGAGATGTTCAACATGGAGACCAAGTGCGCAAGAGCTGAGGAGGGGCGCCTCTCCCTCCTCGAGCTCCCTGCCACTGACCCTAAAGAGAAGAAAGCCAAGGCCAAGGATGTGAAGCGCAAGGGAGTAGCCGTGCTTGCGACGGAGCCGGACACGAAGCATGGCCGGGACCACCCCGAGTCCTCTAAGAGCAGCCGTCCGTTTTGCGCCTCCGACAACGTGCACAGCCACAACACCAATGACTGCCAAGAGGTCAGGGCCATTCAAGATGGACGCTTCGGTCGGCGCCCCGAGCGCAACAACCGGGGCTACGGACGAGGAGGAGGACGAAGTGGGGGACGCTGGAACGACCGCGGCCCATGTCAGGAATGGTGCGACCGGCCTCACGAGGACCATTGGCAGGACCAGCCTCGCACTACTAGGAAAAGGGCTATAGCTAATATGGACATTAATGGCACACCATATATGTGGTGCACCACTGCTATATAGCAGTGGAGCACCAGATACAGGTGTGCCATTAGTGTCATCATTACTAATGGCACACCACACACACGGTGTACCATTACTAACAATTTTTTTTCAAAACTATTAATGGCGCACCAAGGCACAGTGCGCCATTACTAGTTTTAACTAGTAATGGCGCACCACACACTCTGTGCGCCACTACTAACAAAAAAAGTTTACTTTTTTCCAAAACTAGTAATGGCGCACCAGGGTAGAGTGCGCCATTACTAGTTCAAACTAGTAATGTCGCACCACAACCAAGGTGTGCCACTACTAATAATCATATTTTTTGCAAAAATAGTAATGGTGTACCACATAACAGGTGCGCCATTAGTAACCAGGGTTACTAATGGCGCATTATTAGGTAGTGCGCCATTAGTAACCTGAGACCAGCAAGATATTTTGGACAGCCCCACCTACCACACTCACTTTCCCCACTTCATTCTCTCCACCTCCTCCTTGAAGATTGTCTCGGCTGCCTCCTCCTCCTCACCTCATTTGCACCATAGATTCACCCAAATTAAGTGGTTAAATTTCCTGTTTTTGATAGGTAAGTAAGGGCAAAGCTTCTTTATGTTGTAGATCTACTTTTTTCTCCCTCCAACAACGTTCACATGCACTTTTTATGGCCTAGATCTACGTATGTTTGTGGTGTTGCATATGTTTGTGGTGTTGCATATGTTTGTGTTTGCAGGTACCTGTATTTGAAATGCGATAGTTGCCAATATTTTGCCGGAATGTTGATTCATTTCCGTTGAGATTCTTTTTTGTCCTATTTTTAGGCAAAGTCAGGCCAAATTTTTTTGGTTCTAAAATATCGTTTTTCTCTACCCCGCAGGCGACCATGGTCCGCACAATGACCGAAGGCATCGTGAATAGGTTTTTGAGCTCCGCGAAGGCCGAGATGCTTCGAAAGTACGAGACGGAGATAAGATGTCCGTGTCAAAGATGCAAGCTGAAGAGCCTTATGGACCCAGATTCCGTACAGGTGCGGGACCACCTGCTCTTGCGTGGTTTCATGGATGGCTATCGGTGGCAAGGTGATGAAGATGACTATGAAGTCATCCATGGGGGCCGGGCAAGAAATGAGGAAGGGCAGCAAGACAACCGCGGCAAGGGCGGACGAGAAGACGAAGAATCTCCAGGACATGATCACGAAGTAGATGCAATACACAGTCATCATGTAGAAGATGACAGACATGATGATGAGGAAGATGCCAGAGCAGACGAAGGGCATGATCATGAAGATGAAGATGTCGGAGCAGACGACGATGGACCATCGATGGGCTGGGTGCAGGACCCTCATATTTAAGAGTTGCTTCTCAAGAAGACGAATAATGCAAGAGCTACCGCCCGAGAGAAAGCCAAGCTGGATCAACTAGAGATAGATGCTGTTATTCCATTGTATGAAGGATGCATGCCTAAGGATACCCGCCTGAAAGTAACGCTCATGGCTCTGGAGATGAAGGTAAAACACAAAATTATCGACACATGCTTCGACGAGAACATGTCATTCTGGCACGAACGTCTTCCCAAGGGGAACAAGTACCCGACCAGTTTCGAGGAGGCGAAGAAAATCGTGTGTCCTATGGATTTACCTCACATGAAATACCATGTGTGCATGAACAATTGCATCATTTATCGGGACGAGGACGCGGAGTCTACCATATGTCCGGTGTGCGGCGTCACTCGATATAAGAAGAGGAAGAAAGCTCCTCGAAAAGTGGTGTGGTACTTTCCGATCACTCCTCGAAAAGTGGTGTGGTACTTTCCGATCACCCTAAGCTAGCAAAGCTCCTGCGTTGGCACGCGGATAGGGAGGAGAAGAAGTGAGGAGGTTACGGAAATGATCCAGAGATAAATAAAAAAGACAAGATGCTGAGTCACCCTAAGGATGCGAGCTAGTGGCAAGCGTTGAACTTTGAACACCCAGAATTTGGGGACGATCCAAGGAACATCGTGCTGGGCGCGAGCACTGATGGAGTCAATCCGTTTGGCAGCCAGAGAAGCACACATAGCACCTGGCTTGTGTTTGTTTGGATGTACAACCTTCCCCCTGGTTGTGCATGAAGAGGAAGTACATTCACATGAGTATGCTAATTGAAGGGCAGCAACAACTAGGGAACGACATCAATCTGTATTTGGGGCTGCTGAAAGAGGAGCTAGACACGCTATGGAAAACGCCAGCTAATACGTGGGACGCCGCAGAGAAAGAATATTTCCCTATGAGAGCCGCACTGCTCACGACGGTGCACGACTATCTCGGTTATGGATATGTCGCGGGGCAGGTGGTCCACAGATTTTCTGGATGCGTCAGGTGCATGGATGACACAATGTATCGCCAGCTAGGTAGAGATCTCGGGTCTTCGAAAACTGTGTTCATGGGACATCGAAGGTGTCTTCGCGACGATGAATCATGGAGAAAATGCAAGGATCTGTTCGATGGTGAAACTGAACCCCGAAGACGCCCGCGTATGAGGAGTGGCGAGGAAATAGACGAGCTGTTGAAAATTGGAAAGATTGCCCACTGCCGGGAAAGAAGCAAAAGGCGCCAGAGCCGGGAAAGAAGCAAAAGGCGCCAGAGCCGCTGATGAAGGTATGAAAAACGAGGTCTGTTTTCTGGGACTTGCCATACTGGAAGATCCCCCGTGTGCCTCACAGCCTTGATGTCATGCATATCACGAAGAATGTGTGCGAGAGTCTGCTTGGTACCCTGCTCAACATGCCAGAGAGGACCAAAGATGGGCCGAAAGCAAGGGCAGACTTGAAATCAATGGGCATCAGGGAGGAGCTTCACGCTAATGATGATGATGATGAGGCGAAGCAGGAAACAGAAAGTAGTTGCAAAGGCAAAAAGGCCAAGAAGACCAGAAATGACTACCCTCCTGCGTGCTTCACTCTAAGTCAGGAGGAGATCGAGCAGTTTTTCACCTGCCTTGTAGGAGTAAAACTTCCTTATGGTTACACGGGGAAGATAAGTAGATACCTAGACTCAACGAAGTAGTTCAGCGGGATGAAGTCTCACGACTGTCATGTGTTGATGACACAGATACTTCCAGTTGCAATCCATGGGATCATGGACGCGCATGTCCATGAAACGCTATTTGGCCTATGCAACTTTTTCGATGTCATCTCTCGGAAGTCGGTTGGCGTGAGGCAACTCAGAAGGCTACAGGAAGAGATCGTGGTGATACTATGCGATCTTGAGATGTACATCCCGCCCGCATTCTTCGTTGTTATGGTGCATCTGCTGGTCCATATCATCGAGGATATCATCCAACTCGGGACAACGTTCCTACATAGCATCATGCCATTCGAAAGGATGAATGGTGTCATCAAAGGATACGTTTGCAACATGTCACGTCCAGAGGGAAGCATAGCCAGGGGCTTTCTGACCGAAGAGTGCATCTCCTACTGCACGAATTATCTAGGCATCGAGAACCCCATTCTGCCCGTCAACAGGAACCTCGGCAGGCTCGCTGGATGGGGTCACCGTGATGGTCGCCGTGAAATGCATGTCGACTTCGAGGGTCGACTCGCCAACTTTGAAAGAGCAAACCTAGTCACGCTACAACACATGGATGTGGTCGATCCTTGGGTGGTAGAGCACAAAACCTTTATTGAGAAGACGTACAATGACCGAGGCCAACATAGGACGGACGGATATAATCAAAGAGCACAACTCATGTTTCACGCATTGATTCAAGGAGAAGCTTCAGTCGTACCCTTTACATGAGGATTCTTCCACGGAAGAAAAACTCATATTCGCCTTGTCATAGGGCACCGAGCACAACCTGATGACCTATGAGGTGTACGATATCAACGGCTACACATTCTACACCGAGGGAAAGGACATGAAGAGCGATGGTTATCAGAACTCTGGGTAACGATGGAATCCTACACTGGTAACGACAAGGACAGATACTACGGAAGGATCGAGGAGATCTGGGAGCTGAGCTACACTAGAGAGAAGGTCCTGATGTTCCGTGTCAGATGGGCCAAGAGTCTCCTAAAAGAAGACCGATATTTCACCCCCATGGTTATAACCGAAGCCAAATCCAAGACCGCGGGCGCAAACGTCACCACGAAAAATGAGCCATGGGTACTGGCTTACCAAGTGGACCAATGCTTCTTCATTACCGACCCGTCAAAGCCCAGTCGTGTTGTCGTGAGGAGAGGCAAAAGGAAGACCATCGGAATGGGTGGAGTCGCCAATGAGCAAGACTTCGACAACTACGACGACCCAAAGATGGAACAAGACGACGATGATGAAGTGCCATGCACCACAAGAAGAAGCAGTACCACCGTACCTAAAGGACGTCCGTTCAAGAAGAACTCCATTTGCGAAAAAGAAGGGCAAGAAGATTGTGAAAATATAGCTAGCTAAGATCGATTGTATTTAAATCGCAATCTTCATTTCTCGATTGTATTTCGACATATGGAAATGATATTTCTTCTGTTCTAGTCCTCATGAATATTTATTTATGTTTATTATGGTATTGAATTTCTAAATCACAAAAAGTATTGGATTTATTAATATTTTTTGAACTCATGAATATTTTTAAATTTCATGGGCACTTTTTGAATTCATGAATTTTTTTTCAAAGTTTATGATATTTTTTCATATTCATAAATGTTTTACCAATTCACAAATGAATGCAACTAAAAATCCAAAAAAATATTGATGATATTTTTAAATAAAAAATTTGATGATATTTTTTCATATTCATAAATATTTTGAAATAACAAATTTGATGATATTTTTTCACATTCATAAATGTTTTCAAATTTGATTGTCATTTTCTATAAAATTATTAGATGCAACTAAAAAAATAATAAAAAAATTTCTAATGGCGCACCAGGAGAAGGTGCGCCATTGCTATCAGTGTACTTATGGCGCACCCCTAGGAGGTGCGCCATTGGCATACCAATTTTATGTTATTTTTTCAAATATTTTCAAATAATAAATTTGTTGATATATTTTCATATTCATAAATATTTTGAAATAACAAATTTGATGATATTTTTTCACATTCATAAATGTTTTCAAATTTGATTGTCATTTTCTAACAAATTATTAGATGCAACTAAAAAAAATAATAAAAAAGTTTCTAATGGCGCACCAGGAGAAGGTGCGCCATTGCTATCAGTGTACTTATGGCGCACCCCTAGGAGGTGCGCCATTGGTATACCATTTTTTATGTTATTTTTTCAAATATTTTCAAATAATAAATTTGTTGATATATTTTCATATTCATAAATATTTTGAAATAACAAATTTGATGATATTTTTTCACATTCATAAATGTTTTCAAATTTGATTGTCATTTTCTAAAAAATTATTAGATGCAACTAAAAATAATAATAATAAGTTACTAATGGCGCACCAGGAGAAGGTGCGCCTTTGCTATCAGTGTACTTATGGCGCACCCCTAGGAGGTGCGCCATTGGTATACCAATTTTTATGATATTTTTTCAAATATTTTCAAATAACAAATTTGATGATATTTTCAAATAACAAATTTGATGATATTTTTTCATATTCATAAATATTTTCAAATAACAAATTTGATGATATTTTTTCACATTCATAACTGTTTTCAAATATGATTGTCATTTTCTAAAAAATTATTAGATGCAACTAAAAAAAGTTACTTATGGCGCACCCTCGGTGGTGCGCCATTGCTATGGATGTACTTACGGCGCACCCCTCAGTGGTGCGCCATTGCTATGGATGTACTTACGGCGCACCCCTCGGTGGTGCGCCATTGCTATTAGATGCACACCCTTCTGTCCCCTTTCCCCCTCGCCCCCCGCGCCAGATCCCGTCCACATCTCTCGATCGCTATCTCCCCCCTCGTCAGATCCCCCTCGCCGCCGACAACCACCCGCACCCTCCCCCGCTCCACCCGCTGCCGACGACCCCCCCGCAACGCAACAAGCTGCTTCGCTTCGTCTCCTTCTCGCCCCGCCTCCTCGCCGTCGCCGTCGCCGCGCCACTAGGGCCAGGGTTTCCTGTTCGGCTCCGAGCAAGCCAGGTACTAAAGGATCCACCTTTCCTCTCCTTCCGTTCGCTCCCTACTGCCATCTCACCGGATTTCCCTTCCCTTCCCAGTTCCTCGTCTCCGGCGCTGCCGCAGGCGCCATTCCGACGACCCCCCTTGGGCTCCGCTACCGGATCCAACTCCTCAACCACCGCAGGACAACGCAGGTACCCCAGATTTACCGCCTCTGTCCTGTCTGCTCGTCTAGTGTTCGTCCCCTTCTCCTTCTTTCTTATCTAGTCTAAGCCGGATCCCAACTAATTTTGCGCCGTCCTTCAGGAGTAGATTGCAACAAGTGTGCTCTAGTTACCTGATCTATTTGGATTAGCTAAGAAGTGACTAGGCAAAGCAATAGATTAGTTGGTTAGTAGCTAGCATATGATTTGGTTACAGTAAGGATCTTCTGAACATTTGGGTAGCTCTATCTATATCTCTGAACATATGAGCACTGTGCATTTTTAGTACCCCTGAACATATAAGCAACAGTATCTAGCATGGAGTATGTCCAGATAGCATGCCTTGCTTTAGTTGAAGAAAACCAATATGCCTTGCCTTTTAAGGCAATAAACAATGAAAACAATGAAGTAAAGCAAGCAGTAGAGATATCATTAATGTTCAGAAATTAAGTGAGTAGGCAAGTGGTGAGAGGGAAGGAGAAAATTCAGTTTCAGTTTTGGGATGTTACAGTACTCCCTCAAAAAGACATACACATGATAGAGATTGTGTTCCTAAATCAACATCAAGTTAGGAACAAGTGTGTTCCTAAATAATCTTCAGTTTAGGAACAATCTTTAGTTTGCACTATATTTATTGTCAAGTCTGAAGTTTTGACAGTAATGTTGTGACATGTTCAGACTAGGAATAATCTTCAGTTTAGGATTAATCATAGTGTATTCTTTGGATTGATGATCGAAGTTCAAAGAATTAGCCTAAATGCACATTGATGCTCATTCATCTTCTTTCTCAAAGTTCAAAGAATTATCAAAATTTATCCTGAATGCAGATTGATGATTCCACAAAATAAGTTTATAACCACTCTAGATTTACAAGTGTTTACTGAAGAATATTATATTTATGAAGTAGACCAATAATATTCATCTTTTTTCTGTTTATGAAGAATAAGAATAAACCTAGCTAATTAAAATAATTCCAATTTTAGGCACATGTTTTTAATTCAATTGTACAAATGGTGTATAAATCCAAATAAAGCAAATAAATTCAAATGATTCAAATAAATCCGATGTTAGGTTGTTTTTTGTCAGTTTTACTTAAAAAGAGGAGTTGAAGATGTGCTCCCGTTGCGGCCTCTAACCCAAATATGTCATGTTGTCGTTCATTTGTATGGCTGAAGCTTCGCTGCTGCTAAACATCAGCCAATGCTGAATCAACAGCTCGCGATGTCTTGAACATCATGTTGATAATATGAAGAATGGAGTATCTATGCTATAAATTTTTACTACTGTTATGCATGTATTCACTGCTGCTGCTGTACTTGTGATGATGTTCTAGTTGTGATGATGCTACTTGTGATCTTTTGAAATGACCCATTGGCGACTTCATTACGCGGGGATAATGATTTTGCAGGTACCCCGAGAGGCCCTTGAGTTTGCCGGAATGTCGATTAACTTCCGTTCCGGCAAATTCGGGTACTCCATATGTCCTATTTTCAGCAAAGGTCATGCTGAATTTTTCATGAATTTTAGCATGACTTTGCTAAAAATAGGACATATGGGGTACTTGCGACTAATGCATGGGCCGGGGTATCTTAGTACTTAACTAAGTAGGATCAACTGCCTCTTGTGTTATACATATAGAAGTGTGATATCAACTCATAGTTATTACTAATGTCAGTTGCTCGTCATCGATAAACCCTAATCTGGTAGGATGACCTACTAAAAAAGCCCATACCACATATTCTATTTGGATGGCCCTGCTAACCCTTGACCATAAATACTTGAGATGGATGTAGCATGCTTAAAGAAAGAAATGTTTTTAGGCCAACACCACTGGGCCTGGCTGAAAATGCACAAGTGTGCATGACTAACAATATTCTATTGTAAAGCTAAACAGGAAAGAGGAACCACTCATCCTAACCATTTGCTCTCAAAATTACCACTTCACTTCTTACTACTGAAAATCTTAGACCATCTCCATTCACCAATAGTTCAAACCAGTTCGAAGGGCGTGTTTTCACCACACTATGGATTATCTTATTGGACCCAACAGATATTTGCAGAAGTAACTTCCTATTCACCTAAAGGCATGAATTATCCAAATCTTGATTCATCCTCATTAAAGCTTTCCATCTGAATGGAATCTGCTACCTATCTATCCTCTAGAATACCTTTCTTTCAACTCTTAACCAGTTCCATTTCTCCACTAGTATTTTCCCTAGAACTTGTTATATCAACCAATCAACTCCTTATTAGAAGATCTCCACTAGAATTTTCCCTAGGACGCATCCAAGGTTCCAGATACTCGTAGGGTCTCCGTTATAACTTATAAGAACTTGGAAATGCAATCTATTAGTGCAAGAAGTGAATGAAACTCTATTACTTAATTAAGATTTAACAAAATGTCAATATTACTTAATTAAGTAGGAGGAACTTAGTTGTTATAATATTTTCAAGCTGATATGATGATGATGGCTTTTAGGGTGCCGCGTCATCCATAAACCCTAAATGATGAAAACTTAGGCTTTTGGGGTGCCTCGGCGTCGACAAACCCTAAATGATATAACCTTGGCTTTTAGGGTGCCTCGGCATCGATAAACCCTAAATGATGGAAACTTAGGCTTTTGGGGTGCCTCGGCGTCAACAAACCCTAAATGATATAACCTTGGCTTTTAGGGTGCCTTGGCATCGACAAACCCTAAATGATAAAAGCTTAGCTTCTTGGCAACATTCCTCGAGAATTAGGTTATTTGGTCAACTTAGAGATCTTGTTCCTTAAAAATAACCAACTTTTTGACCAAACTTTTTTCCTATTTAGAGCAAAACATGGCCCACAATGATGAGGCCGGCGGTTCGGTCAAGGCATTCTGGGAGCTGTCCCAGGAGATGGAGGAAGAACCTCACCGCTATGAGGACGCCGCGGAAGACACCGGTCCCGACTACACAACCCCTAGTGGCGTCAGGGATGACACCACTGATGGTGCCGCCGAGGATGCCACCACTAATGATGGCAGTGCACGCACATATGGCAGCTAACCGAAGAGGCAACGGAAGGACCGGCGCCCGAACATGCTCGGCACCGTCAAGGAGGAATTTACTGCAGTGTCCTCTGAGAGGCATCCAACGGCGCCTCCAGAATTAGTCAAGGGGTACGCGGGACAGCTCGGGTGGATTCTCCGGAGAACCGTCTTGATCAACAATGAGAACCTAAGGCATCGTGACCGAGGGAATTTGCGCAACCTCCTCTTCACAAAGCTTCATGATCGATACAAGTTCCTCGGTGACTTCGCAAACACAAGCCTCTCGGGGAATAAAGTGAACAGTCCCGCCCTCACGAAGATGAGCACGGCCCTGGCTACTTGGAGAGCCGTGGTGAAGAGAATGATTGAAAAAGGTGATATTTATGAGAAGATCAAGGAGAAACATCCTTCGATCAGCGAAGCTGACTACCTGGAGTTCAAGATCAAGTGCGAGAGCAATGCAACCATGGAATCAAGTCAGTGGGGGAAAGAGATACGGGACTTGAACTTAGGGGTCCACAAACTCGGTCCCGGTGGTTACAGAGTGGCGGAACCTATATGGGACAAGGAGGCGCGGAGCGTGCCGGGTAAGGCCTAGCGCCCCTCTTAGAGAAATACCGTAACAAGCAGACCAGGAACTATGTCAGGGCCCGGTACAAGGTGGACCCGGTAACCAAGGAGCTTACCACGGATCCGAAGACCAAGACGCTTGAGCTTGTTCTGGTAAGGAATACACCCCCGCGTAATTAGCTCCATATGGTTGCATTCTAATTAATGAAGCCAATTTTCTAAATGGTTCACGTTCCTTCCGCAGGAAACTGAAAGTAGTAGCGCGGGGTCATCTCAGAGCTTCCCTTTCGACACCCCTTTAAATAGGGCGTTGAATGTAATGAAACACAAGGATAAGCTTAGTAAACCGATGTCAGGTGGTCGTGTGGCCGGCAAAGGCTTGTCCATGAAAAGGTCAGAATACTATATCGCTGGGCGAAAGGAGAGAAAGACCAGCTCGGAAAGCCATGAGTGCGAGGTTCAAGAACTCAAGGCACAAGTGGCGCGGATTCCGGAGATAGTCGAAGAGCAAGTGGGAGACCAATTGGGAGCGACAATCACCGCCATTATGCCTACCTTGCTTAAGGGGCTGCAGGCATGGATTGCGGGCGGCCAACAGGGGCCACCCCCGATTCCCAGCTTCACGTGCAGCAACTCGCACAACGCGCCGGCGGCGCCATTGGTGTCTCCGGCGGAGGCGGCATTGGTGTCTCCGGTGTCGGTGCCGGCATTGGAGCTTAATGCACCCGGGTGAGGGAAGAATATGCCGGGCGGCACCTCGGCAGCAAGCGGCCCCTCCGTCACTTGCACGCCCACCGTTGGCGATGCCTCGACATTAGCCGAGCTCGATGCCATCACGGTAACTAAGCCTCTCAGCCGATGACTTCATCTCCTTGCCTTTGACTGGGCATCCCTGACGCCCTACATGTTTTCGCAGGGTGCCTCCGACGTTCCATGCACTCTCCTGCACTTCGTGAACGGCGAGTTGATCGATGTCGCCAAGGCCAGAATCATTCAATCGGACAACCGCATGTTCCACGGTAATCCGATGCCACCTAACGTGTATAGGGTTCAACTGGTTCGGGTGCTGCGGGGCTGCGACGACTTGTTACCTCCGTATCGACCCCCTGGGGCCGACGAAGATGATGTGATGACCCTCAACGCCTGCATAGGCTAGTCCATGCTTTGGTCGAAGAGCCAGATCCGGACAAGACCGCCGCAACGCTACCGGACGACGACGACGGACATATGGCCGATCTGGACATGCATATGGCGCAGGATCCGGACGACAACAATGGTACAGTTACCAGGGTCGATAAGTACTTCAACGAACATGGGTACGGTGATGAATTCTTGGGGCCTCCTTCTCAAGAACCCAACCCTGCAAAAGACGATCACGATCTAGCTGGTACCGCGGAGAAACCCAATTGCAATAGGCGTCGTCTGGCATTCAGTTCTCAGGAGACGCCTCCAGTTGCCGCCTTCACCGAGCCTCAGATAATATTATCATCCCCAACACACTCAAGAAGGCTGTCTCTGAGAAGAACTCGATCCCATTACAGCAGAAGAAGAAGGGATGGAAAATAAAGAACAACAAGGGTGCGAGCCAGCCGGCACCGAGTACAATCCGTGCTCAGGATGGGCCACCAACATCTAAGGATATCTCGTGGAGGGTGCATGTGGCGGGTAGGCCGATGCTACCGACTAATCTGCTCAATGTTGCAATCGGTGCTATGCGGAGTCTGCATGACAGTGGTATTTCTTTGGAGAAGCGGCCTCTCTCCGACAATGATGTGGCATACCCGGTTTTCGTGGCCAAGGTGCCAGAGGGCAAGGGCTTTGTCGATAGCGCCATCGGGGGTATCATCGTCCTGCGGTTTGATGACATCTTTGCTATGTTCAACCTTCATCCGCTGCACTACACCTTCGTTCTGCTATTTTCGCTGATTATGGAGATGCGGATCATTAGAGACAAGACCCCAGACATCGTGATAGTCAACCCATTCTACATGCGTGCCAAAATCTTGGGCAGTGCTGGGGACCGGCAAGTCACGAGTTCATACCTCGAAGGCGTCATTCTGGCAAACCCAGATAAGGATAACTTCCTCGTGCCTTACTTTCCCGAGTAAGTCATCCCCTCACCGCCCCATAACATATGATTTCTTAGATTTCGATCGTTCTTTTTTTTCTAACATTCCGTGTTTTGTGCAGTGACACACATTGCACACTCATCCTTTTAAGCCCGAACTATTCCATGGCCACGTATTTCGAAGCGGACTGTCAGTCGAATAAAGACTACACAAATATCAACAAATTTCTTGATGATGCTCTCCCTGGCTATGCCAAATCTAGAGGCACCGTCAGGAGGCCAATTCTTAGGTACGGCAAGCATGTGTTCACCCACGTAACGATGTTCCCCTGCGTCAAGAAGCCGCCTGGCGGTCAGAAGGATACCTACTACGCCCTCTATCACACACGGGCGATTGTACGGGACCATAATCAACTTCTGCTACGAAATAGTCTCAAAGATTGGGCCGCACGCTTGTCGGCAATCCAGGACGCGGACCTCAGACAAGAATTCTTTCGCATCCAGTCGGAGTTTGTGAAAATCATCCATCAAGATGTCCTTCATACCTTGGGGCAGTTCTGCCTCAGATATCAACCGTCCAACAGTGAGATAGAAACAACGCTACAAATGCAGGCTGGCAATGATCGTGATTTCATGACCATCACGAAAGACGGTGGATTCATCCATGCTCCGGTCCCTGAGTCGAGTCGAATGTAGTGATGCTATGTAGTTCTGAAATATCGATTAGCTCATGTTATAATTAAACTTTAATGAACTTGAATGTCTCTTTGGTTTGGACAGTCGTTCAACTTATATGTAATCGATGCTATTTATTAGTAGGACCATGAATCCTGCTATTAATGTGTTGCGTTTGTCTTCTGATCCTTTTGTTGCATACTTATATATTGCTTATGTATTTTCTGTGATTTGCTACTAATGTTTTGTTTGTCTAGTGCATAGAGATGCCATCGTATGTCGTGTAAAGGGTAAGGTTCCCGGAGTCTACGACGACTGGGAGGAGTGTCGGAAACAGGTTCACCGTTTCAGTGGTAACAGTTACAAAGGGTACACCACTAGGGCGGAGGCGGAAGATAGATACGTGCGCTATCTAGCGGGAGAGAGGAGGGAGAGGAGGAGGAACCGGATGAAGACCAGTTTCATCGCGATGATGCTCATCGTGATGACCGCAGCTCCCTTCTATGTGATGGTAGTTTAGATGATCAATATTGACTTGTAATGTGAAGACAAACTTGCTACTCGCGGTCTTGAGACTTGGAGTGTTCTAACTTTGCTCGGTCTTTTGAATTCGGAGACTTATATGATGAATTGTATTCGGAGACTAATCTTCTATTTGTATTCGATAAATCTGCTGTTTATATGTTGTGATGTCTATATTCTGTGCAGTAATATATTTTGTAACCTGTGCAAATATCAGAAAAGAAAAAAATCCTAATATTCATACTAGTGGCGCACCATACTGCAATTTAGTGGCGCACTACAATAAACATACTAGTGGTGCATTGTCTAGTAGTGTGCCATTAGTAACCCAGAGCACAAGGTAAATATGGTCCCTGGGAGGCATAGTAATGGCGCACCAGGGGACATACTAATGGCGCACTGCCTGGTGCGCCACTATTATCTGGGATGCTAATGGCGCACCAGGGGTGCGCCATTAGTAATTGTTAGTAGTGATGTGTTAATAGTGGTCCACCTGTAGTGCGCCATTAATGGCCAAAACAGGTGCGCCACTAATTAGCCTTTTCCTAGTAGTGTCGTGAGGGCGTCTAGAGGGACTAGCCTCGTGAGAACCGTCCTCAGGGCAACGCTAGCCTCCCTCCGCTGCCGCCACCACCAAGGAGGAATGACGACCACCGTTAGGACGAGGGGCTGGGGGCTTCCAGGAGCCACGTGCTATCGCCTGCATCTTGGGCGGTGCTCAGGCCCCATCTTCCCAGCGCATCTTCAAGCAATTTGCTCGTGAGGTGAACGTGGCCCTTCCCAGGCTTGAGGCCACGCGCCCGCTCAGGTGGTTCCAAGTGCGCCATCACCTTTAGCTCAGCGGACCGGCTGAAGTGCATGGTGAATGTTGGCGTCCTTCCAATGCTTTCCACACCCGCCGTCAGCAACGTCCAAGCCACCAAGACCCTCATCGATGGTGGCGCAGGGCTCAATGTCCTGTCCGTCGAGACGTTCGACAGCCTTCAAGTGCCATACGATCAGCTTCAGCCTACCAAGCCTTTCTCAGGAGTGACTAACGGCTCCACCACCCCGATAGGGCAGGTCTGCCTCCTTGTCGTAACAACTACCACACGGAGCTCATAGACTTCGACATCGCCCACATCTGTTTGTCGTACAACACCATCCTCGGGTATCCAGCATTGGCCAAGTTTATGGCAGTGACCCCCACGGCTACAACATCCTCAAGATGCCGGGGAGTGGTGGCGTCATCGCGGTCCCCTGCGAAGAAATAGATGCGGTGTGCTCCCTTGAGCGTGCCTTCCAAGCCGCAGCGATCGAAGACCCTGAGGACGAAGTCACCCCGTACCCTCCTGAGGCCATCCCCAAGAAGAAGAAGCAGCAGCTACTCCTCCCAGGGCCTCAGGAGAGCACCGTCTCTAGCGGCACCACCTTAGGATCCGAGCCCGCAGCTGCGGCGCCTCCCTTCCTCGCATAAGAAGGCGCACCCGGTGCCCTCCTCGGGCAAGGCTTGGGGGCTCTCTTCTGGAAGGCCTCAGACTTGGCCGGCATAACGAGGGAGGCGCTCGGGCACCATGTGGAAGTGTGCTTCGCCGCACGTTTACCTTAGGAGGGCATTGGGCAAGGAGCGCCTGGTGCTCATGAGTTCATCGTCAGGGTGACCCAGGAGCTTCAAGATGCAAGGGCCAAACATGGCGACCACCAGCCACCACCCTGCGCAGCTCCCCATCCTAGCGAGGACATCGGGTTGTGCGTCTGCGTCGATATTCCATTGCTCAACAGGGCCACATCTCAAGAGCGCTTCTGGCCTTCGTGCGTTGGTTGGTGCGAGGGTCCATCTCACAGCTACGTTTGCATGCCGTTTGGCTTGCCGAGCGTGGCTGCCGCCTTCCAGCGTCACCTGCGTAGCATCCTGGCGGCTCAGGAGGCCAGGCATCACGCTGTCCTGGCGGAGATGGTGATGGTTCTCCAGGAGCCACCAGGGCCCCTGGAGCCTCCTGGAGCTAAGGGCCCTGGCGGCTCATGAGGAACGACTCCTTCAAGCGCATCTTCAGCTACTCCAACATCTCTCCAGTGGTGTTATCAGGAGATTCTTTCTAGATCATTCAGTTGGGGGCGCCCCTCGGGCTGCATTATCCCCAAGTCGCATGGGTCTGTCCCTGCGACGTGTATCCTTTTGCATCTCCGGCTTACCTTGATGGGGGCGCCCCTTGGGCTGCATCATCCCCAGGACGCATGGGTCCGTCCCTATGGCATGAATCGTTCTTGCATTTATCTAAGCTAACCTGCCTCCCTGCTTGAGTCGTTCTATGACTATCACCTTCTTATCTGGTACTTCGATACCCCACACGTGATCGCCCTTGTTACCACGGGAGCCGCGCGCCGGTTGTCTTTATTTAGGATCCCGTGCATGAGTAGGCTAGGCACGACGTCTATGCTCGGGTCCATCCCTGCAGCATCGATAAACCCAACGACTAAGCTCTGTTTGGCGGGCCGGCCCGTTCACATCACCTCCTGGGGTCATTGGTGTCTCGCCTTCTCATGTGACCGCCCCAGGAAATTCATCCGGCGCAGGTTGACTAACCATCTTGCAGGACCGCCGAAGCTGTCAAGTACCAAGACCAGCCGCAACCCGCCTTGAGGTAGGGCCTCGTGAGTCCCGCGCTGTCTCACAGGTGCCCAGACACACCTCGTCTAGCCTTGTCGTGCAAGCCACGTGTCAGGGCGGTGCTGTACACGCCCCAGGGGCTCCACTCAGAGGGAGCCCTCACCCACGCACCAGTGGAAGCACCATGCTCCACGCAGGCAGTCGACATGATCGAGGAGCGGCTATGCCCGTGCAAGTGCGGAAGCGCTACGCTCTGCGCTGGTGATAAACTACTGAGGGAGGCCACATGGCCGTACCAACCTCAGGGAGCCACCCGGCTTAGTGTCCATCCTCACCGCAACGCTTTCCCCTCGGGAGAGCCGTGTGAGGGGGCTGGGCACGGGGGCTGCGTTCAGGCCTCGCCTAGCGTACGCCGTCCTGCTAGGTCCCTCGGACCTAGTCATCACGCACCCCTCCCGAGCAGGACCTCGGCGAGGGCAGGTATGAAGGTAAGTTTGCACGTCAAGGGGGACTGTCGGTGTCAAAACCGGCGGATCTCGGGTAGGGGGTCCCGAACTGTGCGTCTAGGCCGGATGGTAACAGGAGGCAGGGAACACGATGTTTTACCCAGGTTCGGGCCCTCTTGATGGAGGTAAAACCCTACGTCCTGCTTGATTAATATTGATGATATGGGTAGTACAAGAGTAGATCTACCACGAGATCAAGGAGGCTAAACCCTAGAAGCTAGCCTATGGTATGATTGTTGTATATATTGTATATCTATCGACTAGCCTGGCCTCGATTTATATAATGCACCGGAGGCCTAGGATAACAAGAGTCCTAGCCGAATACGCCGGTGGGGAGAAGTCCTTGTCTTGATCGCCAAGTCTTGTGGAATCTTCCTTGTATGTGGTAGCCGTCCGAACTGGCCCATGAGTATACGGCCACGGGGGTCCTCGGCCCAATCTAATAGATCGGGAGACGACGTGGTGAGTACCCCCTAGTCCAGGACACCATCAGTAGCCCCCTGAACTGGTCTTCAAGTTAGGGACGCTCCTTGATTCTTCCGAACTGTTCTTCATCTTCGGTTGCCGGTCTTGAAAACTGGTTCAACAAATCTTCTTTATCTTCGATCTTGAGGATCGCCGAAATGCATTCGACGAGTTTACACATCGGGTATCCGAGGAGCCCCTTTAAGTTTCCGGCCTTTTTCAATGCCTTGTTTATTTTTATGCCACACCTCGGGTTTGAAGTTGTTCCCGGGAGGCAGGGTCCTCTTGCGTCCGAGCTCCAACGCCGGACTGCATTCGAGGTATCTTTTGCAGCCGAGCACCAACGCCGAACCGCTTCCCAGCTCTAGCGCCGGAATGTATCCGAGCTCCAACGCCGGACTATGTATCCGAGCTCCAACGCCGGACTATATATCCGAGCTCCAACGCCGAAATATATCCGAGCTCCAACGCCGGACTATGTCCAGGCTCCAATGCCGGACTATATCCGAGGTGTCCTATCACCTTGGTTCAAAAAAGTTGAAGGAGTTTAGCCGTGCTTAATGCCAGAAATGCCCTCTATGGAGCCAGCCACTAGCGCCCGAGCTTTATGCCGGACTGCTTCCGAGGTGCTGCACCACCCCGACTATGGGCCGATTTTTTGTCAATATTTTTTATTGGTGCGATTTATTCTCTGCCGAGATATATAGCCAGTAGCCCTCAAGGTGTGTATCGGTCTAAAACCCGAGATGCACATGAAGGATGACATAAGACCGCTGATCCCAGTAGCCGCTGAGATTCAGGTTGATTTGCAAAATCGGCATGAGGATCAAGTCCTAGCTCGGCAGAATACTTCGGGACACAAAAGCGGTGTGCTCAGTCCTCAAGACTCAGGTTGGGTGCGGCCGACCAACCTGAGGATCAAAATCTCCTCGGAAACTATATTGCACATAAAATTTTCTGCATTGGACAAGCAATGCAGTAGCCCCCGAGACACTAGTCGGGTGGCAACACCAGATCAGGGGATCGATGTGCCCCTTTAATATTTGTAAATAATAAGCCCGAAGCCCAGTAGCCCCCGAGCCTTAATGCGGGCACGGGTGGCCGAATTAAGGATCAATATCCATAGTAAAATCACAAATTATGTGTAATGACTCTATGTATCCAAGTACTTTACGTCATTAATGCTCGGATCCGCATTGTACAAAACTTTGTTGACCGACCATCGGCTTCCACCTCCTTGGCCAGTAGCCGAGGAGTGTTTGTCCTACTTTATAAAGCCTTTATGAGGGCAAAGATTTACGACAAACAAGGCAATCTGGCCACACGGATTTATAAACAAAGGTACGCAGAGAGATATGTTATATTACTGTTAAACAGAAGAAATGTACTCCAAAGGAAATAGTCCCACTATCGGTTCCTTTCTTTGGGTTGTCATGCTAAGCATGATCATGAAACCTCAGCTCGAATGTAAGAGCAAAATATCGAGGATTTAGTTTGGGAGGCCAGTTAATAGCCCCCGGTAGTGTTCGGCGACAGTCGAGGTCAAGCCGTAAACACTTCGGCCAATGTTATGAATGGCCCGTCATAGTCATCGGATCGCTGACCAGTTTACGCTTATTGTGACAGTCAGTTTTTGGCTTTCTCCACTAAGGTGCTTAACCATGTGAGCTGGAAGCGCAATCGCAGTGGTTCTCCCTTTGCATGCCTAGCTGAACAAAACGGAACGTAGGAAGCAAGTGCAGGAGCCGGGCAACCCAACTATTGACCGAAGACACAATTCGAAACCGATGCATATATAGCAATATCTGAGAATGTTTTTGCCGAATCCCTAAAGGTGTACGGCGTTGCACTGCAAGACTAATGCTGGAAAAGCACAAATAGTTTAAAAGTGCCAAAAAGCTTGGAAAACCAAGAAACGTCAGTAAAAACATGACGTCCGAACAAGATCAAGTGTTTGGTGCCAATCCGAAAATTGGTCTTAGAAAAAACAAGTGCTTCTGTCGTCCTTTAACATGACACATCCTATCTCAAGACTTCGAGCGGGTCAGCCTACGGCTTCAACCTCCTATCCCGAGGGCGGAGTACTTCTCATTAGGCCAGTTTAGCAAACTAAACTCTAGCGGGTTTGAGAGAGAAATTAGGCTCCCTGGCTAGTGACCGCACATTGGCGTCGAAAAAAGGAGTGATAAATAATAATAATAGAACTTTGCAACGACTGAGAAGAAGAACACTTATTATAAAACGGCTCAAATAAACTTAAGAGCCCCCAAGTGACTTGGATAGAAGAATGATTGCATGTACCGAAGTACTTATATCATATCTATGTTCAACCAAACTTTAAACGCGTCTTAACCGACCGTCGGCTTCTCCCTCTTCGGTTAAGGACCGAAAAGTGTTATGTACTCCATCGGTCGAGAATGTCAACGGTGTTTCCCATAACCAGGCAATGAGGCCATAAGGCTGTAACAGACAAAGCGCACTCAGGGAACTTATGCTATATTACTACGAAGAGTAAGAAGCATCTTCAAAGAAAATAGTACCCCCACCGATACCTTTCTTCGGTGCTCATTGTTATTATGAGACTTGTGCAATAGATTTTTTGTACTCATGAGTTCCATTGTGTGCCGACCATCATTGAATAACTATAAGAGCGCTAGCTTTCGGCTTCACCCAGTCTGAGGTCCGGCTCGGGTGACCCGATCGTGACAATCGCAGAGGTGCTCTCTTTACTCCCTAGATGAACAATCGGGAACATAGGGGTAAACACAGGAGCGAGGCAACCCAGCTTGCAAATCGCTTAAGTCAATGTGGTGCATATTGTGGCGTAATACACGAACAAGGAACGAAGCCGTACAAGTATAATCATATGCAACAAGAAAAGCTTCATAAAGGAAGCCCCCAAGTAAACGGGGTATTTGAATTTATGCGTCACAAACAAAGTTTGGACAAGGAAATTTTTAGAAGCAACTTTTTTCCAAAAAAGTATAATGCTTGGTCGAACCGAACGCAAGTTAGAAATTAAAGCTTTGAGCATGAAAGCGACTTAGCTGGCTAATGTGTTCGGTATTGATGACGCGGTCCGAGCTTGATGCGGGGCAAGGTTCCATCCCTCAAGCCGGTCCTGAGGTGGCGGAGCGGAGAGCTTGACACGCCGAAGTGGTGACATAGCACGATCAATGCAGACCGGCAGAGTGAAGCCGAAGTCCCCGGATCATTTTCCTGTGCACAAAAAATAGTGCAAACCAGAGATAATAGTAATAATGATAATTAAAAAAAATCGTTGCATAATAAATAATTTATGCAAAGTGAGTAATAATAGAATTATGGCCTGGAGCCGAAGTCAAGTCGATGCAGGGCGTCGGCGTGATGCGGTAAAGGCGTGGCAAAGCCTGAATTCACAGGTCGGTCCGAGCTCCGAGTGCGGCGTTCGCCGGACAATGTACGGAAACTGACCGAACCACCATGCGACTATCATTAATGCAGCCACCATTTGATAGACCTGTGTACATATGACGGACAAACCAGAGTAATAATTCCTTGGGAAAAATGAACCCAAACAAGCAAAAAAAATACTGGGATTAATAGCACCTGGTTTATTTGTTGTAGCAATCCGAAGGAAGGTGATTCCTAAAATTGGGACCCTCTCCGCACACCCATTGCCTGATGGGCGATAAAACAATGGCATGGCAATGCTGGGAAAGGTTGACTCGCCGAGGCAAAGCCCTCGGCCCAGCTAACGTGACGGAGCTGGTCGGCTAGTGACGCCGAAGTGTCCGGAGTAGGTTGATGAAGAGATGGCGAAGCCCTTGGTCTAGCCGAGATGTCGAAGCCTCGATGCCAGTCGATGAGTCGAAGTAGGTCGGCATGATGGACACCAGCTTGAAGAAGCAATAGTGCGGCCCTGTCGATGCAGGTCGTGACGTGGTCGATGCCGGCTTGATGAAGCGACCGTGCGGCGATGCCGGTATGCCCGCTCCGTGTAATCCGTGGGGCGGCGATGTTGGTGATGATTTATCCTTCGCGATGCCAGGCTCTTGTTCGGCTTGCCGAGATGATGATCCGAAGAAGTTGAGCTCGGCTCAACAAAGTGACGCCGTGTCTAGCGCAGGTCGGCAGCCGTGGAGTAATATTGCTGGACTGGTTTGACACCAGCATGATGTTGAAGATCATGTTCAAAAGATCTTACAGTTAGTGGGATGTATTCTGGAACAAAATACAATACCCCCATACAAAACTTCCTTCAAAAGGGATGTCCGAAATCCTGTTCATAAAAAAGATGAACTCGGGTCGGATTCGTTTTCGCGCAGAAAACAGATCCGAAAAGTGATGCACTAATCGGAAGGTTCCCGGAGTTTGGACGGTCGGATCGAGCCAAAATATTGAGAGGTGGTAGATATAGGAATTCCGCAGCCGATCAACGGTTGGATCTTCCATATGACGTCCGAGATAGAAGCTGGACACCACGCCCTAAACTCATCCAAATTCCCGTCCAGATTTGACAGGGCTCCGGTATATCGTGGATTGCCAGAGATTCCTCCGTCGGAACTCGACGAAATTTTCCAGGGTTGTTGTAGTCTCAATTCCGCACAATTCCACCAAAGCGATCGTCAAAGAGATACTCGAGGAGGTGGTGGTGGCAGATACGAGTTCGCTATCCAGAAAAACAGCACAGTCGCTTGAGGGCAATGTTGACGTTGAGCCCCCGAGCTCCATAGATGATTCCTCCGTGATCTCGATAGAGATCGGAGTTGATGTTTGATGAAGGCCCTCGTCCGGACATGGTGATCCGAACACGGGGCGCAATTCTTGGTCGAACCAAGGTGACCAGTCGAGCTGGTGACGAAGATGCCGAAGTCGCAGTTGATCTGTAGGCGAGCCATCGATCCTTTTGTCGATCACACAGCGGAACTCTCAATGAAAGCACCAATGTCGGTGTCAAAACCGGCGGATCTCGGGTAGGGGGTCCCAAACTATGCGTCTAGGCCGGATGGTAACAGGAGGCAGGGAACACGATGTTTTACCCAGGTTCGGGCCCTCTTGATGGAGGTAAAACCCTACGTCCTGCTTGATTAATATTGATGATATGGGTAGTACAAGAGTAGATCTACCACGAGATCAAGGAGGCTAAACCCTAGAAGCTAGCCTATGGTATGATTGTTGTATATATTGTCTATCTATCGACTAGCCTGGCCTCGGTTTATATAATGCACCGGACGCCTAGGATAACAAGAGTCCTAGCCGAATACGCCGGTGGTGAGAAGTCCTTGTCTTGATCGCCAAGTCTTGTGGAATCTTCCTTGTATGCGGTAGCCGTCCGAACTGGCCCATGAGTATACGGCCACGGTGGTCCTCGGCCCAATCTAATAGATCGGGAGACGACGTGGTGAGTACCCCCTAGTCTAGGACACCGTCAGGGACTCCTGAGCATCGCGACTCAGGAGCCTAACTGGCCACATAGCCCCTCAACCCTTGGTCCGTCCTGGTGATCCGGACGGCCCAACGGCAGCTGAGGTATGTAGGGGGTCGGGCCGTGCCGACTTAGAACACTAGGGCCTACTTTAGCGACTCCTTCCCGCGGGCCGTTTGCACGTCAAGGGGGACTCCTGAGCATCGCGACTCAGGAGCCTAACTGTCCACGTAGCCCCTCACCCCTTGGTCCCTCCTGGTGAGCCGGACGGCCCAACGGCGTCTGAGGTATGTGCGGGGTTAGTCCCTGCTGACGTAGAACACTAAGGCCTACTTTACCGACTCCTTCCCACAGGCCGTTTGCACGTCAAGGGGGGACTCCTAAGCATCGTGACTCAGGAGCCTAACTGGCCACGTAGCCCCTCACGACTTGGTCCGTCCTGGTGATCCGAACGGCCCAACGGTGGCTAAGGTGTGCGCGGGGTCGGGTCCTGCCTACGTAGAACATCAAGCAAGCGGGAAGGAAATCGCGGAACCTAAATAAATTATTATACTGCATATTGTCCCCTAAATGTCAAGCAGAGTTTTAACGCCTCCACAAGGCACGTCTCATGTCACAGGAAAGCTCATAGGATAGTAAAGCGAGAAGGTGCGCCGTTCTTCACCAGCAAGCCTTTTTCTTCAGCCTTGGGCACCATCGTCAAGGAGCGCCTTCCCACTGGCAGCATCACCATCGGTCGTGTCATTGGCCTCGGTCGCAGGATCGGCGGGGCCATCTGTTGGAGGTGCAGGCTCGATGGCGAGGAACTTCTTCAGCAGGGCCTCCACCTGGCCCTCCACAGCTGCGGCAGCAGCTACGCAGCGCTCCTCCTCCACGGGCTCGAGCAGCTCGCCGAGGTCGGCGTCAGGGTCACGACGATGCAGGTGGTTGAAAATGCGCGTCAGAGCTGAAGAAGAAAGCACGCAGGCTTCCCCGTCCACCATGGGGACGATCCCGTTGACAACACCCTCGAGCGCCATGACAAGATAAGGAAGCAGTTGGGCGGGGCCTTCATCTTCCATCGCTAGCGGCTTCTCCAAGCCCTTTTCATAGAGTGTCCGCAGCGCCTCGCGGGATCTCTCCTCAAGGGACCTGAAGGCCACGTGGTCCTATGCCAGAACCTTCGCATTGGCCTCCAGCTGGCCCTTCTCCGCCACCACCTTCTTCTCCAGCTCCTCTAGGCGACTGCGTTCTACGACCTGCACCCTCGCCGACTGCTCCAGCTCGGTGTCACGACTGGTGATGGCATATTCTCGGGCATTCATCCTCTCCACCTTGGCCCTACGATCGCGGGCCTCGGCCGCGCGCTCGTTGCACATGGTCTCCAGCTCGGCCTCCATCGACCAGTAGCGTTCCTTGGCAGCCTTGGCGTCCTACAGCGCCACCTCACGGGCAGCCGCGGCTTGGTCAGCAGCTTGCTTGTCCTCCTCGGCAGCTGCCACGGCCTGGCTCAATGCCGCCCTAACATACGCATTGGAAAGCAGCCAACCCGAGATCAGCTCTAGGCGCCCCGCCACCAGGAGGAAGTCGGCGCCTTGAAGGTCGCCCTTAAGACGCGTCAGTGTGGAATGAGCCTCCTCCAAGGCGCCGGGCGAAGCGGAAAGATCACGAGCCAGCGGTACGATTGAAGGAAGAGGCTGCGGCGTCGCCAAGACCTGCGAACTGATGATGGTAGGAAGAGGAGCTGGGGGCTCCTGAACCTTGGCCGCATTAACGGGCGAGCTAGGGATAGACGCCTCCTTAGCCGGCTTGGCTGAGGAAATCTCCTTCTCCAGAGAATGGTCCACTGGGCCTCGCGAGGACGATCGAGCAGGAGAAGTGTGGGTGCCTTCACCGCCTTTCTACGCTGGAGGGGGTGCGGCCAGGCCAGGCTGCTGGCCTCGCGAGGATGTGGCAGCCCCCTCTCTGTTCTTCTTCGCCGACAGTGTCGACCTGACAATGCAAGAGGAGAACATTAGGAAGCAGCAACAGAAGGAGGAACAAGAACAAAGTCAGGGCAAGGTGCTTACCGATCCATGGCGGCGTAGTCCCGTGCCCTCTTCAGGACCGTGAAGCCCAAGAGCCTCGCGGCCTGGGGCACCGATACACGGGTTCCAGGAGCAGAGAATAAGCAGCAGCCGGCCCAACGGCAGCACCAGACGGCGCCAGGGCAGGATCGTCGCCCTGGGAGACCAGTGCCGGCCTGCTCTTTGTTGAAACAACAGTCGATGACTTCTTCCAGGGGGGTGACCTTGGACCTTGTGGGGTCCCCAGCAGGGGGCAGGACCTCCCTCACCAGGTGGTCATCGGTGTCGTTATCGTTACGAAGGGCGCAGAGGAGATCGGCCTTGCGCGGAGGGGAGGTCTCCCCGGTTCCCTCTGGGGTTGCCTCCGAGTCCTGCTCCTCCTCCCCGTCAGAGTCGCCGGAAGACACCACCACTGGAGTCGTCGCCGCCGGGGCCTCAGAGGGCGCTGGCAGCACGAGCCCACGTCCATCGAAGACAGACATGGCGGCAACAACCTGCGCTCCGTCGGGGCGGCAGTACAGAGGAACAAAGGTGTTCTGAGGGTACCCCTGGTCGTCCCGGACCAGGGAGCGGAGGGCCGTGCCCAGTTCCTCGTCAGACAAGGCCTCCGGACGCAGGCGGAGGTCGTCATCCTCATCCCCGAGCTTCCACAAGGGGAGCGAGTGCGCCTGGAGCGGAGCCACACGCTGCGACTGGAATTCCTTGACGATCATGCCCCCCTGTCAGCTTCGCCGCATTTGGGTTGTCGTGCTTCAGATCGACAGTCATCTTCTCCAACACGTGCTCCGCCCGGGGGTCGGTGAGCTTCACGCAGAACCACCCATCATGAGACATGGGCATCCCCGTCGGCAGCACTAGCCGGGGTTGGAGCACTTGGCATCCACCAGGACCCACTTGCTCTTGAAGCCCTTTGCCTTCTTCCCGGCCTTCGAGATCATGTTGGTCTTGCTGGCCGCAACGAAGTTGGCGCACCCAGAGTAGTGGCCGTCCTTGATCCAGAGATAGAATAAGTGGCACAACAGCGCCAACAACGACATCACCCCGACGTATGCCTCACAGTAGAAGGCAAAGATCGACAGAAGGAGGACAGAGTTGGGATGAAGATGGAGGGCATGCAACTTGTAATGGTTGAGGACGGAGTTGAAGAAGTAGGAGAAGGGGGGAACCAACCCTGCCACACCGCTGCTCACGAAGAAGGGATAGAAAGTGCTGCATGAGGCCTCCGGCTCAGCGTAGCCAACCAGGAGCGCGGTCTTCGTCTTCTCGTCCCGCCCTGCACCGTCATCAGGAGCGTGGCGGCGAGGTTCTTCTCTGAGACGCTAGGCGCGCTCAGAGCCGGCTCATACCAGGAGGGCAGAAGGCTGGCCTTTGCCTTGCTGTGCACCACCGATGGCTGGCTTGGAGGAGGACTAGGGCAGATCTGGAGGCTTGGGAGCAAGGAGTGATACGTCTCCAACATATCTATAATTTTTGATTGCTCCATGCTATATTATCTATTGTTTTGGACTATATTAGGCTTTATTTTCCACTTTTATATTATTTTTGGGACTAACCTATTAACCGGATGCCCAGCCCTGAATTGCTGTTTTTTTTGCCTATTTCAGTGTTTCGAAGAAACGGAATATGAAACGGAGTCCAAACGGAATAAAATCTTCGGGAACGTGATTTTCTCACCGAACGTGATCCAGGAGACTTGGACCCTGCTCCAAGGAACAAAAGAGGTGGTCACGAGGGTGGGGGCACCCCCCTAGGGCGCGCCCCCTGCCTTGTGGGCCCCTCATTGCTCCTTCGGTGTACTTCTTCCTCCTATATATACACACGTACCCCCAAATGATCAGAACAGGAGCCAAAAACCTAATTCCACCGCCACAACTTTCTGTATCCACGAGATCCCATCTTGGGGCCTATTCTGGAGCTCCGCCGGAAGAGGGGCATCATCACGGAGGCCTTCTACATCATCATAGCCTCTCCGATGAAGTGTGAGTAGTTTACCTCATACCTTCGGGTCCATAGTTAGTAGCTAGATGGCTTCTTCTCTCTCTTTGAATCTCAATACAAAGTTCTCCCCCTCTCTTGTGGAGATCTATTCGATGTAATCTTCTTTTTGCGGTGTGTTTGCTGAGACCGATGAATTGTGGGTTTATGATCAAGTCTATCTATGAATAATATTTGAATCCTCTCTGAATTCTTTTATGTATGATTGGTTATCTTTGCAAGTCTCTTCGAATTATCCGTTTGGTTTGGCCAACTAGATTGGTAGTTCTTGCCATGGGAGAAGTGCTTAGCTTTGGGTTTATTTCATATTGCATGAATTTATCTCTCTACATCATGTCATCTTGCTTAAGGCGTTACTCTGTTTTAACTTAATACTCTAGATGCATACTGGATAGCGGTCGATGAGTGGAGTAATAGTAGTAGATGCAGAATCGTTTCGATCTACTTGTCACGGACGTGATGCCTATAAACATGATCATGCCTAGATATTCTCATAACTATGCTCAATTCTGTCAATTGCTCAACAGTAATTTGTTCACCCACCGTAGAATACTTATGCTCTTGAGAGAAGCCACAAGTGAAACCTATGGCCCCCGGGTCTATTCTCATCATATCAATCTCCATCACTTTAATCTTGCTTTTCTTTTTATTTTGCCTTTACTTTTTACTTTGCATCTTTATACCAAAAATACCAAAAATATTATATCTATCAGATCTCACTCTCGTAAGTGACCGTGAAGGGATTGACAACCCCTAATCGCGTTGGTTGCGAGTAGCTATCGTTTTGTGCAGGTACGAGGGACTTGAGCGTGGCCTCCTACTGGATTGATACCTTGGTTCTCAAAAACTGAGGGAAATACTTACGCTACTCTGCTGCATCATCCCTTCCTCTTCGGGGAAAATGCTCAAGACATAGCAAGGAGCAGGAAAGGGGATCTGGAGTAGGACAAAGGCAAGCAATGAAGACACTGCAGTGCACGCCAGCCTTTTGTCAGTCGGGCGGTTGCTGAGGCAGCATGGGGAAGTGGAGACGCCCACGTCCTGTCAATTGCCACGCGTCAATCAAGGCCGCAGGCTGTTAGGGCTCGTGGCGCTCCGCACTTGCCCCTTGGCTTAGCCTCGAATCCAAGTACGAGCGAGCCTTAGGCCCGGGGGCTACTGTCGGCATTCTGGGAACGGGGGTACCCAGACTTGCCTGCCTATGGCACAGGGTGTGGCTCCACCAGCGGCCTGGTACAGCTGATCTTCATCAGCAAACACTCAAGACCCTCGCGAGGGGCCAAGCCTCACGGGGCAGACGACACAATACCTCATCAGGGGCGGCCTCACTAGGTTGTCTTGCGAGGAGCTGAGAGATCAAGGCGAGGGGCACCTCATGAGGTTTCCATGACGTGAGCCATGACGACCGGGGCCAGGCGGGCGCCAGTGGGCGCAGAGTACCAGTTGCCTCTTTGGTGTTAAAGAGGCAAGCACAGGCGAGGAGTCCTGAGGAATCAGGCAAAGGTTTCCATATCGGTGCAACGAGACCAAGACCAGCAGGACGGCAGGACGGAGGTCATCACGGAGCCCACGACAGCGTCACCGCCAGAGCCTTTGGCAGGGGAAGACCACCTTTTGTCAGGATAACTTGTACTAGTTATCCCCCTTCGAATTGGCCGTTGTGGGATGCCTTCCCGCCTAATATTTGGGAAGAGGACCCGAGCCTCTATAAATAGGACCAGCCACCACCATAGAGAGGGGATCGAACCTCATCAGATCTAGAGAGGAACCAGACCATCCACACATGCACAAGCTCATCGAGCACAAGAACACCTCTCCTTAGGAGGTTGTTCTTCCCTTGTACTTATTCATCCCTAGCCTACAAGGCAATCAACCACACCACACTGGAGTAGGGTATTACACCACAACGGTGGCCCGAACCAGTATAAACTCTTGTGGCCCTTATTCCCCGGGTTCAGCAAGCTAGGCTTTGAGATCGTTGCGAGAGTGTGAGCTAGGGGGAGAGAGATGTTCGTGCGTACCCCAGTGTTCGAAGGGTTTTGCCGGAGCCCGTAATCCGACACTTATGATACGCACAGGAACAACGGAGGACCCGGAGGCGACCATGGCACATTTCTTTAACAAGCTAAATATCAAGGTGCAGGATCGTGTTGAGATGGTGGTCTACTACAATGTACAAGATCTTGTGCAACAAGCTATGCGTGCGAAACAATAGATTAAGCGATCCCATGTCAGCATAGTTCCCAGTACCACTTTGAACACATGGCGACGCTCGTAGTAGTGAGGATGTTGGTCCTAGCTCCAGGGCGACATCATCAAATCGCTATCATGGTTCCGTGCAAAAGGATGCTTTAAAATCAGGACTATGGATGGTTGATTCCAATGTGCAATCGTCCACACGTACTAGTGACATAGAGTGTTTAAAGTGTGGAGGAAGGGGACATGTGAGGCATGAATGTCCTAATGAGAAAAGAGTGTTACTCACAAGAGATGGCTATGCATCCGCAAGTGATGAAGAGGCAATTTCTGACACTTCTAGTGAAAAATTTGAAGATGCTAAAAAGGTGATTGCTAGTTTTGAAGTTGCTGAATCATATCCCCCCTTAATGTTGAAGCGAGTGCAAGAGGATCGCATTGAGGATAAAGGGCAGCATTAGAATATTTTTCAGACACAATACAAAATCAACAACACCAATTGTAAGTTGACCATAGATGGAGGAAGCTACACCAACACAGTCAGTAAGGGATTGGTGGAAGCTTTGGTTTTACCTGCATGGAAGCACCCTTAGCCACACTATGTTGAGTGGTTATATCAGTCTGGCAAACTGAAAGTTACTCACAAGGTGCGTGTCTGTTTTTCCGTTGGCAACTATATCGATACAATTATTTGTGATGTATTGCCAATGGATGCATGTCATTTGTTACTAGGGAGACCATGACAATATGACTGTCATGCCACAAACGAAGGCTGCTCCAACACTTACTCCTTTTGGGATGCTGGAAGACACCGTGTGTTGCGGACTATGTTTGCGGGAGAAATCAAAATATATACAAATGTTTAACTGAAAAACAAGGTCATGAAGTCTAGTGCAAAACCGAGGATGGTTTTGTTTCAAGGAGGAGGGGATGATGTGTCCACTACCGCACTAGCAAAATGAACGTCTCCACGGCAAATTCTTATTGGATCGGTCCACATCAATATTTATCCTGGGTCCTTGGAAATAAATCCCAGTGCACGACATAGGAACGTATCCGAAAAGCATCAGGTTACCAATATATATAGCAAGTATATTTTTTGCGTGCAGCCTTCTAGTATTTAGTTAAGAAAATGTGTCAGAGTTGGTAAGTACTAGGACGTGCTAGTATGGAGTAATACTAGTTGTTAGGGGTTAAAGAATTTTCAAATAGGGAAAGCCCTTGCCGATTAGGCAAGTAACAGAGTCCTGGTCGGTTAGTAATTAGAGCCTGCGTGCTCCTTAAATAAAGGCGATCAAGCCGTGTAACGAGCTCAGATTAGTTTTTAGTCGTGAGTTAAATAAAGCTACAGAAAATGCCCCATGTCGGGGGACACCAAATATCTTTGTTGTTGATTTGTGATGATTTTGTTGCTGCTGCACGTGGAGTTGATCTAATCTACTCGACGCTAGTTTTGTTCTTACGGTCTTGCAACTTCGCTCGACCGGAATTTCTTGTTGCTGCTGCTAGTACCGTGAAAGTTCGGGCCGACAAACGACTCACCATCTAGTCGAGTCTCCCTCATGTTGGGGGATATAATCCACGCCAGAGGTGATCCCTTGTCATTTCTCAATGATACCAATGGTCAGGAAGGAGAGGAAGACAGCTCCGGTGATCCAACAATGGCGGAGGATGGATATCATGATGATTTCGGTGACTGAATGGCGGAGGAAGGAGATCATGATGACCGCTCTGGTGACAGAACGGAGGAGGGAGTTGTTGCAAAGTCCGCCGAGGTTTATATATTAATTAGGGATTTTTATTTCTGTGCCCCCGTGATACGTCCATTTTGCGTCATGCTTTCATATCGATATTTATTGCATTATGGGCTGTCATTACACATTATGTCACAATACTTATGCCTATTATCTCTTATTTTACAAGGTTTACATAAAGAGGGAGAATGCCGGCAGCTGGGATTCTAGGATGGAAAAGGAGCAAATATTAGAGACCTATTCTGCATAGCTCCAAAAGTCCTGAAACTTCACGGAAGATGTTTTCCAAATATATAAAAAATACTCAGAGCAAGAACTTCACCAGGGGGGCCACACCCTGCCCACGAGGGTGGGGAGCGCGCCCCCTACCTCGTGGGCCCCCTGGTGGCCCCCGGGTGGCCATCTTCTGCTATATGGAGTCTTTCGATGGGAAAAAATCATAAGCCATCTTCTCAGACGGAACTCTGCCGCCACGAGGCGGAACCTTGGCGGAACCAATCTAGGGCTCTGGCGGAGCTACTCTGCCAGGGAAACATCCCTCCCGGAGGGGGAAATCATCGCCATCGTCATCACCAATGCTCCTCTCATCGGGAGAGGGCAATCTCCATCAACATCTTCATCATCGTCATCTCATCTCAAAACCCTAGTTCATCTCTTGTATCCAATTCTTTTCTCCAAGTCCGGGATTGGTGCTAGTAGGTTGCTAGTAGTGTTAATTACTCCTTGTAGTTGATGCTAGTTGGTTCAATTGGTGGAAGATCATATGTCCAGATCCTATATGCATATTAATACCTCTCTGATTATGAACATGTTTATGCTTTGTGAGTAGTTAGTTTTGTTCCTGAGGACATGTGAGAAGTCTTGCTATTAGTAGTCATGTGAATTTGGTATTCGTTTGATATTTTGATGAGATGTATGTTGTCTCTCCTCTAGTGGTGTTACGTGAACGTTGACTACATGACACTTCACCATTATTTGGGCCTAGAGGAAGGAATTGGGAAGTAATAAGTAGATGATGGGTTGCTACAGTGACAGAAGCTTAAACCCTAGTTTATGCGTTGCTTCGTAAGGGGCTGATTTGGATCCATATGTTTCATGTTGTGGTTAGGTTTACCTTAATACTTTTGTTGTAGTTGTGGATGCTTGCAATAGAGGGTAATCATAAGTGGGATGCTTGTCCAAGTAAGGGCAGTACCCAAGCACTGGTCCACCCACATACCAAATTATCAAAGTATCGAACGCGAATCATATGAACATGATGAAAACTAGCTTGACGATATTCCAATGTGTCCTCGGGAGAGCTTTACATCATATAAGAGTTTGTCCAGTCTTGTCCTTTGCTACAAAAAGGATTGGGCCACCTTGCTGCACCTTATTTACTTTTGTTACTTGTTGCTCGTAACAAATTATCTTATCACAAAACTATCTGTTACCACTCATTTTAGTACTTGCAGAGAATACCTTGCTGGAAACCTCTTATCATTTCCTTCTGCTCCTCGTTGGGTTCGACACTCTTACTTATCGAAAGGACTATGATAGATCCCCTATACTTGTGGGTCACCAAGACTCTTTTCTGGCGCCGTTGCCGGGGAGTGAAGCTCCTTTGGTAGGTGGAATTTGGTAAGGAAAAATTTATATAGTGTGCTGAAATTTACTGTCACTTGTTACCATGGAAAGTAATCCTCTGAGGGGCTTGTTCAGGGTATCTTCACCCCGACCAGTAGAGTAAAGAGTTGCTCCTCAACCTACTGAACCTACTGAAAATGAAAATGAAAATGCTTGCTTTGAAGTTCCTTCGGGTATGATAGAAAAATTGCTAGTTAATCCTTTTTTAGGAGATGCAACAAAACATCCTGATGAACATCTGATATATGTTGATGAAGTTCGTGGATTATTTAAGCTTGTAGATGTACCCGGAGATGTTGTTAAGAAGAAGGTCTTCCCTTTATCTTTGAGGGGAGATGCATCGACATGGTACAGGCTATGTGATGATATGGGGTCTTGGAATTACAAACGATTGAAATTGGAATTTCATCAGAAGTTTTATCCTATGCGCCATGTTCATCGTGATCGCAATTACATATATAATTTTTGGCCTCGCGAAGGAGAAAGGATCACTCAAGCTTGGGGGAGGCTTAAATCAATGTTATATTCATGCCCCAATCATGAGCTCTCAAGAGAAATGATTATTCAAATTTTTTATGATCGGCTTTCTGGTAACAATCGCACCATGCTTGATACTTCTTGTGTTGGCTCTTTTATGATGAAGACTATTGAATTCAAATGGGATTTATTGGAAAGAATTAAATGCAACTTTGAAGATTGGGACCTCGACAATGGTAAGGAGTCAGGTATGACCCCTAGTTTTGATTGTGTTAAAAAAATTATGGATATCGATATTTTTCGTAAATTTAGAACTAAATATGGACTTGACTCCGAGATAGTAGCTTCTTTCTGTGAATCTTTTGCTGGTTATGTTGATCTCCCCAAGGAGAAGTGGTTTAAATATCATCCTCCCATAGAAGTAAAAGTAGCTGCACCTATTAAAGTTGAAGAAAAGACTATCACTTATAATGATCCTATTGTTCCTACTTCTTATGTTGAGAAACCACCTTTCCCATTTAGGATAAAGGATCATGATAAAGCTTCAAATGTGGTTCATAAAAGCAATATTAAAACATATACACCTCCTGAGCAAGTTAAAGTTGAACCTAATATTGCTATGTTAAAGATCTCTTGTCTGATAATATAGATGGGCATGTTATTTATTTCTGTTATGAAACTGCTAGAATTGCTAAACCCCATGATAAAGATAAACCTAGACCTGTGGTAGGCATGCCTGTTATTTCTGTTAAAATAGGAGATCATTGTTATCATGGCGTATGTGATATGGGTGCAAGTGCTAGTGCAATACCTATTAGCCTTTATAGAGAAATTATGCATCATATTGCACCTGTTGAGTTAGAACAATTAAACTTGAAAATAGAGATACTATTTCACCGATGGGAATTGTTAGAGATGTTGAAGTCTTGTGTGGGAAAACTAAATATCCTTCCGATTTTCTTGTTCTTGGTTCCCCAAAAGATAGCTTTTGTCCCATTATATTTGGCAGACCCTTCCTAAATACTGTTAATGCTACCATAGATTGCAAAAGGGATGTTATTACTATCGGTTTAGATGATATGACTCATCAATTTAATTTTTCTAAATTTAGTAGACAACACCGTGAGGAAGAATTACCTAGTAAGGATGAAATTATTGGTCTTGCTTCTATTGTCGTACCTCCTAGTGATCCTTTAGAACAATACTTGCTAGACCATGAAAATGATATGTTTATGAATGAAAGAAGGGAATTAGATGAAGTATTCTTTAAATAGGAACCTATTCTGAAAAACAGTTTACCTGTTGAAATCCTAGGGGATCCTCCTCCACCCAAGGGTGATCCCGTGTTTGAGATTAAACTGTTACCTGAACTCTTAAATATGCTTATCTTGATGAGAAAAAGATATATCCTGTTATTATTAGTGCTAACCTTTTAGAGCATGAGGACGAGAGTGTAGCGACCCAACCTCAGATGGTCAAGTCTCTGTGCTTCAGTGTCATCCCTGGATTGGTAATGCTAACACACACAGTACTCGAAGGATTTATAATAGAGTAGAAATCACACACTTTTTACATCGAATGTCTCAAGAGAACTTATTACAATAATATGGCTTAAGGCCATCTAATACGGTAATAGCAGAAGGCTTGGAAGATAAAGTGAGTCGATCAACTCCAACGGCATAGCTGAGCTGCACGGCAACGGCCTAACGAACCTTACTCCTTGTCTGAAAAGTCTGCAACATAATACGTTGCAGCCCGAGAACGGGCCAGCACATGGAATATGCTGGCAATGTAACACAGTAGAGCAAGAACAAAATAATGCTATCACTATATGCATATATGGCCGGTGGAAAGCTCTATGGTTACAGTTTTGCGAAAAGCCAACTTTTCCCTACAACAAAGGAATAGATTTTAATTTTACTATCATGGTAGTTGAAACATCATTGAGAAGGTTCCTCCAACTCAATCCCCATTAAAGTGATTAACAACCCAACAATATTAATTAAACATGATGAGATACATGTGATAACCCAAGTACTAGATACTCAAGAATTGTCCATAACTGGGGACACGGCTAACCATGATTAGATTGTACACTCTACAGAGGTTTGCGCACTTTTCCCCACAAGACTCGACCTCCTCTATTGGATTTCTCGCACTACAGGGTGTTTGAGAAACGGATGACCGAGACACAGTGTTTCAGAAAAATTAACTCTCTACTTCGGACAGACCATACCAAACCTACATCCCACTACCTGCTGATCTGCCTCTTCAAGAGCTTCACGTAACTTACTCAACTATGCTAGAGCCCATAATAGCTGGTGGATGCACACGGAAGTTTCTAGCATGAATCATCTCATTTCCCTTTGAGCCTGGGTGGCGGTCCATAGGAAGATCACACGGGTACTCCAGGATTTCCAAAAAAAATACAGGCAACACTGGGTACTCCAAGTGCCTCAATCCACCCAGTTGTTTGATTAAGTTACCACCTTAAGTTGAACCATTAATTTAACAATCTCACATCTGTCATGGATTTCACTCAAACCCAAACCATGTCTACGAGCATAGCATAGCATAGCAATATAAGCAACACGTAGAGTAACTCCCAAGGGTTTGAATGTAGCAGGGCAATAGGTTCTACCTCATCAACTACTTCCCAACCCACAAGTTAATGACATCCTAATCATGCAATGTTTGAGGATTGGAACTAATGCATAAAAACTGGGTGATAAAGGGGTATGATCAAAGTGTTACTTGCCTTGCTGACGATCTACGAAAACTAGGGACTCGTAGTAGCACGCTTCACACTCCGGGTGTTCTATCGCAAGCAAACAATAGCATACATAAGTAACAAGCAACGATGCACAAGCAAAACTCAAATAAAAGAGGTTGACCAGAAAGTTCAAATTAAGAACTCTGGTTCGCAAAAAGAATCAAATCAAACGGAGCAACAAAACTCAAACGGCGAAAGAAAGAAGCTTCGTTTACTAATCAGAAACTAGGTCAAATTTTACAGTAGAAAAAACTTGTTTGAGTTGGTTAAACAGAAGAGGGTTTCGAGATGAAACTCCAGGCCCTTGAATCGCCGGATTCTGACTAACGAGCGAAAAGATAAACAGAAACTAAGATCGGATCAGAAATCGCGATCAGAGAAAAATCACGGAATAAATCCGATAAAAGAAAACTGACGAACAGACTAACGAACGAGCGTTCGTTAGTTGTATCTAACGGGCGAAGAACCGTTCGTTAAAACGAACATTCGGACGAACGTCCGCTAACTAGAAGAACCGAAAAAAAACGGTGAATCCGAAGAAAAACGGATCTAGGGTTTCTAAAAAAACCGAATGGTTTTTCTTTAGAAAACCGAGGCGGTGCGGCGGCTACCTCGGCTCGGCTCCGGTGGGGCTCCGGTGCGGCGACGGGGCGGCGTGGGGTGGCGGGGCCGCGGCGGCGGCGGCGGCGGGGGGGGGCGACTTGGGCTCCAAGGGGGCGGCGGTATTTAAAGGGGAGGGGGCTGCTTGGGGGAGGGGGCAAGGCAGCGGCGGCGGCGGGGAGTCCGGCTCGGACTTGGAGTCCGGGTCGGCGGCGGCGGCGCGCGCAGGAGGCGGTGGCGACTCGGGTCGGCCTGGCTCGGCTGGGCCTTAGGCCCAGTCGGGCGCGGAACCATTTTTTTAAGATTTCGCCGACCGAAATAAAAATCCTAGAAAAATAAATAAAAATCTAAAAATGCCAAAATAAATTTTCACCGTCTAAATAAAATATTTAGAACGAGATGAACATTTTCTTGGCCCTAAAATGCAATTTTGAAAACGTGCAATTTTTTCTAATGCAACAAAATTGCAATAAAATCCAAATGGAACAAATATTTGATTTTATTATTTTTCCTCCAATATTTCATTTATTTTGGAGAAGTCATCTTATCTCCTCTCTTTTATTTTAATATGAAATATTTTCCGAGAGAAAAATAATTGAAACCAAAATCCTCGTTTCAAAATTTGATAAAAGAATCAAATATGAAAACCGGGAAATCCCCAACTCTCTCCGAGGGTCCTTGAGTTGCTTAGGATTTCGAGGATTACGGAATGGAAAAGCAATAAAACATGATATGCAATGATTATCTAATGTATATCATTCCAAATTTGAAAATTTGGGATGTTACAAACCTACCCCCCTTAAGATGAATCTCGCCCTCGAGATTCGGGCTGGCTAGAAAATAGGTGCGCGTGGTCTTTGTGAAGATCATCCTCTCGTTCCCAGGTGGCTTCGTCCTTGGTATGGTGCCTCCACTGAACTTTAGAAAACTTGATAACCTTACTTTGGGTGATTCTGCTGGCAAACTCAAGAATCTTAACTGGTTTCTCCACATAAGTCAAATCACTGTGCAACTGAATCGCCTCCAGGGGTACTGTATCTCTTAGCGGTATATCTGCCATCTCAGCATGACACTTCTTCAGCTGTGAAACATGAAACACGTCGTGAACTCCTGACAATCCCTCGGGTAACTCCAACTTGTAGGCAAATTTTCCTATCCATTCCAAAATACGACACGGTCCTACAAATCTCGGGGCTAACTTTCCCTTAACTCCAAAACATTTCACTCCTCATAAGGGTGATACTCGCAGATATGCTCGGTCTCCAATTTCATAGGTTACATCCTTGCGTTTTGAGTCAGCATAACTCTTCTGCCTGGACTGAGCAATCTTCAGTCTATCACGAATCAATTTAACCTTCTCCTCAGACTCCTTGATCAAGTCTGGTCCAAACAACTGTCGGTCTCCTACCTCGTCCCACATTAATGGTGTTCTGCATCTTCGTCCATACAGGGCTTCAAATGGTGCCATCTTCAAACTGGCTTGATAGCTATTGTTGTAGGAAAACTCTGCGTATGGCAAATTGTCATCCCAACTAGATCCATAATCTAGCGCACAGGCTCTCAACATGTCCTCCAAAATTTGGTTGACTCTCTCTGTTTGTCCGTCCGTCTGCGGGTGAAATGCTGTACTAAACTCCAATCTCGTTCCCAGGGTCTGGTGCAACTGGTGCCAAAACTTTGAGGTAAACTGTGTTCCTCGATCTGATACGATGGTCCTCGGAACTCCATGCAGACATACGATCTTGGACATATATATCTTGGCCAACTTTGCACTCGTATAGGTGGTTTTCACTGGGATGAAGTGAGCTACTTTGGTCAAGCGATCAATTACTACCCATATGGAATCATATCCTGCTTTGGTCCTGGGCAATCCGGTGAAAAAGTCCATGCCTAGTTTATCCCACTTCCATTCGGGTATCGGCATAGGCTGTAACAGTCCTGCTGGCTTCTCATGCTCTGCCTTCACGCGTTGACATATATCACATACGGCTACATACTCGGCAATATCCTTCTTCATACCAGTCCACCAGAAATGTTCCTTCAAATCCAAATACATCTTGGTGTTTCTGGGGTGTATCGAGTATGGTGAGTCATGGGCCTCTTGAAGTAGTAACTTCCTGATCTTCTGGTTATTGGGCACATAGATTCAGTCCTCAAACCATAAGGTATCATGATCATCCTCACGAAAACCTTTGGCCTTTCCTTTGCCCATCTTCTCCTTTATCTCGGCAATCTCCTTGTCCTCCTTCTGGGCTTCCCGAATCTTGTCCAGCAATGTCGACTGGACCTCCATTGTTGCAACGGATCCTCTAGGAACAATCTCCAATCGAAGTTCCATGATATTCTCTGCTAATTCCTTCGGCAGTCCCTTACGTTCAAGGATATTAGCATAACTCTTCCGGCTCAAGGCGTCTGCTACGACATTGGCCTTTCCTGGATGATAGTGTAGCTTCATGTCATAATCCTTTATAAGTTCCAACCATCTCCTCTGTCTAAGGTTCAGTTCCTTCTGGGTGAAAATGTACTTCAAACTCTTATGGTCCGTGTACACATCACAACGGTTTCCAATAAGGTAATGTCTCCAGGTCTTCAATGCATGTACTATGGCTGCTAACTCCAAATCGTGCGTGGCATAGTTCAACTCATGGGGTTTTAGTTGTCGTGAGGAATACGAAGCAACTCTCCCATCTTGCATAAGCACACATCCAAGTCCTAAGTGTGAGGCATCGCAGTACACTTGGAACTCCTTATGTATATCTGGCAGTGTTAGTACTGGCGCTGTAGTCAAACGTTTCTTCAATTCATGGAAACTTGCCTCGCAATCTTCTGTCCATTTAAACTTAGTATCCTTCTTCAACAGTTCAGTCATTAGCTTTCCAATCTTGGAAAAATTCTCGATGAATCTCCGGTAGTATCTTGCGAGTCCAAGAAAACTGCGGATCTCGCTAACTGAAGTGGGTGCCAACCATTCAGTGACTGACTGAATTTTGCTGGGGTCTACTGCTATACCTTCTCCCGATATAACATGTCCAAGGAACCTGACTTCCTTCAACCAAAATTGGCATTTGCTAAACTTAGCATACAACTGGTGTTCCCTGAGTTTCTCGAGAACTAAGCGCAAATGCTCCTTGTGCTCCTCCTCGTTTTTCGAGTATACCATAATATCATCAATAAACACCACAACAAACTTGTCCAAATACTCCATGAACACCTTGTTCATCATGCTCATGAAATAGGCAGGGGCGTTAGTCAGTCCAAATGACATGACCATGTACTCGTATAATCCATATTGTGTTGTGAACGCTGTCTTCGGTATGTCCTTCTCTCGTATCTTCAACTGATGATACCCCGATCGCAAATCGATCTTCGAAAACACTTTAGCTCCTTGCAACTGATCGAACAGATCGTTGATCATCGACAGTGGGTACTTGTTCTTAATCGTCACTTCATTTAATGCTCGATAATCAACAACCATCCTCAGGGATTTATCCTTCTTCTCAACCAAAAGTACTAGGGCTCCCCAAGGTGATGAACTTCTTCGAATGTATACTTTCTCCAATAACTCCTTGATCTGTTTCTTAATTTCTTCCAGATCATTTGCGAGCATCCGATAGGGTCTCTTGGATATTGGTCCTATACCTGGCAACAGCTCTATCAAAAACTCAATGTCTCTATCCGGTGGCATGCCTGGTAACTCCTCTGGAAAAATATCCGGGTAATCCTTCACTACAGGCACTTCCTCCTGAACAACTCCCGTAAGGGCATTCACTTGACTCCTCCTAGGCACATGCCTAGATACATACTTAATCCTTTTCCCTTCCAGGGTGGTGAGATAAATCGACTTACTAGCACAGTCAATGCTTCCTCCAAACTTTGACATCCAGTCCATACCCAATATCACATCCAATCATTGTGACTCCAAGATAATTAGGTCGGACGGAAAAACATGTGTACCAATGGTTAAGGGTATCTGGTCACACCATCGGCTGGCCATACACTCTGCTTCGGGTGAACTTACTAAAAGAGGGGTCCTAAGGGTTTGGGTTGGTATTTTAAACTTATCCATGAATCCCCTTGATATGTATGAATGCGATGCACCAGTATCGAAAAGAACAAGAGCGGTAAATGACTTAACCAAAAACTTACCTATTACAGCATCCGGCTGCTCTTCAACCTCCTCCACGTTAACGTGGTTCACTTGTCGTTTGTTGACTGGATTTGGCTTCTTCCCAGCGCTCCCATTTCCATTTCCATTCTTTCCTTCAGGGCACTCCGTGGCGTAGTGTCCAGTCTTACCGCACTTGAAACTAGTAACATGACTTAAGTCCCTTTTGGCGGGTGTGGCTGGGTTGGGGCGGTTATGATTATTGTTGGTTCCGTTCCCATTCCCATTCTTAGAACCATTGTGGTTATGCGATCCTCCTCCAGTGTGGTTGTGACCTCCATGGTTATGAACAAGTCCTCCCGAGTTCGGGGTTAGGCGAGGTTTCTGCTGAGCTCATGAGTTATACGTCCCTTGTCCATACTTCCTCTTGCGGCTCTCAATCTGCTGCTGCTTCCCTTCAATCATAAGAGCCTTATCTACCAAATCCTGGTAGTTGTTGAAGGTTGCTACCATCAACTGCATGCTCATCTCATCATTCAGCCCTTCCATAAACTTCTCCTGCTTCGCGGCATCTGTGGCCACATCATCAGGGGCGTAGCAAGATAACTTGCTAAACTCATCCACGTACTGAGCCACAGTACGGTTCCCCTAGCATAGGTTGCGGAACTCCCGCTTCTTCATTTGCATAGCTCCAGTGGAGACATGGGCTGTGCGGAAAGCTTGCTGAAACTGGTCCCAAGTGACATTGGCTATAGGAAAGGTGGCGGTGTAATTCTCCCACCATGAGGCTGCTCGTCCATCCAATTGATGTGCGGCAAAGCGCACTCTCTCAGCATCTGTGCAACCTGCCATGGTCAACTCCCTTCCAATACGGCGTTGCGAATCGTCCGCAACTATGGGCTCGGTGCTACTGGAAAACACCGGCGGCTGTAACCTTAGAAAACAGGCTAGGTTGTCCACGGGCGGCGGGTTGTTGTTGTTGTTGTTGTTGCCCTGATTCTGAACTAGCAATTGCATCCACGTATTCTGCTGTTGGATCAACTGGGTGATCTCCGGTGGGAAGGCAAAACCGGTGGTTCGTCTCGGAGGCATCTAAGGGGTTTAGATGGAAGAGATTTAGAATAGAAAAGAGGTCTAATGAGAAAACACTACCCATATGCACATGAGACAAACACAATCATTTCACTCAATCAATCAAGCAAGGGCATACAAACGATCTAGAACTATCGCACAAGTGCTCAACTACTACTAAATACGTGGGGGAATACTAGTGATATATGGTAGTCATCTAGAAATTTTGATCGGTGGAAGACTCCATGATGTCTGCTCCAGCTTCGTCTTCAAAGTCATCATCACTAGGATCAGAATCGGTGTCGTCGATGATCATGTAGTCCTCGGGGTGTATCTCCTTGGGTTCTTCTTCTTCTTCTATTGGTGTTGGTCCTCCCATGAATACTCCGATCTTCTTGACTAGGTCATCATTCTTCTCCAGTAGTGTCTTGATTTCCTCCTCATATCCATCGCGTGTAAACTTGAGTTCTTCCTCCAGCTCAATGATCCTAGTCTTCGCCTTCTTCAAGTCCATCATGTCCGTGCACATCTGGTTGTCCTGACGTCGGATGTGCTGGTTTAACTCCTGGATGAAAGCTGCAATGGATCTATCCTTCCTGGTGCTGATTACTTCCCATTGCTCGTCTTGGCGCCCACATATTTGGTAAATAGTGTCTTTAAGCTCCCTGTTGTAAACTTCTCCAATGCGTCCAATGGTAATGTGGGCTGCCATGCTCTTGCCTAGACTCCAGGTGGGTGCTTCGAAAGAAAACTCTATGGGTTTATAAGTTGGCGAGAACGTCCTTCCTGGAACTTGTACTTGAATCATCCAGCGCTCCTCTTCAGGTAAAGTGGCGTTGTATGTCCCGATGAAGCTTGGTATTCCAATGTTCAGGTACCTAGTGATTTCCTTCAAGTGACGTCCAAAAGGAGTGTCTTCATCCGGTTATGCAAACTTGTTCTTCATCTCTGTCATCCTAAAGAGTAGAAAATGGAGAGGAGTTAGAAATGAGAAGAGAGGAGTGACCTAGGGTTTATCTTAGTGGCCGTGTCCTACACTCAGCGTGTGCTCGGATACCATCTTGTAGTGACCCGACCTCAGATGGTCAAGTCTCTGTGCTTCAGTGTCATCCCTGGATCGGTAATGCTGACACACACAGTACTCGAAGGATTTATAAAAGAGTAGCAACCACACACTTATTACATCGAATGTCTCAAGAGAACTTATTACAATAATATGGCTTAAGGCCATCTAATCGGTAACAGCGGAAGGCTTGGAACATAAAGTGAGTCCATCAACTCCAAGGGCATAGCTGAGCTTCACGGCAACGACCTAACGAACCTTACTCCTTGTCTGAAAAGTCTGCAACATAATACGTTGCAGCCCGAAAACGGGTCAGCACATGGAATATGCTGGCAATGTAACACAGTAGAGCAAGAACAAAATAATGCTATCACTATATGCATATATGGCTGGTGGAAAGCTCTATGGTTACAGTTTTGCAAAAAGCCAATTTTCCCTACAACAAAGGAATATATTTTAATTTTACTATCATGGTAGTTGAAACATCATTGAGAAGGTTCCTCCAACTCAATCCCCATTAAAGTGATTAACAACCCAACAATATTAATTAAACATGATGAGATACATGTGATAACCCAAGTACTAGATACTCATGAATTGTCCATAACCAGGGACATGGCTAACCATGATTAGATTGTACACTCTGCAGAGGTTTGCGCACTTTCCCCCACAAGACTCGACCTCCTCCGTTGGATTTCTCGCACTACAGGGTGTTTGAGAAACGGATGACCGAGACACAGTCTTTCAAAAACATTAACTCTCTACTCCGGACAGACCATACCAAACCTACATCCCACTACCTATTGATCTGCCTCTTCAAGAGCTTCACGTAACTTACTCAACTATGCTAGAGCCCATAATAGCTTGTGGCTGCACACGGAAGTTTCTAGCATGAATCATCTCAGTTCCCTTTGAGCCTGGGTGGCGGTCCATAGGAAGATCACACGGGCACTCCGGATTTCCAAAAAATACAGGCAACACTGGGTACTCCAGGTGCCTCAATCCACCCAGTTGTTTGATTAAGTTGCCACCTTAAGTTGAACCATTAATTTAACAATCTCACATTTGTCATAGATTTCACTCAAACCCAAACCACGTCTACGAGCATAGCATAGCATAGCATAGTAATATAAGCAACACGTAGAGTAACTCCCAAGGGTTTGAATGTAGCAGGGCAATAGGTTCTACCTCATCAACTACTTCCCAACCCACAAGTTAATGACATCCTAACCATGCAATGTTTGAGGATTGGGACTAATGCATAAAAACTGGGTGATAAACGGGTATGATCAAAGTGTTACTTGCCTTGCTGATGATCTGCGAAACCTAGGGACTCGTAGTAGCACGCTTCGCACTCCGGGTGTTCTATCGCAAGCAAACAATAGCATACATAAGTAACAAGCAACGATGCACAAGCAAAAATCAAATAAAAGAGGTTGACCAGAAAGTTCAAATTAAGAACTCTGGTTCGTAAAAAGAATCAAATCAAACGGAGCAACGAAACTCAAAAGGTGAAAGAAAGAAGCTTCGTTTACTAATCTGAAACTAGGTCAAATTTTACAGTAGAGAAAACTTGTTTTAGTTGGTTAAACGGAAGAGGGTTTCGAGATGAAACTCTAGGCGCTTGAATCGCCTGATTCCAACTAACGAGCAAAAAGATAAATAGAAACTAAGATCAGATCAGAAATCGCGATCAGAGAAAAATCGCAGAATAAATCCGATAAAAGAATACTGACAAACAGACTAACGAACGAGCGTTCGTTAGTTGTATCTAACGGGCGAAGAACCGTTCGTTAAAACGAACATTCGGACGAACGTCCGCTAACTAGAAGAACCGGAAAAAGAACCGGCGAATCCGAAGAAAAACGGATCTAGGGTTTCTAAAAAAACCGAATGGTTTTTCTTTAGAAAACCGGGGCGGTGCGGCGGCTACCTCGGCTCGGCTTCGGCGGGGCTTCGGTGCGGCGACGGGGCAGCGTGGGGTGGCAGGGCTGCGGCGGCGGCGACGGGGGAGACTTGGGCTCCAGGGGGGCGGTATTTAAAGGGGAGGGGGTGCTTGGGGGAGGGGGCAAGGCAGCGGCGGCGGCGGGGAGTCCGGCTCGGACTTGGAGTCCGTGTCGGCGGCGGCGGCGCGCACGCGGGAGGCAGTGGCGGCTCGGGCCGTCCTGGCTCGGCTGGGCCTTAGGCCCAGTCGGGCGCGAAACCTTTTTTTAAAAGATTTCGCCGACTGAAATAAAAATCCTAGAAAAATAAATAAAAAACTAAAAATGCCAAAATAAATTTTCATCGTCTAAATAAAATATTTAGAACGATATGAACATTTTCTTGGCCCTAAAATGCAATTTTGAAAACGTGCAATTTTTTTCTAATGCAACAAAATTGCAATAAAATCCAAATGGAACAAATATTTGATTTTATTATTTTTCCTCCAATATTTCATTTATTTTGGAGAAGTCATCTTATCTCCTCTCTTGTATATTTATATGAAATATTTTCAGAGAGAAAAATAATTAAAACCAAAATCCTCGTTTCAAAATTTGATAAAAGAATCAAATATGAAAACTGGGAAATCCCCAACTCTCTCCGAGGGTCCTTGAGTTGCTTAGGATTTCGAGGATTACGGAACAGAAATGCAATAAAACATGATATGCAATGATGATCTAATGTATAACATTCCAAATTTGAGAATTTGGGATGTTACAAAGAGATTATTGAAAAATCTGAGGAAGCATCGTGATGCTATTGGGTATACTCTTGATGATCTTAAGGGCATTAGTCCCACTCTATGTCAACATAAAATTAATTTGGAAGAAGATGCTAAACCAGTTCGTTATCATCAACGCCGGCTGAATCCTAAAATGAAAGAAGTGGTAAGAAAGGAGATGCTAAAGCTCCTTGAGGCAGGTATAATTTATCCCGTTGCTGATATTCAGTGCGTAAGCCCTGTCCATTGTGTCCCTAAGAAGGGAGGTATTACTATTGTTCCTTATGATAAAGATGAATTGATTCCTCAAAAAATTATTACAGGTTATAGGATGGTAATTTATTTCCGCAAATTAAATAAGGCTACCAAAAAGAATCATTACCCCTTACCTTTTATTGATCAAATGCTAGAAAGATTTTCCAAACATACACATTTTTGCTTTCTAGATGGTTATTCTGGTTTCTCTCAAATACCTGTGTCAGCCAAAGATCAATCAAAGACTACTTTTACATGACCTTTTGGTACTTTTGCTTATAGACGTATGCCTTTGGGTTTATGTAATGCACCTGCTACCTTTCAAAGATGCATGATGGCTATATTCTCTGACTTCTGTGAAAAGATTTGTGTGGTTTTCATGAACGACTTTTCCGTCTATGGATCTTCCTTTGATGATTGCTTGAGCAACCTTGATCGAGTTTTGCAGAGATGTGAAGAAACTAATCTTGTCTTGAATTGGGAAAAGTGCCACTTTATGGTTAATGAAGGTATTGTCTTGGGGCATAATGTTTCTGAAAGAGGTATTGAAGTTGATAAAGCCAAGGTTGATGCTATTGAAAAGATGCCATGTCCCAAGGACATCAAAGGTATAAGAAGTTTCCTTGGTCATGCCGGTTTTTATAGGAGTTCCATTAAGGACTTCTCAAAAATTTCTCGGCCTCTGACTAATTTATTACAAAAAGATATACCATTTGTCATTCATGATGATTGTGTAGAAGCATTTGAAATACTTAAGAAAGCATTGATTTTGCACCTATTGTTCAACCACCTGATTGGAATTTACCCTTTGAAATTATGTGTGATGCTAGTGATTATGCTGTAGGTGTTGTTCTAGGACAAAGAGTTGATAAGAAACTAAATGTTATTTAATATGCTAGTAAAACTCTAAACAATGCTCAAAGAAATTATGCTACTACTGAAAAAGAATTCTTAGCAGTTGTATTTGCTTGTGATAAGTTTAGACCTTATATTGTTGATCCTGAAGTAACTATTCACACTAATCATGCTGCTATTAAATTTCTTATGGAAAATAAAGATGCTAAACCTAGACTTATTAGATGGGTTCTCTTGCTACAAGAATTTGATTTTCATATTGTTGATAGAAAAAGGAGTTGAGAACCCCGTTGCGGACAACTTGTCTAGGTTAGAAAATGTGCTTGATGACCCGCTACCCATTGATGATAGCTTTCCTGATGAGCAACTAAATGTCATAAATGCTTCTCATACTGCTCCATGGTATGCTGATTATGCTAATTACATTGTTGCTAAGTTTATACCACCTAGTTTCACATACCAGCAAAAGAAAAAGTTCTTCTATGATTTGAGGCATTACTTTTGGGATGGCCCACATCTTTATAAAGAAGGAGTAGATGGTGTTATTAGACATTGTGTACCTGAGCATGAACAGGAACGGATCTTATGCAAGTGTCACTCCGAAGCTTATGGAGGACACAATGCTGGAGATAGAACTGCACATAAGGTACTGCAATCTGTCTTTTATTGGCCTACTCTCTTCAAGGATGCCCGTAAGTTTGTCTTATATTGTGATGAATGTCAAAGAATAGGTAATATTAGTAGACGTCAAGAAATGCCTATGAATTATTCACTTGTTATTGAACCATTTGATGTTTGGGGCTTTGACTATATGGGACCTTTCCCTTCCTCTAATGGTTATACACATATTTTAGTTGCTGTTGATTACGTTACTAAGTGGGTAGAAGCTATTCCAACTAGTAGTGCTGATCATAACACTTCTATTAAAATGCTTAAAGAAGTTATTTTTCCATGATTTGGAGTCCCTAGATATTTAATGACTGATGGTGGTTGACATTTTATTCATGGTGCTTTCCGTAAAATGCTTGCTAAATATGATGTTAATCATAGAATTGCATCTCCTTATCACCCTCAGTCTAGTGGTCAAGTAGAATTGAGTAATAGAGAACTAAAATTAATTTTCCAAAAGACTGTTAATAGGTCTAGAAAGAATTGGTCCAAGAAACTTGATGATGCATTATGGGCCTATAGAACTACATATAAAAATCCTATGGGTATGTCTCCGTATAAAATGGTCTATGGAAAAGCATGTCACTTACCTCTCGAACTAGAACACAAGGCTTATTGGGATATTAAAGAACTTAATTATGATTTTAAACATGCCGGTGAGAAGAGGGTATTTGATATTATCTCACTTGATGAATGGAGAACCCAAGCCTACGAAAATGCCAAGTTGTTTAAAGAAAAAGTTAAAAGATGGCATGACAAAAGGATACAAAAGCGTGAGTTTAGTGTAGGTGATTATGTATTGCTATACAACTCTCGTTTAAGATTTTTTGCAGGAAAACTTCTCTCTAAATGGGAAGGTCCTTACGTTATCGAGGAGGTCTACCGTTCCGGTGCCATAAAAATCAACAATTTCGAAGGCACAAATCCGAAGGTGGTGAACGGTCAAAGGATCAAACACTATATCTTGGGTAATCCCATAAATGTCGAAACCAATGTTATTGAAACCGTAACCCCGGAGGAATACATAAGGGACACTTTCCGGAACGTTTCAGACTCCGAAAAGGAATAGGTATGTGGTACGGTAAGTAAACCGACTCCAAAACAGTTTTTAAGGCAATATTTCTCCGTTTTGGAATATTTAAAAAAAATAGAAAAATAAGCAGCAGTCTGGGAAGGACACGAGGGATCCACGAGGGTGGAGGGCGCACCCTACCATACTGGGCGCGCCCCCTACCTCGTGGGCACCTCGTGTGCTCTCCGGACTCCGTTTTCGTACACGACACGTATTTTGGTCAGTAAAAATTCATTATATAATCTCCCGGGGGTTTTGACTCCCGTATCACGCAAAAAATCTCTTGTTTGCGTTTCGAGCTGTTGTTGCTGCAGATTAGAGCAGGATGTCTTCGCAAGAGTCCATCGGGGAGAGCCGGGTGTCTGATCCGGCACCGAGATCAATGACAAACAATCATGTTGACCCCTTTGGGCCAGCAACGGAGGAAGAGATGGAGGCTGATTTGAAGAGGATAGATGCCATGGAAGAGGATTAAGAAGTCACTTCCCGCCTCCAAGCTGGATTCACAATGGGAGAACTGCAGACCTCAGCTATTCCAAACTCGGTTATACCTTCCAATGTTATATTTCTTTCTTATGAGAATATGAAAAAGAGTGTCACTGGTTCTCCTGTAGCTATGCAGCACCCTTGGGTGCAGGGAGCTTTGGCTGTTACAGGAAAACTCCGAAAGGAAATAATGGACCTCAAGCAGCAAGTCAATAAGCTTGAGGAGGAGAATCGTATCTTGAGGGGCATCATCGCCAAGAACATCACATCACCATTCTTGAAAAGAGAGACATAATCACATGGGTATGGGCACTCCACTTGGCAACTGCCAAGCTTGGGGGAGTGCCCCGGTATCGTATCACCATCACTTTTATCTTTATCGTTTTTCTTAGTTCGATCCTTTTAGTAATATCTTGATCTAGTAGAATAAAAGTTCTTAGTGTGATCTAGTTGTGAGTTTTGCTTTATTATCCTTCTATGTAATCGAGTTCGTGAGCTATATAATAAAGATTAGTGTTGAGTTAAGGGCTTGATTATTTTGCCATGATCCTAAGGGAATAAAAGAAAAGAGAAAGAAATAAAAAGAAACAAAGAGATCATGTGAGTCTTATGGAGAGTAATAAGCTCACATAGAAAGAGTATGATGAATAAAAGTTGTTGAGGGTTGACAAACATAGTTTTGGTCATCGTTGCAACTAATAGGAAGTAATAAAGAAAGAGAGGTCTTCACATATAAATATACTATCTTGGACATCTTCTATGATTGTGAGCACTCATTAAAATATGACATGCTAAAGAGTTGACATTGGAGAAGGAAGACAACATAATGGGTTATGTTTTCTTACATCTGAGATAAATTATATTGTCTTGGATCTTCCAACATGATGAGCTTGCCTTTCCCCCTCATGCTAGCCAAATTCATTGCACCAAGTAGAGATACTACTTGTGCTTCCCAATACCCTTAAACCAGTCTTGCCATAAGAGTCCACCACATCTACCTATGGATTGAGTAAGATCCTTCTAGTAAGTTGTCATCGGTGCAAGCAATAAAAAATGCTCTCTAAATATGTATGATTGATTGGTGTGGAGGAAATAAGCTTTATACGATTGTGTGATATGGAAGTAATAAAAGCGACAGACTGCATAATAAAGGTCCATATCACAAGTGGCAATATAAAGTGACGTTCTTTCGCATTAAGATTTTGTGCATCCAACCATAAAAGCCCATGACAACCTCTGCTTCCCTCTAAGAAGGGCCTATCTTTTACTTCTATCTCCTACATTGCATAAGAGTCATGGTGATTTTCACCCTTCCTTTTTACACTTTATCCTTTGGCAAGCACAATATGTTGGAAAAATCCTGGTATATATGGCTAATTGGATGTGAGTTTTCATGAACTATTACTGTTGACATTACCCTTGTGGTAAAATGTTGGAAGGCAAACTATAAGCCCTTATCTTTCTCTATGTCCGATTAAAACTCCATACCCATAAGTATTGTGTGAGGGTCAGCAATTGTGAAAGACTATATGATAGTTGAGTATGTGGACTTGCTGAAAAGCTCTTATACATTGACTCTTTCCTATGTTATGATAAATTGCAATTGCTTCAATCACTGAGATTATAGTTCGTTAGTTTTCAATTAAGTTTACGATTCATACTTGATATTGTGATTGAATTATTACTCTAACATTAGAGATTATATGACAAGAATTATATAAGTTGCTGTTCTAAGAATGATCATGATGCCCTCATGTCCGTATTTTATTTTTATCGACGCCTCTATCTCTAAACGTGTGGACATATTTTTCGATTTCAGCTTTTCGCTTGAGGACAAGCGAGGTCTAAGCTTGGGGGAGTTGATACGTCCATTTTGCATCATGCTTTTATATCGATATTTATTGCATTATGGGATGTTATTACATAGTATGTCACAATACTTATGCCTATTCTCTCTTATTTTACAAGGTTTACATAAAGGGGGAGAGTGCCGGCAGCTGGGATTCTGGGCTGGAAAAGGAGCAAATATTAGAGACCTATTTTGCACAGCTCCAAAAGTCCTGAAACTTCACGGAAGATGTTTTCCAAATATATAAAAAATACTGAGAGCAAGAACTTCACCAGGGGGGCCACACCCTGCCCACGAGGGTGGGGGGTGCGCGCTACCCCTCTAGGCGCGCCCCCTCCTCGCGGCCCCCCTGGTGGCCCTCCGGTGGCCATCTTCTGCTATATGGAGTCCTTCGATGGGAAAAAAATCATAAGCCATCTTCTCGGACGAAACTCCGCCGCCACGAGGCGGAACCTTGGAGGAACAAATCTAGGGCTCTGGCGGAGCTGTTCTGCCAGGGAAACTTCCCTCCCGAAGGGGGAAATCATCGCCATCGTCATCACCAACGCTTCTCTCATCAGGAGAGGACAATCTCCAACAACATCTTCATTAGCACCATCTCATCTCAAAACCCTAGTTCATCTCTTGTATCCAATTCTTGTCTCCAAGTCCGGGATTGGTGCTAGTAGGTTGCTAGTAGTGTTAATTACTCCTTGTAGTTGATGCTAGTTGGTTCAATTGGTGGAAGATCATATGTTCAGATCCTATATGCATATTAATACCTCTCTGATTATGAACATGTTTATGCTTTGTGAGTAGTTACTTTTGTTCCTGAGGACATGGGAGAAGTCTTGCTATTAGTAGTCATGTGAATTTGGTATTCGTTCGATATTTTGATGAGATGTACGTTGTCTCTCCTCTAGTGGTGTTATGTGAACGTCGACTACATGACACTTCACCATTATTTGGGCCTAGAGGAAGGTATTGGGAAGTAATAAATAGATGATGGGTTGCTAGAGTGACAGAAGCTTAAACCCTAGTTTATGTGTTGCTTCGTAAGGGGCTGATTTGGATCCATATGTTTCATGTTGTGGTTAGGTTTACCTTAATACTTTTGTTGTAGTTGCGGATGCTTGCAATAGAGGTTAATCATAAGTGGGATGCTTGTCCAAGTAAGGGCAGTACCCAAGCACCGGTCCACCCACATACCAAATTATCAAAGTACCGAACACGAATCATATGAACGTGATGAAAAGTAGCTTGACGATATTCCCATGTGTCCTTGGGAGTGCTTTACATCATATAAGAGTTTGTCCAGGCTTGTCCTTTGCTACAAAAAGGATTGGGCCACCTTGATGCACCTTATTTACTTTTGTTACTTGTTGCTCCTTACAAATTATCTTATCACAAAACTATCTGTTACCACTCATTTCAGTACTTGCAGAGAATACCTTGCTGGAAACCGCTTATCATTTCCTTTTGCTCCTCGTTGGTTTCGACACTTTTACTTATCGAAAGGACTATGATAGATCCCCTATACTTGTGGGTCATCACCCCGGTTCATTAGTTGTACTCATTTATCCCCACTCTGTTAACTTTTGCTCAATTTTTCCCACTCCCTTGCCAAAAACCCTCAGAACAGGTTATAAAGGATGTTGTCGTCGAGTCAATGCCTTTGACCGTTAACACTAACGAGTGGGGCCGCATAGGGCCGAGTCCACCTATGAACGTTTACCCGTATAGTGGTTTCGTATGCTGACCATACAGTGGTATTCATATACATGGGCGCATGCAACTGACCGCAGTCGTGGGGTAGGACGTGTCCATGGGACATGCCCGAAACATCCCATCATATAAAGAGGGGGAACCTCTCGCGGCACATCGCCCCTACCATTTCCACCAGGCTTTTCCCCCAAATCCACTCCCTGCCGCATCATATATCTCTCCCCCATCGGCTTAGTCTCGCTCTCCTCCACTGCCTCCACCGCATCGTCTTGATCTCCCCCACCACATCCTCTTCCTCACCTTCATCGCCTCCATCTGTCCGCCGGCTGAAGCTTGTGGCAACGCCGGAGCAGTGGCCGGAGATGTAGTGAAGTTGCAGGGCGCGGTGACCGTGGATGTTGGCGGCGGCCACGGCGCTGCGGGGAAACTCACAACCACTGCAGATGTGGAGAAGGAGGTGGTCGACTCTGCCTCAGCGCTGCCGGAGCAGAAGGTGACAGCGTCGAGCGGCACAGTCAGCGAGGAGCAGGAGGTATTTGCACTGGGTCACTTGCTTGTTAGTTGCACTATTTAGGATATGGAATTAGCTTGTATAGTTAGTTGCATTGTTTAGATTGTGATTCATATGGAAGTACAGATGGTTAGAGTAGTTGGTTTGACAGATGGAACATGGTTTTCTGTATTGGGGGGTGGGGGTTTCCGTACTAGGGTTTGTTGGATAAATTTGTTGGAAAAATGCTATTAGATCTGTATGAGAGATAGGGATCTATGTGCTTCAATGCTACACAGATGTATGCTTATTAGATTTGTTTTTAATGCTCATCGATTGGGGTTTTTAATAATACACACACGTATGCTTATTAGATTGGGTCCTTATTAGATTTTTTGAATGCTACTAAGATTAGGGTTTTGAATGTCAAATGCCCAAATGGAATCCATTGATTAAGAAGTTATTTTATTCATGGGTTCCTTGATTCATTAGTATATAAATTTGTCCACAATATGTAGTTATATTAGCTCTGTTGTTCCATGTGTGTGCATGACAATGGAAAATGCAAATAGGATCATAGTATATAGGGGGTATATTAGCCCTATGATCAATATGTCATGTGTGCATATCTAAATTTTCAATTGGCTTTTATATTTACTAGTGATGGATGTAATTGTATATTCAGGTGGAGGATGGTTGGGGGAGAGGAAGATGGCCCACTGCAACCCGTACGATCTAGAGTTTAGTGACGACTCAGAATATGAGGTAAGCCTACTTGAAATTTAGATTGGTCATTTAGTTCATTTGACATGGTGTATATGAATCTATAATGTATTAATGTAATCCATTCATGTGTGCAGTATGATTATGGAGATTATGTGTACAAGGGCAATGTCATGTCCTTCACAGCGAAGGAGATGGAGAAGATCAAGGCGAAGGGAGTTGCTTCCTTCTACAACCACAAGATCAATAAGTGGCACCGCCCCTACTGCACCGCCAACCCAAATCCAAAGGATGGCCGCTTCGATCACCTTCTGTCTCATGCCAAGGATGTAGCGATTCGGGGAGAGGACTACATGATCAGGGGGCAGCATGCTGCCCTCACGAAGGCCCTATCTCTGGCGTGATGTGATGATGTGATGCTGTGATGAACTTAATATTTATCTTTATCTTTTGGGTTACTTTTGGTAAACTGAGTCTGGTAGTTTATGGTGTGTTGAACTGAATCTATGGTGATGCTAGTAATGTATTATGCTATCTGTATTTGTTTGTCCTTAAATTTTCCTGTGGTGTGAGGTTAGTTCTGTTTAGATGTTGTGAACTATGAGTTTAGGTGCTGCAATGATCAGAGATGCTACTTTTTCTCACCAGTTTACGTTCTACAATAATCACACATGTTGTTTCAGTGTTGCTTCACTGATCAGACATGCTGCTTTTTCAATGATCATAAAGGAGTATTACCCTAATTATTTCTCTCATGTTTATTAATCAAATCAAATACATGCTTTTTCCCACCAGCATGTTTCACTATCCGATGTTTTTGAACTGACATTCGACGGGACAGTATAAATTCAAGAAAATGCAAAAAAAATGGCAAACTATCTATGTTTGTGTAGGAGATCATGTGTGCAATTTGAGGTGATTTAGAGGAGGTCAAAGAAATTTTAATTTGGGAAATGTGCTCCAAATGAGCTCCCAGGTTAGGGTAAACAACCCATTCGTAATCAAGTTTTTTTGGACCTACACTAAGTGAGCCAAATGTTTTTTATTAACACCTATTAAATCTACATAGTGTAGATTTGAAGTCTCACTATTTTTTAATTAATGTGCATATTTTTATATATTATTTTGAAAAAATATGATTTAATACAAAAACTATTAAAAACACATTTAAAATATGGAAATGAAAAACTATGTTCAGATCCTTCTTATTCACTTTGAAATAAATCTTTGGTGATTTTTTTAATTTTTTTAATTTTTCAAAAACAGAAGGTAACCCTACCTCCTCTCCTTGAACTCTATGAAATATTGTACGTGATAGCACATATGTGTGATGGTTTTCTCATGAAAATGACCATAGACCAAGTTTATGATTTTTGGTTGGTAACATGTCACATAAGACAACATTATGCGCAGGTGTGACACCCACAATGCGGCTATATCTCCCATGTGTTGGGGCATGACATAGAGGCATAGCTGCATGGTAGGCTTGTCGCAAGAGGGGTAATCATCACACATCCCATGTACTGAATAACAGAGGGATAAAGAGTTGGCTTACAATCCCCACTTCACACAATACATAAATAATCCATACATCATCCAAGGACAAACAAAGGTCCGACTACGGAACCAAAATAAAGGAAGACAACCCCAAATGCTAGATCCCTGATCGTCCCAACTGGGCTCCACTACTAATCATCCGGAAAATAAACATAGTAATGGCCCGCATCCTCGTCGAACTCCTACTTGAGTTCAATAGCATCACTTGCACTGGTATCCTCGGTACCTGCAACTATTTGGAAGTATCCGTGAGTCATGAGGACTCAGCAATCTCACACCCGCGGGATCAATACTATTCAAGCTTATGGGTAGGAGAGGGTAGTGAGGTGGAACTGCAGCAAGCACTAAGCATATATGGTGGCTAACTTACGCAAATAAGAGCGAGAAGAAAAGCAACGCAACGCAACAGTCGAGAATCTAGAAGTGATCAAGAAGTGATCCTGAAACTACTTATGTTCAAGCATAACACCAGGCCGTGTTCACTTCCTGGACTCCGCCGAAAAGAGACCATCACGACTACACACGCGGTTGATTCAGTTTAATTAGGTTGAGTGTCAAGGTCTCTACAATCGGATATTAACAAATTCCCATCTGCCACATAACCATAGTCACGGCTCTCGAAAGTTTATAACCTGCAGGGGTGTCCCAACTTAGCCCATCACAAGCTCTGACGGTCAACGAAGGATATTCCTTCTCCCGGAAAGACCCGATCAGTCTCGGAATCCCGGTTACAGGACATTTCGGCAGTGGTAAAACAAGACCAGCAAGACCACCCGACTGTGCCGACAAATCCAGATAGGACCTGCACATATCTCGTTCTCAGGGCACACCGGATGAGCAATCCGTACAACTAAAACCAACCCTCAAGTTTCCCCGAGGTGGCGCTGCAAGGGGCTCTAGTTTGGACCAACACTCAGAGGAGCACTGGCCCGGGGGGTTAAAATAAAGATGACCCTCGGGCTCGCGAAAACCCAAGGGAAAAGGCTTAGGTGGCAAATGTTAAAACCATGGCTGGCCCTTGCTGAAGGAGTTTTATTCAAAGCTAACTGTCAAGGGCTTCCCATAACACCCAACCGCGTAAGGAACGCAAAATCAAGGAACATAACACCGGTATGACGGAAACTAAGGCGGCAAGAGTGGAACAAAACACTAGGCATAAGGCCGAGCCTTCCACCCATTACCAAGTATATAGATGCATTAAAGTAAATAAGTATAATAATGATATCCCAACAAATCCATGTTCCAACATGGAACAAACTTCAACTTCACCTGCAACTAGCAACGCTATAAGAGGGGCTGAGCAAAAGCGGTAACATAGCCAAACAATGGTTTTCTAGGAAGGTGGGTTAGATGTTTGACATGGCAATATGGGAGGCATGATATAACAAGTGGTAGGTAGCGCGACATAGCGATAGAACAAACAACTAGCAAAGCAAAGATAGAAGTGATTTGGAGGGTATGGTCATCTTGCCTACAAATTACTCAGAGTTGTCGAAAGCTTGATCCTCGTTAGCGTACTCAACAGGTTCCTCATTCACGTAGTCGTCTCCTGGCTCTACCCAAAGCAAGAACACAAGCAAAGGACCAACAATCGATCACGGTGCAATACAAGCAACATGATGCAATACATGGCATGATATGCAAGATATGATATGCAATGCATATGCGTGCTCTGGAAGGGAAATAATGAACAATGCATCAACTTGTCAAACCAAGTATGACGCTAGAAAGATGAGATGATTTCGGTTGAAATCAATATAAAGATCACCGGAAACGGATGCATGGTTTGCAAATGGCAAGCAAAACAAGAATGCACAATTATGCGATTAACAGCACGATGCCATCTACAATGCAACAAGAAACTAAGATTCTGCTCTCCAACATAGCAAAATCATATGGCAGTGATGTACAGGAGGTGCTTGACAAAACACGAGCACTGAGCTACGGCTAAATCACATTAGGATATCAGCTTCACAGACTTTGTGAAAATACTAACATGTCAAAAAACATCAGGAAGCAATGTTTAGAGCAAGCAAACAACATTCTACAGGTACATACCATAGGAAATCAAGGCATTGCATGATTCTACTAAAAGCATAGATCAAAAGTCCCTTAGTGATGATGAGCCAAAAAGACACACAAGATATGATAGCACCCATGTAAATATAGCAAGTTTTATTAACAGTTTCAGACTTAGCAGAAAACAGAGCATGGCATAAACAGATTTATGATAGCTACTTTTTTAGCTCATGCCACTCACCATAAAGCATTGCATGACAATATAAGCATACCAAGAGCAATATGACATGTTCACGAAGCGAACCATGGCAAGAGAAAGTTCATAGGATGCATGGATCACTAGCAACAACCATGGCAATATTGATTAACATGTTAACATTCTGCCAGGAACATTTTATAGCAAAAGTAGAGTAAGCAAATGACATGCTAGAGCACTCTATAATTGCAAACAGGGGCATGGATGGATAGAGCATAACCACATGTTCAAACCATCCTCACTGAAGTATCCCAAAATAAGCATGGATCAGACTGTAGCATCAAGTTTACATGGCATCAAAAAACAGAAGGGAAAGACTTAGCAAAATCCTATGTCCCTGAAAATAGCAACATCATGAAGCCTAGTTTGCATGCTTGTGCTAGTCACCACAATGACCACAAAAATACAAGATAAGCACCTCTGTAAAGATAACATGTTGTAGTTCAAGACACATGTAGGCCTCAAGCACATATGGTGCACACATCAAATGCAACAGAAAATGACAAATCACCATGATCTGATAAGTACCAGCAGTTAACATTTTATAGCACTCTTGCATCAATGAAAAAGACATCATAATGGGCAGTATCATGCATGGAAATGCTACTTGCGTGAATAGTTCAAAGAGATGAACAATTCTACATATCATATGCATCATTTGGAGCCAGGGTGACCGAGATACGACATGATGAATAGGGCATGAAAATGTCACAGAAAATGACTTAGAAGAATTTCTCACCCTCCAGATCTAGCGTTAGCTCCACATGGTTTTCGAGGATCATCGGAGAAAACCCGCCGGAGTTGAAGGAGGCGGCCGGAGCGTCACCGGAAGAGGGCCGGCAAGGCTCGGGGCGCCGGATCTGGTCCGGCCCGACCGGATCCGCGGCGAGGCGGCGGTGGTCAGGGTCGGCGGCGGAGGCACGAGGCGGAGCGCCGGCGAGGAAGACGATGCCCGCGAGGTGGCGCGGTGGCGGGGAGAGGACGGGCGGCGGCGGAGCGGGTGGACGGCGGCGGTGGCTGGTGTCGTGGTTCTAAGTCTGACAGTAGTGTAGGGGGGTAAGTATGGAGAGGCAAGGTCTTAGCTATGGAGAAGTTGTAAGCACACAAGGTTTATGAGTTCAGGCCCTTCTCGGAGGAAGTAATAGCCCTACGTCTCGGAGCCCGGAGGCGGTCGACTGGATTATGCATGTATGAAGTACAGGGGTGCGAACCGTTGTCTCGGAGGAGGGGGGTGGCTTATATAGAGTGCGCCAGGACCCCAGCCTGCCCACGTTACAAAGGATTCAATGTACATTAAGGCAGGGCGTTACTGGTAACGCTAGTAATAAAGTGCTATGATGACCATAAAAGCTACTTAATAACCGACCGTTAGCATGCGGAGTGCCTTTAGGTCTCCTGACTGTCGAGTGGCTTGGTCTTGGTCGGGTGGTTGCTTCTTGGTCGAGTATCTTCGAGTCTGTCGAGTGGAACACCTCCAAGTCGATTGAAATATGATTTCTTCTGGAGATGTCCTTGGGTAGGTCAGTTTGGACAGGTCCATGCCCCTACCCTAGGTACATAGCTTCATCATTAGCCCCCGAATGGATCGAGGTTTGAGTGGGAAAGGGATTGAGCACTTCTCCAACTCATTTTTCATGCCGCGAGCATTTCTTGTTTCGGATCAATGAACCTGAGCGATGGCAGCGACTTCCTTTCCAGTCGCCTTGATCCATTCTTAGGTTTTTGTCGAGTGAGTTTCTTTACTTGAAAGGCTCCGAGTGACGATGTGGAGGAGATCTTTGGTCTGACAAGTTGTTCTGCTGCCCGCAGATTTCGTGGGATCCGAATTTTGGGAAGTGCGCAGGACGGGGGAGGCCGCAGTAATCGCATGGGATAGAGCTGAGCCGCCTCGATCCCCGTGCCACCTTTTTCGCCACGTACCGCGCGCGCGATTGTTATGGGATTTGACAGAACCGCCCGGGCCTACCAGTCAGCCACTCGGAAGCGGCCCCATACACTACTAGGGAAAAGCCTAGCAGTAGCGCGGGTTTTGGGCCTATTAGCAGCACGGGGGCCGGCACTACTAATAAGGCGCTATAGCTAACGTATAGCAGCAGCGCGGGTGCCACCTGCGCTACTACTACGTCCGTTAGTAGTAGCGTGGGTAAAAAATCGTGCTACTACTAACCCATGGAATTTTTTTTCGAATTTATTCCGCGAATTTTCAAATTTCTGAATTATTTTAACCTCTAATCTCTAATCACCCTCATCGCTGCTCAATTTAATCTCTAATCACCCCTCATCATTCCAAATCATCTAACTTCCTGGACGGTCACCCATCCTCTCACTACTCCAGCCTGAGCACGCTTAACTTCCGGGTTCTATTCTCCCTCGATTCCAAGTCTGCACTTGTTGTTTTCCTGACAATAGTAAGATGTCAATCCTATTAACCCTCGGGAGTTTAGCTTGAGCATGAAGTCACACATTTCGCTGTTTGAGTTTAAAACTATTGTTCTAAAAACAATAATTATTTAGTAACACTAATATTTCTTGAATAAGGAGTTTGACCACATTTTGACCACAGTTTGACCAGATTTGACCAAAATTCCAAAAAACTGAAATAATTATTTAGTAACACTAATATTCTTGAATAATTATTTAGTAACACTAATACTTCTTGAATAAGTAGTTTGGCCATAGTTTGACCAGATTTGACCAAAATTAAAAAAACCTGAAATTTGAGCATAACTTTTTTTCCTTTTAGAATTTGTGGATTCTAAAAATTTGCAAACAGGCCGTAACAAAAGTTGTATTATAGCCGTTTTCGTGCTGAACATTTTGATATATTATACGTTTTTTTCTGACATCGTATGCAAAAGTTATAGCCGTTTTACATTTTCCCTACATTTTTTGCAAAACATGTCCAAATTTAAGTTTTTAAATTTTCCTAACTAGTAGATGTAGTAACATAACTACATCTCTAAGGATTTTAATGTTTGAAACATTTTGATATATTATACGTTTTTTTCTAACATCGTATGCAAAAGTTTAGCCGTTTTACATTTTCCCTACACTTTTTGCAAAACATGTCCAAATTTAAGTTTTTAAATTTTCCTAACTAGTAGATGTAGTAACATAACTACATCTCGAAGGATTTTAATTTTTGAAGTTTTTATCATTTTCTTTTGCTTTTTACAAAACCGAAAAGGCGATCCACAAGGGGGTAGAGTTTCAAAATGGGACCTTTAGTAGTAGCGAGGGATTTTACCCCTCGCTACTACTATGGCATGTCCCGGAGGGGCACGGTTGAGACCTCTTAGTAGTAGCGAGGGGCAAAAAGTTAGTAGTAGCGCGGGTTTATAACCCTCGCTACTACTATGGCATGGCCCAGGGGCACGGTAGAGACCGCTTAGTAGTAGCGAGGGGTAAAAACTAGCGCTACTGGTATCAACTTAGTAGTAGCGAGGGTTAAAAACCCGCGCTACTACTATGGCATGTCCCGGGGGGCACGGTAGAGACCGCTTAGTAGTAGCGAGGGTAAAAAAACCAGCGCTACTGCTATCAACTTAGTAGTAGCGAGGGTTAAAAACCCGCGCTACTGCTACTTAGCAGCAGCGCCTGATTTTAAAGCGCGCTGCTGGTAAGATTCTGTGTATAGGCTTTTCCCTAGTAGTGATAGAAGGCATTGGACAGGGGTCCCCCGAACAGTGCGTCCCCATTATCTCTTCTCCTCTTCACGCTCCTCCGCTGCGCTCGCTCCTGCCCTCGCGCCACCGTTCCGTACGCGTCTCGCCGGCGACGATGGGGAAGGAGATGACAGCGGCTCTGGAGCAGGCAAAGAAGGCGATGGCGAGGTCGAAGGGGAAGGCGACCAGTCGAGGCGGATCCTCCTCGCGAACTGGCCTGCCGAAGGGTAGGATCCAGGGCGACTGGATCCACTTGAAGCTCAACCAAGAAGACCTCGATGACCTGGCAGAAGGAGGGTTGATCCCCTATGACTCGGCGCGGCTTCCGGGGAAGGAATCCGAGCCGCAACCCCGGGAGGTTGAGCGCGTTCTTCTTGCTACCCACATCGACCGTGGATTTTCCTTGCCTCCTCACCCTTTCTTTCGAGGATTTCTGAATTTCTTTGGGGCACAACTCCACCATTTTACTCCCAACACAATCGTTTATCTCACCGCTTTCATTTCTTTGTGTGAGAATTTCCTGGGTTGCCGGCCTCACTGGGGTCTTTTCAAGCATATTTTCACTTGTCGCTCCCAGACAGTGAAAAAGGCTAATCCGAGTGACGAGAGGACTCAAGTGATCCAGATGTGTGGGGGTCTTGGTATCCAGATGAGAGGGAATAGCTCCTTTCCGGCCATGATTCTTCCCGACTCAGTTCGTGGATGGTAGTCGACCTGGTTTTACTGTATAGACCAGTCAACGCCAGGCCAGTCGACTGGCCTCCCTCCCTTTACCATGGACCGAGTGAGGAAACCATCCCCTTTGAAGGTGCTCCTGGAGGAGAAGGCGCAGGTGAGGGTGCTGGTCGAGCGAGTGGTCCACCTTATCCGTGACGGGGTCACCGGTATGGATCTCTTGGATGTTTTCCTTCAGCGGCGCATCCAGCCTCTTCAAGCCCGAGACCATCCGATGTGGATGTATTCGGGTCTTGAAGACTCCACTCGGATTCACCCGGAGGAGGTCGACGACGACACACTGGAGAAGTGGTTGTCGGGCCTGACCGGAAACAACGACAACCCCAGGGGAGCCAGGAGAGTTCCTCCATTCGACCAGTCCCATGTACCAGAGAAGGTCTGATTCTGAGCTTTTGCTTGTAATCTGAATTGACTCGTGCAGCTGCCTATACTGCATCGACTGACTTTGTTCTCTCTCTGCTTTCCTTCAGGCCATAATTGAAATGTATTCTATGCCCAACGGAGAGCAAGAGAAAGATCCGGAAGGCGAGGCGAGCGGCTGCGACAGTGTCGAATGGACTTCTGATGATGAAGGGGATGGAGACAGCGACGACTCAAGCGACGGAGAAGAAGTCGAGTCGCCTCCTTGTAGGGAGAGGCGATCCAAGCTTGACCAAGAACAGCCGAGCGCCCGTGAAAAGGCAACTCCTCAGGCTGGTCAGTCTTCGAAGCGTCCTCGGATATCTTCACCAACCCCGACTGAGAAAGCGCCAAAGCACCCCAAAGTTGCAGAGCCGAAGACTCGAAAGGCGTTGCCGAAGATTAAGATTGACATCCCCGTCGCTTCCGCGTGAGTGTCTCCCTTTATATTCAGTCGATGCTCCGCGCTGTTTGTTTTTCTTGTTTTAACCGGACGAACTTTGGAACTGTCAGCGCTGCCACTTCCGGGACCTCAGCTTACAGGGACGATGATGAGGTGATGGAGGATGCAGTCACTTCTAATTCGGGTATGATTTCTGCCATACTGTCTTTGTTTGGTCGATTCAACTGCAATGTGCATCATTCGGTGATGTGATTTTTGGCAATTGAACTTTGCATAGCTCCCAACATTATTGACCTCCCCGATGATGATGAAGATCCCGAGAGGCCTTTGACGAGGAAGAATAGGCAGGCTCCTACAAGCGAGGCACTACAGTCGACGCCGAGGGCGGAACTAGTCGTCCAGGACACTGGCGACGCCAATCGGGGTTCTGTTACCTTTGTTGTGCCAGTGTCGAGTGCCTTGCCTTATTCATCGACTGCTCAGGCTCCCGTCGACCCACCTTCAGTTTTTGCAACCCATCATGTCCCAGAGGACGAAGTGAATGCTGCCAAGGAAGCCATATGTCAGGCGGGCATCATGATGGAGAAGATGAGGACGGTGCGGGACGACAGTCAGGCCGCCTACGACGCCAGCTCGTCTCTCCAAAGCAACGTTCAGGTTAGTTGGTCCCTGCTTGTTCTGTTAGGATATGCTATCTGAAGACTCTTTCCGAAAATCTTTGCATTTGTACACCCACTGGGTGTGTTGATTGAAATTTTTGAACTGGTGGGGGCACGCTGAGTGCACCCACTGGGTGTAGTCCCCGAGACTACGGTGGACTGCTGGCAGTCGACTATAGTCGTTGTATTTTTTCGAATGTAAACCAAACTGGTAGTTTGTCTCTTCCACTCGATCTGGTTGAGTGGGATCAGAACCGGTGGGGGCACGCAAAGTGAACCCACTGGGTGTAGTCCCCGAGACTACGGTGGACTGCTGGCAGTCGACTGTAGTCTGAGTTCTACTTTCTCTCTTTCTCTTTTTTTTACATCCTGCACTCGACTTCGGCAGGCCGGTCGAGTGGGATCAGAACTGGTGGGGGCACGCAAAGTGCACCCACTGGGTGTAGTCCCCGAGACTATGGTGGACTGCGGGTAGTCAATCGTAGTCTTAGTACTTATTGTCTTTGTCGTTTTTCGTTGTAAAATAAATTCTCCTCTTTGATTGCAGAAATCTTGTGATCTTGGAGCTCGCTTTGCTGACTTGGAGAAACAGTAGATCCAACTGAACCTTGACTTGGAGCTGGCCAAGACAGAGCTGCAGAAGGCTACGGATGGCGCCAATGGTGAGACGAGTTTGTCGACTGGTTTGTCTTGGGCTTGAGTACTCTTCTGCTCTTTCTGAATCAAGCGTCATTTCTTTGCAGAAAAACTAAGAGAAGCTCTGGTGAAGAAGGATCAGGATTTGGCTGCTGCTCGAAAGGAAGCTGACGACAGAACCACTCTGGCTGAACAGAAACTGGCTTCGGTCGGCCAGTTGGAAGAAGAGAACACCAAGCTGAAATCTGCGCTGAATGAAGCCAACAAGGAGTGCTCGCGCTGGAAGAAGGAGAACCTCATCCTGGGCGAGAAGATGGAAGGCATTGCTCGTAGGAGGGACGATCTGGAGAGCTATCTGAGGAGCCTTGCCAAGAAGTTGTTCATCAAGCTTGAAGGTGCACATTTTGTTCCGACTGATTTTCTTTGCGTCGACTCGACGTATGTAAATTGACTTATCCTTGGATCACGAATGCAGAGTTTTGCCAGAACTTCAAGGAGGAGACTGGGCGGATCGAACCAGGTTTGGATCCAATCAATTCTCCCATGAAAGATGAAACTGCCATGAATCTGCTCCGACTGGAATCTCGCATCGACGGTGTCGTGGACTACTTGGCTCGACTGAAGGTCGCCATGTCACGGATCGACCCGGCACTTTGGCCAGAGGCCACGCGCCAAAATGATCTTGAGTCCCTGATGACTCAACTTAACGGAATCCCTGACCGAGTGCAGGAGTGGAAGAAGTCTTCTGCTCGGTGTGGCACTGATGTGGCTCCGTCTTTGGTTCGTGTCCACTGCAAGGAGGTGCGACAAGATAAGCTGGCCGCAATCAAGGTCGCCAACACCCAGAAGCATGACTTCCGAACTTTTATGGAGACTTTCGTTGCTACAGCCACTCGGATTGCCGATGGCGTCGACCTGGACGAGTTCGTCGAGCCTGCCAGCCCTCCTCCTACGGAGTGAACAAACTTTTATGCCTCACCTTAAATTTGCCTCGGAATGCTGAGTGGTTTTTGTAACCGTTAAACTCTTTTAGGTTGAATGCCTGTGCACTTTGATCTATGGTCTGGACCCTTTAGGATTTATCTGAACTCGGTTTATCGTTGAATATCTTTATGAATCCCCCGTCGAGTGGAAATAGTTCTTCATTCGAGACAACTTTTTTGTATTTGTGGCATAGCTCCAAAGGAGAAGGTAGCATTCGACCTGCACCTCGTCATCCTTGCGGATTGGCGATGGAGCGCTCGTTGTATTTGTGGTGAAGCTCCCCAAGGAGGAGGTGGCAATCGACCTTGTTACTGCGGAGCAGGATGGAGTGCACGTTGTATTTGTGGCGAAGCTCCCCAAGGAGGAGGTGGCCGTCGACCTGCACCTTGTTACTTCAGAGCAGGATGGAGTGCATGTTGTATTTGTGGCAAAGCTCCCCAAGGAGGAGGTGGCAGTCGACCTGCACTTCGTTACTGCAGAGTGGGATGTGTTTTGTACTTAGGCGAGTGCCCGACTGCAGCTAAGTCCACAAGCGAGAGAACTTAGGCAAGTACTGGACTGCAGCTAAGCCCCCGAATGGGAGGGCTGCTCTCCACTCGGTAGGATTTTTTCAAACTTAGGCGAGTGCCTGACTGCAGCTAAGTCCTCAAGTGAGAGAACTTAGGTGAGTACTGGACTGCAGCTAAGCCCCCGAGTGGGAGGACTGCTCTCCACTCGGTAGGATTTTTTCAAACTTAGGCGAGTGCCTGACTGCAGCTAAGTCCTCAAGTGAGAGAACTTAGGCGAGTACTGGACTGCAGCTAAGCCCCCGAATGGGAGGACTGCTCTCCACTCGGTAGGATTTTTCAAACTTAGGCGAGTGCCGGACTGCAGCTAAGTCCTCAAGTGAGAGAACTTAGGCGAGTACTGGACTGCGGCTAAGCCCCCGAGTGGGAGGACTGCTCTCCACTCGGTAGGATTTTTTCAAACTTAGGCGAGTGCCGAACTGCAGCTAAGTCCTCAAGTGAGAGAACTTAGGCAAGTACTGGACTGCAGCTAAGCCCCCGAGTGGGAGGACTGCTCTCCACTCGATAGGATTTTTTTTAATACTTAGGCGAAACGGATTCGCAGCTAAGCCCCCGAGTGGGAGGCTGGCTCGCCGACGCACTATTCGGGGTTGTCCTCAATCCCCAAAGGACTGATGGAAGCTCGTTGACCCATGCACCTGCTGCATGCTTGAGATCGCGCATTAATCGGGGTTTCAGTCCTTTGAGAATTAGGCCGTTTGCCCTTTCTGCTTGCCCATTCGACTGGGGGTGAGCGACCGAAGCATAGTCGACCCGAGTGCCCTGAGAGGCGCAAAAGGCCCTAAATTTGTCGGAATTGAAGTTTGACCCATTGTCAGTGATGCTGCTGTGCGGAACTCCATATCTGAATATCAACTCTCTGATGAAACTGATAGCAGTGCAAGCATCAAGATTCTTGATAGGCTTGGCTTCAATCCATTTGGTGAACTTGTTGACTGCTACCAGCACATGAGTGAAGCCGCTCCTGCCCGTTCTCAGTGGTCCAACCATGTACAGCCCCCAAACAGCAAAGGGCCAGACGAGTGGAATGGTTTTCAGGGCTGACACGGGCTTGTGCGACATATTGGAGTAATACTGACATCCTTCACATTTGTCGACTATCTCTTTTGCCATCTCATTGGCTCTTGGCTAGTAGAATCCCACTCGGTATGCTTTAGCCACAATGGTCCGAGAGGACGCATGATGACCACAGGTCCCCGAGTGGATATCATCAAGGATCATCTGACCTTCTTCTGGTGTAATACACTTCTGGCTGACCCCAGTCACGCTTTCTCTATATAACTGTTCCTTTATGACTGTAAAGGCCTTGGATCGACGGACGATCTGTCGAGCCTCTTCTTCATCCTTTGGGAGTTCTTTCCTTAGGATGTACGCGATGTACGGTACTGTCCAGACGGGAGTGATGACCAAGACTTCCATGATCAGGTCGACCATAGCTGGAACTTCAACTTCAGTCGGATCCGTGGCACTTTTTGGCCGCGGGGCCTCTTCAGTGAAGGGATCCTCCTGAACTGGTGGTGTGTGGATGTGTTCCAAAAACACATTGCTGGGAATGGCTTCTCTTTTGGAACCTATTTTTGCCAGATCATCAGCTGCTTGATTTTTCAGTCGGGGTATGTGATGAAGCTCTAACCCCTCGAATTTCTTCTCCAGCTTTCTCACTGCATTGCAATAACCAGTCATGGCTGGACTTCTGACGTCCCATTCCTTCATCACCTGATTAACCACCAAATCTGAGTCGCCATAGACCATGAGGCGACGGACGCCGAGTGAAATGGCCATGCACAACCCATATAAAAGTGCTTCGTATTCTGCCTCGTTGTTGGAGGAATCAAAGTGGATTTGAAGAACATATTTGAGTTTATCTCCTTTGGGGGAGACCAACACCACTCCGGCACCGAAACCATTCAGCATCATGGAACCGTCGAAGAACATGGTCCAATGCTCCGAGTGAACCTGAGTCGGCAGTTGCTGTTCGATCCACTCGGCGACGAAATCTACGATTGCCTAGAACTTGATAGCTTTCTTTGCCTCAAACTTGATATCTAGAGGAAGGAGTTCAATCGCCCATTTTGCCACTCGACCAGTTGCATCCCTGTTATGCAGGATCTCTGACAATGGAGCGTCACTGACGACTGTAATGGAATGATCAGAGAAGTAGTGAGCAACTTTCTTTGTGGTCATATAAATCCCATATACAAGCTTCTTATAATGAGGATATCTTTGCTTCGATGGGGTCAAGACTTCAGAAATATAATATACTGGGCGTTGAACTTTGAAGGTTTTTCCTTCTTCTTCCCGCTCGACCGTAAGTACCGTACTAACGACTTGTCCTGTGGCCACAATGTAAAGCAACAAAGGCTCCTTGCTGATTGGGGCAGCAAGCACCGGCTGGGTGGAGAGCAGAGCTTTGAGCTTTGCAAACGCTGCATCAGCTTCAGGAGTCCACTTGAACTTGTCGGACTTCTTCATCAATTGGTAAAGAGGCAATGCCTTTTCACCGAGACGAGATATGAATCGACTTAGGGCGGCCAAGCAACCAGTAAGCTTCTGGACGTCGTGCACTCGCACAAGACTTTTCATTCGGAGTATAGTACCGACTTTTTCTAGATTGGCGTCGATTCCCCGTTCGGAAACGAGAAAACCAAGTAATTTTCCGCCAGGAACTCCGAATGTGCACTTTGATGGATTAAGCTTGATACCATACCTCCTGAGGTTGGCAAAGGTTTCAGCAAGGTCAGTCAGCAGGTCGGAACCCTTCCGTGACTTGACCACAATATCATCCATGTACGCCTCCACATTCCGACTAATTTGAGTGAGCAAACACTCCTGAATCATTCTCATGAATGTGGCTCTGGCACTCTTGAGGCCGAACGGCATGGTAACATAACAGAAGCACCCGAATGGAGTGATGAAGGTTGTTTTGATCTCATCAGGTCCATACAGACGGATCTGATGGTACCCGGAATAGGCGTCTAAAAAAGACAGTCGCTCACATCCCGCAGTCGAGTCGACTATCTGATCGATGCGGGGGAGAGGAAAATGATCTTTCGGGCAGGCCCGATTGATATGTTTAAAGTCAATGCACATGCGAAGTGACTTGTCCTTGTTGGGGACCATAACAACGTTGGCGAGCCACTCGGAGTGGTAGATTTCTCAGATGAACTCCGCTGCTAAGAGCCGAGCCACCTCCACGCCAATGGCCTTTCTCTTCTAGACGGTAGACCGTCAGAGATGTTCCTTGACAGGTTTTACTTTTGAGTCGACTCTTAGGCGGTGCTCAGCCAGCTCCCTGGGAACACCCGGCATGTCAGAAGGCTTCCATGCGAAAATGTCCCAGTTCTCACGAAGGAACTGGATGAGCGCTTCTTCCTATTTGGAGTCGAGTGTCGTCGAGATATGAGTTGGAGCAGCGCTGGGGTTGGTCGGGTGGATGTGAGATGTCTTTGTATTGCCAGTCGACTGAAAAGCCGATTCTGTAGTGGGCTTCTTGGCTCACAACAAATCACTCAGGTCTGCAGTCTTCTGGTATTCCTGCAACTCCACCACTGCCATCTGAGCATCGGCGATCTTCGAACCTTTCTGAAAACATTCTTCCGCTTTCTTCCGATTGCCCTAATAGTGATCACACCTTTGGGGCCAGGCATCTTCAATTTGAGATACGCATAACATGGTCGGGCCATGAAGCGTGCATAAGCCGGCCTGCCCAAAATAGCGTGGTAGGCACTCTGGAAGTCTACAACTTCAAATGTCAACTTTTCTTTGCGGTAGTTCTTGGAATCACCGAAAACCACATCAAGAGCAATCTGGCCGAGTGATTCAGCCTTCTTCCCAGGAATGACTCCATGGAAACTCATGTTGCTGGCACTGAGTCTAGACATCAGAATGCCCATCCCTTTCAACATCTTAGCATATAATATGTTCAAACTACTGCCACCATCCATCAGGACTTTGGTCAGTCGAGTGCCTTCAACAACTGGGTCGACCACCAAAGCTTGCCTCCCAGGGGTGGCGATGTGCGTTGGGTGATCGGACCGGTCGAATGTTATGGCAGTCTGAGACCACTTCAGATAACTGGGTGTCGCCGGAGCAACCATATTCACCTCTCGGTTGATAACTTTCAGTCGACTTTTGCTTTCAACATCAGCAAAAATCATCAGAGTGGAATTGACCTGAGGGTATCCATCGTCACTATCTTCCTTGTCCTCAACTTTGTCCGACTCCTTTTCCTTATCTTTGGGCTGCTTGCCCTGGAACTGCTGGATCAAGAGTCGACATTATCGAGTGGTATGTTCCGGGTAAATGAAATTACCCTCTTCAGATTTCTTGGTGTGGACGAGAGATGGCAAATCCAACACATCATTTCCGTCTTGGTCTTTAACTTTCTTGGGGTTCCAAGGTCCTTTAGGTTTTCCTTTAAACTTTCCTTGGGTTACAGCCAAGGCTTCCCCGGGAGCAGCAGGCTCAGCTTTCCGCTTTTGTTTCTGATTGGAATTTCCTCCAGTTTCTTGGGCGACTGACTTGAGCTTGCCACTCCTGAGTCGATCCTCATCTTCACCATTAGCGTACTTGGTGGCAATCTCCATCATCTGATTCAGGGACATATCTCCGGTTCGACCAAATTTCAGATTCAGTTCTCTGTACTTGACGCCTTCTTTGAAGGCACAAACTGCTGGGTGGTCAGGCACATTCTCCACCGTGTGATGTAACGTGATCCACCTCTGGAAGTAATCCCTCAAAGTTTCATTCGGCTTCTGCACGCAAGACCGCAGTTCCGTCAGCCCTGTCGGTCGCTTGCATGTGCCTTTAAATGTGGTGACAAACACTCGGGAGAGATCTTCCCAAGTGTAAATGCTGCTAGGCGCTAACTGGTTCAGCCACGCTCTGGCCGAGCCCTCCAACATGAGAGGCAGGTGCTTCATGGCCACTTCATCATCGTCGCCGCCAATCTGGACGGCCACTCGGTAGTCCTCAAGCCAAGTATCGGGCTTGGACTCGCCAGTGAACTTACTGACTCCAGTCGCCAACCTGAAGTTGGGAGGAATCACAGCGGCCCTGATGGCTCTGCTAAAGCACTCTGGCCCGGAAACATGTACTCTGCTGCTGGTAGGTGCATCTCTGTCGTGACCTTCTCGGTGAGCTCTGTTCCTGTCGACCAAACCTTGAACGAGAATGGATCTCGCATCAAAGCCTGGCCCCCTGGGGTCGACTGGAATCCTTCGCCCAACACTATGAGGGCGCCTGTCATCCTGCGAGGTACATACAACCCGCTCCTCGGGGGAGGGGTGGGCACTCGACGTCGACCGTCACGATCGACTCGGTGATCATACTGGTCATGGTTCCCATACTGATTACGCCAGTCCGCACGTCCCTCATGCCTCGGGGGCGATCTTGGGCTATGAGCCGACTGGACTGTGTCCGCGGCAACGGATCTGCTGTGAATCCTATTCCGCGACTGAGAAACAGCGGAATTCTGGTCTCCTGCTGCCCGGAGTAACGCTCTGATCTGCAGCAAGCCTCTGCCAGCCTCCGACTGGGAAGGCTGAATCGACTCTGCTATACGGGCTGCATCTGCTAAATTCTGAATCAGAGTTCGATATACCTGCGGGGGCGGGAAGAGCTGACGTCAACTGAATTCGGGAACCTGTTGTCGCGCACGCTCGTCGAGTGCTCGCTGGAGGTTCTCCAGTCGAGTGTGCTCGGCCAAGTTTGCCAGGCGCGCGTCTTCCAAGGCGCGAGCCTCGGGGGTTTCTCCAACGATAGGAGTGTGCAGTGCGTCCATGTTCCGGCGGCGAAGTTCTTCTCTCTGCAGCGACGTGAGAGGCTCGGGAAGATACTCCTCATGGGGACGCGACGGGTCACTTCCACCCGCACCTCCTTCGGTGTGGGGAAAACCGGGAGGACTGGGCGGTCCATCGATCATCAGAACCTCCGCTGCCGGATCGCTGCTGTCGCACTCGGATGCGGTCTCTGTGGTGCCAGTCGACAGGTCGAACAAGCCGTAGAGGGATTCGTCGGGCTCGATCGCCGCGACTTGAGGGGTGGTCGACTGGCGTGCCACCGCGTGTCTCACCCACCGCTGAATTCTCGACCGACCGGAGCGCTTGCGCCGGCGGGAAACAGGGAGGGAGGACAACACAGGAGCCGACCGGTAGGGGGTCGACAGTTGCCGCAGGAGAACGCCGCAGACGCACGCGCTAAAGTGCGTTGCCCCGCGGACAGGGAGTGCGTCCACGTCGAGCGGAGCCTCCTGAAGCCAAGCGGAGTCGTCGGCGATGAACGTGAGCGCGCCAAGACGGATCTCGCGTCCCTCCACCAAAACTCCGCCAAAAGCCATGATGATTCGGGTCGGAAAAGATCTCAACTCCTCCAACAAAACGCTAAAACACCTGCCCCACGGTGGGCGCCAACTGTCGTGGTTCTAAGTCTGACAGTAGTGTAGGGGGGTAAGTATGGAGAGGCAAGGTCTTAGCTATGGAGAAGTTGTAAGCACACAAGGTTTACGAGTTCAGGCCCTTCTCGGAGGAAGTAATAGCCCTACGTCTCAGAGCCCGGAGGCGGTCGACTGGATTATGCGTGTATGAATTACAGGGGTGCGAACCTTTGTCTCGGAGGAGGGGGTGGCTTATATAGAGTGCGCCAGGACCCCAGCCAGCCCACGTTACAAAGGGTTCAATGTACATTAAGGCAGGGCGTTACTGGTAACGCTAGTAATAAAGTGCTATGATGACCATAAAAGCTACTAAATAACCGACCGTTAGCATGCGGAGTGCCTTTAGGTCTCCTGACTGTCGAGTGGCTTGGTCTTGGTAGAGTGGTTGCTTCTTGGTCGAGTATCTTCGAGTCTGTCAAGTGGAACACCTCCAAGTCGATTGAAAGATAATTTCTTCTGGAGATGTCCTTGGGTAGGTCAGTTTGGACAGGTCCATGCCCCTACCCTAGGTACATAGCTTCATCAGCTGGCGCCCCGAGCACGCGGGCGGACGGCGCGGGTGGATTGTGCCCGATGGGCCCCGCCTGGGCCCCAGCAGGCCGGAGGGGCGAAGTGGGGCGCGGCGCCTCTGCCAATGGCATACTGCCACGTGGCGGCGAAGGAGGTGGCGGACACGTCCGTCGGTGGGGAAGAAACGTCCCGCGGCACGAGGGGAGCAGTGCTAGGGTTTCATCCGTGAATTTTCGGTGGGATGCACATATTTATAGGTAGAGGGAGTTTGGAGTGTTCAAATGAGGTGTAGTTTTCGCCCACACGATCGTGATTCGACGACGGAGGACCTGGAGATGGTTTAGATGGGTTATTGGTCCATTTTGGAGGGGTGTTGGGACGCAATACAAAAAGAGGCTTTTGCGGTTACCCGGTTAACCGTTGGAGCATCAAACGGCCTCCAAATGGAACGAAATTTGACAGACGGTCTACTACTGATGTACAAAGGCCACTTGACCAAACTCGGTCCATTCCGAGAACGTTTAACAACCGCTCATGAAAAGAGACAAGAGGGGTGCGCCGGTGCACGTGGGAGTGTCAGGTTGCGAAACGGACAACAGGGAAAATGCTTGGATGCATGAGACGAACACGAATGCAAATGCGATGCACATGATGGCATGATGAGAAATGCATGACATGAACAAAATGCAAAATGAAGAAAAAACCCAACCACGAAGGGAATCTCATAACTTAAAGAAGAAAACGACAAGAGTCGGAGTTACAAATGTGGCAAGTTACATCCGGGGTGTTACAACACTCCACCACTACGAGAGGATCTCGTCCCGAGATCTAGGATTGAAAGAACTCCGGATATTTGGAACGGAGGTAATCCTTGCGTTCCCAGGTGGCTTCTTAGTCGGAATGGTGTGACCATTTCACTATCAGGAATTTGATTGACTTGTAGCGAGTCTTGCACACGGTTTCTTCAAGAATAACAATGGGATGCTCATGATAATGCGCTCAGGAGTCTTGAAGCACTTGCGAAGCTGTGACACGTGAAACACATCATGCACATTTGTGAAGTTGGATGGAAGCTCAAGTTGATAGCCGAGGTCGCCTCTTTTGCCAATGATCTTGAAAGGACCCACGTATCTAGGGGCAAGCTTCCCTTTGATACTGAAGTGACGAGTACCTTTCATTGGAGAGACGCGGAGGTCGACATGGTCTCCAATCTCGAAAGCCAAGTCATGGTGCTTACTATCATAGTAGCTTTTCTGGTGTGATTGCGCAGCTTTGAGATTTGCACGGATGACTTTGCACATTTCTTCAGCTTCTGTGATTAAGTCATTGCCAAGAAGTTGGCGTTCACCAGTCTCTGACCAATCGAGAGGAGTACGGCACTTTCTGCCATAGAGAATCTCGAATGGGGCCTTGTCCGAACTTGCTTGGAAGCTGCTGTTGTAGGATAACTCGGCATATGGAAGACAATCTTCCCACTTCATACCGAAGGAAACGACACAAGGCCTGAGCATATCTTCAAGGATTTGATTGACTCGCTCGACTTGGCCACTAGTTTGAGGATGGAAAGTTGTGCTGAAGCGAATGTTGGTTCCCATGGCCTTCTGGATGGAGTCCCAGAACTTGGAGGTGAAAATGCTTTCACGATCTGAAGATATCAATTGTGGAATGATGTGCAAAGAGACAATCCTGGAGGTGTATATGTCTGCCAGCTAAGCTGATGTGATAGATTCTTTGATTGGAAGGAAATGAGCCACTTTAGTAAGCTTGACAATGACAACGAAGATATCATCATTTCCACGCTTGGACTGGGGAAATCCAGTCAAGAAGTCCATTTCAATATGGTCAAACGTCCATTCTGGAATAGCAAGAGGTTGGAGGAGACCAGCTGGTCATTGGTGTTCTGCTTTCACCCTTCTGCAGACATCACAGTCATTCACGAATTGAGCAATTTCTCGCTTCATTCGAGTCCAGCAGTACGACTTGTTGAGGTCATGGTACATCTTTATACCTCCAGGATGAATGGATAGAAGGGAATTGTGCACTTCATTCATAATTACTTTCCTTAGATCACCTTTAGGAACCACAATCCGATCCTCAAAGAATAGAGTGTCTTTGTCATCAATGCGATAGCACTTGTATTTGGGTTGGCTCATGGCAATCCCATGTTTCACCTTCTTCACCATGGAATCCAGGAGTTGTGCCTCGCGAATTTGATCTTCCAAACTGGGAGAGACTTGGAGGTTGGCAAAAAGCCTTGAGGAATGAGGGAGTCCTGGATTAGGGGGTGTTCGGATAGCCGAACTATACCTTCAGCCGGACTCCAGGACTATGAAGATACAAGATTGAAGACTTTGTCCCATGTCCGGATGGGACTTTCCTTGGCGTGGAAGGCAAGCTTGGCGATGCGGATATTCAAGATCTCCTACCATTGTAACCGACTCTGGGTAACCCTAACCCTATCCGGTGTCTATATAAACCGGAGGGTTCTAGTCCGTAGGACAACTTCATCATACAACAATCATACCATAGGCTAGCTTCTAGGGTTTAGCCTCCTTGATCTCGTGGTAGATCTACTCTTGTACTACATATATCATCAATATTAATCAAGCAGGAGTAGGGTTTTACCTCCATCGAGAGGGCCCGAACCTAGGTAAAAACATCGTGTCCCTTGTCTCCTGTTACCATCCGCCTAGACACACAGTTCGGGACCCCCTACCCGAGATCCACCGGTTTTGACACCGACATTGGTGCTTTCATTGAGAGTTCCTCTGTGTCGTCGCAATCAGGAAGGATGCCTCTTCCCATCTTTAAAGACGGCACCGTTGCTAAGGGAGCTTTGGCTGTCGGCCAAACTCTCCGGCTCGGTGGTTTTCTTATGACCGCCTGTTCGGCTGTTGCGCCAACGATGACCTCTCGGGTCATCAAAAGCAATCTTCACGTCAGCTCGGAACTCACCGAGCAGTTAGATCCAATGGAGCTCTCTTCCGTAAACGAGCTCTTGGATCGCATCGCCGCCCTGGGGGTCACTACGGATTACGACCAGGTTGGGCTTAAACCCGATCTAAGAGAAATTAACTCTCCCCAGGACACCCACCACGTCGCCGTGGTAGAGGTGCAGTGCGGCGACCCTTCATCTATTCTAAGGACTAGTTACGTCCGAATTCCTGACCCCTCCAAGCTGGATACCCGCGGAGGGGAGGATGTAACTCGAGACCTGAGCTTAAAATCAGGCAACGGGCTAGACTCATTGGACAACATCCAAGAATCCGGACCTCAGAGTTCGGAAGCTCTTCGGCCTCTGAATCTTAGATTGGGCGAGGTTTCAGAATCAACGCCACCCGCCCACCCGAACATAAGCGATCTTTCCCAAATCAGGCAAAAGCCCGAGGAAACAGTACATCATTACTGGGCCAGATTCCTCCTGGTTATGAACAGGATAAAGGATTGCCGTGAGGGAGACGCAATATCAATCTTCTGCAGTAATTGCACGGACGAGGGAATCCTTAACGCCATAAGTTGTCGTGATATTACATGCTTTCCTGACTTGGCGTCCATAGTACAAAAGTATTGTGCGATGGAAAGTGCCTGGAAAACCGAAATAAAATTTTGGGATAATCCGGCCTTGAATAGCAATCCCGTCCGAACTAAGAGGGTGCATCATCATAAGACACCCGGGTTAAACACCAAAAAACCAAAACCCTCTACAGAGCATGGAACCGTACTGGAAAGATGGCTTGATGGACCCTGTAAAATTCACAGTACAGAGGACGCCACACCAACTCACAGCCTTAGAGCATGTTGGATACTCCGGCAGGTGGCCAAAATTGGGGAGGACCTCTTAATTTCGGAGGCCACAGAAAACCACCCCGGAGACACCAGTACCGTTCTCACAGTCTTCGAGACCTTCACATCAAATAATACGCAAAAAAGAACACTCCGCAGCCTTGCCGAAGTCTGTCAAGTAGCAACAATAAACCCATGGAGCGACACGGCTATTACCTTCAACGCAAGTGATGAACCTAAATTCCGAACAGCCCGAGCACTAGCCGCATTGGTCCTCAGTCCGATAGTGGACGGCTTTCGCCTCACTAAGGTACTCATGGATGGAGGCAGCGTATTGAACCTCATTTATGAGGAAACTCTTCAAAAAATGGGACTAGACTGGAGCCGCGTTGAGCGAAGCAGCACAACCTTTAGAGGAATAATCCCCAGTCGAGAAGCGCGCTGCACAGGAAAAATCACACTAGATGTGGTGTTCGGCATGCCGGATAATTACAGATCCGAAGAGGTCACATTTCAGGTGGCCCCGTTCAGCAGCGGATATCACGCCCTACTAGGGCGGGAAGCATTTACAATTTTCCAAGCAATACCCCATTACGGGTACATGAAGCTCAAGATGCCCGGGCCGAACGGTATTATCACTCTCGCTAGTGATCCGGACATAGCACTCCGCGCCAAAAACAAGACAGCCGCATTAGCCCTGGAGGCACTATCCGAAGCCATAGCAGCTGAGGAACTCACTGCGCTGCGCTCCACAGTTAACAGGGATGATGTGATACTCGACAAGAGATCCAAGTCCACATCCTTTAAGCCAGCAGACGAAATAGTCAAGTTCCAGGTCCATCCAACGGACCCCAATAAAACAGCATCCATCGGGGCACGATTAAACCCTGATATGGACGCCGCACTGCGAGAATTTCTACGTGAAAATTGGGACATCTTCGCCTGGCACCCTTCAGACATGCCAGGAATCCCACGCAGGCTGGCCGAACACAGCTTAAATATCCTAAAAGGATTCAAACCTGTCAAACAAGCCCTTCGGCGTTTTTCCAAACCCAAGAGACAGGCTATGGGAGAGGAGCTAGCCAAGCTATTGGAGGCCGGATTCATTAGAGACATAAAACACCCGGACTGGCTAGCAAACTTGGTGATGGTACCAAAGAAGGACAAATCCTGGCGCCTGTGTGTCGATTTTAAAGACCTTAACAAGGCTTGCCCAAAGGATCCCTTCCCCCTCCCCCGTATCGATCAAATTATCGATGCCACCGCAGGACACGATTCGTTGTGTTTCCTCGACACATACTCCGGTTACCATCAAATTAAGATGGCAGAATCAGACCAAGCCGCAACAGCATTCATCACACCATACGGCCCATTCTGCTTCAACACAATGCCCTTCGGGCTGAAAAACGCCGGCGCAACATATCAGCAAATGATTCAGACATGCCTGGCAAACCAGATCGGCAAGACAGTGGAGGCGTACGTGGATGATGTGGTCGTCAAAACAAGACATGTCGAATCTCTAGTAGACGACTTGAGGCTAACATTCGACAACCTCCGAAAATACGACATCAAGCTCAACCCAGAAAAATGTGTCTTCGGCGTTCCAGCCGAAAAGCTTTTGGGCTTCATTATATCGGGTAGAGGAATTGAAGCAAATCCGGCCAAGATCCGAGCTTTGTCGCAACTGGATATCCCTAAGGACCTCAAACAAATACAAAAATTAACGGGATGCGTGGCGGCTCTAAGCCGCTTTATCTCTCGCTTGGGAGAAAAGGCACTGCCCTTTTATTGCCTCCTTCGGCGCACCGAACACTTCGAGTGGACGGATGCTGCCACGGCCGGACTTGATGAAATAAAAGGCATATTGGCAACAAACCCAGTCCTGGCCACGCCAAACACCGGCGAACCAATGCTATTGTACATTGCAGCAACCCATCAAGTTGTCAGCGCAGTACTCGTCGTCGAGCAGGAAACGGACGGACACAAACTCCCCCTTCAAAGGCCGGTCTACTATGTGTCCACTGTCCTCACTCCATGCAAATCATGGTACCCGCATTATCAAAAGATTGCATACGCGGTATTCATGGCATCCCGGAAGCTACGACATTACTTTCAAGAGTGTTCCATAACAATAGCCTCGGAAGTACCACTCAACGATATTATCAACAACCGCGACGCAACGGGCCAGATCACAAAATGGGCCATCGAGCTCCTCCCGTTTGATATAACCTATAAGCCACGGCGAGCTATTAAATCGCAAGTTTTGGCCGACTTCGTCGCAGAATGGACGGAGGCCGAGCTCCCTAAAGAGTACGGCACATATTCAAACTGGATCATGCATTTCGACGGCTCCAAAATGTTGGCCGGACTAGGGGCTGGCGTCGTCTTGACGTCCCCCACAGGAGACATAGTTCAATATGTGCTCCAGATCATGTACACGGACTCCAACAATGAAGCCGAATATGAGGCCCTCCTACATGGTCTCTGGATGGCAGTATCCATGGGCATTCAATGCCTAGAGGTACGCGGGGACTCAAACCTCGCGATATCCCAAAGAAACGGAGACTTTGACGCCAAGGATCCAAAAATGGCAGCTTACCAAAACGCCGTCCTAAAAATGTCGGCTCAGTTCGAAGGGTTGGAGTTTCATCATATAGCCCAAGAAAACAATCAGGCAGCGGACGTCCTGGCACGCATTGGAGCAAAACGCGATGCAGTCCCCCCCAACATCTTTTTAGAAAGACTGTTCAAGCCATCCGTAGTATGGGAGGGGGAACCCGAAGATAATAGCCCGGACCTAACCGCACCACTCGACGCCGAACAATCTGACATAATTGGAGGCCCTGCCACCGAAATTACACCTTCAGCCCACGTAATAATGGCGGTCATTGCCCCGTGGACAGAACCGTTCCTAGCCTACCTTACTAGGCAGGAACTCCCAGAGGACCAAAACGAGGCACGCTGCATAGTGTGGCGATCTAAAGCCTATAAAGTCCACGAGGGAGAGCTTTATAAGACAAGCACTACCGGAGTCCTTCAAAGGTGCATCTCCGAAGAGGAAGGGCGGAACTTGTTGGCTTAGATCTCGGGTCATCAAAAGCAATCTTCACGTCAGCTCGGAACTCGCCGAGCAGTTAGATCCAATGGAGCTCTCTTCCGTAAACGAGCTCTTGGATCGCATCGCCGAGCAGTTAGACCAGACGATGACCTCTCGGGTCATCAAAAGCAATCTTCACGTCAGCTCGGAACTCGCCGAGCAGTTAGATCCAATGGAGCTCTCTTCCGTAAACGAGCTCTTGGATCGCATCACCGCCCTGGGGGTCACTACGGATTACGACCAGGTTGGGCTTAAACCCGATCTAAGAGAAATTAACTCTCCCCAGGACACCCACCACGTCGCCGTGGTAGAGGTGCAGTGCGGCGACCCTTCATCTATTCTAAGGACTAGTTACGTCCGAATTCCTGACCCCTCCAAGCTGGATACCCGCGAAGGGGAGGATGTAACTCGAGACCTGAGCTTAAAATCAGGCAATGGGCTAGACTCATTGGACAACATCCAAGAATCCGGACCTCAGAGTTCAGAAGCTCTTCGGCCTCTGAATCTTAGATTGGGCGAGGTTTCAGAATCAACGCCACCCGCCCACCCGAACATAAGTGATATTTCCCAAATCAGGCAAAAGCCCGAGGAAACAGTACATCATTACTGGGCCAGATTCCTCCTGATTATGAAGAGGATAAAGGATTGCCGTGAGGGAGACGCAATATCAATCTTCTGCAGTAATTGCACGGATGAGGGAATCCTTAATGCCATAAGTTGTCGTGATATTACACGCTTTGCTGACTTGGCGTCCATAGTACAAAAGTATTGTGCGATGGAAAGTGCCTGGAAAACCGAAATAAAATTTTGGGATAATCCGGCCTTGAATAGCAATCCCGTTCGAACTAAGAGGGTGCATCATCATAAGACACCCGGGTTAAACACCAAAAAACCAAAACCCTCTACAGAGCATGGAACCATACTGGAAAGATGGCTTGATGGACCCTGTAAAATTCACGGTACAGAGGACGCCACACCAACTCACAGCCTTAGAGCATGTTGGATACTCCATCGGGTGGCCAAAATTGGGGAGGACCTCTTAATTTCGGAGGCCACAGAAAACCACCCCGGAGACACCAGTACCGTTCTCAGAGTCTTCGAGACCTTCACATCAAATAATACGCAAAAAAGAACACTCTGCAGCCTTGCCGAAGTCTATCAAGTAGCAACAATAAACCCATGGAGCGACACGGCTATGACCTTCAACGCAAGTGATGGACCTAAATTCCGAACAGCCCGAGCACCAGCCGCATTGGTCCTCAGTCCGATAGTGGACGGCTTTCGCCTCACTAAGGTACTCATGGATGGAGGCAGCGTATTGAACCTCATTTATGAGGAAACTCTTCAAAAAATGGGACTAGACTAGAGCCGCGTTGAGCGAAGCAGCACAACCTTTAGAGGAATAATCCCCAGTCGGGAAGCGCGCTGCACAGGAAAAATCACACTAGATGTGGTGTTCGGCACGCCGGATAATTACAGATCCGAAGAGGTCACATTTCAGGTGGCCCCGTTCAGCAGCGGATATCACGCCCTACTAGGGCGGGAAGCATTTACAATTTTCCAAGCAATACCCCATTACGTGTACATGAAGCTCAAGATGCCCGGGCCGAACGGTATTATCACTCTCGCAAGTGATCCGGACATAGCACTCCGCGCCGAAAACAAGACAGCCGCATTAGCCCTGGAGGCACTATCCGAAGCCATAGCAGCTGAGGAACTCACTGCGCTGCGCTCCACAGTTAACAGGGATGATGTGATACTCGACAAGAGATCCAAGTCCACATCCTTTAAGCCAGCAGACGAAATAGTCAAGTTCCAGGTCCATCCAATGGACCCCAATAAAACAGCATCCATCGGGTCACGATTAAACCCTGATATGGACGCCGCACTGCGAGAATTTCTACGTGAAAATTGGGACATCTTCGCCTGGCACCCTTCAGACATGCCAGGAATCCCACGCAGGCTGGCCGAACATAGCTGAAATATCCTAAAAGGATTCAAACCTATCAAACAAGCCCTTCGGCATTTTTCCAAACCCAAGAGACAGGCTATGGGAGAGGAGCTAGCCAAGCTATTGGAAGCCGGATTCATTAGAGACATAAAACACCCAGACTGGCTAGCAAACTTGGTGATGGTACCAAAGAAGGACAAATCCTGGCGCCTGTGTGTCGATTTTAAAGACCTTAACAAGGCTTGCCCAAAGGATCCCTTCCCCCTCCCCCGTATCGATCAAATTATCGATGCCACCGCAGGACACGATTCGTTGTGTTTCCTCGACGCATACTCCGGTTACCATCAAATTAAGATGGCAGAATCAGACCAAGCCGCAACAGCATTCATCACACCATACGGCCCATTCTGCTTCAACACAATGCCCTTCGGGCTGAAAAACGCCGGCGCAACATATCAGCAGATGATTCAGACATGCCTGGCAAACCAGATCGGCAAGACAGTGGAGGCGTACGTGGATGATGTGGTCGTCAAAACAAGACATGTCGAATCTCTAGTAGACGACTTGAGGCTAACATTCGACAACCTCCGAAAATACGACATCAAGCTCAACCCGGAAAAATGCGTCTTCGGCGTTCCAGCCGAAAAGCTTTTGGGCTTCATTATATCGGGTAGAGGAATTGAAGCAAATCCGGCCAAGATCCAAGCTTTGTCGCAACTGGATATCCCAAAGGACCTCAAACAAATACAAAAATTAACGGGATGCGTGGCGGCTCTAAGCCGCTTTATCTCTCGCTTGGGAGAAAAGGCACTGCCCCTTTATCGCCTCCTTCGGCGCAGCGAACACTTCGAGTGGAGGGATGCTGCCACGGCCGGACTTGATGAAATAAAAGCCATATTGGCAACAAACCCAGTCCTGGCCGCGCCAAACACCGGCGAACCAATGCTATTGTACATTGCAGCAACCTATCAAGTTGTCAGCGCAGTACTCGTCGTCGAGCAGGAAACGGACGGACACAAACTCCCCCTTCAAAGGCCGGTCTACTATGTATCCACTGTCCTCACTCCATGCAAATCACGGTACCCGCATTATCAAAAGATTGCATACGCGGTATTCATGGCATCCCGGAAGCTACGACATTACTTTCAAGAGTGTTCCATAACAGTAGCCTCGGAAGTAACACTCAACGATATTATCAACAACCGCGACGCAACGGGCCGGATCACAAAATGGGCCATCGAGCTCCTCCCGTTCGATATAACCTATAAGCCACGGCGAGCTATTAAATCGCAAGTTTTGGCCGACTTCGTCGCAGAATGGACGGCGGCCGAGCTCCCTAAAGAGTACGGCACATATTCAAACTGGATCATGCATTTCGACGGCTCCAAAATGTTGGCCGGACTAGGGGCTGGTGTCGTCTTGACGTCCCCCACAGGAGACACAGTTCAATATGTGCTCCAGATCATGTACACGGACTCCAACAATGAAGCCGAATATGAGGCCCTCCTACATGGTCTCTGGATGGCAGTATCCATGGGCATTCAATGCCTAGAGGTACGCGGGGACTCAAACCTCGCGATATCCCAAATAAACGGAGACTTCGACGCCAAGGATCCAAAAATGGCAGCTTACCACAACGCCGTCCTAAAAATGTCGGCTTGGTTCGAAGGGTTCGAGTTTCATCATATAGCCCGAGAAAACAATCAGGCAGCAGACGTCCTGGCACGCATTGGAGCAAAACGCGATGCAGTCCCCCCCAACATCTTTTTAGAAAGACTGTTCAAGCCATCCGTAGTATGGGAGGGGGAACCCGAAGATAACAGCCCGGACCTAACCGCACCACTCGACGCCGAACAATCTGACATAATTGGAGGCCCTGCCACCGAAATTACACCTTCAGCCCACGTAATAATGGCGGTCATCGCCCCGTGGACAGAACTGTTCCTAGCCTACCTTACTAGGCAGGAACTCCCAGAGGACCAAAATGAGGCACGCTGCATAGTGTGGCGATCTAAAGCCTATAAAGTCCATGAGGGAGAGCTTTTATAAGACAAGCACTACCGGAGTCCTTCAAAGGTGCATCTCCGAAGAGGAAGGGCGGAACTTGCTGGCTGAAATTCATGCCGGACTCGGTGGCCACCACGCTGCAGCTCGGTCCCTTGTAAGCAAGGCTTTCCGTATGGGCTTTTACTGGCCGACGGCCCGAGCAGACGCTCGGGACTTGGTCCAACGATGCGTCGGCTGCCAGCTTTTTGCAAACCAAAGCCATATGCCACCCACCGCCCTCCGAACTATCCCCATCACTTGGCCCTTCGCGGTCTGGGGGCTTAACATGGTTGGACCCCTTAAAGGCGGAACCCACAAGAAAAAATACTTACTGGTCATGGTGGATAAGTTCACCAAATGGATAGAAGCTAAGCCTGTTAAGACGGCCGAATCCGGACCTGTGATAGACTTCATATCCGGGGTTGTACACCGTTACGGCGTCCCCCACAGCATCATCACTGATAACGGCACAAACTTCACCTCCGACGAGGTAAAACTTTGGTGCAAAAACATGGGCATCAAGCTCGACTATGCTTCAGTCTATCGCCCACAAACTAACGGCCAGGTCGAACGTGCAAATGGTCTTATCATGAGCGGCATTAAACCCAGACTAGTGCGGTCCCTCAAGGAATCTAACACGCACTGGGTAGAGGAGCTCGACTCCGTACTCTGGGGACTGCGGACCACGCCGAATCGCACCACCGGATACACACCATTCTTTATGGTGTACGGCGCAGAGGTAGTTCTGCCCTGCGACATAATTCATGACTCACCTCGAGTGCGCATGTACGAAGAAAGAGAAGCCAAGCTCGATCCGCAGGACAACTTGGACGCGTTGGAGGAGGAGCGTGATGTGGCAAAAGCCCGTTCCGCATTTTATCAACAGCAGGCTCGAAGATATCAAAGTAGAGAAGTATGGGCCAAAAATTACAATGTTGGTGAACTAGTTCTACGCCTGCCAGATAAGAAAAAGGACAAACTCAAGCCCAAGTGGGAAGGTCCATTCATAATCGACCAAGTCCTGATTGGTGGAGCGTACCGCCTGCGAGATCCGTCGGATAACCGACTCGAGCCGAACCCATGGAACGCCGCCCGTCTCCGAAGATTCTATGCCTAGCGCCGGACTCTGTGTTTGTCTCCTTCCTTTGTCCATTTTTTACATTTCTGTCTTACATTTCTCTCCTTCCCCTCTTTTCTCTTATAGCCCTTAAAGGCTCATTAAGTGACGCGCTACCCGCGCTCATTAAACCTGGGGGCTTCTTTAACAGAAGCTTATTTATATGGGCTTCACGCCCAACACATGCGTCAAACTTCCGCATGTACCTTTTCTTCACCATTATATGCATCGATATGACTTAAGTTTTGGCCAAGCTGGGTTGCCTGGCTCCTGTGCTTACCCCTACGTTCCCGATTGTTCAGCTAGGCGGTAAAGGGAGCACCTCTGCGATTGTTACTGCTGGATCAGCCGGATGTGTACCTCAGACTGGGTGAAGCCGAAAGCTAGCGTTCTTAAGGGAATATTCGGTTGGTGAACTAAAAGACGACCTTTTTTACTTATTTATATACATGCCCCCAGATGATTTTCCTGCATTTGCAGTCCGGACATGCACTTTAGGGCATGCCTCCCAGAAAAAGGAACCCCTAACGGAACTATTCTGTCTGGAAGATGTTTCTTACTAACCATGTAATATAACATAACTAGTTAGGCACTTGCCTGATAAAGCACTAATGACCCCTACGCCTGGTCTCCATGCATACCCCAGTTCGTACATAACTGGTAGGGTATTCGGACACACTCCGGGCCGTCAGGTCCTGAGGTAGAAGCGAAAAGGTCGGCAATGACAAACGATCTACAATCCGGCTAGAAGGCATTACACATGTCAATTAACAATTACATAGTCACTCTGACTGATTGTATTCCTCTTCTATACCATCTAACAGGCTGTCTAATTTATAGTCCTGTTGGGAATACTTTGCGGCCAATTCTACTTGGCCGTATACTAAGCTTACAGGGATCTCCTTCCCATCAGGCCCCACACGTCCGACTTCGGCCATGTGGTTTGGGTCAGACCTCGTAAACCGGGTCTTCACCATGGCCCAGGCCTCCCTAGCACCTTGCCGGCAGGCCGATATCTTCCACAACCGGAAGCGCCGCCGAGCTCCCTTAAGCTTCTCCGCAAGCTCTCCAAGGCCCTCGGGCATGGAGTGGGACGGCCATAAGGCTTGGGCAACGCCTCGCATTGCCTGCCGAACTCGCTCGTGCAGTTGCAATAGCTCGGGAAGAAGGTCACCCGTAGAACCGGGCATCTCCTCTGCAGGACGACCTGTTAGCATACCTACAGACATTACTCTGTTAGTCGACTTCCTCGCCGAACTCTTTTTTCAAAAGATTCGCTTAAGCACTTACTAAATATGCCGCGTCGAAGCCGCTGATTCTCCTTAGTGGAGTCCGACAGCTGGCCACGAACATCTCTAAGTTCAACGTCCAGCTTGGTGTTGGCATCCTGAAGATCATTCTTCTCTCGCCTCACCTTTGTCAGCGTACTCTCACCGACCTTTAGCCAACGTAAGAGTTGTTGTCTCTCCAGATCGAGTCCGGCGCCATCTACAATATGATTTGTCAGATTTGCACCCATGCCGCAAAATACTAATCTTTCGAAGTGTATCTTACCAGAGGGGGTCTCCTTGGGCTCCCCTGCCGCGGCTAGTGCGGCCTCCAGTTGGGCTTTGCACTCTTCCAGCTCCTGGGACAGTACGGTATTCTTCTCTATAAGAACCTGCATAACAAATGATCCTTAAGTCAGTTACTCTAACTGTTTCAAGTCTCGGGGGCTACTGGTATATATATATATATATTTGACCAAAATTTTCTTACCCGTATGTCTTTTACATACTGCTCTGTGGCTCTGGCTAAACCATTTTGAGCGGCACGGAGGTACGCATCTCCCGAATTGAAGGCATCTAACACCTGTTGGGAGAAACAAGCGTCGCGAAGAACTGTCCGGCGACGCCTATGGTTCATGGCACTCTCCACCTCAGAATTCATGGCAGAAAGCCTGTCCGCATCCTCTGTCGGAGGAGCGTCCGGTGCGCGCCTTGTGCTCGCCTCTGCTTCTGGGCCAGACGTTAGAGCCTGGCTGGTGGAGGCGCGATTGGCAACCTCTCCGGATATAGTCCGGCGAGGTTTCTTCATCCTGAAGATAGCACGAACGTTAATATGCCCTGAAGAAATAACACCAGGGAAATAGAGGGTGCGCTATACCTTTGCACCGGCATCTCAGTCCGGACCACATTCCTTTTTACCCCACGGGGCCCTGCGGCCCCTCGTTGGCTAGCCGCTGTAGGTTCGGCCTCCCGCCTCGGAAATCTCCCCTGCAAAACGTGGTTGTCGTCAGAAAAACTGAAATACGTGAGAATGGAATCCTTCTCAAGGGGATGAGGCTCCGGTCTCTGTCACCTGGGAGGCCGGAATTAACCCTGGGTAATCAGCCGTAATGGCCACCAAGGTATTGTCCTTGCTTAGCTGATGGAACACCCCGTCAATAAGCTCCACCAATATGTCCAGATCCTCTTCGGAGTCCGGATCGAGGGACCGTTCTGGATCCTCGGGCTGTGGAGGACGGTTGTTTATATCCTTTACCTCCTGACGCAGTTCCTGCGTTGAAGTCATTAGACTATATACTTAATCATGGGAATATAAAACGAACGGGCAAGCACAATTGTCCACTTACCCAACTTGGAGGGTTGTACATAGTAAATCCTCCCTGTGGGTTGACGCGGCGGAATTCCTCCTCTTCTCCCTTGTACAAAGAGGATAAGATCTTTACTAGAGCGGCAGCTGAGGCTGGCCCCTTACGACCGTAACGAGTGGCGTCATCCTCCCCGTTAAAATCCCACATGGGGTGGCCTCTATATTGAAGCGGCTGCACCCCCCGCATGATGCATGCGTCCATGACTCCAATCATGGTTAGTCCAGAATGAGCCAATAGTCTTATCCGGCCCATCAGGTAAAGGACGTCTCTGTCGCTTTCTCTCTGAGAGCTCTGCGGACGCCAGCTCAAGCGTTTCTTTAATGGAGCATTGCTGAACTCAGGGAGACCGACCCGGATAGGGTCCGGTAGCGGGACATCATCTATATAAAACCATTCTGAAGGCCAGTCCTCGGACGCCTTCTTTGGGGTCCCGGATAGGTATCCGGTCCCGGCGATGTGCCACACTTAGGCTCCGCCCACTTGATATATAGACCCCTCTTGAGAACGGGGCACCAGGCAGAATATCCTCTTCCACAGCGCGAAATGAGCCTCAACACCCAAAAATTGCTCGCAAAGGGCGACGAAGCCCGCGATATGCAGTATAGAGGCGGGCGTGAGATTGTGCAGCTGGAGGCCGTAGAACTCCAGAAGCCCACAGAGAAACGGATGAACTGGAAATCCCAGTCCCCTTACTAGATAAGGGACGAAGCACACCGGCTCTCCCTTAGAGGGATTGGGGGTGCTCTCCGCTTGTTTTCCGCCATTATAGGTGGCGAGTCCGGCTCAGACCGGGACCATATAAGCCTGAGGGAGAAATCCCTTGGCCTGAAGCGACACTAACTCGCTGTGCGGGACGGAGCAACTCTCCCAGTCTCCGGGTTTAGGACTGGAAGGGCGAGGGGAGGAGCTGCGACGGCTGGCCATGTTGGAATGGACCTTTGCTGGAGGCGCTCTGATGATTACTCGCGGAGAGGAGAAGGAACACAGAATTTGGAGAAGAACCCGCCTTGCAATGCCGAAGACAATCTGCGCGCCGGATTCGTCGTCATTGAAGCCTGGTTCGGGGGCTACTGAGGGAGTCCTGGATTAGGGGGTGTTCGGATAGCCGGACTCAAGGACTATGAAGATACAAGATTGAAGACTTCGTCCCGTGTCCGGATGGGACTTTCCTTGGCGTGGAAGGCAAGCTTGGCGATGCGGATATTCAAGATCTCCTACCATTGTAACCGACTCTGTGTAACCCTAACCCTACCCGGTGTCTATATAAACCGGAGGGCTCTAGTCCATAGGACAACTTCATCATACAACAATCATACCATAGGCTAGCTTCTAGGGTTTAGCCTCCTTGATCTCGTGGTAGATCTACTCTTGTACGACATATATCATCAATATTAATCAAGCAGGAGTAGGGTTTTACCTCCATCGAGAGGGCCCGAACCTGGGTAAAAACATCGTGTCCCTTGTCTCCTGTTACCATCCGCCTAGACGCACAGTTCGGGACCCCCTACCCGAGATCCGCCGGTTTTGACACCGACAAGGAACAACTTGGAGATTTAGTTTGCGGAAAGCTTCACAAAGGTCCAGTTAGAAGGGATTGAGAATTAAGCTGTTGCAGTAAGCCTTCCTGCTCAAAGCATCTGCAATGATATTGGCCTTTCCTTGAGTATACTCAATACTCGGATTGTATTCTTGAATCATTTCAACCAAACGAGTCTGTCTGAGGTTGAGGTTGGGTTGAGTGAAGATGTACTTGAGGCTCTTATGATCTGTGAAGATGTCCACTTTCCTTCCCAACAAGAGATGTCTCCACGTTAATAATGCATGAACAACTGCCGCCAACTCAAGATCGTGAGTGGGATAGTTCCTTTTGTTGGGCTTCAACTGACGAGAGATATAAGCCACAACTTTCTTCTTTGCATTGACACATCACCGAGACCTTGTAAGGAGGCATCACATAAAACTTCAAATGGCTTGGATTCGTCAGGAGGAGTCAGGACAGGAGCTGTGACCAGCTTCTCTTTGAGGGTGTTGAAAGCAACGTCACATTCAGGCGTCCAGACATACTTGACATGCTTCTGGAGGAGGATGTAAAGAGGCTTTGCAATCTTAGAGAAATTCTCAGTGAATCTTCGACAATAACTTGCAAGCCCAAGAAAACTGCGGAGCTGCTTGACATTCTGAGGAGGTTCCCAATTCAAAATTGCAGACACCTTCTCGGGATTAATAGCGATGACCTTGGTGGAGATGATATGACCAAGGTAAAGAACTTCATCAAGCCAGAACTCACACTTGGAAAACTTCGCATAGAATTGATGCTCTCTGAGTTTGTCAAGCACCAATCTCAAATGCTTGGCATGATCCTCCTTATTCTTGGAAAAGACCAAGATATCATCGAGATACACCAGGACGAAATCATTTGTGTAAGGGTTGAAGATGAAGTTCATCATGCGAGAGAATGTTGGAGGAGAATTGACAAGGCCGAAAGACATGACAATATATGCATAAGAACCATAGCTTGTTCTGAATGTTGTCTTGGGGATATCTTGTTCACGAATGCGAATCTGACAATAACCCATACGGAGGTCGAGCTTGGAGAATACTTTGGCCCCCTTTAAGTTGCTCGAATAGCTCATTGATGTTGGCAAGTGGATACTTGTTCTTTATTGTCTTCTTGTTCAATGGACGATAGTCGATGCAGAGTCGTTCCGTTCCATCCTTCTTCTTGACAAAAAGAACACCACAACCCCATGGAGATGAACTCGGTCTGATCAGACCCATACGCTCTTGTTCATTGAGCTGTTTCTTCAACTCCTTCAACTCCTTTGGTCCAAGCTTGTAAGGACGCTTGAAAACAGGTTCTGTGTCAGGCTCAAGATCGATAACGAATTCAACTGGCCAGTGAGGAGGCATTCCCGCAAGCTCTTCTGGAAAGACGTCTTGGTATTCACAAACGACTAGAATCTGAGAGATGGCATTCAACTCGCCCTTCTCATTGAGAGAAAATAGTCCAATGGTTTCATCACGAGCGGCATAGATGATCACATCCTCAAAAGAGTGTGTCAATTGAATCTACCTGGCAGCACAATCAAGCTGAGCCTTGTGCTTAGAAAGAGAGTCCATGCCGAGAATTAGATCAATATCCGAGTCAACAAGAACAATTGGAGAAGACAGAAATTCATAGTTTGCCATCTTGATAACGGAATCCCGAACGAATACTCGATAAGTCATTTGTCGAGCCGGAGAAACAATAGACAATTGTCTCAGCAATACTTGAGTAACCAAATCATGCATAGCCACAAAAGATCTTGAAATGAAAGAATGCGATGCACCAGAATCGAATAAGACTTTTGCAGGAAAGTCATTAACAGGAAGATTACCCACGATCACTTCTGAAGAATCCTATGCCTGAGCTGCGTTCATCATGTTCACCTTAGCATGCTTGGGATTATGCTTGACCAGTTCATTGCTTGAAGATCTCACAGGAGGAGGAGGCAGAAGGCGCCTTTGGTTGAAGCACTTGTTTGCATAGTGCCCTTTGTACTGACACTTGTTGCAAGCAACCTCTGAGAACGGATGATGATAAGGAGCACTCGACCTTGGAGTTTGAGACTGAGCTTTGTTCTGATAGACTGGGTTGGGTGGGTGGGAAGATCCATAGCCACCTTTGCTCGTTTGCTGGTTGGGATGACAAAACGGAGGAGGAGGCAAACAGAACTTCTATTGCTTAGCTGCCACTTGTGATGAAGAAGAAGATTGAACTGCATCCCTAACTCTCTTCTTAGATGCCTCACACTTGAGCTGAGCAGCTTCTTGCTTTAGTGCCATGTTATACAATTGATCGAACGTGGTCGGCTCAAGAAGCACGAGAGCTAACTGCAGATCCTCTCTGAGGCCACCTCTTAATTGATACATCATACTCTTTTCATCAGGAACGTCTTGTTTAGCGAAGCGAGCAAGTTTCTGAAACTGGATATTGTATTGATACATGGACATGCTGCCTTGCTTGAGATTGAGGAACTCCTCACGCTTTCTCTCATCAACACTTGGTGGGATGTGATGAGCTTTTAAGTCTCGGCGGAAATCATCCCAGGTAATCACACGACCTCCTCTAGAATATCTGTATTGTTGATACCACTCACCAGCTTGGTCCTTGAGTTGAAACGAAGCAAGCTTGACAAAGTCCTCAGGCCTGACATTGCTACATTCAAAATGCTTGCAAATGTCCACGAGCTAATCGTAGGCGTCTGTGGCCTCGACACACTTGCTGAGAGACTTAGGCTGGTTTGTGAGGAACTGGTTGAGGGTAGCAAACTGAGGCTGATTGTTGCCTTGGCCTTGATTTCCTTGGTTTCCTTTCCCTTGGTTGCGCTCTTGCAAGAGTTGCAAAACCCTCTGTGTGTTGGTGTTGGTGGCTGCCATGACAGCTTGCCATGCCTCCGGAGGTGGAGGTGGTGGCGGAGGGTTCGACTAATCCCCATCATTGCGGTCCGGATTCTGACGCGTTGGAGGAGCCATCTTGAAGAGGGTGACATCCGTTAGAATTTCGAAAGACAGATATTCAAGCTGAATCAATGGATCGAAATTGCAACATGCAATCTTCACAATAAACATTCGAACAAGGATGAACGAATGAATTCCAAAGTAAATCATCCCACGTCCATAAGGGTGAGAAGCCACTTAGATAAAGGTAGATGAATAAAGCAACAAGGTATGAATATGAACAAATAAGTGGTAAGGATTACCCAAACACAAACCAAATATCTGCGGGAAGAAACACTAGAGCTACTTGAATTCCCACCTATAAAACTCCTGAAACTTTCTGGTTATGAAAGCAGGTCTTGGGGATACAAGGGAAGCAAAATATCTCACCCAAACTAACTATTCCTACATCCAGCTGTATCCATCCTTCAACACATAACCAAGAAACCTTCGGAAATCATGTACCTCAACCTTTGAAAAGCATCTGCTATACGAGTTATGGCAATACTCCCGAACTCCCGCCCCAGTACTGGGTGGCGTCGAGGTTATCTCACCAACAACTGCATAAAAGAGATTTTCGATGTCGGCGAACTCAGGCATTCCAGAACTGCCACGATAATATTGTGACGACAACACCTCGGAGCTCAACTCCCCGGGATGCTGCCACAACCCCTAAATGTCAGGAGGCACCAAGAACAATGTTCTCGTCACAAGACTATCGACATGATTCTAAGATACCCGCGTGACCCTAAATTTTTTTCGTGAAATTTGAGGAGAGGAGAGTCAAAACTTCTACGTCGGGAGGCCACACCAGAGCGACGAAGGGACTGAGGAGTAAAAGAATCCAACTCTCCGATATAAATAATCCTAAGACTCAAAACATTTTATTCTAGACTCAACAATGTCAGCGATTCGATCAAGCAGGGGGCTCCTAAGTCGGGGATGGCTCTGATTACCAACTTGTCACACCCACAATGCGGCTATATCTCCCACGTGTCGGGGCACGACTTAGAGGCATAGCCGCATGGTAGGCTTGTCGCAAGAGGGGTAATCTGCACAAATCCCATGTACTAAATAAGAGAGAGATAAAGAGTTGGCTTACAATCGCCACTTCACACAATACATAAATAATCCATACATCATCCAAGGTACAAACAAAGGTCTGACTACGGAACCAAAATAAAGGAAGACAACCCCAAATGCTAGATACCCGGTCGTCCCAACTGGGCTCCACTACTGATCATCTGGAATAGAAACATAGTAATAGCCTGAATCCTTGTCAAAATCCCACTTGAGTTCGGTAGCATCACTTGCACTTGTATCCTCGGCACCTGCAACCGTTTGGAAGTATCCCTGAGTCACGAGGACTCAGCAATCTCACACCCGTGAGATCAAGACTATTTAAGCTTATGGGTAGGAGAGGGTAGTGAGGTGGAGCTGCAGCAAGCACTAAGCATATATGGTGGCTATATCGCAAATAAGAGCGAGAAGAGAAGCAACGCAATGGTCGAGAAGCTAGAAGTGATCAAGAAGTTATCCTGAAACTACTTATGATTAAGCATAACACCAGGTCGTGTTCACTTCCCGGACTCCGCCGAAAAGAGACCATCACGACTACACACACGGTTGATTCATTTTAATTAAGTTGAGTGTCAAGTTCTCTACAACGGGATATTAACAAATTCCCATCTACCACATAACCGCGTGCATGACTCTCGAAAGTTTATACCCTGCAGGGGTGTCCCAACCTAGACCATCACAATCTCTCATGGTCAACGAAGGATATTCCTTCTCCCGAGAAGACCCAATCAGTGTCGGAATCCTGGTTACAAGACATTTCTACAATGGTAAAACAAGACCAGCAAGACCACCAGACTGTGCCGACAAATCCCGATAGGTGCTGCACATATCTCGTTCTCGGGGCACACCGGATGAGCAATCCGTACAACTAAAACCAACCCTCAAGTTTCCCCGAGATGGCACTGCAATGGGCTCTAGTTTGGACCAACACTTAGAGGAGCACTGGTCCCGGGGGGGGTTAAAATAAAGATGACCCTCGGGCTCACAAAAACCCAAGGGAAAAGGCTTAGGTGGAAAATGTTAAAACCAAGGTTGGGCCTTGCTGGAGGAGTTTTATTCAAAGCGAAGTGTCAAGGGGTTTCCATAACACCCAACCGCGTAAGGAACGCAAAATCAAGAAACATAACACCGGTATGACAGAAACTAAGGCGGCCAGAGTGGAACAAAACACCAGGCATAAGGCCGAGCCTTCCATCCTTTACCAAGTATATAGATGCATTAAAGTAAATAATATATAATAATGATATCCCAACAAATCCATGTTCCAACATGGAACAAACTTCCACTTCACCTGGAACTAGCAACGCTATAAGAGGGGCTGAGCAAAAGCGGTAACATAGCCAAACAACGGTTTGCTCAGAAGGTGGGTTAGATGTTTGACATGGCAATATGGGAGGCATGATATATCAAGTGGTAGGTAGTGCGACATAGCGATAGAACGAACAACTAGCAAAGCAAAGATAGAAGTGATTTGGAGGGTATGGTCATCTTGCCTGCAAAGTACTCAGAGTTATCGAAAGCTTGATCCTCGTTAGCGTACTCAACAGGTTCCTCGTTCACGTACTCGTCTCCCGGCTCTACCCAAAGCAAGAACACAAGCAAAGGACCAACAATCAATCACGGTGCAATGCACAAGCAACATGATGCAATACATCGCATGATATGCAAGATATGATATGCAATGCATATGCGTGCTCCGGAAGGGAAATAATGAACAATGCATCAACTTGGCAAACCAAGTATGCCGCTAGAAAATGAGATGATTTCGGTTGAAATCGATATAAAGATCACCAGAAACGGATGCACGGTTTGCAAATGGCAAACAAAACAAGAATGACACAATTCTGCGATTAACAGCATGATGCCATCTAGAATGCAACAAGAAACTAAGCTACTGCACTCCAACATAGCAACAAATCATATGGCAGTGATGTACAAGAGATGCTTGACAAAACATGAGCACTGAGCTACGGCTAAATCACATTATAACAGGTTTAAACAAGCATGGCAAAAGTGCAAAGGATATTAGCTTCACAGACTTAGTGAAAATACTAACATGCCAAAAACAACATCAGGAAGCAATGTTTAGAGTAAGAAAACAACATACTACAGGTACATACCATAGAAAATCAAGGCATTGCATGATTCTACTAAAAGCATAGATCAAATGACCCTTACTGATGATGTGCCAAAAAGACACACAAGATATAATAGCACCCATGTAAACATAGCAAGTGTTATTAACAGTTTCAGACATAGCAGAAAAACAGAGCATGGCATAAACAGATTTACGATAGCTAATTTGTGAGCTCATTCCACTCACCACAAAGCATTGCATGACCATATAAGCATATCAACAGCAATATGACATGTTCATGAAGCTAACCATGGAAAGAGCAAGTTTATATGATGCATGGATCACTAGCAACAACCATGACAATATTGATTAACATGTTAACATTCCGCCAGGACCATTTTATAGCAAAAGCAGAGCAAGAAAATGACATGCTAGAGCACTCCACAATTTCAAACAGGGGCACGGATGGATAGAGCATAACCACATGTTCAAAACATCCTCACTGAAGTATCCCAAAATAAGCATGGATCGCATTGTAGCATCAAGTTTACATGGCATCAAAATAAAAGTAGGGAAAGACTTAGCAAAATCCTAAGTCCTTGAAAACAACAATATCATGAAGCCTAGTTTGCATGCTTGTGCTAGTCACCACAATCATCACAAAAATACAAGACAAGCACCTATGTAAAAGATGACATGGTTTAGTTCAAGATACATGTTGGCCTCAAGCTCATATGACGCACACATCAAATGCAATAGAAAATGACCAATCACCATGATCTGATAAGTACCAGCAGTTAACAATTTATAGCACTCTTGCATCAATGAAAAGGGCATGAAAATGGGTAGTATCATGCATGGAAATGCTACTTGCATGAAGAGCTCAAAGAGACGAACAATTCTACATATCATATGCATCATTTGGAGCCACGGTAACCGAGATACGACATGATGAATAGGGCATAAAAATGTCATAGAAAAGGACTTAGAAGAATTTCTCTCCCTCTGGATCTAGGGTTAGCTCTTCACGGTTTTCGAGGATCGCCGGAGAAAACCCGCCGGAGTTGAAGGAGGTGGCCGGAGCTTCACCGGAAGAGGGCCGGTGAGGGTCGAGGCGCCGGATCGGTCGGGGTCGGCGGCGGAGGCGCGCGGTGGAGCAGCGGCGAGGCGGACGATGCCGGCGAGGTGGCGCGGTGGCGGGAGAGGACCGACGACGGCGGAGCGGGTGGACGGCGGCGGCGGCTGGCGCCCCGAGTGTGTGGGCGGGCGGCATGGCCGGATCGGGCCCGGAGGGCCTCGGCGGGCCGTCGCAACGAAGTGGGGTGCGGCGCCTCGGCCAATGGCGTGCTGCCACATGGCACCGGAGGAGGCGGCGGACATGTCCGTCGGTGGGGAAGAAACGTCTGGCGGCGCGAGGGGAGCGGTGCTAGGGTTTCGTCCGCTAATTTTCGGAGGGATGCACCTATTTATAGGTAGAGGGAGTTTGGAGTGTCCAAATGAGGTGTAGTTTTCGCGCACATGATCGTGATCCGACGACGGAGGACATGGGGATGGTTTAGATGGGTCATTGGGCCGTTTTGGAGGGGTGTTGCGCTGAAATACAAAAGAGGCTTTTGCGGTTACCCGGTTAACCGTTGGAGCATCAAATGGCCTCCAAATGGAACGAAATTTGACAAGCGGTCTAGCGGTGATGTAGAAGGCCACTTGACAAAACTCGGTCCATTCCGAGAACGTTTAACACCCGCTCACGAAAAGAGACAAGAGGGGTGTGCCGGTGCACGTGGGAGTGTCGGATTGAGAAAGGGACAACGGGAAAAATGCTCGGATGCACGAGACGAACACGAATGCAAATGCGATGCACATGATGGCATGATAAGAAATGCATGACATGAACAAAATGCAAAACGAAGACAAACCCAACCACGAAGGGAATCTCATAACTTAAAGTCGAAAATGGCAAGAGTCGGAGTTACAAATATGGCAAGTTACATCCGGGGTGTTGCAGTAGGTTTTATATATTTTTGATTTTTTTAGATTAATGGTGCTCATTTGACCTTGATCGTGCCAGCTAGGTTTTTTTCATGAAAATGACCATAGACCAAGTTTAGTATTTTTCCTCGTTAGTGTGTCTTCTAAAATGATGAACGACAAAGGTTTCATATTTTTCGATTTTTTTTAAATTAGTAATGCTCAGTCAAAGCCTTTGAAACCCCGTTGACCAGCTCAAAACCCATCTAAACCCTGGGGGGTTTCGCCTAACCCTAGCTTTGGACGTCAGCCGTCCGATCATACCTTGGCGCTAAGCGATAGCCCTCAGATGTGGTCTTCTAGAAGGAATTCGGTGGGCAGGCTACGTGAAGGCACCACGTCATTGGATCACAAGGACGGCTCGGCATCGTTGGTTGGGTCGCCGCTCGCCCACTACTGACTCTGCAAAAAAAAGTTGTTATTGATCCCAAAAGGAAACCAAACTCTGGTTGGGCCGTTGAATGGCGTCCTTTTTTTGCATCATTTTCTCTGTTTTTTGTGAACGTGTTGGCTCTGGTTTTGTGCATCATTTGAAATTACACAAAAGTTGACATTGCGTAGAAAAGTTAGTTCTTTTTATTCTATACAAGTGCAAAATGACCAAATTTGTAAGGGCCAAAATTTATTTTTATCATGCAAAATGGCCACAAACTATTCAAAAATTGTCCTATGCAAAAATGATGACAAACTATTCAAAAAATTGTCCTATCATGCAAAATGGCCACAAACCAGGGCCACAAACTATTCAGAAAATTTCCTATTCAAAAATTGTTTCTTTTTGTTCATATAATATATATGACCACGGATTCCCATGTGTGCAATTAGCTTATTTTTCTTCTTCTTTTCAAACCAGCGTTTCCCACGCGTGTACACTCCCGATTCTGTGGTGGGTTTGAAAATGGGCTACTTCACATTTGACCCCGTTATTGCCATGGCCAAATAAAACGTAGCACTACAGCTATTTAAGCCACCCTCTGCCTCTGCCCACCCTCATCCATCTCCCAGCCTCTGGCATCTGCCCTTCTTGCTCTTTGACCCCTTCTCGTTCTTCTGCATATCCCTCAGCCATGCAGTACACCGGACCAACCTACCGCTTCCCACCCATCGTGCCGGAGAGGCTCCACCCTACCGGCGTGTACGTTTATCGCACACTACGTGTGTGGCTGATATCAAGGTTGTGACGCCCCCGATTTAATCGTACACCAATCATACACGCAAACGTGTACGATCAAGATCAGGGACTCACGGGAAGATATCACAACACAACTCTACAAATAAAATAAGTCATACAAGCATCATATTACAAGCCAGGGGCCTCGAGGGCTCGAATACAAGAGCTCGATCATAGACGAGTCAGCGGAAGCAACAATATCTGAGCACAGACATAAGTTAAACAAGTTTGCCTTAAGAAGGCTAGCACAAACTGGGATACAGATCGAAAGAGGCGCAGACCTCCTGCCTGGGATCCTCCTAACTACTGCTGGTTGTCGTCAGCGGGCATCACGTAGTAGTAGGCACCTCCGGTGTAGTAGGGGTCGTCGTCGACGGTGGCGTCTGGATCCTGGGCTCCAACATCTGGTTGCGACAACCAGGAAGAAGGAAAAGGGGGAAAGGAGGGAGAAAGCAACCGTGAGTACTCATCCAAAGTACTCGCAAGCAAGGAGCTACACTACATATGTATGCATTGGTATCAGCTGGAATAAGGCTATCATAGGTGGACTGAACTGCAGAATGCCGGAATAAGAGGGGGATAGCTAGTCCTTTCGAAGACTACGCTTCTGGCAGCCTCCGTCTTGCAGCATGTAGAAGAGAGTAGACTGAAGTCCTCCAAGTAGCATCGCATAGCATAACCCTAACCGATGATCCTCCCCTCGTCGCCCTGTGAGAGAGCGATCATCGGTTGTATCTGGCACTTGGAAGGGTGTGTTTTATTACGTATCCGGTTCTAGTTGTCATAAGGTCAAGGTACAACTCCAAGTCGTCCTGTTACCGAAGATCACGGCTATTCGAATAGATTAACTTCCCTGCAGGGGTGCACCACATACCCCAACACGCTCGATCCCATTTGGCCGGACACACTTTCCTGGGTCATGCTCGGCCTCGGCAGATCAACACGTCGCAGCCCCACCTAGGCACAACAGAGAGGTCAGCACGCCGGTCTAAACCTAAGCGCACAGGGGTCTGGGCCCATCGCCCTTAGCACACCTGCACGTTGCGTACGCGGCCGGAAGCAGAACTAGCCCCCTTAATACAAGAGCAGGCTTACGTTCCAATCCGGCGCGCGCCACTCAGTCGCTGACGTCACAAAGGCTTCGGCTGATACCACGACGCCGGGATACCCATAACTACTCCCGCGTAGATGGTTAGTGCGTATAGACCAAATGGCCAAACTCAGATCAAATACCCAGATCTCGTTAAGCGTGTTAAGTATCCGCGAACGTCGACCAGGGCCAGGCCCACCTCTCTCCTAGGTGGTCGGAACCTGCCCTGTCGCTCCGCCTCAAAGATCCACTCGCGGGTGCTCCTCAAGCCGACCCGTCTTTAGTCACCACATGTATCATGTATAAAGTATATAGTATATACCCGTGATCAACTCCCGAGTGATCACGGCCCGATAGTATAGCCTGGCAGACGGACAAGGATGTAGGGCCACTGATGATAAACTAGCATCCTATACTAAGCATTAGGATTGCAGGTAAAGGTAACAACAGTAGTAGCAAGGACAGGCTATGCATCAAGATAGGATTAACGGGAAGCAGTAACATGCTACCCTACTCTAATGCAAGCAGTATAGAGAAGAGTAGGCGATATCTGGTGATCAAAGGGGGGGCTTGCATGGTTGCTCTGGCAAGAGCGAGGGGTCGTCAACTCTGTAGTCGTACGGGGTAGCAGCGGTGTCGGTCTCGGTGTCTAGCGAGAGAAGAGGGGGGAGAAACAATAAGTATTTAAGCAAACAGATGCATAGCGATGCATGACATGACAAGTAGCGGTGCTAGGGGTGCCCTATCGCGGTATGAGGTGATACCGGTGAAGGGGGGGAAACATCCGGGAGAGTATCCCCGGTGTTTCGCGTTTTCGCACAGATGAAACAGAGGGGGAAAGTTGCGTGTTCGCTATGCTAGGGATGTGTGGCGGATAAACGGGCTGCGTATTCAAATTCGTCTCGTCGTTCTGAGCAACTTTCATATACAAAGTTTTTCCATCTGAGCTGTGGTTTATTTTATATTAATTTTAAAAGAATTAAATCATTTTTAAGATTTAATTAATTAATTTAATTCAACATTATCCAGAATAGTGTTTGCTGACGTCATCATGACGTCAGCAGTTGACTTGGTCAACCTGACAGGTGGGTCCCGTTTGTCATTGACTGTTTAAACTAATTAGGGTTTAATTAAGCTAACTAGTTAATTAGGTTAATTAAACATGATTAATTAACTTAATTAATTAATTAATTTAATTATTATTTATTTATTTTTAATTCTTTTTTTATTATTATTATTTTTAATCATTTTGGGCGTGGGCCCTGTTCGTCATAGGCCCAGGGGGGCTTATCGGGCGCGGGTTAACGGGGATGGAGCGGAGTAGAGCCACGGGGCTCGCGGGCGCGAGCGCCAGCGGCCAGGGGCTGTGCGGGCGGCGACCCGAGCAGGGCTGGGGCACCAGCACCACAGCAGGCGGCGGGGCGGCCAAGCAGCGCCATGGCACGGGCGCGGAGGTGGAGGTGGTGAGCGCGGTGGCTACGGGCGCAGGCCTCGCGGGGCCATGGTGAGGTCGAGGCGAGGCGACGGCGCAGAGCAAGCAAGGCAGCAGCAGCCAGCGGCAACAACGGCACGAGAAAGAGGCGCCAGCGGACAGGCAGGTGCGGGCGTGGTCGGGCACGCGTGCGGTCGGCGCGGGCCACTAAGGCCGGGCTGGAGCCGAGCGCGGGGGGCGGACAAGAGGGGCACGGCCGTGGGCGCATCCAGGGGCACCGAGGTGGTGCGCGTGCGGCGAGGGCGGCCCGGGGCGTGAGCTCCGGCACGCGGGCGCTGCGGGGTGGGGGGGAAACGGCACCGGTGACAGAGAAGGGAAGGAAGGGAGCTCACGGTGGGGAGTAGGGACCGTGGCAGTGGGCTCGACGGAGGTCAGGGGAAGTCCGACGAGGGAGATCCGGCGACGGGCGGCGTTAGTCCGGCGACGACGGGGTCTCGAGGTCGTGCTCGTGGTCGAAGAAGAGGTAGCAGACGATGGCGTCCGGCGTCGGTGAGGCGGGCGCAGTCCGGTGGGGAGGAGGATGGGGATGCGGTGCAGGAGGTTGGGAGCCGCGAGGAGGAGGCCGGGGGTGGCGGTTGCCGGCGCCGGCGGGCGGCGGCCTCAGGGGTGCGGCGGCTCGGGTGCCTGCTCCACCGAGTGTGCGTGCGTGCGTGTGTGTGGCGGCGGAGTGGGAGGATGAGGGAGACGTGGGGATGGGGGGGAGTGGGTGGACCGATCTAGGTCACCGGGGGAGTGGGGTGGGTTGTAGGCGTGGTTGGGCCGGGGGAGGGAGTTGGGTCGGCCTGGCTGGGCCATGGCCCAGTTGGGCCGAGCGGGAGTTCTTTCTATTTTTTTGTTTTTGTTTTTTTACTTATTCCTTTTCTGTTATATTTTGTTCCTCTTTTTTTTTGTAAAGTACCAAAATGACCTCGAAATTAGTACTACCACTAAACCCACTACCATATAAAGTTTAGACCCTAAATAGAATAGTTTAACATTTTTATTAATTATAAAAGGCATTTCAATAATTATTTCGCTACACTTTTATTCACTTTAGAGTATTTAAAGATTTTATAAAAGTGGGGTTTCTTCACCAAGATTTAATATGGATTATTTGGCTCACTCCGAACATTTTAGTTTTAATATTTGAAAAATTTTATTGTTTGCTTGATTTTGAATTTGAATTCGAACCGTTTTCGAACTAACGCGAGATTACCAACAGTAATCAAGGTGACGTGGCATCATTAGGAGAGGTTCACTGTAGCCTAATTATCCGGGCGTCACAAAGGTTGAGGACCACAAGGAACTTCACCGAGTTCTTCCTCCCGTCCGGCTACCACCACCTCCCGCAGGGGTCTCCAATGATGTTCCGCGTCGACAAGGTCATCCAAAACTGGGTGGTGGTTGCTCTCCTTGCCCACTTCACCAACATATTTGACGCCTTCTACCTCCTTGGCCGGGTGTTTTGGTGTGCCTCCAAGTTCATTGCTTTCACCATCCACAACAGGTTCACGGAGTACACCAACATCTTCCCCACCGTGACACGCATGCACACTCTTCTGTACCCCATAGACAACGCCTTGGAGGAGCAGTGAAAAGGGCGCCCGGAGGAGGAGCGAGGTGGAAGGCGACGGCTAGGGTTCTAAACCCTCTATCTTCTTTTTAGTCTATGTTATGTTAAGTTGTAATTGAACTATGTTGGAGTTTCTATGGGCTTGTTGGCCCTTTTATTAAGTTCTATTCTTAAGTTTTCTATCTATTGTATTATTAAATTCTTCCTCGTTTGAACTATGTGATCGTGTTATGGGCATGTTGGCCCTATCTACATATTGGGACTACATATTTGTTGATTATTTTCTTAGAGAACTCGCTTTGTTAGTAGGGTTCCCTTGTTAGTACCACCTAGTGCATGCAGCCACAACGAACACTTCTCTTTTTTTACACAAGGCACAAAAAGGTAGCCACCTAGCTAGAAGAGAGGAACTAGCGGCGGTGGCTGTCGCTACATCTGTGGTGGCTGGCGTGCAAGAAAGTTGCTCGGTCAGTGCATCATGGCGGACGCATCAGCGCATGCAGGCTCATTCGGCGCATGCAAGCTCGGTCGGCGCATCGGGCCATCGTGGCATCGGCGCATGCAGGCTCGATCGATGCAGGCAGGCAGGCTTTGCCGGGTGCATGCTAAGCAGGCTTCTATCCTGGCGGCATGCACGGGCATTCAATGCAATGGACGACCCAACGAAACCACGGCCCAAATGTCCAACAACGACACCACCCAATGCAGCCCCACTTGTCAGGTCCGACGGACGACACAGTCGAGTGCAGCCCCACTCGTCAGAGTTAATGGTCAAGCCTTTGACCTGAAGGCAACGTTCATTGTGACCAGTTCTCAGGGTTTCTGGCAAGGGAGTGGGGAAAATTGAGCAAAAGTTAAGAGCGCGGGGATGAATGAGTAGAGCTAAGGAACCAGGGGGACAGATGTAAAAAACCCTATTAATTAAGCCTGTGCTGACTTGATGCATTAATTGTTTTGGTATGTACATATATTAACACTTCTTTCTTCTTTCAGCCCTCCAGATCGAGCCAAACTTCCATAGGGAAACCAGGCCCGAAGAAAATTTTGCGCCAAGATGAAAGGTTCACGATCAGAGAAATCGCAAAAGATGGCTAACCGATTTCTCCCAAGCGGACCCAGGACGCATTCGTACATCAATGTGGAGTTGTTGTTAGGGATAGCGTCCAAGAATGGAATAAGCCGAAGGACCCTAAAGCTTCTTATATCCAGGATAGACAGAAAGATGATCTTTGGACCTCGCTGATGATAAATTTTAGCCTACCGCTAGAGGAGGAGCCGCATAACCCAGTTAGAGAGCAAAAGGTCAAGGCGTTTGCTCTTAAGAAGATGGCAGAACTATTCAGGAACTAGAAGAAAGAGTTAAACTCAAAGTTTGTCGACAAATGAAAGACTCCAAAATTCATTGGTCTATATGAGAAGATAAGAGGTCACAGGCCTGCATTTGTGGCCTACAACAAATCGGAGAAGGGTAACAAAAGGCCACTAGCAAACAAGCAAAATGCTGCAAAGAAGTTGTATCACCATCACACGGGGTCAGGTGGCTACTACAAAGCCTGGCTGTTGTGGGACAAAGCTGAGCAAGACCTGCTTGCTAAAGGGGTCCAACCAGCGCCATTGTACTGGCCAGATTGTTCAAGGACTTTGTTCTTTAGGGTTGGGGAACTTTGGACCTGGAAACAGGGGAGTGTCATTGGACAGACGAGCAACTTGCAATACCCATCAACCAGATTTAGGCAGCAATCATGGCAGCGCAAGAAGGGATGGTCATTCCCGATAGAGAGAAGGACGGGCTGACAGAGGCCCTCGGGAATCCTGAGTACCCTGGACAAACACGAGGCACACCAGGCTCCGTTCTGTGGGTGCATGGGTTTCCTAGCATTGATGGTTACAGAAGCCGAGAGAAAAAGAGGAAAGTGGAAGCAACGGAAATACATAGGCTCAGTGCAACACTAGCAATGCTAGAGGAACTTGAAAGCATGCGAGATACCAGCCAACCATCTCAGCAGCACGAAGATCCTTGCTTCGATGCTGCCCTAGAAGCTACCCCACCATCTTAGTGGAGAAGAAGTGTGGCATCCACGAACCTCGTTCAGCCTGATTTCACGGCTCCTCGCTACCCCGTGGATAGTATCATGGAGGCTGAACATTGTGAGCTAATGATGAAATGCCAGAACCTGACTTTGAAGGCAGCGGTCGGCTCTATTGCACCTCCTCAAGATGAGGGAACTTTTCATTGCCGTCCGAATCCACATGGCTATGTTGTTGTGACGGTGGATGAAATAATAGAGGGATTTGAGGACCTGGAGGTTGACTACCCTACAGGTGATGGGGAGAATCATCTGGAATATGCTTTAAGGAGTACATGTCTATGGACAAATGAGTACATCAAGCTTCCAAACTGGATGCCTCCTCCCCCGCCGCGTCAAGGCCCTCTACCTCCTCCTCCTCCTCCGGCAAGTGATCAGGGCACTCCGCCTCCTCCATCGCGTTAGGGACTCTGCCTCCTCTGGCACGTCGGAGCCCTCCGCCTCCTCCGGCACGTCAGAGCACTCCGGCTCCTCCTCCACCTCGTGCAACATGTCAGTGGACTCCGCCGCGTTAGCAATGGCGGAAGAGAGACGCCGCCGCTCTGGTGGCTAGCCATACAAGAGGCATGAAGAAATTCAAAGCTGGTCCAAGCCTGAAGCGATGATGTACAGTTTGAAATGTTAGAGGTAGTAGAGATCTTCAGATATGAGTACGAGAAGCCTCTCGTCAAACCTGATCCTCCTCCTCTAACAACGATGATGCGAAGATTGCATGAATGGTATATGGATACCTGCAGGAAGTCTGGGAAGGATAGTTTGATGGTGAGAATTAAAGAGGAGCACGACTTCATTGGAGTCGACCTAATGCCTGTTGAGTTGACCTGATACCTGTTGAATTTGTGGAGTTATTTCAGTTATCCAATCAAGACTCCTTCGACAAACAACTCATGACTTGCTACTGTCTGTAACTATTACTTCTGTAATTAAGTCTCTATAGCTCAGTTTTCATTTCATGTATATATAATTATCCTCACTATATTATGCAGATTGAAGATCGTGAATGTAAAATAGGAAAAATCTATGACATTGAGTTCACTAGCCCAAATACCGTAAATGAATGGTCGGTTCAAAAGAGAGTCAAAGATACTGAGGACAACTTGCTACAATCGTTACTTCGACATCAAAACAAAGGGAAAATACTCTTTCCTTACACCTTCAAGTGGGTGTTACTATCTTGTGCATATTTGGTTTCGCTTACTTGATGTTATAGTAATGTAATTGATGAGTTATGCGTGCGCAGGTTCCACTTTATTCGGCTAGAGATTAATCTTGACTGAGGAGTAGTAATTGTCTAAGACTCGAGACATAAAGATCCCCAAGAGTATGCGGACATGACTGCAGTGCTCTAGAAGTAGTTCAATTGATCATTATCGCACCATATCAGCAACTTTCGTTCATTTGCTGATATTAAGTAATCATTTCCTTTTCCTGGCAAGGTTTACAAATAGTTCACCGGAATGGTTCCGGGTATGCAAAAGGAGCTGCGATTTACACACCCCGAAGTAAGTAGTACTAGCTAGTTCTGCGCATCCCTCATTGATTCTTCTTTCATCAATACCATTATCATGCTTCATTATCGGTTTGATTGAACTCTATTCTCATAAAGTGCTTGTGGCAGGAAGGCGGGAATAATTTATGTGGATACTACGTTTGCAAGTTCATCCGCCACTTGACCTCTGAGCGGGGCTACTCTAACAAACAATATGAAGTACGTAAACAAAATTAACAATTTTGTTTTATTACCATCAATTGTGTTGAGTACCATTCATATATATATATTGACCCCCTTTAAATTAGATGTGGCCGATGCGGGATGAACTCCTACCACATGATTGCATACGAGGAATTTAAGAGGAATTGACGGGATTCTTTCTTGACCACGTCATACATAAAGATGGAGAATACCATGTGGAAATTGAAATGGATTGATGTTAGGGACTATAAGAGATGTTATATTTTATATATGTAGTAGCGTCGGATAGATATACGAAAACTTGTTCGACCAATCTCGGAGAAAGAGAGGTCACTTCTCTCTGTATATGTTCAGGACAATCTTCTATAATTAATGGTTCATTCATTTGCTTACTAGCTAGCGTGTCGAGTTCTCTCTATATGTATAGTAGCTAGTGTCGACCAAGGACGGAGAAAGAGAGGTTACATCTCTCTATTAGCTAGCTACCACAATATGAAACCCCTAAATTAACCCTCCAAAACCCCTAACCCCCCCCCCCTTGAAAAAACCCCAGCGCCCGCGAGCTGCTGACGCGTGGCTGCCTTTTGGTCCTGGTTGGTGTTACCAACCGGGACTAAAGGTCCTCTTGCTTGGGCACCCTGCAGCGGCTACGTGGAGCCCCTTCTGTCCCGGTTCATAAGCAAACCGGGACTAAAGGTTTTGGGCTTTAGTCCGGTTTGTGTTGTCCCGGTTCCAAAACCGGGAATAAAGGCCCTCTGGAATGGGACTAGTACCATGTTTTCTACTAGTATTCCAGGTGCTTGGCAACAACTTTAGATTGTAGCTACTACCATGCCACGGCCTTCTTCGTATCATCTACTTCATCGTTCTTGTTAACCATGACGTGTTGCACGTCTTTTGGTTGTTCCTGCTGCACTGCCAGGGCATTGATGACAACATTAGATTATTGTTTCTAGTGCCAAACACTTGCAGTATTGTCATCATTTGAGAATCCTAAGTTTCCCTACATACAAAATTTATAGAGGTTACAACTTATACAATAATTCCAAATTGTACATGCATCTACCAGAGTATACAGTGGTTGGGTGAAGAAAGATAGTCTAACTAATTAAGAAAGTGTTTACATAAAAGAGTTGAGCTACTTACCGGTTGTCCCCGCTTTCTCTTCAATGTTCTTGAGCTTGGGGTTGCATCTGAAGTTAGAGACATGAGTTTTTTGAACTCTTCATGTACCATTTGTATACCCTTAGCTACTGCTTCAAGTTGATCACAATAATTTTCCATCCATAATGTATTTGAGGACATTAGACTGCACGCAATTTACATTATATATGCATTGTTGCAACAAGTAAACATATTCTAACCATAGCTGTAGAGCTTGCAACAACAATGTCCTCTACATCTGTAGTGGTGACCTGATCTGCATCTTTTTGTTAACTTTAAGTATCACTGTCACGGTCTATCAGGTCTTCTTGATGGTTTAGGCAGCGAACATGACCTCTGACATTTGAGAACACATGGAAATCTGTGAGCCGACTTAGAAAGCAAGGTACAAAGTTAGAAAACTCTTCATTTTTATACATGTTATCCTTTCCATGCCTTCACTAATGTTCTCTAAATTGTGTAAAAATTATGCCTTGCTTAAAGTAGGTACAGTACGAGACAGCGATAAATTTTAAATATGGGTGCCATAATGGTTAAACATTCGCGTACTTCCACTAAGATGAAGAATATGAACTAGTAATAAGAACTTAGCTAGATTGACCATCATGCTTAGCCCGAATAGAACCCCAGATGTTGTAAAAACAATAGCAACATCTTTCACATGAAAAGTAAGTAGATGCATAAGGCGATTTGGAATGAGATAATGCGATAGACATACCATGTGAGCGGACGGGTCTGAGCAGAAATATCATCGGTCTGGTGCACCTCTGTTGTAACCAAACAATTTGTGGTGGCGACGCAAGAACGACCGGTTGGGATTGGATTAACTCTATAGGCAAATGTGGAGAGATAGGAGGTGATGTCTTCTTTCTTCGAGGGGGGGGGAGGCTGCTGTTGAGATAAGAGGCGTGATTTGGTTTGGGGTTAGTTATGCGTGGAGTTCCAAAATGATGAAACATGTAGTGTTAATGAGAATACAAACCCTAACTATTTTACCATACATAAAAAACAACACCGCAAATAGAACTCGTCGATTATGATGATATCTTGGAGTAGATTTACCAGTAGAGCCGACGGGGCCAAGCCAAACACCATCGATCGTGAGCGCCTCCCTCACCGAACGATTTGTGGCCATCGCTAGCGAGATGCACCGGCATGGAGGGCGGATCTGGAGAGAGAGAGAGTGGGAGTGAGAGAGAGAGAGAGGTATAGGAGGAGGAGGATGGTTTTGTGGAAGGGGTGTGGTAAGTGTGAAAAAAGAGGCAGTATTAATGTGAGGAGGGTTCGGGTTAGGTGGGCACGTGGGGCTTAAAATTTGACTAGAGGGAAGGGAAAATTTCAGGGAACACTTAGTGGGGAAGCAAGTATAAATCTGAGGTATATTCATGGGACAGCATGTTCCTCACATAATGTGACCACATAGAGAAGTAACAAGTTCCTCACTTGTTTAAGGTGAGAACAACATGTTAGAAATGCAAAATAATTTTATCGTGCATGTCACTTGAAGAAAGCACACGTTCATCATGTGAATTGTCAGGACTGTTTACAAATTCAAGTTCCCGGTGCCGGTTGTCATATCATCCGAAAGATTTCAAAAAGTATGAATCCGAACACGTTCCATGTTTTTTATTCATGATGCACGGAACATAGTGGAGAGGATTTAAAAAAGAATTCATTCTGCACATCACACCAGGGGGTTTGAGCCTACAAGCAAGCCGAGCTTTGCAATGCACAAACATTTTGTTCATGCAAGTATCTTGGAGAAAGCAAGTTGATCATTTAAAGTGTAAGGAGTGCACTACTCCAGGATGGTCCAAACGCGACACTATGATCAGAGACCCTTCGACGAAACTGTGTGTGATGCCATAATCGCAAATGATGGTGTAAAAACCATCAAAAAGCTACAAAACTTTTGCAATGACAGATGCATCCAACACGGTTCAGAATTTAGTTGCGTGTACGATGCAGGGCATACGGTTCAGCTCAAGTAATTGTTTGGGATGAGGAGGCACAAAATAAATGGGCAGCCAGATGAAGGCATGTACGATATACAGCATACGGTTCACTGGGATGAACTGTGTGTGATTAGGCAACGCAATGGAAACGGTTCAACTAAACAAGATGTTTGTGATGCGCGGCAAATAGGTCCGTAATCTAAAATGTGTGCGAAGACCAATAATAACATAGAGGATTGCTACTAATAAGCCGTGTGAATTACTCTGTCTACAGTAGAATGACATATACATATATATAACTAGAATAAACATCCAATTACATATGTGACTATACAGATCATTCGAACACAACTCAATAAACAATTGCATGCATTCAAATTAGGAGAAACGATTGTCTAATCATCTACTTCTTGTGACGCTCCCGCCACTGCTATGTGGCTCTATCCCTCGTCTTGGTCAGGAAGAAGATAGTTCCTCATGTCAACGACCTGCGTGTACATCTCATAGCTTGTGTACGCGTCCATGGCCGCGTACTTGACATGTTGTTCATCCAGTCTCTTATGCCACACACTGTGCCAAGCGTTCGTGTCCTTATTGCTCTCTTGCTTCATCTTCGCGTAGTAGGGGTTCATGATGACCGAGGCGAGGTCAACCAGGGAGTCTAGTTTGCTTTTGTTGCTGCCCCAGACCTTGTAGTGGTGCTGGATGTTGACAAGATTCGGGCATTTCAAGTCTGAAACCTTGAGCGCTTTTTAGATCGTTGGTGGTGTCCACCGTAGAGAAACTGTAGTCGAAGTTGTTGATAAACCTAGAGAAAAGCTCGCAAGGCCTTGTGGCAAGGTGGAAGTGATAGATGAGGACGTCATGTCACACACACAACTTGGTGACGGCAACCTTCTGATCGTGCCCGGCACGACCGATGGTGTACTCGAGGTCGAAGTGGACCACTCGGTACTTGTCCTCGACAAGGAACTGCTCCATAGTTTGGATGGAGCTCTCCATCGAGACCGGATCATTCATGTACACCAACGAGAGGGCCATCCCCCTCACGTGGGTGTCCACTACGTGATGCGTGGTGAACTGCCCGCCGTTGTCGTCGTCGGCCGCTGGGAGCGCCATTGGAGCCACAGGAAGCGCCATTGGAACCGCTGGATGTCCTCTCTGTATGTGTCCTCGTGGGTGTGCTTATTGTGTCGTGTGAGATGAGAGATTAAGGTAAATGGCCGCAGGAATAAAAGGGGGACCAGCGACGTGGATTCTCGGCACGTCCGCATGGCAGTTTTTGCAGCGGGTAACTGCATCGTCGCGCCGCGCCCGGCGCAACCACTTGCACACAAACATGCGTGTTCGTGCGCCGGCCCAAAACATAGCAGCGCGCGTGGAGTCGACGAGGACATAGCACCCAAAGGGATACGAGAGCAGAGCGCACGCGGCGGGACGACTTGACATGTTGTTCATCCAGTGTCTTATGCCACACACTGTGCGAAGCGTTCTTGTCCTTATTGCTCTCCTGCTTCATCTTCCCGTAGTAGGGGTCGATGATGGCCGAGGCGAGGTCAACCAGGGAGTCCAGTTTGCTTGTGTCGCTGCCCCAGACCTTGTAGTGGTGCTAGATGTTGACAAGATTCGGGCATTTCAAGTCCGAAACCTTGAGCACTTTTAGATCGGTGGTGGTATCCACCATAATGAAACTGTAGTCGAAGCTATTGATAAACCTGGAGAAACGCTCGCAAGGCCTTGTGGCAAGGTGGAAGTGGTAGACAAGGACGTCATGTCGCACGCACAACTGGGTGACGACAACCTTCTGATCGTGCCCGGCACGACCGATGGTGTACTCGAGGTCGAATCTGACCACTCGGTACTTGTCCTCGGCAAGGAACTGCTCCATAGTTTGGATGGAGATCTCCATCGAGACCGGATCATTTGTGTACACCACCGAGAGGGCCTTCCCCCTCATGTGGGTGTCCACTACGTGATGCATGGTGAACTGCCCGCCGTTGTCGTCGTCGGCCACTTGGTGCGCCATTGGAGCCACGGGAAGCGCCATTGGAACCGCTGGATCTCTTCTCTGTATGTGTCCTTGTGGGTGTTCTTATTGTGTCATGTGAGACGAAATATGAAGGTAAATGGCTGCAGGAATAAAAGGGGGCCGGGCGGTTTGGATTCTCGGCGTGTCCGCATGGCAGTTTTTGCAGCGGGTAACTACATCGTCGCGCCACGCCCGGCGCAACCGCTTGCACACGAACGTGCGTGATCGTGCGCCGGCCCAAAACACTGGCAGCACACATGGAGTGGACGAGGACAGAGCAACCGGAGGGACGCGAGAGCAGAGCACGCGCGGCGGGACATGACCAGAGCGCGCCGCAGCCGCCTAAGCCGCAAGCAAACACACGCATAGAGCAGTTGAACACGCAGGAAATGGTCGCCTACAAGCCGGCCGACAGTTGCGTCGCTGCTTAGAGAGCGGCCGTGTTGGTGCCCAAAAGTAGGAGCTATCTTTTGTACCCCTTTACTTGTGCGCACACAGTTAAAGCCGCGCCTACGGCCATACCTAGCGGGGCAGAGGAAGCAGAAGCACAAGACAACCAGAACAACGCCATGCCCGGAGACACAAAGAGCAAGAGGGCGAGGTGGACTCCCCCGGCAAGACCCTTGCCGGGGCGGCCTCCACAGCCCCAGCAAGAGCCTTACCGGGGCAACTTGCCCAACGCCAGCTGTCGTGGAAATATCACGGCAGATGTCCTAGTGTGAGGACTTAGTTCTGAGGCCCACGCATCTTTGTAGTAGCTTGAGAGGGGTTGAGCGGGACGAGAGACACAGGGAGGATCAGCGCACAAGACAAGGATTTAGACAGCTCCGGGCCCCAGGAAACATCATCCGGTAATAACCCTACATGCTGTTTGTGGCTAGATCTCATTATGATCATGAGGAAGTCGCCGTAAACCAGCTCTCCCTGTTAACCCTAACCCTCGAGATTGTTTCTTCTTACTTGTCCCCCTTTGGGGAGCCCTGCCCCTCCTTATATAAGTTGAAGGGGCGGGTTACATGTAGAGTCCAACTCGGACTTGAGACTTAACTATTATGACTTCTCTTCATGGGCCTCTTAACATCTTGGGCTTCATAACGTCTCGGGCTTCATAACTCCTGGCAACCCAGTTATCACTGTCTGCCGGATTATAACTGGTGCCGGTTTAAGATGGTCTGCCGGTTTACGATTGTCTGCTGAATTATCATCTGACTTAACTCCTGTCTTAACTGCAGTCGGTTTAACAACCTGCCGGTTTACTGTCTGGGTTAACTACCTGTTTTACCTGTCTATCTTAATTGTCCACCAGTTTAACAACCTGCCGGTTTACCGTCTGACTTAACACCAACCGGTTTACCACCTGCCTTAACACCTGCCGGTTTACCACCCGCCGGCTTACCGTCCGTCTTAGCCATCTGTCTTAACTGTCAGCCGGTTTACTAAGTCCCAGCCGGGTAATAACTCCGGCCGGATCATACCGCGGGGTATATCCCCGACATTAGCCCCTTGTTTAATTTGGATTTATCCATGTTAAACTGATCCTGATCATCCTTAAGTCCTTGTTACCTCCTTCTTCTATAAAATCTGGGTCAATAGGCCAGCTTCATAATCAATTTGCTGACATTGGTTTTTCATAGAGAAATATTGTGAAGAATAACTCCTTTGACTCAGCTCCCAATGCTTAACAAAAATATCGATCTTTGAAATATTCATCTGATCTTCAGCCGGTTTAAGAATGTAGAACTTTGCCGGTTTAAGAATGTAGAACCTTGCCGGTTTACAAATATTGATGGCACCGGGTCATAATTGTAGTTAACATCAAGCTTGAAAATGTACCTCTTATATGCCTATCACTTGTAGCCCCCAAGTCTTAATAAGGTAGCATAACAACAGCTTAAGACTTGCTTCAATATGAATGTCACAAGCTTGAAGAAATCCAGGTTGTTCATCTCAATCACAAGTCAGAACTGAGCATTCCACATATGTAGCCCCCAAGTGCCGGGTTGTCATGCTTGCAGCAACCTGGGACTTGAAATTGCCTTATGCTTATAAAAACTTCCACCAGTGTAGCCCCCAAGGGTCGGGTCATTATGCAATAATGAGCAGGGACTTTGTAAATATAAACATGTAGACTTTGAACAGCAACATGTAGTCTGCAAGGGCCGGCTCAGTAAGATAATATTGAGCCGGGACTTTATATCTAATTCATTGCGACTAACAATATATGATGTAACCCCCATCATGGGGCTTGAACCCACGTCCACAAGGTTAAGAACCTCGTGTTTTACCAACTAAGTAGTGGACCCTTCAATATAATGCATTAAAAGTTTTGTACCTTGAATTGTTGACAGGAGCAACTGGTAGATCCCAATGGCCGGCTCATCACGATGTGATGAGTCGGGTCTTTAATAAGGTGAGCAAACCATGGCTTTGCATTATCCCCCAAGTGTCATGGTGCATGCTTGCAGCGACATGAGACTTGTGTATTTGATGTAATCTTAACTTGAATAATATAGCCCTCAAGTGTCGGGTCGTAAGCCGGCAGCGACTCGGGACTATTCCTTCCATAGTAGAATAAATTATATCCATTGCGCTGAAGCGACTTTTGAAAACCTCAATCGTAATCTAGGTTATTGATAACCATAAAAAATCCAGTCGTGTTGGCTATTAAATATTTTGAATAATATAACCTGGTTTTGACAACCGATTCCTGCCATATAAACCGGTATATCTGTGCTCATATGATACATGTTATGATGATGTAATGATGATGCAATGTATGATGCAATATATGATGATGTATGTATATGATCAAGAGGTTTTAAGCTATGGTTTGGATACGACCAGAGTCCCCAAGTAGCATAATTGTGGAATTGCGCTGATCAAGAGGTGTAGCTATGGTTTGAATACGACCAAGCCCCCAAGTGATTTCCTTGGTGCCCTTATGTCTATCAAGAGGTGTAACTATGGTTCGAACCCATAGCCCCCAAGTGATTTCCCTGGTGGCCTTATGCCTATCAAGAGGTGTAGCTATGGTTTGGATACGACCAAGCCCCCAAGTGATTTCCCTGGTGCCCTTATGCTGATCAAGAGGGTACAAGCTATGGTTCGGGTACGACCAGAGCCCCCAAGTGATTTCCTTGGTGGCTTCAAGCCTATCAAGAGGTGTGACTATGGTTCGAACATAGCCCCCAAGTGATATTGTGAGCTGTGATCAAGGGATACCCATGTTTGAGCTGTGCTGCAGACTCTCTTTGGCCCCTTATGATAATATTGGCTTGATAGCCGGATTATCGAAATAACCAGAGTTGTGCTCTTATGATAATAGTGGCTTGATAGCCGGATTAAGAGGTGTAGCTATGGTTCGAATACGACCAAGCCCCCAAATGATACTGTAAGCTATGCTCAAGGGGTGCCTATGTTTGAGATGTGCCTTTCCAACAGACTCTCTTTGGTCCCTATAATTTTTCTAAGAACTCGAACTTGCGAGAGATGAATTCTTTTTAACCGGAATTTCGAACCGGATATTGAGAGATTCAAAGCTTTTTGGGATATAGCTTTCCCTTGAGCCTGGATTTTAAACCGGAATCCTTCTTTTTAAGTCAGAAATTTTCCAACGGCATTTAAATTTGCACCAATATGGCGGTTTAGGGTCCTGCATTAAATAACTTTGCAAGCGGGAGTAATTGCTCTTTTTAAAGCAAGAAATATATAATATAAAAATATATTGAATGGATTTCACCTGATATATTAGGCCAGAAATTATCCACCCCGGAGTTGATGATCACCCCGGTAAAGCTGAAATCAATCACGGCCGAGCCGGCCGTGGGAACAGATAAATGAATCGGCCACGACATTGTAAACCGGTGCGGACGAGCAAGTTGTCCTCCGCGTTGTAAACCAGTGCGGACGCATGAACCGACCGTCCGTTCATCGGGTTATGTGACATGGAGGAGAACACCATTGTAGAACGTTGCTAGTGCGTTCTCTATACCCGTATTATAACAATATAATTCTACCTGTATATAAAAACACCAATAGAGCAGTGTAATGGAGCTCAAAGAAATTCAAATGTACTGATAAAATATATAGGAGGGATAATACCTGATTTTGTTTTTGTCGGAGGAAACACAGATGCTGGTGCCATGTAATACTGAATAGTATATGCACTTTGACCTCCGCCGATGTGATGTAGCATAACATCCACGTGTGCTTCTTCTTCTTCTTCTTTTTGTATTGTTTGCGTGAAGTAGGCCAAGTGCCTAAGTATGCATCCTTGCAATTACTCCAATGCTGCATGTTGGGTTGCTGGCTTGCCTCGCGTGCCAGTAGAAACTGCATTGGATGATCCCTGGTCTAACTCTGTAGTAGTACTTTCAATGATGTAATCGACCGTCTGAACATATAACAACACTGATCTCCTAGCGAATTACAGCATCGTTGCCACCTCAGAATTTTAGTCAGCAAAAAGGTGCAGGTGGTGGCTTGTAACAACAGCGGCAGCTCAACTGGTGGAGGTGCGCTCAACGGCGGTTTAGAATGGCCCCGACCACTTAAGATGATCCGGAGGCGGGAGCCACGGCAGGAGCAACAACTTGTAGTAACAGGGTCGGCTCAACCCGGAGCAAGCAGGAGCAGCGCCTGACAGAATCAATGCAGGAGCAGCAGGAGGTGACAGGCGGCATGGAGCGTGACTGTAGGTCAACGTCGCTCTGGGCGGGTCAACGAGACTCCGGCGGAACAAGACTCGAACGAGTCGCGACCCGGAGATAGCAGCTTCAGGCGCGGCCAGCTTGACAAGGCTGTGCAGCGACGCTCAGGCGCGGCCGGCTTGACCTGTGCAGCGACTCATCGTGTGGCGGTCCATCAGGCGAACGGGGCCGGGTCCGCTCGCGGCAGAAACGGCGAAGCAAAGGCACCCCATGGCGAGTTGAGAGGGCGGCGCTGCAAGCGGCTCAAGGCCGGTCGGCACGACGGTTTGAAGTGCGAGGCCGGTTCACCGGCGGAGGCAGAGTCGTAGTCTGTCAGAAGCGGCTCCGCGCGGTGGCGATTTGGCACGGTTGTCGGTCGACTCGGCGCACGGCGACTCATTAGGCGAACAAGGCCAGGTTGTTGAACGATGGCGGAGGAGCGAACCGGCTCCGAGGCAAAGCAGACCCAGTTTAAATTGGCTTCAGGGGCGGCTTGACGGAGGTTGAACGCAGCTGAAGCCGAGGGGCTCCGGCGGATCATAAAAAGGCAGCTTTTCAGCGACAATGGTCACGAGGCCGTGGTGACTCAGCCCGAAGACGGAAACATCTCGGTGGCTTGATACTCCAGTGAAGGCGGCTCCAGTGCAGCCGGCTTGACAAGACCACCGAGGCGAGAACCGGGCCGGCCGAGCAACTTGACGGCGGTCGGCGAGTTGAAGTTAGGCCACAGCAACGTGCGATTCACAGGCAGTAGTGGAGGAAACTTGGCGGTGCGGTGAAGGCGAGCTGCTCTGAGGTGAGTTTGCGTAAGGGCGGCTAAAGGTGAAGGCGTGCAAGGGAGACTGACGAGCAAGGCGCGACTGTGCCGACGGCGGTTTGGAGAGGCGTTCGAAGTCCGCCGAGGCAACTTAGAGGTGTGAAGCAGCAGAGGGGCACCGGCGAGCATGCTCGCAGGCAGCAAACGAGGCTGCGAGGGCGGCTTGGCGGCGCAGGGAGGCTCACTGGTGGAGATGGGGTAGCAGCTCGTCGGCGTAGGCCGGCGATTTACAGAGGTAAAGACGGCCGGAGAGGCCGTTGACTTACGAGGCGGACTGGTGCCGGTGAATGGGGAGCACCTGGCCACAAGGAGGACCGTGACCCGGTGTGGCATGCTTGGCGTGGTCCGGCTGTGACACAGTGGTTCTCCTACTGCGACACGGTGGCGGTTTGACGCACGAGAGGCAAGGCCAACAGAGGCCACGACAGCTGTAATGGTAGCAGCCGGTTCATTACGGTCCGTTCAACAATCAAGCATGGTAGATCTCGGTTTGGCGTAGGGCTGTGAACCGGTGAGGCTGCCGACTGACCGAGTTAGGGTGGCCTGGCCATAGAGTCAGAGCGCAGCCAAGGTGGCTCGACGGCAAGGGGAGGCCGCGGCAGTTCAGTGGAAGCCGCTCGAACGTGGAGACGAAGGCGGAGATAGATCTATTCGTGTTGACCTCTTCCTCCGGGTTGAAAACGGCAACCTGACGCATAAACAAGCCACATCAGTTGTACAAACCCAGATGGTGGCAAAGCTAGACGGCGGTTTGAAGAGGCCCCGGTCCGGCGACCCACTGCAGAGGCCGGCGACTTGACAAAAACTGAAGCGGCCATCGCGCTGGAGACCTGCAGAGGCATGAGTTGGATGGTGTGAGGCCGTGGTGGCTCTGTGCCGCTGCAGGTGAGGCAAGGCAGCCGGGATGGCGGCTCGCTGTAGTTGACGGGGAATGAGGCCGCCGATGGTTCATCCATGTCGCAGCAGCTGTGGAAGCCCCTGGCGAGGCGACTTGCGGCCTGCAACGCACAGGCGACTCAGCCTCGGCAACAAACGATTTGAGGCGGCCGGGCGGAGTAGGGAAAACGGGGCCGACGCTCCCGGGCGTGCGGACGCAGAACCAGTGCGGGCGGGCAAAGGCCCAAGCGGGGGTGCCCGTGCGAAGGAACTGGCGAAGCCAATAGGAAACAGAGGCGGAGCGGTTTCCTTCTCCGGGTCGTGGTCCGTGGATGACCCACGTCTGGGTCATTTGGTATTTTCCTTTTTTATATACCGGATAAGAAACAGACGGAGCTAGCCGGCTCAGATTTGCTTCCCTCTTGATCCGGTGTCCTCTTGAGTGGTCAACTTCAATCAGCTACAGTTTATAATAGCAGTTTTGTAGCCGAAACAAACTCGGGCCATGATCAACGATAGTAACGTGAACTTGGCGACTTGCAAAAATGCATCCGACTGATTGTAAAACTCGCGGCTGACGGATTAAACAGATGTTGTCACGATCCCTGATACCGGTTGCCTAATTAGCTATAGGCTGACGGATGATCAGATAATGTGCTGTTGTTAAACCGTCAAAACTTCATGATAAAAACGAAGGAGCTAAGCAAGTCGGCTCGGCTGATGTGACCCGGAGTTACGGTTATTGCTGATGTCGAATTTGCGCACGCCATAATGCGTGAATCGGCCAGATACGATTTCGCCGAAGCTACAATCGATGAATCCTCAACCCCCATTCGTAAACACCACACAGAAGGCACAACCTTTTTTTCATTCCATCTCATGAACTTCAAAGAGTATATAGATTCTTTTGAACTAGGCTCTTCTTCATCCAGAAACTTGCAAATTTCTCAATCCCTTGACAGATTCCTCCAAGAACTAAACATCATCATGCGCAGTGCCCCACGATGGGTGCCAATTGTCGTGGAAATATCACAACAGATGTCCTAGTGTGAGGGCTTAGTCGTGAGGCCAACGCATCTTTGTAGTAGCTTGAGAGGGGTTGAGTAGGACGCGAGACGCAGGGCGGATCAACGCACAAGACAAGGATTTAGAAAGCTTCGGGCCCCGGGAAACATCATCCGATAATAACCCTACATGTTGTTTGTGGCTAGATCTCATTATGATCATGAAGAAGTCCCATAAACCGGCTCTCCCAGTTAACCCTAACCCTTAAGATTGTTTCTTCTTACTTGTCCCCCTTTAGGGAGCCCTGCCCCTTCTTATATAAGTTGAAGGGGCGGGTTACATGTAGAGTCCAACTCGGACTTAAGACTTAACTATTATATGACTTCTCTTCATGGGCCTCTTAACATCTTGGGCTTCATAACGTCTCGGGCTTCATAACTCCTGGCAACCCAGTTATCACTGTCTGCCGAGTTATAACTAGTGCTTGTTTAAGATGGTCTGCCGGTTTATGGTTGTCTGCTCGGTTATCACCTGACTTAACTCCTGTCTTAACTGTCAGCCAGTTTACCGTCTGGGTTAACTGCCCGTTTTACCTGTCTGTCTTAACAGTCAGCCGGTTTAACAACCTGCCGGTTTACCGTCTGACTTAACACCAACCGGTTTACCACCTGCCTTAACACGTGCCGGTTTACCACCCGCCGGTTTACCGTCCGTCTTAGCCATCTGTCTTAACTGTCAGTCGGTTTACTAAGTCCCAGCCGGGTTATAACTCCGGCCGGATCATACCACGGGGTATATCCCCGACACCAGCAGAGCGCACCACCCTTGAGCCCAAGGGTTTCAACACCATCAATCACATTGGAACTAAGGCTCGGGAGGCATCTCCATGGTGACATACAAATCTTTGTGATGACAAAGAGCCCACAAGACTAGACGATGACCAGAAGACAAGATAATCACAAGCCCCCTTGCCGAGGATGCCCCCGAGGCCCCGATAAGGCTCCTTGCCGAAAACACTCGCATGGCCCCGGCAAGACTCTTGCCGAGGGCGATCACAAGACCCCAGCAAGACCCGTGCTGGGAATATACGCGGGATCGCGACAAGACGTTGCCGCCCCATCACCGCCCCAGCTCAGCGGCCGACCCACTAACTGAGGCTAGTACCCACGTGGCAGTACGTGAATGCTAACCCAGCTAGTCAAGCACCTGCATGGTGGCATTCGGATCTTCGTGAAGACCCTACCACCACGCCATCTCAGCAACCTGCCAGCTCACGTGGCGCTGCATGCCTCGTTGGCCTGGACGCATGTCGGAGCGAGGCGGAACGGCGACGGATGGGACGGGCCATGCTACCGTCCCCAATAACGCAACGGGACACGTAAGGGGCGCATTTAATGCGCCTTGTCCTGTAATGACAGGCGATAATTCTTGTACACTGTATACCTTTCCACCTCCTGTGTGCCACTCTGGCGACCCCTTTTGACTATAAAAGGAGGCCCGAGGCGTACTGTAGAAGGATTCGGATCTTTTGGACTACACACGCACCGCAGCTAGTTCGAAAGCTCAAGAACACTCAAATATACACCAGAGCAGGACTCGGGTATTACGCATCCTTGTGGCTCGAACCTGGGTAAATGATCTTTGCGCTAGCTACCACTACAAAAAAAATACACTTCCATGATGATACGTGTTTGTCACGGTAGGTCCCTTTTTTGTCATGCATGTACATTCATGACAAATTTATGACAGAATCAAGATAGTCATACCTGTGCTGTCATAGAAGTTGTTGGGGAACGTAGTAATTTCAAAAAATTTCCTACGCACACGCAAGATCATGGTGATGCATAGCAACGAGGGGAGAGTGTGATCTACATACCTTGTAGATCGAAAACGGAAGCGTTTGGTTGATGTAGTCGTACGTCTCCACGGCCCGACCGATCAAGCACCGAAACTACGGCACCTCCGAGTTCTAGCACACGTTCAGCTTGATGACGATCCCCGGACTCCGATCCAGCAAAGTGTCGGGGAAGAGTTCCGTCAGCACGACGGCGTGGTGACGATCTTGATGTACTACTGTTGCAGGGCTTCGCCTAAGCACCGCTACAATATTATCGAGGACTATGGTGGAAGGGGGCGCCGCACACGGCTAAGAATATGATCACGTGGATCAACTTGTGTCTTTCTGGGGTGCCCCTGCCTCCGTATATAAAGGACTAAAGGGGGGGTGCGGCCGGCCTAGGAGAGGCGCGCCAGGAGAGTCCTACTCCCTCTGGGAGTAGGATTCCCCCCCCCCCAATCCTAGTTGGAATAGGATTCGCGGAGGGGGGAAAGAGAGAGGGTGGCCGGCCCCCTCTCCTTGTCCTATTCGGACCAAGGGAGGGGAGGGGCACGCGGCCCACTTTGGGCAGCCCCTTCTCTTTTCCACTAAGGTCCACTATGGCCCATTTAGCTCCCGGGGGGTTCCGGTAACCTCCCGGTACTCCGGTAAAATCCCGATTTCACCCGGAACACTTCTGATATCCAAACATAGGCTTCCAATATATCAATCTTTATGTCTCGACCATTTCGAGACTCCTCGTCATGTCCGTGATCACATCCGGGACTCCGAACAAACTTCGGTACATCAAAATGCAAAAACTCATAATATAACTGTCATCGTAACCTTAAGCGTGCGGACCCTACGGGTTCGAGAACAATGTAGACATGACCGAGACATGTCTCCGGTCAATAACCAATAGCAGGACCTGGATGCCCATATTGGCTCCAACATATTCTACAAAGATATTTATCGGTCAGACCGCATAACAACATACGTTGTTCCCTTTGTCATCGGTATGTTACTTACTCGAGATTCGATCGTCGGTATCTCAATACCTAGTTCAATCTCGTTACCGGCAAGTCTCTTTACTCGTTCTGTAATACATCATCCCGCAACTAACTCATTAGTTGCAATGCTTGCAAGGCTTAAGTGATGTGCATTACCGAGAGGGCCCAGAGATACCTCTCCGACAATCGGAGTGACAAATTCTAATCTCGAAATACGCCAACCCAACATGTACCTTTGGAGACACCTGTAGAGCTCCTTTATAATCACCCAGTTACGTTGTGACGTTTGGTAGCACACAAAGTGTTCCTCCGGCAAACGGGAGTTGCATAATCTCATAGTCATAGGAACATGTATAAGTCATGAAGAAAGCAATAGCAACATACTAAACGATCGGGTGCTAAGCTAATGGAATGGGTCATGTCAATCAGATCATTCACTTAATGATGTGATCCCGTTAATCAAATAACAACTCATTGTTCATGGTTAGGAAACATAACCATCTTTGATTAATGAGCTAGTCAAGTAGAGGCATACTAGTGACACTTTGTTTGTCTATGTATTCACACATGTATTATGTTTCCGGTTAATACAATTCTAGCATGAATAATAAACATTTATCATGATATAAGGAAATAAATAATAACTTTATTATTGCCTCTAGGGCATATTTCCTTCAGTCTCCCACTTGCACTAGAGTCAATAATCTAGATTACACAGTAATGATTCTAACACCCATAGAGCCTTGGTGCTGATCATGTTTTGCTCGTGGAAGAGGCTTAGTCAACGGGTCTGCAACATTCAGATCCGTATGTATCTTGCAAATCTCCATGTCTCCCACCTGGACTAGATCCCGGATGGAATTGAAGCGTCTCTTGATGTGCTTGGTTCTCTTGTGAAATCTGGATTCCTTTGCCAAGGCAATTGCACCAGTATTGTCACAAAAGATTTTCATTGGACCCGATGCACTAGGTATGACACCTAGATCGGATATGAACTCCTTCATCCAGACTCCTTCATTTTCTGCTTCCGAAGCAGCTATGTATTCCGCTTCACACGTAGATCCCGCCACGACGCTTTGTTTAGAACTGCACCAACTGACAGCTCCACCGTTTAATGTAAACACGTATCCGGTTTGCGATTTAGAATCGTCCGGATCAGTGTCAAAGCTTGCATCAACGTAACCATTTACGATGAGCTCTTTGTCACCTCCATATACGAGAAACATATCCTTAGTCCTTTTCAGGTACTTCAGGATGTTCTTGACCGCTGTCCAGTGATCCACTCCTGGATTACTTTGGTACCTCCCTGCTAGACTTATAGCAAGGCACACATCAGGTCTGGTACACAGCATTGCATACATGATAGAGCCTATGGCTGAAGCATAGGGAACATCTTTCATATTCTCTCTATCTTCTGAAGTGGTCGGGCATTGAGTCTTACTCAACTTCACACCTTGTAACACAGGCAAGAACCCTTTCTTTGCTTGATCCATTTTGAACTTCTTCAAAACTTTGTCAAGGTATGTGCTTTGTGAAAGTCCAATTAAGCGTCTTGATCTATCTCTATAGATCTTAATGCCTAATATGTAAGCAGCTTCACCGAGGTCTTTCATTGAAAAACTCTTATTCAAGTATCCCTTTATGCTATCCAGAAATTCTATATCATTCCCAATTAGTAATATGTCATCCACATATAATATCAGAAATGCTATAGAGCTCCCACTCACTTTCTTGTAAATACAGGCTTCTCCAAAAGTCTGTATAAAACCAAATGCTTTGATCACACTATCAAAATGTTTATTCCAACTCCGAGAGGCTTGCACCAGTCCATAAATGGATCGCTGGAGCTTGCACACTTTGTTAGCTCCCTTTGGATCGACAAAACCTTCTGGTTGCATCATATACAACTCTTCTTCCAGAAATCCATTCAGGAATGCATTTTTGACATCCATCTGCCAAATTTCATAATCATAAAATGCGGCAATTGCTAACATGATTCGGACAGACTTAAGCATCGCTACGGGTGAGAAGGTGTCATCGTAGTCAATCCCTTGAACTTGCCGAAAACCTTTTGCGACAAGTCGAGCTTTGTAGATAGTAATATTACCGTCAGTGTCAATCTTCTTCTTGAAGATCCATTTATTCTCAATTGCTTGCCGATCATCGGGCAAGTCAACCAAAGTCCATACTTTGTTCTCATACATGGATCCCATCTCAGATTTCATGGCCTCAAGCCATTTTGCGGAATCTGGGCTCACCATCGCTTCTTCATAGTTCGTAGATTCATCATGATCTAGTAGCATGACTTCCAGAACGGGATTACCGTACCACTCTGGCGCGGATCTTACTCTGGTTGATCTACGAGGTTCAGTAGTATCTTGTTCTGAAGTTTCATGATCATCATCATTAGCTTCCTCACTAACTGGTGTAGGTGTCACAGAAACAGTTTTCTGTGATGTACTACTTTCCAATAAGGGAGCAGGTAGAGTTACCTCGTCAAGTTCTACTTTCCTCCCACTCACTTCTTTCGAGAGAAACTCCTTCTCCAGAAAGTTTCCGAATTTAGCAACAAAAGTCTTGCCTTCGGATCTGTGATAGAAGGTGTATCCAATAGTCTCCTTTGGATATCCTATGAAGACACATTTCTCCGATTTGGGTTCGAGCTTATCAGGTTGAAGCTTTTTCACATAAGCATCGCAGCCCCAAACTTTCAGAAACGACTACTTTGGTTTCTTGCCAAACCATAGTTCATAAGGCGTCGTCTCAACGGATTTTGATGGTGCCCTATTAAACGTGAATGCGGCTGTCTCTAGAGCGTATCCCCAAAACGATAGCGGTAAATCAGTAAGAGACATCATAGATCGCACCATATCTAGTAAAGTACGATTACGACGTTCGGACAAACCATTATCCTGTGGTGTTCCGGGTGGCGTGAGTTGCGAAACTATTCCACAATTTTTCAAATGCACACCAAACTCGTAACTCAAATATTCTCCTCCACGATCAGATCGTAGAAACTTTATTTTCTTGTTACGATGATTTTCAACTTCACTCTGAAATTCTTTGAACTTTTCAAATGTTTCAGACTTATGTTTCATTAAGTAGATATACCCATATCTGCTTAAGTCATCTGTGAAGGTGAGAAAATAACGATATCCGCCACGAGCCTCAATATTCATCGGACCACATACATCTGTATGTATGATTTCCAACAAATCTGTTGCTCTCTCCATAGTACCGGAGAACGGTGTTTTGGTCATCTTGCCCATGAGGCATGGTTCGCAAGTACCAAGTGATTCATAATCAAGTGGTTCCAAAAGTCCATCAGTATGGAGTTTCTTCATGCGCTTTACACCGATATGACCTAAACGGCAGTGCCACAAATATGTTGCACTATCATTATCAACTCTGCATCTTTTGGTTTCAACATTATGAATATGTGTGTTACTACTATCGATATTCAATAAGAATAGACCACTCTTCAAGGGTGCATGACCATAAAAGATATTACTCATATAAATAGAACAACCATTATTCTCTGATTTAAATGAATAACCGTCTCGCATCAAACAAGATCCAGATATAATGTTCATGCTTAACGCTGGCACCAAATAACAATTATTTAGGTCTAATTTTAATCCCGAAGGTAGATGTAGAGGTAGCGTGCCGACTGCGATCACATCAACTTTGGAACCGTTTCCCACGCGCATCGTCACCTCGTCCTTAGCCAATCTTCGCTTAATCCGTAGTCCCTGTTTCGAGTTGCAAATATTAGCAACAGAACCAGTATCAAATACCCAGGTGCTACTGCGAGCATTAGTAAGGTACACATCAATAACATGTATATCACATATACCTTTGTTCACCTTGCCATCCTTCTTATCCGCCAAATACTTGGGGCAGTTCCGCTTCCAGTGACCAGTCTGCTTGCAGTAGAAGCACTCAGTTTCAGGCTTAGGTCCAGCTTTGGGTTTCTTCTCTTGAGTAGTAACTTGCTTGCTGTTCTTTTTGAAGTTTCCCTTCTTCTTCCCTTTGCCCTTTTTCTTGAAACTAGTGGTCTTGTTGACCATCAACACTTGATGCTCCTTCTTGATTTCTACCTCCGCAGCTTTCAGCATCGCGAAGAGCTCGGGAATAGTCTTATTCATCCCTTGCATATTATAGTTCATCACGAAGCTCTTGTAGCTTGGTGGCAGTGATTGGAGAATTCTGTCAATGACGCAATCATCTGGAAGATTAACTCCCAGTTGAATCAAGTGATTATTATACCCAGACATTTTGAGTATATGCTCACTAACAGAACTGTTCTCCTCCATCTTACAGCTATAGAACTTATTGGAGACTTCATATCTCTCAATCCGGGCATTTGCTTGAAATATTAACTTCAACTCCTGGAACATCTCATATGCTCCATGACGTTCAAAACGTCGTTGAAGTCCCGATTCTAAGCCGTAAAGCATGGCACACTGAACTATTGAGTAGTCATCAGCTTTGCTCTGCCAGACGTTCATAACTGCCGGCGTTGCTCCAGCAGCAGGCCTAGCACCCAGCGGTGCTTCCAGGACGTAATTCTTCTGTGCAGCAATGAGGATAATCCTCAAGTTACGGACCCAGTCCGTGTAATTGCTACCATCATCTTTCAACTTTGCTTTCTCAAGGAACGCATTAAAATTCAAAGGAACAACAACACGAGCCATCTATCTACAATCAAGCATAAACAAGCAAGATACTTATCAGGTACTAAGTTTCATGATAAATTTAAGTTCAGTTAATTTACTTAAAGAACTCCCACTTAGATAGACATCCCTCTAATCCTCTAAGTGATTACGTGATCCAAATCAACTAAACCATGTCCGATCATCACGTGAGATGGAGTAGTTTCATTGGTGAACATCACTATGTTGATAATATCTACTATATGATTCACGCTCGACCTTTCGGTCTCCGTGTTCCGAGGCCATATCTGTATATGCTTGGCTCGTCAAGTATAACCTGAGTATTCCGCGTGTGCAACTGTTTTGCACCCATTGTATTTGAACGTAGAGCCTATCACACCCGATCATCACGTGGTGTCTCAGCACGAAGAACTTTCGCAACGGTGCATACTCAGGGAGAACACTTCTTGATAATTAGTGAGAGATCATCTTATAATGCTACCGTCAATCAAAGCAAGATAAGATGCATAAAAGATAAACATCACATGCAATCAATATAAGTGATATGATATGGCCATCATCATCTTGTGCTTGTGATCTCCATCTCCGAAGCACCGTTGTGATCACCATTGTCACCGGCGTGACACCTTGATCTCCATCGTAGCATCGTTGTTGTCTCGCCAAGCTTGTGCTTCCACGACTATCGCTACCGCTTAGTGATAAAGTAAAGCATTACATCGCGATTGCATTGCATACAATAAAGCGACAACCATATGGCTCCTGCCAGTTGCCGATAACTCGGTTACAAAACATGATCATCTCATACAATAAAATTCAGCATCATGTCTTGACCATATCACATCACAACATGCCCTGCAAAAACAAGTTAGACGTCCTCTACTTTGTTGTTGCAAGTTTTACGTGGCTGCTACGGGCTTAAGCAAGAACTAATCTTACCTACGCATCAAAACCACAACGGTAGTTTATCAAGTTGGTGCTGTTTTAACCTTCGCAAGGACCGGGCGTAGCCACACTTGGTTCAACTAAAGTTGGAGAAACTGTCACCCGCAAGCCACCTCTGTGCAAAGCACGTCGGGAGAACCGGTCTCGCGTAAGCGTACGCGTAATGTCGGTCTGGGCCGCTTCGTCCAACAATACCGCCGAACCAAAGTATGACATGCTGGTAAGCAGTATGACTTATATCGCCCACAACTCACTTGTGTTCTACTCGTGCATATAACATCAACATATAAAACCTAGGCTCGGGTGCCACTATTGGGGAACATAGTAATTTCAAAAAATTTCCTACACACACGCAAGATCATGGTGATGCATAGCAACGAGGGGAGAGTGTGATCTACATACCTTGTAGATCGACAACGGAAGCGTTTGGTTGATGTAGTCGTACGTCTCCACGGCCCGACCGATCAAGCACCGAAACTACGGCACCTCCGAGTTCTAGCACACGTTCAGCTTGATGATGATCGCCGGACTCCGATCCAACAAAGTGTCGGGGAAGAGTTCCGTCAGCACGTCGGCGTGGTGACGATCTTGATGTACTACTGTTGCAGGGCTTCGCCTAAGCACCGCTACAATATTATCGAGGACTATGGTGGAAGGGGGCGCCGCACACGGCTAAGAATATGATCACGTGGATCAACTTGTGTCTTTCTGGGGTGCCCCTGCCTCCGTATATAAAGGACTAAAGGGGGCGTGCGGCCGGCCTAGGAGAGGCGCGCCAGGAGAGTCCTACTCCCTCTGGGAGTAGGATCCCCCCAATCCTAGTTGGAATAGGATTCGCGGAGGGGGGAAAGATAAAGGGTGGCCGGCCCCCTCTCCTTGTCCTATTCGGACCAAGGGAGGGGAGGGGCGCGCGGCCCACTTTGGGCAGCCCCTTCTCTTTTCCACTAAGGCCCACTATGGCCCATTTAGCTCCCGGGGGGTTCCGGTAACCTCCCGGTACTTCGGTAAAATCCCGATTTCACCCGAAACACTTCCGATATCCAAACATAGGCTTCCAATATATCAATCTTTATGTGTCGACCATTTCGAGACTCCTCGTCATGTCCACGATCACATCCGGGACTCCGAACAAACTTCGGTACATCAAAATGCAAAAACTCATAATATAACTGTCATCGTAACCTTAAGCGTGCGGACCCTACGGGTTCGAGAACAATGTAGACATGACCGAGACATGTCTCCGGTCAATAACCAATAGCAGGACCTGGATGCCCATATTGGCTCCAACATATTCTACAAAGATATTTATCGGTCAGACCGCATAACAACATACGTTGTTCCCTTTGTCATCGGTATGTTACTTACTCGAGATTCGATCGTCGGTATCTCAATACCTAGTTCAATATCGTTACCGGCAAGTCTCTTTACTCGTTCTGTAATACATCATCCCGCAACTAACTCATTAGTTGCAATGCTTGCAAGGCTTAAGTGATGTGCATTACCGAGAGGGCCCAGAGATACCTCTCCGACAATCGGAGTGACAAATTCTAATCTCGAAATACGCCAACCCAACATGTACCTTTGGAGACACCTGTAGAGCTCCTTTATAATCACCCAGTTACGTTGTGACGTTTGGTAGCACACAAAGTGTTCCTCCGGCAAACGGGAGTTGCATAATCTCATAGTCATAGGAACATGTATAAGTCATGAAGAAAGCAATAGCAACATACTAAACGATCGGGTGCTAAGCTAATGGAATGGGTCATGTCAATCAGATCATTCACTTAATGATGTGATCCCGTTAATCAAATAACAACTCATTGTTCATGGTTAGGAAACATAACCATCTTTGATTAATGAGCTAGTCAAGTAGAGGCATACTAGTGACACTTTGTTTGTCTATGTATTCACACATGTATTATGTTTCCGGTTAATACAATTCTAGCATGAATAATAAACATTTATCATGATATAAGGAAATAAATAATAACTTCATTATTGCCTCTAGGGCATATTTCCTTCAGAAGTGTTCCATGACATTACCAAAATTATTATCACGGAAGTGTCCAATTCCATGATGGTAAATCACGCGTCACAGAAGTGCTTTCGTCAAGGGTGACCGACACATGGCATCCACTTTAACGGAACGCCGTTAAGCTATCGGGTCGGGTTTTGGATCCGATAACCCGTTAACAGAGCCAACCAATGGGAAATTTCCACGTGTAAAATTCTTATTGGCCGGAGGAAACACGTGTCAGCTCGTCAGTGGGTCAGATAGGCGCCTATGATATGTCGACATGTGGCACGGCCCAACAGAGGCCCATTCCTGTGTAAAGGCCGGCCCGTTTGACTTGGTCAAAAGCTGGCGGGCCGGCCCATGGAAAGCCTGTTAACGGCCTGTTCGAATATAGCCCATTTACAACCCGCTAACCCAAGGCCCGTTACGCCCTATTCGAATTAGGCCCAGTAGCGTCATCTGGGCCATCCAATATGATTTCAGCCATTTTCACTTCTGGCCCATGTATGGCCCATGACGTCTTTCGGCCCATAGGGGGCCTATGTAACTCTTGGCCTATTAACGGCCCGTGGTGAAACTGGCCCGTAATGAACAATGTATCACTTTACACCCATTAACGGCCCATGGTGAAACTGACCCGTGATGAACAGTGTATCACTTTATACCCATTAACGGCCCATTATACCGTTGGGCCGTTTCCAGCCCATGTTATCTTCCGGCCTTCTTCAGAGCCCATTTATTCTTGGGCTCATTTCTAGCATTCGTTTACTTATGGCCCGTTACTGTCATTTTCTGCTTGTGGGCCAAATTCAGCCCGTGGTTACAATCGGCCCGTTTGTGGTCCATTAATACGTTGGGCCGTTTTCATAGCGTCATCAAATACGGCCTATTAACGATGGCCCGTTATGGTTGGCCCATGAACGGACGATTCCAACTCTAGCACGTTTACGGCCAGAATGCGGTCTGTTCGGCCCATGTTTGGCCAATCGATCATACGGCCCGTATAAGGCCCATTGATGATATGGCCCGTAGAAGGCCCATTAATGATACGGCCCGTAGAAGGCCCACTGCTTCTATGGCCCGTAGGAGGCCCACTGTTTATACGGCCCGTAGAAGGCCCACAGTTTCTACGGCCCGTAGGAGGCCCAGTGTCACTACAGTAAATATTAGCCCATGGTTATTGTGGCCTAGTTTTAAAAAATAGGTTATTGCAGCCACTAGCAAACCGCAGAAAAAGAACTGCACTGACTACAAGCAAACAAATAAACAAGACAACAAGGAAATAAATAACCAAGCAACTTACACTAGGCTATCACGGCTATCACTACAGCACTGTAGACATTAGGAGGCACTTTTAAATGCCTTGGAAAGCTCACAAAATGCCTTCAAAGAGCTAAGGTGGCGCTTTGAAAAATTGCTACGGATGGTCTCGAAGGGAAAGGTTTTTGTTGGCACTTTCCCAGAACGCCTCGGATGGTCTAATGTCGAGGCGATTTTAGAAAATGCCTCCAAGGTCAGAACGCCTGCAAAAGTGGACAGGGCAAGCAATTATTTAGTAAAAGCAAGGTTCATTAGACTATTCCTCCTACTGCACACGACCCTGTATACAGGAAGCTACACCTACCCACACACACAGACGGGCACGCGCCGAGCCGGTTCCTCGCAAAGGATCTACAATTTTTTTTCACTGCTGGCCGCCCATCTATTAATTAGCAGGGTTGTAGCGAAGCACTTAAACGCAACGTTTTTCGCTGCTGTACAAGAACTCCTGTTGAGTGATTGCACCGCTCTCCTTTTAAACATGTGAAAAGTCACCTCCGTAAGCGGTATGGGACTAACTTAATCGGCAGCACCAGTTCGCTATGCTTTGTTTCTGAGCGTGGAACTTGTACTAACGAGAATGACAGAAAAGGCTTGATCCTCAAATAGTCCACATGATAGGGTCTACTCTGCAAATTTAATAGAGACACTGAAGCGTTGTTTTCCGGAACGCCTTCACATATGTGCTGGCAATTTATAGAACGCCCCCTATGCTTTGACGTATTACGACGCTTTTTTAAAATGCCTTCAATTCGATATGGATGGAGGTGTTCCGTGTAAGCGCCTTGCTTACTACGACGTTTGAAGGCAGTTTCTAAACAACGCCTCTAGTCATGCTAATCGAAGGCACTTTTTAAACGCCTTCTAGAAAATGCCTTTAAAACTCAGCCGTGTTGTAGTGTATTACACATATTACATCCACTGGGCATCAAAGTTCGCCACCAGTGCAAATATAGGGAACACAACAACATATAAACGCCGCAGCAAAACAAGTCCAGAACTGAAACCACTTCAGAAGAGCTCAAGAAACAGTATCCTGGGTACCCATAATGCTGACAAGATGCTTAGCAAGCTTATTAACTTTCTCTTGTTTGGCGCTTAAGTCCTCCAGCGCTTGCTGTTGCACCAAAAAGTATGCATCTGAATTCTGCAGGGACTTCCTCAGTCCTTCGGCTTCCTATCGCATAACATCCGATCGATGTCTTTCAACTTGAAGTTGAGACTCAAGAAGCCGAACTGATTCGGGCAACGAGTTCGAAGAGCTGGTGCCAGCAGTGGTAGCCAATAACTCGAACACTACATCAAGATAGGACGTTGGGGTTGTCTCAGTGTCTTCAATATAGTTTTTATCAGCTTTCTTGGAGACCAACAGGGATGTCTCACTATCTTGAACCTTATCTGCATTACTTCCTTTACCATTGCATAACAGGGTACTCTTCTCCAATATTTTATTCGTGTTCTAAAAGAGAAACAAACAAACACATCTCAGGTTTACCAGTTCAGTAGTAAGGTGGATAGGATAACAGCATGAAACAGACATATATCTATGTAGTATGGTCAATGTATGGTCTATATCATTCTAGTTTATGTTGCCAAATCAAGATAGATACAGTTCGAATCATATCTATTTAAGACAAAGTAGCATAGACAGAATATAAGTGTGGGAAACTACACAGCAATAACAACACTTGTAATGTGCATGGCATGAGAACATAACTGTTTATTCAATTGAAACTGAAATCAACATAGAGCAAGTTACAACAGCAAACAGCCAAACACGTTGAAGAAACAGGTTTAAAACATACCTGTTGCGCCATTGGAGTTTCAATTGCATCCTCCAAATTTGAAATTAGTTGGTATCAGTAAATACAGTGATGCAAGAGCAAAGTAGTATGAACCATAGCTATGGAACCTGACCTGAGAACAATTCTTCTTCTGCTTTTAGCATTGACTTCGGGTTCGGATTGGTGGTCCTCGTGATTTGGGCACTGCAGTTGCCTTACTAATTGCTCGTGTTTGGGTGCTCTGTGGTGGAGACGGTGCTGTGTCAACGAGAACTGGGTGTCTATCTGCTGGGGTTGGGGTTAGAAGGGGTGTAGCTGGTTCTCTGTCCAACTGGGTAGGGGTACAATCTGCATGAGTGTGGGTTATGTGTGGTGGGGCTGGTTCTTGGGCAAGTACAACCGTGGTTCTACCTGCATCGACAGGTAGCACGATCTTTTATGAAGACCGCGTTTTTACTCCCACAGATACTGCCATCACTCCCTCCAATTGAAATGGCTGATAAACAAGAAAAGTAATTGAATGTACAAACATTGTAAGATAGATAGGTGCAATGGATAGTAGGGAAGAAAACAGGGCATGAAATAATTCACATTTATGTTGTCTAAGCAAACAGAATAGCAGGACATAATTTCACATATATGATGGCTAATTAAACAGGATAGCTTGACACAATTTCACATGTATGATGACTAACTAAACAGGATAGAATGACATACTTCAAAATATGATGACTATGTAAACGGGATGACATGATATAACTATATGATGTATCTATTAAAGTGGTTGGCATGCCATAAATCACAAACATGCCGTCGGTGGAAACATGATGGCATGATATAATTCACGGATAGAATGACATAATTTAAATATGATGACTATGTAAACAGGATGAGATGATATAACTATATTATGTCTTTAGAAAATGGGTTGGCATGCCATAATTCAGATACATGCTTTTTATGTAAACTTCATAGCATGACATAATTCAAATATATGATTTATATACTAAGGAAGTGAGCAGAGGGCAATCGCATATATGATGTGTCAACTATGGAGATGGCATTCAATATTGTGTATATGATGTAAAAACTAAGCATTGCAATACAACATATGCATTATATGAGTAATATAACCCTGCCAAGTTTGAGCATACACCTCAGGGGGATAATAGGACTAGTCATCTGCCTCTGAATCCTCCTCTAAAGAGCTATCTGTAACCAGCAAGATATCTGCTTCAGCAGGTAGCATTGTCTGCTCTGAAGACCTTGTTTTCACTCCAGATTTCTCCATCACCAATTCAAATGGCTGATGCACAGGAAGAGCAGTTGAATATACAAACATTGTCGACAAAAGCAATGAGAAATACAAAAAAAGGACGGCATGATATAATTCACATATATGACGCTTGCCTAAACAGCATGGCATTGCATAATTCACATACATAATGCCTTGCAACAAGATAACATTGCATAATTCACATATATAATGTCTTGCAACAAGATGGCATTGCATAATTCACATATATGGTAATTAGACACTAAACAGGTGGCATTCACACAAAGCATGTCTAAACTAAGCAAATGACATAGCAATGCAAGATACCATACGCACGATATGAGCAACATAACCCTGCCAAGTTAGGGCATGCACCTTGGGGGGGAAATATGACTGGTCATCTGTCTCTGAATCCTCCTCTAAGGAGCTATCGGTAACCAGCAAGACATGCACTTCGTCAGATAGCATTGTCTGCTCTGAAGACCTTGTTTCCACTCCAGATTTTTCCATGACCGTGCCAAATGGCTGATGCACAGGAATAGTAATTGAATGTACTAAAATTGTTGACAAATTTAACATGTAATAAAAAATGATGGCTGATATAATTCACATATAAGATGACTGGCTAACTAGGGTGGCATTGCAAAATTCACATATATGATGCCTGGCTAGACAAGATGGCATTGCATGATTCACATATACGATAAAGAAACTAAACAGATGGCATTGACACAAAGCATGTCCAAACTAAGCAGATGACATCTTTAATGTATACAGTAAGCAATGCAAGGCACCATATGCATGATATTACCAACATCAGCATGCCAAGTTAGAGCAAAGACCTCATGGGGTAAATAGGAGTGGTCTTCTCCTTCTGAATCCCCCTCATAACAGTTATCTTCCTCTTGATTACGATCCGAAATGGGTGGAGGGGGGGCTGCCTTTGCGCCCACCATGGAACGACGTTTGCATGAAATTTTATTGCCACACAAGGCTCGTCTCTTTTGCTCTACATGATCAGTTCCATTGTGTACATTAACTGGCATGCATAGGAATAAAACATAGTGAGATTATGTAAGGAGTGCATGCACAATCTAGAGTGATGGTAGCAAACTGTGGATAGACCCAAAACCAATGGTAGCAGGCAGATAATAGCTTTAGTTAAAAAATACAGATAATGGCTCCTTTAATGTTTGTTTGCACCCAACATGAAACTCATAGTAGACACCGGAGATTAACCAGATAGTAGACAGATAGTACTGATTGCTGTCCCAATATGTACCCCACAACCATTTAAAAACTCAAGTTTCAGCATTAGTTTGGAACTGACTCGGATTCTAATAGGTGAACACGACGATAATGTAGCATGTCATCATATTACGTGACGCATAACGTAAGCAGACACAGAAGAGTGCGACCTCTCTTGCGGACCCGTATAGTCCTCAAGGTCATCTGCTCAGTTGATGATGGTAATGTAGTTGCCGTGGCTGCCGGCGGCGGGGAAGAAGATCTGAGGCGGCTAAAGACAGTCTGGAGAGCGGATCCCTGCTGTGGTGAACCCTTCCGTCGTTGGAGCAGCTGAGCTGGGGTGGAACACAGCGCCGCAGGAGCAGGACAAACCACACAAGGTTTTCTTTGACACATATCTGTAATAGAAGTAATTGAGTAAGGGCTTGTTTGAATTTGAGGATTCTAACAATGCAGGGATAGGAAATAGACAGGAATAGGATAGGAATGCACGTGCAAAACAGAGAATTTAAAAACACAGGATTTCTGCCAATCTAGGTGTTTGATTCACAACAATTGGAAGATCATAGGATGCAAAAAAGCATGGTGAGATTAAGTCAAACTACAAGAAAATGTACGGTTATAATGCTATTATGCTACTATCTCTTAGTCTTGTGCTTGATGAATAGGAATATGAAAAGGAGGAGAAGTGGAAATTAGAATTCCTACGTTTTTTCTTTCAAGGAGACACTAAAGGAACAAATCCTACAGTTTTCCTTTGCTCCATTCCTTTGCACCAAATTCATGAAAAGTAGTATCATAGGAAACTTTCCAATTCCGATGTTTTTCATTCACTTTTCCTTTCAAGCACTGGCGATTCTAGTAGGCAGGCTTGAGCAAGGAAAATCCTACACTAAAAAATGTTTTTGTGCTACTTCTATTACTTTGGACCCAGGCCACTGCCATACTAGCTCAACTCCCAGGCCCATCGACAAATGGACAGCTGAAACACGCAGAGATAGATAATGATGGCATTCAAGAGAGTCCATCACGGATAGCTAAGTTTCCTGGTACCTCACTGCTTGTCATATAGTAGGATAAAATAATCGTATTTCCCGTTACTACGAGTGCTTAGTGGACAATATATATAACATGTAGAGTAAAAAAGAGATGCAACAAGTGTATAACCTCTTTGGCGAAGCCATGTCGATCTCAGCGTGATTGGGTTGGCCGGTGAGGATGCTCCAGCTGACTTGGCTGTCGGAGGAGGGGAAGAAGATCTTAAGCGTTTGGAGATGGAGCCCGAGGTACTGCTCTGCTGTGATGGAGGGTTTCGTCGTTGGAGCAGCTCCGATGAGTTGTACGACGCCGAGGCTGAAGCACAACAAGAGAGACAATGAACAACGTTAACCTGAGTGAAATTCTAATAGCATCTCCAATACATGACGTAAAATACATAACCACAAAGTGCTAGATGTAAAATACATCAGCCGCTCATCTCTGCACTTAACTGTCGGAATTGAACTTAACTGTCGAAACTGAACTTAACTGTCGAAACTGAACTTAACTATCGAAACTGAATTTTGCTGTCGAAACTGAATTTTGCTGTCGAAACTGAACGCACTAGCAAGGTGAGGCTACACGTCGTTTGACTGACTTTTTATCTCTGGTCAGTCGATTTGCAGCCGTTGGATACGAAATCAAGGGCCTGCGGTTCATCTTCAACCTCCACCCCCCTGAGCCGGCCAAACAGCAGCCCCCCGCTGCCTGCGACCGGCGGTGCGCTGCCCCGCCTGCCCCGAAAACACTCCCCACCGCCGGTCCGCCGCCGCCCCGGCCATCCCTCTATGCCACCCCGTGCCGAGCTTTTTCTCCGGCGATCCCCACGCCACCGCCCCGCCACCGCCGGCGACCACCGCCCCCATCCTGAACCCTAAGATAGATAGCGGGGTATCTCTCTGGCGAGCCCCCTCCCCGCTCCGGCTGGTTCTTCCTTCATGCCGGCGAGCCCCCCCACCACCTGAAAATCGACTGACCCAAAAGTCGATTCAGTCGACTGAAGTGTAGCTAAATCGGAGCAGCGTCGCAAGCAAGAGTAAGCGCGAGAGCAGCAGCGCGAGCAAGAGCAATAGCAAGAGCAGACCAGGCAGGGACCAAGAGCAAGAGCAGAGCAGCAGCGCGAGCGAGAGCTAAAGCAGCAGCAGGTCCTACTGATGTGGACGTCGCCGCCGAGGGAGCGACGCCATGGAGGAAGTGGCCGGCGACACCGCCGTGGATGGAGTCGCGCCGTGTCGGCTCGGGACCAAGCGCCAGCAGCACCGTGAGATCGAATCAAGAAGAAAATGCGGTGATTAGTGTACAACCTCTTTGGCGGCGTCGATTAGGCCGCAGCTTCATCCGAGGAAATAGTGATGATAATGCTCTTCCGGTGGTGCAGGTGAAGATGGCGGTGTGGGAATGGAGGTGGCACGAAAGACGAGGGGAACATCGGGGCAGCTCCTTGGAGGTGGAGGACGGGGTGGCTGAACCGGCGGGACGATGAGATCCACGACAGATCCTCATCCGGTACGGTGGATGAGGGACGTCGAGGTGTTGCTGTGGACGACGTCGTCGGGGAAGAGGCTCCGGCTGGGTGGCAGACGGAGCAAGGTGTGGGGTTTCATTGCGGGTTTTCGCGGCCTCGATGTATGAATGGGTGGGCGGATGGGATGGCAGTGGAGAACCATGGCTTAGAGACGCGCTTGTCCGAAATTTGGGGTAATTTATGAAAGTACCCCCACCGATTTGAGGTGGTTCTTGCGGTTCAGGGGTACCACGGGCATTTCGCGTGTCTCGATTTCACAGGAGGTGGGAGTTTTCGCGCGCGTTGTAATTTCGGAATAGAAAGGCGCGGGTTGACATGGAGGGAGTTGTCGGAGCACAACGAAACAAAGATATATCTTAAATATTTCAGGCTAACAAGGCGCGGGTTGAAGAGGCGGGAGTTTCACAGCACGATAGACAGAGATGCTAGCTTGAATTTTTGGCATAACAAGGCGCGGCTTGAAATTTCATAAGAACAAGCTTAACGTGTACCCAAAAAAAACACAATTTGCACCTCAACACGCACAACACACACACAAACACCATTTAGACTAGAGTAAGGTACACGTGCATTGCACGCATGAGATTTGGCAACCAAATTATGAATAAATACCACATTATAGCATGCAAGCTTTGAGTCATATATGCATGATGTAGATGTTCGATTAATTCTTATAGTTCATTTCATTCAAAATCATCTAGTTTTTATAAGAAAGCTAATCTATTTTAAGATTCATGGAATTGTGCGTCGTAAGACATAAAGTAAAAACAAATAATGGCAAATCATGTAGAAAAACATTTGGGCAATTCTGATACTGAAGATTCTAGAACAAATAAGAAGTGCTTGTGTTTTGATGTTTGTGCATTATGCTTAAGTTCAACCATGGAGTCTTCTAGATTATACATGTGGCGAAATCTGGCGGAATCTAGATGATATCCAATGGCCAGTAGTGCTCAAATTTGCCATCTTTGGACCATCGGATTCGCCTCATCCAACGACCATCTTTCAAAGTTAAAGTTACCCGCACACAATATAAAAAATATATATAATATATATATATATAGGGGTATAGATATAGATATGTGATGCAAAAGCCACCCATCATCTCCAATTAGAATAGTGTGTCCATGCACGGATGCGACATGGCCAAGTGATGTGTGCCATCGGTATCTCAAATTCAAATAAGTCTGACCTTGTTCAATGTGTATACCTTACAACATGCTCGTTTCCAAACCACACCGCGCAGATCTCCGTTATATTCATGCATGCATGAGTTTCAAACATCAGAATCTCTTATTCAAATATTTGAATTCAACTTTACATTGATTGTGACCTCACCTATTCAGCTATTCTTTTACACCCACACAGCAGTCTTCTCTTTATAATTGTACCACTAACTTTCTCTCGTGCATGCATGCACACACACTACCAGTCGGCATTATCCATCGCACGCATGCAAACTTTTTCTTCAGGTCATTCTCCCATGAAGGCACACACCAACACACATCCCCCTCTCCATCATATCGGGCATTCTTTATCTCTCACGCATGCATGCGCAACAATCGATGTTCCTCTATGTATGTGTGTATATAGCTAGGTATTTCATAGTTTTCCACACAAATCGATCAATCGATATATCCAGTGAGGTCTCACCCTCTTTCCCACGTCCACATCGATCAATATATATCTCTCTATATAGGATTAACATATATAGCTAATACACCCACATTAATTATGTATCCAATGTCCCCCTCTCATCATCCATGCCTTCCTCTTCATCTCTCAGACGCATGCACAATGGCAAAGACAAGGGGCAGTAAGGGCCCTGCCCCTTCCCCCCCGTAACATCACCATATATCAAGGCTAATATGAATGTGATCATTAGACAATTGCTGCTAAAAATGGTTTAAGTTCATGAATTGACCCTCCTCGTAAAGGATTAGCAATGTTTGGCCCCCTAGCTCATTTATTTTTCATGGCTCCGCCACTGCGCGCATCAGCGCACGTGTTCACCCCCTCTCTCTAAATATCGATCTCCACTTGTGCATTCCTTCATAGTCTCCCTCCACTCGTCCCCTTGCACCATCTTCTAGCCCACCCACCAGATTTTGCAACATGTACAATCTAGCAGACTCCATGGTTGAACTTAAGCATAATGCACAAACCTCAAAACAATAGTGGTTCTCTTTTGTTCTAGATTCTTCCGTATCATAACTGCCCAAACTTTTTTTCTAGTTGAATTGCCATTATTATTTTTACTTTATGCTTTACAACGCACAATTCCATGAATCATAAAATATATTAAGGGCTTCTTTGATTCAAAGGATTCTCAAAGGAATTTTGGAGGATTCTAATCATTAGGCATTTTTCCTATCTTGGTTGTTTGATTCGTAGGATTGTAAACCATAGGAATTTTTCCATATGATTCATTTGCGCTAGATTTCATAGGAAACATCCCATCCACTCAAACCTCTTTGAAAGAATTCTGTGTTTTTTCTATGCACAATCAAACACTCGTACAATCCTGTAGGATTCAAGACGACATTCCACTATAATCCCATGTTTTTCCTATTCCCGCGTTCTTAACTTTTTTATAAAAACTAATTGATTTTGAATGAGATGAACTATAAGAATTAAACGAAGGGCTACATCAGGCATATATGACTCAAAGCTTACATGCTATAGTGTGGTATTTATTCATAATTTGGTTGCAAAATCTGATGCGTGCAATGCACGTGTACCTTACTAGTATTTCGAGTTTGTGCAAAACACATAAACTAGAATACCAATGGCATGCTACACAGTGTCTCTCTTACAGTTCATAAAGCCACGTGGCACATGTGCAGGCATTGTCGCGACCTCCTTGTGTGGATTGATCACAGTGACGTGCTGCTGGTTCCAGAAGAATGTACTCGTCCTCCCTGAGCCATACTGGCGGTACATGCATGAAGCGAAGATGTGCACGCACGCCATCCACGCACTCATTCCTCGCACGCACACGCGGGTACATGGGCGGACGCAATTTTGTACCAAGATCCATCCCATGTGATAATTTGATGCATGTAAAGTCGTTCAATTCATTGATGGTCGATTAATACAACGCATGCAAATTGAGTGGACGTGAGGGCGGAAGAAAGACATTATTACTCCACTGCGCACATGCGAGTAGTTAAATCGTGGGTTGCTAGTAGTACTTCCATTAGTCTCCTTCGTATTTTGTGCCAATTTTTGACAGTAACATACTACTCAATATTTACGCATTTGAGCAGTGTAGTACTTGAAATTTATGTTCCGCTAAACTCATCGGGAGCCCTTTCAGGCCTCGACACCAAAACCATCAATTAATCTTTACCTTGTTCCCATCACATTCAAAACCTGCTCACACCTACTAGTAGTATGTACCAAACCTGAACGTGTTCCCACTATTCAGGTATTAGTACTAGTGCTAGTACTTAGGTTATAAAAAGGGGAACTACATAACCGAAAATCACTCTACCTTTCCTCCTCATAAGTGCGTCTTCTTCGTCCGTCATTGCCATGGCCGGTGAGCGTAGCTCTAGGTCGAGAACTACTCGTAACAAGGGAGCGGCAACCAAGGCCGCGGAAAAAAAGAGAGGGCTCGCCGCCACGCAGAGACCTCGAAAGATCTCTCACGGGCAGGCGATGGCTCCCAGGAGCGCCCTAGCCGCGGAGGCGAACATGCCGAGCCGGTGGAGCTGGAGTCATTATCCCTTGACGGCATGCCCGATCAGCTCAATAAGCAGAAGGAGTTCATCCAAGGCTTGATGGAGTTGCTGAAGGAGAACCTCGACAACATGCCCGCTGAGCTCAATCAGCAGGGGGAGTTGACCGCCGGCTTGGTGATGCTGCTGAAGAAGAGCATTGCCTCGAAGAAGAAGGCGACTGGCGAAATCCTGCGACTTTGGGAGGACAATGCGAAGCTCTTCCACGAGATCGACCTGTTGAAGGAGAAGAACAACAGCTGGAAGAAGCTGCATGCGAACAGTAGTTCCTCGATGAAGATGCTGCAGGACCTCACCATGGAACAGAAGGAAGAGTTGGCGAAGCTCCGCATCGAGCACCCGGCTGCTGTCAAGGTACGTAATATGGCCGTGGAACAGATGATGAAGGCTCGCGTCAAGAAATGCCGCGTCATGGACACAATGATGAAGATGGCGGAGGAGACGCGCAAGTAGATGGAGGTTGTGCAGGCGATGAAGATGCAGTTACGACTCCGCGGCGAATTAGATCATTTGGGGTGATAATCTTCCTTCTTCTTTTGCTCCTGTGTTTCATCTTTTGCTTTGGGTGTTTCACCGCACGTGTCACGTTCTCTGCGAGGCATGAATAGACCAATGTTTTTTTGAGGGAATGAGTAGAACAATGCTAACAATGAGATGACTAGCAAATTAGATCATTTTTATCGCCATATGGCACTGGGCTGCCGTGTTTCGTGCTCCTCCGTCGCAGTACTACTCCAGTGGAAAACTTGAGTATACCGCATGGTTCTTTGCTCCTCCTCGATCAGGTCGTCGGCGCATTTATACGAGCAGTCAAATCACAAGGCCCTGCCTTCCAGCAGTAATGAGCCGTCAAATCACAAAGGACCTCGCCTCTCGTGAAACCGACCAAGCTAGACTGCCCCGCCCTCTAGCCTTTTAAAAAATGTATACTTTTGTACAGCAGTAGTATCGATGGACTGCGCCATGGAGCAAAACTTGAAATTAAAAAAAGGTGGTACATATAGAGAGCACTCGTCGCCAAATTATGCATATAGTACTATTAAAAAGGCTAGTCACAATAATGGTGTCCAGCATAACCCACCCCTCAAATAATACTAAGAGGTTGCTTGGATACGTTTTAGTCCCATGACTAAAAGTAGTGGGACTAAAACATGCTAGCCTCACCCATGCTTGGATCCAAATACTAAAAAGGCTAAAATCAAGTTAATGAGCATTTATTATCCTCCAAACCCTCCAATCCAGAACTCGCCTGTGTTAAAGGAGAGGAGTTAAATGAGTAGAGAGAGGACTAATCCACATTTTAGTAGGGGTACCCCTGACTAAAAAAATTTAGTCTCAAGACCAGTTTTAGCCCCTCTTTAGTCAGGGGTGCTTGGAACTTTAGCCTCTTAAAGAGACTATTTTTAGTCAGACTAAAATAAGTCCCTTGGATCCAAGCACCCTCTAAGCATCCTGGAATTCTTTGACAAAACTAAGCACCCTGAAATTCTTTGACAACTAAACTGCTGGCTATATGATGTTGGCCATATATATTGTACGTATATAATGTGAAGAAACGAGTGGTAGTACTATACCAACTAAAAGATGAAATGTAAGAAATACTAGTATGTACGTACTGAAGAGTTAAAGTAATGAGAAGAAACATAACATAGTTCTGCTGGGCGCTCAGCACAACACACCCCTCAAATTAAATTAAGCACACCTAAAATTAAACTCTGCAACTGTTCTGGTAGACACTGCATTAGAAACACCTTGAGCAACAACACTGCCACCTTACTCGGAGTCCTCATCCACGTCCACGTCCTCGTCCTCGTCCTTGTCCCTCTTCCTCTTGGCCGATACTTCTTTGCTTGAACACACACTTGGCTATTGCTCTTCATCCAACCCTTGTAGATATTGAAGCAAAGGTAGCCATCCATTGCAGCATACTGGATGTGGTCTATATCTAGTACATTCCGCTGCCATGCATGATGATGAAACGTGTATGGAGCTTTCACCAGTTTAACGTACGAAGGATGAACCATGGCTCCTGCCAGGGTCGGCATTGAAGGTTGACGAGAGGGCATCAGCCGATTCTTCTGGAGGTCGAAGGGGTTGCCTACAACGAGGCCTATCCGACCCAGGATTTCTTTGTCATTACCAAAGTCTACAGTAACGAATTTGACTAGGTTGCTCCCGAGGAAGTCCTTAAAATCCTGGCACTTAACGTCGGCATGGCATATGTGGTGGACCAAGCATAAGTCATGCACGCCAGCCTGGATAACAGCAGGCTTCTTCCTCTCTTTGTCCTTTAGATCCTTCTCTCGTCCCAGGACTGTGGTGTACTCAACATCTAGCCCAGTGACCCACTCATCATCTGAGTTTTCGAACATGCGTCTGAAGCGAGAAAGGCATCCTTTCACCGTTGCGGAAGAACGGGTGTAGATGACGTCGAACTCATCGCCGGTGATGGTTCTAACCTTGTACTCACTGCTGATCATGGAGATTTGGGACGCCATGGATTTGGGAGAAGGGTTAGGATTAGTGGAACTACCGTGATGTGAATGGACGAGACGACCAGGAGCGAACCGCCATAGTATTGAAGGACGTGCGGGGACGAGTAGGAGGGAACTGCCAGCGTGTGAACGGCAGGGTAGTGGCTTTCCATTCTCCCATGATACGGGCTTCCAAGAGCCCTTGGATCTGAGATCAAACGGTTGCATGGCGTGATTCTAGACCTATGGGTGAATATCCTATCCTAGAGGGTTATTCTGCAAATTTTCAGGAACTTAGCATGCGACCGTTTGATCTCAGATCCAAGGGCTGCCAGCAGCCCGTATCATGGTCGCGCCTACCATGACCGTCGCGTCGCTCACGCGGCCGTGCCCTTGGAGATTTAACATGGTGCGTTAGGCTATCTGATGTTGGCATGTCATACATAGTCATCACTTAGTCACTCATACTACAACAAGGTTGGCTATAAGTGTATTTTTTGTTAGTCCTCTCTATCTCTTTCTTCGTACTCAAGGAAGAAACGATGCTAGTAAGCGCGTGTATTTATTGCCTTTGCCAAGGAGTGACCTCTTCCAATGAAATGGTGTTGCTAAGTTTGTTTCATTTACTTAGCTATAGACTCAAAATTGTCTTTTCACCTAGGTACACGCGCTTAGCACCGTTTCTTCCTTGGGTCACCAAACTAGTCTCTCTCTTCTTGATTAACTTGCCACATCAAACTTTATGCCTATGTGGCAAGCTTAAGCACCTATAGGAGCAAGTAAAAGTAAGTACAATAGTGCGCTTTACATGGCATTTTTGCATATGTGGAGGAAAGAGAGGCAAGGAAAAAGTGGAGAAGTGGGCTCTCATGCAAGAGCTAGCCTCTACTACATGGTGGAGCATTGGGAGAGGCACCTGTATGGAGGTGGTCACTAATCTGGGAGACTCACACCGATCGTAGCGCCGCAGTTAAAATGATAATGGCAAGTCAAATCACGGGGCCCCACCTGTCCAGCAGTAACTCGCTGTCAAATCACACAGCCCTACGTTTGAAGTAGCCTACTCCCTCGTCTTCTCGCGTCTATGTCGAACCGACTAGGCAGAACTGCCCCGCCGCCTACCGCGCAGGAAAAGCCTTGCCTTTGACTTTTAAATAGTATAGAGTATACTAATTTTGTATCCATGGATTGCGCCCGCGCCGTGGAGCAAAGCATCTAGAAAATGGAGGAGACACGGTGGTCTTGCAATAGAGAGAGGGAGAGGCGAGACGGTGGTTTTGGAATGGAGATGATGGAGAGGAGAGGAGGTGGTTTTGCAAAGGAGAAGAGGGAGAGGAGCGTGCGGCAGCGATTTAGGATTAGACGAGAGGGCCGGCGCGCTCTGACTGGATCAAAATAAAAATCAATTTACCCTTCAATTAAGAAAGCGACCCCACATTAACTAGTCTCCCTTTTTATTCTGGGTCATAATTGACCATGATTTTCGCACATAAAATATATGTTATACGTTGTATACAAGGCCACTATCAAAATTACAATTTGCAACTATACAAGGCCACTAACATTAATCGAGGCAAAATTGATGGCGTTTGCCTCGTAGTAGCACCCGAGGACATTAATATCCCTTGTGTGCATGCGGGAGTGAGAAGGTTAGCTTGCATTCCCAACATTAATCAACCAATGAGGAGTAAGAGGGTTGGCTTGTTGTGCTTGGGAGAGAAAAACCACATTAATTAACACGACAATCAAGGTGACAAGCTAGCTAGCAACATTGACTTAAACATAGCATTGAATTTTACCTTGGTACCTGTAATATGAGTTTGTGGCCTTGTATAAAAAAATGGAGGGAGTATAATTTGAAAGTACATTCAGATACGAATCAAATGGTACAATTTTTGGTGACATGCATTCACATTTTGCTTGTCAAATACAATACGTGGTCAAACTTTGACCCAAAATACATGAAACAACAAAAAATACTTCCAAGACCAGCGCTGCTCTTCCGCTCTTCTCCTCTTAAACCACCGCCGCTCCTCTCCTGTTCCAATCTAAATGCAGCGCCGCTCCTCTCCTCTTCCATTTCGAAACCACCGCCCCTCCTCTCCTGTTCCAGTCGAAAACCAATGTCACTCCTCTCCCGTTCTAATCCAAAACCAGCGCTGCTCCTCTCCTCTTCCATTCAAAAACCACCGCCGGCGAGTGAAGGTGCTGTGGAGAAGTAGATCGATGGAGAAGTACAACCGATACGTGAGGATCGCAGACGGCGACCCTGTGAAGCTAGCTAGGATGTTGGAGATACAGTCTTGGTTTGACAACAAGGACCAACTAGCGGCGACATCGACATCCATGACCAAATATCTGCAACAGATCGAAAAGGCGGCGATACTCCCGGAGGGAGTCGCGCCGGAGTACATAGAGCTGCTCCTCTGGGCCATGGAGCAAACAGAGTCACCGAATCCGATCGTGAGGGAGCGGTGGTTGGAGTATCGATCCCAGATGGAGCATCCACCAGAGATTGAAGGATCGAGCATCTACAGGGTGCCGTTTGTGAGGGTGTCCTGCCAGAGCGAGCCGGTGGAGTCTTCGTCGACCGAACCCAACTGCAAGAGGAGAAAAGCAGTTGGCCTGACGACGCTTCCCCGCCATCGTCTCCCTCGCCATTCACATCGTCTCACGGGGCGGCTGTCTGCCACCGAGGAATAGGAGGGGGCTGCCCCCCAGCCCAATAGTCAGGCAGGTTATGAATTGCCAGGAGGAGCTTAGGGTTGTCAGTATTTGCAGGTTGTGAATTGTGTTTTGTGTTGTGTATTTTGAGAGTACTTTCAGATATGAATGTCTTTTGAATTTCAGATTTGCAGTATTGAGCATATGAAGTATTTTATGAATTCTAGAGATCTATTTTTAGCACTTAAAAAATGTAGTTCCATAGGAGTATAAAAGTGTAGACAATGTGATTCTCAGAGAAGAAACTGCAAGTTTCAGTTTTAGATTAGAAACTGCAACTTTCAGAGGCAGAGCATTTATATTAACACGGCCTTTTCAAACAGGGTTAACATCATGTTGGAAGTTTTATTCATGGTCGAAAATGGAACTACCAGCCAGTTAACATCATGCTGATCAACATTCATGCATAGCACATCTTCATATGATGCACAGTCAAAATGCCCACACAATGTCGAGTGTGCGAAACACCGAGAAAATGAGGGACGAAGTTTTGGCAAGTGTTGGACGTGGTTTTGGGCTGCCCCGTCTAGGCTTTCATTTTTAACATGCGCAACCCACGACCTCGGATGGGAGGTCCATAGGCCTGTTTGTATTTTCTTAGGGCCGTCATGTATCGACCGGCCTATGGACCTCCCATCCGAGGTTTTATTTTTGGCAGTCCAATTTATGTATTTTTTGAAGAAAACGCAGAGGTATGTTCTATTTTTCTGTATAAGAATAGGAACGCCAGGTCCAACTTATGTTTCCCTTCTAACTATATTATATATATTTAAGTTATTTTATATGTTGACTGTTTAGTTCACATACTCCCTCCTTTTCGGTTTATAGGGCTTATCTCAAAATTTTAGTTTTTCAATTTTATAAGGCTCAATTTGGTTGCTTTCCATCAGATGTTCAGATTCCAAGGTGCATCAAATCATTGCATGCAAGTATTAAGAGAAAATTGACCAATGCATGTACTTTATGCATGCATGCATTGCAATTTATGCATTGATAAACATAATTTTTTGAGGAAAACAAGTGCATTAATTAGGTGCTTTTGCAAACTACAAAAAGTATTCACCATTCATCATCTACCTTGGTTGGTGAGATTTTTGAATTGAGCCCTATAAACTGAAAAGGAGGGAGTAATTGGAAAATAGATCTCGCCGCCACCCCCCGCCTCCTGACTCCGGGCGCGCCTGCCCCCCTCAGCAAGTCCGCTCGCGCGCCCCGTGGAGTCGCCGGCCATATCCACGGGGGAATGGCTGGAAGATAGGCAGATGTACAAGATGCATCTCCCACATGTCTACAAAGCCTTCCTGCGGATGCTCCAGCCGCTCGACTCCGCCGCGCCGGCGGTGCTGCGGGAGACTCGAGGGAGGAGATGGAGGGAGCGGGCGATGCGGATCCGCGGCGACGCTCTCTCCTGGACCTAGTGCACGCGCGAATGGAGGGAAGCAGAGGAGGAAGCTACGAGGGAGGAAGCCGAGGAGGGACCGAATCCGTTCTCTCACTCGCGCAGGTATGATCGGATGTGCAAGGATCATGTGGATTGGGAGCTGCTGAATCTAGCCCTGCGGATCTACTTCGAAGGAGATTTCTCGGAGAAGCACAGGATGCCCCACCCCAGTGAGCCACCGATTGCGTTCGTTCGATGGGAGAAAGGAGAAGTGAATTCAGGAGATCCACGCCATGCTGCGAGATGGGAATGCTTGAATGGACTCCTGCCCACCAGCACGCCACCGGAGCCGGAGCAGGTGGATCCCCTACCTTACCTCTCCCCCAAACCTGTAGAAGATTGAAATTAGGCTTGTAATCTGCTTCAATTGAGCTGTCTGGTGGTTATTTCTGCTTCCTGAGAGACAACATCTGGCTGGAGGATGAGCAGGAACCAGGAACTCCGATGAATTTCCCCTATCACAATGGGGGGGGGGAGCGCTGGTTGGGCAGTGGTACAGCCCACCTTCGCCCCAAATGGGGGCACAATCTGGGCAGGCTCCTGTAATTGCTCAAGATCAATCAGCTGGTGGTTCTGACTCTCAGATCAGTGGGAAATCTCAAGGCAAGAATCAGCAAAAGAAGAGATAGGACATCCAGAAAACTGCTCCTACCCCTGCTTCGGGCCTTAGGGCATACTCTGAGGTGATCTGCTACAACTGTGGGGAACCAGGGCATCATTTGGATAAATGTGTCAAGCCCAAGAGTTGTTTTATCTGCAAAATGGTTACCCATAAAGTTGAGAATTGCCCTGTCAGAAGGAAAACCCACAGTTCTGCTAGATATGTTGGAAGTGATAGAAATACTGCCTACTTCCATGCAATAGCTAACCGGAGGAGGAGGAAAACCCTCATTCACTCCCTTGATGGCCCTAATGGCCCTGTTACTAAGGTAGATGAGATGCTGAAAGTGGCTAGTGACTTCTACAAAGACCTGTTTAAGAAAGAAAACCCTTCTGGTTTCTCTCTACAAATTTTTTTTCTCTGCTTCTGAAAAAGTGTCTCCTGCTGAAAATGAGCTGCTAGAAGCCCCTTTTTCAGAGACAAAGGTGAAGGAAGCCATTTTTAACTCTTATCCTGATGGGGCTCCTGGTCCTGATGTGATTCCCTTCTTGTTTTACCAGCATTTTTGGGACTTGGTGAAAAATGATCTCTTAGATCTTTTCCAAGCCTTTCATAGAGGAGAGTTGGATCCAGCAACTTACTCATGGGGGGTCTGTTGGGGTCAAGTTAAATAACTGTGAAAGTGATTTTTCCCTTGCTAGTAAAGGCCTTAGGCAAGGTGACCCCATCTCCCCACTTTTGTTTAATTTAGTAGTGGACGCTCTTACTAAAATGCTGAGCAAAGCTGCTGATCATAGTCTGATTGCAGGGCTCTGTCCTGAGGTCTGACCTGGTGGCATCATCTGCCTTCAATATGCAGATGATACCATCCTTTTCTTAGACAATGAGTCCACACATTCTAGCAATCTAAAAACTGTTCTAACCTGGTTTGAACAAGTCTCAGGCATGAGAATCAACTACTCTAAAAGTGAACTCATCCCTATCATCATGGATGATCATGAGTTAGCTGACTTCCTCTCTATTCTAGTCTGTAATAAACGTAACTTCCCCATTAAGTACCTAGGTATCCCTCTCCACTATGATAAACTGAGGAGAGAGGATATCCAACCCCTTGTGGATAAAATCATTAAAAGGATTGCTGGGTGGAGGGGCAAACTTCTCTCTTACAGAGATAGATTGATCCTCATACAAGCTTGTTTGCCTAGCATTCCAGTGTATCTCCTCTCTTTCTTCAAGTTCCCTAAATGGGCAGTGAACCTCATCAATTCTCAGATGTCTCATTGCTTGTGGAATGATTTTGAGGGAAATAGGAAGCTATACCTTGCTAATTGGGCCCTAGTCTCTATGAAAAAAGATTTTGAAGGCCTAGGCATACCTAACCTCCAAGAAATTAGCATCTGTCTTCTAGGGTCTTGGATTAAAAGATTCTATGAGGAAGACCTGAAACCCTGGAAGCTTCTTATTGCCCATAAATACCTAGGAAATAAACCTAATATTTTTGCCCCTTCCTCCAACCCTAAGACCTCTAGATTCTGCAAAAGAATTAAAATCTATTATGCATGCTGTGAAATTTGGCTACAGATGTAACATAGGGGATGGGAGCAGAACCAGGTTCTGGGAAGATAGTTGGTTTGGCACATCCCCCTAGCAGTCCAATTTTGGCCTATTTACTCTGTCCGCAATGAGCTTAACAAAAGTGTCAATGAAGTTTGGGACGGTCAATGCCTAAAACTCTCTTTAACAAAAGCATTACCTTTACTGCCGAGCCGGATGCCCTGATTTGGCAGCTGGACAATAAGGGGAAGTATTCCTCCAGCTCCATCTATCATGTTATCAACTTTAGAGGGGTTCAACCCGTGTTTATCCCTGCTGTCTGGAAATTGAGAGTTCCCCCTAAAATTCATGTACTTCTCTGGCTTCCCTCCAAAAAAAATTGATGACTAGGGATAACCTTAGGAAGAGACACATCATCAAACCCCTTGATTGTGTTTACTTCTTGGAACAAGAGTCTTGTTCTCACCTATTTTTTGAATCTATAGTTGCTAAACATCTCTAGGAACACATTGAGGAATATTTCTCTAGTCAGATTGGCTCATCCTTCGAATCTGTCGCCAGATTCTGGATTGCTACCAAAAGGTGCTCAGTTTTAAACACTGTTAGCTCAGCTGTCCTTTGGTGCCACTGGAAAAATATAGAAATGCTATGATTTTCAGTAACACCTCCTGGATTTCCATTCCGCAGGTCTTGAGGTTGATCAGGAACATGGTGAGGAACTGGGCGATTCTCTCCTCCAGATCAGACAAGGTGAAGTTGATGAGCTTCGTGGAAACCCTAACAAGATCCTTCCAGAAACCATTGGCAATCACTTGTGGCTGAACAAGGCTCGACCTGCTCTGGGGCTAGACCTGTGGGCTCGTCTCAAGATCTCTAATGAAGATGATGGGCACCTGGCGCCGAAAAAGAGGGACATCCACCATGCTATGCCTTCCAGCCCGGTCTCTCCGCTTGCTTACTAGTCGCCGCAGGCTAACACGGCCCCTCGTCTGAAGACCATGAAGGCTTCGCTGGACCCTCCTTGTGTCATTTGAGTGCTCTATCCGCTCTGCCTTTGGCACCGCTCGGGTGATTTGTGTTATTCGGAGAACTTGTTCATCCACCCCCTAGTTTGTAGCTTTTCTACCTTTGCTTTCGAACTGCTCTTTGAGCTGCTGTATCAGACTATGTTGTGGTTTCGTTCTCAGCAATGGAACCGAGGAGATGCTCCATGTTTTTCTAAAAAAATTATTTCATATGTTATTATATATTATTTTTATTGTCATCATATATTTAACAGATACTTACATATGTAAGAAAACAATATCCCACATCTTATTAACTTATAAAAATATCCCACATCATTTATTGCCAATAGGTCGAAGCCAATGCAAGTCGTTGTCAATTTAGACAACAAATGATTCTGACATGTTAGCCGTTGGATTTACATCCAACGACAGGCATCCATCTTCAATCTCTCGTCTTCTTCCTCCAGCGCCGCCGGGACCACCTCCCTACTCCTGCTGCTAGCAGCTCTGCTTAGCACGCTTCGCTATGAAGCGCTCCTCCACCATTGGCCAGGCCATCCCTCCACCCCTCCACACCTCATGTTCTTCTCCACCGACTGCCGAACCACACCGCACTAGAACCAGTTAACCCTCATACACCTCTCCGTCTGTGACTCTACTCCCGCGTCTTCCCATCTCCGGCTCGTTGCTGTCCAGGGCCTCGCCGTCGTCCACCACCTTGGATGCGCTCGGCACGGCGTGGTCAACGAACGAAACCATCGGAAGTAGACTGTCCGTGGAGAGGCTGACAGCTGGGTCCACGGCCGCACACAAGGAAATGCCTCCTTGTTACGCGCAAAATAATGATTCCTCCACCTGACATCTGGGACCCACCGGAAGGGCCTCTGTATTTCGCAAAATAAAGTGCCCCCCACTGAAATGTCGGACCCACCAGCTATCTTCGCACGCAAGGAAGTGCCTCCTTATTACGCACAAAAAAGTGAATATTCCCCCTGCCAGCTAGAACCCAGCATAGTGGGAGGCTGACTTGTGGGTCAACCAAGTTGACGGGGACGGAGGGCTTTGTCAACTTAGTCAATATGAACGATTCTAGCTCCTGTTACCGTACGATGTTCATCCAACGGCCGTAGTGCTTCTTCAACCTCTGGTCTTCTTGCTCCAGCCGCCCAAACCAGCGCCGGTCGTGCCGCGTGCTCCTGCCTCCCGTGGCCGGCTGTGATGCCGCGGAGGCCTCACCGCCCCTACTACTCCCACCACTGGCCAGGCCATCCCTCTACTCACCCACACCCCCTGTTAATCTGCGGCGACAACAGCCTCACACCGCAGCCGAACCAGTTAACCCTCGTTCTCCTTTTCGCGTGGGCATCCACTGCTACGTCTTCCCCGGCTCCGAGTCGTACCCTTCCTAGTCCTCGCCGTCATCCACCGCCCTGGTGCTCTCGACGCGGCGTGGTCAACATGGTCAATGACCGACTTCCATTGGAAGAGTACTGTACATGCAGAGGCTGACAGCTGGGTCCACGGCAGCCACAAGGAAGTGCCTCCTTATTACGCGGAAAATAATTATTCCTCCACCTGACAGCAGGGACCCACCGGACGGGCCACTAGTATTTTGTGAAAAAAATCGTTTCCCCCTGACTGTTGGGACCCACCGGACGGGCCACCGTATTTCGTGAAAAAAACACCCCCCGCTGTCAGCTCGGACCCACCAGAAGTGCCTCCTTATTACACAAAAAAATGAATACTCCCCCGGCTAGCTGGGACCCACCTTGCTGGGAGGCTGACTTGTGGGCCTACTAAGTTGACGGGGACGAAGAGCTTTGTCAGCTTAGTCAATATGAACGATTCTAGCTCTAGTGACCATACAATGTCCATCCAACGGCCGTAGTGCTTCTTCAACCTCTGGTCTTCTTGCTCCAGCCGCCCAAAGCAGCGCTGGTCGTGCCGCATGCTCCTGCCTCCCCTGGCCGGCTGTGCTGCCGCAGAGGCCTCACCGCCCCTACTATTACCACCGCTGGCCAGGCCCTGCGGCGACGGCAGCCGCACACGCAGCCGAACCAGTGAAACCTCGTAGTCCTCTCCGCGCGGGCTTCCACTGCCGCGTCGTCCCCTTCCTAGGCCTCGCTGTCGTCCACCGCCGTGGTGCTCTCCGCGCGGCGTGGTCAACGTGGTCAAGGAACGACTTCCATCGGAAGAGTACTATACGTGGAGAGGCTGACAACTGGGTCCACGGCCACAACCCAGTTTTTTTGTGATTTGCCAAGTAAGTCGCTTTGTCAGGCCTGTTGGGCTGCAAATCTTTCAATACGAGGAGAGCTTTCATTCGGCTGGCCGAGAAAATGGCCCATTAGTAATGATAAATGGGATGTACATTTTTAAAACACATCAAACCGGCAATTAGTTTCAAATATCTTTTTTTTCATTTCAAGATTTTAAATTACATTAATTCTTATGCGTGGAGAATTTGTTGGATTTTATATTGATATACATTTATTTTTAAAATCAGTTTGAATGTGAGTCGAAATTTCGGGATTAAAAACAGTTCGGACCACACCAAAATATGCAAAATTTCGTATAATTTTTTAACCGTTGCCACAATATGGGCTGCAATGCTAACAAAAAGAATATGGGCTCCAAAAAAAACCTTAAGAATTAGCAAATGGGCTGTAAATTATTAGAAATAATGGCAGATGGGCTGTATGCTGTTTTCAATAGATTTGAGGCTTTCCTGAAAAAAGGTTGACGCACAAGCACTGACTATTGGATGTCCATCGAACGACCGTCGTGCTTCTTCAATCTCTGCTCTTCCTGCTCCAGCCGCTAAAACAAGCGCCGGCGGGACTTCCTGCTCCCTCCTCCTCGCGGCCGGCTGTGCTGCCGTGCAGGCCTCACCGCCCGACCGTACTCCCATCGCTGGCCTAGCCATCCCTCTACTCACCCACACCTGTTGTTATTCTCCGGCGACGGCAGACGAACCAGTAAACCCTCATACAGTCGTACTCCCCTCCGCGTTGGAAACAACTATCGAGTCTTCCCTGCCTCTGTGTCGTCCCCTTCCTAGGCCTCGTCGCCGTCCACTGCCCTGGTGCTCTTGGCGGGGCGTGGTCAACATGGTCAAGGAATGACTTCCATCGGACGTGGACTGTACGTGGAGAGGCTGACAGCTTGGTCCATGGCGGCAGCAAGGAAGTGCCTCCTTATTACACGGAAAATAATGATTCCTCCACCTGACAGCAGGGACCCACCGGACAGGCCACTGTATTTCGTGAAAAAACGTTTCCCCCCTTACTGCTGGGACCCACCAGCTATACCTTCGCACGCAAGGAAGTGCGTCCGGGCAAAAAAAACGATTCGCCCCCCTGACTGCTGGGACCCACCAGCTACATCTTCGCACGCAAGGACGTGCGTCCGGGCAAAAAAAACCAAAATGATTCGCCCCCCTGACTGCTGGGGCCCACCAGCCCCCCGACTGCTGGGACCCACCAACTACATCTTCGCACGCAAGGAAGTGCGTCCGGGTAAAAAAAACAATTCGCCCCCTGACTGCTGGGACCCACCAGCTACATCTTCGCAGGCAAGGAAGTGCCTGATAGTCGGGACCCACCTGGTCGAAGCGTACGTGGCGTTGTCATTCTGGTCGCGAACGTGTACGTACATATATACTGGTGGATGTAGAGGCACGCACGTGTCGTAGTAGAGGCGGCCAGGGTGCAAGAAAGAAAATACGGCCACGGATGTGTACATACAGGCGGGGTCTCGAACGCCTACTCACGCATACGTACGGCGAGGGCTCGTGTACATGGCTGGGTCGGAACGGAGAAACAGCATCGTCGTCGTGTTCATGGGGAGGCAACGGAATGCATCGTGTTCATCGGGAGGCAATGCGTCTGGGTCGGAATGGAATGCGTGGTCGTGTTCATCGAGAGGACTTGGACGGAAGAGGCGATGGAAACGAGGCCTGGCGTACCGCACAACGGAGGAAACAGACCTCCTACGATCGAAACGGGGGTCCTGTTGATCAGGACGGGTGTGGCGTACCGCAAAACGGAGGAAACGGACCTCCTACGGTCGAAACGGGGGTCCTGTTGATCGGGAGGGGTGTGGCGTACCGTAAAATGGAGGAAACGGACCTCCTACGGTTGAAACGGGGGTCCTGTTGATCGGGAGGGCTGTGGCGTACCGCAAAACGGAGGAAACGGACTTGTGTTGGAGTGCTACGGTCGAAACGGGGGCCCTGTTCATCGGGAGGGGTGTGGCGTACCGCAAAACGGGACTCCACGGGATACTGTTCATCTCCACCGTCGACCCCCTCCAGCCTCCACGAGCTACTGTTCATCCACCGTCGACCTCCTCCAGCCTCCACGGGCTCCTGTTCATCCAGCCTCCACCGTGCGCTACTCCACCGGCTACTGTTCAACCACCCCTCCACTGTCTACTGTTCATCCAGCCCTCCACACCACGGGGTCCTGTTTAACCACCCCTCCACGGGCACCCCTCTACCGTCTACTGTTCATCCTTCCCTTCACACCACGGGATCCTGTTCATCCACCCCTCCACAGGCACACCTCCACCGTCTACTGTTCATCCAGCCCTCCACCACACCATGGGGTCCTGTTCATCCAGAGGCAACGCCACCGCTCACTGTTCATCCAAACCCCCCCGCAACGCTCACTGTTCATCCCATCGATCGGCTTCAGTTAGCAGCAGTAGCCAAGGAATCGCTCGATCGGGTTCAGTTAACAGCCATCGATCGATCGCTCGGGTTCAGTAACGCGTAGCCTACAGTGCAATCGCTCGGGTTCAGTTAGAGCCCAACGCCTCGCTCGGGTTCAGTTAGAGCCAACGCCTCGCACACACGCGCGTACGTGTACAAGAGAAACGCGTGTCGCTCGGCCCCCGACCTCCCACTGTAACCGGGAACTCCCCGAAATTTTCCTCCCCCTCGCTTCTACCACAGTTTTTTCCGTCATGGACGGCCCAAAGAATGTCATGCAGCTGCGTCTCCGGCCCGCCCAGGACGAAAAGCCCATTTTCTGTCATGATTTTTTGTCATAGAAGTAGGAGCCCACCACATCTATGATGATACCGGGTTTTGTCACAATTATCGTCATAGAAGTGTCATATGTATGACAGAAAAAAATTTCGTTCGGCCCAAAATGTCACGGATGTGTCTTTTTTGTAGTGTACTAGACCCGCTATTTGCACAACCCCGCGCCCGCCAACCGTAGAAGGGATCCTAGTGATTCCATAGGTGTCGTTCCCACCGACATCTCTGGCGTGCCAGGTAGGAGGCGCAGTTGTGGAAATCTGGTCATGTTGGCGCAGCGGTTTCGTCCTGGTCATCGCCCCAAGGAAGAAGACGACCTAGCGAGTGGCATCATTCGTAGATGCAGTAAACGCTAATGCGGCGACATAAAATCTAAGTCATTCAAAACTTTGAATAATTCTTTTATGAATAAGGCTGTTTTTCTCGGAGATCCTCCTCTTGGTATGAAAAAAAGCACGCGATAGGGGCCTTCCGCTATTGGCAACGCTCTTGTTTTGTTTCGAGTCCGCTCAATAGTTCAAGCGGCTGCGTTGAGAACGGCAAGGTGGCCTTCCCGCTATTGGCAACGCCCTTGTTCTGTTTCGAGTCCGCTCAACAGTTCAAGCGGCCATGCTCAGAACGGCAAGGTCGTTTACTTGGCCGCAGGCACACCCGGCCGGTTGCGAGGATCTGTCCTCGAAACACCGCAGCATGGGTTTGCGTGCCGGTAAGACTATCTAGTTGAGCGTAGGGTGTACATACAAAGAACGATCGAACAGGAAAAGAACATGCATAGTTTCAAGGTACTGCAGAGTTATATTACATCAATTGTTGCTGCGGTTCTAACTGAAGATAAAAATTGTATTGGTCATGAACCTACAGTGGCGATGAGAAACGTGGTGCCTAGTCCCGGCGCTGGCCCTCTATCCTCCGAACTCCGTCAACGCGGCTGATGATGGGCTTGATACACTCTTCAAGCGCCGCGAGGTCCACATCCTCCGGCAAGCTCTCCAGCACGGCGTCGAATTCGAGGTTGGGGTTCCAGTACGCCACCTTCGTGAGGACCTTAGTCAAAACACCCCGGCAAAGCTTCAGGGCCTCATTGGCCAGGGAGGTCGCTCTGTTGCAGCGGAATTGCTCCAGAGCTCCAAGAACGCCCTCGAAGAACATGGTCAATTTGGCATTGGGACTCACATTCGGCTTCAGGGCGTACCACACATTCGGCATCCCCGTGGTAGCTAGCTGCGTGGTGATCCTGCCGGCGATGTCGGCAAGGCGGCTGATCCAGAGGTTTTCGCCCTTCACAAAATCCACGTGGTTGGCGGCGTCATTCCTCCGCAGCTGCCTCTCAGCTTCAAGATCTTTGGTCAGGGTATCCTCCCAGGCCCTGACCTCCGAAAGCGTCCCCTCGATGCCCTCCAGTATCAGCTTCAGATCCCTAATGGTGTCATAGGCCTCGGAGAGCAGCTCGGCCTTGCCGAGGACTGTGGCCTGCGCATCAGCCAAAGCACCTTTGGCCGCATCCCTATCCTTCGCCAGCTCCAGGACCTGCTTCTTCAGCCCATCCTGCTCCACCTCCAGCTCGTTCACCTTGCTGGCCTAGACCTGGCCCTGAGCATTGAGTGCCTCCTCGTGCCTCTGCTTAAGCTCCCGGGTCCACTGCACGACAAGGTTCTCGACATCCTCATCCTTGCCGCGGAGTGTCATTGCGAGCTTCTCCTCACGAGCGTCTAGGTCCTCCTCCTGGGAGTTCAGCACGGCCTGATGCGGGTGCGGAGCGGCCTCGTCCTTGGCGGCATGTGCCTTCGCCGCCTCCTGGGCCTTCTCGATGTCGGCCTGCTTCAGGATAAGCTCCTGCTTGCGCTCGGCCAATAGATCTTGGGCGGACTTCAGTTCCTCATAGGCCTGGTGGAACCAAGCCTTCGTCTTGGTGACACGCTCCTCGAGATCCGCCTCCGCCTTGTCCACCACCGCCATCCGGGACTTGGCCTCGTCCAGGCGGGCACGGTGAATTGCCTGGAGCTTCTGGAAGTTCATGCTCAAGGCCTGGAGGAGCCGCTCTTCCTGGGAACCTCCACCACCGGCACTCGGTTCGTCAACAACCTCGAGCCCGACGGCGGCGAGCACCTCGTCATCAAACACCTCCCGCTCGGTGGGCGCCCTGGTGCTCGCCGTCCCTGGGAGGTGGACGAACATGTCATCCCTCACCTTCAGGTACTTCCCTGAGCCAGAGGCAGCGGAGGAGGAAGGTTGGTCGTCAACCACCTCCTCCTCGGTAGCGGCCTTGCCGGCCTCCTCGGTAGCGGCCCTGCCAGTCTCCCCGCCCGTCCCCTTGGCAGCATCATCAGCAGCACCCTTGGCATCCTCCTCGGTGGTGATCCTATCGGCCTCGGCCTCGGTGTCCCTGGCGACCTCCTCAATGATGGTGTCAATGTCCTCCCGGTCCACCGGGGAAGGGTCGGGATACCGAGGAGGGGAATGACGTGAAGCCAAGACCAAGGTTTGAAAAGAGAAAGCAAGAACAGGGATAGAGGGCAATTAACTCACCCGCCCTGTGCTGGGAAGAAGTGGCCCCCTCCTCACTGATATTTGGTGCCGGGACGGAGCCACCGGCGCCCGGGTTCGCCTCCCCCTCCTCATCCTCCATGCGCATGGGCTCGGTGCTTGGTGCCCTTGCCGGGGACGCCCCTCGGGGAGGCGTGGTTGATTGGGGCAGCAAGTTTCGGGTGGGCCTCAGTGACTCCTCATGCTACCGTCCTCCTCCTGCTACCACGGCAAGGTCAGCGCCAAGGGATTGTACCCCAACACATGCCGATGGGGAGCGAGTGGTGAACGCACGCTGGAGGCTACGCCAGGGGCTACTATCCGGGCTGCTCTCCGCCACCAGCGGCATACTCGAGGTGCCCACCGGGGGCTAGCCACGAGTCAAGGCCCTGGCCCTCTTCGGCACCCTCTGGGCCAGCGTCTCCATATGCCTGCAAGAATAAAAACAAGTCAAGTAAACCAGCGCGGTCTGAAGGAACGGAGATGATCAAAGGCAAGATGCTTACTCATCCTCCACCTCCTCTTCCTCCGCCTTCCTCTTCCTCCTTGGGCTGAGAGACCCAAGATCGAAGACGACCTCTATGTCAACGTCTGCAGGAGGAGGGGAAGGGGATGGAGTCCGGCGACGCTTGGACGAAAAAGAGGCGGTTGCTTTCTTCTTTGCCACCACGGCCTTCACCACCTTCCTCGTTGCCGTGGCCCTCGTCAGGCGCACGGACTCCCCTGGGCCTCTTGCCGCTGTTCGGTCCTGCCAGGCCGGACCGGCTCACCAGAGCTGGCCCGCCGTAGGACACGCTTTCTCCCCGTTCCCGGAGGGTCGTCAACCCCGGCCTCTCTCTCAGTCGACTCCTCGACCACATCTTCCACGAGAGGGGCCCCGGTGCCGGCGCTGCTGGCCTCCCCAGCAGGCTTTGCCCATCCGTCAAGATCCTCCTCCTCCGCGGCCACCTCGGCCTCGTTCTCCACATGGCCAACACTGCTAGCTTCCCTGGGAAGCGCCACCTCCGCCGCCCTGGCGGCGATGTACTCTAGCTCCTCCTTGCTGGCGTCCTTGATAAGCAGTGGCTCAACGCGGACATACCTCTCCGACAGGTTGTCGAAGAACTCCTGCACCCGCTCCTCCTCCGGCTCGGCCCGCTTGGGTCAAGTCCACGCGCATTGAAGTCCGGCATCATGGCGATGTTGTCAGCTTGGTGAGAGTTGTTTCTCAGCGGGACCACTCCCGCCGGCAACCCGAACAAATGCACCTTGACGACCTTGCCGGCCTTCGCGGCCTTGCCGGCTCTCTCAGCCCTGCCGTCATCACCCACATCAAGCTGGAAAAGCTGCTGACAAAAATGAGCGTGCCCCACCACCGTGAAGTTGTGCTTCAAGCCGGGGCAAAGCCTCATGGCATCGGCCGCGTTCTTGAAGAGCCAGGCCGGCCTCCCCTTGTGATGTTGTGGGGCGATCCAGCGGTGGATGAAGTCGGCCCAATCATCTCAAGGGTGAGCCCAGCCATAGTGAGGCATTGGATCCTGTTGGTAGCAATCCCGAGTTTCTTGTCATCGGCGTCGGCGTTGCTCCAGTCCTTGCGGCGGACTGGTGGGCTCTGACGAACTTGGCAGAACTCATGTGGTTCCTCCTCCTCGATCCATAGCCACCGGCCCCGCCACTCCTCCCGCCCCTTCTTCTGGGCACCCTCTGGACGCGTGCCTTTCCCCTGGGTCCGTAGGATCTAGGTGACACAGCCGGAGATGGCACCCCGCCTGGATACCGGGAAAGAGATAGTGGCAGAAGAGCGTCGTGCTGGGAAGCATTCCGGCAAAGCCCTCACAGAGGTGGGCGAAGAGGGCCATGCACGCCATGGCATTCGGTGTGAAATCAAGATATTGGAAGCTAAAGGTGTGCATGGCATCTTTGAAAAAGTCGGAGAAAGGGGGGCAAAGCCTGCAGGAGAAGTAGTCAATGAAGAAAGGATATATATTCGGGCCGGCCTTGGCAAAATCGGCGGGATGATGTGCGTAGCCGGATGCCCCATCATCTTCACCCCCACTGAGCCTTGAAGTAGTCCTTGAGGTGGACCGCATCTACAACCGAGGGGAAGAAGGCAAGCTGCGTCCGAAGCGCCGCCGACTCGCTCTCCGGCATCTCCTTCTCCTCGGCGTCCTTGGCCACCCCCTTGCCCTTACTAGTTTTGGGTGCCATGGCGGCCGGGAAAGAGGTGAGGAATCTAGAACAGTGGGGGATTGGGGGCAATGGGGGCGCGGCGGCGGAGGCTGGAGGCGGGGGTTTCGGATTTTTTCACTTGGGGAAGAAGAAGCGAGGACAACGGTTCCGAAATTGGAGAGACGCGGAGGGTAAATGAGCAGCGCCCGCAGTTTCCCCTTTTTCTTATGGGGAAGGCTCAGGCCGCCTCTTTACCATTCACTTTGATGTGACTCGTGAGGGAAGCAACCGCCCCTCGCATGACCCCCACGTCACACACGACCCCCACGTTGCGCATTCGACGCGGGTCGTGGGTAAGTGTGACGGGCGAGAAAGTTACAGCAGTAAAACTTGGCCCCGCATGCCCGGGGCTCCTGTCGGTGCACAAAAGTAGGGGCTCTCTTTTGTACCCCTTTACTTGTGCGCAGACAGTTAAAGCCGCGCCTACGGCCATACCTAGTAGGGCAGAGGAAGCAGAAGCACAAGACGACCAGAACAACGCCAAGATCGGAGACACAAAGAGCAAGAGCGCGAAGTGGTCTCCCCCGGCAAGACCCTTGCCCGGGTGGCCTCCGCAACCCCGGCAAGAGCCTTCCCGGGGCAACTTGCCCAACGCCAGCAGAGCGCGCCACCCTTGAGCCCAGGGGTTCCAACACCATCAACCACATTGGAACCAAGGCTCGGGAGGCACCTCCATGGGGACATACAAATCTTTGTGAAGACGAAGAGCCCACAACAGTAGACGATGATCAGAAGAAAATACAATCTCAAGACCCCTTGCCTAGGATGCCCCCAAGGCCCCGACAAGGCTCCTTGCCGAATACACTCACATGGCCCCGGCAAGACTCTTGCCGAGGGCGATCACAAGACCCCGGCAAGACCCTTGCCAGGAATATACGCGGGACCGCGACAAGACCTTGGCGCCCCATCATCGCCCCAGCTTAGCGACCGACCCACCAACTAAGGCTAGTAACCACACGGTAGTACGTGAATGCTAACCTAGCTAGGCAAGCCCCTACGTGGTGGCATGCAGATCTTTGCAAAGACCCTACCAGCACGCCATCTCAGCAGCCTGCCAGCTCATGTGGCGCTGCATGCCTCTTTGGCCTAGATGCGTGTCGGAGTGAGGTGGAACGACGACGGATGGGACGGGCCTCGTTACCGTCCCCAATAAAGCAACGGGACACCTATGGGTCACATTTAATGTGCCTTGTCCAGTAATGACAGGCGATAAGCTTGTACACTGTATACCTTTCCACCTCCAGTGTGCCACTGTGGCGACCCCTTTTGACTCTAAAAGGAGGCCTGAGGCGTAATGGAGAAGGACTCTGATCTTTTGGACTACGCATGCACCGCAGCTAGTTCGAAAGCTCAAGAACACTCAAATATACACCAAAGCAGGACTAGGGTATTATGCATCCTTGCGCCCCAAACCTGGGTAAACGATCTTTGCGTTGGCTACTAGACCCGCTCTTTGCACAACCCCGCGCCCGCCAACCATAGGAGGGATCCCAGCTATTCCATAGGTGTCGTTCCCACCGACAGGCCATGTGGTACCACCTCCATCTAGTCTATAGTCTCCTTTATATTCCATGCCATACTTTGCCCTCAAATTTAACCAACAAAATGTTAATGCATGTTTTAAAATTTATATAATTGGAAACTATGTTCAAATACAAATCCAACTATATAATCTCTGGCGACATGCATTCGTATTTTATTTTATTAGTTAAATCATACTTATAAAACAGGATGGTGGTATAGTAGGTAATTAAATCGCAAACGTTTTTTATTAAGCGTATGTGCAGGTGGCCTTTCGTCCTCCTCTTGCACGTCTTGTCACCCCGCTGCCGCAGACGGCTTACAGCGCAAGCTTGCGCAACGTGCAGGGGCGTTCTTTTTGCCAAACGGCGGCGCTAATGAATCGTTGGTGAGCCCGTTCCTGGCAGCCTCACAGGTTCCCGTGCAAGGTTCCCACCCGACTCGGTGAAATTGCCCAAAATCCCAATGCTTACTGGCCTGCTATAGAAACCCTCACGGCCGATGAGTCCTGCGTCGCATTTTCCGCTCCATCCCTGTAGCTTATCTCGTCTGCTTCTCCCACATTCTCAAATGGGACTGGTCCATCATCGTCGCTCAGCCACTCCACCATCATCAAAGGACAGCTCTAGCTGGGAGGCTACATCGCAGTGGCGGCGCAGTCCCTAACATAGTGTAGTGCGTGTGGCGTCCCTATTGGGTGTGCGCGGAACACCCACCACACGCTCCGCCAACGATGCCCGTCGGCAGCTGTTGCCGGCCGCCGTTGCCGCCACACCACCATCGAAAGCCAGGGCCATCGCCTGCTCCATCGCCGCAGCCCGAAGGCGGCAGATGGCCGTGGTGGCCGCCACCCCACTGTCGGCCATAGTGGCCATCACCTGCTCCGCCACCGCGACCCGGAGGCAGGAGGTGGTTGTCGTGGCCGCGACCCCGTCGTTGGGCGCCGTGGCCGCCAGCCCTCCGTCGACCGCCGGTGTCATCACCCGCTCCACCAATGATGCCCGAAGGTGCGAGGTGGAGGTGGATGCCCGCACATGTGACAGCGACCTTGCGCGCTACACCGAATTCCTATGGGAGGAGGAGGAGCGCCTCGTCGAGCATGCAAAGAGTCTTACCGCCGCAGTGGCCACGACACACGCCGCCTCAGAGGCGAGGAATCAGGAGATGAGCATCGTCTGGAGCGAAAGAGGGCATTCGAGGTGAGCGTCGCTGAAGCTGCATTAGCGGCAAGCACCGCATTACCGAACTCGTCGGTAGGCTTCTCCTCCTCCGCCTCTTACTAAGCGCGCTCGACAGAGGAGAGGCAGCCGGAAGTAGTACAAAGCCCCTCCGCAGTAGTAGTTGTAGTAGTATTTAGGGGCTATTTTGTTCAGTTCATCTGACTATAGATGTGGTGGAAATGTACAACGTACTTAAAATTATCTAGTATATATAGTTGAACTATCTATTTCAGTACGTGGTTGGCAACAATTGGGGAAAAGTTTGGTCGGTTCAGCTGTCGAGTTGAACTGTTTGTATAAATTAAGAACGACTGCTTAATCTATGAATGAAATCTATGCTTAATTACTGAATTTTAGTTGCAAAAATTAGATACTACTAGTGCTTTTTAGCTTCATATTTTGACAAATCGCAGTGTTACAAGGATTGAAAAATCTTACCAAATTGTTTGTACGTGGTTGCACACCGGTCACCCCAAAACAACCGTTTGTGTTGAAGGGATGCACAAATCCTGTGCTGCTCTCACTTTGCATACAGGTGTTCTATCTAAAACGTTTGCGATCAAGAGCTGCAGAAATCCTGCTCGACACATTTTCTCTTGGCTTCTTGGGGAAGCTGTTGGTTTACATACAGGTGTTCTAACTAAAACATTCGTGATGGGTGTTTTATATTTAAAAAGCGAATTAAACTATGGCTTGGGCGCCATTAGTGGAGAGGATGCGAGCAAGCCGGGCGGCCATGGAAGTCAAATGGCTCGCTTTCCAGTGAGCCTGCGTAGCGTACAGCCCGCACACTTCCCGGTGAGCCTGCACACTCGAGGACAGCTTGCACGCCTCTCGGTCATCCTGCGCACCGAACGGCGCTCGCACACCTCCCATTTAGTCAAGCTCAAGCAACTGTCCGCACGGCACCTCCTACAGCCATTAAAAGGAAGACACGTAGCGTCACATCAATGGTTAACCTAATTATGGATTTACTAGAATTTAAAAACCAAGCATCTCAATGTTTTGCCGGCAACGAACAGTGCCCTGGTGTTTGAAATTCATTCCCATTTCTTGCATGGGACCTAAGAATGCACCCAAGGACACATATTTGATTTTTCAACCAATTTATGTGCACCAGAGCATGTGCATGTAGTTCAAATTTGAATTATGCACATAAAATGCATTGAGAACTCAGTTAATGCATAAATATGTCCAAACAAAGCCCCAAAAATCACAAAAGTTCACACAACACTCATGTTGTTCTATGTTGACATGAGAGAAAAATTTGAAAGCAATAAGAGGTAATGGATATCGTTTCGTCCCCAAAGGTGGGACGTTCCCTACCGAAAACCATCATGCGTGTTATGAGATGCATATACCCAACCCTGCCCCAAATGGGACAAAATTTGTACCATGGCATGTTGATGCCGCTCCATGATAGCATGCCAAGTTTCATGAATTTCAGACGAGTTTTCGATTTACTAGAATTTAAAAACCAGGCATCTCAATGTTTTGCCAGCAATCAACAGTGCCATAGTGTTTGAAATTCATTCCCATTTCTTGCATGGGACCTAAGCATGCACCCCAAGGACACATATTTGATTTTTCAACCAATTTATATGCACCGAAGCATGTGCATGTAGTTCAAATTTGAATTATGCACATAAAATGCATTGAAAACTCAGTTAATGCATAAATATGTCCAAACGAACCCCGAAAAATCACAAAAAATCACACAACACTCCTATTGTTCTATGTTGACATGGGAAAAAATTGAAAGCAATAAGAGGCAATGGATATCGTTTTGTCCCCAAAGTTGGGACATTCCCTACTGAAAACCATCATGCTGGTTGTGAGAAGCTCCGGTTTGTGAGAAGCGTATACCCAAACCTGCCCCAAATGGGACACAATTTGTACCACGACATGTTGATGCCGCTCCAAGATAGCATGCCAAGTTTCATTAATTTCAGAAGAGTTTTGGATTTACTAGAATTTGAAAACCAGGCATCTCAATGTTTTGCCGGCAATCAATGGTGCACTTGTGTTTGAAATTCATTCCCATTTCTTGCATGGTAGCTAAGCATGCACCCAAGGGCACAAATCTGATTTTTCAACCAATTTATATGCACTGGAGCATGTGCATGTAGTTCAAATTTGAATTATGCACATAAAATGCATTGGAAACTCAGTTAAGGCATAAAAATGTCCAAACGAACCCTGAAAAATCACAAAAATTCACGCAACACTCATGTTGTTCTATGTTGACACGAGAAAAAAATTTGAAAGCAATAAGAGGCAATGGATATCGTTTCTTCCCCAAAGGTGGGACGTTCCCTACCGAAAACCATCATGCTTGTTGTGAGAAGCATATACCCAAACCTGCCCCAAATGGGATAAAATTTGTACCACGGCATGTTGATGCCGCTCCATGATAGCATGCCAAGTTTCATAAATTTCAGACGAGTTTTGGATTTACTAGAATTTGAAAAACCAGGCATCTCAATGTTTTGCCGGCAATCAATGGTGTCCCGGTGTTTGAAATTCATTCCCATTTCTTCCATGGGACCTAAGCATGCACCAAGGACACATATTTGATTTTTCAACCAATTTGCACTGAAACTTGTGCATGTAGTTCAAATTTGAATTATGCATATAAAATGCATTGGAAACTCAGTTAATGCATGAAAATGTCCAAACGAACCCTGAAAAATCACAAAAATTCACACAACACTCATGCTGTTCTATGTTGACACGAGAAAAAAATTTGAAAGCAATAAGAGGCAATGGATATCGTTCCTCCCCCAAAGGTGGGACATTCCCTACCGAAAACCATCATGCTTGTTGTGAGAAGCTCCGATTTGTGAGAAGCATATACCCAAACCTGCCCCAAATGGGACAAAATATGTACCACTGCATGTTGATGCCACTCCATGATAGCATGCCAAGTTTCATGAATTTCATACGAGTTTAGGATTTACTAGAATTTAAAAACCAGGCATCTCAATGTTTTGCCGGCAATCAAGGTGCCATGTTGTTTGAAATTCATTCCCATTTCTTGCATGGGACCTAAGCATGCACCCAAGGACACATATTTGATTTTTCAACCTATTTATATGCACTAGAGCATGTGCATATAGTTCAAATTTGAATTGTTTACCTGAAATGGCTAGAAAACCAATTTAATGTATAAAATGTTCAAATGAACCCTGAATAATTCCAGTTCTTTTACGACACACATATAGTTGCATGTTCATTCCAGATAAAAGGTCTAGCAATTCAAACACCATCCATTGCCACTGTGACCCCATTATGTAATTCAAATCAAGATGAAAAATCAAGTAGATCGCACACAGTTTATTATTAGCAACCGTGTGAGATGTAGTACAAAATATCTTGGAGCACCATCGGTGTATAGTACGCCCATGGCTTACGCGAGAAGGTGCGTCGGCTACAGTCCACAGCCGGCGTCTCAAGCACACTAGCTCACTCCCCAAATATCATTTCACTGTTCAATCATCGCCGGTGAAAGATGGGCATGTGGACCCGCGTCGTGAGGGCAACTTCGGTGGCTCACTCCGGCGACAGTGCGGCCACAGCTGCCTTGCGTGTGCTAACAAGGTGCATGAGCGCGGCCGCAATTTGCGACCGGGTGGCAAAGGCAGCCCAAATGGCCGCTGTTGCTTCTCAGGTGGCGGCAGCAACATTTGCGTCGGGGATAGCAACTGGCAAGAGCAGCACATCGTCTTTTTCGTAGCGGCGTCCTTAGCCCTGATGGAGGCCGCCGATGACCATGTTGAGGCCGCCCACGCCCAGCTCCTGGAGGTCACCGCACAAATCGAATGAAGCTTCTCCGACAACGGTCGGCAACCCATGGTCGAAGAGCTGGCAATCGCCGAGAGCGTTCGAGCAGCCGTCCGTTCCTCCGCCGCATACCTTGCGACGACGGAGCCTGTCCAAGCCCAGATCGCGTCCGCCCACGCCCGGCTCGTGGAGGCCTTTTCCATAGAGATGGCGGACGCGGATGGCGAGATGCTTGCTGACTATGGTGCGATGGATGCCATGGAGCCCCTTCCCGAGGAGATCGTTGGGCGCGAGCTGGACATGGAGGCGGTGGCGGAGATCGACGAGCACCAGCCATTGTTGTACTCTTTGTTTTGTTTAATTAAGAGCGTCGGTCTATAATTTGTTAGAGTAATGTTTAGGTCAGCTAGCTCTATTTAATTGCTGAACTTGCTCGATTAAGAAGTATGGGTGTGCTGTAGTCTCCTTTGTGTACCCAAATTATGCCATGACGTGGATGACCATTGTAACCATGGAAATTCGAACCAAAACTTTTGACATTCAAACTCATCACACACGGGTTAAGCTATCTGAATCGTTTGTGATCTCCACATATCGTACATAGTTCTGAATCAGGGACCGTGTATGATGATACTTTGCGTGCCAGTTTTTTGGCTGAAGCGATTGCAAATTTTCAGCTTCCGTGGAAATATCTACTTCCCCGCCCCTCCCCGTTACCAAAAGCCACATTTCCCCTCTTTCTGTCTTCCTTTCCAAGTTGAAACCTTCACTCCTTGCTTGCAGCACCGCCGCCTCCTCGTCGGCGACCCTCCTTCATGCTGCTTGGCCTCCTCTATCCAGGCAGGTAATCCACACCCGACCCCCATCCTCCTCCTGCTTCCACATCACACATGCCCCGACCGCCGGTGCGAGCGCGACACCTTCCACCCAAATCATCGCCCCTCCACCAAAAAAGAGCCGGTCTGAGCCATGGTGCACGCAGTATAACCAGGACCTCAAGGAGCATTTGGCAGTGGAGAAGCAAATCGCGGCCGCACGCACAGATGAGGTCGCGATGGCTGCCAATCATGCCGACCCCCAAATCTTCAAGGAGCACCTTACCAATTGCTAGCTACGCTGGTTAAGCATGCTCGGTTTACCCGTTGCGTGTGCTGCTCCTGCCTTTCCTTCACAAATTCTAGTGAATTGTGCTATCTAATTTCACCATGTAATCTGTTGCTCTAGTGTATATGTTCTAAATGTCGTGTAGTGTGGTGATCACTTATTAACTGTTTTGTTAATTAGTTGTCATCTTAAGTTAACTATTTGGTTCAATTCTGCAAATGTGATGTTCAATTCTTCAGGCTACAATTTTGTATTGTCTTCATCTGAGAGATAAATCGAATTTATCTTTACAAAATTGTGGGTGCATTCTGTTATTGTATACCATGTGAGGAATAAATTGAATTTGGCTGTAGTAAATACATGAGAAACAAATACAATTGCTACAATTGGCTGTAGTTAACTGTTTGGTTAACTCTTTGATCTTCTATTAGGAGTATGTTATATTATGCAATGTGGTGCTCAGTTAATGTTTGGTTCATTTGTTGTGGTGTTTAGTTAACTGCTTGGTTCAATTCTGCAATGCGATGTCCAATTGTCATGGGTAGAATTTTGTATTGTTGTGCATGTGAGGAATAAATCGAATTTGGCTGCACTTAATACATGAGAAACATATACAAGTGCTATATTTCCTTGTTCTTAATCATGCTTGGTTTGGGTAAATGGGTTTTTCGTGTGGCTTCAATTAATCTGATGAATCTGCAATGTGTTTATTTTTCATCAACATATTTTACAGATAGCATGTGAACCCTTACTTAACCTGATGACTAACTACCTTATATGTGTTGCAGGGAAACAATGTGAAGCACCGAGGTTTACAATCGAGGTTAGCACGTGCATGGTCTATTTTCTAATAGCACATTATTGTGCAATTGCAGGAATCATTCTAATATTTTGGTTTTTAACAATTTGGTCTTGCACATGTAGGTCCTGCTGTAAGAGGTTTTGACCCACTGTTCGACCCTTTTTGCCTATGGGGAAATGAGTTTTCCATGAATATCAATAAAATCAAGAAACTCAGAAAGATTGTTAGGACAAAGAAATCAGCGACAAAAAATACAAGATCATTGTCTGCACAATGAAGAAGACATCAGTTCACTACAAGATGGTACTAACTATTATACCTTTCCTTTTTTATTCCTTTGCCCCATTTCCAATATAGAGAAGATATTTATGCACATCCTTGCTTTTAGGCCTTTCCAAAGAAGTTCACCGATGATTACCTCTCAAACCACCTCTATGGTTAGGAGGCCAGGAAGGTTTTCATACAACACCCACGGTTCGATATTGAAGTGTTCCTGAAGAGGACAAAGGATGGGCGGTCAATCATCCACAGGCACTAGCCTAAAGTTGCAAAGACCTTCAACATGAATGAAGGCTCAATATTTGCCTTCCACTTCAGCAATTTTCCAGATGAGATGCATCTATCTATATACCGTCTGTGATGCTAATTTCGAAAGGTTCTACATGTTGCATGTGGAACTTACTGCTGGTGCAGTTGTGTAATAGGGTAGTTGAGTGTTGAAGCTATATCATGTTGTACTCTGATGTATTTCAATTATGAAATTCTCCTTCCTTAATGGAAATGAAAAATATTGTATGCTTAATATGAAATGCCAATTAGATTAATAAATGGATTATGAATAATCGGATAATTAGCCTGCTAATGGCGAATTAGCCTACTAATTGTGGTTTGCTATTGCAAACGGTTGTTGAAAAAACACCATGCGTGATGACATCAGGCTACACACACAGTTTCTAGTAATAAAACGTGTTGGATCAATGAACAATCACACACGACTTTCTCTTGAAAATTGTTTGTGTTAGGCCGCCTTGCATAAACGTTTACCACATAAAAACTGTGTGTGGTGGACAGCCTTTGCCACACAGTTTCTTCTACAGACCGTGTGTGATACATTCAACAACGCAAAAGATTTAACGAGAAAAATTGTGTGTGATGTACCTGTGAATGGAAACGTTTTCCTTGGAGCGACTGTGTGGGATGTGCATACGAACGGAAATGCTTAGCGGGGACTGACTGTGTGGGATGTACTTGCGACCGAAAACAATTTCGCAGTATAATTGTATTTTTCAGCTCTACTGTATGTATTTCCGTATTTGAGTGCTCACCGGTCGCACACGACCTCATTTTGCCGAGTGTGTGTGCCAGGAGGGCATATCCCCGACGGTTTCTGGGTCGTGTGGGAAGGACCCTCCTATCGCCCACACTAACTTGGCGATGGTTCCAAATGACGTCGCGGAAAGGGGTTAAAAACCGTTCATTTAGGACCGACACGTACCAGTGGTGGTTATAAATTAAAGTTACAGTGTCGAGTGTCACTTCATACTTTAAGATCCTACTTTGCATGCGGGAAGGTGCCGACATAGGTGATTGTTCATTTTGGTCATGTGTGAGGATGTTCAACGCATATCTTAGTGAGCCCAACAGGTTTGAAATGCGTAGACATTTTGTTCGTGCAAGTATCTTGGAGAAAGCAAGTTGATCATGTCAAGTGCAATGAGTGGTTACAAATTCAAATTTAGGTTGTCGTGTGTCACTTCATACTTTGAGATCATACTTCTGTATGCGGGAAGTGATACGTCTCCAATGTATCTATAATTTATGAAGTATTCATGCCATGTTTACAAAAATTTTATATGGTTTTGGTATGATTTGCATGGAACTAACCGGACTGACGCAGTTTTCAGCATAACTACCGTGGTGTTGTTTTTTGTGCTTTCTTTAAAGTTCTCCAAATGAGCTGAAACTTTTTGATGATTATTTTTGGAACAAAAGAGACCCCCAAAGCTTCGTGGGAGGGCCAGAAGAGCCACAAAGAGGGAACAACCCACCAGGGCGTGCCTGGCTTGCCCCGGTGGGTTGTGCTCACCTCAAGGCCCATCTTTGTGTGAAACTGACGCCAAAAAATCATATAAATAGAGAAACCATCAAAAATAACCCTATATCAAAAGTTCTGCCGCCACAAGGCTGTATAGCCGTCGAAAACCAATCTAGACCACATTCCGACACCCCGCTGGAGGGGGGAATGATCTCCGGTGGCCATCTTCATCATCCCGGTGGCCACCATGATGATGAGGGAGTACTCCACCCTCGGGGCTGAGGGTTTGTACCAGTAGCTATGTGTTTAATCTCTCTCTCTCTCTCGTGTTCTTGAGATGGCACGATCCTGATGTATTGCGGGCTTTGTTAATATAGTTGGATCATATTGTGTTTTCCCCTCAATATCTTGTTGTGATGAATTGAGTTTTTCCCTTTGAGATTTTGTTGTTACCGGATTTAATACTTTTATGGATTTGAGAGCAATTGATATATGTCTTGCATATGAATACTCGTGGTGACAATGGGGTATCATATTGATTCACATGATATGTCTTTTGGCATTTAACTTGTGGATTCCTGCGGTGACATTGGGGTAATCTATGCATATGGGTTGATGCATGTTCTCGTCTTTTGTTTCTTCGGTAGAAATCTTGGGGCACTCTTTGAGGTTCTTTGTGTTGGACTGAGTATTGTGAATCTGAAATTATTTCGTGTTATTTTAGTACAAACTCTTGGATAGATCGATCGGAAAGAATAGCTTCGAGGTGATTTCGTACCCTACAAACGATTTCTTCTTATGTTCTCCACTAGATAGGAACTTTGGAGTGATTCTTCATTGCACGTTGAGGGAGGGTTATATGATCCAATTATATTAGCATTGTTGAGAGATTGCACTAGTGAAAGTACGGACCCTAGGCCTCAGTTTCAGGTATTGCAATACCGTTTTTGTGCCCGTTTGCTATTTTTGACCTTGCTGTTTTTATTTATTCAGATTATAAAAATATATTTCTACCATCAATATTACACTTTTATCACCATCTCTTCGCGGAACTAGTGCACCTATACAAATTACCATTGTATTTCCTCTGTTGAGGACACAAGCGACTTTTTATTATTTGCTTGCAGGGTTGTTTGAGACAGACCATCTTCATCCTACACATCCCATGGACTGATTAACCTTAGGTCATCCACTTGAAGGAAAATTGCTACTGTCCTACAGAACTCTGCGCTTGGAGGCCCCACACGTGTCTACAAGAATAAAGTTGTGTAGTAGGCATCAAGCTCTTTTCTGGCGCCGTTGCCGGGGAGGTGAGTGCTTGAAGGTATATCTTTAGATCTTGCAATCGAATCTTTTAGTTTCTTGTTTTATCACTAGTTTGGTTAATAAAAGAAAACTACAAAAAATGGAATTGAGGTTGCATCATATTATTCATCTTTATAATGTATTTCGTGAAAATGATGGAAAGGAAAATTGTGCTCAATTGATAGAAGAAGAATTCAGTAAAATGTTTGGTATAAATGATGAGCCTAATTGCAATGTTGTTAGTTTTAATTCTTTGAATATCTATGATGCTAATGATATGCAAAGCCACAAACTTGGGGATGCTATATATGATGAAGATGATATTTTTAGTCCCCCAAGATTTGTTGTGCAAATTTGTTATAATGATTGTGTGCCTCCTATTTATGATGATTATAATGATAAAAGTGGATTTGGAGATGTCATGACTTTACTTAGTGATGAATGCACCATTTTGGATGAGGCTTCAATTGACTATGATAACAAAGTACCTATCTATGATTATTATGGTAATGACATGTATGTTATAAATAATAATGATAACCATGAAACTTGTCATCATGATTTTAATTTTCACTCTCATGATAGTTACATTGTTGAGTTTGCTCCCACTAGTATTGATGAGAAGAAATTTGCTTATGTGGAGAGTAATAAGTTTTCTATGCTTTTGTGTCATCAAAATAATGCTTTATGTGATGGTTATATTTTTGAATTCCTCCATGATGCAACTGAAAATTATTATGATGGAGGAACTTATGCTTGTAGGAATTGCAATAATACCAAGTTTCCTCTGTATGTGTTCAAAATCTTGAAGTTGTGCTTGTTTTGCCTTCCTGTGCTAGTTGAATCTTGTTCCTATAAATATTTTGCTCAAAAAATCCCTAAGCATAGGAAGTGGGTTAGACTTAAATGTGCTAGTCATATGCTTCATGATGCTCTCTTTATGTTTCAATTCTTATCTTTTATGCAAGCATCATTGAACTCATCGTGCCTAGCTAAAAGGCATTAAAGAAAAGCCCTTGTTGGGAGACAACCCAACACATTTACCTACTGTTTTACATGTTCACATGATTATGATATTGTAGTAATCATGTTTTATAGCTTTCATTTCAATAAAGTGCCAAGTAAGACCTTTGGAATGGCTTACGGTGATAGTTGATTTGATCTTGCTAAAAAAAAACTTTTGCACTCAAGAAAACAATTCTCATATTTAAAATAAGCATGATAAAATGCTGATTCTTTTTGTAGAAGATTAATATACAAATTACCCAGGTTTTCCTATTTTTCAGAATTTTTGGACTAGCAGAAGTATGGTTGGAGTACAGATTACCACAGGCTATTTTGTTTTTGACAGATTCTATTTTCAATGTATAGTTTGCTTGTTTTCTAGTTTCTATGGCTTATATTGCTGAATATAAATTGTGGAAATGATATGCTACACTAGGTATTGTGTGGAAACGATTATGAATCTTGTCTTTGGGAGTACCAAAGTGAAATGGTTTGCTCTTTATCATACTAACCTATCTCACGAAGTTCCGTTAAGTTTTGTGTGATTGAAGTTTTCAAGTTTTGGGTGAGATGTCTATATGAGGAGAATAAGGATTGAAAAATACCCTAAGATTGGGGATGCCCAAGGCACCCCCAAGGTAATATTCAAGGAAGATCCAAGCAACTAATCTTGGGGATGTCCCAGAAGGCATCTCCTCTTTCGTCTCCAACATTATCGGTAACCTCACTTGGAGCTATGTTTTCATTCATCACATCATATGTGTTTTTCTTGGAGCATCAATTTATTTTGTTAGGATTTGCTTGCTGTTATTTAGAATAATGTTTTGCATCTTTTATTTGAATAAAAGTGGCATTGATAGCCTTTACTATGCTTATTTTACAAGTCGACATGTTGCTGTTTGAAAATAGAAAGTTTACCGCTGTTGCAAAAATTCCCTAGAAAAGTCAGAATGTTATAAAATCTTGAAACTTTCTGAAAAATAAGCTTTTATAAATTTTCTACAGTGCGGTAAATTTTGATAATCTTTGGAGTTTAAGAATTATTGATATTCTTGCATTCTTTACAGACTGTACTGTTTTGGCAGATTACTGTTATGTTTGCTTGTTTAATGATTCTATTTGAGGATAGGAGTATTAAATATCCAGAGGCATTTAGTATGCAATCTTGAATAATAATTTTAGTGATTTTCTACAATAGAGAATGATAAGGTTTTTGCATTGGTTTATACTAACTTATCTCACGAGTTCTTGTTGAGTTTTGTGTGGATGAAGCTTTTGAGATTTAGGAAAACTGTGATATGAAAAGAATTAAAGTGACACAAAAGCTCAAGCTTGGGGATTCCAAAGGCATCCCAAGATAATATTTCAAGAAGTCTCAAGCATCCAAGCTTGGGGATGCCCTGGGAGGCGTCCCACCTTTCTTCTTCAACAATGATCGGTTAGTATCGGTTGAGCCTTAGTTTTTGCTTCTTCACATGATGTGTGCTATTCTTGGAATGTCATTTTACTTAGTTTTGCTTTTTTTTAATAAAATTCTTAGATCCGAAAGTTTTTGAATAAGAGAGAGCCCTCAAATAGCTACCTATCTACTTAACTACTTGCTTGTTGTTCACAAATATGACCCGCGCATCTAGTGAAGGGCTAACACTCTCTATTGTATCCTCTATACACTCTTCATATGCCTAAGTGGGCGGTTCCATGTACATTGCACGCTCTACTCGAGGTAGACTTCATGCCACACAGGCCACCATCATGGTCTCCCCCATAGGGTTACACTCACATGATATTTAAGGGTCACCTCGTGGACGCGAACATATATGGGTTTACCTGAACTCCCCTGTCAGCCTTGAAAGACTAGGTATTGAAGTTTTACTGTCACCTTGAATTCCCTCAACATCCTCCCCTATAGACTAATAGTAGTCCCTCCATCGCCAATCACGGCAAAAGTGCGAGTGAGGTTGATACGTCTCCATTGTATTTATAATTTTTATTGTTCCATGTTGTTATATTATCAATCTTGGATGTTTTACAATCATTTTATAGTCATTTCATATCATTTTTTGGTACTAACATTCTGACATAGTGCCCAGTGCTAGTTGCTATTTTCTGCTTGTTTCTTACATCGCAGGAAATCAATATCAAACGGAGTCCAAATGCAACGAAACTTTTTGTGGAATTTTTATGGACCAGAAGACACCCAATGGGCCAGAGAAGCACCTGGGGGCTTCCCCGTGGGGGGCACAACCCACCACAGCGTGCCTGGGCCCCCAGTCGCACCGAGGTGAGTTGTGCCCACCTCGGTGGCCTCCCGCACCGCCTTTTTGCCCTATAAATACCCCAATATTCTAGAAACCCTTGGGAAGTCGACGAAAATCAATTCCAGCTGCCACAAGTTCACGAAGGGGTTCATCATGTTCATTGGTGCCTCTTCGATGATCCGTGAGTAGTTTATTGTAGACCTACGGGTCCGTAGTTAGTAGCTAGATGGCTTCCTCTCTCTCTTTTGATTCTCGGTACAATGGTCTCTTAGAGATCCATATGATGTAACTCTTTTTTGCGGTGTGTTTGTTGGGATCCAATGAACTTCGAGTTTGTGATCAGATCTATCTTTTTATCCATGGAAGTTATTTGGGTCTTCTTTGATCTCTTGTATGCACGATTGTTTATTGCCTCGTATTTCTTCTCCGATATTTGGGTTTTGTTTGGCCAACTTTATCTATTTATCTTGCAATGGGAAGAGGTGCTTTGTGATGGTTTTGATCTTACGGTGCTTGATCCCAATGACAGAAGGGGAACAGACATGTATGTATCGTTGCTATTAAAGATAACAAGATGGGGTCTATTTCTACATAAATAGATCTTGTCTACATCATGGCATCGTTCTTATTGCATTACTCTGTTTCTCCATGAACTAAATACACTAGATGCATGCTGGATAGCGGTCGATGTGTGGAGTCATAGTAGTAGATGCAGGCAGGAGTTGGTCTACTAATCTTGGACGTGATGCTTATATAATGATCATTGCCCAGATAGCGTCATGATTATCTGAAGTTCTATCAATTGCCCAACAGTAATTTGTTTACCCGGCGTTTGCTATTTTTCTCGAGAGTAGCCTCTAGTGAAATCTATGGCCCCCCGGGTCTCTTCTTTATTATATTTGCCTTCACGATTTATTTTCATTTGCTTATATTTTCAGATCTATTAAACCAAAAATAAAAATACATTGCTTCTATTTTTTATTTATTTATTTATTTTAGCTCGTGTTCCCGCGAGATCTATTTATCCAATCTACTACAATTTTACCTATCCTTTACCCGTGAGGGATTGACAACCTCTCTCTTATGTCAGGTTGCAAGTATTTGTTCTTTGTGTGCAGGAGCTGTTTACGTGGTGATTCATGGTTCTCCTACTAGTTTGATAACCTTGGTCTCATCATTGAGGGAAATACCTACCGTTGCTGTGCTGCATCATCCCTTCCTCTTTTGGGAAATACCGACGTACTTCAAGCAAGCATCAGAGGCATCCTCTCAACACTCGGGAGAATACTAACTTGAACATGAACATATTGGATCACTTGGGAAATAATCATACTAATCATACAAGAGTTCATCTGTATCCTTGAGAACGAATGCATCTACTAAAACATGAAGGAGAGGGTGAAGTTACAAGCTGTTGAAGGGAGGAGGTGATGATAGTGATGATGATGGCGGCGACGCGGTGGGGATGATGGTGATGGCGCCGGCGTGGTGGAGAGGGCACTGGCCCGAAGGCCGGTGCTCGCATGGTGGAGCCTTCTCCTCTTCCTCTTGATCTGGTCCCTTCCTCTATGTTTGTGATGGAGCAGAAATGGGGATGAACTTAGATGTGTTCTTGATGAATGAGGATGGATGCTGACGCCTAGGGTTGAGGAGGTGTATATATGGAGCCTCCTAGGCTCCTCTCTTGATGTGCTTCATCCAAGGGCTCACAATGAGCCTAATCCTCTCCTAGTCTCCTCTTTACAAGACAAGGATCTTGTGGGATCGAATGGGGATGAAATTGGTGAAGAATCTCATAAGGAAGGGCAACTTTTGGAGTTGTTTGGACGTCAAATGACCGCGTCTTTTGAGCTGATTTCTAGTGTCATTCTATGGTAAAATGTCCATGATTTGTTCATACGAACTTGGAATTTGACTTTCTTGGGCTTGTTCGATTCGTATTAACGATGCCGATCCATTTTCGGTCTTAGATCTTGATTTGGAGCACTTTGGCAAACTGACTTTTTCTGACCTCTGAAATGGCTAAGTGTGACCCCTGGGTGACAAAACACCTGTAGACAAAAGAAAACATGGAAAAATAATAAAACACTAAATAAGCAATGCTCACAAAGAAAAGTGTAGATACCGGTAAACATGCACAATGTACAAGTATTTGCTTCAATGGGACATCATACATGAAGAGAACATGCAACAAATGAGTTCTAAAAATGCGTAAACTATAGATCCATCAACCACCCCATTCTTAAAACTTGATCATCCTCGAGTAAGAAGGTTGACTACCAAAAGATCATTGCTACCAACTCTAAATCATACATTGAACCAAACCCCAAGAGTGAGATGCATGTTCATCATGCAAGCATGCAAAAGTTGACAAGCAAGGGAGTAATACAAGCTATCCTCTTAGTTCCATTGAAATGGAGGTTGAGAAAGAGGAAACTATTTTTGTGGAGCCAAAATTCCCGTTGAAAAAGGTTCAGAGAGAAGGTAAATATTATTTCACGGACACATCAATGAAAACCAAAGTCAAAAGAAACCAAGCATCAGCGATAGCTTCAAAAAACCCAACCCAAGGCATACCGGGTACAATAGCAAGATCGTCTATCTGCGTTCAAACCACTCAACTACTTATGCATCACTGAGCACAAGCCTATGCCTTGCACTTAAGGGAATGATATAAAATGTTTTTGGTTTCGAGAAGTCAAAAACAAAGAAAGTCTTGCATCAACGCAACTAACCACTAGGTAGTGGAGAAACCCTATAATCCATGTCCACAAAATAGCAATCGCCATATAACTAGGATGCACATAGGGTGATGAATATGTGAAAGCTCTCCTATGAACTAAGTCAGGGTGCATCCAGCTTGCTTGATCATGAAGACCTTGAGCTTTGAAGGATGCTCGTCATTGGAATATACAAGCCAAGTTCTATAGTGTAGGTTCCCCACTAGTATGTGAAAGCACAGGTTTACTCCAGAGGGGGGTGTCGGTGTCAAAACCGGTGGATTTCGGGTATGGGGGGTCCCGAGCTGTGGATCAAGAATCAATGGGTAACAGGGGACGAAGAACATAGTGTTTACCCAGGTTCGGGCCCTCTCTAGGAGGTAAAACCCTACGTCCTGCTTGGTTGTATTGGATGTGTATGATATGGTTACAGAGGCAATCTACTGCGAGATTAGGCGAGCTAAACCCAAGGTAAAAGGGGGATTGGATTTTGCTCTGACCCTAAAGACCAAATCCCTCTGGTTAATATAGACACCAATAGGGTTAGGGTTACAGACGATCGGTTACAATAAAGGAAATATCATGCTAAATCTTAACTTGGAGGGCACACTATGGCTCTTTAGATCTTCTATCTGGTCATGGGTCAAGGCCCTAGCTCGGCTCCATAGTAGTCTCTCAACCCGACCCATAACTAATGGGCCAGTGGCCCGAGGACCCCTTAATCTAGGACTCCTTTAGTAGCCCCCGAACTAGCCTCCAATGCCAGGGCTTGTGACCGTCATCTACATACGCCATAGTCTTCGGTTTGCGAGGCAAGTTCTTCATCTTTTCCTGTGCGTGCTCGGAGTTGAGGGTGTCTAGAGTATAAAGCATTGGCTTTTATTTAGCCCTAAAGGAAAAAGTGTTCCAATATGAACAATGCCCTCATCTGACAAAATTTTGGTGAAGGGTCACGTCCGGTCATGACACCGAACGGCTATAAGTTCTCGATGCGCGGTTCGAGGCTGCCCCAACATTGGCATGTCTCGTCAAGGTGAAGATCATGCCCCGCTTTTTAGGGGATATGATCAATGATCTCAATCATCTCACCCGCCCATAATGTCGCAAGTATGTCGGAAATTGGAGAGGCCCACGGAATGGAGAAAGGAACCCTTGGCCTCTCCGCTTCCCATAAAAGGGGAATAGTTGCAGTTACCAGCCTAGACCTTCTTCCACTTCTCCATGTCACTTTTCCAATCCCTAGAGCTGCAGCGCCCTATCTCACCCTTCTATAGAGAGTCCCTTCCATGCTTCTTCCTAGCTTTGGCCATGGACGGATTCGGTGTGAACGACAAGTGGGGGGCTTCCATTGTCGCCAACAGAGACATCGAGGAGCTGAACCGAGCCGGCTACTTGTCGGCTGACGTCGCTCACCGGGCCCCCGAGGAGGGCCAGGTCGTCCCCACGCCAAGCCAGTCGAGAGGGTGGTGTTCCTCCCCCACTTTATCCAGAGGATGAGATTTCCTCTACACCCCTTTGTTCGGGGGTTAATGTTCTTTTATGGGCTGGACTTTCATGATCTAGCCCCCAACTCCTTCCTCCACATCTCAGTATTCAACATCGTCTAGGTGCGGCCGAAGGAATGGTTCTATATAACGGAACCACGGGATGCGGCCTGGATGGCGGCTCCCGAATTCCGATCCGGACTCCCAACAAGATTGACCTTGTGAACCAAGAAAGGTATTGAATGGGGATCCGCCGACAAGGTGAAGATGCTGCAGAAACACATTGCCAACATGATCGAGACCGGCGCCAAGCTGACCAATGTGGTCCAGATAATGCTTGGCCATCGCTTCCTTCCTTGCCAGTAAAAAGGGCCACTCCAATGTGGTCATACAAGTCTGGGGACCCGACCACCATGCAGTATTTCTTCGGCACCACCCATGACATGGTGTGGAAGCTGTTGTTCAAGCACCAGGAGTAGCCAGTCGGGAAACAAGACATCAGTCTTGATGCCACAAATCCCCCGAAGAAGGTAATTGATCTTTTGCCCGATTTATATTCAGATGCTTATACTGCACAAAGTTTGGTCTAAGTTTTTTTGTTGCCTCCATAGGGCTGGCTCGAGAAGGCCACGAAGATCAGCAGTCCGGCTCCCCTGCCGGAAGAGCCTCGGACGTCTCAACTGGAGGAGCTGCTGGTCGTGGCACCTTACAGGGCACTAGAAAATAAGGTAACAAAGAAGAAAGACCTGTCGGAGGCCCGGGAAGGACTCATCACAAGAGGTCGTCTGGACACCAAGGCGGTGTCGCTGCGGCCCTGTCTGCCCAAGATGGGGAGGAGGAGGAAGATGAGGAGGAAAGTGCCTCCTCCCACTCCAGGGTGGCATCCGGACATCAAGGAGGAGCAGCGCCCTCGGGCCCCGAACAGGCAGTGTAGACCCAAGTTGGTCCTGCCTGACAGCTCAGACTCTGATGAGAAGTCTGTGGCGTCCGAAGAGGTCTTGGAGAAGGACCTCAGGGTCAAGCCCCCTGCCACGAGGTATGAATCTCAACATTTCTTGCTGACTTCATTTTAGCAGTATTTTATTGATAGAATCCAATCGCGTGATAGGCCCCCGCATGGCCACCCTGTCGAGCCAACTTCAGAGGGGATCTCTTCGCCCGCCGAGTTAGTGCATAGCAGATCTGCATCACGCTCTGTGCCTTCCCTTGTCCCTGAAGAGCCCGGGGAGGTGTTGTCCTAAAGGATCCTTCCCCGGCCGAACATGGGGGGGGGCAAAGAGATCATGGTCGAGGTCGATGCCTCGGTCACCAAGACTAGGAGGATGCATCCCTCCTGGTGGACACGGGAGGGGAATCCGGAATGTCCGGGCCCTCCCAGCCAGCCATAGTGGAGCACCCAAGGCCCTCAGAGGTGCCGATCCTGCCTTCTGAGGAAGGCAGAGACGAGGTGCTGCCGCCTGCGCCGAACACGAACAACCGGGCGGCAGCAGGCTTGCCGGATGGGATGGAGGAGTTAGATAACAGCTATGCCATCATCACCGAACACTGTGCCCTTATGGGTGTGGTTCTACAAAGCGTTTGGTTTGTCAACACCGGACTGAACGATGCTGTCCAAGGCCTTTTAATAGGCTTTGACGTGGGTCAAGTAATGCACTTTCCCCGTAGAACGAGTTTAGCCTTTAACTAGAATTTGAGCAGGCCTTGTGCATAACAACCCCCGAGACTCTGTGAGGATTTCAAAAAACCTTATAGAGGATCAAATATCCGTAGGGCAGTAGTTAAGGCGTCATGGTCGATTTGATATTGCAGGCATCATCCTTTGCGGAGATTGCTAATGCCGCGGCGCTGGAGGAGATGGGTCGGAAGTTGAAACGCTCCAATGTAGAGCTTGACCTTGTCAACAAGTGGCTTGATGAGGTGCAAGGTAAGCCCCTGTCAAAATGCATAGTGAATATCGCCGGATAGTTATGTGCCAAATTGTATGGTGATCCCATAGTGTTTTGGTTACTGCATCTACTGCCGCGATGGTCTAGGGCATCAAGGCTGCGCTGTAGAAGGCTAAGGCCAGGGGGGGTGAAAAGAAGGCGGCTGCCGAAAAGCCAGTGGCTGAACTCAAGACGGTGAAGACTGCCGGCAAGAAGTATGAGGCTCGAGTGGCCAAAGTGCAACAAGAGCTCAAGGATGCCGTCACAAATGTGAGGACCTTGAGCATAAACACAAAGAGCAGTCCTCGGAGCTATCCAAGGTGCAAAAAGAGCTCTGAGAGACCAGAACAGAAGTGCGGGGTGCCCGAGAGGAGCTCCGCCAAGTGAGGCAAATCGCAAATGGTAAGCCATACTTACTGCAGAGTGTTTTTGGTAGTAACAGGTTCGCATTGCTGACGTGGGTCTGGCACTCCGCAGACATTTTCTCCAAGCTTCCAAGGAGTGTGGCGGATAGGACGGAGCACTATGCCACGCGGGTGGGATACACCGAGGAGCGGCTTTTCTGGGCGCAGTTCCAGGCGCCTGAGCATCCTCCCCCTCAGCAACCAGATGAAACAGCTAATGGAGTTGCACCGGATGGCCGGGCCGACCATGAAGTACCTCTGTGTTCAGCTATGGCCCGCAGAGCCAATTCCGAGCAGCTACTTCGGCATGGTGCAGAAGTTGCGTGACGCGCCGTCCCGGATAGATGTAGTGAAGCGCTCTGCCTGCCTCGAGGGAGCTCCGCTGGCCTTTGCTAAGACCATGGTTCATTGGCCTAAGATCAAGCCAGTGCATGTGGCCACGGGTCCCCCGCCAGCTGGAAAAGAGCATCGCCACCCCGAACTATACTTCCCACTTGTTGAAAGTGCTAGTTATCGACTAGAGGGGGTGAATAGGCGATTTTTATGGAAGTATTGAAAACATGGAAGTTTTGAAGACAAACGATAGAAATGAACCTATTAACATGCAGCGGAAGGTAGAGTACACTAGGCAAGTCATAGTCAAGTATTCAATTAAGTGAAAGCACGAAGACTATGAGCAGCTAGGCAGTATGGATCGGGATGAAAGATAGTATGAAGCCAATTAGAACAAGTAGTCACACGGTGAAGTCAAACAAATAACGGAAGCAGGAAATGACTTCACGAAGACAAACTGTAAGTAAAGAGAAGGAAGAAATAGAACCAGTTGCTTGGTGAAGGCAAAGGATTTGTTGGACCAGTTCCAGTTGCTGTGACAACTGTACATCAGGTTAGGGAGGCTGAGATTCAACTCATAAGACCGCGTCTTCACCTTGTTCCCCTTTAGCTAAGGACAGTTAGTCCCCGGTCAATCGCTCTAGTATGTATTCAAGGTAGACTTCCAAACCTTCACAAACTTCGTTCACCGGCAATCCACAATGACTCTTGGATGCTCATAACGCGATGCCTAACCGGCTGGAGGATTCACAGTCCTCAAGTGTAACAAATCTTCAGATCACGCGGACAGAAAGACTTCAATGATGCCAAACACTCTTTGGGCTCTGGGTGTTTTGGGATTTGTCCTCGCAAGGATTTCTCTCTCTCAAATGCTTCGGAGGTGGGTTGCTCTCAAACAACAAAGGCCGTGCACTAACTCTGAGAAGCCACCAATTTATGGTGTAGGGGGTGGGCTATTTATAGCCACTAGGCAACCCGACCTGATTTATCCGAAATGACCCTGGGTCACTAAGGAACTGACACGTGTTCCAACGGTCAGATTTCAACCACTCACGGCAACTTGACTTGGGCTACAAGTAAAGCTAACTCATCCAGCTCTGGATAAGATTTGCTCTCATAGTCTTCGCTCGAAGACTTAGGATTTGGTTGAGCATCACTTTAGTCACTCTGACTTCGTTCACTTGGACCCCACTTAACAATACAGTGGTTCCTATGACTCAACAAAGAAGAAAATGAAACTACAAAACAACTATGTCTTCGCGCTCCAAAGACTTCATGCGATGTCTTCTCATGTCATAGTCTTCAATGTGAATATCTTCACATACCACCATTATTTTCAATGTCTTCACACATTTTTAGGGGTCATCTCCGGTAGGTAAACCGAATTAATGAGGAACTACTACCTGTGTTATCCTGGAATTCTCACAAACACATTAGTCCCTCAACCAGGTTTGTCGTCAATACTCAAAAACCAACTAGGGGTGGCACTAGATGCACTTACAATCTCCCCCTTTTGTGATTTATGACAAACTGGTTGAAGTTTTCAACGGGGATAAAAGTATCTGAAATTGTAAAGGATTGAGGTATTTTCTTCGTAAGTAGCAAAAGACTCCCCCTGAAGATGTGCATATAAGTATTTTGCTTTCGAATGCAAATGCACATGGCAGGTTGTACTTCTGGAGATCGTCTTCAACTTATGAAGACAATTCATCATGCATGAAAAGATATAACGAAGATAATGACATGCATAATGATAAATGGACGTCTACAAAATGACTTCGTGCGGAATTTATCGTCACACATGCGGAATTTATCATCGCATCACATAGTTGACAGAAAAGGTAGCAGACGACCGTCAAGTTTAAGTGTTACAACTCAGAGAACCAAATGTATCAAAAGCGAGAGTTGTAGCACTTGGAAAATGTAGCAAAAGTATAGAAACCACCCATATGGACCCTCTTAAAGACTATCAACTCATATGCTTCTCCCTCTTTTGTCAGTACGGATGAAATTTTTTTGAAGACATAGAGCCTCTACTCGTTCCCATGAGGAGTAGGTGAAGCAGCAGGGTCGTCGTTGAGGTTTGGTGGTGCAGAAGAACTTGGTGAAGTGTTGATATGCGCCGAAGTTGGAGGTGGTGAAGTAGCATCATCTTGGTCATCAATGACTCTGGCATTAACAGTTGTAGCTGAGGAGGAATAGTCAGAGTCTTCGAGTGAGGGAGTCCGACGCAAGTGAGCGTTTCGGGGAGGAGTGGAATCAAACTTGAATCTCTCCGTGAAGCCATCTTGTTGAAGATCATCTTCAGAGCTCTGCAAAGTCAGACTCTTCCATGACGGGCGACAGGTTTCATGTGTGACAAATGAATTCTTGGTGGCAAGGTTGTGAATGCGATTGACATCCACCAAGAGGCTTTGCATTTGACGCTTGAGCCAGTCGTTATGCTTATCCTGTTTTTGATGCAAGGCGACGAGAAGCTCTCGGTCATTGAGAACACGAGATCGCTTCCAAGGCCTTTGAGCAATTGTGCTTTCAGTGGCTTCAGTATGGGCATAGTGAGGTGCACGTGTATTGCCAGCCAAAGGATAAACATGAGTGATGGCCTGAACTCCTTCAATGGGTTGAGTGAAACTTTGACGATTGATGTTGTGAAGATAAATTGGCTCCTTGGCAGGCTCTAGGTATATGGCTTCGACAGACAGATCAACCTCTGGCAGGAAGACGATATGATTGCGCGCAGAGGGCTGATAGTTGACCGAGGAGTGAAGCTTGATGAGGCGCATTACCCATGGAGCATAAAACTTCAGACCAAATATGTCAGAGCTAGATGCAGCCAATTTCCTGATGAAGAAGTCTTGAGCATTGAAGCTGATGCCATTGAAGATATAGAAAACCAATGTCTTCATTGCTCCTTTGACAGGTCAGAGAGTTCTCCTGATAATATGATAAATACTGCGGGGCAGATACTCTAGGTCTTCAACAAAGAAATCATTTGGATATTCAGCGTCTTGTGGCAGTGGCTTCATCATGCTCAGCATTTGGCTCATGTTTGGCTGTGGCTTCTGGAAGATGCTCTCTAAAGCATTTTGGTGCAGCTGACAACCTGGTTCATAGTGTTCACTAGGAGTGGGCAGGGCAGTAAGCTCAATGATATCTTGGGCTTTGGCTTCATGGTGTACATCGCCTGTCATCCACTCAAGGACCCAAGTCTTTGGGTCCCTGTTGTAGCCGCGAATGTGGAGGGTAGCATAGAATTGTAGAAGAATCTCCTCATTCCAATGCTCTTTATCAGTCACAAAGTCCAGGAGACCAGCATCACAGAAACAGTCAAGAGCTTCTTCTAAGCAGGGCAGTCCAGCGATAGCTTCATTGTCTAGACGCATATGGGGAAAGATGCGCCCTTGATCATGGAGAACACATGAATAGTAACTGCACTGCTGATAACTCTAGAACCTATTAGATGATATTCTTGGCTTGGAATATGGGTTCTTGGCACTATCAAAGAAGGTGTTGTGTGCTATGAAGCCATTCACATTAAATGATCCTAGTGAAGTTGCAGTACCTGCAAACCTTGGCAGCCTTGGTTTTGGCTTCTGGACCTGAGGCCGGCGCTCCACATGATAGTCAAACTGTGGTCTGGGAGCCGACGAAGGAACCAGAATAGGCCAGCAGATGGTGGTAAGTTGACCTTGATAGAATGCTTGCTCAATGGTGTGAGGCCTTGGAGGTGGTACAGGAGCAGAGGCATTGTCATGGGCTCCGAGCTGCACATTGGCTTCAGGTGCAACATTGGCTTCAGGAGTCACATTCACTTCTGGTGCCACATTAACTTCAGATGCCACATTTGCTTCAGTCATGACCAAGTCATCCGCTTCAGTGTTGTTTGTGGCCACTTCATTATTTTCAACCTCTAGTTGAGTAGATGGAGGGTCTGGCACAATCTCGTTCTCCTCGAGAACAGTTTCTTGGTTGGTAGGGGGTGTGGCAACTCGCTCTTCTGCTTGACAAGGTTCCGGTGGTTCTTGTTGATCATCGGCTGATGCAGCCGGAATGTCTTCAACAACTTTTGCTTCGGACTCAGAGACATTCACAGTTGGAGTGGCGTTAGAGAACACTTGTCGTGCCACCGAGTTATGTTGCTCTTCTCCTTATGGAATGCTCGACAGAGTGACTTGTGGCCGTGGTCCTTTGCGAAGCCTGCGGAGTGCGGGCGATGCCTTTGGAGAGGGAGTTGGCTAGACCACAAAGTTATCAACTTCACGCACGGGAGTGGTGGCTTGAGGTGGGGGAGTACTTGGAGAGTCTTGAGGGTGATCAGCCCATGAGTCATCCTGAGCAATTGGCGTCAGAGGACGACCAATGCTGATGAGTTCGTTGTTCACAAAAACAGGCGATGATACCATTGTGTGCTCGATCTGAGGAAGGACTTCATCATCTTATATATTGTCTTGGGAACCAATGTCTTCAGCTACGGTGGGTTCAACAGCTGGATCTTCTTGAGCTTCAGGAACTTCTGTGGTAGAAGGCTCGTGTAACGCCCACGATGCGGCTATATCTCCCACGCGTCGAAGCACGACTTAGAGGCATAACCGCATTGTAAGCAATGTCGCAAGTGAGGCAATCTTCACACAACCCATGTAATACATAAGGGAAAGAGATACATAGTTGGCTTACAATCGCCACTTCACACAATACATGAATAAAGCATTACATCATCCAGATACAGACAAGGTCCGACTACGGAACCAAAATAAAAGAAGAGCCCCAAATGTGACAAGGTCCCCGATCGACCCCAACTGGGCTCCACTATTGATCAACTAGAACAAAACGACATAAAGGACACGATCTTCATCGAGCTCCTCCTTGAGCTTGGTTGCATCATCTGCACGGACTCATCGGCACCTGCAAGCTGGTTTTGGAAGTATCTGTGTGTCACGGGGACTCAGCAATCTTGCACCCTCGTGATCAAGACTATTTAAGCTTATAGGTAAGATAAAGGTATGAGGTGGATCTGCAGCAAGCGACTAGCAAATATGGTGGCTAACCTATACGCAAAAGAGGGCGAGAACAGAAGGCAAACGCACGGCCGAGAATCTATGATCAAGAAGTGATCCTAGAACAACCTACATCAAGCATAACTCCAACACCGTGTACACTTCCCGGAGCCCACCGAGAAGAGACCATCACGGTAACACACACGGTTGATGTATTTTAATTAAGGTCAACTTCAGGTTTTCTACAACCGGACGTTAACAAATTCCCATCTGCCCATAACCGCGGGCACGACTTTCGAAAGTTCAAATCCCTGCAGGGGTGTCCCAACTTAGCCCATCACAAGCTCTCACGGTCAACGAAGGATATTCCTTCTAGCGGGAAGACCCGATCAGGCTCGGAATCCCGGTTACAAGACATCCTCGACAATGGCAAAACAAGTCCAGCAAGACCACCCGCTGTGCCGACAATCCCGATAGGAGCTGCACAAATCTCATTCTCAGGGCACACCGGATAAGCTAAACGTAAGGGAGCCAACGTAACCCAAGTTGCCAAGGGATGTCCCCGCACGGTGCTCTGGGTTGGACCAACACTTAGACAAGCACTGGCCCGGGGGTTTAACAAAGATGACCCTTGAGCCGGCCGACCCAAGGGAAAGAAAAGGCTAGGTGGCGAATAGTAAAACCAATGTTGGGCCTTGCTGGAGGAGTTTTATTCAAGGCGAACTGTCAAGGGGTTCCCATTATAACCCAACCGCGTAAGGAACGCAAAATCCGGGAACATTACACCGATATGACAGAAACTAGGGCGGCAAGAGTGGAACAAAACACCAGGCATAAGGTCGAGGCTTCCACCCGTTACCAAGTATATAGATGCATTAATTAAATAAGAGATATTGTGATATCCCAACAAGTAAACATGTTCCAACAAGGAACAACATCTCCATGTTCCAACAAGGAACAAACTTCAATCTTCACCTGGAACTAGCAACGCTATAAGAGGGGCTGAGCAAAGCTGTAACATAGCCAATCAACGGTTTGCTAGGACATGGTGGGTTAGAGGTTTGACATGGCAATTTGGGAGGCATGATAAGCAAGTGGTAGGTATCATAGCATAGGCATAGCAAAAGAGCGAGCATCTAGCAAGCAAGGATAGAAGTGATTTCGAGGGTATGATCATCTTGCCTGAGATCCCGCAAGGAAGAAGAACGAGTCCATGAAGAAGACAAATGGACGTAGACAAACGGGTCCTCACAACTCCGGAATGAAACTGAAGCTAACGCGAGAAGCAACCCGGAAAGAAGCAAACAACATAATAAACAACCAACACATAAACATGGCATGATGCACAACCAAGTATAATGCATGTCCGGTTTAAATATGCATGGCATGGCAAGGGGCACAAACAAAAGTACAAGTTAAGTGGAGCTCAATATGCAACGAGTTGCATATTGACGGAACACCGCATCAATTATTTAGTTCTCTCTCAGTTAGGTACTCAACAATATTAAATGCTGGTTAACATGGCAAGAGGTGTAGCATAACAAACTATACCATCTAAACAATTTAAATGGGGCCGGATATTATAAACAACAAAACCGGTAAATCCCCATATGCAATTATCAATTTGGTGCAACAACAATTTTAACCAATCTTGAAGTTGTTATCATGAAGCGGATGACATGTGCAAGTTTTATGCAATTTTAAGAAAAGTTGACAAGGGCATTATGAAGCATTTGTCACCGTGGTGGAAAGGAAAGGGGTGCCACAGCAACTAATCCGAAAATGATGCCACGGCAACATATCGGTGATCCAGTAGCTTACAGGGATACCAGTGCAAAAGGGAGTGGGTGTGAGTGTGTCAACAGATGGTGGGGCGATCCCGGTAGCCGGGTGTCCCACAAGACGGTGGCAAGGCAAAAGAGGGGCTTCGTGCAAGGAACAACCCCGACATAGAGCAAACACGGGCATCTCATACACCACACATGCATTCGTCCACGGGCGATCGTTATCGGCGGTACACCTTCGAAGCGCGCCTTTTTGGAACGGAACAAGTTCGGAGCGGTGTAGGGGAAGTAGACGTTATCGGGACGGTCGTAGTGGAAGTAGTGGCTACGTTTCGTAGTTGTACACAGTTCGTAGACGTTCGGGGTCATGGTGAGGAACTTGGCATCCACGGGGTCGACGCTAGAGGTACTTGGCAAAATGCACGTTGACGGTGGTTGTACTCGTATCGTCATGGAAGTAGTCTTTCACTTGAAGGTCTTTGGCAACGGTCGTCATACACAGTTCATAGATGTTCGGTTCTTCCGTAGAAGTACTCGATGCATCCCGGATGTGTAGTCATACACGCACGTAGATGAACTTGGCGGTTCCTCAACGTCCTGGTAATTGGCGTTCAGTGCGATACTTGTCGAGCAAGAGGCGAAGTCGTGGTACTTGGCGTATCCAAAAGGGTATTTGTTCTTTGGTCATAGGTACTTGACGGTCGTCAATGTTGCATGTGTGTACATCGGATCAGGGACTTGGTGAAGAAACAAAAATCCTGAAGGTGCTTCTTGTTGGACTGGTGACAGAGGTCAACGAGGAGGTCATGTAGTGTAAGTGCATCTAGTGCCACCCCTAGTTGGTGTTGGAGTATTGATGACAAACCTAGTTGAGGGACTAATGTGTTTGTGAGAATTGCAGGATAACACAGGTAGAAGTCCCTCATTGATTCGGTTTTACTACCAGAGATGACCCCTAAAAATGTATGAAGACATTGAAGCCAAAGGTGGTATATGAAGATATTCACATTGAAGACTATGACAAAATAAGACACGTTATGAAGCCTATGGAGCTCGAACACTTAGATCTTTCGTAGTTCTTTTTCTTTTGTGTTGAGTCATAGGAACCACCGTACTGTTAAGTGGGGTCCAGGAGAACCAGTCAGAATGACTGAAGTGATGCTTAAACCAAAAACCTATGTCTTCGAGTGAAGACAATGAGAGCGAATCTTGTCCAGAGCCGGACAAGTCAGCTTTGCTTGTAGCCCAAGTAAAGTTGCCATGAGAGTTTGAAATCTGACCGTTGAGACACGTGTCAGTTCCTTAGTGACCCAAGGTCATTTCGGACAAATCAGGTCGGGTTGCCAAGTGGCTATAAATAGCCCACCCCCTACAACCATAAACGGTTGGCTGCTCAGATTTCAGTGCACGGCTTTTGTTGTTTGAGAGCAACCCACCTCGAAGACTTTGAGAGAAAATTCCTAGCGAGGAGAAAAGCCCTAACCACCCAGAGCTAGAGAACAATTGGCATCACTTAAGTCTTCTTGTCTGTGTGATCTGAAGACTTATTATACTTGAGGACTGTGAATCCTCCAGACGGTTAGGCGTCGCGTTCAGAGCATCCAAGAGACATTGTGGATTGCCAGTGAACGAAGTCTGTGAAGGTTTGGGAGTCTACCTTGAAGACTTACCAGAGTGATTGGGCGAGGACAATGTGACCTTAGCTCAAGGAGAATACGGTGAGGACTTGGTGTCCTGAGTTGCGTGTTCAGGAATGGGTGTCCGGGACTGTGTGTCCTAAGGTTTAAATACCTAGCCGCTCCAACCAGACGTACAGTTGTCACAGCAACTAGAACTGGTCCAACACATCACTGTCTTCAACGAGTCACCGGTTTCATCTTCACTTCCTTTTTCTTACTGTTACTCATTGTGAAGCCATTGCATGCTTGCTCTATCTTTTGTCTTCACAACGTGAATGTATGATCTGTTTGGCTTCATAACTTCTTCCTACCTGATCCTTATTACACTGCAGCTGTTTGTCTTTGTGCTTTCACTCTATTGAATACTTGACCATGGCTTGCCTAGTGTAATCTAACTTCCGCTGCATAGTAATAGGCAAAATCTTCGCTGTTTGTCTTCATAACTCCCACGTTTTGAAGACTTTCATAAAAATTGCCTATTCACCCCCCTCTAGTCGATATAACGCACTTTCAATTGGTATCAGAGCGAGGTGCTCCCTTGTTCTGTGTGATTCAGTTTAACCACCTGGAGTTTTAGCTATGTCCACTGCAGGGATAATCAAAGTCTCCGTTGCGTGCCCCGTCTTCGATGGAACTGAATATCCCTACTGGAAGAATAAGATGCGCATGCATCTTGAAGCCATTGATGTCAACCTATGGTATGTCGTCGAGAACGGCGTTCCCAAGGCTGGAGAAGGTGTCACTACTGCTAATGTCAAGAAGTTCACTCAACTGGACTCTACTGCCAAAAATATCATCTGTGGTCATCTGACAAAAGGACAGTATGGCCGTGTGAGTGCCTTGAAGACATCCAAGCTGGTCTGGGACTGGCTCTCCAAGGTCAATGAAGGCATCTCAACCCAGAGAGATCAGAGAATCAGTGTTCTTCACAACCTCTTCAACCGCTTCAAGCGAAATGACAATGAGAATGTCCAACACACATTTTGACCGGCTCACTGACATCACAAATGAACTTCAAGCCCTCGGCGCCACTGGGATCACCAAACATGAAATCGTCAAGACGCTGCTGAGATCACTTGATAGTTCGTTTGACATCCTAGCCCTGATGATTCAAGAACGTCCTGATTTCAAGACACTCGATCCGTCTGACATACTTGAGAGGCTCAACACACATGAGTTCCAGCTTTCTGAGAAAAGATATCTACGGTCCAAACTATGGGCGAACTCGTGCCTTGAAGGCAAAAGCTGTTTCCTCATCTGAAGAAGAATCTGACAGCAGTTCTGATGATCCTGAAGACATTGGAAGGGAACTTGCAATGCTAGTGAAGAAGTTCCAAAAATTCACCAAGAAGAAAGGCTTCAGAAAATCTTCACGATCAAGCTCAAGGAATGATGAAGCTTCTGCTCATGACTACAAGAAGAAAACATGTCACAAATGCAAGAAAACTAGACACTTCATCTCTGAGTGTCCACAGTGGGACAATGAGAACAGAAGGAAGAAGAAGAGCAAGGAATATGATTTTGACGACAAGAAGAAGAAGAAATACTCAAAGTCTTCTTCCAAGTCTTCCTCAAAGTCTTCATCACACAAGAAGAGCTCATCTGGCAAGGCACGTGCATTTGTTGGCAAGGAAATGGATTCAGAGGAGGAGTCCGCTTCTGAGGAGGCAGAGGTGGAATCTGAGGAGGAGTCTGATTCTGGCATTGCGAGTCTGGCTACAGCATACGTTGCCAAGTCCATCTTCAACACTGAACACAATGACTTCATCACCGACACTGATGCAAATGACAAGAATGACTCCACTCCTACCTACTGCTTCATGGCACGCGGTGCCAAGGTAAACACACGCACTACTCGCTATCAAACATCTAGTGACGATGACTCTGACTGTGATTCAAAACCCAGCTACAAAACACTTGCTAAAATTGCAACTGAACAATAGAAAGCTATGGAAGATATTCAAAAACTGTTATACAGAAGCGATGATCTGTTGGGTGCTGAAATGACTCGATCTGAATCCTTAATTGAAGACATAAAAAATCTTCACGTTAAGTATCAGGAACTTGAAGATCGTCTTGATACTCTCTCAACAACTCATGAAAAGCTTTCCTATGATTATCTTCAAAGGAAGCAAGAACTTGAGAAATTGAGAGCGGCTCATGAAGATCTTCAAAAGGAAAACAAATCACTTCGCGCCGAACAGATCAGTTCCGCTCAGGAAGGATTTGAACCACCATGTCTTAAATGCATTGAGCGTGATAATGCTACTTCTGTTGCTGAATGTTCCACTGCTACTGCTGTTGCAATATCTTCAACTGTTGATGTGGTAACTAACCCCTCTGCTGAGGACACCACTGCTATTGCTGATGAGAATGCTAGGTTGAAGACATTGCTTGAAACAGGGATGTCCAAAAGTCTTAAAGGACATCAGACATTATGTGATGTCCTCAAGAAGCAGATTCTGAACCGAAACCCTAGGAAAGAGGGTGTTGGGTTCATAAGGAAAATAAATGCAGATGGCTCTTACTGGAAACCTGAGCAGTACCACAAAACCACATGGGTTGCTGCAAAGGAACCTTCAGCAGATCCATCCAATTTATCTGGCTTCACATGTGCTAACCCCATTATTATTGATGAATCCTTTGATGCAAACTATAAACTGTTTAAGAATCAGAATGGTGAAGTGTTTGCCAGGTACATTGGTACTAACTACAGGAATGGACCGCCTATGAAGAAGATCTGGGTTCCGAAAAAGTGTCTGGAAAATCTTCCTGTGAATGTCTTCATGACACCTCACTTGAAGAAGACAAACCTCAGACCAAAGGCTTCATACAGTCCAAAGGCTTCATACAAACAGAGGACTCACCTGAGTCACACTAACGCAAATGTTTTGCAGGGAAACCATACTCAGGCATATGAATATGAGAGCGGTTCATCGAACCATCATGTTCATATGACCAAAAATTATTCTGCTTATTCCTATGAGTATTATTGTCCACCTGCAAGACTGTTTGCTAAGGCTTCAAAGCAAAAATTCTCAGATGCTGCACTTAGACTTACTGCTTCTAAGCCACCCTTGAAGATGTGGGTGGTTAAGAAAGCTTAACTCTCTTTTGCAGGGAAAGGTCTCCAGCAGAAAAACAAAATCTTCTGACGCTATTGCTGGGGACCTTAAAAATCTTGTAGGGCGCAAGATAAAATGCCCGAATGGCATCATTATGTACTTCGTTCCTGAATCGCATGCTACTCTCCCTATTAGTCCTAATCTGGATTTAAGTTTTCATAACCCACTAGTTCGTCAAATGTTTTTGCTTCACAATTCTCTTCGTGAAGCCTATCCCCCTAACTGCACTGTAGGGTACGACACCAGCATCTTCAAAGTCTTCAGAATGGATTATTGACAGTGGGTGTACAAATCACATGACTGGCAAAAGAAGCCTTCTTATGGACTCAACCTTACGTCCATCCGACAATAGACACATCACATTTGCTGACACTGGTAAAAGTAAGGTATTGGGTCTAGGTAGAGTTGCAATCTCAAAGGATCAACACATGGATAAAGTCATGCTTGTTGAATCCCTTGGCTTCAACTTAATGTCTGTCTCAATGCTTTGCGATTTGAACATGATCGTAATGTTTGGAAAATATCGTTGCCTAGTACTAATGGAATCTGACAAGTCTCTAGTGTTTGAAGGGTATCGAAAAGATGATCTGTACGTGGTAGATTTCTCAGCAGGGCCACAACTTGTAGTATGTCTTCTTGCAAAACCTTCAGAATGCTGGCTTTGGCATCGGAGGCTTGGGCATGCTGGCATGAGGAACCTCCACACCCTTGCGAAGAAGAAGCATGTCATAGGCATCGAGGGCGTCAAGTTCAAGAAAGATCACTTATGCGGTGCCTGTGAAGCAGGGAAGATGACAAGGGCAAAACATCCTTCGAAGACAATCATGACTACTACTCAACCCTTCGAACTGCTCCACATGGATCTTTTCGGCCCCACTCACTACTCAACTTTTACTACTACTGCTTTCCTCTATGGCTTCGTCATTGTTGATGATTACTCTAGATATACTTGGGTGCACATAATCCTTTACAAGACTGAAGTGCAGGATGTCTTCAGACGCTTCGCCAATCATGCTATGAACAATTTTGGCGCCAAGATAAAACACATCAGAAGTGACAATGGCACTGAATTCAAGAACACTGGCCTTGATACATATCTTGATACCTTGGGCATCACACATGAATTCTCAGCTCCATACACGCCACAGCAGAATGGCGTCATCGAACGCAAGAACAGAACACTCATTGAGATGGCCAGAACAATGCTAGATGAATACAAGACTCCAAGAAAATTCTGGACTAAAGCCATTGACACTGCATGCCATACAATCAATCGTGTTTATCTTCACAAGCTTCTGAACAAGACATCTTATGAACTCCTAACTGGCAAGAAGCCAAATGTCAGTTACTTCAGAGTATTTGGCGCAAGGTGCTGGATCAAGGACCCACACCACACCTCAAAGTTTGCACCAAAAGCACATGAGGGCTTTATGCTTGGATATGGAAAGGATTCACACTCCTACAGAGTCTTCAATCTCTTTCATTACAAAGTGGTTGAGATAGTGGATGTGCGGTTCGATGAGACAAATGGTTCACAAAGAGAGCAACTGCCAAATGTGCTAGATGAGATTCCAGCTAGTGAATCAATCAAGCTAATGGAAACTGGAGAGATTATACCTTCTGAAGCTCATCCTGAAGAAGAACTTATCATCTCAGTACCTGATCAACATGAAGACAATGCTCAGCCTGAAGACATTCCTCCCAACAACAACACAGATCAGCAAGAGCAAAGTCTTCGCCCTGTACATCCTCGTGTTGCCAATGAAGTGCAGATTGACAGAATAATTGACAGCATCAATGCACCTGGTCCACTCACTCGTTCAAGGGTAACTCAGCTAGCAAATTTCTGTGGGCACTTCGCATTCGTCTCAATATCAGAACCCAAGAAAGTTGAAGAAGCCTTCATGGAACCTGAATGGATTCAAGCTATGCAAGAAGAGCTTCAACAGTTTGAGCTGAATAATGTATGGGATCTGGTTAAGCGTCCTGATCCACGGAAGCACAACATAATAGGCACCAAATGGATATACCGCAACAAACAAGATGAGCATGGTCAAGTTGTCAGAAACAAAGCTCGTCTCGTTGCTCAAGGATATACTCAAGTGGAAGGCATTGACTTCGATGAAACATTTGCTCCCGTGGCTAGGCTTGAAGCCGTACGCATTCTGCTGGCCTATGAAAATCATCATAACATACTTCTATATCAAATGGATGTGAAAAGTGCCTTTCTCAATGGCAAGATTGAAGAAGAAGTGTATGTTGCACAACCGCCTGGCTTTGAAAATCCAAAACATCCTGACATGGTATACAAGCTCAACAAGGCACTGTATGGCCTCAAACAAGCCCCTAGGGCCTGGTATGACACACTCAAATACTTCCTGAAGAGCAAAGGCTTCATACCTGGTTCCCTGGATCCCACTCTTTTCACGAAGACATATGATGGTGAACTGTTTGTGTGCCAAATATATGTGGATGACATTATCTTCGGCTGCACCAATCAGAAGTACAGTGAAGAGTTTGGATATATGATGCAAGAGCAATATTAGATGTCCATGATGGGGGAGCTGAAGTTCTTCCTTGGTCTTCAAATACGACAACAACGCAATGGCATCTTCATATCTCAAGAGAAGTATCTCAAAGATTGCCTGAAGAAGTTCGGTATGCAAGACTGCAAAGGCTTCACAACACCAATGCCAGCCAAACATCATCTAGGTCCTGACGACAATGGTAAAGAGTTCAATCAAAAGGTATACCGCTCCATGATTGGTTCTTTGCTTTATTTATGTGCATCTAGGCCAGATATTATGCTTAGTGTTTGCATGTGTGCTCGATTTCAAGCAGCACCAAAGGAGTCACATCACTTAGCTGTGAAGCGAATTCTTCGATATTTGGCTCACACCCCAACTCTAGGATTATGGTATCCAAAGGGCTCATAGTTTGATTTAGTTGGATTTTCGGATGCTGATTATGCTGGTGACAAAGTTGATCGCAAGTCTACATCAGGCACATGTCACTTTCTGGGACGATCACTTGTATGTTGGTCTTCAAAGAAGCAGAACTGTGTATCTCTCTCCACTGCTGAATCTGAATACATTGCTGCTGGATCTTGCTGCGCTCAGCTTCTGTGGATGAAGCAAACACTCAAGGATTATGGCATTCATCTGAAGCAAATACCACTTTACTGCGACAACGAAAGTGCCATCAAGATTGCCAACAACCCAGTTCAGCACTCGAAGACAAAGCACATTGAAATTCGTCATCACTTTCTCAGAGATCATGTTGTGAAGGAAGACATTGATATCATACACGTCAACACTGAAGAACAATTGGCAGATATCTTCACCAAGCCCTTGGATGAGAAGAGATTTTGCAAGTTACGGTGTGAGCTAAATATCCTGGAATCCTCAAATGTCCTGTGATCAGGCACACATCCTAACACTTATGCATATGATGACTTAGATGTGCAACGCACAAAGTAAAGTATATCTTCAATCAATGAAGACATACATTCTAAGTGTGAATACATTAATGTGGAATTTGACTTTGGAGCGCCACGATAATTGTGCGCCGTGTCTGGGTCTAATACTTCCTATACGGTGGGTAACGCCACCACCAAACGTTCTATTTTGAAGTGTTTCACTCATGGCGTTACCTTGCAATATCTTCACATTTGGTTTGGCTTCGAACTCAACATGTCTTCATGATTATCTTCACTACGTTGATTATATAGATGTATACATACTAGTGTTCTGTCCTCTACAGCATTCACTTATAGCTATGTCTTCTTGGTTGAATCTTTTGAACTAAGTGAATGTGATCGGACCCTAATCTCTCTATGCTTTCTATCTCAAATTCTATCTCTCCAAGTCATATGCATTCTATTGAAACTGTCCAATGTCTTCACTGCGTCCTTGTCAGCAGAAGATATAGAGACAACCATAAAGTCCGTTTTCAATGCTCATTCCTCCACATAAAATCCGGAGAAACAGGGACGACCGCCCGACAATCCAGGCGTGCGTGGGACGTGGAACAAACCCCAAACTTCCGCAAACAGGCCACGCGTTCCTCAGATGCGAATCGCCAGGGGCACCTAGGTAATAGCACAGTGCCGCCCCTGTGCCTATAAATTCACACTTACCGCGGTCATTATCTCCTTCTTCCACCCTCGCACGAACCCTAGCGCCACCGCTAGCTCTCGACAACGCCGGCGACGAAGAGCTTCGCTTCCGCAACCTCTCCGACGCCGTCCTCACGCCGACCGCGGACATCGTTCTCTCCGCCGTCGCCGTAGGTGTCTTCCGTCGCCAAGTTAGGGCACGGAGGACTGAACTGCTCGGCATCGTCTCCCACTTCCGTCTAGCAGTTCCAAGTGTGGTAAATAAAACTTCTTTTACAGCCCCCTTTGATCTCATGGTTCTGTCACTTTCTACCATAAGAAGTTTATCTTCACACAAGTTAGATCTCTCAATCTGCATCTCATAACATGCCTAGTATATTCACTTGTGCTTCATGAAGTAGTTAGATTCCTCACTTGTACTGATCTGTGGGTTCGTACAAATCTGGAACCAACTTCTTATCTATGAGTGAATGTCTTTGCACGATGAGGTCAATGTCTTCTAAACTGATTAATCTTCAAAACCTTCTGAGAATGCATATGACCTCTTCCCCTTCCCTCGCACCTTAATGCTGTCACAGGTACATGTCCATGGGAGAATCCTTCGGTTCTCATAGTCTGCATTCATTTGCAGAATTCCTACAGCATCACATAAATTCTCCTGAAGCCAGTTCCTGTTGGTCCAGCAAAAGAAAGCCTTTGAAGCCTTTGAAAGTTTTGAAGCCTTTCAATTTAAAGTTTATGGCTTCAGAAGCAGCAGCAAGGAAGGGGGGCAGACATCGACGTGAAGGAACTTCCAAAGATCTGCCTGAAGACCTGGCAGAAATGTATAAAACAGATCCTGAAGAGAATTATGGGCAGCGCAAGACCCGAATCCAATGGATTCGACGCTATTGGGCTGAACAATGGTTCAAATACCGCTTCACAACCCAAGAGTATGCTGAGAAAAGTGCCATCAAAAGACCGTGGGGAGACATCTTATACAAAAACCTTGTACCCAGGTCCAGAGATGAAGCTATTGCCCAAAGCTTCTATCCATGCATGGTTCGTGGGCCACAGCCTGATGATGCACATCCGTCGTCACTACTCTGGTGTCGTGACGACAATCTATTCAAGAACAACTTCCAGTTTGCCCAATAATCAGCGAAGTAGAACAAGAAGAAGTTGGGGTTAGACTTCAACCCTGGTCCCTCAGCACCAAGGGCAGATGGCACACGCTACGCAGAACCCAATATCATCGGTCCGTATGCCAATCTTGAGGGCCTCATCACCCGCATCTTAGTCCAAGGGACTGCCGTGAATGACCCTCCAGCTGACTCTGAGTCTGATGAAGCTCCTGCTGTACCGAAGCCAAAGCAGTCGAAGAAGCCAAAAGCTTCAAAGCCAGCCCCTTCATAAAAAATCTCAAGGGCGAAGCCATTGGCAACTGCACCTCCTGAAGACAGTGTGCAGTCTGAAGACGTATCCCGCGTCTCCAAGCCCAGAAGGCCAAGGTGCCTCAGCCACACACCGGCAAAGAGCTCACAGCTGCTACCATTCTGCGCAGCGAAGCCATTGATCTGTCAAGTGATGAAGATCTTGGAGATGACGCCCTAGAGCAGCTCATCAAGAGCAAAGAAGAAGCTGAAATCTTCAACAATTTGCCTCTCTTTGATGTCGCCATCATCCACAACTTCATCGACGAATGGTTTGCCACACCAAACATCAGCTTCGAAGATCTGCAGCTGCCTGTTGGCCTCAGCGTCGCCTTCCAAGGCGCAATTGCTTCAGAACTTGCCATTGCCCAGCGCATTGTTGATCTGAAGCAGAAAATTGATCATGAAAAGGCTCAGTTCAAGAAGAATATGGCCAAGCTCAGCATGCAAGAAATGAAGAGCTTCAAGACCATGTTGCATGAGCTCAAGGAAAATTTTCTGAAGAAGCGTGCAGAAGCTCAGGGCTCACGTGAGCGGATGAAGTCTCTGGCTGAAAGATGTGTACAAGCCTACAATGAGGCTGAGAAGCGCAAGGCACTTGGGCATCCTGGCATCGACCCCAAGATGGCCGCGAAGAAGAAGAAGAAGAAGCCTGCTATGGCTGAACCAGAGGCACCTAGGCAAGAAGCAGTTCCAATTGTCTTCCCAACTGCAACGACTGGCTCGAAGCCAAAGAGCCGGTCAACAGCTTCAGAGCTCAAGAAGACAAGAACTGCTGAGGCTGAAGCCAGGAAGAGGAAAAGCTCTGAAGCCTCTCCTACTGCCCCCAGCAAGAAGAAGCGAAAGATCAAGAAATCTCGGGCTGCTCCCACAGAGCCCTTGATAGTTGAACCTATCTCTATGGTTCACCCCAACGCAGAACGACAACTGACAGTTCATGAGCCTGCTTCCACAAAGGCTCCTGAAGCTGAAGATATACCAGCAGCCGACCCCATTGCTGCTGAAGACATTGGTCATCAGGACAATGTACAAGATGATGCAGCCCTTCCTCAGTATGAACAAAGCGAGCTCATCAGCATTGGTCGTCCTCTAACGCCAATTGCACAAGATGCGTCATGGGCAGATCGCCCTCAAGAGGAAGAAGACAATGAGGCCCAGCCCACTCCAACCCCACAGGCGTCGTCTGCATTCCGTAGGCTTCGCAAAGGTCCAAGGCCTCAAGTCTATGCTAAAGACATTCCGGCTGCATCAGCCGCAGAAGACGCACCACAAGAGCCTACTCCTATGCTCCACCAAGAAGCAGTTCTCCAGGAGAACATGCTTGTGACTGACCCTCCAGCTAGTCAAGCGGAGGCTGAAAATGTTGAGGCTGTCACAACCAACACTGAAGCCAATGTGGAGCCCTCCCCACCAAAAGCTTCAGCAGACAGCGAAGCTACTGATCCAGACACTTCTGTTCCTGAGTCTGTTGCAGGTCCTCAATTTGATTACCATGTTGAGCACAGGCCTCATGTCCAGAAGCCAGTCCCAAGGCTGCCAAGGTTCCTTTGACATCAATAGCTTCAAGGCAGACAATACGTTCTTCAACAGCTCCAAGAACCCCTATTCAAGGGAAAGGATTTCATCAGATAGGTTCTGGAGCTATCCTCAGCGCAGCTACTATTCATGCATCCTATACAACCAAGGTCGCATCTTCCCGCGCAAGCGCCTTAATGTTGAAGCCATTGCTGGTCTGCCCTGCTTAGAGGAAGCGCTGGATTGCTTCAAGCAGGTGGGTCTGCTGTAGTTTATAACTGATGAAGAGCACTGGAATGAAGAGTTTCTGTTGCAATTCTATGCCACCCTACACATCAAAGGATACAACAGAGATCCGAAGACTTGGGCCCTGGAGTGGATGACCTGCAATGTCCATCACGAAGCCAATGCATTCGATATCATTGAGCTCATCGGCCTGCCCACTCCTGGCGAACTCTTCGAGGAAGGCTGTCCACTACACACTAAAGCTCTTGAGAGCATATTCCAGAGGCCTGAACCAAATATGAGTCAGATGCTCTCCATGATGAAGCCATTGCCCCACGATGCTCCTTATCCAACAGAGTTCTTCGTTGAAGACTTTGAGTACCTGCCCAGAACCATCTGTCACATTATCCGGCGGACTCTCTGGCCTATTAAAGGGCACTCTCCAAATGCCAAGATCGAGGGTGCAATGAAGACTCTGATATTCTGTATCCTTCATGGCAAATGCTTCAACGCACAGGATTTCTTCATACGCCAACTCGCTGCATCAGGCTCAGATCTGTTTGGTTTAAAGTTCTATGCTCCTTGGGTAATGAGACTGATCAAGCTTCACTCTGCGATCTCATATCAGCCCTCAGCCCGCAACCATTGGATCTTCTTGCCAGATGTGGATACCTCTGCTGAAGCTATATATCCTGAGCCTGCCAAGCAACCTTTGAGTCTTCAGAATGCAGAACACCAGAGCTTCACTCAAAATGATGAAGGTGTTGAAGCCATCTCCAGGGTGTATCCTTTGGCTGGCACTACACGTGCGCCACACCCTGCTTCAACTGAAGCCACTGATAGTGCAACTGCTTCCAGACCCAAGAAGCGCGCTCGTGTTCTCAATAATCGAGAGCTTCTGGTGGCCCTTCATCAAAAACAAGATAGGCATCATGACTGGCTAAAGTGTTAGATGAAAAGCCTCTTGGTGGATGTTAATCGTCTTCGAAATCTTGCCACCAAGAATGCTTTCGTCACACATGAAACCTGTCGTCGTACATGGAAAGGGCTATCAATGATGTGTACTGAAGCTGAACTTGAAGAGGATGGCTTCACTGAGCGATTCAAGTTTGACACCACACCTCCTAGAAGGGCTGTGATGCGCAACACACCATCACTTGAAGACTCTGAGTTTTCTTCATCTGCTGCCACAGTCACTGCCAGAATCATTGATGAAGAAGACGATGCTACATCACCGCCACCTGCTTCAGCACCTCCAAGCTCTTCTGCACCGCCAAACACCTCCAACGACCATGCTGCTCCTGGGAACGAGTAGACACTCTATGTCTTCAAACCTTTTTGGTCCTTGCTGACAAAAGGGGGAGAAGCATATGGGTTGATAGTCTTCAAGCGGGTCCATATGGGCGGGTGCTTTATGTTTTGCTATATTTTGCTTCATGCTTACAACTCTCGTTTTTGCTTCATTTGGTTCTTTGAGTTGTAACACTAAAACTCGATGGTCGTCTGCTACTTGTTTGCCACCCTGTTTGCGAAGATAAATTCCGCATGTGCGACGATAAATTCCGCACTTATCTCATTCTGCAGACGTCCATTTTCCATTATGCATGTCATTATCTTCATATACTTTCAAATGCATAGTGGATTGTCATCATAAGCTGAATTGGATCTCCATAAGTACAACCTGCCATGTGCATTTGCATTCCAAAAGCAAATTAACTTATATGCACATCTTCAGGGGGAGCCCTTGAAACTTATGAAGACAATTCCTTATCCTTTACAATTTCACAGACTATATTCCCCGTTGAAAACTTCAACTGGTTTGTCATCAATCACCAAAAAGGGGGAGATTGTAAGTGCATCTAGTGCCACCCCTAGTTGGTTTTGGAGTATTGACGACAAACCTAGTCGAGGGACTAATGTGTTTGTGAGAATTGCAGGATAACACAGGTAGAAGTCCCTCATTGATTCGGTTTTACTACCAGAGATGACCCCTAAAAATGTATGAAGACATTGAAGCCAAAGGTGGTATATGAAGATATTCACATTGAAGACTATGACAAAAGAAGACACGTTATGAAGCCTATGGAGCTCGAAGACTTAGATCTTTCGTAGTTCTTTTTCTTTTGTGTTGAGTCATAGGAACCACCGTACTGTTAAGTGGGGTCCAGGAGAACCAGTCAGAATGACTGAAGTGATGCCTAAACCAAAAACCTATGACTTCGAGTGAAGACAATGAGAGCGAATCTTGTCCAGAGCCGGACAAGTCAGCTTTGCTTGTAGCCCAAGTAAAGTTGCCATGAGAGTTTGAAATCTGACCGTTGAGACACGTGTCAGTTCCTTAGTGACCCAGGGTCATTTCGGACAAATCAGGTCGGGTTGCCAAGTGGCTATAAATAGCCCACCCCCTACAACCATAAATGGTTGGCTGCTTAGATTTCAGTGCATGGCTTTTGTCGTTTGAGAGCAACCCACCTCGAAGCCTTTGAGAGAAAATTCCTAGCGAGGAGAAAAGCCCTAACCACCCAGAGCTAGAGAACATTGGGCATCACTTAAGTCTTCTTGTCTGTGTGATCTGAAGACTTATTACACTTGAGGACTGTGAATCCTCCAGACGGTTAGGCGTCGCGTTCAGAGCATCCAAGAGACATTGTGGATTGCCAGTGAACGAAGTCTGTGAAGGTTTGGGAGTCTACCTTGAAGACTTACCAGAGTGATTGGGCGAGGACTATGTGACCTTAGCTCAAGGAGAATACGGTGAGTACTTGGTGTCCTGAGCTGCGTGTTCAGGACTGGGTGTCCGGGACTGTGTGTCCTAAGATTTAAATACCTAGCCGCTCCAACCAGACGTACAGTTGTCACAGCAACTGGAACTGGTCCAACACATCATTGTCTTCAACGAGTCACCAGTTTCATCTTCACTTCCTTTTTCTTACTGTTACTCATTGTGAAGCCATTGCATGCTTGCTCTATCTTTTGTCTTCACAACGTGAATGTATGATCTGTTTGGCTTCATAACTTCTTCCTATCTGATCCTTATTACACTGCAGCTGTTTGTCTTTGTGCTTTCACTCTATTGAATACTTGACCATGGCTTGCCTAGTGTAATCTAACTTCTGCTGCATAGTAATAGGCAAAATCTTCACTGTTTGTCTTCATAACTCCCACGTTTTGAAGACTTTCATAAAAATCGCCTATTCACCCCCCCTCTAGTCGATATAACGCACTTTCAGGTAGGAACTCCCCAGGCAGCACGGGAGGCCCGGGCAGAGCATGGGCTGATGTTGCTGCTCCGGCAAGCAGACGACGGGTCGAGGCACTCGGGACCCAGCGTCTAGATCGGGCGATGAGCAGAGAGGTGCGACGAGGCAGAGCAAGGGCCAGCGACGAGGCGGGGCACTTGAGGACGCGGCGTGGTGCAGGGCTCCGGTGGCAGGAGCAGGGAACTTGGTGCGGTGACGGCAGAGGCGCGGCGCTCCGGTTGAGGGACTTGGCGCGCAGTGGCGTCGGGCGAAGCAGGACGCTGTAGTGGGGCGATGCACGGATGGCGTAAGGCGGTGGCTCGGCGGCCATGGATGTGAGTCGGCACGGAGGAGGTCTTGCGGGCGTTCATGGCGGGGAAAGGCAGCACCGGAGGTAGGAGAGGGCACAACGTGAGGAGGACGCGGGGGACCGAGCGGGACTCCTCCCTGGTGGCGGGTCGAGGAGGGGGGTAGTAGACCAGCAGTGGTGGAGGAAGGCCATGGCGGAGGAGCTTGGTGCACGCTAGGTGGAAGGAGGGGAGGGGAGATCGAGCGAGGCAGCATCGCCCACTGTCTCCTGGCGGCGCGAGGGAGATTGCTGGGAGAGAGGAGATGGAATCGGGCAAGCTAGGGTTAACCAGTGGAGCTGGCTGGGCCTTGGCCTTGGGCCGGCGCGAGAGGGAGAAAACCTAGGTTGCTGGGATTGAACAGAGAGGCCCAAGGGCACTGCTTCTATCTCTCTCTCTCTCTCTCTCTCTCTGAAATAGCTTATTTTCTTTTATCATTTCCTTCCTGTTTATTTAGATAAACAGTTACAATAAAAGAAAAAGGCCAGGGGCTAGAAGAGGAGTTTTTTAGATATAAAAATATCCTCAAACTCCTGAAACTATACTCTATTTGATAAAATTGTCTTGGATATTTTTAGAGGTAGAAAAATAAAACAAGTTTAAATATGATTCAAACTTGAGGCATTTTTGAACCTAACCAAAACAACTCCAAAGGATCTGAAATTTGACAAAGAGGGTTTAGGCATGGAGAACTAGCACCAGGAAAAGAATGAACATTAATGGAGGAGGAGGAAAATGACACTTGCGAAAATGAAAGAAATAAGAAGGAAGGAGGGCAAGATGGCACTTGCAAAAAGAAAGAAACGAGAAGGAAGGAAGGTGGTGATGCATGGATCTCACATGGGGCATGCAACAAAATGTCATGCATGAAATGATGTAATGCAAAAAATGCAAAGATGAATGCAACAAGTTAAACAAATCACACAACGAAAACCCGGAAACCCTGGAAGGCAACTGGAGCTCCGGTCTTGGGGCTTCACAACACTCCACCACTACAAGAGGATCTCGTCCCGAGATCTAGAATGGCACCGGAGGGAAAAACGAAAGAGAAAGAGAAGAGGTAAAACTAAGTTGCTTCTTTGACAAACGAGTGAAACCAAAGAACCTTGCAAGGCTGAGAAAATTTGAATGAAAGAATATAACAAAGATGAACAAAGTTGCAAACACTCCGGTAGGGAAGAGTAACAAGGAAGAACAAATTCGGACAGCACTCCAGTTGAAAAGAGATATGAAACTTATAAGATGAGAGAACTTGAGCAGAGGGCACAACACTCTGGTTAAAAGGTTAAGCATGAAAAGATCATGATCTTCATAATTCGAGATGATGACTGAAAAGAGCAACATCACAAGGCCTCCGGAAGAAAGAATAGAAGATAGACAATTGAAATAAAAGAATGGAGAAGAAAATGCCATCTTATGCCACAAAAGAGCTTGAGAAGGCATCCTTAGGAGACGGTTCGAGCGGAGTTGTTGGAAAAACCAACAACGAAAGGATAAGCTTGATATGGTCTTGTGGATTACATCCCAAATTAAGAGATGACAACCTGCCACTCACGGAAAAAGAATTGGATTGATTTGAACAAGGAGACGATAAAGTAATTCACCGGGAGGATAACGAAGAACTTGGGTCCTTTATAAGCACCATAGATAGCAACAATCCTTAGGGAAGGCTTTAGGTGAAATATAACCCAAGATAACTCCAATGACGAGATTGATGGATTTAAAGTGTCTCATTCATAACAACATGTGAATCATGGAACATGAACTCAGATTATCAAGAATGACATAATAACACCTACAATGATATGGAAGAAAAGAATTGCACTCTGGATTCCAAAATGAAGAATGCTTGAGCTTCTCTGAAAAGAATCTTGATGAACGTTTTGAGCATGGATTAAGTCCTTGATGAACCATTATGTAGAGCCTTCATGAAGAACTCCGGTAACAAAAGAATGATCAAACGAAAAGAAAGAGAAGTTGAAAGCACAAGGTGAATCCTTGTAATGATTTAGATGGATCTTCGTGGTGAAATAATTGAAAAAGGTTGGAACTCCAGGAAAAAGAGAAGATGAACAATTGAAATCAGGAATTTGATGAGCCTCTGGAATAAAGAATTAAACGCTTGGATGAAACAAGAATAAGAATTACATTATGCTTATCCTTCACCAATTAAATTGATGACAAGCAACGGATCGCATATGACTTATTCTCGTAGAAAGGATTTAAGATAGATATATCGCAAACTTGAGAAAGGTCTTCAACGAACCACATGTAGGGTTGGAAAGAAAAAGTCAATTGAAATTATAATGAAGGAAGAAGAATCTTGGAAGAGCCACCGGTAGAATTGAAAAAAAAACGATTAAAACATGAAGAAACACCGGGAAGAGTTAGCCATAAGATGCTTGAGAGAATTTAGATCCATGAGAACGAAGAGATTACGAGCTGATTAGAGCATCCTTGATTTAAGCACCGGTATGATTTAGAGTATGAGAGCTGAAAGATGGAATGAATAAATCTTAGATGGTGGGCTCCGGATAATCAAACTGAAAAGACTCCTAAATTACTCCAGATGGGTGAAAAGAAATTCTCACAACCGAAACAATTATGGGAGAATGGCAGAGAATGGGGCAAGATTTAAAAGAAACTCTTCTTCGGCCTTCAAAATCTGAGAATGACGATGATAAACACCACCAAATTGTTGAGACACTACGGAATGATTAAAAGAGGAGAGGTTGAGCCAACAATGAAAAGAATTTGAAAGAATTTGGAGAAAACATATGACTGATGATGAATCATTCTTACGTCAAACTTTGAAAAGAAAAAAAAATTGAGGATAGCTCCGGGAAAATAAGAAGAGTCAGGTAAGATCCTGGAAAAAGACCTGTGGATTAGGGCCCACTCAAAAGAAACACCGTTGAAATGATTTAAAAGATAAGTTGCACCGGTTGAAATAAATGACTTGAATGAGGGAACATCCTCGAAAGAGCTTGAACGAATGTAGAGTGGAAACACGAATCTTCGAGATATCTTCCGCACTCTGGAATAAAAAATAGCGAGAAGTGGAATGATAATGAGGTGCACCGGCATGTGAAAGCATTGAAACGAGGAAAAAGGTATGATCAACAAAACTTGACTTGAGTCCACCGGAGAAGAACAAGAACGAAGAACGATGAACTTGAAGCTCCGTTAGAATCTTTTTGAGAATCACCGGATAAGAGCATTGACGAAAAAAATGGAGAGACTTCACATCAATAACATGATAAAAGATTAAGAATTCTGAGTCCTTGAAGGAAACAAGGGAGGGAGGGCGGGAAAAACAAAAGCAACTTGGAGATGGATGAAACAAACACCGTTGAGAAGAACTGATGCTTGGTCTTGCGGATGTTGAAATGATCGGATCTACTTGAAGAGAAGCACGTCGGTTAAAAAGGATTGAAAAAACAATCTTGATGATCAAGAAGGATTAGTGTTCACATCGGGGTATGAGAACACCGCTTAGGAAAAGGTATGGAATCAACATTTGACTTCGAAGCAACTCGAATACCACAACTCAAAACAAAAACAAAGGATTGGCTTGCAAAATAAGCCGGAACAAACATATGATAGACATTTCGTCCGAAGTTTTCGTGGTGGGGCCTACACGGGCTCGATCATACAACACCATCATGTACAAGGCAGTGCACATGACATACGAAGCGTCCCTGAGTCGGCATAGCCAAGGACTCTTTAAGACACAATGAGACCACTGTAAAACCAACCGTGGATAGGCGGACCACTAGACGTCGAACCCCAATTTCATATCATACATCTGTCGGAAAGATATCCTACGAGCTACTAGAATTCCCACTTATAAACTCCCAAAATTTTCCGGTTATGAAATCAGGTGTTGGGGATACAGGGGAAGCATTATATCTCAACCAAAACTAACAAATCCCACATCCAGCTGTATCCATCCTTCAACACATAACCAAGAAACCTTCGGAAATCGTTTACCTCAACCTTCGAAAAGTATCCGTTATACGAGTTATGGCAATACTCCCGAACTCCCGCCCCAGTACTGGGTGGCGTCGAGGTTATCTCACCAACAACTGCATAAAAGAGATTTTCGATGTCGGCGAAACTTAACTCAGGTATTCTAGAACTGCAACAATAAAATTGTGACGACAACACCTCGGAGCTCAACTCCCTAGGACACTGCCAAAACCCCTCAATGACAGGAGGCACCAAGAACAATGTTCTCGTCACAAAACCATCGGAATGATTCCAAGATACCCGCGTGATCCTAAATTTTTTTTAGTGAAATTTGAGAAGAGAAGAGTCAAAAATGTACGTCAGGATGTCTCACCAGAGCGATGAAGTGACTGAGGAGTAAAAAGAATTCCTAACTCTCCGATATATATAATTCCTAAATGACTCAAAATTTTTCTAGACTCAATAACACCAGCGATTCGATCAAGCAGGGGGCTCCTAAGGTCGGGGGAGGCTCTGATACCAACTTGTAACGCCCATGATGCGGCTATATCTCCCACGTGTTGAAGCACGACTTAGAGGCATAACCGCATTGTAAGCAATGTCGCAAGTGAGGTAATCTTCACACAACCCATGTAATACATAAGGGAAAGAGATACATAGTTGGCTTACAATCGCCACTTCACACAATACATGAATAAAGCATTACATCATCCAGATACAGACAAGGTCCGACTATGGAACCAAAATAAAAGAAGAGCCCCAAATGCGACAAGGTCCCCGATCGACCCCAACTGGGCTCCACTACTGATCAACTAGAACAAAACAACATAAAGGACACGATCTTCATCGAGCTCCTCCTTGAGCTTGGTTGCATCATCTGCATGGACTCATCGGCACCTGCAAGCTGGTTTTGGAAGTATATGTGAGTCACGGGGACTCAGCAATCTCGCACCCTAGCGATCAAGACTATTTAAGCTTATAGGTAAGATAAAGGTATGAGGTGGAGCTGCAGCAAGCGACTAGCAAATATGGTGGCTAACCTATACGCAAAAGAGAGCGAGAAGAGAAGGCAAAAGCACGGTCAAGAATCTATGATCAAGAAGTGATCCTAGAATAACCTACGTCAAGCATAACTCCAACACCGTGTTCACTTTCCGGACCCCACCGAGAAGAGACCATCACGGTAACACACATGGTTGATGTATTTTAATTAAGGTCAACTTCAGGTTTTCTACAACCGGACGTTAACAAATTCCCATCTGCCCATAACCGTGGGCACGGCTTTCAAAAGTTCAAATCCCTGTAGGGATGTCCCAACTTAGCCCATCACAAGCTCTCACGGTCAACAAAGGTTATTCCTTCTAGCGGGAAGACCCGATCAGGCTCGGAATCCCGGTTACAAGACATCCTCGACAATGGTAAAACAAGTCCAGCAAGACCGCATGCTATGCCGACAATCCCGATAGGAGTTGCACATATCTCGTTCTCAGGGCACACCGGATAAGCTAAGCGTACGGGAGCCAACGTAACCCAAGTTGCCAAGGGACGGCCCCGCACGGTGCTCTGGGTTGGACCAACACTTAGACAAGCACTGGCCCGGGGGTTTAACAAAGATGACCCTTGAGCCGGCCGACCAAGGGAAAGAAAAGGCTAGGTGGCGAATGGTAAAACCAATGTTGGGCCTTGCTGGAGGAGTTTTATTCAAGGAGAACTATCAAGGGGTTCCCATTATAACCCAACCGCGTAAGGAACGCAAAATCCGGGAACATTGCACCGATATGACGGAAACTAGGGGGAAAGAGTGGAACAGAACACCAGGCATAAGGCCGAGCCTTCCACCCTTTACCAAGTATATAGATGCATTAATTAAATAAGAGATATTGTGATATCCCAACAAGTAAACATGTTCCAACAAGGAACAACATCTCCATGTTCCAACAAGGAACAAACTTCAATCTTCACCTACAACTAGCAATGCTATAAGAGGGGCTGAGCAAAGCGGTAACATAGCCAATCAACGGTTTGCTAGGACATGGTGGGTTAGAGGTTTGACATGGCAATTTGTGAGGCATGATAAGCAAGTGGTAGGTATCGTAGCATAGGCATAGCAAAAGAGCGAGCATCTAGCAAGCAAAGATAAAAGTGATTTCGAGGGTATGATCATCTTGCCTGAGATCCCGCAAGGAAGAAGAACGAGTCCATGAAGAAGACAAATGGACGTAGACAAATGGGTCCTCACAACTCCGGAACGAAACTGAAGCTAACGCGAGAAGCAACCCGGAAAGAAGCAAACAACATAATAAACAACCAACACATAAACATGGCATGATGCACAACCAAGTATGATGCATGTTCGGTTTAAATATGCATGGCATGGCAAGGGGCACAAACAAAACTACAAGTGAAGTGGAGCTCAATATGCAACGAGTTGCATATTGACGGAACACCACATCAATTATTTATTTCTCTCTCGGTTAGGTACTCAACAATAATAAATGTTGGTTAACATGGCAAGAGGTGTAGCATAACAAACTATACCATCTAAACAATTTAAATGGGGTCGGATATAATAAACAACAAAACCGGTAAATCCCCATATGCAATTATCAATTTGGTGCGACAACAATTTTAACCAATCTTGAAGTTGTTATCATGATGCGGATGACATGTGCAAGTTTTATGCAATTTTAAGAAAAGTTGACAAGGGCATTATGAAGCATTTGTCACCGTGGTGGAAAGGAAAGGGGTGCCACAGCAACTAATCCGAAAATGATGCCACGGCAACATATCAGTGATCCAGTGGCTCACAGGGATACCAGTGCAAAAGGGAGTGGGTGTGAGTGTGTCAACAGATGGTGTGGCGATCCCGATAGCCGGGTGTCCCACAAGATGGTGACAAGGCAAAAGAGGGGCTTCGTGCAACGAACAACCCCGACATAGAGCAAACACGAGCATCTCATACACCACACATGCATTCGTCCACGGGCGATCATTATCGGCGGTATACCTTCGAAGCACGCCTTTTTGGAACGGAACAAGTTCGGAGCGGTGTAGGGGAAGTAGACGTTATCGGGACGGTCGTAGTGGAAGTAGTGGTTACGTTTCGTAGTTGTACACAGTTCGTAGACGTTCGGGGTCACGGCGAGGAACTTGGCATCAACGGGGTCGACGGTAGACGTACTTGGCAAAATGCACGTTGACGGTGGTTGTACTCGTGTCGTCATGGAAATAGTCGTTCACTTGAAGGTCTTTGGCAACGGTCGTCATACACAGTTCGTAGACGCTCGGTTCTTCCGTAGAGGTACTTGACGCATCCCGAATGTGTAGTCGTACACGCACGTAGATGAACTTGGCGGTTCCTCAACGTCCTGGTACTTGGTGTTCCGTGCGATACTTGTCGAGCAAGAGGCGAAGTCGTGGTACTTGGTGTATCCAAAAGGGTATTTGGTCTTCGGTCATAGGTACTTGACGGTCGTCAATGTTGCATGTGTGTACATCGGATCAGGGACTTGGCGAAGAAACAAAAATCCCGAAGGCGCTGATTGTTGGATTGGTGACAGAGGTCAACGAGTAGGTCGGGCAGGAACTGGCCAGGCAGCACGGGAGGCCCGGGCATCACATGGGGTGTTGTTGCTGCTCCGGCAAGCAGACGACGGGTCGAGGCGCTCGGGACCCAGCGTCCAGATCGGGCGATGAGCAGAGAGGTGCGACGAGGCAGAGCAAGGGCCGGCGACGAGGCGGGGCACTTGAGGACGCGGCATGGTGCAGGGCTCCGGCGGCAGGAGCAGGGAACTTGGTGCGGTGACGACAGAGGCACGACGCTCCGGTTGAGGGACTTGGCGCGCAGCGGCGTCGGGCGAAGCAGGACGCTGTAGTGGGGCGACACACGGATGGCGTAAGGCGATGGCTCGGCGTCCATGGAGGTGGGTCGGCACGGAGGAGGTCTTGCGGGCGTTCATGGCGGGGCAAGGCAGCACCGGAGGTAGGAGAGGGCACAACGTGAGGAGGACGCGGGGGACCGAGCGGGACTCCTCCCTGGTGGCGGGTCGAGGAGGGGGGTAGTAGACCAGCGGTGGTGGAGGAAGGCCATGGCGGAGGAGCTTGGTGCACGCTAGGTGGAAGGAGGGGAGGGGAGATCGAGCGAGGCAGCATCGCCCGCTGTCTCCTGGCGGCGCGAGGGAGATTGCTGGGAGAGAGGAGATGGAATCGGGCAAGCTAGGGTTAACCAGTGGAGCTGGCTGGGCCTTGGCCTTGGGCCGGCGTGAGAGGGAGAAAACCTAGGTTGCTGGGATTGAACAGAGAGGCCCAAGGGCACTGCTTCTATCTCTCTCTCTCTCTCTCTCTGAAATAGCTTATTTTCTTTTATCATTTCCTTCCTGTTTATTTAGATAAACAGTTACAATAAAAGAAAAAGGCCAGGGGCTAGAAGAGGAGTTTTTTAGATATAAAAATATCCTCAAACTCCTGAAACTATACTCTATTTGATAAAATTGTCTTGGATATTTTTAGAGGTAGAAAAATAAAACAAGTTTAAATATGATTCAAACTTGAGGCATTTTTGAACCTAACCAAAACAACTCCAAAGGATCTGAAATTTGACAGAGAGGGTTTAGGCATGGAGAACTAGCACCAGGAAAAGAATGAGCATTAATGGAGGAGGAGGAAAAGGAAACTTGCCAAAATGAAAGAAATAAGAAGGAAGGAAGGAGGGCAAGATGGCACTTGCAAAAAGAAAGAAACGAGAAGGAAGGAAGGTGGTGATGCATGGATCTCACATGGGGCATGCAACAAAATGTCATGCATGAAATGATGCAATACAAAAAATGCAAAGATGAATGCAACAAGTTAAAAAAATCACACAACGAAAACCCGGAAACCCTAGAAGTCAACTGGAGCTCCAGTCTTGGGGCGTCACAACTTGTGAACTATCAAATGACGCTCTCGGTGTTCGGACGCAAGACGAGCAACTGAAATTGGCTCGACGACAAGGGGCTCTGTGGGACCATCCCGATCTTTCTTCTTGGTCTTTCTCTTCTTGGTCGGTGGAGCATCATAAGTGGTGTTCTTGATCTGGCGCTTTCGGGCTTCGGCTTCAGCTGCCCTTGTTTTCTTGATTTCTGAAGCAGCTATGGGGACCTTAGGCTTCGAGCCTGTCATACTGGCAGGGAAGACAATGTGAGGTTCTTCCTGCCTTGATGCTTTAGCGTGGGCCACAGCAGGCTTCTTCTTCTTGGTAGCCATTCTGGAGTCAATGCCAGGGCGCCCCAGAGCCTTGCACTTTTCTGCTTCATTGTGAGATTGAACACTTCTCTCCGAAAGTACTACATTCTCTCTCTTAAACCTTTTGATTCCTGGCGTTTCTGGTGAAACTGCTCCTTGAGCTCATGCAGCGTCTGCTTGAAGCTTTGAACATCAGCCACGCTGAGGTTTGCCATGTTTCTCTTGAACTGGGCTTTCTCATAATCAATCTTGTTCTTCAGTTCAACAATCTTCTGAGCTAGAGCAAGCTTAGTAGCAATGGCACTGTGGAAAGAGACACTGATGCCAATCGGAAGCGCAAGGTCATCGAGGTTGATGATGGGGTTTTCAAACCATTCATCCATGGAGTTGTTCAAGATATCCACATCAAACAGGAGTAGATCATTGAAGATCTCCGCCTCTTCCTTGCTCTTTATCAGCAGCTCAAGAGCGTCATCGCCAAGATCATCGTCACTTGACAGATCAATGGCTTCATTCTCGTTCCCCAGAACGGCAGCTGGGGTTAGTGCTTGACCAGAAATCTGGATGGGCTTCTTCTTCTCAGTCTTGGAGATGCGAGAGAGATCTTTAGACTGCACACTAGCTTCAGGAGGTGCAGTGGACAGAGGCTTCGCACGCGAAGCTTTTGGTGCAGAGGAGGGCTTTGAAGCCTTTGGTTTCTTCTGCTTCTGTGGCTTGGGAGGAGCAGGCACTGTCATCAGAATCAGCGTCATTTGTAGAGTGCTCCACGGCTGCCCCCTGAACAACAATGTGTGCGATGAGACCTTCGAGGTTGTAGAAGGGCCCGATGATATTGGGTTTGGCATCACGAGTGCCATCAGCCTGAGGAGCAGATGGACCCGGGTTGAAGTCTTGACCAAGGTCCTTCTTGCTCTTCTTTGCAGACTCTTTGGCAAACTGGAAGTTTCTCTTGAAGAGATTGTCTTCACGACACCATAGCAGACTGGATGGGTCGACATTAGCAGGCTGAGGTCCACGGACCATGCAAGGGTAGAAGCCTTGAGCAATGGCTTCGAACTTGGACTTGGGCTGAAGAACTTTGTATACAATATCTCCCCAGGGGCCCTTGATGGCATTCTTTTCAACATATTCGTCAGTGAAAAATTTGTACTTGAACCATTCCTCTACCCAATATCTTTGAATCCATTGGATTCGGTTCTTGTGTTCCCCATAGGTCTCTCCGGGATCTGACTTGTATAGTTCATAGAGATCTGGTGGTAGGTCATTGGCTGTGTTCCCACGGCACTGTCTGCCGCCCTTCCTGACTGATTTCTCTATCGCCATGAAGTTCAGACTAAATGGCTTCAGAACTTGGAAAGGCTTCCGTCTGCTAGTCAGACAGGAACTGGCTTCGGGAGAATTGATGTGACATTGTATGAACTCTGCAAATGAATGCAGACTATGAGAACCAAGGGAGTCTCCCACGGACATGTACCTGTGACAGCATTAGAGATGCGAGGGAAGGGGAAGAGGTCATATGCATTCTCAGGAGATTTTGAAGATAAATCAGTTTAGAAGACATTGACCTCATAGCGCGAAGACATTCACTTATATGTTGAGAGATGGTTCCAGATTTGTACGAATCCAAGAATTGGTACATGTGAGGAATCTAACTACTTTGTGAAGCATAAGTGAATATACTAGGCATGATATAAGATGCGGAACATGATAGATCCAAATTTGTGGGGAAGAAACCACTTGTGGTTGAAAAGAATGAATCAATCGGATCAAAAAGACAGTAAAAAGGAGGTTTTATTTACCACACGAAGAACTGATAGACGGAGTAGAGAGGAAGCCGAGCAGTTCAATCTTCCATGCCCTAAATTGGCGATGGAGGACACCTACGGTGGCGGCGGAGAAGACGACGTCCGCGGCCGGTGTGAGGACGACATCGGTGAGGTCGCAGCAGCTAAGCGCTTCGTCGTCGGCGTCGTCGAGAGCTAGCGGTGGTGCTAGGGTTTGTGGAGAGGTGGAAGAAAGGATAATGACTGGGTGTGGTGAGTATTTATAAGGACAGGGATGGCACGGCGTTATTACGCAGGTGCCCTGGCGGTTCACATCCGAGGGACACATGGCGAACATGCAACACATTGGAAGTTGTTCCATGTCCCCACGCACGCCTGGATTGTCGGGTGGTCGTTCCCGCTTCTCCGGGTTTCAGGGAATAAGGATTGATCATTTAAAACATATTTAATGTTTGTCTCTGTATCTTGTGCTGACAAGGACGCAGAGAAGACATTCGACGGTTTTAATAGAATGCATATGATTTGGATAGATAGATTTTAGAGGGAAGCATAGAGAGGTTAGGGTCCGATCACATTCACTCAGTTCAAAATAGTCAAACGAGAAGGCATAGTTATAAGTGAATGCTGTAGAGGACAGAACACTAACATATGTATATATCAGAATAAGACCAAATCAACATTGTGAAGATAAACATGAAGTCATGTCAATATTGAAGACAAATCAAATGCGAAGACTATGCAAATGTAATGCCAACAGAAAACACTCCAAACAAAAGTTTGGTGGTGGCGTTACCCACCGTATAGGAAGTATTAGACCCAGACACGACGCACAATTATCATGGCGCTCCGAAGTCAAATTCCACGTTAATGTATTCACACTTAGAGTGTAAGTCTTCATTAATTGAAGATATACGTTACTTCGTGTGTTGCACATCTAAGTCATCAACATGCATAAGTGTTAGGATGTGTGCCTAATCACAGGACATTTGAGGATTCCATGATATTTAGCTCACACCGCAACTTTCAAAACCTTTTGTCATCCAAGGGCTTTGTGAAGATATCTGCCAGTTGCTCTTCAGTGTTGATGTTAATGATATCAATATCTTCCTTCATAACATGATCTCTGAGAAAGTGATGAAGAATTTCAATGTGCTTTGTCTTCGAGTGCTGAACTGGGTTGTTGGCAATCTTGATGGCGCTTTCATTATCGCAGTAGAGTGGTACTTTCTTCAGATGGATTCCATAGTCTTTGAGTGTTTGCTTCATCCATAGAAGCTGAGCGCAGTAAGATCCAGCAGCAATGTATTCAGATTTAGCAGTGGAGAGAGATACACAGTTCTGCTTCTTTGAAGACCAACAAACAAGTGATCGTCCCAGAAAGTGACATGTTCTTGATGTAGACTTGCAGTCCACCTTGTCACCAGCATAATCAGCATCCAAGAATCCAACTAGATCAAACTCTGAGCCCTTTGGATACCATAATCCTAGTGTTGGGGTGTAAGCCAAATATCGAAGAATTTGCTTCACAGCTAAGTGATGCGATTCCTTTGGTGCCGCTTGGAATCGGGCACACATGCAAACACTAAGCATTATATCTGGCCTAGATGCACATAAATAGAGTAAGGAACCAATCATGGAGTGGTATACCTTTTGATCAAACTCTTTGCCATTGGCGTCAGGACACAGATGACTTTTGGTTGGCATGGGCATCGTGTATCCTTTACAATCTTGCATTCCAAACTTCTTCAGGCAGTCTTTGAGATATTTTTTCTTGAGATATGAAGATGCCATTGCTTTACTGACGTATTTGAAGACCAAGGAAGAACTTCAGCTCACCCATCATGGACATCTGATATTGCTCTTGCATCATGTGTCCAAACTCATCACTATATTTTCGATTAGTGCAGTCGAAGATAATGTCATCCACATATATTTGGCACACAGACAGTTCACCATCATATGTCTTCGTGAAGAGTGTGGGATCCAGGGAACCAGGTTTCAAGCCTTTGCTCTTCAGAAAATCTTTGAGTGTGTCATACCAAGCGCGAGGGGCTTGTTTGAGGCTATACAGTGCCTTATTGAGCTTGTATACCATATCAGGATGTTTTGGATCTACAAAGCCAGGCAGTTGTGCAACATACACTTCTTCTTCAATCTTTCCATTGAGAAAGGCACTCTTCACATCCATTTGATACAAAAGGATGTTATGATGATTTGCGTAGGCTAGCAGTATGCGAATGGCTTCAAGCCTAGCCACGGGAGCAAATGTTTCATCGAAGTCAATCCCTTTAACTTGAGTGTATCCTTGAGCAACAAGACGAGCCTTGTTTCTGACAACTTGACCATGCTCATCTTGCTTGTTGCGATATATCCATTTAGTGCCTCTGATATTGTGTTTACGAGGATGAGGACGCTTGACCAATTCCCACACATTATTCATCTCGAACTATTGAATCTCTTCTTGGATAGCTTGAATCCATTCAGGTTCGATGAAGGCTTCAACAACTTTCTTGGGTTCAGATATTGAGACAAATGCAAAGTGCCCACAGAAATTTGCTAGCTGTGTTTCTCTTGAACGAGTGAGTGCACTACGTGCATTGAGGCTATCAATTATCTTCTCAATCTGTACTTCATTTGCAACAGGAGGATGAACTAGACGAATATTTTGGTCTTGCTGGTAATTTTCATCATTAGGAGGATTGTCTTCAGGCTAAGCTGTTGGGGAACGTAGAAATTTCAAAAAAATTCCTACGCACACGCAAGATCATGGTGATGCATAGCAACGAGAGGGGAGAGTGTGATCTACGTACCCTTGTAGATCAACAACGGAAGCGTTTGGTTGATGTAGTCGTACGTCTCCACGGCCCGACCGATCAAGCACCGAAACTACGGCACCTCCGAGTTCTAGCACACGTTCAGCTCGATGACGATCCCCGGGCTCCGATCCAGCAAAGCATCAGGGAGGAGTTCCGTCAGCACGACGGCGTGGTGACGATCTTGATGTTCTACCGTCGCAGGGCTTCGCCTAAGCACCGCTACAATATGACCGAGGTGGAATATGGTGGAGGGGGGCACCGCACACGGCTAAGGAACGATCACGAAGATCAACTTGTGTGTCTAGGGGTGCCCCCTGCCCCCGTATATAAAGGAGCAAGGGGAGGAGGCCGGTCGGCCCCTATTGGCGCGCCAGGAGGAGTCCTCCTCCTAGTAGGAGTAGGACTCCTACTAGGAGGGGGAAAGAAGTGGGGAGGGAGAGGGAAAGGGGGGCACCGTCCCCCTCTCCTAGTCCAATTCGGACCAGGGGGGAGGAGGCGCGCGGCCCACCTATGGCAGCCCCTCTCTCTCTCCACTAAGGCCCATATGGCCCATTACTTCTCCCGGGGGGGTTCCGGTAACCCTCCGGCTCTCCGGTTTTCTCTGAAATCACCCGGAACACTTCCGGTGTCTGAATATAGCCGTCCAATATATCAATCTTTATGTCTCGACCATTTCGAGACTCCTCGTCATGTCCATGATCACATCCGGGACTCCGAACTAACTTCGGTACATCAAAACTCATAAACTCATAATATAACTGTCATCGAAACCTTAAGCGTGCGGACCCTACGGGTTCGAGAACAATGTAGACATGACCGAGACACGTCTCCGGTCAATAACCAATAGCGGAACCTGGATGCTCATATTGGCTCCTACATATTCTACGAAGATCTTTATCGGTTAGACCGCATAACAACATACGTTGTTCCCTTTGTCATCGGTATGTTACTTGCCCGAGATTCGATCGTCGGTATCTCAATACCTAGTTCAATCTCGTTACCGGCAAGTCTCTTTACTCGTTTCGTAATACATCATCTCGCAACTAACTCATTAGTTGCAATGCTTGCAAGGCTTATGTGATGTGCATTACCGAGAGGGCCCAGAGATACCTCTCCGACAATCGGAGTGACAAATCCTAATCTCGAAATACGCCAACCCAACATGTACCTTTGGTGACACCTGTAGAGCACCTTTATAATCACCCATTTACGTTGTGACGTTTGGTAGCACACAAAGTGTTCCTCCGGCAAACGGGAGTTGCATAATCTCATAGTCATAGGAACATGTATAAGTCATGAAGAAAGCAATAGCAACATACTAAACGATCGGGTGCTAAGCTAATGGAATGGGTCATGTCAATCAGATCATTCACCTAATGATGTGATCTCGTTAATCAAATAACAACTCATTGTTCATGGTTAGGAAACATAACCATTTTTGATTAATGAGCTAGTCAAGTGGAGGCATACTAGTGACACTCTGTTTGTCTATGTATTCACACATGTATTATGTTTCCGGTTAATACAATTCTAGCATGAATAATAAACATTTATCATGATATAAGGAAATAAATAATAACTTTATTATTGCCTCTAGGGAATATTTCCTTCAGTCTCCCACTTGCAGTAGAGTCAATAATCTAGATTACACAGTAATGATTCTAACACCCATGGAGCCTTGGTGCTGATCATGTTTTGCTCGTGGAAGAGGCTTAGTCAACGGGTCTGCAACATTCAAATCCGTATGTATCTTGCAAATCTCTATGTCTCCCACCTGGACTAGATCCCGGATGGAATTGAAGCGTCTTTTGATGTGCTTGGTTCTCTTGTGAAATCTGGATTCCTTTGCCAAGGCAATTGCACCAGTATTGTCACAAAAGATTTTCATTGGACCCGATGCACTAGGTATGACACCTAGATCGGATATGAACTCCTTCATCCAGACTCCTTCATTTGCTGCTTCCGAAGCAGCTATGTACTCCGCTTCACATGTAGATCCCGCTACAACGCTTTGTTTAGAACTGCACCAACTAACAGCTCCACCGTTTAATGTAAACACGTATCCGGTTTGCGATTTAGAATCGTCTGGATCAGTGTCAAAGCTTGCATCAACGTAACCTTTTACGATGAGCTCTTTGTCACCTCCATATATGAGAAACATATCCTTAGTCCTTTTCAGGTATTTCAGGATGTTCTTGACCGCTGTCCAGTGATCCACTCCTGGATTACTTTGGTACCTCCCTGCTAGACTTATAGCAAGGCACACATCAGGTCTGGTACACAGCATTGCATACATGATAGAGCCTATGGCTGAAGCATAGGGAACATCTTTCATATTCTCTCTATCTTCTGCAGGGGTCGGGCATTGAGTCTTACTCAACTTCACACCTTGTAACACAGGCAAGAACCCTTTCTTTGCTTGATCCATTTTGAACTTCTTCAAAACTTTGTCAAGGTATTGCTTTGTGAAAGTCCAATTAAGCGTCTTGATCTATCTCTATAGATCTTAACGCCTAATATGTAAGCAGCTTCACCGAGGTCTTTCATTGAAAAACTCTTATTCAAGTATCCCTTTATGCTATCCAAAAATTCTATATCATTTCCAATTAGTAATATGTCATCCACATATAATATCAGAAATGCTATAGAGCTCCCACTCACTTTCTTGTAAATACAGGCTTCTCCAAAAGTCTGTATAAAACCAAATGCTTTGATCACACTATCAAAGCGTTTATTCCAACTCCGAGAGGCTTGCACCAATCCATAAATGGATCGCTGGAGCTTGCACACTTTGTTAGCTCCCTTTGGATCGACAAAACCTTCTGGTTGCATCATATACAACTCTTCTTCCAGAAATCCATTCAGGAATGCAGTTTTGACATCCATCTGCCAAATTTCATAATCATAAAATGCGGAAATTGCTAACATGATTTGGACAGACTTAAGTATCGCTACGGGTGAGAAGGTCTCATCATAGTCAATCCCTTGAACTTGCCGAAAACCTTTTGCGACAATTCGAGCTTTGTAGATAGTAATATTACCATCAGCGTCAGTCTTCTTCTTGAAGATCCATTTATTCTCAATTGCTTGCCGATCATCGGGCAAGTCAACCAAAGTCCATACTTTGTTCTCATACATGGATCCCATCTCAGATTTCATGGCTTCAAGCCATTTTGCGGAATCAGGGCTCACCATCGCTTCTTCATAGTTCGTAGGTTCATCATGATCTAGTAGCATGACTTCCAGAACAGGATTACCGTACCACTCTGGCGCGGATCTCACTCTGGTTGATCTACGAGGTTCAGTAGTATCTTGTTCTGAAGTTTCATGATCATCATTAGCTTCCTCACTAACTGGTGTAGGTGTCACAGAAACAGTTTTCTGTGATGCACTACTTTCCAATAAGGGAGCAGGTACAGTTACCTCGTCAAGTTCTACTTTCCTCCCACTCACTTCTTTCGAGAGAAACTCCTTCTCTAGAAAGTTTCCGAACTTAGCAACAAAAGTCTTGCCTTCGGATCTGTGATAGAAGGTGTATCCAATAGTTTCCTTTGGATATCCTATGAAGACACATTTCTCCGATTTGGGTTCGAGCTTATCAGGTTGAAGCTTTTTCACATAAGCATCGCAGCCCCAAACTTTCAGAAACGACAACTTTGGTTTCTTGCCAAACCACAGTTCATAAGGCGTCGTCTCAACGGATTTTGATGGTGCCCTATTTAACATGAATGCGGCCGTCTCTAGAGCGTATCCCCAAAATGATAGCGGTAAATCAGTAAGAGACATCATAGATTGCACCATATCTAGTAAAGTACGATTACGACGTTCGGACACACCATTACGCTGTGGTGTTCCGGGTGGTATGAGTTGCGAAACTATTCCACAATTTTTCAAATGTACACCAAACTCGTAACTCAAATATTCTCCTCCACGATCAGATCGTAGGAATTTTATTTTCTTGTTACGATGATTTTCTACTTCACTCTGAAATTCTTTGAACTTTTCAAATGTTTCAGACTTGTGTTTCATTAAGTAGATATACCCATATCCGCTTAAGTCATCTGTGAAGGTGAGAAAATAACGATATCCGCCACGAGCCTCAATATTCATCGGATCACATACATCTGTATGTATGATTTCCAACAAATCTGTTGCTCTCTCCATAGTATCGGAGAATGGTGTTTTAGTCATCTTGCCCATGAGGCACGGTTCACAAGTACCAAGTGATTCATAATCAAGTGGTTCCAAAAGTCCATCAGTATGGAGTTTCTTCATGCGCTTTACACCGATATGACCTAAACGGCAGTGCCACAAATAAGTTGCACTATCATTATTAACTCTGCATCTTTTGGCTTCAACACTATGAATATGTGTGTCACTACTATCGAGATTCATCAAAAATAGACCACTCTTTAAGGGTGCATGACCATAAAAGATATTACTCATATAAATAGAACAACCATTATTCTCAGATTTAAATGAATAACCGTCTCGCATCAAACAAGATCCAGATATAATGTTCATGCTTAACACTGGCACCAAATAACAATTATTTAGGTCTAATATTAATCCCGAAGGTAGATGTAGAGGTAGCGTGCCGACTGCGATGACATCGACTTTGGAACCGTTTCCCACGTGCATCGTCACCTCGTCCTTAGCCAATCTTCGCTTAATCCGTAGTCCCTGTTTCGAGTTGCAAATATTAGCAACAGAACCAGTATCAAATACCCAGGTGCTACTGCGAGCATTAGTAAGGTACACATTAATAACATGTATATCACATATACCTTTGTTCACCTTGCCATCCTTCTTATCCGCCAAATACTTGGGGCGGTTCCGCTTCCAGTGACCAGTCTGCTTGCAGTAGAAGCACTCAGTTTCAGGCTTAGGTCCAGGTTTGGGTTTCTTCTCTTGAGTAGCAACTTGCTTGCCGCTCTTTTTGAAGTTCCCCTTCTTCTTCCCTTTGCCCTTTTTCTTGAAACTAGTGGTCTTGTTGACCATCAACACTTGATGCTCCTTCTTGATTTCTACCTCCATAGATTTCAGCATTGCGAAGAGTTCGGGAATAGTCTTATTCATCCCTTGCATATTATAGTTCATCACGAAGCTCTTGTAGCTTGGTGGCAGTGATTGGAGAATTCTGTCGATGACGCAATCATCTGGAAGATTAACTCCCAATTGAATCAAGTGATTATTATACCCAGACATTTTGAGTATATGCTCACTGACAGAACTGTTCTCCTCCATCTTGCAGCTATAGAACTTATTGGAGACTTCATATCTCTCAATCCGGGCATTTGCTTGAAATATTAACTTCAACTCCTGGAACATCTCATATGCTCCATGATGTTCAAAACGTCGTTGAAGTCCCGATTCTAAGCCGTAAAGCATGGCACACTGAACTATCGAGTAGTCCTCAGCTTTGCTCTGCCAGACGTTCATAACATCTGGTGTTGCTCCAGCAGCAGGCCTGGCACCCAGCGGTGCTTCCAGGACGTAATTCTTCAGTGCAGCAATGAGGATAATCCTCAAGTTATGGACCCAGTCCGTGTAATTGCTACCATCATCTTTCAACTTGGCTTTCTCAAGGAACGCATTAAAATTCAACGGAACAACAACACGAGCCATGTATCTACAATCAAGCATAAACAAGCAAGATACTATCAGGTACTGAGTTTCATGATAAATTTAGGTTCAATTAATTTACTTAAAGAACTCCCACTTAGATAGACATCCCTCTAATCCTCTAAGTGATTACGTGACCCAAATCAACTAAACCATGTCCGATCATCACGTGAGATGGAGTAGTTTCATTGGTGAACATCACTATGTTGATCATATCTACTATATGATTCATGCTCGACCTTTCGGTCTCCGTGTTCCGAGGCCATATCTGTATATGCTTGTCTCGTCAAGTATAACCTGAGTATTCCGCATGTGCAACTATTTTGCACCCGTTGTATTTGAACGTAGAGCCTATCACACCTGATCATCACGTGGTGTCTCAGCACGAAGAACTTTCGCAATGGTGCATACTCAGGGAGAACACTTCTTGATAATTAGTGAGAGATCATCTTATAATGCTACCGTCAATCAAAGCAAGATAAGATGCATAAAAGATAAACATCACATGCAATCAATATAAGTGATATGATATGGCCATCATCATCTTGTGCTTGTGATCTCCATCGAAGCACCGTCGTGATCACCATCGTCACCGGCGCGACACCTTGATATCCATCGTAGCGTCGTTGTCGTCACGCCAATCTTATGCTTCCATGACTATCGCTACCGTTTAGTGATAAAGTAAAGCATTACAGCACGATTACATTGCATACAATAAAGCGACAACCATATGGCTCCTGCCAGTTGCCGATAACTCGGTTACAAAACATGATCATCTCATACAATAAAATTTAGCATCATGTCTGGACCATATCACATCACAACATGCCCTGCAAAAACAAGTTAGACGTCCTCTACTTTGTTGTTGCAAGTTTTACATGGCTGCTACGGGCTTAAGGAAGAACCAATCTTACCTATGCATCAAAACCACAATGATAGTTTGTCAAGTTGGTGCTGTTTTAACCTTCGCAAGGACCGGGCGTAGCCACACTCGGTTCAACTAAAGTTGGAGAAACTGTCACCCGCAAGCCACCTATGTGCAAAGCACGTCGGGAGAACCGGTCTCGCGTAAGCGTACGCGTAATGTCGGTCCGGGCCGCTTCGTCCAACAATACCGCCGAACCAAAGTATGACATGCTGGTAAGCAGTATGACTTATATCGCCCACAACTCACTTGTGTTCTACTCGTGCATATAACATCAACATATAAAACTTAGGCTCGGATGCCACTGTTGGGGAACGTAGTAATTTCAAAAAAATTCCTACGCACACGCAAGATCATGGTGATGCATAGCAACGAGAGGGGAGAGTGTGATCAACGTACCCTTGTAGATCAACAACGGAAGCGTTTGGTTGATGTAGTCGTACGTCTCCACGGCCCGACCAATCAAGCACCGAAACTACGGCACCTCCGAGTTCTAGCACACGTTCAACTCGATGACGATCCCCGGGCTCCGATCCAGCAAAGCGTCGGGGAGGAGTTCCGTCAGCACGACAGCGTGGTGACGATCTTGATGTTCTACCGTCGCAGGGCTTCGCCTAAGCACCGCTACAATATGACCGAGGTGGAATATGGTGGAGGGGGGCACCGCACACGGCTAAGGAACGATCACGAAGATCAACTTGTGTGTCTAGGGGTGCCCCCTGCCCCCGTATATAAAGGAGCAAGGGGAGGAGGCCGGCCGGCCCCTATAGGCGCCAGGAGGAGTCCTCCTCCTAGTAGGAGTAGGACTCCTACTAGGAGGGGGAAAGAAGTGGGGAGGGAGAGGGAAAGGGGGGCACCGTCCCCCTCTCCTAGTCCAATTCGGACCAGGGGGGAGGAGGCGCGCGGCCCACCTATGGCAGCCCCTCTCTCTCTCCACTAAGGCCCATATGGCCCATTACTTCTCCCGGGGGGGTTCCGGTAACCCTCCGGCTCTCCGATTTTCTCTGAAATCACCCGGAACACTTCCGGTGTCTGAATATAGCCGTCCAATATATCAATCTTTATGTCTCGACCATTTCGAGACTCCTCGTCATGTCTGTGATCGCATCCGGGACTCCGAATTAACTTCGGTACATCAAAACTCATAAACTCATAATATAACTGTCATCGAAACCTTAAGCATGCGGACCCTACGGGTTCGAGAACAATGTAGACATGACCGAGACACGTCTCCGGTCAATAACCAATAGCGGAACCTGGATGCTCATATTGGCTCCTACATATTCTACGAAGATCTTTATCGGTTAGACCGCATAACAACATACGTTGTTCCCTTTGTCATCGGTATGTTACTTGCCCGAGATTCGATCGTCGGTATCTCAATACCTAGTTCAATCTCGTTACCGGCAAGTCTCTTTACTCGTTTCGTAATACATCATCTCGCAACTAACTCATTAGTTGCAATGCTTGCAAGGCTTATGTGATGTGCATTACCGAGAGGGCCCAGAGATACCTCTCCGACAATCGGAGTGACAAATCCTAATCTCGAAATACGCCAACCCAACATGTACCTTTGGAGACACCTGTAGAGCACCTTTATAATCACCCATTTACGTTGTGACGTTTGGTAGCACACAAAGTGTTCCTCCGGCAAACAGGAGTTGCATAATCTCATAGTCATAGGAACATGTATAAGTCATGAAGAAAGCAATAGCAACATACTAAACGATCGGGTGCTAAGCTAATGGAATGGGTCATGTCAATCAGATCATTCACCTAATGATGCGATCTCGTTAATCAAATAACAACTCCTTGTTCATGGTTAGGAAACATAACCATTTTTGATTAACGAGCTAGTCAAGTGGAGGCATACTAGTGACACTCTGTTTGTCTATGTATTCACACATGTATTATGTTTCCGGTTAATACAATTCTAGCATGAATAATAAACATTTATCATGATATAAGGAAATAAATAATAACTTTATTATTGCCTCTAGGGCAGATTTCCTTCATAAGCATTGTCTTCAGGTTGATTAGGTGCAGAAATGATAAGTTCCTCTTCAGCCTGAGCTTCAGACGGTATGATTTATCCAGTTCCCATAAGCTTGATGGATTGACTAGGTGGAACTTCATCTAGCACATTTGGCAGGTGCTCTCTTTGTGAGCCGTTAGTCTCATCGAACTGCACATCCAAAGTTTCAACCACTTTATAGTGAAGGAGGTTGAAGAGTTCGTAGGAGTGCGAATCCTTTCCGTAACCAATCATAAAACCTTCATGTGCTTTCGGTGCAAATTTTGAAGTGTGATGTGGATCCTTGATCCATCACCTATTACCAAATACTCTGAAGTAACTGACATTTGGCTTCTTACCAGTAAGGAGTTCATAGGATGTCTTCTTCAGAAGCTTGTGAAGATAAACACGGTTGATAACATGGCATGCAGTATCAATGGCTTCGGGCCAGAACTTTCTTGGAGTCTTGTATTCATCAAGCATCGTCCGAGCCATCTCAATGAGTGTTCTGTTCTTGCGCTCCACAATGCCATTCTGCTACGGCGTGTACGGAGGTGAGAACTCATGAGTGATGCCCAATGTATCAAGATAAGTGTCGAGGCTAGTGTTCTTGAATTCTGTGCCATTGTCACTTCTGATACACTTGATCTTGATGCCATAGTTGTTCATGGCACGGTTGGCGAAGTGTCTGAAGACATCATGCACTTCAGTCTTGTAGAGGATTATGTGCACCCATGTATATCTTGAATAATCATCAACAATGACGAAGCCATAGAGACAAGCAGTAGTAGTGAGAGTAGAGTAGTGAGTAGGGCCGAATAGGTCCATGTGTAGCAGTTCGAAGGGTTGAGTTGTTGTCATGATTGTCTTCGAGGGATGCTTGGCCCTCGTCATCTTTCCATCTTCGCAGGCACCGCATAAGTGATCCTTCTTAAAATTGACGCCCTCGATGCCTATGACGTGCTTCTTCTTTGCCAGAGTATGCAAGTTCCTCATGCCAGCATGCCCTACCTACGATGCCAGAGCCAGCACTCTGAAGCTTTTGCAAGAAGACATACGGCAAGATGTGGTCCTGCTGAGAAATCTACCATGTACAAATCATCTTTCTGATACCCTTCAAAGACTAGAGACTTGTCATATTCCATTAGAACAAGGAAACGATATTTTCGAAATATCACAATCATGTTCAAATCGCAAAGCATTGAGACAGACATTAAGTTGAAGCCAAGGGATTCAACAAGCATCACTTCATCCATGTGCTGATCCTTTGAGATTGCAACTCTACCTAGACCCAATACCTTGCTTTTACCAGTGTCAGCAAATGTGATGTGACTCTTGTCAGATGGACGTAAGGTTGAGTCCATGAGAAGACTTCGATCACCAGTCATATGATTAGTGCATCCGCTGTCCATAATCCATTCTGAAGCATGTGGAGTCATATCCTTGGCACCACGTGCCATGAAGCAGTAGGTGGGAGCGGACTCGTCCTTGTCATTACCATCAGTGTAGGTGACAGAGCCATTATCTTTAGTGTTGAAGATGGACTTGGCAACGTAGGCTGTAGCTAGAGCCAGACTTGCAATGCCAGAGTCAGACTCCTTCTCAGACTCCACCTCCGCCTCCTCAGAAGCAGACTCCCCCTCTGAATCCGTCTTCTTGCCAACAAAAGCACGAGCCTTGCCAGATCAGCTCTTCTTGTATGATGAAAACATTGATGAATAATTGGAAGAAGACTTCGAGGATTTCTTCTTCTTCTTTTCATCAGAATCATATTCCATGCTCTTCTTCTTCTTCATCTTGTTTTCATTGTCCCACTGCGAACACTCAGAGATGTAGTGACCAGGTTTCTTGCACTTGTGGCATGTTCTCTTCTTGTCGTCATGAGTAGAAGCTTCATCATTCCTTGAGCTGGATCGTGAAGACTTTCTGAAGCCTTTCTTCTTGGTGAATTTCTGGAACTTCTTCACAAGCATAGCAAGCTCCTTTCCAATGTCTTCAGGATCACCAGAACTGCGGTTAGATTCTTCTTCAGATGAGGAAGCCGCTTTTGCCTTCAAACCGCAAGTTCAACCATAGTTGGGACCATAGATATCTCTTTTCTCAGATGGCTGAAACTCATGTGTGTTGAGCCTCTCAAGTATGTCAGACGGATTGAGTGTCTTGAAGTTAGGGCATTCTTGAATCATCAGGGCTAGGGTGTCAAACGAGCTGTCATGTGATCTCAGGAGTGTCTTGACGATTTCATGCTTGGTGATGTCAGTGGCGCCGAGAGGATGAAGCTTGTAACGACTCGGATTTGGTAGAATCCAAGTCTCTATGTTTATTGTGCTATCCTTGGATCATAGCTAGCACACACAATAACAAAAATGAATATCAGTAAGACATACATCATTCTACTACAACTGTAAATCCAGATATATATAAATCATACCTTAGGCACAGCTCAAGCTGGCAGATAATACAGTGGAATTATACGTAGTCACTATGTTAGGCTCCATCAATGCCACTGGGCTCGTTGAGTGTAGACCATAACCCTATCGTTTCGTAGTCTGTCAAGATCTTAACATGACAGGTGCAGGTGAGTACGTGGAATGTACTCGTAAGTTACAAAGGAAAGTTTAACAGAATATATATGCCGGGTAAGTATTGTGGAGGTTTCATTTGCGTAAAGCCAATTTTCTCCTATACTAAATTTTATATACTACTTTTGGAATAGAAATAGTTTTAAGTATAAAAAGTAGGAGTGAGACACTTGGATATACGCACCAGTGCTCAGTCTCCAAAATAGTTTTAAAACATACATAAGGTTGAACTGAAACACATTCACTGCACTCATTCCTCAACTTTAACCCTTAAAATAGATTTTTAGAAAAGAGAGGGGAGATTCTTCTTCAGTCCAAGTCTTCAGTTGCTCAATTTACCCGTAACCGGGGGCACGACTAATCGATTAGGTTAAACCCTCTGCAGAGGTCGTACACGTTCCCCACATGACACAACCAACCCCGTTAACCGTTACACACCTGGGTGTACGACTAGGAGGAGATTGCGACGAAGCCTTTCTGAAACAGCCCCGTATACCTGACCAAGCCGCCCGCAACTTAGGCAATGAAAGCCCCTCTCCGATGGCGGTCCTGAGGTAAGGGTTTCCCGTTAGTACTAAGCTAAGCCAGAGCCCATAGTAGCATGTGGTTGTACTGGAACCTACATCAAACTATACTTGGAAGATCTCATTCCCCTGGACGGCAATCCCCACCAAAAACCTGTGTGCAAGACCCCAGTCGGGCGCATTCACTGCAAGACCCCGATGGCGCAATAACTTGTAGATGCTCCCGTCAATACCATTCCGCCCAGGGAGTAGAAGTAAAATAGTATATAGCTCTGGTTTTCAAAAGTTTTCTCAAAACATTGCCCCAAAAGAGGGCAAGTTTATTCATTTAAAACTTGAATGATTTTCAACCCACCCATTTGTGCAAGCGCAGCCAAGCATGGTAGTTAGTCCTTATGGCTCTAGCTAAAAAAATAATACTTTGCAAAACTTTTATAAAACATGTGTAGTATTAAAATTTAAAGAGTTATGCATAGTATGAAAATATAGGTCGAAGCATGATCAATTTGCAACTTGCTTGTGTCTTGAAGTTGATTCCCTACTTGTTATCGTCACTCCTTTACTTTACGATATATCTAACGACGAAAGAAAATACTTCAACACACAACGATTCAAATAAAGATCGAAATAAAGATTCAAATTAACAATACAAACACATTCTCAGGATAATTTATCATGCCGTGGCTATGGTTGAGCTAAGAAGTTTCTTTGGATGTGAATTTGTCATAGATTTTATTCTAGGGTGGGTCAAGTTGGTTCAAGGGAAGATCATGGTGTCAATATATAGAGTGATTGAGAGACAAGTTTTGATAACCAAATTTCCATAAGTAAACTATTTAGAATATTAGACTTGTGGTCGACTATGAGAATTGAAAGTTATGAGTTTAGGGAATTGAAACTAATAATTGACTAACTCAAAATTTGTGTGGTAGTAACATATGACCACAGAGATTTGTAGGGATCAATCTAAGAGATTTGTCTAAGCATAAAAATTTAATTGGTCGAAGATGTTAAATTATGAGTAAGGAAAGTGATTTTATGGTGTAGAGGCTCAAACATGAACTAAGCATGGTTAAAAAAATAAGGTACGGGTCCCAATAGATAGGTATGATCCTAATGGCCAATTTTTATATAATAAGCTTTTGGGTAAGAATTATAGATTAAAAGATATGGCAAGAATATTCAATTTACCATTTAAATCAAAACTAAATTTTTGTTTGTTTAAAAGTGAAATTTTATAATTTCATAAAAAAGTGCAGGTTCCCACGAATCCGGGGATATCTTATTTGTCGAAATCGGACATACGGTTTGGGAGATACGAATTTCCAAAGTTTGGATATTTTTCTATAAAAAAGACTTAAGGAATTTAGAGGAGGCTTGCCGGAGTTGGGGAAGAAGGTCGCCGGACTTGTGGAAGACAGTCCCCGATGTCAAGTAGCAGAGGAACGGCGAAGAGCTCGACAAGGGGAGTCCGTTGGATAAGGTCACGGGCTCGGCCTTGTCCCGTGGCGGTGTGGAGCGGCCGCCGGAGCTGCCGAACTCCAACGAGCAATTGCTCGCAGAGGAGGGCGAGGTAGAGAGGGGTTTTCTTGGGAGGGGATGAGGACTGTGAGATTCACCTATGGTTACTATTTATAGGAGACGGGGAGGTCAGAATTCGAGCAGATGGTGATGCTTAATGGTGGCTGTTCCTCTGCCTTGTAATGGCCATTGTGGGAGTTTCCCAGGCGCACTGAGGAAGGCAAAGTGTTGAGGGAGGCGAGCGGGTTCTATTCAGAGAAGTTTCAGGGCGAGGAAGAGGAGGGGAACAGGTACAGGCATCCATGGATGTAGGCTCTCTGTAGGTGTTGGTGTTCGTGAACGAACGAAGAGAGGAGGAAGAAGATGTTACCTGGAGTTGGGCTAAGGAAAGAAATAACATGGGCTTTAGTGGAAACTGGCCCATGGAAAAGAATAGAAGTGGGCTTGGTCCAATTAGGCTTAGGATAGAATTACCAATTAATCTTCTTTTGTGCAAAACATTTATCTAAAACAACATATAAAATAAATGTTCACATAATATTTCATAGGAATCCAAACGAAAGAAATCTAATTTGATTTTTTTATGAAGTCTCAAAAAGTTTTTTTTGACAATCAAAACAACTCATCAATTATAACTTATTATTAACATTCCAAAATTTGGAAAATTTTGGGATGTTACAAACTACCACCCTTAAAAGAAATCTCGTCCTCGAGATTTCCAGAGGCTAGCAAGAAATGAGTTTGGGTTTGGGTTCCTTGGGTTACTTCCCCGGGGTTTGGTCATATCATATACAGGTTTGCGGTTTATCCTTTTTCCTCCAGTCTTCAGAGAATGTCTTCTATTAATTTAATGCTGTGTATTCCAGTTCTTCGGCAAGCCTATATTCGAGGCTTTTGTCACCATTCTGGATCTTTGATGATTTATTTTGTGACCCAATTATCATTCTAGGGTGTTCGGGTGCTACCACCCTTAAGAACAAACTTGAGAGGATTTCCACATATTTTTTATTCCTTGTTTGTTCTTCATAAAGATTCTGTAGTCAGAACCGAGCTTTCCCTCAAAAGAAAGTCTTTCTCAAAATCCACAAATTCAAAAACTACCTATCGAAACTCTCATGGCAGCCGATGGCTTCTGATGGAATTCTTTGAAGATCTTCGTGTTTATTTCTCACTGTTCATTCTACGTTAGGCAGGGTTGCCTAGCTATAAGGGTAATACATCTGATCTTACCGTTCTATGGTTATAGGCTTGTCGCAACAACAAGTCTTTCTGATTTACCAATCAAACATACAAAAGTATATAATAAGAGTCTCCAGTATGGGGGCCAATCCACCCCATACTCAAATCATTTCCTCATATGCAGATAAGTAAATCGCGTGTTCTAACACTCGGTCTTTCTCACTCCTCCTTAAGAGGTCTTCACCTGCAAACTAGTAAAACGCTTTTCGATGACATTGATCCTATGCAGGCGGTTTATTCGGGTAGGAATGATAATCATACTCATTGCACATATAATCCTTATTACATCCTTTTACCTCTCTTACAACTTCAAGTCCAGAAATATAGCTTATTACAAGTGCTGCCATTCACATAGATTGGTATGGTCAAGCATTTATCCTCCAACCTTATTTATTTGTTCTCCTTGAGAAGCTTTAGTCCAACTGAAATCGTGCGATGTAATCCTTGAAGTCATTAATCCTTTGTTTCTTCGCGGCGGCCATGAACTTCATGTCCATCAGCTCATCATATACTTCCCTCAAGTACTCTTGGGCATGACGAAGTCTGGCTTCAAGGATTTGCGCAATATGACGTAGGGCTTCAATGGCAGCTTCACGAACAGAGTCGAAGAAGGTGGTTCGAGCTACTCGGGAAATGAAAAAGTATTGCCCAGTAGTCTTTGGTCAAACTCTTTTTTCACGAAAGAGGTGTACTTCCACGTACCAAAGTTCTACTCCATTTTCCATGAAAGGATAACCCTTGTAGACTGCATCTCCTTCAAGGTGAATATGTCCCATCATATTCTTCAGGATTTTTGGAAAATCATGGTCACTAGTCAAAGTCATGATCATTTCTGGGCCCTTGTGGAATGACTCATAAAGGGTTGCCATCTGCAGGTGAAAAGGAAAGGTAGAGTTCAAAACAAAAGGTATGTATCTCCTTTAAATAAATGTGGTTGTTTCCACGAGGAAAAGTTTAGTGGTTGGTTCATCCATGGTTTAAGGTTTTGGTCTAGGTGAGACAGAGCTTAGGAAGGAAAACAGATGGACACACACACGCCACAATAAACAACCAACTCCTATCTCAACGTTTATAATGGGCTCGTTTAATATAGTTTCGTCATGAAGTCTTCAATCCTTCAGTTCTCGAAAGTCTTCAATGCATTTCTCCCATATGAAGGTCTTTTGTTAATCATCCGTAACTGCCACCTCTCCGGGTTAAATAAATAATACAAACCTACGGAGTTCGTATCCTCATAATGCATGTTTTTAAATCACGCAACTCAAATGACCACAACAGTTAAAACAACGAAAGAAAGAAAAAAAATCCAATAAAACTCCAAATCCACAGCATATATTTTATTCAATCAATCCTATGTACCGCCATCCACATAGGTTCGGCATGGTCGAGTACACTACTCGCAAGCATTCCTCCTTTATTACGCTCATGGTGGTCTTAAGTTCTAGATTCAGCATCCAGGTTGATGCTGCTGAGGGAGATATTGCAGCTCTCATCAGAGGAGTTGAATGAGAAATCCTCTTCTTCAGCCTTTTCTCCTTTTAGAACCTTGTTCTCTAGCTTGAGTTTCTTATTGCGAGCCTTTTCTTCCCATAGTTCCTTCTGTAGTTTCTTGATTTCTGTCTCTTGAGCCTGGACTTCGTCTTTCTTTTCCTCCAAATATTCTCACACTATCCCCACCTTCTGCTCCAGGAGGGTTCTAACTTCCTTCATGGACTCTATCTTCTGCAAAGCTTCGGAATGCTCTAGTTGAAGACCTTTGATATACGTTTCTAAATCCAGATTATAATTCAACATGTCGTTGAGTTTTCTCTTATGATCTTCCTTGATCCTGCCAGGTTCGCCAGTGATCTCTTGCCACCCCAAACCACGAAAGAAGGTGCCTCCTAGCTCCTGGTGATAACGTCCGCATAGACGTGCTATTATGCCATGTACGGCATCACTCACAACTCCCTCAAGAGTTGGATGCGTTTTGAAGAAGATCATGTTCTCCATCTCTGGACGTCCATAAATGGTAATGTTGGCATTCCAGTAGTTTCTTCCCTCCAAATGATGCCATGCTGCAATCTTGGGGACTCGAAGTCTTAATGTCTGAACCAACCTTAAAAGATGGGTTCCAAATAAAACTCTTTAATAGTGGGATGCCTGGCTCAAGTGACAATGTTCCATCTACATGTTTGAAATAGGAGAGACTTAGTAAAGAAGACAAAAGGTACGAGAATTGTAGTTTTAGTAATACCAAAAATAATTGTTGTTCCTATCATGGTCTTCCTATTTCTAAACCATTTCTAGGGTCACATCCTATAGTCAACGTATGCTCTGATACAATTTTGTAACGACCCGAATTTGGTAGAATCCAAGTCTCTGTGCTTACTGTGCTATCCCTGGATCATAGCTAGCACACACAGTAACAAAAATGAATATCAGTAAGACATACATCATTCTACTACAACTGCAAATCCAGATATATATAAATCATACCTTAGGGACAGCTCAAGCTCGCAGATAATACAACGGAATTATACATAGTCACTAAGTTAGGCTCCATCAACGCCATTGGGCTCGTTGAGGGTAGACCATAACCCTATCGTCTCTTAATCTGTCAAGATCTGCACATCACAGATGCAGGTGAGTACGTGGAATTTACTCGTAAGTTGCAAAGGAAAGTTTAACAGAATATATATATGCATGGTAAGTATTGTGGAGGTTTCATTTGCGTAAAGCCAATTTTCTCCTATACTAAACTTTATAAACTACTTTTGGAATAGAAATAATTTTTAGTATAAAAAGTAGGAGTGAGACACTTGGATATACGCACCAGTGCTCTGTCTCCAAAATAGTTTTAAAATTTACATAAGGTTGAAGTGAAAGACATTCACTGTGCTCATTCCTCAACTTTGACCCTTAAAATAGATTTTTAGAAAAGAGAGGGGAGATTCTTCTTCAGTCCAAGTCTTCAGTTGCTCAATTTACCCGTAACCGGGGGCACGGGTAATCGATTAGGTTAAACCCTCTGCAGAGGTCGTACACGTTCCCCACATGACACAACCAACCCCGTTAACCGTTACACACTTGGGTGTACGACTAGGAGGAGATTGCGACGAAGCCTTTCCGTAACAGCCCCCTATACCTGACCAAGCTGCCCGCAACTTAGGCAATGAAAGCCCCTCTCCGATGGCGGTCCTGAGGTAATGGTTTCCCGTTATTACTAAGCTAAGCCAGAGCCCATAGTAGCATGTGGCTGTACCGGAAGCTACATCAAACTGTACTTCGAAGATCTCATTCCCCTGGACGGCAATCCCCACCAAAAACCTGTGTGCAAGACCCTAGTCGGGCGCATTCACTGCAAGACCCCGATGGCACAATCACTTGTAGACGCTCCCGTCAATACCATTCCGCCGAGGGAGTAGAAGTAAAATAGTATATAGTTTTGGTTTTCAAAAGTTTTCTCCAAACATTGCCCCAAAAGAGGGCAAGTTTATTCATTTAAAACTTGAACGATTTTCAACCCACACATTTCTGCAAGCGCGGCCAAGCATGGTAGTTAGTCCTTATGGCTCTAGCTAAAAAAAATTAATACTTTGCAAAACTTTTATAAAACATGCATAGTATTAAAATTTAAAGAGTTATGCATAGTATGAAAATATAGGTCGAAGCATTATCAATTTGCAACTTGCCTGAGTCCTGAAGTTGATTCCCTACTTGTTATCGTCACTCCTTTACTTTACGATATATCTAACGACGAAAGAAAATACTTCAACACACAACGATTCAAATAAAGATTCAAATTAACAATACAAACACATTCTTAGGATAATTTATCATGCCATGGCTATGGTTGAGATAAGAAGTTTCTTTGGATGGGAATGTGTCATAGATTTTATTCTAGGGTGGGTCAAGTTGGTTCAAGGGAAGATCATGGTGTCAATATATTGAGTGATTGAGAGACAAGTTTTGATAACCAAATTTCCATAAATGAACTATTTAGAATATTAGACTTGTGGTCGACTATGAGAATTGAAAGTTATGAGTTTAGGGAATTGAAACTAATAATTTACTAACTCAAAATTTGTGTGGTAGTAACATATGACCACAGAGATTTGTAGGGATCAATCTAAGAGATTTATGTACGCATAAAAATTTAATTGGTCGAAGATGTTAAATTATGAGTAAGGAAAGTGATTTTATGGTGTAGAGGCTAAAACATGAACTAAGCATGGTTAAAAAAATAAGGTATGGGTCCCAACATATAGGTATGGTCCTAATGGCCAATTTTTATATAATAAGATTTTTGGTAAGAATTATAGATTAAAAGATATGGCAAAAATATTCAATTTACCATTTAAATAAAAACTAAATTTTTGTTTCCTCAAAAGTTAAATTTTATAATTTCATAAAAAACTACAGGATCCCACGAATCCGGGGATATCTTATTTGTCGAAATTATACATACGGTTTGGGAGGTACGAATTTCCAAAGTTTGGATATTTTTCTTTAAAAAGACTTACGGAATTTAGAGGAGGCTTGCCAGAGTTGGGGAAGAAGGTTACCGAACTTGTGGAAGACATTCCCCGACGTCAAGTAGCAGAGGAACGGCGAAGAGCTCGACAAGGGGAGTCCTTTGGATAACGTCACGGGCTCGGCCTTGTCCCGTGGCGGCGTGGAGCGGCCGCCAGAGCTGCCGAACTCCGATGAGCAATTGCTCGCAGAGGAGGGCGAGGTAGAGAGGGGTTTTCTTGGGAGGGGATGAGGACTATGAGGTTCACCTATGGGTACTATTTATAGGAGAGGGGGAGGTCAGAATTCAAGCCGATGGTGATGCTTAATGGTGGCTGTTCCTCTATGTTGTAATGGCCACTATGGGAGTTTCCCAGGCGCACTGAGGAAGGCAAAGGGTCGAGGGACGCGAGAGGGTTCCGTTCAGAGAAGTTTCGGGGCGAGGAAGAGGAGGGGAACAGGTACAAGCATCCATGGCTGTAGGCTCTCTGTAGGTGTTCGGGTTCGTGAACGAACGAAGAGAGGAGGAAGAAGATGTTACCTGGAGTTGGGCTAAGGAAAAAAATAACATGGGCCTTACTGGAAACTGGCCCAGGGAAAATAATAGAAGTGGGCTTGGTCCAACTAGGCTTAGGATAGAATTACCAATTAATCTTCTTTTGTGCAAAACATTTATCTAAAACAGCATATAAAATAAATGTTCACATAATATTTCATAGGAGTCCAAATGAAATAAATCTAATTTGATTTTTTTATCAAGTCTCAAAAATTTAGAAAATTATAACTTATTATAACTTACTCAATTATAACTTATTATTAACATTCAAAAATTTGACAATCACAGCAACTCACTCAATTATAACTTATTATTAACATTCCAAAATTTGGAAAATTTTGGGATGTTACAAAGCTCATTTGTGATTTCAATGAGGCGATCAAACGTGAGCTGAACATTCTCATTGTCGTTTCTCTTGAAGCGGTTGAATAGGTTGCGAAGGACACTGATCCTTTGATCTCTCTGGGTTGAGACACTCCTCGTTGACCTTGGAGAGCTAGTGCCAGACTAGCTTTGGCGTTTACAGATCACTCACACGGCCATACTGTCCTTTGGTTAGATGACCACAGATGATGTTCTTGGCTGTAGAATCCAGTTGAACGAACTTCTTGACATCAGCAGGGGTGACACCTTCACCAGTCTTGGGAACGCCATTCTTGACGACATATCATAGATCGACATCAATGGCTTCAAGATGCATGCGCATCTTATTCTTCCAGTAGGGGTAATCAGTGCCATCGACGACAGGGCACGCAGCTGAGACTTTGATTATCCCTGCAATCGACATAGCTAAAACTCCAGGTGGTTAAACCGAATCACACAGAACAAGGGAGTACCTTGCTCTGATACCAATTGAAAGTGCTAGTTATCGACTAGAGGGGGGTGAGTAGGTGATTTTTATGGAAGTCTTCAAAACATGGAAGTTTCAAAGACAAACGGTAGAAAAGAACCTATTAACATGCAGCGGAAGGTAGACTACACTAGGCAAGCCATAGTCAAGTATTCAGTGAAGTGAAAGCACGAAGACTATGAGCAGCTAGTCAGTATGGATCAGGATGGAAGATAGTATGAAGCCAATCAGAACATGTAGTCAAACAGTGAAGTCAAACAGATAATGCAAGCAGGAAATGACTCCACGAAGACAAACTGTAAGTAAAGAGAAGGAAGAAATAGAACCAGTTGCTTGGTGAAGACAAAGGATTTGTTGGACCAGTTCCAGTTGCTGTGACAACTGTATGTCTGGTTAGGGAGGCTGAGATTCAACTCAGAAGACCGAGTCTTCACCTTGTTCCCCTTGAGCTAGGGACACTTAGTCCCCGCTGAATGACTCTGGTAAGTCTTCAAGGTAGACTTCCAAACCTTCACAGACTTCGTTCACCGGCAATCCACAATGACTCTTGGATGCTCAGAACACGACGCCTAACCGGCTGGAGGATTCACAGTCCTCAAGTGTAACAAGTCTTCAGATCACGCGGACAGAAAGACTTCAGTGATGCCAAACACTCTTTGGGCTCTGGGTGTTTTTGGCTTTGTCCTCGCAAGGATGTCTCTCTCTCAAATGCTTCGGAGGTGGGTTGCTCTCAAACGACAAAAGCCGTGCACTAACTCTAAGCAGCCACCAATTTATGGTGTAGGGAGTGGGCTATTTATAGCCACTAGGCAACCTGACCTGATTTGTCCGAAATGACCCTGGGCCACTAAGGAACTGACACGTGTTACAACGGTCATATTTTAAACACTCGCGGCAGCTTGACTTGGGCTACAAGTAAAGCTGACTCATCCAGCTCTGGATAAGATTTGCTCTCATAGTCTTCGCTCAAGAGTTAAGATTTGGTTGAGCATCACTTTAGTCACTTAGACTTTGTTCACTTGGACCCCACTTAACAGTTCGGTGGTTCCTATGACTCAAGAAAGAAGAAAATGAAACTATGAAACAACTATGTCTTCGCGCTCCAAAGACTTCATGCGATGTCTTCTCATGTCATAGTCTTCAATGTGAATATCTTCACATACCACCATTATCTTCAATGTCTTCACACATTTTTAGGGGTCATCTCCGGTAGGTAAACTGAATCAATGAGGGACTACTACATGTGTTATCCTGCAATTCTCACAAACACATTAGTCCCTCAACCAGGTTTGTCGTCAATACTCCAAAACCAACTAGGGGTGGCACTAGATGCACTTACACTTGTCATGGATGGTGCTCGGATGATCGAGGGTCAATGTTCCAAAGATGTAATCATTGAATGATTGTATTAAGTTGTTGATTGGACCTTTTGCTTTACTAGTAAATGTGTACGCGTAATGCACGTTGATATTAGGTAATCTATTAATTACACGTAAATATTAGATAGGATATTATTTACGTATTAAGTATGTGATTAGCATTGGCATTAATATTTGGTATGATATTAACTGCACACTAAACGTGTTGAGCGCTCACCATTGGAGCAGACTCAGTCGTTGGATTGACCTGATTTGACAGCCGGGATTTGTTGGATCTGCTCCTTTGGGTCTTTTTATATTGGTATATATAATGCGGCCCACTTGTATATTTTATATTATGGTGATTTTATTTTGAATCCTGTGCGGCCGTTTGTTTATTCTGAAAGTTACCAGTCGTCAGCTTCATCCCCCAAGTGAATAGTACGAGGGGTGTTTCTTCTCTGCATTATTACCCTTAGCTGATGTCTGGATGCCCGAAGGTGGTAGTACGTGAGAGAGACTAGGCAATTAGACTATGCGTCTTTATTGCTTTCAATTAGCAATAGGAGCTTGACTGCGGGAGCTAATGACTAGCCCCCAATGCTTTGTTATGTTCATGGAAGCCTTTGTAATCACGCGATTTGGGCTAGGACGAACCCTGCGTATGACACGGATAAATCGCCAATGTTTTTTGAGTTTAACACCTGTCATTGGATCACCGACCAATTAACGCTTACTGTGACGGTTAGTGTTTGGCTCTCTTCCCAGAGGTCTAACTAGGCTAGCGAGAAGTACAATTGCAGGGGTTATCCTTTTACCTTCTTAGCCGAACGCGCGAAACGTAAGAAGCTAAACACAGGAGCCGGGCAACCCAAATATTGACCAAGACATAGTATAGTACAATATTTGTGACGCCGAACACTCAGCGGAAAAGTGGAGCTGGACTTGGTACATGGAGCTGATGGAAAGATGAAGCCCTTGGTCAATTAACCGTTTTGTATTTGTAACACAATGTGTGCATGCCAAGCTATTCGAAGAGCGGAAAAAAGAAAAAGAAGGGTTAGACAATATGGATGGCCAAAAAACATGAAGGGCGTTTTTTTATTTCCATAAGCTTGGGATCTCTATCCGTACAATTCGAACTACCGAGGCATTTATTATAAGTAAGAAAATGTAATTTTGTAGAGTAAAGATTTACAAAGGGCCTTGATGCATGGGTCGAAGCCTCAAGTGTGCGCTGCTACACGTCTGCGCCTTTATTCCTGCGAGGTAGGGGGGTGGGAGTCCGTGTAGAAGAACGCATGCCGGCGAGCGGGGCCTTCAATAGGAACCTTTGAGAGGTAGTCGTGCCATCACAGCTTGATGTTGGGCGAGTCCGGAGTCATACATGTTGCCGTCCGACGACATGATAATACCATGGTTCGGTTAAGCCGAACACATGGTTCTGTTGTTTGATATAGGCTCCACGGCTCCCCATGGTATCTTGAGTGCAAAGTTGTGCTGACGAGGCACGTAGAGCGCGAATATGTTGGGCGTGTTGTGGGGCGTGTGTCTCTATTTGCGACGAATGCAAGCGGACTCCCATGAAGGGGACCGAGCTTGAGCCCGTTTAGTTGTATCTCTGGCCTTTACGACGGGCTGGCGATGGCTTGGTCTTCCGCTGGCATGGCCACAGTATGTTCCTCGGTCCGGAGTGAGTGCACCATGGTGCCATTGATCAATATGATGCCTGTAGGGCCATGCAACTTCAACTTGAGGTATGTGTAGTGTGTCAGGGGAAACGACACCTATGGGATCCCGGGCAACCCCTTTCTATGGTTGGCAGGGCGCGGGGCTGCGCAAAGAGCAGGTCTAAAAGATTAGCGCGAGGGTATTTTTACCCAGGTTCGGGCCGCAAACGATGCGTAAAACCCTAGTCCTGCTTTTGTGTATATTTGGTGTTCTTGAGTTCTTGAACTAGATGCGGTGCATGCCCAGTCCAAAAAAGTCCGAATCCTTCCACATTACACCTCAGGCCTCCTTTTATATGTCAAAGGTGTCGCCATAGTGGCACACAGGAGGTGGAAAGTATCTACAGTGTACAAGTTTATCACCTGGCACCATAGGAAAAATGCATTTAATGCGTTGCCGACGTGCCCTCTTGCTTTATCGAGGACGACAATGAAGCTCGTCCTGTCTGTTGCCGCATCGTCTGGCTTCGGCGCACGTCTAAGCTGATGAGGCATGCAGCGCCATGCTGGCTGGCTGGCTGGTGCACTGGTGCGGTGACAGGGTCTTCACGAAGATCTGCATGCTACCACGCAAGTGCTTGCCTAGTTGGCCTAGAAGCTGCTTGCTGCCATGCAGGCGCTTGCCTAGTTGGCGGGCTGGTTGCCGCATCTGCATGGCCGTGGGGCAGCGAAACGTTGGTGGGTGTGGGCCTAGCCGTGGCCCCGCAAATGCCCCCGGCAAGGGTCTTGCCGGGGCTTCATGGCCGTCCCAACGATCTTGCCGGGGATCTTCGTCTGTCCCCGGCAAGGATCTTGCCGGGGGTCTTCATCTTCTGGTCCTCATCTAGGCTTGCAGGCTTTTGGTCTTCACAAAGACTGCATGCCACCACGCAGGCGCCCCCGAGCCTTAGTCTTGATGTTGTCGATGGTGTCAAAACTCTCAGGCTCAAGGGCGGCGGCCTAGCTGTTATTGGGCAAGTCGCCCTGGCAAGGCTCTTGCCGAGGCTATGTAGGCCGCCCCGGCAAGGGCCTTGCCAGGGGAAGTATACCTTGTCTTTTTGCTCCTCGCGCCTGTAGCTTGAGTACTGCCTTTGCAGTCTCGTATCTTTCCTTCCTCTACCCCGCCAAGGATGGCCGCAGGTGTGGCTACGACTGCCCGTGCACAAGTAAAGGGGTACAGAAAGGCCGCTACTTGTGTACACCAACAGGAGCCCTCGGGCCTGGGCCACACATAAGTGTGAAGCGTTGTTGGGCCAGGCCCATAACGGTTCGCGGGCACGCGTGGCAGAGTTTTAACCGCAGTAACTCCTTCGCCAGTTGCGCTTCCCCACGACGCACATTGAGTGCGTGACGAGGGGGTCGTGCGTAGAATGGTCGCAGCACGCTTGCGTCACCTTGCGGTGAATAGTAAAGAGGCGGCCCATGCCTTCCCCATAAAAAGAGGGAAGCAGAGGGGCGCAACTCATTTACAAAGGAGACTCAGGTCGTGGCCTTCATGGCGCCTGCGCCCCAAGATCACGGGGTGGAAAATGGTCGTCCCACTTGTCTTCTTAATCCCGGCCCGCCCGCCACGTGTCCCCCATGCCTCAGGGATGGTAGGTGGCGGATACGGAGGGTGCGGGACTTAACACCGAGGCAGGAAACTGAACGTTGCTGATTGGAGCAGCGGGTCGGTCCTGATTCCCTGTGCCTCTGGCGGCCGGATTGGTCGAGTGGGGCGGCCGCCCTTAGGTTGGGGGGATGGGGCGAGCCCCCGGCTTCGCCCCTTAATAAAAAGGGGATGGGGATGGTGTCCTTCTGCATTCGTCTCCTTCCTGCCTGATCCCTTCCTTCCCTTCTCCATGGTGTGAGGGCGCTCCGATGCTCAGTGGCGGCGACGAGGAGGGCCACGCCGGAGACCAGCCCTGCGAGTTCTTCATCAGGTTGTAGAAGCCGGTGTGCGGTGACCTCCGCCTCCCCACTCCATTCGCCTGGGAGATGGAGCTTGACCCGCCACAAGCCTTGAGGCTGCACATGAGGGGCTGCGGGAATGGCGGCATGTGGGTTGACGTCGACTTCCCCACCCCTCACGTCATGTATCTTCGCCGTGGGTGGTAGACTTTTGCTCTGTCCCATAGCCTGTCATAGGGGCTCGTTCTTCATTTCAAATTAATGGAGAAAGGCCTGCTCTCCGTCAACGTCTTCGGGCACTTGGGAACCCTCTTAAGGTGTTCCGCGGAGATCTCCACCGACAACGAAATATCCTCCTTGGGCGATCGTGATGAGGAGGACAGCGACAACGACGATGAGGGTAGCAGGCGGGAGGACGCAGATTCTGACTACAGATGATCGTTAGCGGCAGCGTCGTCATCTGCATCGCCTTCCTCCCTCAGCCACGCGCCTTGACGAGGGTCATCCCCGCCATGGTCTCCATCGGCGTGTTCCCCGTTGCCCCTTCTTTGCCTTCACCTGCCGCACCTAGGAGGAAAAGGGCAAGAACGGGGATCACGGGGCATTTATCTTTCTTTTAACTTGCAGACACTTGCCAAATCTTAAATTCTAAGTAATGTAAAATCTAGAGCCCATGCTTGTGTCCTGTAACATTCGCACTTGTATCAGCATGTTAATGAAAAAACTAGCCTTGCCGGGAAACCGTGCACGTCTACATTTGTGCAGAGGCGAAATGCCTCCTTAATGCAAGTAAACCAGTCCTCCCGGCAAGCTGTCCTGCCGGTGCCCTCTGCGCCTGCCGGAGAATCACATCTGCTAGGTTACAGACAAAGGGTCCAGCCCCTAGTCAATCACTTTTTAGCAAGGGCCACTATAACCATTTTGACCGAAGCAGCATTCGGGCCAGGGTTGGGAGCAGCTAAGTTTAAAAGAGAGTGGCAAGGTTTTCTAATGCACAAGTCATAGGTAACGAACTGGAATGGGAAAGAGGTGAACTTTATCTGTTTGGTTCACCGGGGATCGATGTGCCGGGCAGTCTTCCAACTTTTGCCGGAGCCGGGTCCTTGGCGGAATCGAGCATCCTTGCCGTGGCTGGAAAGAAGAGAGGACATGAGCATGGAACCTTGACGGTCCATTAACATTTGCTGGAATCAAAAAGTAGTACAATATCCTGGATAAGCATGCATATACGTATACACATAAACATGGAAATCAACGGGAACTGTACATACAAAGGGATTTCTTTCCCTGACTGCGTGCAAGGTCTGTGCCTAGCTTTGTACATAGGGTTACATGCCTTGTCGTCGAGGCTAGTACAAGAGGGGGTTGCCAGGGCTCCCGACAACCGCGCCTTAGGGGTAAAACTTGCGAAGATGTTCGATATTCCAGGAATTGCTCACCGGAATGCCATCTTCGGTCTCCAGGTGGACTGCGCCGGGCCTGGTGACTCGCATTACCTCATAAGGGCCTTCCCACTTTGGCGTCAACTTGTTTTAATTCTTGGCGGATTGAATTCACTGAAGAACAAGGTCACCTTCCTCAAGGCTTCGGGCGTGAACCTTACGGCTATGGTAGCGGTGCAAGGCTTGCTGGTAGCGAGCGCCTCGCACAGCAGCCTGAAGACGATCTTCCTCAAGGAGCATCGCATCATCTTGGCGCAACTAGTCTTGCTCAAGCTCATCATAAACGAGCACTCCAGGAGACCCGTATATGTGTTCCTTGGGGAGAACTGCTTCTGCCCCGTATACCAGGGCAAAGGGTGTCTGGCCAGTGGCTCGATTTGGTGTCATTCTGATCGACCAAAGAACTGTTGGCAACTCATCAATCCAGCGCCTTCGCACTTATGTAGCCTGTCAAAAGTTCTGGTCTCGAGGCCTCGCAACACTTCTGCATTCGCCCTCTCAGCTTGGTCGTTACTTCTGGGATGAGCAACAGAGGCAATACAAATCTTGCTGCCGAGGTCTTGGATATATTGCATGAAGGTGCGGCTCATGAACTGTGTGCCATTGTCGGTGATGGCCCTATTTGCCACATCAAAACGGCAGACTAGTCCCTTGAAATACTTGACGGCTGATTTTGTTGTCACCTTTCTCACCGGTTCCACTTCTGGCCACTTTGTGAACTTGTCGATTGCGATGTACAATTACTCAATGCCCCCAATAGCATAGGGAAAAGGGCCCAGTATGTCGAGCCCCTTGACCAAAAATGGCCAGGAAAGAGGGATTGTTTGAAGGGCTTGGGCTGGCTGATGAAGCTTCTTTGAATGGAACTAGCACGGTTCACACTTGGTTACTAGTGCAGTTGTATCCTGGAGAGCGGTGGGCCAGAAGAAACCTTGCTGGAATGCTTTGCCGGCAAGGGCTCTTGACCCTATGTGGGAACCACACATGCCTCCATGTATCTCTGCCAACAACTCCAGTCCGTCCTCCCAAGGAATGCACTTCAGTTTCACGCCGTACGGACTCCTTCTATATAGGGCATCATCCACAAACTGGTACATGCTAGACCGGCGGGCTACATTTTCTGCCTCTTCCTGTTCCTTAGGGAGTTCCCCTATTTGGAGGAAACGGACGGTGTGGTGTGCCCATGCTGGAGCCTGGGGCTCGACGGCAAGGACTAAAGGATCATCTTCGATCGTGGGGGCAGCTACCTCTATGGTCGGGGCTTGGGGCCCACTAGAGGTTGTTGCTTCCCAGCAAGCTTGGGGCACTTGGTAACGTCCTTGCCGACGGCTCCTGGGAGCTCAGCGGCAAAGTACTTGCCGGGGCCTGCCTTACTTCGTTTGTTCTGCCCTGCTGATGGCTCAATCGATGGCTGGGTCAAATGAAGCACAAAGGTACCTGGTTCCACAGGTAACTTGAGGGCAGCGCGTTTCAATAGGTCGTCGGCAATGTTGTTCTCTGCTCGGGGAACATGCTCTGCTTGTAGAGTGTCAAAATGCTATTCCAACTTCCTCACTTCATCCACATAGGCCTCCATCAACGGGCTCTGGTAATCCTTGTTAACTTGCTTGACGATGAGCTGTGAATCACCTCTGATGTTGAGCTTCCTGATTCTGAGGTCTGCCGCGATCCTGAAACCGGCAAGCAATCCCTCGTACTTTGCTGTGTTGTTCGTTGATTTTTCCCGTGGAAAGTGCATCTGCACTATGTACTTGAGGTGTCTCCGGTGGATGCGACGAGCAGCACGCCGACACTAGCACCTTGCAGCGAGAAAGCTCCATCAAAGTACATGATCCAATCACGGCCCATCTCCTTGCCGGGCAGGGTGGTCTCTTGAATCTCTTCGTCGGGCATTGAGGTTCATTCTGCTATGAACTCTGCCAAGGCTCAACTCTTGATTGTTGAAGTACTTTCAAATTTGAGGCCAAAGCTAGACAGTTCCAACGCCCACTCCACAATCCTCCCAGTTGCATCCGGGTTGTGCAAGATTCATTGCAATGGGAGGCGGGTGACAACGGTGATCTCATGCGCTTGGAAATAGTGACACAGCTTCCTCCAGGCCATGAGGAGGCCGAAAAGCAGCTTCTGCATACCAGAATATCTTGATCTAGCCCCTGCGAGAGGGAACTAACAAAATAAACCGGGTGCTGCACCACCTTCTTCTTCTGTTCAACTTTGCCCACCTGCGCAGACTCTGTTTTGGTGGGACCGGGCCTTGCCGAGGGTTCCACCTCACCGACATCAGGCCCTGCAGGGGAATGCTCCGGTCCATCATCTGATGGCTCCACCACTGCCGCTTCCTCTTCCTCGAGCTCCCTCTGTGCCACTAGCCCAACACTGACCACTTGATTCGTCGCCGCTAGATATAGCAGCAACGGCTCTTGTGGCTTAGGTGCGACTAGTGTTGGCGTAGAGGAGAGGTATCTCTTCAAATCTTGCAGCGCTGCCTCTGCCTCCGGAGTTCGTTTCCTTGGACCCACCTTTTTCAAAAGTTTGAAAAGGGAGGGCGCGCTCAGCGGATTTGGAGATGAACATACTTAAAGCAGCAACGAAACCGGCGAGCCTACGGACGTCCTTGACTCCTCTTGGTGCCTCAATCTACTCAATCGCTTTGATCTTGTCGGGATTTGCTTCGATTCGACGTTGAGATACAAAGAACCCAGCAAGTTTGCCGGACGGGACGCTGAACACACAATTCTATGGGTTGAGCTTCAGGTTGATCTTTCGCAGGTTTACAAATATTTCCCCCAGATCCTGCAGGAGCATGGCCCTATCCTTGGTTTTGACCACTATATCATCCATATATGCTTCCATATTTCTATGCAGCTGGGGCTCAAAACCAATTTGGACTGCTTGGGCAAATGTCAAACCAGCGCTCTTCAACCAGAAAGGCATCCTCACAAAACAGTATGTACCACATGGGGTGATGAACATAGTCTTTCCTTCGTCTTCCTTCATCATGAAGATCTCGTGGTATCCTGAGTAGGCATCGAGGAATGACAGCAGGTCACACCCGGCAGTGGAGTCCACTATCTGGTCAATGCGTGGCAGAGGGAAAGGATCCTTTGGACATGCTTTATTGATATCTGTATAGTTGATACATAGCCTCCATGCCCATTTGCCTTACGCACTACCACTGGGTTGGCCAACCACGTGGGGTGGAACACTCCTCGGACCAAGCCAGCCGCCTCCAACTTCCTGATCTCCTCGACGATGAACTCTTGTCGCTCCAAAGCTTGCTTTCTGACCTTCTGCTTGATGGGCCGCTCATGGGGACATACAGCAAGGTGGTGCTCAATCACCTCCCTGGGAATGCCGGGGATGTTGGATGCTTGCCATGTAAACACGTCGACATTCGCCCATAGGAAAGGGATGAGCACACTTTCCTATTTGGTGTCAAGGGTGGAGATTATGGTAAAAGCTCCACCCGTGCCATCCTCCTTGACGGGCACCTTCTTGGTTTCTGGTGGGGCCGCCTTGGACCTCTTGCTTCCGCCCACAGAGCTTTCTGCCATGTCCTCAACGGGAACGCGATGCTCCGAAGAGGAGCATTTGCCGGAGGAGGTGCGGGAGTCCTTGCTGGAGTCAGATATCTTGCCGGAAGGGACCTTGCCAGTAGGGACAGAGGCCTTGCCTGTTTTCTTCCCTCCCGGGGTCTCAACGGCGAGAATAAGTACCTTGGCGGCAACTGCCGCAACTGCCTCCCGGTAGAGCTGGACGGCGCATATGAGCGCGTCTTTCTTCTCGGAGGGGACGGTGATGATGCTCATTGGTCTGGGCATCTTTAACGTGTTGTAGGCGGAATGTGATGCCGCCATAAACTTGGCCAGCGTTGGGCGGCTGAGGATCCCATTATGGGGCAAGGGGATCTTGGCAACATCAAAAACAATCTTCTCCAACCTATAGTTCAGCTCACCCCCAAATGTAACGAGCAACGTGATCTTACCCTTCGACTGACTCCTCCCCGGGTTGACCCCTTGAAACATGCTCATCTCCCCGAGATTTCCATTGGGGATTTGCATCCTCTCCATCACGGCGGGCGAGATCAAGTTCAGAGCAGCCCCACCATCAACTAGCACTTTTGTCACCTTGAGGTTGCGTATTGTTGGTGAAACCAACAATGGCAAACACCCAACCGCGGTCGTGCGATCAGGGTGATCCACGGTGTCAAAAATGATAGGCATGCTAGACCACTTCAGTGGCCTCTACACATCGAATGATGGCTCCGCCGCAGTGACTTCACGCGCCCACTGCTTAAATTGGCGGTGAGAGATGTGCAACAAAGTGCCACCGTCGACGCACATGGCCTTTGTAGCTTTCTCGAACTCGTGCTCAACAGATTCGTCATCCTCATCATGATCACCGTCTCCCTCCTTCTTGTCGCAGCCGAGAGCGGGCCTCTCTTGTTGATTGTTGATGACCCACAAGTATAGGGGATCTATCGTAGTCCTTTAGATAAGTAACAGTGTCGAACCCAATGAGGAGCAGAAGGAAATGATAAGCGGTTTTCAGCAAGGTATTCTCTGCAAGCATTGAAATAATAGGTAACAGATAGTTTTGTGATAATATAATTGGTAACGAGCAACAAGTAACAAAAGTAAATAAAGTGCAGCAAGGTGGCCCAATCCTTTTTGTAGCAAAGGACAAGCCTGGACAAACTCTTATATGATGTAAAGCGCTCCCGAGGACACATGGGAATATCGTCAAGCTAGGTTTCATCACGATCATATGATTCACATTCAGTACTTTGATAATTTGGTATGTTGGTTGACCGGTGCTTGGGTGCTGTCCTTACTTGGACAAGCATCCCACTTATGATTAACCTCTATTGCAAGCATCCGCAACTACAACAAAAGTACTAAGGTAAACCTAGCCATACCATGAAACATATGGATCCAAATCAGCCCCTTACGAAGCAACGCATAAACTAGGGTTTAAGCTTCTGTCACTCTAGCAACCCATCATCTACTTATTACTTCCCAATGCCTTCCTCTAGGCCCAAATAATGGTGAAGTGTCATGTAGTCGATGTTCACATAACACCACTAGAGGAGAGACAACATACATCTCATCAAAATATCGAACGAATACCAAATTCACATGACTACTAATAGCAAGGCTTCTCCCATGTCCCCAGGAACAAACGTAACTACTCACAAAGCATATTCATGTTCATAATCAGAGGGGTATTAATATGCATATAGGATATGAACATATGATCTTCCACCAATTAAACTAATTAGCATCAACTACAAGGAGTAATTAACACTACTAGCAACCCACAGGTACCAATCCCAGACATGGAGACAAGAATTGGATACAAGAGATGAACTAGGGTTTTGAGAGGAGATGGTGCTGGTGAAGATGTTGATGGAGATTGCCCTCTCCCGATGAGAGGAGCGTTGGTGATGACGATGGCGATGATTTCCCCCTCCCGAAGGGAAGTTTCCCTGGCAGAACAGCTCCGCCAGAGCCCTAGATTGGTTTCGCCAAGGTTCCGCCTCGTGGTGGCAGAGTCTCGTCCGGAAAGATGGCTTATGATTTTTTCCTCACTGAAATACTCCATATAGCAGAAGATGGCCACCGGAGGGCCACCAGGGGGCCCACGAGGTAGGGGGCGTGCCCAGGGGGTAGGGCGCGCCCCCCACCCTCATGGGCAGGGTGTGGCCCCCCTGGTGAACTTCTTGTGCTTAGTGTTTTTTATATATTTGAAAACGTCCTCCGTGAAGTTTCATGACTTTTGGAGCTGTGCAGAATAGGTCTCTAATATTTGCTCCTTTTCCAGCCCAAAATCCCAGCTGCCGGCATTCTCCCTCTTTATGTAAACCTTGTAAAATAAGAGAGAATAGGCATATGTATTGTGACATAATGTGTAATAACAGCCCATAATGCAATAAATATTGATATAAAAGCATGATGCAAAATGGACGTATCAATTCTCTTTGTCGCGGCAACCTCGTCGGTCGCCACGCTTCTTGCCGGACGCCTCAGCACCATCCTGGCCCTTCTCCTTGTCGCGCCTCTCATACTCTGCTTTCTGCTTCTCTACAAGCAGCTCAACCTGCCGGCAATTCTGGAGGTCGTGGCCCTTGGTGCAATGGATCTTGTAGTACTGCTTTTTAGAGCCTCCTAGCTTGTCGGCAGCTGCCAAGACCCGGCAGGCAGCGCACCCGGCAATTTCCTTGCCGGGGTCATCAGCCTTGGCCTTCTTGGCAGCACCGGGGTCGCTGGATGCCTCGACGGCAAGCACGGTCTTTCCTTTACGCTTCCTATTGCGACGTCAGCCCTTCTTTGCCGCACTGCCCGTGGGCAGCACGACCCCGCCTCTGGACCCAGTGGCGTGCGGCTTGTCGTCTTGGGCATGAACGACGCCGCTCGCCTGACTCCGATTGCCAGTGTGTCGTGGATGCTCAAGGGCCACGCCTCCGCACCATCCGCGGCCGCCCTGTCACCCGCCCGTGCTAGTACGGGCGGTTCGGCTCCAGATGAACTGATCGCTGTGATCGCCTTCTTCTTGGGGGCCATTGTCGGTGTCAAAACCGGCAGATCTCGGGTAGGGTGTCCCAAACTGTGTGTTTAAGGATCGATGGTAACAGGAGATAGGGGACACGTTGTTTACCCAGGTCCGGGCCCTCTTGATGGAGGTAAAACCCTACTTCCTACTTGATTGACTTTGATGAGTATAAGGGTTACAACAGTTGATCTACCACGAGATCATAATGGCTAAACCCTAGATGTCTACCCTATATGATTATGATTGCCTCTACAGGCTAAACCCTCCGGTTTATATAGACACGGAGGGGGCTAGGGTTGTACAGAGTCGGTTTACAAAAAAAAGGAATCTTCATATCCGCACGCTAAGCTTGCCTTCCACGCCAAGGAGAGTCCCAACCGGACACGGGAAAAAGCTTTCCATCTTGTATCTTCACGGCCCGTAACTCCGGCCCATGTCACATAGCCTAGACGCCCGAGAACCCAATAAGCCAGGACTCCCTCAGTAGCCCCCGAACCAGTCTTCAATGACAACGTGTCAAGTGCGCAAGTTGTCTTCGACATTGCAAGGCTGGTTCCTCCACCGAATACTTCAAAGCATCCAAACTGAGGGGCTATATTTGACCCTTACATCTCTGATCTTGGTAAGGTGAATTCTTAGAATAGCTCGGTTTTACTTAAATGCCGTACCCTTCGGCTTATGTGCTTCCGCCGCCTTAGCTTCCACGTGGCAAACGGATACGAAGGGCCCAAACGTTTTTACAGATAACCCCTAGACAGCGTACAAAAGGTGTCTATTTAAGGAGATCAAATCTTAGATACCATTCCACGCCAGGCGAGAATCCTTCAAACTTGCCCCAAGGAACCACACAACCATGGCTAACGTTCCTAGTTCTTCCTCCCGCCCCTACGGCCCCCAAAAAGGCGATTGGGAGAGCTGCTCTGTATCCCATGCCCAACTGACCAAGCTCTAGGTGCAGGGATATCTCCTCCCCGCAGATCTAGTCCCCATTCGGGCAGGATTAACATCCTTTACTGGCGAGGCCCTAGCAGAAAATTTCCTGAGTCGCTCAGAAGGGGAGCGAGTGTGCTTCGTGTCTTTTGTTTTGAGAGGCGTTGGACTTCCAATCCATCCTTTCCTTCGAGGTCTCCTGGAGTACTATGGCCTTCAACTGCACAATCTCACGCCGGGCTCCATTCTGCACATCGCGGGTTTTGTCGCTCTTTGTGAGCTGTTCCTAGGCTACGAGGCCCATTTAGAGCTATGGAAGAAGCTTTTATGCCTCGTTCCTCGCTCCCAAAAGGGATCCATATTCGAGGTGGGCGGTGCCGAAGTATGGCGGATAACCGAGACAGGATATCTGACCGGCACTCCGAAAAAGGCATCCGAGGAGTGGCCCTCGGAGTGGTTTTATATTGAAGACGTCGTCCTCTCAGACTCAATCCGACATGGCCTACCTGAATTTTCCCATGGCCCGCTAAGGAAACGCCACAGTTGGCGCCCTTGGAGCCTCGAGGAGGAAGACAGTGCAGAAGAAGGGAAGTTAATGGACAAGATAAAGGTACTCGCCCAATCCGGATTATCCATAATTGAAGTCATGGCAATTTCCATAACGCGCAGTGTCCAACCACTCCAATCCAGAGGACTCCCCATGTGGAACTACAACGGGGAGGATGATACATCCCGCTACGGGCGCAAGGGTCCGGATAATTTTACCACCCTAGCCGCCATGTTGGCCGACCTTTATAAAGGGGAGAAAGAATAATTCACTTGCCTCAAGTGCCGAGATGGCTTTTCCATGTACAACCCCCGTAGCTGGGTAAGCTTTCAATCCAACAACTCGCTCAATCTTCTTCCTGAGTCGCAATTTAGTCAATCTTAACCCGACCATTTTTACCACGAATGGAGGAAGGTCACTGCAGGGATATACAGCCCCGATCCGCAGCTAGAGGAACATATCCGGGACCTGGATCCCGGATTCGAGGAGGATCCGAATATATCCGTGGAGCTGAAGGAGGGGGTCTTTTATCAGGCGAGCTATGAAAGTGGCCATCGAAGCCGATTACCCCGGCCTTCTTCCATCTTCCCATGTAAGTGCCCAGGGAGCATCTCCTCCAAAAGAGCCTTCCCATTGTGCCTCACCCACTGCACTATCTCGTGCTTCAAAGTGACAGCGCTCGTCTCGCCATGCTACATCGGGATTGTCCCTTAAAAAGGGGACGCTGACACAAGGCGGGTCTTCAAAAAGAAAGGCGTGCAGCGATACTTTTAAGCCCCCACCTTCATCAAAAAGGTACGGTTTTCAATATTCCCGGTAGCAAGCATACCGGACTGTGACGTTTTGTGTGCGTTGTATTTCATGAAGAGCATCCACTAGACTATACCCGGAGATCCTGCCGGACATATGTCCGCCAATGCGACCCCAGACCCTGCCACTAGGGCCAGAGTCGATACCGGTGCAATGCCGAATTGTTCTCTCTCCGGTGATTCGGATCATGTGTCCGTCACCAATTCCGAAGTGGTGAGTGCCATGAACCATCGGCACCAGAGGGCAGCTATGCGGGATGCCAATTTTACTGAAGAGGCATTCAATGCCGTTAGCTCGGCAGATGCCTATATCCAAGCTGCTCGGGATGAGCTTGCTGGAGCCATTTACCAGCTTCCAAAGGATATGCGAGTAAGATCATTTTGTGTGGATTTAATAGTCCTATACCAGTAGCCCCCGAGACTTGAAAACAGTTGAAGCAACTGATTTTAAGGATCGATGCATAATCAGATACTCACGAAGAAGAACGGCATGCTATCTCGGGAGTTGGAACGGTGTCAAACCTAGGTAACTGCTGTTACTGCCGAACTAGAGAAGTCCAAGGAGGCACCGACTGGTAATGTCTCATGTTGTCCGGAAAATATAATCATGTGCTAGTCATGCCTATTTAGATGAACATTGTCTCCATTTGATGATGGCAAGATCGTTGCATCACCTAGAAGAGCAACTAAAGGCCGCGCAGGTGGACAAAGAACATGCTGAAAGGCAAGAGGCTGTTGGTCAACGCATACTGATGAATACCAGGGACGAAAAGAACAAGCTACAGGATTCCAATACTCAGCTCGGTGAAGAGCCGAAAGACATGCGAGCCCAGCTGGCAGACGCCTTGAAGGAGAACATAAAACTGAGAGGCGGCATATTCAGTATGCCTTTTAACCTACTGACATACAGTTTGCTGATGTGAATCCTGACAGGTTTTTGTGTGTAGGTGTGTTAACTGGGAGGCCCGAAGAAGAGGTGTCTGGATTTCAAGGCGACCTGCTATAAGAGTTTTCCCAAGTGCATGAATGAGCGCGGAAGGCAATGAGAAGCATTGCTAAAGCTTTATGGACAGCTGATTCTCCTCTGGGAAGTATGGAGGACCTCGTGGATTTATTCTAGGGAGCTCGGCTCCGTTTTAGGCTATGGAAGATATCGGCATGTCGAGAAGGTGCTTGGTAAGCCTGGGCCATGGTAAAAACACGGTACATCGGACTTGATCCCAATCATATGGCCTGGGTCGGACCTTGAGGATCCGACGGACACGAAATTCCAGTCAGCCTGGTGTACGACCAACTGAAGGTGGCCGCCAAGTTCTCCTAACAAGATTGTAAACTAGACAGCCTGTTAGAGGGTCAAGAGGAAGAAGAAGTTTTTTAGTCTAAGTAGTAATGTATTTTTGTCAAAAACTTGCCTCCAGCCGAATTTGTAAAATGATTGTCATGGCGACTTTCTTCTTCGACCTCCGAAAACCCTAGGTTAGGAGTGTTTCCGAATACTATACCATAGGTAAACACCAAACTATGTTCGGAAACCAGGTAGTCTGGTCATATTTGCTTGAACAGACAAGTTGTATTCAGGGAGTTATGTTATATTACATTTGATTGTAAGAAACATCTTCCAGTCAGAATAGTTCTGTTAAGGGTTCCTTTCCCTGGGCTAGCATGCGGTTCTTCATGCATACCAAAGTTGTGATGCTGAAAAATCATAGTACGCATTTCTACTCTGGGGTTTTGTAGTGCCACGAGGGCAGTTTGTCTTTTACTCACCGACCAATCATTCCCTTAAGAATGCTAGATTTTGGCTTCATCCGTCTGTGGTACATGTCTGGATGACCCGACTGTAACAATCGCAGAGGTGCTCCCTTTATGCCCTAGCCGAACAAGCGGGAACGTAGGGCATAAGCACAGGAGCCAAGCAACCCATCTTGGTAAGAACTTAAGTCATAAAGGTGCAAATAATGGTGAAGAAAAGACATATATGGATAGACGACACATATATATAGGGAGCTTGATGCTCGAAAAATAATAACAAGAATAAGCTTCTTCTGAAAAGAAGCCCCCAGGTATTGTGGGGTAAGTACATTTGAGGATGTCTACCCTTCAGGAGTACGGTTTTTCCGAACACAGGGTAGAAGTCATATAGAAACGAGGCAAAAAGGGAAAACTGTAAAAAGGAGAAACGACAGAACAAGAAAAAAGGTATATGTGCGGACTTAGGCATAGAATCTTCGGAGCCTTGTGGAATTCCATTGGATTGCCACCAAGAGATTGTCCGAAGCATTACGAAGATGATAGGCTTCTCCGGACCGTCCAGGTCGTCCTGCCGATCGAGCTCGTCTTCTCTCTCTTCATACATGCGCACTCGAGGTGAGTCATGAATAATGTCGCAAGGCAAGACTGCCTCTGCACCGTACACCATGAAAAAGGGTGTATATCCGTTCATGCGATTGGGCGTGGTCCGCAGCCCCCAGAGTACGGAATCGAGTTCTTCAACCCAGTGTTTATCTGATTCTTGAAGAGATTGCACTAGTCTGGGTTTGATTCCACTCATTATCATGCCATTAGCCCGTTTGACCTAACTGTTTGTCTGAGGGTGGTATACGGAGGCGTAATCAAGCTTGATGCCCAAGTTGGCGCACCAAGTTTTCACCTTGTTGATTGTAAAGTTAGAGCCGTTGTTAGTAATAATACTATGCGGTACACCGTAACGGTGTATGACACCGGATATGAAGTCTATCACCGGTCCGGCTTCAGTCATTTTAACTGGTTTGGCTTCTATCCACTTAGTGAACTTGTCGACCATTACCAACAAGTATTTCTTCTTATGGCTTCCCACTTAAAGAGGTCCGACCATATCTAGCCCCCAGATCGCAAAGGGCCATGTAATGGGGATTGTTCAGAGGGCAGTGGGCGGCATATGGCTTTGGTTAGTGAAAAGATGGCATCCAACACAGTGCTGCACGAGGTCTTGTGCATTTTCCCGGTTTGTGGGCCAAAAGAAACCCATGCAGAAGGCTTTACTTACAAGGGCCCGGGCTGCGGCATGATGGCCGCCAAGACTAGCGTGTATTTAAGCCAAGAGCTGCCGTCCCTTGTCTTCGGAGATACATCGTTGAATGACCTTGGTAGTACTTTTCTTGTACAGTTCTCCTTCATGAACTTTGTAGGCTTTAGAACATCGAGCGATGCCACGGGCCTCGGTCTGATCCTCAAGGAGCTCATTCCTAGTGAGGTAGGCAAGGAAATGCTCAGTCCATGGGGCAATTACAACCATTATTTCATGGGCTGATGATGTTATTTCAGTGCTTGATCCCCCGATGATATCGGGGCTGTGTTTGGAATCGGGGGGTGTGATCGGCTCCAGGTCGGTGTTCCCATTCTCGTCCTACCACACCACGGATTGCCGGAAGAGCCTTTCCACAAAGGTGTTAGGTGGGACGGGGTCGCGCTTAGCGCCCATGCGAGCAAGGATGTCCGTGGCTTGATTAATCTCTCGAGCCACGTGATGAAACTCGAGACCCTTGAATCGAGCTGATATTTGGAGTACGGCGTTGCGAGGTTGGAATCCCCGCGCACCTCAAGGCATTGTATGCCCATGGAGACATCCATCCGGAGACCATGCAATGGGGCTTCGTATTTGGCTGCATTCTTAGAGTCTGTATACAGTATTTGGAGCATGTAAGGAACTGTGTCACCTATGGGGGATGTCAAGACGACACCAGCCCCTAGTCCGGCTAACATTTTAGAGCCGTCAAAGTGCATCACCCAATTGGAATACATGCCGTACTCTTTAGGGAGTTCAGCCTTTGTCCATTCGGCGACGAAGTCAGTCAACACCTGACATTTAATGGCTCAGCGTGGTTTGTACATTATTTCAAATGGTAGGGGCTCAATGGCCCATTTGGCAATCCTGTCGGTGGCGTCCCGGTTGTTTATAATATCATTGAGTGGTACTTCATAAGCCACTGTGATTGAGCACTCTTGGATGTAGTGTCGTAGCTTGCGAGATGCCATAAAGACCGCATATGCTATCTTCTGAAAATGCAGGTATCGGGATTTGCATGGTGTAAGGACCATCGACACGTAATATACTGGTTTTTGGAGTGGGAATTTATGTCATTCCTCTTCTCGTTTGACGACGAGCACCGCACTCACCACCTAGTGAGTTGTCGATATGTAAAGAAGCATTGGTTCCCCGACATTTGGTGCAGCCAGGATGGGATTGCTTGCTAGCAAAGTTTTTATTTCCTCCATCCCGACTATTGCAGCATCCGTCCACACAAAGTGGTCGGCGCGTCGGAGGAGGCGATACGGTGGCAACGCCTTTTCTCCTAATCTGGAGATAAAGCGACTCAAGGCTGCCACGCACCCGGTTAGTTTTTGGACCTGCTAGAGGTCGGTTGGTGTTGCCAATTGTGACATGGCTCAAATTTTGGCTGGGTTTGCTTCTATTCCCCTATTGGAGACAATAAACCCAAGTAATTTGCCGGCGGGAAAGCCGAAAACGCACTTTTCCGGATTAAGCCTTATGTCATATATTCGGAGGTTGTCGAATGTGAGGCGTAAGTCACCCACCAATGATTCAACATGCTTGGTTTTGATGACTACGTCATCTACATATGCCTCCACAGCCTTGCCAATTTGTTCTTACAGGCGTGTTTGAATCATGCGTTGGTAAGTGGCGCCGGCGTTTTTGAGCCCGAAAGGCATAGTGTTGAAGCAGAAAGGCCCATACGGGGTGATGAATGTCGTTGTGGCTTGGTCGGATTCCTTCATCTTAATTTGATGGTATCCGGAGTATGCGTCGACGAAACATAGTGAATCGTGTCCCGCAGTTGCATCAATAATCTGGTCGATGCGAGGTAGTGGGAAGGGGTCCTTAGGGCAGGCCTGGTTAACGTCTCTGAAATAGACACACAGGCTCTAGGATTTATCATTCTTTGGTACAATGACCAGGTTAGCTAGCGAGTCCGGATGTTTGATCTCTATGATAAACCTGGCTTCGAGTAGTTTGGCTAGCTCCTCCCCCATAGCCTGTCATTCGGGTTCGGAAAATCGCCGGAGCATTTGCTTGACCAGCTTATATCCCTTCAGTATATTGAGACTATGTTCGGCCAGGGCGCATGGGATTCCTGGCATATCCGAGGGGTGCCAGGCGAAGATGTTTTAGTTCTCGCTCGAGAACACGCGTAATGCCGCGTCCACTATCGGGTCCAGTTGTGCCCCAATGGAAGCTCTTTTCTTGGGATCTGTCGGGTGGACTTGAAATTTGTCTATTTCGTCAGCTGGCTTGAAAGAGGTGGATTTGGGCCTTTTGTCAAGAACTACGTCATCCCTATCCACTTTGGAACGCAGTGCGGTGAGTTCCTCGGCCACTAGGGCTTCGGACAATGCTTGAAGGGCCAGGGATGTGGTTTTATTTTCGGCGTGGAGTGCTATGTCCGGGTCACTAGAGATAGTGATAACACCATTGGGCCTATGCATTTTAGTTTCATATACCTGTAATGAGGTATAACTTGAAAGCGTGTGAATGCATCTCGCCCTAACAGGGCATGATATCCGCTGTTAAAAGGAGCCACCTGGAAGATTATCTCTTCGGACCTATAGTTTTCTGGTGTGCCGAATACCACATCCAGCTTAATTTTCCCCGAGGATCCTGCTTCCCTGCTGGGAATGATTCGCATGAAGGATGTTTTGCTCTGCTCAATGCGACTCCTATCCATTTGCATTTTATTGAGTGTGTCCTCGTAGATGAGGATCAGTCCGCTGCCACCATCCATTAGAACTTTAGCGAGTCGAAAACCGTCCACAATTGGGTTGAGGACCAGAGTGGCTAGTGCCAGGACTGAGCGGGTTCTTGGTTCATCATCGGCATTGAAAGTAATTGACGTATCGTTCCAAGGGTTTATTGCTGCTACATGGCAGACTTCGGTAAGGTTGCGAAGTGCCCGTTTGCGCCGATTATTTGATGAGAAGGTCTCGAAGATTGTGAGTACTTCGGGATCGTGTTCCGAAGAGTACCTTTCTGGTGTAGTGTTGGTGAGGATACACTCGCCGCTCTTGGCCACCTGCCGGAGTATCCAACATGCCCGTAGGCTGTGTGTTGGTTCAGTGTTCAGCGTCATGTGTATTTGACAGGGCCTACCGAGCCATTCTCCGAAGACAGTTCTGTGGCCCGTAAAGGGACACTCTGTTTGTCTATGTATTCACACATGTAGTAAGTTGCCGGTTAATATAATTCTGACATGAATAATAAACATTTATCATGATATAAGGAAATATAAATAACAACTTCATTATTTCCTCTAGGGCATATTTCCTTCAGTCTCCCACTTGTACTAGAGTCAATAATCTAGATTACAAAGTGATGATTCTAACACCCATGGAGTCTTGGTGGTGATCATGTTTTGATCGTGACAGAGGCTTAGTCAACGGGTCTGCAACATTCAGATCCGTACGTATCTTGCAAATCTCTATGTCTCCCTCCTTGACTTCATCATGGATGGAATTGAAGCATTTCTTGATGTGTTTGGTTATCTTGTGAAATCTGGATTCCTTCGCCAAGGCAATTGCTCCAGAATTGTGACAAAAGATTTTCATTGGACCCAATGCACTAGGTATTACACCTAGATCGGATATGAACTCCTTCATCCAGACTCCTTCATTTGCTGCTTCCAAAGCAGCTATGTACTCTGCTTCACACGTAGATCCCTCCACTACGCTTTGCTTGGAACTACACCAACTGACAGCTCCACCATTCAATATAAATACGTATCCGGTTTGTGACTTAGAGTCATCCGGATACGACGAGCTCTTTGTCACCTCCATAAATGAGAAACATATCCTTAGTCCTTTTCAGGTATTTTAGGATGTTCTTGACCGCTGTCCATTGATCCTCTCGAGGATTACTTTGGTACCTCCCAGCAAACTAATAGCAAGGCACACATCAGGTCTGGTATACAACATTGCATACATGATAGAACCTATGGCTGAGGCATAGGGAATGACTTTCATTTTCTCTCTATCTTCTGCAGTGGTCGGGCATTGAGTCTGACTCAACTTCACACCTTGTAACACAGGCAAGAACCCTTTCTTTGACCGATCCATTTTGAACTTCTTCAAAACTTTATCAAGGTATGTGCTTTGTGAAAGTCCAATTAAGCGTCTTGATCTATCTCTATAGATCTTGATGCCCAATATATAAGCAGCTTCACCGAGGTCTTCAATTGAAAAATTCTTATTCATGTATCCTTTTATGCTATTAAGAAATTTAGTATAATTTTTGATCATCAATATGTCATCCACATATAGTATCAGAAATGCTACACAGCACCCACTCACTTTCTTGTAAATACATGCTTATCAAAAAGTCTGTATAAAACCATATGCTTTGATCACACTATCAAAGCATATATTCCAACCAGTCCATAAATGGATCACTGGAGCTTGCTCACTTGGTTAGCACCTTTAAGATCGACAAAACCTTCTGGTTGCATCATATAAAACTTTTCTTTAAGATATCCATTAAGGAATGCAGTTCTGACATCCATTTGCCAGATGTCATTTGATAGACTTAAGCGTCGCTAAGGGTGAGAAGGTCTCATCATAGTCAACTCCTTAAACTTGTCGAAAACCATTCACAACAAGTCAAGCTTTGTAGACAGTAACATTACCGTCAGCGTTAGACTTCTTCTTGACGATACATTTATTCTCTATGGCATGCCGATCATCGGGCAAGTCAACCAAAGTCCACACTTTGTTCTCATACATGGATCCCATCTCAGATTTCAGGCCCTCAAGCATTTTTGTGGCATCTGGGCTCATTATCGCTTCCTCATAGTTCGTAGGTTCATCATGGTCAAGTAACATGACCTCCAGAACAGGATTACCGCACCACTCTGGTGCAGACCTTACTCTGGTTGACCTACGGGGTTCAGTAGTAACTTGATCTAAAGTTTCATGATCATCATCATTAGCTTCCTCACTGATTGGTGTAGGAATCACTGGAACTGATTTATGTGAAGAACTACTTTCCAATTCGGGAGAAGGTACAATTACCTCATGAAGTTCTACTTTCCTGCCACTCACTTCTTTCGAGAGAAACTCCTTCTCTAGAAAGGATCCATTCTTAGCAATGAAGATCTTGCCTTCGGATTTGTGATAGAAGGTGTACCCAACAGTCTCCTTTGGGTATCCTGTGAAGACACATTTCTCCGATTTGCGTTCGAGCTTATCAGGTTAAAGCCTTTTCACATAAGCATCGCAGCCCCAAACTTTAAGAAACGACAACTTTGTTTTCTTGCCAAACCACAGTTCATATGGTGTCGTCTGAACGGATTTAGATGGTGTCCTATTTAACGTTAATGCATCCGTCTCCAAAGCATAACCCCAAAACGATACCGGTAAATCAGTAAGAGACATCATAGATCGCACCATATCTAATCAAGTGCGGTTACGACGTTTGGACACACCATTATGTTGTGGTGTTCCAGGTGGCGTGAGTTGCGAAACTATTCCGCATTGTTTCAAATGAAGACCAAACTCATAACTCAAATATTCACCTCCATGATCAGATCGTAGAAACTTTATTTTCTTGTTACGATGATTTTCTACTTCGCTCTGAAATTCTTTGTACTTTTCAACTGTTTCAGATTTATGTTTCATCAAGTAGATATACCCATATCTGCTCAAATCATCTGTGAAGGTGAGAAAATAACGATACCCACCGCGAGCCTCAACACTCATCGGAACGCATAAATTGGTATGTATTATTTCCAACAAGTCTGTTGCTCGCTCCATTGTTCCGGAGAACGGAATCTTAGTCGTCTTGCCCATGAGGCATGGTTCGCAAGCATCAAGTGGTTCCAAAAGTCCATCGGCATGGAGTTTCTTCATGCGCTTTAAACCAATATGACCTAAAGATAAGTGCCACAAATAAGTTGCACTATCATTATTAACCTTGTATCTTTTGGCTTCAATCTTATGAATATGTGTATCACTACAATCGGGACTTACCATAAAAGATATTACTCATATAAATAGAACAACCATTATTATCTGATTTAAATGAATAACCCTCTCGCATAAAACAAGATCCAAATATAATGTTCATGCTCAACGCTGGCACCAAATAACAATTTTTAGGTCTAAAACTAATCCTGACGGTAGATGTAGAGGTAGCGTGCCGACGGCAATCACATCGACTTTGGAACCATTTCCCATGCGCATCGTCACCTCGTCCTTAGCCAATCTTCATTTAATCCGTAGCCCCTATTTCGAGTTGCGAACATGAGCAACAAAACCAGTATCAAATACCCAGGCACTACTACGAGCATTAGTAAGATACACATCAATAACATGTATATCAAATATACCTTTCACTTTGCCATCCTTCTTATCCGCCAAATACTTGGGGCAGTTCCGCTTCTAGTGACCAGTCCCTTTGCAGTAGAAGCACTCAGTCTCAGGCTTAGGTCCAGACTTGGGCTTCTTCACTTGAGCAGCAACTTGGTTGTCGTTCTTCTTGAAGTTCCCCTTCTTCCCTTTGGCCTTTTTCTTGAAACTACTGGTCTTGTTAACCATCAACACTTGATGCTCCTTCTTGATTTCTACCTCCGCAGCCTTTGGCATCGCGAAGAGCTCGAGAATTGTCTTATCCATCCCTTGCATATTATAGTTCATCACGAAGCTTTCGTAGCTTGGTGGCAGTGATTGAAGAACTCTGTCAGTGACACTATCATCAGGAAGATTAACTCCCAGTTGAGTCAAGTGGTTGTGGTACCCAGAGATTCTGAGTATATGTTCACTGACAGAACTATTCTCCTCCATCTTGCAGCTGTGGAACTTATTGGAGACTTCATATCTCTCAATCCGAGAATTTGCTTGAAATATTAACTTCAACTCCTAGAACATCTTATATGCTCCATTACATTCAAAACGTTGTTGATGTCTCGGTTCTAAGCCGTAAAGCATGGCACACTGAACTATCGAGTAGTCATCAGCTTTGCTCTGCTAGACGTTCATAATGTCCGGAGTTGCTGCTGTAGCGGGTTTTGCACCTAGCGGTGCTTCCAGGACGTAATTCTTCTGTGCAGCAATGAGGATAATCCTCAAGTTACAGACCCAGTCCGTGTAGTTGCTACCATCATCTTTCAACTCAGCTTTCTCTAGGAACGCAAAAAATTCAAGGGAATGGTAGCATTGCCATTGATCTACAACAACATAGACATGCAAAATACTATCAGGTACTAAGTTCATGATAAAATAAAGTTCAATTAATCATATTACTTAAGAACTCCCACTTAGATAGACATCTCTCTAGTCATCTAGATGATCTAGTGATCCATATCAACTAAACCATGTCTGGTCATCACGTGAGATGGAGTAGTTTTCAATGGTGAACATCACTATGTTGATAATATCTACTATATGATTCATGTTTGACCTTTCGATCTCAGTGTTCCGAGGCCATATCGGCATATGCTAGGCTCTTCAAGTTTAACCCGAGTATTCTGCGTGTGCAAAACTGGCTTGCACCCGTTGTAGGTGAACGTAGAGCTTATCACACCTGATTATCACATGGTCTCTCGGCATGACGAACTGTAGCAACGGTGCATACTCATGGGAGAACACTTATACCTTGAAATTTAGTGAGAGCTCATCTTATAATGCTATCGTCATACTAAGCAAAATAAGATGCATAAAGGATAAACATCACATGCAATCAAAATAAGTGATATGATATGGCCATCATCATCTTGTGCCTTTGATCTCCATCTCCAAAGCACCGTCATGATCACAATCGTCACCGTATTGACACCTTGATCTCCATTGTAGCATCCTTGTCGTCTCGCTAACTATTGCTTCTACGACTGTCGCTACCGCTTAGTGATAAAGTAAAGCAATTGCATGCCGATTGCATTTCATACAATAAAGCGACAACCATAAGGCTCCTGCCATTTGATACATCCATCTTGCATCATGTTTTCTTACTGTTATTTATAATGTTTTTATCCATAATAATGCTTTTGGGAGTAATTCTAATGCCTTTTCTCTCATAATTTGCAAGGAACACATCAAGAGGGAGAATTCCGGCAGCTGGAAATCTAGACCTGGAAAAGCTACATCAGGCCACCTATTCTGCACAACTCCAAATGATATGAACTTTACGGAGAATTTTTATGGATTATTTAAGAAATACTGGAGCCAATAAACACCAGAGGGGGGCCACCACGTGGGCACAACCCACCTGGCGTGGTAGGCTCCCCAGGCGCGCCCTAGTGGGTTGTGGCCTCCTTGGCACACCTTCGGGGCCCATCTTCTGGTATATAAGTCATTTTGACCTAGAAAAAAAATCAGAGGAGGACTTTCGAGATGAAGCACCGCCGCCTTGAGGCGGAACTTGGGCATGACCACTTTTTCCCTCGGGCGGAGCGATTCCGCCGGGGGAACTTCCCTCCCAGAGGGGGAAATTATCGTCATCATCATCACCAACAACTCTCCTATCTTGGGGAGGGTAATCTGCATCAACATCTTCAACAGCACCATCTCCTCTCAAACCCTAGTTCATCTCTTGTCTTCAATCTTGTTACCGGAACTATCGATTGGTGCTTGTGGGTGACTAGTAGTGTTGATTACATCTTGTAGTTGATTACTATATGGTTTATTCGGTGGAAGATTGTATGTTCAGATACATTATGCTATTTAATACTCCTTTGATCATGAACATGTATATTATTTGTGAGTAGTCACTCTTGTTGTTGAGGTCACGAGAGAAATCATGTTGCAAGTAATCATGTGTACTTGATATGTGTTTGATATTTTGATAGTATGCTTGTTGTTATAACCTTAGTGGTGTCATGTGAATGTCGACTACATGACACTTCACTATATTTGGGCCTAGGGGAATGCATTGTGGAGTAGCAAATAGATGGTGTGCGTTGCAAGAGTGCATAGTTGTGGATGCTTGCGGGAGGGTTAATGATAAGTAGGAGGTTTCTTCAAGTAAGAACAGCACCTAAGCACCGGTCCACCCACATATCTAATTAGCAAGGTAGAGAACACAAATCAAACCAACGTGATGAAAGTGACTAGATGAAATTCCAGTGTACCCTCAAGAACGCTTTGCTTATCATAAGAGACTGTTTTGGCCCGACCATTGCCTCAAAAGGATTGCGCTGCCTTGCTGCACTTTTGTTACTATTATCGTTACTTGCTTGTTACAAATTATCTTGCTATCAAACTACTCCGCTACTTACAATTTCATTACTTGCTAACAATACCTTACTAGAAACTACTTGTCATTTCCTTCTGCTCCTCGTTGGGTTCGACACTCTTACTTATCAAAAAGAGCTACAATTGATCCCCTATACTTGCAGGTCATCAAGGCTATTTTCTTGCACCGTTGCCGGGGAGTGGAGCGCCTTTGGTAAGTGGAATTTGGTAAGGAAACATTTATATAGTGTGCTGAAATTTATTGTCACTCGTTACTATGGAAAACAATTCTTTGAGGAGTTCGTTCGAGGTATCTTCACCTTGTCCGGAATCACAATTAGCTACCCCTCAACCTACTGCACCTACTGAAAATATTGAATATGAAATTCCTTCGGGTAAGATAGAACAACTGCAGGAGATGGAACTGAACATCCTGATATGCACTTGATATATGTGGAATAAATTTGTGGTTTGTTTAAACTTGCAGGTTTACTCGGAGATGAAGTTATGTGAAAGGTTTTCCCTTTATCTTTGAAGGGAAAAGCATTGGCATGGTATATGCTATGTTATGGTATTGGATCATGGAATTGGAATTGTTCGAAATTGGAGTTCCACCAAGACTTTTATCCTATGCGTCTAGTTCATCGGAATTATATATATAATTTTTAGCCTTGTGGAGGAGAAAGTATCGCTCTAGCTTGGGGGGGGCTTAATTCAATGTTATATTCATGCCCCAATCATGAGATCCCAAGAGAAATTATTATCCAAAATTTTTATGGTCGGCTTTCTGTGAAGAGTCAGGTATTAAACTTAAGTATGATTGTGTTAAATCTTTTATGGATACCGATGCTTTTCAAAACTTTAGCACTAAATATGGACTTGACTCTGAGATAGTAGCCTCCTTTTGTGAATCATTTGCTACTCATGTTGAATTCCCTAAGGAGAAGTGGTTTAAATATCACCCACCTATTAAAGAAGAAATTAAAGAACAAGTACCAATTGAATAAGAAACTACACTTTATAATGTTGATCTAGTTGTTCCTTGTGCTTATATTGAGAAACCACCTTTCCCTTTTAGGATTAATGAACATGCTAAAGTTTCAACTGTGGTTAACAAAATCTATATTAGAACACCTAAACCTGATGAACAAATTAAAGTTGAACCTAGTATTGCTATGGTTAAAGATCTCTTAGAAGAAGCTATGGATGGGCATGTTATTTACTTTTGTGAAGAAGCTGCTAGAATTGCTAAACTAGATAAAAGAGATAAACATAGACCTATTGTTGGCATGCCTGTTATTTTAGTTAAAATAGGAGATCACTGTTATCATGGTTTATGTGACATGGGTGCTAGTGTGAGTGTTATTCCTTACACTTTATATGAATAAATCATGAAATAATTAGAACCTGCTGAGATAGAAAAATAGATGTTACTATTAAACTTGCTAATAGAGACACCATAACACCAATTGGGATTGTTACAGATGTTGACGTCTTGTGTGGGTGAATAAAATACCCTATTGATTTTCTTGTTCTTGGTTCCCCACAAGATGACTTTTGTCCCATTATCTTTGGTAGACCTTTCTTGAATATAGTTAATGCTAAGATAGATTGTAAGAAACAAACCATTGTTGTTAGATTTGGTAATGAGTCTCATGAGTTTAACTTTTCCATCTTTAGTAGAAATCATGATGAAAAAGAATTTCCTAGTAAGGATGAATTGATTGGTCTTGCTTCTATTTCTCTTCCACCTACTAATCGTTTAGAACAATATTTGCTAGACCATGAAAATGATTTTCATATGCATGAAAGAAATGAAATAGATAAGGTTTTCTTTGAACAACGTCCTCTGCTTAAACACAATTTGCCTATTGAAACTCTGGGAGGTCCTCGTCCACCTAAAGGTAATCATATGTTTGAATTAAAACAATTGCTAGACACTGTGAAATATGCTTATCTCAATGAAAAAAAGATATATCCTGTTATTATTAGTGCTAACCTTTCAGAACATGAAGAAGAAAGATTATTGAAAGTTCTAAGGAAGCACCGGGCTGCTATTGGATATACTTTTGATGATTTCAAGGTCATTAGTCCCACTCTATATCAGCACAAAATTAATATGGAACCTAATGCTAAACCCGATGTTGATCACCAATGTCGATTGAATCCAAAAATGAAACAAGTGGTAAGAATGGAAATCTTAAAACTTATGGAAGCAGGTATAATATATCCTATCTCTTATAGTAGATGGGTAAGTCCCGTTCATTGTGCCCCTAATAAAGGAGGTATTATTGTTGTTCCTAATGATAAAAATGAACTTATTCCACAAAGAATTGTTACAGACTATAGAATGGTAATTGATTACAGAAAATTAAACAAAGCAACTAGAAAAGCTCATTACCCCTTGCCTTTTATTGATCAAATGCTTGAAATATTATCTAAGCACACACACTTTAGCTTTCTAGATGGATGTTCTGGCTTTTCACAAATACCTGTCTCTCAACCTAATCAAGAAAACACTACTTTTACTTGTCACTTTGGAACCTACTTTTACTTGTCACTTTGGAACCTATACTTTGGAGCCTATGCTACCTTTCAAATATGTATGACTGCTATATTCTCGGACTTTTGTAAAAAGATTGTTGAGGTTTTCATGGATGACTTTTCTGTTTATGGGAAGTATTTTGATGATTGTTTAAGCAATCTTGAGCGAGTTTTGCAGAGATTTGAACAAACAAATCTTGTCTTGAATTGGGAGAAGTGCCATTTTATGGTTAATGAAGGCATTGTCTTGAGTCATAAATTTTTTGAAAGATGTACTGAAGTGGACCAAGCTAAGGTTGACGCAATTGAGAAAATGCCATGTCCTAAGGACATCAAATGTATTCGTAGTTTCCTTGGTCATGCTAGTTTCTATAGGAGATTTATCAAAGACTTTTCTAAAATTTCTAGGCCTCTTAATAATCTTTTGCAAAAGGATATTCCTTTTGTTTTTGATGATGATTGTTTAGAAGCCTTTGAAACACTCAAGAAAGCCTTAATATCTGCACCTATTGTTCAACCACCTGATTGGAACTGGCCTTTCAAAATTATGTGTGATGCTAGTGATTATGGTGTTGGTGATATTCTAGGACAAAGAGTTGATAAGAAACTTAATGTTATTCATTATGCTAGTAAAACTCTAGACAGTGCTCAAAGAAATTATGCTACTAGTGAAAAAGAATTCCTAGCGGTGGTGTTTGCTTGTGATAAATTTAGACCTTATATTGTTGATTACAAAGTAACTGTTCACATAGACAATGCTGCTATTAAATATCTTATGGAAAAGAAAGATGCTAAACCTATACTTATTCGTTGGGTTCTCTTGTTACAAGAATTTAATTTAGATATCATTGATAGAAAAGGAGCTGAGAACCCTTAGCTGATGATTTTTCTAGGCTTGAAAATGTGCTAGATGACCCACTACCTATTGATGATTGTTCTCCTGATGAGCAGTTAGCTGCAATAAATGTTGCTAATGGCACTCCTTGGTGTGTTGATTATGCTAATTACATTGTTGCTAAATATTTACTACCTAGCTTTACATGACAGAAAAACAAAAAATTCTTCGATGATTTAAGACATTACCTTTGGGATGACCCACATCTTTATAAAGAAGGAGTAGATGGTATTATTAGGCATTGTGTACCAGACCATGAACAGGGACAAATCCTACGGAAATGTCACTCCCAGGCTGGAGATAGAACTGCTCACAAGGTACTGCAATCTGGATTCTATTGGCCTACTCTCTTGAAGGATGCCCGTAAGTTTGTCTCTTCTTGTGATGAATGTCAAAGAATAGGTAATATTAGTAAGCGTCAAGAAATGCCTATCAATTATTCACTTGCTGTTGAACCAATTGATGTTTGTAGATTTGATTATATGGGACCTTTCCCTTCCTCTAATGGGTATACACATATTTTGGTTGATGTTGATTATGTTACTAAATGGGTAGGAGCTATTCCAACTAGTAGTGCTGATCACAACACCTCTATGAACTTTAGGAAGTTATTTTCCCAAGGTTTGGAGTCCCTATATATTTAATGACTGATGGTGGTTCACACTTTATTCATGGTACTTTTCATAAAATGCTTGCTAAATATGATGTTAATCATAGAATTGCATAACCCTATCATCATCAGTCTAGTGGTCAAGTTGAACTTAGCAACATAGAAATAAAATTAATTTTGCAAAAGACTGTTAATAGGTCTAGGAAGAATTGGTGTAAGAAATTAGATGATGCACTTTGGGCTTATAGAACAACATATAAAAATCCTATGGGTATGTCTCCTTATAAAATGGTTTATGGACAAGCTTGTCATTTGCCTCTTGAGTTAGAACATAAAGCATATCGGGAAGTTAAAGAACTCAATTATGATTTCAAACTTGCTGGTGAAAAGAGGTTATTTGATATCAGATTCTTAGATGAATGGATAACCCAAGCTTATGAAAATGCAAAGTTATTGAAAGAAAAAGTTAAAAGATGGCATGAAAAAAGAATTCAAAAGCGTGAGTTTAAAGTTGGAGAATATGTTCTTTTGTACAACTCTCATTTTAGATTTTTTGCAGGAAAGCTCCTCTTGAAATTGGAAGGCCCATACATCATCGAGGAGGTTTACCGGTCTGGAGCCATCAAAATAAATAACTCCGACGGTACTAACCCAAAGGTTGTCAATGGGCAATGAAAAAAACATTATATCTCAGGTACGCCTATTAATGTTGAAAGTAATATTATCCAAACCATGACACCATAAGAACACATACACGAGTCTTTCCGGAACACTTCAAAATTGTGAAAATAAAGAGGTACATGATAGGGTAAGTAAACGGACTCTTAAAAATCCGCCAAAATATTTTTTATCAGTTTTGGAATATTTTAAAATTTTGGAAATAAAGAAATTTCTAGGAAGCGTCCCCAGGTGGGCACAAGACACCAGGGCACGCCAGGCTTGCCTGGCGCGCCCAGGTGGGTTGTGCCCACCTAGGACACCTTCCGTACTCCGTTTTTCTACCATATACTTGTCCTCCTGTATAAAAAATCTATATATACTTACCAAACCTGTTGATCACCGTATCGTGAAGAAATCCTCTATTCTCTTTTCTTGTTGTTTCCCGAACCTGTTGATGACCGAATATGTCGTCCCAAGACTCTGATGGTGAGAGCTATGTCTCACATCTCATTGCTGACCCAAAGACCTATGGGGACCTGTCTCCTTGTGGTCAAACTACGGATGACGAGGATGATGCTCACTTGATGAGGATTGATGATTCAAGCTCGGAGCAGGAGGATGTTCCTCTACCTTAACCCGGGGATATGCAAAAAAAATTCAAGAAGTCCAGTCTTCCTAAGAGAGCTAACCAGTCTAATAACCGATTTATCCCTTCTCATTTTCAACAAAAAAGAAAAGGAGATTTATGTGACAAGATCTTGAAGCTGGAGTTGGAGGTCACTGATTTAAAAAGGAAACTGCTCTCCTCAACTACAATATGAAAAAGTTGAAGCCATAGTTATCATCACCACCATCATCTTCTTCACTACCAAAAGAAAATTGAGTATCGGGTATGGGCACTCCCCTTAGCTTCCGCCAAGCTTGGGGGAGGTACCCCGGTATCGTATCATCCCACTATCTTTTTGCTTTTACTTATTTTAGTTCGATCATTTTCTTTTAGATGAAATAAAGTTTAGTTCGATCCTTTCTTCTTTGAGAGTTTGCTTAATGATCTATTCTTGTAATCGTGTACAAGTTACATAATAAAGTTATTTTGAGTTTTTGGTTTCTTTACTTTCATGTTGCAAATGAAGAAAGAAAATGAGAAAGGAAATAAACAATGAAAATATTATATACTAATCCTATGGTAGGTGATAGCAAGACATAAGGAAAAGTATAAGTAGAAAATTTTACTAGAGATTGACAAACATAGCATTAGTCAATGATGCAACTCATGAAAGAATCAATAAAAGGGAAGAGAAGATTCACATATAGATATACTATCCTAGAAATCTTTTGTGATTGTGAGCCCTCATCAAAATATTATATGACAAAATTGTTGACGTTGGACAAGGAAGACAACTTAATGGTTTATGGTTGTTTATATTCACATAGAAGTCATATTGTCATAGATCCTTTACACATATGATGTTTGCCCCCTATATTTGCTAGCCAAAAATGCCGTACTAAGTAGAGATACTACTTGTGAATCCAAAAACCCTTAAAGCCAAATCTTTTTCAAGTGTCCACCATACCTACCTAGGGATTGAGCAAGATCCCTCAATTAAGTTGTCATCGGTGAAAAAAGGAAATGAAAATTGCTTCTAAAAGTGTGAGATCATTTAGTGTAAGAGAAAATTGAGCATTGTAAGAACTTGGTTGACAAAGAATAAAAGTGACAGACTGAATAATAAATGTTGTCATCTTAAGGGGCAATACAACATGACGTTCTCTTGCACTAAGGAATTGAGCATACAAACAAATAAGTGCATGGCAACCTATGCTTCCCTCTACGAAGGGCCTATCTTTTACTTTTATGCAAAGAGTCAAAGTTTTTCTCTCCATTCCTTTTATTTTTATATTTTGGCAAGCATCATGTGGTGAGGAATGATCTATGCACATATGTCCATAAAAATTCTCTATAAATACTGGAGCCAATAAAAACCAGAGGGGGGCCACCAGGTGGGCACAACCCACCTGGGAACGCTAGGCCCCCCAGGCGTGCCCTGGTGGGTTGTGACCTCGTCGGCGCACCTCCGGTGCTCATATTGTGGTATATAAGTCATTTTGACCTAGAAAAAAATTAGAAGAGGACTTTCAGGAGGAAGCACCGCTGCCTCGCGGCGGAACGTGGGCAGCAGCACTTTTGCCCTCCGGCGGAGCGATTTCGCTGGGGGAACTTCCCTCCTGTAGGGGGAAATCATCGTCATAATCATCACCAACAACTCTCCCATCTTGGGCATGGAAATCTCCATCGACATATACAACAGCACCATCTCCTCTCAAACCCTAGTTCATCTCCGATGTTCAATCTTGTTACCAGAACTATAGATTGGTACTTGTGGGTTACTAGTAGTGTTGATTACATATTGTAGTTGATTACTATATGGTTTATTTGGTGGAAGATTATATGTTCAGATCCATTATGCTATTTAATACTCCTATGATCATGAACATGTTTATTATTTGTGAGTAGTTACTCTTGTTCTTGAGGTCACAGGAGAAATCATGTTGCAAGTAATCATGTGAACTTGATATGTGTTTGATATTTTGATAGTATGTATGTTGTTATTCTCTTAGTGGTGTCATGTGAACGTCGACTACATGACACTTCACCATATTTGGGCCTAAGGGAATGCATTGTGGAGTAGAGAATAGATGGTGGGTTGCGAGAGTGACAGAAGCTTAAACCCTAGTTTATGCTCTATTTCGTAAGAGACCGATTGGATTCAAAAGTTTAATGCTATGGTTAGAATTTATTCTTAATACTTTTCTCGTAGTTGCGGATGCTTGTGGGAGGGTTAATCATAAGTAGGAGGTTTGTTCAAGTAAGAACAACACCTAAGCACCGGTCCACCCACATATCAAATTATCAAAGTAGAGAACACAAATCAAACCAACATGACGAAAGTGACTAGATGAAATTCCCGTGTACCATCAAGAACGCTTTGCTTATCATAAGAGACCATTTTGGCCTGTCCTTTGCCTCAAAAGGATTGGGCTACCTTGCTGCACTTTTGTTACTATTCTCATTACTTTCTCATTACAAATTATCTTGCTATCAAACTAATCCACTGCTTACAATTTCAGCACTTGCAGACAATACCTTACCGGAAACTACATGTCATTCCTTCTGCTCCTCGTTGGGTTCGACGCTCTTACTTATCAAAAATTGATACAATTGATCCCCTATACTTGTGGGTCATCACCAGTTGCCAATAACTTCTAAAAAACATGATCATCTCATACAACAATTTATATCTCATCACGTCTTCACCATATCACATCACAACATGCCCTGCAAAAACAAGTTAGACGGCCTCTACTTTGTTGTTGCAAGTTTCACGTGGCTGCTTCGGGCTTCTAGCAAGAACCGTTCTTACCTATGCATCAAAACCACAATGATTTTCCGTCAAGTGTGTTGTTTTAAGCTTCAACAAGGACCGGGCGTAGTCAAATTCGATTCAACTAAAGTTGGAGAAACAGACACCCGCCAGCCACCTGTGTGCAAAGCACATTGGTAGAACCAGTCTCATGAATGCGGTCATGTAATGTCGGTCTAGGCCGCTTCATCCAACAATACCGCCGAATCAAAGTAAGACGTTGCTGGTAAGCAGTATGACTATTATTGCCCAGAACTCATTGTGTTCTACTCGTGCATACATCTACGCATAGACCTGGCTCGGATGCCATTGTTGGGGAACGCAGTATTTCAAAAAAATATCCTATGATCACGTAAGATCTATCTAGCAGATGCATAGCAACGAGAGGGGAGAGTGTGTCCACGTACCCTTGTAGAAGGAAAGCGGAAGCGTTTAGTAACATGGTTGATGTAGTCGAACGTCCTCGCGATCCAACCGATCCAAGCACCGAACATACGGCACCTCCATGTTCACCACACGTTCAGCTCGATGACGTCCCTCGGTCTCTTGATCCAGTTGAGGATGAGGGAGAGTTTCATTAGCACGATGGCGTGGCGACGGTGATGATGAAGTTACCGGCGCAGGGCTTCTCCTAAGCACTGCGACGATATGATCGAGGTGGTAAAATATGGAGGGGGGCACCGCACATGGCTAAGACAATTGATCTTGTGTGTTCTAGGGTGCCCCTTGCCCCCGTATATAAAGGAGGGGAGGGGGAGGGCGGCCGGCCCCTGTAGGGCGCACCAGGAGAGAGGAGTCCTACTAGGACTCCAAGTCCTACTAGGATCCACCTGGAGGAAGGGGGAAGAAGGAAGCGAGAGGGAAAGGGGAAGGAAAGGGGGGCGCCGCCCCCTTCCCCTAGTACAATTCAGACCCAAGGGGGGCGGCCAGCCCCTTGTGGCCCTTGTCTATCCCCACTAAGGACCGTGAAGGCCCATTAGTTCCCTCGGGGGGTTTCGATAACCCTCCGGCACTTTGATAATTACCCGGTACCTCTCAGAACTCATCCGGTGTCCAAATAACATCGTCCAATATATCAATCTTTGTGTCTCGAACATTTCGAGACTCCTCGTCATGTACATGATATCATCCGGGACTCCGAAAAAACCTTGGTCATCAAATCATATAACTCATAATACAAATCGTCATCGAACGTTTAAGCGTGCGGACCCTACGGGTTCGCGAACTATGTAGACATGACCGAGACACATCTCCGGTCAATGGCCGATAGCAGAAAATGGATGCTCATATTGGCTCCTACATATTCTACAAAGATCTTTATCGGTCAAACCCCATAACAACATACGTTGTTCCCTTTGTCATCAACATGTTACTTGCCCGAGATTCGAGCGTCGGTATCACCATACCTAGTTGAATCTCGTTACCGGCAAGTCTCTTTACTCGTTCCATAATGCATCATCCCGTGACTAACTCATTAGTCACATTGCTTGCAAGGCTCATAGTGATGTGCATTACCGAGAGGGCCTAGAGATACCTCTCCGATACATGGAGTGACAAATCCTAATATCGATCTATGCCAACTCAACGAACACCATCGGAGACACCTGTAGAGCATCTTTATTATCACCCAGTTACGTTGTGACGTTTGATAGCACACAAGGTGTTCCTCCATTATCTGGTAGTTGCATAATCTGATAGTCAGAGGACACATGTATAAGTCATGAAGAAAGCAATAGTATAAAACTAAACGATCATTATCCTAAGCTAACGGATGAGTCTTGTCCATCACATCATGCTCTAATGATGTGATCCTATTCATCAAATGACAACACATGTCTATGGTCAGGTAACTTAACCATCTTTGATTAATGAGCTAGTCTAGTAGAGGCATACCAGGGACACTCTGTTTGTCTATGTATTCACACATGTACTAAGTTTCCGGTTAATACAATTCTAGCATGAATAATAAACATTTATCATCATATAAGGAAATATAAATAACAACTTTATTATTGCCTCTAGGGCATATTTCCTTCAGCATGTGGAGGCCACTCAGGACCGGTCTCCGTTGTGGCGGGGCGAAGCGTGATCAATGTCTAGACTGAATCCTGGTCTCCAACGGCCGGGTTGACCTCGAGGCTGGGGGTCGGGCTTGTGGCTGGATAAGCAGGATAGACCGAGGACAAAACCTGGTCTTCGGATACTATCTTTGTATTGGGGATCAAAGCCAAGTGTGTGAGGGGGAGTTAGGCCAGGGATGATTTCTGATTTCCGGATATCGACCCGTCAATGGGAATCAAGGCCAGACCTGTGTCATGAGGAGAGGGTTCAGCCGAGAGTGACTATTGGCGTCCGAACACCTCTTTTGCACCGAGGCCTAAAGCTAGGTCTTTGGCGGTCATCATTGGCGTCGTGGATTTCTGTTCTCCAAAAATGGTGGAGCTTTTCGAGCTCGAGGCCGGTGGGTGGGTTGAGGCCTATCCGTAGATCGGATCGGGAGAAAGTTCCGGAGTAGACACTTCGGGGCCCACGAGGGTAGCAGGTGAGGGTGCAAATCCAGCGAAGACCAGATTGCCTCGAGCATCCACGATGTACTCCAATTTGTCGAATCTAATCCGGTGCTCGGGGGCAAAATTGTTCATTTGGTCTAGATGACTAGTCGGGTTGGCGTGCAGCATGATGCTGCCAAACGCGGAGAGCTGGCCGGGGACAAATAGGTCCCCGGAGTAGACGCCATCTCCCATGATTAGGCGAACCATCGATCCTTCGATGACCCAACAGCGGAACTCTCAATAAAAGCACCAATATTGGTGTCAAAACCAGTGGATCTTGGGTACGGGGTCCCGATCTGTGGATTAAGGATCAATGGGTATTAGGGGACGAAGAACATGGTTTTTACCCAGGTTTGGTCCTTCCCTAGGAGGTAAAACCCTACGTCCTGCTTGATTGTATTTGATGTGTATGATATGGTCATAGAGTCGATCTACCGCGAGATTAGGCGAGCTAAACCCTAGGTAAAGGGGGATTGGATGTTGCTCTGACCCTAAAGACCAAAGCCCTCCCGTTTATATAGAGATCAGTAGGTTTAGGGTTATAGATGATCGCTTACAATAAAGGAAAGATCACACTACTAGGGAAAAGCCTAGCAGTAGCGCGGTTAAATACTTATCAGTAGCGCGGGTGGTCGCCCTACTGATACGGCGCTACAGCTAATGCTTATCAGTAGCGCGGTTTGACCCGCGCTACTTCTATCTAGGGATAGCAACAACGTTGGTCTGCAACGAGCGCTGCTCCTAATAGCTGCAGCGCCCTTGAACAAAGAGCGCTATTGCTAAGAACTCGCTGCTGCTAAAGCCATACCTTGTGCTGCTATTATTAGTTTTTGAATTTTTTTCTGCTCCATATTTTCTGCTGCTGAATTTTGTTTAGGGCTTTATACAATAATCTCTAGCATATCATACACATACAAATGTAATCGTAACATATACATACAAATAGTCTCATCAAATCATGTCATCATCATAATCATCATCCAACACAAAGTGGTCTCTTGTCATCATCTCGAAAATAGCAATACAAGTCTTGAATACTTGCAACTACATCGTCATCCATCTAAACAATGATATACGCGAGAAGAGCTATCACTATGAGTGAGAGCGAAACTATGCAGTACATGAGATGGCGGTTAAAAGTCCTCTCTCACGCTAGCATGAACCTCAAGTAACTAGCTTCTGGTTCTTGACTGCTTTTGAAGCCTTTATGGCTGGCGCACGAGACCCCATCCACTTGTGCCTGACACTCAGGCCACTCGTCCTACACTCCTGGAACCTTCCCTTTGTGCACGCCATAGCACTGCTTATTCGCCATCAAGAATCTTGGTACCTATTAGAGAAGCATCTTCTTCAATAGAATGTATAATCATATGCAACAAAATATACTATAGAAACACGAAAAAGAAAGGGTTAGCAACTAGATGCAACATATAGTACGCAAACTAATCAACTAGAGGTACGCGGGTCATCGTACCCAAACTAACAAAGTAGCATTACGCAAGTTCTGCAGGGACCGTGGACATCACAAAGTTTCATCACTACAGAAAGTATACAACTTCAACCGAAACATATCATCATCATCATCGGCATCGTAAATCACTAGAGGTTCCATCCTTCCATATCATCAAGGACGGACCCTAGCTTCTTGAACGACATGAGGTCCTGACATTGCATGCGTCCGTGATTTCGGCAGTCATCTCGTGATATATGGCGGTGGTGGAACACCCCCTTCTCATCGATGACTTCTTTCCTGGTGATCGTCGCAATGTCCCTCTGGATGCGAAAGAAGTCATCTCTAAGTTTATAATCTGCTTCTCCATGAGATTCTACCCACCTGCGGATATGATCATCTTTTTTGCTTTTCATGCGAAGCTTTTGGTGATCTATGCTGAAATCAATCATGAGATGGAGGAGGTAGAATCCATCTTTCTTGCTTGGTTTTGGGACATGGACACAACAGAAGTTAGTATATGCGAGAAACCCAACTTCTAGTTCCTTTGTTTCCTGATCTATAGGTGGCCGCACCTAATGCTGAAGCCTTCAAGAGCATCATCTAGAATATTCATTTTGTGGGTGTAGTCGTTCTTCTCGTAGTTTCTGGTAGGGTTGAAATACAGGGCGCGGGAGACTCGCGGGTAAAGAGCGATAAGGACGGTGTGCCCGTTGCTACGGGGAAAAAACACCTCAAATACTTCTCCATATGAGCGAGAAGCAATGATTGAAATGTATGAAAGGGTTGTCCAGAATTGACTTACTTTGGATGATAAAGCAGGAGGACAATTTCCTGGTCCTTATTCTGTACCATGAAGTTTTGGAGGTACTCCCTAGCATTTTCACGCTCAAAGTCGCCGAGACTCAAGAAGGACTCATGCATGTAGTATGGATCCGCCACACAGATTTGTGAGACTTCTTCCCTCTTCATGACGGAGCTCATATGTAGCACAAAAAGGCAGACGATTGTAAAATCGAGTTGCCTTGTAAGAAACATGTCGAGGATATGGTCAAACCGCAGGAAGAACACCTCCGCGGGCCATGTGTCGACGTAGCACTTCCCCTCACGCACACGAGCCACGTATGTCGGATATCCTGGATCCTTTGAGGCTAGTAGGATTTTCTCAGTCGATAGCACATGGTCGTGCAGTCTCCTAAGATCCCCTGATAGTGCCACAGCAGTTTCGGCGGTAGCATCGGCTCACCCGAGTCATGGAACATGGCCGCACCTTTGACGGGTACACGCTCTTCAAAATCCACCGTCTGGCTACTATGTGCTCTACTTGTTTGTAAGAAGCTGGGCCTATCTTCCGTGGTTTCTTCCTCTCCTTTTTCTTGGGCCGACCTTCCAAACCCTTCCTTAACCCCTACCCCACTGTTGCCGGGCTAAGCACTGTATGACCCCCGGCTAGTTGAGCCTGTGTTGAGGCGGCATCTTCAGGCATTTCCTGTGAGGATTTCACGAAGAGAGACTTCTTGCAATCCCTGCTAGGACGTTCCTGCCCAGGCAGATCATCCATATCCTCATCAGCATGTTGATAGCCCAATTCGTCATATGGCTGACTCATCATATCTAAGTCACCATCATAGGCACCTGTCTGGAGGAAACTCATTGGGTCCTCCTTCTCCTCCATCTCAACATCCATTCTTTGTTCTACGTGGGCAATTACATTAGCCACTATTGGACCCCCTTCATCACGTCGTCCGCCGCTCTCACCCGGCACTACATGAGCTGGTAATTGCGTAGGCGGGGGTGGTGGTCTCCATACATGCTTGTTGATGTGTAGTTATTAGTGGGCTCTCGGCCGACTCTAGATGTAGAACATTCTTCGGCCATATCAGCACCCAACCCTTGCAACATACAATCTGCAGCGGGGTCTCATAGTCCTCTCCCCCCTAGCCGTACTAGAGGAGACAAATCCTTGTGCCCTGATTTCACACTCGACAAGGTAACCCTGAAGTGCCCAGCGGGCATCGGTTGGCTGTGGAACGTGAGTTCCAAAGGCTTCGTTATCACCGCCTTTCTCACGTCCACCTGTTGGCCATTGATCAAGTAGAGTACGGTGCACGGGGTTTCGTCAGCCTACAAACACATGTCTGCGGCGTAAAACATCCGAAAGGCAATGAAAATGGAATATTCTCTCTCTTTCTCTCTCTCTCTCTATATATATATACACACACATATATAATTACCAAAGACGAGCTTGGCCATGAGGGCGTCGAGCTTGGCCAAAGAACAAGGCCCGCCCAGCGCACCAGAGACTGAGGACAGCCTGCTATGAGTGGGTATGGGTGCGGGTGCAAGAGCATGCCTGGTTGTGTGGGCAGGTGATGGTGCGGTGGTGTTGTTCACGGAGTTGCTCGCGATGAAACTGGGCAACGGGAAATCATGTACCGTCTTGTCTGGATTTTCCTTCATTCAGTTGATGGTAGCCGGGACCAAGTTAGTGGCGAAATAATTTCTGCAGGCATTTACAGCTGCATGGACTGCCTGCTGTAGCAACTCATTTTTCTCCTCGGCTGCTTTTTTCGCATCCTCAGCTGCTTTTTTCTCGAAGGCAAGCTTCACCTTCTCGTCGATGTCCGCCTGACTAAACTTCTTTTTCTACTTCTTGGCCTCCGGGCCCTTGTTGTAAAACACCTTCCATGTGGCACCGTCTCCGGCGCCATGCACACGTCCATATTGTGGCTGCTGGCCCAAAGGGATTCCATTAAGTTCGTTGAAGGCCTGGTTGAGAGGGGTGTCCCACTTGGGCCTCATCGACGAAGTAGGGATTTCGGCTACAAGCTGTTGTTGCTTCTCCTGTAGAAGGAACGTGAACCATTTACGAATGTCTAGTCAACTTGATGAAGAGCTAAATGTAAGGTGGTAATAGAATAATTACCTGTATTCTAATCAATCTCCTCGTGATCTGGTCCGTGTAAAATCCTTCTTTTCCCTATCCCACTTGTAGTGGGCCATGATGAAGTCACACTCCAAGGGTTTGGTGAACTTCGCGAAGGGCTCTAGGAGACCCGCGGATTCACGTTTCGCGTCCTCCTTATCCCATATGGGTCTTTTGCCAAGGTAGACATGGCTTTCGAGACGATGCTTCCCCGTGTTCCTTTGCTAAAGGATCTTGAATTTTGCAGCCTTAGCCTTGGCCACCACAGTAGCGCAAGTGTCCTTGAACTTTTCGAACTCCTCTTTCGTAAGTGTCGGATTTTCCTCCAGGATCTTGGACACGGGTTCCTCTACCTCAATAGCTCGTTTGACCCTCCCTTTCCAGGAGGCCAAATCACTACTGAACATGCCCATGGCGTGATTGTTAATCGTTCTCATCTTCATATCATCCCACATTTGTTCTATGCTATCATCCCAATTGGGGAAGTTGAATCTCTTGTGCAACTTTTTCAGGAGCAACTGCCTCAAATGTTCTTTACTCCTTATGTCATCGTCGTTGATGCTCAAGCATTCCCGTAGTATGCATCCTGCTTGGTTCCCATAGCACATGCAAGGTTCTTCCGGCTCTAATGGCTCAAACTTGCCAGGTGCCATCTTTGTGATCACCAGTCGTCCAATGCCGAGTTTGTTAGGTTTTTGTATCCTCTACTACTTCTTTTCGATAGCGGCATCGACGCCGGTACCTTCCCCGCCGGTCTTGGCACCGCCATCGGCGCCGGCGCCGTTAGTGTCGATGTCAGTGTCGGTACCATCATCGAGGCTAACCTGCAAACCTTGAATGTGCTTAGCAGACAAAAAATCGAGGTACTACTGTTCACCCTCATAATCCATCTCATCTGCATCTTGGTCAAAAGGCCCGGTTTCTTCGTTGTTCGACATGTTTCCTATGATTAAGTCTCCTCGTTTAATTCTAGAACTATAAAAAAATGAGAAATGACATAAAAAAGATCTATATTTGCTGGAATGTCATTTCCCAGCAACTCCCAGCACTCGATATACCTACTTTCTAGCACAAGTCATGCCAAAATTCTTGGAAAATTTCGGCATGACCTTTGCTAAAAACTGGACATATCGAGCACCTGAAATTCACCAAACCGGAAATGAATCAACATTCTGGCGAAACATAGGCCACTCAGATCATTCACCCTGCACATAATCATCATTTTCCAAATATGACATGTCTAAAACATCACATGTCCAAATGACATGTCCAAATTCCAAATATGACATGTCCAAATCACATGTCCACTTCAAATTTGCATATAAAAGGAAGAAAAATGCAAGAAGTCATTTTTCTTCACAATATTTGAAACTAAATTCAGCCTACCTAAATTTGAAACTAAAAATAACAAAAACTGCTTTAACTAAAAAATTTAAATAGCAACAGTTGCTTTAACTAATCTGTCCACTTCAAATTCTCTTTTTAAAATAGCAACAACTGCTTTAACTAAAAACTTAAATAGCAACAGTTGCTTTAACTAATCTGTCCTAGGTTTCACACTAATTCTAATTAACTAACTAGCACTGTAAAATTTAAATAACAACAATTGCTTTAACTAAAAAATGCAAGACACCTATATAATCAATTCTGTTTGTTCTTACACTAAAAATAGCCTAGGGTTCATACTATTTCATACTAACTAGCACTAAATAGCAGAGAAGAGGGGAGGGGAGAGGGTTTACAGAGACCAGAGAGAGATGGGGTCGGGGGAGACGGCGTGATACCAAGGCGAGGCGGGGTCGGGGGAGACGACATGGCACCGAGGGTCGCTGGGGTCGAGGGAGAAGGGTGCGAGCGCCGGGCGGTCGCGAGCGCCGGGGTCGGGGGCGAGCACAGGGGCGCGGCGAGGGCAGGGCTCCGGCGGTGACGACAGGGGGGAAGAGAGAGTGGGGAAGGTGATACAATGTATATAACCAGTACCTATATTAGTTTTCCTGTTTGTTTCTTCTATTTTCTTTTCCTTTATTTTCCCTCCCTTTTCTTTTCTTTTGTTTTCCTTTTTTCCGAGAGCAGTGAACGAAGGGAAGGTGATACAATGTATATAACTAAGGCAATATATATTGCATCATTTGATGGTAAAGTATGTATACAAAATAGGAACACATATATTACATCATTTGACCCATGCATCATGGTTAAGTGTGTACACAAAATAGGAACATATATATTTCATCATTTGACCAATAACAATTCCTCAGCGTTGACATTTTCGTTTTTGAAAGAGCTTCTTTCCCTTCTTGTTCATTGAAGAATAATTGAGCCTGTCATTGTAACTTTTCCTTTTCCATGGAGTACGATCTTTCTTAGGTAATGTAGTATTGATTCTTCTTTTGACGTACACTTCATCGTCATCGTCATCTTCCCTCATTGGACGATGTTTTCATATAGAAATACTCGTGCGCCGTCGTGATCAGCGCGGCTCTCATATAGAAATACCTGCCTTTGCTGGCGTTTCATGTCTTGGCCGGTGTTTTCCATAATGTGTCTAACTCCTCTTGAAGTAGCCCCAGATACAAATTAATATTATTTCCCGGTTGTTTCGGCCCTTGAATCAGCATGCTCATGTGAATGTACTTCGACTTCATGCACAACCAGGGGGGAGGTTGTACATCCATACAAACACGGGCCATGTGCTATGGTTGGTGTTCTGGTTGCCAAACAGATTCATGCCATCGGTACAAGCGCCGAGCACGATGTTCCTTGCATCACATTTGAAATACCGATATTCGCCGTTCAACGCTCTCCACTGGCTTCCATCCTTGACGTGTCTCAGCTTTAGATCATCTCCATCGTCGGGCTTCTTATTCTCCGCGTGCCAGTGCATGAGCTTTGCTTCCTTGGGATCTAGGAAATACAGCTGGAGACGGGGAGTGATCGGTGAGTACCATACATCTTTCTTGGGAGATTTCTTCCCGGCCTTCTTGTATCGAGAAGCATTGCACACTGGATAGCTTTTATTCCGCGTGCTCCTTCCGATAAATTATGCAATCGTTGATGCATGCATGGTATCTAATGTGTGGCAGATCAAGAGGGCACACAATCTTCTTGGCCTCATCCACACTAGTAGAACAAAGACTGCCCGCGGGAAGAACATCCTTTAGGTACTTGATATGCTCATCGAGGCTAGTGTCGGTCCATTTGTTTTTAGCCTTCGTCTCCAGGAGATGGAGCGTGAAACTCAAGCGGGTCACCTCGGCATTGCAACCATGATACAACAGAGTGTCTGAGTCTACCACCAGTTGCTCCAGCCTGGGCTCCTCTCTAGAAGCAGCTCTCTCAGTGCTCATCTCCTTGCAAAGCAGTGCTTGAACATGAGGGTCCCGCACAATTGAACTTAGTACCGACAAACTCTGCGGCGTGGAGTCCATGTTCTCGGTGCCGCCATGTCCGACCCCTTCTCCGCCGCCATGTTCGGCCCCTTCTCCACCGCTATGTCCGGACTCTTCCCCACCGCCATTATCGATCATCTCTTCGTCTTGCCCCGTGTCGTCATTGCCTGCCCCATTGGTGTCCTCAACATCATCATCCTCATCTTCAATTATCCTGCGAGTACAACCATCCATGAAACCAGTCATGAGCAGGTGCGCTTTGACACGACCATCGTCAAAGGGGTCATGCCAAACTATTCCTTTGCATCTTCGACACCTCCATAAAACCTCTGTCAGGTTATTTTCTTTGATGTCCTGCACCGCCGACCGCAACCACCTGTCCACCATCATTCCACTGACCATCATGAACGCCTGCACGGTAATAATAAACAAATTGATTATAAAAATGCATGCATGCATCAAAGTCATACAAAAGTTCGGCATGACCTTCCCTAAAAATAGGACATATAGAGTTTGCCTGGAATTTACCAAAAGGAAATAAATCGACATTTCGGCAAAACATAGGCAACTCATAAGCACAATTCGACATCAACTCATGCCACACAAACAATTTCCATCATATCGCTCGATTATGTCATATCGCACACACATACACATATTTCCATTCTTGCAAAAGCATAAATTTTTAATCATATATGTCGAGATCGAGCACACGGTGGAGATGATGATGTAGTAGGGAGATGAAAAGTGGACAAAGCTCTTCTTGACAAGGCTAGATCTAGTTAGGGGTACATAGGTCACTTCACTAAATTCTACATCTACCTAACTAGCTAGTTTGGGAGGATACAACTTCAACTAGTGGAGGGGGAAGGGAAATGAGAAAGGAGATGCATTAATGGAGGTGGTGTAGTTAGCTAGGAGTAATAAAGAGAGAGAAAAGTAGGTTGAAGAAGGAGAGTAATGGGGGGAGAAGTAGTGAGGAAGAAGCAAAGTGAGGAAGATAGGAGGTGGGAGGAAGGGAAAAGTGAGGAAGGGAGGGGGAGGAAAAAGGTATATGCCGCGGCTTAGCAGTAGCACTGGTCGTAAACCGTGCTACTGCTAATAAGATAGCAGCAGCGCACTTCTGTCACACGCGCTACTACTAAGCGGGGCCCGCCATGTGGCCAGTTCCAAAATTAGCAGTAGCATCACCCAAAAAAGCGATCACTAGCGCAGTTTGCTAGAGCGCACTACTGCAAAACCTAGGGTGGCGGGAACGGTCGGTCAATTTTAGTAGCAATGTGTTTCCACCGAACCGTGCTACTGCTAAGTCAGTAGCAGTAGCGGTTGTTTTTTTCCCGCGCTACTGCTAATTAGGAGTAGCGCCTCTTCCTATACCGTGCCACTGCTAAGATTCTGTGTATAAGGTTTTCCCTAGTAGTGTCATGCTAAATCTTAATTTGGAGGACACACCACGGCTCCAAAGATCTACTATCTGGTCATGGGTCCCTGCCCTAGCTCGACTCCATAGTAGTCTATCAGTCCGACCCATAAGTAATGGGCCAGCAGCCTGAGGACCCCTTAATCAAGGAATTCCTCAGGGTGAATGGGAGATCAGAGTGAAGAAGTAGAAACACAAGGCAACTAATTCATCACAACAACAGAAAACATGCATACAAGGAACATATAGGTTAAGAACATGCAACCATACAATCATACAAGCACGAGGAAGATGAACTGAAGAAATGAAAGACAGCATGATGAAAGTCTTCAGTTCAAAATCATTAGAAGGTGGATCATAAATTCTTCAGCATCGGAATAAAGTAAAAGTAGGGATGAGGAACTGGAAAACAGGTAGGCTCAGTCAAGACTTAACAATTTGGTAGACCAGTTCCACTTGTTGTATCAACTATATGTCTAGTTGCGCGGATGATTCGAACTCAGAGGACACTTAGTCCTCATTGTATTCCTCTTAAGCCAAGGTCACATAGACCTCTCTCAATCACTAGTGCTAAGTCTTCAAGGTAGAATTCCAAAACCTTCACATGCTTTTTCATCGGTACAACACAATGGCTCTTGGGTGCTAAGAACATGACAACTAGCCGTTTGGAAGAATGACAATCTTCAAAGGTAACAGACATCGGATCACACGGTTTAATCTCTTTAGTGATGCTCAATCACTTTGGCTCTGGTTGGGATTTCCTCAGGTAGGATTCTCTCAAAATTGTCAGAGGGTGGGTCGCTGTCAAATGACAAGTGTCAAGTTATCTTTAGAGCAGCCAACCAACAAGTGGTTGTGGGGGCAGCTATTTATAGCTAGGCGGCAACCCGACATGAATTACCATAAAGGCCCTTCTCAGACATGATCATTGTGAGGATAATGATCCACTCAACATCTAGAACGCGGCGCAACAACGGTCAGAAAATTGAACTATAAATTTCATCGGGGTACTTAATTTGCTCTTGATAGGGAGATTGCATTGGTGAAAGCCTAACTGCTCCACCTGACCAAATTCGTCAGTGACCAAATGAACTTCATCACTGTTAGTAGTAAATTCGTCAGCTGTTCCGAAGATTTCCAAAGGCTTCACTTGAAGCGGCTTGAGTATGTATAGGTTTGAGCTTCACTTTAGAAATGTGAACTAGGATTCACCTAGACCCCCTTTAACAGTACGGTTTTTCCTATGACTCAAAATAAGAAGAATGAAACTACAAAAACAAAAGTCTTCAAGCTTCAAAGTCTTCACATCAATTTATTCAAAGGCCATGCCAATTTCATCCCCAAGTTCTTCACTTGAAGAAATACATTTTTAGGAATCGTCTTCCATGGGTTAAACCAAATATTCAGGGTCTATAACTCCTGTGTACACTAACAAACACATTAGTCCCTCAACCCATTTGTCTTCAATACTTGAAAACCACTAAGGGGGCACTTAATGCACTTAGAATCTACCCCCTTTTGGTGATTGATGACAAATTGTTTAGGTTTTCAATGGCAGTAAATAAAGGAAGTGTAAGAACTATGTATGAAGAAATTGGTTACAAGATATTGAGGAACTCCCCCTAAAGATGTGCATAAGAAGAATTTGCTTTAGATTGCAAATGCACATGGCAGGTTGGAATCATGGAGAACCCCCCATATCTTGGAATCCAATCATGCATGATCATAAGATATTTAAGTATTTGAATGCATGATGAAAATTGGAGTTTGACGAAATTGTGCATGCATGAGCATATAGTATTAAGGATCAGAGCATGCATATAAAACGTAGCAAAAAGAGTCAGACCACCAATAGTTCTTTAAGTTACAACTCATTAAAGAGATAACCAGATAAAGTTCAAGAGTTGCAACTTAGCAAAAATAGCCCATATATAGACCCGGTTGAAGACTAACTCAGAGTTCTCCCCCGTTGTCATCAAAGGACCAAAATGATGCGAATATGAGGACAAATGCCCTTGAAGAGAAGCATCATGAAGAAGTTGGACGAGGACCAACGTTGTTGTCTGGTTCGCGTGAAGGGCCTGTTGTAGTGTCTTCAACATCCTCATTTTCATAAGTGCAGCGTGAAGGAGACACCAAGCTTGGGACGAGAGGAGGAACATTAACTTTCTTGAACTTCATCCTGGGCGAATTTTTCAAATCAAAGTTTTGTTGGAATTCCATCACTACAAGTTCCTCATCCGTCTTCACATGTGAAAGAATGGCCCAAGTTCTATCAAATATCTCATGGGCATAGTAGTGGTTATTGCGAACAAAATTGTGTGTGACTATGATTTTTGTATGAATTGCCACAAGTTGAAGCTTGGTCCAATCATGATTCTTTTCAATATTTTGGTGCAAGATGATGAGGAGTTCACGGTCAGTCATGACCCGTGTGCTTCTTGTTGAGGAGTTGGCCTTGATTCCTTTACAGCTATGTCCTCGCTTGTAGTTTCATCACCAGTGGAGTGGGAGGCAGGTTGACGAAATTGTCCATCAAGGGGACGAATTCCTTTAGCAATGACTAACTTGCCTTTGCTAGGAACTGAGCTGATTTTGCTTTGAAGAACTTCTACCTCTGGCAGGAAACCGAGATAATTCTGTCCATCAGCCCTGTTGTTGATTGAAGACCTAGATCTGATGAATATCATGATCCACGGAGTATACGACTTCAAATCAAAGGGTGATTGGGCCATTGTGACCAAAGTCCTCATGAAGAAATCATGTATGTTGATGGGAGTGCCATGTATAATGTAAAAGAGCAGTTTCTTCATGACTCCCACGACTTCTTCAGTTGCTAAGTTATGTCCTTTGATGGGACTGAGGGTCTTCGCCAGAATTCCATAGATAGTTTGTGGCACATATAGCAAATCCTTCACTAGGAAGGTGGTTCTCTGAGATTCTCCTTTGACCAATGGCTTCATCAGTGCTTGCATCAAATGATGTGGAAGTTCAGGTTCTTCTTAGATCTTTCTTGCTTCTTATTATGGTGGATCAACGGAAAGATGGTGTAGTAGTTCCTCATGGATGCCCTATAGTGAGTGTCTTTCACTCATCCAATCCAGATCCCATGTTGCAATGTCATCAACATTGCCTGTGAAGTGCAATGTGGCATAGGACTGAAGAATGAGTTCTTCATTCCAGTCACAAACATCCGAACAACAACTAAGTAACCCAACATTCTGAAGAACAACCTGCACTGGCCACATGGAATTAACTCCATATCCACATGAGGAATATGACGATGCGGCACTACAAAAAGTACACTTCCGTGATGATACGCGTTTGTCACAGTAGGTCACGTTTTCTATCATGCATGTACATCCATGACAAATTTATGACAGAATCAAGATAGTCATACCTGTGCTGTCGTAGAAGTGTTCCATGACATTACCAAAATTATCATCACGGAAGTGTCCACTTCCATGACGATAAATCGCATGTCATAGAAGTGCTTTCGTCAAGGGTGACCGACACGTGGCATCCACCGTAACGGGATGCAGTTAAGCTAGGGTCCGGTTTTGGATCCGATAACCCGTTAACAGCCCGGACCAATGGGAATCTTCCATGTGTAAAATTCTCATTGGCCAAAGGAAACATGTGTCGGATCAATGTTCGGACAGATGTCATCCACTCATTATACAGGAGGCGCCTATGATACGTCGACACGTGGCACAGCCCAACAGAGGCCCATTCCGATGAAAAGGCTGGGCCTGTCAAAATAAGCGGGCCGGCCCATGAGCGGCCTACTTGAGTCAGACCAATTTACAAGTATGGCCCATACAAGTTACACAGAATCAGCCCATCAAAGGCCCATTCTACATTCGACAATTTCCAGCCCATCGTAAAGTTTAAGCCTGTTAACGGCCCGCTATGTTTTTGGGCCTAATTGTGGCCCGAGTTTCTTTCGGCCTGTTAGCCGCCCATCGTCAGTTCCAGCCCGTTAACGGCCCGAAACGTCTTTCGCCCTTTTCTTAACCCATTCTGCAGATGGGCCAAATTTAGCCCGCTGTGACTTTAGGCCTATCCTCGGCCCATTCGGTAATGGGGCCAACTCTTAGCCCATTTTGTCTCTGGACCTGTTAAGGGCCCGCACAATAGTTGGGCCTTTGACTTTAGGTCCATCAGGGGCCCACGTTCCGCAGGGCATCATTTCATCCCAACGCGACTTTCGGTGTGTTAAAAGCCTAGTTTGCAAATTGGGCCTCCTCTGGCCCATAACACGTTCGGCCTCTTACTGGCCCGTAAAGTAAAAGGGCTGAGACAAAATTGACATTTATTTCATCCCGCTAAAGGACCTCAAGGCCATTTCTATTTATATGGCCTTATCGAGCTTTAGACCTGTTAACAGCCTGCTAAGAGCCGTTGTTACGGTGGGCCCATTTTGGATCCACTTAATATTATTTTGACCAACCCAATTAAGGCCCGCTTTGACTGCAGATGTTTGTTCGTTTGTATGGCGTCCAGGAAATGTTTGGGCGTGTTAGCCCCCGTTTCAACGATATAGCATATTCAACAATTATCCTACTCTATACTATCGCCTCTAAAAAACATACACTATACAATAAAAAGCACAGAAACGTAGAATAATCCTACACTATACAACAAATAAATTACAGTTGAATATACCCACTGGGTACTTGTAACGCCCCGTATGTAACTTGCCATATTTGTATTCCAACTCTTGCCATTTTCGACACTAAGTTATGATATTTCCTCATCGTTGGGTTTTGTCTTAGTTTTACTTTTTGCCCATGTCATGCATCTCATATCATGTCATCATGTGCATCGCAGTTGCATACATGTTCGTCTCATGCATTCGAGCATTTTCCCCGTTGTCCGTTTTGCATTCCGGCACTCCTATGTCCTCTGGTGTCCCCTTTTGCCTCTTTTCGTGTGCGGGTGTGAAACGTTCTCGGATTGGACCGAGACTTGCCAAGCGCCCTTGGTATACTACCAGTAGACCTGTCAAGTTTCGTGCCATTTGGACTTAGTTTGATACTCCAACGGTTAACTGAGGAATCGTAAAGGCCTCGTGTGTGTTGCAGCCCAACACCCCTCCAAAGTGGCCCAAACCCACCTAAACCCCCTCCATCCTCTCGGTCATTCGATCACGATCGTGTGGCCGAAAACCGCTCCTCATTTGGAGTCTCCTAGCTCCTTCTATGTATAAATAAGCCTTCCCTCCGAAATTCCGGGCAAAACCACCCCTAACCCTAGCCTCTTCCTCCTCCTGCCGCCAGACGCATCCGGATCAGGCCGGACACGTCCGCCCGCCGCTGCCCGACCTACCGCGGTGCGCCACGTCGCATCGCCCGCCCCCACTTCGCAGCCTCCCGCACCGGCCCGCAACGGGCCCTCGAGGCCCGGTCGCCGCGCGCTGCCCGCACCGCTTCGCCCGTCGCCGGTGACCCGACGCCCGTCTCCGGCCATCTCCTTCCTCCCCGACGAGTCCTGGCAACCATCCGGCGAGAGCTCCGACGTACCTCAGGAAGCGTGTCGCCAGATCCAGATTCAAAACTTAGGGTTGACCCCATTTTCTGCCTAAGTCCCTATCATTTTCAGCTATGTTCATCGCATCATAACTTTGCATCCGTAGCTCCGTTTTGTGCATGTGATATATCAAATTGTTCATCTAGATGTGCTGTTCATTTCATTCCATTTCACCATGCTTGTTTGAGTCCATCTTGATGCCCTAAATGCTGTTGCAAGAGTGCTATAAAATGTTAGTTTCTGTTTCTTAACAGATTATGGACATTTGTCATTTTTGCCATGTTTAATGTGTGCCTCCTATGATCTTGAGCCCTACATGTGTTTTGGGATATGCCATGCCATATTTACAGGGGTGTATTCCATGTATTTTTGTGATCATTGTGGTGACTAGCACAAGCATGCAAAGTAGCTCTCGTGATGTTGCTGATTTCAGGGACTTAGAATTATTCCAAGTCTTTTCTCTCATGTTATTTTTATGCCATGTATTCATGATGCTACAGAGTGATCCATGCCTCTTTTGAGCATGTTCTTTAAGGATGATTTTGAGATATTGTTATGTTCTATCCTTCCATGTCTTTGTTTGCACTTATGGAGTACCCTAGCATGACTCAATCTTGCTCTACTTTTGCTATAAAATGTTCCTGGCAGATTGTTTACATGTTATTCAATTTTGCCGAGGTTTTTGTAGTTGATCCATGCATGGTATGAGAGTGTTCTTGCCATGGTTAGCTTATTGATCATGTCTTCTTGCTGGGTGTATGGTTTGTTTGTCATACAATGCCTTGTGGTGAGTGCATCGAGCTCGCAAACATGCCTACGTAACTCTGTTTTTGCCATGTCCAATTTTCTGCTAAGTCTGAATCTGTTAATGGAACTTGCTATGTTTACATGGTTGCCATTGTATTTTCTGATTCCTTTTGGCCTATGGTCAGTAAGGGACTTTTGTTATATGCTTTGAGTAGTTTCAGGCCATGCCTTGCTTTGCCAGGATATGTTCCTGTAGCATGTTGTTATCTTGCTCTAAACTTTGCTTCCTGATGTTAAATCCTGACATGTTATTTTCACCAAGTCTGTGAACCTGATATCTTTTGCACTTTTGCCATGCTTGTTTGGACCTGCTATTGTGTGATTTAATCGTAGCTCAGTGTTCATATTATGTCAACCATCTTGAGTGGATCAATGCCATGTGCTTTGTTGCTATGTTATGGTGCAGTAGCTTGTTTTCTTGATGCATTCTAGATGGCATCATGCTATTAATCGCAGTTTAGTGCCATTATTGTTTTGCTTGCCATTTGCAAACCGTCCATCCGATTTCAGTGATCTTTATATCGATTTCGACCGAAGTCAACTCATCTTTCCAGAGGCACTGTTGGTTTGCTAAGTTGAGGCCTGGTTAATCTTTCCTTTATGAAGCACGCATATGCATTGCATATCACATCCCACATATCATGCCATGTTTTGCATCATGTTGCTTGCGCATTGCACCGTGGTTGATCGTGGTTCCCTTTGCTTGTGTTCCTGCTTTGGGTAGAGCCGGGAGATGAGTACGTGATCGAGGAACCCATTGAGTACGCTTACAAGGATCAAGCTTACGTCAACTCGGAGAACTTTGCAGGCAAGATGACCATACCCTCGAAATCACTTCTATCTTTGCTTGCTAGTTGCTCGCTCTATTGCTATGTCTATGCCGTGATACCTACCACATGCTTTATCATGCCTCCCATATTTCCATGTCAAACCTCTAAGCCACCTTATCCTAGCAAACCGTTGTTTGGCTATGTTACCGCTTTGCTCAGCCCCTCTTATAGCGTTGTTAGTTGCAGGTGAAGATTGGAGTTTGTTCCTTGTTGGAACATGTTTATTGTTGGATATCACTATTATATCTTGTCTACTTTAATGCACCTATATACATGGTAAAGGGTGGAAGGCTCGACCTTATGCCTGGTGTTTTGTTCCACTCTTGCCGCCCTAGTTTCCGTCATACCGGTGTTATGTTCCTTGATTTTGCGTTCCTTACGCGGTTGGGTTATAATGGGAACCCCTTGACAGTTCGCTTTGAATAAAACTCCTCCAGCAAGGCCTAACCTTGGTTTTACCATTTTCCACCTAGCCTTTTTCCCTTGGGTTCCGCGGACTCAAGGGTCATCTTTATTTTAAACCCCCGGGCCAGTGCCCCTCTGAGTGTTGGTCCAACCTGTCAGCAGCCGGTGGCCACCAGGGGCAACTCTGGGTTGGCCTACCGGAACCTTGGACAATCCGGTGTGCCCTGAGAACGAGATATGTGCAGCTCCTATCAGGATTTGTCAGCACATTCGGGTGGCTTTGCTGGTCTTGTTTTACCATTGTCGAGATGTCTTGTAACCGGGATCCCGAGTCTGATCGGGTCGTCCTGGGAGAAGGAATATCCTTTGTTGATCGTGAGAGCTTGTGATGGGCTAAGTTGGGACACCCCTGCAAGGATTTGAACTTTCAAAAGCCGTGCCCATGGCTATGGGCAGATGGGAATTTGTTAATGTCCGGTTGTAGAAAACCTGAAACTTAACTTAATTAAAAATGAATCAACAGTGTGTGTACCCGTGATGGTCTCTTTTCGGTGGAGTCCGGGAAGAGAACACGGTCTCGTGTTATGCTTGAACGTAAGTAGTCTAGGATCACTTCTTGGTCATAGATTCTCGAACGTGCTTTGCCTTCTCTTCTCGCTCTCATTTGCATAAGTTAGCCACCATATATGCTAGTGCTTGCTGCAGCTCCACCTCATACCTTTTCCCTACCCATAAGCTCAAATAGTCTTGATCGCGAGGGTGTGAGATTGCTGAGTCCCCGTGACTCACAGATTACTTCCAAAACCATATGCAGGTGCCGATGATACCGTTCCAGGTGATGCGACTGAGCTCAAGTGGTAGTTTGATGAGGACTCAGGACGTTACTATGTTTCCTTTCCAGACGATCAGTAGTGGAGCCCAGTTGGGGTGATCGGGGATCTTATGCATTTGGGGTTGTCTTTATTTTGGTTCCGTAGTCAGACCTTGATTGTATCTGGATGATTGTAATGCTATATTTATGTTTTGTGTGAAGTGGCGATTGTAAGCCAACTCTGTACCTCTTTCTTATTCAGTACATGGGATATGTAAAGATTACCCCTCTTGCGACATTGCCTACAATGCAGTTATGCCTCTAAGTCGTGCTCCGACACGTGGGAGATATAGCCGCATCAAGGGTGTTACAGTACTATAGTTCGGCACCAGTGATTATAAAGTGTACACAAACAGATAATTACATAGACTGGACAAATAAAGGTCATACATCATGGACACGCATCAACAGAACATACCATTTGAACTATAATCTCTTCAAAAAAAAGGATTCCCCGGATTCAGATAGCACAAATTTCAGTCTGGAAAATCTCCAATTCCTTCGTGGTTACCTCAGTGTCTTGTTTCATTTTTTGACTCCTGCATCTAATACCTCCATGACCAGTCTCAACTGGTTGATTGTACATTGAGAATCACGTACACGTTGTCTTGCCACCTCTAGTTGATGCTCGATAATATCAACACATTCCAATTCCAATCCATAACCATTCAGTAACAGCCATGTCGCACGGCTCGCAGATCTTTGTGTTGATGTCACTTCATCCTGAAATGTTTCTGTAAGTACACATTACTAGGGCAAAAATATAGTTACAATAGTGAAGCGAGCAATACAGACTATTTTGTACATGTCAAAACAGGGCTAACAATAATTTTACACGTCATGAAGCATAAGCAGGTGATATTTTAAAAATTATAAAAAATGTAGTCTGTGCAGCCTGCATACAGAAATCTCTCTTAGCTCACCAGAGGGTCATGATGTTGGGGCCCAATCCAAAACACAGACAAGTTACAAATTTGGACAGGATGTTGCATATAAGTAAGCAAGCAGTTGGCCATTTTGTAGCTCAATTAAAGTCTTAGGGAGCATAATGAACAGCAGAGGGATTCATACAAACCTACTACAGCAAGCAAAACTATGCAATCATTAGCCTAGTATAAACTAGATTGTGAGCCTCATGCAATAATAGTTGGTTAATAGACTTCAAAACTTCAGGCACACTTCGCCAGAGTAATTAAATGGTAAGGCCTTCAATTCAGTCAACTAATAGTTATACAAGTACCAAACATCAGGCATAGTTGTTTGGGCATCTCATTAACTATGGACAAATAAAGCAATTGAAAAGTTAAAATTAACTATGCCTGAAACAAACAAGGAATTGAACTGTTAAGTTGGATACAGTGACTTACAATAACTGGTTGAACAGGCTCAGCGCAGCTCCTACTTATCTTGCAAGGCTCCTTCCTAACATCTGCTACTTGGAAATCCTCAATCTTATCTTCATTGCACCCCCTCTGCAAGGTCATAGAAACTAGTTACTCATCTCCTTGGAAGATAAATATGCATATTTTCCAATCTGTGAACAACACAAAAGGATGAGATTATAACAAAACAATACCACATAATGAAACATGCCACATCTCTTGCACTTGCACACAATGAAATGAGCATTTACTATGTCTAAACTATGTAAAAACTAGGCATACCTTCGAACTGGATCTCCAGGTACTCTTGGAGAGCCTACTTTAGTGTATAGCCAAAACTTTATTTCACCTATGAGTTAGACAAGGCCCCACTACAATAGCCCTTAGTGTTTAAATCGTTGACAAGCTATGTTAGAGTGTTAGGTCAAGAACAACAAGTAATCAAAGCAAACAGTCCTAGTATGACTGCCTGATGCAAACAACAATTGAATAGATGTGTTAGCAAATCTTACATATCAAGAAAAGAAGCAAAGAAAGAGGCTTGACTGACCAAGTTTAAGGGGCATTTAAACATCACGTGCAACATATGAACTAACATAAACATTACATATTCTAGATTCTACAATGGAATGCACATGTATTAGGTTATGCCATGTATGATGATGCCTAAATGTACACTATAGCAGGCAAGAGTGATTCATCATTGCACGCACAATTGAATTGCAGGTTAAGGGCCAGTTCGATTCCGCCTTTTCAGGGCTTATTGTCAAAATAAGCCATAAAAGATGTAAAGAAGTTATTTTTGATTTATGGGCTTGGGCTTAACTTATTTCGCTTTGGAGGGGGGTGTTTCGGGTAGAAGCTCACTAAAAATTGAAGGGAAGGGGAATAGTGAAATGACTCTGTTGTCTGCCTATATTACACTCAAAATGCAACTGCTCACACCCATGTCAAACCTGACCCTCAAGTAAAAACAAACACGCAAGCGTTCATTGCCCTGCCCGCTTGCATCTCCTCTCCCCTTTCCCTCTACCTCAATCACCTGACTACAGCCCTAGGGTTCCTCCAGCGAGCTGTCACCTCTAGTCCCATCTGTCCTGGTCCTCGACGATGCTCTGTCCAGCTAGGCTACATGGCCGACAGGTAGGGGAAAATCTCCCTGGCAGCTGCTCCACTATGGTCCATCCAACGCACTACTCCGGCGGGCGCCGCACAACTATGGCTGATGCCACACTGCAGCAGAAGGCACCTTATTTCCCCAGCCCTCCTCCCAGGCCGTGGCCTTGAGGTGTGGTTGAAGGATGAGCTCATCCAACAAGGTGAGGATCTCCTCTGATTTTTTGCCAAATTTTCATTCTGATCCACTATACGATGAATTGCGATGAGCTGCTCCTGCTTCTGCTATATGATGCATTGCTATGAATTGCGTCTGCTGCTGCTATATGATGAATTGCTATAAGATGCTGCTACTATATGATACATTGCTATGGGCTGCTGCTTCTATAAGCTGCTCCTGCTGCTGTTGTATGATGAATTGCTATGAGCTGCTCTTCCTGCTGCTATATGATGAATTGCTATGAGCTGCTCCTGCTGCTGCTATATGAGGAATTGCTATGAGCTGCTGCTAGTATTTGATGAATTGCACACTGATGTTGCTGCTGTTGTATGATGAGTTGCTATGAGCTGCTGCTGCTATATGATGCTTTCAGGTGGTGCTGCTTTTAGAATAACCAGCCACTTGGACCATCGAGTTTCAATAAATAATTGTTCTTCATTTAAATGTGGGTCATGCATTCTTCGTTTAAATTAGGCAATGGGATCTCTATGGAAGACATTGACCAAAGTAGATTGTGCCAAGTAGATGGTATCTTTTTATTTGCATTTTGAACAAATAGTGATGGTATGTTTTCCTATCATATTAATTACTGCACTAGGTTCAATTTCTGAGGTTTGCAAGTCAAATTATTTTTCATATGGGCAGCAAAATGAAAAAATATAATGTAATCTAGACTTTTCACTGATCATACCGAAGATAAGCTGAAAAGAAAGGCAATGAAAAGAACTGGTTGGCTTATTACCTAGAGCTTATTTCCATAGGTGCTTATTTTCTTAGGATAACTCGTAATAACTGTCCCTAGAAAACTTGGCCAATAGAACTGACATACAAATAGCATGTCATGATAATTGCAATGGAGGAGTGACCTACCATAGAACATAGTATAGGCTCACCGCTGCCTCTCCTTTTTTGCGATGTTCCATGAAATTGCCACATACATCTTGTACTTTTTCATTGTGTAACCCTATCTGCAAGTTGACATGGCTAATTTCAGACATCTCTACATGATAATACATTGCATATCCCTTGCGCATATTTAAACCACCTATTAATGATTGTGTGCGTAGCATAAACTAGCCATTACTCTGTGTGCTGGACTAGCAGGCACTCTAAGGGAGCCTAATGTAGTGCACTGGAATTCCTGCATGCCACCTACGATTTTGTGTAATGTACTGCCTCTGTTCCTAAATATATGTCTTTGTAGAGATTCTAGTACGGACCACATACAGATGTATATAGATGCATTTTCGAGTGTAGATTCACTCATTTTGCTCCGTATGTAGCCTATAGTGGAATCTCTAGAAAGACTGATATTTAGGACCGGAGGTAGGAGGTAGTATCATGTATGACATATACATATCTAATTTAGCAGCCAGTAGTAGAAATCATTGTCTGCACAAAGGGATTACTGGTCGAAAATCCTAGCAAAGCAGGCTGGCAGGCACACAACAATACAAGAGAGAGAGATGCACTTACAAGATCATAGCAATGCCTCAATCTAGGATCTTGGTTGTCCAAGCTGTTAGATCCAGAAGAAACATCATCCTTATAGTTTTGGCCAGCTGCATAGAGGTAACAGTGACCTGTTAGTATATTTGAAGTACATCAGGCAAGTGATGCTGGATGGGTTTAAAGGTGACAAGTACCTAGGCCATGGCGCATGGTTGGCATCTTGCCAGATGGTGGGAATCAGGTTAGAAATGACAAGGGTGATGACGCTGCGCTGGCTGTCGGGGTCCGGTAAGGAGATCTAGAACCGTCGAGTAGGTGTTTGTGGAGTGGCTCTGGTAGGGTGGACTACAGTGTGGGCAACGCGAATCTGTGGCCGTGGATGAGGGCGTCAGTGAAGCTGCTCCGGTGGTTGGGTTAAGAATGGTGTAGAAGATGCGGATCTGCGGCTGCGGCTGGTGCATCAGAAGCTGCTCCGGTAGGTTGGATGAGGGTGCGACGAAGCGGATCTGTGGCCATGGACTTGTGAGTTGGCAAAGCGGCCCCGGTAGGGTTGAAAATGGTATAGGCGAAGCTACTCCGGTAGGGTTGACGATGGTGTCGGTGAAGCGTCTTCAGTAGAGTTGAGGAAGGTGTTGGCGAAGAGGATTAGAGGCCGTCGGTGGGGTGGCTCCGGGGGGTGTGGACGAAGCGTCTCCGGTGGGGAGTACAAATGAGCCGCTGCGGATGTGCCGCGGTTGATGAGAGTAGCGGCGAAGCAGATCCGGCGTCGTGGACAAGGCCGGTACTAAATGGGCTGTGGTATAGTGGTGGATGAGTTGTCTAGTTGTTTCTAGTGGAGGTGGACGAGGTAGATGTGGCCGCAGAAGCAGATCCGGCGAGGTGGCCGCCGCTGGCAGTGAATGGGCTCTGGTACGCTAGTGGATGAGCATTCTAGGGTTTCGAGAGGGGAGGGGTAGAAAGGCCGATGAAGTATGGACGGCCTGATGTAAGATGCTCTGGTGCTGTGGAGTTAGTTGTTTTTCTGGGAGGGGGAGAGGAAATGGGTGTGCCATGTGGTGGGGGGAACCGGATGTTACCAAGGAAGCCCCGACCTATTATGTAGATGAGGGCAGTATTGTTACTGTTGTTCTCCGTGCACCAAGGACAAAAGGGGAGTTTCGCATGCTAAAGACTAGGTGGCGGAAATTTTAGAAGGAGGTGGGAGATTTTGCTGCCCGCGGGACTATTCGTATCTAGTTTCAACTAATTTTGGACCGTGCTAGCGGGAAGGTCATGCGAGACTGTGTACACGGGGCACGCGTCAGCAGTACATAACTGTTGTGAAGTCCACCCCAGAAAAAAAAGACAGTAACTCGGGATGATGCATTGATAACTTGGACGTTCACACGAGCGTGGCCAATCGTATGGGTGTAGAGGCGCATTCACAAAAAAGGGATCAAACGCTCAGCCTATGTATTTCTCATGTAAATAGATAATTTAGTGCCATTGGTTATTTACTTTAAACATAATGCATTGACATGTTAGTGTAGAGGCGCACAAAAAGAAATGGATATTGTAGTCCGCTACTTAAAAGTGTTACCTCATATGATTACATAGCCTCCATTTCATAAATTGCGTACCCGTTGAATTCATATATGAATATTACATATATTACTTCATAATAAAACCTTAAATCCTCCAAGACTAATGAATTTGAATGCAAGAGTAACAATGGTGCAGGTACATGATAGCTACATTGGTTGTTTGAAGAAACATAACTGTCACTTTGGCATGCACAATTGAACAGGTTTATTTAGATAGAAAAAAATGTGATATGTGAGTGTCCAATCTTTATAGCGTTGAATCAATATAGTACCTTTGGCCATGATATGAAGTGGATATTGATTTATGTTCAAGAGATGCATGTCCACGATCGCTAGATAGTGATACGTGAATGAATCGTGCAATCTCTCTCACACGCATACATATCTATTTCTCCATGGGCATCGGAATCACACACGCGCACTTCGTGTATATCTCTCCCTCCGTCAAGGTTAGAATTCCTATTTCTACCCCGTCCTACAAGTCTCTCACACAGAAACACACATGCTCTCTCTATCGAACATGCCCACCCCTTTAATTCTGCCCACCCACAGCCACTAATGTCTCAAAGGATAATTATGTGTCTCACACATATGCCTAAGGTTAACTCGAGTTCCGGAACCATATGAATACATACAATGGGATTCCAGCAGAGCACCTTTTCTTTTGAGATCTTGCTCTCTCTCTCCCTCTCTCTCTCTCTATCTCTCTCTCTCTCTCACACACACACACGCGCGTAGACATTGTTTATCGCTTCATTTTTTCTGGCACTTGCATGCACATCGTTTGTTTATCTCCGTGATGCTTTAAGTATGCCTCGCACACATCTTATCTACCTATCACTTAATATAGATATGGGTCACACAAACTCCTTCTCCCTACTAGCAAGATGCCCATGCGTTGCACGGAACATCAAGATGCATTTGTATGATTAGTTTATCTCGTGGGAGAAAAAGATGAATGAGGGAATGCCTTGTTTGCAAATGTGGAGATGGGTGTGGGTATCCTTTTGCAAAATTGCCATAGTTCCCTTCCTATCCGTCAGATATAAATCGGATGGCCTATATTGACCAACTCTGTTTCCTTCCTATCCTTTTGCACGAACACCATCCTGACCAACTCTGTTTTTTTATAAGAGTAGAGATATGTAAGTGTCACTGCCCCCCAGCCACCCCCACAAAAACACTTCCCGACACCAAAGGAGTAGGGTGGCACCTCAATCTTGATACTAATCCATCGACTAGCTTCTCTCTCAAACACAGACACACACACAGACACACACACTACCCGACACTGAAGGAGTAGGGTGGCACCTCAATCTTGATAGCAATCTATCTACTCCTCTTTCAAACACACACAGACACACACACACACACACACACTCGCTAGTTGTGCCTCTGTGCCTACCACGCACACTCTCGATACGTCTTTCTCTCCCTCCCCTTCCCCCACCCCAACCCCAACAATGACAACATAAGGGTGACAAAATCAATCTGATCTTAATCTGTCAATCGGTTTCTCTCTCAAACATTGTGTCTCTGTGCCTCGCTCAAACACACGAGATAGGTCTTTTTCTCCGTAGCCCCCTCGATATGTAGACTTCTCTCGCGCGCACAGCTATGGTGATGATGACGCTGAACTCAATGTGCCTTGTTTTCACCGGCCTCATGTGATAGTTTTCACCCTATTTTCTGTTAATTAACAAGAAAACCTTCTGTTTGTTACTACCAGTGAATCTGAAATCATTCAGGGCAGACATATAATATATCACTTCAAACCAATTATCACAGTAACTGTTTTAAAAGAAACTAGCTAGATGCCCGTGCGTTGCACGGAACAACAAGATGCATTTCTATGAATAGTTTGTCTTGTGAGAGACTAGCAAGATGCCCATGCGTTGCATGGAACATCAAGATGCATTTATGTGAGTATTTTATCTTGTGAGAGAAAAAGGACGAATGAGGGAAGGCCTTTTTTGCAAATGTGGAGAGGGGTGTGGGTATCTTTTTGCAAAATTGCCATAGTTTCCTTTCTATCCATCAGATATAAATCGGACGGCCTATATTGCAGGATGGCAGGTGCACCATCATCACCAACTCTATTTTTTTATCTCTAACTCCTATAAAAGACTCACTTGGTGATGATGGTGTGGCTGCCATCTGTCATTTCTGACCATCAGATCTGCATTTAACGACTATGATGTAAGTCGTCGCATTTATGCAACAAGACCCCACTTCTCTGCTCCAATTTGCAGAAGCCCCTTAGTATCTTGGAACCAACCACATCCCCCCACCTCATCAAAACAGCCACAAGGAATATATTTTGAGTGAAACCTAATACGAGTATATTTTTAGTGATATATACACCAAACTATAGTGTTTTTCTTTCAAGTTTGTGAGCATGTATTATTCTATTTTGGATCCGTTGCAACCACGGGCACATTGCTAGTAAGAGTAGAGAAAAGGATCAATGAGGGAAGGCCTTATTTGCAAACGTGGAGAGGGGTGTGGGTATCTTTTTGCAAAATTGTGATAGTTTCCTTTCTATCACTTAGGTATAAATCTGACGGCCTATATTGTAGGATGGCACGCACACCATCATCACCAACTCTGTTTTCTACTCCCTCTGTTCCTAAATATTTATCTTTTTAGAGATTTCAACAATTGACTACATACGGTGCAAAATGAGTTAATCTATACTCTAAAATATGTCTACATACACATCCGTATGTGGTACTCCATTTGATATCTGAAAAAGACAAATATTTAGGAACAGATGGAGTATAAGAGTGGACATGGAGATATATCTCCAGCATATTCTACAACAAAAATGTGTTGGACTAGTTAGCGCCAGATGCTCGCAATGCGATGACCTGAGTTCGAATTCTGTCTTTAACTTTAGATTTTTATATTATATATTACTTATTTAATATATACTTATTTCGCTACTGTACTGATAGTGGAACCCACAGAGTACTTAGAATACAAGATTAAGGATGGACTTGTTTCTTTTTCACTTTCTGTACGAAGTTGTAGCCACCCTGCATGTCACGTGTACACTGTACATGCAATTAACTTTTTATAGAGGGAGAATCATACACGCAATTAAATCAAATGGATTGGATGTGACTCTATTACTTCCAGCATAAGAGCATCTCCAACGGCAGCCGGCAAATTTCGTCTCGGTTCCTTCCACGGAGGACGACATCAAACGCCAGCGGCATACATTTTCACAACTCTAACCAACCAAATGAAATTCGTGCAAACACGGACTGTTTTCATGTTAGCATGCAGGATTTCGTATAAAAAGCCGGATCTTCATATAAACATGATGGATTTCATTACATTTACATGAACTAAGCGGTGCTAATCCGGCTCTCTTGGTATAATTAATATTCCCTCCGTCCGGAAATACTTGTCCTAGAAATGGATGTATCTAGACTTATTTTAGTTATAGACACATCCAATTTATCCATTCTTAGAACAAATATTTCCCGCCAGGAGGAGAGGGAGTTCCTAATCTAAATGGCTACCCGCGGATCCCATTGTCTTCCTCATGTCCGGCAGACACTTGCGGGGTCGACGAAGGTCCTCGGAAGAGACAAAGTAGCAAAGAAACCACCTGAATGCGCAGTCATCGCCTTGGTGGTGGCCTTCATGGGACCCAAGTGGTGGCGGCCTCCCGTGTTCTGCTTGTCCTCGATGATGGCGGCGGACACGGAGAAGCTGGCCACCGAATTGTCGCTCTCCACACACCCGGCTTCTGTCTTTGCCTACATGGTATTACCGCCAGCATGGGAGACGAGGTTGCAGGCACGGGAGGCGCGCCCATAGATACGGGAGGCACGGCCACCACAGACACTAGTGGTGCAGTACGCCGTGGCAGCAATGATGCCCGTACCAGCGTGCTCACCGCTGTGCCGACATGGAGCAACTCGCCACTCCTCATCGAGCTGAACTAGAGCGGCGAGTTGCTAAACCACGTGCCGGATTGGGGCGGCAACTGGCTCTGTCGGGCCAAGACAGGTTGATGAAGCACCGAGCGGCCTCGCCCGTATCCGGAGGTCTCGGCGGGCCACCCAGCCGGTTAGTATGTCGGAGAATGGTTCCTGCGAAGCCATCAGAAGAGTGGAGAAAATGGGGGAGGAGGAGCTGGGGGAGCGGAGGGGTGCGATTCTTGCCCGTTTTCTGTTTGGCCTCGTTTAAATAGAGGGCAGACGGTAGGAGCTTGGCCTGCGTCTGGCCTAGTTTAAACTGAGGCCAGACGGGAGGAGCTCGGCCGGTGTTGCGTTTAATTCCGGCCCGCTCAAGAACGGACGTGTGGCCAGAGTAGATTTCCTCGTTTGCATGCGGGTTTAACGGAAGGGTTTGATGGAGGTGAGGAGGCGTGTTCAGCCGGGCATGCAGCGGACGGCGTAGTACTATTCGATTTGACAGCGGGCGGTGCAGTTCCCGATACGGCATTAATGCATATGAGGGAGCGGTAGCGGTTCCCGAAATGTTGAACGGACAATGATGCATCCTCCTTCAATTAGCATCGTGCATTCATGAGGGAAGTAATGGGAGGAGGACCAGGAAAAGAGGATGCACGATGTGAATGCAACGCAGTTTGCACTCATATAAAGGCACCATTCCATTCCAATGCATCTACCACATCATACGCACCTAAGCATTTGCCTAAGCACCTACACTAAGCGCAAAAATGCTCACTCCAGACCCATGGCGGCGATGCGCGCGAGCGACAAGCAGTTGTGCCAGATGGTCCACGACGCCGGCCTGCGGCATGGCGCCGGGGATCGTCTCCAGACGGTGTTCGCGACCGGCTGGTGGATGGCCGCCGTCGACGCCAACTACGACTCTCAGTTGGACCAGATGATCGTTGCCACCACCAAGAAGTTCACCGTTCTCAAGAAGCTCGGGGACGACATCGCCGTACTCCTCCAGCCCGCGCGCCCGGGCTCCTCATTGCCTGCCACCCTAATCGGCCTCCATGGCTTGAACCTCTTTCAAGCACTGGTGGCCCTTCAACTGCCCTCTGACGCCATGAAGAATGTCCACCCGGAGGTCGCGTTCGCCACGAGGCTCCTCGGCCTGCAAGAATTCGTTGACCTACACATCCACATGTATGAGGAAATTGTGTGCATAGGTATCTACAAGGACATTGAGGACGCTATGACGTTGGCCTTCCTCAAACGACTGGAAGCCTTGGATGCCTTTGCTGAGAAGCATGTTGACCTCACACAAAACCCGCTGCTCCTTAGCCGCTGGTCTATGGCCAGGTGCACTAAGTTGAGGAGGAGGAAGTCATACATTGATGGATGCATCTTTCTTCTTGCCTCCTGTAACCACCACTGCGATCGCACCATTGTGGCCTTAATTCTTATTGTGCTATTGCATTCTCGTTCCAGTCAATACCGACATGTGCGATCCCTTTGCTTAATTATATGCATCACTGTAACTAGTACTCCATCCGTAAATTTATAAGTTGTTCTTACCTTTTCCATTAACTTCGTGCATTGCACGGACATCTTGCTGGAAACACTAGAACATGTTGGACCAAATGTGACCAAACTGACGATGCGCCAACCTAACTACTACGTACCCTCCTTATCTGGCGGAAATAGCCCCTGAGGGAGTCCTGGACTAAGGGGTCCTCGGGCGTCCGGCCTGTTATCTATTGGGACGGACTGATGGGCTGGGAACACATGAAGGCCGAAGACTATACCTGAGTCCGGATTGGACTCTCCTTGGCGTGGAAGGCAAGCTTGGTGACCGACTATGAAGATTCCTTCTTATGTAACCGACTCTATGTAAATCCTAGATCCCCCCGGTGTCTATATAAACCGGAGGGGATAGTCCGGAAAGGACACCATTCATTACCATAGTCATATAGGCTAGGCTTTTAGGGTTTAGACATCACGATCTCGTGGTGGATCAACTCTTGTAACACCCATATTCATCAATATCAATCAAGAAGGACGTAGGGCATTACCTCCATAGAGAGGGCCCGAACCTGGGTAAACATTGTGTCCCCTGTCTCCTGTTACCATCGATCCTAGACGCATAGTTTGGGACCCCCTACCCGAGATCTGCCGGTTTTGACACCGACATTGGTGCTTTCATCGAGAGATCCACTTTGCCGTCCACGAAAGGTCCCTCCCCGGACAAGGAGAAACCTTCCTCCCCAGACAGATTTTCGTGTTCAGCAGCTTCGTACTGCGGGCCAACTCGCTCGGCCATCTGGAGCAGATCGATAGCTACGCCCCTGGCCACAAGGTCAGATTTGGGAACTTGAACTACGTCGCGGATATCTGTGGAGACTTGATCTTCAATGGATTCATGACCGCAGCGATTGTTCCCCTTCGCTCCGAGGAACATGACTTAAATCTGTCATCGGATATCATCCACGAGATGGTCCCTATTGCCGCAACGACCTTAGAACCAGAGCATATCATGCCATCCGAAGCCACAGAGTCCGCCGTGTTGGAGCCGCACACGGACTCGGCTCCCCATGATATATGCGTCAGTAGGAACTCCAGATTCATCTCCGGCTATAAATTCCGAGCCATATATGCTTGCGGAGACCGAGCTAGATCGGTTATCGATCTTCAAATTTAATGCTGCAGACGTCTTTTAGCACTCACCTTTGGGTGACGTGCTAAACTCTTTAAGGAACCTGTCATTCATGGGAGGCTCGCTACTGAACTATGTCCGGTTCGAACTAGGGGCTGACGATGAAGAATTTTGCTTCCTACCCGCCACCCACTTCATAGCCACTATCGAAGACTTAACCGACATGCCCACTCCTGGCTCCGCAGACATTGACAGCCCAGACAACGATGCATATAAGGAGCAAGGCCAAGATCCGTCAGTCATCGGGCGCAAAATGCCACCCCTTTACATAACGTGTACATGATTGTCGGAGTAAGGGGCCATGGGTAGCCTAACCCGAGTCCCAGAACCTTTCAAGACATCGGGCCGGCTGCGCCCTTCAAGACGTCAAGATGAAGCGCCACCTTCTGGTGGCTGGCTGGCTGAACGACCCACTGCCAGAAGACGGCCATGCTCAGGAAGGTGGCTCCAAGACGGGGGAATCCTGGCAGGCAGCCACCAGAGAGGCCGTCTCCCAGTAGTCGGCCCATGGTGCCATCGAAGTCTGCACCCCCATTAAGAAGACAAGATAGGGTGAGGCTACAGTGTAGCCCATCACCCCCGTATCCAGGGCCAGGCGTGGCCACAGTGCTTCGTACAAGCGGAGATCTCCGCCCGGCGCGGCACTGTTGCCACTCCACCCCCGACGTCACTCATGTTAGGCAAAGCCCCGTTCCCACGACCGCCTGTCGGTACGGCCCAAAGACGGTGGGCCCTACCGGTCAGCGAGAGCCCGAAAGACGGCGGGAGCCTCACCAGTCGGACCAGGGGGAGGCCGGCTTCTAGCAGGCGGCCCGTTCCTTCCAAGGGGCCTGTGCACCATTAACCAGATAAGACTCAGAGTGGCTATAGTGATCTCCTGCCAGGAGGCGGGACTGTAGCCACGCTCCCCTGACCAAGTAAGCGTCATTAGCATCACGACTACAGTAATCAGCATCCAGCAAGACCCGTACCCGACCAGCCGGCGGGGCCCACCAGGTGGCGGACCCCGGCGATCGGCGGAGAAGCCAGCGACCAAAGACACTGACAGCCAGGCCCTACACCCGGCCAGATGACCATTGTACCCCTGGGGGTAGGCCTATTTAAACCCAGAGGGCACCCATGCAAAGTGTTGGAACCTGTTAGAATTAGACTCACACCTAGGGGGAGAGGAGAGCAAGCCTTGCCTTCACCTACCTCTAGCATACAAATTGAGGGGCACCATTGTACTTACTAGTGCCTTAGTGATCATGCGGAGACCCCGCAGAGCAGGATTAGGGGTGTTATCTCCTAGGAGAGCCCCGAACCTAGGTAAAATGCGCCGGCGTTCGTGTCTATGCCTCATCCCGCTTCCAGGCACCAGCGACGTTCTACTCGCTCCCACCATGATAATCCATCCATTGGCATATGTCGCACCCAACCCCCGACATTTGGTGCCCACCATGGGGCGAGGTGCACCGTCTCCCGGAGATCTGTTCTGGATGAGAACCTTGCTCCTTCCTGGTGAGCGCAGCCAACCCGCCACGTCAGATGGCGTCTGCGGCGACGCGCTGCACGGCGCGGAGGTCGCCTGTGCGGCGAGCTGCCTCGGCGACCTTGTTGGCGAGATCCGCCTCTCCAAAGAGCCTGCGTCTGATGAGGGCACAGAAGGCCCTGAGAGCCGGCTTCTCAGCCTCCTTGATCAGCTCCACGTCGCCTGTGAGCCTGCTATGGACTTGGAGTCGGTTGGCTCCACCGACCCGATGCTTTTCGACTCCGACATGGCATCGCTTGACGCATTCCCCACCAACATGGTGTTCTACGATGAACCGCCTCCTAGCGTGAACAGCGGCGGCAGCACCGTCATGTAGGTGCTCGTCATCAGCCACAGCGAGCGCTCTGGCGGAGGTGGCCAGGATCCGCTGCAGGCGGCAATGCAAGACTTAACCGCGCCCATCCCAGAAGACGCTGACGCAGAGACGCTGGAGGCACGCCGTGTCCAGCTCGTCGAGAGCGCCAACCGGCTGGCCAACATGAGACGCCTTTCGGAGGCCTACCAGCGTGAGATGGACCGTGCTGTCAGCGGCACGCCGACTCCTGGTGGGCCTAGCCACATTGGCCCGATCCGGCAGCGTGGCGCGACCATCGCCAGCATGTTCGAGACATATCGTCCCATCTACGCCATGCCTACGGAGAACATACAAGCTGCCCAGGCGGCAGCAGATAAGATACACAAGCTCGAGGGCGACGAGCGTCGCCACATGACGGAGCGAGTCCAGCAGCTCCTCGATGCGGCTGTTGAGCAGCAAGAGGTCAGGTGCCGCACTGAAGTGCCCAACCGGCGAAACGATGATCCGCCTCCTCGCCGGGACCAAGGCGCGACATCTCAGGCACTGACTGGTGGCGTCCGCAATAGGAGAGACAAGTAGCCGGCTGCCAGGTGCAGTCGGACTCGCATCACCATCGAGCACGATGAAGACGGCCACCCAAGAGCCGTGCGGCGGCGAGACGACTGTCCGCCTTCCCCTCCCCATATGGTAAGGCGTAGCTCCCCTCCGCCTGTTGACCACCCGACACTCGGCGATTGCCTTGGTCATCGAGAAGGAGTCAGAGAAAATGATGCCCGCCACCGGATCGATCGCCTCAATCGATCCCTGGCGCTAGAAGAAGAAGTTGAGGTGGGTCCGCCTTCCTTCGGCCCCAGATCCGAGACAAACCTTTCCCTAGAGGGTTCACGCTCCCAAGAGATACACCCAAGTACACCGGCTCCGTGAAGCCGGAGGACTGGCTTGTCGACTACTCTACAGCCGTCAGCATCGCCAACGGCAACAAGCGCGTTGTCGTAAAGTATGTTCCGCACATTCTCCGGGGCATAGGCCGGACGTGGCTGAACTACTTGAAGCCCCGCAGCATCAACGGCTGGGTTGATTTCACTGAAGCCTTCCTCCGCAACTTCACTAGCACGTACAAGTGGCCGCCCAAGCCTTGCCAGCTCTCCTTATGCGTCCAAGGCCCCAATGAGTCAACCCGCGACTACCTCACGCACTGGGCCGAGCTGTGCAACTCTTGTGAGGGCATGCACGAGATGCAGGTTATCGAGTACTTCACTGCCGGGTGCTGAGAGGGCACCCTCCTCAAGCACAAGCTTCTCTGCGACGAGCCAGCGACCCTTGACGAACTGGTGATCATAGCAAACAAGTACGCCAGGGCCGACTCCTCCATGAAAGCGGAGATCCAAGTTAATGTGTTGGCCAAGGTGGCTCCTCAAGCTCCTTGGAATCTGGCTGGTGACACGAGTCGGCGCCAGCAACCAAATGACAACAAGCAAAAGGCCACACTGCCAGCTTCCATGAGCCGGCAGGTGGCAACATTCGACGATCAGCAGCCGGAAGGGCAGCCTCCTCCCAAGCCTAATTGGTTTCCCGCCTTCTCGTATGAGAATACTCTCGATGCACCCTACAAGTTCCACTGCGGCGCGAAGCCGTCCAACCACACCACTCGAAAGTGCCATTGGCTCACCAGGATCGCCAAGGGTGATGGACTCCATCCCCCTCCGCCTGCCGACCCGCCGCCTCCTCCTCAGCAGTCGGCGGTCCGGCTGGTCGGTGAGATACAAGATGAATATCCTGAAGAGCATGGAGCTTATGTCGTGTTCACCAGCGTGGCCGACGATAGGCACAGCAGACGGCGGCGGCAACAAGAAGTGAATGCAATCGCATCAGAAACCCTAGAGTTCTTGCATTGGTTTGAGAAGCCCATCAGCTGGAGCAGAGCTGGCCACCCAGAGATGATGCCAAATCTCAGATCTTATGCGCTAGTCTTGGATGCCACTTTCGCCTCAGAGAGGCGGGCTGCTCGCTTTTCCCGGGTCCTGATAGATGGCGGCAGCAACATCAACATCCTGTACCGAGACACTATGGAGAAGCTAGGAATCAAACAGAGGCAGGTTCAGCCCAGTCGGGCTGTGTTCCATGGCATAGACCCTGGCCTTTCCTGCTCACCAATCGGCAAGACTCAAATTGGCGTCCTCTTCAGAGACAAAGAGAACTTTTGCTCAGAGCCGGTCTGGTTTGAGGTGGTGGACCTTGAGAGCCCTTATCATGCGCTACTTGGCCGGCCTGCTCTGGCGAAGTTCATGGTGGTCCCCCACTATGTTTAGCTCAAGATGAAGATGCAGAGCACCAAGGGAATACTAACCATAACTGGGGACTACAAGAAGTCATCCGTCTACGCGGCAGACAGCAGCCGGCTAGCGGAGTCCCTCGTGATTGCAGCTAAAAAGCGACTCCTTGACCAGGTGGTGGCAATGGCAGGCAAGCTGCCGGAAATGTTGCCCAATCCCAAGGAGTCGGAAGCTGAGGGCTCATTCAAGCCGGCCAAAGAGACAAAGAAGATGCCCTTCGACCCGGAGCGCCCGGAGAGGCACGTAGTCATAGGTGCAAACCTTGACAGAAAATAGGAAGGCGAGCTTGTCGATTTCATCCATGAGAATCAAGACATCTTTGCATTGTCTCCCTAGGACATGCCAGGTGTTCTGACGGAATTTGCTGAGAACAAGCTACATGTCGGGTCTGATGCCAAGCCAGTCATGCAGCCCTTGCACCGCCTGTCGGAAGAGAAGAGAAGAGTTGTTGGAGAAGAGATAGCCCGGCTTCTAGCAGTCGGCTTCATCATGGAAGTGTTCTTTCCAGAATGGTTAGCCAACCCAGTCCTAGTGCTTACGAAGAACAAGCAGGGGCACATGTGTATTCATTATACCAGCCTCAACAAAGCATGCCCCAAAGACCTATTTTCTTTGCCAAGAATCGACCAAGTGATTGACTCCACAGCTGGATGCAAGCTATTGAGCTTTTTGGATGCATACTCAGGGTATCACCAGATCAAGCTAAACCCGGCCGACAGGCTGAAGACCGCCATCATCACACCATTCGGAGCCTTCTATTACCTGACCATGACGTTCGGCTTGAGGAATGCCGGCGCCACGTTTCAGCGTTGCATGCAGAAGTGTCTCCTCAAGCAACTCGGCAGAAAGGCCCACGTCTATGTGGATAATGTTGTGGTGAAGACAGAGAAGCATGGAACGTTGCTAGAAGACCTCAAGGAGACCTTTGAAAACTTGCGCCAATTTCAGATCATGCTCAGAGCGCCACATAGAATGCAACCCTGTGAACATCAAGGCCATCGAGAGGATGGAGGTGCCCACCCGACTACTGGATGTGCAAAAATTTACCGGCTGTTTGGCATCCATCAGCCGTTTCATCAATCGGCTGGGCGAGAAGGCTCTTCCCCTGTACCAGCTAATGAAGAAGACCACTTTTTCCGAGTGGAACGACAATGCGGATCGAGCTTTTCTCCAGCTGAAGAAGATGTTGACCACTCTGCCTGTCCTGGTGGCTCCGACTTCAAAAGAGCCCATGCTCCTCTACATCGCCGCCACCAGCCGGGTGGTCAGCAGAGTCATAGTTGTGGAACGCAAGGAAGAAGGCAAAGAACTACCGGTCCAGATGCCGGTGTATTACCTGAGTGAAGTGATGTCTGCCTCCAAGCAGAACTACCCGCACTACCAGAAGATGTGCTACGGCGTACACTTCGCCGCTAAGAAGCTGAAGCCATACTTCCAGGAGCACCCAATCACTGTTGCTACACTGCTCCTCTTGCCGAGATCATTGGAAGCCGAGATGCTTCAGGCCGAGTGGCCAAATGGGCCATAGATTTGGTCCCCTACACCATCTACTACCTGCCTCGCACCGCTGTCAAGTCACAAGCACTGGCCGACTTCCTCGTCGACTAGGCTGAGACCTAGTACCTGCCGCCGGCACCAGACTCCACCAATTGGCGGATGCACTTTGATGGCTCCAAGATGCACACCGGTTTGGGAGCCGGCATCGTCCTCACCTCTCCCAAAGGCGACAAGCTCAGATATGTGCTGCAAATCCACTTTGCCTCCTCCAACAATGTTGCCGAGTACAAAGCACTCATTCACGGGCTCTAGCTTGCCAAGGAACTCGGCATTCGTCGGATCCTGTGCTATGGTGATTCCGACTTGGTGGTCCAGCAATCGTCAGGCAACTGGGACGCCAAGGATGCAAACATGGCGAGCTACCATTTCCCTGTCCAGCAACTCAATGGATACTTTGAGGGGGGCGAGTTCCTCCACGTGCCAAGAAATGATAACGAGCAAGCTGACACCTTGGTGCGTATCGGCTCCACCCGGCAATCGATACCAGTCGGCGTCGCCCTGCAACGCCTCCTCAAGCCGTCTGTCAAGCCATCGCCAGAGTCGGATTCCATCTTTGTGCTGGCTCCTCTGGAAGCAGCCGGATCCGACTTGAGGACCCCAGCGTCCGGCACAAGGAATTCGGCAGTCGACCCGGGGACTGCGGCAGCCGTACCCGACACGGGGACTTCATCGACACAACAAGCGGCAGCTGACTCCAACCCGCCGCCTCCCGGCCCAACCGCCCTCATGCAAGTAGCAATCCTAACAGTCGAAGAAATTACAGCACCTTCCTAGGCTCAGCCCATCCTTAACTTTCTGGTGAACAAGGAGCTGCCGACGGACGAGATCTAGGCCCGACAAGTACAACGTCGGGCAGCAGCTTACACCATCATCAACATAGAACTTGTGAGGTGCAGTGTCACTGGTGTTTATCAGCGCTGTGTGGAGCTAGAACAAGTCCAAGCAATCCTCAAAGATATCCATCAAGGCGAGTGTGGTCACCACGCGGCTTCAAGAGAACTTGTGGCCAAAGCTTTCCGCCACGATTTTTTCTGGCCGACTGCTCTAGAAGACGCTAAAGAATTGGTCCAGAAATGCAAATGGTGCTAGAAGTTCCGCTCCAAGCCGCATCAGCTGGCTTCTGTAGTCAAGACCATCCCCATTGCCTGGCCCTTTGATGTCTGGGGCCTGGACATGGTGGGACCATTCAAGACAACGCGCGGCGGCATGACTCATTTGCTTGTCGCAGTGGACAAGTTCACCAAGTGGATAGAAGCAATGTGAATTAAGAAGTTGAATGGTTTGACTGCTGTGACTTTCATCGCCGACATCAACATCTGGTATGGCATACCAACAACAGCATAAGCGACAATGGCACAAACTTTGCCAAAGGCGCCTTGGCTCGTTTCTGCGCGACGCAGGGCATCCGACTAGACTTAGCGTCTGTTGCCCATCCACAGTCAAACGACCAAGTGGAGCGGGCAAACGGCCTCATTTTGTCCGGCATCAAGCCCCGACTGGTCGAGCCTCTGGAGCGTTCGGCCGGCTGTTGGCTCGATGAGTTGTCGGCCGTCCTTTGGAGCCTGCGCACAACTCCGAACAAGTCAACCGGCTTCATGCCTTTCTTCCTCGTCTACGGTGCCGAAGCCGTCATCCCGACGGATATAGAATTCGACTCCCCTCGAGTCACCATGTACACCGAAGAGGAGGCGAAAGAAGCACAAGAAGACAGTGTCGATCTACTGGAAGAGGGCCGGCTGTTGGCACTCAGCCCATCCACCATCTACCAGCAGAGTCTGCGTCGATACTACAACCGGAAGGTCAAGCCAAGATCCTTCCAAGAAGGAGACCTTGTGCTCCGGCTGATCCAGTGGACAGCTGGCCAGCACAAGCTCTTGGCACCTTGGGAAGGTCCCTTCATCATCAGCAAGGTGCTGGGCAATGACTCTTACTACCTGATCGATGCTCAGAAGCCTCGAGCACGCAAAAGAGATGACTCCGGCAAGGAGACGGAGTGCCCATGGAATTCGGATCTCCTTCGAAGGTTTCCAATTAATGCAGTATGTACCACGTCAACTTTTGTATTAAGTACAAAGACTCTTGGTCCCCCGAGAAGAGCTTCGGGACTGCCCTCTTTTATCTATATGATAAGTATTATCCCTATCGATGTGTTATTTCGTTAGTCCGCCTGGTACCGGGTTCGACTAGTTGACCCAGGGACTCGCCGCCTTGTGCTATGTAATGCTTCATGCAGCCGGACAAGTAATGTGCTGGCACTTAAGCCTTCTCCTGCCAAAAGCCGCAACTTGCAGAGCGACTGTCCGATGGGCAGGAGTCAAGGTAGAAAGGGTGGACGCATGAAAAATGGCTAAAGACCCAAAGCATGCACATAGTTCAGGTTGGCTTCCCGCCTCACCGACCGGCTGCTGAGCAGCCGCCTGGCCGGCTTCTACTTAAATTGCTAAAAAAACTATAATCGACTAAGTACTTACCCTCCCAAAGCAGCCGAGTACTGAACCCAGCCACAGTCCGCAGAGCGGCTGTTTGGCTGGCCAGACGGCAGCCTAGGGAGGGTGGCAAAGGAAAAAAGTCAAGGAGCAAAAGGCAAGGAAAGACAGAACCCGTCAAGCATATTTACATACCAAAGGGACCTTGGCCAACATTCATCAGGAGTTTGAAATACACACCACGAGTGGAATTCTGCAAAATTAATAAATTTTGCTAAGACTAATAGGCAGGTAAAAACAAAGATAAGTTGGCAGCCTAGGGAGCGGCGGACGGGTTCAGTAGAACGGTGGAGTCGGCGGTGCCGGTTGGTGGAGTGGTCGGCTGGTCGGTCTCCGCTTGGTCACCTTCTGTAGCAGCCGGCTCGCTCGGGCGTGGCTTGTTGCTGGAGGCACGGTCGACCTGAGGCTGGCCGTCCGCCCCGACCTCTGGCGCCTCCACTTCACTTTCCTCCTCCTCCCCACTTTCTCCCTCGTCGATGGAGTCAATCACTTCGGCCGAGTCCTCGCCGTCCTCTGGGTTCAGCCCGAACCACTCCTGTGGCGCCTCGGTGCCGTCCTCAGACGCTGGTGTCAGTGTACTTAGTGATTGCCGCGGCTCACTGGACAAGTTCACGCTCCACCGCCGCCGGCTCCTCTCGGGCTTCTAGTCGAAGCGTGGCCAACTGGGCTAGATCTAGAATAGGGTACCATGCCTTGACGAATTCCAAGGCCCAGCATGCCCCAGCCCGGGCTGAGGAACCCTTCCAGGCGTCAAGGCGATCGGCCGCCACCTCTAGCCAGTCGGCGGTCCGGCTAGGTGTGCGTGGAGCCAGCATGTCCGGCCATAGGGCGGCGATCGCCTGGGCGCCGACACGCTGAAGACGGCGCAGCATCCGATGAGCCGACCGAAGATGGGCCTGGATGCTGAGGAGCTGCTCGCTGAGGGTTCGGGGGGCATTGGCAGCAATCTACGCTCCTTCCGCCCTCCGCTCTTCGCGATCAGCCTCAATGGCCTGGTTGGCAACGTCAGAATGACCAGGGAAGAAGTCTGCTCAAACGGAAAGCAAAAGAGCCAAAGTTAGAGACAAGAGGCCGGCTTGGTCAGCAGCCGGCAGCTCGAAGAAGAAAAAAGAGGTAAACTCACCGTCGACCATGTCCTCTATTTTGCCGAAGCCGGCGGTCAGCAAAGCCTCCTTGTCAGTCCAGGTAGAGCGTTCGATCTTGAACTCAGCAAGGAGACCGGCCTCTTTGTCCTCTGCCTGCTTCTGAGTCTTCTTGAGAAGCTCCGAGTACTCCGCCAGTTGCACGACCAGCCATTCATGCTCTTCGGCCAGCTTGCTGCAGTCCGCCTCCTTGGCATGCAGCGCGGTGTTGGCTTCGCCCAGCTGCCGCTGCAGGGCAGCATTGGCCTCTGCAAAAGTGGAAGAAGAAAAGACATCAAAAAATAAACAAGGAGGGAGATAGTTTCCCGGGAGATCCGACCCGACTGCTCAGCAATCGGCCCGAATATCAGGGACTATAGCCTGTGGGTGCACCAGCGCGCCCCCACGGAGAAAGAAAACAAGGACTTACTCCGGCATTCTGATAGGTCGGCGGTCCGTTGAGTCAGCTCCTGGACCTTGGAGTTGAAGGCGGCTGCGCGAAGGTTATGATAATCCTGCACTAAAGATATCAGACAATGTCAGCACTCGGAGCTTGCCGGTTAAAGTTCCGAGCCTCCTGCTCGGCAGCCGGCCCGAAACTCGGGGACTACACCCAGTTGGTGCGCTGGCGCGCCCCCACAGAGAAGTTTAAGAAATACAAGAGTCAAAGATGAAGAACCAAGAAGCATACCCGGACGGCTGCCAGCGACTCGAGGAACACCTAGTTGCACCGCTTCAGGGCATCGGCTTCAGCTCGAAGCTTGCCTTGGACGTCCAGGACCGCCTGGTTCAAGGGCCCCGTCCCGCCTCCTCGCACCCAGTCGGCGGGCGCGGCGCTAGTCGCCTCGGCGTCTGGGATCGATGAGCTCGCGGCACCGACTTCCAACGGGCACGGTGCCCAAGACGCCTTTGCAAACCGGCGGCGTGATGGTGTGCGGACCTCAGGAGTTGGGCCCGTTACCATCTCGCTGCTGGTTGGTGGCACTGGCGAGTCAGCTGGCTGCTTGTCCTGCGCTCCTCTGGCTGGCGGTGTTGGAGGCATGACTACGTCCATCATGGAGACGTTACCGCCCTCCCTCTCCATGACCGGGTGGTCGTCGCCGGCATCCCCTGTCGGCGCCACAAATTCTAGTGGTGGCGGCGCGGAGTTCAGAGGAACGATGAAGACCGGCTCCTGGCGGTGCGCGGCTTCCTTAGGCCGCTTCTTTGTCGCGGCGTCGGCCTCGGCCTCTGCTAGCTTCTTCAAAGCGGTGGCTTCTGCCTTGTCCGCCTCCGCCTTCTCCAGGCGGGCGGCTTCCTGCTCCTCGCGCACCTCCTGTGCGTTTTGCTCCCGCGCCTCCCGGAGGTCGGCGGCCGGATCGATTCGCCGGGTGCGGGTGGAGGTCTCCGCCGACCCAACGATGGAGGCGATGGCTGACTTCTCATGAGAGAAATTTCAGAAGGAATCAACAAGAAAGAAGATCACAATGAAAAGATACTTACGCCGACACCATAGGAGGCGGCTTTGGAAGCTTCTGGTACTTGGCCGCCTCGCTGCGGCCTCTTTCCGCCTGGTCGCGGCGGTCGGATTCTTGGGCTTCTTCAGAGCGCTGCCGAACAAGACGACGTCTTGTTTACTCTTGCACGTGTCGCCTCGAGTAGTCGGCTCGATGGAGGGGCCCGCGTCCGCCTTGCCGGTGCCCCGCGTGGGGCGCGGCTGTTCTTCCTCCTCATCATCGTCAGGCTAGGTCTCGATGCTGCCTTCTTCGGAGCCGCCTGCTTCATAGACCCCGCCTGTCGTGGTGTCCTCCAAGGTGGACGCCCCTAAGTTGGGGTCGTCTATGTCGCTCATTGCCCGGTCCAGCTCATAGTCACCGCCCGCCCCTACGATGGTGGCCGTTGCTTCCGACATGTAGATATGTTTCAAATGGTGAGAGGTCAGTCGGTAAAGACCAAGATCAAGGCCAAGACGAGTATCAAAAAGAAAGAATTGGAGAACATACTGCAGGCGGTGGGTTGGCGCGGGAATATGGCCGCTTGCCGAACCGCCAAGACCCCTCCAGCTTGAGGCCGGAGATGCCGTTGACCAAGTTCGCAACCTCGGCAATCGGCATCTCCTTGGTACTCAGCCGGCACGGGTCCTGATGCCCACTCATCCAGCTGATCAGGTGAGACCGGCCTTGCAGCAGGAGAACCTGGCGCACAAAGAAGGCAACCAACAAGTCAGACGACTTGAGGCCTTCAGTGTTGGTCAGCTCCCGGAGTCGTTGGATGGCAGTGGCACCGTTTGTTGATACCGGCTTCGGCTTGTAGCCCCAGCTGGCCCGAGGCTCAGCAGGCGGGCCGGCTTCATAAGCCGCCAGGTTGATGAAGTTGATGGCCGGGTCCATGTTCTCCACATACAAGTAAGATTGTGGCCACATCTTGACCAATTGTGGCAGCTTGATGCTGGGGAAGGCATTCTTCGGCGACAGTCGGTGAACCGCGATGAAGGCACCACACTAGGCAGCCACCTCCTGGACGGAGGTGCCCAACTTGGTGTAGAAGAATGCTCCCCACAGCTCGATGGTGGGGAGGATGCCAAGATAGCCCTCGCACATTGTGACGAAGGTGGCCAGGAGCATCACGGTGTTGGGCATGATGTGATGAGGCTGGAGGTGATAAAACTCGAGAAACGAGCAGAGAAAGCCGCTCGCCGGCAGACCGAAGCCGTGGATGAAGAGCGGGCGGAAGACGACCCGCTCGCCATCCCCTGGCACCGGTGAGATCTCTCACTCTGGAGGCACGCGCGCACTCACGCAGCTTGCGACGGGGAGACACCGTGTTTCGCGGAGGAAGGTGATATGGTCTTCATTGATGTTCGACCCGTCCCAGTCTCCTCCTCGCTCGCGCGCCATGCAGAGCTCGACAAAGAAAAGGGCGCGGCGGGGGAGCTAAGAATGGAGCGGAGCAAAGAGGACTCGGGGCGGACGAACTCGACGGAGACGAACAGCGGCGGCGCTCCAGCGTGGATCGGGGGCACTTTAGCAAGAGGAAGAAGAAGGAGGCAAGAGCAGTGTGAGGGGGTGCGCGTGCTCCACCGCCGCATCTCCTCCCCCTACTTATAGCCTACGGGCTGTGAAGCCGAGTGGGCGGGCGTGGGATCATGCGATTAACTGTGCCCACGACCCCACGTTCCCACCTTTATCACACGAGTTACTGCGCGTAGTAACTCCGCGGGGAAACTCAACCGTCCGCCTCGGACGCAGTGGATCCGCACGCATGCCGAGGCTCGGTGGTGGCGGGCCCAGCCTGCAGTCGCGTCCCATCACACGCATGGGCTTGTAGGCTGGCCCGGCTGGCTGACGCCACATAGCAGGCCCACGACAGGCAGCAGGCCAAGAAGCATAGCTAGCACGCCACCCAGTTCCCGTCGTGGTGTTCAAAGTTTTAGACAAATCCGACTGGATGCGGCCAACTTCTGCCAACCGGTTTGCCAGGAGTCTGATGAAGCTTCCTTCCAAAGCACCCAGAGGAGGAAACTGTTGAGTCCCCTGGGCTCTTCAACCACGGCACCTCACCAGCTTCGGGGACTACTGTCGGAGTAATGGGCCACGGGTAGCCTAACCCGAGTCCCAGAACCTTTCAAGACATCGGTACGGCTGCGCCCCTCAAGACGTCAAGATGAAGCGCCGCCTTCTGGTTGTCGGCTGGCTGAACGACAGACTGCCAGAATACGGCCATGCTAAGGAAGGCAGCTCCAAGATGGGCCGACTCCTGGCAAGCGGCCTCTAGAGAGGCCGGCTCCTAGCAGTCGGCCCATGGTGCCCTCAAAGTTTGCACCCCCATTAAGAATACAAGACAAGGTGAGGCTACAGTGTAGCCCATCACCCCCGTATCCAGGGCCGGGCGTGGCCACAGTGCTTCGTACTGGCGGAGATCTCCACCCGGTGCGGCATTGTTGCCACTCCACCCCTGACGTCACTCCTGTTAGGCAAAGCCCTGTTCCCGCGACCGCCTGTCGGTACGGCCCGAAGACGGTGGGCCCTACTAGTAAGCGAAAGCCCGAAAGACGGCAGGAGCCTCACCAGTCGGACCAGGGGGAGGCCAGCTTCTACCAGGTGGCTCGTTCCTTCCTCGGGGCCTGTGCATCATTAACCAGATAAGCGTCGGAGTGGCTATAGTGATCTCCCGCCAGGCGGCGGGACTGTAGCCACGCTCCCCTAACCAAGCGAGCGTCATTAGCAACACAGCTACAGTAATCAGCAGCTGGCAAGACCCGTGAGCGGCGGGAGTGGCCTGTCGGCTCCGTACCCGATCAGCCGGCGGGGCCCGCCAGGCGGCGGACCCCGGCAGTCGGTGGAGAAGCCGGTGACCAGAGACACTGATAGCCGGGCCCTACACCTGGCCAAATTACCATTGTACCCTTGGGGGTTAGGCCTATATAAATCCCCCAGGGCACCCATGCAAAGGGTTGGAACCTGTTAGAATTAGACTCACACCTAGGGGGAGAGGAGAGCAAGCCTTGCCTTCTCCTACCTCTAGCATACAGCTCGAGGAGGACCATTGTACTCACTAGTGCCTTAGTGAATCATGCGGAGACCCCGCAGAGCAGGATTAGGGGTGTTATCTCCTAGGAGAGCCCCGAGCCTGGGTAAAGTGCGCCGGCGTTCATGTCTACGCCTCATCCCGCTTCCAGGCACCAGCGACGTTCTACTCGCTCCCACCATGATAAGCCATCCATTGGCATATGTTGCACCCAACCCCCGACAATGATTGATACACTCAAAAAGCCTCGCGACAGAGACAAGGGAGACCTAGTTAAAACTCCTGAGTCACAGTCTAAGTTTCGGCGCCCCAAGCCACACCGTCGCAACAATGGCACTGGAGAAAATAGAACTCTGGACGGCGCCGAAAGTAATGAAGACCCTGTGGGAACAACATTCGCGCAGGAGGAACAGGAAAACGGGCAAGCCAGCCACGACAAACAGGCCCTGCACAGCGATAGGTCGGAAGACGACAACTACCTTCTGCTTTCCGAAGATGAGGAAAGCCTCGGTGACAAAGACCTCATCGTACCAGAAGAGCGCCTCAAACAGGAGCATTTTTAAGTGCAGGCTGATAGCTACGACAAGGTTCCTAAAAAAGAAGAAGCAGTAGCTTCAAGCTGACCAAGACCTACTCAAAGATAGATGGACCAAAGTCCTAGTCGCCGAAGAATACGGCCTCAGTGGCCCAGCCAAAATCTATCCAAAGCACAGATCGCTCTACCAGTCCGACGACAGGGCATTGGGGCCCGTACCATCGTCACACAACACGACAGGTCGTCGGCAACTCTGTCCAGATAAAAAGGCAACTCAAGCCGAACACCAGACCGCCCCACCTCGCCATAAATCCAAGAACAACGCATGTCAGGATTACCCAGACAACCTGTAGAGGGACTGGGACAATAGAGCAGGAAGCACAAGATCGATCTACGGATCACAAAAACATGCTTCGGCACGCGACGATGGCTGCCTATTCGGACATGTCACACCTCGCCACGACCAGGCCGATAACCGCAATGGAAGTCCTTTGGAATTACGCCACATTGTGGCCCAACATAGAGGCGCCGCACACCCGTTTTGCTTCACTGATGAGGTAATGGATCATGAATTTCCCAAAGGATTCAAACCCGTCAATATTCAATCATACGACGGGACAGCCGATCCCGCAGTATGGATAGAAGATTTCATCCTCCACATCCATATGGCCCGTGGAGACGACCTCCACGCCATTAAATACCTCCCACTAAAGCTAAAAGGACCAACTCGATACTAGTTAAACAGCTTGCCTGGAAATTCCATAGGCAGCTGGAAGGACTTGGAAGAGGCCTTCCTCGATAACTTCCAAGGAACACATGTCCGGCCACCAGATGCCGATGACCTAAGTCACATCGTCCAACAGCCCGGCGAATCAGCCAGGGAGCTCTGGACCCGGTTCTTAGTCAAAAAGAACCAAATCATTGACTGTCCGGACGCAGAAGCCCTTGCGGCTTTCAGACACAGCGTCCGGGACGAATAGCTTACACGCTACCTCGACCAAGAAGGACCTAAATCCATCACAGCTCTCACTGTTCTGATGACTCGCTTTTGCACGAGAGAAGACGGCTGGCTGGCTCGTACAAGCAATGGCACCAACAACCAGGGCACCTTCGAAATCCGAGACGCCAACGGCAAGCCACGGGGAAGCAAAAACAATAGTCACACGGACAATGAAAGATCAGTCAACACAGCGGTCAACACCGGATTCAGCAACCCCAAGACCGGTCTGCGGAAGAAGCCATCCAGGGGGAACCGAGATGAACCATCCAACGTGGACAGGATTTTGGACCGACCCTGCCAGATTCATGGCCACCCCGATAAACCAGCAAATCACACCAACAGAAACTGCTGGGTCTTTAAACAGGTCGGGAAGCCCAACACCGAACACAGGGGAAGGAAGCCGCCATGCGACAGGGATGACGGAAAGGTTCACCAACGAAAAACCGGGGGCATGATGAAGTCTCCACCCCAAGGATCGACTACCCATAAAACGGAAATAGCAACCCGGCTTCCGCTGCCCACTCCGTACACCTACAAAGTTTGTACCACGCATACATCATTACGCACTCAAGATACCATGCGCATCGGCGGAAGCACAATACGGACAAGCCTGCGAGCACTCCTGTAACCTTTTTCCATGTACAACTATTTACTTTCTTTTTTTATTTTCTCTTTGGATATCCTTTAAAAAACATGTGACGAACAGGATAAAAATCGGAAACCGCTTATATCAGAGTCTGGATCCGCATACTCACCTAAGGGGCTATGTCCATCAAGGACTCCCCCCACCGAGGACTGGCGGCGCAGACGTGCGATAGGAGGTCCAAAATAACTTTTTGTAGACCGCACTCTCTATTTTCGAGCCAGTACTATGCGTGTTCCTCCGCCTCCAACCCCGAGCATGTCAAATAGCCGGGGGGACGGCTTTTATATACACATATCATAAGTAATTATCAGCATATCGCTCAGTTACTAGTAAACAATATCCGAGTTAGTCATATGTATGGTTTTTCCAGTCAAATATGGCTCCTAAGATTATTTCACAAAGATACCTTGGCCTAACTTTCCAGGGGCTCAGTGTGGGAACAAATGAGTTTCTAGTAAAAGTCCGAACAATTCTATAGCACACTTCGGCGTCGCAAGTTTGGCCTTATATGCATCAGCTCTGAATAATTGTCTTGCATCAATAGTTGGGTTGCCCGGCTCCTGTGCTTGCTACCCTACGTTCCTCTCTATCAGCTAGGGTAGTAAAGGGAGAACTACTACGATTGTGCCCTGGTCTAAACCGGACGAGCACCTCAGTAGAGAAAGCCGAAAACTGGCTGTCATGATGCGGCGTGAGCTGGTCAACCACTTGACGACCTATTAGAATCTTTAGCGATTCCCCGTGTCACACGAGGGATCTTTATCCAGGTCAAATATGTAAGGCACCATACGCCGCATACATACCAGGGGCTATGTCGTAGCTCCGCCATAAAACTCCAATGGCTAAGTGAAAGTGTTAACGCCTTATGGTCTGATTTCCTAGTTCGCCACATTATCACCTCCTTCATGAACCAAGATGTTTGATAAAGAGTTATTAAAGTCGAACACCCCCGTACTTCCTAAAAGGGGGCTGAAGCTGACGACTGGAAAACTTTCAGATTAAATGCTTTTCCGAACACCCCTGAACTAGCATTATATGAACGACGCTAGCTATGTCGATGTCCCTCTCAATGAGGTTCTGGATGCGACTTTGTAGAGTTTGCACATCGTTTGTTGATCCCCAATCTAGCCCCTTATTAATCCACGATGCAAGTTGGGTTGGAGGGCCGGGTCGAAATACGGGCGCGGTCGCCTGCTTGGAGCTGCGGGGCTCAATGATATAGAACCACCCCTGCTGACATAGATCGAAAGATTTGGCGAAGGATCCTTTCAGCCAAACGGTGCTAGCAAGCTTGCTTATTGCAGCGCCGCTGCACTCGGCCTGCTCCCTCTCTACCACTTGCGGCTTCACATCGAAGGTCTTGATCTACAGGCCGAAGTGCGGAGGAGTTCGGAGGAGGGATTCACACGTCGAGATAAGAAGAATAGAGTCCGGGGCCAAATCGTGGAAGTATAGACCGTAAAAATACATGAGCCCTCGGACGAAGGGGTTAAGTGCAAATCCCAACCCGCAGAGGAAGTGGGACACGAACATGACCCTCTCACCGGATCTGGGGGTGGGAACGACCTGCCCCTCGGCAGGAAGCCGATGTTGGATTTTAGCGGTCAGGTACCGCGCTGCCCGAAGCTTTGCAATGTATTCCTCCGTGACAGAAGAGGCTACCCACCGGCCTTGTCGGCTAGATCCAGACATGGTTGGGGCTGGTGGCAAGGGAAGCTCGGGAATTGGAGCTCGGGGTAGCAGGAGTTGAGGAAGAGGCAAGCTAGGAAGAAAAATACGGGTCTGTACCCCTATATTAATGCTGCAAATATCAAACGTCTCCTCTCGGGCCTAAAAAACTTGCTTGTTTCCAAGGAACTGTACCCCAGCGATGGTTGGGTTACCCATGTTCGGGTAGACAGGAATCCCTTAAAAAAGGGAGGCACGATCTCCGTTTGGATAAAATACGTCAATAATGCCACGTCCTGGGACGTGGGGTGACGGGCCGGCTAAAACAATTCGCATGTAAAGGCCGGGAGTGGTGTTATATTACCAAAAAGTGGTCAGTAGGTTGAACCAACGAAATATTATACCCTCTATGGTTGTGCATACAAGTCCGGATACAATTGATATCTTGAAGTTCGGATAACAAGGAACCCGCCTTGCAATGCCGAAGACAATCTGCGTGCCGATCACCTCGTCATTGAAGCTAGGTTCAGGGGCTACTGAGGGAGTCCTGGACTAAGTGTCCTCGGGTGTCAGGGCTATTATCTATTGGGCCGCACTATTGGGCTATGAAGACATGAAGGCCGAAGAATATATGTGAGTCCAGATTGGACTCTCCTTGGCTTGGAAGGCAATCTTGGCAACCGACTATGAAGGTTGCTTCTTATGTAACTGACTCTATGTAAAACCTAGATCCCCCCGGTGTCTATAAACCGGAGGGGATAGTCCGGAAAGGACACCATTCATTACCATAGTCATATAGGCTAGGCTTTTAGGGTTTAGCCATCACGATCTCGTGGTAGATCAACTCTTGTAACACCCATATTCATCAATATCAATCAAGCAAGACGTAGGGTATTACCTCCATAGAGAGGGCCTGAACCTGGGTAAACATTGTGCCCCTGTCTCCTATTACCATCGATCCTAGATGCACAGTTCGGGACCCCCTACCCGAGATCTGCCGGTGTTGACACCGACAACCCCGCCCTAGCGTTTCCAATCGTTATTTCTATCTATCGATCGTGCCAAGGAGCAGAACCAAATGTTACAATTTATACACTTTTCTCTACTCCTGCTCCTATAAAAACTCAGTTGGTGATGGTGGTGTGTCTGCCATCCGTCGTTTCTAACTATTAGATCTACATCTAACGGCTGTGAGGTAAGTTGTGGCATTTTTGCAACAATAGCCCACTTCTCTGCTCCAATTTGCAGAAACCCCCTTATTATCTTGAATGCAACCACATCCCTCGCTCACCTCATCAAAACACCCTGAGAAATATATTTTGAGTAAAAAGAAATATATTAGGAGTATATCAAAACAAGAGTGATTTCTTTCAAGTTTGTGAACAAGTACTACTATTCTACTACTTTGGATCCGTCGCAACGCACGGGCACGTTGCCAGTAAAAGGAAAAGCCATGCCGCTTTCGCGTTGCACCCCTACATGCCCAGGAATCAGGAGTACTCCACAGCCCGTCCGGCACGCCACATAGCTAGGGAAGGCGTATTGACTGGCATTTTCACTTTCATGTGGGACCGCCGTTGAGCAAACCGACCATTAGCAAACCGCACCCCGCCCGCCACCGGGTTGGAAAACAGAAATGAGGGGAAGATCTAGCTATAGCACGGAAGCCAAGAAATTTTGTGTCTGATGGGGCTCTTTAGAGTGTTATTTATTCATAACTAGCAAGATGCCCATGTGTTGCACGGAAAATCAAGATACATTTGTATGAGTAGTTTACGTTGTGGGAGAAAAGCATGAACAAGAGAAGGCCTTATTTGCAAATGTGGAGTGGGGTGTGGGCATCTTTTTGCAAAATTGCCATAGTTTCCTTCCTATCCGTCAGATATAAATCGGACGGCCTATATTGTAGGATGGCAGGCACACCATCATCACCGACTCTGTTTTTATAAGAGTATAGATATACATCTAGATATAGATATAGATATAGATAGATATAGATATAGAGAGTAGAGATTTGGTTACAAAATCTCATGCGTGCAATGCACGTCTAGCTTACTAGTTGGTTACCAAATCACATCCGGGTTTGGTACAAGATCGTACTGCGGGAGCACCATAAGACCTTCCTATCCGTCACAACGCACGGGCACATTTCCCTCTCGGGGCCCACGAGACCAAGCTTCCGTGGCATAGTGCACCGGACTATGAGTCAATGGCATGCAGACCTTAAATGCAGCTAGCCCACATGTCATTCTCATGGTGGTGGCATAGTTCCCGACTCACTCGTTCGAGATGAACCGGTGGATGGTGGTGTGGCCATGGCGAGGGTGCCACAGCTGGTCATCGAGGCGTTACGAGGCGTAGATGGCCACACCGGCGGGTACTACCGGATTGATGCCCGGGACGAAATGTGTCACAACCGCTGGATGAAAATTCGATGGTGTGGGAGTATGGATCGGAGCAGGCAAACCACGTCCAATCGGGTGTGGCTATGGTAGAAAGTTGATGGTCGCCACAGTTCAGCTGGCCCGCATGTCATGCACACAAAGGTAGAGGAGCGGTGGGGCCGAGAGGGATGAGGCGCATGTCGGGGGATGTCGTGCCGTGGGTTGGAGCGGCGTCGTGGAAATCATGTGTGGGTGTGGAAGTGGTAGAAACAAGAAACATGATGGTCACCATGGTTCAATTTCCATGGAAAAGCTGTCATGTCTACTGACACATGCATTGCATGCCGCTCACTGCAAGGAGCAGTAGTAGAGAAAACTTGTTCCAAAGATACAATTTTTATGATAAAATTCTCATGATATCATTAGTTCTTACATATGGGATTACTCCCGCAAGGGTCAATCACAACATGTGTTTTGTAAAAAAATGCATCTTGATGTTCCCTACAATGCATGGGCATCTTGCTAGTTATAGAAGAAGGCCACACGGGCATCTTTCCGCAGGGTGTGCCACCGAACCAAACTTCAATTTTCTTTTCAAACGATTAGGTGCACCGGATGCCATGCCACGCTACAAAATGTAAAAAAAATTAGCTCCAAATGTTTTAAAACTTGTTATCTTCAAACCATCAAAACAGCCCGAGGAATATATTTTGAGTGAAGCATGATTTACTTTTACTAATATATGTATATCAAAACTAGAGTGTTTATATTTCAAGCACGTGAACAAGTATTATTCTACTACTTTGAATCCATTGCAACGCATGGGTCAGCACATTGGTAGTAGTAGTCTCTATCTCTATCTCTACTCTACTCTTATCTATACTCTTAAAAAATTGAGTTGGTGATGATGGTGTGCCTGCCATCCTGCAATATAGGCCATTCAATTTATATCTGATGGATAGGAAGGGAACTATGGCAATTTTGCAAAAAGATGCCCACACCCCTCTCCACATTTGCAAATAAGGCCTTCTCTTGTTCATCCTTTTCTCCCACAACATAAACTACTCATACAAATGCATCTTGATTTTCCATGCAACGCATGGGCATCTTGCTACTTCTTACAAAAAACAGAGTTGTTGATGATGGTGTGTCTGCCATCCTGCAGTATAGGCCGTCCGATTTATATCTGACGGATAGGAAGAAAACTATGGCAATTTTGCAAAAAAAAATACCCACACCCCTCTTATACTACCAAGATGCCCGTGCGTTGCACGGAACATCAAGATCTTGTGGGCGAAAAGGATGAACGAAGGAATGCATTATCTGCAAATGAGGAGAGGAGTGCATGTAAATTGTCATAGTTTCCTTCCTATCCGTTAGATATAGATCAGATGGCCCATATTGCAGGATGGCAGGCACACCATCATCACCAACTCTGCTTTTTTATAGGCCGTCTGATTTATATATGATGGATAGGAAGAAAACTGTGGCAAATTTGCAAAAATAAACCTACAACCCTCTCAAAATTTTCAAATAAGGCCTTCCCTCGCTCATATTTTTCTCTCACAAGATAAACTACTCATACAAATGCATCTTGATGTTCTGTGCAACGCACGAGGATGTTTCCTTTCGGGTCTCTCCAGCGCGGCGTGGTCATAGTTGCAAGTTGACGCCCCTTGAGATGTCGATGTTGAGGGGCACTCGGATTTTGTCCGATGAGCAGGTAAGATGAGTTTGATCACGTAGTAAATGCATTCTAAAGACTACTCCCGTGTCAATTTCCTATTTCTCCCCTGCACACTGTGGAGATTGTCTTGCATATGTACGGGAGGGTACCAACATCACTTTGCACAACATTTCCAATGGTGGCACCATTCCCGCAGAACCTTTGTCCAACATTGGGATCAACCATGCAATGGGCCACCGCCTGAATTGGTATGATGGAACCATGGTGAGATTGAAGAAGATAGCACGAACTAGGCACATTGCTGTCAAAGGTGGACGATGCTGTCTGCGGCCGATTTTTTGCCGTATGAGTACGAAGATGTTGTGCTCCTTTCTAACCGCATCTTCGCGGTGACAAACCAGGGGACTTGTTTCGTATGGGACACATCCAACGGTATACTCCGTCTCTCCCAGTTTATTTGTTTTGAATTTTGTCCTTTTTATAAGTTTCAAATTCAAATGTAGAGATCCCCATCACATGTTGAGATTACAATGTCCATTAAATCGTTGCGTGCATGTATAGTAAAGAAACAAATCTCGAGTTTGCCACGAGTTCGTGCAGCGGTAGCACCACAAGGCTTGGCGCAGGAGTTACATTTACCTCTCAGGGCCCTTGGGTCTAAGCTCCAGCACCTTACGACACCTGTTGTTGAATAAAAAACGTGTGGAATCGATAGGTGGCTGGTCCACATGTGATGCTCCCGAAGGCAGAGGGGCAGTGGGGCTGAGAGGGGTGAGCCATAGGTCGGGGGACGTGTGGTGTCATCGGTTCGAGCGGCGTCCTGGGAATCACGTGTGGCTGTGATAGAAACTTGATGCTCGCCGCGTTTCAGTTGGCCCACGTGTCATGCACACAAAGGCAGAGGGGCGTAGCGACCGAGAGGGGTGAGGTGCACGTCGGGGGACGTGGTGCCGTGGGTTGGTGCGGCATCGTCGGAATCACGAGTGGAAGTGGATGAAACGTGATGGTCGCCGTAGTTGAACTTCCATGGACAAGTTGTCATGTCTACGGACACATGCATTGCATACCGATCACTAGAAGGAGTAGTATAGAAAGCTAGGCGAATAAATAGTTCCTTATAGTGAAGCGGACCCACGCTACTACTTGTTCCAAAGACATGCACACCATTGAAATAGTCCATCTATATCAATATACATAGAGAGCGAATTTTTTTTACAAGAGAGGAAATAGTTCATCCATCCATAATGCCCTGCTGTTGGTGCAGCATCTTCTTCTTCTGCTTGTCCTCACTTTCTATGGGAGACGGCTTCGCAACAAGCTCTCTGGACATTGCAGCTATCTCGAAACTCACACGGGCATCGAGGGCATCATATTTTATCCGGTCGTACGTCAAGGGATAATTCTCCCATCAAGACGACCATAATGCCAGCGTCTCATCACCCTTCTAAAGATTTTTTCCGAGCATAAAAATTGCTATGTCCAATAGGGATGTTGTTGGTTTATCACAATCTTCTACAGGAATTTTTATTTTGGTTTGTAGGTCGGCGATGCTTTTCAAATCAAGGTTGTACGGCTCCATCTTCTGTTTGTCCCCTGCGATGTCTGCCCCACAGAAGTATATGTCCTCCCGAGACAAGAAATCGTGAAGCTCACCTGGTATGGAGGGCGCGTGTATGATGAGGTACACCAAAATATCATCTTTGAGGTACAGCTGAAGGACGGTGGCGCGTTGGATCTTCCTAGTGGCACGCTCCGTGTACTCTGCGTCGAGATCAATGACATTCATCTCCACCTTTTGGAGGGAGTTGGATACATTATTGATCCATTTCCGAATAACCCTTGGGTGGTCGTGACTGTGGCAACTATGCTCAACGGGCCTTCGACGATGACATGTTGGACGCTAAAAACCTACATCTCTATCTCTTTCGCCATTTGGAACTGCTAGATCGGAGGGCTATGATTTGGGGAATTAGGAATAGATGGCTAGTCTAACTGAAGAAGATGATTATTTATAGGGGCTGCAGAATTACTCTAAGAGGATGTGAAGAGGTTAAAACAATGTGAATGCAGTGTGGTTTGGATGCAAATCAAGATCAAGGAGTAGTGAAGAAGACAAGGAAAATCGGTTCCCGATGGAGAAGTAAATGGGAGACGGGGCATGCAGGCAGTTGATTAGATGGCTAGGTAGACTAAACGAAAAGGCTACGCGGGTAGACTGAGGAGTGGGGCCTATCCCTATACGTGCCCATCCTACTAGCGCTACATGTGCCACTGGCTAGTTGAGGTCACTCTTTCGAATCACCGTGGCGACACATTTTATGATTCCTTTTTATTTTTGCACCCCTCCTGACAGGCGGGACCTATGCAAATGGATAAAACAAATGTGTCGTAGCTTGTTCGGATGGATATTGGCGCGTGCGTGGGAGACACTACATTCTTTAGTTAAGGAATATGCGGTTATCCTCAAAAAAGAAAAGTCCATCTTCGCGCTTCCGCATGCACGAGAATTTGGTTCTGCTCACAATATGGATGATACCTGGAGGATGAAGTGAACCCAGAGGCATGCTAGGACGGGAGTACTACTCTTGTTCCTAGTACTTGTACTAGTAGTAGTAGTACAACTGTCGTACACAGGATGGTCAAAATACTATTATTTATCCGGTCCTCACAATGAAGTGACAAGACCCTGTGCCTGGGGTGACACCAGCACAGGCGCGTGTCCAGGTTACCAAAGTCAGTCTCACCTTGTGCACTGTGTAGTCACTGTCACCGCCGCCATATAGCAGGTCTCGCCTCGTCTCCCTCTCCCCTAGCACCACTCCATCTCCGTCTCGCCGGAGATCTTGGGGTCACTCTTCATCATCTCACTGTGCCCCCGCGTACCCTCACCTCGCTCGCCTCCCCCAGTACCACTTTTCCCTCGCTAGCTGCTCGAGCACCGAAAGCCTTCTCCCCCGTAAATCAAGCCCCCCAAAACCCCACCTTCCAAACTCCACCATGGCCGAAAACGAACCACGCAGCATCCATATGAGTTGCGATTGGAGCAATCTCCCTAGTGATGTCCTCGACCTCTGTTATTCGTGTGTGGATATGTTGAGCGCCATGCGGCTGGCTGCATGCTCGAGGGGCATGCACACGGCCATCATCAAAGCGAGGCCTAAGATTTTCAAGACACCTTGCTTGTTGCCATCTGGTCTTGCAAGATTTTCTCACCGTGATACGGTGGCGTACGTGATGCCCCTCGACTTCAATCCGACCTCCATTAGCCGAAACTTCTTTGCAGGTATGTAGTGGGTCGCCGTACATCATTTCCCTCGACTTCGATCCGATCACCATCACCCGAAACTTCTTGCAGGTATGTACTAGGTCGGCATGAACTCCCACTGGATGGCTGCTGTCAGAGAAGACGGGGAAAAGTTGGTTCTCGTGAACTTCCAGACCTCCCATGAGATTATCCTTCCTCCGTTGGATGATATAGAGTTTTACCTTCGCTGTCCAAGTCATCTAGATTACGTCGTCAGTAGGACGCACCTTGTTTTGCAGAAGATTGTAATCTGCCAAGTGCCCACACGACATGCGGATTACGCAGACTTCAAGCTAATTGTGTTGTTCGACAAGGGACTCGCCTATCGTTCCGTCGGTTCCTTCTTTAGGTGGAGACAACTCAGCTTGCAGTGGATCGTCGTCAAAGCTGATACACACTTCTGTGAAGCTATTTAACACAATGGCATCATCTACGTGATCGACAAAGAAGATGGCACCACGTATTGCTGGGACGGCGGGTGTAAGTTGTTTCCGTCTGATGTTAATGATGACGCCATGTCACTGTTTGAACTTTTTGTGATGATTGACATATCCCTGTTTGAGCAGAATTTGAGTAGAACTATGGCAATGTATTAGAAACACCGTAAATCAGCTATATTTGGAATGAGTTAATTCATGCGATTGTGACCATGTCATTACAGCAAATTTGTACCCCAGAATAATCAAACTGTTAGGAAGATATTGATATTCTCCTAATGTTGTAGTAATCTATATACTACTAAATATGAGTGTGTATCAATGGCCATGTTAGTTTCCTCATTTTCATGATTTACAAACATGCATCACACTGTTGATTTCATCTAACCATACATTAGGGAAGCAAATGTGCAAATGGGAACTCTATATTTTGAAGTAGTGAAATCATGTAATGCTTACCATGTGTACATACCTATGTTCTCCCTTCAGCAATCAATAGCTAGAATAATATGCTCACAAAAATTTTGCCCACAGAACATGAGTATATAACAATGCATGGTCTGTTTATTTCCTTGAAGAATTTGTTTGTGAGGACAGAACATGATTACATAATATGCATGACATGGTAGTTTCCTGTGAAGAATTGATTGTGAGACAACATGAGTATAACGATGCATGGCACTTCTATATTTTTGAACCTAGTATACATTTCCCTGTATTTTCCTCCCAGTTCCAACAGGGACACATCAAAGTTGTTTCTTGCATTATCCTATTCATACTCTGAACAATGCTAATCTTACATTAACAATGCCTGTCCTTTTTGAAATGATGTAGTGTCGCTATAGTTACCGCCCTTTGTAATCACTCCACCTTTTCCAAAAACAGGGAAGCACAACTCGTTCCTTGCTCGATTAGAGGACGGCAAAAGACAGATGATCATTCGGACAAATGAGCCGGAAAAGTTATATTGCACAAACCCCACTGTATGCAAGCACCGTGAAATACATGAGTATCTGGACAGTGGCTGTTACATCCATGAGCAGGATACCAACTTGTTGGGGCCTGCAGGATTTTTGAGTCGGAGGCGAGTAAACATCCTTGGTTCATACTCTTTGTTTCTCGGACTCAATTATCCGATTAAGCAGGAGATCACCGTTGGCAAGGACCTTAATGGCAGAGGGGCTCTATTTGCTATGGAATATTGTGTCTACACGGCGAGCCATAGGAGTTCGGGAGCAAACTCCCCTGATTGTGAACGATACAGCCTGCAGCCAAATGAAGGTGAGAATGACAAAGGCATCTGGATTAACTTTGATCCCTGGATGTGTCGAGTCCGACAGGCGGTGATGTGGTTCAGTCCTTCAGGTTGATAGGAAATTGGGTTGTTGCGTCGAAAGGGTGGAGTACTGGTGTCTCCGGATCACTGTTGGTTGAACCGGGGCTGCGAATTATTATGGTGTTGGATCATCCCTCTTCGAATGTTGTCTTTGCTGCTTGTTCTAGATGGGTGGTAATCTCTTTTGTTATGCATATTCCTTGTCATTTGGTCATCCTCGTCTATGTCACTCTTACTATGTAATAGTTGCCTCTATTTAGAATGTCATTCTCGTCTGGATCACGAGAGTTTGAGCACTGCAGATGGGTGCGATTTGGTGGTGTAGCAAGACTTCTTATGAACTATAATATCTTGATGTTTATGTCAGTAGTAGTCATTAATTAGTGTTTGAATGTTGTATATATCATTGTTTCAAACTGTTTATTGTATCGAACTGCTGGTGGGCTAAATGAGGGTGAGGGAGTCCTGGATTAGGGGGGTGTTCGGATAGCCGGACTATACCTTTAGCCGGACTCCTAGACTATGAAGATACAAGATTGAAGACTTCGTCCCGTGTCCGGAAGGGACTTTCCTTGGCGTGGAAGCCAAGCTAGGCGATACGGATATGCAGATCTCCTACCATTGTAACCGACTTTGTATAACCCTAACCTTCTCCGGTGTCTATATAAACCGGAGGGTTTTTAGTCCGTAGGACAACATACATATCAACAATCATACCATAGGCTAGCTTCTAGGATTTAGCATCTCTGATCTCGTGGTAGATCTACTCTTGTACTACCCATATCATGAATATTAATCAAGCAGGACGTAGGGTTTTACCTCCATCGTGACGGACCAAACCTGGGTAAAACTTCGTGTCCCTTGCCTCCTGTTACCATCCAGCCTAGACTCACAGTTCGGGACCCCCTACCCGAGATCCGCCGGTTTTGACACCGACATTGGTGCTTTCATTGAGGTTCCTCTGTGTCGTCGCCGTCAGGCTCGATGGCTCCTACGATCATCAATAGCGATGTAGTCCAGGGTGATACCTTCCTCCACGTACAGATCTTCGTCTTCGGCGGCTTCGCACTACGGGCCAATTCACTTGGCCATCTGGAGCAGATCGAAAGCTAAGCCCCTGGCCGTCAGGTCAGATTTGGAAGTTTAAACTACACGGCTGACATCCGCGGGGACTTGATCTTCGACGGATTCGAGCCACTGCCGAGCGCGCCGTACTGTCACGACGAGCATGATCTAGCTCTGCCGTCGAACAGTGCCCTGGAGGCCGCACCCGCATCGGCTTCGACCTTTAATTTGAAGCCAACTGCGCCGATCGAGGATGGGTGGTTTGACGCCGCCTCGGGGGTTGCGATCCCAACAGCGATCGAGCCGAACACCAGTCCCGCACTCCGCAAAACTCATGACTCCAAGGAGCCGGACTCCTCTCTGAACTTCGAACCCCTTGCGCCCCTGCCGATCGAATCCGATTGGGCGCCGATCATGGAGTTTACTGCTGCAGACATCTTTCAGCACTCGCCTTTCGGCGATATTCTGAAGACCCTGAAGTCTCTCTCTTTATCAGGAGAGCCCTGGCCGGACTACGGTCAGCAAGGTGGGGGTACGGACGATGAAGAAATTCAAAGCCCACCCACCACCCACTTTGTAGCCACTGTCGACGATTTAAACGACATGCTCGACTTCGAATCCGAAGACATCGACGGTATGGACGCCGATGAAGGAGACGATGAAGAACCAGCGCCTATTAGGCCCTGGAAAGCCACCTCTTCATATGACATATACATGGTGGACACCCCAAAAGAGGGAGATGTCGATGGAACAGCGGAGGCTGACACCTCCAAGAAGCAGCCCAAGCGCCGGCGTCAGCGGCGCCGATCAAAATCCCGCCAAAACAAATACGGTGATTCCAGCACGGGAGATAATAATACTCCGGAGAGTGCCGAAGAAAACGCCCTCCAGCAAGATTTAGCACAGGAGGATGGAGAAACCAGCCCTCATGAGAGAGCGGCAGACAGAGAGGTCGAGGACGATAATTATATGCCTCCCTCCGAAGATGAGGCAAGCCTCGACGACGACGAATTCGTTGTGCCAGAGGATCCCGTCGAGCAAGAGCGTCTTCTACGCAGGCTTATGGCCACGGCAAGAAGCCTCAAGAAAAAACAGCAACAGCTCAGAGCTGATCAAGATTTGCTAGTCGACAGATGTACTGAAGTCCTTGCGGCTGAAGAGCATAAACTCGAACGCCCCTCCAAGAGCTACCCAAAGCGCAAGTTGCTACCCCGATTAGAGGAGGAAGCACTTGATGCGGCCGACCGGCCACCTCGTGGCCGCGACAGAGAGGCCTCTCGGCCCTCCACTCAAGCCGCACCCCATACCAAGGCACGGGAATATGCGCCGGACTTACGAGATATGTTGGAGGACAAGGCAAGGCAAACAAGATCGATCTACGGATCGCGGGGGCGCCCCACGGCTCGAGACGGTAACCGTCACGCCGGCCACAAATTCGGGAGGGCCGAACACATTAGACAAAGCTCATTGGAGCTATGTCATGATATAGCCCAGTACAGAGGCGCCGGACACCCACTATGCTTCACAGACAAAATAATGGATCATCAAATCCCCGAGGGTTTCAAACCCGTAAACATTGAATCATATGATGGCCCAACAGATCCGGCGGTATGGATCGAGGATTATCTCCTTCATATCCACATGGCCCGCGGTGATGTTTTCCACGCCATCAAATACCTCCCACTCTAGCTTAAAGGACCAGCTCGGCATTGGCTTAACACCTTGCCAACAGGATCAATCAGTTGTTGGGAGGACCTAGAAGCCGCATCCCTCGACAATTTCCAGGGCACTTATGTGCGACCCCCAGACGCCGATGACCCATGTCACGTAATTCAGCAGCCAGAGAAATCGGCTAGGCAATTCTGGACACGGTTCCTAACAAAGAAAAATCAAATAGTCGACTGTCCGGACGCTGAGGCCCTAGCAGCCTTCAAGCACAATATCCGTGACGAGTGGCTGGCCTGGCACCTTGGACAGGAAAAGCTAAAATCTATGGCAGCACTCATGACACTCATGACCCGCTTTTGTGCGGGAGAAGACAGCTGGCTTGCTCGTAGCAACAATATGACCAAGAACCCTAGTAATTCGGACACCAGGGACAGTAGTGGCAGGTCGCGTTGCAACAAGCAGAAGCGCCGCATTAACGGCAACAATACTGAGGATACATCAGTTAATGCTGGATTCAGAGGCTCTAAATCTGGTCAGCGGAAAAAGCCATTCAAAAGGAATCCTAGGGGCCCGTCTAGTTTGGACCGAATACTAGACCGCTTGTGCCAGATACATGGCACCCCCGAAAAGCCGGCCAATCACACCAACAGGGATTGTTGGGTGTTCAAGCAGGCAGGCAAGTTAAACGCCGAAAATGAAGACAAGGGGCTACATAGCGATGACGACGAGGAGCCCCGGCCGCCGAACAACAGTGGACAGAAGGGTTTTCCCCCCACAAGTGCGGACGGTGAACATGATATATGCAACCCACGTCCCCAAAAGGGAGCGGAAGCGCGCGTTAAGGGACGTATATGCGGTAGAGCCAGTCGCCCCAAAGTTCAACCCATGGTCCTCCTACCCGATCACCTTTGATCGAAGGGACCATCCCACTAGCATCCGTCATGGAAGATTCGCCGCATTGGTTCTAGACCCAATTATTGATGGATTTCATCTCACTAGAGTCCTTATGGACTGCGGCAGCAGCCTGAACGTGCTTTACTAGGATACAGTGCGGAAAAATGGGCATAGATCCCTCGAGGATTAAGCCCACCAAAATGACCTTTAAAGGCATAATACCAGGTGTAGAGGCCAAATGTACAGGCTCGGTCACACTTGAAGTGGTCTTTGGATCTCCGGATAATTTCCGAAGCGAGGAGTTAATCTTCGACATAGTCCCGTTCCGCAGTGGTTATCACGCACTGCTCGGGCGAACCGCATTCGCCAAGTTCAATGCGGTACCGCACTACGCATACCTTAAGCTCAAGATGCCAGGTCCTCGAGGAGTAATTACGGTCAATGGAAACACCGAACGCTCCCTCCGAACGGAGGAGCACACGGTGGCCCTTGCAGCGGAAGTACAAAGCAGCCTCTCCAGGTTGTTCTCCTGTCCGGCCACTAAACGGCCGGACACCGTCAAGCGCGCCCGGAGTAACCTACAACAAGACCGCCTGGCACGATCCGAGCAGGCGTAGCAATGCGGCCCCAACCCCAACCCTCGCAAAAAGGCGACGCCAGTACTTCGCGTACATAACTAGGCTCTAGAAATACCATGGGCATAGGGGAGGGGCACCATCACGGCACGCCCAAAACACGGCTTAAACTGCACCAAGGGATGCCGTTTTTTTAATTTTCTCTTACTTTCAGGACTCTACTCTTCGAAAGGCCTGTTCGGCAGTTCAATTGCCGCACAAATGATGCAAGAACCAGGGAAGCAGACAAGCCATGCCGCATTACGGAACTCCCAGGTGGTCTCTATCACGAGCAGTATACTTGTTTCGCATACCATTCCGCAGCCTACCCCTGGAACGGACATGTTAAAATAGTCCAACCTTTTGTTATCACATTATTTGTATCGTTCTGCTTTGATCACAGCCCTTTTTAATGAACAATGCATAGCTTTTGTCTATTTTTGCATTACTCTTTTTCTATAAATATATGTTCCTTAACGACATGTGGCACCCGTACACTTTGGTACGGCCAAGATACGCCAGGGGCTTTAGTACCCCTCAATATGGTGTGAGAAGTCCGAACACTTTAACGAGTGCGGCACCCCGAACTTATAGCACTATATGCATTGGCTCCGAATCATGTCTTGGGTCAATAGTTGGGTTTTCCTGGCTCCTATGTTTTGGTGCCTTACGTTCCGCTATATTGGCTAAGGTAGCACTAGGAGAACCACTGCGATAGTGTCCCAGTTGAGCTGGGTCGAGCACCTCAGTGGAGAAAGCTAAAACTGACTGTCATGATGAAGCGAGAGCTGGTCGCTGTTCGAGAGGTTTTTCGAGTCCCTAAAGACTTATGCCGCTTAGAGCGAGGAGTCGGTTCTGTCCGGCCAAGGCATGAATAGCGCCCCGAACTCGGTCTTCCGAATACTAGGGGCTTCGCCGAAATTTAAAATTATAGAATTCTATGGCTAAGTGAGAGTGTTCACGCATTATAGTCTGATTGCCTTGTTCGATTGGGCTAAGCGCCTCCCTCGAAGGACCCAAATATGGGAAAAAGAGCGCCCAGGTTTATCCCCGAACACCCCAGCACTAGCGGCACGGGGGCAGAAGCCGACGACTCGCCATCTCTCAGTATTGATAAACTGCCGCACATAAGGTAATATCTAAAATTCCAACAACATTGCTTAGCACATATGAACCAGTTTTCAGCGCACAGGATAACATGAGCGAGTTCTACTCAAAAAATACATCCTTGGTACATTCATCCGCCACAAGGTAGGCATCCTTCAGAACATCCTTATAATAATTCTCGGGCTTGCGATGCTCTTTCCCCGGCGGTGGCCCGTCCTTCACAAGCTTCTCAGCATCCAGCTTGCCCCAGTGCACCTTAGCATGGGCAAGGGCCCTACGGGCACCTTCAATGCAGACGGAGCGCTTGATGTCTTCAAGCCTCGGACAGGCCTCCACCAGCCGCCGCACCAGCCCGAAATAGCTCCCAGGCAGAGCCTCTCCAGGCCACAGCCGAACTATGAGGCCCTTCATGGCCCGTTCGGCCGCCTTGTGGAGCTCGACCAGTTGCTTCAGCTGGTCGCTCAGGGGCACGGGGTGTCCGGCCTCAGCGTACTGAGACCAGAACACCTTCTCTGTCGAGCTACCCTCCGCGGCTCGATAGAATGCGGCAGCATCAGATACACTTCAGGGAAGATCTGCAAACGCTCCTGGAGAGCTCCGGATTCAGGTAAGTATCAAATAACTCGCGTTTATGTGTTTACTTTGCATAAAGAATGCCTTACCCGCCGCTATCTTCTTCACCTCATCCAACTCCTGGAGGGTCTTCCGGGATTTGGCCTTGGCAGACTCGGCATTTTTACTAGCCGCCGCGAGCTCGGACGCTCGCGTCTTTGAGTCAAGCTCCAAACTCTCATGTTTTTTCATGAGAACCTGGAGCTCTTGCTGTACCTTGCCAACCTGGGCCTCGTACTTCTCCTGCTCGGTGCGCTCCGTGGTCGCCCTCTTCTCGGCCTCGACTAGCGCTTGCTTAAGGGTTGCCACCTCAGACGTGGCCCCTACAATAGCCACGATAGTCCTGTCATTTTTTGTAATTGCACCTTTTTGTATATATTCAAACAAGGTATTTCTTACCTTCATTATCCTCGAGCTGCTTCTTGGCACGCCTGAGCTCTTGCTCGGACCGCTCGAGGTTCTGCTTTAGCATGTCCACTTCCGCAGTCAGTGCGGCGGATGCAAGCAGAGAAGCCTGCATACGCATATTGACTCCTTTTTGTTAGACTCTTGTGAATTTATTTGATCCTCTATTCAGCCTTTCTTTTCAAACGCAAAACAGAGCATCAGGGGCTACTGTCTATGCAGTAATATTATCTACACATTCTTTACTTACCTCAACGCCTGTTAAAAGGCTAGTACAAGCTTCAGTCAGTCCGCTCTTGGCGGACTGAACCTTCTGGACCACCGCACTCATAATGGTGCGGTGCCCCTCGTCGATGGAGGCGCCTTGGAGCGCCTCCAACAGATTGTCCGGCGCCTCTGGTTGGACGGGGGTCACCGGCACGGTGGGCTTACTCCTCTTGGAAGGAGGTCCCCCGCCGGACTCTGGAACCTTTGAAGGTTCCGGAGCGGTGTCCGGCCTTGAACCGGACTTGGAGCCCTAGGGGGTTTCATCCCCTTTACTCCTGGAGTCCGGGAGGTCGCCTTGCGGCGCCTCCAGGACCACCTCCTCCTGGCTTGGAACCTGTTGGGACAACACTTCGGTGTCGTCCATAGGGCGGGGGGAGGAAGCCGTCGGAAGTGAGTTCACATCCGACGAGTCCAGTGAGCCGCTCGACGACGCGTCGAGCCGATCTTTGGGTGGGCTGCGTAAACATATTCGACATAAGGGAAAGCTGTGCAGTAAACGAATACTATGAATTACTCTGGTATCCGGATACTTACGATTTCGCCAGGGGCTTGGCCCTGAGCGGCCACTCCTCTCCGCCGTCGTCGGCGTCGGTGGAATATTCCGGAGGAAGGTTTTTCCCCTTCTTGGACCCTCCGGCCTCCTCAGAGAGGGCGGCCTTCCTTTTCTTCTCTCCTCCCGCTAGAAGGGGAGAGGTCTCTTCTTCTTCCTCCTCGTCTTCACGGGAGGAATGCGCCTCGGAACCGCCGGATGATGGATCCGACACCTCCTGGCGCCGGGTACTCTTTCGAGTCCCCGTGGCCTTTTTCGCGGCACTCTTCTCCGGCACCACATAGGGTGCCGGAACCAGCAGCTTCGCCAAGTGAGCGTCTGCTGGGCCTTCGGGCAAAGGAGCCAGATAGTTGATTTGTCCGGATGTCTTCTGCCAATCTTGTCAAAGGTAAGGGAGCTTAGATCCCGCATGGAGTCAGACTATGAAAAATTGATACCCTGTAAAAGGAAAAAAATAGCTTACCGCATGAGCGTGGCGATGTGTACTGAATCCGCGATCCTCGGTAGCGAATGCGGGGGCCACGGCGCCCTTGAAAAGCACCTTCCAGGCATCTTCGTACGTCGTGTCGAAGTGCCTGCTCAGAGTTTGGTGTCGCGCCGGGTCGAACTCCCACAGGTTGAAAGCCCGTTATTGACACGGGAGGATCAGGCGGATGAGCATAACCTGGACTACGTTGACAAGTTTGAGATTCTTGTCCACCACGGTTTGGATGCATGTTTGGAGTCCGGTCAGCTCTCCTTTTTAACGCCACGACAGGCCCGTCTCCTTCCAGGAGGTGAGCCGCGTAGGGGGTCCGGATCGGAACTCGGGGGCTGCGACCCATTCGGGGTCGCGCGGCTCGGTGATATAAAACCACCCCGATTGCCACCCCTTCAGGGTCTCCACAAAGGATCCCTCGAGCCATAAGACATTAGGCATCTTGCCCACCATGGCGCCTCCGCACTCCGCCTGGTTGCCGCGCACCACCTTTGGCTTGACGTTGAAAGTCTTGAGCCATAGGCCGAAATGGGGGCGGATGCAGAGGAAAGCCTCGCACACGACGATAAACACCGAGATGTTGAGGATGAAGTTCGGGGCCAGATCATGGAAATCCAGGCCGCAGTAGAACATGAGCCCCCGGACAAGTGGGTGAAGAGGGAAGCCCAGTCCGCGAAGGAAATGGGGGAGGAACACCACCCTCTCATGGGGCCCCGGGGTGGGGATGAGCTGCCCCTTTTCGGGAAGCCGGTACGCAATGTTGTTAGACAAGTATCCGGCCTTCCTCAGTTTTTTGATGTGTCCCTCCGTAACGGAGGAGACCATCCACTTGCCTCCCGCTCCGGACATGGCTGGAGAAGGTTGAGGTGGGGAGACCGGACTTGGGCACTGGAGCTCGAGTGCGCGAGAATGGATAGGCAAAGGAGGAAGAAGGCGTAGGTGAAAAGGTGGATCCTTATCCCCTTATATGGGTGGACGCAACTATGTGTCCCCACCAGCCTGGTAAAACTCGCTTATCTCCAAGCGCCGTAATCAATGGCGCGGTTGGGTTACCCACGCCCGTATTGATGAGAATCCTGGAATAAGGGGACATGATCTCTGCTTTGACAAGACGTGCCAAGGAAACCGCCTCGCATGACGCGCTGAGGTTGGATAATGAAATGACTCGGACAAAGGCTTGGCCGTGGTGTGTCCTACTACGGAATACGTCAGGAGATTAGATTTGTGTAAGTATTATTCTCTCTATGGCAATATGTGGAAACTTATTTTGCAGAGCCGGACACTATCTTTGTGTTCAATATCTTCTATGAAGTACTTGGAGGAGGAACCGCCTTGCAATGCCGAAGACAATCTGCGCGCCGGACTCGTCGTCATTGAAGCCTGGTTCAGGGGCTACTGAGGGAGTCCTGGATTAGGGGGGGGTGTTCGGATAGCCGGACTATACCTTCAGCCGGACTCCTGGACTATGAAGATACAAGATTGAAGACTTCGTCCCGTGTCCGGAAGGGACTTTCCTTGGCGTGGAAGGCAAGCTTGGCGATACGGATATGAAGATCTCCTACGATTGTAACTGACTTTGTATAACCCTAACCTTCTCCGGTGTCTATATAAACCGGAGGGTTTTTAGTCCGTAGGACAACATACACATCAACAATCATACCATAGGCTAGCTTCTAGGGTTTAGCCTCTCCGATCTCGTGGTAGATCTACTCTTGTACTACCCATATCATCAATATTAATCAAGCAGGACGTAGGGTTTTACCTCCATCGAGAGGGCCCGAACCTGGGTAAAACTTCATGTCCCTTGTCTCCTGTTACCATCCGGCCTAGACGCACAGTTCGGGACCCCCTACCCGAGATCCGTCGGTTTTGACACCGATAGAGGGCATTACCATTCTCCAGTGTTCAGAGTATATGTCATTTTTTCAAGTTATAATTTGAGCCCAGTGTCTTTTTGATGATGTACACTTGTTTGGGCCAGTGAGGTGTCATTGAATATGGGCTAAGTAGTAAGGCAATGCCAAATAGGTCAATTATGACTCTCAGGCCGGGCTCTCAAAAGATCCTCTAAAAAAAGGTTGGGCTCTCAACAAAAGAATAAGCACTCTTAGACCAACATGTGGGCACCACCAGTGTTTTCGTGCGCTTGCGCACTGAGAGCATATTGGCACGTGTTCGAAATTCATGCTACCTTTTCATCCCCAATCAACCGTGCCTCCCCCACCTCCGGAATCTCGATTCCTACTCCGGCTCCCCCAAATCCCCCTTCTATACTCCCTGTACTCAAGCGCAATATCATGTCACCAGTCAACGTGGATCTCCAAGCCGGAGATCCTGAGGTCCGTCCTGCCTTCGGGCACTGCGTGCTGCCACTCAATAGAGGCATGGCGGCGCTTGACGGCCAGTTTGCCGGCAAAGTGCTGATGGTAACCATCAACGGCGACCGACCTCCCATCTCGCCGGGCGACCTTGTCAAAGCTCCTGGCATTGCGCACGACATCCAAATAAGTGACTTGCTCGTCGAAGTCTGTCCACCACCGAATGATTTCTTCGTCAGGTTCCGAACAACTTTCGACTGCGGTCGTGTGTTTGAATCTTCCCGATGTTTGTTCTGCGATGGCGCGCTGGTGAGCTTTCATCGATGGCACCCAGGATGGGGTTGGTGCCCTCTGAGCTTGAGTTTTTAATAAAGCTTACCTTCCACGGCATGCCTCGACGTGCTTGGGACTGCGAGTCCATGAATGAGCTTATAAACGACCTTGGAGATGAGCTCGTAAGTAAGTTTGTTCCTACAGACAGCTGGGCTCTTACGGTTATGGCATGGATGAAGAAGCCGTCCACCATACTGAAGGTGATTGGTGTTGAGATACCGGTGCAGGAACCGGGGTTGTACTATCCGTCGCCACCAAGGCCGCCGCGGACTACCTTAGGGATGTACCTGTATTGATTGTTCGTGCATGTCGAAGAAGTGGTCAATCCATCAATCAAAGTCCTGCCGCCGCCACTGGTGCCCGGGTCCATCGACGACGTCCAATACAGGAGTCAACGTCAGACTTTCCCCGTGTTGCTCAGAACGATGGATGGCATAGGGCCTACTCCATCGTGCGGCGGAGGCCACTGCTTCTTTGGGAGAAGAGGTAGGGCTGGCTGCCTAGATGTGCTCTAATTTGAGGTAACAACTAATTCTTGTCAGATGACCTGTTCTATTTTTTTACCTGAACATTTTTTAGAAAGGGTTGTACGTCCACTTAATGTTCTAGCATAACTTATATATTGTGTTGGCTGTCTATTTTCTTTGCACAACATTCAAGATATTTCCCTGTCATTAATAAAGACGATGAACTATTATGTACGAGTTCGTTGGTTTCAACATAGCCCTACCCGTAGCGATCCACTGCTTCCACCCTGATTGTGCCGCCTGTCTGAATTTTTTGTATGCAAGTTTAGTGTCCTATGATGTTCTATATGATTGTGTGAACTATATAAGTTTTTACTGAGCATCATCAATGCATATGGCTGAAAGATGTATTTACGAGCATCGACCGATGGGTTTCTCTCTCTCTCTCTCTCTCACACACGCGCACACACACACGCACAAGTGGGACCCGTTGAATTATTTCTTCGCTCGTGACAGCTTTTAATTAGGTTCCACTATACTCTAACTTTTTATTAAGTTATTAATTGAGCTTAGTGACTTCAAAAAGTTGTACAGAAGCTTTGTTTGGGCCTTTCCGGCATCACTGGATGTGGGCTGAGTAGCCATGTAAGGTTGTACAGTACTACACATGCCTTTTCTTTCAACATCAACAATGCAACTAGGCCGACAGTTGTACATAATCCGGGTCAACTTGTTATTCCCCGCCCCGCTGGGCTGCAAATCTTTCCTAGGAGGGATGCATTAAGCTTAACAAGAAAATGGGATGTAATTATAAATATGGGCAGTAACTATAAAAAATGCACCAAACACGTAATTAGTTTATAAAATATTACTTTTGGATTTTGAAAATTTTAATTTCATTAATTGTTGCGCGCATAATGTTTCGTTGGATTTTTACGTAATACAAATTTATATGGAAATTGTATTTAATCTGACTAGACATTTCAGGACAAAAATATTTTGGATCCTATCAAAATGAGGGAAATTTTATTGAATTCTGTTTTGAACAGTTGGTTGAAATTATTAATCGTTGTCCTAGCTAGAAAATGGGCTGTACTTTTAACAAACTGTAAATGGGCAGTAGTAAATTCCATTAGAATTCAAAATTAGGTTGTGCATTCTTACAAATCGCAAATAGGCTATAAGTTCTCTGCCACACACTCGTGGGCCTACTAAGTTGACGCCTATGGAAGGCTTTGTCAACTTATAGTCAACACACGGTTCTAGCAGCAGTGTCCGTTGGATGTCAATCCAACGGATGTCGTGCTTCTTCTTCCATCTCAGATATTCTAGATTCAGCTGCCCAAAAAATGATTCCTCCCCTAACATTGGGGATGCACCTTTTTGAAGGCTGACCTGTGGGCCTACTAAGTTGACGCATACCAATGGATTTGTCAACTTAGTCAATATAAACGATTCTAGCTGCAGTGATCGTACGATGTCCATCCAACGGCCGTTGTGATTCTTCAACCTCTGGTCTTCTTGCTCTACCCGCCCAAAGAAGAGCCGGTCGTGCCGCCTGCTCCTGCCTCCCATTGCCGGCTATGCTGCCGCGGAAGCCTCACCTCCCACTACCACTCCCACCGCTGGCCAGACGCTTCGGCGACGGCATCCTCACATCGTAGCTGAACCAGGGAACCCTCGTACTCCTCTCCACGTGGGCATCCACTGTCATGTCTTCCCCTTCTTAGGACTCGCCGACGTCCACCGCCTTGGTGCTCTCGGCACGGTGTGGTCAACGTGGTCAAGGAACGACTTCCATCGGAAGTGTACTATATGTGGAGAGGCTGACACCTGGGTCCACGCCCGCAACAAGGAAGTACTTCCTTATTACATGTAAAATAATGATTCCTCCACCTGACAGTAGGGACCCACCGGACGGGACACCGTATTTTGCAAAAAAAAGTTTCCCCCTAACTAGTGGGACCGACCAGCTACATCCACTAGTAGAAAATAGGGCTTTGGTTCGGCCAGAAAAGAGCATTAATCCTGGTTGCATTACGAACCAGGACTAATGTGAGCATTAGTTCTGGTTCGAGCGGCTAGCGCACCGTACAGGCATTAGTCCTGGTTCAAATGGGACCTTTAGTCCCGGTTGGTGCCACGAACCGGGACTAAAGGGTGCGATGCCCATTAGTACCGGTTCGTGGCACGAACCGGTACTGAAGGTTAGACCTTGAGTCCCGGTTCGAGCCACCAACAGGTACAAATGGGGTTGAGGCATTAGTATCGGTTCGTGGCACCAACCGGTACTAAAGGTAGACCTTTAGTACCGGTTGGTGCCACGAACCGATACTAATGGTGCAATTTTCAAATTCTACCCCCCCTGTGTATCGCCTTTTCAGTTTATAAAAAGCAAAAGAAAATGATAAAAACGTCAAAAGTTAAAATCCTTCGAGATGTAGTTATGTTACTACATCTACTAGTTAGGAAAATTTAATAACTTAAATTTGGACATGTTTTGCAAAAAAGTTTAGGGAAAATGTAAAACGGCTATAACTTTTGCATACGATGTCAGAAAAAACATATAATATATCAAAATGTTCAGCACTATGGTCAAACTACTTATTCGAGAAGTATTAGTGTTACTAAATAATTATTCAAGAATATTAGAGTTACTAAATAATTATTCCAGTGTTTTTTGAATTTTGGTCAAATCTGGTCAAACTGTGGTCAAACAATGGTCAAACTACTTATTCAAGAAATATTAGTGTTACTAAATAATTATTGTTTTTTAGAATGATAGTTTCAAACTCAAACAGTGAAATGTGTGACTTCAGGCTCAAGCTAAACTCCTGAGAGTTAATAGGATTGACATCTTACTATTGTCAGGAAAACAACAAGTGCAGACTTGGAAACAAGGGAGAATAGAACCCGGAAGTTAAGCGTGCTCAGGCTGGGGTAGTGAGAGGATGGGTGACTGTCCAGGAAGTTAGATGATTTGGAATGATGAGGGGTGATTAGAGATTAGAGGTTAAACTGAGCAGTGATGAATGGTGATTAGAGGCTAAAATAATTTAGAAATTTGAAAATTCAGGAAAAAAAATTCAAAAAAATTTAAAAAAAATCATAAAATTTCCTTTAGTACCGGTTGGTGTTACCAACCGGGGCTAAAGGTGGACCTCCACGCACCTCATCATTCCAAATCATCTAAATTCCCGGACGGTCACCCATCCCCTCACTACCCCATCCTAAGCACGCTTGACTTCCGGGTTCTTTTCACCCTCGTTTCCAAGTCTGCACTTGTCGTTTTCCTAACAATAGTAAGATGTCAATCCTATTAACTCTCAGGAGTTTATCTTGAGCATGAAGTCACACATTTCACAGTTTGAGTTTGAAACTATCGTTCTAAAAAATAATTTCTTGAATAAGTAGTTTGACCATTGTGACAAATGGCCCTTTTTCTACTGCTGATATCTTCCACGCAAGGAAGTGCGTCCATATTACGGGCAAAAAATGATTCGCCCCTGACTACTGGGACCCACCAATTACATCTTCGCACGCAAGGAAGTGCGTCCGTATTACAGGAAAAAATGATTCGCCCCTGGCTACTGGGACCCACCAGCTACATCTTTGCACGCAAGTGCTGATAGTCGGGACCCACCCAGTTGAAGCGTACGTAGCATTGTCATTCTGGTCACGAATGTGTACGTACATACTGGTCGATCGGTTTGTCTACAGGCTGCAGCGATGAACCTTGGCCGTGTATGGAAGGGCATGTGTGGTAGTAGGAGCGCGCACGTGTGGTAGTAGAGGCGCGCACGTAGCATGTACACGTACGTACAATGGCCAGGGTGCAAGAAAGAAAATACGGCCACGCACATACATACGGGCGGGGTCTCGAATGCGTACTCGTGGATACGTATGGCAGGGCTCGTGTACATGGCTAGGTCGGAACGGAGAAACTGCGACGTCGTCGTATTCATGGGGAGCCAACCGGCTAGGTCGGAATGGAATGCATCGTCGTGTTCATCAAGAGCCAACCGGCTTGAACGAAACATGTGATGGAAACGAGGCCTGGCTTACCACAGAACGGAGGAAATGGCCTTGTGTTCGACCGGCCATGGTGGAAACGGGATCCGTGTCATCGGGAGGGGTCTGGCATACCGCAAAATGGAGGAAACGGTCCTCCTACGGATGAAACAGGGTCCTGTTGATCAGGAGGGGTGTGGAGTAGCGCAAAATGGAGGAAACGGACTTGTGTTGGAGCGCCACAGTCGAAACGGTGGTCCTGTTTATCGGGAGTGGTTTGGCGTACCGCAAACCGGGACTCCGTGGGATATTGTTCATCTCTACCGTCGACTGCCTCCACGGGCTACTGTTCATCCACCGTCGACCTCCTCCAGCCTCCACCTGCGACTATTCATCCACGGGCTCCTGTTCATCCAGCCTCCACCGCGCGCTCCTCCACCGGGTACTGTTCAACCAGCCCTCTCCACGGGGTCCTGTTCAACAACCCTGCCACGGGCTACTGTTCATCTAGCCCTCCACCGGCTAATGTTCAACCAGCCCTCCACTGGCTACTGTTCAACCAGCCCTCCATGGTGTCCTATTCATGAAGCCCTGCACGGGGTACTGTTCATCCAGCGGCAACAGCCTCTACTACCACGGGTTCCTGTTCATCCAACCCCCCACCGGGAACTGTTCATCCAAACCCCCTCAACAACACTCACTATTCATCTAGGGAAGGAGGCAGTAGTGTTCGATCAGCTTTAGTTAGCAGCAATAGCGAAGGAATCACTCGGGTTCAGTTAACAGCAAGGGATCGATTGATCGCTCGGGTTCAGTAACGCGTAGCCTGCAGTGGAATCGCTCGGGTTCAGTTAGATCCCAATGATACGTCTCCAATGTATCTACTTTTCCAAACACTTTTGCCCTTGTTTTGGACTCTAACTTATATTATTCGAATGGAACTAACCCGGACTGACACTGTTCTCAGCAGAATTGCCATGATGTTGTTTTATGTGCAGAAAACAACAGTTCTTGGAATGACCTGAAACTCCACGGAATATCTTACAATAAATAATAAAAAATCATCGCCAAAGATGAAGACCAGGGGCCCACACCCTTCTCACGAGGGTGGGGGCGCCCCCCCCCTACCGCATGGCCCCCCTGGAAACCCCCCGACTCCAACTCCAACTCTATATAACTGATTTCGGGGAGAAAAAAAGAAAGGAGAAGAAATCATCACGTTTTACGATACGGAGCCGCCGTCAAGCCCTAAAACCTCTCGGGAGGGCTGATCTGGAGTGCGTTCGGGGCTCCGGATAGGGGGATTCGTTGCCGTCGTCATCATCATCAACCATCCTCCATCACCAATTTCATGATGCTCACCGCCGTGCGTGAGTAATTCCATCGTAGGCTTGCTGGACGGTGATGGGTTGGATGAGATTCACCATGTAATCAAGTAACTTTTGTTAGGGTTTGATCCCTAGTATCCACTGTGTTCTGAGATTGATGTTGCTATGACTTTGCTATGCTTAATGCTTGTCACTAGGGCCCGAGTGCCATGATTTCAGATCTGAACCTATTATGTTTTCATCAATATATGAGAGTTCTTGATCCTATCTTGCAAGTCTATAGTCACCTATTATGTGTTATGATCCATTAACCCCGAAGTAACAATAATCGGGATACTTACCGGTGATGACCGTAGTTTGAGGAGTTCATGTATTCACTATGTGCTAATGCTTTGTTCCGGTTCTCTATTAAATGGAGGCCATAATATCCCTTAGTTTCGATTAGGACCCCGCTGCCATGGGAGGGTAGGACAAAAGATGTCATGCAAGTTCTTTTCCATAAGCACGTATGACTATATTCGGAATACATGCCTACATTACATTGACGAATTGGAGCTAGTTCTGTGTCACCCTATGTTATGACTGTTACATGATGAACCGCATCCGGCATAATTATTCATCATTGGTCCGATGCCTACGAGCTTTCCATATACTGGTTTATGCTTATTTACTTTCTCGTTGCTATTGTTACAATCACTACAAAACACCAAAAACATTACTTTGCTTTCATTACTCTTTTGTTACCGTTACCATCACTATCATATTACTTTGCTACTAAACACCTTGCTATAGATACTAAGTTTCCAGGTGTGGTTAAATTGACAACTCAGCCGCTAATACTTGAGAATATTCTTTGGCTCCCCTTGTGTCGAATCAATAAATTTGGGTTGAATACTCTACCCCTCGAAAGCTGTTGCGATCCCCTATACTTGTGGGTTATCAAGACTAATTTCTGGCGCCGTTGCCGGGGAGCGTAGCTCTATTCTTTGAGTCCCTTGGGATTTATATCTGCTGGACACTATGAAGAACTTGAGAGATCCAAAAACCAAGATCTATCCCTCAACTACGAGGGGAGGTAAGGAACTGCCATCTAGCTCTACACTTGATTCACCTTCTGTTATGAGTAAGCTTGCGACACCTACACCTGCTTCTGCTATTCGTTCTGATCTGTCGCATGTTATTGATGATGCTACTTCTGCTATGCATGATACTTATGATGAAACTACCTCTATGCCTGATACTACTATGCCACTTAGTGATTTTCTAGAGGAACGACTTGCTAGGGCTAGAGAGATTGAAAATATTGAATCTGATTATGAAGATGAAAGTGATGATGAAGAATCACTTGTTATTCCTGAGGGTTATTTATTTGATCAAGATGCTTCTTTAGCTATTTTATCCTGCAAAGATAGATATGAACTCAAAAGGTTATTAGCTAAATGGAATAAGCAATCTCCAAATGCTAGGATGAGACCTGACCCTGCTTTTGCTACTTCACCTATATGTGTTGCTGATAAGGATTATGAATGCTCTGTTGGTCCTGATATAATTACTTTGGTTGAATCTGATCCTTTTCATGGCTATGAATCTGAAACTATTGTAGCACATCTTACTAAATTAAATGATATAGCCACCCTGTTCACTAATGATGAGAGATCTCGCTACTTTTATATCCTTAAAATATTTCCGTTCTCATTAAAGGGTGATGCTAAGATATGGTTTAATTCTATTGATCCTGGTTGTGTGCGTAGTCCCCAGGATATGATTTATTACTTCTCTACTAAATATTTCCCTGCTCATAAGAAACAAGCTGCTTTAAAGGAAATATACAACTTTGTGCAAATTAAAGAAGAGAGTCTCCCACAACCTTGGGGAGGCTTCTCAAGTTACTTAATGCTTTGCCTGATCATCCTCTTAAGAAAAATGAAATACTTGATATCTTTTATAATGGACTAACCGATGCTTCCAGAGATTACCTGGATAGTTGTGTTGGTTCTCTTTTCAGGGAAACAACACCGGATGAAGCTGAAATCTTATTGAATAATATGTTGACAAATGAAAATAATTGGGCACCACCTGAGCCAGCTCCTACTCCAATTAATGATCCTATTCCTAAACCAACTCTGAAGAAGAGAGGTATTCTATTTCTTAGTCCCGAAGATATGCAAGAGGCAAAGAAATCTATGAAAGAAAAAGGTATTAAAGATGAAGATGTTAATAATTTACCTCCTATTAAAGAAATACATGGTCTTAATTTACCGCATGTTGAAGAAACATACGATCTTAATCCTTTATTTATTGAAGAACCTCTAGACCTTGATAACCCGACACAGGTAGTAAAGGTAAATTCTCTCTATAGATATGATAAAGCTGAAATCCCTCCTGCTAAAATTGCTAGTCAATGCTTGGATGAGTTTGATAATTTTATGTTTAAGAAAGAAGACTTCAATGCTTATTTTGGTAGACAATTAAAACAAGATGTTAGCAAACATGCTTCTATGGATAATATTACAGGTGAACTTAAACTTGTTAGCAAACATGCTTCTATGGTTACCACTCAAGTAGAACAAGTACTTAAAGCTCAAAAAGAATTCCTCAATGAGATGAATAGTAAGAAAAATGATTATGATGTTAGACTGGCTACTAGAACTGGTAGAATGACTCAAGAACCTTTGTATCCTGAAGGACACCCTAAGTGTAACATCCCAAAATTCTAAATTTTGGAATGTTATAATAAATAGATAGATTTGAATGATTGTTTGATTGATTGTCTGAAAGTGAGTGAATTCGAAACTTTTGAAAGTTAAATAAGAGGGAATAAAAGGACTTTCCCGAACTTTCATATTTGCTTTTATGATCTCCATGAATTCAAATTCTTTTCAAACACAAGACCCTAGAGAGAAGATGACATGACTTCTTCCATTTAAAAAAATGAAAAGGGTGTTTGAAAAATAATTGAATTTCATTTGGAAATATTCCAATTCTGAAACTTTATGCGACTCAATGATTTTCACGAGAGAAGATAAAATGACTTCTTCAAATTATATGAAATATGAGTTGGGAGTTTCAAAGAATTAAATTCAAAGTTCTTTTGAATTTATTTTCAATTTGGAATGTTAGATCATCATGCATATCTTATTTTCTTGCATTTTGGTCGATCCTAGAAATTTCACGCAACTCAAGGACCTTCGAAGAGAGTTGGAGATTTCGTTATTTTCTTATTTGAGAGTTTTCTCGGATTGGAAAAGAGGATCATTTGATTTATTTATTTCATCTTCAATTATTTTTCCGACGTCAAAAATATAAGAGAGGGAATAATATGACTTTCCCAAATTTAGGAAAAATGAGGATTTAATAAATAGATCAAATTTTGGTTTTGCCGGAGTTTTATTTGCATTTTATTCGGATAGGGAAAATGCGTGTTTTCAAAAATTGCATTTTAGGCCCGGAGAAAAGTTCATTTTGTTCGGCTCATTTTTAGGAGTCGGGGAAAATTTACTTTAGGTTTTTCGGAGTTCGTTTAGATCTCTTTTTGTTTTTTTTCTACGCGCTGAACAGTTTATAAAAAAAAAGAGGGAAACTTACTGCAGGCCAGCCGGGCCAAGGCCCAGGCCAGGCCGCTGCGCCCTAGCCTCACGCACGCCAGGAGCCAGCGAAGGGAGCTCGCCGCCGCCTCTTGCTCCTGTACCGAATCCTAAAAGGATTCTAGGGCGCCCCTTGCCCCTTTTTCCTTATTTCGTTATTCCTATTCCTACTCTATTTCTTGCCCTCTACCCCAAGTAAACCCCCTCCCCTCCCCAATATAAATACCCAAGCACCCCTCCCCTCTAAACATCAAATCAAAACCCCTCTCTCCACCACCCAAGCCGCGCCTCACCCCGCGCCTCTCACCTGCGCCGCGCCCTGCGTCACCCGCCGCCGCCGCGCCTTGCTTACACCGCCGCCGCCCCTCACCCACGCCACCGCCGCCGCCGCCCAGCGCCGCCGCCGCCGGAGCCCCTCACCGGAGACCTCGCCAGAGGTACCGCGCCGCGTCTCTTTTATTTTCCTCGGATCGGTTTTCTTATAAATCGTTCCGATTCTTTTCTTCTCCACCGATTCGTTTTCTTTCTGGTTCTTCGCTAAACAGTTCCGGTTTTCTAGATCAGTTTTCCGTTTCTTTCCGATCTTTTTCTCCGAAAACCCTAGATTGGTTTTCGTTCTTCTTTCGGACCGTTCGTCTCAATGAACGTGATCACCGATTCTTTCCCGGTTAACGACGTCCGTTCGTTTAATCGTTCTTCGTTTTCTTTTCGTCGGATTTATTCCGCGATCGCGATCTCAGATCCGATCTTCGTTCTAGTTTATCTTCTCGCCCGTTTATCGGAATCAGGTGATTCAAGCGCCTGGAGTTTCGTCTCGAAACCGCCGTTCCGTCTAATCAACTTGAACAAGTTTTTGCTACTATAAAAATTTGACCTAGTTTCAACTTGCTAGAACCGAGTTGTTTCTTCCGCCGTTTGTTTTCGGTTTCTTTGTTCGGTTCTTTCTTTCCTTGCAATTGGAGTTCTTAAGTTGAACTTTCTAATTCGTTCTCTTGTTCGAGTTTTACTTGTGCATTAGATGACTACTTATTGTGTGGTTACTATTGTTTGCTTACGATAGATTGACCGGAGTGTGACGAGTAGATCTATCACGAGTTTTGAGTGCGAATCATCTTCATCAACATTGCAGGCAAGTAACACTTTGATCACACCTTTTCTACAACCCATGTTTTATTGCATTAGATCAATCCTCTCACACTGCATGATTAGGATCTAATTAAATTGTGGGATGGGAAGTAGATGAGGTAGTACTTATTACCTGTATTATTATGAAACATTGGGAGTTACTTCTACGTTTGCTTATTTTGCCATGCTATGCTAGTAGACGTGGATTGGGTGAGTGATATCCATGACAGATGTGAGTTGATAATTTTAATGGTTTATCTAAGGTGGCAACTTAAACACACATCTGGGTGGATTGAGGCACCTGATGTCTATCAGGACTTGCCTGTTTTTTTTGGACCGCCACCCAGGCTCAAAGGGATCATAAGATCTTTCATGCTAGAAACTTCCGTGTGCAGCCACATGCTACTATGGGCTCTGGCATAGTTGACTAAGTTGTGCGAACTCTTACAGGGTGGACTAGCAGATGTAGGGGATGTAGGTGTACCGGTCTACCCCACATGTAAGGTGCTAGCGCTTCTGAAAGACTATGTCTCGGTCATCCGTTTCTCAAACACCATGTAGTGCGAGAAAACAAACGGAGGTGATCGAGTCATGTGGGGAAAAGTGCGCAAACCTCTGCAGAGTGTACAAACTAATCATGATTAGCCGTGTCCCTGGTTATGGACAACTTGAGTATCTAGTACTTGAATATCCTGTGAATCTCAACATGTTACCTCTAATTAATGTTATTGGGTTTTAATTATTTTTAATTGGGATTGAGAATGCTGTCAACCGTTCTCAATGTTACACAACCACCATGATAGTTAAATAAATTTATTCCTTTGCAGTAGGGAAAAATTGGCTGTACGCAAAACTGTAACCATAGAGCTTTCCAGCAGCCATATATGCATATAGTATAGCTGTTTCATTCCATTACTCTCTATGTGTTACTTTGCCAGCATTTTCCATGTGCTGACCCGTTTTCGGGCTGCAACGTTAATGTTGCAGACTTTTCAGACGACGATTGAGGTGCTTTTAGGTCGTGGTTCTATACTCAGTGATGCCGCTGGAGTTGATGGACCCATTTATCTTCCGAGTCTTCCGCTGTTATCGATATTAGATGGCCTTCAGCCATATTTATTGTAATAAGTTCTTTTGAGCCATCGATGTAATAAGTGTGTGATTGCAACTCTGCTATAAAACCTCGATGTACTGTGTGGTGTCAGCATTACTGATCCAGGGATGACACCGTAGCACAGTAGACGTGATCCATTTGGGTCAGGTCGCTACACTAAGAGAATTGAGCAAGACTTTTAGAGAAATAATATTGATGCACCTAGTTCTTCTAAAAAGAAGAAAAAGAAAAATGATAGAACTGTGCAAACTTCTAGTGAACCTATTGCTGAACCACCTGATAATCCAAATGATATCTCTATGTCTGATGCTAAAACACAATCTGGCAATGAAGATGAACCTAATGAAAATGTTAATGATGATGTTCATAATGATGCTCAACCTAGTAATGATAATAATGTAGAAATTGAACCTGCTGTTGATCTTGATAACCCACAATCAAAGAATCAACGTTATGATAAGAAAGACTTTGTTGCTAGGAAATATGGTAAAGAAAGAGAGCCTTGGGTTCAGAAACCCATGCCTTTTCCTCCCAAACCATCCAAGAAAAAGGATGATGAGGATTTTGAGCTTTTGCTAAAATGATTAGACCTATCTTTTTACGTATGCGATTAACTGATATACTCAAAACCAATCCTTATGCTAAGTACATGAAAGATATTATTACAAATAAAAGAAAGATATTGGAAGCTGAAATTTCAACCATGCTTGCTAATTATACTTTTCAGGGTGGAATACCAAAGAAACTTGGACATCCAGGAGTACCTACTATACCATGCTCCATTAAAAGAAACTATGTTAAAACTGCTTTATGTGATCTTGGAGCTGGTGTTAGTGTTATGCCTCTCTCTCTGTATCGTAGACTTGATTTGAATAAGTTGACACCTACTGAAATATCTTTGCAAATGGCCGATAGATCAACTGCTATACCTATTGGTATTTGTGAGGATGTACCTGTTGTGGTTGCAAACGTTACTATTTTAACGGACTTTGTTATTCTTGATATTCCCGAGGACGATAGTATGTCTATTATTCTTGGGAGACCTTTTCTTAATACTGCAGGGGCTGTTATTGATTGCAACAAAGGCAATGCCACTTTTCATGTTAACGGTAATGAGCATATGGTACACTTTCCGAGGAAAAACCTCAAGTTCATATTATCAATTCTATCGGAAAAATTTCATCGATTATATTTGGAGGTTTTGAATTTCCTCTCCCTACTGTCAAGAAGAAATATGATATACTTATTATTGGGGATGTGCATATGCCCGTTGAGGTAACCTAGTGTTATTCGAAATTTCTCTGGTTTCATGTTAATCGGAATGAGTTTGTTAACAAGACTTGATCAACCTTGTTAGTGGATTCCTTTTGACGAGCATGAGATGGATGAAACTAGAAGCACAACCTTCTGTACCCTCTCTATACTTTCTGTTCTTTAGTTGAAATAAAATAAAAACAAATAATTTTCTGTCTGTTATCTGATTATCCGTGCAATATAAAAATACCTCGAAAATAAAAGTTGTCCAAATACCCTGAAAATTAAATATGTTTTTTATAGAATATTTGAGGATTTATGGAACAAAGAACACACCGGGGGGGCCAACCACCTTGCCACGAGGGTGGAGGGCGCACCCCCTACCTCGTGGGCCCACGGCGGCCCTCCTCCACTTATTCTTTCAGCCACACACTTCATCTTCATCCCCCAAACACGGAAAACCAACTCAAACCCGAGTCCAAGCTCGTTTTTCCGCCATTTTCGATCTCCTTGCTCAAAGCACCTCTCACAAAACTTCTTGGGAGATTGTTCCTTGGTATGTGACTCCTCCATTGGTCCAATTAGTTTTTGTTCTAGTGCTTTATTCATTGCAAATTTTTGCTGCTTAGGTGACCCTGTTCTTGAGCTTGCATGTTAAATTTATATGGTCAACAGTAGTTTTGATGCATGATATAGGCTCTAGGCACTTGTAGGAGTAGTTGCTATCAATATTATTGATTTTGGTTTACTTTTATTTTGAAGTTACAAAAAATTTCAGAATTTTTCAGAAAATGATGAGGAGATTATTGAGGGGCTCATCGAGCCAAAGCTCGAAGGAAAAGGCACCGAAGCCTAAGTATAATTTTCCGCGCACCACGGAGGTTCGAGTGTGTGAATGGCCTTCTGAGGATTTCTTGAGAGCAACCGGGATTTATGAAGATTTTCAGGAGTTGGCTCATAATGCAGGCCTCACCGCTTTCCTCCATGACCAATGCGATCAGTATCTCTTGCACACAAATACCTTTGTGCAAAACTTTCATTTTCATTCTAGGAACTCACCACCTACGGTGGAGTTTCATTTATATGATGAGCATAAGGAGATGTCACTTTATGATTTCTGTCGGATTTGTTTAGTCCCTTTTGGGGGCAAGACAGAAGAACCACATCATGATGATGTGGAGGGATTTATTAATACTATCACTATAGGGGAAACTAGGAAGGTTTCCGATGCACGAATCACCAGCATACATTTTCCTGTCTTACGTTACTTTGCATTATTTGCTAGTCGTTGCTTAATTGGTCGCGGAAACTGTGGAAACCTTAGTATTCCTGATATTATTATTTTGCTCCAAGGTTTATACAGTGATAACTCTTTTAGTATGGGCGGCATTATTACTAGACGGTTAAGTATGAACCGTACTAAGGGTCCCATCTCTGGAGGCATCTATGCTACGCGCCTAGCTGCACATTCTAACATACCTATTAGGCATGCTGAGAAGGAAGAAAAAGTGCTGCCTCGTGTTTATCTAGATTATAAAAGTATGGTGGCACATGATTTTATTGTGAAGAATAGGGCATGAGAGCTTAAATATCAATTGTTCTTTAATAAACATCATCCTGAGACTATTACCTTGCCTGCTTTGTTTGATTTGACTGTAGGCAAGTACCTTGTTCCGTTGACGGTGTCACATCCCTACTTCTAGTCTGCTCTAGGTTAGCTAGTCTTGTGTTTCATCATGTCTAAATTTCTCAGAAACTTGAAATGGGGACTGACCAAACCCTAGCACCAAATGAATTCGAATAGGCGCAAACAAAATCACTTCCAATAAACCCAAAGTGACTTCAGGAAAAGTCTATCATTTTTGAAAATGGTGAAAACCTCAGAAAAAAATGGGTGCATATTTTAAATCATAAGTATTTGAATTGGAGCATTTAATGGCTATAAATATTTTAAATGCTTCAATAATTCTGAAAACATTTGAGGGCTGTTAGTAAACATTTAAAAAGTGCCCACAAATTTTCTCAGGAGTTTTAAAAATGGTTTAGTATTATTACTAAATCAAAAACAGAAAAGAAAAATAGAAAATAAAAATAAAAAGAGAGAGAGGGACTTACCTGGCAAAAGCTTACCTGGCGCCCACCAATAGGCCCAGTACTGTAGCTGGCGGCCCAGCCCACCTGGCCCCCCTCCCCTGTCGTCTTCCTCCTTTGCCAGGAGGATGGGCGTGTGCCCGCAGTGCGCCAGCACGCGCATGGCCACAGACGGCCACCTCCTGCTTGCCGTTTGGCCCTGGACACCTCCATGCGTCGCCACGCGCCCCCCGACCTCTCTCTCTCATGCCCGCAGCTCCTCCCCTCCTCTGGCTCCCTCTTCCTCTCTTCCCGAGCGCACCAGAGGGCGCCGCCGTGCACTACCACGGCCACCAGCCACCCCACGCCTCGCCGACGCGCCAAGAAGCCCCGCCTTGTTCCCCTCTTCCTCCTCACCAAGGCCGAAGGCGCCGGAAGCCCTGTGATGCCGCCAACATCATCTTCTTCCTCGCCGGTGATCCTCCTTGCCGCCCCGACTGCTCCGGACCGTCTCCGAGCTCGCTGACTCCCTCGTCCGACTCGCCGTGAGCCTCCAACCCTGCCCATCCCTCCTTCCTCGTAGGCCTCCGTAGCCACCGGACCGCCTACGCCCGAACCCGCCGCCGCCTGCGCTCGCCGCCGACGCGACTCCGGCGTCCAACCCACTCACCGCATCACGTAGGCCCCCGCTAGCGCCTCAGCTCGCTAGCTCGCGCACTGCAGCCCCGTAGCCACAAACACCCGAACTCCGGCGCCGCCCCGAGCTCGTTTCCGCCGTGCTCCGGCCGTCCCCGCCGCTGCCGCATGCCGCCCTGGATGCGGGCAAGCCCCAGCTCCCCGCGTGTGCCCTCCGCTGCTCGTTTGGGCGCCGGAGAAGCAATCTCACACCCTCCGCCGCGTCTGCTGCCGCCGACGGCTAAACGCCGGCGCGTTAGCCCAGTTGACCAAGGGGTTTGACCTCCCCTGGCTCAATGACAGGTGGGGCCACCCTGCTTACTAACCTAGAATAGGATTAACTAATCCTAGCTAATTTAGCTTAGCTACTGACATGTGGGCCCATGCCCCACTGACACTTTAGTTAGGATTAAATTAGCACTAACAGTCTCTGTTAATTAGCCTAGTCACTGACTAGTGGGTCCCAGCGTCAGGATTGACCTGGGCTGATGCTGTTGACTTGATGACATCATTCTGACATCAGGCTGATGCAGTAATGCTTTCTGGATTTTAAATAAATTAGAAATGATTTATTTAATTCAGAAAATGTCCAAAACTTCCAAAAATCATAGAAATTCAACCGTAACTCCAAATGAAATAATTTATATATGAAAAATTATCAGAAAAATTCAAGGAATCTGTTTATGGCATTTTCATGCTTGTTTGAACAATGTTAGTCCTCTGTTTTGGAAAAAACAAATAAATGGCATTTAACTAATCATATATGGAGTTTGAATTTGAATCTTGTATTCAAACCAACTTCATTTAATTGTGTTGCTAGTTGCATTAGCTCAATCAACAACATATTCCCATGTCAATTTCATGCATCATGTTGTGCATTGCATTGATTGTGTTCCTTCTCTGTTGCCAGTGGTTGTCCCTTCTCGGTGGACGTTGTACCGACGCTGTGATCGTTGACACTGATGAAGACCCAGTGATATCTTCAAAAGTGCCAGGCAAGCACAACCCCCTTGTTCACTCCGATACAATCCCACTCTCTCGCTCATGCTCTCTTTTACTGCATTAGGACAACAATGATTCATCTATTACTTGTTGCGGTAGTTGAACCCCTTATCCTCTGCATGACCTGTCATTGCCACAGTAAATAGATGAAACCCACTAGCATGAGTAGGAGTTGTTTGAGCCCTGATGTGCCTACTCACTCATGCTTGTTTGTCATGCCTGCTATTGCATAGACTTGTGTCAGGTCTGATTCATCGGGAATGAATCGGAGGTGTGTGAACATGTCCTACTGTGTGTGAGCTAAGTGTGTGAACACGTTTTGGTAAAGGTAGTGGTGAGAGGCCATGTAGGAGTACATGGTGGGTATTCTCATTGAAACCGTCCTCAGGAACTGAGTTCTGTGTCTGTGATCCATGAACAGCTACTACCACTCATTGGGATCCTTAATTGACCCTCTCGGCTTCTTAATCACCCTAGTACTCTGTCCAGGAGTTGCAACTAGTTTTTGGTGTTTGTAGGTTATGTGTTGGAGGCCGTGCGTAGCGCTGACCCTAGGGGTGGGCTATGATGCGGTAGATACACCGTGGCACGGTGTACCGGGTGCCCGTTTGGTATCTCGGGAACCCTGTTCACATCGTTCTGGGCCGTATGTGGAAACCTCGGCCGGACTCCCTATGGATGGAACCTGGATAGGCGATAAACCTGGACTAGAGACTTAAGTGTTTAGGTAGGCCGTGGCCGACACCCTCGTTGGGCTTCCGCTTGAAGGTTGCCGAGTACATGTCGTGTAAACGACGGTAAGTGGTGGGAGCGTGTGTGAAGAAGTACACCCCTGCAGCGTTATCAATATCTATTCGAATAGCCGGATTCCTCGGATATGGAAACTTGGACCCCTTGCATAGTTCATAGATAACTTGAAGTGGATACTCTAAAACTCGCAAGCTAAGTGTGAGTGCTATGGATGGCCTTCTCGTAGGGAGACGGGAGCGGATCCATAGTGGTGTTTTGAATGGTGAATATGTGGACTCGTGTGCGCCACCTCAGAAGAGTTGCTTGTAGTTATAGTTCAGGTTAGCCACTGGGTCAAAGCTGGCTTGCTGCAGTTAAACTCCACTACCCCTTTGTTGATACCGATGCATATGTAGTTAGTTCTGATGTAAGTCTTGCTGAGTACAATTGTACTCACGTTTGCTAAATTTATGTTTTGCAGAGAGACGTCAGTCTCGCTAGTAGTTCCGTGTGGGCTTCGACGTTTAGCTTGGTACCTCAGCTACGATCTTGTGCCCTCGGCAGGATATGGTAGATAGTCAAGCTTCTTAGCCTTTTTCATTTGTAGATGTCTGTACTCAGACATGTTAAGTTTCCGCATGTGCTTTGCATTGTATGCTATGATTGTTGGGTCATCAGACCCATGTTTGTAATATCTCGCTCCTCGAAGCCCAATGAATAAATACTTGAGTTATAGAGTTATGTTGTGATGCCATGTTGTATTTACACATATCGAGCATATGTGTGTATGATTGAAATGCTTGGTATGTGTGGGATCCGACAATCTAGTTGTTTATCCTTGGCAGCCTCTCTTATGGGGAAATGTAGTCTAGTGCTTCCATGAGCCATAGTAGTCCGGTACAGCCCGGTTCACCGGAGTCCTGCTAGCCCAGCACTACTTCTCAGGACACTTGACTGGCCGGCATGTGTTTCACTTCATTCATGTGTTTGTCCCTTCGGGGAAATGTCACGCGGTGACATCCGGAGTCCTGCCTAGCCTGCTACAGCCCGGGTTCCCGGAGTCCTGTTAGCCCAGTGCTACAGCCCGGATTCACACGCTGCTGACCGACATGCTCGATGTGATTCATGTATGACTGTCCCCATAGGTTAGTGCTGCTTTGGGTTAACGACTAGCCATGTTTGCCTGGGTTCTCTATCATATGGATGCTAGCGACACTATCTTATACGTGAGCCAAAAGGCGCAAACGGTCCCGGGCCATGGTAAGGCGACACCCGTGGGAATACCGTGCGTGAGGCCACAAAGTGATATGAGGTGTTACCGGCTAGATCGATGTGACTTGGAATCGGGGTCCTGACAGACGGCTATCCACGCGTACCGGAACCCTGCACCAACCGAGGAGCCAGAACCGGAACCACAATTTGATCCTTCATGACAATCTAACTATCAGTGGGATCTGGAGTTGATTGCCAGCCTGTGGCAATCGAAGCCTTCTTCTTCCTCATCATAGTACGGCCCCAACAACTATTATTATGGATATCGGCCAGGCCAGCCGTGGCCATAGACCAACTTAGGCCAAAATCCTAAGCTTGGGGGAGTACGTATTTCTCACCAACATTACATTTATGTTCACACACACTCATTGCTAGATGTCGGTGCTCATACTTTTCCACTTTATCATCCATGCTAATTTATTTTCTTTTATGCTTTCTTCTTGTGTGTTTGATAAACCTTAAGAAAAACCAAAAAAAAATTAGTTGTAGCTTTTAATTAATTTACTTTCCATGCTTGTAGTAGTAATTAAAAAGAAAACCCAAAAATATTTCCTGTTCTTCTTTTGCTTGTTGGGTGCTTTCTCGTGTAAATAGTTTTATTTCTTTTCTTTTCTTTGGGGGTCAGTAGGAGAAGACCATGATTAAATTGTTGAAGTGGCTCTTATATGCATTATTGTTTATCTGACAAAAGAGCCCATATTGCCTTGTATTCTCCTGTTTATTGAATGCTCGCAGATTCCAGCTTAGTCCAATGCACGTGCACTCTTAATATTATTCACATCGTTTGGTCGTGCAAGTGAAAGGCAATTATGATGATATATGATGGACTGACTGAGATGAGAAAAGCTGGTATGAACTCAACCTCTTTTGTTTTTGTAAATATGATGAGTTCATCGTTCTTAATTCAGCTTGTTATGATGAGTGCCATGCTTGATTAGCTATGAGTTATAATGGTTTACCTTGCGTGCCAACATGCTATTAAAATGGTTATGATGTGGTATGATAGGGTGGTATCCTCCTCTGAATGATTTAAGTGACTTGACATGGCACATGTTCACGCATGTAGTTGAAACAAATCAACATAGCCTTCACGATATTTATGTTCATGGTGGATTATATCCTACTCATGCTTGCATCCAACGTTTATTAATTTTAATGCATGTACATGGCTGTTGTCGCTCTCTAGTTGGTCGCTTCCCAGTCTTTTGCTAGCCTTCCCCTGTACTAAGCGGGAATACTGCTTGTGCATCCAAACTCTTTAAACCCCAAAGTTATTACAGATGAGTCCACTATACCTTCCTATATGCGGTATCTACCTGCCGTTCCAAGTAAATTTGTATGTGCTAAACTCTAAACATTCAAATAATCATCCCGTTTTGTATGCTCGAATAGCTCACGTATCAACTAGGGCTTTCCGTATCTTCCATGTTAGGCGGGTTATTCTCAAGAAGAGTGGACTCTGCTCCTCACTCACGAGATAAAGGGCTAGTCACCGGGATGCCCAGTCCCATGCTTTATGCAAACTAAATCAAAATAATTGCAAACAAAACTCCCCCTGGTACCTGATGTACATTGGAGGCACTCGTTGTTTCGAGCAAGCCATGGATTGATCTTTGTTGGTGGAGGGGGAGTATAAACTTTACCATTCTGTTTGGGAACCGCCTATAATGTGTGTAGCATGGAAGATATTGCTATCTCTTGGTTGTTATGTTGACAATGAAATTATTCCGCTCAAAATATTATTCACCTCTATTTCGAAACCAAGCTCTGGCACCTCTACAAATCCCTGCTTCCCTCTGCGAAGGGCCTATCTATTTACTTTTATGTTGAGTCATCGCCCTCTTATTAAAAAGCACTAGCTGGAGAGTGCATCTGTCATTTGCATTCATTGTTGTTAGTTTACATTGGGTGTGACTATGATTGGATCTATTTTACCATGAATTACAATGTCTAGTTAGTCCTTGACCTGGAGTCCGTTCGGTGCTCCGGAGAGGGAGATTCGTCGCCGTCGTCATCATCAACCATCCTCCATCACCAATTTCAGGATGCTCACCACCGTGCGTGAGTAATTCCATCGTAGGCTTGCTGGACAGTAATGGGTTGGATGAGATTCACCATGTAATCAAGTTAGTTTTGTTAGGGTTTGGTCCCTAGTATCCACTATGTTCTGAGATTGATGTTACTATGACTTTTTTATGCTTAATGCTTGTCACTAGGACCCGAGTGCCATGATTTCAGATCTGAACCTATTATGTTTTCATCAATATATGAGAGTTCTAGATCCTATCTTGCAAGTCTATAGTCACATATTATGTGTTATGATCCGCTAAACCCAAAGTGACATTAATCGGGATACTTACTGGTGAGTTTCGGTTCTCTATTAAAAGGAGGCCTTAATATCCCTTAGTTTCCATTAGGACCCCGCTGCCACGGGAGGGTAGGACAAAAGATGTCATGCTAGTTCTTTTCCATAAGCACGTATGAATATATTCGGAATACATGCCTACATTACGTTGACGAATTGGAGCTAGTTCTGTGTCAGCCTATGTTATGACTGTTACATGATGAACCGCATCCGGCATAATTATTCATCATTGATCCGATGCCTACGACCTTTCCATATACTGGTTTACGCTTATTTACTTTCCCGTTGCTATTGTTACAATCACTATAAAACACCAAAAACATTACTTTGCTTTCATTACTCTTTTGTTACCATTACCATCACTATCATATTACTTTGCTACTAAACACCTTGCAGTAGATACTAAGTTTGCAGGTGTGGTTGAATTGACAACTCAACTGCTAATACTTGAGAATATTCTTTGGCTCCCGTTGTGTCAAATCAATAAATTTGGGTTGAATACTCTACCCTCGAAAGCTGTTGCGATCCCCTATACTTGTGGGTTATCACCCAACGCCTCGCTTGGGTTCAGTTAGAGCGCAACGCGTCGCACACATTTGCGTACATACAAGAGAAACGCGCATTGCTCGGCCCCCGACCACTCACCGTAACTAGGAACTTCCCCGATATTTTCCTCGCCCTCGCTTCTACCACGGTTTTCTCCATCATGGATGGCACAAAGAATGTCATGCAGCTGCGTCTCCGGCCCGCCCAGGACGAAAAGCCCATTTTCTGTCATGATTTTTTGTCATAGAAGTAGGAGCCCACCACATCTATGATGATACTGGATTTTCTCACAATTATCGTCATAAGTATGACCGAATTTTTTTTCGTTCGGCCCAAAATGTCACAGATGTGTCTTTTTTTTGTAGTGCGGGAAGATCTTGTTCTTCTCAAATAGCAAGGGTGCATAGAAGTTCATTTGCGTCTTGGTCCAAAAGCGCAGAAGCCTAATCTTGATAGAGCCATAAGGAGGCCTTACGGCGGTGGCAGCTGCGAAAGCAGCGACCTTGCTAGGGTTTTGAGCGAGGGAGGGGTTGTGGGGTGTATCTGTGTGTGTGTGTAGATTTTTGGGGTTTGTGTGTGGAGTGGGGGTGGTGTTTCAGGAAATGACACGGCAACTGAAAATTTTACTACGTGGGAGTAAAATAGCGGGGCTATTGAAAATTTGGATGACGCATCGCACACGGTCCCGATATAACAACCGTGTGTTATCAAACAAAAAACCCTCGAGCCAGGCAGATATTTTCGATGGATGCAGGCGGGAGCGGGAACAACAGATATCACACACGGTCAAAACATAATAACCATGTAGGTAGGTAGACATTTTTGACATTGCGAGGGAAGCCTCGTGGAACCAATGTACTGCGCTAATGTGAGGGACAGGGGCACGTGCATGGCAGATGGGTAGTGTGTGAACCGTGTCTGTTGCATCGTCTGACTTGTCTAATGTTTATATATTTGGCGAAAATAATGCGGGAAAGTGTCAGAACACGAACACACTTGCATGTGGACCAAAAATATGTATGCAAAGGGTGGTTTGATGTTCAAATACCAAATGCAAAACTTCAATGTGGCACCTGTCTTAGAAAGCGCATGGTATTACTTGTCCCTCCCCCTTCTTGTCGGCAGGAGGTGAATCCTAGCTAAGAACGCATGCCCCCATATAGGTAGATCTAACATATCACCCTACCGTAACACTAAACCTATGGGTGTTCATCATGGTCAAACCACGCCCCCTTTCGCCTCCAGTGAAAGGTGGACCGTGTGTGGACCCACAAATGTATGCTTCCGGTGTGAGATGGGTTGAGACCACATACGAACCACCTGCAGGTAGCTCAACTATATGTATGAAAATTGTGGTGTGATATTTAAATACCCAATTCACAACTTTGATGTGGCACATGTGCCTCGCAAATTAACCGGACATCACCGACCCCCATGGAGGTTCAACTAGCAAACTGCGAAGTTGTCCCTCAAACACACACACACACACACACACACACGCATGCACGCGTGCGCACACACCCACCCACACACACACACTCTTTGAGTTGTCAAGAGATGGAATCTCACCAAGATGTATCATAAAACGGACCAAGAATAATCCACCTCAATTGTACAACCTCTCTCTTGTTGTTGGTCAAAGTGATGGACGTCACCCGACCCCGGAGATGGGTTAGCTCGCCAATAATCATGCAAGTAGTGCCCGAAGACAACCATTGCCTGCACATGGCCCAAACATATGTATGGAGTGTTGATGTTTGAATACCCAAATGCACAACTTTGATGTGGCACCGTGCTTTCGAACCAGAATCCCCACACAGAGCGAGGGTTAGTTGATGATACGTCCATTTTGCATCATGTTGTTATGATATTTATTGCATTATGGGTTATTATTTCACATGATGGTACAATACATATGCCTTTTCTCTCTTATTTTACAAGATTTATATGAAGAGGGAGAATGCCGACAGCTGGAATTCAAAACCTGAAAGGAGCAAATCTGGGAGACCTATTCTGCATAACTCCAAATGTCCTGAAACTTTATGGAGAATTATTTTGGAATATATAAAAATATTGGGCGACGGAGTTACAGAAGGGGACCCACTAGGAGGCCACAAGCCTTGGGGGCACGCCCTACCCCCTAGGGCACGCCCCCAAAGCTCGTGGCCCCCCTGGCCATTGTCTGGTGACCATCGTCTTCTATATGAAGTGTTTTGACCTATAAAAAAATTAGAAGAGAGCATTCGGGACGAATCGCCGCCGTCTTGAGGCAGAACCAGGGCAAAAGAAATCTACGACTTCGGTGGAGCTATTCTACCAGGGAAACTTCCCTCCCGGAAGGGGAAATCGAAGCCATAGTCATCACCAATGATCCTCTCATCGAGGGAGGGTCATCAACATCTTTACTAGCACCATCTCCTCTCAAACCCTAGTTCATCTCTTTTATTCAATCTTTATCCCAAAACTTCATATTGGTACCTATGGGTTGCCAGTAGTGTTGATTACTCCTTGTAGTTGATGCTAGTTTGTTTATTTGGTGGAAGATTGATATGTCTCCATCGTATCTACTTTTCCTAACGCTTTCCTCTTGTTTTGGACTCTAGTTTACATGATTTGAGTGAAACTAACCTAGACTGATGCAGTTTTCAGCAGAATTGCCTATATGCGGTATTACTGCTTGTGCATCAAAATCCTGAAACCCAAGTTATTCCAGATGAGTGCACCATACCTACCTATATGCGGTATTACCCTGTCGTCCTAAGTAAATTTGCGTGTGCTACCTCGAAAAACTTCTAATAAGTATCCTTTTTTGTGTGCCTAGATTGTTCATAGAGCGATAGGATGTAGTCAATATCTTCCATGCTAAGCGGGTTATTCTCATGATGAGTGTTTACTCACTCGTCCCTGCACGAGTGGGGTGGTAATAGGGGATTCCCAGTCCTGAATTCAAATTGCAAATAATTAAGCAAAACTCCCCCAAGACTGTTTTTGGTATGGACGGTACCATTGTTTCGGACCAGCCGTGGAGTGTATTGTTGGTGGAGGGGGAGTAAACTTTTACTTTTATCACTTGGGAACCACCACTAATGTGTTTAGCATGGAAGATACCGATAACTAATGGTCGTGAAGTAAACAAGAAGGGTGCATTTCTCAAAATTTCATTTACCTTTGTTTTCAAAAGTTGAGCTCTGGCACCGCTGCAAATCACTGCTTTCCTCTCTGAAGGGACTATCTATTTACTTTTATGTTGTATCATCACCTTCTCAAATAAGAACCAGAACCTGAGAGCACTGTTGTCATCCTCATGCATTGTGTGTAGCTAATGTTGGGTGCATCATGACTGGATCTTTTCTACCATGAATTACAATGTTTAGTCACTGCTCGAACTTTGGAGGTGCTGTGCAATTATGTTTTGTGGTGTCAGAAAGGGCCAGTGAGATACCACTATTGTCATATTATATCATGGTAGTTTTGATAAAGTGTTGCCATTTGAGATATCTTATTATTTCTCGCTAGTTGATTATGTAATTGATATGAGTTAATATAATTTTTAGGAGTTATTGTCGACATGGTTAGTCATGATCTTGGCTGAAAACCTGGGTGCTACTAAAGCTTATTTATGTAAACAAGAGAAAAAGAGTTCGTAAAATTTTTTCTCTTTCACTTTCAGTTTATGAACTGACTTGCTTGAGGACAAGCAAAGGTTTAAGCTTGGGGGAGTTGATACGTCTCCGTCGTATCTACTTTTCCTAACGCTTTTCCTCTTGTTTTTTACTCTACTGTGCATGATTTGAATGAAACTAACCCGGACTGACACTGTTTTTAGCAGAACTACCATGGTGTTGTTTCTTTGCAGAAATAAAAGTTATCAGATCGAAACAAAACTTTGCAAGGAATTGTTAAAAAATAAAAGATAATTTCAGGAGCCAAGAACCACCGGAGGGGGCAACTGGGTGGGCACAACCCACCAGGGCGCGCCCCCCTTCAGGAACACCTAGGTGGGTTGTACCACATGGTGGCCCCACATGCCTCAACCCTGATACTACAAAATCACATTTTCGGAGAAAAAATTGACTAGGAAGAATTATCACGTTTCATGAGATGGAGCCGCCGCCGCCTCATGTTCTTCATCGGGAGGCCAGATCTGGAGTCCTTTTGGGGCTCTTGAGAGGGGGATCTTCGATCTTTGTCATCACCAACCCTTTTCCATCGCCAATTCCATGATGCTCCCCACCGAGAGTGAGTAATTCCTTCGTAGGCTCGCTGGTCGGTGAGGAGTTGGATGAGATTCATCATGTAATCGAGTTAGTTTCGGTGGTGCTTGATCCCTAGTATCCATTATGTTCTGATATTGATGTTGCTATGACTTTGCCATGCTTAATGCTTGTCACTTCGGGCCCAGTGCCATCATTTCAGATCTGAACCATTTATGTCATCACCATTATATTGTTGTTCTAGATCCGATCTTGCAAGTTATTGTCACCTACTATGTGTTATGATCCAGCAACCTTGGACTGACAGAAGTTGGGACACTTCCTAGTGATGACTGTAGTTTGAGGAGTTCATGTATTCACTATGTGTTAATGCTTTGTTCCGGTTCTCTATTAAAAGGAGACCTTAATATCCCTTAGTTTCCAGTAGGATCCCGATGCCACGGGAGGGTAGGACAAAATATGTCATGTAAGTTCTTTCCATAAGCACGTAAGACTATTTACAGAATACATGCCTGCATTATATTTATGAACTGGAGCTAGTGTCGCATCGCCCTAGGTCATGACTGTTATATGATGAATATCATCCAATGAATTCACCGATCCAATGCCTACAAATTTCCCTTATATTGTTTCTGCTAAGTTACTACTTCTACTGTTATTGTTACACTTGCTACAAAATCATTGCTATCACAGTTACTGTTACTATTGCTGTTGCTACTACTGTCAAAACTATTATACTACTTTGCTACTAATCACTTTGCTGCAGATAATTGATCTCCAGGTGTGTTTGAATTTACAACTCAGCTACTGATACTAGCAAACATTCTTTGGCTCCCCTTGTGTCGAATCAATAAATTTGGGTTGAATACTCTACCCTCGAAAATTGTTGCGATCCCCTATACTTGTGGATTATCAAGACCTTTTTCTTGCACCGTTGCCGGGGAGCATAGCTATATTTGTTTAGTCACTTGGTATTATTATCAAATTATCACTATGAAGAATCTGAAGGATGCTAAGACTAAGATTTCCCCTCCAAGACGAGGGGAGGTAAGGACTCGCCATCTAGCTCTGCACTTGATTCACCTTCTGTTATAAGTAGACTTGCAACACCACCACATTCTATTAATCCAGATATCTCACAAGTTATTGATGATGCTACTTCTGCTATGAATGATATTTATGATGATGCTAGTACCATGCTTGATGATAATGTGCCACTTGGTGAACTTCTTGATGAACAACTTGCTAGAACTAAAGCTTTTGAAAATACTGAAACTGATGAAGAGCTTGAAACTGAAAATCTTGAAACACCTATCAGAACTAGTTCTCCTAGATATGAATTGCATAAAATACCGGAAGGTTATGTTAGGGATGAGGAGACAACTAGAGACTTTCTTCCTTACAATGATAGGGATGATCATAATAAATTATTATGCAAACTGAAAGAAAAATCGTTGAATCCTAGAATGAAACGTGATCCTAAGTTTGCTACTTCACCTATCTTCGTAGATGAAAAGGATTATGAATTCTCTGTCGATCCAGAGTTAATTACTTTTATTGAATCTGATCCATTCCATGATTATGAAACTGAAACTGTTGTGGCACATCTTACTAAGTTGAATGACATAGCCACTCTTTTTGCTCATGATCAGAAAATGCGCTATTATTTTATCCTCAAATTATTTCCGTTCTCATTAATGGGTGATGCTAAGACTTGGTATAATACTCTTACTCCTGTTTGTGTGTGTAGTCCCCAGGATATGATTTATTACTTCTCTAAAAAATATTTTCCTACTCAAAAGAAACAAGCTTCCTTACAAGAAATATTTAACTTTGTGCAAATTGAAAAAGAGAGTCTCCCACAAGCTTGGGGGAGGCTTCTCCAATTTCTTAATGCTTTTCCTGATCATCCTCTTAAGAAAAATGAACTACTTGATATCTTCTATAATGGACTAATCGATGCTTCTAGGGATTTCCTGGATAGTTGCGCTGGTTGTGTTTTCAGGGAATGAACTATTGAACAAGCTGAAGAGTTATTAAATATTATATTGAAAAATTATGATGATTGGACTCTTCCTGAACCACCGCTCATACCTACTCTGAAGAAGAGGGGTATCTTATATCTCAGTCCTAAAGATATGCAAGAGGCAAAGAAATCTATGAAGGAAAAAGGTATTAAAGCTGAGGATGTCAAAAATTTACCTCGTGTTGAAGAAATACATGGGCTTGATACACCACCACCACCAAAGGTGGTATAGGTAAATTCTTTAATGAAATTCAGTGACAATGACAATCCTTATAATATGCATCCTAGTCAATGCCTTTATGAGTTTGACAATATACATTAGAAAGCAAGATCACTTGAATGCAAATGTTATGAAACAATTGAAATACAGTTCTGATATGATTGCTCGCTTGAGTGACTTGCTATTTAGAATTACCAATTATGGTAGGGGTGTAGGAAAACATGCCTCTGTGGTTCAAACTCAACTAGAACAAGTTGCTAAATCTCAAAGAGAATTGCCTGATGAAATGAACAATAATATCAATGATCATGCTGTTAGAGTAATGACTAGAGGAGGTAGAATGACCCAGGAACCACTTTATCCCAAGGTACACCCAAAAAGATTTGAACAAGACTCTCCAAGAGTTAACACTGATGCACCTAGTCCTTCTAAAAGGAGAAGACGAAGAAAAATGATAGTACTTTGCATGCCTCTAGTGAACCTGAAGTAGAAAGCTCTTGATAATGATAATGAAGTCTCTATCTCTGGTGCTGAAACTCAATCTGGTAATGAACATTCACCTACTGATAATGAAAAAGTTAATGATGAGGTTCATGAAGACACTTAAACAAATAATAAAGAACCAGACAATGATGTTGAGATAGAACCAACAGTTGATCTTGATAACCCAGAACCCAAGAATAAAAGATATGATAAAAGGGATTTTGTTGCTAGAAAATGCAGTGAGGAAAGAGGACCATGGGTTCAAAAAACCTACACCCTTTCCACCTAAGTCAACTAGGAAGAAAGATGATGAAGAATTTGAATGCTTTGCTAAAATTCTTAGGCCAGTCTTTTTGCATACCCGCTTGACTGATATCTTAAAAATGGCCCATTATACAAAGTACATGAAAGACATCATCACCAACAGGAGAAAAACACCGGAAGTCGAAATCTCCACCATGCTTGCTAATTATTCTTTTAAGGATGGAGTACCTAAAAACTTGGAGAACTGGGAATACCAACTATACCTTGCTCCATTAAGAGAAACTATGTGAAAACTGCTTTATGTGATTTAGGAGCTGGTGTTAGTGTTATGCCTTTCTCTTTATATAAAAGACTTGATTTGAATGAACTCACGCCTACTGAAATATCTTTGTAAATGGCTGACAAATAAACTGCCATACCTATCGGTATTTGTGGGGATGGGTGAGGGTGTCCTGGACTAAGGGGTCCTCGGGCGTCCGGCTTGTTGGCCATGGGCCGAACTGATGGGCTGTGAAGATACGAAGACCGAAGACTGTACCCGTGTCCGGACAGGACTCTCCTTGGCGTGGAAGGCAAGCTTGGCGACGGAATATGTAGATTCCTTTCTTTTTAACCGACCTTGTGTAACCCTAGATCCTCCCGGTGTCTATATAAACCGGAGGACATAGTCCGGAGAGGGAGAGATTCATTATCATAGCCATACAAGCTAGACCTCTAGGGTTTAGCCATTACGATCTCGAGGTAGATCAACTCTTGTCATACTCATATTCATCAATATCAATCAAGCAGGACGTAGGGTATTACCTCCATAGAGAGGGCCCGAACCTGGGTAAACATCGTGTCCCTTGTCTCCTGTTACCATCGACCTTAGACGCATAACTCGGGACCCCCTACCCGAGATCCGCTGGTTTTTACACCGACGTTGGTGCTTTCATTGAGAGTTCCACTGTGCCGTCGCCAAAAGGTTTGATGGACCCTTCAATCGTCAATAATGACGCTGTCCAAGGAGAAATCTTCTTGCCGGACAAATCTTTGTGTTCAGCGGCTTCGCATTGCGGGCCAATTCGCTTGGGCATCTGGAGCAGATCGAAAGCTACACCCCTGGCCATCATGTCAGATTTGGGAGCTTGAACTACGTTGCGGACATCCATGGACACTTGATCTTCGCTGGATTTGAGACCGCGGTAGCCGCTCCCGGTCATTGTCGGTGTCAAAACCGGTGGATCTCAGGTAGGGGGTCCCGAACTGTGCGTCTAGGCCGGATGGTAACAGGAGTCAAGGGACACAAAGTTTTACCCAGGTTCGGGCCCTCTCGATGGAGGTAAAACCCTACGTCCTGCTTGATTAATATTGATGATATGGGTAGTACAAGAGTAGATCGACCACGAGATCGGAGAGGCTAAACCCTAGAAGCTAGCCTATGGTATGATTGTTGATGTGTATGTTGTCCTACGGACTAAAACCCTCTGGTTTATATAGACTAGAGAGGGTTAGGGTTACACAAAGTCGGTTACAATGGTAGGAGATCTGCATATCCGTATCGCCAAGCTTGCCTTTCACGCCAAGGAAAGTCCCTTCCGGACACGGGATGAAGTCTTCAATCTTGTATCTTCTTAGTCCAGGAGTCCGGCTGAAGGTATAGTCCGGCCATCCGGACACCCCCTAATCCAGGACTCCCTCAGTAGCCCTTGAACCAGGCTTCAATGACGACGAGTCCGGCACGCAAATTGTCTTCGGCATTGCAAGGCGGGTTCCTCCTCCAAGTACTTCATAGAAGATTTTGAACACAAAGATAGTGTCTGGCTCTGTAAAATAAGTTTCCACATATTGCCATAGAGAGAATAATATTTACACAAATCTAATCTGCTGATGTTTTCCGTAGTGCGACACACCACGGCCAAGCTTTTATCTGAGTCATTTCATTATCCCACCTTAGCGCGTCATGCGAGGCGGTTTCCTTGGCACGTTTTGTTAAAGTAGAGATCGTGTCCCCTTATTCCGAGATTCTCATCAATAGGGGCGTGGGTAACCCAACCGCTTCTAGGACTCCTAGATTATAGGCAAGTCCAAACGTACACGGAGAGGACGCTTGATATTCACCCTTTTTATGAAGGGACAAGGATTTTATTTTTCCCTCCCGTGCTCAATCGAATCCTTCCCCCACCTAAAGCTCAGATGTCCAAAGTTCAGGTCAGGTGCTCCCAACCTTCAGTCATGTCCGGAACTAGCCTTCAAGGCCGATGGGTGCCTTCCTCCGTCACGGAAGAAGACATCAAAAAGTTGAGGGGGCCAGATATCTGACCGCTGAGATTCCGCATCGGCTGCCTGCCCAAGGGCAGGCCGTCCCCTCCCCCGAACCCAACGAGATCGTCGTCTTCGTTTCTCACTTCCTCCGAGGTCTAGGCCTTGCTCTGGATCCTTTTGTCAGGGGCTTGATGTTTTATTACGGGCTAGATTTTCATGATCTAGCTCCAGACTCCTTTCTTCATATCATGACATTTATTGTCGTGTGTGAGGCCTTCCTTCGAGTTACCCCTCACTTTGGCCTGTGGCTCAAGACCTTTGAAGTAAAGCTGAAGATGATCGAGGGGCAACATGCGGCGTGTGGAGCTCCATGGCAATACGCAAGATGACGGGAGCTCCATGGCCCAAAGGTTCCAATCCAGAGGTGTCTGAATTGTGGCAACAGGAGTGGTTCTATATCACGGCTCCTAGAAGTGCCAAGTGGGTGGCCGCCCCTATTTTCCGCCCGGGCCCCCCACCACAACTGATTTCATGGATTAGCAGAGGATTGAGCTGGGGTCCAGCCAAGGACGTGCCTATACTTCAAAGCCGTATTCAAGATCTCCTCAATGGAGATTTTAGTTTGGTTGCGGTAACACAAGTTATGGTGGTTCATTAAGTCCAGCCTTGCAAACGCCGGCCCCTTCGCTTGTGGGAGTTCAATCCCGAGGGACCGCGTGCCATTCAAAATTTCCTCGGCCTGACACATGAGGAGATGTACAAGTCATTCTTTGGACATCAGGTAGAGTGTCCGGAAATCACCGAGGACGTGGGCCTGAGCAGTGCCCGCGCCGCCGAACAGGTAAGAAATCTTCCGGCCGAACATACTGTCTCTCATTTGTTACGAAGTTATTTCTGAGAGTTCGCTTTTTGATCAGGGCTGGCTAACAAAGGCGAAGTTGATTCGGTGTTCGGCCCCCCTCCCTGAGGGTTTGGAAAATCCGGTACTGGAAAAGATGCTCCAGATCGCACCTTGCCCGGAGCCCTTGAAGGAAGATACTGTGGAGGATAATAAGGGCGGACGCCGGCCCGCAACGCTGCCCATTCTAACCGATGGAGCGAGTGTCTCCATGAAGGAAGAAGACCGGAAGAGAAAAAGGACCGTGCTCGGGGATCAGGAAGCTGAAGCTTCCAAACGGGAGAAGAAGTCTCCCACAGAGGGTCCTACCTTGGGGGGTGCTGTTGCCGCACAAAGTCTGCGGGGGGATCAATTCTCCCACGAGTCGTAAGTGACCCAAAATACTTCAATAGTACAGATATGCCATCTTTTTCTTCTGAGAAAATAACCACCGCATATATCTTTGCAGTTCGGGCCTTAGCCCCTCCCAAATGAGCTCGTCTTCGGGGGATCTTCTTCCAGAGATGATGGAGAGCGAAACGCCTCCTCTGGACTCCTCCGCTTCGGAAGCGGGCGACCCTGAAGTGTCGTCGCGGAGGGCCTCTCCGAGTCCGGCGAGGCCAGAAGATAATCCCGTTGACCCTCGAAGCTCCCAATATCCGGCTCCCAAAGAGAGCAGACAAAAGAGTCCGGCACTGTCTAGTGTGCGATCGGATGTTCAGAGGGAGTTGGTGGGGCGTGCGGCCATCTCAGATGAACACCGTGTGCTGATGAATACGGTGATGGAGAGGATCTCGTCCGCCGAAAGCGGATTGCATAAAGCTTTTATGAGTCTACTGACAGGCTTTGAGGTACGTAAAATAATGTATGATAGTCCTGCACATGCTAAGTGTGCCCTGTGTAGATAGTAGCCCCCGAGACTCTCGTCGCCGTCGGAAATGACGACGAACAGAGGATCACATTCCTAGGTAATAACCATACTGCCTCTATGTGCAGGTGATGGAAGCTCCGGTGGCTAGCCGGACTAGCGAGTTTGCCCATTTAGAATGGAAGTTGGATGCGGCAGACGCCGACATCGAGCTTGTTAACAAAAGGCTTGACGAGGCACAGGGTAAGTGTCATTATCTGGTAAACGCCACATAGGAAGAGCAGCATGATGCCAGTATCATTAATATGTTGTGATTGCAGATGGAGCCGCCACTGTTGAAGCCCTGCGGGCAGAACTTGCCCAAGCCAAGGAACAAGCGAGGTTGGGTAATGCGGCTGCTTTGAAGGCAGCCGAAGAGTTGCAAGCCGAGAAGGTCGCGCATGGAGAGAGCCCAGATAAGATGGCCAAGATGGCCATAGAATTAAAAGCCGCCGCCGACTGTTGTCGGGTTCTTGAAAAGGAAAACCAGGCGAAGGCATCAGACCTTGAGAAGGCTGCTGCGACGGGAAAAGACCTCCGCTCTGCTATGAGGGCAATGAAGGAGGAGCTGCGGGAAGCCGGGGATATTGTAGCTGGGAAATCCTTTATGTTGCGGAGAAAGTTCGGAGATCCACGGTATGCCCCTCTGGATCGACTGTGGAGTTCGGAGGATGTGTATATGGATTTGGCAGCGAGCACTGCCGATGTGGCCAAGTACTTCCAGGGTCAGATGGACCGTGAAGTAGACCAGCTGTTTTGGAGATAATTCCATTCTCCCGAGCGTCCGCCTTCATTGTCTGACCAATTAGCCGAATGGGCCGAACTAAATAGGTTGTCCGGACTCTCCATGAGGTCTGTTGTGGATCAGCTATGGCCGGAAAGGTCAAAACCGAACAACTATTTCAGCTTGGTGCAGCAGTTCCTTGACGTGGTGCCGCGCATTAATGCGATGAAGAGGTCGGCGTGCATAGAGGGTGCACGGATAGCCTTTGCCCGTGTTAAAGCAAACTGGGTGGATATGGATGCTACCACTGTTGCAGCACGGGATTCGGCCATAGGTCGAAGGGCTACTGAGCACTACTTTGAAGAAGTTCTTGAGGGTGCTCATTTGATAGAGACCCAGTGCTCAAAAAATATTATGTTTGAGTGATATGTAATATCATTGTAAGCGAAATGCTTTTATAGATTTTTATAAGGCTATTTTTATATTTTTGCCTGAAAGTAATATGATGCCTCCTGGGCGGCCGTTTATGTATACATGAGTATAACCTGAAAGATTGCAGTCGTCGGCTTCAACCCCCACGCATATAATGCGGAGGTGCTTGCAAAAACACGCGTTCACACTTAACCCAACGTCTTGGTCCAATTAAGGAGGTGATAGCGGAGTGAGCGAGGCAACCGGACTATAATGCTTTAGCACTTTCACTTAGCCATAGGAGTTTGACTGTGGGGCTACTAGATAGCCCCCGGTGGCTCCGCACTCTCCTGATCCCAAGGTGTGTACATGCCTGGCCGGGAAACGGTCCTTCGTTAAGGCGGAGGAATTCTAACATTCCAACAGGTCATCGAGTGGTTGACCAGTCTCACACTATATCATGAAAATCAGTTTTCGGCTTTCTCTACTGAGGTGCTCGTCCGGATGAACCAGGGCACAATCGCAGTAGTTCTCCTGGTGCTACCTTAGCCGGTAAAGCGTAACGTAAGGCACCAAAACACAGGAGCCAGGAAAACCCAACATTTGACCAAAGACAATGATTCGGAGCTGATGCATACAGGGTCAAACTCGCGACGCCGAACACTCCCTAAGGTATTCGGTCTTTGTGGTATAGACCGGGCCTAGGTAATGGCCTTTGTAAGAAGCCCCTTGTGTCCAGGTACGTGCATTGTTCTGGCGTGGCCACATGCCAAGACGTCAGCATCCTTCTCAAAGGTGGATGTGTATCAACAAGAGTCAGTAAAAAAGGTTTATGCAGGGTCTTAATCTAAAAAGAATCCTCGGAGCAGGTCCCTGCTGCACGTCTGCGCCTGTGTCTCCGTTGTGCCGTATCCTGGACGGGTGTAGCACGATGGTCGTCTGTAAAAGAGAGGAATTTAGGTGAAAAAGGCTGTCGTGCAAAAAGATAGTTTTTTAAAGAAACCATGTATAATTCAAGATGAGAAGAAATTGCCACTTGTCTGCGCGCGTTGAGCCCCTTGTATTGACAAATAGGGGTGTGACCATTTATTCGGTATAAGTAGCGGCGCCGGACTCGATTAGTTGTGTCGGAGGTCTTGACGACCTATTGGATGCTTTCGCTAGTCCGGGCGCCTTTAGTGTGCGGCTGCCAAGGCAGCCTCACTCTCTTCGGTGCGCAGAGATCGCTTGATATTTCCGTGCACTGAAATGATGCCACGTGGACCGGGCATCTTGAGTGTGAGGGAGGCATAGTGTAGTATTGCATTAAAAAGCGAGCGAAAGCTTCGCGTCCGAGCAGTGCTTGATAGCCACTTTGGAACCGAGCGATGTGGATGGTTAAATGCTCGCGACGGAAGTTATCGGGGGAGCCGAATAAAACTTGTAGTAGGAGGGTGCCCGTACAATGAGCCCCTGGGCCTAGCGTTACTCCTTTAAAGGTAGTATTGCTATGGCAAATTTGTGTTGGGTCTAACCCCATCCCGCGGATTGTATCCTGATATATTAGGTTTAGACTGCTGCCGCCATCCATCAAGACTCGTGTGAAGTGATATCCGCCAATTACTGGGTCTAATACCAGGGCAGCCCATCCTGCGTGTTGGATACTTGCTGAGTAATCGCAATGGTCGAAAGTGATCGGTTGAGACGACCAGTGGCAGGACTTCGCGGTGACAGGCACTTGGGTATATTTTCCTGGGAGTGCCGCATTGTTTTTTCCCTTGATCACGTGTAACACGTTTACTGTTTTGACTTCTGGTGAAAATTTCTTTTGTTCCCCCGTGTCTTGCTTGGGAGGCTCGTCCTCGTCTTCACTTGGTGCATCCTCCCCCTTGTGTATGGCGTTGAGCTTGCCGGACTGCTTGAAGACCCAACATTCTCTGTGGGTATGATTAGCAGGTTTACCCGGGGTACTATGGATCTGACATACTTGTCCAGAATTTTGTTGAGGTTGGACAGTTCAACCATGGTGCCTTTAGTGGGCGGCTTTTGACCTGGCCGAGAGATTTTGAATCCGGCATTTACTGCCGTGCCCTTCGTGTTGTGTTCTTTGTTTCGGCGTTTGTTATTGCTGTTGCGCCGTGATTTCGCGTTTCCATCTCTATCTTCAGATGTACTGGGGTCGCTGGTGCTGCATCTTGCTAGCCAGCTGTCCTCACCCATGCAAAAGCGGGTCATGAGGTTTGTTAATGCGACCATCGTTCTCAGCTTATTTTGACTGAGGTGTCTGGCGAGCCATTCGTCACGGACACTATGCTTGAAAGCTGCCAAGGCTTCGGCGTCCGGACAGTCGACAATCTGGTTCTTTTTAGTAAGAAACCTGTTCCAAAGCTTTCGGGCTGACTCTCCAGGCTATTGAGTTATATGAATCAAATCATCCGCATCCGGAGGTAGGACATAAGTCCCTTGAAAATTTGCCCGAAAGGCGTCTTCAAGCTGTTCCCAACTTCCAATGAAGCTTTCGGGGAGGCCTTTAACCCAGTGACGGGCTGGTCCTTTGAGCTTGAGGGGTAAGTACTTGATGGCATGGAGATCATCTCCTCGAGCCATATGGATATGAAGGATATAGTCCTCGGTCCAGACCCAAGGGTCTGTTGTTCCGTCGTATGTCTCTATGTTTACGGGTTTGAATCCCTCTGGAAATTCATGGTCCAGCACCTCATCGATGAAACATAGGGGGTGTGCGGCACCCCTGTATCTGGGTGTACCGCGTTGTTCGGATGTTTGTTGTGTTGCATTGTATGCTGGGGCGCGCATGCGTGGTCCATAGATGGATCTTGTTGCGCCGTCCTTTGGGTGCGAGCCCTTGCATGGGTCGTGTGTTGTATTGTGAGTGGCGTTGTATGCCGCTCTGTGTTGATAGAGGGGTCGTCTATCCGACCAGGTGGCTGCTTTGATATTTGGTTGTGGGGGGTCGGAGGCCTCCTCATCGAATTCAGGTAGCAGCTTCCGCTTTGGGTAGCTCTTTGAGGGGCGATTGTCGCCATACATCGCTGCTGTATTGAGTATTTTACTCCATCTGATTTGGAGTGTGTCTTGTGCAACCTTGAGCCTTTGCTTTTGCTTTTTCAGATGCCTCGCGGTGGCAACAAGCCCTTTACGGGTATTCTGCTGCTCCAGGTGCCTGTCCGACGTTATGTCGTCCGGACCATTATCCTTAATAGAATTTGTTTGTTCAGTTTGGTTATCCGGATTGTCGTTGTCCGGCGGCGGTTCACCCTGCTCCAGCGCTGGGTCTGTGTGATCGCTATTTCTGTCGAGGCGGGATTTGGGGAGGCGCTTGCGTCGCCGCTTTGACTGCTTTTTGAGGGAACAAGCCTTCGGTGCATCCTTCCGCTCTCTGTCGTCAACTTTTGGTGCGTCCACCATGTATACGTCATGTGACGAGGTGGCGTTCCAGGGCCCAATAGGGCGCTGGTTCTTTATCGTCTCCTTCATCGTCGTCCATACCGTTGACGTCTTCGGAGTCAAAGTCGAGCATGTCGGTTAAATCGTCGACAGTGGCTACAAAGTGGGTGGTGGGTGGGCTTTCAATTTCTTCATCGTCCGCATCCCAATCTTGCTGACCGTAGTCCGGCCAGGGCTCTCCTGAAAAGGAGAGAGACTTTAGTGTCTTCAGAATATCGCTGAAAGGCGAGTGCTGAAAGATGTCCGCGGCAGTAAACTCCATGATCGGTGCTCGATCGGATTCGATCGTCAGGGGCGCGAGGGGTTCAGTGTTCGGAGAGGAGTCCGGCTCCTTGGAGTCATGAGTCTCGCGGAGTGCGGGGCTGGTGTTCGGCTTGATCGCCGTTGGGATCGCAGCCCCCAAGGCGGTGTCCAACCACCCATCCTCGATCGGCCCAGTTGGCTCCGAATCAAGGGTCGAAGCCGATGCGGGTGCGGCCTCTAGGGCACTGTTCGGCGGCAGAGCTAGATCATGCTCGTCGTGACAGTGCGGCGCGCTCGGCAGTGGCTCGAATCCGTCGAAGATCAAGTCCCCACGGATGTCAGCCGTGTAGTTTAAACTTCCAAATCTGACCTGACGGCCAGGGGCATATCTTCCGATCTGCTCCAGGTGGCCAAGTGAATTGGCCCGCAGTGCAAAGCCGCCGAAGACGAAGATCTGTCCGGGGAGGAAGGTCTCACCCTGGACTGCATCACTATTGATGATCGTAGGAGCCATCAAGCCTGACGGCGACGACACAGAGGAACTCTCAATGAAAGCACCAATGTCGGTGTCAAAACCGGCGGGTCTCGGGTAGGGGGTCCCGAACTGTGCGTCTAGGCCGGATGGTAACAGGAGGCAAGGGACACGAAGTTTTACCTAGGTTCGGGCCCTCTCGATGGAGGTAAAACCCTACGTCCTGCTTGATTAATATTGATGATATGGGTAGTACAAGAGTAGATCTACCACAAGATCGGAGAGGCTAAACCCTAGAAGCTAGCCTATGGTATGATTGTTGATGTGTATGTTGTCCTACGGACTAAAACCCTCCGGTTTACATAGACACCGGAGAGGGTTAGGGTTACACAAAGTCGGTTACAATGGTAGGAGATCTGCATATCCGTATCGCCAAGCTTGCCTTTCACGCCAAGGAAAGTCCCTTCCGGACACGGGATGAAGTCTTCAATCTTGTATCTTCATAGTCCAGGAGTCCGGCTGAAGGTATAGTCCGGCCATCCAGACACCCCCTAATCCAGGACTCCCTCAGTCACCCTAATGATCATTACCTAAATCTGTCATCTAGCAGCATCCACGAGATTGCTCCTGTAACCGCTCTGGCCCTAGATCCGGAGCAACCCGCGCCATCCAAGGATGGGAGGATCAAGCCCACCATGGAGGCCAGAGATTCCACTTCGTTGGAGCTGCATGTAGACTTAACCTCTCACGACGTTTTTGTCAGCGGAACTCCGGACTCGTCTCCGGCCGTATGTTCCGAACCACGTGAGCCCATGGATGCCGAGCTTGATCGTTTGTCGATCTTTGAATTCAGCACCGTAGACATCTTCCAGCACTCGCCTTTGGGTGATGTGCTAAACTCATTAAAAAAACCTGTCCTCGGCGGAGGACTCACAGCCGAACTATATCCAGCTCTAACTAGGTGCTCACGGTGGAAAATTTTGCTTCCCACCCGCCACCCACTTCATCGCCACAGTCGAGGATTTGACGAACTAACTTGATTACGACTCCAAGGACAATGACGGTATGGACGACGATGCCGGAGAAGAAGAGGCCTAGAACCCGCCGTTCACCGGACGCTGGACGGCCACTTCCTCGTATGATGTATACATGGTGGATGCACTAAAGGAGAACAACGGCGATGACAAGGAAGATCCAGCTGAGGATAAACTATGGTCAAACTACTTATTCAAGAAGTATTAGTGTTACTACATAATTATTAAAGAATATTAGTGTTACTAAATAATTATTTCATTTTTTTGAATTTTGGTGAAATCTGGAGAAACTGTGGTCAAACAATGGTCAAACTACTTATTCATGAAATATTAGTGTTACTAAATAATTATTGTTTTTTAGAACGATAGTTTCAAACTCAAACAGTGAAATGTGTGACTTCATGCTCAAGCTAAACTCCCGAGAGTTAATAGGATTGAGATCTTACTATTGTCAGGAAAATAACAAGTGCAGACTTGAAACAGAGGGAGAATAGAACCCGGAAGTTAAGCGTGCTGAGGCTGGGGTAGTGAGAGGATGGGTGAGCGTCCGGGAATTTAGATGATTTGGAATGATGAGGGTTGATTAGGTACTAGAGGTTAAATTGAGCAGTGATGAGGGGTAATTAGAGATTAGAGGTTAAAAAATTCAGAAATTTGAAAATTCGGGAAAAAATTCAAAAAATTCAAAAAAATCATAATATTTCCTTTAGTACCGGTTGGTGTTACCAACCGGGACTAAAGGTGGACCTCCATGCAGCGGCCATGTGGAGGGCCTTTAGTCTCGGTTCCCTTTAGTCCCGGTTCTAGAACCGGGACAAATGGCCCTTTTTCTACTAGTGATATCTTCGCACGCAAGGAAGTGCGTCCATATTACGGGAAAAAAATGATTCACCCATGACTGCTGGGACCCACCAGCTACATCTTCACACGCAAGGAAGTGCGTCCATATTACGGGCAAAAAAAGATTCACCCCCTGACTACTAGGACCCACCAGCCACATCTTTGCATGCAAGGAAGTGCCTGACAGTCGGGAACCACCCAGTCAAAGCGTACGTAGCGTTGTCATTCTGGTCGCGAACGTGTACGTACATACTGGTCGATCGGTTTGTCTACAGGCTGCAGCAATGAACCTTGGCCGTGTATGGAAGGGAATGTGTGGTAGTAGGGGTGCGCACATGTGGTAGTAGAGGCGCACACGTAGCATATACACGTACGTACAGCGGCCAGGCTGCAAGAAAGAAAATATGGCCACGTACATACATACCGGCGCGGTCTCGAACGCCTACTTGCGCATACGTATGGCCAGGGCTCGTGTACATGGCCGGGTCAGAATGGAGAAACTGCATCATCGTCGTATTCATGGAGAGCCAACCGACTAGGTCGGAACGGAATGCATCGTCGTGTTCATCGGGAGCCCACCGGCTTGGACGGAACAGGCGATGGAAACGAGGCCTGACTTACCGCAGAACGGAGGAAACAACTTTGTGTTCGACCGGCCACGGTGGAAATAGGATCATGTTCATCGAGAGGGGTCTGGCGTACCGCAAAACAGAGGAAATGGTGCTCCTATGGTCGAAACGGGGTCCTGTTGATCGGGAGGGGTGTAGCATAACGCAAAACGGAGGAAACGGACTTGTGTTGGAGCGCCATAGTCGAAACGGGGGTCCTGTTCATCGGGAGGGGTGTGGCGTACCGCAAAACGGGACTCCACGGGATACTGTTCATCTCCACCGTCGACTGCCTCCACGGGCTACTGTTCATCCACCGTCGACCTCCTCCACCCTCGACCTGCGACTATTCATCCATGGGCTCCTGTTCATCCAACCTCCACCGCGCGCTCCTCCACCGGCTACTGTTCAACCAGCCCTCTCCATGGGGTCCTGTTCAACCACCCCGCCATGGGCTTCTGTTCATCTAGCCCTCCACTGGCTACTGTTCAACCAGCCCTCCACTGGCTAATGTTCAACCAGCCCTCCACGAGGTCCTATTCATCCAGCCCTCCTCGGGGTACTGTTCATCCAGCGGCAACGGCCTCTACTACCACGGGTTCCTGTTCATCCAACCCCCCACCGGGAACTGCTCATCCAACCCCCTCAACAACACTCACTATTCATCCAGGGAAGGAGGCAGAAGTGTTCGATCGGCTTTAGTTAGCAGCAGTAGGGAAGGAATCACTCGAGTTCAGTTAATAGCAAGGGATCGGTCGATCGCTCGGGTACAGTAACGCGTAGCCTATAGTGCAATCGCTCGGGTCCAGTTAGAGCCCAATGCCTCGCTCGGGTTCAGTTAGAGCACAACGCCTCGCACACACGTGCATACGTGTGAGAGAAACGCGCACCGCTCGGCCCCCGACCACCCACCGTAACTGGGAACTCCCCCGATAATTTCCTCGCCCTCGCTTCTACCATGGTTTTCTCCGTCATGGATGGCATAATGAATGTCATGCAGCTGCATCTCCGGCCCGCCCAGGACGAAAAGCCCATTTTCTCTCATGATTTTTTGTCATAGAATTAGGATCCCACCACATCTATGATGATACCGGGTTTTTTCACAATTATCGTCATAGAAGTGTCATAAGTATGACAGAAAAAAATTTGTTCGGCCCAAAATGTCACGAATGTGTCTTTTTTGTAGTGCGGGAAGATCTTGTTCTTCTAAAATAGCAAGGGTGCATAGAATTTCATTTGCGTCTTGGTCCAAAAGTGCAGAAGCCTGATCTTGATAGAGCCATAATGAGGCCTTGCGGCGGTGGCAGCTGAGATAGTGGCGACCTTGCTAGGGTTTTGAGAGAGGGAGGGGTTGTGGGGTGTGTCTGTGTGTGTGTGTGCGTAGATTTTTGTGGTTTGTGTGCGGAGTGGGGGTGGTGTTTCAGGAAATGACACGGCTATAGAAAATTTTACTACGTGGGAGTAAAATAGCGGGGCTATTGAAAATTTGGATGATTCATCGCACACGGTCCCAATATAACGACCGTGTGTTATTAAACAAAAAACCCTCGAGCCAGGCAGATATTTTCGATTCATGCAGGCGGGAGTGGGAACAACAGATATCACACACGATGGAAACATAATAACCCTATAGGTGGGTAGATATTTTTGAGATTGTGAGGGAAGCCTCGTGGAACCAATGTACTACGCTAATGTGAGTGACAAGGGCACGGGAATGGCAGATGGGTAGTGTGTGAACCGTGTCTGTTGCGTCATCCGACTTGTCTAATGTTTATACATTTGGCGAAAATTACACGGGAAAGGGTCAGAACACGAACACACTTGAATGTGGACCAAAAATATGTATGCAAAGGGTGGTTTGATGTTCAAATACCAAATGCAAAACTTCAAAGTGGCACCTGTCTTAGAAAGTGCATGGTATTGCTTGTCCCTCCCCCCTTCCTGTCGGCAGGAGGTGAATCCTAGCTATGAACGCATGCCCCCAAATAGCTAGATCTAACATATAACCCTACCGTAACACTAAACCTATGGGTGTTCATCATGGTTAAACCCCGCCCCCCTTTCGCTTCCAGTGAAAGGTGGACCGTGTGCGGGCCCACAAATGTATGCTTCCGGTGCGAGATGGGTTGAGACCACATACAAACCACCTGCGGGTAGCCCAACTACATGTATGAAAATTGTGGTGTGATATTTAAATACTCAATTCACAACTTTGATGTGGCACATGTGCCTCGCAAATTAACCGGACATCACCGACCCCCATGGAGGTTCACGTAGCAAAGTGTGAAGTTGTCCCTCAAACACACACACGCTCGCGCGCGCCCACACACACACACATGCACACGCGTGCACACACCCACCCACTCACACACACTTTTTGAGTTGTCGAGAGAGGGAATATCACCAAGATGTATCGTAAAATGGACCAAGAAGAATCCACCTCGATCGTACAACCTCTCTCTTGTTGTTGATCAAAGTGATGGACGTCCACCCGACCCCAGAGATGGGCTAGCTCGCCAATAATCATGCAAGTAGTGCCCGAAGACAACCATTGCCTGCACATGGCCCAAACATATGTATGGAGTGTTGATGTTTGAATACCCAAATGCACAACTTTGATGTGGCACCGTGCTTTCGAACCAGAATCCCCACACAGAGCGAGGGTTAGTTGATGATACGTCCATTTTGCATCATGCTGTTATGTTAATATTTATTGCATTATGGGCTGTTATTTCACATGATGGTACAATACATATGCCTTTTCTCTCTTATTTTACAAGATTTATATGAAGAGGGAGAATGCCGGTAGCTGGAATTCCACACCAGAAAGGAGCAAATCTGAGAGACCTATTCTGCATTACTCCAAATGTCCTGAAACTTTACAGAGAATTATTTTGGAATATATAAAAAATATTGGGTGAAGGAGTTACTGAAGGGGACCCACCAGGAGGCCACAAGCCTGGGGCACGCCCTACGCCCTAGGGCACGCCCCCAGGGCTTGTGGCCCCCCTGGCCATTCTCTGGTGCCCATCTTCTTCTATATGAAGTGTTTTGACCTAGAAAAAAAATCAGAAGAGAGCATTCGGGACGAATAGCCGCAGTCTTGAGGCATAACCAGGGCAAAAGCAATCTACGGCTTTGGTGGAGCTATTCTACCGGGGAAACTTCCCTCCCGGAAGGGGAAATTGAAGCCATAGTCATCACCAACGATCCTATCATCGAGGGAGGGTCATCAACATCTTTACTTGCACCATCTCCTCTCAAACCCTAGTTCATCTCTTGTATTCCATCTTTATCCCAAAACTTCATATTGGTACCTATGGGTTGCTAGTAGTGTTGATTACTCCTTGTAGTTGATGCTAGCTGGTTTATTTGGTGGAAGATTTCTACGTCTGCATCATATCTACTTTTCCTAACGCTTTCCTCTTGTTTTGGACTCTAGTTTACATGATTTGAGTGAAACTAACCCGGACTGATGTTGTTTTCAGCAGAATTGCCTATATGCGGTATTACTGCTTATGCATCAAAATCCTGAAACCCAAGTTATTCCAGATGAGTGCACCATACCTACCTATAGGCGGTATTACCCTGCCGTCCTAAGTAAATTTGCACGTGCTACCTCGAAAAACTTCTAATAAGTATCCTTTTTTTGTGTGCCTAGATTGTTCATAGAGCGACAGGATGTAGTCAATATCTTCCATGCTAAGCGGGTTATTCTCATGATGAGTGTTTATTCACTCGTCCTTGCACGAGAGGGGTGGTAATAGGGATTCCCAGTCCTGAATTCAAATTGCAAATAATTAAATAAAACTCCCCAGGACTGTTGTTGGTATGGACGGTACCGTTGTTTCGGACCAGCCATGGAGTGTATTATTGGTGGATGGGGAGTAAACTTTTACTTTTATCACTTGGGAACCGCCACTAGTGTGCTTAGCATGGAAGATACCGATAACTAATGGTCGTGAAGTAAACAAGAAGAGTGCATTTCTCGAAATTTCATTTACCTTTGTTTTCAAAAGTTGAGCTCTGGCACCGCTGCAAATCACTGCTTTCCTCTGCTAAGGGACTATCTATTTACACTAGTAGAAAAAACCCCATTCGTCCCAGTTGATAAGGGCCTTTTGTCCCGGTTTTTGAACCGGGACTAAAGGGTCGTTACTAATGCCCTAACCCTTTAGTCCCGGTTCTTACACGAACCGGGACAGATGGGCCTCCACATGGCCGGTGCGCCGAGCCCAGGAAGGAGGGCCTTTGGTCCCGGTTGGTGGCACCAACCGGGACCAATAGGCATCCACGCGTCAGCATTTCAGGGGCTGGGGTTTTGTTTTTTTTAAGGTTGGGGGTTGGGGGTTTGGGGGGTTTAATTTAGGTGTTTCATATATTGTGTTAGCTAGCTAATTAATAGAGAGAAGTGTCCTCTCTTATGTACGTGCTTGGATGACGCTATATATACGTGTATATAGAGAGGACTAGACACGCTAGCTAGTAAGAAAATAAAGGAAACAGAAGGTCGTCATGAACATATATGCATACAGAGAGAAGTGATATCGAGCACCTCTCCTTCTCCAAGAGATTGGTCGAACAACAAGTTCTCGTATATCTATCTGACACTACAGGCTACATATATACAATAATTATCTCTTATAATATAATCTCCTAATTATATATGAACACATGGTCCACATAGTATTCGCCGTCTTCAGCGATCACGTTGTCAAGGAAGAATGCCGCCAATTCCTCTTGAATTGCTCACATACGAACTGGTGCTAGGAGTTCATCCCGCATCCGAAACATCTAATTTGAACAAGGGGGTCAATACATATATATATATATATGAATACATGAAACTCAACACAAATGATGGTAATAAAATAAAATTTTGAATATTATTGCTTACGCACTTCATATTGTTCGTCAAAGTACCCTCGTTGACAGGTCGTGTGGCGGATGGACTCGCAAACGTAGTATCCATAGTAATTATTCCCGGGTTCCTGCCACAACCACTTTACAAGAAATAGAGGTCAATCAAACTGATAAGCAAGCATGCTATAAATGGTATTGATGAAACTAGTGCATGAATCACTAGGAGATGCGTGGAACATGTTACTATAGTACTTACTTTCGGGTGTCTAAATTGCAGCTTCTTCGGTAGTCCCAGAGCTTTTTTGGTGAATTTTCTCCAAACCCTGCCAGACAAAGAAAACAATTACTTGATATATCAGGAAATGAACAAAGTTGCTGATATGGTGGATAATGATCAATTTAACTTACTTCTCGAGCATTTGAGTCATGTCCGCATAGTCCTGGGGATCTTTTCGTCTCGAATCTAAGACGGTTACTAGTCCCTGCTCAAGATTAATCTCTAGGAGAATATAGTGGAACCTGTGCATGCATACATAACTCATCAATTACATTACTATAACCTGGACTAATAAGGGAAACCGAATATGCACAAGCCAGTAACACTCACTTGAAGTTGTAAGGAAAGAGTAATATATCTTTGTTTTCATTTATTACCAACGATCATAGCAAGTTGGCCTCGGTATCTTCGACACGATATTTAACCTAGTTTGCATCTATGAGATTTGTGTTAATGAACCCAATATCACCGATTTGTCTTTTCTTCAATTCGGCGATCTTCAATCTGCATAATATAGTGAGGATAATTATAAATACATGCGATGAAAGAGCTGACCTATATAGAGAGACTTAATGATAGAAGTTGTACTAGTTACAGACAGTAGCAAGTGACCGTTGCTTTATCGAGGGCCTTTTGATTGAAAAACTGGAAGAACTCCTCAAATGGAACATTCAACAGTTCAATTCCAATGAGATCATGCTCCTCTCTAACTCTCAGCGTCAAAGTATTCCTCCCCCAGACTCTCTGCAGGTTTTCATGTACCAATCATGGAATCTTCGCATCATCATTGTTAGAGATCTTTCATCTTTGACGAGAGGCTTCCCGTACTCGTATTTGTGTTCCTCCACCTCCAAGAACTCATAATGTACATTGTCGGGCAGGTAATCTCCAAGATTGCTATAACTGGGCACCATCCTCGGATCATTAGTAGGCACCTTGAGCGGGGGGCACGATTGGTTCGCTTGTTCGCCGAGCTGGGGAATTTTCTTCCCAGCTCGTCATTCTTTTAACCTTTGATCACTGACAGTACTTCCCGACCGCTCTGCTTTGACAAATGACTTTGCAATAATGCGGTCACAGTTGCCTTTTGGCGGAGACTTTGCTGGTTTTTTTAGGGCAACCAGAGTGCGCTTCGCTTTCACCGGATCTACCTTCTCCTCCAGAGGTGGATGTTTCTTTGCTTTCACCCCTTCAAAGAAGTTCCTCACTTCGGCTCGCGCGATCTTGGCGTTCTCCTCCGGGGTCCTCTCGTATGGTAACTTCTCTGGAGTCTTTAGAGAAGGACCGAATCTGTATTGCCTCCCGCCTCTGGCTATACTGCTAGACACCGGCAGAGCAGACGGAGCGGCTGCGGCTGTCTTCTTTCCTTGCTTATGAGGCGGAGGAGAAGGACTACGACGCACCGGAGCAGCCGGAGCGGCGGCGGGTCTCTTCCACCCTTGCTGACGAGGCGGAGAAGGAGGAGGATGGCTGCTCGGGCGCGCCGGCGCAGGCGGAGAAGGAGGCGGAGTGCCGCCACGCGCCGGAGAAGGAGGCTGAGTGCCCTGATCACTCGCAGGAGGAGGAGGTGGAGGCGTCCAGTTCAGAAGCTTGATGAGCTCCTTCCGCCATAGGCATGGAGTCAATAGACAAGAACTCAGCCGAGTCTCCCCTTCTCCGGTAGGGTAGTCAAGCTGGAGGTCCTCAAATCCCTCCATTATTTCATCCACCGTCACCCTGGCATATCCTTCTGGAATTGGACTATAGTAAAAGTTGCACCGGGTTCAGTAGGTCGAACAGAGCTGACAGCCGCCTTGACTTTGAAGTTCTGCCATTGTGTCATAAGGTGGCAATGTTGAGAATCCGTGATAGCATCCACGGGGTAGCTAGTAGGAGTTGTCAAGACATGCTCCGGCTGAAGCAGCTCGGTGGAAGCCATGCTGCTTCTCCGCTGAGATGGCGGGGTAGCTTCGGGGGTAGTTTCGGCAGGTCGCTTGCTGTGAGCTGCTTCTCGTTCCTCTAGCGCTTGAACCCTTTCGTGCAGCGTTTGAATTAGGGCATGCTCCACTTTTTTCCTCCTCTCCTGGCATTTGTAACCGCCTGCATCCGGAAAACCAGCCTTCCACGAAACGGAGCCTAGCGTGCCTCGTGTCCGTCCAGGGTGCTCAGGATTCCCAAGGGCCATTGTGAGCTCGTCGTTCTCTCTGTCTGGAACAAACGTCCCTTGCCGCGCTGCATTGATATAGTGCTTTAGCTTCTTCACACTGGTATGTTCATTTGCTCATCCATCCAAACGCATTTCCCTGATACAAGGTTCAAGGTTCCGCCAGCCCCGAAGAACCAAGTCCGGCAACGGTCTGGCCAGTTCATTGTCTCTGGTTTGATCCCTTTATCAAGGAGATCATTCTCAGCCGTGGCCCACTTAGGCCGGGCTTTGAGGTAGCCACCTGACCCCGTGCGATGGTGAAGCTTCTTCTTTGCAGCATTTTTCTTGTTTGTCGCTGATATCTTCTTACTCTTTTCTGATGTCTTGTAGGCCACAAATGCGGGCCAGTGATCTCTGATCTTCTCATATCTGCCGATGAATTCTGGTGTCTCTTCTTTGTCGACAAATGTTTTCAGCTGATTCTTCCACCTCCTGAATAGGTCTGCCATCTTCTTAAGAGCATGAGACTTGATTAATTGCTCTTTAACTGGCTTCTTCGGATCCTCCTCTGGCGGTAGGGTAAAATTTGCCTTCATCTCAGTCCAAAGATCATCTTTCTGCATATCATTGACATAAGACACCTCAGGGTCTTCGTTCTTAGGCTTATACCATTGCTGGATGCTGATCGGGATCTTGTCCCTAATAAGAACCCCGCACTGAGTAGAAAATGCTTCCTTTGTCCGGATGGGTTCAATCGGTTGGCCGTCGCGCACGATTGTTGTGATCTCAAACCTTTCATCCGAGCGCAACTTTTTCTTCAGGCCTCGTCTCTTTACCGAAGTTGTGCTCGATCCGGAGGGCTAGAAAAAGGAAGAATTAGACGAGAGTTAATTAATATGTGTACATACCAAAACAATGAATGCATCAATTAGCTAGTCATCACATGCTTAACTAATATATTTACCTGGCCGGACTCTGTTCGGTCACTTGAGCCGTCACCACGGGCTCCTTCTTGCATGAGCATTGGGTCACCAGAGCCACCATAATCATGTATTTCCTCCTCCATTCTTCGATCACCGTAGCCTGCTTCTTCTTCACCCTATTCCGCTTCCAGACCATCATTGTCGTTAAGATACGACATGACATCACCTCCGGCTAAGATTATGTCCCCCAACACCTGTTCTTGTTCCTCGTCTCGTCCGAACTCCATTGTTTCTACAAATATTACAACATGGCAATTATTTCACAAACATGACAGCATGTCCATGTATTAGTGGCAAACGTAGACCTAGCTTATTCCGGGTTTGGGGTGGCCTCGGCAACGCTTCATGGGTAGGAGCGAGGCGGGAGGGGGTAGGAGACCGATATCGTTTTTTTTCTAGGGTTTGGGTGTCCTCGAGAGTTTTGGTCAAGCGAGAGGGCCGGGGGGTGCTCCCGTGGTATAAGTTATCACGGTCGAAGTTATCCGGGAGGGGGTTATATCGACAACAACGACATACATACATGGGAAAATAATGTTATCGGGGAGGGGGTAGGTCGAACCCCCACTCATGTTGAAGTTATCGGGACACGGGGTATATCGACAACGACATATCCGATAAAAAATAAGAAGACGAAGAAGAAATAAAAAGAGGAGAATAAGATATTAATAGAGGAGAAGATTGAAGAAAAAAGAAGAAGAAAAAAGAGGAAAAGAAGAAAGAAATAGAGGAGATTCTATTTTCCCTTCTTCTCCCCTATTCCTTTTTTCTTCTCCTCTTCTTTTTCTTCTTTTTTCTTCTTGTTATTTATTTCTCCTCTTCTTCCTCTCCTCTTCTTCTCCTTTCTTCCTCTTCTTATTTTCCTTTTTCCTCTCATTATTTTTCTTCTTCCTTTCCTAGCTAGATATATAAAACTTTTCTAAAAATGTAACTTTTGCATACATACATGGGAAAATAATATTATCGGGGAGGGGGTAGGTCGAAGCCCCCCTTGTGTTGAAGTTATCAGGACACGGGGTATATCGACAATAACATATCCGATAAAAAATAAGAAGATGAAGAATAAATAAAAAGAGGAGAAGAAGATATTAATAGAGGAGAAGATTGAAGAAAAAAAAGAAGAAAAAAAACAGGAGTAGAAGAAAGAAATAGAGGAGATTCTATTATTTTTCTTCTTTTTTCTTCTCCTCTTCTTTTTCTTCTTTTTTCTTCTTCTTATTTATTTCTCCTCTTCTTCCTCTCCTCTTCTTCTCCTTTCTCCCACTTCTTATTTTCCTTTTTCCTCTCATTCTTTTTCTTCTTCTTCCTTTCCTAGCTAGATATATAAAACTTTTCTAAAAATGTAAATTTTTCATACATACATGCGAAAATAATATTATCGGGGAGGGGGTAGGTCGAACACCCCCTCGTGTTGAAGTTATCGGGACACAGGGTATATCGACGACGACAGACCCGATAAAAAATAAGAAGACAAAGAAGAAATAAAAAGAGGAGAAGAAGAAAGGAATAGAGGTGGAAGATCGAAGAAAAAAAGAAGGAAAAAAAGAGGAGAAGAAGAAAGGAATAGAGGAGAAGAAGAAAAAAAATAGAAATTATATTTTTTTTCTTCTTCTCCTCCATTCCTTTCTTCTTCTCCTCTTTTTTTTGTTCTTTTTTCCTTTTCTTATTTATTTCTCTTCTTCTTCCTCTCCTCTCCTTCTCCTTTCTTCCTCTTCTTATTTCCTTTTTCCTCTCATTCTTTTTCTTCTTCTTCCTTCTTAAAAATACATGAAGTAGTATTGCTTGCTCTTTTTAAAATAATGTTCAAAAATAAAAGTAGTGTTGCTTCCTTTTTCCCCTCATTCTTTGAAAATAAGGTTTTGCCTAATTCATCGTTAATATGAATATAGAAACATTTGCATATTTACAATAATTAATATCCAAAAAATTCTATGAACAGAAAAAAACCTAATTTTTCTAAAAATCTATCTTTTGCATATATACATGAACATATATATATAGACACAGAGAACATATATACATACATATATACATTCTTATAAAAATGCAAAAAACAAAAAATGAAAAAAAGGCCATATAAACAGATATACACACGTATATATACTCATACATATACATATAATCAGGAAAAAACATCTATATATGTGCAAAAAAACAGGGAGGAAGAGGGGGGCGGTGCCGGCCCTAACCAAAGGGATGAGTTGCACGGCGTGGTCGGGGTAGGGGCGACGGCGGCGTGGTCGGGGAAGGGGCAGAGGCGACGACGGCATGGTCGGCGCAGGGCGAGGCAGAGGCGACGGCGGCGCGGGGCAGCTGGGGCGACGACGACGTGGTTGGGGCAGGGGCACGCGACGCAGTCGGGGCGGGCTGCCGGCGGCGTGCTCAGGGCAGGGCGGCGACGGCGTCGACGAGGCAACACGGGGCGGCGATGATGTCGATGGGGTGAGCTCGATCGGGCAGCCTGGCGGCATCGTCGGGGCGGGGGAACTGATGCAGATGATGTCTGAAAAACGCCAAGTGCTTTCTTATATACTGAGAGCATTGGTCCCAGTTCGTGGCACCAACCGGGACCAATGCCACCCTTTAGTCCCGGTTGGTGGCACCAACCGGGACCAAAGGCCTCTTTTCAGCAGCCTATATGGCGGAAAGCAGAGGCCTTTGGTCCCGGTTAGTGACACCAACTGGGACTAAGGGGGGGGGGGGGTATTGGTCCCGGTTGGTGCCACCAACCGATACCAAAGGCAGCCTTTCGTCCCGGTTCGAGCCTTGAACCAGGACCAATGACCTTGTGCTGGAACTGGCGCGGTGTGGTGGGATGTTTAGTCCCACCTCACTAGCCGAGAGCCTTCGACAGTGGTTTATAAGCGCTGCTGCGCTGACCACTTCGAGCTCCTCTCAAATGCAGGCTTACGGGCTTAAAGTCACTTTATCTGCATGTAGGCCTATTGGGCCTCCTGCGGGCCTGAATCCTGGCCCAAGGTAGGGTTTCTAGTCGTATTCAGGCTATGGGGGCCCAATAGGTGGCACTTTTTTGTTTTCTTTGTTGCTTTATTTATTTTATTTTGTTTCTACTTACAACAAAATACTTAATGTTGCTATTTTTATTTTTTTTCCAGTTTTTTTGTTTTGTTTTTTGCATTATTTATTTTCGTTTGTTTCTTGCTTTATTTTTTAATTCTTTTTGCTTTTAGGTCAGAAAAATTATAAACTTTCTGTTAGTGCCATTAGTTTTCAAATTTGAATAGTTAAAATTTGAATTCTTTGACATTTGTTTGAATCACAAGTTTTTGATTAACTTTACTATAAAAATAGTTTTTTCCATTTTTTGTTTTGTTTTTTGCATTATTTATTTTCTTTTTTTTCTTTTTTTTATTCTTTTTGCTTTTAGGTCAGCAAAATTATAAACTTTCTGTTAGTGCCATTAGTTTTAGAAAAATTATACACTTTCTGTTAGTGCCATTAGTTTTCAAATTTGAATTGTTTGAAATTTTTGTGAGTCACAAGTTTGTGATTAACTTTACTATAAAAATAGTTTTTTTTCTAGTTTTTTTGTTTTGTTTTCTGCATTATTTATTTTCTTTTGTTTTTTGCTTTAATTTTTAATTCTTTTTTCTTTTAGGTTAGCAAAATTATAAACTTTCTGTTAGTGCCATTAGTTTTAGAAAAATTATAAACTTTTTGCAAAAGATGCTTCCCAATTCGTAGTAAATGAGCATAGATGCGCTTATAGAGAAAATTCAACCTAAATTCGTAGTAAATTTCTATGAATTTCAGAGAAATTCACTCTGAATTAAGGTTAAGCTTTTCTCTATTAGGGCATCTATTTTCACTTTGAGAGGAGCTCAACAAGGCAGAGAGGGAAGGGCTTATAAACCGGTGTGAGCCCCTTCGGTTGGCGAGGTGGGACTAAACTCTGCCAGCAACGAGGACCAACCACTACTAGGGAAAAGCCTAGCAGCAGCGCGGGTTTTAGGCCTATCAGTAGCGCGGGGCGATGCGCTACTCATAAGGCGCTACAGCTAACGTATAGCAGTAGCGTGCCTCCACCCACGCTACTGCTAAATTGACTTAGTAGTACCGACTTCCCGGAGGAGCGCTACTTGTAATTAGTAGTAGCGCTTATCCCTGCCCGCGCTGCTACTATTATTTCGTATTTTATTTATTTTTTATTTCATGTTGTATTCATACACCTTTACACAAGTTTTCATACAACATGGATTTAGAAATTGTTTTTACATCATAATGAGTTATTACATCACGGGGTGAAAGAACCGTGGACTAGTTTCAAGTGGATGGACATCCACCTGAAACTAATCCGCGGTTCTTTCACCCAATGATATAATAAATATCATCATCATATCATTAACAACTTATCATCATAATACATCATTGTCATATAACACCTCCTCAAGATCATCGTTTTCATCAATGAGACATCACATAGCAAATTGGTCACTAGTCGTAATCACAAGTACTCCTCATCATCAACTCTAACACATTGTATCACATAATAAACATATTGTACCTCATAGGACCTACTACATTCTCTTAGGACCTACTATATTATCTTAGGTAAAATAGCAAAAAACAAGATAGCCCTTGACTCTCCATTATGGAGAATGGAGATTATCCTGTCTCCAATTCTTGCCTTTCGCTTAATGTTACTTCCAAGAACCTCCTTGCGAATGTCCAAACATTTTTTCCATTCTTTGATTAGCATGTGTTCACCGGTTTTAGAAATCTGATATGCACAGGTGAGCTCCTTAGATTGACCTGGCTGTATGTTCAGAACTGCAAGGCGACCATTCTGATACATCAGATGAGGCACACAATCCATCGGGATTTTCTGTTGAAAAACATAGTAATAATTTCGTAGTTAGCAATTATGTACTAGTTTTATAAGTATGCAAAAGATGCATGGATGTCGTAATAGTAAAAAATCTCACCAGGGTATCTCCGTAGAAGTTACAGTGGTTCAACACGTGCACTAGTGGCACGTATTCACCATAATTTGGAGGAGTTCGATAATAGGTATTGTAATTCTCAAGATAAGTACAATAAGCAATCAGATGACTTTTCTCCTTATAAGTTAATTTGGAGCCATCAGTGTGGTGGGTTTTGTCTACCATCTTCTGCACATTCTTTGAAGATTCAAAATAAGCTGTCAATGGAAATAAGCTGTCAACTATTTTGAAATAAACAATATAAGTTAGTTAATAACTATGTTTGAGAAACTCACATTGCGGTAGAATCGGAAGCGTATCAACAAGGACCCAAATGTCCATATTGTCTTGCTCGATGTCAAGATCACAAAGATCCATGGTGACAATCATACCCACATAAAAAACATACATTTTGCAAAGTGCTTCCCAATTTTGGCAACCAAAATGGGTTACGCTCTGAGAATTGTACAGATTTACTTCAAAATCGATATCATGATGGGTCCTTAGGTGTATTTTCTTTGTTTGAAAATTTTCATGGTCTTCAAAACCCATCCTCTCCAAGACATAGCGTCTTGCATGGCATGGGATAAGCTAGTCAAATTGTAAAATATGAAAATTAGACGTTGAAATAGTTGAAGTCATGCTTAATTACAAAAAAAACACTTGTCGTTGTTGCGTACCGTTTCAACATCAAAGGTCTCCTCGAGCTTAATGCTGAAGCGCCGATCTTCGTCCAGCTCAACGAACATGTCGCACATACCTCGATCGTCGTGGCACCAGCTGCACTCCCCCGGGAGACTATCGTCGTTCGAGTACGACATTTCCTACATTCATAATTCAAAGATTAAACTTGTACAGTTAAATATATGTACTAAAAAACCTAAATTAGATCATTATTTTTCGAGAAAATCCAGGCCACTCGATATTTCCTACATATTCTAGCACAAGTCATGCCAGAATTCACGGAAAAATCCGGCATGACCTTTGCTAAAAAAGGACATATCGAGTGCCTGAAATTTGCCGGAACGGAAATTAATCAACACTCCGGCAAAACATAGGCCACTCGGAGGTGTAAACTAAACATGAATGGCCACTTGGGCAACCACATATCCTATTTTAGCAAATATGACATGTTCAACTAGTTTTATTAATTAAACTAGTTCTTACTAAATATAAACTTACTATAAATAGAAAAAAACTAGTTCTTTCTAAAAATAAAGTAGTTCAACAAGTTATATTAATTATCTTACTAAAAATACATTAGTTCTATTAATTCAACTAGTTCAACTAGTTTATTAATTTACTTACTAAACTAGTTCAACTACAACTAAAGTAGTTCAACTAGTTTATTAATTTACTTACTAAAAATAAAATAGTTCCTTTAACTAAAAAATAAACTAGTTCTATTAATTTTCGTACTAAAAATAAAATAGTTGTATTAACTCAACTAGTTCAATTAAGCACTTACTATGAATAAAAATAAACTAGTTTTTACTAAAAATAAACTAGTTCAACTAGTTATATTAATTTTCTTACTAATTCTATTAAACACTTACTAAAATTAAACCCTAACTAATTTGATGAACTCTAAAATTTAATCCTAACTAATTCGGTGAACTCTAAAACTAATTCTACTTAACAACTACTGGCATAATTAGCATCTAATTTGATGAACCCTAACTAACTAGATGAACTCTGAAATTTAACCCTAAGAACCCTAGCTAGGCAAAGGTAGGGGAGGAGGAGGAGGAGGAGGGCGTGCTCACCTCTGGCGCCGGCGGAGTTAGGGAGAGGGGCACGCGGCGTCGAGGTTGGGGACGGGGTCGGGGTGGCGAGCGCACGGCGGAGAGCGGTGATGTAGGGGGGGGGGGTTGTCGAGGTCGGGGTCGGGGCCAGCGTCGAGGTCGTGGTCGGGGGTGGGGGTGGCGTCGAAGGTGTGCGGAGAGCGACGGGTCGCGCGCGGCGGCCGATGACGTTGCGGGGCGGCCACAGCGGAGGAATAGGGATTTGGGGGAAGTGGCCATGGGGGAAGAACGAACCACGCGGTTAAGTTCAAAGTAGCAGTTGCGCGTTCCAGGAATTGCGTTGTTGCTACGGTAGCTATAGCGCGTTTCTTAACAAGCGCTACTGCTATTCCTTCACATTTTTATTTGCTTTCCATTTAATTTTATTTTCATTAGCAGTAGCGCCTTTGTTCATAAACGCGCTACTACAAAACAAGTAGCGGTAGCGCGGTTCCATGTAGATCGCTACTACTATGTGTAGCCTATCGGCTAAGCCGTGGGAATTTTAGTAGTAGCGCTTTTGTACTCGAGCGCGCTACTGCTATAACTGTATCTGTAGCGCGGTTTAAAATACCGTGTTGCTGCTAATTAGCACCAGCATGCGTTTTTATCCCGCGCTACTGCTAATGTTCTGTGTATAAGGTTTTCCCTAGTTGTGAACCCTTTAGTCCCGGTTTGTGGCACAAACCGGGACTAATGGTCATGCACCAGGGGCGAGGAGCATTGGTCCCGGTTGGTGCCACGAACCGGGACCAAAGGCAACCTTTTGTCCCAGTTCGAACCACGAACCGGGACCAATGGCCTTGTGCTAGAACTGGCTCGGTGCGGTGGGATGTTTAGTCCCACCTCGCTAGCCGAGAGGCTTCGACAGTGGTTTATAAGCGTTGCTGCGCTGACCACTTCGAGCTCCCCTCAAATGCAGGCTTACGGGCCTAAAGTAAGTTTATCTGCCTGTGGGCCTACTCAGCCTCCTGCGGGCGTGAATCCTGGCCCATGGTAGGGTTTCTAGTCGTATTCAAGCCGTGGGGGCCCAGTAGGTGGCACTTTTTTGTTTTTTTGTTTTCTTTGTTGCTTTATTTATTTCATTTTGTTTCTACTTACAACAAAATACTTAATGTTGCTATTTTTATTTTTTTCCAGTTTTTTTGTTTTGTTTTTTGCATTATGTATTTTCTTTTGTTTCTTGCTTTATTTTTTTAATTATTTTAGCTTTTAGGTCAGAAAAATTATAAACTTTCTGTTAGTGCCATTAGTTTTCAAATTTGAATAGTTAAAATTTGAATTCTTTGAAATTTGTGTGAATCACAAGTTTGTGATTAACTTTACTATAAAAATAGCTTTTTGTCCATTTTTTTGTTTTTTTTTGCATTATTTATTTTCTTTTGTTTCTTGCTTTATTTTTTAATTCTTTTTGCTTTTAGGTCAGAAAAATTTTAAACTTTCTGTTAGTGCCATTAGTTTCAGAAAAATTATAAACTTTCTATTAGTGCCATTAGTTTTCAAATTTAAGTAGTTAAAATTTGAATTCTTTGAAATTTTGTGTGAATCACAAGTTTGTGATTAACTTTACTATAAAATAGTTTTTTTCCAGTTTTTTTGTTTTGTTTCTTGCATTATTTATTTTCTTTTGTTTTTTGCTTTATTTTTTAATTGTTTTTGCTTTTAGGTCAGAAAACTTATAAACTTTCTGTTAGTGCCTTTAGTTTTAGAAAAATTATAAACTTTCTGTTAGTGCCATTAGTTTTCAAATTTGAATAGTTAAAATTTGAATAATGGTATTACGAGGGCCGAACCATAAGACATTAAAGCATTTCAAATGAACTCTAAAAAAGCTGAAAGTTGGCATGGTATCATAATTTCACCCACATAGCATGTGCATGTACAAAACGGACAATGGTATCATACTCGCCTGTCACAAAGTTGGCATGGTATCATCATAATAGTTGCGGGAGAAAGTCTTCACTTTTTCTTCGCTTGTGTCATTTGCTTATTGCGCCGTAACCATGCATAATCTTCATCGTTTATCAGGGTGCTTGGGTCAGCCTTGACTTTGAAGGGAGGAATTTCATGAAACTTTTCATAATCTTCAGACATGTCTGTCTTGCCCTCCACTCCCACGATGTCCCTTTTTCCTGAAAGAACTATGTGGCGCTTTGGATCATCGTATGATGTCTTCGCTTCCTTATCTTTTCTTTTTCTCGGTTTGGTAGACATGTCCTTCACATAGATAACATGTGCCACATCATTGGCTAGGACGAACGGTTCGTCAGTGTACCCAAGATTTTTCAGATCCACTGTTGTCATTCCATACTGTGGGTCTACCTGTACCCCGCCTCCTGACAGATTGACCCATTTGCACTTAAACAAAGGGACCTTAAAATCATGTCCGTAGTCAAATTCCCATATGTCCACTATGTAACCATAATATGTGTCCTTTCCCCTCTCGGTTGCTGCATCAAAGCGGACACCGCTGTTTTGGTTGGTTCTCTTTTGATCTTGGACGATCGTGTAAAATGTATTCCCATTTATCTCGTATCCTTTGTAAGTCAATACAATCAAAGATGGTCCCTTGGACAACAAGTACAGCTCATCACAAATAGTGTTGTCACCTCCGAGACGTGTTTCCAACCAACTGCTGAAAGTCCTGATGTGTTCACATGTAATCTAGTCGTCGCACTGCTCCGGGTGTTTGGAGCGCAGACTGTTCTTGTGTTCATCGACATACGGGGTCACCAAGGTAGAGTTCTGTAGAACTGTGTAGTGTGCTCGAGACCAAGAATATCTGTCCCTGCATATTATTGAGGCCCTGATGTCTACTACACAACCTTCTTCTTGTAGACATTGTTGGGCCTCCAAGTACAGAGGTTTGTAGGACAGTAGCAAATTTCCCTCAAGTGGATGACCTAAGGTTTATCTCAAACAACCCTGCAACCAAATAACAAAGAGTCTCTTGTGTCCCCAACACACCCAATACAATGGTAAATTGTATAGGTGCACTAGTTCGGCGAAGAGATGGTGATACAAGTGTTATATGGATAGTAGATAATGGTTTTTGTAATCTGAAAATATAAAAACAGCAAGGTAACTAATGATAAAAATGAGCGTAAACGGTATTGCAATGCATTGAAACAAGGCCTAGGGTTCATACATTCGCTAGTGAAAGTCCTCTCAACAATAATAACATAACTGGATCATATAACTATCCCTCAACATGTGTAACATCCCTGGCATCACACTACAGTAATCTCCCCCTAATGAAGGTCATGTCATCATGATCATCATGCCAAAATGCCACTTGTCCAAAATCTGCTTTAAATTCTAATTCAAATTGCATGTCAAATATTTGTGTCTTCTTTCATGCAAATAAAATAGTTCATCCTATGGCAAATAATCCCTAGATATTTGTCATGTTGAAGCCAACATTTTTGGAATTCCCAAATTTGCCCCTGGGAATTTATTATCAGGTCTAGCAGTATTTAAGATGTCCTTTTCATTTTCTAAAATGCTTGGACAACTCCTGATGGCCCCAAACTTTTTCTGGCAGTGCCCAATAATTGTTTAAAATTGTTTTGGCCAGTGGCCTATTTTTGCAAAGTCAATTGTGGCTAAAAGAAAATGCAAAATCTACTGAAAAGGAAAAGAAAAGGCAAAACAATAGCAAAAGGAAACGTTGCCCCTCCCTGCTGGGCCTTGGCTTAGATGGCCAACCAGCCCAACTGAAGAGGCCATAAGGCCAGCCCACCCCCAGCTTACACCTAACCCCTCCCCCTCACCCCGAAACCCTACCCACGATTCCCCACTCCCCCCACGAACTAGATCGGGGCAGCTGGCGCCCCCAACACCCGACATGCCCATTGTCCCCGTCGCCAGCGCCGCCACTCACCGCCCACCCCTAGTGTCGCCTCGCCTTCCTCCACTCCTTCCCTCTCTGTGCTGGATCTGGGACATCCCCATTGCCCCTGACCCCGCCTCTGCCGACCTCGCCTCTCCCGCGCTGGCGCTGACCAGCGCCTACCATCGCCGCCCGACGGCGATGGTCTTCCCCGACGCGCCCGACCCACCAGCCATGGAGGCCCCGTGCGCCCGCAGCTTCACCTCAAGCAGGCCACCACCTCGCGCCGTTCCCCTCTCCACTCAACCTCAAGCGTGGCCACGCCTGAAGACTGCTGCCTACACCCCGCCGCTCTCCTCGCCGAGCACGTCCACGCCCTCCTCGGGGTGAGCCGCACCCGTTCCCCTTCCTCCCCTTCGGTTGGTCGCTGTTTAACCGCCGTCCCGCATTTTGGCCGCCGTGGCCGGTCCGTCGGAGCCCTCCTGCTCCAGCACGCACTCGTGGTGTTCCCTGGCCTCTGGCTGTGCCCAGGCAGTCCCGCGCCTGCCCACGGTGGACCACTTCCGCCGCCGCCTGCAGCGGCCTCTGCTGCTGCCGGCGCCACACACACCCTGCTCACCCCGGCCTACCTCCTCCACCTCCGATGGCCGTGCCCCTGCTAGCCCCGCCACCGCTAGAGACCCCATCGGGGACCGCCCTCGCCAGATCGTCGTCAAGGCCACGGCCTCCGCCGGTGCCCTCCATCATGCCTATGCGTGTTCGGGCGGACGCCCACGCCAGGCGCCCGCAACCGCTCCCGCTGGCTCCCAGCACCGCTCTCCTAGGGCCACTGCCAAAGGGGCCCCACCCCCCTTTGTTAAAAAAATAAAATAAATATATGTGTTAAAAATGATTAATTGGTTGGTTGATTAATTAATTAACTTAATTAACTTTGTTTAATTAACCTAATGAACAATTTAGTCTAATTAAGCCTATTTAATTAAAATGTGCCAAGGACAGCGGGACCCACATGTAAGTTTGACTCAGTCAACTGCACTGTTGACTGCTGATGTCGTGATGATGTCGTGATGATGTCATGCTGATTTAACAACTCCTTTTAGGTTTATTAAAAACTTTTGAAAATCATATTAAATAAACCGTAGCTCGGATGGAAAAACTTTATATATGGAAGTTGCTCAGAACGATGAGACGAACCCGAATACAAAACCCACATACCTTTCAGATGCCTCTAACTATCTAAACATGGAACTTTTCCCCTCCGGTCATCTGTCTGACACAGGTCCGGAACCAGGAAAACATTCCTGGCTGTTATCCCCCTTCACCATTATCGTGTTGCCATACGTTAGATCACACCTGGCACATCTTATTTCCATGTTATGCTTTGTGGTGCTATGTTGCTTATATTTACTGTTTCTTCCCCCTCTTCTCTTCGGTAGACCCCGAGACCGATGTTGCCCCTGTGATCGACTACGTCGACGATGACCCCTCCTTGCCAGAGCAACCAGGCAAGCAAACCCCACTTGAGCATTCCGATATCACCCATTTCTTTCCCTCTCATGCTTGCATTAGAACTGCTACTGCTTTCTGTATGATCCTTTCTGATGCATAGCCTGTTGTTGTTACCTGCTTTCATACCTTACCTGCTTATCCTAAACTGCTTAGTATAGGTTGGTTAGAGATCCATCAGTGACCCCCACCTTGTCCCAGTTTCCCCGCTTTATGTTCGATGACGCGATCAACGTGATCGACGTCCAGGCCCCGACACCGCACATCACCCCCCTTAGTTGTACGACTCTGTAGAGTTACCATCGAGTGCTGAGGGTGGAACCTCTTACATCACTCCTGATGAGACCTCTGTAGTGTAGCTATCTGGTCGTGGTCATCAAGGGTGATTTCCTCCTTAACCACTTCCAATACGGCTCTGTCATGCAACCCCTCAAGAATGAACCTCGAGGGTGGATCCTCTTACGTTCACCTTGATGATAACATCGAGTGGAATTCACCGGGGGTGATTCCTCGGGTTTTCCCCTTGGTGTTAGACACACAGTTACTATGGTTACTATGACTTTACACTGAGCCATGTTACTAAAGAAGGGTCGACATTGAGGGGTACCCGCGCGAGTTTAATAGCGAGTGATGTGGAGTCGGGTTGACCTGGAAGGTGCCTGCGAGATACTTACGAGGCGTGGTCGGGCATTCTTAGCCCTTGCTGCAAGTACTCGATACGGGGCGACGGGGTCACATCGATCGTGAGTCTCTGCTCGTTACCGCGTGTTCCTAATCCACTATGATTTGGATATTTGATCAGAGGGGCCTCTGGCCTGATAGCACTAACCATCACGTGGGCATAGTATGGGTGTCCTGCGTCGTATGCATCAGCCGAAGCTTAATAGACGTCAGCGAATGAGCGACGCGCGCCGGGTTGGACTGCGTAAGCACCTGCCTTGTTGAAGGAGGTAGCTAGGTCTGCTCACCGGCCGTGTATGCAACGTGCAGGAGTTCCCGGGGAGATCGCCCATGACCCCTGGGGGCATAGGTTTAGTCCGGCGTGCTGGCCTCTCTATTAAGACTAGGTCGGGTTGCGGCGTATTGTTTGGCCGAGGCCGGGCATGACCCAGGAAAGTGTGTCTGGCCGGAGTTAATCGAGCGTGGTGGGTAAGTTGGTGCACCCCTCCAGGGAAGAAAACATCTATCAATAGCCTTTCCTACGGTAACAGACACTTGGAGTTGTATCCCGATCGATACAACTAGAACTGGATACTTGTGATGAGAACTGGATGGTGTTGAGATTTGGAATGTGTTGACACTTGGATCGTATGGCTCTGGGATTGCTTTCTCGCAGGGAGTCGAGAAAGGATCTCTGGCCGAGGTTGATAACATTACTGCTACTTTACTTTATGCTACTCTACTCCCTCCTTTTGTTGCAAGATGGTGGTTTCCAGAAGATGCTAGTATTCGATAGGCTAGGCTTTCCCCTTCCCTTATGGAATTCTGGCCTTTGATAAAGATGCATACTTAGTTTAGATCTGATGTAAGTCTTGCGAGTACTTTGGATGAGCACTCACGGCTACTTTGCTACCTCTTTTTCCCCATACCCGATTGTTGCGACCAGATGACGGATCCCAGGAGCTAGACGACACCACTGAAGACTACTACTACCCCGAGGGTGCCTACTACTACGTGACGGCCGCTGACGACTTGGAGTAGTTAGGAGGCTCCCAGGCAGGAGGCCTTGCCTTTTCAATCGTTGTTGCTTTTGTGCTAACCTTCTTAAGGCAAAATTGTTTAACTTATGTCTGTACTCAGATATTGTTGCTTCCGCTGACTCTTATGTATTCGAGCTTATGTATTCGAGCCCTCGAGGCCCCTGGCTTGTAACATAAAGGTTGTATTATTTTATTTTGTGTCTAGAGTTGTGTTGTGATATCTTCCCGTGAGTCCTTGTTCTTGATCGTACACATTTGCGTGTATGATTAGTGTACGGTCAAATTGAGGGCGTCACAAGTTGGTATCAAATTGAGGGCGTCACACACTTACGAATCTTACATTCTATCCCATTGATCTTGTTATTACAAGATGCCCTGAACTGCTCTCCTTTTTCTGAGAATCCTTGAGCTTACTGCCTTACAGTTCCTTGTCATCTGAATACCCCTACAGATAACCTTGTGCACCTATCGAGTATCCGCTCATCCTCAGTTGACTCATGTACTTCACAAAAGTCTTCGTAATACCATTTGTTGTTGTGAAAATCCTCAACAGACCATTGTTCTTGAATTTCCTGCTTGCTTGCATCGTGGTTAATTCCATGAGTCTAGTAATCTTATTGTCGGCCATTGTCATTATCATTTTGAGTCTGTTGATACAATATGTTGCGAATGCTCGTAATCCTCAATCAGATCCTAGAATTCATCCTTCCGGCTTAGATGTCATTTTAACATGTGCTGAATCTTGATCAATCAAATCGCCATCGATTGTACCCCTAAGGCTATTCTACCTATCCATCCCTAATCAGAGCATTCTTCTGATCCCTTGTCCTGGAAGTCATAATTCCTTAGCAATTGGGCTTTGAGTTAGTCAGTTGTTTCTAGTTGAGTATTGATGCTCACATCAGATCCCTTGTGGACCACCAGACCCCTTTTTCGGATTTTATCCGACAACGTCCTTCATATTCAGTAACCTTGTAGCCTTTTCCTCGGATACATAATGCTTTTGGTAAATTGTATTCTCCGCTTTCTCAAACATGCCTCTGTGGTTCAAACTCAACTAGAACAAGTTGCTAAATCTTAAAGAGAATTGCTTGATGAAATGAACAATAATATCAATGATCATGCTGTTAGAGAAATGACTAGAGGAGGTAGAATGACCCAGGGACCACTTGATCCCAAGGGAGACCCAATAAGAATTGAACAAGACTCTCCAAGAGTTAACACTCATGCACCTAGTCCTTCTAAAAAGGAAAAGAAGAAGAAAAATGATAGTACTTTGCATGCCTCTAGTGAACCTGAAGTAGAAATCCTCCAGATAATCATAATGAAGTCTCTATCTCTCTTGCTGAAACTCAATCTGGTAATGAACATTTACCTTCTGATAATGAAAAAGCTAATGATGAGGATCATGAAGACAGTCAAACCAATAATAAAGAACCAGACAATGATGTTGAGATAGAACCAACAGTTGATCTTGATAACCCACAACCCAAGAATAAAAGATATGATAAAAGGGACTTTGTTGCTAGAAAATGCAGTAAGGAAAGAGAACCATGGGCTCAAAAACCTATGCCCTTTCCACCTAAGTCAACTAAGAAGAAAGATGATGAAGAATTTGAATGCTTTGCTAAAATTCTTAGGCCAGTCTTTTAGCATACCCGCTTGACTGATATCTATAAAATGGCCCATTAAGCAAAGTACATGAAAGACATCATTACCAACAAGAGAAAAATACCGGAAGTCGAAATCTCCACCATGCTTGCTACTTATTCTTTTAAGGATGGAGTACCTAAAAAACTTGGAGATCTGGGAATACCAACTATACCTTGCTCCATTAAGAGAAACTATGTGAAAACTTCTTTATGTGATTTAGGAGTTGGTGTTAGTGTTATGCCTTTCTCTTTATATAAAAGACTTGATTTCAATGAACTCACGCCTACTGAAATATCTTTGTAAATGGCTGACAAATAAACTGCCATACCTATCGGTATTTGTGAGCATGGGTGAGGGAGTCCTGGAATAAGGGGTCCTCGGGCGTCCGGCCTGTTGGCCATGGGCCAGACTGATGGGTTGTGATGATACGAAGACCGAAGACTGTACACGTGTCCGGATAGGACTCTCCTTGGTGTGGAAGGCAAGCTTGGCGACGGAATATGTAGATTCCTTTTGTTTGTAACCGACCTTGTGTAACCCTAGATCCTCCCGGTGTCTATATAAACCGTAGGACATAGTCCGGAGAGTGGGAGATTCATTATCATAGCCATACAAGATAGACCTCTAGGGTTTAGCCATTACGATCACGAGGTAGATCAACTCTTGTAATACTCATATTCATCAATATCAATCAAGCAGGACGTATGGTATTACCTCCATAGAGAGGGCCCGAACCTGGGTAAACATCGTGTCCCTTGTCTCCTGTAACCATCGACCTTAGATGCATACTTCGGGACCCCCTACCCGAGACCTGCCAGTTTTTACACCGACATTGGTGCTTTCATTGAGAGTTCCACTGGGTCATCACCAAAAGGTTTCATGGCCCCTTCAATCGTCAATAATGACACTGTCCAAGGAGAAATCTTCTTCCTGGACAAATCTTTGTGTTCGGCAGCTTCGCATTGCGGGCCAATTTGCTTGGCCATCTGGAGCAGATCGAAAGCTACGCCCCTGGCCATCAGGCCAGATTTGGGAGCTTGAACTATGTTGCGGACATCCGTGGAGACTTGATCTTCGCCGGATTCAAGAGCACGGTAGCCGCTCCCGGTCACCCTGATGATCATGACCTAAATATGTCATCTGGCCGCATCCAAGAGATTGCTCCTATAACCGCTCTGGCCCTAGATCTGGAGCAAGCTTTGACATCCAAGGACGGGAGTATCAACCCCACCACGGAGGCCACAGATTCCACGGCGTTCGAGCCGCATATAGACCTAACCTCTCATGACGTTTTTGTGAGCAGAAGTCCGGACTCGTCTCCGGCCGTAAATTCCGAACCACATGATCCCACGGACGCCGAGTTTGATCGTTTGTCGATCTTCGAATTCAGCGCCGTAGACATCTTCCAGCACTCGCCTTTGTGTGATGTGCTAAACTCATTAAAAAGTATCCTTGGTGGAGGACTCATAGCCGAACTATATCCGGCTCGAACTAGGGGCTCACAGTGGAAAATTTTGCTTCCCACAAGCCACCCACTTCATCGCCACGGTCGAGGATTTGACCGATGAACTTGATTACGACTCCGAGGACATCAATGGTATGGCCGACGATGTCGGAGAAGAAGAGGCCTAGAACCTGTTGTTCACCGAATGCTGGACAGCCACTTCCTTGTATGATGTATACATGGTGGATGCACCAAAGGAGAACAGCGAAGAGGACAAGGAAGATCCAGCTAAGGATAAACCTTCTGAAATACAGTCCAAGCGCCAGCGTCAGCGGCGCCGATCTAAGTCACGCCGCAGTAAAGACAGCAACACCGACACAGGAGAAGATAACACTCCGGAAGGTACTGAAGACAACGAAGACCCCGTTGATACAGCTAATGAACAAGATGAACGGGAAGATGAGCAGGCTAGTACTGGTAAACAAGCCATGCATAAAAATTCGAAGGACGATAATTACCTTTCGCCCTCCGAGGACGAGGTGAGCCTCGGCACAGAGGATTTCGTCGTGCCTGAGGAACCTCTTGAGCAGGAGTGCTGCAAAGCGCCAGCTAATAGCCACGGCAAGGAGCCTAAAAAAGAAGCAGAAGCAACTTCAAGCCGACCAAGATCTTCTCAATGATAAATGGATCGATGTCCTAGAAGCCGAAGAATATGGCGTCAAGCGCCCAACCACAAGCTATCCAAAGTGCAAATTTCTACCTCAGTTTGACGAGGAGGCGCCGGAATACATACCTCCATCATTCAATGCGGCTAACCGACCACCACGTGGTCGAGAAAAAACGACAACTCACACCAAACACCAGCCAGCGCTGCCTCAGCGCACAAGTAGAGGTAAATTAGCCCACGGTCATACATATGACCTTCGGCAAAACCTAAACAATAAAGCAGGACATACAAGATCGATCTGCGGATCGTGAGGACGTGCCTTGACACGTGACGACGACCACCTATTCGGACGTGACAAACTTAGTCATGCGCGGGCTGGAATCCACAGACGAACTCCATCAGAGCTACGTCGCGATACAACCCGATATAGAGGCGCCGCACACCCTCATTGCTTCACTGATGAGGTCCTGGATCATGAATTCCCAGAGGGGTTCAAACCCGTGAATATAGAATCATATGATGGAACCACAGACCCCGCGGTGTGGATCGAAGACTTCATTCTCCACATTCATATGGCCCGCGGCGATGACCTCCATGCCATCAAATATCTCCCTTTAAAACTCAAGGGGCCAGATCAGCACTGGCTCAACCAAATTCTATTTGCAACTTGGAGGACTTGGAAGAGGCCTTCCTCGATAACTTCCAAGGTACATATGTTCGTCCTCCGGACGCTGATGACTTAAGCCATATAGTTCAACAACCCGGAGAGTCCGCCAGGAAATTTTGGACTAGGTTCTTAACTAAAAAGAACCAAATCGTTGATTGTCCGGATGCCGAAGCCCTAGCAGCCTTCAAACACAGCATCCACGATGAATGGCTAACTCGCCACCTCGGCCAAGAAAAGCCAACATCCATGGTAGGTTGAGGACAGTTGGTTGGCCCGTAGCAAAAACAATGCAAGTGACGCCGGCACCCCTTAAGCTAAAACTTGCAAAGACAAGTCTCGACGCAACAGATACAAGCGTCGAAACAATAGTGATAACATCGAGGACACGACAGTTAACGCCGGGTTCAGGGGCTCTAAGTTCGGTCAGTGGAAGAAGCCATTCCAAAAGAACAATTCAGGCCCATCCAGTTTGGACCGCATACTTGATCATCCGTACTAGATTCATGGCACCCCAGACAAGCCACCCAATCATACAAATAGAGATTGCTGGGTTTTTAAATAGGCTGGCAAATTAGATGCTGAGACCAGGGAAAAGGGACAGCACAGCGAGGACGATGACGAAGATCCTCAGCAACCAAACATAGGGGGATAGAAGAGGTTCCCCCCCAGGTCAGAATGGTGAACATGATATACGCTACCCACATCCCCAAGAGGGAGTGCAAGCGTGCACTCAGGGATGTCTACACGATAGATCCAGTCGACCCAAAATTTAATACATGGCCGTCATGCCCGATCACTTTTGATCGCCGGGATCATCTGACCAGTATCCGTCACGGTGGGTCAGCCGCACTGGTCCTAGACCCAATAATTGATGGGTTCCACCTGACTCGCGTCCATATGGATGGAGGTAGCAGCCTCAATCTGCTCTATCAGGATACAGTGCAAAAAATGGGCATTAACCAATCTCGGATCAAGCCCACCAGGACTACCTTCAAAGGAGTCATACCAGGTGTAGAGGCCCGCTGTACGGGCTCAATCACACTAGAGGTTGTCTTCGGATCTTCGAGAAACTTCCGAAGCGAGGAGCTAATCTTTGATATCGTCCCCTTCCGCAGTGGCTATCACGCACTGCTTGGACGAACTGCGTTCGCTCAAGATGCTCAGTCCACGTGGCGTCATAACGTTCAATGGAAATACAGAACGCTCCCTCCATACAGAAGAGTACACAGCTGCCTTAGCAGCAGAAGTACAGAGCAGCCTTCTCAAGAAGAACCTTAATTCGGCTGCCGAGCCCACGGACACCGTTAAGAGGGTCCGAACTACTCTGCAGCAGGAGAGCTCGGCTCATCAGGAGTTTGACTAGCAATCCGGCCTCTGTCTCAGCCCCGATCAAGTGGTGGCATTCATGCCGCGCGTACATAACTACGCACTCAAAAATCCCATGGGCATCGACGGAGGCATAGCTAGCTTGTGGCCCACAGTATGGCTCAACCGACATTGGATACACAAACACTTTCACTTTTACTTGTTTCCTTTTCAGGTCTCAGTCCCACAGGTACCATCTGGTGGCAGGTCATCAGTCCTCTTGAAGGATAAACATACCAAGACGACGAGAAACATAGACATATGGGGGACTTTTTAGGTGATTTCGTTAACGATAACTCTACCTGTTTTTCAGGACCCACATGCAGCTCTCCTTTGGTTTCGACATGTAAAATAGCCTGTTGCTTATCGCACTACCTGTATCAATGCGCCTTGACATACTAATTTAATTACAATGAGAACAGCTTGCGGCTGGAGCTTTAGGTCTCCAGCTTTTTACCTTTGTACCTTTTCTGTTTTCTTTCTCTTTTTCAGCTCCCGTATGGATAATCCTATCAGGTAGCACCTGTACATTTTGGTACACTTGATGGTTTCCAGGGGCTTCATAGCACCCCACATTAGGGAAAAAGTCTGAACACTTTTTATAAGTATAGTTTGGCACCTCGAATTTAGCATTATATGCATTGGCTCTGGATCATGTCTTTGGACAATAGTTGCGTTGCCCGGATCCTGTGCTTGCTACCTTATGTTCCGCTATATCGGCTAAGGTAGTAAAGGGAGAACTACTGCAATTGTGACTTGGTTTATCCAAAGGAGCACCTCAGTAGAGAAAGCCGAAAACTGACAGTCATGATGCGGCGAGAGCTGGTTAGCTGTTCGGAGGTTGCAAATCGTTGGAGATTTCTTCCGCATTACGCGAAGGATTGGTACTTCCCGATCAGACGATTATATCCCTCTAGTTCAAATACTAGGGGCTGCGCCCATGTTTTTATTGTCACACTCTTATGGCTAAGTGAGGGCATTACAGCCGCATATTATTGTTGCCTGGTTCGTTGTGCTAAACAACTCCTTCAAGGACCATCCCGAACACCCCCGTACTATCTACATGGGGGTAGAAGCCGACGACTGGTTAACCCTCAGATTTCATAAAACACGGCCGCACAGGAAGTAAAAATTTAAAAACACAATAAGCATTATATTGCGTAAACTCTTTCTTTCATCATAGAGCAGAGGGAGCTCGCATACATTCATTCAAAGATAGTGTCTTTCGCACAGTGATCCGCAATAATGCGGGAACCCTCCAGGACACCATCAAAATACAACTCGGGTCGGCGGTGCTCCTTGCCCTCATGTGGCCCCTCGGTCATTACCTTCTTGGCATCCATCTTCTCCCAGTGCATTTTGACGCGGGCAAAGGCCATCTGTGCACCTTTGATATAGACCGGCCGCTTTATAACCTCAAGCCGGGGGCAGGCATCAACAAGCCGCTTAACAAGTTTGAATTAGCTGCTAGGTATCGACACGGCAGGCCATAGTCGGACTATCAGTACCTTCATGGCTAGCTGGGTCGCCTTGGGCAGCTCGACCAGCTGTTTCAGCTGGTCACTGAAGGACACCGGATGTTCGGGTCCAAGATATTGAGACCAGAACAGCTTCTCCGTAGAACTCCCTTCCTCGGCTCGATAGAAGCCGGTAGAGTCTAATATGCTGTGCGGCAAATCCGTAAACGCCCCTGGAGAGCTCCAAATTCGGGTAAGTAAAAGGAACACTTCCTTCACAGACTTGATTTGCATAATGAAAGCCTTACCCGCCATGATCTTCTGGGCCGCCTGGATTTCTTCAAGGGCGCTCTGGGCTTCGGCTCAAGCCTCCTGCACGCTCTGGAGGGCCTTCGCAAGTTCGAACGCTTGCGTCTTAGGATCATGCTCCAAGGACTGGCACTTCTTGACGGCGTCCTGGAGCTCTTGCTGAACCTCGCCGACCCGGGCCTCGTGCTTGTCGCGTGCGGTGCGTTCCTTGGCCGCTTTGTCCTCGGCCTTCTCTACTGCCTTCTTGAGGGCCGCCACCTCGGTCGTGGCCCCTAATAAAGTTCATGGCACTTTAGTCAGCACAAACCATTCCTCCTTCCTAAACTTACACGCATGTAACTGCATAGCTTTGCTGTCCTCCAGCTTCTTCTTCACGATGCCAAGATCTTTCTCGACCCGCTCCAGGTTCTGCTTCAATCCGGAGACCTCTGTAGTGTGAGCAGCAGTAGCCAGCAGCAACGCCTGCTTATTCACATAGACATATTTTGTTAGACTCCTGCGAAAATTATTTTGATCCCCTGTTCGGCTTTTCCTTTCCGGACACCGAACAGAGCATCAGCGGCTATTGTCCACATTCTGATATTTTTTCTACAATTGTTACCTCAAAGCCTGTTAAAAGGCTAGTGCAAGCCTCGGTCAGTCTGCTTTTGGCGTACTGAACCTTTTCGATCACCGTACCCATAAGGACACTGTGCTCATCCACAATGGAGGCGCCTTGTAGCGCTTCCCGCAGATTGTTTGGTGCCTCTGTTTGGACAGAGGTCATTGGTTGAACAGGCACGCCTCCTCCTTTCGGGGAAGGCCATTCACTGGACTCCGGAGCCGTGTAGGTCTCCGGAATGGTATCCGGCTGAGGGCCGAAGAGAATTTGGCCCCCACTGCCAGACCCCATGGGGGCTTTTCCCCCATGTGTCCGACAACCGAGGTGTCATCCTGCGGCGCCACCTTAACGATTTCTGTAATTTCCCCTGGGTCTAGGAAGATCCTTTGGGACGCCACCTCGCCATCACCCTTGGGTGAGGCAGAATGAGCGGGCGGCGGAGACATGCTAGCCATCTCCTTTGAGTCTAGCGACTCCTCTGTCAAGGACCGCAGGGAGCCGTCGTGGGGCGGACTATAATGGCATAGTTTAAACATATTAATATTATAAACTCGAAAGGCCAGATATTGGGAGGTGCATAGAGTTTTGGTACTTACGAGGCAGCCTGAGGCTTGGTCCGGGGCATTCGCTCTGGACTGCTTTCGACATCCCATGCGGAGTTATCCATAAGGGATCCCTTCCCCCTCTTGGGCGCCTTCGCCTCCAGATGTGTGGAGGCCTCTCTTTTCTTCTTCCCCCCCCCCCCCCCCCGTCCAGGGGGAAGCCGCCTTCTTCTTCCTCCTCGCCGTCTTCTTTGACGACCGAAGAGTCCATCTCGTCTTCGGACGACATGTCTGAAGCACCCTTTCGGCGAAGGCCACTCCTGCTCCCTTTGGCCGTCTTCTTGGCCTTCTTCTTCGGCACATCATAAGGTGCCGAAAATAGCATCTTCATTAGGAGTTGGGTTTCCTTATCTTCGGGAAGTGGAGCTGGACAATTAATCCACACTGCTATGTCGATCTGGGCCTGAAAATTGATAGGAAGGCTTAGACTCCTTCCCAAAATATGCCAGTAAAGGCTATACCTTGAAAACATGAAAGAACTTGCCGAATTGGCCCAGCGCTTTAAGCTGAGCCCACGATCTTCGGTCGTGGGCGGTGGTGTCTTGCCGGCCATGAAGAGCACTTTCCAGATATCTTCATGTGTTGTGCCGAAGAGCTCTAGTAGCGTCTGGTGCTTGGCCGGAACGAACTACCACAAATAGCAAGTCCAGCGTTGGCACAGAAGGATCCCGTGAATGAGCATAACCTGGATCACATTGAAAAGTTTGATCCTCTTGGTTATCATGTTCTGAACGCACGTCTGGAGCCCAGTAAGCTCGCTCGAAGAGCCCCAGGCGAGGCCCTTCTATTGCCAGGAGGTGAGCCGCAACGGAGCTCTGGATCGAACTTCGGGGGCCGCCGCCCAGTTGGTGTCGCGTGGCTCGGTGATGTAGAACCAACCCGACTGCTACCCCTTCATCATATCCACAAAGGAGCCTTCGGGCCATGTAACGTTGGGAATCTTGGCCACCATGGCGCATGCGCACTCTGCCGGTTGAACTCTCACCACCTTCGGCTTTACATTGAAAGTCTTCAGCCATAGGCCAAAGTGAGGCGGGATACGAAGTAAGGCCTCGCAAATGACTATATATGCCGAGATGTTGAGGACAAAGTTGGGGGCTAGATCATGGAAGTCTAGCCCATAGTAAAACATCAGTCCGCAGACAAACGGGTGGAGAGGGAATCCCAGCCCACGGATGAAATGTGCGAGAAACACAACCCTCTCATGGGGCTCCGGGGTAGGGCCGATCTATCCTTCGGCCGGGAGACGGTGAACGATCTTCTTGGCCAGGTATCCGGCCTATCGAAGCTCCTTGATGTCTTTCTTCTTAACAGAAGAAGCCATCCACTTGGCACCTGCTCCGGATCCAAACATGGTTGGAGTGTTTTCTCCGGCAAGGGAAGCTAGGGCTTGGGCGCCGGAGCTCTAGCATCAATGGGCAGAGGAAGGAGAAGGCAGGGTGAGTGAGGACGAATCTGTATCCCCTTATAAAGGCCACGGATATCAAACGCCTCCCTGCTCTCCTTAAAACTCGCCTGCTCCCAAGGGCTGTATAAACAGCACGGTTGGGTTACCCACGCCCGTATTGATGAGAATCCCGTGATAAGGGGGCACGATCTCTGCTTCGACAAGACGTGCCAATGACAACCGCGTCTCGAAACATGGAGCGGCAGGCAAAAAACGGTTCAAAATTATGACCAGATGGACTTGATGTCATGTTGTAAAAGTTGTCAGCGGATTGGACTCGTGTATTATTATATTCTCTCTACAGTTGTGTGTGGTGTGTGTTACCGGTCCGGAAACGATAAATTCATCCGAAGACTATTTTGGAATTCGGAAGGAGGAACCCGCCTTGCAATGCCGAAGATAGCACTACGCGCCGGATGCCTTGTCATTGAAGCCAGGTTCAGGGGCTACTGAGGGAGTCCTGGACTAAGGGGTCCTCAGGCGTCCGGCCTGTTGGCCATGGGACGGACTGATGGGTTGTGAAGATACGAAGACCGAAGACTGTACCCGTGTCCGGATAGGACTCTCCTTGGCGTGGAAGGCAAGCTTGGCGACGAAATATGTAGATTCCTTTCTTTGTAACCGACCTTGTGTAACCCTAGATCCTCCCGTTGTCTATATAAACTAGAGGACTTAGCCCGAAGAGGGAAGATTCATTATCATAGACATACAAACTAGACCTCTAGGGTTTAGCCATTAGGATCTCGAGGTAGATCAACTCTTGTAATACTCATATTCATCAATATCAATCAAGCAGGTAGTAGGGTATTACCTCCATAGAGAGGGCCTGAACCTGGGTAAACATCGTGTCCCTTGTCTCCTGTTACCATCAACCTTAAACGCACAGTTCGGGACCCCCAACCTAAGATCCGCCGGTTTTGACACCGACAATGTGCCCGTTGTTGTTGCTAATGTTACTATCTTAACTGACTTTGTTATACTTGAGATGCCCGAGGACGACAACATGTCGATTATCCTTGGTAGACCCTTTTTGAATATTACAGGGGCTATTATTGATTGTAATAAAAGCAAGTTCGCTTCGGACAGAAAAACTCTAAGGGAACCCCCTATAGTATAATTGGTGCAACAAACCCAAATTGCAAGTACCATGCCTTGTACCTGGGTGGGTGGGAAGGTAGCAACCCCTTCCTACCAATAGGCTATGCCTTAGTCTGCAAGCAAGTGCGCTTTTCATATCAATGGTAACGAGCACACGGTGCACATCCCGAAGAAACAATTCCAAGTGAATGGTATTAATGTTATTAAAAATCCCCAACAATCACTATTGGAAGTTTTCAACTACCTCTACCTATTCCCAAAAAGAAATATGAAATGCTTATTGTTGGGGACATTCATATCCCCATTGAGGTAACTTTCTGATTTACGAAAGTTCTTCGGTTTCATGCTAATCGAAAGTGGTTGTTAATAAGACTTGATAAACCTTATTAATGGATCGTTTTTTAGAGGTATGAAGTTGACGAATTTAGTAAGCACTACCATCTGACCCTACCTTTTGTTTTCTATTTTTATTAGTTAAATAAAATAAAATGCCATGTTTTTGCTATTTTCTGAATTTCCCGTACAATAAAAAATGACCCAAAAATAAAAGTTCTCAGAATGCTCTGAAAAATTGATACGATTTTTTCCGAATATTTCTGAATTTTTGATGCAAATAAAATCAGAGAGGGGTGCACCAGGTGGGCAGAACCCACCTGGGTGCGCCAGCACCCCCAGCCGAGACTTGGTGGGTTGTGGCCCCCACGTGGGACCCTCACTTATCTCTTTAGCCCATGTCACCACCTGCCTCCAGAAAAAATTCACCATTGCTCTCTCCCTCTCTCGTGTTCTTGCTCTCAAACCCACGTATTTCGATCTCTTTGATCGAAGCTCCAATTAGTTTTTGCTTTAATGGTTTATATTTCAAATAATTAGTTACTCTTGGTGCTTCTGTAGATGAGCTTGCATGTTGAAGTCTTAGAGTTCTAAGTAGTTGGAATGCTTGATATGGCCTCTATGCATCCCTATGAGTAGTACTATCAATCTTGTGAAGTGTGGCTGAGGAAAATTTTGTGGACTAAATATTTCAGAATTTTGTTCATATGAAAAACATGAGTGTCTTTAGGAAGTTTTCTTCTAAGAAGAACTCCATGGGAGTTATTGGGGCGTCCTCTGACAATGACCTCCACACCCTGAGAATGGCGGAGGTACGGCCATGCAAATGTCCGTACACCCCATTCATGGATGGAGCTGGAATCCTTCAAGAGTTTGCACAATATGCTGCTAATGCTGGCCTCCACAACTTTGTCGTAACTGAGTGTGAACAATATCATCTCCTCAGAAATTCCTTTGTGCAAAGTTTTCATTTCATAAGTAGGGATAATCCTCATGAGGTGCAATTTAATTTATATGATGAAACCCGTCAGATACCACTCACTGAATTTTCTGACATATGCTTGATCCCTTTTGACGGGGAATTAAGAGAGCCTACGCCTGCAGAGTTTGATGGTTTTTACCGCACTCTCAAAGTTCATGATGAGAGAGGGGTGTCAGGTGTGGCCGCCACTAGCTTACACTTTCCTGCTGCCATCATTTTGCTCTATTCATTACGGAGTGTTTACTTGCTAGAGAGAAGGTAGGGGCACTCAGTGCCCCCGACTTCTCTGTTTTACGCCGTGCACTTCACGGCGACAACACTTATAGCATGAGAGCTATTGTGGCGTGTGATACGTCTCCAAGGTCTCTATAATTTTTATTGTTCCATGCTATTATATTATCAGTTTTGGAAGTTTTATATGCATTAATATGCTATTTTATATTATTTTTGGGACTAACCTATGAACCTAGAGCCCAGTGATAGATTTTGTTTATTCCTTGTTTTTGAGCTTCGCAGAAAAGGAATACCAGACGGAATAAAACCTTCGCAATGATTTTTCTTGGAACAGAAGACACCCAGGAGACGTGGAGATCACGTCAGAAGAGCCACGAGGCGGCCACAAGGCGGGAGGGTGCGCCTATGGGGTAGGTCGCGCCCCCTACCTTGTGGGCCCCTTGTGACTCCACTAACCTAATTCTGCCTCCTATATATTTACATATATTCCCAAACCACGCGAGGAATCCACGAAAACACTTTTGCATCGCACAACCTTCCGTTCCCATGAGATCCCATCTTGGGGCCTTTTATGGCATCCTGTCGGAGGGGGATTCGATCACAGAGGGCTTCTACATCAAATCTATTGCCCTTCCGATGAAGTGTGAGTAGTTTACCTCAGAACTACGGGTCCATAACTTGTAGCTAGATGCCTTCTTCTCTCTCTTTGATTCTCAATAGCATATTCTCCTCGATGTTCTTGGAGATCTATCTGATGTAATCTTCTTTTTTGGGTGCTTGTCTAGATCCGATGAATTGTGGATTTATGATCAACTTATTTATTCTTTTATGCATGATTTGATATCTTTGTAATTCTCTTCAAACTATTGGTTTGGTTTGGCCAACTAGATTGGTTTTTCTTGCAATGGGAGAAGTTCTTAGCTTTGGGTTCAATCTTGCAGCGTCCTTTCCCAGTGACAATAGGGGTAGCAAGGCACATATTGTATTGTTTGCATCGAGGACAAAAAGATGTATGGAGTAATAGTAGTAGACGCAGGTAGGAGTCGGGCTACTTGACATGGACATGATGCCTATATTTCATAAACATTGCCTTAGATATGGCCATAACTTTGTGCTTTTCTATCAATTGCTCGATAGTAATTTTTTTACCCACCGTATTATTTTCTATCTTCAGAGAAGCCTCTAGTGAAACCTACGGCTCCCGGGTCTATTTTCCATCATATAAGTTTTTGATCTACTACTTTGCAATCTTTTACTCTTCGATCAATAAACCAAAAGACCCAAAAATATTTACTTTAAATTTTATTTACATTCATCTTTGTCTATCAGATCTCACTTTTGCAACTAACTGTTAAGGGATTGACAACCACTTTATCGCGTAGGGTGCAAGTTGTTTGATTGTTTATGCATGTATTGGTGATTTGTGCGTTGTCTCCTACTGGATTGATACCTTGGTTCTCTAACTGAGTGAAATACTTATCGCTACTTTGCTGCATCACCCTTTCATCTTCAAGGGAAAAACCAACGCAAGCAGGAAGAATTTCTGGCACCATTGCCGGGGAGATATACCCTAAGTCAAGGCATACCAAGTACCCATCATACACTCTATCTCTTGCATTACATTATTCGTCATTTGCCTCTCGTTGTCCTCTCCCCCACTTCTAAAATGATTTTCGAAAAGATTTGCCTTTTTCTTCGCCCTTCTTTATTTTGTCTTTTCATTTGCCTTTATGTCTTACCTGGCTTGTTTGCTTGTTTGGTTCGAATAATTATGTATTTATTGAAAATCAGAAACCAAAGAGTTTATGGATCCTCATCCACTTGCTAATATTTTTAAGGAATCCAATTATGCTGAACCAATTGCTCGTGAGTTATGTGCACTAGATTATCTTTATGAAGTTTTGCTTGAAATTCGTGAATCTGAAAATTGTGATGAAGAAATTTATGAAGTGATTCACGACAGTTCCTTGGATAAAAAGAATGATTGAAATGGTTCTACTATAAATTCTATTAATGTTAATTGTTCTAATAATATGCAAAACCCTATGCTTCGGGATGCTAATTTTGGTATGTCCACTACTTATTGTAATGATCATGATTGGGGTGATTCTTCTTATGATCTTGAAAATTTATTTAAGCCTCATGATGAATATGTTATCTATAATATTGAAAGTCGGTTTGGAAGAGTGTCAACTTTAGGAAATAATGATCCCACTACGTTGGAGTTTGATCAATCTTGTGATTTTTTTTGATAAAAGTGGGTTTGGAGAGGTCATGACTTTATCTGATCATAATCCCACTATTTTGGAAGAGTGTCAAATTTGCATGCATGTGGATCATGTAGACAATATTTTAAGTGATAATTATATTATTGAATTTGATTATGATCCTACATGTAATTATTATGAGAGAGGGAAATATGGTTGTGGAAATCTTCATGTTACTAAATTACCTCTCGTTATGTTGAGATTATTATTGTTTCTTTCTTCTTCTTTGCATATGCTAGGATTTTCTTGCCTTGATAATTTGTTTGGCTATGAGAATCCTATGCATAGGGAGTATGTTACACTTAGATGTGTTTTTCACCTGCGCTATGATGCTCTCTTTGTGCTTCAATTCTTGTCTTTCATGTGAGCATCATCAAAATTATCAATGTCTAGCTAAAAGGCTTTAAAGAAAAGTGCTTGTTGGGAGAAAACACAATATTTTTATTTCCTCTTTTGAATAAACAATTCATATAGCCTCTAGTTAGATGTGTTTTTGTGTTTTAATTAGTGTTTGTGCCAAGTAAGTCCTTTCGGATGGCTTATAGTGATAGTTGTTTTGATCTTGCTGAAAAACAGAAACTTTTGCGCATAGGAAAATAATTTTCATTTTTTACGGAAGTATGCTTTTGATATGATTATTTTTGAACAAGATTGGTACACAAATTTCCTAGGTTTTCCGAAATTTTTAGTATTTTTGAAGTAGTGAAATCCTGTAATGCTTACCATGTGTACATACCTATGTTTGCCCTTCAGCAATCAATAGCTAGAATAATATGCTCACAAAAAATTTTCCCACAGAACATGAGTATATAACAATGCATGGTCTGTTAGTTTCCTTGAAGAATTTGTTTGTGAGGACAGAACATGATTACATAACATGCATGACATGGTAGTTTCCTGTGAAGAATCGATTGTGAGATAACACGAGTATAACGATGCATGACACTTCTATATTTTCGAACCCAGTATACATTTCCCTGTATTTTCCTCCTAGTTCCAATAGGGACATATCAATGCTATTTCTTGCATTAGCCTACTCATACTCTAAACAATGCTGATCTTACATTAACAATGCATGTCCTTTTTGATATGATGCAGTGTCCCTATAGTTACCGCCCTTTGTAGTCACACCACCTTTTCCAAAAACAGGGAAGCACAACTCGTTCCTCGCGCGAACAGAGGATGGCAAAAGACAGATGATTATTCGGACACATGAGGCGGAAAAGTTATATTGCACAAACCCCACTATATGCAAGCACCGTGAAATACGTGAGTATCTGGACAGTGGTTGTTGCGTCCATGAGCAGGATACCAGCTTGTTGGGGCCTACAGGATTTTTGAGTTGGAGGCGGGTAAATAGCCTTGGTTCATACTCTTTGTTTCTCGGAATGAATTATCCGATTAACCAGGAGATCACAGTTGGCAAGGACCTTAATGGCAGAGAGGCTCTATTCGCTATGGAAAACTGTGTCTACATGGCGAGCCCTAGGAGTTTGGGAGAAAACTCCCCTCATTGTCAATGATACAGCCTACAACCAAAAGAAGGTGAGAATGACAAAGGTATCTGGATTAACTTTGATCCCTGGATGTGTCGAGTTCGACAGGCAGTGATGTGGTTCAGGCCTTCAGGTCGATTGGTAATTGGGCTGTTGCGCCGAAAGGGTGGAGTACTGGTGTCTCCGGATCACTGGTGGCTGAACCAGGGCTATAAATTATTATGGTGTTGGATCATCCCTCTTTGAATGACTTGTTGTCTTTGCTGCTTGTTCTAGATGGGTGGTAATCTCTTTTGTTATGCATATTCCTTGTCATTTGGTCATCCTCGTCTATCTCACTCTTACTATGCAATAGTTGCCTCTATTTAGAATGTCATTCTCGTCTGGATCACGAGAGTCTGAGCGCTGCAGATGGGTGCGTTTTGGTGGTGTAGCAAGACTTCTTATGAACTATAATGTCTTGCTGTTTATGTCAGTAGTAGTCATTAATTAGTGTTTGAATGTTTTATATATCGTTGTTTCAAACTGTTTATTGTCTCGAACTGCTGGTGGGCTAAATGAGGGCATCACCATTCTCAAGTGTTCAGAGTATATGTCCTTTTTTCAAGTTATAATTTGAGCTCAGTGTCTTTTCGATGATGTACACTTGTTTGGGCCAGTGAGGTGTCATTGAATATGGGCTGAGTAGTAACGCAATGCCAAATAGGTCAATTATGACTCTCAGGCCGGGCTCTCAAAAGATCCTCAAAAAAAGGTCAGGCTCTCAAAAAAAGAATAAGGACTCTTAGGACGACATGTGGGCGCCAACAGTGTTTTCGTGCGCTTGCGCGCCGAGAGCATATTGGCGCGTGTTCGAAATTCATGCTACCTTTTCATCCCCAATCAACCGCCCCTCCCCCACCTCTGGAATCTCGATTCCTACTCCAGCTCCCCCAAATCCCCCTCCTATACTCCATGTACTTCAGCGCAATATCATGTCACCGGTCAATGTGGATCTCCGAGCCGGAGATCCTGAGGTCCGTCCTACCTTCGGGCACTGCGTGCTGTCGCTCAACAGTGGCATGGCGGCGCTCGACGACCAGTTTGCCGGCAAAGTGCTGATGGTAACCATCAACGGCGACCGGCCTCCCATCTCGCCGGACGACCTTGTCAAATCTCTTGGCATTGCGCGCGGCATCCAAATAAGTGACTTGCTCGTCGAAGTCTGTCCGCCACCAGCTGATTTCTTTGTCAGGTTCCGAACAACTTTCGACTAAATCGTGTGCTCGAATCTTCCTAGTGTTTGTTCTACGATGGCGCGCTAGTGAGCTTTCATCAGTGGCACCCAGGATGGGACTTGGTGCCCTATGAGCTTGAGCTTTTAACAAAGCTTACCTTCCACGGCATGCCTCGACGTGCTTGGAACAGCGAGTCCATGAATGAGCTTATCAACGACCTTGGAGGTGAGCTCATAAGTATGTTTGTTCCTCCAGACAGCTGGGCTCTGACGGTTATGGCATGGATGAAGAAGCCGTCCACCATACCGAAGGTGACTGGTGTTGAGATACCGGTGCATGAACCGGGGTTGTACTATTCGTCGCCACCAAGGCCGCCGTGGACCATGTTAGGGATGTACCTGTATCGAGTGTTCGTGCATGTCGAAGAAGTGGTCAATCCATCAATCAAAGTCCTGCCGCCGCCGTTGGTGCCCGGGTCCGTCAACGACGTCCAATACAGGAGTCAACGTCAGACTTTCCCCATGTTGCTCGGAATGATGGATGGCACAGGGCCTACTCCATCGTGCGGCGGAGGCCACTGCTTCTTTGGGAGAAGATGCAGGGCTTGCTGCGTGGATGTGCTCTAATTTGAGGTAACAACTGAATCTTGTTAGATGACCTGTTCTATTTTTTTACCTGGACATTTTTTTGAATGGGTTGTACGTCAACTTAATGTTCTAGAATAACTTATATATTGTGTTGTTTGTCTGTTTTCTTTGCACAACATTCAAGATATTTCCCCGTCATTGATAAAGACGATGAACTGTTATGTACGAGTATGTTGGTTTGAACATAGCCCTACCCGTAGTGATCCACTACTTCCACCCTGATTATGCCGCCTGCGTGAAATTTTTGTATGCAAGTTTAGTGTGCTATGATGTTCTATATGATTGTGTCGACTATATAAGTATTTACTGAGCATCATCAATGCATATGGCTGAAAGATGTATTTACGAGCATTGACCGATCGGTCTCTCTCTCTCTCACACACACACACAAACACGTGCGCGCGCGCACACCCACAAGTGGGACCCGTTGAATTATTCCTTCGCCCGTGACAGCTTTTAATTAGGTTCCACTATACTCTAACTTTTTCTTAAGATATTAATTGAGCTTAGTGACTTCATAAAGTTGTACATACTCCTTGTTTGGGCCTTTCCGGGGTCACTGAATATGGGCTGAGTAGCCATGTAAGGTTGTACTGTACTACACAGGCCTTTTCTTTCAACATCAGCAATGCAACTAGGCCGATAGTTGTACATAATCCGGGTCAACTTGTTATTCCCCGCCCTGCTGGGCTGCAAATCTTTCCTAGGAGGGATGCATTAGGCTTAACAAGAAAATGGGATGTAATTATAAAAAATGGGCAGTAACTATAAAAAAATGCACCAAACACGTAATTATTTTATAAAATATTACTTTTGGATTTTGAAAATTTTAATTTCATTAATTGTTGCGCGCGCAATGTTTCGTTGGATTTTTTACATAATAGAAATTTATATTGAAATTGTATTTAATCTAACTAGACATTTCATGACAAAAATATTTCGGATCCTATCAAAATGTGGGAAATTTTATTGAATTATGTTTTGAACGGTTGGTTGAAATTATTATTCGTTGTCCTAGCTAGAAAATGGGATGTACTTTTAACAAACTGTAAATGGGCTGTAGTAAATTCCATTAGAATTCAAAAATGGCATGTGCATTCTTACAAATCACAAATGGGCTATAAGTTCTCTGCCACACACTTGTGGGCCTACTAAGTTAACACGTATGCAAGGCTTTGTCAACTTATAGTCAACACACGGTTCTAGAAGCAGTGTCCGTTGGATGTCCATCCAACGGATGTCGTGCTTCTTATTCAATCTCGGATATTCTAGCTTCAGCTGCCCAAAAAATGATTCCTCCCCCTGACATCTGGGACGCACCTTTTTGAATGCTGACCTGTGGGCCTACTAAGTTGACGCATACCAAGGGCTTTGTCAACTTAGTCATTATAAACGATTCTACCTACAGTGATCGTATGATGTCCATCCAACGGTCGTTGTGATTCTACAACCTCTGGTCTTCTTGCTCCAGCCGCCCAAAGCAGCGCCGGTCGTGTCGCCTGGTCCTGCCTCCCGTGGCCAGCTATGCTGCCGCGGAGGCCTCACCTCCCCCTACCACTCCCACCGCTGGACAGGCCCTTCGGTGACGACATCCTCACACCGTAGCCGAACCAGTGAACCCTCATACTCCTCTCCGCGTCGGCATCCACTGCCGTGTCTTCCCCTTCCTAGGCCTCGCCGACGTCCACCTCCTTGGTGCTCTCGACGCGGCGTGGTCAACGTGGTCAAGGAACAACTTCCATCGGAAGAGTACTGTACGTGGAGAGGCTGACAGCTGGGTCCACGGCCGCAGCAAGGAAGTGCTTCCTTATTACAAGCAAAATAATGATTCCTCCACCTAACAGTAGGGACCCACCGGACGGGCCACTGTATTTGGCAAAAAAAAATGTTTCCCCCCTGACTGGTGGGACCCACCAGCTACATCTTCGCACGCAAGGAAGTGCGTCCATATTACGGGCAAAAAAATTGATTCACCCTCACTGCTGGGACCCACCAGCTACATCTACGCATGCAAGGAAGTGCGTCCATATTACGGGCAAAAAAAACGATTCGCCCCCAGATTACTAGGACCCACCAGCTACATCTTTACACGCAAGGAAGTGCCTGACAGTCGGGACCCACCCAGTCGAAGCGTACATTGCGTTGTCATTCTGGTCGCGAACGTGTACATACACATTGGTTGATCGGTCTGTCTACATGCTGTAGCGATGAACCGTGGTCGTGTATGGAAGGGCATGTGTGGTAGTAGGGGCGCGCACGTGTGGTAGTAGAGGCGCGCATGTAGCATGTACACGTACCTACAGCGGCCAGGGTGCAAGAAAGAAAATACGGCCACATATATACATACGAGCGGGGTCTCGAATGCCTACTCATGCATATGTATGGCCATGGCTCGTGTACATGGCTGGGTCGGAACAGAGAAACTGCATCGTCGTCGTATTCATGGGGAGCCAACCGGCTAGGTTAGAACGGAATGCATCGTTGTGTTCATCGGGAGCCAACAGGCTTGGATGGAACAGGCGATTGAAACGAGGCCTGGCTTACCGCAGAACGGAGGAAACGACCTTGTGTTCGACCGACCATGGTGGAAACGGGATCCTGTTCATCGGGAGGGGTCTGGCGTACCGCAAAATGGAGGAAATGGTCCTCCTACGGTCGAAACGGGGTCCTGTTGACCGGGAGGGGTGTGGCATAGCGTAAAACAGAGGAAACGGACTTGTGTTGGAGCGCTACAGTCGAAACGGGGGTCCTGTTCATCAGGAGGGGTGTGGCGTACCGCAAAACGGGACTCCACGAGATACTGTTCATCTCCATCGTCGACTGCCTCCACGGGCTACTGTTCATCCACCGTCGACCTCCTCCAGCCTCCACCTGCGACTATTCATCCACGGGCTCCTGTTCATCCAGCCTCCACCGCGCGCTCCTCCACCGGCTACTGTTTAACCAGCCCTCTCCACGGGGTCTTGTTCAACCACCCCGCCGCGGGCTACTGTTCATCTAGCCCTTCACCAGCTACTGTTCAACCAGCCCTCCACTGGCCACTTTTCAACCAGCCCTCCACAGGGTCCTATTCATCCAGCCCTCCATGGGGTACTGTTCATCTAGCGGCAACAACCTCTACTACCACGGGTTCCTGTTCATCCAACCCCCCACCGGGAACTGTTCATCCAAACCCCCTCAACAACGCTCACTATTCATATAGGGAAGGAGGCAGCAGTGTTCGATCGGCTTTAGTTAGCAGCAGTAGCGAAGGAATCACTCGGGTTCAGTTAACAGCAAGGGATCGATTGATTGCTCGGGTTCAGTAATGCGTAGCCTGCAGTGTAATCGCTCAGGTTTAGTTAGAGCCCAACGCATCTATGATGATACCGGGGTTTGTCAAAATTATCGTCATAGAAGTGTCATAAGTATAAAAAAAATTGTTCGGCCCAAAATGTCACGGATGTGTCTTTTTTTTGTAGTGCGGGAAGATCTCGTTCTTCTCAAATAGCAAGGGTGCATAGAATTTCATTTGCATATTCCTCCAAAAGCACAGAAGCCTGATCTTGATAGAGCCATAAGGAGGCCTTGTGGCGGTGGCAGCTACGACAACGGCGACCTTGCTAGGGTTTTGAGCGAGGGAGAGGTTGTGGGGTGTGTCTCTGTGTGTGTGCTCGTAGATTTTTGGGGTATGTGTGTGGAGTGGGGGTGGTGTTTTAGGAAATGACACGGCTACTGAATTTTTACAACGTGGGAGTAAAATAGCGAGGCTATTGAAAATTGGGATGATGCATCGCACATGGTCCCGAGATAACAACCGTGTGTTATCAAACAAAAAACCCTCAAGCCAGGCAGATATTTTCGATGGATGCAGGCGGGAGCGGGAATAACAGATATCACAAACGGTCGAAACATAATAACCATGTAGGTGGGTAGATATTTTTGATATTGCGAGGGAAGCCTCGTGGAACCAATGTACTGCGCTAATGTGAGTGACAGGGGCACGGGCATGGCACATGGGTTGTGTGTGAACCGTGTCTGTTGCGTCATCCGACTTGTCTAATGTTTATACATTTGGCGAAAATAATGCAGGAAAGGGTTAGAACATAGACACACTTTCATGTGGACCAAAAATATGTATGCAAAGGGTGGTTTGATGTTAAAATACCAAATGCAAAACTTCAATGTGGCACCTGTCTTAGAAAGCGCATGGTATTGCTTGTCCCTCCCCCTTTCCTGTCGGCGGGAGGTGAATCCTAGCTATGAACGCATGCCACCAAATAGCTAGATCTAACATATCACCCTACCATAACACTAAACCTATGGGTGTTCATCATGGTCAAACCCCGCCCCCCTTTCGCTTCCAGTGAAAGGTGGACCGTGTGCGGGCCCACAAATGTATGCTTCCGGTGCAAAATGGGGTGAGACCACATACGAACCACCTGCGGTTAGCCCAACTATATGTACGAAAATTGTGGTGTGATATTTGAATACCCAATTCACAACTTTGATGTGGCACATGTGCCTCGCAAATTAACCGGACATCCCCGACCCCCATGGAGGTTCACCTAGCAAAGTGCGAAGTAGTCCCTCAAACACACACACACACACATGCACGTGCGCGCACACACACCCACCCACCCACACACACTCTTTGAGTTGGCGAGAGAGGGAATCTCACCAAGATGTATCGTAAAACATACCAAGAAGAATCCACCTCGATCGTACAACCCCTCTCTTGTTGTTGGTCAACGTGATGGACGTCCATCCGACCCCGGAGATGGGCTAGGTCGCCAATAATCATGCAAGTAGTGCCCGAAGACAACCATTGCCTGCACATGGCCCAAACATATGTTTGGAGTGTTGATGTTTGATTAGACTACTTGACCAAATAAAAATCTTTCCTTTTCCCAATTTTAGTTCTTCGCAGATTTTAGCAACTTAGAACAAGTCAAGAAATCTTAATACAATTCAAGCAAGCATGCAAAGAGTATATGAGCAGCGGAAAGTAAAGCATGCAACTTGCAAGAATGTAAAGGGAAGGGTTTGGAGGATTCAAACGCAATTGGAGACACAGATGTTTTTGTCGTGGTTCCGATAGGTAGTGCTATCATATATCCACGTTGATGGAGACTTCAACCCACGAAGGGTAACGGTTGCGCGACTCCACGGAGGGCTCCACCCACGAAGGGTCCACGAAGAAGCAACCTTGTCTATCCCACCATGGCGATCGCCCACGAAGGACTTGCCTCACTAGTGGTAGATCTTCACGACGTATGCGATCTCCTTGCCCTTACAAACTCCTTGGTTCAACTGCACAATCTTGTCGGAGGATCCCAAGTGACACCTAGCCAATCTAGGAGACACCACTCTCTAAGAAGTAACAAATGGCGTGTTGATGATGAACTCCTTGCTCTTGTGCTTCAAATGATAGTCTCCCCAACACTCAACTCTCTCTCACATGATTTGTATTTGGTGGGAAGAAGATTTGAGTGGAAAGCAACTTGGGGAAGGCTAGAGATCAAGATTCATATGGTAGGAATGGAATATCTTGGTCTCAACACAAGGTGGTTCTCTCTCAGAAAAAGTAAGATGGAAGTGTAGGTTCGTTCTGATGGCTCTCTCCATGAATGAAGAGCTGGTGGAGGGATATATATAGCCTCCACACAAAATCTAACCGTTACACATAACTTTCCAAACTCGGTGAGACCGAATGGTTAAACTCGGTCGGACCGATTCAGCAAAGCTAGTGACCGTTAGGGGTTCGATGGGACCGACATGCAACTTGGTAGGACTGATATAATTAGGGTTAGGGCTTAAAATAATCTCGGTGAGACCCATTACACAAACTCGATCGGACCGATTTTGGTAATAAGCTAACCAGAGAGTTGGTCAGGTAAACTCGGTGGGACCAATCGCTCATTTCGGTGAGGCCAAAACATTACGAAGGAGAAACAGAGAGTCTACATTGCAATCTCGGTGGGACCGATCGCTCATCTCGGTGAGACCGAAATGTTACTAAGGGAAACAAAGAGATTACAACCCCATCTCGGTGAGACCGAGATCCCTATCGGTGAGACCGATTTGCCTAGGGTTTGTGGCAGTGGCTATGACATTTGAAACCCGGTGCCGCCGGATAGGAAGAATCGGTGGGGCCGAGTTTGACTTTTGGTTTAGGTCATATGTGGATGTGAGAAAGTAGTTGAGGGTTTTGGAGCATATCACTAACCATTTGAGCAAGAGCCTCATTAAGCAACACCTCATCCCTCCTTGATAGTATTGGCTTTTCCTATAGACTCAATGTGATCTTGGATCACTAAAATGGAAAATGTATAGTCTTGAGCTTTGAGCTTGAGCCAATCCTTTGTCCTTAGCATTTTGAGGGGTCCACTTTTCTCATCCATGCCATGCCAATCACTGAGCTTTCCTGAGATATTAATCTTGAAATAGCATTAGCTCCATGAGCTATATGTTGTTAGGAATTACCAAAACCACCTAGGGATAGTTGCACTTTCAATCTCCCCCTTTTTGGTAATTGATGACAACATATAGATCAAAGCTTCGACAAATGATAATAAGAGTGAAAAACATTGTCGCTTTGAGAAGTATGTGAAAAGCAAGAGCTCCCCCTAAATTTGTGCATACTTTAAGATTTGCTTTGGACTGCAAATGCACAAAGAGTTAGGATCATGGGTTACTCTTCCATGTCACATACATCTTGGTGGAGCGCTCCAAATGGTAATAATTAAAATACATGCACTCATCACCAAGCAAAGTGAGTCATCATATGGAATATAAAAGGATAATGTCATCCAACATGCATTAAGGTATCATATGATCAAACACATGATCATCCAAGTATCACACACAAGCATAAAGTATAAAGTATCTCAACCAAGCAAATAAACGAAGTTCAACCACCAAGGAGAAACGCAAGAGAGAACAAAAGCAACACTCTCTCTGTCGAAGCCTATGATCCATAAATTTTCTCCCCCTTTCGCAACATGTTACCAAAAAGTTCATAAAAATTGCATAGTGCTAAATCGACTCTCAGGCTTGGTCTTCAGGTGGTGGTGTAGACAGAACTCTAAGGACGAAGGCGTCAGTTGATGTAGATGGAGCTGGTGGAGTAGGTGCTAGAGCTGGTGGCACTGAAGCTGTAGCTAGTGTAGATGAAGTTGCTCTGGTGTCTGTGACAGGCATAGCAGCAGACCTCTGACCTCTGGGCACTCTAGCAAAAGCATCAGTGGTTGTCTTGCCCTTCTTTTCCTGTACTTCATCCTGAAGTTGCTCAACAGCAGACTGTATCTCAGTGATCTTCACATCTAAGTCATAGAATTTCTGCTCCATGATCCTCTCCAAGCTCTCCTGGTTTTGAGTCAGGGTGGCCAGTCCCTTCTCAATCCTCAGAGTGGAGGAAATCAAGTAGCCAAGCTGATCTTGCTTGCTCTTCAGAAGATACTGAGATGCCTCATCCATTGTTGGCATCTTTGCAGCCTTTTCAGCCCTTGCCTTCTCCTTCTTGGCTTGTGCGTGCACAGAAGATGGTTCATTCTCATCCATCACCACAGTGTTGTCCTCAAAGTCTGGGTAGATGGGCAGGTGCTCCTTGTCCAGCAGATATGTGCCAGTGCCCATCTTGGAGTTGATTAGCTCCTGGATGTCTGGGGCATACCCACAACTCCTCTTCTGATTTGCAGCTGTCCTCTTTATGGTTTCCACGATTAGGCTCATGACCTTGAACTTCTGTGGAACATAAAAAATGTGCAGCAAGTTTATGGAGTGACCTCTGATCATCTTGTGATCACCTGACTTTGGCAAGAGAGTGTGCCTGAGGATCCAGTTGATTGTTGGCAAGACTGACAGAAGGTAATGTACTGATCCAAACTTGTTTGTCTCAAGAGCAGCATCTGGGATCTCTTTGTACATGTGTGCCATGGTGTTGTGATCCTTCTTCTTCTTGACATAGACATCCAAGTCATCTTCTTGTTCTTCTTGGGCATTGATCAACTGAGCCCATTCTGCAACTATTGACTAGTACCTAGTGCCTTCAGACATCCAGACAATCCTTCCATCTGGGTAGAAATGAGTTGTGGAGTAGAACTGCATGATGAGCTCATCATTCCACTTTGTAAGCTTCTGAGCCACAAACTCATCAACTCCACAAGCCTTGAAGCTGTCATATACACCAGGGAAGTGATCCTCATGTTCCTCAATGAATGTCCAATCGACCCATCTCAAGCCACACACTATTGGCTTCTTGTCAAGCACCACTGTCTCATAGAAGTACTGATGTTCCTTGGTGGATGTTCTCTTGGCAGGAACCTTTTGCTTCATCCCTGGCTTAGTGGCAGCAGTTGTGCCATATTCCTTTTTCAGGACTTTCCTCTTTGAGATGTCCTCTTCGTCAGCAGCCACATAGTCCTCATCCTCTGAATCTGAGGTTTTCTTCTTTCTGGCCCTTGTGGCAGCCTTTGCCAAGTTGCTGGGTGTGCTCCTGCTTCCATCATCTGAGCTATTGGAGGGACTAGTGCCCTCACTCATGTTCACTTGCTCCTCAGACTTGTTCTGACTATCACTCTGATCTGACATGATGCAAACACTGACAGTAGACCCTGTGAATAGATTATAGATGAGGTAGAGTGGGTGAGCATCACAAAGTGCAGATGTTTTTGCAAAAGAATGAATCAAAAACTTAGTTTTAGTTTTCCATAGAAAGCATTTCGGATCTACCAATTTGAAATCTCGGTGATATCAAAGCAGTTGTTGTAACCTAAACTAGTGAAGTCAGTCAGACCGAGTGACAGTTCGGTGGCACCGAGACTGCTAGGGTTTCACAAAGACTCGAACTCGGTCACACCGATTTGCAATTCTCGGTCAGACCAAGAATCACATGTGCAATGGCCTGAGCCAAATCGGTGGAACCGATTTCAACAACTCGGTCGGTCCGAGATGGTTTCGGCGGAAACCTAACCCTAAATTTTCAATCCTCGTCTAAACTATGGACTGTTTTCATTAGATAAAGTGATCTCAATCGTGGCAAGATACATGGCAAAACAATGTGATGGGGAATCGGAGTGAGAATCAGCACAAAGATCAAGTCCATACCCTAGTTCGGCGATGGACTTGCTATGGCGGCAACGGCGGAGATGATCCCGTTGACGGTGGCGGAGACCAGCGACTGGAGGCGGCTGGCGACGAGGAGGATGATCCAGAGACCCCGGGAGGCAGAGCATGCTGAGCACGGGTGAAGAGGTTCGGAAAGTTTTCCAAATTTTGGCCCGTGGGTATATATAGCCTGACCCTGTCAGTGTGACCGACTAGAACAACTCGGTGGCACAGAGATGCATAACCGCGAGCAGTTACTGCAACTCGCTGTGACCGAAAAGTTCAAATCAGTTGCACTGAAATTAAAAACCTAGAACGACTTAGTGATCTCGGTATGACCGAAATGGATGAATCGGTCAGACCGAAACGCACAAAGAAGTTTTGGAAGTTTAAGTCTATGACGAATTGGGGACTACGAGTCCTCCTCACACAGAGTGGTTCGATTCTGACTTGATTAAACTTTGTGATGCAGCATGAATAGAGTTTGAGACGAGAAGAGCATAGATAGCTAGAGAAGGTTCTTAGGCATTCTTGTCCATCCACTTGGCAAGAGAAAAAGAAACCAACCAATCAAAACGACAAGTGGATGTCCTCGAATGATTAAATTATGCAACCAACATGCTCACACAATAAAATGACAAATGAAATATGTGGCAAATCATGCACAAACAATTCTAGGATCTATCAAGCAATTTGCGATGGCTAGGTCATCTATATATGAGTATATTGACTTAGGAGTCAAATGAGAACATTTGATCATAGGTCATACTCATCGTTTAAGCACAACTGGGGTTACCACTTTTACATAAAGCATTGTTATGTTCACACCATTAGAGTTGCTTTAGCTCAATTCTTAGAGTAAAGGTCCCCCTAGATGTGAGATCCCCCATGAGAGGGATGAAATAACCTTGGGTTTTGTCGATGATGACTTGATGTAGGTGTTGAAGATGTGGATGCTCAAAGTTGATGTAGATCATTTGGAGCAATCCTTTGGAGTGAGTTGCACTTTCAATACGTACACGGGTTAGTCCCACAAGGAATGAACAAGGATATCCATTGACATAGAGTGATGCACACACAAAATGATGTCTATGAGAGCATTAGGTTACCATGTCCCTTGTCTTACCAACAAGAGGGTTTGTGACTCCTTGAACTAGTGCAAGGTGTGGAAGTTGATTGCACTTGTTCTTGCCAAAATGATAAGAGTGAAGTATGTTGGCGGAGTCACCCTGAAGAACTCTCTAGTTCTTCTTCTTCGGGATCCACATCATCTTGATGGGAATCCTTGGAGTTGTAGTCGTACTTGATGAAGTAGAACATGATGTAGTCTTGGGAACCCACTTGACCAAGGCCTTAGGAGTTTCTTCAAATGCATCAATTTCCTCTTGAAGCTTGTCCTTGCCTTTTTCCTTGTGGTCTTGTGGTGGAAGATCATCTTGAGGTTGTGTGCCTTTGAAAGAAGTAGAATCATACTTCTCTTGTTAAGGAACAAAATTCGTCTTGGGTTATTGATCTTCTTCCCACTCAACTCCATTGGCATTGAACTTTCGTTCAAAACCAATACCTTGATTCTTCCGGTGCCTTCCTTGCTTGCGTACAATTTCCTCGAATTGCTTACTCCCGACAAGGCTCTTGTAAACACCTTTCTCTATGATTCCCTTCAATAAGCTATTTTCTTGCTCAAGTGTAACTTGTCTAAGAGAATCATTAGTGGAATCAATAGAACTACTAGAAGCAACAATATTGGATTTATCATGATTATTGTTACTACTAGAGGAAGAATCCTTCTTGTTCTTGTTACTAGAATTGACTTGAGGCATGTAAGTGGATAAGAGTAAACGCTTAGCAATGTAAGAAGAACTTTTCTTGCGAAGATCATCATTGATTGCCTTTAAGAACTCATGCTCTTTCTCAAGATTGAGCTTCTCAAAATGTAATTTCTCATGAGTCCTTAAAAGTTCTTGATGATCTCCTAAGATAGTTTCATGAGCTAACTTAAGAGTGTTTAGTTCTTTAGTTAGAAACTCAATCTTCTCCTTATCATTGTCATTCGTTTTATCTTGATTAGCATGATTAATTGATGTTTCATCATAGTATTCAACACTAGAGTTGTCAACAAGTAAATCATCATCACCTAACAAGTCATCTTCATCACTATTGAAATCAACATACTCGGGGTGTGATACCTTTGGACCTTTTGCCATGAAGCATCTTCCATTCCTTCATTTGGTGAATCAAATATGTCGTAGGAGTTGGTTGACACAAGTGCTAGACCGGCAACACCTTCATCTTGAGTATATTCGGAGTCGGAGTGATAGCTTCTCTCGGAGTGATTGTCGGAGTCGAAGCCGGATACCCATTCACCAACATGAGCTTGATGTCTTCGTTTTGTGTAGCTCCTTGATGATTTGTCCTTCCTTTCCGAATCCTTGCTTCTCCGGGATGTTCTTCGTTCATAACGATCATCTTTACTCCTTCTCTCTCTTGACGGTGATTCTTCTCTTCTACTTCTTCTTTTTGGATAATCTTCTCTTCTCTTGTAGGATGTCGTACACTCATTGGAATAGTGTTTGGGTCTTCCACAATTGTAGCAGTTTCGCTCTCGACTAGAAGATCTTTTGTCATTGTAGGACCTTGACTTGGAACTTTTCTCTTTGCTTCTACTCTTGTAGAACTTGTTGAAGTTCTTCACCATTAGGCTCAATTCTTCATTGAAGGTTTGTTTCTCACTTCATGAAGTGGGAGCTTGACATGAGTCTTTGTAAGCACCACTTGACTTGTTATGGAGCTCCTCCTTATCCTAGTGTGACGTATCATGAGCAATAATTCTTCCAATGACTTCCATTGGCTTGAGATCTTTGTAATTTGGCATCATTTGGATAAATGTGCATACGGTATCATATTTTCCATCCAAGGCTCTTAGGATCTTCTTGATGATGAATTTGTCGGTCATCTCTTCACTACCTAAGCCGGCAATCTCATTTGTGATAAGAGCAAGCCTAGAGTACATTTCAGCGACACCTTCAGCATCCTTCATTTTGAACTTGTCAAGTTGACTTTGAAGAACATCCAACTTGGATTCCTTGACGGAGTCGGTACCTTTGTGCATATCAATCAAAGTATCCCAAATTTCCTTTGCTTTCTCAAGACGGCTGATTTTGTTGAATTCTTCGGGGCACAATCCGTTGAAGAGGATATCACAAGCTTGAGCATTGTATTGTAGCATCTTCAATTCTTCCGCGGTAGCTTCACGGTTCGGTTCTCTCCCATCAAAGAATTCACCTTGCAAGCCAATACACACAATAGCCCAAACGGCAGGGTTATGTCCAAGAATATGCATTTTCATCTTATGCTTCCAACTAGCAAAATTAGTGCCATCAAAGTAAGGACCTCTACGGTGGTAATTTCCCTCGCTAGACGCCATATTCTCCTAGGTTGTGAAACCAAAGCTATGACCAACAAAAGATATAGAAATCAAAGCAAATGGAGACCAAAGCTCTGATACCACTTGTAGGATCGAAAGTATGTCTAGAGGGGGTGATTAGACTACTTGACCAAATAAAAATCTAGCCTTTTCCCAATTCTAGTTCTTGGCAGATTTTAGCAATTTAGAACAAGTCAAACAATCTTAATACAATTCAAGCAAGCATGCAAAGATTATATGAGCAGTGGAAAGTAAAGCATGAAACTCGCAAGAATTTAAAGGGAAGGGTTTGGAGGATTCAAATGCAATTGGAGACACAGATGTTTTTGTCATGGTTCCGATAAGTGGTGCTATCGTACATCCACGTTGATGGAGACTTCAACCCACGAAGGGTAACGATTGCGCGAGCACACGGAGGGCTCCACTCACGAAGGGTCCACGAAGAAGCAACCATGCCTATCCCACCATGGCAATCGCCCACGAAGGACTTGCCTCACTAGTGGTAGATCTTCACGAAGTAGGCGATCTCCTTGCCCTTACAAACTCTTTGGTTCAACTCCACAATCTTGTCGGAGGCTCCCAAGTGACACCTAGCCAATCTAGGAGACACCACTCTCCAAGAAGTAAAAATGGTGTGTTACTCCTTGCTCTTATGCTTCAAATGATAGTTTCCCCAACACTCAACACTCTCGCAGGATTTGGATTTGGTGGAAGAAGATTTGAGTGGAAGAATCTTGGGGAAGGCTATAGATCAAGATTCATATGGTAGGAATGGAATATCTTGGTCTCAACACAAGTGTAGGTGGTTCTCTCTCAGAAAAAGTAAGTTGGAAGTGTAGGTTCATTCTGATGGCTTTCTCCATGAATGAAGAGGTGGTGGAGGGGTATATAAAGCCTCCACACAAAATCTAACCATTACACATAACTTTACAAACTCGGTGAGACCGAATGGTTAAACTCGGTCGGACCGATTCAACAAAGCTAGTGACCGTTAGGGTTTTCGGTGGGACTGACATGCAACTCGGTAGGACCGATATGATTAGGGTTAGGGCATAACATAATCTCGGTGGGACCGATTTTGGTAATAAGCTAACCAGAGAGTTGGTCAGGTAAACTCGGTGGGACCGATCACTCATTTCGGTGAGACCGAAACATTACGAAGGGAAAACAGAGAGTCTACATTGCAATCTCGGTGGGACCGATCGCTCATCTCGGTGAGACCGAAATGTTACGAAGGGAAACAGAGAGATTACAACCCCATCTCGGTGAGACCGAGATCCCTATCGGTGAGACCGATTTGCCTAGGGTTTGTGGCAGTGGCTATGACATTTCAAACTCGGTGGCGCCGGATAGGAAGAATCGGTGGGGCCGAGTTTGACTTTTGGTTTAGGTCATATGTGGATGTGAAAAAGTAGTTGAGGGTTTTGGAGCATATCACTAAGCATTTGAGCAAGAGCCTCATTAAGCAACACCTCATCCCTACTTGATAGTATTGGCTTTTCCTATAGACTCAATGTGATCTTGGATCACTAAAATGGAAAATGTAGAGTCTTGAGCTTTGAGCTTGAGCCAATCCTTTGTCCTTAGCATTATGAGGGGTCCACTTTTCTCATCCATGCCATGCCAATCCTTGAGCTTTCCTGAGATATTAATCTTGAAATAGCATTAGCTCAATGAGCTATATGTTGTTAGGAATTACCAAAACTACCTAGGGATAGTTGCACTTTCAATACCCAAATGCACAACTTTGATGTGGCACCGTGCTTTCAAACCAGAATCCCCACACGGAGCAAGGGTTAGTTGATGATACGTCCATTTTGCATCATGTTGTTATGTTAATATTTATTGCATTATGGGCTATTATTTCACATGATGGTACAATACATATGCATTTTCTCTCTTATTTTACAAGATTTACATGAAGAGGGAGAATGCCGGCAGCTGGAATTCTAGACCAGAAAGGAGAAAATCTGAGAGACCTATTCTGCATAACTCCAAATGTCCTTAAACTTTACGGAGAATTATTTTGGAATATATAAAAAATATTGGGTGAAGGAGTTACAGAAGGGGGCCCACTAGGAGGCCACAAGCATAGTGGGCACGCCCTACCCCCTAGGGCACACCCCGAGGGCTTGTCGACCCCCTGGCCATTGTCTGGTAACCAACTTCTTCTATATGAAGTGTTTTAACCTAGAAAAAAAATCAGAAGAGAGAATTCGGGACGAATCGCCGCCGTCTTGAGGCAAAAGCAGGGCAAAAGCAATCTACGGCTTCGGTGGAGCTATTCTACCAGGGAAACTTCCCTCCTGGAAGGGGAAATCGAAGCCATAGTCATCACCAACGATCCTCTCATTGAGGGAGGTTCATCAACATCTTTACTAGAACCATCTCCTCTCAAACCCTAGTTCATCTCTTGTATTCAACTTTATCCCAAAACTTCGTATTGGTACCTATGGGTTGCTAGTAGTGTTGGTTACTGCTTGTAGTTGATGCTAGTTGGTTTATTTGGTGGAAGATTGATACGTCTCCATCGTACTACTTTTCCTAACGCTTTCCTCTTGTTTTGGACTCTAGTTTACATGATTTGAGTGAAACTAACCCGGACTGACGCTGTTTTCAGCAGAATTGCCTATATGCGGTATTACTGCTTGTGAATCAAAATCCTGAAACCCAAGTTATTCCAGATGAGTGCACCATACCTACCTATATGCGGTATTACCCGGCCGTCCTAAGTAAATTTGCGTGTGCTACCTCAAAAAACTTCTAATAAATATCCTTTTTTTGTGTGCCTAGATTGTTCATAGAGTGACAGGATGTAGTCAATATCTTCCATGCTAAGTGGGTTATTCTCATGATGAGTGTTTATTCACTCGTCCTTGCACGATAGGGGTGTTAATAGGGATTCCCAGTCCTGAATTCAAATTGCAAATAATTAAACAAAACTCCCCCAGGATTGTTTTTGGTATGGACAGTACCATTGTTTCGGGCCAGCCGTGGAGTGTATTGTCAGTGGAGGGGGAGTAAATTTTACTTTTATCGCTTGGCAACCGCCACTAATGTGTTTACCATGGAAGATACCGATAACTAATGGTCGTGAAGTAAACAAGAAAGGTGCATTTCTCAAAATTTAATTTACCTTTGTTTTCAAAAGTTGAGCTCTGGCACCGCTGCAAATCACTGCTTTCCTCTGCGAAGGGATTATCTATTTACTTTTATGTTGTATCATCACCTTCTCAAATAAGCGCTAGAACCTGAGAGCACTATTGTCATCCTCATGCATTCTGTGTAGCTAATGTTGGGTACATCATGACTGGATCTTTTCTACCATGAATTACAATGTTTAGTCACTGCTTGAACTTTGGAGGTGCTGTGCAATTATGTTTTGCGGTGTCATAAAGGGCTAGTGAGATACCACTATTGTCATATTATATCATGGTAGTTTTGATAAAGTGTTGCCATTTGAGATATCTTATTAGTGCTCGCTAGTTGATTATGTAATTGATATGAGTTAATATAATTTTTAGGAGTTATTGTCGACATGGTTAGTCATGATCTTGGCTAAAAACCTGGGTGCTACTGAAGCTTATTTATGTAAACAAGAGCAAAAGTGTTCGTAAAAGTTTTACTTTTTCACTTTCAGTTTATCAATTGAATTGCTTGAGGACAAGCAAGGGTTTAAGCTTGGGGGAGTTGATATGTCTCCGTCGTATCTACTTTTCCTAACGCTTTTCCTCTTGTTTTTACTCTAATGTGCATGATTTGAATGAAACTAACCTGGACTGACACTGTTTTTAGGAGAACTACCATGGTGTTGTTTTTGTGCAGAAATAAAAGTTCTCAAATTGGAACAAAACTTTGCGAGGAATTGTTAAACAATAAAACATAATTTCTGGATCCAAGAACCACCGGAGGGGGCAACTGGGTGGGCACAACCCACCAGGACGCGCCCCCCTTCAGGCGCACCAAGGTGGGTTGTCCCACCTGGTGGCCCCGCATGCCTCAACCCTGATACTACAAAATCACATTTTTAGAGAAAAAAATTGAGGAGGAAGAATTATCACGTTTCATGAGATGGAGCCGCCGACACCTCCTGTTCTTCATTGGGAGGCCAGATCTGGAGTCTGTTTGGGCCTCCGGAGAGGGGGATCTTCGATCTATGTCATCACCAACCCTTTTCCATCGCCAATTCCATGATGCTCCCCACCGGGAGTGAGTAATTCCTTCGTAGGCTCGCTGGTCGGTGAGGAGTTGGATGAGATTCATCGTGTAATCGAGTTAGTTTTGTTAGTGCTTGATCCCTAGTATCCATTATGTTCTGATATTGATGTTGCTATGACTTTCCCATGCATAATGCTTGTCACTTTGGGCCCCAGTGCCATGATTTCAGATCTGAACCATTTATGTCATCGCCATTATATCGATGTTCTAGATCCGATCTTGCAAGTTATAGTCACCTACTACTTGTTATGATCCGGCAACCTCAGACTGACAGAAGCTGGGACACTTCCCGGTGATGACCGTAGTTTGAGGAGTTCATGTATTCACTATTTGTTAATGGTTTGTTCCGGTTCACTATTAAAAGGAGACCTTAGTATCCCTTAGTTTCCAATAGGACCCCGATGCCACGGGAGGGTAGGACAAAAGATGTCATGGAAGTTCTTTCCATAAGCACGTATGACTATATACGGAATACATGCCTGAATTATATTTATGAACTGGAGCTAGTGTTGTATCGCCATAGGTCATGACAATTATATGATGAATATCATCCAATGAATTCACCGATCCAATGCCTACGAATTTCCCTTATATTTTTTATGCTAAGTTACTACTACTACTGTTGTTGTTACACTGGCTATAAAATCATTGCTATCACTGTTACTGTTACTATTGCTGTTGCTACTACTGTCAAAACTATTATACTACTTTTCTACTAATCACTTTGCTGCAGATAATTGATCTCTAGGTGTGGTTGAATTGACAACTCAGCTACTAATACTTGCAAATATTCTTTGGCTCCGCCTATGTCGAATCAATAAATTTGGGTTGAATACTCTACCCTCGGAAACTGTTGTGATCCCCTATACTTGTGGGTTATCAAGACCTTTTTCTAGCACCGTTGCCGGGGAGCATATCAATATTTGTTGAGTCACTTGGGATTATTATCAAATTATCACTATGAAGAATCTGAAGGATGCTAAGACTAAGATTTTCCCCTCCAAGACAAGGGGAGGTGAGGACTTGCCATCTAGCTGTGCACTTGATTCACCTTCTATTATAAGTAGACTTGCAACGCCACCACATGCTATTAATCCAGATATCTCACAAGTTATTGATGATGCTACTTCTGCTATGAATGATATTTATGATGATGCTAGTACCATGCTTGATGATAATGTGCCACTTAGTGAATTTCTTGATTAGCAACTTGCTAGAACTAAAGCTTTTGAAAATGCTGAAACTGATGAAGAGCTTGAAACTGAAAATCTTGAAACACATATTAGAACTAGTTCTCCTAGATATGAATTGCATAAGATACCGGAAGGTTATGTTATGGATGAGGAGACAACTAGACAATTTCTTGCTTGCAATGATAGGGATGATCACAAGAAATTATTATGCAAACTGAAAGAAAAATCTTTGAATCCTAGTACGAAATGTGATCCTAAGTTTGCTACTTCACCTATCTTCGTAGATGAAAGGGATTATGAATTCTCTATCGATCCAGAGTTAATTACTTTGGTTGAATCTTATGCTAAGACTTCGTATAATACTCTTGCTCCTGATTGTGTGTGTAGTCCCCAGGATATGATTTATTACTTCTCTAAAAAATATTTTCCTTCTCATAAGAAACAAGCTTCCTTACAAGAAATATTTAACTTTGTGCAAATTGAAAAAGAGAGTCTCCCACAAGCTTGGGGGAGGCTTCTCCAATTGCTTAATGCTTTGCCTGATCATCCTCTTAAGAAAAATGAACTACTTGATATCTTCTATAATGGACTAATTGATGCTTCTAGAGATTTCTTAGATAGTTGTGCTGGTTGTGGTTTCAGGGAATGAACTGTTGAACAAGCTGAATAATTATTAAATATCATTTTGAAAAATTATGATGATTGGACTCTTCCCGAACCACCGCTCATACCTACTCCAAAGAAGAGGGGTATCTTATATCTCAGTCCTGAAGATATGCAAGAGGCAAAAAAATCTATGAAGGAAAAAGATATTAAAGACGAGGATGTGAAAAATTTACCTCCTGTTGATGAAATACATGGGCTTGATACACCACCACCACCTAAGGTGGTAGAGGTAAATTCTTTAATGAAATTCAATGACAATGACAATCCTTATAATATGCATCCTAGTCAATGCCTTTATGAGTTTGACAATATACATTAGAAAGCAAGATCACTTGAATGCAAATGTTATGAAACAATTGAAATACAGTTCTGATATGATTGCTCGCTTGAGTGACTTGCTATTTAGAATTACCAATGATGTTAGAGGTGTAGGAAAACATGCCTCTATGGTTCAAACTCAACTAGAACAAGTTGCTAAATCTCAAAGAGAATTGCTTGATGAAATGAACAATAATATCAATGATCATGTTGTTAGAGTAATGACTAGAGGAGGTAGAATGACTCAGGAACCACTTTATCCTGAGGGACAGCCAAAAGGAATTGAACAAGACTCTCCAAGAGTTAACACTGATGCACCTAGTCCTTCTAAAAAGGAAAATAAGAAGAAAAATGATAGTACTTTGCATGCCTCTAGTGAACCTGAAGTAGAAATCCTCCTGATAATGATAATGAAGTCTCTATCTCTATTGCTGAAACTCAATCTGGTAATGAACATTTACCTTCTGATAATGAAAAGGTTAATGATGAGGTTCATGAATACACTAAAACAAATAATAAAGAACCAGACAATGATATTGAGATAGAACCAACAGTTGATCTTGATAACCCACAACCCAAGAATAAAAGATATGATAAAAGGGACTTTGTTGCTAGAAAATGTAGTAAGGAAAGAGAACCATGGGTTAAAAAACCTATGCCCTTTCCACCTAAGTCAACTAAGAAGAAAGCTGATGAAGAATTTGAATGCTTTACTAAAATGCTTAGGCCAGTCTTTTTGCATACCCACTTGATTGATATCTTAAAAATGGACCATTATGCAAAGTACATGAAAGACATCATCACCAACAAGAGAAAAACACTGGAAGTCGAAATCTCCACCATGCTTGCTAATTATTCTTTTAAGGATGGAGTACCTAAAAAACTTGGAGATCTGGGAATACCAACTATACCTTGCTCCATTAAGAGAAACTATGTGAAAACTGCTTTATGTGATTTAGGAGCTGGTGTTAGTGTTATGCCTTTCTCTTTATATAAAAGACTTGATTTGAATGAACTCACGCCTACTGAAATATCTTTGTAAATGGCTGAAAAATAAACTGCCATACCTATCGGTATTTGTGAGGATCTGTGAGGGAGTCTTGGACTAAGGGGTCCTCGGGCATCAGGTATGTTGTCCATGGGACAGACTGATGGGCTGTGAAGATACGAAGACCAAAGAATGAAACCGTGTCTGGATAGGACTCTCCTTCGTGTGGAAGGCAAGCTTGGCGACGGAATATGTAGATTCCTTTCTTTGTAACCGACCTTGTGTAACCCTAGATCCTCCCGGTGTCTATATAAACTGGAGGACATAGTCCGGAGAGGGAGAGATTCATTATCATAGCCATACAAGCTAGACCCCTAGGGTTTAGCCATTATGATCTTGAGGTAGATCAACTCTTGTAATACTCATATTCATCAATATCAATCAAGCATGACGTAGGGTATTACCTCCATAGAGAGGGCCCGAACCTGGGTAAACATCGTGTCCCTTGTCTCCTGTTACCATTGACCTTAGATGCACAGCTCGGGACCCCCTACCCGAGATCTGCCGGTTTTTACACCGACATTGGTGCTTTCATTGAGAGTTCCACTGTGCAGTCGCCAAAAGGTTTGATGGCCCCTTCAATCATCAATAATGACGTTGTCCAAGGAGAAATCTTCCTCCCTGGACAAATCTTTGTGTTCGGCGGCTTCGCATTGCGGGCCAATTCGCTTGGCCATCTGGAGCAGATCGAAATCTATGCCCCTGGACATCAGGTCAGATTTGGGAGCTTGAACTACGTTGCGGACCTCCGTGGGGACTTGATCTTCGCCGGGTTCGAGGCCGCGGTAGCTGCTCCCGGTCACCCTGATGATCATGACCTAAATTTGTCATCTGGCCGCATCCAGGAGATTGCTCCTGTAACCGCTCTGGCTCTAGATCTGGAGCAAGCCGTGCCATCCAAGGACGGCAGGATCAACCCAACCACGTAGGCCACAGATTCCACGGTGTTGGAGCCGCACATAGACTTAACCTCTCACGATGTTTTTGTCAGCAGAACTCCGGACTCGTCTCCGGCCGTAAGTTCCGAACCATGTGAGTCCGCGGACGCCGAGCTTGATCATTTGACGATCTTCGAATTCAGCGCCGTAGACATCTTCCAGCACTCGCCTTTGGGCAATGTGCTAAACTCATTAAAAAACATGTCCTTGGCGGAGGATTCACAACTGAACTATATCCGGATCGAACTAGGGGCTCACGGTGGAAAATTTTGCTTCCCACCCGCCACCCACTTCATAGCCATAGTCGAGGATTTGACCGAAGAACTTGATTACGACTTGGAGGAAAATGACGGTATGGACGACGATGCCGGAGAAGAAGAGGCCCAGAACCCTCCGTTCACCGGACACTGGACGGCCACTTCCTCGTATGGTGTATACATGGTGGATGCACCAAAGGAGAACAGCGGCGAGGACAAGGAAGATCCAGCTGAGGATAAACCTTCTGAAATACAGTCCAAGCGCCAGCGTCAGCGGCGCCGCTCTAAGTCACGCCGCTGTAAAGACAGCAACACCGGCACAGGAGAAGATAACACTCCAGAAGGTGCCGAAGACAACGAAGACCCCGTTGATACAGCTAATGAACAAGATGAATGGGAAGATGCGCAAGGTAGTCCTAGTAAACAGGCCATGCACAAAGATTCGGAGGACGATAATTACCTTCTGCTCTCTGAGGACGAGGTTAGCCTCGGCAATGAGGATTTCATCTTGCATGAGGAACCTCTTGAGCAGGAGTGCTTCAAAGCGCCAGCTAATAGCCATGGCAAGGAGCCTGAAAAAGAAGCAACAGTAGCTTCAAGCTGACCATGATCTGCTCAATGATAAATGGACCGATGTCCTAGCAGCCAAAGAATACGGCCTCAAGCGCCCAACCAAAAGCTATCCAAAGCGCAAATTGCTACCTCAGTTTGACGAGGAGGTGCCGGAATACATAGCTCCTTCGTATAGTGCGGCTGACCGACCATCACGTGGTCGAGACAGAACGGCAACTCACGCCGAACACCAGCCAGCCCCGCCTCAGCACACAGGTAGAGGTAAAATAGCCCACGGTCATACATATGACCTCCGGCAAAACCTGAACAATAAAGCAGGACATACTAGATCAATCTACGGATCGCGAGGACGTGCCTCGACACACGACGACAACCACATATTCGGACGTGACAAACATAGTCACGCGGGGGCTGAAAACCGCAGATGGAGTCCATGGGAGCTACATTGCGATATGGCCCAATATAGAGGCGCCGCACACCCTCATTACTTCACTGATGAGGTCCTGGATCATGAATTCCCAGAGGGGTTCAAACCCGTGAAAATAGATTCATATCATGGAACCACAGACCCCGTGGTGTGGATCCAAGACTTTATTTTCCACATTCATATGGCCTGCGGCGATGATCTCCACGCCATCAAATATCGCCCTTTAAAACTCAAGGGGCCAGCTCGGCACTGGCTCAACAGTCTGCCTGCAAATTCTATTTGCAGCTGGGAGGACTTGGAAGAGACCTTACTCGATAACCTCCAAGGTACATATGTTCGACCTCCGGACGCTGATGACTTAAGCCATATAGTTCAACAACCTGGAGAGTCCACCAGGAAATTCTGGACTAGGTTCTTAACTAAAAGGAACCAAATCGTTGATTGTCCGGATGCCGAAGCCCTAGCATCCTTCAAACACAGCATCCGCGACGAATGGCTCACTCGCCACCTCGGCCAAGAAAAGCCAAAATCCATGGCAGCCCTCACGGCACTCATGACTCACTTTTGTGCGGGCGAGGACAGTTGGTTGTCCCATAGCAAAAACAATGCAAGCGACACCGGCACCCCGTAAGCTAAAACTAGCAAAGACAAGTCTCGACGCAACAGATACAAGCGTCGAAACAACAGTGATAACAACAAGGACACGACAGTCAATGCCAGATTCAGGGGCTCTAAGTCTAGTCAGTGGACGAAGCCGTTCCAAAATAAAAATTCAGGCCCATCCAGTTTGGACCGCATACTTGATCGTCCGTGCCAGATTCATGGCACCCTAAACAAGCCACCCAATCATACAAATAGAGATTGCTGGGTTTTTAAATAGGCTGGCAAATTAAATGCCGACAACAGGGAAAAGGGACCACACAGCGAGGACGATGACGATGAGCCCCAGCAACCGAACACAGGGGGACAGAAGAAGTTTCCCCCACATCCCCAAGAGCGAGCGCAAGCTTGCACTCAGGGACGTCTACGCGATAGAGCCAGTTGCCCCAATATATAATACAAGGTCGTCATGCCCGATCACTTTAGATCACCGGGATCATCCGACCAGTATCCGTCACTGTGGCTTAGCCGCACTGGTCCTAGAACCAATAATTGATGGGTTCCACCTGACTCACGTCCATATGGATGGAGGTAGCCGCCTCAATATGCTCTATTAGGATACAGTGCGAAAATAGGCATTAACCCATCTTGGATCAAGCCCACCAGGACTACCTTCAAAGGAGTCATACCAGGTGTAGAGGCGCACTGTACGGGCTCAATCACACTAGAGGTTGTCTTCGGATCTTCGGACAACTTCCGAAGCGAGGAGCTAATCTTCGATATCGTCCCCTTCCGCAGTGGCTATCACACACTGCTCGGACGAACTGCGTTCGCTCGATTTAACGTAGTACCACACTATGCTTATCTCAAGCTCAAGATGCTCAGTCCACGTGGCATCATAACGTTCAATGGAAATACGGAACGCTCCCTCCATAGAGATGAGTACATAGCTGCCATAGCAGCAGAAGTACAGAGAGGCCTTCTCAAGCAGAACCTTAATTCGGCTGCCGAGCCCACGGACACCATTAAGAAGGTCTGAACTACTCTGCAGCAGGAGAGCTCGGCTCGTCAGGAGTTCGACTAGCAATCCAGCCTCCGTCTCAGCCCCGATCAAGTGGTGGCATTCGTGTCGCGCGTACATAACTACACACTCAAAATCCATGGGTATCGACGGAGGCATAGCTAGCTTGTGGTCCACAATATGGCTCAACCGACATCGGATAGACACACACTTTCACTTTTACATTTTTCCTTTTCAGGTCTCAATCCCACAGGTACCATCTGGTGGTCGGGTCATCGGTCCTCTTGAAGGATAAACACACCAAGACGACGAGAAACGCAGACATATGGGGGACTTTTTAGGTGATTCCGTAAACGATAACTCTACCTGTTTTTCAGGACCCACATGTAGCTCTCCTTTGGTTTCGACATGTCAAATAGCCTGTTGCTTATCCCACTACCTGTATCAATGCGTCTTGATGTACTAATTAAATTACAATGAGAATTGTTTGCGGCTGCAGCTTTAGGGCCCCAACTTTTTACCTTTGTACCTTTTCTGTTTTCTTTCTCTTTTTCAGCTCCCCTATGGGTAATCCTATCAGGTAGCACCTGTAAACTTTGGTATGCTTGATGTTTGCCAGGGGCTTCATAGCACCCCACATTAGGGCAAAAGTTAGAAAACTTTTTATATGTATAGTTTGGCACCCCAAATTTAGCATTATATGCATTGGCTCTGAATCATGTCTTTGGTCAATAGTTGGGTTGCCCAGCTCCTGTGCTTGCTACCTTACATTCCGCTATATCGGCTAAGGTAGTAAAGGGAGAACTACTGCAATTGTGCCTTGGTTTATCCAAAGGAGCACCTTAGTAGAGAAAGCCGAAAACTGACTGTCATGATGCGGCGAGAGCCGGGTAGCTGTTCGAAGGTTGCAAATCGTTGGAGATTTCTTCCGCATTACGCGAAGGATTGGTACTTGCCGATCAGACGCTTATAGCACTCTGGTTCAGATACTAGGGGCTGCACCCATGTTTTTATTGTCGCACTCCTATGGCTAAGTGAGGGTGTTACAGCCGCATAGTATGGTTGCCTGGTTCGTTGCGCTAAACAACTCCTTCAAGGACCATCTAATTGGATCAAGATTGTTTAGATTCCATCCCGAACACCCCCGTACTACCTACGTGGGGGCAGAAGCCGATGACTGGTTAACCCTCGGATTTCATACAACACGGCCGCATAGGAAGTAAAAATTTAAAAACATAATAAGTATTATATTGGATAAACTCTTTGTTTCATCGTATAGCAGAGGGAGCTCGCATACATTCATTCAAAGATAGTGTCTTTCGCAGAGTGATCCGCAACAATGCGGGATCCCTCTAGGACACCATCAAAATACAACTCGGGTCGGTGGTGCTCCTTGCCGTCATGTGGCCCCTCGGTCATTAGCTTCTTGGCATCCATCTTCGCCCAGTGCATTTTGACACGGGCAAAGGCCATCTGTGCACCTTCGATACAGATCGACCGCTTTATAACCTCAAGCAAGGGGCAGGCATCAACAAGCCGCTTCACAAGTCCGAAGTAGCTGCTAGGTATCAGTGCGGCAGGCCATATTCAGACTATCAGCTCCTTCATGGCTAGCTCGGCCGCCTTGTGCAGCTCGACCAGCTATTTCAGCTGGTCGCTGAAGGACACCGGATGTTCGAGTCCAAGATATTGAGACCAGAATAGCTTCTTTGTAGAACTCCCTTCCTCGGCTCGATAGAACCCGGCAGAGTCTGATATGTTGCACGGCAAATCCGTAAACGCCCCTGGAGAGCTCCAAATTCGGGTAAGTAAAAGGAATGCTTCCTTCACAGACTTGCTTTGCATAATGAAAGCCTTACCCGCTGTGATCTTCCGGGCCGCCTGGATTTATTGAAGGGCGCTCTGGGCTTCGGCTCGACCCTCCTACGTGCTCTGTAGAGCCTTCGCAAGTTCGGACGCTTGCTCTTAGAATCACGCTCCAAGGATTGGCAGTTCTTGACGGCGTCCTGGAGCTCTTGTTGAAACTCGCCGACCCAGGCCTCGTGCTTCTCGCACGCGGGGCGTTCCTTGGCCACTTTGTCATCGTCCTTCTCTACTACCTTCTTGAGGGCCGCCACCTCGGTCGTGGCCCCTAATAAAGTTCATGGCACTTTAGTCAGCACAAACCATTCCTCCTTCCTAAACATACACGCAGGTTACTGCATACCTTTGCTGTCCTGCAGCTGCTTCTTCACGAGGTTCTGCTTCAGTCTGGAGACCTCCACAGTGTGAGCGGCAGCAGCCAGCAGCGACGCCTGCTTATTCACATAGACATACTTTGTTAGACTCCTGCGAAAATTATTTTGATCCCCTATTCGGCTTTTCCTTTCCGGACACCGAACAGAGCATCAGGGGATACTGTCCACATTGTGATACTTTTTATACAATTGTTACCTCAAAGCTTGTTAAAAGGCTAGTGCAGGCCTCGGTCAGTCCACTTTTGGCGGACTGAACCTTCTCGATCACTGTGCCCATAAGGACAATGTGTTCATCCAGAATGGAGGAGCCTCGCAGCGCTTCCCCCAGATTGTCCGGTGCCTCTGGTTGGACAGAGGCCATCGTTGGAATAGGCACACCTCCTCCTTTCAGGGAAGGCCGTTCACTGGACTCCGGAGCAGTGTAGGTCTCCGGAATGGTATCCGACTTAGGGCCGAAGAGAACTTGGCCCCCACTGCCAGTCCCCATGGGGGCTTTCCCCCCATATGTCCGATTGCCGAGGAGTCATCCTGCGGCGCCACCTTAACGATTTCTGGAATCTCCCCCGGGTTTGGGAAGATCCTTTGGGACGCCACCTCGTCATCACCCTTGGGTGAGGCAGAATGAGCGGGCGTCGGAGACATGCTAGCCATCTCCTTTGAGTCTGGCGACTCCTCTGTCGAGGACTGCAGGGAGCCGTCGCGGGGCGGACTGTAATGTCATAGTTTAAACATATTAATATTATAAACTGGAAAGGCCAGATATTGGGAGGTGCATAGGGTTTTGGTACTTACGAGGCAACCCGAGGCTTGGTCCAGGGCATTCGCTCCGGACTGCTTTCGACATCCCATGCGGAGTTATCCATAAGGGAGCCCTTCCCCCTCTTGGGCGCCTTCGCCTCCAGATTCGTGGAGGCCTCTCTTTTCTTCTTTCCGCCCTCCGGGGGGAAGCCGCCTTCTTCTTCCTCCTCGCCGTCGTCTTCGACGACCAAAGAGTCCGTCTCGTCATCGGACGACATGTCCGCAGCACCCTTTCAGCGAAGGCCACTCCTGCTCCCTTTGGCCGTCTTCTTGGCCTTCTTCTCTGACACATCATAAGGCGCCGGAAATAGTATCTTCATTAGGAGTTGGGTTTCCTCATCTTCAGGAAGTAGAGCTAGACAATTAATTCGCCCCGCTATGTCGATCCAGGCCTGAAAATTGATACGAATGCTTAGACTCCTTCCCAAAATATGCTAGTAAAGGCTATACCTTGAATACATGAAAGAACTTACCAAATTGGTCTGACACTTTAAGTTGGGCCCATGATCTTCGATCGTGGGCGGTGTTGTCTTGCCGGCCTTGAAGAGCACTTTCCAGATATCTTCATGTGTTGTGCCGAAGAGCTCTAGTAGCGTCTGGTGCTTGGCCGGATCGAACTCCCACAAATAGCAAGTCCGATGTTGGCATGGAAGGATCCGGCGAATGAGCATAACCTGGATCACGTTGAAGAGTCCGATCCTCTTGGTTATCATGTTCTAAACGCATGTCTGGAGCCCAGTCAGCTCGCTCGAAGAGCCCCAGGCAAGGCCCTTCTCTTGATAGGAGGTGAGCCACAGTGGAGCTCCGGATCGAAATTCGGGGGCCGCCGCCCAGTTGGTGTCGCGCGGCTCGGTGATGTAGAACCACCCCGATTGCCACCCCTTCACCGTCTCCACAAAGGAGCCTTCGGTCCATGTAACGTTGGGCATCTTGCCCACCATGGCGCCTGCGCACTCTGCTGGTTGGCCTCTCACCACCTTTGGCTTTACATTGAAAGTCGTGAGCCATAGGCCGAAGTGAGGTGAGATACGGAGGAAGGCCTCGCAAATGACTATAAATGCTGAGATGTTGAGGACAAAGTTGGCGGCTAGATCATGGAAGTCTAGACCATAGTAAAACATCAGTTCGCGGACAAACGGGTGGAGAGGGAATCCCAACCCATAGACGAAATGTGCGAGAAACACAACCCTCTCATGGGGCTTCAGGGTAGGGACGATCTGTCCTTCGGCCGGGAGACGGTGAATGATCTCCTTGGCAAGGTATCCAGCATCTCGAAGCTCCTTGATGTCTTTCTTCTTAACAGAAGAAGCCATCCACTTGCCACCTGCTCTAGATCCGGACATAGTTGGAGTGTTTTCTCCCGCAAGGGAAGCTAGGGCTTGGGCGCTGGAGCTCTAGAATCGATGGGCAGGGGAAGGAGAAGGCAGGGTGAGTGAGGACGAATCCTTATCCCCTTATAAAGGCTGCGAATATCAAATGCCTCCCTGCTCGCCTTAAAACTCGCCTGCTCCCAAGGGCTGTATAAATGACACGTTTGGGTTACCCATGCCCATATTGATGAGAATCCTGTGATAAGGGGGAACGACCTCTGCTTCGACAAGATGTTTCAATGACAACTGCGTCTCGAAACATGCAGTGGCAGGCAAAAAAACGGTTCGAAATTATGACCGGATGGACGTGATGTCATGTTGTAAAAGTTGTCACCAGATTGGACTCGTGTATTATTATGTTCTCTCTACGGTTGTGTGTGGTGTCTGATATAGGTCCATACACGATCAATTCATCCGAAGACTATTTTGGAGTTCGGAAGGAGCAACCCGCCTTGCAATGCCGAAGACAGCACTACGCGACGGATACCTTGTCATTGAAGCCATGTTCAGGGGCTACTAAGGGAGTCCTAGACTAAGGGGTCCTGGGGCGTCCTGGACTAAGGGGTCCTGGGGCGTCCGGACTGATGGGCTGTGAAGATACGAAGACCGAAGACTGTACCCGTGTCCGGATAGGACTCTCCTTGGTGTGGAAGGCAAGCTTGGCGACATAATATGTAGATTCCTTTATTTGTAACTGACCTTGTGTAACCGTAGATCCTCCCGGTGTCTATATAAACCAGAGGACTTAGTCTGAAGAGGGAGAGATTCATTATCATAGCCATACAAACTAGACCTCTAGGGTTTAGCCATTACGATATCAAGGTAGATCAACTCTTGTAATACTCATATTCATCAATATCAATCGAGCAGGACGTAGGGTATTACCTCCATAGAGAGGGCCCGAACTTGGGTAAACATCGTGTCCATTGTCTCCCGTTACCATCGACCTTAGACGCACAGTTCGGGACCCCCTACCCGAGATCCACCGGTTTTGACAACGACAATGTGCCCGTTGTTGTTGCTAATGTTACTATCTTAACTGACTTTGTTATACTTGAAGTGCCCGAGGACGACAACATGTCGATTATCCTTGGTAGACCCTTTTTGAATACTACAGAGGCTATTGTTGATTCTAAAAAAGCAAGTTCACTTTTTTGACAGAAAGACTGTAAGGGAACCCCCTATAGTATAATTGGTGCAACAAACCCAAATTGCAGGTACCATGCCTTGTACCTGGGTGGGTGGGAAGGCATCAAACCCTTCCTACCAATAGGCTGTGCCTTTGTCTACAAGCAAGTTTGCTTTTCATATAAATGGTAATGAGCACACGTTGCACTTCCCGAAGAAACAATTCCAAGTGAATGGTATTAATGTTATTGAAAAATCTCCAACAATCACTATTGGAAGTTTTCAACTACCTCTACCTATTACCAAAAAGAAATATGAAATTCTTATTGTTGGGGACATTCATATCCCCGTTGAGGTAACTTAGTGATTTACGAAAGTTCTTTGGTTTCATGCTAATCGAAAGTGGTTGTTAATAAGACTTGATCAACCTTATTAATGGATCATTTTTCAGAGGTATGAAGTTGATGAATTTAGTAAGCACTACCATCTAACCCTACCTCTTGTTTTATGTTTTTATTAGTTAAATAAAATAAGATGCCATGTTTTTTCTGTTTTCTGAATTTCTTGTGCAATAAAAAATGACCCAAAAATAAAAGTTCTCAGAATGCTCTAAAAATTTGATACGATTTTTTCTGAATGTTTCTGAATTTTCGATGCAAATAAAATCAGAGAGGGGTGTACCAGGTGGGCAAAACCCACCTGGGTGCGCCAGCACCCCCAGCCGAGCCCTAGTGGGTTGTGGCCCCCACGTGGGCCCCTCACTTATCTCTTTAGCCCATGTCTCCTCTTGCCTCTAGTAAAAATTCACCATTGCTCTCTCCCTCTCTCGTGTTCTTGCTCTCAAACCCACGGATTTCGATCTCTTTGCTCGAAGCTCCATTTCTGAAATTGTCTCGGGCGATTGTTGCTTGGTATGTGACTCCTCCATTAGTCCAATTAGTTTTTGCTTTAATGGTTTATATTTTGAATAATTAGTTACTCTTGGTGCTGTTGCAGTTGAGCTTGCATTTAGAATTCTTAGAGTTCTAAGTAGTTGGAATGCTTGATATGGCCTCTATGCATCCCTACGAGTAGTACTATCAATCCTGTGAAGTTTGGCTAAGGAAAATTTGGTGGACTAAAAATTTCAGAATTTTTTTCATAGGAAGAAGATGAGTATCTTTAGGAAGTTCGCTTCTAAGAAGAACTCCATGGGAGTTATTGGGGAGTCCTTTGACAATGACCTCCACACCCTGAGAATGGCGGAGGTACGGTCGTGCAAATGGCCATACAACCCATTCATGGATGGATCTGGAATCCGTCAAGAGTTTGCACAATATGCTTCTAATGCCGGCCTCCCCAACTTCGTTGCAACTGAGTGTGAACAATATCATCTCCTCAGAAATTCCTTTGTGCAAAGTTTTCATTTCATAAGTAGGAATAATCCTCGTGAGGTGCAATTTAATTTATATGCTGAAACCCGTCAGATACCACACACTGAATTTTGTGACATATGCTTGATCCCTTTTGACGGGGAATTAAGAGAGCAAACACCTGCAGAGTTTGATGGTTTTTACCGCACTCTGACAGTGCATGATGAGAGAGGGGTGTCAGGTGTCGCCCCCACTAACTTACACTTTCCTGATGCCATCATTTTGCTCTATTCATTACGGAGTGTTTGCTTGCTAGAGATAAGGTAGGGGCACTCAGTGCCCCAGACTTCGCTGTTTTACGCCGTGCACTTTACGGCGACAACACTTATAGCTTGAGAGCTATTGTGGCATGTGGTACGTCTCCAACGTCTCTATAATTTTTATTGTTCCATGCTACTATATTATCTATTTTGGATGTTTTATATGCATTAATATGCTATTTTATATTATTTTTGGGACAAATCTATTAACCTCGAGCCCAGTGCCAGATTTTGTTTATTCCTTGTTTTTGAGCTTCACAGAAAAGGAATACCAAACGGAATAAAACCTTCGCGATGATTTTTCTTGACCAGAAGACACCCAGGAGACGTGGAGATCAAGTCAGAAGAGCCACGAGGCGGCCGCAAGGGGGGAGGGTGCGCCTATGGGGTAGGTCGTGCCCCCTACCTTGTGGGCCCCTCATGACTCCACTAACCTAATTATGCCTCCTATATATTCACATATATTCCCAAACCACGCGAGGCATCCACGAAAACACTTTTGCATCGCACAACCTTCCATTCCTGTGAGATCCCATCTTGGGGCCTTTTACGGCATCCTATCGGAGGGGGATTAAATCACAGAGGGCTTCTACATCAACTCTATTGCCCTTCCGATGAAGTGTGAGTAGTTTACCTCAGACCTACGGGTCCATCACTTGTAGCTAGATGCCTTCTTCTCTCTCTTTGATTCTCAATACCATGTTCTCCTCGATGTTCTTCGAGATCTATTTGATGTAAACTTCTTTTTGGTGTGCTTGTCTAGATCTGATGAATTGTGGATTTATGATCAGCTTATTTATGAATATTATTTGAATATTCTATGTATTCTTTTATGCATGATTTGATATGTTTGTAATTCTCTTTGAACTATTGGTTTGGTTTGGCCAACTAGATTGGTTTTTCTTGCAATGGGAGAAGTGCTTAGCTTTGGGTTCAATCTTGTAGCGTCCTTTCCCAGTCACAGTAGGGGTAGCAAGGCACATATTTTATTGTTGCCATCAAGGATAAAAAGATGTATGGAATAATAGTAGTAGATGCAGGCAGGAGTCGGGCTACTTGACACAAACATGATGCCTATATTTCATAAAGATTTCCTTAGATATCACCATGACTTTGCGCTTTTCTATCAATTGCTCGATAGTAATTTGTTTACCCACCATATTATTTGCTATCTCGAGAGAAGCCTCTAGTGAAACATATGGATCCTGGGTCTATTTTCCATCATATATGTTTCTGATCTACTACTTTGCAATATTTTACTCTCCGATCAATAAACCAAAAAACACAAAATATTTACTTTACCTTTTATTTACATTCATCTATGTCTATCAGATCTCACTTTTGCAACTAACTTTGAAGGGATTGACAACCCCTTTATCGCGTAGGGTGCAAGTTATTTGATTGTTTGTGCATGTATTGGTGATTTGTGCTATGTCTCCTACTGGATTGATACCTTGGTTCTCTAACTAAGTGAAATACTTATCTCTACTTTGCTGCATCACCCTTTCCTCTCCAAGGGAAAATCCAATGCAAGCAGGAAGAATTTCGGGCACTGTTGCCGCGGAGATCTTCCCCAAGTCAAGACATACCAAGTACCCATCATACACTCTATCTCTTGCATTACATTATTCGTCATTTGCCTCGCGTTGTCCTCTCCCCCACTTCTAAAATGATTTTCGAAAAGATTTGCCTTTTTCTTCGTCCTTCTTTAGTTCGTCTTTTCGTTTGCCTTTATGTCTTACTTGGCTTGTTTGCTTGTTTGGTTGGAATAATTGTGTATTTATTGAAAATCAGAAACCAAAGAGTTTATGGATCCTCATCCACTTGCTAATCTTTTTAAGAGATCCAATTATGTTGAACCAATTGCTCGTGAGTTATGTGCACTAGATTATCTTTATGAAGTTTTGCTTGAAATTCGTGAATCTGAAAATTGTGATGAAGAAATTTATGAAGTGATTCACGATAGTTCCTTGGATAAAAAGCATGATTGCAATGGTTCTACAATAAATTCTATTAATGTTACTTGTGCTAATAATATCCAAAACCCTATGCTTGGGGATGCTAATTTTGCTATGTCCACTACTTATTGTAATGATCATGATTGGGGTGATTCTTCTTATGATCTTGAAAATTTATTTAAGCCTCATGATGAATATGTTTTCTATAATATTGAAAGTCAGTTTGGAAGAGTGTCAACTTTAGGAAATAATGATCCCACTACTTTGGAGTTTGATCAATCTTGTGATTTTTTTATAAAAGTTTGTTTGCAGAGGTCATGACTTTATCTGATCATAATCCCACTATTTTGGCAGAGTGTCAACTTTGCATGCATGTGGATTATGTAGAAAATATTTTATGTGATAATTATATTGTTGAATTTGATTATGATCCTACATGTAATTATTATGAGAGAGGGAAATATGGTTGTGGAAATCTTCATGTTACTAAATTACCTCTCGTTATGTTGAGATTGTTATTGTTTCTTTCTTCTTCTTTCAATATGCTAGGATTTTCTTGCCTTGATAATTTGTTTGCCAATAAGAATCCTATGCATAGGAAGTATGTTAGACTTAGATGTGTTATTGTGTTTTAATTAGTGTTTTTGCCAAGTAAGACCTTTGGGATGGCTTACAGTGATAGTTGTTTTGATCTTGCTGAAAAAACAGAAACTTTTGCACGCAGGAAAACAATTTTAATTTTTTACGGAAGCATGATTTTGATACAATTATTTATGAAAAAGATTGGTATACAAATTTCCCAGTTTTTCCTATTTTTCATAATTTTTGGAGTTACATAAGTATTCCATAGTTACATATTACTACAAACTATTCTGTTTTTGACAGATTCTGTTTTCTATGTGTTGTTTGCTTATTTCGATGAATCTACGGGTAGTATCAGGGGGTATGAACCATGGAAAAGTGGGAATACATTAGATATTAAACCAATATAAATAAATAATGAGTTCACAACAGTACCAAAAGTGGTGATTTATTTTCTTATACTAACGGAGCTTATGAGATTTTATGTTGAGTTTTGTGTTGTGAAGTTTTCAAGTTTAGGGTAAGGATTTGATGGACTATGGAATAAGGAGTGATAAGAGCCTAAGATTGGTGATTCCCAAGGCACCCCAAGGTAATATTCAATGACAACCAAGGTCCTAAGCTTGGGGATGCCCCGGAAGGCATCCCCTCTTTTGTCTTCGTCTATCGATAACTTTACTTGAGGCTATATTTTTATTCACCACATGATATGTGTTTTGCTTCGAGCGTCTTGTTTGATATGAGTCTTTAGTTTTTATTTTTCCAGATAATCCTTGATGTACACACCTTATGAGAGGGACACGCATGAATCATGATTTATCAGGATACTCTATGTGCTTCACTTATATCTTTTGAGCTAGGGAATTTTGCTCTAGTGCTTCACTTATATCTTTTTAGAGCGCTGCAGTGGCTTTATATTATAGAAATTGTTGAACTCTCATAATTCACTTGTATTATTTTGAGAGACCTTTTAAACAGCATGGTAATTTTCTTCGGTTATAAATTTTGTCCTAATATTATAGACATCCAAGAGGGATATAATAAAAACTTTCATATAAAGTGCATTGAATATTATGAGAATTTTGATTCCTTATTATTGTTTTGAGATATAAAGATGGTGATATTAGAGTCATGCTAGTGAGTAATTGTGGATTGGAGAAATACTTGTGTTAAAGTTTGTGATTCCCGTAGCATGCACGTATGGTGAACCGTTATGTAACGAAGTTGGATCATGATTTATTTTTTGATTGTATTCCTTATGAGTGGTGGTGGGAGACGAGCGATGGTATTTTCCTACTAATCTATCACCCTCGGAGCACGTGCGTAGTACTTTGCTTGAATGACTAATCGATTTTTGCAATAAGTATGTGAGTTATTTATGACTAATGTTGAGTCCATGGATTATATGCACTCTCACCCTTCCACCATTGATAGCCACTCTAGTGCCGCGCAACCTTTGCCGGTACCATACACCCACCATATACCTTCCTCAAAACAGCCACCATACCTACCTATTATGGCATTTCCATAGCCATTCCAAAATATATTGCCATGAAACTTTCCACCGTTCCATTTTATTATGACACATTCCATCACTGTCATATTGCTTTTCATGATCATGTAGTTGACATCGTATTTGTGGCAAAGCCACCTTTCATAATTCTTTCATACATGTCACTCTTGAGTCATTGCACATCCCGGTACACCATGAGAGGCATTCATATAGAGTCATATTTTGTTCTAAGTATCGAGTTGTATTTTTTGAGTTGTAAGTAAATAAATGTTAGATGATCTTAATTATTAGAGCATTGTCCCATGTGAGGAAAAAAATAAAGGGAGGCCAAAGAAGCAAACCAAAAAATGAGAGAAAAATTGAGAAGGGTCAATGTTACTACCCTTTTTTACACACTTGTGCTTTAAAGTAGCACCAAGACCTTCATGATAGAGAGTCTCCTATGTTGTCACTTTGATATACTAGTGGGAATTTTTCATTATAGAACTTTGCTTGTATATTCAACGATGGGCTTCCTCAAATTGCCCTAGGTCTTCATGAGAAAGCAAGTTCGATGCACACCCACTTAGTTTTCTTTTGAGCTTTCATAAAGTTATAGCTCTAGTGCATCTATTGCATGGCAATCCCTACTCACTCACGTTGATATCTATTGATAGGCATCTCCATAGCCCGTTGATTCGCCAAGTTGATGCGAGACTATCTCCTTCTTTTTGTCTTCTCCACAACCACCATATTCTATTCCACCTATAGTGCTATGTCCATGGCTCATGCTCATGTATTTGCGTGAAAGTTGAAAAGCCTTGAGAACATCAAAAGTATGAAACAATTTCTTGGCTTGTCATCGGGGTTGTGCATGATTTGAATATTTTTTGTGATGAAGATGGAGCATAGCTAGACTATATGATTTTGTAGGGATAAGCTTTCTTTGGACATGTTATTTTGAGAAGACATAATTGTCTTGTTAGTATGTTTGAAGTATTATTGTTTTTATGTCAATATTAAACTTTTGTTTTGAATCTTATGGATCTGAACATTCACGCCACAATAAAGAAAAATTACATGGATAAATATGTTAGGTAGTATTCCACATCAAAAATTCTGTTTTTATCATTTACCTACTCGAGGACAAGCAGGAATTAAGCTTTGGGATGCTTGATACGTCTCCAACGTATCTATATATTTTGATTGTTCCATGCTATTATATTATCTATTTTGAATGTTTTATATGCATTCATATGCTATTTTATATTATTTTTAAGACTAACCTATTAACCTAGAGCCCAGTGCCAGTTGCTGTTTTTCCTTGTTTTTGAGCTTCGTAGAAAAGGAATACCAATTGGATCCAAATGGAATAAAACCTTCGCGATGATTTTTCTTGGACCAGAAGACACCCAGGAGACTTGGATATCAAGTTGGAAGAGCCACGAGGTGGACACAAGGGGGAGGGCACGCCCAGGGGTTAGGGCGCACCCCCTACCTTGTGAGCCCGTCGTGACACTACTGGCCTAATTCTACCTCCTATATATTCACATATATTCCCAAACCATGAGTGGCATGCACAAAAACACTTTTCCACAGTTGCAACCTTCTGTTCCCGTGAGATCCCATGTTGGGGCCTTTTCCGGCATCCTGTCGGAGGGGCATTCGATCACAGAGGGCTTTGATGTCTACTACACAACCTTCTTCTTGTAGACGTCGTTGGGCCTCCAAGTGCAGAGGTTTGTAGGATAGTAGCAAATTTCCCTCAAGTGGATGACCTAAGGTTTATCAATCCGTAGGAGGCGTAGGATGAAGATGGTCTCTCTCAAGCAACCCTGCAACCAAATAACAAACAGTCTCTTGTGTCCCCAACACACCCAATACAATGGTAAATTGTATAGGTTCACTAGTTTGGCACATAAATTGTAAAGGTTTTTGTAATCTGAAAATATAAAAACAGCAAGGTAACTAATGATAAAAGTGAGCACAAACGGTATTGCAATGCGTTGAAACAAGTCCTAGGGTTCATACTTTCACTAGTGCAAGTTCTCTCAACAATAATAACATAATTGGATCATATAACTATCCCTCAACATGCAAAAAAGAGTCACTCCAAAGTCACTAATAGAGGAGAACAAACGAAGAGATTATGGTAGGGTACGAAACCACCTCAAAGTTATCCTTTCTGATCGATCTATTCAAGAGTCCGTAGTAAAATAACAGGAAGCTATTCTTTCCATTCAATCTATCATAGAGTTCGTACTAGAATAACACCTTAAGACATAAATCAAGCAAAACCCTAATGTCACCTAGATACTCCAATGTCACCTCAAGTATCCGTGGGTATGATTATACGATATGCATCACACAATCTCAGATTCATCTATTAAAACCAACACAAAGTATTTCAAAGAGTGCCCCAAAGTTTCTACCAGAGAGTCAAGACGAAAACGTGTGCAAACCCATATGCATAAGTTCACGTGGTCACGGAACTCGCAAGTTGATCACCAAAACATACATCAAGTGGATCACATGATATCCATTGTCACCACAGATAAGCACGTGCAAGACATACATCAAGTGTTCTCAAATCCTTAAATACTCAATCCGATAAGATAACTTCAAAGGGAAAAGTTAATCCATTACAAGAGAGTAGAGGGGGAGAAACATCATAAGATCCAACTATAATAGCAAAGCTCGCGATACATCAAGATCATACCACCTCAAGAACACGAGAGAGAGAGAGAGAGATCAAACACATAGCTACTGGTACATGCCCTCAGCCCTGAGGGAGAACTACTCCCTCCTCGTCATGGAGAGCACCGGGATGACGAAGATGGCCACGGGAGAGGGATTCCCCCTCAAGCAGAGTGCCGGAATGGGTCTAGATTGGTTTTTGGTGGCTACGGAGGCTTCTAGCGGCGAAACTCCCGATCTATTGTGCTCCTCGAAGTTTTTAGGGTATATGGGTATATATAGGAGGAAGAAGTACGTCGGTGGATCTCCGGGTTGTCCACGAGGCAAGGGGGGCGCGCCCAGGGGGGTGGGCGCGCCCCCACCCTCGTCGGCAGCCCGGGACTCTCCTGGTCCATCTCCGATACTCCGTGGGCTTCTTCTGGTCCAAAAATAAGTTCCGTGAAGTTTCAAGTCAATTGGACTCCGTTTGATTTTCCTTTTTTGCGATACTCTAAAACAAGGAAAAAACAGAAACTGGCACTGGGCTCTAGGTTAATAGGTTAGTCCCAAAAATCATATAAAATAGCATATAAATGCATATAAAACATCCAAGGTTGATAATATAATAGCATGGAACGATCAAAAATTATAGATATGTTGGATACGTATCAGCATCCCCAAGCTTAATTCCTGCTCGTCCTCGAGTAGGTAACTGATAAAAACAGAATTTTTGATGTGGAATGCTACCTAACATATTTATCCATGTAATTCTTTATTATGGCAAGAATATTCAGATCCATAAGATTCAAGAAAAAAGTTTAATATTGACATAAAAACAATAATACTTCAAGCATACTAACAAAGCAATCCAACTTGCTTGCTCACGAAGACCTAGGGCATTTTGAGGAAGCCCATCATTGGAATATACAAGCCAAGTTCTATAATGAAAGATTCCCACTAGTATATGAAAGTGACAACATAGGAAACTCTCTGTCATGAAGATCATGGTGCTACTTTGAAGCACAAGTGTGGTAAAAGGATAGTAGCATTGCCCCTTCTCTCTTTTTCTCTCATTTTTTTATTTGGGCCTTTTCCCTTTTTTATAGCCTTTTTTATTTGGGCCTTTTCTCTTTTTATGGCCTTTTTTCTTTTTCATTTTTATTTAGTCCGGAGTCTCATCCCGACTTGTGGGCGAATCATAGTCTCCATCATCCTTTCTTCACTGGGACAATGCTCTAATAATTATGATCATCACACTTTTATTTACTTACAACTCAAGAATTACAAATCGATACTTAGAACAAGATATGACTCTATATGAAAGCCTCCGGCGGTGTACCGAGATGTGCAATGATGCATGAGTGACATGTATGAAAGAATTATGAATGGTGGCTTTGCCACAAATACAATGTCAGCTACATGATCATGCAAGCAATATGACAATGATGGAGCGTGTCATAATAAACGGAACAGTGAAAAGTTGCATGGCAATATATCTCGGAATGGCTATGGAAATGCCATGATAGGTAGGTATGGTGGCTGTTTTGAGGAAGGTATATGGTGGGTTTATGGTACCGGCGAAAGTTGCCCGGTACTAGAGAGGCTAGCAATGGTGGAAGGGTGAGAGTGCGTATAATCCATGGACTCAACATTAGTCATAAAGAACTCACATACTTATTGCAAAAATCTATTAGTTATCGAAACAAAGTACTACGCGCATGATCCTAGGGGGATAGATTGGTAGGAAAAGACCATCGCTCGTCCCCGACCACCACTCATATGGAAGACAATCAATAAATAAATCATGCTCCGACTTCATCACATAACGGTTCACCATACGTGCATGCTACGGGAATCACAAACTTTAACACAAGTATCTCTCAAATTCACAACTAATCAACTAGCATGACTCTAATATCACCATCTTTATATCTCAAAACAATCATCAAGTATCAAACTTCTCATAATATTCAATGCACTTTATATGAAAGTTTTTTATTATATTCCTCTTGGACGCCCATCATATTAGGACTAAATTCATAACCAAGTAAACTACCATGCTGTTTAGAGACTCTCAAACTGAGATAGGTGAAGCATGAGAATTCATCTATTTATATAAAATAAAATCACAAGCGTGCTCTCAAAAATATAAGTGAAGCACTAGAGCAAATAACAAACTACTCCAAAAGATATAAGTGAAGATCAATGAGTAGTAGAATAATTATGCAACTATATGAAGACTCTCTAACATTTAAGAATTTGAGATCTCGGTATTTTATTCAAACAGAAAGCAAAACTAAATAAAATAAAATGACGCTCCAAGCAAAACACATATCATGTGGTGAATAAAAATATAGCTCCAAGTAAAGTTACCGATGAACGAAGACGAAAGAGGGGATGCCTTCCGGGGCATCCCCAAGCTTAGGCTTTTTTTTGTCCTTGAATATTACCTTGGGGTGCCTTGGTAATCCCCAAGCTTAGGCTCTTGCCACTCCTTATTCCATAGTCAATATAATCTTTACCCAAAACTTGAAAACTTCACAACACAAAACTTAACAGAAAACTCGTAAGCTCCGTTAGCGAAAGAAAACAAAACACCACTTCAAGGTACTGTAATGAAATCATTCTTTATTTATATTGGTGTTAAACCTACTGTATTCCAACTTCTCTATGGTTTATAAACTCTTTTACTAGCCATAGATTCATTAAAATAAGCAAACAACACACAAAAAACAGAATCTGTGAAAAACAGAACAGTCTGTAGTAATCTCTAACTAACGCAAACTTATGGAACCCCAAAAATTCTAAAATCAATTGATGGACGTGATTAATTTATCTATTAATCATCTTCAAAAAGAACTAACTAAATATCACTCTCCAGTAAAAGATGGCAGCAATTCTCGTGAGCGCTAAAGTTTCTGTTTTTTTTACAGCAAGATCGCAAAGACTTTCCCCAAGTCTTCCCAAAGATTCTACTTGGCACAAACACTAATTAAAAGCATAAAACCACATATAAAGAGAGGCTATATGAATTATTTATTACTAAACAGGAATAAAAAGCAAGGAACAAAAATAAATTTGGGTTGCCTCCCAACAAGCGCTATCGTTTAACGCCCCTAGCTAGGCATGATGATTTCAATGATGCTCACATAAAAGATAAGAATTGTAACATAAAGAGAGCATCATGAAGAATATGACTAGCACATTTAAGTCTAACCCACTTCCTATGCATATGTATTTTGTGAGAAAACAATTTATGGGAGCAATAATCAACTAGCATAGGGAGGCAAAACAAGCATAACTTTAAAACTTTAAGCACATAGCGAGGAAACTTGGTATTATTGCAATTCCAACAAGCATATGTTCCTCCATCATAATAATTTTAAGTAGCATCATTAATGAATTCAACAATATAACCAGCACCTAAAGCATTATTTTCATGATCTACAAGCATAGAAATTTTATTACTCTCCACATAAGCAAAATTCTTCTCATTCGGAATAGTGGGAGTATGATTAGAGACTCGAATACTATAAATTGTTTCCACGTTAAAAGAGTAATGTTCAGAAAAACGGTAATCATAATCATGAAAAGTTTTATAAATATAATCATCACTACTATTTATAGCATAAGTGTCATCGCAATAATCATCATAAATAGGAGGCATGCTATCATCATAATAACTTTGCTCATCAAAACTTGGGAGGCTAAAAATATCATCTTCATTAAACATAGCATCCCCAAGCATGGGACAAACATTAATTGCAGCAAATATATTCTGAAACATGTCATTCTCATCAAACATAGCATCCCCATGCTTGGTCCTTTTCATATCATAAGCATAATCACTCTCATCATTAATAGTATGGATATCACCAATAGTATAGCAATTATCATATTCTTCCAAGCAAGTGCCAAAAAGATTTTCAAGATCATAAGAAGTATCATTATCTTCCCAATCATAATCATCACAACAAGAAATAGGCATAACGAGATCATCATCAAGTGCATCATCTTCCACAATTATATTTTCATGAGGCACAACAGTAATAGGAGCAGCATTATTTGGGAGAGATATATTTTTACCTCTCTTCCTTTTCCATTTCTTCTTCTTCACCACATCATGTGTGGGTTCAATCCTCTTTTTGGAGCTCCTTATTAATGAGATTGGTTGAATAGAAGGAGCCTCCTCGTTACCTGATTCATCATACGAAATAATAGGAGGATATTGGGAAGTCTCTTCCCTTTCGTTAGTATTCTCTTCATCTTCTACTGGTTTTATTTTCTTTGTATAATTGGCAATATAAGGATTTTCAATGCAATTCACTGCACAATACATATAAATTTCTTCTAGATCAATATCGAGGAATTTCTCGTGGTTATATTCTGGAATAATCTTAGTTTGACGTTTCATTTCTTCATAAAACAAAAGCAAACTAACTTCATTATAATGTGAAAGGGAAATCAAGTCATCACAATTTTTGGACACGATTCTATCATGAAACAATTTGCATTTGACATTTAAATGACCATGTTCATTGCAAAGTTCACAAGTATGGCTAAGAAATTTTAAATTTTCAGCACTAACATTTAGCCTTTCTTGCAGCCATTTAGTTTCTAAATGCCTATGCCTCTTGCAATATCTATCTTCCCTATTTGGTGTGTACATGCAAATCCAATGCACTCCACAAAAATTGACATGTTTATAGAAGACATTTTCATCATAACTAGTGCAATCATCATTAGTACTATAAATATTCAAGGAGTTCATACTAATAACATTGCAATCATGCTCGTTATTCAAAGATTTAGTGCCAAACATTTTAATGCATTCTTCTTCTAACACTTTGGCACAATTTTCCTTTCCATCATACTCACCGAAGATATTAAAAAGATGAAGCTTATGAGGCAAACTCAATTCCATATGTTTTTGTAGTTTTCTTTTATAAACTAAACTAGTGCTAAAACAAGAAACAAAAAGATTCGATTGCAAGATCTAAAGATATACCTTCAAGCACTAACCACCCCAGCAACGGCGCCAGAAAAGAGCTTGATGTCTACTACACAACCTTCTTATTGTAGACGTTGTTGGGGCTACAAGTGCAGAGGTTTGTAGGACAGTAGCAAATTTCCCTCAAGTGGATGACCTAAGGTTTATCAATCCCTAGGAGGCGTAGGATGAAGATGGACTCTCTCAAACAACCCTACAACCAAATAACAAACAGTCTCTTGTGTCCCCAACACACCCAATACAATGGTAAATTGTATAGGTGCACTAGTTCGGCGAAGAGATGGTGATACAAGTGGTATATGGATGGTAGACAAAGGTTTTTGCAATCTGAAAAATATAAAAACAGCAAGGTAACTAATGATAAAAGTGAGCACAAATGGTATTGCAATGCGTTGAAACAAGGCCTAGGGTTCATACTTTCACTAGTGCAAGTTCTCTCAACAATAATAACATAATTGGATCATATAACTATCCCTCAACATGCAACAAAGAGTTACTCCAAAGTCACTAATGGAGGAGAACAAACGAAGAGATTATGGTAGGGTACAAAACCACTTCAAAGTTATCCTTTCTGATCGATCTATTCAAGAGTCCGTAGTAAAATAACATGAAGCTATTCTTTTTGTTCAATCTATCATAGAGTTCATACTAGAATAACACCTTAAGACACAAATCAACCAAAACCCTAATGTCTCCTAGATTCTCCAATGTCACTTCAAGTATCCGTGGGTATGATTATACGATATGCATCACACAATCTCAGATTCATCTATTCAAACCAACACAAAGTACTTCGAAGATTGCCCCAAAGTTTCTACCGGAGAGTCAAGACGAAAACGTGTGCCAACCTCAATGCATAAGTTCACGTGCTCACGGAACTCGCAAGTTGATCACCAAAACATACATCAAGTGGATCACATGATATCCCATTGAAACAGATAAGCACGTGCAAGACATACATCAAGTGTTCTCAAATCCTTAAAGAATCAATCCAATAAGATAAGTTCAAAGGGAAAACTCAATCCATTACAAGAGAGTAGAGGGGGAGAAACATCATAAGATCCAACTATAATAGCAAAGCTCGCGATACATTAAGATCGTACCACCTCAAGAACACGAGAGAGAGAGAGAGAGATCAAACACATAGCTACTGGTACATACCCTCAGCCCCGAGGGAGAACTACTCCCTCCTCGTCATGGAGAGCACCGGGATGATGAAGATGGCCACTAGAGAGGGATTCCCCCTCCGGCAGGGTGCCGAAACGGGTCTAGATTGGTTTTCGGTGGCTACGGAGGCTTCTAACGGCGGAACTCCTGATCTATTGTGCTCCTCAAAGTTTTTAGGGTATATGGGTGTATATAGGAGGAAGAAGTACGTCGGTGGATCTCCGGGCTGTCCACGAGGCAGGGGGCGTGCCTAGGGGGGTGGGCGCGCCCCCACCCTTGTGGGCAGCCCGAGACTCTCCTGGTCCATCTTTAATACTCTGTGGGTTTCTTCTGGTCCAAAAATAAGTTCCGTGAAGTTTCAGGTCAATTGGACTCCATTTGATTGTCCTTTTCTGCGATACTCTAAAACAAGGAAAAAACAGAAACTGGCACTGGGCTCGAGGTTAATAGGTTAGTCCCAAAAATCATGTAAAATAGCATATAAATTCATATAAAACATCCAAGGTTGATAATATAATAGCATGGAATAATCAAAAATTATAGATACATTGGAGACGTATCAGGCTTCGACATCAACTCTATCGCCCTTCCGATGAAGTGTGAGTAGTTTACCTCAGACCTAACTCTAGTAGCTAGATGGCTTATTCTCTCGCTTTGATTCTCAATACCTTGTTCTCCTCGATGTTCTTGGTGCACTATCCGATGTAATCTTCTTTTGCGGTGTGTTTGTCACGATCCGATGAATTGTGGATTTATGATCAGCTTATCTATGAATGTTATTTGAATCTTCTCTGAATTCTTTTATGCATGATTTGATATCTTTGTAATGGGAGAAGTGGTTGGCTTTGGGTTCAATCTTGCGGTGTCCTTTCCCTGTGACAGTAGGGGCAGCAAGGCACGTATTGTATTGTTTCCATCGAGGATAAGAAGATGGGGTTTGCATCATATTGCTTGAGTTTATTCCTCTACATCATGTCATCTTTCTTAAAGCCTTACTCTATTCTTCATGAACTTAATACTCTAGATGCAGGCAGGACTCGGTCGATGTGTACAGTAATAGTATTAGATGCAGGCAATAGTCGGTCTACTTGACACAGACGTGAAGCCTATATTTCATAATCATTGCCTTATATATCACCATAACTTTGCGCTTTTTTATCAATTGCTCAACAGTAGTTTGTTTACCCACCGTATTATTTTCTGTCTCGAGAGAAGCCTCTAGTGAAACCTATGGCTCCCAGGTCTATTTTCCATCATATAAGTTTCTGATCTACTACTTTGCAATCTTTTACTCTCCAATCTATAAACCAAAAAATGCAAAAATATTTACTTTACCTTTTGTTTAGTTTCATTTATCTCTATTAGATCTCACTTTTGCAAGTAACCTTGAAGGGATTCACAACCCCTTTATCGTGTTGGGTACAAGTTGTTTGATTATTTGTGCAGGTATTGGTGACTTGTGCGTTGTCTCCTACTGGATTGATACATTGGTTCTCTAACTGAGGGAAATACTTATATCTACTTTGCTGCATCACCCTTTCCTCTTCAAGGGAAAAACCAACGCAAGCTAAAGAAGTAGCAGCACGTCACCTTCACATTAACAGATCCAAGGGTAAAATACATGGTGGTATTCATGCTACTCGCTTGGCTAGCCACTTTAACATTAAGATATGCCAGCATGATTATCCTTTAGCCAAATTTTATTTAGATTGTCAGGCTATGGCACACCACTAGTTTATTGATAGCGAGAACACCACTATGGATGTTCTTATAAACTGGTCTTTAGTGAGATTACCCGTGATGTTATTCCATTTCCTGCACCTGCTTTGTTTGATCCTATTGCCAGGGGTACAGGAATATGCCCGAGGACATTGTTGCCTATCGGAAGAACCTGGTTGCGGCACAGGAGGAGCCTTAGGAGTGGGACACTCAGGTGCCCGCTCCCCAGCACTTCAACGTGGGACCTGGTGGCTTCTTCGAGTGGTGATTACCAAGTTAGGCCAAAAGTCTAAGCTTGGCGCGACATTACATTCATGTTCACACTTTTTCATTCCAGTTGTCAGTGTCCACACTTTTTCATTGTATTGTCCATGATAGATTTATTTTCTCATCTTCTTCTTGTGTGTTTGAGAAACTTTGAGGAAATCCAAAAATATTTCTTGCTTCTTTTCGGGTTTTTTTCTAGTTTAATTAGTTGAAGTATTAAAAGAAAACCTAAAAACATTTCCTTATTTTTCTTTTGCTTGTTGGGAGATTTCCCGTGTAAATAGTTTTTCCTTTTTATTTGCATGTTCAAGAAAAACCAAAAACTCCAAAAATATGTCATTATGTTTCTCTTAATTTCTTTTCCGTTTTACTGAGTCATACCAAGGAGAAGACCATGATGAAATGTTGAGTGGCTCTCATATGCATTATTGTTGATCTAACAAAGAGCCCACATTACTTTGTCTTCTCCTCTTGAATGAATTGTTTGATGATTCCAGCTTAGTCCACAGCACTCTTGCACTATTATTATTTTCAAATTGTTCGGTCGTGCAAGTGAAAGGAAATAATGACGATATTTGATGAACTGGATGTGGTAGAGAGAAACGGGTATGAACTCAAGTTGTTATTTTTTTGTAAATATGTTTAACCTAGTATCCACACTTCAGCCTATTATGATCAAACATGTTTGCAGTGACAATTAGAGATTATAGTTTCTCATGCCATGCTTAAGTAGCTAGGAGTGGATAATGATTTATCTTGGATTTCAACATTGCGTTAAAATGATTGTTATGTACTATGATGATATGGTATCCTCCTCTATATGTTCGAGTGGCTTGACTTGGCACATGTTCATGCGTGTAGTTGAAACAAAACCAACATATCCTCTATGATATTTATGTTCATGGCTTTCATATCCGACTCATGCAAGTATCCAATGTTACTTATGCATAATGCATGTTCATGACCGTTCTTGATCTCTAGATGGCCGCTTCTCAACCTAATTGCTAGCCTTCGCCTGTACTAAGCGGAATTACTCCATGTGCATCAAAATCCTGAAACCCAAGTTATTCCATATGATTCCACCATACCTACCTATATGCGGTCCCTGCCGTCCTAAGTAAATTTGCATGTGCCACCTCTAAAAACGTCTAATAAATATCCTTTTTGTGTGCCTGGATTGTTCATAGAGTGACAGAAGGTAGTCAGTATCTTCCATGCTAAGCGGGTTATTCTCATGATGAGTGTTTATTCACTCGTCCTTGCACGAGATGGGCGGTAATAAGGATTCCCAGTCCTGAATTCAAATTGCAAATCATTAAACAAAACTCCCCTAGGACTGTTGTCGGTATGGACGGTACCTATTGTTTCGGACCATCCATAGAGTGTGTTTGTTGGTGGAAGGGGAGTAAAACTTTACTTTTATCGCTTGGTAGCTTGGGAACCACCACTAATGTGTTTAGCATGGAAGATACCGATAACTAATGGTTGTGAAGTGAACAAGAAGGGTGCATTTCTTGAAATTTCATTTACCTCTATTTTAAAACTTGAGCTCTGGCACCGCTGCAATCACTGCTTCCCTCTGCGAAGGGACTATCTATTTCCTTATACGTTGTGTCATCACCTTCTCAAATAAGCGCCAGAACCTGAGAGCACTATTGGCATCCTCATGCATTCTGTGTAGCTAATGCTGGGTGCATCATGACAGGATCTTTTCTACCATGAATTACAATGCTTAGTCGATGCTTGGACTTTGGAGGTGCTTTGCATTTATGTTTTGCTGTCTCACAAAGGGCTAACGAGATACCACTATTGTCACATTATATCATGGTTATTTCGATAAAGTGTTGTCATTTGAGATATCTTATTACTGCTCGCTAGTTGATTATGTCATTGATATGAGTTAATATAATTTGTAGGAGTTATTGTTGACATGGTTAGTCATGATCTTGGTTGAAAACCTAGGTGCTACTTAAGCTTATTTATGTAAACAAGAGCAAAAGAGTTCGTAAAACTTTTTCTTTTTCACTTTCAGTTTATCAACTGAATTACTTGAGGACAAGCAAATGATTATGCTTGGGGGAGTTGATACATCTCCCTCATATCTACTTTTGCTAGGGGTTTTCCTCCTATGTTGGACTCTACTTTGCATTATTTGAATGAAACTAACCCGGACTGACGATGTTTTCAGCAGAACTAACCTAGACTCCTATGTTGGACTCTACTTTGCATTTTTGTGCAGAAATAAAAGTTCTTGGATTGGATCGAAACTTTGCGAGGAATTGTTATACAATAAAAGATAATTTCTGGAGCCAATAACCACCGGAGGGGGCACCTGGGTGGGCACAACCCACCAGGGCGCCCCCCTCCAGGCGCGCCCAGGTGGGTTATCCCCACCTGGTGGCCCCGCATGCCTCAACCCTGATACTACAAAATCATATTTTCAGAGAAAAAAATCGAAGAGGAAGAATTATCGTGTTTGATGAGATGGAGCCACCACCACCTCATATTCTTCATCAAGAGGCCAGATCTGGAGTCCGTTTTGGGGCTCTGGAAAGGGGGGTGTTCAATCTCCGACATCATTAACCCTTCACCATCGCCAATTCCATGATGCCACCCCCGGGAGTGAGTAATTCCTTCGTAGGCTCGCTCGTCGGTGAGGAGTTGGATGAGATTCATCATGTAATCAAGTTAGTTTTGCTAGGGCTTGATCCCTAGTATCCATTATGTTCTGAGATTGATGTTGCTATGACTTTGCCCTACTTAATGCTTGTCACTTTGGGCCTGGGTGCCATGATTTCAGATCTGAACAGTTTATGTTATCACCATTATATCTATGTTCTAGATCCGATCTTGTAATTTATAGTCACCTACTACGTGTTATGATCTGGCAACCCCAGAGTGACAAAAGTCGGGACACTTCCGGGTGATGACCGCAGTTTGAGGAATTCATGTATTCACTATGTGTTAATGCTTTGTTCCGGTTCTCTATTAAAAGGAGGCCTTAATATCCCTTAGTTTCCAATAGGACCCTGCTTCCCCGGGAGGGTAGGACAAAAGATGTCATGCAAGTTGTTTCCATAAGCACGTATGACTATTTACGGAATATATGCCTACATTATATTTATGTACTGGAGCTAGTGCTATGTCACCGTAGGTTATGACTGTTATATGATGAATATCATCCAACGAATTCACCGATCCAATGCCTACGAATTTCTCTTATATTGTTTCTGCTAAGTTACAACTTCTACTGGTACTATTACACTTGCAACAAAATCATTGCTATCACTGTTACTATTGCTATTGCTACTACTGTCAAAACTATCATACTACTTTGCTACTGATCACTTTGCTGCAGATAATTAATCTCGAGGTGTGGTTGAATTGACAACTCAGCTGCTAATACTTGCAAATGTTATTTGGCTCCCCTTGTGTAGAATCAATAAATTTGGGTTGAATACTCTACCCTCGAAAACTATTGCGGTCCCCTATACTTGTGGGTTATCAAAGATCATATGTTCAGATCCTTAATGATATTCAAATAGCACTCTAATCTTAAACACAAGCATGCTTTGTGAGTATTTATGTTTGTTCCTGAGGACATGGGAGAAGTCTTGTTATAAGTAATCATGTGAATTTGGTATTTGTTTGATATTTTGATGAGATGTATTTTGTCTTTCCTCTAGTGGTGTTATGTGAACGTCAACTACATGACACTTCACCATGATTTGGGCCTAGGGGAAGGCATTGGGAAGTAATAAGTAGATGATGGGTTTCTAGAGTGACAGAAGCTTAAACCCTAGTTTATGTGTTGCTTCATAAGGGGCTGATTTGGATCCACATGTTTCATTCTATGGTTAGATTTATCTTAATTCTTCTTTCATAGTTGCGGATGCTTGAGAGACGGGTTAATCATAAGTCGGAGGCTTGTCCAAGTAAGCATAGCACCCAAGCCCAGGTCCACCCACATATCAAATTATCTATGTAACGAACGCGAAACATATGAGCATGATGAAAACTAACTTGACAGTAATTCCCGTGTGTCCTCGGGAGCACTTTGTTTTATATAAGAGTTTGTCCGGGCTTATCCTTTGCAAAAAAAAGGATTGGGCCACCTTGCTGCACCTTTGCTACACTTGTTACTTGTTACTCGTTACGAATTATATTATCACAAAACTCTCTGTTACTGTCGTGGATTTGTCACGACAGATGTCCTTGTTGAAAGGACTTATTCATGGGGCCAACACATCTAACTTGGTAGCTTGAGAGGGGTTTAGCGAGATGAGAGACACGAGGTTTTACCCAAGTTCGGCACATCACGGTGGAGGTAAAAGCCTACATCATGCTTCATTGATATTGATGATGATAATCACGATTACCAGCGTGATCTATCTCGAGAGCTATTGACTTGTCTGTCTAAACCTGTGAAACTTGTCCCTCTTGGGGTGCCCTGCCCCTCCTATATAAGTTGGAGGGGTGGGTTACATGTGGAGTCCTACTAGGGTTAGGACTAATCTATCTTCTATTACAAGCCGGATACAAGTCTGGGTCTTGCTTCCTTGTAAGGAAAATATTCCTTATGCCTTCCTTCTCAAGCCGACCCACCGGACAACATACCTGAGCTGATCTTCTCATGAGCCGCCTTATGGGCCTTGGGCTTTGTCATTCGTCTAGCCCGCCCGCCGGGTCCCCGGTGAGTCTCCATACTCGGCAGGGTCAACAATGAGTCGCCAAGCTCTGAGCGGGTCACCGATGAGTCGCCAAGTCCCGGCCGAGTCATATATCCGGCCGGGTCATACCACGGGGTATATCCCCGACATTAGCCCCCACATTAATTTGGATTTATCCATGTAAAACTGATCCTGCAAAATAAACACAAGAACAAATTTGACAGGTTGTGCTCCAAATTAAAATTTTTTCTGAGCTGGCACCTGATCATCCTTAAGTCCTTGTCATTTCCTTCTTCTGGAATGTTCGGGTCAATAGACGAGCTTCCTAATGAATTTGCTTTCGAATACTATGGCTTAATGATGCTAGAGCTTGCCAAGTTATGATGTTTGAAATTGTCGGGTTATGACTGATAATGCCAAGTCATGATTGCTGCTGACACTGGGTCATGTAATTGACTTTCCTGATTTATCCAGGCTAAGACTGAGAATATGATACCTAGTTTCCTCAAAAAAATTGAGAATTTGAATATGTTCCTCTCTTATATGCATATCACCTATAGCCCCCAAGTCTTAAGAGGAGAACGTAGTGTTAGCTGAAGACTTGCTTTAATATAAGTGCTCCAACTTTGGAGAAATCCAGGTTGTTAATCTAAGCCACCAGTCATAAACTGAATATTTTGTACCTCACATGTGTAGCCCCCAAGTGTCGGGTCATTATACAGTAATGAGCAGGGACTTCGACAGGAGCAATTAGTAGCCCCCAAGAGCCGGCTCATTACAATGGGATGAGTCGGGTATTCAATAAGGTAAATTAAAAATGACCTTGCATTAGCCCCCAAGTGTCATGGTGCATGCTTGGAGCGACATGGGACTTCCATATTTGATATAATCATGATTTGAATAATGTAGCCCCCAAGTGCCGGGTTATATTCCTGCAACGACTTGGGACTATTCCTTCCATTGTAAAATAAATCATATCCACTGTCCGGATGATGTTGGTGAATGCCTTGTATATCAATATTGAACCATGCTCTCTGTTGTGAGCCGGTATTCTTGGATAAAGAAATATAGCCATTGCTCTGAAGTGGCTTTGAAAACCTCAATCGTAATATTGGTTATTGATAACCATAATAAAAATCAAGCCATGTTGGCTATTAGAAATTTAATAATATAATCTGGTATGAAAAATCTCAATCATAAGGTCTTGTCTGTTGACAAATAAATCTGAGTTAAATACTCAGTGGCTCTTGACTGATGGCGACTTAATGTGCATTCATTGTCATCCAGGATTTTTGTAATCTTGCGGCTTATAGCCTTTGTAAAAATCAAGAACAGATAAACCTTTTGAAACACCAAATTTAATCTTTGATGATCGGCTTGAACATAATCATTTATGTAAGCCATAGCTCTGCATGTTCTGCACAAAGTTTAAACAACATATGCCCTGGAGACTTAACGTCAAAAGCCCGGGCGAGTTATCAAACCTCTCATATTTATATAACCAGGAAAACACACCTATAGAATTCTCATGTACTGCTGGCTTTACATTGCCATAACCAGTGAGGGTGACAACCCAAAGATTTATAAGCACATGATTCCAATTGTGCAATCCAAAGTATACTGGCGACTTAAAGTCCATAGCTAGGGCGGGTTATCAAACCTCTTATATTCATATAACAAGTAAAACATACCTGTGAAATTGGTTCGTACTATCATCTTACATCGCCATATCCAGTGAGGATGATAGCCCAAAGACTTAGAGAGCATGTCTCAAAGTGCACAATCCAATCATACTGGCGACTTAACATCCAAAGCCAGAACAGGTAATCAAAACCCCAAATATGCTCAAATATGAGTCATAAGGATGAAGGCTACATGGCCTAAATCGTTTTAAACCAAATGTCAATATGGTATAAAGTTATGAACCCAAACAATGTTTAGGGAAAATAACTAACCAGACAAAACAAGGCTTTCATAGGACTCCAAGCCTCAATATCAAGTATTGTTCATGGGTCGCACAACCACTGAGTTAATCCTTTACTCAAAACTGTAAGCCAGGCCTCACATGAGCAATCATCGTTTTAATGTTGACAAGTTCAGGGTCTTTATCAGATTAACTGTCAAGAGTACGGTGGGTCATTCCAGGATTACCTGGGCGGAGTAGCAGATATACAAGGCGGGATAACCCGGAATTTTGGTGAATACACATGGCGTCCAAGTCGATCAAAAGGGTAAATACAGCTATGTTCATTGAACAGGAAGCACCCAAGTAAACTATAATAAGCCTTCAAGGAAGGTTATCTATGTTTGAACTGCACATTGTAGCAAGTTCTCTTTGGTAACCTTTTAACTTGGGCAGAAAACACCCAAGTCGTTTGCAACAAGCCGTATAAGCCGGATCAAAGGGTCGTCACAGCTATGCTTAGTGAGCAGGAAGCCCCCCATGTAATTTGTAACAAGGCGTGCAAGCCAGATCAAAAGGGTAGTCACAGCTATGCTCAGCGAGCAGGAAGCGCCCAAGTGACCAGTAATGTGATAAGACAATAAGGCGGGATACCCATGTTTCAACCGCACATCATGGTAGCAAGCTCTCTTTGTGAACCTTTAATTTTTTCTGAGAACTCGAACTTGCGAGACATGTTCTCCTCTTGAACCGGATGTTGAACCGGATATTGAGAGCTCAAAACATTATGGGAGAGAGATTTCCCTTGAAGCAGTTATTGAACCGGAATATTTCATATAACCCGGAACTCCTCTATTGAGCCGGAACTTTTTGATTGCCAGGCATTTTTAAACCGGAAATTGTCTGATGGCCTTTTGAATTTTCACCAATGTGGTTGCACCCTCCGGATCAGGTTATTTTCCCTCCAATGACCCGGGGTTCTTTAATCTGGCAAAGTTTGCTAAGTCATGTAATCGTAGCCCCCGACTCTTAAGACGACTCGAGGAGTTGTTTTGAGATTCTCCATACTTGATCGTGATATTGTCGGTGTACAAAAGTAGGGCTCCTTTTTGTACCCCTTTAGTTGTGCGCGGGCAGTCGTAGCCACGCGCCTACGGCCATGCTTGGCGGAGAAGAGGAAGCAAAGACCCAATACTACAAGAGCAACCTCCACAGCCCCGGCGAGAACCTTGCCGGAGCAACTTTCCCAACGCCAGCAAGGCTGCCACCCTTGAGCCTAGGAGTTCCGATGCCCTCAACCACATTGGAACCAAAGCTCGGGAGGCGCCTCCGTGGTGGCATGCAGATCTTTGTGAAGACCAAGAACACATAAGACTAGATGAGAATCAGAAGACAAAGATCCTTGGCAAGATCCTTGCCGAGGATACCCACGAGATCCCCCAGCAAGACCCTTGCCAGGGACGCCCACGACGCTGCGGCAAGACCCTTGCCGGGGCCCCGGCAAGATCCTTGCCAAAGATATCCATGGGGCCACAGCCAGGCCCCCACCTACCAAGAATCCACCGCCGTTCCCACACAGTTGCCAGCCCACCAACTAGGCGAGCACCTGCGTGGCAACATGCGGCTTCTAGGCCAACTCAGCAAGAACATGTGTGGTGGCATGCAGATCTTCGTGAAGACTCTGCCACCGCACCAACTCAGCAGTCAGCCAGCCATCGTGGCACTACATGCCTCGTCAGCTCGGACGCGCGTCGAGGCCAGGCGAGGTGGCGACAGTGGGGATGAGCTTCCTCGCCGTCCCCGATAAAGCAAGAAGGGCATGTCGGCAATGCATTAAATGTGTTTTTCCTACGGTTCCAGGACATAGACTCGACTACTTTACAACTTTCCACCTCCTGTGTGCCACTATGGCAGCCCCTTTAACTATGGCGGTGACGAGGGTCTCTGCTCGATAGCGTGCCCCTCCTTCCCAAGACGTCATGGCGGTGGAGCCGGCTATGAGAGGAAGGGGGAGGGGGCGAGGCCGAGGCCGCCGTGGAGCTCGGGGAAGAGGAGGATGGGGCGGCGCACCGGCCTCGCCTCCACTAGTGGCCCCTGCCCCAATGGAGGGCCACATCGAAGACCAGCCTTGCGAGTTCGTCATCAGGATGCATAGGCCAGTGCGCCATCGTCTTTTTCTCCCTACTCTGTTCGCTCAGGAGATGGAGCTCGACATGCCACAGGCTTTGAGGCTGCATATGAGGGGCTGTGGGAATGGCAGTGTGCGGGTTGACGTCGACTTCCCCGCCCCTCACGTTATTTATTTTCATCATGGATGGAAGACCTTTGCTCTTGCCCATAGCTTATCGGAGGGGCTCGTTCTCCACTTCAAATTAATGGAGAACGGCCTGCTCTCCGTCAAGGTCTTCGGGTACTTGGGAACTCGCCTAAGGTGTTGCGTGGAGAGCTCCTCCGATGATGAGGACTCCTCCTAAAGTGGGAGTAACGAGGAGGATAGCGATAGCAACGATGAGGGCGTCAAGCGGGAGGACGCCGACTCCGACTGACCGTGCCACCCTCCTCCCTCGGCCACGCGCCCTACCGAGGGTCTTCCTCGTCAAGCTCTCCATTAGCGCGTTCCCCGTTGCTTCCTTTTTGCCTTCACCTGCCGCACCTGGGAGGAAAAGGTCAAGAACGGGGATCATGGGCACCTATCCTTTTTAGTTTTTAAGCCTGTGGGCACTTGTTAGATTTAAACCTTGTAATCCCCTTGCTCATGTTTACATTTCGTACAAACTGTACCTGTTTGGGATGTATTAATGAAAAAGGGGGCTTGCTGGGTTCTTTGTGCGTGAGCGAGGCCCATACCAAGGAATGAATCCTTGTTATTCCTTAGATAAACATTATCGCTCGGCAACAGGCCTTGCCATCCCCTCACTTCATAGCACGACCATACTCACGCTCTCAGCGAAGGTAGGAGCAAAGTAGGATTAGACCCTTTGTTTGCTTACTTGTCACTCCAACTACAACCAAGTTAAGGCCTAGAGAATAGTTGTTGGGCATAGGAAAGGGGGAGCACGGTGGCCCAGGAATAAACGAGGCTTCATATGTCCTAGTTCCATACGGAAATGCATAACATGGGATAAAAGACTTATCTGAATCTACAGCATCCGGCAACCTTGGCTTTCCATGGTTGAATACTTGAATCTGCATCCCCCGGCAATGGCTTACCGGGTCGAGGATGTCGATCCGTCTCCTTGCCCTTAAATGGCTGGGAAAAAATGCCTGTGCAACCTGTGAACCAAAGAAAGGACTGGAAAATACGGAAAGACACACACCCGACCTCTATGCTAGGGGTTAGTTGCCGCCGAGAACAATCAACCCTACCAAAGAGGGAGACTTAACCCAGCATGCATGCTAAAACTTAGGGCGCCAGCGCTTCATTTATTTATGCTCAGGGTATGCGCCTGGCTCTGTACAAAGGGTTACATGCCTTGTCGGCAAGGCTGGTACAAAAGGTGGTATGCTGGGAGGCCTGGCAACCATGCCTCATGGGTAAAACTTACGAAAATGTTCGATGTTCCAGGAGTTGCTCACTGGGACACCATCTTCGGTCTCCAGGAGGGTTGAGCCAGGCCTGGTGACTCGTATTACCCGATAAGGGCCTTCCCACTTTGGCGTCAACTTGTTGGAATTCTTGGCCGACTGAACGCGCCGAAGAACAAGGTCGCCTTCCTCAAGACTTCGGGCATGAACCTTGCGGCAAAGATAACCAACAAGAGAGGCCCGCTAGGGGCCACGACAATAAAGAGGAAGATGGTGATCATGATGAGGACGACGAGTCCGGCGAGCATGAGTTCTAGAAGGCTACAGAGGCCATGTGCGTCGACGGTGGTGCCTCGTTGCACACCTCACATCGCCAGCTGAAGTAGTGGGAGCGTGAGGTCACTACGGTGGAGCCGTCGTTCGACGCCCAGAAGCCATTGAAGTGGTCCTGCACGCCCATCATTTTTGACACCGAGGATCACCCTGATTGCACAACTGCGGTCTGGTGCTTGCCGTTGTTGGTTTCACCAACAATACGCAACCTCAAGGTGACCAAAGTGCTGGTTGACGTTGGGACCAGTCTGAATTTGATCTCGCCCGTTGTGATCAATAAGCTGCAAATTCCTGATGGGGATCTCGAGGAGACAGGCATGTTCCAAGGGGTCAACTCGGGATGGAGTCAGCCGAAAGGTAAAATCACGATGCCCGTTACGTTCAAGGGCGAGCTGAACTACAGGACATAGGAGATCGTTTTTGATGTTGCCGAGATCCCCCTGTCGTACAACGGGATCCTTGGACACCCAGCGCTGGCCAAGTTCATGGCAGCGTCACAGTACGCCTGCAACACATTGAACATGCCAGGGCCGCTGACCATCATCACCATCCCCTCTGACAAGAAAGACGCGCTCATCTGCACCGACCAACTCTACCGAGAGGCAGTTGCAACAACTGCCGCTAGGGCCCTTGCTCCTGCCGCTGAAGCCCCGGGAAGGAAGAAGGCCGGCAAGACCTCTTGCACCCCCCAGCAAGCGCACCTCTTTAGAGTGTTGTGCTACTGTTGACGACGTGCCGAAGAGCTCCACCAGCAAGATCAAGAAGTCGAAGGCTACACCACCAGAAACCAAGAAGGTGTCTGTCAAGGAGGACGACACGGGCGGGGCTTTCACTATAAGCTCCACCCTCGACAGCAAATAGGAAATCACGCTCATCGCCTTCCTGCGGGTGAATGTCGATGTATTTGCATGGCCAGCCTCTGACATCCCTGGTGTTCCTAGGGAGGTGATTGTGCACAATCTTGTTGTCTATACTCATGCGCGGCCCGTCAAACAGAAGGTCAGGAAGCAAGCGTCGGTGTCAAAACCGGCGGATCTCGGGTAGGGGGTCCCGAACTGTGCGTCTAAGGCGGATGGTAACAGGAGGCAGGGGACATGATGTTTACCTAGGTTTGGGCCCTCTTGATGGAGGTAATCCCCTACGTCCTGCTTGATTGTTCTTGATGATATGCGTATTACAAGAGTTGATCTACCACGAGATCATAGAGGCTAAACCCTAGAAGCTAGCCTATGGTATGATTGTCTATTGTCCTACGGACTAAACCCTCCAGTTTATATAGACATCGAAGGGGGCTAGGGTTACACAGAGTCGGTTAAAAGGGAGGTGATCTACATATCCGTATTGCCAAGCTTGCCTTCTACGCTAAGGAAAGTCCCATCTGGACACGGGACGAAGGCTTCAATCTTGTATCTTCATAGTCCAACAGTACGGCCAAAGAATAGTCCGGCTGTCCGAAGACCCCCTAATCCAGGACTCCCTCAGTAGCCCCTGAACCAGGCTTCAATGACGATGAGTCCAGCGCGCAGTATTGTCTTCGGCATTGCAAGGCGGGTTCCTCCACCGGTTACTCCATAGAAGATTCTGAACACAAGGATAGTGTCCGGCTCTGCAAAACAAGTTCCACATACCACCGTAGAGAGAATAATATTTCCACAAATCCAATCTGCTGACACGTTTGACAACATGACATCATGTCATGGCCCGGTCATTATTCGAACCGTTTTTCTCAACCATCACCGCATATATCGCGGGTCGGTTTTCTTGACACGTCTTGTCAAAGCAGAGATCGTGTCCCCCTTATTATGGGATTCACATCAATACGGACATGGGTAACCCAACCGCGCCATCAATTACGGAGCCTGGGAAATAAGCGATTTTACCAGGCAAGTGGGGAGGCGCATCGCCTCTTCTGCCCTTATAAAGGGACAATGATTCACCCCTTTTACCCACGCCTTCTACCTCCTTGCTTATCCATTCCCACACACTCGAGCTCTAGCGCCCAAGTTCGTGTCCTTCTTCTCAAACCACTCCAAGCATGTCCGGAGCAGGAGGCAAGTGGATGGTCTCCTCTGTCACGGAGGAGTACATCACAAAGTTACAGGTAGCAAAATATCTGGCCGCGGATATCGCGCACCGGCAGCCAGATGCGGGGCAGATTATCCCTACGCCCGAACCCCATGAGAGGGTAGTTTTTCTTACCCATTTTGTCCGTGGACTGGGATTTCCCCTCCACCCGTTTGTCCGTGGGATCATATTCTACTATAGGCTGGATTTTCATGATCTGGCCCCCAACTTCATCCTCAACATCTCGGTGTTTATCGTCGTGTGCGAGGCCCTTCCTCCGCATCAAGACCCACTTTGGCCTATGGCTGAAAACCTTCAATGTTAAACCGAAGGTGGTGGTCGACCAGCAAGTAGAGTGAGGAGGCGCCATGGTGGAAAAAATGCCTAACGTCACCTTGCTCGAGGGCACCTATGTGGATACCATAAAGGGGTGACAATCAGGATGGTTCTACATCACCGAGCCGCGCGACACCAACTGGGTGGCGGCTCCCATATTTTGATCCGGAATCCCCACGCGGCTCACCTCCTGGAAAGAGAAGGGCCTGTCCTTGGGTTCTTCGGTAGAGCTGACCAGACTCCAGACCTATATCAGGAACATGATGAGCAAGAAAATCAAGCTCGTCAACATGGTCCAGGTCATGCTCTTCCACCGGATCCTCACGTGCCAACGACGGGCATTCAATTTGTGGGAGTTCGACCCGGCCAAGCACCATACACTACGAGAGTTCTACGACACGACGCACGAGGACGTATGGAGGGTGTTGTTCAAGGGCGCAGAGGTACCTCCTTCCCTCACCGAGGACCGCAGACTCAGCGCAAAGCGTCGTGCCAATCCGGTAAGTTTTTAAATCTCACAGGGTATTTATTTGCCCTAGTTAAATCATGTGTGGGATCTAAGCTTCCATGTCATTAACAGGACTGGATAAAGACAGCGGAGCAGCTCGATTGCCTAGCCCCCCCTGCCTGAAGATCCTACAGATGCTCTCCTGACGGAGATGCTGGCTCCGGCACCTTACGAGGTGCCGGTGAAGAAGACCAAGAAGAAGGCCATGGGGACCCGAAATGGTCTCCGGCGCAAGGTTGTATCGGACTCATTGTCCGATGACTGCGACGCGCACTCCTCCCACGAAAACGAGGACGAGGAGGAGGAAAGTTCTCCCCCCAGCCTGGGGAGACACGAAAAGGAAGGCTGACCAAACCGGGGAGGCTGAAGGGTCCCAGAAGGGAAGGACCCTACATCCGGACTGCTCCGCGATGGCCGCCCACAGCGACGACGAGTGGTTCCCCAGGGACAAGCCCCTGGCGAAGTCGTAAGTATCTGAATACCATAGTAATTCATGGTATGTTTTATTGCACTGCTTCTCCTTACGCCGAATATGATTTTGCAGCCCGTCCCGAGCCCGTATCGATGTGTCTTCGTCGGACGGTTCTTTGGACTCGTCGGATATGAACAACGATTCACTTCCGACCGCCTCCACCCCTTGCCCTACGGACAACGTCGAGGTGTTGTCTCAAAAGGCACCGAGCCAAGGGGAGGCAGTCCTGGGGGAGCCTCGGGGTGACCTTCCGGACCCTGGGCGCAAACGGAGCAAAATTCCCACGGGCTCCAAGTTCGGCCCCTAGCCGAACACTGCGCCGGAACCTTCAGTGGTTACGGACTCCAGCAGGCGACCCCTCGTTAAGAGGGGCAAGCCACCCATTCCGGTGGCCTCTGTCCAACCAGAGGCACTGGACAACTTGCTGGAAGCTCTTCGCGGCGCTTCCAGCGACGAAGAGCACCGCACTATCATGAGTGTGGTGATCGAGAAAGTTCAGTCTGCCAAAAACTGACTGACCGAAGCTTGTGCTAGCCTCCTAACAGGCTTTGAGGTAAGCAATGAAAATATAGGAAAAATATTACCGCATAGAAAGTAGCCCCTGATGCTCTGTTTGGTGTTCGCAAAGAAAGGCCGAATAGAGGATCAAATGATAACTCAGGAGTCTAATCAGAATATGTCTATGTGTATGTGCAGGCTTCACTATTGGCCGCTACCGCATGTACTGCGGAGGTCTCTGCACTAAAGCAAGACCTGAAGCGGTCCGAGGACGAGCTCGGCCTTACCAAGAGGCAGCTCGAGGAGAGCAAAGGTAAGCAATACCTTTGTCTATATATTTAAAAAGAAGTTCGGGTGTAAAGTAATAGGATCATCATGAATTTGCCAGGGGCCATGACCGAAGAGGCGACCCCGAAGAAGGCGCTGTCCGAGGCCGAAGACAAAGCGGCCAAGGAGCGCATTGAGCAGGAAAAGCAAGAAGCCCGAGTAGGTGAGGTGCAGCAAGAGCTCAAGGCTCTCGCCAAAAAACACGAGTCCTTGGAGCTTGACTCTAAGACACGAGAGTCCGAGCTTGCGAAGGTGCTTGAAAACGCCCGGAGCGCCAAGGCTGAAGCCCACAAGGCCCTCTAGGAGATTGATGCAGTGAAGAAGATAGCAGCAGGTAAGGTATTCATTATGCAAAGCAAGCATGTGAAGGAAACTTTCCTTTTACTTACCCGAGTTCGAAGCTCTCTAGGAGCGTTCGTAGATCTTCCACACAGTGTGCTGGATGTCGTGGTGTTTTACCGAGGAGAGGAGGGGAGCTTGACGGAAAAGTTGTTCTGGTCTCAGTATACTGGAACCGAACACCCAATGCCCTTGAGCGACCAGCTGAAGCAATTGGTCGAGCTTCACAAGGCGGCCGAACAGGCCATGAAGGGCCTTATAGTCCGGATGTGGTCTGGCGAGCCCCTACCTGGCATCTACTTCGGTCTGGTGAGGTGGCTTGTGGATGCCTGCCCACAGCTTGAAGTCATAAAGTGGTCTGTCTGCATCGAGGGTGCGCGCGGGGCTTTTGCCCATGCGAAGGTGCACTGGGCAAAGCTGGACGCCGTGAAGCTGGTGAAGGAGGGGCCGTCGGAGGGCAAGGAGCATCGCTGCCCCGAAATGTATTATGAGAGTGTCCTGAAGGGTTCCCGCCTTGTGGCGGATGAATGTGCCAGGGATGTAATTTTTGAATAAACATGCGCATGTGGTCCTGTAATGTGAAACGAGTTCTTTTGCGCTATGCAACGCTGTTTTAATTTAAAATATTACCTTCTGTGCGGCCGTTTATAAAATCTGAGAGTTGTCCGGTCGTCGGCTTCTACCCCCATGTAACAAGTACTAGGGTGTTCGGGATAAACCTGAGCACTCTTTATCCCAATTTTGGGTCCTTCGAGGGAGGTGTTCGGCGCAACGAACCAGGCAATCGGACTATAAGGCTTTATCACTCTGACTTAGCCATAGAAGTCTACAATTTTAAATTGTGGCGAAGCCCCTAGTATTCGGAAGGCCAAATTTGGGGCGCTATACACGCCTAAGTCAGGCAAGGCCGACTCCTCGCCCGAAGCGGAAAAAGTCTTTAAGGACTTGCGACCTTGCGAACAGCGACCAGCTCTCGCCTTATCATGGCAGTCAGTTTTCGGCTTTCTCTACTGAGGTGCTCGTCCGGAAGAACCGGGACACAATCGTAGTAGTTCTCCCACCGCTATCTTAGCCGATATAACGGAACGTAAGGTACCAAAGCATGGGAGCCTGGCAAACCCAACTATTGACCCAAGACATGATTCGGAGCTGATGCATATAATGCTATAAGTTCGGGGTGCCGCACTGTCGAAAGTGTTCGGACATCTCGCGCCGTATTATGGGGTAAACGAAAGCCCCTGGCGTACTGACCGTACCCGAATGTACATGTGCAGATTTTCGTAAATGAACATATAAGAAAAAAGGGGATGAATAATGCAATAATAGACTAATGGTATGCATTGATATTTAAATAATACATCGAAGCGTACTAGTACAAGTAGTGCAATAAGCAGAAAGTAGGACTATTTGACATGTCCGATCCAAGGGCAAGCTGTGTATGGATAGTAGAAAGCGGGTATATCGATTATTATTAGAGACCACCTGAGGGTTCCTATGTAAATCTTAGCTTCTTGCCTCCTTGGTTGTTCCTTCCCGAAATGAGTCTAGCAATCGTACTGCCGGAAAGGGCTTCTAGAGAGTTAGATCCTGAAAGAGAAAAAATGATAAAGGTATACAACCCCTGAGGCGGTTAAGCCGCATTGCGGGGCGTGCCCTGATCGTGCCCCTGCCTATGTCCATGGTATTTTTAGTGCGTAATTGTGTACGCACGGCACGGATTTCGTCGCTTGACTAGGACTGGGACTGGGGCCGAATTGCTAGGCGAGCTCTGAACGTGCCAGGCGATTCTGTTGTAGTTTACTCCGGACTCTCTTGAAGGTGTCCGGGGGCTGTATCGCCGAATTAGTGGTTTGCCTTAAAAGGCTACTTTGTGCTTCTGCTGCGAGGGCCGCAGTGTGCTCTTTCGTGTGGAGTGAGAGTTCTATGTTTCCATTCACTGTTATGACCCCCCTAGGTCCTGGCATTTTGAGCTTGAGGTATGCGTAATGCGGTACCGCATTGAATTTTGCGAATGCGGTTCGCCCAAGCAGTGCGTGATAGCCACTACGAAACGGGACGATATCGAAGATTAACTCCTCGCTTTAGAAGTTGTCCGGAGATCCGAAGACCACTTCCAGTGTGATTGAGCCCGTGCAATGGGCCTCTACACCTGGGATGACGCCCTAAAAGGTGGTTTTTGAGGGTTTGATCCTCGAGGGATCTATACCCATTTTTCGCACTATATCCTGATAAAGCAGGTTCAGGCTGTTGCCGCCGTCCATAAGGACTCGAATGAGGTGAAATCCGTCGATGATGGGGTCTAGGACCAGTGCGGCGGATCCGCCATGATGGATACTAGTGGGGTGGTCCCTGCGATCAAAGGTGATCAGACAAGCAGACCATGGGTTGAACTTTGGGTCGACGGGCTCCATCGCATAGACTTCGCTTAGTGCGCGCTTCTGTTCCCTCTTGGGAATATGGGTTGCGTATATCATGTTCACCGTCTTCACTTGTGGGGGGGACCCCTTCTGTCCTCCCATGTTCGGCAGCCGGGGCTCCTCCTCGTCATCACTATGCAACCCCTTGTCCTTGTTTTCGGCATTTAACTTGCCGGCCTGCTTGAACACCTAGCATTCTCTTTTGGTGTGATTGGCTGGCTTGTCGGGGGTGCCTTGGATTTGACATGAGTGATCCAGTATACGATCCAAACTGGACGGAGCCAGAGTACTTCTTTTGAATGGCTTTTTCCGCTGACCGGATCTAGAGCCTCTGAATCCGGCATCGATGTCGTATCATCGGTGTTATCGCCGTTGTTGCGGCGCTTTGGTCTGTTACGACATGGTCTGCCGTTGGCATCTTTGGTATCTGAAGTGCCTGGAGTCCTTGATGTGTTGTTGCTGCGAGCCAGCCAGCTATCCTCGCCCGCGCAAAAGCGGGTCATGAGTGTCGTAAGAGCTGCCATAGGCTTCGGCTTGTCCTGGCCGAGGTGGCGGGCAAGCCACTCATCACAGATGTTATGCTTGAATGTCGCTAGGGCCTCTGCATCCGGACAGTCGACAATTTGGTTTTTCTTAGTTAGGAACCATGTCCAGAATTTCCTGGCTGATTCCCCTGGCTGGTGAGTTATATGGCTCAAGTCATCAGCATCCGGTGGTCGCACATAAGTGCCCTGGAAGTTGTCAAGGAATGCGTCTTCCAATGCCGAGTCATCAACTACCGATGGAGTCTGCTGGCAAGCTATTCAGCCAATGCCGAGTTGGTCCTTTGAGTTTTAGTGGGAGGTATTTGATGGCATGTAGATCATCACCGCGAGCCATGTGGATGTGAAGGAGGAAATCCTCAATCCATACAGCGGGATCTGTTGTACCATCATACGATTCGATATTTACGGGTTTAATACCCTCCGGGAATTCGTGATCCATAACTTCATCAGTGAAGCATAGGGGGTGTGCGGCGCCTCTGTGCTGGGCGATATCACGACGCGGTTCATATGAGTCTTGCTGCTGTATTCGGCCCGGCCGGATTTACCTTTAGTGTATCCGGCGCGACGGTCATCGTCCCACGTTGGCGCGCGCCCCCATGACCCGTATATTGACCTTGCAAGTTTTGCCCTGCTGTTCAATACGTGTCGCAGGTCCCGTGTGTTGCCCAGGGCTTTGGTATTTTTGATTGAGTGGCGGCAGGGTGCAGGCTGAACTTCGGGCTGAAACGCCTCACTGGCTCGGCCACGCAGTGGCCAGTCAGCCGCATCGTACACTGGTGATGGAGGTTTCCATGCTTCCTCATCGAGGGGAGGTAGCGACCTGCATTCTGGGTAACACTTGGAGGGGTGCTCGAGTTCGTATTCCTCGGCCGCAAGGACTTCGGTCCATCTGTCTGCTAGCAAGTATTGATCAGCTTGAAGATGTTGTTGCTTTTTCTTCAGGCTATTTGTTGTGGCCATAAGCCGGCGCTTAGAGTGCTCCCGCTCGACGGGATCCTTAGGCATGATAAATTCTTCGTCGCCGAGGCTCACCTCGTCTTCGGAGAGAGGCATGTAATTGTCCTCCTCCGGTTCTCCATATGCTGCCTGCTCTAGAGGGCTAGCTTTTTCATCCTCCCGCTCTACATTGTGCTGGAGGGGATTGTGGTTGTCTTCGGCACTATCCAGAGTGTTATTGTCTTGTGTGCCGGCATCACTACTTTTGCTGTGGCGGTACTTAGAGCGGCGCCGCTGACGTCGGCGCTTGGGTTGCTTCTTGGAGGGGTCATCCTCTGCTGTCTCATCGCCATTGCCTTCTTTGGGGGTGTCCACCATGTATATATCATATGATGAGGTGGCGGTCCAGCGCCCTGTGGGCGGTGGTTCCTGTGCGTCTCCTGCATCGTCGTCCATACCGTCGATGTCTTTGGAGTCGAAATTGAGCATGTCGGTTAAATCATCGACAGTGGATACTAAATGGGTGGTGGGTGGGCAGTGAAATTCTTTGTCGTCCACATCCCATTCTAGCCGGACATAGTTCGGCCAAGGTTCTCCTGACAAGGAGAGAGACCTTACTTAATTTAGCACATCGCCGAAAGGCGAGTGCTGAAAGATATCCGCGGAGGTGAACTCCGTGATTGGCGTCCAGTCGGATTCGATAGGCACGGATGCAAGCGGCTCGGAGTCAGTGGCCGGAGACGAATCCAGTGGTTCGGCGACGCGGCACTCGTAAGGGGTGAAGTCAGTATCAGGCTCCATCGCCACTGAGACTGCAGCCTCCATGGCGGGGTCTATCCCTGCATTCTCGGATGGCGCAATTTGCTCCAGATTGAAGGCCGGGGTAGTTGCAGATGTTATCTCCCGAACACTATCTGACGGCAGAGTTATGTCATGCTCATCGTGATTGTGCGGCTCATCTGACATGGGCTCGAATCCGTCGAAGATCAAGTCTCCATGGATGTCGGTCGTGTAGTTTAGGTTTCCGAACCTGACCTGATGGCCAGGGGCGTAGCTCTCGATCTGCTCCAAATGGCCAAGCGAATTGGCCCGTAGTGCAAACCCACCGAATACAAAGATCTGTCTCGGGAGGAAAACCTCACCCTGGACTGCATCGTTACCGACGATCGATGGAGCCATCAAACCATATGGTGACGACATAGCCGAACTCTCAATGAAAGCACCAATGTCGGTGTGAAAACCGGCGGATCTCGGGTAGGGGGTCCCGAACTGTGCGTCTAAGGCAGATGGTAACAGGAGGCAGGGGACACGATGTTTACCCAGGTTCGGGCCCTTTTGATGGAGGTAATACCCTACGTCCTGCTTGATTGTTCTTGATGATATGAGTATTACAAGATTTGATCTACCACGAGATCGTAGAGGCTAGACCCTAGAAGCTAGCCTATGGTATGATTGTATGTTGTCCTACGGACTAAACCCTCTGGTTTATATAGACACCGGAGGGGGGCTAGGGTTACACAGAGTCGGTTACAAGGGAGGAGATCTACATATCTGTATTGCCAAGCTTGCCTTCTACGCCAAGGAAAGTACCATCCGGACACGGGACGAAGTCTTCAATCTTGTATCATCATAGTCCGAAAGTCCGGCCAAAGGATATTGTCCTACAGTCCGGAGACCCCCTAATCCAGGACTCCCTCAGCAAGCTTTGGAGCAACAAGAGTTCATCATTGAAGAGATCAGGAAGTTGGAGGTGGCAGGCCTAGTAAGAGGAGTACTCCACCCCACGTGGTTGGACAATCCGGTGGTGGTGCGTAAGGAGAATGGGAAGTGGAGGCTATCGGTGTCAAAACTGGCAGATCTCGGGTAGGGGGGTCCCGAACTGTGTGTCTAAGATTGATGGTAACAGGAGACAGGGGACACGATGTTTACCCAGGTTCGGTCCCTCTCTATGGAGGTAAAACCCTACTTCCTTCTTTATTGATCTTGATGAATATGAGTATTACAAGGGTTGATCTACCACGAGATCGTAATGGCTAAACCCTAGAAGTCTAGCCTGTATGACTACGGTATTGAGTATCCCTTTTCCGGACTACACCCACCAGTTTATATAGACATCGGGGGGATCTAGGGTTACATAGAGTCGGTTACATAAGATGGAATCTTCATAGTTTTTTGACAAGCTTGCGTTCCACGCCAAGGAGAGTATTATCCGGACACGGGTACAATCTTCAGTCTTCATATCTTCATAACCCATCAGTCTGGCCCATAGATAACAGGCCGGACACCCGAGGACCCCTTAGTCCAGGACTCCCTCAGTAGCCACCGCAAGAAGCCTGAAGAAGAAGCAGCAGTAGCTCCAAGCTAATCAAGACCTGCTCATTAACAGGTGGACTGATGTCCTGGCAGCCGAGGAATACGGCCTCGAGCACCCAGCCAAGAGTTACCCAAAGCGCAGACTGCTACCTCAGTTGGATGAGGAGGCACCAGACCCCATACCTCCCTCACGCAATGCGGACCGACCACCACGTGGTCGGGATAGTACGGCGGACCGGCCACCCCGTGGTCGGGATAAAACGACAACTCAAGCCGAACAACAGCCCACCCCACTGCCTCACAAAAACAGGGACATAACAGCTCGGGACCATACATACGACCTTCGGCATGAGCTGGACAATAGAGCAGGACACACCTGATCAATCTACGGATCGCGAGAACGCTTCCCGACTCGATATGGTGGCTACCTATTCGGACATGACAAACCTAGTAACACCCGGGCTGATAACCGCAGACGAACTTCATCGGAGGTGCGCCGTGACGCGGCCCGATATAGACGCGCCGCACACCCTCTCTGCTTCACAGATGAGGTGCTGGATCACGAATTCCCCGAAGGGTTCAAGCCCGTCAATATTGAACCATACGACGGAACAACCGATCCCGCAGTATAGATTGAGGACTTTATTCTCCACATCCACATGGCCTGTGGAGACGACCTCCACGCCATCAAATACCTCCCACTAAAAATCAAAGGGCCAGCTCGACACTGGCTAAACAACCTGCCCGAGAATTCCATCGGTAGCTGGGAGGACTTGGAAGAGGCCTTCCTTGACAACTTCCAAGGTACATATGTTCGGCCACCCGATGCCGATGACTTAAGCCACATAGTTCAACAACTTGGAGAATCAACCAGAAAATTCTGGACTAGGTTCTTAACCAAAAAAACCCGATCGTTGATTGTCCGGATGCCGAAGCCCTAGCGGCCTTTAAACACAGCAACCGTGACAAATGGCTAGCTAGCCAGATTGGCCAAGAAAAGCTGAAGTCCATGGCAGCCCTTACGGCACTCATGACCCGCTTTTGCGCGGGTGAGGACAGCTGGCTGGCTCGTAGTAAAAACACAACCAGTGAGATAGGCCCCTCCGAGGGCAAGAACAGCTCTGGCAAGCTCCGGCGCAACATACACAAACGCCGAAGCAATGGCGACAACACTGATGACACCACCGTTAACATCGGATTCAGCAGCTCCAAGTCCGGCCAATGAAAGAAGCCCTACAAAAGGAACAGTGAGGGACCATCCAGCCTGGATCGCATACTCGATCGTCTGTGCCAGATACATGGTATCGTAGATAAACAAGCCAATAACATCAACAGAGACTGTTGGGTTTTCAAACAGGATGGCAAGTTAAATGCCGAAAACAAAGAAAAGGGATCACAAAGTGAGGATGAGGACGAAGAGCCCCGACAGCCAAACACTGGGGGCAGAAGAAATTTCCCCCTCAAGTCAAAACAGTGAACATGATATACGCTACACACATCCCCAAAAGGGAGCGTAAGCGAGCACTTAGGGATGTCTACGCGGTAGAGCCAGTTGCCCCAAAATTCAATCCGTGGTCATCATTTCCGATCACCTTCGATCGTTGAGATCACCCAACTAGTATCCGGCATGGCGGTTCAGCCGCACTAGTCCTCGACCCAATCATCAATGGATTTAACCTAACACGAGTCCTAATGGACAGTGGTAGCAGCCTCAACCCGCTCTATCAGGACACTATGCGGAAGATGGGCATTAACACCTCACGAATCAAACCAACAAAGACTACCTTTAAAGGAGTCATACCAGGCATAGAGGCCCGCTGTACGGGCTCAATCACACTGGAAGTTGTTTTCGGTTCTCCGGACAACTTCCGAAGCGCAGAGCTAATCTTCCATATCGTCCCCTCCCGCAGTGGCTACAACGCACTGCTCGTTTGCTAGATCAACGCAGTACCACACCATGCTTATCTCAAGCTCAAGATGCCCGGTCCATGCGACATCATAACAGTCAATGGCAATACTAAATGCTCCCTCCGAACAGAGGAGCACACCGCTGCCCTAGCAGCAGAGGTACAGAGCAGCCTTCTCAAGAAGCACCATAGTACGGCTGCCGATCGCCTGGACGTTATTAAGAGGTTTTAGACTACACTGCAGCAGGACATCGTGGCTCGTCAAGAGCTCGATTAGCAATTCGGCCTCCGTCCCATTCCCGATGAAGTAGTGGCATTCATACCACGCGTACATAATTACACACTCAAAATTCCATGGACTTCGATGGAGGCACAAGCCAGCCCGGGATCTACAGTTCAGCTAGACCGATCCCGGACACACATATAACTTTACTATCTCATTTTCCCTTTTTTCAGGTTTTTCTTATGCTGGCCTCTCTCGACGGCCTGATTATTGGTCCTGTCAAAGGATAAACACACCGGATTGACACGGAGCACATGCGTACATGGGAAGCCCTAGAGGCTAACTAAATGATTACTATATCCATTTTTTAGGACCCACACGCAGCTCGCCTTTGGTCGCGGCATGTGAAACAGTCGGTTGCTTATTGCATTATTTTGTACTAATTTGCTTGGACGCATTAACCCAACTATAATGGAAACAGTTCATGATCCAAGTTCAAGGGCCCCAGATCCTATCTCTATTCTCCCTCTGTTTTCCTTTAAATTACTTATTTTCTAGCAACTGTACACTCTTGTACATTTCATATTTGCCAGGGGCTCCCCTTCGTCCCATGGTACGGCAACAAAGCCCGAACAATCCTTAAAGATAAGTTCGGCACCCCGAATTTAGCATTATATGCATTGGCTCCGAATCATATCTTTTGTCAATAGTTGGGTTGCCCGGCTCCTGTGCTTGCTACCCTACATTTCACTAAATCGGCTGGGGTAGTAAAGGGAGAACTACTGCGATTGTGCCCTGGCCTTGACCAGATGAGCACCTTAGTAGAGAAAGCCGAAAACTGATTGTCATGATACGGCGAGAGGCGGTCAGCTGTTCGAGGGTTACAAATCGCTGGAGATTTTTCCGCATTATGTGAAAGATCGACACTTCCCAATCACATGCTGACAGCACCCTTGCTTGAACCAGGGGCTGCGCCCATGCTTTATTATAAAACTCCTATGGCTAAGTGGGGACATTTAAGCCATATAGTCTGATTGCCTTGTTCATTGCGCTAAACAACTCCTTCAAAGAACATATAATTGGATCAAGATTGTTTACATTCCATCCCGAACACTTCCGTACTACCTACGTGAGGGTAGAAGCCAACGACTGGCCAACCCTCAAATTACATATAACACGGCCGCACAGGAGGAAACAATTAAAGCATAAAAAATTACATCACAAACCAGGCTTTGTTTTTTATAATACAAGGCAAAGGCAACATGAATACATTTATTCAATACAACGTCCTGCGAACATTGTGCTGCCGTAAGGCGAGACCCTCTAGGACATCCGCAAAATACCGTTCGGGTGTGCGGTGCTCCTTGCCCTCCAGTGGCCCTCTGGTCACCTCAACGGCATCCATTTTCGCCCACCACATCTTGCAACGGGCGACGGCCATGCGTGCACCTTCAATACAGGTCGAGCGCTTGACGACGTCCGAAGTAGCTTCTTGGCATAGCTTCGGCTGGCCATAGCCGAATTATCAAATCCTTCATGGCTAGTTCGGCCACCCTATGTAGCTCCACCAGCTGTTTTAGCTGATCAGTGATGGACACGGGGTGCTCTGGCGCCGCATACTGCGACCAGAATAGCTTCTCCATAGAACCCCCTCCTTAGGCTCGATAGAACTCCGCGGTGTCTAATACACTGCATGGTAAATCCGCAAAAGCTCCTGGGAACTCCAAACCCGGGTTAGTAAAAGGTACTGCTTCTCCGCATACTTGCTTTCCATCTTAAATGCCTTACCTACTGTGATCTTCTTGGCCTACTGGATCTCCAGGAGGGCGGCCTGGGCCTCATTCCATGCGGTCTCCGGGCTCTGATGAGCCTTGGCGAGTTCGGCCCCTTGAACCGACGCATCATGCTCCAAGGCCTCGCATTTTTTCACCGCATCCTAGAGATCCTGCTGGACTTCTTTGACCCGGGCCTTGGACTTCTTGCGGGCAGCTTGCTGCTGGAAAGCCTTCTGCTCGGCCTCGCCCAGGGCCTTCTTCAGGGCCTCGACCTCGGTCGTGGCCCCTGCACATATTACGACACCGCGGTCAATATACAGCGCCTATCCTTTCCGAACACACCGCAATTCGTCACTCACCTTGCTTCTCTTGGAGCCGAACCTTAACCTCGCCGAGCTCGTTCTTGGTCCCCTCCAGCCTCTGTCTGAGTTCAAAGACTTCGGCAGCATGCGAGGTCGCGGCCAACAGCGACGCCTGCTTATTCATACATTCAGTCCACCGGACAGTATCTCAGGGGCTACTGGCTACATGGGGTTTTCTCTTTCTTACCTCGAAACCTATTAACAGGCTGCTGCAGGCTTCATTCAGTCCACTCTTGGCGGACTGAATCTTCTCGATCACCGCACCCATAAGGACAAGATGCTCATCCATGACGGAGGCACCTCGAAGCGCCTCCGTCAGGTTATCCGGCGCCCCTGGATGATCAAGGGCCACCGGTGGAAGCGGCGCACACCCCTCCTTCAAAGGGGGCTGCTCGCCCAACTCCGGAGCCATATGGCCCTCCGGAATCGTATTCAGCTGAGGGCCGAATAGGATGCAGCCCTCTTCACTAGTCTCCATGGGGATCGGCTCCTGCATGTGTCCGGCAGCAGAGGTCTCGCCTTGTGGCACCTCCCGGACAGCATCCTGGGATCCTCTCCGGTTTGGAGCGGTCCTCCGAGATAACACTTCGGTGTCGTCCCTGGCCCCGGGGGAATAAGAAGGCGGTGGCGACATACTCGCCATCTCCGACGGAGCAAACGAACCTCCAGCTGACGATTGCTGGATAAGGTCGCGGGCCGGACTGCAATAGTACAATTAACTATGTCAAGATAATGAAGAGAAAGGGCCGGATGCGCGCATGAGCGTGCTGTGTCACTTACAATGCGTCTTGGGGCTTAGTACGGGGGCGTCGTTCCGAACTGCTGTCAACATCCCACGCGGTGTTGACCGCTGGGACGCCCCTCCCCTTCTTGGGCGCTTCTGCCTCCGGATGCGCCGAAGCCTCCCTCTTCTTCTTCCTCCTCTCCTCAGGGGGAGGGTTGTTTTCCTCCTCCTCCTCTTCCTCGTTGTTGTCCTCAGGGACAGAGGAATGAGCTTCGTCGTCTTCGGACGTCACGTACGAAGTGCCCTTGCGGCGGGGGCCACTCTTGGCCCCCTTGGCCTTCTTCTCCGACGCCTTATAAGGCGCTGACTCCAGCATCTTCGCTAGACGCGAGATTGCCGGTTCTTCAGGCAGCGGAGGCGGACACTGGATCCGCTTCACCCTCTCCATCGAGTCCTGAAAAAGCAACAATGAAAGCTCAGGCATCATCTTTGAAACAACCAAGTAGAGAATGCATAAAAAAAGTCATACCTCGCTAGCGAGGTGTTTAGCGTTGTGCCCGCGATCTGAATCTACGGCCGGCGGTTTCTCGTTGCCCTTAAAGAGCAACTTCCATGCACCTTCATGAGTAGTCTCGAAGAGCCTCACCAGGGTCTGGTGCCTCTTCGGGTTGAACTCCTACAGAGGATGGCTTCGGCGCTGGCACGGAAGGATCCGGCAAACTAGCATCACCTGGATCACATCAACGAGCTTGACGTTCTTGGTTACCATGCTTTGAACGCGCGTCTGCAGCGCTATCACCTCGTCAGGGGAACCCCAGTCCGGACTCTTCTCGACCCAGGAGGTGAGTCGCATGGGAGGACCGGAACGGAATTCGGCAGCTGCGGCCCAGGTGGTGCCGCGAGGTTCTGTGATGTAGAACCACTGCTTCTGCCACTCCCTTTACTATGTCCACAAAAGTACCTTTGGTCTAGGAGACGTTGGACAGCTTGCTCACCATATCTCCTCCGCACTCCACGTGCTGGCCATCCACCACCTTCGGCTTCATGTAAAAGACTTTGAGCCACATCCCGAAGTGGGTTGGATTCGGAGGAAGGCCTCACACACGACGCTAAACGCTGATATGTTGAGGAAGGAATTCAGGGAAAGATCATGGAAATCTATCCCATAATAATACATCAGCCCACGAAGGAAAGGGTGGAGTGGAAACCCTAGACTGCGGAAGAAATGGGGGAGGAACACTACCCTCTCGGTGGGCTTCGGCATGGGGACGACTTGTCCCTCGGTCGGCAGGCGATGAGTGATCTCCTTCGCCAAGTATCCGGCCGCCCGAAGCTCCGTAATGTTCTCCTCCTTGACGGAGGAGACCATCCACTTGCCTTCGCCTCCGCATCCGGACAAGGTTGCTTGGGTGGAAAGGAGATGAGAACTTGGGCGCTGGAGCTCGAGATTGGAAAGGCAGAGAAAGAGAGAGGGCATGAGAGAGGAAGAGGGAATCCTTATCCCCTTATAAAGGCAACGAATATTAAATGCCTCCTCACTTGCCTTAAGATTCGCCTATTTCCAAGGGCTGTATAAACGGCACAGTTGGGTTACCCATGCCCGCATTGATGAGAATCCCGCGATAAGGGGACACGATCTCTGCTTTGACAAGACATGCCAATGGCAACCGCGTCTCGGGACGTGGAGCGTCAAAACATGAAAGCTGTTTGGAATTGTGACCGGGCAGACATGATGTCATGTTGAAAAAAGCTATCAGCAGATTAGACTCGGGTAAAAATATACTCTCTCTGCGGTTATGTATGGTGTGTGTGTGATAGGTCCGGATACTATCATCGCACCCGAAGACTATCTTGAAGTTCGGATAGAAGGGAACCCGCCTTGCAATGCCGAAGACAATTTGCGCGCCGGACTCCTCGTCATTGAAGCCAGGTTCAGGGGCTACTGAGGGAGTCCTGGACTAAGGGGTCCTCGGGCGTCCGGCCTATTATCCATGGGCCGGAGTAATGGGCTACGAAGACATGAAGGCCGAAGACTGTACCCGTGTCCGGATTGGACTCTCCTTGGCATGGAAGGCAAGCTTGGCGACCGAAGATAAAGATCCCTTCTTATGTAACCAACTCTATATAAACCCTAGATCCCCCCAGTGTCTATATAAACCGGAGGGGTTAGTCCGGAAAGGATATACTCATTACCATAGTCATACAGGCTAGGCTTCTAGGGTTTAGCCATTACTATATCGTGGTAGCTCAACTCTTGTAACACTCATATTCATCAAGATCAATCAAGCAGGACGTAGGGTATTACCTCCATAGAGAGGGCCCAAACCTGGGTAAACTTCGTGTCCCCGTCTCCTGTTACCATCGATCCTAGACGCACAGTTCCGGACCCCCTACCCGAGATCCAGCGGTTTTGACACTGACACCCGCTGATGGAGGCCTACATGAATTAGGTGAGGAAGTTGGAAGAACGTTTCGACGGCCTACAAGCAGAGCATGTTCCCCGAGCTGAGAACGGCGTTGCCGATGGCTTGTCAAAACGCGCTGCCCTCTAGTTTCCTGTGGAACCAGGTACCTTTGTACTTCAGTTAACTCAACCATCCGTCGAGCCATCAGCAGGGTAGAACAAGCAAAGGAAGACAAGCCCCGACAAGTACCTCCCTGCAGAGCTCCCAGGAGCCGCCGACAAGGAGGTTCCGGGTACCCCAAGCTTGCCGAGGGGCAACTACCTTCGATAGGGCCCTAGGCCCTGACCTTAGAGGCAACTGCCCCTGCGGCCGAAGATGTGCCTTTGGTCCTTGCCGTCGAGCCCAGCCTCCGGCATGGGCGCAGACCACCATCTGTTTCCTCCAAACAGGAGAGGTCCCCGAGGAATAGGAAGAAGCAGAGAAAGTAGCCTATCGATCCAACATGTACCAGTTTGTGGATGATACCCTGTACATAGGAGGCCAAACAGTGTGAGGCTGAAGTACATTCCTCAAGAGGACGGACTAGAGCTGTTGGCAGAGATACATGGAGTTGTATGTGGTTCCCACATAGGGTCAAGGGCCCTTGCCGGCAAGGCATTCTGGCAAGGTTTCTTCTGGACCACAACCCTCCAGGATGCAACTCCGCTAGTAACCAAGTGTGAAGCATGTCAGATCCAATCGAAGAAGCTTCATCAACCAGCTCAAGCCCTTCAAACAATCCCTCTCTCCTGCCATTCTCAGTCTAGGGTGTCGACATACTGGGCCCTTTCCCCCGTGCTGTCGAGGGCTTTGAGTACTTATACATCGCGAACGATAAGTTCACAACGTGGCCCTAAGTGGAAGCAGTGAGAAAGGTGACAACACAGTCAGCCGTCAAGTTCTCCAAGGGGCTAGTTTGCCGTTTTGATGTGCCGAACAAGGTCATCACTGACAACGGCACGCAATTCACAAGCCGCACCTTCATGCAATACATACAGGACCTCGGTAGCAAGGTCTATTTCGCTTTAGTCGCACACCCACGGAGCAACGGCCAGGCGGAGAGGGCGAATGCTGAAGTACTGCGAGGCTTGAGGACAAAGACTTTCAACAGGCTGCATAAGTGTGGAAGGCACTATATTGATGAGTTGCCGACAGTTCTTTGGTCGATCAGAATGACGCCAAATTCAGCCACCGACCAGACACCCTTTGCCCTGGTATACGGGGTAGATGCAGTACTCCCCATGGAACTCACATACGGGTCACCTCGAGTGCTCGCTTATTATGAGCTTGAGCAAGAGTAGTTGCGGCAAGATGACGCAATGCTCCTTGAAGAAGATCATCTTCGGGCGGCTGTGCGAGCTACACACTACCAGCAAGCCTTGCGCCACTACCATAGTCGCAAGGTTCATGCCCGAAGTATTGAGGAAGGTGACCTTGTTCTTCGTTGCGTGCAGTCGGCCTAAAATTCCAACAAGTTGATGGCGAAGTGGGAAGGCCCTTATCGGGTAATACGAGTGACCAGGCCTGGCGCAGTCCGCCTGGAGACCGAAGATGGTGTCCCAGTGAGCAACTCATGGAACACGAACATCTTCGTAAGTTTTACCCATGAGGCGCGGTTGCCGGGCCTCCCGGCAAACCACCTTTTGTACAAGCCTTGCCGACAAGGCATGTAAACCTTTGTACAAAGCCAGGCGCAGACCCTGAGCATAAATAAATGAAGTGCTGGCGCCCTAAGCTTTAGCATGCATGCTGGGTTAAGTCTCCCTCTTTGGTATGGTTGATGGTGCTCGGCGGCAACTAACCCCTAGCATAGAGGTCGGTGTGTGTATTTACGTATTTTCTAGTCCTTTCTTTGGTTCGCAGGCTGCACAGGTGTTTCTGCCAAGCCATTTTAGGGCAGGGAGACGGATCGACATCCTCGACTCCGGCAAGTCTTTCCCGGGGGCTGCAGATTCAAGTTTTCAACCACAGCAAGCCAAGGTTGTCGGGGGCTGCAGATTCAGATAAGTCTTTTATCCCCTGTTATGCATTTCCGTATGGAACTGGGACATATGAAGCCTCGTTTATTCCTGGGCCACCGTGCTCCCCCTTTCTTGTGCCCAAGAACTATTCTCTGGGTCGGAACTTGCTTGTAGTTGCGGTGACAAGGAAGCAGACGAAGGGCGTAATCCTACTTCGCCCTTGCCTCCACCGAGAGCGTGAGTATGGTCGTCCTATGAAGTGAGGGGACGACAAGGCCTCTTGCCGGGCGATAATGTTTATCTTAGGAATAACAAGGATTCATTCTTTGGCGTGGGCCTCGCTCACGCACAAATAACCAGGCAAGCACCCTTTTTCATTAATACGTTCCAAACAGGTACAGTTCGTACCGAATCTGTAACCATGAGCAAGGAGATTACAAGGTTTAAATCTAACGAATGCCCGCAGGCTTAAAAACTAGAAAGGAAAGGTGCCCCGTGATCCCCGTTCTTGCCCTTTTCCTCCCAGGTGCGGCTGGTGAAGGCAAAAAGGATGCAACAGGGAACGCGCCGATGGAGAGCTTGACGAGGAAGACCCTCGGCAGGGCGCGTGACCGAGGGAGGAGGGCGGCACGTTCAGTCGGAGTCGAAGTCGGCGTCTTCCCGCTTGATGCCCTCGTCATCGCTATTGTTGTCCTCCTTGTCACTCCCACTTGAGTAGGAGTCTTCATCATCGGAGGAGCTCTCCACACAACACCTTTGGCGAGCTCCCAAGTTCCCAAAGATCTTGACGGAGAGCAGGCCATTCTCCATTAATTTGAAGTGGAGAACGAGCCCCTCCAACAGGCTGTGGGCACGAGTGAAGGTCTTTCATCCACGACGAAGATACATAACGTGAGGGGCGGGGAAGTAGACGTCGACCCACATGCTGCCATTCCCACAACCCCTCATATGCAGCCTCAAAGCCTGTGGCGGGTTCAGCTCCATCTCCCGAGCGAACGGAGTAGGGAGACGAAGATGACGGCGCAATGGCCTGTGCAGCCTGATGACGAACTCGCGGGGCTGGTCTCTGACGTGGCCCTCCATTGGGGGAGGGGGCACTGGCGAAGGCGAGGCCGATGCGCCGCCCCGTCCTCCACTTCCCCGAGCGCCACGACAGCCTTGGCCTTGCCCCTTCCTCTCACGGCCGGCTCCGCCGCCACGAGCTCTTAGGAAGGAGGGGCACGCTGTCGAGCAGAGACCCTCGTCGCCGCCATCGAAGTGCCTGTGCACCCTCTCGCCATAGCGAAAGGAAGGAAGGAGCCAATGTGGAAGGAGATGAATGATGAAGGATTGAGGGGTGCCATCCCCGTCCCTTCTTATAAAGGGGCAGGGCCGGGCATCGGCGGCCCCACTTAACCAACCCGGCCGTCAGGGGCGTAGGGAATCGTGACCGACCTGCTGCTCCAATCAGCAACGACCCGGTTTACCGCCTCGCCATTTAAGACCCGTGCCCCCCCCCCCCCGCATCCACCGCCTACCATTTTTGACGCATGGGGGACACATGGCGAGCAAGCCAAAATCGAGAAGAAAACTGAAGCGACTGTTTTCCACCCCGTGATCGTGGGGCACGGGCGCCTTGAAGGCCATGACTCGAGTCCACTTAGTAAATGAGCCGCGCCCCTGCGTTTTCCTCTTTTTATGGGGAAGGTGCGAGCCGCCTCTTTACCATGATGTGACGAATGCATGCAGCAACCGCCCCATGCACGACTCCCACGCCACGCATTCAACGCGGGCCGTGCGGTAGCGCAGCGGGCAAGGGAGTTACTCTGTTAAAACTCCGCCGCATGCGTGCCCGCGCACCGTTCTGGGCATGGCCCAATAACGCTCCGCACTTATATGTGACTGAGGACCGGGGGCTCCTGTCGGTGTACAAAAGTAGGGGACCTTTTTGTACCCCTTTACTTGTGCACGGCAGTCGCAGCCACGCACCTGCGGCCACGCTTGGCGGAGAAGAGGGAGCAAAGACCCAAGACTACCAGAGCATTCCCAAGCCAGAAACATGAAGAGCAGAAGGGCGAGGTGGACTCCCCCGGAAAGGCCCTTGCCGGGGCAACCAACACAGCCCCGGCGAGAACCTTGTCGGAGCAACTTGCCCAACGCTAGTAGGACTGCCACCCTTGAGCCTAAGAGTTCCGACACTGTCAACCACATTGGAACCAAAGCTTGAGAGGCGCCTCCGTGGTGGCATGCAGATCTTTGTGAAGACCAAGAACATATAAGTCTAGATGAGAATCAGAAGAGTAAGATCCTCGGCAAGATCCTTGCCGAGGATACCCACGAGATCTCCCGGCAATAGCCTTGTCGGGGACGCCCACGACGCCGCGGTAAGACCCTTGTCGGGGCCCCGGCAAGACCCTTGCCGAGGATATCCGCGGGGCCACAGCCAATCCCCCACCTACCAAGACTCCACCACCGTTCCCACATAGCTACCAGCCCACCAACCAGGCGAGCACCTGCGTGGCAACGTGCGGCTTCCAGGCCAACTCAGCAAGCACCTGTGTGGTGGCTTGCAGATCTTCGTAAAGACTCTGCCACCGCACCAACTCAGCAGCCAGCCAGCCAGTGTGGCACTACATGCCTCATCAGCTCGAACGCATGTCGAGGCCAGTCGAGGTGGCGACAACGGGGATGAGCTTCCTCGCCGTCCCCGATAAAGAAAGAAGGGCACGTCGGTAGCGCATTAGATGCGTTTGTCCTACGGTGCCAGGAGATAGACTCGACTACTGTACAACTTTCCACCTCTTGTGTGCCACTCTAGTAGCCCCTTTATCTAAAAAAGGAGGCCCGCAGCATACTGGGAGAGGATTCAGACTTTTGGACCCTACACGCTTTGTAGCGAGTCCAAGAACACCTGATAAACATAAACCAGCAGGAGTAGGGTATTACGCATCACCTGCGGCCTGAACCTGGATAATCGCCCCCCCCCCCTCCCCCCATGGCGATCCCTCAAACCAGCTCTTTCCATAGCCCCGCGCCCGCCAACCGTATCAAAAGGGATTCTTCGTGATCTCGTAGGTGTTGTTTACCCCGACAGATATAAACCGGCATATAGTTGAACAGCGGAACACTGTAATATGTTGAAGCTCGGCCGGTTATAAATGATCCCGTATGAGCTGTGTCAATAATCCAGCTGATGATTCATCCCAATTAGTTGTTGAAGTTTAAACAAACCACAGTGGCACCGACTTGTGCACCTGTCCATTGAGCCATCCGGTGCAGGCGGAGGCTGATAATATAATATGATTTGCACCAAAATTGTTGGAATAGACTGGACCGCAGGGAGGACAGTAAAGACGACCGTGGTATCAGAGATAGCATGGACTCAGGCAAGTTGACCACGGGCATAGATAGATGAGCCGGCCGTTGCATTATAAGCCGGTGCGGATAGGGAATAATTCACAGGCACAGTAAGCCGTGCGGACGGGCGAGTTAGCCACGTCGCGTTGATGTAGCATGGGCGGTGACTTGCGCACATATCCATCGAGCAGCACGGCACGAATAAGCGCTAGTGCAAAATTAATGTTGGAGCATGCCCTTTGGGACACCTTTATAATGAATAGTGGTCTTTCAAGAAACATACCACATACCAGAAAAATTGTTCTCAAACAATTTAATATGTACTGAAAATAAATTGGGCGAATAGCACCTGATATTTTGGTTGGCTGTGCAACCGGCGTGCAGTATCATGTTCTTTTGTCTTCATGTATCAATTGATGGATTGATGTCATGTACTAAAAGCAGCAGCAGCATTTTTTTAATTCGACTTGGTCATCCTGCCTTCTCTACTTCTATCGTTTCTGCCTTAGCAAACCATTGTAGTAGGAGCGCCCAAAAACCGGCTCGTGCGGATGGTCTTCAGAGACAAAGCTTGGCAGCGGTGGGACGAGCCCAAGGCGGCTCAAAACAAGGGGCGGCTCAATGGAAGGAAGCCTTGCCAATAGCAGCAGACCGACGAGGCTCCAAGCAGGCCGACAGGGCTCCGGCGGGTCGACAACGGAGGCGGGTTAAGCGGCCTCCCGAATTCCAGCAGCGTCGCTAGATGCAATATGTATAAGTTGATAAGGAAGACTAATTTCTGCAACGACGTTCCTATTTGTCCTGGTGTTCAGTAGATATTTGTATGAGGAGCAGAGCTTTCCTCTGAAGTCTAGCATTATCAGAACCAAGGGCATCATGCAGTGCCGCATGTCCATTTCAGCTTCTGTTACCCTTGCTCGGATGCTAGCACATGGATTTTTAAGTAATCAAGTATAGGCTCTTCGATGTTCTTTGGAGTCACACCATGAGATTGTAACACATCGTCAGGGGTCTTCATCATCTTGAGAGGTGATACGGCCGCTTAAATAGCGACTCAACGTGGTGCTGACCCAACCGAGATTGAGTGGAGACGGCGACTAAAATGGTGATTTGGCGAAGTGGCTTTGGTGGCTGGCTCAGGACAAGGCGGAAACAAAGGAGTAATGCCGCGGCGGCTGCCGCCGTGATGCCCCAGAAAGGTGATGCGGCGGCATTGACGGCAATGAGCAGTAGCGATTTTGATGCAGATGCCAATAGCAGGGGCGGTGCTGACGCTGTGAACCGAAAGCCAACCCGGCGGAAGTGGTGTGGGCGGCTTAGGAGACAAGACCGCGCAGGCGGCACATCCGAGCCAGTGAGCGGGCGGCTCAGGAGACGGGTACGCAGGCGCAGATCGTGGAGGATTCCAGGTTGTGACCGGCTCCGTGTCCAGGTCATTGTCAAGGAGGCGAGGCGAATCCATCCCTGCATCTTCCGGGTCGGACAAGGCTCGCAGGCGGAGGCAAGACCAGCTTCGAGACGAGTGGCGGCCACCAGCGGTGGTGAAGTGGCGAAGCGCAAGGGCGGCTCAGTCAAGCGGGGCTGGAGCCAATCCACCCAGGGCGGCTCGGTGCAGCCACGACATAGGAGCCCTGAGGCCGAACCGGGCCATTGCTACAGACTAGTTACACCGGCGAGGGAGGCTCAGAACAGTGGAGGAGCAGGGCGATTCGGAGGAAACCGGTGCCTCACGACCAACGACGACAGCCCGCGGCTCGCGGCGGGAGCAAAGCTACTCGGCTGGTGGCTTGACGGCGGGCGATGGCGTGGACGCGAGCCATGGCAGCCTGAGGCAACGCCATGGCAGTAGCGGCCAGGGAGTCCAAGCCATATCCTCTTCTTGCTCCAAGTCCACTTCTGGATCATGGCTATTTTTTTATTATCCGACTTTCTAGCAGCACACGATGGCTAGGTGTCACGTCTTCGATTCTTTATTCCTTCCAAATTGGTTTTGCTGTAGATCGGATCAAACTTGCAGCGGCCGATTTGTTTTCTTGGTTTTTTACTAGAAGTAACAGGTGACTTCTTGCTTTCTTCGATACATGGCAGAATCACACGCATCCAGAATCTAGCATGCCTGCATTGGTTTGTGCATCGCCGCTTTGACGACCACTACAGATCGGAAAAATTCATAGAGAATGTCCGTTGTGGTGTGCACAAAAAATTTCTTTGATCCCAACTGACGAGTTTAGAACTGATGTAGACCCTTCTGTATCGGCTCATCTTCATCCCAAAATTACGAACTTCTCGACAACCCTGGGAAGAATCCCTCTAAGAACTCAACACCATCGTGCACAGGCCCCACGGTGGGCGCCAAATGTCGTGGATTTGTCACGGCAAATGTCCTCGTTGAAAGGACTTAGTCGTGAGGCCAATGCATCTAATTTGGTAGCTAGAGAGGGGTTGAGCGAGACGAGAGACGTGAGGTTTTACACAGGTTTGGCTCCTCAAGGTGGAGGTAAAAGCCTACATCCTACTTCATTGATATTGATGATGATGATTACAATTACCACGGTGCTCTATCTCGAGAGCTATTGACTTGTCTGTCTAAACTTGTGAAACTTGTCCCTCTTGGGGTGCCCTGCCCCTCCTTATATATGTTAGAGGGGCAGGTTACATGTGAAGTCCTACTATGATTAGGACTAATCTATCTTCCATCACAAGTCGGATACAGGTATTCCTTATGCCTTCCTTCTCAAGCCGGCCCACTGATACGTCTCCAACGTATCTATAATTTATGAAGTATTCATGCTATTATATTATCTGTTTTAGATGTTTATGAGATTTACTAAACACTTTTATATTATTTTTGGGACTAAACTATTAACCGGAGGCCTAGCCCAAATTGATGTTTTCTTGCCTATTTCAGTGTTTCGAAGAAAAGGAATACCAAACGGAGTCCAAACGGAATGAAACCTTCAGGAGAGTTATTTTTGGAACGGAAGCAATCCAGGAAACGTGGAGTAGACGTCAGGGAAGCTTCAAGGAAGCCACGAGGAAGCCACGAGGCAGGGAGGCGCGCCCTACCGCCTGGGCGCGCCCCCACCCTCGTGGGCCCCTCATGGCTCCCCTGACCGACTTATTTCGCCTATATATGTTCACATACCCTAAAAACATTGAGGAACAGAATAGATCGGGAGTTCCGCCGCGAGAAGCCTCCGTAGCCACCGAAAACCAATCTAGACCCGTTCCGGCACCCAGCCAGAGGGGGGGAATCTCTCTCCGGTGGCCCTCTTCATCATCCCAGCACTCTCCATGATGAGAAGGGAGTATTTCACCCTCGGGGCTGAGGCTCTGTAACAGTAGCTATGTGTTTGATCTCTCTCTCTCTCGTGTTCTTGAGGTGGTACGATCTTGATGTATCGCGAGCTTTGCTAATATAGTTGGATCTTATGATGTTTCTCCCCCTCTACTCTCTTGTGATGAATTGAGTTTTCCCTTTGAAGTTAACTTATCGGATTGAGTCTTTAAGGATTTGAGAACACTTGATGTATGTCTTGCATGTGCTTATCTATGGTGACAATGGAATATCACGTGATCCACTTGATGTATGTTTTGGTGATCAACTTGCGAGTTCCGTGAACTTATGCATAGGGGTTGGCACACGTTTTCGTCTTTACTCTCCGGTAGAAACTTTGGGGCGCTCTTTGAAGTCCTTTGTGTTGGTTGAACAGGTGAATCTGAGATTGTGTGATGCATATCATATAATCATACCCACGGATACTTGAGGTGACATTGGAGTATCTAGGTGACATTAGGGTTTTGGTTGATTTGAGTCTTAAGGTGTTATTCTAGTACGAACTCTATGATAGATTGAACAGAAAGAATAGCTTCGTGTTATTTTACTACGGACTCTTGAATAGATCGATCAGAAAGAATAACTTTGAGGTGGTTTCGTACCCTGCAATAATCTCTTCGTTTGTTCTCTGCTATTAGTGACTTTGGAGTGACTCTTTGTTGCATGTTGAGGAAATGTTATATGATCCAATTATGCTATTATTGTTGACAGAACTTGCACTAGTGAAAGTATGAACCCTAGGCCTTGTTTCCTAGCATTGCAATACTATTTATGCTCACTTTTATTACTTTTTACCTTGCTGTTTTTATAATTTCATATTACAAAAAACCTATATCTACCATCCATATTGCACTTGTATCACCATCTCTTCGCCGAACTAGTGCACCTATACAATTTACCATAATATTGGGTGTGTTGGGGACACAAGAGAATCTTTGTTATTTGGTTGCAGGGTTGTTTGAGAGAGACCATCTTCAACCTACGCCTCCCACAGATTGATAAACCTTAGGTCATCCACTTGAGGGAAATTTGCTACTGTCCTACAAACCTCTACACTTGGAGGCCCAACAACGTCTACAAGAAGAAGGTTGTGTAGTAGACATCAAGCTCTTTTCTAGCGCCGCTGCCGGGGAGGTTAACACTTGAAGGTATATCTTTAGACCTTGCAATCGAATCTTTTTGTTTCTTGTTTTATCACTAGTTTAGTTTATAAAAGAAAACTACAAAAAATGGAATTGAGGGTACCTCATATGCTTCATTTTTTTAATATCTTTCATGAAAATAAGGATTTCGATAATTGTGCCAAAGTGTTAGAAGAAGAATGCATTAGAATGATTGGCACTAAATCTTTGGATGATGAGCATGATTGCAATGTTGTTAGTATGAATTCTTTGAATATCCATGATGCTAATGATATGCAAAGCCACAAGCTTGGGGATGCTATGTTTGATGAAGATGATATTTTTGTCCCCCAAGTTTTGATGAGAAAATTTATTTTGATGATAGCATGCCTCCTATTTATAATAATTATATTGATGAAAGTAGGTTTGGAAGAGTGTCAGCTTTAGGAAGTAATGATCCCACTATTTTGGAGGATGTTGAATCTTATTGTGATAATTATAAAAGTGGATTTGGAGAGGTCATGACTTTATTTAGTAATGATTCCACTATTTTGGAAGATGTTCTATGATGATTATTGTGATGACTTGTATGCTATTAAGAATAATGATAACCATGAAACTTGTCATCATTATTTTAGTTTTAAATTGGATTATGCCTCACATGGTAATTATTTTGTTGAGTTTGCTCCCACTACTATTCATCACAAGAAATTTGCTTATGTGGAGAGTAATAAAAATACTATGCTTGTAGATCATGAAAAGAATGATTTATGTGATAGTTATATTGTTGAATTCATTCATGATGCTACTGAAAATTATTATGAGGGAGGAGCATATGCTTGTAGGAATTGCAATAATATCAAGTTTCCTCTATATGTGCTTAAAGTTCTGAAGTTAAGCTTGTTTTGCCTTCCGATGCTAGTTGATTATTGTTCCCATAATGTAACGCCCCGAGACCGTTGCGCCAGGTGTCTTCCAGTTATGCGCGTTGTTGCCATGTCATTCGCTTGCGTGTTACATATTGTCATGTCATCATGTGCATTGCATCATCATGCTTTCAAAACTTGCATCCGTCGGGTCTCCCCGTTCTCTCCGTTGTCCGTTCTGAGCCCAACCACACTCGCCTGTGCCCGCGGCATGTCCGAAATAGTTTTTTATAAGTGGCTGGAAAATGCTCTTAGAATGGGTTGAAAGTTGGCATGCGGTGTTGTTATAGTGTAAGGCCGCCTGCCAAGTTTCATCGCATTCAGAGTCAGTTTTACGCCCCAATGGATAACTATAGCGACATTATAGTCGGTCAAATCGTCGGACGTTTTCGGTCTCCAAAAATTGTTGCCGGGCTTTCCCTCTCTTTACTCCCTAGACCATCTACACAGTCCGCTACCAACCGCCAGGCCACGAAACCCCTCTTTGCGCAGTGCATACACCCCTCTTCCGCGTCCGAAACCTCTCCGTACCGGATCCGGGCAGTCGTCACCGTTGGGTCCGGATCATCCCCAAACATCCCTATAACATCTTCGGTTTCTTACTTGGACTCCCATAGCATTTTATCTTGACCATCTAATTTCGATCGAATGATCCAAACTCCCTCCTTTCCTTATATATAAAGCCACCCCTAACCTAATATAGACTAACCCTAAAATCTAGCCCCTTATCCCATCGCCCGCCGCCAAACTTCCCCTCGGGATCCCCTCCCGATCCGATCCAGCCAACTAGCAGCCTTCGCCCAACTCCCTTGATTTTCGCCACCGCCCAACCACAGCAAGCCGCAGCAGGACATCCCGCACCTTCTGACCTTCGCCTCCACCTCACCACCCGTCGGAGCACGCCCGCCATCCATCACTGCGACCAGGAGCCCGAGCACCATCTTCTACGCCCGCATCCGAGCGAGAGGAGCTCGCTGCTCGAGCATGCACCAAGACCCATGGCGCCCACCCGAGCTCCTCCCATGCGTGTCTCCACTCGTTCTCATCGCCCTCCGTCTTCATCACAGCACCACCGGAGCAGCAGCTTAGCCGGTCATCCCCGTCGTTGCCGAACCTCGTCGGAGCCCCAAGAACACCGCGTCAAGTCCCTCTGTTGTGTCGTCCTCCTGCGACCTCCTCTGCTTCGAGCTCGTCCTCTTGATCCCCGCCGTCGTGTGCCACCAGCAGCCAGCATCTGCAGCTTCCTCTGCTTCACGGCGAGGCCGCAGCCTCCTCCCGCGACCTCCCGCAGGCCCGTGCCTGTGCCCCTGGCCTTCTCAAGCCGGAGCCCGCCGTCCAGATCCGCTCCGTGCCGCTGTTCCTGACCTTCTTCGCCGCCCATCCATGTCCAGCGCCCCGCCACTCCAAGCCCCGCCGCCGCTGCTCTGCTTCCTGTCCAGCAGAGGGCCACACACATGTAACACCCCAAGACCGATGCGCCAGGTATCTTCCAGTTATTGGCTATTGTTGCCTTGTCATTTCGATTGCGTGTTGCATCTTGCCATGTCATCATCGGCATTGCATCTGCATGTTTTCAAAACTTGCATCCGCCCGGGTCTCCCCGTTCCTTCCGTTGTCCGTTCTGAGCCCAGACACACTTGTACGCGCCCGCGGCATGTCTGAAATATTATTTTATAAGTGGCCGGAAAATGTTCTCGGAATGGGATGAACTTGGCCTGTGGTCTTGTTATAGTGTAGGTAGACTGCCTGTCAAATTTCATCACGTCCAAAGTTCGTTTGGTGCCCCAACGGATAACTATAGCGGCAGTATAGCCGGTGTATCGTCGGACGTTTTCGGTCTCCGGAAACAATCGTCGGGCTGCATTCATCCTCTTTCCTCTCATCCCAAGCCATCTGCATAGCCCTCTAGCCCCATCTAGGCCTAACCTAATCATCCGCGCGTCCGAAAACCGTCCGATCGCAATCGGAGGGCTCCAAATCACCCCCTAGACCCAAACCCTAGCCTCCCTGGTATTTAAGGAAGGCCTAGACCACCAGATTTGGAAACCCCCCTCTCCTTCCTCTTTTTCAGCAACGGCCGAACCCATCTCTGCCACTTGGCACTGCCCCGCTCGCCAACCGTTGCCAGCGCCGCCACATCACCCTGTGCCGCAGCGTGCAGCCACTCAGGAGGAGCCACATCGCCCCTGCCCCGCTCCCACCACCGCAGGCCCTCCAAGCCCAGATTCAGGCCCGCTCGGGCCCGGGCAGTCGCCGCCGCCAGGGAGCTCCAGCAGCCTCCCTATCTCCTCCAATGGAGGCAAGCCCGAGCTCCTGCTTGACCCCGCCGCCTCTCCACCTCCGAGATGAGCATAACCGCCTCCTTCTTCTTCTTCTTCCCGGTGCTCCGCCATTCCTCTCGATCTCACTCATCTTGCTACCTCTCTCTCTCTTTTCTTCCTGTAGAGACCCCATGGGAGTACTTCGAGCAGCTTTGCCGCTGCTACGTTTCTGCTTCAGATCCGGCGCCTCGCGGTCGCCCTCGCCCAAAGATGCCCGTCCGTTTTGCCGCCGGTGTCGCCCGCAGCCAAGTCCCGCGTCGTCGCCGACCTCCCATGCTTCTGCCTCAAGCAGGAGGAGACACTTGCAGCGCCGCCCCGCTCCCATTGACCGCGCCCCTCCTCGTCGTGCAAACGGGCTAGCCTCCCACGCGGTTCATGGGCTAGCAGCGCGTAGGCCCAGCCCCGCCAAAGCCCACCTCCCGATCCGGCTTGCTGCTTCCTCCTCCACCCACCCGGCCAAGCCTATGGTTGAGCTAACCGCAGCACCCCTCCTTTTTTTCTTACTGCTGGGCCAGTTTAGTTTCAGCCTATGGTCATTTTTTTTCCTTAGATGTTTTGCTAAATATCATGGACATGCATATTACAGAAATGCCATTTTCTTGCATTGCTCATAATTAAATAACCATGCATCAGAATTAATTAAACTTTATATGTAAAATGCTTAGAATTTTGTGTAGTTTCACAATATATAACTTTCATCCATGTTTAACATGATTAACTTGTTGTTTGATTAATTTTGCTCATATGCCATGTTAAAAATGCTTTATTTCATAACTAATTAACCGTAGCTCCAAACTTAACAAACTTAAATAGGGTAGAAAAATGCCTAGTTTAACATGTTGTACTTACTTTTCATGTTTAACAACTCTAAAATATTGTTTAGGGCAGAACAGTACCAAACCTAAAATATGCACATGAGGAGTTTCCGGACTTGTTGTTTTTTGTTCCGGCCTCATTGAAACTTCCCTAGATAGGTATTTTTTATTTGCTTCACCTCTTGCCATGTTAATCAACATTTAATATTGTTGGGTACAAAACGAGATTGAACTAAATAACTTGAATATGGTGTTCCGTCGATATGCAACTCGTGCATATTGAGCTCCACTTAATTTGTAGTATTGTCTGTGCACTTTGCCATGCCATGCCTCATTAAACCGGACATGCATCATACTTGCTTGTGCATCATGCCATGTTTATGTGATGGTTGTTTGCTATGTTGTTTGCTTCTTTCCGGGTTGCTTCTCGTGTTAGCTTCGGTTTTGTTCCGGAGTTGTGAGGATTCGTTCGACTACATCCGGTTGTCTTCTTCATGGACTCGTTCTTCTTCCTTGCGGGATTTCAGGCAAGATGACCATACCATCGAAATCACTTCTATCTTTGCTTGCTAGATGCTCGCTCTATTGCTATGCTACACTACCTACCACTTGCTTTATCATGCCTCCCATATTGCCATGTCTAGCCTCTAACCCACCTTCCTAGCAAACCGTTGTTTGGCTATGTTACCGCTTTTGCTCAGCCCTCTTATAGCGTTGCTAGTTGCAGGTATGAAGTTTGTTCTATGTTGGAACATGGTTATGTTGGGATATCACAATATCTCTTTTTAATTAATGCATCTATATACTTGGTAAAGGGTGGAAGGCTCGCCCTTATGCCTGGTGTTTTGTTCCACTCTTGTCGTCATAGTTTCTGTCATACCGGTGTTATGTTCCTTGATTTTGCATTCCTTACACGGTTGGGTGTTATGGGGACCCCTTGACAGTTCGCTTTTAATAAAACTCCTCCGGCAAGGCCCAACCTTGGTTTTACCATTTGCCTCACCACCACCTACTTTTCCCTTGGGAGTCGTGCTCCCGTGGGTCATCTTTATTTTAACCCCCCCCCCACGGGGCCAGTGCTTCTCTAAGTGTTGGTGCGAACTATAGTCCTTTGCAGCGCCACCTTAGGGAAACTTGAGGGCTGGTTTTAGTTGTACGGAGTGCTCATCAGGTGTTGCCCTGAGAACGAGATATGTGCAGCTCCTATCGGGATGTCGGCGCATCGGGCGGTCTTGCTGGTCTTGTTTTACCATTGTCGAAATGTCTTGTAACCGGGATTCTGAGTCTACTCGGGTCTTCCTGGGAGAAGGAATATCCTTCGTTGACCGTGAGAGCTTGTGATGGGCTAAGTTGGGACACCCCTGCAGGGTTTGAACTTTTGAAAGTCGTGCCCGCGGTTATGTGGCAGATGGGAATTTGTTAATGTCCGATTGTAGAGAACTTGACACTTAACTTAATTAAAATGCATGAACCGTGTGTGTAGCCGTGGTGGTCTATTTTCGACGGAGTCCGGGAAGTAAACACGGTTCTTGTGTTATGCTTGAACGTAAGTAGTTTCAGGATGACTTCTTGATCACTTCTAGTTCACGACTGCTCCATTGCTTCTCTTCTCGCTCTTATTTGCGTATGTTAGCCACCATATATGCTTAGTGCTGCAGCTCCACCTGACTACCTTTTCCTACCCATAAGCATAAATAGTATTGATCTCGCAGGTGTGAGATTGGTGAGTCCCCGTGACTCATAGATAATTCCAAATAGTTGCATGTGCCGATTATACCAGCGCAGGTGACGCAACCCAGCTCAAAAGGGAGCTTGATGAAGATCTTGATCGTTGTGTTGTGTCTTTTCCGGTTGATCAGTAGTGGAGCCCAGTTGGGTCGATTGGGGATCTAGAATTTGGGGTTGTCTTCTTTTATTTTGGTTCCATAGTCGGACCTTGATTGTACTCTTGATGATGTATGTTTAACTTATATTTGTGTGAAGTGGCGATTGTAAGCCAACTCTTTATCCCTTTCCTACTCAGTACATGGGATTATGTGAAGATTACCCCTCTTGCGACAAACCTACCATGCGGCTATGCCACTAAGTCGTGCCCCGACTCGTGAGAGATATAGCCGCATCGTGGGTGTTACAGCACACTCGAGCCGTGCGTGTTGCCCGCCTCCTGCCGGCCTCCATGTTGCCTGCCGGAGCCCCAGTGCCTCCGCGGGCCGCTGCCGCCGTGGCCTCAAGCCGCCCTCGACTCCAGGTCCGGCCGCCGTCGGCCGCTCCCTCCCCGACCTCCGGCCTCGCCCAGGCCAGCCCCCGTCGCCAGAGTCGCCGCGCTTGCTTCCCCATCAAACCTCGCTGCTGGCATGTGCTTCCCCTGCTTCGAGCAGTGGCTCGGGATCAAGCGTAGTCGCGCGCATCCACCCCGTTGACCAGTCCACGCAAGCACTAGCCGCCAGCGTCGCTTGGGCCTCCTCCTCGCCAGCATGCCAAGACCCGAGGCCCCGCGCTCCAGCCTGCCCGGCCTCCTCCACCGACCGACCCATGAGGCCTGGTGAGCAGCCCCCGCTCCCTGTGCACTTTTGGGTCGGCAAGATTAGGCCCGTGTCATTTTTTCCTCACTTGCGAATTTAGACATTATCCAGGGTTTTACCAGTTTTGCAGAAAACCCCTTCATGTTCATGCATTTAATATCTCTTTAACCATGCATCATATTAAAATGTTTCATATATGTAAAATGACTAGAATTTCATCTAATTTCATAATATGCCACTTTCATCCATGTTAAAAATGTTTAAAATGATGTTTGCATATAATTTTCCATATTGCCATGTTAAAATAATTTATTTCATAACTAAATAACTGTAGCTCCATTTTATATAAACTTTATATGTAAATGGGGTGGGAAAATTCCTAGTTTAACATGGTGCTCCTTTGAGTGTTGGTCCACCTTGTCAGTCACCGGTGGCCACCAGGGGCAACTCTGGGCTGGCCTACCGGAAGTTTGGACAATCTGAGTGTGCCCTGAGAATGAGATATGTGCAGCTCCTATCGGGATTTGTCGGCACATTCGGGCGGTGTTGCTGGACTTGTTTTACCATTGTCGAGGATGTCTTGTAACAGGGATGCCGAGTCTGATCGGAATGTCTTGGGAGAAGGAATATCCTTCGTTTACCGTGAGAGCTTGTGATGGGCTAAGTTGGAACTCCCCTGCAGGGATTTGAACTTTTGAAAGCCGTGCCCGCGGTTATGGGCAGATGGGAATTAGTTAATGTCCGGTTGTAGAAAACATGAAGTTTATCTTAATTAAAATGCACCAACCACGTGTGTAACCGTGATGGTCTCTTCTCAGCAGAGTCCGGGAAGTGAACACGGTGTTGGAGTTATGCTTGACGTAGGTTGTTCTAGGATCACTTCTAGATCATAGTTGTTCGACTGTGCTTTTGCCTTCTCTTCTCGCTCTCATTTGCGTATGTTAGCCACCATATATGGTAGTCGCTTGCTGCAGCTCCACCTCATACCTTTTTCCCTACTATAAGCTTAATTAGTCTTGATCGCGAGGGTGTGAGATTGCTGAGTCCCCGTGACTCACAGATTACTTCTAAAACCAGATGCAGGGATCGATGATACCGTTCCAGATGATATGACCGAGCTCAAGTGGGAGTTCGATGAAGACTCTCATCGTTACTACGTGTCTTTCCCATATGATCAATAGTGGTGCCTAGTTGGGGCGATCGGGAACTATGTTGCATTTGGGGTTTATCTTCATTTTGGTTCCGTAGTCGGACCTTGAGTGTATTTGGATGAATGTAATGTTATTTATGTATTTGTGTGACGTGGCGAGTGTAAGACAACTATGTACCTTTCCCCTTTATTTATTTACATGGGATGTTGTGAAGATTACCTCACTTGTGACATTGCCTTCAATGCGGCTATGCCTCTAAGTCGTGCTTCGACACGTAGGAGATATAGCCGCATCGAGGGCGTTACAAGTTGGTAATCAGAGCCTTCCCCGACCTTAGGAGCGTTGGGGAACGTTGCAGAAAACAAAATTTTCCTACGGTTTCACCAAGATCCATCTATGAGTTCATCTAGCAACGAGTGATCGGATGCATCTACATACCTTTGCAGATCGCGAGCGGAAGCGTTCAAAGAACGGGGTTGAGGTAGTCGAACACGACGTGATCCAAATCACCGGAGATCCTAGCACCGAACGGACGGCACCTCCGCGTTCAACACACGTACGATCAGCGTAACGTCTCCTTCTTCTTGATCCAGCAAGGGGGAAGGAGAGGTTGAGGAAGATGGCTCCAACAGCAGCACGATGGCGTGGTGGTGGTGGAGCTGCAGTACTCCGGCAGGGCTTCGCCAAGCACTATGGAGGAGGAGGAGGTGTTGGAGAGGGAGAAGGAGGCAACCAAAGGCATGGGAGAAAAGCCCTCCTTCCCTCACTATATATAGGAGGGCCAAGGGGGGGGGCGCCGGCCCTAGGAGATCCAATCTCCTAGGGTGGGGCAGCGGCCAAGGGAGGTTTCCCTCCCCCCAAAGGCACCTAGGAGGTGCCTTCCCCTCCTAGGACTCTTCCCCCTTGAAACCCTAGGCGCATGGGCCTCTTGGGGCTGGTGCCCTTGGCCCATGTAGGCCAAGGCGCACCCCCTACAGCCCATGTGGCCCCCCGGGACAGGTGGCCCCACCCGGTGGACCCCCGGGACCCTTCCGGTGGTCCCGGTACAATACCGATGACCCCGAAACTTGTCCCGATGGCCGAAACAGGACTTCCCATATATAAATCTTTACCTCCGGATCATTCCGGAACTCCTCGTGACGTCCGGGATCTTATCCGGGACTCCGAACAACATTCGGGTTACTGCATATACATATCCCTACAACCCTAGCGTCACCGAACCTTAAGTGTGTAGACCCTACGGGTTCGGAAGATATGTAGACATGACCGAGACGACTCTCCGGTCAATAACCAACAGCGGGATCTGGATACCCATGTTGGCTTCCACATACTCCACGATGATCTCATCGGATGAACCACGATGTCGAGGATTTAAGCAACCCCGTATACAATTCCCTTTGTCAATCGGTATGTTACTTGCCCGAGATTCGATCGTCGGTATCCCAATACCTCGTTCAATCTCGTTACCGGCAAGTCACTTTACTCGTACCGTAATGCATGATCCCATGACCAGACACTTGGTCACTTTGAGCTCATTATGATGATGCATTACCGAGTGGGCCCAGTCATACCTCTCCGTCATACGGAGTGACAAATCCCAGTCTCGATCCGTGTCAACCCAACAGACACTTTCGGAGATACCTGTAGCGCACCTTTATAGTCACCCAGTTACGTTGTGACATTTGGTACACCCAAAGCACTCCTACGGTATCCGGGAGTTACACGATCTCATGGTCAAAGGAAAAGATACTTGACATTGGAAAAGCTCTAGCAAACGAACTACACGATCTTGTGCTATGCTTAGGAATGGGTCTTGTCCATCACATCATTCTCCTAATGATGTGATCCCGTTATCAATGACATCCAATGTCCATAGTCAGGAAACCATGACTATCTGTTGATCAACGAGCTAGTCAACTAGAGGATTACTAGGGACATGTTGGCGTCTATTATTCACACGTGTATTACGATTTCCGGATAATACAGTTATAGCATGAATAAAGACAATTATCATGAACAAAGAAATATAATAATAATACTTTTATTATTGCCTCTAGGGCATATTTCCAACAGTCTCCCACTTGCACTAGAGTCAATAATCTAGTTACATTGTGATGAATCGAACACCCATAGAGTACTGGTGTTGATCATGTTTTGCTCGCGAGAGAGGTTTAGTCAACGGATCTGCGACATTCAGATCCGTATGCACTTTGCAAATTTCTATGTCTCCATCTTGAACATTTTCATGAATGGAGTTGAAGCGACGCTTGATGTGCCTGGTCTTCTTGTGAAACCTGGGCTCCTTGGCGAGTGCAATAGCTCCAGTGTTGTCACAGAAGAGTTTGATCGGCCCCGACGCATTGGGTATGACTCCTAGGTCGGTGATGAACTCCTTCACCCAAATTGCTTCATGCGCTGCCTCCGAGGCTGCCATGTACTCCGCTTCACATGTAGATCCCGCCACGACGCTCTTCTTGCAGCTGCACCAGCTTACTGCTCCACCATTCAACATATACACGTATCCGGTTTGTGACTTAGAGTCATCCAGATCTGTGTCGAAGCTAGCGTCGACGTAACCCTTTACGACGAGCTCTTCGTCACCTCCATAAACGAGAAACATGTCCTTTGTCCTTTTCAGGTACTTCAGGATATTCTTGACCGCTGTCCAGTGTTCCTTGTCGGGATTACTTTGGTACCTGCCTACCAAACTTACGGCAAGGTTTACATCAGGTCTGGTACACAGCATGGCATACATAATAGATCCTATGGCTGAAGCATAGGGGATGACACTCATCTCTTCTTTATCTTTTGCCGTGGTCGGGCATTGAGCCGAGCTCAATCTCACACCTTGCAAAACAGGCAAGAACCCTTTCTTGGACTGATCCATTTTGAACTTCTTCAAAATCTTATCAAGGTATGTGCTTTGTGAAAGACCTATGAGGCGTCTCGATCTATCCCTATAGATCTTGATGCCTAATATATAAGCAGCTTCTCCAAGGTCCTTCATTGAAAAACTCTTATTCAAGTAGGCCTTAATGCTGTCCAAGAGTTCTATATCATTTCCCATCAAAAGTATGTCATCTACATATAATATGAGAAATGCTACAGAGCTCCCACTCACTTTCTTGTAAACGCAGGCTTCTCCATAAGTCTGCATAAACCCAAACGCTTTGATCATCTCATCAAAGCGAATGTTCCAACTCTGAGATGCTTGCACCAGCCCATAAATGGATCGCTGGAGCTTGCATACCTTGTTAGCATTCTTAGGGTCGACAAAACCTTTCGGCTGCATCATATACAGTTCTTCCTTAAGATAACCGTTAAGGAATGCCGTTTTGACGTCCATTTGCCATATCTCATAATCATAGTATGCGGCAATTGCTAACATGATTCGGACGGACTTCAGCTTCGCTACGGGAGAGAACGTCTCATCGTAGTCAACCCCTTGAACTTGCCGATAACCCTTAGCGACAAGTCGAGCTTTATAGATGGTAACATGACCATCCGCGTCCGTCTTCTTTTTAAAGATCCATTTGTTTTCTATCGCTCGCCGATCATCGGGCAAGTCTGTCAAAGTCCACACTTTGTTTTCATACATGGATCCTATCTCGGATTTCATGGCTTCAAGCCATTTGTTGGAATCTGGGCCCACCATCGCTTCTTCATAGTTCGAAGGTTCACCGTTGTCTAACAACATGATTTCCAGGACAGGGTTGCCGTACCACTCTGGTGCGGAACGTGTCCTTGTGGACCTACGAAGTTCAGTAGTGACTTGATCTGAAGTTTCATGATCATCATCATTAACCTCCTCTCCAACCGGTGGAGGCACCACAGAAACATTTTCTTGAGCTGCGCTACTCTCCGGTTCAAGAGGTAATACTTCATCAAGTTCCACTTTCCTCCCACTTACTTCTTTCGAGAGAAACTCTTTCTCCAGAAAGAGTCCGTTCTTGGCAACAAAGATCTTGCCTTTGGATCTTAGGTAGAAGGTATACCCAATGGTTTCCTTAGGATATCCTATGAAGACGCATTTTTCCGACTTGGGTTCGAGCTTCTCAGGTTGAAGTTTCTTGACATAAGCATCGCATCCCCAAACTTTTATAAACGACAGCTTAGGTTTCTTGCCAAACCATAATTCATACGGTGTCGTCTCAACGGATTTAGGCGGAGCCCTATTTAAAGTGAATGTAGCTGTCTCTAGAGCGTATCCCCAAAATGATCGCGGTAAATCGGCAAGAGACATCATAGACCGCACCATATCCAATAGAGTGCGATTACGACGTTCGGACACACCGTTACGCTGAGGTGTTCCAGGCGGCGTGAGTTGTGAAACGATTCCACATTTTCTTAAGTGTGTGCCAAATTCGTGACTCAAGTATTCTCCTCCACGATCTGATCGTAGAAACTTGATTTTCCTGTCACGTTGATTCTCAACCTCACTCTGAAATTCCTTGAACTTTTCAAAGGTTTCAGACTTGTGTTTCATTAAGTAGATATACCCATATCTACTCAAGTCATCGGTGAGGGTGAGAACATAACGATAGCCACCGCGAGCCTCAACACTCATTGGACCGCACACATCAGTATGTATGATTTCCAATAAGTTGGTTGCTCGCTCCATTGTTCCTGGGAACGGAGTCTTGGTCATTTTACCCATGAGGCATGGTTCACACGTGTCAAATGATTCATAATCAAGAGACTCTAAAAGTCCATCAGCATGGAGCTTCTTCATGCGTTTGACACCTATGTGACCAAGGCGGCAGTTCCACAAGTATGTGGGACTATCATTATCAACCTTACATCTTTTGGTATTCACACTATGAATATGTGTAATATTACATTCGAGATTCATTAAGAATAAACCATTGACCATCGGAGCATGACCATAAAACATATCTCTCATATAAATAGAATAACCATTATTCTTGGATTTAAATGAGTAGCCATCTCGTATTAAACGAGATCCTGATACAATGTTCATGCTCAAACTTGGCACTAAATAACAATTATTGAGGTTTATAACTAATCCCGTAGGTAAATGTAGAGGTAGCATGCCGACGGCGATCACATCGACCTTGGAACCATTCCCGACGCGCATCGTCACCTCGTCCTTCGCCAGTCTCCGTTTATTCCGCAGCTCCTGCTGTGAGTTACAAATATGAGCAACGGCACCGGTATCAAATACCCAGGAGTTACTACGAGTACTGGTAAGGTACACATCAATTACATGTATATCAAATATACCTTTGGTGTTGCCGGCCTTCTTGTCCGCTAAGTATTTGGGGCAGTTCCGCTTCCAGTGACCCTTCCCTTTGCAATAAAAGCACTCTGTCTCAGGCTTGGGTCCTTTCTTTGACTTCTTCCCGGTAGTTTGCTTGCCGAGCGCGGCAACTTCCTTTCCGTCCTTCTTGAAGTTCTTTTTACCCTTGCCCTTCTTGAACTTAGTGGTTTTATTGACCATCAACACTTGATGTTCCTTCTTGACTTCTACCTCTGCTGATTTCAGCATAGCAAATACTCCAGGAATGGTCTTTTCCATCCCCTGCATATTGAAGTTCATCACAAAGCTCTTGTAGCTTGGTGGAAGCGACTGGAGGATTCTGTCAATGACCGCGTCATCCGGGAGATTAACTCCCAGCTGAGTCAAGCAGTTATGTAACCCAGACATAGTGAGTATGTGCTCACTGACAGAACTATTTTCCTCCATCTTACAGCTGAAGAATTTGTCAGAGACTTCATATCTCTCGATCCGGGCATGAGCTTGAAAAACCATTTTCAGCTCTTCGAACATCTCATATGCTCCATGTCTCTCAAAACGCTTTTGGAGCCCCGGCTCAAGGCTGTAAAGCATGCCGCACTGAACGAGGGAGTAGTCATCAGCACGTGTCTGCCAAGCGTTCATAACGTCTTGGTTCTGTGGGACGGGTGGATCACCTAGCGGTGCTTGTAGGACATAATCTTTCTTGGCAGCTATGAGGATGATCCTCAGGTTCTGGACCCAGTCCGTGTAGTTGCTGCCATCGTCTTTCAGCTTGGTTTTCTCTAGGAACGCGTTGAAGTTGAGGACTACGTTGCCATTTGATCTACAAGACATATTGTAAAGTTTTTAGACTAAGTTCATGATAATTAAGTTCATCTAATCAAATTATTAATGAACTCCCACTCATATTAGACATCCCTCTAGTCATCTAAGTGTTACACGATCCGAGTCGACTAGGCCGTGTCCGATCGTCACGTGAGACGGACTAGTCATCGTCGGTGAACATCTTCATGTTGATCGTATCTTCCATACGACTCGTGTTCGACCTTTCGGTCTCTGTGTTCCGAGGCCATGTCTGTACATGCTAGGCTCGTCAAGTTAACCCCAAGTGTTTTGCATGTGTAAAACTGTCTTACACCCGTTGTATGTGAACGTAAGGATCTATCACACTCGATCATCACGTGGTGCTTCGAAACGACGAACTTTAGCAACGGTGCACAGTTAGGGGAGAACACTTCTTGAAATTGTTGTAAGGGATCATCTTATTTACTACCGTCGTTCTAAGTAAACAAGATGCAAAACATGATAAACATCAAATGCAATCAAATAATAATAGTGACATGATATGGCCAATATCACACAGCTCCTTTGATCTCCATCTTGGGGCTCCATGATCATCTTGTCACCGGCATGACACCATGATCTCCATCATTGTGTCTCCATGAAGTTGCTCGCCAACTGTTACTTCTACTATTATGGCTAACACATTTAGCAATAAAGTAAAGTAATTTACATGGCGTTTCTCAATGACACGCAGGTCATACAAAAATATAGACAACTTCTATGGCTCCTGCCGGTTGTCATACTCATCGACATGCAAGTCGTGATTCCTATTACAATAGCATGAACAACTCATACATCACATATATATCATTCATCATTCATCACAACTTTGGCCATATCATATCACAAAGCACTTGCTGCAAAAACAAGTTAGACGTCCTCTAATTGTTGTTGCAAGTTTTACGTGGCTGAAGTAGGGTTCTAGCAAGAACGTTTTCTTACCTACGTGAAAGCCACAACGTGATTTGTCAACTTCTATTTACCCTTCATAAGGACCCTTTTCATCGAATCCGCTCCAACTAAAGTAGGAGAGACAGACACCCGCCAGCCACCTTATGCATCTTGTGCATGTTAGTCGGTGGAACCGGTCTCACGTAAGCATACGTGTAAGGTTGGTCCGGGCCGCTTCATCCCACAATACCGTTGAAGCAAGATAATACTAGTAGCGGCAAGAAAGTTGACAACATCTATGCCCACAACAAATTGTGTTCTATTCGTGCAAGAAGAACTACGCATAGACCTAGCTCATGATGCCACTGTTGGGGAACGTTGCAGAAAACAAAATTTTCCTACGGTTTCACCAATATCCATCTATGAGTTCATCTAGCAATGAGTGATCGGATGCATCTACATACCTTTGCAGATCGCGAGCGGAAGCGTTCAAAGAACGGGGTTGAGGTAGTCGAACACGACGTGATCCAAATCACCGGAGATCCTAGCACCGAACGGACGGCACCTCCGCGTTCAACACACATATGGTCAGCGTAACGTCTCCTTCTTCTTGATCCAGCAAGGGGGAAGGAGAGGTTGAGGAAGATGGCTCCAACAGCAGAACGACGGCGTGGTGGTGGTGGAGCTGCAGTACTCCGGCAGGGCTTCGCCAAGCACTATGGAGGAGGAGGAGGTGTTGGAGAGGGAGAAGGAGGCAACCAAAGGCATGGGAGAAAAGCCCTCCTTCCCTCACTATATATAGGAGGGCCAAGGGGGGGCGCCGGCCCTAGAAGATCCAATCTCCTAGGGTGGGGCGGCGGCCAAGGGAGGTTTCCCTCCCCCCAAAGGCACCTAGGAGGTGCCTTCCCCTCCTAGGACTCTTCCCCCTTGAAACCCTAGGCGCATGGGCCTCTTGGGGCTGGTGCCCTTGGCTCATGTAGGCCAAGGCGCACCCCCTACAGCCCATGTGGCCCCCCGGGACAGGTGGCCCCACCCGGTGGACCCTCGGGACCCTTTCGGTGGTCCCGGTACAATACCGATGACCCCGAAACTTGTCCCGATGACCGAAACAGGACTTCCCATATATAAATCTTTACCTCCGGATCATTCCGGAACTCCTCGTGATGTCCGGGATCTTATCCGGGACTCCGAACAACATTCGGGTTACTGCATATACATATCCCTACAACCCTAGCGTCACCGAACCTTAAGTGTGTAGACCCTACGGGTTCGGGAGATATGTAGACATGACCGAGACGACTCTCCGGTCAATAACCAACAGCGGGATCTGGATACCCATGTTGGCTCCCACATACTCCACGATGATCTCATCGGATGAACCACGATGTCGAGGATTTAAGCAACCCCGTATACAATTCCCTTTGTCAATCGGTATGTTACTTGCCCGAGATTCGATCGTCGGTATCCCAATACCTCGTTCAATATCGTTACCAGCAAGTCACTTTACTCGTACCGTAATGCATGATCCCGTGACCAGACACTTGGTCACTTTGAGCTCATTATGATGATGCATTGCCGAGTGGGCCCAGTGACACCTCTCCGTCATACGGAGTGACAAATCCCAGTCTCGATCCGTGTCAACCCAACAGACACTTTCGGAGATACCTGTAGCGCACCTTTATAGTCACCCAGTTACGTTGTGACATTTGGTACACCCAAAGCACTCCTACGGTATCCGGGAGTTACACGATCTCATGGTCAAAGGAAAAGATACTTGACATTGGAAAAGCTCTAGCAAACGAACTACACGATCTTGTGCTATGCTTAGGAATGGGTCTTGTCCATCACATCATTCTCCTAATGATGTGATCCCGTTATCAATGACATCCAATGTCCATAGTCAGGAAACCATGACTATCTGTTGATCAACGAGCTACTCAACTAGAGGCTTACTAGGAACATGTTGGCGGATATTATTCACACGTGTATTACGATTTCCGGATAATACAGTTATAGCATGAATAAAGACAATTATCATGAACAAAGAAATATAATAATAATACTTTTATTATTGCCTCTAGGGCATATTTCCAACAAGGAGCCCCCTGCTTGATCGAATCGTTGGCGTTGTTGAGTCTAGAAAAATGTTTTTGAGTCTTTTAGGATTATATATATCGGAGAGTAGGATTCTTTTTTACTCCTCAGTCCCTTTGTCGCACTGGTGAGGCATCCTCACATAGAGTTTTGACTCTTCTCTTCTCAAATTTCACTAAAATATTTTTTCAGGATCACACGGTTATCTTGGAATCGTTCCGATGGTTTTGTGACGAGAACATTGTTCTTGGTGCCTCCTGACATTTAGGGGTTGTGGCAGTGTCCCGGGGAGTTGAGCTCCGAGGTGTTGTCGTCACAATTTTATCGTTGCAGTTCTGGAATACCTGAGTTTCACCGACATCGAAAATCTCTTTTATGCAGTTGTTGGTGAGATAACCTCGATGTCACCCAATACTGGGGCGGGAGTTTGGCAGTATTGCCATAACTCGCATAACGGATGCTTTTTGAAGGTTGAGGTAAATGATTTCCGAAGGTTTCTTGGTTATGTGTTGAAGGATGGATACAGCTGGATGTAGGATTTGTGTAGTTTTGGGTGAGATATTATGCTTCCCCTGTATTCCCAACACCTGATTGCATAACCGGAAAATTTCGGGAGTTTATAAGTGGGAATTCAAGTAGCTCTTAGGCTATCTTTCCGACAGATGTATGATGTGAAATTGGGGTTCGATGTCTAGTGGTCCGCCTATCCACGGTTGGTTTTACAGTAGTCTTGTTGTGTCTTAAAGAGTCCTTGGCTATGCTGACTCGGGGATGCTTCGTATGTCATGTGCACTGCCTTGTACATGATGGTGCTATACGATCAAGCCCGTGTAGGCCCCACCACGAAAACTTCGGACGAAATCTCTATCATATGTTTGTTCCAGCTTATTTTGCAAGCCAATCCTTTGTTTTGTTCTTTGTTGTGGTATTCGAGTTGCTTCAATGTCAAGTGTTGATTCCATACCTTTTCTAAGCGGTGTTCTCATACTTCTATGTGAATACCAATTCTTCATGATAATCAAGATTGTCACGTTAATTATTTTTCAACCGGCGTGTTTCTCTTCAAGTGTTTCCGATCATTTCAACATCCGCAAGATCAACTAAAAGCCTTCTCAACGTTATTTGTTTCATCCGTCTCAAGTTTCCTTTGTTTTTCCCGCCCTCCCACCCTTTATCCTGACTCGGATTTCTTAATTTGTTGTCCATTTTATGCATGTGAATTTTTCTCCATTCCTTTCTTTCAATGCTCTTACCCGGTGATTCTCATGAAGATGCTAATGGAGTCTCAAGTTCATCATTCTTCATTCTTTTCTTCTCCGGTGGATTCAATTCAAGCGTTGTTGATCATATCCTTTCCCCGTTTCAAATGCCTTCTCATGCCGGTGCAATTCTTAATCATTCACCTCTCGCTATTCAATTGTTCCGGAGTGTTGAAGATATCTTAGAAGATTCACGTTTCCATTCCCGATTCGTTCAAGTTATTTCGAGGTTGTTATCTCATTCAAGCCATCTAATTCTACCGGTGCTTTCTCTCTTTTAAATCGTTCAACGGTGTATCTTTTGAGTGGGCCCAAACCCACAAGTCTTTTCCCAGGATCTTACCTGACTCTTCAAATTTTTATCGGAGCTATTCTCAAATTCTTTTCCAAGTTTGACGTAAGAATGAATTATCATCAGTCAAATGCCTTTCTCCAAGATCTGTCAAATTTTTTCATCGTTGGTTCAACAGTTCTATTTTTTTTCTCCGGATTGCCTCAATAATTCTTGGTGGTGTTTTTCGTCGTCATTCTCGGATTTTGGAGACCGAAGAAGAGTTTTTCCTCCATATCTTACCCGTTATCTCAGAGATTCGTGATTCTAGCTTGTTGCCATCCTCTCATAATTGTTTTGATTGTCAAAATTCTTTTCACCTATCTTGAGCAATTCAAGAGTCTTCTCAGTTTGATTATCCGGAGTCCATCATTTCAGGTTTATTCATTCCAGCTTTCAGTTATCATTCTCCAACCTTACCGGTGCGTCATTCAATATTCTCTAATCAATTCATGATCTCTTCGTTCTCATGTATCTAAATCCTAGTAAGAATCTTCGTTCATTTGCTAATTTTACCCGGTGATTCTTTATCTTTCCTTCGTTCTTTTTCAATTCTTACGGTGGATCGTTCAAGAGATCTCTTCCTTCGTTACCGTATCAAGTCACTCGTTCTTTCCAATCCTACCGCTGGTTTCTGGAATACCTTCTCAAGTTTGCGACATATCTATCTTAATCCTTTCTACGAGATTAAGTTGCATGCAATCCGTTGCTTGTCATCAATTTAATTGGTGAAGGATAAGTATAATGTAATTCTTATTCTTGTTTCATCAAGTGAAGTCAATTCCTTATTCTGGAGGTTCATCAAAATTCTTGATCTCAATTATTCATTTTTATATCCGGAGTTCCAAGTTTTTTCTCGGTTATATCATTTCAAAGCTTCATCTAACCACTGCAAGGTTTATCCCGGAGTTCTTTATAATTGTCCCTTCCGTTTGATCATACTTTTATTACCGGAGTTCTTCATGGAGGCTGTATATGTTGGTTCATCAAGGATTTAATTCCTTTTCGATGTGTTCATCAAGATTATTTTCAAAGGATCTCAAGTATTCTTCATCTTGCAATCCTGGGGTGCAATTCTTTATACCTTATCTTTTGAGGTGGTGCTATGTCATTGTTGATAATTTCCCTTTGTGTTTCATGTTTCACAAGTTTTCAAGAGTGACATATCTAAATCCATCATTTTCTCTTCGCTCAAGACATCTTTTCAAACCATCAATCTCTTCATTGGAGTTATCTTGGGTTATATTTCATCTAAAGCTTTTCATAAGGATTGTTGCTATTTATGGAGCTTATAAATGACCCAAGTTCTTCATTTATACTCACGGTGAAATAAGTTTCTCATCTCCTTGTTGGTATCATTCCAATCTATTGGTTCCGTTAGTGGCAGAATTTCACCTCATAGTTTTGAGATGTTTTCCATAAGCCCACTTCAAGCTTATCCTCTCGCTTTAGTGTTCCAACAACTCCGTTCGACCCTTTGACTAAAGATGCTTTCAAGTTCATTCGGGGTAGAAGATATTGTTTTCTCCTCCGTTCAGTGCATTCCATTCTTCCATTTCATCCGGAGGTTTTGTGATGTTGCTCTTTTCAATCATCATCTAGAATTGTCAGGATCGTGTTCTTTCCGTGATAATCCATTTAACCGGAGTGTCGTGTCCTCTGCGCAAGATCTTTTCGCCTTATCAAGTCTTGCATCTCTTTTCAACTGGAGTGTTGTCCTAATTTGTTCTTCCTTGTTCCTCTTTGCTAACGGAGTGTTTTCAACTTTGTTCATCTCCGTTGTTTTCTTCTTTTCAATTTGTTCAACCTCTCAAGGTTCTTTGGTTTCACTCTTTTTTCAAGAAGCAACTTAGTTTTACCTCTTCTCTTTCTCTTCCTTTTTCCTCCGATGCTGCCATCCTAGATCTCGGGACGAGATCCTCTCGTAGTGGTGGAGTGTTGTGATGCCCCAAGACCGGAGCTTCAGGTGCCTTCCAGGGTTTCCGGGTTTCTTCGTGTGATTTGTTTGGTTCTTTGCATTCAGCATTGCATCATGTCATTTCTTTTCTTAACTCAACTAAATAAATGGCATGGATCTTTGATCCATTTAAATCGAGGGAGTTCACATGGTGAAATTCTCTTTATAACATATAAAAGTCTCCTACTATTATTAGGGAGCTATTGTAAATATTCCATTAACTTGGAATCACCCATCACACAATTGCATTACTCTTCAACTCCTTCTTCTTGTCCTTGATCCTTCCTTTTTACTTATTGCCCAACTTCAACTTGGTTTCACCCAAGTTTCTATCCCATCCAAACTTCCATTTCCTTCTTTATTCCATTTATTTTTCTTGTGGCATTTTCCCTGTTCGGAAAAATGTTCAACCTATCCTTATAAATCCTAAATGATGCCTACACCCTCTCTGTAACTTCTTTTCTCAATTGGACTTGTTTTGGTTGGGTTCAAAAATAGCTCAAGTTTGAATTTAATTCAAACTTGAATTATTTTTCTATCTCTAAAATGTCCAAAACATTTTAATCAAATTGTATATATTACCAGGACCCCATAAATATCTTCATCTCTGCCGAATTCCATATCTACTCTCGCCTTTCTTTTGTTCCATTTTTCCTGTTTAGAGAAAAGCGGAGAAAGAAATAAATAGAGAGAGGGAAGGAGGGCCAGCCCAGCTGGGCCTCCCCAAACTCCCTCGCAGCCAGGCTGGCCATTTCCACCAAGGCCCAGTCGGCCTCCAAGCCTGAAGCCCAGCCGGCACCTCTTCTCTACCCTAGCCCGATCCCCAGCGCTGGATCGCTCCTTCCCTCGTTCCCCTCCTTCCTCCTAGTGCCGCCGCAGGAGAGGAGCAGTGCCGCACACGCACACAACGACGCCAGGGAGTGCTCCCGATCCGCCAGCCTTGTTCTTCCCCGCCGCCTGCTGGAGCAGAGCGATCGCCGCCACCCACTCGTACCAGGAAGGGTCCCGCTCGGTCCCCCTCATCCTCCTCCCGCAGGCGCCCTCACAGCCGCACCTGGCCTTCTCCTCCAGCGCGCGCCTCCGCCTCCTCCAACCATGGACGTGCGCGCGGCCACTCGACCATGTCGCCTCCGTCTACAGCCATCGCCGCCTCCTTGCTCGGGAGAGCAAAGGCTAGATCCCGAGCAGCATGAGTGCTCTGCTTCTCCACCAAAGCTTTCCTCCTGTGCGCCGTCGCGTCCAGGTCCAGCAAGCCGCCGCCGCGCCTTCTAGCCTCCTCCCGCGCCCTGCATTGAGCCGCCCCGGGCCGCGCATCGCCAGACGCCGTCCCTGCTGCCGGGGAACCTCAGTTCCACCCGTTCCCCTTCCCGATGCCTTTGATCCATCACCTCGCAGAGGAGAGGACCAGCAGCACAAGCCACATCGAGCCACAGCCAAAAACCTACTGCGTTGACCAAGGCCCTGCTCAAGCCCTCGAAGTGTACGACTACACGGTGCCCGCCAAGTTCGACTACCGCCGACACGTACCTCACCGTTGCCGTGTGTTATCTTCTGTCAAGAACAAGACGGCCCGAACATCTACGGACCCTGTACCACTACCGACGCTAGAACGAGACCGACAAGTCCCTCTCCGACTAGTGTACCACTACCGTCGACGAAGACATGTGCATCGCAGGCGTCAAGTTCAACTACTGTCGACCGCGAAAGGGCTCGGGGTCATCAAGCACCTCTCCGAACGAACGGGAACAACTACTGTTGCAAAGATCGAGAGTACCTCTACGAAAACGCCAAGTACCCATTCATGTCGGCAAGACCTCCAAGTTGGACCCCGAACGATTGACGACTCATGGACCATGTACTACTTCAGGCATCGAACACCCGGGTAGCACAAATGCAAAGTACCCTAGAGACCACTTCGACGTCAAGTACCGTCGAGCCCTGAAGGACTCAGATTCGTCAAGTTCCCCTTCGAACCGGGAACAACTACTTCCGTCTACATCCATTTGAACCCAAACCGTCCCAAACCGCGCACTTCGAAGGTATAACCACCGAGCCGAGGACCCCGTGGTTGAATGCTTGCGATGTACGAGATGCACCCTTTTGTTTGCACTGTGTCCATTTTTGTCACTCTTTTCCTTGTCGCCAACTCGTGGGACACCCGGAATCCGAGAGCGCCCCACCATCTTTTGCACGCATCCGCACACTTTTCCTTTGCATCGATATCTCAATCGAGTTGCCGGAACCGGAACGTTGCCGTGCCACCGTTTCATTATCGTTACCGTGGCACCCTTTTCGTTTCCGCCACGATGACAAATGCCTCATATCTTATCATGTCAACGTTTCCATAAATACTGCATAAAACTTGCACATGTCATTCGCATCATGATAATAACATTTAAATGTTTAAAATTGTTGTTGCACCAAATTGATAATTGCATATGGGGATTTACCGGATTTGTTGTTTGTTATTTCCGGCCTCATTTAAACTTGCCTAAATGTTTAGTTTACTTATGCTCCACCTCTTGCCATGTTTAAACAACATTTAATATTGTTGAGTACCTAACCGAGAGAGAACTAAATAATTGATGTGGTGTTTCGTCAATATGCATCCCGATGCATATTGAGCTCCACTTAATTTGTAGTATTGTTTGTTGCACTTTGCCATGCCATGCCTCTTTAAACCGGACATGCATCATACTTGGTTGTGCATCATGCCATGTTTATGTGATGGTTGTTTACTATGTTGTTTACTTCTTTCCGGTGTTGCTTCTTCGGGTTAGTTCCGATAACGTCGCGTTTGTGAGGACCCGTTCGACTACGTCCATTTGTCTTCTTCAGGGACTCGTTCTTCTTCCTTGCGGGATTTCAGGCAAGATGACCATACCCTCGAAATCACTTCTATCTTGGCTTGCTAGTTGCTCGCTCTTTTGCTATGCCTATGTTGCGATACCTACCACTTGCTTATCATGCCTCCCATATTGTTAAGCCAAGCCTCTAACCCACCTTGTCCTAGCAAACCGTTGTTTGGCTACGTTACCGCTTTGCTCAGCCCCTCTTATAGCGTTGTTAGTTGCAGGTGAAGATTGGAGTTTGTTCCTTGTTGGAACATGGATATTTGTTGGGATATCACAATATCTCTTATTTAAATTAATGCATCTATATACTTGGTAAAGGGGGGAAGGCTCAGCCTTATGCCTAGTGTTTTGTTCCACCCTAGCCGCCCTAGTTTCTTACACGGTTGGGTTATAATGGGAACCCCTTGACAGTTCGCCTTTAATAAAACTCCTCCAACAATGCCCAACATTGGTTTTACCATTCGCCACCTAGCCTCTTTTTCCCTTGGGTTCCGCGGGCTCAAGGGTCATCTTTATTTAAACCCCTGGGCCAGTGCTCCTCTGAGTGTTGGTCCACCTTGTCAGCCGCCAGTGGCCACCAGGGGCAACTCTGGGCTGGCCTACCGGAGGTTTGGACAATCAGAGTGTGCCCTGAGATCGAGATATGTGCTGCTACTATCGGGATTTGTCGGCACATTCGGGCGGTGTTGCTGGACTAGTTTGACCATTGTCGAGGATGTCTTGTAACCGGGATGCCGAGTCTGATCGGAATGTCTTGGGAGAAGGAATATCCTTCGTTGACCGTGAGAGCTTGTGATGGGGTAAGTTGGGACTCCCCTGCAGGGATTTGAACTTTTGATAGCCGTGCCCGCGGTTATGGGCAGATGGGAATTTGTTAATGTCCGGTTGTAGAAAACCTGAAGTTTATCTTAATTAAAATGCCCCAACCGTGTGTGTAACCGTGATGGTCTCTTCTCGGCGGAGTCCGGGAAATGAACACGGTGTTGGAGTTATGCTTGACGTAGGTTGTTCTAGGATCACTTCTTGATCATAGTTGTTCGACCGTGCTTTTGCCTTCTCTTCTCGCTCTCATTTGCGTATGTTAGCCACCATATATGCTAGTCGCTTGCTGCAGCTCTACCTCATATCTTTTTCCCTACCTATAAGCTTAAATATTCTTGATCGTGAGGGTGTGAGATTGCTGAGTCCCCGTGACTGACATATTACTTCTAAAACCAGATGCAGGGATCGATGATACCGTTCCAGATGATATGACCGAGCTCAAGTGGGAGTTCGATGAAGACTCTCGTCATTACTACGTGCCTTTCCCAGATGATCAGTAGTGGTGCCCAGTTGGGGCGATCAGGGACTATGTTGCATTTGGGGTTTATTTTCATTTTAGTTCCGTAGTTGGACCTTGAGTGTATTTGGATGAATTTAATGTTATTTATGTATTTGTGTGACGTGGCGAGTGTAAGCCAACTATATACCTTTCCCCTATATTTGTTTACATGGGTTGTTGTGAAGATTACCTCACTTGCGACATTTCCTTCAATGCGGTTATGCCTCTAAGTCGTGCTTCGACACATAGGAGATATAGCCGCATCGAGGGCGTTACACATTTAAACTTGCCTAGATAGGTAGTTTTATTATGCTTCACCTCTTGCCTGTTTAATGACATTTAATATTGTTGGGTACATAAACGAGAGAGAACTAAATAATTGATGTGGTGTTTTCTTCAATATGCAACTCCGTTGCATATTGAGCTCCACTTAATTTGTAGTATTGTTTGTTGCACTTTGCCATGCCATGCCTCTTTAAAATGGACATGCATCATGCCATGTTTATGCTTGTTGGTTTACTTTGTTGCTTGCTTCTTTTCAGGTTACTTCTCTCGTTAGCTTCGGTTTCGTTCCGGAGTTGTGAGGATCCGTTGGACTACGTCTGTTTGTCTTCTTCATGGACTCGTTCTTCTTCCTTGCGGGATCTCAGGCAAGATGACCATACCCTCGAAATCACTCCTATCTTTGCTTGCTAGTTGTTTGTTACCGCTATGTCGTGCTACCTACCACTTGTTATATCATGCCTCCCATATTGCCATGTCAAGCCTCTAACCCACCTTCCTAGCAAACCGTTGTTTGGCTATGTTACCGCTTTTGCTCAGCCCCTCTTATAGTGTTGTTAGTTGCAGGTGAAGCTGAAATTTGTTCTATGTTGGAACATGGATATGTTGGGATATAAAAATATCTCTTATTTAATTAATGCATCTATATACTTGGTAAAGGGTGGAAGGCTCGGCCTTATGCCTGGTGTTTTGTTCCGCTCTTGCTGCCCTAGTTTCCGTCATACCGATGTTATGTTCCTTGATTTTGCGTTCCTTACGCAGTTGGGTGTTATGGGAACCCCTTGATAGTTCGCTTTAAATAAAACTCCTCCAGCAAGGCCCAACCTTGGTTTTACTTTTGCCTAACAACCTAAGCCTTTTTTTCCTTGGGTTTCCAGAACCCGAGGGTCATCTTTATTTTAACCCCCCCTAGGCCAGTGCTTCTCTAAGTGTTTGTCTAGACCGGGCAACCTGCGGGGCCACCTCAGGGCAACTTGAGGGCTGGTTTTACTCGTAGCTTGACCTATCCAGTGTGTCCTGAGAACGAGATAAGTGCGACTCCTATCGGGATTGTTGACACATCGGGCGGCTTTGCTGGTCTTGTTTTACCGTTGTCGAAATTTCTTGTAACCGGGATTCCAAGATTGATCGGGTCTTGCGGGAGAAGGAATATCCTTCGTTGACCGTGAGAGCTTGTGATGGGCTAAGTTGGGACACCCCTGCAGGGTTTGAAATTTCGAAAGCCGTGCCCGTGGTTATGTGGCAATGGGAATTTGTTAATGTCCGGTTGTAGAGAACTTGACACTTAACTTAATTAAAATGCATCAACCGCGTGTGTAGCCGTGATGGTCTCTTCTCGGTGGAGTCCGGGAAGTGAACACGGTTCTTGTGTTATGCTTGAACGTAAGTAGTTTCAGGATCACTTCTTGATCACTTCTAGTTCACGACCGCTTCGTTGCTTCTCTTCTCGCTCTTATTTGCGTAAGTTAGCCACCATATATGCTTAGTGCTGCAGCTCCACCTGACTACCATTTCCTACCCATATGCTTAAATAGTATTGATCTCGCGGGTGTGAGATTGCTGAGTCCCCGTGACTCACAGATACTTCCAAACAGTTGCAGGTGCCGATTATACCAGCGCAGGTGACGCAACCTAGCTCAAAAGGGAGCTCAATGAAGATCTTGATCGTTGTGTTGTGTATTTTCCGGTTGATCAGTAGTGGAGCCCAGTTGGGTCGATCGGGATCTAGCATTTGGGGTTGTCTTCTTTTATTTTGGTTACGTAGTTGGACCTTGATTGTACTCTTGATGATGTATGTTTAACTTATATTTGTGTGAAGTGGCGATTGTAAGCCAACTCTTTATCCCTTTCTTATTCAGTACATGGGATTGTGTGAAGATTACCCCTCTTGCGACAAACCTACCATGCGGCTATGCCTCTAAGTCGTGGCCCGACACGTGGGAGATATAGCTGCATCATGGGTGTAATAGCACACTCGAGCCGTGCGTGTTGTACCGCCTCCTGCCGGCCTCCTCGTTGCCTGCCGGAGCCCCAGCGCCTCTGCAAGCCGCTGCCGCTGTGGCCTCAAGCCGCCCTCGACTCCAGGTCCGGCCGCCGTCGGCCGCTCCCTCCCCTACCTCCGGCCTCGCCCAGGCCATCCCCCGTCGCCAGCGTCGCCGCGCCTTCTTCCCCATCAAACCTTGCTGTTGGCATGTGCTTCCCCTGCTTCGAGCTGTGGCTCGGGATCGAGCGTAGTCGTGCGCGTCCACCCCGTTGACCAGTCCATGCGAGCACTATCCGCCAGCGCCGCTTGGGCCTCCTCCTCGCCAGCATGCCAAGACCCGAGGCCCAGCGCTCCAGCCTGCCCGGCCTCCTCTACCGACCGACCCATGAGGCCTGGTGAGCAGCTCCCGCTCCCTGTGCACTTTTGGGCCGGCCAGATTCGGTCCGTGTCATTTTTTTCCTCACTTGTGAATTTAGACATTATCCAGGGTTTTACCAGTTTTGCAGAAAACCCATCCATGTTCATGCATTTATTATCTCTTTAACCGTGCATCGTATTAAATTGTTTCATATATGTAAAATGACTAGAATTTCATCTAGTTTCATAATATGCCACTTTCATCCATGTTAAAAATGTTAAAAATGATGTTTGCATATAATTTGCCATATTGCCATGTTAAAATGATTTATTTCGTAACTAAATAACTGTAGCTCCATTTTAAATAAACTTTATATGTAAATGTGGTGGAAAAATGCCTAGTTTAACACGGTGGCATTACTTTGCATGTTTAATAACCCTAAAATTGTGTTTAGGGAAGAACAGTACCAAATTCAAATATTGCATGTGGGGACTTACCAGAATTGTTGTTTGTTATTTCCGGCCTCATTAAAACTTGCCTAGATTGGTAGTTTTATAATGCTTCACCTCATGCCATGTTTAATGACATTTAATATTGTTGGGTACATAAACGAGAGAGAACTAAATAATTGATGTGGTGTTTTCTTCAATATGCAACTCCGTTGCATATTGAGCTCCATTTAATTTGTAGTATTGTTTGTTGCACATTGCCATGCCATGCCTCTTTAAAAGGGACATGCATCATGACTTGTTTATGCTTGTTGGTTTACTATGTTGCTTGCTTCTTTTTAGGTTGCTTCTCTCGTTAGCTTCGGTTTCATTCCGGAGTTGTGAGGATCCGTTCGACTGCGTCTGTTTGTCTTCTTCATGGACTCGTTCTTCTTCCTTGCGGGATCTCAAGCAAGATGACCATACCCTCGAAATCATTTCTATCTTTGCTTGCTAGTTGTTCATTCTACCGGTATGTCGTGCTACCTACCACTTGTTATATCATGCCTCCTATATTGCCATGTTTGGCTATGTTACCGCTTTTGCTCTGCCCCTCTTATAGTGTTGTTAGTTGCAGGTGAAGCTGAAGTTTGTTCCATGTTGGAACATGGATATGTTGGGATATAACAATATTTCTTATTTAATTAATGCATCTATATACTTGGTAAAGGGTGGAAGGCTCGGCCTTATGCCTGGTGTTTTGTAACACTCTTGCCACCCTAGTTTCCGTCATACCGGTGTTATGTTCCTTGATTTTGAGTTCCTTACGCGGTTGGGTGTTATGGGAACCCCTTGATAGTTCGCTTTAAATAAAACTCCTCCAGCAAGGCCCAACCTTGGTTTTACTTTTGCCTAACAACCTAAGCCTTTTTTTCCTTGGGTTTCCGGAACCCGGGGGTCATCTTTATTTTAACCCCCCCTAGGCCAGTGCTTCTCTAAGTGTTGGTCCAGACCGGGCAACCTACGGGGCCACCTCGGGGCAACTTGAGGGCTGGTTTTACTCGTAGCTTGACCTATCCGGTGTGTCCTGAGAACGAGATGAGTGCGTCTCCTATCAGGATTGTCGACACATCGGGCGGCTTTGCTGGTCTTGTTTTACCATTGTCGAAATGTCTTGTAACAGGGATTCCGAGATTGATCGGGTCTTCCTGGGAGAAGGAATATCCTTCGTTGACCGTGAGAGCATGTGATGGGCTAAGTTGGGACACCCTTGCAGGGTTTGAACTTTCGAAAGCCGTGCCCACGGTTATGTGGCAGATGGGAATTTGTTAATGTCCGGTTGTAGAGAACTTGACACTTAACTTAATTAAAATGCATCAACCGCGTGTGTAGCCGTGATGGTCTCTTCTCGGTGGAGTCCGGGAAGTGAACACGGTTTGGGTTATGTATGAACGTAAGTAGTTTCAGGATAACTTCTTGATCACTTCTAGCTTCTCGACCGTTGCATTGCTTCTCTTCTCGCTCTTATTTGTGTATGTTAGTCACCATATATTCTTAGTGCTTGCTGCAGCTCTCCCTCACTACCTTATCCTACCCATAAGCTTAAATAGTATTGATCTCACGGGTGTGAGATTGCTGAGTCCTCGTGACTCACAGATACTTCCAAACAGCTGTAGGTGCCAATGATACCAGTGTAGGTGACGCAACCGAGCTGAAGTGGGAGCTCGATGAAGATCGTGTCCGTTGTTTTGTGTCTTTTCTAGATGATCAGTAGTGGATCACAGTTGGGACGACCGGGGATCTAGCAATTGGGGTTGTCTTCTTTTATTTTGGTTCTGTAGTCGGACCTTGATTATACTCTAGATGGTGTATGTTTAACTTGTTATTTTTGTGAAGTGGCGATTGTAAGCCAACTCTTTATCCCTTTCTTATTCAGTACATGGGATTGTGTGAATATTACCCCTCTTGCGACAAATCTACCATGCGGCTATGCCTCTAAGCCGTGCCCCGACACGTGGGAGATATAGACGCATCATGGGTGTTACACATAAATTGTTTGCTCACAAAATCCCTATGCATAGGAAGTGGGTTAGACTTAAATGTGCTAGTCATATTCTTCATGATGCATTCTTTATGTTTCAATTCTTATCTTTTATGTGAGCATCATTGAAATCATCATGCCTAGCTAGGGGCATTAAATGATAGCGCTTGTTGGGAGGCAACCCAATTTTATTTTTGTTCTTTTATTTTTGCTCTAGTTTAGTAATAAATAATTCATGTAGACTCTGTTTAGATGTGGTTTTATGCTTTTAATTAGTGTTTGTGCCAAGTAGAACCTTTGGGAAGACTTGGGGAAAGTCTTTGCGATCTTGTTGTAAAAAACAGAAACTTTAGCGCTCACGAGATTTGCTGCCATTTTTTAATAGAGAGTGCTATTTAGTTAATTCATTTTACAGATGATTAATAGATAAATTCCTCACGTACAGAAATTTATTTTATAATTTTGGGGTTTCAGAAGTATTTGAAACCTACAAAATACTACAGATTGCTCTGTTTTTGACAGATTCTGTTTTTCGTGTGTTGTTTGCTTATTTTGATGAATCTATGGCTAGTAATAGAGTTTATGAACCATATAAAAGTTGGAATACAGTATGTTTAACACCAATATAAATAAAGAATGAGTTCATTACAGTACCTTGAAGTGGTGGTTTGTTTTCTTTTACTAACGGAGCTCACGAGTTTTCTGTTAAGTTTTGTGTTGTGAAGTTTTCATGTTTTGGGTAAAGATTCGATGGAATATGGAATAAGGAGTGGCAAGAGCCTAATCTTGGGGATGCACAAGGCACCCCAAGGTAATATTCAAGGACAACAAAGAGCCTAAGCTTGGGGATGCCCCGGAAGGCATCCCCTCTTTCGTCTTCGTTCATCGGTAACTTTACTTGGAGCTATATTTTTAATCACCACATGATATGTGTTTTGCTTGGAGCGTCAATTTATTTTGTTAGGATTTGCTTTCTTTTATTTAGAAAAATGTTTTGCATCTTTTATTTCAATAAAAGTTGCATTGATAGCCTTTACTATGCCGATTTTACAAGTATACATGTTGCTGTTTGAAAATAGAAAGTTTACTGCTGTTGCAAAAATTCCCTAGAAAAGTCAATATGTGATAAAATGTTGAAAACTTTTGCATAATAAGCTCTGATAAATTTCTACAGTGAGAGTTTTCTTTCATAATTTTTGGAGCCAGGGAAGTATGGATCTTGCTGCATTCTTCACAGACTGTCCTGTTTAGGCAGATTGTTGTTATGTTTGCATTGTTTGCATATGTTTGCTTGTTTAATTATTCTATTTGAGGATAGGACTATTAAATATGCGGAGGCATTTAGTATGCAATGTTTATTAATACTTTTAGTTATTTGGTACAGAAGAGTATGATAAGGTTTTTGCATTGGTTTATACTAGCTTATCTCACGAGTCCTTGTTGAGTTTTGTGTGGATGAAGCTTTTGAGATTTAGGGAGACCGTGATATGAGAGGAATTAAGGAGACACAAAATCTCAAGCTTGGGGATGCCCAAGGCATTCGAAGATAATATTTCAAGAAGTCTCAAGCATCTAAGCTTGGGGATGCCCCGGTTGGCATCCCACCTTTCTTCTTCAACAACTATCGATTAGTATTGGTTGATCCTAAGTTTTTGCTTCTTCACATGATGTTTGCTATTCTTAGATGTCATTTTATTTTTTTTGGAATAAAGTATCAAGATCTAAAATTATTAAATGGGAGAGTCTTCACATAGCTAAATAATTATTTAACTAATCATTGATCTTCACTTATATCTTTCGGAGTAGTTTGTTATTCATTCACGTGCTTCACATATATACTATGAGTAAATGGTTGAATGAATTGAATATAATAAATCTGAAATTTTATATGTTTCATATGCTTATCCCATGGGGAGTAATGACTTCACATATAAGAAGTAGAGTTGGTAAATTTATTGAAGGTTAGCAAACATTGTATTGGTCACTTGAACAATTCATGAAAGAATATTGAGGGAAGAGAGATTTCACATATAAATATACTATCTTGGACATCTTTTGTAATTGTGAGCACTAATTAAAATATGACATGTTAGAAGGTTGATGTTGGACAAGGAAGACAATGTAATGGGTTATGTTTTCTTATATATGAAAAAAGTATATTGTCATGGATCATTCAACATGCTGATCTTGCCTTTCCCCCTCATGCTAGCCAAATTCTTTGCACCAAGTAGAGATACTACTTGTGCTTCCAAACATCCCTTAAACCAGTCTTGCCATGAGAGTCCACCATACCTACCTATGGATTGAGTAAGATCCTTCAAGCATGTTGTCATCAGTGCGTGCAATAAAAATTGCTCTCTAAATATGTATGATCTATTAGTGTGGAGAAAATAAGCTTTATACGATCTTGTGATGCGGAAGCAATAAAAGTGATGGACTACATAATAAAGGTCCCTATCACAAGTGGCAATATAGAGTGACGTTCTTTCGCATTAAGATTTTGTGCATCCCACTATAAAAGCGCATGACAACCTCTGCTTCCCTCTGCGAAGGTCCTATCTTTTATTCTTGTCTTATACCTTATGCAAGAGTCATGGTGATCTTCACCTTTCCTTTTTACATTTTATCCTTTGGAAAGCACATTGTGTTGGAAAGATCCTGATATATATATATATATATCCAATTGGATGTAAGGCATCATGAACTATTATTGTTGACATTACCCTTGAGGTAAAAGGTTGGGAGGCGAATATATAAGCCCCTATCTTTCTCTGTGTCTGATTAAAACTTTGAACCCATAAATATCATGTGAGTGTTAGCAATTGTGAAAGACTAAATAATAGTTGAGTATGTGAAGTTTGTTGAATCAAAGATCTAACATAGACCCTTCCTGAAAATAAGATGAATTGTAATTGTTTGTTGACTAATAACACGGTTTGTTAGTTTTCAAGAAAGTTTATGATCTATACTTTAACATGTGAATAACTTGTTACTTGATCATGAGAAGTTTTATGAGTTGAGCTACTGTAATGATATATAATGATGCTAGAAAAGAGGATTGAAATTATTATTGATCAAACTTGTGCACCTGCTAGCATTCACACTTCATAACTTCTTTCTTTTATCATTTACCTACTCGAGGACGAGCAGGAATTAAGCTTGGGGATGCTCATATGCCTCCAATGTATCTATAATTTATGAAGTATTCATGCTATTATATTATCTGTTCTAGATGTTTACGGGCTTTACTAAACACTTTTATATTATTTTTGGGACTAACCTATTAACCGGAGGCCCAGCCCAAAATGTTGTTTTCTTGCCTATTTTAGTGTTTCGAAGAAAAGGAATATCAAACGGAGTCCAAACGGAATGAAACCTTCGGGAGAGTTATTTTTGGAGCAGAAGCAATCCAGGAGACTTGGATAGACGTCAGGGAAGCTTCAAGGAAGCCATGAGGCAGGGAGGCGCACCCTACCCCCCTAGGCGTGCCCCCACCCTTGTGGGCCCCTCGTGGCTCCCCTGACCGACTTCTTTCGCCTATATATGTCCATATACCCTAAAAACATCGAGGAACAGAATAGATCAGGAGTTCCGCCGCTAGAAGCCTCCGTAGCCACCGAAAACCAATCTAGACCCGTTTCGGCACCCTGCCGGAGGGGGGAATCCCTCTCCGGTGGCCCTTTTCATCATCTCGGCGCTCTCCATGACGAGGAGGGAGTAGTTCACCCTCGGCGCTGAGGGTATGTACAATAGCTATGTGTTTGATCTCTCTCTCTCTGTCGTGTTCTTGAGGTGGTACGATCTTGATGTATCGCGAGCTTAGCTATTACAATTGGATCTTATGATGTTTCTCCCCCTCTACTCTCTTGTGATGAATTGAGTTTTCCCTTTGAAGTTATCTTATCGGATTGAGTCTTTAAGGATTTGAGAAGACTTGATGTATGTCTTGCATGTGCTTATCTGTGGTGACAATGGGATATCACGTAATCCACTTGATGTATGTTTTGGTGATCAACTTGCGAGTTCTGTGAACTTGTGCATAGGGTTTGGCACACGTTTTCGTCTTGACTCTCCGGTAGAAACTTTGGGGCACTCTTTGAAGTTCTTTGTGTTAGTTGAATAGGTGAATTTGAGATTGTGTGATGCATATCGTATAATCATACCCACGGATACTTGAGGTGACATTGGAGTATCTAGGTGACATTAGGGTTTTGGTTGATTTGTGTCTTAAGGTGTTATTCTAGTACGAACTCTATGATAGAGTGAATGTAAAGAATAGTTTCGTTTTATTTTACTACGGACTCTTGACTAGATTGATCAGAAAGAATAACTTTGAGGTGGTTTCGTACCCTACAATAATCTCTTCGTTTGTTCTTCGCTCTTAGTGACTTTGGAGTGACACTTTGTTGCATGTTGAGGGAATATTATATGATCCAATTATGTTATTATTGTTGAGTGAACTTGCACTAGTGAAAGTATGAACCCTAGGCCTTGTTTCCTGGCATTGCAATACCGTTTACGCTCACTTTTATTACTTGTTACCTTGCTGTTTTTATAATTTTAGATTACAAAAACCTATATCTACCATCAATATTGCACTTGTATCACCATCTCTTCGCCGAACTACTACACCTATACAATTTACCATTGTATTGGGTGTGTTGGGGACACAAGAGACTCTTTGTTATTTGGTTGTAGGGTTGTTTGAGAGAGACCATCTTCAACCTATGCCTCCCACGGATTGATAAACCTTAGGTCATCCACTTGAGGGAAATTTGCTACTCTCCTACAAACCTCTGCACTTGGAGGCCCAACAACGTCTACTAGAAGAAGGTTGTGTAGTAGACATCAGCCACCGAACACCGTGCCTGAGCCGGTCTTCTCATGAGCCGCCTTATGGGCCTTGGGCTTTGTCATTTGTCTGACCTACCCGCTAGGTCCCCGGTGAGTCTCCATACTCGGCCGGGTCAACAGTGAGTCGCCAAGCTCCGGCCGGGTCACTGATGAGTCTCCAAGTCCCGGTCGGGTCATACCGCAGGGTATATCCCCGATAGTTACCGATAATTTCAGTGCCTGCAGAGAGTACCTGGCTAAAACCCGCTTGTCATTTCCTTCTGCCCATCGTTAGGTTCGACACTCATACTTATCGAAAGGACTGTGATTGATCCTCTATACTTGTGGGTCATCAATGCTCTTTTCTGGCACCATTGCCGAGGAGTGAAGCGCCTTTGGTAAGGAAACAATTATACTACGTGCTGAAATTTACTGTCACTTGTCACTGTGGAAAATCATCCTTTGAGGGACTTGTTCGGGGTATCTTCACCTCGACTAGAAGAGCAAGGGGTTTCTCCTCAACCTACTGCACCTACTGCAAATATTTATTATGAAATTCCTTCGGGTAAGATAGAGAAACTACTAGCTAATCTCTATGCAGGAGATGGAACATTACATCCTGATTTGCATCTAATCTATATGTGGATGAAGTTTGTGGATTATTTAAGATTGTAGGTTTACCCGAGGATGAAGTCAATAAGAAGGTCTTCCCTTTGTCTTTGAAGGGAATGGCATTGACATGGTATAGGCTATGTGATGATATTAGAGCTTGGAATTATAACCGATTGAAGAAGTTTTACCCTATGCATCTAGTTCATCGTGATCAGAATTATATATACTATTTTTGCCTCAAGGATAAAGTATCGCTCAAGCTTGGGGAGGTTTAATTTAACGTTATATTCATGTCCCAATCATGATCTCTCAAGAGATATTCTTATATAGAATTTTTATGCCTGGCTTTCTCATAATGATCAATCCATGCTCGATACTTCTTGACTGGTTCTTTTATAAAAATACTAAAGAATTCAAATGGGATCTTTTGGAAAGAATTAAATGCAATTGTGAAGATTGGGAGCTCGACTAAGGTAAGGAGTAAGGTATAAACCTTGAGTTTGATTGTGTTAAATATTTTATGGATACCAATGTCTTTCATGAATTTAGCACTAAATGTGGACTTGACTCTGAGATAGTAGCTTCTTTTTGTGAATCATTTGCTACTCATGTTGATCTCCCTAATGAGAAGTGGTTTAAATATAATCCTCCCATTGAAGTATAAGTAGTATAACCCATTCAACTGAAGCAGAAACATTTACTTATAATGTTGATCTAGTCTTTCCTACTACTTATGTTGAGAAACCACCTTTTCCTGTTAGGATAAAACAACATGCTAAAACTTTAGCTGTGGTTCATAAGAATTATACAAGAACACCTACACCCTCTGAACAAATTAAAGTTGAACCTAGTGTTTCTATGGTTAAAGATCTATTGGGTGAAAATATTGATGGGCATGTTATTTACTTCTATGATGAAGCTTCTAGAATTGCTAAACCCAATGCAAAAGATAAACATAGACCTGGTGTTGGCATGCCTGTTGTCTATGGTAAAATAGGAGATCATTTCTATCATGTCTTATGTGATTTGGGTGCTAGTGTGAGTGCAATCCCTTTACTTTATATCAAGAAATTATGAATGATATTGCACCTGCTGAAATAGAAGATATTGATGTTACTATTAAGCTTGCTAATAGAGATACTATCACACCACTTGGGATTGTTAGAGATGTTGAAGTCTTGTGTGGAAAAATAAAATACCCTACTTATTTTCTTGTTCTAGGTTCCCCACAAGATGATTTTTGTCCCATTATATTTGGTAGACCTTTCTTGAACACCATTAATGCTAAGATAGATTGTGAGAAAGAAATGGTCAATGTTAATTTTGGTGATGTGTCTCATGAGTTTCGTTTCTCCAAATTCTGTAGACAACCTCGTGATAAAGAATTGCCTAGTAAAGATGAAATTATTGGTCTTGCTACTAATCCTTCAGAATAATATTTGCTAAACCATGAAAATTATATGTTTATGAATGAAAGAAATGAAATAGATGAAATATTCTCTAAACAAATGCCTGTTTTGAAACAAAATTTGCCTGACGAGACTCTTAGAGATCCTCTTTCACCAAAGAGTGATCTTGTGTTCAATCTTAGACAATTACCTGATACTTTGAAATATACTTATCTTGATGAAAATAAGATATATCCATATATTATTAGTGCTAACCTTTCAGAGCATGAAAAAAAGAGATTCTTGAAAACTCTAAGGAAGCACCGTTCCGCTATTGGATATACTCTTGATGATCTTAACGGCATTAGTCCCACTCTATGTCAGCATAAAATTAATATGGAGCCTGATGCTAAACCACTTGTTGATCACCAGCGATGATTGAATCCTAAGATGAAGGAACTAGTAAGAAATGAAATACTAAAGCTTCTAGAAGCAGGTATAATTTATCATGTTGTTGATAGTAGATGGGTAAGTCATGTTCATTGTGTCCTTAAGAAGGGAGGTATCACTGTTGTTCCTAATGATAAAAATGAATTGATTCCACAAAGAATTATTACATGTTACAGAATTATTACATGCTAGTAGGAAAGATCATTATCCTCTACCATTTATTGATCAAATGCTAAAAAGACTTTCAACACATACACATTTCTACTTTCTAGATGGATACTCTAGTTTTTCCCAAATACCTCTGTCACAAGAGTATCAACAAAAAACTACTTTTACTTGCCATTTTGGTACATTTTCTTATAGGCGTATGCCTTTTGGTTTATGCCATGCACCTGCTACCTTTCAAAGATGTATGACTGCTATATTCTCTCACTTCTGCCAAAAGATTGTTGAGGTTTTCATGGATGATTTCTACGTATACGGAACTTCTTTTGATGATTTCTTAAGCAACCTTGACCGTGTTTTGCAGAGATGTGAAGAAACTAATCTTGTCTTGATCTAGGAAAAGTGCCACTTTATGGTTAATGAAGGCGTTTTCTTGGGGCTTAAAATCTACGAAAGAGGTACTGAAGGTCATAAAGCTAAAGTTGATGCCATTGAAAAAATGCCTTGTCCTAAAGATATCAAAGGTATAAGAAAATTCCTTGGTCATGCTGGTTTATATAGGAGACTTATTAAAGACTTATCTAAAATTTCTGGGCCCCTCACTAATCTTTTGGAAAATGATGTCCCTTTTGTTTTTTATGATGATTGTGTAGAAGCATTTTAAATACTTAAGAAATCCTTAATCTCTGCACCTATTGTTCAAATACCTGATTGGAACCTACCTTTGAAATTATGTGTGATGCTAGTGCATGTTGTTGGGGCTGTTCTAGGACAAAGAGTTGTTAAGAAATTAAATGTTATCCATTATACTACTAAAACTCTAGACAGTGCTCAAAGAAATTACACTGCTACTGAAAATTTTTAGCAGTTTTGTTTGCTTGTAATAAATTCAGATCTTATATTGTTGATTCCAAAGTTATTGTTCAAACCAATCATGCTGCTGTTAAATACCTCACGGAAAAGAAATATGCTAAACCTATGTAACACCCTAGATGCGACTATAGCTCCCACGTGTCGAGGCGCGACTTAGAGACATAATCGCATTGAAGGCATATGTCGCAAGTTAGGCAATCTTCACAACATCCCATGTAATATAAATAATAAAGGGGAGATAACATAGTTGGCTTACACTCGCCACGTCAAACAAGTACATAAATAACATTACATCATCCAAACACTCATGGCCCGACTACGGCGCCAAAATAAAAGAGAACCCAACAAGCAACAACGGTCCCGTTCACCCCCAACTGGGCACCACTACTGATCATCGGGAAAGGAAACATAGTAACGTTGAGAGTCTTCGTCGAACTCCCACTTGAGCTCATACGCGTCTCCTGGAGCGGAAACATCTGGCCCTGCATCTGGTGTAATAGTAATCTGTGAGCCACAGGGACTCAGCAATCTCGCACCCTCGCGATCAAGACTATTTAAGCTTAAAGGTATGGCAAGGTAAATATATGGAGCTGCAGCAAGCGACTAGCAAGTATGGTGGCTAACTTATTCGCAAAAGAGAGCAAGAAGAGGAGGCAAAGCGTGAGGGTGAAACTAGAGAGCAACCTGCGCAAACATTACTACAACACCGTGTCCACTTCCCGGACTAAACCGAGAAGAGGCCATCATGGTAACCCACTCAGTTGATTCATTTTAATTAAGTTAAGGTTCAAGTTATCTACAACCGGACATTAACAAATTCCCATCTGCCCATAACCGCGGGCATGGCTTTCGAAAGTTCAATCCCTGTAGGGGAGTCCCAACTTAGCCCATGACAATCTCTCACGGTCAACGAAGGAATAGACCTCCTCCCAAGACGTTCCGATCAGACTCGGTATCTCGGTAATTCAAGACACTTCGACAGGTTAAAACAAGACCAGCAAGACCGCCCGAATGTGCCAAAAATCCCGATAGGAGCTGCACATATCTCGTTCTCAGGGCACACTCAGATGAGACTAGCTACGAGTAAAACCAACCCTCAAGTTTCCCTGAGGTGGCCCCGCAGGCAGCTCAGTTTGGACCAACACTCAGAGGGAGCACTGGCCCGGGGGGGGGGGGGGTGTTAAAAATAAGATGACCCTTGGGCTCCGATAACCCAATGGAAAAAGAGGCTAGGTGGCGAATGGTAAAACCAAGGTTGGGCATTGCTGGAAAAGCTTTAAACAAGGCGAACTATCAAGGGGTTCCCATTATAACCCAACCGCGTAAGGAACGCAAAATCCGGGAACATAACACCGATATGACGGAAACTAGGGCGGCAAGAGTGGAACAAAACACTAGGCGAGAGGCCGAGCCTTCCACCCTTTACCAAGTATATAGATGCATTAAGATAACAAGATAATATAATGATATCCCAACAAGTAAATAAATGTTCCAACAAGGAACGGCCTTCAATCTTCACCTGCAACTAGCAACGCTATAAGAGGGGCTGAGCAAAGCGGTAACATAGCCAAACAACGGTTTGCGAGGACAATGGTGGGTTAGAGGTTTGACATGGCAATTGGGAGGCTTGCAAGCAAATGGTAGGCATCGTAGCATTGGCATAGAAAAAGAGCGAGCAAACTAGCATAGCAAAGATAGTAGTGATTTCGAGGGTATGATCATCTTGCCTACACAGTTGTCAGAGTTGACTGGATCCTCAAAAGCAAACTCAACGGGCTCCTCCTTAGCAAACTCGTCTCTCGGCTCTACCCAAACAAGACAAACAAGCAACAAGGATACAATCAACCACGTGCAAACTCAAACAACACAATGCAAATATGATATGCTATGCGGGATGCAAAATGCAAGATATGACAGGATTTGCATGAACCTGGCCTCAACTTGGAAAACCAAGTGTTCCACTGGAAAGATGAGATGAAATCGCTTGAAAACGATATAAAGAACGCTGGAATCGGAGTTACGGTTTGGAAATGGCAAGCGATTCAAAAATGACACCGGTCTGCGATTTACAGCAAGTAGGCATCTAAATGCAACATCACCGGCAAAACTGCAAACAAGTTGACATAGCATGCATGGATCAATGGCATAGCATGCACGGATCAACTACAACATCACCGGCAAAACTGCAAACAAGTTGACAATCTGCCCAGATTCACAAAGTAGCAATAGTAGAGCTCGATTGACTCAAGCTAGGGTGCTCCATAATTGCAAACAAATACATGGATGGATATATCACTACAATACTAACAAAACATCCTTACTGATCATCCTCAAAAGAGGCACAGATCACTAGGAAACAACATGAACATAAGGCATCATGAGATAAACAACTCCAGGACTTTGTGAAATCACTAAGTCCCTGAAAACAGACTTAGCAAGTGCACCACTTTGCAAGCTTGCACAAGGCACCACACACATCCTAAAAATACATGGGTTGCACCTCTGGAGAGATGACAAAACACTTAACAAAACACATGTAGAACTCATGGGCATATCATGCACACAAAAATCATGGCAAAAATGACAAAAGTGCTAAACGGAGTAGCAGATCTGACAATTAACTCAAGTAGCCCTCTTCTAACAGCATTTCAGGCATCAAGATGAACTCAAATGAAAATAATGCAATGTAATGGAATGATGTACTCTCCGAGATGAACATTTTGATATGCTATATGCATGAATCGGAGCTACGGATGCAGAGTTAAGGAGCTACGAACATGTGCACATGGACTGAAAATATCTGGGACTTAGAGAAAATGCAACCTCCCAGATCTAGGGTTTCGGGGGCACACGGCCCGAGGTTCGCCGGCGCGAGCTCGAGGTCGCCGGCGAGGTGGGTTCGTCGGCCGGGAGAAGAGGGGAGGCGAGGCCGGGGCCGGATCCGGCGGAGGAGGGAGGAGGCGGCGCCGGCGGTGGCCGGACCTGGCGGCGGCGGCGGCGGGGAGCACGCGGGGCGCGGCGCGAGGCGGCTGCCGGTGTCGATGGCGCATGGCGGCGGCCTCCGGTGGCGGGGAGGCGGCGCGAGGAGGCGAGGTGGGCGGCAGTGCGGCTCCTGGGCGGCGCGCGGGCGGCGGGAGCCCCGGGCGGCGGCGGGTAGCGGCCCGGGCCGGGAGGGCCGAGCGCGGGCCCTCCGGGCCGGCGCGGAAGGTGGAGGTGGCGGCAAGTGGCGTGGTGTCACGTGGCGGCGGCGGGGCGGACCGGATGTGTCCGTCGGTGGCGAAAGTGTCCGGCGGCGGCGGATCTGGGATTTAGGGTTAGGGACGAGGGGAGACCCGGGATTTCGGAGGAGGACCTATTTATAGGCATAGAGGGAGCTAGGAGAGTCCAAATGAGGTGCGGTTTTCGGCCACGCGATCGTGATCGAACGCTCTAGAACATGGAGCAGAGTTAGGTGGGTTTTGGGCCAAATTGGAGGGGTGTTGGGCTGCAACACACACGAGGCCTTTTCGGTCCCTCGGTTAACCGTTGGAGTATCAAACGAAGTCCAAATGATACGAAACTTGACAGGCATCTACCGGTAGTAAACCAAGGCCGCTTGGCAAGTCTTGGTCCAATCCGGAAATGTTTAAACCCCACACACGAAAGAAAGCTAGAAATGACCACCGGAGGAGAACGAAACGCCGGAATGCAAAACGGACAATGGGGAAAATGCTCGAATGCATGAGACAAACATGTATGCAAATGCAATGCACATGATGACATGATATGAGATGCATGACAATGACAACAACACACGGAGACGAAACCCGAACCCGAGGAAATAAATATAACTTAACGGCGGAAACGGCAAGAGTTGGAGTACAAATTGGGAAAGTTACATCTGGGGTGTTACAACACTCCACCACTACGAAAGGATCTCGTCCCGAGATCTAGGACTGAAAGAACGCCGGGTACTCAGAACGGAAGTGATCCTCGCGCTCCCAGGTAGCTTCACGGTCGGAATGGTGTGACCACTTGACTTTGAGAAATTTGATCGACTTGTTGCGAGTCTTGCATTCCGTCTCTTCAAGAATAGCAACTGGGTGCTCACGATAAGAGAGATCTTTTTGGAGCTCAATGTCCTCGAAGTTGACGGTGCGGTCAGGAGTCTTGAAGCACTTTCGAAGCTGAGAGACATGGAACACGTCATGAACATTTGCAAAGTTTGAAGGAAGCTCGAGTTGATAGGCGAGGTCGCCTCTCTTGCTGACAATCTTGAAAGGTCCCACGTATCTAGGGGCAAGCTTCCCTTTGATACCGAAGCGACGAGTACCTTTCATAGGAGAGACACGGAGGTAAACATGATCTCCGATCTCGAAAGCCAAATCGCGGTGCTTACTATCATAGTAGCTCTTCTGACGGGATTGGGCTGCTTTGAGGTTATCACGAATGACTTTGCACATTTCTTCTGCTTCTGTGATTAAGTCATTACCCAAAAGCTGACGTTCACCGGTTTCAGACCAGTTGAGAGGGGTACGGCACTTCCTGCCATATAGGATTTCAAATGGGGCCTTGCCCGAACTTGCTTGAAAACTGTTGTTGTAGGAGAATTCAGCATAAGGAAGACAATCCTCCCATTTCATACCGAAGGAGATCACACAAGCCCTGAGCATATCTTCAAGAATCTGGTTGACATGCTCGACTTGACCGCTAGTTTGAGGATGGAAAGCTGTGCTGAAGCGGATGTTGGTGCCCATGGCCTTCTGGAAAGAATCCCAAAACTTCGAGGTAAAGATGCTGCCACGGTCTGAAGAGATCACTTGTGGAATACCGTGCAGAGAGACAATACGAGAAGTATAGAGTTCCGCCAATTGAGCTGCAGTGATCGACTCTTTGATAGGCAGAAAGTGAGCCACTTTAGTGAGTTTGTCGATGACAACGAATATAGCATCATTGCCACGCTTGGACTTCGGAAACCCAGTCACGAAGTCCATTTCAGTGTGGTCAAACTTCCATTCTGGAATGGCAAGAGGTTGGAGGAGACCAGCTGGCCTTTGGTGTTCTACCTTTACTCTTCTGCAGACATCACATTCATTCACGAATTGAGTGATCTCGCGCTTCATTCGAGTCCACCAATAAGCTTGCTTGAGGTCCTGATACATCTTCGTGCTCCCAGGGTGGATGGAGAGGAGAGAATTGTGAGCCTCGTTCAAGATCACTTTACGGAGGTCACCTTTGGGTACAACAATACGATCCTCGAAGAAGAGAGTGTCCTTGTAATCAAGGCGGTAGCACTTGTACTTGGACTGACTCTTGGCAATCCCAATCTTCACCTTTTTCACAATAGCATCAAGAAGCTGGGCTTGGCGAATCTGGTCTTCCAAGGTAGGAGAGACTTGAAGGTTGGCGAGGAAACCTAGAGGAACAACTTGCAGATTAAGTTTGCGGAAAGCTTCACAAAGCTCGGGTTGATAAGGCTTGAGAATCAGACTGTTGCAGTAAGCTTTGCTGCTCAAAGCGTCAGCAATCACATTGGCCTTGCCTGGAGTATACTCGATACTCGTATTATACTCTTGAATCATTTCGATCCATCGAGTTTGCCTGAGGTTGAGATTAGGCTGAGTGAAGATGTACTTGAGACTCTTGTGATCAGTGAAAATGTCCACTTTTCTTCCCAATAGAAGATGTCTCCAAGTCAAAAGAGCATGCACAACTGCCGCCAACTCAAGATCATGAGTGGGGTAGTTCTTCTCATTAGGCTTCAACTGGCGAGATGTATAAGCAACAACTTTCTTCTCTTGCATCAATACTACGCCAAGACCTTGGAGAGAAGCATCACAAAAGACCTCGTACGGCTTGGATTCATCAGGTGGAGTCAGAACTGGAGCGGTGATCAATTTCTCTTTCAAAGTGTTGAAAGCAATATCACACTCCGGAGACCAAACGTACTTGACGTGCTTCTGGAGAAGATTTGAGAGAGGCTTCACGATCTTAGAAAAGTTTTCAACAAATCTTCGGCAATAGCTTGCGAGACCGAGAAAACTGCGGAGTTGCTTCACGTTCTGAGGAGGTTCCCAATTCACAATTGCAGACACCTTCTCAGGATTCACGGCAATGCCCTTGGCAGAGATGATATGACCAAGATAAAGAACCTCATCAAGCCAAAATTCACACTTGGAGAACTTGGCGTAGAACTGATGTTCTCTGAGCTTATCAAGAACCAAACACAAGTGCTTGGCATGATCTTCCTTGTTCTTGGAGAAAACCAGAATGTCGTCGAGATAGACCAAAACGAAGTCATTGGTGTAGGCATTGAAGATGAAGTTCATCATGCGAGAGAATGTCGGAGGAGCGTTGGCGAGACCAAAAGACATGACAGTGTATTCATATGAACCAAAGCTTGTTCTGAATGCTGTCTTGGGAATATCTTCTTCACGAATGCGAATCTGGTGATAACCCATACGGAGATCAAGCTTGGAGAATACTTGTGCACCTTTGAGTTGTTCGAACAGCTCATTGATGTTGGAAGTGGGTATTTGTTCTTGATGGTCTTCTTGTTCACTGGACGGTAATCAACACAAAGTCGGTCCGTTCCATCCTTCTTCTTCACAAAAAGAACACCACAACCCCACGGAGAAGAACTAGGCCGGATGAGACCCATTTTCTCTTGAATATCGAGTTGCTTCTTCAGCTCCTTCAACTCTTCAGGTCCGAGCTTGTAAGGACGTTTGCACACAGGTTCTATGCCAGGCTCAAGATCAATAACGAATTCAACTGGCCGGTGCGGAGGCATTCCTGGAAGCTCTTCTGGAAAGACGTCTTGATATTCGCAAACGACAGGAATTTGAGAGATGGCATCCAATTCACCCCTCTCATTGAGAGAAAATAGTCGGATGGTACTATCCTGAGCGGCAAAGACAATTACATCCTCAGATGAATGAGTCAATCGAATCTGCCTGGCTGCACAATCAAGCTGAGCCTTGTGCTTAGAAAGCCAATCCATCCCGAGAATAAGATCAATATCCGAGTTACCAAGAACCATTGGAGAAGCCAGAAACTTGAAATCACCCATCAAGATAGAAATATCCGGAACCATCAAACTAGAACTCAGACGCTTAGCCGGAGAGACGACTTGCATAGCTCTAGGTAAAGCCTTAGTACTAAAATTGTTCTCCGATGCAAATGGGAATGACATGAAGGAATGCGATGCACCAGAGTCAAAAAGTACTTTTGCGGGAATATCATTAACAGGAAGGTTACCCATGATCACATCTGACAAGTCCTCTACCTGAGCTGCATTCATCAAGTTGACCTTGGCGTGCTTAGGGTTATGCTTGACCACTGCTGTACTTGCCGATCTGACAGGAGGAGGAGGAAGACGCCTCTGGTTGAAACACTTGTTGGCATAGTGACCCTTCTGTTGGCACTTGTTGCACGTGACCTCTGAAAGCGGATGGTGATACGGAGCACTCGATCTTGGAGCTTGAGACGAAGTCTTGTTATGAAAGCCAGGGTTGGGTGGGTGGGAAGAACCACTGCCAGCTTTACTCTTCTGCTGATACGGCTAACGGTACGGAGGAGGAGGAAGCCAATACTTCTGCTGCTTGGCCACTTGAGTAGAGGAAGAAGGAGTAACATCTCTGACTCGCTTCTTGGAAGCATCACACCTCAACTGAGCAGCCTCTTGCTTCAGTGCCATGTTGTAGAACTCATCGTACCTCAAGGGCTCAAAGAGAACAAGAGCAAGCTGGATATCTTCTCTGAGACCACCCCTGAACTGGTATATCATGCTCTTCTCATCAGGGACGTCCTGCTTGGCAAAGCGGGTGAGCTTCTGGAACAACTTGTTGTAGTCATAGACAGACAAAGAGCCTTGCTTCAGATTGCGGAATTCCTCACGCTTGCTTTCAACCATGCCTTGAGGGATATGATGAGCTCGGAAATCTCGATGGAAATCATCCCAGGTGATAACACGTCCACCTCTGGAATCCTTGTACTGCTGGAACCATTCTGCAGCTTGATCTTTGAGTTGGAAGGAAGCGAACTTGACAAAGTCCTCAGGCCTGACGTTACTGCACTCAAAATGCTTGCACAGATCCACAAGCCAATCGTCAGCATCGGTTGCCTCAACACAATTGCTGAAAGTCTTTAGCCCGTTAGCAAGGAACTGGTTGAGTGTAGCAAAGTGACTCTGATTGCTGCCTTGATTCCCTTGGTTGCCTTGATTGCGCTCTTGAAGAATTTGCATGATCAACTGTGTGTTTGCATTGGTTGCGGCCATCACAGCTTGCCATGCCTCTAGAGGAGGTGGAGGTGGTGGCAGATCAGGATTCGGAGTCGTGCGCGTTGGAGGAGCCATCCTGAAGAGGTTGCCCACCATTAGCACAATGATAGAGAAATATTGGAGCTGAATCCAACGGAATGAAAATTGCAACATATAGTATTCACATCCGAACAAAATGAACGAATGCATTCCTCTTGAAATGGTCACATATCCATAAATTGAGAAGCCACGTAGAATTAAGGTAGAGAAATAAATCAACAAGGTACGGATCAAGAACGAATAATCGGTATGAAATCCCAATCTCAAACCAATATCCGTGGAAGAAGAACTAGAGCTACTAGAATTCCCACCTATGAAACTCCAGAACCTTTCCGGTTATGCAATCAGGTGTTGGGGATACAGGGGAAGCATAATATCTCACCCAAACTAGCAAATCCTACATCCAGTTGTATCCATCCTTCAACACATAACCAAGAAACCTTCGGAAACCATCTACCTCAACCTTCGAAAAGCATCCGTTATACAAGTTATGGCGATACTCCCGAACTCCCGCCCCAGTACTGGGTGGCGTCGAGGTTATCTCACCAACGAACTGCATAAAAGAGATTTTCGATGTCGGCGTACTAGACTCAGGTATTCCAGAACTGCAACGATAAAATTATGATGACAACACCTCAGAGCTCAACTCCCCGGGACACTTCCACTAAACCCCTGACAGGAGGCACCAAGACAATATTCTCATCATAAAACCATCGGAACGATTCCAAGATACCCGCGTGATCCTAAAAAAAAATTCAGTGAAATTTGAGAAGAGAAGAGTCAAAAATCTATGTCAGGATGCCTTACCAGAGCGATGAGGAGACTGGGAAGTAAAAAAGAATTCCTAATCTCTCCGATATATAATTCCTAAAAGACATGAAACATTTTTCTAGACACAACTCGGCCGCTAAAAACGATCAAGCAATGGGGCTCCTAAGGTCGGGGAAGGCTCTGATTACCAACTTGTAACATCCTTGATGCGACTATAGCTCCCACGTGTCGAGACGCGACTTAGAGACATAATCGCATTGAAGGCATATGTCGCAAGTTAGGCAATCTTCACAACATCCCATGTAATATAAATAATAAAGGGGAGATAACATAGTTGGCTTACACTCGCCACATCAAACAAGTACATAAATAACATTACATCATCCAAACACTCATGGCCCGACTACGATGCCAAAATAAAAGAGAACCCAACAAGCGACAATCGTCCCATTCACCCCCAACTGGGCACAACTACTGATCATCGGGAAAGGAAACATAGTAACATTGAGAGTCTTCATCGAACTCCCACTTGAGCTCATACGCGTCTCCTAGAGCGGAAACATCTGGCCCTGCATCTGGTGTAATAGTAATCTGTGAGCCACAGGGACTCAGCAATCTCGCACCCTCGCGATCAAGACTATTTAAGCTTAAAGGTATGGCAAGGTAAATATATGGAGCTGCAGCAAGCGACTAGCAAGTATGGTGGCTAACTTATTCGTAAAAGAGAGCGAGAAGAGGAGGCAAAGCGCGAGCGTGAAACTAGAGAGCAACCTGCGCAAACATTACTCCAACACCGTGTCCACTTCCCGGACTCCACCGAGAAGAGGCCATCACGGTAACACACTCAGTTGATTCATTTTAATTAAGTTAAGGTTCAAGTTATCTACAACCGGACATTAACAAATTCCCATCTGCCCATAACCGCGGGCACGGCTTTCGAAAGTTCAATCCCTGTAGGGGAGTCCCAACTTAGCCCATGACAAGCTCTCACGGTCAACGAAGGAATAGACCTGCTCCCAAGACGTTCCGACCAGACTCGGTATCTCGGTAATTCAAGACACTTCGACAGGTTAAAACAAGACCAGCAACACCGCCCGAATGTCCCGACAAATCCCGATAGGAGCTACACATATCTCGTTCTCAGGGCACACTCAGATGAGACTAGCTACGAGTAAAACCAACCCTCAAGTTTCCTTGAGGTGGCCCCGCAGGCAGCTCAGTTCGGACCAACACTCAGAGGGAGCACTGGCCCGGGGGGGGGGTTAAAAATAAGATGACCCTTGGGCTTCGGTAACCCAAGGGAAAAAGAGGCTAGGTGGCGAATGGTAAAACCAAGGTTGGGCATTTCTGGAAAAGCTTTAATCAAGGCGAACTATCAAGGGGTTCCCATTATAACCCAACCGTGTAAGGAACGCAAAATCTGGGAACATAACACCGATATGACGGAAACTAGGGCGGCAAGAGTGGAACAAAACACTAGGCGAGAGGCCGAGCCTTCCACCCTTTACCAAGTATATAGATGCATTAAGATAACAAGATAATATAATGATATCCCAACAAGTAAATAAATGTTCCAACAAGGAACGGCCTTCAATCTTCACCTGCAACTAGCAACGCTATAAGAGGGGCTGAGCAAAGCGGTAACATAGCCAAACAATGGTTTTCTAGGACAATGGTGGGTTAGAGGTTTGACATGGCAATTGGGAGGCTTGCAAGCAAATGGTAGGCATCGTAGCATTGGCATAGCAAAAGAGCGAGCAAACTAGCATAGCAAAGATAGTAGTGATTTCGAGGGTATGATCATCTTGCCTGCACAGTTGTCAGAGTTGACTGGATCCTCAAAAGCAAACTCAACGGGCTCCTCCTTAGCAAACTCGTCTCCCAGCTCTACCCAAACAAGACAAACAAGCAACAAGGATACAATCAACCACGTGCAAACTCAAACAACACAATGCAAATATGATATGCTATGCGGGATGCAAAATGCAAGATATGACAGGAATTGCATGAACCTGGCCTCAACATGGAAAACCAAGTGTGCCACTGGAAAGATGAGATGAAATAGCTTGAAAACGATATAAAGAATGCCGAAATCGGAGTTACGGTTTGGAAATGGAAAGCGATTCAAAAATGACACCGGTCTGCGATTTACAGCAAGTAGGCATCTAAATGCAATGAGATGAGCATGCTACAGCACCCAAAGAAGACAACAAAATACATGGAAGGGATGCATGCAAGATGCTTAACAAAAGTCTAGCACTGAGCTACGGCCGATTCATCCATTAACAGGTTCAAACAAGCATGGCAAAAATGCATATGACAAACAGTTCTCGGACTTAGTGAAATTAACACTTGTCTGGAATTTCAGATCAGGTAGCCCTTTTCGGAGCAACAAAACTACATGCTACAGGATATGAACATGGCAAAGTAAAGCATGGCATGGAGCTACTCACGGAGCTTAACAAAAGTCCCTTAGTGACCTTGAGCCAAAAGGGATCAGAAAATACAATTGCAAGCATGTGAACATAGCAAAAACATAATCAGTTTTCAGACTTAGTGAAAAACTGACACATGCTGAAATATAACTCAAGTAGGCATGTTTACGAGCTCGATGCACTCACTACGGTGCAAGTCATGGCAATACAAGCACACACCCATCAAGAAGGCACAAAATGCAAGCTAGACATGGAAAGAACAATGGCATAGCATGCACGGATCAACTACAACATCACCGACAAAACTGCAAACAAGTTGACAATCTGCCCAGATTCACAAAGTAGCAATAGTAGAGCTCGATTGACTCAAGCTAGGGTGCTCCATAATTGCAAACAAATACATGGATGGATATATCACTACAATACTAACAAAACATCCTTACTGATCATCCTCAAAAGAGGCACAGATCACTAGGAAACAACATGAACATAAGGCATCATGAGATAAACAGCTCCAGGACTTTGTGAAATCACTAAGTCCCTGAAAACAGACTTAGCAAGTGCACCACTTTGCAAGCTTGCACAAGTCACCACACACATCCTAAAAATACATGGGTTGCACGTCTGGAGAGATGACAAAACCCTTAACAAAACACATGTAGAACTCATGGGCATATCATGCACACAAAAATCGTGGCAAAAATGACAAAAGTGCTAAATGGAGTAGCAGATCTGACAATTAACTTAAGTAGCCCTCTTCTAACAGCATTTCGGGCATCAAGATGAACTCAAATGAAAATGATGCAATGTAATGAAATGATGTACTCTCTGAGATGAACATTTTGATATGCTATATGCATGAATCGGAGCTACGGATGCAAAGTTATGGAGGTACGAACATGTGCACATGGACTAAAAATATCTGGGACTTAGAGAAAATGCAACCTCCCAGATCTAGGGTTTCGGGGGCACGCGGCCCGAGGTTCGCCGTCGCGAGCTCGAGGTCGCCGGCGAGGTGGGTTCTTCGGCCGGGAGAAGAGGGGAGGCGAGGCCGGGGCCGGATCCGGCGGAGGAGGGAGGAGGCGGCGCCGGCGGTGGCCGGACCTGGCGGCGGCGGCGGCGGGGAGCGCGCGGGGCGTGGCGCGAGGCGGCTGCCGGCGTCGATGGCAGCGGCGGTGGCGCATGGCGGCGGCCTGCGGTGGCGGGGAGGCGGCGCGAGGAGGCAAGGTGGGCGGCAGTGCGGCTCCTGGGCGGCGCGCGGGCGGCGGGAGCCCCGGGCGGCGGCGGGTGGCGGCCCGGGCCGGGAGGGCCGAGCGCGGGCCCTCCGGGCCGGCGTGGAAGGTGGAGGAGGTGGCGAGTGGCGTGGTGCCACGTGTCGGCGGCGGGGCGGACCGGACGTGTCCGTCGGTGGCGAAAGTGTCCGGCGGCGGCGGATCTGGGATTTAGGGTTAGGGACGAGGGGTGACCCGGGATTTCGGAGGAGGACCTATTTATAGGCATAGAGGGAGCTAGGAGAGTCCAAATGAGGTGCTGTTTTCGGCCACGCGATCGTGATCAAATGCTCTAGAACATGGAGCAGAGTTAGGTGGGTTTTGGGCCAAATTGGAGGGGTGTTGGGCTGCAACACACACGAGGCCTTTTCGGTCCCTCGGTTAATCGTTGGAGTATCAAACGAAGTCCAAATGATACGAAACTTGACAGGCGGTCTACCGGTAGTAAACCAAGGCCGCTTGGAATGTCTCGGTCCAATCCGGAAATGTTTAAACCCCACACACGAAAGAAAGCTAGAAATGACCACCGGAGGAGAACGAAACGCCGGAATGCAAAACGGACAACGGGGAAAATGCTTGAATGCATGAGACGAACACGTATGCAAATGCAATGCACATGATGACATGATATGAGATGCATGACAACGACAACAACACACGGAGATGAAACCCGAACCCGAGGAAATAAATATAACTTAACTGCGGAAACGACAAGAGTTGGAGTACAAATTGGGAAAGTTACATCCGGGGTGTTACAAGCTAGACTCATTACGTTTGTTCTTTTGCTACCATAATTTGATTTACATATTACTGATAGGAAAGGAGCTGAGAACCCCATGGCAGATAACTTGTCTAGGATAGAAAATATCCTTGATGACCCACTACATATTGATGATAGTTTTCCTGATGAACAATTAGTTGTTATAAATGCTACTCGTAGTATTCCATGGTATGCGGACTATGCTAATTATATTGTTGCTAAATTTATAATACCTAGTTCTACATACGAGTAAAAGAAAAAGTTTTTCTATGATTTAAGACATTGCTTCTGGGATGACCCACACCTTTATAAAGAAGGAGTAGATGGTGTTGTTAGACGTTGTGTACCTGTGCATGAACAGGAATAGATCCTACGCAAGTGTCACTCCGAGGCTTATGGAGGACACCATGCTAGAGATAGAACTGCACATAAGGTACTACAATTTGGTTTTTATTGGCCTACTATCTTCAAAGATGCTCGTAAGTTTGTATTGTCTTGTGATGAAGGTCAAAGAATTGGTAATATAAATAGACGTCAGGAAATGCCTATGAATTATTCACTTGTTATTGAACCATTTGATGTTTGGGGATTTGATTATATGGGCCCGTTTCCGTCCTCTAATGGGTATACACATATTTTGGTTGCTGTTGATTACATTACTAAGTTGGTAGAAGCTATTCCAACTAGTAGTGCCGACCTCAACACTTCTATTAAAATGCTTAAAGAAGTTATTTTTCCGAGGTTTGGAGTCCCTAGATATTTAATGGCTGATGGTGGTTCACACTTTATTCATGGTGCTTTCCTTAAATTGCTTGCTAAGTATGATGTTAACCATAGAATTGCATCTCCTTATCATCCTCGGTCTAGTGGTCAAGTAGAATTAAGTAACCAAGAAATAAAATTGATCTTGCAAAAGACTGTTAATAGATCCAAGAAGAATTGGTCTAAGAAACTTGATGATGCACTATGGGCTTATAGAACTACTTATAAAAATCCTATGGTATTGTAATACCCCGAGAATCATGCCACAATAATCTCCCCCTAATGGCGGCCAGGTCATCATGATTACTATGAAAATTGCCACTTGTCAAAAATCAAAGTCTATTCAAATTTAAATCGCAAATCAAATTTTTATTTCTTCAAACTGTCCAACAAAAATGTTTGCTGGGTTGTAATTAATCAATAAGAAATTGTCAAGTAGAAACCAACATCTTTTGAAATATTTAAATGCCCCTAACCTATTTAAAACATAATCAGTAGCATTAAATTTGGCCATATTGAAATAAAAATATATTTAAACATTTCAAAATAATTGGGAACTGTTTGTGCTAGCTCAATGAATAGCCTAGTAATTATGTGCTAAAGCCCATACTAAAATAAATTCAATTGCTAATTGTACAAAGTGCAAAACAGAAAAGGAAATACAATACGGAAAATAGAAAACAAAATAAACGAAACAAAAAAGGGAAATGGCTAAGTGCACATTGAGCACTTGTGGCCTGCTTCTACAGTAACTAGCACTACAAAAAAATTACACTTCTGTGATGATATGTGTTTGTCATATTAGGTCACATTTTCTGTCATGCATGTACATCCATGAAGATTTTATGACAGAATCAAGATAGTCATACATGTGTTGTCGTAGAAGTGTTCCATGACATTACCAAAATTATCATCACGGGAGTGTCCATTTCCATGATGATAAATGGCGCATCATGGAAGTGCTTTCGTCAAGGGTGACCGACATGTGGCATCCACCATAACGGGTCACCGTTAAGCTATCGGGTCCGGTTTTGAATCTGATAATCCGTTAACAGCCCGGACCAATGGGGATTTTCAACATGTAAAATTCTCATTGGTCGGAGGAAACACATGTTGGCTCACACCTGGGACAGATGTCATCCACTCATTGGACAGGAGGTGCCTATGATACGTCGACACATGGCACGGCCTGATAGAGGCCCATTCCGGTGAAAAGTCTGACTCATTTGACTTGGTCAAAAGGTAACGGTCCAGGCCACGGAAAACCTATTAACGGCTTGTTCGTATATAGCCCATTTACGACCCGCTAACTCATGGCCCGTTACGGCCTATTGGAATTAAGCCCAATAGCTTCATCTGGACCGTCCAATATGATTCCAGCCCGTTGTAACTTTCGGCCCATGTATGGCCCATGATGTCTTTCGGCCCATATGAGGCCCTTTGTAACTCTTGGCCCATTGACGGCGCCTTGTGAAACTGGCCTGCGATGAATAGTGCACCGCTTTATACCCATTGACGGCCCATTATTCCATTGGGCCGTTTCCAACCCGTGTTAACTTTAGGCCTTCTAAGGGCCCATTTATTCTTGGGCTCATTTCTAGAATTCGATTACTTACGGTCCATTACTGGCCTGTTCATCTTGTGGGCCAAATTCAGCTCGTGGTTACAGTCAGCCTGCCAGTGGCCCATTAACACATTGGGTTGTTTTCGTAGCATCATCAATTACGGCCTATTAACGGCCCATTATGGTCGGGCCATAAAACAGACAATTTCCACTCTAGCTTGTTTACGACCCATTTTGTGGTCCGTCATTGGTCCACGAATAGTACAACCCATGTTTAGCCAAACGATTAGATGACCCGTAGAAGGCCCATATACCATACATCCCATAGAAGGCTGATGGATCTTATAGCCCGTAGAAGGCCCATGGATCGTATGGCCCGTAGAAGGCCCATGGATCCTAGGACCCATAGAAGGCCCGTGGAACCTACGGCCCGTAGAAGGCCCAGGGATCCTACGGCCCGTGGAAGGCATATGGATCATACTGCCCGTGGAGGGCCATGGTCACTACACAGGTAGTAGGACCATGGTCACAAACAGTCCTTGTGTTGCCATGGTTATTGTGGCCACTAGAAAAATGCGCAAAAAGAAATACAATGACTACAAGCAAACAACTAAACAAGAACATAAGGAAATAAATAAGCAAGGAACTAACACTAGGTTATTACGGCTATTACACATATTACATCCACTGGGCATCAAAGTCCACCACCAGTGCAAATATAGGGAACAAAGAAGCATATTGCATACACTGGCCGTCTAAATTGGTCACCAGTGCAAATGAACACGGCAGCAAAACAAGTCCATAACTAAAACAACTTCAGAAGAGCTCAGGAAACGTTATCCTAGGTATCCAGCATGCTGGCAATAAGCTTAGCAATATTATTAGCTTTGTCCTATTTAGCGCTAAAATCCTCCGACACTTGTTGTTGCACCAGAAAGTATGCATCTGAATGCTCCAGGGACTTCTGCAGTCCTTCCGCTTCTTGTCGCAAAGCAGCTGATCGATATCTTTCAGCTTGTAGTTGAGACTCAAGAAACTGAACTGATTCGGACAGTGAGTTTGTATAGCTTGTGCAAGTGGTAGTGGTTAGTAACTTGAACATTACACCAAGACAGGACTTTGTGGTTGTCTCATTGTCTTCAAGATAGTCTTCCTTAGTTGTTTTATTAGCTTTGTTGGATACCAACAAGGATGTCTCACTATCCTGAACCTTACCTACATTACTTCCTTTACCATTGCTTAATAAGGCTCTCTTCCCCAATATTCTGTCAGCATTCTAAAAGAAGAAACAAGCAGACACATAACATGTTTAGCATGTACTAGTATATGAAACTCATTTCGGTGAACCAGTTCATTAGTAAGGTGGACAGGATTAAACTACAAAGTCTTCTATTGCCAAGTAGTACATAATAAAGGCATCAAACAAACATATATCTATGTCCTATGGTCACTACATTGTCTTGCCAATTCAAAATAGAGATACAGTTCAAGTCATATCAGTTCAAGACAAAGCAGTAGTGAAAGAATACAAAGTGTGGGAAACTACACGGCACAATAAGATTTCAGATGGGTACCATGGGTCTACATGTACAACAACACTATTGGATCTATTGTGTTGCTAGTAATGTGCATCATATGACAAGTCAACTGTATACACAATTGAAATTGAAATCAACAGAGCTATTGATAAAAGCAAACTTGTTAAACAAACATGCGTGAACATACCTATTGTGCCATTGGAGTTTCTATTGGATCCTTTAATTTAAAATTAAGTTTGTATGAGTAAAGAGAGTGATACAAGAGCAAAGCAGTATGCACGATAGCAATGGAATCTTAAATTAGAATAGTTGTTCTTCAGGTTTAAGCACTTGTTCTAAATGAATAGAGTACAGTAAGATGCAAGAATATAGTATTTAAAAATAGAAAATGAGCTCATAGAACTTACCACATTCTTGGTTCAGGACCAGTACAGAACAAGGCGTTCCCAGTCATCGTCCCGTAAATGTGTCTCAGGAGAACGTAAGGGAAGTTGATGAGTTTCTTTGCAAGTGAAGTACGTTTTCTTCAGGTAATTCCGATACTGCCACCAAGCATTCTTGAAGATAGCAGATGTATTAGTACAGGTTACCTCATCCTGAGTTTCCAAATCGGTCCTTCTCTATAGAGAAAAATGGGGAAATTTGCTATATTATAACCATCATGGAGGTAGAATGTATGGGACAAAGGAAAGTAATTGCCATGAATAATAGTACTTACACATAACTCCGAGACAAACACCTGCAACTAGCATTTTCCTTCATCTTCAGTATAATATTTCCTTGATGGGAAGATACGCACATAGGATTTAACAACATCAAATGCAATAGATGCTAAACTGTGACTGGCTGGTTGTGCTTCCTCCACAGGAATAGGCATGCTAACTGGTGGAGTTGGGGTTCGCCATGGTAGTACTGGTCCTTTGGGCACTAGAGCTGCCTTACTAACTGCTCTTGTTTGGGAGCTCTAGTGGAGATGGTGATGCGTCAACAGGAACTAGGCTACTATCTTGTGGGGTTGGGGTTAGATTGGGTGAAGCTAGTTCTCTGTCCATCGCAGTAGGGGTACAATCTACGAGAGTCTGGGTTATGTTTGGTAGGGGTGGTTCTCGTGCATGTACAACCGGGGTGCTATCTCCACCAAGAGGTAGCACTGTTTTATTTGAAGACTGTGTTTTTACTCCACTAGATACTGGCATCACCCTATCCAATTCAAATGGCTGATAAACAGGAAACATAGTTGAATGTACAGACATTGTATGAGAGACAAATGCAATAGATAGTGTCGAAAAAAGAGGGCATGAAATAGTTGACATGTATATTGTTTAACTAAAACGGATAGCATGACATACTTTCACATGTCTATCTAAACTGGATAGCATAGCATAACATAATTCAAAGATATGATGAATAACTAAACAGGATCACATGATATAATTCACATACATGTTATCTAAGTAATCAGGATCGCATGATTTAATTCACATATGTGATTTATATGCTAAACAGTGGGCATTCGATATGATGTCTGAACTAAGAACATGGTGTTGAATATTGTGTATATGATGTCTAAACTATGCAATGCAATACACCATATGCATGATATGGGCAGTATAACCATGCCAAGTTAGAGCATACACCTCGGTGGGGGAATAGGACTGGTCATCTATCTCTAAGTCCATCTCTGAGGAGCGATCGGGACCCAACAAGAGATCTGCTTCGATAGTTACCATTGTCTGCTCTGAAGGCCTTGTTTTCACTCTAGATTTTTCCATCTGCCACCAAAATGGCTGATTCACAAGAAGAATAGTTTAATATAAAAACATTGTCGACAAATGGAAATGTAATGAAAAAATGATGGGCAAGATATCATTCAAATAATAGATGCCTGGTTAAACAGGATGGCATTGCACATTTCACATATATTATGGCTGGCTAAAAGACATGAGACTGCATAATTCCCATATATGATATAGAAAGTAACAGGTGGCATTACAGAACATGTCTAAACTAAGCAGATGACATATATGATGTCAAAAGTAGGCACTGCAAGGCAACATATGCATGATATGACTAACATCATCATGCCAAGGTAGAGCTGCTACCTCTTGAGCATGTGTTGGTTTTCCCTTGAAGAGGAAAGGGTGATGCAGCAAAGTAGCGTAAGTATTTCCCTTCGTTTTTGAAAACCAAGGTATCAATCCAGTAGGATACTACACGCAAGTCGCCTAGTACCTGCACAAAAAAACAAGAACCTCGCAACCAATGCGATAAAGGGGTTGTCAATCCCTTCACGGCTGCTTGCAAAAGTGAGATTTGATAAAGATAATAAGATAAATATTTTTGGTATGTTTGTTGTATAGATTGGAAACTAAAGATTGCAAAATAAATAGTAAACTAGAATTATAGATCGGAAACTTATATAATGTAAAGTAGACCCGGGGGCCATAGGTTTCACTAGTGGCTTCATTCAAGATAGCATATCTTACGGTGGGTGAACATATTACTGCCGAGCAATTGATAGAAAAGTGCATAGTTATGATGATATCTAGGCATGATCATGAATATAGGCATCACGTCCGTGTCAAGTAGATTGAAACGATTCTGCATCTACTACTATTACTCCACACATCGACCGCTATGCAGCATGCATCTAGAGTAATATGATATAAACATTAGGCAAGATGACATGATGTAGAGGGATAAACTCAAGCAATATGATATAAACCCCATCATTTTATCCTCGATGGAAACAATATAATACGTTTCGGTTCCCTTTCTATCATTGGGATCGAGCACCGCAAGATGGAACCCAAAGCTAAGCACTTCTCCCATTGCAAGAAAGATCAATCTAGTAGGCCAAACCAAACTGATAATTCGAAGAGACTTGCAAAGATATCAAATCATGCATATAAGAATTCAGAGAAGAATCAAATATTGTTCATAGATAAACTTGATCATAAACCCACAATTCATCAGATCTCGACAAACACACCGCAAAAAGAATTACATCGAATAGATCTCCAAGAACATCAAGGAGAACTTTGTATTGAGAACCAAAGAGAGAGAAGAAGCCATCTAGCTAATAAGTATGGACCCGAAGGTCTATGGTAAACTACTCACAGATCACCGGAGAGGCTATGGTGTTGATGTAAAAGCCCTCCGTGATCGAATCCCCCTCCGACAGATCACCGGAAAAGGTCCCCAGATGGGATCTCACTAGTAGAGAAGGTTGCGGCGGTGGAAAAGTGGTTTCGTGGCTCTCCTGGATGTTTTCAAGATATAAGAGTATATATAGGCGAAGGAAGTAGGTCGGTGGAGCTACGAGGGGCCGATGAGGGTGGGGGGCGCCTGCCCCCTGGGCGTGCCGCCCTACCTCGTGGCCGCCTCGTTCCTTCCTTGACCTCCACTCGAAGTCTCCTGGATTGTGTTTGTACCAAAAAAGATCCTTGCGAAGGTTTCATTCCGTTTGATATTCCTTTACTGCGAAACACTCACATAGACAAAAAACAGCAACTGGCACAGGGCCTCCGGTTAGTAGGTTAGTCCCAAAAAATAATATAAAAGTGCATTTTAAAGCCCATTAAACATCCAAAACAGATAATATAATAGAATGGAACAATAAAAAATTATAGATACGTTGGAGACGTATCAACATCCCCAAGCTTAATTCCTGCTCGTCCTTGAGTAGGTAAATGATAAAAACAAATTTTTTGATGTGGAATGATACCTAGCATAATTTTCAATGTAATTTTCTTTATTTTCGCATGAATATTCAGATCCGAAAGATTCAAGACAAAAGTTTAATATTGACATAAGAATAATAATACTTCAAGCATACTAACCAATCAATTATGTCTTCTCAAAATAACATGGCCAAAGAAAGCTATCCCTACAAAACCATATAGTCTAGCTATGCTCTATCTTCATCATACAAAATATTTAAATCATGCACAACCATGATGACAAGCCAATCAACTGTTTCATATTTTTGATGTTCTCAAACTTTTTCAATCTTCACGCAATGCATGAGCGTGAGCCATGGACATAACACTATAGGTGGAATAGAATGGTGGTTGTGGAGAAGACAAAAAGGAGAAGATAGGCTCACATCAACTAGGCATATCAACGGGCTATGGAGATGCCCATCAATAGATATCAATGTGAGTGAGTAGGGATTGCCATGCAACGGATGCACTAGAGCTATAAGTGTATGAAAGCTCAACAAAATAAATTAATTGGGTGTGCATCCAACTCGCTTGCTCACGAAGACCTAGGGCATTTTGAGGAAGCCCATCATTTGAATATACAAGGCAAGTTCTATAATGAAAAATTCCCACTAGTATCTGAAAGTGACAAAATAGGAGACTCTCTATCATGAAGATCATGGTGCTACTTTGAAGCAAAAGTGTGGAAAAAGCATAGTAGCATTGCCCCTTCTCTCTTTTCTCTCATTTTTTATTTGGTCCTTTTTTCTCTTTTTTATGGCCTCTTTTTTTTCGTCCGGAAACTCATCCCGACTTGTGGGGGAATCATAATCTCCATCATCCTTTCCTCACATGGGACAATGCTCTAATAATGAAGATCATCACACTTTAATTTACTTACAACTCAAGAATTACAACTCGATACTTAGAACAAAATATGACTCTATGTGAATGCCTCAGCGGTGTACCTGGATGTGCAATGAATCAAGAGTGACATGTATGAAATTATGAACAGTGGCTTTGCCACTACGATGTCAACTACATGATCATGCAAAGCAATATGACAATGATGAAGCGTGTCATAATAAACGAAACGGTGGAGAGTTGCATGGCAACATATATTGGAATGACTATGGAAATGCCATAATAGGTAGGTATGGTGGCTATTTTGAGGAAGGTATATGGTGGGTTTATGGTACCGGCAAAAGTTGCGCGGTACTAGAGAGGCTAGCAATGGTGGAAGGGTGAGAGTGCGTATAATCCATGGACTCAACATCATCCTTTCCTCACATACTTATTGCAAAATCTAATAGTTATCGAAACAAAGTACTACGCGCATGCTCGTAGGGGGATAGATTGGTAGGAAAAGACCATCGCTCATCCCTGACCGCCACTCATAAGAAAGACAATCAATAAATAAATCATGCTCCGACTTCATCAGATAACATTTCACCATACATGCATGCTACAGGAATCACAAACCTTAACACAAGTATCTCTCAAATTCACAACTACTCAACTATCATGACTCTAATATTACCATCTTCATATCTCAAAACCAAAGCAAATTACACCCATCTTGGATACCTATCATATTAGGACTAATTTCTTAACCAAAGCAAATTACCATGCTATTCTAAAAGACTCTCAAAATAATATAAGTGAAGCATGAGAGATCAATAATTTCTATAAAATAAAACCACCACCGTGCTCTAAAAAGATATAAGTGAAGCACTAGAGAAAAATTATCTAGCCCAAAAGATATAAGTGAAGCACATAGAGTATTCTAATAAAGTCCGATTCATGTGTGTCTCTCCAAAAGGGTGTGTACAACAAGGATGATTGTGGTAAACTAAAAAGCAAAGACTCAAATCATACAAGACACTCCAAGCAAAACACATGTCATGTGGTGAATGAAAATATAGCCTCAAGTAAAGTTACCGATAGACGAAGACGAAAGAGATGATGCCTTCCAGGGCCTCCCCAAGATTAGGCTCTTGCCACTCCTTATTCCAAAATCCATCAAATATTTACCAAAAAACTTGAAAACTTCACAACACAAAACTCAACAGAAAATCTCATGAGCTTCGTTAGTATAAGAAAACAAACCACCACTTTAAGGTACTGTGATGAACTCATTATTTATTTATATTGGTGTTAAACCTACTGTATTCCAACTTATCTATGCTTCATACCCACCAATACTAGCCATAGATTCATCAAAATAAGCAAACAACACAAGAAAAACAGAATCTGTCAAAAACAAAACAGTCTATAGCAATCTCTAGGTTTCGAATACTTCTGTAACTCCAAAAATCCTGAGAAATTAGGACGTCCTAACTAATTTGTATATTGATGTACTGCAGTTGGAATTGGTATTTTATCTCTCTCTGGTAAAAAATGTAAATTATTCTCGTGAGAGCACACTATCTGTTTTTTACAACAAGATCAAATAACAATCACCCAAGAAGATCCTAAAAGCTTTACTTGGCACAAACACTAATTAAAACATAAAGAACACAATAATAACAAAGTATAGATGATTTATTTATTACTAAATAGGAACAAAAAGTATGGAATACAAATAATATTGGGTTGCCTCCCAACAAGCGCTATCATTTAACGCCCCTAGCTAGGCATAAAAACAAGAATAGATCTAGGTATTGTCATCTTTGGTATGCAATCCATATGTGGATCTCATAATGTATTCATAAGGTAATTTAATTTTCTTTCTAGGAAAGTGTTCCATGCCTTTCCTTAACAGAAATTGCAATCTAATATTTCCTTCTTTCATGTCAATAATTGCACCAATCATTCTAAGGAAAGGTCTACCAAGATTAATGGGACATGTAGGATTGCAATATATATTAAGAAGGATGAAATCTATGGGGACGTAATTCCTATTTGCAACAATAAGAACATAATTAATTCTTCCAATAGGTTCCTTAATGGTGTAATCCGCATGATGCAAATTTAAAGAACAACCATCAAATTCACGGAAACCTAGCACATCACACAAAGTTTTTGGAATTGTGGAAACACTAGCACCCAAATCACATAAAGCATAGCATTAATAATCTTTAATCTTAATTTTAATAGTAGGTTCCCACTCATCATAAATTTTTCTAGGGATAGAAACTTCTAGTTCAAGCTTTTCTTTATAGGATTGCATTAAAGCATCAACGATGTGTTTGGTAAAAGCTTTATTTTGATCATAAGCATGAGGAGAATTTAGCACGGATTGCAACAAGGAAATAAAATCTATCAAAGAGAAATTATCATAATTAAATTTCTTCAAATCCAAAATAGTGGGTTCATTGCTATGTAAAGTTTTGACCTCTTCAATCCCACTTTTATTAATTTTTGCATCAAGATCTAAAAACTCCGAATCATTGGGATGCCTTCTAACTAAAGTTGACTCATCTCCAGTCGCATATTTACCAAGACTCATGTTGGCAAACAAAGATTTAACTGGAGATGCATCAATCAATTTCATATTTTCATCACTATTATCGTGAAAACTAGAAGAACATGCTTTCAGAAAGCAATCTTTTTTGCACGCATCCTAGCGGTTCTTTCTTTGCACTCATCAATGGAAATTCGCATGGATTTGAGAGACTCATTGATATTATGCTTAGGTGGAATAAATATAAGTTTCAAAGAGTCAACATTAAGAGAAATTCTATCCACGTTCCTAGCCAACTCATCAATCTTAAGCAATTTTCCTTCAAGCAAAGCATTGAAATTCTTTTGCGAATTCATAAATTCTTTAACACTAGTCTCAAAATTAGAGGGCATCTTATTAAAATTTCCTTAAGAGTTGTTGTAGGAATTACCATAATTATTAGAGGAATTACTAGGAAACGGACTAAAATTAAAGTTTCCTCTATACGCGTTATTACCAAAGTTGTTCCTACCAAAAAAATTCACATCCATAGATTCATTATTATTCTCAATCAAAGTGGACAAAGGCAGGTCATTAGGATCAGAAGAAACACTCTTATTAGCAACCAACTTCATAAGTTCATCCATCTTTCCACTCAAAACATTAATCTCTTCTATCACATGAACTTTTTTACTAGTAGATCTTTTGGTGTGCCATTGAGAATAATTAACCATAATATTATCTAGGAGTTTAGTAGCGTCTCCTAAAGTGATTTCCAGTGCCTCCCGCAGCCGAATCTAAAAGATTTCTAGAAGTAAAATTCAATCCAGCATAAAAATTCTGTATAATCATCCATAAATTCAAACCATGTTTAGGGCAATTACGTATCATTAATTTGATCCTCTCCCAAGCTTGTGCAACATGCTCATGATCAAGTTGCTTAAAATTCATAATATCGTTTCTAAGAGAGATGATTTTAGCGGGAGAAAAATACTTAGAGATAAAAGCATCTTTGCACTTATTCCATGAATCAATACTAATTTTTAGGCAAAGAAGAGAACCAAGTCTTAGCACGATCTCTAAGCGAAAATGGAAATAGCTTCAATTTAACAATATCATTATCCACATCTTTCTTCTTTTGCATATCACATAAATCAACAAAGTTGTTTAGATGGGTAGCAGCATCTTCACTAGGAAGGCTAGCAAATTGATCTTTCATGACAAGTTTCAACAAAGCAGTATTAATTTCACAAGATTCAGCATCGGTAAGAGGAGCAATCGGAGTCCTAATAAAATCATTGTTGTTGGTATTGGTAAATTCACATAATTTAGTATTGTCTTGAGCCATCTTGACAAGCAATCAATCCAACACACAATAACACAAGAGACAAGCGAAAGAAGGCAAACGGGAAACGGCCGAACGGAAATGAGGCAAATAAAATGGCAAGGGTGCAGTGGGGGAGAGGAAAACAAGAGGCAAATGGCAAATAATGTAATGCGAGGGATAGAAGTTTGTGATGGGTACTTGGTATGTCTTGACTTGAGTGTAGATCTCCCCGGCAACGGCGCTAGAAATCCTTCTTGCTAGCTCTTGAGCATGTGTTGGTTTTCCCTTTAAGAGGAAAGGGTGATGTAGCAAAGTAGCGTAAGTATTTCCCTCAGTTTTTGAGAACCAAGGTATCAATCCAGTAGGAGACTACACGCAAGTCGCTTAGTACCTGCACAAACAAACAAGAACCTCGCAACCAACACGATAAAGTGGTTGTCAATCCCTTCACGGCCACTTGCAAAAGTGAGATCTGATAAAGATAATAAGATAAATATTTTTGGTATTTTTCTTGTATAGATTGGAAAATAAAGATTGTAAAATAAATAGTAAACTAGAATTGTAGATCCGAAACTTATATAATGTAAAGTAGACCCGGGGGCCATAGGTTTCACTAGTGGCTTCTCTCAAGATAGCATATATTACGGTGGGTGAACAAATTACTGCCGAGCAATTGATAGAAAAGCGCATAGTTATGATGATATCTAGGCATGAGCATGGATATAGGCACCACGTCCGTGTCAAGTAGACCGAAACGATTCTGCATCTAGAGTATTAAGTTCATAAGAAAAGAGTTACGCATTAGGCAAGATGACATGATGTAGAGGGATAAACTCAAGCAATATGATATAAACCCCATATTTTTATCATCAATGGCAACAATACAATACGTGTCGGTTCCCTTTCTGTCACTGGGATCGAACACCGCAAGATTAAACCCAAAGCTAAGCACTACTCCCATTGTAAGAAAGATCAATCTAGTAGCCCAAACCAAACTGATAATTCGAAGATACCTGCAAAGATATCAAATCATGCATATAAGAATTCAGAGAAGAATCAAATATTGTTCATAGAAAAACTTGACCATAAACCCACAATTCACCGGATCTCGAGAAACACACCGCAAAAAGAATTACATCGAATAGATCTCCAAGAACATCGAGGAGAACTTTGTGAGTTGTACGACGTCGCCGTAGGAGCAGGACAAAGCACACAATGTTTCCTTCGACACCTACCTCTTACTGAAGTAATTCTGTAAGGGCTGATTTGGCTTGCATGATTCTAAAAACGCAGGGATAGGAAAAACACCGGAATAGGATAGGAATGCACATGGTAAATAGAGCATTTGTAAACACATGATTTCTGTCAACTTGGGAGTTTGGTTCACAGGAATTGGAAGAGCAGAGGAAAGCAAAGAAACATGGCCAAAATGAAGTGAAACCATATGAAAGTGTGTACAGTTAGAATGTTATTCTGCCACTAATGCACATGGTCTTGTTTTCATGCATAGGATTTTGAAAAGTAGGTCCAGGTGGATGTTTTGCTCCATCTCTTTTAACAAAATGCATGAATAATTGAACAATAGAGTGCCATAGGAAAATTTCCTATTGCTATGTCTTTCCGTTGAACCAAAATAGCCCTAATGGATCAACATGAATGTAGATTAATAAGTGATGCAACAAGTGTACAATCTCTTTGCTGTAGACGTATTGACCTCAGCATCATTGGGTTGGTCGCTGAAGAAGTTGAGGCAGAGGTGGCTGTCGGAGGTGTGGAGGAAGATTTGAGGAAACTGTAGACGGCGTCCATGACACTGCTCTATTGTGACAGATCGTTCTGTCGTTGGAGCAACTCCGGTGAGCCGTAAAACGTCAAGGCTGAAGCAGCACAAGACAGACATCGTTAATCTCAAGTGGGATTCTAATAGCATCTCCAATAGATGATGTAAAATACATTACCAAAAAGTGATAGATGTAAAATTTATATCAGCAAAAACCACCTGACTACAACAGATCAGGTAAAAATTGTTGACTGAAATTTACTATGGAATCTGAATGTTACTATTGAAACTGAACGCAATGGTAGCAGAAGCACTTGACATGTAGTTTAGGGAGGGCCTATAGTTCATATTCAACCTGCACCCCCCTGAGCCGCCAGCCACCACTGGCTGAACCACCGGCCCCCGCGCCGCCTCGCCGCCCTGAAACAACTCCCCGCCTCCCCGAAACAACTCCCCATCGCCGGTCCGCCGCCACCCCGGCCAGCCCTCTAGCCCCCACCCCCACACCGAGCTTTTTCTCTAGTGATCCCCACGCCACCGCCCCACCACCGCGCCCCCCACCGCCTGCGACCAACGCCCCACCCTGAACCCTAAGATAGATAGTGGGATACCTCTCCGGCGAGCCCCCATCCCTACTGCGGGTGGTTCTTCCTTAACTCCGGCGAGCCCCCCTCCCTACTGCGGGTGGTTCTTCCTTAACTCCGGCGAGCCCCCCCCAACCCCTTGATAATGGACTGACCCAAAAGTTGATTCAGTTGACTGAAGTGTAGCTAAATCGGAGCAGAGCAGCAGCACGAGCGAGGAGGAGAGTAGCAGCAGCAGCATGAGTGAGCGAGCGAGAGCCGGAGCAGCAGCAGCTGATCCGACTGGTATGGATGCCACCACTGAAGGGGCCTCGCACTGGGGGAGAGCCGCTGTGGAGATGTCGCCCATGGCGCGGGCTTTGAGATAGATACTCCATGGGGGTCCAGGATGGAGCATCGTCAGCATCGGGAGGTCAAGTTAAGGAGAAGGTGCGATGCGATGAGTGTACAACCTCTTTGGTGGCGCCGAGAAGGTCTCGGCTTCATACGAGGAGTCGGTAAGGATGTTGCGGTTCCGGTGGAGCAGGTTAAGGCAGCACTGTGGGGATGGAGCAGCCGCGATAGACGAGGCAATCGTTAGAGCAGCTCCTTGGAGGTGGAGGACGGGGCGGCTAAACCGGCAGGACGACGAGATGGACGATGGATCCTCATTTGGGGAGGTGGACGAGGGACGTCGAGCTGTTGCGGTGGACGACATCATTGGGGAAGAGGTTCCGGCTGGGCAGTGGTGAGGTGGCACATGGAGGAGGGTGGGGTTTTGCGGCTGGAGCGAAGAGGTTATGGCAGCCTAGGATTTCGAATGTCAGAAAGGAGGCGATCGGAGGGGGAACCATGACTTAGGGACGCGCTTGTCCAAAATGTAGGGTGTGTCACAAAAGTACCCCGACCGATTTGAACAAACGGCCCTTTCAGCTCAGGGTTAGAAGGGTGATTTCGCGTGTCGGGATTTCGCAGCTGTAGGGAGTTTTCGCACACATTGTAATTTCGGCATAGCAAGGCATGGGTTGCGAAGGCGCCAACTTTGGGAGCACGATATCTGTATTTTCGGGATATAACAGGCGCGGGTTTAATTTTAGGGACAAGCCTAATGTGTAATATTGTACTACTTGTACGTACTAAATTAATTCGCACTTCCCTCAACGAAAAAAATGAAAAAAATAAAACTATTCACACCACACAAAGAGATAGTCTTGTCCCGTTTTACTATACAAATGCTATTCAAAGCTATGAATCCATGCTATGTCCAATTAATTTTTTTGCTGGTTGTATAATGCATGTAACCTACTGCTGCAATTCGAACTAAATTTGAATTCATTTCTCTATTTCAATAAGAATCTACAATCATGATTGTTGCCAACTTCAACCATCATTTGTGTATTACCTTAACAACACACCACATAATTACTATAGAGATAGATATGAACTATGTGTACTATATGAACTCGAATTCTATTTTTTGAATACACTTGATGTTGATTCCCAATAATAGTACATTTGATTTACTAACTATATATTCATAATCTAAACCATGTTCCATACGTACACCGTGTTTATCACACAAAGTATAGTGCCCCGCCTCCTACATTATAACAAGTATTTAGCCCTGAGCTGCAAAAGCCACACATTAGCCCAAATAATAATCAATGTTCTACATTATGATATCTTCAAGTATTCGTATCCACTTTTTTATAATGAATTATCATCTCTGTTCGTCTTTTACACCTTCACGATCCTCTTCTCTTTGTAGCTAGCTAACACTAACTTTCTATCATGCATGCACACGCCCGCCCCCTCTCACCCTCGCTCAGCGTCCCCACCATCGTGCACGTTCGTTATTCCTCTTTAGATCGTTCACCCATGATGTGTGTTGGCCCCCTGGCTCCTTCTTTCCGGAACACACCGGTCGATATACCTCTCTAGCCAACTGTGCCTACCACAAACACATACTTCCCCTCTTCTCTTCTCACCGTCCATGCCCCCCTATGTCCAATACGGTTCCACGCAGGTGCACACTCCCGCCCCTCTTTTCATCAATCTCATACTCGCACACTCCTCCCCCTCGACATGGTAGGCCTCTCACACCACCTCCTAGCCACAACCCTCTCCCACTGTCTGTCTCTCCGGACCTTATTTTCTTCTAACACAAGCATGCATGTATACGTACCGATCTCCCTACATATAGCCAGGTCGATTATAATTCGTTTTCCCCACACACCGATAGACTTACCTCACTAGTTATGTCTCTCCCTTTCTCGGACACACGACGGTTGATCTTCCTATGTAGTTACATATGCTTACCACAACCATATCGTCTCCCCTCATCATCCTTGCATATCTCCTGACCCGTCTCTCACATGCACATGCATAGACAGACAGACATCCCCCGCCCTCTCTTATTGATATTGCACTCGTACCCTCCGTTTGTCTAGCAGGCCTCTCCCACCATTTGTGAGACGCCACTCCACCACCAACCCTTCGACACTCTACCTTTGTCTTTCTCCCAACCTTATTCCTCTGCTACACATATCCATGGATGCCGACCGATCTCCTTCAATACATAGCTAGGTCTCTCTCCTTCCGCCCACATATACTAGTCGATCGGTCTCTGCGCCCTCACCCCTCCCCCCCCACACACTGATAGTCGAATGTTGTAGGTAGGTATCCATGCCACAGAGAAAAACTGCACCTCTGCCCTCTCAAAATCTAGTAGGGCAGCCGCCCTGTATCTTTGACGTGGGCAAACACAAATTCGATGGCACTCTTTATCGATCGCGCAGCCACACACTTCATCACTGTTTTTGATTCTATCAATATCCCATGTCCATGACTCCGTTTCACACACATTGCATATGTTACATTTTTTTGTTTGAGATATCATCGACACATTGCCTCTACTTCGCACAAACCATCTCTCTCACACCCACCCACGTACGTACCTGCACCTGAAGAAGAGGTGCACGGAGGACGCACATACTCACGTCTCGTTCGCGCCACACTCGCGTGGGTACACAATGGAGTTTGTTTCTATACGAAAAGGCAGCCCATGTGATAATTTCACATGTGTAGCGGTTGTTTACTCAAAGGAGGGTCGGGTACCGCGCCTAGATTGAACAAATTTCGACTGGATGCGTTAGTATTAAATAAAGTTATATATTCCTCAATGGCACGTACAGTATATAAAACGATTGCCGTGGGGAAAATGGAAAAATCCACTCCACTATAAAGAACGGAGCCTGCCTGTCGGGGTTTGTCTCTCGTCACACCATCTCACACAAGGCGGTAGTGGCCTCTCTCTCTCTCATCGTTGGTTAGTGATCCAGCCGCATCCCGTCCGCCGATGCAAAGGGCGGATGTGCATCATTTCTCCATTTGATGGCGTTGAGGCAGCAGGTCCCAATCTGTGGTACCCGTCGTTCTCTCTAACCAAGCTCAGGCACGGTAGGGCCTTCACCACTTGCTCGTTGCGGCAGTATGGGTAGATCCCGGCCGCCGGCGCCCTCCTAGTAACATCCCGACGACCCTCAGGTACAGCTTGTTGGGGAACGCAGTATTTCAAAAAATTTCCTACCATCACGCAAGATCTATATCTAGGAGATGCATAGCAACGAGAGGGAGAGTGTGTCTACGTACCCTCGTAGACCGAAAGCGGAAGCGTTTAGTAACGCGGTTGATGTAGTCGAACGTCTTTGCAATCCAACCGATCAAGTAGCGAATGCACGGCACCTCCGCGATCCGCACACGTTAATCTTGGTGACGTCCCTCGTACTCTTGATCCAGCTGAGGACGATGGTGAGTTCCGTCAACACGATGGCGTATTGATGGTGATCATGAAGTTACCGACGCAGGGCTTCACCTAAGCACTACGACAATTGACCGAGGTGGAAAACTATGGAGGGGGGCACCGCACACGGCTAAAGATCAACTTGTGTGTCTATGGGGTACCCCCTCCCCCGTATATAAAGGAGGGGAGGAGGAGGAGGGCCGGCCTCAAGGGGCGTGCCCAAGGAGGGATTCCTACTCCTAATAGGAGTAGGTTTCCCCCTTTCCTAGTCCAAGTAGGAGAAGTGGGGAAAGAGGAGGAAGAGGAGAAAAGGAAGGAGGGGGGCACCGCCCCTCCCCTTGTCAAATTCGGATTGGGGCAAGGGGGGCACCACCTCCTGGCCATCCCTCTCCTTCACCACTAAGGCCTATGAGGCCCAATAGCTTCCGGGGGGGGGGGGGTTCCAGTAACCCTCGGTACTCCGAAACTTATCAGAAATGACCCAAACCATTCCGGTGTCCAAATGTAGCCTTCCGATATATGAATATTTATGTCTCGACCATTTCGGGACTCCTAGTCATGTCCGTGATCACATCCGGGACTCCGAACAACCTTCGGTACATTAAATCACATAACTCATAATACATATCGTCATCAAACGTTAAGCGTGCGGACCCTACAGGTTCGAGAACTTTGTAGACATGACCGAAACTCATCTCCAGGCAATAAGCAATAGCGGAACCTGGATGCTCATATTGGTTCCTACATATTCTATGAAGATCTTTATCGGTCAAACCGCATAACAACATGTAACACCCCTAGTGTCATGCTACAGTAACCCCCTGTTAATGGTGCCATGTTATCATGTTACTGTTGCTAATCCTCACTTGATCCAAATCACTGTTCATATTCAAACTCAAATTTAAAGTCAAAAATTCAAATTTGCCGAACTTGAAAACTAAAATGTTCAAAGTGTGGCAAATAGTCCCCGGGTATTTATCATGTTGGAACCAACCTCTTTTGGATTCTGAAAGTGCCCCTGGAAATTATTTAGTGGTCCAACATCATATTAATTGGCCTTTTCAATTTCCAAAAAAATGCTTGAACAATTCTGTTGGCTCTAAAACTTTTTGTGCAACACCACATTTTGGTGCATGAATTATGTGCCAAGTTTCATTCTTAACAACATCCATTTTTGTGCTCCAACTATTTACAAAACAGAAGAGGAAAATAAGAAAAGGGAAAAGGCTAAAAAAATAGAAAAGCAAACCCCCCTCTCAGTGGGCTTCGGCCCAGCTGGCCATCGGGCCAACCAGGCCGGCCCAGCCGCCCCCTACTAACCCCCCACTGATCAAACACTAACCACCCACTCCCCCACTTCTCTCCCCACCACGATCCACCTCCCCCTCCTCTGCCCCCGATTGGATCGGGGGAATCGACCCCGACGCTGCCGCCTAGGACCACGTCGCCGGAGCCGCCACCACCGCCCTCCATGTCGACCTCCCCATCCTCGACCGCCCCCATTGGACTGCTTCCTCGTCTCCTCCACCTCCCCGACCAGATCTGGGCTACGACCCTGGCCCACCCGACCCCACCGTCGCCGCCTCGTCCTGCCACTACTTCGCCGGAGCTGCCCACCATCGTCGTCGCCTCCTTGTCCTCCTCCTCGAGCACAGTGCCACCCCCCTGCAGCTCCCATGTGAGGAACCCCCCTCCTATCCTCATTTCCATCCTCCTGTATGGCTACCGCCCGCCACTCGCGCGCGCGCGTGCGCCGGCGCGCACCACGACGCCCAGCGCGCCTCCCCCTGCTCTGGACACCGAGGCCCACGCTCACCATGGCCTCGCCCCGCACCGTCGCCTCACTCCCTGCGCCTAGTTCGCGCACCCACCTTCCCTTGCACGTCCCGGGCCATGCCCCGACGCCTCCCGTGCGCTCCTGCCATGGCCGCGCCTTGGCCGCCCCCTGCCGCCGCTCTCCCTCCGCCGTGCAGCCCTGCTGCTGTTGCACTGCTACACCTGCGCGCGGACGTCCCCGCTGCCGCGTCCGCCTACCTCTGCCGCGGCCGCGCGCGCGCTCCGGCCACGACCAGTGCGCCGCGCTGCTGGACCTCGACCTCGCCCGCACCTGAGCCGCTTGTCACCGTTCGCGTCCGGCTCCCTCCACCGCCCTGCCGGATGCCTCCGCTGGGGCCCCTCGATGCCTGCCACGCCGCGGCCGCCCGCTGATGGCGCCCGGTGGCCTCGCCCCACCGCACCTCCTGCAGGCAAGTGCTCGCCCATGCGTCCATCGCCCTCCTGCCTGCTAACCCGCTAGGCTCGATGGGCCACTGCCAGGGGGCCCCACGCCCCTTTTGTTTAAAACGAAAATGAAAAACAAAAACATTAAATAATAATTAAATTAGTGAATTAATTAACCTAATTAAAACCGTTATGTTAACACTAATAGTCTGGTAGTTAAACAGAGACAATGACAAACGGGCCCTACTGTCACTTTTGACCAGTCAACCCAGTCAAAGTTGACTGTTGACCATGCTGACTCAGCACGCCCTGGACCCCATTGTCAGCTGCATGTGCATGTTGCTGGTACACTTCTGGGTACCCATAGCACTTTAGCTATTTAATAATTTCGAATTATTTTAAATCAGAAAATTCAGAAAATGTTTAATACTTTGAAAAGCCATATAAAATAATCCGTAGCTCGGATGAAAATGTTTTCTACATGAAAGTTGCTCAGAACGATGAGACGAATCCGAATACGTGATCCGTTCGTCCGCCACACATCCCTAGCATAGCAAACATGCAACTTTCCACCTCTGTTTCATCTGTCCGAAAATGCCAACTTCGGGAAAGCATTCCCGGATGTTTCCCCCTTCTCCTATATCGGGTAGCCATATGTTAGGTCACAACCGGCACAACATATTGCCACATTATGCTTTGTGATGCTATGTTTTCTTTATATTTACTGTTTCTTCCCCCTCTTCTTCTCCGGTAGACCTCGAGACCGCTGCTGATGCCCCTATGATCGACTACGTCGACGATGACCCCTCCTTGCCAGAGCTACCAGGCAAGCCCCCCCTTTTGATCATCCCGGTATCACCAATTCCATTCTCTCATGCTTGCATTAGATTTTGCTACTGTTATTGTTTGCTCCTATTCTGATGCATAGCCTGTTTTTGTTACCTGCTTTCATACTTACCTGCTTATCCTAAATGCTAAGTATAGGTTGGTTAGTGATCCATCAGTGACCCCCACCTTGTCCCAGTTGCCTCGCTTTATGTTCGATGACTCGATCAACGTGATCGACGTCTAGGCCCCGACACCGCACATCACCCCCTAGTTGTACGACACTATAGAGTTACTATTGAGTGCCGAGGGTGAACCTCATACATCAATCCTAAGGAGATCCCTGTAGTGTAGCTATTCGGTCGTGATCATCGAGGGTGATTTCCTCCTTAACCACTTCTGTTACGGCTCTGTCGTGCAACCCCTCAAGTGTGAACCTCGAGGGTGGATCCTCTTACATTCACCTTGATCATAACATCAAGTGGAATGCAACGGGGGTGATTCCTCGGGTTTCCCCTTGGTGTTAGACACACAGTTACTATGGTTACTATGACTTTACACTGAGCCATGTTATTAAAGACGGGTCGACCTTGAGGGGTACCCGCGCGAGCTTAATAGCGAGTGATGTGGAGTCGGGTTGACCTGGAAGGTGCCCGTGAGGTACTTAGGAGGCATGGCCGGGCATTCTTAGCCCTTGCCGCAAGTACTCGAGACGGGGCGACGGGGTCACATCGATCGTGAGTCTCTGCTTGTTACCGCGCGTTCCTAATCCACTACAATTTGGATATTTGATCTGAGGGGCCTCTGGCCTGATAGCACTAACCATCACATGGGCATAGTATGGGCGTTTTGCGTCGTATGCATCAGCCGAAGCTTAATAGACGTCAGGGACTAAGCGGCGCGCGCCGGGATGGACTGCGTAAGCTCCTGCCTTGTTGAAGGAGGTAGCCAAGTCTGCTCACCGGTCGCGTTCGCAACATGCAGGAGTTCCCGGGGAGATGGCCCATGACCCCTGGGGGCATAGGTTTAGTCCGACGTGCTGGCCTCTCTATTAAGCCTAGGTCGGGTTGCGGCGTATTGTTTGGCCGAGGCCGGGCATGACCTAGGAAAGTGTGTCCGGCCGGAGTGAATCGAGCGTGGTGGGTAAGTTGGTGCACCCCTGCAGGGAAGAAAACATCAATCGATAGCCTGTCCTATGGTAACGGACACTTGGAGTTGTATCCCGATCGATACAACTAGAACAAGATACTTGTGATGAGAACTGGATTATGATGAGAGTTGGAATGTGATGACACTTGGATAGTATGGCTCTGGGATTGCTTTCTCGCAGGGAGTCGAGAAAGGATCTCTGGCCGAGGTTGATAACACTACTACTACTTTACTTTATGCTACTCTACTCCCTCCTGTTGTTGCAAGATGGTGGATTCCAGAACATGCTAGTCTTCGATAGGCTAGGCTTTCCCCCTTCTCTTCTGGCATTCTGCAGTTTAGTCCATAGATACAACCCATTTCCTTTGATACAGATGCATACTTAGTTTAGATATGATGTAAGTCTTGCGAGTACTTTGGATGAGTACTCGCGGTTGCTTTGCTACCTCCTTTTCCCCCATACCCGATTGTTGCGACCAGATGACGGATCCCAGGAGCCAGACGACACCACTGAAGACTACTGCTACCCTGAGGGTGCCTACTACTACGTGACGGCCGCTGATGACTTGGAGTAGTTAGGAGGCTCCCAGGCAGGAGGCCTTGCCTTTTATCAATTGTTGTTGATTTTGTGCTAGCCTTCTTAAGGCAATCTTGTTTAACTTATGTCTGTACTAAGATATTGTTGCTTCCGCTAACTCTTGTGTATTCAAGCTTATGTATTCGAGCCCTCAAGGCCCCTGGCTTGTAATATAAAGCTTGTATTATTTTGATTTGTGTCTAGAGTTGTGTTGTGATATCTTCCCGTGAGTCCTTGATCTTGATCGTACACATTTGCGTGTATGATTAGTGTACGATGGAATCGAGGGCGTCACACAACATATGTTGTTCCCTTTGTCATCGGTATGTTACTTGGCCAAGATTTGATCATTGGTATCATCATACCTAGTTCAATCTCGTTACCGGCAAGTCTCTTTATTCGTTCTGTAATGCATCATCCCGCAACTAACTCATTAGTCATATTGCTTGCAAGGCTCATAGTGATGTGCTTTACCGAGAGGGCCCAGAGATACCTCTCCGACAATCGGAGTGACAAATCCTAATCTTGATCTATGCCAACTCAACAAACATCATCAGAGACACCTGTAGAGCATCTTTATAATCATCGAGTTATGTTGTAACGTTTGAGAGCACACAAGGTGTTCCTCCGGTATTCGGGAGTTACATAATCTCATAGTCATAGGAATATGTATAAGTCATAAAGAAAGCAATAGCAATAAACTATACGATCAAAGTGCTAAGCTCAAGGATGGGTCTAGTCCATCACATCATTCTATAATGATGTGATCTTGTTCATAAAATGGCAACACATGTCTATGGCTAGGAAACTTAACCATCTTTGATTAATGAGCTAGTCAATAGAGGCATACTAGGGACACTCTTTTTGTCTATGTATTCACACATGTACTAAGTTTCGGGTTAATACAATTCTAGCATGAATAATAAACATTTATCATGATATAAGGAAATATAAATAACAACTTTATTATTGCCTCTAGGGCATATTTCCTTCACAGCTTCTTCCGGCCTTTCTCCACTGCCCATCTTCCCACGCTGCTGCATGTGGATCTTCTTTAGTTGTTAGCTTAAAACGTATCTTGGTTGGCGTACTTGCCATCTTGCAATCTCGTCCTCAAACCATTTTTGATAAACCACTGTGCTGTTATCATTCCCTTATTACATGGAATATGATTCATTTTTGTCGGTGTATGTGTCTTCAACTTGTGTTATTAGGCAGTAATTGTTTCCTTTCTACCTCTTTTTGCAAACAGGGCTATCCATTTTCACCCCGTTGCTATTGCAACCTTTTGGTGAACTGCACAAATCACTTTTTTCATAAGAGTGCTTTGCACAGTTCCGCCAAAATGTCACACGGGCAATGTTTTATATTTCTGTGGGACTACAAAAAGGGAGATTAGTTTTGCTATCCTCCTCATCCAACTCCGTGCCTAATCTTCTCCAACAAGTAGTTTGTGCTAAAGAGAGATCGCAGAGGCGATCGGCTTCTATTTGTGTGTGTGTTATGTTTCATCATCTAGTTCCACTATTATTATAATCACACTGACTGGATATCTTTCCAAACAGGGATGGTCCGCTCGATTTTAGTGGATTTGCACAAAATGACCGGATTGTGGTGTCCTCCATACACCTCTTTTTTGGCTATAGAGCTGGGTGAAACTAGCTGCCAAGCAAACATTGTGCCCAGGAAATGGAGCCATACCTACAAACATCATCGATCAATTGTATATTTTTCTTTATTTTTACACCTTCTCACAACTTTGCCTTCAGTTGTGATGTGAATATTGGCGCTGATTTGCGAACCATTGAGATGCATTAGCAACCCTTGTAGTTTCATTCGTATTTGATGGAATGTTGTAACGAGATAATCTTGAGGCAAGAGGACACATGAATCCTAAGTTGAAACCTTTTTTTCCTGTGCGAACCAAAGTTGAAACCTTCATTGCATCACAATACAATTTCATTAAAATTATGCGTACATATAAACAAATCCTGAAGGATTGATTGCAATGCTAGAAACAAATCAAATTTGTTTCGCCGACATGTGGGACATCCTTCATCCGGCTCCACCTGCCATGCAGCAATATTGAGTGCAGAACTGCAGGGAAAGATTCACCCTGGTCAGTGCATCGCAGTACTAATGACCAGTGAGCAGTCAAATCACAGAGCCCCACCTTCGCCACAGTAAGTTGCTCGGACAAAGCAACCATCATTTCTCTTTTCCTTGAATCCACTAGTACGCCCATATTCCCAGAGTAATAAGTTGCTTGGATGACGCAACCATCACTTCACGTTTCCCACAGTAAGTAGTAGTACCTCCTTTTTTTACTCTAGAAACAACCACACACGAATATTGGCGGCAGCAACATAGTAACTGAATAAAAAATCGAAACCAAGAAATGAACTACTACTAATGGTGAGCATTTGCACTACAAAAAATACACTTCCGTGATGATACGTGTTTTTCACAGTAGGTCACTTTTTTTGTCATGCATGTACATCCATGACAAATTTATGACAGAATCAAGATAGTCATACCTGTGCTGTCGTAGAAGTGTTCCATGACATTACCAAAATTATCATCACGGAAGTGTCCACTTCCATGACGATAAATCGCGCGTCACAGAAGTGCTTTTATTAAGGGTAACCGACACGTGGTATCCACCGTAACGGAACACCGTTAACTATCGGGTCGGGTTTTGGATCCGATAACCCGTTAACAGCCCTGACCAATGGGGATTTTCCACGTGTAAAATCATCATTGACTAGAGGAAACACGTGTCGGCTCATCGTCGGGACAGATGTCATCCACTCACTGGACAGAATGCGCCTATGATACGTCAACATGTGGCACGGCCCAACAAGTTTAAATTGGCCGGCCCACCTAAAGGCCCACAAGATTTTGCGGACCATAATGGGCCGGCCCAGCTAAAGGCCCACGAGATTTTGCGGGCCATAATGGGTTGGCCCAGCTAAAGGCCCACAAGATTTTGCGGGCCATAATGGGCCGGCCCAGGTAAAGGCCCACAAGATTTTCGTGTGCCATAATAGGCTGGCCCAGGTAAAGGCCCACAAAATTCTTGCAGATCATAATGGGCCGGCCCAGCTAAAGGCCCACGAGATTTCGCCGACATTAATGGGCCGACCCAGCTATAGGCCCACAAGATTTTGAGGACCCTAGTAGGCCGGCCCGTTAACTGGCTGCCATGTTTTGGGCCAAATTTCGGCCCATATTTGATCCGGTCTATTAATGGCCTGCCACGCTCCGGGCCTAATAGTGGCCCATATGAGATCCGGCCCGTTAAAAGCCTACCACGTTCTGGGCCAAATTACGGCCCAGATCAGGTCCGGCCCTTTAAGAGGTTTTGGGCCAAATTATGGCCCATATCGGATTCGGCCTGTCAACTGGACACTATGCTTTTGGGCCCACTTGCTAAAGGCCCACTTAGTAATTCGGCCTGATATTAGTTTTGGCCTGTTAAGGGTCCATTTAACATTTCGGCCCTATATTAATTTCAGCCTGTTAAAAGCCCGTCATATAGTTGGGCCTAACTACGGCCCGGTTTGTATCCGGCCTGCTCGCAGCCGATATCTGATTGGGCCAAACAAGGACCGAGACAATTTTTCGGCCTGTTAAAAGCCCGTGATTTGATTCGCACAATCATGGGCCGGGGTTCATTTTGGGCTGCTGCCGGCCCGTGAGCTGATCGGCATGTTTCAGGCCCAACCTACATCGTGATTGCATGACGGCCCAATTATGTACCGTAATTTTACGGTTTGGCCGGTTTACTGCGAAGACAGGATATATATACAGTAAAATAACTGCAGCATCGTGAATAAGAAAAAACTATAATATACAATAAAGAAATTATGGCATATTACATCCACTGGGCATCAAAGTTCGCCACTATGATAATAAAGCACAAGCAGACAGCAGATTACATACACTGGGCATTAAAGATCGCCACCAGTGGAAATAAACACGCCGACAAAATAATATACAAAACCGACATCACTTCAATAGAGTTCAAGAAAGGTTAGCCCTGCTGGGGAGCTGCAGCGCAAGCAGCTGAGCAAGATGATGAGAATGTGCTTGTTCAACACTTATATCTTCCTCACTCTAAAAGATAAACAAGCAGACAGACGACAAGTTTTGCACATAAAAGTATCAGTGCTGACAATTCATCACATTTCTTACTGACGAATAAAGTGACACAGTTTAAATTTGCATTAACACAATATGGTATTGTTCAGGTCAAGACATGGCAGGAAATGACATTGTGAAGGAGTTGGCAGCTTCACGACACCACTTGATTACAGATCAAGAACTCATAAGTATCAATGATTAGTGTGCTGTCCATTTATACCATTTCAGACTGGCAAATAAAGAGACGGTTTAAATAATAGTAGAATGATATGACATTGTTCATAGTTAAGACATTGCAGAATATGACATTGTGCTTTGGTGGGTAGGTTCACCACACCACTTGATTACGGATGAAGAACAGAAGCATACATGTAGTGCAAAAGAAGATCACTTGCTCTGTGTAGTTTAATTTACATGGTTGAAGAAGGAAGTTGGTTGTACAACTGAAAACTTAAATTGAGAAAGGACAAACTTTTGTTTATGAACTACATAATAAACTTTAAACAAGCAATTTGATGCAAACACCAAAAATAAACAGCTGTTGCAGTCATGCCTAACCAAATATATACATCAAAGTTTGAAGGCTTGAGATGGACAAACTTACATTATTGGTGAAGACAGGCTCTATAAAGGCCTTGTCAATGCTGATGGGGGGGGGGGGAAATTCAAGAAGTTTACCACAGAATCTTCTTCAAAAGCATTGCCTTTATTCTACATTTTGTTAAGAGTAAATGTAGATGTGATAATATACGAAAAATGGAGAATATTTAAGATAACATGAAGAGTGATGCTACATAACCAAGTAGCTATAAATGTAAGTGCAGCGATATAGGCAAAAGGTACAGCCAAGAGCAACGCACAACTAAACTTCTTTAGTACCAACCTTATGGTAAGAGTAAATATAGATCTGATGTGAAGAAAATGGAGGGCAAAGGAAAATAAGCTGTAGAGTGATGGTACATGAACAACTACATGTCATTATAAGTACACTGATAAAGGACAACATGTACTTATGAGAACAATGCAGAGCTAAAAAAACATTGGCATTGGATATATTCTACACTAATGTAACCATTCATACAGATCAGATAATTTGGAGCGAACAATTGATAAGCAAGCTATCATGCATACTGCTGTCACATAATGAACCAGGTATGTATGCAAGTACAATGATACAGGACAACAGGTACTAACAAGAGCAAAGCAGTGGGCAGCATATTTGCGATATCCTGTCGTTCTTGTCAAACCGGTATTCTTCTTCGAGCAGATTTCCTGCCAAAAAGATCCGTAAGGCTCATGCGGAAAAGTAGAAGTTCAAATTGTCATGTGATTTCATAGATAGTACCTCATCCTGGGAATGAGACCAGTGCATAAAAAGGTTTTTCCATTCAATGTCTTCTAAATTTAGCACAGGAGACTTCACCAGAAATTCGTTATAGACTTGCCATCAAAGTGTGATTTCCTCAGGTAACACCGATACTGCTGCAATGCTTCCTTGAAAAGCACAAGCAAGCTTTGCTCGTCATGACTATCCAGATTGACCCTCGCCTAGTTACAACAATGTAGTGTAAATCATTCATGTGTTCAATCAGCAGAAAATAGGAAAATAATAACCATGAATAATAGCACTTACACGTAAGTTGGACATGAAGATGTGAAAATGGTGTTTGTCTTCACAATAATCTTCCCATGATGGGAATATATGCACGTAGTCCCTAAGAACGTTGAAAGCATTGTCTTTTAAACTGGGAATAAATGGAATTGGGTTCCACTCTGCAGGAATTGGCCGTCTCTATAGTTGGGATAGGTCTTCGGCCAGTGGACTTGTTGTACTTTTTGCTGGAGTGCGATTTTTCTATGGTACGGCTAGTGCTATGGCAAATGAAATCGGTATACCTTTTGCTGGAATGCAGGTCCTGTGTGGTGGGGCTAGTGGTGTGGCCAGTGAAGTATGGGTATAGTCTGCTGGAGTCGGTCCTACCTTTTGTGTCATTGGTTGTACAGCCAATATAAGTGGGGTGCTGTCTGATTTCTCCGGCACCACTACATTTTTCAAGGACTTTGCTGGTGCTCCTTCAGGTTCGGCAATCACCCTCTTCCTTTTTGTTGTCTGATGCATAAGAACAACATTTGAGTGGAAAAACATGGTATGATGATAGATGGAATATGTATTGATAATGGATGGGCATGGCATCTCGACATATATGATGAGTAAACTAAGCAGATGGCGGTGCAACAAAGTAGAAGAAATGCAAGACAACATATGCAATATACCCGCAATCAATAAAACATTCCCAAATTAGAACAAGCACCTTGATGGGTGAATAGGACAGGCCATCTGCCTTTGACTCCTCGACGTTAGAATAGTCATTAGGATGATATTCTGAACAAGAATCAATAGGTGGGGAGCGTATGAGTTTCATTGCATCCAGAATGGCCCCCAATGCCTTGGTGCCAATTTTGTAAGTCATTGCAGTGTTTAGCTTCAAGAGTGGACTGCTGCTAGTGCGACACAAAGTAGCTACACAGATCATAGTGTAGATATAACGGGAAAATCTTAAGCATCAGAGTAAAATCAGCAAAGTGGAACTTGCTGGAATATATGTGCTAGTATTGCTGGTACGGCTAGAAAGGCTTCGGATACCAACTCTCTTCAAGTGAAAGTGCGGTACTGTTAATATCAATGTAACTCTCAAAGGCGACACAGCTCCCCGCATTTCCTTGCTATTATTATAGGATTCAAGTGGGCAGGCCACTACAAATCCTATTCCTATCTTTACAAGATCCTACGAATCAAAGAGGCTCAAAGTGTCCATCACAACCGACCGTATAGACCTCTACACTGCAAATGTCCCTGCTCATCTTCAGTACAAGGAACATACTGTACTACTATCATACTCCCTCCGTTCCGAAATATAAGTCTTGGTAGATATTTCCACTATGGATCACATACAGATGTATCCAGGTACATTTTAGAGTGTAGACTCACTCATTTTGCTCCATATGTAGTCCATGGTGGAATCTATACAAATACTTGTATTGTCAGGACCCCGATTCCAAGCCACATCGATCTAGCCGGTAACACCTCATATCACTTTGCAGCCTCACACATGGTATCCCACGGGTGTCGCCTTACCATGGCTCGGGACCATTTGCGCCTTTTGGCTCACGTATATGATAGTGTCGCTAGCATCCATATGACAGAGAACCCGGGCCGACATGGCTAGTCATGAACCCAAAGCGGCATAGACCTATGGAGACAGGCATACATGAATCACATAGAGCATGTCGGTCATCAGCGAGTGATTCCGGGCTGTAGCACCGGGCTAACAGGACTTCGGGGAACCCGGGCTGTAGCAGGCTAGGAAGGACTCCGGAAGTCACCGCGTGACATTTCACCGAAGGGACAGACATAGGAACGAAGTGAAACACATGCAGGCCAGTCAAGTGTCCTAAACAATAGTGCTGGGCTAGCGGGACTCCGGTGAACCGGGCTGTAGCGGACTACTATGGCTCGAGGAACACTAGACTACATTTCCCCATAAGAAAGGCTGCCAAGGATAAACAACTAGATTGTCGGATCCCACTCATACCAAGCATTTCAATCATACACACAGTATGCCCGATATGAGTACATACAACATGGCATCACAACAAAACTCTACAACTCAAGTACTTTATTTAAAGGCTCCAGAGAGCCATACATAACATGTTCATACAGATAGGGGTCACATGATCCGACACTCAAGTCATACAATCATACAAGCACATGCGGAAGCAACTAGTCTGAGTACAGACACTAGAAAGAAAGAAGGCTTCTTGAAGCCTGTCTATCTACATAGGGCCCTCCATGGCCAGGATCACCACCTGGGTGGCTAGTCACTCGTCGACGTCAAGGTCTACGTAGAACCCATTGGAGGGGGCGGTGTTGTCATCTGGAAACAGTAATTAAGCAAACATGAGTACAAGGGTACTCAGCAAGTCTTACAACAGAACCTACTATACATGCTTATTCTCAAGAAGGTGGTGGGGTTATTGCAGCAAGCCAGCTTTGACTCTTGGCTAAGCTATCCTACGGAACTCCACCAGTAAAATAGTTTTCGCACACGAGTCCACTACTCACCAACACAATACTCCACAGAGGATCCTCCCTCGTCATCCTACGAGAGGGCCATCCTCGGTACTCACACTTATCTTGAGTCTTTTAGTAGTATCCATTAACTTGTCTATGAACTGTATAGGCAACCAAGTAGTCCTTTACCACGGACGTGGCTATTCGAATAGTTTTATACCCTGAAGGGGTGTACTTCGTCACACATGTTTCCACCACTTAGCGTCTGCACACGACATGTGCTCGGCAGACTTCAAGCCAAAACCGATAGACCACCACCTGACTAACCTCACAAGTTTCTAGTCCAGGTTTATCGCCTATTCAGGTTCCATCCGCAAGGAAATCCGGCCGGGGTGTCCTCAACGGCGCCAAACGATGTGTACAGGGTCCCGAGACGCCAAACGGGCGCCCGGCATACCCGGCCACGGTGTATCTACCGCATCATAGCCCACCCCTAGGGTCAGCGCTACGCACGGCCACTAACACATATCCTACAAACACCAGAAACTAGTTGCAACTCCTAGACAGTGGGCGAGAGGGGTCAGTAAGTCGAGCGGGGTCATATTTCAGGGCCCAATGTGTGGTAGTAGCTAAATCTTAAATCATGCATACAGATCTCAGTTCTTATGGACGGTCTCAATGAAACAACCCACCATGTACTCCTACATGGCCTCTCATCGATACCTTTACCAAAACATGTTCAACACATTCCTCACATTACCGACATATCATATCACTCTAGCGCATCACCTAGATGAACCAGACCTGACACAACTCTAAGCATAGCAGGCATAGCAAGGTAGGAATCACATAAATGGCTCAATCAACTCCTACACATGCTAGTGGGTTTCATCTAGTTACTGTGGCAATGACAGTTCATGCAAAGGATAAGGGTTCAACTACCGTAACACACAGCAGTTTGAATCGCGTTGTCTTAATGCAGTAAACAAGAGCAGAAGCGAGAACATGGTTTTGTATCGGAATGATCAATGGGTTGCCTGCCTGTTGTAGTGGTAGTAGGGTACTGCCCTTCAGACGGATACTCGGGGTTATCCTCGGAGGCAGAACCTACCACGAAAGACACACCAAAACATAATCAACACATGGCAATATGCAACAATATGATGCATGCTATGACATGGCAAGATGAAGGTGTCTTGGCCTAATGCAAGCTAAAACAGAAATGGATGAACTCATTTGAGTCAAAGATTCAGTTATTAGCTTATTAAACATGGCTTTATTAGTGCATTACCTCATTCTTCTTAACCATCAAGGTTAACTTGTTTCGTCATGCATGAAACCATTACAGATGGATATATTGAATTTTTCTGATCATTTTTCATATATAAATCTTTGCATTTGGAGCTATGGTTGATTTTCTATGATTTTTAGACGTTTTGATTATTTTCTGGAATTTCCTAATAAAGAATAAATCCAGAAATTGAATTAATGCGTCAGCACTGTGTCACTGTGATGTCAGCGGGGCAAAGGCGCCAGCCCAGGTCAAACCTGACTGGTGGGCCCCTTCTGTCAGTCTCTCAGCTAACTAACAGAGTTGGTTAGTGTTTAGTTAGCACTAAACTGGGTTAGTTAGGCTCTGGGCCCACATGTCAGTGAGAGAGGGGTAGTTAACGGTGTCATTAACCTCTAACAGAGTGATTATCTCTAATTTAAACTAATCTAAATTAGTTAGAAGCCGGCCCGCATGTTAGTGTCTCAGATGGAGTCAAACTAGGGTCAAACCCCTGGTCAGCGGGGCTAATCCCGCCGGCGTTGAGTCGCCGGCGAGGCCGAGACGGCGGAGAGCTTCGGATTTGGTCCTCCGGTGACCAAATTGCCAGTGGAGACGTGCTACACGTAGCTGGGGAGCTGCCGCATCCAGTGGTGCAAGTGGTTGGACACGGGGACGCCGGAAACGACGCCGGCGAGCTCGACAGCGGCGGTCGGAGTTCGGACGGGGTTGGCTTCGACGCTACGGTGCACGAGAGAAGGAGCTGGTGGTGGCTACGGGCTCCTGGTGCTGCGCTGAGCACAACGGTGAGCTTGGCTTTGAGCCACTGTGGCTCTAGCCACAACGGCGCCATGGCCGGCGGCGGGGAGCTTTCGGGTGCGGTGGAAGTGGCGACTACAGAGGCCAAACGAGCACGGGAGCTAGGGGAAGAGGAAGAGTAGCTCACAGCGGGGTCGGAGAGGGGGTCAGCGAGCCCGGGGAGGTCCTGGCGGCGGCGAATCAACCGAAGACGGCTCGGGTGCCTGAGGTTGAAGACGAGGGCGAAGACGGCATTCAGCGGCGTTTGGAGTCACGTGGGTCAGTGGTGAGGTCCAGGGCGACGAGGCGGAGCAATTGGGCTTGTCGAAGGGGCGTGGGGATGGCTCTGGTGACGTCTATGGCGAACAGCGACGAGGATCGCGCTCGGCCATCGCGGGAGAGGGTGAGGGAGACGAGGGGGAGAGTGAGGGAGGATGAGAGGGGGACGTGGGGGTCGGCGTGGCATCCCTGGACGTCTCTAGGGCGTCGGCAGAAGCAGGAGGTGGCCGGCGTGTGGCCGCGGGCGCCGGCCACGCGCTCCTCGTCCTCCTGGCGGGAGGAGGACGACGACTGGCAAGGCTAGTCGGCTGGTCCGAGCCAGGTGGGCTGGGCCAGCACAGGTAAGGCCCAGGTGGGCTTCCCCCTCTCTCTTTTTTTTGATTTGTTTCTGTTTTTCTATTTAACTACAACTGTTGGGCTTTATTAAAAATACTAAAACGTTTCCAAAAATCCTGAAAATAATTGTGGGCTCTGTTTAGAATATTTCCAACAGCAAACATTTATTTCCAGAATTATTTGAGCATTTAAATTATTTTATAGCATTTAAATGCCCAAAGTCAAATACTTATGATTTAATTCAATGTCCTTCTATTGACCTAGAAAATTGTGCACCAATTTTGCCGGAGGTTCTAACCCAAGACAAAGAGAGTGAACTTTTTAGAAGGGCATTTTAGGTTCATTGAAAAATAATTTTAGTAAACCCTAGTTGTTTCCAGGGGGGGGGGTTGGGGGTTCTGTCTTCCCCATTTCAAATTTAAGAGGAATTTAAACATGATGCACACTCTAATGCTTGAACTAACTAGAGTGTGACAACTCACCCCCACTCAAAAGAATCTTGTCCCGAGATTTAGGATCCTCCAGGAAGAAGGTGGGGTACTCGAGTCGAAGATGATCCTCCCTTTCCCAAGTGGCTTCTTTCTCGGAATGGTGTGACCATTGAACCTTGAGAAACTTGATATTATGACGTCGAGTGGTACGCTCGGCTTGATCAAGGATACGAACGGGATATTCCCGATAGGAGAGGTTATCTTGTAGATCAAGCGTTTCGTGGTCCACTCCACGGATGGGATCCGCGAAGCAACGCCGGAGTTGAGTAACGTGGAAGACATCGTGAACTCTGGAAAGATGCAAAGGTAGTTCCAATTGGTAGGCAACTTCTCCTCGTTTGGCAAGAATGCGAAAGGGTCCAATGTAACGAGGAGCCAATTTGCCTTTGATACCGAAACGATGGGTTCCCTTTAACGGAGTAACCCGAAGGTAAGCCTTCTCGTTGACTTCATAAGTCATAGGCTTATGTTTACGATCATATTGACTCTTTTGACGAGATTGGGCTGTTTTCAATTTCTCACGAATAACGCGAACATGCTCTTCTGCTTCCTGAATCATATCCGGGCCAAAGAGTTGTCTTTCCCTGGTTTCTGACCAGTTAAGAGGCGTTCGACATTTTCGTCCATAGAGAACTTCGAAAGGAGCCTTGCCCAAGCTGGCTTGATAACTATTGTTATAAGCAAACTCCGCGAATGGAAGGCATTTCTCCCAACTCATTCCGAACGAGATAACAGAAGCTCGGAGCATATCTTCCAGAATTTGATTAACTCATTCTACTTGACCACTTGATTGAGGATGGAAGGCGGTACTAAAAGAGAGACGAGTTCCCATAGCATTTTGGAAACTTTCCCAAAATCGAGAGGTGAAGAGACTCCCACGGTCTGAGTTAATTTCCAATGGGACACCATGAAGAGACACTATTCGGGAGATGTATAATTCGGCTAGCTGGCTAGCGGTGATACTCTCACGAACAGGTAGAAAGTGGGCTACTTTGGAAAGTCGGTCGATTACGACGAAGATGGCATTATTCCCTCTCTTGGTCATGGGAAACCCAGTGATGAAATCCATACTGATTTTATCCCATTTCCATTCAGGAATAGCCAAAGGTTGAAGGGTGCCAGCAGGCCGTTGATGCTTTGCTTTAACACGACGACAAACGTCGCAATTAGCAATGTATTGAGCGATTTCTCTCTTCATCCTAGTCCACCAAAACCTCTGGCGTAGGTCTTGATACATTTTAGTACTACCGGGATGAATGGTGAGAGGGGATTCATGAGCTTCCTTAAGGATCAACTGGCGTAGATGTTGTTTCTTGGGAACCACCAAACGGTTCTCGAAGAAGACAACACCCCGCTTATCCATGGTAAAACATTTACCAACTCCCCTAGCAATGTTTTCCCTAATCCGGGATATGCCCTTATCACGCTTCTGGGCAGCTATGATTTGATCCATAAGGGTAGGTTTCGCCACAAGGGTGGATAGGAATCCTCGAGGAACAACGTGAAGATTAAGCTTACGAAATTCCTCATGGAGAAGTGGTTGACTTTGTTGTAACATTAGGTTGTTACAGTAGGACTTACGGCTTAGCGCATCAGCCATGACATTGGCTTTGCCCGGGGTGTAAGTTATTCCTAAGTCGTAATCCGAGATCAACTCAACCCAACGTCTTTGCCTAAGATTCAAATCTGGTTGGGTGAAGATATATTTCAAACTTTGGTGATCGGTGAAGATCTCGCAACGATTACCGAGAAGGTAATGTCGCCAAGTTTTAAGTGCATGGACTACAACTGCAAGCTCTAGATCATGTGTGGGATAATTTTCCTCATGTGGGTGTAATTGCCGTGAAGCATAGGCAATTACCTGACGATCTTGCATGAGTATGCAACCTAGTCCTTGTCGCGAGGCATCGCAATAGATAATAAAGTCCTTGGAGAAGTCTGGTGGTACCAGTACGGGAGCAGATGTCAGGCGCCTTTTCAGTTCCTGAAAGCTGAACTCACACTGTGGAGTCCACTCGAACTTTTTATCTTTCTTGAGGAGTTCAGTTAGAGGTTTAGCAACCTTGGAGAAATTCTCGACGAAGCGGCGGCAATAGCTCGCTAAGCCAAGGAAGCTCCGAACTTGCTTAACCGTCTCAGGTGGAGTCCAATCAAGGATGGCTTGAACTCGCTCGGGATTGACAGCAATACCCTTGCCAGAGATTACATGGCCTAGATAGGTCACTTCTGGCAACCAAAATTCACACTTGGAGAATTTGGCATAAAGGCGATGCTCTCAAAGTTTCATCAATACCAGCCTTAGATGTTCGGCATGTTCCTCTTCATTCTTGGAGCAGATGAGTATGCCATCGAGGTATACTACGACGAATTTATCCAAGTACTCCATGAAGACCGAGTTCATTAACCGAGAGAAGGTAGATGGGGCATTTGTTAAACCGAAGGACATGACGGTGTACTCGTATTGGCCATAACGAGTAACAAAGGCAGTTTTGGGAATGTCCCTGTTTCTGATTTTGATTTGATGGTAGCCCAGCCTCAAATCCATCTTGGAAAAGACTTAGGATCCAACGAGCTGATCATACAGATCGTTGATCCTGGGAAGCGGGTATTTGTTCTTGATGGTGACCAAGTTGACAGGTCAGTAATCCACAACCATTCGATCCGTTCCATCCTTCTTCTTAACGAAGAGGACGGGGCAAGCCCAAGGAGAGGAACTAGGACGGATGAAACCCTTTTTCAAGGACTCATCGAGTTGGTTCTTAAGCTCGGCTAGTTCTAAGGGTGCCATCTTGTAGGGTCTTCTAGAAATTGGAACGGTTCCTGGAACAAGGTCTATCACAAACTCAACATCCCTGTCAGGTGGAACACCTGGCAGTTCTTCTGGAAAGACATCCGGAAAGTCTCGGACTACCGGAACATCCTCAAGGTCTGGAAGGGGGTTGGCATTTAGGGCGTAAAGTTTGCGCTTGGCCACTCGGGTTAAGACATTGACTGTCTTGCCCGATGGGTGAGTAAGTTGAACGGTTCTAGTGGCACAATCGATCTTAGCATAATGAGCTGACATCCAGTCCGTACCCAAGATGATGTTTATGTCCGAGGACTTGAGAGCTATTAAGGATGCAAGGAAGACAAGTCTATTGACAAGAATTTCGTTCCCATGGCTTACTCTAGAAGTTTGCCATCTAGAGCTAGGGGTTTGAATTTCCATGGTAGAGGGCATGTCACAGAATGTCGTGTTATGCAATCGAGCATAGTTCTCGGATATGAATGAATGAGATGCTCCAATATCGAAAAGAACAGATGCCGGATGGCAGTTAACAAGGAGCGTACCAAGGACGACGTTAGGATCCTCATGAGCCTCCTCGGCTGAAACATAGTTGACATGGCCACGTGCAGTGGTGGCCGGCTTGGCGTAGAATGTTTTTCCCGTGGGCTTACCACGGCCAACGGACTTTCCAGTTTGATTGGGGTTGTTGTTCTGGGGACACTCTCGACTATAGTGACCTGGCTCTCCACACTTAAAGCATGTCAGCATATTGGGGCGTGGAGCAGCGTTAGCAGCGGGGCCACCATAGGGCTTGGGCGGTGCAAATTGCTGGTTAGGACGAGGCGCCTCAAAGGATGGCCTCGGGATGAACCTGGGTGGCAGTGCCGTGCTTGGGATCCACACCCGGCGCTTCTGAGCTACAAAGCCGGATGAAGAGCCAAAATCACGGGAGTGCTTGCGTGAAGCGTCATAATCAGTCTGGCTTGTCTCAGCACTGATGGCTTTATTGACCAACTTCTGAAAGGAGGTGCACTCGTGCAGACGAAGATCGCGGCGAAGCTCAAGGCTAAGTCCCTTGCGGAACCTTGCCTTCTTCTTAGCGTCAGTAGATACCTCTTCAGGGGCATAACGTGCCAGATTCCCAAATTCACGACTATAAGCATCCACAGTCAGTCTTCCTTGGGTGAAGTTGCAGAACTCCTCCCTCTTGCGATCCATGAGACCTTCCGAAATGTGATGCTCACGGAAAGCCTCACTGAATTCAGCCCAAGTAGTAATTTGGCCGACCGGGCACATAGCTTCAAAATTTTCCCACCAGAGGCTAGCAGGGCCTTCGAGATGGTAGGCAGCGTAAGTAACCTTGTCGGCTTCGGATACGTTGGCAGAACGTAGCTTGTGGGTGGTGCTGCGAAGCCAGTCATCCGCGTCGAGGGGCTCGACGGAATGGTTAAACTTTGGTGGGTACAGCTTGATAAAGTCATTGATTGACACCAAGTCATTTCGTGGATGGCGTGCAGTGTTCTGCTCAATCCGCTCTAGCAGGCGGTTTGTCTCACGCTTGTTTCTTTCCACCTCCAGCATCACTTCGGCCAGAGAAGGCGGGTGAGGCAGATTTTCACTCCTAGCTGCACTGGCTTCCCCCTGCTCCGAGGCAGCAGGGTTGCTGCGGGTGTTCACCATCCTAGGAGAAAACAAGACAACGGTTTAGATAAGGATGGCTCAAACTTAGCAAGGAAGTGCAGAATGTAATGGATAACACGGAATGCAGAGATGTTCATCCGTATGCCATGGTAATATAAGACTGCCATATATATACCAATGGTCATACACATCATACATAGTTTAGTACAAGCCCAGGCTACAGTACAACTATGATGAAAGACGTTACATCTCATCGGAGGCATCCCAAGCTCCTATACATTATTTGTCTACACCTCCGGAATTGATTACACACAAAGTCATATTCCACAAGTCACGCAGGACAGTGGAGATACAACTACTACAATACTAGTGGTACTACTACTAACTCAGACAGCTCCGTAGTAGTCCTCATAGAAGTCACCTCCATAGCCTGGAAGTTCAACGTGACCATCCGGGAACAGGCGGTCCTGAGGAGCCTGTGGACCATAGGGGCTAGGATGAGGTCTTGGACCAACAAACGGTGGCCCGCGAGGACCACGGGGTGGGGTGATGCCTCCCACATCACGCCAATCCACCATGTCCGGCAAAGCAGATCTCACAGGATACAAATCCCTTGTATCCATACATCCAGCTTGCACCGCAGGTGCAAACCGAGTCAATGTAGCCCAATGATCAGCACGGGTATTGAAAAGCTCCAGCCTCAAGGCCCGATTCTCTCGGTCCTTATCTTCGAGCATCTCGGCAGTGGTACGAGTTAATGAGTCCTCCTAAGTGGAGTCAGCATAGATAGCCTGAAGATACCCTTGCGCTCCCGGAAGTGAAGCTGGCATGTAACGGAAGTCGGTGTTCCGAAGCAGGCCAGTCCGGACTCGCATGATGGTCATCATGGAAGGCAGCATCCTGCACAACCATCTCAACAGTAACCCCGAGTCCATAGGAATAGTGAAGGGGCTCGGTAGATCCAGGATAAGAAGGAAATATCCTGACGGTGCAGAAATATTGGCTTTGATTGAAGTCTCGGAATTGCTCTTCGACGGTGTATTCGGGATACCAACGGTAACTCGTCTCGATCATTACCCGGACTAACATAGCAGTATGACCGGGCACGTCGAGGCACCAGGTCAGGCAAACCACTTGGTTTTGAACACGGTTGGCCATCTGAAAGCACGACCACAATGCAAAGACATCAGAATTTCTAGGGAAAATTGGACAACATAATAGCTGTAAATGCTCAGAAAAAGATTTGAGACATCCACAACAGTTCGCAATACCACTCAACAACATCATATCAAGGTTCTGATCCAATTAGCAACATACTAAAATAGTAGAAACTGAACTGGGGCTTATAACAACAATCCTATAAGCTACTACGGATTAGTAACACGTGAACCTGATAGAAGAAGAGAGCCTAGTCCTTAACCCACGTTGAATGAGAAGAGAATGACTCAGATCAGAGGCATAGGGTAAAGGAGTAAAAGAGCCTTACGTTCCCTCCCATAATCAATTCCCCTACATATAACTAAAGCAATTCTAGACTCGACATCGACCAGCTTGGCTCAACGAACCTACAGGCCGTCCAGCTCTGATACCAACGCTGTCAGGACCCCGATTCCAAGCCACATCGATCTAGCTGGTAACACCTCATATCACTTTGCGGCCTCACGCACGGTATCCCACAGGTGTCGCCTTACCATGGCCCGGGACCGTTTGCGCCTTTTGGCTCACATATATGATAGTGTCGCTAGCATCCATATGATAGAGAACCCGGGCCGACATGGCTAGTCGTGAACCCAAAGCGGCACAGACCTATGGAGACAGGCATACATGAATCACATCGAGCATGTCGGTCATCAGCGAGTGATTCCGGGCTGTAGCACCGGGCTAACAGGACTCCGGGGAACCCGGGCTGTAGCAGGCTAGGCAGGACTCCGAAAGTCACCGCGTGACATTTCCCCGAAGGGACGGACATAGGAAAGAAGTGAAACACATGCCGGCCAGTCAAGTGTCCTGAACAGTAGTGCTGGGCTAGCAGGACTCCGGTGAACCGGGCTGTAGCGGACTACTATGGCTCAAGGAACACTAGACTATATTTCCCCATAAGAAAGGCTACCAAGGATAAACAACTAGATTGTCGGATCCCACTCATACCAAGCATTTCAATCATACACACAATATGCCCGATATGAGTACATACAACATGGCATCACAACAAAACTCTACAACTTAAGTACTTTATTTAAAGGCTCTAGAGAGCCATACATAACATGTTCATACAGATAGGGGTCACATGACCCGGCACTCAAGTCATAAAATCATACAAGCACATGCGGAAGCAACTAGTCTGACTACAGACACTAGAAAGAAAGAAGGCTTCTCGAAGCCTGTCTATCTACATAGGGCCCTCCATGGCCAGGATCACCACCTGGGTGGCTAGTCACTCGTCGACGTCAAGTTCTACGTAGAACCCATCGGAGGGGGCGGTGTTGTCGTCTGAAAATAGTAATTAAGCAAACATGAGTACAAGGGTACTCAGCAAGTCTTACAACAGAACCTACTATACATGCTTATTCTCAAGAAGGAGGTGGGGTTATTGTAGCAAGCCAGCTTTGACTCTTGGCTAAGCTATCCTACGGAACTCCACCATTAAATAGTTTTCGCACACGAGTCCACTACTCACCAACACAATACTCCACCGAGGATCCTCCCTCGTCATCCTACGAGAGGGCCATCCTCGGTACTCACACTTATCTTGAGTCTTTTAGTAGTATCCATTAACTTGTCTATGAACTGTATAGGAAACCAAGTAGTCCTTTACCGCGGATGCGGCTATTCAAATAGTTTTATACCCTGAAGGGGTGTACTTCGTCACACATGTTTCCACCACTTAGCGTCTGCACACGACATGTGCTCGGCAGACTTCAAGCGAAAACCGACGTGGGTGTAGACCACGACCTGACTAACCTCACAAGTCTCTAGTCCAGGTTTATCGCCTATTCAGGTTCCATCCGCAAGGAAATCCGGCCGGGGTGTCCTCAACGGCCCCAAACGATGTGTACAGGGTCCCGAGACGCCAAACGGGCGCCCGGCATACCCGGCCATGGTGTATCTACCGCATCATAGCCCACCCCTAGGGTCAGCGTTATGCATGGCCGCCAACACATATCCTACAAACACCAGAAACTAGTTGCAACTCCTGGACAGAGGGCGAGAGGGGTCAGTAAGTCGAGCGGGGTCATATTTCAGGGCCCAGAGTGTGGTAGTAGCTGAATCTTAAATCACGCATACAGATCTCAGTTCTTATGGACGGTCTCAATGAAACAACCCACCATGTACTCCTACATGGCCTCTCATCGATACCTTTACCAAAACATGTTCAACACATTCCTCACATTACCGACAGATCATATCACTCTAGACCATCACCCAGATGAACCAGACCTGACACAACTCTAAGCATAGCAGACATAGCAAGGTAGGAATCACATACATGGCTCAATCAACTCCTACACATGCTAGTGGGTTTCATCTAGTTACTTTGGAAATGACAGGTCATGCAAAGGATAAGGGTTCAACTACCGTAACACACAGCAGTTTGAATCGCGTTGTCTTAATGCAGTAAACAAGAGCAGAAGCGAGAACATGGTTTTATATCGGAATGATCAATGGGTTACTTGCCTGTTGTAGTGGTAGTAGGGTACTGCCCTTCAGACGGATACTCGGGGTTATCCTCGGAGGCAGAACCTACCACGAAAGACACACCGAAACATAATCAACACATGGCAATACGCAACAATATGATGCATGCTATGACATGGCAAGATGAAGGTGTCTTGGCCTAATGCAAGCTAAAACAGAAAGGGATGAACTCATTTGGGTCAAAGATTCAGTTATTAGCTTATTAAACATGGCTTTATTAGTGCATTACCTCATTCTGCTTAAACAGCAAGGTTAACTTGTTTTGTCATGCATGAAACCATTACAGATGGATAGATTGAATTTTTCTGATCATTTTTCATATATAAATCTTTGCATTTGGAGCTATGGTTGATTTTCTATGATTTTTAGAAGTTTTCATTATTTTCTGGAATTTCCTAATAAAGAATAAATCCAGAAATTGAATTAATGCGTCAGCACTGTGTCACTATGATGTCAGCGGGTCAAAGGCGCCAGCCCAGGTCAAACCTGACTGGTGGGCCCCTTCTGTCAGTCTCTCAGCTAACTAACAGAGTTGGTTAGTGTTTAGTTAGCACTAAACTGGGTTAGTTAGGCTCTGGGCCCACATGTCAGTGAGAGAGGGGTAGTTAACGGCGTCATTAACCTCTAACAGAGTGATTAGCTCTAATTTAAACTAATCTAAATTAGTTAGAAGCCGGCCCCACATGTCAGTGTCTTAGATGGAGTCAAACTGGGGTCAATCCCCTGGTCAGCGGGGCTAATCCTGCCAGCGTTGAGTCGCCGGCGAGGCCGAGACGGCGGAGCGCTTCGGATTTGGTCCTCCAGTGACCAAATCGCCGGTGGAGACGTGCTACGCGTAGCTGGGGAGCTGCCGCATCCAGTGGTGCAAGTGGTTGGACACGGGGACGCCAGAAACGACGCCGGCGAGCTCGACAGCGGCGGCCGGAGTTCGGACGGGGTTGGCTTCGACGATACGGTGCACGGGAGAAGGAGCTAGTGGTGGCTACGGGCTCCTGGTGCTGCGCTGAGCACAACGGTGAGCTTGGCTTCGAGCCACTGTGGCTCTAGCCACGACGGTGCCATGGCCGGTGGCGGGGAGCTTTCGGGTGCGGTGGAAGTGGCGACTACAGAGGCCAAACGAGCACGGGAGCTAGGGGAAGAGGAAGAGGAGCTCACAGCGGGGTCGGAGAGGGGGTCAGCGAGCTCGGGGAGGTCCTGGCGGCGGCGAATCGACCGGAGACGGCTCGGGTGCCCGAGGTTGAATACGATGGCGAAGACGGTGTTCGGCGGCGTTTGGAGTCGCGTGGGTCAGCGGAGAGGTCCAAGGCGATGAGGCGGAGCTATTGGGCTTGTCGGAGGGGCGAGGGGGTGGCTCTGGTGACGTCTACGGCGAACGGCAGCGAGGATCGCGCTCGGCCATCGCGGGCGAGGGTGAGGGAGACGAGGGGGAGAGTGAGGGAGGATGAGAGGGGGACGTGGGGGTCGGCGTGGCATCCCTGGACGTCTCCAGGGCGTCGGTAGAAGCAGGAGGTGGCCGGCGTGTGGCCGCGGGCGCCGGCCACGCGCTCCTCGTCCTCCTGGTGGGAGGAGGACGACGACTGGCAAGGCCAGTCGGCTGGTCCGAGCCAGGTGGGCTGGGCCAGCACAGGTAAGGCCCAGGTGGGCTTCCCTCTCCCTCTTTTTTTGATTTGTTTCTGTTTTTCTATTTAACTACAACTGTTGGGCTTTATTAAAAATACTAAAACGTTTCCAAAAATCCTGAAAATAATTGTGGGCTCTGTTTAGAATATTTCCAACAGCAAACATTTATTTCCATAATTATTTGAGAATTTAAATTATTTTATAGCATTTAAATGCCCAAAGTCAAATACTTATGATTTAATTCAATGACCTTATATTGACCTAGAAAATTGTGCACCAATTTTGCCAAAGGTTCTAACCCAAGACAAAGAGAGTGAACTTTTTAGAAGGGCATTTCAGGTTCATTGAAAAATAATTTTAGTAAACCCTAGTTTTTTCCAGGGGGTGGGGGTTCTGTCTTCCCCATTTCAAATTTAAGAGGAATTTAAACATGATGCACACTCTAATGCTTGAACTAACTAGGGTGTGACATGTATTTAGGAACAGAGAGAGTACATATTAAAGAAGAACGGAAGAGGAACATGGTAAAGAAGAGCAAGCAGATTTTGGATAATAAAATGTTGGTTGCGCAGTGCCCACACATGATGAACCAGAGTGCATTAAGAATGCAACTCCTAGCTGTCTCTCGACCATTTCAGGCGGTTGGATGAAGATCCTACGTCTCCTAACCCTTCTTCTTCCTCATCTCCGATTCTTCCCATACAGAACACCGCATGGGCCTCCGACCGGACCACTGGCCCCCACTGCCTGTGTTCCTCCACCACACCCACCCCACCCCAACCCCCACCTGCGTCGAGTTTTCTTCGTTCAGCGAGGCCCGATAACCACCTGAGCCCCTTCGCTCGCACCGGCGAACTCCGGCGAGCTCTGAAAAATCGACTGACCCAATTTTGAAATTTAGTCTAGTGTGATTTAACTAGTGTGGAATATAAAAGGGGAAAACCATAAGCATTGCGAGTATGGTGTTGAGCGTGCCATGGTGGATCTAAAGGTGCAAACCGGACAAAGGCAACTTCGCAACGAAGACAAGAAATCAGAGTAAAGAAGTGGCGATCTATTTTCTTGCTGCGATAAATAAGTTGAGCAGATATGAAAGAGTACCGCCTCTAGTGCGGCGCCGTGTACGCATCTGCTAAGAATTTGATGGTGCTGCGGTAGCGATGGCTGTTGGCGGCGTGGAAGCAGATCTAGGAGGGTAGACGGTGGTGGCGGCGTGCGGTAGACGAGGCGGTCGTAGGAGCGGTGCCGGCAAGGTGGCCGACGGCGGGGATGAAGCGAGAGGACGTGATGCAAGGATCCTGGTCCGAAGCCGTGGATGAGAGAGGTCAATATCTTGTAATGGACGACGGCATCGGGGTATCAGCTCGGGCATGGTGGAGAAGGACGGTGGTGGATGTGGTGGCGGACGGCGGTGGACGGAGGAGGGTGGGGTGGAGAGGGTGTTTTGGCGCCCACGGAGTACGAATGGGGAAAAGGGAGGTAGAGAGGAAGGGGGAACCATGTATTCAGGGCGCGCTTGTCTCAAATGCTAGGAAATTTACAAACTTAGCCACCGTTTCAAATTTCTACTACATCACAGCAACACTAGTCGGTTGGGGATAGGACGGTAATCTCGCATACACCGAATAATTTGCCGACGAGAGTTTGTTTTTGGCGCCCACCGTGTATGAATATAAATCGGGGAGGGAGTCGATTTCGGCCGAGGACACACTGTGTTTTGGCGCCCACCGTGTATGAATCCGGGTGAGAGGCGGTTATGTCACGTTTGGGTGAAATTACAAACCTACCCCTATTGAAACCTATAGAAATCCAGCATATAGGCTTTGCGTGGCAGGGATAGGCAGTAATGATTTCCATCTCGCAGATTTTGGTTTTGGGTGGTTACTGCGACTTTCCCCGCTTCGTTCAAATTTTGCAGAGTGCATGTTTACCGTGCCAACTCAATTCGAACCCCGTTTGTATTCTATTTTTTCTGGGCGGGATCCATTTTCAATTGGAATTACATTCTATATAAATCATTTATATATATATACTTTCAAAAGCACAACAAAGAATTCTTGTAACACCCTCGATGCGACTATATCTCCCACGTGTCGAGGCACGACTTAGAGGCATAATCGCATTGACGGCATATGTCGCAAGTTAGGCAATCTTCACAACATACAATGTAATATAGATAATAAAATTGGAGATAACATAGTTGGTTTATACTCGCCACGTCAATCAAGTACATAAATAACATTACATCATCCAAACACTCATGGCCCGACTACGGCGCCAAAATAAAAGACAACCCAACATGCGACACTGTCCCGATCGTCCCCAATAGGGAACCACTACTGATCATCAGGAAAGGAAACATAGTATCGTTAAGAGTCCTCGTCGAACTCCCACTTGAGCTCGAGTGCGTCACCTGGAGCGGAATCATCAGGCCCTACATCTGGTTTAATAGTAATCTGTGAGCCACAGGGACGCAGCAATCTCGCACCCTCGCGATCAAGACTATTTAAGCTTAATAGGAAAAGGCAAGGATAAATATGTGGAGCTGCAGCAAGCGACTAGCATATATGGTGGCTAACCTGTTCGCAAAAGAGAGCGAGAAGAGGAGGCAAAGCGCGAGCGAGAAAACTAGAGGACAACCTGCGCAAGCATTACTCCAACACCGTGTTCACATCCCGGACTCCGCCAAGAAGAGACCATCACGGTAACTCACACTGTTGATTCATTTTAATTAAGTTAAGGTTCAAGTTATCTACAACCGGACATTAACAAATTCCCATCTGCCCATAACCGCGGGCACGGCTTTTGAAAGTTCAAATCCCTGCAGGGGAGTCCCAACTTAGCCCATGACAAGCTCTCATAGTCAACGAAGGAATAGACCTCCTCCCGAGACGCTCCGATCAGACTCGGTATCCCGGTTCTTCAAGACAACTCGGACAATGGTAAAACAAGTCTAGCAACACCACCCGCTGTGCCGACAAATCTCGATAGGAGCTGCACATATCTCGTTCTCAGGGCACACCGGATAAGCTAAGCGTAAGGGAGCCAACTTAACCCAAGTTGCCAAGGGACGGCCCCGCACGGTGCTCTAGGTTGGACCAACGCTCAGAGGAGCACTGGCCCAGTGGGTTTAAAATAAGATGACCCTTGAGTCCGTGAAACCCAAGGGAAAAGGCTAGGTGGCAAATGGTAAAACCAAAGTTGGGCATTGCTGGAGGAGTTTTATTCAAGGAGGACTGTCAAGGGGTTCCCATTATAACCCAACCGCGTAAGGAACGCAAAATCCGGGAACATAACACCGATATGACGGAAACTAGGGCGGCAAGAGTGGAACAAAACACTAGGCGAGAGACCGAGCCTTCCACCCTTTACCAAGTATATAGATGCATTAAGATAACATGGCAATAAAATGATATCCCAACAAGTAAATAATGTTCCAACAAGGAACGGTCTCCAATCTTCACCTGCAACTAGCAACGCTATAAGAGGGGCTGAGCAAAGCGGTAACATAGCCAATCAACGGTTTGCTAGGACATGGTGGGTTAGAGGTTTGACATGGCAATTTGGGAGGCTTGAAAGCAAGTGGTAGGCATTGTAGCATTGGCATAGCAAAAGAGCGAGCATCTAGCATAGCAAAGATAGTAGTGATTTCGAGGGTATGATCATCTTGCCTGCAAAGTTGTCAGAGTTGACTAGATCCTCGAAAGCAAACTCAACGGGCTCCTCGTTAGCGAACTCGTCTCCCGGATCCACCCAAACAAGACAAACAAGCAACCGGAACACAATCAACCACGTGCAAGGCTCAAACAATATGATGCAAAGATGGTATGCTATGCGGGATGCGATGCGGGATGCATATGCAAGATTTGACAAGGAAAGCATGAACCTGCCCTCAACTTGGAAATCCAAGTGTGCCACTGGAAAGATGAGATGAAATCGCTTGAAAAGGATATAAAGCACACCAGAATCGGAGTTACGGTTTGGAAATGGCAAGCAATTCAAATATGACCACGTTCTGCGATTTACAGCAAGTAGCCATCTAAATGCAAAGAGATGAACAAGCTACAGCACCCAAACATGACAACAAAATATATGGCAGGGATGCATTCATGATGCTTAACAAAAGTCTAGCACTGAGCTACGGCCAATTCATCCATTAACAGGTTCAAATAAGCATGACAAAAATACATATGGTAAACAGATTTCAGACTTAGTGAAATTAACACTTGTCTGGAATTTCAGATCAGGTAGCACACTTCGGAGCAACAAAACTACATGCTACAGGACCTGAACATGGCAAAGTAAAGAATGGCATGGAGCTACTCAAAGATCTTAACAAAAGTCCCTTAGTGACCTTGAGCCAAAAGGGATCAGAAAATACATTTGCAAGCATGTGAACATGGAAAAAACATAATCAGTCCCTTAGTGAAAATTGTAACATGCTGAAAACAGGTATCAAGTAGGCATGTTTACGAGCTCGATGCACTCACTACGGAGCAAGTCATGACAAGCTAAGCATACATCCATCAAGAATACACAAAATTCAAGCTAGACATGGCAAGAACAATAGCATATCATGCACGGATCAACTACAACATCCTCGGCAAAATCGCTAACAAGTAGACAATCTGCCCAGATTCACGAAGTAGCAAAAGTAGAGCTCGATTGACTCAAGTTGCTCCATAATTGCAAACAAAGACATGGATGGATAGAGCACTACAATATTAACAAAACATCCTTACTGATCATCCTCAAAAGAGGCACAGATCACTAGCAAACAACATGAACATATGGCAACATGAGATAAACAGCTCAAGGACTTAGTGGAATTGCTAAGTCCCTGAAAATCAGCATTACCAAGTGCCTCACTTTGCAAACTCGTGCTAGTCACCACACACATCACAAAAATACATGGGTTGCACCTCTGGAAAGATGGCAAAACCCTTAACAAAACTATGTAGAGAACCAAGGCATATCATGCACACAATAATCATGACAAAAATGACAAATATCTAAATGGAGCAGCAGATCTGACAATTATCTCCAGTAGCCCTCTTCTAACAGCATTTCGGGCATCAAGATGAACTCAAATGAAAATGATGCAATGGAGTAAAATGATGTACTCTCTGAGACGAACATTTTGATATGCTATATGCCCAAAACGTAGCTACGGATGCAAAGTTACGATGCGATGAACATAGCAAAAAAAATTAGGGTTTCGGGGCAAAAAGTCAACCCCGAGATTTCGGATCTCAGATCCAGATCGGGACCTCGCCGGATTTACTGTTCATGCACGGAAGTCGAGGACGCCGGGGTACTTGGAGCTCGCCGGAGACGGAGGAGATCGCCGGAGAGGGACTTGAGGCGTGGAAGAGGAGGCCGGAGGGAGGCGGAGCCGGCCGGTGGCGGCGGGACGGCAGCGCTTGCCGGCGCGGGCGGTGGCCGGCCCGGTGCGGCGGCGCTTGCCGGGGCGGGGCGGCGTCCGCCGGCAATGAGGCGCGGTGGCGCGGGCGGAGGGAGAGGCGGCTCGGCGGCGCGGAGGGAACGGGCCGAGAGGGCCTGCGACGGGCTCGCCAGGCCGCGCGGTGGGACGGGCGGCGGTGACACGTGGCATCACGCCAATGGTGCGGAGCGGCGGCGCGACTTCGTCCGCCCGGGGCGGAAGTGTCTGGCGGCGGCGCGAGGAGTTTTTTTAGGGTTTCGGGGGGAGGAAGAAGAAGAATTTCGGAGGGGTCTTTAAATAGGCATAGGAGGAGCTAGGAGAGTCCAAATGAGGTGCGGTTTTCGGCCACGCGATCGTGATCGAAAGCTCTAGATGATGGAGATGGTTTTGGTGGGTTTTGGGCCAACTTGGAGGGGTTTTGGGCTGCAACACACACGAGGCCTTTTCGGTCCCTCGGTTAACCGTTGGAGTATCAAACGAAGTCCAAATGATACGAAACTTGACAGGCAGTCTACCGGTAGTAAACCAAGGCCGCTTGGCAAGTCTCGGTCCAATACAGAAATGTTTAATCCCAACACACGAAAGAAAAGTAGAAATGACCACCGGAGGAGAACGAAGCGCCGGAATGCAAAACGGACAACGGGGAAAAAGCTCGAATGCATGATATGAACATGTATGCAAATGCAATGCACAAGATGACATGATATGACATGCATGACAACGATAACAACACATGAAGACAAAGACCCGAACCCGAGAAAAATAAAATAACTTAACGCCGGAAACGGCAAGAGTTGGAGTACATATTGGGTAAGTTACATCCGGGGTGTTACAACACTCCACCACTACGAAAGGATCTCGTCCTGAGATCTTGGACTGAAAGAACGCCGGGTACTCAGAACGGAGGTGATCTTCGCGTTCCCAGGTAGCTTCACGGTCGGAATGATGTGACCACTTGACTTTGAGGAATTTGATTGACTTGTTGCGAGTCTTGCGTTCTGTCTCTTCAAGAATAGCAACGGGGTACTCATGATAAGAGAGATCTTCTTGGAGCTCAATGTCCTTGAAGTTGACGGTGCGGTTAGGAGTCTTGAAGAACTTCCGGAGCTGAGAGACATGGAACACATCATGAACATTTGCAAAGTTTGAAGGAAGCTCGAGTTGATAGGCGAGATCGCCTCTCTTGCTGACAATCTTGAAAGGTCCCACGTATCTGGGGGCAAGCTTCCCTTTGATACCGAAGCAACGAGTACCTTTCATAGGAGAGACGCGGAGGTAAACATGATCTCCGATCTCGAAAGCCAAATCACGGTGCTTACTATCATAGTAGCTCTTCTGGCGGGATTGGGCTGCTTTGAGGTTATCTCGAATGACTTTGCACATTTCCTCTGCCTCTGTGATTAAGTCATTTCCGAGAAGCTGACGTTCACCAGTTTCAGACCAGTTGAGAGGGGTACGGCACTTCCTGCCATACATAATTTCAAATGGGGCCTTGCCCGAACTTGCTTGAAAACTGTTGTTGTAGGAGAATTCAGCATAAGGAAGACAATCCTCCCACTTCATGCCGAAGGAGATCACACAAGCCCTGAGCATATCTTCAAGAATCTGGTTGACACGCTCCACTTGACCGCTAGTTTGAGGATGGAAATCTGTGCTGAAGCAGATGTTGGTGCCCATGGCCTTCTGAAAAGAATCCCAAAACTTGGAGGTAAAGATGCTGCCACGGTCTGAAGAGATCACTTGAGGAATACCGTGTAGAGAGACAATTCGAGAGGTATAGAGTTCCGCCAATTGAGCTGCAGTGATTGACTCTTTGATAGGCAGAAATTGAGCCACTTTAGTGAGTTTGTCGATGACAACGAATATAGCATCATTGCCACGCTTGGACTTTGGAAACCCAGTCACGAAGTCCATCTCAATGTGGTCGAACTTCCATTCTGGAATGGCAAGAGGTTGGAGGAGACCAGCTGGCCTTTGGTGTTCTGCCTTCACTCTTCTGCAGACATCACACTCATTCATGAATTGAGCAATCTCGCGCTTCATTCGAGTCCACCAATAAGCCTTCTTGAGGTCCTGATACATCTTCGTACTCCGAGGGTGGATGGAGAGGAGAGAATTGTGAGCCTCGTTCATGATCACTTTACGAAGGTCACCTTTGGGTACAACAATACGATCCTCGAAGAAGAGAGTGTCCTTGTCATCAAGGCGGTAGCACATGTACTTGGGTTGACTCTTGGCAATCCCAATCTTCACCTTTTTCACCATAGCATCAAGAAGCTGAGCTTGGCGAATCTGGTCTTCCAAGGTAGGAGAGACTTGAAGGTTGGCGAGGAAACCTTGAGGAACAACTTGCAGATTAAGTTTGCGGAAAGCTTCACAAAGCTCGGGTTGATAAGGCTTGAGAATTAGACTGTTGCAGTAAGCCTTCCTGCTCAATGCGTCAGCAATCACATTGGCCTTGCCTGGAGTATACTCAATACTCGGATTATACTCTTGAATCATTTCGACCCATCAAGTTTGCCTGAGGTTGAGATTAGGCTGAGTGAAGATGTACTTGAGACTTTTGTGATCAGTGAAAATGTCCACTTTTCTTCCCAATAATAGATGTCTCCAAGTCAAAAGAGCGTGCACAACTGCCGCCAACTCGAGATCATGAGTGGGGTAGTTCTTCTCATTGGGCTTCAATTGGCGAGAGGTATAAGCAACAACTTTCTTCTCTTGCATGAACACTGCGCCAAGACCTTGGAGAGAGGCATCACAAATGACCTCATACGGTTTGGATTCATCAGGCAGAGTCAGAAATGGAGCAGTGACCAATTTCTCTTTCAAAGTGTTGAAAGCAATGTCACACTCCGGAGACCAAACGTACTTGACGTGCTTCTGGAGAAGATTTGAGAGAGGCTTCGCGATCTTAGAAAAGTTTTCAACGAATCTTCGGCAATAGCTTGCGAGACCGAGGAAGCTACGGAGTTGCTTCACGTTCTGAGGAGGTTCCCAATTCACAATTGCAGACACCTTCTCAGGATTCACCGCAATGCCCTTGGCAGAGATGATATGACCAAGATAAAGAACCTCATCGAGCCAAAATTCGCACTTGGAGAACTTGGCGTAGAACTTATGTTCCCTCAGCTTGTCGAGTACCAAACGCAAGTGCTTGGCATGATCTTCCTTGTTCTTCGAGAAAACCTTAATGTCGTCGAGATAGACCAAAACAAAGTCATTGGTGTAGGCGTTGAAGATGAAATTCATCATGCGAGAGAGAGTCGGAGGAGCGTTGACGAGGCCAAAATACATGACAGTGTATTCATATGAACCATAGCTTGTCCTGAAAGCCGTCTTGGGAATATCTTGCTCACGGATTCAAATCTGATGATAACCCATACGGAGATCAAGCTTGGAGAATACTTGGGCACCTTTGAGTTGTTCGAACAGCTCATTGATGTTGGGAAGTGGATATTTGTTCTTGATGGTCTTCTTGTTCAATGGACGGTAATCGACACATAGTCGGTCCGTTCCATCCTTCTTCTTCACAAAAAGAACACCACAACCCCACGGAGAAGAACTAGGCCGGATAAGACCCATTCTCTCTTGAATATCGAGTTGCTTCTTCAGCTCCTTCAACTCTTCAGGTCCGAGCTTGTAAGGACACTTGCACACAGGTTCCGTGCCAGGCTCAAGATCAATTACGAATTCAACTGGCCGGTGCGGAGGCATTCCTGGAAGCTCTTCTGGAAAGACGTCTTGATATTCGCAAACGACTGGAATCTGCGAGATAGCATCCAGTTCACCCTTCTCATTGAGAGAAAACAGACGGATGGTATCGTCATTCGCGGCAAAGACAATTACATCCTTAGACGAATGAGTCAATTGAATCTGCCTGGCTGCACAATCAAGCTGAGCCTTGTGCTTAGAAAGCCAATCCATCCCGAGAATAAGATTAATATCCGAGTTACCAAGAACCATTGGGGAAGCCAGAAACTTGAAATCACCCATCATGATAGAAATATCCGGGACTATTGAAGTAGCCCTCATAGACTTAGCCGGAGAAACCACTCCCATAGGTTTACCCAACATTTTTGAAACGAAGTCATGCTTGGAAACAAATGATCTTGACATGCAACAATGCGATGCACCAGTGTCAAAAAGAACTTTTGCGGGAAAAGAGTTAACTGGAAAGTTACCCATGATGACATCTGATGAGTCCTCTGCCTGGGATGCATTCAGCAAGTTGACCTTGGCGTGCTTGGGGTTATGCTTGACCACAGCTGTACTTGCCGATCTCACAGGAGGAGGAGGAGGGAGACGCCTCTGATTGAAGCACTTGTTGGCATAGTGACCCTTCTGTTGGCACTTGTTGCACGTGACCTCTGAAAGCGGATGGTGATACGGAGCACTCGATCTTGGAGCTTGAGACGAATTCTTGTTCTGAAAGCCAGGGTTGGGTGGCTGGGAAGATCCACTGCCACCTTTGCTCTTCTGCTGATACGGCTGACGGAAGGGAGGAGGAGGAAGCCAATACTTCTGCTGCTTGGCCACTTGAGTAGAGGAAGAAGGAGTAGCATCTCTGACTCGCTTCTTGGAAGCATCACACCTCAATTGAGCGGCCCCTTGCTTCAATGCCATGTTGTAGAACTCATCGTACCTCAAGGGCTGAAAGAGAACAAGAGCTAGCTGAATTTCTTCTCTGAGACAACCCCTGAACTGGTATATCATGCTCTTCTCATCAGGGACGTCCTGCTTGGCAAAGCGGGCGAGCTTCTAAAACAACTTGTTGTAGTCATAGAGAGACAAAGAGCCTTGCTTCAGGTTGCAGAATTCCTCACGCTTGCTTTCAACCACACTCTGGGGAATATGATGAGCTTTGAAATCTTGACGGAATTCATCCCAGGTAATAGCACGTCCACCTCTGGAATCCTTGTACTGCTGGAACCATTCTGCAGCTTGGTCTTTGAGTTGGAAGGAAGCGAACTTGACAAAGTCCTCAGGCCTAATGTTACTGCACTCGAAATGCTTGCACAGATCCACGAGCCAATCGTCAGCATCGGTTGCCTCAACACAATTGCTGAAAGTCTTTGGCCCGTTAGCAAGGAACTGGTTGAGTTCCGCAAAGTGATTCTGATTGTTGCCTTGGTTCCCTTGGTTGCCTTGATTGCGCTCTTGGAGAATTTGCATGATCAACTATGTGTTTGCATTGGTTGCGGCCATCACAGCTTGCCATGCCTCCGGAGGAGGGGGAGGTGGTGGCGGATCTTGATTCTGATTCTGATTGGTGCTCTTAGCGGGAGCCATCCTGAAGAGGTTGACCACCGTTAGCACATAGACAGATAAATGAAGCTGAATCCAACGGAATGATAATTGCAGCATATAGTCTTCACATCCGAACAAAAATGAACGAATGCATTCCTCTTGAAATGGTCACATATCCATAAATTGAGAAGCCACGTAGAATTTAGGTAGAGAAATAAATCAACAAGGTACGGATCAAGAACGAATAATTGGTAAGAAATCCCAATCTCAAACCAATTATCCGTGGAAGAAGAACTAGAGCTACAAGAATTCCCACCTCTGAAAGTCCCGAACCTTTCCGGTTATGCAATCAGGTGTTGGGGATACAGGGGAAGCATAATATCTCACCCAAATCTAGCAAATCCTACATCTAGCTGTATCCATCCTTCAACACATAACCGAGAAAAACTTCGGAAACCATCTACCTCAACCTTCGAAAAGCATACGTTATACAAGTTATGGCGATACTCCCGAACTCCCGCCCCAGTACTGGGTGGCGTCGAGGTTATCTCACCAACGAACTGCATAAAACAGATTTTCGATGTCGGCGTACTAAACTCAGGTATTCCAGAACTGCAACGATAAAATTATGATGACAACACCTCAGAGCTCAACTCCCCGGGACACTTCCACAAAACCCCTGACAGGAGGCACCAAGACAATGTTCTCGTCATAAAACCATCGGAACGATTCCAAGATACCCGCGTGATCCTAAATTTTTTTTAGTGAAATTTGAGAAGAGAAGAGTCAAAACTCTACGTCAGGATGCCTTACCAGAGCGAAGAGGAGACTGGGAAGTAAAAAGAATTCCTAAAATCTCTGATATATAATTCCTAAATGACTCAAAACATTTTTCTAGACACAACTCGGCCGCTAAAAATGATCAAGCAATGGGGCTCCTAAGGTCAGGGAAGGCTCTGATTACCAACATGTAACACCCTTGATGCGACTATATCTCCCATGTGTCGAGGCAAGACTTAGAGGCATAATCGCATTGATGGCATATGTCGAAAGTTAGGCAATCTTCACAACATCCCACGTAATATAGATAATAAAAGGGGAGATAACATAGTTGGCTTACACTCACCACGTCAATCAAGTACATAAATAACATTACATCATCCAAACACTCATGGCCCGACTACGGCGCAAAAATAAAAGAAAACCCAACATGCGACACGGTCCCGATCGTCCCCAACAGGGCACCACTACTGATCATCGTTGAGAGTCGTCGTCAAACTCCCACTTGAGCTCGAGCGCGTCACCTGGAGCGGAATCATCAGGCCCTGCATCTGGTTTAATAGTAATCTGTGAGCCACAGGGACTCAGCAATCTGGCACCCTCGCGATCAAGACTATTTAAGCTTAATAGGAAAAGGCAAGGATAAATATGTGGAGCTGCAGCAAGCGACTAGCATATATGGTGGCTAACCTGTTCGCAAAAGAGAGCGAGAAGAGGAGGCAAAGCACGAGCGAGAAAACTAGGGACAACCTGCGCAAGCATTACTCCAACACCGTGTTCACTTCCTGGACTCCACCGAGAAGAGACCATCACGGTAACTCACACTGTTGATTCATTTTAATTAAGTTAAGGTTCAAGTTATCTACAACCGGACATTAACAAATTCCCATCTGCCCATAACCGCGGGCACGGCTTTCGAAAGTTCAAATCCCTGCAGGGGAGTCCCAACTTAGCCCATGACAAGCTCTCACGGTCAACAAACGAATAGACCTCCTCCTGAGATGTTTCGATCAGACTCGGTATCCCGGTTCTTCAAGAAAACTCCGACAATGGTAAAACAAGTCCAGCAACACCACCCGCTGTGCCGACAAATCCCGATAGGAGCTGCACATATCTCGTTCTCAGGGCACACCGGATAAGCTAAGAGTACGGGAGCCAACGTAACCCAAGTTGCCAAGGGACGGCCCCGCACGGTGCTCTAGGTTGGACCAACGCTCAGAGGAGCACTGGCCCGGGGGGTATAAAATAAGATGATCCTTGAGTCTGCGAAACCCAAGGGAAAAGGCTAGGTGGCAAATGGTAAAACCAAGGTTGGGCATTGCTGGAGGAGTTTTATTCAAGGCGGACTGTCAAGGGGTTCCCATTATAACCCAACCGCGTAAGGAACGCAAAATCCGGGAACATAACACCGATATGACGGAAACTAGGACGGCAAGAGTGGAACAAAACACTAGGCGAGAGGCCGAGCCTTCCACCCTTTACCAAGTATATAGATGCATTAAGATAACATGGCAATAAAATGATATCCCAACAAGTAAATAATGTTCCAACAAGGAACGGTCTCCAATCTTCACCTGCAACTAGCAACGCTATAAGAGGGCCTGAGCAAAGCGATAACATAGCCAATCAACGGTTTGCTAGGACATGGTGGGTTAGAGGTTTGACATGGCAATTTGGGAGGCTTGAAAGCAAGTGGTAGGCATCGTAGCATTGGCATAGCAAAAGAGCGAGCATCTAGCATAGCAAATATAGTAGTGATTTCGAGCATCTAGCATAGCAAACATAGTATCGTTGAGAGTCCTCGTCGAACTCCCACTTGAGCTCGAGCGCGTCACCTGGAGCGGAATCATCAGGCCCTGCATCTGGTTTAATAGTAATCTGTGAGCCACAGGGACTCAGCAATCTCGCACCCTCATGATCAAGACTATTTAAGCTTAATAGGAAAAGGCAAGGATAAATATGTGGAGCTGCAGCAAGCGACTAGCATATATGGTGGCTAACCTGTTTGCAAAAGAGAGCGAGAAGAGGAGGCAAAGCGCGAGCGAGAAAAGTAGAGGACAACCTGCGCAAGCATTACTCCAACACCGTGTTCACTTCCCGGACTCCGCTGAGAAGAGACCATCACGGTAACTCACACTGCTGATTCATTTTAATTAAGTTAAGGTTCAAGTTATCTACAACCGGACATTAACAAATTCCCATCTGCCCATAACCGCGGGCACGGCTTTCGAAAGTTCAAATCCCTATAGGGGAGTCCCAACTTAACCCATGAGAAGCTCTCACGATCAACGAACGAATAGACCTCCTCATGAGATGTTCCGATCAGACTCGGTATCCCGGTTCTTCAAGACAACTCCGACAATGGTAAAACAAGTCCAGCAACACCACCCGCTGTGCCGACAAATCCCGATAGGCGCTGCACATATCTCGTTCTCAGGGCACACCGGATAAGCTAAGCGTACGGGAGCCAACGTAACCCAAGTTGCCAAGGGACGGCCCCGCACGGTGCTCTAGGTTGGACCAACGCTCAGAGGAGCACTGGCCCGGGGGGTATAAAATAAGATGACCCTTGAGTCCGTGAAACCCAAGGGAAAAGGCTAGGTGGTAAATGGTAAAACCAAGGTTGGGCATTGCTGGAGGAGTTTTATTCAAGGCAGACTGTCAAGGGGTTCCCATTATAACCCAACCGCGTAAGGAAGGAAAAATCCGGGAACATAACACCGATATGACGGAAACTAGGGCGGCAAGAGTGGAACAAAACACTAGGCGAGAGGCCGAGCCTTCCACCCTTTACAAAGTATATAGATGCATTAAGATAACATGGCAATAAAATGATATCCCAACAAGTGAATAATGTTCCAACAAGGAACGGTCTCCAATCTTCACCTGCAACTAGCAACGCTATAAGAGGGGCTGAGCAAAGCGATAACATAGCCAATCAACGGTTTGCTAGGACATGGTGGGTTAGAGGTTTGACATGGCAATTTGGGAGGCTTGAAAGCAAGTGGTAGGCATCATAGCATTGGCATAGCAAAAGAGCGAGCATCTAGCATAGCAAAGATAGTAGTGATTTCGAGCATCTAGCATAGCAAACATAGTATCGTTGAGAGTCCTCGTCGAACTCCCACTTGAGCTCGAGCGCGTCACCTGGAGCGGAATCATCAGGCCCTGCATATGGTTTAATAGTAATCTGTGAGCTTCAGGGACTCAGGAATCTCGCACCCTCGCGATCAAGACTATTTAAGCTTAATAGGAAAAGGCAAGGATAAATATGTGGAGCTGCAGCAAGCGACTAGCATATATGGTGGCTAAACTGTTCGCAAAAGAGAGCGAGAAGAGGAGGCAAAGCGCGAGCGAAAAAAGTAGAGGACAACCTACGCAAGCATTACTTCAACACCGTGTTCACTTCCTGGACTCCGCCGAGAAGAGACCATCACGGTAACTCACACTGTTGATTCATTTTAATTAAGTTAAGGTTCAAGTTATCTACAACCGGACATTAACAAATTCCCATCTGCCCATAACCGCGGGCACGGCTTTCGAAAGTTCAAATCCCTACAGGGGAGTCCCAACTTAGACCATGACAAGCTCTCACGGTCAACGAACGAATAGACCTCCTCATGAGACGTTCCGATCAGACTCGGTATCCCGGTTCTTCAAGACAACTCCGACAATGGTAAAACAAGTCCAGCAACACCACCCGCTGCGCCGACAAATCCCGATAGGCGCTGCACATATCTCGTTCTCAGGGCACACCGGATAAGCTAAGTGTACGGGAGCCAACGTAACCCAAGTTGCCAAGGGACGGCCCCGCACGGTGCTCTAGGTTGGACCAACGCTCAGAGGAGCACTGGCCCGGGGGGTATAAAATAAGATGACCCTTGAGTCCGTGAAACCCAAGGGAAAAGGCTAGGTGGCAAATGGTAAAACCAAGGTTGGGCATTGCTGGAGGAGTTTTATTCAAGGTGGACTGTCAAGGGGTTCCCATTATAACCCAACCGCGTAAGGAACGCAAAATCCGGGAACATAACACCGATATGACGGAAACTAGGGCGGCAAGAGTGGAACAAAACACTAGGCGAGAGGCCGAGCCTTCCACCCTTTACCAAGTATATAGATCCATTAAGATAACATGGCAATAAAATGATATCCCAACAAGTAAATAATGTTCCAACAAGGAACGGTCTCCAATCTTCACCTGCAACTAGCAACGCTATAAGAGGGGCTGAGCAAAGCGATAACATAGCCAATCAACGGTTTTCTAGGACATCGTGGGTTAGAGGTTTGACATGGCAATTTGGGAGGCTTGAAAGCAAGTGGTAGGCATCGTAGCATTGGCATAGCAAAAGAGCGAGCATCTAGCATAGCAAAGATAGTAGTGATTTCGAGCATCTAGCATAGCAAACATAGTATCGTTGAGAGTCCTCGTCGAACTCCCACTTGAGCTCGAGCGCGTCACCTGGAGCGGAATCATCAGGCCCTGCATCTGGTTTAATAGTAATCTGTGAGCCACAGGGACTCAGCAATCTCGCACCCTCATGATCAAGACTATTTAAGCTTAATAGGAAAAGGCAAGGATAAATATGTGGAGCTGCAGCAAGCGACTAGCATATATGGTGGCTAACCTGTTTGCAAAAGAGAGCGAGAAGAGGAGGCAAAGCGCGAGCGAGAAAAGTAGAGGACAACCTGCGCAAGCATTACTCCAACACCGTGTTCACTTCCCGGACTCCGCTGAGAAGAGACCATCACGGTAACTCACACTGTTGATTCATTTTAATTAAGTTAAGGTTCAAGTTATCTACAACCGGACATTAACAAATTCCCATCTGCCCATAACCGCGGGCACGGCTTTCGAAAGTTCAAATCCCTGCAGGGGAGTCCCAACTTAGACCATGACAAGCTCTCACGGTCAACGAACGATTAGACCTCCTCGTGAGACGTTCCGATCAAACTTGGTATCCCGGTTCTTCAAGACAACTCCGACAATGGTAAAACAAGTCCAGCAACACCACCCGCTGTGCCGACAAATCCCGATAGGAGCTGCACATATCTCGTTCTTAGGGCACACCGGATAAGCTAAGCGTACGGGAGCCAACGTAACCCAAGTTGCCAAGGGACGGCCCCGCATGGTGCTCTAGGTTGGACCAACGCTCAGAGTAGCACTGGCCCGGGGGGTATAAAATAAGATGACCCTTGAGTCCGTGAAACCCAGGGAAAAGGCTAGGTGGCAAATGGTAAAATCAAGGTTGGGCATTGCTGGAGGAGTTTTATTCAAGGCGGACTGTCAAGGGGTTCCCATTATAACCCAACCGCGTAAGGAACGCAAAATCCGGGAACATAACACCGATATGACGGAAACTAGGGCGGCAAGAGTGGAACAAAACACTAGGCGAGAGGCCGAGCCTTCCACCCTTTACCAAGTATATAGATGCATTAAGATAACATGGCAATAAAATGATATCCCAACAAGTAAATAATGTTCCAACAAGGAACGGTCTCCAATCTTCACCTGCAACTAGCAGCGCTATAAGAGGGGCTGAGCAAAGCGATAACATAGCCAATAAATGGTTTGCTAGGACATGGTGGGTTAGAGGTTTGACATGGCAATTTGGGAGGCTTGGAAGCAAGTGGTAGGCATGGTAGCATTGGCATAGCAAAAGAGCGAGCATCTAGCATAGCAAAGATAGTAGTGATTTCGAGGGTATGATCATCTTGCCTGCAAAGTTGTCAGAGTTGACTAGATCCTCGAAAGCAAACTCAATGGGCTCCTCGTTAGCGAACTCATCTCCCAGATCCACCCAAACAAGACAAACAAGCAACCAGAACACAATCAACCACGTGCAAGGCTCAAACAATATGATGCAAAGATGGTATGCTATGCGGGATGCGATGCGGGATGCATATGCAAGATTTGACAGGGAAAGCATGAACCTGGACTCAACATGGAAATCCAAGTGTGCCACTGGAAATATGAGATGAAATCGCTTGAAAACGATATAAAGCACACCGGAATCGGAGTTACGGTTTGGAAATGATAAGCGATTCAAATATGACCACGTTCTGCGATTTACAGCAAGTAGCCATCTAAATGCAAAGAGATGAACAAGCTACAGCACCCAAACATGACAACAAAATACATGGCAGGGATGCATTCATGATGCTTAACAAAAGTCTAGCACTGAGCTATGGCCAATTCATCCATTAACAGGTTCAAACAAGCATGACAAAAATGCATATGGTAAACAGATTTCAGACTTAGTGAAATTAACACTTGTCCGGAATTTCAGATCAGGTAGCACACTTCGGAGCAACAAAACTACATGCTACAGGACCTGAACATGGCAAAGTAAAGAATGGCATGGAGCTACTCAAAGATCTTAACAAAAGTCCCTTAGTGAACTTGAGCCAAAAGGGATCAGAAAATACATTTGCAAGCATGTGAACATGGCAAAAACATAATCAGTCCTCAGACTTTGTGAAAACTGGAACATGCTGAAAACAGATATCAAGTAGGCATGTTTACGAGCTCGATGCACTCACTACGGAGCAATTCATGACAAGCTAAGCATACACCCATCAAGAATACACAAAATGCTAGCTAGACATGGCAAGAACAATAACATAGCATGCATGGATCAACTACAACATCCTCGGCAAAATCGCTAACAAGTAGACAATCTGCCCAGATTCACGAAGTAGCAAAAGTAGAGATCGATTGACTCAAGCTAGGTTGCTCCATAATTGCAAACAAAGACATAAATGGATAGAGCACTACAAGATTAACAAAACATCATTACTGATGATCCTCAAAAGAGGCACGGATCACTAGGAAACAACATGAACATATGGCAATATGAGATAAACAGGTCAATGACTTAGTGGAAATGCTAAGTCCCTGAAATCAGGATTACCAAGTGCCTCACTTTGCAAGCTTGTGCTAGTCACCACACACATCACAAAAATACATGGGTTGCACCTCTAGAAAGATGGCAAAACCCTTAACAAAACATATGTAGAGCTCATGGGCATATCATGCAAACAATAATCATGGCAAAAATGACAAATATCTAAATGGAGCAGCAGATCTGACAATTATCTCAAGTAGCACTCTTCCAACAGCATTTCGGGCATCAAGATGAACTCAAATGAAAATGATGCAATGGAATGAAATGATGTACTCTCTGAGGCGAACATTTTTATATGATATATGCCCAAAACGGAGCTACGGATGCAAAGTTACGATGCGATGAACATAGCAAAAAATTAGGGTTTCGGGGCAAAAAGTCAACCCCGAGATTTCGGATCTCAGATCCAGATCGGGACCTCGCCGGATTTACTGTTCATGCATGGAAGTCGAGGATGCCGGGGTACTTGGAGCTCGCCAGAGACGGAGGAGATCGCCGGTGAGGGACTTGTGGCGTGGAGGAGGAGGCCGGAGGGAGGCGGAGCCAGCCGGTGGCGGCGGGACGGCAGCGCTCGCCGGCGCGGGCGGGGGCTGGCCCGGTGCGGCGGCGCTTGCCGGCGCGGGGCGGCGGCCGCCGGCAAGGAGGCGCGGGCGGAGGGAGAGGCAACTCGGTGGCGCGGAGGGAACGGGCCGAGAGGGCCCGCGACGGGCTCGCCGGGCCGCGCGGAGGGACGGGCGGCGGGGACACGTGGCGTCACGCCATTGGTGCGGAGCGGCGGTGCGACTTCGTCCGCCCGGGGCGGACGTGTCCGGCAGCGGCGCAAGGAGTTTTTTTATGGTTTCGGGGGGAGGAAGAAGAAGAATTTCGGAGGGGTCTTTAAATAGGCATAGGAGGAGCTAGGAGAGTCCAAATGAGGTGTGGTTTTCGGCCACGCGATCGTGATCGAAAGCTCTAGATGATGGAGATGGTTTTGGTGGGTTTTGGGCCAACTTGGAGGGGTGTTGGGCTGCAACACACACGAGGCCTTTTCGGTCCCTCGGTTAACCGTTGGAGTATCAAACGAAGTCCAAATGATACGAAACTTGATAGGCGGTCTACCGGTAGTAAACCAAGGCCGCTTGGCAAGTCTCGGTGCAATCCGGAAATGTTTAATCCGCACACACGAAAGAAAAGTAGAAATGACCACCGGAGGAGAACGAAGCGCCGGAATGCAAAACAGACAACGGGGAAAAAGCTCGAAGCCATGATATGAACATGTATGCAAATGCAATGCACAAGATGACATGATATGAGATGCATGACAACGATAACAACACACGAAGACAAAGACACAAACCCGAGAAAAATAAAATAACTTAACGTCGCAAACGGCAAGAGTTGGAGTACATATTGGTTAAGTTACATCCGGGGTGTTACAATTCTGCTCCTTTATATGTATAATATGATCTACAAATACAACGATCTCAAAAAAATTTAACCAAATTAAGTTATACTAAAATGTATGGATCAGTAATATCTACATATTAAATAACATAGATGTGCGTGAATTCATATGAGTATGCATGTTTGATTGATCAATTTTGGTTCGAGTATGGATTACATGTATCATCATCTCGAATTCAAATATTTGAATCCCTTTTTTGTTCACTCCTTTCACGCCCATCTCTCTCGCATGCATGCTCCTTCAGGTAGCTATCAATCTCTTTTCTCCAGCTCACCCGCACGCTCAGTTCATGTTGCTCCAATCCTTGCAAACATGGTCTCTCGACATCTCCCTTGAGAAGTGTCACACTCTCCCTATCATTATAAATTACACGGTTTTCATTATCTCTCACGTCTCTACTGTTCTCTGGTATCACTCGGTACCTAAGCTTTCTTTTTCACCGCCAAGCACACAGTCTCCACTCGTCTTTCACTTTGTCTTTCTCTCTATGGGATTCTCTCAAACACCCTATATGTCTCTACATAGGACTCATACCACTAAAATTACTCTCTCTATCTCTCCTGTAGACACAACATTTGTTGCGGTCTCCCTTTCGTCTCCATCCGAGACTGACATTATTCATTTGTTTACCGATCAGACAACCCCAACTACCGTCTCCTCTCTCTCTCTCACAGACACACACGCACAACTCCTACCACTAAAATGTGAATGAAAAACGAGATTTTGTTATACCCAAACAAAAAAGGACTGGAGGGAGTGATTGCTCTGACACGGTCGCGACCTCTCATAGCGTAGGCATTGAACCGGCGCGCCGGCCAAGAGGGCCGCACTCGCCGCAGGCCCGGCTGAGCACGCCTCCTCGCCGCGTGCAACCAGCTTAAGAGTGCCCCGCCTGCCTTCATTGAATCCGCGCGCGTGCCGGCAACACGTCCTTCCGCGAGCCGGCAGGCATTTTAGAACACAAAAAATGACTACAATATAATTAATTTACGCATGGTCTTGACTTGTTGTGCTCACACTGGTAGGAGAAACTAGTAGAGGATTTTCTTTATTTATAACTCTCCTCACATTTTTTTGGCTTTGAAGTGAATCATGGTTGTGGAGATTATGTATGAATGTGCAGATATCTATGAACATGAGTTTGATGTGGAAGTTGAGCTCGGAATGTCGGGCTTGCGCGTGAACTATACCATGTTAAATGCTTTGTCTGTTATTGTTTGGAAATTAATTGCTGTTATTACATTACCCGAAGAAAAACATTTTGTGCCACATCAGTAGATGCACGGACATCACAACAGGCATGCTGACTGGATAAACATTTGAACCTAGCTATTATGTAGGAAATTTTGTATTGACAACCATTTTAGATAGCAGGAGATGCCTAGCCTGCTCTGCCTCTGCTAGCTTATTTCTGGCCTCTTCCATCTCTTCTTTGGCTTGGGTGAAGAGAGCATCTGATTGCTCTTTTCGCTTCTTCAGGAACTCAGCTACATTCTAAAGGGCTGCTGCACGCTTTCTTTTAGCCTTTACTAATGCCATGAGGACACGAACAGCTGACGACTCCACTTGGCTTGTGTGTAATCTAGCATCATCTCGGAATTTGTACCTTGTGTCTAATCCAGCATCATTAGGGAACTGGCACCTTGTGTGTAATCCAGCCTCATTTTGGAAACATGATCTCGAGGTTGACCATACTTCCCTCCTCGCAGGAACTGCATCCTGACATGAAGTTACTTCTTTTTTAGATCAATACTCAGAGCAACCTAGATCCATTTAGTAGAAGCCAGATAAACATAACTCGGAGAAGTGAATTCAAAAGGAATAAATAAATAAAAATAGACTACAAGGTGAGAACACCCACTTCCTACATCAAGCTAAAAACGAAAGCATTAGGACGATTAAGACTCTTCTTATTACACATCGAAGAACACCACGCTTAAGAGAAACAGAAGCTACAACATATACACATCGGAGAACACGAGGCTACACGAAAGTAATTGAAAGGGTGTTACTTACCAAAGCTCGTTTTACAGGTTCGGTGCAGCTCCTCTTTAACTTGCCACGCTCCTTGAAGATGTCCCGAATATCCCGTGTTTGATCTTCATTGCTCCTCTACATGTTCGCACTCGTGGTTTTAAAATCTCAACATGGAAAGAAAAATATACTACTAGTAATACTCGCGCATCTTGTGGGCAACATTAAAGCACTCGTCTACCATGTTAGAGCATCTCCAACAAGATAAACTCCTCATACAAATGCATCTTGATGCGTGCAACGCATGGGCATTTTGCTAGTTCTAAAAACCTTTCCATCATTTGCCACACTACTAGTTGCAGATGAAAAACCTACCCAAGCACAGCGCGATACAGGAGCGACGCATAATTACAAGCTGATATTATGTTTGACAATGGAGGCTATAACCAATTACTTTTACGGGAACAATAGCACCTAGGAAATTTGAAGGGTAGGTATGAACAAAATTGGAACTGCACATGTACTGCTAAGTGATTCAATACACACATTACCAATCGAGGAGGAGAACGATGGTCGCGTTGGCCTCTGTGAGTCATGGTCGGCAACGGGAGTTAGTTCATTGTCCACGACGGTGGTACTTCTGCGCTTGGCGTCGGCTTCTGGGAAGCAGATACTAGACCGTGGAAGACGATGCCGGGAAAGAGGCTCCGTGTACGACGACGATGGTGGACCAGCTCCAGTGCGGCGTACAAGGTCGTCGATTAGGCAGATGTGCTGCGATGGACGAGTGCACCGATGTAAAGGGGAGGAGCCCGAAGGCTACGATGCCGTGGAGAAGTCTATTTTGCGGTGGGGATAGAAATTGTGGCGTATTCAGGTGTACTACTCTGGGTGCCGGGGTGGGGTTGGCTGGGTAGGGTGAACCTGAAGTTATGAAAATAGCCCCCTACCAAGTGTCATCCGTAGGCCTGTTCCGAAGGCTATGATGGTAACTTCCCACTGCTCGAATCAGGGTCGCGGGAGATTTTCCCGCCGATCTCAAAATTTTGTGACACTGGACTCCCTGTGTGGCGTGTTGAGTGATTCGGCTAAGCAACTAGCGAGTAGTAGTAGTAAACTCTGCATATTAGGTTTGTCCGAAGTCAAACTTCCTAAAGTTTGACCAAGTTTATAGAAAAATATAAACATTTACCATAAAAATATGTATGATGTGAAAGTACATTCAATAATGAATCTAATGGTATTTATTTATTATTGTATATGTTAATATTTTTTGTTATAAGCTTTCTGAGAGTTTACAAAACTTGACTCTGACCAATGCTAATACGCGGACTTCAATAAAAAAGGAGGGAGCACACATTTGTTTTCTTAGTTTGTAGTGAACTAATCATTTGTTGAAATTGTGAAATAAATATATTAGGCTATTGACTTCGAATGTAATGGTCTATACAATTCAATAGTTACAATCATTGTTGAATCCCAAGATGTATACAAGGTCTATAGTACTTCACAACATGCTCAAACTCACATAATCCCAGTCAAATGAGAATCTAAATGCATTTCATAGTTATTACTTTGTAGGATGCAACAAGAACAACCATAACTCTACATCAGCCATTATAGAAGCAACATTTTGACATATCCCAATGTGTGAATGAAACGTGTAGAGAGAGCTTTTGAAGATGGAGCAGATAGGGCGGGAAAGATTGTATGTATGTGGATGAGAGAGTAGGAGACAAAGCTAACGAGACAGAGAGAGAGATAGAGAGAGAAAGAGAGAGGAAGAAGTTAGATCTGTGAGAAAGATGCATACATGTAATATACATGAGATGCGTGTGCGTCTGGATTCTGTATACGTGGAAGGAGAAGAGACAACATGTTTGATGAGAGAGCAGGAAAAACATGGACGAGAGGGGAAGGATCTCGTGGGTTGAGGGATTGATAATTTTGTGCGGGGGAGAGAGGGACTGGTAATTTTGTGCAAGAGAGAGAGAGAGGGTGGGGGGAGGAGTTAGTCAGCCGTCGTCACAATACCCTGCTTCCAAATGACCCCGCATTCTCTAGCGCGGTGTGGTCGCCGTCTCCGATCTTCTCGTTGCCCTCTTTGAAGATTGAGGTGTTGTGCATGTTGGGGTGCAAAGAAGCACAAGCGAGAGTGGTCGCCGTATAACCTTGGAGGGGGATGAATTGTGTGCTCGGGGGAGTGTGTATGTGTGTGTTGTGCTGCGTGTGTCTGTGTGTGTGTGTATGTGTGTGTGTGCGTGTGTGTGTGTGTGTGTCAGATATTGAGAGAAAAAACCTAAGGAGAGAAATGGGTATTCACGAAGAGATTGTGCGGGCCTTGTGGTGGGCAGGGGCCGGGTGAGGGTGTCAAAATGTGCGTGTAGATGCATGTGTTGCATGCGACCGTGCGAGGGACAGACGAATCGAGAGAGATGGTTGTTGTGTTACGGACGCTCCTCTCTCTCTCTCTCCCTCTCTCTCCCTCTCACACACACACACACAAGTAAACTAGAAGACCGTTCTCTCATGTATACACAACATATCGGCATCTGTCTATGTCTCACTCATGCACGATCATTTGCACATTCACACCTCTCTATGTCTGTATCACACGCACACCGTCTCCACATTGCCCTTCTTCCACAACACACATATGGACACATACACATGTTCTCTCTCAGTCACACACACAAAATCAGTATTAAAAAAACTAGGGTGCACATAAAACGTCCAAATCCAAATAAACACGAACTGGAGCTAAATTCAAATATATAGAAATATTGCAGCATCAAGAACTTTCACAGGAAAAAAAGTTGAGTAATATTCGAGGATTGTTTTCACACACACAAAAGGTTCGGTGGATGTCCTTCGAGCGCGACACGGTGACGCACCGTTCGATCGACCGCGCAGCCGCGGTTCATGCACTTGCATAGGATTCCGTATCGTGGCCGTGGTACTAAGGCTGGTCACAATGGGCAAGAACATAAGCTAGTAACTAATAAAAGCGCTGTCTATGTCTAATGTTTACGTGTACTAGTATGGTTTTCTTTTAAGTTTGACCAACCTTATATATAAAACTAAAGTAAGCTCCCACACGCGCACTCATCAATATGCCGCCGCCGCCGTTGCGCATGCCGGCGCCCGCCTGCTCCGGCCAACAATTTCTCGCCCATCACCGCCGTGTCGCCGCCATCCCTGTGCCACGAAGCTGAAGGCTCGCCCGCTCACGTCGTCTGCAGTCCCTCCTCGCGATGCTTGCTCGCTACCAAGCACGCGAGCAGCTGGTGGAGCCGCGTCTATGCACGCAGCGTACGAAGAGGAGGAAGAGTGCGTGCTCTAGCACGCCAGCAAGGAGGAACTAGCGTGTCATTGTCGTCTCCGCCCGCGCGGAGGAGGCGCGCATGGTGGCTGTCGTGGCGGAAGCCGGTCGCGCGCGCGTCGAGCCCGCAAACCGGGTGCGGACGCGGAATCTACCTTCGAGACCTTGAATGCCATGTGGATCCTGCAATCTGAAGGAGCAATTTGGGTCAGTCGACTCATGTGAGCCATTTGATGCAACATGGATGGCTAGAAGGGCTTCTTCCACCTCTTCTGCCGTCTTCTTCCTTCACTCCGTCGAACTTCTTTGACAAATCGACTGACCCAAATTATACTACTAGTACGAACGCATTAAGTATAGTAGGAACACTAAGATACGAGCAGTAGTACCAACTGCAAGAAGAACAGTAGTAAGACCTAGTACTAGTACTACTGTACGTACTAAAGAGTTCAAATAACGAGAAAGAACATAAACATAGGGGCTGTTTGGTTCCTAGCCACACATTGCCACACTTTGCCACACCTAACCTTAGGCAAGTTTGACCAAGTTAGGTAGGTGTTCGGTTCTAGCCACACTTGAGACAAGGAATTTTTTATGAGCAGTGAACCCCACATGTCATACACACAAAAAGTGTGGCAATATTCCCTTAGGCAAGCCAAAGTATGACTAACAATTTGAGCAACTCAAGTAAGGCAAGTGTGACAAATGTGGCAAAAATCATGTGGCAACATATGGCAAAGATAGTCACAATCCAAACAGCCCCATAGTTCGGCTGGTGCCTCAGCACAACACACCCTTGAAAATAAACTAATAAGCAACTAGTCCGCTTGACACTGCAATAGAACCAACATGAGCGACGGCACTGCCACCTACTTGGAGTCCGAGTCCACGTCCTCGACTTCGTCCTCGTCCCTCTTCCTCTTCCTCTTCGCCGACGCTTCTTTGCTTGAACCAGACACTGGGCTCTGCTTCTTCATCCAACCCTTGTAGATATTTAAACAAAGGTAGGCATCCATTGCTGCATACAGGATGTGATCTTCATCTAATGTCTTCGACTCCCATGCATGATGAAACTCGTGATGAGGTTTCTTCAGTTTAGCGTATGAAGGATCAATCATGGCTGCTGCCAGGGTCAACATTGAAGGTTGAGAGGAGGACACCAGGCTTGCCTTCTGGAGATTGAAGGGCTAGCCTACAACGAGACCTATCCGACGCAGGACGTCACTGTCGTTCTTAAAGCCTATAGTAACGAATTTCACTCTTTTGTCCTTGAGGAAGTTCTTAAAATCCTGGCACTCAACGTCGGCATGGCATATGTGGTAGACCAAGCAAACGCTATGTACGCAAACCTGGATCACGACGGGCTTCTTCCTCTCTTCGTCCTTTAGATCCTTCTCTCGTCCGAGGACTGTGGTGTACTCAACATCTAGCCCAGCGACCCACTCATCCGTTGAACTGTTGAACATGCGTAGGAAGCGAGCAAGCCATGCTTTCACCTTCTCGGATCCACGTGTGTAGATGACGATGAACTTATCACCGGTGATGGCTCTAACCTGGTACTCAGCGGCGACCATGGATATTTGGGAGGCCATGGATTTTGGAGGAGGGTTAGGAGAAGCTGAACTGTTGTACCCCGCAAAAAAAGTAGGAGCGAACTAATGTGAAAGGACGGGATGACTGGGAGCGAACTATTGTAAGGTAGAAGACTGGGACGAGTAGGGCGTGCGAACGGCGTGCGGTTGCTGGCTTGCCCGGTGGATAAACGGCTGCAAGCCCCCAAAGAGTTCTTGAGAACTATGCGAGACCCACTAGATGTCATGTCTACTAGACCCATATCGTAGGCCTGACGGTATAGCTTCGTCCTGTTCGCACGCCATGCCGGCGCGTGGATGTAACTTTACTTAATTCTGTCAAACGTCGCGCCTCCCACGACCTTCGCCTCCCTCGCGCGGTCGCACCCTTTGAGACTTCGACCGGATATAAATGAGCAATTTTTTTTGCCTTTTTTAGGCAAGCAATTTTTTTGCCTACTCCACATGCATGATACTCCCTCTGGTCCTTTTTACTCCCGTCAACCGTTTGCAAAGTGTTTGACCAAATTTATACTTTTTTTTGAACACCACCTTATATTAATTAACTAGCCACTCCAGCACACTCATTCGATACAATATTCACCACATAGGGTGGTACGTTATTTACAAGAATACCATCTAATCTATTGTCAAAGCTATACTTAGCGATTAAGTGTGCCACCTTATTGGCCGAACGGCTAATCTTTGACAATTGAAGATTGTTGATCAACTTCGAGATGCTCAATGCTTTCATCTTCAGGTCACGCATAGCAGACCTGTCAACACTTTGACAGGCATCAATGAAATCCAACGACCAAATTTATACTAAAAATATAAATATCTATAATACTCCCAAAACACTTAGGCGCGATGCAGTAACTTCTACCTTGTTTCTTGTTTCTTGACATATCAACCAATAGGAGATGTGGGTGTGCATGCTTTTAATGACTTGTGACTACCAAACACGACATGCAGTGGTTAGTTCATTGCATGCAATGCTATTAATTAGCAAATAATAATTAAGATCTCTCGTTTTCCCCTCCTCCTTGGTCATAGTGCACAATCTAAGATGACTTGCTCACCTAGACGGAGGGAGTACTGATTATAAACATTAAGATCTCTCGTTTTCCCCTCCTCCTTGGTCACAGTGCACAATCTAAGATGACTTGCTCACCTAGACGGAGGGAGTACTGATTATAATGAGTACTCAACTAGTACTAGTATAAGAACTACGTTTTATAATGAGTGTAAAAATATTGATTTGACATTGTGAATGTTGACACATTGTGGAATAGTTTTTGAAGTCTGCAAAAGTACTCAACTAGTGCTGTCGTTCTCCACAAAAAAATGTGTTTACCAATGCATGCATGAACTCTAGTTACTCTAACCCCCCTCTCTTCTTTAATTCTTTGCCACATCAGCATGTTTGCTATTCCCGTGTTTATGATACCAGCTAAGATACCACCATTATGGCCAGCCTTAATCATCGCATGCAATAATTTAGTGCTCCTTGAAATATGAACATGTGTGGGGCGTGTTTATTTTTAATGACTTGAGACTATACCTAGCCCGGCATGCAAGATGACTTATTATGCACCGTTCCCCATACCTGCAGGAAGCCCGTTCATCTCCAATTTTTTTCCTCTCCATGTGTGGAAACAATATGCCTGCCAAACTCTCCTTCTCCCTCCGGTGGTCCCACCACTCCACCCCGTGTGAAAAATTCTGCATGCATGACTCTCCTTCCCCCACGCTCGTCCAATCTGTTGTGACCAACAATATTTCCACCCCTTCGCTCCCCCGTAATTTACTCCAACAAATATGCCCATGTAGCTGTTACTTAACTGTAGGTGCATTCGGTCACTGACATATGGGCCCAACAGGGGTCTGGCCCACATGTCAGTGACGCAACTGGACCAGCAGTTAAGTCAGTGCAGCTCAGTCCATATATTACGTAGGTGTGCCATTGCTCGCTATAAATACTACGCCTCCCACGACATCGCTATCTCCTCCCCCTCACGTTCAAGTTCATCGCTATCTCCTCCCCCTCCCTCTCACGTCGACCACCATGGCATCGCCCCTCCCAAGCCCTAGGAGCCCCTCGCTGCACCGCGCGGACGGTCATGCGTCGCCGTTCCGTTCCTCGCCGCCACTAGTCGAGGGGGAGGCGTCGGTGTTCCTCTCCTCACTGCTATGCGACGCGTCGCCGTTCCGTTCCTCGCCGCCACTAGTCGAGGAGGACGCGTGTAACGCCCTCGATGCGGCTATAGCTCCCACGTGTCGAGGCACGACTTAGAGACATAACCGCATTGAAAGCAATGTCGCAAGTCAGGCAATCATTACAACATCCCATGTAATATATAACAAAAGGGGGAAGAACATAGTTGGCTTACACTCGCCACATCACGTCAAAGTACATAAATAACATCCATCATACAAGCACTCATGGCCCGACTACGGCGCCAAAATAGAAGAGAACACAACATGCGACAAGGCCCTGAATCTAACCCCAACTAGGCACCACTACTGATCATCGGGAAAGGAAACATAATAACGCTGAGAGTCCTCGTCAAACTCCCAGTTGAGCTCGTACTCGTCACCTGGAGCGAAATCACCTGGACCTGCATCTGGAGTTATAGTATCTGTGAGCCACAGGGACTCAGCAATCTCGCACCCTCGCGATCAAGACTATTTAAGCTTATAGGAATGGATAAGGCAAATATATGTGGAGCTGCAGCAAGCGACTAGCATATGTGTGGCTAACTTATACGCAAAAGAGAGCGAGAAGAGGAGGCAAAGCACGAGCGAGAATCTAGAAGGACAACCTGCGCAAACATAACTCCAACACCGTGTCCACTTCCCGGACTCCGCTGAGAAGAGGCCATCACGGTAACACACACAGTTGATTCATTTTAATTAATTAAGGTTTGAGTTATCTACAACCGGACATTAACAAATTCCCATCTGCCCATAACCGCGGGCACGGCTTTCGAAAGTTCAATCCCTGCAGGGGAGTCCCAACTTAGCCCATGACAAGCTCTCACGGTCAACGAAGGAATAGACCTCCACCCGAGACACACCGATCAGACTTGGCAACCCGGTACAACAAGACAATTCGACAGGTTAAAACAAGACCAGCAACACCGCCCGAATGTGCCGAAAAATCCCGATAGGAGCTGCACATATCTCTTTCTCAGGGCACACTCAGATAAGCAATCTGTACAACTAAAACCAGCCCTCGAGTTTCCCCGAGGTGGCGCTGCAAGGGGCTCTAGTTTGGACCAACACTCAGAGGACCACTGGCCCGGGGGGGGGGGGTAAAATAAGATGACCGTTGAGTCTGCAGAACCCAAGGGAAGGAAAAAGGCTAGGCGGCAAATGGTAAAACCAAGGTTGGGCATTGCTGGAAAAGCTTTAATCAAGGCGAACTATCAAGGGGTTCCCATTATAACCCAACCGCGTAAGGAACGCAAAAATCCGGGAACATAACACCGATATGACGGAAACTAGGGCGGTAAGAGTGGAACAAAACACTAGGCGAGAGGCCGAGCCTTCCACCATTCACCAAGTATATAGATGCATTAAGATAACATAGCAATATAATGATATCCCAACAAGTAAACAAATGTTCCAACAAGGAACGCCTCCAATCTTCACCTGCAACTAGCAACGCTATAAGAGGGGCTGAGCAAAGCGGTAACATAGCCAATCAACGGTTTGCTAGGACATGGTGGGTTAGAGGTTCAACATGGAAATTGGGAGGCTGACAAGCAAATGGTATGCATCGTAGCATTGGCAAAGCGAGAGCGAGCAAACTAGCATAGCAAAGATAGTAGTGATTTCGAGGGTATGATCATCTTGCCTGCACAGTTGTCAGAGTTGACTGGATCCTCACAAGCAAACTCAAAGGGCTCCTCGGTAGCGAACTCGTCTCCCGGCTCTACCCAAACAAGACAAACAAGCAACAAGGATACAATCAACCACGTGCAAGACCAAGCAATATGATGAAATGATGATATGCTATATGGAATACGATGCGGAATGCAAAATGCAAGATATGACAGGAAATGCATGAACCTGGCCTCAACTTGGAATTTCAAGGGTTCCACTGGATAGAGGGGATGAAATCTCTTGAAAACGATATAAAGATCATTGGAATCGGAGTTACGGTTTGGAAATGGCAAGCATTTTAAGATATGACACCGGTCTGCGATTTACAGCAAGTAGGCATCTAAATGCAACGAAATGAACATGCTACAGCCACCAAACAAGACAACAAAATACATGGCAGGGATGCACACAAGATGCTTATCAAAAGACTAGCACTGAGTCACGGCCAATTCATCCATTATGAGGTTCAAACAAGCATGGCAAAAACGCAAATGCAAAACAGATTCCAGACTTAGTGAAATTAACACTAGTCTGAAATTTCAGATCACGAAGCCCTCTTCTGAGCAGCAAAACAATATGATACATGACCTGAACATGACAAGTAAGAACATGGAATGGAGCTACTCAACAAGCTTAACAAAATACCCAAAGTGACCTGGGGCCAAAAGGGTTCACAAAATATATTAACGGGCACACGAACATAGCTAAAACACAATCAGTTTTCAGACTCAGTGAAAACTGAGACATGCTGAAATATAACTCACGAAGGCATGTAAACGAGCTCGATGCACTCACCACGGTGCAAGTCACAGCAAGGCAAGCATACATCTATTAATAAGGCACAAAGTAAAATCTAGACATGGCAAGAACAATGGCATAGCATGCACGGATCAACTACAACAACGCCGGCAAAATCACAAACGAGTTGACGATCTGCCCAGATTCACCACGAAGCAAAAGTAGAGCTCGATTGACTCAAGCTATGGTGCTCCATAATTGCAAACAAATACATGGATGGATAGAGCATAACATGAATAACAAAAGTCCTTACTTATTATCCTCAAAAGAGGCACGGATCATTAGGAAACAAGATGAACATATGGCATCATGAACTAAAATATCCCAGACTTAGTGAAAACAACCAAGTCCCTGAAAACAGATTTACCGGGTGCCTCACTTTGCAAGCTTGCACAAGTCACCACACACATCCTAAAAATGCATGGGTTGCACCTCTGGAAAGAAGACAAAATGCTTAACAAAACATATGAAGGACTCACAGGCATAGCATGCACACAATAATCATGGCAAAAATGACAAAAGTCTAAGATGAACTAGCAGATCTGACAATTAACTCACGAAGCATCCTTCTAACAGCATTTAGGGCATCAAGATGAACTCAAATGAAAATGACGCAATGGAATGAAATGATGTACTTGTCGAGACGAAGATTTTCACATATCATATGTACAAAACGGAGCTACGGATGCAAAGTTACGGGCGGTCAAAGTAGGCATAAAAATCTGGAATGAGAGGGAAAAAGTCAACCGAGGAGAAGTTTGGATCTAGATCTGGCGCGTTTCCCGAGGAGTTCGCCGGAGTTGAGCTCGAGCTGGACGGAGTTGGAGCCCACGGGGAGAGGCCGGGGCGGCGTGGTGCGGCGAGGGGGAGGCCGGGGCGTGGTGCGGCGGCGCCGGCGGGCGCGGACGGCGGCGGTGGCCCGCCGGAGCGGCGCGGGCGGCGATGGTGCGGCGAGGGGGCGAGGCGGCGGCCGGTCACCAGAGTTGGCATGGCGGCGGGGCGGCCGGGCTCGAAGACGAAGGCGGCGGGGCGCGGGTGCTGGGCGGCGGCGGCTCCGGGCCGGGAGGGCCCCGCACGGGCCTGCGGGCCGGCGGCGATGTGGGCACCGCCCGGGGACAGATGGCAGGACGGGAGTGGCTGGGCGCGACGGGGCGGACGTTGTCCGGTCCGCACCGGACACGTCCGTCGGCGGCAGATCTGAATCTTTTTTTTTAGGGTTTGGACGGGGGAGACGAGATCCGAAAAATGGAGGAGGTATATACAGGCATAGAGGGAGCTAGGAGACTCCAAATGAGGTGCGGTTTTCGGCCACGGATCGTGAACGAACGCTCTAGGACATGGAGCAGAGTTTGGTGGGTTTTGGGTCAAATTGGAGGGGTGTTGGGCTGCAACACACACGAGGCCTTTTCGGTCCCTCGGTTAACCGTTGGAGTATCAAACGAAGTCCAAATGATACGAAACTTGACAGGCGGTCTACCTGTAATAAACCAAGGCCGCATGACAAGTCTCGGTCCAATCCGGAAATGTTTAATCCCCACACACGAAAGAAAGCTAGAAATGACCACCGGAGGAGAACGAAGCGCCGGAATGCAAAACGGGCAACGGGGAAAATGCTCGGATGCATGAGACGAACACGTATGCAAATGCAATGCACATGATGACATGATATGAGATGCAAGAAAACAAAAACAACACACGGAGACAAAGACCCGAACCCGAGAAATAAATATAACTTAACTCCGGAAACGGCAAGAGTTGGAGTACAAATTGGGAAAGTCGTATCTGGGGCGTTACAACACTCCACCACTACGAAAAGATCTCGTCCCGAGATCTAGGACTGAAAGAACTCCGGGTACTCAGAACGGAGGTGATCCTCGCGTTCCCAGGTAGCTTCACGGTCGGAATGGTGAGACCACTTGACTTTGAGAAATTTGATTGACTTGTTGCGAGTCTTGCGTTCAGTCTCTTCAAGAATAGCAACTGGGTGCTCACGATAAGAGAGATCTTCTTGGAGCTCAATGTCCTCGAAGTTGACGGTGCGGTCAGGAGTCTTGAAGCACTTTCGAAGCTGAGAGACGTGGAACACATCATGAACATTTGCAAAGTTTTAAGGAAGTTCGAGTTGATAGGCGAGGTCGCCTCTCTTGCTGACAATCTTGAAAGGTCCCACGTATCTAGGGGCAAGCTTCCCTTTGATACCGAAGCGACGAGTACCTTTCATGGGAGAGACGCGGAGGTAAACATGATCTCCGATCTCGAAAGCCAAATCATGGTGCTTACTATCATAGTAGCTCTTCTGGCGGGATTGGGATGCTTTAAGGTTATCACGAATGACTTTGCACATTTCTTCTGCTTCTGTGATTAAGTCATTACCCAGCAGCTGACGTTCACCAGTTTCAGACTAGTTGAGAGGGGTACGGCACTTCCTGCCATACAAAATTTCAAAAGGGGCCTTGCCCGAACTTGCTTGAAAACTGTTGTTGTACGAGAATTCAGCATAAGGAAGACAATCCTCCCACTTCATGCCGAAGGAGATCACACAAGCCCTGAGCATATCTTCAAGAATCTGGTTGACACGCTCGACTTGACCGCTTGTTTGAGGATGGAAAGCAGTGCTGAAGAGGATGTTGGTGCCCATGGCCTTCTGAAAAGAATCCCAAAACTTTGAGGTAAAGATGCTGCCACGGTCTGAAGACATCACTTGAGGAATACCGTGCAGAGAGACAATGCGAGAGGTATAGAGTTCCGCCAATTGAGCTGCAGTGATCGACTCCTTGATAGGCAGAAAATGAGCCACTTTGGTGAGCTTATCGATGACAACAAATATAGCATCATTGCCACGCTTGGACTTTGGAAGCCCAGTCACGAAGTCCATTTCAATGTGGTCAAACTTCCATTCTGGAATGGCAAGAGGTTGGAGGAGGCCAGCTGGCCTTTGGTGTTCTGCCTTCACTCTTCTGCAGACATCACATTCATTCACGAATTGAGCGATCTCGCGCTTCATTCGAGTCCACCAATAAGCTTGCTTGAGGTCCTGATACATCTTCGTGCTCCCAGGGTGGATGGAGAGGAGAGAATTGTGAGCTTCGTTCATGATCACTTTACGAAGTTCACCTTTGGGCACAACAATACGATCCTCGAAGAAGAGAGTGTCCTTGTCATCAAGGCGGTAGCACTTGTACTTGGACTAACTCTTGGCAATCCCAAAACTTCACCTTTTTCACCATAGCATCAAGAAGTTGGGCTTGGCGAATCTGGTCTTCTAAGGTAGGAGAGATTTGAAGGTTGGCGAGGAAACCTTGAGGAACAACTTGCAGATTAAGCTTGCGGAAAGCTTCACAAAGCTCGGGTTGATAAGGCTTGAGAATCAGACTGTTGCAATAGGCCTTTCTGCTCAAAGCGTCAGCAATCACATTGGCCTTGCCTGGAGTATACTCAAAACTCGGATTATACTCTTGAATCATTTCGACCCATCGAGTTTGCCTTAGGTTGAGATTAGGCTGAGTGAAGATGTACTTGAGACTCTTGTGATCAGTGAAAATGTCCACTTTTCTTCCCAATAGAAGATGTCTCCAAGTCAAAAGAGCATGCACAACTGCCGCCAACTCGAGATCATGAGTGGGGTAGTTCTTCTCATTAGGCTTCAACTGGCGAGATGTATAAGCAACAACTTTCTTCTCTTGCATCAATACTGTGCCAAGACCTTGGAGAGAGGCATCACAAAAGACCTCGTACGGCTTGGATTCATCAGGCGGAGTCAGAACTGGAGCAGTGATCAACTTCTCTTTCAAAGTGTTGAAAGCAATATCACACTCTGGAGACCAAACATACTTGACGTGCTTCTGAAGAAGATTTGAGAGAGGCTTCGCGATCTTGGAAAAGTTTTCAACGAATCTTCGGCAATAGCTTGCGAGACCGAGAAAACTGCGGAGTTGCTTCACGTTCTGAGGAGGTTCCCAATTCACAATTGCGGATACCTTCTCGGGATTCACAGAAATGCCCTTGGCAGAGATGATATGACCAAGATAAAGAACCTCATCGAGCCAAAATTCACACTTGGAGAACTTGGCATAGAACTGATGTTCCCTGAGTTTATCAAGAACCAAACGCAAGTGCTTGGCATGATCTTCCTTGTTCTTCGAGAAAACCAGAATGTCATCGAGATAGACCAAAACGAAGTCATTGGTGTAGGCGTTGAAGATGAAGTTCATCATGCGAGAGAACGTCGGAGGAGCGTTGGCGAGGCCAAAAGACATGACTGTGTATTCATATGAACCAAAGCTTGTTCTGAATGCTGTCTTGGGAATATCTTCTTCACGAATGCGAATCTGGTGATAACCCATACGGAGATCAAGCTTGGAGAATACTTGAGCACCTTTGAGTTGTTCGAACAGCTCATTGATGTTGGGAAGTGGGTATTTGTTCTTGATGGTCTTCTTGTTCACCGGACGGTAATCAACACAAAGTCGGTCCGTTCCATCCTTCTTCTTCACAAAAAGAACACCACAACCCCACGGAGAAGTACTAGGCCGGATGAGACCCATTCTTTCTTGCTCATCAAGTTGCTTCTTCAGCTCCTTCAACTCTTCAGGTCCGAGCTTGTAAGGACGTTTGCACACAGGTTCCGTGCCAGGCTCAAGTTCAATAACGAATTCAACTGGCCGGTGCGGAGGCATTCCTGGGAGCTCTTCTGGAAAGACGTCTTGATATTCGCAAACGACTGGAATTTGAGAGATGGCATCCAATTCACCCTTCTCATTGAGAGAAAACAGACGAATGGTATTATCCCGAGCGGCAAAGACAATTACATCCTCAGACGAATGAGTCAATTGAATCTGCCTGGCTGCACAATCAAGTTGAGCCTTGTGCTTAGAAAGCCAATCCATCCCGAGAATAAGATCAATATCCGAGTCACCAAGAACATTTGGAGAGGACAAGAACTTATAGTCACCCAAAGTGATAGCAACATCTGGAACGCATACTCGAGATGTCATTTGACGGGCCGGAGAGACAATAGCCAACGGCTTCGGCAACACTTGAGTAACAAAATCATGCTTAGATGCAAAAGTTCTGGACATGAAACAATGCGATGCACCAGTGTCAAAAAGAACTTTTGCAGGAATATCATTAACAGGAAGGTTACCCATGATCACATCTGACGAGTCCTCTGCCTGAGCTGCATTCATTAAATTCACCTTGGCATGCTTGGGGTTATGCTTGACCACAGCTGTACTTGCCGATCTGACAGGAGGAGGAGGAAGACGCCTCTAGTTGAAACACTTGTTGGCATAGTGACCCTTCTGTTGGCACTTGTTGCACGTGACCTCTGAAATCGGACGGTGATACGGAGCACTCGATCTTGGAGCTTGATATGAAGTCTCTTTCTGAAAGCCTGGGTTGGGTGGGTGGGAAGAACCACTGCCACCTTTGCTCTTCTGCTGAAACGGCTGACGGAACGGAGGAGGAGGAAGCCAAAACTTCTGCTGCTTGGCCACTTGAGTAGAGGAAGAAGGAGTAACATCTCTGACTCGCTTCCTGGAAGCATCACACCTCAACTGAGCAGCCTCTTGCTTCAGTGCCATGTTGTAGAACTCATCGTATCTCAAGGGCTCGAAGAGGACAAGAGCGAGCTGAATATCTTCTCTGAGTCCACCCCTGAACTGGTATATCAAGCTCTTCTCATCAGGCACGTCCTGCTTGGCAAAGCGGGCAAGCTTCTGGAACAATTTGTTGTAGTCATAGACAGACAAAGATCCTTGCTTCAGATTGCGGAATTCCTCACGCTTGCTTTCAACCACTCTCTGCGGAATGTGATGAGCTCGAAAATCTCGACGGAAATCATCCCAAGTGATAACACGTCCACCTCTGGAATCCTTGTACTGCTGGAACCATTCTGCTGCCTGATCTTTGAGTTGGAAGGAAGCGAACTTCACAAAGTCCTCAGGCCTGACGTTACTGCACTCGAAATGCTTACACAGATCCACAAGCCAATCGTCAGCATCGGTTGCCTCAACACAATTGCTGAAAGTCTTTGGCCCATTATCAAGGAACTGGTTGAGTGTAGCAAAGTGATTCTAATTGCTGCCTTGATTCCCTTGACTGCCTTGATTGCGCTCTTGGAGAATTTGCATGATCAGCTGAGTGTTTGCATTGGTTGCGGCCATCACAGCTTGCCATGCCTCTGGAGGAGGTGGAGGTGGTGGCGGATCAGGATTTAGAGTCGTGCGCGTTGGAGGAGCCATCCTGAAGAGGTTGACCACCATTAGCACATAGACAGATAAATATTGAAGCTGAATCCAATGGAATGAAAATTGCAACATATAGTCTTTACATCCGAACAAAATGAACGAATGCATTCCTCTTCAAATGGTCACATATCCATAAATTGAGAAGACACGTAGAATTAAGGTAGAGAAATAAATCTACAAGGTACGGATCAAGAACAAATAATCGGTAAGAAATCCCAATCTCAAACCAATATCCGTGGAAGAAGAACTAGAGCTACTAGAATTCCCACCTATGAAACTCCCGAGCCTTTCCGGTTATGCAATCAGGTGTTGAGGATACAGGGGAAGCATAATATCTCACCCAAACTAGCAAATCCTACATCCAGCTGTATCCATCCTTCAACACATAACCAGGAAAACTTCGGAAACCATCTACCTCAACCTTCGAAAAGCATCCGTTATACAAGTTATGGCGATACTCCCGAACTCCCGCCCCAGTACTGGGTGGCGTCGAGGTTATCTCACCAACGAACTGCATAAAAGAGATTTTCGATGTCGGCGAACATATCTCAAGTATTTCAGAATTGCAACGATAAAATTATGATGACAACACCTCAGAGCTCAATTCCCCGGGACACTTCCACTAAACCCCTGACAGGAGGCACCAAGACAGTATTCTCATCATAAGCCATCGGAACAAATCCAAGATACTCGCGTGATCCTAAAATTTTTTTTTAGTGAAATTTGAGAAGAGAAGAGTCAAAACTCTACGTCAGGATGCCTTACCAGAGCGATGAGGAGACTGGGAAGTAAAAAGAATTCCTAAACTCTCCGATATATAATTCCTAAGGACTCAAAACATTTTTCTAGACACAACTCGGCTGCTAAGACGATCAAGAAATGGGGCTCCTAAGGTCGGGGAAGGCTCTGATTACCAACTTGTAACACCCTCGATGCGGCTATAGCTCCCACGTGTCGAGGCACGACTTAGAGACATAACCGCATTGAAAGCAATGTCGCAAGTCAGGCAATCATTACAACATCCCATGTAATATATAACAAAAGGGGGAAGAACATAGTTGGCTTACACTCGCCACGTCACGTCAAAGTACATAAATAACATCCATCATACAAGCACTCATGGCCCGACTACGGCGCCAAAATAGAAGAGAACCCAACATGCGACAAGGCCCTGAATCAAACCCCAACTAGGCACCACTACTGATCATCGGGAAAGGAAACATAATAACGCTGAGAGTCCTCGTCGAACTCCCACTTGAGCTCGTACTCGTCACCTGGAGCGAAATCACCTGGACCCGCATCTGGAGTTATAGTATCTGTGAGCCACAGGGACTCAGCAATCTCGCACCCTCGCGATCAAGACTATTTAAGCTTATAGGAATGGATAAGGCAAATATATGTGGAGCTGCAGCAAGCGACTAGCATATGTGTGGCTAACTTATACGCAAAAGAGAGCGAGAAGAGGAGGCAAAGCACGAGCGAGAATCTAGAAGGACAACCTGCGCAAACATAACTCCAACACCGTGTCCACTTCCCGGACTCCGCCGAGAATAGGCCATCACGGTAACACACACAGTTGATTCATTTTAATTAATTAAGGTTTGAGTTATCTACAACCGGACATTAACAAATTCCCATCTGCCCATAACCGCGGGCACGGCTTTCGAAAGTTCAATCCCTGCAGGGGAGTCCCAACTTAGCCCATGACAAGCTCTCACGGTCAACGAAGGAATAGACCTCCACCCGAGACACACCAATCAGACTCGGCAACCCGGTACAACAAGACAATTCGACAGGTTAAAACAAGACCAGCAACACCGCCCGAATGTGCCGACAAATCCCGATAGGAGCTGCACATATCTCTTTCTCAGGGCACACTCAGATAAGCAATCCGTACAACTAAAACCAGCCCTCGAGTTTCCCCGAGGTGGCGCTGCAAGGGGCTCTAGTTTGGACCAACACTCAGAGGAGCACTGGACCGGGGGGGGGGGGTAAAATAAGATGACCCTTGAGTCTGCAGAACCCAAGGGAAGGAAAAAGGCTAGGCGGCAAATGGTAAAACCAAGGTTGGGCATTGCTGGAAAAGCTTTAATCAAGGCGAACTATCGAGGGGTTCCCATTATAACCCAACCGCGTAAGGAACGCAAAAATCCGGGAACATAACACCGATATGACGGAAACTAGGGCGGTAAGAGTGGAACAAAACACTAGGCGAGAGGCCGAGCCTTCCACCATTCACCAAGTATATAGATGCATTAAGATAACATAGCAATATAATGATATCCCAACAAGTAAACAAATGTTCCAACAAGGAACGCCTCCAATCTTCACCTGCAAGTAGCAACGCTATAAGAGGGGCTGAGCAAAGCGGTAACATAGCCAATCAACGGTTTGCTAGGACATGGTTGGTTAGAGGTTCAACATGGCAATTGGGAGGCTGACAAGAAAATGGTAGGCATCGTAGCATTGGCAAAGTAAGAGCGAGCAAACTAGCATAGCAAAGATAGTAGTGATTTCGAGGGTATGACCATCTTGCCTGCACGGTTGTCAGAGTTGACTGGATCCTCCCAAGCAAACTCAACGGGCTCCTCGGTAGCGAACTCATCTCCCGGCTCTACCCAAACAAGACAAACAAGCAACAAGGATAGAATCAACCACATGCAAGACCAAGCAATATGATGAAATGATGATATGCTATATGGAATGCGATGCGGAATGCAAAATGCAAGATATGACAGGAAATGCATGAACCTGGCCTCAACTTGGAATTTCAAGGGTGCCACTGGATAGAGGGGATGAAATCGCTTGAAAAAAATATAAAGATCATTGGAATCGGAGTTACGGTTTGGAAATGGCAAGCGTTTTAAGTTATGACACCGGTCTGCGATTTACAGCAAGTAGGCATCTAAATGCAACGAAATGAACATGCTACAGCCACCAAACAAGACAACAAAATACATGGCAGGGATGCACACAAGATTCTTATCAAAATACTAGCACTGAGTCACGGCCAGTTCATCCATTATGAGGTTCAAACAAGCATGGCAAAAACGCAAATGCAAAACAGATTCCAGACTTGGTGAAATTAACACTAGCCTGAAATTTCAGATCACGAAGCCCTCTTCGGAGCAGCAAAACAATATGATACATGACCTGAACATGACAAGTAAGAACATGGCCTGGAGCTACTCAACAAGCTTAACAAAAGACCCAAAGTGACCTGGGGCCAAAAGGGTTCACAAAATATATTAACGGGCACACGAACATAGCTAAAACACAATCAGTTTTCAGACTCAGTGAAAACTGAGACATGCTGAAATATAACTCACGAAGGCATGTAAACGAGCTCGATGCACTCACCACGGTGCAAGTCACAGCAAGGAAAGCATACATCTATTAATAAGGCACAAAGTACAAGCTATACATGGCAAGAACAATGGCATAGCATGCACGGATCAACTACAACAATGCCGGCAAAATCGCAAACGAGTTGACGATCTGCCCAGATTCACCACGAAGCAAAAGTAGAGCTCGATTGACTCAAGCAATGGATCTACATAATTGCAAACAAAGACATGTATGGATAGATCGTAACATGAATAACAAAAGTCCCTTACTGATCATCCTCAAAAGAGGCACGGATCATTAGGAAACAAGATGAACATATGGCATCATGAACTAAAATATCCCAGACTTAGTGAAAACAACTAAGTCCCTGAAAACAGATTTACCGGGTGCCTCACTTCGCTAGCTTGCACAAGTCACCACACACATCCTAAAAATGCATGGGTTGCACCCCTGGAAAGAAGACAAAATGCTTAACAAAACATATGAAGGACTCACAGGCATAGCATGCACACAATAATCATGGCAAAAATGACAAAAGTCTAAGATGAACTAGCAGATCTGACAATTAACTCACGAAGCGTCCTTCTAACAGCATTTAGTGCATCAAGATGAACTCAAATGAAAATTATGCAATCTAATGAAATGATGTACTCGTCGAGGCGAAGATTTTGATATATCGTATGTCCAAAACGGATCTACGGATGCAAAGTTACGGGCGGTCAAAGTAGGCATAAAAATCTGGAATGAGAGGGAAAAAGTCAACCAAGGAGAAGTTTGGATCTAGATCTGGCGCATTTCCCGAGGAGTTCGCCGGAGTTGAGCTCGAGCTGGCCGGAGTTGGAGCCCGCGGGGAGAGGCCGGGGCGGCGTGGTGCGGCGAGGGGGAGGCCGGGGCGTGGTGCGGCGGCGCCGGCGGGCGCGGACGACGGCGGTGGCCCGCCGGAGCGGCGCGGGCGGCGATGGTGCGGCGAGGGGGCGAGGCGGCGGCCGGTCATCGGAGTTGGCACGGCGGCGGGGCGGCCGGGCTTGAAGACGAAGGCGGCGGGGCACGGGTGCTGGGCGGCGGCGGCTCCGGGCCGGGAGGGCCCCGCACGGGCCTGCGGGCCGGCGGCGATGTGGGCACCGCCCGGGGACAGATGGCAGGACGGGAGTGGCTGGGCGCGACGGGGCGGACGTTGTCTGGTCCGCATTGGACACGTCCGTCGGCGGCAGATCTGAATCTTTTTTTTTAGGGTTTGGACGGGGGAGACGAGATCCGAAATATGGAGGGGTATATATACGCATAGAGGGAGCTAGGAGACTCCAAATGAGGTGCGGTTTTCGGCCACGCGATCGTGATCGAACGCTCTAGGACATGGAGCAGAGTTTGGTGGGTTTTGGGTCAAATTGGAGGGGTGTTGGGTTTCAACACACACGAGGCCTTTTCGGTCCCTCAGTTAACCGTTGGAGTATCAAACGAAGTCCAAATGATACGAAACTTGACAGGCGGTCTACCGGTAGTAAACCAAGGCCGCATGACAAGTCTCGGTCCAATCCGGAAATGTTTAATCCCCACACACGAAAGAAAGCTAGAAATGACCACCGGAGGAGAACTAAGCGCCGGAATGCAAAACGGGCAACGGGGAAAATGCTCGGATGCATGAGACGAACACGTATGCAAATGCAATGCACATGATGACATGATATGAGATGCAAGAAAACAAAAACAACACACGGAGACAAAGACCCGAACCCGAGAAATAAATATAACTTAATGCCGGAAACGGCAAGAGTTGGAGTACAAATTGGGAAAGTCGTATCTGGGGCGTTACAACGCGTCGGCGTTCCACTCCTCGCCGCGACGCGTCGAGGTGGACGCGTCGGGGTTCCAATCTCGCCAGCACGCGCGCCGGAGGACGCGTCGGCTCCCCACTACGAGGAGAACGCAGCGCCGCTCGCCGAGCCCCCCAGCCTTGAGGAGCTTTGGAAAGAAATGGATGTCGCCTTGTAGGAGGCTTTGCCTCCAGCAGAGCGCGCCAAAATAGAGGCGGAGAAGAAGGACGAGGAAGAGAAGCGCACCGCGGAACAAGCTGCCTGGGAGGCCTATGTCGCGTCCGAGAGAGTTAGGCAATTGGCTCTTTGGCAGAAGGCTCGTGCCAGGGCCGTGAGGGTGGCGGAGGATGCCCGTGCCGATGCCCTGAGTGCAGTGGGGCCCAAGCGCCTAATCTATGCTTGGCAGTACGTGGACTGGGTGCACACTTCCAGCGAGGAGGAGTACTTGTTGGCGCCGGATCACCACACCAGTGAGATCGCACTCGCCCGCCGGCAAGCCGCCAATCAGCACCTCGCGAGTTGCAAGGATAAGGAAGAGGCGTTGTGTCGGCACACTGGGAAACGGCCGCGCACCAGGGCACTCGTGGCATGCCACAAGCGGTCCTGCGAGCGCCGTGGCTTTTAGGAGGAGTATAATTTTTGTTTTGTAAGGCGATCTCATTAGTTTTGGGACGCAAATGATAAATCCTGAACGTTCAGGAATTTTTAGCGTCCTTAATTAAGTATGTTAAAGGGAATGTTTGGAAACCTTGTGTATTCGTACGTATTTTGCAAGTACATGCATATAGCACAAACTTTACTATATACTATTGAAGGAAAAGAATTTTATGAGACCAGGTCTCACGCGAGACCCATCCTGATGGATGACACGTGGCATTCACAAATCACAAAGCATCCCCCACCCCTCACTTAAAAGCCACGTGTCATCCACCAGGACGGGTCTCACCTGCTAACCGTGAGACCTGGTCTCATATACAAGTAATTTTTTCCACTATCGCACTACACATCTCTCTCGATATATGCTTGCAGACTATGCTACTCCCTCCGTCCAGGTCAATAAGTCATCTTCGGTTGTGCACCGTGACCAAGAAGGAGGGAAGACTTATACACCTAGACGGAGGGAGTACTACTATTACTTATGTACGTGCAAATGCACGTTTTAACATTATGATGTGGTTTTTGTAAAAGTAGAAAAACAACACTAGTCAAGCTTGTGAAACAATTCAATGCAAAACAAATGCAAAAATGCTCATTTGATTGTTTACTTTTAGCTTCCTTCTCTGTGGTTATTTCTTTGTCGCACTTTGTACAGAGTATCTCACTGGTTGGAAAGGCATGCAAATTCCCAAACCGCTTCCTACACCCTATGTCTCACTGGTTGCCGGCGTTGACGTTGTCGCCCATGTCATCGAGGATGAGGTTGCCGAGGTCGGGGAAGAAGTTGTCATTCGCAACTAATCATGTGGACTAGCATAGTAGTAGGATACAGAGTAGAAACATGAAATTTACCACGATTTTGAACAGGAAGGACAGAAACACATACGGTGCAACGGGAGCAGCACCGTTGGCGTTGAGGTTCTCGCCCATGTCCAAACACCACGTAGACACGGTCTTTGAGCACGGTTCGTAGTCGTTCCACGCTCGGGCATTGAAGTTTGTAACTATTTTAGATTAGGATATACTACTCCTCTGGTGCTAGTAGTAGAGCAGAGTCCTACTCTACTACTCTACTCAAGCAAGTTAGGGCATAGCATTGTAGGGAGTACCAGTACTGTGATCACTCAAGCAAGTTGTCTGGCATCGACATGACCCTACGTTGCTGGTATGTGTTTCGTAAGTCAAGCGGCATGCTGTAGTCATCATCACCTGTCCACTTCCCGCGGCACATATTCACTTCTCCATCTTTGTCCGCACATAATCTCGTCCAATCTTCCATCCCCGCTAAGGCGCCTCCCCCCCTCGTCCGAAACCCAAGCACTAACAATGGCAGAACCGAGCAGCGTCCGCCGAAAGAGTGGCTGGAATTCGCTCCCCACAGAGGTAATCAAGCTCATTGTTTCACGTATGGACAATCTCAGTACCATGCCGCTCGCCGCGTGCTCGTTGGGGCTGTACCGTTTACTCAAAGCCCTTAGGCCGGAGCTTTTTAAGCCAGCTCCTTGCTTGCTGATGCCGCCTGATCTTCAGAAACGGCGTGTCAGGTAGCATAACGATCGTAGGGTGGCGAGCATCAACCCCCTTGACTGCGATCCGATCCCCGTCAGCCTCAACTACATTAACTGTATGTACTGGGTCGGCATGAACACGTCTGGGATGATGCTCGTCGACGGTCACGGCAGCTGGATGCTTGTGGAGGTCTACACCCGGCGATTGATCCCCCTTCCTTCGAAATACAAAGTTTGATTTGCTCAAGGTTGTAATCTGCCAAGTGCCCACAAGATCTGTGAATTATAAAGACTTCAGGCTAATTGCATTCTTCAACCGCGGTCTCGCCTATCTGACAGGTCACAGCGGTAAGTGGATAAATCTGCACGTCCATCGCAGGATCATACATCCTCCATGGTTCTCTGATGCCATTGAACACAAGGGCTTCATTTACGCTGTCGACTCCTTCTATGGCTGGACGTATTGCTGGCCTACTCCAGTCATTGCTACAAACGACTGTTACAGCATTATGTTACTTTCCTATGATATCATGATGGCTTGCTTATATTACTGTCAACATTTGCTGAAAAAATATTCATGCTCATAACACGCTATTCTTAAGATTGACTAAACCAAGAGCCCTTTTTTATTTGACTCCAACTTGATATGATGTTGTAGCCGCCTGGTGTCCCTACCCTTCCTAATCCCAGAACCTTTCAAAGAAAAGCGGCATGGCAGTTGCAGGTGGTTCCTGGCTCGATCAGACGACAGCGAAAGATTGATGATCGTTCGCACGTACCGGACATGTTGTTTCGCGGAATACAATCACAATCACTGCAAGGTCTTTGAGTAGTATCCTAGCTTCTCTGGGCCTTCAGGAATTTTTGACAGGAGGCTGGTAAGTAGCCTTGGTACACGCTCTCTGTTTGTTGGACTGAATTATCCGATTAACCAGGAGATAACCGACGGCAAGGATCATGATGGCAGCGCGGTCTCGTTCATCAGGCAAAACTGTGTGTACACAACGTACCATGCGTCTCTGCATGCACCATACCCTGATATGTGCCGCCATGCTCTGCAGCCCAAAGTAGGAGAGAGGGTCACAAGTATCAGACTTTGACCTACTGACTGGAGTTTCCCCCGTCAAGAACCCATCTGGTTCAAGCTATCAGCCAATCTCCACAGCTTAATAAATAGTAACGTCTAACTGAGCCAGTTAGTTAGATGCATACACTTGTTCTTTTTGGTAGCCCTTTTGTTATGATGGCTGATGTTTGGTTTGGAAGAGAGAACTGCGTCTTCACTCTTCTGGCCTGCTTACTGCTTCTGTTGCACCCCCAACCCTGGTTGCTGCTGCTGCTGTTTTCAATGTACAATCAGTAGTATATTTCGTCTGTTGGTTGAATAAATGTGTTGTTAGAACGACAAACACAATGTTTTGGAAGTCCTTGCACGGTTCGATCCTTTAGTGCCCCGTACCATATGTAGCGCATACTATTTATCGTACGAAACACATTTTTGTTGAAACTCGGTACACATTTTCCACTTGTTGATAACATGCAGCCCACTGATGAAGACCCAATAAAGAAGCCCATAATTAACTGGAAGGGAGGCTCTCACATGAATCCGGCCTAGGTACATGCTCATGGTCCCCTAAACATAAATAAGTAAATAAATAAATAAAGCTAAATGCTCATGCACCAGTTCTTTGGGAAAATAAGTAGCCCAGTATTTCTTTTTGAAGAATACCCAAGCTAGGCCTATTTGTTTTATCCGAATTACTGGGCAGCAAATATTTCAAGACGAGGAGGGATGCATTCTTGCATGGCTTAAGAGTATGGTCAATGTCTGTTAAAAGTAATATCAAAAGGGGTTGAAAATTCCAAAAAATTTATAGCAAATGGGATATAAGTTTCTTTTTTTGTTTTTGTTATTCACTGATATCTTATACGTATTTCATTGGATTTAACATGACATAGTACTAATTTATTTTTAAATTTGTTTTGGTATGGCTATTAATTTTTGGATTAAGAATATTTCGTTCCCGAGCAAAAATTTGTGAATTTTCAAAACTTCCCACATATTTAGTTAATTTTTTGACCCTGGTACTGACCAGAAAATGGCCAGCACTTCTAAAAATGGAGAACGGGCTGCAATAAATTCCGTATGAATTAGAAAATGAGTAAAAATTATAAAAATAATAGAAAATGGGCTGTACACGCCACAAATTTCGAGGCTGACTTGTTTACGCAAGGCTTTGTCAGTGAACACACGATTCTAGCAGCAGTTAGTGTTGGATGTCCATCCAACGGCCGACGTGCTTCTTTAATCTCTGATCTTCCTGCTCCAGCCGCCTAAACTAGCGCCGGCGGGACCGCCTGCTCCCTCCTCTTGTGGCTCGCTATGATGCCGCGCAGGCTTCCCCGGCCCACCCTACTCCCTCCGCTAGCCTGGCTGCACGCAATCAACTGCCTCCTTATTACGTGAAAAAAATGATTCTTCCCACTGACATCTGGGGCGCACCGGTTGGGAGGCTGACCTGTGGGCCTACTAAGTTGACGCGTACGCAGGGCTTGTCAACTTAGTCAACAAACGATTCTAGCAGCAGTAATCGTTGGATTTGAATCGAACGGTCATGCTGCTTCTTCAATCGCTGCGCTTCTTGCAACAGCCGCCCAAACCAGTGCTGGGGAGACCGCCTGCTCCTGCCTCGAGTGGCCGGCGGTGCTGCCGATAAGGCCTCATCGCCCCCTACTACTCCCACCGCTAGCCAGGCCCTGCGGCGACGGCAGCCTCACACTGCAGCAGAACCAGTGAACCCTCGTACTCCTCTCCACGTGGGCATCCACTGCCGCATCTTCCCCGGCTCCGCGTCGTCCCCTTCCTAGGCCTCGCCATCGTCCACCACCTTGGTGCTCTCGGCACGGCGTGGTCCACGACATTCCATCGGAAGAGTACTGCATGTGGAGAGGCTGACAGCTGGGTCCACGGCCACAACCCAGTTTTTTGTGATTTGCCAAGTAAGTCGCTTTGTCAGGCCTGTTGGGCTGCAAATCTTTCAAGACGAGGAGAGCTTTCATTCGGCTGGCCAAGAAAATGGCCCATCAGTAATGAGAAATGGGATGTACATTTTTAAAACACATCAAACCGCAATTAGTTTCAAATATCTTTTATTCATTTCGAGATTTGAAATTACATAAATTTTTATGCGTGGAGAATTTGTTTGATTTTATATTTATAAACATTTATTTTTAAAATCAGTTTGAATGTGAGTCGAATTCGGAATTAAAAACAGTTCGGACCGCACCAAAATATGCAGAATTTCGTATAATTTTTTAACCGTGGCCACAATATGGGCTGTAATGCTAACAAAAAGAATATGGGCTCCAAAAAAACCTTAATAATTAGCAAATGGGCTGTAAATTATTAGAAATAATGGCAGATGGGCTGTATGCTGTTTTCCATAGATTTGAGGCTTTCCTAAAAAAAGGTTGACGCACAAGCAGTGACTGTTGGATGGCCATCCAACGGCCGTCGTGCTTCTTCAATCTCTGCTCCACGTGGGAAGCAACTGCCGAGTCTTCCCTGCCTCCGTGTCGTTCCCTTCCTAGGCCTCGCCGTCGTCCACTGCCCTGGTGCTCTCGGCGCGGCCTGGTCAACGTGGTCAACGACCGACATGCACCTGAAGTGTACTGTACGTGGAAAGGCTGATAGCTGGGTCCACAGTCGCACGCAAGTTAATGCCTCCTTATTACGCGCAAAATAATGATTCCTACACTTGACATTAGGGACCCACCGAAAGGGCCTCTGTATTTCAGGAAAAAAACGTTACCGCCGCTGACAGCTCGGACCCACCAGCTATATCTTTGCACGCAAGGAAGTACCTCCTTATTACGCTAAAAAAATGAATACCCGCTGCTAGCTGGGACCCACCTTTGTGGGAGGCTGACTTGTGGGCCTACAAAGTTGATGGGGACGGAGGGCTTTGTCAACTTAGTCAATATGCACGATTCTAGCTCCAGTGACCGTACGATGTCCATCCAACGGCCGTAGTGCTTCTTCAACCTCTGGTCTTCTTGCTCCAGCCGCCCAAACCAGCGCCGGTCGTGCCTCGTGCTCCTGCCTCCCGTGGCCGGATGCGATGCGGCGGAGGCCTCACCGCCCCCTACTACTCCCACCGCTAGCCAGGACATCCCTCTACTCACCCACACCCCCTATTATTCTGCGGCGATGGCAGCCACACACCGCAGCGTACCAGTGAACCCTCGTACTCCTCTATGCGTGGGCATCCACTGTCTCGTCTTCCCCGGCTCTGCGTCGTCCCTTTCCTAGGCCTCGCCGTCGTCCACCACCCTGGTGCTTGTCGGCGTTCTGGGAACGGGGGTCCCCAGACTTGCCTGCCTGCGGCCTGCGGCGTGGCTTAAAAGGGGGCCCAGCGTGGCCCATCTTAACGAACACAAACCCAAGACCCTCACGAGGGGCCAAGCCTCGCAGGGCGGACGACGAGGAGCTTCCTCAGGCACGGCCTCGTCAGGCTGGCTCACGAGGAGGCGGAGAGATCAAGGCGGGGTACCTCACGAGGTGCCCGTGACGCAAGCCATGACGACCGAGGGCGCCAGGCGGGTGCCAGCCCGCGCAGTGTCCTCCTTTCCTCTTTGGTGCAAGGGGGGCAAGCGCAGCCGCGGAGTACCGAGGCATCAGGCAAAGGTTGCCATTTCGGTGCAATGAGACCAAGACGAGGAGGACTACGAGAAGGAGGTCACCGTGGAGCCCAAGACGGCGTCATCACTAGAGCTTTGCGCAGGCGAAGACTACTTATGTCAGGATAGCTAGTACTAGCTGTCCCCCTTCAAATTAGCCCGCCATTGTTGGCTCCCTTCCCGCTCGATATTTGGGAAGAGGACCAGGGCCCCCACAAATAGGACCGGCCACCTGCTAGACAGGAGAGAGAGGACCGAGGGCAAAAAGAAAGAGAGAGAGAGAGAAGGGCGACTGAGCTCCTCCCAGCAGTTCATCGCCCCAGCCAAGAACAGACCGTCGCGAGGCTATTCTTCCTTGTATTGTTCATCATCATCAGCCCAAGAGGCAATCCACCACACCACACACTGGAGTAGGGTATTACACCACAACGGTGGCTCGAACCAGTATAAACCCTGTGTCTCTTGTGTTGTTCTTTCCTTAGTTTAGATCCTAGCAAGGCGGAGGGGTGCAGGTAGGTAGGAGACGAAAGCTCCGCGCGCACCCAAGTGTTCGAACCTCAAGGGTCTGCCGGAACCCGGAACCGACATTTGGCGCGCCAGGTAGGGGGCGCCGGGATTCGTCTTCCACCACCCCGTTCTCCTCCGACCATCACGCCCATGTCTGACGCTCGTCGGGCCCGCGCCGAGCGCCGGGCCACGCTCGCTTCCCGCGTCGCCCAGACGGCCCCTGTCGGCGGGCGCCCTCGCCGTTCCCCGTCACCTGCTGTCAACGCCGCCACTGGCCCGGCGGGGGACAAGCGGTGGCGGCAAGCATCGTCCCAGCATCTGTCCGTGCGGCAAGACGGCCGCACCGCATCTCCCTCGCTCACCCAGCTGGTTCTTCGTCCCGCGCGCTCCGCGCACCCATGGAGGCTCGAGCTGCACTCATCGCGGCGAACGAGCTCCTGCGCTACCGCCCCGTTGACGACGTCTACGAAGAATGGCTCGACCGCGTCGCCGAGCTCGTCCGCGCCGCAGGGGGCTCTCCTGCGCCGTCCGTTCCGCTGCCCCGCACCCCACCCTGCGCGGGCAATGAAGCTCCGGCGGCGCCCCGACCGCCTCCTCCTCAGGAAGGTGCCATGGATCCAAGGTGCGTGGCCCCTGGGCGGAACCCGCTCCGGCAGGCGCTAGCGCAGCAAGAGCAGAGCTGTCAAGAAGTCCCTCGCCCGCAAGAAGCTGCCCAGGCGCTCCCTGCTCCAGCACGTCGCGACCATGCTCCTGCTCCCGCGCGTCAAGACCCCGCGCTGCACCCAGCTGCAGCACGTGGGGACATGCAAGACCAAGCTCCCCGTCATCCAAGGCCTCCCGTGGCCACAGCAGGCTGCCGCACCTTCACCGCCGAGCTACGCAGCGTCGCGTGGCCGGGCAAGTTCAAGCCAGACTTGCCTCCTCGCTATGACGGCACGGCTGACCCTGCGGAGTTCCTCCAGCTCGACGAGCTGGGCATCGAAGCTGCCAATGGAGACGAGAAGGTTATGGCGAATTGGTTCCCCATGGCACTCAAGGACGGGGCCCGCACCTGGCTCCTGAACCTGGCTCCAGGCACAATCTCCTCCTGGGACGAGATGCGCACCCGCTTCATCGCCAACTTCCAAGGCACTCGTGACCGGCCACCCGTCATAAGCGACACGCGCCACATCAAGCAACAGCCTGGGGAGACCCTACAGAAGTACATCCAGCGCTTCAACAACGCGCGCCTCAAGATTCGCAAGGTGACCGAGGAGGCCATCATCTCGGCCTTCTCCAACGGCGTGCGCGACGTCAAGATGAAGGAGGAGCTGGCGATGCATGAAGACCTGTGCACCTCCTTGGAGCTGTTCAACCTGGCAACCAAGTGCGCCAGGGCCGAGGAAGGGCGTCTCTCCCTCCTCGAGCTGCCTGCCGCAGACCCAGAAGAGAAGAAGCCCAAGACCAAGGATGTGAAGCGCAAGTGGGCTACCGTGCTCGCGGCAGAACCAGACACCATGCGAGGCAGAGATCAGCCCGAACCTTCCGAGGGCGGCCGGTATTGTGTGTACCACGACCTCCACACCCACAACACCAATGAATGTCAAGAGCTCCAAGCCGTGCGAGAAGGAAGGATCGGCCGTCGCCCTGACCGCAGTGACCGGGGCTACGGCCGAGGAGGAGGAAGGAACACAGGACGCTAGGAAGACCGTGGCCCATGCCAAGGGTGGCGCGACAAACCTCGCGAGGATCTCTGGCAAGACCCGCCTCACGAGGGAGGCTGGAGGGATCAACCTCGCGAGGGGGACTGGAGGGATCAGCCTCCCGAGGATAGCCCGCAAGGCAACGCAGGCCTCCCACCGCTGCCGCCGCAGCCAAGAAGAAACGAAGACCGCCACCAGGACGAGGGGGCTAGGGGCTTCCAGGAGCCGCGCGTGATCGCCTGCATCATGGGCGGGGCACAAGCCCCAGCCTCTCAGCGCATCTTCAAGCAGTTCGCCCGCGAAGTGAACGCAGTCCTCCCCAGGCTCGAAGCCACGCGCCCTCTCAGGTGGTCGGCGTGCGCCATCACGTTCAGCTCGGCAGATCAGCTCAAGTGTGCGGCTACAGCCGGAGTCCTCCCGATGCTTTGTTCCCCAATCATCAGCAACATGGTGGTCACCAAGACCCTCATCGATGGCGGGGCAGGGCTCAACATCCTGTCCGTGGAAACATTCAACAACCTCCAAGTGCCCTACAGCCAGCTTCAGCCAACCAAGCCTTTCTCCGGTATCACCGACGGCTCCACGGTCCCGAACGGGCAGGTCCGCCTCCCTCTCACCTTCGGGGCATGCGACAACTACCGCACCGAGCTCATCGACTTCGACGTCGCTCACATTCGCCTGCCGTACAACGCCGTCCTTGGGTACCCAGCGCTGGCCAAGTTCATGGCCGTAACTCACTACGGCTACAACGTCCTCAAGATGCCAGGAAGTGGCGGAGTCATCACGGTGCCCTGTGAAGAGAAGGACGCGGTGTGTTCCCTGGAACGAGCCTTTCAGGCCGCGTCACTAGAAGACCCGGATCGTGGAAGCAGGAGGCCTCCCGAGACCGCCCCTAAGAAGAAGAAGACATCGTCCGGCCCGACCACTCAGGAGGCAGGCCCCTCTGGGCCCGCGCCTGCCCAGGGGGAACCTCCTTCCATCGCACAGGAAAGCCCGCCCAGTGCCCTCCTCAGGCAGGGCTCGGGGGCTCTCCCTTGGAGGGCCACTGACCTAGCTAGGGTCACGAGGGAGGCGCTTGGGCACCACATGGAGGCGTGTTTCAAAGCACGTTTCCCTCAAGAAGGAGCAAGGCAAGGAGATCCAGACCCTCAGGAGTTCATCAGCAAGGTCATTCAGGAGCTACAGGAGTCAAGAGTCATGAAAGGCAGCCGCCGCCTACCAGCAGTGGCTCCCCATCCAGGCAAGGATGGTGGGCTGCGCGTCTGCATCGACATACCAGGGCTCAACCGAGTCGCCTCTCTGGAGCGCCTCTGGCCCTCGCGAGTGGGGCGCTGCGGAGGCCCACCCCACAGCTACGTCTGCATGCCTTACGGCTTGCCGAGCGCGGCTGACGCATACCAGCACCTCATGAGGGGCATCACGGAGGCACGAGAGGCCAGTCGTTCTGCTGCCCTGGCAGGGATGGAGATGGCCCGCGAGGAGCCGCCAGCGCCTCCGGAGCCTCCCGAGGCCCCTGGGCCTGGGGGCTCGTGAGATCGACTCCCGCAGCCCACCGAGCCTGCTACATCAACACTCCTTCGTCCTCAACATCATCGGGTAACATCTTTCTAGTTTTACTTCCAGCTGGGAGCGCCCCCCAGGGCTGCATTATTCCCAGGCCGCGTCAGGCCGTCCCTGCGGCGTGTATCCCTTTTTCATTCCATGTTGTTAGCTTACCTTGTTGGGGGCGCCCCTCAGGCTGCATGATCCCCAAGTCGCTCGGGCCTGACCCAGTGATGTCCGCATTCCTAGCATCTATTTGAACGAATCCACTCCTTCGCGGCTAATGTGTTTTACCTAGTTGCCTGCTCAGCTGACGCCAACTAACGGAGCTGCTCCCAAACGGCACGACGCTTGCGCATGGGTCCGTCCCTGCAACACCGACAAACCTGGATGGCTGAGCTCTGGCCGCGGCAGCCCCGCACAGCGTCACCTCGTCAAGCCTTTAGTGCCTCACTACCCCTCGGAAGCAACCAACGGCTGACTGTCAATTGTCATGGCAACCCCTTTTTTTTTCTATGGTGGACCTGCAGGACCTCCTAAAGGAGCTGCGTCAGGCAAGGCCCTTGCGGTGTCTCTTTCGCCCTCGTCCGGGTGAACTGCTTGCATGTTAAAGGGGGGGTTCCTAAGCATCATGACTCAGGGCTCCTACCAGCTCTCCAGCCCTCACCCTCTGGCCTTGACCACGGCATCGCGACCTGGCATACCAGCGACGGCTGAGACCCGCTCGAGGGCCGGGACCCGAGGACGTAGAGCAGAAAGGGGAACAAAGGCGAGAGGGGAGAGACATGTGAGGAGCTCGCCGAGCAACCTCGCGCCTACCGAAGCACGGACCCGGCGACACACCAGAGAGCGGCCCCTAATCCTCGAGATAAGTCATCACCCGGAAGCGCTAGCTACCGTGGCACCATCCCCGCACCTAATGCCATCCCGTGTTAGCGATGCCACTCTCCTTTCTCACAAAACAACGGCTGCTTGGGCGCCAAAGGGGACCTCCTGAGCATCGCGACTCAGGGGCTCTTACTGGACTCCGGGTCGCTCACCTCCTAGCCTTGACCACGGCATCGTGACCTGGCATACCAGCAACGGCTGAAGCCACCTTGGGACTGGGACCTGTCGGCGTATATTAACAAAACAGGATCACAGGCACCTTACAAGCCCCCACGGGATGCGTTTTTGATTCCTCGCAGGGAACGGATCCTAAAGGGACACAAACTACGCGGGTCCTAGCAAAAGACGCCATCATCAAGAGTGGGCCGTCAAGCACCGACGCCAACCCCATCCAGATCAGGGTCGGCGGCGGCCTGACGAGCCCGCCCTGCTCCAGGAGTGGCGCCGGCTCGAGGGCTCGTAGCTATCGTCACTCGTCTCCAGAGTCGCGAAGAGCTCTCCGGAGTTGCTGGAACCTCCGACGCCTCCACCACCTGAGGAGCCGCCAAGGGAGCGGTTGGCGGGCCTAGTCCTCGTCGCAGCAGGGTCCTGGCCACCTTCCCCGGGGCAGCACTCCAGCCGGCGCCCGCTCGCATCGAAGACCTTGAAGAGCATCACCGAAGCACCGTCGTAATCCAAGTGGACCACGAAGACGCCCCTTACCCTGCAAACCCGGGCAATCTCTCTCCAGCCCCGAGTCATGTAGACCTCGCCCGGGGCAACAACCGCGACCTCTGCCTCGGTCGCGAGGGTGCTGCAGCCGGCGTGCTGCAGCCAGAGCTCCAGGGGCTCCCCCTACGGGATGATGGAGGCGAAGAAGGGAGGAAGGCGGATCCAAGACTGAAGAGGAATGGCGACGTGAAGAACGAACTCTCGGGAGGAGCCCTTGGTGTGGACGCCAGGGGGGACGACCCACACCTTCGTGACCCGCCGGCGCCGACGGCGGCGCCGCCCGTGGCGGTCAGCATCAGCTCCTTCAGGGCCCTCGACTTGGGCGTACAATGGAAGCGGGAACCCCGGTGGTGCCCTCTCACACAAAGGCCTCGACACTACCTGAAGGGCCCCCTCATCCGAGCCACGGGGGGCGAGCCGTTTCTATGGAGGGAGTGGGTCTGGTTCCTCTCGGGGAGCCTTTCCCTTCTCTGCCGTCGAGAACCGGCAGATCGGAGCCATCGCAGCAAGACAGAGCAAGGATCGGGAAGAAGGAGAAGCAAGGAGGGATGGACTAGAAGGGCGCGCGCTGTTCGGTACTTATGGCCGGCGGAGGCCAACCGCCTACCTCCACGATCGTAGGTAATCATGACCCACTTTGCATGCAGGGACTTGTCCAATCCGTGCAGTTCCAAGGCGCCATGGGGAAGTGGAGGCGCCCACATCCAATCAACTGCCACGCGGCGCCCAAGGCCACAGACTGTTAGGGCCCGCGGCGCTTCCCTCTTGCGCTTCCGCCTTCCTGCAAGGCCAAGTCCGGGCGCGCCTTGGGCCCGGGGGCTACTGTCGGCGTTCTGGGAATGGGGATCCCCAGACTTGCCTGCCTGCGGCCTGCAGCGTGGCTCAAAAGGGGGCCCAGCGCGGCCCATCTTCACCAACACAAACCCAAGACCCTCGTGAGGGGCCAAGCCTCGCGGGGCGGACGACGCGGAGCTTCCTCAGGCACGGCCTCGTCAGGCTGGCTCACGAGGAGGCGCAGAGATCAAGGCGGGGTACCTCACGAGGTGCCCGTGAAGCTAGCCATGACGACCGAGGGCGCCAGGCGGGTGCCAGCCCGCGCAGTGTCCTCCTTTCCTCTTTGGTGCAAGGGGGGCAAGCGCAGCCGTGGAGAACCGAGGCATCAGGCAAAGGTTGCCATTTCGGTGCAACGAGACCAAGACCAGGAGGACTACGAGATGGAGGTCACCGTGGAGCCCAAGACGGCGTCATCACCAGAGCTTTGCGCAGGCGAAGACTACTTTTGTCAGGATAGCTAGTACTAGCTGTCCCCCTTCAAATTAGCCCACCATTGTTGGCTCCCTTCCTGCTCGATATTTGGGAAGAGTACCAGGGCCCCTATAAATAGGACCGGCCACCCGCTAGACAGGAGAGAGAGGACCGAGGGCAAAAAGAGAGAGAAAGAGAGAGAGAAGGGCGACTGAGCTCCTCCCAGCAGTTCATCGCCCCAGCCAAGAACAGACCCTCGCGAGGCTGTTCTTCCTTGTATTGTTCATCATCATCAGCCTAAGAGGCAATCCACCACACCACACACTGGAGTAGGGTATTACACCATAACAGTGGCCCGAACCAGTATAAACCGTGTGTCTCTTGTGTTGTTCTTTCCTTAGTTTAGATACTAGCAAGGCGGAGGGGTGCAGGTAGGTTTGAGACGAAAGCTCCACGCGCACCCCAGTGTTCGAACCTCAAGGGTCTGCCGGAACCCGAAATCCGACAGTGCTCTCGGCGCGGTGTGGTCGACGTGGTCAAGGAACGGCTTCCATCGGACGTGGACTATATGTGGAGAGGCTGACAGCTGGGTCCACGGCCGTAGCAAGGAAGTGCCTCCTTATTACGTGCAAAATAATTATTCCTCCACCTGACAGCGGGACCCACCGGACGGGCCACCGTATTTCACGAAAAAAACGTTCCCCCCTGACTGCTGGGACCCACCAGCTACATCTTCGCACGCAAGGAAGTGTGTCCGGGCAAAAAAACGATTCGCCCGTGACTGCTAGGACCCACCAGCTACATCTTCGCAGGCAAGGAAGTGCCTGACAGTCGGGACCCACCTTGTCGAAGCGTACGTAGCGTTGTCATTCTGGTCGTGAACGTGTACGTACATACTAGTCGATGTAGAGGCGCGCACGTGTCGTAGTAGAGGTGCGCACGTACCATTTACACGTACGTACAGCGGCCAGGGTGTAAGAAAGAAAATACGGCCACGTATGTGTACATACGGGCGGGGTCTCTAACGCCTACTCGCGCATACGTACGGCCAGGGCTCGTGTACATGGCTGGGTCGGAACGGAGAAACATCGTCGTCATCGTGTTCATGGGGAGGCAACGGAATGCATCGTGTTCATGGGGAGGCAATGGAATGCGTCGTGTTCATCGGGAGGGCTTGGACGGAACAGGCGATGGAAACGAGTCCTGGCGTACCGCAAAACGGAGGAAACGGCCTTGTGTTCGACCGACCATGTTCGAAACAGGATCCTGTTCATCGGGAGGGGTCTGGCATACCGCAAAACGGAGGAAACAGACCTCCTACGGTCGAAACGGGGGTCCTGTTGATCGGGAGGGGCGTGGCGTACCGCAAAACAGAGGAAACGTACTTGTCTTGGAGATCTACGGGAGAAACGGGGGTCCTGTTCATCAGGAGGGGTGTGGCGTACCGCAAAACAGGACTCCACAGGATACTGTTCATCTCCACCGTCGACCTCCTCCAACCTCCACGGGCTCCTGTTCATACAGCCTCCACGGGCTCCTGCTCATCCAGCCTCCACCGCGCGCTACTCCACCGGCTACTGTTCAACCACCCCTCCACCGACTACTGTTCATCCAGCCCTCTACACCACGGGGTCCTGTTCAACCACCCCTCCACGGGCACCCCTCCACCGTCTACTGTTCATCCAGCCCTCCACACCACGGGGTCCTGTTCAACCACCCCTCCACCGTCTACTGTTCATCCAGCCCTCCACACCACGGGGTCCTGTTCATCCACCCCTCCACGGGCACCCCTCCACCGTCTGCTGTTCATCTAGCCCTCCACCACACCACAGGGTCCTGTTCATCCAGAGGCAACGCCACCGCTCACTATTCATCCAAACCCCCCTGCAATGCTCACTGTTCATCCCATCGATCGGCTTCAGTTAGCAGCAGTAGCGAAGAAATCGCTCGATCGGGTTCAGTTAACAGCCATCGATCAATCGCTCGGGTTTAGTAACGCGTAGCCTGGAGTGCAATCGCTCGGGTTCAGTAACGCATAGCCTGTAGTGCAATCGCTCAAGTTTAGTTAGAGCCCAACGCCTTGCTCGGGTTTAGTTAGAGCCAACGCCTCGCACACACGCGCGTACGTGTATGAGAGAAACGCGCATCGCTCGGCCCCCGACCTCCCACCGTAACCGGAAACTCCCCGAAATTTCCCTCCCCCTCGCTTCTACCACGGTTTTTTCCATCATGGACGGCCCAAAGAATGTCATGCAGCTGCGTCTCCGGCCCGCCCAGGACGAAAAGCCCATTTTCTGTCATGATTTTTTTTCATAGTAGTAGGAGGCCACCACATCTATGATGATACCGGGTTTGTCACAATTATCGTCATAGAAGTGTCATATGTATGACAGAAAAAAATTCCGTTGGGCCCAAAATGTCACGGATGTGTCTTTTTTTTGTAGTGTTGCTAGTATCATGTACTCCGTCTGTCCATGTATATAGGGCTTAATGCGTTTTCCGAGACTAACTTTGTCCCTGTTTGGATCCATGGGTTAGAGTTAGTTTGAGCTAGTTGGGGCTCAAATAGCCCTAAAGTATCCAAGCATGAGGGTTAAATTGGAGCAAGTTGCACCGAACCCACCAAAAAAAACTATCCCACCCAAGAGGTTCTAATTACAGATATTTCTCATTGGGCCCACTAAAACTCACTTTTCTCTCCCCATCAAGTGCATTTATTGTAATCTAACCCTATCACCCAAACACCTCTTTGGCTACAGTTAGTTCAGGGTTAGTCATGAGTTTGTCTAACCTCTACCTAAGTTAGAGTATCCAAATAGGAGAAGTATAGGACATGCAAGTTTCTCAAAGCATGCAGTCAAATTCGTACGTGAAAGGATAATTTTTTTTAAAACGGAACGTGAAAGGATGTTCGAATGATATAATTCTAAAATTACATAAAATCTTATCAATAGTCAAAGGCATCATCGAAGAATACATTAGGCGGGATATAAAATCTTATCAATACTCAGAACCAAGTGTTCTAAACGGGTTCAAAACGAGAAACTGGACCCACTCACAGCACGGCACGCCTGTCTCGTTTGGTCTGTCGATCAAAGTGCTTCCTCTTCTTGGCATAACAATAGAGTACATTATTTTTTTAGAATGCTCTTGGCAAGTCGCTTACATGTGATGAGTTAACCGACCTTAATAGACAGCAAAAGTGCCATCCCGCCGCACTTTGAGAGAGACGAGGAGCGAGAAGCGATATGGGCTGCTGGATTACTAGAGCTAGTTGTCGCATGGAGGCCAAGAAATATGGTGATAGCGTGGGTTAGCCATGTAGTATGATGTAACTACACTGGGCTGCCACTGGGTTAGCCACTTTGGAGATGATTGGTTGATTTTATATCGCTGAATAATATAAAATATTATGAGTGCAGACGCTCCACCACGAGGTTCTTTGCTCCTTCTCGATCGTCGGGAATCGATGTTCTTCCAATCTTTTTTACGTGAGGTTTGTTCATCCTTTTGCCAACACGCGGCAATACGTAGAATGACAAGAAGCTTGCTTACTATGCCTTCTCCCTCGCCAATGCGGGCGCGGTGGCTCCTAGCAGGAGGAGAAACTTTTTCTTTCAAGTGGTGGACGTGCAGTAGTTCATTTGGTGTCAGATTGCCAGCAATTAAATTGATGTCAGATTGCCAGCAGTTCATTCTACTTCTGGAAGCGCAAGGTCACCTGGTTATAGTGGGAGTAACATGGCGCAGTCACCACGCACGCGTTAGCGAGCGAGAAGGCGTTGTAAGCAAGCTTCTCGTCGTTCTGCAAGTTGACGGGACACATCAAAGTTATTTAGTACGTACTCTCTCCAAAAAAGGGTTGACCATGTCATGGCTACCATCCCGTGCTCCATCGTTGAGAACATGCACTATTCACGTGCCATCGAGGAGAAAAAATATTGCGGAGTAGGTGCCATCGAAGTGCACGACTCACTTATGCACTGCTTATCTGATTATCTCCATTTTCTTGCATGACACGTGCACCTTGATGCTAGATGTCTTGCGTTTTGGCAAAATGATGAACAAAGCTCACGTAAAAAAGAGAGTGGAAGAACATAGATTCCCGACGACCGAGAAGGAGCACGGAACCTGGCGGTGGAGCGTCTGCAAGGAACCTTGCATGTTTTCCCTGTTTTTGCTCCCTGCCCACCTATAAACAAATAAAAGAACATGAACTCTTCGCTAACGACTAGACACGATACATCAGGATGCTAAGTTGAAGATATTTTATAGTAAATATTGATAACCACGCAAGAAGCCACACATGTATAGGACGCATGGAGCAATGCATGTACACATGCCAACGCACTAACTCATGCAGATCCAACTCATGCACATACGCGCACATCATGGAGAACACAACGCACGTACACAACACATGCATGCACACACACTCGACCGCAAAATGCACGTGAATAACAAGATGTGTCTATAGCCTAATACATGATGTGTTGCATGTTACCACATATATCTTACTATAGAGGTAGTAACATAGGCTAGTAACATGAGCATGTTACTAGTCTATGTTACTACCCATTGTGGCTAGTCTGAGGGGGGTTGCCTCCAATAGTGTTCCTCGGCTCGCACCTCTTGCATCATGGTGGTCGAGCTTGGAGTCATTCATCTAGTACACGTGGCACCTCAAATCTGGACACAAGGTGACATACACCGTCAAGGTCCACGGTCAAGGGGTCAGGGCGGACGCGACCTCTCACTGTGTCTGCCATTTGAAGCGGTGCGCCGGCCGAGGGCGCTGCCCGCTGCACTCCCAGCTGTACCCGCCTCCTAGATGCATTCAAAAACCTCCATTTAAAACTACGTGGAATGCGATAAACCAGCTCCTGCCACACACGTCCTTTCGGGAGCAGGATGCCAGCCAAGCTCCTCCATCCACCATTTTGTCCACTCTTTCAGCGGCATTTGATGAGCAGGAAGAGCAGTTCTCCGGCATAAAAGCCGTCTAGGTGGCCCGCAGAGCCCGGTAGTTATGAGCAAGGCAGCTCGCTTCTCTACCTGCCTCGCCTAGCCCGTCGGAGGCAGTTGCCGCACTAAGCCGGCGCGTGGTTCCGCAGCTGGCCTCTCCAATACAGCTCGAGGAAGAGTGCCGACTTGCTACACGCCAGCTTGCCGGAAAGCATGGCGGCACGGGCATCATCGCTGCCATCGAGGCCGTTGTCCGTGTCAAAACCAGCGGATCTCGGGTAGGGGGTCCCTTACTGTGCATCTAGGATCGATGGTAACAGGTGATAGGGGACACGATGTTTACCTCGGTTCGGGCTCTCTCTATGGAGGTAATACCCTACTTCGTGCTTGATTGATCTTGAAGAATATGAGTGTTACAAGAGTTGATCTACCACGAGATCGTAATGGCTAAACCATAGAAGTCTAGCCTATGAATATGGTAATGAGTATACATGTTCTCCTTTCCGGACTACCGCCTATGGTTTATATAGACACCGAAGGGATCTAGGGTTTACATGGAGTCAGTTACATAAGAAGGAATCTTTGGTCGCCAAGCTTGCCTTCCACGCCAAGTAGAGTCCAATCCGGACACGGTGCAGTCTTCGGTCTTCATGTCTTCACAGCCCATCAGTCCGGCCCATAGATAACAGGTCGGACGTCCGAGGACCCCTTAGTCCAAGACTCCCTCAGTAGCCCCTGAACCTGGCTTCAATGACGAGGAGTTCGTGGCGCAGATTTGTCTTCGGCATTGCAGGGCAGGTTCCCTCCTTCCGAACTCCAGAACAGTCTTCGGGCGAGGTAAGTATATCCGGACCTGTGTGTAGAGAGTATAATATCCCACAAGCTCAACTTGTTGATAATTGTTTATCACATCACATCATGCCTACCTGGTTGCTATTTCCAACCATCAGCTAGCGAGCCGCCCCACGTCTCGGGGTGCGGTTTTAGTAGCACATCTCGTCAGGGCAGAGATCGTGTCCCTTTATTTACGGGATTTTCATTAATGTAGGCGTGGGTAAACCAACCGTCCCTAGGTACAACTCCTTGGTGATAGGTAAGTTTAGAGACCCTGGGAGAGACGCCCAATTTCCGGGCCCTTTTTATAGAGAGCATGTCTCTTCTTCTTCCCTTGCGCTTGCTCCTTCCTCAACCCCAGCCACCCCAAGTTCCAACCCTCAGGTTCCAGTCACCACCAGCCTTAGTCATGTCTGGATCCAACCGTCAGGGCCGGTGCGTGGCTTCTTCTGTCACAGAGGAGGACATTGCGGAGCTTCGCGTAGCGAGGTACCTGACCTCAGAAATCTTTCATCGGCTTCCGGCACAAGGGCAGGTTGTACCGACCCCCAGATCTGGTGAGAGGGCTGTATTTGTGTCTCACTTCCTTCACAGGCTAGGGTTTGCGCTTAACCCCTTCGTCCGATGCTCATGTTTTACTATGGGCTAGATTTTCACGATCTGACCCTGGACTCAATTCTCCTCATCTCGACATTTATCTTCACGTGTGAGGCTTTACTCCAGACTCCTCCGCACTTCAGTTTGTGGCTCAAGACCTTTGATGTGAGGCCGCAGGTGGCAGAGGAGGAGCAGGCAGAGTGCGGCAGCATCATAATAGGCAAACTGGCCAGCGCGGTTTGGCCCGAAGGATCTTTCGCCAAATCTTCAGACCTGTGGTAGGAAAGGTGGTTTTATGTCAACGAGCCGCGGAGCTCCAAATGGGCTGCTACACCCGCGTTCCGACCCGGCCCTCCAGTCAACTTGCTTCATGGGTTAATAAGGGATTGGACTAGGGTTACGCCAATGAAGTGCGGACTCTGCAAAGTCGCATCCGAAGCCTTATTGAGAAGGGCATCGATATTGTGAATGTCGTTCAAATAATGCTTGTCCGCTGGATCCTGCCATGTCACGGCGGCCTCTTCGTATGTGGGAGTTTAACCCAAAATGGTGACGGACCCTACAACACTTCTTTGGCGCTACGCACGAAGGAATGTGGAAATTATATTTCGGGGAACGAGAGCAATGGCCGGACACCGCTGAAGACGTTGGCCTTGACTACAGTCATCCAGACACTTCGGTAAGTATTCGACATCCAAGCACCTTCCATTCAGGTATCTCTTAACAAGATATTGAGTAATCCATCCCTGTACAGGACTGGATAAAGAAAGCGGTGTTGATCTGGTGTCCGACGCCTCTTCCCAAAGGCCCTGCGACCGACCTGCTGACGAGGATGCTGGTTCCGACACCGTACCAGGTGGCCGCGTTCGGGAAATCGAAACCCTTTTACCCAAGGGCAAAAGCGCAGAGGAAGCCTTCCAAGGCAAGAAGAGGGTCGCCTCCGAAGGTCAGGAGGGGGAGCCTTCCAAGAAGGGAAAAAGGCCGTCATCGAGCGGCTTGGGGCGGGCGAACAATGACGAGGACGAACCTCACGGCAAAATGTAAGCGTGGCTGGGGCACCTCATTCTTTTCCTATTAGTGAAGTAATCATCCGATATATGTTCATCCATGCAGGTTAATGCCTGGTGCTTCTCAATCATTCTCCTCCTCGGGAGATCTTCTTCCGGAGATGATGGAGAGTGATACGCCTTCTCCGGCCCCATCGCCCGATAGGGAGGATGATACCGAGGTATCGTCCGAAGGGCTCCTCCCAAACACCAAGTAGTACAAGAAACCGAGAAGGGGTTACCTGAAGGCGGCGCCTCTGTCTCTCGAGGTTCCGGGATCAAAACTGGAGTCCCCGAACCGTCTGGTTTACAACCGGAGACGGTTCTGGAGGTAAGTAGGCGGGATCCTTCATGGGAAGGCCATACTTCGGCGGCGGTTTCCGAAGACCCAAGGGTGCCGGAGCCGCTGACGGTCTTGCTACGACGATCGTCCCTTTCAGAAGAGCACCATACTTTGATGGCTACGGTGGTTAAAAGGATTCTATCCATGAAGAGTGGATTGAACGAGGATTTTATGAGCCTTCTGAGAGGTTTTGAGGTTTGTGATGTAGTTTTGTCAATTGAATTTCATTGATAGAATTCACCTGTTGTATATGCAGCAGCCCCTGAGACTCGGATTGTCTTCCGAAGGAAGCGATCGGAGGATCAAAGATATATGCTCAGGTATTAACCTTGGTTTAATTTGAAATACAAGTTGCTGCCCCTCCTGTGGCTGCCCAGAGTACGGAAGTGGCCGAACTACAGCAAAAGATGGATATTGTGGAGGATGATATTGCATTGATCAACAGGCATCTTGACAACTTGCAAGGTACGTATTTCGAGCATTCTTTACACCAGTGTCCTTGACGCAGGAAAGTGTTGTATATTAAATGTGCATCCAATGCAGATGGTGCTGCCGCCGTGGCTTAGTGATGCTGTTGGTAAAGAGGCATCAGTTGAACTAAAGGCCGAACAAGCTGCACGACGCCAGGGCGAGGAGAAGGTATCCACGATGACACTCGCTTTGGAGAACGCTGCTGGCCGCTCTGAATTTCTTGAAAAGGAGAATGAAGCCTTAGCGGCCGAACTAGACAAGGCCCGACAGGAGGCGAAAGAAGCGCGATGAGAGTCCATAGCACTTCGCGAGGAAGTTCGGTAAGCGAAAGAGATAGTGGTTGGAAAGCCTTTTCTGCCGTAGACTAAGTTCGGCGACCCGGACTATGCTCAACTGAACCAAGTGTGGAGTTCTCCGGACGAGTATTTGGACTTGCCGAAGAGTTCTTCCGATGCAATGCGGTATTACCAAGTGCGAGCTGGATATGCAACGGAGAAACTTTTTTGGTCACAGTTCGGTTCGTCGAAGCGCCTGCTGCTGCTTAATGAGTTGATGTCCCAGTGGGCCAAACTTCATAGGGTATCTGGTGATGCCATGAAGGATGTTATAATCCGGCTGTGGCCAACCGAGCCTGCGCCAGGTAGTTATTTCGGTTTGGTGCAGAAGCTTGTCGATGTGGTGCCGCGAATCTATGCTGCGAAGCGATCGGCGTGCATTGAAGGCGCACGGATGGCCCTTGCCCGAGTCAAGACATTTTGGGGAAAGATGAAGGCCGTCGACGTCTCTACGAAGGGTCCGCTTGGGGGCGGGGACCGTTCGGAAATGGAGAGTTACTTTGAAGACGTCCTGGAGGCCGCCCGCTTGATAGAGGGTCAATGTTCGAAAAAAATAATGTTCGAGTGAGGTGTATGATGATTGTAAAAGAAAACTTAATAGTTAATCTATTTGTGTTTTGCTCGAAAGCTTGAATTCCTCCTGTGTGGTTGTTTTAATATAATCTAAAAGTTTTCCAGTCGACGGCTTCAGCCCCCTCATAGGAAGTACGGGGGTGTTCGGCAAAGCATTTAATCACTCTTTATCCAACGTCTTGGTCCATGAAGGAGGTGATAATGCGGTGAACCAGGCAATCGGAGTATAAGGCGTTAACAACTTCACTTAACCATAAGAGTATGGTCCACAAAATGTTATTTTGGACCTCCTATTGCACGTCTGCGTCGCCCGTCCTCGGGGGGGGGGGGGGGGATCCTTGACGGAAGTAGCCCCTTAGGTGAGCATACGGATCCGAACTCTGATAGAGTCCATTGTAGATGCTGTCCCGAAGGTCACCTATTATTTAGGGATGATATAGAAAAATAAAGTAAGCAGATAAAAAACGTTATGGGAATGCTTGCATGGTTGTCCGTATTATGCTTCCGCCGATGCCCATGGTATCTTGAGTGCGTAGTGATGTGCGCGAGGTGCAGTACGTGGGTGGCGGAAGACGGACTGCTATTCGCGTTCCTGGAGTAGTCGAATGTTGGAGGGAAACTATTTCTGTCCCCTAGCGTTCTGCTGGCAAGCCGATCCATCGTAGTTATCGCCTGGTGGCCTCGTCCCCTTGTAATCAACGTTAAGCTTGCCTTCCTTCTTGCAGACCCAACAATTTCGGTTGGTATGATTAGCTGGCATATTAGGGTGACCGTGAATCTGACATGGTCGGTCCAACATCCTTTCAAGGGTGGATGGTTCATCCTGGTTTGCCTTTAGTGGCTTCTTCCGTTGACCGGGCTTCGGATTGCGAAACCCAGCGTTCACCGCTGTGTCGCGTATATTACTGCGACTGTTGTGTTCGGTTCGTCATGGCCTGCCGTTGCCATCTCGGATTTCGGAGGTGCCCGGGCTGCTGTCGTCGTTACTTTTATGAGCCAGCCAGTTGTCTTCTCCCGCATAGAAGCGGGTCATTAGAGCGGTAAGGGCTGCCATGGATTTGGGTCCTTCTTGGCCGAGGTGACACGCTAGCCATTCATCACAGACACCGTGTCTGAAGGCCACAAGGGCTTCTGTGTCCGGACAGTCGACAATTTGGTTCTTTTTGACTAAGAACCTGGTCCAGAGCTCCCTGGCTGACTCGCCGGGCTCTTGGACAATGTGACTTAAGTCATCAGCGTATAATGGCCAGACATATGTTCCCTGGAAATTGCCTCCAAAGCCGTCTTCCAAATCTTCCCAGTTGCCGATGGAATTTTCTGGCAAACTGTTTAGCCAGTATCGGGCTGGCCCTTTAAGCTTAAGAGGTAGGTATTTAATGGCGTGGAGCTCGTCTCCACGAGCCATGTGAATATGAAAGAGGTAATCCTCTATCCATACCGCAGGATCTGTTGTTCCATTGTATGATTCAATGTTGATGGGTTTAAACCCGTCTGGGAATTCGTGATCCATTACTTCGTTAGTGAAGGAGAGAGGGTGTGCGGCTTCTCTATGTTGGGCCACACTATGAAGTACCTCCGGCTGGTTCCGCTTACGGTGTACGGCCCGGTCATGGTCATCTTTATAGCGTCCGAATAGGAGACCATCATCGTCGGTTGGGATATCTCTTCGTGATCTGTACGTCGATCGTGTATGTCCTGCTCTACCATTAGCGTATTGGTTGATATTGCAGGTATTCCTCCGAGCTGTTTTGTTTTGACGGCCGGATGGGTTTGTATGATGTTCGCTTGGGCTGCTGCTTGGACTGGACCGAACTGTGGTCGGCCTGCCGCATTATTCGATGGTGGTATGGGATCCATCGCGCTGCCATCGTATTGAGGGAGCCACCTATTCTTTGTGTGGCTTTTGACTAGGCTGTTAAGGCCGTGTTTTTCGGCGGCCAAGACCTTGGTCCATCTATCATTGAGCAAATCTTGGCTTGCTTGAAGTTGCAGCTTCTTCTTTCTTAGGCTCCTTGCAGTGGCGATAAGTTGGCATTTAAAGCGCTCCTGCTCGAGAGGTTCCTTGGGCATGATAAAGTCTTTGTCACTGAGGATCTCCTCTTCCTCGGAGGGTGGTCTGTTCATTAGAGTTGTCCTGCCCGCCTTCCTTTTCATCCTGCTCGGATTCTACCTCAGCAGGGTCTTTGCTGGCTGTGTTTTCTCTTGGGCGATGTGGCCTAGGGTGCCGGTTTCCGGGCTGTGTACCAGGCGGTTTATTTTCGACCAGATTCTCCTTATCACTGTCGAGAGTGCCGTAAGGTGTGTCTTTCATACACATGTCATACCAGGAAGTTATCTTCCCATGTCGAACGGGTAATAAGCTCTGGCCTTGCCCCTCATCGTCGTCCAAACCGTCGATGTCTTCGGGGCAGGGGTCGGGCGTGTTGGTTAGGTCTTCAACAGTGGCAGCGAGCTGGGTGGCGGGTGGGAAACAAAATTCTCCATCGTCCGCTGAAAATTCAAACCGAACATAGTTGGCGATGGGTCGCTTGCCAGGGATAGGTTTTTTAGCGAGTTTAGTATGTCACCCATGGGCGCGTGTTGGAAGACATCTGCGGCGCCGAGCTTGAAGATTGATAACCGATCGAGTTCGGTATATGCGCGCTCGCAGGGTTCGGAGTTCGACGTCAGAGGCAAGTCTGGGGTTTCATTGATGCGGATACCGGAGGAAGTGGAATCTGTGTGCGGCTCCAATGCCACAGAATCGGTAGCCCCTGTGATGGAGTCAAGCTTCCCATCATCGGGCGATTTGATCTGCTCCGGATTTAAAGCCGGAGCTGCTACAGGAGCTATCTCCTGGGTGCTGCCCAATGAGCGGTTTTAGCCATGTTCGTCGGGGTAATGGGGAGCGGCTGCCGTGGTCTCGAATCCGTCAAAGATCAAATCTCCACGGATGTCCGTGACGTAATTCAAGCTCCCGAATCTGACCTGATGGCTAGGGGCGTAGCTGTCGATCTGCTCCAGATGGCCAAGCGAGTTGGCCCGCAGTACGAAGCTGCCGAATACGAAGATCTATCCGGGGAGGAAGGTTCCTCCTTGGACAGCGTCATTATTGACGATCGAAGGGGCCATCGAGCCTTCTACCGACGACATAGTGGAACTCTCAATGAAATCACCAATGTCGGTGTCAAAACCAGGGATCTTGGGTAGGGGGTCCCGAACTATGCGTGTAGGATCGATGGTAATAGGAGATAGGGGACATGATGTTTACCCAGGTTCGGGCCCTATCTATGGAGATAATACCCTACTTCCTGCTTGATTTATCTTGATGAATATGAGTGTTGCAAGAGTTGATCTACCACGAGACTGTAATGGCTAAACCCTAGAAGTCCAGGCTATGAATATGGTAATGAGTATACGTGTTCTCCTTTCCGGACTACCCCTACGGTTTATATAGACACTGAAGGGATCTAGGGTTTACATGGAGTCGGTTACATAAGAAGGAATCTTCGGTCGCCAAGCTTGCCTTCCACGCCAAGTAGAGTCCAATCCGGACACGGTGCAGTCTTCAGTCTTCATGTCTTCACAGCCCATCAGTCCGGCCCATAGACAACAGGCCGGACGTTCAAGGACCCCTTAGTCCAGGACTCCCTCAACCGCCGCATCCTACATCGCCTCTAGTGTCTGCGACTGCGCCATCCGCCGTCCACACGCTCGTAGCTGCGACTTGCAGGAAGAGAAAGAAGTCGCCACGGATGTCGATGAGGTGATGCGGCTAGGAGGATCTCGACGAGATGACGGGCAGCACATCCCCGCCCGCCGCCATCATCAAGGAGAAGTAGAACACGGAAGGCCGCCGCCGATTGTATTCCATGAAGGCCACCGTCGAGGTGACGCCGACGAATACAGCCAGTGTCTTGCACGATTCTTCTTTTGCCAGATGTTGGAGGAGGACAAAGATATCATGCGGCGACCATTTAGATTAGGTATTTTAATTCTACCAGGGTGGTTGTAATGGGAGTATTATAAGTAGTATCATGCATGCCAACTAGTAGTAGGCAAATTTGATGAGCTGGCATAGAATTAAATGAAGAAAGAGAGAGTTGAGTATCATATTATGATACCGTATGGAATTAAGACCTCTTCCAATGCAAATGTGCTTAGATGAGATGCTAAGTGCATTAAATAGCTTAGCAACTCAAGTCTCCAATGCACAGGTGCTTGGTTTGTTAGTTCTAAGCTTGCTTCATTTAATTAGCTATAGACTCAAAACTATTTCTTCCTGGGGTCACCAACCTAGTCTCTCTCTTCTTAATTAACTTGCCACTTCATATTTTATGCCTATGTGGCAGGCGTAGGGCTATACATGGTGGAGCACTAGGAGAGGCCAAGGCTGGTCATAGTAGTCATGGTGGAGCACAGGAAAACTAAAATTTTGAGTTAAGTCTTATAAACCGGAAAGGAGGGAGTACTCTAACATATTACTATGTTACTCTAAACATCTCTCTCCTCATTAACTACATGCCACATAAGAAAAAAAATTCTTGGAGTGCGCTATGTTACTACCTAAGTTACTCCCACTATGAGGCGGGCGACGAGCCGACGAGGTAGCCCGATGACCCCTTGAGCTTGAAAGGCACCCGCATGATCTCCTCTCCTCGTAGGGAAGGTCGGGGTCCATTGGGTACATCTCCGATGACATTCGTAGCTTCCGACGGCGTCATTGCCATTTCTTCAGTGTAAATAATTAGTCAATTCCTAGTCAACAATCAAACCCGGCTAAACTCTGACATGTGAACACTAAAATTGCTCAAGGTGGTGATATACCTAGTTTTAGATATTTGAGGGTAAAAATCGTACAAAATTTTACTTTGGGGGGTTATTTGTCCATCAACTTACATTTTAGCGTGAAAAATATACTTCTTTCAATGGTCCGTTGGTCAGAGTGTTCTTTTTAGATTTATAATATGTGGGGGCTGAGTGTGAGCGAACTGACCTCAATCGATGGTAAAATTGCCTGCCGGACGCGCTTTGAGAGAGACGAGGAGCAAGAAACAATACGGGCTGGTCCTGTCATGCATGAAAATAGCTGGTCTCATGTTTATAAATTGTTGTACTATAGTAGAGGTATATGTAGATGTAGATGTAGATATAATGTAGACGTAGATGCTGATATAGATGTACATGTTGAGATGTAGATATAAGTGAGACTCACCAACGGTCACCAACGTAGGTCGAGTACATGCATGAATCACCCACAAAAAGGAGTATGTGCACGAAGAGAAAAATTGCACACACGAACGTACGTACTTTGTGCCTCATTCCCTAACACACGCGCGTTGGTACATGGTGGAGCTCATTTCTGGATGAAGAGGCAGCTCACATGATAATTTGACGCGTTTGGTAGTTGTTCGCTTAGTGGAGGGTTGGGAACCACGCGTGGACGAATCAAAGTTCGACTATGATGCGATGCCGTGTTTGTTTTTAATTTTTTTTCTTCAATGGAACGTACACATTTTTTTTCTTGAATGGCATGTGAATCGTGGACATACTCAATGATGGTGCACGGGATGGGATGGTAGCCATGGACATGGTTGGCCCTTTTTGGAGACTACTACTTTTTTAAAAAAACTACTACTTTGATGTGTCATGTCAACTCGCAAAACAATGAGAAGCTTGCTTACTACACCCTCGATATAGCTAGCCCACACTTTGTATGGCTAGTTATAGTGGTAGTCACTTAGCGCACTCCAAGAAAATTTTGCTTATGTGGCAAGTAGTTAATGAGAAGTGGTAACATAGTGTTTCCCAAGACAAGGTGAGTCTACAAGCTAATAAATGAAGCCATCATAACATTACTATACTACTCCCTCCTTTCCGGTTTATAGGGCTCCCTCCTTTCCGATTTGTAGGGCTCAATTCAAAAATCTCACCAACCAAGATAGATGATGAGTGGTGGAATACTTTTTGTAATTTGCAAAAGCACCCAATTAATGCTTTGCTTTCCTCAAAAATTTATGTTTACGATTGTATTAATTGCATTGCATGCATGCATAAAGTACATGCATTGGTCAATTTTCTCTTAATACTTGCATGTAATTATTTAATGCACCTTGAAATCTAAATTTGTGATGGGGAACATCCAAATTGATCCTTATAAAATGGAAAAACTAAGATTTTGAGATAAGCCCTATAAACCGGAAAGGAGGGAGTAGTAGCATAGACTAGTGTCATATGCATGAAACTACTAGTGAGTACGGGAGAACATGATATTTCCCCATCCGGACCGATCCCAAGTTGGCTTCTCACCTTCCTGGCCCAACAAAAACCCCTCCCCCCTCCCGCGCGTGCTTCCCACCCGGCGCCAGCTGAGCTTGCTGCTCCACATTGATGGCAAGTTAGGGCGATGTGACCTCTAACTGCTTCCACTGTTGAAGCGGCGCACCGACCAAGGGCACCGCCCGCTGCACACCCAGCATTTCAAACTACATAGTGGAGAGTAACTTTAGATCAAGTACTACAATTAGATGACATAAGTAGGCTATAAGGGTTTAAATATAGTATTTGTGCTTAGTTGAAGGAGAGACAAGAGGAGAGAGAAGAGAAGCGGGTTGTAAACTTGTAGCCGGTTGTAGCAGGAGCTCCAACATACTTGGTGAGACAAAAGGTGGGGCCATTATTAATGATATAGTATTATACTAAAGGGACTAACTATTGTACTAGAAGGCTATTAGGTTGGTTCTAGATGATGTGTCAACTTCATATAGCCGGATGTTGGCTATACTATTAACCATGCTCTAAGTGTGGTTTGAGTGGGACTAATGTTTATTCCCATACTACTAGGTGAGTGTGAGTTGCACCACTTTATAATGTGATCTATTCTAGCATTGCGTGAGCATGATAATAGGAAACCTACATGCACACTCTTCGGGAATGAGCCTGTCCAAGGACAAAAGCTATACACGCGCATTTTGTTGCTCAGAAAATTTATTAAGTCATTAATTAATAATTAACGGATGCCTTAATTACTCAGCCGTTTCTGATTCTTTTGGATAGTGGGGCTATTATTGACTTGGACGTGGGGATTGGGAAAAAGGCCAACTATTATACTTGGCCTTACTCGCACGACCGACCTGACATACTCTACCCTAGCCGCCGTTGTATCATATGGTTTCATACTGTTGCAGATCTTAGCGCCGCCACGCAATTCTTCTCCATCCCTCCGCGAGAAGGGACAGCAGTCCTCTGAACCCCGCCTTTCGTGATCCTGTACGGGAGAGGGGTGATCAGGTTTTTGGGGAGCACAATCCTGTGAGTGCTGCGAGCGACGATTTCCTCAACGACAACCTTCTTCCCCGACCTCAGTAACCTCTTCATCAATGACATGTGTGACAATATCAACCACATCGGTTTAGTTCCCGCTGTAAAGTATGTGATTCTATCCTCCTGGTTTAATTCGCGTCATTACTTTGATCTTTGCAATTTTCGTCATGATCTATTTACTATTGATTCGGTTTAAATCTCATAGTAAATTGCTCATATATTCAACAATCCAATCTAAAAACCTGATTATAGGCAACTTACTCCGAGTGGTTTTGCTGCGCTTTTGAAGCCGCCTACTTTTAAGGGGGTGCAATATAAAAGATGGCGCACAAGAGCAGTATATTGGTTTCACATCATGTAATGCTATGATGCCACTAAGGGTAAGCCTGAGGGAAATCTTAATCCTACACAGCAAGAAGCTTTTGAGAACATGGATACCCTCTTCAAAGCCGCCCTGCTGAGTGTGCTTGACGATTGCATTGTGGATTCATATATGTCATTTGACAGCGGCGAAGACATGTGGGCTGCGCTCGAGGCCACGTTTGGGGCCTCGGGCGCTGGCAACGAGTTGTACGTCGTGGAGCAATTCTGTGACTACAAGATGACTGATGAGCGCTCTGTTGTTCAGAAGACTCATTAGATACAATCACTTGCTATGGAACTTTAGTACTTTAAGTGTGTGTTGCCGGACAAATTTGTTGCTGGGACCATCATTGCCAAGCTTCCACCTTTGTGGAACAATTTTTCTACTTCTCTAAAAAACAAGAGACATGAGTTTTCCGTTTCTAATCTCATTAGTGAGAGCAAAATACACACGTGCCCGGGTCGCTGAGGGAGCTTCTAGTGCCCACATGGTACACGAGAAGAACTTCCAGCCCAACCAGCCCCAAAACAACCAGAACAAATCTCAGGGGAAAGGCAAGTTTGATGCAAAGAACAAGCCGTCACATTCTAGGAACCTCAAGAAGAATTCTCATAACGGAAAGGGATACAAACCTCAATTTTGGTAGCACCGCACAAAATTTATATGGCTGCATCTACCTGCTGTCAGATAACCTCATGGTGGTCCATGTATTCCTACATTCGTAACTAGGTTCAATGACCACCGCAAGATGAAATAAGCTTATTTTTACGTTGACTTGCTCATTGCAGTGCGGAACGATCTTGTCATGTGTGGAGGAGCAAACAAGCAGTGCAGGACTTATGAAATTATATATAATGTTCCTTGGGCAGGTCAGTATCCCCTTCGTCCAGATGATCGTGTTTATTCATGCTGAGCTATTGATATGTGCTACTGCTTCGCAACACTATTTAATTAAAGCTATTGTTTTCCAATCTTTTCTGATTCAGGACAATGAAGATGATTTCAAGGGAACTGCACAATCTAGACTCATGTTGAGTCAGCTCTATTGCCTCATGTGTTTGTTGCAAATGTGTGAGCATCAATTGCAAGATGACGCATCTAGCTAGCTATGTAGTTGCCAACATGCTTAAAGTGCTCGCAACATGGAGAAGAAACAAGAATGCCCAGGAAATTAATGCATGCACAGGGAGGCCCTTTGCTCAGAGAAGCATCAACCGATTTTCTATATTTCTACACCTTCTCATAGCTTTGTATTGGTTATAGTATGGTGAATCATTGAGATGCATAAACATGCTGAACTTTTTTCTTCTGAATGTTAATATGCATACCGTATCTTCTGAAGCTTAGTTTAATGTGAATGTTGACTAGCCTATGAACCTTCACAATCTAGTAAGTACTCCCTCCGTCTCAAAATATAAGGCCGTTTTTAACACTAGCATAGTATCAAAAACATTCTTATATTCTAGGACAGAGGGAGTATATTGTAGGCCTGTTATTTGACACCTCACTTTGCCGCACTACGCGACCAGTGTGAGTGTCTGCATACAGTACCGCATCCTCTAATTTGTTGGATGCCAAGTTGAAAAAGGTTACCAATGAGTACCATAAGCTGGAGGCGTCTCCTTTTTTTTGAATGGGCAATAAGCCGGCGAGTGTCTCGGGCTGCCTCTAGCACAAGGCCCTCCAGTACGAAACACGGGCAGCCGACTGGGCCGATACAAAAGCCTATCCATCTTAAATCATATTTGTTTTGTTTTTTGCGATGAGAAGCCCATATTCCTTGAAGAGGGGGCGATCCCATAAAAACCCTCCTTCCTCCTCATGTCCACTTACACTGCAGCTCGCTCTCCCGCTTTTGTCTTCCCCCAATTTCCCCCGCTCCCCATCTTCCCCACTCATCCAAAAAAACCCCGCTCACCTTACAGAAAATGCCTGCTCCTCTTCTTCCACTCCTACAGAAAACCCCAGCCCTCCTTTGTCCCCACTCGCACTGCCATTAGGCTCGTCTCTGGTTACTCTGCTCAAACCCGTGAGCTCGGCGCGACGCCCGCAAGGAAAATGGAGTCGGCTAGCCCCAGCACCAAGAAGATGAGACTCCCGCCAGCGGCGACGCCGGTTGTAGATCCCGCACCCGGCATTGCTGCCACACACAAGTCCTCTCAACTCGGCGACGCCCTTATAGCGCACCGTGCCCCTCAATCTCGATCGTCGTCAAATATCTGTCCTTCCTGAATTTGATCTCCTCAGAGCCATCATCTCCTCTCACCAGCAGGTCCCCGTTCAACGCCTCTGCATCCCGACACGCTATCTGCTGTCCATACCTAGCACGGTGGATGCTTGGCTGACATCCCCTGAATTCGGAAAACTCCAGCAGTTTGAGTTCTACCATTACCACGAAAGTTTCATACCATGAACACACGAAGAATTCATGCCCACACCACCATTATCCATCTCACAGTTTTCCTCCTCTCTCCACACCGCCACCTTCGCTCGATGCCATCTACGAGATGATCTGGTACAAATTCTTCACTCCCACTGCTAAAAAAACTTTTGCTTGTGCTGGTTTATCTGTCGGAGGCCTCACCGCACATCTTCATCCACTCCAGTTGCCCTGCCCTAGAGCGCTTGCTGATTGTTTTGGGAATAGAAATCCCTATCAGTTGTCTCCAAATAAAGTCGCCTCACCTTCAAAACATTGGAATTTGTTTTGAAGGACAACAGCTCATCATCGAAGATGCCCCTTCACTTCAAAGGTTGCTCCTTGATAATTGTTATAAACCTTTGCAAATAACTATCGTCTCTGCGCCCAAACTAGAGACCTTGGGTGTAATTCGAGATCCGTTTAATGATCACAAGAAGTTGGTGTTTGGCTCCTCACTTTTTCAGGTACCGTATAGTATCATCTACACATTTGTAATCATAAGATGCATTTTTCTTTTGTGCGCATAAGTTTTATATCATCTTGGAGCACACTTTGGTACTAATATTATGTTATATGCTCAATGAAGAGTTCATCCATGGATAGCCTATCAATGCTGTTGGATTCTGTCAAGATCTTATATAACAAAATGTCTAGTTTTGATCCGAACATAATTATTGGCTTGCTGCGATGCTTTCAGTCTTTGAAAAATTTATATATAGAGGTGATGATTTCATGCACATTGAAAGCCCGTATATATTGTACTAGAATTAACCATTCAGTTGTCGCTCTTTCGACATACTCTTTTTTCAGACCATAACTGTTTTCAATCTTCATGTCTACTTAGGTACTGCCACTAATAGGAAAAGGCCTACTAGTGGCGCACCTGTTTTGCCTACTAATGGCGCACCACAAGTGCGCCACTAGCATCACGCCATTAGAATTTTTTACTAATGGCGCACCACGGGTGCGCAATTAGTATCTGGTATACTAATGTCGCACCACGTAGTGCACCATTAGTATACCCACGGTGCGCCATTAGTATGCCTCCCAGGGGCCATATTTTCCCTTGTGCTCTGGCTTACTAACGGCGCACTCGTTGATGATGAGCCACTAGTGTGCTCTGGCTTACTAATGGCGCACTAGTTGGTGGTGCGCCACTAGTATGAATATTAGGGATTTTTTTTTCTGATATTTGCACAGGTTACAAAATATATTACTGGACATAATATAGACAACACCACACAACAACAGCAGATTCATCGAATACAATAGAAGAATAGTCTCCGAATACAATTCATCATATTAGTCTCCGAATTCAAAAGACCGAACAAAGATAGAACATTACAAGTCTCGAGACCGCGAGTAGCGAGTTTGTCAGAAGTAATACTAATCCTAACAAGTCCTACTGATCATCATCATACAACTTCTACTCGTTATTTATAACAAGTCATACGATCATCATCTTGATAGTCATCGAACCAACCCTACGTAATTGTTCTTAGCACATTATCATCAGTATTAGGCAGAACCTAAATACCCTATTTAAGGTAAAATAGCATAAAACAGTATAGACCCTGACTCTCCATTATGGAGAATGGAGATCATCTTGTCTCCAATTCTTGTGCTTCGCTTCCTTTTGCTTCCAAGAACCTCCTTACGACTGTCCATACATTTTTTCCATCCTTTGATTTGCATGTCTCCACTTCTTTTAGAAATCTGGTATGGACAGTTGAGATTCGTATGATGACCTGGCTGTATGTTCAAAACATTAAGGCTACCTTTCTCATACATCAAATGAGGCACACAATTCTCTGGGATTATCTGTTGAAAAACATAGTAATAACTTCATAGTTAGGAATGATGTCCTAGTTTTAGAAGTATGCAAAAGATGCACGGATGTCGTAATAGTAAAAAATCTTACAAGGCTATCTCCATGGTAGTTACCGTAGTTGAACACATGCACTAGTGGCACGTATTGACCATAATGTTGAGGAGTTTGATTGTAGATATTGTAATTCTCAATGTCAATACAAAATCTGACCAGATGATTTTTCTCCTTGTAAGTTAATTCGGAGCCATCGGTGTAGTGGGTTTTGTCTACCATCTCCCGCACATTATTTGAAGAATGAAAATAAGCTGTCAACTATTTTGAAATAAACAATATAAATTAGCTAATAACTATGTTTGAGAAACTCACATAGTGGTAGAATTGGAGGCGTATCAACAAGGACCCAAATGTCCATATTGTCTTGCTTGATTTCAGGATCACCGAGATCCATGGTGACAAGCATACCCTCATCAAAACCTTACATCTTGCAAAGTGCTTTCCATTTTTTGCAACCAAAATGGGTTACGCTCTTAGAATTGTACAGCTTTACTTCAAAATCCACATCATGATGAGTCCTTAGGTGAATTTTCTTTCTTTCAGAACTTTCATGGTCTTCAAAACCCATCCTCTCCAAGACATAGCGCCTTGCATAGCATGTGATAAGCTACTCGAATTGTAAAAGATGAAAATTAAACGTCGACATAGTTTTAGCCATGCTTAGTTACGAAAAAACACTTGCCGTCGTTGCGTACCGTTTCAACATTGAAGGTCTCCTCGAGCTTAATGCTGAAGCGCCGATCATCGTCCAGGTGAGGCATGTCGCACAGACCTCGATCGTCGTGGCACCATCTGCACTCCCCCGGGAGACTTTCATCGTCTGATGACAACATTTCCTATGTTCATAATTCAAAACTACATCATCTCTGTTGGGTCCAATAAGATAATCCATAGTGTGGTGAAAACACGCCCTTCGAACTGGTTTGAGCAATTGGTGAATGGAGATGGTCTATGATTTTCAGTAGTAAGAAGTGAAGTGGTAATTTTGAGAGAAAATGGTTAGGATGAGTGGTTCCTCTTTCCCGTTTAGCTTTACAATAGAATATTGTTAGTCATGCACACTTGTGCATTTTCATCCAAGCCCAGTGGAGTTGGTCTAAAACCATTTCTTTCTTTAAGCCTGCTACATCCATCTCAAGTATTTATGGTCAAGGGTTAGCAGGGCCATCCAAATAAAATATGTGGTATGGGCTTTTTTAGTAGGTCATCCTACCAGATTAGTGTTTATCGATGATGAGAAACTGACATTAGTAATAACTATGAGTTGATATCACACTTCCATATGTATAACACAAGAGGCAGTTGATCCTACTTAATTAAGTACTAAGATACCCCAGCCCATTCATTTGTCGCAAGTACCCCATATGTCCTATTTTTAGCAAAGTCATGCTAAAATTCACGGAAAATTTCAGCATGACCTTTGGTGAAAATAGGACATATGGAGTACCCGAATTTGCCGGAACGGAAGTTAATCGGCATTCCGGCAAAATCAAGGGCCTCTCGGGGAAAATCATCACGACACGATGGTCGGAGACAAAACCCAGCAAACTCCTTCCCTTCACTCGGGGTACATCAATATATCTTCTAGGGGTGAAACTGTACCCTGATTCTCCTTTCTTCCTCTTGCCGAAGAGAAGTTGGCTACAGAGGATGGTCCAACTCAGATCAGCCTGCAGAAGTTCATTGTTTAATTCTGTTTAGTTCCAAGCATATACGAATACTCTTCAGAGTGGGCACAAAGATGGAAGCAAACTAATAGCACAAAGTGAATAGCAAATCGGCTATTGAAACTATACAAAAACCATGCTGAAACTTTACTGAAACTACTCCTTGCAAGCAAACTGAAACTACTCCTTGGAAGCAAATTGTCTTGGAAGAAGAATTGTGTGCACAAATCTACTCCAGCTAGTTGCTTTCACTTAGAGATTGTTAGGTAGCCGATAGCACAAACAGCATGAGTCATTTTTCAGACCGTTACAAATAGAAACAATGGCAACGAAGGTTAAAAACCAACATTCCTATATATTATTCTGAAACTTCATATATTGAAATCACTTAGCAAAAATTCTTCCTTCCATTCTTTACAGAAATTTTGGAGATAATATTGTGGACTTTGGTAGTTTTCTTAAATCATTTCATTTATATTTTAAATAACAGTAGGAATTATTTCATAATAGAATTTACCCCAAAAACAAATTCCTTTAATGCCATTTTCAAACTCTGAGTTGCCTCTGTTGCACTAAAACTAATTCAAATAATTTTTTTTAAATTGCCACAAAATTTTTGGGAGACCCCATAATTCCTATAAATCATTTTTGAACAAAGACCCATCCTACTCATTTGAATTTTTTTAGAGAAACACCCACTTTTCCATTCTGATCCATTTTCAGTTTACAACTACAACACTATTTCCCCTAGCTCCTAAAAATCTACAAAATTATCCCAACACAAGAACAGTACCTACACTCCTTTTTCCCAAACATCTCCTGATCACAAGTTCTAAACTTTCAACATTTGCGGCTTGTGAAGAAACTTCATTTCCTACAATTCCAAAAATTCTAAAACTTTGCTAGCACCTCTGTTTTGATCCAAACCATCACCACAGGATAATTGTAGGATAGCAGCTGCAGCAGCAAGATAATGGCATGAAGAAAGAGCAACTTACTTTGAGAGAGCGTCTTGTCTCCGCTCGATCTGCTGCTTCTGGGCGACGACGGCAGTGGCTTGCGGTCCAGTGGAGGGTGGTGGATGTTTGGGAGGAGGGGGAGGGGGGCGGCATCGGTGGATGGTTGGTTGGGGACGGCGGCGGTGGTGGTGGATGCTTGGGAGCGGCGGCGGCGGTGGATGCTTGGGGGTGGCGGCGGCTTGCGGTGGTGAGGGGTGGAAGAGCCGCGGTGGTGATGGGTGGAAGGAGCGCTGGAGGTGGGGGTGGGGCGCGCTGGAAAGGGGTCGTCGGCGGCGAGGGGGAAAGGGCGGCGGCGGTGGATGCTCGGGGGCTAGGGATTTGATCGGCGCGGGGGCGAGGGGGAAAGGGATGGAGGCAGGGGGGAAAGGGATAGCAATGGCGCACCTCCGGGGTTGCGCCATAAGTAAATCCATAGCAATGGCGCACCACCATGGGGTGCGCCATATGTAACTTTTTTATTGATAACAATGGCTCACCCCCTCCTAGTGCGCCATTAGTAACTTTTTTAATTATTTTTTATTGAGGAGAGGAGTAGAGGGGGGAGGGAGCATTTACATTCGTTGATGAGGCGGTGGTTGGCATCGCATCGGAGATGCAGACCGTAGAAAGGAGGAGGACGCTGGTCGTGGTCATGGTCGTGGGTCGGCCTCGTCGCGTCGCGTCGGCGTTCGTTGTCATCCGTTGATGGACTGCGAGTAGCCCTGCCGAAGTCTCCACCTCCGGGCTCCGGCTTCCTTGTCATGGCGGCGGAACAAGGTGCAGCTGCCAGTGGGGTGGGCCAGGCGGCTGCGGCGAATGGGGTTGGGGGGCGCGACGCGACCTAGCCTAACCTAGGTTGGAGCGGGGGAGGGTGCGAGGGGGGGGGGGTCGTTGGCGGCAGTGGAGCGGGGGAGGGTGCGGGGGTCGTCGGCGGGGAGGGGGATCGAGATGGAGGGGGATCTGGCATGGGGGGCGCGAGGGGAAATGGGATAGAGGGGGAAGAATAGTTTTGGAAAAAATTTGTTAGTAATGGCAAACATGGTGAGTGGTGCGCCATTACTAGTTAAAACTAGTAATGGCGCACTCTGACCGGGTGCGCCATTAGTATTTTTGGAAGAAAAAAAATGTTAGTAGTGGCGCACCATTGGGGTGGTGCGCCATTAGTGTGACAGACACTAATGGCGCACCAGCACATGGTGCTGCACTGCTATATAGTAGTGGCGCACCACATGTCTGGTGCGCCATTAGTGTCCATATTATCTATAGCCCTTTTCCTAGTAGTGTGCGACCACATGGAGAAAAGCGTATAACCAATCGGTGGCGTAATAAGCACCAGGATTTTCTCAGTTCTCATGACATTCGTTTGAGGACAATAACGATGGAAAGATATGCATCCAACCAGGCAAACAAAAGCTTTGTCACATTCTTCTTGTTGAATGCAAGGTTACTATTGTCCAAGAGGCTTAAGTTTTACAGCAAGAGATTTCTCACAGACGGACACGTTGAACAGCAAAAAAAGAAGTTTCAGGTGGACAAATGGGCTTCTATACGTGCTCGGCTTCTATTTACAACAAGTTGTAGTGATCCTAAAATAATTTTTTTGCACAGGATGTTGATTTTATGGATCAGACCGATCCATTTGTTTGTGACTGCGAAAAAGAGTGGTTGGGTTTGTTGTTACTGCCATGTTCAATCTAGGTTTTGTCTAAAAATTTGATGAACAATTAATCCTCGTTCTTTTTGTACCGTTTGTAAGCTTGAGTTGCATGTTGTTGCCCTCGTACTCCCCTCAACTTGACACTACAATGCCGCATCTTCCATGGTTGTTGTTCGTTCCCGTTCGAGGCCTCGCCATCATTCTCCGCCTTGGTTCGCTCGCTGTGCCCGCCGCCATCTGGCGTTGTCAACATGGTCAACAACCAAGAGGAATCAGGAGATGATTGTACGTGGAGAGGCTAACAATAGGGACCCACCAGGGTCATTGCATTACGCAAGCAGGTGCCTCGATATTACAAGCCAAAAAAATATTTCCTCCTAATTTTTTGATAACTAGGTCCCATGCCATTCTCAATGTAGTCAATAAACGAGAAAATTACATAACGAGCGGATACCACCAGGTACCCAGCAGCACGCCCAATTGTTTTTTAGTTCCAGAGATGGAGCTCAACTACGCGCTGTGCGGGGGCTGTGGCCCATCTAGCGCACGCTTACGCTTTTATTTAAGCACATGATGAGCCTAGTTGATATCTTTTTTCTTTCTGAAAATGTCTTGCCCAGTTCTTTTTTTTGGAAAATACCAAAACCGAGGCCTACTTGCTTTTCTCAGCGCTGCTGGGCTGCAAGTCTTTCAAGATGAGGAGGGATCTAAGTAGTAAGAAATGGGCTTCCCTAGAAAATGGGCTATAAGTTGTAAGAAATGGGCTTTATATTTTTAAACTAAAGCCAACCAACAATTATATTAAAATATCATTTTTTCTGGATTTCTCTACTCTCTACTCTTATAAAACCCAAAGCCAACTGGCAATTACATTAAAATATCATCTTTTCTCCCACAAGATAAACTACTCATACAAATGCATTTTCATGTTCCGTGCAACGCAGGGGCATCTTGCTAGTTAAGATTTTAAATTTCATTCATTTTTTTGCGGAGAATTTTTTTTGAATTTTATTTTGATATAATTTTTTTAAAATTATTTTTAGCGCGACTCGAAACTTCATGATTAAAGCAGTTCGGACCCCATCGAAATATGCAAAATTTCATTTAATTCTTTAGCAGTGCCCATAATATATGGTCTATAATGCTAATAAAGGGCTTCAAATATTCTTAAGAATTAGCAAATGGGCTGTAAATTATTAAAAATAATGGAAAATGGGAAGTATGTTGTTTTGCACAAATTTGGAGGCTGACTTCTGGGCCTACTAGGTTGACGATGACGCTGTCCTAAAATTTTTGACGCATACGCAAGGCTTTGTCAACTTCGTCAACATAGAGCAGTGACTGTTGGATGTCCATCCAACGGCCGCCATGCTTCTTTAATCTCTGATCTTCCTGCTCCAGCCGCCCAAACCAGCGCCGACAGGACTGCCTGCTCCCTCCTCCCGTGGCTGGCTAGCTGCCGCCAGGCCATTCCTCTACCCACCCGCACATACTGTTATTTTTCGGCGATGTCAGCCTCACCCCGCAGCCGACCGGTCAGCGCTCGTACTCCCCTCAACATGGGCATCCATTGCGGTGGCTTCGTCCGCTCCAGGTCGTTCCCTTCATGGGACTCACCCTCGTCCACCGTGTTTGTGCTCTCGGTGCGGTGAAGTCAACATGGTCAACATACAACAGCCATTGGAACAGGTTGACAGTAGGGCCCACACAAGGAAATGCCTCCTTATTATGCACAAAATAATGATTCCTCCACCTGACAGTTGGGACCCACCGCAAGTGCCTCTGTATTTCACGGAAAAAAAGTTCACTCGTTGTTAGCTCGGACCCACTAGCTATATCTTCGCACACAAGCAAGTGCTTCCTTATTAGGCAGAAAAAATGAATACTCCCCCTGCTAGCAAGGACCCACCATATGGGAGGCTGACTTGTGGGCCTACTAAGGTGACGCGGACGGAGGGCTTTGTCAACTTAGTCAATATGAACAATTCTAGCTGCATTAACCGCACGATGTCCATCCAATGGCTATAGTGCTTCTTCAACCTCTGGTCTTCTTGCTCCGGCCACCCAAAGCAACGCAGGTCGTGCCGCCTGCTCCTGCCTCTAGTGGCCGGCTGTGCTGCGGCAGAGGCCTCACCGCCCCCTACTACTCCCACCGCTAGCCAGGCCATCCCTCTACTCACCCATTCCCCCTGTTATTTTGCGGCTACGGCAGCCTCACACCGCAGCCGAACCAGTGAACCCTCATACTCCTCTCTGTGTGGGCATCCACTGCCGTGTCTTCCCCGGCTCCACATCGTCCCCTTCCTACGCCACGCCATTGTCCACCGCATTGGTGCTCTCAGCGCGGCGTGGTCAATGTGGTCAACAAACGACTTCCATCGGAAGAGTACTGTACGTGGAGAGGCTGACAACTGGGTCCACGACCGTGCCTCCTTATTACGCGGAAAATAATGATTCCTCCACCTGATAGCAGGAACCCACCGGACGGGCCACCGTATTTCAAAAAAACCGTTTTCCCCCTGACTGTTGGGACCCACGAGCTACATCATCGCACGCAAGGAAGTACGTCCATATCACGGGAAAAAGATGATTTGCCCCCTGACTACTGGGACCCACCAGCTGAATCTTCGCACGCAAGGAAGTGCCTGACAGTCGGGACCCACCTGGTCGAAGTATACGTAGCATTGTCATTCTGGTCGCGAATGTGTACGTACATACGATCGGTCTGTCTGCAGGCTGCAGCGATGAACCATGGCCGTGTAAGGAAGGGCACGCATCGTAGTAGAGGTGCGCACGTAGCATGTACACATACGTACAACAAGGGTGCAAGAAAGTAAATACGGCCACATACGTACATACGAGCGGGGTCTCGAATGCCTACTCACGCATACGTAGGGCCAGGGCTCATGTACATGGCTGGGTCGGAACGGAGAAACTGCGTCATCATCGTGCTCATGGGGAGGCAACGGAATGCATCGTGTTCATCGAGAGGCAACGGTATACATAGTGTTCATCGGGAGCCAACCGGCTTGGATGGAATAGCCGATGGAAATGAGGCATGGCGTACCACAGATCTGAGGAAACGGCCTTGTTTTCGACCGGCCATGGTCGAAATGGGATCCTATTCATTGGGAGGGGTCTGGCGTAATGCAAAACGGATGAAACAGACTTGTCTTGGACCTCCTACTATCGAAACGGGGTCATGTTGATCGGGAGGGGTGTGGCATACCGCAAAACAGAGGAAACAGACTTGTGTTGGAGCGCTACGGTCGAAACGGGGGTCCGATTCATCGGGAGGGGTGTGGCGTACCGCAAAACGGGACTCCATGGGATACTATTCATCTCCACCGTTGACCTCCTCCATCCTCCACGGGCTACTGTTCATCCACCCTCGACCTCCTCCAGCCTCCACCTGCGACTGTTCATCCAGGGGATCCTGTTCATCCAGCCTCCACCACTCCTCCACTATCTATTGTTCAACCAGCCCTGTCCACGGGGTCCTCTTCAACCACCCCTCCACGGTCTACTGTTCATCCAGCCCTCCATCGGCTACTATTCAACCAGCCCTCCGCTGGCGACTGTTCAACCAGCCCTCCACGGGGTCCTGTTCATCCAGCCCTCCACACACGGGGTTCTGTTCATCCAGCGGCAACGACCTCTACTACCACGGGGTCCTGTTCATCCACCCCCACTAGGAACTGTTCATCCACCCCCCCAACAATGCTCACTGTTCATGAAGAGGCAGCAGGTTCGATCGGCTTCAGTTAGCACTAGTAGCGAACGAATCGCTCGATCAAGTTCAGTTAACAGCCATCAATCGATAGCTCGGGTTTAGTAACATGTAGACTGCAGTGCAATCGCTCGGGTTCAGTTAGAACCCAATGCCTCGCTCGAGTTCAGTTAGATCGCAATGCCTCGCACACATGCGCGTACGTACAAGAGAAATGCACATCTCTCGGTCGTCGACCACCCACCGTAACTGGGAACTCCCCGATATTTTCCTTCCCCTCGCTTCTACCATAGTTTTTTCCGTCATGGATGGCCCAAAGAATGTCATGCAGCTGCGTGTCCGGCCCACCCAGGACGAAAAGCCCATTTTTCTGTCATGATTTTTTTTCATAGTAGTAGGAGGCCACCACATCTATGATGATACCGGGTTATATCATAATTATCATCATAGAAGTATCATAAGCATGACAGAATTTTTTTTGTTCGCCCCAGAATGTCATGGATGTGTCTTTTTTTTTAGTGTAGGCCCAAGCCCACCAGAGCCTTTCTCCCTCCTCTGTACATAGAGGAGGCAAAGTTGTGCGTGTCCTCCATCCAGGGCGCCATGCCCATGGATGGGCACCACGTGCCCCTCTCGGTCCTATATGTATGTCTATCCGAAACCCTAATTAATATGCGCCCATCGCCCCTCTTTCCCCCATCGCCCACTTCTTCTTTGGCTCGAAATCGAGCTCGAAATCTTTGTGGTCACCGCTGCCTCACCCTTGTTGCCACGGCCACTGTCGTCGCCGTCTCTCGGGGACAAGTCCAGGAGGATCGCGGTGCTCGGCTTCGTCTGTTCCGGGGACCAGCTCGAGCCGGAGAGCTGCGTAACCGACGCCATTGCCGTCTTCTTCAACCTATCGTCACCAACTCGCCGTCAATGTCGTCGCTCTGGTCCACCCCAGCCTCCCTGACCTCGTCCCCGGCACCACTGTGAGCCACTCTTCCGAAACCCCTTCTCCATGTTGTCCATTCGTCATTGTAGCCGCTGTCCCTGAGGTCGTTCGAGCTGCCGCGTACGTGTACGTACATACATGCGTACTACCATTGCTACTCCTGCTAGCTGCTTCGCTATCTGCTTCCGCTGCTTGCACCATTGCTACGCTGCTGCTGCTGATTTGTTGTTGCTGCTTGCCTATGGCGCTGCTACTCCAGCTGTAGCCGCTAGTGCCCGAGGCCGCCTGTGCACACGTGTCGGCCGCACCCTTCCTCGCCCCAGTCGTCGCGCCCATGTGATTGGATGTTCTGTTGCTCCCGCTACCTGCTGCTGATTTGCCCTGCTAGTTATTTCTGCTGCTTTGTTTTAGTTGCTACTGATGCTAGTGACTGCCGCTGCTGCTTTCCTCACCCAGCCACTCTTAGCTGATGTTGCTGCTGATCTACACCCCCTGTGCATGCTAGACATGGCTAGCATGTGCGTGAGAAGTGTGTGTGCGTGAGTGCGTAGTATGTAGGCACCACAACCGTGTGTGGCCGGTGATGCCACACCCTGGCCAGCCTTTTAATTAGTTTATAAATAGTAGTACTAGCAAATTTTTCCAATAGTAGATGACATGTGGACTCACTAATGGTTTAGAGAAAAACAAATTTAAAATAGTTGTCTAAGTCAATGACATGTGGCCCCGTACACTGTTCATATGTTGACTAGTCAACCTTTGACTAGGTCAACCCAACCCCCTGGCCGCACTGGCATACACTATGCTAGAATAGCACTAGGAGACAAAATTATTTTACTGTTTAATTTCAAAATATAAATAAATTCAAAAAATAATATAAATTAATACGTAACTGACATGAAAATACTTTGTAGATGAAAGTTGCTCCGAACAACAAGGCGAATCTGAATACGCAGTCCGTTCGTTCGCCATGCGTCCCTAGCATAGCGAACCTGTAACCTTCCCCCTCCAGTCCGTCTGTCAAAAATGCGAAACACCAGGAGTACTTTCCCGTATGTTTCCCCCCTTCACCGGTATCACCTACTACTACATTAGGTCACCCTAGCACTGCGTATTGCCATGTTATGCTTTGTGTTGCTTTGATTGCTCTATTTTTTATTTATGTTCCCCCTCCATTACTTCTTTCGGTAGACCTCGAGACCGCCGCCGATACCCCCCGTGATCGACTACATCGACAATGACCCCTCCCTCTTCCTAGAGCAACCAGGCAAGCCAACCCCCCTTGTTCATCCTGATACCGCCTACTCTTTCCCTCTACTGCTTGCATTAGAGTAGTGTTACTGTTTCGTCGGTTTCATCCTATACTACTACATAGCCTGTCATTATTGCTACAATTGTTTATACCCTTACCTGCTATCCTAATGATTAGTATTACATCAGTGGCCCTACACTCTTGTTTGTCTGCCATGCTATACTACTGTGTCGTGATCACTCGGGAGGTGATCACGGGTATATACTATACTATTACATACTTATGTTGATGATTCGGAGATGGGGGCTGAAGGGGCAGGTGGTTCCACCCAGGTAGTGGTGGGCCTGGGTTCCCGGCAGGCCCCTAATTGTTACTTTGTGTCGGAGTAATTAGCCACGGGTAGCCTCATCAGCTGCCCATGGCGTTTCAAGACATCGGGGCCGGCTGCGCTCCTCAAGAATCAAAGACCGAAGCGCCACCTTCTCGCAGCCGGCTAGTCCGAGCGGCCGGCTTCCAGAAGACGGCAAGGCCCAGAGGGCAGCCTCAAAGTGGGTCGACTTCTATCAGGCAGCCTCTAGAGAGGTCTGCCCTTAGCCGACGACCTGAAGCACCATTAAAGTTTGCACCACATTATGACGACGAGACGGGGCGTGGCTACAGTGCTGTCGGCCACCCCAAAATCTAGGGCCAAGCGTGGCCATAGTGCATCATACAGGACGGACGCTCCCCGCCCGGTGCGGCACTGTTGCCATGCGGCTCGTGACATCACCCATGGCAGAGAAGGCCATACTCCCACAACGGACGGTTGGTACTGCCCACAAGCGATGGGACCTACCTGTCTGTGAGGAGACAGAGGGCGGCGGCCCCAGAATAGTCGGCACAAGCAGAGGTCGACCCTGACGAGGCGGCCCTCCTCTCCTTAAAATATGTGCACCATTAATCAGAGGAGATGAGGAATGGCTACAGTGATCGCCCGTCAGGCGGCGGTACTGTAGCCATACCTCCCCCGACAAAGCATGCATCAGTACCAGCATCGCTACAGTGCTGAGCAGCCGGCCAGACCTGCAAGCGGCGAGCGCAGCCTATCGGCCAAGTATGAAACAACCAGCAGGGCCCACCAGGCGGCAGGCCCCAGCGGCCGGCGGAGAAGCCAGCGAACATAGACACTGAGAGACGGGGCTGACACCTAGCCAGATTACCTTTGTACCCTTGGGGGGTAGGCCTATATAAACCCCCTAGGGCACCTAGGCAAAGGGTTCAGACCTTAGTTCATTTCACTCACACATATAGAGAGAGGAAGCTAGGGCTAGCCCTGTTCTTCTTCCCCATCTAGAGAGATAGCTCGAGGTGCAAACTTGTAGTCACCATTGTTGCTTGAGTGATCATGAGGAGACCCCGCAGAGCAGGACTAGGGGTGTTATCTCCTAGGATAGCCCCGAACCTGGGTAATATTCGCCGGCGTGCATGTTTGCGCCTTATCCTATTTCCTATCACCGGCGACGTATTATTAGCCCCCGCCATGATAAGCCATCCTTTGGCATATGTCGCACGACACCACCGACATTTGTCAACCACCGTGGGGCTAGGTGCACTGTCATCCGGAGATTTGTTCTAGACGGGAACCCTGTTTCTCCCTCGTGAGCGCAGCCAGCCCGGCTCGCCCAATGGCGTCTGCGCCGACGCACTGCGTGACGCGGAAGTTGGCTCCGCGGCAGCTAGCCTTGCCGATCTTGTTGGCGAGCTTTGCCTTTCCACCGAGCCCGCACCCGACGCGTGAGTAGCCAGCGCTGAGAGATGCTTCGTCAACCTTCTCGGCAAGCTTCACAGCGCCAACGAGCCAGCCACCGATCTGGAGTCGGTTGGCTCCACTGATCCGGTGCTTGTCGACACCGACACAGTTTCTTCCAATTCCTTCCCCACCAACGTGGTGGTCATTGACGATCCACTTCCTCGTGCAGAGAGCGGCTGCAGCACCGTCATGGAGGTGCTTGTCATCAGCCACAATGGGGATTCAGGAGGAGCCGGCAAGGACCCATTGCAGACGGCAATGCGGGACCTGTCCTCGCCCATTGCGGCGGATGCGGATGCCGAGACGCTGGAAGCCTGCCGTGTCTCAATCATGGAGAATGCCATGAAACTGGCTACCATGAGACGCCTCTCCGAGGCGCTCCAGCGCGAGGTTGATCGCGCTATCGGCGCCACGCCGAATGGTACTTGGCCCAACCGTGCAGGCACGGTCAGGAAGCGAGGTGGCGCCATCGCCAGCTTGTTTGGAGTAGACCGCCTAGTCTATGCCATGCCTATGGAGAGCATACATGCTACCCAAGCGGCAGCAGACGAGCTGGACCACCTGGAGGGCAACGAGGGTCGCTACATGACGGAGTGCGTTCAGCAGCTTATCGACGCGGCTGCCGCGCATCAAGAAGCCGGCTTTCGCGCCGAGGAGCTTAGCCAGCGGGTCGAAAGTCCGCCCCCTCGCCAAGAGCATGGTGCGACCTCCCAGACACCGACAGGCGGTGCCTGCGACAGACGAGACAGGGAGCCGGCTGCCAGCAGCAGCGGGACTCGCATCACCATCGAGCGCGACCAAGACGGCCGCCCACAAGCAGTCGAACGGCGGGGAAATCTTCCACCGCCGCCGCCCACTCGAAGAGAGAGGCGTGCTTCGCTACCGCCAATTGATCATCCAACTCTCGGCGACCGACTGGGCCGCGGAGCAGGAGTCAGAGAGAATGACGCGCGCCACCAAATCGACCGCCACGCTCGATCCTTGGCGCCAGAAGAAGAATACGCAATGGGTCCGCCTTGTTTTGGCCTGCATTCGTGACGACCCTTTCCCCAAGGGGTTCTTGCTCCCAAGATATACGCCCAAGTACAACGGCCCCGTGAAGCCGGACAATTGGCTAGTGGACTATTCCACGGCTGTCAGCATAGCAAACTACAAGAAGCGTGTTGCCGTGAAGTACGTCCCGCTCATGCTCCAGGGCACAGCTCGGACGTGGCTAAACAGCCTCAAGCCCTACAGCATCAACAGCTGGGTAGATTTCATCGAAGTGTTCATACGTAACTTCACAAGCACCTACAAGCAGTCCCCCAAACCTCGCCAGCTCTCGCTGTGCATCCAAGGCCCCAATGAGTCCACCTGCGATTACCTAACGCAGTGGGCAGAACTGCGCAACTCCTGCGAAGGGGTGCATGAGGTCCAAGCTATCGAATACTTCACTGCCGGGTGCCGAGAGGGCACCTTACTCCAGCACTGGTTTCTCTGCGATGAGCCAACCACGCTCGACGAACTACTGATCATAGCAGACAAGTACGCCACTGCCGATTCGTCCATGAAGTCGGAGCTCCGAGTGGACACTTCTGGGAAGGTGCTCCCCCCGGCTCCTCGAACGCCGGCTGGAGACAATAGTCGGTGCCAGCAGCCGAACAACAACAAGCGCAAAGCCCCTCAGCTGGTAGGTGGCGACAGTTGAAGATCAGCAACCTTAAGGGAAGCCACTCCCCAAGCGTCAGAAAGGCGGCAAGCCGGCCTGGTTGCCTGCTTTCTCCTTTGAGGAGACCCTTGATGCCCCCTGCAAGTTCCACAGCGGTGCAAAGCCGTCCAATCATACAAATCAGAAGTGCCAGTGGCTTGTCCACATCGCCAAGGGAGAAGGACTGCCTCCACCGCCTGCTGGCCCATCGGCTCCGCCTCCCCAGCAGCCGGCCGCCCGTCCAGTAGTCGGTGCGATCCAATATGATTATCCTGAAGAGCATGGTACTTATGTAGTCTTCACTAGCGTGGTGGACGATTGGCGCAACTGGCGTCAGTAGCACCGAGAGGTGAACATCGTCGCCTCGAGTGCCCTTGAACTCATGCGTTGGTCAGAGAAGCCCATCAGCTAGATTCGGGCTGACCACCCGGAGGTGATGCCCTCTCCGGGATCCTACGCTCTGGTGCTGGATGCCACTCTCGCAATAGTGAGGTGAGCTGCTCGCTTCTCTCGGATTTTGATAGATGGTGGCATCAGCATCAACATTCTATATCACGATACCATGGGAAAGTTAAGCATTAAGGAAAGGCAGCTCCAGCCCAGCCGGACTCTTTTCCATGGCATTGTGCCCGGTCTGTCCTGCTCACCAATCGGCAAGGTCAAGATAGGCGTCATCTTCAGAGACAAGGATCACTTCCGCTGTGAAGCAATTTGGTTTGGGGTGGTGGACCTCGAAAGACCTTATCATGTACTCCTGGGCCAGCCGGCATCTGGCCATGTTCATGGCGGTGCCACACTATGCTTACGTCAAGATGAAGATGCCAGGAACCAAGGGCATTATCAGGATATCTGGAGACTATGAGAAGTCGGCCGATTATGCCGCGGCCAGACGCCAGTTGGCTGAGTCCCTTGTGGTTGCTGCTGAGAAGAAGCTCCTAGACCGGGTGGTGGCCATGACCAGCAAGCAGCCGGACATGTCCCAGAGGCCAAAGAGTCGGAGACCCAGGGCTCCTTCCAGCCGGCCAAAGAAACTAAGAAGATCCCTTTGGACCCTGAGCACCCACAAAAATTTGCTGTCATAGGTGCCAGCCTTGATAGCAAATAGGAAAGTGAGCTCGTCGATTTCCTCCATGAGAATCGGTACATCTTCGCATGGTCCCCAAAGGACATGCCCGGGGTTTCGACGGATTTCGCCGCGCACAAGTTACATGTCAGAGCAGATGCCAGACCAGTCAAGCAACCCCTCCGCTGACTATCGAAGGAGAAGAGAAGAATTGTTGGTGAAGAGATAGCCTGGCTTCTCGCATCCGGCTTCATCATAAGTGTTCTTTCCAGAATGGCTTGCCAACCCGGTCCTTTTACTGAAGAAGAACAACAAGTGGCGCATGTGCATTGATTATGCCAGCCTTAACAAAGCTTTCCCAAAAGATCCGTTTGCTTTGCCTCGTATTGATCAAGTGATAGAATCCACAGCCGGATGCGAGCTGTTGAGTTTCTTGGATGCCTACTCGGGATATCATCAGACCATTTGGAGCCTTTTGCTACCTGACCATGACATTTGGCTTGAGAAATGCCGGTGCCACGTTTGGGCGTTGCATGTAGAATTTCCTCCTCAAGCAGCTTGGCAGAAACACCCATGTCTATGCGGACGATATTGTGGTGAAGACGGAGAAGCGCAGTACTCTCTTGGAAGACCTCAAGGAAACTTTTGAAAATCTGCACCCAGAGAAATGCGTCTTCGGAGTACCAGCTGGCCAGCTCCTTGGCTTCCTGGTCTCAGTACACGGCATCGAGTGCAACCCTGTGAAGATCAAGGCCATCGAGAGGATGGAGAGGCCCACCCGACTAAGAGACATCGAGAAGTTCACCGGCTGTTTCGCATCCATCAGTCGTTTCAGCAGTCGGCTTAGAGAGAAGTCTCTCCCCCTGTACCAGCTCATGAAGGGACCACTCATTTCGAGTGGAATGACCAGGCGGATGAAGCTTTTCTCCAGTTCAAAAAGATGTTGAGCACGCCGCCTATCCTGGCGGCTCCAGCTGATAAGGAACCTATGTACCTGTACATTGTCGTCAGACTACTAGGAAAAGGGCTACTAATGGCGCACCAGTTTTCCCTACTAATGGCGCATCACTGGTGCGCCATTAGTATCACGCCACTAGTATTTTTTACTAATGGCGCACCACTGGTGCGCCATTAGTATCTGGTATACTAATGGTGCACCACTGGTGCGCCATTAGTATAGGCCACGGTGCGCCATTAGTATAGGCCACTAGTGCACCATTAGTATAGGCCACTGGTGCGCCATTAGTATTTTTGAATTTTGAAGGCGGGAAAATAGTAGTGGCGCACCGTCTAACCCCCACCGTGCGCCATTGCTATTTTTGAATTTTAAATTTGGATCTGGATCGTGATTTTTCTACCCATTTTTTGCTCGTTTTTTGGCACGATATTATTTCAAATTTGTTCCTGTTTTTGGATCTTGTACATTCTTTTGCCGTGTTCTTTTGCCGAAGAGGAGTTCGTCGGAGAAGAGGAGGAGGAGGTCACCAGAGAAGTGCTCGCCTACATCGCCGGAGAGGAGGAGGAGGTCGCCGGAGAGGAGTTCACCGGAGCATCGGACAGGAGGAAGGAGAAACCATGAGGGAGGAGAGGAGGGAGGAGGAGCTCACCGGAGAGGAGGGAGGAGAAACCGTGAGGGGAGGGGAGGGGAGGAGGCGAGGGAGGAGGAGGTCGCCGGAGAGGAGGAGGGTAGTATGGTGGAGGAGAGAAGGGAAGATGGAGTGGAGGAGAGGAGGAGATGGAGTGGAGGAGAGGTGGAGTGGAGGAGAAGAATGAAGAGGTAAGGAGGAGAGGACCACGCCCAGCCATATATACGGCATAGTAATGGCGCACCGCGGGCAGGTGCGCCACTACTAACTTTTTTTATTTTTTTGATTTATTTTGAATTTTGAGGGCGGGAAGATAGTAATGGCGCACCATGGGCAGGTGCGCCATTAGTAAGTTTGATTTTTTTTGCCTCTCCAGATCTTAAAAGCCCCGTATCATTTTTTCTGTTAGGTTTTTGAGGATTTTGAAAATGTTTAACGTGGTCCCCCCGTTAAATTCGGTTGTAACTTTTCGAGTAGATGATTTTTCATATAAAAAACTTTTTCATCCAAGTTCGTACGCAAAAGTTATGCCCATTTTACAAATTCTCAAGAGATTTCGCAAATAAAGTCGAAATTCATATTTGTAAATTTTCACAACAACTAGACCACATATCACATGGGAAACTTATTTTCTTTTATTTTTTTGACATTTTCATCATTTTTTATTTTTTCTAAACTGAAAAGGCGGTCCACGGGGGGGGGGGGGGGTGCATTCGGTGGAAGTGGTGGCCAAGTTACTAATGGCGCACCGTGGCATGGTGTGCCATTACTAGTTCAACTAGTAATGGCGCACCACTCCCACGGTGCGCCATTAGTAGTTTTGAAAAAAAAAAATTTACTAATGGCGCAGCGTGGATGTGGTGCGCCATTGGTATTTGCACACTAATGGCGCACCAACACATGGTGCGCCATTAGTATATAGTAGTGGCGCACCACATGTCTGGTGCGCCATTAGTGTCAATTTCATCTATAGCCCTTTTCCTAGTAGTGCCACCAGCCAGGTGGTCAGCGTTGTCATGGTGCTAGAGCACCCAGAGGCCGGCAGGGCGTAGCCGGTCTAGAGGCCTGTATATTAGTTGAGCGAAGTGCTGTCAACCTCAAAGCAGAACTACCCTCACTAACAGAAGATGTGCTACGGTGTGCACTTTGCCGCCAAGAAGCTGAAACCATACTTTCAAGAGAACCCAATCACGGTTGTCTGCACTGCCCCACTTGCCGAAATCATTGGCAACAGAGATACGTCTGGCCGAGTGGCCAAATGGGCATCGAGCTGGCCCCCTACACGATCTTCTACCAGACGCGCACCGCCATCAAGTCCCAAGCACTAACCGACTTCCTTGTTGACTAGGCCGAGACCCAGTACTTACCGCCAGCTCCGGACTCCACTCATTGGCGAATGCACTTTGATGGCTCGAAGATGCGCACCGACTTGGGAGTCGGCATTGTTCTCACCTCTCCCAAAGGCGACAAGCTCAGATACACATTGCAAATCCATTTTGCCACCTCCAACAACGTAGCAGAGTATGAAGCACTAATACACGGCCTTCGGTTGGCCAAAGAGATCGGCATTTGCCAGATCCTGTGCTACAACGACTCTGACTTTGTAGTCCAACAGTCGCCTGGCGACTGGGATGCCAAGGATGCAAATATGGTGAGCTACCGTTTCCTCGTTCAGCAACTCAGCAGATAGTTTGAAGGGTGCGAGTTCCTTCACATGCCACACAATGAAAACGAGCCAGCTGACGCCCTGGCATGGATCGGCTCCACCCGTCAAGCAATACCAGCCGACGTCTCCCTTCACTGCCTCCGCAAGCCGTCAATCAAGCCTTCTCCAGAGTCTGAGTCCATCTTCGTGCCGGCTCCTCCCGAAGCAGTCGGATTCGACTCGGGGGCTGCAGCAGTCAGCCCGGGGACTTCGCCAAGCAGCTAGGGGACTGCAGGAGTCGCACCTGGCCTATGGACTTCACGACCAAGCTCAGGGGCTGAAGCAGTCGGTCCGGGGACTTCAGCAGCGCAGCATGAGGCAAGCGATTCCAACCCGCCGCCTCCCAGCCCAACCACCCTTGTACAAGTGGTCGTAGTGGTAGTAGAAGAAATTGAAGCACCTTCATTGGCAATGCCCATCCTCAAGTTTCTGGTAAACAGAGAGCTGCCGACCGATGAAATCTCGGCCCGACAAGTGCAGCGTGACTGGAGTCTTCAGATCCCTTGTTGCCAAGGCCTTCCGCCATGGTTTCTTTTGGCCGACTGCTCTGGAAGATGCCAAGGAGTTAGTCAAGCATTGCAACGAGTGTCAGAAGTTCAGTTCTCAATAGTATCTACCGGCGTCTGCACTCAAGACCATTCCCTTTCCTTGGCCCTTTGCTGTTTGGGGGTTGGACATGGTGGGACCATTCAAGACAGCACGCGGCGGCATAACCCATCTGCTTGTTGCCGTGGAAAAGTTTACCAAGTGGATTAAAGCCAGGCCAATCAAGAAGTTGAATGGTCCGACTGCTATGACCTTCATCACGGACACCACCACCCGGTATGGAGTACCACACAGAATCATCACCGACAATGGCACGAACTTTGGCAAGGGAGCCTTGGCCCGTTTCTGCGTGACGCAAGGCATCCAACTGGACTTAGCATTTGTTCCCCATCCGTAGTAAAACGACCAAGTCGAGCGATCAAATGACATCATCCTCTCCGGCATCAAGCCCTGAATGGTCGAGCCTTTGGAGCGGTCGGCCGGCTGCTGGATCAACGAGCTGCCAGCCATTCTTTGGAGCCTATGCACCACGCCCAACAAATCTACCAGCTTCACTAATTTCTTCCTTGTATATAGGGTCGAGGATGTCATACCAACGGGCATTGAGTTCGACTCACCTCGTGTCACCATGTACAAAGAGGCGGAAGCAAAGGAGGAACGAGAAGACGCTGTCGATCTGCTGGAAGAGGGCCGCTGTTGCCACATAGTCGGTCCGCCATCTACCAGCAGAGCCTATGCCGGTACCACAGTCGGAAGGTCAAGCCAAGAACTTTCCAAGAGGGAGACCTTGTGCTCCGGCTGATCCAGCAAATAGCCGGCTATCACAAGCTCTCGGCCCCATGGGAAGGCCCCTTCATTGACGTGCAGAAGCCTCGGGCACGCAAGAGAGTCGATTATGGCAAGGAATCAGAGCGCCCATGGAACGCAAATCTCCTCTAAAGATTTAACAGTTGATTCAGTATGTACCACGCTAGCTTTTGTATTAAGTACTAAGACATCGGGTCCCTCGAGGAGCACTTTGAGGCTCCCCTTTTTATCTATATGATAAGTTCAATGCCTATGAATATATCATTTCATCATTCTGCCTGGCACCAGGTTCGACCAGTCAGCCCAGGGGCTTGCCGCCTTGTACTATGTGAATGCTACCTGCAGTCGGACAAGTAGTGTGTAGGCACCTAAGACCTCTCTTGCCACAAGCCGCAGCTCCCAGAGCGACTGTCCAGCCGGCACGAGGTAAAGGCAGGAAACGATGCCCACACGAAAAATTGCTAAGGACTAAAAGCATTTTCATAGGCCAACTCGGCTCCTCGCCTCACTGACCGACTGCTAAGCAGCCGGCCGGCCGGTTTCTAACTTTACTTGCCACACTCTACCGACGGCTAAAGTACTTGCCTTCCCAAAGCGGCCAAGTACTTGACCCAACCACAGTTTGCAGAGCGGCTGTCCGACTGGCAAGACAACAGCCAAGGGAAGCCGGCAAAGGAAAAAGCCAAAAGAGTAAAAAGCAAGACAAGTCGGAAATCGGCAAAGAAAATTTATACAGCAAAAGGCCCTTGGCCGGCATTCATCGGAGTTTGAATACACCCCCCGCGGGTGGAACTACGGAAGTCTAGCAAATTTGTTCAAAGAGATTACGAAATAAGAAAGGAAAGATAACTTGGCCGCCTAGGCCAAAGGAGCAGCAGCCGGATCGGAGGTGTCGGCGGAGGTCGATGCTCCGGGTGGTGGAGAGGCTGCCTGGGTGGTCTCGGCCTGATTAACTCCAGTAGCAGTCGGCTCGTAAGTGTGCCGCCCATTGGCCGAAGCCTGGTCAGGCTAAGGCCGACCCTCGTCTTCACCATCCGGCGCGTTGACTTCGCCGTCCTCATCCTCCTCCTCCTCACCTTCGTCACTGGAGGCGATCTCCTCCACGGAGTCCTCACCGCCTACTAGGTCCAGCCCGAACCAGTTGGGCGACACCTCGGCGCCCGCTTCATCTAGCTCGGGGAGGAAGATGCCGGTGTCCATGTACTCGGCATTCGTCGCAGCCCGGTGATAAAGCTGGGGCGCCACCGTGTCCAACTCCTTGCCGGCCTCGGCGCGGAGAGTTTCCAGCTGGTCCAAGCTCAGCGCAGGGTACCACCCTTTGACGAACTCCAAGGCCCGCCATGCACCTGCCCAGGCACAGGAGCCCTTCCACGCCTCGATGTGGCCAACGGCCGCCTCCATCCAGCCGGAGGTTCGGCTGACGGTGCACAGAACAGGAGTACCCGGCCAGAGGGCAGCGACCAGCTGGGCCCCAGCGCACTTAAGACGACGGAGAGCCCGATGCGCCAGCTGGAGACGAGCCCGATGTGTTGGGCGCGATCGTGGCACCAGCATGCCTCCGCTGGTCAGAACGAGCTTCGACGGCTTGGCTAGCGGCAATGGAATAACCGGGGAAGTACTCTGCATAAGAAGAAAAAGAAATATGAAGCCACAAGCCGGCTCATACGACATGTCGGCCAGTGGAAGAAAGAGAGGGACAACCCACCATCGATCAAGTCCTCGATCTCTCCATAGCCGTCCGACAAGGCTTTCTCCTTCTCTGCCCACTTCAAGTGCTAAGTCTCGAATTCGGACTTAAGGGCATCCTCCACGTCCTTGAGATTCTGGAGCTCCGCCTTGTGCTTGTCCGCCTGGTCAGCCAGCTGCTTGGCCAGGCGGTCTCGCTCTTGCTCCACCTTGAGGCGCTCCTCCTCTTTGGCATGCAGCACGGTTTGAGGTTCGCCAATTTGCTGCAGCAAGGTGGCATTAGCTCCTGTAGAAGATAAGAGAGAGGAGAGGTTAGTAAATCAACAAGAAAAGGTAGTTGCCGGAAGATCCGACCCGACTGCTCAGCAGTCGGCCCGAATCTCGGGGGCTACACCCCGCGGGTGCGCTGGCGCTCCCCCGCAATAATAAAGAGAGGAGTGCTTACTCCGGCTATCGGCTAGCTCGGTGGTCCACCTGGCCAACTCCTGGACTTGAGTATTGAAGGCGGGCACGCGAAAGTTGTGGTAGTCCTACAAAAGAATCGACATAGGAAAAGAGAAGGTCGGCACTTGGAGCCTACATTTAAGTTCCGGACTGCGTGGTCAGAGCCAACCCGGAACTCGGGGGCTACACCTAGTGGGTGCGCTGGCGCGCCCCCATGGAAGATCGCAAAGATTGAAAGCAAAAAGGATAAGGGCCTCACACGGACGACAGCTCGCGACGCCAAGGACTTCTTCGTGTAGTCCTGGAGGGCGTCGCCCTGGGTTTCAAGCAGCGAACGAACTTCCTGAGAAGCCTTGTTCAAGACGCCCGTCCCGCCCCCAGGCGTCCACTCCCGCGGGACGGCGCTAGTGGCTTCCGCTTCCAAGGCCGACAAGGTCAAGGCTCTGACTTCCTGAGGCCGTGGCGCTGAAGTCACCCTCGTCACATGCCGATGTGTCAGAGTGCGGACAACGGGAGTCGCCCCCACCACCAGCTCGCTGCCTACTCAAGGCGCCGGTGGTGCATCAAGCCAACTGCCTAGAGCCTCGACAACCGGCGTCTGCTGGATCACCTCCGTCTCCGGGATGATGGTGTTGCCTCCCTCCCTCTCCATGACCAGCTGGTCGTCGCCGGCCGCTCCAAACAGCACCAAGTCCTCTGGCGCCGGCGGCATGGAGCTGAGTGGGATGTCCAGCTGTGGAGCCTATCCACCCGTGGCTTCCACTGCTTGCGGCTTGTCGGCCACATCCGCCTGGGCCTTGGTCGCCTCCTCCTCCCGGGCCTTGCTTGTGACATCGGCCTGGGCCTTGGCCGCTGCATCCGCCTCCTCCTACACTGCATTGGCAGCGTCCGCCCTCGCCTGCTCCGCCCTCTGTTTCTCCTCGCGCGCCTCCCACGCGTTCTTCTCCATCGCCTCCCGGAGGTCGGCGAGCGGGTCGATGCGGCGGGTGTTGGAAGAGCCCTCATCACCCCAACGATGGAGGTAGAAGTCGACTGCTCAAGAGAGAGCGGGGCTCTGTCCACGCATGACAAGGCAAACTCAGAAAGGTTTGCAAGAGAACACACAGAAAAAACAAAGGAAGGCACAAGGAAAGATGTACTCTTACGCGGACACTATCGACAGCTGCTTCGGGGCCCTCTGTTACTGGGCTGCTCTCGCGGCGGCCTCCTCCCACCTGGTCACTACGGCCAAGCCCTTGGGCTTCTTTGGCCGGCCGCCTTGCAGCTGCGCGCCTGCCCGATGCTTCGGTGCGCCTCCTGGTGCAGGCGGCGCTGCTGAGGAGCTCGCCCTGCCTTGTTGGTAACCGGTGGGTGGCGCGGCATGTGCTCCTCCTCGTCATCGTCCCTCCAATCCTCGAGACTGGAGCCTCCTCCTCCGGAGCCGCCTGCTCCATCGCCACCATCCGTGGCATCATCTGCCTCCATGGAGGCCGCCCCTAGATTAGGATCGTCCACAACACTCACCGACCGTTCCAACAGGTACTCCCGGCCCTACGCCAGGACGTCGGCGGCCGGCTGGGTCGTAAGAAGCTACAACATTGGCGATTGGTTAGTCGGCGAGGAAGAACCCGATGGACGAAGGAGAGAACAAGAGTCAGAAAACTTACCGTAGGCAGCCGGTGTGCGCGGGTATACGGCCGCTTGCTGAACCTCCACTTTGACTCTGAGAGTTTGAGGTTCGTGATCTCGTTCACCAGGCGGACCACCTTCGTGGCCGGCATCTCCTTGGTGCTCAGCCAGCACGGGTCTCGATGTCCGCTCTTCTGGCTGATCGGATGAGGCCGGCCTTGAAGAGGAAGAACACGATGCACCACGAAAGTGGTCAGCAGATCGGAGGCCTTGAGGCCCTCCGATTCCGTCCTCTCCTAGAGTCGGGTGATGGCGGGGGTGGAGGGGGCCGACAGGTGCTTCGGGTTGAAGGTCCAGTTGGTGCACGGCTCGGCTCGCGGGCCGGCTTCATAGGCCGGCAGGTTGACGAAGTCCATCGACGGGTTGACGTTCTTCACGTAGAAGTACAACTTCTGGCAGAGCTTGATGGATTGGGTCAAGGCGATGGGCGGGAAGCGGTTGCCGGCTTCTCGGCGCCGTACTGCGACAAAAGCACCGCACTGAGCTAGCTCGTACTTGGCGGAGACGCCAAGTTTCGTGTAGAAGAATTCTCCGCACAGCTCGAGAGTGGGGAGAACGCCAAGGTAGCCCTCGCATAGCGTGACGAAGGCTGACAGCAGCACCACTGTGTTCGGTGTGAGGTGGTGCGGCTGGAGGTTGTTGAACTGAAGAAAGGAACAAAGGAAGCCGCTCGTCGGCAGGCCAAAGCCCTAGAGGAAATGCGAGCGGAAGATGACACACTCACCTTCCTCCAGCGCCGGCGAGATCTCCTTCGCCGGCGGGACGTGCGTCTAGATGTAGCCCTCGCCGGGCAACCGCCGCGTGTTGCGGAGAAAAGTGATGTGGTCTTCAATGACATTGGAGCCATCCCGGTCGCCGGCTCGCTCTCGTGCCATGGAAGCTCGAGGCCGATGGAGCAACGACGCGGTGGAGAAGCTGGGGTTGGTGACGATGGGCCGCGGCAGCACTTCGGCGTATTGCGGGAGTGCGGCGGTGGCAGAAACAGAGAAAAGGAAGAGAAGAGCAAAGGGAGAGGATGGCGTTAGAGCCAGAGCCGCCCCCTCCTCCCCCTACTTATAGCCCTGGGCTGCGAAGCCGATGGGATGGGGCATGGGGATCGTAGGATTAACTGTGCCCATGACCCCACATTTACCGCGCAGTAACGGCGTGAAGTAATCGCGCCCCGGAATCCCAACCGTTTGCCTCAGCCGCAGCGGATCCGCGCGTGTGCCGAGGTTCGGTTGTTGTGGGCCCTGGCCTACCACGATGTCCCATCGCGCGTGTGGGTTGGCAGGCGGCTCGGCCGGCTGGTGACATGTGGCGTGTAGCTAGCTAGCTGGCGACAAGATTGGTGCCAGGCCGGCGCGCCACCCAGCTCCTGCCAAGGCGTTCCAAAAACCACCAGGCAGCCCGTTTGGTCGAGTCCGGCTCCTAGCAGTCGGTGTTCTGGAAGATGTACAAAGCAAGATCAATAAAGCACTCAGAATAGGAACCTGCCGAGGCTCCTCGCCTCTTTCAGCCGTGGCGCCCCACCAGCTTCGGGGACTACTATCGTAGTAATTAGCCACGGGTAGCCTCATCAGCTCCCCATGGCATTTCAAGACATCGGGGCCGGCTACGCCCCTCAAGAATCAAAGACCGAAGCGCCACCTTCTCTCAGCCGGCTGGTCCGAGTGGCCGGCTGCCATAATAGGGCAAGGCCCAGAGGGCGGCCTCAAAGTGGGCCGACTTCTAGCAGGCGGCCACTAGACAGGCCGGCCCTTAGCCGGCGTCCCTAAGCACCCTCAAAGTTTGCACCACATTACGATGATGAGACGGGGCAAGGCTACAGTGCTGTCGGCCACCCCCAAATCCAGGGCCAAGCGTGGCCAAAGTGCATCATACAGGACGGACGCCCCTGCCCGGCGTGACACTATTTTCATGCGGCTCCTGACATCACCCATGGAAGAGAAGGCCATACTCCCACTACGGACTATCGGTACGGCCCACAGGAGGTGGGCCCTACCTGCTTGCGAGGAGCCGGAGGGCGGCGAATCTAGACTAGTCGGCATGAGGAGATGCTGGCCCCTGACCAGGCAGCCCTCCTCTCCTAAAAATCAGTGCGGCATTAGTCAGAATAGATGGGGAATGGCTACAGTGATCGCACGCCAGGCGGCGGTACTGTAGCCACGCCTCCCCCGACAAAGCATGCATCATTACCAGCATCGCTACAGTGCTGAGCAGCCGGCCAGACCCGCAAGCGGTGGGCATGGCCTTTCGGTCAAGTACGAGACAACCAGTAGGGCCCACCAGGCGGCGGGACCCAGCGGCCGGCGGAGAAGCTGGCGACCGTAGACACTGACAGACGGGCCGACACCAAGCCAGATTACCTTTGTACCCCTGGGGGTAGGCCTATATAAACCCCCCAGGGCACCCATGTAAAGGGTTTAGGCCTCAGTTCATTTCACCCACACATATAATGAGAGGAAGCTAGGGCTAGCCCTGTCCTTCTTCGCCCTCTAGAGAGACAGCTCAAGGAGCAAACTTGTAGTCACCATTATTGCTTGAGTGATCATGCGGAGACCCCGTAGAGCAGGACTAGGGGTGTTATCTCCTAGGAGAGCCCCGAACCTGGGTAAGATTCCCCGGCATGCATGTTTGCGCCTTGTCCCGTTTCTTGGCACCGACGATGTATTAGTAGCCCCCTTCATGATAAGCCGTCCTTTGGCATATGTCGCACGACACCCTGACACTTTGTAGTGGAGCGACAGGGCAGGTTGTGACCACCTAGCAGACAGGTGGGCTCTGTCCCTGGTCGGTGTCCGTAGATACTTCTAATAACACGCTTAACAAGATCTGGATATTTGATCTGAGTCTGGACACTGGCCTATACGCACTAACCAACTACGTGGGAACAGTTACGGCCATTCGACGTCCTGGTATCAGCCGAAACGTTCTTGACATCAGCGACTGAGTGGCGCGCGCCGGATTGGACTAGAATGTCTGCTCTTGTATTAGGGAGGCTAGGTCTGCTTACCGGCCGCGTATGCAACGTGTAGGTGTCCAACGGGTGATGGGCCTTGACCCCTGCGTGCTTAGGCTTTAGACCGGCGTGCTAACCTCTTTGTTGTGTCTAGGTAGTGCTGCGACGTGTTGATCTTCCGAGGCCGGGTATGACCCAAGAAAGTGTGCCCGGCCAGAGGGATCGAGCGTGTTGGGTAATGTGGCGCAACCTTGCAGGGAAGTTTATCTATTCCAATAGTCGTCTCCGTCGGTAAAAGGACGACCCGGAGTTGTATACCGACCTGATGACAACTAGAACCGGATACTTAATAAAATACACCCTTTTAAGTGCTAGATACAACCCGATGATCGCTCTCTCACAGGGCGATGAGGAGAGGATCTCTGGGTAGGATTTATGCTATACGATGATACTTGGTGAACTTACCAGCTACTCTCTTCTATATGCTTCGAGATGGAGGCGGCCAAAAGCATAGTCTTTGATAGGACTAGCTATCTCCCTCTAATTCTAGTATTCTGTAGTTCAGTCCATAGAGACTACCCATTCCATTGATACCAATGCATATGTAGTGTAGATCCTTGCTTGCGAGTACTCTGGATGAGTACTCACGGTTGATTTGCTTGCTCTTTTCCCCCTTTTCCATTTTTCTCAAATGTCGCAACCAAATGATGGATTCCAGGAGCTAGATGATCCCGAGGATGTATCTACGCCGAGTTTGGCTTCGAGGAGTAGTTAGGAGGTCCCAGGTAGGAGGCATTGCCTTTTTGATCGTTGCTACTTTTGTGCTAGCCATCTTATGGCAACTTGTTTAACTTATGTTTGTACTCAGATATTATTGCTTCCGCTGACTCTTGTGTCTTCAAGCATTTGTATTCGAGCCTTCGAGGGCCCTGGCTTGTAATATAAAGCTTGTACTATTTTAATTTGTGTTTAGAGTTGTGTTGTGATATCTCCCCGTGAGTCCCAAATCTTGATCATACATATTTGCGTGTATGATTAGTGTACGGTCAAATTGGGGCCGTCACAAGTATGTCTCCATATAAAATGGTTTATGTGAAAGCGTGTAACTTACCTCTTGAATTAGAACATAAAGCTTATTGGGCAATAAAAGAGCTCAACTATGATTTCAAACTTGCCGGTGAGAAGAGGTTATTTGACATTAGCTCACTACATGAGTGGAGAATCCAAGTCTAGGAAAATGCTAAATTGTTTAAAGAAAAAGTTAAAAGATGGCATGAAAAAGGGATACAAAAGTGTGAATTTAATGTAGGTGACCATATCTTGATATACAATTCTCGTTTAAGATTTTTTGCAGAAAAACTTATCTAAATGGGAAGGGCCTTACATTATCGAGGAAGTTTATCATTCCGGAGCCATCAAGATCAACAATACCGAGGAAAACAACCCGAAGGTGGTGAATGGGCAAAGAATCAAACATTATATCTCAGGTACTCCCATAAATGTTGAGACCAACATTATTCATACCATAACACTAGAGGAGTACATAAGGGAAACCTTCCACAATGCTTCAAAAGCCTAAAAATGAATAGGTATGTGATATGGTATGTAAACCAACTCCAAAAGTTTCCGAATGGCAATTTTACTCCTTTTGGAATATTTAAAAAATTAGGAAAATAAGAAGTAGTCCGAATAGCATACGAGGAGGCGACCAGCCGTGGGGGCGCGCCCTACTACCCTAGGCATGCCTCCTAGGTTTGTGCCCACGTTGTGTGCCCTTCGGAGTCCGTTTTCTCCCAGGATACTTGTTTTGCACGGTAAAAATCTATTATATATTATCATGAAGGTTTTGACCACCGTATCACGGCAATATCCTCTATTCTTGTTTCAAGCTGTTTTCTGCCAGAGTTTTCAAGGCTAGTCACCATGTCTTCTTCCTCCTCCAACAATGTCGAAGACGATGCTTGGTTGATGCATATGGAACTCAGGAGGGAGGATGCCGAGGAAGTCACGATGGAGGATGATAAAGGAGATTCTCTTGAGGTTTAGCCACCGGCTTCGAAGAGAGGTACCCTGGCTGGCATCTCGACTATTCCAAATCCCCATCAAGCAATAGGGACTACAAGATAGTGAAAGTGAAGCAGGGAAAAGATCTTGGTGGCCTGAAAATAAGCATCTTTTGGGGGAAATTTAGAAGAATGCAAATATGCTCCAACATGTACTCCAGTAATTGCAGGTTCAGAAGGGTACCTTAATGAAGCTGACAGATACATCATCAACCTCATCACCACCACCTCCAAAGAAGGAGGCTTGAGTACATGGGTATGGGCACTTCCCTTGGCTTGTACCAAGCTTGGGGGAGGTGCCCGGTATTGTATCACTATCACATCTTTATCATTGCTGTTTATCTTAGTTCGATACTTTTGGCTATATCTTCACTACTGCAGGATGATGCTAACGCAACACTACGATCAGAGACCCTTTGACGAAACTGTGTGTGATGCATTAATCATAAATGGTGAGGTAAAAACTGTTAAAATAGATGCAAAACGTTTGCGATGGCAGAGCCATCCAACATGGTTCTGATTTTAGTTGTGTGCGCGATGCAGGGCACACGGTTGATCCATCCGGACTGTTTGCGATGATGCAGAACAACAAAAACGGGATGCCATATAAATGTGCGATATATGGCATACAGTTCGCTCTGATGAACGGTTTGCTATTAGTGAGTGCAATAGAAACGGTTAGCCAGATCAAGGTGTGTTGATATACGGCATACGGTTCACTCGGACGAACTGTTTTTGATTAGGGAACACAATAGGAACGGTTAAACTTAACAAGATGTGTGTGATATGCGGCATACAGTTCACATAGATGAACTGTTTGCGATGAGCCAAAAGAAACAAATGAGTCATGTAAACAAGATGTGTGTGATACACCAGAAACACCCGACTCGAATGAACTGTTTGCGATGAGAAATTACAACACAGACGGTTACTACAGTTAGTTGGTGTGCGTTTCTGTGTGTACAAAAAACTTTGAAAAATGCAAACTAGTTGCATGCTGTGGCTAGGGGTATCGCACACGATGCTTCCGCGAGTACTCGTGTGCGATGATTAGTAAGTTACACATATGTTTCCTGATGTTACCATGTGTCTGAATTTGCAATATGGACAGTTAATATGGAAATGCCTTTTGGACATCGGGCACACTCTTAAACTCAATGAACTGTGTATGATACTAACACTTTCCATGAAAATTTAAGAACTTTTCTTACATCATTTGAGTAACATATATATAGTAGTTACACTACTCGACAAAAGGAGGACCTTCGTAACACAGTCTTGACAACCATTTGGTCCATATGGACACACTTAACATAGTAACAAGTATCACATTTTTAAGAGGCTGAGGGCCAATAACCATATAGTCCATATCTGCATACTTAACATAGTAACAACTAGCACATTTTAAGAGGCTGAAGGCCAACAACCACAACTATCTGCTGGAAGCAGCTTGATCATGGCGACTCGGTATCTCGTCAATGAAAAGGAAGAGCCCTCCTATGCCTTGGTAGAGCATGAGTAGAACAGTGTCTCCAATTTTCCAATATGGATGCATTGCCACGATAAGTGAGAACTTGTTAATTTGAATGGTTCCATTTCTGCGGGAAATGCAGTACCATGCAATCACTTTGGCGTTATTAGCAGGAACAAGTGTAGTTCGAACACGTCGGAAAATAGATCCACGAACTGCTACAACCAGAAATTTCTGTTGAAATGTAGAATAAACACCAATTTTGACATATTGTTGAAGATATAAATAGTTTATGAGCATCAACATTAAAATAAGACTTTTTACCAGCATTTTGTGCACATAATTGGTCTTGTCACTACTGCAAGATGCTGCTAATGCGACACTGCGATCAGAGACCCTTCACCGAAGCTATGTTTGATGCAATAATCGCAAATAGTGGTGTAAGAAACCATCAAGAAATGTGCAAAACATTTGCGATGACGGATGCATCAAACACGATTCAGATTTTAGTTGCGTGTGCAATGCAGGGCATACAGTTCAGTTCAATTAACTGTTTGCAATGAGGAGGAACAAGAGAAATGGGAAGCCAGATGAAGGTGTGTGCGATATGCAGCATACGGTTCACTCGGATGAACTGTTTGTCTTGAGCCAAGAGAACAGAAATGGTTCAACTTAACAAGATGTGTGTGATAAGCGGCAAACAGGTATGTAATCAGAAACATGTGGGAAGACCGATAACAAAAAAGACGATTCATGTTAACAAGCCTTGTGTGTTGTCAGCCAACGAATGCTAGTATACAATTGTCAGTGATTGATGAAATCATCACCGACGGGTTCCATTGTTTAGTCCATGTGCGATGTTATTTGCTCTGTCTACCGAGCATGAACGCATATACTTAAAAAGATAACATTGAAAAACCAAATTAAGCATACAATTACACTAGTGACTACACACATAATATTTCCACACACCAAAGTAAGCAATTACATTGATACTAAACAAGATGAAATGAGGATCTAATCATCTACTTATTGTTGCGATGACGCTTGCCATTGCTCTGCTTCCGGCTGGATCCCTGGCCGTTTTGGGGAAGGAGGCACTTTCTCATGTCAACGATCCGCTTGTACGTGATCTTTGTCGAGTATCTCCATCCAGGCCGAGTGCCTGGCACGCTTGTCCTTGTTGCAGGAATCCTTCATGTATCTATAGTATGGGTAGATGATGGCTTCGGTGAGGTGAAATAGTGAGTTCTTCTCATTCTCCTTGCTGCCCCAGATCTTGTATTGACCCTGGATGTCAACAAGATTCTGGCAGGCGATGCCCGAATTCTCGAGTGCCTTTACATCGTTGGTTATGTCCACCCTAGAGAACATGTAGTGGGGCTATTGACAACCCTGATGTCGCTTGAAGCTACATCGGTATTTCCCCAAAGAGGAAGGGATGATGCAGCACAACGGCGGTAGGTATTTCCCTCAGATGTGAAACCAAGGTTATTGAACAAGTAGGAGAACCAAGCAACACAACCTAAACAACACCTGCACACAAGTAACAACTACTCGCAACCGGCGTGTAAAAGGGGTTGTCAATCCTTTTCGGGTAGCGGCGCCAGAAATTGGCAAACGGACGTGAATAACTTGTAGTAGATTGATAGATCCAATGCCAAATAAAATAAGTTGCAGCAAGGTATTTTTGTAATTTTGGTTTAGTAGTTCTGAAAATAAAAGGCAAATAAAATAGATCGCAAAGGCAAATAATATGAGAAAGAGAACCGGGGCCGTAGATTTCACTAGTGGCTTCTCTCGAGAAAAATAGCAAACGGTAGGTAAACAAATTACTATTCAGCAATTGATAGAACTTCAAATAATCATGATGATATCCAGGCAATGATCATTACATAGGCATCACGTCCAAGATTAGTACACCTACTCCTGACTGCATCTACTACTATTACTCCACATATCATCCGCTATCCAACATGCATCTAGTGTATTAAGGTCATGGAGAAACGGAGTAATGCAATAAGAACGATGACCTGATGTAGACAAGACCCTATCTATGTAGAGAAAGACCACGGCCGCGGAAGCACTAGAGAGGTCCCATCGTGAAGCCGCAGCCGCAACAGAGATGTCCCGGCGTGCTGCGGAGCCCTCGAATAAGCTCTCATGGGCACGCGAGGGCTCTCAAAGCGCATCCGCAGCGTTGGCCATCGCGACGAGCTGGCGTTCCTGAAGTCCTTCGCCTGCGCCAGTACGCAGTAGGAGCTGGTCGACGGGTTGATGAAGCTGCTCAAGATCAGCGATGCCTCGGTTGACAAGGCAACCGGCCTCGTCGAGAAACTCATGGGTGACAATGCCAACCTCCTCAAGGCGCTCGCTGAGAAGGAGGAGGAGGCCGCCGGCTGGAAGATGCTGCATGAGCAGAGCAGTGCCTCGGGGATGACCCTGACAGCGGTTGTCGAGGAACTGATGGGTGAATTGAGGAAGCTCATGATCGAGCGCGAGCAGGAGGTGGAGGAATCCGTGGCTGCTTTCAAGCAAAGTCGTGAGGAATTGAAGAAGGAGCTGGAGGATGTCGCCGCCCGACGATCCATCAACGAGTAGAGATAGTAGTGACCTAGATTGTTGTTTGAAATTTCCTTCTTCTCTTGCCCCCGTGTCTTCTGGGCTTTGCCGCATGTGGCATTTTAAATTATCCAGAATATGTAAGACAATTATTATTTGCACCATTGTAAATTTATCATCGTGTTATCCGTTGCCATTTTATTTGTGGTTGTATTATCCGTTGCCCTATGTGGCAATTTAAATTAGGGCGGAATACGAGTTGAAAACACGAACAAAGCAAATGATGCCATGGGACCACAAGCAAACACCCTCCGTCCATGTGCTTTAATTAACCCATTAATGGAGAAGTTGTGAGCGAGGCAGGCGGCTGGTGCATGGAGGTCAAAGAGCTCGCTTCCCGGTGAGCATGGGCGGCCTTGCTGCTCACACATGTCCCGTCGAGCCTGCGAGGTGGACAGGATGCACGCGTCCCATCGAGCCTCTGTGGCAGACTGCTCACACGCATCCTGTCGAGCCTGCATAGCGGACTTCTCGCGCTCGTCCCATCAAATCAAACAGTTGCACGCACGCCACCGAGTATGGTTAAATTTTGACACGGTTAATATAATACAACCTTTTGCAATATTAACATGTCAGCTTTTTGTTTCAAAGGACTTCACTGGCTACTAATGTGTGCGCCTCTTCTCAAACTGGACAATTCTTTTTACCACATCATATATGTGCCATGTCATGAAACCATGCCAAGCTTCATGTTGTTTGGGGTGAGTTTTTGATTTACTTGGATTTAAAAACTGAGATTCTCAATGTTTCACGATGATGACAAGTTTGTAATTCATTCTCGTTCCTTAAATGAGACCTAAACTTGCACCCAATGACACATGTACGATTTCCCACCGACTTTTCTTCACTGGAGCATGTGCTTGTAGTTAAAATTTGAATTATGGACTACATTAAATGCGTAGAAAACTTAGTAATTAGTAATATATATAATGGCCAAACGAACCCTAAACAGTTTCAAATTTAAGCCCGACACTCCTATTATTCTATGTTGCATGTAGAAAACAAAGTACAAGGCGAGAAGAGGCAGCAATTATCGTTTCGCCCACAAGAGGGGCATGTTTCCCTACCGGAACCACCAGGGTTGCGACAGACTCCAGTTTGTAAGAGGCTTGTAATATAGCTTTGCCCAAATTGGACAATTATATGTACCATGTAGTGACACCATGCCAAGTTTCATGATTTCCTGGTGAGTTTTGGATTTACAGAGATTCAAAAAACTGAGATTCACAATGTTTGTGGCCAAGCATGGACAGCGAGGCGGTTGAATTGGTTCCCATTCGTTCCATGGGACCTAAACACGCACCCCAAGGAAACATGTACATTTTTTCTAGCCATTTTGGTGCACTAGAGCATGTATTTGTTGTTCGGATTTGAATTATGGACATTAAATGAATAGAAAACTCAATTAATTAATAAAAAAGGTCAAACAAACCCTGAATAATTTCATTGTTTAGCAAGAATCTCCCATTGTTCCGTGTCACTTGTAGAAGAAAATACTACGAGGCTAGAAGAGGGAGCAATTATCGTTTGGCCCACAAGGGGACACATTTACCTATCGAAACCACGAGGGTTCTTGCGACAAGCTTGGGTTTGTAATAAAGCTTTGTCCAAATTGGCAATGTTTTTTACCACGACATATATGTGCCATGACGTGACACCATGCCACCTTTGATGACTTTCTAGTGAGTTTTGGATTTATGGGGATTTAAAAACCGAGATTCGAAATGTTTGAGGGCGGGCCAGGACACATGTACGGTTGTAATTCGTTCCCATTCCTGGCTTGGGACCTAAACATGCACCAAAGACACATGTATAATTTTTCTAGCCATTTTGCTGAACTGGAGCATGTATTTGAAGTTCAGATTTGAATTATGGACATTAAATGCCTAGGAAACTCAATTAGTGTATAAAAAGGCCTAACGAAACCTGAATAAATTTAAATTTCAGCACGGATATCATGTCGTTCCATGTTGCCCATGGAAGAAAATATAAGGTGAAAAGAGGCAGTCATTACATTTTGCCCATAAGGGGAACACGTTTCCCTATCAAAACCATGAGGCTTCTTTGAGAGAAGCTCCAGTTTGTAAGAGGTTTATAATAAAGATTGGCCCAAATTGGGCAATATTTTTACCATGACATATATGTGCCATGACATGACACCATGCCACCTTTGATGACTTTCTTGTGAGTTTAGGATTTACGGGGATTCAAAAACCGAGATTCCAAATGTTTGAGGACGAGCCAGGACGCGGGTATAATTGTAATTCGTTCCCATTCCTGGCATGGGACCTAAACTTGCACCCAAGGACACACGTACAAATTTTCTAGCCATTTTGTTGAACTGGAACATGTATTTGAAGTTCATATTTGAATTATGGACATTAAATGCCTTGGAAGCTCAATTAGTGTATAAAAAGGCCAAATGAACCCTGAATAAGTTTGAACTTCAGCACGGATATCCTGTCGTTCCACGTTGCCCATAGAAGAAAATACAAGGCGAAAGAGGCAGTGATTTCATTTCGCCCACAAGGGGGACAAGTTTCCCTATCAGAACCATGAGGCTTCTTTGAGAGAAGCTCCAATTTGTAAGAGGCTTGTAATAAAACTTGTGCCAAAATGGATGAAAAAAATTCCTCAACATATATGTGCCATGTCGTGACACCATGCCAGGTTTCAAGATTTTTGGGTTAGTTTTAGATTTACGGGGATTTAAAAACTGAGATTCTTCTCACGAAATGTTTTCAAATAGCACACAGTTCACTCACGAAAGTCGTGTGCCTACGAAACCTTTGCCAATGCCCCCTCCCCCCCTACTGTGTGCTATCTGAGTCATGCGTTTTGATTGGCCAGAACCCAAACCCCACGGATCGTATGTGTCCACCATTGGATGCTCCCAGATCAAACAGCAACCCTGGGCCCTTTTGACAGCACATGCAGTACATTGGTAAGCACTGTGCGCATGCGTCGTGCCAGCTCATGCTTCCTTCTCTACTAGGTTTTCTAAACAAGCTACCATTTCTCGCCACTCCTCTCATCGGGTTCCCGCCTCTTCTCCCATTATTTTCCCGCTACCCGTGTCAATGCTCATTGAAGGCTAGCAGTTTCACACCGGCCATGTAAATATCCCACATAGTTTCTAAAAGCACAAATGTGTGTGATAGGAGGGAGTAGGTCCCATAGGGTGACCAGCGTGAAACGCCTTAATGGCAAGGAGACAATTCTTATCAGCAAAGGCCGGCTTCCCATCCGCTAGCCTAGTCGAATAGAATGCATAAGTTAAGCATGCTCGAGCTGGAATAGTCCAAGGATGGGTGACCCGGTGGGAAGTTGCATATCTCAAGCTTCATTTAAATGCTCTGACACGGTCATTATAGAGATATATTATATCTTTATAGTGACCTATCATGGCATTTATATAAACCTTGGGATCCTTGTTTTGCTAATTTGTAGACTAGATTTTTATGTGTTTTTTTCTCTAAAAAATTAAAGAATGATTAACTTGACCTGTCATGGCGATTATATAAACCTACTTTGTTTTCATGGGTTATTTTTTCCTCTAAAAAATTAAAGAATGATTGTCTTGACCTGCCATGGCGATTATATAAACCTTTTCAGGTTGCATGCAGGGTATAGGGGGCAGGGTGTTCTTCTCGAGCATGTCTCCCTTGTGAGGCTTATAGATGCGACACATATCGGTGGGCTCCCTAAGGTATATATACTATCCTTTACCAACAATTAGTGGGGCCCACACAATCTATCCATTTGACCCAACAACGAGAAGGGTTTGACCATGATGGTTTCCTATTCAAACTAGTAAGGTACACATGCATTGCACGCATGAGATTTGGTAACCAAATTATGAATAAATACCACACTATAGCATGTAAGCTTTGAGTCATATATGCATGATGTAGATGTTCGTTTAATTCTTATAGTTCATCTCATCCAAAATCAATTAGTTTTATAAAAAAACCTATTTTAAGATTCATGGAATTGTGCATTGTAAAGCATAAAGTAAATACAAAAGTGACAATTCATTTAGAAAAAAAAATTGGGCAATTAAGATATGGAAGATTCTAGAGAACAAAGGAGAAGTGCTTGTGTTTTGAGGTTTGTGCATTATGCTTAAGTTCAACCATGGAGTCTTCTAGATTGTACATGTGGCAGAATCTGGTGGAATGTAGATGATATCCAACAGCCAGTAGTGCTTGGATTTGCCATCTCTGTACTGTCGGATTGGCTTCATCCAATGACCAACTTTCAAAGTTATTCGCAGACTATATAGGGGTATAGATATAGATGTGTCCCATGCTAGACCAAATAAAGTTTGAGCGCATCCGTGGGACAACCCCCCCCCCCCCCCCCGACATCGCTGCCTCGAAGTTGGGAAACTGACATCGTACATATTGGACTAGGCTTGAAGTCGAGTACGGTGCTCGGTTTGTAATGTAGTTGGTGGCCCATCGAAGTTGTGCATTTGGGATTTAAACACACCACACACCACCGTACCGTACATATTTTTGGGCCGCATGTAGTGCATACAGTGTCTTCTAATCAACCACGTCTCCCTTGTGCGGTTTTTTGTGACGGCACACATATCTGTGGGCTCCCCGAGTGTATATATATCACCCCTTTGACCAATAATGAGGGGTTTCTGTTGGCCATGAATGGATTCTTCCTAGTTCGTGTTAGGCCCGATCACCATCACATGTCACTCAACCAAAGCTCGATCTCATGCGTTGTCAGGATTGCCTCCCACATGCTCGGATTGCTGGGTTTGACGTACATCATACCCTGCGTATCTCGTCCTTAACAACCTTGCCTTCATGGTTTTTGTCTGTATTGAGAGGTAGGCACCACATCTAAATTGTACATTATTCTATATTGAAAACACACATCACCCCTTCCCAACGTACATCATTTTGGGCCGCATACAAGAGGTGCTAGTTTTGTGGTCCTCTCATGCGATTTTTATGATGGTTCAATCTATTGGCCCAAGCGGTTTATCAACAACAACAGCAGTCGTTTGACCAAACGTTAGATTCATTGGTCCATCTTATGGTAGGCCATGGCGACATGCATGTATGACCAAAGTATCGATCATTATGTGCATCCGACCCGCTGACACAAAGTGGGAGGTGTGGGCCAAGAATCCTAACTAGGTAATATATATATAGTGCTTTCGGGTTTGCGAGGCATGTGCCACCAAAGTTATGCATTGTGTATTTAAAGTTTTAAACATCCCCAAGATTCCTACATATATTTGGCCACTTCTATGTGGTTCTTGACTTCTGGCCCCTCTCATTGATCTTCGACGACGCGCCCAACCGTGGGCCCGTGCGGTCAAAGTTGTGCATTGAATTTTGAACATTACAAATCACCCTTTTCACTCATATATATTTGGGCCACATGCTGGTGTGATTGTCTTCTGACCCTCTCTAACATTATTTTTTGCTGCAAGGACTCTGATGACGCTCAACGGACACGGGTATAACATCTTAACCGTATGCGATACAAGTTCACTGTGAATCACCACACCTGCGCAAGGGCGAGCAAAGGAGGAGGTACTGGCTCAACCGTGTGCAATGGAAGTGCGCTGTAAAATCACCACGACCGCGAAAGCGCGAGCAAAGGATGGAGGTATTGGCTTAACCATGTGCGATGCAAGTGCGCTGTAAAATAACCACCTATGCAAGTTAAGGTGTGTAAGTTTATTTGGAAATTAGGACAAACCGTGTGCGATAGACCAGCTAGCTCGAAATATAAAAACAAACTACCCGCCTTCAGCGTTGCAAAAAATCACGGTTCCGCGCCACTTTTCCTTATTATCATACACGCATATTCTTATTGGACCATGCACGATCTTGGGCATTCCCGCCCCACATCAATTGCTTTAACCAAATTTTAGTAGCCACCGTACTTCAACCATCGCCCACACTCCTCCAGCACTGACCTTATAGTAAAATTGCAGTAGCTGACGCATTTGAACCGTTGCCCTCCCTCGTCCACCACCATCTCCACCCACCATTACTAAAAATTTCAGTAGCTGCGGCGTATCCTCAAACACCCCCCTCCACAGTCCCCCACCCGCCCCTCCCCCCTCCCCCCTCGAACCCTAGCTCACGGCAGCCGCCGGCGCCGCCGCCAACCCATGCCGGTCTGCTCATTCCTTCTAGCTTAGATAATAAATGTTAGGGTTACCCAGCGATTTCCATACCGTCGCCCCACTCCCCTGAGTTTTTAGATGAGGCCTATGGTGTCCTTCCCGGCTAGATCCACATCCCCTGCTCTAGAATGTCGCAGCCTAAGCTCGACCATGTATCCCGGGGAGCCCGAGGAGCGTTCGGCCAAGAAGAGGTTTATCATGGCCTCTCCGCTGGACGTTGGCGAGGTGGCCACCATTCACACTGACCTGTCGATCCTGGAGCAACACGTCGTCGCGAAAGTCGGCGAAGACGTTGACTACGTTGCCATGCCGAAGGCTTCATGTCAGCGGGCTAGCGTATTACTATATCTCAGGAAAGCTGGCTACGACATCAAGCTTGTCCACAGCGACGGCTTCATGCGGGCCATGTCACAGGTTAAGTGGTCGATCCCCAACCCCTCTGGTTCAACCCAGTCGATCTCTTCGACGACCCTGCATTGATCTCCTCCGCCAAGCGGTCAAGGATTTGCGAGCTTTGTATGCTATCAAGCCCATTTTGTCATTTCTAAAGGACACGTTCTATGGCGGCGGCTTGGGATCCTCAATTGCTAAGTCGGATCTCATCGACCACGACCATGACGAGGGCACCCACGAAGGTTCTTCCAAGGTGAAACAACCCATCTGTGACATCAGAGAGCGCACCATGGGTCTGTGCTCTACCAACTGGAAGGATCCCATCCATGAAATGTGAGGCAACATTCTATCATCAAATCTTACCTTTTCTAGCTTGCCAATCCGAACCCTTCGTTGTAGTACCATTTGTCGTGCGGTGCTTTAACTATGCTTTGTTTAATTATTTCAGTTATGCAAAAATGTATTGTTCAATATCGCTATGTGATGTTTAAGTATGAATTGTCCACTTCAGTTTCACGAATGGCTATATTTGGTTGTTTACAGTAAGTAGATGCCTTGTTTATCTGTAGTTGGTTGTTAGGTTGGTTGGAGTGAGCATTTTTCTAGTTATCAAGTAGATGCCTTGTTTATATGTATTTGCTTCTTAGTTTGGTTGGAGTGAGCATTTGTCCAATTATCAAGCATATGCCTTGTTTACCTATATTTGGTTGTTAGGTTGCTTTTTTAGCACTTGTCCAGTTATTAAGCAGATGCCTTGTTTATTTGTATCTGCTTGTTAGGTTGGTTGCAATGAGCATTTGTCCAGTTTCCAAGCATATGCCATGTTTATCTGTATTTGCTTGTTAAGTTAGTTGCAGTGAGACTCTGTCTAGTTTTCAATGGTTATATTTGGTTGTTATACTGGTCATTTATGCCTTGTTTATTTCAGTCATTCACAATGTATTGTTCATTATGCGCAAGTCAGAACTGTGCCACTCGACTACATCAATATCCAGTGTGATGTTTAAGCATTACCTACGTTCTTTTCATTTTCAACAATACTAGTTTGCATTGCAATATTTAATGGCTGTTAAGCCTGTTTTTAGTAACATTGCCTTCCATTTTATATCTTCTTTAACAGCATGCTGAAACCAATACATTCAAGCTATCATTTGGAGATGATATTGTTTACCTTTGCTATATTTGTTTGACATTAAGGTTGTTGTACTTATCGTGCCTTTACACTACTTATGCAGGACAACAACATGAGTGGCCACCATTTTTCACCGAGGTTAGCTTCATCCCTCGGCTTGTACTACCCCCATCGTTCGTGCATATAGATCCAGGCCTGGACACTTGTTAGCTTCTAATATTGACTTGTTGCTTGTAGGTACATATGCCCTTGGCAAGGATCCACACATCGACCCTTTTTGCGTATGGGGCAATGAGATATTCATGAACAAGCATCAAGTGAAGAAATTGATAAGGATTATTAGCAAAAAGATATGAATGGTGGCAAGCAAATTAATTGTTTATGCTGTAGCCAACGCAATAGTGAGTTGTAGGATGGTAACTAAAAACTCTGCAGCCCTCTCTTTTTACTGCCCATAATGAGTTGTTAGACAACAATGTCTGAATCTTTTTCGCTCGCAGTGGTTCCCGAAGTAGTTCACTCAAGATTAACTCGCAAATTACATGATTGGTGGGCCCACAATGAAGGTTAAAGTATTTCATCCAGACTACAATGAGCATCGAGAAGTCGTAATGAAGACAGTGAAGGATGGACGGGAAGCCATCACAAGGGGTTGGCCTAGAATCGTTCGCGCATTACACATGGAGGAGGGCACAATATGGGCATTCCGCTTCACCTTCTCCAGTGACCAGAATGGCTTTCCCTCTCTCTTTATAGTCTTTACTACAACTATGGTTCATCATTCTTTACTTGGTGCTTCCGTAGTTCTTCAGTACATGTACATGTGCATCGAATTATGCATTTGTGTTTGAACCTATATTTGTAATAAACATGGTTGGATATGAAATAAGTGATTGCCTACTTTCAAATTCAAAACATGTGATTGTCAAATTAGGGATTAATTAGTGATTAATTTGGGATTACACTGAACACAGTTTGTGAAAGCGAAACGTGCGTGATAGACATGGAGATCAAAGACGTTTCTAGGACCACTATGTGTGCGATCAATATCCACTGCACACACGGCATCCTCTTGAAAATTGTTTGCGTTAGGCCACCTTGCGCAAATGTTTACCACATAAAAATTGTGTGTTATGGACAGCCTTTGCCACACAGTTTCTTCTATGCACCATCTGTGATGAATTCAATAACGCAAACGATAAATTTGTTAATATCATGTGCAATGTCAACGATATCAAAAACGATTTAACGTGGAAAATTGTGTGTGATGTACCTGTGAACGGAAACGTTTTACTTGGAGCGACTATGTGGGATGTACATACGAACAGAAACATTTTGCGGGGACAGACTGTGTGGGGTGTACATACGAACGGAAACATTTTGCGGGGACAGACTGTGTGGGATGTACTTGTGACCAGAAACAATTTCGCATGTATAATTGTATTTTTTAACTCTACTATACGTATTTCCGTATTTGAGCGCTCGCCAGATGCACACAACTTCATTTTGCTGAGCATGTGTGCCAGGAGGGCATATCCCCAACAGTTTCTAGGTCGTGTGGGAAGGACCCTCCTATTGCCATCACTGACTAAGCGACGGTTCCAAATGCCGTCGCGGAAAGGGGATAAAACCGTTTGTATAGCACTAACGGGTAAAAGTGCATGCCAACCGATTTAGGGTGAGATTGAACATATTGTGCGCATCCTCAAGTCATCTGGTACAGTTGGATGGAATGTCTGGCGGAGGCCGCAAAGTCCTGATGTGCCCGCGCACTGTACACTCTGTGAATGGAAGAAAACCCTAAAATCGGCTCGAATAAAAATGAATTCACGGCGATTTTGGCCGGGTGATTAAAGGAGGCAGATGAACTGGGATAAGAGATGAGATAATATATCATTAAATTAGTTACCTTGTTGTCCATGAGAAAGAACCCTCAGTATAGCAGATTCCCCAACCGAGCGGAGCTTTGTCAACCGCGAGCAGCATCAAGAAAGTCGATGTGATAGGCGGTGACAAGCGGAAGTGGCAAAATGCGGTGGGCTTTGTCTGCAGCCTGGAGGTGGCGGCAGGCATCGAGCTAAGTTGTTACCGCCGCGATAGGCGGTGCCATGCATAGATGCGGAGGTGCTTGTGTAGGTGTGAATGGGGACCGGAGGGGGTGGCGGGTGGGGTGAGGGTTTTTGTGACGTGGGTATGGTGAGGGTTTTCTTTTTTCTTTTTTGAATTGGGTGGTGAGTCTTTTCTGTCCCACAAAGAATTTTGGAGGCAACAGTTTGCTAGAGCCAACCGTGTGTGATTGACGCATTAGGAAAACTGAAAGTCATTGCACACTGTTCCAATGTTTGGAACCGTGTGTGATTGACGTACTACCTCCGTCCTGGTTTATTGGTCCCCTTTGTAATTTCTACCAAATTTTAACCAAATATTTAACTAAGAAATGTTTATGCATGTCACAAAAAATATGTATTTGAACACTATGTTCAAATACCCATCCAATGATATAATTTTTGCTGACCTGCACTAATATTTTGTCAGTTAAATCTTTGGTCAAAATTTAACACAAATTACAAAGGGGAACAATAAACCAGGACGACGGTAGATTCCATCAACCGAACTGATTGCATCCATATCCCACATTTAGATATAAGTAAACATAGATTAAACATACTCATACATAGATAAAAATCATACACAAGCATAGTTCAACCATAAGTATATAGTTCAACCATCATTAAGCATACTCAAGCGTACATAGTTTGATCCCACATCTCATCTCACAGGCCGGCACGATCCTGAAGCTTCTCCAAGTACTTGGCGTACGCGCTGTGCGCCACCCTACGAGAATACTTCTGCTTGAAAGAGCCAACGGCCCGTCCTCTTGCATGCGCCGGAACACTTTGATACGTGTCATGAAGCTTGTTGTTGCAAAATGGGCATCGATAGCCGTCGTTCCAGGTCCTAATATGTCTATTATGCATTCCCGCATAAAGCTCCCCCAAGATTTGCCTCTTGTACCTCCTTTGGGCATCTTCATCCTCACTGTCCACATGATCAAACAACACCTATACAAATAGTAAAACAAATTTGGCATCAAATCAATGTTTACATGCGGTGAAGTAGGATTAGGAATTTATGGATATTTATTTATACATATCCAGAGATTATGTTTCGATTTTCAAACATAGTCATCTATGTGCAGACCAATCTTGGGAAAATAATGGGACACACATATGTAGGTCATTCAAAATCAATTGTCTAGTCCTGTCTAGGAATTATTTGCACGAACACTAACCCTAGTCAGATTACTAGCAGAAATCATTTGCAGAGATCAAACAACTAATCACTTATCACTTGTACCATTCAAACAATCAATACACTACATGGATCTAACGAAACTTACTCAGATTTCATGGATTGGGAGAACATAACCATATGATTTCTATTCCAAAAAAGGGGGAGGCGGGAGTAATCAAAGAAACCCTATGATCTATTTGACACATAAATGGGTATAGATGACTAACCAGTTGTCCGTCGGCGTCGGAGTCGTCACTGGGATCGTCGCCCGAGTCGTCGCCAGAGTCGGTGTGAAACTCCGCCTCCGTGGTGACGGCAACCTCTTTCTCCATCTCCACGTCGTGCTTTGGTGCTTCAGCAGCCCCGGTGTCGTCACTCTCTCCGATAGGGTGCTTCGGCGGCATCCTCATACACTAGCGACTTTGAGGACTAAGAGCGGCGTTGAGGATGCAAGCGGAGAGAGAGGATTATGTATGTGGCGACAATGGGGGCGTGGCCGCTCAGGTGCACCATTAATATGGAGTTGTGGGAGAGAGGCGGGCAGCGGTCAAACTGCTGGCTCGCCTCCCGGTGAGCCGGCACACCGGACTGCCAGCATGCCTACCGTCGCTTCACACAGCTACTCGCACGCCTCCTGATGGCACTGCACAGTGAGCACGCCTCCGTCAATTCACACACCTACACGCATGCCTCCCGGTCTGCCTGCGCGGCGCATTACTCGCACGTGTCCCGTTAACTCATGCCTACTCGCACGGCACACAGGTCGCATGGCGTCATGTATATTGTTTTTCTATTTGGATGATTAATGCTGCCGCTTTATTGCTTAACCGAAGCATGGCACGTATCCATTGTTGGTCTAACACTCACGGTTCGAATAGATAATCCGTTTGGGATATTGGTTCCCAATTATTAATAATCTCCCGTTTGTAATTAGATAAAGATTACATCAAAATTGGTCTTAGATTTGACAAAAAAAAGTACAATGCCACTTTGTACTGGTGTCAATATGACAACACGATATGTTTCATGAACTTCAAATAAGTTTTGGATGTACTAGAATTTAAAAATCAAGATTCTCAATGTTTGAAATTTCATGCATGGGGAGTAAACATGCACCAAGTGAGACACATGTGTTTTTGTAATCCATTTAGGTGCACTTCCACGTGTGCATGTAGCTCAAATTTGATTTTTGCACATTATACCCATAGAAAATTAATCTATTAATGTACTAAAACGCCTTAATGATCTTTGTTTTTTTTCGAAATTAAAACATCACTCCTTTGGTAACACTAGCACATATGCCCGTGTGTTGCAAGGAGAAAGAAAATTACGGTTATGTGCAATCACAATGGTTCATAGTGAATACACTATGAAGAAATGCTACTTGTCCCACCTATAAATTCAAAGAAACACTGATTGTCCCATTCACCTAAACATCCAAGAGTGCTACCAACGGCAGGGAGGCGCACGTTGAGGTCTAGAAGAAATACATAACATCCGCACAATCACAAAAGGAACCATAGCGTAGTTGGGAGTTATTTTTGTCCAGGGGCGTAGTTGAGAGTTACATGTAAGGCCATCGGTGCCTATTAGGCGCCCGGACCACGGGCAGTCATTTGGACATCGCCGACTAGCCATGCCTCGCTTGATGCAAGGCATTCTTTTGCCCCGTACAACATGAAATATCCATGCATCCGTTTCTTGGCCTAATTTGAATTTTCATCCACACATAGGCCTAGCGAAACAACTGGAGGAACCTCTCAGGCGAAGGCCCAACCCAGCAACATGGAATCTCAATCTTGCGTGGGCTCTTTAACCTGCGTCATAGATAACAAAATCTATAAAAAATATAACTTCACTTTAGATTGCATCATGTTGTCTGGTTGGGTGGCAACCCCTAGGTTGTCTCTCATGTAGGACGTGTGTTCAACTCCTGACTATGGCGATTAGTTTTTAGTCAGCAGACTCCCGATTTCATTCATACAATACCAATTCCCTTTAATAGTAGGTATAAATATAGATATAGATTTCACGGTCTCTATGAAAGCCCATAAAAGGCCCATCAACATACAAGTACCTGGCCCAAGCTGCTAAGGCTGTGTACGAGCCAAACAAAAAGTACTAAACCAAACCAAGAATACCTATTCCCTTTAATAGTAGGTAAAGATATGTTCACCGCGGAATAATTTAACATGCATCATAGTTGTGGTGGATTCGCGGTATGTGTGTGTGGGGCTGTGTGCGTCTAGGGGGTGGCGGGTGGCTCGCAATACACTACGAGTTGTGAGCCACCGTGTGGGTTGGCCGTTTTGTTAGGCAGGTGCCACATCAGAGTCGTCAATTTGTTATTTAAAACATTACACAACCCTTTCATACATGTTTTGGCCACATGCAGTCGATGGTTGTCCTACACGACACCCGATACTCGCATGTGACGCTTTCTGTTGGACTGCGAGGTCGTCGTCCATCACTATGACGAACATCTGGCAGTGAGGTTAATTTGACTAGCCAGGTAGAATATTTTTTTGTGTTATGGAGGTATATTATACGCGTCGAAGAGGTGGGAGGGGACTAGCATATATGCTATACGTATGCGTCCGTGAACAAGTACACCTCACTCAGTGTTGGGACTTTTCTGTTTCCAAGGCACGTGCCACATCATAGTTGTGAAATTGGCTATTCAAACATCACACAACACCTCTTTGGGCCACATGCATGCAGGCGGTGGTTATCCTAGCTAGGATACTCTAGTGTGACCCTTCCATCTCTGGGCCCACGAGGCCATCGTTGATGAATGCATCACTTTGACCTACATCGGGAGAGGTTAAATAATTTCACCATCGAGGAGGATTCTTTTTGGGTTGTATTACGGTAGGAGCATATAGTATGCGTCGAACAGGGGGAAGGCGACCATCATATCTAGTACGCTTCATGAATCTCGCTCTGTGCGGGGGGTTTACGGTTTTTGAGGCATGTGGCACATCAAAGTTGTGCATTTTGGGTATTCAACATATGTTTGGCCCACATGCAAAGCGATGGTGGTTCTCCTCTCGCACCCACTTAAGAGGTTATTAGCGATATTGATGCTTTGCATCTGTGGGCCCGCTTGGTCCATCACTACTTTTTGCCTGAAAACGAGAGAGGTTAATTTGACTTAGGAGGGGATTGTTTTTTTGCTTGTAGTACAGTATATATGTAGGTCATGCTCATGAGATGATACAGTTTGATCACACACACATGGATGTGTACGCATGAATCCCTCCCATTGAGTCGAAGTGGCTAGTACAACGACACGTCATGAACCGATCTCGCTCTGTGTGGGGACTGTACGATTTTCGACACACGCGCCACAGTCATGTTGTGAAATGGTATTAAAACATGCATGCACGGATCACCTCCATACATATGCATGTAATGGTTGTCTTAGAACGATACACTCCCTCGCGTGATTATCGGTGAGAAGCCTATATATTCATGGGCCCGCATGGACATCCATGATCACATTGACTGAAAAAAAGATTGGTTACCATGGTGGATTCTTCCTTTGGTTCGTCTTATCGTAGTATAGGTCATGGTGAGATTCAGACCAAATTAAGTTTAAGCGCATATACTATGCACGCATCCATGAATCCCCGTCGTCAACTTAACCCTCACTTAGTGTGGGGATTTCTAGTTTGAAATCACGGTGCCACATGAAAGTTGTTCCATTGTGTATTAAAAAACACACCTCTCAATACGATGTTTGTGCCACACGCATGCAGTGGTTGTCTTTGAGGACTAGCTACTTGCGTGATTATTGGCGAGCTAGCTCATCTCCGGGGTCGCATGGATGGCCATCACTTTGACCAACAACAAGAGAGAGGTTGTACGACCAAGGTGGATTATTCTTGGTCCGTTTTATGATCCTCTTGGTGAGATGCCTGTCTATCCCGCTGACTGAAAGTGTGGGGGCGGGGGCTTCTACTTCGCCCTTTGCTAGGTGAACCTAAGTTGGGGGGGCATGCGTTCATAGCTTAGGATTCCCTTTTGGCGGACAAAAGGGGGGCTGCTAGCTACTTCGCACTTTGCTAGGTGAACCTCGGTTGGGGGGCATGCATTCATAGCTTTGGATTCCCTTCGTGCCGATACGAGGGGGGCAAGCAAGACCGTGTGCTTTGCGAGATAGGTGCCACAACAAAGTTGAATTTGGTATTTGAACATCAAAACCACCCTTTTCATACATAAATTTGGTCCACGTGCAAGTGTGTTCGTGTTCTGACCCTCTCCCGCATCATTTTTCGCCAAATTTATGAACATTAGACAAGTCGGATGACGCAATAGACATGGTTCACTCAAGATAACCGTGTGCCACGCCAGTGCCCCTGTCACACACACATCCACACAGTACATTGGGCTCCATGAGGCTTCCCCTCTCAAAAATATCTACCCGCCTGCAGCTTTTTTCTGTTTGATAACACACAGTTATTGTTTCGACCGTGTGTGATATTTCTTGTTCCCAATCCCGCCTGCATCCCTTGAAAATATCTGCCCGCCTCTAGGGTTTATCTGTTTCATAACACGTGGTTGTTATCTCCGGACCGTGTGCGATACACCATCATCAAAATTTTCAATAGACCCGGCCTTTCACTCCCGCGTCTGACTCCCGCATAGTAAATTTTTCAGTATCGGCCTCGTTTCCTCAAACACACCCCCGCCCCCTCCCCCTCCTCACACACACACACACACCAAAACCTCCTTGGGTGCGCGCGCACACACACACACCAAAACCTCCTCGGGTGTGCACACACACACACCAAAACCTCCTTGGGTGCGCGCGCACACACACACACCAAAACCTCCTCGGGTGTGCACACACACACCCTCCCTCGCTCAAAACCCTAGCAAGGTCCCCGCTGTCGCCGCCGCCGCAAGGAGGGTGCATCTTACCCACTGATCTCCGTACCCAGGCTACTGTGAGTTTCTTAGATGACGGCTGCCAAATGCCCCCTTTCCCATAGATCCCCATCCCCCACTCTAGAGCGTCCCATCCTAAGCCCTGCTACACTTCCCGTGGAACTCAAGGAGCGACTGGCCCAAAAGAGGTGTATGGCGGTCTTCGCCCGACGTTGCCAAGGAAGCTGACGACCATTAATGGCGGCAGGCAGTCAATCAGTAGGCTAGAGTATGCGGGTATGTCGCAGACGCCAGCTACGACATGGAGGTCTTCGACAGCGACGACCTGAGGCGGACTATGTCACAGGTTAAGTGGCACACCCCCAACACCTCGGGTTCAACCGCCGTCGATCTCACCCATGGCCCCGCTGCTGATCTCCTCTAGCTCGATGTCAATAATTTTGCCATCCTACATCGCCATCAATCTCCTTTTGTCATTTCTAAAGGACATATTCTGCGACGCTGGCTTGGGATCCACAACTTCCAAGTCAGACCTCATAGACGGCGACCACGAGGAGGGCACCCTCTCCGGCTCTTCCAAGGGGAAAGAGCTAGTCTACGACATCAGGGAGGCACCCTACAGCCGTGATCTTCCAAGGGGAAGGAGCCCATCTGCAACAACATGGAGCGCATCCAGGGTCCGTGCTTTTCCCATGGGAACGAGCCCATCTGTGACAAGTGAAGAAACCCATGATTTATTTTGTCGTGCCTCTTCACAGGGGGAAACCCATGATTTTTTTGTCAAGTTCCTTTTGTAGTGTAGTGAGAATATGTCCAGTTTTAATTGCTATATTTGGTTCTTTCTAGTATGCCTTGTTTATTTCAGTTGTTCACAATGTGATGCTCTATATGTGAAATTATTTATTGTGCAGTAAATTTCATCAATCTAGTTTTAAACATACCGATAGGAACACATATATTTGCTTGTTGTTAAGCCTGTTATAGCTAGCATATGCCTCTTTTAGGGTTTTTTGATTGTTCGGTTGTTTGTAGTTAGCATATGTCTAGTTTCAAATGCTATCTTTGGTTGTTCGTAGTATGCCTTGTTTATTACAGTTATTCACAAAGGGATGTTCTATATGTGCAAGTATGAACTCTGCAGTTCAATTTCATCAGTACCAGTTTCAACAATACCACTATGAATGACTACATTTGGTTGCTGCATCTTGTAGCTAACATGCCTTTCCATTTTTATTTAACAATAACCAGTGTACTTAGACCAGCACAATAACAGTTTGAATGACTATGTTTGCTTGTTGTTAAATGTTAGGCCTGTTGAAGTGAACACACCTTTCCACTTGTTTTACTTTACTAGCGTGCTTAAACATGCACACTGAAGCTATCTTTTGGAGATTATTTTGTCTTTCATGGATAATTTTGGTTGATGTTTAGCCTGTTGTGCTTAACATGCCTCTCGATGTACCTACACAGGACAATTTTGCGAATGAGTGTTGTTTTCCATCGAGGTTAGTTTCATCTCGTGCCTTATATATACTCATTGTTCAGGATATCGGTAGCTGGTACCATATAGACCGGGAGCTGATAAGGGACTAATCGGTGAATCAGACTTTTAACTGAATATATCTGTAACCCATTTATCGTCAGGTTAACTAGGGCCATATTTAATATATCAGAGGCTACATAGAAACATGCATTGTACTTAATGTATAAATATGAAACCCTAGGCTACATAGCAACAAGGAAGAGTGTTACCTTAAAGTTTTGATGAAGTCGAGATATACGTAGAAGAGCAGCAACAACAACAACAACAACAACACAACCCTGTTTGGATGCTCAACATTGCTAGCGGTTAGAGTTAGTTTCTAGCTCATGACTAACCCTGAACTAACTCCAATACTCCATCCAAAGAAGTGTTTGGATGACAGGGTTAGATTGACAATAAATGCACTAGGAGAACTAGCTCCAATTAGCATCTCTTGGGTTGGATAGTTTTTTTGGGTGGCTTAGATGCAACTAGCTCAAACTAGTCCTCGTGTTTTGATATACTTTAGGGCTATTTGAGCCTGAACTAGCTCAAACTAACTCTAACCCATGGATACAACAGCAGTTAATCAGCCGATAATTTGTAAGAATGCAATAAACTCCTTCCGGCCCATAATATAAGATGTTAATTCATCTAATATGTGAGTATATTGGATGTCATAAGATATTATAAAAGAGTGTTCTACTACATCATTGTGTAATTGTTGTTTAGCTTCTAATATTAACTTGGTGCTTTTAGGTACATATGTCATTGGTAAAGATCCACTCTTCGACCCTTTCTGCGTATGGGGCAATGAGATATGGATGAACCAGCATCAAGTAATGAAGCTGATAAAGACTGTTAGTAAAATGCGTCAAAATATGGCAATTAAATTATTTGTTTACACTTTATCGAAGAGAACAGCAAACTACAGGATGGTAAATAAGAACTCTGCAACCTTCTTTCTACTGCCCATAATGAGTTGTGTTAGATGACAATGTATGAATCTTTTTCCTTCGCAGTGGTTGCCAAAGCAGTTTACTCTAGATTACCTCTCAAACTACATGATTGGTGGGCATGCAAAGGTTAAAGTATTTCTACCAGAACATGATGATTATCTAGATGTTTTCATGAAGACCGTGAAGGATGGGCGGTCGGCCATCGCAAGGGGTTGGACTAGAGTCGTGTGTTCCTTCTACATGGAGGACCGCATAATATGGGCATTCCGCTTCACCTTGTTCAGCAACCAGAATGTGTTTCGCCCCTTTCTTTACTATCTTTAATTGTACAAGTATACAATGGTGGTTCATCATTCTTTATTTGGTTCTTATGTAATTCTTGAACATATGTACCTATGAATCGAATAATGCATTGGTTGTTTGAACTTGATGGATATGAATAAAGCTATAGCATACATTCAAATTCAAATCCGGTACAATTTGAAATACCCTCAACTAAATTATGGTAAAATTACGCTTTCCCGGTAGTTACGGCACACACGGTTGGTAAAACACAAACATTTGCGATATACACCATAATCCGACACGGTTCACAGAGAGGAGACGTGTGCAAGCATGCACACAGTTGTTGTTTGCAAAGCGTGTGCGATGTCAGACATTATCACAAATGATGAGGGGAAACTAAATGTTTGTGATAGTTGCCTTATCGTGCATGATTCGCAACCATGAACTATTTTTGATGAAGTATGCATAGTAAATGTTGCACCACAGAATAGGTACGATAGTTGTCATATACGACGATGTTACGACGGTTCGATGTTTCGTAATCCTGTCCGACACTCGTACGACGATTAGCTAATCTTCTTAATTAGTTATCGCATATGGTTTGGGAAAAGTGAATGTGTGTGATTGTATGCTTATCATACACTTTCTATAATAGTGAACCGTTTGTGATGGGCCGCACATCGTAAACGTAGCACCACAGAATACCGACTGCGATGGCAATTCTAGCACAAATGAGTAGGAGTACTGTATATGCATCTCGGCTCCCTATCCCCGACAGTTTCTGGGTCATGAGGGAAGGACCCCCTATCACCATCACTCACTTGGCGACGGTTCCGAACACCGTCATGGAAAGGGGTTAAATACCGTTTGTATAGCACCGACGGATACCAGTGTGTTCAATGTGTGCACCATAGGTATAATTAATCCCATCCAAAATCCAGCGTTCATAAGTTGTGCTATCTTTGTCAGATTATCAACAAAGTTTATGACATTCTTCAAGTCCTTCCAGTGAAATTTGGTATGCTTAGTAATATACAGATCATTCACTATGCATCCAACATATCCTACTTAAAAGGTGGAAAGGTATTATTTATTCAGAACATGGTAGAAGAATATCTACTGCGCATAAATTGGTAATTAGAATTTGTTACTTCCTAGGAATGGAGTCAGAAAATGAAATCACAATTGGTTGCTTAAATAGTGATCAATTAGTCAGAACAAATACCCCAATTTTGCTAAGTAATATGCCAACATGGAGAAAGATGAAAGGACATTAACCTCGATCGGACTTTGATCGCCTGATGACATTGGGGATGTAAACATCCATGTTAATTAGACCAGGCTGTGGTGCACACACTAGAATTTTATTGCCAGCTTTTAGTTCATAACACTTAGATATTTTTATCCAAAGGTCCGCATCAAAATAGGAGTGACCATCTTTATCAAGTTTTACGCTAACCATCATTGTAAATCCATGTTGCGTTGTCAATATGACATCCATGGAGTCATCAACAAAGTAAAGCCCAAGATTTCCTACTACTCCTGTTCTTGCAAAGCAAGGGATGTACTCCTTCGAATGAAAATTAAGATCGTAAATTAGATATATTGAAATAACAGAGTGATACGTCCATTTTGCATCATGTTTTCTTACTATTATTTATAATGTTTTGATCCATAATAATGCTTTTTGCAATAATTCTAATGCATTTTCTCTCATAATTTGCAAGGTACACACAAAGAGGGAGAATTCCGACAGCTGGAAATCTGGACCTAGAAAAGCTACATCAGGCTACCTATTCTACACAACTCCAAACAAGCTGAAACTTCACAGAGATTTTTTCTGGAATATTTAAGAATTATTGGAGCAAATAACTACCAAAGGGGGCCCACCAGTTGGGCACAACCCACCTAGGCGCGCCAGGGAGCCCAGGCGCGCCCTGGTGGGTTGTGCCCTTCTCGGCCCACCTCCGGTGCCCATCTTTTGCTATATAAGTCATTTTGACCTAGAAAAAAAAAGGAGATGACTTTCGGGACGGAGCGCCGCCGTCTCGAGGCAGAACTTGGGCAGGAGCACTTTTGCCCTTCGGCGGAGCTATTCTGTCGGGGGAACTTCCCTCCCGGAGGGGGAAATCATCGTCATCATCATCACCAACAACTCTCCCATCTTGGGGAGGGAAATCTCAGTCAACATCTTCCAAAGCACCATCTCCTCTCAAAACCCTAGTTCATCCCTTGTGTTCAATCTTGTTACGGAACTATAGATTGGTGCTTTTGGGTGACTAGTAGTGTTGATTACATCTTGTAGTTGATTACTATATGGTTTATTTGGTGGAAGATTATATGTTCAGATCCAATAAACCCCTCTGATTATGAGCATGTTTATCATTTGTGAGTAGTTACCTTTGTTCTTGAGGACGCGGGAGAAATCATGTTGCAAGTAATCATGTGAATTTGATATGTGTTCGATATTTTGATAGTATGTATGTTGTGATTCCCTTAGTGGTGTCATGTGAATGTCGACTACATGACACTTCACCATATTTGGGCCTAAGGGAATGCATTCTGGAGTAGAAATTAGATGATGGGTCGCGAAAGTGACAAAATGATGCGAAGCATCCTATGGACATCACCATGTAAAGAGTCCGTTCGGCGGATGACACGTGTGACATCTACTTCACATACATAAAGGTGAATCATCTCCTTTACACATGCTCACTTGACCCCGTCGAGGATGGTATACTACTTGACACTTCTCCCGTGTTCATGCATAGGTATTGTCGGAGCTTCACAGATGCTGAGGAGGAGTGCAAGTGCCAAGGAACAACTACACCATCTGCGAGGGAAGCCTGGAAGCGACGACGGAAGAAAATGGCGCTGCTGAAGCTACAACGGCCGGACATCCAGGCTAGAGGCCGGACATCCGGCGCCTGTGCAGCCGCCCAACTGCTGCACCAACAGTCGGCCGAACAAGCCTCAGCGGCCGGACATCCGGTGCCTCCCGACAGCCCGGACATCCGGCATCTCCCCCGGAACTCTGGCACCGATGTATCCAGAGAGCAACTGAACCTCCACTTCAGCCCGGACATCCAGCCGCGACCCCGGACATCCGGCTCGTCCCAAAGCCCCGGACATCTGGCCCCCAGCCTGGACGTCCGGCACCTGCGCGTCCCAAGGCCCATGTCTCCCCTCCTCACTTACCCCTTCGTGGCTCTAGACTATATATACTCCCCCAGCTCCTTCTAGTTAGAGTTAGCATTGGTTTAGCTCATTTTCGAGATAGAGCATTGCTCATCCACATCATATCTACTCCACGAGAGAGACCGCGGCCTCTACGGAGGAGATCCATTTGGATTCAAGACCTCCTTGTGGAGAAGATCATCAAGACCCCCTCTTGGGCGACCCCATCAAGACCTCCTCACAGAGAAGACCGTTACCTTTTGTATCGTCTGTTGTTGATTATGGATCGTGTATCTTCTCTTATGTACTCAAGGATCTAGCACATGTGTGACTATTTCTTGTTGGTTGAGTGATTCTCTTGTGTTTCCCCTTGTGATTTCCCTCGTTTCCCTGTTTGTGTTCCTCGTGTTCTTCGTGGGATCCGCTCCTTTCGTGAAATATCGGCCACTAGGGTTCCACCCTACATCATCTTGGAATCATGCGCCAGGTTGATCACGATTTCGGAGCCTCCCCCTTTGTTTTCTAGCCTTCTTTTGTTTGATTTCGTCCTAAATTCAAAAAATCCCCATCAAAAATAGCCCCAAATTTTTTGTGATTTTTTGGTTTGACGAAGTTTTGTTGATTTTGATCCATGGATTTGCTTGGTTTCGAGTGGATCTAGCATATCCCCAATCTTCCCCACTTTCCATCCAAAAATCCATCAAATTTTGCCCTTGGAATCATCAATTTCCGCCCCCAATTCGGATTCGTCGGGCCGGACATCCGGGCCAAAGGCTGGACATCTAGGCCATCGGACCGGACATCCGGGCCCCAAGCCGGACATCCGGTTCCTGGAGCATAAAACCCGCACGGTTCTGGACATCAGCCCCCGGATATCCGGCTCCTGGGATTTCAGCCTTCCCCGTTTCACCGTTTTGTCCATAACTAATTCATCCGGAGTCCGATTTTCGCGTTCTTTAGCTCGTTGAAAAGCTCTTGACATACCCCTTCCAACAAAAATACTACCATAACCATTTGACTCCATCAAAGTTTTGGAACTTTGGCATCTTTGCCTAGGGCTTCCTCCACAACCTCCGCATAACCACCACCGACTTCTGCAACCTAACCAATTTTGTTCCCCATCGCATAAGTGGTTGCTTGAGGAGTGATTCGAGTCTCCTAAGATGTTTAAGCTACTTAGGGACGATTGCTTCTTCATCAACCACCACCACCATAACTCCTGTATAGTCTTACCCACAATACACTTCCGCCACCGCAACTTAACCCAATTTTGTTTGTGTTATGAGTTGTGTCTCCTAAGGTGTTTCAGCTACTTAGGGACCGTGCTTCCAACTCCGACAACGTGTATAGTCCACCACCTTACCCTCCATTTCCACATTGCGTACTCCAGAACCCATCATTGCATTTCCGCAATCCCTTTGAGCTTACGCAACCACCACCGCATTCTCGCTACCACCATTTGACATTTGAGATTTTTGAGTTCGTGGTTTTTCCGTTTCCTAAGGTGTTTTGGCTACTTAGGGACGAGTCTCCATCATCTTGGTATCTCCATCAAGATCACCACCACTCATCATCGACACGGATGGTAACCTCCATATCATCTTGGTATCGTGGTATCCCTCCATTGTATATTCCCTTGACATTGCATTGATAACCCCTAGCCCATTTTGCGTCACTTGCCTATCGAGACTAACCATTTGAGTATTGCTGGCAACGTTACTTTTGCACATTAGTGATCTACACCATACATTGCATACATACCATATCATATTGGTATCATCATATCATCTCTTGTGCCTCAAGTTTGTTCCCGCATATACACAATTGCTATCTTGGTTTGTGCATTATGCAAAAGTGGCCATACAAAAAAAACAAAGAAAGAATAAGCTTTTAAGCAAAGAAAAAGAGTGAACAAAGAGCTTGTAAGCAAGTGCAATAGCACCATACCACATTGCATATAAGATTTTCATATCCGATCATCTTGGATCATACCACCGGAACATCATATACATAGCATACTTGGGATAGAAAGTCAATACATTTTGCATATCATAGGTTGTGCACTAGTGTCGTATCCTCCTATAGAGCAATCGTACTAGCGTCTCTCTTGAGTTGTGCAACAGGAGCGTTTTCCGTGGATTGCACATTTTGTGCTCATCCTTGGTTGCACGACCCCATTTATCTATCCGTGTGTGTGTTTTCGTGTGCCACATATGGCTATTGATCTACTTGTTTCACTTGCGAATTTGTGAATCTCTTTCAACATTATTGTAACATCCCAAAATTTTAATTCTGGAATGTTATAATAAATAGATAGATTGATTGATTGTTTGATTGTGGTGTCATTGATTGAGTGAAACTCGAAACTTTTTGAAAGTTAAATGAGAAGGAATAAAAGGACTTTCCCAAACTTTCATTTTGCTTTTATGATCTCCATGAATTCAAATTCTTTTCAAACACAAGACCCTGGAGAGAAGATGGCATGACTTCTTCCATTTATTTAAATGACAAGGGGTGTTGAAAATAATTGAATTTCATTTGGAAATATTTCCAATTCTGAAACATTATGCAACTCAATGATTTTCACGAGCGAAGATAAAATGACTTCTTCGAAACATATGAAATATGAGTTGGGAGTTTCAAAGAAACTCAAATTTAAAAATCCAGTTGAAGTTATTTTTCAATTTGGGTTATTTGAGTTTTTATTCAAATTATTTTTCTCCAAAAATAAAATATACGGGAAATAGGGTAAAATGATTCCCTACAATAGAAAATTGGAGAAAAATTAATATGAAATCATTTTGGTATTTTTAAAATGATTTTAATCAGTTTTTATTAGACCAGTAGCACTCTTTGAATTATTAGATCTATCAAGAGTTTTGAGTGCGAATCATCTTCATCAACATTGGAGGCAAGTTCACACTTTGATCATATCCCTTTTATACCCAGTTTTTATGCATTAGTTTCACCCTCAAACATTGCATGACTAGGATTGATAACATGTGGGTATTGGGAAGTAGTTGATGAGGTAGGAACCTATTGCCCTGCATTCAAACCTTGGGAGTTACTATTACGTTATGCTTATATTGCCATGCTATGCTAGTAGACGTGGATTGGGTTTTTGAGAGAATTCATGACAGATGTGAGATTGTTAATTAATGGTTTACTTAAGGTGGCAACTTAAACACACATCTGGGTGGATTGAGGCACCGGGTTATTCCAGGATTGCCTGTTTTTTTTGGACCGCCACCCAGGCTCAAAGGGATCATGAGATTATTCATACTAGAAACTTCCGTGTGCAGCCACAAGCTATTATGGGCTCTAGCATAGTTGATTAAGTTGTGTGAACTCTTACAGTGGTAGACTAGTAGATGTAGGGGTTGTAGGTGGTACGGTCTACCCATCGTAAGGTGCAAACGCTTCTAAAAGACTATGTCTCGGTCATCCGTTTCTCAAACACCATGTAGCGCGAGAAATCCAACGGAGGAGATCGAGTCTTGTGGGGAAAAGTGCGCAAACCTCTGCAGAGTGTATAAACAAATCATGGTTAGCCGTGTCCCCGGTTATGGACGTCTTGAGTATCTAGTACTTGGATTATCATGTGAATCTCATCATGTTACTTTAAATTAATTTTGTTGGGTTTAATGATGATACTTAATTGGGATTGAGAATGCTCTCAACCATTCTCAATGTTCAACAACCACCATGATAGTTAATTAAAATGTATTCCTTTGCAGTAGGGAAAAATTGGCTTTTCGCAAAAATATTATAACCCTAGAGCCTTTCCAGCAGCCAAATATGCATTTAGTGATAGCCTTAATTCATCATTATCCTCTGGTGTGAATTTGCCAGTACATTCAATGTACTGACCCTCTGTGGCTGCAATGTCTCATGTTGAAGGATTTCTTACGACGAGTAAGTGATACGTTAGGGTTACGATTTCTACACTCAACTTTGCTGTTGGTGTTGATGGGAATCCACAACCTTGTTACTTCCGCTATTTTGGATTGAGGTAACAGTATTTACGTTACTTATACATGTGATTTACCTCTGTTATAAATCCTCGAGTAATGTGTGTGTCAGCATACCGATCCAGGGATGACACTTAAGCACAGAGACTTGATCCATTCGGGTCGGGTCGCTACAAGATGGTATCAGAGCACATGTTGACTGTAGGACGTGACCCTAGAAACTGGCAAGCCCATAGCAAAGATTTTTCTCTACAACTTTCCCTTTCACAAAGATCTTTTACATCTCTTCTCTTCTGAGCTTATTCAAAAATTCCCTTTAGTGAGACCATACCCCCTTTTCCCTTTTGAGCACACGAAGATTCGACTGATGAGGCCACTCCAAGATGTACAAGATATCGGACAACCGAGACCGCTTCGGAATGAAGAGGATTTTACTGTGCATCTGAATATTGGAAACTACAACGGTTGAAGACTCTGAAGACTAGGAGAATTGAAGACTCTGAAGAATTTCCAGATTTGTGTGACCTAGGAGGGCAACCCTTATGGAACTTGGCAGACTATGGAAGTTGTCAATACCCGAGATCTGGGTGTATCGGAGAAAGACCAGAGCATGGAGAGTTAAAAACTTAAAGTTCTGTCAAGGAAAACCCTAAGGCAGGAGATATCAACTATGGAATTATAGCTCATGGAAATGACAAGGGAAGATACATGGCTATCCATGATGTTAGCGCCCGCTTATGCTATTGTCACCGTGCTGAGTTAAGCATGCATATGCATGGAAGGATTGGATGGTAGAAGGCTGATGGAGCATCTATCAGCAAGAGGTGAAGTTTTAACCTTAGCTAGTGTATCACCAGGATCTGGAGTGTTACATCAAGAAGTTAAGATGGACCTACCAGAAGAAGTATTAGACAAGGAAGCACTTCATGAGGAACTCAGGACCCAGAAACTGAAAGTAGCCAAGCTAGAGGAGCAAAACCTTGAGATACCGTAGATTCGTCAGGAACTAAAGGACAGAGGACATGGTTCATGCCAAGTATGTTGAAACCAGAAGTTTGGAACGCAACTCCAGAATATTAAAGGACATCATGAGAGACTTCATGTCAACAGAGATGATCTGGCAAAAGAACTTGAGAAGGACAAGCATGAACGGAAGAAGCCCATCGGAGATATGAACAAGACTTGAAGAATTGGCGATTTTAAAGATTTATTGACCCTTAGAAGACCAAACCCCTGTCCTATACCTACATTAGATGCGACGATTGTGACTGTCATTTGTTTAATGTTTTTTGACAGCCACAACAAAAATCTGTCTTTTCAAAACTGTTGTTTGCATTGTGTGTATCCCTCTCTATGTCTCTTATCTCACCCCAAACCCATGGACCCAATAGAGGAGGAATGGAGATGAACTCATGTTTCCCTGGACCGATGAGTCAGTTGGAGACAGACCGATGGATTCAGAACATGGAGGATCACATGGAGAATAACCCTATAGTTGGACATGATATGACCCATCATGCTCTTCAGTGCTTTGAAAGAGGTGCTGCTACTTGGTGGAGGATGTACCAAACCATCAATGGATGGCAAGGAGTAACCACTTGGAAAGAATTTAAGTTGACTTTGCCAAAGTCTCGGCTTGTGTCCCAGAAGTTGAAGCCTTATGGAAAGGATATGAAGAAACCTTGTGCATGCAAGATTTGTGGAGAAATAGGACACACCCATAAAGAACACAAGGATGAATGCCATAATTGTGAAGAAAGTCACCCAGTTGAAGAATGCCCAATTAGGCAGATTACTTGTTTCTTGTGTGAAGGGACTACCCACTATCCTGCTCAGTGTCACATTTACCCCATGGTACAACGAACCACCCAGCAGAAGAAAGAAGTAATGAAAGGAGCCCTCATGGAAATTTTAGAAGAAGCAGAGGTGGAGGACACACCTAAAGAAGACCCGAGTAAACCCTGTACTAAGTCTTGCTATTCATGTGGAGAAGAAGGAAACATCTGCCAAAATTGTTTGAATGGGGATCTAGTAGAATTCCCGACAGAGGAAGTAGAATATGACCCACAGGAAATAGAAGCCATGATTGGCATGGAAAGGTCGAGGAAGAGAAGTAGATTGGATACCAGAAAGGACCTGAGTCATATCACCTGTTACAGGTGCAAGGAGTCAGGGCACTACCTCAACAGTTGCCAAAAAGGAAACCTCGATACTTGTTAGAAGTAATATGTTTAGTTGTAATGGAGCAGGGCACTTTGCCAGAGAATGCCCCAAGGAGAAGGAAACTTGTGCTTGACAGTTGAGTTTGTAACAAAAGAAATGGAGTAGTAGAAGTGAGAACATTTTCTTTTACATTGAGATGTTGAGTTGAGACATGAATGGAGAAGCGAGAGATTGTAATCAATTGAGAGTGAATAAACTTAGCATCGTTGGTACTGATACGGATTTTATGAGTTGTTATCCTATGAAGAAGAATTTTGACCATTTTTGAGGATATGAGAAATATGGTCTATGGAAGATTTGTGCATTTTAAGGGTTGTAGTACCCTGTAAGAACCATTGACCCCTGGAAAAGATAAGGATACTCCACTGAGTGGATTTAGGAAAAAATGAATACGAGTTTGGTCTCAATATGTGTGATACCCCAAGAGTATGTGGGATGAAGATGGAGACCGTCAGTTGTTTGGGCCAAATGTGATCAAGGAGTCAGAAGAGAATGTTAAGTTGATTCGAGATAGACTGAAGGTAGCTCAGTCCAGGCAGAAGAGTTATGTAGACTCAAAAACTCAAGGAGGTAGTCTATGAAATTGCAGACAGAGCATGTCTTCGTGTGCCCCCTCTGCAAGGAGTTAAACGATTTGGAGTTAAGGGACAGTTAGCCCCGAGATTTGTAGGACCATACCAAGTTTTGGAGCGTATGGGAGAAGGGGCCAACAAGTTGGAGTCATCCGAAGGACTGTCAGGAGTTCAAGATGTGTTTCACGTTTCCCAGTTGAAGAAGTGCCATGCAGAGATGGCCAATATTTCCCTTTAAGGACGCTTGACCCTGGAAAGGATAATGATGTTCCACGAAGTAGAGTATGGACTTCATAAGTACAAGTTTTTACCTCGGTATGTGGGATATCCCACGAGGATGAAGAGATAAATTACTATTGGATATAAAGGAGGTATGATGTTGGAAATATGGATCAATGAAAATTCCATGATGAGTCTGAGTAATCATGTCCTAGTTTTGATGCCAATAGAAGGAAGGAAGACAATACAATTGGATGATTTAATAATACCAGGAAGTTGGAAGTTCGAATAATGATAAGTTGCCCGATGATAAGTTCAAGGACTACAAGTGATGAGATGGGCCATAACCCATAGGCCCAGGACCTGCCAAGAAGCAAGCACACTCTTGCTGAAGGAAAAACCCTGGTAGAAGTTACGATTTTATCGACAGACGATCTTATAGGAGTAACGCAAAACCTGAGAGTTGTGAAGGAACGATAGATGGTTGTTTGGCTTGCAGAATCTATGGATTATTCTGAACGCAGTTCATGGACAAGAGAAATTCTGCAATGCTTGTCAGGATGACCGAGTGTTAGAATGCGAGATTCGCTAAACTGTATACATGGTAATGATTTGGGTGCGGGATGGATTGATCATCATACCGACTTACTCTTATTATTCGCCTTGCTATATCGGATGGTAAATCTGAGTGACTTACGTACAGTAGAGAGACGATGATCAAAACCTTGTATAAGCCTTAGAATGGTATATGTATTTTTTCCTTGTACAAGGCAGCTTTGCCAACCGTAGGTTATACGGTGAGGATCAACCTAGACCCATTTCCTGCAGGAGAAACCATAAATGGTTGACCACCATGAGATATCGACAGTTGTTTAGTAATGGCGCCAGACCCATCAGCTAAGAAGACCAGTCGCAGAAGAACCTTACCAAGATGAAAGGACAAAAGAATTGAGGAAAAGGTTATGCCACTACCGAAAGATCCCTGATAAGGAATTATCCTAAAGATCTAAGAAGACCGACACTGTTAACAATATGGATGAAGTATATGAGTTTCGAGGGAACCGTAACCATGCTTTTAAGGGAGGTAGCACCCCAGACCCCTGTGATGATCGATGGATTTTGAGGAGACCCCAAACCCTAACCTTTCTTTCTAGCCTCTCCGAATCTCGAGGACGAGATTCATTTTAAGGGTGGTAGGTTTGTAACATCCCAAAATTCTAAATTTTGGAATGTTATAATAAATAGATAGATTGATTGATTGTTTGATTGTGGTGTGATTGATTGAGTGAAACTCATAACTTTTTGAATGTTAAATGAGAGGGAATAAAAGGACTTTCCCAAACTTCCATTTTGCTTTTATGATCTCCATGAATTCAAATTCTTTTCAAACACAAAACCCTGGAGAGAAGATGACATGACTTCTTCCATTTATCTATATGACAAGGGGTGTTGAAAATAATTGAATTTCATTTGGAAATATTTCCAATTCTGAAACTTTATGCAACTCGATGATTTTCACGAGCGAAGATAAAATGACTGAAAGTGCGTTATATCGACTAGAGGGGGGGTGAATAGGCGATTTTTATGAAAGTCTTCAAAACTTGGGAGTTATGAAGACAAACAGTGAAGATTATGCCTATTACTATGCAGCGGAAGTTAGATTACACTAGGCCAGCCATGGTCATGTATTCAATAGAGTGAAAGCACAGTGACAAACAGCTTCAGTGTAATAAGGATCAAGTAGGAAGAAGTTATGAAGCCAAACAGATCATGCATTCACGTTGCGAAGACAAATGATAAAGCAAGCACGCAATGACTTCACAATGAGTAACAGCAAGAGAAGGAAGTGAAGATGAAACCAGTGACTCGTTGAAGACAATGATATGTTGGACCAGTTCCAGTTGCTGTGACAACTGTACGTCTGGTTGGAGCGGCTAGGTATTTAAACCTTAGGACACACAGTCCCGGACACCCAGTCCTGAACACACAGTTCAGGACACCAAGTCCTCACCGTAATCTCCTTGAGCTAAGGTCACTTAGTCCTCGCCCAATCACTCTGGTAAGTCTTCAAGGTAGACTCCCAAACCTTCACAGACTTCGTTCACTGGCAATCCACAATGTCTCTTGGATGCTCTGAACGCGACGCCTAACCGTCTGGAGGATTCACAGTCCTCAAGTGTAATAAGTCTTCAAATCACACAGACAAGAAGACTTAAGTGATGCCCAATTTACTCTGGCTCTGGGTGGTTAGGGCTTTTCTCCTCACTAGGAATTTTCTCTCAAAGGCTTCGAGGTGGGTTGCTCTCAAACGACAAAAGCCGTGCACTAAAATCTGAGCAGCCAACTGTTTATGGTTGTGGGGGTGGGCTATTTATAGCCACTTGGCAACCCGACCTGATTTGTCCGAAATGACCCTGGGTCACTAAGGAACTGACACGTGTCTCAACGGTCAGATTTCGAACTCTCATGGCAACTTTACTTGGGCTACAAGAAAAGCTGACTTGTCCGGCTCTGGACAAGATTTGCTCTCATTGTCTTCACTCGAAGACATAGGTTTTTGATTTAGGCATCACTTAAGTCATTCTGACTTGTCCTCCTGGACCCCACTTAACAGTACGGTTGTTCCTATGACTCAACAAAAATAAAAAGAACTACGAAAGATCTAAGTCTTCGAGTTCCATAGGCTTCATAACGTGTCTTCTATTGTCATAGTCTTCAATGTGAATATCTTCATATACCACCTTTGACTTCAATGTCTTCATTCATTTTTAGGGGTCATCTCTGGTAGTAAACCGAATCAATGAGGGACTTCTACCTGTGTTTTCCTGCAATTCTCACAAACACATTAGTCCCTCAACTAGGTTTGTCGTCACTACTCCAAAACCAACTAGGGGTGGCACTAGATGCACTTACAATCTCCCCCTTTTTGGTGATTGATGACAAACTAGTTGAAGTTTTCAACAGGGAATATAAAGTGTGAAGTCTGTAAAGGAATTGTCATCATAAGTTGCAAGTGCTCCCCCTGAAGATGTGCATATAAGTTAATTTGCTTTTGGAATGCAAATGCACATGGCAGGTTGTACTTGTGGAGATTAGCTTCAGCTTATGATGACAATCTACTATGCATGTGAAAGTATATGAAGATAATAACATGCATAATGGAAAATGGACATCTGCAGAATGAGATGAGTGCGGAATTTATCGTCGCAGATGCGGAATTTATCTTCGCAAAAGGAGTGGTAAAACAAGTAGCAGACGACCATCGAGTTTTAGTGTTTACAACTCAAAAGAACCAAATGAAGCAAAACAAGAGTTGCAAACACGAAGCAAGTATAACAAAACAAGGCACCCGCCCATATTGACCCGCTTGAAGACTATAAACATCATATGCTTCTCCCCCTTTTGTCAGAAATGACCAAAAAGGTTTGAAGACATAGAGTTTTCTACGCGTTCCCAGGCGCAGCAGGGTCGGTGGAGTTGTTTGGCGGTGCTGAGCTTTGAGGTGCTGAAGCGGGTGGTGGTGAAGTAGCATCATCATCTTCATCAATGATCCTCGCAGTGACGGTGGCAGCAGATGAGGAATACTCAGAGTCTTCAAGTGACGGTGTGTTGCGCATCACAGCCCTCCTAGGAGGTGTGGTGTCAAATTTGAAGCGCTCTGTGAAGCCATCCTCTTCAAGTTCAGCTTCAGTGCAGATCATTGAGAGCCTTTTCCACGTACGACGGCAAGTCTCATGCGTAACGAAGGCATTCTTGGTGGCCAGGTTTCGAAGATGATTGACATCCACCAAGAGGTTCTTCATCTGACGTTTCAGCCAGTCGTGATGCCTATCTTGCTTTTGGTGAAGGGCCACAAGAAGCTCTCGGTCAGTGAGGACACGAGCACGCTTCTTGGGTCTTGGAGCGTTTGTGCTATCTGTGGCTTCAGTTGATGCTGGTGCACGTGTAGTGCCAACCATAGGATAGACCCTGGACATGGCTTCAATACCTTCAACATTCTGCGTGAAGCTCTGGTGTTCGGCATTCTGAAGACTTATTGGTTGCTTGGCAGGCTCAGGGTATATTGCTTCAGCAGAGATATCCACATCTGGCAGGAAGATGCGATGGTTTCGGGCTGAGGGCTGATACGAAATTGTAGAGTGCAGTTTGATCAGCCTCATCACCCAAGGGGTTAGACCAAATAAGTCCGAGCCTGACGCAGCAAGTTGTCGTATGAAAAGATCCTGTGCATTGAAGCATTTGCCATGCATGATAGAGAATATGAGAGTCTTCATTGCACCCTCAATCTTGGCATGAGGAGAGTGTCCCTTAATGGGCCAGAGAGTCCGCCGGATAATATGATATATGGTCCTGGGCAGGTACTCTAGGTCTTCAACGAAGAACTCAGTTGGATAGGGTGCATCTTGAGGCAATGGCTTCATCATTGAGAGCATCTGACTCATATTGGGTTCAGGTCTCTGAAATATGCTCTCAATAGCTTCAGAATGAAGTTGACACCCTTCCTCGAAGAATTCGCCTGGAGTGGGCAGGCCAGTGAGCTCAATGATATTGAATGCATTGGCTTCATGATGGACATTTCCGGTCATCCACTCCAGGATCCAAGTCTTAGGATCTCGGTTGTAGCCTTTGATGTGGAGAGTGGCATAAAACTGAAGCAGAAGCTCTTCGTTCCAGTGCTCTTCATCAGTCACGAACGGCAGCAGACCCACTTGCCTGAAGCAGTCCAAAGCTTCCTCAAGACATGGCAGACCAGCAATAGCTTCAACCTCAAGGCGCTTCTGTGGGAAGATGCGACCTTGGTTGTATAAGATGCAAGAATAATAGCTGCGCTATGAATAGCTCCAGAACCTGTCTGATACAATCCTTTCCCTTGAATAGGGGTTCTTGGAGCTATCGAAAAATGTGTTGTCTGCCTTGAAGCTATTTACATCAAAGGAGCCAGGTGCTGATGCAGGACCTGGGAACCTTGGAAGCCTTGGGACTGGCTTCTGGACATGAGGCCTGTGCTCTATGTGATAGTCAAATTGTGGACCTGCAGCAGACTCAGGAACTGAAGTGTCTGGCTCAGTGGCTTCGCTGTCCGCTGAAGCATTTGGTGGGGCAGGCTCCACATTGGCTTCAGTGTTAGTAGTTTGAGGGACATCTTCAGGAACGTTACTTGGGGAACTGCATCTTGATGGAGCGAGGGAGTGAGTTCTGGAGGTGCTTCTTCATTGTCTTCGGCTGATGCAGCCGGAATTTCTGCAGACTAGACTTGAGGCCGTGGACCTTTGCGAAGCCTACGGAACGCAGACGACGCTTGTGATGTCGGAGTGGGCTGGGCCTGAATGTCTTCTTCCTCCTGAGGGCGATCCGCCCATGACTCATCTTGTGCCATTGGCGTCAGAGGACGACCAATGCTGATGGGTTCGCTTGTTTCAAGCTGAGGAAGGGCTGCATCACCTTGCACATTGTCCTGATGACCAATGTCTTCAGCAGCTAGTGGGTCGGCTGCTGGAATATCTTCAGCGTCAGGTGCCTCTGTGGGAGCAGGCTCATGAACTGTTAGTCTTGTTTCTGCATTGGGGTGAATGACAGAAAGGGGTTCAACCATCAAGGGCTCTGTGGGAGCAGCACTAGATTTCTTAGTCTTGCGCTTCTTTTTACTGGGGGCAGAAGGAGAGGCTTCAGAGCTCTTCCTTTTTCTGGCTTCAGCTTCTGCAGCTCTTGTCTTCTTTAGCTCTGAAGCTGTTGACCGGCTCTTTGGCATCGAGCCAGTCGTGGCGGTTGGGAAGACAATGGAAGTGGCTGCTTGTCTTGATGCCTCTGGTTCACTCACAGCAGGCTGCTTCTTCTTCTTTGCGGCCATCTTGGGGTCGATGCCTGGACGCCCAAGTGCCTTGCGCTTTTCAGCCTCGTTGTAGGCTTGAACACATTTGTCAGCCAATGACTTCATCCTTTCACGCGAGCCTTGAGCTTCAGCACGCTTCTTCAAAAAGTTTTCTTTGAGATCATGCAGCATGATTTTGAAGCTTCTCACTTCCTGCACGCTGAGACTGGCCATGTGCTTCTTGAACTGAGCTTTTTCGTGATCAATTTTCTACTTCAGATCAACAATGCGCTGAGCAATGGCCAGTTCTGAAGCAATTGCGCCTTGGAAGGCGACGCTGAGTCCAACAGGCAGCTGCAGATCATTGAAGCTTATATCTGGTGTGTCAAACCATTCATCGATGAAGCTGTGGATGAGGGCGACATCAAAGAGAGGCAGATTGTTGAAGATTTCCGCTTCCTCCTTGCTTTTGATGAGATATTCTAGTGCGTCATCGCCCAGATCTTCATCGCTTGATAGATCAATGGCTTCACTGCGCAGAATGGCACCAGCAGTGAGCTCTTTTCCTGTGTGTTGCTGGGGCTCCTTATCCTTCAGGGGCTTGGAGATGCGGGATACATCTTCAGACTGCACACTGACTTCAGGAGGTGCAGTTTTCAATGGCTTTGCCCTTGAGATTTTTGAGGCAGGGGCCGGCTTTGAAGCTTTTGGTTTCTTTGTCTGCTTTGGCTTCGGCACAGCAGGAGCTTCATCAGACTCAGAATCAGCTGGAGGGTCATTCACAGTAGTCCCTTGGACTAAGATGTGGGTGATCAGGCCCTCAAGATTGGCAAACGGACCGATGATATTGGGTTTCGCGTCGCGTGTGCCATCTGCCCTTGGTGAGGAGGGACCAGGATTGAAGTCAAGCCCAAATTTCTTCTTGTTTAGCTTCGCAGACTGTTGAGCAAACTGAAAGTTGCGTTTGAAGAGATTGTCGTCACGACACCAGAGAAGTGACGACGGATGTGCATCATCAGGCTGTGGTCCTCGGACCATGCATGGGTAGAAGCCTTGAGCAATGGCTTCATCTCTGGTTCTGGGTACAAGGTTCTTGTATAAGATATCCCCCCATGGACTCTTGATTGCATTCTTTTCAGCATACTCCTGGGTGACGAAGCTGTATTTGAACCACTATTCTGCCCAATAGCGTCGAATCCATTGGATTCGGGTTTTGCGCTGCCCATAGGTCTCTTCTGGATCTGTTTTGTACATTTCTGCCAAGTCTTCAGGTAGATCCTTGGAAGTTCCCTCACGTCTCTGTCTGCCCCCTTTTCTTGTTGCTGCAACTGAAGCCATAAACTTTAACTTGAAAGGCTTCAAAGGCTTTCTTTTTCTGGACAAACAGGAACTGGCTTCAAGAGAGTTTATGTGATGCTGTAGGAATTCTGCAAATGAATGCAGACTATGAGAACCGAAGGATTCTCCCACGGACATGTACCTGTGACAGCATTAAGGTGCGAGGGAAGGGGAAGAGGTCATATGCATTCTCAGAAGGTTTTGAAGATTAATCAGTTTAGAAGACATTGACCTCATTGTGCGAAGACATTCACTTATAGATAAGAAGTTGGTTCCAGATTTGTATGAACCCATAGATCAGTACAAGTGAGGAATCTAACTACTTTATGAAGCACAAGTGAATATACTAGGCATGTTATGAGATGCAGCGAGAGATCTAACTGGTGTGAAGAGAAACTTCTTATGGTTGAAAGCGACAGAACCAAGGGATCAAAAGAGGCTGTTAAAAAGAAGTTTTATTTACCACACTGGAACTGCTAGACGGAAGGAAGTTGATGCCGAGCAGTTCAGTCCTCCGTGCCCTAACTTGGCGATGGAAAACACCTACGGCGACGGCGGAGAGGACGATGTTCGCGGTCGGCGTGAGGACGGCGTTGGAGAGGTTACGGCAGCGAAGCGCTTCGTCTCCGGCGTCGTCGAGTGCTAGCGGTGGCGCTAGGGTTCGTGCGAGGATGGAAGAAGGAGATAATGACTGCGGTAAGTGTGAATTTATAGACTCAGAGGCGGCACTGTGCTATTACACAGGTGCCCCTGGCGGTTCGCATTTGAGGCACGCGTGGCCAGTTAGCGGAAGTTTGGGGTTTGTTCCACGTCCCACGCACGCCTAAATTGTCGGGCGGTCGTTCCTGCTTCTCCGGATCTTATGTGGAGGAATGAGCATTAAAAACGGACTTTTATGGTTGTCTCTATGTCTTCAGCTGACAAGGACACAGTGAAGACATTCAACAGTTTCAACAGAATGCATATGACTTGGAGAGATAGAGTTTGAGATAGAAAGCATAGAGAGGTTAGGGTCCGATCACATTCACTTAGTTCAAAAGATTCAACCAAGAAGACATAGCTATAAGTGAATGCTGTAGAGGACAGAACACTTAGAGCATATATATATATATATAATCATCGTAGTGAAGATAATCATGAAGACATGTTAAGTTCGAAGCCAAACCAATGTGAAGATATTGCAAGGTAACGCCATGAGTTAAACACTTCAAAATGGAACGTTTGGTGGTGGCGTTACCCACCGTATAGGAAGTATTAGACCCAGACACGGCGCACAATTATTGTGGCGCTCCGAAGTCAAATTCCACATTAATGTATTCACACTTAGAATGTATATCTTCATTGATTGAAGATATACTTTACTTTGTGCGTTGCACATCTAAGTCATCAATATGCATAAGTGTTAGGATGTGTGCCTGATCACAGGACATTTGAGGATTCCAAGATATTTGGCTCACACCGTAACTTGCAAAACCTCTTCTCATCCAAGGGCTTGGTGAAGATATCTGCCAATTGCTCTTCAGTGTTGACGTGTATGATATCAATGTCTTCCTTCACAACATGATCTCTGAGAAAGTGATGGAGAATTTCAATGTGCTTTGTCTTTGAGTGCTGAACTGGGTTGTTGGCAATCTTGATGGCGCTTTCGTTGTCGCAGTAAAGTGGCACTTGCTTGAGATGAATGCCATAATCCTTGAGTGTTTGCTTCATCCACAGAAGCTGAGCGCAGCAAGATCCAGCAGCAATGTATTCAGATTCAGCAATGGAGAGAGATACACAGTTCTGCTTCTTTGAAGACCAACATACAAGTGATCGTCCCAGAAAGTGACATATGCCTGATGTAGACTTGCGATCAACTTTGTAACCAGCATAATCAGCATCCGAAAATCCAACCAAATCAAACTCTGAGCCCTTTGGATACCATAATCCTAGAGTTGGGGTGTGAGCCAATTATCGAAGAATTCGCTTCACAGCTAAGTGATGCGACTCCTTTGGTGCTGCTTGAAATCGAGCACACATGCAAACACTAAGCATGATATCTGGCCTAGATGCACATAAATAAAGCAAAGACCCAATCATGGAGCGGTATACCTTTTGATCGAACTCTTTACCATTGTCGTCAGGACCTAGATGATGTTTGGCTGGCATTGGTGTTGTGAAGCCTTTGCAGTCTTGCATACCGAACTTCTTCAGGCAATCTTTGAGATACTTCTCTTGAGATATGAAGATGCCATTGCGCTGTTGTCGGATTTTAAGACCAAGAAAGAACTTCAGCTCCCCCATCATGGACATCTGATATTGCTCTTGCATCATATATCCAAACTCTTCACTGTACTTCCGATTGGTGCAGCCGAAGATAATGTCATCCACATATATTTGGCACACAAACAGTTCACCATCGTATGTCTTCGTGAAAAGAGTGGGATCCAGGGAACCAGGTATGAAGCCTTTGCTCTTCAGAAAGTACTTGGGTGTATCATACCAGGCCCTAGGGGCTTGTTTGAGGCCATACAGTGCCTTGTTGAGCTTGTATACCACATCAGGATGTTTTGGATTTTCAAAACCAGGTGGTTGTGCAACATACACTTCTTCTTCAATCTTGCCATTGAGAAAGGCACTTTTCACATCCATTTGATATAGAAGTATGTTATGATGATTTGCATAGGCCAGCAGTATGCGTATGGCTTCAAGCCTAGCCACAGGAGCAAAAGTTTCATCGAAGTCAATGCCCTCTACTTGAGTATATCCTTGAGCAACGAGACGAGCTTTGTTTCTGACAACTTGACCATGCTCATCTTGCTTGTTGCGGTATATCCATTTGGTGCCTATTATGTTGTGCTTCCGTGGACCGGGACGCTTAACCAGTTCCCATACATTATTCAGCTCAAACTGTTGAAGCTCTTCTTTCATAGCTTGAATCCATTCAGGTTCCATGAAGGCTTCTTCAACTTTCTTGGGTTCTGATATTGAGACGAATGCGAAATGCCCACAGAAGTTTGCTAGTTGAGTTGCCCTTGAACGAGTGAGTGGACCAGGTGCATTGATGCTGTCAAGTATTCTGTCAATCTGCACTTCATTTGCAACACGAGGATGTATAGGGCGAAGACTTTGCTCTTGCTGATCTGCGTTGTTGTTTGGAGGAATGTCTTCATGCTGAGCATTGTCTTCATGTTGATCAGGTGCTGAGATGATGAGTTCTTCTTCAGGATGAGCTTCAGAAGGCATAATCTCTCCAGTTCCCATAAGCTTGATTGATTCACTAGCTGGGACTTTATCTAGCACATTTGGCAGTTGCTCTCTTTGTGAACCATTTGTTTCATCAAACCGCACATCCACTGTTTAGACCACTTTGTAATGGAAGAGATTGAAGACTCTGTAGGAGTGTGAATCCTTTCCATATCCAAGCATAAAGCCCTCAGGTGCTTTTGGTGCAAACTTTGAGGTGTGATGTGGGTCCTTGATCCAGCACTTTGCGCCAAATACTCTGAAGTAACTGACATTTGGCTTCTTGCCAGTTAGGAGTTCATAAGATGTCTTGTTTAGAAGCTTGTGAAGATAAACACGATTGATTGTATGGCATGCAGTATCAATGGCTTCAGTCCATAATTTTCTTGGAGTCTTGTATTCATCTAGCATTGTTCTGGCCATTTCAATGAGTGTTCTGTTCTTGCGTTCGACGACGCCATTCTGCTGTGGCGTGTACGGAGCTGAGAATTCATGTGTGATGCCCAAGGTATCAAGATATCTATCAAGGCCAGTGTTCTTGAATTCAGTGCCATTGTCACTTCTAATGTGCTTTATCTTGGCGCCAAAATTGTTCATAGCTCGATTGGCGAAGCGTCTGAAGACATCCTGCACTTCAGTCTTGTAAAGGATTATGTGTACCCAAGTATATCTAGAGTAATCATCAACAATGACGAAGCCATAGAGGCAAGCAGTAGTAGTAAAAGTTGAGTAGTGAGTGGGACCGAAAAGATCCATGTGGAGCAGTTCGAAGGGTTGTGTAGTAGTCATGATTGTCTTCGAAGGATGTTTTGCCCTTGTCATCTTCCCTGCTTCACAGGCACCGCATAAATGATCTTTCTTGAACTTGACGCCCTCGATGCCTATGACATGCTTATTCTTCGCAAGGGTGTGGAGGTTCCTCATGCCAGCATGCCCAAGCCTCCGATGCCAAAGCCAGCATTCTGAAGCTTTTGCAAGAAGGCATACCGCAAGTTGTGGTCCTGCTGAGAAATCTACCACGTACAAATCACCTTTCCGATACCCTTCAAACACTAGTGATTTGTCAGATTCCATTAGCACCAGGCAGCGATATTTTCCAAACATTACAATCATATTCAGATCGCAAAGCATTGAGACAGACATTAAGTTGAAGCCAAGGGATTCAACAAGCATGACTTTATCCATGTGTTGATCCTTTGAGATTGGAACTCTACCTAGACCCAATACCTTACTTTTACCAGTGTCAGCAAACGTGATGTGGCTCTTGTCGGATGGACGTAATGTTGAGTCCATAAGAAGGCTTCTTCTGCCAGTCATGTGATTTGTACACCCACTGTCAATAATCCATTCTGAAGATTTTGAAGTCGCTGGTGTCGTACCCTACAGTACAGTTAGGGGGATAGGCTTCACGAAGAGAATTGTGAAGCATAAACATTTGACGAACCAGTGGGTTATGAAAACTTAAATCCAGATTAGGACTAATAGGGAGAGTAGCATGCGATTCAGGAACGAAGTACATATTGATCCCATTCGTGCATTTTATCTTGCGCCCTACAAGATTTTTAAGGTCCCCAGCAATAGCATTAGAAGATTTTGTTTTTCTGCTGGAGACCTTTCCCTGCAAAAGAGAGTTAAGCTTTCTTAACCACCCACATCTTCAAGGGTGGCTTAGAAGCAATAAGTCTAAGTGCAGCATCTGAGAATTTTGGCTTTGAAGCCTTAGCAAACAGTCTAGCAGGTGGACAATAATACTCATAGGAATAAGCAGAATAATTTTTGGTCACATGAACACGGTTCGATGAACCGCTCTCATACTCATGTGCCTGAGTATGGTTTCCCTGCAAAACATTTGTGTTAGTGTGACTCAGGTGAGTCCTCTGTTTGTATGAAGCCATTGGACCGTATGAAGCCTTTGGTCTGAGATTTGTCTTCTTCAAGTGAGGTGTCATGAAGAAATTCACAGGAAGATTTTCCAGACACTTTTTGGAAACCCAGATCTTCTTTATAGGCGGTCCATTCCTGCAGTTAGTACCAATGTACCTGGCAAACACTTCACCATTCTGATTCTTAAACAGTTTATAGTTTGCATCAAAGGATTCATCAATGATAATGGGGTTAGCACAAGTGAAGCCAGATAAGTTGGATGGATCTGCTGAAAGTTCCTTTGCAGCAACCCATGTGGTTTTGGGGTACTGCTCTGGTTTCCAGTAAGAGCCATCTGCATTGATTTTCCTCACAAATCCAACACCCTCTTTCCTAGGGTTTCGATTCAGGATCTGCTTCTTGAGGACATCACATAGTGTCTGCTGTCCTTTAAGACTTTTGTATATCCCTGTTTCAAGCAATGTCTTCAACATAGCATTCACATCAGCAATAGCAGTGGTATCCTCAGCAGAGGGGTTAGTTACCACGTCAACAGTTGAAGATATTGCAACAACAGTAGAAGTGGAACATTCAGCAACAGAATTAGCATTATCACGCTCAATGCATTTAAGACATGGCGGTTCAAATTCTTCCTGAGCGGGACTGATCTGTTCGGAGCGAAGTGACTCGTTTTCCTTTTGAAGATCTTCATGAGGCACCCTCAATTTCTCAAGTTCTTGCTTCCTTTGAAGATAATCATAGGAAAGCTTTTCATGAGTTGTTGAGAGAGTATCATGACGATCTTCAAGTTCCTAATACTTAACGTGAAGGTTTTTTATGTCTTCAACTAAGGATTCAGATCGAGTCATTTCAGCACCCAACAGATCATCGCTTCTGTCTAACAATTTTTGAATATGTTCCATAGCTTTCTGTTGTTCAGTTGCAATTTTAGCAAGTGTTTTGTAGCTAGGTTTTGAATCACATTCAGAGTCATCGTCACTAGATGTTTCATAGCGAGTAGTGCGTGTGTTTACCTTGGCACCGCGTGCCATGAAGCAGTAGGTAGGAGTGGAGTCGTTCTTGTCATTTGCGTTGGTGTCGGTGATGCAGTCATTGTCTTCAGTGTTGAAGATGGACTTGGTGACGTATGCTGTAGCCAGACTCGCAATGCCAGAATCAGACTCCTCCTCAGACTCCACCTCTGCCTCCTCAGATGCGGACTCCTCCTCTGAATCCATCTCCTTTCCAACAAACGCACGTGCCTTGCCAGATGAGCTCTTCTTGTGTGATGAAGACTTTGATGAAGACTTGGAAGAAGACTTTGAGTATTTCTTCTTCTTCTTGTCGTCAGAATCATATTCCTTGCTCTTCTTCTTCCTTCTGTTCTCATTGTCCCACTGTGGACACTCAGAGATGAAGTGTCCAGTTTTCTTGCACTTGTGACATGTTTTCTTCTTGTAGTCATGAGCAGAAGCTTCATCATTCCTTGAGCTTGATCGTGAAGATTTTCTGAAGCCTTTATTCTTGGTGAATTTTTGGAACTTCTTCACTAGCATTGCAAGTTCTCTTCCAATGTCTTCAGGATCATCTGAACTGCAGTCAGATTCTTCTTCAGATGAGGAGACAGCTTTTGCCTTCAAGGTGCGAGTTCGCCCATAGTTTGGATCGTAGATATCTCTTTTCTCATAAAGCTGAAACTCGTGTGTGTTGAGCCTCTCAAGTATGTCAGACGGATCGAGTGTCTTGAAATCAGGACGTTCTTGAATCATCAGGGCCAGGATGTCAAACGAACTATCAAGTGATCTCAGCAGCGTTTTGACGATTTCATGTTTGGTGATTTCAGTGGCGCCGAGGGCTTGAAGCTCATTTGTGATGTCAGTGAGTCTATCAAATGTGTGCTGGACATTCTCATTGTCATTTCGCTTGAAGCGGTTGAACAGATTGCGAAGGACACTGATTTGTTGATCTCTCTGGGTTGAGATGCCTTCATTGACCTTGGAGAGCCAGTCCCAGACCAGTTTGGATGTCTTCAAGGCACTCACACGGCCATACTGTCCTTTGGTCAGATGACCACAGATGATGTTCTTGGCAGTAGAGTCCAGTTGAACGAATTTCTTGACATCAGGAGCAGTGACACCTTCTCCAGCCTTGGGAACGCCGTTCTCGACGACATACCATAGGTCAACGTCAATGGCTTCAAGATGCATGCGCATCTTATTCTTCCAGTAGGGATATTCAGTTCCATCGAAGACGGGGCACGCAGCGGAGACTTTGATTATCCCTGCAGTCGACATAGCTAAAACTCCAGGTGGTTAAACCGAATCACACAGAACAAGGGAGCACCTTGCTCTGATACCAATTGAAAGTGCGTTCTTTCGACTAGAGGGGGGGTGAATAGGCGATTTTTATGAAAGTCTTCAAAACTTGGGAGTTATGAAGACAAACAGTGAAGATTATGCCTATTACTATGCAGGGGAAGTTAGATTACACTAGGCCAGCCATGGTCATGTATTCAATAGAGTGAAAGCACAGTGACAAACAGCTTCAGTGTAATAAGGATCAAGTAGGAAGAAGTTATGAAGCCAAACAGATCATGCATTCACGTTGCGAAGACAAATGATAAATCAAGCACGCAATGACTTCACAATGAGTAATAGCAAGAGAAGGAAGTGAAGATGAAACCAGTGACTCATTGAAGACAATGATATGTTGGACCAGTTCCAGTTGCTGTGACAACTGTACGTCTGGTTGGAGCGGCTAGGTATTTAAACCTTAGGACACACAGTCCCGGACACCCAGTCCTGAACACACAGTTCAGGACACCAAGTCCTCACCGTAATCTCCTTGAGCTAAGGTCACTTAGTCCTCGCCCAATCACTCTGGTAAGTCTTCAAGGTAGACTCCCAAACCTTCACAGACTTTGTTCACTAGCAATCCACAATGTCTCTTGGATGCTCTGAACGCGACGCCTAACCGTCTGGAGGATTCACAGTCCTCAAGTGTAATAAGTCTTCAGATCACACAGACAAGAAGACTTAAGTGATTCCCAATTTACTCTGGCTCTGGGTAGTTAGGGCTTTTCTCCTCACTAGGAATTTTCTCTCAAAGGCTTCGAGGTGGGTTGCTCTCAAACGACAAAAGCCGTGCACTAAAATCTGAGCAGCCAACTGTTTATGGTTGTGGGGGTGGGCTATTTATAGCCACTTGGCAACCCGACCTGATTTGTCCGAAATGACCCTGGGTCACTAAGGAACTGACACGTGTCTCAATGGTCAGATTTCGAACTCTCATGGCAACTTTACTTGGGCTACAAGCAAAGCTGACTTGTCCGGCTCTGGACAAGATTTGCTCTCATTTTCTTCACTCGAAGACATAGGTTTTTGATTTAGGCATCACTTAAGTCATTCTTACTTGTTCTCCTGGACCCCACTTAACAGTACGGTGGTTCCTATGACTCAACAAAAATAAAAAGAACTACGAAAGATCTAAGTCTTCGAGTTCCATAGGCTTCATAACGTGTCTTCTATTGTCATAGTCTTCAATGTGAATATCTTCATATACCACCTTTGACTTCAATGTCTTCATTCATTTTTAGGGGTCATCTCTGGTAGTAAACCGAATCAATGAGGGACTTCTACCTGTGTTTTCCTGCAATTCTCACAAACACATTAGTCCCTCAACTAGGTTTGTCGTCAATACTCCAAAACCAACTAGGGGTGGCACTAGATGCACTTACAATGACTTCTTCGAAACATATGAAATATGAGTTGGGAGTTTCAAAGAAACTCAAATTTAAAAATCCAGTTGAAGTTATTTTTCAATTTGGGTTATTTGAGTTTTTATTCAAATTATTTTTCTCCAAAAATAAAATATACAGAAAATAGGGTAAAATGATTCCCTACAATAGAAAATTGGAGAAAAATTAATTTGAAATCATTTTGGTATTTTTAAAATGATTTTAATCAGTTTTTATTAGACTAGTTGCACTCTTTGAATTATTAGAATTTGTGTGTACTTTATTTAATGTTAGAAAAATGCTCATGTCGTAGAGAATCTTTTTCTGAAATTTTTGATATATTATATGTCTATATAATATTTTATTTTTGTTTGTTTTATTTGTTTTGTTTGTCTGGAAAAAATCTTTAAAAAAAACTCTCCGCCGCCGAACTGGGCCGGCCCAACAGGCCAAGCCCAGCGCAGCGCGCCGCTCCTCTCCTTCCCGAGCGGGAGTCCTGCTCGGGCATGCCGCCGTGCCGCCATGGCCGCCGTAGCCGCCGCGGACTCCTCCGCCGCCCCACCTTGCCCCTCCCGCACGCCACCGCGTCGCCCTCCTCCTTAAATAGCGCGCCCGGCCCCGCCTACCTCTCTCTCTTCCTCGCATCGCTCCACCATCGCCGCATCTCACCACCGCTGCCGGAAGCCGCAGCCGCTGCCCTCGTCGCCGTCGACCGTCGTCGATGCCACCACCGCAACCGCCGCTCCACGCCGCCCCTCCCCGTGCTATTCGCCACCTTCCCCGACGCCCGGAGCCTCCGGCTTGCCTCGCCGGAGCCGCACGGCCCTCGCCGGAGCTCAAACAGATCCGCCGCCGCTGGTTTATTTCGACCGAACAGGTAAACCGACCGGTCCGGTTATTTCTTTTAGGGTTTAGGTTTTTTTCGGTTTTATTTTAAAAAAAACCTGGTTTAGTTTTTTTAGTTAGATCTATTCTAAGAACGTTCTCTGCTTAGAACTAGTTAGCGAACGTTCATTATTTAGTCTTTTTCTTTTAATTTCTGCCAGGGACCCGTTTGTGAATAATTATTTACAGATCAGCCCCTGGTTTTCAAACGACCACAACTTTTTACTCGTTAGTCCAAATCCAACGAAACCAACGCTCACATCTTTGTTATGATCCCCTCTATCCATTAATCCAACTCAAACATGTTTTTGAAAAATTTAAAATTTGGTTTAGATCAGATTTGAATTCAAACTTCGTTTGATCATAACTTGAGTTTCGTAGCTCCGTTTGAGTTGATTCTTTTTGCAAATCGAAGCTCTTGACCTAAACTTTCTGATAAGGCCAAATTCATATAATTTTGGTATTGTTAGAAATTGTTTTATGTTGCAAGAGTTATTTGCTTGGTTTTGATGTTTTCCAAATTGTCTTCTTCGTTCTTCCTGATCTTTTGAGTGATTGCTTATGTGTGGTTACTATTGCTTGCTCACGATAGATTGACCGGAGTGTGACGAGTAGATCTATCAAGAGTTTTGAGTGCGAATCGTCTTCATAAACATTGAAGGCAAGTTCACACTTTGATCATATCCCTTTTATACCCAGTTTTTATGCATTAGTTTCACTCTCAAACATTGCATGACTAGGATTGATAACATGTGGGTATTGGGAAGTAGTTGATGAGGTAGGAACCTATTGCCCTGCATTCAAACCTTGGGAGTTACTATTACGTTATGCTTATATTGCCATGCTATGCTAGTAGACGTGGATTGGGTTTTTGAGAGAATTCATGACAGATGTGAGATTGTTAATTAATGGTTTACTTAAGGTGGCAACTTAAACACACATCTGGGTGGATTGAGGCACCGGGTTATTCCAGGATTGACTGTCTAGGCACCTGGGTAGACCAGGATTGCCTGTTTTTTTTGGACCGCCACCCAGGCTCAAAGGGATCATGAGATTATTCATACTAGAAACTTTCGTGTGCAGCCACAAGCTATTATGGGCTCTAGCATAGTTGATTAAGTCGTGTGAACTCTTAAAGTGGTAGACTAGCAGATGTAGGGGTTGTAGGTGGTACGGTCTACCCATCGTAAGGTGCAAACGCTTCTGAAAGACTATGTCTCGGTCATCCGTTTCTCAAACACCATGTAGTGCGAGAAATCCAACGGAGGAGATCGAGTCTTGTGGGGAAAAGTGCGCAAACCTCTGCAGAGTGTATAAACTAATCATGGTTAGCCGTGTCCCCGGTTATGGACGTCTTGAGTATCTAGTACTTGGATTATCATGTGAATCTCATCATGTTACTTTAAATTAATTTTGTTGGGTTTAATGATGATACTTAATTGGGATTGAGAATGCTGTCAACCATTCTCAATGTTCAACAACCACCATGATAGTTAATTAAAATGTATTCCTTTGCAGTAGGGAAAAATTGGCTTTTCGCAAAAACATTATAACCCTAGAGCCTTTCCACCAGCCAAATATGCATGTAGTGATAGCCTTAATTCATCATTATCCTCTGGTGTGAATTTGCCAGTACATTCAATGTACAGACCCTCTGTGGCTGCAACGTCTCATGTTGAAGGATTTCTTATGACGAGTAAGTGATACGTTAGGGTTACGATTTCTACACTCAACTTTGCCGTTGGTGTTGATGGGAACCCACAACCTTGTTACTTCCGCTATTTTGGATTGAGGTAATAGTATTTACGTTACTTATACATGTGATTTACCTCTGTTATAAATTCTCAAGTACTGTGTGTGTCAGCATACCGATCTAGGGATGACACTTAAGCACAGAGACTTGATCCATTTGGGTCGGGTCGCTACAATTATTGACTCTTGCTAACATTTTGCATCAAATTTTTTGTGCCACTATCCTCACCGAGCTCCACCATAAGCCTTATTTGTGTAGGTGTGAGAAACTGTCACACCTTGATTTTCATGCCACAACACTTAAGCTAATACATCTTGATAAAGTGTGGTTTGACAAAAACTTTTGCATTACTTGGCTTTTATTTGGAGTTGGTTTTCTCTCTGTGTTTTCAAGTGCTCTTTAAAGTCAACACAACTCCACCTTCTATACTTCATCTCCTTCCCCCAAACTTCTCCACAATGATCATGCCATGTGTATAGAGAAATATAGTATTTTCTTACAAAAATAATTTGGCAAAAAAGTATTTTCAAAAATTAGTTTTCCAAAAACCCCTGGATTGAGGTTTGCACTGCAAGTACCTGATTTGGGGTATGAAAAATATTTCAAAAGGTATATTTGAAACCTATTAGATATAGGACTCCCATAAACCACAAAAATATAATTTTAAAAGTTATTTTCCTATTTTATTTAAAAGCTTTTTCTTAAGGCCAGAAATGGTCTTCAATAGGGAAAAATTATTTTATTGTTTCAAAAATATTTGACAAAAATCATGGAAACTCAATGGACATATATTGTCCATATATAAGAGTGTCAACACATGGTCATCTTCAAAATATTGGTCAAATCCCTCAAAAACCATTTCTGCCCATTTCAAGGATTTGAAATATTTCTACAGGAAATATTCCCCAACAATTCCAAGAAAATTCTAGCATGTCACATATGACATGTTTGATGATCTTGCCAAGTATCATGTCATGGAGAATAGTATAACCCCATGAAATCTCCCCAAAACCATTTCTGTCCATTTTGAAGTTTGAGCAACTTTACATTGCCAAACATGTCCAAATGTTCTGAAACCTTGTGAACATGCTCTAATGGTCTAATTATTCATCTAGACCAAATGGCACAAGTTGGAGAGAATGTTATCTTGCTCAAAGTGCCCCAAAACCCTTCCTGTTCAGAACCAAATTTGAACAACTCTACATTGGCAACTTTCTCCTTTTGATCTCAACTTTTGTGGACATGTTCATAACCTCAAATGATGACACTACACCAAGTGGTGCATCAAGGAGAATAGATTTGCATGACTAAATCTTGGTAAAGCCATTTCTGTTGATTTCTAGGGTTTACCAAAGTTACATTGGCTACTTTTCCCAAATGAGCTCAAACTTGGTGGAACATCCTACTTCTATGTGCCATTCCATCCTGTTAATTCTCATGGCAAGTGGAATTAATTTTCTTGCCCAAACCAACAACAAACACCTTCTGCCATTTTACAAAAACCACTATTTTGACCCCTTCCACTATTCTTCATGAGCTCAACTTTCTACCAGAGCTTAATCTAGTCACCTTATACCTCCAGTAGCAATGGAAAGCCCTCAGATCAATTATTTGGGGGTGAAACCCTCACTTTATCTATCTGGACAGCCCCATTTCCACTCTTCTCCTTCCTCTCTCTTCACCCACTGGCCATCCAAAGCATCCAAGGGCAAGATCCCTTCCCTAGCACCCCCAAAACACTACTGGACATGCAAGGGCGCGCCCACAAGCATAGAAAATGGCTTGGCATGCCATTTGGGCGCTCTGGAGCGCGCTACAGTGCGCTCCCGCATTGTAGTCGCCCCCTTCCAACCGCCTCCGGCCACCTCGGGCCTCCCCAGCACGCCCGACGAGACGCCTCAGCGTCCGGGACACGGCAGCTGGTCGGCCCCCTCCTCCTTCCCTCTCTCCTGCCCCTGCTCGCACGCGCACCATGGCCGCCCGAGAGCTCCAATGAGCATGCTCACACGCGCGCTGCCCTGACGCATTCCCGCTGCTTCTCTCCCTCCCTCTGGGCGTAGACAACCCCTACAAACACCTCGGACACGCCCACGTGAACCCCCGTGGCTTGCAGCGACGGCAACACCCTCGCCGGCGCACAGGTCTACAGTGAGCCATGACTCTCCTACTTAAAGGCCTCCCCGAGCCTCCCAATAACCACCACTCGCCCCCACCTACTCCAAAAAGGCCCCCTGTGCCCTCCACTCTCCTCCAGGAGCACCCGAGCTCGAGACCGAGCTCGATCTCCACCGCCTCGGGTCGTCGTCGATCTCGGGGTACGGGCTCCCTCCGCCCCTCCTCTCTCTCGATCTGGACCCTCCACACCTCCCTGATCATTTCCCCTCTGTTTCCCCTCTCTCTTGCAGTCGGAAACGGCCGGAGCCATCAACACCCGACGCTCCTCCGCCGCGAACCTCGTCGCCGGCGAACCCCTGCACTCCTGCGACCGCCTCCACCTCCACCCGAACGGCGACTCCGCCCTGAGCAAGCCGGTGCGCTCGGATCGCCTCGCCGTTGACCACAGCGACGCCGGTGAGCTCGCCCCCCTCTCTGGCCCGGGGTTGAAGACCACGGCCGTGGGGCCCGTCGGTCAGCCTCACACTCTGACGGGTGGGCCCCACCCGTCAGGTTTAAACACGCACGTGCGCGCACCAGTTCGCTGCGTCGGCTGGAGGCGTATTTTCCAAATACGCCTTCGACGTGGCCGCCCTGCGCGGGCTGGATTCCCTCTGGGCCTGCTGCACTGTGGCCCTTCTGGCCCAGTTGCACAGTGCTACTTCTCCTTTTTCTTTTTCAGGAAACTTGCAAAAATTCCACAGGATTAAATATTAATCCAAATGCAATAATTCCAACTCCCAAATTTTTCTAAAAATCCTACCTATTTAATGGTATAACTTTCATAAATATCCATCAAACTTTTCTGCACTGTTCAAATTTAAATTCAAATTTGAGCATTTATATTCCCCTCTAAAAATCCATTTCTCCTATTCTGCTACTCCAAATCCAAAACTAGGAATTTTCCCCTTCTTAGTTTTCAACCTAGTATTTATCAAAAATAAGTTGACATTTTTCTGAGCACTTTGGTTTTTCTGTTTTATTATTGCCTTATTTTCTCGCTATTTCTTTTGCGACGAATATATCCCGTATTTGACGAAGTAGTTGGATAAGAAGAAGGAGAAGGACTTGAAGACTTTGAATACCAAGGCAAGCAGCCCTTTGACCATGTTTATGAAGCCCTTTTTATGCAAGTCATATAGCACTTTATTAGTGTTGCATCAGAATCATGATGAGATGCTAACCACTTTGATGGGTTGCCTCTATTACTTCCTCATTGATACTTGCATTGTGCATGACCCTACCTTCTTATGAGGGTTATGCCGGCGGGAGTAGATAGGATGCTAAGTAGTGCTACGCAAAATGGGACGGGAATATGCATAGTGATGGAGACAAAATAGATTTAAAGGACTTTTCGAAAACCCCGTCGGGTGACACTTATGCCCGAGGGAGATGATGAGTTGGGTAACCACTTGATGAAGAAGTGGTGTACCGAGGCAAGTGTATGTGTTGTTTTCAAAAAAACGGATTGGTTTAAGTGGCGACCGTTATTCCAACCTTACATGCGCAACCACTCTACCTTTATATGGGAAAGGGCATTATTGATTACCTAGGCCAATACTAGCTTGGAGACCGCATTACTAGTAATGGGGAAGAGTTGGTGCTCTCTCTCGGGATGGGGTCGTGCTAGGTAGGGCGACCATGACTGTTTTTACAGGGCACCGGATACACCGTTGCGTCCCCTCTCGGATGTTACGATCTCGAGTGAATCTCGTATGATGTACATCGTTAGGATACGGAACAACGAGTGGACTCCTTGTTAGTGTCATCTAGGGAAAGATAGTGATCGGGTGCTTACCCCGGGTACTTGAGGTACCGCGGGTCGTGGATGACATGGAAGTTCCCCGGATCTTGTTGGTAAAGTGCGCAACCTCTGCAGAGTGTAAAACTATTCGAGTAGCCGTGTCCACGGTCAAGGACAGTTGGTAACTGCTCTTGGGCTACGTCCACTTGTTTACAAACCAGTGTGTGTGTTGGATAAGTGGGAAGAACTACTTGGGTCAAGTCAAGGACTTGACATGATTGAGTTGGGTTGGTGCCCACTCTATTTATGTTGATATCTTTAACCTGTCCTCATGGTTAATTGAATTCTCCTGATGCATGCCTTACAAGTTGTTGAACATGTCATTGCACTCAAAAACTAGCTTTCCGCAAAAATTTACCTATATCATGCATTGTTGTACCTTGAACCAAAACATGGGTTGCTTGCGAGTGCATTCAAAGTATTCATTGGCTTGCCACTGGTTATTTTATTGGCCAGGCATGAAAGAACAGGATATGATGAAGAATACTTCGGTGACGAACATACAAGCTAGGACGCTTCCCAGTCAGAATGCCTGTAGGGTTAAGGCAGATGGCATGGGTCCAAGTTATCGATGAAGATTTCCGCTGTGATGTTATACTCAAGACATGACCTTAATGGTCCTACTTGTGTAATATGGTATGTATGGATGTAAGACTCTTGTTATTCAGCTTCCGTGTGTTCAGTGAGCATTGATCTCTGGGATCACTGTACACGTGCATTCGGTGATCACGACTTATGAGTCAGGGTCCCCACAGAGCTGGTATCAGAGCCATCCTAACTATAGGAAGCCTTAGTTAGCATGGACGTCAGTTAGCTTGAGACCTTCTAAACTTCTCTTCTTTTTTAAGCTTACCAAGCCCAAGGGATATCTTCCATATTGACCTCCCCTATTCAACTTTTGTAGATGGCTGTCGCCCCCTTGAGACTCCTTATGACAGGATTTCCATCACTCCTAAGAGACTGCCTCCAACAATGCCACTATCCCTTGCTGCCCATATACACCCTGCATGAACTGGAAAATGATGTGCTCGAGAAGGAGTTCTATGCCAAATCTTTTGTGCCTGCCAAGACCTCACCCCAGGGGTGGTTCTTCATTGGACCACCCATGCCAACACAAGACCTGGCCATTCAGCAAGTGGCATATGAAGCGCTTCTCCGTCTTCGAGGCCTCCTTCCAGAAATGAAAGAAGAACACGCCACCCGCTACCTACCTGGAAAGAACATATTTGGAGCCCCAGCTCAAGTGATGATTTCCCCAGAAGATGAGGATCCAACCCTCAAGTACCAGCTCCGCTTCATCAACGCCGGAGACTACCTTCTACGTCACCTTACCGAAGCATTCTTTAAGGCTCGCCAAGACCTCCCTTCACTTCTGCACCTCCACTGCCTCGAGAAGAAGAAGGTGGTCAAGCAAGAACAGTAAATCACTGACTTAGAAGCCCACATTTTTAATCAAGAGCAGCAAATCAAGGGACTTCGGAAAGCTCGCAACCCAACCCCACGCAAAAGGCATAGGAATGGGTTTCCGTATCCACCTCATAGAGGTTCATCGTTAGGCCTCCGACGACAATACCCAAGACTGAATAGAAACCCTTGTGCTTCCGTCACATGTCACGAGTGTGGTGAACTTGGGCACATTAAAAGGATGTGTCCCAACAAGCAGCCGACTGTCGCATACCCTTTGGCACCACAAGGGGAACCCAGAAACTAAAGACTGAGCACCCTTCTCTCTGAGCAAGCACGACTACCGAGTCCGAGGACCCCTAGGGTAGGATGAGTCGTGTACCCCCATATGCGTAGTCGAGTCTGTGAGATGGTTTGAATGGAACCACGTTTTGTGTTGCTTGTTTTTACTTGTTTGTGTTTTGATATAAGTCGCACATTTGCCCTAGGCAGCTTGTACGGGACTATATCACCTATCTTATCTTAATGAATGTGTGTGGCCTCAACGGCACTTGTTTGCTTGAACTTGCACTATAGAACCCCCCCTTTTTAGGCATCCCCCTTTATGCTACTTATCCCTCTCATCTCTCTCCTCAACTGAAGACCAGCAAGACAAGATGCACCAAGGAGTCTACTTCGGCGACCAACTAGCACTGAAGAACTTTTCTACAGCCTCCTCGACCAAGTAAAACCCTGTAGAGTTATGCTTAACCCCCCAGACTAGAAACCCATTCCTAGACACTTCGAGACTTCACAAGAAACCCCAGCTCGAGTCCTTAACCATGTGCTTAACCCACAGAATTGCAAGAGAACCTGTTAAGCCTCCGTAACCTAGCTTATCACTGGGTTTATTATGGAACTAGTGGACATAGTGAGCAAGCACATTGTCATCCTAATATAGCACAAGAGCTGATGCTTTCGGTGGTATAAGGTTATTTGTTTAAAGAACTAGATAGAACAACCAGCAGCTCAGGAACCGTGCTTAAGGATAAGGTGACAAACGTTCGCTCGCACACTAGATCCTTGAAACCCTTACGCCTTACCAAGCCACAACATGGTCGGATCCTAACCTTGGGCTTTGGCTCTAGATCGATAAAACCTTGGGCTTTGGCTCTAGATCGATAAGACCTTGGCCAATGCTCAACCGTGACCATCACCAATGCCTCAGCCCACTTTACGTACCCCATAGACTTCATGAAGTGCTTGGATAAGTTAGTTGTCATCCTTCCTTGATGACATACTTGTCTACCCGAAGATGGAAGAAGAGCCATTCAGCTAGTCAAGGAACATTTGAAGACCGCCATGTCAAGGAGGAAGAATTATACTAACCACCATCGTCAAGAAGTGAACTTACTCGTCGGAGACCAGGCATATCTGCAAACCACTTCTCTCAAAGGAACCAAGCATTTCCATGTCAAAGGGAAGCTCACACCAAGATTTATCGGCCCTCTCCAATATCACTACAAGACGAAGAATAAATGGCTACCAGCTAGAGTTATCACCTGAGTCACCCACTGTGCACAACGTTTTTCCACACGACACCACTTCGGAAATGTTTCCAACTTCCTTACTAGCCCGGTCTCTACAAGGATATTAACCACCGAGCCATCGACCCCTAGCCCAATATGACCTACGCAAGAGATCCCAATTGCAATCTGGATCAAGCAGGACGACAAACACGAAGCCACGACATTGAGTACTTCAAGGTTTAGTGGAGCACCAAACGGAAGCAGAAGCAGTAAGAGGACGTGAAGACTACCCCAAATCCAAGTTTTCGTATTCCTTTCCGCGCCTAGTCTGGGAATCTTGGGGACGATATTCTTGTAAGGGGGGTAGGTCTGTCACACCCTGATTTTCATGCCACAACACTTAAGCTAATACATCTTGATAAAGTGTGGTTTGACAAAACTTTTGCATTATTTGGCTTTTATTTGGAGTTGGTTTTCTCTCTGTGTTTTCAAGTGCTCTTTAAAGTCAACACAACTCCACCTTCTATACTTCATCTCCTTGCCCCAAACTTCTTCCCAATGATCATGCCATGTGTATAGAGAAATATAGTATTTTCTTACAAAAGTAATTTGGCCAAAAAGTATTTTCAAAAATTAGTTTTCCAAAAACCCCTGGATTGAGGTTTGCACTGCAAGTACCTGATTTGGGGTATGAAAAATATTTCAAAAGGTATATTTGAAACCTATTAGATATAGGACTCCCATAAACCACAAAAATATAATTTTAAAACTTATTTTCCTATTTTATTTAAAAGCTTTTTCTTAAGGCCAGAAATGGTCTTTAATAGGGAAAAATTAGTTTTGTTGTTTCAAAAATATTTGACAAAAATCATGGAAACTCAATGGACATATATTGTCCATATATAATAGTTTCAACACATGGTCATGTTCAAAATATTGGTCAAATCCCTCAAAAACCATTTCTGCCCATTTCAAGTATTTGAAATATTTCTACAGGAAATATTCCCCAACAATTCCAAGAAAATTCTAGCATGTCACATATGACATGTTTGATGATCTTGCCAAGTATCATGTCATGGAGAATAGTATAACCCCATGAAATCTCCCCAAAACCATTTCTGTCCATTTTGAAGTTTGAGCAACTTTACATTGCCAAACATGTCCAAATGTTCTCAAACCTTGTGAACATGCTCAAATGGTCTAATTATTAATCTAGACGAAATGGCACAAGTTGGAGAGAATGTTATCTTGCTCAAAGTGCCCCAAAACCCTTCTTGTTCAGAACCAAATTTGAACAACTCTACATTGGCAACTTTCTCCTTTTGATCTCAACTTTTGTGGACATGTTCATAACCTCAAATGATGACACTACACCAAGTGGTGCATCAAGGAGAATAGATTTTCATGACTAAATCTTGGTAAAGCCATTTCTGTTGATTTCTAGGGTTTACCAAAGTTACATTGGCTACTTTGCCCAAATGAGCTCAAACTTGGTGGAACATCCTTCTTCTATGTGCCATTCCATCCTGTTAATTCTCATGGCAAGTGGAATTAATTTTCTTGCCCAAACCAACAACAAACACCTTCTGCCATTTTACAAAAACCACTGTTTTGACCCCTTCCACTATTATTCATGAGCTCAACTTTTTACCAGAGCTTAATCTAGTCACCTTATACCTCCAGTAGCAATGGCCAGCCCTCAGATCAATTATTTGGGGGTGAAACCCTCACTTTCTCTCTCTGGACAGCCCCATTTCCACTCTTCTCCTTCCTCTCCCTTCACCCACTGGCCATCCAAAGCATCCAAGGCCAAGATCCCTTCCCTAGCACCCCCCCAAACACTACTGGACATGCAAGGGCGCGACCACAAGCATAGAAAATGGCTTGGCATGCCATTTGGGCGCTCTGGAGCGCGCTACAGTGCGCTCCCCCACTGTAGCCGCCCCCTTCCAACCGCCTCCGGCCACCTCGGGCCTCGCCAGCACGCCCGACGAGACGCCTCGGCGTCCGGGACACGGCAGCTGGTCAGCCCCCTCCTCCTTCCCTCTCTTCTGCCCCTGCTCGCACGTGCACCATGGGCGCCCGAGAGCTCCAATGAGCACGCTCACACGCGCGCTGCCCTGATGCTTCCCCGCTCCTTCTCTCCCTCCCTCTGGGCGTAGACCACCCCTACAAACACCTCAGACACGCCCACGTGAGCCCCCGTGGCTTGCAGCGATGGCAACAGCCTCGCCGGCGCACGGGTCTATGGTGAGCCATGGCTCGCCTACTTAAAGGCCTCCCCGAGCCTCCCAATCACCACCACTCGCCCCCACCTACTCCAAAAAGGCCCCCTGTGCCCTCCACTCTCCTCCAGGAGCACCCGAGCTCGAGATCGAGCTCGAGCTCCGCCGCCTCGGGTCATCATCGATCTCGGTGTACGGGCTCCCTCCGCCCCTCTTCTCTCTCGATCTGGACCCTCCACACCTGCCTGATCATTTCCCCTCTGTTTCCGCTCTCTCTTGCAGTCAGAAACGGCCGGAGCCATCAACGCCCGACGCTCCTCCGCCGCGAACCTCGTCGCCGGCGAACCCCTGCACTCCGGCGACCGCCTCCACGTCCACCCGAACGGCGACTCCGCCCTGAGCAAGCCAGTGCGCTCGGATCGCCTCGCCGTTGACCACAGCGACGCCGGTGAGCTCGCCCCCCTCTCTGGCCCGGGGTTGAAGACGACGGCTGTGGGGCCCGTCGGTCAGCCTCACACTCTGACGGGTGGGCCCCACCCGTCAGGTTTAAACACACACGCGCGCACACCGATTCGCTGCGCCGGCTGGAGGCATATTTTCCAAATACGCCTTCGACGTGGCCGCCCTGCGCGGGCTGGATTCCCTCTGGGCCTGCTGCACTGTGGCCCTTCTGGCCCAGTTGCACAGTGCTGCTTCTCCTTTTTCTTTTTCAGGAAACTTGCAAAAATTCCACAGGATTAAATATTAATCCAAATGCAATAATTCCAACTCCCATATTTTTCTAAAAGTCCCACCTATTTAATGGTATAACTTACATAAATATCCATCAAAATTTTCTGCACTGTTCAAATTTAAATTCAAATTTGAGCATTTATATTCCCCTATGAAAATCCATTTCTCCTATTCTGCTACTCCAAATCCAAAACTAGGAATTTTCCCCTTCTTAGTTTTCAACCTAGTATTTATCAAAAATAAGTTGACATTTGTCTGAGCACTTTGGTTTTTCTATTTTATTATTGCCTTATTTTCTCGTTATTTCTTTTGCGACGAATAGATCCCGTATTTGACGAAGTAGTTGGATAAGAAGAAGGAGAAGGACTTGAAGACTTTGAAGACCAAGGCAAGCAGCCCTTTGACCATGTCTATGAAGCCCTTTTATGCATGTCATATAGCACTTTATTAGTGTTGCATCGCAATCATGATGAGATGGTAACCACTTTGATGGGTTGCCTATATTACTTCCTCGTTGATACTTGCATTGTGCATGACCCTACCTTCTTATGAGGGTTATGCCGGCGGGTGTAGATAGGATGCTAAGTAGTGCTACGCAAAAAGGGACGGGAATATGCATAGTGATGGAGACAAAATAGATTCAAAGGACTTTTCGAAAACCCCGTCGGGTGACACTTATGCCCGAGGGAGATGATGAGTTGGGTAACCACTTGATGACGAAGTGGTGTACCGAGGCAAGTGTATGTGTTGTTTTCAAAAAAACGGATTGGTTTGAGTTGTGACTGTTATTCCAACCTTACATGCGCAACCACTCTACCCTTATATGGGAAAGGGCATTATTGATTACCTAGGCCGATACTAGCTTGGAGCCCGCATTACTAGTAACGGGGGAGAGTTGGTGCTCTCTCTCGGGACGGGGTCGTGCCAGGTAGGGCGGCCTTGACTGTTTTTACAGGGCACCGGATACACCGTTGCGTCCCCTCTCGGATGTTACGATCTCGAGTGAATCTCGTATGATGTACATCGTGAGGATACGGAACAATGAGTGGACTCCTTGTTAGTGTCATCTAGGGAAAGATAGTGATCGGGTGCTTACCCCGGGTACTTGAGGTACCGCGGGTCGTGGATGACACGGAAGTTCTAGGTAAAGTGTGCAACCTCTGCAGAGTGTAAAACTATTCGAATAGCCGTGTCCACGGTCAAGGACAGTTGGGTAACCGCTCCTGGGCTACGTCCACTTGTTTACAAACCAGTGTGTGTGTTGGATAAGTGGGAAGAAATACTTGGGTCAAGGACTTGACATGATTGAGTTGGATTGGTGCCCACTCTATTTATGTTGATATCTGTAACCTGTCCTCATGGTTAATTGAATTCTCCTGATGCATGCCTTACAAGTTGTTGAACACGTCATTGCACTCAAAAACTAGCTTTCCGCAAAAAATTACCTATATCATGCATTGTTGTACCTTCAACCAAAACATGGGTTGCTTGCGAGTACATTCAAAGTACTCATTGGCTTGCCACTGGTTATTTTTTTGGCCAGGCATGAAAGAACAGGATATGATGAAGAATACTTCGGTGACGAACATACGAGCTAGGACGCTTCCCAGTCAGAATGCCTGTAGGGTTAAGGCAGATGGCCAGGGTCCAAGTTATCGATGAAGATTTCCGCTGCGACGTTATACTCAAGACTTGACCTTAATGGTCCTACTTGTGTAATACGGTATGTATGGATGTAAGACTCTTGTTATTCAGCTTCTGTGTGTTCAGTGAGCATTGATCTCTGGGATCACTATACACGTGCATTCGGTGATCACGACTTATGAGTCGGGGTCCCCACAGAAACTGACAAGAATTGGTACCAATTGTGCTATTTCCTTGTCCACATTGGAGTGATCATTGATCCACTTTCAACTTCGGTCGAGGTACATTTGGTATTCGTTCTTCTCTTTCTACCACTCACATTTTTCTCTTGGAGTGATGGATAGGAAAGACATTTCCTCTTCGGTCTACAACAACAATGACGAGTTCGATTTCATGAACAACTCCAACGATGCCAAGATGCAAGCTCAAATGGAGGAGATCAAAGCCCTCATCAAGTCCTACAAGCGGTCTTCCTCATCTTCGAGAAGACGCTCACGAGCACATGCCTCCGAGCTACCATCTCCGTCAAGGTCACATCGGCATCGACACCATCACCACCATGAACGTGAAGGTCAAGAGCTCAACATCAACAACCGCTCAAATACTTCATCATCTCCCTTGGCATCTTCGCCAAGCAACTTCAAGGAATCTTCGCCTTCGGATATACGGGATCTTCACCAACAAGCTCCTCAAGACTACGCTCAAGAGAAGCTCCCCAACCTCAAGTCCACGACTTCCACGAGCTACTATGACCTTGACACCGACCACAAGATTCCTTTCTATGGGACTCTAGAACCCGAGGAGTATCTCGAGTGGGAGAGTTTGATGGACGACTACCTCAAGCTACATCAAGTTCCTCCCGAAGATCAATTGAAGTGCGCCACCAGAAACTTCCACGACTACGCGTCCACATGGTGGCTTCATGCACCTTTGGAGAGCTACGACATGAGTTGGCCCAATACGAAGACAGCTTTGCGGCGAGAGTTCGTGCCTCCAACCTACATGGAACAACTTCTATGCCAATTGGAGAATGCCACCCAAGGATCCAAGTCCATCGACGAGTACTTCAAGGAGGTGAAGATTTCCTTGCGACGAGCCGGCGTGGACGACCCCATTTCGATGAAGTTCCACTTCATGATGGGATTACACAACGACATCTCCAAGACGATCTTCCTCGAGAACTACAAGTCCCTCGACGACAACTACATTGGTGCTCTGAAGGCGGAAAAAGAACTCATGAAAGCCAAGGCTTCTCCACCCCAAGCTCACTTCGTGATGACCAAGCTCCATGAGAACGAGCATGAGGCTAGTACCACCAAGATGTCCAATCCCAACGAGCTCCAAGACGATGCTCCCAAGTTCGACTTCACCGCCATCCCTCTTTGTGGCATTGATGATGCTAAGTCTACTTCGACTCTTTTTCAAGATGGTGCGGTGAAAAGTACGACTACAGAGAACCTCAAGGACCAAGCTTTGGAGGTGAACGACAAGGTGGCGAGCAAGGATGATGCTTCCATCTTAGGAGGCGAGAGTGATGATGTGCCATCTCCGGCCTTCATCCACGGCGACAACAACGATATGGTTGAGCATGGGATTTTCCCTTCGACCACGACGACATGTGATGACTTGAGTGACTTTAGCCACCATATTGAGAGTGAGAGTGACTTCACAACTAGCCCCATATATGATGTGTTTCCACAATTCCCATGTGAGGAGAGCCACAACCCCCACCACTTGAGTGAGATGAGTGACTCCACCATACGTGAGATTGAGTGCACCTATTTTGTGGGAGTGAGTGAACCACCACATAGAGAGAGTGAGATAGTTAATAGATCATGTGAGGCCACTTTCAACACTAACAACTTGACCTCTACCTCTATTGTGTCTTCTCATTTGGTGCTAGGTCCCATCTATGATGACGCGCCGATTCTCGATGACTTCGTCCTACCCTTGGACAAGACGATGGCCATGGTGGAATGTGATGCACCGCCCACATGGTTCCATCAAGATGAAGATGACCACCATTTGGTCTTTCCCACCTCACCTACACCACATGAGTGGAATGACAAAGGTAACATAGGTGAAGGTGATGCTCTAGTCCCGTTAGTGGACATTCTTGACGTTGATTGCTTGCATGATGTTGATCAACCTATTTCCATGCTTCATGCTAGTGTGACTTCCCCATGCGATGATTTACCCATTTATGATGAGTATGATGATTGCCATGTGGAGTCTATTAGTTGTGATGCCATGTTACATAGGATTTCTTGTGATAATTCTCTCGGTCACATCATGTTTGCCAATCCGCTTGACTTGTCATATGCTATGCATGAGATCAATCATATGTCATATTTGCAATCTCTTCATAGTGACTATCCATATGCTATTAAAATAAACCCAATTTGCCCATATGTCATAGATGAAAAGCCCATGGTTATTGGCATTTGTTTTTCTTGTGATGATATTCATATGCTCCCATTGCATCATTTATCTCATATGCCATGCCATGAACACCTAGCTTCGGATATGCATTTTTTTGGATGTTGTCCATTTTCTCCATGTGATCTTTCCAATATTGCTCATGAGGAGACCCCCATAGTTTCCTCATACATTTTAGTAGATTTTGATTCATCCCATTGATTGCATGATCCCAATACTTGTGTGCACCATATGCTTCCCATGAATAAACATGCTATTGATGTGCCATATACTTGCATTCTCAATTTGTGTCCCCATCGTGTTATACACAATAACTATTCTTTCATGATGGATGACATGTTCTTATACCATGCATCAAATTTCTTTGAGCGATGCTTATCTTGTGCTAACTCTCATGTGCACATACACATCATGATGGATGATGTGTACATTGACCACACACACAATCTCTTTCGTTTGTGTCTCTTTTGTGTAGGTATCCTCGAATACTTGTCAACCTCGCAATCCCACGAGCTGACAAAACAAGCTCTAGAGAGCAATGATGACTTGGAATCCCATGGATTGCCTTTCCCACCGCTCTCTTCGCGCACATACTTCGCGCATTTCTTCTACTTGGCCCTCACTTGGCTATGGGTTATTGTCCATTACATATTATATGCCCATCTTGCCATGTTCACTTTCCATGATATGCTCATTCCTATGCCTTTTCCATGCATTTGTGAACCATGCTTTGCATTACACATGATGATTGATTCTAGTACTTCTATGTGTATTTTCAAGCTTGGTGGCGATATTGCTTGTTATTGCCATGTTTGCTTTGTGCCCCATGCCTATGAGAATACTATGATCTTGATTTGTGTCCGTGCTTGTGATATGTCATGTGCATTTTCTATGCCTATTATTTTCTCACATGACATGATTGCCATGATTTCCTCTAGTATGTTGCATCTTCGCACTACTAGCTTGCACGACTTGATTACTATGATTGCTTGCCTTGTTGCATCACTGATGATTCATACTTGCTCACTTCATGCGGTTGATGACAACCATCTACATGCTTTGCACATGATTGTTATTGCTTCTTGTCATATATCTCCATATGTTGCCTCCCTCATGCTAGATGATTCGACATGTATTGAGTGCAACAATGCCTTCAGTCTAGATAATGAGTTTTCCCCCATAGCATTCTCACATATATTCGGAGATTTTGACATATTCCTTATGAAGCATGCTTTTCTTACCTCTTTGCACCATATACCTAGTGCCATGAATATTGCCATTGTTGAATCATATTATTCATGCACTTGGGCTTCTAATGGTTATGTGCAAAAGAAGAGAACCATCATGATGGATGATGTGTTTATCTACCATGCGCATACATTCTTTGCTTTCTTGTGTGCATGTATAGGATACTTGGACTTTGTGTCGACTTCCGCTTCACGTGAGTTGACCATGCTCTTGAGAGTGAGCCGCATACATTTGACAATGACTCGCTTCTACACCACCTTTCATACCACTTCAGCATTGTGAAGGACGCACAAGAACATTCTTCCAAGGTGATATCCTTCTCTTTTGAGAACCCCCAAACCATGAGCATGGATATGACGGATCATACTACTTGTGTTGCTTGCACCATGAGACTTATTGTTCATCTTGGACCACTTGATTGCACACATGTTAGATATCTTGCTTCGACTTGTCATTTTCACCATTACATCCATCATGATTTATAGGCCTTGTGTGTTGCATCCAATTCTTGGATTACTTGCTCCTATCATATGTTTGGTTGCAATAATGTCATCACTTCACATATGCCATGTCCCATTGATTGCTACATGCTTGCTTGATTGCCTCACACATGATGAACAATTTCTCTTTCCATTGTGTTGAGTGCCAAGCAATATTCACTACACCGCATGCACATTATGCTTGGATTGTCTTGCACTTTACCCATGTGTTTAGACACTTCCTTTTGGTGTTCTGAATGCTTCTTATGCCTACCATAGACCTTTCATTGAGCGCTTTGCCCATGCTTGCTATGACTGTGAGGTAGATGCTTAATCTTTTGTTACACATATTTGCATCACTACCTCACATTTACATGCTTGTCCCCATGATATCTTTGATTGTGCTCGATTGATATGCTTGCATGCCATGTCACAATCCTTTGTCACACCATATGCTTTGCATGATGACGACACTTGTTTGGTGAATCACCTCTAGAATGCTTGGTTTTGCACTAACGCTAACCACATTTGTTTTTCCAAGTGTTTGTTGTCCTTACTCCTTTTGAAGGAATCACAAGACGGTGCGACATTGGAGAGTGCCCATTTCAAGCTTCAAGATGACAACTACTTGGTGAACGTCCACTTCTACACGGAGAAGCCATCTCTTTCCCATGGTGATTTGGTTTTCGATTCGAGGTCGGATCTTTCCCAAGGGAGGGGAGATGATGCGGAGCATCCTATGGACATCACCTTGTCAAGAGTCCGTTCGGCGGGTGACACATGCGACATCTACTTCACATACATAAAGGTGAATCATCTCATTTACATGTGCTCACTTGACCCCTTCGAGGATGGTATACTACTTGACACTTCTCCCGTGTGCATGCATAGGTATTGTCGGAGCTTCACGGATGCTGAGGAGGAGTGAAAGCGCCAAGGAACAACTACACCATCCGCGAGGGAAGCCTGGAAGCGACGACGAAAGAAGACGGCGCTGCTGAAGCTACAGCGGCCGGACATCCGGGCCAGAGGCCGGACATCTGGCGCCTGTGCAGCCGCCCAACTGCTGCACCAACAGTCGGCCGATCAAGCCTCAGCGGCCGGACATCCGGCCAACCCCGGACATCCGACGCCTCCCGATAGCCCGGACATTCGGCATCTCCCCTGGAAATCCGGCACAGACGTATCCAGAGAGCAGCTGAACCTCCACTTCAGCCCGGACATCCGGCTGCAAACCCAGACATCCGGCTCGTCCCAAAGCCCCGGACATCCGGCCCGCAGCACGGACATCCAACACGTGCGCATGCCTAACCGGGCCAAAGGCCCATGTATCCCCTCCTCACTTACCCCTTCGTGGATCTAGACTATATATACTCCTCCACCTCCTTCTAGTTAGAGTTAGCATTGGTTTAGCTCATTTTAGAGATAGAGCATTGCTCATCCACATCGGATCTACTCCACGAGAGAGACCGCAGCCTCTACAGAGAAGATCCCTTTGGATTCAAGAGCTCCTTGCTGAGAAGATCATCAAGACCCCCTCTTGGGCGGCACCATCAAGACCTCCTCATGGAGAAGACCGTTACCTTTTGTATCGTCTGTTGTTGATTGTGGATTGTGTATCTTCTCTTATGTACTCAAGGATCTAGCACATGTGTGACTATTTCTTGTTGGTTGAGTGATTCTCTCGTGTTTCCCCTTGTGATTTCCCTCGTTTCCCTCTTTGTGTTCCTCATGTTCTCCGTGTTCTTCGCGGGATCCGCTCATTTCGTGAAACATCGGCCACTAGGGTTCCACCCTACATCATAGAAGCTTAAACCCAGTTTATGTGCTATTCCGTAAGGGACCGATTGGATCCAAAAGTTTAGTGCTATGGTTAGAATTTATTCTTAATACTTTTCTCATAGTTGAGGATGCTTGCAGGAGGGTTAATCATAAGTAGGAGGTTTGTTCAAGTAAGAATAGCACCAAAGCACCGGTCCACCCACATATCAAATTATCAAAGTACCAAACACGAATTAAACCAACATGATGAAAGTGACTAGACGAAATTCCCGTGTACCCTCAAGAACGCTTTGCTTATCATAAGATACCGGTTTGGCCCATCCTTTGGCTCAAAAGGATTGGGCTACCTTGGTGCACGTTTGTTACAACTATCGTTACTTGCTCGTTACAAATTATCTTGCTATCAGACTACTCTGCTACTTACAATTTCAGCACTTGCAGACATTACCTTACCGAAAACTACTTGTCATTTCCTTGTGCTCCTTGTTTGGCTCGACACTCTTACTTATGGAAAAGAGCTACAACTGATCACCTATACTTGTGGGTCATCACAGAGCAAGATGCAAATATGGGAATAAATGATTGAACATATCAATATATAGATGAAAGCAAAGTACAAAAAATAGATAATTAAAAATATATAATGTAACAAAGATTTGATGCAAATATGAGGGTATCTGAATGAACAATACATCATGTATTTGCCTAATATAGGGGGAGAATCAGCTTCGACATCTAGGCTGCACGTGGCACCATTTCCTTTATAAAAATGTAGCAACAGACAGTATATGTTCACAAATTTAGGCCATGCCGACTGTGGTAGGTTCAGATTGAACATACCAACCGCTCCCTAAAGTCATCCGGAATGGTGAGATAGAACTTCGTTTCCGATTGGTCGTGACCACACTTTCCCGATTTGTGCTCGCGCTGTGGACACATGAATGAACACCCACGAATCAGCTAGAACAAAAATGAATTCACGACAATTTTCATTGGTTGATTAACAGCAACGATGGACTGCGATAAGAGATGTGTGAATATTTCCCTAAGTTGATTACCTTCTCCATGAGAAAAAATCCCCGGCCCAATCCCACAGAAAACCCCAATTGACCAGAGTCTAGAATGTTGATGCAAATAGGCGGCGGAAAGCGGTAGGGGCGATATCCCATGCTGATTGGTGCGCGACATCTACCCGCTGACAACAGTCGTCGAGCTCAGGGTGGCCGCTGCGATTGAAGTTGATGAGGTGCAGAGTTGCTGTGGAGTCTGGGGCAAGTCGGTGGGTATGAAGTGGGCGAGGGGTTTCTTTTTCCTTTTGCATGTGTGGTGAACACACACGGTTCGCAGAGGCGATGAAGATGAATCATATGCGACGAATATGAAATTCCTTCGAGTATGATAGAACAACCGCTAGCTAATCATTATGCAGGAGATGGAACCGAACATCCTGATATGCACTTGATATATGTGGAACAAATTTCTGGATTGTTTCAGCTTGCAGGTTTACCCGGATATAAAGTTATGAAAAATGTTTTCCCTTTTTCATTGAAGGGAAAAGCATTGGCATGGTATAGGCTATCCGATGATATTGGATCATGGAATTGGAATTGTTTGATATTGGAGTTCCACCAAAAAATTTATCCTATGCATCTAGTTCATCGTGATCAGAATTATATATATAATTTTTGGCCTCGTGAGGGAGAAAGTATCGCTCTAGCTTGGGGCAGGCTTAAGTCAATGATATATTCATGCCCCAATCATGAGCTCTCTAGAAAACTTATTATCCAGAACTATTATGCTCAGCTTTCTCATAATGATCAAACCATGCTTGATACTTCTTGTGCGGGTTCTTTTATGAAGAAGACTATTCAATTCTGGTGGGATCTTTTGGAAAGAATTAAACGCAACTCTGAAGATTGGAACTCGACAAAGGTAAAGATCAGGTATTAAACTTAAGTATGATTGTGTTAAATCTTTTATGGATATCAATGATTTTCAAAAGTTTAGCACTAAATATGGACTTGACTCTGAGATATAGTAACCTCCTTTTGTGAATCATTTGCTACTCATGTTGAACTCCCTAAAGAGAAGTGGTTTAAATATCACCCACCTATTAAACAAGAAATTAAAGAACCGACACCGATTAAAGAAGAAAGTATACTTTATAATGTTGATCCAGTTGTTCCTTCTACTTATATAGAGAAACCACCTTTCCCTGTTAGGATAAAGGAACATACTAAAGTTTCAACTGTGGTTAACAAAAGCTATATTAGAACACCTAAACCTGATGAACAAATTAAAGTAGAATATAGTATTGATATGGTTAAAGATCTCTTGGCATAAGATATGTATGTGCATGTTATTTACTTCTGTGAAGAAGCTTCTAGAATTCCCAAACCTGATAAAAAAGATAAACATAGAACTAATGTTGCCATGCCCATCGTCTCAGTTAAAATAGGAGATCACATTTATCATGGTTTATGTGACATAGCTGCTAGTGTGAGTGCTATTACTTATACCTTATATCAAGAAATTATGAATGACATAGGACCCATAGAGATAGAAGAAATAGATGTTACTATTAAACTTGCTAATAGAGACACATTATCACCAACTGGGATTGTTAGAGATGTTGAACTCTTGCATGGGAAAATAAAATACCCTACTGATTTTCTTGTTCTTGGTTCCCCACAAGATGACTTTTGTCCCATTATCTTTGGTAGACCTTTCTTGAACACCATTAATGCTAGAATAGATTGTGAGAAACAAACTGTCGGTGTTAGTTTTGGTAATGAGTCTCATGAGTTTAATTTTTCCAAGTTTAGTAGAACTCTTCATGAAAAAGAATTGCCTAGTAAGGATGAATTAATTGGTCTTGCTTCTATTGCTGTACCACCTACAGATCCTTTATAGAAATATTTGCTAGACCATGAAAATGATTTACATATGCATGAATCAAATGAAATAGATAAGATTTTCTTTGAACAACGTCCTCTGCTTAAACACAATTTGCCTATTGAAATTCTAAGAGGTCCTCCTCCACCTAAAGGTGATCTTGTGTTTGAATTAAAACAATTGCCACACACTTTGAAATATTCTTATCTTGATGAAAAAAAATATCCTGTTATTATTAGTGCTAACCTTTCACAACATGAGGAAGAAAGATTATTGAAAATTCTGAGGAAGCACCGGGCTGCTATTGGATATACTGTTGATAATTTAAAGGGCATTAGTCCCACTCTATGTCAGCACAAAATTAATAGGGAACCTGGTGTTAACCCCGTTGTTGATCACCAACATAGGTGAAATCTGAAGATGAAAGAAGTGGTAAGAACGGAAATATTAAAACTTCTGGAAGTAGCTATAATCTATTCTATAGCTGATAGTAGATGGGTAAGTCATGTTCATTGTGTTCCTAAGAAAGGAGGTATAACCTTTGTTCCTAATGATAAGAATGAACTTATTCCACGAAGAATTGTTATAGGATATACAATGGTAATAGATTTTAAGAAAATTAAACAAAGCAACTAGAAAAGATAATTACCCTTTGCCTTTTATTGATCAAATTCTTGAAAGATTATCTAAGAACACACACTTTTGCTTCCTTGATGGATATTCTGTCGTTTCACAAATAACTGTTTCTCAACCTGATCAAGAAAATACCACTTTTACTTGTACTTTTGGAACCTATGCTTATGGACGTATGCCTCTTGGTTTATGTAAAGCACCTGCTACCTTTCAAAGATGTATGACTGCTATATTCTCTGACTTTTGTGAAAAGATTATTGAGGTTTTCATGGATGAGTTTTCTGCTTATGGGAAGTTGATACGTCTCCAACGTATCTATATTTTTTGATTGTTCCATGCTATTATATTATCTATTTTGGATGTTAATGGGCTTTAATTTACAATTTTATATTATTTTTGGGACTAACCTATTAACCGAAGGCCCAGTCCAAATTGCTATTTTTTGCCTATTTCAATGTTTCATAGAAAAGAAATATCAAATGGAGTCCAAATGGAATGAAACCTTCGGGAACGTGATTTTTGGAACAAACGTGATCCAGAGGACTTGGAGTGGATGTCAAGCAATCGACGAGGCGGCCACGAGGTAGGGGGCGCGCCTACCCCCCTGGGCGCACCCTCCCCCCTCGTGGGCCCCTCGTAGCTCCACCGACCTACTTCTTCCTCCTATATATGTTCACATACCACATAAACATCCGAGAGCACCACGAAACCCTATTTCTACCGCTGCAACCTTCTGTACCCAAGAGATCCCATCTTGGGGCCTTTTCCAGAGCTCCGCCGGAGGGGGCATTGATCACGGAGGGTCTCTACATCAACTCCATGGCCTCTCCGATGATGTGTGAGTAGTTTACTTTAGACCTTCGGGTCCATAGCTAGTAGCTAGATGGCTTCTTCTCTCTCTTTGGATCTCAATACAAAGTTCTCCTCGACTCTCTTGGAGATCTATTCGATGTAACTCTTGTTTTTGAGGTTTGTTTGTCGAGATCCGATGAATTCTCAGTTTATGATCCAGATTATCTATGAATAATATTTGAATCTTCTCTTAATTCTTTGTTGTATGATTTGTTTATTTTTACGAGTCTCTTAGAATTATCAGTTTGGTTTGGCCTACTAGATTGATCTTTCTTGCAATGGGAGAAGTGCTTAGCTTTGGGTTCAATCTTGCGGTGCTTGATCCTAGTGATAGACAGGGAAACGACACATATTGTATTGTTGCCATCGAGGATAAAAAGATGGGGTTTACATCATGTTGCATGAGTTTATCCCTGTACATCATGTCAGCTTTCTTAAGGCGTTACTCCATTATTATGAACTTAATACTCTAGATGCATGCTGGATAGCGGTCGATGTGTGGAGTAATAGTATTAGATGTAGAATCGTTTCGGTCTACTTGTCACGGACGTGATGCCTATATACATGATCATGCCTAGATATTCTGATAATTATTCACTTTTCAATCAATTCATCGGCAATAATTTGTTCACCCACCATAATACAAATGCTATCTTGAGAGAAGCCACTAGTGAAACCTATGGCACCCGGGTCTATTCTCCATCATATAAGTTTCCCATCTATTTTATTTTGCAATCTTTACTTTCAATCTATATCATAAAAATACCAAAAATACTTATCTTATTATTATCATCTCTATCAGATCTCACTCTTGCAAGTGGCCGTGAAGGGATTGACAACCCCTTTATCGTGTTGGTTGCGACGTTCTTATTTGTTTGTGTAGGTACGAGGTGACTCGCGTGTGGTCTCGTACTGGATTGATACCTTGGTTCTGAAAAACTGAGGGAAATACTTACACTTCTTTACTGCACCACCCTGTCCTCTTCAAGGGAAAACCAACGCAGTGCTCAAGAGGTAGCAAGAAGGATTTCTAGCGCCGTTGCCGGGGAGTCTATGCGCAAGTCAAGATATACCAAGTACCCATCACAAACTCTTTTCCCTCGCATTAAATTATTTGCCATTTGCCTCTCGTTTTCCTCTCCCCCACTTCACCCTTGCCGTTTCATTCGCCCTTCTTCTGTTCGTCTTTCCATTTGCTTTGATGTCTTACTTGGCTCATTTGCTTGTTTGGTTGGAATAATTGTTTATTTATTACTGAACAGAGAACCTAAGGTCTATGGATCCTCATCCGCTTGCTAATCATTTTAATAGATCCAATTATGATGAACCAATTGCTACTAAGTTTTGTGCACTAGATTATCTTTATGAAGTTTTGCTTGAAATGCATGAATCTGAAAATTGCGATGAAGTACTTTATGAAGTGATTCACGATAGATCTTTGAATAAAAATCATGATTGCAATGACGATATTATAAATTCTATTAATGTCAATTGTGCTAATAATATGCAAAACCCTATGCTTGCGGATGCTAGTTTTGCTAAGTCCACTAGTTGTTCTAATGCTCATGATTGGGGTGATTCTTCTTACAATCTTGAAAATTTATTTAAGGCCCATAATGAATATGAGATTGATAATAATGTTTGCAATAATAATGAAAGTGGGTTTGGAAGAGTGTCAACATTAGATCCCACATATTTGGAGAATGTTCAATCATACGAAGTTTTTGATAAAAGTGGGTTTGGAGAGGTCATGACTTTAGTTAATGTTAATCCCACTATTTTGGAAGAGTGTCAACTTTGCATACATGTGGTTCATGTTAATAATATGTTTTTTGATAGCTGCATTGTTGAATTTTCTTATGAACCCACATGTAATTATTATGAGAGAGGAAGATATGGTTGTAGAAATTTTCGTGTTACTAAATTACCTCTCGTTATGTTGAGATTGCTACTGGTTCTTTCCGCTTCCTTGCATATGCTAGTTTTTGCTTGCCTTGATAATTTGTTTCCCTATAAGATGCCTATGCATAGGAATTATGTTAGACTTAGATGTGTTTTTCACGTGTTTTATGATGCTCTCTTTCTGCTTCAATTATTGTCTTTCATGTGAGCATCGTTGAAATCTTATGCCTAGCTATAAGGCTTTAAAGAAAAGCGCTTGTTGGGAGACAACCCAATATGTTTCCTTTCTGTTATTAAATAAATAATTTATCTAGCCTCTGATTTGATTGGGTTTTTTGTGTTTAATTAGTGTTTGTGCCAAGTAGAACCATTGGGAAAACTTGGGGAAAGTCTTTTTGATCCTGTTGTAAAAAACAAAAACTTTAGCGCTCTCGAGAATTGCTGCCATTTTTTACTGGAGAGAGTGATAATTAGTTAATTCTTGTTGAAGATAATTAATATATAAATTCCGCACGTCCAGCAATTTATTTTAGAATTTTTGGGGTTCAAGAAGTGGTCGAAACCTACATATTACTACAGATTGTTCTGTTTTTTACAGATTCTGTTTTTTCATGTGTTGTTTGCTTATTTTGATGAATCTATGGCTAGTAAAAGAGTTTATAAACCATGGAGAAGTTGGAATACATTAGGTTTAACACCAATATAAATACATAATGAGTTCATTATAGTACCTTGAAGTGGTATTTTGTTTTCTTTCGCTAACGGAGCTCACGAGATTTTTCTGTTAAGTTTTGTGTTGTGAAGTTTTCAAGATTTGGGTAGAGATTTGATGGATTATGGAACAAGGAGTGACAAGAGCCTAAGCTTGGGGATTCCCAAGGCACCCCATGGTAAAATTCAAGGACAACCAAAATCCTAAGCTTGGGGATGCCCTGGAAGGCATCCCCTCTTTCATGTTCTTCTATTGGTAACTTTACTTGAGGCTACATTTTTATTCACCACATAATATGTGTTTTGCTTGGAGCGTCTTGTATGATTTTAGTCTTTGCTTTTTAGTTTACAAAAATCATCCTTACTGTACAAACCTTTTGAGAGAGACACACATGAATTAGAATTTATTAGAATACTCTATGTGCTTCACTTGTATCGTTTGAGCTATATAGTTTTTGCTCTAGTGCTTCACTTATATATTTTAGAGCACGGCGGTGGTTCTATTTTATAGAAATAATTGATCTCTCATGCTTCACTTATATTATTTTGAGAGTTATTTATAACAACATGGCATTTTGCTTTTAGGCATAATAAAAACTTTCATATAAGTGCATTGAATACTAAGAGAAGTTTGATACTTGATGATTTTTATGAGATATGGAGATGGTGATATTAGAGTCATGATAGTTGAGTAGTTGTGAATTTGAGAAATACTTGTGTTGAAGATTGTGATTCCCGTAGCATGCATGTATGGTGAACCGTTATGTGATGAAGTCGGAGCATGATTTATTTATTGATTTCCTTCCTTATGAGTGGAGGTCAGGGATGAGCGATTGTCTTTTCCTACCAATCTATCCCCTAGGAGCATGCGCGTAGTACTTTGTTTCAATAACTAATAGATTTTTGCAATAAGTATGTGAGTTCTTTATGACTAATGTTGAGTCCATGGATTATACGCACCCACACCCCTCCACATTTGCTAGCCTCTCTAGTACCACGCAACTTTCACCGGTACCATAAACCCACCATATACCTTCCTCAAAACAGCCACCATACCTACCTTCATGGCATTTCCATAGCCATTCCAAGATATATTGCCATGCAACTTTCCACCGTTCCGTTTTTATGACCCGCTAAATCATTGTCATATTGCTTTGCATGATCATGTAGTTGACATCGTATTTGTGGCAAAGCCACCATTCATAATTTTTTCATACATGTCACTCTTGATTCATTGCATATCCCGGTACACTGCCGAAGACATTCACATAGAGTCATATTTTGTTCTAACTATTGAGTTGTAAGTAAAAAGAAGTGTGATGATCATCATTATTAGAGCATGGTCCGAGTGAGGAAAGGATGACGGAGACTATTATTCCCCCACAAGTCGGGATGAGACTCCGGACGAAAAATAAAAAAAAGAAAAAGAGAGAAAAGAGGCCTAAAGAAAAAAAAGAAAGAAGGCCCAAATAAAAAAATACAAAAGAGAGAAGGGACAATGTTACTATCCTTTTTCCACACTTGTGCTTCAAAGTAGCACCATGATATTCATGATAGAGAGTCTCCTATGTTGTCACTTTCATAAACTAGTGCGAACTTTACATTATAGAACTTAGATTGTATATTCCAATGATGGGTTCCTCAAATTGCCCTAGGTCTTCGTGAGCAAGGAAGTTGGATGCACACCCACTTAGTTTCTTTTGTTGAGATTTCATACACTTATAGCTCTAGTGCATCCGTTGCATGGAAATCCCTCCTCACTCACATTGATATCTATTAATGAGCATCTCCATAGCCCATTGATACGCCTAGTTGATGTGAGACTATATTCTCCTTTTTTGTCTTCTCCATAACCATAGTGCTATATCCATGGCTAACACTCATATATTGCGTGAAGATTGAAATTTTTTGAGAACATCAGAAGTATGAAACAATTGCTTGGCTTGTCATCGGGGTTGTGCATGATTTAATATTTTGTGTGATGAAGATAGAGCATAGCAAGACTATATGATTTTCTAGGGATAACTTTCTTTGGCCATGTTATTTTGAGAAGACATGATTGCTTAGTTAGTATGCTTGAACATACAAATAATAAACTTTTATCTTGAATCTTTCGGATCTGAACATTCATGCCACAATAGAGAAAAATACATTGAAGAATATTCTAGAAAGCATTCCACATCAAAAATTCTGTTTTTATCCTTTACCTACTTGAGGACGAGCAGGAATTAAGCTTGGGGTTGCTGATACGTCTCCAACGTATCAATAATTTTTGATTGTTCCATGCTATTATATTATCTGTTTTGGATGTTAGTGGGCTTTATTTTACAATTTTATATTATTTTTGGGACTAACCTATTAGCCGGAGGCCCAACCCAAATTGTTGTTTTTTGCCTATTTCAGTGTTTCGTAGAAAAGGAATATCAAACAGAGTCCAAATGGAATGAAACCTCTGGGAACGTGATTTTTGGAACAAACATGATCCAGAGGACTTGGAGTGGACATCAAGCAACCAACGAGGTGGCCACGAGGCTGGGGGCGCGCCTACCCCCCCGGGGCGCGCCCTCCCCCATTTGGGCCCCTCATAGCTCCACCGACCTACTTCTACCTCCTATATATGTTCACATACCCCGCAAACATCAGAGAGCACCACGAAACCATATTTCCACCGCCACAATCTTTTGTAACCAAGAGAACCCATCTTGGGGCCTTTTCTGGAGCTCCACCGGAGGGGGCATTGATCACGGAGGGCCTCTACATCAACTCCATGGCCTCTCCGATGATGTGTGAGTAGTTTACCTCAGACCTTCGGGTCCATAGCTAGTAGCTAGATGGCTTCTTCTCTCTCTTTGGATCTCAATACAAAGTTCTCCTCGATTCTCTTGGAGATCTATTCGATGTAACTCTTGTTTTTGCGGTGTGTTTATCGAGATCCCATGAGTTGTGGGTTTATGATCAGATTATCTATGAACAATATTTGAATCTTCTCTTAATTCTTTTATGTATGATTGGTTTATCTTTGCAAGTCTCTATGAATTATCAGTTTGGTTTGCCCTACTAGATTGATCTTTTTTGCAATTGGAGAAGTGCTTAGCTTTGGGCTCAATCTTGCGGTGCTCGATCCCAGTGACAGAAAGGGAAACGACACGTATTGTATTGTTTCCATCAAGGATAAAAAGATGGGATTTACATCATATTGCACGAGTTTATCCTTCTACATCATGTCATCTTGCTTAAGGCGTTACTCTGTTCTTATGAACTTAATACTCTAGATGCATGGTGGATAGCGGTCGATGTGTGGAGTAATAGTAGTAGATGTAGAATTGTTTCGGTCTACTTGTCACGGACATGATGCCTATATACATGATCATGCCTAGATATTCTCATAATTATTTGCTTTTCTATCAATTGCTTGGTAGTAATTTGCTCACCCACCATAATACTTATGCTATCTGGAGAGAAGCCACTAGTGAAACCTATGGCTCCCGGGTCTATTCTCCATCATATAAGTTTCCCATCTATTTTATTTTGCAATCTTTACTTTCAATCTATATCATAAAAATACCAAAAATAATTATCTTATTATTATCATCTCTATCAGATCTCACTCTTGCAAGTGGTCATGAAGAGATTGACAAGCCCTTTATCGCGTTGGTTATGAGGTTCTTATTTGTTTGTATAGGTACAAGGTGACTCGCGCGTGGTCTCCTACTGGATTGATACCTTGGTTCTGAAAAACTGAGGGAAATACTTACGCTGCTTTATAGCACCACCCTTTCCTCTTCAAGGGAAAACCAATGCAGTGCTCAAGAGGTAGCAGAAGTCTTTTGATGATTGTTTAATCATTCTTGATCGAGTTTTGCAGAGATGTGAACAAACAAATCTTGTCTTGAATTGGGAGAAGTGCCACTTTATGGTTAATGAATGCATGGTCTTGGGTCATAATATTTCTGAAAGAGGTACTGAAGTGGACAAAGCTATGCTTGATGCAATTGAGAAAATGCCATGTGCTAAAGATATAAAAGGTATTTGTAGTTTCATAGTTCATGCTGGTTTCTATAGGAGATTTATCGAAGTGTTTTCAAAAATTTATAGGCCTCTTACTAGTCTCTTGCAAAAGGATATTGTAACACCCTCGATGTGACTATAGCTCCCACGTGTCGAGGCACGACTTAGAGACATAATCGCATTGAAGGCATATTTCGCAAGTTAGGAAATCTTCACAACATCCCATGTAATATAAATAATAAAGGGGAGATGACATAGTTGGCTTACACTCGCCACGTCAATCAAGTACATAAATAACATTACATCATCCAAACACTCATGGCCCGACTACGGCGCCAAAATAAAAGAGAACCCAACATGTGACAACGGTCCCGTTCACCCCCAACTGGGCACCACTACTGATCATCGGGAAAGGAAACATAGTAACGTTGAGAGTCATCGTCGAACTCCCACTTGAGCTCATACGCGTCTCCTGGAGTGGAATCATCAGGCCCTGCATCTGGTGTAATAGTAATCTGTGAGCCACAGGGAATCAGCAATCTCGCACCCTCGTGATCAAGACTATTTAAGCTTGTAGGTAAGGAAAGGTAAAATATAGGTGGAGCTGCAGCACGCGACTAGCAAGTATGGTGGCTGACTTATCCGCAAAAGAGAGCGAGAAGAGGAGGCAAAGCGCGAGCGAGAAACTAGAGAGCAGCCTGCGCAAACATTACTCCAACACCGTGTCCACTTCCCGGACTCCGCTGAGAAGAGGCCATCACGGTAACACACTCAGTTGATTCATCTTAATTAATTAAGGTTCAAGTTATCTACAACCGGACATTAACAAATTCCCATCTGCCCATAACCGCGGGCACGGCTTTCGAAAGTTCAAAACCCTGCAGGGGAGTCCCAACTTAGCCCATGACAAGCTCTCACGGTCAACGAAGGAACAGACCTCCTCCCAAGACGTTCCGATCAGACTCGGTATCTCGGTAATTCAAGACACTTCGACAGGTTAAAACAAGACCAGCAACACCGCCCGAATGTGCCGACAAATCCCAATAGGAGCTGCACATATCTCCTTCTCAGGGCACACTCAGATGAGCCAGACGTCGGGTAGGCCAGCCCAGAGTTGCCCCTGGTAGCCCCGGACATCGCTCGGTGGGACCAACACTCAGAGGAGCACTGGCCCGGGGGGTTTAAAATAAGATGACCCTTGAGTCTGTAGAACCCAAGGGAAAGAAAAGGCTAGGTTGCGAATGGTAAGACCAATGTTGGGCATTGCTGGAAAAGCTTTAATCAAGGCGAACTATCAAGGGGTTCCCATTATAACCCAACCGCGTAAGGAACGCAAAATCCGGGAACATAACACCGATATGACGGAAACTAGGGTGGCAAGAGTGGAACAAAACACCAGGCGAGAGGCCAAGCCTTCCACCCTTTACCAAGTATATAGATGCATTAAGATAACATAGAAATATAATGATATCCCAAATAAGTAAATAAATGTTACAATAAGGAACAGCCTCCAATCTTCACCTGCAACTAGCAACGCTATAAGGGGGGCTGAGCAAAGCGGTAACATAGCCAATCAACGGTTTGCTAGGACATGGTGGGTTAGAGGTTTGACATGGCAATTTGGGAGGCTTGAAAGCAAGTGGTTGGCATCGTAGCAATGGCATAGCAAAAGAGCGAGCAAACTAGCATAGCAAAGATAGTAGTGATTTCGAGGGTATGATCATCTTGCCTGCACAGTTGTCAGACTTGACTGGATCCTCAAAAGCAAACTCAACGGGCTCCTCGTTAGCGAAATCGTCTCCCGGCTCTAGCCAAACAAGAAAAACAAGCAACAAGGATACAATCAACCATGTGCAAGACCAAGCAATATGGTGCAATGATGATATGCTATGCGGGATGCGATGCGGGATGCAAAATGCAAGATATGATAGGAAATGCATGAACCTAGCCTCAACTTGGAAATCCAAGTGTTCCACCAGATAGATGAGATGAAATCTCTTGCAAACGATATAAAGAACGCCGGAATCGGAGTTACGGTTTGGAAATGGCAAGCGATTCAAATATGACACCGGTCTGCGATTTATAGCAAGTAGGCATCTAAATGCAATGAGATGAACATGCTACAGCACCCAAACATGACAACAAAATACATGGCAGGGATGCACACAAGATGCTTAACAAAATTCTAGCACTGAGCTATGGCCAATTCATCCATTAACAGGTTCAAACAAGCATGGCAAAAATGCATATGACAAACATATCTCAGACTTAGTGAAATCAACACTTGTCTGGAATTTCAGATCAGGTAGCCCTCTTCGGAGCAACAAAACTACATGCTACAGGATCTGATCATGGCAAAGTAAAGCATGGCATGGAGCTACTCAAAGAGCTTAACAAAAGTCCCTTAGTGACCTTGAGCCAAAAGGATCAGAAAATACAATTGCAAGCATGTGAACATAGCAAAAAGCTAATCAGTTTTCAAACTTAGTCAAAACTGACACATGCTGAAATATAACTCAAGTAGGCATGTTTACGAGCTCGATGCACTCACTACAGAGCAAGTCATGGCAATACAAGCATACATCCATCAATAAGGCAGAAAATGCAAGCTATACATGGCAAGAACAATAGCACAGCATGCATAGATCAACTACAACATCACCGGCAAAATTGCAAATTAGTTGACAATCTGCCCAGATTCACAAAGTAGCAAAAGTAGAGCTCGATTGACTCAAGCTAGGTTGCTCCATAATTGCAAAAAAAGACATGGATGGATAGAGCACTACAAGGTTAACAAAACTTCCTTACTGATCATCCTCAAAAGAGGCACGGATCACTAGGAAACAACATGAACATATGGCATCATGAGATAAACAGCTCCAGGACTTTGTAGTGCGGGTGGATCGAATCGAGACGAGGGGAGGCGTTTGGTTGAGCGAGCGGGTGGATCTGGTCCACACCGGGTGGATCCGGCCGGAGTCTTCTCCGGCGAGGCGGCGCGCTCCGGCGAGCTTGGACGCCGGCGAGGGGGAGGTTCGGCGGCGGCAGCGGGCTGCGTGCGGCGTGGGGCGCCGTGGAGGTGGCGGGCGGCGCCACGCCGGCGACGAGGTGGCGACGAGCGAGTGGGGCGGCCTGCGAGCATAGGCGGCGGGGCGATGAAGGGCGCGGTGGCCGGCGCGAACTCCGGTGACCGGCGGGCGGCGCGGCGCGTCTCAGGCGGCAGGGCAGGCGCGTCTCGGGCGGCGGCGGCTTGGCGGCGCAGGCGCGGGGAGGCGAGCCCCGGGTGGCGGCGGGATCTGGGCCCGCGCGGGCCTGCTTCGGGCCCCGTGGGCCGGCGGCGACGCGGGAGCTGGCTGGGGACGCGTGGAGGCGCGCGATTGGAAGAGAGCAGCGGCGGAGGTGATGTGGCATCTCCTCATTGGCCGGAGTGAGGTGGCCGGGCGGGGTGGACATGTCCGGCCGGTGAGGAATTGTCCGGCGGCGCGCGGAGGAGGAGGTTAGGGTTCATCTGCGTGAAAAATCCGGGATGGACACATATTTATAGGTAGATGGAGCTAGGAGAGTTCAAATGAGGTGCGATTTTCGGCCACGCGATCGTGATCGAACGCTCTAGATGATGGAGCAGAGTTAGGTGTGTTTTGGGCCAAATTGGAGGGGTGTTGGGCTGCAACACACACGAGGCCTTTTCGGTCCCTCGGTTGACCGTTGGAGTATCAAACGAAGTCCAAATGGTACGAAACTTGACAGGCGGTCTACCGGTAGTAAACCAAGGCCGCTTGGCAAGTCTCGGTCCAATCCGGAATGTTTAATCCCCACACACAAGAAGAAGGTAGAAATGGACACCGGAGGAGAACGAAGCGCCGGATTGCAAAATGGACAACGGGGAAAATGCTCAGATGCATGAGACGAACACGTATGCAAATGAAATGCACATGATGACATGATATGCAATGCATGACATGCAAGAAATGACAACGCAACCACAGCGAATAACTGCATGACACCTGGCACATCGGTCACGGGGCGTTACAACACTCCACCACTACGAGAGGATCTCGTCCCGAGATCTAGAATGGTACCGGGGAAACAACGGAAGGAAGAGAGGAGAGGTAAAACTAAGTTGCTTCTTTGACAAACGAATGAAACCAAAGAACCTTGAGAGGTTGAACAAATTTGAGAGAAGAATACAATGAAGGTGAACAAGGTCGAAAACACTCCGTTAGGAAAGAGGGACAAAGAATATTGCGAAAAACCTCGAGGTTGAAGGGCAAGATGTATATTGAAACCACTCCGGTTAAAAAGGATAAGGACGAAAAGAACACGATCCTGACAAAAAAAGAAGATGGGTTGCAGAGAGCAACATCACAATGCCTCTGGAACGAAAAAGTAGAGTAACGATAATTTTGACAAACGAATGTAGAAGACAAAGCCAACTTCTGCTACAAAAGAGCCTGAAAAGGCATCTTTAGGAGAAGGGTTGAACGGAGTTGTTGGAAAATCAAAACGAAAAGAATAACATTGATATGGTCTTATGGAACACATCTCAAAATTATGAGGTGGAATTTTTCCACTGACGAAAAATAATGGATTGGATTGATATCAACAAAGGACACGAGAAACTAATTTCACCGGGAAGGATAGATGAAGAAATTGGATCATATATTATCACCATTAATAGCATTAATCCTTAGGAAAAGCTTTAGGTGAAATATAACTCCAGATAACTCCAAATGACGAAATTGATGGATTTAAAATATCTCATCCTTGACAACATGTGAATCATGAAACGTGAACTCAAATTATCAAGAATGGCATAATACCACCTCCAATAATATGATAGTAAGAATGCACTCCGCATTACAATATGAAGAAAGCTTGAGTTTCTTAGAAAAGAATCTTGATGAACACTTCAATAAGAAATTAAATCCTTTATGAACCAACATGTAGAACCTTCCCGAAGAACTCCGTTAAACAAAAGAATGCTCAAACGGAAGGCAAGAGAAGATGGAAACACAAGGTGAAGACTTGCAATGATTAGATGAAGCTTTGGAATGGTATAATTGAAAATAACTTTGAACTCCAGAAAAGAAAGGTGAAACAAATGAAGACGAGAATTTGATGAGCCTCCGGAATAGGAAATTGAGTTCATTCGATGAAACAAGAATGAGAATTACATTATGATTATCATTCACCAATTAAATTGATGACGATCAACGTATTTGGCATACTACTCATTCTCGTAAAAAGGATTAATATAGATATAGCGCAAACTTGAGGAAGGTCTTCAATGAACCACCGGTAGAATTGAAACGACGAATGAATTGATAAGGAAGAGAAATCTTGAACGAACCACCGTAAGAATTAAAATGAACGAAGAAAAGATAAGGGCAACACCGAGAGGAATTAGCAAATACATGAAGATGCTTGAGAGGATTTAGATACATGAGGGCGAAGAGATCACGAGCCGATTAAAGATCATTTGAACGAAGCACCGGTAAAATTGGAGAACGATAACTGAAAGCTGAGAATGAATACTTCTGAGGTGATGGCCTTCGGAGAATCAAACTGAAAAGACTCCTGAATTACTCCGGATGGGTGAGAAAGAATTCTGACAATCGAAAACAATTATGAGAGGATGGAAACAATCTCGAATGACGAATCTTGAAGAGAATGGAGCAAGTTTGAAAGAAGAATCTTCTTCGGTCTTCCAAACTGAGAATTACGACGAGAAATACCATCAAAATTATTTAGACACTACAGAATGAAGAATGGAAAGGTTGAGCCAACGATGAAAATAAATGAAAGATCTTGGAGAAAGACATTTGACTGATGACAATGCATTCTTACGTCAAATTTCAAAAAGAATTTGATGGTAGCTCCGGGAAAATAGAAGAGTCAGGTAAGATCCTGGAAAAAGACCTGTGGGTTAGGGCCCACTGAAAAGATACACCGTTGAAATGATTTTAAAGAGAGGTTGCACCGGTTGAATTAAAAGACTTGAAAGAGAGAACGTCCTCGAAGATATTGAATAACTGCATAGTGGAAACACGAATCTTTGAGATATCTTTAACACTCCGGAACAAATGAATAACGAAAAGTTAATGATTGGGAGGTGCACCAGAAAGAGAAGACATTTGAAATAAGGAAAAGAATATGATCAAACGCGAAAAGCTTGCTTTGAATCCACTAGAGAAGAGAACGAGTGAAGAGTGACGAACTTGAAGCTCCGTTAGAATCTTCTTGAGAATCACCGGATAAGGATATTGATTGAAAAGAATGGAGAGACTTCACATCAGTAAAATGGATACTTGATTAAGAAATCTGAGTCGTCGAAGAAAAACAAGGGAGGGAGGGCGGGAAAACAAAGGCAACTTGGGAAGAATGAAACAAACACCGTTGAGAGAGATGAGATTGGATCTTGCGGATGTTGAAATGTTCGGATCCACTTGAAGAGAAACACACCGGTGAAAAGGATTGACATGACAATCTCGATTATCATGAAGGATTGGTATTCACATCGGAGTTTGAGAACACCGCTTTGGAAAAGTACGGAATCAACACTTGACTTCGAAGCAACTCGAATACCAAAACTCAAAACAAAACAAGGATTGGCTTGCAGAATAAGCCAGAACAAACATATGATAGAGAATTCGTCCGAAGTTTTTGTGGTGGGGCCTACACGGGCTCGATCGTACAGCACCATCATGTACAAGGCAGTGCACATGACATACGAAGCGTCCCCGAGTCGGCATAGCCAAGGACTCTTTAAGACACAACGAGACCACTATAAAACCAACCGTGAATAGGCGGACCACTAGACGTTGAACCCCAATTTGATATCATACATCTGTCGGAAAGAAATCCTAAGAGCTACTTGAATTCCCACCTATGAAACTCCCGAAATTTTCCGGTTATGCAATCAGGTGTTGGGGATACAGGGGAAGCATAATATCTCACCCAAACTAGCAAATCCTACATCCAGCTGTATCCATCCTTCAACACATAACCAAGAAACCTTCGGAAATCGTCTACCTCAACCTTTGAAAAGCATCCATTATGCAAGTTATGGCAATACTCCCGAACTCCCGCCCCAGTACTAGGTGGCGTCGAGGTTATCTCACCAACGAACAGCATAAAAGAGATTTTCGATGTCGGCGTACTAGACTCAGGTATTCCAAAACTGCAACGATAAAATTATGATGACAACACCTTAGAGCTCAACTCCCCGGGACACTTCCACTAAACCCCTGACAGGAGGCACCAAGACAATGTTCTCATCATAAAACCATCGGAACGATTCCAAGATACCCGCGTGATCCTAAAATTTTTTTAGTGAAATTTGAGAAGAGAAAAGTCAAAACTCTACGTCAGGATGCCTTACCAGAGCGATGAGGAGACTGGGAAGTAAAAAGAATTCCTAATCTCTCCGATATATAATTCCTAAAAGACTCAGAACATTTTTCTAGACACAACTCGGCCGCTAAAAACGATCAAGCAATGGGGCTCCTAAGGTCGGGGAAGGCTCTGATACCAACTTGTAACACCCTCGATGCGACTATAGCTCCCACGTGTCGAGGCACGACTTAGAGACATAATCGCATTGAAGGCATATTTCGCAAGTTAGGCAATCATCACAACATCCCATGTAATATAAATAATAAAGGGGAGATAACATAGTTGGCTTACACTCGCCACATCAATCAAGTTCATAAATAACATTACATCATCCAAACACTCATGGCCCGACTACGGCACCAAAATAAAAGAGAACCCAACATGCGACAACGGTCCCGTTCACCCCCAACTGGGCACCACTACTGATCATCGGGAAAGGAAACATAGTAACATTGAGAGTCTTCGTCGAACTCCCACTTGAGCTCATACGCGTCTCCGGGAGCGGAATCATCAGGCCCTGCATCTGGTGTAATAGTAATCTGTGAGCCACAAGGACTCAGCAATCTCGCACCCTCGCGATCAAGACTATTTAAGCTTGTAGGTAAGGAAAGGTAAAATATAGGTGGAGCTGCAGCAAGCGACTAACAAGTATGGTGGCTAACTTATCCGCAAAAGAGAGCGAGAAGAGGAGGCAAAGCGCGAGCGAGAAACTAGAGAGCAGCCTGCGCAAACATTACTCCAACACCGTGTCCACTTCCCGGACTCCGCCGAGAAGAGGCCATCACGGTAACACACTTAGTTGATTCATTTTAATTAATTAAGGTTCAAGTTATCTACAACCGGACATTAACAAATTCCCATCTGCCCATAACCGCGGGCACGGCTTTCGAAAGTTCAAAACCCTGCAGGGGAGTCCCAAATTAGCCCATGACAAGCTCTCACGGTCAACGAAGGAACAGACCTCCTCCCAAGACGTTCCGATCAGACTCGGTATCTCGGTAATTCAAGACACTTCGACAGGTTAAAACAAGACCAGCAACACCGCCCGAATGTGCCGACAAATCCCGATAGGAGCTGCACATATCTCTTTCTCAGGGCACACTCAGATGAGCCAGACATCGGGTAGGCCAGCCCAGAGTTGCCCCTGGTAGCCCCGGACATCGCTCGGTGGGACCAACACTCAGAGGAGCACTGGCCCGGGGGTGTTAAAATAAGATGACCCTTGAGTCTGCAGAACCCAAGGGAAAGAAAAGGCTAGGTGGCGAATGGTAAGACCAATGTTGGGCATTGCTGGAAAAGCTTTAATCAAGGCGAACTATCAAGGGGTTCCCATTATAACCCAACCGCGTAAGGAACGCAAAATCCGGGAACATAACACCGATATGACGGAAACTAGGGCGGCAAGAGTGGAACAAAACACTAGGTGAGAGGCCAAGCCTTCCACCCTTTACCAAGTATATAGATGCATTAAGATAACATAGAAATATAATGATATCCCAAACAAGTAAATAAATGTTCCAATAAGGAACAGCCTCCAATCTTCACCTGCAACTAGCAACGCTATAAGGGGGGCTGAGCAAAGCGGTAACATAGCCAATCAACGGTTTGCTAGGACATGGTGGGTTAGAGGTTTGAAATGGCAATTTGGGAGGCTTGAAAGCAAATGGTAGGCATCGTAGCAATGGCATAGCAAAAGAGCGAGCAAACTAGCATAGCAAAGATAGTAGTGATTTCGAGGTTATGATCATCTTGCCTGCACAGTTGTCAGAGTTGACTGGATCCTCAAAATCAAACTCAACGGGCTCCTCGTTAGCGAACTCGTCTCCCGGCTCTAGCCAAACAAGACAAACAAGCGACAAGGATACAATCAACCATGTGCAAGACCAAGCAATATGGTGCAATGATGATATGCTATGCGGGATGCGATGCGGGATGCAAAATGCAAGATATGACAGGAAATGCATGAACCTGGCCTCAACATGGAAATCCAAGTGTGCCACCGGATAGATGAGATGAAATCGCTTGCAAACGATATAAAGAACGCCGGAATCGGAGTTACGGTTTGGAAATGGCAAGCGATTCAAATATGACACCAGTCTGCGATTTATAGCAAGTAGGCATCTAAATGCAATGAGATGAACATGCTACAGCACCCAAACATGACAACAAAATACATGGCAGGGATGCACACAAGATGCTTAACAAAATTCTAGCACTGAGCTACGGCCAATTCATCCATTAACAGGTTCAAACAAGCATGGCAAAAATGCATATGACAAACATATCTCAGACTTAGTGAAATCAACACTTGTCTGGAATTTCAGATCAGGTAGCCCTCTTCGGAGCAACAAAACTACATGCTACAGGATCTGATTATGGCAAAGTAAAGCATGGCATGGAGCTACTCAAAGAGCGTAACAAAAGTCCCTTAGTGACCTTGAGCCAAAAGGGATCAGAAAATACAATTGCAAGCATGTGAACATAGGAAAAACCTAATCAGTTTTCAGACTTAGTGAAAACTGACACATGCTGAAATATAACTCAAGTAGGCATGTTTACGAGCTCGATGCACTCACTACAGAGCAAGTCATGGCAAGACAAGCATACATCCATCAAGAAGGCACAAAATTCAAGCTACACATGGCAAGAACAATAGCATAGCATGCACGGATAAACTACAACATCACCGGAAAAATTGCAAACAAGTTGACAATCTGCCCAGATTCACAAAGTAGCAAAAGTAGAGCTCGATTGACTCAAGCTAGGGTGCTCCATAATTGCAAACAAAGACATAGATGGATAGAGAACTACAAGGTTAACAAAACTCCCTTACTGATCATCCTCAAAAGTGGCACGGATCACTAGGAAACAACATGAACATATGGCATCATGAGATAAACAGCACCAGGACTTGGTGAAATTACTAAGTCCCTGAAAACAGAATTAGCAAGTGCACCACTTTGCAAGCTTGCACAAGTCACCACACACATCCTAAAAATACATGGGTTGCACCTCTAGAAAGATGACAAAACCCTTAACAAAACATATGTAGAGCACACAGGCATATCATGCACACAATAATCATGGCAAAAATGACAAAAGCCTAAACGGAGTAGTAGATCTGACAATTAACTCAAGTAGCCCTCTCTAACAGCATTTCGGGCATCAAGATGAGCTCAAATGAAAATGATGCAATGGAATGAAATGATGTACTCTCTGAGATGAACATTTTGATATGCTATATGAACATGAGCACTTGGACCTGGGAAACTCGGGACTTGGTGAAAATATACCTCCGGAAAAAGTCAAACCGGGACGAAGATATCCCAGACGGAGCGGATCGGGACGAGGGGAGGCGTTTGGTTGAGCGAGCGGGTGGATCTGGTCCACACCGGGTGGATCCGGCCGGAGTCTTCTTCGGCGAGGCGGCGCGCTCCGACGAGCTTGGACGCCGGTGAGGGGGAGGTTCGGCGGCGGCCGCGGGCTGCGGGCGGCGCGGGGCGCCGTGGAGGCAGCGGGCGGCGCCACGCCGGCGATGAGCGAGCGGGGCGGCCTGCGAGCATAGGCGGCGGGGCGATGAAGGGTGCGGTGGCCGGCGCGAACTCCGGCGACCGGCGGGCGGCGCGGCGCGTCTCGGGTGGCGGGGCAGGCGCGTCTCGGGCGGCGGCGGCTTGGCGCCGCAGGCGCGGGGAGGCGAGCCCCGGGCGGCGGCGGGATCTGGGCCCGCGCGGGCCTGCCTCGGGCCCCGCGGGCCGGCGGCGGCGCGGGAGCTGGCTGGGGACGCGTGGAGGCGCGCGATCGGAAGAGAGCGGCGGCGGGGGTGATGTGGCATCTCCTCATTGGCCGGAGTGAGGAGGCCGGGCGGGGTGGACATGTCCGGCCGGTGAGGAATTGTCCGGCGGCGCGCGGAGGAGGAGGTTAGGGTTCTTCTGCGCGAAAAATCCGGGAGAGACACATATTTATAGGTAGAGGGAGCTAGGAGAGTCCAAATGAGGTGCGTTTTTCGGCCACGCGATCGTGATCGAACGCTCTAGATGATGGAGCAGAGTTAGGCTGGTTTTGGGCTAAATTGGATGGGTGTTGGGCTGCAACACACACGAGGCCTTTTCGGTCCCTCAGTTGACCGTTGGAGTATCAAACGAAGTCCAAATGGTACGAAACTTGACAGGCGGTCTACCGGTAGTAAACCAAGGCCGCTTGGCAAGTCTCGGTCCAATCCGGAAATGTTTAATCCCCACACACAAGAAGAAGGTAGAAATGGACACCGGAGGAGAACGAAGCGCCGGATTGCAAAACGGACAACGGGGAAAATGCTCAGATGCATGAGACGAACACGTATGCAAATGAAATGCACATGATGACATGATATGCAATGCATGACACGCAAGCAATGACAACGCAACAACAGCGAATAACTGCATGACACCTGGCACATCGGTCACGGGGCGTTAGAGATATTCCCTTTGTTTTTAATGATGATTGTTTAGAAGCCTTTGAAACACTTAAGAAAGCTTTAATTTCTGCACCTATTGTTGAACCACCAGATTGGAACTTTCTTTTTGAAATTATGTGTGATGCTAGTCATTATGCTGTTGGTGTTGTTCTAGGACAAAGAGTTGATAAAAAACTTAATGTAATTCATTATGCTAGTAAAACTCTAGACAATGCTCAAAGAAATTATGCTACCATTGAAAAAGATTTTTTAGGAGTGGTGTTGCTTGTGATAAGTTTAGACCTTATATTGTTTCCAAAGTAACTATTCACAGAGACCATGCTACTATTAAATATCTTATGGAAAAGAAAGATGCTAAACCTAGACTTATTCGACGGGTTCTCCTGTTACAAGAATTTGATTTACATATCATTCATAGAAAGGAGCTGAGAACCCAGTAGCTGATAATTTATCTAGGCTTGAAAATGTGCTTGATGACCCACTACCAATTGTCATCACTACCACCATCTTCTTCACAACAAAAAGAGAACTGAGTATCGGGTATGGGCACTGCCCTTGGCTTTCGCCAAGCTTGGGGGAGGTGCCGCGGTATCGTAGCATCCCACTATCTTTTTTCTTTTACTTATTTTAGTTAGATCTTTTGCTTTAGATGAATACAAGTTTAGTTTGAACCTTCCTTCTTTGAGAGTTTGCTTAGTGATCTATCCCTGTAATTGTGTGCAAGTTATATAATAAAGTTTAGTTTGAATTTTTACTTTCTTTAGTCTCATGTTGCAAATAAAGAAAAGAAATAAGAAAGGAAAAAGAGAAAGGTGATAAATAAAAAGAAAGGAAATATATCAATAAGATCACAGACTAATCCTATGGTAGGTGATGGCACCACATAAGGAAAAGTATAAGTAGAAAATTTTATTAGAGATTGACAAACATAACATTAGTCAATGATGCAACTCATGAAATAATTAATAAGCGAAGAGAAGATTCACCTATAAATACTATCCTAGAAATATTTTGTGATTGTGAGCCCTCATCAAAATATTATGTGCCAAAATTGTTGACGTTGGACAAGGAAGACAGCGTAATGATTTATGCTTGTTCATATTCACATAGAAGTCATATTGTCATGGATCATTTAACAAGTGGTGCTTGCCCCCTATCTTTGCTAGCCAAAAATTCCGCACTAAGTAGAGATACTATTTGTGCATCAAAAAACCCTTAAGCCCAAATCTCATTTTCAAGAGTCCACTGATACATCTCCGTCGTATCTATAATTTTTGATTGTTCCATGCCAATATTATTCAACTTTCATATACTTTTGCCAACTTTTTATACTATTTTTGGGACTAACATATTGATCCAGTGCCCAGTGCCAGTTCTTGTTTGTTGCATGTTTTTTGTTTCACAGAATATCCATATCAAACGGAGTCCAAACGGAATAAAAACTGACGGAGATTTTTTTTGGAATATATATGATTTTTGGGAAGAAGAATCCACGCGAGACGATGCTCGAGGGGCCCACGAGGTAGGGGGGCGCGCCCCAGGGTGTCAGGCGCGCCCCTGACCCTCGTGGCCACCCCGTAAGGCAGTTGGTGCCCTTCTTTTGTCGCAAGAAAGCTAATATCCGGATAGAGATCGTGTTAAAATTTCAGCCCAATCGGTGTTATGGATCTCCGGGAATATAAGAAACGGTGAAAGGGAAGAATCTGAGAACGCAGAAACAGAGAGAGACAGAGAGACAAATCCAATCTCGGAGGGGCTCTCGCCTCTCTCGTGCCATGGAAGCCATGGACCAGAGGGGAAACCCTTCTCCCATCTAGGGAGGAGGTCAAGGAAGAAGAAGAAGGAGGGGGGCTCTCTCCCCCTCGCTTCCGGTGGCACCAGAGTGCCACCGGGGGCCATCATCATCACCGCGATCTACACCAACACCTCCGCCATCTTCACCAACATATCCATCACCTTCCCCCCTCTATCTACAAAGGTGCACTCTCCCGCAACCCGCTGTACCCTCTACTTGAACATGGTGCTTTATGCTTCATATTATTATCCAATGATGTGTTGCCATCCTATGATGTCTGAGTAGATTTTCGTTGTCCTATCGGTGGTTGATGAATTGCTATGATTGATTTAATTTGCTTTTGGTTATGTTGCTTTCCTTTGGTGCCCATCATATGAGTGCGCGCGTGGATCACACCATAGGGTTAGTTGTATGTTGATAGGACTATGTATTGGAGGGCAAGAGTGATAGAAGCTTCAACCTAGCATAGAAATTGATGCATACGCGATTGAAGGGGGACCAATATATCTTAATGCTATGGCTGGGTTTTACCTTAATGAACATTAGTAGTTGCGGATGCTTGCTAATAGTTCCAATCATAAGTGCATATAATTCCAAGTAAGGGATGACATGCTAGAAGTGGCCTCTCCCACATAATACTTGCTATCTGTCTAGTAAAGTAGTCAATTGCTTAAGGGACAATTTCGCAACTCCTACCACCACTTTTCCACACTTGCTATATTTACTTTAGTTGCTTCTTTACCTTAACAGCCCCTAGTTTTATTTTCATGCTCTTTATTATCTTGCAAACCTATCCAACAACACCTACAAAGTACTTCTAGTTTCATACTTGTTCTAGGTAAAGCGAACATCAAGCGTGCGTAGAGTTGTATCGGTGGTCGATAGAACTTGAGGGAATATTTGTTCTACCTTTAGCTCCTCGTTGGGTTCGACACTCTTACTTATCGAAAACTGTTGCCATCCCCTATACTTGTAGGTTATCATCCACCATACCTACCTGGGATTGAGTAAGATCCTTCATGTAAGTTGCCATCGGTGCAAAAAGGCAATACAAATTTCTTCTAAAAGTGTGAGATCATTTAGTGTAAGAGAAAATTGAGTGTTGCATGAACTTGTGATGGTGAAGAATAAAAACGAAACACCGCATAATAAAGGTCGCTATCATAAGGGGCAATGCAACGTGATGTTCTTTTGCACTAAGGGATTGAGCATACAAAGAAATAAGCGCATGGCAACCTCTGCTTCCCTCTGCGAAGGGCTTACCTTTCACTTTTATGTATTTACTTTTATGCAAGAGTCAAAGTTTTCTCTCTATTCCTTTTATTTTTCTCCTTTGGCAAGTATCATGTGGTTAGGAAAGATTTAGGCACATATGTCCAGTTGAATATGGGTGGCATGAGTTATTATTGTTGACATCACCCTTGAGGTAAGTATGTTGGCAGGCGAAACCATAAGCCCCTATCTTTCTATGTGTCCGGTTGAAACGTTTTTCTCATGTGTGCACGGTGAGTGCTAGCGATCATAGATGACTATATGATGGTTGAGTATGTGGACTTTCCTAAAGGCTCCCACACGTGACGCTACCTAAAAATATTATGAATTGTAGTTCCAAAGTTGACTGAGAACATAGTTTGTTGGTTTCTAATAGAATTTTTGCTTTATACTTTGATTGTGTGATGAACTATTACTTATTCATGAGAAGTATATGATAAAAGTTCTATGATAAAAGTCCTATGTTTAATTTTGTTGTTGTTATAATAATCAACATGATGCTTCTATGTCCGTATTTTGTTTTTATCGACACCTCTCTCTCAAAGCATGTGGACATGTTTTTCGATTTCGGTTTTCGCTTAAGGACAAGCGAGGTCTAAGCTTGGGGGAGTTGATACGTCCATTTTGCATCATGTTTTCTTACTATTATTTATAGTGTTTTTATCCACAATAATGCTTTTCGGAGTAATTCTAATGCCTTTTCTCTCAGAATTTGCAAGGTACACACCAAGAGGGAGAATTCCGGTAGCTGGAAATCTGGACCTGGAAAAGCTACGTCAGGCTACCTATGCTGCACAACTCCAAACAACTTGAAACTTTATAGAGATTTTTTATGTAATATTTAAGAATTATTGGAGCAAATAACTATCAGAGGGGGCCCACCGGGTGGGCACAACCCACTTGGGCACGCCAGGGAGCCCAAGCGCGCCCTGGTGTGTTGTGCCCTCCTCGACCCACCTCCGGTTCCCATCTTCTGGTATATAAGTCATTTTGACCAAGAAAAAATAAGGAGAGGACTTTCGGGATGGATCACTGCTGTATTTAGGCGGAACTTGGGCAGGAGCACTTTTGCCCTCTAGCAGAGCGATTCCGCCGGGGGAACATCCCTCCCGGAGGGGGAAATCATCGTCATCATCATCAGCAACAACTCTCCCATCTTGGGGAGGGCAATCTCCATCAACAACTTCAACAGCACCATCTCCTGTCAAACCCTAGTTCATCTCTTGTGTTCAATCTTGTTACTGGTACTGTAGATTGGTGCTTGTGGGTGACTAGTAGTGTTGGTTACATCTTGTAGTTCATTACTATATGGTTTATTTGGTGGAAGATTATATGTTCATATCCAATATGCTATTTGATACCCCTCTGATCATGAGAATGTTTATCATTTGTGAGTAGTTACCTTTGTTCTTGAGGTCACGGGAGAAATCATGTTGCAAGTAATCATGTGAATTTGATATGTGTTTGATATTTTGATAGTATGTATGTTGTGATTCCCTTAGTGGTGTCATGTGAACGTCGACTACATGACACTTCGCCATGTTGGGCCTAAGGGAATGCATTGTGGAGTAGCAATTAGATGATGGGTTGCGAGAGCGGCAGAAGCTTAAACCCCAGTTTATGCGCTACTCCGTAAGGGACCGATTGGATCCAAAAGTTTAATGCTATGGTTAGAATTTATTCTTAATACTTTTCTCATAGTTGCGGATGCTTGCAGGAGGGTTAATCATAATTAGGAGGTTTGTTCAAGTAAGAATAGCACCTAAGCACCAGTCTACCCACATATCAAATTGTCAGAGTACCAAACACGAATTAAACCAACATGATGAAAGTGACTAGATGAAATTCCCATGTACCCTCAAGAATGCTTTTCTTATCATAAGAGACCGTTTTGGCCTGTCCTTTGCCTCAAAAGGATTGGGCTCCCTTGCTACAATTTTGTTACTACTATTGTTACTTGCTCGTTACAAATTATCTTGCTATCAAACTACTCTGCTACTTACAATTTCAGCACTTGCAGACATTACCTTACTAAAAACTACTTGTCATTTCCTTCTGCTCCTCCTTGGGTTTGACACTCTTACTTATCGAAAAGAGCTACAATTGATCCCCTATACTTGTGGGTCATCACAGATCAAGATGCAAATGTGGGAGTAACTGATAGAACAGATCAATATATAGATGAAAGCAATGTAAAAAATAGATAATTAAAAATAGATAGTGTAACAAAGATTTGATGCAAATATGAGAGTATCTGAATGAACAATACATCATATATTTACCCAATATAGGGGGAATCGGCTTCGACATCTATTGTGCACGTGGCACCGTACCTTTTATAAAAATGTAGCAACATACACTATATGTTCACAAATTTAGGCCATGCCGACCGTGGTAGGTTGAGATTGAACATACCGACCACTCCCTCAAGTCATCCGGAATGGTGAGATAGAACTTCATTTCCGACTAGCCGCGACCACAATTTCATGATTTGTGCTCGCACTGTGGACACATGAATGAACACCCACGAATCAGCTAGAATGAATTCTCGCCAATTTCTGCCAGTTGATTAACAGCGATGGACGTACTGCGATAAGAGATGCGTGAATATTTCGCTAAGTTGATTACATTCTCCATGAGAAAAAAAAACCCGGCCCAATCCTGCAGAAAACCCCAATCGACCAGGGTCTAGAATGTCGGTGCAAATAGTCGGCGCAAAGCGGTAGGGGTGATATCCTGTGCCGTTTGGAGCACGACCTCCGCCCGCTGACAATAGCCGTCGAGCTTAGGGTGGCCCCTGCGATAGAAGTCAATGAGGTGCAGAGTTGCGGTGGAGTCTGCGGCGAGAGGGTGGGGACAAAGTGGGCGAGGGGTTTCTTTTTCCTTTTGCATGTGTGGGTGAACATACACGGTTCGCAGTGGCGACGAAGATGAATCATGTGCGATAGTAAATCACCGAGATTGAAGGGGAATCCAAACTTCCTTTTTCCTTTATCCATGAGTTTTTTTCTAAGATGAACATAAACCCTGCAAATCACCGTGTTCAAATTTGGCAGTTTTCCAGGTGCATTTTCAATATTTAGGGGATTATGTGCATTTTCTAGGCATTAATGCACATAATTCAAATTCAAACAATTGGTGCTTAAAAAGTTGCACAAGAATGGTCTGGAAAACCATGATCGTGCTATTTAGTAAATTCTCATGCCTTTTACAAGGAATGTGAAGATATTTCAAGGAAATGTGTCACAATAGTCACCCATAAACGCGTCATTTACTGGGTTAACAACTATACAAAAATGAAATACATGCTTGGAAAACATGACGCCTGGTGTGGTGCCATGTATGGCCTCACCATGCCCTAGTAAAAATTTGAGAATGTTTGCCTTATGTCGTCATGCACGCCATTCATAAACCGAACCATCACCGAGGAAATTTCATGGTCTCGAGGGGGAAATCAACAAGATTGAAGGGGACGGGAATCCAAATTTCCTTCCTAACTTGTCATTCAGTTTTTTCTACAATCAACGTACAACCTTGAATACGACGTGTTCAAATTTGGCATTTTTCTGGGCTCATTTACCATATTTGGGGATTATGTGCCTTTTCTAGGCATTAATCCACATAACTGAAATTCGAATAATCGGTGCATTAAAAGGTGCACAAGAATGGTCTGGAAAAACTATACTCGTGGTATTTAGGAAATTATCAAGCCTTTGACAAGGAATGGGAAGAGATTTCAAGGGAATGTGTGGCAATAGTCAACCATAAATGCGTCATTTATTGGGTTATCAACTATAGAAAAATGAAATGCGTGCCTGAAAAACATGACACCTGGCATGGTGCCATGGTATGGCCTCACCGTGCCCCGGTAAAAAGCTGAGAAGGTTTGATTTATGTCGTCATCCACGCCCTTCATAAATCGAACCATCACCAAGGAAGTTCCGTGCTTTTGATAGGGAAATCACCAAGATTGAAGGGGAATTCAAATTTCCGTCCTAGTTTGTCATTCAGTTTTTTTTCCAACAATCAAGATACCGCCTCAAATGCAACATGTTCAAATTTGACATTTTTTCAGGCTCGTTTACCATATTTAGGGGATTATTTGCATTTTCTAGCCATTAATGTAAATAATTCAAATTCTAACAATAGGTGCATGAAAAGGTGCACAAGAATGGTCTGGAAAACCATGCTCGTGCTATTTAGTACATTCTCATGTCTTTTACAAGGAGTGGGTAGATATTTCAAGGAAATGTGTGGCAATAGTCAACCATAAACGCATCGTTTACTGGGTTAACAACTATACAAAAATGAAATACATGCTTGGAAAACATGAGGGCTGGCATGGTGCCTTGGTATGGCCTCACTGCGCCCTTGAAATTTTTTGAGATTGTTTGCCTTATGTCGTCATGCGCGGCTTTCATAAATCAAACCATCACCAACAAAGTTTCATGGTTTCGAGGGGGAAATCACCGAGATTGAAGGGGATCCAAATTTCTTTTGTCCTTTGTCCATGAGTTTTTCCACGATGAACATACGCCCTGCAAATCACCTTATCAAATTTGGCTGTTTTCCAGGTTTATTTACCATATTTAGGGGATTATGTGCATTTTCTAGGCATTACTGCACATAATTCAAGTTCAAACAATCAGTGCATGAAAGGGTGCACAAGAATGGCCTGGAAAACCATGCATGTGGCATTTAGTAAATTCTCTTGCCTTTTACAAGGAATGTACAGATATGTCGACAAAATGTGTGCCAATAGTCAACTACAAATGTTTATTTATTGGGTTTTCAACTGTAGAAAAAATGAAATAAATGCTTGAAAAAATGACGCCTGGTATGGTGCCATGGTATGGCCTCACCATGCCCTGGTAAAAATTAGATAAGGTTTGGCTTATGTCGTCTTGCACGCCCTTCATAAATCGAACCATCACCGAGGAAGTTCCATGCTTTCGAGGGGGGAATCACCAAGATTGAAGGGGAATCCAAATTTTCTTTGTTCGCCCTGGAGTTTTTTCTACAAGGAACATACACCCTACAAATCACCGTGTTCAAATTTGGCATTTTTTCGGGCTCATTTACTATATTTAGGGGATTATGTGCATTTTCTAGGCATTTACCGCATATAAATCCAATCCACCTATAGCTACACGGGTGTGATGTGAGGGACGAGGATTGCCGTTCGATTGCTCTGCATCCTAAGGTGCACACACGCTCTCCGCGTGGCTAGGGTTTCGGCCAATCATAACGCAACACACAATGGGCTTAGCGCAAACTGTTTCTGGAGGTGACGGATATGAACCGTGTGCGATAATGAACGAGCAAAATTTTAAGGGAAGCCAAATTTCCTTTGTCGTTTGTTGTTGAGCTCTTAAAAACCACCGCACTATACAGCTGCCCAGCCCCTCTGTCCTACAGCTCCCTCCAAGTGTCGTTCATGGCACCGTGGCGCACAGTAACTGGTAAGGAAGCGATGGCATCCCGCCGCGCTGTGTTCCTAGCCTCCCGCGCCCGCACATTTGATAAGGAAGCGATGGCATCTCGCCGCGCCGATTTCATCGCAACAGGCGACCACACAGTTTCATGGGCGGACTTTGAGGCTGCCATGGACGAATGGGCGGTGGACCTAGAGGCGTCCAAAGCGGCACAGAAGGTGCGGAAAAGGCAAAAAGCAGTCAAGAAAAAAGAGTCTCGTCACCGCAATAAAGAAGAGGTCGCACGCCGTGCTGAGGAGAGCTTGGGGGAGATCGAAGCACGGTGGGCTGCCGCCTACAAGGCCGGGAAGGAGAATGCTGGCGTCTGGCTAGCATTCCCCGAAGGCAGCATGTGAGAAGTAGTTAGTGCGTGTGTCACCCATAGTCTTAGAGCAAATTAACAGTAGTACTTTAAGTTTGTACTATCTCTTATTAATGTACAACGTCGGTAAGCGCATCCTTTGAGGGCTTTGAGCATTGATTAATATGTGTTAACTAAAGTTTTGTAGCTGCACCCCGGGCCCAAATACTACCGAAACGTCCCCCCACAGCCACCAGAGGAGACTAGAGCTGCCCGCAGGTGGTTTTTAGTCCCACCTTGCCGCGCGAGTTCGCCGCACACCAGCTTAAATTGCCACGCCAATGGATGGCACCAAGCTTCTCTCTTGTTACACATGATCAAATCTGGCTACGTGAGCGAGGCAGGTTGACACTTGATTGCTCATCGGGTGTCACCTTGCCTCGTTCATGTATATTGAATAATCCTGATACAATGAATGAGATTTTTGAAATGAGGTGCATTTGGAGCTGCGGATACATATAAGAATTATTAGAAGATCACAGAACACATAGTTTCTATGGCATACCGGTGTCTGTTTTTTTTTGCGTTCATGACCCATAAGTCAGTTACCTGTGCGATGTTTCCTAATAAACCAGACGTACCATTGACCGAAAAAATCAACTACACGTGTACATTTTTTGGAGACGGGATCTGCCAATTTTCTCTTTTCTCGCACACGAGTATTTTATGCACTTCGTCTGTGTTGTGTGTTTCCCCCGCCGAAGTTTCATGTTTTGCAGCGAAATTTTCATTAGGCGCGCGATTTCCGAATTTATTCCTCCAACCACATTCCCACCCATCCAATTTCATCAGTAACCCCCCCCCCCCCCCGCCCCCCCGCCTCCCCCTACCGGCAGCTCAAACCGCCGTCTACGCAACCACAACTTCAACCACGTTTATGTTTTGCGCGGATCCACTCAGGTAACCCATTGATCTCTATCATGGTCTCGACCTCATTAATTAAATGGCTCCAAATCTCCACCGCCCCTACCTCCAAAGCATCGTCACGCAAGCCTAACCACATATCACATGGAGGTCGAGGAGCTGATGGCGGTCCCTGGCGCGATGGCCGCTGTCAAGGTTGTCAAAATCGCAATTCTGTTATATGATTCTTAGACTTTAGAATCCAAAGTAACCCCTCTGACTCTACGATTTTAGTTCTTAGAATCTATGTTTCTATGATCTTGATAGTGAAGATTCTATGATTTAAGATCCTACCATCGAAGCTCCGATCCGATTCCAAGTCGTGATTCTGACAACCTTGGCCGTTGTGTGTGTTGACCCTGAGGAACACCTTGCCTCTGCCCCCGCCGACATGGTGCGGGCTCTAGCCTAGCTGAAGTGCCCCAGCAACTACCCCCAGGACTTAACAGGTATGATCTGACCAGTTAAATCTTAGCAATACCACTTGCAATGGCTATGTTTTGCAGAGTTGATGTATTAAGCATGTTCGTGCCTTGTTTATTTTAGTAATGCATGATAACCCACAAGTATAGGGGATCGCAACAGTTTTTGATAAGTAAGAGTGTCGAACCCAACGAGGAGCTAAAGGCAAAACAAATATTCCCTCATGTTCTATCAATGTAGCGACCCGACCCGAATGGATCAAGTCTCTGTGCTTAGGTGTCATCCCTGGATCGGTATGCTGACACACACAGTACTCGAAGGATTTATAACAGAGGTAAATCACATGTATAAAGTAACGTAAATACTATTACCTCAATCCAAATAGCGGAAGAAACAAGGTTGTGGATTCCCATCAACACCAACAGCAAAGTTGAGTGTAGAAATCGTAACCGTAATGTATCACTTACTCGTCGTAAGATAATCCTGCAACATGAGACGTTGCAGCCCGAAACGGGTCAGTACATTGAATGTACTGGAAAATTCACACCATAGAGAATGATGAATAAAGACTATTACTACATGCATATTTGGCTGGTGGAAAAGCTCTATGGTTATAAGGTTTTTGCGTAAAGCCAATTTTTCCCTACTGCAAAGGAATAAATTTATTTAACTATCATGGTGGTTGTGAAACATCGAGAATGGTTGACAGCATTCCGATCCCAATTAAGTGAACAATTAAAACCCAACAACATTAATTAGAAGTAACATGATGAGATCAACAGGATAATCCAAGAACTAGATACTCAAGATGTCCATAACCGGGGACACGGCTAATCATGATTAGTTTATACACTCTGCAGAGGTTTGCACACTTTTCCCCACGTGACTCGATCGCCTCCGTTTGTTTTCTCGCACTACATGGTGTTTGAGAAACGGATGACCGAGACATAGTCTTTCAGAAGCGCTAGCACCTTACATGTTTGGTAGACCGTACCACCTACAACCCCTACATCTGCTAGTCCACCCCGTAAGAGTTCGCACAACTTAGTCAACTATGCCAGAGCCCATAGTAGCATGTGGCTGCACACGGAAGTTTCTAGCATGAAAGATCTTATGATCCCTTTGAGCCTGGGTGGCGGTCCGAAAAAAACAGGCAAGTCCTGATAGACATCAGGTGCCTCAATCCACCCAGATGTGTGTTTAAGTTGCCACCTTAGATAAACCATTAATTAACAATACTCACATCTGTCATGGATATCACTCACCCAATCCACGTCTACTAGCATAGCATGGCATAATAAGCGAACGTAGAAGTAACTCCCAAAGGTTTCATAATAATACAGGTAATAGGTACTACCTCATCTACGTCCCATCCCACAATTTAATTAGATCCTAATCATGCAATGTGAGAGGATTGATCTAATGCAATAAAACTGGGTTGTAGAAAAGGTATGATCAGAGTGTTAACTTGCCTGCAATGTTGATGAGGACGATTCGCACTCAAAATTCTTGATAGATCTACTCGTCACACTCCGGTCAATCTATCGTAAGCAAACAATAGTAACCACACAATAATTACTCATCTAATGCACAAGTAAAACTCGAACGAGAGAACGAACCAGAAAGTTCAACTTAAGAACTCCGGTTGCAAAGAAAGAACGAACCGAACAAACAACGGAAAACAAACGGCGGAAGAAAACAACTCGGTTCTAGCAAGTTGAAACTAGGTCAAATTTTACCATAGCAAAAACTTGTTCAAGTTGATTAGACGGAACAGCGGTTTCGAGACGAAACTCCAGGCGCTTGAATCACCTGATTCCGATAAACGGGCGAGAAGATAAACTAGAACGAAGATCGGATCTGAGATCGCGATCGCGAAATAAATCCGACGAAAAGAAAGAGACGAACGGTTAAATGAACGGGCGTCGTTAACCGGGAATAATCGATGATCACGTTCGTCGAGACGAACGGTCTGAAAGAAGAATGAAAACCGATCTAGGGTTTTCGGAAAAGAAACCGAAAAAGAAAACGGAAAACCGATCTAGGGTTTCGGAAAAGAAACCGAAACGAAGAGTCGGAGAGAAAAACCGGAAAAGAAAACCGGAACGGTTTCTTTTAAAAGAACCGAACCGCGGGGAAGAAAAAGAGAGGCGCGGGGCTACCTCCGGTGAGGCGGGGCGAATGGTGGCGACGACGGCGTGCTAGGGTGGCGTCGGCGGCGCTATAGGGGCGGTGGCGCAAGACGGCGGCGGCGCGGCTAAGGCGGCGGCGGCGTGGGCAAGGTGCGGCGGCGCGGGTGTGGGGTGGGGTGCGGTGGAGGGCTTGGGGTTTGATTTGATGGGTTTAGAGGGGGGGTGTTGGGGTATTTATATAGGTGAGGGGGGGGTTTACTTGGGGTAGGGGACAAGAAATAGAGAGGGAAAAGGAAAACGAAACAAAGGAAAGAGGGGGCTAGAACCGGCCTTGAGTCCTTCTGGGACTCGGCCTGGGTGAGGGGAGGCGGCGGCTGGTGCCTGGCGCCTGGCGCGCAGTGCTGCTGGGGGCGGCGGTTGGCTGGGCCTTTGGCCCGGCTGGCCTGCGGGAGTTCCTCTTTTTTTTAAACGGTTACGCGCGCAGAAAAACAAAAGAAAAGAAAACTAAACGGGCTCCAAAATTTCTAAAGTAAATTTTCCCCGACTCCTAAAAATGAGTCGAACAAAATGAACTTTTCTCCGGACCTAATATGCAATTTTTGAAAACGCGCATTTTTCCCTATCCAAATAAAAAGCAAACAAAACTCCGGCAAAACCAAAATTTGGTTTATTCATTAGATCTTCATTTTTCCTAACTTTTGGGAAAGTCATATTACTCCCTCTCTCATATTTTGATATCGGAAAAATAATTGAAGATGAAATAAATAAATCAAATGATCCTCTTTTCAAATTCGAGAAAACTCTCAAATATGAAAATAATGAAATCTCCAACTCTCTCCGAAGGTCCTTGAGTTGCGTGAAATTTCTAGGATCAACCAAAATGCAAGAAAATAAGATATGCATGACGATCTAATGTATAACATTCCAAATTGAAAATTTGGGATGTTACAAACCTACCACCCTTAAAAGGAATCTCGTCCTCGAGATTCGAAGAGGCTAGCAAGAAAAGGTTAGGGTTTGGGGGTCTCCTCAAAATTCATCGATCGTCTCCGGGGTCTGGGGTGCTACCACCCTCAGAAGCATGGTTACGGTTCTATCAAAACTCATATACTCCATCCTTATTCTTGGCAGTGTCGGTCTTCTTAGATCCTCGAGAAAATTCCTTCTCTGAGCTCTTCCGGTAGTGGCATAACCTTTTACTCAATTCTTCTGTCATTTCCTCTTAGTAAGGTTATTCCGAGATTGGGTCTTCTTAGCTGACGGGTCTAGCGCCAAAACTAAACAACTATCGATATCTCATGGTGGTCAACAATGTATGGTTTCTCCTGCAGGAAATGGGTCTTGGTTGATCCTCACCGTATAACCTACGGTTGGCACAACTGCGTGTACAAGGGAAAAATACTTATACCATTCTAAGGTTTAAACAAGGTTTAATATCACCATCTCTCTACTATAGGTAAGTCACTCAGATTTACCATCCCATATAGCAAGGCGAATAATAAGAGTAAGTCGGTATGGTGATCAATCCATCCTGCACCCAAATCATTACCATGTACACAGTTTAGCAAATCTCGCATACTAACACTTGGTCATTCCTCACAAGCATTGCAGAATTTCTCTTGTTGACGAACTAAGTTCGGATAATTCCATGGATTCTGCAAGCCAAACAAACATCTATCGTTCCTTCACAACTCTCCGGTTTTGCGTTACTCCTATAAGATCGTCTATCGATAAGGGCATATCCTCTTCCAGGGTTTTTCCTTCAACAAGAATGTGCTTGCTTCTTGGCAAGTCCTGGGGCCTGTGGGTTATGGCACATCTCATCACTTGCAAACCTTGAACTCTTCATCGGGCAACTGATCATTATTCCAACTTCTAACTTTCTAGTATTCTTAAATCCATCCAATTGTATTGTCTTCCTTCCTTCTATTGGCACCAAACCAAGACGTGAGTACTCAGACTTGTCATGGGGTTGCCATTGCTCCATATTACCAACATCATACCTCCTTTATATCCAATAGTACTTCATCTCTTCATCCTCGTGGGATATCCCTCATACCGAGATAAAACTTATACTTATGAAGTCCATATTCCACTTCATGGAACATCATTATCCTTTCCGCGGTCAAGCGTCCTTACAGGGGAATATTGGCCATCTTTGCATGGCACTTCTTCAACTGGGAAATGTGAAACACATCATGAACTCCTGACAGTCCTTCGGGTGACTCCAACTTGTTGGCCACTTCTCTCATATGCTCCAAAACTCGGTATGGCCCTACAAATCTCGGGGCTAACTTTACCTTAACTCCAATTCCTTTTACTCCTCGCAGAGGGAACACATGAAGACATGCTCTGTCTCCAATTTCATAGACTACCTCTTTGCGTTTTTTTTTGTCAGCATAACTCTTCTGCCTGGACTGAGCTACCTTCAGTCTATCTCGAATCAACTTAACATTCTCTTCTGACTCCTTGATCACATTTGGTCCAAACAACTGACAGTCTCCAACTTCAGCCCACATACTCTTGGGGCATCACACATATCGAGACAAAACTCGTATTCATTTTGTCCGAAATCCACTAAGTGGAGTATGCTTATCTTTTCCAGGGGTCAACGGTTCTTACAGGGTACTACCACCCTTAAAATGCTCCAATATTTTATAGGCCATATTTCTCATATCCTCAAAAATGGTCAACATCTTTCCTCATAGAGTAACTCATAAAATCCAAATCAGTACCAACACTTCTAACTTTATTTATTCTCAAATTATTACAATCTCCTGTTTTTCCATTACATGCCTCAACTCAACACCTCAATATAAAGGAAAATGTCCTCACTACTATGACTATATTTCTTCTGTTACAAACTCAACTACTTATCACAAGTCTCCTTCTCCTTCGGACAATCTCTGGCAAAGTGCCCTGCTTTATTACAACTAAAACATATTACTTCTGACAAGTATCGAGGTTTCCTTTTGGGGCATTTGTTGAGGTAGTGCCCTGACTCCTTGCACCCATAACAGGTGACATGACTCAGATCCTTCCTGGAATCCAATCTACTTCTCTTTCTGGACTTTTCCATTCCAATCAGGGCTTCTATTTCCTGTGGGTCATACTCTACTTCCTCAGCCGGGAATTCTACTAGATCCCCATTCATACAATTCTGGGAGATGTGTCCTTCTTCTCCACATGAATAGCAAGACTTGGTGTAGGGTTTAATTGGTTCTTCTTTGGGTGTGTCCTCCACCTCGTCCTTCATCGCAGGTTCTTTTAAAATTCCCATTAGGGCTCCTTTCATTGCTTTTTTTTCTGCTGGATGGTTCCTTGTACCATGGTGTAAATGTGACACTGTGCAGGGTAGTGGGTAGTCCCTTCACACAAGAAACAAGTGATCTGCCTAGTTGGGCATTCTTCAGCTGGGTGACTTCCTTCACAATTTGGGCATTCATCCTTGTGTTCTTTATGGGTGTGTCCGATTTCTCCACAAATCTTGCATGCACAAGGTTTCTTCATGTCCTTTCCATAAGGCTTCAACTTCTGGGACACAAACTGAGACTTTAGCAAAGTCAACTTAAATTCTTTCCAAGTGGTTACTCCTTCCCATCCATTGATGGTTTGGTACATCCTCCACCAAGTAGCAGCACCTCTTTCAAAGCATTGAAGAGCATGCTGGGCCATATCCTTTCTGACTATAGGGTTGTTCTCCATATGATCCTCCATGTTCTGAATCCATCGGTCTGTTTCCAATTGACTCATCGGTCCCGAAAATACAAGCTCATATCCATTCATCCTCTATTAGGTCCATGGGTTTTGGGGTGAGATAAGAGAGATCAAGAGAGAGGGATACACACAATACAAACAAAAGTTTTGAAAAGATAGATTTTTGTTGTGGCTGTCGAAAAATATCAATCAAACGACAGCTCACAATCGTCGCATCTAATGTAGGTATATAACAGGGGTTTGGTCTTCTAATGGTCAACGTTGCCAAACTCTTCAAGTCTTGTTCATGTCTCCAATGGCTTCTTCCGACCGTACTTGTCTTTCTCAAGTTCTTTTGCCAGATCATCTCTATTGACGCAAAGTCTATCGTGGCGTCCTTCAATATTTCTGGAGTTGCATTCCAAACTTCTAGGTTTCAACATCCTTGGCATGAACCATGGTCCTACTGTCCTTCAGTTCCTAACGAATCTCTGGTATCTCGAGGTTTTGCTCCTCCAGCTTAGCTACTCTCATCTTTTAGGGTCCTGAGTTCCTCATGAAATGCTTCCTTGTTTAATACGACTTCCTGGAGCTCCACCTTAAACTTCTTGATGTACTACTCCAGATCCTGGTGATACACCGGCTAAGGTTAAAACTTCATCTTACTAATAGGTGCTCCATCAGCCTTCTACCATTTAATCCTTCCATGCATATGCATGCTTAACTCAGCACGGTGACAATAGCATAAGCGGGCGATAACCTTATGGATAGCCGTGGTTGTTCTCTTGTCATTTCCATGAGCTATCTCTCCATAGTTGATATCTCCTGCCTTAGGGTTTCTTTGACAAAACTTCGAGTTCTCAACTCTACATGCTCCAGTCTTTCTCCAACATACCTTGATCTCGGGTATTGACAACTTCCATAGTCTGCCAAGTTCCATAAGGGTAGCAGTCCTAGGTCATACAAATCTGGGGATTCTTCAGAGCCTTCAAATTCTACTTGTCTTCGGTCTTCAGCCATTGTAGTTTCCATTATCATAATGTATGGTAAAATCCTCTTCATTCCGAATGGTCTCGGTTATCCGATATCTTGTACATCTTGGAGTGGTCTCATCAGTCGAATCTTTGTGTGGTCAAAAGGGGAAAAGGGATATGGTCTCACTAAAAGAATTTTTGAATAAGCTCAGAAGAGAAGAGAGGTAAAAGATTTTTTTGAAAGGGAAAGTTGTAGAGAAAAATCTTTGCTATGGGCTTGCCAGTTTCTAGGGTCACGTCCTACAGTCAACATGTGCTCTGATACCATCTTGTAGCGACCCGACCCGAATGGATCAAGTCTCTGTGCTTAGGTGTCATCCCTGGATCGGTATGCTGACACACACAGTACTCGAAGGATTTATAACAGAGGTAAATCACATGTATAAAGTAACGTAAATACTATTACCTCAATCCAAATAGCGGAAGCAACAAGGTTGTGGATTCCCATCAACACCAACGGCAAAGTTGAGTGTAGAAATCGTAACCCTAACGTATCACTTACTCGTCGTAAGAATCCTGCAACATGAGACGTTAGGATAATGACGAATAATAACTATCACTACATGCATATTTGGCTGGTGGAAAAGCTCTATGGTTATAATGTTTTTGCGAAAAGCCAATTTTTTTCCTACATCAAAGGAATATATTTTATTTAACTACAAAGTTGGTTGATAAATATTGAGAAGGTTCCTCCAACTCAATCCCAAAATATTAATCATTAGCCCAATCAAATTAATTAAATAAAGTGATGAGATCAACATGATAATCTAAGAACCAGATACTTAAGATAATCCTGCAACATGAGACGTTGCAGCCCGAAACGGGTCAGTACATTGAATGTACTGGCAAATTCACACCATAGAGAATGATGAATAAAGACTATTACTACATGCATATTTGGCTGGTGGAAAATCTCTATGGTTATAAGGTTTTTGCGTAAAGCCAATTTTTCCCTACTACAAAGGAATAAATTTATTTAACTATCATGGTGGTTGTGAAACATCGAGAATGGTTGACAGCATTCCGATCCCAATTAAGTGAACAATTAAAACCCAACAACATTAATTAGAAGTAACATGATGAGATCAACAGGATAATCCAAGAACTAGATACTCAAGATGTCCATAACCGGGGACACAGCTAATCATGATTAGTTTATACACTCTGCAGAGGTTTGCGCACTTTTCCCCACATGACTCGATCGCCTCCGTTTGTTTTCTCGCACTACATGGTGTTTGAGAAACAGATGACCGAGACATAGTCTTTCAGAAGCGCTAGCACCTTGCATGTTGGGTAGACTGTACCACCTACAACCCCTACATCTGCTAGTCCACCCCGTAAGAGTTCGCACAACTTAGTCAACTATGCCAGAGCCCATAGTAGCATGTGGCTGCACACGGAAGTTTCTAGCATGAAAGATCTTATGATCCCTTTGAGCCTGGGTGGCGGTCCGAAAAAAACAGGCAATTCCTGATAGACATCAGGTGCCTCAATCCACCCAGATGTGTGTTTAAGTTGCCACCTTAGATAAACCATTAATTAACAATACTCACATCTGTCATGGATATCACTCACCCAATCCACGTCTACTAGCATAGCATGGCATAATAAGCGAACGTAGAAGTAACTCCCAAAGGTTTCATAATAATACAGGTAATAGGTACTACCTCATCTACTTCCCATCCCACAATTTAATTAGATCCTAATCATGCAATGTGAGAGGATTGATCTAATGCAATAAAACTGGGTTGTAGAAAAGGTATGATCAAAATGTGAGAGGACGATTCGCACTCAAAATTCTTGATAGATCTACTCGTCACACTCTGGTCAATCTATCGTAAGCAAACAATAGTAACCACACAATAAGTACTCATCTAATGCACAAGTAAAACTCGAACGAGAGAACGAACCAGAAAGTTCAACTTAAGAACTCCAGTTGCAAAGAAAGAACGAACCGAACAAACGACGGAAAACAAACGGCGGAAGAAAACAACCCGGTTCTAGCAAGTTGAAACTAGGTCAAATTTTACCATAGCAAAAACTTGTTCAAGTGGATTAGACGGAACGGCGGTTTCGAGACGAAACTCCAGGCGCTTGAATCACCTGATTCCGATAAACGGGCGAGAAGATAAACTAGAACGAAGATCGGATCTGAGATCGCGATCGCGGAATAAATCCGACGAAAAGAAAGAGACGAACGGTTAAACGAACGGGCGTCGTTAACCGGGAATAATCGGTGATCACGTTCGTTGAGATGAACGGTCCGAAATAAGAACGAAAACCGATCTAGGGTTTTCGGAAAAGAAACCGAAAAGAAAACGGAAAACCGATCTAGGGTTTCGGAAAAGAAACCGAAACGAAGAGTCGGAGAGAAAAACCGGAAAAGAAAACCAGAACGGTTTCTTTTAAAAGAACCGAACCGCGGGGAAGAAAAAGAGAGGCGTGGGGCTATCTCCGGCGAGGCGGGGCGAACGGTGGCGACGGCGGCGTGCTAGGGTGGCGGCGGCGGCGCTATAGGGGCGGCGGCGCAAGATGGCGGCGGCGCGGCTAAGGCGGCGGAGGCGTGGGCAAGGTGCGGCAGCGCGGGTGTGGGGTGGGGTGCGGTGGAGGGCTTGGGGTTTGATTTGATGGGTTTAGAGGGGGGGTGTTGGGGTATTTATATAGGTGAGGGGGGGGGTTTACTTGGGGTAGGGGACAAGAAATAGAGAGGGAAAAGGAAAACGAAACAAAGGAAAGAGGGGGCTAGAACCGGCCTTGAGTCCTTCTGGGACTCGGCCTGGGCGAGGGGTGGCGGCGGCTGGCGCCTGGCGCCTGGCGGGCAGCTCTGCTGGGGGCGGCGGCTGGCTGGGCCTTTGGCCCGGCTGGCCTGCGGGAGTTCCTCTTTTTTTTAAACGGTTACGCGCGCAGAAAAACAAAAGAAAAGAAAACTAAACGGGCTCCAAAATTTCTAAAGTAAATTTTCCCCGACTCCTAAAAATGAGTCGAACAAAATGAACTTTTCTCCGGACCTAATATGCAATTTTCGAAAACGCGCATTTTTCCCTATCCAAATAAAAAGCAAACAAAACTCCGGCAAAACCAAAATTTGGTTTATTCATTAGATCTTCATTTTTCCTAACTTTTGGGAAAGTCATATTATTCCCTCTCTCATATTTTTATATCGGAAAAATAATTGAAGATGAAATAAATAAATCAAATGATCCTCTTTTCAAATTCGAGAAAACTCTCAAATATGAAAATAACGAAATCTCCAACTCTCTCCGAAGGTCCTTGAGTTGCGTGAAATTTCTAGGATCGACCAAAATGCAAGAAAATAAGATATGCATGACGATCTAATGTATAACATTCCAAATTGAAAATTTGGGATGTTACAATCAACCACCGATACAACTCTACGCATGCTTGACGTTCGCTTTACCTAGAACAAGTATGAAACTAGAAGTACTTTGTAGGTGTTGTTGGATAGGTTTGTAAGATAATAAAGATTATGTAAATAAAAAGTAGGGGCTGTTTAGATAAAGTCACAACTAAATTAGTTTTAGTAAAGAGCTTTTTGTTACGAGAAAGTTATTTGTCCCTAGGCAATCGATAACTAGACCGGTAATCATTATTGCCATTTTATATGAGGGAGAGGCATAAGCTAACATAATTTCTCTACGTGGATCATATGCACTTATGATTGGAACTCTATCAAGCATCCGCAACTACTAAAGATCATTAAGGTAAAACCCAACCATAGCATTAAAGCATCAAGTACTCTTTGTCCAATACGTAAATAACCTACTTACTCGGGTCTGTGCTTCTGTCACTCACGCCACCCACCATAAGCAAATCATGAACATATTGCAAACCCTACAGTGAGAATCCCTCATGCTTGCGCGACACGGAGAGCGCCATAGGACAACACCAATAATAAAACATGCAACTCAAAACCAATCACAATCATCAAATAACCCATAGGATAAAACAGATCTACTAAAACATCATAGGATAGCCATACATCATTGGGAAATAATATATAGCGTTGAGCACCATGTTTAAGTAGAGATTACATCGGGTAAAATATAGGTTGCACTTCTGCATAGAGGGGGGAAGTGTTGGTGATGATGGCGGTGAAGTTGTTGGTGAAGATTGCGGTGATGATGATGGCCGCCGGTGGCACTCCGGTGCCACCGGGAGCAAGGGGGAGAGAGCCCCCCTCCTTCTCTTCTTCCTTGACCTCCTCCCTGGATGGGAGAAGGGTTTCCCCTCTGTTCCTTGGTCTCCATGGCATGGGAGGGGCGAGAGCCCCTCTGAGATTGGATCTGTCTCTCTGTCTCTCTCTGTTTCTGCGTTCCTAGATTATGTCCTTTCACCGTTTCTTATATTCCCAGAGATCCATAAATCCAACTGGGCTGAAATTTTAACATGATCTCTACCCGGATATTAGCTTTCTTGCAGCGAAAGAAGGGCATGAACCGTCTTATGGGGTGGCCACAAGGGCCCAGGGCACGCCCCCTGCCTCACGGCCCCCTCGGGCATCGTCTCGCATTAATTTTTCTTCCTAAAAATAACATAAATTCCAAAAAAATCTCCGTCAGTTTTTATCCCGTTTGGGCTCCGTTTGATATGGATTTACTGCAAAACAAAAAACATGCAATAAACAGGAACTGGCACTGGGCACTAGATCAATATGTTAGTCCCAAAAATAGTATTGAAAGTTGCCAAAAGTATATGAAAGTTGTAGAATATTGGCATGGAACAATCAAATATTATAGATATGACGGAGACGTATCACTGCACACTATGTGATGTTCAAGTATTAACTGTCTAGCTCAATTTCACCAATACCAGCAACAAACTTACAATACAAGACTCATGATATCAGTAGATATGCTGCCCATTTGCTATTTTTGGTGGATTCTAACCCTGTTGTACTTAACATGCCTTTCCATGTACTTATGTTGAGCCATAATGGGTGATGCTGTTGTTGGCCATCGAGGTTAGCTGCATCCCATGTCTTACAGTATTTTACATCATTTGTGCAATTTCCGTTTGTCTTCTAACATTTAATTGCTTCTTGTAGGCACGCATGTCGGCGACACTGATCCACGCTTCGACCCGGAGGAAGAGCTCGCATTCGCTGCCACTGACTTTGCACTGGTACGCGTCTGTGCTATACAAACGGTTTTAACCCCTTCCCGCGACGGCATTTGGGACCATCGCCAAGTGAGTGTGTGCAATAGAGTGTCCTTCCCACACGACCCAGAAACCGTCGGGGATATGGAGCAGTGATCCAGAGGCCTTCCAAAATGTAATCGTGTGGTATCGGTGATTAAGCATTTCTAATGACGCAGTGAAACCATATGGTCTGTCATAATGAACCATTTTGGAAACAGTATGTAAAGCACACGGGCCAACATATGAACTGTGTGTGATTTGTGCCCCATCGCACACGAGTTTTCTGCGTAACCCGTCTGCCATGCTAGACTCCATCGCACACGTTTGCCCAAAATTACCGTCTGCGATAATGTTCAATCACAAATTGTTCAGGAGCCCCTTCACACACATACAAGTGCTGCAGACCATTTGTGTTTTGTTGGGTACCACCGACGGTTGCCGCAAGAGTGACATGTGCTTTTTGTTTGGGATCCCACACGTTTCTTGAAAAAATTACGACTGGGATTGTATTTTTCATTGGGCATGCTTTACTCCCAGTTCTCATGTGCGATAACGCGATATCACAAATGGTTCTGGAGACCCTACGCACATGTAGTAGTGCTGCAAATCGTTTGTGATCTGCTGTGTATCACCAACGGTTCTGCTACAATTGATGTATGCTTTCGGATGTGGATCATACACACTCATTTAGTTGAACCGTGTGCGGAGCAATTGCCAGGTTAAAACAAAAATATCCCATTTTGAATCGGCACGTAAAAAGAAAATTTGCCACAATATTCAATTGAACAAATAAACAAAAATATCCCATTTTGAATCGGCATGCAAAAAGCAAATACTCCACAATATTCAATTGAACAAATAGTGTCCACAGTGAGAACATTCATCAGATTTCGCAACAATTGCAATTGAACATATGGTAGCTAAATTCCAATGATTTGTCCACACATATATGCATTACATAATTAATCATAGTGTGTGGAATAAGAAACCTCATTAGATGGAAAACAATGGATCCAGGATTTGTATGTTTAGCGGCTAACTCTTACTCAATGTTTCAGGAGAAGGCATGCTGAAATCTTCATTATCACCTGTGGGATTGATGTAGTGATCCAGGAAGAAGTCACTGATAAATCTCTAAACCATCAGCAATTCACCAGTCGGGAGCGGTTCAGGGGTCCTCGGTTTTAAGATGAGTTGCAGTATTTTTAAGACTAGACTATCAGCAGATTTGCAGATGAAGATCATGTGTCTGCAAACATAGTATCCACAAAGGTTGGTCCCTGCTTCTTGCTGAGGACACTGAAATTTTTTGTACAAAATTAGTCATGTATTTGTCCTGTTAGGAACAACCTAACCGGTGTTAGTTGTATTATTTTTTGTTTGGACAAAATAGAAATAGCTTTATTTAGAAGCCTGAACATTTGACTAGCGTAAGGAAAGGTATTTGTAGGCTGTTGGATATTTTTTTTTGAAAATAACAGATTTCGGTGTGTTACCGGAGAAATGATCTCGTGCTGCAGAGGTAGTTCCCTCTTGAACAGGTTCCCTGTTTAGTTTTCCACAATGCGAGCACACTGCAAATGATGATGAAGTTTGACAACATCAATTATTGAACCAGATATGAATGCAAATTAATTTCGACATCATAATATTCAATACATATTGATGAATTACTGAAGATGCGTCAGATCCTGAGCGTTTGTTGACTCTCTGAGAGAATCAATGTAGTAAACTGTGTTCTTGTTTGGAAAAAATGAATACCAATATCCAATGATCGCTACATATTAAAAAAGCCAGGAACTTACAAATTATGTCAAAATCCAAAAGACAATAAGTGTATGCGTGGTTGTTTACTTAACCTACCGTTCATGATATGGCTAGAGAAATGGTTCTACATGGGACATGTTTCTGAAGAGACGGACGACCGTGGTAACGGCCCAGTCCCGTAGGTCCTTACCATGTATTGTTGTGCCATTTGCTAATTCAGGATCTATGAAATACACACCCTCCTTTTTTTTCTCTACGCATTCAATCCCCTAAGAGGAATAAAATGCAGTTAGCTCTTTATCATTTACAACCTTGTATGGAGAAGTTGATCATAGTTTGTTAAGTACTTACAAAATCAGGCATCTAACAAGAGTGGCATCGAGCACATTGAAGTTGAAGAAGAGATGTAACTCCTTGAAACACACATTGATGGAACCAGCATCGTGTCAGAAATGATCTCTATTGTAGTGGACTAGCAAACCATGAAGACCTGCTGACATTTGATCCATGCAATATTCATGTAACTCGCGGCAACTGGAGCTGCACTCATCAAAGTATTCGCCAACAAGAAATGGCTGGCCATGGACGTAATTGCGTGCTTCAAGTACGTCTGCTTTACTTTTAGCAAGCAACAAACGTAGTTCTTCATCATCCATGGCGTCAGAAATAATAGTACTCCCCGATTCGAACAAGCTGCTATTAATTTGGTTTTGGGCGATGAGTGCTTTAAATAAGAGGCGGTCGTTCTCTTTCCTCTTCACTCTCGTGCTGCGCTTCCTCATGGTCGTGGGTGTAGCCTTGTTGGCCACTTCCTTCTTGGTACTTGAAGCATTTCTGGCAGAATGTTTGGTTGCCTGCAAGGTAGACTACCGAACAGACGTGAAACTTGGATGGACTGCTTAGCAGACGGTTTATCTATGTCGGACCGCTGAGCTGGTGGTGCTGCTATGACGGACTGCTGGGCTGTTGGAGCAGAGGCATCGGACTGCTGACCATGCGTTGAAGCTATGTCGGGTTTCTGCGTAGGTGGTGCCAACTTGTTGTGCTGAGGAGGCCGGGCCAACGCGTTGGTTTGCTGAGTAGGAAGTGCTGACGCATTGGTATGCTGATCACGCGACTACGGACTGATGGACTGATGAGCAGTCGGTTCTGGACCTACAGACTGCTTAGCAGGCGATTCCAAAGCATCAGACTACTTAGCAGTCTGTTCCACCAGGTTGGTCTGCTAAGCATGTGCGGCAGCTGGGTCTCCCCTGCTGCTTTAGCGGCCGGCATCTGAACCGGTGGTGCATCCTCAGCAGTTGTAGGCCATGCCACTGGCTGCTTTGGGGCGGAGGATGACATGACCTATACACCACAAAGCTGGGCCGACAGATCACTAGTTGATGCATCAGCCCGTGAGAGCAACTGTGGTGAGGGGTGACAGTAGTTGCTCTTGGCGGGGCTTCAGGGATCTTATCGATGAACTTTATTTCCTTTAGTGGCCACTAGATGTGATGTAACAGTGTTTCTCCCAAAGTTCTTTGCTCATCGAAGTCTCCCAGGACATTCTTCGGGGCAAATTCATTGAATCCAGGCTTTACTTCAGTCACGTAGTAGTTCACACAGCCCGACTTCAATGGCACATTTTCCAAGAAGAGGCCATCTAATAAGAAGGGTGGACAAACACAGGTTGTTTCACATTTTAATGTACCTTCATAATGTGTAAGCATGCCCTTCAGTCTGTCTTTCATTCCAGATAGATCAGATATAGCATCATCACGAGCAGCTGCATTCTCAATGTCGTTGGGGTCAGCTGATACACAGCTACTCTTGTGTAGTGTTATTTTTGGAACTAACCTATTAACCCAAGGCCTAGTGCAAATTGCTGTTTTCCCCTATTTCGGTATTTTGCAGAAAAGGAATATCAAATGGAATCCAAACAGAATGAAACCTTCGGGAACGTTATTTTTGGAACAAACATGATTCAGAGGACTTAGAGTGCACTTCAAGAAACAAACGAGGAGTCCACGAGGCAGTGGGGCATGCCTACCCCCCTGGGCGCGCCCTTCCCCCTCATGGGCCCCTCGTGGCTCAACTGACCTACTTCTTCCACCTATATATACGCATATACCCTGAAAACATTCAGGAGCACCACGAAACCCTATTTCCACCGCCCCAACCTTCTATACCCAAGAGATCCCATCTTGGGGCCTTTTTGGGAGCTCCGCTCAAGGGGGCATCGATCACGGAGGGCCTCTACATCAACTCCATGGCCTCTCCGATGATGTGTGAGTTGTTTACTTCAGACCTTCGGGTCCATTTTTATTAGCTAGACGGCTTCTTCTCTCTCTTTGAATCTTAATACAAAGTTTTCCTCGATCTTCTTGGAGATCTATTCAATGTAACTCTTTTTGCGGTGTGTTTGTCGAGATCCGATGAATTGTGGGTTTGTGATCCAGTCTATCTATGAACAATATTTGATTCTTCTCTGAAATCTTTTATGCATGATTGGTTATCTTTGCAAGTCTCTTCGAATTATCAGTTTGGATTGGCCTACTAGATTGATCTTTCTTGCAATGGGAGAAGTGCTTAGCTTTGGGTTCAATCTTGCGGTGCTCTATCCCAGTGACAGAAAGGGAAACGACACATATTGTATTGTTTCCATCGAGGATAAAAATATGGGGTTTATATCATATTGCTTGAGTTTATCCCTCTACATCATGTCATCTTACCTAATGCGTTACTCTGTTCTTATGAGCATAATACCCTTGATGCATGCTGGATAGCGCTCGATGAGTGGAGAAATAGTAGTATATGCAGGCAGGAGTCGGTGTACATGTCACGGATGTGATGCCTATATACATGATGATGCCTAGATATTCTCATAATTATTCGCTTTTCTATCAATTGCTCGACAGTAATTTGTTCACCCACCGTAATACTTATGCTATCTTGCGAGAAGCCACTAGTGAAACCTATGGCCCCTGGGTCTATCTTTTATCAAATAAAGTTTCTAATCTATTTTATTTTGCAATCTTTACTTTTACTCTTTATCATAAAAATACCAAAAATATTATTTTATAATCTCTATCAGATCTCACTCTCGTAAGTGACCGTGAAGGGATTGACAACCCCTTTATCATGTTGGTTGCGAGGTTCTTATTTGTTTGTGTAGGTATGAGGGACTTGCATGTGGCCTCCTACTAGATTGATACCTTGGTTCTCAAAAAGTGAGGGAAATACTTATGCCACCTTGCTGCATCACCCTTTCCTCTTCAAGGGAAAACCAACGCAGTGCTCAAGAGGTAGCAAGAAGGATTTCTGGCGCCGTTGCCGGGGAGTCTACGCACAAGTCAAGAAATACCAAGCACCAATCAAAAACTCTTATCCCTCGCATTATATTATTTGCATTTGCCTCTCATTTTCCTCTCCCCCACTTCACCCTTGTTGTTTTATTCACCCTCTTTTTCGTTCCTCTTCTCTTCTCCAGTTCGCCTCTTTTTGCTTGTGTGTTGGATTGCTTGCTTGTCACGATGGCTCAATATAATATTCAATTGTGTGAATTTTCCAATACCAACAATAATGATTTTATTATCACTTCGATTGCTCCTCTTACCGATGCTGAATCTTGTGAAATTAATGCTGCTTTGCTGAATCTTGTCATGAAATATCCGTTTTCCGGCCTTCCTAGTGAAGATGCTGCTACCCATCTAAAAAACTTTGTTGATTTATGTGATATGCAAAATAAAAAACATGTGGATAGTGATATTGTTAAACTGAAGCTATTCCCATTGTCTCTTAGAGAACGTGCTAAAACTTGGTTTTCGTCTTTGCCTAAAAATAGTTTCGATTCATGGAATAAGTGCAAAGATGCTTTTATCTCTAAGTATTTCCCCCCACTAAGATCATGACTCTTAGGAATGGTATTATGAATTTTAAGCAACATGAGCATGAACATGTTGCACAAGCTTGGGAGAGAATGAAATTAATGATACGTAATTTCCCTACACATGGTCTGAATCTTTGGATGATTATACAAAAATTTTATGCTGGATTGAACTTTGCTTCTAGTAATCTTTTAGATTCGGCCGCGGTAGGCACTTTTATGGAAATCACTTTAGGAGAAGCTACTAAACTCCTAGATAATATTATGGTTAATTATTCTCAATGGCATACTGAAAGATCTACTAGTAAAAAGGTGCATGCTATAGAAGAAATCAATGTTTTGAGTGGAAAGATGGATGAGCTTAGGAAATTGTTTGCTAATAAGAGTGTCCCTTCTGATCCTAATTATATTCCTTTGTCTACTTTGATTGAGAATAATAATGAATCTATGGATGTGAATTTTGTTGGTAGGAACAATTTTGGTAATAACGCGTATAGCGGTAATTTTAATCCTAGGCCGTTTCCTAGTAATTCCTCTAATAACTATAGTAATTCCTACAACAATTCTTATGGAAATTATAAGAAGATGCCCTCTGATTTTGAATCTAATATTAAAGAATTTATTAGTTTGCAAAAGAGTTTCAATGCTTTGATTGAAGAAAAATTGTGTAAGATTGATGAGTTGGCTAGGAACGTGGATAGAATTTCTCTTGATGTTGATTCTTTGAAACTTAGATCTATTTAACCTAAGCATGATATCAATGAGTCTCTCAAAGCTATGAGAATTTCCATTGATGAGTGCAAAGAAAGAACCGCTAGGATGCATGCTAAAAAGATTGCTTTGTGAAAGCGTGTTCTTCTAGTTTCCATGATAATAATGATGAAGATCTAAAATTTATTGATTTGTCCCCTATTAAATCTTTGTTTTGCAATATGAATCTTGATAATGGTGGAACTGGAGATGATTCAACTTTAGTTAGAAGGCGTCCCAATGATTCGGTGTTTTTAGATCTTGATGCAAAAATTGATAAAAGTGGGATGGGAGAGGTCAAAACTTGAAATAGCAATGAACACACTATCTTGGATTTCAAGGAATTTAATTATGATAATTTTTGTTTAATAGATTCTATTTCCTTGTTGCAATCCGTGCTAAATTCTCCGCATGCTTATAGTCAAAATAAAGCTTTTACTAAACATATCGTTGATGCTTTAATGCAATCTTATGAAGAAGAGCTTGAATTGGAAGTTTCTATCCCAAGAAACTTTATGATGAGTGGGAACCTACTATTAAAATGAAATTAAAGATCATGAATGCTATGCTTTATTTGATTTGGGTGCTAGTATTTCCATAATTCCTAAAACTTTGTGTGATTTGCTAGGTTTCCGTGAATTTGATGATTGTTCTTTAAACTTGCATCTTGCGGATTCCACCATTAAGAAACTTATGGGAAGAATTAATGATGTTATTATTGTTGAAAATAGGAATTATGTGCCCATAGATTTCATTGTTCTTGATATAGATTGCTCTTGGTAGACCTTTCCTTAGAACGATTGGTTGAATTATAGATATGAAAGAAGGGAATATTAGATTCCAATTTCCCTTAAGGAAGGGCATGGAACACTTTCCTAGAAATAAAATTAAATTAACTTATGAATCTATTATGAGGGCACTTATGGATTTCATACCAAAGATAATAATACCTAGATCTATCCTTGCTTTTATGCCTAGCTAGGGGCGTTAAACGATAGCGCTTGTTGGGAGGCAACCTAATTTTATTTTTGTTCTCTGCTTTTTGGTTCTGTTTAGTAATAAATAATTCATCTAGCCTCTTCTTATATGTGGTTTTATGCTATTAATTAGTGTTTGTGCCAAGGAGAACCTTTGGGAAGACTTGGGGAAAGTCTTTGCAATCTTGCTGTAAAAAACAGAAACTTTAGCGCTCACGAGATTTGCTGCAATTTTTTACTGGAGAGTTCTATTTAGTTAATTCTTTTTGCATATGATTAATAGGTAAATTACTCACGGCCAGAAATTTATTTTAGAATTTTTGGTGTTCATAAGTATTCGAAACCTACAGATTACTACAGACTATTATGTTTTTGACAGATTCTGTTTTTCGTGTGGTGTTTGCTTATTTTGATGAATCTATGGTTAGTAATAGAATTTATGAACCATAAAAAAGTTGCAATACAGTAGGTTTAACACCAATATAAATAAAGAATGAGTTAATTATAGCAGCTTGAAGTGGTGGTTTGTTTTCTTTTACTAACGGAGCTCACGAGATTTTCTTTTAAGTTTTGTGTTGTGAAGGTTTCAAGTTTTGGGTAAAGATTTGATGGATTATGGAACAAGGAGAGGCAAGAGCCTAATCTTGGGGATGCTCAAGGCACCCCAAGGTAAAATCCAAGGACAACCAAAAGCCTAAGCTTGGGGATGCCCCGGAAGGCACCCCAGAAGGCATCCCCTCTTTCGTCTTCGTCCATCAGTAACTTTACTTGGAGCTGCAGACTAAGGCATAGCCTAGTGGTTGGAAGGGGCTGATGCCTTCCCACCCACCCAGGTTCAAGGCATGGTACTTGCAATTTGGGTTTGTTGCACCAACTATACTGTAGGGGGTTCCCTTACAGTCTTTCTGTCTAAAAAAAACTACTTGGAGCTATATTTTTATTCACCACATGATATGTGTTTTGCTTGGAGTGTCTTGTATGATTTGAGGCTTTTATTTTTAGTTTACCACAAACATCCTTGCTGTACACGCCTTTTGGGAGAGACATACATGAATCAGAATTTATTAGAATACTCTATGTGCTTCACTTATACCTTTTGAGATAGATAATTTTGCTCTAGTGCTTCGCTTATATAATTTAGAGCACGGTGGTGGTTTTATTTTATAGAAATTATTGATCTCTTATGCTTCACTTCTATTATTTTGAGATTCCCTTAGAACAACATGGTAATTTGCTTCGGTTATGAATTTAGTCCTAATATGATAGGCATCCAAGATCGGTATAATAAAAACTTTCATAAAAAGTGCATTGAGTACTAGGAGAAGTTTGATACTTGATAATAGTTTTGAGATATAAAGGTGGTAATATTAGTGTGTGATAGTTGAGTTGAAGTTTGCAAGTCCCGTAGCATGCACGTATGGTGACCATTGTGTAACAAATTTGAAGTATGAGGTGTTATTTGATTGTCTTCCTTATGAGTGGTGGTCAGGGACGAGCGATGGTCTTTTCCTACCAATCTATCCCCCGAGGAGCATGCGTGTAATGCTTGGTTTTTGATTACTTGTAGATTTTTGCAATAAGTGTGTGAGTTCTTTATGACTAATGTTAAGTCCATGGATTATACGCACTCTCACCCTTCCATCATTGCTAGCCTCTTCGGTACCGTGCATTGCCCTTTCTCACCTTGAGAATTGGTGCAAACTTCGCCGGTGCATCCAAACCCCGTGATATGATACACTCTGTCATACATAAACCTCCTTATATCTCCCTCAAAACATCCAACATACCTACCTATTATGGCATTTCCATAGCCATTCCGAGATATATTGCCATGCAACTTTCCACCGTTCCATTTATCATGACACACATCATCATTGTCATATTGCCTTGCATGATCATGTAGTTGACATCGTATTTGTATCAAAGCCACCGATTCATAATTTTCCATACATGTCACTCTTGATTCATTACCCTTCTCGGTACACCGCCGGAGGCATTCATATAGAGTCATACTTTGTTCTAGTATCGGGTTGTAATCATTGAGTTGTAAATAAATAGAAGTGTGATGATCATCATTAATAGAGCATTGCCCCAAATAAAAAAGAGAAAGGCCAAATAAAAAAACGAAGGCCCAAATATATATATATATATATATATATATAAAGGGGCAATGCTACTATCCTTTTTCCACACTTGTGCTTCAAAGTATAACCGTGATCTTTATGATAGAGAGTCTCTTGTTTTGTCACTTTCATTACTAGTGGGAATTTTTCATTATAGAAATTGGCTTGTATATTCCAACAATGGGCTTCCTCAAATGCCCTAGGTCTTCGTGAGCAAGCAAGTTGGATGCACACCCCACTTAGTTTCTTTTGTTGAGATTTCATACATTTATAGATCTAGTGCATCCGTTGCATGGAAATCCCTACTCCTTGCATTGACATCAATTGATAGGCATCTCCCTAGACCATTGATTAGCTGTGTCGATGTGAGACTTTCTCCTTTTTTGTCTTCTCCACATAACCCCCATCATCATATTCTATTCCACCCATAGTGCTACATCCATGGCTCGTGCTCATGTATTGCGTGAAAGTTGAAAAAAGCTTGAGATTACTAAAGTGTGAAACAATTGCTTGGCTTGTCATCGGGGTTGTGCATGATGAGAGCATTCTTGTGTGACTAAAATGGAGCATGACCAAACTATATGATTTTGTAGGGATGAACATTCTTTGGTCAAGTTATTTTGAGAAGACATAATTGCTTAGTTAGTATGTTTGAAGTATTATTATTTTTTGTCAATATTAAAATTTTGTCTTGAATCTTTCGGAACTGAATATTCATGTCACAATAAAGAGAATTACATTGAGAATTATGTTAGGTAGCATTCCACATAAAAAATTCTGTTTTTTCATTTACCTACTCGAGGACGAGCAGGAATTAAGCTTGGGGATTCCTGATTCATCTCCAACGTATCTATAATTTTTTATTGTTCTATGCTATTATATTATATGTTTTGGATATTAATTGGATTTATTTTACACTTTTTTATTATTTTTTGGGACTAACCTATTAACCCAAGGCCCAGTGCAAATTGCTGTTTTTTTGCCTATTTCAGTGTTTCGCAGAAAAGGAATATCAAACGGAATCCAAACGGAATGAAACCTTCGGGAACATGATTTTTGGAAAAAACGACGAGTCCACGAGGCGGGGGCATGCCTACCCCCTGGGTGTGCCCTCCCCCCTCATGGCTCAACCGACCTACTTCTTCCTCCCATATATGCTCATATACCCTGAAAACATCCAGGAGCACCACGAAACCCTATTTGCACTGCTGCAACCTTCTGTACCCATGAGATCCCATCTTGAGGCCTTTTATGGAGCTCCGCCAGAGGGGGCATCGATCACGGAGGGCCTCTACATCAACTCCATGGCCTCTCCGATGATGTGTGAGTAGTTTGCTTCAGACCTTGGGGTCCATAGATATTAGCTAGATGGCTTCTTCTCTCTCTTTGAATGTCAATACAAAGTTCTCCTCGCTCTTCTTGGAGATCTATTCGATGTAACTCTTTTTGCGGTGTGTTTGTCGAGATCTGATGAATTGTGGGTTTATGATCAAGTCTATCTATGAACAATATTTGATTCTTCTCTGAAATCTTTTATGCATGATTGGTTATCTTTGCAAGTCTCATCGAATTATCAGTTTGGTTTTGCCTACTAGATTGATCTTTCTTGCAATGGGAGAAGTGCTTAGCTTTGGGTTCAATCTTGCGGTGCTCTATCCTAGTGATAGAAAGGGAAACGACACGTATTGTATTGTTGCCATCGAGGTTAAAAAGATGGGGTTTATATCATATTGCTTGAGTTTATCCCTCTACATCATGTCATCTTACCTAATGCGTTACTCTGTTCTTATGAACTTAATACTCTAGATGCATGCTGGATGGCGGTCGATGTGTGGAGTAATAGTAGTAGATTCAGGCAGGAGTCGGTCTAATTGTCATGGACGTGATGCCTATATACATGATCATGACTTGATATTATCATAATTATTCGCTTTTCTATCAATTGCTCAACAGTAATTTGTTCACCCACCATAATACTTATGCTATCTTGAGAGAAGCCACTAGTGAAACCTATGGCCCCCGTGTCTATCTTTTGTCATATAGAGTTTCCAATCTATTTTATTTTGCAATCTTTACTTTTACTCTTTATCATAAAAATAGAAAAAATATTATTTTATCATCTCTATCAGATCTCACTCTCGTAAGTGACCGTGAAGGGATTAACAACCCCTTTATCGCGTTGGTTGCGAGGTTCTTATTTGTTTGTGTAGGTACGAGGGACTTGCATGTGGCCTCCTACTGGATTGATACCTTGGTTGTCAAAAACTGAGCGAAATACTTACGCTACTCCGCTGCATCACCCTTTCCTCTTCAAGGGAAAACCAACGCGGCGCTCAAGAGGTAGCATCCAACCACACCCATACGGTGGGGGTGTATGTTCTTCTTCTGAAGTTCCGATTGCTTGAAATCTTCTCAGCAAACTTTTTAGTTTCCCTGACCCTTTTGAATTTTGTCTGGTCTACCTTTATAATCTGCGGGTATACGGGGATTGTGTCCTTGCCTTCACTCATGTACATCTTGTACATCACGTGCTTCCAGTTTCTCCAAGCATCCCTAGCCTTCTTCAGTGTAGTGTGTTCAACCAGCATTCTCCACTACTCTGGAACATTGAAGTTATCCATGATCTCCCGGACTATCCTTCGTCATGTTTCTGTGTCAGCCTTCCGAAACCCCGGAAGATTAATGTTGAGCCCTTCCCTGCCAACAAATCCACACACACTCCTGAACCTCATCCGTGCTTTATCTGGTTTACTTGGAGCCTAAGACTTTAAATCAATCTCGGTTACTTCATATACACCTTTAGGCTAGTGTGTGGGCTTTCTTGGAGCGTTCCTCCGTGTCCTGACCTGAAGGGTAATTATTGAAGCTCTATCCCGTTCAAGACTACTTGATCCCTCACAATCAGCTGAAGACCTATGGTTGTACGACTTAGATGAAGATACATGGCCTGAAGCATGAGTGTTGTCGCTGCAACTCAGCATCTACAGAGAGCACATGCGAAACTCAGGAAAGGACGATAAGCATAAAACTAACAACTTGGTATCAAGCTTTCTAAACATGACATGCAATAATTTAGAAAATGTATGGCTAATTTGTTAAGTTTGTGTGACTTGGGCGCCCGCGATCTGTAAATGGGCAGTAACATATTGGAACAAATACAGTTTATATGTAGTAAGGTAGGTAGATAATGAACATATATATGGTCTTCGTTATTTTATAGCCAATTTGGGAACATACAGAACGAAATTGGAAGAGGGATTGCGGGGAAATATGCCTCACCGTGATGGAGAGCAGTAACTAGCAGGCTTCTTAATGCAAACCCAGCTAGACCACAGGAGAGGCGAGGGTGGCTGGCGAGCAAACGAAGATGGCGAGGTGCGGGCCGCCACGTCTTGGGAACGACAGTGGCGGTAGGCTTGACGCCGAATAGCGTGCACACAGCCGGGGTGAGCACGACAGTGCGTGAGAGGGTTATGTTGTTGATCTGTGGGAGGGGGAGCTGGCGAAGGAGATTGGGTGGACTAGTTGAGTGAAACACAGGCAGACGGTGGGCGGTGTTGGGGACTCCTGGTCTTGGCGACCTAGGTAAAAAGGGTGAAAATATCCTCGGTCGTTGAGGGATTCCTGGATTAGGGGGTCCTCGGACAGGCGGACTATATACTTTGGCCAGACTGTTGGTCTATGAAGGTACAAGATTGAAGGCTTCGTCCCGTGTCCGGGCGGGACTCTCCTTTGCGTGGAAGGCAAGCTTGGCAATTTGGATATGTAGGTCTCCTTCTATGTAACCGACTCTGTACAACCCTAGCCCCCTCCGGTGTCTATATAAACCAGAGGGTTTAGTCCGTAGGACAAGAACAATCAGAATCATAGGCTAGCTTCTAGGGTTAGGCCTCTACGATCTCGTGGTAGATCAACTCTTGTAATACTCATATCATCAAGATCAATCAAGCAGGAAGTAGGGTATTACCTCCATCAAGAGGGCCCGAACCTAGGTAAACATTGTGTCCCCCGCCTCCTGTTACCATCAGCCTCAGACACACAGTTCGGGAGCCCCTACCCAAGATCCGCTGGTTTTGACACCGACATTGGTGCTTTCATTGAGAATTCCACTGTGTCATCACGATAAAGGCTTGATGGCTCCTTCGATCATCGGCAACGACGCGATCCGGGGTGAGGTTTTTCTCCCCGGACAGATCTTCGTATTCGCTGGCTTCGTACTGCGGGCCAACTCGCTTGGCCATATGAAGCAGATCGAGAGCTACGCTCCTGGCCATTAGGTTAGGTTTGGAAGCTTGAACTATACTGCCAACATCCGTGGAGTCTTGATCTTCGACGGATTCGAGCCCATGTCAGGTGCGCCGCACAGTCACGACGAGCATGACTTAGCCCTACCGTCGGACGGTGCTCGGGATATCACACCTGCGGCTACTCCGGCCCTCAATCCGGAGCAGATCGTGTCATCTGAGGACGGGTGGATGGACCCCGCCTCGGAGGCCGCACACTCAGCGGCGATAAAGCCGAACGCTGACTTCACCTCCTATGAGACCTGTGTCATCGGACCCTTGGATTCGTCCCCGGCCACAGGCTCCGAACCACTTGCATCCATGCCTATCGAATCTGATTAGGCACCGATCATGGAGTTTACCTCCGTGGATATCATTCAGCACTCGCCCTTGGGCGACGTGCTAAATTCATTGATGTCTCTCTCCTTGTCAGGAGACCCTTGGACGAACTATGTCCAGCTTGAGTGGGAAGAGGATGACAAAATTCGTTCCCCACCCACCACCCACTTAATAGCAACTGTCGACGACTTAACCGACATGCTTGATTTCGGCTCCGAAGACATCGACGGTATGGACGACGATGCAGGAGAAGAACGGGAACCACCGCCAACAGGGCGCTGGACAGCCACCTCATCATATGATATATATGGTGGACACCCCCAAATAAAGCGATGGCCATAAGGCAACAGAGGATAATCCCCTCGAGAAGCAATCTAAGCACTGGCGTCATCGGCGCTGCTCTAAGCCCCGCTGTCGGTGTCAAAACCGGCGGATCTCGGGTAGGGGGTCCCGAACTGTGTGTCTAGGATCAATGATAACAGGAGGCAGGGGACACGATGTTTTACCCAGGTTCAGGCCCTCTTGATGGAGGTAATACCCTATGTCCTGCTTGATTGTTCTTGATAATATGAGTAGTACAAGAGTTGATCTACCACGAGATCAGAGAGGCTAAACCCTAGAAGCTAGCCTATGGTATGCTTGTTGTATATGATCTATCGACTAGCCTATCCTCGGTTTATATAATGCTCCAAAGGCCTAGGATAACAAGAGTCCTAGCCGAATACGCCGGTGGGGAGGAGTCCTTGTCTTGATCGCCAAGTCTTTGTGGAATCTTCCATGTATGCGGCAGCTGTCCGAACTGGCCCATGAGTATACGGCCATGGGGATCCTCGGCCCAATCTAACAGATCGGGAGATGATGTGGTGAGTACCCCCTAGTCCAAGACACCGTCGCCCGCCATAGCAAATGTAGCGATACCGGCACAAGAGACAATAACGGTGCGGATAGTGCCAAAGACAAAGACAATCCCCTCCAGCCAGGCTTCGAGCGGGAGGATGGGCAAGCTATCCCTAAGGAATAGGCGGCAGACGGAGAATTAGAGGACAACAATTACATGCCCCTCTCCGAAGACCAGGTGAGACTCGGCGACGAAGAATTCATCGTGCCTAAGGATCCCATCGAGCAGGAGCGATTCAAGCGCCGGCTTATAGCCACAGCAAAAAGCCTGAAGAAAAAGCAGCAACAACTTCAAGCTGATCAAGATCTTCTAGCGGATAGATGGACAGAGGTCCTGGCAGCCGAGGAATACGAACTTGAGCGCCCAACCAAAAGTTACCCAAAGTGCAGGTTGCTACCCCAACTCGAGGAGGAAGCATTAAAGCCTATGCTACCAGTGTATGATGCGAGAGACCGGCGACCTTGTGGCCGAGACAAAGTGGCATATCAGCCCGAAGTCTAGCCCGCACCCCGTCGCCAGTCAAACAGAACACCAAGGCCCAGGGCTACATGCAGGACCTGCAAGACGTATTGGAAAACAAAGAAGGACATACAAGATCGATCTACGGATCATGGGGGCGCGCCCCAAGGCGTGACGACGACCGTCACGCCGGATATACTAAAAGCAAATCCGGCCGGGATGAATATAGCAGACAAGACTCATATGATCTGCGTCGTGATATAGCCCGGCATGGAGGCGCCACACACCGCCTATGCTTCACCGACGAAGTAATGGATCACGAATGCCCAGAAGGGTTTAAACCCGTGAACATTGAATCATATGAAGGTACAACAGACCCCGCGGTATGGATTGAAGATTTCCTCCTCCACATCCACATGGCCTGCGGTGATGATCTACATGCCATCAAGTACCTCCCACTAAAACTCAAAGGGCCGGCTCGGCAATGGCTGAATAGCCTGCCGGCAAACTCCATTGGCAGTTGGGAGAACTTGGAAGATGCATTCCTTGACAACTTCCAGGGCACTTATGTGCGACCACCGGATGCTGATGACTTGAGTCACATAACCCAACAGCCCGGGGAGTCAGCCAGGAAATTCTGGACTCAGTTCCTAACTAAAAAGAACCAAATTGTCGACTGTCCCGATGCCGAGGCCTTATCGGCATTTAAGCATAACATCCGCGACGAGTGGCTCGCCCGACACCTCAGCCAAGAGAAGCCGAAGTCCATGGCAGCCCTCACATCACTCATGACCCACTTTTGTGCGGGCGAGGATAGCAGGCTGGCTCGTAGCAACAACACATCAAGAAATCCTGGCAATTCAGATGCCAGATATAGCAGCGGCAAGCCACGTCGCAACAGACACAAGCGCCGCAACAACAGCGACAATGCCGAAGATACGACAGTCAATGCCCGATTTAGTGGCTCCAAATCTGGTCAACGGAAAAAGCCGTTCAAAAGAAGCAATCTGGGCCCATCTAGTTTGGACTGCATACTCGATCGCTCGTGTCAAATTCACGGCACCCCCGATAAACCAGCCAACCACACCAACAGAGAATGTTGGGTGTTCAAATAGGCCGGCAAGTTGAATGCCGAAAACAAGGAAAAGGGGCTGCATAGAGACGACGAGGAGGAGCTCCGGCTGCCGAACACAGGAGGATAGAAGAAATTTCCTCCCCAAGTGAAAATGGTGAACGTGATATTGCAACCCATATTCCCAAGCGGGAACAGAAGCGTGCACTAAGGGACATCTATGCGATGGAGCCAGTCGCCCAAAAGTTCAACCCATGGTCTTCTTGTCTGATCACTTTCGATCGCAGGGACCACCCTACCAGTATCCGTCATGGCGGTTCTGCCGCATTGGTCCTTGACCCCATCATTGACGGATTTCACCTCACTCGAGTCCTTATGGACGGTGACAGCAGCCTGAACCTGCTCTATCAGGATACAGTGCGCAAAATGGGTATCAACCCCTCAAGGATCAAACCCACAAAAACCACCTTTAAAGGTGTCATACCAGGTGTAGAGGCCTGTTGCACGGGCTCAATCACACTGGAAGTGGTCTTCGGATCTCCAGACAACTTCTGAAGAGAGGAGTTGATCTACGATATCGTCCCCTTCCGCAGTGGCTATCACGCACTGCTCAGACAAACCGCACTTGCCAGATTTAATGCGGTACCGCATTATGCATACCTCAACCTCAAAATGCCAGGACCTCGCGGGGTTATAACAGTTAATGGAAACACAAAATGCTCGCTTCGTACGGAGGAGCACACTACGGCCCTCACAGCAGAAGTACAAAGCAGCCTTCTGAGGCAAACCGCCAAATTGGCGATAAAGCCCCCAGACACCTTCAAGCGAGTCCGGAGTACCCTGCAACAAGATTGCCTGGCACGTTCAGAGCTCGCCTAGCAATTCAGCCTCCGTCCTAGTCCCAGTCAAGCGGCAAAATTTGTGCCGCGCGTACATAATTACGCACTCAAGATACCATGGGCATAGGCGGAGGCATGGCTATGGCACGGCTATGGCACGGCCCACAATGCGGCTCAACTGCCTCAGGACACGTATATCTTTACCATTTTATTCCTTTCAGCAGCGAATCCTACTTATTCACATAGACATATTCTGATTAGACTCCTGTGATTGTTATTTGATCCTCTATTCGGCCTTTCTTTGCGAACACCAAATAGAGCATCAGGGGCTACTATCTATGCTGTGATATTTTCAAATAATTTGATTACTTACATCCAAGCCTATTAGGAGGCTGGCACGGGCTTCGATCAATCTACTTTTGGCAGATCGGACCTTCTCGACCACCGCACTCATGATGGTGCGGTGCTCTTCGTCAATGGAAGCGCCGCGAAGCGCTTCCAGCAAGTTGCCTGATGCCTCTGGATGGACAAAGTCCATCGGCACAGACGGCTCGCCCCCCTTAGCGAGGGGTCGCCGACCGAATCCGGAACCACTGGAGGTTCGGCCGCAGTATCCGGCTGGGGGCCAAGCTTGCTGCGGCCCCCGTTATCAGAACACATGGGAGTCTTACCCCCCATGCACACGGCATTTGGGATGTCTTCTTGGGGCGCCTCCAGAAATATATCCCCTTGGTATGGTGCCCTCTGAGACAACACCTCGATGTCGTCTGTGGGCCGGGGGGAGGTGGCTGTCTGGAGTGAATCGATGTTCATCGCCAACTGGCCCAAAGACCCATCCGAAGAGGATACGTCGATGTGGGCTTTGGATGTACTGCACGATCATGTTTGACATGATAAGAAGCAATAAAACAAAACATACCAGAACTATTATAGTATCCGGATACTTACGACTTCGCCAGAGGCTTGTCCCTGGGCAACCACTCCTCGTCGCTGTAAGCGGCTATTGTGGAGTGGTCCGGTAGGAGGTTCCTTCCCTTCATTCCTCGTTTTCGTGGGAGGAGTGCGCCTCGGTGTTTTCGGATGATGAGTCCGATACAACCTTGCGTCGAAGACCTTTCCTGGTCCCCGCGGCCTTCTTCATGGCCTTCTTCTCCAGTGCTTCATAGGGTGCCGGAAGCAGCATCTCCGTTAAGAGAGCGTTTGCTGGATCTTTGGGCAGTGTGGTCGAATAATCTATCTGCTCCGCTGTCGCTACCCAGTCCTGTTAAAATAGCATGGAGGCTCAGATCCCTCACATGAATATACCGGGGAAAGTAACATCTTGTGAGATATAAAGAGCTTACCGGATTGGCAGGGCGCTTTGCGCTGAGTTTGCGATCCTCGGTAAGGGGAGGAGGTACCTCAGCGGCCCTGAACAGCACCTTCCAGACGTCTTTGTGTGTCATGTCAAAAAGCTCTCGCAGCATCTGGTGCTTGGCCGGGTCAAACTCCCTCATATTGAATGCCCGTCTTTGACACGGAAGGATCCGAGGGAAGAGCATGACCTAGACTACGTTAACAAGCTTGTTTTTCTTGCTTATCATATTTTTAACACACCTCTGGAGTCTGGTCAGCTCCACCGATGAACCCCAGGATAGGCCCTTCTCTTTCCAGGAGGTGAGCCGCATGGGGATGCCAGATCGAAATTCTGGGGCCGCCACCCAGTTGGCGTCACGCGGCTCGGTGATGTAGAACCACCCCGATTGCCACCCCTTCACGGTTTCCACATAGGATCCTTCAAGCCAGGTGACGTTGGGCATTTTGCCCACCCTGGCGCCTCTGTACTCCCTTGTTGGCCGACCACCACCTTCGGTTTCACGTTGAAGGTCTTCAGCCATAGGCCAAAGTGGGGCTTGATGTGGAGGAAGGCCTCGCACACGATGATAAACGCCGAGATGTTGAGGATTAAATTTGGGCCAGATAATGGAAGTCCAGCCCGTAGTAGAACATGAGCCCGCAGACAAATGTGTGGAGGGGAAATCCCAGTCCGCGGATGAAGTGGGTCAGGAATACAACCCTCTCATGGGGCTCTGGAGTAGGGACGATCTGCCCCGCGTCTGGGAGCCGGTGCGCGATGTCTGCCGCCAGGTATACGGCTTCTCGGAGTTTCGTGATGCCCTCCTCCATAACAGAGGAGACCATCCACTTGCCTCCCGCTCGGGACATGTTTGGAATGGTTTTGCGGAGAAGATGAGAACTTGGGCACTGGAGCTCGAGTGCGCGAGAATGGATGGTCAGGGGTAGAAGAAGGCGTGGCTGACAAAGAGGAATCCTTGTCCCTTTATAAATGCGATAGAAACGGTGCGCCTCCCCGCTTGCCCCATAAAATTGCATATTCCCCAAGCGCTGCCATTGATGGCGTGGTTGGGTTACCCATACCCGTATTGATGAGAATCCCGTGATAAGGGGATACGATCCCTGCTTTGACAAGACGTGCCAAGGAAACCGCCTCACAACATGTGCAGCAGCTGGTTGAGGAAAACGGTTTGAATAAAGATCGGGTCATGCCGTGATGTCACGTTATGAAAAGTTGTCAGCGGATTGGATTTGTGGAATATTGCACTCTATACGGTGGTATGTGGAATTTGTTTCACAGAGCGGACATGATCCTTGTGTTCAAAATCTTATATGGAGTATTCGGAGAAGGAACCCGCCTTGCAATGTCGAAGACAATCTGCGCGTCGGACTCATCGTCATTGAAGCCTGGTTCAGGGGCTATTGAGGGAGTCCTGGATTAGGGGGTCCTCAGACAGACGGACTATATAATTTGGCCGAACTGTTGGTCTATGATGGTACAAGAATGAAGGCTTCGTCCCGTGTCCAGGTGGGACTCTCCTTTGCGTGGAAGGCAAGCTTGGTGATTCGGATATGTAGATCTCCTTCTCTATAACCGACTCTGTGTAACCCTAGCCCCCTCCGGTGTCTATATAATCTGGAGGGTTTAGTCCGTAGGACAAGAACAATCAGAATCATAGGCTAGATTCTAGGGTTAGGCCTCTACGATCTCGTTGTAGATCAACTCTTGTAATACTCATATCATCAAGATCAATCAAGCAGGAAGTAGGGTATTACCTCCATCGAGAGGGCCCGAAACTGGGTAAACATTGTGTCCCCCACATCCTGTTGCCATCAGCCTTAGACGCACAGTTTGGGACCCCCTACCCGAGATCCGCCGGTTTTGACACCGACAGACGTCGCGTGCGGAAAGGCCTATGCAAGCGGTTGCCTCCAAGCGCTCGTGTGCACAAACATAATAATTTCGTTCGAAATGAAGACGTACTAGTTTTGAAATGAAGACGTGAGTTCAGCGTTTTGCCTCTAAATTTCCCACGTAAACCAATCACAATTTTACTGTAGGTTTGATTTGCTGGCACATTTATGGTCTCGTGTGCTATATGTAAGACATTTTTTGGCATTTACTATGCATGTTGGCATATAAATCAATTCCTAGTCGAACTGTATTTCTTGTCAAAAGGGACGAGGATTGTTGTTCGATCTGGGAGCATCCAACGGTGCAGACGTACGATCCATGGGGTTTGGGTTCTGCCCAATCAGAACGCATGAATCGGATCGCGCGTGTAGTAAAGGGGTATTATCCGTGTGCTATTTGAAAACATTTTTGGGAGGGGATATTTGAAAATATTTACATGTGCTGTCGAAAGGGATGTAGATCGTCGTTCGATCAAGGAGAATCCAACGGCGCAGACGCAGAATGTGTGCATTGCAATTAATTGAAAGAGAATATCATCAGTTTACAAAGTAAGGAAAAAGACTCAAAGTCTCTGTGCTTGTACTTCATAGCATGGCGATGACCTTATCGAATGTGTGTATTATTGTTATTTCTTTGTTGGGTGATCGTACTGACATTGCCAATATCTTCAGTTTCCATTTCTACATTTCGATGTTTTTAATAGACTGCAAACTAAATATAGATAATGATAATTCATATTAGTTTTGAGCTGATGTAAGATGCAAAACAAATTGTACTCGATACAAGCTGCATAATCGGTAATGTTGTTTAATAAATTTCATTTCGAAGGCGTTCTTATATTCAGTTTATTAACCAGATCTGTATATAAATCTTACTTTTTGGCAAATCACATTTGTATGGTGCTCCTTCACATTTTACTTCTCTATTTACCAGATTTCCTTACTATAACTAACTAATCTCTTATTTTTGTAGATGACCAAGATAAATTGACGATGCATGGATCACATGTTGAGCGCAAGGTTAAGAATGGAGCTACTACAAGATAGTTAGAATGTCATTCTTAGGATCAATGTTTCAAACATTATAGTTGATTGCAAGGTAAAGAATCGGGCTATTACTAGATAGTTTCATCTGTTGTAATCTTTGCACAATGTTCTTTGTAATGCAAAATGCTTGATTTAATATATGAGATCTTTCTGTTTATTATATTGCTTCTCCTATGCACTATCACCGGTACCTAATAATTATGGATCACAATATAAAAATAATAATTAATTGGTTAGGCTATTTAGCGAAGCTTCTAGTTGTTGCAATGATCTAGAGTCGCCACCAATGCATATGAAACGTTGTTGGGCTCTAGGTCTATATGTTGCTACATAACAACGCTTCTACACGTTGTTTACCAACACATGCATATATGTTGTTGTAGGTCCTTCCAACGCCACCAACGACAAAGCATATTAATCCGTTGGTGTAGACCATTGCAACGCATATATGAAGATTCGACAACGCATTGATGCGTTGCTGAAGGGGGGTTCTTGTTGTAGTGCATAACCGTATGTGATGTACTACCCTGTCCATATAATTGAGTTACGGTGAGATACCATGTAAACAGCCGCTTTGCGGATATCCGTCAAAAAAATATCCGCTCTGCATATAGAGATGGCGGCGGTGGCCTAGGCAGCGGCTACTAGAGAAGAGATCAATCCTCGGTCGGTGGGTGGTGGCAGCGTCATAGGAGGTCAATCCTCGATCTGCGGTGGGAGATAGGCGGAGCTCAACCATCGAGGTCGGCGGTGGCATGATTCGAGCAGATCCATCGCGGTCGATGGCGGGATAGTGGAGGTCGAACTTCAGGCGGCAGCCACACTAAGCTTTGTCAGAACCGAAACCATCCAGAGGCAAGCATCCTACAAGGTTATATCGCGGAGGAGGTGGTTGTGTTCTGCACCGAATACATGAAATAATGACCCATAGGTTTGCCCCTCTCTCACCACGAGGGAAGGCTGAAAGGTAAGTCAGTCCTTGGTGGCACGCAAATGGCTGCACCCAGAGAATTGGCAGAGAAAGCCCATTTGACGGTACTTCTTAACAGCCCAGTTCTCATCGCTTATGCCGAAGAACACTTGGCAGAGATACGCCAAATCTTCTTACAAATGGTGCCTTCATCATCTGTGGAGATGAAGGAGCACACTAAGAACTACGCCGAATGGCTGAAGAATCATTTGGCACAAGGTGTAACGCCCTCGATGCGGCTATATCTCCTACGTGTCGAAGCACGACTTAGAGGCATAACCGCATTGAAAGCAATGTCGCAAGTAAGGTAATCTTCACAACAACCCATGTAAATAGATAATAGGGGAAAAGGTACATAGTTGGCTTACACTCGCCACGTCACACAAATACATGAATAACATTACAATCATCCAATACACTCATGGTCCGACTACGGTACCAAAATAAAATATCAACCCCAACATGCGACACGGTCCCGATCGCCCCAACTGGGCACCGCTACTGATCATCTGGGAAAGACACATAGTAATGGCGCGAGTCTTCGTCGAACTCCTACTTGAGCTCAAGCGCATCATCTGGAACAGAATCATCGGTCCCTGCATCTGGTTTGAAAGTAATCTATGAGTCATGGGGACTCAGCAATCTCGCACCCTCGCGATCAAGACTATTTAAGCTTATGGGTAAGGCAAGGTAATAAGTGGAGCTACAGAAGGCGACTAGCATATATGGTGGCTAACCTGTTCGCAAAAGAGAGCGAGAAGAGAAGGCAAAGCACGAACGAAGGACTATGATCAAGAAGTGATCCTAGAACAACCTACGTCAAACATTACTCCAACACCGCGTTCACTTCCCGGACTCTGCCGAGAAGAGACCATCACGGTTCCACACGCGGTTGATTCATTTTAATTAAGTTAAGGTTCATGTTATCTACAACCGGACATTAACAAATTCCCATCTGCCCATAACCGCGGGCACGGCTTTCAAAAGTTTAAATCCCTGCAGGGGAGTCCCAACTTAGCCCACCACAAGCTCTCACGGTCAATGAAGGATAATCCTTCTCCCGAGACATTCCGATCAGACTCGGTATCCCGGTTCTACAAGACAACTTCGACAATGGTAAAACAAGTCCAGCAACACCACCCAAATGTGCCGACAAATCCCGATAGGAGCTGCACATATCTTGTTCTCAGGGCACACTCAGATGAGCGCTCCATACAACTAAAACCAAACCACGAGTTTCCCGGAGGGGGCGCTGCACAGGGCTCTAGTTTGGACCAACACTCAGAGGAGCACTGGCCCAGGGGGGTTTAAATACGATGACCCTCGGGCTCCGGAAACCCAAGGGAAAAGAGGCTAGGTGGCAAATGGTAAAACCAAGGTTGGTCATTGCTGGAGGAGTTTTATTCAAGGGGAACTATCAAGGGGTTCCCATTATCACCCAACCGCGTAAGGAACGCAAAATCCGGGAACATAACACCGATATGACGGAAACTAGGGCGGCAAGAGTGGAACAAAACACTAGGCAAAAGGCCGAGCCTACCACCCTTTACCAAATATATAGATGCATTAAGATAACAAGAAAATATAGTTATATCCCAACAATAAACAATGTTCCAACAAGGAACGATCTCTAATCTTCACCTGCAACTAGCAACGCTATAAGAGGGGCTGAGCAAAGCGGTAACATAGCCAATCAACGGTTTGCTAGGACATGGTGGGTTAGAGGTTTGACATGGAAATTTGGGAGGCATCATACGCAAGTGGTAGGAATCGTAGCATGGGCATAGCAAAAGAGCGAGCATCTAGCAACCAAAGATAGAAGTGATTTCGAGGGTATGATCATCTTGCCTACAAAGTTGTCAGAGTTGACTTGATCCTCGTAAGCAAACTCAATGGGCTCCTCGTTAGCGAACTTGTCTCCCGGCTCTACCCGAACAAGACAAACAAGCAAAAGGAACACAATCAACCATGTGCAAGGCTCGAACAACATGATGCAAACATGGTATGCTATGCGGGATGCGATATGTGATGCATATACAAGATTTTACAAGGACTGACTGAACCTGGCCTCAACTTAGAAATCCAAGAGTGCCACTGGAAAGCTGAAGTGATTTCGGCTGAAATCGATATAAACATCATCGGAATCGGATGCACGGTTTGGAAATGGCAAGCAAACCAAATATGGTACCGGTCTGCGATAAACAGCAAGTAGCCATCTAAATGCATCAAGATAAATATGCTACAACACTCAAACATGACAAAAAAATACATGGCAGGGATCCACCCATGATGCTTGACAAAAGATGAACACTGAGCTATGGCCAATTCATCCATTAACAGGTTCAAACAAGCATGGCAAAAATGCAAATGATAAACAGGTTTCAGACTTTGTGAAATTAACACAAGTCTAAAATTTAACATCAGGTAGCACACTTTGGAGCATGAAAACTATATTCTACAGGAACTTAACATGGCAAATCAAGGCATGACATGAAGCTACTCAAAGCACTTAACAAAAGTCCCTTAGTGACCTTGAGCCAAAAGGGATCAGAAAATACAATTGCAAGCATGTGAACAAGGCAAAAACATAATCAGATTACAGACTTAGTGAAAAACTGGAGCATGCAAATCTGTTAACGAGTAGGCATGTTTACGAGCTCGATGCACTCACTACAGAGCATGGCATGACCAACTAATCATACACCAATCAAGAATACACGACATAGAAGCTAGACATGGCAAGAACAACAACATAGCATGCACGGATCAATAACAACATCCTCGGCAAAATCGCTAACAAGTGAACAATCTGCCAGGATTCACGAAATAGCAAAAGTAGAGCTCGATTGAGTCAAGCTAGGTTGCTCAATAATTGCAAACAAAGACATGGATGGATAGATCACCAGAATATTAACAAAACATCCTTAATGATCATCCTCAGAAGAGGCACGAATCACTAGGAAACAACATAAACATATGGCATATTGACAAAAACAGATAAAGGACTTAGAGAAATTCTAAGTCCCTAAAATCAGCATTAACGAATGCACTACTTTGCAAGCTTGTGCTAGTCACCACACATGTCACCAAAATACATGGTAAGCACCTCTGTAAAGATGGCATGGCATATAACAAAACACATGTAGAACTCAGGAGCATATCATGCACACATTAAACATGGCAAAAATGACAAATAGCTATTTGATGCAGCAGATCTGATAATACGGAAACCAGAGTTCCTATGGTAGGCTCAGTCTGGTAGGTTCATGTTTCCCAGTTGGTAATGAATTATTCTCTGACTTTCTCTCTTGTATACTGATTAGAACATGTTCTTGTCTATATTAATTAGATCATGGATTCCTTCCGGGTTGAGTCAGGGGCTAAGAGTAGGTGTGATGCCGAGCAGAAGTGGATTAGATAGCATGACAAGTAGAAGTGGATTAGATAGTCCATAGCGCTCTTTCCCCTTTCTGTTTCTTATTTCATTATGCATGTCTTTTTTTTACGAATGAGTGGATAACTCCCACTGTCCAAAAGCTGATGATGCTTTTATTCGTGTCGTTGATTCTACAGGTTCTGAGATTTTTTCATGGATTGAGATATTATAATGTGTGCCATTGTAATTCCTAGGTCTTGTTTTTACGAAGTCTTGCATGATGTAGATTATTTGGAGATTTTCATGTTGTTGGCACTAGGTACACCATAGCAAGCATGACTAATGAATCATCCCAAGCATCAGTAGTAAAATGTCGTTAGTTAACAATGTAAGCGTGAATCGGTGTTTTCATATGCAGTTTCTTATCTGAAGGAGTCATAGATATTCAGAATGTGTGCATTGCAATTAATTGAAAGAGAATATCATCAGTTTACGTAGTAAGGAAGAAGACTCAAAGTCTCTGTGCTTGTACTTCATAGCATGGCGATGACCTTATCGAATGTGTGTATTATTGTTATTTCTTTGTTGGGTGATCGTACTGACATTGCAAATATCTTCAGTTTCCATTTCTACATTTCGATGTTTTTAATAGACTGCAAACTAAATATAGATAATGATAATTCATATTAGTTTTGAGCTGATGTAAGATGCAAAACAAATTGTACTCGATACAAGCTGCATAATCGGTAATGTTGTTTAATAAATTTCATTTCGAAGACGTTCTTATATTCAGTTTATTAACCAGATCTGTATATAAATCTTACTTTTTGGCAAATCACATTTGTATGGTGCTCCTTCACATTTTACTTCTCTATTTACCAGATTTCCTTACTATAACTAACTAATCTCTTATTTTTGTAAATGACCAAGATAAATTGACGATGCATGGATCACATGTTGAGCGCAAGGTTAAGAATGGAGCTACTACAAGATAGTTAGAATGTCATTCTTAGGATCAATGTTTCAAACATTATAGTTGATTGCAAGGTAAAGAATCGGGCTATTACTAGATAGTTTCATCTGTTGTAATCTTTGCACAATGTTCTTTGTAATGCAAAATGCTTGATTTAATATATGAGATCTTTCTGTTTATTATATTGCTTCTCCTATGCACTATCACCGGTACCTAATAATTATGGATCACAATATAAAAATAATAATTAATTGGTTAGGCTATTTAGCGAAGCTTCTAGTTGTTGCAATGATCTAGAGTCGCCACCAATGCATATGAAACGTTGTTGGGCTCTAGGTCTATATGTTGCTACATAACAACGCTTCTACACGTTGTTTACTAACACATGCATATATGTTGTTGTAGATCCTTCCAACGCCACCAACGACAAAGCATATTAATCCGTTGGTGTAGACCATTGCAACGCATATATGAAGATTCGACAACGCATTGATGCGTTGCTGAAGGGGGGTTCTTGTTGTAGTGCATAACCGTATGTGATGTACTACCCTGTCCATATAATTGAGTTACGGTGAGATACCATGTAAACAGCCGCTTTGCGGATATCCGTCAAAAAAATATCCGCTCTGCATATAGAGATGCGGCGGTGGCCTAGGCAGCGGCTACAAGAAAAGAGATCAATCCTCGGTCGGTGGGTGGTGGCAGCGTCATAGGAGGTCAATCCTCGATCTGCGGTGGGAGATAGGCGGAGCTCAACCATCAAGGTCGGCGGTGGCATGATTCGAGCACATCCATCGCGGTCGATGGCGGGATAGTGGAGGTCGAACTTCAGGCGGCAGCCGCACTAAGCTTTGTCAGAACCGAAACCATCCAGAGGCAAGCATCCTACAAGGTTATATCGCGGAGGAGGTGGTTGTGTTCTGCACCGAATACATGAAATAATGACCCATAGGTTTGCCCCTCTCTCACCACGAGGGAAGGCTGAAAGGTAAGTCAGTCCTTGGTGGCACGCAAATGGCTGCACCCAGAGAATTGGTAGAGAAAGCCCATTTGACGGTACTGCTTAACAGCCCAGTTCTCATCGCTTATGCCGAAGAACACTTGGCAGAGATACGCAAAATCTTCTTACAAATGGTGCCTTCATCATCTGTGGAGATGAAGGAGCACACTAAGAACTATGCCGAATGGCTGAAGAATCATTTGGCACAAGGTGTAACGCCCTCGATGCGGCTATATCTCCTACGTGTCGAAGCACGACTTAGAGGCATAACCGCATTGAAAGCAATGTCGCAAGTAAGGTAATCTTCACAACAACCCATGTAAATAGATAATAGGGGAAAAGGTACATAGTTGGCTTACACTCGCCACGTCACACAAATACATGAATAACATTACAATCATCCAATACACTCATGGTCCGACTACGGTACCAAAATAAAATATCAACCCCAACATGCGACACGGTCCCGATCGCCCCAACTGGGCACCGCTACTGATCATCTGGGAAAGACACATAGTAATGGCGCGAGTCTTCGTCGAACTCCTACTTGAGCTCAAGCGCATCATCTGGAACAGAATCATCGGTCCCTGCATCTGGTTTGAAAGTAATCTATGAGTCATGGGGACTCAGCAATCTCGCACCCTCGCGATCAAGACTATTTAAGCTTATGGGTAAGGCAAGGTAATAAGTGGAGCTACAAAAGGCGACTAGCATATATGGTGGCTAACCTGTTCGCAAAAGAGAGCGAGAAGAGAAGGCAAAGCACGAACGAAGGACTATGATCAAGAAGTGATCCTAGAACAACCTACGTCAAACATTACTCCAACACCGCGTTCACTTCCCGGACTCTGCCGAGAAGAGACCATCATGGTTACACACGCGGTTGATTCATTTTAATTAAGTTAAGGTTCATGTTATCTACAACCGGACATTAACAAATTCCCATCTGCCCATAACCGCGGGCACGGCTTTCAAAAGTTTAAATCCCTGCAGGGGAGTCCCAACTTAGCCCACCACAAGCTCTAAAGGTCAATGAAGGATAATCCTTCTCCCGAGACATTCCGATCAGACTCGGTATCCCGGTTCTACAAGACAACTTCGACAATGGTAAAACAAGTCCAGCAACACCACCCAAATGTGCCGACAAATCCCGATAGGAGCTGCACATATCTCGTTCTCAGGGAACACTCAGATGAGCGCTCCATACAACTAAAACCAAACCACGAGTTTCCCGGAGGCGGCGCTGCACAGGGCTCTAGTTTGGACCAACACTCAGAGGAGCACTGGCTCAGGGGGGTTTAAATACGATGACCCTCGGGCTCCGGAAACCCAAGGGAAAAGAGGCTAGGTGGCAAATGGTAAAACCAAGGTTGGTCATTGCTGGAGGAGTTTTATTCAAGGCGAACTATCAAGGGGTTCCCATTATCACCCAACCGCGTAAGGAACGCAAAATCCGGGAACATAACACCGATATGACGGAAACTAGGGCGGCAAGAGTGGAACAAAACACTAGGCAAAAGGTCGAGCCTACCACCCTTTACCAAATATATAGATGCATTAAGATAACAAGAAAATATAGTTATATCCCAACAATAAACAATGTTCCAACAAGGAACGATCTCTAATCTTCACCTGCAACTAGCAACGCTATAAGAGGGGCTGAGCAAAGCGGTAACATAGCCAATCAACGGTTTGCTAGGACATGGTGGGTTAGAGGTTTGACATGAAAATTTGGGAGGCATGATACGCAAGTGGTAGGAACCGTAGCATGGGCATAGCAAAAGAGCGAGCATCTAGCAACCAAAGATAGAAGTGATTTCGAGGGTATGATCATCTTTCCTACAAAGTTGTCAGAGTTGACTTGATCCTCGTAAGCAAACTCAACGGGCTCCTCGTTAGCGAACTCGTCTCCCGGCTCTACCCAAACAAGAAAAACAAGCAAAAGGAACACAATCAACCACGTGCAAGGCTCGAACAACATGATGCAAACATGGTATGCTATGCGGGATGCGATATGTGATGCAAATACAAGATTTTACAAGGACTGACTGAACCTGGCCTCAACTTGGAAATCCAACAGTGCCACTGGAAAGCTGAAGTGATTTCGGTTGAAATTGATATAAAGATCATCGGAATCGGATGCACGGTTTGGAAATGGCAAGCAAAACAAATATGGTACCGGTCTGCGATAAACAGCAAGTAGCCATCTAAATGCATCAAGATAAATATGCTACAACACTCAAACATGACAAAAAAATACATGGCAGGGATCCACTCATGATGCTTGACAAAAGATGAACACTGAGCTACGGGCAATTCATCCATTAACAGGTTCAAACAAGCATGGCAAAAATGCAAATGATAAAAAGGTTTCAGACTTTGTGAAATTAACACAAGTCTAGAATTTAACATCAGGTAGCACACTTTGGAGCATGAAAACTATATTATACAGGTACTTAACATGGCAAAGCAAGGCATGACATGAAGCTACTCAAAGCACTTAACAAAAGTCCCTTAGTGACCTTGAGCCAAAAGGGATCAGAAAATACAATTGCAAGCATGTGAACAAGGCAAAAACATAATCAGATTACAGACTTAGTGAAAAACTGGAGCATGCAAATCTATTAACGAGTAGGCATGTTTACGGGCTCTATGCACTCACTAAAGAGCATGTCATTACCAACTAAGCATACACCCATCAAGAATACATGGCATATAAGCTATGCATGGAAAGAACAACAACATACCATGCACGGATCAATAACAACATCCTCGGCAGAATCGCTAACAAGTCAACAATCTGCCAGGATTCACAAAATAGCAAAAGTAGAGCTCGATTGACTCAAGCTAGGATGCTCCATAATTGCAAACAAAGACATGGATGGATACATCACCACAATATTAACAAAGCATCCTTACTAATCATCCTCAAAAGAGGCACGGATCACTAGGAAACAACATGAACATATGGCATATTGACAAAAACAGATCAAGGACTTAGAGAAATTCTAAGTCCCTGAAATCAGCATTAACGAATGCACTACTTTGCAAGCTTGTGCTAGTCACCACACATATCAAAAAAATACATGGTAAGCACATCTGTAAAGATGGCATGGCATATAAGAAAACACATGTAGAACTCACGAGCATATCATGCACTCATTAAACATGGCAAAAATGACAAATAGCTACTTGATGCAGTAGATCTGATAATTATCTCAAATAGCCCTCTTCCAACGGCATTTCGGGCATCAAGATAGGCTCAAATGAAAATGATGCAATGAGATGAAATGATTTACTCTCTGAGACGAACATTTTGATATGCTACACGCGCAAATCGAAGCTACGGATGCGGAGTTACGGCATGAGCAATAATGCAAAAAAAATACTAGGGAGAGGGAAAAAGTCAACCCTCTAGGGTTTACTGTAGCCCCGATCCGGATCTGGGCGCGCATGCAGTTCGAGGTTCGTCGCCGACGTACTGTAGCCGCCGGAGTGGTACTTGGCGCGACGAGGAGGAGGGAGCTCGCTGGGGCAGAGGCTCTCCAGGGCGGCGTGGTGCGGTGGCGGCGGAGGGCCTCGGGCGACGCGGGGCGACGAGGAGGGCTGGAGTAGCCGGGGCGGCATCCGGATGCGGCGGCCCCGGCGATGGCGCGCGGCAGCGCCGGGCGGCTCAGGCGGCCGGCCGCAAGGACGAAGGCGGCGAGCACGGTGGCGCGGGCGCCCAGGCGGCAGGGACGCGCGCGGGCCTGGGAGGGCCTCCCGCGGGCCGAGCGGGCTGGCGCGGCGGCGGACGGCGGAGCGCCACGTGGCGGCCTGCCAGTGGCTGCGGGGCGGCGGCGCGAAACGTCCAGCACGGACCGGACGTGTCCGGTGCGCGGATGGAGCGGGGCTAGGGTTTGGGGGGTGATTTGATCCGGAAATTTTGGGGGAGATGCCAATTTATACATAGGAGGAGCTAGGAGAGTCCAAATGAGGTGCGGTTTTCGGCCACGCGATCATGATTGAACGCTCTAGATGATGGAGAGGGTTTCGGTGGGTTTTGGGCCAAATTGGAAGGGTGTTGGGCTGCAACACACACGAGGCCTTCTCGGTCCCTCGGTTAACCGTTGGAGTATCAAACGAAGTCGAAATGGTACGAAACTTGACAGGCGGTCTACCGGTAGTAAACCAAGGCCACATGGCAAGTCTCGGTCCAATCCGGAAATGTTTAACCCCACACACGAAAAGAGGTAGAAAGGACCGCCGGAGGAGATAGGAGCGCCGGAATGCAAAACTGACAACGGGGAAAATGCTCGGATGCATGAGACGAACACGTATGCAAATGCAATGCACATGATGACAAGATATGAGATGCATGTCAACGACAACGACACATGGAGACAAAAACCTGAACCCGAGGAAATAAAATATCTTAGTACTGGAAATGGCAAGAGTTTGGATACATATAAGGTAAATTACATCCGGGGTGTTACAACACTCCACCACTACGAAAGGATCTCGTCCCGAAATCTTGGACTGGAAAAACGCCGGGTACTCAGAACGGAGGTGATCCTCGTGTTCCCAGGTGGCTTCATGGTTGGAGTGGTGTGACCACTTGACTTTGAGGAATTTGATTGACTTATTGCGAGTCTTGCGTTCAGTCTCTTCAAGAATAGCAACTGGGTGCTCACGGTAAGAATGGTCTTCTTGGAGATCAATGTCTTCGAAGTTGACGGTGTGGTCAGGAGTCTTGAAGCACTTGCGGAGCTGAGAGACATGGAACACGTCTTGCACATTTGCAAAGTTTGAAGGAAGCTCGAGTTGATAGACGAGATCGCCTCTCTTGCTGACGATCTTGAAAGGACCCACGTATCTAGGGGCAAGCTTCCCTTTGATACCGAAGCGACGAGTACCTTTCATTGGAGAGACGCGGAGGTAAACATGGTCTCCGATCTCGAAAGCCAAATCACGATGCTTACTATCATAGTAGCTCTTCTGGCGCGATTGCGCTGCTTTGAGGTTATCACGAATGACTTTGCACATTTCCTCCACCTCTGTGATCAAGTCATTTCCAAGAAGTTGACGTTCACCGGTCTCTGACCAGTTAAGGGGAGTACGACACTTCCTGCCATAGAGAATTTCGAATGGGCCCTTACCCGAACCTGCTTGAAAACTGTTGTTGTAGGAGAATTCGACATATGGAAGACAATCTTCCCACTTCATACCGAAAGAGATAACGCAAGCCCTAAGCATATCTTCAAGAATCTAATTGACACGCTCGACTTGACCGCTAGTTTGAGGATGGAAAGCTGTGCTGAAGCGGATGTTGGTGCCCATGGCCTTCTGAAAAGAATCCCAAAACTTGGAGGTAAAGATGATGCCACGGTCTAAAGAGATCAACTGTGGAATGCCGTGCAGAGAGACAATCCGAGAGGTATACAGCTCCGCCAATTGAGCCATAGTGATAGACTCTTTGATAGGCAGAAAGTGAGCCACTTTAGTGAGTTTGTCTATGACAACGAATATGGCATCATTGCCACGCTTGGACTTTGGAAACCCAGTCACGAAGTCCATCTCAATGTGGTCAAACTTCCATTCTGGAATGGCAAGAGGTTGGAGGAGACCAGCTGGTCTTTGGTGTTCTGCCTTCACTCTTCTGCAGACATCACATTCATTCACGAATTGAGCAATCTCTCGCTTCATTCGAGTCCACCAATAAGCCTGCTTGAGGTCCTGGTACATCTTCGTACTCCTAGGGTGGATGGAGAGGAGTGAATTGTGAGCCTCATTCATGATAACTTTACGAAGGTCACCTTTAGGCACAACAATGCGATCCTCGAAGAAGAGAGTATCCTTGTCATCAAGGCGATAGCACTTGTACTTGGGTTGACTCTTGGCAATCCCAATCTTCACCTTCTTCACCATAGCATCAAGAAGTTGGGCCTCGCGAATTATGATCTTCCAAAGTAGGAGAGACTTGAAGGTTGTCGAGGAAACCTTGAGGAACAACTTGCAAATTGAGTTTGCGGAAAGCTTCACAAAGCTCAGGTTGGTACGGCTTGAGAATCAGACTGTTGTAGTAAGCCTTCCTGCTTAATGCGTCAGCAATCACATTATCCTTTCCTGGAGTATACTCGATGCTCGGATTATAATCTTGAATCATTTCGACCCAACGAGTCTGCCTGAGGTTGAGATTAGGCTGAGTGAAAATGTACTTGAGACTCTTGTGGTCAGTAAAGATGTCCACTTTTCTTCCCAATAAGAGATGTCTCCAAGTCAAAAGAGCATGCACAACTGCCGCCAACTCGAGGTCATGAGTGGGGTAGTTCTTCTCGTTGGGCTTCAACTGGCGAGAGGTATAAGCCACAACTTTCTTCTCTTGCATCAACACTGCACCAAGACCTTGAAGAGAGGCACCGCAGAAGACCTCGAACGGTTTGGATTCATCAGGAGGAGTCAGAACCGGAGCAGTGACCAATTTCTCTTTCAGGGTGTTGAAAGTGATGTCACATTCCGGAGACCAAACGTACTTGACGTGCTTCTGGAGAAGGTTTGAAAGAGGCTTCGCAATCTTTGAAAAGTTCTTAATGAACCTTCGACAGTAGCTTGCGAGACCAAGGAAGCTGTGGAGTTGCTTCACCTTCTGAGGTGGTTCCCAATTCACAATTGCAGACACCTTCTCAGGATTCACCGCTATACCCTTGGCAGAGATGATATGCCCAAGATAAAGAACCTCATCGAGCCAAAACTCGCACTTTGAGAACTTGGCGTAGAACTGATGTTCCCTAAGCTTATCGAGCACCAAACGCAAGTGCTTGGCATGATCTTCCTTGTTCTTCAAAAACACCAGAATGTCATCGAGGTAGACCAAGACAAAGTCATTTGTGTAGGCGTTGAAGATGAAGTTCATCATGCAAGAGAAAGTCGGCGGAGCGTTGACGAGGCCAAAAGACATGACAGTGTATTCATATGAACCATAGGTTGTTCTGAAAGCCGTCTTGATTAGGTAACTACTTTAGCTGCTCTCGAAACTGAACCATCGTGAATAGAACTAGCGCTTAAGGAAGAGTAGGATCTGTTAGCAAGTCATATTCAATCACCCGGTCTTCTCCTTCCTAGCTTTTAGATTTTATGATTCTGGAATATCTTGCTCACGGATTCGAATCTGGTGATAGCCCATACGGAGATCAAGCTTGGAGAATACTTAAGCACCTTTGAGTTGTTCGAACAGCTCATTGATGTTGGGAAGTGGGTACTTGTTCTTGATAGTCTTCTTGTTCAATGGACGGTAGTCAACACAAAGTCAGTCGGTTCCATCCTTCTTCTTCACAAAAAGAACTCCACAACCCCACGGAGAAGAACTAGGTCGGATGAGACCCATTTGCTCTTGAATATCGATTTGCTTCTTCAGCTCCTTCAACTCTTCAGGTCCAAGCTTGTAAGGACGTTTGCAAACAGATTCCGTACCAGGCTCAAGATCGATGACGAATTCAACTAGCCGGTGCAGAGGCATTCCTGGAAGCTCTTCTAGAAAGACGTCTTGATATTCGCAAACGACTGGAATTTGAGAGATGGCATCCAGTTCACCCTTCTCATTGAGAGAAAACAGAAGGATGGTATCATCACGAGCGGCAAAGACATTTACATCCTCAGACGAATGAGTCAATTGAATCTGCCTGGCAGCACAATCAAGATGCGCCTTGTGCTTAGAAAGCCAATCCATTCCGAGAATAAGATCAATATCCGAGTCGCCCAGAACAATACGAGAAGCTAGAAATTTGTAGCCGCCCAACGTGATAGTAACATCCGGGACGCAGATATTAGCTATCATCTGCTTGCCCGGTGACACGATTTGCAAAGATCTTTGCAAATATTGATAATCTCACTCATACTTTGATGCAAAAGGTTTTGAAATGAAGCAATGCGATGCACCAATGTCAAAAAGAACTTTTGCAGGAACAGAGTTAACTGGAAAGTTACCCATGATGACATCTGACGAGTCCTCTGCCTGAGTTGCATTTATCAAGTTGACCTTGGCGTGCTTGGGGTTATGCTTGACCACAGTTGTACTTGCCGATCTCACAGGAGGAGGAGGAGGGAGACACCTCTGATTGAAGCATTTGTTGGCATAGTGACCCTTTTGTTGGCACTTGTTGCACGTGACCTCTGAAAGTGGACAGTGATACGGAGCACTCGATCTTGGAGCTTGAGACGAAATCTTGTTCTGAAAGCCAGGGTTGGGTGGATGGGAAGATCCACTGCCACCTTTGCTCTTCTGCTAATACGGCTGATGGAACGGAGGAGGAGGAAGCCAATACTTCTGCTGCTTAGCCACTTGAGTTGAGGAAGAAGGAGTAGCATCTCTGACTCGCTTCTTGGAAGCATCGCACTTCAGTTGAGCAGTCTCTTGCTTCAATGCCATGTTGTAAAACTCATCGTACCTCCTGGGCTCAAAGAGGACAAGAGCTAGCTGGATTTCATCTCTGAGACCACCCCTGAACTGGTATATCATGCTCTTCTCATCAGGGACGTCCTGCTTAGCAAAACGGGCGAGCTTCTGAAACATCTTGTTGTATTCATAGACAAACATAGAGCCTTGCTTCAGGTTGCGGAATTCCTCACGCTTGCTTTCAACCACGCTCTGAGGAATATGATGAGCTTTGAAGTCTTGATGGAATTCATCCCTGGTAATCACACGGCCTCCTCTGGAATCTTTGTATTGCTGAAACCATTCTGCAGCTTGGTCTTTGAGTTGGAAGGAAGCGAACTTGACAAAGTCCTTAGGCCTGACGTTACTGCACTCGAAATGCTTGCCTATGTCCACGAGCCAATCATCAGCGTCTGTTGCCTCAACACAATTACTGAAGGTCTTTGGCTGGTTAGCAAGGAACTGGTTGAGTGTAGCAAAGTGATTCTGATTGTTGCCCTAGTTCCCTTGGTTGCGCTCTTGAAGAAGTTGCATGATTAGCCGCGTGTTTCCATTGGTAGTGGCCATCACAGCTTGCTATGCCTCCGGAGGTGGATGTGGTGGTGGTGGATCAGGATTCAGAGTCGTGCGCATTGGAGGAGCCAGCCAGAACAGGTTGACATCCATTAGCACATTGATAGACAATATATTGAAGCTGAATCAAACGGGTTGAAATTGCAACATATAGTCTTCACATCCGAACAAAATGAACGAATGCATTCCAATTGAAATGCTCACATATCCATAAATTGAGAAGCCACTTAGAATTTAGGTAGAAGAAAAAAACAACAATAAGGTACAGAACAAGAACGAATACTCGGTAAGGATCACCCCATCTCAAACCAAATATCCGTGGAAGAAGAACTAGAGCTACAAGAATTCCCACCTATGAAACTGCCGAACCTTTCCGGTTATGCAATCAGGTGTTGGGGATACAGGGGAAGCATAATATCTCACCCAAATCTAGCAAATCCTACATCCAGCTGTATCCATCCTTCAACACATAACCGAGAAAACTTCGGAAATCGTCTACCTCAACCTTCGAAAAGCATCCGTTATACAAGTTATGGAAATACTCCCGAACTCCCGCCCCAGTACTGGGTGGCGTCGAGGTTATCTCACCAACAACTGCATAAAAGAGATTTTCAATGTCGGCGAAACTAAACTCAGGTATTCCAGAACTGCAAAGATAAAATTGTGACGACACCACCTCGGAGCTCAACTCCCCGGGACACTGCCACAACCCCTAAATGACAGGAGGCACCAAGAACAATGTTCTCGTCACAAATTGACCGGAACGATTCCAAGATACCCGCGTGATCCTAAATTTTTTTTAGTGAAATTTGAGAAGAGAAGAGACAAAGCTCTACGTCAGGATGCCTTACCAGAGTGATGAAGGGACTGGGGAGTAAAAAGAAGTCCTAACTCTCCGATATATATAATCCTAAATGACTCAAAACATTTTTCTAGACTCAACAACGCCAGCTAATTCGATCAAGCAAGGGGGCTCCTAAGGTCGGGGAAGGCTCTGATTACCAACTTGTAACACACTTTGGAGCATGAAAACTATATTATACAGGAACATAACATGGCAAAGCAAGGCATGACATGAAGCTACTCAAAGCACTTAACAAAAGTCCCTTAGTGACCTTGAGCCAAAAGGGATCAGAAAATACAATTGCAAGCATGTGAACAAGGCAAAAACATAATCAGATTACAGACTTAGTGAAAAACTGGAGCATGCAAATCTATTAACGAGTAGGCATGTTTACGGGCTCTATGCACTCACTAAAGAGCATGTCATTACCAACTAAGCATACACCCATCAAGAATACATGGCATATAAGCTATGCATGGAAAGAACAACAACATACCATGCACGGATCAATAACAACATCCTCGGCAGAACGCTAACAAGTCAACAATCTGCCAGGATTCACAAAATAGCAAAAGTAGAGCTCGATTGACTCAAGCTAGGATGCTCCATAATTGCAAACAAAGACATGGATGGATACAGCACCACAATATTAACAAAGCATCCTTACTAATCATCCTCAAAAGAGGCACGGATCACTAGGAAACAACATGAACATATGGCATATTGACAAAAACAGATCAAGGACTTAGAGAAATTCTAAGTCCCTGAAATCAGCATTAACGAATGCACTACTTTGCAAGCTTGTGCTAGTCACCACACATATCAAAAAAATACATGGTAAGCACATCTGTAAAGATGGCATGGCATATAAGAAAACACATGTAGAACTCACGAGCATATCATGCACTCATTAAACATGGCAAAAATGACAAATAGCTACTTGATGCAGTAGATCTGATAATTATCTCAAATAGCCCTCTTCCAACAGCATTTCGGGCATCAAGATAGGCTCAAATGAAAATGATGCAATGAGATGAAATGATTTACTCTCCGAGACGAACATTTTGATATGCTACACGCGCAAATCGAAGCTACGGATGCGGAGTTACGGCATGAGCAAGAATGCAAAAAAAATACTAGGGAGAGGGAAAAAGTCAACCCTCTAGGGTTTATTGTAGCCCTGATCTGGATCTGGGCGTGCACGCAGTTCGAGGTTCGTCGCCGACGTACTGTAGCCGCCGGAGTGGTACTTGGCGCGATGAGGAGGAGGGAGCTCGCCGGGGCAGAGGCTCGCCGGGGCGGCGTGGTGCGGTGGCGGCGGAGGGCCTCGGGCGGCACGGGACGACGAGGAGGGCCGGAGTTGCCGGGGCGGCGTCCGTATGCGGCGGCACCGGCTATGGTGCGCGGCGGCGCTGGGCGGCTCAGGCGGCCGGCCGCAAGGACGAAGGCGGCGGGCGCGGTGGCGCGGGCGCCCAGGCGGCGGGGATGCACGCGCGTCGGGGAGGGCCTCTCGCGGGCCGAGCAGGCCGGCGCGGCGGTGGACGGCGGAGCGACACGTGGCGGCCTACCAGTGGCTGCGGGGCGGCAGCGCGAAACGTCCGGCGCGCGGATGGAGCGGGGCTAGGGTTTGGGGGTGATTTGATTCGGAAATTTTGGGGGAGATGCCTATTTATACATAGGAGGAGCTAGGGGAGTACAAATAAGGTGCGGTTTTCGGCCACGCGATCATGATCGAACGCTCTACTTGATGTAGAGGGTTTTGGTTGGTTTTGGGCCAAATTGGAAGGGTGTTGGGCTGCAACACACACGAGGCCTTCTGGGTCCCTCGGTTAACCGTTGGAGTATCAAACGAAGTCCAAATGGTACGAAACTTGATAGGCGATCTACCGGTAGTAAACCAAGGCTGCATGGCATTTCTCGGTCCAATCTGGAAATGTTTAACCCCCACACACGAAAAGAGGTAGAAAGGACCATCGGAGGAGATAGGAGCGCCGGAATGCAAAACTGACAACGGGGAAAATGCTCGGATGCATGAGACGAACACGTATGCAAATGCAATGCACGTGATGACATGATATGAGATGCATGACAACGACAACGACACACGGAGACAAAAACCCTAACCCGAGGAAATAAAATAACTTAGTGCCGGAAACGGCAAGAGTTGGGATACATATAAGGTAAATTACATCCGGGGTGTTACACAAGGATCCATCGATGACATTGCTACGTGGTTGGCACAAAAGCCATCACCTACGGTGTTGACGTACCAAGCATATGACATAAATGGATACATGTTATACACTAAGGAACGTGATCAGAAGACCTCATATCAGAACAGCTTTGTTCAAATAGAATGTATGACTGTAAATGAAGCTGATAAAGGGTATAATATGGAACCATCAAAGAGATTTGGGAGCTTGACTATGTGAAAGTTAAGGTGGCATTGTTCAGGTGCGCGTGGATCCCACTTGGTCAGGTAAAGATTGATGCGTAAAGGACGACCTGTGTTAACAAGACAACGATGGCATATCACGCGGACCCATTCATTCTTGCCAGCGAAGCTACCTAGATTTTCTTTGTGGAAGACCCCTTGCATAAGAACTGCCATTTAGCAATGCATGGGAAGATAAGGTTACTAGGTGTCGACGATGTTGCCGATGAGGACAACTACGATGAATTTGATGTGTTGCCAGCCAAGGGATCACGCGATCATGTAACAGAGCAGCGTAAAATCATCAAAAAACCCAAGTTCATTCGGGGTCAACTTAAAGATCCCAGTTACCCTATGTACATGGGAATGAAGCCATAAGAGTAGTCTTTATGCCTACCCTGAAACTTAATTCGTTCAATTTAGAACTATCGCGTGTACTGAATTTGTGAGTTATACCCAGTTTTCTGTTGATGTAAGAACCGTTAATATGTTGACCTTGATATGCTATGAGCTCAGGCAATGAATATAACTGTTTATTATTATTATTATTATTATTATTATTATATCATAGAGGTAGCACACTCAATTGATCTCAGTATAGTATGTGTGAACAAAAATATGCAATCTGGTTTGCGACTAGCGCATGGTTCGTTTATGAAAGCCATGTGCCGACCAAACCCCACCACGCCACCCATGATCTAAGTCGTGATTTCTGATTGGCCAGAACCCAAACCCCACGGATCATATGTTTGCACCATTGGATGCTCCCAGATCGAACGACGATCCTCATCCCTTTTGATAGCACATGCAGTTCTGGTTGTAATTTTAATTTTATGCACAAAATTCATGTTAATCACAAAAAATGTCTTAAACATAGCTAACGATACCTGAAATGTGCCAGAAAATCGAACCCGTGTTATAATGGTGATTGCGTACAGTGAAAATTTTTATGAGGCCAAATGATGAAGTCACTCGCCATAGGATTTTTAATTGACACGTCTCCTTTTGGAAAACCATGATCCTTCATGTGAGATGCTCCAGTTTGGAAGGAGCGGTGATCAAAACTAGTGCCAAACTTTACCAATCTTTTTCCATGGGGCCGTGAGGAGCATGCACATCGATTTTGATGATGTCCGAACTCCATCTGAATTTTCTGTAATTAAAATACCAACTAGGCCTATGCCAGTGGCTGCACCTTGCAGCCAAAATGTTTGAAACTTCTCCCCGCTTCTCGAACAAATGGATGAAAACTCACAAAGCGACGCACAAATGATCTGTACACCTTCTTTGCTAGGCTGATAGTAAGGGGGTATCATAGCTAGTATCATGCATGCCAACTACGCAATTTTGATGAGCCGTCATAGAATTAATTAAATGAAGAAAGAGAGGGTTAAGTATCATATCATGAAACAGTATCATAATAAATGCTATGCTACTATGTGTCATGCATGACAATATAAATAAAGTATTACATATGATACTAGCTACTCTATGATACTATGCATTAGAGCAAGCACAATAGAGCGACATAAGACTAGCCACAATGGGTAGTAACATAGAATGTTACTAGTCTATGTTACTACCTCTATAGTGGGGGTAACATATGTGTAGTAACATGCAACACCTCATTTCTTAGGCTATAGACTCATCTTGCCTTGAGATGTGTGATGTTACTCATACTACTAGTAACTAGCTATGTGACCACTTTCCTCTCTTTCTTCATTATTGCTTGCCACATCATCTATTTTATCTAGATACGTGTGATGTTACTACCTATATATGTTACTCCCACTGTGGATAGTCTAAGCAGGCTATAATGAATAGAATAATATATATGTGCTTTAGTTGGAGGAAAGAGAAGAGGAGAGATAAGAGAAGCGTGCTCTTGGTTAGTAGAGCCAGCTGCAACGCGAGACCCAACACACTTTGTGAGGATGTAAGGAGGGCCAACTATTGATAAAGTAGTACGTATCATAAGTTAGTATCTTAGGTTGCCTAATTAATTGCCATGCATGACACAAAGTAGTACAACATTTAATATGATATAGTATCATGATATGATACCACACCCTCTCTTTCCTCATTTAACTGTGTGCCACATCATCCAAAAAGTCTAGTTGGCATGCATGATACCGCTTGATACTCCCATATTATGACCAGCCTTATTAGGGTGGCCATAGTGGGGGTATCATAGCCGGTATCATGCACTCGGAATAGAAAATATGGTGATGTGGCAAAGAAGCAGTAACATAGGTAGATAGCGTAACATATATATATATATATATAATAAATGCTATACTACTTTGCGTCATGCATGGCCATAAATACGGTAATCTATGATATATACTACTCTATGATACTATATATGCACTCCGAAGGTACGTACGTACTATCCAGTGGCGGAGGAACGGGGGGGGGCAGCAGGGGCCCTGGCCCTCCCCAACATTAGTCACTACTTTGTATTTTGGGCGTGAACAGTAAACTTTTTGTTATGTTTCCTTAATCGGCCCCCCTCAAGATCATAAATTTATGATTCCTGCCTCCTCCACTGGTAGTATCGTACACTAGTATCAAATGCATGATACTATATATATAGTATATGATAATCCCCACTATATAAGGCTCGCCATAGTGGTGGTATCATAGCCGGCGATGTCATGCACTCGGAAATAACAAGTATGCTGATGTGGCAAAGAATTAAATATATATAAAGAGGGTTAGAGTAACATATAGGTAGATACCGTACCATGTTAAATGCGATGCTAATTTGTGTCATGCATGGCAATAAGTATGATCAATATATGATACTATACTCTATGTATTATACTATGCGCTATAATTAATTAAAGGTAGTATCATACACTAGTATCATATATACTGTATATTCATGATACTAGTATATGACACTCTCCACTATACTTGTGATTTCTTACTGTGCAAAAAAATTGGAGGTGGAACGCTGAACTCATGTTTTCATTCGAACAAAATATGATGTTAGGTAATATGAATGTTATCAAACAACACACGGTTCACTCACGAAAGCCGTGTGATCACTAAACTGTGGCCGATGCACCCCTCCCTCTGCCACGTGTGTGATCTGAGTCGTGCGTTCTGATTGGCCAGAACCCAAACCCCACGAATCGTACATCTGCACCATTGGATTCTCCTTGATCGAACGGCGATCCCCACCCCTTTCGACAGCACATGTAAATGTTTAAAAATAGCCTCTCCCAAAAAATGTTTTCTAATAGCACATGATTCACACATGAAAGCTGTGTGCCTAACAAATCGTGGTCGATGCCCCCCTTTGCTGCGCATGCAATCTGAGTCGTGCGTTCTGATTGGCCGGAACCCAAACCCCATGCTCCCAGATCGAACGACAATCCTCATCCATTTTGACAGGAAATGCAGTCCGGCTAGGAATCTATTTATATGCCAACATGCACGGTAAATGCCAATATATCTCTTACATATAGCACACGAGACCTGAAATGCGCCAACAAATGAAACCCGTGGTAAAATTGTGATTGGTTTACGTGGGGAAAATTTAGAGGCGAAATGATGAACTCATGTATTTATTTCAAAATTAGTACGTCTTCATTTCAAATGAAATTATTTTGTTTGTGCACACGAGCGCTTAGAGGCAACCATTTGCATAGGCCTTTCCGCGCGTGCGACGACCGGGGATATTTTCACCCTTTTCACCTAGGCCGCTAACACTAGGAGTCCCCAACACCCACACCATCTGCCCACGTTTCACTCAACTAGTCCACCCAATCTCCTTCGCCAGTTCCCCGCTCCCCCAGATCCACATCAGAACCCTCTCCGGCGCCGCCGTGCTCACCCTGGCCGTGTGCCCGCTCTTTGGCGTCAGGCCTACGTCCACTATCGTTCCCAACACGTGGCGGCCGGTGCCTCGCCGTCTTCGCCAGCCACCCTCGAGCATATTGATGCAGTAACCCTCGCCTCTCCTATGGTTCGGCCGGGTTTGCATTAAGAAGCCTGTTAGTTACTGCTCTCCATCACAGTGAGGCAAATTTCCTCGCAATCCCTCTTCCAATTTCGTTCTGTATGTTCCCAAATTAGCTATAAAATAATGGAGAGCATATATATGTTCATTATATACCTTCCTTACTACATATAAGTTGTATTTGTTCCAATAAGTTAATGCATTTACAGATCGCGGGCGCCTGAGTCACACAAACTTAACAAATTAGTCATACATTTTCTTAATTATTGCATGGCATGTTTAGAAAGCTTGATACCAAGTTGTTAGTTTTATGCTTATCCTCCTTTCCTGAGTTTCACATGTGTTCTCTGTAGATGCCGAGTAGCAGCGACAACACTCATGCTTCAGGCCATGTATCTTCATCTGATTTGGACAACCCTAGGTCTTCAGCAGATTGTGAGGGATCAAGTAGTCTTGAACGGGATAGAGCTGCAACAATTACCCTTCCGGTCAGGACAAGGAGGAACGCTCCAAGAAAGCTCACACACCAGCCTAAAGGTGTATATGAAGTAACCAAGATTGATTTAAAGTCTTGGGCTCCAACTAAACCAGATAAAGCATGCATGAGGTTCAGGAGTGCTTGTGGATTTGTTAGCAGGGCAAGGCTCAACATTAATCTACCTGGGTTTCAGAAGGCTGACACAGAAATATTGCGAAAGATAGTCTGGGAGATCATGGATCACTTCAACGTTCCAGAGCAGTGGAGAATACAGGTGGAACACATTGCACTGAAGAAGGCTAGGGATGCTTGGAGAAACTAGAAGCACATGCTATATAAGAAGTACTAGAGTGAAGGCAAGGACCCAATCCCCTCATACCCCCAAATTACAAAGGCAGACTTGGCAGAATTCAAAAGGGTCAGGGCAACTAAAGAGTTTGCCGAGAAGAGTTTCAAGCAATCGGAACTTCAGAAGAAGAACATACATCCCCACCGTATGGGTGTGGCAGGATACTATGGCATGAAACTGATATGGGAAGAGGAGGACAAAGAAGCAGTAGAGGCGGGTGGGAATCTGGCCTTTAGTGAAATCAGGGGCGAACATGCCAGAGACTACTTGCGGGCACATGCAAAGAGGCATGAAGACAGAACTTATTACTTTGAAAACGCACGTGACGCCAAACTGTATGAAGTGATGTTAGAGGCTTCCAAGATCCCTGGAAGGTTCTACAGGAACTCAGGGCCATGTGACATTCTGTCCATTGCTCTGGAAACAAAAGAGCCCCCTGGCTGTGCAAGGAGTATAGGTGTTAATGTCCCACACAAGAGGTCTTTCACTCTCAGCAAAGAAGAGAGGCTCAACATGAAAAAAGCGAGGAGTGAAATGAAGCAGATTGCATTGTATGAAAGGTTGAGGAAGGAGATTTATCCGGATGTTCGAAAGGATGTTGAGGAGTCAATGATGATGCAGAAGACTCTAACACTGACAGATTGCCAGCACATGGGGGGGGAGGCGGGCATGGAGGATGCTGCTTATTGCGTGAAAACACTGCACAAGCGTAGCTGTGCAGCAGCTGACCCCAGCGACATTGAGACTGCAGCTGCTCGTGATGATGCCATATCTAATGTATCTGGAATGAAAGACAGACTGAAGGGCGTACTTGCACATTATGAAGGTACATTAAAATGTGCAACAGCCTGGGTTTGCCCACCCTTCTTGGAAGATGGCCTCTTCTTGGACAATGTGTCATTGAAGTCGGGCTACGTGAAGTGCTACGTGACTGAAGTAAAGCCTGGATTCAATGAATTTGCCCCGAAGAATGTCCTAGGAGACTTTGATGAGCAAAGGACCTTGGGAGAAACACTATTACATCACATCAGTGGCCAAGAAAGGAAATAGAGTTCATTGATGAGATCCCTGAAGCCCCGCCAAGAGCAACGATTGTCGCCCCTCAAGCGGTGACTCTCTCCTTGCCACAACAGCTCTCACGGGCTGATGCATCAACCTGTGATCAGCCGGCCTAACTTTGTAGCGTACATGCCATGTCATCCTCCGCCCCAAAGTAGCAAGTGGCAAGGCCTACAACTACTGAAGATGCACCTCCGGTTCAGATGACGGCCGCTGAAGCAGCAGGGGGAGACCCGCCTACATCACATGCTCAGCAGACCAACCTGGTGGAATAGACTGCTAAGAGTCTGATGCTTTGGAACCACCTGCTAAGAAGTCTGTAGGTCCAGAACCGACTGCTCATCAGTCCATTGGTCCGTAATCGCGTGATCAGCATACGAATGCGTCAGCACTTCCTGCTCAGCATACCAACTCGTTGGCACGACCTCCTCAGCACACCGACAAGTTGGCACCACCTGCGTAGAAACCCGACATAGCTTCAACGCATGGTCGGCAGTCCGATACCTCTGCTCCCACAACCCAACAGTCCGTCACAGCAGCACCGCCAGCTCAGCGGTCCCGCATAGATAAACCATCTGCTAAGCAGTCCGTCCAAGCTTCACCATCTGCTCGGCAGTCTACCTTGTAGGAAACCAGACGTTATGCCAGAAATGCTTCAAGTACCAAGAAGGAAGTGGCCAAAATGGCTACACCCACGACCACGAGGAAGCACAGCGGGAGAGTGAAGAAGAAAGAGAACAATTGCCTCTTACTTAAAGCACTCATCGCCTAGAACCAAATTAACAGCAGCTTGTTTGAATCAGGGAGTAATATTATTTCTGACGCTATGGACGATGAAGAAGTATGTTTGTTGCTTGATAAAAGTAAAGAAGACGTACTTGAAGCATGCAATTACGTCCATGGCCAGCCATTTCTTGTTGGCGAATACTTTGATGAGTGCAGCTCTAGTTGCCGCGAGTTACACGAATATTACATGGATCAAATGTCAGCAGGTCATGATGCTTTGCTAGTCCACTACAATAGAGATCATTTTTGACACAATGCTGGTTCCGTCAATGTGAGTTTCGAGGACTTACATCTCTTCTTCAACTTCAACGTGCTCGATGCCACTCTTGTTAGATGTCTGATTTTGTAAGTACTTAATTAACTCTGATCAACCTCTTCATACAAGGTTGTAAATGATAAAGAGCTAACTACATTTTATTCCTCTCAGGGGATTGAACGCGCAGAGAAGAAAAAAGGAGGGTGTATATTTCATAGATCCCGAATTAGCAAATGGCACAACAATACATGCTAAGGACCTACGGGGCTGGGCCTTTAACACGGTCGTCCGTCTCTTCGAAAACACGTTCCATTCAGAATCATTTCTCTGGCCATATCATGAATGGTAAGTCAAGTAAACAAACATGCATACACTTATTGTCTTTCAGATTTTGACATAATTCGTAAGTTCATGGCTTTCTTAATATGTAGCGATCACTGGATATTGGTATTAATTGTTCCAAACAAGAACACAGTTTACTACATCGATTCTCTCAGAGAGTCAACAAACGCTCAGGATCTGACGCATCTTCAGCAATTCATGGATAGGTATTGAATTCTATGATGTTGAAATTAATTTGCATTCATATATGGTTCAATAATTGATGTTTTCAAAATTCATCATGATTTGCAGTGTGCTCGCATTGTGGAAAACTACACCTGCAGGGAACCTGTTCAAGAGGGAACTACCTTTCCTTACGCTAGTCAAATGTTCAAGCTTCTAAATAAACATCTTTCTATTTTGTCCAAAGAAAGAAATAATACACCTAAAACCGGTTAGGTTGTTCCTAACAGGACAAATACATGACTAATTTTGTTCAAAAAATTTAACTGTCCTCAGCAAGAAGCACGGACCAACCTTTGTGGATACTATGTTTGCAGACACATGATCTCCATCTGCAAATCTGCTGATAGTTGTGATGATCCTTGTGAAATTAGTACCAGTAAGTCCATCTTAATTAATATCTTCTACTTCACTCATATGACACATTCTGATCTTAATAATACTTCAGTTCATCTTAAAACTGAGGACCCCTGAACCGCTCCCGGCTAGTGAATTGCTGATGGTTCGGAGATTTATCAGCGACTTCTTCCTGGATCACTACGTCAATCCCACTGGTGATAATGAAGATTTAAGCATGCAATCTCCTGAAACATTGAGTAAGAGTTAGCCGCTAAACATATAACACATGGATCCATTGTTTTCCATCTGATGAGGACTTCGTATTTCGTACACTATGATTAATTATGTAATGCATATATGTGTGGACAAATCATTGGAATTTAGCTACCATATGTTCAATTGCAATTGTTGTGAAATCTGATGAATGTTCTTCCTGTGGACACTATTTGTTCAATTGAATATTGTGGCGAATTTGCTTTTTGTGTGCCGATTCAAAATGGGATATTTTTGTTTCAGCCTTTCAATTGCTCCACACACGGTTCAACTAAATGAGTGGGTGCCATCCACATCAGAAAGCATACATCAATCGTAGCGGAACCGTCAATGATACATAGCAGATCGCAAACGATTTGCAGCGCTACTACGTGTGCGTAGGGTCTCTGCAACCGTTTGTGAAATCACGTTATCGCACACGACAACTGGGAGTAAATCGTGCCCAATGCAAAATACAATCCCAGTCATAATTTTTTTCTGGAAACGTGTGGGGTCCCAAACAAAAAGCACACGTCACTCTTGCAGCAACCGTCGGTGATAGCCAACAAATCACAAATGGTCTGCAGCACTTGTATGTGTGCGAAGGGGCTCCTGAAACGTTTGTGATAGAACATTATCACAGATGGTAATTGTTGGCAAACGTGTGCGATGGAGTCTAGCATGGCAGGCGGGTTATGCAAAAAACTCGTGTGCGATGGTGCACAAATCGCACATAGTTCATATGTTGGCCCGTGTGCCTTACATACTATTTCCCAAACAGTTCATTACGACCGACCGTATGGTTTGACTACCTCATTAGAAACAATTAATCACCAATACCACACATGCCAAAGAATTTAGTGTGTGCTGCATCGCACACGATTACATTTTGGAAGGCCTATGGATCACTGCTCCATATCCTCGACGGTTTCTGGGTCATGTGGGAAGGACACCCTATCGGACACACTCACATGGTGACGGTCCCAAATGCCGTCGTGGAAAATGGGTTAAAAACCGTTTGTATAGCACCGACACGTACCAGTGTGTGTTTTAGTGGAGTTTACTTCAAGTTCACTAGAACCGGATATTAACAAATTCCCATATGCCACATAACCGCGGGCATGGCTCTCGAAAGTTTAAACCCTGCAGGGGTGTCCCAACTTAGCCCTTGACAAGCTCACGATCCACGGAGACAATCCTCAATCGCGGGACCCTCCAATCAGACACGGAATCCCGGTGCACAAGACATTTTGACAATGGTAAAACAAGTCCAGCAAGACCTCCCGGCATGCCGAAACACTGATAGTAGCCGTGCGTATCTTGTCTCAGGCCACGACCGGATGAACACTATGTACGGCAACCAAATACCCCAAGTTGCCTAGGGGTGGCACCGCAAGTGGCTCTATTTTGGACCAACACTCATGAGGAGCACTGGCCCGGGGGGTTGATTAAGTCCTTGGGGTCCACAAAGTTCCTATGCAATTTTTAGTTGTTATTAGGCAAATGGGAAAAGCAATGTTGGGCCTTGCTGGAAGAGTTTTATTCAAAGAGAAGTGTCAAGAGGGGCCCATAAACCCTCATCTTGTTAGGGACGCAAAATCAAGGAACATAACACCGGTATGACGAAAACTAAGGCGGTAGGAGTGGAACAGAACACCAGGCAAAAGGTCGAGCCTTCCACCCTTTACCAAGTATATAGATGCATTAATTAAATAAGAGATATTTTGATATCCCATGATATCCATGTCCCAACATGGAACAACCTACAACTAGAAACGCTATAAGAGGGGCTGAGCAAAGCAGTAACATAGCAAAAAAACCGTTTGCAAGGATGGTGGAAAAAGATTAGAGGCTATCATGGCAATTGGGAGGCTTGATAAACAAGTGGTAGGTAACGCGACATAGCGATAGCATCGAGACTACTAGCATAGCAATGATAGTAGTGAGATCCAATGTGATGGTCATCTTTCCTGAAATCCTGCTAGGAAGAAGAACAACTCCATGAAGAAGATGAAGCCATGTAGACGAACCAAGCGTAGACGAACGAATCCTCACGATCGCAAGCAAGCAGGACCTAACAAGAAGAAGGACAATCGGAAAGAAGCAAACAACATGGCAAACACGCAACACATTAACATTGCATGATGCTCATCCAAGTATGATGCATGACAAGTCTACAAGATGCTACTCATGGCAAGAGATGATGCATACAAGAACAACACACCAAAGCAAGTTTAAATGAGGCGAGAATCAACATATAACAATTCCAGAAACTCCCCATATGCAAATTTTGAAATTGGTCCAGATATGAGTAACACATTATGTTGAAGTTGTTAAACAGCAAGTTAATGTGCACCAAGATGATCTACGCGTCTTTCTATTCAAGTTACATATAAAGTTCATTTAATTCGGAGCTACGGCCTAAAGGATATGAACAAAACAAGCTAAACATGGCATAGATGCAAAATGCATGCAAAACACAATCATAAACACTCTGAAACATGGATTCAAAATGGCATGATGAAAATACATGCAAAACCAAGCAAGTTTCATATAGAGCATGCTCAAAACGGAGCCACGATTTAACACATACACACGAAACAAGTTTCAAACACAATCTACCCAAAACAGAAACTAAGCACTTTGTGAAAGTGCTCGTGATCGACTAGAGGGGGGCGAATAGGCGATTTTTATGGAAGTCTTCAAAACATGGAAGTTTTGAAGACAAACGATAGAAATAAACCTATTACCATGCAGCGGAAGGTAGACTACACTAGGCAAACCATAGTCAAGTATTCAATGAAGTGAAAGCACAATGACTAATAGCAGTTAGGCAGTAAGGATCAGGTAGGAAGATATTGTGAAGCCAATCAGAACAAGCAATCACTCAGTGAAGAAAGAAGATAATGCAATCATACAATGACTTCACAAGGACCAACAGTAAGTAAAGGGAAGGGAAGGATGAAACCAGTGACTCGTTGAAGACAATGATTTGTTGGACCAGTTCCAGTTGCTGTGACAACTGTATGTCTGGTTAGGGAGGCTGAGATTCAACTCAGAAGACCTCGTCTTCACCTTATTCCCTTTGAGCTATGGACACCCAGTCCTCGCCCAATCACTCTGGTAAGTCTTCAATGTAGACTTCCAAATCTTCACAGACTTCGTTCACCGGCGATCCACAATGACTCTTGGATGCTCAGAACGCGACGCCTAACCGGCTGGAGGATTCACAGTCCTCAAGTGTAATAAGTCTTCAGATTACTCAGATAGGAAGACTTAAGTGATGCCTAACACTCTTTGGCTCTGGGTGTTTAGGGCTTTATCCTCGCAAGGAATTCTCTCTCAAAGGCTTGGAGGTGGGTTGATCTCAACGACAAAAGCCGTACTCTAACTCTAAGCAGCCAACCGTTTATGGTTGTAGGAGGTGGGCTATTTATAGCCACTAGGCAACCCGACCTGATTTGTCCGAAATGACCCTCAGTCACTAAGGAACTGACACGTGTTCCAACGGTCAGATTTCAAACACACATGGCAACTTTACTTGGGCTACAAGCAAAGCTGACTTATCCAACTCTGGACAAGATTTGCTCTCATAGTCTTCACTCGAAGACATAGGATTTTGGTTAAGCATCAGTTCAGTCATTCTGACTGGTTCTCTTGGACCCCACTTAACAGTACGGTGGTTCCTATGACTCAACAAAGAAGAAAAAGAACGACGGAAGAACTAAGTCTTCACGCTCCATAGTCTTCATGCGATGTCTTCTCTTGTCATAGTCTTCAATGTGAATGTCTTCACATACCACCTATGTCTTCAATGTCTTCTTACATTTTTAGGGGTCATCTCTGGTAGGAAAACCGAATCAATGAGGGACTTCTACCTGTGTTATCCTACAATTCTCACAAACACATTAGTCCCCCAACTAGGTTTTTCGTCAATACTCCGAAACCAACTAGGGGTGGCACTAGATGCACTTACAATCTCCCCCTTTTTGGTGATTGATGACAAACTAGTTGAAGTTTTCAACGGGGAATATAATATGTGAAATTGTAAAGGATAGGGGATTGTCTTCATAAGTTGCAAGGGCTCCCCCTGAAGATGTGCATATAAGTAATTTGCTTTTGGAATGCAAATGCACATGGCAGGTTGTACTTGTGGAGATCCTCTTCAACTTATGATGACAATTCATCATGCATGAAAAGTATGTGAAGATAATGACATGCATAATGAAAAATGGACGTCTGCAAAATGATCTAAGTGCGGAATTTATCGTCACACATGCGGAATTTATCATCGCATCACAGAATAGCAAATAATTAGTAGACGACCATCGAGTTTAAGTGTTACAACTCAAAGAACCAAATGTATCAAAACGAGAGTTGTAAACACTAGGCAAAATATAAAGCAACCGCCCATATGGACCCGCTTGAAGACTATCAAACTCATATGCTTCTCCCCCTTTTGTCAGTAAGGACCAAAAAGGTTTAAAGACATAGAGCGTCTACTCGTTCCCATGAGGAGTAGGTGAAGCAGCAAGGTCGTCGGTGTTGTTAGGCGGTGTAGACGAAATCGAGGCAGTGTCGATGCGTGCAGAAGTAGGGGGCGGTGAAGTAGCATCGTCTTCGTCATCGATGACTCTGCCATTGACAGTTGCCGCGAGGAAGAGAACTCAGAGTCTTCAAGAGACGGAGTTCGTCGCAGCATAGTCCTTCTTGGAGGTTCGGAGTCAAACTTGAAGCGTTCAGAGAAGCCATCCTCTTGAAGATCATCTTCAGAACACATAAGCGTCAGCCCTTTCCATGTACGCCGACAGGTTTCATGGGCAACAAAGGCATTCTTGGTGGCAAGATTGCGAATGCGGTTGACATACACCAAGAGGCTTTGCATCTGACGCTTAAGCCAATCATGATGCTTATCCTGTTTCTGATGCAGCGCGACGAGAAGCTCTCGGTCATTGAGGACACGAGAATGTCTTTGAGGCCTTTGCGCAATAGTGCTACCAGTGGCGTCAGTTTGAGCACGCGGGGCACGTGTGTTTCCAGCAAGGGGATAAACACGGGACACTGCTGGAATTCCTTCAATGGGCTGGGAGAATCTTTGGTGATCAGCATTGTGAAGATAAATGGGATCCTTAGCAGGCTCTAGGTAAATGGCTTCAACTGAGAGATCAACCTCGGGCAAGAATATGAGATGATTGCGCGCAGATGGCTGATAGTTGAAGGCTGAGTGACGCTTAATCAGACGCATGACCCATGGAGCATAGAATTTCAACCCAAAGATGTCGGAGCCAGACGCATCCAACTACCTAATGAAGAAGTCTTGAGCATTGAAGCTGATGCCATTGAAGATATAGAAAACCAAAGTCTTCATTGCTCCTTCAAGCTTCCTTGCAGATGAGTGTCCTTTGATAGGCCATAGAGTCTTCTTGATGATGTGGTAGATGGTGCGAGGCAGGTACTCTAGGTCTTCAACAAAGAACTCCTTAGGATATTCAGCATCTGGAGGCAAAGGCTTCATCATGCTCAGCATTTGACTCATGTAAGGTTCTGGCTTCTGAAAGATTCTTTCCAAGGCATTTTGATGTTGTTGACAACCTGGTTCATAGTATTCACCAGGAGTGTGCAGGCCTGTGAGCTCAATGATATCAAGAGCTTTAGCTTCATGATGGACATTGCATGTCATCCACTCAAGGACCCAGGTCTTCGAATCCCTGTTGTAGCCTCGAATATGAAGAGTGGCATAGAATTGAAGCAACAATTCTTCATTCCAGTGCTCCTTGTCAGTGATGAACTGCAGCAGACCAACATCTCTGAAACAGTCCAATGCTTCTTCGAGGCAGGGCAGACCAGCCATAGCTTCAGAGTCGAGGCGCATATGTGGAAATGTGCGCCCTTGATTGTATAGGACACAGGAATGGTAGCTGCGCTGCTGATAGCTCCAGAACCGATCTGAGGAAATGCGCGGTTTGGTATAAGGGTTCATGGAGCTGTTGAAGAAGGTATTATGTGCCACGAAGCCATTCGCATTGAAGACCCAGGTGAAGTGGCAGTGCCTGGGAAACGTGGAAGTCTTGGCTTGGGCTGTGCAGGCGCTTCATCAGATTCAGCGTCATCTGCAGGCTCATCCATGGCTGTCCCTTGAACCTTGATATGAGTGATGAGACCTTCCAGGTTGTAGAACGGCCCAACAAGATTGGGTTCAGCTTCGCCGGTGCCATCGGCACGGGGAGCAAAAGGACCAGGGTTGATGTCTAGTCCCCATGACTTCTTGTTTTGCTTAGCCGAATTCTTGGCAAACTGGAAGTTGCGCTTGAACAGATTGTCGTCACGACACCATAGCAATGACAATGGATGTGCATCTGCAGGCTGTGGTCCACGGACCATGCAGGGATAGAAGCCTTGTTCAATGTTTTCATCTCTAGATCTGGGTTGAAGATTTCTGCATAGGATGTCTCCCCATGGTCGCTTGATGGCATTCTTCTCAGCATACTCCTGGGTCACAAACCTATACTTGAACCATTGCTCGGCCCAATATCTTCGAATCCATTGGATTCGGGTTCTGCGCTGATTGTAATCCTGTTCAGGATCTGTCTTGTAAAGCTCTTAGAGGTCATCAGGAAAATCTCTTGATGTTCCCCCATGATGCTGTCTGCCACCCTTCCTTACTGATTTCTCTGCAGCCATGAATTTGAAACTGAATGGCTTCAGCACGTTCGAAGGCTTCAAGGGCTTTCGCTTGCTGGACAAACAGGAACTGGCTTCGGGAGAGTTAATGTGATGCTGTAAGAATTCTGCAAACGAATGCAGACTATGAGAACCAAGGGATATTCCCACGGACATGTACCTGTGATAGCATTAAGGTGCGAGGGAAGGGGAAGAGGTCATATGCATTCTTAGAAGATTTTGAAGATAAATCAGTTTAGAAGACATTGACCTCATCGTGCGAAGACATTCACTTATATGTTGAGAGTTGGTTCCAGATTTTTACGAATCCGCGAATAAGTACAAGTGAGGAATCTAACTAGATATGAAGCTTAAGTGAATATACTAGGCAGTATGAGATGCAGACAGGATAGATCTAACATTGTATAGGCAGAAACCTATTTTGGCAAACAGGATGAATCTTTGAGGATCAAAAAGATGGTAAAAATAGAGTTGTATTTACCACGCGAAGAACTGCTAGATAGGAAGAGTAGGAGACCGAGCAGTTCAATCCACCGTGCCCTAACTTGGCGACGGAGAACACCTACGGCAGCAGCGGAGAAGACGATGTCCGTGGCCGGCGTGAGGACAGCGTCGGAGAAGTCGCGGCAGCTAAGTGCTTCATCGCCGGCGTCGTCGAGCGCTAGCGGGGGCGCTAGGGTTTTGACGAGGTGGAGAGGTGGAAGAAGGTTTTCTTGACCGCAGGGGACATGTATTTATAAGGAAGTGTGCGGCACATCGCAATTACGCAGGTGCCCCTAGCGGTTCACATCTGAGGAACACGTGGCAAATATGCAACATACTTGGAGTTGTCCCACGTTCCCATGCACGCCTGGATTGTTGGGTGATGGTTCCCACTTCTCCATGTTTCAGGTGAAGGAATTAGCATTGAAAACAGACTTAATGTTTGTCTCTGTATCTTCTGCTGACTAGGACGCAGAGAAGACATTCGACAGTTTCAATAGAATGCATATGATTTTGACAGATAGAGTTTGAGATAGAAAGCATAGAGAGATTAGGGTCCGATCACATTCATTTTGTTCAAAAGATTCAACAGGGAAGACGTAGCTGTAAGTGAATGTTGTAGAGGACAGAACACTAGTATGTATATATATATATATATGAGAAAGACAATCACATCAACATAGTGAAGATAATCATGAAGACAAGTTGAAATGAAGACAAACAAAATGTGAAGACATAGCAAATGTAACGCCATGAGTGAAACACTTCAAACAGAAAAATTTAGTGGTGGCATTACCCACCGTATAGGAAGTATTAGACCCAGACGCGGTGCACAATTATCGTGGCGCTCCGAAGTCAAATTCCACATTAATGTATTCACACTTAGAATGTAAGTCTTCATTGATTGAAGATATACTTTACTTCATGTGTTGCACATCTAAGTCATCAATATGCATAAGTGTTAGGATGTGTGCCTGATCACAGGACATTTGAGCATTCCAAGATATTCAGCTCACACCCCAACTTGCAAAACCTCTTCTCATCCAAAGGATTCGTGAAGATATCTGCCAATTGCTCTTCAGTGTTGACGTGTATGATATCAATATCTTCCTTCACAACATGATCTCTGAGAAAGTGATGATGTATTTCAATGTGCTTTGTCTTCGAGTGCTGAACTGGGTTGTTGGCAATCTTGATGGTGCTTTCGTTGTCGCAGTAGAGTGGCACTTGCTTCAGATGAATGCCATAATCTTTGAGTGTTTGTTTCATCCATAGAAGCTGAGTGCAGCAAGATCCATCCGCAATGTATTCAGATTCAGCAGTGGAGAGAGATACACAGTTCTGCTTCTTTGAAGACCAACATACAAGTGATCGTCCCAGAAAATGACATGTGCCTGATGTAGACTTGCGATCCACCTTGTCACCAGCATAATCAGCATCCGAGAATCCAACCAGATCAAACTCTGAGCCCTTTGGATACCATAATCCTAATGTTGGGGTGTGAGCCAAATATCAAAGAATTCGCTTCACAGCTAAGTGATGCGATTCCTTTGGTGCCGCTTGGAATCGAGCACAGATGCAAATACTAAGCATAATATCTGGCCTAGATGCACATAGATAAAGTAAAGAACCAATCATGGAGCGGTATACCTTTTGATCGAACTCTTTACCATTGTCATCGGGACCCAGATGATGTTTGGCTAGCATTGGAGTCATGAAACCTTTGCAGTCTTGCATCCCAAATTTCTTCAGGCAATCTTTGAGGTACTTCTCTTGAGATATGAAGATGTCGTTGCGTTGCTGACTTACTTGAAGACCAAGGAAGAACTTCAGCTCACCCATCATGGACATCTGATATTGCTCTTGCATCATATATCCAAACTCGTCTGTGTATTTCTGATTGGTGCAGCTGAAGATAATGTCATCCACATATATTTGGCACACGAACATTTCACCATCATATGTCTTTGCCAGATTTCGGGTTCCGGCAGACCCTTGAGGTTCGAACACTGGGGTGCACGCGGAGATTTTGCCTCCTACCTACCTGCACCCCTCCGCCATGCTAGGATCTAAACTATGGAAAGAACAACACAAGAGACACAGGGTTTATACTAGTTCGGGCCACCGTTGTGGTGTAATACCCTACTCCAGTGTGTGGTGTGGTGGATTGCCTCTTGGGCTGATGATGATGAGCAATACAAGGGAGAACAGCCTCGCGAGGGTCTGTTCTTGGCCTGGACAATGAACTGCTCGGAGGAGTTCAGTCACCTTTTTCTCTCTCTCTCTCTGCTTTCCTCCGACCGACCCTGATTTCGACCCCAGCTTGTTTCTTGGTTGGCTGATTCTCGATCCCCCTACCCTGGGGGTGGCTAGTCCTATTTATAGAGGCCCTGGTCCTCTCCCCAAATATTGAGCGGGAAGGGAGCCAACAATGGCGGGCTAATTTGAAGGGGGACAGCAAGTATCAGCTATCTTGACAAAAGTAGTCTTCGCCTCTGCAAAGCTCTGGTGATGACGCCGTCTTGGGCTCCATGGTGACCTCCGTCTCGTAGTCCTCCTGGTCTTGGTCTCGTTGCACCGAAATGGCAACCTTTGCCTGATGCCTCGGTACTCCGCGGCTGCGCTTGCCCCCCTTTGCACCAAAGAAGGAAGGAGGACGCTGCGCGGGCTGGCACCCGCCCGGCGCCCTGAATCGTCATGGCTTGCCTCACGGGCACCTCGTGAGGTACCCCGCCTTGATCTCTCCGCCCCCTCATGAGCCAGCCTGATGAGGCCGTGCCTGAGGAAGCTCCGCATCATCCGCCCCGCGAGGCTTGGCCCCTCGCGAGGGTCTTGGGTTTGTGTTTGTGAAGACGGGCCTTGCTGGGCCCCCTTTGAGCCACGCCGCAGGCCGCAGGCAGGCAAGTCTGGGGACCCCCGTTCCCAGAACGCCAACAGTAGCCCCTGGGCCCAAGGCGTGCCCGGGCTTGGCTGTGCAGGGAGGCGGAAGGGCAAGAGCGAAGCGCCGCGGGCCCTAACAGCCTGCGGCCTTGGGCACCCCGTGGCGGTTGATTGGACGTGGGCGGCACTGTTCCCCCACGCCCTCCTTATCTTGCACCGTGCTAGGCGGACCCGTAGTCGTACACAGCCATTCCCCTTTTATTGCTCGAGCGCCCTCTGTCCTTCCTCCGCTCGAACTCCGGTTTCTGTTTTCAACTCAATCTCGAACCTCCCTCCCCCCTTCCCATCGCCATGAGTCCGACGAAGAAGGGGAGAGGGAAGAAACCCGTGTCTCCGCCTTGCCCGCCGCCATCGGCGGCCCCCGCCGAGGGCTTGGGCAAGGTCAGCTTGGCTCTGGCCACCATCTTCAATGAATGCGGGAGGACGACGGCCTGGCTCGCGTCCCACTTCTCCATCGACAGGACAACCACCGAGGTCCCGTATCTTGCCGATGCCCTGTGGGCGGGTCTGGTTCCCCCCTTTTCCGATTTCTTCAACGCCGTGCTTTCCCACTATCAGATCCACGTGATGCATCTGGGTCCTGAATCCATCACCCTCCTTTCGGTCTTCGCCTTTGTTTGCGAAGCTATGGCGGGCATCCCTCCTTCGGTTGCCTTGCTGCGCCACTTCTTCTCATTGCATCTTGTCGACCCTACCCAATGCTGGGCTTGCGTGAGCTTCGTTGCCGCGCCTGAGACGGCGGCCTCTGGGATTGACTTCGAGCTCCCCCTGCTCGCGGTTGGGTTCCGCGAGCGGTGGCTGTATGTGGACGCAGGGGTGCCCAGCCCCCTGCTATTGGAGCCGACCTCACCTGCCATCCCCAATTCGGGCTGGGACCAGGAGACACTTGAGAGCCCCCGGCTCGTCTTCGTCTGGTGCCGCTTCGCGCTCTTGAGGTCGCTTGGCGTGACAGCGCCCAAGGTGGTGAAGGAGTTCCTGCTATGTCGCGTTGCTCCTCTTCAACGCCACTCTTGCCGGATGTGGGCCTTCTGTGGGAGTGAGGATCGTATGAGGCTCTAGGAAGAGGACCTGACTCCTAAGGTGCCGAGGACGGCGCTCTTGACCCTGGCTGGGGACCCCAACCCCGGTAGCGTCCGGCAGGGAGGGGCCTTGATGTACCTCTGCCAGAGCAGGGGTGACTTTGTGAAGCAGATGCCTGTCTTTGATGAGTGGGGGCCGCGCCCCGCCGGCCTTCAAGGGCCTCGCGAGAACCCAGTGGTGGTGACTTCCCTTCCAGTCGGCCAAGGCGACTCATCCTCGAGTGGCGGAGCAGGGAGGCACGAGGCGCCAGAGGCCGAGGGGGCTCCCGACGCAGTGACAGTGCCAGGCGAGGCTCATGAGGAAGCAGCTCTTGGGGCCCGTGCCGCTGAGGCTGAGGGTGGCGAGCAGCTGCCCTCAGTGCCTGCGACTGGGGCCCCTGAGGCTCCAGCTGCGTCTCTTGGGGAGGCGACTGGCAGCGCACATCAGGCAGGCGCCTCTACCGCAGATTGCCTTGACGCTTCATCTTCGTCGAAGGTTGATCCATGCGCCCAACTCTTGGGCCGCTTCCGCGTGAACTTCAAGGCTCTCCGGAAGAGAAGGGAGGCCCTGGGCGACGATTACCCTTGTCGCCTGCTGAAGCGTAGGAAATACTTCTCCACTGATGAGTAAGCCTTCTCCTTTCCCGGCTCCCGATCCTTCTATTACTTGTACTGACCCTTGCTCCGCAGGCCCCTTCCAGCCGAGCTTGCGGAGACGGCTGAGGAGCCGTCCCCCTTGGCTTCGCCCCCTCCACCGTCCTCGAGCGCTCCGAGCAGCGGAGCCCTTGTGGTAAGGGTGATCAAAGAGGCGAACCATCCCGAGGCGCACCGTGGCGCCGCGCACCTCTTGATCCTCCTTTGCGGGCCTTCTCGTGGCATAGCCAGCCTGCCATGGGCCTCTCGCCTGGTCGTGAACTGCGATTGGCTGAGGCGCTTCCTGCTCTCTTCTCCTGAGGACAGGCTGGCCCCAGGCCGGGCTTCTGACGTGGCGTGCCCGGCCGTCGCGATGGTGCCAGCCCCCAGCCCCCAGCCCGGAGGGGTAGTGTTGACTCGCGACCCCCGGCGCTTTCTTGGGGCGGATGATGGTGTGGAAGACATGCTTGAGCGCGCTCGGGAGCGTCGCGCTCTCCGCCAAGGATTCCTTCGAAGGGCAGCTGACGCAGTGAGCCTGCTTGGTGAGGAGCTTGCTGATGAGGACGCGCGCCTTGAGGCCGAGGGCCTGCGCCTGGCTGCAGAGAGGCGCGAGCTGGAGGGCGCCATCGCCCTTGCGCGCCGTCAGCGTGATCTTGATGAAGCAGAGGCCAAGGCGTCGTTGGTGGCCTCTCGGGAGGCCCGGTCTCGGGCCGCTGAGGAGGCTCGGGAAGCTGACCGGCGGCGAACGGCTGCGGAGGAGCGGGCTCGGGAGCTTCGGGCCTGGTGCCACTCGCTGGAGGAGCAGGTGGAGCTGCGCGAGGCAACCATCGCGTCGATGAAGGCGGCCTCTGGCGACTTAGCAGAGCTCCAGAAGCGTGAGGAGGCGCTGACACTGGAAGCCACCGAACGTACCCGTGAGTACGAGCGTCTGGAGACGAGGGAGCTTTTGGTGATGCAGGCGGAGGATGATGTTGCTGCACAGGAAGCCCGCATCCTGGAGGAGGTCGGACGTCGAGTGGCGATGGCGCATTTGAACCTCGAGCAAGAGTTCGAAGAGAAGCTGGGGTTGATCCGGGCCGAAGCTGAAGGCAGGACTGCCGCCTTGAGGGCCAAGCTGGAGGAGGCGGCGTGGCGGGCCAATGCTTCCCGGGCCGCCCTTGAGGTGGCGCGAGGTGAGTTAACCACCTCCCAAGCTAAGGTGCTCCTTCTTCGCCAGCGGGTGGAGGAGGCTGAGGCTGTCGCGCGTCAGAATGCGGACGAGATACGTCAGTGGCGGATCTTGGAGCATGAGCACGGCCCCATGCTCACCACTCTCCGGGAGAGAGCCAACGCGGCCTTGGGCAACATCTGCGAGGAGGCCGTCGGCGAGCCGCACGCAGTCAGCTGCGCGGGCAATCTCCAGTTCTTCACTGATGTGGTGACGCAGCTGGAGGCGCGGTCGACCAGGGCTGACAGGTTGGTGGAGGAGAGGAGCCGCGCCCTGCTCAGGCGCGCCTTTTCCCGTGTCTTCAGTCACCTCCGGAACATGGATCCCCATTTTGATTTTGATGCCGCCATCGCCCCAGTCCCCCAGGCTATCCAAGGCGACCTGGTGCACTGGGTGGAGGACAATGTGGACGCTCTTATTAGGGCCTTCGCCTCAGACAACGATGATGCGATCGTGGTGGCCGACGAGGGCGGCGCGATGGGCAGCCCTGACGCCGCTGGCGGTGATGCGGACAGCGAAGGCGAGTTCAGCGACACCAGCAACGGCTCAGGTGGTGATCCTGAGGACGCATTGTGGGATTCGTCCGACTGACTATACATCATTCCTGCTTCCTTACCCTGCATGAATAAAACTCAGGTTTTGGCCTGATGACTGTGAGAGCATTTCGGAGGGGGGCCCCTCATGTGAAACTTGTGTTTACCGTATCAGTAGAAGCTACATCGCCCATGCGCCCATGCCAAGTGGCTGGCTTAAGCGACGCGCTGGTCAGCCAGTATACCTTTGTTCCGCGCTGGCCCTGAGGCAGCCCGCGGGGGTTTGTGGTGTCCTGAGTGTCCCCAGATTGAATCTATAGGATCCGCAGTAAAACACCCTCCTGAGAGGACGCGGCGGCGGCAGTCTGGGCTGCGCACAAGCTAGGCCTGACCCGGCTCGTGAGGGGCTCGCGAGGGGAGGCGGCTGAGGCAAAGTGGTAACCAAAACGCGAGAAATTGCTCGAACGAGACTAAGCACCCCTTCCCCGAACACACGCAAATCTCAAATTCGAATCCAACTTGAATCCAGCGGGGGAAAGCGACAACCAAGGGGAAGAGCATCAAAAGCAAACAAAAGGCCGCGTCCGGCACCTAGTCTAGTCTTGGACGTCCTCTCACCAGCACGGAGCTAAGTGCTGCCACTGGGCGTGGGAGGGAGCCCCAGGGCCTAAGGCCGGCACCCCTGAGCCTCCGGGGCGTGTACAGCCCCACTCATTATTACGTTAGAGTGTCACGGGGCGGCGAGCTTCACAGGCACCGGGCCTTCTTCACAGGTACTGGCCTTGCTTCATATCGCCAGATGAGGGCCCCGCCTTGCGCCACACTCTAGTGCCATCAACGACGACCGGAAACCAGGACGCCGCCGATGGGGTAGAGCGGTCGCCAGCGGTTCCCCCGACGACCACGGATCCTCCACCGAGGGCAGGCCCTGGGGCACCTCCCCGGCGGAGGGCCTACCTCCTGAGAACACCTTGCTCCGAATGCCGCGGTGGTGATGTCGAATCCTTGCCCCTCTCCTACAGCCCCCTGCGCCCTCCTCCCGAGGGGTAGGAGGCTATGGGAGCGGGGCAGCTGCCCGCTGTGGCAACCTACACCTCCTGCGATCCATGGTTAGCGTATGCCTACTGAAGAATTAGCGGTACCCGATAATCGTTGCTTCCAGCGTGCCCAGTGGGACCGTCCCGAGACTCCTGGAAGGGCTCAGCTTCTGGCGCCTCATCCCCCCATCTTGGGCTGAGGAGCGAGCCTGGTTCGCCCTCGTGTGAGTGTCCTTGGTCCATCTTGAGGGGCACGTATTCCTCTGGCGCCGCCACCCCGAAGGCCACGCCGTAGTGCTCTGCACGCCACGCGGTCCTGCCTGACGCGCCTACCGTGGGGTGGCAGCGCGGCTGTCCACTGGGGCCGCTGGTCGCGTCAAGCCGTTCTTGTTCACGGACCAGGAGCGGGGGCTGCGCCGCCGCCGGTCCGGTGCTGACAGCCTCGCTGGTGTTGGATTAGCCTTGGAGCCCGCGGGTGCACGCGGGGCCCCCGCGCTGGCCGCCCTGGGTTGGAGATGGGAGCTGGGTGCAGAAGGGGTGAGCCCCCGAGGCGGCGAAGCCCAGGAGCTTTTCCACCCGCTCGAACAGCACGTCGCGGCCGCCCACCAGCAGTCTGCACTACAGCAGCTCTCGGGCCACCGTGAGCGCGGCCCTCGAGTTCGCTTGCTCCCGGCGGGTGTACGGTGTCGTGGCCGCGGCGTGATTGGAGGCCCTTGCTGCCGACCGCGCCTGCCGCTGTGTGAGAGCTGTCGAAGCCTGTCCGCGTTGCCCGCGGCCTGCAACGCCCTGCGGACCGCGAGCTGCCTGGGGCACGGGGTCGCCTGCGGCGAGCGGCTCTGCACGGGCGGGCCATGCCGCCCATGGGTCTGGGTTGCCCTCCTAGTCGCCGGGCATGGTGATGACGACGCGACGGGGCACGGAGCAGTGGAAGACGAATTCCGGGGCACCCCTACCTGGCGCGCCAAATGTCGGATTTCGGGTTCCGGCAGACCCTTGAGGTTCGAACACTGGGGTGCGCGCGGAGATTTCTCCTCCTACCTACCTGCACCCCTCCGCCATGCTAGGATCTAAACTATGGTAAGAATAACACAAGAGACACAGGGTTTATACTGGTTCGGGCCACCGTTGTGGTGTAATACCCTACTCCAGTGTGTGGTGTGGTGGATTGCATCTTGGGCTGATGATGATGAGCAATACAAGGGAGAACAGCCTCGCGAGAGTCTGTTCTTGGCTGGGACGATGAACTTCTCGGAGGAGTTCAGTCACCTTTTTCTCTCTCTCTCTCTGCTTTCCTCCGACCGACCCTGATTTCGACCCCAGCTTGTTTCTGGGTTGGCTGATTCTCGATCCCCCTACCCTGGGGGTGGCTAGTCCTATTTATAGAGGCCCTAGTCCTCTCCCCAAATATTGAGCGGGAAGGGAGCCAACAATGGTGGGATAATTTGAAGGGGGACAGCAAGTATCAGCTATCCTGACAAAAGTAGTCTTCGCCTGTGCAAAGCTCTGGGGATGACTCCATCTTGGGCTCCACGGTGACCTCCATCTCGTAGTCCTCCTGGTCTTGGTCTCGTTGCACCGAAATGGCAACCTTTGCCTGATGCCTCGGTACTCTGCAGCTGCGCTTGCCCCCTTTGCACCAAAGAGGGAAGGAGGACGCTGCGCGGCCTGGCTCCTGCCTGGCGCCCTGAATCATCATGGCTTGCGTCACGGGCACCTCGTGAGGTACCCCGCCTTGATCTCTCCGCCCCCTCGTGAGCCAGCCTGATGAGGCCATGCCTAAGGAAGCTCCGCGTCGTCCGCCCCGCGAGGCTTGTCCCCTCGCGAGGGTCTTGGGTTTGTGTTGGTGAAGACGGGCCGTGCTGGGCCCCCCTTTGAGCCACGCCGCAGGCCGCAGGTAGGCAAGTCTGGGGACCCCCGTTCCCAGAACGCCGACAGTCTTCGTGAAGAGAGTGGGGTCGAGGGAACCAGGTTTGAAGCCTTTGCTCTTCAGGAAGTATTTGAGTGTGTCATACCAAGCCCGAGGGGCTTGTTTGAGGCCATACAGCGCCTTGTTGAGCTTGTACACCATGTCAGGATGTTTTGGATCTTCAAAGCCAGGTGGTTGTGCAACATATACTTCTTCGTCAATCTTGCCATTGAGAAAAGCGCTCTTCACATCCATTTGATACAGAAGAATGTTATGATGATTTGCATAGGGCAGCAGTATGTGTATGGCTTCAAGTCTAGCCACAGAAGCAAATGTTTCATCAAAGTCAATCCCTTCAACTTGAGTGTACTCTTGAGCAACGAGACGAGCTTTGTTTATGACTACTTGACCATGCTCATCTTGCTTGTTGTGATATATCCATTTGGTGCCTATTATATTGTGCTTGCGAGGATCAGGACGCTTAACCAGTTCCCATACATTATTCAGCTCAAACTGTTGAAGCTCTTCTTGCATAGCTTGAATCCATTCAGGTTCCATGAAGGCTTCTTCAACTTTCTTGGGTTCAGATATTGAGACGAATGCGAAGTGCCCATAGAAATTTGCTAGCTGTGTTGCCCTTGAACGAGTGAGTGGACCTGGTGCATTGATGCTATCAATTATTCTCTCAATCTGTACTTCATTTGCAACACAAGGATGTATAGGACAAAGATTTTGCTCTTGTTGATCATTGTCATTGTTAGAAGGATTGTCTTCACGCTGAGCATTGTCTTCAGTTTGATCAGGTGCGGAGATGATAAGTTCCTCTTCATGCTGAGATTCAGATGGTATGATTTCTCCAGTTCCCATAAGTTTGATTGATTCACTGGATGGAACTTCATCTAGCACATTTGGCAGGTGCTCTCTTTGTGAGCCGTTAGTCTCATCGAACCGCACATCCACTGTTTCAACCACTTTATAGTGAAAAAGGTTGAAGACTCTGTAGGAGTGCGAATCCTTTCCATATCCAAGCATAAAACCCTCACGTGCTTTTGGTGCAAATTTTGAAGTGTGATGTGGATCCTTGATCCAGCACCTGGCGCCAAATACTATGAAGTAACTAACATTTGGCTTCTTGCCAGTAAGGAGCTCATAGGATGTCTTGTTCAGAAGCTTGTGAAGATAAACACGGTTTATGATATTGCATGCAGTATCAATGGCTTCAGGCCAGAATTTTCTTGGAGTCTTGTATTCATCAAGCATTGTCCGGGCCATCTCAATAAGTGTTATGTTCTTGTGTTTGACGACGCCATTCTGCTGTGGCATGTACGGAGCTGAGAATTCATGTGTGATGCCCAAAGTATCAAGATATGTATCTAGGCCAGTGTTCTTGAATTCAGTGCCATTGTCACTTCTGATGTGCTTTATCTTGGCGCCATAGTTGTTCATTGCTCGATTGGCAAAGTGTCTGAAGACATCCTGCACTTCAGTCTTGTAGAGGATTATATGCACCCAAGTATATCTTGAATAATCATCAACAATTACAAAGCCATAGAGACAAGTAGTAGTAGTAAGAGTTGAGTAATGAGTGGGACCGAAAAGATCCATATGGAGCAGTTCGAAGGGTTGAGTCGTTGTCATGATTGTCTTCGAGGGATGCTTGGCCCTCGTCATCTTTCCTGCTTCATAGGCACCGCATAAGTGATCCTTCTTGAACTTGACGCCCTCGATGCCTATGACATGCTTCTTCCTTGCAAGGGTGTGGAGGTTCCTCATGCCAGCATGCCCTAGCCTCCGATGCCAGAGCCAGCATTCAGAAGCTTTTGCTAGAAGACATATGGCAAGTTGTGGTCCTGCTGAGAAATCTACCACGTACAAATCACCTTTCCGATACCCTTCAAACACTAGAGACTTGTCAGATTCCATTAGAACAAGGCAACGATATTTTCCAAATATCACAATCATGTTTAAATCGCAAAGCATTGAGACAGACATTAAGTTGAAACCAAGGGATTCAACAAGCATGACTTTATCCATGTGTTGATCCTTTGAGATTGCAACTCTACCTAGACCCAATACCTTGCTTTTACTAGTGTCAGCAAATGTGATGTGACTTTTGTCAGATGGACGTAAGGTTGAGTCCATGAGAAGACTTCGCTTGCCAGTCATGTGATTAGTACACCCACTATCAATAATCCATTCTGAAGCAGCTGGTGTCGTACCCTACAGTGCAGTTAGGGGGATAGGCTTCACGAAGAGAATTGTGAAGGAAAAACATTTGACGAGCCAGTGGATTATGAAAGCTTAGATCGAGATTAGGACTGATAGGGCAAGTAGCAAGCGACTCAGGAACAAAGTACATAATAAGACCATTTGGGCATTTGATCTTGCGCCCTACAAGATGTTTAAGGTCCCCAGCAATAGCTTCAGACGATTTTGGTTTTCGGCTAGAGACCTTTCCCTAAAAAAGAGAGTTAAGCTTTCTTAGCCACTCACATCTTCATGGGTGGCTTCGAAGCAATGAGTTTAAGTGTAGCATCTGAGAACTTTTGCTTTGGAGCCCTAGAAAAAAGTCTTGCAGGTGGACAATAGTACTCATAAGGATAAGCAGAATAGTTTTTGGTCTTATGAACATGGCGGTTTGATGAAACGCGCTCATATTCATAGGCCTGAGTAAGGTTTCCCTCTAAAACATTTGCGTTAGTGCGACTCAGGTGAGTCCTCTGTCTGTATGAAGCCTTTGGGCCATATGAAGCCTGTGGTCTGGGGTTTGTTTCTTCACTTGTGGTGTCATGATGACATTCACAGGAAGATTCTCCAAACATCTTTTCAGCACCCAGACTTTCTTCATAGGCGGCCCATTTCTGCAGTTAGTACCAATATACCTGGCAAACACTTCACCATTCTGATTCTTAAACAGTTTATAGTTTGCATCAAAGGATTCATTAATAACAATGGGATTAGCACAAGTGAAGCCAGATAGGGTGGATGGATCCGCTGAAGGTTCCTTTGCAGCAACCCATGTGGTTTTGGGGTACTGCTCAGGTTTCCAGTAAGAGCCATCAGCATTCATTTTCCTTTCGAACCCAACACCATCTTTCCTAGGGTTTCGGTTCAGGATTTGCCTTTCGAGGACATCACATAGTGTTTGATGCCCTTTGAGACTTTTGTACATCCCTGTTTCAAGCAATGTCTTCAACCTAGCATTCTCATCAGTAATAGCAGTGGTATCCTCAGCAGAGGGGTTAGTTACCACATCAAGAGTTGAAGATATTGCAATAGTAGCAGCAGTAGAACAACCAGCAACAGAAGTAGCGTTGTCACACTTGATGCATTTAAGACATGGTGGTTCAAATCCTTCGTGAGCTGAACTGATCTGTTCGGCGCGAAGTGAATCGTTTTCCTTTTGAAGATCTTCATGAGCCGCTCTCAATTTCTCAAGATCTTGCTTCCTTTGAAGATAATCATAGGAAAGCTTTTCATGAGTTGTTGAGAGCGTTTCATGAAGATTTTCAAGTTCCTCATACTTAACGTGAAGATTTTTTATGTCTTCAATTAAGGACTGAGATCGAGTCATTTCACCGTCTAACTGATCATCGCTTTTGTCTAACAGTTTTTGAATATGTTCCATGGCTTTCTGTTGTTCAGTTGCAATTTTAGCAAGTGTTTTGTAGCTGGGTTTGGAACCACAATCAGAGTAGTGCGTGTGTTTACCTTGGCACCGCGTGCCATGAAGCAGTAGGTAAGAGCGGAGTAGTCCTTGTCATTTGCATCAGTGTCGGTGATGGAGTCATTGTCTTCAGTGTTGAAGATGGACTTGGCAACGTATGCTGTAGCCAGACTCGCAACGCCAGAATCGGACTCCTCCTCAGACTCCACCTCCGCCTCCTTAGAAGCGGACTCCTCTTCTGAATCCATTTCCTTGCCAACAAACTCAAGTGCCTTGCCAGATGAGCTCTTCTTGTGAGATGAAGACTTTGAGGAAGACTTGGAAGAAGACTTTGAGTATTTCTTCTTCTTCTTGTCGTCAGAGTCATACTCCTTGCTCTTCTTCTTCTTGTTGTTCTCATTGTCCCACTACGAACACTCAGAGATGTAGTGGCCAGGTTTTTTGCACTTGTGGCATGTTCTCTTCTTGTAGTCATGAGCAGAATCTTCATCATTCCTTGAGCTTGATCGTGAAGACTTTCTGAAGCCTTTCTTCTTGGTGAATTTTTGGAACTTCTTCACAAGCATAGCAAGCTCCTTTCCAATGTCTTCACGATCATCAAAACTGCTGTCAGATTCTTCTTCAGATGAGGAGACAGCTTTTGCCTTCAAGGCACGAGTTCGCCCATAGTTGGGACCGTAGATGTCTCTTTTCTCAGAAAGCTGAAACTCGTGTGTGTTGAGCCTCTCAAGTATGTCAGACGGATCGAGTGTCTTGAAGTCAGGATGTTCTTGAATCATCCGGGCTAGGGTGTCAAACGAGCTGTCAAGTGATTTTAGGAGTGTCTTGACGACTTCATGCTTGGCGATCTCAGTGGCGCCGGGAGCTTGAAGCTCATTTGTGATGTCAGTGAGTCGATCAAACGTGAGCTGGACATTATCATTGTCATTTCTCTTGAAGCGGTTGAAGAGGTTGCGAAGGACACTGATTCTCTGATATCTCTGGGTTGAGACGCCTCCATTGACCTTGGAGAGCCAGTCCCAGACTAGCTTAGATGTTTCCAAAGCACTCACGCGGCCATACTTTCCTTTGGTCAGATGACCACAGATGATGTTCTTGGCAGTGGAGTCCAGTTGAACGAACTTCTTGACATCAGCAGCGGTGACACCTTCACCAACCTTGGGAACGCCCTTCTTGACAACATACCATAGGTCGACATCAATGGCTTCAAGATGCATGCACATCTTATTCTTCCAGTAGGGATATTCAGTTCCATCAAAGATGGGGCATGCAGCGGAGACTTTAATTATCCCTGCAGTCGACATAGCTAAAACTCTAGGTGGTTAAACCGAATCACACAGAACAAGGGAGTACCTTGCTCTGATACCAATTGGAAGTGCTAGTGATCGACTAGAGGGGGGGTGAATAGGCGATTTTTATGAAAGTCTTCAAAACATGGAAGTTTTGAAGACAAACGATAGAAATAAACCTATTACCATGCAGCGGAAGGTAGACTACACTAGGCAAACCATAGTCAAGTATTCAATGAAGTGAAAGCACAATGACTAATAGCAGCTAGGCAGTAAGGATCAGGTAGGAAGATATTGTGAAGCCAATCAGAACAAGCAGTCACTCAGTGAAGACAGAAGATAATGCAATCATACAATGACTTCACAAGGACCAACAGTAAGTAAAGGGAAGGGAAGGATGAAACCAGTGACTCGTTGAAGACAATGATTTGTTGGACCAGTTCCAGTTGCTGTGACAACTGTACGTCTGGTTAGGGAGGCTGAGATTCAACTCAGAAGACCTCGTCTTCACATTATTCCCCTTGAGCTAAGGACACCCAGTCCTCGCCCAATCACTCTGGTAAGTCTTCAAGGTAGACTTCCGAACCTTCACAGACTTCGTTCACCGGCGATCCACAATGACTCTTGGATGCTCAGAACGCGACGCCTAACCGGCTGGAGGATTCACAGTCCTCAAGTGTAATAAGTCTTCAGATTACTCAGATAGGAAGACTTAAGTGATGCCTAACACTCTTTGGCTCTGGGTGTTTAGGGCTTTATCCTCGCAAGGAATTCTCTCTCAAAGGCTTCGAGGTTGGTTGCTCTCAAACGACAAAAGCCGTACTCTAACTCTGAGCAGCCAACCGTTTATGGTTGTAGGGGGTGGGCTATTTATAGCTACTAGGCAACCCGACCTGATTTGTCTGAAATGACCCTCGGTCACTAAGGAACTGACACGTGTTCCAACGGTCAGATTTCAAACACACACGGCAACTTTACTTGGGCTACAAGCAAAGCTGACTTATCCAACTCTGGACAAGATTTGCTCTCATAGTCTTCACTCGAAGACATAGGATTTTGGTTAAGCATCACTCAGTCATTCTGACTGGTTCTCTTGGACCCCGCTTAATAGTACGGTGGTTCCTATGACTCAACAAAGAAGAAAAAGAACGACGAAAGAACTAAGTCTTCGCGCTCCATAGTCTTCATGTGATGTCTTCTCTTGTCATAGTCTTCAATGTGAATGTCTTCACATACCACCTTTGTCTTCAATGTCTTCTTACATTTTTAGGGGTCATCTCTGGTAGGAAAACCGAATCAATGAGGGACTTCTACCTGTGTTATCCTGCAATTCTCACAAACACATTATTCCCTCAACTAGGTTTGTCGTCAATACTCCAAAACCATCTAGGGGTGGCACTAGATGCACTTACACTTTGCAATCAAGGAAACAACATGCTACAGGAAAAATATGGATACAAACTTGATACGCTCTCAAAGTACATGTTACATGCTTCAAATATCATTAAGGTTCAGGTTCATAGGCATCAAGATTAAATCAATATGATCAATGCAAAAAGCAACTTTATAACAGATTATGACAGGAAAAAACATGGCATATATGTGAGCAGGAATAACATGTTGACATGTTGGAGGCACGAAACAATGATGCTACATGCAAGATCATGGCAACCAAAATCATGGCATTAAAGAACATGGTGAACATGGCAAAACATGATTACTAAGCATCTCCATATAAGCTCTAGATCAATGGCATTCATCAAGACATGATTGCAAGTCATAACAGATTGTGAGACTTTGAAAATTACAGAACATGGCAGAAATAGCGATAAGTAGACATGTTTGCGAGCTTGTGCAACTCACCGCAAAGCATTTCATGGCATCTGAATGTAACCAATAGAAAGAAGGCATATTTTGCAACTACTCATGTCAAGAACATGGCCATAGGATGCATAGAACACTAGCTACTCACATAGCAAAACTGAACTTACTGATAAAAGGTTGACATAAACAATATTTAGTAATTTGAGAGCATGATAAAGGCAAGATAAAGCAGGCCATAAATGCAAAAAAGGTTATGGATTCATAGAGCATAACAACATCTACAAAACATCCTTACTGAGCATCTCCAGATTATGCATGGATTCACTTGTAGCATCAAGTTAACATGGCAACATAATGTAGCAGATTCAGACTTAGCAGAAATCACTAAGTCACTGAAATCAGCAACAACAAGTACCCTACTTTGCATGCTTTTGCTAGTCACCACAGGGCATGTAAAAATACATGGATTGCACCACTGTAAAGATGGCATGAATATGATCCTAAAAGATGTTGCCCTGATGCTGAAAAGATAAACACACAAAATGCTATGAAAAAGACAAATCACCAAGTTATGACAACTTCCAATAGATTATAACATTTAGAACTTTTTCAATGATGATTAATGCATCAATATGAACAGTAACATGCATGCAAACTACACCATCAGGTCGAGCATCAGGAGATGAACAATTGGACATATCATACACTCAAAACGGAGCCACATGCACAAAGTTATGAGTCCCACAATAATGCAATAAGATGCTGGATTTCAGGGACTTGGACAAAATCAACAGAAAAACAGCTTGAGCCTAAGGTAACTATGTCGCGCATGGGCGGAGCATAGGGGCTGCTCACCCATTCGGCTCGGCTGCAGCCCACGATGGGTCAACGTGAGCAGGCGTGTGGCGGCATCTTTCAAATATTATTTATAAGTGGCATAAAATATTCTTGCAAAATTTCATCGCATTCAGAGTCCATTTGATAGCCCAACCATTAAACATATAGCCGCAATATAGCCGGTCAAACGTCGGACGTTTTCGGTCTCCGGAAACCCGTGCCGGGATGCCATTCTCTCTCTCTTCTCAGCCCTAGGCCTCCTAAACATCCCACTAGCCCACCTACCTACCCCCTCCGAATGGGTTGAATGTTTTATGCCACTTATAAATAATATTTCAAAGATGTCGCGGGCGCATGCGAGTGTGAAAGGGCACGGAACAGACAACAAAGAGAACTGGGAGACCCGGGTGGATGCATGTCTTGAAAAAACATGCAAATGAAATGCACATGATGACATGGCAATAGCAACACGCAAGCGAATGGCATGGCAATGACGGCGAATAACTGGAAGACACCTGGCGCATCGGACTCGGGGCGTTACAACCATGCAGCCTGCCAACTTCTGGACGTGTTTAAGCTCTGTGGGTATTGCTAGCTAGGATAGAGCTTAGATTTTAGCCTGATTGACATCTATCCCCTTGTGGGAAATGATACGTCTCCAACGTATCTATAAATTTTGATTGGTCCATGCTGTTATATTGTCATTCTTGGATGTTTCACAATCATTTTATAGTCATTTTATATAATTTTTTGGTACTAACCTATTGACATAGTGCCAAGTACGAGTTGCTATTTTATGCATATTTTTTACATCGCAGGAAATCAATATCGAACAGAGTCCAAATGCAGCGAAACTTTTTGTGGATTTTTTTGACCAAAAGACATCTAGTGGGCCAAACAGGTACCGAAGAGGGAGCCCGAGGTGAGCACAAGACACCAGGGCGCGCCTGGGGTTGTGCCCAGCTCGGTGGCCTCCTGAACCACCTCTTTGCTCTATAAATACCCCAATATTCTAGAAACCCTAGGGGAGTTGACGAAAATCAATTCCAGCCGTCGCCAGTTCCAGAACCACTAGATCCAATCTTGACACCATCACGGAGGGGTTCATCATGTCCATTCGTGCCTCTCCGATGATGCGTAAGTAGTTCTTTGTAGACCTATGGGTCCGTAGTTAGTAGCTAGATGGCTTCCTCTCTCTCTCTTTTGTTTCTCAATACAATGGTCTCTTGGAGATCCATATGATGTAACTCTTTTCGCAGTGTGTTTTTGGAATCTGATGAACTTTGAGTTTATGATCAGATCTATCTTTTTATACATGAAAGTTACTTGAGTCTTCTTTGATCTCTTATATGCATGATTCCTTATAGCCTCATATTTCTTCTCTGATATTTGGGTTTTGTTAGGCCAACTTGATCTATTTATCTTGCAATGGGAAGAGGTGCTTTGTGATGGGTTCGCTCTTACGGTGCTTAATCCCAGTGACAGAAAGGGAACCAACACGTATGTACCGTTGCCATTAAGGATAACAAGATGGGGTCTATTTCTACATAAATAGATCTTGCCTACATCATGTCATCGTTCTTATTGCATTACTCCGTTTCTCCATGAACTTAATACACTAGAAGCATGCTAGATAGTGGTTGATGTGTGGAGCAATAGTAGTAGATGCAAGCAGGAGTCGGTCTACTAATCTTGGGCGTGATGCCTACATAATGATCATTGCCTGGATATCGTCATGATTATTTGAAGTTCTATCAATTGCCCAACAGTAATTGATTTACCCATGGTTTGCTATTTTTCTCGACCGAAGCCACTAGTGAAATCTACGGCCCCCGGATCTCTTCTTTATTATATTTGCCTTTCTTTATTTGGCGATCTATCTATCAATTTATTACAACTTTCTCACGTCCATTTGCCAATTTCTGGCGCCGTTTCCCGAAAGGGATTGACAACCCCTTTAATACGCCTGGTTGCAAGTATTTTCTATTTGTGTGCAGGTGCCATTCACGTAGTGTTGCGTGGTTCTCCTACTGGTTCGATAACCTTGGTCTCATCACTAAGGGAAATACCTACCGTTGCTGTGCTGCATCATCCCTTCCTCTTTGGGGAAATACTGACGTAGTTCAAGCAAGCATCGAAAGGAATTTCTAGCGCCATTGTTGGGGGGACATCATCAACATCTACCAGGTTCCCAATAACAATTCTCATCTCCTTGCAATTTACATTATTTTCCATTTGCCTCTTGTTTCCTCTCCCTCACTTCACAAAAAATTGTGGTTTTATTCGCCCTCTTTTTTATTCACCTTTTTTGCCAGATCTGTTTTTGTGTGCAATCTTGTTTGCCACTTTTGTTGTTATGGATAGTTTTTCCGCTATTGCATGCACTCCCGAGAATGAGATTCTTAACTATAAACAAAGGGGAGGTTTAAAAGATGCTTGGTATAGGATTTGCAATGCTCATAATAGATCTATCCGTAAGAAATCTATCATTGTTCTTCTTCGCCGTTTTTATGTGGGCATCACCACTTGGTATAGATTCCTCCTTGAGATGAATACCGGTGGAAATTCCTTGATGTGTTCCTCTCTTGATGCTTTTAATGCTATGTGAAATTTAGTGGGTTCACCACCGCTAATGGTTAATGAAACGACTTTGACTCTTGAGCATGTTATGGAAAGACGAGATGCTATTGAAAAGAAAATGCTTACCTAAGAACATATTGAAAACTTGGATAAAAAGATGCATAATTTTTCTACTAAAGTTGGGTCAAAAGCAGGAGAAGTTTGTAAGTTGTTAAAAGAAAAGGGGACCGTAATTCATCAAATAATTGAAGAAAGCCCATCTCGGATTGATAAACTGGAAGAAATCTTTCGTAATTTGACCATGGATTTTGCTTCCGCTAGAACTATTGAAAAAACTCCTGTAAAAGTTAGCAAAGTTACTCAAGTTACTAAGAACAAGGGTGCAACTTCCAATAGCAACAAAGAAGATCCTAAGCTGATTAGTATCCACCCGGATTTTGTTGAGATAATAAGAGATCCTATTAAAAAATGAATTCCTTAACCTTGTTCCTAGAAGTAATGTGTTAAAAATCTATATGCTAAATCTTTGAATAGTTCTAAGTGTTTGATTAAAGAGTTGGAGAACAAAGATGACAATTCTTAGATTCTTGCTTTATGCCTAGCTAGAGGCAACCCAATGAATAAAATTTATTTTTTGTCTTTTGCTTTATGTTCTTGAGTGTTTGCACAATCATGCTACTATTATGATTGTGTTTTTTGTGTTTTAATTAGTGTTTGTGCCAAGCAAAGCCTTTAGGCTCATGTTGAGTGATAATTGATTTGATCTTGCTGACAAACAGAAACTTTTGCACTCATGAAAATAATTCCCACTTTTAACAAGAGGGTGATAAAATACCAATTCTTTTTGTAGAAGATTAATATCAAATTTCGCACGTAGTCCTATTTTTTGGAATTTTTGGAGTTAAATAAGTTTTCAAAATATCCGGATTGCTACAGACTATTCTGTTTTCTTTCCGTTGTGTGCTTGTTTTGATGATTCTAGGGTTTCCTTTGAAGAGTTTTTCCATAGAAAAGTTGGAATACAGTAGATATAATGAAAAAAATAAAATATGAATAGGTTTGGAATAGTACTTATAGTAGTGATTTGTTTTCTTATACTAACGGATCAAACGAAGGTTTTGTTGAGTTTTGTGTGATTGAAGTTTTCTTGTTTTGGGTGATATTACGATGGATGAAGGAATAAGGAGTAAGAAGATCCTAAGCTTGGGGATGCCCATGGAATCCCAAGATATTATCCAAAGAGAAACAAGCAACTAAGCTTGGGGATGCCCGAGTGGCATCCCCTCTTTCTTCTAACGACCATCGGTATTTTACTCAAAGCTATATTTTTATTCGTCACATACTATGAGTTTTGCTTGGAGCGTCTTGTATGATATGAGTCTTCGATTGTTTTGCTTTTTGTTTTAGGTCTTGAATCCTTTCTGGACACACCTATTTGAGAGAGCCAAATTATGCTATGACTTTTTGGAATCTCTAAGCTTCACTTAAATCTTTATGAGCTATAGAATTTCTCTAGTGCTTCACTTATACCTTTTTGAGAATGGTGTGCTTTAGTATTTTTGAAGAAATTCTCTCATGCTTCACTTAGATTTATTTGAGAGTTAGTAATTTTTTTAAGAAATTCTCTCTTGCTTCACTTAAATTATTTTGGGAAATAAATATTTATGCTCATGATCTTCAGTTATATTTGTTTGAGAATATCAAAAGCAACACATGAAAATGAGTTCCAAAGTGATAGATATCCAAGAAGGATATTCATGAAGATCATTGGACAAAATAAACTTAATTCCTTGTAATAGTTTTGAGATATGATGATGTGATATGTGAGTCATGTCGATGAGTAATTATGCTTTAGTAAGAATATTGGTGTTAAGGTTTTTTATTCCCTATGCAAGCACGAAAGTCAATAGTTATGCAATGAAATTACATCCTACTTGTGGTGCATTATTCAGTGTTAATTATGCTCAATGCTCGCTTATTATATTTATCGTTTCTTGGTTGGCCGCTTCTCAATCTTATTGCTGGCCTTCATTTGCACTAAGTATGATCACTACTTGTGCATACAAAATCCTTTAAACCAGTTCTTCCACATGAGTCCATCATACCTACCTATGTGCGGTATTATTTTGCCATTCTAATGAATTTGTATGTGCCATCTCTAATTTTCAAAATAAACTTCACTTTTGCATGCTCGTACCGCTCATGAAACGGTAGGGGGTGGCTAATATATTTCCATGCTAGATATGTTATTATCAAGATGAGTGTTTATTCACTTGTCTGCATGAGAGTAAGGCAAAGGTATTAGGGATGCCTAGTACCGAAATGAAAAATGAATTTATTTGATGTTGTCAAATAATAAATTCCTGGTAAAGTGTTGGTATGGAAGGCACCCGTGGATACAGCTAGCCATGGAAAGTAAAAGTATGGTTGAAAAAGGAATAAACTTTAATTTCTGTTTGCGAACCGACTATGATATATCTAGCATCGAAAGTATTGGGAACTACTCGATCGTTCTCGTTGACAGGAAAAGCATGCCTCCCAAAATGTTTTTATCTTTGTCTTTTTCGCTTTGAGCTCTAGCACCTCTAGAAATCTCTAATTCCCTCCATGAAGGGCCTTTCTTTTACTTAATGCAATTTTTATTTTTAATTTGAGTCTCCATCTTCTCATATAAAGAACCAACTAAGGGCACTATGATCATACTTGATCATTGGGTGTAGCTAACATACGAGTGTGTTTCATGAATGGATCAATGATTGGGCATAATGGGCTAGGGATAACTTATTTTAGCGTTGATATTTTGAAAGACATGGTTGCTTGTTGACATGCTTGAGTATTTAAGTCCTCATGTCAAAACTAGACTATTGCTTGGCACCATATAAAAGTCCAAATGTCCATGCTACAAAGAAAAGAATATGAGATGAACATGTTAGGCATCATTCCACATCCAAAATTCTGTTTTTATCATTTAGCTACTCGAGGACGAGCAGGAATTAAGCTTGGGGATGGTGATACATCTCCAACGTATATATAATTTTTGATTGTTCCATGCTATTATATTATTATTCTTGGATGTTTTACAATCATTTTATAGTCATTTTATATCATTTTTGGTACTAACCTATTGACATTGTGCCAAGTGGAAGTTTTTGTTTTCTGCATGTTTTTTACATCGCACGAAACCAATATCAAACTGAGTCCAAACGCAGTGAAACTTTTTGTGGATTTTTTGGACCAAAAGACATCCAGTGGGCCAAACAAGTACTGAAGAGGGAGCCCGAGGTGAGCACAAGACACTAGGGCGCGCCTGGAGGCCCAGGCACGCCCTAGTGGGTTGTGCCCACCTCGGTGGCCTCCCGAACCGCCTCTTTGCTCTATAAATACCCCAATATTCCAGAAACCCTAGGGGAGTCGACGAAAATCAATTCCAGCCGCCGCTAGTTCCAAAACCACCGGATCCAATTAGACACCATCACGGAGGGGTTCATCATGTCCATTCGTGCCTCTTCGATGATGCGTGAGTAGTTCTATAAATACCCCAATATTCCCATAACCCTAGGACCGCCTCTTTGCGCTATAAATACCCCAATATTCCCAAAACCCTAGGGGAATCGACAAAATAATGATCCAGCCACCGCAGAGTCCAGAACCACCAGATCAATCTAGACACCATCTCGGATGGGGTTCACCACCTCCATTGGTGCCTCTCTGATGATGCGTGAGTAGTTCTTTGTAGACCTACGGGTCCATAGTTAGTAGCTAGATGGCTTCCTCTCTCTATTTTGATTCTCAATACAATGGTCTCTTGGAGATCCACATGATGTAACTCTTTTTGTTGTGCGTTTGTTGGGATCCTATGATGTCGTAGGAAACTACGACCATGTATGGGACCAAGGGCCCGTTGAAGGTTTGGCAGGGGGACGTTGCATTGCACAGAGAGCATACGGGCATGGGACAACATGGTAGAGATCACACAGGCAATTTTGCCTAGGTTCGGGCCATCGTCAGGCATAAAACCCTACTCCTGTTTTGGTGGGTTGATGGTCGAAGAGTGGTGGTGGAGCATAGTACATTTGCCCGGCAGGGGCGGCAATGGCTATGCACGTATGGGTGTGTGCGTTCTCCAACCTTCTAACCCTTTCTACGGTTGCCATGGGCCTCCTTTTGTAGATTAAGGGTTACCACAACGGCAAAGTAGTCATTATGCACTGATAAGACCTAACTCTGCAGGCTGATAGCGTGCATTAAATGTACCACTTAACGTCACGTAATTGGGTGCCCGACAAGCCTTGCTGGGCTATCTCGCCAGCTCCATGCCTGCTCGCTTGACACGCCACAGGACGGGTGCCACCTGTAGGCATTTCATGTAGAAAGAGGCCGCCATGTGGCGAATTGCTGCCACTTAGTAACTTTACGGCTTGACACCGCACTGATTGATGACGTGGGTCATGGCAGAGTGGTTGGGTGAGGTGGTTCAGCCTTTGTGAGTCCCGGCAGACCTTGCCGGGATGTGTTGGACGTCTTCTTCTGGGGGTGGCCCCGTCGTTGTCAAGCTCGCCTGCCCGGCAAGGGAGGCTTTTCTTCTGGTGACACCTTGCTTCTCTGGCTTGACTCTGGTCCTCTTGAGCTGCATGTTGGTTTCTTGAAGATCTTGGTTCCTTGTACTCTGACTTGGGTTGGTGCTTTTAATCCTGTTCCCACGCCTGTGCACAGTCTGGGCAACAAACCTAGGGTTTATTGCACCGACAGAAGCCCCCGGGCAGCCACGAACGTGCTGCAGGGCATCATCGGGGTAGGGCCTAATAAGTGCATAGGCAGGGGTGCTGAAGAGGCTGGCCTCTTGAGGTATACTTTGCTTCTTCATTAATCATGGGTCCAGATCAGTCTCCAGTTTCCTCGTGCATCGTGTAAAGCCAATAGTGGTGGGGCCGCTGTGGTAATGGCCTGTGAATGACTTTAACGCATGGGGTAGAAACTGCCAACACACTCTTCACACCACGCCCTTATCCTTAGCCAGGTATGTGGCATGCATCACGCGGGAGAGCATCAAGGCGAGGGCCCGGTCTTCTTGCATTGGCGGAGGAGGACGGTGGCCACACGTTGGGGGAGCGGCTCCCATCCCGGACCTACCTATAAAAGGATGGCAAAGGGAGGGAGGAGTCATTCATCCTCGTGCTTCTCTGTCCTCTACTTTCTGCTTCTTGGTGGTTATGTCGAAGGGAAGAGCCTGCGGCCAACCCCCGGGCTTCATTCTGAGGCCTTTTCTTGATCCAAAAAGGGTACTCGGGCGGCGCGGCGACAACACCAGAAGTGGCGACTCCGGCATATTCGCCGTCGGGCCGCCTGTGGCCTTGATTTGAGTGGGAGGGGATGTGGATGACACCATGTTGAAGCCCGTAGTGGGTATGGCACGTGGTAGCCAGCCGCTCCCCATTCTTCTTCCCTTTGCGGCGCTATGGAGGTGTCACGGAAAAGAGCCGCCGTTAGCAAAGGCAAATCAAACTCCTCCTGGGCGTCGTCCTCTTGCCGTGCAGGAGGGCTCTTTGCTCCCGTACACGTCTTCGGAACGTGCGATGGCATCTGACATTAGGGCTGCTGGGGATGTCCATGCTCTTTGTGGGATAACCCATGGAGCATGGCGCCCGGCGTGGCTGAGTGTTGAGGTCTTTGGGTGGTAGTGATGCGGACGGCGGCGGCAACCCATGACGCGTCAAGAACGGGGACGACCGTTCCGATGAGTCGTGTTTGCTGGTGACTCTGTGTCCCCCATCTAGTCCTCCGGCAGCGTCACCATCCACGCCTGCCCTCTGGCTTCTTCCTCCCTGCTGGGGAACGACGTCATCCTAATCCCGGGAAGACGCCGAATCCCAGCTGGGTCCGCCACCGGCCTCCTCGAACTCTTCCTGAAAGAGAAGGACAAGGGCAAAGGCATCACGTGACACTTATCTTCTTTCAATCTTAAATCTGTATGTGCTTGCCAAATTTTAATTCAAAAAATGTAATCTCGCGAGTCTATTTTTTTGTTCTGTAATGCCTACACTTGTATTATCAGCATACTAATGAAAAATATGAACCTTGTCGGGAACCCATGCATGTATATGTCCATGCAGAGGTGGGATGCCTCCTTAGTGCAAATAAAGGAGTTATTCCCGGCAGGCTATCCTGCCGGTACCCTTTTGTTTGCCGGAGAACTGTGTCTACCAGGCAAAAATTAAAGGGACTATCCCCCCGCGAACTTCCTTTTACCAAAGGCCACTGCGACCATCCAGACCAAAGCAACGTTCGATTCACGAATGGGAGCACCTAAGTCTCAAAATATTGGCGAGGTTTTCTCACAAACAAGTCATAGCTTATATAACACTAATGGACAAGGGGTAGAACCTATCTGTTTGTCTTGTCGGAGATCGCAATGTTGGTTCATCCCTCCGACTCCTTATAGAGGCCAAGTTCACGGCAGGAACCTCTAGCTTCATGCAGATGGGAATGATGCAAAATGCGATCTTATCTATATGCATATTCAGATGCTTAGGAAGTGCTCTTGGAATGCTCATGCATGCATGCAACTTGGTCGCCCCCAGCCCTTCGTTTATTTCTCTCTTGCTTAGGGTCATCACCCTAGCATTGTACAAGGGGTTACATGCAGCCGAGGCAACGCCTGTACAAAAGGGTGGCTGCGGGGCAAGGCCTGACAGCCGCGCCTTACGGGTAGAAATAGCAGAGATGCTCAATATTCCATGAGTTTTGCAATTGAATGCCATCTCTAGTCTCCAGACAGACTGCGCCAGGTCTGGTGACTCCTACTACCGGGTAAGGGCCTTCCCACTTCGGCGTCAACTTGTTTGTACCCTTGGCGGACTGAATGCGCCTAAGGACAAGGTTGCCTTCCTCAAAACACTGGACATGAACCCTGCGGCTATGGTAGCGATGCATGGCTTGCTGATAGCGTGCAGCACGTGTAGCAGCCCGGAGACAATTCTCCTTGAGTAGCACAGCGTCGTCACGCCGGTGCTGATCTTGCGCTACTATATCATAGGCAAGCACTCGAGGCGACGCGTAAATGAGTTCCATGGGCATAACTGCTTCTGCCCCATAGACCAGGGAGAAGGGAGTCTGCCCGGTAGCTCGATTTGGTGTCGTTCTGAGGGACCAGAGAACTACCAGCAGCTCATCGATCCACCACCTGCCGTGCTTCTGCAGCGTATCAAAGTTTCTCGTCTTGAGTCCCCGCAACACTTCAGCGTTCGCTCTCTCAGCTTGTCCATTGTTTCTGGGATGTGCAACAGAGGCAAATGAGATCTTGCATCCGAGGGCATGAACATATTGCATGAAGGTGCGTCTCGTAAACTTGGTGCCGTTGTCGGTAATGATCCTTGCCGCGACTCCAAAACGGCAAACCAATTTTTCAAGAACATGATAGCTGACTGAGCGGTCACCTTCCTCACATCAGTCACTTCCGGCCACTTTGTAAACTTGTCGATAGCAACGAACAAGAATTCAAAGCCCCCGATTGCTCGGGGAAAAGGTCCTAGAATATCGAGCCCTCGACCGAAAATGGCCATGATAAAGGAATTATCTGAAGAGCTTGGGCAGGCAGGTGTATGTTCTTGTAATGTTTAACGACCCAAGATCGATGCTCCAGATGTCTTCCATGTTTTCGTTGTCTCCATGTGATTTATTTGTTTCTTACATTTCATCATTTCATCATTTGCATTGCATCATGTCATCATGCAACCCTTTTTAAAACTCAGCTAAATAAATTGTATGGATCTTCGATCCATTTAAATCGAGGGAAATGCACATGGTGATTTCCCTTTATAACATATATCCTCCCAATATTATTAGGGAGCTATAAAATTATATTCCATTAAGTTGGAATTTACCATGATACATCTCCAACGTATCTATAATTTTTTATTGTTCCATGCTATTATATTATCTGTTTTGGATGTTAATGGGCTTATTTATACAATTTTATATTATTTTTGGGACTAACCTACTAACCCAAGGCCCATTGCAAATTGCTGCTTTTTTTCTATTTCAGTGTTTCGCAGAAAAGGAATATCAAACGGAATCCAAACGGAATAAAACCTTTGGGAGAGATATTTTTGGAACAAACGTGATCCAGGGGACTTGGGTTGGACGTCAAGCAACCAACGAGGAGGCCACGAGGCAAGGGGCGTGCCTACCGCCCCTGGGCACAACCTCCCCCCTCATGGGCCCCTCGTGGCTCCACCGACCTACTTCTTCCTCCTATATATATTCATATACCCCGAAAACATCCAGGAGCACCAGAAAACCCTATTTCCACCACTGCAACCTTCTGTACCCAAGAGATCCCATCTTGGGGCCTTTTTCGGAGCTCCGCCGGAGGTGGAATCGATCATGGAGGGCCTCTACATCAACTCCATGGCCACTCCGATGATCTGTGAGTAGTTTACCTTAGACCTTCGGGTCCATAGTTATTAGCTAGATGGCTTCTTCTCTCTCTTTGGATCTCAATACAATGTTCTCCTCGATCTTCTTGGAGATCTATTTGATGTAACTCTTTTTGCAGCATGTTTGTTGAGATCTGATGAATTGTGGGTTTATGATCAAGTTTATCTATGAACAATATTTGATTCTTCTCTGAAATCTTTTATGTATGATTGGTTATATTTGCAAGTCTCTTTGAATTATCAGTTTGGTTCAGCCTACTAGATTGATCTTTCTTGCAATGGGAGAAGTGTTTAGCTTTGGGTTCAACCTTGCGGTGTACTTTCCCTGTGACAGCAGGGCAGCAAGGCACATATTTTATTGTTGCCATCGAGGATAAAAAGATGGGGTTTATACCATATTGCTTGAGTTTATCCCTCTACATCATGTCATCTTGCCTAATGCATTACTCTGTTCTTATGAATTTAATACTCTAGATGCATGCTGGATAGCGGTCGATGTGTGGGGTAATAGTAGTAGATGCAGAATCGTTTCGGTCTACTTGTCACGGACGTGATGCCTATATACATGATCATGCCTAGATATTCTCATAATTATGCACTTTTCTATCAATTGCTCGACAGTAATTTTGTTCACCCACCGTAATACTTATGCTATCTTGAGAGAAGCCACTAGTGAAACCTATGGCCCCCGGGTCTATTCATCATATAAGTTTCCATCTATTTTATTTCGCAATCTTTACTTTCTATCTATGTCATAAAAATACCAAAAATATTTATCTTATTATTATTATCTCTATCAGATCTCACTCTCGTAAGTGACCATGAAGGGATTGACAACCCCTTTATCGCATTGGTTGCGAGGTTCTTATTTTTTTGTGTAGGTACGAGGGACTTGCGTAAAGTCTCCTACTGGAATGATACCTTGGTTGTCAAAAAATGAGGGAAATACTTACGCTACTTTGCTGCATCGCCCTTTCCTCTTCAAGGGAAAACCAACGCAGTGCTCAAGAGGTAGCAAGAAGGATTTCTGGCGCCGTTGCCTGGGAGATCTATTCAGAAGTCAACCCATACCAAGTACCCATCACAAAATCTTATCCCTCACATTACATTATTTGCCATTTGCCTCTTGTTTTCCTCTCCCTTGTCATTTTATTCGTCCTCTTTTTATTCGTCCTCTTTTTATCCCACTTCACCCTTGTCGTTTTATTCGTCCTCTTTTTCCGTTTCCCTTCTCTTTTCTTGTTGGCCTCTTTTTCGCTTTCTTCTTATGTGCTTGTGTGTTGGATTGTTTGTCACGATGGCTCAAGATAATACTAAATTGTGTGACTTTTCCAATACCAATAATAATGATTTTATTAGCACTCCGATTGCTCCTCTTACCGATGCTGAATCTTGTGAAATTAATGCCGCTTTGCTGAATCTTGTCATGAAAGATCCGTTTTCCAGCCTTCCTAGTGAAGATGCCGCTACCCATCTGAATAGCTTTGTTGATCTGTGCGATATGCAAAAGAAGAAAGATGAGGATAATGATATTGTTAAATTGAAGATATTCCCGTTTTCTCTTAGAGGTCGTGCTAACACTTTGTTTTCTTCTTTGCCTAAAATAGTATTGATTCATGGAATAAGTGCAAAGATGCTTTTATCTCTAAGTATTTTCCTCTCACTAAGATCATCTCTCTTAGAAACGATATTATGAATTTTAAGCAACTTGATCATGAACATGTTGCACAAGCATGGGAGAGGATGAAATTAATGATACGTAATTTCCCCACATATAGTTTGAATCTTTGGATGATTATACAAAATTTTTATGCCGGATCGAATTTTGCTTCTAGAAATCTTTTAGATTCGGCCGCGGGAGGCACTTTTATGGAAATCACCTTAGGAGAATCTACTAAACTCTTTCATCATATTATGTTTAATTATTCTCAATGGTACACTGAAAGATCTACTAGTAAAAGATGGATGAACTTATGAAATTGTTTGCTAATAAGAGTGTTTCTTCTGATCCTAATGATATGCCTTTGTCTACTTTGATTGATAATAATAATGAATCTATGGATGTGAATTTTGTTGGTAGGAACAATTTTCGTAATAACGCATATAAAGGTAATTTTAATCCTAGGCCATTTCCTAGTAATTCCTCTAATAATTATGGTAATTCCTACAACAATTCTTATGGAAATTATAATAATATGCTCTCTGATTTGAATCTAATATTAAAGAATTTATTAGTTCGCAAAAGAGTTTCAATACCTTGATTGAAGAAAAATTGTCTAAGATTGATGAGTTGGCTTGGAACGTGGATAGAATTTCTCTCGATGTTGATTCTTTGAAACTTAGATCTATTCCACCTAAGCATCATATCAATGAGTCTCTCAAAGATATGAGAATTTCCATTGATGAGTGCAAAGAAAGAACTGCTAGGATGCGTGCTAAAAAGATTTCTTTGTGAAAGCATGTTCTTCTAGTTTTGATGATAATAAGGATGAAGATCTAAAAGTGATTGATGTGTCCCCTATTAAATCTTTGTTTTGTAATATGGGACTGGAGATGATGCAAAAATTGGTAAAAGTGGGATTGATGAGGTCAAAACTTTAAATAGCAATGAACCTACTATTTTGGATTTCAAGTAATTCAATTATGATAATTGTTCTTTAATAGATTGTATTTCCTTGTTGCAATCCGTGCTAAATTCTCCGCATGCTTATAATCAAAATACATCTTTTACTAAACATATCGTCGATGCTTTAATGCAGTCTTATGAAGAAAAGCTTGAATTGGAAGTTTCTATCCCTAGAAAACTTTACGATGAGTGGGAATCTAATATTAATATTAAAATTAAAGATCACGAATGCTATGCTTTATGTGATTTGGGTGCTAGTGTTTCCACGATTCCAAAACCTTTGTGTGATGTGTTAGGTTTCCGTGTATTTGATGATTGTTCTTTAAACTTGCACCTTGCGTATTCCATTATTAAGAAACCTATGGGAAGAATTAATGATGTTCTTATTGTTGCAAATAGGAATTATGTGCCCGTAGATTTCATTGTTCTTGATATTGATTGCAATCCTACATGTCCTATTATTCTTGGTAGGCCTTTCCTTAGAACGATTGGTGAAATTATTGATATGAAGGAAGGGAATATTAGATTCCAATTTCCATTAAGGAAAGGCATGGAACACTTTCCTAGAAATAAAATTAAATTACCTTATGAATCTATTATGAGAGCCACTTATGGATTGCATACCAAAGATGATAATACCTAGATCTATCCTTGCTTTTATGCCTAGCTAGGGCGTTAAACGATAGCGCGTGTTGGGAGGCAACCCAATTTTATTTTTGTTCCTTGCTTTTTGGTTCTGCTTGGTAATAAATAACTCATCTAGCCTTTGTTTAGATGTGGTTTTATGATTTTAATTAGTGTTTGTTCCAAGTAGAACCTTTGGCAAGACTTGGGGAAAGTCTTTGCGATCTTGCTGTAAAAAACAGAAACTTTAGCGCTCATGAGATTTGCTGCCATTTTTTACTGGAGAGTGAAATTAAGTTGATTATTTTTTTCAGATGATTAATAGATAAATTCCTCACGTCCAGCAATTTATTTTAGAATTTTTGGGGTTAGAGAATTACTCGAAACCTACAGATTCTGTTTTTGACAGATTCTGTTTTTCGCGTGTTGTTTGCTTATTTTGATGAATCTATGGCTAGTATCGTAGGTTATGAACCATAGAGAAGTTGGAATACTTTATGTTTAACACAAATATAAATAAAGAATGAGTTCTTTATAGTACCTAATGTGGTGGTTTGTTATCTTTTAGTAACGGAGCTCATGAGATTTTTTGTTTAAGTTTTGTGTTGTGAAGTTTTCAAGTTTTGGGTAAAGATTTGATGGATTCTGGAATAAGGAGTGGCAAGAGCCTAAGCTTGGGGATGCCCATGGAACCCCAAGGTATACTTGAAGGACAACCAAAAGCCTAAGCTTTGGGATGCCCCGAAAGGCATCCCCTCTTTCGTCTTCTTCTATCAGTAACTTTACTTGAGGCTATATTTTTATTCACCACATGATATGTGTTTTGCTTGGAGCGTCTTGTATGATTTGAGTCTTTGATTTTTAGTTTACCACAATCATCCTTGCTATACACACCTTTTGGGACAGACACACATGAATTGAAATTTATTAGAATACTCTATATGCTTCACTTATATCTTTTGAGCTAGATAATTTTCCTCTAGTGCTTAACTTATACCTTTTAGAACATGGTGGTGGTTTTATTTTATAGAAATTATTGATCTCTCATGATTCACTTATATTATTTTGAGATTCCTTTAAAACAACATGGTAATTTTCTTTGGTTATAAAACTAGTCCTAATATGATAGGTATCCAGGATGGGTATAATAAAAACTATCGTAAAAAGTGCATTCAATACTATGAGAAGTTTGATACTTGATGATTGTTTTGAGATATGGAGATGGTGATATTAGAGTCATGCTAGTTGATTAGTTGTGAATTTGAGAAATACTTGTTTCAAAGTTTGTGATTCCTGTAGCATGCACGTATGGTGAATCGTTGTGTGATGAAGTCGGAGCATGATTTATTTGTTGATTGTCTTCCTTATGAGTGGCGGTCGGGGACGAGCGATGGTCTTTTGCTACCAATCTATCCCCCTACGAGCATGCACGTAGTACTTTGTTTCGATAACTAATAAATTTTTGCAATAAGTATGTTAGCTGTTTATGACTAATGTTGACTCCATGGATTATAGGCACTCTCACCCTTCCACCATTCCTAGCCTTTCTAGTACGGCACAACTTTCGCCGGTACCATTAACCCACCATATGCCTTCCTCAAAACAGCCACCATACCTACCTATTATTGCATTTCCATAGCCATTCTGAGATATATTGCCATGCAACTTTTCACTGTTCCATTTACTATGACATGCTTCATCATTGTCATATTGCTTTGCATGATCATGTAGTTGACATCGTATTTGTGGCAAAGCCACCGTTCATAATTCTTTCATACATGCCACTCATGACTCATTGCATATCCCGGTACACCGCTGGAGGCATTCACATAGAGTCATATTTTGTTCTAAGAATTGAGTTGTAATTCTTTAGTTGCAAGTAAATAAAGTTTGATGATCATCATTATTAGAGCATTGTCCCATGTGAGGAAAGGTTGATGGAGACTATGATTCCCCCACAAGTCTGGATGAGACTCCGGACAAAAAAAAGAAAAAAAAGGGAGGCCATAAAAAAGAGAAGAAGGTCCAAATAAAAAAATGAAAAAAATGAATGAGAGAAAAAGAGAGAAGGGACAATGTTACTATCTTTTTAACACACTTGTGCTTCAAATACTAGTGGGAATTTTACATTATAGAACTTGGCTTGTATATTCCAATGATGGGCTTCCTCAAAATGCCCTAGGTCTTTGTGAGCAAGCAAGTTGGATGCACACCCACTTAGTTTCTTTTTGAGATTTCATACACTTACAGCTCTAGTGCATCCATTGCATGGCAATCCCTAGTCACTCACATTGATATCTATTGATGGGCATCTCCATAGCCCATTGATACGCCTAGTTGATGTCAGACTATCTTCTCCTTTTTGTATTCTCCACAACCACTATTCTATTCCACATATAGTGTTATGTCCATGGCTCACGCTCATATATTGAGTGAAGATTGAAAAAGTTTGAGAAAATCAAAAGTAAGAAACAATTGCTTGGCTTGTCATCAGGTTTGTACATGATTTAAATATTTTGTGTGGTGAAGACAGAGCATTCCCAGACTATATGACTTTGTAGGGATAACTTTCTTTGGCCATGTTATTTTGAGAAGACATAACTGCTTTGTTAGTTTGCTTGAAGTATTATTATTTTTATGTCAATATTAAACTTTTGTCTTGAATCTTTCGGATCTGAACATTCATGCCAAAATACAGAAAATTACATTGAGAATTATGCTAGGTGGCATTCCGCATCAAAAATTCTGTTTTTATCATTTACCTACTCGAGGACGAGCAGGAATTATGCTTCGGGATGCTTGATACGTCTCCAGCGTATCTATAATTTTTGATTGTTCCATGCTATTATATTATCTGTTTTGGATGTTAATGGGCTTATTTATACACTTTTATATTATTTTTGGGACTAACCTACTAACCCAAGGCCCAGTGCAAATTGCTGTTTTTTTGCCTATTTCAGTGTTTCATAGAAAAGGAATATCAAACGCAATCCAAACGGAATAAAAACCTTCGGGAGAGTTATTTTTGGAAAAAATGTGATCGACGGGACTTGGAGTGGACGTCAAGCAACCAACAAGGAGGCCACGAGGCTGGGGGGCGCGCCTACCCCCTGGTCGCGCCCTCCCCCCTCATGGGCCCCTCGTGGCTCCACCGACCTACTTCTTCCTCCTATATATATTCATATACCCCGAAAACATCCAGGAGCACCACGAAACCCTATTTCCACCGCTGCAACGTTTTGTACCCAAGAGATCCCATCTTGGGGCCTTTTCCGGACACTACTAGGAAAAAGGCTACTAACAGCGCGGGTAAAATGGCTACTAGTAGCGCGGGTACTCGCGCTACTAGTATCGCGCTACAGCTAAACGTTAGTAGCAGCGCGGGTGCACCCGCGCTACTACTAACCTAACTACTAGTAGCGCTCACTTATATCCCACGCTACTACTAACATAACTACTAGTAGAGCTCATTCCTTATTTCCCACGCTACTACTAACCAAACTACTAGTAGCGCTGATTTGTTTCCCACGCTACTACTAATAATTTAGGAATTAAAAAATAAAAGTTAGATGTAGTATTCATGGATGGCAATACGTCCAGCGCAACCAAACCAACGTCACATAACATTCTCAAGATTGCATTTAACATCAGACACACACAATGATCATCGAAAGGTGGGTACCTTCCCTGGTGTTCCGTCAACCTAAACAGACCACTTCCCTAGATGTATCTAGCAAGACTCGGAGCTTAGACGGCGGTGGACCCGAATCATCCCTCCCCCCCGGACGGTGGTGTAACGCCCCAGATATACTTTCCATATTTGTACTCCAACTCTTGCCGTTTCCGGCGTTAAGTTATATTTATTTCTCGGGTTCGGGTCCTTGTCTCTATGTGTTGTTTTCTTTTCCGTGCATCTCTTATCTTGTCATCACGTGCATTGCATTTGCATACATGTTCATCTCATGCATTCGAGCATTTTCCCCGTTGTCCGTTTTGCATTCCGGCGCTTCGTTCTCCTCCGGTGGCCTTTTCTAGCGTTCTTTCATGTGTGGGGATTAAACATTTCCGGATTGGACCGAGACTTGCCATGCGGCCTTGGTTTACTACCGGTAGACCGCCTGTCAAGTTTCGTATCATTTGGACTTCGTTTGATACTCCAACGGTTAACCGAGGGACCGAAAAGGCCTCGTGTGTGTTGCAGCCCAACACCCCCCAGATTTGGCCCAAAACCCACCAAACTCTGCTCCATGTCCTAGAGCGTTCGATCATGATCGCGTGGGCGAAAACCGCACCTCATTTGGACTCTCCTAGCTCCCTCTATGCCTATATATACACCCCCCCATTTCGGATCTCGTCTTCCTCCCCGTCCTCCTCCTCCTAAAAAAAAACAGTTCAAACCCCCCCGCCACCGACGGACATGTCCGGCCTCCCCGTCCGCCGCCACGTGTCGGCCTCCTAGTGGTCGCCGCCCGGACCACTTCCCCGCCGCCGCCGAGGCCCGCCCGACCCACGCGGGGCCCTCCCGGGCCCGGGTCGCCGCCCTCCCCGCGCCTCCTCCACCCGACGCCGGCTCCGCCATCCCGTCCGGCTCCGGTGGCCGGATCCGCTCCACCACCGCCACGCTGAACCGCGTCGCCGGCGCCGCGCCATCGCCGCCTCGCGCCTCCGCCGCGCCCCGCCGCCTCGTCGCCGGGTCGCCGCCGCCCGTCCCCGGCCGCGCCGCCCCTCCTCGCCGCCATGACCGGCCGGCCCCGGCCCTCTCCTTCCATCTCCGGCCGCCGCGCACCGTTTCCGGCGAGCCCGAGCTCGGGCTGCTACAGTGCCGCGAGATCCGGATCTAGATCCGGTTGACCTCTCCCCGAAACCCTAATCTCCATATTTTTTATGCATTTTTTGACTGCTCGTATCTCCGCAACCGTAACTCCGTTTTGGGCATATGATATATCAAAATCTTCGTCTCGACATGTAAATCATTTCATTCCATTGCATCATTTGCATTCGATGTCATCTTGATGCCCAAAATGCTGTTAGAAGGGGGCTTCGTGAGTTAAATTGCAGATCCGTTAGTTCATCATGCACTTTTGTCATTTTTGCCATGTTTAATCCGTGCATGATATGCCTGTGCCCCTTTGTGATGAATTGTTAAGAATTTTGTATTCTTTCCAGAGGTTCCACCCATGAATTTTTAGGATGTGTGTGTTTTCTTGTGCAAGCTTGCGAAGAGAGGTACCTGAGATTGCTGATTTCAGGGACTTAGTGATTTTCACTAAGTCTGGGATATTTTAGTTCATGATGCCATATGTCCAGCTTGTTTCCTAGTGATCCGTGCCTCTTTTGAGGATGATAAGTAAGGGAGTTTTGATATTTACGTTATGCTCTATCCATCCATGTCTTTGTTTGCATATGTGGAGTGCTCTAGGTTGACTCAATCGAGCTCAACTTTTGCTTCGTTGTTAATCTAGGCAGATCGTCAACTTGTTTGCGATTTTGCCGATGCTACCGTTAGTGTTCCATGCAGGCTATGTCTTTTTTCCTGCCATGTGTAGCTAGCATATTGTGTCTTCTTTCGGGATATATGCTTGACTTGCCATGACTTGCACCGTAGTGAGTGCATCGAGCTCGTTTACATGCCTTCGTGAGTTATAATTTCAGCATGTCTCAGTTTTCACTAAGTCTGAAAACTGATTGTGTTCGAGCTATGTTCGTGAGCTCGGTAGAGTATTTTGTGAAGCCTTTTGGCCCCAGGTCACTTTGGGTGTTTTGTTAAGCTTGTTGAGTAGCTCCATGCCATGTTCTTACTTGTCATGTTCAGGTTATCTATCATGTTGTTTTGCTGCTCCGAAGAGGGCTTCGTGATCTGAAATTTCAGGATAGTGTTAATTTCACTAAGTCTGAAATCTGTTTTGCATATTCATTCTTGCCATGCTTGTTTGACCCCCTTAATGGATGAATTTGCCTATGGCTCAGTGCTAGTGTTTTGCTAAGCATCTTGTTACTTCACTTCCATGTATTTTTTTTTCATGTTTGGTGGCTGTAGCATGTTCATTTCGTTGCATTTAGATGCCTAGTTGCTGTAAATCGCAGACCGGTGTCCTATCTTAAAACGCTTGCCATTTCCAATCCGTAACTCCGATTCCAATGATCTTTATATCGTTTTCAAGCGATTTCGTCCCCTATATCCAGTGGAACCCTTGGAATTCCAATTTGAGGCCAGGTTCATGCATTTCCTGTCATATCTTGCATTTTGCATCCCGCATTGCATCCCGCATAGCATATCATCATTTCATCATATTGCTTGGTCTTGCACGTGGTTGATTGTATCCTTGTTGCTTGTTTATCTTGTTGGGTAGAGCCGGGAGACGAGTTCGCTACCGAGGAGCCCGTTGAGTTTGCTTGTGAGGATCCAGTCAGCTTTGACAACTGTGCAGGCAAGATGATCATACCCTCGAAATCACTACTATCTTTGCTATGCTAGTTTGCTCGCTCTTTTGCTTTGCCACTGCTACGATGCCTACCACTTGCTTGTCAGCCTCCCAATTGCATGATTGAACCTCTAACCTACCATTGTCCTAGCAAACCGTTGATTGGCTATGTTACCGCTTTGCTCAGCCCCCTCTTATAGCGTTGCTAGTTGCAGGTGAAGATTGGAGTCGTTCCTATTGGAACATCTTTTATTTGCTTGTTGGGATATCACTATATTGCTATGTTATCTTAATGCATCTATATACTTGGTAAAGGGTGGAAGGCTCGGCCTCTCGCCTAGTGTTTTGTTCCACTCTTGCCGCCCTAGTTTCCGTCATATCGGTGTTATGTTCCCGGATTTTGCGTTCCTTACGCAGTTGGGTTATAATGGGAACCCCTTGATATTTCGCCTTGATTAAAGCTTTTCCAGCAATGCCCAACCTTGGTTTTACCATTTGCCGCCTACCCCTTTTCTTTCCCTTGGGTTCTGCAGACTCAAGGGTCATCTTATTTTAACCCCCCCCCCCGGGCCAGTGTTCCTCTGAGTGTTGGTCCACCTGTCAGCTACCGGTGGCCACCAGGGGCAACTCTGGGCTGGCCTACCCGTACCTAAGACAATCTGAGTGTGCCCTGAGAAAGAGATATGTGCAGCTCCTATCGAGATTTGTCGGCACATTCGGGCGGTGTTGCTGGTCTTGTTTTAACATGTCGAAGTGTCTTGAGTTACCGAGATACCGAGTCTGATCGGAACGTCTTGGGAGGAGGTCTTTTCCTTTGTTGACCGTGAGAGCTTGTCATGGGCTAAGTTGGGACTCCCCTGCAGGGATTGAACTTTCGAAAGCCGTGCCCGCGGTTATGGGCAGATGGGAATTTGTTAATGTCCGGTTGTAGATAACTTGAACCTTAAGTAATTAAAATGAATCAACCGAGTGTGTTGCCGTGATGGCCTCTTCTCGGCGGAGTCTGGGAAGTGGACACGGTGTTGGGGTAATGCTTGCGCAGGTTGTTCCTCTAGATTCTCGCTCACGCCTTGCCTCCTCTTCTCGCTCTCTTTTGCGTATAAGTTAGCCACCACATATGCTAGTCGCTTGCTGCAGCTCCACATACTTGCCTTATCATTCCTATAAGCTTAAATAGTTTTGATCGTGAGGGTGCGAGATTGCTGAGTCCCTGTGGCTCACAGATACTATAATTCCAGATGAAGGTCCAGGTGATTCCGCTCCAGGTGACGAGTACGAGCTCAAGTGGGAGTTCGACGAGGACTCTCAGCGTTATTATGTTTCCTTTCCCGACGATCAGTAGTGGTGCCTAGTTGGGGTTTTCGATTCAGGGCCTTGTCGCATGTTGGGGGTCTTTTCTATTTTGGCGCCGTAGTCGGTCCATGAGTGTTTTGTTGAATGAATGTTATTTATGTACTTTGATGTGACGTGGCGAGTGTAAGCCAACTATGTATCTCCCCTTTATTATGTATTACATGGGATGTTTGTGATGATTTCCTAACTTGCGACATTGCTTTCAATGCGGTTATGTCTCTAAGTCGTGCCTCGACACGTGGGAGCTATAGCCGCATCGAGGGCGTTACAAGTTGGTAATCAGAGCCTTCCCCGACCTTAGGAGCCCCCATTGCTTGATCGTTTTTGGCAGCCGAGTTGTGTCTAGAAAAATGTTTTGAGTCACTTAGGAATTATATATCAGAGAGTTAGGAATTCTTTTTACTTCCCAGTCTCCTCATCACTCTGGTAAGGCATCCTGACGTAGAGTTTTGACTCTTCTCTTCTCAAATTTCACTAAAAATTTTTTTTAGGATCACGCGAGTATCTTGGTTTTGTTCTGATGGTTTTGTGACGAGAACATTGTTCTTGGTGCCTCCTGTCTTTAGGGGTTGTGGCAGTGTCCCGGGGAGTTGAGCTCCGAGGTGTTGTCGTCACAATTTTATCGTTGCAATTCTGGTATACTTGAGATATGTGCGCGACATCGAAAATCTCTTTTATGCAGTTCGTTGGTGAGATAACCTCGACGCCACCCAGTACTGGGGCGGGAGTTCGGGAGTATCGCCATAACTTGTATAACGGATGCTTTTCGAAGGTTGAGATAGATGGGTTTCCGAAGGTTTCTTGGTTATGTGTTGAAGGATGGATACAGCTGGATGTAGGATTTGCTAGCTTGGGTGAGATATTATGCTTCCCCTGTATCCCCAACACCTGATTGCATAACCGGGAAAATTTCGGGAATTTCATAGGTGGGAATTCAAGTAGCCTTAGGATATCTTTCCGACAGATGTATGATATGAAATTGGGGTTCGACGTCTAGTGGTTCGCCTATTCACGGTCGATTTTACAGTGGTCTCGTTGTGTCTTAAAGAGTCCTTGGCTATGCTGACTCGGGGACGCTTCGTATGTCATGTGCACTGCCTTTTACATGATGGTGCTGTACGATCGAGCCCGTGTAGGTCCCACCACGAAAACTTCGGACGAAATTTCTATCATGTATTTGTTCCGGCTTATTCCGCAAGCCAACCCTTGGTTTTATTTCGAGTTGTGGCATTCGTTTTGCTTCGACGTCATATGATGATTCCATCCCTCGTTGTTGTACCCCTTCTACCTGATTCTTCGTGGCTTCGCAATTTAGGAATATGTGACCATTTCAAGAGAAATGCATTCGTTCATTTTGTTCGGATGTGAAGACTTTATGTTGCAATTTTCATTCCGTTGGATTCAGCTTCAATATTTATCTGTCAATGTGCTAATGGTGGTCAACCTCTTCAGGATGGCTCCTCCAACGCGCACGACTCCGAATCCTGACCCGCCTCCACCTCCGCCTCCTCCGGAAGCATGGCAAGCTGTGATAGCCGCTACTAATGCAAACACACAGTTGATCATGCAAATCCTCCAAGAGCGCAATCAAGGCAGTCAAGGGAATCAAGGCAGCAATCAGGGTCACTTTGCTACACTCAACCAGTTCCTTGGTAAAGGGCCAAAGACTTTCAGTAATTGTGTTGAGGCAACCGATGCTGACGATTGGCTTGTGGACCTGTGTAAGCATTTCGAGTGCAGCAACGTCAGGCCTGAGGACTTTGTGAAATTCGCTTCCTTCCAACTCAAAGATCAGGCTGCAGAGTGGTTCCAGCAGTACAAGGATTCCAGAGGTGGACGTGTTATCACTTGGGATGATTTCCGTCAAGATTCCCGCGCTCATCACATTCCTCAAAGTGTGGTTGAGAGCAAGCGTGAGGAATTCCGCAACCTGAAGCAAGGCTCTTTGTCTCTCTATGACTACAACAAATTGTTCCAGAAACTTGCCCGCTTTGCCAAGCAGGACGTGCCTGACGAGAAGAGCATGATCTATCAGTTCAGGGGTGGTCTTCGTGAGGAAATTCAGCTCGCTCTTGTCCTCTTCGAGCCCTTGAGATACGATGAGTTCTACAACATGGCACTGAAGCAAGAGGCTGCTCAGTTGAGGTGTGATGCTTCCAGGAAGCGAGTCAGAGATGTTACTCCTTCTTCCTCTACTCAAGTGGCCAAGCAGCAGAAGTTTTGGCTTCCTCCTCCTCCATTCCGTCAGCCGTATCAGCAGAAGAGCAAAGGTGGCAGTGGTTCTTCCCACCCACCCAACCCAGGCTTTCAGAACAAGACTTCGTCTCAAGCTCCAAGATCGAGTGCTTCGTATCACCGTCCGCTTTCAGAGGTCACGTGCAACAAGTGCCAACAGAAGGGTCACTATGCTAACAAGTGTTTCAACCAGAGGCGTCTTCCTCCTCCTCCTCCTGTGAGATCGGCAAGTACAGCTGTGGTCAAGCATAACCCTAAGCACGCCAAGGTCAATTTGATGATTGCAGCTCAGGCAGAGGACTCGTCAGATGTGATCATGGGTAACCTTCCTGTTAATGATATTTCTGCAAAAGTTCTTTTTGACACTGGTGCATCGCATTGTTTCATCTCGAGACCGTTTTCATCTAAGCATGGGTTGCCTTTGCAAATTTTGCCTAGTCCTTTAGCAGTTGTCTCTCCCGGTAAGCGCATGCAGGCTAACTCCATTGCTCCGGATGTTACTATTACTTTGGGTGACTACAAGTTTCTGTCTTCTCCAACGGTTCTCGGTGACTCGGATATTGATCTTATTCTCGGGATGGATTGGCTTTATAAGCACAAGGCACATCTTGATTGTGCAGCCAGGCAGATTCAACTGACTCATTCGTCTGAGGATGTCATTGTCTTTGCCGCTCGGGATAATACAATCCGGTTGTTTTCTCTTAATGAGAAGGGTGAATTGGATGCTATTTCACAGACTCCGGTTGTTTGTGAATATCCAGACGTCTTTCCAGAAGAACTCCCAGGGATGCCTCCAAACCGGCCGGTTGAATTTGTTATTGAACTTGAGCCCGGTACGGAACCTGTGTGCAAACGTCCCTACAAGCTCGGCCCCGAAGAGTTGAAGGAGTTGAAGAAACAACTCGATGAGCAAGAAAGATTGGGTCTCATCCGGCCTAGTACTTCTCCGTGGGGTTGTGGTGTTCCTTTTGTGAAGAAGAAGGATGGTTCGATTTGACTTTGTGTTGATTACCGTCCAATGAACAAGAAGACCATCAAGAACAAATACCCACTTCCCAACATCAATGAGCTGTTCGAACAACTCAAGGGTGCTCAAGTATTCTCCAAGCTTGATCTTCGTATGGGTTATCACCAGATTCGCATTCGTGAAGAAGATATTCCCAAGACAGCATTCAGAACAAGCTTTGGTTCATATGAATACATTGTCATGTCTTTTGGCCTCGCCAACGCTCCTCCGACGTTTTCTCGCATGATGAACTTCATCTTCAACGCCTACACCAATGACTTCGGCTTGGTCTATCTCGATGACATTCTGGTTTTCTCGAAGAACAAGGAAGATCATGCCCAGCACTTGCGTTTGGTTCTTGACAAGCTCAGGGAACATCAGTTCTACGCCAAGTTCTCCAAGTGTGAATTTTGGCTCGATGAGGTCCTTTATCTTGGCCATATCATCTCTGCCAAGGGCATTTCCGTGAATCCCGAGAAGGTGTCTGCAATTGTGAATTGGGAACCTCCTCAGAACGTGAAGCAACTCTGCAGTTTCCTCGGTCTCGCAAGCTATTGCCGAAGATTCGTTGAAAACTTCTCCAAGATCGCGAAGCCTCTCTCAAATCTTCTTCAGAAGCACGTCAAGTACGTTTGGTCTCCGGAGTGTGATATTGCTTTCAACACTTTGAAAGAGAAGTTGATCACTGCTCCAGTTCTGACTCCACCTGATGAATCCAAGCCGTACGAGGTCTTTTGTGATGCCTCTCTCCAAGGTCTTGGCGCAGTATTGATGCAAGAGAAGAAAGTTGTTGCTTATACATCTCGCCAGTTGAAGCCTAATGAGAAGAACTACCCCACTCATGATCTCGAGTTGGCGGCAGTTGTGCATGCTCTTTTAACTTGGAGACATCTTCTATTGGGAAGAAAAGTGGACATTTTCACTGATCACAAGAGTCTCAAGTACATCTTCACCCAGCCTAATCTCAACCTAAGGCAGACTCGATGGGTCGAAATGATTCAAGAGTATAATCCGAGTATTGAGTATACTCCAGGCAAGGCCAATGTGATTGCTGACGCTTTGAGCAGAAAGGCTTACTGCAACAGTCTGATTCTCAAGCCCTATCAACCCGAGCTTTGTGAAGCTTTCCGCAAGCTGAATCTGCAAGTTGTTCCTCAAGGTTTCCTCGCCAACCTTCAAGTCTCTCCTACCTTAGAAGACCAGATTCGCCAAGCCCAGCTTCTTGATGCTATGGTGAAAAAGGTGAAGATTGGGATTGCAAAGACTCAGTCCAATTACAAGTGCTACCGCCTTGATGACAAGGACACTCTCTTCTTCGAGGATCATATTGTTGTGCCCAAAGGTGAACTTCGTAAAGTGATCATGAACGAGGCTCACAACTCTCTCCTCTCCATCCACCCCGGTAGTACGAAGATGTATCAGGATCTCAAGCAAGCTTATTGGTGGACTCGAATGAAGCGCGAGATTGCTCAATTCGTGAATGAATGTGATGTCTGCAGAAGAGTGAAGGCAGAACACCAAAGGCCAGCAGGTCTCCTCCAACTGCTTGCCATTCCAGAATGGAAGTTTGACCACATTGAAATGGACTTCGTGACTGGGTTTCCAAAGTCCAAGCGTGGCAATGATGCTATATTTGTTGTCATCGACAAACTCACCAAAGTGGCTCATTTTCTGCCTATCAAAGAGTCGATCACTGCAGCTCAATTGGCGGAACTCTATACCTCTCGCATTGTCTCTCTGCATGGTATTCCTCAAGTGATCTCTTCAGACCGTGGCAGCATCTTTACCTCGAAGTTTTGGGATTCTTTTCAGAAGGCCATGGGCACCAACATCCGCTTCAGCACTGCTTTCCATCCTCAAACAAGCGGTCAAGTCGAGCGTGTCAACCAGATTCTTGAAGATATGCTCAGGGCTTGTGTGATCTCCTTCGGCATGAAGTGGGAGGATTGTCTTCCTTATGCTGAATTCTCCTATAACAACAGCTTTCAAGCAAGTTCGGGCAAGGCCCCCTTCGAAATTCTGTATGGCAGGAAGTGCCGTACCCCTCTCAACTGGTCTGAAACCGGTGAACGTCAGCTGCTGGGTAATGACTTAATCACAGAAGCAGAAGAAATGTGCAAAGTCATTCGTGATAACCTCAAAGCAGCCCAATCCCGCCAGAAGAGCTACTATGATAGTAAGCACCGTGATTTGGTTTTCAAGATCGGAGATCATGTTTACCTCCGCGTCTCTCCTATGAAAGGTACTCGTCGCTTCGGTATCAAAGGAAAGCTTGCCCCTAGATACGTGGGACCTTTCAAGATTGTCAGCAAGAGAGGCGACCTCGCCTATCCACTTGAGCTTCCTTCAAACTTTGCAAATGTTCATGATGTGTTCCACGTCTCTCAGCTTCGAAAGTGCTTCAAGACTCCTAACCGCACCGTCAACTTCGAGGACATTGAGCTCCAAGAAGATCTCTCCTATCGTGAGCACCCAGTTGCTATTCTTGAAGAGACTGAACGCAAGACTCGCAACAAGTCAATCAAATTTCTCAAAGTCAAGTGGTCTCACCATTGCGACCGTGAAGCTACCTGGGAACGCGAGGATCACCTCCGTTCAGAGTACCCGGAGTTCTTTCAGTCCTAGATCTCGGGACGAGATCTTTTCGTAGTGGTGGAGTGTTGTAACGCCCCAGATATACTTTCTATATTTGTACTCCAACTCTTGCCGTTTCCGATGTTAAGTTATATTTATTTCTCGGGTTTGGTTCCTTGTCTCCGTGTGTTGTTTTCTTTTCCGTGCATCTCTTATCTTGTCATCACGTGCATTGCATTTGCATACATGTTCATCTCATGCATTCGAGCATTTTCCCCGTTGTCCGTTTTGCATTCCGGCGCTTCGTTCTCCTCCGGTGGCCTTTTCTAGCGTTCTTTCGTGTGTGGGGATTAAACATTTCCGGATTGGACCGAGACTTGCCATGCAGCCTTGGTTTACTACCGGTAGACTGCCTGTCAAGTTTCGTATCATTTGGACTTCGTTTGATACTCCAACGGTTAACCGAGGGACCGAAAAGGCCTTGTGTGTGTTGCAGCCCAACACCCCCCAGATTTGGCCCAAAACCCACCAAACTCTGCTCCATGTCCTAGAGCGTTCGATCACGATCGCGTGGGCGAAAACCGCACCTCATTTGGACTCTCCTAGCTCCCTCTATGCCTATATATACACCCCCCATTTCGGATCTCGTCTTCCTCCCCGTCCTCCTCCTCCTAAAAAAAACAGTTCAAACCCCCCCGCCACCGGCGGACATGTCCGGCCTCCCCGTCCGCCGCCACGTGTCGGCCTCCTAGTGGTCGCCGCCCGGACCACTTCCCCGCCGCCGCCGAGGCCCGCCCGGCCCACGCGGGGCCCTCCCGGGCCCGGGTCGCCGCCCTCCCCGCGCCTCCTCCACCCGACGCCGGCTCCGCCGTCCCGTCCGGCTCCGGTGGCCGGATCCGCTCCACCGCCGCCGCGCCGAACCGCGTCGCCGGCGCCGCGCCATCGCCGCCTCGCGCCTCCGCCGCGCCCCGCCGCCTCGTCGCCGGTTTGCCGCCGCCCGTCCCCGGCCGCGCCGCCCCTCCTCGCCGCCAAGACCGGCCGGCCCCGGCCCTCTCCTTCCATCTCCGGCCACCGCGCGCCGTTTCCGGCGAGCCCGAGCTCGGGCTGCTATAGTGCCGCGAGATCCGGATCTAGATCCGATTGACCTCTCCCCGAAACCCTAATCTCCATATTTTTTATGCATTCTTTGACTGCTTGTATCTCCGCAACGTAACTCCGTTTTGGGCATATGATATATCAAAATCTTCGCCTCGACGTGTACATCATTTCATTCCATTGCATCATTTGCATTCGAGGTCATCTTGATGCCCAAAATGCTGTTAGAAGGGGGCTTCGTGAGTTAAATTGCAGATCCGTTAGTTCATCATGCACTTTTGTCATTTTTGCCATGTTTAATCCGTGCATGATATGCCTGTGCCCCTTTGGGATGAATTGTTAAGAATTTTGTCTTCTTTCCAAAGGTGCCACCCATGCATTTTTAGGATGTGTGTGTTGTCTTGTGCAAGCTTGCGAAGAGAGGTACCTGAGATTGTTGATTTCAGGGACTTAGTGATTTTCACTAAGTCTGGGATATTTTAGTTCATGATGCCATATGTCCAGCTTGTTTCCTAGTGATCCGTGCCTCTTTTGAGGATGATCAGTAAGGGAGTTTTGATATTTACGTTATTCTCTATCCATCCATGTTTTTGTTTGCATATGTGGAGTGCTCTAGGTTGACTCAATCGAGCTCAACTTTTGCTTCGTTGTTAATCTGGGCAGATCGTCAACTTGTTTGCGATTTTGCCGATGCTACCGTTAGTGTTCCATGCAGGCTATGTCTTTGTTCCTGCCATGTGTAGCTAGCAAATTGTGTCTTATTTCGGGATATATGCTTGCCTTTCCATGACTTGCACCGTAGTGAGTGCATCGAGCTCGTTTACATGCCTTCGTGAGTTATAATTTCAGCATGTCTCAGTTTTCACTAAGTCTGAAAACTGATTGTGTTCGAGCTATGTTCGTGAGGTCGGTAGAGTATTTTGTGAAGCCTTTTGGCCCCAGGTCACTTTGGGTGTTTTGTTAAGCTTGTTGAGTAGCTCCATGCCATGTTCTTACTTGTCATGTTCAGGTTATATATCGTGTTGTTTTGCTGCTCCGAAGAGGGCTTCGTGATCTGAAATTTCAGGATAGTGTTAATTTCACTAAGTCTGAAATCTGTTTTGCATATTCATTCTTTCCATGCTTGTTTGACCCCCTTAATGGATGAATTTGCCTATGGCTCAGTGCTAGTGTTTTGCTAAGCATCTTGTGTACTTCACTGCCATGTATTTTTTTTCATGTTTGGTGGCTGTAGAATGTTCATTTCGTTGCATTTAGATGCCTACTTGCTGTAAATCGCAGACCGATGTCTTATCTTAAAACGCTTGCCATTTCCAATCCGTAACTCCGATTCCAATGATCTTTATATCGTTTTCAAGCGATTTCGTCCCCTCTATCCAGTGGCACCCTTGGAATTCCAAGTTGAGGCCAGGTTCATGCATTTCCTGTCATATCTTGCATTTTGCATCCCGCATCGCATCCCGCATAGCATATCATCATTTCATCATATTGCTTGGTCTTGCACGTGGTTGATTGTATCCTTGTTGCTTGTTTGTCTTGTTGGGTAGAGCCGGGAGACGAGTTCGCTACCGAGGAGCCCGTTGAGTTTGCTTGTGAGGATCCAGTCAGCTTTGACAACTGTGTAGGCAAGATGATCATAACCTCGAAATCACTACTATCTTTGCTATGCTAGTTTGCTCGCTCTTTTGCTTTGCCACTGCTACGATGCCTACCACTTGCTTGTCAGCCTCCCAATTGCATGATTGAACCTCTAACCTACCATTGTCCTAGCAAACCGTTGATTGGCTATGTTACCGCTTTGCTCAGCCCCCTCTTATAGCGTTGCTAGTTGCAGGTGAAGATTGGAGCCGTTCCTATTGGAACATCTTTTATTTGCTTGTTGGGATATCACTATATTGCTATGTTATCTTAATGCATCTATATACTTGGAAAGGGTGGAAGGCTCGGCCTCTCGCCTAGTGTTTTGTTCCACTCTTGCCGCCCTAGTTTCCGTCATATCGGTGTTATGTTCCCGGATTTTGCGTTCCTTACGCGGTTGGGTTATAATGGGAACCCCTTGATATTTCGCCTTGATTAAAGATTTTCCAGCAATGCCCAACCTTGGTTTTACCATTTGCCGCCTACCCCTTTTCTTTCCCTTGGGTTCTGCAGACTCAAGGGTCATCTTATTTTAACCCCCCCCCCCCGGGCCAGTGCTCCTCTGAGTGTTGGTCCACCTGTCTGCTACCGGTGGCCACCAGGGGCAACTCTGGGCTGGCCTACCCGTACCTAAGACAATCTGAGTGTGCCCTGAGAAAGAGATATGTGCAGCTCCTATCGGGATTTGTCGGCACATTCGGGCGGTGTTGCTGGTCTTGTTTTAACCTGTCGAAGTGTCTTGAGTTACCGAGATACCGAGTCTGATCGGAACGTCTTGGGAGGAGGTCTTTTCCTTTGTTGACCGTGAGAGCTTGTCATGGGCTAAGTTGGGACTCCCCTGCAGGGATTGAACTTTAGAAAGCCGTGCCCGCGGTTATGGGCAGATGGGAATTTGTTAATGTCCGGTTGTAGATAACTTGAACCTTAAGTAATTAAAATGAATCAACCGAGTGTGTTGCCGTGATGGCCTCTTCTCGGCAAAGTCCGGGAAGTGGACACGGTGTTGGGGTAATGCTTGCGTAGGTTGTTCCTCTAGATTCTCGCTCACGCCTTGCCTCCTCTTCTCGCTCTCTTTTGCGTATAAGTTAGCCACCACATATGCTAGTCGCTTGCTGCAGCTCCACATACTTGCCTTATCCTTCCTATAAGCTTAAATAGTTTTGATCGCGAGGGTGCAAGATTGCTGAGTCCCTGTGGCTCACAGATACTATAATTCCAGATGCAGGTCCAGGTGATTCCGCTCCAGGTGACGAGTACGAGCTCAAGTGGGAGTTCGACGAGGACTCTCAGCGTTATTATGTTTCCTTTCCCGACGATCAGTAGTGGTGCCTAGTTGGGGTTTTCGATTCAGGGCCTTGTCGCATGTTGGGGGTCTTTTCTATTTTGGCGCCGTAGTCGGGCCATGAGTGTTTTGTTGAATGGATGTTATTTATGTACTTTGATGTGACGTGGCGAGTGTAAGCCAACTATGTATCTCCCCTTTATTATGTATTACATGGGATGTCTGTGATGATTTCCTAACTTGCGACATTGCTTTCAATGCGGTTATGTCTCTAAGTCATGCCTCGACACGTGGGAGCTATAGCCGCATCGAGGGCGTTACAGGTGGCATCGAGGTCCTCCACCTCGACGACCTCCAGCGTCGAAATCACCTGGACAATCATCTATGCGACATGGCCACCGGCTTCACGGAGAAGTCCGCCTCTGAGTGGTTGAAGAGCACAACGCCCACCGGCCGCGCTAGTCAGCGTCGATCACCCCTGCGCCCATGTCGAGAAAGTGAAAACTTGTTAGTACGCAAATTGCATCAGTTCAACTAAATGATATATTCCAATTCACAAGACCCATTAAGTTAAGATTATTTCATCTAGCAATTCAAAGGGGTCATACCAAAAATATATGCTTAATGCTTCGCTCGCTTTTCAAACTAAATGGTCCAAGAACTTTGGGACAATCAACAACCTTTCCACTTGATCTTCGCTAGCTACTTTGGATTCAACAAGAAAAGGAACATTTATTTGAACTGAAAAGAACAAGCAGGCAAGCATGCTATCAATCTTTTGGCTAGAATTTCACAAAAATCACCTGTCAAGTGTACTCTAACAATCGACGTGTCCCATCTCCTCATGATTAAGGACATTAGCTGAGCCGACAACATGGAGCAAGATGTAGTCGTTTTCGAGCATGAACCCTTGGCTGTCATTAATGAACCTGCAACATCCATCATGCCCATTGTAAAATATGTTAGTTTCAGATAAGAAAAGAACTGAACTCTGAACATATGATGTTATCTAAATCCTTACTTCATGGAGTCAAGATTCTAGGAGATGTCATCGGCAGCAAAAAAAGGAAATATATTTCACTGATTTTGGTGTTGCAACAACGTATATACTTTATCACATTATAAGTCCTCACACCATCAACTATGACAAAATCTGAGAGTATAAGTCTGGTTACATTCACCCAAGTCCAAACATAAAATTCTGTCCAACATAGTACAACCCACTTCGATAATTTCATAGGATTTACTATACCGAACGAAACCTGACAAGTGATATGTGTTTAAGTATCTACAGAACATCCTCTAAAATTTTCATGTTGTAACTTTATTTTAATACACCTCTAACAGGGCCTAATCTCCCATATCAAAATACTGTACCCAGGAACATATATTTTGGGACAGCAAACTAAACTGATGGCTGCTCTCAAATCGTACATCCAAATGACACAAATAAATACTCTAAAGAAACCTTGGAACTTTATCTAAAACTTATGTAAACGGGCCAACTCAAAATTCTGAGCCTAGCTAACTCAATTTTCAGATATAAGCTTGTTTTCCAGATTTGACAGTGCAATTTTTAACCGAACCGAGTTCAGTTTACGGCCAGAGTCACCAGACGATCCAGATTGTCTCTAAAAGGCAACCAACATCTCGCAATATTGCTCATGAATGGGCTATCATCCCTAACTAATTTGGTTAAACAAAGAATCTAGCATAAAATAGGGCTTCTATGCACCTTACATCGATGTTACAGAAACACTGGAAATCCAAGTTCAGTACATGAAACACTCACTAGTCACTAGTTTGAGCTCACGTAACAAGCCAAGGGTTGAGTTTAGTTGTGTCAATTGAATGAGTCATGCATGAGAAACAAATTCTTATCCTCACTTGAGTGACCAATGCACAAGATTAACAGTTAGCTACAAACAGCAATGCAGATATAAAAGAAAAAGGCACCGATCGATTGTCATTACAAACGCAACTACAGAAACTATAATGGCTTGATACATTGAAATGCAAACGAGCACATTTGATTTCAAATTCCACAGTTCTGGTGGTTCAGTAGGCACGATTGAGCGCGTGAGAACATTAGCCACAGCACAAAGAAGAACCAGGCCCAGCAAGGAAAATGGGAAGAGCAGCCTGATTCTGGCTCCTTTTGGCGGCGATATATAAGAGTGCCTAGCTGCTATGAGCTAGCTGTGCTGAGCAGCTTCTACTGGCCCTGAACCTGAAGATGAAGGTGCAGGTAGAGTGGGAAGTGGACAAGAGGGCAGCAAAGGGAGCGAGTGGACTATTATGAATAAATGATAGAATGTTTTATTACATGGAATAGTGGATAAAAAGTTCTATTACTTGGAATAGTGGATGCAAAATGTTGTGGTTACAGAGAGCAGGGAAGACAGTATTTATCCCTGGTTCTTCTGGAATATTTTTTGTTAATCTGAAAAAAACTCATGCCGCATAATTATGCACTTGCAGGTTTTCCATTCACGGCGCCTGGAGAGTCTATAGAACATGGGTGAGAATTCTTTTACCAGTATAATATGTGCGTACGAAGAACAAATTACTTTTAACAATTTCGGTTTATGTGATGCAGAATCACAATTCAGTACTTCTAAATAGGGATGAAATGCAAAGGAGCACATTTGATTTCAAATCCAATAGTTCTGGTGGTTCAGTAGTCACTATCGAGCGCGTCAAGGGGGGATTGACCCTTGAAACAAAATTCAGATCAATACCCATTCGAGCAGAATCACACTAAACTGGATCCTGATGAGCCCTGCCCCAGTCAGCGTTGTAGATGCAAGATTTCCTGCCAATATGCTTGGTTGCTAGTTGTAAACGTGTACTTCTGTTCTACAAAGTTCCATTACTAACTGCGAGAAATCTGTCATAACTTGCTATGGCCAGCTAAAAAGATTCAGTTCAGAAGAGCGCGGCGGTACCTCGGCCGAGGGTGAACCGGAATGGGGCTTCTCTGGAGTCGAACTTGGTGCCGTCCGCCAGCGTCCCCGTGTAGTGCACTGCGGCAGAGGTAAAAAAACAAGTCAACCAAATCAAACCCGTCCACGCCGGAGAAGCACCGAGCGAGGAGGGCGCGTTACCTTCCACCTCGTCGCCGGCGCCGGGGAGCTGCGACCCCTCCCCCTCCCGCAACAGCCTCTTCCGCAGCCCCTCCTTCCCGATCCCCCTCTCCTCCCCCACCTTCATCGCCGCGACGGCGTACCCCTCGTCGACCTCCTCCTCCTCCTCCTCTGCGGGGGCGGGGGCCACGCCGGCATAGAGGCCCTTCATGGCCTCCTCGTCCTTGTCGTCACCGGATCCGGCCATGGCTTCATAGCCACCGGCCATGGTGTTTGGAGAGGAGAGGAGGTGGAAGGAGGCCGCGGTAGAGGGGATCTGGATCGGGGCCTCGGTGGTTTTTTTTAGATAAACGGGGTGGGTTGATGGTGGTGTGGAACGGTTGGTGCCGGGGGTGGACACGCTTAGTAATAGCGTGGGGTCTTACCTGCGCTATAGCTATTTATTTAGTAGTAGCGCAGGTTTTATACCCCTCTCTACTACTATGGCTTGTCTCGGGGGCACGGTGAAGACAACTTAGTAGCAACGTGGGTTTATACCCCTCGCTACTACTAATTAGCAGTAGCGCCCACTTTTAGACCACGCTACTGATAAGTTTCTATGTATAAGGTTTTCCCTAGTAGTAGGAGCTCCGCCGGTGGGGGAATCAATCACGGAGGGCCTCTACATCAACTCCATGGCCCCTCCGATGATGTGTGAGTAGTTTACCTCAGACCTTTGGTTCCATCGTTATTAGCTAGATGGCTTCTTCTGTCTCTTTGGATATCAATACAATGTTCTCCTCGATCTTCTTGGAGATCTATTTGCTGTAACTCTTTTTGCAGTGTGTTTGTCAAGATCCGATGAATTGTGGGTTTATGATCAAGTTTTTCTATGAACAATATTTGATTCTTCTCAGAAATCTATTTTGTATGATTGGTTATATTTGCAAGTCTCTTCAAATTATCAGTTTGGTTTGGCCTACTAGATTGATCTTTCTTGCAATGGGAGAAGTGCTTAGCTTTGGGTTCAATCTTGCGGTGTGCTTTGCCAGTGACAGCAGGGGCAGCAAGGCACGTATTGTATTGTTGCCATCGAGGATAAAAATATGGGGTTTATATCATATTTCTTGAGTTTATCCCTCTAGATCATGTCATCTTGCCTAATGCATTACTCTGTTCTTATGAACTTAATACTCTAGATGCATGCTGGATAGCGGTCGATGTGTGGAGTAATAGTAGTAGATGCAGAATCATTTCGGTCTACTAGTCGCGGACGTGATGCATATATACATGATCATGCCTAGATATTCTCATAATTATGCATTTTTCTATGAATTGCTCAACAGTAATTTGTTCACCTACTGTAATACTTATGCTATCTTGAGAGAAGCGACTAGTGAAACCTATGGCCCCCTGGTCTATCTTTCATCATATAAGTTTCCATCTATTTTATTTTGCAATCTTTACTTTCTATCTATACCATAAAAATAGCAAAAATATTTATCTTATTATTATTATCTCTATCAGATCTCACTCTCGTAATTGACCGTGAAGGGATTGATAGCCCCTTTATCGTGTTGGTTGCGAGGTTCTTATTTGTTTGTGTAGGTACGAGGGGCACTTCCGTGTAGTGTCCTACTGGATTACCTTGGTTCTCAAAAACTAAGGGAAATACTTAGGCTAGTTTGTTGCATCACCCTTTCCTCTTCAAGGGAAAACCAACACAGTGCTCAAGAGGTAGCATACCACAACTCACATGCATTTTAAATCCCTTGGCCTTTCCTTCTTCAAGTTTTAACTCTCTAACCTTGCCTATAATGATTTTCCCATATATCGAGTCTTTGTATAAATTCTCAACATTTTTGAATACTCCTAAATCCTGGACTCCACTCAAACTCCTTTGGTGCAAGTTAAATAATTTTGTATTTAACTTCGGCTATTTTGCTGGAACCACTTTTGATGGGTTGGAAATATTCCATAAATCCTTACAAAAATATCCCGTCGTTGTATTCTTCTCCATGGCCTCTTCTCTTGATTATATTTGGTCTCTCTCTATTTTCTGTAAGGAACATATAAAGAGAGAGGGGACCATTGTATAGCCAAAGCCCGCTTAAGGCACACCTGCGACCTGAGCTAGCCGGCCCAAGAGGCCTGCCCGATATCCTCTCATCCACCCCCTCGCTCGACCCCCTCTCCCTCGTTCCCCAGCTCATGCCGCCACACACACAACACTCGCATGCAGAGGGGCAGCACCCCACGCACGATCCCCTCGACTGCTACCTTGGCCTCCGGCCATGGCGCCCACACCCACGACCCTGCAGGCCGCTGCCCCGCGCCATCTCTATCTTCCTCTTCCTCGTGCTCGACGCCTTCCCTTCTACGCCTACTCGCGCTTGACACCCGATGCCCTCTGCGCCTCGATCCCCGGTTGCCAAAGACATCGTGCCCGAGGGCCTTGCCGACCACCACCGCCTCCGGGTGCTGCACCGGAGTTCCACCTCGTCGGAGCAGCCCAGCGGACCAGGCTGCCCCTGCCGCTCCTCTCCATTCGCCCTTGGTTCCCTTTCTCTTTGACTCTCTCTCTCCTGACTCAAATTGCTCCCTCTCTCATCTCTGTCTAACAGGAAGCCCCGAGGAGCTGCCCTTGTCCCCGACGCCGGAAATCTCGCCGTTGTCCTCATGCTGCAATGAGGCTGCACCCACCTCTGCAAACCTACCTTGTCGGACCCCTACCCTGGCTCCATCTCCACGCCATGACCATCCGTCTCTGCTCATGGCGAAGCTCCTCCAATAGCTCTGCATCGCTTGCGCCTCCCCTTCCTGATCTCGACCTCTTGTCGTTGCTCTTTCTACACGTCATGGTCAATTTGGCAATCCACCTTCACCTCCATGCTCCGGTCACGAACATCCAAGACCACCGTTGCAACGATAAGACCTCTACCCCGGAGTACCTCAAGTTCGTCTACACAAAACTGCCAAGTATCTCTAGGCACGGATATGCCAAGTCCATCCCGGATATCGCCAAGTACCACGACAATATGAGTAACTATCGTCGACGTGCATTTCGCCAAGTACCTCTCGGATCTGACAAGTACCCCGATGAAGTGTGTATCACTACCGTCGACCCTCAATGACCCCGTGGACGTCAAGTTCCTCACTATGACCCGGAACATCTAGGGATTGTCTACGACTACGAAACGTGAACCACTACTTCCACTACCATCGTCGTGTACGACTACTTTCCATGATGATCCATGAACAACTACATCCATCGAACCCGAACCGTCCCGAATGCATGCTTCAAAGGTATAACCCTGAGACGACGCCCGTGGATTGAATGCATGAGTTGTATGAGATGCTTGGGTTCGCACCGTATTCAAGTTCTCATTGCACATTCCTCCTCGTTTGCCTTGTCGTCGAACCATGGGAACACGGTAACCGGGATCACCCCACCATCTTTTGCATGTTTCGCACTTCCGCACACTTGTTCTTTTGCACCGGTGTCTCAATCAGTTGTTGGATCATCGAAATGTTGTCGTGGCACCATTTTCGTTGTCATTGCCGTGGCACCCCTTTCGTTCTGCCATGGTGACCAAAGGCTTCATAACATGCTGATGTCAACATTTTCATAAAATTGCATAAACTTGCATATGCCATCTGCATCATGATAACAACATTTAAAATGTTTAAAATTGTTGTTTGCATTAAATTGCTAAATGCCATGTGGGGATTTACTAGAATTGTTGTTTGTTATTTCTGGCCTCATTTTAACTTGCCTAAATAGTTAGTTTCATTATTTTTCACCTCTTGCCATGTTTAACAACATTTAATATTGTTGAGTAGCATAAATGAGAGTGAACTAAATAATTGCATGTGGTGTTTCGACAATACGCAACCCGTTGCATATGGAGATCCACTTAATTTGTAGTATTGTTCGTTACACGTTGTCATGCCATGACTCATTAAACTGGACATGCATCATACTTGATTGTGCATCATGCCATGTTTATGTGATGGTTGTTTACCATCTTCTTTGCTTCTTTCCGGTGTTGCTTCTTCTTGATAGTTCTCGATTTCGTTGCAATTGTGAGGACCCGTTCGGCTATGTTGTTCGACTACTTCATGGATTCAGTCTTCTTCCTAGCGGGATTTCAGGCGAGATGACCGTCACCTTGGATCTCACTACTAGTTTTGCTATGTCGCGCTACCTACCCCTTGTTTATTAAGCCTCCCAAATTGCCATGATAGCCCCTATCCTTTTCCACCATCCTAGCAAACCGTTGTTTGGCTATGTTACCGCTTTGCTCAGCCCATCTTATAGTGTTGCTAGTTGCAGAAGTAGTTGCAGGTTGTTCCATGTTGAGACATGGATATCATGGGATATCACAATATCTCTTATTTAATTAATGCATCTATATACTTGGTGAAGGATGGAAGGCTCGGCCTTTTGCCTGGTGTTTTGTTCCACTCTTGTCACACTAGTTTCCATCATATCGATGTTATGTTCCTTGATTTTGCATCCCTAACACGATGAGGGTTTATGGGCCCCTCTTGATAGTTCTCTTTGAATAAAACTCATCTAGCAAGGCCCAACATTGGTTTTATCATTTTCCTAATAACAACTAAATCTTGCATAGGGTCCGGCTAGCACCCGAGGATTCTTAATCAACCCCCGGGCCAATGCTCTTCATGAGTGTTGGTCCAAACTAGAGAACTGCGCGGGGCCGCCCCAGGGAAACCTGGGTTATTTTAGCACATGTACGCATCACACATCTGTCGTGGCCTGAGACGAGATACTCGCTGCTATCAGGGTGTCGGCACGTTGGGAGGTCTTGCTGGGCTTGTTTTACCATTTTCAAAATGTCTTGTGCACCGGGATTCCGAGTCTGATCGGAGGGTCCCGCGATGGAGGATTGTCTCCGCAGATCGTGAGCTTGTCATGGGCTAAGTTGGGACACCCTACAAAGTTTAAACTTTCAAGAGCCGTGCCCACGGTTATGTGGTAGATGGGAATTTGTTAATATACGGTTGTAGTGGACTTGAACTAAACTCAATTAAAATACACCAACCGCGTGCGTATCCATGACCGTCCCTTTTTGAGCGAGTTCGAGAAGATAACATGGTGGGGTTATGTTTGAATGTAAGTAGTTCAGGATCACTTCTTGATCATTAATAGTTTGTGACCATTGCGTAGATTCTCATCTTATTCTTGTACTCGTGATTTAGCCACCGTACAGTGATTAGCCGCTTGCTGCAACGTCACCACTTATCCATTCCATACCCATTAAGCTTTGCTAGTCTTGATACCCATGGTAATGGGATTGCTGAGTCCTCGTGGCTCACAGATTACTACAACAACAGTTGCAGGTACAGGTAATGCGATGATCATTACGTGAGAGGGATGCTTGCTAGTTTTGGAGTTCTTCTGCGTCTTCTTCAATGAAGGGATAGGTTCCGGATCGGGGAGGCTGGGATTAGAAGGGTGGATGTCGTTCTTCTTTTTTGTTTGATTTCATCAGTAGTTGGATCCTGCTCTTCTGTATGGTGATTGCTATGTATTGATGAACTATTGTATTCAGGTTGTAGCTTGTGGCGAGTGTAAGTGAGGGGGTCTTGGATTAGAGGGTATCCGGACAGCCAGATTATATCCTTTGGCCGGACTATTGGACTATGAAGATACAAGATTGAAGACTTCGTCCCGTGTCCGGATGGGACTCTCCTTGGCGTGGAAGGCAAGCTTGGCAATACGGATATTTAGATCTCCTTCCTTGTAACCGACTCTGTGTAACCCTATCCCCCTCCGGTGTCTATATAAACCGGAGGGTTTAGTCTGTAGTACCAAGAACACACAATCATACCATAGGCTAGCTTCTAGGGTTTAGCCTCTTCGATCTCATGGTAGATCAACTCTTGTAATACTCATATCATGAAGATCAATCAAGCAGGAGTAGGGTTTTACCTCCATCGAGAGGGCCCGAACCTGGGTAAAAACATTTTGTCCCCCGTCTCCTGTTACCATCCGCCTAGATGCATAGTCCGGACCCCCTACCCGAGATCCGCCGGTTTGGACACCGACATTGGTGCTTTCATTGAGAGTTCCCAAGTGTCGTCATCGTTATGCTTGATGGCTCCTTCGATCATCGATAGCAATGCAGTCAAGGGTGAGACTTTTCTCCCTGGACAGATCTTCGTATTCGGTGGCTTTGCACTGCGGGCCAACTCGCTTGGCCATCTGGAGTAGATCGAGAGTTACGCCTGGCCACCAGGTCAGGTTTGGAAGCTTAAACTACACGGCCGAAATCCGCGGAGACTTGATCTTCAATGGATTCGAGCCCCTGCCGAGTGCGCCGCACGGTCACGATAAGCATGATTTAGCTCTACCATCGGACAGTGTTCAGGGGACCGCACCGGTAACCGCTCCGACCCTCACTTCGGAGCCAATTGCGCCATCCATGGACGGGTGGATAGACCCCGCCATGGAGGCCGCATTCTCAGCGGTGATCAAGCCGAGTATCGACCTTACCCTTCACGAGAGCCGTGATGCCAAACTGCCGGATTCTTCCCCGGCCACGAACTCCGAACCGCCTGCGCCCGTGCCTATCGAATCCGACTGGGTGCCGATCATGGAGTTCAACTCCGTGGATATCTTTCAGCACTCGCCCTTCGGTGACATACTGAACTCATTAAGGTCTCTCTCCTTGTCAGGAGAGTCCTGGCCGAACTGTGACCGGCAGGATTGGGATGCAGATGACCAAGAAATTCGCCGCCCACTGACCACCCACTTAGTAGCCACTGTCGACAATTTGAACGACATGCTCGACTTCGACTCCGAAGACATCGACGGTATGGACGACGATGCAGGAGACGAAAAAGAACCAGTGCCCACAGGGCATTGGACAGCCACCTCATCATATGATATATATATGGTGGACACACCCAAAGAAGGCAATGGCGACGGGACAGCGGAGGATGACACCTCCAAGAAGCAACCCAAGCATCAACGTCAGCGGCGCCGCTCTAAGTCTCGCCAAGGCAAAAGCGGTGATACCGGCACAGGAGATAATAGCACTCCGAACAGTGCCGAAGATGACGACAATCCCCTCCAGCAAGATTTAGAGCAGGAGGATGGAGAAGCCAGCCCTCCCGAGAGAGCGACAGATGGAGAGGCGGAGGATGATAATTACATGCCTCCCTCCAAATACGAGGAAATCCTCGATGATGACGAATTTGTCGTGCATGAGGATCCCGTCGATCAAGAGCGCTTCAAGCGCCGGCTTCTGGCCAGGGCAAATAGCCTTAAGAAAAAGCAACCCCAGCTTCGAGCTGATCAAGATTTGCTAGCTGACAGATGGACTCAAGTCCTTGCGGCCGAGGAATATGAACTCGAACGCCCCTCCAAGAGTTACCCAAAGCATAGGTTGCTACCCCGACTGGAGGAGGAAGCATTAAAACCTACATCTCCAGCGTATGACGCAGCTGATCAGCCACCTCGTGGCCGCAACAGAGAGGCATTTCAGAACAAACCACAGCCCACACCCCGACGCCACTCAAATAAAAATGTCAAGGCACGGGGAAACACGCTAGGCCTGCGAGACATATTGGGGGACAAAGCAAAACACGCAAGATCTATCTACGGATCACGAGGGCGCGCCACTATGCGAGACGATAACCGTCACACCAGATACAGTAAAAGTAAATCCGGCCGGGCCGAACACAACGGACAAGACTCATTTGAGTTGCGTCGCGATATAGCCCAGTACAGAGGCGCCGCACACCCCCTATGCTTCACAGACGAAGTAATGGATCACCAAATCCCAGAGGGTTTCAAACCCATAAATATCGAATCATACGACGGTACAAGAGATCCTGCGGTATGGATCGAGGACTTCCTCCTGCACATCCACATGGCCCGCGGTGACGATCTACACGCCATCAAATACCTCCCACTCAAACTCAAAGGACCAGCTTGGCATTGGCTCAACAGCCTGCCAGTATAATCCATTGGCTGTTGGAAAGAACTAGAAGCCGCATTCCTCGACAACTTCCAGGGCACTTATGTGCGACCACCAGATGCCGATGACTTGAGCCACATAATTCAGCAGCCAGAGGAATCGGCCAGGCAATTCTGGACATAGTTCCTGACAAAGAAAAATCAAATCGTCGACTGTCCGGATGCAGAGGCCCTAGCAGCTTTTAAGCACAACATCCACGATGAGTGGCTCGCCCGGCATCTTGGCCAGGAAAAGCCGAAATCTATGGTAGCCCTCACGACACTCATGACCCGCTTTTGCGCGGGAGAGGACAGCTGGCTGGCTCGAAGCAATAACATATCTTAGAACCATGGTACTTCGGATACCAAGGATAGCAATGGCAGGCCATGTCGCAACAAACACAAGCGCCGCATCAACAGCGACAATACCGAGGATACAACAGTCAATGCCGGATTCAGTGGCTCTAAACCCGGTCAGCGGAAAGAGCAATTCAAAAGAAGCACTCCGGGCCCGTCCAGTTTGGACCGTATACTCGATCGCTCGTGTCAAATACACGGCACCCCTGACAAGCCAGCCAACCACACCAACAAGGAATGTTGGGTGTTCAAGTAGGCCGGCAAGTTATATGATGAAAACAAAGCTAAGGGGTTACATAGCGATGACGAGGAGGAGCCCCGGCCGCTGAACACCGAAGGACAGAAGAGGTTCCCCCCACAAGTGCGGAAGGTGAACATGATATACGCAACCCCAAGAGGGAGCGGAAGCGTGCGCTAAGGGACGTATATGCATTGGAGCTAGTCGCCCCAAACTTCAACACATGTTCCTCCTTTCCGATCACCTTCGATCGTAGGGACCACCCCACTAGTATCCGTCATGGCGGATTCGCCGCACTGGTCCTAGACCCAATCATCGACGGATGTCACCTCACTCGAGTCCTTATGGACGGCGGCAGCAGCCTGAACCTGCTTTATCAGGACACAGTGCGCAAAAGGGGTATAGACCCCTCAAAGATCAAACCCACAAAAACGACCTTCAAAGGCGTCATACCAGGTGTAGAGGCACATTGCACAGGCTCAGTCACACTGGAAGTGGTCTTCGGATCCTCGGATAACTTCCGAAGCGAGGAGTTAATCTTCGATTTAGTCCCGTTCCGCAGTGGCTATGGTGCACTGCTCGGGCGAACCGTATTTGCGAGATTCAATGCGGTACCGCATTATGCATACCTCAAGCTTAAGATGCCAGGACCTCGGGGGGTCATCACAGTCAATGGAAACACAGAGCGCTCTCTCCGCACGGAGGAGCACACTGCGGCCCTCGCAGTAGAAGCACAAAGCAGCCTCTTCAGGCAATCCACCAGTTCGGTGATTAAACACCCGAACACCGTCAAGCGCGCCCGGAATAATCTGCAACAAGACCGCCTTGCATGTTCCGAGCTTGCATAGCAATGCGGCCCCCACCCCAGTCCCAGCCAAACGGAAAAAATCCGTGCCACGCGTTCATAATTATGTATTGAAAATACCATGGGCATAGGTGGGGGGCACGACTACGGCACGCCCCAAAACGCGGCTCAACCGCACTAGGGGCTTCCTGCTTTGTTATTTTTTCTCTCTTTCAGGACTTTACTCTCTGGAAACCCTGTCCGGCAGTATGATTGCCGGACACACGATACAACAACCAAGGAGGCAGAAAGCTACGTCGCACCATGGAACTCCCAAGTGGTCTCTGATAATGAGTAAAATACCTGTTTAAATACCATTCCTCAGCTTGCCCTTGGCGGGGACATGTCAAATAGTCCCAATTTTTCCTTATCGCACTACTTGTATCATTCTGCTTCGACGCACCTTTTTGAATAAACAATGCATAGCACTAGACTATTACCGCATTCTCTATTCTTTCATTCATGACATTCAGGACCCGTACACTCTGGTACGGCCAATACGCCAGGGGCTTAAGAGTACCCCATAATACGGCGAGAGAAGTCTGAACACTTTCGACAGTGCGGCACCCCGAACTTATAGCATTATATGCATCAGCTCTGAATCATGTCTTGGGTCAATAGTTGGGTTTTCCCGGCTCCCATGTTTTGGTACCTTACGTTCCGCTATATCGTCTAAGGTAGCACTTGGAGAACTACTGCGATTGTGCCCCGGTTCATCTGGGCAAGCACCTCAGTAGAGAAAGCTAAAACTGACTGTCATGATAAGGCGAGAGCTGGTCGATGTTCGAGTGGTCTCGAGTCCCTAAAGACTTATGCCGCTTAGGGCGAGGAGTCGGCTTTGTCCGGCTTAGGCGTGTATAGCGCCCCGAATTCGGCCTTCCGAATACTAGGGGCTTTGCCAAAATTTAAAATTGTAGACTTCTATGGCTAAGTAAGAGTGATAAAGCATTATAGTCCGATTGCCTCGTTTGTTGTGCTGAGCACCTCCCTCAAAGGATCCAACAATGGGAAAAAGAGTGCTCAGATTTATCCCGAACACCCCAGCATTCATGGCATGGGGGCAGAAGCCGACGACTGGCAATCTCTCAGATTTGATAAACAGCCGCACAGAAGGTAATATTTTAAATTCAAACAAGCGTTGCATAGCGCACATGAACAAGTTTTCATAATACAGGAGCACACGAGCAAGTTCATTCAAAAATTACATCCTTCGCACACTCATCCACCACAAGATGGGCACCCTTCAGGACACCCTCATAATACATTTCAGGGTTGCGATGCTCCTTGCCCTGTGGCGGCCCCTCCTTCACTAGCTTCTCGGCGTCCATCTTGGCCCAGTGCACCTTCGCACGGGCAAAAGCCCGGCGTGCACCTTCGATGTAGACGGACCGCTTTATGACTTCCAGCCGTGGGCAGGCATCCATAAGCCGCCTCACCAGGCTGAAGTAGCTGTTGGGAAGGGAGTCGCCAGGCCACATCCGGACTATAAGGCCCCTAGTGGCCTGTTCGGCCGCCTTGTGCAGCTCGACCAGTTGCTTCAGCTGGTCGCTCACAGGCATCAGGTGTTCGGTTCCAGTATACTGAGACCAGAACAACTTCTCCGCCGAGCTTCCCTCCTCGGCCTGGTAGTACTTTGCGGCATCCGGCATGCTGCGGGGCAAATCTGCGAATGCTCCTGGAGAGCTCCGGACTCGGGTAAGTAACAAGTAATTTACTTTCACATGCTTGATTTGCATAATGAATGCCTTACCCGCCGCTATCTTCCTCATGGCATCAATTTCCTGGAGGGCCTTTTGGGCTTCAGCCTTGGCATGCTTTGTGCTCTTGAGGGCCACGGCAAGCTCGGACTCTCGCGTCTTCGAGTCAAGCTCCAAAGTCTCGTGCTTCTTCACGAGAGCCTGGAGCTCTTGCTGCACCTCGCCCACCTGTGCCTCTTGTTTCTCCCGCTTGGTGCGCTCCTGAGTCGCTTTGTTTTTGGCCTCGGACAACACTCGCTTCAGGGTCACCACTTTGGTCGTGGCCCCTGGCACATCCATGATGATCCTATCATTTTGCAACCACATCTTTATATATATATATATATATAGACAAGGTATTACTTACCTTTGTTCTCCTCGAGCTGCCTCTTGGCAAGGCCCAGTTCTTTCTCGGACCGCTCGAGGTTCTGCTTCAGTGCGGCGACCTCCGCAGTCAGTGCGGCAGAGGTCAGCAGCGAAGTCTGCATACGCATATAGACATACTTGTATTAGACTCATGAATATATTATTTGATCCTCTATTTGGCTTTTCTTTGTGAACACCAAACAGAGCATCAGGGGCTACTGTCTCTGCGGTAATATTTTCCTATATTTTAGATACTTACCTCAAAGCCTGTTAGAAGGCTAGCACAGGCTTCACTCAGTCCGCTCTTGGCGGACTAAACCTTCTTGATCACCACACTCATAATCGTGCGGTGCTCTTCGTTGATGGAAGCGCCGCAAAGCACTTCCAACAGGTTGTCCGGTGCCTCTGGATAGACAGAGGTTACCGGCACGGGCAGCTTGCCCCTCTTGGCAGGGGGCCGCCTGCCGGAATCCAGAACCACTGGAGGTTCCGTCGCGGTGTTCGGCTGAGGGCCGAACTTGGAGCGCTTGGGAGTCTTGCTCCCTTTGCGCCTGGAGTACGGAAGGTCGCCTTGAGGCGCCTCCAGGACTACCTCCCCTCGTTTCGGTGCCCCTTGAGACAATACCTCGACATTGTCCGTAGGGCGAGGAGAGGAGGCGGTTGGAAGTGACTCTCTATTCATATCCGACGAGTCCAAGGAACCATCCGACGAGGATACATCGATGCGGGCTCGGGGCAGACTGCATGATCATATTCGACGTTAGGAGAAGCAGTGCAATAAAAGTATGCTATGAGTTACTCTGGTATCTGAATACTTACGACTTCGCCAGGGGCTTGGCCCTGAGTAATCACTCGTCTTCGCTGTCGGCGGCGGTGGTGGAATAGTCCGGAAGGAGAGTCCTTCCCTTCTTGGACCCTCCGGCCTCCCCGGTTGGGGTGGCCTTCCTTTTCCTGTCACCCCCGGCTGGAGGGGGAGAACCATCATCTTCCTCCTCCTCGTTTTCACGGGAGGAGTGCGTCTCGGAGTTATCGGACAATGAGTCTGATACCACCTGTCGTCGGGAACTCTTTCGGGTTCCTGTGGCCTTCTTCTTGATCTTCTTCTCCGACACCTCATAAGGAGCCGGAGTCCGCATCTCCGTCAGGAGAGCATCTACAGGGTCTTCGGGCAGAGGGGCCGGACAGTCAATCTGCTCCGATGTCTCCACCCATTCCTGTCAAAGGCATGGGAGCTCATACCCCGCACATGGTTAAAATATGGAAAATAAATACCCTACGAGATGTACAAAACTTACCGAATACGCAGGGCGCATCGCGCTTAGCCCATGGTCCTTGGTAAGGGGGGGGGGGCCCTCGGTGTCCTTGAACAGCACCTTCCAGACATCCTTATGTGTCGTGTTAAAGAGCTCGCGTAGAGTCTGGTGCTTGGCCGGGTCGAACTCCCATAAGTTGAAAGCCCGTTGTTGACACGGGAGCATCCGGTGGAAGAGCATGACCTGGACTATGTTGACAAGCTTGAGTTTCTTGCATATCATGTTCCGGATACACTTCAGGAGTCCGTCCAGCTCCACCGATGAGCCCCAGGACAGCCCCTTCTCCTTCCAGGAAGTGAGCCACATGGGGATTCCGGATCGAAACTTGGGGGCCGCCACCCAGCTGGTGTCGCGTGGCTCGGTGATGTAGAACCACCCTCATTGCCACCCCTTTATGGTATCCACATAGGAGCCCTCGATCCATGTAACGTTGGGCATTTTGCCCACCATGGCTCCACCGCATTCCGCTTGTTGGCCGCCTACTACCTTCGGTTTGACATTGAAGGTCTTTAGCCACAAGCCGAAGTGGGGCCGGACGTGGAGGAAAGCCTCGCACACGACGATGAACGCCGAGATGTTGAGGATGAAATTCGGAGCTAGATCATGGAAGTCCAGCCCATAATAGAACATAAGGCCGCGGACGAATCGATGGAGGGGAAACCCCAGTCTGTGGACGAAGCGGGTGAGGAAAACCACCCTTTCGTAAGGTTCCGAGGTAGGGACGATCTGCCCCGCGGCTGGCAGCCTGTGCGCAATATCCGCGGCTAAGTATCCGGCCCCATGCAGCTTTTTGATGTCTCCCTCTGTAACGGAGGAGACCATCCACTTGCCTCCTGCTCCGGACATGTTCGGAGAGGGTTGAGGAGAAGGATGTGGACTTGGGCGCTGGAGCTCGAGTGCGTGAGAATGGATGAGCAAGGAGGAAGAAGGCGTGGGTACAAAAAGGTGAACCCTTATCCCTTTATAAGGGCGGACGAAACTATGCACCCCCACCAGCTTGGTAAAACTCGCTTATCCCCCAAGCGCTGTAATTGATGGAGCGGTTGGGTTACCCACGTCCGTATTGATGGGAATCCCGTAATAAGGGGACACGAACTCTGCTTCGACAAGACGTGCCAAGGAAACCGCCTCGTGAAACACGCTGAGGTTGGTTGTGAAAAACGATTCGAATGGTGACCTGGCTGTGGTGTGATGTCACACTACGGAATGTGTCGGCAGATTAGATTTGTGAAAATATTATTCTCTCTACGGTTGTATGTGAAACTTGTTTTGCAGAGTCGGACACGATCCTCATGTTCAAAATCTTCTATGAAGTATTCAGAGGAGGAACCCGCCTTGTAATGCCGAAGAGAATCTGCGCGCCGGACTCATCGTCATTGAAGCCTGGTTCAGGGGCTACTGAGGGAGTCCTGGATTAGGGGGTATCCGGACAACCGGATTATAACCTTTGGCCGGACTGTTGGACTATGAAGATACAAGATTGAAGACTTCGTCCCGTGTCCGAATGGGACTCTCCTTGGCGTGGAAGGCAAGCTTGGCAATACTGATATGTAGATCTCCTTCCTTGTAACCGACTCTGTGTAACCCTAGCCCCCTCCGGTGTCTATATAAACTGGAGGGTTTAGTCCATAGGACCAAGAACACACAATCACACCATAGGCTAGCTTCTAGAGTTTAGCCTCTTCGATCTCGTGGTAGATCATCTCTTGTAATACTCATATCATCAAGATCAATCAAGCAGGAGTAGGGTTTTACCTCCATCGAGAGGGCCCGAACCTGGGTAAAAACATCGTGTCCCCCGTCTCCTATTACCATCCATCTAAATGCACAGTTCGGGACCCCCTACCCGAGATCCACATGTTTTGACACTGACAGTAAGCCTTTATCTTGTATTCTCATCTATTCAGTACATGGTATGTTGTAATGATATCCACCTTGCTATGCGCTCAAAATGCGATTGTGCCCCAATCATGAGTTCATCACGTGACTGGGATAGAATCGCATCTTGGGCACTATAGAATTGAACTGGCAGGCTTCACACTTGGTGACTAGCTCAACCGCATCTTGGTGGGTTGTGGGCCAATAGAATCCTTGCCGGAATGCTTTCCCAACTAACGCGCTTGATCCAATGTGGGAGCCGCAAATGCCTTTGTGTATCTCATCCAATAGTACGTTTCCTTCTTGTCGGAAGATGCACTTCAATTTCACACCATTGGCCCTCCTTGTTTATAGAGTGTCATCAACAAACTGATACATACTCGCCCTCCGGGCTACTCTTTCAGCTCCATCTTGGTCGCCAGGAAGCTCTCCGGTTTGGAGGAAGTGGACTATGTGCCTTGCCCAAGTTGGAGCCTAGTGCTCGGCAACAAGGACTTGCGGCACCTCCTCTACTACGGGGGAACATTCCTTGTTCACGGGGACCATGGGCCCGGCTGGAGGGTGCGGTCCGGCAGGTGGTGAGGAGTTGTTTCCGGCGGGGTCTCTGCTAGGAGCGGACGACTCTACCGGGAGAGGCCTACTGGAGTCCAACTTTCTCCTTTTCCGGGCCATTTTTGCTGGGGATATGGAGGGCTGAGTAAGATGGATAACAAAAGACCCTGGTTCCATATGAAGCTTCTGTGCATCAAACTTTGACAGATGATCATTTATGCCGTTTTCCGCATGGGGTACATGCTCTGTTTGCAATCCATCAAAGCGTTCCTACAATCTTCTCACTTCCACAACATATGCCTGCATCAATGGACTTTGGTAATCCTTGTTGACTTCTCTCACCACAAGCTGTGAATCCCCTCGAATGATCAACTTCTTAATTCCCAATTCTGCGGCAATCCTGAGCCCGGCAAGGAGCTCTACATACTCTGTTGTATTGTTGGTTTCCTCTTCCCAAACAAAATGCATCTCGACAACGTACTTCAAGTGCTCCCCGGAGGGGGCGACAAGAAGCACGCCAGCTCCTGCACCTTGAAGAGAAAAGGCACCATCAAAATACATAATCCATTCTTTGGGTAATTCCTTGCCGGGGATAACTATCTCTGGTACTTCCTCATCAGGGGTTGGCGTCCATTCTGCAATAAACTCTGCCAATGCCATGCTCTGGATTGTTGTTGTTCTCTCAAACTTCAACCAAAACTGGATAACTCCAAAGCCCACTCCACTATTCTGCCGGTAGCCTCAGGGTTTCGGAGTATCCTTTGCAATGGGAAACGACTGACAACCGTGATCTCATGGGCTTGGAAGTAGTGGCGCAGTTTCCTTGAGGCCATGATGAGACCAAAGATCAACTTTTGCATGCTAGAGTACCTCGATCTAGCCCCCTATAGTAAAGAGCTGAGGAAGTACATTGGGTGCTACACCACTTTCTTCCTTGCCGTGTCCTTGGTGTTTCCCTCGCTAGTGTGCTTACTACTGTCTTGATCCTTCTCTAGCTCTGCCGGTTCTTGCTTACTTTCTGCTTCATCCACTTCCTCCTGCGCTGCCAAGGCTGCACTAACCACTTGGTTGGTTGCTGCTAAGTATAGCAGCAACGACTCTTGTGGCTTGGGAGCGACCAAGGTGGGCACAGAGGACAATTAGGCCTTCAACTCTTGCAAAGCTGCATCTGCTTCTGGAGTCCACTTCATGGGCCCTGCCTTCTTCAAAATTTTGAAGAATGGCAGGGTGCGCTCGATAGACTTGGAGATGAATCTGCTTAGCGTGGCAATGCACCCTATCAGACGCCTCACATCCTTGACTGTCCTTGGTGCTTGGATTTTCTCGATAGCCTTAATCTTATCGGGGTTGGCTTCGATCCCTCAATGGGACACAAAGAACCCAAGCAGCTTGCCAAAAGGAACGCCAAACACACACTTCTGCAGGTTGAGCTTGAAGTTGATCTTACGTAGATTAGCAAATGCCTCCTCAAAATCCTGAATAAGCGCAGCTCTATCTTCGGTCTTATCCACAATATCATCCATATAAGCTTCTATGTTTTTGTGCAGCTCTGGCTCGAAACCAATCTGGATTGCCCTTGCAAAGTGTACCCGACACGCTTCCATCTGAACGGCACGCGGAAAAAATAGTACGTACCACATGGAGTGATGAATGATGTATTCTCTTCGTCTTCCTTGGACATGAAGATCTGATGATACCCAGAATATGCATCTAGAAAGGAGAGCAAATCACAGCCTGAAGTGGAATCCACAATCTGATCGATGGGCGGCAAGGGAAACATGTCCTTTGGTCAAGCTTTGTTCAGATATGTGAAATCTATACAAAGCCTCCACTTCCAGTTAGCTTTCCGTACTACCACTAGATTTGCCAACCACGTGGGGTGTAGCACTCCTCTGACCAAACCAGATGCTTCAAGTTTCTTGATCTCTTTCGCAATAAACTATTGCCTCTCCCAGGCCTGCTTCCGGACATTCTGCTTGACAAGTCGGGCGTGTTGGCAAGCAGCAAGATGGTGCTCGATTACCTCCCTGGGAACACCGGGGATATCAGATGGTTGCCAGGCAAACATGTCGATTTTCACCCACAGGAAGGCAACGAGCGTGCTTTCCAATTTGTCATCGAGGGTGGCGCTGATAGTGAAAGTACCATAAATGCCAGCCAACCCTGCCGGAATCTTTTTCACTTGGGGTGCAGCGACCTTGGATCTCTTGCTATTAGAGCTGCCCGGCAAGTCATCAGCAGGTGCAACGCACTCCAAAGAGGTACGCTTACCGGATTCCTTGCCAACATCCTTTCTACCCTTCTTCTTTCCTCTGCCCTCCTTGGCGGGAATTGCTGCTACCGTTGCCTCTGCCACGACTGCATCTCGGTACATTTTGTCCATGCAATGATTGCATCCTTCTCATCTGATGGGATGGTGATGACTCCTATAGGCCCAAGCATCTTCAAGGTGTTGTAGGCATAGTGGGATGCCGCCAGGAATTTAGCCAGGGCTGGGAGTCCAAGGATCCCGTTGTGCGGCAGGGGGAGGTCAACCACATCAAACACAATCTTCTCAGTTCGGTAGTTCAGCTCTCCCCCAAACGTCACTGACTCCTATCGAGATTAATTCCTTGAAACATTCTGGTAACCTCTAGCTCTTCCTCTGCTATTTGAAGCTTGCTGATGACTGCCGGGGAGATCAGATTCAACCCGGCTGTGCCGTTCACCACCATATTTGTGACCTTGAGGTTGTGAATTATTGGAGAGACCAACAATGGCAAACACCCTACCGCAGTGGTACAGTTAGGATGATCCTCTTTATCAAAGATGATGGGTGTGCGTGACCATTTGAGCAGCTTCCGAGCCTGTGGCGCTGGTTCCATGGCATTAACTTCTCGTGCCCACCGCTTGAGCTAGCGGTGAGAGGTGTGCAAAGATGCACCCCCGTCAATTCACAGGGCGTCAGTGGCCTGCTGAAAATCCTGCTCACTGGTTTCCTCTTCATCCCCTCCATCACTCTCATCATCACAGGCTTCCTTCTCTCGACCTCTGGCGGGTTTTCCTTGGATCCGGAAGGGTTTGCTGGGGCGATTTTCTCTCGACTTCACGGTTGCGCACATTGGACTGGAAGGGAGCTATCATAGCTGCCGGATGGATATTTGGGATGTTCCTATGGACTTTGCTGAATCTCTATAAATACTTACGAAGGGTCTCTCCTTCCTTCTGTTGGAGAAGCTGCAAATCGCTGGGTCGACCTGGCTTTTGATGGCCGCCAGTGAAGGCACCAATGAATTCATGGCATAGGCCAGCCCATGATGAGATAAAGTTCTCCGGTAGGTGCATCAGCCAAGATCTCACATTGGACTTGAGAAGCAAAGGAAAGTAGTTGGAAAACACCTTCTCATCTCTTCCCCCAGCATCTTGAACGGCGATGGTGTCGATGCTTAGAAACTCTGCCGGGTTCAGCCTCCCGTCGTACTTCTCAGGTATCTCTGGCTTGAACGTGTGAACAGACGGCCAACAGACTAACCGCGGCTCACGAGTAAAGGCCGGGCACCCAATCTCGAAAGGGAGGCACCTGCCAATACCGACCGTAGGCTCGTCGATGTTGGGGCCATTGCACCCATTGGTCATGTGGTGGTCGTCGTGGCGTCGCTCGACGGTGACGCGCGCGTCGCCCCCACGCCTATCCTCCGGGGCTTGTCGTCGTCCTAGACGCCCTCGAGGGTCAGAAGAGATCATTGAGACGTTGTCAGGGTATTGATTCTGCTGCGCTCGTGCTAGCTGCCGTGGTGTGGACTGCACCATGGGGGTGGCCCCTTCCATACGACCAGCAACATGAGTCGTCATTGTTTGGGGAGGTCATTGCGGGCCATCTCGCTGCGAGCCCCTAGCCTCGGCGAAACCAAGCAGACTTTGGATGGTGGCACGCCATTCGTCCATCTTCTCAGCCGCTCGTGGAAACCTTAGTAGTAGCTGAGCCCGCGCCATGCCTTCTGTGGCTCTGCTTGGCATGGGTGATGACGAAGTAGATCGCACCGTCGCTCGGCTCTTGACAGTTCCAGCGGTGGTAGCGCCATGCCCCCGCTGTTGCGAAGCGGCCACCTGGATGGCAGGGTGGTGCGGCGAAAGGGCTCGAGGGCCAGCGGATCTATCGGGCACAGCAACTTGGTCGACCCATCTCGGGGGAGGCGCGCGCTGTGGTTGCTCCCATGGTGGGGGTGGACAGAGGGCGGCGATTCGCCCCGGAACGGGTGCCTTTGCTAAGGATGTACCCGTCAGCGAGAGGAGGAGGCGTGGATGGAGTAATCCCATCACCCGTACCCTGTGGAGCATGGCCATCGGGGCGTTGCTGATGTTTTTCTCCTCCGATGTCTCCTGCTCCTGTGTTGGCCATGGGGGAAGTGGTGACGGTGCCGCTTGCCCCGACCACGTCCCCAGCAGCGTCCATGTCCTCGTGTGCCTCCGCGTCCCCCGTAGAATTAGAGGCCGCGGGCGGCGGAGCATTCGAGGTGGATGGATGAGCCGAAGCACCAGATTTCTTCTTGGGCGCCATGGTCGATGACGCTGTCGAAGGTGAAGACGGTGACGAAGATGACACGCTTCACACGCCTTCAGGTTCATGCAAGTGATCCCCCTACCTGGCGCGCCAAATATGTCACGGGAAACCACAGACACCTATGGTACAAAGGGCCCTTGGTGGTTCGGCAGGGGGGACGTCGCATTGCGAAAAGAGAAGACAGGCGTGGGGCAACATGACAGAGTTCACACGGGCAATTTCACCCAGGTTTGAGCCACCGTGAGCTGTAAAACCCTAATCTTGTTTAGTGGATTAATGGTGGAAGAGTGGTGGTGGAGCGTAGTACACTTTCCCGGCAGGGGCGGCAGTGGTTACGCGCATATGGGTGTGTGTGTTTTCCAACCTTCTAACCCTTTTATAGATTAATGGGTTACCACAATGGCAAAGTAGTCATTATGCACTAATAAGATAGCATACAGTGCTATCATACATAACTCTGCAGGCTGACAGGGTGCATTAAATGTACCACTTAACGTCACGTCATTGGGTGCCCGGCAAGCCTTGCCGGGCTATCTAGCCAGCTCCATGCCTGCTCGCTTGACACGTCGCAAGATGGGTGTCACCTATAGGCATTTCTTGTAGAAAGAGGCCGCCATGTGGCGAATGGCTGCCCCTTAGTCAGTTTGTGGCTTGACACCACACTGATTGATGACGTGGGTCGTGGCGGAGTGGTTGTGTGAGGTGGTTCAGCCTTTGTGAGTCCCGGCAAACCCTACCGGGATGTCTTGGACGTCTTCTTCTGGGGGTGGCCCCGTCCTTGTCGAGCTCACCTGCCCGGCAAGGGAGGCTTTTATTCTAGTGACACCTTGCTTCTCTGGCTTGACTCTGGTCCCCTTGAGCTACATGTTGGCTTCTTGAAGATCATGGTACCCTGTACTCCAACTTGGGTTCGTGCATTATTCCTGTTCCCGCGCCTGTGCACAGTCTTGGCAACAGACCCAGGGTTTGTTGCACCAACATATGAACTTTGAGTTTATGATCAGATCTATCTTTTTATCCATGAAAGTTATTTGAGTCTTCTTTGATCTCTTATATGCATGATTGCTTATAGCCTCGTATTTCTTCTCCAATATTTTGGTTTTGATTGGCCAACTTGATCTATTTATCTTGCAATGGGAAGAGGTACTTTGTGATGGGTTTGATCTTACGGTGCTTGATCCTAGTGACAGAAGGGGAACCGACACGTATGTATCGTTGCCATTAAGGATATTAAGGTGGGGTATATTTATACATAAATAGTTCTTCTCTATATCATGTCATCGTTCTTACTGCATTACTCTGTTTCTCCATGAACTTAATACACTAGATGGATGCTGGATAGCGGTCGATGTGTGGAGTAATAGTAGTTGATGTAGGCAGGAGTCGGTCTACTAATCTTGGATGTGATACCTATATAATAACCATTGCCTGCGTATCGTCATGATTATTTGAAGTTCTATCAATTGCCAAACAGTAATTCATTTACCCACCATTTGCTATTTTTCTCGAGAGAAGCCACTAGTGAAACCTACGGCCCCCAGGTCTCTCCTTTATTATATTTTCCTTTGCAATCTATTTTTATTTTCTTTTATTTTTAGATCTATTAAACCAAAAATATAAAATACCTTGTTGCAATTTATTTTATTTGGCCATCTATCTATCAATTTATTATAACTTCCTCACGTCCACTTGCCAATTTCTGGCGTCGATAACCGAAAGGGATTGACAACCCCTTTAATACATGGGGTTGCGAGTATTGGTTATTTGTGTACAGGTGTTGTTCACGTAGTGGTGTGTGGTTCTCCTACTGGTTTGATAACCTTGGTCTCATCACTGAGGGAAATACCTACCGTTTTTGTGCTGCATCATCCCTTCCTCTTTGGGGAAATACCAATGTAGTTCAAGCAAGCATCAGCAAACAATTAATCTGAGCAGTTTTCCAGCGGGAATTCTGAAGACGCATTTGTCGGGATTGAGCCATATATCGTAAGACCGCAAATTCTCTAAGGTCTGGCAGAGGTCATCTACCAACTGGCTGACGTGTTTGGTTTTAATGACCATGTCATCAACATATGCTTCGATTGTTTTGCCGATTTGATTTTCCAGACATGTTGAATCATGCACTGGTACATGGCGCCTGCGTTCTTCAACCCAAAGGGCAACGTACTGAAGCAAAATGGGCGATAGGGAGTGATGAATGTGGTTGTGGCTTGGTGAGACTCATTCATGTTAAGTTGATGGTATCCGGAGTAGGCGTCGAGGAAGCACAACGAGTCGTGTCCGGCGGCAGCATCGATGATCTGGTATATTTGGGGTAATGGGAAGGGATCCTTAGGGTAGGCTTTATTTAGGTCTTTAAAATCGATGCATACTGATGTCTACTACGCAACTTATTCTTGTGCACTCGTGTTGGGCCTCCAAGCGCAGAGTTTTGTAGGACATTAGCAATTTTCCATCAAGTGGATGACCTAAGGTTTATCAATCCATGGGAGGCATATGATGAAGATGGTCTTTCTCGAACAACCCTGCAATCAAATACAAGAAATCTCTTGTGTCCCCAACACACCCAATACAATGGCAAATTGTATAGGTGCACTAGTTCTACGAAGAGATGGTGATAAAAGTGTAGTATTGATGGTAGAAATATATTTGTATAATTTGAGTAAATAAAAATAGCAAGGTAGCAAATAGTAAACGGGAACAAAAAGGGAATAGCAATGCTTAAAAACAAGGCCTAGGGTCCGTACTTTCACTAGTGCAATCTCTCAACAGAGCTAATATAATTGGATCATATAACCGTCCCTCAACGTGCAACAAAGAATCAATCCAAAGTTCCTATCTAGTGGAGAACATAAGACGGAATTGTTTTTAGGGTATGAAACAACCTCAAAGCTATTCTTTCCGATCAATCTATCCTAGAGTTCGCACTAAAATAACACGAAGCTATTCTTTCCAATCGATCTAACCAAGAGTTCGTACTAAAATAAGACCAAAGCAAATTCAGATTCATGATATTCAATCCAACAACAAGAACTTCAAAGAGTGCCCCAAGATTTCTACCGGAGAAACAAAGACAAGAACATGCATCAACCCCTATGCATAGATTACCCCAATGTCACCTTGGGAATCCGCGAGTTGAGTGCCAAAACATATATCAAGTAAATCAATACAATACCCCATTGTCACCACAAGTATTCAATTGCAAGACATATATCAAGTGTTCTCAAATTCCATAAAGTATTCAATCCGATAACAACGAAATCTCAAAGGTTAAAACCTAATTCATCACAACAAGATAGAGAGGTGAAAACACCATATGATCTGACTATATTAACAAAGCCCGTGATACATCAAGAATGTGACATCTCAAGAACACGAGAGAGAGAGATTAAACACATAGCTACCGGTACAAACCCTCAGCCCCGATGGTAGAGTACTCCCTCCTCATCGTGGTGGCCCCGGGATGATAAAGATGGCCACCGAAGATGATTCCCCCCTCCAGCAGGGTGCCGGAAATGGTCTAGATTGGTTTTTGGTGGCTACAGAGCCTTGCGGCAGCGGAACTTCTGATCTAGGTTAACCCCCAGGGTTTTTGGAATATTTGTGAATTCATACGATAAAGAGGGGGTGAGGGAGGCCACTGAGGTGGGCACAACCCACCAGGGCGCGCCCTGGTGGGTTGTGGCCCCCTCGTGGCACCCCCAGGTGCTGCTCTGGTCCATCTTGGGTGTTCCGGTCCATAAAAAATATTCAAAAAGTTTCGCATGTTTGGACTCCGTTTGATATTGATTTCCTGCGATGTAAAGAACAAGCAAAAAGTAGCAACTGGCACTGGGCACTGGGTCAATAGGTTAGTCCCAAAAAATGGTATAAAGTTGCTATAAAATGATTGTAGAACACCCAAGAATGATAATATAGTTGCATGAATACTTCATAAATTATAGATACGTTGGAGACGTATCACATAACCGCCAGGATTTGTCCTTGGGCACTATGACCAGATTTGCCAACCACTCGGGGTGTTTTATTTCTCGGATGAATCTAGCTTCAAGTAATTTTGCTTATTCCTCCCCCATAGCTTGACACTTGGGTTCCGAAAATCGATGCAGCGCCTGCTTAACTGGCTTAAAGCCCTTGATTATATTCAGGTTGTCCTACATGATGACCCACAAGTATAGGGGATCTATTGTAGTCCTTTCCATAAGTAAGAGTGTCGAACCCAACGAGGAGCAGAAGGAAATTACAAGAGGTTTTCGGCAAGGTATTCTCTACAAGCACTGAAATTATCTCTAACAGATAGTTGTGTGATAAGACAATTCGTAATGGGTAACAAGTAACAAAAGTAAATAACATGCAGCAAGGTGTCCCAATCCTTTTTGTAGCAAAGGACAAGCCTAGACAAACTCTTATATAAAGCAAAGCGCTCCCGAGGACACATGGGAATTACTGTCAAGCTAGTTTTCATCATGATCATATGATTCTCGTTCGTTACTTTGATAATTTGATATGTGGGTTCACCGGTTCTTGGGTGCTGCCCTTCCTTGGACAAGACTCCCACTTATTATTAACCCCTCTCGCAAGCATCCGCAACTATGAAAGAAGAATTAAGATAAATCTAACCATACCATGAAACATATGGATCCAAATCAGCCCTTTACGAAGCAACTCATAAACTAAGGTTTACGCTTCGGTCACTCTAGCAACCCATCATTTACTTATTACTTCCCAATGCCTCCCCCAAGGACCAAATCATGTGAAGTGTAATGTAGTCAATGTTGACATAACACCACTGGAGGAAAGACAACATACATCTCATCAAAATATCGAACGAATACCAAATTTTCATCATTACTTATAACTAGAATTCTCCCATGTCCTCAGGAACAAACGTAACTATTCACAAAGCATATTCATGTTCATAGTCAGAGGAGTATTAATTATCACTAAGGACATGAACATATGATATTTCACCGAATAAACCAACTAGCATGAACTACAAGGACACTACTGGCAACCCACAGGTACCAATCTGAGGTTTGGAAACAAAGATCAAATACAAGAGATGAACTAGGGTTTGAGAGGAGATGGTGCTGACATGTTGATGGAGATTGACCCCCTCTTGATGTGACGATCGTTGGTGACGACGATGGCTTCTATTTCCCCCTCCCGGAGGGAAGTTTCCCTAGCAGAACAGCTCTGCCAGAGCCCTAGATTGGTTCTGCCCAAGGTTTGCCTCGAGGCGGCGGAGCTTCATCCCGAAATCTCCCTCTTGATTTTTCCAGGTCAAAACACACCATATAGTAGCAGATGGGCATTGGGGGCCTGCCAGGTGGCCCACAAGGCAGGGGGCACGCCCAGGGGGGTAGGGCGGGCCCCACCCTTGTGGATGGCTGGCGGCCCCCCTCTGGTGCGTTCTTCGCCCAAGATTTTTTATATATTCTAAAACAATTCTCTGTGAAGTTTTAGGACTTTTGGAGTTGTAGAGAATAGGTCTCTAATATTTGCTCCTTTTCAACTCCAGAATTCCAGCTGCCGGCATTCTCCCTCTTCATGCAAACCTTATAAATAAGAGAGAAAAGGCATAAGTATTGTGATATAATGTGTCGTAATAGCCCATAATGCAATAAATATCAATATAAAAGCATGATGCAAAATGGACATATCAACTCCCCCAAGCTTATACCTCGCTTGTCCTCAAGCGAAAGCCGATATCGAAAAATATGTCAACATGTTTAGAGATAGAGGTGTCAATAAAATAAAATACGGACATAAGGGCATGATGATCATCTTTTGAACAACAACATAAATTGGCATGTAATTTGTTATGCTAAAGTAACAATTCATTCACCAGGTAAAGTATGAATCAGAAACTTCATTGAAAACTAACAAATTATGATCTCAGTCATTGAAGCAATTGCAATTTATCATAACATCACAAAGAGTCAATATAAGAGCTTTTCAGCAAGTCTGCATACTCAACTATCATTTAGTTTTTCACAATTGCTAGCTTGACGAAGAGGACAAGTGAGACTCGGCGAAGCTCTTGGACTCGTCGGGGAGGCGAGGCGGTGGCTGTGGCTATGGCAACGATGAGCGGCGCTGTCGGGTGAGCTCGGTGGCGCGAGGAAGAGAGCACAGAGGAGGGGAGGAGCTGCGGGTGCTAGAGATAGAGCTCAAGGGGGCGCGTGCAATCGTCTATAGCCTCAAGTACATCGAGGGGGAGCCATACAGGCAGCTGTCGGTGTGGCGCCCCGTGTCCAGCTTCTCCTCTGCCTACTGGCAAGAGGTAGAAGACGAGGCTGCCACTGGTGGGCTGGGCCTCCAGGTAGGCTGCTGCTATAGGTAAGCTGGCCCAGGTGAGTTCTTCTATCTGTTTTGTTTTATTTTCTGTCTTTTTTTTATTTGGCCACTATTGTAAATTCAAACAAGATTGAAAACTAGTGCCAACTTCTCTGAAATATTTCTATGGGCCACTGTTTTGAAGTTATATTCTAATTATATGAATATAATTCAAATTCAAATAATAGATATTAATTTAAATTCAAAGTCCCAAAAATAAATCCTTAAAAATGTTCAGTAATTCTGGTTTGGACCAAAACCATTACCAAAATTTTCAAACATCAATGAAGGACTTTTTGAAAACAATGAATGAGATTTTTGGGTTCTTAGCCCTTATATTTAATTTGGGGCTTTGAAAATTCCCTCAATTCCAAATTTCTTGAATTTAGACATGATGCATGATGGATGATGCACTCTGATGCAACTATTTACAAGCAAAATCTAGGGTTGTGACATAGCCCGCATTAAGCGTCCCCTAGTTCGTTGGAAAGCCATGGTGTGCCGCAAGATCACGTACTAAAGATGCTGACGCCGGAGCGCCGCGTAGAAATCGCGGCGGCGGTTTGTGCTACAGACCTTCGTTCCCAAGATCGCTTTGCGGTGGGCCAATCCCCGAGTTCTCTAGAGCCAAGCTCCGAGGAGGAGGAAGCCGACCGAATGTTAATGGTAAAGGTCGCGGTGCATAAGGCCCCCGATGCGTATGAGACAATGGATGCCGACTTCGTGTCGGCATCCGGGTCCCCCATGGTGCAGGCAGACCAGCTGTTCAACCTGGCGATACTAAAGGAGGACCGGAAGGCAGAGGCTCAACTCGACAAGGAGCGTGCACATGCTGCTGCCATCGACGCTATCCTGCAGGCAGAACCGGATGTCGTGGATGCGAACCAGTTGGTGGAGGCTCAACTTGACGTGGAGCATGTGGATGCCGCTGCCATCGAGGCCCTCCTGCAGGTGGAACCGGACGTCCTGTACTTGAACCAGGCGGCGGAGGCTCAACTTGACGCGGAGCGCGCGGATGCCGCTGCCATCGAGGCCCTCCTGTAGGCGGAACCGGATGTCCTGGACTTGAACTGGGCGGCGGAGGCTAAACTCGATGCCAAGCGCGTGGATGTCGCTACCATCGAGGCCCTTGTGCAGGCGGAACCGGACATCCTAGACTTGAACCGAGCGTTGCTCTCGTCTGTGCAGAGTGCCCGCACGCTCCGCATGAATGAGTAGCTAGAGGCCAAGGACAACCACGGTATGGAGACACACGTCGGGAGCTACGGATGGTTCACGCTGACATCAAAAGACGACAAGGTCGTCTCGTTCTGCGAGAAGTGATAGAAGTTCTTTATGTTATTGTTTTTAGGTACCTTTTGCCGTGTAAAAACATATATTTATGCAAGTCGCCTGACTTTCATCATTTCGGTCAGTCGACCATTTCAGGCGGTTGGATGAATATCCTACGTATCCTAACCCTTCTTCCTCACCTCTTCATATTCCCCAACAGACCACCGCACGGGCTATACGGATCTTCCCCAACATGCGGTTGGATAAACATATTGTATGAATGAAAATTATTGTGAGTGGTAGGATGGTTGAGTTTGGTTTAATCACATGCGGTAGCATGTGTAAGTGAGGGTGCGTTCCCTTGGTTGGGTTTGCGGCATGCAGCAATGACTATGTGAGGGTGCGGTGCGACCGCGGCGTGATGGAGCGAATGTGTGAGGGTGTGGTGCGACCGCGGTGTGGAGGAGCGACTGTGTGCGGGTGCGGTGCGACCGCGGCGTGGAGGAGCGATTGTGTGAGAGTGCGATGCGACTGTGGGGTGCATGATCAACTGTGTGAGAGTGCAGTGCGACCGCGATGGCCGTGCAGAAATGTACCGCCTTTTCATTTTGAAAACTTTAGGCAAGCTTGGCAAAAATGTGCGGCGAAGTATGGCAATGCAAGGCCTAGACCCAAACAGGATACAAGTACGTTCGTAGGAGTACTAGTGTTAAAAAAGAAAGGCGGGGTTTTCCTTTGCGGGATTAATCGATACAAAACCTCGTTTGACGTGTCAATTAATGTGTATGTTTTTCTCCAAAGCCAAAAGAGCTAACCATCTCACTCCTGATCGCTTGATTAATGCAGCGCCATGCAAACCAACCTTCTCACTTCCGCATGCATGCAAGGGTATATTAATGTCCTTGATTGCTAGTACGATGAAAACCCCATCAATTTTTCCTCGATTATTGTTAGTGGCCTTCTGCACATTGTAATTTTGATATACTAGACTTGTGAACAAAAAAATGGAGGTAGTAACTATTTGACTTCCTTCCACATTGAAGTGACGTCGATTATATCTCGAACATCGTGGTTTGGCGAAGTGCGTTCGACGGAGAACACCATTGAGGGAGACCATGGTAAGTCGTTCGCAAGTGCCGCCTGCAAGCCGAGACAACCGCCTTATTTGCATCCAGGAAGTCCGTTGAACCAAAGTACTATTACACAATAGTGTCGTCCGTCCAGGTTAGTGCGGTGATGTGGTTTCTCGAAGAAGACGATGGAGAAGCGGAGTCAGCGAAGAGTGAAATGATGGTTGCTTCGTTCGTGCTTTGTGATTTGACGCCTCACTGCTTTGTGATTTGTGATAGAAGGGACAAGGGAGTAGACTCTGTGCTCTATACTGTACATGCGTCCAAGCACGGGAGAAAGAGGCGAGACGTTGCATTTTTCTATTCCATCAATCAATCAATCAGGGAGCTTCGGTTCCATCTTTTAGACTTTGGAAGCACCATCCACAATGGTTCCCATTGATGCCAAAAGCTATTTTCACATTCGTAAAAGGAGGTGATTTTGCCGCGCGGATGGCGGGGGATGTTTCTTATTTTTAGAGGACGCTGGCCTGGCAGTTTGCTAACATGCGATCCCATGTGTCAGTGCTTTACCAAGCCGATCCGCATCCCACATGAGGCAGAACAATGCAGAAGCAACGAGTGAAATGATGGTTGCTTCGTCCCGCCAAATTCTCTTTTTAGCATTATTACTTCATCCCTCCAACTTAAATGTGGGAAAGGTGCAGCTTTGTAATTTGACGCCTCATTGCTCATTACTACGCCGGCGTCATGACTGGGGTGCTTCACCCCTGCTGCTCTACACTGTATTTTGGTATGGCACGTGGACCCAGTACCTTGATGTCCCACATGTTGGTGAAAGGGACTAGAACATTTATCAAAGTGAGCGCTCCACTCTTATGATGGAGGAGTACACGACACGGCGGCCTAGTGAACTGTTACTTGTACTGTAGTACTATAGTACTATAGTTTTGCTATTTCACACAATCCATCGATACAAACCCGATTAAAGAGGAAAGGGCGGGATTTTTCCCGCGTGGTAGATGATACTGGCCATACATTTCAAAGGCCATTTTAATGTATGCAAACTGAATAATTAAGTAACAATATGATATCTATTAAAACTAAACACACATATGATTTATTGTGTTCAAGTGCAGTAGTGTTGTATTGCATAATTGTTAGATGTAACATGCTAGAACATGTAGAGATGTACTTTTGGAGGGCCTATAGAGAGAAAAGTGTAATACAGTCACCAGACTTCAGAATACGCTCATTATAGTCACTATATACGTTTTGCAGTGATTATACAGTCACTTGCTCACCGTTCAGCATCGGATTGCACTCTATTGACCGGCCAAATAGTCCGTGTGGCACCATGTTGACTAGTTAAATTGACCACTTTACATGTGGGTCCCACCTGTCAGTTCAATAGGAAAAAGGTCAGATACACACAAATTTACGCAGGCGCGACAAGACTCCAACTTGTGCGTGGGATCCACCTGGTTGTGTATGTGTCTGTCAGGGCCTGATGCGTGCGCATGCACGTGTAGGTTGAGCACTTGAGCATGAGAGTGTGTGTTGGTCGTGTGGTGTGTGCATGCATGCGTGCGTGTGTGTGTGCATGTGAGTGTTGAGTGCGTGCGTGGCTGCGTGTGTACGTGTGAGTGTTGCGTGCGTGCGTGGCTGCATGTGCTTGTGTGAGGGTTGCGTGCATGCAGTTTGTGTGCATGCGTGCGTGTGTGCATAATCACCACACCAGCTCCTGTGTGTTAAAATAGACGGCTTAGCATACCAATACAAGGAAACCTTGTCCGTTGTGCCCGCGGTCATGACTTTGAACCACCGTCCAATAATTTTTTGTCTGTTTTCATTCTTACTAGCAAGATGCCCGTGCGTTGCACATAACATCAAGATGCATTTGTATGACTAGTTTATCTTGTGAGAGAAAAGGAGGAATGAGGGAAGTCCTTATTTGCAAATATGGAGAGGTGTGTGGGTACCTTGTTGTAAAATTGCCATAGTTTCCTTCCTATCCGTTTGATATAAATCGGACGACCTATATTGCAGGATGACAGGCATACCATCATCACCAACTCTGTTTCTTGTAAGAGCCAGCAAGATGCCCATGCGTTGCACGGAACATCAAGATGCATTTGTATGATTGGTTTATCTTGTGGGAGAAAATGATGAACAAGTGAATGCCTTATTTGCAAATGTGGAGAGGGGTGTGGGTATCGTTTTGCAAAATTGCCATAGTTTCCTTCCTATCCGTCGGATATAAATCGGATGGTCTATATTGCAGGATGGCAGGCACACCATCATCACCAACTCTGTTTTTTGTAAGAGCCAGCAAGATGCCCATGCGTTGCACGGAACATCAAGATGCATTTGTATGATTGGTTTATCTTGTGGGAGAAAATGATGAATGAGGGAATGCCTTATTTGCAAATGTGGAGATGGGTGTGGGTATCGTTTTGCAAAATTGCCATAGTTTCCTTCCTATCCGTCGGATATAAATCGGATGGTCTATATTGCAGGATGGCAGGCACACCATCATCACCAACTCTGTTTTTCATAAGAGTAGAGATGTAGAGTAGATACCGCCGACAGGTTGGCCCAATGGTAGTGAGATAATATGACACAAGACTAGAGGTGCCACGTGGAGCATTTAACTAGTCAACTAGTGGTCTCTTGAGCAAATACAGAGCTGTAGGGTGAGCCCGTGACTGTATAATAACCACAAAACGTAAATTGTGACCGTAATGAGTGGATTCTGAAGTCCAATGTATGTATCATGCTTTCGCTTTAAATACAATGATCGTCTCTGTATATATCGCGAGAGAAAGATAAAACATGCGTGAATGTGCTGGGGGCGTACTTTTAGAGGACCTGGAGATAGTTTGTGTCCGTACACGAAAGGGGTGTGGAGGGGGTATATGCAATGGAGAGAGAGATAAACTCTTCGTTTCTCTTTATTATGACTAACTTTATACATAGTATAAAAATATAAAAATTCACAGTGCAGAATAAATATCATTGTGGGCACCATGCAATGCAACCTAACGTTCATACTCCTCCATATAACTTTGTAATGTTGTATATATGTACAAATTCTAGAATAATTTTTTGACCACACTTTATTCAAAAGGGATGTTGTATGTGAAATAAACGTGAAGAGAGGGATTTTTAGATCAATGGTGTATGTGATATAACATGTGTGAATGTGTAGTTGATGTACTCCCTTCGTTTTTTAGTCTACATATAAGATTTGGTCAAAGTCAAGCATTGTAAAGTTTGACCAACTTTTTAGTAAAAAATATCAACATCTACAATACTAAAGTTATATATTATGAAAATCAATTTCGTCATGCATATAGTAATATTGATTTCATAGTATGAATATTTATATTTTCTCCTACAAAGCTAGTCAAACTTTACATAGTTTGACATTGACCAAATCTTATATGCGAACTAAAAAGAAACAGATGGAGTATTTGGCAGGGCCTAGAGAGGTATGTGTGTGTATTACGAATTGGAGAGAGGCATGGATAGAGGGGCTGGTGGGGGAGGGGGGAATTGGGAGAGATATCACGAGAAATTAGAGAGGTCTTGAGAGAGAGACGAATATGATGTCACGGCGAGAGATACCCATGAGTGTGTATATGCAAGGGGGAGGGGATAGAGGCACGAGGAGAATATTTTTTGTATGGTGTCTATGTTCGTATGTGTGAGTGAGAGAAGATAACGAGACCGAGGGGCAAAGGGTGTGTAACCGATGAGGTCCGGTGGGCCGAGGTGAGGCCCGTGGTACGGTTCCATCCTGCGCCACATTGGTCGGCCCGTGGCGCATTTAGGGAGACCCATGTATGACTAGTCATACAAGACAAAGATAGCAGAATCGTGAAGGACTCTGTGTCCACTGATAAAGCCGGCTAGGATTTGTAACCCTAGGTCCTTGGACTAAGGTAACCCCTTATCTCTAATATTACTATTCATGCAACCTAACTTTAAGGGGCATCCTATAGAATGCTCTGCTAGAATCATACTCATCGATTAGGAAGAGAGGTGTGAGACAATGCGTGAGAGATAGGCCTAAAGATAATGTGCGTATGGGAGACACATAGGCAGGTCTATGTATATAGAAAGGGTCGATCGGGATTGTGCGTGTGTATGCTTGTGAGAGGAAGAGTGCTTGTGATAAAGGTTAGTGAAAATAGTCATAAATGGTTACGAGAGGGAGGGAGGGTTATATCAAGAGCATGTCTACGAGAAAGACACCCCGGGAGACAGTGTGTGAGCATGTTTGAGAGACCACCGATGGAGAGTGAAACTACACATAAAAGACTGATGTACACATTGATTAAAAATATAAATTGTATCCAAATATTAGGATTGGATCGTGATATTTGCAATTCGCGTAAGGAACGGTCATTGATCCATCAAACATCTAGATTCTATCAAATTTGAGCATGTCTATGTTATCATTCAACATAATTGATCCACATAATTAGTATTTTGAACTCTAGACAATGCATCGCTTTAGCAACCGAATATAAACGTGAGTATAGTTCATGTTCTGTGTGTAAAGCACATTAGACATATGAAAGTTACACAATGAACATTATAAATAGCTAGCTATGAACTAGCATACATTTGAATTCAACTTAAGGTGGTTTCAAAAATTTGAATTCAACATGAAGTCCATTCAATTATTTGAATTCGATATCATGGCATTTGTAAATCATACCTAAATCATGGGGGCACCAATCTTTGCTCTGCTTTTGTACATAATAGCATATATAGTCTTGTACAAAATAGATTCAAATTTAGCTCCTCCATTCCAAAATAATCGTAGTTATAGGATTTTCAAGTGTCAAAATTTCAAAAAGAAGCAGATAATTTAATGAGGTTTTCAAACATACAAGGTCAAATTGAACGTTGTCTATTTAGGTCAATCCTCAAAGTTCAAGAGTACTCTAAACGTGAATGCTTCTGTTTCAAAATTTCAAACGAAGCGCCAAAAGAGCCTCTATTCGCCCAAAACCGCGTGAGACCAATGTTTGGTAGTAGAAGAAAATTACTTTTCTAACTCCGACCAATGAAACCTACCGGCCCAACAGCCAAAAGTCTAAACCGGGGTAGGTTTGTAGCTTCATCTAGATGCCATGCAACCGCCTCCAAAAAACATTCATACACAATGGCCACCTAAGCACACATGCGCGCTGCCGAAATCGCTTCCGCCAACTATTTGGGACACCTGGGATTAACATCCTACCCCAGAACCGTAGTATGTCTGAAATTTAAGAGGGGGGAAAAGTTTGTACTTTCCCCAAATTTCAAGCAAGAGCGTCTCATCTATTCAAAAAAGTCAACAGCAAGCACGTCCCAGACAGAAACATGGTTCTCCCTTAGCTCCCCCCATCTGATTCCCCATTCGTACTGCGTGGGCGCCAAAACTACCTCTCCACCAACCGCGAAACCCCGGCATCCTCCGTCTGCCACCCCATCCCACCCATCAACCGCCGCCCTCCTCCATCATGCCAGAGCCGATACCCCGACATCGTTGTCCACTGCAACCTCAACAGCAACGCCCTCCATGGCTAGTAGTCGAAGCCGAGGCTGAGCTGTCCATACCCGAGCCAGTTCAACCACGCCGTCTTGCGCCTCACCGCTGCCGCTCCAACTTCTCCACCGTCCTCAGATCTGCTTCCCCTCCACCGACATACTGCCACGGCAACACAGTCAACAATTTGGCCATGGGTTCGTCCAAGGCTGCACCCTCCTCCAAAACATCGGTTCCTATGGCAAAAAGAAGAAAATCTCCGCGACATATGGAGGACACAACACTGGCAAATAGAAAGGGTACTCCTCTTCCCTTATTCGTGCAAATCTTACGTGTCTGCTTGCACAGTATTCATCCCACAAAAGACACTAGTTGACCGCTTGCTCTTGATACTAGATGTTCCTAGTAACTCGCGATGCACAAGGTTTCTCCTCATATACTATTTCACCTTAGCTAGAGGTCCATTGCCCCCCCTAGATTTCAATTCCTGGTCAGTTGATTCCCAATTAAAGGAAGCATTCCCTAGCGTAACAGGCACTAGTCCACCTATTACGTCAGGGAAGCAGCACCTCGGTGTTTATCTTAGGGGCGTGTGGGGCCTAGAGCTGTTGGCGCCCGATCTGGAGGTCGGCCGGGATTAAAGGGATGGCCGAGGGGCGCTGCCAAGCACCACGGTGGTGTGAGATCGACGGGAGGGCGGGGCGGCGGAGGCAGGTGTCTGGGCCGTTGGTCGGTGGAGGTTCGAGAAAGATCATCAACTGTGACGGGTGGGAGGTAGACAAAGGCCATCTCCCCGTTCCTTATAGATTGGACGGTTCATAAAAAAATCGACTGACCTATTTAGTTTTAGTCGACTATTATTTTGATAGGACCACATTGGTGGTGTGCTGGAGGAGTACCTGCATTTCCTAGCCATCCTTGTGCTCATATATTACAAAATCATACAGAGTAGAATCTAATTTTATGTGCCATGCAATGTTGTAGAGCTATCATATGTCTCCTGTCATTTATTTTTCAGCCACCTGCTATCTACTACTTTTACAGTGCACTAGTTCTGCACACACTTCACCCATACTCTCACTATTGTATTTTTATGCAAAGGTATTTCAGACTCTGCCTTGATAGAAGCAGAAAAGGAAAGGGAGAAGTCGCTCCAGCTTCATACGCAGCTAGGCCAGACACGTTTGAGCACTTTAAAGGGTGTAGTGTCAGCAAATGAAGACGGTAAACATAGCTCTAGAGTTGATGATCTTGCTCGCAATGAACCACCATCCCAAGTACCTACTTTAACTTCGCGGTGTCATATGTGGTTGCATGTTGCATATGGTGTCTACCTTGTATTCGAAAGGCCGAAGTTGGTCTTTATTAAAATAACGAAAGATATTTTTCACATGAACCACCATCCCGGGAGCACCAAAAGAAAAATAGATAGTCAGGGCACTGGCCGAGCCAATGACAAGCCCAACACAGACATGCATCACCTGGAAGCCAACTAAAGAGCCACGATGGTGGCGAGCAGCCCACCTCCCACCAGGCTCTCAGGTCCTAAATGATCATGCTCACCACTCCAGCCGGATGTCTAGCTTGTATTGCTTCCAATTTGGTTAAATTGCATCTTCTTAGCTTACACATTATACCTTTGAATATGACATGCCTTCCCGTTTTGGTACATACTAGTACATCTGTCTATTAACCATGTTCTTACATCAAACTAATGATCTTATGTATCCCTCATCAATCACTTATGATGAAGCAGTCAGGCCAGTGGACTACTTTGAGTAAAGATCCTCATTTAAAGAATGCAGTGTCTGCCTCCTGACATGATTCTCGACAAACAACAAGGCTAGATGAAGATAGTGAATGTAGCTCTGTAGTTGATTACCGCATTTCCCCTACACGAGCATCGCAGGTGCTTGCTCTAATTGGCAGTGTGATATGTGGTTGCATGTCGCATATGGTGTCTAGACTGTAATTCTTCCAATCTGGTTAAATTGCATGTGCTATTCTGCTTAGTTTATATAGTATAACTGTTAATATGACATGCCTTCCTGTTTTTAGTACATAGTACATCTGTCTATTAAGCATGTCCTTACATGAAACTATTGTTTTTTGTATCCCGCATGAATCAACATGACGAGACACCTTTAGTATATGCAGTGTGATATTAGTGGCATCTTTCATATGATTTATAGCATGTGCTGCTTCTAATTTGTTGAAACGCCATTTATGATGGGATGCTTTTAACTTGGTAGAGTTATATTGGTTGCATCTTTCATGTGGTGTCTAGCTTGCATTGCTTCTTATTTGTTCAAATGGCTTATGCTTAGTTTACACAAACAGTTGTGAATATGCCATGACGTCCTGTTTTTCGTACATATTCCATCCTGGTATCATGTGTTTGCCTTACATCAAAGTAGTGATTGTCAGTACCATGCACGAACTAGTTCTCAAGAGTAAATTTGATTGCCTTTCATGTCGGTTTTACTTGACAATTCCAAATCAATAAAGCGGAAGGAAAGTAGCAAGGCAGCAGATAGAGGTGCTCCTTCCAAACGGAGGGCGTCTACAGATTCTACTCCGCCACCCCCAAGAATATTTGCAAGACAACACATGCGTAGACACCTAATGTAGCTGTGTTGATGATGAGCACGTCTCCCCTAGTGCACCATCATAGGTGCTCCCTGTAACTTGGCACTGTTATATGTGGTTGCATGTTATGTATCATGTCTAGCTTGTGTTGCCTCTAATTTTTTTGAATTCCATATGCTTACTTTACACATTATACTTGTGAATAAGACACGTGTTCCTGTTTCTAGAACATACAATATCTGTCTATCACACCATGTTCTTACATCAAAGTACTACTGTTGTGTAGCCTGCAACAATCACTTATCATAAGACACATTTGACTTGGGAGTGTGATATAGGTTACACCTTGCATTCTTTTCTAGCTTGTACTACTTCTAATTTGTTGAATTGGCACTTATGATGAGACAATTTTAACTTGGTAGAGTGATATTCATTGCATCTTTCATACGGTGTCTAGCTTTCAATGCTTCTAATTTGTTGAAATGCCTTCTCCTTAGTTTACACGTCATAAGTTGTGAATATGCAATGTTGTGAATATGCAATGGCACTAATGACGAGAGACCTTCAACTTGGTAGTGTGATGTTGTTTGCTTCTTGCATGTGATTTATCTATTGTACTGCTTCACATTTGTTAAAACGCCAGTTATGACAACACACTGTTAACTTAGTAGAGTGATATTTGTAGCATCTTTCATACGGTGTCTAACTTCCATTGCATTGCGTCTAATTTAGTGTAATGTCTTCTGCTTAGTTTACACATCATAGTTTTGGTTATCTCATGTCGTCCTAATTTTCATTGATATTACATCCTCCTAACATGTGGTTGTCTAACATCAAATTTTAGTTCGTCTGCATCATGCATCAATTTGTTCTGAAGAACTAAATTGTTATTCCTTTTTCTTGTGGACTTGACTTAACATGGCACAGAGAAAGAGGAAGGAACACATAATGATAGGGAAAGGGAAGCGGAAGAGTTCTAAAGATTCTGCTGGTACTGATGGTGCAATTGAAGGTCAAAGTCCAGCAGAAAATTGAACAAACGGGGTATCCCGTGCTACACGAGCTGTAGAACAAGCCAAACAAAAACCAATAGCTGCCACCAAACAAGTAGAGACAACCCTAATTGTTGCAGCACCTTCCACAGTACCACAAGCCGCATGAGTTACTCGTTGGTTAACTCAGCTAGCAGCATGATCCCAAGCTCCCTTGCCACCTGACACTACTTCTGAAGCACTCTTGACACAAGATGAGTTGGCAAGATTAGATGAACTTTGTGAGCTTCAACAACAAGAAGGTAGTTGCTGGAGTCAAGTTATAGTTGCATGCTTCTTTATATGTAGTCTCGTAGTTTGATGTACACTAACACTTTGTATGTTCGTTGTTGGACTAGCACCTAGGCGCAAGAGGAAACAACATCAAGGATAACTTGGTTGAGTCTGTAGCACTAAATCTAGAGGAGGACGAATGGAGATCTGTTTTGAGGCAGGTTTAAAAAGGCCACGTGATGCTACAGAGTCAGCCAAGTTAGTATCAGAGGCAGCGGTTGCCGTGAGGTGTCATGTACGTATCCTCCCAACATGGATTCAGTACAGGAATGACAAAGATGAAACCCATTTCATCAACCATTTATCTGTAAGTATGGTTATGTAAGGAAACTAGTAATATCATCTTGCTCTATACCATACTTTCTAGGTTGCTAATAATGAGACTCCCATAATTTTCAACAAATGAGGTTCAAGTTAGATAGCCAAGATGATGCAACCAGACAAGCTTGCACCCATGTTTTCATGTCTGCTCTGCGAGAATATCGGTATAGCTGAAGGAAAACTCACTTTGAAGGCAAGGCTAACAGTGAACTTGCCCAAACATCTCCAGTGGAAAATATATCGGATGAAGACTGGAGAGGCCTCGTTAAACACTGGTCTGATCCAAATATTAGGTACATTATATATATGTGATCGGATCACATGTTGAAGTCCTATTTATGCATGTGGCTCACAAATCTATCTTCTTGTCGGTGAACTATTCAAAGAACAAGGCCAACCGTACGAACGTGAAATTCGAACAGAAAATATGATCTCGTAGTTATATTGCACACTACGAGGCTCTTGTAATTAGCTGTTGTTTCACTCTTTTCGATGTACCATATTATCAGATCTATATTGACTCGTTCTAAATGCAGAGGAAATCCTGCAAGGACCAAAAAGTACCTGAACCAAATGCTGTGGAAATCTTCAAGGACTATCACACCAGCAAGACGAAGGGCATGACTACACCAGTCAAAGCTATTGTTGTAAGTCCTTAATCCTCATGCCTTTTAACTACTACTTACTCTTACTTGTGCATTTAACTTCATGGTTTGCAGCCAATGTCTAATACTCTTTTCAATTTTATACACAATTTTCTTAGCGTATCATTGCACCTTACAAGGTTTAAAACATAGGAGTGATGTTCCTTTGATCTTGATCTGTAATCTAGTTCCGTGCTAGACTTTTCCACACAACGTTAAAATTGCATGTTTGTATCTTCTCTGTTGTTTTGTGATATGAATGATGTCATACTATGCTTACTATATTATAAACTTTGTCTCTTTGTCCTTAACTGTCAATATAATGTGAAGAAATAGACAATACATTAGCCATGGTACATGGTCATCGGTTTGGAACCTGGTTTTATTATGTACTTTGCAATAAAATACAACTAATATTTTACTTGGGTTCACCAGAATAAGTTTTGTATATAGACCAAAGCTATTTCGTTTGGTTTTGCTGTCTCCTTAATATCTTCTATTCTGGTACTACTAATGTAAAAACTCAACTTTCAGCAAGCTATGGAAAAAATGGTGGAACCGCCACCTTCTTAAGGTGATGTGGCAACTATAACCGCAATGTCAGCTCTTGCTACAGTGGGTCAGTACCTGTCCACTAACAGTGCCAAAAGCATGTTCCTGCATAATACTGGGTTTGTTGTTAAGGAAAACTCATCCAAACTGCCTCATGATTAAGATATGCAAGCTCAAAACAATGTTATAACATAGACCCTTTGTGAAACAAGGACAGCCATTGTTCGATGTCATCAAGATATGCATGGTTTTAAAACTAGACTATCAGACATTTTCTATGTTGTTCAGGAGCCTAGGAGAAATGAAGGTGAATGTTATGGTGCTCCATCGGACAATACATCATGAAAACATAACAGTCAGGTCAAATGAACTGAGCTTCTCAACTTCTGGTGGTGCATTTATATGCTAGACTGTTAACTTTTATGCCAACCTTCCTTTTGTTTTATGGTTGTAATTTGTTTTGTTGCGATACAAAATTTGTTCTTAACATGTAGCCACCGGCTGAAGAAAACAGCAAGCCATTTTTGTATAGTGTAGGGTGTTCCCTATATTTGCACTGGTGGCGATCTTTGATGCCTAGTGCATGTAATCTATGCAATCGCCTTAATAGCCTACCGTTAGTTTCGGGATTATCTACTTCCTAGTCTTGTTTTTCCCTGGTTTGCTAGTGGTCGCAACAACCATGGGACATATACGGACCGTGGTAACCGCGAACTGCTCCGTGGGCCTCCTACGGGCCATCGGATAAATGGTATCGGCCCAGCACGGTAACGGGCCGTTAAACAGGCCCGAGGACAGCAAAGGCGTAATTCTGTCACGGCCATAATGGGTTGTTAATGGGCCAGAATATAGGACGGGCTGGCAATGGCGCAACGGGTTAACAGACCAAAAAGGGCCTACTCTTGCCACGGGAAGAATTTGGCCTATTAGGGGAACAGGCCAGTGACGGGCCGGAAGTAATCGAGGGCCGTAAAGGAGCCCAAGAACGTATGGGCCATTAATGGTTACAAAGAAATTTATTATTCAATATGGGCCAGAGTCACCGTGGGCCACTAAAGGGCCTAAAGATACGAAAGGCCTCATATGGGTCGAAAGACGTCGTGGGCCATACATGGGCCAAAAGTGAAACGGACTGGTGTTATATTCGATGGCCCACATGACATTATTGGGCTGATTTTGGGAAGGCCCTAATGGTCCGTGATTTACCAGGCCATAAAATGGGCTATTTGTGAATGGACCGTTAACAAGCTTTTCATGGGCCGGCCCGCTAACTTTTGACTAAGTCAAACAGGCCGATAGATCAGGTAGAAATACTAAGATACTTTAATCATGCATAAAATAGTTTAGATAAGACACAAATAATATTCATAGATAATTTGATCATAAATCCACAATTCGTCGGATCTCAACAAACGCACCGCAAAAGAAGATTACATCAAATAGATCTCCAAGAACATTGAGGAGAACATTGTATCGAAGATCAAAGAGAGGGAATAAGCCATCTAGCCACTAGCTATGGACCCTTAGGTACATTGTAAACTACTCTCTCCTCATCAGAAGGGCAGCAAGGTTGATGGAGAGGCCCTCCATGATCGAATCCCCCTCCGGTGGAGTGCCTGAAAAGGCCCCAAGATGGGATCTCACGAGAACAGAAGCTCGCGGCAGCGGAAAAGTATTTTTGGTGTAACCTCTGGTATAGGAGCAATATTTGAGGATTTATAGTGCAAAGATTAGGGCTAACCGGTCCACGAGGGGCCCACAAGCAAGGGGCGCCCCCTCTGGGCACGCCCCCATGGCTTGTGGTCGCGTCTTATGTCGTCTCGCCTCCTCTCCAAGCCTCATGGGTTTCTTTTGGTCCAAGAAAAATCATTATAAAGTTTTATTCCATTTGGACTCTGTTTGGTATTCCTTTTCTGTAACAGTCAAAAACAAGGAAAAAATGGCACTTGGATATAACACAATGGATATAACACAATAGCATGTTAACAATTGCTTCGCTTATCATGCACAAACCCGATGACAAGTGAAGCAATTGTTTCATACTTTTAATGTTCTCAAGCCTTTTCAACTTCCATGCAATACATGAGCGTGAGCCATGGATATAACACTATAGGCGGAATAGAAGGTGCTTGTGAGGAGAGGACAAAAAGGATAAAGTCTCACATGAACTAGCCAAATTAATGGGCTATGGAGATGTTCACCAACCGATATAGATGCAAGCGAGTAGGGATTTCCATTCAACGGATGCACTAGATATATAAGTGTATGAAAGCTCAAAAGAAAACTAAGTGGGTGTGCATCCAACTTGATTACTCACGAAGACCTAGGGAAATTTGAGGAATCCCATCATTGGAATATACAAGACAAGTTCTATGATGAAAAATTCCCACTTGTATATGAAAAGTGATAAAATAGGAGACTCACTATTATGAAGAACATGGGTGCTATTTTTGATGTACAAGTGTGGAAAAGGATAGTAACATTGTCCCTTCTATCTTTTTCTCTCAATTTTTTATTCTTTTTTTCAATTGGGCCCTTTGGTCTCTCTCTTTTTTATTTTTTATTTGGGCTCTTTGGCCTCTTTTTATTTTTTGGTCTGGACCTCATCTCAACTTGTGGTAGAATCATATCCTCCATCATCCTTTCCTCACATGGGACAATTGAAGGAAATATCCCCTAGAGGCAATAATAAAGTGGTTATTTATATTTCCTTATATCATGATAAATTATTATTATTCATGCTATAATTTTATTAACCGGAAACTTAATACATGCGTGGATACATAGACAAAACAAAGTGTCCCTAGTGAGCCTCTACTAGACTAGCTCGTTAATCAAAGATGGTTAAGTTTCCTAACCATAGACATGTGTTGTCATTTGATGAATGGGATCACATCATTAGGAGAATGATGTGATGGACAAGACCCACCCGTTAGCTTCGCTTATTGATCGTTTAGTTTATTTCTATTGCTTTCTTCATGTCAAATACATATTCCTTCGACTATGAGATTATGCAACTCCCACCGGAGGAAGGACTTGTGTGCTATCAAACGTCACAACGTAACTGGGTGATTATAAAGATGCTTTACAGGTATCTTCGAAGGTGTTTGTTGGGTTGTCATAGATCAACATTAGGATTTGTCACTCCGAGTATCAGAGAGGTATCTCTGGGCCCTCTTGGTAATACACATCATAAGAAGCCTTGCAAGCAAGGTAACTAATGAGTTAGTTGTGGGATGATGTATTACGAAACAAGTAAAGAGACTTCCCAGTAATGAGATTAAACTAGGTATGCACATACCGATGATCGAATCTCGGGCAAGTAACATACCGATGACAATGGGAATAATGTATGTTGTCATTACGATATGACCGATAAAGATCTTCTTCAAATATGTGGGAACTAATATGAGCATCTAGGTTCCGTTGTTGGTCATTGACCAGAGAGGTGTCTTCGTCATGTCTACATAGTTCTCGAACACGTAGGGTCCGCACGCTTAACGTTCGATGACAATTTTGTATTATATGAGTTATGTGAGTTGGTGACCGAATGTTGTTCGAAGTCTCGGATGATATCACGGACATGGCGAGGAGTCTCAAAATGGTTCGGAGGTAAAGATTCTAATATTGGACGATGCCATTTGGACACGGAAGTGTTTCCGGGGTACCCGGTACATATCGGGTCAACGGAAAGAGTTCCGGGCATCCCCCCGGCAACTACATGGGCCGAATCAGACAAGAAGGGGACAAACCAGCCCCCAAGGGGCTGGTGCGCCCCATGTAGGCGGAAATAAGGTGGAAGGAAAGAGGGGAAGAGAGAAAGGAAGGGGAGAAATTTGACCTCCCCCTTCCTTCTCTCTTCCCTCCTCCTTCATTCCCCCTCTGGATGAATATGGAAGGGGGGAGGCCGAATTCAGAGGCACCCAAGAAGGATTCCTCCTACTTGGGGCGTCCCCTTGGCTTCCTCTCCTCCCCCAACCTCTATGGAGGGGCACCGCTAGAACACACAACAATATCTGTTAGCCGTGTGCGGCACCTCCCTCCACAGATTACACCTCCGGTCATATCTTGGTAGTGCTTAGGCGAAGCCCTGCGCTGACCACTTCACCATCACCATCACCACGCCGTCATGCTAACGAAACTCTCCCTCGACACTTTGCATGATCAAGAGTTTGAGGGACATAATCAAGCTGAAAGTGTGTAGAACTCGGAGGTGCCATACATTCGGTGCATGATCGGTCGAAACGTGAAGAAGTTCGACGACATCAACTGCGTTGTCAAACGCTTCCGCTTTCGGTCGACAAGGGTACATGGACACACTCTTTCCCTTTCATTGCTATGCATCTCCTAGATAGATATTGCGTGAGCGTAGGAATTTTTTTTAATTGCATGCTATGTTTCCCAACAGTGGCATCCGAGCCAGGTCTAAGCGTAGATGATATGCACGAGTAGAACACAAAGTGTTCTGGGCAGTGATCATCATACTGCTGACCACCAATCTCTTATTTTGATTCAGCGGTATTGTTGGATGAAGCGGCCTGGACCAACATTACATGACCACGTTCATGATACCGGTTCCATCGAGAGACATGCAACTAGTTTTGCATAAAGGTGGCTAGCGGGTTTATGTTTCTCCAACTTTGTTGAATCGAATTTTACTGCGGTCGGTCCTTGTTGAAGGTTAAAACAACAAACTTGATAAATCACCGTTGTGGTTTGATGCATAGGTATGAATGGTTCTTGCTAGAATCCCATAGCAGCCACGTAAAACTTGCAACAACAAAGTAGAGGACGTCGAACTTGTTTTTGCAGGGCATGTTGTGATGTGATACGGTGAAGACATGATGTGATATACGTTATTGTATGAGATGATCATGTTTTGTAAAAGTTATTGGCAACTGGCAGGAGCCTTATGGTTGTCTCTTTATTGTATGAAATGCAAGCGCCATGTAATTGCTTTACTTTATCACTATGCGTTAGTGATAGTTGTAGATGCAATAGTTGGCGAGACGACCACGATGCTACGATGGAGATCAAGGTGTCAATCCGGTGACAACGGACATCATGATGGTGCTTTGGAGATGGAGATGAAAGGCACAAGATGATGATGGCCATATCATGTCACATATTTTGATTGCACGTGATGTTTATCTTTGGTGCATGTTATTTTGCTTAGTTCGACGGTAGGATTATAAGATGATCGTCGGTGTCAAAACCGGCCAATCTCGGGTAGGGGTCCCGAACTGTGTGTCTAAGGATCAAAGGTAATAGGAAACGAAGGGGACATGATGTTTAACCAGGTTCAGGCCCTCTTAATGGAGGTAAAACCCTACTTCCTGCTTGATTGACTTTGATGAGTATAGTGGTTCCAAGAGTTGATCTACCTCGAGATCATAATGGCTAAATCCTAGCTGTCTAGCCTATATGAATTATGATTGTCTCTACGGACTAAACCGTCCGGTTTATATAGACACCGGAGGGGCCTAGGGTTGTATAGAGTCGGTTTACAGAATAAGGAATCTATACATCTAGACGCCAATCTTGCCATCCACGCAGAGGAGAGTCCCATCCGGACATGGGGGAAGGCCTTCTACTTTGTATCTTCACGGCCCATCAGTCCGGCCCACAACACACAGCCCAGGCACCTGAGGACCCCTTAATCCAGGACTCCCTCAGTAGCCCCTGAACCAGTCTTCAATGACGATGTTTTCTGCGCGCAGATTGTCTTCGGCATTGCAAGGCTGGTTCCTCCTCCGAATACTTCAGAGCAATCTTCTGAATAAAAGAACTATATCTAGCTCTGGATAACAGCCACAACCCTCAACCATGAGGGAAATATACATAATCAAAATAAGGTTTGTCCACTGACAACTTTTTTCGACGAAACGCCACGTCTGGCCTCTTTATCATTTCGAACCGTTTTTAGCCTCCCGCTTCACATTTTGAGGCGCGGCTTCTATTGACACGTCTTGTCAAAGCAGAGATCGTGTCCCCTTATTGTGGGATTCTCATCAATACGGGTTTGGGTAATCCAACCGTGCCATTCGCACGACCCCTTGGGAACAGGCGAATTTTAAGGCTTGAGGGGGAGCGTTTGATATTCACTGCCTATATAAGCAGATAAAGATCCCTTCTTTTTACCTCACGCCTTCTTCCTCCCTCTGCTTTCCCAACCTCGAGCTCTAGCGCCCAAGCTTCGATCTTTCCCACCGCCACCAACCTATCCAGCCATGTTCGGATCCGGCTCACAGGGCAAGTGGGTGGCCTCCTCTGTTACGGAGAAGGACGTCAAGGAACTCCGGGACGTCGTGCACATGCTCCCTGCCAAAAAGCAAGTCACCCCCACTCCGGAGCCCGGAGAGAGGAGTGGAGTTTATCCCCCACTTCCTCTGTGGACTAGGGTTTCCTCTCCACCCTTTTGTCTACGGCCTCATGTTCTATTACGGGCTAGATTTCCACGATCTAGCACCAAATTGCTTCCTCCAAATCTCGGCGTTCATCATCATGTGTGAGGTGCTTCTCTACATCCCCCCCACTTCGGCCTATGGCTCAAGGTCTTCAACATGAAGCCAAAGGTGGTCGACGGGCAGCACGCGGACTGCGGCGGTGCCATGGTGAGCAATCTCCCCAACACCACCTGGCCCAAAGGGGCCTTCGTGGATACTATTAAGGTATGACATCAGGAGTGGTTCTACATCACTAAGCCTCGCGTGCCACATGGGCGGCCACTCCTGAGTTTAGATCCGGACCCCCAATGCGGCTCGCGTCGTGGACCAACAAGGGTCTTGACCGGGGGTCGACCAATGAAGTGATGATGCTGCAAAAGCGCATCAAAGATATGATAGAGAAGAAAACATGTCTCCCTGATGTAATTCAGGTGATGCTTTTCCGCTGGATCATCCCCTGCCAGCGCCGGCCTCTCCATATGTGGGAGTTCAAATTGGAAGGGCCGCGAACAATGCCGCGATTCTTCGACACAACACACGAAGAGATCTAGAAGATGCCCTTCAAGGCCCAGAAGACGTGGTCGGAGACGACCAACGACATCAGCCTCGACAGTGGGCATCCGGCCACCCCGGTAAGCATTTAGTTTCTGAACATAACTTCAGTTCACAAATCAAAGGATATGATGAGCCTTCCATCCTTCAATCAGGGTGGGACAAAGAAGGCATAGTGGATCAAGTGTCCGACTCTGCTACTTGAAGACCCATCCATTCCTTTGCTAACAAGTATGATGGTCCCGGTGCCGTATCAGGTGCTGGAGAAGAAGGCCGAGAAGAAGAGCAAGAAGGCCAAAGGTGACCAATGCCGTAAAGGTACTTTGGACGTTGTGTCCAGAGAGACCGAAGCTCCCCCTCCCATGAGGGAGATGAAGACGAAGAGGAGGAGGAGGAAGAAAGAAATTCTCCCCTTAAGGGAAGGAAGAAGAGAAGGACGGCCTCCGTTGACTCGGAGGTGGAGGCGTCCAAGGGACGGAAGATATCCCACTCGAACTGCTCGGATTCGGATGCCGAAGCCATCCCCGAGCGGCGCCCCAGGGTGAAGCCCCAGGCCACATCGTAAGTATCCAAGGATGCTTTACATATATCCGATCTTTTATGATTGTAGGATAACATATTATATTATGTGTTTCAGTCCGGCCCGCGACCTCCCCCATCTATCATCATCTGAGGGGAACTCTCTAGTGCCGGAGATGGTGGACAGCGAGACGCCTCGGCAAGCCTCTCTGGCAACCACCGCGGATGACACTGAGGTGTTGTACGAAAGTACCTCTCCGGGCCATGGAGAGGTGCGGGAGGCTGCCAAGACGGAGCCACAGGGTAATGCCTCGGCTACCGAGAACATGGCGGGTGCAACCCCCATGGAGACTGACGACGGGGGCCCTGACCAGTCCGGCCCCCGGTCGAAACCATTCCGGAGACCCAGGTGGGTCCTGAACTGAGCGAGAAATCCTCTTCAATGGATGTGGGAGCGACCTCTCCGGTGGCGACCTCCACTAATCCGAAGGCACCGAACACTCTGGTGGAGGCACTACGACGTGCCACCATCATGGAGGAGCACTGCACCCTGATGGTTGTAGTGCTTGAGAAGGTTCAGTCCGCCAAGAGCGGGCTGAATGAAGCCTTCACCAGCCTGCTAACAGGCTTCGAGGTAGGCGATGTAATATTATTAGCCCCTTTTCATATGAAAATATACCTATATATAGATAGTAGCCCCTAAGACTTTGTTCAGTTTTGAAAAAAGGCCGAACAGAGGATCAAATAATAATCGCAGGAGGTAACGTACTTGTCCATTGGCAAATAGGCTTCCCCGTTAGCGGCGACCGCCCAAGCCGCTGAAGTTTTCGAACTCAAGCGGAAGCTAAAGCTGGCCGACGATGATATCGACCGCATTAACATGCGGTTCGATGAGGCGCAAGTTATGTTTTAAAAGGTTGTTTTACGCGCCTGAAGTGATATTCAAATGTGCGTTTTAAGCTCATGTGCTTCCATGAATATGATTGTAGGTAGCGCGGCTGAGGTCGAGACCCTCAAGAGCGCCATTGTGCAAGCCAAAGAGCAGGCGAGGGCGAGCAAAGCGGCCGCTGACAAAGCGGCTGCATATTTAAGGCCGAGCAGGTCTCCCACCGCCAGTATGAGGAGAGGGTGACCGAAGTGGAGCAAGAGCTCAAGGATGCCGCCGGCAAGTGCGAGGCTTAGGAGGACAAGAATAAGGCCTGGGTGGTCGATCTCGCCAAGGCTCTCCAGGAGGCCAAGGAGGCGCGGACTGAGTACTGGGCGGCTCGTGTGGAGATCCGATAGGCCAAACAGATAGCAGCTAGCAAGCCCTTTCTTTTGCAGAGTAAGTTTGGCAGTCAGAAATACACCTTGCTCACTTGACTATGGAGTTCTCCATATGCCATGGCGGATCTTCCGAAGACCGCTGCTGACGCCGCGCAATTTTTTCGGGCCCAAGAGGGGAACAAGACGGAGAAGCTCTTCTGGTCACTATACCTGGCACCGGAGCGTCCAGCAATGTTGAACAACCAGATGATGTAGTTGGCGAAGCAGCATAGGATGTCCGGCTTGGCCATGAAGGACCTCATAGTCCGACTGTGGCCAGCTGAACCCATTCCTAGCAGCTACTTCGGCCTAGTGAAGCGACTCGCCGACGCCCTGCCCTGAGTCGAAGCTGTAAAGTGCTCGGCGTGTATTGAGGGTGTGCGGATGACCTTTGCCCGTGTAAAGATGCACCGAGTTAAGATGAAGACCACCGTCGTAGCGACCGAGGGCCCACCCGAAGGCAAGGACCACTGCAAGCTGGAGCGATATTTTGACGATGTCCTGGAGGGTGCCCAGATAGTAGAGGGCTAGTGCTCGAAGGATGTTGTGTTCAAATGAATGTATCCGGGTTGTCTAGACCTTATTTTTGTGAAACAAGGCTTTGTAATATATTTATGCCTTTATTCTGAAATTATTTGCCTCCTGTGCGGCCGTTTTTAATTCTGAGAGTTTACCAGTCATCGGCTTCAGCCCCCAAATAGATGCTACGGGGTGTTCAGAATAACACATGATCACACTTGACCAAACATCTTGGTCCATAAAGGAGGTGTCTGCGCATCGAACCAGGCAATCAGACTATGCGGCTTTATCACTCTCACTTAGCCATAGGAGTTTGACAATGGGACTAGGAACTAGCCCCTGGTGCATGTGCGGCTATCCGAACTTGGATGCCTTAGGCGCGTGACTGGATGAAGGCCGGTCCTTCGTATAATATGGAAAAGATCACAAGATATTTATAGTAAGTTGCCAAATCGCAGACCATCTCTCGCAGTATCATGACAGTCAGTTTTCGGCATTCTCTACCAACTTGTTTGACCAGACAAGCTAGAAACACAATCGGAGTAGTTCCACCTTTACTACCCTGGCCGAACAAGCGGAACGTAAGGTAGTAATGACCTCGTTGCGGTAGTTGTCACGCTGGCCGAAGGTGACAGGGAGGCGGATCTGCCCTATCGGAGTGGTGGAGCCGTCGGTCACTCATGAGAAAGGCCTGGTGGGCTGCAACTGATCGTATGGCACTTGGAGGCGGTCGAATGTCTCGATGGAAAGAACATTGAGCCCTATGCCACCATCAATGAGGGTTTGGTGACTTGGACATTGCTGATGACGGGCGAGCAAAGAATCGGGAGGGCGCCGGCGATTGCTGCGCACTTGAGTTGGTTGGAGAAACTGAAGGTAATGGCGCACTTGGACCACCTGAGCGGGCGTGTGGCCTGGTAAGGGTCGCGTTCACCTCACGAGCAAACTGCTTGAAGACACGCTGAGAGGCTGGGGCCTGAGCGCCACCAAAGATGCAAGCGATGGCGCGAGGCTCCTAGAAGCCCCCGGCCCCCTCGTGCCGATGATGGTTGTCGTTCCTTCTTGGTGGTGGTGGCAGCGGAGGGAGGCTAGCGTTGCCCCGAGAGCGGTCCTCACAAGGCTGATCCCTCCAGGCGCCCTCGCGAGGCTGGTCCTGCCAGCGGTCCTCACGAGGCCGCTCGCGCCACTCCTGACAGGGGCCGCGGTCGTCCCAGCGTCCTCCACTGCGGCCTTCTCCACGGTCGTAGCATCGGTCGTTGCGCTCGAGGCGTCAGCCAAAGCGCCCGTCGCGGATGGCCCTGAGCTCCTGCAGTCATTAGTGTTGTGGTTGTGCACGTTGTGGAAGGCGCAGAATGGACGGTTGGCCTTGGACGACTCGGGGTAGTCATAGCCGTGCTTCATCTCTGGCTCTGCCGCGAGTATGGCAGACCCCTTGCGCTTCACGTCCTTGGCCTTGGCCTTCTTGTTTTCCTAGTCAGTGGCTGGAAGCTCGAGGAGGGAGAGGCGCCCTTCCTCAGCCCTTGCACACTTGATCGCCATGTTAAACATATCCAGGGCCGTGCACGGGTCCTCATGGATGGAGAGCTCGTCCTTCATCTTCACATGATGGACGCCATCAGAGAATGCTGAGATGATGGCCTCGTCTGTCACCTTGGGAATCTTGAGGAGAATGTTGTTGAAGCGGTGAATGTACTTCTGCAGGGTTTCCCCTGGCTATTGCTTGATGCACCGTAGGTCACCAGCAATAGGCGGGTAGTCACGAGTGCCTTGAAACTTGGTGACGAAATGCTCGCGCATCTCGCCCCAGGAGGAGATCGATCCCACAGGCAGGTTTAGGATCCACGCGCGCACACCGTCCTTGAGAGCCATGAGGAACCAGTTCACCATGACCTTCTCGTCATTGTTGGCCGCCTCGATACTCAGCTCATAGAGCTGCAAGAACATGCCAGGGTCAGGGGTGCCGTCATAGCGCTGCGGCAGGTCGGGCTTGAACTTGCAGGGCCGGACGACACTCCGCAGCTCGGGGGTGAAGCCTCGGCAGCCTGTCGTTGTCACTGGAGACCGTCGTGGATGCAGAGCCCGATCTTGGTACTCGCGCACCATCGCTACAAGCGGCGCGCTATCCTAAAGTGGTGGTGCTGGGAGCGCAGGAGCGTTTTCTTGCGGCCGAGGGACTTCTTGGCAGCAACCTTCTTCATGCGCGAGGGCCCTGCGCGGTGGGTCGCGTCGGGGGGGGGGGCGCCTTGGTGCAAGGGCGCCATCTTGATGCGGAGGTGGTGGAGGCATCCCTGGGCCACATCACCCGCAGCTGGAGGTGGCGAGGCAGCGAGATAGACGGTGCAGGAGAGCCCCCAGCGGTGCTGACGACCTCGGTGATGCGGTCTAGCCAGTATTCGTAGAGGTCATCGACCAGGCGGTAATGCAGGAGCTCGTGTGCCATGAGCAGCGCGGCATGTGCGTCTATGGGTGCATGGCGAGCATGGGACGACGAGCTGGCTAGGGTCAGCGACGGGGTGGCGGTGCGTCCGTCCCGCCGCACAGAGGGGTGCAGCAACGAAGCTTGCTGCTCGTTTCCCACCAGGCCGATAGCGGCGATGTCAGCGGGTGATGGAGAACAATGGGGAGGTCCAGCATCGGGCGCCGTCTGGGTGACGCGAGCGGGAAGGGCGGCCTGACGCTCAGCACGGGCTCGGCGAGCGTCGGCCATGAATGTGGTGGAGCAGCGGTACGTCAATCAGTGGGGAAAGGCTTCATTGCACCCCTACCTGGCACGCCAAATGTTGGATTGCGGGTTCCGGCTTACCCTTGAGGTTCGAACTCTATGGTGCGCACTAAGAACACTCTCTCCCTAGTTTGCTTGCTCAACGATCTCGCGGCCTAGCTCATCGAACCCAATGAACAAGAGACACGAGGGTTTATACTGGTTTGGGCCACCTTGCGGTGTAATACCCTACTCCAGTGTGGTGTTGGTGGATAGCCTCATGGGCTAAGGATGAACTAGTACAATGGATGAACAGCCTCGGGAGGAGGTGTGTTCTTGAGCTCAGTGAGCTGGGGATGTGAGGATGGAATGGATCCAACCCAAGATGAGTCGGTCCCTACCTAGGTTTGTGGCTAGTCCTATTTATAGAGGCCCTGGTCCTCTTCCCAAATGTTTAGGTGGGAAGGGATCCCACAACAGCCAAGTTTGAAGGGGACAACTAGTACAAGCTATCCAGACAAAAGGTGGTCTTCGCCTGCCGAAGGCTCTGGTGGTGATGCTGATGTGGGCTCCGTGGTGACCTCCGTTCTGCCGTCCTGCTGGTCCTGGTCTTGTTGCACCAATATGGAAACCTTTGCCTGATGCCTCGGGACTCCTCTCCTGCGTCTGCCTCTTTAGCAGAAAGAGGAAACTGGTACACTGCACCCGCTGGCGCCCGCCTGGCCTTGGTCGTCATGACTCACGTCATGTGAACCTCGCAAGGTGCCCGCTGCATAGAGATCTCCGCTCCTCAGGAGCCAGCCTAGTGAGGCTGCCCCCGAGTAAGTCTTGGCGTCGTCCGCATTGCGAGGCATGGCCCCTCACGAGGGTCTTGAGCGGTTGTTGCTGAGGATGGGCCGTACCAGGCCGTTGGTGGAGCCACGCACAGGGCTGTAGGCTAGCAAGTCTGGGCAGCCCCAGGCCCAGAACGCCGACATGTTCGGACTTCTTTTTTTAAAATATGTGTGGCCGAATAGAGCCCCTGGCATTGAAACCGTACCCGAATATATATGTGGCAATCTTGGCACAAAAGAGGAATGCAGATTATGAAACAAACCAAGAGCGAACGAAGGTTGGTAAAAAAAATCATTATAATCTGTTTTATACGTCAAGATGTGCTATTGCAGATAGTACCCAGGCTATTTTACACGCCGAAATTTGTACACGAGGGAAATCTGTATACGGGGCCTGAGAAAAAAAATGGTCTTGAACATATGATTGATACCCTATCGCACGTCTGCGCTGTTGTCGCCTTTATGGAAAAGATCCGTTGAGAGAAGCGGTCCACGGTTGTTTATACGAAAATGGGACCGGAAAGGGTCCTTGCATGTCTACAGAATAGCTAGGTTTTAATGCACCTGCGGTATGGAAAAAAGAAGATCAAAGAAAAAGGTTAAGGTCAAATAGGGTCAAGCCGCACTATAGACATTGTCCGTACTGTGCCTCTATTGTTGCCCAAGGTATTTTGAGTGCGTAATTGTGCATGCGTGGTATATATGTTGCAGATGTATGTGGCGGTTGACAAAGGAGAGACTGCTAGTATAGAGCTGGATATACCGAGCTGTCATTGTGCTAAGTAGACTGGATGCATTTAACGGTGTCCGGGGGCTTGATGGTCGATGAAGTATTTGTCCCAATGAGGTGTTCAGCCCAATGAGGCCGCTCTGCACTTCATCCGCAAGTTCCACGGTATGCTCCTTAGTACAGAGGGAGCACTCCGTGTTTCCATTGACTGTGATAACACCGTGGGGTCTGGGCATTTTCAGCTTTAAGTACGCATAATGTGGGACCGCATTGAAGCAAGCGAAGGCCATTCGTCCGATCAGTGTGTGATAATAACTGCAGAAGGGGACGATGTCGAAGATCAGGTCTTCGCTTCAGAAGTTACCTGGTGAACCAAAGACTACTTCCAATGTTATTAATCCCGTGCAGCGAGCCTCTATGCTGGGTATCACTCCTTTGAAGGTGGTGTTAGTAGGCTTGATTCTTGGTGGGTCAATACCCATTTTGCGGACCGTGTCTTGATAAATCAAGTTAAGACTGCTGCCGCCGTCCATGAGGACTCGGGTGAGATGGAATCCGTCGATGATTGGATCAAGGACCAAGGCTGCTGAACCTCCATGGCGGATACTGGTCGGGTGGTCCTTACGATCGAAGGTGATCGGACAAGCCGACCAGGGATTGAATTTTTGGGCAACCGGCTCTACGGCGTGGACGTCCCTTAGTGCATGTTTGCACGCCCTCTTGGGTATATGAGTGACCTATATCATATTCACTATTTTTACCTCATGGGGAAATTTCTTCTACCCCCCTGTGTTTGGTGAGCCAGGCTCATCATCGTACTCGCTTGGAGGCCCTTTCCCCTTGTGTTTGATATTTAACTTACCAGTCTGTTTTGAGACCCAACAGTTTCTGTTTGAGTGGTTTGCATGTTTGTCTGGAGTACCACGAATCTGGCAAGGCTGATCAAGTATCTTGTCTAAATTGGATGGGTTGTCCCTGTTTCCTTTGAATGGCTTCTTCCGCTGACCGGGTTTAGAGCCACTGAATCTGTCATTGACCGTCGTGTCTTCGATATCTTCATTGTTCCTGCGACGCTTTTGTTTGTTGCGTCGTGGCCTGCCGTTGCCATCTGTAGCTTCGGAGGTGCCAGGGTCATTGGTACTGTTGCTTCTACGAGCCAACCAGCTGTCTTCTCCCACACAATACTGGTCATGGGTGCGGTAAGGGCTGCCATAGACTTCGGCTTTTCTTGGTCGAGCTGTTGGGCGAGCCATTCATCATGGACACTATGTTTAACGGCCGTGAGGGCTTCGGCGTCCGGACAATCGATGATTTGGTTCTTTTTAATTAAGAACATAGTATAGAGTTTTTGGGATGACTCTTTGGGTTGCTGGACTATATGACTAAGGTCATCGGCGTCCGGAGGCCGGACAGAGGTGCCCTGGAAGTTGTCTCTAAAGGCATCTTCCAAATCTTCCCAGCTACCAATAGAGTTCTCTGGGAGGCTGTTTAACCAGTGTCGTGCTGGCCCTTTCAGTTTTAGGTGGAGGTATTTGATGCCGTGGAGATCACCACCGCAAGCCATGTGAATGTGGAGAAGAAAGTCTTCAATCCATACCGCGAGATCTATCGTTCCATCGTATGATTCAATGTTTATGTGTTTAAACCCTTCTAGGAACTGATGCTGCATTACCTCGTCGGTAAAGCATAAGGGGTGTGCGGCGCCTCTGTATCGGGCGACGTCACGATGGAGTTTGGATGACATCCGTGTTTAGTTTTCAGCCCGGACGAGGTTATGCCTGTCGCGCCAGGCTTGATGGCCGTCATCGCGCATTGCCGCACGCCCCCTTGACCCATAGATTGACCTGGCCTTACTTGCTCTATGTCCAGGTCCTGGCGTAAGTCGTAGGTATAGCCCAGAGCTGCTACTTCTTTGGCTCGACGGCGAGGTGGTGCAGGCTCGTGTTCGGCATAAGCGGCCGCTTTATCTCGCCCACATGGTTGTTGGTCTGGTTCATCAGTGAGGTCATATCTTGACGGTATTGGCTCAAGGGTTCGTCGTAGAATTGTGGTAGTAGACGATGCTTCGGATAAATTTTTGTTGGGCGCTCGATATCGTATTCTTTGGCAGCTAGGGCTTGGGTCCATTTGTCACTGAGGGTATCATGTTCGGCTTGGAGCTGTTGCTGCTTCTTTTTTGGGCTTCTCGCAGTTGTGATTAGCTGACGCTTAAAGCATTCTTGCTCGAGGGGTTCCTCTGGCACGATGAAGTCTTCGTTACCGAGGCTGACATCATCCTCGTTGATTGGTAGATAGTTACTATCTTCCGAGTCCTCATTCCCGACCGGCTCGTCGGGGTTAACTTGTCCGTCCTCCCGTTCATCTTGCTCGGACGCAGGCTCGACCGGGTCATCAAGATCTTCGGCATCATCCGGGGTGTTATTGTCTCCGATGCCGGTATTGCTTTCCTTATCGCGACGCGATTTTGAGCGGTGTCGCTGACATCAATGTTTTGGTGGTGCCTCAGCGGGCTTTCCCTCGATCGGATCTTTCCTGCCTTCGTCGTCGTCCTCTTTGGGTGTATCCACGATGTGTACATCATATGTGGAGGTAGCCATACAGCGCCCCGTGAATGGCGAGTCTTGGCTTTGTTTGTCTCTGGCATCGTCGTCCATACTGTCGATGTCTTTGGATGCGTAATCTAGCATGTCGGTCAAATCCTCGACAGTGGCTATTAAGTGGGTGGTGGGTGGGACGTAAAATTACCCGATCTCAGCCCCTAGTCCGGGCTGCGTGTAGGTCGGAGGCGATACTTCTGTAATGGCAAGGGATCACATTAAGTCCAAGGCCTAGTTTAAGAGCGAAGGCCGGATGGAGAACCCAGGACCTGTAGCGCTAGGCACGGCAAATTCTCCTAGGCCGTGCTCACTAGATGCAGGCCTTGAGAGTTTGGAGTTTGCATCCTGAGGCGGGTGAGGGAGTACTGCATTAGGGGGTCCCCGGGCGTCCGGGCTACATGACGTGGGCCGGACTGGTGGGCCGTGGAGATACAAGATAGAAGGCTTCCCCCCGTGTTCGGATGGGACTCTCCTTGGCGTGGAAGGCAAGCTTGGCGTTCGGATATGAAGATTCCTTTCTCTGTAAACCGACTTTGTACAAACCCTAGCCCCCTCCGATATCTATATAATCTGGAGGGTTTAATCCGTAGGGGCAGTCATAATCATATAGGCTAGATAGACATCAAGGGTTTAGCCATTACAATCTTGTGGTAGATCAACTCTTGTAACCCCTATACTCATCAAAGTCAATCAAGCAGGATGTAGGGTTTTACCACCATCAAGAGGGCCCGAACCTGGGTAAACTTCGTGTCCCCCGCCTCCTGTTACCTTCGATCCTTAGATGCACAGTTCGGGACCCCCTACCTGAGATCTGCTAGTTTTGACACCGACATTAGTGCTTTCATTAAGAGTTCCTCTGTGTTGTCGACGAAGCATTCGATGGCTCGTTCGATCATCCACAATGATGCTATTTCGGGGGGATTTTCCCCCTGAGCCAAATTTTCGTGTTCGGCGGCTTCACACTGCGAGCCAACTCAATTGGTCACCTCGAGCAGAACGACAGCTACGCTCCTGGTCATCAGATCAGTTTCGGGAACCTAAACTATGTTGCCGATATCTAAGGAGATTTGATCCTCGAAGGGTTCGCGACCCCGGTTACCACTCTGTCCTCAGATCCAGACCAAGCCACCAGGTCTGAAGAATGGAGTATAGATCCCGCCAGACTCTCTGCACTTATGGAACTTGTAATCGGATAAGCGCCGGACACTCCGCCGAACTCTAAGTTTGAAATCTCGAGGTCCGTGCCAATTGGGCACCACCAGGAGGCTCCAACTCCGGACAGCCCCACGGACTCTCACTTCTCTGTCCAACCCTCGCCTTTAAACAAGTCTCTCGACTTAATGCGATTACTCGCCATTGCAGAAGGATCGCTTCCGAATTATGCCCAGCCCAGACTAGGGGCTGAGAGTGGGGAATTTTACGTCCCACCCACCTCCCACTTGTAATGCCCACGATGCGTCTATATCTCCCACATGTTGAGGCACGACTTAGAGGCATAACCACATGGTGGTTTTATCGCAAGAGGGGTAATCTTCACACAATCCCATGTACTGAATAACAAAGGGATAAAGAGTTGGCTTACAATCCCATGTACCGCAGTTGGCTTACAATCGCAAATAACAAGTTAAATATACATCATCCAGAGTACAATCAATGTCTGACTATGGAACCAAAATAAAAGAAGACAACCCCAAAAGCTAGATCCCCGATCGTCCCAACTGGGCACCACTACTAATCATCCGAAAAAGACACAAAACAACGATCAAGATCTTCATCGAGCTCCCACTTGAGCTCGGTTGCCTCACCTACACTTGTATCATTGGCACCTGCAACTATTTGGAAGTATCCGTGAGTCATGAGGACTCAGCAATCTCACACCCGCGAGATCAAGACTATTTAAGCTTATGGGTAGGATGTGGTAATGAGGTGGAGCTGTAGAAAGTGTTAAGCAAATATGACAGCTAACATACGGAAAAAAGAGTGAGAAGATAAGCAACGCAACACTCGAGAAGGTAGAAGTAACCCTGAAACTACTTAAGTTCAAGCATAACACAAGAACGTGTTCACCTCCCGGACTCCACCGAAAAGAGACCATCATGGGTACACACGCGGTTGATTCATTTTAATTAAGTCAAGTGTCAAGTTCTCTATAACTAGATATTAAAAAATTCTCATCTGCAACATAACCGCAGGCACGACTCTCGAAAGTTTATACCCTGCAAGGGTGTACCAACTTAGCCCACCACAAGCTTTCACGATCAACGAAGGATATTCCTTCTCCCAGAACAACCCGATCAGACTCGGAATCCCGGTTACAAGACATTCCGACAATGCTAAAACAAGACCAGCAAGACCGCCCGAATGTGCCGGCAAATCCCGATAGGAGCTACACATGTCTCGTTCTCTGGGCACACCGGATGAGCACTCCACACAACTAAAACCAGCCCTCAAGTTTCCACGAGGTGGCACTGCAAAGGACTCTAGATTGGACCAACACTCAGAGGAGCACTGGCCCGGGGGTTAAAATAAAGATACCCCTTAAATCCGTGGAACCCAAGGGAAAAGGCTTAGGTTGTTAGGCAAATGTAAAACCAAGGTTGGGCCTTGCTGGAGGAGTTTTGTTCAAAGCGAACTGTCAAGGGGGCCCCATAACCCCATCCGCGTTAGGAACACAAAATCAAGGAACATAACACTTGTATGACGAAAACTAGGGCGGCAAGAGTGGAACACAACACCAGGCATAAGGACGGGCCTTCCACCCTTTACCAAGTATATAGATGCATTAATTAAATAAGAGATAATATGATTTCCTAACATATCCATGTTCCAACATGGAATAGACTTCAACTTCACCTGCAACTATCAATGCTATAAGAGGGGCTGAGAAGAAGTGGTAACATAGCCAAACAACGGTTTGCTAGGAAGGTGGGTTAGAGGCTTGACATGGAAATATGGGAGGCATGATATAACAAGTGGTAGGTAGCGCGACATAGCGGTAGAACGAACAACTAGCAAAGCAAAGATAGAAGTGATATCGAGGTTATGGTCATCTTGCCTGAGATCCCGCAAGGAAGAAGAACGAGTCCAAGAAGTAGACGATCCAACATAGTCGAACAGATCCCCACAACTTCGGAACGAAACCAAGCTTTAGCACGATCTCTAAGCGAAAAAGTAAATAGCTTCAATTTAACAATATCATTATCAACATCTTTCTTCTTTTGCATATCACACAAATCAACAAAGCTATTCAGATGGGTAGCGGCATCTTCACTAGGAAAGCCAGAAAACGGATCTTTCATGACAAGATTCAGCAAGGTAGCATTAATTTCACAAGATTCAGCATCGGTAAGAGGAGCAATCGGAGTGCTAATAAAATCATTTGTTGGTATTGGTAAAGTCACACAATTTAGTGTCATCTTGAGCCATCGTGACAAAATAGCAATCCAACACACAAGAAAACGAGGAGCAAGCGAAAAAGAGGCAAATAGAGAAAGAGAGGGAGGATAGAGAGAGAGAGGGCGAATAGAACAGCAAGGGTGGAGTGGGGGAGAGGAAAACGAGAGGCAAATGGCAAATAATGTAATGCGGGAGATAAGGGTTTGTGATGGGTACTTGGTATGTTTGACTTTTGCGTAGACCTCCCCGGCAACGGCGCCAGAAATCCTTCTTGCTACCTCTTGAGCGCTGCGTTGGTTTTCCCTTGAAGGGGAAATGGTGATGCAGCGAAGTAGCATAAGTATTTCCCTCAGTTTTTGAGAACCAAGGTATCAATCCAGTAGGAGGCTACGCGCAAGTCCCTTGCACCTGCACAAAACAAATAAATCCTCGCAACCAACGCGATAAGGGGTTGCAATCCCTACACGGTCACTTACGAGAGTGAGATCTGATAGATATGATAAGACAAAATTTTTGGTATTTTTATGGTAAAGATGCAATGTAAAATAAAAGGCAATGAAAATAACTAAGTATTGGAAGATTAATATGATGAAGATAGACCCAGGGGCCATAGGTTTCACTAGTGGCTTCTCTTAAGAGCATAAGTATTTTACGGTGGGTGTAAATTACTGTTGAGCAATTGATAGAATTGAGCATAGTTATGAGAATATCTAGGTATGATCATGTATATAGGCATCACGTCCGAGACAAGTAGACCGACTCCTGCCTGCATCTACTACTATTACTCCACACATCGACCGCTATGTAGCATGCATCTAGAGTATTAAGTTCATAAGAACAGAATAACACCTTAAGCAAGATGACATGATGTAGAGGGATAAATTCATGCAATATGATAAAAAAACACATCTTGTTATCGTCGATGGCAACAATACAATACGTGCCTTGCTGCCCCTACTGTCACTGGGAAAGGACACTGCAAGATTGAACCCAAAGCTAAGCACTTCTCCCATTGAAACAAAGATCAATCTAGTAGGCCAAACCAAACTGATAATTCGAAGAGACTTGCAAATCATACATAAAAATAATTCAGAGAAGATTCAAATATTGTTCATAGATAAACTTGATCATAAACCCACAATTCATTGGTCTCAACAAACACACCGCAAAAGAAGATTACATCGAATAGATCTCCACAAGAGAGGGGGAGAACTTTGTATTGAGAGCCAAAAAGATAAAAGAAGCCATCTAGCTAATAACTATGGACCCGAAGGTCTGAGGTAAACTACTCACACTTCATCGGAGAGGCTATGGTGTTGATGTAGAAGCCCTTCGTGATCAATGCCCCCTCCGGCGGAGCTCTGGAACAGGCCCCAAGATGGGATCTCGTGGATACAGAAAGTTACGACGGTGGAATTAGTGTTTTTGCTCCGTATCTGATCGTTTGGGGGTACGTAGGTATATATAGGAGGAAGGAGTACGTCGGTGGAGCAACAGGGGGCCCACGAGGGTGGAGGGCGCGCCTGGGGGGGGGGGGTAGGCGCGCCCCCTACCTCGTGGCTTCCCTGTTGGTTGCTTGACGTAGGGTCCAAGTCTCCTGGGTCTTGTTCATTCCAAAAATCACGTTCCCGAAGGTTTCATTCCGTTTGGACTCCATTTGATATTCCTTTTCTTCGAAACCCTAAAATAGGAAAAAAACAGCAATTCTGGGCTGGGCCTCCGATTAATAGGTTAGTCCCAAAAATAATATAAAAGTGAATGATAAAGCCCAATAATGTCCAAAACAGAAGATAATATAGCATGGAGCAATCAAAAATTATAGATACGTTGGAGACGTATTAGGTTCCCACGGGTCGACGGCATGGCAAAGAGGTGGAACGTGGAAGGAACAATCGCAACGGTGAAAACATGCGGTTCATCTCATACAACATGCATTTGACCACGAGTCGTCGTCTTGGCGGTTATACCTTCAAAGCGTGCGTTCGGGGCGGTTCGGGTTCGATGGAATGTAGTTGTTCATGTTTCGTCATGGGAAGTAGCAGTACACGTCTCAGAGAGGAACTTGACGAATCCGAGTAACGCGGGGTCGACGGTAGTTGTACACTTGGTTTTTGTCGGATCCACATCGATGGTAGAGGTACAAACATTCTCAGGGTACTTGTCGGTCCGGTCTTGACGATGGTAGTTTTACACGGGTCGTTGGTAGTCGAACTTCGCGTATCCAAGGTCTTCGGTGCTACAGTACTTGGTGGGTCATCATGTAGACGTACTTTTGAGAGGAACTTGGTGCGTCCAAAATCTTTGAGGATCGTCCTTGGACTTGCGGTGTTAGTCTCCTCGGGTCAACAGAGATGTGCAAGGACTGGAATAACCGGCAGCTTAGGCGGCTCCTCAAGGCCATGGAGACGACATGCAACAGGAGGCTGCTAGTGGACCTAGGGTCACAGTGACGGAGACAGGGCGCGGTCAATGCACGCGCGAAGCAGAGGAACTTGGTGCTGCAGCTGCGGGACGATGAGAATGGACTGGACGAGGCCGAAGGTCGGGGATCGACGCTGACATGGTAGGAAGGCGACGACGTCGGGTAGCAGCGAAGGAGCGGGCGCGACGAGGGAAGCGGGACGTGCGCAACAGAGGCAAATGAGGTCGGCGGCGAGGATGATCGGGAGTAGGGGCGGGTGAGGCACGCAGCGCGAGGGCCCTGCTCCTCTGCATGTGGCCACGCAGGAGGACAAAGGGGTGATTGACGAGGCCGGCGGATCGGGACGAAGATGGAGGGGGCGAGCGAGGAGAGGTGAAGGACTTGGCGGTATGGACGAAACAGAGGGAGGCCGGGCATCCACGAGCTCGGGCAAGAGAAGGCAGGTCAGCAAGGTCCTACGGTGGCGCTGCTGCACCTGGTGACGGCGGCGAAGTTCGGCGACGACGCGCGGGGTTGCACTGGCATGGGGAGGAGCTTTGCTCCAGCAAGGTCCGGTGGCGAGGGAGTCCTGGACTGGGCACGTCTGGAGGTCCAAGGGGATCGGGTACGACCCTGTCCGTGTGAGCGAGTGGAAGTGGCGTCGCGAGGTGAGGAGAGGGAGACGAGCGAGAGGAACGGGGTCGATGGGGAGAGGGGAGATAGGATCGGGTGCCCTAGCGGCTAGGATTTGCAGCGGGGCTGCGGGGCCATAGAAGGCTGTGGGAATCATTGGGCCAGGGAGGCCGGCCCATCGGAGAGGGTAACGGCCAGAGGCCTGGTCGTCCTGTTAAAAGAAAGAAAGGAAAAAAGGTTTTCCTTTACCCTTACAGAGAAGAAAAGAGAGGCCAAAGGATTTATTTGGGGGTCTAATAACTTCAAAATAAGCTGAAATTTGGCAGGTGACCTCTCTAGAATATATCAAGGCTCCACAAGAAGGATTGGGGCCAAAAGGAGAATAGAGCAAGGATGTGAATATTCGGAAACGGAAGGAACTATAAAATGCAAGTGGGGTTGGTGATTAGTTCCAAATAAATGGAATATTTATTTTCAGCTCCCTATACATATTGGGAGATATTTTATAAAGAGAAATCACCATGTGAATTCCCTCGATTTAAATGGATCAAAGACCTATACAATTTATTTAGTTGAGTTATAAAAAGGGTTGCATGATGACATGATGCAATGCACATGATGCAAAGATGAATGCAACGAACCAAACAAAACACACGGACGAAACTTGGAATCTATGGAAGGCAACTGGAGCGCCGGTCTTGGGGCCTCACAACACTCCTCCACTTACAAGAGATCTCGTCCCGAGATCTAGTGATGGCACCAGAGAGAAGTGGAAGAGCAAGAGGTAAAACAAAGTTGCTTCTTGACAAAAGAGTGAAACCACGAACCTTGAGAGTTGAGAAAATTGAAAGAAAGAAAGAATACAACGAAGATGAACAAAGTTGAAAACACTCCGTTAGAAAAGAGGAACAAGAAACATTACTAGAACCTTGTAGGTTGAAAGACAAAAGAAAAGGGTTGCAATGGACAAGAAGTACATGCAAGCGCTCCGGTTGAAACGAGATAGAGAAGTAATAAGAATGATATAATTTGGACAACACTCTGACTGTGAATGGAAGGAATTGAACATGAACTTGACAAGATGAGAGGATACTTGATGAAATCAACAACACACTGCCTTCGGAACTAATGAAAGAATAACACAATGGGTAAGAAAGATTTCAGACAGCACTCCGGTTGAGAAGGTAGGTAAACTTGACAGAATGGGAAGAGCTTGAAAAGAGGGCACGCCACTCCGGTTGAATGGATAAGAAAAGGGAAGAGCATGATCTTTGACAAAAAACGAGATGATGGTCGAAGAGTGCAACATCACAATGCTTTTCAGAACAAACGAATAGAAGCTAAATCGTTGGGAAGAAAGAAAATAGAAGGAAATGATAAATGCTACCACCAATGAATTTGAAGGAATCCTTAGAAAGAATGATTTGAATGGAGTTGTTGAAAATTAAACAACAAAAGAATAAGGTTGTTGTGGGCTTATGGAAAATGTCTCAAAATTATGAGGTGAAATTCCGCCACCAACAGAAATGATAGATTGGATTGATATCAACAAGGACACGAGAAACTTATTTCACCGTGAGGATAAATGAAGAACTTGGGTCATTTATGAGCACCATAAATAGCAACAATTCTTAGGGAAAGCTTTAGGTGAAATATAACCCAATATAACTCCAATGAAGAGATTGATGGATTGAAAAGATGTCTTGAGCAAAGAGAAAATGATGGATTTAGATATGTCACTCTTGAAAACTTGTGAATCTTGAAACATGAAGTCAAATTGTCAAGAATGACATAACACCACCTCAAAAGATAAGGTAGAAAGAATTGCTTTTGGAATGCAAGATGAAGAATGCTTGAACTCCTCAAAACAAAACACGTGTTGAGCACCATGTTAAATTTTGCATATAGCTTAGCAGATCGAAACTTCGAGACAAATCTTGAAGAACAATTGAAGAATGAAAGGAATCCTTGATGAACCACCATGTAGAGTCTACATGACGAACTCTGGTAATAAAAGAATGATCAAACGAAAGGAAAGTTGAAAAGAACTCCGGGATAAGCCTTGCAATGATTAGATGGAGCTTCACGACGACATAATGCGGAAAACTTGGAACTCCAGAAAAGAAAAGATGAAGCATCTAGAACCGAGAATGTGATATGATGAACAAATACGGAAAGAAGAAATTAGATCACTTGGATGAAACAATAATATGAATTACGTTATGTGTATCCTTCACCAATTTAAATTGATGACAGAAACGGATTTGGCATACTACTTATTCTCGTAGAAAGGATTAAGAAAGATATAGCGCAAACTTGAGAAGGTCTTCAACGAACCACCGGTAGGATTGGAAAGAACGAATGAATTGATATGATGACATATGAAGAGGAATCTTGAACAAACTTCCATAAGAATTAAAAATGAACAAAGATAAGATAACGAAACTCCGGGAAGAATTAGAAAAAGAACGAAGATACTTGAGAGAATTGGGATACATGAGAACGAATAGATCACGAGCTGACTAGAGAATACATGAATGATGCACCACATAGATCGAGGAAACGAGAGCAGCAAGTTGAGAACGAATAAATCTGAAATGATGGCCTTCATAGGAATAAAGTGGAAAGAACTCATGAACTGCTTCAGATGGTTGAAAAGAATTCTCACAATTGGAAATAATTTGAGAGGATAGCATCAAGCTTGAACTACTAATCTTTGAGGGGACGGACCAAGATTTAAGAGAAAATTTTCTTTAGTCTTCAAATGTAGAGAATGACGATGAGAAACACCACCAAGAATTGTTTAGACACTCCGGGAGAATCAAAAGCGAAGAGGTTGAGCCAACAATGGAAAGAATTTAAAAGATCCTGGAGGAAAACATATGACTGATGATAATTCATTCTTATGTCAAACTTGGAGAAGAATTTTAGAGTAACTCCGGGAAAATAGAAGAGTCAGGTAAGATCTTGGGAAAGACCTGTGGGTTAGGGCCCACTCAAAAGATACACCGTTGAACGATTTAAAAGAGAGATTGTGCCAGTTGAATTAAATGACTTGAATGAGATAATAATCTCCAAATAGTTAAGAATGAAAACATGAATCTTCTCAGATATCTTCAGCACTCCGGATATGAGAATCGCCATGTTAATGATCAGGAGATGGTTAGATAAGAACTTCCAACACGAGAAAGAATTTGAAAACAAGGAAATGGATATGATCGACAAAGCTTAAATTTAATCCACGGGAGAAGAAAAGAATGAAGAATGATGAACTAGTAGAGCATCATAACAACTGGGTAAAAACATTGAAGGAAAGAATGAAGAAACTTCACATCCATAAGATGGATACTTTATTAGGATATATGAGTCCTTGAAGAAAAGGGGTGGGAGGGCGGGAAAAACAAAGGCGACTTGGGGACAGATGAAACGAACAACGTTAGGAAAACTGAGAGGTGATCTTGCGAATGTTCAAACGATTGGATCCACTTGAAGAGAAGCACACCGGTTGTGAAGAAATTAAGATAACAAACTCGATGATCAAGAAGGATTAGTATTCACATAGGAATATGAGAACACCGCTTAGGAAAGGTATGTAATCAACACTTGACATAGAAGAAACTCGAATACCACAACTCAAATACAAAACAAAGGATTGGATTGCAAAATAAGCCGGAAACAAACATATGATAGAGATTTACCCAATCCCATATCATGCATTTGTCGGAAAGATATTCTAGGAGCTACTTAAATTCCCACCTATAAACTCCCGAAACTTTCTGGTTATGCAATCTGGTGTTGGGGATATAGGGGAAGCATAATATCTCACCCAAACTAACAATCCCTACATCCAGCCGTATCCATCGTTCAACACATAACCAAGAAACCTTCGGAAATCATGTACCTCAACCTTCAAAAAAGCATTCATTATACGAGTTATGGGAATTCTCCCAAACTCCCGCCCCAGTACTAGGTGGCGTCGAGGTTATCTCACCAACAACTGCATAAAAGAGATTTTCGATGTCGGCGAACTCTGGTATTCTAGAACTGCAACGATAAAATTGTGACGACAACATCTCGGAGCTCAACTCCCCGGGACACTGCCACAACCCCTAAATGTCAGGAGGCACCAATAACAATGTTCTCATCACAAGAATATCGGAGCGACTCAAAGATACCCCTGTGATCCTAAAAAAATCGTGAAATTTGAGGAGAGGAAAGTCAAAACATCTATGTAAGGAGACCTCACCAGAGCGACGAAGGGACTGAGGAGTAAAAAGAATCCTACTCTCTGATATATATAATCCTAAGACTCAAAACATTTTATTCTAGACTCGACAATGTCAGCAATTCTCTCAAGCAGGGGGCTTCTAAGTCGGGGATGGCTCTGCTTACCAACTTGTAACGCCCACGATGCGGCTATATCTCCCACGTGTCGAGGCACGACTTAGAGGCCTAACAGCATGGTGGTTTTGTCGCACGAGGGGTAATATTCACACAATCCCATGTACTAAATAAGAAAGGGATAAAGAATTGGCTTAGAATCGCCACTTCATGCAAATAACAAGTTAAACATACATCATCCAAAGTACAATCAAGGTCCGACTACGGAACCAAAATAAAAGAAGATAACCCCAAAAGCTAGATCCCCGATCGTCCCAACTGGGCACCACTACTGATGAACTGGTAAAGACATAAAACAACGATCAAGATCTTCATCGAGCTCCCACTTGAGCTCGGTTGCGTCACCTGCACTGGTCTCATCGGCACCTGCAACTTTTTGGCAGTATCCATGAGTCACGAGGACTCAGCAATCTCACACCCGTGAGATCAAGACTATTTAAGCTTATGGGTAGGATGTGGTAATGAGGTGGAGCTGCAGCAAGCGCTAAGCAAATATGGTGGCTAACATACGCAAATAAGACCAAGAAGAGAAGCAACGCAACGGTGGAGAAGCTAGAAGTCATCAAGAAGTGATCTTGAAACTACTCACGTTCAAGCATAACACAAGACCGTGTTCAGTTCCCAGACTCTACCGAAAAGAGACCATCACGGCTACACACGCGGTTGATTCATTTTAATTAAGTCAAGTGTCAAGTTCTCTACAACCGGATATTAAAAAATTCTCATCTGCCACATAACCGCGGTCAGGGCTCTTGAAAGTTTATACCCTGCAGGGCTATCCCAACTTAGCCCATCACAAGATCTCATGATCAATGAAGGATATTCCTTCTCCTGGAACAACCCAATCAGACTAGGAATCCCGGTTACAAGACATTTCGACAATGCTAAAACAAGACCAGCAAGACCGCCCGAATGTGCCGACAAATCCCGATAGGAGCTGCACATATCTCGTTCTCAGGGCACACCGGATGAGCACTCCGTACAACTAAAACCAGCCCTCAAGTTTCCCTGAGGTGGCGTTGCAAAGGACTCTAGTTTGGACCAACACTCAAAGAAGCACTGGCCCGGGGGGGTTAAAATAAAGATGACCCTTGAGTCTGTGAAACCCAAGGGAAATTGCTTAGGTTGTTAGGCAAATGTAAAACCAAGGTTGGGTCTTGCTGGAGGAGTTTTATTCAAAGCGAACTGTTAAGGGGGCCCCATAACCCCAACCGTGTTAGGAATGCAAAATCACGGAACATAACACCGGTAAGACGGAAACTAGGGCAGCAAGAGTGGAACACAACACCAGGCATAAGGTCGAGCCTTCCACCCTTTACCAAGTATATAGATGCATTAATTAAATAAGAGATAATGTGATATCCCAACATATCCATGTTCCAACATGGAACAAACTTCAACTTCACCTGCAACGATCAACGCTATAAGAGGGGCTGAGCAAAAGCGGTAACATAGCCAAACAATGGTTTGCTAGGTAGGTGGGTTAGAGGCTTGACATGGCAATATGGGAGGCATGATATAACAAGTGGTAGGTAGCGTGACATAGCGGTAGAACGAACAACTAGCAAAGCAAAGATAGAAGTGACATCGAGGGTATGGTCATCTTGCCTGAGATCCCGCAAGGAAGAAGAACGAGTGCAAGAAGTAGACGAACCAACGTAGTCGAACGAATCCTGACAACTCTGGAACGAAACCGAAGCTAACGAGAGAAGCAAACTGGAAAGAAGCAAACAACATGGTAAACGCACAAGCATAAACATGGCATGATGCACAACCAAGGATGATGCATGTCCGATTTAAAGATGCATGGCATGGCAAAGTGCAGAAACAAAACTACAAGTTAAGTGGAGCTCAACATGTAACAAGTTGCGTATTGACGAATCACCACATCAATTATTTAGTTCTCTCTCCATTATGTACCCAACAATATTAAATATTGTTAAACATGACAAGAGGTGAAGCATAAGTAAACTACACATTCTAGGCAATTTAAATGAGGCCGGAAATAACAAACAACAATTCCGGTAAATCCTCATGTGCATGTAGAAATTTTAAGCAAACACCAATTTTAAACATTTTAAATGTTGTTATCATGATGCGGATGACATAAGCAAGTTGTATGCAAATTTTAGGAAAGTTGGCATGAGCATGTTATGAAGCATTCTTCATCGTGGAAGAAACGAAAGGGGTGCCATGACAGCGACAACGGAAATGATGCCACAGCAACATCCTGATGATCCGGCAATTCGTGGAAATGTCGGTGCAAAAGACCAAGTGTGCAGAGCATGCAAGAGTTTCTGGGAGTGATCCCGGTAACCGGGTTCCCACGGGTCGACGACATGGCAAAGAGGAGGAACGTGCAAGGAACAATCGCAAAGGTGCAAACACGCGATTCATCTCATACAACATGCATTCGACCATGGGCCATCATCTTGGCGGTTATACCTTCGAAGCGTGCATTCGGGAAGGTTCGGGTTTGATGGAATGTATTTGTTCACGATTCGTCGTGGGAAGTAGCAGTACACGTCTCAGAGAGGAACTTGATGAATCCGAGTAACTTGGGATCGGCGGTATTTGTACACTTGGTTTTTGTATGATGCATGGTGACGGTAGAGGTACAGACGTTTTGAGAGTACTTGTCGGTCCAGTCTTGGTGACAGTAGTTGTACACGGGTCGGTGGTAGTCGAACCTGGCATATTCATGGTCTTCGGTGCTACAGTACTTGGCGGGTCATCATGTAGATGTACTTTTGAGAGGAACTTGGCACGTCCAAAATCTTCGGGGATCATCCTTGGACTTGTGGTGTTAGTCTCCTCAGGTCAACAGATATGTGAAAGGGCCAGAATAATCGGCAGCTTGGGCGGCTCCTCAAGGCCATGGAGACGACAGGCAACAGGAGGCCGCTAGTGGAGGTAGGCTCCCGACGAGGGAGACAAGGCACGGTCAATGCACGCGCGAAGCAGAGGAACTTGGTGATGCAGCTGCGGGACGGCGGGAATGGACTGGACGCGGCCGAAGGTCGGGTATGGACGCTGACATGGCAAGAAGGAGACGATGTCGTGTAGCAGCGAAGGAGCGGGCGCGACAACGGAAGAGGGACGCACGAAGCAGAGGCAAAGGAGGTCAGCGGCGAGGATGATCAGGAGTAGGGGCGAGCGAGGCACATAGCGCGAGGGGCGGGCGGCGCAAGTGGACGAAGGGGATATTGACGAGGCTAGCGGATCCCGATCGGGACGAAGATGGCGGGGGCGAGCGAGGAGAGGCGAAGGACTTGGCGGCAGGTACGAAATAGAGGGAGGCCGGGCATCCACGAGCTCGGGAAGGAGAAGGCGGGTCGGCGAGGTCCTGTTGTGGTGCTACTGCACTTGCTGACGGCGGCGAAGTTCGACGACGATGCGCGGGGTCGCACTGGCATGGGGATGAGCTTTGCTCCAGCAAGGTCCCGTGGCGAGGGATTCCTGGACTAGGCACGTCGGGAGGTGCGAGGTGATCTGGCATGGCCTTGTGCGTGTGAGCGAGTGGAAGTGGTGGCGCGAGGTGAGGAGAGGGAGACGAGTGAGAGGAAGGGGTCGATGAGCAGAGGGGAGATGGGATCGGGCGACCTGGCAGCTAGCGTTTGCAGCGGGGCTGCTAGGCCTTAGAAGGCTGCGGGAATCATTGGGCCAGGGAGGCCTGCCCATCGGAGAGGGTAACGGCCAAAGGCCTGGTCATCCAATTAAAAGAAAGAAAGAAAAAAGGTTTTCCTTTCCCCTTACAGAGAAGAAAAGAGACGCCAAAGGATTTATTTTGGGGGTCTAATAAGTTCAAAATAATCTGAAATTTGGCAAGTGACCTCTCTAGAATATATCAAGGCTCCACAAGAAGATTGGGGCCAAAAAGAGAATAGAGCAAGGATGTGAATATTCAGAAATGAAAGGAACTATAAAATGCAAGTGGGGTTGGTGATTAGTTCCAAATAAATGGTATATTTATTTTAGCTCCCTATATATATTGGGAGATATTTTATAAAGAGAAATCACCATGTGAATTCCCTCGATTTAAATGGATCAAAGATCCATATAATTTATTTAGTTGAGTTTTAAAAGGGGTTGCATGATGACATGATGCAATGCACATGATGCAAAGATGAATGCAACGAACCAAACAAAACACACGATGAAACTCGAAATCCATGGAAGGCAACTGGAGTGCCGGTCTTGGGGCGTCACACCAGTTCATAGCCACTATCGAGGATCTAACTAACATGCTGGGCTACGCCTCCGAAGGCATCGACGGTATGGACGATGACACCGTAAATGAACAAGGCCAAAACCCTCCGTTTACCGGACGATGGACGGCCACCTCCACATACGACGTGTACAAGGTGGCACACCGAACGATAACGGAAAGGAGAATCCGGTTGAGGACAAGCTTGCACAAGCACCTCCAAAACATCGACGTCAGCGGCGCCGCTCAAAATCATGTCACAAAAAAGACAGCAATACCAGCATCGAAGAGAATAACACTCTGGAGAACGCTGAAGACCCTAAAACCCCTGTGGAGCCAACATCCGAACAGGATGATGGGGAGGATGGGCAAGTAAACCCCGACGATCATGTCGGGCACGAGGACTCAGAGGACAGTAATTACCTACTGATCTCTGAAGAGGATGTGGCCTCGGTGACGAAGACTTCATCATGTTAGAGCAACCCCTCGAGCAAGTGCGCTTGAAGCGCCGGCTAATCGCCTCTACGAGAGGTCTGAAAAAGAGGCAGCAACAGCTTCAAGCTGACTAGGACCACCTCAACGATAGATGGACTAACATCCTGGCAGCCGATGACTACGGCCTCGCACTCCCAAAGAGCTACCCGAAGCGCAAGCTACTGCCACAATTTAACGACGAGGCCCCGGAGCCGATACCACCAATGTGCGATGCTGACAGACCGTCGCGTGGCCGGGAAAGAGCGGCAGCTCAATCCAAACACCATCCCGCACCACCTTGCCATAGAGGCAGAGAAACAGCTGCCCCAGGATACACCTATGACCTACAATAGAACCTGGACAATAGAGCCATTTAGACCAGATCAATCTACGGATCAAGGGGGTGTGCTCCAATGTGTGAGATGGCCATCAGACTTGGCGTGATAGACACAACCTCACGCGGGCTTAAAATCGCATATGGCCTCCATCCGAACTACGCCGCGATGTTGCCCGATACAGAGGCGCCGCACATCCCCTATGCTTCACCGATGAAGTAATGGAACATCAGTTCCCAGAAGGGTTTAAACCCATTAAAATCGAATCATATGATGGCACAACAGATCCGGCAGTCTGGATACAAGATTTTCTTCTCCATATTCACATGGCTCTCAGTGACGATCTACATGCCATCAAGTACCTCCCGCTCAAATTAAAGGGACCAGCTCGGCAATGGTTAAACAGCCTCCCAGAGAATTCTATTGGCACCTGGGAAGATCTGGAAGATGCCTTTAGAGACAAATCCCAGGGTACCTATGTATCAGTCACCTAGTTTAGCAACCCGGAGCGTCAGCCCGGAAACAATGGACAAGGTTCATAACTAAAAAGAACCAAATTGTCGACTATCCGGACGCCGAAGCCCTATCGTCCTTTAAACACAGCATCCGGGACGCCACCTGACACCTCGTCCAAGAGAAGACAAAGTCTATGGCAGCCCTTACAGCACCGATGACCCGCTTTTGCACGGGATAGGATAGCTGGTTAGCCCGAAACAACAATGGTACCAGCGACGCAGGTACCTCCAAAACCATAAACGGCAATGGCAGGCCTCGACGCAATAAACACAAGCGTCGAAGCAACAATGATAATACCGAAGTCACAGTGGTCAACGCAGGATTTAGTGGCTCTAAAACCGGTCAACAGAAAAGGCCATTCAAAAAGAATAAAGGCAGTTCATCTAACTTGGACCGAATACTCGATCGACCCTGCTAGATTCATGGCACCCCAAACAAGCCTGCCAACCATACCCACAGAAGCTGTTGGGTCTTCAAACAGGCCGGTAAGCTGAATACCGAACATAAGGAGAAGGGGTCTCCTAGCGAGGAGGATGACGACGAACCTCATCCGACGAATACAGGGGGACAAAAGAAATTTCCCCCTGAAATCAAAATGGTGAATATGATAAACGCTACTCATATTCCCAAACGGGAGCGCAAGCGCGCTCTGAGGTACGTCTACGCGATAGAGTCAATCGCCCCAAAATTCAACCCATGGTCAGCCTGCCTGATCACTTTCGATCACAGAGACCATCAGACTAGTATCTGTCATGGAGGCTCAGCTGCATTGGTCCTCAACCCAATTATAGATGGATTCTACCTTACGCGAGTCCTCGTGGATGGCGGTAGCAGTCTTGACTTTCTCTATTAGGACACGGTCCGTAAAATGGGTATTGATTCATCAAGAATTAAACACACCAAAACTACCTTTAAAGTAGTAATACCTGGAGTCGAGGCCCGTTGCACGGGCTCAATCACATTGGAAGTCGTCTTTGGCTCGCCAGACAACTTCTGAAGCGAAGACTTGATCTTCAACATCGTCCCCTTCCGAAGTGGCTATCATGCGCTGCTCGGACAAACTATGTTCGCTCGCTTCAATGCGATCCCGCACTATGCCTACCTCAAACTCAAGATGCCCGGACCCCGCGGTGTCATAACGGTCAATGGAAACACGAAGTGCTCCCTCTGTACTAAGGAGCACACCACGGCCCTTGCAACGGAAGTCCAGAATGGCCTTATCAAGCCAAATATTACATCGGCAGTCAAGCCCCCGGACGCTGTTAAACGAATCCGGACCACCCTGCAGAGCGATGATCAAGACTGTCAGGAGCTTGATTAGCAGTTCGTCCTCCGTCTCAGCCTCAACCGCATCGCAGCATATGTACCACGCATACATAACTACGCAATGAAGACGAAGGCATATTAAAAATATAATCACAATACGGCTCGACCCTATGTGGACCCCCATATCATTTCTCTTTTCCTTAGTTTTTCTTTTTCAGGTTCCTTAAATCGACGTCAACTTTTGATGGTACCAAGGCACCATTTCCTGTCCCTTTATGAAAAACTGATTGTTGATCCTCTGGAAGGATCACGCACTAAGGAGCAACGCGGCGCAGGCGTGCGGCTGAGTATCTAAAGGATCTTTAAAGATCGCCTCTTCCTCTTTAGGACCCGTACACAGCTTCCCCTGGTATTCGGCATGTGAAATAGCCTCGATGCTTGTCACATCATTTGTAAAAATACATTTTCACGTATCAATCATACTATAATGGAAATAGTCTTTCGCCCAACGTATTCGGCACTGGCTTATTTCCTAATTTGTATTCCTTTTTTTCTCGTCTGATTGCCATGTACACCTTGGTACGACCTAAGTCGCCAGGGGCTCCATTTGGCCATGTACATGTCTTAAAAATAAAATAAGACCGAAACACTTTTATAGTGCAAATTCGGCATCATGAATATATCATTATATGCATCGGCTCCGAATCATGTCTTTAGTCAATAGTTGGGTTTCCCGGCTCCTGTGGTTAGTGCCTTACGTTACTCTTGTTCGGATAAAGAAGTAAAGGGAGTTACTGCGACTGTGTTTCCGGCTCATTCGGATAAACACCTTAGTAGAGAAAGCCGAAAATTGACTATCATGGTGTGTCGAGAGCTGGTCAGCTATTCGGTGACTAACTACATATCTCTTGTGATTTTGCCCGCATTATGCGAAGGACCGGTCTATGCCCGGTTAGGCGTCTACAGCACCCAAGTTCGAATAATCGAGCCACACCAGGGGATGCTCCTATAACCTCATCACCAAAGCCACATAGTCTGATTGCCTGGTTAGCCGCACTGACACCTCCTTCAAGGACCACGCTGGTTGGGTCAAGTGTCTCTAGGTGCCATTCCAAACACCCCCGTACTACCTACGTGGGGGCTGAAGCCGACGACTGGCCATCTCTCAGATACCGTAAATGGTCGCACAGGAGGAAAGGATTTCAAAGTAAAACAAGCAACACATTATACATAAGCCTTGTTTTATAATACAAAGTACGGGCATTACATGTACATTCATTTGAAAAGAGTGTCCTTAGATCACTGGCCCTCTACAATGCGGGAACCCTCCAAGACTTCATCAAAATACTGTTCCGGCATGCGGTGCTCTTTGCCCATGGGTGGTCCTTTGGTGCCAGCTTGACGGCATTCATCTTCGGCCACTGCACCTTGACACAGGCGAAGGCCATCCAGGTACCTTCGATACAGGTTGACCACTTTATGGCATCAATCCGGGGCATGCGCTGACGAGCCACTTCACAAGCCCAAAGTAACTGCGGGGTATGGGTTCGGCTAGCCATAGTCAGACTATAACATCCTTCATGCCCAGTTCGGCCACCCTATGCAGCTCGGTCAACTGCTTCAGCTGACCGCTGAAGAGCACCAGATGCTCTGGTGCAAGGTACTGCGACCAGAACAACTTCTCCGTTGAACTCCCCTGTTTGGCTTGGAAGAACTCCACAGCATCGGCAATACTCCAGGGTAGATCCATAAACGCCCTTGGAGAACTCAAAACGCGGGTCGGTAATATGTACCTCCTCCTTACAAATTTGCTTTGCATGTTAAAGGCCTTACCCGCCGTGATCTGATTTGCTTGTTGGATCTCTCGGCAGGCGCCTTGGGCTTTAACCTGGGTTTCCTTCACGCTTTGGAGGGCCTCAACAAGTTCAGAATCTCGATCCAAAAGCTTGGGCTCTACTGACTCACATTTGCTTATGGCATCCTTGAGCTCTTGCTGGACTTCCTCCACTCATGACTCATGCTTTCGGCGGGCGGCGCGTTCCTCCTTCAACTCCTTCTTGGCCTCGGCCAGCGTGTTCTTGAGGGTCTCGACCTCAGACGCGTCAGCTGTGAGCATGATTATAAAACTCAGCAAGATAACACAACAACAAGTAAATATCATGTCAGATACGAATAGTTATCGCATACCTTGCTTCTCCTCCAACCGTTTGTTCGTGCAGATAAGTTCTTCATCGGCCCGCTTCAGCCACCGCTTCAGTTCGGACACTTCATCGGCATGGGCAGTCGCTGCTAACTTCGAAGCCTGTTTGTTCAAATACACAGGTATGTTAATCTCCTGCAAAGAATATTTGATCCTCTGTTTGGCCTTTCTTAAACTAACCGCCGAACAGAGTCTCAGGGGCGACTGACTATGTAGAGGCACTATTTTTATAGTTAAATCATGTGCATCAAAGCCTTTTGGAAGACTAGTATATGCCTCGTTCAATGCGCTTTTAGCAGACCGAACCTTTTCAAGGACCGTACCCATAAGGCCACGATATTCCTTAACAATGGACGCGCTCTGAAGCGCTTCCTTCAGAGCATCCGGCGCCTCTGGATTGACAGAGGTCGCTGGTGGAGTCAACACACCACCTTGTTTCGAAGGACGCTGCTCGCCTGATTCCGGAGCCGTATCGGCCTCCGAAATGATATTCGGTTGGGGGCCGAATTGGGCATGGCCCCCGTCGCCGGCCTCCATGGGCGTCAGTTCCCCCATGTTTTCGGCAACAGAGGTATTACCCTCTGGCGCCACCTTGACGGCTTCCCACACCTCTCCATGGCCTAGAAAGGCCCCTCGGGACAACACTTTGGTGTTGTCCGTAGCAGTAGGTGGGGACATCGGCGCAGGCGACTCGCTCTCCATCATGTGTGAGCCCAGCGAATTCCCAAAAGATGATGATTGCCAGGGAAGATCACGGTACAGACTACAATACGTGATGCTGTGTGTTAGGATCACAAGGTATAAAGGAGGATGAGGGATTCCTGGATTAGGGGGTCTCCGGACAGCCGGACTATCTCCATTGGCCAGACTGTTAGACTTTGAAGATACAAGATTGAAGACTTCGTCTTGTGTCCGGATGGGACTCTACTTGGCGTGGAAGGCAAGCTAGGCAATACGGATATGGATATCTCCTCCTTTGTAACCGACCTTGTGTAACCCTAACCCTCTCCGGTGTCTATATAAACCGAAGGGTTTTAGTCCGTAGGACAATAACCATAACATACAATCATACCATAGGCTAGCTTCTAGGGTTTAGCCTCTCCGATCTCGTGGTAGATCTACTCTTGTACTACCCATATCATCAATATTAATCAAGCAGGACGTAGGGTTTTGCCTCCATCAAGAGGGCCCGAACCTGGGTAAAACATCGTGTCCCCTCCCTCCTGTTACCATCCGGCCAAGACGCATAGTTCGGGACCCCCTAACCGAGATCCGCCGGTTTTGACACCGACATTGGTGCTTTCATTGAGAGTTCCTCTGTGTCGTCGCCGTTAGGCTTGATGGCTCCTACTGTCAACGGTAGCGATGCGTTCCAGGGTGAGACTTTTCTCCCCGGACAAATCTTCGTATTCGGCGGCTTTGCACTGCAGGCTAATTCGCTTGGCCATCTGGAGCATGTTGAAAGCTACGCCCCTGTCCATCAGGTCAGATTTGGAAGTTTGAACTACATGGCCGACATCCGCGGAGACTTGATCTTCGACGGATTCGAGCCATAGCCGGGCGCGCCGCACTGTCACGATGTGTATGACCTAGCTTTGCCGCTGAACAGTACCCCAGAAGCCGCGCCCGCATCAGCTCCGACCCTCAGCTTGGAGCCAACTGCGCCAATCGAGGACGGATGGCTAGAAACCGCCTCAGGGGCTGCAGTCTCAATGGCGATCGAGCCGAACACCAGCCTAATCCTCCACGAAGCCTGTGACTCCAAGGTGCCGGACTCTTTTCCGGACTCCGAACCGCCCGCGCCCCTGCCAATCGAATCCGATTGGGCGCCTATCATGGAACTCACTGCCGCAGACATCTTTCAGCACTCGCCCCTCGGCGACATTGTAAATTCACTAAGGTCTCTCTCTTTGTCAGGAGAGCCCTGGGCGGATTATGGCAAACAGGATTGGAATGTGGACGATGAAGAAATTCGACGCCCACCCACCCCCACTTCGTAGCCACTGTCGATGATTTAACCGACATGCTTGACTTTGACTCTGAAGACATCGACGGTATGGCCGACGATGAAGGGGACGAACATGAACCAGCGCCTATAGGGCACTGGAAAGCCACCTCATCATACGACATATGCATGGTGGACACACTAAAAGAAGACGACGACGAGGACCGGAAGGACGCTACGAAGTCTTGTCCCCTCGAGAAGCAGTCAAAGCGGCGGCGTAAGCGCCGCCTCAAATCCCGCCTCGGTAGAAACAACGATCATACAGACCCAACGTTAGAGTAGGGTGAGCCATTGCCGGACCACGGCAACACGGAGAATCAAACCGAACAACCCGACTCTGTCAAAGATAATAGTCCAGACGACATCACACCAGACAGACACCCGGAGCAACAGAATGCCCATTAAAGGCTTGTTGCTACCGCAAGGAGTCTAAAAAAGCAGAAGCAAAGGCTCAACGCTGCGCAAGACACACTCCAAATCAGATGGAGCAAAGTACTCAACACAGCAGCGAAGTACGGCGGCAATCGCCCCACCAAGAGCTACCCAAAGCGGAGCTTGCTACCTAAATTCGATGAGGAGGCCTTAGACCTCCCACAACCAAAAATTGAAACAGCCATCTGGCTGGTTAGACGACCTCACGGCCAACATAAAGCGGCAAGCAATGCCGCACATAAGCCAATACGCGGTTTACGTGAGGGCTCACATCAAAAGGGCGACGAAGCTAGATCCATCTATGGACCACGCAAGCGTGCTCCAGCATACGATGCAATATAACAAACATTCGAACATCGTGGTACACCCAGATATAGGGGTGCCGCACACCCCCTATGTTTCACCGATGAGGTGCTGGACCATGAATTTCCAGAGGGATTCAAACCCGTAAACATAGAGGCATACGACGGAACAACAGACCCTGGGGTCTAGATTGAGGACTATATCCTCCATATCCATATGGCTCGGGGAGATGATCTCCACGCCATTAAGTATTTACCCCTCAAACTCAAAGGGCCAGCTCGGCACTGGCTTAAGAGCCTCCCCGAAAACTCCATTGGAAGCTGGGAAGAGCTCGAAGACACCTTTCAGGCAAATTTTCAAGGGACTTATGTCCGACCTCCAGACGCGGATGATTTGAGTCATATAGCTCAACAGCCCGGAGAGTCAGCCCGCAAGCTTTGGAACAGGTTTCTTACTAAAAAGAACCAAATTGTCGACTGTCCGGACGCTGAAGCCTTGGCAGCTTTTAAGCATAGCGTCCGTGACGAATGGCTTTCCAGAGAACTCGGCCAAGAAAAGCCGAGAACAATGGCAGCATTAACAAGCCTCATGACCCGCTTTTGCGCGGGTGAGGATAGCTGGCTAGCCAGATGTAGCACCAGTGACCCCAGAACATCCGAAGTTAGAGATGGAAACGGGAAATCACGGCGCAACAACAATATCAAACGCCGGAATAAAGAAGACAACACGAAGAGCACGACAGTAGACGCCAGATTCAAAAGGTCTCAACCAGGTCAGCAAAAGCCGCCCTCTAAAGGCGCCAGAGACGAACTGTCCAGCCTAAACAAAATTCTGGACCAAATATGCCAGATCCATAGCACCCCTGGTAAACCCGCTAATCATACCCACAGAGAATTTTGGGTCTTCAAGCAGTCCGGCAAGCTCAACGGCGTACACAAAGGGGAGGATACACCAAGCGAAGACGAGGATGAGCCTCTCAAGCAAGACACTGGGGAACAAAAGAAATTTCCACCAGAAGTCAAAACAGTAAACGTGCTACACGTGATCAAGGGGAGAAACAAAACGGTACTCCCAGAAAAATATGCCCAAGGGCCTATCACCGCGGAGTCCTGCCATTGGTCGTCTCAACCGATCACTTTCGACCATCGTGATTACTCAGCAAGTAACCGGTGTGCAGGATGGGCTGCCCTGGTATTAGACCCAATAATTGAAGGATACCACTACACACGAGTCCTGATGGACGGTGGCAGCAGTCTAAACCTGATATACCAGGATACAATCTACGAAATGGGGATAGACCCGACGAAAATTTGCCGTAGCAATACTACCTTTAAAGGAGTAACGCCAGGCCCAGGGGCTCATTGTACGTGCTCCCAGCTACTAAAGGTTATATTCGGCTTCCCCGATAACTTCTGTAGCGAATATTTAACCTTCCACATCGCTCCATTCCAAAGTGGCTACCAAGAACTACTTGGACGGGAAGCTTTCACTCGCTTTAATGCAATACCGCATTACGCTTCCCTCACGCTCAAGATTCCCGGTCCACGTGGCATCATTACAGTGAATGGAAGTATTGAGCGATCTTTGCGCGCTGAAGAGAGTGTGGCTGCCTTGGCAGCCGCACACTAAAAATGACCTCACCAACTAAAGCATTTAACAGGTCGTCAAGACCTCGGACACGGTTAGACGAGTCTGGCGCAGCTATATGTAATTCATACCGGATCGATGGTCACACCCCTATTACAAATACAAGGGGCTCAACGCACGCAGACAAGTGGCAGTTTTTACTCATCTTAAATTATACATGGTTTTTCTAAAAAAACTATCTTTTTGCACGACAACTTTTTCACCTAAGTTCCTCTCTTTTACAGATGATCATCGTGCTACACCCATCCAGGATACGGCACAACGGAGACACAGGCGCAGACATGAAGCAGGGACCCGCTCCAAGGATTCTTTTTAGATTAAGACCCTGCGTAAACCTTTTTTACTATCTCTTGTTGATACACATCCACCGAATTCTCAGCACAATTGAGAAGGATGCTGACGTCTTGTGGCCACGTCAAAATAATGCACGTACCTGGACACAAGGGGCTTCTCACAAAGGGCACTATTTAGGCCCGGTTTATACCATAAAGACCGAATACCTTAGGGAGTGTTCGGCGTCGCGAGTTTGGCCTTATATGCATCAGCTCCGAATCATTGTCTTTGGTCAAATGTTGGGTTTGCCCGGCTCCTGTGTTTTGGTGCCTTATGTTCCGCTTTACCGGCTAAGGCAGCACCAGGAGAACTACTGCGATTGTGCCCTGGTTCATCCGGACGAGCACCTCAGTAGAGAAAGCCGAAAACTGACTGTCATGATATAGCGTGAGACTGGTCAACCACTCGATGACCTATAGGGATGTTAGAATTCCTCCGCCTTAACGAAGGGCCGTTTCCCGGCCAGGTATGTACGCACCCCGAGATCGGGAAAGTGCGGAGCCACCAGGGGCTATCTAGTAGCCCCACCGTGAAACTCCTATGGCTAAGTGAAAGTGTTAAAGCATTATAGTCAGGTTGCCTCGTTCGCTGCGCTATCACCTTCTTAATAGGACCAAGACGTTGGGTTAAGTGTGAACACGCGTTTTGTGTGAGCACCCCCGCATTATATGCGTGGGGGCTGAAGCCGACGAGTGCAATCTTTCAGGTTATACACACGTATACATAAACGGCCGCACAGGAGGCATCATATTACTTTCGGGCGAAAGTATAAACACAGCCTTATAAAATTTCATAAAAACATTGTGTTTACAATGGGAATACATGTCACTCAAACATAATATTCTTCGAGCACTGGGCCTCTATCAAACGAGCACCCTCGATAACCTCCTCGAAATAGTGCTCGGCAGCCACTCGGCCTATGGCCGAACCCTGAGCCGCAACAACAGTAGCGTCCATCTCTGCCTAGTATGCTTTAACATGGGCAAGGGCCATCTGCGAGCCTTCTATGCACGCCGACCTCTTCATCGCATTAATGTGCGGCACCGCACCAATGACTTGTTGCACTAAGCTGAAATAGTTGTTCGGCTTTGGCTTCTCCGGCCATACCTGATCCACGACAGACCCCTTGGCGAGTCCGGAAAACCTATTTAGTTCGGCCCATTCGGCTAGCTGATTAGTCAAAGAAAGTGGACGCTCTGGAACGTTGAATTGCGACCAGAACAGCTTGTCCACCCCACGATCTGTTTGACCTTGGAAGTATATGGCTGCATCAGCAGCGCTCGCCGCCAAGTCCATATATGCATCTGCCGAACTTCACAGCCGATCCAGAGGGGCATACCATGGATCTCCGAACTTCCTCCATAGCATGAAGGGCTTCCCAGCCGAAATATCCCCGGCTTCCCGCAGCTCCTCCTTCTTCGCTCTCGTAGTAGAGCGGGTGTCTTTGTCCGCCATCGTGGCCTTCTCAAGGTCCGTTGCCTTTGCTCGGTTTTCTTTTTCAAAATCCGGCAACAGTCGGCAGTGTATTTTAATTCTACGGCCATCTTGGCCATCTTCTCTTTGCTCTCGCAATGTGCGGCCTTCTCGGCTTTCAACTCTTCGGCTGCCTTCAAAGCAGCCACATAACCAATCCTCGCTTGTTCCTTGGCTTGGGCGAGCTCCGCCCGAAGGGTCTCCACGGTGGCAGCTCCGTCTGCAGTCACAACATATTAAAGATACTGGCATCATGCTGCTTGTATTGTGTGACATTCACCAGAAAGCATTACTTACCCTGTGATTCGTCAAGCCTCTTGTTAACAAGCTCGATGTCGGCGTCTGCCGCATCCAGTTGCCGTTTTAATTCGGCAAACTCACTAGTCCAGCTAGCCACCGAAGCTTCCACCACCTGCACATAAAGGCAGTCTGGTTATTGCCTGGGACTATGATCCTCTGTTCGCCGCCGTTCTCGAAGACAAACAGAGTCTCAGGGGCTACTATCTACACAGGGCACACCTAACATGCGTGATACTATCACATATTATCTCACGTACCTCAAAGCCTGTTAGTAGACTCATAATGGCTTCATGTAATCCACGTTCGGCGGATGAAATTCTTTCCATCACCATACCCATCAGCATACGATGTTCTTCTGAGATGGCCGCTCGCCCCAATAGCTCCCTTAGAATGTCCGACCGCATACCAGACGGTGCCGGACTCCTTTGTTCGCTCTCCTCGAAAGCCGGACGCTCGGGACTTCGGGGGTCTATGGCATTATCTTCTGACCTCACCGGATCTAGAGAGGCCCACCGTGACGACACTTCGAGGTCGCCCGCTTCTTGAGCGGAGGAGTCCAGGGGAGGCATTTCACTCTCCATCATCTCCGGAAGAAGATCCCCCGAAGACGAGCTCAGCTGAGAAGGGCTAAGACCCGAACTGCAAGATATATGCGGCGGTTATTCTCTCAGAAGAAAGATAGTATATCTTCACTATTAAAGTATTTTTTGGATCACTTATGACTCGTTGGAGGGGTAATCCCCCCGCGGACTTTGTGCGGCAAAAGCACCCCCCGAGGTAGGACCCTCTGTGGGAGGCTTCTTCTCCCGTTTGGAGGCCTCGGCTTCCGGATCCTCGGAAGCAGTCCTTTTCCTCCCCCGGTTATCCTCCTTCATAGAGGCGCTCATTCCCTTGGTTGGAACTGGCAGCGACAGTTGCCCGCGTCCGCCCGTATTATCCCCCCCTGTATCTTCCCTCGAGGGCTTCGGGCAAGGTGCGAGCTCGAGCATCTTTTCCAATAACGGATTTCCAAACCCTCAGGGAGTGGGGCCAAACAACGAATCATCTTCGCCTTTGTTAGCCAGTCCTGGTCAAAGAGCAAACTCTCAGAAATAACTTCATGATGAATAAAAGACAGTGTGTTCGGCTAGAGGATTTCTTGTTCGGCGGCGCGGTTACTGCTCAGGCCCACGTCCTTGGTAGTATCCGGACACTCTATTTGATGTCCGACGAATGACTTGTACATCTCCTCGTGCGTCAGGCCAAGGAAACTTTGAATGGAACGTGGCCCTTCCGGGTTGAACTCCCACAAGCGAAGGGGCTGGCGTTTGCAAGGCTGGACTTGACGAACCAGCATAACATGCATTACCACAACCAAATTAAAATCGCCCTCGAAGAGATCTTGAATGCGGCTTTGCAGTATAGGCACGTCCTTGGATGGACCCCATCTCAGGCCTCTGCTGATCCATGACATCAGTTGTGGTGGGGGCCCGGGCGGAAGGCGGGGGCAGTCGCCCACTTGGCACTTCTGGGAGCCATGACGTAAAACCACTCCCGTTGCCATAATTCGGACACCTCTGGAAAGGAACCTTTCGGCCATGGAGCTCCTGCCATCTTGCTTATTGATGCGCCTCCGCACGCTGCATGCTGCCCCTCGATCATCTTTGGCTTCACTTCAAAGGTCTTGAGCCACAGGCCGAAGTGGGGGGTAATGCGGAGGAAGGCCTCACACACGACAATAAATGTCGAGATGTGGAGAAAGGAGTCCGGGGCTAGATCATAGAAATCTAGCCCGTAGTAGAACATCAAACCCCTGACGAAGGGATCCAGAGTGAGGCCTAGGCCTCGGGGGAAGTGGGAGACGAACACAATGGCATCACGAGGTTCTGTAACATAGAACTACTCTTGTTGCTACTCCTTCACGGTCTCTATAAAGGTCCCCTTGGGCCATATGACGTTAGGGAGCTTGCTCACCATGGCGCCACCGCACTCTGCCTGTTGACACTCGACCACCTTCGGCTTCACATTGAATACCTTGATCCATTGGCCAAACTGGGGGGGGGTGCGGAGGAACGCCTCACACACGGCGATGAACACCGAGATGGAAATCTTGCCCATAATCGTACATGAGTCTGCGGACGAAAGGGTGGAGAAGAAACCCTAGCCCGCGAAGGATGTGGGGAATGAATACTACCTCTCATTGGGCTCTGGTGTCGGAATGATCTGCTTTTTGGCAGGGAGCTGATGGGAGATTTCCTTGGCTAAATACCCCGCCTTCCAGAGTTATTTGATGTGCTCCTCCATGACGGAGGAGGCCATACACTTGCCTTGTGCTCCAGATTCGGACATGGTTGGAGTGTTTGTTGGGGACAGAAAGGCTTGAAGCTTGGGCGCTGGAGCTCGAGAGCAGATGGGGTGAGGAGGGAGAAGGCGTGGGGTAAAAAGGTTGATCCTTGTCTCCTTATAAAGGCAGCGAATATCAAGCGTCCCCCCCAGGAGTCTTGCGAGTGTCATGGTTGGGTTACCCAAATCCATATTGATGATAATCTCGTAATAAGAGGACGTGATCTCTACTTTGACAAGATGTGTCAATGAATACCACGTCTCGAAACACGAAACGCGAAGTTGGAAAACAGTTCGAAATAATAATATGGCCGGAACACAATACCTCGCCGAAAAAGCTGTCAGAAGACATAATCTATTTTTGTTTAAAGTGTTTTGCCCATGTGGCCTAGGGTTGCCACTATTGTACAGAGCCGGATATAGTACTTTTGATCAACTACTTTGGAGTATTCGAAGGAGGAACCCGCCTTGGAATTCCGAAGACAATCTGCGCGCCGGACACATCGTCATTGAAGCCTGGTTCAAGGGCTACTGAGGGAGTCTTGGATTAGGGGGTCCCTAGGCATCCAGGCTACGTGACGTGGGCCGAACTGGTAGCAATTGCCACATTTTATGATTAGGAAATCTGGCAAATGGACGTCAAAACTGCATTCCTTAATGGATATCGTAGAGAAGAGTTGTATATGATGCAACTAGAAGGTTTAGTCAATCCTAATGGTGCTGACAAAGTATGGAAGCTCCAGTGATCCATCTATGGACTGGTACAAACATCTCAGAGTTGGAATATATGCTTTGATGAGGTGATCAAAGCATATGGTTTTATGCAGACTTACGATGAAGCTTGTATTTACACGAAAGTGAGTGGGAGCTGGGTAGCATTTCTGTTATTATATGTGGTTGACATATTGTTGATCGGAAATGATATAGAATTTCTAGATAGCATAAAAGGATACTTGAATAACAAATTCTCAATGAAAGACCTCGGTGAAGCTACTTATATATTGGGCATCAAGATCTATAGGGATAGATCGAGACACTTAAAAGGACTTTCACAAAGCACATACCTTGATAACGTTTTGAATAAGTTCAAAATGGATCAGTCAAAGAAAGGGTTCTTGCTTGTGTTACAAGGTATGAAGTTGAGTAAGACTCAAAACCCGACCACGATAGAATATATTTAAAGATAATGAAAGTCATTCCCTATGCCTCAGTCATAGGTTCTATAAAGTATGCCATGCTGTGTACCAGACCTATTGTGTGCCTTACCATGAGTTTGGCAAGGGGGTACAATACTGCACTACTAGGGAAAAGCCTAGCAGTAGCGAGGGTTTTGGGCCTCTCAGTAGCGCGGGTGCTGGCACTACTAATAAGGCGCAACAACTAACGTATAGCAGTAGTGCCTGTTGGGAAAGGGCGCTACTGATATTATCTGCAGCACTGTTTGCTGGGACGCGCTACTGGTAAGGAGGCGCTACTGCTAAATTTCCCCCCTCGCTACCACTAGTTTATTTATTAGTTTTTTTCCTGCATATTTGTTTTGTATTTGTTTTGTATTTGAATAGGCTTTATGCAATAATCTTTAGCATATCATACACATACAAATGTAATCATAGCATATACATACAATTAGTCTCATCAAATCATGTCATCATCATAATCATCATCCAACACAAAGTGTTCTCTTGTCATCATCTCGAAAATAGCGATACAAGTCTTGATTACTTGCAAATACATCGTCATCCATCTAAACAATGATATACATGAGAAGAGCTATCACTTTGAGAACATGAGTTCGTATCCCTCTCTCGCATTAGCGTGAACCTAAACTAACTACTGCCTGTCGCTCGGAAACCGGAAACCGGTACACCTGGGCGGCCTGACACTCCGGCCACTTGTCGTATATATACTCCTGGCATAGCACTTCTTCGCCATCTATGATCTATGCACCTGCATCATCACATGAGTCGATCATATGCAACATATATAGTTGAGCAACAGAAAGAGACAGCCTTGGCAAAAATAGAAACAACATATCATAAGCATAAATAGCAAAGTTCATTGTACCCCCAAATGACCTAACTAGAGTGATTTTCGCTAGTAGAGTAGGAGGACGGTTTAATTACATCACAAATAAAGTTTCACCATGCATAACTCAAAGTTTTGTCGTACAAAAAGTATGGACTAAACGGACACATTGTCATATATCGACAATCACTCCAACTTGTCGTTCCATCCATCCAAGTCAGGGAGATAGTCCCCGAGCCTAGTGAAAGGCTTCAGGTCGAGATGCTGAGAGGCTATCCATGTTCGGACATCTTCCTGTGACATTTGTCCTTCTCCGTAGAACATCCCTGTTTTTCCGATGACCTCCTTCATGATGATTTGGGCAAGTTCGTGTTGGATGTTATAGAACTCAGCTCAAAGTCGATGATCCTCGATATCTCCTATGTCCTTTGCCCATTGCAGAATATGGGCATCGCCAGAAGAAGGTGCCATGCGAAGGTTCTGGTGATCCCGTATGTACTCCAGCACGTGGTGTAGGACATAGAATCCATCATTAAGAGAATCATTCAGTTGCTGGATGCAACAGAAGTCGGTCTTATGGCCGAAGGCGACCCTACCGCCCCTTATCTTCCTGTCCCTGACCTCTCCACCCATTGATTGGTAGTAATACATAGCATTGTCGAGAACATCCTTGATGTATGTGTAATCCTTTTTGTGAATGTTCTTCGACGAGTCCAAGTAAAGAGCGTGGGAGAATCGGGGGTAGATGATGATGAGGGCGTCGCGCCCGCCGCTGCGTAAAATAAGTCCTCAAATTAATTAGCCTCCACCGTGCAAATGAATGATTGAAATTGAAGGATGAAGGATAATAGCGCGGATGAATTACACGGGATGATAAGGCACGAGAATCACCCCCTTGTCCTTATTAGCGAGCATGAAACTGACGATGTAATCCCTCGCGTATTCATGGTGATTGGCGCTGACTCCCAAGAAGCCCTCGTGCATGTAGTACAGGTCAACGACACAGATATGAGATATCTGCTCAACCCAGATGATGTAGTTCATGTGCAAGGCATAAAGGCGGACAAACGTAAAATCCAGCTTCTTCACGTGAAACATGTCGAATATGTAATCGAATTGGAGGAAGAACTTATCCGCGGGGAAGCTGTCGACGTACGACATTTGCCGTAGAACGTTAACCACGTAGAGTGGGTATCCTGGATCTTTCGAGGCAATGAGGTCTTTCTCTACCCGCAGCACATCGTCATGAAGTCTCTTTAGATCGCCGAATCTGGACCGTAGCGCTGTTGCAGGTAGGACCGGGGATATGCCATTTATCCCCATCGGGGATATCTATACGGTCCTGAAGCCGAGGCTGCTGGATCATAGAAACAACTTTTTTGCCTTTCCTCGCTCTCTTCCTAAACTTCTTTACTACCGGAAGGTCGTCCATAATATGTTGAGAAGGCAATTCAGGCACCGACTCATGACGCTCAAACCTTGAGGAGGCGCCAGTATAGACATACTGTTCAGCAGCGCCATCGTCGTCCTCATCCTCATCCATGGCGACGTCATCAATGACTAATGGAGCCTCCTCCTTACCCCGTCCGCTATCATCCAACCCAACACCCGAAGCTAATTGGGTAGGTGGGGTGTTGATGTTCATACCTTGCTGAGGCTGCATGCTCGTGGGTGTGCTCCCGGCCGCCTCCAGACGAAGCAGACTCTTTGGCCACAACAGGACCCACCCAGCATTGCAATAATCACCAAGCCGCCGTGGTGTCTCGTCGTCATTCCCCAGTAGTACTGGAGGAGGCAAATTCTCGTGGCCCGGTTTGACACTGGCCACGGAAACCTTCAAGACGTTCGGGGGGGTCGGCCGGCTGTGGAACAATGGTTTCTTCGGCTCCATTATCGTCGCCTTCCCCACGTCCACCTTCTGGTCGCCGATGGTGTACAATATGGTGCACGGGGTTTCGTCGGCCTGCAAAGAAAAGTCTGCGACGTGAGACATCTGAAAGGCAACGAAAACGGGAGATTATACATTTATATTGAAGGGGGCCGGTGTGACAGATACCGTGAGGGCGTCGAGCTCAGCCAAAGACGAAGCACCGCCTAGCATGTCCGGTGCGGGAGCCGGTGCGGGAGCAGGTGCAGCTGCAGGTGCTAGTGCAACGCTAGTCGAGTTGCTCCCCGCCAAGAAGTCAGCAAGGGGAAAGTCCGCTGCATTTTTTCTGTATTTTGCCTGGTCCAATTGAAAATGGCCGGAACCAAGGTAGTAGAAATATCTACAGCCACTTGTTTTGCGGTAGCTACCGTTGTTGCGACCGTCTGAGTTGATTTCTTCTCAACTGCAATCTCAACCCTCTTGTCGATGTTTTCTTCATTTAACCTCTGTCTTTCCTTTCTCTCCTCCGTGGTCTCACAGTAGTACTTCTTCCATGTGGCGCCGTCTCCGACACCGTGCACGCGTCCATACAACGGTCGAGTATCCACCACTTATCGTTTCAATATGTTTAACGCCTGGTTCAATGGAGTGTCCCGCTTGGGCCTCGCCAATGCCTCAGACGGCGAGTCGCTTTCGGCCGCAATCTTGTGCAGCTCTCTCTGCAAAAGGCACAATGATCGTTTACAAATATGACTAACGTGTGCAGTCGAATTGATCACAAACTAAAATCACCAGCCGTCTTATGAACTCCGTAATGACCGGTGTTGTCTCGTAAACCTTTTTCATTGGGTCCCAACGGTGCCGGGCCCTGAGGACGTCATGCTCCTGCTGGACGGTGAACTCCGCCAAGGGGTCTGCGATGCCCAGACTCACGGCTTCCGCGTCCTCCTTGGCCCATTTGGACCTCTTTCCACCGTAACCACGGCTTCCGAGGTGGTGGCTCCCAAAGTTCCTCTCTTGAAGCCCCTTCATGTACTTAGACTTTTTTTTGGCATCTTTGGCCTTGCAAGCCTCCTTGAATATTTGAAACTGCTCTTCCGTGAATGTCGGATTATCCTTTACAATCTCGGAGTAGGGTTCCTTCTTGTCGATCATCCTTGCTTGCACTCAATTTTTCCTGGCGGCCAACGAGTCGCTAAACTTGGTCATGGCATGTTTGTTTATCTTCTTCATTGTCGGGTTCTCATCTGGATCTTTATAATCATTCTCATTTTGTCCCGGGAACAAGAATATCTGGTGAAACTTCTTTAGGAGGGAGCTCCTCATATTTTCTATCTTCTGTAGTTTCTCATCGTTGATGGTGGCGGTTATCCATACGATGCAGCCTATTTGATTGCCGTAGCATCGACGCGCTTCCTCGGGCGCCGTTGGCTCAAAATTGTCGTCGTCCACCTTCGTGACCACCACTCTAGTAGTCCTGAGTTTGTTAGGAACCCGTTCCCTCTTTGCTTTCGGTTCTACACCGGCTCCGCTCCCCGAGGCAGCGCCGGTCTTAGTCTCAGCACCGGTCTCGATGCCGGTCTGAGTCTGAGCACCGGTCTCAGTCTCAGCACCGGTCTGCGTGTCGGTCTCAGTCCCCGATGCCACCAGTGGGCCCAGCAATAACATCGGTTGATCGTCGGTAAGGCTAAAAAATTTGTCTGCCGCCCGGTAGGCGTCGTCGCAATCACCAGAACCCTGTCCTTCATCGTTGCTAGCCATGTTTCCTATGATTAAATCTAGTCAATTAATTCTAGACCTAATAAAATGCATAATGACATAAAAAAGGCCTATTGTTTTGCAGGAATGTTGACTCCTTCCTGGTGCGGCAAATCACGGGCACTCGATATGTCCTAGTTTGTAGCACAAGTCATGCCGAAATTCACGGAAAATTTCGGCTTGACCTTTGCTAAAAAGTGGACAAATCGAGAACCTGAAATTTGCTGGAAAAGAAATGAATCAACATTCCGGCAAAACATAGGCCACTAAGCATCATTCCCTGAAAACAGTGTCCAAATATACACGAGCAACCACATGTCCAAATTTCGCAAGCTAATTCAAAAACAAAGTGTAGAAGAAAATTCATTTAACTACTAATAGAACTAAATTCAGTTAACTTTAGTGCTCTATAATGATGAAACGAAAAAAATTCAGTTAACTACTAATTTCATTCATTTAGGTTATTCATTTAACATCACCTAATTAACCTACTGTACCACTAGTACTAGCAGCACTACTAACCTAATTAACCTAGCAAAACTCTAGTGCCCTAACTGAAAAACATCTAATTAACATCTACTAGTACCACTATTTCCCTAAGCTAATTAACATCTACTAGTATCACTGTATACTATACAAGCAGCATCTACTCTAATTAAACCCTACTGCCCTAACTAACTTTTGCTCTACTAATTTTGCTCTACTAATTTTTTCTCTAAAATGCAGAGAGAGATGAGTGGGGGGAGGGGTGGGGGACTTACAGAGAGGGGAGAGAGGGCGGACTCAGGCACGGGCAATGGCTGTCCTGGGCGGGCTCGGGCGGCGGTGAGGTGGAGGGCGCCGACGGTGACGTCGAGGGCGGCCTCGGGCGGCGGCGGTGAGGCTGAGGGCGGCCTCGGGCGGTGGTGGTGAGGATGACGGCGGCCTCGGGGGGAGACGGTGAGGTTGCGGGCATCCATGCCGGTAGGAGACGGCGACGAAGTGGACGACGGTGATTTGGGGAGACGGCGACGAGGGCGAGGGATTTGGGGAAGAAGTGGTGACCGGGGCGCGGGGGGAAACCGTTGTTTAAGTGAAGCGTAACGGTAGCGAGTTTCCGGAAACGCGCTATAGCTATGTTAGCTATAGCGCGTTTACTGAAACCCGCTACTCCTATTCCTTTCACCTTTTTTCCTTTTTTCTTTTATTTTTCTTTAAAAAATTTTTTCCTTTCTCCTTTTTCTATTTCTTTCATTTTCATTAATTTTCTACTTGTTTTTCACTTTATTTTATTTCCGTTAGCAGCAGCGCCTTACACGTAAGCGCGCTACAGCTAAGGAGCGTAGCATTAGGGCTGGGCCAGTATACACGCTACTGCTAGGTTGGGCTAGCCATGTGCGCCCAGTTCAAACATAGCAGCAGCGCTTTTCGCCAGTACGCGCTACTGCAAAAGTCATAGCTGTAGCGTGGTTTATTTACGCGTGCTGCAACTAATTAGCAGTAGCGTTTGATTTTGTACAGCGCTACTGGTAACATTCTGGGTATAAGGTTTTCCCTAGTAGTGGTGATCCAAGAGTAGATCACTAGGCAGCGGTCAAATTATCCTTAGGTACCTAAAGAGGACCAAGGAAATGTTTCTCGGTTATAGAGGTGATAAGGAGTTCGTCATCAAGAGTTGCATTGATCCAAGTTTTGACACCGATCTGGATGACTCCGAGTCTTGTTTTGGATACATATTGAAAGTGGGAGCAATTAGATAGAGTAGCTCCATCCAGAGAATTGTAGACATAGAAATTTGCAAAATTCATACAGATCTGAATGTGGCAGATCCATTGACTAAATCTCTCTCACAAGCAAAACATGATCAAACCTTAGTACTATTTGGGTATTAAACACATCGAGATGTGAACTAGATTAGTGACTATAGTAAACTCTTTGGGTGTTGGTCACATGGCGATGTGAACTATGAGTCTTAAATCACATGGTGATGTGAACTAGATTATTGACTCTAGTGCAAGTGGGAGACTTAAGAAAATATGCCCTAGAGACAATAATAAAGTTGTTATTTATATTTCCTTATATCATGATAAGTGTTTATTATTCATGCTAAAACTGTATTAACCGGAAACTTGATACATGTGTGGATACATAGACAAAACACAGTGTCCCTAGTGAGCCTCTACTAGACTAGCTCGTTAATCAAAGATGGTTAAGTTTCCTAACCATAGACATGTGTTGTCATTTGATGAATGAGATCACATCATTAGGAGAATGATGTGATGGAGACCCACCCATTATCTTGGCATATTGATCATTCAGTTTTATTGCTATTGCTTTCTTCATGTCAAATACATATTCCTTCGACTATGAGATTATGCAACTCCCGGATACCGGAGGAATGCCTTGTGTGCTATCAAATGTCACAACGTAACTGGGTGATTATAAAGATGCTATACAGGTATCTCCAAAGGTGTTTGTTGGGTTGTCATAGATTAAGATTAGGATTTGTCACTCCTAGTATGGGAGAGGTATCTCTGGGCCCTCTCGATAATAAACGTCATAAGAAGCCTTGCAAGCAATGTAACTAATAAGTTAATTGAGGTATGATGTACTACGGAACGGGTAAGTAGTCTTGCCGGTAACAAGGTTGAACTAGGTATGAGGATACCGACGATCGAATCTTGGGCAAGTAACATACCGATGACAAAGGGAATAACGTATGTTGTCATTACGGTACGACCGATAAAGATCTTCATAGAATATGTGGGAACCAATATGAGCATCTAGGTTCTGCTGTTGGTTATTTACGAGAGAGGTGTCTCGGTCATGTCTACATTGTTCTCAAACCTGTAGGGTCCGCACGCTTAACGTTCTATGACGATTTCGTATTATATGAGTTATGTGATTTGGTGTCCGAATGTTGTTCAAAGTCTAGGATGAGATGACGGACATGACGAGGAGTCTCGAAATGGTCGAGAGGTAAAGATTCATATATTGGACGATGATATTCGTATACCAGAAGTGTTTCGGGGGTACTTGGTAAATACCAGGTCACCGGAAGGGGTTCCGGACATCCGCCGGCAACTACATGGGCCTAATGGGACAAAAAGGGGACATACCATCCCCTAAGGGGCTGGTACGCCCCATGTAGGCTTAAATAAGGGGGAAGGCAAGAGGGGAAGAGAGAAAGGAAGGGGAGCAATTCGGCCTCCCCCTTCCTTCGCTCCTCCCTCCTCCTTCCTTCCCCCTCCGGATGAATTTGGAAGGGGGGATGCCGAATTGGGAGGCACCCAAGTTGGATTCCTCCTACTTGGGGCGCCCCCTTGGCTTCCTCTCCTCCCCTCCAACCTAGAACACACAACAACATCTGTTAGCCGTGTGCAGTGCCTCCCTCCACAGGTTACACCTCCGGTCATATCTTCGTAGTGCTTAGGCGAAGCCCTGCGTGGATCACTTCATGATCACCGTCACCATGCCATCATGCTGATGAAACTCTCCCTCGACACTTTACTGGATCAAGAGTTCGAGGGACGTCATCAAGCTGAATGTGTGCAGAACTCGGAGGTGTCTTACGTTCGATGCTTAATCGACCGGAGCGAGAAGAAGTTCGACTACATCAACCGCGTTTTCAAACGCTTTTGCTTTTGGTCTACGAGGGTACGTGGACACACTCTCCCCTCTTGTTGCTATGCATCTCCTAGATATATCTTGCGTGAGTGTAGGAATTTTTTTGAAATTGCATGCTACGTCTCCCGACAACAATGCTCTAATAGTGATGATCATCACACTTTTACTTACTTACAACTCAAGAATTACAATTCGATACTTGAAAAACGGCAATGCACGCTCAACAAACCTTTAAATGAACTTGTTCAAAGTCACAACACACCCGGCAAGATGCCTCACTTCCTTGATGGTCTTTGTGCCTCGATTTGCTCGATGGCCTTAATCTTGTCCGGGTGTTCTTCAATCCCACGCTGTGATAAAACTAATCGATGGATCTTGTATAACACCCTCGATGCGACTATATCTCCCACGTGTCGAGGCACGACTTAGAGGCATAATTGCATTGAAGGCATATGTCGCAAGTTAGGCAATCTTCACAACATCCCATGTAATATAAATAATAAAGGGGAGATAACAATAGTTGGCTTACACTCGCCACGTCAATCAAGTACATAAATAACATTACATCATCCAAACACTCATGGCCCGACTATGGCGCCAAAATAAAAGATAACCCAACATGCGACACGGTCCCAATCACCCCCAACTGGGCACCACTACTGATCATTGGGAAAGGAAACATAGTATCGTTGAGAGTCTTCGTCGAACTCCCACTTGAGCTCATATGCGTCTTATGGAGCGGAATCATCGGGCCCTGCATCTGGTGTAATAGTAATCTGTGAGCCACAGGGACTCAGCAATCTCGCACCCTTGCGATCAAGACTATTTAAGCTTATAGGTAAGGCAAGGTAATTATATGTGGAGCTGCGGCAAGCGACTAGCAAGTATGGTGGCTAACTTATTCGCAAAAGAGAGTGAGAAGAGAAGGCCAAGCACGAGCGAGAAACTAGAGAATAGCCTGCGCAAACATTACTCCAACACCATGTCCACTTCCCGTACTCCGCCGAGAAGAGGCCATCACGGTAACACACTCAGTTGATTCATTTTAATTAAATTAAGGTTCAAGTTATCTACAACCGGACATTAACAAATTCCCATATGCCCATAACCGCGGGCACGGCTTTCAAAAGTTCAAATCCCTGCAGGGAGTCCCAACTTAGCCCATGACAAGCTCTCACGGTCAACGAAGGAATAGACCTCCTCCCAAGACGTTCCGATCAGACTCGGTATCTCGGTAACTCAAGACACTTCGACAGGTTAAAACAAGACCAGCAACACCGCCCGAATGTGCCGACAAATCCCGATAGGAGCTGCACATATCTCTTTCTCAGGGCACACTCAGATGAGCGCTCCATACAACTAAAACCAAACCTCGAGTTTCCGCGAGGGGGCGCTGCACAGGACTCTAGTTTGGACCAACACTCACAGGAGCACTGGCCTGGGGGGGTTTAAAATAAGATGACCCGCGGGCTCCGGAAACCCGAGGGAAAAAGAGGCTAGGTGGCAAATGGTAATACCAAGGTTGGGCATTGCTGGAAAAGCTTTAATCAAGGCGAACTATCAAGGGGTTCCCATTATAACCCAACCGTGTAAGGAACGCAAAATCCGGGAACATAACACCGATATGACGGAAACTAGGGCGGCAAGAGTGGAACAAAACACTAGGCGAGAGGCAGAGCCTTCCACCCTTTACTAAGTATATAGATGCATTAAGATAACATAGAAATATAATGATATCCCAACAAGTAAATAAAAGATGTTCCAACAAGGAACGGCTTCCAAACTTCACCTGCAACTAGCAACGCTATAAGAGGGGCTGAGCAAAGCGGTAACATAGCCAATCAACGGTTTGCTAGGACATGGTGGGTTAGAGGTTTGACATGGCAATTTGGGAGGCTTTCAAGCAAGTGGTAGGCATCGTAGCAATGGCATAGCAAAAGAGCGAGCAAACTAGCATAGCAAAGATAGTAGTGATTTCGAGGGTATGATCATCTTGCTTGCACAGTTGTCAGAGTTGACTGGATCCTCGAAAGTAAACTCAACGGGCTCCTCGTTAGTGAACTCGTCTCCCGGCTCTACCCAAACAAGACAAACAAGCAACAAGGATACAATCAACCACGTGCAAGACCAAGCAATATGATGCAATGATGATATGCTATGCGGGATGCGATGCGGGATGCAAAATGCAAGATATGACAGGAAATGCAGGAACCTGGCCTCAACTTGGAAAACCAAGTGTGCCACTGGAAAGATGAGATGAAATCGCTTGAGAACTATATAAAGAACGCCGGAATCGGAGTTACGGTTTGGAAATGGCAAGCGATTCAAATATGGCACCGGTCTGCGATTTACAGCAAGTAGGCATCTAAATGCAATGAGACGAACATGCTACAGCACCCAAACATGACAACAAAATACATGGCAGGGATGCATACAAGATGCTTAACAAAAGTCTAGCACTGAGCTATGGCCAATTCATCCATTAACAGGTTCAAACAAGCATGGCAAAAATGCATATGGCAAACAGATCTCAGACTTAGTGAAATTAACACTTGTCTGGAATTTCAGATCAGGTAGCCCTCTTCGGAGCAACAAAACCACATGCTACAGGACCTGAACATGGCAAAGTAAAGCATGGCATGGAGCTACTCAAAGAGCTTAACAAAAGTCCCTTAGTGACCTTGAGCCAAAAGGGATCAGAAAATACCATTGAAAGCATGTGAACATAGCAAAAACATAATCAGTTTTCAGACAGTGAAAACTGGAGCAAGCTGAAATATAACTCAAGTAGGCATGTTTACGAGCTCGAGGCACTCACTACGGTGCAAGTCATGGCAAGACAAGCATACACCCATCAAGAAGGCACAAAAAGAAAGCTATAAATGGCATGAACAAAAGCATAGCATGCACGGATCAGCTACAACATCACCGGCAAAATTGCAAACAAGTTGACAATCTGCCCAGATTAACAAAGTCGCAAAAGTAGAGCTCGAATGACTCAAGCTAGGGTGCTCCATAATTTCAAACAAAGACATGGATGGATAGAGCACTACAAGGTTAATAAAACATCCTTACTGATCATCCTCAAAAGAGACATAGATCACTAGGAAACAATATGAACATATGGCATCATGAGATAAACAGGTCCAGGACATAGTGAAATTACTAAGTCCCTGAAAACAGAATTAGCAAGTGCACCACTTTGCAAGCTTGCACTAGTCACCACACACATCCCAAAAATACATGGGTTGCACCTCTGGAAATATGACAAAACCCTTAACAAAACAGATGTAGAGCATCAGGGCATATCATGCACACATTAATCATGGCAAAAATGACAAAAATACTAAATGGAGTAGCAGATCTGGCAATTATCTCAAGTAGCCCTCTTCTAACAGCATTTCGGGCATCAAGATGAACTCAAATGAAAATGATGCAATGGAATGAAATAATGTACTCTCTGAGATGAACATTTTCATATGCTATATGCATGAATCGAAGCTACGGATGCAAAGTTACGGAGCTACGAACATGAGCACTTGGATCGGAATTACTGGGACTTAGAGAAAAAAACACCTCCGAGATCTAGGGTTTGCACGGATTACGAGGACGGCCGGATCTTCGGCGGAACAGTGCTCGGGACCGCCGGAGAGGTCGAGGTGGCCAGAGTTGGAGATGGACGGGGCGGCGGCCGGAGCGCGGCGGCGGCGGCGCGCCGGCGGCTGCGGCACGGAGGAGAGGGAGGTGGCGGCGCGGCGGCTCGGGCCGCGGGGGCCGGCTCCGGGCTCCCCGGGCCGCGGCCGCGGCGAGGTGGCGGGTGCCACGTGGTAGGAGGCGGTTGGCTGGCGGCGGTGTGTCCGCCCCGGGCGGACAATGTCCGGCGGTGTGCGGTGGAAAATTACGGTTTCGGAGGTAGGAGGAGATCCGAAAATCGGGGGGTGTTTAAATAGGCATAGAGGGAGTTAGGAGAGTCCAAATGAGGTGAGGTTTTTGGCGACGCGATCGTGATCGAACGCTCTAGATGATGGAGCAGAGTTTGGTGGGTTTTGGGCCAAATTGTAGGGGTGTTGGGCTGCAACACACACGAGGCCTTTTCGGTCCCTCGGTTAACCGTTGGAGTATCAAACGAAGTCCAAATGATACGAAACTTGACAGGTGGTCTACCGGTAGTAAACCAAGGCCGCTTGGCAAGTCTTGGTCCAATCCAGAAATGTTTAATCCCCACACACGAAAGAAAGCTAGAAATGGCCACCGGAGGAGAACGAAGTGCCGGAATGAAAACGGACAACGGGGAAGATGCTCGAATGCAAGAGACGAAGACGTATGCAAATGCAATGCACATGATGACATGATATGAGATGCATGACAATGACAACAACACACAGAGACAAAAACCCGAACCCGAGATAATAAATATAACTTAACGTCGGAAACGGCAAGAGTTGGAGTACAAATAGGGAAAGTTACATCCGGGGTGTTACATCTTGTCGGAGGGGACACCAAACACACACTTCTCAGGGTTGAGCTTCATGATGATCTTTCTCAAGTTGGCAAATGTTTCTTCCAAATCTTGGTTGAGGGTAGATGTGTCCTTGGTTTTCGCTACAATAATATCCATGTAAGCCTCAATGTTTCTGTGCAGCTGTGGCTCAAAACCAGTCAGAACTGCCCTTGCAAATGTTGAACCCACACTCTTTAGTCCGAAAGGCATTTGTACGAAGCAGTACGTGCCACATGGAGTAATGAATGCACTTTTCTCTTCATATTCCTTGGATATAAATATTTGATGATATCCGGAGTAAGCATCGAGAAATAAGAGCAGATCACAGCTGGCAGTGGAGTCCACGATCTGGTCAATACGCCGCAAGGGGAAACGATCCATTGGACATTCCATGTTGAGGTTAGTGTAATCAATGCAAAGTCTCCACTTCCCATTTGCCTTGCGTACGACGACCAGATTTTCCAACCAATTTGGATGTAGCACTCCTCTAACCAGGCCAGCCGCCTTGAGTTTCTTGATCTCCTCTGCTATGAATTTTGTCATTCAAAAGCCTGCTTCCTTACCTTTTGCTTGACAGGACAAGCATGTGGGTAGACAACAAGGTGGTGCTCAATTACCTCCCTGGGAACACCTAGGATGTCAGATGGTTGCCATGCAAACACATCTACATTTGCCACATGAAAGCGATGAGCGCGCTTTCCTATTCGCTGTCTAAGGTGGCACTGATGGTGAAAATACCATCAACGTCATCTTCCCTTGCTGGCACTTTCTTAGTTGTAGGTGGAGTGGCCTTGGATCTCTTGCCGTCCAAGCTTTTCGGTAAGTCCTCGACGGGTGCGCAGCACTCTGAAGAGGTGCGCTTCCTGGAAACCTCACTGAAAGTCTTGCCGGGTATTTGGCTATTTTTTGTCTTGGTGGGCATTGCTACCTTCTCGCCTTCCGCTGCAACTGCATCTTGGCGGGTATAGCTTATCCATGCATATGATTGCATCCTTCTGGTCTGAGCCAATGGAGATGACACCCATGGGCCCTGGCATCTTAAACGTATTATAGGCTTAGTGGGACGCCGCCATAAATTAGGCCAAGGCAGGGTGGCCAAGGATTACATTCAACGGCAAGGGGATCTTAACCACATCAAACACTACCAGTTCAAGTCTCTGCCAACTTTCAAGGGCAGCATAATCTTTCCCTTTGGTTGGCTCCTTCCCATGTTACTTCCTTGGAATGTCCCTGTTTTCTTGATCTCTTCCTTGGGTATCTGCAGCCTCTTGATCACCTCAGGGGAAGTCAAGTTCAAGCTGGCCCCATCGTCAATTAGCACTTTTGTGACCTTGAGGTTTCGTATTGTTGGTGAAACCAACAATGGCAAGCACCCGACCGTAATTGTGGGATAAGGGCGGTCCTTGACATCGAAAACAATAGGCATGTGGGATCACTTGAGTGGCCTCCGTGCATCTGCTGCCAGTTCCATTGCATTAACTTATCTTGCCCATTGCTTGAGCTGATGGTGGGAGGAATGCAAACATGCCTCCATTAATGCACATAGCCTCCATTGCCTTCATAAACTCTTGCTCGCTAGACTCACTACAGTCATCTTCACTCTCTTCATCTACTTCTTTCTTCTCTCTGCCCCTGGCGGGTTTTTCTTTCTTCTGGCCGGCTTTGCCGTGGCGTCCACCTCATCCGCCGTGACCATTCTTGTCGGACTCACCAGTACCTTCCTGACCCTTCTCCTTGTCCCACTTCTCATACTCTACCTTCTGTTTTCCAACTAGCTGCTCGACTTGATGGCACTCTTGGAGATCATGGCCCAATAGACTTGCCAATCTTCTCCCCCGCAGCGGCAACCTGGCAATGAACGCATGAAGCTGCTTCCTTGCTGGTACCCTCTGTTTTGGATTTCAGTAGGGCCGGAGTTGTCGGACCCTTGCACAGCCATAACTGTCTTGCCTCTACACTTTCTATTCTGCCTCCAATTCTTCTTTCCTTGGGTAGTCACATCGTCATCGTCAGAGTCGACCTCAGCAGCGTCCTCCTCCCCGGGAAGCCTTCTCTCTTCTTCGGCACGCGCACATATGTCCGCCAACGTATAAAGTTTATTGATGGTCTTTGGCCAATGGACATGCATCTTCTCCCACATTTTGCGGTTGCGCACATTCGTGTGGAACGCGACAACCACAACCTTGGGGTGGATGTTTGGTATGCTTCGATGTACATGGCTAAACCTCTAGATATAGTTGTGCAAGATTTCTCCTTCGTTTTGTGGGATTACTTGCAAGGTGCTGGGCAACCCTGGACCTTTATGTCCCCTAGTGAATGCACCAACAAACTCATTGCAAAGATCTGACCACGAGGCGATGGAGTTTTCTTCCAAATTCATTAGCCAAGATCTTGCATTCGGCTTGAGCACCAATGGAAAGTAGTTGGCTAGGATTTTCTTGTCTCTTCCCCGGGCAGCTTGCACAATAAACGTATAGATGCCAAACAACTCTACTGGGTTCTGATTGTCGTCTACTTTTCCGAGACAAATGCACGAACAGACGACCAATGGACTTGCCATAGCTCAGTGTGAAGGCAGGCCACCCAACCTCGTAAGGTAGGTACCCACCAACAATGGGTGATGGCTCATCAACAGCTGGACCGGTGCGCTCCTCCGATTGACGACATGCCTCCCTGCGCCATGGGATAGTGGTGAGAGCATCCTCCGCTCGCCTTTCTAGCAACACTTGCCTCTGATCCTGCTGTGTCTGCGGATCTGAGGAAGCAATGGATGTGCCGTCAAGCTATATGTCTTGGTGGTTTTGCTGCAAAGGTTGAGGTTGTCATCGAGACTGATGTCGCGGTGGGGATTGCGCCGTTGGCGCAACACCCGCCCTACAGTCCTCAGCTTGTGTCGTGGGCACAGTTTGCGGGACCTGTTCGCATCAGCAAACTCGATCAAACTCCGAATAGTAGCTCTCCACTCATCCATCTTGTCAGCCACTAGGGGAAACCTAGTAGCATCTGTGCCCGCACCATCATTTCCGTCGCCATTCAGGGTATGTTGTAGCGTGAGGAACGCGACGTCGCTCGACTCCTGGCAGAGCCAGCAGGAGTATCGATTTGGTTTCATTGCCGAATCGCAAGGGTAGTAGTAGGCTAACGCGGTGGTACGTGTCTTGATGTCGTATCCCCCGTGGCCGCCGGGGTTGGTGCAGTGGGACGATCTCAACTTGCACCGGATTGGGTGGCATTGCTCCAGTGGTTATGCTCACGCTGGCACGGGGGGAGCGACAGTTGCACGTCTGCACCACCCACACCATTGTGGTGGTCATCGCCGGAGGGTCGAGGGAGCTGACCGGCTCTGGTGGTCCTCTTGTCTGCCCCCGCCGTGGTGGGCACGGCAACATCACCTCCTGTGCTGGCCGCACCACGCGTGGCTTCCGGATTTCCCGTCGGAGTGGCATCGCCTGCGCCATCCACATGTGAATGTAGTGGGAGCATGGACGAAGATGGTTTCATCGTCCTCAAAACCTTCTTCTTGGGCTCCATGGGTGATGAAGAAGATGTAGAACTTCACATAGCCAACGCGCTTCTCACTGCTTTGGTCTACGCCAATGTAGAGCCTTCTACCTGGCGTGTCAAAGATGTCAGCATGGAGCCGATGATCTATGGGGTAATGCGGCCCCTTTGCTGGTTCGGCGGGGGGTAACAATCAACACAAAGAGCGAACACAATGAGGAGCACATGATTTACCCAGGTGTGGGCCACCCGGAGGCGTAAAATCCTACTCATGCCTTTGGTGTATTGGTGGAGTTTGAGCACAAAGTACACGTAGCACTCCTCCCCAGCAAGTTATGAGGAGGGCAGCTGCACATATACCTATGCATGATGATTGTCAGGGTTTGAACCCCCTCTAATGTTGCCCTGGCCCTCCTTTTATATCTCAAGGGGTAACCACAATGGAAAAAAGGTCATTACATGTGGTTATTATACTGAAGTAGAACTGTCATACCTATCTCTGGCATTTAGGACAAAACACATTAAATGCGCTACTAGGTGTCAAGTGGAGGTTGAAGCCTGACAAGGCTGCTACGCCGCTTATCCAACTAGCTCTTATTTGTGTGACATGCCATCTAGACGGGTGTCGATAAACTTAACCCGCTCCTCCAACAAGCTGACACGAACGGGTTATGTCCACCTAAGCACCTGCGGGATCGACACCTCACTAATCAGTGTCCAGATGGTGAGAGAGGAGGAGCACTGGCATTTGGCGGGAAGCCCTTGTCCGAGGAGCTTGTCGGGGCTTGACTTGCCGGTGCTGGTTGCTTCTATTTGGGGTGTTTGTAACTTGCCCCAATGCTTGGTCTTCTCAATTCTCTCCTTGATCCCACGAAGAGCGGCTTCTCTTGTTCAGCTGCATATGTGACTTAGTACTTGACACAAGTGTTCGTAGCGCACCCGTGCATAAGTCAGGGGAGGCAAACACTGATGTTTGTTGCACCAACAAATGCCAAACAAAGTTTTGTCTTTTCTTAACAGTTTGAATATGAAAAATGTGTAAAGTGTTTAGAAACCTATTCCTAATAAGATAAGTTATCCTTTGTTGGTTATCCCTAATTTTTTGGTATTCCTCCATCACGATGCCGAGGCAAACTGTTTGTCACCTAGAGCGGTATATTTTGAAGAAAACGTTTGTTGCAAAAAGATGAGTGGGAGGATAGTGCAGCTCGATGAGATAACATAATCATCATCGATCAAAGGAAAGAAACGTTGGAAGTAGTTCTAAGTTTACTAGTGTGACTGATAGGGAAGCCTCTACACTAGATATATGGACTTTAGCCAAACTTGTAGCTGAATCACATAGGCAAAACTTGTGCAAACCTCTAAGGTCTGCAAACGAGACATTTTTGTTAGACAAAAGTATACCTATATACACATGGAACTGATGATGGGTCGTGACTCTGGAACTGGCTAAATGCCAGAAAAACTCCATGATAGTAACCGTATACATGGTTCAAGAATAGATATTGATAACACCCCCCCCCTCGAAGACTCGGATTTTAACTAATATTAATGAAACTACAAGGGACCGACTAGGGATCAATCGCCTGAAATTATTGTAAGGGTCAGTCGATCTTGTTTTTCCAGCTACCGTTGTTGCCAGACGCAAGTGGTGGAAAGTGCAATGGGATAGATCAACGTTTTGTACGTGGCTGTAGCATTTGGCAGCACATAGAGTGTATGGGGACCTCATCCCTGCCATGAGACATTAAGAATCAAAAGCATGCATCTAGGTAGCTCATACACTATCACTTCTCAACATCTCCCTCAAAACAAAACAAAAATCACTTATCAACATCTGTTTTTAACCCTGCAATGCAAATCGCACTTGGGTTTTAGTGCAAATTTAGAAAATCAGAAATACATTTATTTTTCAAAGGAAGAATAACATATGGGAGTGGTTAAATCTGAAAGGAATAATAGGAAATCTAAAATATTTTCTTATTATACAACTACTTTTAACCTGAACAAATGACAAATACTTATATTATTGTCACATTCTTATCATATATGATGAAATTTGAATACAATGGTAAACTGAGCACACAATACACAAATTTGCACTCTTTCATACTTCGCATAAACATAAGTAGCCACATGTTTACAATAGTATAAATTTAATAATTACTATGACTTAAGTGGATTAATTTTAAATGCTAAAAAAATAAGTAGCCACATGTTTACAATAGTGAAAATCCAGAAATCAATAATTTGACAAAGCAGCAACAAAAAAAGCAAGATGAAACATTAGCACACACTAGAAAAGTAGGCGTTTTTCATAGACTATGTGTAAATTGCCTGAATTTTGATTTGGTGTTAGATGATTTGGACCATCCAATGGAAAAAACAAACGTGCAGCAAAATCAAAATTGACTAGCACCAAATTTGTCTCACACTCATTTTTAAGAAGAGCAATAATGAAAAAGAAAAAGAAAAAAAGAAGAAGTTTTCCATGGAAGAATGGATTAGTGGGATTGACATTATCCTTCAAGAAGAAAGAAAATAAAAAAGGTAAAATTCCCAAATAGCTTATACATAAGTTTTCTAAAAAAGGAATGAATTTGATGCACAAAGGGGCCGCATGTCCAAATCGTCTACCATTACCCTTACATAAGAAAGAAATGATAAACTAACACTAAAACATAATCAAAATAATGAAGTTTCTAAGGAAGAATAAAATAGCACTGGTATTTCCATTTAAGAAAAATGAACAAGATAACATAAATAATGAAAAAATATGCACACAATTTACACAGAAATTACGCTTTTGTATAGTATGCAAGAAGAAACATACAATAGTGGAATTTCGAAACAATAAGAAGCTTCCCAAGAAGGAAAGAATTAGTGGCAATGGTATTACTCTTAAAGAAGAAATACAATAAATAAAACTAAACTAAATCAAAATAATAAGGTTTTCTCAAAATAATGAATTAGTGGCATGGTATTACACAAAGAAAAGAAGTTTATAATATGCACAAAGTTTATACATAAATTGTGATGTTTATAATATGCAAACATAAGCGTATAATAGTTGAGTTTCACAAAATAAAGAAGTTTACTAAGAAGAACGAATTAGTGGAAATGGTATTACCCTTAAAGAAGAAAGAAAATGAAATAAAAATAATGAATTAGTGGCATTGATATTACCCTTAAAGACAAAAGAAAATTAAAAAATAGTGCCAAAAATCTCATATTATTTATACAGAAAATTGCACTTATTTATAATATGCAATAATAACCATATAATAGTGAAATTTTACAGAAAAAAAGTTTTCTAAGAAGAAATGAATTAGTGGCACTGGTATTACCCTTAATGAAGAAATAAAATGAAATGAATACTGAGCAAAATTAAAACAATACAGTTTTCTAAGAAAGAATGAATTACTGGCAAGGTATTACCCTGAAGGAAGAAAGAAAATGAAAATAAGAGACATAATGACAATATTTGCACATAATTTACACAAATATTGCACTTTTTTATAATATGCGAGAATAAGCGTATAATGGTAGAATTTCACGAAAATGAGAAGTTTCCTTAGAATGAATTGATTAGTGGTAAAGGTTTGCCCTTAAAGTAGAAATAAAATGAAATAGAAACTAAACAAAATCCAAATAAGGCATTTTCCTAAGAAAGAATAAATTAATAGCACTGGTATTACCCTTAAGAAAAAGGAAATGAAAATAAAAACAAATAATGCCAAAAATTCACACATTTTATACAGAGAATTGCGCTTTTTATAATATATAATAGTGGAATTTTGCAAAAAAAAAGTTTTTCTCTAAGAAGAAATGAATAAGTGGCAATGTTATTGCCCTTAAAGAAGAAAGAAAATGAAATAAAAATTAACAAAATCCAAACAATAAAGTTTTATAAGAAAGAATGAATTAGTGGCATGGTATTAGCTTTAAGGAAGAAAGAAAATGAAAATAAAAATAAATGATGACAAAATTTGCACACCAAAATGATTCTTTTATAATTCAAGAGTAAGCATCTGATTGACTTATTTTCACAAAAAGAAAGATTTCAAAGAAGGAATGAACTAGTGGCATCCATGCAGAAGAAAGAAAGAAAACAAAAAGTAGAACAAAATCAACATAATGAATTTTTATATTGAAGATGACTTAGTTGCACAAAGTTTGCACAAAAATTGCAATTTTTACAGTACAAAAAAATAAACATATAATAGTGAAATCTTCACACCATAGTTAAATTTACATACATACTGTATAGTACTTACACGGATACATTTACACCCATCTAACATCCCAAAGATAATTTGAACACCAATTGTAAGTAATTTGCACATATATATATTTATATATTTATACCATGTTATATATACTCCGTGTTCAAATAAGAAAACAACAACGTTGGAGATTAATCATCTCTCAACACATCAAACTTTAATTGCATCGAATATCTGTGGTGTCATCTCACTCACCACGCATGTTTGGGCACGAACCTGCAGACCCCGGTGCACACACGCACACACAAACTTACACACACACACCAAGAAAAAAACAAAACAAAATAATAATAAAAGGGACACACACCAAGAAAAACACCAAACAAAATAATAATAAAAGGGACACACACACAGTTTGAAAACACATTTGGACTTGTATGTGTGAATGATAGAGAAAACTCATAAAAATGTCTTTAATTTCAACTAAAACGAGCTTTCTGAATTTTACTTAACACACACATGCATTAATGCTCTCGGCTGCCCGTCACTTAGCTGCATGCTGCATGCATGCCATAGGGTACATGTACACAATTTGAAAAAGAAAAATTGACTGTCCGTAATTGTATTTTCAGCCAACTGAAGTGTAGCTAAAGCGAAACTATAAACTAATACGGATAAAAATGGTTTTATTGTAGACTAAGGCATAGCCTATTGGTGAAAATAGGTTGATGCCTTCCCACCAACCCAGGTTCAAGGCATGGTACGTGCAATTTAGGTTTGTTGCAGCAATTATAGTGTAGGTGCTTCCCTTAATGTTTTTTGTAAGAAAATGGATTTTTCCATATAGCTCGACTTGTTTCAAATAAAAAACTCAAGGAGTTCACTACGACGAGATTGTCTCACCGTGATGATGCTTAAAGTGACTTCAGGTTATACTAGCATTAATACATATTTCAATTATTAGATATGAGTAATGGACGCCAAAAGGATTTCCATGAGATGGATAGAAAAGCGTGGACATGTATATGATACAGCCCAAAGTGTTTTGAGGAAGCTAGTGAATGTGCAAACTTCAAAGTTCCAGCATTAGACAGAAGAGAGCATAATGGAGTTGGAATCTTTTTTCTGATAAAATAGTCAAAGAGTTTGATTTCATCAAGGATAGAAAATATGCTTGTGTTTACTAAAATGTAAATTGGAGCATCATAATATTTCTAAAACTTTATGGACACATTGTTGATTAGAAATAATATAAATTTCCTGACACGAATTAGTACTTTATTGAAAATAGTTTTTCAATGAAGTACTTGGGCTAGGTAGCCTCAGTATTAGGCATAATGATCTATGGAGATATAATTACCTAATAGAACTAAGAAAAATACATATTTACAAGATGCTAGAATTGTTTAGCATGAGAACACCAAGAAGAGTTTCTTTTCGAAGTCACATGGAATGAGTTTTCAAGCAAAACTCGGTGTCCTAAAACACTCATGAGCAAAGTACATGACTAAGATTACACACACTTTTGTGTTTGGATTAATCATGTATTCCACGGTATGTAAAACAACTAGATATGTCCAGTACTCCAAATCAGTTGCGGGAAGTTACCAAAGTGATCAAAGTGTTGATCATAGGACAACATTGATTTTTTTGTTATGTACTAAAGTAGCACTAATGACATATTTCCTCACAAGTGGAGATTATGAATAATTCATTGTAAGAAGTTACATCGATATAAGCTCGTTGTATGTACTTACATCGATACAGTCTTCATCAATGCCCCAAAGGATTTTCAATTTCAATTAAGGGTTTTGTGTAATACACAAAATGGTCGCCCAATATGTTGTAATTGTTCCAAACAGGTTACTATGGCAATTCTAGAACGAATGCTAAGTATGTTATTTGTTAGGAAATGACGAAACTGGGTGTTGTATCATATAGTTCATTTATGAAATTAGTATGTGGTTTCCCCATGATTGGGACACTAATACATATAGTGGTTCCATAGTCAATTATAGGATTCAATGTCCAACCTGTGATTCGCATATACAAAGCCAAGTCCACATAAAATAAGAATTTCTGTAGAAGCGTGAGAACACATTGATATACAAAGATACACAAAGACCTGAACTTATCAGATCCATTGGACGAAGACAATACCAGAAGTGAAGCAAATTTATAGTAGTATGTCATAGGTGTAAAGTGCACTAACATTGACTAGAATATTGACTCTAGTGCAAGTGGTAGTTTGTAGGACGTATTCTCTAAAGGAGATAATAAAATTTATTATTTATCTCCAAGTTCTTAATTAATGTTTATATTGCATGCTATATCTGCAATGGTTCTCATGTCCACAATAACCATGAGGCTCGGAAGGAAACTCATGTGCACATGCTAAATAATAAACGGTAAAATAGATTCCTAGTCTCACCTCTAATACTAGCTCAAGTGTCGCATAATGATTCTATTATCCTGATTGTGGGCATGTCAATGCAGACAAGTTTGAGGGAACAATGTTAGAAGAACACTTGTGTTGTATCGACTCAATTCTTGTTAAGCTATGAGATCCATTCATCACAAGTTAATGGTTTATAACACGGAGAAATTGAAATGTTTGTAGAAATCCTTAGAGCACAAGAGTATCGAGTTCCTTCATGCTTAATTCATGAGCTTTGGGGTTTGTTAAATGTCATCAGGGACAGGGTGGCTATTACAACATCTTACGGGTTGACGAAAAAGTATGACAAAGGGCTATATTTCTCAAGATTGGAATTTGCTTCTCTGATGATGGAGACAAATTCTTACGACCCTCTAAGTGTGGCGATATGCTTCATTATCTGGCCAGACACAATGTGGTTTGATCACAGGGATGCTGAAACACGAGAACGAGAAAAGAGAACAAAATCGGTAACGAGAAAACTGGTATAGTGAACAAGTTCTTAATTCACGGGGATTCTGATAAATCTCACCTCGGGTTTTTGTAACATATCACGAAGCAACAGGAATAGCACACTTCACAATGGGTGTAAAGTACTACAGGATAGTGCTAACGCGACACTACTATCAGAGACCCTTTGATGAAACTGTGTGCGATGCATTAGTCGCAAATGGTGGTGTAAAAACTGTCAAAATGGTGCAAAACGTTTGCGATGGCGGAGCCATCAAACACGGTTCAAATTTTTGTTGTGTGTGCGATGTAGGGCACACGGTTAATCCATTCAAACTGTTTGCGATGAGGCAGAACAACAGAAACGGGCAGCCATATCAATGTGTTTGTGATATACGGCATATGGTTCACTCGGACGAACTGTTTTCGATTAGGGAACACAAAAGAACGGTTCAACTTAACAAGATGTGTGTGATATGCGGCATACAGTTCACATGGATGAACTATTTGCAATGAGCGAAAAGAACACAAACAAGTCGTGTAAACAAGATGTGTGTGATAAGTGGAAAATAGTCTACTCGGCTGAATTGTTTACGATGAGAAATTACAACACAGACGGTTAATACAGTTAGTTCGTGTGCGATTTTGTGTTTAGAAGAAACTTTGAAAAATGCAAACTAGTTGCTTGCGGTGGCTAAGAGTATCGCACATGATGCGTCTGCCAGTACTCGTGTGCTATGATTAGTAAGTGACACATACGTTTCCTTATGTTAACATGTGTGTGAATTTGCAATATGGACAGTTGAAAGGGCATTTCCCTACTTTATGTTTTGGATGATGATGACAACCCTTGGTAGTCTAAACGTGTGCTTTATGTTTCAGGTTCTCGATGCTTAGGCTTGCATTGGATTGCTATTACCTCTCGAAGGAAAAGATCGAAGACGTGTCCTCTTCGGTTTTATTTTCTTTGGTCGTAGAGTACCCGTACTATCAAGAGGGAATCATCATTAGGAAGCTCTGGGGGAATCAGTTCATGTACACTTTTCTCACCCTCTCTTTGTCTTCCTCAGGTGTGTGTGTGAGAGAGAGTTTTCCTTGCATCTTCCCCTCTTTTTTTTCTGCTCACTGTTTCTGCCCAGCGGTTGTACCGCTCTCTGGAGAGGTTGTACCGCTGGGTCTTGTCGCTCACCAGCTGTGCTCGAGCAGTTGTACCGCTGCCTCTGGGCGGTGGTACCGCCACCATGCTCTGCAACAGCTGTGGCAGTGCTTCCGTCCATGCACCGCTCAAGTACCGCTCTCGCTTCTGGTTTGATGCGGTTCTTGGGCGGTAGTGGCCCGGTTGGTCCGGTCGTTCCACGATGACCGGTACCACCGGTGGTCCGAGCGGTTCTTCCACTCTGGACTTATCCACCCAAGAGCTCAAGGCCATACGGTTGTTCCGGCCAGGCACCGCCCAAGTACCGGTCAAGCTCCTGTTTTGATGCGGTGTTTGCGTGGTGGCCAGGCGGTTAGTCCGGTTATTTTTCTTAGCCGGTACTACCGCCCCCCTTGGTCCGGTTGTACCGCTTGGTAGGGTTCTGCAGATACACTATGAGTCCCGGTTGTACCGGGACGAGGACCGGTTGTACCGCTGCAGTGCTAAAATCATAGTAACGGTTGGAAATTGAGGGTGACTATATAAGGGAGCTTCTCCCACCTTCGACCTCTCTCACTCCACCATTGATGCCCTTCAAGCTCTCTTGCCCGATCTCTCTCTCTAGCCACTCAAACTTGTTGATTTGCTAGGGATTGAAGGAGAAGACCTAGATCTACACTTCCACCAAAGGATATTTGGTTCCCCCATACTTTCTTGTGTGCATTTTGTTACTCTTGGTTATTTGAGCACCATAGACGGTTGAGGTCACCTCGGAGCCATATTCCATTGTGGTGAAGCTTCGTGGTTTTGTTGGGAGCCTCCAATTAAGTTGTGGAGAGAGCCCCAACCTTGTTTGTAAAGGTTCGATAGCTGCCTTCAAGGGCACCAATAGTGGAATCACTGCATCTCGCATGGTGTGAGGGCGTGAGGAGAATACGGTGGCCCTAGTGGCTTCTTGGGGAGCATTGTGCCTCCACACCACTCCAACGGAGACGTACTTCCTCTCAAAGGGAAGGAACTTCGGCAACACATCCTCATCTCCACCGTCTCCACTCTTGGTTATCTCGTGCCTTTATTTAAGCAAGCTTACTTGTTTCATATCTCTTGCCTTCTTGTGTACCTATGCTCGTTGCATCATATAGGTTGCTCACCTAGTTGCATTTCTAGACAACCTATCTTGATGCAAAGTTTAGCTTGTTAAAGAAAAGCTAAAAATTGTTAGTTGCCTATTCACCCCCCCTCCTAGTCAACCATATCGATCCTTTCAACAGTTAATATGCAAGTGCCTTCTGGACATCGGGCACACGCTTAAACTCAATGAACTGTGTACGATACTAATACTTTCCATGCAAATTTAAGAACTTGGGTAACAACATTTGAGTAACATATATATAGTGGTGACACTATTAGACAAAAGGAGGATCTTCGTAACACAGTTTTGACAACCATATGGTCCATATCTACATACTTAACATAGTAACAACTATCACATTTATGAGGCTAAGGGCCAACAACCATATGGTCCACATCTACATACTTAACATAGTAACAACTATCACATTTGTGAGGCTAAGGGCCAACAAGCATATGGTCCACATCTACATACTTAACATAGTAACAGCTAGCACATTTTAAGATGCTGGGGGCCAACAACCACAACTATCCGCTAGAAGCAGCTGGATCATGAAGAAAAGCTAAAAATTGTTAGTTGCCTATTCACCCCCCCCTCTAGTCAACCATATCGATCCTTTCAATTGGTATCAGAGCCTCGTCTCTTTATTAAGGACTTTACCGTCCAAAGAGTATGGTTGATACCGTAGACGGTGTGGAGGAACACTCCGGTGTGAATCCGATCTTGTCTACGGGAGATGGGGGAACTTCGGTCTCTCGTGAGGAGTTCAATGTGGCCTTGGAGACATTGAAAACCTCCATGACGACCAAAGTCGAAAGCATGTTTACTAAATTTCTTGAGGGGCTTAAACTATCCACCGCACCGTTGAAAGTGGGTGATCCCACCAACAAGGTGACGGATGCTATCCCCGACAAGGGGGAAGCTAGTAGTGAAAAGGCTCCTTCTTCTAGTGGCAAGAATGGCACCGGCATCTTTGCCCATGTGGAACCACCACTTGTTTATGGTGGACCGGTTCCTTCCACTCATTTGAATCATGCCGGTCCTCCCCCTAAGATTGTGAAAAATGAGGATTTTGATTCTTGGGTTTACCACTTTAAACGTCATTTAAATCATGTGAACACTAACCTTTGGAGAATCATTGAAGAAGGTTTCTATCCACATGATCCAAGCAACTTCACTCCTCGAGAAGCCGTGGACAATCAATTCAATGAGAATGCTACCTTCATCATTCAAGATGCTATTACACCCGAAGACCTACCTCATCTTCGTCCTTTCGCCTTGGCCAAAGATGCATGGCATTGTGTCGTGTCTCTCTACCGGGGAAGCGCAAGCATTGAACGCTCCAACTATGAAGTGGTACAAGATGAGGCCAATGAGTTTGCAATGAAGGAAGATGAAGAACCTCGTGAGCTCTATCGGAGAGTAACCAAACTCGCGGTCTCACTACGAGATCACGGGAGCAAGGACACGGATGACAATTGGATCAAGCGCAAATTCCTCAAGGCAGTGATGCCCTATCACAAGGCCATGTCCTCCGTCATTCGTCAAAGACCGGACTTCCACACTTTGACCTCAAGCGAAGTGTTGGATGAGTTTGTGGCCATGAACATTTTGGACAAGACCACCGACAATGCGGTGCTCCGTTCTCAACGGGCAAAGAAGCCTATCCTTGCATTGAAGGCCAACCTCATAGTGGAAGACGAAGAAGAGGAAGAAGAGGAGAGCAACCCCGAAGATACGAAGTATGCATATCATGAACACATGGCACTTGCTTCAAGGCAATTTTGGAGCAAGAAAAACTCAAGGCCAAACTTTAGCAAAAACAACTCGAGTGGTACAAGGGGCAAGCAACGTGTAAGGACTTGCTAAAATTGTGGCAACGTGAGTCATTTCTTTGCAGAATGCCCGTATGAGAAGAGGGAAGACAATGGTGGCAAACTCATCTGAAAGGACAAGGCCAAGTCGTTCCTCAACAAGAACAACTTCACCAAGAAGACTCATCCCAAGGCCTTGTTTGTGCAAGAAGAGTACAATGAGGACGATGACGATGATGAAGATGATTAGTCGGTTGCCATGGCCTCCGTTGCCATTGCAACAACGTCACGGGTGTCTCTCTTCGACTCACCCAACGAGAGCATCACCGCCAAGTGCCTCATGGCTAAAGCCACCAACAAGGTAACCTCCAACATCAAAACTACCATCATTAATCATCCTTCCCCAATGGATAGCATTAATGAATTTGAGGGAGCTAATGTGGAGGCTAACGAGTTTGAGGCCTTTATGGGCAAACTCAAGGGAAAATCCAAGAAGCACTTTATTGCTCTCTTGGAACAACTTGGTGAGGGCAATGACATGATCGAGGCTCACGAAGACACCATCTCTAAGATGGAAGGACATAGTCGTGACTATGCCAATGAGATTTCGGATCTTTCCAATGCTCTTGAGGAAGTGTGTGGTCTTCGTTTGGCTCTTGAGGAGTCACACAACGTAGATCATGCTAAGTTAGAGAAAGATTATGATCATGCCCTCGTTGTTTCTCGTGTGCTTAATTCCGAGAAGGCCAAACTCGGGGTTGATCTTTCTAGACTCAAAGAGGAGTTTTATATACTTGACAAGGCCCACAAGGCCTTGAAGGGTATTCACGCTAGTCTCAAGGAGTCTCATGATCAACTCCAAGTGAAGCTAACTAAGGAGAAAGCAACTTTTCCTCATATGGTTTTAATTGATAATGCAAATGCTACTAACCCATGTTGTGAGCATATACATCTTGTTGAGGAAAATGCTAAGTTGAAGGAGCAACTTGAGATAGGTCTTGAGACTTCCATACAAGGCAAGAAGAACCTCAACGATCTCTTGACCAACCAAAAGGGAGGTGTGGCCAAGGAAGGGGTTGGGTACATCCCCGACTCCAAGAACAAGAAGAAGAATGACAAGACCAAACGGCCTCCTCCTCTCATGCAAACCTTTGTGAGGGAGGGAGAGAGTGGCCCCGAGGAGAAGAAGAAGAATAATGTCAAGAAGGGCAATGTCACCCCTCCCAACAAAGCCGGCGATTTTAATCCTTCTTATGTGTTATGCCGTGCTAGTGATGGGCATGTTTATGCCAAATTTGTTGGTTCTCTTCATGAATACATTGAATGGTCTATTTGGGTTCCTAAGACCCTTGTTACTAACATCAAAGGACCCATTACAAAATGGGTACCTAAAACCAAGCATTGATCTCTTGTAGGTGTTTGCTTCCGGTGGTGGATCATGGTTGCTTGATAGCAGAGCTACAAATCATATGACCGAAAGCAAGGACTTGGTGGTGGACGTGCACAAGGTTCCATCTATGCCCACCAATGTCGAGTGGGGTGACGCCTCATCTTCTAAGGTATTGGGACTTGGCAAGGTGGTCATCTCTCATGATCTCACGATCGAGAAGGTCATGCTTGTTGAGTCCCTGGCATACAATTTACTTTTCGTTCGTCAACTTGCAATCATGGGCTTTGCCACTTTCTTTGATATCGATACCGTGGCCCTCTTGTGGAGCAAGACTCTTAAAGTAGCCTTTGTTGGGCATGTCGAGAACGGTCTATATGTGATTAACTTTTTGGAGCGACCCACTAAGACCGCGACATGCCTAATGGCTAAAGTTGATGTGGGATGGCTTTGGCATCGCCGTTTAGCCCATGTCAATATGAGATCTTTGCAAAGTCTCCTCAAGGGGGACCATGTCCATGGACTAACGAATGTCAGTTTTGCTAAAGATCGTGCTTGCAGTGCCTGTATCGAAGGAAAGCTACATGAGAAGGCTCACCCTCCCACGACTATCATTTATTCAAAGAGGCCTTTGGAGCTCCTTCACATGGATCTCTTTGGGCCTCCATCCTTCGATAGTCTTGGAGGTAGGAAGTATTGCTTGGTGATTGTGGATGACTACTCAAGGTACACGCGGGTGTATTTCTTCAAGAGGAAGAGCGAGACCCAAAAAACCGTCATTGACTTTGCAAATGAAGCACAACGTCAACACAATGCAAAGATCTTGACAATAAGAAGTGATAACGATACTGAGTTAAAGAACTACACCTTGGATGAATTTCTTAGTGATGAGGGAATCAAGCATCAATATTCCGCACCATACACCCCTCAACAAAAGGTGTTGCGGAAAGGAAGAACCGGACATTGATGGATGCGGCAAGGACCATGATGGTGGAGTTCAAGTCTCCGTACAACTTTTGGGCTGAAGGCATCAACACCGCGTGTCATGCATCCAATCGGCTCTACCTCCGCAAGGGCTTGAACAAGACTCCATATGAGATACTCACCGGTAACAAGCCCAACCTCAAGTACTTCCGGGTGTTCGGGTGTAAGTGTTTCATTCTCAAGAAAGGTGTTTGGTTGTCTAAATTTGAGGCTAGAGCTCATGAGGGCATATTTGTTGGTTATGCTACAAACTCTCATGCTTACCATGTCCTTAATAAATCCACGGGACTTATTGAGGAGACGTGTAACGTGGAGTTTGATGAGAATAACGGCTCCCAAGTGGAGCAAAGTGGCACTTGTGATGTAGGTGATGAAATTCCTCCTCAAGCCATAAGAAGAATGGGTGTTGGTTTTATCCTACCCATTGAGGAACCCCTTGTGGCCGAAGGAGAAGTACAATGCTCCACTCAAGTGGAGCCATCACCAACCCAAGGCCCACACGCTTCCGAAGAACAAAGTGAAGGCCCTCAACCTCATGAACAAGACCAAGGGCAAGATCATACTCGAGACGGTGTTGACACACCAAGTGATGCCCAAGGTCAAGTTCTCTCCCCCAGAAAGTTCAATATCAAGAACAAGTTCATGACGGTTCTCAAGATGATCAAGTAACCGCTCCTCAACTCACCATCGAGGAGGAATTAGAGCGTCGTGCCGCCAAGATTGCATCCAAGCTCTCCACCAAGGATCATCTCATGACGAATGTGCTTGGAAGCTTAAAAAAGGGGGTAAGCACTTGTAGAAAATTAGAAAATTATTGTGAGCATCACGCGTTTGTCTCTTGTGTGGAACCCCACAAGGTCTATGAGGCGCTAGAAGATCCGGATTGGCTCAATGCCATGCACGATGAACTCAACAACTTCGAGCGCAACAAAGTGTGGAGATTGGTGCCAAGGCCAACGGGAAACCACAATGTCATTGGAACCAAGTGGATATTCAAGAACAAGCAAGATGCCCATGGGATTATCATTCGCAACAAGGCTCGTTTGGTAGCACAAGGCTACTCCCAAGTCGAGGGTATCGACTACGGTGAAACCTTTGCTCCCGTTGCTCGTCTTGAATCCATTCGCTTGTTAATTGCATATGCTTCTCATCATAATTTTAAGTTACAACAAATGGATGTGAAGAGTGCTTTTCTTAATGGTCCCATTAATGAATTGGTTTACGTCAAGCAACCCCCCGGGTTCGAGGATCCCTACTTTCCCGATCATGTGTATCAACTCGATAAGGCACTCTATGGCCTTAAACAAGCCCCACGTGCGTGGTATGACCACCTTACCACGTTGTTACAAGACCGTGGTTTTGAAGTTGGGCTAATCGACCCCACTCTTTTTACTAAGAAGGTCAAAGGGTAGTTGTTTGTGTGCCAATTATATGTTGATGATATTATCTTTGGTTCTCCTAACAAAGCTTTCAATGAGGAATTTGCCGCTCTCATGACCTCAAAGTTCGAGATGTCCTCCATGGGAGAGTTGAAGTTCTTTCTAGGGTTTGAAGTGAAGCAAAGAAGAGAAGGAACTTTCATCAATCAATCCAAATACACTCAAGACATGCTCAAGATATTCAAGCTAAGTGACGTCAAGCCGGCTTCCACTCCAATGCCCACCAAGTGCCAACTTGACTTAGATCCCAATGGTAATGTGGTGGATCAAAAGGTATATCGTTCCATGATTGGATCCTTGCTTTACCTTTGTGCATCTAGACCGGACATCATGTTGAGTGTGGGAATTTGTGCACGGTTTCAAGCCGCACCTAAGGAAAGTCACTATGTGGCGGTCAAACAAATCTTTCGATATTTGGCTCATACCCCAAACTTTGGCCTATGGTACCCCAGAGGATCAAACTTCAAGCTTGTAGGGTACTCGGATTCCGATTGGGCGGGAGACAAAGTGGATAGGAAGTCCACTTCCGGAGGGTGCCAATTCCTTGGTTGCTCTTTGGTAAGTTGGTCTTCCAAAAAGCAAAGTTGTGTGTCTCTCTCGTCCACTGAGGCGGAGTATGTTGCTGCCGGTAGTTGTTGTGCTCAACTTCTATGGATGAGGCAAACTTTAAAGGATTACGGTGTCACTTGTGACAAAGTGCCTCTTTCGTGCGACAATGAAAGTGCCATCAAGATCTCTCTCAATCCAGTGCAACATTTCAAGACAAAGTATATTGAGATCCGGTATCACTTCATCCGGGATCACATTAGACGAGGAGAGATCGAGCTCAACTATGTCAACACTCATGACAACCTTGCAGATATTTTCACGAAGCCCTTGGATGAAGCAAGATTTCGCGAGTTAAGGCATGAGCTAAATATCATTGATTCGAGCAATGTGGCTTGAACCCTTGCACACCCTACCACGCTCAACTTGTTGTCTAGTTTAGGTGTAGGCATGGACATAGGGGGAGTGTTGTTCTCTCAATGAACTCTCCCTCCCCCCATTATGCATAAATTGATTGTGTCTTTCACATTAGCCATATTTGATGGTACTTGTGCTTCAAAGACGAGTTTTGGTCATGGACCCAAGGATAATTCTTCGCGGTGCCATACCAATTGACTCGAACATAGGTGGCCTCGGCCACCGTCCTCTCTTCGGGGAGTTGAAGTTAGCCTTGCTGCTCTCGTGTTGTTTTCTCTCTTTCTCTCTTTGCTCTTTGTGTTAGGTTCTCCTAGGGTGTTGTTTCTCTCCTGTTTTTTGCCCCTTCTTCCTCCCTTCGGATTGCACTCATTTGATCTTGGCTTGGGCTTAGGTGGTAGGGCGGTACAACCGGTACCACGAGTGGTTCTACCGCTGGTACCGGGTTGTGCTGTCCCAAGGGTTTCCATTCGGTGCTTGGGCGGTTCCATCGCACACTCTCACGGTAACCCACGTCCGGTACTACCGGTTGTTGCCGTGCGGTACTACTGCTGCCTTCCAGGCACCGGAAGTACCGCCTCCATCCACCGGTCTGTACCAAACGAGCGGTACAACCGCTCCCCTAAGCGGTTCTACCGGGGCGTGCGTACGGGCCTATATATACTCGACGGGGCTGAAGGGCTGTCTTTTTTCCTTCGTCCTCATTCCTCTTTTTCTTGCCCTAGCCGCCGGCCATCTCTACCCCTGCCCCAGAGTGCGTCTCGCGCTTTGGATCCTTGGCTCTCCGTGGATTCTCTCTGTGGAGGCCTTCCGATCTCTTCCCATGGATGGTGGTATTGCCTCGTGCTCTTTGCCTCTAGTTTTTGTTTAGGGTTATTCCTTTCCTAGGGCTTTTCCCTTCTTTCCGCGTTTAGTATTCGTTCTATGGCTTAGAAGAGTTCTTTGTTAGCCTCCTGTCTTGTTTGCAGCACTTAGAATTCGGAATATTACTTGTGTGATTCGTGTGACTCTGTTAGATCTATCTTCCCTGGTAGTGCCACTGTCAGCGGTTCTACCGCCCCTACGGGCGGTACAACCGCTGGAGCGGTACTACCGGCGGAAGATCCAGTACAACCGGAGTATATCAACCACTAAGCACTGCTCTATCTTCTCTGTTGTTGCAACTTGTTCCTTTTCTGCTAGTGGGTGCAATCCTCTCATCCTTGTTGGGTTTTTGGGTGTTCTTTTCGTGTGTGTGTTCAGGTGGCTCTAGTTCTCGCTCTGCTCCTCGCAAGACCAAGAAGAGGGCACGAAGGACCTTGCGACCGGTTGTGTCAGATGATGAAGAAGTTGTGATTCCCACCAAGCCCACTCGCCGTGAAAAGTCTGCATCTGCTAAGCAACCTGTTGTCATGCCATTGCATCGTTGGAAAGCCAAGGATTGGGAAGCCTACCGCTCAAAGAATCTGTATGAGGTTCCCATTGCTCCCCGTTGGACCACTGTTCAGTTCCGGAATGAGATGCAAGTGCGGATTGTTCATGAACTCTTTGAACACAACAAGAACAGATATGCCAAGCAGTGGACAATTGATTTTGATCATTGGAGAAACAACATGGAGTATTTTGGTGAGGCACTAGCTCTCTGCGAGGAGTTTGATCTTGTCAAGATCATGTCAGTCAACTGTGACTTTGATGTTCAACTTATCCATCAGTTCTATGCCACGGTTCATTTTGGAGAAGATGATGCGCGCACTCTCACCTTAATTTGTCGCGATGAATTGTTTCACGTTCCCTGGAGGGCTTTCTGCAATGCTATTGGGTACGAGGATACTGGTCTGCAAGGAAGGGGTGGCATTCTCCCTCATGATTTTCCTGAGTCCATGCCTAAGGAGAAGCTTGCCCCTCTGTACATTAGGGGCCGTGGGATTATTGGAGAATCCAAGGATTTGGAGAAGGTCTATGACATCATGCACCGAGTGTTCCGCAATGTGCTCTTGGCCAAGTTGGGCAATCAAGATGAGATTCATGGCTATCTGGTTGATTTGATGGTTGCTATGAAGACCATGGTGGGGACAGGGGCAACGTTTGATGTGTCCAATTGGCTGTGGCATGAGATGTACAACATGGTCATCTACCGTAAAGTCCCAATCTACGCTCCGTTTGTCATGTGCTTTCTGAACTCTGTGTGGGCTGTTCGTCGTCCTGGAGAGCTCCTCACTTCTCCAGACAACCTCACTGTTCATGAGGTCAAGCTCCTTAAGAAGAAGAAGCATGCCGAGCCTCGCTTCCTTGAACATGCTCCTGAGGATGTCTATGCTACTTCTGACGATGAGGACTTTGAGCTGGAGCCAGGGGCCAAGCCTTCGTGGGTGGCCAAACTTACTGCCAAGGTGAAGAAGACCTTTTGTCTCCAGGCTGACATCCATAAGAAGATGTATGAGGCACATGTCAATGAGAAGCTTGCACGGCGTCGCCAAATTGCAATGATGAAGCACCTCAACATGCAGGTTCAGAGTGGCTCTGAGAAGAGCATCACGCCAGAGGAGCGTTGGATCTCTACCCATAGCACCTGGACTGATGATGAAGCCCCTCCCCAGCCATCATCCTCGTTTGCAGCAGCGGACAATGCCATGGAAGAATCTGATCACGACGACGATGACGACTCTGATGATGAAGATCCAGATGCGACTGAGGAGTCAGAGGAGGACGCCTGAGCTTTGGGTCGCTAGCTTCGCTCTTTTCCTTTTTGGTGTCTTGATGCCAAAGGGGGAGAGGGTTCTATAGGTCTCGGGGATTTGCTTGGGTTGTTTTCTCTTGTTCTCGTGTTTTGTGTTTGTTTTTGGACTTGGTTCGTTCCGTGCTGTGTGTGAGACTTGCTACTCCGTTTACCGTTCTGATTCGTAGGTCTTTATCATTATTATTGCCTCTAAGTATTATATTGTCTATCCTTTTGAGCTCAGAGTGATGAGACTATAAAATCTAGGGGGAGTCTAGTCCTAAAAGTGTGCTCATGCTTTCTAATAGCTAGTACTTGTTGGGGCACACATTCAGGGGGAGTTCCGTCTAGATTTCATTGACTTATCTCTTGCAAATCATGTTGTTGTCATCATCCACCAAAAAGGGGGAGATTGAAAGGGCATTTCCCTACTTTATGTTTTGGATGGTGATGACAACCCTTGGTAGTCTAAACGTGTGCTTTATGTTTCAGGTTCTCGATGCTTAGGCTTACATCGGATTGCTATTAGCTCTCGAAGGAAAAGATCGAAGACGTGTCCTCTTCAGTTTTATTTTCTTTGGTCGTAGAGTACCCGTACTATCAAGAGGGAATCCTCATTAGGAAGCTCTGGGGGAATCAGTTCACGTACACTTTTCTCACCCTCTCTTTGTCTTCCTCAGGTGTGTGTGTGAGAGAGAGTTTTCCTTGCCTCTTCCCCTCTTTTCTTTTCTGCTCACTGTTTCTGCCCAGCGGTTGTACCGCTCTCTGGAGCAGTTGTACCGCTGGGTCTTGTCGCTCACCAGCTGTGCTCGAGCGGTTGTACCGCTGCCTCCGGGCGGTGGTACCGCCACCATGCTCTGCAACAGCTGGGGCGGTGGTTCCGTCCATGCACCGCTCAAGTACCGCTCTCGCTTCTGGTTTGATGCGGTTCTTGGGCGGTAGTGGCCCGGTTGGTCCGGTCGTTCCACGATGACCGGTACCACCGGTGGTCCGAGCGGTTCTTCCGCTCTGGACTTAGCCACCCAAGAGCTCAAGGCCATACGGTTGTTCCGGCCAGGCACCGCCCAAGTACCGGTCAAGCTCCTGTTTTGATGCGGTGTTTGTGCGGTGGCCAGGCGGTTAGTCCGGTTATTTTTCTTAGCCGGTACTACCGCCCCCCTTGGTCTGGTTGTACCGCTTGGAATGGTTCTGCAGATACACCGTGAGTCCCGGTTGTACCGGGACGAGGACCGGTTGTACCGCTGCAGTGCTAAAATCACAGTAACGGTTGGAAATTGAGGGTGACTATATAAGGGAGCTTCTCCCACCTACCACTCCCACCTTCGACCTCTCTCACTCCACCATTAATGCCCTTCAAGCTCTCTTGCCCGATCTCTCTCTCTAGCCTCTCAAACTTGTTGATTTGCTAGGGATTGAAGGAGGAGACCTAGATCTACACTTCCACCAAAGGATATTTGGTTCCCCCATACTTTCTTGTGTGGATTTTGTTACTCTTGGGTGTTTGAGCACCCTAGACGGTTGAGGTCACCTCGGAGCCATATTCGATTGTGGTGAAGCTTGGTGGTTTTGTTGGGAGCCTCCAATTAAGTTGTGGAGAGAGCCCCAACCTTTTTTGTAAAGGTTCGGTAGCCGCCTTCAAGGGCACCAATAGTGGAATCACGACATCTCACATTGTGTGAGGGCGTGAGGAGAATACGGTGGCCCTAGTGGCTTCTTGGGGAGCATTGTGCCTCCACACCGCTCCAACGGAGACGTACTTCCTCTCAAAGGGAAGGAACTTCGGCAACACATCCTCGTCTCCACCGTCTCCACTCTTGGTTATCTCGTGCCTTTATTTAAGCAAGCTTACTTGTTTCATATCTCTTTCTTGCTTGTGTACCTATCCTCGTTGCATCATATAGGTTGCTCACCTAGTTGCATTTCTAGAAAACCTATTTTGATGCAAAGTTTAACTTGTTAAAGAAAAGCTAAAAATTGTTAGTTGCCTATTCACCCCCCCTCCTAGTCAACCATATCGATCCTTTCAACAGTTAATATGCAAGTGCCTTCTGGATATCGGGCACACGCTTAAACTCAATGAACTGTGTATGATACTAATACTTTCCATGCAAATTTAAGAACTTGGGTAACAACATTTGAGTAACATATATATAGTGGTGACACTATTTGACTAAAGGAGGATCTTCGTAACACAGTTTTGACAACCATATGGTCCATATCTACATACTTAACATAGTAACAACTATCACATTTATGAGGCTAAGGGCCAACAACCATATGGTCCACATCTACATACTTAACATAGTAACAACTATCACATTTGTGAGGCTAAGGGCCAACAACCATATGGTCCACATCTACATACTTAACATAGTAACAGCTAGCATATTTTAAGAGGCTGGGGGTGTAAGTGCATCTAGTGCCACCCCTAGTTGGTTTTGGAGTATTGACGACAAACCTAGTTGAGGGACTAATGTGTTTGTGAGAATTGCAGGATAACACAGGTAGAAGTCCCTCATTGATTCGGTTTTACTACCAGAGATGACCCCTAAAAATGTATGAAGACATTGAAGTCAAAGGTGGTATATGAAGATATTCACATTGAAGACTATGACAAAAGAAGACACGTTATGAACCCTATGGAGCTCGAAGACTTAGATACTTCGTAGTTCTTTTTCTTTTGTGTTGAGTCATAGGAACCACCGTACTGTTAAGTGGGGTCCAGGAGAACCAGTCAGAATGACTGAAGTGATGCCTAAACCAAAAACCTATGTCTTCGAGTGAAGACAATGAGAGCGAATCTTGTCCAGAGCCGGACAAGTCAGCTTTGCTTGTAGCCCAAGTAAAGTTGCCATGAGAGTTTGAAATCTGACCGTTGAGACACGTGTCAGTTCCTTAGTGACCCAGGGTCATTTCGGACAAATCGGGTCGGGTTGCCAATTGGCTATAAATAGCCCACCCCCTACAACCATAAACGGTTGGCTGCTCAAATTGAGAGTACGGCTTTTGTTGTTTGAGAGCAACCCACCTCGAAGCCTTTGAGAGAGAGAATTCCTTGCGAGGATAAAGCCCTAACCACCCAGAGCCAGAGAGCATTGGGCATCACTTAAGTCTTCTTGTCTGTGTGATCTAAAGACTTATTACACATGAGGACTGTGCATGCCCAGAAGGGTTAGGCGTCGCGTTCAGAGCATCCAAGAGACATTGTGGATTGCAAGTGAACAAAGTCTGTGAAGGTTTGGCAGTCTACCTTGAAGACTTACTAGAGTGATTGGGCGAGGACTATGTGACCTTAGCTCAAGGACAATATGGTGAGGACTTGGTGTCCTGAGCTGCGTGTTCAGGACTGGGTGTCCGGGACTGTGTGTCCTAAGGTTTAAATACCTAGCCGCTCCAACCAGACGTACAGTTGTCACAGCAACTGGAACTGGTCCAACACATCATTGTCTTCAACAAGTCACTAGTTTCATCTTCACTTCCTTTACTTACTGATCACTCATTGTGAAGTCATTGCGTGTCTATTCTATCTTTTGTCTTCACAACATGAGTGTATGATCTGTTTGGCTTCATAGTATCTTCCTACCTGATCCTTATTACACTACAGCTATTTGTCACTGTGCTTTCACTCTGTTGATACTTGACCATTGATTGCCTAGTGTAGTCTAACTTCCGCTGCATAGTAATAGGCATATTTCTACTGTTTGTCTTCATAACTTCCATGTTTTGAAGACTTTCATAAAAATCGCCTATTCACCCCCCCTCTAGTCGATATAATGCACTTTCAATTGGTATCAGAGCAAGGTGCTCCCTTGTTCTATGTGATTCGGTTTAACCACCTGGAGTTTTAGCTATGTCGACTACAGGGATAATTAAAGTCTCCGATGCGTGCCCCGTCTTCGATGGAACTGAGTATCCCTACTGGAAGAATAAGATGCGTATGCATCTTGAAGCCATTGACGTCGACCTATGGTATGTCGTCAAGAACGGCGTTCCCAAGGCTGGAGAAGGTGTCACTGCTGCTGATGTCAAGAAATTCGTTCAACTGGACTCTACTGCCAAGAACATCATCTGTGGTCAGCTGACCAAAGGACAGTATGGCCGTGTGAGTGCTTTGAAGACATCCAAACTGGTCTGGGACTGGCTCTCCAAGGTCAATGAAGGCATCTCAACCCAGAGAGATCAAAGAATCAGTGTCCTTCGCAATATCTTCAACCACTTCAAGCGAAATGACAATGAGAATGTCCAGCACACATTTGACAGACTCACTGACATCACAAATGAGCTTGAAGCCCTCGGTGCTACTGAGATCACCAAACATGAAGTCGTCAAAACGCTGCTGAGATCACTTGATAGTTCGTTTGACAACCTAGCCCTGATGATTCAAGAATGTTCTGATTTCAAGAAACTCGATCCATCTGACATACTTGAGAGGCTCAACACACATGAGTTTCAGCTTTCTGAGAAAAGAGATATCTACGGTCCAAACTATGGGCGAACTCGTGCCTTGAAGGCAAAAGTTGTTTCCTCATCTGAAGAAGAATCTGACAGCAGTTCTGATGATCCCGAAGACATTGGAAGGGAACTTGCAATGCTAGTGAAGAAGTTCCAAAAATTCATCAAGAAGAAAGGCTTCAGAAAGTCTTCACGATCAAGCTCAAGGAATGATGAAGCTTCTGCTCATGTCTACAAGAAGAAAACATGCCACAAGTGCAAGAAAACTGGACACTTCATCTCTGAGTGTCCACAGTGGGATAATGAGAACAGAAAGAAGAAGAAGAGCAAGGAATATGACTCAGACGACAAGAAGAAGAAGAAATACACAAAGTCTTCTTCCAAGTCTTCCTCAAAGTCTTCATCACACAAGAAGAGCTCATCTGGCAAGGCACGTGCGTTTGTTGGCAAGGAAATGGATTCAGAGGAAGAGTCCGCTTCTGAGGAGGCAGAGGTGGAGTCTGAGGAGGAGTCTGATTCTGGCATTGCAAGTCTGGCTACAGCATACGTCGCCAAGTCCATCTTCAACACTAAAGACAATGATTTCATCACCGACACCGATGCAAATGACAAGAACGACTCCACTCCTACCTACTGCTTCATGGCACGCGGTGCCAAGGTAAACAAATGCACTACTCACTATCAAACATCTAGTGATGATGACTCTGATTTTGATTCAAAACCCAGTTACAAAACACTTGCTAAAATTGCAACTGAACAACAGAAAGCCATGGAACATATTCAAAAACTGTTAGACAGAAGTGATGATCTGTTGGGTGCTGAAATGACTCGATCTGAATCCTTAATTGAAGACATAAAAAATCTTCACGTTAATATCAGGAACTTGAAGATCCTCATGATACTTTCTCAACAGCTCATGAAAAGCTTTCCTATGATTATCTTCAAAGGAAGCAAGAACTTGAGAAATTGAGAGCGGCTCATGAAGATCTTCAAAAGGAAAATGAGTCACTTCGCGCCGAATAGATCAGTTCCGCTCAAGAAGGATTTGAACCACCATGTCTTAAATGCATTGAGCGTGATAATGCTACTTCTGTTGCTGAATGTTCCACTGCTACTTCTGTTGCAATATCTTCAACTGTTGATGTGGTAACTAACCCCTCTGCTGAGGATACCACTGCTATTGCTGATGAGAATGCTAGGTTGAAGACATTGCTTGAAACAGGGATGTATAAAAGTCTTAAAGGACATCAGACATTATGTGATGTCCTCAAGAAGCGGATTCTGAACCGAAACCCTAGGAAAGAGGGTGTTGGGTTCGTAAGGAAAATAAATGCAGATGGCTCTTACTGGAAACCTGAGCAGTACCCCAAAACCAAGTGGGTTGCTGCAAAGGAACCTTCAGCAGATCCATCCAATTTATCTGGCTTCACTTGTGCTAACTCCATTATCATTGATGAATCCTTTGATGCAAACTATGTACTGTTTAAGAATCAGAATGGTGAAGTGTTTGCCAGGTACATTGGTACTAACTGCAGGAATGGACCGCCTATGAAGAAGATCTGGGTTCCGAAAAAGTGTCTGGAAAATCTTCCTGTGAATGTCTTCATGACACCTGACTTGAAGAAGACAAACCTCAGACCAAAGGCTTCATACGGTCCAAAGGCTTCATACAAACAGAGGACTCACCTGAGTCACACTAACGCAAATGTTTTGCAGGGAAAGCATACTCAGGCATATGAATATGAGAGCGGTTCATCAAACCGTCATGTTCATATGACCAAAAATTATTCTGCTTATTCTTATGAGTACTATTGTCCATCTGCAAGACTATTTGCTAAGGCTTCAAAGCCAAAATTCTCAGATCCTGCACTTAGACTTATTGCTTCTAAGCCACCCTTGAAGATGTGGGTGGTTAAGAAGGCTTAACTCTCTTTTGCAGGGAAAGGTCTCCAGCAGAAAACCAAAATCTTCTGACGCTATTGCTGGGGACCTTAAAAATCTTGTAGGGCACAAGATAAAATGCCCGAGTGGCATCATTATGTACTTAGTTCCTGAATCGCATGCTACTCTCCCTATTAGTCCTAATCTGGATCTAAGTTTTTATAACCCACTGGTTCGTCAAATATTTTTGCTTCACAATTCTCTTCGTGAAGCCTATCCCCCTAACTGCCCTGTAGGGTACGACACCAGCGTCTTCAAAGTCTTCAGAATGGATTATTGATAGTGGGTGTACAAATCACATGAGTGGCAAAAGAAGTCTTCTTATGGACTCAACCTTACGTCCATCCGACAAGAGTCACATCACATTTGCTGACACTGGTAAAAGTAAGGTATTGGGTCTAGGTAGAGTTGCAATATCAAGGGATCAACACATGGATAAAGTCATGCTTGTTGAATCTCTTGGCTTCAACTTAATGTCTGTCTCAATGCTTTGCGATTTGACCATGATCGTAATGTTTGGAAAATATTGTTGCCTTGTACTAATGGAATCTGACAAGTCTCTAGTGTTTGAAGGGTATCGAAAAGATGATCTGTATGTGGTAGATTTCTCAGCAGGGCCACAACTTGCAGTATGTCTTCTTGCAAAAGCTTCAGAATGCTGGCTTTGGCATCGGAGGCTTGGGCATGCTGGCATGAGGAACCTCCACAGCCTTGCGAAGAAGAAACATGTCATAGGCATCGAAGGCGTCAAGTTCAAGAAAGATCACTTATGCGGTGCCTGTGAAGCAGGGAAGATGACGAGGGCAAAACATCCCTCGAAGACAATCATGACCACTACTCGACCCTTCGAACTGCTTCACATGGATCTTTTTGGTCCCACTCACTACTCAACTTTTACTACTACTGCTTGCCTCTATGGCTTCGTTATTGTTGATGATTATTCTAGATATACTTGGGTGCACATAATTCTTTACAAGACTGAAGTGCAGGATGTCTTCAGACGCTTCGCCAATCGTGCTATGAACAATTTTGGCGCCAAGATAAAGCACATCAGAAGTGACAATGGCACTGAATTCAAGAACACTGGCCTCGATACATATCTTGATACCTTGGGCATCACACATGAATTCTCAGCTCCGTACACGACACAGCAGAATGGCGTCATCGAACGCAAGAACAGAACACTCATTGAGATGGCCAGAACGATGCTAGATGAATACAAGACTCCAAGAAAATTCTGGACTGAAGCCATTGACACTGCATGCCATACAATCAATCGTGTTTATCTTCACAAGCTTCTGAACAAGACATCTTATGAACTCCTAACTGGCAAGAAGCCAAATGTCAGTTACTTCAGAGTATTTGGCGCAAGGTGCTGGATCAAGGACCCACACCACACCTCAAAGTTTGCACCAAAAGCACATGAGGGTTTTATGCTTGGATATGGAAAGGATTCGCACTCCTACAGAGTCTTCAATCTCTTTCATTACAAAGTGGTTGAAACAGTGGATGTGCGGTTCGATGAGACAAATGGTTCACAAAGAGAGAAACTGCCAAATGTGCTAGATGAAATTCCAGCTAGTGAATCAATCAAGCTAATGGGAACTGGAGAGATTATACCTTCTGAAGCTCATCCTGAAGAAGAACTTATCATCTCAGCACCTGATCCACATGAAGACAATGCTCAGCCTGAAGACATTCCTCCCAACGACAACACAGATCAGCAAGAGCAAAGTCTTCGCCCTATACATCCTCGTGTTGCCAATGAAGTGCAGATTGACAGAATAATTGACAGCATCAATGCACCTGGTCCACTCACTCATTCAAGGGCAACTCAGCTAGCAAATTTCTGTGGGCACTTCGCATTCGTCTCAATATCAGAACCCAAGAAAGTTGAAGAAGCCTTCATGGAACCTGAATGGATTCAAGCTATGCAAGAAGAGCTTCAACAGTTTGAGCTGAATAATGTATGGGAACTGGTTAAGCGTCCTGATCCACGGAAGCACAACATAATAGGCACCAAATGGATATACCGCAACAAGCAAGATGAGCATGGTCAAGTTGTCAGAAACAAAGCTCGTCTCGTTGCTCAAGGATATACTCAATTGGAAGGCATTAACTTCGATGAAACATTTGCTCCTGTGGCTAGGCTTGAAGCCATACGCATACTGCTGGCCTATGCAAATCATCATAACATTCTTCTATATCAAATGGATGTGAAGAGTGCCTTTCTCAATGGCAAGATTGAAGAAGAAGTGTTTGTTGCACAACCGCCTGGCTTTGAAAATCCAAAACATCCTGACATGGTATACAAGCTCAACAAGGCGCTGTATGGCCTCAAACAAGCCCCTAGGGCCTGTTTGTGTGCCAAATATATGTGGATGACATTATCTTCGGCTGCACAAATCAGAAGTACGGTGAAGAGTTTGGATATATGATGCAAGAGCAATATCAGATGTCCATGATGGGGGAGCTGAAGTTCTTCCTTGGTCTTCAAATACGACAACAACGCAATGGCATCTTCATATCTCAAGAGAAGTATCTCAAAGATTGCCTGAAGAAGTTTGGTATGCAAGACTGCAAAGGCTTCACAACACCAATGCCAGCCAAACATCATCTAGGTCCTGACGATAATGGTAAAGAGTTTGATCAAAAGGTATACCGCTCCATGATTGGTTCTTTACTTTATCTATGTGCATCTAGGCCAGATATTATGCTTAGTGTTTGCATGTGTGCTCGATTTCAAGCGGCACCAAAGGAGTCGCATCACTTAGGTGTGAAGCGAATTCTTCGATATTTGGCTCACACCCCAACTCTAGGATTATGGTATCCAAAGGGCTCAGAGTTTGATTTGGTTGGATTCTCGGATGTTGATTATGCTGGTGACAAAGTTGATCGCAAGTCTACATCAGGCACATGTCACTTTCTGGGATGATCACTTGTATGTTGGTCTTCAAAGAAGCAGAACTATGTATCTCTCTCCACTGCTGAATCTGAATACATTGCTGCTGGATCTTGCTGCGCTCAGCTTCTGTGGATGAAGCAAACACTCAAGGACTATGGCATTCATCTGAAGCAAGTGCCACTTTACTGTGACAATGAAAGCGCCATCAAGATTGCCAACAACCCAGTTCAGCACTCGAAGACAAAGCACATTGAAATTTGTCATCACTTTCTCAGAGATCATGTTGTGAAGGAAGACATTGATATCATACACATCAACACTGAAGAGCAATTGGCAGATATCTTCACCAAGCCCTTGGATGAGAAGAGGTTTTGCAAGTTACGGTGTGAGCTAAATATCCTGGAATCCTCAAATGTCCTGTGATCAGGCACACATCCTAACACTTATGCATATGATGACTTAGATGTGCAACACACAAAGTAAAGTATATCTTCAGTCAATGAAGACATACATTCTAAGTGTGAATACATTAATGTGGAATTTGACTTCGGAGCGCCATGATAATTGTGCGCCGTGTCTGGGTCTAATACTTCCTATACGGTGGGTAACGCCACCACCAAACGTTCTATTTTGAAGTGTTTCTCTCATGGCGTTACCTTGCAATGTCTTCACATTTGGTTTGGCTTCGAACTCAACATATTTTCATGTTTATCTTCACTATGTTGATTATATATATATATATATATGCTAGTGTTCTGTCCTCTACAGCATTCACTTATAGCTATATCTTCGTGTTGAATCTTTTGAACTAAGTGAATGTGATCGGACCCCAACTTCTCTATGCTTTCTATCTCAAACTCTATCTCTCCAAGTCATATGCATTCTATTGAAACTGTCAAATGTCTTCGCTGCGTCCTTGTCAGCAGAAGATATAGAGACAACCGTAAACTCCGTTTTCAATGCTCATTCCTCCACATAAAATCCGAAGAAGCAGGAACGACCGCCCGACAATCCAGGCGTGCGTGGGACATGGAACAAACCCCAAACTTCCGCAAACTGGCCACGCGTTCCTCAGATTCGAATCGCTAGGGGCACCTGACTAATAGTGCAGTGCCGCCCCTGCGCCTATAAATTCACACTTACCGCGGTCATTATCTCCTTCTTCCAACCTCACACAAACCCTAGCGCCACCGCTAGCTCTCGACGATGCCGGCGACGAAGCGCTTCGCTGCTGCAACCTCTCCGATGCCGTCTTCACGCCGATCGCGGACATCGTCCTCTCCGCCGTCGCCGTAGGTGTCTTTCGTCGCCAAGTTAGGGCATGGAGGATTGAACTGCTCGGCATCATCTCCCACTCCGTCTAGCAGTTCCAAGTGTGGTAAATAAAACTTCTTTTTACAGCCCCTTTTGATCTCATGGTTCTGTCACTTTCTACCATGAGAAGTTTCTCTTCACACAAGTTAGATCTCTCAATCTGCATCTCATAACATGCCTAGTATATTCACTTGTGCTTCATGAAGTAGTTAGATTCCTCACTTGTACTGATCTGTGGGTTCGTACAAATCTGGAACAAACTTCTTATCTATGAGTGAATGTCTTCGCACGATGAGGTCAATGTCTTCTAAACTGATTAATCTTCAAAACCTTCTGAGAATGCATATGACCTCTTCTCCTTCCCTCGCACCTTAATGCTGTCACAGGTACATGTCCGTGGGAGAATCCTTTGGTTCTCATAGTCTGCATTCATTTGCAGAGTTCTTATAGCATCACATAAATTCTCCTGAAGCCAGTTCCTGTTGGTCCAGCAAAAGAAATCCTTTGAACGTCTTGAAGCCTTCCAAGTTAAGGTTTATGGCTTCCGAAATAGCAGCAAGGATGGGGGGCAGACAGAGATGTGGAGGAACATCCAAAGATCTGCCTGATGAACTGGCAGAAATGTACAAAACAGATCCTGAAGAGAGTTATGGTCAGCGCAAGACCCAAATCCAATGGATTCGACGCTATTGGGCAGAACAATGGTTCCAATACCGCTTCGTCACCCAGGAGTATGCTGAGAAAAGTGCCATCAAGAGACCGTGGGGGGACATCCTTTACAAGAACCTCATACCCAGGACCAGAGATGAAGCCATTGCTCAAGGCTTCTACCCATGCATGGTCCGAGGACCACAGCCTGCTGAAGCACATCTGTCGTCACTACTCTGGTGTCGTGACGACAATCTGTTCAAGCGCAACTTCCAGTTTGCCCAGAACTCTGCGAAGCAGAACAAGAAGTTGGGGTTAGACTTCAACCCTGGTCCCTCTGCACCAAGGGCAGATGGCACACGCGACGCAGAACCCAATATCATCGGTCCGTATGCCAACCTTGAGGGCCTCATCACCCGCATCTTAGTCCAAGGGACTGCCGTGAATGACCCTCTAGCTGAATCTGAGTCTGATGAAGCTCCTGCTGTACGGAAGCCAAAGCAGTCAAAGAAGCCAAAAGCTTCAAAGCCGGCCCCTTCACCAAAAATCTCAAGGGCGAAGCCATTGGCAACTGCACCTCCTGAAGACAGTGTGCAGTCTGAAGACGTATCCCGTGTCTCCAAGCCCAGAAGGCCAAGATGCCTCAGCCACACACCGGCAAAGAGCTCACAACTGCTGCCATTCTGCGCAGCGAAGCCATTGATCTGTCAAGTGATGAAGATCTTGGAGATGACGCTCTCGAGCAGCTCATCAAGAGCAAAGAAGAAGCTGAAATCTTCAACAATTTTCCTCTCTTTGATGTCGCCATCATCCACAACTTCATCGACGAATGGTTTGCCACACCAAACATCAGCTTCGAAGATCTGCAGCTGCCCGTTGGCCTCAGCGTCGCCTTCCAAGGCGCTATTGCTTCAGAACTTGCAATTGCCCAGCGCATTGTTGTACTGAAGCAGAAAATTGATCATGAAAAGGCTCAGTTCAAGAAGCATGTGGCCAAGCTCAGCGTGCAAGAAGTGAAGAGCTTCAAGATCATGTTGCACGAACTAAAGGAAAACTTTCTGAAGAAGCATGCAGAAGCTCAAGGTTCGCGGGAGCGAATGAAGACTCTGGCAGACAGATGTGTGCAGGCCTACAATGAGGCTGAGAAGCGCAAGGCACTTGGGCGTCCTGGCATCGACCCCAAGATGGCCGCAAAGAAAAAGAAGAAGACTGTTCCAGCTGAACAAGAGGCACCAAGGCAGGAAGCAGTTCCGCTTGTCTTCCCAACTGCAACGATTGGATCGAAGCCAAAGAGCCGGTCAACAGCTTCAGAGCTCAAGAAGACAAGAACTGCTGAGGCTGAAGCCAGGAAGAGGAAAAGCTATGAAGCCTCTCCTACTGCACCCAGCAAGAAAAAGAGAAGAACAAGAAATCTCGGGCTGCTCCCACAGAGCCCTTGATAGTTGAACCTATTTCTATGGTTCACCCTGACGCAGAACGTCAACTGACGATTCATGAGCCTGCTTCCACAGAGGCTCCTGAAGCTGAAGACATTCCAGCAGCTGATCCCATCACTGCTGAAGATATTGGTCATCGTGACAATGTAGAAGATGATGCAACCCTTCCTCAGTTAGAACACAGCGAACACATCAGCATTGGTCGTCCAGTGACGCCAATTGCACAAGATGCTTCATGGGCGGATCGCCCTCAAGAGGAAGAAGACTATGAGGCCCAGCCCACTTCAATCCCGCAGACGTCGTCTGCGTTCCGCAGGATTCGCAAAGGTCCAAGGCCACAAGTCTATGCTGAAGACATTCCGGCTGCATCAACCACAGAAGAAGCACCACAAGAGCCCACTCCTATGCTCCACCAAGAAGCAGTTCTCCAGGAGAATGTGCTTGTGACTAACCCTCCAGCTAGTCAAGCGGAGGCTGAAAATATTGAGGCTGCCACAACCAACACTGAAGCCAATGTGGAGCCCTCCCCACCAAAAGCTTCAGAAGATAGCGAAGCTACTGATCCAAACACTTCTATTCCTGAGTCTGCTGCAGGTCCTCAATTTGATTACCATGTTGAGCACAGGCCTCATGTCTAGAAGCCAGTCCCAAGGCTGCCGAGGTTCCCAGGTCCTGCATCAGCACCTGGCTCCTTTAACATCAATAGCTTCAAGGCAGATAATACGTTCTTCAACAGCTCCAAGAACCCCTATTCAAGGGAAAGAATTTCATCAGATAGGTTCTGGAGCTATCCTCAGCGCAGCTACTATTCATGCATCCTATACAACCAAGGTCGCATCTTCCCGCACAAGCGCCTTGATGTTGAAGCCATTGCTGGTCTGCCCTGTTTAGAGGAAGCGTTGGATTGCTTCAAGCAAGTGGGTCTGCTGCAGTTTGTAACTGATGAAGAGCACTGGAATGAAGAGCTTCTGCTGCAATTCTATGCCACCCTCCACATCAAAGGATACAACAGAGATCCGAAGACTTGGGCCCTGGAGTGGATGACCGGCAATGTCCATCACGAAGCCAATGCATTTGATATCATTGAGCTCACCGGCCTGCCCACTCCTGGCGAATTCTTCGAGGAAGGTTGTCCACTACACACTGAAGCTCTTGAGAGCATATTCCAGAGGCCTGAACCGAATATGAGTCAGATGCTCTCAATTATGAAGCCATTGCCCCACGATGCTCCTTATCCAACAGAGTTCTTCGTTGAAGACTTTGAGTACCTGCCCAGAACCATCTATCACATTATCCGGCGGACTCTCTGGCCTATCAAAGGGCACTCTCCAAATGCCAAGATCGAGGATGCAATGAAGACTCTGATATTTTGTATCCTTCATGGCAAATGCTTCAACGCACAGGACTTCTTCATACGCCAACTTGCTGCATCAGGCTCAGATTTACTTGGTTTGAAGTTCTATGCTCCTTGGGTAATGAGACTGATCAAGCTTCACTCTGCGATCTCATATCAGCCCTCAGCCCGCAACCATCGGATCTTCTTGCCAGATGTGGATACCTCTGCTGAAGCTATATATCCTGAGCCTGCCAAGCAACCTTTGAGTCTTCAGAATGCAGAACACCAGAGCTTCACTCAGAACGTTGAAGGTATTGAAGCCATCTCCAGGGTGTATCCTTTGGCTGGCACTACACGTGCACCACACCCTGCTTCAACTGAAGCCACTGACAGTGCCACTGCTTCAAGACCCAAGAAGCGCACTCGTGTTCTCAATGACCGAGAGCTTCTTGTGGCCCTTCATCAAAAGCAGGATAGGCATCATGACTGGTTGAAGAGACAGATGAAGAGCCTCTTGGTGGATGTAAATCGCATCCGAAATCTTGCCACCAAGAACGCTTTCGTTGCCCATGAAACCTGTCGCCGCACATGGAAAGGGCTAACGATGATGCTTTCTGAAGCTGATCTTCAAGACGATGGCTTCACTGAGAGATTCAAATTTGACTCCACACCTCCTCGAAGAGCTGTGCTGCTGGGGACACCATCTCATGAAGACTCTGAGTTTTCTTCCTCTGCTGCCACAGTCACTGCCAGAATCATTGAGGAAGAAGACGATGCTACCTCACCGCCACCTGCTTCAGCACCTCCAAGCTCTTCTGCACAGCCAAACAACTCCAACAACCCTGCTACTTCACCTACTCCTCATGGGAACGAGTAGAGGCTCTATGTCTTCAAACCTTTTTGGTCATTACTGACAAAAGGGGAGAAGCATATGAGATTGATAGTCTTCAAGCGGGTTCATATGGGCGGGTGCCTTATATTTTGCTTCGTGCTTACAACTCTCGTTTTTTTGCTACATTTGGTTCTTATGAGTTGTAACACTTAAACCAGATGGTCGTCTGCTACTTGTTTGCCACCCTGTTTTGCGAAGATAAATTCCGCATGTACGACGATAAATTCCGCACTTATCTCATTCTGCAGACGTCCATTTTCCATTATGCATGTCATTATCTTCATATACTTTCACATGCATAGTGGATTGGCATCATAAGATGAAATGGATCTCCACAAGTAAAACCTGCCATGTGCATTTGCATTCCAAAAGCAAATTAACTTATATGCACATCTTCAGGGGGAGCCCTTGCAACTTATGAAGACAATTCCTTATCCTTTACAATTTCACAGACTATATTCCCCGTTGAAAACTTCAACTAGTTTGTCATCAATCACCAAAAGGGGGAGATTGTAAGTGCATCTAGTGCCACCCCTAGTTGGTTTTGGAGTATTGACGACAAACCTAGTTGAGGGACTAATGTGTTTGTGAGAATTGCAGGATAACACAGGTAGAAGTCCCTCATTGATTCGGTTTTACTACCAGAGATGACCCCTAAAATGTATGAAGACATTGAAGTCAAAGGTGGTATATGAAGATATTCACATTGAAGACTAACAAAAGAAGACACGTTATGAAGCCTATGGAGCTCGAAGACTTAGATCCTTCGTAGTTCTTTTTCTTTTGTGTTGAGTCATAGGAACCACCGTACTGTTAAGTGGGGTCCAGGAGAACCAGTCAGAATGACTGAAGTGATGCCTAAACCAAAAACCTATGTCTTCGAGTGAAGACAATGAGAGCGAATCTTGTCCAGAGCCGGACAAGTCAGCTTTGCTTGTAGCCCAAGTAAAGTTGCCATGAGAGTTTGAAATCTGACCGTTGAGACACGTGTCAGTTCCTTAGTGACCTAGGGTCATTTCGGACAAATCAGGTCGGGTTGCCAAGTGGCTATAAATAGCCCACCCCCTACAACCATAAACGGTTGGCTGCTCAGATTGAGAGTACGGCTTTTGTCGTTTGAGAGCAACCCACCTCGAAGCCTTTGAGAGAGAGAATTCCTTGCGAGGATAAAGCCCTAACCACCCAGAGCCAGAGAACATTGGGCATCACTTAAGTCTTCTTGTCTGTGTGATCTGAAGACTTATTACACTTGAGGACTGTGCATCCCCAGACGGTTAGGCGTCGCGTTTAGAGCATCCAAGAGACATTGTGGATTGCCAGTGAATGAAGTCTGTGAAGGTTTGGGAGTCTACCTTGAAGACTTACCAGAGTGATTGGGCGAGGACTATGTGACCTTAGCTCAAGGAGAATACGGTGAGGACTTGGTGTCCTGAGCTGCGTGTTCAGGACTGGGTGTCCGGGACTGTGTGTCCTAAGGTTTAAATACCTAGCCGCTCCAACCAGACGTACAGTTGTCACAGCAACTGGAACTGGTCCAACACATCATTGTCTTCAACAAGTCACTGGTTTCATCTTCACTTCCTTTACTTACTGATCACTCATTGTGAAGTCATTGCGTGTCTGTTCTATCTTTTGTCTTCACAACGTGAGTGTATGATCTGTTTGGCTTCATAGTATCTTCCTACCTGATCCTTATTACACTACAGCTATTTGTCACTGTGCTTTCACTCTGTTGATACTTGACCATGGCTTGCCTAGTGTAGTCTAACTTCCGCTGCGTAGTAATAGGCATATTTCTACTGTTTGTCTTCATAACTTCCACGTTTTGAAGACTTTCATAAAAATCGCCTATTCACCCCCCCCTCTAGTCGATATAACACACTTTCAGGGGGCCAACAACCACAACTATCCGCTAGAAGCAGCTAGATCACGACGAATCAGCATCTCGTCAATGAAAAGGAAGAGCCCTCCTGTGCCTTGGTAGAGCATGAGTAGAACAATGTCTCCAATTTTCCAATATGGATGCATTGCCACGACAAGCGAGAACTTCTTAATTTGAATGGTTCCATTTCTGCGGGAAATGCAGTACCTTGCAATCACTTTGGCGTTATTATCAGGCACAAGTGTAATTCAACCACGCCGGGAAATCGATCCTGGAACTGCTACAACAGGAAATTTCTGTTGACATGTAGAATAAAAACTAATTGTAACATATTGTTGAATATATATATATATATAGTTTATGAGCATCACCATTAAAATAAGAACTTTTACCAGCGTGTTTGATGACCCACAAGTGTAGGGTATCTATCGCAGCTTTTCGATAAGTAAGAGTGTCGAACCCAACGAGGAGCAGAAGGAAATGATAAGCACTTTTCAGTAAGGTATTCTCTGCAAGCACTGAAATTATCGGTAACAGATAGTTTTGTGATAAGGTAATTTGTAAAGAGTAGCAAGTAATAAAAGTAAATAAGGTGCAGCAAGATGGCGCAATCCTTTTTGTAGCAAAGGACAAGCCTGGACAAACTCTTATATGATGTAAAGCGCTCCCGAGGACACATGGGAATTATCGTCAAGCTAGTTTTCATCACGATCATATGATTTGCGTTCGGTACTTTGATAATATGGTATGTGGGTGGACCGGTGCTTGGGTACTATCCTTACTTGGACAAGCATCCTACTTATGATTAACCCCTATTGCAAGCATCCGCAACTACAACAGAAGTATTAAGGTAAACCTAACCATAGCATGAAACATATGGATCCAAATCATCCCCTTACGAAGCAACGCATAAACTAGGGTTTAAGATTCTGTCACTCTAGCAACCCATCATCTACCTATTACTTCCCAATGCCTCCCTCTAGGACCAAACAATGGTGAAGTGTCAAGTAGTCGACGTTCACATGACACCACTAGAGGGATGACAACATACATCTCATCAATATATCGAACGAATACCAAATTCACATGACTACTAATAGAAAGACTTCACCCATGTCCTCAGGAACAAATATAACTACTCACAAAGCATATTCATGTTCATAATCAGAGGGGTATTAATATGTATAATGGATCTGAACATATGATCTTCCACCAAGTAAACCAACTAGCATCAACTACAAGGAGCAATCAACACTACTAGCAACCCACAGGTACCAATCTGAGATTTGGATACAAAGATTGGATACAAGAGATGAACTAGGGTTTGAGAGGAGAAGGTGCTGGTGAAGATGTTGATGGAGATTGACCCCCTCCTGATGAGAGGATCTTTGGTGATGACGATGCTGATGATTTCCCCCTCCCGGAGGGAAGTTTCACCGGTAGAACAGCTCCGCCAGAGCCCTAGATTGGTTCCACCAAGGTTCCACCTCGTGGCGGCGGAGTTTCGTCCCGAAAGCTTGCTTATAATTTTTTTCCTCGACGAAAGACTCCATATAGCAGAAGATGGGCATCGGAGGGCCACCAAGGGGCCCACAAGGCAGGGGGCGCGCCTAGGGGGTTAGGGCGCGCCCCCCACCCTCGTGGCTGGTGGGTGGCCCCCCTCTGGTACTTCTTGTGCTCAGTATTTTTTATATATTCTGGAAATAACTTCCGTGAAGTTTCAAGACTTTTGGAGATGTGCAGAATAGGTCTCTATTATTTGCTCCTTTCCCAGCCTAGAATCCCAACTGCCGGCATTCTCCCTGTTCATGTAAACCTTGTAAAATAAGAGAGAATAGGCAAAAGTATTGCGACATAATGTGTAATAACAGCCCATAATGCAATAAATATTGATATAAAATCATGATGCCAAATGGACGAATCAACTCCTCCAAGCTTAGACCTCGCTTGTCCTCAAGCGAAAGCCGAAATCGAAAAATATGTCCACATGTTTAGAGATAGAGGTGTCGATTAAAATAAAATACGGACATGAGGGCATCGTGATAATTCTTAGAACAACAACATATATATATATTGTCATATGATCTCTTATGCTAAAGTAATAATTCAATCACGATTTCAAGTATGAATCATAAACTTCACTGAGAACTAACAAACTCTAATCTCAGTCATTGAGTCAATTGCAATTTATCATAACATAGGAAAGAGTCAATATAAGAGCTTTTCAGCAAGTCCACATACTCAACCATCTTTTAGTCTTTCACAATTGCTAACACTCACACAATATTTATGGGTCTGATGTTTTAATCGGACACAGAGAAAGATATGGGCTTATAGTTTTGCCTCCCAACGTTTTACCTCAAGGGTAATGTCAACAATAATAGTTCATGAAGACTCACATCCAGTTAGCTATATATATATCAGGATCTTTCCAACACATTGTTATTGCCAAAGGATTAAATGTAAAAAGGAAAGGTGAAGATCACCATGACTCTTATGTAAGGTAGAAGATAAAAGAAAAAGATAGGCCCTTCGCAGAGGGAAGCAGAGGTTGTCATGCGCTTTTATGGTTGGATGCACGAAGTCTTAATGCAAAAGAATGTCACTTTATATTGCCACTTGCGATATGGACCTTTATTATGCAGTCCATCGCTTTTATTTCTTCCATATCACAAGATCGTATAAAGATTATTTTCTTCGCACTAATAAGTCATACATATTTAGAGAGCAATTTTTATTGCTTGCACCGATGACAACTTACTTGAAGGATCTTACTCAATCCATAGGTAGATATGGTGGACTCTCATGGAAAAACTAGGTTTAGGGATATTTGGAAGCACAAGTAGTAAAACTACTTGGTGCGAAGAAATTGGCTAGCATGAGAGGGAAAGGCAAGCTCAACATGTTGGATGATCCATGACAATATAATTTATCTTAGATGTAAGAAAACATAACCCATTACGTTGTCTTCCTTGTCCAACATCAACTCTTAGCATGTCATACTTTAATGAGTGCTCACAATATTAAAAGATGTCCAAGATAGTATATTTATATGTGAACCTCTCTTTCTTTATTATTCCTATTAATTGCAACGATGACCAAAACTATGTTTGTCAACTCTCAACAACTTTTATTCATCATACTCTTTATATGTGAGCTCATTACTTTCCATAAGATCCGTATGATCTCTTTGTTTCTTTTTATTCTTTCTCTTTTTATTTTATTCCCTCAAGATCATAGCAAAATAATCAAGCCCTTGACTCAACACTAATCTTTATTATATAGCTCACTAACTCGATTACATAGAGGGTCATAAAGCAAAAACTCACACCTAGATCATACTAAAACTTTATTCTGATAGATCAAGATATTACGAAAAGGATCGAACTAAGAAAAATGGTAAAGATAAAAGTGATGGTGATACGATACCGGGGAACTCCCCCACGCTTGGCAGTTGCCAAGGGGAGTGCCCATACCAATGTGATTATATGTCTTTTGCTGGTGAAGGAGATGGAGTTGTTGATGATGTAGGCTTGTCGTCCCTCTTCCAAGGCATGGGCTCACCATCATAGAAAGATGATCGAGTCTACTGAATCCTCAAATCTACAGCCAAACTCATCCTCCTGAATCTATATTCATACTCACAGTTTTGGTTTTGCTGGTCATAGATATGGGCTTGGGGGTGCTCGATTTTCTCATGAAGCTTGAAGATGGCCTCCCAGTGTCCTTGACGTCCAGCTTGTATTTGTTGGTGAAATCTGTGATCATAATGTGATTGGACTCGAGTCCACTCTCCACCATCTCCTGACACTTGAAAACTTGTTGCTCCAATGCCTCGAGCCTTTCCTCCGTGCTTCCGGTCCTCCATGGTCCCTCAACATCGCTGATGTGCAACAACCCCTCACGCATCTCCATGGTTTGAGGGTGTTGCAGCACCTCAGCAAGGTACGGGCTGATGAACTTCTGGAAGAACTTGTCCGTGGGGAAGCTTGAAGACGACATGACGACCTAGATCTGTCTGAAAAACAGCTCGAAACAAAGACCAGAGATATTTGCGTGATACGGTGGTCAAAACTTTCGGGAGATTATATAATGATTTTTTACCAACCAAAAGAAGTATCGTGCAAGAAAACGGAGCCCGGAGAGCACACGAGGTGCCCACGAGGAAGGGGGGCATGCCCAGGGCGGTAGGACGTGCCTCCCACCCTCATGGAAGCCCCGTGTCCTTTCCGGTCTGCTTCTTATTTTCCTATATTCTTAAATATTTCAAAACGAAGAAATATTGCCATTAGAACGGTTTTGGAGTCGGTTTACATACCATACCACATACCTATTCCTTTTCAGAGTCTAAAACATTCCGGAAAGTGTCCCTTATGTATTCCTCCGGGGTCACGATTTCAATAATATTAGTTTCAAAATTTATAGGATTTCTTGAGATATAATGTTTAATTCTTTGACCGTTCACCACCCTCGGATTTGTGCCTTCGAAGTTGTTGACTTTTATTGCACTGGAATGATAGACCTCCTTGATAAGGTAAGGACCTTCCCATTTAGAGAGACGTTTACTTGCAAAAAAATCTTGAACAAGAGTTGTATAGCAATACATAATCACCTACATTGAACTCACGCTTTTGTATCCTTTTATCATGCCATCTTTTAACTTTTTCTTTAAACAGCTTGGCATTTTCATAAGCCTGGGTTCTCCATTCATCAAGTGAGCTAATGTCAAATAACCTCTTCTCATCGGCAAGTTTGAAATCATAATTGAGCTCTTTAGTGGCCCACTATGCCTTATGTTCTAGTTCAAGAGGTAAGTGGCATGCTTTACCATAAACCATTTTATACGGAGACATACCCATAGGATGCATCTTCAAGTTTCTTGGACCAATTCTTTCTAGATCTATTAACAGTCTTTTGCAAAATTAATTTGAGCTCTCTGTTACTCAATTCTACTTGACCGCTAGACTGTGGGTGATAAGGAGATGCAATTCTATGATTAACGTCATACTTAGCAAGCATTTTACGGAAGGCACCATGAATAAAATGTGAACCACCATCAGTCATTAAATATCTAGGGACTCCAAACCTCAGGAAAATAATTTCTTTAAGCATCTTAATAGAGGTGTTATGATCATCACTACTAGTTCGAATAGCTTCTACCCACTTATTAACGTAATCAACAACAACTAAAATATGTGTATACCCATTAGAGGAAGGAAATGGTCCCATATAATCAAAGCCCCAAACATCAAATGGTTTAATAACAAGTGAATAATTCATAGGCATTTCTAGACGTCTACTAATATTACCAAATCTTTGACATTCATCACAAGACAAGACAAACTTACGGGCATCCTTGAAGAGAGTAGGCCAATAAAAACCGGATTGCAATACCTTATGTGCAGTTCTATCTCCAGCATGGTGTCCTCCATAAAGCCTCAGAGTGACACCTGTATAGGATCCGTTCTTGTTCATGCTCAGGTACACAACGTATAATAATACCATCTACTCCTTCTTTATAAAGATGTGGGTCATCCCAAAAGTAATGTCTCAAATCATAGAAGAACTTTTTCTTTTGCTGGTATGTGAAACTAGGTGGTATAAATTTAGCAACAATATAATTAGCATAATCAGCATACCATGGAGCAGTTTGAGAAGCATTTATGACATTTAATTGTTCATCAGGAAAGCTATCATCAATAGGTAGTGGGTCATCAAGAACATTTTCTAACCTAGACAAGTTGTCTGCAACGGGGTTCTCAGCTCCCTTTCTATCAATAATATGCAAATCAAATTCTTGTAGTAAGAGAACCCATCTAATAAGTCTAGGTTTAGCATCTTTCTTTTCCATAAGGTATTTAATAGCAGCATGATCAGTGTGAATAGTCACTTTAGAATCAACAATATAAGGTCTAAACTTATCACAAGCAAATACAACTGCTAAGAATTCCTTTTCAGTGGTAGCATAATTTCTCAGGGCGTTGTCTAGAGTTTTACTAGCATATTGAATAACATTCAATTTCTTACCAACTCTTTGCCCTAGAACAGCACCTAGAACGTAATCACTAGCATCACACATAATTTCAAAGGGTAAATTCCAATCAAGTGGCTGAACAATAGGTGCCAAAAGTGATGCTTTCTTAAGTATTTCAAATGCTTCTACGCAATCATCATCAAAGACAAAAGGAATATCTTCTTGTAATAGAGTAGTCTGAGGCCGAGAACTTTTTGAGAAGTCCTTAATGGACCTCTTATAAAAACCGGCATGGTCGAGGAAGCTTCTTATACCTTTAATGTCCTTGGGACATGGCATCTTTTCAATAGCATCAACTTTAGCCTTATCAACTTCAATGCCTCTTTCAGAAATTTTATGCCCCAAGACAATACCTTCATTAACCATAAAGTTGCTTTCTCCCAATTCAAGACAAGACTAGTTTCTTCACATCTCTGCAAAACTCGATCAAGGTTGCTTAAGCAATCATCAAAAGAGGATCCATAAACGGAGAAATCGTCCATGAAAACCTCACATATCTTTTCACAAAAGTCAGAGAATATAGCCATCATGCATCTTTGAAAGGTAGCAGGTGCATTACATAAACCAAAAGGAATACGTCTATAAGAAAAAGTACTGAAAGGGCAAGTAAAAGTGGTCTTTGATTGATCTTCAGCTGACACGGGTATTTGAGAGAAGCCAGAGTAACCATCTAGAAAGCAAAAATGTGAATGTTTGGATAATCTTTCTAGCATTTGATCAATAAAAGGAAAGGGGTAATGATCTTTTTTAGTAGCCTTATTTAACATGCGGAAATCAATTACCATCCTATAACCCGTAATAATTCTTTGCGGAAATCATTTACCATCCTATAACCCGTAATCATTAGGAACAACAGTAATACCTCCCTTATTAGGGACACAATGGACAGGACTTACCCAGTGACTATCAGCAACGGGATAAATTATACCTGCCTCAAGGAGCTTTAATATTTCCTTTCTTACCACTTCTTTCATCTTAGGATTCAGCCGTTGTTGATGATCAATAACTGGTTTGACGTCTTCCTCCAATTTTTTTGTGTTGACATAGATTGGGACTAATGCCTTTAAGATCATCAAGAGTATATCCAATAGGAGCACAGTGCTTCTTCAGAGTTTTCAATAATTTCTCTTCCTCCTTCTCTGAAAGGTTAGCACTAATAATAACAAGATGTATTTTCTTTTCATCAAGATAAGCATATTTAAGAGTATCAGGTAATGGTTTAAGCTCAAACACGGGATCACCCATGGGTGGAGGTGGATCCCCTAGGATATGAATAGGTAAGTTGTGTTTCAGAATAGGTCCCTATTTAAAGAATACCTCATATATTTCCCTTCTTTCATTCATAAACATATCATTCTCATGGTCTAGCAAATATTGTGCTAATGGATCAGTAGGAGGCACGACGATAGAAGCAAGACCAATAATTTCATCTTTACTAGGAAATTCTTTATCATGGGTTGTCTACGAAATTTAGAAAAATTAAACTCATGAGACATATCCCCTAAACCAACAGAGACAATATCCTTATTGCAGTCTATCTTAGCATTGACAGTATTCAAGAAGGGTCTACCAAATATAATGGGACAAAAGCTATCTTGAGGGGGACCAAGAACAAGAAAATCAACAGGATATTTAGCCTTCCCACACAAGACTTCAACGTCTCTAACAATCCCAATTGGTGAAATAGTATCTCCATTAGCAAGCTTAATGGTTACATCAATACCTTCTATTTCAGCTGGTGCAATATCATGCATAATTTCTTTGTATAAGGAAATAGGTATTGCACTAGCACTTGCACCCATATCACATAAGCCATGATAATAATGATCTCCTATTTTAACAGAAATAACAGGCATGCCTACGACAGGTCTATGTTTATCTTTAGCACCAGGTTTAGCAATTCTAGCAGTCTCATCATAGAAGTAAATAACCTGCCCATCAATATTATCATCCAAGAGATCTTTAACGATAGCGACATTAGGTTCAACTTTAACTTGCTCAGGGGGTTTAGGTGTCTTTATATTGCTTTTTTGACCATAGTTGAAGCTTTAGCATGATTCTTTATTCTAACAGGGAAAGGTGGTTTCTCAACATAAGCAGTAGGAACAATAGGATCATTATAAGTGGTAGACTTTTCTTCAACTTTAATAGGTGCAACTACTTTTACTTCAGTGGGAGGATTATATTTAAACCACTTCTCCTTCGGGAGATCAACATGAGTAGCAAAGGATTCACAGAAAGAAGCTACTATCTCAAAGTCAAGTCCATATTTAGTGATAAATTTATGGAAAACATCGGTATCCATTAAAGATTTAACACAGTCAAACTTAGGTGTTATACCTGACTCCTTACCTTCGTCGAGATCCCAATATTCAGAGTTGTATTTAATTCTCTCCAATAAATTCCATTTGTATTCAATAGTCTTCATCATAAAGGAACCAGTACAAGAAGTATCGAGCATGGAGCGATTGTTGTTAGAAAGCCGAGAATAAATTTTTTGAATAATCTTTTCTCTTGAGAGATCATGATTGGGGCATGAATATAACATTGAATTAAGCCTCCCCCAAGCTTGATCGATGCTTTCTCCTTCGCGAGGCCAAAAATTATATATATAATTACGATCACGATGAAGAAGATGCATAGGATAAAACTTATGATGGAATTCCAATTTCAACCGTTTGTAGTCCCATGATCCCATATCATCACATAGCCTATACCATGTCAATGCATCTCCCTTCAAAGATAAAGGGAAGACCTTCTTCTTGATAACATCATCGGGCATACATGCAAGCTTAAATAATCCACAAACTTCATCCACATAAATTAAGTGTAAGTCAGGATGCAATGTTCCATCTCCTGCAAAAGGATTAGCTAGCAGTTTCTCTATCATACCCGAAGGAATTTCAAAGTAAGCAGTTTCATTTTCAGTAGGTTGAGTAGGTTGAGGAGAAACTATTTGCTCTACTGCTAAGGGTGAAGATACCCCGAATAAGCCCCTCAAAGGATTACTTTCCATACTAAGAAGTGACAATAAATTTCAGCACACTATATAAATTTTTCCTTACCAAATTCCACCTACCAAAGGCGCTTCACTCCCCGGCAAAGAGTCTTGATGACCCACAAGTGTAGGGGATCTATCGTAGCTTTTCGATAAGTAAGAGTGTCGAACCCAACGAGGAGCAGAAGGAAATGATAAACAGTTTTCAGTAAGGTATTCTCTGGAAGCACTGAAATTATCGGTAACAGATAGTTTTGTGATAAGGTAATTTGTAACGAGTAGCAAGTAATAAAAGTAAGTAAGGTGCAGAAAGATGGCCCAATCCTTTTTGTAGCAAATGAAAAGCCTGGACAAACTCTTATATCATGTAAAGCGCTCCCGAGGACACATGGGAATTATCATGAAGCTAGTTTTCATCACGATCATATGATTCGCATTCGGTACTTTGATAATCTGATATGTGGGTGGACCGGTGCTTGGGTACTGTCCTTACTTGGAAAAGCATCCCACTTATGATTAACCCCTATTGCAAGCATCCACAACTACAACAGAAGTATTAAGGTAAACCTAACCATAGCATGAAACATATGAATCCAAATCAGCCCCTTACGAAGCAGCACATAAACTAGGGTTTAAGTTTCTGTCACTCTAGCAACTCATCATCTAGTTATTAATTCCCAATGTCTGCCTCTAGGCCCAAACAATGGTGAAGTGTCATGTAGTCGACGTTCACATGACACCACTAGAGGGATGGCAACATACATCTCATCAAAATATTGATCGAATACCAAATTCACATGACTACTAATAGGAATACTTCTCCCATGTCCTCAGCAACAAACGTAACTACTCACAAAGCATATTCATGTTCATAGTCATAGGAGTATTAATATGCATAATGGATCTGAACATATGATCTTCTAGCAAGTAAACCAGCTAGCATCCACTACAAGGAGCAATCAACACTACTAGCAACCCACAGGTACCAATCTGAGGTTTGGATACAAATATTGGATACAAGAGATGAACTAGGGTTTGAGAGGAGATAGTGCTGGTGAAGATGTTGATGGAGATTGACCCCCTTCCGATGAGAGGATCGTTGTTGGTGACAATGGTGATGATTTCGCCGTCCCGGAGGGAGGTTTCCCTGGCAGAACAACTCTGCCAGAGCCGTAGACTGGTTCCACCAAGGTTCCGCCTCGTGGCGGCGGAGCCTCGTCCCGAAAGCTTGCTTATGATTTTTTCCTCGACGAAAGACTCCATATAGCAGAAGATGGGCATCGGAGGGCCACCAGGGGGCCCATGAGGTAGGGGGCGTGCCGAGGGGGGTAGGGCGCGCCCCCCAGCCTCATGGCTGGTGGGTGGCCCCCCTCTGGTACTTCTTCTGCTCAGCATTTTTTTGTATATTCGGGAAATAACTTCCGTGAAGTTTCAGGACTTTTGGAGCTGTGCAGAATAGGTCCCTAATATTTGATCCTTTTCCAGCCCAGAATCCCAACTGTTGGCATTCTCCCTCTTCATGTAAACCTTGTAAAATAAGAGAGAATAGGCATAAATATTGTGACATAGTGTGTAATAACAGCCCATAATGCAATAATTATTGATATAAAAGCATGATGCAAAATGGATGTATCAGTGTTGTGCACACAATTGGTCTTGTTCAATGTGTGCACCATACGTATAATTAATCCCATCCAAAATCCAGTGTTCATACGATGTGCTATCTCTATCAGAATATCAACAAAGTTTATGACATGCTTAAAGTCCTTCTAGTGAATTTTGGTACGCCTAATAACATAGAGACTGTTCACTATGCATCCAACATATCCTGCTTAAAAGGTGGAAAGTTATTATTTATTCAGAACATGGCAGAATAATATATATAGTGCGCATAAATTGGTAAATAGAATTTATTACTGCCAAGGAACGGAGTCAGAAAATGAAATCACAATTGGTTGCTTAAATAGTGATGAATTTGTCAGAACAAATACCTGGATTTTGCTAAGTAATATGACAGGAGAAAGTTTAAAGGACACTAACCTCGATCAGACATTGATCGACAAATATTGGGGAAGTAAACATCCATGTTAATTAGACCAGGCTGTGGTGCACGCACTAGAATTTTTATTGCCAGCTTTCAGTTCATAACACTTAGACATTTTTCTCCAAAGTTCCGCATTAAAATAGGAGTGACCATCTTTATCAAGTTCTACGCTAACTGTCATTGTAAATCCATGTTGCGTTGTCAATATGACATACTAGGAGTCATCAACAAAGTAAAGCCCAAGATTTCCTTCTACTCCTATTCAAGCAAAGCAAGGTGTGTAATGCTTGAAATGAAAATTAAGATCATAAATTATATATATTGAAACAACAGAGCAAGAGGCAAATATGGGAGTAAATGATAGAACAGATCAATATATAGATGAAAGCAAAGTACAAAAAAATAGAATTTAAAATAGATAATGTAACAAAGATGTGATGCAAATATATAGATAATGTAGCAACATGCGGTATATGTTCATAAATTTAGGCCATGCAAACCGTGGTAGGTTGAGATTGAGCAGACCGAGTGCTCCCTGAAGTCATCTGGAGCACTTTGGACACATGAATGAACACTCACGAATCAGCTAGAAAAAAAATGGTTCCACGGAGATTTCCACCAGTTTATTAACTGCGATGGACGAACTGCGATAAGAGATGAGTGAATATTTCGCTAAGTTCATTAACTTCTCCATGAGAAAAATCCCCGGCCCAATCCTGCAGAAAACCCTAGTCGACCAGAGTCTAGAATGTCGGTGTAGATAGGCGGCCGAAAGCGGTAGGGGCGAAATCCCATGCCGTTAGGAGCGTGACCACCGCCCGCCGACAACAGCCGTCGAGCTTAGGGCGGCCGCCGTGATAAAAGTTGATGAGGTGCAGAGTTGCGGAGGAGTCCACAGCGAGTGGGTGGGGACAAACTGAGTGAGGGTTTTCTTTTTTCCTTTTGCATGTGTGAGTGAACACACATGGTTCACAGAGGTGACATAGATGAATCGTGTGCGATAGTAAATCACCGAGATTGAATGGGAATCCAAATTTCCTTTTTCCTTCATCCATGAGTTTTTTTCTATGATGAACATAAACCTTGCTAATCACGATGTTCAAATTTGGCACTTTTCCGGGTTCATTTACAATATTTAGGGCATTATGTGCATTTTGTAGGCATTAATGCACATAATTCAAATTCAAACAATTGGTGCTTGAAAGGGTGCACAATAATGGTGTAGAAAAACCATATACTATAAAAAAGACACATCCGTGACAATTTGGGTAGAACAAATTTTTTTCTATCATGCTTATGACACTTCTATGATGATAATTGTGACAAAACCTGATATCATCATAGATCTGGTGGGCTCCTAGTTCTATGACAAAAAATCATGACAGAAAATGGGCTTTTCATCCTGGGCAGGCCGGAGATGCAGCTGCATGACATTCTTTGGGTCGTCCATGACGGGAAAATGTGGTAGAAGTGACGGCGAGGAAAATACCGGGGAGTTCCTGGTTACGGTGGGTGGTCGGGCCGGAGATGACGAAGACGATGCGAGTGGCGATGCAAACGCTAAAGTTCAACAAGCCGATGCAATCCTCCGTGCGAGGCATCGGACCACGTGAAGCTACAGTATACATAAAACAAGTTTATAGAGAAACGTCTATTAGTCGTTTTTCTATAAACTGACTTTTTGAGTTTTTAGCAAACCAGATTATCCATATCCACGATTTCATTGGATAACCCAAACAAGGTGTTAGGCGGTTATAACATATTTTACGTTTAAGAAAAACCTCCACAAACACCGTATCCAAACAACCCCTATATAATACCGAAAACAAGTTCTTTAATAAGTATAAAGGCAACACGTGGGTTGTGCTTGCAGTGCTAAAATTTACTCTAGTGTGTACATATATATTCTCTCCTTCCCATAATATAAGATTTTCTTATATTCAATATACTCACATATTAGATGCAGTAACATCTTATATTATGGAACGGAGAGAGAAACACTTATAGTGTATCGCATAATTTTTTTGTTGCAGTAAAGTCATTGCAAAACATGCACTAGCACGTAGAACCTACAACAGCATGCAAATCACTCTTTTTTCTCCTCAAAAACCGTCGGTGTATACCTCTATCTGACATTTCTTTTTCAAACCTCTGTCAAGCATCAACCTTTTATAATCGGTCGGTAATTAACGACGACAAGCCATATCACTTATGAGTTGTCATGATGTCTCAATTTGGTGGCCTTCTACAACCTACTTGTGCACTTTATTTCTAACAAGATTAAAACTACAAAAAAATATCTCTTGCGTACATACAACCCTGAGCTAGCTCAGGATCTCAGGGAATAAAATTTTGATTGAGATATCCCAACTTACCCGTATATATTAAGCAGCTTTCGGCACTGTTTCACAAATTAATTAATTGGTAGCTATTTGTATGTGGAGCCACTCTCAACTCAAATCATGGTGCTCGGCTTCTAATTTAGTTTAAACAATTAATTCGCCTAACCTAAAAGGATGATGGTAACTAAAGAACTTGTTTAGCCGGCTAGTGGAGTGTACGGCTTAGTTTGCACTACCTGCCTATCACAGGAGGTGTCTTTCAGAATCATGGTTGGAGTCTTGGTGTTTGCGGTTTGTCTCTTCTCTTAAATTCTACGGTTGATTTCTTTGTGCTTGCGTGAGCTGTAGTAGTGATGCAAAAGGCAGGGATGGAGTAAATGTCTGACTATAGTTTACTCTGGAGAAGAGCTCTGGATCGACTCTTTGGAAAATGTTGTGTTATATCTCACGCTCTTATTATTATTATTATTATTTACAAGTGGTGTAGAAAATTGTTTGAATGCGCACCTTCATTGACAAAATGATCAGTAAGAGATTTTGCATACTCTGCTACCCAGTTTCGTGTTACAAGATTATTATACTCGGACTTTATTAACTACATACGATCAACTAGCTTGAACCACCCTTCGGCCCATATACTTCTGCTTAAGAACCAGTGCTTAAGCCCATATATTCTTGAGACTTCACTATCAAAAAGCCGGTGTGTTGCAATGGGAGAACAATAATACCACACGCCACTAATCCAGTAACTATGACTCTAAACACCAATAGGTCCTTGTGCATCTCATCTGTGTTCCGCTTATCCTCTTTTTCACCATTGCCGATGGTGGCCTTAGTCGTTAGACAATCAAAACACGTTTGAATGTGATCAATCCTAAGGTGTCTCTCTCCCTCCGCATGATAAACTGCCTTTTTCCCAAGGTTTTGCCTAGGCATGCATGTGTTCTTATTGGCTGTTGATTAAGGTTGCTGCCCTAACTAGAATTTTAAAAATGTTTAATATGTTAAACAACATCAGATTTACATTATACACATTTTTCTAATAAATTTTCCTATAAGACATGTCAAAATTCGACTTAGGGCTTAAAATATGGATATTTTGAAACAACATTTCAAACTACCAAAAAGTTATTTTCTAGATGGAGTGTGGCTTTATTAACCGAATATCTAGAGGGTTTCTGCAAAAAATGAAATGTTTTGTGGGCTCACATAAAATAGGATCGCAATTGGATTCGCTGAAAGATCAGGGGTTTTCTGCAAAACATGAAATGTTTTTTTAGACTCACCTAAAATAGGTTGACGGCTTGAGTTCAAGAAGCTATAGGGGGTTTTCTACAAAAAGTGTGACTGGCGGGCATAAGCATTTCTCCCTTCATTAGTAAGTAGAGATGAGGCACATATTTTCAATTTGCACGTCCAATCCTGTGATGATGTTTCTTGGAGTCTGGCGGGTGATGCCTTTGTTTCATTGTTTGTGAGCTTGCATACATTTCAAATCGGATTACAAAAAACCGGATGAATCACATGCAAACAGGACGATTTTCATCTAAACCGGAGCACATTGATTACATTTTCGACATATTTCAACTAAACTATTGATGGTGCAGAAGAATATCAGATCCCTCGGTAGATGCCCCGATGTAGCCGGAAGTCTCAGAGCGGAGGTCGCACGAGGATTTGCCTAGGTTCGTGACTTCGGTGAGTAATACCCTACATCCTCCTCGTGTTTGTTATTCATGGCGGCGAGATGCCTGGTGCGAGGGGTTTATAATGGTGTCTATGAGGTGACTACCATGAGTTGTTTCTACAGGAGTAGATGGATACGTGGGTTACCTAGCCTCCCCTTACTCATTCGAGGAAGCTAGCTAGGGTTTTACAAAGGGACGAAACCTATCTAGGGTTGCCACTATCGGTGCCAAAACCGGCGGATGTCGGTTAGGGGGTCCCAAACTGTGCTTCTGAGGTTGATGGTAATAGGAGACAGGGAACACAATGTTTACCCAGGTTCGGGCCCTCTCGATGGAGGTAAAACCCTACGTCCTGCTAGATTAGTATTGATGAGTATAGGGGTTACAAGAGTTGATCTACCACGAGATCGTAATGGCTAAAACCCTAGAAGTCTAGCCTATCTGATTATGATTGTCCCTATAGACTAAACCGTCCCGTTTATATAGACACCAGAGGGGACTAGGGTTATACAAAGTCGATTACATAGAAAGGAAATAGTATATCCGGCCGCCTGGCTTGCCGTCCATGCAAAGAAGAGTCCTATCCGCACACGGGGGAAAGTCTCCCATCTTGTATCTTCATGGCCCAATAGTCCGGCCCATGTCCAACAGACTGGACGCCCGAGGACCCCTTAGTACAAGACTCCCTCAGTAGCCCCTGAACCTGGCTTCAATGACGAGGTGTCTGGCGCGCAGATTTGTCTTGGAAATTGCAAGGCGTGTTCCTTCTCCGAATACTACGATGAATATAGTCTTCGAACAATGACCGTGTCCGGATCTGCAAAAGAAGTACCACACACCCCCGCAGAGAGTATAATATTTCACGATTCCCATCTGCTGACATCTTTTTGTAACGTGATATCACGTCCCTGCCCGAGCTTTATTTCGAACCGTTTTTTGACCTGCTGCTTCGTATTTCGAGATGCGGTTTTATTGGCACGTCTTGTCAAAGCAGAGATCATGTCCCCTTATTGCGGGATCCTTATCAATACGAGTATGGGTAATCCAACTGTTCGGCCTGCACGACCCCTAGGGAATAGGCGAGTTTCATTGCGAGTGGAGAGGCCTTTTGATATTCACCGTCTTTATACGAAGATAAGGATTCATCTCTTCCACCCACGCCTTCTCTCCTTCCATCTACCCACTCTCAAGCTCCAGTGCCAAAGTTCTCATCCTTCCTCCCCCAAGAAAGCACTCCAACCATGTCCGGAGCACAGGGCAAATGGATGGCCTCCACCATCAAGGAGAAGGACATCACCCAACTTTGGGAGGCCGGATATTTGTCCAGGGAGATCGCCCATCGGCTTCCTGCTAAGGGACAAATTGTCCCCACTATGGAACCCCATCAGAGGGTTGTGTTCATCCCTCATTTCGTCCGCGGGCTGGGATTTCTTGTCCACCCATTCGTTCGCAGACTCATGTTCTACTATGGGCTGGACATCCATGCTCTGGCCCCCAATTCCTTCCTCACCATCTCGGCGTTTATCGTCGTGTGTGAGTCCTTCCTCCGCATCCCTCCCCACTTCGGTCTATGCCGGAAGACCTTTAATGTGAAGCCGAAGGTGGTGGGCGGCGAACACGCAGAATGCGGAGGCGCCATCGTGAGGAAACTGTCCAACGTCTCGTGGCCCAAAGGCACCTTCGTGGAGACCATCAAGGGGTGGCAGAAGCTGTGGTTCTATGTCACTGACCCCCGCGATGCTGCCTGGGCCACGACTCCCGAATTCAAGTCCGGTGCCCCAATGCGGCTTACCTCCTGGCAGGAGAAGGGCCTGGATTGGTCTTCGTAGGATGAGTTGACTGCGCTTCAGACGCGCATCAGGAGCATGATGGACAAGAATGTCAAGCTCGTCGATGTGATTCAGGTGATGCTAATTCCACGGATCCTTCCATGCTAGAACCGGACTTGCCACCTATGGGAGTTCAATCCGGCAAGCACAAGACCCTGCGACACTTCTTTGGAACTACGCACAAGGAGATCTGGAAGGTGCTCTTAAAAGCCAACGAGACGTGGCCGGAGACAACCAAGGACCGCGGACACGATCTGGCTCATCCCGCCAGTTCGGTAAGTGTTCCATGCTTCAAGGCATATCTCTTTCTAGCTTGCTCAAGGAGGATGTCCCAACTTCCCTATTTTGCCTTTTCAGGGTTGGACGAAGAAGGCGGAGCAGACCCGGTGTTCGGCTCCGCTGCCCGAGGAACCAGCCATCCCACTTTTGACGAAGATGCTGGTTCCGGTGACCTACGTGGCGCCGGAAAAGAAGGCTAAAAAGAAGGCCAAGGGGACCAGAGGAGGCCTCCGTCCCAAGGGTACTTTAGACGCGGCGTCCGAAGGTGCTGAAACTCACTCCATCGCTGAAGACGAGGAGGAGGAGGAAGAGCAGGAAGAAAGCAACTTCCCCCTCCAGAGGGGGGGGGAAGAAGAGGGCAGCCTCCATAGATCTGGAGGCGGAGGCATCCAAGAAGGTAAAGGCTTTCCTCGCGGAGCTAGGACGTCGATAGCAGCCTAGAGCGGCGCCCTTGAGACAAGCCCCTGGCCGAATTGTGAGTATCTGAAGACCCTCCTCATTCACCTAATTCTAACATGTTTAATCATGCATTTGCAGTCCGGCCCGTTCCGCCCTCGAGCGATCCTCGTCTACAGGGAACTTGCTGGATCCCAAGGTGATGGACAGCGGGTCCCTTCCAACGGCCTCCTCTCCCAAGGCTACGGACGACGCTGGGGTGTTGTCCCGAAGGACCCCCGGCCAGGGAGAGACGCAGGAGGTCGTCAAGACGACGCCAGAGGGTGAGACCTCGGCCACCGAACACATGGGGCAGCGGATCCGTCAGTCCATCATCGAGGAGCACCGTACCCTCATGGGTGCGGTGATTGAGAAGATTTAGTCCACGAAGAGCGGACTAACCGAAGCCTATGCGAGCCTTCTCACAGGCTTTGAGCTAAGCGCTGCATTTATGTGCAAAGTAAGTTACAGTATCGACAGTAGCCCTGAGACTCTGTCTGGTGTTCGGAAATAAAAGCCGAACAGAGGATCAAATAGCCATCCACAGGAAACTAATCATACATGTCTTTGTGAGTGAGCACGCGTCGCTACTGGCCGCGACTTCTCATGCTTCCGAAGTCTCCGGACTAAAGCGGAAGCTGGAACGGACCGAGGAAGAGCTCGGCCGTCTGAAAAAAAAGCTGGAGAGTACCCAAGGTATGCAATGATATTGTGTATGTCCGGAAGGGGTGAATAATGTAAGCTGATCACAGTGCCATGTCATTTATTAGGGGTGGCGACTGAGGTGGAGGCCCTCAAAAAGGCGTTGGCCGAGGCCGAGGAGAGAGCGGTAAATGAAAAGGCCGCCTGAGAAAAACATGAGGCCAGGGTTGGTGAGGTCCAGCAGGAGCTCTAGGACACAGTAGAGAGATACGAATCCTTGGAGCGCCAGAATGAGGACCAAGAGTCCGAACTCGCTAAGGCCCGCCAAAACGCACAAGAGACCCAAGCCGATGCCCAAGGCGCCCTCTGGGAGATCCAGGAGGCCAAGAAGATCGCGGCGGGTAAGGCTTTCATTATGCAAAGCAAGTATGTGAGCCCGGTGTATCTCTTACTGACTCGCATTTGGAGTTCTCCAGGGGCGTTTGCGGATTTGCTGCGCAATATTTCTGATGCTGCGGAATTCTTCTAGGCCGAAGAGGGGAGCTCAACAGAGGAGCTGTTTTGGTCGCAATATCTTGCACGAAAACATCCTGTGCCCTTTAGCGACGAGCTAAAACAGTTGGTCGAGCTGCATAGGGTGGCCGAACTAGCCATGAAGGATTTAATAATCCGGTTGTGGCCTGCAGAAACTATACACGGCAGCTACTTCGACCTCGTGAAGCAGATGGTCAATGCCTGCCCGTGGCTTGATGCCATCAAGCGGTCGGTCTGCAGAAGGTGCGCAGATGGCCTTCCCCCGTGTCTAGATGCAATGGGCGAAGATGGAAGTCGTCAAGCTCGCGACCGAAATACCACCTGCGGGCAAGGAGCACCAACGCCCGAGCGATATTTCGAAGATGTTCTGAAGGGATCCCGCATTGTTGCTGAGCAATGTGCTAAAGACATTTTTCGAATGAATACATTCATGTAATCCCATCCTGTATGATAAAAACAAGGCCTGATATGTAATATAATGCTTTGCTGTTTTGTTTAGTTAAAAAAATTACCTCATGTGCGGTCGTTTTTATCAAATCTAAGAGTTGGCCAGTCGTCTGCTTCAGCCCCCACGTAGGTAGTACGAGGGTGTTCAGGATGAATCTAAACACGCTTTATCCAAGAGGTTGGTCCTTAAAGGAGGTGTTTAGCGCACCGAACCAGGCAATCAGACAATGTGGCTTTATTACCCTCACTTAGCCATAGGAGTTTGACAATGAAAATATAGGCACCACCCTAGTGTCCAGACTAGGGCGCCGTAAACACCTGATCGGATGAGAACCGATTCGTTGCATAATGCGGAAAAATCGCTAAAGATTTGAAACCTCCGAAGAGCTGACCGGCTCACGCCGCATCATGACAGTCAGTTTTCGGCTCTCTGTACAGAGGTGCTTATCCGGATAAACCGGGACACAATCGCAGTAGTTCTCCCTTTACTACCCTAGCCGATGTAGCGGAACGTAAGGTAGTAAGCACAGGAGCCGGACAACCCAACTATTGACCAAAGACATGACTCAGAGCCAATGCATGTAATACTAAATTCGGGGTGCCGGACTATACTGTAAAAGTGTTCGGACTTGTTGCCATAGGGTGGGGCGCAATAAAGCCACTGGCGGATCACGGCGTACCAAGGTGTACATATGCAATTTAAAATAATAAAAATAAAGAAGAAGAAGAAGGTGCCATGTATGTTGGGCCGCAAACTTTTTCCATTATAATTTTAATTAATACGTCAGAGCGTATGTGAACAAAAAGGTGCGAGAAGCGATAGTGGCTATTTGACATGCCAAGACCAAGGAGGAGCTGCGAACGGGTCCTAAAAACAGGTAGAGTGATCGCCAAGAAGAACATCTAGAGATTCCTCCGCACGTCTGTGCTACTTGCCACCTTGGTGTGTCAGTTCTTCGAAAGGAAACCCGGAGAGGGAAAAAGAAAAAAAAGTATGTGTGTCCAGGGGAGGTCGAGCCTTATTATGGATCACCATCTAGTTATGCCTCCGTCTATGCCCACGGTATTTTGAGTGCGTAGTTATGTACGCGCAGCGGGAACGCCACCACTTGGTGTGGTCTAGGACGGAGGCCGAATTGCTAGTTGAGCTCTTAACAAGCTGGGCTATCCTCGCGCATGGTAGTCTGGACTCGTTTGACAGTGTCCGGAAGTACGGCTGCCGAATTAAGGTGTTGTTTGTGGAGGGCGCTCTGTACTTCTGCTGCCAGGGCAGTGGTGTGCTCCTCGGTATGGAGGGAGCGCTCTGTTTTTCCATTGACTGTTATGACACCGCGTGGTATGGGCATCTTGAGCTTGAGATAAGCATAGTGCAGCACCGCATTGAATCGGGAAAATGCAGTTCGTCCGAGCAGTGCGTGATAGCCACTACGGAAGGGGACGATATCGAAGATTAACTCCTCACTTCAGAAGTTCTCCGGAGATCTGAAGACGAGCTCCAATGTGATTGAGCCCGAGCAGCGGGCCTCTACCCCTGGTATAACTCCTTTAAAGGTGGTGTTGGTGGGCTTGATCCTTGATGGGTCGATGCCCATTTTGCGCATTGTATCCTGATAGAGCAGGTTCAGGCTGCTACCACCATCCAGGAGGTCTCGTGTGAGATGAAATCCGTCCATTATTGGGTCGAGGACCAGTGTGGCTGACCCGCCATGATGGATACTGGTCAGATGATCCCTACGATCGAAAGTGATCGGGCATGACGACCATGGGTTGAATTTTGGGGGACTGGCTCTATCGCATAGACATCCCTGAGTGCGTGTTTGCGCTCTCTCTTGGGGATGTGGGTAGCGTATATCATGTTTACCATTTTAACATGGGGGGAAACTTCTTCTGTTCCCCTGTGTTCGGTGGCCGGGGCTCCTCGTCATCGTCTTCGCTTTGTGACCCCTTCTCCTTGTTCTGGGCATTTAACTTGCCGGCCTGTTTAAAAACCCAATAGTCTCTGTTGTTGTGATTGGCTGGTTTGTCAGGAGTGCCATGTATCTGGCATGGGTGATCGAGTATGCGGTCCAGGATGGATGGGCCCGAATTGTTCCTTTTGAACGTCTTCTTCCGCTGGTCGGACTTGGAGCCGCTAAATCCGGCGTTGACCGCCATATTGTCGGTATTTTCACCGTTGTTTCGACGCTTGTGTCTGTTGCGTCGGGGCATGCCGTTGCTATTTTTGGCTTCCGCAGTGCCAGGTTCACTTGCACTGTTATTGCTACGGGCTAGCCAGCTATCTTCGCCCGCGCAAAAGCGGGTCATAAGTGCCATAAGGGCTGCCATGGTCGTCGGCTTCTCTCGGCCCAGGTGTCGGGCGAGCCATTCGTCCTGGATGCTGTGTTTGAAGGCCGCCAAGGCTTCGGGATCCGGACAGTTGACGACGTGGTTCTTTTTAGTTAAGAACCTAGTCCAGAGTTTCCTAGCCGACTCTCCGGGTTGTTGAATTATGTGAGATAAGTCATCGGCATCCGGAGGTCGAACATATGTACCTTGGAAGTTGTCAAGGAAGGCTTCTTCCAAGTCCTCCCAGCTGCCAATGGAATTTTCAGGCAGGCTGTTCAGCCAGTGCCGGGCTGGCCCTTTGAAGATCATCGCCACGGGCCATATGAATATGAAGAATGAAGTATTCAATCCATACCGCGGGGTCTATGGTTCCATCGTATGATTTGATATTCACAGGTTTGAACCCTTCTGGGAATTCATGTTCCATTACTTCATCAGTGAAGCAGAGAGGGTGTGCGGCGCCTCTATATCGGGCCAGTTCGTGACGTAGTTCGGATGGAACCCGTCTGCGGCTTTCGTCTCGGACATAATTGTACATGCCATGTTCGGCTTGATAGCCGTCATCGTGCGTCGAGGCACGCCCCGTGATCCGTAGATCGATCTGGCCAGACCTGTTTTATTCTTTAGGCCCTGCCGGATATCATATGTGTATCCCTGAGTAGTTTTGTCTCTGCCTTTATGGCGAGGTAAGGTGGGCTGGTATTCGGCTTGTGTTGCCGCTTTACCCGGCCATGTGGCGATCGGTCAGCCGCATTGTGCGCTGATGGCGCAGGCTCCAGCACCTCACCATCAAATTGAGGTAGTAATTTGCGCTTCGGGTAACTTTTGAGTGGTCGCTTGAGGCCATATTCCTCGGCTTCCAGGACGTTAGTCCATATGTCATTGAGCAGGTCTTGATCAGCTTGAAGCTGTTGCTGCTTCTTTTTCAGGCTCCTTGCAGTGGCTATTACCTGGCACTTGAAGCGCTCCTACTCGAGAGGTTCCTCAGGCACGATGAAATCCTCAGTGCCAAGGCTCGCCTCATCCTCGGAGAGCGGAAGATAATTATTGTCCTCCAAGTCTTTGTGTGTGGCCTGTTTACCAGGGCTAACTTGCCCATCATCCCGTTCATCCTGTTCGGAAGTTGGATGAACGGGGTCTTCATTGTCTTCGGCCCCGTCCGGAGTGTTAGCTTCTCCTGTGTCGGTGTTGCTGTCTTTGCTGCGACATGACTTAGAGCGGCGCCGCTGGCACCGACGCTTTGGTTGTATCTCGGGAGGTTTATCCTCAACCGGATCTTCCTTGTCATCGCCGCTATTATCTTTTGGTGCATCCACCATGTATACGTCATACGAGGAAGTGGTTGTCCAGTGTCCGGTAAACGGCGGGTTTTGGGCCTCTTCTTCTCCGGCATTGTCATCCATCCCGTCGATGTCATCGGAGCCGTAATTGAGCACGTCAGTTAGGTCTTCGACAGTGGCAATTAAGTGGGCGGGGGGTGGGAAGCGAAATTCTCCGTCCTCGGAGTTCGGTTGTGAGTCCCTCGGTAGGGAGAGTTTTTTAATGAATTTAGCACGTCGCCTAAAGGTGAGTGCCCGAAAATGTCCGCGGAGCTGAACTCAACGATCGACGCCCGATCAAGCTCGTCATGCACGGACGCACGTGCCTTGGAACCTGTAGCCGGAAACGTGTCCGAGGTTCTGGCAACACAGATCTCACTTGATGTTGGGTCTGTGTGCGGCTCCAACGCCACTATGTCTGCAGCCTCCATGGCGGGGCTGAGCCTCCCGTCATCGGATGGCGTGATCTGCTCCGGATCTAGAGCCGGAGCGGTTGTAGGTTCCATCTCCTGGGTGTAGTTCGATGACAGATTTAAGCCATGTTCATCATGGTGACAGGGAGCGGCTACTGCCACGGTCTCGAATCCATCGAAGATCAAGTCTCCGGGGATGTCCGCGACGTAGTTCAAGTTTCCAAATCTGGCCTGATGGCCAGGGGCGTAGCTATCAATCTGCTCTAGATGGCCAAGCGAGTTGGCCCGCAGTGAGAAGCCGTCGAACACGAAGATCTGTCTGGGAGGAAGGTTTCTCCCTAGACAATGTTGTGGTGGATGATTGACGGGGCCATCGATCCTCTTGGCGACGGCACAGTTGAACTCTCAATGAAAGAACCAATGTCGGTGTCAAAACTGGCGGATCTCGAGTAGGGGGTCCTGAACTGTGCGTTTGAGGTTGATGGTAACAGGAAACAGGGAACACAATGTTTACCCATGTTCGGGCCCTCTCGATGGAGGTAAAACCCTATGTCCTGCTAGATTAATATTGATGAGTATGGGGGTCACAAGAGTTGATCTACCATGATATCGTAATGGATAAAACCCTAGAAGTCTAGCCTATCTAATTATGATTGTCCCTACAGACTAAACCCTCCTGTTTATATAGACACGGAGGGGACTAGGGTTATACAAAGTCGATTACATAGAAAGGAAATAGTATGTCCGGCCGCCTGGCTTGCCGTCCACGCAAAGAAGATTCCTATTCTGACATGGGGGAAAGTCTCCCATCTTGTATCTTCATGGCCCAGTAGTCCGGCCCATGTCCAACAGACCAAATGCTCGAGGACCCCTTAGTCCAAGACTCCCTCAGCCACCACAAAACTTGGAGATCAAGTTGTCCACATGGTGTTTACCTTCTTCAAGTTCCCCTTGTCGCTCGGCCTTGTAGGCCCCCTAGCAGGACTCTTGCTAGGCTCCACTTAGTGAGCCATCCCCGATGTACTGCACTGTCAGTAGCCGCGAGTGTGGCGGGGGTCCTAGGAGTTGGTCTTCAAGATCTCCGGCGGGCTCCATCCATTTTTGCATTTTCCCTTTGGCAGCTGTAGCTCCCGAAGTGCAAGTAGTGAACATCTTGATGTACGGGGCTCCCGAGACTGTTCGGGCATGTGTGCGACCTCTCAGTCACCAATAGAGGTTGCACGTCACATTGTCTTGTATTGTCAAGGCGGGTCAAAGGATCATTGTCCCTCCGCTTTTATGGCAAAGGTGCCTTGATTCCCACACCCACGTCTTGTGAAGCGGTAACTGCTAAGATGGTGGGACGCGCGTCATGCTATCGTGTAGGACTCTTCGGGTTTTACTTCTGTTACCATAAAAGGGAAAATAAGGGGAAAATTTCTCCATTCGGCCTCCTACGTCCTCACGCCTTCACTCAAGCCAATGACCCTTGCCTCCGCCATTGCGATGCACATAACCTTTGAACCACTAGATTCCTTTCCTAAGACGAAGGAAATGTTGAATCCGAGCACATCCCGAGGTCATGGCAGGGGCACCGTACCATCGACCAAGGATGCACGGCAAAAATGGAAGCAGGAAACCTCTGCTGCCGATGAGTCGAATAGGGCGGCAATCACCTCAGATGTGGATATAAGGAATCTGAAGAAGGAGCAGTCATTCTCGTTGAGCCTGAGGTACGAGATTCCTGTTGTCAGTTAAGTTCTGCAGGCGACAATTGCTGATGAGCGTGTGCTACACTTCGACTACTTTAGTCGCGGGCTTGGCTTCCCCCTGCACCCTTTCGTGCGGGCGCTCCTTTTGTTTTTTGGCTATCAACTACATGAACTCAGTCTGACTGGAATCCTCCATATCGCATAGTTCATCACTTTCTGTGAGTGCTATTTGGGGACTGCTCCCCAGTTCGATTAGTTTTGCCATTTCTACTACATCAGGACAAAGATGCATGGCGACGCCATCCGCGACCTTGACGGGGTGAACCCTAGCTATGCCCTTCCTCCACATTCTTCCAGGTTGACCTCCCGTGGCCGATGTGGTCCTGGCACAAGAACTGGTTCTACATAGCCGATCTTAGCATCTGCTTGCTTGCCCACTTTGGTGCAACCCCCGGATCCTTTGTTCTTAGGACACTCTTGATGCCCTATCAAAAGACACCCAGCTACTGGTGGATGTCATAACCCTCCTAAAGGAAGAGGGGTTGAAGGGGATCCACATCATGATGACCTTGGTGGAGTGTTACGCCCTCCCTTTGCAGGACTAGAAGGAATTGATGTGCGCCTACTAGGGGCCGACAGATCCGTCTTATGTCTGCCAGGAGGAGCTCGTAGAAAAGGAGGTTCAGCACCGACTTATTATCCGGACGGGCTTGGAGGCCGACAAGAATACCATGGAGGTCCTGGTGGACCCCTTCCATCATAATGCTCCTCCAGGAGAGGTAGACTCCTTCTTCCCGGAGCCTTGTTGAATGAGGCCCTCGCCCTCTTAAATCATTTGGTTCTGCAAGAGTTTGCTAGCTTTGCGCCTTCTTGTCGGAGCCACAACTTTTGGGTCAAGACTTGAACCCCATGATGCAGGGGTTGATGCAGGTCGTACCCATGAAGGCGCCTGCACCAAAGGAGGAATTACACTCAAAACAGGAGAAGACCCGCAATGAGCTCCACATGAGAGTGGGACGTGGGCGAGCTGACCGGCAAGACCGCTCATGAAGATGATGGTGCCCCTTCCCCTGAAGGCTGGGAAATTGAGGTTTCCATCTATGGTAATGGTAAGGTCATTAAGGTGGCTTCCCAAGAGGGAGCTATCGCGCCAGTTGGGCTAGTGGCTAACACTGGTGCAAGCTCCTCTAGTTTGGTGGCACCGCCGTTGGCAGTGTTGATGTTTCAGCAGCAACCAAGAGGCCCAAAGTCCTCGCTAGTGTTTGTCATCCTTGTGGTGGTGTCATTGTTAAAGAGGAAACGGAACCCCATCCGTCCGGTCCTGTGAATCCTCAGCTGTCTTTGGGGTTGCTTCTGTTCTACCATCGCCTACATATTCTCATTGCAGCCTTACGCTTTGTAGGGCCAACACCAACAGCTGGGCTCTCCCATGGACACCCACGGCTAGAACACAAGTCACCTCTGAGAGCAACATAAGGCCTCTTGAAGGAGGCCACCCTTTCTGGTTCTAGTGAGACCCTTGGCGCGCCCCCGAGCCCAGCTCATAGAAGGATCACTTCGGCTCTCCTGTGAACCTCACAACCGGGAGTTATACGTGATCTATAATTTTTTATTATTCCATGCTATTATATTATCTATTTTAGATATTTTATATTATTTTTGGGACTAACCTATTAACCTAGAGCCCGGTGCGATTTTCTATTTTTCCTTCTTTTTAAGTTTTACAGAAAAGGAATATCAAATGGATTCCAAATGGAATAAAACTTTACGATGATTTTTCCTGGACCACAAGACATCCACGCAACCTGCAGAGGCGGTCAGAAGATGGCCGAGGAGGCCACAAGCCTACTAGGTGCGCCCTTGAGGGGCGCCCTGAGGGCTTGTGGGCCCCTCGGGTGTCTTCCAACCCTAATTCTTACACTATAAATTCCCAAATATTCCCAAACCGCCAGAAGCATCCCCCAAAATACTTTTCCACGGCCGCAAGCCTCTATTCCTGTGAGATCCCATCTTGGGGCCTTTTCCGACACTCTACCGGAGGGGATTCAATCACGGCAGGCATCTACATCAACCTTATTGCCCTTCCGATGAAGCGTGAATAGTTTACCACACACCTATGGGTCCATAGCTAGTAGTTATATGGCTTCTTCTCTCTCTTTGATCTTCAATACCATGTTCTCCTCAATATTCTTGGAGTTCTATCCGATGATATTTTCTTTTGCAGTGTGTTTGTCAAGATCCGATGAATTGTGGATTTATGATCAGATTATCGATGAATATTATTTGAGTCTTTTATGAACTCTTTTAAGCATGATTAAATATATTTGTATTTCTCTTTGAATTATCGGTTTGGTTTGGCCAACTAGATTGGTATTTCTTGCAATGGGAGAGGTGCTTAATTTTGGGTTCAATCTTGCGGTGTCCTCACCCAGTGACATAGTAGGGGTAGCGAGGCACATATTGTATTGTTGCCATCAAGGGTAAACATTTGGGGGTTTCATCATATTTCTTGAGTTTATCCCTCTACATCATGTCATCATACTTAAGGCGTTACTCCGTTCTTATGAACTTAATACTCTAGATGCATGCTGGATAGCGGTCGATGTGTAGAGTACTAGTACTAGATGCAGGCAGGAGTCGGTCTACTTGACACGGATGTCATGCCTATATTCGTGATCATTGCCTTGGATATATTCATAACTTTGTGCTTTTCTATCAATTGCTTGACAGTAATTAGTTTACCCACTTTATGTTTTCTTTCAAGATTGATGCCTCTAGTGAAACCTATGCCCCCCGGGTCTATTTTCCATCATATATTTTCATATCTATAAACCAAAAAACCCAAAAATATCTCTCTACAATTTATTTATATTTAATTTAGTTTTCCTTTTTATTTATCTTTTCTACCTATATCTATTAGATCTCACTCCCGTTCGAGACCGTGAAGGGATTGACAACCCCTTTTTCGCGTTGAGTGCAAGTGTTTGTCAGTTTGTGCAGGTGTATAGATTGGGGACTTGCTTGTGCCTCCTACTGGATTGATACCTTGGTTCTTAACTGAGGGAAATACTTATGTCTACTTTCCTGCATCACCATTTCCTCTTCAAGGAAAAAAAATCAACACAAGCTCAAGAAGTAACATGGAGTCAGTACATTATCTGTTTTGTCATTGTGGCAATAGATAAAAGTTTGAATTAAATAGGATCAAAAAGTCATTGTGGCAATAGATTATAACACCACATTTTTTATGCTCTATCTGATCAAAAAAATAGTACATTGGATAATTTATTGGATTTTGTCTCCAAAAAGATAAATGGGAATTGAAAAGTTTGCTAAGATAGTAGGCGAGGCAGCTTTCCTCGCGTTTGTGTCAGTGATTCGGTTTTCCTTGTGGTATGTTGCAACCTTCAAATAATTGCCCTGGTCTCATGCTAGTATGAGCTTGAGGGATCCGTCGGGGGAGCCTGCTGTTTTGGCTCTATGCCACCAGGATGAGGCTTCTTCAGATGCTCTGTAGCGACCCGATCCGAATGGATCAAGTCTCTGTGCTTAAGTGTCATCCCTGGAATGGTATGCTGACACACATAGGACTCGAGGATTTATAATAGAGGTAAATCAAATGTAAAAAGTAACATAAATACTATTACCTCAATCCATATAGCAGAAGTAACAACAATGTTGTGGATTCCCATCAACACCAACAGCAAATTTGAGTGTAGAAATCGTAACCCTAACGTATCACTTACTCGTCGTAAGACCCTGCAACATGAGGCGTTGCAGCCACGTAGGTTAGTACATTGAATGTACTAGCAAATTCACACTATAGAACAATGATGAATAATGGCTATCACTACATGCATATTTGGCTGGTGGAGGCTCTAAGATTAATTTTGCATAAAACTAATTTTTCCGTACAATAAAGGAATATATTTTATTTAACTACAAAGTTGGCTGAAAATTATTGAGAAGGTTCCTCCATCTCAATCCCAAATTAACAGTAATAACTGAACAAGTTTATTAAGTAAAGTGATGAGATCAAATCAATAATTCAAGAACTAGATACAAAAGATTTCCATAACAGGGCACACGGCTAATCATGATTAGTTTGTACACTCTGCAGAGGTTTGCGCACTATTCCCCACAAGACCCGTTCTCCTCCGTTGTATTTCTCGCACTGCATGGTGTTTGAGAAATGGATGACCGAGACACAGTCTTTCCGAAGAGATCCCCTTAACTGATAGATAGGCCGGTACACCTACAATTCCCTACATCTGCTAGCCCATTATGGAAAGGTTTCCCACAACTTACTCAACTATGCCAGAGCCCATAATGGCCTGTGGCTGCACACGGAAGTTTCTAGCATGAATTATCTTATGATCCCTTTGAGCATGGGTGGTATTCCATAGGATGATCACACGGGTACTCCGAGATCCCTTTGGGCAAGCACTGGGTTCTCCAAGTGCCCGTGCAAACCACTGGGTGCTCCAGGGTGCCCCAACCAATCCACCCAGATGTGTATTATAGTAGCCACCTTAAGTTAAACCTTAGTTCACAATAACTCTCACAACTTTCATGAATTCTCTCAAAACCAAACCACGTCTACAAGCATAGCATAGCAGTGTAAGAATAGCGTAGTAACACCCTGGGTTTGAATGCAAGACAATAGGTTCCTACCTCGTCAACTACTTCCCAATACCCACACGTTATCAATCCTACTCCTGCAATGTTCGAGGGTAAAACTAATGCATAAAACTGGGTATGAAAAGTATGATCAAAGTGTGAACTTGCCTTGTACTGTTGACGAATATGATTCACACTCATAACTCTTGGTAGTTCTACTCATCACACTCCGTTCAATCTATCGTGAGCAAGCAATTGCATACATAAGCACTCATGCAAAAGAATCAAAGAAAAAAATCTCCGAAAACTTCAAAAACAAGCAAGTAACTCGTGCAAACAGAAAACAATTGCTAACAGTACCAAAATTATGTGGATTTGGCCTTATCAGAAAGTTTAGGTCAAGAGCTTCGATTTGCAAAAAGAATCAACTCAAACGGAGTTAGAAAACTCAAATTATGAACAAAATAAGGTTGAATTCGAGTCTGTTTGAAATCCGAATTTTAAACTTTCAAAAATATGTTTAAGTTGGTTAGAGGTGATCATAACGAAGAAGTGGGCATTGGTTTCGTTGGATTTGGATAAACAAGCAAGATGTAACGAAGGTTTGAAGATTAGGGACTAATCTATAAATAAAATATTCATAGATGGGTCCCTGGCCGGAAATAAAAATAAAAAGAAAAGACTGAAAAGCGAACTGTCATTTACTAAACCGAACTGGCGAACGTTCTCTAAATCATTAAACCTAAACAAATCTGGTTTATAAAAAACCAATCTTGGGTTTTTGAAAAGAAAACCTAAAAAAACCTTAACGGTTTATTACAAGTCCGGATGGGAAAACCGACGACGGCGGGCTCCGGCGAGTGCCATCGACCGCGGGGAAGATCGATTGCGCGGGCGGCGTCGATGGATGGCGGCTCCGGCGGCGGTGCAGCGGCGCTTGCGCGGGCGGCGCTGGAGTGACGGCGGACAGCGGCGAGGTGCGGTGTGAGGGCGGCGACGCGATGTGGGGAGGAGGGGGCAGGAGGAGGCCGGAGGCGGCATGGCCCCCCATGGCAGCGCAGCGGCGTGCCCGAGCAGGACTCCTGCTTGGGGAAGGAGAGGGGCGGCGCGCTGGGCTGGGCCTTGGCCTGGCCCGGTTGGAGAAAAGTTTTTTTAAACAGCGCAACAAAAATAAAAGAAAACCTTAAATAAATAAATAAAATACTATAGGCATAATATTTCAATATTTTCACAAAAAGATTTTCTAAAACATGAACATTTTTGTAAAGTCAAATAAAATCCACAAAAATTTAAATAAAGCAAAGAGTGCTTCTGGTTCATCTAAAAACCAAATGAAAATATTATAAAATACCAAAATAATTTCAAAAAAATTCTCTCTAATTTTCTAATGTAGGGAATCATTTTACCCTTATTTCAATATTTTTTTTGGAGAAAAATAATTTGAATAAAAACCAAAATAACTCCAAATTAAAAATAATTTCAAAAGGACTTTAAATTTGATCCTTTTAACTTCCAACTCATATTTCATATGTTTTGAAGAAGTCATTTTATCTTCTCTCTTGAAAATCATTGAGTTGCATAAAGTCTCTAGATTGGAAAATATTTCCAAATAAAATTCAAATATTTTCAAAACCCTTTTCATTTATTCAAATGGAAGAAGTCAAGTCATCTTCTCTTTAGGGTTTTCTGATGAAATGAATTTGAATTCATGGAGATCATAAAAGCAAATGAAAGTTTGGGAAAGTCCTTTTATTCCCTCTCATTTAACTTTCAAAAAGTTTGGAATTTCACTCAGTTTCACACGAGCAACCACACCACAATGAAACAAAACTATTTATTTATTATAACATTCAAAATTTAGAAATTTGGGATGTTACAAACCTACCACCCTTAAAATGAATCTTGTCCTCGAGATTCGGAGAGGCTAGCAAGAAATAGGTTAGGTTTGGCGGTCTTCTCAAAATCCATCGATCGTCACAGGGGGTCTGGGGGGCTACCACCCTTAGAAGCATGCATACGGTACCATCAAAACTTATATACTCCATCCTTATTGTTGACAGGGTTGGTCTTCTCAGATCCTCAGGAAAATTCCTTCTCTGGCTCTTCCGGTAGTAGCATAACCTTTTTACTCAATCCTTGTGGCCTTTCATCTTGGTACATTTCTTCTGTGACTGGGTCTTCTTGGCTGACGATTCTGACGCCAATACTAAACAACTATCGATATCTCATGGTGGTCAACACTTTATGGTTTATCCTGCAGGAAATGGATCCGGGTTGAACCCCACCATATATCCTACGATTAAACAAGGTTTTGACATACCATTCTAAGGATTAAAAAAGGTTTTGACATACCATTCTAAGGATTAAACAAGGTTTTGACATCGTCATCTCTCTACTATGGGTAAGTCACTCAGATTTACCATCCCACATAGCGAGGCGAATAACAAGAGTAAGTCGGTGTGGTGATCAATCCACCCCGCACCCAAATCATTACCTTGTATATGGTTTAGCGAATCTCGTATTCCAACACTCGGTCATCCTCCCAAGCATTGCAGAATTTCTCTTGTCTAGGAACTGGGTTCAGAAAAAAAATCCATTGATTCTGCAAGCCAAAGAAACATCTATTGTTCCTTCACAACTCTCAGGTTTTGCGTTACTCCTATAAGATCGTCTGTTGATAAAGTTGTATCTTCTTCCAAGGTTTATTCCTTCAGCAAGAATATGCGTGCTTCTTCGCAGGCCCTAGGGCCTGCGTGCTATGGCCTATCTAATCAGTTGCAAACCTTGAAATCATCATCGAGGCAACTGATCATTATTCCAACATACAGTTTCTGAGCATTCTTAAATCCATCCAACTGTACTATCTCTCTTCCTTCTATCGGCACCAAACTAAGACATGATTACTCAGACTCATCATGGAGTTGCGATTGCTCCATATTAACAACATTATACTGAAGGAAATATGCCCTAGAGGCAATAATAAAGATATTATTAATTTCCTTATATCATGATAAATGTTTATTATTCATGCTAGAATTGTATTAACCAGAAACTTAGTACATGTGTGAATAAATAGACAAACAGAGTGTCACTAGTTTGCCTCTACTTGACTAGCTCGTTGAAGCAATGATGGTTAGGTTTCCTAACCATAGACATGAGTTGTCATTTGATTAACAGGACCACATCAATAGAGAATGATGTGATTGACTTGACCGATCTGTTAGCTTAGCATGATGATCGTTTAGTTTGTTGCTTTTGCTTTCTCCATAACTTATACATATTCCTACAACTATGAGATCATGCAGCTCCCGAATACCAGAGGAACACTTTGTGTGCTACCAAACATCACAATGTAACTGGGTGATTATAAAGGTGCTCCACAGGTGTTTCTGATGGTGTTTGTTGAGTTAGCATAGATCGAGATTAGGATTTGTCACTCTGATTGTCGGAGAGGTATCACTAGGCCCTCTTGGAAATGCACATCAATATAAGCCTTGCAAGCAATGTAGCTAATGAGTTGGTTACGGGATGTAGCATTACGGAACGGGTAAAGAGACTTGCGGGTCACAAGATTGAACTAGGTATTGAGATACCAACGATCGAATCTCGGGCAAGTAACATAGCGATGATAAAGGGAACAACGTATATCATTATGCAGTTTGACCGATAAAGATCTTCGTAGAATATGTGGGAGCCAATATGAACATCCAGGTTCCGCTATTGGTTATTGACAGGAAGTGAGTCTCGGTCATGTCTACATAATTCTCGAACCCGTAGGGCCCGCATGCTTAATGTTCGGTGACGATTGGTATTATGATTTTATGTGTTTTGATGAACCGAAGGATGTTCGGAGTCCCGGATGTGATCACGGGCATGACGAGGAGTCTCGAAATGGTCGAGACATAAAGATCGACATATTGGAAGCCTATGTTTGGACATTGGAATGGTTTTGAGTGGTTCGGGCATATTTCTAGAGTACCGGGATGTTACCGGAACCCCCCGGGAGAAGTTATGGGCCTTATGGGCCATAAGAAGGAAGCACACCAGCCAACAAGGGGCTGGCGCACCCCCCTTGGGGAGGTGGCCGAATTGGAATAGGTTTGGGGGTGACCCCCCTTTCCTTCTCTCCTACTCCTCCTTCCCTTCCTCTCCTACTCCCACTAGGGAAGGGGGAATCCTACTCACGGTGGGAGTAGGACTCCCTAGGGCTCACCATAGAGAGGACCGGCCCCTCCCCTCCTCCACTCCTTTATATACGGGGGAGGGGCACCCTATGGACACACAAGTTGATCATTGATCTTTTAGCCGTGTGTGGTGCCCCCCTCCACCATAATCCACCTCGGTCATATCATAGCGGTGCTTAGGTGAAGCCCAATTCCGGTAGCATCATCATCACCGTCATCATGCCGTCGTGCTGACGAAGCTCTCCCTCGACACTCTGCTCGATCGTGAGTTCATGGGACGTCACCGAGCCGAACGTGTGCAGATCGCGGAGGTGTCGTACCTTCGGTACTAGGATCGGCCGATCATGAAGGCGTACGAGTAAATCAACTGCATTATCATAACGCTACTGCTTACGGTCTACGAGGGTACGTAGACAACACTCTCCCCTCTCGTTGCTATGCATCACCATGGTCTTACGTGTGCGTAGGAATTTTTTTGAAATTACTGCGTTCCCCAACAATGGCATCCGAGCCAGGTTTATGCGTAGATGTTATATGCACGAGTAGAACACAAAGGAGTTGAGGGCGTGGGTATATACATATTACTTGCCGTCACTAGTTGATTCTTGATTCGGCGGTATTGTTGGATGAAGCGGCCCAGACCAACATTACGCGTACGCTTACGGGAGACTGGTTCTACCGACGTGCTTCGCACATAGCTAGGTGGTGGGTGTCAGTTTCTCCAACTTTAGTTGAATCGGATTCAATGAACAGGGTTCTTTCTGAAGATCAAAAAGTAATCACTATACCGCGTTGTGGTTTTTGATGCGTAGGTAAGAACGGTTCTTGCTTAGCCCGTAGCAGCCACGTAAAACTTGCAACAACAAAGTAGAGGACGTCTAACTTGTTTTTGCAGGGCATGTTGTGATGTGATATTGTCAAGACATGATGCTAAATTTTATTGTATGAGATGATCATGTTTTTAACGGAGTTATCGGCAACTGGCAGAAGCCTTATGGTTGTCTCTTTATTGCATAAGATGCAAGCACCATACAATTGCTTTACTTTATCGCTATGCGATAGCCATAGTTGCAAAAGCAATAGTTGGCGAGACGACCATGTGACGACACGTTGATAGAGATCAAGATGATGGAGATCATGGTGTCATGCCGGTGACGATGGAGATCATGACGGTACTTTGGAGATGGAGATCAAAGGCACAAGATGATGATGGCCGTATCATGTCACTTATTTTGATTACATGTGATGTTTATCTTTTATGCTTCTTATTTTGCTTAGTACGGCGGTAGCATATAAGATGATCTCTCACTAAATTTCAAGGTATAAGTGTTCTCCCTGAGTATGCACCATTGCTACAGTTCGTCGTTCCGAGACACCATGTGTTGATCGGGTGTGATAAGTTGTACGTTCACATACAACAGGGGCAAGCCAGTTTTGCACACGAGGAATACTCAGGTTAAACTTGATGAGCCTAGCATATGCAGATATGGCCTCGGAACACTTGAGACCGAAAGGTCGAGCATGAATCATATAGTAGATATGATCAACATTGTGATGTTAACCATTGAAAACTACTACATCTCACGTGATGATCGGATATGGTTTAGTTGATATGGATCACGTGATCACTTAGATGATTAGAGGGATGTCTATCTAACTGGGAGTTCTTAAGTAATATGATTAATTGAACTTTAATTTATTATGAACTTAGTCCTGATAGTATTTGCATAACTATGTTGTAGATCAATTGCTCGCGATGTAGCTCCCCTTTATTTTTGATATGTTCCTAGAGAAAAATAAGTTGAAAGATGGTAGTAGCAATGATGCGGACTAGCTCCGTGATCTGAGGATTATCCTCAATGCTGCACAGAAGTATTATGTCCTTGATGCACCACTAGGTGACAGAACTGTTGCAGGAGCAGATGCAGACATTATGAACGTTTGGCAAACCTCGGTATGATGACTACTTGATAGTTTAGTGCACCATGCTTTACAGCTCAGAACCAGGACTTCAAAGCGTTTTGAACGCGACAGAACATATAAGATGTTCCAAGAGTTGAAACTAGTATTTCAGACTCATGCCTGTGTCGAGAGGTATGAGACCTCTGACAGTAGTTTTCCTAAAAGATGGAGGAGAATAGCTCAACCAATGAGCATGTGCTCAGATTGTCTGAGTACTACAATTACTTGAATCAAGTGGAAGTTAATCTTCCAGATAAAATAGTGATTGACAGAGTTCTCTAGTCACTATCACCAAGTTACTGGAACTTCGTGATGAACTATGATATGCAAGGGATGAAAAAAGTAATTCCCAAGCTCTTCGCGATGCTGAAATCAGGGAAGGTAGAAATCAAGAAAAGCATCAAGTGTTGATGGTTGAGAAGACCACTAGTTTCAAGTAAAAGGGCAAGGGAAAGAAAGGGAACTTCAAGAAGAATGGCAAGCAAGTTGGCACTCCCATGAAGAATGTAACACCCCGGATGTAACTTTCCCAATTTGTGCTCCAACTCTTGCCGTTTCCGGCGTTAAGTTATTTTATTTTCTCGGGTTCGGGATTTGTCTCCGTGTGTTGTGGTCGTTGTTATGCATCTCATATCATGTCATCATGTTCATTGCATTTGCATACGTGTTCATCTCATGCATTCGAGCATTTTCCCCGTTGTCCGTTTTGCTTTCCGGTGCTTCGTTCTCCTCCGGTGGTCATTTCTACCTTTCTTTCATGTGTGGGGATTAAACATTTCCGGATTGGACCGAGACTTGCCAAGCGGCCTTGGTTTACTACTGGTAGACCGCTTGTCAAGTTTCGTACCATTTGGACTTCGTTTGATGCTCCAACGGTTAACCGAGGGACCGATAAGGCCTCGTGTGTGTTGCAGCCCAACACCCCTCCAAATTGGCCCAAAACCCACCTAAGCCTTCTCCATCATCTAGAGCGTTCGATCACGATCGCGTGGCCGAAAACCGCACCTCATTAGGACTCTCCTAGCTCCCTCTACCTATAAATATAGCCTCCTCCCCGAAAATCTCGGATCCCCTCCCCGAAACCCTAGAAAAATCCACCTCGCGCCGGCCGGACACGTCCGTCCCCGGCCAGACACGTCCGCCGCCCCACCCCGGCCAATCCCGCACCGCCACGTGGTAGTGTGCCCACATCGCCGCGCCGCCACCCACGCGGGCCCGCCAGGCCCAGCGCCGGCCCCCAAGGGCCCGAAGCCGCTGCCCGCCTCCTTCGCTCCCCGCCGCCCGCGCCTCGCTGCGCCGCCTCGCCACCGCCATCGCCGGTCACCGCCTCGCCGCGCGCCGCCGTCATCTCCAGCCGCCACTCCGCCCCACCTCGCCTCGGCTTCCGCGCCGCCCCGAGGCCACCGCGCCCTCACAGCCCGGCGGTGCCGCCGCCATCGCCGTCCTCGCCAAGTCCGGTCACCGGCAAGTCCCACGTCATCGGATCCGTTCTTCTACAGTGATTCCGGCGAAGTTTCCGGCCATCTTTGAAATCCGTGCCGCGGCAAACCCTAGATCCGGAGGTCGAATTCTACTAAGTCTCCGATTTTCTCCAGTTTCATGTGCCCATGTTCATCGTGACGTAACTAGGCATCCGTAGCTCCGATTCATGCATATGGCATATCAAAATGTTCATCTCAGAGAGTACATCATTTCATTCCATTGCAACATTTTCATTTGAGTTCATCTTGATGCCCGAAATGCTGTTAGAAGAGGGCTACTTGAGATATTTGTCAGATCTGCTGCTCCATTTAGATATTTGTCATTTTTGCCATGATTATTGTGTGCATGATATGCCCATGAGTTCTACATGTGTTTTGCGAAGGGTTTTTCCATCTTTCCAGAGGTGCAACCCATGTAATTTTGTGATGTGTGTGGTGACTAGCACAAGCTTGCAAAGTGAGGCACTTGTTAGTGCTGATTTCAGGGACTTAGCATTCGCACTAAGTCCTTGAGCTGTTTATCTCATATGGCCTTATATTCATGTTGTTTCCTAGAGATCCGTGCCTCTTTTGAGGATGATCAGTAAGGATGTTTTGTTAATCTTGTAGTTATCTATCCATCCATGTCTTTGTTTGCAATTATGGAGCAACCTAGATTGAGTCAATCGAGCTCTACTTTTGCTACTTTGTGAATCTGGGAAGATTGTCAACTTGTTTGCAATTTTGCCGATGATGTTGTAGTTGATCCGTGCATGCTATGTTATTGATCTTGCCATGTCTAGCTTGAATTTTGTGTATTCTTGATGGGTGTATGCTTAGCTTTTCATGACTTGCTCTGTGGTGAGTGCATCGAGCTCGTAAACATGCCTACTTGATATCTGTTTTCAGCATGTGCCAGTTTTCACTAAGTCTGAGAACTGATTATGTTTTTGCCATGTTCACATGCTTGCAATTGTATTTTCTGATCCCTTTTGGCTCAAGGTCACTAATGGACTTTTGTTAAGCTCTTTGAGTAGCTCCATGCCATGCTTTACCTTGCCATGTTTAAGTCCTGTAGCATGTAGTTTTGTTGCTCCGAAGAGTGCTACCTGATCTGAAATTCCAGACAAGTGTTAATTTCACTAAGTCTGAAATCTGTTTACCATATGCATTTTTGCCATGCTTGTTTGAACCTGTTCGTGGATGATCTGGCCATAGCTCAGTGCTAGTCTTTTGTTAAGCTTCATGAATGGATCCCTACCATGTATTTTGTTGTCATGTTTGAGTGTTGTAGCATGTTTAACTTGTTGCATTTAGATGGCTACTTGCTGTAAATCGCAGACCGGTGTCATATTTGAATCGCTTGCCATTTCCAAACCGTAACTCTGATTCCGGCGTTCTTTATATCGTTTTCAAGCGATTGCATCTCACCTTTCCAGTGGCACACTTGTATTTCCATGTTGAGGCCAGGTTCATGCATTCCTTGTCACATCATGCATATGCATCGCATCCCGCATCTCGCATATCATACCATGTTCATGTGTTGGTTGTTTACTATGTTGTGTGTTTCTTTCCGGTGTTTGCTTCTTCGGGTTGGTTCCGGTAACGTCACGTTTGTGAGGACCCGTTCGACTATACCCGTTTGTCTTCTTCATGGACTCGTTCTTCTTCCTTGCGGGATTTCAGGCAAGATGACCATACCCTCGAAAGCACTTCTATCTTTGCTTGCTTAGTTGCTCGCTCTTTTGCTACGCCTATGCTGCGATACCTACCACTTGCTTTTCATGCCTCCCATATTGTTGAACCAAGCCTCTAACCCACCTTGTCCTAGCAAACCGTTGATTGGCTATGTTACCGCTTTGCTCAGCCCCTCTTATAGCGTTGTTAGTTGCAGGTGAAGATTGGAGTTTGTCCCTTGTTGGAACATGGAGATGTTGTTCCTTGTTGGAACATGTTTACTTGTTGGGATATCACATTATATCTTATTTAACTTAATGCATCTATATACTTGGTAAAGGGTGGAAGGCTTGGCCTTATGCCTGATGTTTTGTTCCACTCTTGCCGCCCTAGTTTCCGTCGTATCGGTGTTATGTTCCCGGATTTTGCGTTCCTTACGCGGTTGGGTAATAATGGGAACCCCTTGATAGTTCGCCTTAAGTAAAGCTCTTCCAGCAATGCCCAACATTGGTTTTACCATTTGCCACCTAGCCTTTTCCTTTCCCTTGGTTCAACTGAGCGATGTCCGGGGCTACCAGGGGCAACTCTGGGCTGGCCTACCCGACATCTGGCTCATCTGAGTGTGCCCTGAGAAAGAGATATGTGCAGCTCCTATCGGGATTTGTCGGCACATTCGGGCGGTGTTGCTGGTTTAGTTTTACCCTGTCGAAATGTCTTGTAGAACCGGGATACTGAGTCTGATCGGAATGTCTCGGGAGGAGGTCTATTCCTTCATTGACCGTGAGAGCTTGTGATGGACTAAGTTGGGACACCCCTGCAGGGTTATGAACTTTTGAAAGCCGTGCCCGCAGTTATGGGCAGATGGGAATTTGTTAATGTCCGGTTGTAGAAAACCTGAAGTTGACCTTAATTAAAATGCATCAACCGCGTGTGTAACCGTGATGGTCTCTTTCCGGCGGAGTCCGTGAAGTGAACATGGTGCTGGAGTTATGCTTGATGTAGGTTGTTCTAGGATCACTTCTTGATCATAGTTTCTCGATCGTGCTTTGCCTTCTCTTCTCGCTCTCTTTTGCGTACTTGTTAGCCACCATATATGCTAGTCTCTTGCTGTAGCTCCACCTCAAACCTTTTACCTTACCCATAAGCTTAAATAGTCTTGATCGCGAGGGTGCGAGATTGCTGAGTCCCCGTGGCTCACAGATACTTCCAAAACCAGCTTGCAGGTGTCGAGGTTACCGTGCAGATGACGCAACCAAGCTCAAGGAGCAGCTCAAAGAAGATCTTGTCCTTTGTGTTGTTTCGTTCTAGTTGATCAGTAGTGGAGCCCAGTTGGGATCGATCGGGGACCGTGTCCCATTTGGGGTTCTTCTTTTATTTTGGTTCCGTAGTCGAACCTTGATTGTATTTGGATGTTGTAATGCTTTATTCATGTATTTGTGTGAAGTGGCAATTGTAAGCTAACTATGTATCTTTTTCCCCTATTGTATTACTTGGGTTGTGTGAAGATTACCTCACTTGCGACATTGCTTTCAATGCGGTTATGCCTCTAAGTCGTGCTTCGACACGTGGGAGATATAGTCGCATCGAGGGCGTGACAAGTTGGTAATCAGAGCCTTCCCCGACCTTAGGGGCCCCACTGCTTGATCGTTTTTAGCAGCCGTTGTTGAGTCTAGAAAAATGTTTTGAGTCATTTAGGAATTATATATCGGAGAGTTTAGGAATTCTTTTTACTCCCCAGTCTCCTCATCGCTCTGGTAAGGCATCCTGACGTAGAGTTTTGACTCTTCTCTTCTCAAATTTCTCTAAAAAAAATTTAGGATCACGTGGGTATCTTGGAATCGTTCTGATGGTTTTGTGACGAGAACATTGTCTTGGTGCCTCCTGTCAGGGGTTTTGTGGCAGTGTCCCGGGGAGTTGAGCTCTGAGGTGTTGTCGTCATAATTTTATCGTTGCAATTCTGGAATACCTGAGTTTAGTTCGCCGACATCGAAAATCTCTTTTATGTAGTTGTTGGTGAGATAACCTCGATGCGACCCAGTACTGGGGCGGGAGTTCGAGAGTATTGCCATAACTTGTATAACGGATGCTTTTCGAAGGTTGAGGTAGACAATTTTCGAAGTTTTTCTCGGTTATGTGTTGAAGGATGGATATAGCTGGATGTAGGATTTGCTAGAATTGGGTGAGATATTATGCTTCCCCTGTATCCCCAACACCTGATTGCATAACCGGAAAATTTCAGGAGTTTCATAAGTGGGAATTCATGTAGCTCTTAGGATATCTTTCCGACAGATGTATGATATGAAATTGGGGTTCGACGTCTAGTGGTCCGCCTATTCACGGTCGGTTTTATAGTGGTCTCGTTGTGTCTTAAAGAGTCCTTGGCTATGCCGACTCGGGGACGCTTCGTATGTCATGTGCGCTGCCTTTTACATGATGGTGTTGTACGATCGAGCCCGTGTAGGCCCCACCACGAAAACTTCGGACGAAATCTCTATCATATGTTTGTTCCGGCTTATTCTGCGAGCCAATCTGTTGTTTTTGTTTTGAGTTGTGGTATGCGAGTTGCTTCGAAGTCAAGTGTTGATTCAATACCTTTCCCAAATGGTGTTCTCATACTCCGATGTGAATACTAGTCCTTCTCGATCATCAAAATTGTCTTATCAATCCTTTTCAACCGGCGTGTTTTCTCTTCAAGTGGATCCAATCATTTCAACATCCGCAAGATCCAATCTCAGCTTTCTCAACGGTGTCGTTTTCTTCCATCCCAAGTTGCCTTTGTTTTCTCGCCCACCCACCCTTTTTCTTCAAGGACTCGGATTTCTTTATCAAATATCCATTTTATTATGGAAGTCTCTCCATTCTTCTTCCTTCATGTTCGTACCCGGTGATGCTCATGAACATTTTAACGAAGTTTCTAGTTCACCATTATCCATTCTTTTTCTTCTCCGGTGGAACCAATTCAAGCTTTCGGTGTTGATCATATTCTTTTCCGAATTTCAATGTTTTCTGATGCCGGTGCAATTCTTAATCGTTCACCTCTCGCTATTCTATTGTTTCGGAGTGCTCAAGATATCTCGAAGATTCGTGTTTTCCACTCTGCTTTCGTTCAAGCTCTTTCGAGGATGTTATCTCTTTCAAGCCATTTAATTCAACCGGTGCATTCTCCTTTTTCAAGTAATCGTTCAACGGTGTTTCTTTTGAGTGGGCCCTAACCCACAGGTCTTTTCCCAGGATCTTACCTGACTCTTCTTATTTCCCGGAGATATCCTCAAATTTCTTGTCAAAGTTTGATGTAAGAATGAATTATCATCAGTAAAATGTCCTTCTCCAAGATCTTTCAAATTCATTTCATTTTTTATTCAACTTTTATATTCTTCTTTATTCCGGTGCCTCAACAATTCATGGTGGTGTTTCTCGTCGTAATTCTCAGATTTTGGAGACCGAAGAAGATTTTCTCTCAATCTTGCTTCATTCTCTTCAAGATTTGTGGCTCTAGTTTGTTGCCATCCTCTCATAATTATTTTCAATTGTGAAAATTCTTTTCACCATCCGGAGTAATTCAAGATTCTTCTCAGTTTGTTATCCGGAGTCCATCAATTCTGGATTATTCATGTCAGCTTCCAGTTATCATTCTCCAATCATACCGATGCATCATTCAAGTATATTCTCTAATCAGCTCATGATCATTTGTTCTCGTGGATCTAATTTCCCTCAAGTATTTCAATTCGTTCTCTAATTCCTTTCCAGTGATTTATCCCTTTACTTTGTTCTTTGTCAATGCTTACGGTGGTTCGTTCAAGATTTCTCTTCCTTCGTTTATCATATCAATTCATTCGTTGTTTCAACCCTACCGGTGGTTCGTCGAAGACCTTCTTAAGTTTGCGCCATATCTATCTTCATCTTTTCCATGAGAATAAGTAGTGTGCCAAATCCATTGTTTGTCATCAATTAAATTGGTGAAGGATAAACAGAACGTAATTCTTATTCTTGTTCATCCAAGTGAATAATTCCTTACTCCGGAGGCTCATCAAATTCTTGATTTCATTTGTTCATCTTTCTTTTCAGGAGTTCCAAGATTTTCCGCATTATCTCGTCGCGAAGCTCCATCTAAATCATTGCAAGGCTTCACCTTGTGTTTCCAACTACCCTTTCTTTCCGTTTGATCATTCTTTTGTTTAACGGAGTTTTTCGTGGAGGTTCTACATGATGGTTCATCAAGGATTTATTTCCTTCTCGAAGTTTTCATCGAGATTCTTTTAAGGAGCTCAAGCATTCTTCTTCTTGTAATCCGGAGTGCAATTCTTTCTTCCGTACCATTGGAGGTGGTATTATGTCATTCTTGATAATTTTCCTTCGTGCTTCATGTTTCTCAAGCTATCAAGAATGAGGTATTTTAAATTCATGAACCTCTTCGTTGGAATTATCTTGGGTTATGTTTCACCTAAAGGTTCCCCTAAGGATTGTTACTATTTATGGTGCTTATAAACGACCCTAGTTCTTCATCTATCCTCCCGGTGAAATAAGTTTCTCGTCTCCTTGTTGATATCAGTCCAATCTTTGGTTTTGTTAGTGGCAGGCTGTCACCTCATAATTTGAGATGTATTCCATAAGACCATTTCAAGATTATTCTTTTCGTTGTTGGTGTTCCAACAACTCCGTTCGAACCTACCCCTAAAGATGCCTCTTCGAACTCTTTTATGCAAGAAGTTGGTATTTTCTTCTCCATTCTTTTATTTTTATTTTGGTCATCTATCTTCTATTTCTCTCTCCCGGAGGCATTGTGATGTTGCTCTCTGCAACCCATCTTCTTGTTTTGTCAAGATCGTGTTCTTTTCATGCTTATCCTTTAACCGGAGTATTGTGTCCCTTTTTTCAAGCTCTTTCATGTTATCTAGTTTTTCATCTCTTTTGAACCGGAGTGCTGTCCAAGATCTTTCTTACCCCCTTGCCCCATTCATTCAATAGTTACGGAGGTAGTGTGTTGTTGATTTCATCAAGTATCCTCTCATCTTACCAAGTTCTTATTCAATTCCTTTTCTTTTCAATCGGAGTGCTGCCCGAAGTTGTTCTTCCTTGTTCCTCTTTTCTAACGGAGTGTTCTCAGCTTCGTCATCTCCGTTGTATTCTTTTATGGATATGGCTTAATCTTTTTCAGGGTTCTTTGGTTTCACTCGTTTGGCAAAGGAGCAACTTAGTTTTACCTCTTCTCTTTCTCTTCCGTTTTCTCTCTGGTGCCATTCTAGATCTCGGGACGAGATCCTCTCGTAGTGGTGGAGTGTTGTAACGCCCCGAGACCAATGTGCCAGGTGTCGGCCAGTTATTCGCTGTTGTTGCCCTGTCATTGCTTGCATGTCATGCATTGCATATCATGTCATCATGTGCATTTCATTTGCATACATGTTCGTCTCATGCATCCGAGCATTTTCCCCGTTGTCCGTTTTGCATTCCGGCGTTCCGTTCTCCTCCGGTGGTCATTTCTACCTTTCTTTCATATGTGGGGGTTAAACATTTCCGGATTGGACCGAGACTTGCCATGCGGCCTTGGTTTACAACCGGTAGACCGCCTGTCAAGTTTCGTACCATTTGGACTTCGTTTGATGCTCCAACGGTTAACCGAGGGACCACAAAGGCCTCGTGTGTGTTGCAGCCCAAAACCCTTCCAAAGTGGCCCAAAACCCACCTAAACCTCCTCCATCATCTTGGTCGTTCGATCACGATCGCGTGGCTGCAAACCGCACCTCATTTGGACTCTCCTAGCTCCCTCTACCTATAAATATGTGCTCCTCTCCCGAATTTCGCGGTCAAACCCTAGCCTTCCCCTACCTCGCGCCACCAGACAATATCCCCGCCGCCGGACATGTCCACCCTCCACCTCACTCCGCCCAATGGCAGTGTGCCACGTCACTCCGCCGCCACAGCCAGCCACTCCCCTCGCGCCACCTCAGCCCCGCCTCCTTTCTCTCTCCTCCTCGCCTCCCGCGGCCCACCGGGGCCCGAGGCCGGCCCGCCCCGGGCCAGATCTGGGCCGCCGCCACGCGCCCGTTCGCCACTGCGCGCCCGTTCGCCGCCGCACGCCCGAGGGTCCTTGCCGCCCTGCTCGCCGGCCGCGGTCCTCGCTCCGCCGCCTCTTCGCCGGCGCCACCTCACCGGTGCACCGCCGCCGCACAGGCGCGCCCGACCACGCCTGGCCTCCTTTGCCGGCCATCGCCGGAGCTTCGTCGGCGCACGCCCGCCACCATCGCCGGCGAGCCTTCTCAATTTGTACTCCAACTCTTGCCGTTTCCGGCATTAAGTTATTTTATTTTCTCGGGTTCAGGTTTTTGTCTCCGTGTGTTGTGGTCGTTGTTATGCATCTCATATCATGTCATCATGTGCATTGCATTTGCATACGTGTTCATCTCATGCATTCGAGCATTTTCCCCGTTGTCTGTTTTCCTTTCCGGCGCTTCGTTCTCCTCCGGTGGTCATTTCTACCTTTCTTCCGTGTGTGGGGATTAAAAATTTCCGGATTGGACCGAGACTTGCCAAGCGGCCTTGGTTTACTACTGGTAGACCGCCTGTCAAGTTTCGTACCATTTGGACTTCGTTTGATGCTCCAACGTTTAACCGAGGGACCGATAAGGCCTCATGTGTGTTGCAGCCCAACACCCCTCCAAATTGGCCCAAACCCCACCTAAGCCTTCTCCATCATCTAGATCGTTCGATCACGATCGCGTGGCCGAAAACCACACCTCATTTGGACTCTCCTAGCTCCCTCTACCTATAAATATAGCCTACTCCCCGAAAATCTCGGATCCCCTCCCCGAAACCCTAGAAAAATCCACCCCGCGCCGGCCGGACACGTCCGTCCCTGGCCGGACACGTCCGTTGCCGGCCGGACACGTCCGCCGCCCCACCCGGGCCAATCCCGCACCGCCACATGGCAGCGTGCCCACATCACCGTGCCGCTACCCGCGCGGGCCCGCCATGCCCAGCGCCGGCCCCCGAGGGCCCGAAGCCGCTGCCCGCCTCCTTCGCTCCCCGCCGCCCGCGCCTCGCTGCGCCGCCTCGCCACCGCCATCGCCGGTCGCCGCCTCGCCGCGTGCCACCGTCATCTCCAGCTGCCACTCCACCCCGCCTCGCCTCGGCTTCCGCGCCGCCCCGAGGCCACTGCGCCCTCACCGCCCGGCGGTGCCGCCGCCATCGCCGTCCTCGCCAAGTCTGGTCACCGGCAAGTCCCACGTCGCTGGATCCGGTCGTCTACAGTGATTCCAGCGAAGATTCCGGCCATCTTTGAAATCCGTGCCGCAGTCAATCCCTAGATCCGTAGCTCCGATTCATGCATATGGCATATCAAAATGTTCATCTCAGAGAGTACATCATTTCATTCCATTGCATCATTTTCATTTGAGTTCATCTTGATGCCCGAAATGCTGTTAGAAGAGGGCTACTTGAGATATTTGTCAGAGCTGCTGCTCCATTTAGATATTTGTCATTTTTGCCATGATTATTGTCTGCATGATATGCCCATGAGTTCTACATGTGTTTTGCGAAGGGTTTTTCCATCTTTCCAGAGGTGCAACCCATGTAATTTTGTGATGCGTGTGGTGACTAGCACAAGCTTGCAAAGTGAGGCACTTGTTAGTGCTGATTTCAGGGACTTAGCATTCCCACTAAGTCCTTGAGCTGTTTATCTCATATGGCCTTATGTTCATGTTGTTTCCTAGAGATTCGTGCCTCTTTTGAGGATGATCAGTAAGGATGTTTTGTTAATCTTGTAGTTCTCTATTCATCCATGTCTTTGTTTGAAATTATGGAGCAACCTAGATTGAGTCAATCGAGCTCTACTTTTGCTACTTTGTGAATCTGGGCAGATTGTCAACTTGTTTGCAATTTTGCCGATGATGTTGTAGTTGATCAGTGCATGCTATGTTATTGATCTTGCCATGTCTAGCTTGCATTTTGTGTATTCTTGATGGGTGTATGCTTAGCTTTTCATGACTTTCTCTGTGGTGAGTGCATCGAGCTCGTAAACATGCCTACTTGATATCTGTTTTCAGCATGTGCCAGTTTTCACTAAGTCTGAGAACTGATTATGTTTTTGCCATGTTCACATGCTTGCAATTGTATTTTATGATCCCTTTTCGCTCAAGGTCACTAATGGACTTTTGTTAAGCTATTTGAGTATCTCCATGCCATGCTTTACCTTGCCATGTTCAAGTCCTGTAGCATGCAGTTTTGTTGCTCCGAAGAGTGCTACCTGATCTGAAATTCCAGACAAGTGTTAATTTCACTAAGTCTGAAATCTGTTTACCATATGCATTTTTGCCATGCTTGTTTGAACCTGTTCATGGATGATTTGGCCGTAGCTCAGTGCTAGTGTTTTGTTAAGCATCTTGAATGCATCCCTGCAATGTATTTTGTTGTCATGTTTGGGTGTCGTAACATGTTCATTTCATTGCATTTAGATGGCTACTTGCTGTAAATCGCAGACCGGTGTCATATTTGAATCGCTTGCCATTTCCAAACCGTAACTCCGATTCCGGCGTTCTTTATATAGTTTTCCAGCGATTTCATCTCATCTTTCCAGTGGCACACTTGGATTCCCAAGTTGAGGCCAGGTTCATGCATCCCTTGTCAAATCTTGCATATGCATCCCGCATAGCATACCATCTTTGCATCATATTGTTTGAGTCTTGCACGTGGTTGATTGTGTCCTAGTTGTTTGTTTGTCTTGTTTGGGTAGAGCCGGGAGACGAGTTCTCTAACGAGGAGCCCATTGAGTTTGCTTTCGAGGATCCAGTCAACTCTGACAACTGTGCAGGCAAGATGATCATACCCTCGAAATCACTACTATCTTTGCTATGCTAGATTGCTCGCTCTTTTGCTATGCCAATGCTACGATTCCTACCACTTGATTTCAAGCCTCCAAAATTGCCATGTCAAACCTCTAACCTACCATGTCCTAGCAAATCGTTGATTGGCTATGTTACCACTTTGCTCAGCCCCTCTTATAGCGTTGCTAGTTGCACGTGAAGATTGGAGGCCGTTCCTTGTTGGAACATTTATTTACTTGCTGGGATATCATTATATTATGTTGTTATCTTAATGCATCTATATACTTGGTAAAGGGTGGAAGGCTCGTCCTCTCTCCTAGTGTTTTGTTCCACTCTTGCCGCCCTAGTTTCCGTCATATCGGTGTTATGTTCCCGGATTTTGCGTTCCTTACGCGGTTGGGTTATAATGGGAACCCCTTGATAGTTCACCTTGATTAAAGCTTTTCCAGCAATGCCCAACCTTGGTTTTACCATTTGCCACCTAGCCTCATTTCCCTTGGGTTTCTGGACCCCGAGGGTCATCGTATTTAAACCCCCCCGGGCCAGTGCTCCTCTGAGTGTTGGTCCGAACTGAGCTGCCTGCGGGGCCACCTCGGGGAAACTTTAGGGTTGGTTTTACTCATAGCTAGTCTCATCTGAGTGTGCCCTAAGAACGAGATATGTGCAGCTCCTATCGGGATTTGTCGGCACATTCGGGCGGTGTTGCTGGTCTTGTTTTAACCTGTCGAAGTGTCTTGAAGAACCGAGATACCGAGTCTGATCGGAACGTCTTGGGAGGAGGTCTATTCCTTCGTTGACCGTGAGAGCTTCTCATGGGCTAAGTTGGGACTCCCCTGCAGGGATTTGAACTTTCAAAAGCCGTGCCCGCGGTTATGGGCAGATGGGAATTTGTTAATGTCCGGTTGTAGATAACTTGAACCTTAACTTAACTAAAATGAATAAACTGAGTGTGTTGCCGTGATGGCCTCTTCTCGGCGGAGTCCGGGAAGCGGACACGGTGTTGGAGTAATGTTTGCGCAGGTTGTTCTCTAGCTTCTCGCTCGCGCTTCGCCTTCTCTTCTCGCTCTCTTTTGTAAACAGGATAGACACAATATATGCTAGTTGCTTGCTGTAGCTCCACATATATTTTTACCTTGCCTTACCTATAAGCTTAAATAGTCTTGATCGCGAGGGTGCGAGATTGCTGAGTCCCTGTGGCTCACAGATTACTATTACACTAGATGCAGGGCCTGATGATTCCGCTCCAGGTGACGCGCTCGAGCTCAAGTGGGAGTTCGACGAGGACTCTCAACGTTACTATGTTTCCTTTCCTGATGATCAGTAGTGGTGCCCAGTTGGGGTTGATCAGGACCGTGTCGCATGTTGGGTTATCTTTTATTTTGGCGCCGTAGTCGGGCCATGAGTGTTTGGATGATGTAATGTTATTTATGTACTTGATTGACGTGGTGAGTGTAAGCCAACTATGTTATCTCCCCTGTTATTAACTATATTACATGGGATGTTGTGAAGATTGCCTTACTTGCGAAATATGCCTTCAATGCGATTATGCCTCTAAGTCGTGCCTCGACACGTGGGAGATATAGTCGCATCGAGGGTGTTACAAAGAAGCCCAAAGCTAGACCCAAGCCTGAAACTGAGTGCTTCTACTACAAAGGAAATGGTCACTGGAAGTGGAACTGCCCTAGATACTTGGCGGATAAGAAGGGTGGCAAACTGAGCAAAGGTATATTGGATATACATGTTATTGATGTGTACTTTACTAGTGTTTATAGCAACACCTCGGTATTTGTTACTGGTTCAGTTGCTAAGAGTAGTAACTCGAAATGGGAGTTGCAAAATAAATAGAGCCTAGTTAAGGGCGAGGTGATGATGTGTGTTGGAAGTGATTCCAAGGTTGATAAGATCACCATCGCACACTCCCTTTACCTTTGGGATTAGTGTTGAACCTAAAATAAATATTATTTGGTGTTTGCGTTGAGCATGAATATGATTGGATCATGTTTATTGCAATACGGTTATTCATTTAAGTCAAAGAATAAGTGTTGTTCTATTTACATGAATAAAACCTTCTATGGTCATACACTCAATGGTTTATTGAATCTCTATGGTAGTGATACACATATTCACAATATTGAAGCCAAAAGATGCAAAGTTAATAATGATAGTGCAACTTATTTGTGGCACTGCCGTTTAGGTCATGTTGGTGTAAAGCATATAAATAAATTACATGATGATGGCTTTCGGAATCACTTGATGCTTGCGAACCATGCCTCATGGGCAAGATGACTAAGACTCCTTTCTCCGGAACAATGGAGTGAGCAACTGACTTATTGGAAATAATACATACTGATGTATGCGATCCGATGAGTGTTGAGGCTCGCGGCGGGTATCGTTATTTTCTGACCTTCACAGATGATTTGAGCAGATATGGGTATATCTACTTAATGAAACATAAGTCTAAAACATTTGAAAAGTTCAAAGAATTTGAGAGTGAAGTGGAAAATCATCGTAAACAGAAAATAAAGTTTCTACAATCTGATCGTGGAGATGAATATTTGAGTTACGAGTTTGGCCTTCAACTAAAACAATGTGGAATAGCTTCACAAATTCATTCCACCTGGAACACCACAAAATAATGGTGTGTCCGAACGTCATAACCGTACTTTATTGGTTATAGTGCAATCTATGATGTCTCTTACTGATTTACCACTATCATTTTGGGGTTATGCATTAGAGACAACTACATTCACATTAAATAGGGCACCGTCTAATACGTTCAGACGACACCGTATGAACTATGGTTTGGCTAGAAACCTAAGTTGTCGTTTCTTAAAGTTTGGGTTTGTGATGCTTATGTGAAAAAGTTTCAGCCTGATAAGCTCAGTAGGATACCCAAAATAAACTGTTGGGTACACCTTCTATCACTAGTCCGAAAGGCAAGATCTTTCTTGCTAAGAGTGGATCCTTTCTAGAGAAGAAGTTTCTCTTGAAAGAAGTGAGTGGGAGGAATGTAGAACTTGATGAGGTAATTGTACCTTCTCCCGAATTGGAAAGTAGTTCATCAAAGAAATCAGTTCTAGTGATTTCTATGCCAATTAATGAGGAAGCTAATGATGATGATCATGAAACTTCAGATCAAGTTACTACCAAACATCGTAGGACAACCAGAGTATGGTCCGCACTAGAGTGGTACGGTAATCCTTTCTGAAAGTCATGTTACTAGACCATGACAAACCTACGAACTATGAGGAAGCGATGATGAGCCCAGATTCCGCGAAATGGCTTCAGGCCATGAAATCTGAGATGGGATCCATGTATAAAGAACAAAGTATGGACTTTTATTGACTTGCCCAATGATTGGTGAGCCATTGAGAATAAATGGATCTTCAAGAGGAAGATGGACGTTGATAGTAGTGTTACTATCTACAAAGCTCAAATTGTCGCAAAAAGGTTTTCGACAAGTTCAAGGTGTTGACTACGATGAGATTTTGTCACTCGTAGCGATGCTTATGTCTGTCCGAATCATGTTAGCAATTGCCACATTTTACGAAATCTGGCAAACGGATGTCAAAACTGCAATCCTTAATGGATTTCTTAAAGAAGAGTTGTATACAACAAGAAAGTTTTGTAAATCCTAAAGGTGCTAACAAAGTGTGCAAGCTCCAGCGATCCATCTATGGACTGGTGCAAGCATCTCGGAGTTGGAATATATGCTTTGATAGTGTGATCAAAGCATATGGTTTATTGCAGACCTTTGGAGAAGCCTATATTTACAAGAAAGTGAGTGGGAGCTCCGTAGCATTTCTGATATTATATGTAGATGACATATTGTTGATTGGAAATGATACTGAATTTCTGAAAAGCATAAAAGGATACTTGAATAAGAATTTTTCAATGAAAGACCTAGGTGAAGATGCTTATATATTTGGCATAAAGATCTATAGAGATAGATCAATATGCTTAATTGGACTTTCACAAAGCACATACCTTGATAAAGTTTAGAAGAAGTTCAAAATGGATCAGGCAAAGAAAGGGTTCTTGCCTGTATTACAAGGTGTAAAGTTGAGTAAGACTCAAAAAATGACCACAACAAAAAATGGAAAGAGAATGAAAAGTCATTCCCTATGCCTCAGTCATAGGTTCTATAAAGTATGCTATGATGTGTAACAGTCCTATTGTATACCTTCGCATGATTATGGCAAGGGAGTACAATAGTGATCTAGGAGTAGATCACTGGACAGCGGTCAAAATTATCCTTAGAGGACTAAGGAAATATTTCTCTGTTATGGAGGTGATAAAAGAGTTCGTCATACAGAGTTACGTCGATGCAAGATTTTTACATCGATCTAGATGACTCTAAGTCTCCATCTAGATACATATTGAAAGTGGTAGAAATTAGATAGAGTAGCTCCGTGCAGAGTATTGTAGACATAGAAATTTGCAAAATACATACGGATCTGAATGTTGCAGACCCGTAGACTAAACTTCTCTCACAAGCAAAACATGATCACTCTTTGGGTGTTAATCACATAGAGATGTGAACTAGATTATTGACGCTAGTAAACCCTTTGGGTATTAGTCACATGGAGATGTAAACTAATAACATAAAGATGTGAAATATTGTTGTTCAATCACATGACGATGTGAACTAGATTATTGACTCTAGTGCAAGTGGGAGACTGAAGGAAATATGCCCTAGAAGCAATAATAAAGTTATTATTTATTTCCTTATATCATGATAAATGTTTATTATTCATGGTAGAATTGTATTAACCGGAAACTTAGTACATATGTGAATACATAGACAAATAGAGTGTCACTAGTTTTCCTCTACTTGACAAGCTCGTTGAATCAATGATGGCTATGTTTCCTAACAATAGACATGAGTTGTCATTTGATTAACGGTATCACGGCCAAGGTCTTCCATAGGACGTCAAAGGAAGAGGTTCTGAATAAATATATAATTTATAAGATGCAGTGATCATGAGAGAATGATGTGATTGACTTGACCCATCCATTAGCTTAGCACGATGATCGTTTAGTTTTTTTTCTATTGCTTTCTCCATAACTTATACATATTCCTACGACTATGAGATCATGCAACTCCCGAATACCGGAGAAATACTTTGTGTTCTACCAAACGTCACAATGTAATTGGGTGATTATAAAGTTGCTCTATAGGTCTCTCCAATGGTGTTTTTTGAGTTGGCATAGAACGAGATTAGGATTTGTCACTCCGATTGTCGGAGAGGTATCTCTGGGCCCTCTCGGTAATGCACATCAATATAAGCCTTGAAAGCAATGTAGCTAATGAGTTGGTCATGGATGTACCATTACGGAACGAGTAAAGAGACTTGCCGGTAACGAGATTGAATTAGGTATTGAGATCCCAGCGATCGAATCTCGGGCAAGTAACATACCGATGACAAAGGGAACAACGTATAACGTTATGCAGTTTGACCGATAAAGATCTTCGTAGAATATGTGGGAGCCAATATGAACATCCAAGTTCCGCTATTGGTTATTGACCGGAAGTAAGTCTTGGTCATGTCTACATAGTTCTCAAACCCGTAGGGTCCACGCACTTAACGTTCAGTGACGATCGGTATTATGAGTTTATGTGTTTTGATGAACCGAAGGTTGTTCGAAGTCCCGGATGTGATCACGGGCATAATGAGGAGTCTCGAAATGGCTGAGTCATAAAGATCGATATAATGGAAGCCTATGTTTGGACATCGGAATGGTTCCGAGTGGTTCGGGCATTTTTCGGGAGTACCGGGATGTTACCGGAACCCCCCGGGAGAAGTTATGGGCCCTATGGGCCATAAGAAGGAAGCACATCAGCCCACAAGGGGCTGGTGCGCCCCCCTTGGGTAGGAAGCCAAATTGGAATAGGTTTGGGGGGGGGGGGGTTTCCTTCTCTCCTACTCCTCCTTCCCTTCCTCTCCCACTCCAACTAGGGAAGGGGGGAATCCTACTCCCGATTGGAGTAGGACTCCCCTAGGGCGCACCATAGAGAGGGCCGGCCCCTCCCCTCCTCCACTCCTTTATATATATAGGGGAGGGGGCTCCCTATGGACACACAAGTTGATCATTGATCTTTTAGCCGTGTGCGGTGCCCCCCTCCACCATAATCCACCTCGGTCATATCATACCGGTGCTTAGGCGAAGCCTTGTTCCGGTAGCATCACCATCACCTTCATCACGTCGTCGTGCTGATGAAGCTCTCCCTCGACACTCTGCTGGATCCTGAGTTCGTGGGACGTCACCGAGCCGAACGTGTGCAAATCGCGGAGGTGTCGTACCTTCGGTACTAGGATCGGTCGAACGTGAAGACGTACGACTACATCAACCGCGTTGTCATAACGCTTCCACTTATGGTCTACGAGGGTACGTAGACAACACTCTCCCCTCTCGTTTCTATGCACCACCATGATCTTTGGAAATTACTGCGTTCCCCAACATATACCTCCTCTATATCCAATAGTACTTCATCCCTTCATACTCTTGGGATCCCCTAATATCGAGACAAAACTCGTACTCATTCTTTCCGAAGTCCAATCCGTGGAATATCACTATCTTTTTGAGAGGTCAAGTGTCCTCATAGGGTACTATCACCCTTGAAATGCACAAATTCATCCATAGACCATATTTCTCATATCCTTGAAAATGGTCAAAAATCTTTCTTCATAGAGTAACAACTCATAAAATCCAATCAGTACCAACGATGCTAACTTTATTGATTCTCCAATGATTACAATCTCTTGCTTTTCCATTACATGCCTCAACCCATTGCCTCAATACAAAAGAGTTGTTCCCACTATTACTACTATACTTCTTACATACACAACTATTTATCACAAGTCTCCTTCTCCTTCGGACAATCTCTGGCAAAGTGCCCTGCTTCATTACAACGAAAACATATTACTTCTGACAAGTCTCATGGCGTCCTTATGACTACATAGCCTCCTTGGGTCCTCGGCTTCCTTTTTGGGCAACTACTGAAGTAGTGCCCTGACTCCTTGCACCTGAAACAGGTGATATGACTCAGGTCCTTTGTGTTATCCAATCTACTTCTCTTCCTGGACTTTTCCGTTCCAATCAAGGCTTCTATTTCCTGTGAGTCATACTCTACTTCCTCTATCGGGAATTCTACTAGATCCCCATTCAGACAATTTTGGGAGATGTGTCCTTCTTTTCCACATTAATAGCATCACTTTATGCAGGGTTTAATTGGGTCTTCTTTGGGTGTGTCCTCCACCTCTTCCTTCATCACAGGTTCTTCTAAAATTTCCATGAGGGCTCCTTTCATTGCTTCTTTCTTCTGTTGGATAGTCTGTTGTACCATGGGGTAAATGTGACACTAAGTAGGGTAGTCGGTAGTCCCTTCACGCAAGAAACAAGTTACCTACCTAGTTGGGCATTATTCAGCTTGGTGACTTTCTTCACAATGAGGGCATTCATCCTTGTGTTCTTTATGGTTGTGTCCTATTTCTCCACAAAGCTTGCATGCACAAGGTTTCTTCATATCCTTTCCATAAGACTTCAATTTCTGGGACACAAGCCGAGACCTTTGTAGAGTCAAATTAAATTCTTCCCAAGTGGTTACTCCTTTCCATCCATTGATGGTTTGGTACATCCTCCACCAAGTAGCAGCACCTCTTTCAAAGCACTAAAGAGCATGCTGGGTCATATCCTTTCCGGCTATAGGGTTATTCTTCATGTGATCTTCCATTTTCTGAATCCATCGGTCCGACTCCAATTGATATCTCCTGTCTTGGGGTTTTCTTGACGGCCAAAATCTTGAGTCTTGATGCTCCATGTTCCGGTCTTTCTCCGACACACCTTGATCTAGGGTATTGACAGCTTCAATAGTCTGACAAATTCCATAAGGCTGGATCATAGGAAAAGTCTTTGTAGTGTTGTCTTTGGTTCAGGGTGAAGCTCTTCATCTAAAATATGTAAGCGAGGGGTTCTTCAATAAAGAAATTTAGAAGGGCACGAGAATAACTTAATTGGATCCTATTCAGAGCCTTCCAAGTCACTTCACTCTGGGAATTCTTCAGAGCATTCAAATTCTCCTAGTCTTCGGAGTCTTCAACAATTATAGTTTCCATTATTATAATGCTCAGTAAAATCCTCTTCATTCCGAAGTGGTCTTAGTTGTTCGATGTCTTGTACTTCTTGGAGTGGTCTCATTAGCCGAATCTTCGTGTGGTCAAAAGGGGAAAGGGTATAGTCTAACTAAAATGGAATATTCTGATAAAGCTCAGAAAATAATAGAGGTAAAAGATCTTTTTGAAAAGAAAGTTGTAGAGAAAATCTTTCCTATGGGCTTGCCAGTTTGTAGGGGTCACGTCCTATAGTCAACATGTGCTCTGATACCATCTTGTAGTGACCCGATCCGAATGGATCAAGTCTCTGTGCTTAAGTGTCATCCCTGGATCGGTATGCTGACACACACATTACTAGAGGATTTATAACAGAGGTAAATCACATGTATAAAGTAACGTAACTAGTATTACCTCAATCCATATAGTGGAAGTAACAACAAGGTTGTGGATTCCCATCAACACCAATGGCAAAGTTGAGTGTAGAAATCGTAACACAAATGTATCACTTACTCGTCGTAAGATCCTGCGACATGAGACGTTGCAGCCATGTAGGTCAGTACATTGAATGTACTGGCAAATTCACACTGTAGAGCAATGCTGAATAATGGCTATCACTACATGCATATTTGGCTAGTGGAGGGCTCTAAGTTTATTTTGCATAAAGCTAATTTTTACCTACAACAAAGGAATATATTTTATTTAACTACAAAGTTGGTTGAAAATTATTGAGAAGGTTCCTCCATCTCAATCCCAAATTAACAGTAACAACCCAACAAGTTTATTAAGTGGAGTGATGAGATGAAATCAATAATTCAAGAACCAGATACTCAAGATGTCCATAACCTGGGACAAGGCTAATCATGATTAGTTTGTACACTCTGCAAAGGTTTGTGCACTTTTCCCCACAAGACTCGATCTCCTCCGTTGTATCTCTCGCACCGCATCGTGTTTGAGAAATGGATGACCGACACATAGTCTTTCTGAAGAGATTCCCTTAACCGATACATAGGCTGGTACACCTACAATCCCCTACATATGCTAGCCCATCATGGAAAGATTTCCCACAACTTACTGAACTATGCTAGAGCCCATAATGGCTTGTGGCTGCACACGGAAGTTTATAGAATGAATAATCTTATGATCCCTTTGAGACTGGGTGGCATCCACAAGATGATCACACGTGTACTCTAGGATCCCCATGGGCAAGCACTGGGTTCTCCAGGTGCCCGTGGAAACCACTAGGTGCTCCAAGGTGCCCCAACCAATGCACCCAGATGTGTATTAAAGTAGCCACATTAAGTTAAACCCTAGTGAACAATAACTCTCACAACTTTCATGAATTCTCTCAAAACCAAACCACGTCTACGAGCATAGCATAGCAGTGTAAGCATAACATAGTAACACCCTGGGTTTGAATGCAAGATAATAAGTTACTACCAAATCAACTACTTCCCAATACCCACATGTTATCAATCCTACTCATGCAATGTTTGAGGGTAAAACTAATGCATAAAACTGGGTATGAAAAGTATGATCAAAGTGTGAACTTGCCTTGTACTGTTGATGAAGATGATTCGCACTCATAACTCATGATAGTTCTACTCATAACACTCCGTTCAATCTATCATGAGCAAGCAATTGCATACATAAGCAATAATGCAAAAGAATCAAAGAAAAAAATCTCGAAAAACTTCGAAAACGAGAAAATAACTCTTGCAAACAGAAAACAATTTCTAACATTACCAAAATTGTGTGGATTTGGCCTTATCATGAAGTTTAGGTCAAGAGCTTCGATTTGCAAAAAGAATCAACTCAAACGGCGTTATAAAACTCAAATTATGAACAAAAGAGGTTTGAATTCAAATCTGTTTGAAAATCCAAATTTTGAACTTTCAAAAATATGCTTAAGTTGATTAGAGGTGATCATAACGAAGAAGTGGCCGTTGGTTTCGTTGGATTTGGATAAACAAGCAAGAAGTAATGAAGGCTTGAAGATCAGGGACTAATTTGTAAATAAAATATTCATGGATGGGTCCCTGGCCAAAAATAAAAAGAAAGATAAAAGACTAATTAAAACACAAAAAACACAATCATAACAGTAGCATAATTGTGCTAACACTCAATACCAGGAATCAAAAAGCAAAAATAAATTTTATTCTTTGGGTTGCCTCCCAACAAGCGCTATAGTTTTACGCCCTTAGCTAGGCATGAAGCAAGGATCTAAGTTTTGTCATCTTTGTTCAACTCTTCAATCAAACACTTAGAATTATTCAAGGGTTTAGCATAAAGATTTTCCATGACAATACTTCTAGGAACAATTTTGAAGAATTCATTTTTGCCCAAGGGATCTCTTATAACTTCAACAAAATTTGGGTGGATACTAATCATCTGAAGATCCCCTTACTAGAAGTTGCATCCTTACTCTTAGTAACTTGGGTTGTCTTGCCAATTTTTACGGGAGTTTTTTCAATAGTTTTAGCTGAAGCAAAAGTGGTGCTCAAATTACTAAAGTTTTCTTCTAGTTTATCAATCTAAGACAGACTTTCTACAATTTTTTCATGAATTACGATTCCCTTTTCTTTTAACAACTTAAAAACTTCCCCCACTTTTCCCAATTTTAGTGGCAAAATTATGCATCTTTTTATCCAAGTTTGCAATATGCTCTTCAGTAAGCATTTTCTTTTCGATAGCATCTAATCTTTCCATAAGATGCTCCAGAGTCAAAATTGTTTCATAATCATAAGAGGTGGTGATCCTACTAAATTTCCACCGGTAATCGTATCAAGGACGAATCTATACTAAGTGGTGATGCCCATATAAAACCAACGGAGAAGAACAATGCTAGATTGCTTATAGATAGATCTATTATGAGCATTGCAAATTCTATACCAAGCATCTTTTAAATTTTCTCCTGCCCTTTGTTTAAAGTTGAGAACCTCATTCTCAGGAGTGTACGCAATAGAAGAAGAACTATCCATGAATATAATAACGGCTAACAAGATTGCGCACAAAAACAGATTCGACAAGAAAATGGCAAATGAAAAAGAGGGGCGAATATAACGACAATTTTTTGTGAATTGGGCGAGAGGAAAATGAGAGTCATATGGAAAATAATGTAAATTGCGGGGAGATGTGATTTGTGATTAGGAACCGGGTATATGTTGAAGATCCTCCCCTGCAACGGCGCTAGAAATTTCTTTTCATGTCGCTTGAAGCTACGTCGGTATTTCCCCAAAGTGGAAGGGATGATGCAGCACAGCGGCGGAAGGTCTTTCCCTCATATGTGAAACCAAATTTATCAACCAGTAAGAGAACCAAGCAACACAACGTAAACAACACCTGCACACAAATAACAAATACTCGCAACCTGACATGTAAAAGGGATTCTCAATCTTTTTCGGGTAACAGCGCCAGAAATTGGCAAGCAGAAGTGAGAGAGTTGTAAATGTTGATAGATCGAATGCCAAATAAAATAAATTGTAGAAAGATATTTTTGTATTTTGGTTTAATAGATCTGAAAATCAAAGGCAAATAAAATAGATCGCGAAGGCTAATAATATGAGGAAGAGACCCGGGGGACGTAGATTTCACTAGTGGCTTCTCTCGAGAAAATGGCAAATGGTGGGTAAACAAATTACTGTTGGGTAATTGATAGAACTTCAAATAATCATGACGATATCCAGGCAATGATCATTACATAGGCATCACATTGAAGATTTGTAGACCGACTCCTGCCTGCATCTACTACTATTACTCCACACATCGACCGCTATCCATCATGCATCTACTGTATTAAGTTCATGGAGAAACGGAGTAATGCAATGAGAACAATGACATGATGTAGACAAGATCTATCTACATAGAGATAGACCCCATCGTTTTATCCTTAGTAGCAACGATACATACGTGTCGGTCCCCCTTCTATTACTGGGATCAAGCACCATAAGAACGAACTCACTACAAAGCACCTCTTCTCATTGCAAGTCAAATAGATCAAGTTGGCTAAACAGAACCCAAATATCGGAGAAGAAATACGAGACTATAAGCAATCATGCATATAAGAGATCAAAGAAACTCAAATAACTTTCATGGATATAAAAAGATAGATCTGATCATAAACTCAAAGTTCATCCGATCCCAACAAACACACTGCAAAAAGAGTTACATCATATGGACCTCCAAGAGACCATTGTATTGAGAACCAGATGAGAGAGAAGAAGCCATCTACCTACTAACTACGGACCCGAAGGTCTACAAAGAACTAGTCATGCATCGTCGGAGAGGCACCAATGGAGGTGGTGAACCCCACTGTGCTGGTGTCTAGATTGGATCTGGTGGTTCTGGACTCTGCGGTGGCTGAAATTGATTTTCGTCGACTCCCCTAGGGTTTCTAGAATAATGGGGTATTTATAGAGAAAAGAGCCAATCCGGGGGCACCCGAGGTGGGCACAACCCACCAGGGCGTGCCTGGGCCTCCTGGCGCGCCCTAGTGGGTTGTGCTCTCCTCGGAGCACCCCCACGCGCAGCCTTGGCCCATTAGGTGTCTTCTGGTCCATAAAAAATCTCGTAAAGTTTTGTGGCATTTGGACTCCGTTTGGTATTGATTTTTGTACGATGTAAAAAACATGCAAAAAAATAGCAACTGACACTTGGCACTATGTCAATAGGATAGTACCAAAAAATGATATAAAATAACTATTAAATGATTATAAAGCATCCAAGATTGATAATATAACAGCATGGAACAATCAAAAATTATAGATACGTTGGAGACGTATCAGTGTCCTCGCCACATGACCCAGAAACCGTCAGGGATATGCCCTCCTGGCAAACACGCTCGATAAAATGAGGTGGTGTGCGATCGACGAGTGATCTAATACGGTTATATGTACAGTAGTGCTAAAAATACAATTATACTGGAAAAATCGTTTCCGGTCGTAAGTACATCCCACACTGTCAGTCCCCCCTAAACATTTTCATTCGTATATACATCCCACACAGTCACTCCAAGGAAAACATTTCCGTTCGCAAGTACATCACATATAATTGTCCCCATTAAATCATTTGGGATGGCGTTGCCATTGCACATGATATTACCAATTTTATCATTTGCGTTATTGAATGCATCACACACATTGCATAGAAGAAACTCTGTGGCAAAGGTTTTCCATCACGCACAGTTTTTATGACGTTTGCACAAGGTGGGCTGACGCAAACAGTTTTCAAGAGAATGTCGTGTGTGATTGTTCATTGATCCAACACGGTTTATTCCTAGAAACTGTGTGTGTTGCCTGAGGTCATCGCCCACGGTGTTTTCTGAATAATCGTTTGCAATAGAAAACCCAAATTAGCAGCTAATTGGCCATTAGCAGGCTAATTACCCTATTATTAGTAATCCATTTATTAATCTAATTTACATTCATATTAAGCACATAATATAATTCATTTCCATATTAAGGAAGCAGGACTTCATAATTGAAATACATCAGAGTACAACATGATATAGCTTCAGCACTCAGCTACCCCATTACACAACTACACCAGCACCAAGTTTCACATGCAACATCTAGAACCTTTCAAAATTAGCATTATAGATGGTACATAGAAGTATGCATCTCATGTTGAAGGTCTTTTCAACTTTAGGCCAGTGCCTGTGGATGATTGGGTGTCTATCCTTCGTCCTCTTCAGGAACGCTTCAATATTGAACTGTGGCTGTTGTATGAGAACCTTCCTCGCCTCCTGACCGTAGAGGTGGCTTGAGAGGTAATCATCAGTGAACTGCTTTGGAAAGGCCTAAAAACAAGGATGTGCATAAATATCTTCACTATATTGGAAATGGGGCAAAGGAATAAAAAGGCAAGGTATAATAGTTAGTACCATCTTGTAGTTAACTGATGTCTTCTTCATTGTGCAGACAAAGATCTTGTTATTTTTTGTTGGTAATTTCTTTATCCTGTCAATCTTTCTGAATTTCTTGACTTGATTGATATTCATGGACAACTCATTTCCCATATGCAAAAAGGGTTGAATAGTCGGTCAAAACCTCCAATAGCAGGACCTACATGTGCAAGACAAAATTGTTAAAAACATAAATTTTAGAATTGTTCCTGCAATTGTACAATAATGTGCTATTAGACAACAGACAATGCACGTGTGAAGCTCGATTCTAAACATCATTGCTTCCCATTGTTTCCCCGCTACACATTTAAGGTAGTTAGTCATCAGGTTAAGTAAGGGTTCACATGATATCAGCAAAATATGTTGATGAAAAATAAGCACATTGCAGATTCATCAGATTAATTCAAGCCACATGGAAAACCCATTTATCCAAAACAAGCATGATTAAGAAATAGGAAATATAGCACTTGTATATGTTTCTCATGTCTTAAGTGCAGCCAAATTCAATTTATTCCTCACATGCACAACAATACAAAATTCTACCCACGACAATTGGACATCGCATTGCAGAATTGAACCAAGAAGTTAACTAAACACCACAGCAAATGAACCAAACATTAACTGAGCACCACATTGCACAATATAACATACTCCTAATAGAAGATCAGACAGTTAACCGAACCAAGCACACTTTACAACTTCGAAATATAGCAATTGTATTTGTTTCTCATGTATTTAGTACAATCAAATTCAATTTATTCCTCACATGGTGTACAATAACATAATGCACCCACAACAATTGAACATCGCATTGCAGAATTGAACCAAATAGTTAACTAAACAACACAACAAATGAACCAAACGTTAACTGAGCACCACAATGCACAATATAACATACTCCTAATAGAAGATCAGACAATTAACCAAACCAAGCATGCTTAAATACATGGAAATATATCAATTGTATTTGTTTCTCATGTATTTAGTATAACCAAATTTGATTTACTTCTCACATGGTATACAATAACAGAATGCACCCGCAACTATTGAACATCGCACTGCAGAATTGAACCAAACTGTTAACTAAACACCACAACAAATGAACTAAACGTTAACTGAGCACCGCATTGCACAATGTATAACCAAACCAAGCATGCTTGACAACATGGAAACATAGCAATTGTATTTGTTTCTCATGTATTTTGTAAAGATAAATTCGATTTATTTCTCACATGGAAGATAATATAACATTGCAGCCTGAAGAATTGAACATCACATTTGCAGAATTGAACCGAACAGTTAACTGAAGAAGACAACTAATTAATCAAACAGTTAATAAGTGAGCACCACACTGCACGACATATAGAACATATACACTAGAGCAACGGATTGCATGGTAAAATTAGATATCACAATTCACTAGAATTTGTTATGGAAAGGCGAGAGCAGCACATGCAATGGGTAAACCGAACATGCTTAACCGGCGTAGCTAAAAAATGGCAAGGTGCTGCTCCAATATATGGGGGTTGGCACGAATGGTAGCCATCGCGACCTCATCTGCGTGTGCGACCGCGATTTGCTTCTCCACTGCCAAAAGCTCCTTGAGATCCTGTCTATATTGCGTACACCATGGCTTAGGGCGGCGCTTATTTGGTGGAGGGGTCAGTGATTTGGGTGGATGGTGTCATGCCTGTGGTTGCGGCATGTCAGATATTGAAGGAGGAGGAGGATGGGGGTTGGGTGTGGATTACCTACCTAGATAGACGAGGCCAAGCAGCGTGAAGGAGGATCGCCAGCGAGGAGGCAGCGCTGCAAGCAAGGAGTGAAGGTTTCAAGTTGGAAAGGAAGGCAGAAATAGGGGAAATGTGGCTTTTGGTAAGGGAGGGGAGGTAGATATTTCTGCGGAAGTGGAAAATTTGGAATTGGTTCAGCGAAAAACCTAGCGCACAAAGTGTCATCAGACACGGTCCCTTATTCAGAACTGTGTACAATATGTGCATCACAAATGATTCAGATAGCTTAACCCGTGTGTGATGAGTTTGAACGTCAGAAATTTTGGTTCAAATTTCCATGGTTATAGTAGTCATCCACGTCATTGCATAATTTGGATACACAAAGGAGACTATAGCACACCCACACTTCTTAATCGAGCAAGTTCAGAAATTAAACAGAGCTAGCTTACCTAAACATTACTCTAACAAATTAAAGATTGGCACTCTTAATTAAACAAAACAAAGAGTACTACTACGGCTGGTGCTCGTCGATCTCCGTTACCACCTCCATGTCCAGCTCGCGCCTACAGTCTCCTGGGGAAGGGGCTCCATGGCATCCATCGCACCATACTCGACAAGCATCTCACTATCCGCGCCCGCCATCTCTTTGGAAAAGGCCGCCACAAGCTGGGCCTGGGCGGCTGCGATCTGGGCTTGTACGTCCTCTGTCATGTCAAGGTATGCGGCGAAGGAACAGATGTCTACTCAAACTGAAAGTGCAACTATCCCTAGGTGGTTTTGGTAATTCATAACAACATATAGCTCATTGAGCTAATACTATTCCAAGATGATTATTTCAGGAAAGCTCAGTGATTGGCATGGCGTGGATGTGAAAGTGGAATCCTCAAAATGTTAAGGACAAAGGATTGGCTCAAGCTCAAAAGCTCAAGACTCCTCATTTTGTATTTTAGTGATCCAAGATCACATTGAGTCCATAGGAAAAGCCAATACTATCAAGGAGGGATGAGGTGTTGCTTAATGAGCCTCTTGCTTCATGTTCTTAATGATATGCTCCAAAACCCTCAAGTACTTTCCCATATCCACATATGACCTAAAATCTAAGCCAAACTCGGTCCTACCGATTTTTCCTATCCGGCGCCACCGAGTTTCAATTGTCATTAGCCACTGCCAAACCCTAGCAATTTGGTCCTACCTATAAGGATCTCGGTCCCACTGAGATGGGGTTGCAAACTCTCTATTTCCTTTTCGTAACTTTTCGGTCCCACCGAAAGAGTGAATCGGTCCCACCGAGATTGCAATGTAAACTCAGTTTTTCCCCTTTGTAACTTTTCGGTCTCACCGAGTTCAACTCGGTCCCACCGAAAGAGCAAATCGGTCCCACCGAGTTTGCCTGACCAACTCTCTGGTTAGCTAATTACCTACCTCGGTCTCACCGAGTTTGTGTAATCGGTCTCACCGAGATTACGTTATGCCCAAACCCTAACCGAATCGGTCCCACCGAGTTGCATGTCAGTCCCACCGAAATTCCTAACGGTCACTAGGTTTACATTTTCGGTCCGACCGAGTTTCATGATTCGGTCCCACCGAGATTGGAAAACTGTGTAACGGTTGGATTTTGTGTGGAGGCTATATATATACCCCTCCACCTCTTTCTCATTCGATGAGAGAGCCATCAGAACACACACATCATTCCAACTCATTTGTTCTGAGAGAGAACCACCTACTCATGTGTTGAGACCAAGACATTCCATTCCTACCATATGAATCTTGATCTCTAGCCTTCCCAAGTTGCTTTCCACTCAAATATTCTTTCCACCAAATCCAAATCCTATGAGAGAGAGTTGAGTGTTGGGGAGACTATCATTTGAAGCACAAGAGCAAGGAGTTCAGTACCTACACACCATTTGTTACTTCTTGGAGAGTGGTGTCTCCTAGATTGGCTAGGTGTCACTTGGGAGCCTCCGACAAGATTGTGGAGTTGAACCAAGGAGTTTGTAAGGGCAAGGAGATCGCCTACTTCATGAAGATCTACCGCTAGTGAGGCAAGTCCTTCGTGGGCGTTGGACATGGTGGGATAGACAAGGTTGCTTCTTCGTGGACCCTTTGTGGGTGGTTGCTTCTTCGTGGACCCTTCGTGGGTGGAGCCCTCCGTGGACTCGCGCAACTGTTGCCCTTGGGTGGAGCCCTGTGTGGACTCGCGCAACCGTTACCCTTCGTGGGTTGAAGTCTCCATCAACGTGGATGTAGGATAGCACCACCTATCCGAACTACGGGAAAACATCCGTGTCTCCAATAGCGTTTGAATTCTCCAAACCCTTCCCTTTACATTCTTGCAAGTTGCATGCTCTACTTTCCGCTGCCAATATACTCTTTGCATGCTTGCTTGAATTATGTGATGATTGCTTGACTTGTCCTAAAATAGCTAAAATCTGCGAAGAACTATAATTGGGAAAAGGTTAAGTTTTTATTTGGTCAAGTAGTCTAATCACCCCCCCCCTCTAGACATACTTTCGATCCTACAAGTGGTATCAGAGCTTTGGTCTCCATTTGCTTGATCTCCATAGCTTTTGGTGGTCATAGCCTTGGTTTCACAACCTAGGAGAGTATGGCGTCTAGCGAGGGAAATTATCACCGTAGAGGTCCTTACTTTGATGGTACTAATTTTGCTAGTTGGAAGCATAAAACGAAAATGCATATTCTTGGACATAACCCCGCCGTTTGGGCTATTGTGTGTGTTGGTTTGCAAGGTGAATTCTTTGATGGGAAAGAACCAAACCGTGAAGCTACCGCGGATGAGTTGAAGATGTTGCAATACAATGCTCAAGCTTGTGATATTCTCTTCAACGGATTGTACCCTGAAGAATTCAACAAAATCAGCCGCCTTGAGAATGCAAAGGAAATTTGGGACACTTTGATTGATATGCACGAAGGTACCGACTCCGTCAAGGAATCCAAGTTGGATGTGCTTCAAAGCCAACTTGACAAGTTCAAGATGAAGGATGGTGAAGGTGTCGCCGAAATGTACTCTAGGCTTGCTCTCATCACAAATGAGATTGCCGGCTTAGGAAGTGAAGAGATGACCGATAAATTCATCATCAAGAAGATCCTAAGAGCCTTGGATGGAAAATATGATACCGTGTGCACATTGATCCAAATGATGCCCAATTACAAAGATCTCAAGCCAACGGAGGTGATTGGAAGGATTGTTGCTCATGAGATGTCACTTAAGGATAAAGAGGAACTTCACAACAAATCAAGTGGTGCCTACAAAGCCTCATGTGAAGCCCCTACATCATCAAGTGAGAAACAAGACTTCAATGAAGAATTGAGCTTAATGGTGAAGAACTTCAACAAGTTCTACAAGAGTAGAAGCAAAGATAGAAGCTCCAAGTCAAGGTCCTACAATGACAAAAGATCTTCTAGTCGAGAGCGAAACTGTTACAATTGTGGAAGACCCGGACACTATTCCAATGAGTGTACGGCTCCCTACAAGAGAAGAGAAGATTCTCCAAAAAGAAGAAGCAAAGGATCCCCACCAAGAGAGAGAAGGAGTGGAGATGATCGTTATGAACGAAGATACTCAGGGAGAAGCAAGGATTCGGAAAGGAAGGAAAAATCATCAAGGAGCTATACAAGACGAAGACATCAAGCTCATGTTGGTGAATAGGTATCCGGCTCCGACTCCGACAGCCACTCCGAGAGAAGTTATCACTCCGACTCCGAAGATACTCAAGATGAAGGTGTTGCCGGTCTAGCACTTGTGTCATCCAACTCCTACAACATATTTGACTCACCAAATGAAGGAATTGGAAGATGCTTCATGGCCAAAGGTCCTAAGGTAACACACCCCGAGTATGTTGATTTCAATAGTGATAAAGATGACTTGTTAGGTGATGATTTGATTGGTGACAACTCTGGTGATGAATACTATGATGAACGACCAATTAATCATGCTAATCAAGATAAAACGAATGACAATGATAAGGAGAAGATTGAGGCTCTAACTAAAGAACTAAAAACTCTTAAGTTAGCTCATGACACTATCTTTGAAGATCATCGAGAACTTTTAAGAGCTCATGAGAAACTACGCTTTGAAAAGCTCAATCTTGAGCAAGAGCATGAGTTCTTAAAGGCAATCAATGATGATCTCCGCAAGAAAAGTTCTTCTTACATTGCCAAGCGTTTACTCTTATCCACTTACATGCCTCAAGTCAAATCTAACAAGAAAGATTCCTCCTCTAGTAGTAACAATGATCATGCTAAATCCAATATTGTTGCTTCTAGTAGTTCTCTTGATTCCACTAATGATTCTCTTAGCCAAGTTACACTTGAGCAAGAAAATAGCTTATTGAAGGGAATTATAGAGAAAGGAGTGTACAAGAGCCTTGCCGGGAGTAAGCAATTCGAGGAAATTGTGCGCAAGCAAGGAATGCACCGGAAGAATCAAGGTGTTGGTTTTGAACGAAAGTTCAATGCCAATGGAGTTGAATGGGAAGAAGATCAATACCCCAAGACAAAGTTTGTCCCTCAACAAGAGAAGTATACTTCTTTCAAGGGGACACAAGCTCAAGATGATCTTCCACCACAAGACTACGAGCAAAAAGGCAAGGACAAGCTTCAAGAGGAAATTGATGCATTTGAAGAAGCTCCAAAGACCTTAGTCAAGTGGATTCCCAAGACTACTTCAAGTTCCACTTCATCAAGTACGACTACAACTCCAAGGATTCCCATCAAGATGATGTGGATCCAAAAGAAGAAGAACTAGAGAGTTCTCGAGGGTGACTCCGCCAACATACTTCACTCTTATCATTTTGGCAAGTACAAGTGCAATCAACTTCCACATCTTGCACTAGTTCAAGGAGTCACAAACCATCTTGTTGGTAAGACAAGGGACAAGGTAACCCAAAGCTTTCATGGACATCATCTTGTGTGTGCATCACTCTATGTCTATGGATATCCTTGTTTGTTCCTTGTGGGACTAACCCATGTAGGTATTGAAAGTGCAATTCACTCAAAAGAATAGCTCGAAGAGATCTACATCAACATTGAGCATCCACATCTTCAATATCTACATGAAGTCATCATCGACAAAACCCAAGGTTAGTTCATCCCTCTTAGGGGGGATATCACATCTAGGGGGAGCTTTACTCTAAGACTTGAGCTAAAGCAACTCTAAAGATGTGAACAAAACAATGCTTTATGTAAAAGTGGTAACCCCACTTGAGCTTAAACGATGAGTATGACCTACGATCAAGTGTTATCACTTGACTCCTAAGTCTATATACTCATATATAGATGACCTAGTCATCGCAAATTGCTTGATAGATGCTAGAATTGGTTGTGCATGCTTTGCCACATATTTCATTTGCTATCTTATTGTGTGAGCATGTCGATTGCATATTTTACTCATTCAAGGACATCCACTTGTTGTTTTGATTGTTCGGCTTTTTCTTCTTTTGCCAAGTGGATGGACAAGAATGGCTAAGAACCTCCTCTAGCTATCTATGCTTTTCTCGTCTCAAACTCTATTCATGCTGCATCACAAAATTTGATCAAGTCAGATTCGAACCACTCTGTGTGAGGAGCGCTCGGAGTCCCCGATTCATCATAGACTTAAACTTCCAAAACCTCTTTATGAATCTCGGTCTGACCGATGCTCCATTTTCGGTCCTACCGAGTTCATCAAGTTGATCTAGGTTTTTGATCTCGATGCAACCGATTTGAACTTTTTGGTCACACCGAGTTGCAATAACTGCACACAGTTTTGCATCTCGGTGTCACCGAGTTGTTCCACTCGGTCACACCGACAGGGTCGGGCTATATATAGTGACGGGCAGAATTTTGGAAATTTCTCTGAAACCTCCTCGCCCGCGTGATAGCCTGCTCTGCCCTCGAGGTATCCAGATCGTCTCCTCGCCGCCAGCAGCCTCCAGTCGCTGGTCTTCGCCGCCGTCAACGGATTTCTGCCCCGCTGTTGCCGCCGTAGCAAGTCCACGCTGAACTAGGGTATGGACTTGATCATTGTGCTATCCCTTAATCTGATTCCTAGCACATTCTGATCATCATGAATCTTGCCACAATTGATAAACTTCTATCCAGTCAAAACGCTTGTAGATTAGGTTTAATTCGAAAATTTTAGGGTTAGGTTTCCGCCGAAACCATCTCGGACCCACCGAGTTGAAAAACTCGGTCCCACCGATCTGGCTTTTGCCATTGCACAAGTTAAACTCGGTCTGACCGAGAATAACTTATCGGTGCGACCGATTTTGGAATTCTGTGAAACCCTAGCAGTCTCGGTGCCACCGAACTGTGACTCGGTCTGACCAAGTTCACCAGTTCTGGTGCCAAAACTGCTTCGGTGTCACCGAGTTTGAAAATCGGTAGATCCGAGATGCTTTCTGTGGAAAACTAAAACTAAGTTTTTGAATTATTCTTTTGCAAAAATCTCTGCTTTTTGTGATGCTCATCCACTCTATCTCTTCTATAATCTATTCACAGGGTCAGCAGTCAGTTGCAACATGTCTGATCAAAGTGACAGTCAAAACCTCTCAGAGCAGCAAGTTGTGATGAGTGAGGGCACTAGCCCCTCAAGTTCTTCTGATGATGGCAGCAGGAGCACACCCAGCAATCTGCCTAAGGCTGCCACACGTCAAAGCAAAAAGAGAACGTCTGATTCTGAGGATGAAGACTATGTGGCAGAGGAAGAGGCCACTTCCAAAAGGGTTGAGCCAGCTCAAGGCTCAAAGCCAGGCCTGAAGATCAAGAGGCCAGCAGGGAGGCAGCCAATGTCAAAGGCTAGAGCCTCAACTGAGAAGCCTGCACCTGCTCCCATTGAGCCCATTGCTGCTGAGGGCAAAAAGAGAAAAGAAAGGGTGATGAAGACTGTAGCCAAAGTGCTTGGGAGAGCCTCCATCATGGTAGAAGAGGAGGAGGAAGAAGAGGTTGCTGCACCAGCACCCAAAGCAGCCAAACTTATGGGAGATGCCATAAGGTCAGGGGGAGCTGCATCCAAGCCAAAGGAAGCTCCTAAGGCTGCATCTAAGCCTAAGACAGCTCCCAAGAGAAACACAAGGAGTATACCTGCTGCAGAAAAGAACAAGGCCCCAGTGCCTGAAGCTATTGAAGAAGAGGAAGAGAGTGTCCTTCAGAAGCTCATCCTGTGGCTGAGGACATGAAGCTCAGGAGAGACTCAGGGCTCAGGAAATGGAGGGAAGTAGATCCATATGCTTCTAGGAGAAGGACTGCCGTGGACTACAGATTTCACACAAAGGAGCAACAAGACTTTTATTAGACTGTTTTGCTTGACAAGAAGCCAATTGTTTGTGACATGAGATGGGTCGACTGGACCTACATCAAATGAAAGGAGAGGCAGGACCACAACTCATGCTTTTTCCAGAGTGCCACGAGGCCCGAGGTCGTCTGCACTGCCAGTTGCTGACACCAGAGCTACAACGTCTGCACCAGCCATAGCCTCAGCTCCAGCGTCTACCTCAGCTCCAACTACAACGACTACTTCAGCATCTACAGAAGCCTTCGTCCTTGGAGTGATCCGGACTCCACCACCACCTGAAGATCAAGCCTGAGCGACGACTTAGCACTATGCATTTTCTAGGAACTTTTTGGTAACTTGTTGCCAAAGGGAGAGAAGATGTATAGATCATAGGCTTCGAGAGAGAGAGAGTGTTGCTTTTCTCTCTTGTTTTATTTGGTGGTCTTTTCGAACCTTTTTTTTGCTTTTGAGTGCTTGATACTATGTCATTATTTGTGAGACATCGATGATCATGTGTTTGATCATAAGCTACACTTAATGTTTGCTTAATGCTTGCTTAAATATTATGATGCTATCTATCGCTTGTGATCATTCACTATTCTTGGCGATGAGTGCATGTATTTCAATCTTATCATTTTGAGCGCTCCACCAAGATGTATGTGACATGGAAGAGTAACCCATGACTCTAACTCTTTGTGCATTTGCAGTCCAAAGCAAATTTTAAATATGCACAAATTTAGGGGGATCTCTTACTTATCACATACTTCTCAAAGCGACGATATAATTCATGCTTATTATCATTTGTCGAAGCTTTGATCCATATGTTGTCATCAATTACCAAAAAGGGGGAGATTGAAAGTGCAACTATCCCTAGGTGCTTTTGGTAATTCATAACAACATATAGCTCATTGAGCTAATACTATTCCAAGATGATTATTTCAGGAAAGCTCAATGATTGGCATGGCGTGGATGTGAAAGTGGAATCCTCAAAATGTTAAGGACAAAGGATTGGCTCAAGCTCAAAAGCTCAAGACTCCTCATTTTATATTTTAGTGATCCAAGATCACATTGAGTCCATAGGAAAAGCCCATACTATCAAGGAGGGATGAGGTGTTGCTTAATGAGCCTCTTGCTTCATGTGCTTAATGATATGCTCCAAAACCCTCAAGTACTTTCCCATATCCACATATGACCTAAAATCTAAGCCAAACTCGGTCCTACCGATTTTTCCTATCCGGCGCCACTGAGTTTCAATTGTCATTAGCCACTGCCAAACCCTAGCAATTCGGTCCTACCGATAAGGATCTCGGTCCCACCGAGATGGGGTTGCAAACTCTCTGTTTCCTTTTCGTAACTTTTCGGTCCCACCGAAAGAGCGAATCGGTCCCACCGAGATTGCAATGTAAACTCAGTGTTTCCCCTTTGTAACTTTTCGGTATCACCGAGTTCAACTCGGTCCCACCGAAAGAGCAAATCGGTCCCACCGAGTTTGCCTGACCAACTCTCTGGTTAGCTAATTACCAAACTCGGTCTCACCGAGTTTGTGTAATCGGTCTCACCAAGATTACGTTATGCCCAAACCCTAACCGAATCGGTCCCACCGAGTTGCATGTCAGTCCCACTGAAATTCCTAACGGTCACTAGGTTTACATTTTCGGTCCGACCGAGTTTTATGATTCGGTCCCACCGAGATTGGAAAACTGTGTAACGGTTGGATTTTGTGTGGAGGCTATATATATACCCCTCCACCTCTTTCTCATTCTATGAGAGAGCCATTAGAACACACACATCATTCCAACTCATTTGTTCTAAGAGAGAACCACCTACTCATGTGTTGAGACCAAGACATTCCATTCCTACCATATGAATCTTGATCTCTAGACTTCCCAAGTTGCTTTCCACTCAAATCTTCTTTCCACCAAATCCAAATCCTATGAGAGAGAGTTGAGTGTTGGGGAGACTATCATTTGAAGCACAAGAGCAAGGAGTTCATTACCTACACACCATTTGTTACTTCTTGGAGAGTGGTGTCTCCTAGATTGGCTAGGTGTCACTTGGGAGCCTCTGACAAGATTGTGGAGTTGAACCAAGGAGTTTGTAAGGGCAAGGAGATCGCCTACTTCGTGAAGATCTACCGCTAGTGAGGCAAGTCCTTCGTGGGCGTTGGCCATGGTGGGATAGACAAGGTTGCTTCTTCATGGACCCTTTGTGGGTGGTTGCTTCTTCGTGGACCCTTCGTGGGTGGAGCCCTCCGTGGACTCGCGCAACCGTTGCCCTTGGGTGGAGCCCTGTGTGGACTCGCGCAACCGTTACCCTTCGTGGGTTGAAGTCTCCATCAACGTGGATGTAGGATAGCACCACCTATCCGAACCACGGGAAAAACATCCGTGTCTCCAACAGCGTTTGAATTCTCCAAACCCTTCCCTTTACATTCTTGCAAGTTGCATGCTCTACTTTCCGCTGCCAATATACTTTTTGCATGCTTGCTTGAATTATGTGATGATTGCTTGACTTGTCCTAAAATAGCTAAAATCTGCCAAGAACTAAAATTGGAAAAGGTTAAGTTTTTATTTGGTCAAGTAGTCTAATCACCCCCCCCCCCTCTAGACATACTTTCGATCCTACACAAACACTCTTGCGCGATTGCCAACTCTTCAGTCGTGCGGTGCCGACCGTTCTCGGAGAAGCTTCATTCGATCTGTGCGGTGACCACCACGGGCTAGGCATGGCCGGCCTCGACATGGTCGTGGGCAGCCTCCATCAGGGCTAAGGACGCCGCTGTGGAGCATACAGCTGCTCCGCCACTCTCGCCAGTTTCTATCCCCGAGGCAGATGTTGCTGTCGCCACCTGAGAAGCAACAACAGCCATTTGGGCTGCCTTGGCCACCCGGTCGTAGATGGGGGCCACGCTCATGCACCTTGTTAGCATGCGGATGGCTGCTGCGGCCGCGCTCTCACCGGAGTGGGCCTCCCAAGTTGCCCTCATGACATGGGTCCACGTCCGCATCTTTCTCCTCCGATGATTGAATAGTGAAATGATATGTGGGGAGCGAGCTAGTGTGCTTGACCCACCGGCTGTGTACTGTAGCCGACGCACCTTCTTGCGTAAGCCATAGGTGTACTATACACCGACAGTGCTCCAGGATATTTTGTACTGCATCTCACATGGTTGGTGATAATAAACTGTGTGGGATCTACTTGATTTTCCATCTTGAATTCAATTACATGATGGGTTCACAGCGGCAATGAACGGTGTTCGAATTGGTAGAAATTTTATCTGTAGTGAAGATGCAACTATATGTTTTTCATAAAAAAAATTGGAATTATTCAGGGTTCCTTTGGACATTTTATACATTACATTGGTTTTCTAGCCATTTCAGGTGCACAATTCAAAATTAAACTACATGCACATGCTTCGGTGCACCAACATGGGTCGTAAAATCATATATGTGTCCATGGGTTTATGCTAATGTCCCATGCAAGAAATGGGGATGAATTTCGAACACCACGTCACCGTGGCTCTCCGGAAAACGTTGGGGTACCTGCTTTTGAAATTCTAGTAAATCCAAAACTCATCTGAAATTCATGAAACTTGGCATGGTATCATGGAGCGGCATCAACATGCCATGGTAATTTTTTGTCCCATTTGGGGTATGTTTGGGTATAAGCTTCTCACAAACCAGAGCTTCTCACAACAAGCCTGACGGTTTCGGTATGGAACATGCCACCTTTGGGGACGAAACAATATACGTTGCCTCTTATTGGATTAAAAAAATTAGCGTCAACATAGAACAACAGGAGTGTTGTGTTAAATTTTGGAATTTTTCAGGGTTCGTTTTGACATTTTTATACATTAACTTGGTTTTCTAGTCATTTTATGTGCATAATTCAAATTTGAACTACATGCAGATGCTCCAGTGCATACAAATTGGTTGAAAAATCAAATCTGTTTCCTTGGGTGCATGCTTAGGATCCATGCAAGAAATGGGAATGAATTTCAAAAACCATTCCACCGTTACTCAGCCGCAAACATTGAGATATCTGGTTTTTAAAGTCTACTAAATACAAAATTTGTCTGAAATTCATGAAACTTGGCATGCTATCATGGAGCGGCATTAACATGTCGTTGTAAATTTTTTGTCCCATTTGGGGCAGGTTTGGGTATAAGCTTCTCACAAACCAGAGCTTCTCACAACAAGCCTGACGGTTTCGGTATGGAACGTGCTACCTTTGGGGACGAAACAATATATGTTGCCTCTTATTCCTTTCAAAAAAATTAGTTTCAACATAGAACAGCAGGTGTGTTGTGTTAAATTTTGGAATTTTTCAGGGTTCGTTTGGACATTTTTATACATTAACTGGGTTTTCTAGGCATTTTATGTGCATAATTCAAATTTGAACTACATGCACATGCTCTAGTGCATACAAATTGGTTGAAAAATCAAATCTGTTTCCTTAGGTGCATGCTTAGGTTCCATGCAAGAAATGGGAATTAATTTTAAAAACCTTGCCACCGTCACTCGGCCGCAAACATTGAGATACCTGGTTTTTGAAGGCTACTAAATCGAAAATTCGTCTGAAATTCATGAAACTTGGCATGCTATCATGGAGCAGCATCAACATGCCGTTGTAATTTTTTTCTCCCATTTGGGGCAGGATTGGGTATAAGCTTCTCACAAACCAGAGCTTCTCACAACAAGCCTGATGGTTTCCGTAGGGAACGTGCCACCTTTGGGGATGAAACAATATCCGTTGCCTCTTATTGATTTTAAAAAAATCCTAGTGTCAACAAAGAACAACATGAGTGTTGTGTTAAATTTTGGAATTTATCGGGGTTCGTTTGGAAATTTTTATACATTAACTGGGTTTTCTAGGCATTTTCTATGGATAATTCTAATTGAACTCCATGCACATGCTCCAGTGCATATAAATTGGTTGAAAAATTGAATCTGTGTCCTCGGGTGCATGCTTACGCCCCATACAAGAAATGGGCATGAATTTCAAACACCTTGCCACCGTCACTCAGCCTCAAACATTGAGGTACCAGGTTTTTTCAATTCTATTAAATCCAAAAGCTCGTCTGAAATTTATGAAACTTGGCATGCTATCATGGAGCGATATCAACATGCTGTGGTAAAACATTTGTCCCATTTTGCGGCAGGTTGGGTATAAGCTTCTAACAAACTAGAGCTTATCACAACAAGCCTGATGGTTTCGGTAGGGAACATGCCACCTTTGGGGACGAAACAATATCCGTTGCCTATTAGTGCTTTCAAAAAATTTCTAGTGTCAGCATAGAACAATAGGAGTGTTGTGTTAAATTTTGGAATTTATCGGGGTTCGTTTGGACATTTTTATACATTAGCTGGGTTTTCTAGGCATTTTCTATACATAATTCTAGTTGAACTACATGCACATCCTCTAGTGCATATTAATTGGTTGAAAAATTGAATCTGTGTCCTTGGGTGCATGCTTAGGCCCCATGCAAGAAATGGGCATGAATTTCGAACACCCAGCCACCGTCACTCGGCCGCAAACATTGAGATACCTGGTTTTTTAAATTCTATTAAATTGAAAAACGCATTTCATGAAACTTGGCATGCTATCATGGAGCGGCATCAACATGCCGTGGTAAATTTTTTGTCCCATTTTGTGGCAGGTTTGGGGATAAGCTTCTCACAAACCAGAGCTTCTCACAACAAGCCTGATGGTTTCGGTAGGGAACATGCCACCTTTGGGGACAAAACGATATCTGTTGCCTCTTATTGCTTTCAAAAAATTTCTAGCGTCAACATAGAACAGCAGGAGTGTTGTGTTAAATTTTGGAATTTTTCAGGGTTCGTTTGGACATTTTTATACATTAAATGGGTTTTCTAGGAATTTTATGTGCATAATTCAAATTTGAACTACATACAGATGCTCCAGTGCATATAAATTTGTTGAAAAACAAATCTTTGTCCTTGGGTGCATACTGAGGTCCCATGTAAGAAATAGGAATGAATTTCAAACACCCTGCCACTTTCACTCGGCCGCGAACATTGAGATACTTGCTTTTTAAATTCTAGTAAATCCAAAACTCGTCAGAAATTCATGAAACTTGGCATGCTATCATGGAGCGGCATCAACATGCCATGGTAAAAATTTTGTCCCATTTGGGGCAGGTTTGGGTATAAACTTCTCACAGACCAGAGCTTCTCACAACAAGCCTGATGGTTTCCGTACGGAACGTGCCACCTTTGGAGACGAAACGATATCCGTTGCCTCTTATTGCTTTCAAAAAATTTCTAGTGTCAACATAGAACAGCAGGAGTATTGTGTTAAATTTTGCATTTTTTCGCGGTTTGTTTGGACATTTTTATACATTAACTGGGTTTTCTTGGCATTTTATGTGCATAATTCAAATTTCAACACATGCACATGCTTCAGTGCATATAAATTGGTTGAAAAATCAAATTTGTGTCCTTGGGTGCATGCTTAGGTCCCATACAAGAAATGGGAATGAATTTCAAACACCCTGCCACCGTCACTCGGCCGCAAACATTGAGATACCTAGTTTTTAAATTCTAGTAAATCTAAAACTCGTCTGAAATTCATGAAATTGTCATGCTATCATGGAGCAGCATCAACATGCTGTGGTAAAATTTTTGTCCGATCTGGGCATGTTTGGGTATAAGCTTCTCACAAAACAGAGCTACTCACAACAAGCCCGATGGTTTCGGTAGGGAACGTGCCACCTTTGGGGACGAAACGATGTCCATTGCCTCCTATTGCTTTCAAAAAAATTCTAGTGTCAACATAGAACAAAAGGAGTGTTGTGTTAAATTTTGGAATTTTTCAGGGTTCATTTGGACATTTTTATACATTAACTATGTTTTCCAGTCATTTTATGTGCATAATTCAAATTTGAACTACATGAACATGCTCAAGTGCATATAAATTGGTGGAAAAATCAAATTTGTTTCCTTGGGTGCATGCTTAGGTCCCATGCAAGAAATGGGAATGAATTTCAAACACCAGGGCGTTGTTGATTGCCGGCAAAACGTTGAGATACTTTGTTTTTAAATACTAGTAAATCCAAAACTCGTTTGAAATTCATGAAACTTGGCATGTTATCATGGAATGGCACCCAACATGCTGTGGTATTTTTTGTGTCCATTTTGGGAGAAGGCGCACTCGAATAACAGGCAACCAAGGCATTTTGAAAAAGTAGCTGCCACTTTAATATCTCAAACGTTTGTATAACTCAAATCGTGTACGTTCTGATAACCATTCACGTGACGCCACATGTATTTGTTTTAATGGCTATAGGAGGTGTTGTGCAGACGGCTGCTTGACTGAATGGGAGGCGTGCGAGTGGATTCCGGTGCGTAGGATGACCGAGAGGCGTGCAAGTTGTCCTCCAATGTGCAGGCTCACCGGGAAGTGTGCGAGCTGAACGCTGCGCATGCTCACTGGGAAGCGAGCCCTTTGACTTCCATGGCCGCTAGCCTTCCTCTCCATTAATGGCGCCCAAGCCGCTGTTTAATACGGGTGGTCTTACTCTTCGCCTCCCATTCCCCTCCCTCCCGCAGACCTCCACCAATGCCATGGCGTAGAATGATCATATGCAACTAGTCTTCAAGTTTGGCAAAGTCGACTCCGAGCCGGAGGAGATAGAAAATAAGGAGGAATGGGGCCTCATGGACATGGCCCTAAATGAGCTGGCCACGGAGTTTGGTGCCTCGCTCCCGTCCCAGCTCCCATTCCCGTGCCCGTGCCAGCGACCATCCCCGTAGCATTGACGGGCTGGTTGCCGAGCACTATTGTAGAGATGGAAGCCGCGGGTGTCAGCGTGGTCTCCGCAGACCCGCCCGAGCTCGTGTACATGCCAACGCCAGTCCCCATGCTCGACCCGCTGTGCTTGTGCCCATGCGTGCGCCCCCCTCATCGGCATGGGACGCCACCGTCGACCGCTACCTCTTGACGCCGCCAGTTGCTCTCCTCCAACACCCCGCCCATCGATCACGCAATGACATGATGTTTGATTTACACATGAAGAACATTCTATGCTGCCTTCAAGACTTCAACAACGGCGTACCAGAGGACGACAACGACAACAACGGCGTGGCACGCCGCCTCTGCTGCCGACGGAAATTGTTTTTTTCGGGTTTAATATTGCATCTCGAATTCTCGATCATATGAATATAAATTCGTAGTGTGACTAAATGAAATATATGGTTTGCAAGAACTTGCCTTTTTCGCTCTTAATGTACAGACATATCAATCGATTTTGTTTTGAAAAAACATCAATGGTTTTTAAATATAAAACACTCATCGCAAACGTTTTAGTTAGAACATCCGTATGCAAACCGACAGCTTCCCCAGGAAGCCAAGGGAAAATGTGCTGATCAGAATTTGTGCAACTCTTGATGGCAAACGTTTTTGATAGAACACCCGTATGCAAAGTGAGAGCTATGGTCTCCTCCCTTAAGTTAAGGGAAAATTTGCAGCGCAGGATTTGTGCATCCCTTCAATGCAAACGGTTGTTTTGGATGACCCGTGTGCAACCACATACAAACAATTTGGTAAGATTTGCATCTGTCATATTGGGTATGTTGCCATTTGTCAAATTAGAAAGATTGACATTTGTTGATCTAGTAACATTGCCATTTGTCAACCTTGCAACACTGCGATTTGTCAAAATATGCAGCTAAAAATCACTAGCACTATCTAATTTTTGCAACTAAAATTTACTAATTAAGCATATATTTCATTCATAGATTAAGCAGTCGTTCTTTATACAAACAGTTCAACTCGACAGCTGAACTGACCAAACTTTTCCCCAATTTTTGCCAACCACGTACTGAAATAGCTAGTTCAACTATATATACTAGCTAATTTTAAGTTCATTGTACAGTTCCACCACATCTATAGTCAGATGAACTGAACAAAATAGCCCCTAAATACTACTAATACTAGAGGAGCTTATTACTACTTCCGGTAGCCTTTCCTCAGCCGAGCATGCTCAATAAGAGGCAGAGGAGGAGGATCCTAACGACGAGCTGGACAACTGCAATACGGTGCCTGCCGCTGCTGCACCTTCAATGACGCTCCTCTCGAACGCCCTCTGCCGCTCCAGACGACCCCTCTCGATGCGGTGGTTCTCCTCAGAGATCTCCTAATTCCTTGCCTCAGAGGCGGCGTGTGTCGTGGCCACGACGGCGGTAAGGCTCTTTGTGTGCTCGAAGAGGCGCTCCTCCTCCTCCCGCAGGAACTCGGTGTAGCGCGTAGGGTCGCTGACGCACCTACGATCCTCCATCTCCGACTCCTGCATTCGGGCAGCGATGGAGGAGCAGCGTGAAGACCCGGAGGTCGATGGTGGCCTGGCAGCCACGGCGGCCGACGATGGGGTGGGGGCACAACCACTAACTCCCGCCTTCGGGCCACGACGGTGGAGCAGGCGATGGCCCTGTCTTTCGATGGTGGTGTTGCGGCAACGGTGGCCGACAACAGCTGCCGACGGGCAGCGGCGGTGGAGTGTGTGGTGGGTGTTCTGTGCACACCCAACAGGGACGCCACGCGTAGTACACTACGCCAGGGATTGCACCGCCACCGCGGTGTAGCCTCCCTGCTGGAGCTGTCCTCTGATGACGGTGGAGTGGCTGAGTGACAACGACGGACTGGTGCCATTGGCGATTGAGGGAGAAGAAGACAAGATAAGCTACAGGGAGGGAGGGGAAAATGCGACGCAGGACTCGCCGGCCATGAGGGTTTATATAGAAGGCCAGTAAGCATTGGGATTTTGGGGGATTTCACCGGGTCGGGCGGGAAGCTTGCGCGGGAACGGGCGAGGTTGCTTGGGAACGGGCTCACCGATGATTAATTGGCGCCACTTTGAGCCACCGTTTGGCCAAAAGTACGCCCCCGCGCGCTGCGCAAGCTTGCGTTGAAAGCCGTCTGCGGCAGTGGGGTGACAAGACGTGCGAGACAAGGACGAAAGGCCACGTACAGATACGGTTAATAAAAAACGTTTGAGGTTTAATTACCTACTATACCCCCATCCTAGTTTATAAGTAGGATTTAACTAATAAAATACGAATGCATGCCGCCAAAGATTATATAGTTGGATTCATATTTGAACATCGTTTCAAATTATACAATTTTTATAACATGCATTAACTTTTTGTTGGTTAAATTTAAGGGCAAAGTATGGCACATAATATAAAGGGGACTATAGACCCTGACAGAGGTAGTAGCACACGGATGCTCTCTATGCAGCGATGAAAGTGTCGGCTGGCTTGTAGGCGACCATTTCCTGCGTCTTCAACGGCTCAATGCATGTGGTTGCTTGCGGTTGAGGCGGCATGGCGTGCTTTGGTCGCATCCTGCCGTGCGCACTTTGCTCTCGCGTCCCTCTGGGTGCTCTGCACTCATCACTCCACATGCGCTGCTAGTGTTTGGGGCCAGCACACGACCACGCACATTCGTGTGCATGCGGTTGCGCCGAGCGCGGCGCGACGATGCACTTACCCGCTGCAAAAACTGCCATGCGGACGCGCCGACAATCCAGGCCGCCCGGCCCCGATTTATTCTTGTGACCATTTACCTTTATCTCTCGGGTCACATGACACAATAAGCACACCCACGACAACACATACAAAGAGGGCATCCAGCGGTTCCAATGGCGCTCCCAGTGGTCGACGACGACAACAGTGGGCAGTTCACCATGCAACACGTCATGGACACCCACGTGAGGAGGAAGGTGATAACCTACAAGTATAGGGGATCGCAACAGCTTTCGAGGGTAGAGTATTCAACCCAAATTTATTGATTCGACACACGGGGAGACAAAGAATATTCTCAAGTATTTGCAGCTGAGTTGTCAATTCAACCACACCTAGAAACTTAATATCTGCAGCAAGGTATTTAGTAGCAAAGTAATATGATAGTAGTGGTAACGGTAACGAAAATTAACGGTAGCAAAAGTAATATTTTTGGGTTTTGTAGTGATTGCAACAGGAGCAGTGGAAAAGTAAATAAGTGAAGAACAATATATGCAAAAGCTCGTAGGCATTGGATCGACGATGGAGAATTATGCCAGATGCGATCAATCATGTAATAGTCATAACATAGGGTGACACAGAACTAGCTCCATTTCATCAATGTAATGTAGGCATGTATTCTGAATATAGTCATACATGCTTAAGGAAAAGAACTTGCATGACATCTTTTGTCCTACCCTCCTGTGGCAGCGGGGTCCTATTGGAAACTAAGGGATATTAAGGCCTCCCTTTAATAGAGTACCGGACCAAAGCATTAACACATAGTGAATGCGTGAACTCCTCAAACTACGGTCATCACCGATAGTGGTCCCGATTATTGTCACTTCGGGGTTAACGGATCATAACACATAATATGTGACTATAGACTTGCAAGATAGGATCAAGAATCTCATATATTGATGAAAACATAATAGGTTCAGATCTGAAATCATGGCACTCAGGCCCTACTGACAAGTATTTAGCATAGCAAAGTCATAGCAACATCAATCTTAGAACATAGTGGATAATAGGGATCAAAACCTAACAAAACTAACTTGATTACATGATAAATCTCATCCAACCCATCACCATCCAGCAAGCCTACGATGGAATTACTCACGCACGGCGGTGAGCATCATGAAATTGGTGATGGAGGAAGGTTGATGGTGACGATGGCGATGGATTCCCCTCTCCGGAGCCCCGAACGGACTCAAGATCAACCCTCCGGAGAGAGTTTAGGGCTTGGCGGCGGCTTCTTATCGTAAAACATGATGAATCCTTCTCTCGAATTTTTTTCTCCCCGAACACGAAAAAATGGAGTTGGAGTTGAGGTTGGTGGAGTGTCAGGGGGCCCACGAGGCAGGGGCGCGCCCAGGGGGTAGGCGCGCCCCCACCCTCGTTGACAGGGTGTGGGCCCCCTGACGTGGATTCTTCTTCCAGTATTTTTTATATATTCCAAAAATAATCTCCGTTGATTTTCAAGTCATTTCGAGAACTTTTATTTCTGCATAAAGATAACACCATGGCAATTCTGCTTAAAATAGCTTCAGTCAGGGTTAGTTCCATTCAAATCGTGCAAGTTAGAGTCCAAAACAAGGGCAAAAGTGTTTGGAAAAGTAGATACGACAGAGACATATCAACTCCCCCAAGCTTAAACCTTTGCTAATCCTCAAGACAACTCAGTTGATAAACTAAAAGTGATAAAGAAAAACTTTTACAAACTCTGTTTGCTCTTGTTGTTGTAATTATGTAAAGCCAGCATTCAAGTTTTCAGCAAAGATTATGAACTAACCACATTCGCAATAGCATTTAGGTCTCATGTTTACTCATATCAATGGCATAATCAACTAGCAAGCAATAATAATAAATCTCAGATGACAACACTTTCTCAAAACAATTATGATATGATATAACAAGATGGTATCTCGCTAGCCCTTTCTGAGACCCCAAAACATAAATGCAGAGCAGCTTTAAAGATCAAGGATTGACTAGACATTGTAATTCATGGTAAAAGAGATCCAGTCAAGTCATACTCAATGTAAACTAACAGTAATGGATGCAAATGACAGTGGTGCTCTCCAATTGGTGCTTTTTAATAAGAGGATGATGACTCAACACAAAAGTAAATAGATAGGCCCTTCGCAGAGGGAAGTAGGGATTTGTAGAGGTGCTAGAGCTCGATTTTGAAATAGATATGAATAATATTTTGAGTGGTATACTTTCATTCTCAACATAACAACCGAGAGATCTCGATATCTTCCATGCTACACACATTATAGGCGGTTTCCAAACAAAATGGTAAAGTTTATACTCCCCTCCACCAACAAGCATCAATCCATGGCTTGCTCGAAACAACGACAGTCTCCAACTAACAAGAGTCTCGGGGGAGTTTTGTTTGCAGTTATTTTGATTTCATTTGCATAAAGCATGGGACTGGGCATCACGGTGACCAGCCATTTTCTCGTGAGTGAGGAGCGGAGTCCACTCCTCTTGAGAATAACCCACCTAGCATGGATAGAAAAAGACTGGGAAGAGACCAGGTAGAGAGCGACAACAGTCATGAACATGCATTAAAATTAATCAACACCAAATGCAAGCATGAGTAGGATATAATTCACCAGGAACATAAATATCGTAGAGGCTATGTTGATTTTGTTTCAACTACATGCGTGAACATGTGCCAAGTCAAGCCACTCGAATCATTCAAAAGAGGATACCACCCTATCATACCACATCACAACCATTTTAATAGCATGTGGGCACGCAAGGTAAACCATTATAAGCTCCTAGCTAATTAAGCATGGCATAAGCAACTACAATCTCTAATTGTCATTGCAAACATGTTTTTTCATAATAGGCTGAATCAGGAACGATGAACTAATCATATTGACAAAAACAAGAGAGGTCGAGTTCATACCAGCTTTTCTCATCTCAACAAGTTCATCATATAATCATCATTATTGCCTTTCACTTGCACGACCAAATAGTGTGGATAATAATAATAGTGCACGTGCATTGGACTAAGCTGAAATCTGCAAGCATTCAATTCAAGAGAGAAGACAAAGGTAATATGGACTCTTTGTTAGATCAACAATAATGCATATGAGAGCCACTCAACATTTTAATCATGGTCTTCTCCTCTCGACCCCCAAAGGAAAGAAAAGAAACAAAACTATTTACATGGGAAAGCTCCCAACAAGCAAAAGAAGAACATGAAATCTTTTGGGGTTTTCTTTTAATTATTACTACTACAGGCATGGAAACTAAACTAGCTAAAAAGCTACAACTATTTTTTTTTATTTTTTCTATGGTTTATCACACACACAAGAAGAAAGCATAAAAAGGAAAATAAACTAGCATGGATATTACAATGAAAAAGTATGAGCACCGACAACTAGCATGAGTGTGTGAACAGGAATGTAATGTCAGTGAGAGATACGTAGTCCCCCAAGCTTAGGCTTTTGTCCTAAGTTGGTCTACTGCCACGACTGGCCTGGCGAATATCCAAAGTTGTAGTTGGGGTCTTACTGTGATGCAGCAGCTATTGCCTCATGAGCTGCCGCTTGGAGGCCAGCTGTATCTGTCCTCCTCTTATACTCGTTCGCCTCCTCCCTGGTTATAACATATCTCCCCTTTTCCTGAACTACATCGTCAGGAGAGAGAAATTCATCGGTCTTGCGGTCGCAGACCCATACTACATGCACGAGGGCTTCTTGTCAATCAACGATGCCAACCGTCAATATGCGAGTCAGTACATCGAAGAATTCTTGGTCAGCAATAAGGACAAAGAAACAATTCTCCTACCTTGTCATCCCAGGTAAGACATCTGCGGATAGCACGCATACATCCTTTCGTGCATTTCAATAGTTACTTTGCACACATGGAGGCTAAACTTGATCGTGTATTTTGCGCAGCGGGGGGTGTTGTGCCGTTCTCATTGTTCTTTACCCGCGTTACTCCCGCGCTCTATATTTGGACCCGTCGAAGAACATACAGAAGATAGATTACACACACATTAAGTATGTTCTGGACAGAGCTATACTGGGCTTCAGCATGCGGGGTGGCTACGTCCAATGCAAAAAAACAAATAAGGCCAGGCTTTATTTCAGCCACAAGACTGACTTTTGTTGCATCCAGCAACCGGCAAGAAGTGAGAATGATGGATTCTACGTCATCCATCTAATGATGGAGTACAGAAGGGATGTGCAATCACTTTGCATGAAATCTTCATCCGATACCCATATCCAGATATGGGCCGAAGCCTTTGGAGCTGTGCCAGATAATCGACTTCAAAATGATTTCTACCGGATCCAACAGGAAATTGCGTCCATCATCATCAAAGATGTCCTCGAAGAGAATGGGATGTTCTACCGCGGCCCAATATCGCGAGCTGATGTCCGAACCCGCATTTCCCTACAGCGTTAGGACATGAGGCCTTTCACTAAGCTTGGTGACACCCTTCCGGATATGGACAGATGGGAAAAGTGCACTTCTTAAAAACAATGTGTCTGTTTAGTTACTTGTTACTTTATGTACGATGAAACTTTGAATCTCTCAGTACGACGAAACTATTAGATGTATGGTGCCGCGCTCTAGTTAATTACTTTTGGTACGATGAAATTTGTTAACTAGGTTTACTATATATGTTGCTTCTATTTCATAACTGTTTTGTTGAATTCGCTTCATGGTATATATATGTGCATCTCTGACAGGTATATAGATCAATGATGGCGAGGAAGTGGTATGTCGTGTATGTAGGGCATGTTACGGGTGTGTATGATGAGTGGCCAGAGTGTCAGGCCCAAGTCTTTGGCTTCTCCGGCGGAAGCCAGAAAGGGTTTGATAGAAGAGCGGAAGCCGAAGCTAGTTACTTGAGATTCATAGCACAACAGGGGATTCAGAACCAGCGCCGCCGCAAAAACTACTACATCATACCGCTTTTGATCATCATGATCGCTCTTATCATTTATGTATTAGTTTAGGTAGACGATGAAACATGTGTCTATGGTGACAATGTAAGAGACATGTGATCATTAACTTGTAACGCTATTTCGAGATGATGAGATTGACATCATTTGTGTTGAGACTATGTTGATATGATGAGACTATGTTGTTCCACTTCGATGATGATGGTGAGACATTCCTTTTTCATATAGTTCCTGTGTATGTGTATGCTGTAACTGTATAAAGCCTGTAAAAATACGAATACAACAACATAAAAAAAGAAAATACTAGCAGTAGCGTGGGGTACTGGAGTAGTAGCAGCGCTGCTTACCAGTAGCATTTTTTTGAAGCCCACGCTACTAGTATTAGCAGTAGCGATGGACAGAGGCGCGCTACTACTAGATACAGATAGCAGTAGCGCTGGTTTAAACAAGCGCTACTGCTACAAAATAGATGTAGCGTCGTAGCAGTAGCGCTCGTTCCCGCGCTACTGGTAGCTCAAAAACCAGCGCTACTGGTAAGGGTTTTCCTAGTAGTGTCCCACAATGACCAAGTTTGAAGGGAGACAAATAGTACATCTTATCCGGACAAAAGGTGGTCTTCGCCTGCAAGGCTTCAGGTCGTGATGTCTTGGTGGGCTCGGCGATGACCTCCTTCCTGCCGTCCAGGCGGTCTTGGTCTTGTAGCACGGAAATGGAAACCTTTGGCTTATTCCTCGGAACTCCGCGCATGTGCTTGCCTCTTTAGCACCAAAGAGGAAACCTGCTATACCGCGCCTGCTGGCGCCCGCCTGGCCTTGGTTGTCATCACTTGCATCACTTTACCCTCACGAGGTAGGCGCCGAAATAGGAATCTCCGCTCCTCAGGAGCCAGCCTAGAGGAGGCCACTCCCTCTGGACGTCCTGGCGTCGTCCGCCTCACATGGCATGGCCCCTTGCGAGGGTCTTGTGTTGTCGATGCTGATGGTAGTCCATATCAGGTTGCTGATGGGCCACGCCGTGGGCTGCAAGCAGTCAACTCTTGGTAACCTGGTTCCCAGAACACCGACAATAGCCCTCGGGCCCAAGGCGCGCTCAGACTTGGCTTCGCGGCGAAGCCAAAGGGCAAGGGCGATGCGCCACGGGCCCCAACCGCCTGCAGACCTGGTCGACGCATGGTGCCTTATGGGATGTGGGCGTCTCCGCTTCCCCATGCTGCCTCGGCAACCTTTCAACTTGACAACAGCCTGCTGCATACAGAAAAGATCACCATTTTTGGGAATGGTGGAGGCTGGAGATTAGCCTCCTTCTGGCTATAAATGTAGGGGGAAGAGCCCCCTGCTCATCTATATCTTCTCGCTACTTGCTCCATCTTCTTCTTATCTAGCCGTCTTGCTCAAACATCCATGGCACCGGTGAGGAGGTTTTCCGCGGCAGAGAAGGGGAAGACCCCCAACGAGGGGCCAGGCTCTCCGCCTCCCAAGAGAGGCTGTGTGCGGCAGCGAAACCATGCGGTGACTCCGGCGACGGCCTCTCGTTGGCGTGATCGCCCCATCGACAGCTGGCATGGCCTCTGACAGCCCGGTGGTGCCTCTTCTCGTGGTAGGGCCTGCCGTGGATGGGGCGGCCTCGACGATGGGGGAGTTGTGTGGCGATTATCCGGCCGCCACGACTGCGCTCCCACTAGCCCAACGCGCCTTTGGAGTTCGTCGTGTGGTCAGAGAGCCCAACGGGCATCTGGTTCCAGCTTCCGCATTCCTTTGCGAGCGCGCTGCCGGTCGGAGGGCCCAGTGGCCTCTAGCTGCTGCGGCAAGACCTCGTGGCTGGATGTCGAAGTCACCACCGCCAGCAACGTGATCCTGAACCGTGGGTGGCAGCCATTTTCCCATGCACGGGGACTGCATGGGAGGTGTACTCTCCACTTCAGGTATGATGGCGTCGCGACCCTGTATGTCAGGGTCTTCGGAGAAGGCGCCCGGCGCCTGGGGTGCTACCCGAAGAGCGATCACGATGACAAGGATGACGGCGATGGCACTGCCACTAGCGGTGAGCTTGCCCTTGGCGACGGTTGTGCTGCTTCCAGCAGCGACAGCTCCTCTTCTGGGCAGAGCACGAGCGGTAGTGACTACGACGAGCTGCCACGCTGCCGGGCTCAGACCGCGGAGGGCGACGAGCCACATTGCCGGACTCTCCCGGTGAAACAGGAGGAGGACTCCGACTGAGCACCGCTGGAGCTGGGCTTTAGGAGCCGCTGTACTCGCGCGACTTGCTTTTTTTCTTCCCTTCTCCTGCATCGAGAAAAAGTAGAGGGCCTTGTTGGGGCATGTAATGAACCATGGCGCTTGCGCCATTATGCTATGCTCGTTATTTTAATATTATGTCATGATATCCGTGCTGCTACTGGGTGTGGTTAGGGTGCCTTAGCTCAACGTGCTCGCGGTAGACTACCATGCTACAAGGGCCTGCCCTTCCTGGGGGGGGGGGGTCTTCCTAGGGCTTCCTTCTTGAGAACTCGAAGAACGTCGAGCCTTCGGAGGAATCATGTGGCTGTAGGGTTAAAAAACCTCATGAGGCACCATACCTCGCGCAAGCCATCAAGCTTGGGTTGGTTTTGGCCAGTACGGCACATTGCGATACCCGGAGGCACAGACTTGAGAGGGCGCGCATGCCCGTGAGCTCATTTGAGGGTGACCCACGAGGATTAAGGCACCAAAGATAGGGCAATGATGTTTGGTGAGGTGTGGTCGCGGGTGAGCCCAGGCGCACACATTGTACCAAGCCCCCACGCGTGGGGCGCGCGAGCTAGAGCGACGTGCAACTGACACTCTCCCTATGATACGACTGGAAAAGGCGAACACTGCAGGGAGATAAAAGAGAGAAACTTTCCATCCCTTGCGAAAGAAAGACACGAAAGCTCCAAATTTCATTCAAGAAGTCGAAAACCAGCTATAGAAAGAACAACTGCGTCTGACACGTAGATTAGTCTTCTTGTCTTCCCAACAGCGCAGAGCATGGGGTCTCCACTAGGAAGTGGGTGGGAGCCCCCGTGAGGCCCAGGGGCGGCACTTAGGAGACTTCGGGCGTGTACAGCCCCAACTCATTATTACATGAGAGTGTCACAAGTGGAGATCTTCACAGGCGCGGAGCCTTGGTCATGGGTAGAACTTCCGGAGGTGCTGGATGATCCAGGCATTCTGGATAGGGATCTCGTCCTATGTCTCCAGGCACGTGGCACCAGGCCTGGAGACATGGGCGATCCTGAAAGGACCCTCCTGCGTGGGTGAGAGCTTATGAAGATCTTCCCTGGAGAGCACCCGCCTTAGGACGAGATCACCCACCTCGAACGTCCTAGACCGGACGCTGCGACAGTGGTACCATCGCAGCCCCTGCTGGTACGTGCAGCTCGGAGCAAGGCTTGGCGGCGGCATTCCTACCCCTGCATGAGGTCCATCCCCCATGAGGCGTCCTGGCGTGCCTCGTCAAACGACAAGACCAGTGTGGAGTGATGGTTGACCTTGTGAGGGAGGACCGCTTCTGCTCCGTAGACGAGGAAGAACGGAATCTCGCCCCTCGGCTTGGTCACGGTGGTGCGAATGGACCACAGCACGGACTGGAGCTCATCGAGCCAGTCCCTGCTGTAGGCCTCGAGATTCTTCTTGATTGTCCTTGCCTTAAGGCCTCTCAGTACCTCTGCGTTGGTGTGCTCAACTTTGCCATTGCTCTTTGGTGTGCCAAATATCCGGCCAAACATCGCAACCCGGATAGCGGGCTGGCGCATGCCGTTTGGTTTCCAGAGGGCGAATCTGTAGAGACAAACAAGCACAACCATAGTGCGCCCGTCAACCCGGCCATGGGCCAGCTCCCGTCCCGTCCGAATGTACGATGGAACAAGTCCCCACAAAGGGATGAGGATTGCAACAGTTGCCCACCTACCCCGCTGACCGGCGTGAGCATGACAACAATGGACTACCTACCTCGCTGACCAGCGCGGGCATGGCTATAGTGTGCCCCCGTCCTACTGACGTGAGCCGACAGGGACCACGCGACACACCACTATAGCCGAGCCGACTCAACCACTCTGTGACGCACGACAAGATGGGGAACAATACCCTATGGTGCACGGGGACCGCGCTCAGAGAACCCGGTGTGCCTTGTACCCGGCGGGCTCAAGTGCCGGCTTCCAAGACACTGACATCCCGGCCCCGTGCCCATGTAACTTTACCATTCTAACCCTGGGCGGTTGGCGTATATAACCCCTAGGAGGTCTCCATGCACCGGGGTTAAGTGATCACTAGAAGAACACTCACACGCACACATTCGGAAGGGTCGCAGCCTATGCACTAGCATATCTTCCTCCTCCCCCAAAACAACTCAAGGAGCAAGCTTGTATCCACCTCATATAAACCACTCTCGGTAGGACAAGGGGTGTTATCTCTCCGGAGAGACCCCAACCTGGGTACGACTTGCATCTCTCGCTCACTGATGCCGACCCCGCTACTGGAGCCCACTGGTTGCTTCTTCCATGTCCCTCTCTTTAGCCATGCAATGACATTCTCCATGAGACCACCACGAGAGTTGGAGCCCACCGTGGGGCAGCTCGAGGCACCAGCCAGAGATACGTTCCAGATTGGGCCCTTCGCTAGCTCCGGCCACTACATCATGGATGGCCTGATCACTATGCCTAGTGTGGCGCTGGCCGGCTTCGCCGACCCTTCCGCTGCCTCTCTCAGCGCGCCGCATCTCCCCGCCGTGTTCACCCCTGATGAGTACCCTAGTGAGGTGCTCGACGTCATCGACTCGCCCATCCCCCTCGGCGACGACATTCCCTCCGCCATGGAGGATCTTTGCATCCATGTGGAGGTCTTCGTCACCGAATTTGGATCCACCTTATTAACCTCATCATCCTAATTTGTCTCCAATGTATCTATAATTTTCGATTGTTCCATGCTATTATATTATCTGTTTTGGATGTTTTATCTGCATTAATATGCTACATTATATTATTTTTGGGACTAACTTATTAACCTAGAGCCTAGTGCCAGTTTTTGTTTGTTCCTTGCTTTAGAGTTTTTACAGAAAAGGAATATCAAACGAAGTCCAAATGGAATAAAACTTTTGTGATGATTTTTCTTGGATTAGAAGACACCCAACAAACTTGGAGTTGAAGATAGGGGAGTCCCGAGCACTCCACAAGCCAGGGGGCACGCCCCTGGGGGTGGGCGCTCCCTGAGGGCTTGTGGGCACTCGGACCTCTCCTAACCCTAATTCTTCCTCTATAAATCCCCAAATATTCCCAAATGACTAGACGCGTCCACAAAAATAATTTTCCGCCGCAGTAACCTTCTGATCCCATGAGATCCCATCTTGGGTCCTTTTCTTGCGTCCTGCCGAAGGGGGATTCGATCACGGAGGGCATCTACATCAACCCTATTGCCCTTTTGATGAAGAATGAGTAGTTCACCACAGACCTATGGGTCCACAGCTAGTAGCTAGATGTCTTCTTCTCTCTCTTTGATTCTCAATACAATGTTCTCCTCGATGTTCTTCGAGATCTATCCAAAGTAGTCTTCTTTTGCAGTGTGTTTGTCGAGATTGATGAATTGTGGATTTATGATCAGCTTATCTATGAATATCTTTTAAATCTTCTCTAAATTCTTATATGCATGATTTGATATCTTTGTTTTTCTCTTTGAATTATCGATTTGGTTTGCCCAACTAGATTGGTTTTTCTTGCAATGGGTGAGGTGCTTAGTTTTGGGTTCAATCTTGCATGATTTCACCAAGTGACAAAGTAGGGGTAGCGAGACACATATTCTATTGTTGCCATCAAGGATCAAAAGATGGGGTTTTCATCATATTTCTTGAGTATATCCCTCTACATCATGTCATCTTACTTAAGGCGTTACTCCGTTCTTTATGAACTTAATACTCTAGATGCATGTTGGATAGCGGTCTATGTGTGGAGTAATAGTAGTAGATGCAGGCGGGAGTCGGTCTACTTGACACGGACATGATGCCTATAATCATAATCATTGCCTTGGATATTGTCATAAATTTGTGCTTTTTTATCAATTGCTCGACAATAATTTGTTCACCCACCGTACTATTTGCCTTCAAGAGAGAAGCCTCTAGTGAAACCTATGGCCCCGGGTCTATTTTGCTTCATATATTTTCAAATCTATATACCTAAAATACCTTGCTGTGATTTATTTAATTTTATGTTTTAGTAATTGTATATATCTATCTATATCAGATCTCACCTTGGCAACTGACCATTAAGGGATTGACAACCCCTTTTTCACATTAGTGCAAGTGTTTGATTGTTTTTGTAGGTGCATATATTAGGGACTTGCGTGTTTCTTCTACTGGATTGATACCTTATTTCTTAACTCAGGGAAATACTTATCTCTACTTTCCTGCATCACCCTTTCCTCTTCAAGGGAAAAACCAACGCAAGCTCAAGAAGTAGCGCATCCCCATCGCCATCGACATCAACGCCACCAACGCCGCCAAGGCCCGGGCCCAACTCGAGGAGGAGCGCAAGGTCCTGTTGGACGAGGCCTCAACGCTTGCTGCTATGCAGCACCGGCTGGAGTCCCTCCAGTGGAAGCGCGACGCCGCGTACGGCTTCACGCCGCCCGCGGCTGAGCCCAGCTGGTTTGCCGATGTGTGGACCCGTGGCGCCAGCATCGGCGGCGTGTTGGGCGCGATCCTGCCCGTCTACGACACCCCTGACAAGAATATACGTGTTGCGTAGGCGGCCACCATTGGCGTGGAACAGATGCAGGGTGAGGAGCTGCAGGAGGGTCTGTAGCTCATGACTGAGCTTCTCGGCACCGCGAATGCATAGTAGGACCGATGTGACTGTCCCGCGGGATCCATCTCGCGCCGCCCCAAAGACCCCGAGCAGCCGATCATAGCATCTTCTCCCCCCCCAGCAAAGGTCACTCCGGCCGGTCCCGAACACGGTGCAACCGTGCCCTGACGAATGGAGATGACCTGGGCAACAAGCCGGCTATAGAAGACCGGCGCTGGCAAGACGTTGTACCGCCATCCAGCAGCTTGGATGTCCGGCTTTCGCCGACCCGGTTCCCCGCAGCTGAGTCGCAAGCCAACTGGGTTCGCGTGCAATCGACGACATCGACGCCCGCCACCGTATCAAGCTGCTCGCCCTCTCCCTCGAGCTAGAGGAGGACAACACGGTCAGTCCGGCTTGTTTCGGCCTCTGCATCCGGGATGAGCCCTTCCCCAAGGGATTCACGCTCCCCCACGACACCCCAAGTACAACAGAACCGACAAGCCGGAGGACTGGCTCACATACTACACCACCGCCGTCGGCATTGCAGGTGGCAACAGGCGCCTAGCTGTGCGCTACTCTCCGCTCATACTGTTGGGCTCGGCCCCGACGTGGTTGAACAGCCTGCCGGTTGGCAGCATCAACTCCTAGGTTGACTTTGAGCAAGCCTTCGTGCACAACTTCACTGGCAACTACAAGCAACCCGGCCATCCCAGCCAGCTCGCCATGTGCGTCTAGGGGCCGGACAAGCCGGCCGCCAATACCTCACATGCTGAGCCGAGCTTCGGAACATCTGCGAGGGGTCCACAAGGTGGAGGTCATCCATTATGTTGTGAGCGGATGCTGGGTCAGAGGGGACAAGTACGCCAACACCAACTCTGCCATGAAGATCCGAGTGGTGTTGGACGAAGCCGGCAAAGCGATGCCTGCACCACCCTCCAAGCCGACTGGCGAGAACTGCCGCCAAGAGAAAAACAAGCGCAAGGTGGAGCAGTGGGCTCCCTGCTATGACAATCGCCCTGTCGCCAACGCCGAGCAGGGGCCCGAGGCCAAGCTGGCCGGCAACCGGTGTCAGCGGACCGGCAAGACCGCTTGGCAACCCGCCATGGGCTTTGAGGAGATGCTCGACGCTCCCTGCAACCACTGATACATCTCCAACGTATCTATAATTTTTGATTGTTCCATGCTGTTATATTATCAATCTTGGATGTTTTATAATTTTACATAATTTTTTGGTACTAACCTATTGACATAGTGCCAAGTACGAGTTGCTGTTTTTTGCATGTTTTTACATCGCATAAAATCAATACCAAATGGAGCCAATTGCCACGAAACTTTAAGGAGATTTATTATTGACCAGAAGACACCTAATGGGCCCTGGCTGCACCCAGGTGGTGCTCTCAGGAGAGCACAACCCACCAGGGTGCCCTAGGAGGCCCAGGTGCACCCTGGTGGGTTGTGCCTACCTCGGGTGCCCCCCGGACAGCCTCTTTGCTCTATTAATACCCCAATATTCCCAAAACCCTAGGGGAGGCGACGAAATATTGATCCAGCCACCGCAGAGTCCAGAACGACTAGATCCAATCTAGATACCATCTCGGATGGGCTTCACCACCTCCATTGGTGCCTCTCCGATGATGCGTGAGTAGTTCTTTGTAGACCTTCTGGTCCGTAGTTAGTAGCTAGATCGGTGGCTCCCTCTCTCTTGCTGAATTCTCACTACAATGGTCTCTTGGAAATCCATATGATGTAACTCTTTTTGCGGTGTGTTTGTTGGGATCTGATGAACTTTGAGTTTATGATCAGTTATATCTTTTTATATCCATGAAAGTATTTGAGTTGCTTTGATCTCTATCATGCATGACCTCTTGTAGCCTCGTATTTCTTCTTCGATATTTGGGTTTTGTTTGGCCAACTTGATCTATTTATCTTGCAATGGGAAGAGGTGCTTTGTAGTGGGTTCAATCTTACGGTGCTTGATCCCAGTGACAGAAGGGGAACAAAAACATATGTATCGTTGCTACTAAGGATAAAACGATGGGGGTCTATCTCTACATAGATAGATCTTGTCTATGTGTGGAGTAATAGTAGTAGATGCAGGAAGGAGTCGGTCTACTAATCTTGGACGTGATGCCTATATAATGATCACTGCCTGGATATCATCATGAGTATTTGAAGTTCTATCAATTGCCCAATAGTAATATGTTCACGCACCATTTGCTATTTTTCTCGAGAGAATCCACTAGTGAAACCTACGCCCCCGGGTATCTTTCTCATATTATTTGCCTTTGCGATCTACTTTTCCTTTCCATTTATTTTCAGATCTATTAAACCCAAAAATACAAAAATACCTTTCTGCAATTTATTTTATTTGACGTCCAATCTATCAATATTTACAACTCTCTCACATTCGTTTGCCAATTTCTAGCGCCGTTACCCGCAAGGGATTAACAACCCCTTTAACACGTCGGGTTGCGAGTGATTGTTATTTGTGTGCAGGGGCAGTTTATGTTGTGTTGCTTGGTTCTCCTACTAGTTCGATAACCTTGGTTTCATCACTGAGGGAAATACTTACCGTTGCTGTGCTGCATCATCCCTTCCTCTTTGGAGAAATACTAACATAGTCCTAGCCGACATCAAGCACCACAGCGGGGCAAGGCCCTCCACGCACATGCTTCAGCAGTGCACCTTCACCAAGTGCATCATGCAGGGCGACATCCCACCGCCTCCTGCTCCGGTGCCAGGTGCGGGGCAGCCGCCTCTGCCTCTCCCTCGAGCAGCCGTCGTGATGCGCAATGAAGTATTCCCCAACCAGACTGCAAGCTATGTCATCTTCACCAGTGAAGACGACGACAAGAATAGTGAGCATCGGCTCCAGCAAGAACTAAACACCGTGGTTTCGGCCGTGCCTGAGTGCATGCACTGGTCGGAGCGCCCAGTCAGTTGGACCTCCGAAGACCACCAGGCCGTCATGCCGAACCTGGGTGGTTACGTCATTGTCCTCGACACCACCATAGTCGCTGAAAAGCGCACCTGCAAGTTCTCTCGAGACCTCATCAATGGCAGCAGCAGCATGAAAATCCTTTATGGTGATAGCATGACCAAGCTAGGCCGTCAGGTGAGGCAGCAGGAGGCAACCTGGACGGTGTTCCACGACATCGTGCTGGGCCTCTCCTATCATCTGCCGAGTCCGTCCCGGGGGCTGTGATACGTCTCTGTCATATCTACTTTTCCAAACACTTTTGCCCTTGTTTTGGACTCTAACTTGCATGATTTGAATGGAACTAACCCGGACTGACAATGTTTTCAGCATAATTGCCATGGTGTTATTTATGTGCAGAAACAAAAGTTCTCGGAATGACCTGAAACTTCACGGAACGTCTATTTGTAAATAATAAATAATCCCTGCAAAAGATGAAGACCAGGGGGCCCACACCCCAGCCACAAGGGTGGGGGGTGCGCCTGCCCCCCTAGGGCGCGCCCCCCTACCTCGTGGCCCCCCTGGAGCTCCTACGACCTCGACTCAACCTCTATATATTTGCTTTCGGGGAGAAAAAAATCAGGGAGAAAGATTCATCATGTTTTACGATACGGGGCCGCCTCCAAGCCCTAAAACCTCTCGGGAGGGCTGATCTGGAGTCTGTTCGGGGCTCCAGAGAGGGGAATCCATCGCCATCGTCATCATCAACCTTCCTCCATCACCAATTTCATGATGCTCACCACCGTGCGTGAGTAATTCCATCGTAGGCTTGCTGGACAGTGATGGGTTGGATGGGATTTATCATGTAATTGAGTTAGTTTTGTTAGGGTTTGATCCCTAGTATCCACTATGTTATGAGATTGATGTTGCTATGACTTTGCTATGCTTAATGCTTGTAACTAGGGCCCGAGTGCCATGATTTCAGATCTGAACCTATTATGTTTTCATCAATATATGAGAGTTCTTGATCCTATCTTGCAAGTCTATAGTCACCTATTATGTGTTATGATCCGTTAACCCCAAAGTGACAATAATCGGGATACTTACTGGTGATGACCGTAGTTTGAGGAGTTCATGTAGTCACTATGTGTTAATGCTTTGGTCTGGTACTCTATTAAAAGGAGGCCTTAATATCCCTTAGTTTCCACTAGGAACCCGCTACCACGGGAGGGTAGGACAAAAGATGTCATGCGAGTTCTTTTCCATACGCACATATGACTATATTCAAAATACATGCCTACATTACATTGATGAATTGGAGCTAGTTCTATGTCACCCTAGGTTATGACTGTTACATGATGAACCCTATCCGGCATAATTCTCTACCACCGATCCATTGCCTACGAGCTTTCCATATATTGTTCTTCGCTTATTTACTTTTCCATTGCTATTGCTATCATCACTACAAAATACCAAAAACATTACTTTTGCTATCATTAACTTTTGCTACCATTACCATTACTATCATATTACTTGGCTACTAAATACTTTGCTGCAGATACTAAGTTATCCATGTGTGGTTGAATTGACAACTCAGCTGCTAATCCTTGAGAATATTCTTTGGCTCCCCTTGTGTCGAATCAATAAATTTTGGTTGAATACTCTACCCTCGAAAACTGTTGCGATCCCCTATAGCTCTATTCTTTGAGTCACTTGGGATTTATATCTGCTTATCATTATGAAGAACTTGAGAGATCCAAAAACCAAGATCTATCCCTCAACTACGAGGGGAGGTAAGGAACTGCCATCTAGCTCTGCACTTGATTCACCTTTTGTTTTGAGTAAGCTTGTGACACCTAAACCTGCTTCTGCTATTCGTTCTGATATGTCGCATGTTATTGATGATGCCACTTCTGCTATGCATGATACTTATGATGAAACTACTTCTATGCTTGATACTACTGTGCCACTTGGTGAATTTCTTGATGAACAACTTGCTAGGGTTAGAGAGAGTGAAAATATTGAATCTGATAATATTGATGAAAGTGATGATGAAGACTCTTCCCCTAATAAATATGAATCGCCTTTTATTCCTGAGGGTTACGTTTTTGAAAAAGAAGCTGCTCTAGCTATTTTAGCTTGCAAAGATAGATACGAGCTCAAGAGGTTATTAGCTAAATGGAAGCAGCAATCTCTTAATGCTAGAATGAAACCTGACCCTGCTTTTTCTACTTCACCTATCTGTGTTACTGATAAGGATTATGAATTCTCTGTTGATCCTGATATAATTACTTTGGTTGAATCCGATCCTTTTCATGGCTATGAATCTGAAACTGTTGTGGCACATCTTACTAAATTAAATGATATAGCCACCCTGTTCACTAATGATGAGAGAACTCATTACTTTTATATCCTTAAAATATTTCCGCTCTCACTAAAGGGTGATTCTAAGATATGGTTTAATTCTCTTGATCCTGGTTGCGTAGTCCCCAGGATATGATTTATTACTTCTCTGCTAAATATTTCCCTGCTCATAAGAAACAAGCTGCCTTAACGGATATATATAATTTTGTGCAAATTGAAGAAGAGAGTCTCCCACAAGCTTGGGGGAGGCTTCTCAAGTTACTTAATGCTTTGCCTGATCATCCTCTTAAGAAAAATGAAATACTTGATATCTTTTATAATGGACTAACCGATGCTTCCAGAGATTACCTGGATAGTTGTGCTGGATCTATTTTCAAGGAAAGAACACTGGATGAAGCTGAAATTCTATTGAATAATATGTTGGCAAATGAAAAATAATTGGACACTTCCTGAGCTAGCTCCTGAGCCTATTGCTAAACCAACTCCAAAGAAGAGAGGTGTTCTATTTCTCAGTCCCGAAGATATGCAAGAGGCAAAGAAATCTATGAAAGAAAAAGGTATTAAAGCTGAAGATGTTAAGAATTTACCTCCTATTGAAGAAATACACGGTCTTAATTTACCGCCTGTTGAAGAAACATATGATCTTAATCCATTACCTATTGAAGAAGTACATGGTCTTGATAATAGGACATAGGTAGTAAAGGTAAATTCTCTCTATAGATATGATAAAGCTGAAATACCATTTACTAAGTTTGCTAGCCCATGTTTAGATGAGTTTGACAAATTTATGGCTAAGCAAGAAGATTTTAATGCTTATTTTGGTAGACAATTGAAATACAATTCAAGTATGCTTGAACACTTGGGTGATTATATGGCTAATGTCAAAGGTGAACCTAAACTTATTAGTAAACATGCTTCTATGGTTACCACTCAAGTAGAACAAGTACTTAAAGCTCAAAATGATTTGCTCAATGAACTGAATAGTAAAAATAATGATAATGTTGTTAGAGTTATGATTAGAGGTGGTAGAATGACTCAGGAACCTCTGTATCCTGAAGGCCACCCTAAGAGAATTGAGCAAGATTCTCAGAGAAATAATATAGATGCACCTAGTCCTTCTAAAAGGAAGAAAAATAAAAATGATAGGACTTTGCATGCTTCTAGTGAACCTATTGCTGAAACACCTGAGAATCCAAATGATATTTCTATTTATGATGTTGAAACACAATCTGGTAATGAACCTGAAACTAGTGATAATGTTAAAGATAAGGTTCATGATGATGCTCAACCTAGCAATGATAATGATATAGAAATTGAACCTGCTATTGATCTTGATAACCCACAATCAAAGAATCAACGTTATGATAAGAAAGACTTTGTTTCTAGGAAACATGGTAACGAAAGAGAACCATGGGTTCAGAAACCCATGCCTTTTCCTCCCAAACCATCAAAGAAAAAGGATGATGAGGATTTTGAGCGCTTTGCTGAAATGATTAGACCTATCTTTCTGCGTATGCGATTAACTGATATGCTTAAAATGAATCCTTATGCTAAGTACATGAAAGATACTGTTACAAATAAAAGAAAGATACCGGAAACGGAAATTTCCACCATGCTTGCTAATTATACTTTTAAAGGTGGAATACCAAAGAAACTTGGAGATCCAGGGGTAGCCACTATACCATGCTCCATTAAAAGAAACTATGTTAAAACTCCTTTATGTGATCTTGGAGCCGGTGTTAGTGTTATGCCTATCTCTTTATATCGTAGAATTGATTTGAATAAGTTGACACCTACTGAAATATCTTTGCAAATGGCTAATAAATCAATTGTTATACCTGTCGGTATTTGTGAGGATGTGCCTGGTGTAGTTGCAAATGTTACTATTTTAACGGACTTTGTTATTCTTGATATTCCCGAGGACGATAGTATGTCTATTATTCTTGGAAGACCCTTTTTGAATACTGCAAGGGCTGTTATTGATTGCACTAAAGGCAATGTCACTTTTCATGTTAATGGTAATGAGCATACGGTACACTTTTTGAGGAAACAACCTCAAGTTCATAGTATCAACTCTATAGGAAAAATTACATCGATTATATTTGGAGGTTTTGAATTTCCTCTTCCTACTGTCAAGAAGAAATATGATATTCCTATTATTGGGGATGTGCATATCCCCGTTGAGGTAACATAGTGTTATTAGAAATTTCTCTAGTTCCACGTTATTCGGAATGAGTTCGTTAACAAGACTTGATCACTTTCTGTTATTTATATTAAATAAAATAAACATAGTATTTTTCTGTCTGTTATCTGAATTATCTGTGCAATATAAAAATACCACAAAAATAAAAGTTCTCCAAATGCCCTAAAACTTAAATATGATTTTTTCTGGAATATTTAAGAATATTTGGCACTGAGAACACATCAGGGGGGCATCCACCTGGCCACGAGGGTGGAGGGCGCGCCCTACCCCCCTACACGCCCCCTACCTCATGGGCCCACAGTGGCCCTCCTCCACTTATTCCTGCACCCACACACTTCTTCTTCCTTCCACAAACACGAATATCCAGCTCAAGCACGAGTTCTAGTTCATTTTGCTGCGATTTTCGATCTCCTTGCTCAAAGCACCTCTCACAAAACTGCTTGGGGGATTGTTCCTTGGTATGTGACTCCTCCATTGGTACAATTAGTTTTTGTTCTAGTGCTTTATTCGTTGCAAATTTTTGCTTCTTAGGTGACGCTGTTCTTGAGCTTGCATGTCAAATTCATATGGTCAAAAGTAGTTTTGATGCATGATATAGGCTCTAGGCACTTGTAGGAGTAGTTGCTATCAATATTGTTGAGTTTGGCTCACTTTTATTTGAAGTTACTAAAAAATTCAGAATTTTTAAGAAAATAATGAAGAGATTTTTGAGGGGCTCATCGATCCGAAGCTCGAAGGAAAAGAAAAATGAAAAAGCAGAGAGGCCCAAATATAATCTGCCTCGCACCGCGGAGGTTCGTCCCTGTGAATGGCCTTCCGATGATTTCTTGAGAGAAGCCGGGATTTATTATGATTTTTATGAATTGGCTGAGAATGCAGGCCTCACTGCCTTCCTCCACGACCAACGCGAACAGTATCTGTTACTCACCAATATCTTTGTGCAAAACTTTCAATTCCATGCTAGGAGCTCACCACCTACGGTGGAGTTTTCTTTATGTGATGAGCATAAGGAGATGTCACTTTATGATTTTTGTCAGGTTTGTTTGATCCCTTTCGAGGGCATGTTAGAGGAACCACATCGCGGCGATGTGGATGGGTTTATTGATACCATCACTGTAGGGGAAACGAGGAAGGTTTCCGATGCATGAATCACTAGCATACATTTTCCTGTTTACGCTACTTTGCAATATTTGCTAGTCATTGCTTAATTGGTCGTGGAAACTGTGGAAACCTTAGTGTTCCTGATATTATTATTTTCTTCCACAGTTTATTCAGTGATAACTCTGTTAGTATGGGCGGTATTATTGCTAAATGGTTATGTCTGAACCGTACAAAGGGCCCCATCTTTGGAGGCATCTATGCTTCATGCCTAGCTGCACATTTTAACATACCTATTAGGCATTATGAGAAGGAAGAAAAATTGCTTCCAACTGTTTATTTAGATTATAAGAGTATGGTGGCACACGATTTTATTGTTAAGAATAGGGAAGGGGAGATTAAATACAAATTGTTCTTTCATAAACATCAACCTAAGACTATTACCCTGCCTGCTCCTTCGTTGTTTGATTTATTTGCAGGCCAGTACCTTGTTCCGTTAGAGGCTATTCACGCCTACCGGAACCCTACATCAGCCACAGAGCCAGAGTCGGAACCACAAGTTGACCTCCACGATAGTCTAATTACCATTGGGACCCGGAGATGATTGCCAACCAGTGGCAATCAGAGTCTTAGTCTTCGCAGTACGACCCCAACTATTATTATGGATATCCGCCAGGCCAACCGTGGCCATAGACCAACTTAGGAAAAAATCCTAAGCTTGGGGGAGTACATATTTCTCACTTACATTATATTCATGTTCACACACTCATTGCTAGATGTCTGTGCTTATAGTTCTTCATTGTATCATCCATGCTACTTTATTTTCCTTTTTATGCTTTCTTCTTGTGTGCTTAATAAAACCTTAAGAAAAACCAAAAAAAAATTAGTTGTATCTTTCAATTAGTTTACTTTCCATGCTTGTAGTAGTAATTAAAAAGAATACCCAAAAAGATTTCATGTTCTTCTTTTTGCTTGTTGGGAGCTTTCCCGTGTAAATAGTTTTATTTCTTTTCACTTCTTTGGGGATCGATAGGAGAAGACCATGATTAAATTGTTGAAGTGGCTCTTATATGAATTATTGTTGATCTAACAAAAGAGCCCATATTGCCTTGTCTTCTCCTGTTTATTGAATGCTTGCAAATTCCAGCTTAGTCCAATGCACGTGCACTCTTATTATTATTCACATTGTTCGGTCGTGCAAGTGAAAGGCAATTATGACGATATATGATGGGCTGATTGAGATGAGAAAAGCTGGTATGAACTCGACCTCTCCTGGTTTTGCAAATATGATTAGTTCATCCTTCCTAATTCATCCTATTATGAATAAACATGTTTGCAATGACAACTAGAGATCATAGTTTCTTGTGCCATGCTTGATTAGCTAGGAGCTTATAATGGTTTACCTTGCGTGCAACATGCTATTAAAATGGTTGTGATGTGGTATGATAGGGTGGTATCCTCCTCTGAATGATTTAAGTGACTTGACTTGGCACATGTTCATGCATGTAGTTGAAACAAAATCAACATAGCCTTCATGATATTTATGTTCATGGTGGGTTATATCCTACTCATGCTTGCATTCAGTATTGATTAATTTTAATGCATGTTCATGACTGTTGTCGCTCTCTAGCTAGTCGCTCCCCAGTCTTTTGCTAGCCTTCACCTGTACTATGCGGGAATACTGCTTGTGCATCCAACTCCATAAACCCCAAAGTTATTCCATATAAGTCCACCATACCTACCTTATACGGTATCTACCTGCCGTTCCAAGTAAATTTGTATGTGCCAAACTCTAAACCTTCAAATAAATATCATGTTTTGTATGCTCGAATAGCTCATGTATCAACTAGGGCTGTCCGTATCTTCCATGTTAGGCGGGTTATTCTCAAGAGGAGTGGACTCCGCTCCTCACTCACGAGAAAAATGGCTGGTCACCGGGATGCCCAGTCCCATGCTTTATGCAAATCAAATCAAAATAATTGCAAACAAAACTCCCCCTGGGTCTCTTTTTAGTTGGAGGCACTCGTTTCAAGCAATCCATAGATTGATGTTTGTTGGTGGAGGGTGAGTATAAACTTAACCATTCTGTTTGGGAACTGCATATAATGTGTGTAGCATTGAAGATATCGCCATCTCTTGGTTGTTATGTTGACAATGTAAGTATACCGCTCAAAATACCATTCATCTCTATTTCAAAACCGAGCTCTAGCACCTCTACAAATCCCTGCTTACCTCTGCGAAGTGCCTATCTATTTACTTTCATGTTGAGTCATCATCCTCTTATTAAAAAGCACCAGTTGGAGAGCACCACTGTCATTTGCATTCATTACTGTTAGTTTACATTGAGTATGACTTGACTGGATATCTTTTACCATGAATTACCATGTCTAGTCAGTCCTTGATCTTTAAAGGTGCTCTGCATTTACATTTTGCGGTCTCAGAAAGGGCTAGTGAGATACCATCTTGTTATATCATATTATGATTGTTTTGAGAAAGTGTTGTCATCCGAGATTTATTATTATTGCTCGCTAGTTGATTATGCCATTGATATGCGTAATAATGAGACCTATGCGTTATTGTGAATATGGTTAGTTTATAATCTTTGCTGAAAATACGAATGTTGGCTTTACATATTTACAACAACAAGAGCAAACAGAGTTTGTAAAAGTTTTTCTTTATCACTTTTAGTTTATCAACTGAATTGCTTGAGGACAAGCAAAGGTATAAGCTTGGGGAGTTGATACGTCTCCATCGTATCTACTATTCCAAACACTTTTGCCCTTGTTTTGGACTCTAACTTGCATGATTTCAATGGAACTAACCCGGACTGACGCTGTTTTCAGCAGAATTGCCATGGTGTTATTTATGTTCAGAAACAAAAGTTCTCGGAATGACCTGAAACTTCACGGAACGTCTATTTGGAAATAATAAAAAATCCTTGAAAAAGATGAAGACCAAGGGGCCCACACCCTAGCCATGAGGGTGGGGGTGCGCCTACCCCCCTAGGGCGCCCCCCTACCTCGTGGCCCCCCTGGAGCTCCTACGACCTCGACTCCAACTCTACATATTTGCTTTCGGGGAGAAAAAATCAGGGAGCAGGATTCATCACGTTTTAAGATACGGAGCCACCGCCAAGCCCTAAAACCTCTCGGGAGGGCTGATCTGGAGTCCGTTTGGGGCTCCGGAGAGGGGAATTCGTCGCCATCGTCATCATCAACCTTCCTCCATCACCAATTTCATGATGCTCACCACCGTGCGTGAGTAATTCCATCGTAGGCTTGCTGGACGGTGATGGGTTGGATGGGATTTATCATGTAATAGAGTTAGTTTTGTTAGGGTTTGATCCCTAGTATCCACTATGTTCTGAGATTGATGTTGCAGTGACTTTGCTATGCTTAATGCTTGTCACTAGGGCCCGAGTGCCATGATTTCAGATCTGAACCTATTATGTTTTCATCAGTATATGAGAGTTCTTGATCCTATCTTGCAAGTCTATAGTCACCTATTATGTGTTATGATCCGTTAAGCCCAAAGTGACAATAATCGGAATACTTACCGGTGATGACTGTAGTTTGCGGAGTTCATGAATTCACTATGTGTTAATGCTTTGGTCCAGTACTCTATTAAAAGGATGCCTTAATATCCCTTAGTTTCCACTAGGACCCTGCTGCCACGGGAGGGTAGGACAAAAGATGTCATGCAAGTTCTTTTCCATAAGCACGTATGACTATATTCGGAATACATGCCTACATTACATTGATGAATTGGAGCTAGTTCTGTGTCCCTAGGTTATGACTGTTACATGATGAACCGCATCTGGCATAATTCTCTATCACCGATCCATTGCCTACGAGCTTTCCATATATTTTTCTTCGCTTATTTACTTTTCCGTTGCTATTGCTATCATCACTACAAAATACCAAAAACATTATTTTTGCTATCATTACCTTTTGCTACCGTTACCATTACTATCATATTACTTTGCTACTAAATACTTTGTTGCAGATACTAAGTTATCCAGGTGTGGTTGAATTGACAACTCAGCAGCTAATACTTGAGAATATTCTTTGGCTCCCCTTGTGTCGAATCAATAAATTTGGTATGAATATTCTACCCTCAAAAACTGTTGCGATCCCCTATACTTGTGGGTTATCAAGCTGCCATCCCGGTCCCAGCAGTTGATGTCTCCATCCCGGTGGTAGCCGTCCCCAACTCGGGGGCTGTCGTCCCGGATGCCGTCCAACTGGCCATCTTTACTATGGTGACGGCTCCATCTTGGGCTCAACCAATCCTAGATTTCTTGTAATGCGGCGTCCTCTATATTGATGTGGCCGAGGCCCGGCAAGTTCAATGCCAGGCGTCCACCTACGCCATCTTCAACAATGAGCTCATCAGACGCAATGCAACGGGCGTGTCCAGCGTTGCGTTGAGGAAGACAGGGGTATAGAGATCCTCCTCCACATCCATCAGGGCTAGTGCGGGCACCACGCCACCTCTAGATCCCTGGTGGCCAAATCCTTCTGCCACGGTTTCTACTCGCCCACGGCCCTCAAAGACGCCGAGTCGCTAGCCTGAAGTGTGAGGGTTGCCAATGCTTCTCCAAATTCAGCCACCAGCCGGCTTCACCACTATGAACCATCCTGATCACTTGGCACTTTGCCGTTTGGGGGCTCGACATGGTGGGGCCCTTGAAGACCGCTTGGGGCGGCATGACTCATTTGCTGGTCGACGTTGATAAATTCACCAAGTGGATCAAGGCAAGGCCGATCAAGAAGCTCGACAGGCCCACAACTATCCGATTCATCTAATATATCTCCGTCCGCTACGGCTCCCAAACCGAATTATCACTGATAATGGCACCAACTTCGCCAAGGGCGCACTTGCACAATACTGCTCATCTCTAGCATCCGGCTCGATCTGGCGTCCATCGCCCACCCTCAGTTCAATGGCCAGGTTGAGTGGGCCAACGGTCTGATTCTAGCCGGCATCAAGCCTCGGCTCATCGAGCCCCTTGTCTGTCACAACTAGCTCGACAGTCCTATGGAGCCTCCGGACAACACCAACCCAGTCGACCGGGTTCAACCCATTCTTCCTCGTATACGGAGCCGAAGCAATCATCCCGACCAACATCGAGTTCGACTCGCCACGAGTCATCGTGTACTTAGAGGAAGAAGTCAACGAATCCCGTGAAGACGGTGTCGACCAACTCAAAGAAGCATGCCTTTTGGCACTCAGCTGACCGGCCACCTACCAGCAAAACCTGCGCCACTAGCAAACTAAGAAGATCAAGCCCCTCGCATTCTACAAAGGCGACCTCGTACTCTGGCTTCATCATTAGTAAAGCCCTATGTGATCGCAACGCTACTACCTGATCGACGTGTGCAAGCCGAACAAGTGCAAGAGAGTCACGACCGGCGAAGAGAGAACGCAGCCCTGGAATGCAGAACTCCGCCGCCCATTTTACACTTAGCCATATGCATGTATGTATCTGTACCTTTTGAGTTTAATGCAAGACAACAAGATCCCTGAATGACACTCAGGGGCTAACTTATCCTATAAATGTTTTGCATCGCATTCCCTTGTCAATTTTTCGCCTTCCACCGCCGGCCCAGTTCATCTTCCTAGGGGGCTCAGGGGCTAGCCGGATCGACTACGCCCCGGTTTCCCACTTGGTCCATTTCGGTGTGTCCGAGTCGCCAGGGCCCTCCCCTTCGCCCCAAGCCACAGTCTGATTTTGACTGTCTGGCCGGCAAGAATCACCGGCTGAAGCGCCGGCACGCAGGAATCCGCTAAGTTGGATCAGCCAGATCGGTCTATCCGGCCTCACCGCATTAAGTTGCTGCACGACCGGCTGCGCACCAGCCGGCTTTGCCGCCTCCCGATAGCCGGTCCAGTGTGGGTTCCGCTCATGCTCAACATTTCAAAACACCTAAGTATTGTGCGCCCTTTCCCAAGGCCAAACCCCTTGTCACAGGCTGGAACTCGACTCTTCAACTCACAGGGGAGAAGTCCAAAGAAGGTGCATGTAAGAGAAGGCCTAAAAGCAGAGAGCAAAAGCACAAACATATTTACATTACAAAATGGAATGCCCTTCGCCGCTGTTCATTACATTCACTTTACACCCCAAATGGGTGGACTTGTGACTTAACAAAGTTCAAAAGAAAGACAAGGAGACATGGCGGCTTCAGGCTGTAGCCGTGTCGGGTTGCGCGCTTGCCAGCTCCTCCATGTTGGGCGCGGTTGCCACGCTAGCACCAGCTCGACCCGGCCCTCCGCGTCGGCCTCCGGGTCAACCGAGGCACCGGTATCGTCTAACTCGGCATCATCAACCGCGCAAAGGCTAGTCTCCTCTGAGCTGCCGTTTGGGTCGTTGAGTGCTAGGCTGAAGTCATCAGGCGGCACCAGGCCGCCGTCCTTCGTCTGTTCCTTCTAGAACTCATCAGGCGCAGCGAATGAGGCGAGGTGGCGGGCCCGCCCATCAATCCGGCCCGCCTCCACCTACAGTTGGGCTTCAGCGCCGGCTCACTGAGCCGCCAGCTGATCCATGTTCAGACATGGGTACCAGGACATGACGAGCTGCAGTGCCAAGCTGCACCGGCACGGGCTGCATAAGCGCGCCACGCATGGAGCCGCGCTGGTCTTTCCTTAGCCAATGGGCCAGCCACGTGATGCTGTCAAGCACGACAGCACCCGACCAGAGGGCCGCCACCATGCCCAATCCGGCCATGGATAGCCTCGCCGCCTGGTCGTCCATGACCTTCAAGCGGGCTTCGGCGGAGTGCATAATCTCTGGAAAGGTCCAGGCGACATGTAGGTCGTCGCTACTGCATGCATCTGCCTGGGCCAACCAGTGGGCACGGACAGCCTCGTCCGCCGTCTATTGCGTGTCCGAGAAGTACTCTAGCACAAGAAGCACTTACTGGCAAAGGTATGAATCGAGATGTTGCGCCTCACGCAACGTACCACGCTGCTCCATGTTTGTTGTGCAGCCACGGGCTTTGAGCGCCTTCTCTAGCTCGACACACTTGTTGATGGCCGCCTTCAGCTCCTCGTCCTTCATAGCGGCCGCCTTCTCATGCTCTCCCCCTAGCCGGGCGAGCTCCTCCTGGTGCGCCTTCACCGCCTTGACATACTCCGCCTTCAGCCGCTCCACCTTGGCCCGGTGCTGGCCGTTGTCGGCAACTGCCTGGTCATGCCGCTGGCCCGATTCAGCTAGCTGGGTTCGGAGGTCCGAAACTTCAGTCCCCGTGGCTACACAGCAAAACTTCAAGTAAGATGCCAGAAGGAAAGAAGAAAAACACCATTAAGATCCAACCCAACTACTACATAGTTGGCTCGAATCTCGGCGCTGCACCTAGTGGGTGCACTAGCACCCCCCACTAAGAGCGTGCAAAACATACCTTCGGCATGGCGGAGCGCCTCCTCCTTGGCGGTGAGCTATGCTGTGACCTGGCAGTGTTTCCCCTGAAGCCGGTTATGAATGCCAATGTGGAGGCCGTCCAGGTGCTTCATTGTTGGCCCGAATTTCGGGGGCTACACACAATGGTTCGCTAGCACGCCCCCACTGACCACCTGAAAAGAAAAGCAAGGAACTTATAACCACGTAGCACTCCAGCTCCAGCGCCCGCTCCAGCTCGCTCTGGGCGAAGGCCTGAAGCTGGTCCGCGTGCCTGCGAAGATGATGACGCACGACGTCCATCACCGCCTCCTCCTGCGCACGGGGCCCGATGATGGCTCCTCTAGACCCAGCCTAGGCTTGCTGTGACCCAGCATCGGGGGCGCTTACCGGTGCCTGCTCCGGGTTCACGGCAACCCGCAGTGGTTGATGTCGGTGTGAAAACCGACAGATCTTGGGTAGGGGGTCCCAAGCTGTGTATCTGAGGATCGATGGTAACAAGGGACACAATGTTTTACCTAGGTTCGGGCCCTCATAAAGGAGGTAGAACCCTACGTCCTGCTTGATTATATTCGATGTGTATAAGGGTTACAAGAGTTGATCTACCTCGAGATCAAAACGGCTAAACCCTAGTTGTCTAGCCTATGACTGTTCTGATATCCTCTATGGACTAACCCCTCCAGTTTATATACACACCTGAGGGGCCTAGGGTTGTATAGAGTTGGTTTGTAAAGGAAATAAAAGGTACACCCAGACACCAAACTTGCCATCCATGCATATGGGAGTCATATCTGGACACGGGGATAGTCTTATGATTTATCTTCACACCCATCAATCTGGCCCATATTGAATAATCCAGACACCCGAGGACCTCATAATCCAGGACTCCTTTAGTAGCCCCTGAACCAGTCTTCGATGACGATGTGTTTGGCATGCAGATTATCTTTGGCATTGCAAGGCGGGTTCCTCCTCCTGAATTTTTCAAGTCAGCTTCCTACATAAAGGAGTTGTGTTCCGCTCTGCATAATCAATACAACCCTTAGCCACGAAGGCAAGACATCAAAACATGAACGGTGTCCTTTAGTCACAACTTTTTCGGCGAAGCGTCACACTTGACTCTTCAACATTTTGAACTATTTTCACGCCTCCCATTTCGTGTTTCGAGGCTTAGCCTCCATTGGCACGTGTTGTCAAAACAGAGATCGTGCCCGCCCATTATGGGATTCTCATCAATATGGTTTTGGTAACCCAACCGCACCCTATGCATGATCTCATTAGGAACAGGCGAGGTTTATGGCTTGAGAGGGGGATGTTTGGTGATCTAGCTCCAAATTCCTTCCTCCACATATCGGCGTTCATTGTCGTGTATGAGGCTCTTCTCCAGATCCCCCCGCACTTCGACCTGTGGCTCAAGGTCTTTAATCTGAAGCCGAAGGTGGTCGGCGGACATCACACGGACTATGGCGTGGCTATGGTAAGCAAGCTTCCCCACGTCGTCTGGCCCAAAGGGGCATTTGTCGAGACAGTCAAGCTGTGACAGCAGGAGTGGTTCTATATAATCGAACCCTGCGACACCAACTGGGCAGCCATGCCTGATTTCAGATCCGGACCCCCCATGAGACTCACCTCATGGACCACCAAGGGCCTTGATTGGGGGTCCCAACAGGAGGTGCAGACGCTACAGAAACGCATCTCCAACGTGTTGGGTTCGAACACCGGTCTCACAAACATGATTCGGGTGATGCTCTACTGCCGCATCCTTCCTTGCCAACTCCAGGCCTCCCCCATGTGGGAGTTTAATCCGGGGGAGCCACGGACCTTGAAGCGCTTCCTCGGCACCACGCACGAAGATATATGGAAGTAGCTCTTCAAGGCCTAGAAAAGTTGGCGATGAGGACCGATGACATCGGACTTCATAACAAGAACCTGGCCTCGCCGGTAAGCATAATTTTTCCGAAGAACTATTTGGTCAATAGTTCAGATATAATACATTGCCTGCTTTCCATACAAGGCAGGACGGCAAAGGCGGAGTGGATCAAGTGCCCAGCACCGCTACCTCAGGACCCAGCCACACCCTACCTAATGGAGATATTGGTATCGGCACCCTATCACGCGCCGGAGAAGAAGGCCAAAAAGAAGAAATGCAAGGAGGCCAAGGGCTGGACCTGCTGAGGGAGTCCTAGATTATGGGGTCCTCGGGTGTCCGGGCTATGCGATATGGGCCAGACTGATGGGTCGTGAAGATACAAGGTAGAATACCTTCCCCCGTATCCGGTTAGGACTCTCTTATGCGTGGATGGCAAGCTTAACGTCCAGATGTGTAGTTTCCTATCTCTATAAACTGACCCTGTACAACCCTAGGCCCCTTCGGTGTCTATATAAACCAGAGGGTTTAGTGTGTAGAGGCTATCAGAATTCATATAGGCTAGACATCTAGGGTTTACCCATTATGATCTCGAGGTATATCAACTCTTTTAACCCCTATACTCATCAAATACAATCAAGTAGGACGTAGGGTTTTACCTCCATTAAGAGGGCCCAAACCTGGGTAAACATCGTGTCTCCCTTGTCTCCTGTTACGTTCGATCCTCAGACGCACAGTTCCGGACCCCCTTCCCGAGATTGGCCGGTTTTGACACCGACATTGGTGCTTTCATTGAGAGTTCCACTGTTCCATCGACAAAAGTTTCGATGGCTCGTTCCATCATCAACAACGATACCGTTTCCAGGCCAACATTCCTCCCCGGTCAAATTTTTGTGTTCGGCGGCTTCGTTCTGCGTGCCAACTCAATTGGACACCTTGAACAGATCGACAGCTACGCCCCAGGTCATCATATCAGTTTTGGGAACCTAAATTATGTCGCTGATATCTGAGGAGACTTTATCTTCGAAGGGTTCACGGCCCCGACCACCGCTCTGGCCTTATACCCATAGCAAACTACCAGTTCCAAAGATGGGAGTTTGGAGCCCGCCGGACTCTCTGCTACGAAGCTCTCTATCGGAGATCTGGAGGCGATTGTGTCCTCGGAAAACTCGGAGTCAGACCAAGTTCCCCCTATCATTGAAAGACCGGACTCGCCCCCGGACTCTAGCTCCGAACTCTCGAAGTGCGCACCAAGCAAGCGTGGCCAGGAGGCCTTCACCCTGGTGTAACACCCACGATGCGACTATATCTCCCACGTGTCGAGGCACGACTTAGAGGCATAACCGCATGGTGGTTTACTCTCAAGTACTGAATAAGAATGGGATAAAGAGTTGGCTTAGAATCGCCACTTCACATAAATAACACGTTAAACATACATCATCCAGAGTACAATCAATGGTCCGACTACGGAGCCAAAATAAAAGAAGACAACCCCAATTGCTAGGTCCCCGATCGTCCCAACTGGGCTCCACTACTGATCAACAGGAAACGAAACAAAACAATGATCAAGATCTTCATCGAGCTCCCACTTGAGTTGGGTTGCATCACCTGCAGTGGTACCATCGGCACCTGCAACAGTTTGGAATTATCCGTGAGTCACGAGGACTCAGCAATCCCACACCTGTGAGATCAAGATTATTTAAGCTTTAGGGTAGGACAGGGTTAATGAGGTGGAGCTGCAGCAAGCACTAAGCAAAAATGGTGGCTAACATACGCAAATACGAGCGAGAAGAGAAGCAACGCAATGGTCGTGAAGCTAGAAGTGATCCTGAAACTACTTACATTCAAGCATAACACACCAGACCGTGTTCACTTCCCGGACTCTGCCGAAAAGAGACCATCACGGCTACACACACAGTTGATGCATTTAAATTAAGTTAAGTGTCAAGTTGTCTACAACCGGATATTAACAAATTCCCATCTACCACATAACTGTGGGCACGGCTTTCGAAAGTTTAAACCCTGCAGGGGTGTCCCAACTTAGCCCATCACAAGCTCTCACGGTCAACGACGGATATTCCTTCTCCCGGGAAGACCCAGACAGTCTTGGAATCCCGGTTACAAGACATTTTAACAATGGTAAAACAAGACCAGCAAAGCAACCCGATGTGCCGACAATCCCGATAGGAGTCACACGTATCTCGTTCTCAGGGCAACACCGGATGAGACTAGCTGGAAGTAAAACCAACCCTCAGGTTTCCCTGAGGTGGCCCCGCAGGCAGCTCGGTTCGGACCAACACTTAGAGAAGCACTGGCCCGGGTGGGTAAAGTAAAGATGACCATTGGGTTGGCCGACCCAAGGGAAGGGTAATAGGTTGCTAGGCAAATGTAAAACCAAGGTTGGGCTTTGCTGGAGGAGTTTTAATTCAAAGCGAACTTTCAAGGGGTTCCCATAACACCCAACCGCGTAAGGGAAGCAAAATCAAGGAACATAACACTGGTATGACGGAAACTAGGGTGGCAAGAGTGGAACAAAACACCAGGCATAATGCCGAGCCTTCCCCCCTTTACCAAGTATATAGATGCATTAATTAAATAAGGAATATTGTGATACCCCAACATATCCATGTTCCAACATGGAACAAACTTCAGCTTCACCTGCAACTAACAACGCTATAAGAGGGGCTGAGCAAAAGTGGTAACTTAGCCAAACAACGGTTTGCTAGGAAGGTAGGTTAGAGTCTTGACATGGCAATATGGGAGGCATGATATAACAAGTGGTAGGTAGCGCGACATAGCGATAGAACAAACAACTAGCAAGCAAAGATAGAAGTGATATCGAGGGTATGGTCATGTTTCCTGAGATCCCGCAAGGAAGAAGAACGAGTCCAAGAAGTAGATGAACGGACGTAGTCGAACGGATCCTCACAAACGCGAAGTTACCGGAACTTACAAGAAGAAGCAACACCAGAAAGGAGCAAACAACATAGTACACAACCATCACATAAACATGGCATGATGCACAACCAAGTATGATGCATGTCCGGTTTAAAAGAGGCATGGCATGGCAAAATGCACAAACAATACTACAAATTAAGTGGAGCCCAATATGCAACGGAGTTGCATATTCAAGAAAACACCACATTCATTTATTTAGTTCACTCTCGTTTATGTACCCAACAATATTAAATGTTATTAAACATGGCAAAAGGTGAAGCATAATAAAACTACCTGTCTAGGCAAGTTTAAATGAGGTCGGAACAACAAACAACAATTCCGGAAAATCCTCATGAGCATATTATGAATTTGGTACTGTTCTTTCCTAACCATATTTTACAGTTGTTAAACAGGAAAATAAAGTGCACCATGTTAATCTATGCATTTTTTCAACCCCATTTACATATAAAGTTTATTTAAATCCGAGCTACGGTTAAATAGTTATCAAATAAACCATTTTAGCAAGTTATTTGAGCAAATTTAAACGAACAACAATTTAAAAAATTTAAACATAGATGAAAGTTGGATATTATGAAACAATATGAAATTCTATGCATTGTTCATATATAAAGTTCTTACATGTGATGCACGGTTGGTGAGTTAGGATATGCATGAAGTGCAAGGGCTTTCCTATAAAACTGCAATACTCTGGATAAATAGACAAATTCGCAGAACAGGAAAAAACTATACTGGGCTGAATCTCCTGGGTGCCAGATACTAAGTTGCGCTCACAACATCAAATAGGCAAAAAGGGGGGTTGCTCACCCATGGGCCAAGACCAAGTTTGCGAGGACGGAGGTCGAGGCCGGCTGGCTTTGACTGGGCCTTGAGGCGCTCCAGCCCAGCGACGACAAGTCAACACGAGCGCTTACGGGGAAGGAATGGGCGAGAAGGCAAGCGGGCATCTCATCATGTTCTCGTCAGGAAGTAGAGCAATGACAGGGACTTGGCGTTCTAGTCATCGCTGAAGACGAAGAGGAAGCCGAGCCCGGTGTGGAGCGGCGGCGAGATGCGGGCGTGGGAGTAGGGTGGCATTGCTGCAGGCAGACTTTGGGGCGACGCGGACGAGCAGGAGGCAGAGGACGCAGCAACAGCGGACTTGGCGACGGGCGGCGCGATGAGGGACTTGTCACGGGCGAGGGCGCACGGGAACCGGCCGGATCCGAGGCCAGGGCGATGGATCCGACCGGAGATGGGCGACGCCGTCGGGGAAGACCATGGCGGCGGCGGCTCCCTGCTGGTTCAGTCCGCCGGCGACGTGGCTGATGAAGTGGCCGTTTGTAACACCCAGATTACGGCTATATCTCCCACGTGTCGGGGCACAACTTAGAGGCATAGCCGCATGGTAGGCATGTCGCAAGAGGGGTAATCTTTACACATCCCATGTGCTGAATAAGAAAGGGATAAAGAGTCGGCTTACAATCGCCACTTCACACAATACATAAATAATCCATACATCAACCAAAGTACAATCAAAGGTCCGACTACGAAACCAAAATAAAGAAAGACAACCCCAAATGCTAGATCCCCGATCGTCCCAACTCGCCTCCACTACTGATCAACAGGAAACGAAACAAAACACTGACTAAGATCTTCATCGAGCTCCCACTTGAGCTTGGTTGCGTCACCTGCACTGGTATCATCGGCACCTGCAACTTTTGTAAGTATCCGTGAGTCACAAGGACTCAGCAGTCTCACACCCTCACGATCAATACTATTTAAGCTTATGGGTAGGAAAGGGTAGTAAGCTGGAGCTGTAGCAAGCACTAGCATGTATGGTGGCTAACATATACAAATGAGAGCGAGAAGAGAAGCAACGCAACGGTCGAGAAGCTAGAAGCGATCAAGAAGTGATCATGATGCTACTTACCCTCAAGCATAACACAAGACCGTGTTCTCTTCCCAGACTCTGCCGAAAAGAGACCATCACGGCTACACACGCGGTTGACTCATTTAAATTAAGTTATCTGTCAAGTTCTGTACAACCGGATAATAACAAATTCCCATCTGCCACATAACCACAGGGACGGCTTTCGAAAGATCAAACCCTGCAGGGGTGTCCCAACTTAGCACATCACAAGCTCTCACGGTCAACGAAGGATATTCCTTCTCCCGGGAAGACCTGATCAGTCTCGGAATCCCAGTTACAAGACATTTCGACAATGGTAAAACAAGACCAGCAAAGCCGCCCGATGTGCCGACAATCCCGATAGGAGCTGCACATATCTCGTTCTCAGGGCAACACCGGATGAGGCATCCCACGAGTAAAACCACACCTCAAGTTTCCCCGAGGTGGCCCCGTAGTCTACTCGGTTCGGACCAACACTTAGAGAAGCACTGGCCCGGGGGGGTTAAGTAAAGATGACCCTCGGGAGTGTGACTCCCAAGGGAAAAGTAGGTGTTGGTTAGGCAAATGATAAAACCAATGTTGGGCCTTGCTGGAGGAGTTTTATTCAAAGCGAACTGTCAAGGGGTTCCCATAACACCCAACTGCGTAAGGAACGCAAAATCAAGGAACATAACACCGGTATGACGGAAACTAGGGCGGCAAGAGTGGAACAAAACACCAGGTATAATGCCGAGCCTTCCACCCTTTACCATGTATATAGATGCATTAAAGTAAATAAGATATAATAATGATATCCCAACAATATACATGTTCCAACATGGCACAAACTTCATCTTCACCTCCAACTAGCAACGCTATAAGAGGGGCTGAGCAAAGCGGTAACATAGCCAAACAACAGTTTGCTAGGAAAGGAGGGTTAGAGGCTTGACATGGCAATATGGGAGGCATGATATAGCAAATGGTAAGTATCGCGGCATAGCAATAGAGCGAACAACTAGCAAGCAAAGATAGAAGTGATTTCGAGCGTCTGATCATCTTGCCTGCAAAGTTCTCAGAGTAGTCGAAAGCTTGATCCTTGAAAGTGTACTCAACAGGTTCCTCGGTCACGTACTCATCTATCGGCTCTACCCAAAGCAAGAACAAAAGCAAAGGAACAACAATCAATCACGGTGCAAAGCACAATAAACATAATGCAAAACATAGTATGATATGCAAGATGTGATATGCAATGCATATGCGTGCTCCGGTTATCAAAGCATCAACTTGGCAAACCAAGCGTGCCTCTGGAAAGATGAGATGATTTCGGTTGAAATCAATATAAAGACCACCGGAAACGGATGCACAGTTTGCAAATGGCAAGCAAAACAAGAATGGCACAATTTTGCGATTAACAACACGATGCCATCTAGAATGCAACAAGAATCTAAGCTACTGCACTCCAACATAACAACAAATCATATGGCATTTATTTACTCAAGATGCTTGAAAAAACATGAACACTGAGCTACGCTTAAATCACAATCACACAAGAGCGGGTTCAAACAAGCATGGCATAAGTGCAAAAGATATCAGCTTCACAGACTTAGTGAAAATACTAACATGCCAGGAATAACATCAGGAAGCCATGTTTAGAGCTAGCAAACAACATGCTATAGGAGCACATCATAGCTAAAAAAGGCATGGCATGATTGTACTAAAAGCTTAGATCAAAAGTCCCTTACTGATCATGAGCCAAAAAGGCACAGAAGATATGATGGCACCCATGTAAACATAGCAAGTTTCATTAACAGTTTCAGAATTGGCAGAAAAACAGAGCATGGCATAAACAGAATTATGAAGGCATCTTTGCAAGCTCAAACCACTCACCACAAGGCATTGCATGACAAAACAAACATACCAACAGCAAGACGACATGTTCATGAAGCTAACCATGGCAAGAGAAATTTCATAGCATGCATGGATCAATAGCAACGACCATGGCAAAATCGATTAACATGTAAACAATCTGCCAGGAACATTTTATAGAAAAAGTAGAGCAAGATTAAGACATGCTAGGGCACTCCATAATTGCCAACAGGGGCATGGATGGATAGAGCATAACCATAGGTCCAAAACAACCTTACTGAACCAACCCAAAAGAAGCAGGGATAACACTGTAGCATCAAGTTCACATGGCATAAAAATAATAATAGAACAAGGACTTTGCAAAATCCAGTCCCTGAAAACAGCAATATCACGAAGGCTACTTTGCATGCTTGTTCTAGTCACCACATAGATAAAAAAATACATTTAAAACACCTATGTAAAGATGGAATGGCATAGTTTAAAACACATGTAGATCTCATGCTCATATGATGCACACAACAAATGTGGCAAAAATGACAAATCACCTTAAACTGATAAGTAGCAGCGGTAAACATTTTATAGCAATCTTGCATCAATGATTAGGGTATCAAGATGGACTCAAACAAGCATGCCACAATGGAATAAAATGAAGAGCATCTCGCAAAGAACATTTTGATATTTTATATGCATGAAACGGAGATACGGTCATGAAGTTATGATGCGATTATCAGAGCATAAAATCATCACAGAAAAACACTTGGTGGGAAAATGGGGTCAACCACCTCCCACATCTAGGGTTGTGCGGATCCCAAGGTTGGCCGGAGATGCGCCGGAGACGGAGAAGGAGACGGAGCGGTGGCCAAGTGGAGGTGGAGGGCAACGGAGCGGTGCGGATCTGGCCTCGGGGCGCCGGATCCGTCGACGGGAGGCGCCGTAGAGGCGGGCGGCGATCACCGGGGCGGCGGGGCGACGGCGAGCAGAGGAAGACAGAGCGGACGAATGGTGGCGGCGTGGTGGCGCAGGGAGACGAGGCCGGCGAGGCGCAGTCGCCGGTAACGGGCGCAAGTGGCGGAAGGACGCGCAGGCGCGGGGCCACGCCGGATGGGCTCGGCGGGCCTGCTACGGGCCCCGCGGGCCGCAGCGGAGGGAGGAGCCGGCGGGCCACGCGTGGCGGCGTGCGGTTGGCTCCAGGCGGCGGCGAGCTGACGTGGCACCGTGTGATTGGTCGCAGTGGCGTGACTGTCGACGTGTCCCGCGGCGCGGGGAGTAGTGGATCTACGGTTTCGTCCGCGAAAATTCGGAGGGGATCACGTATTTATAGATAGAAGGTGGTGGGACTGTCCAAATGAGGTGTAGTTTTCGCCCACACGATCGTGATCCGACGATGGAGGACATGGAAGAGGTTTGGATGGGTTATTGGGCCGTTTTGGAGGGCAGTTCTGCTGCAACACACAGGAGGCCTTTGCGGTTACCCGGTTAACCGTTGGAGCATCAAAAAGACTCCTAATGGCACGAAATTTGATAGGTGGTCTATCAGTGGTGTACCAAGGCCACTTGGCAAATCTCGGTCCATTCTGAGAACGTTCAGCACCCGCTCATGAAAGGAGACATGAGGGGTGCGCCGGTGCAAGTAGGAGTGTCGGGTTACGAAACGGACAACGGGGAAAATGCTCGGATGCATGAGACGAACATGAATGCAAATGAAATGCACATGATGGCATGATAAGAAATGCATGACATGAACAAAATGCAAAACGCAGACTAAAACCCAACCACGAAGGGAATCTCTTAACTTAAAGCCAAAAATGGCAATAGTCGGAGTTACAATTATGGAAAGTTGTATCCGGGGCGTTACAACACTCCACCACTAGGAGAGGATCTCGTCCCAAGATCTAGGATTGCACCTAGGAAAACGGAAGAGGAATGGGAAGAGATAAAACTATGTTGCTTCATTGACAAATGAGTGAAACCCAAGAACCTTGCGAGGTTGGACAAATTGAAAGAAAGAATTCAACAAAGTTGGACAAAGTTGAAAACACTCCGTTAGAAAAGAGGAACAAGGAACATTGCGAAAACCTTGTAGTTGAAAGACATAAGAAAAAGGGTTGCAATGGACAAGAAGTACATGCAAGCACTCCAGTTGAAAAGAGATGCGAGACTTGATACGATGAAAATAACTTGAAGAGATGACACAACACTCCGGTTAAATATATAAGAACGAAAAGAACACGATCCTCACAATTCGAGATGATGAGTGAAAAGAGCAACATCACAAAGCCTCCGGGAGAAAGAATAGAGGATCGATCATTGGAATGAAAGAATAGAGAAGAAAATGACAACTTCTGCCACAAATGAGCTTAGAAAACACCCTTCCAAGAAGGTTATAATGGAGTTGTTGGAAAGCCAACAATGAATCGAATAAGCTTGTAGTGGGCTTATGAAAAGCATCTCAAAACTGAGGCAAAATTCTGCCACTAACGGAAAGAGTAGATTGGATTGATATGAACAAGGAGACGAGAAAATTATTTCGTCGGGATGCTAAATGAAGAACTTGGGTCATTTATGAGCACCATTAATAGCAAAATACTTAGGGAAAGTTTAGGTGAAATATAACCCAATATACTCCAATGAAGATATTGATGGATTGAAAAGATGTCTTGAGCAAAGATAAAATGATGGATTTAAATATGTCACTCTTGAAAAACTTGTGAATCATGAAACACGAAGGGAAATTATCAACAATGACATAACACCACCTCAAAAGATGAGATATGAAAGAATTGCACTTCGGAATGCAAGATGAAGAAAGCTTGAACTCCTCAAAACAAGACATGTGTTGAACACAAATTTGAGAATAGCTTGGCGATCATAACATCGAGAGAAATCTTGAAGAATGAAAGGAATCTGTGATGAGCCACCATGTTGAGCCTCCGTGAAGAACTCCGAATAGGAAAAGATAACATAAAAGAATTGAAGGTTTGAAGCGAACAAGATTGAAGCCTTGCAAAGATTAGATGAAACTTCACGATGATATAGCTGATAGGTCTTGAAACTCCGAGAAAGTATGAAGCACTTGACCCGAGAATTTACTCATTGAGAACACAATCTGGAAGAATGAATCCATCACTTGGATGAAGCAAGAATAAGAATTATGTTATGCGTATCCTTCACCAATTTAAATTGATGACAAACAAAGGATTTGGCATACTACTTCTTCTCATAGAAAGGATTAAGATAGATATGTCGCAAACTTGGGAAGGTCTTCAACGATCTGCCGGTAGGATTGGAAAGAACAAATGAATCTATAGGATAACAAAGGAAGAGAACTCTTGAACGAACCACCGTAAGAATTGAAAATGAAAGAAGATACTTGAGAAGAATTTAGATACATGAGAATGAATAGATCACGAGCTGATTAGAGAATACTTGAATGATGCACTGGTAACATTGGAAAACGAGAGCTGAAAGTTGGAATGAATAATTCTGAGATGATGGGCTCTAAAGAATCAAACTGAAAAGACTCCTGAATTGCTCTGGATGGGTGAAAAGAATTCTCACAATCTCTTCTTCACTCTTCAAATGTTGAGAATGACGAAACACCACCATGGATTATTGAGGCACTCCGGAATGAAGAATAGAAAGCTTGAGACAACGATGAAAAGAATTTGAAAGATCTTGGAGAAAGACATTTGACTGATGATAACTCATTTTTACGTCAAACTTGGAGAAGAATTTGAGAGTAGCTCAGGAAAAATTAGAAGAGTCAGGTAAGATCGTAGGAAAGACCTGTGGGTTAGGGCCCACTCAAAAGAAACACCGTTGAAAAGATTGCTTGAAAAGAGAGATTGCACCGGTTGAATTAAATGGCTTGAATGAGATAACATCCTAGAAAGAGCCTGAACGAATGCAGAGTGGAAACACGAATCTTCGAGATATCTTCAGCACTCGGGAACAATTGATTAGCGAGAAGTGAATGATTGAGAGGTGTACCGACATGATAAAACATTTAAAACGAGGAAAGGATATGATCGACAAAGCTTGACTTGAATCCACCAGAGAAGAAAGAAAACGGAGAATGATGAACTTGAAGTTTCCTTAGTATCTTCCATAGAATCACCGGATAAGAACATTGAGGAAATAATGAAGACACTTCACATCCATAAGATGGATACTTGATTCAGAAATCTGAGTCCTCGAGGAAAATGGGTGGGAGGGCAGGAAAAACAAAGACAACTTGGGACAAATGAAACAAATAACGTTAAGAAGACTTTGAGTTGATCCTGCGGATATTGAAAATGATCGGATCCACTTGAAGAGAAACACGCCAGTTGAAAAGGATTGACATGACAATCTCGATTATCATGAAGGATTAGTATTCACATAGAAATATGAGAACACCGCTTAGGAAAGGTATGGAATCAACATTAGACTTTGAAGCAACTCGAATACCACAAACCAAAACAAAACAAAGTATTGGCTTGCAAAATAAGCCGGAAACAAACATATGATAAATCCCATATCGTATCATGTGTCTGTTGGAAAGATATCCTACGATATACTTGAATTCCCACTTATGAAACTCCCGAAACTTTTTGGTTATGCAATCGGGTGTTGGGTATACAGGGGAAGCATAATATCTCACCCAAAACTAGCAATTCCAACATCCAGTTGTATCCATCCTTCAACACATAACCAAGAAACCTTCGGAAATCGTTTACCTCAACCTTCGAAAAGCATCCGTTATACGAGTTATGGCAATAATCCCGAACTCCCGCCCCAGTACTCGGTGGCGTCGAGGTTATCTCAAAACAACTGCATAAAAGAGATTTTCGATGTCGGCGAACTCAGGTATTCCAGAACTGCAACGATAAAATTGTGACGGCAAAACCTCGGAGCTCAACTCCCCGGGACACTGCCACAACCCATAAATGTCAGGAGGCACCAAGAACATTGTTCTCGTCACAAAACCATCAGAACGATTCCAAGATACCTGCGTGATCCTAAAAAAAATAGTGAAATTTGAGGAGAGGGTAGTCAAAAATTCTACGTCAGGAGGCCTCACCAGAGCGACGAAGGGACCGAGGAGTAAAAATAATCCCACTCTCCGATATATATAATCCTAAGACTCAAAACATCTTGTTCTAGACTCAACAACGTCAGCGATTCGATCAAGCAGGGGGCTCCTAAGTAGGGGATGGCTCTGATACCAACTTGTAACACCCACAATGCGGCAATATCTCCCACGTGTTGGGGCACGACTTAGAGGCATAGCCACATGGTAGGCATGTCGCAAGAGGGGTAATCTTTACACATCCCATGTACTGAATAAGATAGGGACAAAGAGTCGGCTTACAATCGCCACTTCACACAATACATAAATAATCCATACATCAACCAAAGTACAACCAAAGGTCTGACTACGAAACCAAAATAAAGAAAGACAACCCCAAATGCTAGATCCCCGATCGTCCCAACTGGGCTCCACTACTGATCAACAGGAAAAGAAACAAAACAATGACTAAGATCTTCATCGAGCTCCCACTTGAGCTTGGTTGCGTCACCTGCACTGGTACCATCGGCATGTGCAACTGTTTGGAAGTGTCCATGAGTCACAAGGATTCAACAGTCTCACACCCTCGCGATCAAGACTATTTAAGCTTATGGGTAGGAAAGGGTAGTAAGGTGGAGCTGCAGCAAACACTAGCATACCACAAGCGGTCTACCGATGGTGTACCAATGCCACTTGGCAAATCTCGGTCCATTCTGAGAACGTTAAACACCCGCTCATGAAAAGAGACAGGAGGGGTGCGCTGGTGCAAGTAGGAGTGTCGGATTGTGAAATGGACAATGGGGAAAATGCTCGGATGTATGAGACGAACACGAATGCAAATGAGATGCACATGATGGCATGATAAGAAATGCATGACATGAACAAAATGCAAAACGAAGACAAAAACCCAACCACGAAGGGAATCTCATAACTTAAAGCCGAAAATGGCAAGAGTCGGACTTACAATTATGGAAAGTTGTATCCGGGGTGTTACAACGTCGGGCCGCGGAGCTTGTGCGCGAGCAGAGGAGCTCGGGGACTCAGGCGCTCAAAGCTGTAGGGAACTCCGACGTCGAAGGAGAACGGCAGGACGCTGGTGCGTGTTGGACCCGAGTAGAGGAGGTGGCATAATGGTGGCGAGCTTCCATGTTCCTGAGCGGCCATGGTTTTCCTTGCTCGGGTCATGAGCAGAGAGAAAAAAAGGAGGTTAGGGGAGAGAAGAAAGGTGAACCAGGGGAACGAACGGCGTCAGAGGATTTTTCTCACTGGTAGAGGGCTCTGGTGGGTCTCCAACAAGGGCTGGCGGGGACGAAGATGCTCGAGACTGCTGCTAGTGCTTCGGTGGTCGGCGGCCATGGCGCGAGGGAGACGAGGCTGAGTGCTCCTGCTCGATCTGAAGGTGACCACGAGGATGGATCGAGAGGAGTTTGGCTAGTTGGAAGATCTATGGAGGGTGCTGGTTGGCTCGCGTAAGATCACGAGGGAGATGGTGGCAGCGGAGTGGGAAGGATGGGACAAACCGCCTACATCCTAGGGTTGGACCTGTATATATATTAGCGTGGTTTTTGGGCAGGGGTATTCAGTCTATCCGATCGTAATCGGGCGGTCGAGAAAAATAGGCTAGGGAGTCCAATAAACAAAACGAAGATGTTTTATAGATGTTAGGGGATGATCTGAATGCAACGGTGATGACTGAGCGGTTCGGATTCGGGGCAGTTTTCGGACGTGCACAAGGGGGTCGATGCACTATGCAGGAAGGGGTCGGGTGGTTAGGAGGGGTTTCGGGGCCCACCGATCACCATCGGATGGCTCCGTACATGAGGAGGGTAAGATTGGGCCTGGTGGTTGGTAGTGGGCTGTGTAGATGGTCTATGGAGGAAAGAGAGGGAAAACCCAGCAATAGTTTTCGGAGACCGAAAACGTCCGACATTGGACCGACTATATTGTCTCTATAGTTATCCGTTGGGGTATCAAACGGACTCCGAATGCGATGAAACCTGGCCGGCGGTCTACCTACACTATAACAAGACCACACGCCAACTCTCATCCCATTCCGAGAACATTTTCCGACCACTTATAAAATAATATTTCGGACATGTCGAGGGCGCGTGCAAGTGTGTCTGGGATCCGAACGGACAATGGAAAGAACTGGGAGACCCGGACGGATGCAAGTTTTAAAAACATGATGATGCAATGCACATGATGACATGACAAGATGCAACACGCAAGTGAATGACAAGCCAACAACAACGAATAACTGGAAGACACCTGGCGCATCGGTCTCGGGGCGTCACACCTGGCCAGCCCCGCGGACTCTCATTTGCCCGTCCAATCCTTGCTCTAAAACAAGGCTCTAGACTTAATGCGGTCCGTCTCCATTATAGAGGAATCACCTCCGAACAGTGCCCAGCCCGGGTTAGGGGATGAGAGCAGGGAATTTTACTTTCCACCCACCACCCACTTCATAGCCACCGTCGAGGACTTAATCAACATGCTAGATTACACCTCCAAAGACATTAACGGCATGGAAGATGATGCCGGAGACGAACAAGGCCAAGACCCGCCGTTTACCGGACGTTGGATGGCCACCTCCACATACGACGTGTATATGGTGGATACACCCAAAGAAGATGACGGCGAAGGCACGTTGTCGGGGTACCTGTCGCATCACCGGATGTAATCGTTCACGTTCGGAGAGGAACTTGGCATCAATGTGTCTCGAGTACTTGATGGGGCAGCAAAACGTAGTCAACCTTCGTGATGTTTGGGTGCGGTACTTGGCGAACCAAAACAAGGCAGCACAAGGCGGTCTTCGAGGGACTTGGCGCGGTTCCATGGGAGTGAGGCCGGGGCGCACTGGTCCAAGCAAGCTAGCCAAATGGCAAGGTCATGGAGGTACGAGAACAGTGGGTGACTGCAGAGGAAGGCGGTGGCTTGGCAGCCGATCCGGAGCAGGGAAGAAGAGGCCGACGGACAACGGGGATGGCCTCTGCGATGAACACAACAAGCAGCGGTGCTGCAAATCTCCATGGCCTCGATGTGGTTCCTCAATTGCGGTGGCGACAGCGAGGGTGACGCAAGGCGGCTGGCGCACGGAGCATGGACGCAGTGAGGACGAGGGCTGCTGCTGCTACCCCATGGCGGGCGGGGCACCTGGACGAGGAGGAGGCTGTGGCCTCGGTGACGAAGCCTTGCTGGTGGTTGGCCGATGACGGAGGTTGGGCGAGCGAAGGCGCGACGGAGGGTTGCGGGGTTGAGCATGAGCTCTCCTGCGTGACCTACAACCCTTGCTTATAGGCACCGGCTCGCCGGTGACGAGGAAGAAGTAGGGGCGGTGGAGCGGAGAGAAGAAGAGGACGGGGAGGCGAGGAGAAGCAGAGGACGGGGAGGCCGGCGAGGCTTTGGGCGGAGGCGGAGGTGCTGGAGTGGGGAGCTCCTCTCCCTGTGCGATGCGAGTGGGTGGTGGCAGCAGAGAAAAACGAGAGAGAGAAGAGGGGATCGAGCGATAGGATCGAGCAAGGGTGTGTGGCGGCAGGCAGAGGGAAAGAGAGGAGGAGATGGGATCGAGCATAGCTCTCTCTTGCGGCTAGGGTTAGAAGGGAGTGGCCTGGGAGGCTTCGGTGCAAATGGGCCAGCTTGGCCGGCCTAGGCCCAAGAGGCCGGTGGGTGTAGGCTCTCTCTCCCTCCCTTCTCTTATTTTATTTAGCAGAAAACAAATCAAGAGAATAAGAAAAGAAAGAGGGGGTACGGAAGAAGTTAGACACGCGGATAAATTTCCCAGACTCACAAAAATGTGCTTGTTCCAAGAAAATAGAAATGGCCAATATTGGAAGATTAAATTCAAACTCATTTGATTTAAATTCAAATGATTTGAATAGGAAGTGAGGTTCCAGAAGGTCCAAAAATGTTGAGACTTTTGGAGGAGCCTCAATAAATGAAGAAAGAATTTTCGGTAAGGTTTGGAGATCAACTCGACGCATAAAAGGCATGGGATTATTTTTGCGCGTGTGTTATGGTTAATTCCAAATTATTGGAATACTTAGAATAGCTCCCTAATAATATTGGGAGTGTATGTTTTAAAGAGAAATCACCAATGTGAATATCCCTCGATTTAAATGGACCAAAGATCCATAGGATTTATTTATTTGACTTGCAAAGATTAATGACATGATGGCATGATGATATGATGCAATGCAAAATATGCAATGATGAATGCAACAAGCAAAACAAATGACATGGCAAAGACAGTGAATAACTGGAAGACACCTGGCGCATCGGTCTCGGAGCGTTACAACACTCCACCACTATAAGAGGATCTCGTCCCGAGATCTAGGATGCCACCGGAGGGAGACGGAAGAGGAAGAGAAGAGGTAAAACTAAGTTTCTTCTTTGACAAATGAGTGAAACCACGAACCTTGAGAGGTTGAACAAATTGAAAGAAAGAATTAAACGAAGATGAACAAAGTTGAAAACAGTCTGTTAGAAAAGAGGAACAACGAACATTACACTACTAGGAAAATGGCTATAGCCAATATCCCTATTAGTGGCGCACCATGGTGGTGGTGCGCCACTGCTCACCAGAAGTAGGTGCGCCATTGTTATTTTTTAGTAGTGGTGCACCTTTAGTCCAATGTGCCATTGCTATTTTTTCCCCAGGTCCACCCCCTTCCACAGGCTTACCAATGGCTCACCTTTGCCAGGTGCGCCATTGCTATTTTAGGTAGCAATGGCGCACCTAGCAAAGGTGCGCCATTGGTAAGCCAGGGGAGGTGGGCATTTTTGGCTAGCAATGGCGCACCACCCCCTGATGCGCCATTTCTATGTGCTGCACCGACCGGCCCGCCTTTTTCTTTCCTTTTCCCCTGTCACGTATCCATCGCATAGCTCGAGCTCCCTCTCACGATTCCTCACCTCCACCAATAGCCGCCGGCCACCACGTCCCCTCACCTGCGCCGCTGGCCGGCCACCGCAGCCCTCCTTCCGCTGCCGGCCCTAGACCTCTCCTACCCCATCCGCCTCCCAGTCCTCTCCCGAATCCCCCTTTGTCCCTGAGCTCATGCGAGCCCAGCCTCGCCCCACCTCTGCCCCGCCGCCTACCAGCCCTCTCGAACCTCGCCACCGTCCGGGGAAGCTCCGATGCCGCCCCCTACAGATTCCCTCATGGACACACCTCCAATCGATCCTCAAGCCGCCGCCACAAAACCCTAGGCCAGCCGGGACCTCGCATCTGGATGTCGTGTCCGTGCCGGTGGAGGCGTCCGTGTCTGTTCTCTTCTTCTGTCGACGCCGTCTTTCTCCGCCCACCTAGCGGTCGTTTTCGTCCTCCTCTGCCGCCGTTCTCCGCCCACCCAGTGGCCAGCCGGCCCTCCCCTTTCCTCTCCACATATCCTTCTCCCCCATCTCCAGCTCTTGTCCCCGTCCTCCATCGGGCAGGGATCCCCGCGGTCACGGCCAGGCGGCTCCCAGATCGACGGCTGCAGCACTGCACCCCGCCGGGAGAGGAGGGGTGGCTTCCTCTGCGTGGTTGTTCTGCTTGGGCGACGACGCATCAGTGCGGTTGTGCGCGGGGAGGTGGAAGGGAAGGTTGATAGGGTGGGGTGGCGACCATGGGGAATCTGCCCGGCGGCGAGGTGTGACTGTGAGGTGGGCGATGAGGAATCTACCTGGCTGTGAGTTTTCTTCCTCTCCCTCCCAAATTTGATTTGCTCATTAGTGTATCAATCTATCTTTCGTTAGGAGGATCATAGGACCATGCTCAAAAACTGCTAGTGGATTAATTAATTTGGCTACTAGGAGATGGCGGGCTGAATGTTTGAAACCTTTGTTGATAATTAGTTCTCGAAGCAGATAGGCGCCTCGTGTTCCCTTGATGACCAGTGGTTCTAGTTGGTACGTAGTACATCCCATTACTAGTTTGTACTCGTCGGAAGGAAACTGAGATACTGAGAAACCCAGCTCACGATGTGTGTAATACTTATTACTCACAATGTACAGGCTCGTGAGATACCAGCTTCATCCATCAGAAGCGAGGCACACTACTGCTCCATTTAAACAGTAAATAGTTATATCTTACGAGTTGGGAGGCAAAGTTTGTGGAACTAGTTGCTGCACAACAATAGTGCTGGTGGAGGCGTCCGTGCTGAGATGATATTTGTTTGCTTCCATAAAGCTAATGCAAATCAATTATTTTTCTTCTGTAACACTTTAAAGCACTTCCTTGCATAATGTTGAACCGTAAGCTTGTAGTTCTACACTTCTACTGATATATTGTATATCTACTACCTCAAGGGAGCATAATAATTGCTTCCCATTTCTTATTTTCTGCTAAGCTTCATTACGTAGTTGTTTGCTAAATGATGCCCGTGATTGACTGAATATTGTTTGGAATTTCACAATCATAATTAATCTTTGATCTGACCGTCTCGATTGATTCAGATGTGCATTATGTGTTCTACCAAAAAACATGCTAATCTGCAAAAAATATTATGCTGTTAGTGGATCCTTCTAATTTAGGATCTATTCTCCTACTCTCGGAATATTGTTTCCATAAGCTCCATTTTATCTTCAGTTACCTCAACTTGTACAATGTTAAGTGAGTTATCAAAACGGTGAATTACTGTATTTTTTACAATGTTGGTTAAAACTTAACTTGACTATTCTTCATTTTGAAACATTAGCCGGCAACCTCTCCAACATGCTGCTCATGACCACCTCCCCAACCAGATGCTGTTGGTAAGCTCTCTCTTTCCCCCCTCCATCTATTTGCTAAGCACACATTTATGCAAGATGGAAATCCATCTATTTAACTCGATTTTGCTGAAAAATGTTTCTTTTTATCCTGTTGGATGTGTAGGCAGTAGAGGAAGTATGGATGGTAATTTTGTTTCACTCAATAAAATCCTTGTGTGTGCTAATTATGCATTGGCAGTAGGTAGTAGACTTAGCCATTTGGCAACAGCGGTATTGGTTAGTTATAAGAATTCGTATTGATCATGAAGAGTATGCCGCATGATACTTGAAGCAATACTGCCTGGTTTTGGAGATTTGATCTGCCAATGCTGCTACTACTCTTTTGCAGGTTCTTCTAGTCCGTGGTTTGGAGGACGAGATGCCTGTGAGGAGCAAGGAGCAAGGATTTGAGATGGCTCACTTCTAGTCTCATGTATAAGAATATGCCCTATTTTGACTTTGGGGCTTAATTGCTTTTGTAATATATTGTAAACATTGTATTCGTATTAAAGCAATAAAAATTAGTTTAGGATTTTTAAAAATTACTTTTGTAATATATTTGTAAACATCGTATATTTGTATTAAAGGAAGAGTGGAAGCATGACCTGTTTGCAAGCCCTAACTTTTTTTGTATACACTGGTGGTGCTGGCGTCTCTGGTGCCGCCGTTCGGTGCTATGGTGCCCACCGTGGCTGGTGTCGTCTGCCATGGATGGTACTATGGTGCTACGCCTTCACTGCCTCGCCTCTTCACTGCATCGACGCTCCTTCTGCATCAAGATCTCCAGGTAATCCTCCTTCTTCTCTCTCTGCTCTGCTTCTGCATTCTGTACTGAACTGTCACTAGCCTAGGGTTCAAGCTCTGAATTTTTAGATGTTTAGATCGATTCAGTAGTTGCTTAGGTATATAGGAATCTATGTACTGCTTAGGATGTCCTAGTTGCAGTAGAACATGTGTAGGTGTTTTACTGAATTTTACTTCTGATTCAAGGTTTCGTGAGTGGCTGAGATACATGTTGAGAGAACATGGAGGTCCCTTATTGGATGCTTTCAGATCAAAATACCGTGAAAGGTATCACGGCTCCTGTTTTTTACTTGCTACTCTTCTTCTTCTCATAATTTTTCAACTTTGTTATAGCTTATTACTCCATGTCCTCAGAACCAACAATGTAAGTACATATTTTACTATTGGTTAAACAATGTCCTCAGAACTTTGCACGTATATCAGTGCTGGTTTCCATCTTTGAACAACTAAAAGAAGTTAGTAATTTTCTGATGTGGTAGGCTGTTAGGGAAGGAAAAATGTTCAGTGGGGATTGACTTTATAATTATATAGGATTATTACAACTATAATGTACTTCATGATAATCACATGCTAACGATGTACCGTATACTTCCTTCATTTGTTTTGTGCAGGGAGGGAGCTTATACTTGCTTTAATCAAACCATTGGAGCTGAAGAATTCAGTTATGGTTCTATAATAGAACACATTCTCATTTCAAAACACACACACTGTCGAGATGAGGACCCTATGGCACAGCGAGCCACTCTGGACGGTGGCACAATGCATGAGGTACAGAACTTAAACTCCTTCATCGTCACATCAATCACAACGTTTATGTCACTAAATAGTTAATTTCTTAGGAATAGAGCATCTCTCCTTGGGCTAAACTGTAACAAAGTTCAGAATATTAAAGTTTAGATTATTAACCTTAACTTTCATTTACCAAAGATCGGCACACTTTGTTTTGGATCCACACACCTAGGCTCGTCTAATGTGATCGGATCTGGCCAGATTCCTTTTGATGCATCACCTGTTACTCTTTTAGGTGAATTATGTTATTAGTAATCTTGATTAGCTAGTTGCATGTGTGTTGTTAGCAGGATTAGCGTGGCCATAGCTTAGGTCAAGCATGTACCTTATGTTTTGTCTCATGTAAAAAGCTTAGGACTTTGTTTATTGAATAATTAAGTTCTTCTGACAGGGAACTGTGCATCCTGAATGGCATAGACTCTTGGCTTCATGAAATGACCTATGTCTATGATTCAATGTATCTTAGATATTCGATGTCGGATGCAAATAATTGCTCAATTTCACTTATCTGCAATGTTCATTCTCACATATTTCTATCATTCTTTGCGGGGATAAAGTAAATAAAAAGAAGAAAAGATTACTCGAAGATTAGTTTTAGAATTTCCTTTTATTTCTTTGTAATTTTTATTGTATTTGATACTTGTAAAGACATTGTAATATTCTTACTATAATAAAAATTATGATTCTATTTCATTTTTTGTTTTTAAATTATTTTTCCTTATAGGTTGTTTTCTGTAAATTTGGATTTTTTTGTTTTCCAAATACATTACTAGTGGCGCATTTTAGCCCTTATTAGTGGCGCACCTTCCTTTATTACTAGTGGCGCACCTATAAGGCTATTAGTGGCGCACCTAGAGGGAATACCAGTGGAGCACCTAAGGGTTAGTAATGGCGCACTTCGTGGTGCGCCATTAGTATTAATTACTAATGGCGTGATGCTAGTGGCGCACATGTAGTGCGCCATTAGTAGCCAAAACAGGTGCGCCACTAGTAGGCCTTTTCCTAGTAGTGTTACGAAAACCTTGTGGGTTGAAAGATATGAATGAAGAGCTCCAGCGTCAAGAAAGGACATGTAACCACTCCGGTTAAAACGGAATAAGAAAGGAAAGAACATGATCTTGAAAAAACAAGACGATGGGTCGAAGAGAGCAACATCACAATGCCTCCGGAACAAATGTAAGAATGGAATCAAAAGAACGGAGGAGAAAACAACATCTTCTACCTCAAAAGAGCTTGAAAAAGCATCTTTAGGATAAGGGTTGAACGGAGTTGCTGGAAAACCAACAACGAAAAGAGTAAGCTTGTTGTGGGCTTATGGAGAACATCTCGAAATCTTGAGGTGAAATTCTGCCACTAATGAAAAATCAATAGATTGGATTGATATGAACAACGAGACGAGAAACTTATTTCACCGGGAGGATAAATCAAGAACTTGGGTCATTTATGAGCACCATAAATAGCAAAAATCCCTAGGGAAAGACTTAGGTGAAATATAACCCAGTATAACTCCAATGAAGAGATTGATGTATTGAAAAGATGTCTTGAGCAAAGAGAAAAATGATGGATTTAGATATGTCACTCTTGAAAACATGTGAATCATGAAACACGAAGGGAAAATATCAACAATGACATAACACAACCTCAAAAGATGAGATATGAAAGAATTGCACTTCGGAATGCAAGATGAAGAATGCTTGAACTCCTGAAAACAAAGCATGTGTTGAGCACCATGTTTATTTTAGAGTCTAGCTAGGCTGATCTTAACTCCGAGAGAAATCTTGAAGAACAAATGAAGAATGAAAGAAAACCTTGACGAAACACCATGTAGAGTCTCCATAAAGAACTCCGGTAAGATAAAAGGATGGTCGCAAGGAATGGAAGCTTGAAAAGAATAAAATGAAGCCTTGCAATGATTTAGATGGATCTTCGTGATGATATAATGCGAAAAACTTGGAACTCCAGATAAGAAAAGATGAAGCACCTCGAACCAAGAAATTGATATCAAGAACAAACTCCGGTAGAAAAGAATTAAACACTTGGAAGAAGCAAGAATATGAATTATGTTATGCGTGTCCTTCACCAATTTAAATTTATGACAAGCAATGAATTTGGCATACTACTTATTCTCATAGAAAGGATTAAGAGAGATATAGCACAAACTTGAGAAGGTCTTCAATGATCCACTGGTAGGATTTGGAAAGCATGAATGCATTGATACGATAACGAAGGAAGAGGAATGTTGGACGAACCACCGTAAGAATTAAAAACGATCAAAGAAAAGATAACGAGACACCAGGAAGAATTATCAAATGAACGAAGATGCTTGAGAGAATTTAAATACAAAAGAACGAATAGATCACGAGCTGATTAGAGAATACTTGGATGATGCACTGGTAAGATTTGGAGAATGAGAGCTAAAAGCTGAGAATGAGTAATGTTTGAAAAGATAGCCTTCGGAGGAAAGAAATGGAAACAACTCATGAAATGCTCCAGATGGGTGAAAATAATTCTCACAATCAAAAACAATTATGAGAGGATGGCATCAAGCTAGAATCATGAATCTTTGAGAGAACAGATATGATTTGGAGGAAAACTCTTCTTCAGTCTTCAAATGCAGAGAATGACGATGGGAAACACCACCATGAATTGTTGAGACACTCTGGAATGATTGAAAGAGGAAAGTTTGAGCCGAAGATGAAAATAATTTCAAAGATCTTGGAGGAAGACATATGACTGATGATAATTCATTCTTACGTCAACTTTAGAAGATTTGAGAATAGCTCCAAGAAAATTAGAAGAGTCGGGTAAGATCCTGGGAAAAGACATTTGGGTTAGGGCTCACTCAAGAGAAACACCATTGGAATAATTTTGAAGAGAGATTGCACCGGTTGAATTAAATTACTTGAATGAGATAACATCCTCGAAATAGCTTGAAAGAATTACAAATAGAAACTTGAATCTTCTATGATATCTTCAGCGCTCCAGATAAACAAGAATAGGAAGAGGTGGATGATTAAGAGGTGCACCAACATGAGAAAACATTTCAAACGAAGAAAAAGATATAATCAACACCGAAAGCTGGACTGAATCCAACGGAGAAGAAAAGAGAACAAAGAATGATGGACTTGAAGCTCCGTTAGTATCTTCCCGAGAATCACTAGATAAGAACATTGACGGAAAAGAATATAGAGACTCCCCATCAATAAAAGGATACTTGATTAAGAAATCTGAGTCCTTGTAGAAAAAGGGTGGGAGGGCAGGGAGAACAAAGGCAACTTGGGAACGGATGAAATGAACAATGTTGGGATAGAATTGAAAACACAACCTTGATGATCAAGAAGGATTAGCATCCTCATAGAAATATGAGAACACCACTTAGGGAAGGTATGGAATAAACACTTGACATTGAAGCAACTCGAATACCACAACTCAAAACAAAACAAAGAACTCGCTTGCAAAATAAGCCGGAACAAATACATTTGATAGAGATTTACCCAATCACATATCATGCGTCTATCGGAAAGATATTCTAGGAGCTACTTGAATTCCCACCTATAAATTCCTGAAACTTTTTGGTTATGTAGTCAGGTGTTGGGGATACAGGGGAAGCATAATATCTCACGCAAACTAACAATCCCTACATCCAGCTGTATCCATCTGTCAACACATAACCAAGAAACCTTCGAAAATCATGTACCTCAACCTTCAAAAAGCATCCATTATACGAGTTATGGTAATACTACCGAACTCCCGCCCCAGTACTGGGTGGCGCTGAGGTTATCTCACCAACAACTGCATAAAAGAGATTTTCAATGTCGGCAAAACTCAGGTATTCCAAAACTGCAACGATAAAATTATGATGACAACAGCTCGGAGCTCAACTCCCCGGGACACTGCCACAACCCCTAAATGTCAGGAGGCACCAAGAACAATGTTCTTGTCACAAGAATATCGGAATGATTCCAAGATACCCGCATGATCCTAGTTTTTTTTGTGAAATTTGAGGAGAGGGAAGTCAAAACTTCTATGTCAGGAGGCCTCACCAGAGCAACGAAGGGACTGAGGAGTAAAAAGAATCCTACTCTCTGATATATATAATCCTAAGACTCAAAACATTTTCTTCTAGACTCAACAATGTCAGCGATTCGATCAAGCAGGGGGCTCCTAAGTCGGGGATGGCTCTGATACCAACTTGTCATGCCCACGATGCGGCTATATCTCCCACGTGTCCAAGCACAACTTACAGGCATAATCGCATGGTGGTTTAGTCGCAAGTGGGTTAATCTTCACACAATACCATGTACTAAATAGGAAAGGGATAAAGAGTTGGCTTACAATCGCCACTTCACACAAATAACAAGGTAAACATACATTATTCTGAGTACAAGCAAAGGTCCGACTACGGATCCAAAATAAAGGAAGACAACCCCAAATGCTAGATCCCCGATCATCCTAACTGGGCTCCACTACTGATCAACTGGAAAAGACACCAAACAATGATCAAGATCTTCATCGTGCTCCCACTTGAGCTCGGTTGCGTCACCTACACTGGTATGTTCGACACCTGCAGCTGTTTGGAAGTATCCATGAGTCACGAGGACTCAGCAATCTCACACCCGCGAGATCAAGACTATTTAAGCTTATGGGTAGAATAGGGTAATGAGGTGGAGGTACAACAAGCACTAAGCAAATATGGTGGCTAATATACGCAAATAAGAGCCAGAAGAGAAGTAACGCAATGGTCGTGAAGCTAGAAGTGATCCTGAAACTACTTACACACAACCATAACACAAGAACCGTGTTCACTTCCTGGACTCCGCCGAAAAGAGACCATCACGGCTACACACGCGGTTGATGCATTTTAATTAAGTCAAGTGTCAAGTTCTCTACAACCAGACATTAACAAATTCCCATCTGCCACATAACCATGGGCTACACACCCTTTACCAAGTATATAGATGCATTAATTAAATAAAATATATTGTGATACTTTAATTAATGCTTTGCCTGATCATCCTCTCAAGAAAAATGAAATACTTGATATCTTTTATAATGGACTAACCAATGCTTCCAGAGACCACCTAGATAGTTGTGCTGGTTGTGTTTTCAGGGAAAGAATAGTTGATCATGTTGAATTGTTATTGAATAATATGTTGAATATTAAAAATAATTGGACACTTCCTGAACCAACTCCTAAGCCAACTCCGAAGAAAAGGAGTATTCTATTTCACAGTCCTGAAGATATGCAAGAGGCAAAGAAATCTTTGAAAGAAAAGGGTACTAAAACTGAAGATGTTAAGAATTTAACACCTATTGAAGAAATACATGGTCTTAATTTGCCGCCTGTTGAAGAAACACATGGACTTGATAACCCGAGACAGGTAGTAAAGGTATATTATCTATATAGATTCGATAAATGTGAAATCCCATTTACTAAGTTTGCTAGCCCATGCTTGGATGAGTTTGATGACTTCATGGTTAAACAAGAAAACTTCAATGCTTATGTTGGTAGACAATTGAAACACAATGCTGATATGCTTGAACAGTTGGGTGATTATATGGCTAGTGTTAAAGGTGAACTTAAACTTAACAGTAAACATGCTTCTATGGTTACCACGCAAGTAGAACAAGTACTTCAAGCTCAAAATGATTTTCTCAATGAATTAAATAATAAGAAGAATGATAATGCTGTTAGAGTTATGACTAGAGGTGGTAAAATGACTCAGGAACCTTTGTATCCTGAGGACCATCCTAAGAGAATTGAGCAAGATTCTTAGAGAATTAATTTTGATGCAGCTAGTCCTTCTAAAAGGAAGAAAAAGACAAATGATAAGACTCTGCAAGATTCTAGTGAACCTGTTATTGACACACCTAAGAATTCCAATGATATTTCTATTTCTGATGCTAAACCATAATCTGGTAATGAACATGAACCTAGTGATAATGTTAATGATGATGTTCATGTTGATGCCCAACCTAGCAATGATAATGATGTTGAGATTGAACCTGCTGTTGATCTTGATAACCCACAATCAAAGAGTCAACATTATGATAAGAGAGACTTCGTTGCTAGGAAGCACTGTAAAGAAAGATATCCATGCGTTCAGAAACGCATGCCTTTTCCTACTAAACCATTCAAGAAAAAAGATGATGAGGATTTTGAGCGCTTTGCTGAAATGATTTGTGACGCCCCCGATTCAATCGTACACTAATCATACATGCAAACGTGTACTATCAAGATCAGGGACTCACGGGAAGATATCACAACACAACTCTACAAATAAAATAAGTCATACAAGCATCATATTACAAGCCACGGGCCTCGAGGGCTCGAATACAAGAGCTCGATCATAGACGAGTCAGCGGAAGCAACAATATCTGAGTACAGACATAAGTTAAACAAGTTTGCCTTAAGAAGGCTAGCACAAACTGGGATACAGATCGGAAGAGGCGCAGGCCTCCTGCCTGGGATCCTCCTAACTACTCCTGGTCATCGTCAGCGGGCAGCACGTAGTAGTAGGCACCTCTGGTGTAGTAGGAGTCGTCGTCGATGGTGGCGTCTGGATCCTGGGCTCCAACATCTGGTTGCGACAACCAGGTAGAAGGGATAGAAGGAAAAGAAGGAGAAGCAACCATGAGTACTCATCCAAAGTACTCGCAAGCAAGGAGCTACACTACATATGCATGGGTATATGTGTAAAGGCCATATCGGTGGACTGAACTGCAGAATGCCAGAATAAGAGGGGGATAGCTAATCCTGTCGAAGACTACGCTTCTAGCAGCCTCCGTCTTGCAGCATGTAGAAGAGAGTAGACTGAAGTCCTCCAAGTAGCATCGCATAGCATAACCCTAACCGATGATCCTCCCCTCGTCGCCCTGTGAGAGAGCGACCACCGGTTGTATCTGGCACTTGGAAGGGTGTGTTTTATTAAGTATCCAGTTCTAGTTGTCATAAGGTCAAGGTATAACTCCAAGTCGTCCTGTTAACGAAGATCACGGCTATTCGAATAGATTAACTTCCCTGCAGGGGTGCACCACATAACCCAACACGCTCGATCCCATTTGGCCGGACACACTTTCCTAGGTCATGCCCGGCCTCGTAAGATCAACACGTCGCAGCCCTACCTAGGCACAACAGAGAGGTCAGCATGCCGGTCTAAATCCTATGGCGCAGGGGTCTGGGCCCATCGCCCTTTGCACACCTGCATGTTGCGAACGCGGCCGGAAGCAGAACTAGCCCCCTTAATACAAGAGCAGGCTTACGGTCCAATCCGGCGCGCGCCACTCAGTCGCTGACGTCACGAAGGCTTCGGCTGATACCACGACGTCGAGTGCCCATAACTGTCCCCGCGTAGATGGTTAGTGCGTATAGGCCAGTAGCCAGACTCAGATCAAATACCAAGATCTCGTTAAACATGTTAAGTATCCGCGAACTCCGACCAGGGCCAGGCCCACCTCTCTCCTAGGTGGTCACAACCTGCCCTGTCGCTTCGCCACAAAGATCCACACAGAGGGCCGTTGGGACAAAGGTCCTTTCAGCCCCCAATCCGTGAATCACTCGCGGGTGCTCCACAAGCCGACCCGACTTTAGTCACCACATGTATCATGTATAAAGTATATAGTATATACCCGTGATCACCTCCCGAGTGATCACGACCCGATAATATAGCATGGCAGACGGACAAGAATGTATGGCCACTGATGATAATCTGGCATCCTATACTAACCATTAGGATTGCAGGTAAAGGTAACAACAGTAGTAGCAAGGACAGGCTATGCATCAGAATAGGATTAACGGAAAGCAGTAACATGCTACACTACTCTAATGCAAGCAGTAGGGAGAAGAGTAGGCGATATCTGGTGATCAAAGGGGGGGCTTGCCTGGTTGCTCTGGTAAGAGAGAGGGGTCGTCAACACTGAGTCGTACTGGGTAGCAGCGGTGTCGGTCTCGGTGTCTAGCGAGAGAAGAGGGGGAAGAAACAATAAATATAATGCAAACAAATGCATGACGATGTATGACATGACAAAGCGTGATGCTAGGTGTGCACTAACGCGGTATGAGGTGGTACCGGTGAGGCGGAAACATTCGGGAAAATATCCCCAGTGTTTCGCGTTTTCGGACAAATGAACCGGAGGCGGAAAGTTGCGTGTTCTCTATGCTAGGGATGCGTGGCGGACGAACGGGCCGCGGGTCCGGATTCATCTCGTCGTTCTGAGCAACTTTCATGTACAAAGTTTTTCCATCGGAGTTACGGTTAATTTTCTATAATTTTCCAAAGTTTTAACAATATTCTAGAATTTTGTGTTTAATTTAAATCCGAATTGACCAAGTCAATGTGACTAGTCAAAAGGAGAGGTGGTGGCCCACATGTCATGGTCATAGGTGTAGATTACTTAGGCTAAATTAATTTAAACTAGGGGGCCACATGGCATTGTTTATAGACTAATTAGCACTAAATTACATCCTACCAAAACTAGTCCTAATTAATCCTAGCCTAATTAAACCATGGGCCGGCCGGTGGCATAGCCAGCCGTGGCTATGTACACACACGCAACACACATAGCTAGGGGTTACTTTTGTTCCAACAAAGCATTTTGCGATTTTTATAGAATTTAATCCATGCCATATTTGAATTTGGTCCAATGGAATAATTTGGAGGTTGCTATGTGTACTCCCAACACAAATTAATTTCAACGAAGTTAGACTTTGTTTGACCATAGTTTTGTTGCCATCTAGAGAGCTAAGAAGATGGAAATAGCAAAAGCTAGCCAGCGCTACGGTAACATTTGGTTACTGTAGCAGCGGCAGCAGAGCAGCGAAACGCAGCGGCAAGAGTTAAGGAATAGCAGCGGCGGCATCAGCTATGCATCCGTAGTAGTAACAAGAAGCAGCAGTAGGAAGCAAGCAACAACAGCAGAGTTTCAGCGGCATCAGCAGTGAAGGTAGCAGGCAGCAGGGACAACGCGGTTGGGCGCGGGCGCGTGTTGTGCAGTGCCGGAGCTCAGGCACGCAGGGGCAGGGCAACCAGGGGGCGCGCGGGAGAACGCACGGGGGCGAGGCCACGCGCAGGCGGGCAGGCACGGAGGCGTGCGGGCATGGCATTTACGAGACGGGCGCGGAGGCATGAACAGCAGTACGCGGCAAGCGACGTCGGCAGCAGAAGCAGGTCGGGCATGAGCGAGCGCACGGGCAAGGGGACGCGGGTGTGGCGGGCAGAGGCTCACGGTGTGGCCAAAGGGCTTGAGGACGCGCACGGTACGGCGGTGAGCTTCGATCGCGACGAAAATGTCGGCTACAGGCAAGGGATTGAGTACTAGTGAGAGGGCTTTCAAGCGAGTTCTCACCGGGGAGCACAAGAAAGGCTCGGCGAGGGACGGGAGCAGCAGAGGGTGCCGGAATCGACTGTGGCACCGTGGTGGCCGGAGGTGGAAGAAGGCCTCGATCCGCTCGACTCGGCGCGTTCCAGCTCGATCCGTGGACGTAGTCGAAGTAGCGGACGGCGATGAAACGTGGGGACAAAGTCTCAGGTGCCCGGGAGCTCAGTGAGCGTGGGAACGGCGAAGGCCATGGCGGTGGTGGTTCGGCCTAGCGGGGGCGGGGAGGCCGATGGCGACGCGAGGAAGGGAGGGGTATGGAGCTAGGATTCGGGGGGCGTCGGGCAAAGACCTTATAGGCGGGGGCAGGGGGCGGATGGCCGCCACACACGGCCATCACCGGCGGATGGCCGCCACGGCACCCCTCCCTCTTGTAGCGAGAGGTGGTAGGCAAGTGGGGGGTTGGCCTGGGCCGTTTTGCTAGATGGGCCAAGGGGCCAGTAGATTAGGTTTCTGATCCTTTTACTAGTATTTTTCCATTTACTTATCTGTTTATTTACTTAGCTACTATTTTGTACTTTCTTTTTACATCAATTACTTTTGTAAAATGTAAAACCTTGCCATATAATTACTATGCATTATTTTACTCTGCCACAAAAAGTTTGGGTTTGAAATAATTTATTAAGTTGGAGTTCATATTTAAATGGGATAAAAGGTGTTGTTGGTCCATTGTTTTAATATCGAGAGGCAATTTTATATTTTGCAAAATGTTAATTCTTTCATGACAAATTGTTAGTGAATATTTGCAACCTACCGAACATTTTTGTTTTACCGTTTCCAGAAATAATAATTTGACTTGTTATTTAAAATTTTGAATTGTTTTTGAACCTTCGCGTGATTAACAATAGTAATCGCAGTGACGGGGCATCATTAGCAGAGATTCACTATAGTTTAATTATCCGGGCGTCACATGATTAGACCTATCTTTTTGCGTATGCGTTTGACTGATATGCTTAAAATGAACTCTTGTGCTAAATATATGAAGGAAATTGTTAGCTGAAATTTCCACCATGCTTGCTAATTACACTTTTAAGGGTGGAATACCAAAGAAACTTGGAGATCCAGGAGTATTAACTATACCATGCTCCATTAAAAGAAACTATGTTAAAACTGATTTATGTGATCTTGGAGACGGTGTTAGTGTTATGCCTCTCTCTTTATATCATAGACTTGATTTGAATAAGTTGACAACTACTGAAATATCTTTGAAATGGCTGATAAATCAACTGCTATACTTGTCGGTATTTGTGAGGATGTGCATGTTGTGGCTGCAAACGTTACTATTTTAACGAACTTTGTTATTCTTGATATTCCCGAGGATGATAGTATGTCTATTATTCTTGGAAGACCCTTTTTGAATACTGCAGGGGCTGTTATTGATTGCACCAAAGGCAATGTCACTTTTCATGTCAATGGTAATGAGCATACGGTACACTTTCCGAGGAAACAACCTCAAGTCCATAGTATCAATTCTATTGGAAAATTTTCAACAATCACTATTGGAGGTTTTGAATTTCCTCTTCCTACTGTGAAGAAGAAATATGATATTCTTATTGTTGGGGACATGCATACCCCGTTGAGGTAACCTAGTGTTATTTGAAAATTCTCCGGTTTCATGTTATTCAAAATGAGTTTGTTAACAAGACCTGATCAACCTTGTTAGTGGATTCCTTTTGATGAGCATAAGATGGATGAATTTAGAAAACACAACTCTCTGTACCCTCTTTTTATTTTCTGTTATTTATATTAAATAAAGCAAAAATAGTATTTTCTGTCTGTTTTCTGAATTATCCAAGCAATAAAAAATAAACCAAAAATAAAAGTTTTCCAAATGCCCAAAAATTTGAATATGATTTTTCTAGAATATTTGAAAATATATGGCTCTGAAAACACAGCAGGGGGAGCAGCAACGTGCCCACGAGGGTGGAGGGCGCGCCCACCCCCTAGGCACGCCCCCTGCCTCATGGACCCCACGTGGGTCCCCTCCACTTATTCCAGCCACCACATACTCCTTCTTCCTCCCCAAAAAATCACCAACCAGCTCAAACCCGAGTTCTTGCTAGTCTTGCTGCCATTTTCGATCTCCTTGCTCAAAGCTCCATTCACAAAACTGCTTTAGGGGATTGTTCTTGGGTATGTGACTCCTCCAATGGTCGAATTAGTTTTTGTTCTAGTGCTTTATTCATTGCAAATTTTTGTTGCATAGGTGACCTTGTTCTTCAGCTTGCATGTCAAATTTATCTGTCCAAAAGTAGTTTTAATGCATGATATAGCCTCTAGACACCTGTAGGAGTAGTTGCTATCAATTTTGTTGAGTTTGGTTCACTTTTATTTTTGAGTTACTAAAAATTTCAGAATTTTTTTTAGAGAAATAAATATGTTTAGGAAAATATACCAAGGTGGTTCCTCAAGGAAGCAAGGACCCAGGCCCGCAAAACGTGAGCCGGACAATGAACTACCAAGGGATGCTCAAGTGCGGCCTTGTGAATGGCCGTCAGAAGACTTCATGGTTCGAGCAGGAATCAAGGAGGAATTTGAAGCATATGTGCGTAACGCCGATCTTGAGAGCTTCGTGGCAGATAAGTGCCGTCAATACCTCTACATAACTGATTCATTTTGAGAAGGTTTAAATTTTCATCTTCACACAATTCTCAAACTGTCCTGTTTGATCTTTATGATAAATCTTATACCATGGACTTCGAAGATTTTAACACTGCTTGTAAACTCCCACTTTGGGCTAATGTTAGTGAACCTCTCAAATCTGAATATAAAGACTTTCTTGCTAGTATAACTGTGGGGGAATCTAGGGAAATCACAGAAGCTACCATAGGGAGCATTCATTTTCCTGCCATACATTATTTTGCTATCTTCATAGGTAGATGCATAAATGGTAAGGATGAGGCATGTCACATGTGTGTTCCTGATCTTAGTGTTCTCAAGAGTGCTATGTTAGGAGATAGACAATATAACTTGGGGGCCATTGTTGCACGTAGGTTGCATAATAATAATATTGATGGAGATTTCTTTGGTGGAATTTATGCAACCCGTTTAGCTGATTTTCTTGAGATACCCATTCGTGGAGATGATATTGAGTTGCCTCTTGCTTATTTAGATTATAATGCCATGGTTCGTAATCAGTTGGTTGAGAGGAACAATCAGTTCCTCCAGTACCGACTAATCTTCGACAGACGACGCACCTACCACGTCGCTCTCCCTGCTCCTGCTTTCTTTGACTTTCAGACAAAGGGGAGATATGTTATAACCAGGGAGGAGGTGACCGAGTATGAGAGGAGGGCGGAGGCAGCTCACCTCCAAGATGCAGCTCATCAGGCGATTGCTGGTGCATCTTAGTACGACCCCAGCTACAACTTTGATCCATGGGCATAGACCAACTTAGTCCAAAAGCCTAAGCTTGGGGGAGTATGTATCTCTCACCGACATTACATTCATGTTCACACACTCATGCCAATTGTCGGTGCTCATACTTGTTCATTGTATCATCAATGCTAGTTTATTTTCTTTTAAGCTTTCTTCTTGTGTGTTTGAAAAAACTTAAGAAAAAACAAAAAAAATTAGTTGTAGCTTTTAGTTAGTTTACTTTCCATGCCTGTAGTAGTAGCAATTAAAAAGAAAACCCAAAAAGCTTTCCTGTGTAAATATTTTTGTTTCTTTTCTTTCCTTTGGGGGTCAAGAGGAGAAGACCATGATTAAAATGTTGAGTGGCTCTCATATGCATTATTGTTGATCTAACAAAGAGCCCATATTACCTTGTCTTCTATCTTGAATTGAATGCTTGCAGATTCCAGCTTAGTCCAATGCACGTGCAATATTATTATTATCCACACCGTTCGGTCGTGCAAGTGAAAGGCAATAATGAGTAGTATACGATGAACTTATTGAGATGAGGAAAGCTGGTACGAACTCGACCTCTCTTATTTTTGTAAATATGATTAGTTCATCGTTCCTGATTCAGCCTATTATGAAAGAAACATATTTGCAATGACAATTAGAGATTGTAGTTGCTTATGCCATGCTTAATTAGCTAGGAGTTTCTAATGGTTTACCTTGCGTTCCAACATGTGATGTGGTATGATAGGGTGGTATCCTCCTTTGAACGATTCGAGTGGCTTGACTTGGCACATGTTCACGCATGTAGTTGAAACAAAATCAACATAGCCTCTACGATATTTATGTTCATGGTGCATTATATCCTACTCATGCTTGTATTCGCTGTCGATTAATTTTAATGCATGTTCATGACTGTTGTCGCTCTCTAGCCGGTCGCTTCCCAGTCTTTTTCTAGCCTTCACTTGTACAAAGAGGGAATACTGCTTGTGCATCCAATTCCGTAAAACCCCAAAGTTATTCCATATGAGTCCACCATACCTACCTATATAAGGTATCTACCTGCCGTTCCAAGTAATTTTGTATGTGCCAAACTCTAAACCTTCGAATAAACATTCTGTTTTGTATGCTCGAAGAGCTCATGTATCAACTAGGGTTGTCTCTATCCTCCATTCTAGGCGGGTTATTCTCAGGAGGAGTGGACTATGCTCCTCATTCACGACAAAATGGCTGGTCACCGGGATGCCCAGTCCCATGCTCAAATCAAATCAAAATAATTGCAAACAAAACTCCCCCAGGATTGTTGTTAGTTGGAGGCACCCATTGTTTCGGGCAAGCCATGGATTGATGCTTGTTGGTGGTGGGGGAGTATAAACTTTACTATTCTGCTTGAGAACCGCCTATAATGTGTGTAGCATGGAAGGTATCGAGATCTCTCGGTTGTTATGTTGACAACAAAAGTACACCGCTCAAAATATTATTCATATCTATTTCAAAATCGAGCTCTGGCACCTCTTACTTTTATGTAACATCCCATTTACTTTTATGTAACATCCCAAATTTTCAATTTGGAATGTTATACATTAGATCATCATGCATATCATATTTTATTTTGCTTTTGGTTTTGATCCTAGAAAATCCTAAGCAACTCAAGGACCCACGGAGAGAGTTGGGGATTTCGTTATTTACATATTTGAGTTTTCTCAAATTTTGTAAACATGATCATTTGATTTTATTTATTTTATCATCAATTATTTCTATTACAAAAATATGAGAGAGGGAATAAAATGACTTTCCTAAAATATAGAAATATTGAGGATTTAATAAAAAAATCAAATAAGATTTATTTTGGAGTTTTTCGGTATTTTTATTTGAATTTAGGAAAAATGCGCGTTTTTCAAAGTTGTAGTTTGGGCCCAGATAAATGTTCACTTTATCGGGCTAGATTTTAGAAACCCGAGAAAATTTATTTCATGATTTTTGGAGTCCGTTTATTATTTCTTTTTATTTTTCTTCCGAGCGTAATTATTAAAAAAAAAAACGAAACCGACTATGGGCCGTACCCGAGCGGGACTCCGCCCGGGGGCGCCTTTATATAGCGAAGCGCCCATAGCCATGCCCAAACCCTAGTAGCCGGCGCCGCCACCGCCGCCGTCGCCGGACCCGCCGCCGACTCGCCGGAGTTGCACGCCGCCCGAGGTTCGCCGCCACCTCGACTTCCGTGCCCTTAAAAAAATTCTGTTCGTCGTTTTTTTTTCTTTTTCGTCGGATTTTCCACGGTTATTTTTTGATTGCGATTTCTGATCCGATTTTCGTTTTAGTATAACTTTTCGCTCGTTTATCGGAATCAGGCGATTCAAGCGCCTGGAGTTTCGTCTCGAAACCCTCTTTCCGAATAATCAACTTAAACAAGTTTTTGCTACTGTAAAATTTGACTTAGATCCAGATTACTAGAACGAAGTTGTTTTCTTTCGCCGTTTGACTTTCTTTGCTTCGTTCGATTTGATTCTTTTTGCAAACCAGGGTTCTTAAGTTGAACTTTCTGGTTAGATCTTCTATTTGAGTTTTACCTGTGCATTAGATGAGTACTTATTGTATGCTTGTTTGTTTGCCTGCGATAGAATACCCGGAGTGCACCGCCTGTTACTTTGAATCTCTAGGTTTCGCGGATCATCAGCAAGGCAAGTAACACTTTGATCATACCTTTTTCTACAACCCAGTTTTATTGCATTAGATCAATCCTCACACATTGCATGATTAGGATCTAATTAAATTGTGGGATGGGAAGTAGATGAGGTAGTACCTATTACCTGTTTATTATCAAACCTTTGGGAGTTATTTCTACGTTTGCTTATTATGCCATGCTATGCTAGTAGACGTGGATTGGGTGAGTGATATCCATGACAGATGTGAGATTGTTAATTAAGGGTTTATCTAAGGTGGCAACCTAAACACACATCTGGGTGGATTGAGGCACCTGGGTATTCCAGGACTTGCCTGTTTTTCTTTTGGACCGCCACCCAGGCTCAAAGGGATCATGAGATTATTCATACTAGAAACTTCTGTGTGCAGCCACAAGCCATTATGGGCTCTGGCATAGTTGAGTAAGTCGTGCGAACTCTTACAGGGTAGACTAGCAGATGTAGGGGAAAGTAGGTGTACCGGTCTATCCATCGTAAGGTGCTAGCGCTTCTGAAAGACTGTGTCTCGGTCATCCGTTTCTCAAACACCATGTAGTGCAAGAAATCCAACGGAGGCGATCGAGTCTTGTGGGGAAAAGTGTGCAAACCTCTACAGAGTGTAATAAACTAATCATGATTACCCGTGTCCCCGGTTATGGATATCTTGAGTATCTAGTACCTGGATTATCATGTGAATCTCAACATGTTACTCTAAAGTAAATTTTGTTGGGTTTAATGATGTTACTTTAATTGGGATTGAGAATGCTGTCAACCATTCTCAATGTTAACAACCACCATGATAGTAATTAAATTTATTCCTTTGAAGTAGGGAAAAATTGGCTTTACGCAAAAACTGTAACCGTAGAGCTTTCCACCAGCCAAATATGCATATAGTATAGCTGTTTCATTCCGTTACTCTCTATGCGTTACCTTGCCAGCATATTCCATGTGCTGACCCGTTTTCGGGCTGCAACGTTAATGTTGCAGACTTTTTAGACGACGATTAAGGAGTTTTTAGGTCATGGTTCTATACTCAGTGATGCCGTTGGAGTTGATGGACTCACTTATCTTCCAAGCCTTCCGCTGTTATCGTTATTAGATGGCCTTAAGCCATATTTATTGTAATAAGTTCTCTTTTGAGACACCCGATGTAATAAGTGTGTGATTGCTACTCTGATATAAATCCTTCGAGTACTGTGTGGTGTCAGCATTACTGATCCAGGGATGACACCGGAGCACAGAGATCAGACTGTTTGAGGTCTGGTCGCTACAGAGATGGTATCAGAGCACACGCTGACTGTAGGACACGACCACTAAGATAAAGACCTAGATCACTACTCACTCTCTTCTCTTCTGACCTCTCATCTTTTCTACTCTTTAGGATGGCGGATGCAAGGAACAAGTTCACCCAACCAGATGAAGATACACCCTTTGGACGCCACTTGAAGGAAGTCACTAGATGCCTGAACATAGGAATACCAAGCTTCACGGGAACCTACAACGCCACTTTACCTGAAGAAGAGCGCTGGATGATTCAAGTTCAAGTTCCAGGAAGGACGTTCATGCCAATCACTGAGCCCATAGAGTTTTCTTTTCATGCACCAACTTGGAGTCTAGGAAAGAGTATGGCAGCTCACATCGCCATGGGACGCATTGGAGAAGTCTACCGCAAGGATCTCAAGGATACTATCTACCAGATTTGTGGGCGCCGAGATGAACACTGGGAGATGATCAGCACCAGGAAAGATAGATCAATTGCAGCTTTTACCTAGGAGTTAAATCAGCACATTCGACGACAGGAGAATCAGATGTGCGCCGACATGATAGATCTGAAGAAGGCTAAGACTAGAATCAAGGAACTAGAGGAAGAACTCAAGGCTACACATGAAGATTATGAAGAAGAAATTGAAGTATTGGTGGATAAGAATGCCGACCTAACTATGAAGCTAGCAGTATTTATGGGAGGCCCGACACCAGTAGATGAAGACGAAGAACCCAAGGAGATTAGCCCGGAAGACTACATCATCATCGACGGCACCGACTCGGAAGCAGATAGTAGCGATGATGACTATGTTGATGAAGCAGGAGCAGATATCATGGAGTCTACAACCGTAGAATATTTCTAGTAGACCACTTCATTAGTAGTAGTAGTCCACCATGTAAATATAGTAGTCCGAGCACTTTGCGATAGTTAGATTGATTGTATGCCTTTGTTTGATTGAATGAAGTGAATTGTTTGCTTTTGCCTCATGTGCATATGGGTAGTGTTTTCTCTTTAGACCCCCTCTATTCTTATATCTCGTCTTTTCTAAACCCTCAGATGCCTCCGAGACGTGACCCCGGATTTGCCTTTCCGCCGGAGCTCACCCAGTTGATCCAGCAGCAGAACACCTTGATGCAGTTGCTAGTTCAGAATCAGAATCAGGCGAACAACAACAACAACCCACCACCACCACCACCACCTGTTGACCACTTAGCCCGTTTTCTTAGGCTGAATCCGTCGGTGTTTTCCAGTAGCACCGAGCCGATAGTAGCAGACGATTGGCTCCGCAAGATAGCTAGGGAGTTGACCACAGCAGGATGCACGGATGCGGAGAAGGTGAAGTTTGCCGCACATCAGTTAGAAGGACCCGCAGCCTCATGGTGGGAGAATTTCACATCCACCTTCCCAGTCGACGCTGTCACATGGGACCAGTTTCAGCAGGCTTTCCGTACTGCCCATGTTTCAGCAGGAGCCATGGCCATGAAGAAGCGTGAGTTTCGTAACTTGCACCAAGGAGGACGGACAGTTGGCCAGTATGTGGAGGAGATTAGTAAGCTAGCACGTTATGCCCCAGATGACGTTGCTACGGATGCAGCTAAGCAGGAGAAGTTCCTGGAAGGACTGAATGATGAGTTGAGTATGCAGTTGATGGTAGCCACCTTCAACAACTACCAGGAGTTGGTAGATCGTGCTCTTATGATTGAAGGGAAGCAGCAGCAAATTGAGAACCGCAAGAGGAAGTATGGACAAGGAAAGTATAATTCAGGAGCTCAGCAGAAGCCACGTTTTACCCCTAGACCGGGAGGACATTTTCAGCATACCCATGGAGTAGGTAGCTCGCACAATCACAATGGCACCAAGAATGGTAATGGGAATGGAGGAAGCAATGGACAGAACCGCAACACCCCATCAACCCCAGCCAAGAGAGATCTGAGTCAAGTCACCTGTTTCAAGTGTTCCAAGACCGGACATTATGCCAATGAATGTCCTGAAGGCCAAAACGGCAATGGAAGCTCTGGAAAGAAGCCGAACCCTTTCAACAGGGGACAGGTGAACCACCTTAATGTGGAGGAGGTTGAAGCTCAGCCCGATGCAGTAATAGGTAAGTTTTTGGTTAAGTCATTTACTGCACTCGTTCTTTTTGATACTGGTGCGTCGCATTCATACATATCAAGGGGATTTGTGGAAAAGTATAGCCTGCCCACGAGGATTCTTAAAACACCAATGCTAGTAAGCTCACCAGGAGAAGAGTACATGGCCAGTCAAGGATGTTTTCAAGTGCCATTAAGTATCGGAAGGCATGTTTTCCCAACGAATTTAATTATTCTGGAATCCCAAGGTTTGGATGTGATTCTTGGTATGGATTGGCTGTCGATGTATGGAGGAAACATCGATTGCGCCAGTAAGACAATTTTGCTCACAACGCCAGAAGGAAGAAGGATCAAGTATGTATCCCGACATGCGCCAAACAGGACAAAAGTAAATTCCTTATCAGGAGTTGTGCAAGAGGAAGTACCAGTGGTAAAGGATTTTCCTGATGTATTTCCCGAAGAGTTGCCAGGCATGCCACCGGATAGAGATATTGAGTTTTTGATTGAGCTATTCCCAGGCACTGGGCCAATATCAAAGAGACCATACAGGATGCCCGCAAAGGATTTGGTGGAAATTAAGAAGCAGATTAAGGAGTTACTGGATAAAGGTTACATTCGCCCAAGTTCTTCGCCTTGGGGATCACCAGTACTTCTAGTGGAGAAGAAGGATGGATCGTTAAGGATGGTTGTTGACTATCGAGGATTGAACGAAGTAACAATCAAGAACAAGTACCCGCTACCAATGATCAATGATCTGTTTGATCGATTGCAAGGAGCTAAAGTGTTTTCCCAGATCGATTTGTGATCAGGGTACCATCAGTTGAAGATTCGAGAGCAGGACATACCTAAGACAGCATTCACCACAAGATATGGACTATATGAGTATACCGTTATGTCATTTGGACTGACTAACGCACCTGCCTATTTTATGAACATGATGAACAAAGTGTTTATGGAGTTTTGGATAAGTTCGTCGTAGTGTTCATTGATGATATCCTGGTTTATTCAAAGAATGAAGAGGAACATAAGGAGCATTTGCGTTTGGCACTTGGAAAGCTTAGAGAACATTAGTTATATGCCAAGTTCAGCAAATGTGAGTTTTGGTTGAAGGAAGTAGGATTCCTCAGACATGTTATATCTGGAGAAGGTATAGCAGTAGATCCCGCTAAAGTTGAAACCGTGACCAAGTGGGAAGCACCAACAACAGTTGGAGAGATCCGGAGTTTTCTGGGACTCGCAGGATACTACCAAAGATTTATTGAGAACTTCTCAAAGATTGCGAAGCCTATGAAGGAGTTGCTGAAGAAGGATACTAAGTTCAAATGGACTAAGGAGTGTGAGGCTAGTTTCTAGGAGTTGAAGAAACGCTTGGTTACCTCACCGGTGTTGATTTTGCCAGATCAAACCAAGAATTATGAGGTGTATTGCGACGCTTCACGTCGAGGACTTGGAGCAGTGCTTATCCAGGAAGGGAGAGTTGTTTCGTATGCTTCACGACAACTGAAGCCTCACGAATTGAATTACGCTACGCATGATTTGGAGTTAGCAGCCGTAGTGCATGCCTTGAAGACATGGAGACATTTCCTCATCGGAAACCATTGTGAGGTGTACACGGATCACAAGAGTTTGAAGTACATTTTCACGCAGAAGGAGTTGAACCTTAGACAAAGGAGATGGTTGGAGCTCATCAAGGATTATGATATGAGATTGCATTATCATCCCGGGAAGGCTAATGTAGTAGCTGATGCATTAAGCCGCAAGAGCCATGTCAATACGTTAATGACGGGAGTAATACCCAAGGAGTTAGCAGAAAATCTTCATGAACTATGTGTGGAGATAGTTCCGAGAGGCTATGTAGCAGCACTAGAGATTCAGTCAACTTTGATGGATAGAATCAGAGAAGCTCAGAAAACTGACAAAGAGATTGCCGCTATAAAGGAGAAACTGAGCAAAGGAAAAGCTAAGGGATTTCGTGAGGATGAGCACGACACCCTATGGTTTGAAGACCGTGTTTATGTACCCAATGACCCGGAGATCAGAAAGTTGATTCTGCACGAGGCACATGATTCACCGTATTCGATTCACCCAGGAAATACCAAGATGTATTTGGATTTGAAGGATATTTTCTGGTGGACCGGAATGAAGAAGGCTATTGCGGAGTATGTAGCAGTTTGTGACGTATGTCAGAGAGTAAAGGCAGAGCATCAGAAGCCAGCAGGATTGTTGCAACCATTGCCGATACCCGAATGGAAGTGGGATAAGCTAGGCATGGATTTTATCACTGGATTACCAAGGACTCGTTCAGGCTATGACTCGATTTGGGTCGTAGTTGATCGATTGACGAAGGTTGCTCATTTCATCCCAGTAAAGACCACTTACACCAGTGCTAAGTTGGCAAAGATATACATGACCAGGATCATATGTCTGCATGGAGTTCCGAGGAGTATCGTATCAGATAGAGGAACCCAGTTTACCTCAAAGTTCTGGAAGCAGTTGCATGAGACTTTGGTTACTAGGCTAGAATTTAGTACAGATTTTCATCCGCAGACAGATGGATAGACCGAGAGAGTCAATCAGATTTTGGAGGATATGCTGAGAGCTTGTGCGCTAGATTATGGATCTAGTTGGGACGATAATTTGCCATATGCAGAGTTCTCTTACAATAATAGCTATCAGACCAGTTTGAAGATGGCCCCTTTCGAAGCTTTGTACGGAAGGAGGTGTAGGATACCGTTGTCATGGGACGAAGTTGGAGACCGCCAGTTGTTTGGACCAGATCTGATTAAAGAGTCTGAACAGAAGGTGAAGTTGATTCGCGATAGGCTCAAGATAGCCCAGTCCAGGCAGAAGAGCTACGCAGATTCTAAACGCAAGGAGACAGTTTACGAAGTCGGAGACAGCGCTTATCTTCGAGTATCCCCACTTCGAGGGATTAAGCGCTTTGGAGTTAAAGGGAAGTTAGGGCCATGATTTGTAGGGCCATATCGAGTTTTGGAGCGTATGGGAGAAGTGGCCTACAAGTTGGAATTACCAGAAGGATTGACAGGAGTTCATGATGTGTTCCACGTTTCTCAGTTGAAGAAGTGTCACACGGAGATGGCTGACATACCTTTGAGAGACACAGTGCCATTGGAAGCAATTCAGTTGGATAACAATTTGACCTATGAGGAAAAACCAGTCAAGATTCTCGAGTTTGCCAGCCGAGTTACTCGCAGCAAGGTTATCAAGTTTTGCAAAGTTCAGTGGAGCCACCACACGGAGGATGAAGCCACCTGGGAGCGAGAGGAAGATTTGCTCAAGGACCACCCTCACCTATTTTCTAGCCAACCCGAATCTCGAGGGCGAGATTCATCTTAAGGGGGGCAGGTTTGTAACATCACAAATTTTCAATTTGGAATGTTATACATTAGATCATCATGCATATCATATTTTATTTTTCTTTTGGTTTTGATCCTAGAAAATCCTAAGCAACTCAAGGACCCATGGAGAGAGTTGGGGATTTCGTTATTTACATATTTGAGTTTTCTCAAATTTTGTAAACAGGATCATTTGATTTTATTTATTTTATCATCAATTATTTCTATTACAAAAATATGAGAGAGGGAATAAAATGACTTTCCCAAAATATAGAAATATTGAGGATTTAATAAAAAAATCAAATAAGATTTATTTCGGAGTTTTTTGGTATTTTTATTTGAATTTAGGAAAAATGCATGTTTTTCAAAGTTGTAGTTTGGGCCCAGATAAATGTTCACTTAATCGGGCTTGATTTTAGAAACCCGGGAAAATTTATTTCGTGATTTTTGGAGTCCGTTTAGTATTTATTTTTATTTTTCTTCCGAGCGTAATTATTTTAAAAAAACGAAGCGCCTGAGCCCCAGCCCATAGCCGCGCCCAAACCCTAGTAGCCGCCGCCGCCACCGCCGCCGCCGCCATCGCCGGACCCGCCGCCGCCGCCATCGCCAGATCATCAGCAAGGCAAGTAACACTTTGATCATACCTTTTTCTACAACCCAGTTTTATTGCATTAGATCAATCCTCACACATTGCATGATTAGGATCTAATTAAATTGTGGGACGGGAAGTAGATGAGGTAGTACCTATTACCTGTTTATTATCAAACCTATGGGAGTTATTTCTACGTTTGCTTATTATGCCATGCTATGCTAGTAGACGTGGATTGGGTGAGTGATATCCATGACAGATGTGAGATTGTTAATTAAGGGTTTATCTAAGGTGGCAACCTAAACACACATCTGGGTGGATTGAGGCACCTGGGTATTCCAGGACTTGCCTATTTTTCTTTTGGACCGCCACCCAGGCTCAAAGGGATCATGAGATTATTCATACTAGAAACTTCCGTGTGCAGCCACAAGCCATTATGGGCTCTGGCATAGTTGAGTAAGTCATGCAAACTCTTACAGGGTAGACTAACAGATGTAGGGGAAAGTAGGTGTACCGGTCTATCCATCATAAGGTGCTAGCGCTTCTGAAAGACTGTGTCTCGGTCATCCGTTTCTCAAACACCATGTAGTGCGAGAAATCCAACGGAGGAGATCGAGTCTTGTGGGGAAAAGTGCTCAAACCTCTGGAGAGTGTAATAAACTAATCATGATTAGCCGTGTCCCTGGTTATGGACATCTTGAGTATCTAGTACCCGGATTATCATGTGAATCTCAACATGTTACTCTAAAGTAAATTTTGTTGGGTTTAATGATGTTACTTTAATTGGGATTGAGAATGCTGTCAACCATTCTCAATGTTAACAACCACCATGATAGTAATTAAATTTATTCCTTTGAAGTAGGGAAAAATTGGCTTTATGCAAAAACTGTAACCGTAGAGCTTTCCACCAGCCAAATATGCATATAGTATAGCTGTTTCATTCCGTTACTCTCTATGCGTTACCTTGCCAGCATATTCCATGTGCTGACCCGTTTTCGGGCTGCAACGTTAATGTTGCAGACTTTTTAGACGACGATTAAGGAGTTTTTAGGTCATGGTTCTATACTCAGTGATGCCGTTGGAGTTGATGGACTCACTTATCTTCCAAGCCTTCCGCTGTTATCGTTATTAGATGGCCTTAAGCCATATTTATTGTAATAAGTTCTCTTTTGAGACACCCGATGTAATAAGAGTGTGATTGCTACTCTGATATAAATCCTTCGAGTATTGTGTGGTGTCAGCATTACTGATCCAGGGATGACACCGGAGCACAGAGATCAGACAGTTTGAGGTCTGGTCGCTACATTTTATGTTGAGTCATCATCCTCTTATTAAAAAGCACCAGTTCGAGAGCACCGCTATCATTTGCATCCATTACTGTTAGTTTACATTGAGTATGACTGTGACTGGATCTCTTTTACAATGAATTACAATGTCTAGTCAGTCCTTGATCTTTAAAGGTGCTTTGTATTTATGTTTTGTGGTCCCAAAAAGGGCTAGTGAGATACCATCTTGTTATATCATATCATGATTGTGTTTGAGAAAGTGTTGTCATCCGAGATTTGTTATTATTGCTCACTAGCTGATTATGCCATTGATATGAGTAAACATGAGACCTAAATGTTATGGTGAATATGGTTAGTTCATAATCTTTGCTGAAAACTTGAGTGCTGGCTTTACATATTTACAACAACAAGAGCAAACAGAGTTTGTGAAAGTTTTTCTTTATCACTTTTAGTTTATCAACTGAATTGGTTGAGGACAAGAAAATGTTTAAGCTTCGGGGAGTTGATACGTCTCCATCATATCTACTTTTCCAAACACTTTTGCCCTTGTTTCGGACTCTAATTTGCATGATTTGAGTGGAACTAACCCGGACTGACGCTGTTTTCAGCAGAATTGCCATGGTGTTATTTTTTGCAGAAATAGAAGTTCTCAGAATGACCTAAAAATCAACTGAGATTATTTTTGGAATATATAAAAAATACTGGAAGAATTTGTGCCCACGCCCTGTCCACGAGGGTGGGGGTGCGCCCCCTGCCTCGTGGGCCCCCTAACGCTCAACCGACCTCAACTCCAAGTCCATATATTCGTGTTCAGGGAGAAAAAAATTAGAGAGAAGGATTCATCATGTTTTACGATACGGAGCTGCCGCCAAGCCCTAAACTCTCTCGGGAGGGCTGATCTGGAGTCCGTTCGGGGCTCCGGAGAGGGGAATCCGTCGCCATCGTCATCATCAACATTCCTCCATCACCAATTTCATGATGCTCACTGCCGCACGCGAGTAATTCCATCGTAGGCTTGCTGGACGGTGATGGGTTGGATGAGATTTATCATGTATTCAAGTTAGTTTTGTTAGGGATTGATCCCTAGTATCCACTATCTTCTGAGATTGATGTTGCTATGACTTTGCTATGTTTAATGCTTGTCACTAGGGCCCGAGTGCCATGATTTCAGATCTGAACCTATTATGTTTTCATGAATATAAGTGAGTTGTTGATCCTATCTTGCAAGTCTATAGTCATGTATTATGTATTATGTTCGGTTAACCCCGAAGTGACAATAATCTAGACCATTACCGGTGATGACCGTAGTTTGAGGAGTTCATGTATTCACTATGTGTTAATGCTTTGGTCCGGTACTCTATTAAAAGGAGGCCTTAATGTCCCTTAGTTTCCAATAGGACCTTGCTACCATGGTAGGGTAGGACAAAAGATGTCATGCAAGTTCAGTGGTAACTTCAGCTTCACCAACATGGAACAAACTTCAGCTTCACCAGCAACTAGCAACGGTATAAGAGGGGCTGAGCAAAAGCGGTAACATAGCTAAACAATAGTTTGCTAGGAATTGTGGGTTAGAGGCTTGACATGGCAATATGGGAGGCATGATATAAAAAGTGGTCGGTAGCGCGACATAGCGATAGAGCGAACAACTAGCAAGCAAAGATACTAGTGATATTGAGGGTATGGTCATCTTTCCTAAGATCCCACAAGGAAGAAGAACGAGAGTATGAAGAAGACAACCGAACGTAGTCGAACGAATCCTCACAACTCTGGAACGAAACTGAAGCAAACGAGAGAAGCAACCCGGTAAGAAGCAAGCACCATAGTAAACAACCATCACATAAACGTGACATGATGCACAACCAAGTATGATGCATGTCCGGTTTATAAAGAGGCATGGCATGGCAAAGTGCAACAAACAATACTACAAATTAAGTGGAGCTCAATATGCAATGAGTTGCATATTGACGAAACACCACATAACTTATTTAGTTCTCTCTCAGTTATGTACCCAACAATATTAAATGTTGTTAAACATGGCAAGGGGGTGAAGCATAAGGAAAATACACCGTTTTAGGCAATTTTAAGTGAGGCTGGAAACAACAAATAACCATTCCGATAAATCCCCACATGTCATTTAGCAATTTGATGCAAACAAACAATTTAAACATTCTTGATGTTGTTATCATGATGCGGATGACATTTGCAAGTTTTATGCATTTTTTTATGAAAATATTGATAAGAGCATGTTATGAAGCACTTGTCATCGTGGCGGAAACGAAAGGGGTTCCACGACAACGAATCCGAAAATGATGCCACGACAACATATCGGTTCCGGTAGCTCATGGAGATACCGGTGCAAAAGGAAATGTGACGGGAGCGTGTCATGCAAGGATGGTGGGGTGCTCCCGGATACCTGGTGTCCCATGTGTCGGTGGCATGGCAACCGAGGGACGTGCACGAAACAAATGGGAATGTGCAAACACGGGGTTCATCTCATACATCACACAACATTCGTCCACGGCGATCATCTCGACGTTATACCTTTGAAGCGTGCATTTCTGGAGGAGTTCGAGTTTGATGGGATGTAGACAGAAGTAGTTGTACACTCGGTCCACGACGACGGTAGTGGAAGTAGTGGTACATGACAACAGTAGAGGTACTCACGAAAGTCATACACGAGTCTTGTGACCCACGATTCTTCGGGCCATGGTAGTTGTACACGTCCGTAGGTGTATGGGGTCGTCGGTAATGGAACTTGGGCGTAGAGGTACACGTTGTCGGGGTACTTGTCGCATGACCGGGTGTAGTCGTTCACGTTCGAAGAGGAACTTGGCGTCAATGTGTCTCGAGTACTTGATGGTTCTGGTCGGGGCAGCAAAACATAGTCGACCTTGATGATGTTTCAGTGCGGTACTTGGTGAACCAAAACAAGGCAGCACAAGGCGGTCTTCGAGGGACTTGGTGTGGGTCAATGGGAGTGACGTAGGGTCGCGCTAGTCTGAGCAAGCTAACCAAAGGGCAAGGTCGAAGGAGGTGCGGGAATAGTGGGCGACTGCGAAGGAAGTCGTTGGCTTGGTGGCTGATCCGGAGCAGGGAAGCAGGGGCCGACGGACGACGGGGATGGCCTCTGCAACGAACACCACGGGCGGTGGTGCTGCAAATCTCCATGGCCTCGATGTGGTTCCTCATTTGAGGCGGCGACGGAGAGGGTGACGCAAGGCGGCTAGCGCACGAAGCATGGACGCAGTGAGGACGAGGGCTACTGCTATTGCACCATGGCGGGCGGGTAACCTGGACGAGGAAGAGGCTGCGGCCTCGGTGACGAAGCCTTGCTGGTGGTCGTCCGGTGACGGAGGTTGGGCGCGCGGAGGCGCGACGGAGGGTTGCAGGGTTGAGCATGGGCTCTCCTACGTGACCTACATCCCTCACTTGTAGGCACCGGCTCGCCGGTGACGAGGAAGAAGAAGGGGTGGCGGAGCGGAGACAAGCAGTAACATGGACGGCGAGGCGAGGAGAAGCAGAGGACGGGGAGGCGAGGAGAAGGAGAGGATGGGGACACCGGCAAGGCTTTGGGCGGAGGCGGAGGTGTTGGCGTGGGGAGCTCCTCTCCCTGTGCGATGCGAGTGGGTGGTGGCAGCAGAGAAAAATGAGAGAGAGAAGAGGGGATCGAGCGATGGGATCGAGCACGGGTGTGTTGCGGCGGGAAGAGGGAAAGATAGGAGGAGATGGGCTCGAGCATAGCTCTCTCTTGCGTTTAGGATTAGAAGGGAGTGGCCTGGGAGGCCTCGGTGCAAATTGATACATCTCCGTCGTATCTACTTTTCCAAACACTTTTTCCCTTGTTTTGGACTCTAACTTGTATGCTTTGAATGGAACTAACCCGGACTGACGCTGTTTTCAGCAGAATTGCCATGGTGTTGTTTTATGTGCAGAAAACAAATATTCTCGGAATGACCTGAAACTCCACGGAACATCTTAGAAAAAATAATAAAAAATCCTCGCGAAAGATGAAGACAAGGGGGCCCACACCCTTCTCATGAGGGTGGGGGCGCCCCCCTAGGGCCGCCCCCTACCTCGTGGCCCCCCTGGATGCCCTCCGACGCCAACTCCAACTCTATATATTTGCTTTCGGAGAGAAAAAATCAGAGAGAAGAAATCATCGTGTTTTACGATACGGAGCCTCCGCCAAGCCCTAAAACCTCTTGGGAGGGCTGATCTGGAGTCCGTTCGGGGCTCCGAAGAGGGGGATTCGTCGCCCTCGTCATCATAAACCATTCTCCATCACCAATTTCATGATGCTCACCACCGTGCATGAGTAATTCCATCGTAGGCTTGCTGGACGGTGATGGGTTGGACGAGATTTATCATGTAATCGAGTTAGTTTTGTTAGGGTTTGATCCCTAGTATCCATTATTTTCTGAGATTGATGTTGCTATGACTTTGCTATGCTTAATGCTTGTCACTAGGGCCCAAGTGCCATGATTTCAGATCTGAACCTATTATGTTTTCATGAATATATGTGAGTTCTGGATCCTATCTTGCAAGTCTATAGTCACCTACTATGTGTTATGATCCGGCAACCCCGAAGTGACAATAATCGGGACCACTCCCGGTGATGACCATAGTTTGAGGAGTTCATGTATTCACTATGTGCTAATGCTTTGTTTCGGTTCTCTATTAAAAGGAGGCCTTAATATCCCTTAGTTTCCAATAGGACCCCGCTACCACGGGAGGGTAGGACAAAATATGTCATGCAAGTTCTTTTCCATAAGCACGTATGACTATATACGGAATACATGCCTACATTACATTGATGAATTGGAGCTAGTTCTGTGTCACCCTATGTTATGACTGTTACATGATGAACCGCATCCGGCATAATTATCCATCACTGATCTGGTGCCTACGAGTTTTCCATATACTGCTTCTCGCCTATTTACTTTCCCGCTGCTACTGTTACAATCATTACAAAATACCAAAAACATTACTTTTGCTGTCTTTACTTTTGTTGCCGTTACCACCACAATCATATTACTTTGCTACTAAACACTTTGCTGCAGATACTAAGTTTCCAGGGTGTGGTTGAATTGACAACTCAGCTGCTAATACTTGATAATATTCTTTGGCTCCCCTTGTGTCGAATCAATAAATTTGGGTTGAATACTCTACCCTCGAAAGCTGTTGCGATCCCCTATACTTGTGGGTTATCAAGACTAATTTTTGGCGCCGTTGCTGGGGAGCATAGCTCTATTCTTTGAGTCACTTGGGATTTATATCTGCTGGACACTATGAAAAACTTGAGAGATCCAAAAACCAAGATCTATCCCTCAACTACGAGGGGAGGTAAGGAACTGCCATCTAGCTCTGCACTTGATTCACCTTCTGTAATGAGTAAGTTAGCGACACCTACACCTGCTTCTGCTATTCGTTCTGATATGTCGCATGTTATTGGCGATGCCACTTCTTCTATGCATGATACTTATGACGAAACTGCTTCTATGCTTGATACTACTGTGCCCCTTGGTGAATTTCTTGATGAACAAATTGCTAGGGCTAGTGAAAAAGAAATTATTGAATCTAAATACGATGATGATAGTGATGATGAGAATATGCCTGTTATTCCTGAGGGCTATCTTTTTGATATGGAATCTTCTGCCGCTATTTTAGCTTGCAAGGATAGATATGAGCTTAAGAGGTTATTAATTAAATGGAACAAAGAATCACTTAGAGATAAAATGAAACCCGACCCTGCTTTTGCTACTTCACCTATATGTGTTCCTGATAAGGATTATGAATTCTCTGTTGATCCTGATATAATTACTTTGGTTGAATCTGATCCGTTTTATGGCTATGAATCTAAAACTGTTGTGGCACATCTTACTAAGTTAAATGATATAGCTGTCCTGTTCACTAATGATGAGAGATCGCGTTACTTTTATATACTCAAAATATTTCCGTTCTCATTAAAGGGTGATGCTAAGATATGGTTTAATTCTCTTGATCCTGGTTGTGTGCGTAGTCCACAGGATATGATTTATTACTTCTCTGCTAAATATTTCCCTGCTCATAAGAAACAAGCTGCTTTGAGGGAAATATACAACTTCATGCAAATTAAAGAAGAGAGTCTCCCACAAGCTTGGGGGAGGCTTCTCAAGTTACTTAATGCTTTGCCTGATCATCCTCTTAAGAAAACTGAAATACTTGATATCTTTTATAATGGACTAACCGATGCTTCTAGAGATTACCTAGATAGTTGTGCTGGTTCTCTTTTCAGGGAAAGAACAGTGGATGAAGCTGAAATTCTATTGAATAATATGTTGACAAATGAAAATAATTGGGCACCTCCTGAGCCAGCTCCTGAGCCAACTCCTGCTCCAATTACTGAACCCATTCCTAAACCAACTCCGAAGAAGAGAGGTGTTCTATTTCTCAGTCCCGAAGATATGCAAGAGGCAAAGAATCTATGAAAGAAAAAGGTATTAAAGAATTTACCGCTTGTTGAAGAAATACATGGTCTCAATATACCGCTTGTTGAAGAAACATATGATCTCAATTCTCTATTTATTGAAGAACCTCCTGATCCCGATATCCTGACACAGGTAGTAAAGGTAAATTCTCTCTATAGATATGATAAAGCTGAAGTCCCTCCTACTAAAATTGCTAGTCAGTGCTTGGATGAGTTTGATAACTTTATGTTTAAGCAAGACGACTTCAATGCTTATTTTGGTAGACAATTAAAAGAAAATGCTTATATGATTATACACTTGGGTGATTATATGGCTAATATTAAAGGTGAACTTAAACTTGTTAGCAAACATGCTTCTATGGTTACCACTCAAGTAGAAGAAGTACTTAATGCTCAAAAAGAAGTGCTTGATGAAATGAATAGTAAGAAAAATGATTATGATGTTAGAGTGGCTACTAGAACTGGTAGAATGACTCAGGAACCTTTGTATCCGGAAGGCCACCCTAAGAGAATCGAGCAAGATTCTCAGAGAAATAATATTGATGCTCCTAGTTCTTCTAAAAAGAAGAAGAAGAAAAATGATAGAACTGTGCAAACTTCTAGTGAACCTATTGCTGAACCACCTGATAATCCAAATGATATTTCTATGTCTGATGCTGAAACACAATCTGGTAATGAACATGAACCTAATGAAAATATTGATAATGATGTTCATGATGATGCTCAACCTAGTAATGATAATGATGTAGAAATTGAACCTGCTGTTGATCTTGATAACCCACAATCAAAGAATCAACGTTATGATAAAAGAGACTTTGTTGCTAGGAAACATGGTAAAGAAAGGGAACCTTTTGTCCAGAAACCCATGCCTTTTCCTCCGAAACCATCCAAGAAAAAGGATGATGAGGATTTTGAGCGCTTTGCTGAAATGATTATGCCTATCTTTTTGTGTACGAGATTAAATGATGTGCTCAAAACAAACCCTTATGCTTAATATATGAAGGATATCATTACTAATAAAAGAAAGATAGCGGAAGCTGAAATTTCCACCATGCTTGCTAATTATACTTTTAAGGGTGGAATACCAAAGAAACTTGGAGACCTTGGAGTACCTACTATACCTTGCTCCATTAAAAGAAATTATATTAAAACTGCTTTATGTGATCTTGGAGCCGGTGTTAGTGTTATGCCTCTCTCTTTATATCGTAGACTTGACTTGAATAAGTTGACACCTACTGAAATATCTTTGCAAATGGCTGATAAATCAACTGCTATACCTGTCGGTATTTGTGAGGATGTGCCTGTTGTGGTTGCAAACGTTACTATTTTAACGGACTTTGTTATACTTGATATTCCCGAGGATGATAGTATGTCTATTACTCTTGGAAGACCTTTTCTTAATATTGCAGGGGTTGTTATTGATTGCAACAAAGGCAATGTCACTTTTCATGTTAATGGTAATGAGCATATGATACACTTTCCGAGGTAACAACCTCAAGTTCATAGTATCAACTCTATTGGAAAAATTCCATCGATTATATTTGGAGGTTTTGAATTTCCTCTTCCTACTGTCAAGAAGAAATATGATATTCTTATTATTGGGGATGTGCATATCCCCATTGAGGTAACTTAGTGTTATTCGAAATTTCTCCGGTTTCATGATTATCGGAATGAGTTTGTTAACAAGACTTGATCAACCTTGTTAGTGGATTCTTTTTGATGAGCATGAGATGGATGGAACTACAAGCACAAACTTCTGTACCCCACTTTTAATTTATGTTATTTATATTAAATAACGTAAAAATAGTATTTTCAGTCTATTTCCTGACTTATCCATGCAATATAAAAATATCCCGAAAATAAAAGTCCTCAGAATGTCATGCCAATTTAATATGATTTTTTCGGGAATATTTGAGGATTTACTGTGCAAAAATTACCGCGGGAGGAGCTGCCACCTGGCCACGAGGGTGGTGGGCGCCCCCCCTAGGGCGCGCCCCCTGCCTCGTGGGCCCATGCTGGTCCTCCTCCACTTATCCCAGCACCCATCTTCTTCCTCTATCTCACACAAACCCGGAAAACGAACTCAAGCACGAGTTCCAGCCACTTTTGATGTGATTTTCGATCTCCTTGCTCAAAGCACCTCTCGCAAAACTGCTTGAGGAGATTGTTCCTTTTTATGTGACTCCTCCATTGGTCCAATTAGTTTTTGTTCTAGTGCTTTATTCTTTGCAAATTTGTGCTGCATAGTGACCATATTCTTGAGCTTGCATGTCAAATTTATATGGTTCCAAGTAGTTCTAATGCTTGATATTGGCTCTAGGCACTTGCAGGAGTAGTTGCTATCAGTTTTATTGAAGTTGGTTTACTTTTGTTTGAAGTTACTAAAAATTTCAGATTTTTTCAGAGAAAAACAATATGCTTAGGAAGATGTTCCAAGGTGGTTCTTCTAAGAAGCAAGGACCCAGGATTGCTATGCGTGATGCTAACGAGGATCCACCAAGAGACGCTCTAGTACGGCCTTGTGAATGGCCGTCGGAAAATTTTATGGACCATGTCGGAATTAAAGAAGAATTCAAAGCATATTTGCGCAATACCGCTCTTGAGGATTTTGACGGTAACAAATGCCCCCAGTATCATGATCTCACAAGTTCATTTGTGAGGAGGTTTGAGTATTCATCTTCGCGTAATTCTCCTTCAGTCATGTTTGATCTTTATGACAAATCATATACCATGGACCTAGAGGATTTCACTCTTGCATGAAAACTTCCATCATGGGGTAGTATTAGGGATCCCCCTAAATCTGAATTTAGAAACTTTCTTGCTAGTATAACTGTAGGGGAATCTAGAGATATAACGCAGGCTACCATAGGGAGCATTCACTTTCCTTCTATACATTATTTTTCTCTCTTCATCGGTAGATGCATAAATGCTAAGGATGAAGCATGTCACATGTGTGTCCCTGATCTTAGAATTCTTAGGAGTGCTGTGTTAGGAGACCAATCTTATCATATGGGAGCCATTGTAGCTCGTAGGTTGCATCATAATAGACATAATGGAGATTTCTTTGGAGGAATTTATGCAACCCACTTAGCTCATTTTCTTGAGATAGACATTCGTGAGGGTGATACGGAGTTGCCTCCTGCATATTTAGATTATGACTCTATGGTTTCACACCAGTTTGTCGAGAGGCATGAATCACCTCTCTTATATCGTTTAATTTTTGATAAACGACGTGTTTTCCGTCTTACTCTCCTTGCTCCTGCCTTCTTTAATTCACAGAAAAAAAGAAGATATGTTATTACCAAAGAGGAGGCAGAAGAGTACGAGAGGAGAGCGGAAGCAGCTTGACTCCACGCTGCAGCTCAGCAGGTGATAACCGCTGCACATCAGTATGATCCCAACTATTACTCCTCATCACAGTACGACCCCAACAACTATTATTATGGATATCCGCTAGGCCAGCCGTGGCCATAGACCAACTTAGGCCAAAAGCCTAAGCTTGGGGAGTACGTATTTCTCATCGACATTACATTTATGTTCACACACACTTATTGCTAGATGTTGGTGCTCATACTTTATTCACTATAATATCCATGCTAGTTTAGTTTCCTTTTCCTTCTTTCTTCTTGAGTGTTTGCTAAACCTTAAGAAAACCAAAAAAAATAGTAGTAGTTTATTTTTCCGTTGTAGTAGTAATAATTAAAAAGAAAACCCAAAAATATTTCCCGTTCTTCTTTTGCGTGTTGGGACCTTTCCCGTGTAAATAGTTTTATTTCTTTTCTTTGGGGGTTAGTAGGAGAAGACCATAATTAAATTGTTGAAGTGGCTCTTATATGCATTATTGTTGATTTAACCAAGAGCCCATATTGCCTTGTCTTCTCCTGTTTATTGAATGCTCGCAGATTCCAACTTAGTCCGATGCACGTACACTCTTATTATTATTCACACCGTTTGGTCGTGCAAATGAAAGGCAATTATGATGATATATGATGGGCTGACTGAGATGAGAAAAGGTGGTATGAACTCGACCTCTTTTGTTTTTGTAAATATGATGAGTCCCTCGTTCTTGATTCAGCTTATTATGAATAAATATGTTTGCAATGACAATTAGAGAACATAGTTGCTTGTGCCATGCTGGATTAGCTATGAGTTATAATGATTTACCTTGTGTGCCAACATGCTATTGAGATGGTTATGATGTGGTATGATGGGGTGGTATCCTCCTTTGAATGATTTAGGTGACTTGACTTGGCACATGTTCGCGCATGTACTTGAAACAAAATCAACATAGCCTTCACAATATTTATGTTCATGGTGGATTATATCCTACTCATGCTTGCATCCAATGTTTATTAATTTTAATGCATGTACATGGCTGTTGTCGCTCTCTAGTTGGTCGCTTCCCAGTCTTTTGCTAGCCTCCACTTGTACTAAGCGGGAATACTGCTTGTGCATCCAATCCCTTAAACCCCAAAGATATTCCAGATGAGTCCACCATACCTTCCTGTATGCGGTATCTACCTGCCGTTCCAAGTAAATTTGTATGTGCCAAACTCTAAACCTTCAAATAAACATTCTGTTTTGTATGCTCGAATAGCTCATGTATCAACCAAGGCTTTCCTTATCTTCCATGTTAGGCGGGTTATTCTCAAGAGGAGTGGACTCCGCTCCTCACTCACGAGAAAATGGCTGGACACCGGGATGCCCAGTCCCATTCTTTATGCAAACTAAATAAAAATTAATTGCAAACAAAACTCCCCCTGGGACCTGATGTATGTTGGAGGCACTCGTTGTTTCGAGCAAGCCATGGATTGATGCTTGTTGGTGGAGGGGGAGTATAAACTTTACCATTCTGTTTGGGAACCGCCTATAATGTGTTTAGTATGGAAGATATCGCCATCTCTTAGTTGTTACGTTGACAATGAAAGTATACCGCTCAAAAATACAATTTATCTCTATTGCAAAACCGACCTCTGGCACCTCTACAAATCCCTGCTTCCCTCAGCAAAGGGCCTATCCATTTACTTTTATGTTGAGTCATCACCCTCTTATTAAAAAGCACTAGCTGGAGAGCACAGCTGTCATTTGCATTCATCACAGTTAATTTATATTGGGTATGACTATGATTGGATCTCTTTTACCATGAATTACAATGTCTAGTCAGTCCTTGATCTTTAAAGGTGCTCTGCATTTATGTTTTGCGGTCTCAGAAAGGGCTAGCGAGATACCATCTTGTTATATCATATTATGATTGTTTTGAGAAAGTGTTGTCATCCGAGATTTATTATTATGTCTTGCTAGTTGATTATGCTATTGATATGAGTAATTATGAGACCTAAGAATTAATGCAAATGTGGTTAGTTATGATCTATGCTGAAAACTTGAATGCTGGCTTGACATAGTTACAACAACAAGAGCAAACTGAGTTTGTAAAAGTTTTTCTTTCTTTCTTTCTTTCAGTTTGTCAACTGAATTGCTTGAGGACAAGCAAGGGTTTAAGCTTGGGGGAGTTGATACGTCTCCATCGTATCTACTTTTCCAAACACTTTTGCCCTTGTTTTGACTCTAACTTGTATGATTTGAATGGAACTAACCCGGACTGACGCTGTTTGTAGCAGAATTGCTATGGTGTTGTTTTATGTGCAGAAAACAAATATTCTCGGAATGACCTGAAACTCCACGGAACATCTTAGAAAAAATAATTAAAAAATCCTCGCCAAAGATGAAGACCACGGGGCCCACACCCTTCTCACGAGGGTGGGGGGCGCGCCCCCCCTAGGGCGCGCCCCTACCTCGTGGGCCCCCTGGATGCCCTACGACGCCAACTCCAACTCTATATATTTGCTTTCGGAGAGAAAAAAATCAGAGAGAAGAAATCATCGCGTTTTATGATACGGAGCCGCCGCCAAGCCCTAAAACCTCTCGGGAGGGCTGATCTGGAGTCCGTTCGGGGCTCCGGAGAGGGGGATTCGTCACCGTCGTCATCATCAACCATCCTCCATCACCAATTTCATGATGCTCACCGCCGTGCGTGAGTAATTCCATCGTAGGCTTGCTGGCCAGTGATTGGTTGGATGAGATTTATCATGTAATCGAGTTAGTTTTGTTAGGGTTTGATCCCTAGTATCCATTATGTTCTGAGATTGATGTTGCTATAACTTTGCTATGCTTAATGCTTGTCACTAGGGCCCAAGTGCCATGATTTCAGATCTGAACCTATTATGTTTTCATGAATATATGTGAGTTCTAGATCCTATCTTGCAAGTCTATAGTCACCTACTATGTGTTATGATCCGGCAACCCCGAAGTGACAATAATCGGGACCACTCCCGGTGATGACCATAGTTTGAGGAGTTCATGTATTCACTATGTGCTAATGCTTTGTTCCGGTTCTCTATTAAAAGGAGGCCTTAATATCCCTTAGTTTCCAATAGGACCCCGCTGCCATGGGAGGGTAGGACATAATATGTCATGCAAGTTTTTTTCCATAAGCACGTATGACTATATACGGAATACATGCCTACATTACATTGATGAATTGGAGCTAGTTCTATGTCACCCTATGTTATGACTGTTACATGATGAACCGCATCCGGCATAATTATCCATCACTGATCTGATGCCTACGAGTTTTCCATATACTGGTTCTCGCTTATTTACTTTCCCGCTGATACTGTTGCAATCATTACAAAATACCAAAAACATTACTTTTGCTATCTTTACTTTTGTTGCCGTTACCACCACTATCATATTACTTTGCTACTAAACACTTTGCTGCAGATACTAAGTTTCCAGGGTGTGGTTGAATTGACAACTCAGCTGCTAATACTTGAGAATATTCTTTGGCTCCCCTTGTGTCGAATCAATAAATTTGGGTTGAATACTCTGCCCTCGAAAGCTGTTGCGATCCCCTATACTTGTGGGTTATCACAAATGGGCCAGCCTGGCAGGCCTAGGCCCAAGATGCCGGTGGGTCTAGGCTCTCTCTCCCTCCCTTATTTTATTTTATTTAGCAGAAAACAAATCAAGAGAAGAAAAAAAGAAAGAGGGGGTTAGGGAAGAAGTTGGACACGCGGATAAATTTCCCGGACTTACAAAAATGTGCTCGTTCCAAGAAAATAGAAATGGCCAAGATTGAAAGATTAAATTCAAACTCATTTGATTTAAATTCAAGTGATTTCAATAGAAAGTGAGGTTTCGGAAGGTCCAAAAATGTTGAGACTTTTGGAGGAGCCTCAATAAATGAAGAATTTTTGACAAGGTTTGGAGATCAAATCGAAGCCGAAAAGGCATGGGATTATTTTTTCACGTGTGTTATGGTTAATTCCAAATTATTGGAATATTTAGAATAGCTCCCTAATAATATTGGGAGTGTATGTTTTAAAAGGAAATCACCAATGTGAATATCCCTTGATTTGAATGGACCAAAGATCCATACGATTTATTTATGTGGGTTGCAAAGATTAATGACATGATGGCATGATGACATGATGCAATGCAAAATATGAAATGATGAATGCAACAAGTAATACAAATGACATGGCAAAGACAACGAATAACTGGAAGACACCTGGCGCATCGGTCTCGGGGCATTACAGTCCGGCACCTCTGGATTGATGGAGGTTGTCGGTGGAGTCGACGCTCCCCCCTCCTTCAAAGGGGGTTGCTCGCTTGATTCCGGAGCCATATTGGTCTCCGGAATGGTGTTCGGCTCGGAGTCGGATTGGTCATGGCCCCCGTCGTCAGTCTCCATAGGGTTTGGTTCCCCCATGTTCCCGACAGCCGAGGTGTTAGCCTCTGGCGCCGTCTTGACGGCCTCCCGCAACTCTCCATGGCCTGAAGAGACTTTTCGGGACAACACTTTGGTGTTGTCTGTAGCGGTTGGCGGGGAGGCTCGCAGAGGCGTCTCGCTCTCCACCATCCCCGGCACCAGCGAGTTCCCCAAGGATGATGATTGGGGGAGATTGCGGGCCGAACTGAGGCACACAATTCAAATGTGTTAGAATTACAATCGTAAAAACCGGACATACGTGTAGTATCCTTGTGTACTTATGATGCGGCCAGGGCTTCGATCTAGGGCGCCACTTGGGGATGGCTTCGGCATCCAAATCCGAACCGTCCGAGAGGGATATGTTCTCCCTCTTGGACGCCTCCACCCCTGGGTTTGTAGAGGACGCCCTTTTCTTCTTCCTACCCTTAAGGGGAGAATTGCTCTCTTCTTCCTCCTCCTCTTCCTCTTCATCTCCCTCATGGGAGGAGAGAGCTTCGATATCTCCGGACACGGTGTTTGAACTACCTTTATGGCGGAGGCCACCTTTGGACTCCTTACTCTTCTTCTTGGCCTTCTTCTTTGGCGTCTGATAAGGTGCCGGGACCAGCACCCTTGTTAACAGAGTAGTAGCTAGATTTTCGGGTAGCAGCGCCGGACACCTGATCCGCTCCGGCTTCGCTGTCCATCCCTGAATAAGGTATGGGCATCTCAGTATACCCTTTGACTTATGGACCGAAATTATGTTCAGAAGTAAGAAGCTTACCTCAATAGCCGGATTCGCGCTGTCGAGACCGATATCTCCAGTCTTCTCCGAACACAACTTCTGGGATTTAAAAAGCAGTTTCCAGATCTCTTCGTGTGTTGTACTAAAGAAGTGCTGCAGGGTCTGGGGGCCATACGAATTAAACTCCCACATGTCGAGAGGCCAGCGTTGGCATGGGAGGATGTGGCGGAAGATTATCACCTGAATCACATTGGTGAACTAGTGTGCTTATTTATCATACTTTTGATGCGCTTTTGCAACGTCATCACTTCGTCGGTTGACCCCCAGTCTAGACCCGTGTTGGTCCAAGACATGAGCTACATAGGGGGCCCAGATCTAAATTCAGGAGTGGCCGCCCATTTGGTACCGCGGGGTTCGGTGATATAGAACCTCTCTTGCTGCCACACCTTCATGGTCTCCACGAAGGCTCCTTTGGGCAAAGTGGTGTTGGGGAGTTTGCTCACCATGGCACCGCCACAGTCGGCGTGCTGCCCGTTAACCACCTTCAGCTTCACATTGAAGAATTTGAGCCATAGGCCAAAATGGGGTGGGATACAGAGGAATGCCTCGCACACGACCATAAATGCCGAGATGTGGAGGAAGGAGTTCGGGGCTAGATCATGGAAATCTAGCCAGTAATAGAACATAAGGCGGCGGACAAAAGGGTGAAGTGGAAACCCTAGGCCGAGGAGGAAGTGAGGGATGAACACTACCCTTTCGCCGGCTTGGGAGTGGGGATGACTTGCTCTTTGGCCGGGAGCCTTTGTGCGATTTCCGCGGTCAAGTACCGCGCCTCCCGGATTTCCTTAATGTCCTTCTCCATGACGGAGGAGGCCATCCACTTGCCCCGTGAACTGGATCCGGACATGGCTGGAAGTGTTGGGCAGTGGGAAAGATTGAAGCGTGGGCGCTGGAGCTCGAGGACAGGAAGGCTAAGGAAGGGAGAAGGTGTGGGGTAAAAAGATGGATCTTTATCCGCTTATATAGGCAATAAATATCAAACGGCCCACGCTAGCCTTAAAGGTCGCCTGCTCCCAAGGGGTCATGCGAATGGCATGGTTGGATTACCCAAACCCGTATTGATGAAAATCCCGCAATAAGGGGACACGATCTCTGCTTTGTCAAGACGTGTCAATGGAGGCTGCGCCTTGAAACGCGAAGTGGGATGCCAAAAAATGGTTCAAAATAATCAAATGGCTAGACGTGATGTTTTGTCGAAAAAGTTGTCAGTAGATATGCCTTATTAAGTATTGTACCCTTGTGGTTGAGGGTTGTAACTATTATACAGAGCCGGATACAGTTGTCTTGCTCAGAAGACTGCTTTGTACCCGGAGAAGGAACCCGCCTTGCAATGTCGAAGACAATCTGTGAGCCGAACACATCGTCATTGAAGACCGGTTCAAGGGCTACTGAAGGAGTCCTGGATTAAGCGGTTCTCAAGTGTCCGGGCTATGCGATATGGGCTGGACTGATGGGCCGTGAAGATACAAGGTAGAAGACCTCCCCCCTTGTCCGGGTAGGACTCTTATGCGTGGATGGCAAGCTTAATGTTCGGATGTGTAGTTTCCTTTCTCTGTAAACTGACCCTATACAACCCTAGGCCCCTCCGGTGTCTATATAAACCGGAGGGTTTAGTCCTTAGAGGCTATCAGAACTCATATAGGCTAGACATCTAGGGTTTAGCCATTATGAACTCAAGGTAGATCAACTCTTGTAACCCCTATACTCATCAAATACAATCAAGCAGGATGTAGGGTTTTACCTCCATTAAGAGGGTCGAACCTGGGTAAACATCGTGTCTCCCTTGTCTCATGTTACCTTCGATCCTCGGACGCACAGTACGGGATCCCCTACACGAGATCGGCCGGTTTTGACACAAACACCCTCCACAAATGTCCTTCAAACACGGTGTCCGAAGAGACCGAAGCCCTCTCTTCCAACGAGGGAGATGAGGAAGAAGAGGAGGAGGAGGTGGAAAGCAACTCCCCACGTAAGGTTAGGAAGAATAAGAGGGTGGCCTCCGAGGACCCGATGGGCGTGGAGCCCAAGAGAGGGAAGATGATCCTCTCGGACAGTTCAGACTCAGAGTCCGAACTAGTCCCCAAGAGACCTCCCAGGTTGAAGTCCCTGGCCGAATCATAAGTATTCAGAAACCTACTTTTTATCTTCAGTCTTCCTGTTTCCGTTACATAAGTTATTTTGTTATTTGCCTTTCAGCCCTCCACGCGAGCTCCCGCAAACTCCATTATCGGAGGGGAACTCTCTGCCACCCGAAATGGTAGAGTAACACACCGCCGCGAGACCCCTCTCCTATCACCATGGATGATGCCGAAGTGTCGTCCTGAAGGACCTCTCCTAGCCAGGGGGGGGGGTGAGCGAGGCCGTCGAGAAAGCGTATGAGGTTAATACCTCAGTCGCCGAAGACCCAGGGGGGACAGCCCTTATGCTACCGAAGGTGGGGAGCCCCAACAATCCGGGCCCCAGCCAAACACCATCCCAGAGACCAACGCAGCTCCGGGATCAAGCGATCAGCCCCCTTTGAAAGAGGAGGGAGGAGAATCTGCTCCATCAGCGACCCCACTAATCCAGAGGCGCCCAACAATCTAGAGGAAGCACTACATCATGCTTCCATCATGGCGGAGCACCGTACCTTGATCGGTGTGGTGGTACAGAAGGTTCAGTCAGCCAAGAGCAGACTGATCGAAGCCTTCACCAGCCTACTGACAGGCTTTGAGGAATGCAACGTAATGTTCTAAAAACATTTCATATAGAGGAATATACATGTGCACAGACAATAGCCCCTAGGGCTCCGTCCAGTTTTTAAAAGAAACCGGACAGAGGATCCACATAGTATTCGGGAGAGTTAACATTGTGTGCTGTTATTGTAACATGCTTCCCTGTTGGTGGCAACTGCCCAGGCCGCAGAAGTTTCCCAACTCAATCAGAAGCTTCATGTGGCAGACGAGGAAATCGACTGCATTAATAAGCGGTTCGATGAGATGTAAGGTATGCGTATAATGTTTAAAAAGGAAGTTATTTTTATATCAGAAGTAATATGCATATTTAGAGGTTAAATCATGAAATGCTTTTAATTATGATCACAGCTGGTGCAGCCAAGGTCAAGACCCTAAAGGCACCCTCGCCCAGGCCAAGAAAGAGGCTGAGGCCAACAAGGTAGCCGCTGACAAAAGCGGCTATAGAAATGAAGACCGAGCAACTGCCCCCCGCCACCACGAAGCTCGGTTGGCCGAAGTCGAGAAGGAGTTGAAGGATGCCACTAGAAAATGCGAGACCTTGGAGGAGAAGACTTCGGCTCAGTCGACCGAGCTTTCCAAGGCCCTCCATGAGGCCAAAGAGGTGCGGGTTGAGTCCCGGAGTGCTCGTGAAGAGATCCATCAGGCAAGGCAGATGGCGGCTGGTAAGGTCTTTATTTTGTAGAGTATCTTTGGAGGTCAGAGCTATGCTTTGCTTACTCGAGAATGGAGTGCGGATCTTCCGAGGAGTGCCGCCGATGCTTGCATAGTTCTTCCGAGCCCATGAGGGGAACTCGACCAAGAAACTGTTCTGGTCGCAATTTCTCGCGCCGGAACACCCGACTCCTCTGAACGACCAGCTGAAGCAGCTATGGAAGCTGCATAGGGTGGCAAGCTTGGCCATGAAGGATCTAATAGTGCATCTCTGGCCGGCCGAGCCAATTCCGAGCAGCTGTTTCGGTTTGGTGAATCGGCTCGTCGACGCGCGGCCTCGGATCGATGCTGTGAAGTGCTCGGCCTGCATAGAGGGTGCCCGGATGGCCCTTCCCCACATCAAGATGCAATGGGCAAAGATGAAGGCCACCGAAGTGGCAACCGCTGGCCTGCCCGAAGGCAAAGATCATCGAAATCCGGAGAGGTACTTCGATGACGTCCTAGAAGGGGCCCGAATAGTAGAGGCCAATAAACTAAGGACATAATATTTGATTGGATGTGTTCGGGTTGTAAAAACTATGTTATAAACCCATGCTTGTTATATATCTATGCTTCTGCCTTTTGTTTCAAGCAATTTTTTCCTCCTCTGCGGCCGTTTTATTGCTATATTGCTGAAAGTTGCTAGTCGTCGACTTCGGCCCCCATGTAGATGCTACAGGGATGTTCGACATAACACACAACCACACTTTATCCAACGTCTTGCTCGGAAAAGGAGGTTTTCACTAGGTGAACCAGGCAATCAGACTATGCGGCTTTATTATGTTCACTTAGCCATAGGAGTTTTAACTGTGGAGCTATGTACTATCCCCTAGTGCATGTACAACTATCCGTATTATGGTGCTTGTTCCAGGCGGCTGGACGAAGACCAGTCCTTCGTATAACACGGGGTGAATCACGAACGATTTGTAGTATAATACTATAATACTAAGTCGCTGAATCGCCGACCAGCTCTTGCCTATCGCGACAGTCAGTTTTCCGCTTTCTCTACTGAGGTACTTGACCGGACGAACCAGAAATACAATCATAGTAGTTCTCCCTTTACTACCTTAACCGAACAAGCGGAACATAAGCTGGTAAGCACGTGAGCCGGGCAACCCAACTTTAGACCAAAGACATGATTCAGAGCTGATGTATATAATGCAATATCCGGGACATCGAAGAGTTCCCTACGGGTGATCGGACTTGAAATGTGCAGGGCCGAGTACAGTCCCCGGTGTTAAGGCCGGACTAAAGCACGTGTGGCAGTCTGAAGTAGGGAGGGAATACATATGATAATATAAAATAAATGAGTACCAAAGAAAAAGTGGTGATCAGCTGCTTCCTTTATACCCCGATTAATACGGTGAGACGTGTTATTGTAGATAATGCCATAAATATCAAGGCCATTTTACATGCCAAGAGTTTTACACAAGGGAAAGGTTCACATAGGGCCTAAAAGTAGTGGTTCGAAGATCCCAATGGTGCCCTGCTGCACGTGTGTGCCATTTCTCCTTCATGAGAAATCCTTAGAGAGGATGAATCGACGGTCGTTTGCAAGAAAGAGGGACCTAGGAAAGAGCCCCTGTACAACTGTGGAGTAGGCAGGTTTTTAATGAACCTGTAGTGGAAAAAATGTAAGGTTCAAATAGGGTCAAGCCATACTATAGACCCTTTCCGCAGTTTGACTCCGGCACTGCCCAAGGTATTTTAAGTGTGTAATTATGTATGCACGGTACGTATGCCGCAACCTTATGGGGCAATCGGCAGAGGTTGAACTGCTATTCAATCTCTGGATCTACCAAGCTGTCGCACTGTAATGCGGAGCTAACTCGCTTAGTGGTGTCATGGGTCTTAATGACCGATGAGCTATTCGGCTTAATGAGGCCGCCCTGTACCTCGACTGCTAGGGCTACGATGCGCTCCTCGATACAGAGGGAGCACTCCACATTTCCATTTTCTATGATGAAGCCACACGGTTGGGCATTTTGAGCTTTAGATAAGCATAGTGCAGGACTGCATTGAAGCGGATGAAGGCCGTTCATCCCAGCAATGCATGATAACCACTACGAAAAGGGACGATGTTGAAGATCAAATCATCGCTTCGGAAGTTATCTAGAGAGCCGTATATGACTTCCAGTTTTAAGGAGCCCGTGTAGTGGGCCTCCACACAGGGTATCACACCTTTAAAGGTAGTGTTGCCAGGCTTGATTCTTTGCGGGTCGATACCCATCTTACGGATAGTATCCTGGTAGATCAAGTTGAGGCTACTGCCACTGTCCATAAGGACTCTAGTAAGATGGTATCCGTCAATGATAGGGTCAAGTACTGGGGCCGCCGAACCTCCGTGAAAGATACTGGTTGGGTTGTCCCTGCGATCAAAAGAGATCAGACAAGCCAACCATGTGTTGAATTTTGGGGCGACAGGCTCTACGGCGTAGACGTCCCTTAATGCGCATTTGCGCTCCCCCTTGCGGATGTGAGTTCGCAAGCTTGTTAGGGGTGCCATGAATCTGGGAGGGTCGTTCCAGTATCTTGTCCAAGTTGGATGGACTGTCCCTAGTACCTTTGAATGGCTTCTTCCACTGACCGGGTTTAGATCCATAGAATCCGGCGTTTACTGTTGTATCCTATGTTTCTTCGTTGTTGCTCCGACGCTTGATTTTGTTGCGTCGTGCCCTTCCATTGCCATCCCGGGCCTCAGAAGTGTCTGGGTCATTTGTACTGTTGCTTCTACGAGCCAACCAACAATCTTTGCCCGCACAAAAGCGGGTCATGAGTGAAGTGAGAGCTTCCATGGTCTTCAGTTTTTCCTGACCGAGGTGTAGGTCGAGCCATTCGTCACGGACACTATGCTTAAAAGCCACTAAGGCCTCGACGTCCGGGCAGTCCAAGATTTGGTTGTTTTTAATTAAGAACCGATTCCAGAGTTTTCGAGCTGACTCTCCGGGTTGCTGAATTATGTGACTCAGGTTGTCGGCATCCGGCGGCCGGACATAAGTGCCCTGGAAGTTGTCCTGAAAAGCATCCTCTAAGTCTTCCCAGGTGCCAATGGAGTTCTCTGGGAGGCTATTCAACCAATGCCGTGCTGGTCATTTTAGATTTAGAGGGAGGTATTTAATGGAGTGGAGATCGTCTCCGCGAGCCATGTGAATGTGGAGAAGAAAATCTTCAATCCATACATTGGGATCTGTCTTTCCATCGTATGGCTCAATGTTTACGGGTTTAAACACTTCCAGAAACTGGTGTTGCATTACCTCATCAGTAAAGCACATAGGGTGTGTGCCACCTCTGTATCGGGCGACAACGCGATGGAGTTTAGATGACATCTGTGTTCGGGGCTGACCCTGGATTTGGTTATGTCTGTCGTGCCAGGCCTAATGGCCGTAATCCCATGTTGGAGCATGTCCTCTTGATCTGTAGATTGATCTAGTCGGGTCTATTCTATTGGTCAAGTCCTAACATAGGTCGTACGTGTAGCCCGGAGCCCCTGTCTCCTTGCCTCTACGGCCAGGGGGCGCGGGCTGGTGTTCGGCATAATTGTCCATTTTGTCCCGTCCACGTGGTGGTCGGTTCGGTTGATCCGCATGATTGTGTTTGATGGTATTGGCTCAAAGGCCTCATCATCAAATTGTGGCAGCAGCCTGCGTTTGGGATAACTTTTTGTTTAGTGCTCAAAGCCATATCCTTCTTCGGCGGCTATGACCTTGCTCCGTCTATCCTTGAGCGCATCATGTTCATCTTGAAACTGCTGTTGTTTCTTTTGCAGGCTCTCTGCAGTGGCGATGAGCTGTTGCTTGAGGTGTTCTTCTTCTAGGGGTTCCTCTAGGATGATGAAATCTTCATCACTGAGGCTAACATCCTCTTCGGAGACAGGTAAGTAGTTACTATCTTCCGAATCCCCGTGATTGGCATGTTCGTCAGGGATGACTTCACCCTCTTCCCTCTCATCCTGCTCGAACGCAAGCTGAACGGGGTGGTCAGAGTCTTCGGCATTGTCCAAAGTTTCATTACCTCCAGTGAATAGAAAGTTTGGTGTCTAGATATGTTGTTTCCATCCCCTACAAACCGACTCCGTACAACTCTAGGCCCATCTGCTGTGTATATAAACTGGAGGGGTTAGTCCGTAGAGGCTATCATAATTCTTATAGGCTAGACATCTAGGGTTTAGCCATTACGATCTCGAGGTAGATCAACTATAGTAAACCCCTATACTCATTGAATACAATCAAGAAGGACGTAGGGTTTTACCTCCTTTAAGAGGGCCTAAACCTGGGTAAACATTGTGTCCCCATCGTCCCATGGAACCATTGATCCTCGGATGCACAGTTCGGGAACCCCTACCCGAGATATTCCGGTTTTGACACCGACATTGGTGCTTTCATTGAGAGTCCCATTATGTTGTTGATAGAAGGATCGATGGCTCACCTCGTCATCAATAACGATGCTATTCCCGGGGACATCTTTCTCCCTGGCCAACTCTTCGTGTTTGGCGGCTTCACGCTACATGCCAACTCGACCGACCATCTTAAGTAGGTCGACAGTTATGCCCCTGGTCACCAGATCAGGTTTGGAAGCCTGAACTACATCGCTAACATCCGAGGATATCTTATCTTCTAGGGGTTCACGGCCTTGGTGATGTCTACTATGCATCTTTATTCTTGTAGACTCGTGTTGGGCCTCCAAGCGCAGACTTCTGTAGGACAGTAGCAATTTTCCCTCAAGTGGATGACCTAAGGTTTATCAATCCGTGGGAGGTGTAGGATGAAGATGGTCTCTCTCAAACAACCCTGCAACCAATTACAAGAAATCTCTTGTGTCCCCAACACAACCAATACAATGGAAAATTGTATAGGTGCGCTAGTTCGGCGAAGAGATGGTGATAAAAATTTAATATGGATGGTAGAAATATATTTTTATAATCTGAATAAACAGAAATAGCAAGGTAGCAAATAGTAAAAATTCACAAAAATGGTATTGCAATGCTTGAAAATGAGGCCTAGGGTCCATACTTTCGCTAGTGCAATCTCTCAACAATGCTAATATAATTGGATCACATAACCATTCCTCAACATGCAATGCAGAATCCCTCCAAAGTTCATATCTAGCGGAGAACATAAGAAGAAATCATATGTAGGGTATGAAACCACCTCGAAGCTAATCTTTCCGATACCCAAGAGTTCGTACTAAAATAACACCAAATAATTTCAGATTCATAATACTCAATCCAACACAAAGAACCTCAAAAGAGTGCCCCAAGATATCTACAGGGGAAACAAAAGACGAGAACGTGCATCAACCCCTATGCATAGATTACCCCAATGTCACCGCGGGAATCCGCAAGTTGAGTGCCAAAACACATATCAAGTGAATCAATATGATACCCCATTCTCACCACGAGTATTCATATGCAAGACATTTATCAAGTGCTCTCAAATCCATAAAAGTACTCAATCTAATAACAACGAAATTTGAAAGGGAAAAACTCAATTCACCACAATAATATAGAGAGGGGAAAACACAATATGATCGGACTATATTAACAAAGCCTACGATACATCAAGATCGTGACATCTCAAGAACACGAGAGAGAGATTAAACACATAGCTACTGGTACAAACCCTCATCCCTGAGGGTGGACTACTCCCTCCTCATCGCGATGGCCGCCCGAATGATGAAGATGGCTACCAGAGATGATTCCCCCCTCCGGCAGGGTGCCGGAAAAGATCTAGATTGGTTTTCGGTGGCTACAGAGCCTTGCGGCGGTGGAACTTCTAATCTAGGTTAACCCCCAGGGTTTTTGGAATATTTGGGAATTTATAGGGCGAAGCAGGGGTGCGGGAGGCCACCGAGGTGGGCGCAACTCACCTGGGCCCCCAGGCGGGCCCTAGTGGGTTGTGCCTCCCTCGAGGCACCCTCCAGGTGCTGCTCTGGCCCATTGGTGGTCTTCTGGTCCATAAAAAATCCACAAAAAGATTCGCGGTGTTTGGACTCTATTTGATATTGATTTCTTGCTATGTAACAAACATGCAAAAACAGCAACTAGCACATGGCACTATGTCAATAGGTTAGCCCCAAAAAATGATATGAAGTGACTATAAAATGATTATAAAACATCCAACAATGATAATATAACAGCTTGGAACAATAAAGAATTATAGATACATTGGAGACGTATCAGCATCCCCTAGCTTAATTCTTGCTCGTCCTCGAGTAGGTAAATGATAAAAACATAATTTTTGATGTGGAATGCTGCCTAACATGTCATCTCATATTCTTTTCTTTATAGCATGGACATTTGGACTTTTATATGGTTCAAAGCAATAGTCTAGTTTAGACATGAGATTTAAATACTCAAGCATATCAACAAGCAACCATGTCTTTCAAAATATCAACACTAAAGTAAGCTATCCCTAGCCCATCATGCTCAATCATTGATCCATTCATGAAACACACTCGCATATTAGCTACACCCAATGCTCAAGTACGATCATAGTGCCCCCTAGTTGGTGCTTTATAAGAGAAGATGGAGACTCAAATTAAAAATAAAAATTACATAAAGTAAAAAAGAAAGGCCCTTCGCATAGGGAAGTAGGGATTTGTAGAGGTGCTAGAGCTCAAATCGAAAATGGAGAGGTAAAAACATTTTGAGTGGCATACTTTTTCCACCAACGAAAACGACTTAGAGCTTCCAACACTTTACATGCTAGATATATCATAGACGGTTCCCAAAAAAATGTTTATTCCTTTTTCCACCATTCTTTCACTTTCCATGGCTAACCGTATCCACGGGTGCCCTCCATACCAACACTTCCTGAGGAATTTATTATTTGACAACATAAAGTAGATTCATTTTTCCTTTTGGGACTGGTCATCCCTAATACCTTTGCCTTACTCTCGTGCAATGACAAGTGAATAAACACTCATCGTGAGAATAACACATCTAGCATGGAAAATATTGGCCACCCCTCACCGCCTCGTGAGTGGTAGGAGCACACAAAAGAGAAATTTATTTTGAAAATTTGAGACGCCACATACAAATTTGCTTAGAACGGCAAAAGAATAAGACATATAGGTATGTATAGTGGACCCATGTGACAAAACTTGTTTAGAGGATTTTGGATGCACAAGTAGTGATCATACTTAGTGCAAAATGAAGGCTAGCAAAAGATTGGGAAGGTACCAACTAAGAAACGAATAATCTCATAAGTGAGCATTAAGCGTAATTAACACCGAATAATGCACCACAAGTAGGATGTAATTTCATTGCATAACTATTGACTTTCGTGCTTGCATAGGGAATCACAAGCCTTAACCCCAATATTCTTACTAAAGCATAATCACTCATCAACATGACTCACATGTCACGTCATCATATCTCTTAACTATTACAAGGAATCAAGTTTATTTTGTCCAATGATCTTCATGAAAGTTTTTAGTATATCCTTCCTGGATATCTATCACTTTGGGACTCATTTTCATGTGTTGCTTTTGATAAGCTCAAACAAATGTAAGTGAAGATCATGAGCATGATATTTATTTTTCTCAAATTAATTTAAGTGAAGCAAGAGAGAATTTCTTCAAAAGTACTAAAGCACACTGTGCTAAAAAAGGTATAAGTGAAGCACTAAAGCAATTCCATAGAAAAGAGCTTCATTGACGGGATGTGAATGTCGCTTACTTAGCCTCCCTGTCAACTATTTGAGGACTTTATTTAAAAAAATGTTCAGATATAAGTACTTTATTAAAACAGCAAGCAAACCAAAATAAAATGACAATCCAAGGATAACACACATCATGTGAACAAGCAAAACTTAGGCTCAACCGATACTAACTGGTAATTGTTGAAGAAGAAAGGTGGGATGACTATTGGGGCATCCCGAAGCTTGGATGATTGAGACTTCTTGAAATATTATCTTGGGGTGCCTTGGGCATTCCCAAGCTTGAGCTTTTGTGTTTCCTTAATTCTTCTCATATCACGGTTTTCCTAAATCTCAAAAGCTTCATCCACACAAAACTCAACAAGAACTCGTGAGATAAGTTAGTATGAACCCATGCAAAAACCTTATCATTCTCTACTGTAGAAAATCACTAAAATTGTTATTCAACATTGCACACTAAATGCCTCTGCATATTCAATACTCCTATCCTCAAATAGAATCATGAAACAAGCAAACATATTCAAACATAACAGCAATCTGCCAAAACAGCACAGTCTGTAAAGAATGTAAGAGTATTAATACTTCTTAAACTCCAAAAATTATTAAATTTTTACCAGACAGTAGAAAATTTATCAGAGCTTATTTGGCAAAAAACAACATTTTATCACATTATGGCTTTTCTAGGGAATTTTTGCAACATCGATAAAATTTCTGTTTTGAAAGAGCAACATGTAAACTTGCAAAATAAGCATAGTAAAGGCTATACATGCCACTTTTATTAAAATAAAAGATGCTAAAAATTATTCTAAATGACATAAAGAAATTATAAATAAAATAAAATGACACCCAACCAAAACTCATATCATGTGACGAACGAAAACATAGCTGCAAGTGAGGTTACCGATAATGTTGGAGACGAAAGGGCGGATGCCTTCCAGGGCATCACCAAGCTTACTTTCTTGGATCTTACTTGAATATTACCTTAGGGTTAGTATGATAAAGATCAAACCAAAACTTGAAAACTTCAATCACACAAAACTTAATAGAACTTCATGCGATAGGTTAGTATGATAAAGTGCAAACCATTTCACTTTTGGTACTGTCAAAGACAAGATTCATAATTGTTCTCATACTATGCATACTGTAGTTATCATTTCCACAATTTATATTGAGAAATATAAGCCATGGAAACTAGAAAACAAGCAGACTATGCATTGAAAACAGAATCTGTCAAAAATAGAACAGTCTGTAGTAATTTGTACTCCAACCATACTTCTGCTACTCCAAAAATCCTTAAAAATATAAAAACCTTGGAAATTTATCTGTTAATCGTCTGCAAAAGGAATCAGCATTTTATCGCGTTTGTGTTGAAAATTAGATTTGTTTTTGTGAGCACAAAAGTTTCTGTTTTTCAGCAAGATCAAATCAACTATCACTGTAAGCCATCCCAAAGGTCTTACTTGGCACTTTTTTGAAACGAAAGCAATAAAACATTATTACTACCATATCCTAATCATGTGAACATGCAAAAACAGTAGGTAAAAGTGTTAGGTTGTCACCCAACAAGCGCTTTTCTTTAATTCCTTTTAGCTAGGCATTATGATTTCAATGATGCTCGCATACAAGATAAGAATTGAAACATAAAGAGAGCATCATGAAGCACATGGAAAACAAATTTAAGTTTAACCCACTTCCTATGCATAGGGATTTTTGATCAAACAATTTATGGGAACAAGATCAACTAGCATAGGAAGGCAAAACAAGCACAACTTCAAGATTTTCAACACATAGAGAGGAAACTTGATATTATTGCAATTCCTACAACCATAAGTTCCCCCCCCATTATAATTTTCAGTAGCATCATGAAGAAATTCAACAATATAACCATCACATTAAGCATTGTTTTCATGACACAAAAGCACAGAAAACTTATTACTCTCCACATAAGAAAATTTCTTCTCATCAATAGTAGTGGGAGCAAACTCAAAAAAATAACTGTCATGGGATTGAAAATTAAAATCATGATGACAAGTTTCATGGTTATCATTATTCTTTATAGCATACATGTCATCACCATAATCATCATAGATAGCAACTTTGTTGTCATAGTCAATTGGAACCTCTTCCAAAATAGTGGATTCAACATTAAATAAAGACATGACCTCTCCAAATCCACTTTCATCAATATAATCATCATAATAGGAGGCATGCTTTCATCATAATAATTTTTCTTATCAAAACTTGCGGGACAAAAAATATCATCTTCATCAAATATAGAATCCCCAAGGTTCTAGCTTTGCATATCATTAGCATCATGGATATTCAAAGAATTCATACTAACAATATTGCAATCATGGTCATCATTTATACCAAACATTCTATTGAATTCTTCTTCTATCAATTGAGCACAATTTCCCTTTCCATCATTTTTCGGAAATACATTATAAAGATGAATAATATGATACAACCTCAATTCCATTTTTTGTAGTTTTGTTTTATAAACCAAACTAGTGATAAAACAAGAAACTAAAAGATTCAATAGAAAGATCTAAAGATAAACCTTTATGCACTCACCTTCCCGGCAAAGGCGCTAGAAAAGAGCTTGATGTCTACTATGCAACTTTATTATTATAGACTCATGTTGGGCCTACAAGCGCAGAGTTTTGTAGGAAAGTAGAAATTTTCCCTCAAGTGGATGACCTAAGGATTATCAATCCGTGGGAGGTGTAGGATGAATATGGTCTCTCTCAAACAACACTGCAACCAAATACAAGAAATCTCTTGTGTCCCCAACACACCCAATACAATGGCAAATTGTATAGGTGCACTAGTTCGGCGAAGAGATGGTGATCAAAGTGTAATATGGATGGTAGAAATATCTTTTTATAATATGAATAAATAAAGACATCAAGGTAGCAAATAGTAAACATGCACAAAAACGGTATTGCAATGCTTGAAAATGAGGCCTACACTAGTGCGCGCCGGTCCTAAAGAAACAGTTTTTAACCCCTTTCCGCGATGACATTTGGAACTATCGCCAAGTGTGTGTGGGCGATACGGGCTCCTTCCCACACGACGCAGAAACCGTCGGGGATATGGAGTAGTGATCCAAAGGACTTCCAAAATGTAATCGTGTGCGATGCAGCACACACTAAATTCATTCGCACGTGTGGTATAGGTGATTAAGCATTTCCAATGACGCACTGAAACCGTATGGTCTGTCGTAACGAACCGTTTGGGAAACAGTATGTAAGGCACACATGTCAACATATGAACTGTGTGCGATTTGTGCCCCATCGCACACGAGTTTTCTGCGTAACCCGTCTGCCATGCTAGACTACATCGAACACGTTTTCCAAGAATTACTGTCTGCTTTAATTTTCTATCACAAATGGTTCAGGAGCCCCTTCGCACGCATTCAAGTGCTGCAGACCGTTTGTGATTTGTTAGGTATCACCGACGGTTGCCGCAAGAGTGACGTGTGCTTTTCATTTGGGTTCCCACACATTTCTTGAAAAAATTATGACTGGGATTGTATTTTGCATTGGGCAAGGTTTACTCCTAGTTCTCGTGTGCAATAACGCGATATCACAAATTGTTCCGGAGAACCTATGCACACGTAGTAGCGCTGCAAATCGTTTGCGATCTGCTATGTATCACCGACGGTTCTGCTACGATTGACGTATGCTTTCCGATGTGGATCACACACAGTCATTTAGTTGAACCGTGTGCGGAGCAATTGCCAGGTAAAAACAAAAATATCCCACTTTGAATCGGCACGCAAATTGCAAATTCGCCACAATATTCAATTGAACAAATAAACAAAAATATCCCATTTTGAATCCGCATGAAAAAAGCAAATTAGCCACAATATTCAATTGAACAAATAGTGTCCATAGGAAGAACATTCATCAGATTTCGCAACAATTGCTATTGAACATATGGTAGCTAAATTCCAATGATTTGTCCACACATATGTCCATTACAGAATTAATCATAGTGTATGAAATACGAAGACCTCATCAGATGGAAAATAATGGATCCATGCGTTATATGTTTCATGAGAAGGCATGATGAAATCTTCATTATCACTAGTGGGATTGATGTAGTGATCGAGGAAGAAGTCGCTGATAAATCTCCGAACCATCAACAATTCACCAGCCGGGAGCGTTTCAGGGGTCCTCGATTTTAAGATGAGCTACAGTATTTTTAAGATCAGAATGTGCCATATGAGTGGAGTAGAAGATATTAATAAAGATAGACTTACTGGTACTAATTTGCGAGGATCGTCACAAATAATATTACTTCTACTTCTTCATCATCCATGGCGTTAGAAAAAATATTACTCCCCGATTCGAACAAGCTCCTGTTAATTTGGTTCTGGGCGATGAGTGCTTCAAGTAAGAGGCAATCGTTCTCTTTCCTCTTCACTCGCCCACTGCCCTTCCTCGTGGTCGTTGTTGTAGCCTTTTTTGGCACTTCCTTCTTGGTACTTGAAGCATTTCTGGCAGAAGGTCTGGTTGCCTGTAAGGTAGACAATCGAGCAAACGGCGAAGCTTGGACGGACTTCTTAGCAGACGATTTATCTATGCCAGACCGTTGAGCTGGCGGTGCTGCTGTGATGGACTGCTGGGCTGTAGGAGCAGATGCATCGAACTGCTGACCATGCATTGAAGCTATATCAGGTTTCTGCGCACGTGGTGCCAACTTGTCAGTGTGCTGCGAAGGTCGTGCCAACGCGTTGGTTTGCTGAGCAGGAAGTGCTAACCGACAGACTGATGAGCAGTCGGTTCTAGACCTACAGACTGCTTAGCAGACGATTCTGAAGCAACAGACTGCTTAGCAGTCTATTCCACCAGGTTGGTCTGCTGAGTATGTGCTGCAGCTGGGTCTCCCCCCCTGCTTTAGCGGCCGACATCTGAACCAGTGGTGCGTCATCAGCAGTTTCTAGGCCTTGCCACTGGCTGCTTTGGGGCAGAGGATGACATGGCATGTACGCTAGAAAGTCATGCTGGCTGATTGGGGGTATGCGGGGATTGGGTCCTTGCCTTCACTCAAGTACTTCTTGTACAACACATGCTTCCAATTTCTCCAAGAATCCCTAGCCTTCTTCAGTGGAGCGTGTTCCACCTGCATTCTCCATTGCTTTGGAACGTTGATGTCACATCTTTAGCTCAACCCCTGTTGTCTTTGCTTGATCATCATCTCATCATGTTTAAAATTCAAATGAATTTGAATTGGGGATGTTCAAACCCGAGCACCAGAAAGAATTGAAATAGATTCAAATAAAATCTTTCTCAAAGAACCCAAAAATGCCCTTTGAAAATGTTCATGATTTCTGGTTAAGGTGGAAACCTTTGCCAAAAATGATGAATATATTTTTAGGTCATTTCTGGATTTTTGATTTAACACTAAAGTATTTGAATTGGAGCCATTTAAATTCTATATATATTTTAGATGCTCCAAAAATGTTGGAAATTGTTAAGGGTCACTAGAATAATTCAGGAAGCACCCATAATTATTTACAGGATTTTATGAAATGGTTTAGTATTTATTTTTAAACCAGAACAGAAAAATAGAAAATAGACAAAGAAAACAGAAATGATTAGAGAGACAGAGAAAGAGAGAGAGAGAAAAGCCAACCTGGGCCAATTACTCGCCTGGCACTATGCCGGCCCAGGCGACTGGCCTAGGGGCCACTCATCTCCCTCCTCCCGTCAGTCGGACAGGGTCAGTGCCCGGGGTGCGCGCGTGTTCGGCGCGGCACGCATCAGCCTACCTAGCCTCCCCTAGCCAGCACGATGCCACCGCTCACCTCCCCGCTGCCGTCCGGATACGTCCGACCCCCCGCACTTCCCCTTGGCTCTCTCTCTCTTCCTCTCCTGCTAATGCCGATTCCATGTAAGCCACCGCCGGCGTAGTCGACGCCACCGCCACTGCCTCGCCATGCCGTTCAGTCCAACGGCTACGCCTCGACGCCCTCCCCCTCTCCATCAAGCTACATGTCGCGAGGCGCCTTGCTTCGCCGTCACCACCTCCATCTTCAAGCTTCGGTCGCTAGAGATCGCCATCGCCGTCCTACCCGCATGAGATCTCCCCCGAGCTACCTGACGCCTCCGATGGAACCGCTGTGAGCCCCGCCGTTGTTTCCCCTCTCCGTTTTGTCATTCGCACGCCGAAGCCACACTAACCACCAGACCCGAGCGGTCGCGCCACCGTGGATCTTAACTGTCTTGGCCAGAGCCACTGCAGCTCGTAACCGCGCACGTCACCTTGCTCCTGGTGACGCCAGGAGGCCGTAGAGCCCCTCATCTCGCTCTCCCGTGCCTCGGAGCGCCAAACCCACACGCCACCGAACTCCAGCCGCCGCCCTGAGCTCTGCTCCAGCATGCTCCGACCACCCCACGGCCTCCCGCATGTTCCAGTGGATGCGCCCGAGCCTAGGCGTCGTGTAGGTGGTCTCCACCGCACGATTGGTCGCTGAAGGGCGATATCCGAGCTCCTCCGCCACGGCTGTCGTCACCGGCGGCTAACCGCCGATCATATTGACCGAGTTTGACCCCTAACAGACTCGTATGAGACAATGACATGTGGAGCCCGGCCCTGCTAATTTGTAGTTTAGGGCTAGTGTTAGTGTTAACTAACATTGTTAACTAACTGTGTCACTGACGTGTGGACCCCACACGTCAGGTTCGACCTGGTCAGCGCTGTTGACTTGCTAACGCAAGCATGATGCAGTGCTGACGCAATAAATGATTTTTTGGATTATTTCTATTCTGGAAATTTGATACAATTAGCAAAATTTCAAAAATTCATATAAAATCAACCGTCACTCCAAATGAAAGAAATTATATATGAAAAATTCTCAAGAAAATCCAATGAATCTGTTGATGGCATTTCCATGCATGTTTGAACAACTTTACCTACTAATCAGGTTAAATCAGATAAGTGGCATTTCAGATGCTTCTTTTGAAGTTTGAATTTGAATCTTTGATTCAAATGAACTTCAACTAATATGGTAGCAATTTGCATTAGCTCAAATCACAACATATTGCCATGTCACATTCATGCATCATATTGTTGCATTGCATTGATTGTGTTCTTTCTCCATTTGTCGGTATTTGTCCCATCTCAGTAGACATTGTTTCGAAGAGGTGATCGATGACACTGATGAAGACCCAATGTTATCTTCAGAATTGCCAAGCAAGCAAAACCCCCTTGTTCATTCCGATACAATCCCACTCTCTTGCTCCTGCTCTCCTTTACTACATTAGGACAACAACGATTCAACGGTTACATGTTCCGGTAGTTGAACCCCTTTCCTCTGCATGACCTGTCATTGCCATAGTAAATAGAGGAAACACACTAGCATGAGTAGGAGTTGTTTTACCCTTGATGTGCCTACTCATTCATGCTTGTTTGTTATGCCTGCTACTGCTTAGAGTTGAGTCAGGTCTTATTCATCGGGGATGAATTGGAATGGTGATGAACATGTCAAACTGTGTGTGAGCTAAGTGTGTGAACACGATTTGGTAAAGGTAGCGGTGATTGGCCATGTAGGAGTACATGGTGGGTTGTCTCGTTGAAACCGTGCTCAGGAACTGAGTTCTGTGTTTGTGATCCATGAACAGCTACTACCACATGTTGGGCCCGAAACCAATGGACCCTCTCGACTTATTAACCGCCCATGTCCTATGTCCGGGAGTTGCAAGTAGTTTCTGGTGTTTGTAGTATGTTGGGGGCTGTGCGCAGCGCTGACACAAGGGGTGGCCTGTGATGCGGTAGGCACGTGGCACGATATACCGGGCGCTCGTTTGGTGTCTCGGGAAACCTACACACATCGTTCGGGGCCGTATGTGGAAACCTCGGTCGGACTCCCTGCGGATGGAACCTGAATAGGCGATAAACCTGGACTAGGGACTTGTGTGGTTAGTCAGGTCGTGACCAACACCCTCGTTGGGCTTCCGCTTGAAGGTTGCCGACTACATGTCGTGTAAACGGCGATAAGTGGTCAGAGCGTGTGTGAAGAAGTACACCCCTGTAGGGTTAACATCATCTATTTGAATAGTCGCGTCCGTGGTAAAGGACCTCTGGGTTGCTTGTGCAATTCATAGACAAGTGAAAGTAGATACTCTAAAATGCGCAAGATAAGCGTGAGTGCTATGGATGGTGTTCTGGTTGGGAGACGGGAGCGGATCCATAGTGGTGTATTGATTGGTGAATATGTGGAATCGTATGCGCCACCCCAAAAGAGTTACTTGCAGTCGTAGTTCAGGATAGCCACCGAGTCAAAGCTGGCTTGCTTGAGTTAAACTCCACCACCCCCTTTGTTGATACGGATGCATATGTAGCTAGTTCTGATGTAAGTCTTGCTGGGTACATTTGTACTCACATTTACTTAATTTATGTTTTTGCAGAGAGACTTCAGTCTCACTAGTAGTTTCGCGTGGACTCCGACGTTTAGCTTGTTACCTCAGCTTTGATCTTATGCCCTCGGCAGGGTCTTGTAGATAGTCAGGCTTCTCAGCCTTTTTCATTTGTAGTTGTCTGTACTCAGATAAGTTAAGCTTCCACATGTGCTTATTGCTTGTATGACTTGAATGTTGGGTCATCAGACCCATGGTTGTAATATCTGGGTCCTCGGAGCTTAATGAATAAATACTTTGAGTCGTAGAGTTTTGTTGTGATGCCATGTTGTATTTGCACATATCGAGCATATTATGTGTATGTTATTGAAATGCTTGGTATGTGTGGGATCCAACAACCTAGTTGTTTATTCTTGGTAGCCTCTCCTAACGGGAAATGTATCCTAATGCTTCCACTGAGCCATGGTAGCTTGCTACTGCTCTGGAACACTTAGGGTGGCCGGGATGTGTCCTTCTTCGTTCCCGTGTATGTCCCTTCGGGGAATTGTCACACGTTGTTTCTTTAAGTCATTGTAGCTTGCTATGACTTGGGTTCATATGTTGATGACCGACACATTCGTTACTGGGTCATGTATGCCTTTCCCTATAAGTTAGTGCCACTTTGGGTTTATGACTAGTCATGTCGGCCCGGGTTCTCTATCATATGGATGCTAGCGAATTATCATATATGTGAGGCAAAAGGCACAAACGGTCCCGGGCCAGGTAAGGTGGCACCCGTGGGAATACCATGCGTGAGGCCGCAAAGTGATATGATGTGTTACATGCTAGGTCAGTGTGACTTAGGATCGGGGTCCTGACAGTGTTGGTATCAGAGCCTGACTGCCTGTAGGATTACCAAGCCAACCTGGTCGAAGTTGAGTGGATGGGAATGTAAGGCTCTTTTTACTCCTTTAACTTATGCCCTTCTGATCTAAGTCACCCTCTTCTTTTCTATGGGGTTTAAGAACTAGGCTTCTCATCTTTCTATCAGGATCACGTGTTACTAATCTGTAGACTTACAGGATTGTTGGTTTCAAGCCCCAGTTTAGTTCCTACTACTTTCGTGTGTAGTTAGTTGACCTCAGAACCTTTATATTTTGATGTTAAGTGGTCATGCCACCAATTTTCAGGATGTCTCAAATATTTTTATGCATTTATAGCCATTATGTTGTTCGAGTCATCCCAGGATTCTAAATTGTCTGATGCATTTGCAAATCCCTTCTTCCTGTTCCTGATGATCCTTTTGGTCTAGATTAACCACACTAATTGCTGAGTTGGGGTACTTCATTACCTTGACATATATGTTGGAGCTAGTATTATGACCCTAGGCATCCTAGAGAACCACCCACTAATCTAGCCATGTTTTGTGTTCCTAGTGTGATGATTCTGGCCATTATTCTTGAAAGCACCTCGTGATGTTATTTATCTAGTAGGTATTCTATTCCTGGGTTCTTGAACCCGAGATTCACTATACTCATTCATGTGACACTGTTTGCGATAGTCCCCGAGGTCCGTGGTACTTTCCTCTTCCAAATACCATTAACTACTTATGGAAGAAGTTCCTCGTTGAACCGAAAGATCACAACCAGAGTGCTCTTGATGAGTTCTCGATTCTATGTTGCAACTCTGCCAGTTCTACCTTTCTGCATGGGTTATCCGGAAGAAATATGTTGAACTCGTTTGACATGCTAATCTATGCACCCACAACTCAGAAAATCATATGTTCCTTTGAGTTGTCCCTCTTTAGTTGTTTTCTGACCCTCGTCTATCAATTGATAGTCAAGAGTATGTGTGCATTCATGTTCATCGATGCCTTTTTACTCTTGTGGTCTCTCAAACCGTTCTATACCAGAATGACTAAGAGAAACAAACTCCAGTACCTCATCCATATCTAGGATTGGGTCAAAGAAGTTGTATCCCACAAATCAAAATGTCAATCCAGCTTTTGATATGTTCTACCCTGGAGTATTACCCCCTTTATGTCAGGATTTTCTTGAGGATTGCACCACCTCTTATGAATTCTTGACGCAGTGATACTCCTCGTCAGCATCATTCATTCCTCGGTCTTCGTGTTGTTGCAACGGGAATGCCGAGAAGTGAACTATGATGTGTGAATTCAATACTCCTAGCAACCGTGTTGCTTGGTAGTTAAAGGAGAATAATTTCATTCTTAGCGTTTTGGTTATTGAATCATCATTCTAAAATAGATTGTGCTACCTAGCCCATTTTCCTGGTGCACTACTCAATCAATGAGTTTGGATTATGTCAATCCCTCGCTATTTTGATCACATCATCTTGCTGTGAAAAGCAAGATTGTTCTCGAGCTTAGAGACATATCGGTGGTTCATGATTTTCCAGATATCTTCACGGAAGTATCACCAGGTCATCCCCCGACCGATATGTTGAGTTCGTGATCAAGTTGGGTTTACAATAAACCACTCTTTCTCCAAGAATCTGTGTTGGATACCCCTTAGATAGTTGGTTAAGCCAAACAACAACTTGGAGAGTTGGAAGATAAAAGATTGTCTGACTTAGTTCATTTTAAGCGATATCTTTTTGTGTGTGTGTTGAAGAAAGATGATATATTCATCGATTGGTCCTCGTGATCACTTATTGGATCTATTGTCTTGTCCAAACTTTGATTTGAGTGTGGGCTATCCTCAAATCAAATCAGAACGAACGTTGTTCGTAATGTTGTCTTACTCGTGGTTGATCCCTCGAGCATACACCATTACATCCTTTGTCTGACCAATGCTATGTCCTTGTTGACCTAATTATGGAGTTCCATTTATATGGTCATCCTGATGACCTGTTGTTGATCCCATCAGGAACATTTTTATCTCCTCCATGATTCATGTTGAACATTAAGCTAGTGTTGAAAACTTTTGAATGCATTTCTTCATGCTAGCTCATGAAGCATATGTTTGGATGGAAGAAGTGACTTCCTCTAATTCATATGCATTTGATGCAAGTTTACGCCATGAATTCAAAAAATCTTGTTTTTGCTTCCTCTGGAATTGTCCTGAGTTAGTCACGCATGTGAGAAGTACTCTATGGTTTGATAGGTTGGCCACCTCCATTCTATATGTGTTCCTAGCACACCAAGCCACTGATTGATTTGTTCCAGGAGAAGAAGTTCCTTCTTAAGAGCATGCCTTATGTAAGGACTTCGATATCCTTGATGATGGTTCCCAACCTGAACTCGGTAGTGTTTTATCATAAGACTACTACGTGGTCATGCTTGTGTGGGACAGCGTGCTCACATGTGGGTAGCAGAACCCACTCATGTTTTGGAGCTTGCTATCATAGTTCATTTTTTGAGAATCTCGTAACGTCATCTCGTCAGTTTGTGTTGCAAACTTTCTTTTCCAGAAATGACGTCTGAAATATCCCGTTACCAACCAGATCTGAATCTCAGGCAGATATGATGGTTGGAACATTCCCATCATTTGCATTCAGGATCATCTTCAAAAGTGTTCCTACCATGGGTCCCATCTATTTTTCGATGATGAGCAAAAATCATCCATTGCGAGTGTCTTAAACAAGGTAGTCCACATCATCCATTCTAGTCTGAGTATGCCATCCTTTCGAACTTCTTCAAACGATCGATTGCGAATTTCCCTAGTCTGGTATAAAGAGTTTCAACGATCTTGTATCAAAAGTAATTCTTTTTGCCACTTCAGGTAATAATTCAACGAGTCACCTCCTTCGAGGTGCCCTGTTATGGAGTCACGACGATTATCTCCTCGCTACTTTGAAAAACCATGCATCATCTTACTTAAGCATGGAATTGTTGCTTACCAATGAACCTCCGTCATCTACTTCTTTCGTTGCTCATGGTGTGTGTTTTGTGTACCAACTCAAGAGGTGTTCTTACATGTCACTCCGTGAGTTGATCTTGAGTGTTCGATCTTCGAGGAGATCGTTTTCTGTAGAGTTTTCTTCTGTAATCATCGTGTTGTATAAAGATCTCGAAAGCAAAGACGTCAAGATCAATTTGAAGCAATGAATCAACATCTTGAGAAGGGCAAGTGGATCATGAATATTGTGATAGTTTTGTGACCAACCTTTCCCCTTACCTCACATCTTGAATCTCGGGACGAGATTCTTGTTTAGTGGGGGTGAGTTCTCACAGCCTTAGCTCAACCCTTGTTGTCTTTGCTTGATCATCATGTCATCATGTTTAAAATTCAAATGAATTTGAATTGGGGATGTTTAAACCCTAGCACCAGAAAGATTTGAAATAGGTTCAAATAAATAGGCTCAAAGAACCCAAAAATGCCCTTTGAAAATGTTCATGATTTCTGGTTAAGGTGGAAACCTCTGCCAAAAATGATGAATATATTTTTAGGTCATTTCTGGATTTTTTATTTAACACAAAAGTATTTGAATTGGAGCCATTTAAATGCTATATATATTTTAGATGCTCCAAAAATGTTGGAAATTGTTAAGGGTCAGTGGAATAATTCAGGAAGCACCCATAATTATTTCCAGGATTTTATGAAATGGTTTAGTATTTATTTTTAAACCAGAATAGAAAAACAGAAAATAGAAATACAAAGAGAAAAAAATAGAAAGAGAGAGAGAGAGAAAAGCCAACCTGAGCCACTTACTGGCCTGACACTCTGCCGGCCCAGCCGACTGGCCCAGTGCCAGTCGTCTCCCTCCTCCCGCCAGTCGGATGGGGCGCGTGCCCGGCGCACGCAAGTGTTCGGCGCGGCACGCAGCAGCCTGGCTGGCCTCCCCTAGCCAGCACGATGCCACCGCTCACCTCCCCGCTGCCGTTCGTTTCCGTCCAACTCCCCTCTCTTCCCCCTGGCTCTCTCCCTCGTCCTCTCCTACTATGGCCTACGCGCCTGTAAGCCGCCGCCGCCGTTGTCGACGCCACCGCCACTGCCTCGCCCTGTCGTTCAGTCCAACGGCTACGCCTCGACTCCCTCGCCCTCTCCATCGAGCTACACATTGTCGGGCGCCTTGCTTTGCTGTCACCACCTCCATCTTCAAGCTTCAGTCCCCCGAGATTGCCGTCGCTGTCCTACCCACATCAGACCTCCCTCGAGCTCGCTGATGCCTCCGATGGAACCGCTGTGAGCCCCGCCGTTGTTTCCCCTCACTGTTTCATCGTTTGCGTGCCGAAGCCGCACTAACCACCAGACCCGAGCAGTCGCGTCACCGTGGATCCTCACCGTCGTGCCCAGAGCCACCGCAACTCGCAACCGTGCACGTCACCTTGCTCCTGGTGATTCCAGGAGGCCGTAGAGCCCCTCATCTCGCTCTCCCGTGCCCCGCACCGCCAAACTTGCACTCCACCGAACTCCGGCCGCCGCCGCGAGCCCTGCTTCGGCGAGCTCCGACCACCCCACGGAATCCCGAGTGTTCCACTGGATGCGCACAAGCCTGGGCATCGCGTAGGTGGTCTCCGCCGCGCGATTGGTCGCCGGGGACGATTTCCGAGCCCCTCCGCTAAGGTTGTCGTCGCTGGCGGCTAACCGCCGGTCATATTGACCGGGTTTAACCCCTAACAGACTCATATGAGTCAATGACATGTGGGGCCCGACCCTGCTAATTGAAGGAAATATGCCCTAGAGGCAATAATAATGTTATTATTTTATTTCCTTATATCATGATAAATGTTTATTATTCATGCTATAATTGTATTATCTGGAAACATAATACTTGTGTGAATACATAGACAAACTAAACGTCACTAGTATGCCTCTACTTGACTAGCTCGTTAATCAAAGATGGTTATGTTTCCTAACCATAGACATGTGTTGTCATTTGATTAACGGGATCACATTATTAGGAGAATGATGTGATTGACATGACCCATTCCATTAGCTTAGCACCCGATCATTTAGTATGTTGCTATTGCTTTCTTCATGACTTATACATGTTCCTATGACTATGAGATTATGCAACTCCCGTTTGCCGGAGGAACACTTTGTGTGCTACCAAACGTCACAATGTAACTGGGTGATTATAAAGGAGCTCTACAGGTGTCTCCAAAGGTAAATGTTGGGTTGGCGTATTTCGAGATTAGGATTTGTCACTCCGATTGTCGGAGAGGTATCTCTGGGCCCTCTCGGTAATGCACATCACATAAGCCTTGCAAGCATTGCAACTAATGAGTTAGTTGCGGGATGATGTATTACGAAACGAGTAAAGGGACTTGCCGGTAACGAGATTGAACTAGGTATTGAGATACCGATGATCGAATCTCGGGCAAGTAACATACCGATGACAAAGGGAACTTTGTACGTTGTTATGCGGTCTGACCGATAAAGATCTTTGTAGAGTATGTGGGAGCCAATATGAGTATCCAGGTTCCGCTATTGGTTATTGACCAGAGACATGTCTCGGTCATGTCTACATTGTTCTCGAACCCATAGGGTCCGCACGCTTAATGTTTCGATGATAGTTATATTATGAGTTTATGAGTTTTGATGTACCAAAGTTAGTTCGGAGTCCCGGATGTGATCACGGACATGACGAGGAGTCTCGAAATGGTCGAGACATAGAGATTGATATATTGGACGGCTATATTCGGACACCGGAAGTGTTCCGGGTGATTTCGGAGAAAACCGGTGTGCCGGAGGGTTACTGGAACCCCTCGGGGGAAGTAATGGGCCTTATGGGCCCTAGTGGAGAGAGAGGGGCGGCCAGGGTGGGCCGCGCGCCCCCTCCCCCTCTGGTCCGAATTGGACTAGGAGAGGGGGGGCAGCGCCCCCCTTTTCTTCTCCCTCTCCCCCTTCCTTTCCCCTCCTAGTAGGAGTAGGAAAGAGGGGAGTCCTACTCCTACTAGGAGGAGGACTCCTCCTCCTTGGCGTGCCCTAGGACCGGCCGGCCTCCCCCCTTGCTCCTTTATATACAGGGGCAGGGGGCACCCCTAGACACACAAGTTGATCCTCATGATCGTTTTCTTAGCCGTGTGCGGTGCCCCCTTCCACCATACTCCTCGATAATATTGTAGCGGTGCTTAGGCGAAGCCCTGCGACGGTGGAACATCCAGATCATCACCACGCCGTCGTGCTGACGGAACTCTTCCCCGACACTTTGCTGGATCGGATTTCTGGGATCGTCATCGAGCTGAAGGTGTGCTAAAACTCGGAGGTGCCGTAGTTTCGGTGCTTGATCGGTCGGGCCGTGAAGACGTACGACTACATCAACCGCGTTGTCATAACGCTTCCGCTATCGGTCTACGAGGGTACGTAGATCACAATGTCCCCTCTCGTTGCTATGCATCACCATGTCCTTGCGTGTGCGTAGGATTTTTTTTGAAATTACTACGTTCCCCAACAGTGGCATCCGAGCCTAGGTTTTATGCGTTGATGTTATGCACGAGTAGAGCACAAGTGAGTTGTGGGCGCTATAAGTCATACTTCTTACCAGCATGTCATACTTTGGTTCGGCGGTATTGTCGGATGAAGCGGCCCGGACCGACATTACGCGTACGCTTACGCGAGACTGGTTCTACCGACGTGCTTTGCATACAGGTGGCTGGCGGGTGTTAGTTTCTCCAACTTTAGCAGCCCGGTCCTTGCGAAGGTTAAAACAGCACCAACTTGACAAACTATCATTGTGGTTTTGATGCGTAGGTAAGAACGGTTCTTGCTAAGCCCGTAGCAGCCACGTAAAACTTGCAACAACAAAGTAGAGGACGTCTAACTTGTTTTTGCAGGGCATGTTGTGATGTGATATGGTCAAGACATGATGCTAAATTTTATTGTATGAGATGATCATGTTTTTTAACTGAGTTATTGGCAACTGGCAGGAGCCATATGGTTGTCGCTTTATTGTATGCAATGCAATTGCGCTGTAATGCTTTACTTTATCACTAAGCGGTAGCGATAGTCGTGGAAGCATAATATTGGCGAGACAACAACGATGCTACGATGATGATCAAGGTGTCGCGCCGGTGACGATGGTGATCATGACGGTCCTTCGAAGATGGAGATCACAAGCACAAGTTGATGATGGCCATATCATATCACTTATATTGATTGCATGTGATGTTTATCTTTTATGCATCTTATCTTGCTTTGATTGACGGTAGCATTTTAAGATGATCTCTCACTAATTATCAAGAAGTGTTCTCCCTGAGTATGCACCATTGCGAAAGTTCTTCGTGCTGAGACACCACGTGATGATCAGGTGTGATAGGCTCTACGTTCAAATACAATGGGTGCAAAACAGTTGCACACGCGGAATACTCAGGTTATACTTGACGAGCCAAGCATATACAGATATGGCCTCAGAACACGGAGACCGAAAGGTCAAGCCTGAATCATATAGTAGATATGATCAACATAGTGATGTTCACCAATGAAACTACTCCATCTCTCGTGATGATCGGACATGGTTTAGTTGATTTGGATCACGTGATCACTTAGAGGATTAGAGGGATGTTTATCTAAGTGGGAGTTCTTTAGTAATATGATTAATTGAACTTAAATTTATCATGAACTTAGTACCTGATAGTATCTTGCTTGTTTATGTTTGATTGTAGATAGATGGCCCATGCTGTTGTTCCGTTGAATTTTAATGCGTTCCTTGAGAAAGCAAAGTTGAAAGATGATGGTAGCAATTACAGGGACTAGGTCCGTAACTTGAGGATTATCCTCATTGCTGCACAGAAGAATTACCTCCTGGAAGCACCGCTGGGTGCCAGGCCTGCTGCTGGAGCCACACCAGATGTTATGAACGTCTGGCAGAGCAAAGCTGATGACTACTCGATAGTTCAGTGTGCCATGCTTTACGGCTAAGAATCGGGACTTCAACGACGTTTTGAACATCATGGAGCATATGAGATGTTCCAAGAGTTGAAGTTAATATTTCAAGCAAATGCCCGGATTGAGAGATATGATGTCTCCAATAAGTTCTATAGCTGCAAGATGGAGGAGAACAGTTCTGTCAGTGAGCATATACTCAAAATGTCTGGGTATAATAATCACTTGATTCAATTGGGAGTTAATCTTCCAGATGATTGCATCATTAACGAAATTCTCCAATCACTGCCACCTAGCTACAAGAGCTTCGTGATGAACTATAATATGCAAGAGATGAATAAGACTATTTCCGAGCTCTTCGCAATGCTGAAAGCTGCGGAGGTAGAAATCAAGAAGGAGCATCAAGTGTTGATGGTCAGCAAGACCACTAGTTTCAAGAAAAAGGGCAAAGGGAAGAAGAAGGGGAACTTCAAAAAGAACAGCAAGCAAGTTGCTGCTCAAGAGAAGAAACCCAAATCTGGACCTAAGCCTGAAACTGAGTGCTTCTACTGCAAGCAGACTGGTCAGTGGAAGCGGAACTGCCCCAAGTATTTGGCGGATAAGAAGGATGGCAAGGTGAACAAAGGTATATGCGATATACATGTTATTGATGTGTACCATACCAATGCTCGCAGTAGCACCTGGGTATTTGATACTGGTTCTGTTGCTAACATTTGCAACTCGAAACAGGGACTACGGATTAAGCGAAGATTGGCTAAGGACGAGGTGACGATGCGCGTGGGAAATAGTTCCAAAGTCGATGTGATCGCGGTCGGCACCCTACCTCTACATCTACCTTCGGGATTAGTATTAGACCTAAATAATTGTTATTTGGTGCCAGCGTTGAGCATGAACATTATATCTGGATCTTGTTTGATGCGAGACGGTTATTCATTTAAATCAGAGAATAATGGTTGTTCTATTTATATGAGTAAAATCTTTTATGGTCATGCACCCATGAAGAATGGTCTATTCTTATTAAACCTCGATAGTAGTGACACACATATTCATAATGTTGAAGCCAAAAGATGCAGAGTTGATAATGATAGTGTAACTTATTTGTGGCACTGCCGTTTAGGTCATATCGGTATAGAGCGCATGAAGAAACTCCATACTGATGGACTTTTGGAACCACTTGATTACGAATCAGGTACTTGCGAACCGTGCCTTATGGGTAAGATGACAAAAACACCGTTCTCCGGTACTATTGAAAGAGCAACAGATTTGTTGGAAATCATACATACAGATGTATGTGCTCCGATGAATGTTGAGGCTCGTGGTGGATATCGTTATTTTCTCACCTTCACAGATGACTTAAACAGATATGGGTATATCTACTTAATGAAACATAAGTCTGGAACATTTGAAAAGTTCAAAGAATTTCAGAGTGAAGTTGAAAATCATCGTAACAAGAAAATAAAATTCCTACGATCTGATCGTGGAGGAGAATATTTGAGTTATGAGTTTGGTGTACATTTGAAACAATGCGGAATAGTTTCGCAACTCACGCCACCCGGAACACCACAGCGTAATGGTGTGTCCGAACGTTGTAATCGTACTTTACTTGATATGGTGCGATCTATGATGTCTCTTACTGATTTACCGCTATCGTTTTGGGGTTATGCTCTAGAGACGGCCGCATTCAATAGGGCACCATCAAAATCCGTTGATATGACACCTTATGAACTATGGTTTGGCAAGAAACCAAAGTTGTCATTTCTGAAAGTTTGGGGCTGCGATGCTTATGTGAAAAAGCTTCAACCTGATAAGATCGAACCCAAATCAGGGAAATGTGTCTTCATAGGATATCCAAAGGAAACTATTGGATACACCTTCTATCACAGATCCAAAGGCAAGACTTCTGTTGCTAAATTCGGAAACTTTCTAGAGAAGGAGTTTCTCTCGAAAGAAGTGAGTGGGAGGAAAGTAGAACTTGATGAGGTAACTGTACCTACTCCCTTATTGGAAAGTAGTACATCACAGAAACCAGATTCTGTGACACCTACACCAATTGGCGAGGAAGCTAATGATGATGATCATGAAACTTTGAAACAAGATACTACTAAGCCTCGTAGATCAACCAGAGTAAGATCCGCACCAGAGTGGTACGGTAATCCTGTTCTGGAAGTCATGCTACTAGATCATGATGAACCTACGAACTATGAAGAAGCGATGGTGAGCCCAGATTCCGCAAAATGGCTTGAAGCCATGAAATCTGAGATGGGATCCATGTATGAGAACAAAGTGTGGAATTTGGTTGACTTGCCAAATGATCGGCAAGCAATTGAAAATAAATGGATCTTCAAGAAGAAGACTGACGCTGACGGTAATGTTACTGTCTACAAAGCTTGACTTGTCGCAAAAGGTTTTTGACAAGTTCAAGGGATTGACTATGATGAGACCTTCTCACCCGTAGCGATGCTTAAGTCTGTACGAATCATGTTAGCAATTGCCGCATTTTATGATTATGAATTTGGCAGATGGATGTCAAAACTGCATTCCTGAATGGATTTCTGGAAGAAGAGTTGTATATGATGCAGCCGGAAGGTTTTGTCGATCCAAAGGGAGCTAACAAAGTGTGCAAGCTCCAGCGATCCATTTATGGACTGGTACAAGCCTCTCGGAGTTGGAATAAACGCTTTTGATAGTATGATCAAAGCATTTGGTTTTGTACATACTTTTGGAGAAGCCTGTATTTACAAGAAAGTGAGTGGGAGCTCTGTAGCATTTCTGATATTATATGTAGATGACATATTACTAATTGGAAATGATATAGAATTTCTGGATAGCATAAAGGGATACTTGAATAAGAGTTTTTCAATGAAAGACCTTAGTGAAGCTGCTTACATATTGGGCATTAAGATCTATAGAGATAGATCAAGACACTTAATTGGACTTTCACAAAGCACATACCTTGACAAAGTTTTGAAGAAGTTCAAAATGGATCAAGCAAAGAAAGGATTCTTGCCTGTGTTACAAGGTGCGAAATTGAGTAAGACTCAATTCCCGACCAATACAGAAGATAGAGAGAAAATGAAAGATGTTCCCTATGCTTCAGCCATAGGCTCTATCATGTATGCAATGCTGTGTACCAGACTTGATGTGTGTCTTGCTATAAGTCTAGCAGGGAGGTACCAAAGTAATCCAGGAGTGGATCACTAGACAACGGTCAAGAACATCCTGAAATACCTGAAAAGGACTAAGGATATGTTTCTCATATATGGAGGTGACAAAGAGCTCATCGTAAATGGTTACGTTGATCCAAGCTCTGACACTGATCTGGACGATTCTAAATCTCAAACCGGATACGTCTTTACATTAAACGGTGGAGCTGTCAGTTGGTGTAGTTCTAAACAAAGCGTTGTGGCGGGATCTACATGTGAAGCGGAGTACATAGCTACTTCGGAAGCAGCAAACGAAGGAGTCTGGATAAAGGAGTTCATATCCGATCTAGGTGTCATACCTAGTGCATCGGGTCCAATGAAAATCTTTTGTGACAATACTGGTGCAATTGCCTTGGCAAAGGAATCCAGATTTCACAAGAGAACCAAGCACATCAAGAGACGCTTCAATTCCATCCGGGATCTAGTCCAGGTGGGAGACATAGAGATTTGCAAGATACATACGGATCTGAATGTAGCAGACCCATTGACTAAGCCTCTTCCACAAGCAAAACATGATCAGCACCAAAGCTCCATGGGTGTTAGAATCATTACTGTGTAATCTAGATTATTGACTCTAGTGCAAGTGGGAGACTGAAGGAAATATGCCCTAGAGGCAATAATAATGTTATTATTTTATTTCCTTATATCATGATAAATGTTTATTATTCATGCTAGAATTGTATTATCCGGAAACATAATACTTGTGTGAATACATAGACAAACTAAACGTCACTAGTATGCCTCTACTTGACTAGCTCGTTAATCAAAGATGGTTATGTTTCCTAACCATAGACATGTGTTGTCATTTGATTAACGGGATCACATTATTAGGAGAATGATGTGATTGACATGACCCATTCCATTAGCTTAGCACCCGATCGTTTAGTATGTTGCTATTGCTTTCTTCATGACTTATACATGTTCCTATGACTATGAGATTATGCAACTCCCGTTTGCCGTAGGAACACTTTGTGTGCTACCAAACGTCACAATGTAACTGGGTGATTATAAAGGAGCTCTACAGGTGTCCCCAAAGGTAAATGTTGGGTTGGCGTATTTCGAGATTAGGATTTGTCACTCTGATTGTCGGAGACGTATCTCTGGGCCCTCTCGGTAATGCACATCACATAAGCCTTGCAAGCATTGCAACTAATGAGTTAGTTGCGAGATGATGTATTACGAAACGAGTAAAGAGACTTGCCGGTAACGAGATTGAACTAGGTATGCAGATACCGACGATCGAATCTCGGACAAGTAACATACCGATGACAAAGGGAACTTTGTATGTTGTTATGCGGTCTGACCGATAAAGATCTTCGTAGAATATGTGGGAGCCAATATGAGCATCCAGGTTCCGCTATTGGTTATTGACCAGAGACATGTCTCGGTCATGTCTACATTGTTCTCGAACCCGTAGGGTCCGCACGCTTAAGGTTTCGATGACAGTTATATTATGAGTTTATGAGTTTTGATGTACCAAAGTTAGTTCGTAGTCCCGGATGTGATCACGGACATGACGAGGAGTCTCAAAATGGTCGAGACATAAATATTGATATATTGGATGGCTATATTCAGACACCGGAAGTGTTTCGGGTGATATCGGAGAAAACCAGAGTCCCGGAGGGTTACTGGAACCCCCCGGGAGAAGTAATGGGCCTTATGGGGCCTAGTGGAGAGAGAGAGAGGGGCGGCCAGGGTGGGCCGCGCGCCCCCTCCCCCTATGGTCCGAATTGGACTAGGAGAGGAGGGGGGCGGCGCCCCCCTTTCCTTCTCCCTCTCCCCCTTCCTTCCCCCCTCCTAGTAGGAGTAGGAAAGAGGGGAGTCCTACTCCTACTAGGAGGAGGACTCCTCCTCCTTGGCGCGCCCTAGGGCCAGCCGGCCTCCCCCCTTGCTCCTTTATATACGGGGGCAGGGGGCACCCCTAGACACACAAGTTGATCCTCGTGATCGTTTTCTTAGCCGTGTGCGGTGCCCCCTTCCACCATACTCCTCGATAATATTATAGCGGTGCTTAGGTGAAGCCCCACGACGGTAGAACATCAAGATCGTCACCACGCCGTCGTGCTGACGGAACTCTTCCCCGAAACTTTGCTGGATCGGAGTCTGGGGATCGTCATCGAGCTGAACGTGTGCTAAAACTCGGAGGTGCCGTAGTTTCAGTGCTTGATTGGTCGGGCCGTGAAGACGTACGACTACATCAACCGCGTTGTCATAACGCTTCCGATATCGGTCTACGAGGGTACATAGATCACACTCTCCCCTCTCGTTGCTATGCATCACCATGATCTTGCGTGTGCGTAGGAATTTTTTTGAAATTACTACATTCCCCAACAGTGGCATCCGAGCCTAGGTTTTATGCGTTGATGTTATGCACGAGTAGAACACAAGTGCGTTGTGGGCAATATAAGTCATACTGCTTACCAGCATGTCATACTTTGGTTCGGCGGTATTGTCGGATGAAGCGGCCGCCAGTTTTTTTTAAAACGTTCGCTTTTAAAAAAAAACCAAGATCCGTTTTTTTTGGATTCGCCGGTTTTTCTCGGTTCTTCTAGTTAGCGGACATTCATCCGTACATTCATTTTAACGAACGGTTTTTGCCCGTTAGTTACAGCTAACGAACGCTCGTTCATTAGTCTGTTCGTGATTTTTCTATTATCGGATTTATTCCACGATTTTTCTGATTGCGATTTCTGATCCGATCTTAGTTTCTGTTTATCTTTTCGCTCATTAGTCAGAATTAGGCGATTCAACGCCTAGAGTTTCGTCCCGAAACCCTCTTTCTGTCTAACCAACTCAAACAAGTTTTTTCTACTGTAAAATTTGACCTAGTTTCACATTAGTAAACGAAGCTTCTTTCTTTCGCCGTTTGAGTTTCGTTGCTCCGTTTGATTTGATTCTTTTTGCGGACCGGAGTTCTTAAGTTGAAACTTCTGGTCAACCCTCTTTTATTTGAGTTTTGCTTGTGCATCGTTGCTTGTTACTTATGTATGCTATTGTTTGCTTGCGATAGAACACCCGGAGTGCGAAGCGTGCTACTACGAGTCCCTAGGTTTCGCAGATCATCAGCAAGGCAAGTAACACTTTGATCATACCCCTTTATCACCCAGTTTTCATGCATTGGTTCCAATCCTCAAACATTGCATGATTAGGATGTCATTAACTTGTGGGTTGGGAAGTAGTTGATGAGGTAGAACCTATTGCTCTATTACATTCAAACCCTTAGGAGTTACTCTACGCGTTGCTTATATTACTATGCTATGCTACGCTCGTAGACGTGGTTTGGGTTTGAGTGAAATCCATGAAAGATGTGAGTTTGTTAAATTAACAGTTCAACTTAAGGTGGCAACTTAATCAAACAACTTGGTGGATTGAGGCACCTGGAGTACCCAGTGTTGCCTGTATTTTTTGGAAATCCCGGAGTACCCGTGTGATCTTCCTATGGACCGCCACCCAGGCTCAAAGGGAACTGAGATGATTCATGCTAGAAACTTCCGTGTGCAGCCACAAGCTATTATGGGATCTAGCATAGTTGAGTAAGTTACGTGAAGCTCTTGAAGAGGAAGATGAGCAGGTAGTGGGATGTAGGTTTGGTATGGTCTTTCCGGAGTAGAGAGTTAATGTTTCTAAAAGACTGTGTCTCGGTCATCCGTTTCTCAAACACCCTGTAGTGCGAGAAATCCAACGGAGGCGATCGAGTCTTGTGGGGAAAAGTGCACAAACCTCTGCAGAGTGTACAATCTAATCATGGTTAGCCGTGTCCCCGGTTATGGACAATTCTTGAGTATCTAGTACTTGGGTTATCACAAGTATCTCATCATGTTTAACTAATATTGTTGGGTTGTTAATCTCTTTAATAGGGATTGAGTTGGAGGAACCTTCTCAATGTTGTTCAACCACCATGATAGTTAAATTAAAATATATTCCTTTGTTGTAGGAAAAAATTGGCTTTTCGCAAAACTGTAACCATAGAGCTTTCCACCAGCCAAATATGCATGTAGTGATAGCACTATTCTGTTCTTGCTCTACTGTGTTACTTTGCCATCATATTCCATGTGCTAACACATTTTCGGGCTGCAACGTATTATGTTGCAGACTTTTCAGACAAGAAGTAAGGTTCGTTAGGTCGTTGCCGTGCAGCTCAGCTATGCCATTGGAGTTGATGGATTCACTTTATCTTCCAAGCCTTCCGCTGTTATCGTATTAGATGGCCTTAAGCCATATTACTGTATTAAGTTCTCTCTTGAGACGTTCGATGTAATAAGTGTGTGATTACTACTATATTATAAATCCTTTGAGTACTGTGTGTGTCAGCATTACCGATCCAGGGATGACACTGAAGCACAGAGACTTGACCATTTGAGGTCGGGTCGCTACAAAGATGGTATCAGAGCACAGTTGTGTGTAGGACACGACCACTAAGATAAACCCTAGTTCACCCTTCTCTTCTCATTTCTGACTCCTCTCCATTTTCTACTCTTTAGGATGACGGAGATGAAGAACAAGTTAGCACAACCGGATGAAGACACACCTTTTGGACGTCACTTGAAGGAAGTCAGTAGGTACTTGAACATTGGAATACCAAGCTTCACCGGGACGTACAACGCCACCTTACCTGAAGAGGAGCGCTGGATGATTCAAGTACAAGTTCCAGGAAGGACATTCTCGCCAACTTCTAAACCCATAGAGTTTTCTTTCGAAGCACCCACCTGCAGTCTAGGCAAGAGCATGGCAGCCCACATTACCATGGGACGCATTGGAGAAGTTTACAACAGGGAGCTTAAGGACACTATTTACCAAATATGTGGGCACCGAGACGAGCAATGGGCAGTAATCAGCACCAGGAAGGATAGATCCATTGCAGCTTTCATCTAGGAGTTAAACCAGCATATCCGACGTCAGGAAAACCAGATGTGCGCGGACATGATGGACTTGAAGAAGGCGAAGACTAGGATCATTGAGTTGGAGGAAGAACTCAAGTTTACACGCGATGGATATGATGAGGAAATCAAGACACTACTGGAGAAGAATGACAACTTAGTCAAGAAGATCGGAGTATTCATGGGAGGACCAGCACTAAAAGAAGAAGAAGAAACCAAGGAGATATGCCCCGAGGACTACATCATCATCGACGACACCGATTCTGATCCTAGTGATGATGACTTTGAAGACGAAGCTGGAGCAGACATCATGGAGTCTTCCACCGATCAAAATTTCTAGATGACTACCATATATCACTAGTATTCCCCCATGTATTTAGTAGTAGTTGAGCACTTGTGCGATAGTTCTAGATCGTTTGTATGCCCTTGCTTGATTTATTGAGTGAAATGATTGTGTTTGTCTCATGTGCATATGGGTAGTGTTTTCTCATTAGACCTCTTTCTATTCTAAATCTCTTCCATCTAAACCCCTCAGATGCCTCCGAGACGTGACACCGGTTTTGCTTTCCCACCCGAGCTCACCTAGTTGATCCAGCAGCAGAATACTTTGATGCAATTGCTAGTTCGGAACCAGGGAAACAACAACAACAATAACAACAACAACAACAACAACCCGCCGCCCGTGGACAACCTAGCCCATTTTCTAAGGTTACAACCGCCGGTAATTTCCAGTAGCACCGAGCCCATAGTTGCAGACGATTGGCTATGCCATATTGGAAGGGAGTTGACCACCGTAGGTTGCACAGATGCTGAGAGAGTGCGCTTTGCTGCACATCAATTGGATGGACCAGCAGCCTCATCATGGGAGAATTACATAGCCACTTTTCCTATAGCCAATGTCACTTGGGACCAGTTTCAACAAGCTTTCCACACAGCCCATGTCTCCATAGGAGCTATGCAAATGAAGAAGCGGAAGTTCCGCAACTTACGCCAGGGGAACCGTACTGTGGCTCAGTACGTGGACGAGTTTAGCAAGTTATCTCGCTATGCCCCTGATGATGTGGCCACAGATGCCGCGAAGCAGGAGAAGTTTATGGAAGGGCTGAATGATGAGATGAGCATGCAGTTGATGGTAGCAACCTTCAACAACTACCACGAGTTGGTAGATAAGGCTCTTATGATTGAAGGGAAGCAGCAGCATATTGAGAGCCGCAAGAGGAAGAATGGACAGAAGATTGCGAGGCAAGTTTCTAGGAGTTGAAGAAATGTTTGACTATAGCGCCAGTGCTAACACTGCCAGATATACATAAGGAGTTCCAAGTGTACTGCGATGCCTCACGCTTAGGACTTGGATGTGTGCTTATGCAGGACAGCAGAGTTGTTTCGTATGCCTCATGACAACTAAAACCTCATGAGTTGAACTATGCCACGCATGATTTGGAGTTAGCAGCCATAGTGCATGCATTGAAGACCTGGAGACATTACCTTATTGGAAACCGTTGTGATGTGTACACGGACCATAAGAGTTTGAAGTACCTTTTCACCCAAAAGGAGCCGAACCTTCGATAGAGGAGATGGTTGGAGCTTATAAAGGATTATGACATGAAGCTACACTATCATCCAGGAAAGGCCAATGTCATAGCAGACGCTTTGAGCCGAAAGAGTTATGCTAATATCCTTGAAAGCAAGGGACTGCCAAAGGAATTAGCAGAGGACATCATGGAACTTCGATTGGAGATTGTTCCTAGAGGATTTATTGCAACAATGGAGGTCCAGTCAACATTGCTGGACAAAATTCGGGAAGCTCAGAAGGATGACAAAGAGATTGCCGAGATAAAGGAGAAGATGGGAAAAGGAAATGCCAAAGGTTTTCATGAGGATGAGCACGATACCTTGTGGTTTGATGACCGAGTTTATGTGCCCAATAACCAGGAGATCAGGAAGTTAATACTTCAAGAGGCCCATGACTCACCATACTCGATACACCCCAGAAACACCAAGATGTATTTGGATTTGAAGGAATGTTTTTGGTGGACCGGTATGAAGAAGGATATTGCCGAGTATGTAGCCGTATGTGATGTATGTCAGCGCGTGAAGGCAGAGCATCAGAAGCCAGCAGGACTGTTACAGCCTGTGCCGATACCCGAATGGAAGTGGAATAAACTGGGCATGGACTTTATCACCGGATTACCCAGGACCAAAGCGGGATATGATTCCATATGGGTAGTAGTTGATCGCTTGACCAAAGTAGCTCACTTCATCCCAGTGAAAACCACCTATACAAGTGCAAAGTTGGCCAAGATATATATGTCCAGGATCGTATGTCTGCATGGAGCTCCGAGGACCATCATATCAGATCGAGGAACACAGTTTACCTCAAAGTTTTGGCACCAGTTGCACCAAACTTTGGGAACGAGATTGGAGTTTAGTACAACATTTCACCAGCAGATGGATGGACAAATAGAGAGAGTCAACCAAATTTTGGAGGACATGTTGAGAGCCTGTGCACTAGATTATGGATCTAGTTGGGATGACAATTTGCCGTACGCAGAGTTTTCGTACAACAATAGCTATCAAGCTAGTTTGAAGATGGCACCGTTTGAAGCCCTGTATGGACGAAGGTGCAGAACACCGTTAATGTGGGATGAGGTAGGAGACCGATAGTTATTTGGACCAGACTTGATCAAGGAGTCTGAGGAGAAGGTTAAATTGATTCGTGACAGACTGAAGATTGCTCAGTCCAGGCAGAAGAGTTATGCTGACTCAAAACACAAGGAGGTAACCTATGAAATTGGAGACCGAGCATATCTGCGAGTATCACCCTTGCGAGGAGTGAAACATTTTGGAGTTAAGGGAAAGTTAGCCCCGAGATTTGTAGGACCGGATCGTATTTTGGAACGGATGGGAGAAGTTGCCTACAAGTTGGAGTTACTCGAGGGATTGTCAGGAGTTCATGACGTGTTTCACATTTCACAGCTAAAGAAATGTCATGCTGAGATGGCAGATATACCGCTAAGAGATACAGTACCCTTGGAGGCAATTCAGTTGGACAGTGATTTGACCTACGAGGAAAAACCAGTTATGATTCTTGAGTTTGCCAGCAGAGTCACCCGCAGTAAGGTTATCAAGTTTTGTAAAGTTCAGTGGAGCCACCATACCGAGGATGAAGCCACATGGAAACGAGAGGATGATCTCCGCAAAGACCACCCACACCTATTTTCTAGCCAACCCGAATCTCGAGGGCGAGATTCATCTTAAGGGGGGTAGGTTTGTAACATCCCAAAATTTCAATTTGGAATGTTATACATAGTCATCCATGCATATCATATTTTATTCGCATTTCGTCTCGCGATCCCCAAAATCCTAAGCAACTCAAGGACCCTCGGAGAGAGTTCGGGATTTCCCGGTTTTCAAATTTGATTTTATCAAATTTTGAAACGAGGATTTTTGGTTTTAATTATTTTCTCTCCAAAAATATTTCAGACTAAAATATACGAGAGGAGATAATATGGCTTCTCCAAGATAATTGAAATATTGGAGGAAAAATATTAAAATCAAATATTTGTTTTATTTGGATTTTATTGCAATTTTGTTTGCATTAGAAAAATTGCACGTTTTTCAAAATTGCATTTTAGGGCCAAGAAAATGTTCATCTCGTTCTAAATATTTTATTTAGACGGTGAAAATTTATTTTGGCATTTTTAAATTTTTATTTATTTTTCTAGGATTTTAGTTCGGTCAGCGAAATTATTTAAAAAAAAAGGTTCCCGCACCCGACTGGGCCTAAGGCCCAGCCGAGCATGGCCGGCCCAGCCGCCGCCGCCTCCTGCGCGCGCGCGCCGTCGCGCCACTCGGACCGGAGTCCGAGTTGGACTCCGCCTCCGCCGCGCCTTGCCCCTCCTCCAAGCCGTCGCCCCGCCCCCTTTATATACGCCGCCACCCCGCCCCGACACCACACCACCGCCGCCAGCCCTGCCGCCGCCCGCGCTAGCCGCCGCCGCAGCAGCCGAGCGCCGCCGTAGCCCCGCGCCGCCGTCACCGAGCGCCGCCGCCTCGCGAGCCGCTGCCCCCTCGCCGGAGGTAGCCACCGGACTCCGCCGCCGGTTTTTTTAAACGTTCGGTTTTTTTTAAAACCTAGATCCGTTATTTTTCAGATTCGCCGGTTTTTCTCGGTTCTTCTAGTTAGCGGACGTTCGTCCGTATGTTCGTTTTAACGAACGGTTTTCGCCCATTAGTTACAGCTAACGAATGCTCGTTCGTTAGTCTGTTTGTGAGTGTTCTTTTATTGGATTTATTCCGCGATTTTTCTGATCGCGATTTCTGATCCGATCTTAGTTTCTGTTTATCTTTTCGCTCGTTAGTCGAAATCAGGCGATTCAAGCGCCTAGAGTTTCGTCCTGAAACCCTGTTTCCGTTTAACCAACTCAAACAAGTTTTTGATACTGTAAAATTTGACCTAGTTTCAGATTAGTAAACGAAGCTTCTTTCTTTCACCGTTTGAGTTTCGTTCCTCCGTTTGATTTGATTCTTTTTGCGGACCGGAGTTCTTAAGTTGAAACTTCTGGCCAACCCTCTTTTATTTGTGTTTTTCTTGTGCATCGTTGCTTGTTACTTATGTATGCTATTGTTTGCTTGCGATAGAACACCCGGAGTGCAAAGCATGCTACTACGAGTCCCTAGGTTTCGCAGATCGTCAGCAAGGCAAGTAACACTTTGATCATACCCCTTTATCACCCAGTTTTTATGCATTAGTTCCAATCCTCAAACATTGCATGATTAGGATGTCATTAACTTGTGGTTTGGGAAGTAGTTGATGAGGTAGAACCTATTGCCCTCTTACATTCAAACCCTTGGGAGTTACTCTACGCGTTGCTTATATTACTATGCTATGCTACGCTCGTAGACGTGGTTTGGGTTTGAGTGAAATCCATGACAGATGTGAGTTTGTTAAATTAACGGTTCAACTTAAGGTGGCAACTTAATAAAACAACTGGGTGGATTGAGGCACCTAGAGTACCCTGTGTTGCATGTATTTTTTAGAAATCCCGGAGTACCCGTGTGATCTTCCTATGGACCGCAACCCAGGCTCAAAGGGAACCGAGATGATTCATGCTAGAAACTTCCGTGTGCAGCCACAAGCTATTATTGGCTCTAGCATAGTTGAGTAAGTTACGTGAAGTTCTTGAAGAGGCGGATCAGCAGGTAGTGGGATGTAGGTTTGGTATGGTCTGTCCAGAGTAGAGAGTTAATGTTTCTGAAATACTGTGTCTTGGTCATCCGTTTCTCAAACACACTATAGTGCGAGAAATCCAACGGAGGCGATCGAGTCTTGTGGGGAAAAGTGTGCAAACCTCTGCAGAGTGTACAATCTAATCATGGTTAGCCGTGTCCCCGATTATGGACAATTCTTGAGTATCTAGTACTTGGGTTATCACAAGTATCTCATCATGTTTAACTAATATTGTAGGGTTGTTAATCACTTTAATTGGGATTGTGTTGGAGGAACCTTCTCAATGTTGTTCAACCACCATGATAGTTAAATTAAAATCTATTCCTTTGTTGTAGGGAAAAATTGGCTTTTTGCAAAACTGTAACCATAGAGCTTTCCACCAACCAAATATGCATGTAGTGATAGCATTATTCTGCTCTTGCTCTACTGTGTTACTTTGCCAGCATATTCCATGTGCTGACCCGTTTTCGGGCTGCAACATATTATGTTGCAGACTTTTCAGACGAGGAGTAAGGTTTGTTAGGTCGTTGCCATGCAGCTCAGCTATGCCGTTGGAGTTGATGGACTCACTTTATCTTCCAAGCCTTCCGTTGTTATCGTATTAGATGGCCTTAAGCCATATTACTGTATTAAGTTCTCTCTTGAGACGTTTGATGCAATAAGTGTGTGATTGCTACTCTGTTATAAATCCTTCGAGTACTGTGTGTGTCAGCATTACCGATCCAGGGATGACACTGAAGCACAATGACTTGACCATCTGAGGTCGGGTCGCTACAGGTTGTCTCATTGAAACCGTCCTCAGGAACTGAGTTCTGTGTTTGTGATCCTTGAACAGCTACTACCACGGGTTGGGCCCGAAACGAATGGTCCCTCTCGACTTATTAACCGCCCATGTCCTCTGTCCGGGAGTTGCAAGTAGTTTTTGGTGTTTGTAGTATGCCGGGGGCCGTGTGCAGTGCTGACCCGAGGGGTGGGCTCTGATGAAGTAGGCACGTGGCACGGTGTACCGGGCACCCATTTGGTGTCTCGGGAACCCTGCACACATCGTTCGGGGCCGTATGTGTAAACCTCGGCCAGACTCCCTGCGCATGGAACCTGAATAGGCGATAAACCTGGACTAGGGACTTGTGTGGTTAGTCAGGTCGTGGCTGACACCCTCGTTGGGCTTCCGCTTGAAGGTTGCCAAGTACATGTCGTGTAAACAGCGATAAGTGGTGAGAACGTGTGTGAAGAAGTACACCCCTGCAGGGTTAACATCATCTATTCGAATAGCTATGTCCGCGGTAAAGAACCTCTGGGTTGCTTGTGCAGTTCATAGACAAGTGAAAGTGGATACTCTAAAATGCACAAGATAAGTGTGAGTTCTATGGATGGCATTCTCATAGAGAGATAGGAGCGGATCCATAGTGGTGTATTCATTGGTGCATATGTTGACTCAGTTAAACTCCACCACCTCCTTTGTTGATACTGATGCATATGTAGCTAGTTCTGATATAAGTCTTGCTGGGTACATTTGTACTCACGTTTGCTTAATTTATGTTTTTGTAGAGAGACTTCAGTCTCACTAGTAGTTCCGTGTGGACTCCGACGTTTAGCTTGTTACCTCAGCTATGATCTTGTGCCCTCGGCAGGGTCTTGTAGATAGTCAGACTTCTCAGCCTTTTTCATTTGTAGTTGTCTGTACTCAGATAAGTTAAGCTTCCGCGTGTGCTCATTTCTTGTATGACTTGAATGTTGGGTCATCAGACCCATATTTGTAATATCTGGCTCCTCGGAGCCTAATGAATAAACACTTTGAGTCATAGAGTTTTGTTGTGATGACTTGTTGTATTTGCACATATCGAGCATATTGTGTGTATGTTATTGCAATGCTTGGTATGTGTAGGATCTGACAACCTAGTTGTTTATTCTTGGTAGCCTCTCTTATCGGGAAATGTCTCCTAGTGCTTCCACTGAGCCATGGTAGCTTGCTACTACTCCGGAACAATTAGGCTGGCCGGCATGTGTCCTTCTTCGTTCCTGTGTCTGTCCCTTCGGGGAAATGTCATGCGTTGTTCCTTTAAGTCCTTGTAGCTTGCTACGACTTGGGTTCATACGTTGATGACTGACACATTCGTTACTGGGTCATGTATGCCTGTCCCTGTAAGATAGTGCCACTTTGGGTTTACGACTAGTCATGTCGGCCTTGGTTCTCTATCATATGGATGCTAGTGACACTATCATATACATGAGCCAAAAGGCGCAAACGGTCCCGGGCCAGGTAAGGTGGCACCCGTGGGAATACCGTGCGCGAGGATGCAAAGTGATATGATGTGTTACATGCTAGGTCGGTGTGACTTAGGACCGGGGTCCTGATAGCTGAAATGATCCACGATCTCCCGCACTATCCTTCAGCGTGTTTCTGTGTCAGCCTTCCGAAACCCCGACAGATTAATGTTGACCCTTGCCCTGCCAACAAATCCACACGCACTCCTAAATCTCGTGCGTGCTTTATCTGGTTTAGTTGGAGCCTGGGATATTACATCAATCTCGGTAACTTTATATACACCTTTAGGCTGGTGTGTGGGCTTCCTTGGAGCGTTCCTCCGTGTCCTGACCAGAAGGGTAATTGCTGCAGCTCTATCCCATTCAAGACTACTTGATCCCTCACAATCTGCTGAAGACCTAGGGTTGTCCGAATGAGATGAAGATACATGGCCTAAATGAGTGTTGTCGCTGCTACTCGGCATCTACAGAGAACACATGTGAAACTCAGGAAAGGAGAATAAGCATAAAACTAACAACTTGGTAGCAAGCTTTCTAAACATGCCATGCAATAATTTAGTAAATGTACGGCTAATTTGTTAAGTTTGTGTGACTCGGGCGCCCGCGATTTGTAATTGGCAATAACTTATTGGAACAAATACAACTTATATGTAGTAAGGAAGGTAGATAATGAACATATATAGGCTCTCCTTTATTTTATAGCCAATTTGGGGACATACAGAACAAATTTGGAAGAGGGATTGCGAGGAAATATGCATCACCGTGATGGTGAGCAGTAACTAATAGGCTTCTTAATGCAAACCCGGTCGGACCACAGGAGAGGCGAGGGTTACTACATCGATATGCTCGAGGTTGGCTGGCGAGCAAACGAAGACGGTGAGGAGCGGGTCGCCGCGTGTTGGGAACTGCAGTGGAGGTAGGCTTGACACCGAAGAGCGGGCACACGGCCGGGGTCAGCACGGCAGCGCCAGAGAGGGTTCTGCTGTGGATCTGGGGGAAGGGGGAGCTGGCGAAGGATATTTGGTGGACTAGTTGTGTGAAGCGCGGGCGGACGGTGGGGGGGTGTTGGCGGCCTAGGTGAAAAGGGTGAAAAATATCCCTAGTCGCCGTGCGCGCGGAAAGGACTATGCAAACGGTTACTTCTAAGCGCTCGCGTGGACAAATAGAATAATTTCATTTGAAATGAAGACATGAGTTCATCGTTTCGCCTGTAAATTTTTCGCACGGAAACCAATCACAATTTTACCATGGGTTTAATTTTCTAGCCCATTTCAAGTCTCGTGTGCTATATGTAAGTTATTTTTTGGCATTTACCGTGCATGTTGGCATATAAATCAATTCCTAGCCAGACTGCATTTCCTGTCGAAAGGGATGAGGATTGCCATTCAATCTGGGAGCATCCAACGGTGTAGACGTACGATCCGTGCGGTTTGGGTTCTGGCCAATCAGAACGCACGACTCAGATCGCGCGGCAGCGAGGGGGGCATCGGCCACGGTTTGGTAGGCACACGGCTTTCTTGTGTGAATCGTGTGCTATTTGAAAACATTTTGTTGGAGGGGCTATTTGAAAACATGTACATGTGTTGTCGAAAGGTATGAGGATCGCTGTTCGATCAAGGAGAATCCAACGGTGCAGACGTACGATCCGTGGGGTTTGGGTTCATGCCAAGTAGAACGCACGACTCAGATCGCGCGCGTGGCAGATGGGTGGGGGGTGCATCGGCCATAGTTTTGTGGACACACGACTTTCGTGAGGGAACCATGTGCTCTTTGAAAACATTTACACTACCTAACATCATTTCTTTGTTCGAATGAAAACATGAGTTCATCGTTTCACCTCCAATTTTGTACTAATTTGTGTCATGCATGGTAATTAATAAGGAACCTAAGATATTGCCGATCATATACAAGCATCATGCATATATACTCCCTCCTTTCTGTTTTATAGGCTTATCTCAAAATTTTAGTTTTTCAATTTTATAAGGCTCAGTTTGGTTGTTCCCCATCACATGTCCAGATTCCACGGTGCATTAAATCATTGCAGGTAAGTATTAAGATAAAGTTGACCAATGCATGTACTTTATATATGCATGCATGTATTGCAATTAATACATTAGAAAAAATAAATTTTTGAGGTAAACAAAAGCATTAATTGGGTGTTTTTGCAAACTAAAAAAAGTATTCCACCACTCACCATCTACCTTGGTTGGTGAGATTTTTGAATTGAGCCCTAGTCCCTCCTTTCCGGCTCAATTCAAAAATCTCACCAACCAATGTATATGGTGAGTGATGGAATACTTTTTTTAGTTTGCAAAAGCAACTAATTAATTCTCTTGTTTTCCTAAAAAAAATATGTTTATGAACGCATTAATTGGAATGCATGCATGCATAAAGTACATGCATTGGTCAATTTTCTCTTAATTTTGCATGCAATGATTTAATGCACTTTGGAATCTGAACATGTGATGGGAAACAACCAAATTGCGCCTTATAAAATGAAAAACTAAAATTTTGAGATAAGCCCTATAAACTGGAAAGGAGGGAGTATAAGGTTGGTTGTAATGGGGAGTATCATATATTCATATACTAGTAGTATCATGCATATATATGATAGTGTAGCTAGGATACTACTTCCGTAATGCATAGTATCATAAGTTAACATCTTAGGTTGCCTTACTAATTTTCATGCATCACACAAAGTAGTAGTACAACATTTAATATGACACGATATCATGATATGATACCACATCATCCAGAAAATATAGTTGGCATGCATGATACCGCTTATGATCATACCATTACAACCAGCCTGAACCTGAAAGGAGGGAGTATGAGACTAGCCACAATGGAGAGTAGTACACTAGTAACATACTCATATCCCTAGACTATATATGTTACTACCTTCATAGTGGGTAGTAACATAAGTGTATTGTCATGCAAAGCTTCATTTCTTAGGTTAGACTACCCATAGTGGGAGTAACATAGGTAGTAACATCACACGTATTTAGATAGAATAGATGATGCGGCAAGCAATAAATAAAGAAAGAGAAGCATATGGTAACATAGCTAGTTACTAGTAGTATAAGTAATGTCACACATATCAAGGCAAGATGAGCCTATAGCTTAATAAATGAAGTGTTGCATGTTACCACACATATGTTACTCCCCACTATAGGGGTAGTAACATCGAGTAGTAGCATGGGCATGTTACTACTCTATGTTACTACCCATTGTGGCTAGTCTTACAGACTCATATTGCATTGGGACATGTGATGCTACAGTAACTAGCTAATTTACTAAAACTATCTCTCTCCTCATTAACTTATTGCCACATAAGCAAGTTTGCTGAGTTGGAGTCGGTGTTACTGATGAAGTTATTCCCACTGTGGCTAGTCTGATACTAGCTAGTTGTCTATGATATACTAGCTACCTCACTAAGAGGATGGTTATTAATACAACCAAGGGTCGGCTATAAGAAGTTGCCATGTCATATACAACCAACCTCTTAGCAGTCATGTATAATAATAAGTTTTATATATGTACTAGTTTATCAATAGTTGGCCCACCTTACATCCTCACAAAGTGTCGTGGGTCTCGTGTTGTAGCTGGCCCACTTCTCTTCTCTTTGCTCCAACTAATAAGCACATATATATCATTCTATTCCTTATAGCCAGACTATCCAAAGTGGGAGCAACATAGGTAGTAACATCACACATATCTAGATAAAATAGATGATGTGGCAACCAATAAATGAAGAAATGGAGGAAAGTGGATAGGTGTGATGTTAGTCACTATGTTACTCCCACTGTGGGTATAGTATTACTCATAGTACTGCCTCCATTTTTGTATACAAGGCCACAAGCCCATATTATAGGTACCAAGGTAGAAACTAATGGTCATTTAAGCCAATGTTGCAAACTAGTCTTTTATCCTCGCTTGACGTAACATAGAGTAGTAACATTCTATGTTACTACTCATTGTGGCTAGTCTTATGTCACTCTATTGTGTACTTGCTGTAATGCATAGTATCATAGAGTAGCTAGTATCATATGTAGTACTTTATTTATATTTGTCATGCATGATACATAGTAGCATAACATTTATTATGATACGGTTTCATGACATGACACTTAACCCTCTCTTTCTTCATTTAATTAATTCTATGACAGCTCGTCAAAATTGCCTAGTTGGCATGCATGATACTAGCTGTGTTACCCCCTTACTATCAGCCTAGCAAAGGTGTACAGATCATTTGTGTGTCGCTTTGTGAGTTTTCATCCATTTTTCGAGAAGCGGTGAAAAGTTTCAAACATTTCGGCCATGAGGTGCGGCCACTGGCGTAGGCCTAGTTGGTATTTTAATTACAAAAAATTTAGATGGAGTTCGGACATCATCAAAATCAATGTGTGCCTGTGGCGTGCTCTCACAACGCTGTGGAAAAAAATTTGTATATTTTGGCATAGGTTTTGATGACCGCTCCTCCCAAACCGGAGCATCTCACATGAAGGATCAAGGTTTTCCAAAAGGAGACGTGTCAATTCGAACTCCTGTGGCCGGTGACTTCATCATTTGGCCTCATAAAAATTTCCACGGTAAGCAATCACCATTATACCATGGGTTTGATTTTCTTGCGCATTTCAGGTATCGTTAGCTATATTTAAGACATTTTTTGAGATTAACATGCATTTTGTGCATAAAATAAAATTACAACCAGAACCTCATGTGATGTCAAAAGGGATGAGGATCGCTGTTTGATCTGGGAGCATCCAACAGTGCAGACGTACGATTCGTGGGGTTTGGGTTCTGGCCAATCAAAAAGCACGACTCAGATCGTGGGCGGGGTGGCGAGGTTTGGTCGGCACACGACTTTGATCAACGAACCGTGTGCTATTCGCAAACCAGATTGTATAGTTTTGTTCACACATACTGTACTGAGATCGATTGAGTGTGCTACCTCTGTTATATAATAATAATAATAATAATAACAACAAAAAATAGTTCATATTCATTTCCTGAGATGACATCATATCAAGGTCAACATACTAACAATTCTTACATCAACAGAAAACCGGGCATAACTCACAAATTCAGTACACGCGAGAGTTCTAAATTGAACGAATTAAGTTGCAGGGTAGCCATAAAGACTATTCTCACGGATTAATTCCCATGTACATGGGGGAACTAGAATCATTAAGTTGACCCTGAATGAACTTGTGTTTTTTGATGATTTTATGTTGCTCTGTTTAATGGGTGCATGATTCCTTTGTTGGCAACTCATCAAATTCATCGTACTCGTCCTCATCGGCAACATTATCGACACATAGTACCCTGCTCTTCCCATGCATCACTAAATGACCATTCTTATGCAAGGGGTCTTCCATAAAGAAAATCTGGGTAGCATCGCTGGCAAGAATGAATGCGTCCGCGTGATATGCCATCATTGTCCTGTTAACGCAGGTCTTCTTGTACTCACCAATCCTTACTTGACCAAGAGAGATCCATGCGCACCTGAATAATTCCACCTTGACTTTCACACAGTAAAGCTCCCAAATCTCTTTGATGGTTCCATAGTATACCATTTTATCAGCTTCATTCACAGTCATGCATTCTATTCGAACAGTGCTATTCTGGTATGAGGTATTCTTATCATGTTCCTCAGTGTAGAACGTGTATCCATTTATGTCATATGCTTGGTACATTGATTTGTCTCCAACGTATCTATAATTTTTGATTGCTCCATGCTACTTTATTTACTATTTTGGACTATATTGGGCTTTATTTTCCACTTTTATATTATTTTTGGGACTAACCTATTAACCGGAGGCCCAGCCCAGAATTGCTGTTTTTTGCCTATTTCAATATTTCGAGGAAACAGAATATCAAACGGAGTCCAAACGGAATGAAACCTTCGGGAACGTGATCTTCTCACCGAACGTGATCCAGGAGACTTGGACCCTACTCCAAGAAGTTTCCGGGGAGGTCACGAGGGTGGAGGGTGCCCCCCTGGGCGCGCCCCCCTGCCTCGTGGGCCCCTCGGAGCTCCACCGACGTGCTCCTTCCTCCTATATATATACCTACGTACCCCCATTAGACCAGAGATGGAGCCAAAAACCTAATTCCACCGCCGCAACTTCCTGTATCCACGAGATCCCATCTTGGGGCCTGTTTCAGAGCTCCGGCGGAGAGGGCATCCATCACGGAGGGCTTCTACATCAACACCATAGCCCTTCCGATGAAGTGTGAGTAGTTTACTTCAGACCTTCGGGTCCATAGCTAGTAGCTAGATGGCTTCTTCTCTCTTTTTGGATCTCAATACAATGTTCTCCCCCTCTCTCGTGGAGATCTATTCGATGTAATCTTCTTTTTGCAGTGTGTTTGTTGAGACCGATGAATTGTGGGTTTATGATCCAACTTATCTATGAATAATATTTGAATGTTCTCTGAATTCTTTTATGTATGATTGAGTTATCTTTGGAAGTCTCTTCGAATTATCCGTTTGGTTTGGCCAACTAGATTGGTAGTTCTTGCAATGGGAGAAGTGCTTAGCTTTGGGTTCAATCTTGCGGTGTCCTTACTCAGTGACAGAAAGAGTTGCAAGGCACGTACTGTATTGTTGCCATCGAGGATAACAAGATGGGGTATTTATCATATTGCATGAATTTATTCCTCTACATCATGTCATCTTGCTTAAGGCGTTACTCTGTTTTTAACTTAATACTCTAGATGCATGCTGGATAGCGGTCGATGAGTGGAGTAATAGTAGTAGATGCAGGCAGGAGTCGGTCTACTTGTCACGGACGTGATGCCTATATACATGATCATACCTAGATAACCTCATAACTATGTTCAATTCTATCAATTGCTCAACAGTAATTTGTTCACCCACCGTAGAATATATATGCTCTTGAGAGAAGCCACTAGTGAAACCTATGGCCCCCGGGTCTATTCTCATCATATCAATCTCCATTACTTTATTTTACTTGTTTTGCTTTTACTCTTTACTTTGCATCTTTATACCAAAAATACCAAAAATATTATCTCTATCAGATCTCACTCTCGTAAGTGACCATGAAGGGATTGACAACCCCTAAGCGTTGGTTGCGAGTTGCTACCATTTTGTGCAGGTACGAGGGACTTGCGCGTGACCTCCTACTGGATTGATACCTTGGTTCTCAAAAACTAAGGGAAATACTTACGCTACTGTGCTGCATCACCCCCTCCTCTTCGAGGAAAACCAACGCTAGCTCGAGACGTAGCAAGAAGGATTTCTGGCGCCGTTTCCGGGGAGGCCTACGCCAAGTCAAGTCAAGATTTACTCTCCCGTCAATGAGCCATTTCTGGCACCGTTGCCGGGGAAGCCTACGCAAAAGTCAACATAGCAAGTACCCATCACAATCTCTATCTCTCACATTACATTATTTGCCATTTGCCTCTCATTTTCCTCTCCCCCACTTCACCCTTGCCGTTTTATTCGCCCTCTCTTTCCCAATCTCCTCCTCTTTTTCCCTTTGCCTTTTGTTTGCTCGTGTGTTAGTTTGCTTGCTTATCGTGATGGCCCAAGATGCTACAAATTGTGTGACTTCACCAATACCAATAACAATGATTTCCTTAGCACTCCGATTTCTCCTCTTGCCAATACTGAATCTTATGAAATCAATACCGCTTTGTTGAATCTTGTTATGAAAGATCAATTCGCCGGCCTTCCTAGTGAAGATGCCGCTACTCATCTAAATGGCTTTGTTGATTTATGTGATATGCAAAAGAAAAAGGATGTCGATAATGATGTCGTTAAGTTGAAGCTATTTCCTTTTTCGCTTAGAGATCGTGCTAAAGCGTGGTTTTCATCTTTGCCTAAAAATAGTATTGATTCTTGGAACAAGTGCAAAGATGCTTTTATCTCTAAGTATTTTCCTCCCGCTAAGATTATCTCTCTTAGGAATGATATTATGAATTTTAAGCAACTTGATCATGAACATGTTGCACAAGCTTGGGATAGAATGAAATTAATGCTACGTAATTGTCCTACTCGTGGTTTGAACTTGTGGATGATTATACAAAAATTTTATGCTGGATTGAATTTTGCTTCTAGAAATCTTTTAGATTCGGCCGCGGGAGGCACTTTTATGGAAATCACTTTAGGAGATGCTACTAAACTCCTAGATAATATTATGGTCAATTATTCTCAATGGCATACTAAAAGATTTACTAATAAAAAAGTGCATGCTATAGAAGAAATCAATGTTGTGAGTGAAAAGATGGATGAACTTAGGAATTTATTTGTTAAGAGTGTTTCTTCTGATCCCAATAATATGCCTTTATCTACTTTGCTTGAGAATAATAATGAATCTATGGGTGTGAATTTTGTTGGTAGGAATAGTTTTGGTAACAACGCGTATAGAGGGAATTTTAATTCTAGACCTTATCCTACTAATCCTTCTAATAATTATGGAAATTCCTACAACAACTCTTATGGAAATTTTAATAAGATGCCCTCTGAATTTGAGAGTAGTGTTAAAGAGTTTATGAATTCGCAAAAGAATTTCAATGCTTTGCTTGAAGAGAAATTGCTTAAAGTTGATGATTTGGCTAGGAACGTTGATAGAATTTCTCTTGAGGTTGATTCTTTAAAGCTTAGATCTATTCCTCCTAAGCATGATATCAATGAGTCTCTCAAAGCCATGAGAATTTCCATTGATGAGTGCAAAGAAAGAACCGCTAGGATGCATGCTTACAAAGATGCCTTTATTAAAGCATGTTCTTCTAAATCCTATGAAAATCAAGATGAAGATCTGAAAGTTATTGATGTGTCCCCTATTAAATCTTTGTTTTGCAATATGAATCTTGATGAATCTGATTATGATCTTCCCTTACCTAGAAGGCGTTCTAAGAATTCTGAGTTTTTAGATCCTGATGATGAAATTGATAAAAAAGGGATTGAAAGAAATAAAAATCTAGATATTGCTAAACCCACTATTTTGGATCTCAAGGAATTTAACTATGAAAATCGCTCTTTAATTGATTGTATTTCCTTGTTGCAATCTGTGTTAAATTCTCCTCATGCTTATAGTCGAAATAAGGCCTTTACCGAACACATTGTTGACACCTTAATGCAATCTTATGAAGAAAAGCTTGAGTTGATAGTTTCTATCCCTAGAAAACTCCATGATGAGTGGGAACCTACAATTAATATTAAAATTAAAAATTACGAGTTTCATGCTTTGTGTGATTTGGGTGCTAGTGTCTCTACTATCCCCAAAGCTTTGTGTGATTTGTTAGATTTCCGTGACTTCGATGATTGCTCTCTAAACTTGCATCTTGCGGATTCCACTATTAAAAAGCCTATGGGAAGAATTAATGATGTTCTTATTGTTGCAAATAGGAATTATGTGCCCGTAGATTTTATCGTTCTTGATATAGATTGCAATCCTTCATGTCCTATTATTCTTGGTAGACCTTTCCTTAGAACGATTGGTGCAATTATTTATATGAAGGAAGGGAATATTAAATTCCAATTTCCCTTAAAGAAGGGAATGGAACACTTTCCTACCATATGAATCTATCATGAGAGGAACTTATGGATTGCCTACCAAAGATGGCAATACCTAGATCTATCCTTGCTTTATGCCTAGCTAGGGGTGTTAAACGATAGCGCTTGTTGGGAGGCAACCCAATTTTATTTTATGTTTTTTGTTTTTGGTTCTGTTTAGGAATAAATAATCCATCTAGATTCTGTTTAGATGTGGTTTTATCTTTTAATTAGTGTTTGTGCCAAGTTAAACCTATTAGATCTTCTTGGAAGATAGTTATTTGATCTTGCTGTAATTTCCAGAATCTTTGCGCTCAGTGACCGAATTGTCAAAAATCACCAGAACGTGATAAAATAGTGATTCCAATTGCTTCTGATCAATAAACAAATTTCCCAGGTCGTCTAATTTTGGTAGAATTTTTTGGGTTCCAGAAGTTTGCGTTAGTAACAGATTACTACAGACTGTTCGGTTTTTGACAGATTCTGTTTTGCGTGTGTTGTTTGCTTATTTTGATGAATCTATGGCTAGTAAAATAGTTTATAAACCATAGAGAAGTTGGAATACAGTAGGTTTAACACCAATACAAATAAAGAACAAGTTCACTACAGTAACTTAAAGTAGTCTTTTGTTTTCTTTCTCTAACGGAGCTCACGAGATTTCTATTGAGTTTTGTGTTGTGAAGTTTTCAAGTTTTGGGTGAATTCTTTTGATGGATTATGGAACAAGGAGTGGCAAGAGCCTAAGCTTGGGGATTCCCATGGAACCCCCAAGATAATCCAAGGACACCAAAAATTCAAAGCTTGGGGATGCCCCGGAAGGCATCCTCTCTTTCGTCCACTTCCATGGGTAATTTACTTGGAGCTATATTTTTATTCACCACATGATAGGTGTTTTGCTTGGAGCGTCTTGTATTATTTGTGTCTTTGCTTGTTAGTCTACCACAATCATCCTTGCTGTACACACCTTTTGAGAGAGCCATGTATGAATTGAAATTTGTTAGAATACTCTATGTGCTTCACTTATATCTTTTGAGCTTGATAGTTTACTCTATGTGCTTCACTTATATCTTCTTGAGCGTGATAATTTTTGCTCTAGTGCTTCACTTAGATCTTTTAGAGCACGGTGGTAGTTTGTTTTAAAGAAACTTGATCTCTCATGCTTCACTTAGATTATTTTGAGAGTCGTTAATAGCATGGTAATTTGCTTAATGTTAATATACTTGGTATTCAAGATATGTGAAACTTTCTTTTTAGTGGGTTGAATACTAAGATAAGTTTGATGCTTGATAATTGTTTTGAGATATGGAGGTGATAATATCATAGTCGTGCTAGTTGAGTAGTTGTGAATTTGAGAAATACTTGTGTTGAAGTTAGCAAGTCCCATAGCATGCACGTATGGTTAAAGTTGTGTAACAAATTTGAAGCATGAAGTGTACCTGGCTTGTGCATCCTTATGAGTGGCGGTCGAGGACGATCGATGGTCTTTTCCTACCAATCTATCCCCCTAGGAGCATGCACGTAGTACTTGATTTTTGATGACTTCTAAATTTTTGCAATAAGTATATGAGTTCTTTTGACTAATGTTGAGTCCATGGATTATACACACTTTTACCTTTCCGCCATTTGCTAGCCTCTTCGGTACCGTGCATTGCCCTTTCTCACATTGAGAGTTGGTGCAAACTTCGCCGGTGCATCCAAACCCCGTGATATGATACGCTCTTTCACACATAAACCTCCCTATATCTTCCTCAAAACAGCCACCATACCTACCTATCATGGCATTTCCATAGCCATTCCAAGATATATTGCCATGCAACTTCCATCATCATCATCATCATCATGACATGCTTTACTTTTGTCATATTGACATTGCATGATCTTGTAGTTGACATCGTATTTGTGGCAAAGCCACCATGCATTATTTTTCATACATGTCACTCTTGATTCATTGCACCATCCCAGTACACCGCCGGAGGCATTCATATAGAGTCATATCTTGTTCTAGTATCGAGTTGTAATCAATAGAAGTGTGATGATCATCATTATTAGAGCATTGCCCAATCAAAGAAAAGAGAAAGGCCAAAAAGCAAGGAAAAAAATAAAGGCCCAAAAAAAGAGAAAATAAAAACGGCAATGCTACTATCTCTTTTTCCACACTTGTGCTTCAAAGTAGCACCTTGTTCTTCATGTAGTGAGTCTCAAAGTAGCACCATGATTTTCATATAGTGAGTCTCATAATTTTTCTTGTTCATACTAGTGGGAATTTTTCATTATAGAACTCGGCTTGTATATTCCAACGATGGGCTTCCTCAAAATGCCCTAGGTCTTCATGAGCAAGCAAGTTGGATGCACACCCACTAGTTTTCTTTTGTTGAGCATTCTTAGCTCTAGTGCATCCGTTGCATGGCAATCCCTACTCCTTGCATTAACATCAATTGATGGGCATCTCCATAGCTCATTGATTAGCCTCATTGATGTGAGACTTTCTCCTTTTTTGTCTTCTCCACACAATCCCCATCATCATATTCTATACCACCCATAGTGCTATGTCCATGGCTCGCGCTCATGTATTGCGTGAAGGTTGAAAAAGTTTGAGATTATTTGAGTATGAAACAATTGCTTGGCTTGTCATCGGGGGTATAGAAGTTGGGAACATCTTTGTGTGACGAAAATGAAGCATAGCCTAACTATATGATTTTGTAGGGATGAACTTCCTTTGGCCATGTTATTTTGAGATGACATAATTGTTTGATTAGTATGATTGAAGTATTATCATTTTTATGTCAATATGAACTTTTGTCTTGAACCTTTCGGATCTGAATATTCATACCATGATTAAGAAGATTTACATTGAAATTATGCCTAAGTATCACTCCACATCAAAAAATCTCTTTTTATCATTTACCTACTCGAGGACGTGCAGGAATTACGCTTGGGGATGCCTGATACGTCTCCAACGTATCTATAATTTTTGATTGCTCCATGCTACTTTATCTATTGTTTTGGACTATATTGGGATTTATTTTCCACTTTTATATTATTTTTGGGACTAACCTATTAACCGGAGGCCCAGCCCAGAATTGCTGTTTTTCTGCCTATTTCAGTATTTCGAGGAAACAGAATATCAAACGGAGTCCAAACGGAATGAAATCTTCGGGAACGTCATCTTCTCACCGAACGTGATCCAGGAGACTTGGACCCTACTCCAAGAAGTTTCCGGGGAGGTCACGAGGGTGGAGGGCGCGCCCCCCCTGGGTGCGCCCCTGCCTCGTGGGCCCCTTGGAGCTCCACCGACGTGCTCCTTCCTCCTATATATACCTACGTACCCCCATTAGACCAGAGACGGAGCCAAAAACCTAATTCCACCACCGCAACTTCCTGTATCCACGAGATCCCATCTTGGGGCCTGTTCCGGAGCTCCGCCGGAGCTTCTACATCAACACCATAGCCCTTCCGATGAAGTGTGAGTAGTTTACTTCAGACCTTCGGGTCCATAGCTAGTATCTAGATGGCTTCTTCTTTCTTTTTGGATCTCAATATAATGTTCTCCCCCTCTCCCGTGGAGATCTATTCGATGTAATCTTCTTTTTGCGGTGTGTTTGTTGAGACCGATGAATTGTGGGTTTATGATCCAACTTATCTATGAATAATATTTGAATGTTCTCTGAATTCTTTTATGTATGATTGAGTTATCTTTGCAAGTCTCTGAATTCGTTTGGTTTGGCCAACTAGATTGGTAGTTCTTGCAATGGGAGAAGTGCTTAGCTTTGGGTTCAATCTTGCGGTATCCTTACTCAGTGACAGAAAGAGTTGCAAGGCACGTATTGTATTGTTGCCATCGAGGATAACAAGATGGGGTATTTATCATATTGCATGAATTTATTCCTCTACATCATGTCATCTTGCTTAAGGCGTTACTCTGTTTTTAAATTAATACTCTAGATGCATGCTGGATAGCGGTCGATGAGTAGAGTAATAGTAGTAGATGCAGGCAGGAGTCGGTCTACTTGTCACGGACGTGATGCCTATATACATGATCATACCTAGATAACCTCATAACTATGCTCAATTCTATCAATTGCTCAACAGTAATTTGTTCACCCACCGTAGAATATCTATGCTCTTGAGAGAAGCCACTAGTGAAACCTATGGCCCCGGGGTCTATTCTCATCATATCAATCTCCATTACTTTATTTTACTTGTTTTGCTTTTACTTTTTACTTTGCATCTTTATACCAAAAATACCAAAAATATTATCTGTATCAGATCTCACTCTCATAAGTGACCGTGAAGGGATTGAGAACCCCTAAGCGTTGGTTGCGAGTTGCTACCGCTTTGTGCAGGTACGAGGGACTTGTGCGTGACCTCCTACTGGATTGATACCTTGGTTCTCAAAAACTGAGGGAAATACTTACGCTACTGTGCTGCATCACCCCCTCCTCTTCGGGGAAAACCAACGCTAGCTCGAGACGTAGCATACATCAACACCGTAGGTGATGGCTTTTGTGCCAACCACGTAGCAATGTCATCGGTCGGTCCTTGTGCCAAACAATTGTTCAGCCATTCGGCAAACTTCTTAGTGTGCTCCTTCATCTCCACTTCTAATGAAGGCACCATTGGTAAGAAGTTTTGGCATATCTCCGCCAAGTGTTCTTCGTCATAAGCGATGAGAACTGGGCTGTTAAGTAGTACCATCAAATGGGATTTCTCTGCCAATTCTCCGGGTGCAGCCATTTGCGTGCCAGCAAGGACCGGCTTACCTTTCAGCCTTCCCTTGTGGCAAGAGAGGGGCAAACCTATAGGTCTTTGTTTCATGTATTTGGTGCAAAACTCAACCACCTCCTCTGCGGTATAACTATGTAGGATGTTTACATCTGGATGGTTTCGGCTCCGACAAAAGCACTTCCGTATTCCCAAGAACCACTCGAAGGGACACATGTTGCGAAGAAGCACAGGACTACAATACTTTATGTCATTGACAAGGCGCACAGTGAGATGCACCATGTCATCAAAGAATGACGGTGGGAAAAACATCTCTAGGTTGGACAATATTCTTGCAATATCATCTTGCATATGATCCAACTCTTCAGGATTTACAACTTTCTACCATAGTTGGTTGAAGAAATCATAGAGGTCAATGAGTGTGTTTCTTATATCTTTGTCCATCAGATTCCTGATGGCCACCAGGAGGATTTGTGTCAACATTATGTGGCAATCATGTGACTTCATGTGTCCCAACTTCAGTTTACCTAAGCTCACATCCACGAGACTTCTGATGTTTGCGCAGTAGGAAGAGGGTGTCTTAACTGACAACAAATAGGTGAAGACCTGTGTTGCTTCTTTTGTACTGCAATTGTAACTCTGGCGAGCTTTGATGAATTTGTCATCATCTTCTACTTCACTCATGTGTTGTGATTGATCAGCAAGCATATCGAGTTGTCAACCGTCACCATCCTTTCTTTTACCTTTAATCTTGAGTAGAGTACCAAGGATTCTTTCACATATGTTCTTCTCTATGTGCATGACATCGATGAAGTGACGTACACGTAGAATCTCCCAGTAAGGTAATTTCCAGAACACTGATTTCTTCTTAAAATGTTGATCCTTGGGTGTTAGTTTCACCGTTAAAGGGTGGTTCTTGCCAAGCACAACATTAATTTTTTTAGCCATGTTGTGGAACACCTCCCATTCATAGGGTCTTGGGCCCTCAGCTGCCTCTATCATACCATCAAATTCAGCTTTCATCTTTCGGTATGGGTGATTTTTCCATAAGAACCTACGATGACGCAAATACACTGTTTTGCATGAGTTGGGAATTCTTCTGCTAGCTGTCCTATCCATGCATGTGACACACCCTACATCTCCCCTTGTTTTCTGCCCCGATGTGATTCCTAATGCTGGCATATCTTGAATGGTGTGCACCAACATCGCATGTAGATCGAAAAGCTCCTTTCTGTAATGCATGCTCCATTACTTCGTTAGTGAAGCAGAGTGGGTGTGCGGTGCTGATACGTCTCCATCAAATATACTTTTCCAAACACTTTTGCCTTGAATGGCTTCTTCCGCTGACCGGGTTTGGGGCCGCTGAATCTGGCGTTGACCACTGTGTCATGCGCTCCCTCATTATTATTGCCACATTTGTGCTTATTGTGTGGTGGTTTCCCGTTGCCGTCTCAAACTTTTGAAGTGCCCGGGTCACTGGCACTGTTGCTTCTACGAGCGAGCGAGCTGTCTTCTACCGCGCAAAAGCGGGTCATCAAAGCGGTAAAGGCTGACGTAGATTTTGGTTTTTGCTGACCGAGGTGGTGGGCGAGCCACTCGTCCCGGACACTGTGTTTAAAGGCCGCTAGGGCTTCCACGTCCGGACAGTCTATGATTTGGTTCTTTTTAACTAAGAACCTAGACCAGAGCTTTCTGGATGACTCTCCGGGCTGTTGGACGATGTGACTTAAGTCATCGGCGTCTGGTGGCCGGACATATGTACCTTGGTAGTTGTCGCGGAAGGCGTCTTCCAGATCTTCCCAGCTGCTGATATAGTTTTGAGGCAGACTGTTTAACCAGTACCTTGCTAGTCCTTTGAGTTTTAGTGGGAGGTATTTGATGGTAAGAAGGTCGTCTCCTCGAGCCACATGAATATGGAGAAGAAAATCCTCGATCCATGCCACTGGATTAGTTGTTCCATCATATGATTCGATATTCATGGGTTTCAACCCTTCGGGGAATTCATGCTCCATTACTTCATCAGTGAAGCAGAGTGGGTGTGCGGTGCTGATACGTCTCCGTGATATCTACTTTTCCAAACACTTTTGCCCTTGTTTTGGACTCTAACTTGTATGATTTGAATGGAACTAACCTGGACTAACCCTATTTTCAGCAGAAGTGCCATGGTGTTATTTTTGTGCAGAAAAAAAATTCTCGGAATGACCTGAAAATCAACGGAGATTATTTTTGGAATATATAAAAAATACTGGAAGAAGAATCCACGTCAGGGGGCCCACACCCTGTCCACAAGGGTGGGGGTGCGCCTACCCCCACTGGGCACGCCCCCCTGCCTCGTGGGCCCCTTGACGCTCGACCGACCTCAACTCCAACTCCATATATTTGTGTTTGGGGAGAAAAAAAATTAGGGAAAAGAATTCATCGCATTTTACGATACGGAGCTGCCGCCAAGCCCTAAACTCTCTCGGGGGGGGGGGGGGCTGATCTGGAGTTCGTTCGGGGCTCCGGAGAGGGGAATCCATCGCCATCGTCATCATCAACCTTCCTCCATCACCAATTTCATGATGCTCACTGCTGTGCGTGAGTAATTCCATCGTAGGCTTGCTGGACGATGATGGGTTGGATGAGATTTATCATGTAATCGAGTTAGTTTTGTTAGGGTTTGATCCCTAGTATCCACTATGTTGTGAGATTGATGTTGCTATGAATTTGCTATGCTTAATGCTTGTCACTAGGGCCCGAGTGCCATCATTTCAGATCTAAACCTATTATGTTTTCATCAATATATGAGAGTTCTTGATATTATCTTGCAAGTCTATAGTCACCTATTATGTGTTATGATCTGTTAACTCCGAAGTGACAATAAACAGGACCACTACCGGTGATGACCGTAGTTTGAGGAGTTCATGTATTAACTATGTGTTAATGCTTTGGTCCGGTCCTCTATTAAAAGGAGGACTTAATATCCCTTAGTTTCCAATAGGACCCCGCTGCCACGGTAGGGTAGGACAAAAGATGTCATGCAAGTTCTTTTCCATAAGCACGTATGACTATATTCGGAATACATGCCTACAATACATTGATGAACTGGATCTAGTTCTGTGTCACCCTATGTTATGACTGTTACATGATCGATCGCATCCGGCATAATTCTCCATCACCGATCCAATACCTACGAGCTTTTCCATATATTGTTCTTCGCTTATTTACTTTTACGCTGCTACTGTTACAATCACTACAAAACCTAAAAATATTACTTTTGCTACCATTACTTTTTGCTACCGTTACCACTACTATCATATTACTTTGCTACAAAATACCTTGCTATAGATATTAAGTTTCCAGGTGTGGTTGAATTGACAACTCAGCTGCAAATACTTGAGAATATTATTTTTCTCCCCTTGTGTCAAATCAATAAATTTGGGTTGAATACTCTACCCTCGAAAACTGTTGCGAGCCCCTATCTATTATTTGAGTCACTTGTGATTTATATGTGCTTATCATTATGAAGAACTTGAAAGATCAAAGAACCAATATTTTTCCCTCAACTACGAGGGGAGGTAAGGAACTGCCATCTAGCTCTGCACTTGATTCACCTTCCGTTTTGAGTAAACTTGCGACACCTACACATGTTATTGATTCTGATAGGTCATATGTTATTGATGATGCCACTTCTGCTTTGCATGATACTTATGATGAAACTACTTCTATGCTTGATACTACTGTGCCATTAGGTGAATTTCTTGATGAACAACTTGCTAGGGCTAGAGAGAATGAAATTATTGAAACTGGTAATATTGATGAAAGTGATGATGAAGATTCTCCCCCTAGATATGAATTGCCTATTCTTCCTGAGGGTTATGTTATGGATGAAGAAACTGCTAGGGACTTCTTAGCTTGCAATGATAGATCTGATCTTAAGAAACTATTAGCTAAACTTAAAGAAAAATCTCTGAATGCTAGAATGAAATATGATCCTGCTTATGCTACTTCACTTATATTTATTACTGATAAGGATTATGAGTTCTCTGTTGTGAAGGAAATATGCCCTAGAGGCAATAATAAAGTTATTATTTATTTCCTTATTTCATGAAAAATGTTTATTATTCATGCTAGAATTGTATTAACCGGAAACATAATACTTGTGTGAATACATAGACAAATAGAGTGTCACTAGTATGCCTCTACTTGACTAGCTCGTTGATCAAAGATGGTTAAGTTTCCTAACCATAGACATGAGTTGTCATTTGATTAACAGGATCACATCCTTAGGAGAATGATGTGATTGACTTGACCCATTCCGTTAGCTTAGCACTTGATCGTTTAGTTTGTTGCTATTGCTTTCTTCATGACTTATACATGTTCCTATGAATATGAGATTATGCAAATCCCGTTTACCGGAGGAACACTTTGTGTGCCACCAAAAGTCACAACGTAACTGGGTGATTATAAAGGTGCTCTACAGGTGTCTCCAAAGGTACTTGTTGGGTTGGCGTATTTCGAGATTAGGATTTGTCACTCTGATTGTCGGAGAGGTATCTCTGGGCCCACTCAGTAATGCACATCACTATAATCCTCGCAAGCATTGCAACTAATGAGTTAGTTCCGAGATGATGTATTACGAAACAAGTAAAGAGACTTTCCGGTAACGAGATTGAACTAGGTATTGAGATACCGACGATCTAATCTCGGGCAAGTAACATACCGATGACAAAGGGAACAACGTACGTTGTTATGCGGTCTGACTGATAAAGATCTTCATAGAATATGTAGGAGCCAATATGGGCATCCAGGTCCCGCTATTGTTAGTGACCAGAGAGGTGTCTCGGTCATGTCTACATAGTTCTCGAACCCGTAGGGTCCGCACGCTTAACGTTGGTTGACGATATAGTACTATATGAGTTATGTATGTTGATGAGCGAATGTTGTTCGGAGTCTGGGATGAGATCACGGACATGAGGAGGAACTCCGGAATGGTCCGGAGATAAATTTTGATATATGGGATAATAGTGTTTGGTCACCGAAAGGGTTCCGGAAATCACCAGAAGGGGTCCCGGATGTTTCCCGAAATGTTTGGGTACGAGAACACTTTATTTGGGCCAAAGGGGGAAAGCCCACAAGGTTTTTGGAAAGCGCAAAAGGAAGTTTTGCGGAGTCCAAGGTCTAGACGCCAGGGTCCCTAGCGTCTGGGTCCAGACGCCGGGAACCCTGGCGTTTGGCCCTGGTGTCCGAGAAGGACTCTTGCCTTTTGGGCAAAACCGACTTTGAGGATGCTTTTGCTCGAAGTTTCAACCCCAGGGCTCAACATATAAATAGAGGGGCAGGGGTAGCACCAAAGACACATCAAGAAACACCAAGCCATGTGCCGGCAACCCCGTCCCCTCTAGTTTATTCTCCCTCACAATTTTCGTAGTGCTTAGGCGAAGCCTTGCGGAGATTGTTCTTCACCAACACCGTCACCACGCCGTCGTGTTGCCGGGACTCATCTACTACTTCGCCCCTCTTGCTGGATCGAGAAGGCGAGGACGTCACCGAGCCGAACGTGTGCAGAACTCATAGGTGACGTGCTTTCGGTACTTGGATCGGTCAGAAATGAAGACATACGACTACATCAACCGCGTTGATATAACGCTTCCGCGAACGGTCTACGAGGGTACGTAGACAACACTCTCCCCTCTCGTTGCTATGCATCACCATGATCTTGCGTGTGTGTAGGAATTTTTTTGAAATTACTACGTTCCCCAACAGTGGCATCCGAGCCAGGTTTTATGCGTTGATGTTATATGCACGAGTAGAACACAAGTGAGTTGTGGGCGATATAAGTCATACTGCTTACCAGCATGTCGTACTTTGGTTCGGCGGTATTGTTGGATGAAGCGGCCCAGACCGACATTACGCGTACGCTTGCGCGAGACTGGTTCTACCGACGTGCTTTGCACACAGGTGGCTGGCGGGTGTCAGTTTCTACAACTTTAGTTGAATCAAGTGTGGCTACGCCCGGTCCTTGAGAAGGTTAAAACATCACCAACTTGACAAACTATCGTTGTGGTTTTGATGCGTAGGTAAGAACGGTTCTTGGTAAGACCGTAGCAGCCACGTAAAACTTGCAATAACAACGTAGAGGACGTCTAACTTGTTTTTGCAGGGCATGTTGTGATGTGATATGGTCAAGACATGATGCTAAATTTTATTGTATGAGATGATCATGTTTTGTAACCGAGTTATCGGCAACTGGAAGGAGCCATATGGTTGTCGCCTTATTGTATGCAATGCAATCACGATGTAATGCTTTACTTTACCGCTAGAGGTAGCGATAGTCGTGGAAGCATAAGATTGGCGAGACGACAACGATGCTACGATGGAGATCAAGGTGTCGCGCCGGTGACGATGGTGATCATGACAGTACTTCGGAGATGGAGATCACAAGTACAAGATGATGATGGCCATATCATATCACTTATATTGATTGCATGTGATGTTTATCTTTTATGCATCTTATCTTGCTTTGATTGACGGTAGCATTATAAGATGATCTCTCACTAAATTTCAAGATAAAAGTGTTCTCCCTGAGTATGCACCGTTGCCAAAGTTCTTCGTGCGCAGACACCACGTGATGATCGGGTGTGATAAATTCTACGTCCATCTACAATGGGTGCAAGCCAGTTTTTGCACACGCAGAATACTCAGGTTAAACTTGACGAGCCTACCATATGCAGATATGGCCTCGGAACACTGAGACCGAAAGGTCGAGCATGAATCATATAGTAGATATGATCAACATATTGATGTTCACCAATGAAAGCTACTCCATTTCGCGTGATGATCGGTTATGGTTTAGTTGATTTGGATCATGTGATCACTTAGAAGATTAGAGGGATGTCTTTCTAAGTGGGAGTTCTGAAGTAATATGATTAATTGAACTTAAATTTATCATGAACTTCGTACCTGATGGTATTTTGCTTGTCTATGTTGATTGTAGATAGATGGCCCGTGCTGTTGTTCCGTTGAATTTTAATGTGTTCCTTGAGAAAGCAAAGTTGAAAGATGATGGTAGCAATTACACGGACTTGGTCCATAACTTGAGGATTATCCTCATTGCTGCATAGAAGAATCACATCTTGGAAGCACCGCTAAGTGCCAAGCCTGCTGCAGGAGCAACACCAGATGTTATGAACGTCTGGCAGAGGAAAGCTGATGACTACTCGATAGTTCAGTGTGCCATGCTTTATGGCTTAGAACCGGGTCTTCAACGACCTTTTGAACATCATGGAGCATATGAGATGTTCCAGGAGTTGAAGTTAATATTTCAAGCAAATGCCCGGATTGAGAGATATGAAGTCTCCAATAAGTTCTATAGCTGCAAGATGGAGGAGAATAGTTCTGTCAGTGAACATATACTCAAACTGTCTGGGTATCATAATCACTTGACTCAACTGGGAGTTAATCTTCCTGTTGATAGTGTCATTGACAGAGTTCTTCAATCACTGTCGCCAAGCTACAAGAGCTTTCTGATGAACTATAACATGCAAGGGATGGATAAGACGATTCCCGAGCTAGTGCAAGGGATCACATCATTAGAAGAATGATGTGATTGACTTGACCCATTCTGTTAGCTTAGCACTTGATCATTTAGTTTGTTGCTAGTGCTTTCTTCATGACTTATACATGTTCCTATGACTATGAGATTATGCAACTCCCGTTTACCGGAGGAACACTTTGTGTGCCACCAAACGTCACAACGTAACTGGGTGATTATAAAGGTGTTCTACAGGTGTCTCCAAAGGTAGTTGTTGGGTTGGCGTATTTCGAGCTTAGGATTTGCCACTCCGATTGTCGGAGAGGTATCTCCGGGCCCACTCGGTAATGCACATCACTATAAGCCTTGCAAGAATTGCAACGAGTGAGTTAGTTGCGGGATGATGTATTACGGAACGAGTAAAGAGACTTGTCGGTAACGAGATTGAACTAGGTATTGAGATACCGACGATCAAATCTTGGGCAAGTAACATACCGATGACAAAGGGAACAACGTATGTTGTTATGCAGTCTGACCGATAAAGATCTTCGTAGAATATGTAGGAGCCAATATGGGCATCCAGGTCCCGCTATTGGTTATTGACCAAAGAGGTGTCTCGGTCATGTCTACATAGTTCTCAAACCCGTAGGGTCCGCACGCTTAACGTTCGTTGACGGTATAGTACTATATGAGTTATGTATGTTGATGACCGAATGTTATTCGGAGTCCGGGATGAGATCACGGACATGACGAGGAGCTCCAGAATGGTCCGGAGATAAAGTTTGATATATGGGATAATAGTGTTTGGTCACCGGAAGGGTTCCGGAAATCACCGGAAGGGGTTCCGGATGTTTCTCGAAATGTTTGGGTACGAGAACACTTTATTTGGGCCAAAGGGGAAAGCCCACAAGGTTTTTGGAAAGCGCAAAAGGAAGTTTTGCAGAGTCTAGGGGCCAGACGCCAGGGTCCTTGGTGTCTGGGTCCAGACGCCGGGAACCCTGGTGTCTAGCCCTGGTGTCCGAGAAGGACTCTTGCCTTTCGGGCAAAACAGACTTTGAGGAGGCTTTTGCTCCAAGTTTCGACCCCAGTGCTCAACATATAAATAGAGGGGCAGGGCTAGCACCAAAGACACATCAACAAACACCAAGCCGTGTGCCAGCAACCCCGTCCCCTCTAGTTTATCCTCCGTCCCAGTTTTCGTAGTGCTTAGGCGAAGCCCTGCGGAGATTGTTCTTCACCAACACCGTCACCACGACGCCGTGCTGCCGGAACTCATCTAGTACTTCGCTCCTCTTGCTAGATCGAGAAGGCGAGGACGTCACCGAGCCGAACGTGTGCAGAACTCGGAGGTTCCGTGCTTTCGGTACTTGGATCGGTCGGACATGAAGACGTACAACTACATCAACCGCGTTGATACAACGCTTGCGCGAACGGTCTACAAGGGTACGCAGACAACACTCTCCGCTCTCGTTGCTATGCATCACCATGATCTTGCGTGTGCGTAGGAATTTTTTTGAAATTAGTATGCTCCCCAACATGTTGATCCTGATATAATTACTTTGGTTGTATCTGATCCTTTCTATGGCTATGAATCTGAAACTGTTGTGGCACATGTAAGTGCATCTAGTGCCACCCCTAGTTGGTTTTGGAGTATTGACGACAAACCTAGTTGAGGGGCTAATGTGTTTGTGAGAATTGCAGGAAAACACAGGTAGAAGTCCCTCATTGATTCGGTTTTACTACCAGAGATGACCCCTAAAAATGTATGAAGACATTGAAGACAAAGTTGGTATATGAAGATATTCACATTGAAGACTATGACAAAACAAGACACGTTATGAAGCCTGTGGAACTCGAAGACTTAGATCTTTCGTAGTTCTCTTTATTTTGTGTTGAGTCATAGGAACCACCATACTGTTAAGTGGGGTCCAGGAGAACCAGTCAGAATGACTGAAGTGATGCCTAAATCAAAAACTTATGTCTTCGAGTGAAGACAATGAGATCGAATCTTGTCCAGAGCCGGACAAGTCAGCTTTGCTTGCAGCCCAAGGAAAGTTTCCATGAGAGTTCGAAATCAGACCGTTGAGACACGTGTCAGGTCCTTAGTGACCTAGGGTCATTTCGGACAAATCAGGTCGGGTTGCCAAGTGGCTATAAATAGCCCACCCCCACAACCATAAACGGTTGGCTGCTCAGATTTCAGTGCACGGCTTTTGTCGTTTGAGAGAAACCCACCTCGAAGCCTTTGAGAGAAAATTCATAGAGAGGAGAAAAGCCCTAACCACCCAGAGCCAGAGTAAATTGGGCATCACTTAAGTCTTCTTGTCTGTGTGATCTAAAGACTTATTACACTTGAGGACTGTGAATTCTCCAGACGGTTAGGCGTCGCGTTCAGATCATCCAAGAGACATTGTGGATTGCCAGTGAACGAAGTCTGTGAAGGTTTGGGAGTCTACCTTGAAGACTTACCAGAGTGATTGGGCGAGGACTAAGTGACCTTAGCTCAAGGAGAATACGGTGAGGACTTGGTGTCCTGAACTGTGTGTTCAGGACTGGGTGTCCGGGACTGTGTGTCCTAAGGCTTAAATACCTAGCCGCTCCAACTAGACGTACAGTTGTCACAGCAACTGGAACTGGTCCAACATATCATTGTCTTCAACGAGTCACTGGTTTTATCTTCACTTCCTTCTCTTGCTGTTACTCACTGTGAAGTCATTGCATGCTTGCTTTATCATTTGTCTTCACAACGTGAATGCATGATCTGTTTGGCTTCATAACTTCTTCCTACTTGATCCTTATTACACTGAAGCTGTTTGTCACTGTGCTTTCACTCTATTGAATACATGACCATGGCTGGCCTAGTGTAATCTAACTTCCGCTGCATAGTAATATGCATAATCTTCACTGTTTGTCTTCATAACTCCCAAGTTTTGAAGACTTTCATAAAAATCGCCTATTCACCCCCCCCTCTAGTCGATATAACGCATTTTCAATTGGTATCAGAGCAAGGTGCTCCCTTGTTTTGTGTGATTCGGTTTAACCACCTGGAGTTTTAGCTATGTCGACTGCAGGGATAATCAAAGTCTCCGCTGCGTGCCCCGTCTTCGATGGAACTAAATATCCCTACTGGAAGAATAAGATGCGAATGCATCTTGAAGCCATTGACGTCGACCTATGGTATGTCGTCGAGAACGGCGTTCCCAAGGCCGGAGGAGGTGTCACTGCTGCTGATGTCAAGAAGTTCAGTCAACTGGACTCTACTGCCAAGAATATCATCTGTGGTCATCTAACAAAAGGACAGTATGGCCGTGTGAGTGCCTTGAAGACATCCAAGCTAGTCTGGGACTGGCTCTCCAAGGTCAATGAAGGCATCTCAACCCAGAGAGATCAAAGAAACAGTGTTCTTCACAACCTCTTCAACCGCTTCAAGCGAAATGACAATGAGAATGTTCAGCACACATTTGACCGACTCACTGACATCACGAATGAGCTTCAAGCCCTCGGCGCCACTGAAATCACCAAACATGAAATCGTCAAGACGTTGCTGAGATCACTTGATAGTTCGTTTGACATCCTGGCCCTGATGATTCAAGAACGTCCTGATTTCAAGACACTCGATCCGTCTGACATACTTGAGAGGCTCAACACACATGAGTTTCAGCTTTCTGAGAAAAGAGATATCTATGGTCCAAACTATGGGCGAACTCGCGCCTTGAAGGCAAAAGTTGTCTCCTCATCTGAAGAAGAATCTGACTGCAGTTCTGATGATCCTGAAGACATTGGAAGAGAACTTGCAATGCTAGTGAAGAAGTTCCAAAAATTCACCAAGAAGAAAGGCTTCAGAAAATCTTCACGATCAAGCTCAAGGAATGATGAAGCTTCTGCTCATGATTACAAGAAGAAAACATGTCACAAGTGCAAGAAAACTGGACACTTCATCTCTGAGTGTCCTCAGTGGGACAATGAGAACAGAAGGAAGAAGAAGAGCAAGGAATATGATTCTGACGACAAGAAGAAAAAGAAATACTCAAAGTCTTCTTCCAAGTCTTCATCAAAGTCTTCATCACACAAGAAGAGCTCATCTGGCAAGGCACGTGCGTTTGTTGGAAAGGAGATGGATTCAGAGGAGGAATCCGCATCTGAGGAGGCAGAGGTGGAGTCTGAGGAGGAGTCTGATTCTGGCATTGCGAGTCTGGCTACAGCATACGTCGCCAAGTCTATCTTCAACACTGAAGACAATGACTGCATCACTGACACCGACACAAATGACAAGAACGACTCCACTCCTACCTACTGCTTCATGGCACGCGGTGCCAAGGTAAACACATGCACTACTCGCTATCAAACATCTAGTGACGATGACTCTGAATGTGATTCAAAACCTAGCTACAAAACACTTGCTAAAATTGCAACTGAACAACAGAAAGCTATGGAACATATTCAAAAACTGTTAGACAGAAGCGATGATCTGTTGGGTGCTGAAATGACTCGATCTGAATCCTTAATTGAAGACATAAAAAACCTTCACGTTAAGTATCAGGAACTTGAAGATCGTCATGATACTCTCTCAACAACTCATGAAAAGCTTTCCTATGATTATCTTCAAAGGAAGCAAGAACTTGAGAAATTGAGAGCGGCTCATGAAGATCTTCAAAAGGAAAACGAGTCACTTCGCTCCGAACAGATTAGTCCCGCTCAGGAAGGATTTGAACCACCATGTCTTAAATGCATTGAGCGTGACAATGCTAATTCTGTTGCTGAATGTTCCACTGCTACTGCTGTTGCAATATCTTCAACTGTTGATGTGGTGACTAACCCCTCTGCTGAGGATACCACTGCTATTGCTGATGAGAATGCTAGGTTGAAGACATTGCTTGAAACAGGGATGTACAAAAGTCTTAAAGGACATCAGACATTATGTGATGTCCTCAAGAAGCAGATTCTGAACCGAAACCCTAGGAAAGAGGGTGTTGGGTTTGTTAGGAAAATAAATGCAGATGGCTCTTACTGGAAACCTGAGCAGTACCCCAAAACCACATGGGTTGCTGCAAAGGAACTTTCAGCAGATCCATCCAACTTATCTGGCTTCACTTGTGCTAACCCCATTATCATTGATGAATTCTTTGATGCAAACTATAAACTGTTTAAGAATCAGAATGGTGAAGTGTTTGCCAGGTACATTGGTACTAACTGCAGGAATGGACCGCCTATTAAGAAGATCTGGGTTCCGAAAAAGTGTCTGGAAAATCTTCCTGTGAATGTCTTCATGACACCTCACTTAAAGAAGACAAACCTCAGACCAAAGGCTTCATATGGTCCAAAGGCTTCATACAAACAGAGGACTCACCTGAGTCACACTAACGCAAATATTTTGTAGGGAAACTATACTCAGGCATATGAATATGAGAGCGGTTCATCGAACCGTGTTCATATGACCAAAAATTATTCTGCTTATTCCTATGAGTATTATTGTCCACCTGCTAGACTGTTTGCTAAGGCTTCAAAGCCAAAATTCTCAGATGCTGCACTTAGACTTATTGCTTCTAAGCCACCCTTGAAGATGTGGGTGGTTAAGAAAGCTTAACTCTCTTTTGCAGGGAAAGGTCTCCAGCAGAAAAACAAAATCTTCTAATGCTATTGCTGGGGACCTTAAAAATCTTGTAGGGCGCAAGATAAAATGCCCGAATGGCATCATTATTTACTTCGTTGCTGAATCGCATGCTACTCTCCCTATTAGTCCTAATCTGGATCTAAGTTTTCATAACCCACTGGTTCGTCAAATGTTTATGCTTCACAATTCTCTTCGTGAAGCCTATCCCCCTAACTGTACTGTAGGGTACGACACCAGCGACTTCAAAGTCTTCAGAATGGATTATTGACAGTGGGTGTACAAATCACATGACTGGCAGAAGAAGCCTTCTTATGGACTCAACCTTACATCCATCCGACAAGAGCCACATCACATTTGCTGACACTGGTAAAAGTAAGGTATTGGGTCTAGGTAGAGTTGCAATCTCAAAGGATCAACACATGGATAAAGTCATGCTTGTTGAACCCCTTGGCTTCAACTTAATGTCTGTCTCAATGCTTTGCGATTTGAATATGATTGTAATGTTTGGAAAATATCGTTGCCTGGTGCTAATGGATTCTGACAAATCTCTAGTGTTTGAAGGGTATCGGAAAGGTGATTTGTACGTGGTAGATTTCTCAGCAGGACCACAACTTGCAGTATGTCTTCTTGCAAAAGCTTCAGAATGTTGGCTTTGGCATCGGAGGCTTGGGCATGCTGGCATGAGGAACCTCCACACCCTTGCGAAGAAGAAGCATGTCATAGGCATCGAGGGCGTCAAGTTCAAGAAAGATCACTTATGCGGTGCCTGTGAAGCAGGGAAGATGACAAGGGAAAAACATCCTTCGAAGACAATCATGACTACTACACAACCCTTCGAACTACTCCACATGGATCTTTTCGGTCCCACTCACTACTCAACTTTTACTACTTCTGCTTGCCTCTATGGCTTCATCATTGTTGATGATTACTCTAGATATACTTGGGTACACATAATCCTTTACAAGACTAAAGTGCAGGATGTCTTCAGACGCTTCGCCAATCGAGCTATGAACAATTTTGGCGCCAAGATAAAGCACATCAGAAGTGACAATGGCACTGAATTCAAGAACACTGGCCTTGATACATATCTTGATACCTTGGGCATCACACATGAATTTTCAGCCCCATACACGCCACAGCAGAATGGCGTCGTCGAACGCAAGAACAGAACACTCATTGAAATGGCCAGAACAATGCTAGATGAATACAAGACTCCAAGAAAATTCTGGACTGAAGCCATTGATACTGCATGCCATACAATCAATCATGTTTATCTTCACAAGCTTCTGAACAAGACATCTTATGAACTCCTAACTGGCAAGAAGCCAAATGTTAGTTACTTCAGAGTATTTGGCGCAAAGTGCTGGATCAAGGACCCACACCACACCTCAAAGTTTGCACCAAAAGCACATGAGGGCTTCATGCTTGGATATGGAAAGGATTCACACTCCTACAGAGTCTTCAATCTCTTCCATTACAAAGTGGTCGAAACAGTGGATGTACGATTTGATGAAACAAATGGTTCACAAAGAGAGCAACTGCCAAATGTGCTAGATGAAGTTCCAGCTAGTGAATCAATCAAGCTTATGGGAACTGGAGAGATTATGCCTTCTGAAGCTCATCCTGAAGAAGAACTCATCATCTCAGCACCTGATCAACATGAAGACAATGCTCAGCATGAAGACATTCCTCCAAATAACAACGCAGATCATCAGGAGCAAAGTCTTCGCCCTATACATCCTCGTGTTGCAAATGAAGTGCAGATTGACAGAATACTTGACAGCATCAATGCACCTGGTCCACTCACTCGTTCAAGGGCAACTCAGCTAGCAAACTTCTGTGGGCATTTCGCATTCGTCTCAATATCAAAACCAAAGAAAGTTGAAGAAGCCTTCATGGAACCTGAATGGATTCAAGCTATGCAAGAAGAGCTTCAACAGTTTGAGCTGAATAATGTATGGGAACTGGTTAAGCGTCCTGATCCACGGAAGCACAACATAATAGGCACCAAATGGATATACCGCAACAAGCAAGATGAGCATGGTCAAGTTGTCAGAAACAAAGCTCGTCTCGTTGCTCAAGGATATACTCAAGTGGAGGGCATTGACTTCGATGAAACATTTGCTCCTGTGGCTAGACTTGAAGCCATACGCATACTGCTGGCCTGTGCAAATCATCACAACATACTTCTATATCAAATGGATGTGAAAAGTGCCTTTCTCAATGGCAAGATTGAAGAAGAAGTGTATGTTGCACAACCGCCTGGCTTTGAAAATCCAAAACATCCTGATATGGTATACAAGCTCAACAAGGCACTGTATGGCCTCAAACAAGCCCCTAGGGCCTGGTATGATACACTCAAGTACTTTCTGAAGAGCAAAGGCTTCATACCTGGTTCCCTGGATCCCACTCTTTTCACGAAGACATACGATGGTGAACTGTTTGTGTGCCAAATATATGTGGATGACATTATCTTCGGCTGCACCAATCAGAAATACAGTGAAGAGTTTGGATATATGATGCAAGAGCAATATCAGATGTCCATGATGGGGGAGCTGAAGTTCTTCCTTGGTCTTCAAATCCGTCAACAGCGCAATGGCATCTTCATATCTCAAGAGAAGTATCTCAAAGATTGCCTGAAGAAGTTCGGTATGCAAGACTGCAAAGGCTTCACAACACCAATGTCAGCCAAACATCATCTAGGTCCTGACGACAATGGTAAAGAGTTCGATCAAAAGGTATACCGCTCCATGATTGGGTCTTTGCTTTATTTATGTGCATCTAGGCCATATATCATGCTTAGTGTTTGCATGTGTGCTCGATTTCAAGCGGCACCAAAGGAGTCGCATCACTTAGCTGTGAAGCGAATTCTTCGATATTTGGCTCACACCCCAACTCTAGGACTATGGTATCCAAAGGGCTCAGAGTTTGATTTGGTTGGATTTTCGGATGCTGATTATGCTGGTGACAAAGTTGATCGGAAGTCCACGTCAGGCACATGTCACTTTCTGGGACGATCACTTGTATGTTGGTCTTCAAAGAAGCAGAACTGTGTATCTCTCTCCACTGCTGAATCTGAATACATTGCTGCTGGATCTTGCTGCGCTCAGCTTCTGTGGATGAAGCAAACACTCAAGGATTATGGCATTCATTTGAAGCAAGTGCCACTTTACTGCGACAACGAAAGCGCCATCAAGATTGCAAACAACCCAGTTCAGCACTCGAAGACAAAGCACATTGAAATTCATCATCACTTTCTCAGAGATCATGTTGTGAAGGAAGACATTGATATCATCCACGTCAACACTGAAGAGCAATTGGCAGATATTTTCACCAAGCCCTTGGATGAGAAGAGGTTTTGCAAGTTACGGTGTGAGCTAAATATCTTGGAATCCTCAAATGTCCTATGATCAGGCACACATCCTAACACTTATGCATATTGATGATTTAGATGTGCAACACACTTAGTAAAGTATATCTTCAATCAATGAAGACATACATTCTAAGTGTGAATACATTAATGTGGAATTTGACTTCAGAGCGCCACGATAATTGTGCGCCGTGTCTGGGTCTAATACTTCCTATACGGTGGGTAACGCCACCACCAAACGTTCCTTTTCGAAGTTTTTAACTCATGGCGTTACCTTGCAATATCTTCACATTGGTTTGGCTTTGAACCTAACATGTCTTCATGATTATCTTCACTACGATGATTATATATATATATACTCTAGTGTTCTGTCCTCTACAGCATTCACTTATAGCTATGTCTTCTTGGTTGAATCTTTTGAACTAAGTGAATGTAATCGGACCCTAATCTCTCTATGCTTTCTATCTCAAACTCAATCTCTCCAAGTCATATGCATTCTGTTGAAACTGTCGAATGTCTTCACTGTGTCCTTGTCAGTTGAAGACATAGAGGCAACCATAAACGTCCGTTTTTAATGCTCATTCCTCCACATAAGATCCGGAGAAGCAGGAACGACCACCCGACAATTTAGGCGTGTGTGGGACGTGGAACAAATCCCAAACTTCGGCTAACTGGCCACGCGTGCCTCAAATGCGAACCGCCAGGGGCACCTGCGTAGTAGCACACTGAGTCTATAAATTCACACTTACCGCGGTCATTATCTCCTTCTTCCACCCTCGCACAAACCCTAGCGCCAACGCTAGCACTCGACGACGCCGGAGACGAAGCGCTTCGCTGCCGCAACCTCTCCAACGCCGTCCTCACGCCGACCGCGGACATCGTCCTCTCCGCCGTTGCCGTAGGTGTTTTCCGTCGCCAAGTTAGGGCACGGAGGACTGAACTGCTCGGCATCAACTTCCTTCCATCTAGCAGTTCCAGTGTGGTAAATAAAACTTCTTTTTACAGCCTCTTTCGATCTCATGGTTCTGTCACTTTCTACCATAAGTAGTTTCTCTTCACACCAGTTAGATCTCTCGCTGCATCTCATAACATGCCTAGTATATTCACTTGTGCTTCATAAAGTAGTTAGATTCCTCACTTGTACTGATCTATGGGTTCGTACAAATCTGGAACCAACTTCTTATCTATAAGTGAATGTCTTCGCACAATGAGGTCAATGTCTTCTAAACTGATTAATCTTCAAAACCTTCTAAGAATGCATATGACCTCTTCCCCTTCCCTCGCACCTTAATGCTATCATAGGTACATGTCCGTGGGAGAATCCTTCGGTTCTCATAGTCTGCATTCATTTGCAGAATTCCTACAGCATCACATAAACTCTCCTGAAGCCAGTTCCTGTTGGTCCAGAAAAAGAAAGCCTTTGAAGCCTTTGAAAGTTTTGAAGCCTTTCAAGTTAAAGTTTATGGCTTCAGTTGCAGCAGCAAGAAAGGGGGGCAGACAGAGACGTGAGGGAACTTCCAAGGATCTGCCTGAAGACTTGGCAGAAATGTACAAAACAGATCCAGAAGAGAGCTATGGGCAGCGCAAGACTCGAATCCAATGGATTCGACGCTATTGGGCAGAACAGTGGTTCAAATATCGCTTCATCACCCAGGAGTATGCCGAAAAGAATGCTATCAAGAGTCCATGGGGGGATATCTTATACAAGAACCTTGCACCCAGGACTAGAGATGAAGCCATTGCTCAGGGCTTCTACCCATGCATGGTCCGAGGACCACAGCCTGATAATGCACATCCGTCGTCACTTCTCTGGTGTCGTGACGACAATCTCTTCAAACGCAACTTTCAGTTTGCTCAACAGTCAGCGAAGCTAAACAAGAAGAAATTTGGGCTTGACTTCAACCCTGGTCTCTCCTCGCCAAGGGCAGATGGCACATGCGACGCGGAACCCAATATCATCGGTCCGTTTGCCAATCTTCAGGGCCTGATCACCCACATCTTAGTCCAAGGGACTGCTGTGAATGACCCTCCAGCTGATTCTGAGTCTGATGAAGCTCCTGCTGTGGCGAAGCCAAAGAAGACAAAGAAACTAAAAGCTTCGAAGCCGGCTCCTACCTCAAAAATCTCAAGGGCGAAGCCATTAAAAACTGCACCTCCTGAAGTCAGTGTGCAGTCTGAAGACGTATCCCGCGTCTCCAAGCCCCTGAAAGAAAAGGAGCCCCAGCAACAAACAGGCAAAGAGCTCACTGCTGCTGCCATTTTGCGCAGTGAAGCCATTGATCTATCAAGCGACGAAGATCTGGGCGATGACGCACTAGAACAGCTCATCAAAAGCAAGGAGGAAGCGGAAATCTTCAACAATCTACCTCTCTTTGATGTCGCCATCATCCACAGCTTCATCGATGAATGGTTTGACACACCCGATATAAGCTTCAATGATCTGCAGCTACCTGTTGGACTTCGCGTCGCCTTCCAAGGCGCAATTGCTTCAGAACTGGCCATTGCTCAGCGCATTTTTGAGCTGAAGCAGAAAATTGATCACGAAAAAGCTCAGTTCAAGAAGCACATGGCCAGCCTCAGCGTGCAGGAAGTGAGGAACTTCAAAATCATGCTGCATGATCTCAAAGAAAACTTTTTGAAGAAGCGTGCTAAAGCTCAAGGCTCGCGGGAAAGGATGAAGTCATTGGCTGACAAATGTGTTCAAGCCTACAACGAGGCTGAAAAGCGCAAGGCACTTGGGCATCCAGGCATCGACCCCAAGAAGGCCGCAAAGAAGAAGAAGCAGCCTGCTGTGAGTGAACCAGAGGCATCAAGACAAGCAGCCACTCCGATTGTCTTCCCAACTGCCACGACCGGCTCGAAGCCAAAGAGCCGGTCAACAGCTTCAGAGCTAAAGAAGACAAGAGCTGCATAAGCTGAAGCCAGAAAAAGGAAGAGCTCTGAAGCCTCTCCTACTACTCCCAGCAAAAAGAAGCGCAAGACCAAGAAATCTAGGGCTGCTCCCATAGATCCCTTGATGGTTGAACCCCTTTCTGTCATTCACCCCAATGCACAAAGAAGACTGACAGTTCATGAGCCTGCTTCCACAAAGGCACCTGACGCTGAAGATATTCCAGCAGCCGATTCAATACCTGCTAAAGACATTTGTCATCAGGACAATGTGCAAGGTGATGCAGCCCTTCCTCAGCTTGAAACAAGCGATCTCATCAGCATTGGACGTCCTTTGACGCCAATGGCACAAGATGAGTCATGGGCGGATCGCCCTCAGGAGGAAGAAGAAGACATTGAGGCCCAGCCCACTCCGACACCACAAGCGTCGTCTGCGTTCCGTAGGCTTCGCAAAGGTCCACGGCCTCAAGTCCAGTCTGTAGAAATTCCGGCTGCATCAGCCGAAGACAATGAAGAAGCACCTCCAGAACCCACTCCCTCGCTCCATCAAGATGCAGTTCCCCAAGAGAACGTGCCTGAAGATGTCCCTCAAACTACTAACACTGAAGCCAATGTGGAGCCCGCCCCACCAAATGCTTCAGCGGACAGCGAAGCCACTGAGCCAGACACTTCGGTTCCTGAGTCTGCTGCAGATCCACAATTTGACTATCACATAGAGCACAGGCCTAATGTCCAGAAGCCAGTCCCAAGGCTTCCAAGGTTCCCAGGTCCTGCATCAACACCTGGCTCCTTTGATATAAACAGCTTCAAGGCAGACAACACATTTTTCAATAGCTCCAAGAACCCCTATTCAAGGGAAAGGATTGTATCAGACAGGTTCTGGAGCTGTTCACAGCGCAGCTACTATTCATGCATCTTATACAACCAAGGTCGCATCTTCCCACACAAGTGCCTTGAGGTTGAAGCCATTGCTGGTCTGCCATGCCTTGAGGAAGCTTTGGACTGCTTCAGGCAAGTGGGTCTGCTGCCTTTCGTGACTGATGAAGAGCACTGGAACGAAGAGCTTCTGCTTCAGTTTTATGCCACTCTCCATATCAAAGGATACAACAGAGATCCGAAGACTTGGATCCTGGAGTGGATGACCGGAAATGTCCATCATGAAGCCAATGCATTTGATATCACTGAGCTCACCGGCCTTCCCACTCCAGGAGAATTCTTCGAAGAAGGCTGCCAACCACATTCTGAAGCTATTGAGAGTATTTTCCAGAGACCTGAACCCAATATGAGTCAGATGCTCTCAATAATGAAGCCATTGCCTCAAGATGCACCCTATCCAACTCAGTTCTTCGTTGAAGACTTAGAGTACCTGCCCAGGACCATATGTCACATTATCCGGCGGACTCTCTGGCCCATTAAGGGACACTCTCCACATGCCAAGATTGAGGGTGCAATGAAGACTCTCATATTCTATATCATGCATGGAAAATGCTTCAACGCACAGGATCTTTTCATACGACAACTTGCTGCGTCAGGCTCGGACTTATTTGGTCCAAAAATCTATGCCCCTTGGGTGATGAGGCTGATCAAACTGCACTCTACAATTTCGTATCAGCCCTCAGCCCGAAACCATCGCATCTTCCTGCCAGATGTGGATATCTCTGCTGAAGCAATATACCCTGAACCTGCCAAGCAACCAATAAGTCTTCAGAATGCCGAACACCAGAGCTTCACGCAGAATGTTGAAGGTGTTGAAGCCTTGTCCAGGGTCTATCCGATGGCTGGCACTACACGTGCACCAGCATCAACTGAAGCCACAGATAGCACAAACGCTCCAAGACCCAAGAAGTGTGCTCGTGTCCTCACTGACCGAGAGCTTCTTGTGGCCCTTCATCAAAAGCAAGATACGCATCACGACTGGCTGAAACGTCAGATGAAGAGCCTCTTGGTGGATGTCAATCGTCTTCGAAACCTGGCCACCAAAAATGCCTTCGTTACACATGAGACTTGCCGTCGTACGTGGAAAGGACTCTCAATGATCTGCATTGAAGCTGAACTTGAAGAGGATGGCTTAACAGAGTGCTTCAAATTTGACACCACACCTCCTAGAAGGGCTGTGATGCGCAACACACCGTCACTTGAAGACTCTGAGTATTCCTCATCTGCTGCCACCATCACTACAAGGATCATTGATGAAGATGATGATGCTACTTCACCACCACCCGCTTCAGCACCTCAAAGCTCAGCACCGCCAAACAACTCCACCGACCCTGCTGCGCCTGGGAACGCGTAGAAAACTCTATGTCTTCAAACCTTTTTGGTCATTCCTGACAAAAGGGGGAGAAGCATATGATGTTTATAGTCTTCGTGCGGGTCAATATGGGTGGGTGCCTTGTTTTGTTATACTTTGCTTCGTGTTTACAACTCTTGTTTTTGCTTCATTTGGTTCTTTTGAGTTGTAAACACTAAAACTCGATGGTCGTCTGCTACGTGTTTACCACTCTGGTTGCGAAGATAAATTCCGCATGTGCGACGATAAATTCCGCACTCATCTCATTCTGCAGACGTCCATTTTCCATTATGCATGTCATTATCTTAATATACTTTCACATGCATAGTGGATTGTCATCATAAGCTGAAGCTGATCTCCACAAGTACAACCTGCCATGTGCATTTGCATTCCAAAAGCAAATTAACTTATATGCACATCTTCAGGGGGAGCTCTTGCAACTTATGAAGACAAATCCTTTATAAACTTCACACTTTATATTCCCCGTTGAAAACTTCAACTAGTATGTCATCAATCACCAAAAAGGGTGAGATTGTAAGTGCATCTAGTGCCACCCCTAGTTGGTTTTGGAGTATTGACGACAAACCTAGTTGAGGGGCTAATGTGTTTGTGAGAATTGCAGGAAAACACAGGTAGAAGTCCCTCATTGATTCGGTTTTACTACCAGAGATGACCCCTAAAAATGTATGAAGACATTGAAGACAAAGGTGGTATATGAAGATATTCACATTGAAGACTATGACAAAACAAGACACGTTATGAAGCCTGTGGAACTCGAAGACTTAGATCTTTCGTAGTTCTTTTTATTTTGTGTTGAGTCATAGGAACCACCGTACTGTTAAGTGGGGTCCAGGAGAACCAGTCAGAATGACTAAAGTGATGCCTAAATAAAAAACCTATGTCTTCGAGTGAAGACAATGAGAGCGAATCTTGTCCAGAGCCGGACAAGTCAGCTTTGCTTGCAGCCCAAGTAAAGTTGCCATGAGAGTTCGAAATATGACCGTTGAGACACATGTCAGTTCCTTAGTGACCCAGGGTCATTTCGGACAAATCAGGTCGGGTTGCCAAGTGGCTATAAATAGCCCACCCCCACAACCATAAACGGTTGGCTGCTCAGATTTCAGTGCAGGGCTTTTGTCATTTGAGAGCAACCCACCTTGAAGCCTTTGAGAGAAAATTCATAGAGAGGAGAAAAGCCCTAACCACCCAGAGCCAGAGTAAATTGGGCATCACTTAAGTCTTCTTGTCTGTGTGATCTGAAGACTTATTACACTTGAGGACTGTGAATTCTCCAGACGGTTAGGCGTCGCGTTCAGAGCATCCAAGAGACATTGTGGATTGCCAGTGAACGAAGTCTGTGAAGGTTTGGGAGTCTACCTTGAAGACTTACCAGAGTGATTGGGCGAGGACTAAGTGACCTTAGCTCAAGGAGAATACGGTGAGGACTTGGTGTCCTGAACTGTGTGTTCAGGACTGGGTGTCCGGGACTGTGTGTCCTAAGGTTTAAATACCTAGCCGCTCCAACCAGACGTACAGTTGTCACAGCAACTGGAACTGGTCCAACATATCATTGTCTTCAACGAGTCACTGGTTTTATCTTCACTTCCTTCTCTTGCTGTTACTCATTGTGATGTCATTGCATGCTTGCTTTATCATTTGTCTTCACAACGTGAATGCATGATCTGTTTGGCTTCAGAACTTCTTCCTACTTGATCCTTATTACACTGAAGCTGTTTGTCACTGTGCTTTCACTCTATTGAATACATGACCATGGCTGGCCTAGTGTAATCTAACTTCCGCTGCATAGTAATAGGCATAATCTTCACTGTTTGTCTTCATAACTCCCAAGTTTTGAAGACTTTCATAAAAATCTCCTATTCACCCCCCCTCTAGTCGATATAACGCACTTTCAGCACATCTTACCAAATTAAATGATATAACTACCCTATTCACTAATGATGAGAAAACTTGCTATTATTATATCCTTAAATTATTTCCGTTCTCATTAAAGGGTGATGCTAAGGTATGGTTTAATTCTCTTGGTCCTGGTTGTGTGCGTAGTCCCTAGGATATGATTTACTACTTCTCTGCTAAATATTCCCCCGCTCATAAGAAACAAGCTGCTTTAAGGGAAATATATAATTTTGCGCAAATTGAAGAAGAGAGTCTCCCACAAGCTTGGGGGAGGCTTCTCCAATTACTTAATGCTTTGCCTGATCATCCTCCTAAGAAAAATTAAATACTCGATATCTTTTATAATGGCCTAACCGATCCTTCCAGAGATTTCATGGATAGTTGTGCTGGCTGTGTTTTCAGGGAAAGAACAGTTGATCAACATGAATTGCTATTGAACAATATGTTGACTAATGAAAATAATTGGACACTTCCTGAACCAACTCCTAAGCCAACTCCGAAGAAAAGGGGTATTCTATTTCTCAATCATGAAGATATGCAAGAGGCAAATAAATCTATGAAAGAAAGAGGTATTAAAGCTAAGGATGTTAAGAATTTACCACCTATTGAAGAAATACATGGTCTTAATTCATCACCTATTGAAGAAACACACGGTCTCGATAACCCAACACAGGTAGTAAAGGTAAATTCTCTCTATAGATTTGATGAAGGTGATATTCCCCGTAATAAGTCTGCTACCAATGCTTAGATGAGTTTGATAATTTTATTGTTAAACAAGAAAACTTCAATGCTTATTTTGGTAGACAATGAAACGCAATGCTTATATGATTGAACAATTGGGCGATTATATGTCTAGAGTTAAAAGTGAACTTAAAATCATTAGTAAACATGCTTCTATGGTTACCACTCAAGTAGAACAAGTACTTAAAGCTTAGAATGATTTGATAAATGAATTCAACAATAAGAAAAATGATAATGATGTTAGAGTTATGACTAGAGGTGGTAAAATGACTCAGGAACCCTTGTATCCTTGAGGGCCATCCTAAGAGAATTGAGCAGGATTCTCAGAGAATTAATGTTGATGCACCTAGTCCTTCTAAGAGGAAGAAAAAGAAAAATGATAGGACTTTGCATGCTTCTAGTGAACCTGTTGTAGACAGACCTGAGAATCCTAATGATATTTCCATCTCTAATGCTAAAACACAATCTGGTAATGAACATGAAGCTAGTGATAATGTTAATGATGATGTTCATGTTGATGCTCAACCTAGCAATAATAATAATGTAGAAATTGAACCTGCTGTCGATCTTGATAACCCACAATAAAAGAATCAACGTTATGGTAAGAGAGACTTTTTTGCTAGGAAGCACAGTAAAGAAAGAGAACCATGGGTTCAGAAACCCATGCCTTTTCCTCCTGAACAATCCAAGAAAAAGGATGATGAGGATTTTGCGCGCTTTGCTGAAATGATTAGACCTATCTTTTTGCGTATGCGTTTGACCGATATGCTTAACATGAATCCTTATGCTAAATATATGAAAGATATTGTTACAAATAAGAGAAAGATACCGGAAGATGAAATTTTCACCATGCTTGCTAATTATACTCTTAAGGGTGGAATATGAAAGAAACTTGGAGATCCTGGAGTACCAACTATACCATGTTCCATTAAAAGAAACTATGTTAAAACTGCTATATGTGATCTTGGAGCCGGTGTTAGTGTTATGCCTCCCTCTTTATACCGTAGACTTGATTTGAATAAGTTGACACCTACTGAAATATCATTGCAAATGGCTGATAAATCAACTTTTAAACCTGTCGGTATTTGTGAGGATGTGCCTGTTGTGGTTGCGAACGTTACTATTTTAACGGGCTTTGTTATTCTTGATATTCCCAAGGATGATAGTATGTCTATTATTCTTGGAATACCCTTTTTGAATATTGTAGGAGCTATTATTGATTGCAACAAAGGCAATTTCTCTTTTCATGTTAATGGTAATGAGCATACGGTACACTTTCCGAGGAAACAACCTCAAGTCCACAATATCAATTCTATTAGAAAAATTCCATCGATCACTATTGGAGGTTTTGAATTTCCTATTGCACCACTGATATGTCTCCATCCTATCTACTTTTCCAAACACTTTTTCCCCTGTTTTGGACTCTAACTTGCATGATTTGAATGGAACTAACCCGGACTAACCCTGTTTTTAGTAGAAGTGCCATGGTGTTATTTTTGTGCAGAAATAAAAGTTCTCGGAATGACATGAAAATCAACGGAGATTATTTTTGGAATATATAAAAAATACTGGAAGAAGAATCCACGTCAGGGGGCCCACACCCTGTCCACGAGGGTGGGGGCGCACCTACCCCCACTAGGCACGCCCCCTGCCTCGTGGGCCCCTTGACGCTCGACCGACCTCAACTCCAACTCCATATATTTGTGTTCGGGGAGAAAAAAATCAGAGAGAAGAATTCATCGCGTTTTACGATACGGAGCTGCCGCCATGCCCTAAACTCTCTCGGGGGGGGGGGGGGGGACGGTGCTGATCTGGAGTCTGTTCGGGGCTCCGGAGAGGGGAATCCATCGCCATCGTCATCATCAACCTTCCTCCATCACCAATTTCATGATGCTCACTGTCGTGCATGAGTAATTCCATCGTAGGCTTGCTGGACGGTGATGGGTTGGATGATATTTATCATGTAATCGAGTTAGTTTTTTAGGGTTTGATCCCTAGTATCCACTATGTTCTGAGATTGATGTTGCTATGACTTTGCTATGCTTAATGCTTGTCACTAGGGCCCGAGTGCCATGATTTCAGATCTAAACCTATTATGTTTTCATCAATGTATGAGAGTTCTTGATCCTATCTTGCAAGTCCATAGTCACCTATTATGTGTTATGATCCGTTAACCCCGAAGTGACAATAATCGGGACCACTACCGGTGATGACCGTAGTTTGAGGAGTTCATGTATTAACTATGTGTTAATGCTTTGGTCCGGGCCTCTATTAAAAGGAGGCCTTAATATCCCTTAGTTTCCAATAGGACCCCGCTGCCACGGGAGGGTAGGACAAAAGATGTCATGCAAGTTCTTTTCCATAAGCAGGTATGACTATATTTGAAATACATGCCTACATTACATTGATGAACTGGAGCTAATTCTGTGTCACCCTATGTTATGACTATTACATGATCGATCTCACCTGGCATAATTCTCCATCACCGATGCAATACCTATGAGCTTTTCCATATATTGTTCTTCGCTTATTTACTTTTACGCTACTACTGTTACAATCACTACAAAACCTAAAAATATTACTTTTGCTACCATTACTTTTTGCTACCGTTACCACTACTATCATATTATTTTGCTACTAAATACCTTGCTGCAGATATTAAGTTTCCAGGTGTGGTTGAATTGACAACTCAGCTGCAAATACTTGAGAATATTCTTTTTCTCCCCTTGTGTCAAATCAATAAATTTGGGTTGAATACTCTACCCTCGAAAACTGTTGCGATCCCCTATACTTGTGGGTTATCAAGAACATTTTCTGGCGCCGTTGCCAGGGAGCATAGCTCTATTTGCGTCACTTGTGATTTATATCTGCTTATCATTATGAAGAACTTGAAAGATCAAAGAACCAATATTTTTCCCTCAACTACGAGGGGAGGTAAGGAACTGCCATCTAGCTCTGCACTTGATTCACCTTCTGTTTTGAGTAAACTTGCGACACCTACACATGTTATTGATTCTGATAGGTCATATGTTATTGATGATGCCACTTCTGCTTTGCATGATACTTATGATGAAACTACTTCTATGCTTGATACTACTGTGCCATTAGGTGAATTTCTTGATGAACAACTTGCTAGGGCAAGAGAGAATGAAATTATTGAAACTGATAATATTGATGAAAGTGATGATGAAGATTCTCCCCCTAGATATGAATTGCCTGTTCTTCCTGAGGGTTATGTTAATGGATGAAGAAACTGCTAGGGACTTCTTAGCTTGCAATGATAGATCTGATCTTAAGAAACTATTAGCTAAACTTAAAGAAAAATCTCCGAATGCTAGAATGAAATATGATCCTGCTTATGCTACTTCACTTATATTTATTGCTGATAAGGATTATGATTTCTCTATTGATCCTGATATAATTACTTTGGTTGAATCTGATCCTTTCTATGGCTATGAATCTAAAACTGTTGTGGCACATCTTACTAAATTAAATGATATAGCTACCCTATTCACTAATGATGAGAAAACTCGCTATTATTATATCCTTAAATTATTTACGTTCTCATTAAAGGGTGATGCTAATATATGGTTTAATTCTCTTGGTCCTGGTTGTGTGCGTAGTCCCCAGGATATGATTTACTACTTCTCTGCAAAATATTTCCCCGCTCATAAGAAACAAGCTGCTTTAAGGGAAATATATAACTTGCGCAAATTGAAGAAGAGAGTCTCCCAAAAGCTTGGGGGAGGCTTCTCCAATTACATAATGCTTTGCCTGATCATCCTTCTAAGAAAAATGAAATACTCGATATCTTTTATAATGGACTAGCCGATGCTTCGAGAGATTTCCTGGATAGTTGTGCTGGCTGTGTTTTCAGGGAAAGAACAGTTGATCAAGATGAATTGCTATTGAACAATATGTTGACTAATGAAAATAATTCGACACTTCCTAAACCAACTCCTAAGCCAACTCCGAAGAAAAGGGGTATTCTATTTGTCAATCCTGAAGATATGCAAGAGGAAAGAAATCTATGAAAAAAAGAGGTATTAAAGCTAAGGATGTTAAGAATTTACCACCTATTGAAGAAATACATGGTCTTAATTCATCACCTATTGAAGAAACACACGGTCTCGGTAACCCGACACAGGTAATAAAGGTAAATTCTCTCTATAGATTTGATGAAGGTGATATTCCCCGTAATAAGTCTGCTACCAATGCTTAGATGAGTTTGATAATTTTATTGTTAAACAAGAAAACTTCAATGCTTATTTTGGTAGACAATGAAACGCAATGCTTACATGATTGAACACTTGGGTGATTATATGTCTAGAGTTAAAGGTGAACTTAAACTCATTAGTAAACCTGCTTCTATGGTTACCACTCAAGTAGAACAAGTCCTTAAAGCTCAGAATGATTTGCTAAATGAATTAAACAATAAGAAAAATGATAATGATGTTAGAGTTATGACTAGAGGTGGTAAAATGACTCAGGGACACTTGTATCCTGAGGGCCATCCTGAGAGAATTGAGCAGGATTCTCAGAGAATTAATGTTGATGCACCTAGTCATTCTAAGAGGGAGAAAAAGAAAAATGATAGGACTTTGCATGCTTCTAGTGAACCTGTTGTAGACAGACCTGAGAATCCTAATGATATTTCTATCTCTAATGCTAAAACACAATCTGGTAATGAACATGAACCTAGTGATAATGTTAATGATGATGTTCATGTTGATGCTCAACCTAGCAATAATAATGATGTAGAAATTGAACCTGCTGTTGATCTTGATAACCCACAATAAAAGAATCAACGTTATGATAAGAGAGACTTTTTTGCTAGGAAGCACTGTAAAGAAAGAGAACCATGGGGTTCAGAAACCCATGCCTTTTCCTCCTAAACAATCCAAGAAAAAGGATGATGAGGATTTTGAGCGCTTTGCTGAAATGATTACACCTATCTTTTTGTGTATGCGTTTGACCGATATGCTTAACATGAATCCTTATGCTAAATATATGAAAGATATTGTTACAAATAAGAGAAAGATACTGGAAGATGAATTTTTCACCATGCTTGCTAATTATACTCTTAAGGGTGGAATACGAAAGAAACTTGGAGATCCTGGAGTACCAACTATACCATGTTCCATTAAAAGAAACTATGTTAAAACTGCTATATGTGTTCTTGGAGCCGGTGTTAGTGTTATGCCTCCCTCTTTATACCGTAGACTTGATTTGAATAAGTTGACACCTACTGAAATATCATTGCAAATGGCTGATAAATCAACTTCTATACCTGTCGGTATTTGTGAGGATGTGCCTGTTGTGGTTGCAAACGTTACTATTTTAACGAACTTTGTTATTCTTGATATTCCCAAGGATGATAGTATGTCTATTATTCTTGGAATACCCTTTTTGAATATTGCAGGGGCTATTATTGATTGCAACAAAGGCAATCTCTCTTTTCATGTTAATGGTAATGAGCATACGGTACACTTTCCGAGGAAACAACCTCAAGTCCACAATATCAATTCTATTAGAAAAATTCCATCGATCACTATTGGAGGTTTTGAATTTCCTCTTGCTACTGTCAAGAAGAAATATGATATTCTTATTGTTGGGGATGTGCATATCCCCATTGAGGTAACCTAGTGTTATTCGAAATTTCTCCTGTTTCATGCGATTCGGAATAAGTTTGTTAACAAGACTTGATCAACCTTGTTAGTGGATTCCTTTTGATGAGCATGAGATGGATGAAGTTAGAAAACACAACTCTCTGTACCCTCCTCTTACTTTCTGTTGTTTATATTAAATAAAGCAAAAATAGTATTTTCTGTCTGTTTTCTGAATTATCCATGCAATAAAAAATACCCCGAAAATAAAAGTTCTCCAAATGCCCTGAAAATTAAATATGATTTTTTCTAGAATATCTGAGAATATCTGGCACTGAGAACACACCAGGGGGAGCAAGCACCTAGCCACGAGGGTCCAGGGCGCGCCCACCCCCTGGGCGCGCCCCCTGCCTCGTTGGCCCATGGTGGCCCCCTCCACTTATTCTAGCCACCACACACTCGTTCTTCCTCCCAAAAAAATTACCAACCAGCTCAAGCATGAGTTCTAGGTCATCTTGCTGCCATTTTCGATCTCCTAGCTCAAAGCTCCATTCACAAAATTGCTTTGGGGGATTGTTCTTTGGTATGTGACTCCTCCAATGGTTCAATTAGTATTTGTTCTAATGCTTTATTCATTGCACATTTTTGCTGCTTAGGTGACCTGTTCTTGAGCTTGCATGTCAAATTTATGTGGTCAAAAGTAGTTTTAATGCATGAAATTGCCTCTACGCACTTGTAGGAGTTGTTGCTATCAATATTGTTGAGTTTGGTTCACTTTTATTTCGAGTTACTAAAATTTCAGAAATTTTTCAGAGGAAGAAATATGTTTAGGAAAATGTACCAAGGTGGTTCTTCAAGGAAGCAAGGACCCAGACCCGCGATAAGCGATGTCGACGATGAACCACCGAGGGACGCTCAAGTGCGGCCTTGTGAATGGCCGTCATAGGATTTCATGGTCCAAGCAGGAATTAAAGAGGAATTTGATGCATATCTACGTAACGCTGATCTGGAGAGCTTTGAGGCAAATAAGTGCCGACAATACCTCTATTTAACTAATTCATTTGTGAGAAGATTTAAATTTTCATCCTCGCGCAATTCACAAACTGTCTTGTTTGATCTTTATGATAAATCTTATACCATGGATTTAGAGGACTTTAATACTGTCTGCAAACTCCCACAATGGGGTAGTGCTAGTGAACCTAGCAAATCTAAGCTTAGAGATTTTCTTGCTAGTATTACAGTGGGGGAATCTGGAGATGTAACACAAGCCACCATAGGGAGGATTCATTTTCCCATTATACATTATTTTGCTCTGTTCATGAAGGTGCATAAACGGTAAAGATGAAGCATGTCACATGTGTGTACCTGATCTTAGCATTCTCAGGAGCGTTGTTTTAGGAGATAAACAATACAACTTGGGGGCTATTATTGCACGTAGGTTGCATAATAATCATATTCATGGAGATTTCTTTGGTGGAATTTATGCAACTCGTATAGCTAACTTTCTTGAGATACCCATATGTGGAGATGATATTGAGTTGCATCCTTCTTATCTAGATTATGATGCTATGGTTCGTCATCAGTTTGTTGAGAGGAATGACCAGTCCCTCCAGTACTGACTAATCTTTGAGAGACGACGCACCTATCACGTCGCTCTCCCTGCTCCCGCTTTCTTTGACTTCCAGGCAAAGGGGAGATATGTTATAACCAGGGAGGAGGCAAACGAGTATAAGAGGAGGACGAAGATAGCTCGCCTCCAACCGCCAGCTCATGAGGCAATAGCTGCTGCATCACAGTACGACCCCAACTACAACTTTGGATATCTGCCATGCTACCCGTGGCAGTCGACCAACTTAGGCCAAAAGCCTAAGCTTCGGGGAGTACGTATCTCTCACCAACATTACATTCCTGTTCACACACTCATGTTAGTTGTCGGTGCTCATACTTTTTCATTGTAATATCAATGCTAGTTTATTTCCCTTTTTATGCATTCTTCTTGTGTGTTTGATAAACCTTAAGAAAAACCAAAAATTAGTTGTAGCTTTTAGTTAGTTTACTTTCCATGCCTGTAGTGGTAGTAATTAAAAAGAAAACCCCAAAAGATTCTTGTTCTTCTTTTGCTTGTTGGGAGCTTTCCCGTGTAAATAGTTTTGTTTCTTTTCTTTGGGGGTCGAGAGGAGAAGACCATAATTTAAATCTTGAGTTGCTCTCATATGCATTATTGTTGATCTAACAAAGAGCCCATATTACCTTGTCTTCTCTCTTGAATTTAATGCTTGCAGATTCCAGCTTAGTCCAATGCACGTGCACTATTATTAATATCCACACTATTCGGTCATGCAAGTGAAAGGCAATAATGATGATTGTATGATGAACTTATTGAGATGAGAAAAGCTGGTATGAACTCGACCTCTCTTGTTTTTGTAAATATGATTAGTTCATCGTTCCTGATTCAGCCTATTATGAATAAACATGTTTGCAATGACAATTAGAGATTGTAGTTGCATATGCCATTCTTAATTATCTAGGAGCTTATAATGGTTTACCTTGCGTGCCAACATGCTATTAAAATGGTTGTGATGTGGTATGATAGGGTGGTATCCTCTTTTGAATGATTCGAGTGGCTTAACTTGGCACATGTTCATGCATGTAGTTGAAACAAAATCAACATAGCCTCTATGATATTTATGTTCATGGTGCACTATATCCTACTCATGCTTGCATAGGGTGGTATCCTGTTTTGTATGCTCGAATAGCTCATGTATGAACCAGGGATGTCTGTATCTTCCATGCTAGGCGGGTTATTCTCAAGAGGAGTGGACTCCGCTCCTCACTCACGAGAAAATGGCTGGTCACCGGGATGCCCAGTCCCATGCTTTATGCAAATCAAATCAAATAATTGCAAACAAAACTCCCCAGGGACTATTATTAGTTGGAGGCACTCGTTCTTTCGAGCAAGCCATGGATTGATGCTTGTTGGTGGAGGGGGGTATAAACTTTACCATTCTGTTTGGGAACCACCTATAATGTGTGTAGCATGAAAGATATCGAGATCTCTCGGTTGTTATGTTGACAATGAAAGTATACGGCTCAAAATATTATCCATATCTATTTCAAAATAGAGCTCCGGCACATCTACAAATCCGTGCTTCCCTCTGCGAAGGGCCTATCTATTTACTTTTATGTTGAGTCATCATCCTCTTATTAAAAAGCACCAGTTGGAGAGTACCGCTATCATTAGCATCCATTACTGTTAGTTTACATTGAGTATGACTTGACTGGATCTCTTTTACCATGAATTACAATGTCTAGTCAGTCCTTGATCTTTAAAGGTGCTCTGCATTTATGTTTTGCGCTCTCAGATAGGGCTAGCGAGATACCATCTTGTTATATCATATTATGATTGTTTTGAGAAATTGTTGTCATCTGAGATATATTATTATTGCTCGCTAGTTGATTATGCCATTGATATGAGTAAACATGAGACCTAAATGTTATTGCGAATGTGGTTATTTCATAATCTTTGCTGAAAACTTGAAAGCTAGCTTTACATATTTACAACAAGAGCAAATAGAGTTTATAAAAGTTTTTCTTTATCACTTTCAGTTTATCAACTGAATTGCTTGAGGACAAGCAAAGTTTTAAGCTCGGGGGAGTTGATACATCTCCGTCGTATCTACTTTTCCAAACACTTTTGCCCTTGTTTTGGACTCTAACTTGCATGATTTGAATGGAACTAACCCGGACTACCTTGTGGGCCCCCTGACGCTCGGGCTAGTTGAATATTAGCATGGTGTTATTTTTGTGTAGAAATAAAAGTTCTCGGAATGACCTAAAAATCAACGGAGATTATTTTTGAAATATATAAAAAAAAGTGGAAGAAGAATCCACGTTAGGGGGCCCACACCCTGTCCACGAGGGTAGGGGCGCACCTACCCCCACTGGGCGCCCCCTGCCTCGTGGGCCCCCTGATGCTCCACCGACATCAACTCCAACTCCATATATTCGTGTTCGGGGAGCAAAAAAGCAGAGAGAAGGATTCATTGCATTTTACGATACGAAGCCGCCGCCAAGCCCTAAACTCTCTCGGGAGGACTGATCTGGAGTCCGTTCTGGGCTCCAGAGAGGGGAATCCGTCGCCATCGTCATCATCAACCTTCCTCCATCGCCAATTTCATGATGGTCACCGGCGTGCATGAGTAATTCCATCGTAGGCTTGATGGACGATGATGGGTTGGATGATATTTATCATGTAATCGAGTTAGTTTTGTTAGGGTTTGATCCCTAGTATCCACTATGTTCTGAGATTGATGTTGCGATGACTTTGCTATGCTTAATGCTTGTCACTAGGGCTAGAGTGCCATTATTTCAGATCTGAACCTATTATGTTTTCATCAATATATGAGAGTTCTTAATCCTATCTTGCAAGTCTATAGTCACCTATTATGTGTTCCGATCCGTTAACCCCGAAGTGACAATAATCGGGACCACCACTGGTGACGACCGTAGTTTGAGGAGTTCATGTATTCACTATGTGTTAATGCTTTGGTCCAATACTCTATTAAAAGGAGGCCTTAATATCCCTTAGTTTCCAATAGGACCCTGCTGCCATGGGAGGGTAGGACAAAAGATGTCATGCAAGTTCTTTTCCATAAGCACGTATGACTATATTCAGAATACATGCCTACATCACATTGATGAACTGGATCTAGTTCTGTGTCACCCTATGTTATGACTGTTACATGATCGATCACATCCGGCATAATTCTCCATCACCGATCCAATGCCTATGAGATTTTCCATATATTGTTCTTCACTTATTTACTTTTCCGCTGCCACTGTTACAATCACTACAAAACCCAAAAATATTACTTTTGGTACCGTTACCACTACTATCATATTACTTTGCTACTAAATACCTTGTTGCAGATATTAAGTTTCCAGGTGTGGTTGAATTGACAACTCAGCTGCAAATACTTACCAATATTCTTTGGTTCCCCTTGTGTCAAATCAATAAATTTGGGTTGAATATTCTACCCTCGAAAACTGTTGTGATCCCCTAAACTTGTGGGTTATCAGGCGCCTCTATATTGGGCCATGTCGCGACGTACCTTAGATGGAGTCCATCTGCGATTCTCAGCCCGGGCGTGACTAGACTTGTCCCGTCCAAATAGGTAGCCGACGTTGCATGTCGAGGCACGTCCTCGCGTTCCGTAGATCGATCTGGTATGTCCTGCTCTACTGTCTAGGTCTTGCCGAGGGTCATATATATGACCCCGAGCTGTTTTATCTCTATTTTTTGTTTGGGGTGAGGCGGGCTGCTGTTCGGCTTTAGCTGCCGCTTTATCCCGACTGCATGGTGGTCGGTTAGCCGCATTGTCCCGACCGCGTGGTATAGGCTCCGGTGTTTCCTTATTGAACAGAGGTAGCAATCTGCGCTGCGGGTAACCCTTGGTTGTGCGCCTGGGGCCGTATTCTTCGGCCACTAGGATATCTGTCCATCCATCGTTGAGCCGGTCTTGGTCAGCTTGAAGCTGCTGCTATTTCTTTTTCAGGCTCCTTGCAGTGGATAATAGCCAGCGTTCAAAGTGCTCCTGCTCGAGAGGTTCCTGAGGCACGATGAAATCCTCGTCACCGAGGCTCTCCTTATCCTCGGAGAGCAGAAGATAATTACTGTCCTTCGAGTCTTCGTGTCTGGCTTGTTCATGTGGGCTATCGTGCCCGTCTTCCAGTTCATCCTGTTCGGGTGTTGCCCCAACAGGGGCTTCATTGTCTTCGACATCGTCCGGGGTGTTGTTTTCTCCGGTGCCGATATTACTGTCTTTTGCATGACGTGATGTAGACCGGCGCCGCTGACGCCGACATCTGGGCTCTGTCTCAGGAGGTTCATCCTCAATTGGATCTTCTTTGTCATCGTCGTTAGTTTCTTTAGGTGTATCCACCGTGTATACGTCATATGAAGAAGTGATCGTCCCGCGTTCGGTGAGTCGCGGGTTTCGGCCCTGCTCTTCTTCGGCATTGTCGTCTATACGATCGAAGTCTTTGGAGCCGTAATCGAGCATGTCGGTTAAGTCCTCGACAATGGCTATGGAGTGGGTCGCGGGTGGGAAGCAAGATTCTCCATCATAAGCCCCTAGTTTGAACCAAACATAGTTCGACTGTTAGTCCCCCGCCAAGGAAAGGTTTTTCAATGAGTTTAGCATGTCACCCAAAGGCGAGTGTTGGAAGATGTCTGCGGCGCTGAATTCAAAGATTGATAAACGATCAAGTTCGGCGTTCATGGGCTCACATGGTTTGGAACTTACGGCCGGAGACGAGTCCAGAGTTCCGGTGGCACATGCATCGTGTGAGATCAAGTCTATGTGCGACTCCAACGCTGGGCAATCTGTGGCCTCCGTGGCGGGGTTGAGCCTCCTGTCCTTGGATGGTGTAGTCCGCTCCGGATTTAAGGCCAGAGCGGTTACAGGTGCTGTCTTCTAGATGCCGTCCGATGATAGATTTAGGTCATGTCTCTCGTGGTGGCCAGGAGTGGTAGCCACGGTCTCGTATCCGACGAAGATCAAGTCTCCACGGATGTCTGCAACGTAGTTCAAGCTCCCAAATCTGACCTAATGGCCAGGGGGGTAGCTTTTGATCTCCTCTAGATGGCCAAACGAATTGACCCACAGTGCGTAGCCGCCGAACACAAAGATTTGTCTGGGGAGGAAAATTTCTCCTTGGACAGCATCATTATTGACGATTGAAGGGGCCATCGAACCTTTTGGAGACAACACAGTGGAACTCTCAATGAAAGCACCAAAGTCGGTGTCGAAACAGGCAGATCTCGGGTAGGGGGTCCCGAAATGTGCGTCTAAGGTCGATGGTAACAGGAGACAGGGGACACAATGTTTTACCCAGGTTCAGCCCCTCTCTATGGAGGTTATACCCAACGTCCTGCTTGATTGATCTTGATGAATATGAGTATTACAAGATTTGATCTACCATGAGATCGTAATGGCTAAACCCTAGTGGTCTAGCTTGTATGGCTATGATGATGTGTCTCCCTTCCGGACTAAGTCCTCCGGTTTATATAGACACCGGGAGGATCTAGGGTTACACAAGGTCGGTTAGAAAGAAAGGAATCTACATATTTGGTCGCCAAGCTTGCCTTCCACACCAAGGAGAGTCCCATTCGGACACGGGTGCAGTCTTCTGTCTTCGTATCTTCACAGCCCATCAGTCCGGCCCATGGCAAATAGGCCGGACGCCCGAGGACCCTTTAGTCCAGGACTCCCTCAGTGGGAACAACCCACCTGGGCGCGCCTGGGCCCCCAGGTGCACCCTGGTGGGTTTTGCCACCATCGGGGCACCCCCGAGGTGCTGCTCTGGCCCATTGGTGGTCTTCTGGTCCATAAAAAATCCACAAAAAGTTTCACTATGTTTGGACTCCGTTTGGTATTGATTTCCTGCGATGTAAAAAATGCAAAAAACAGCAACTTGCACTTGGGCACTATGTCAATAGGTTAGTCCCAAAATAATAATATAAAATGACTATGAAATTATTATAAAAAATCAAAGAATGATAATATAACAACATGGAACAATAAAAAATTATAGATACATTGGAGACGTATCACTCAGCCACCGCTCCCCACCCATATGAAGAAGGCCCTTCGGATCCATCATCAAATCCCATTCTGGGATCGACTCTCATGCCTTCCCTGGCCTTAGATCCATAGTGGAACACTCCATCCGGAGACGGGGGGATAAACCGTGCCGGACTCTCTCTCATTAGGGAGCTTCCTGCCAAAGACCCAGATGCGACCATGCCGCCAGCGGGCCCGGAGTCAAATATGACTCTCCTTGTTATCGGGAAGCCGGATTCGCCTCTGGACGTCAACTCCGAACTCTCAAGATCGATGTCCATCAGGCTCGGTCAAGTGGTTATTACGAAACTAGCTCCACAAATCCTCATACACCCGTCCAGCTTTTGCTCTTAAACGAGACACTGGACCTAATGCGATCTCTCGCCATCACGGAAGTATCACCTCCGAACTATGCCCAGCCTAAACTGGGGGCTGAGAGCAGGGAATTTTACATCCCACCCACCACCCACTTAATAACCACTGTCAAAGATCTAACTGATATGCTAGACTATGCCTCCGAGGACATTGATGGTATGGACGACGATGCTGGAGCCGAACCAGGTCAAAACCCGTCTATCACTGGGCGCTAGACGGCCACTTCTACTTACGTCGTATACATGGTGGACACTCCAGAGAAGAAGGACAATGATGGCAATCAAGTCCCAGAAAAGGATTAGCCCATCGATGAACCACCAAAACACCGACGTCAGCGGTGCCGCTCACGATCGCGTCGGGCGAGGGAAAGAAACACCGACACTTGAGATAATGACACACCAGAATATGCCAAAAACTCCGACCACCCCGTCAAGCCTGCGTTTGAGCAGGATGAGAGGGAAGAGGAACAAGTCAACCCCGATGAACTTGGCGATCATGACGATTCAGAAGATAGTAACTATCTACTGGCCTCAAAAGAGGATATTAGCCTCGGTAACGAACATTTCATCATACCAGAGGAGCCACTTGAACAATAACTCTTTAAGCGACAGCTCATCGCCACCGTGCGAAGCCTGAAAAAGAAACAACAACAGCTTCAAGCCGAACAGGATACGCTCAAAGCCAGATGGACCAAGCTCCTGACTGCCGAAGAATACAGCCTCGAGCGCCCGACAAAGAGCTACCCAAAATGCAGGCTACTACCACAATTCGATGATGATACCTTCGAGCCAATACCTTCAAACTACAATCATGTTCATCAACCAGACCGACGACCACGTGGATGGGACAAAACGACTAACTACGCCGAATACCAACCTGTGCCCCCTCGTCGTAAAGGCAAGGAGACAGCGGCCCCGGGTTACACGTATAACCTACGTCAAGACCAGAACAATAGAGCCAATCAGACCTGATCAATCTATGGATCAAGAGGACGCGCTCCAACACGAGATGATGGCCATCAGGTCTGGCATGACAAACATAATCAAATCCTGGGTCAGCCCCGCACTCAGATGTCATCTGAACCCCGTCGCGATGTCGCCGGATATAGAGGCGCCGCACACACCATGTGCTTTACCAATGAGGTAATGCAGCACCAGTTTCGGGAAGGGTTTAAGCCCGTAAACATCGAACCTTATGATGGCACAATAGATCCCGCTGTATGGATTAAAGATTTTCTTCTCCACATTCACATGGCTCGCGGAGATGATCTCCACGCCATCAAACAACTCCCCTAAAGATAAAAGGACCAGCACGACACTGGTTGAATAGCCTCCTAGAGAATTCCATTAGCACTTGGGAGGACTTAGAAGATATTTTTCGAGGCAACTTTCAGGGCACTTATGTCCCACCACCGGATGCTGATGACCTCAGTCACATAGTCCAGCAACCCGGAGAGTGAGCCAATGAACTTTGGACTCGGTTCTTAATTAAAAAGAATCAAATCATCGACTGTCCGGACGTTGAAGCCCTAGCGGCATTTAAACATAGTGTCTGTGACGAATGGCTTGCCCGACACCTCAGTCAAGAAAGGCCGAAGACTATGGCAACTCTTACTCCACTTATAACTCGATTCTGTGCGGGTGAAGATAGCTGGTTGGCTCGTAGAAGCAACAGTACCAGCGACCTTGGCACCTCTGAGGCCAGTGATGGCAATGGAAGGCCACGACGCGGCAAAATAAGCGTCGGCACAACAACGAAGAAACAGAGGATATGGCGGTAAACGCCGAATTCAGCAGCTCTAAACCCGGTCAACGGAAGAAACTGTTCAAAGGAAATAGGGACGGTCTACTGGATAGGCCTTGCCAGATTCATGGCACCCCGAACAAGCTTGCCAACCACACCAACGGAAACTGCTGGGTTTTTAAACAGGCCGGTAAATTAAATGCCAAACATAAGGGGAAGGAGCTCAAAGCGAGGACGATGATGAGTCCCACCCTCCGAACATAGGGAGACAGAAGAAGTCCCCCCCCCACCGATGTGAAAATGGTGAACATGATATATGTCACCCACACCCCCAAGAGGGAGCGCTAACGCGCATTATGGGACGTCTACGCCGTAGAGCCTATTGCCCGAAAATTCATCCCGTGGTCGGCACTTCGGAGGGACAACCCAACAAGTATCCACCATGAAGGTTCGGCGGCCCTGGTGCTCGATCCCATCATCGATGGATACCATCTCACTAGAGTCCTTATGGACGGCGGAAGCAGTCTCAACTTGATCTATCAAGATACTGTCTGTCAGATGGGTACCGACCCGTCAAGAATCAAGCCTAGTAACACTACCTTTAAAGGAGTGATACCCGGCATGGAGGCCCGCTGCACGGGCTCCTTAACACTATAAGTAGTATTTGGCTCTGCAGACAACTTCCGAAGTGAAGAATTGATCCTCGACATCGTCCCTTTCCGTAGTGGCTATCATGCACTGCCTGGATGAACTACTTTCGCCCGCTTCTATGCAGTCCTGCACTATGCTTATTTGAAGCTCAAGATGCCCGGACTGCGTGGTGACATTATAGGAAACGGAAATACGGAGCTCTCCCTCCGTACCGAGGAGCACACCATGGCCCTAGCAGCCGTGGTATAGGGCGGCCTCATCAAGCCGGACAGCTCATCGGTCATTAAGACCCATGACACCACTAAGCGAGTCCGATCCACATTATAGCACGACAGCTCGGTGGACCCGGAGCTTGAATAGTAGTTCAACCTACGCTGATCGCCCCATAAGGTTGCGGCATACATACCACGCGTGCATAATTACACACATAAAATACCTTGGGCAGCGCCGGAGGCACACTTTAGAAAATTTCTATTGTACAGCTTGACCATATTTGGACCTTAATTTTTTTTCTTTTACTACAGGTTCATTAAACCTACCTACTCTACGGTCCTACATGGGCTTTTTTTTTTCAGGTTCTCCTTTCTTATAGACGACCATTGACTCCTCTCAGAGGATTTCTCACCAAGGAGAAACGACGCAGAAGTGCGGCAGGGTATCATTGGGATCTTCATACCACTACTTTCAGGTCCTGTGTAAAACTTCCCCTTGTGTAAACTCTCGACATGTAAAATGGCCTCGATATTTACGGCATTATAACACGTCTCGACATATTAATCAGGGTATAAGGAAAAAGTTGATCACTACTTTCCTTTGGTACTGATTTATTTCATATTTCCATCTATATTCCCTCCCTAATTCAAATTGCCACACGTGCTTTAGTCCGGCCTTAGCACTGGGGACTGTATTCGTCTCCGCACGTTTTTCAAGTCCGAACACCTATAGGGTACTCTAGGGAGTCCCGGATATTGCATTATATGCATCGGCTCCGAGTCATGTCTTTGGTCTATAGTTGGGTTGCCCGGCTCCTGTGCTTACCACCTTACGTTCCGCTCGCTCGTATAAGGTAGTAAAGGGAGAACTACTACGATTGTATTTCTGGTTCGTCCGGTCAAATACCTCAGTAGAGAAAGCCGAAAAACTGACTATTATGATAAGCAAGAGATGGTCGGCAATTCGGCAACTTAGTATTATACTAAAAATCATTAGTGATTCACTCCGTGTTATATGAGGGGCTGGTCTTCGTCCAGCCGCGTGAAAAAAAGGCACCGTAGTCCGAATATCCGCACACGCACCAGGGGCTAGTACTTAGCTCCATAGTCAAACTTTGGCTAACTGAAAGAAATAAAGCCGCATATTCTGATTTCCGGGTTCACCTTGCGGACACCTCCTTTACAGACCAAGAAGTTGGATAAAGTGTGGTCATGCGTTATGATGAACATCCCCGTAGCATCTACGTGGGGGCTGAAGCCGATGACTCGCAACTTTTATAAGTAAAACGGCCACACAGGAGGAAAGATCACTTGAAACAGAAGAGGCAACACATAGATATATTGCAAGCATGGGTTCATAACATATTTTTTACAACCCGAATACATCTACTCAAATATGACGTCCTTAGAACATTGGCCCTCTACTATTCGGGCCCCTTCTAGGACGTCATCAAAGTATCTCTCCGGCTTCCGATGATCTTTGCCTTCGAGCGGGCCTGCGGTCGCCAAGGCCGTGGCCTTCATCTTTGCCATCTCATCTTGACGCAGGCGAAGGCCATCCGGGCACTTTCTATGTAGGCCGAGCGCTTCACAGCATCAATCCGAGGCAGCGCGTCGACGAGCCGCTTCATTACACCAAAGTAGCTACTGGGAATTGGTTCGGACGGCCACAGCTGGACTATTAAATCCTTCATGGCCAAACCAGCCACACCATGCAGCTCCATCAGCTGCTTCAGCTGGTCGTTCAGAGGCGTTAGGTGCTCCGGCGTAAGAAATTGCGACCAGAACAACTTCTTGGTCGAGTTCCCCTCCTGGGCTCGGGAGAACTGTGCAACATCGGTGGCACTCCTCTAAAGATCTGCAAACGCGTCTGGAGAACTCCACACTCAAGTGAGCAAAGCATATCTTTGACCTCTAGAAATACTATGCAAAAGAAAGGCCTTACCAGCCGCTATCTGCTTTGCGTGACGGATCTCTTCACGAGCAATCCGGGACTCAATCCGCGCCTCTTTAGCCTCTTGGAGATCTTGGGCAAGTTCGGACAATTGGGCCGAAGTATTCTCCGCCAAAGCCTCGCATTCTCTGATGGAATCCTTCAGCTCCTGCTCGACTTCGGCCACTCGACCTTCGTGTTGGAGATGGGCAGCCTGCTCGGTCTTTAGTTCTGCAGCCGCTTTGTCGATGGCTGCCTTATTCGCCTTCGCCTCTATCTGGGCTTGGGCAAGGGCACCTTTGAGGGTCTCGACCTCGACTGCAACAACCATGGTCATAACCAAAGCATTAAACGAGTTAACCTCTAAACATATATATATATATATATCACTTTTGATATACAACTAAAGATTTGAAAACATTATACGCATACCTTGCGTCTAGTCGAACCGCTTGTTAATGCGGTCGATTTCTTCATCGACCACTTGAATCTTCTAATTGAGTTTGAAAACTTCCATGGCTTGGGCGGTCGCCGCCAACATGGAAGCTTGTTGCAACAACAGAGCAGTATGCTAACTTTTCCGAATACTATGTGGTTCCTTTGTCTAGTTTCTTTCAAACCGGACAGAGCCTCAGGGGCTACTGTCTATACATAGTTATATTCCTCTATATGAAACAAAATTGTTTAGGACATTATGTCGCATACCTCAAAGCCTTTCAGTAGGTTGGTGAAGGCTTCCTTCAGTCCGCTTTTTGTAGATTGAACCTTCTCCACCACCGCACCCATCAAGGTGCAGTGCTCCTCCACGATAGAAGCACGTCGTAGTGCTTCCTCTAGAGCATTCGACACCTCAGGATTAGTGGAGGTAGCCGATGGAACTGATGCTCCTCCCCCTCTTTCAAAGGGGGCTGCTCATCTGATCCCGGAGCCGCGTTGGTCTCCGGAATGGTGTCCGGCTGGGGACCAGATTGATGGGGGTCCCCATCGTTTGTTGTCATATGGGTTGCCTCCCCTAGGTCTTCGTCAACTGAGGTATTAACCTTGGGCGCTTTCTGGAGAGCCTCGTCTACCCCCTCAGCCAGGAGAGGTCCTTCGGGATAACACCTCGGTGTCATCCAGGGTGATAGGCGAGGGGGCTCGTGGCGGCGTCTCGCTCTCTGCCATCTCGGGCGGTAGAGAGTTCCCCTCCAATAATGGAGTGTTCGAGAGCTCGCGTGGAGGGATGAAAGGCAAATAACAAAATGACTTACATAATGGAAATTGTAAGGCCGAAGATAAACATTGAGTATCTGAGTACTTATGATTCAGCCAGGGGATTCACCGTGGGAGGCTTTTTGGGGACCACTTCGGCATCTGAGTCCGTACTGTCCTGGAGAATCACTTGCCCTCTCTTGGGTGCCTCCACCTTCGGGTCTTTGGAGTCCGCCCTCTTCTTCTTCCTCCCCTTACGAGGATAGACACTTTCCACCACCTCCTACTCTTCTTCTTCCTCGTCTCCCTCGTGGGAGGAGAGGGCTTCAGTCTCTCCGGACACTGTGTCACAAGAACCCTTGGGGCGAGGGCCGCCCTTGGCCTCCTTGCCCTTCTTCTTCTTGGCCTTCTTCTCCGGTGCCTGATACGGCGCCGGGACCAGCATCTCCGCTACCTCGGCTGTGGCCAAGTTCTCTGGCAACAACGCCAGACAGTTGATCTGCTCTGCCTTGGTCATCCATCCTTGTACGAAACACAGACGATAAAATCTTCACTATACTTGAAGTATTGACCGGATAGGTCTTCATAAAGACTATGCTTACCGTTGAGGCCGGGTTCTCGATGTCGAGCCCGATGTCCTCGGTCTTCATCGGCCAACTCTTCTTGGCCTTGAAAAGATGCTTCCATATATCTTCGTGCGTGGTGCCGAAGTAGCGCTTCAAGGTTCGTGGTTCTTCCCGATTGAACATCCACATGGAGGAGGCCCGGAGTTGGCAGGGAAGGACACGGCGGAAGAGCATCACTTGAATCACGTTTGTGAGACTAGTGTTTTTCCCCAACACGTTGGTGATACGCTTCTGCGGCATCATCACCTCCAGTTGGGACCCCCAATCGAGGCCCTTGGCGGTCGATGAGGTGAGTCTTGTGGGGGGTTCGGATCTGAAGTCAGGCATGGCCACCCACTTGGCGTCGCCGGGTTCGGTGATGTAGAACCACTCTTTCTGCCACACCTTGATAGTCTCAACAAAGGCCCCTTTGGGCCAGACGACGTTGGGGAGCTTGCTGGTCATAGCCCCGCTGCAATCCGCATGCTAACCATCGACCACCTTCGGCTTCAGATTGAAGACCTTGAGCCATAAGCCGAACTGTGGGGGGATGCGGAGAAGAGCCTCACACAGATGATAAACACCGATATGTGGAGGAAGGAATTTGGGGCTAGATCATGGAAATCTAGCCCGTAGTAGAACATGAGGCCACAGAAGAAGGGGTGGAGGGAATGAACACTACCCTCTCACCCAACTCTGGAGTAGGGATGACGTGATCTTTGTTAGGGAGCCTGTACGCGATCTCTGTAGAGAGATAGCCTGCGCTCCAGAATTCCTTGATGTCCTTCTCTGTGACGGAGGAGGCCTGGCACTTGCCCTTGGAGCCGGATCCAGCCATGGCTAGGGAAGGTGGAGGCGGTGGGAAAGATTGAATTTTTGGGCGCAGGAGCTCAGTGGTGGGAATTTAGGAGCTGGAAGAAGGTGTGGGAAACAAAAGGAGGAATCTTTACCATCTTATAGGCAGTGAAATACTAAACGCCCCCTCTCCAGCCTTAAAACTCGCCTGTTCCCAAAGAGATCATGCGAAAGGCGTGGTTGGATTACCCAAAACTGTATTGATGATAATCCCGCATTGGGCGGGCACGATCTTTGTTTTCACAAGACGTTCCAATGGAGGCTAAGCCTCGGAACATGAAACAGGAGGCGTAAAAATGGTTCGAAATGTTGAAGGGCCAAGTGTGACGCTTCGCCGAAAAAGTTATCAGTAAAAGACACTGTTTTATTTTTTGACATCTTGCCTTCATGGCTAAGGGTTGTATTAATTATACAAAGCCGGATACAGTTCCTTTGTGTAGGAAGTTATCCCAAATTATTCAAGAGAGGGAAGCCGCCTTGCAATGCCGAAGACAATCATCGCGCCACACACATCGTCATGGAAGACTGGTCCGGGGGCTACTGAGGGAGTCCTGTATTAGGGGGTCCTCGGGTGTCCGAACTATTTGATAAGGGCCGAACTCATGGGCCATGAAGATAAAAGCAGAAGACTTTTCCCCATGTCCGGTTAGGACTCCTATATGCGTGAATGGCATGTTTGGTGTCTGGATATGTTGTTTCCTTCCCCTACGAACCGACTCTGTACAACCCTTGGCCCCTCCGGTGTGTATATAAACCGGAGGGGTTAGTTCGTAGAGGCTATCATAATTCAAATAGGCTAGACAGCTAGGGTTTAGCCATTACAATCTGAAGGTAGATCAACTCTTGTAAACCCGTATACTCATTGAATACAGTCAAGCAGGACGTAGGGGTTTACCACCTTTAAGAGGGCCCGAACATGGGTAAACATTGTGTCCCCATCGTCCCTTGTTACCATTGATCCTCAAATGCACAGTTCGGGACCCCCTACCCGAGATCTTCCGGTTTTGACACTGACAATCGTGAGGGCACCGCTGACGCTGGTGCTTTGGTGCTTCATCGACGGGCTTATCCTCATTCAGGTCTTGAGTGCCATCGTCGTCCTTCTAATCAGGTGTGTCCACCATGTATACATCGTAGGTAGAAGTCGCTGTCCAACGCCAAATGGTGGGCGGGTTTTGACCTGGTTCGGCCTCCACGTCGTCGTCCATGCCGTCGAAGTCTTCGGAGGCATAGTCTAGCATGTCGGTTAAGTCCTCGACAGTGGCTATTAAGTGGGTGGTGGGTGGGACGTAAAATTCCCTACTCTTAGCCCCCAGATCACGCTGGGCGTAGTTCATAGGTGAGACTTTCATGATGGCGAGAGATCGCATTAGGTCCACCGTTCCGTTTAAGAGCGAAAGCTGGACAGGCGTATGAGGATCCATGGAGCTAGGTTTGGTAATAACCACTTGACCGAGCCCGATAGACGCAGACCTTGAGAGATCGGAGTTGACATCCAAAGGCGAATCTGGCTTCCCGATGATGGGAAGAGCCCCGTTTGAGTCCGGGTCCGCCGAGGGCATGATCGCATCTGGGTCTTCGGCTGGAAGCTCCTTGATGGGAGATAGTCTGGTGGGGTTCACCCTCCCATCTTCAGATAGAGTGGTCTGCCCTAGATCTAAGGCAACGGCGGGCATGAGAGTCGACCCCTGAACGGGATTTAATGATGGATCCGAAGGGCCTTCTTCGTATGGGTGGGGAGCGGCGGCCGTGGCTGTGAACCCCTCGGAGATCAAATCTCCTCGGATATCTGCGATGTAGTTCAAACTTCCAAACCTCATATGATGACCAGGGGCGTAGATTTTGACCTGTTCAAGGTGACCGGTCGAGTTGTCACGTAGCACGTAGCCGCCAAACACAAAGAGTTGACCAAGGAGGAAGGTCTCCATGAAGGTAGCGTTGTCATTGATGACAAGGAGAGCCATCGATCCTTCTGTCGACAACACAACGGAACTATCAATGAAAGCACCAATGTCGGTGTCAAAATCGACAGATCTCGGGTAGGGGGTCCCAAGTTGTGTATCTCAGGATCGATGGTAACAAGTGACACAAGGGACACAATATTTTACCCAGGTTCTGGCCCTCTTAAAAGAGGTAAAAACCCTACGTCCTGCCTGATTATATTCGACGTGTATAAGGGTTACAAGAGTTGATCTACCTCGAGATCGTAATAGATAAACCCTAGTTGTCTAGCTTGTGATTGTTCTGATAGCCTCTATAGACTAACCCCTCCAGTTTATATAGACACCGGAGGGTCCTAGGGCTGTATGGAGTTGGTTTGTAAAGGAAAGAAAGAGTACACCCGAACACCAAACTTGCCATCCACGCATATGGGAGTCCTATCCGGACATGGGGGATAGTCTTATGCTTTATCTTCACGGCCCATCAGTCCGGCCCATATTGAACAATCCGGACACCCGAGGACCCCCTAATCCAGGACTCCCTCAGTATAACCACCAGGGCGTGCTCTCTCCTTGCTTGCTCCTCCACGACCGGCGTCGACTCCGGCGCTCTGGATAGTGTCGCCTGCGGCGCTCCACCTGGTGCGACGACCCCAATTCACCCCTCCTCTGCCCGCTCGCCTATGACATCCCGGGGTGGCGTGTCTATGACTATCTCCTCAACCTCCAAGTCATCGTCAGCTGGCTCCGGCCCGCTCCCCTCCTCTGTCGGGGGCTCGATGACAGTCTTCGCCAGCCCCCTGCCCTCCGGCATCTCCGACCAAGCCAGCTGCACGGTGGCCTGACCCCTCCCCTCCGTGGCCCTAGCCCAAGCCCGGGCCGACTCTACCACCAGCTCCTCCTCCACCTTGTTCCGACTCTGCCAAGCCATGTGCTTGATGTCTGCCGGGTCCAGGCCAAGGTCCTCCTCGGGCGACACCTCGACCCGGTCGATGACGCTATTCTGGGTCTTCCGCCACACGAGGTCGATGCCGGACGCAGCCCCGGCAGCCGCCACCATCAGGTCAAGAGGTGCCCTACGCCTCGCAACGATAACATAAGAAGAACAAAAGCAACCAGCAAGTAGGAACCAACGAAGGATGCTTACCCGACCACCGTCAGGATGGGCAGCCTCGGTCGCGCGACCGGCACGGCCCAGCGCGCCTTCTTCCCGGTCTCTTGCCGCGTGCAGGCGGCTTCTCCGCCGCGTGCTTTGGTGTCGATTTGGCGGCATCATGTCGTTCTCGTGCGGCCGGCTCATTGCGACCGGCCCATGGGACGACCCGGCCCCGGCCGTCTTCTTCAGTCCTCTTGGGGGGTTGATGTTGCCGTCTCCTCCCCTCGGCGGCGCTTTACCACCAGTGTCCATCAGGATCTCCCTGACGTCATTCGGCTAGTCTCGCAAGAGACCTAGTTGCGAATACTTACCAACGCGGCGCGTTGCATCATCTTCAGCATCGGCCGACTCCGTCTCAGGCAGCCCCTGGTTCTCGGTGAAGGACTCCTCCCCATCCGAGCTGGCTTGCTTGACGGGCGATACCTGAATCCTCCTCCAGTCACGTTTGGTTGGGTGCCAAGCAGCAGCACCTCCCTCGTCGCATCAGGATAGAGGAGTAGCCGCGGCATTGCAAAGAATGAAGATCAGGGACTCAACACTAGTGCTGGGATTGCCCGGGAGTAGGGCGCCTTCTCGAAGCGCCATTCGGGTGTCATCCCGGCCTTGGAGATGGTATTTACCTGGTCCACCATGAAACCAATAATGTGCGCCTAGTGCTGTAGCGGCACCACCGGGCGCGCGATGAAGGAGGCGACAAGATCCATCCCCTTCAGCCCCGCGTGCACCGTCATCTCCACAACCCAGCTGCACAAGTTCAATACCCCCTGTGGTGGACTCTTGGACATGTAGCCCTAGCGTAGCTTGGCGGCTGGCTGCTCGTTGACCAACGATGGCAAGTTGATGGCACTGGGACCTCTGCCGATGTTGTGCATGTAGAAGGAATTCTGCCATTTCTTGGCAGAATCTTCCAGCGGCATCTTGGGGCACGCCCCATTTGACAGAATCGAGATGACGGAGGCCCCGCAGTCAGACATCACCCCGTCCTCTGGCCCCTGCTACTTGCGGAAGAAGAAGCAGCTCCAGAGCTTCACCTCTGGCTCCACGCCAAAGTAGCCCTCGCACAACATTACAAAACAAGCGAGCTCCAAGATGGCATTGGCACCAAGATAGTGTGGTTGGAGCCCGGAGAAAGAAAGAAACACGTGAAGTAAGGTACTTGCGGGGAGGCCATATCTACGCTTGAAGTGGCTGAGGAAGACCACACGCTCGCCCTCCTACAGCTGTGGATCCCTCTCCTCCCCAGCCACGCACGCGGCCACCTCTATCTCAGGCGGCAACCGCTACATGTTCCAGAGGTACTGGATGTCAGATTCCATTGTTTCCAAGCCCTACCACGACCCTTGGGGTGCCGCCATCAGCAGAGGTATGTGGCGGCGAGCAGGAAAAGAAAGAAGTTGAGGCGGTCGCGGAGTGCAGCTGGTGGCGGCAGAGCGCTGTAAGTGGCGGTGGAGCGCTGCGGCTGGAGAAAGATCGGAAATGGGAGAAGGAGAAGAGCAAGGTGCAGGGTGTGCGCGTGAGCGTCTCCGCCGCTCCCTGCCCCCATTTTTTAACCACGACCGGACGTGGTGAAGTGGGATCGACAACCCCCACGTTCCCACTTCCCCGCATTATGTGGGCGTGTTTCCCACACGAATTGGCTTCCTGGAGAAGGGCAACCATCTTCGGTGGCAGCAATCAATCCCCGCGCGTGGGCCGATGGTGCGTCGTGGAGGGGCCTAGCCCGCGGTTGCATCCCATTACACGCGTGGCCTGGCAGGGCCTTTCATGCTGCCACTCACCACGTGGCACCTGCATCGGGCTGCAGGAGGCGTGTCCCTTCCCCTTAACATTTAGCGGGCGCCTCGGTCTCCCGCCCTTACCAGGTTGCCACTATCCGGCTTCTGGAAGCTGGCACACAGTGGGTGTTGCCGGACCCGGTGTTCCCAAGCTTCATTAATCCAGCCGCCTTCTCAAGGGGAGGAACTTCAAATACCCCCTGTCTAAAGCCGGTGAACCTTCAAAGCTTTGGGGACTACTGTTGGGGGATGGACCCCAGGTAGGCAACAGGACCCGGATCCTATCAAAAATTTCGGGGTCGGCGGCGCCCCTCAGTCCGGCTTCCCAGCGCAACCCGGCGAGACGTCGCAACCCGGCCAGTCAGCTGGCGCATGCCAGCTGGTTCCCAGAAGGCGAACCTCTAGAGACAAACAAGCACAACCATAGTGCGCCCCTCAACCCGACCACGGGTCAGCTCCCATCCCGTCTGATCGTATAATGGAACAAGTCCCCATGACGAGATAAGCATGGAAATAGTGGCCCACCTACCACGTTGACCGGCATGAGCATGGCAATAGTGGACAACCTACCCCGCTGACCAACGCGGGCATGGCTATAGTGCACCCCTGTCCCGCTAACATGAGCCGACGGTGACCAGGCGATGCGCCACTATAGCTGAGCCGACTCAACCACTCCATGACACATGACAAGACTGGGAACAGTGCCCTTTGGCGTGCTAGGCCCTCTTGCGGAGAACACGTTATGCCCTGGAACCGGCGGGCCCCAACGCTGGCTTCCCAGACACTGACCTCACAGCCCCGCGCCCATGTAACTTTACGATTGTAACACTGGGGGGTTGGCCTATAAAACCCCCTAGGAGGTCTGCATGCAACGGTGTTAAGCGATCACTAGAAGAACACTCACACATTCGGAAGGGTGGCAGCCTATGCACTAGCCTGTCTTCCTCCTCCCCCAAAACAGCTCAAGGAGCATGCTTGTATCCACCTCATATGCACCACACTCTCGGCATGATTAGGGGTGTTATCTCTCTGGAGAGCCCCGAACCGGGGTACGTCTTCCGTCTCTCGCTTTCTCGTGTCGACCCCGCTTCTGGAGCCCACCGGTTGCCTCTTGCCTATCCCTCTCTTTTGCCATCCCATGGCATCTGCCGTGAGCCCACCGGTTGCCTCTTGCATGTCCCTCTCTTCAGGATTTACTACTTTCTGCCATAGTTTTTTGAACAAATCACAGAGATCAATTAGTGTGTTTCTTATATCTATGTCCATCATATTCCTGATGGCCACCGGGAGGATTGGTGTCAACATTACGTGGCAATCATGTGACTTCATGTGTGCCAACTTCATTTTACCTGAGCTCGCATCCATGAGACTTCTGATGTTTGCGGAGTAGGAAGAGGGTTTCTTAAATAACAACAAATAGTTGAAGAACTCTTTTGCTTCTTTTGTACTGAAATTGAAACTCTGGTGAGCATGGAGGAATCTATTATCATCTTCTGCTTCATTCTTTCCTTTTGATTGATCACCAAGCTTATCATGTTGTGCACCATCACCATCCTTTGTTTTACCTTTAATCTTGAGCAGAGTACCAAGGATGCTTTCACATGCGTTCTTCTCTATGTGCATGGAATCGATACAGTGTTGTACATGTAGAATCTCCAAGGTAATTCACAGAACATCAATTTCTTCTTAAACACTTGTTCCCTGGGTGTTTTTTTCCCCGTCAAAGCGTGGTTCTTGCTAAGCACAACTTTAATCTTTTTAGCCATGCTGTGGACCAACTCCACAGGATGAGGTCTTGGGCCCAAACCTACCTCTACCGTACCATAAAATTCAGTTTTCATATTTTGGTATGGGTGATCTTTCCGTAAGAACCTGCGGTGACGCAAGCACATTGTTTTGTGCGAGTTGGGAAGAAATCTGCTCACTATCCTATCCATGCATGTGACACACCCTACATTTCCCACAGTTCACTCATCATGATGCCACCACAACCTCTTTTCCTCTCTAGGGTTTGCAAACAAATGCCTCAATGTTGGAATTAAAGGCAAGTACCAAACAACCTTTAATGGGATTCCTGCCTTGATCTCATCATCCAATTTGTACCTGTCCTTTGCTCTCCTCCGGTTGTATCGTGCATTCTTGCATATGCGACATGCATGCAAATCTTGGTAGTCACCACGGTAGAACATACAGTCATTCACACAAGCATGTATTTTTTGTACTTCAAGTTCCAATGAGTAAACAATTTTCTTTGCTTCGTTCGTGCTTTTGCGGAGCAAATTATCTTCTGGAAGAATTTCTTTGAAAATCCAAACAACTCTGTGAAGCCCTTGTTTGATAGACCGTTTGCTGCTTTAAATCTGAGAAGCGCCAGTGTAGTACTCAACTAGGAATATTTATTTTTGCAACCTAGATACAAATCTTTCTTGGAGTCCGCATCACTGTATGGTAGAACCCTTTACCCAACCATATCATTTTTGGGCCCTAGAAATCTGCAGTCATAGCAGCAAAATCAAGAATATCAAGGTCGCTGTCGTCTGTGTCGCCATGTTGGGTTTTTTAGTGCAGTTTTTGGCTTGTTTGTGTTCCGTTGGTAGCTTGATGCCTCGGCCCTGACGTTAGATTGAACATACTTGTGACTTTGATCAGGGTTTGGCATCTCGAAGCCCTGGGTATATTCATCTATGACCGGTTCTTCATAATGTCTAGTCCAATGTATATGTGCATCCAAGAATCCCTGTGTGAGTAAGTGGAACTCGACTTTTGTAACTTCATGTGACTCTGTATATGCACAACGACTCCATGGACACCTAGTCGTCATTACCAACTGTCTTGCTTGTCCTTTTAGCCAAATCATTGAACACACCACTGATAAAATATGAGCTTCTCTGATCCTTTATCCATTCAGATCATTCCATCTACACCACATGAGTGGTAATTAAAAAAAACATTAATACATGGACTAATTGACGCCCAAAGGTGCGTGCATAAATCACAAGATTTTATTTTCATAATTACTGTGGGCGCTCCATATTGTTATCTAGCATTGCGATGACAAAAGCTAATGGCCAGTCAATGTACACGCAGAGTACTACAGTACTACCCTTATGAATGGAATATAAATTAAGCAACTCAATGAAAAGAATACCTTAATTAATTAGCCATGCGACCACCTCCACCTTGTAGACAGAGAAGTGCAATGCAGCGACACGCCGAGATAGCAGGGTTGACGAGCAAAGCTTAGTGGGGCAACCACCTGGAGTTCAAGCTCCACTATCCCGCCATCGACCGCGATGCATGTGCTCCAATAACGCCGCCGCCGGCCTCGAGAATTGAGCTCCTCTATCTACCTCCGTATACTTAAGATTGACCTCCTATGAGGCCACCATCGCAAACCGACCGAGGATGGACCTCCTATCTATAGCCGCTGCCTCAGCCTCTGCCACCATCTCTATCTACGAAACAGTTGTTTTTATTTTTTGATGGTTATCCAAAGAGCGGTTGTTTACTGTAAGTATTAATTCAATTATTGCATCCCCATATGTACATGGTAGTACATCACATACGGTTATGTCACGACTACCTTGTCTCCCCTACGTTGTCTTCTCACACAGTTTGGTGCAGAAATTGTGTGTGAAGTTGTAATACCTAACACAAACGACATGTATAAACCATGTGATGTATACAACAGAGTGTGATAAGTAGGTCCCGAACGTTAGTAGATACCCACAGTTTCCCCATTTCCCCCAAATCCCTAGATAGCTTCCAAATCCCGAGCCCCCAAATTACCTAGTGTGACATTGGCATTGGGGGAATGCAGACGAATGGTGCTGATGGTTTTGGTGCCGTTGCCCCTGCTCATATCGCGGCTCTCGGCAGCGCTGCCACGACGGTGGTCACCACCGAGCACTTGCCTAAGGTCATCAGAAGGCGAGTGTACTATGGATCTGAATCGTCTTATCAGGTTCCAATCTATCCCCGTCTTTTTTAGCAAGTCCAAAGTAGCTCCTTCCTCAATCCGACCCGAATGACCTCTCCCTAAGAAAGCGATCAACCGCCGGATCCAGAGTATGACTCCAACACTACTACAGGATGCTGCTAATATAACACTACAATCAAAGACCCTTCGACGAAACTGTGTGATGCATTAATCGTAAATGGTGATGTAATAAAACCGTCAAACAAGATACAAACACTTTTGATGGCGGAGACATCAAACACAATTCATATTGTAGTTGTGTGTGCGGTAGGTGGCATACAGTTCACTCAAATGAACTATTTGCGATGAGCATAATAGTAGAAATGGTCAGACAGATGATGGTGTGTGCAATATACAGCATATAGTTCACTCGGATGAACTGTTTGTGATTAGGCAACACAACACAAACAGTTAGCCAGATCAAGGCGTGTGCGATATACGACATACATTCACTCGGATGAACTGTTTGCGATTAGGCAACACAACAAAAATGGTTCAACTTAACAAGATGTGTGTGATACGAGGCAAACAAGTGAGTAATCAGAAATGTGTGGGAAGACCTGTAACAACACAAACGATTCCTATTAAAAAGCTGTGTGTTTTGTGAGCAAACGATTAAATGCATACAATTGTGAGTGATTGATGAAATCAGCACCGACGGGTTCTACTGTTTAGTCCATGTGCAATGTGATTTGCGCTGTCCACAAAACATCTACGCTCTGTCTACAGAACATTAACATATATACTTATAAGAAAAGCATTGCATAACCAAATTAAGCATACAATTACATAAGTGACTTCACACATAACATTTCCACACACCAAAGTAAGCAACTGCATGCATAGTAAACTAGGAGAAATGAGCATCTAATCATCTACTTCTTATTGTGACGATGCTTGCCATTGCTCTGCTTTCGGCTGAATCCCAAGATGTTTTGGGGAAGCAGGCACTTCCTCATGTCAACGATCCACCTGTACATCTCATAGCTCGGGTACGCCTCCTTGGTCGCATACACGACATGAGCTTTCTTGAGTTTTTTCATCCAGGCCGAGTGCCACACACGATTGTCCTCGTTGCAGGAATCCATCATGTCTCTGTAGTAGGGGTCGATGATGATCTCGGTGAGGTGAACTAGTGAGTCCGTCTCATGCATCTTGCTGCCCTAGACTTTGTATTGGCCCTAGATGTCGACAAGATTCTGGCAGGTGATGCCGAAATTCTTGAGCACCTTTACATGGTTGGTGATGTCCACCATAGCGAACATGTAGTGGGGGATGTGGACAAACCTGGCAAAACGCTCGCAAGGACTTGTGGCCAGTCAGTAGTGGTGGATGAGGATGTGATTGCACATGCACATCTGGGCAACGGCGACCATGGGATGAGACCCGGCACGAGCGTGAGTGTACTCGAGGTTGAACCTGACCACCTTGTACTTCTACTCAGCAAGCAACAACTTCATGATGTGGATGGAGTTCTCCACCCAATCGGTTTGTTGGTGTACACCACCGAGAGCTCTGTGAACCTTCTATGCGTGTCCACCATGGCATGCATGGTGAACTGCTGCTTGTCGTCGGCAGCCACTCGGAGCGCCATTGGAGCCGTGCAGGATACCCTCTAAGAATTTGTCATGGTAGGTGTGCTTCTTGCAACACTGGGCGCGATCGAAAGGTTGAAGAGACACAAGGGTTAAATGGCCGCTATAATAAATGGGGGTCGGCCGGCCTGTAATCGTCACGTCTTTTCATGTTCATAGAGGAGCATTCCAGTGCACACTTGAGCACCCCACACGCATTTCATTTGACCACGCGTGGGCTCGAAGAGGGGCTAAATGTATCATTAGTGAGCCTATTCCCGTGCAACCGCACAGTTTACCGCGCGCAACCGCGCAAGCTTCCCGCTCGATTAGTTTGGCCATGCATCGTCTAGAAGAGGGGCAAATCGTGGGCGTTTATTGGCAAAAAGCTATGCAAAAATGAAGTGTGTGGAATGATTTCGATCATAACTTTACACATGGGTGATGTCGTCAAAGTAACACGGAAGGGTGATGCACTAGTAGAAAACGGGCCATTAGCATCGGTTTGTAAGGGCCTTTAGTGCCGGTTATGGAACCGGCACTAACGTTTCGGCACTAAAGGCCCCCCCCCCCTTTAGTACCGGTTCAGCACGAACCGGTGCTAAAGGGGAACCATGTGGCACGAGCCAGCTTCGGGGGCCGGGAGCCCTTTAGTACCGGTTGGTAACACCAACCGGTACTAAATGGTTGTGGGTTTTTGTTTTATTTTGTATTTTTCAATTAAATTTGTGTTATCAATTTAATTTAGGATTGTTTTACGTTATAGTGAGTTGTAGTCGTCATCATCATCATCATCATCATCGCATATTAATAAATAAATAAACTCTAGCTAGCTAAAAATCATCGTAGTCGTCTAATTACCACTATTTAATCATCATAGTCATTACCACGCTAGCTATCTAATCATCATCAACGCTGGCTAGCTTAAAGAGGAAACATTCACTTTGTAACAGAAGCAAAGATATCATCAAGTTCAACATAATCGTCACCAAGATCGAAGTTCAGGACACGGACATGAGACAAGTACTAATTAAGAGCATGAACTAGTAGCTACTGATCCTGCTGCTCCCTCTCAGGTAGAATAGCATAGAACATGTATAGCTCTCCTGACTCATCATACTGGAGCATGCAGATGAATCTGTCTCCTAATCTTGGGTTGCGCTTCACCTTACTGCCCCCTAGTACTTCTCTGCGATCGTTAACAATTTTGCTCCAATCTTTCACTATTAAGCATTCTTCGCTTTCAGAAATCCTGAATGCACTCATGTGCAATGTAGGAAATCTTGGTCGTAAGCTAACCATTGACATGCGACCTTTTGTCTCCATCCACTGAGGCACAACTGTCATCGGAAGTCCCTGTTGAACAACATCGTATAGTAATTAATATACTAAGCAATGAAAGTTTAGCTTCAAAAATAATGTATGCAAAAGATGCACTAATTAAGGACAAATATTTAAAATCTTACCATCTTTTGATTATAGATGTGACCGTAGTTCAATACGATCACCATTGGTCGCACGTTTTGAGTACTAACATTTCTAAGTGTAGGAAAAAAATTTGTCTTGAAAGTATTAAGATCCTCAAGCCATGGAACATAATGACTTATCTCCTCGCAGTTTAGTTGAGCCCCGGGGCAGTAGTAGGTCCTGTCTACCAAGCGCCGGACATGTTTGCTTGAACCGAAATAAGCTGACAATACAAATTAGTTGTCAACTATTTTTGAATAAACTGTATGAAAGACATAAACATATGCATGCATGGTTGAGAAAAACTCACCAAATGGTAGAACTGGAGGCGTTTGCACATCGACCCAGATGTCTATATTACCTTCAATATCATCTTCCGGACGAATATCAAAGGTGATAACCATATCAGGATCAAATGCATAAGCCTTGCATAGTGCTTGCCAAGTTTTGCATTCAAAATGGGTGTATGTGTCTCCATTATATAATTAGACGTTGAAAGTATACCCATGCTCCGTCTTCAAGTAAACTCTCTTTACCTCCATATCATCTATAGCACTAAAACCTATCTTATCCAAGACAAAAATTCTTGCATGGCAGGGGATGCGCTATAGTAGAATAGTGAAAATTTAAAATTATAAGTTGAAGCAAATGAAGCATAAGTTTTGCATTCAAATAATAATTGACAAAGTGACTTACTGTATCAACTTCGAATGTCTCATCCAGCTTGATGCTGAAGCGCCTACCATCAACAAGGAAATTGTGGTCGCACAGGCCGCGCTGGTCTTCACAGTGTTCGCACAAAATAAAATCTTTTTCGTCGTCAGATGACATTTCCTATGTTCATATAGGTGAAACATTAAACACCTATATCTAGCCAAATATATATTCATCTACATTTGACATTAATATATCTAACTATATATTCAATTGACATTACTATATATTTAACTTTTCTATCTAATTCATCTAACATTCGACATTAATCTAACATTTATATAAACTCAAAATATATAAAAAATTAAATAAACAGAAAAACTCATTAACAAATAATATTTTAATTAGATCATCAAATCTCAGATACCTAAATTTTTCTTACTAAAAATAAACTAGTTATATTAATTATTGAACTAGTTCAAATCTCAGATACCTAAATTTTTCTTACTAAAAATAAACTAGTTATATTAATTATTGAACTAGTTCAAATCTCACATACCTAAATTTTTCTTACTAAAAATAAAATAATTATATTAATTATTGAACTAGTTCAAATCTCATATACCTAAATTTTTCTTACTAAAAATAAACTAGTTATATTAATTATTGAACTAGTTCAAATCTCATATACCTAAATTTTCTTACTAAAAATAAACTAGTTATATTAATTATTGAACTAGTTCAAATCTCATATACCTAAATTTTCTTACTAAAAATAAACTAGTTATATTAATTATTGAACTAGTTCAAATCTCATATACCTAAATTTTCTTACTAAAAATAAACTAGTTATATTAATTATTCAACTAGTTCTAATCTCTAGTTCTACAATTTTTCTATCTAGCTAATTCATCTAACATTCGACATTAATCTAACATTCAATCATCTAATTAACTTTTCTGAAAAATAGAAAATAAGAAAAAAATGTGTGTGTATGTGTGTGTATACGTATATGTGTGTATGTATGTGTGTATGGGTGTGTATGCGTGTGTGGTATATGCATGTGTGTGTGTGCATGCGCGCCGCCCCGTACGTACGAGCGGGGGCGCCGGCGTACGGGGCGGAGGCGGCGGCGTACGGGGCGGGGGCGGCGGCGTACGGGGCGGGGGCGCCGGCGTTCGGGGCGGCGGCGGGGACGGACGGCGGCTCGCGGCGTTCGGGGCGGACGGCGCGCGGCGCGGCGGCCGGGTACGCGCGAGGAGACAGCGAGATACGTACGGACGGCGGCGCGGGACGACGACGGGACCGCGTCGCGGGACGACGACGGACGGCGGCGCGCGGCGTTCGGGGCAGCGGCGAGGACGACGACGATGACGACGGGCGACGGGCGGCGACGACGGGAGCGGCGCGCGAGACGTTGACGAAAGAAGTGGGGAGATGTAACTGAAATTTCGTAAGTGTTGTATATATAGGGTGAGCCTTTAGTACCGGTTGGAGCCACCAACCGGTACTAAAGGCCTACTTTGGCCAGGCAAAGAGGCGGGAAGAGCAGGCCTTTAGTACCGGTTGGTGGTTCCAACTGGTACTAAAGGGGGGGCCTTTAGTACCGGTTGGAGCCACCAACCGGTACTAAAGGCCTTCCGCTGCCACCCCAAAGTTTAGTCCCACCTCGCCCGGCGAAGGGCAGCCGCACTGGTTTATAAACCCAACCGCGGCTACATTTTCAAACTCCTCTATATAGCAGGCTTCTGGGCCTAATTAATTAGGGCACGCTGCCCTGTGGGTCTGCTGGCCCTCCTGGGCCTGCATTTGCCCACCCTAGGTCTGGTAGACCCACAGGGCAGTCTGCCAACAAATTTGCTATATAGTTTTTTCTTTTCTGCATTACTTATTTTCTTTTATTTATTTTTGAGTAGTTTTTATATAGTTTTTTATTTTCTGCATTATTTATTTTCTTCTATTTATTTTTGAGTAATTTTTTTGTATGGTTTTTTTTATTTTCTGCATTATTTATTTTTGTATAGCCCGAAACCCTGATACTCGGAAAGAGTTTGTCCAATTTGTACACGAAGTGCGTCCAGTTTTTGCCGTGACCCTCTCTACTCTTTCGCGCATGCTATGCGGGTGATATGATGATACCATGCCAAGTTTCAACATTTTCAGGATTCATTTTGTAGTGATTTTCAATTTCACGGTCATTTAGCTCTCTAAACAATTAGGTAAATGACCGAAAAACAACAAATGATGTCAGAACATGTTCGAAATTGATGACGCCGCTTTAAATGCTGCATACTGAACACAAAAGAAGTCCGGAGTTTAAATAAGTTATTAAAAATAAAAAAGAGGTGCAATGCCGGTTAATTTGCTTCAAGCCATTCGGAATAGTGTAGACTGCACTGCACATAGCTCAGTGCAATCTATGCTATTCCGCAAGGCTTGAAGCTAATCAACATGTAGGTGAGCATTGCAACTCTTCGTCATTGTCTGTGCACTCAAGGGTTATAAACCGCTCATACTGCCTCTCTCTTGGCGAAGATCACAAGATAGTTTGGTTAAATTGCATTACTTGTAAGTCCAGTTAACATGGATGCTTATGATGCAAGAGCAACAGCAAAAGTGAAAATTTGGCACAAATAGGTAGTTGTGTAACTAAAATAGGTACGAGGAGAGATAGCTCTTATGTCACAAAAAAGAAGTTGTATCAAACCTTTTATGTCGGATCTAGAACAAACCAATCGGTATCGCCATCATACAGCCCAACCGTGGCTCGTGATGCATATATATGCATATCAAATGCACGGTTGGACGTATGATGGCGAATCCGAATGATTTGTATTCAGTCGATGAACTGGTAGATGTATGCAGTCGATGAACTGGTAGATGTATGTAGTCGATGAACTGAAAGACTTATGCAGGGAAGGCGAGAGGTGGGCTAGCTATATATAGGGTCGTCTGGGTCACAAAGTGATTGTGGTAGTTTCGATCCAATGACTCACATGAGCTAGGAAGAAACACACCCTTGATCCAACGACTCGCAAGAGCTAGAAAGAAACACACGATCCGTGTGATTCTTCCTGATTGGTGGGATGCACATTAGTACCCACTCCGGACTCCGAAACCCTGATACTCGGAAAGAGTTTGTCCAGTTTGTACACGAAGTGCGTCCAGTTTTTGCCGTGACCCTCTCTACTCTTTCGCGCATGCTATGGGAGTGATATGATGATACCATGCCAAGTTTCAACATTTTCAGGATTCATTTTGTGGTGATTTTCAATTTCACGGTCATTTAGCTCTCTAAACAATTAGGTAAATGACCGAAAAACAACAAATGATGTCAGAACATGTTGGAAATTGATGACATTGCTTTAAATGCTGCATACTAAACACAAAAGAAGTCCGGAGTTTAAATAAGTTACTAAAAATAAAAAAGAGGTGCAATGCTGGTTAATTTGCTTCAAGCCATTCGGAATAGTGTAGATTGCACTGCACATAGCTCAGTGCAATCTATGCTATTCCGCAAGGCTTGAAGCTAATCAACATGTAGGTGAGCATTGCAACTCTTCATCATTGTCTGTGCACTCACGGCTTATAAACTGCTCATACTGCCTCTCTCTTGGCGAGGTGGGACTAAAAACAGCTTGCCATAATCTCATTAGTACCGGTTCGTGGTAAGAACCAGCACTAAATGGTGATGGTGGGGCCATAGCCTGACCGCAGGCTGATGCAGCCTCTTTAGTACCGGTTCGTGGCATGAACCGGTACTAAAGGTTCGCCACGAACCGGTACTATTGATCGCCGCCACGAACCGGCACTAATGTACACATTAGTGCCGGCTCTAATTCAAACCGGCACTAATGTGCTTAACGTTTGACCCTTTTTCTACTAGTGATGATGGACACTCGAGTGCAATATTAATTGTATGCTCTACAGGGCATGCGGTTGAAGAAACCAACCATGTGCTACAATGTCAAAGACTATAGTAGAGTTAGCTATACAGATCATTTGCGATGAGTTTGACAAGGGAAACACACCAAGAATATTTAATAAAATCTAAGTCCATTGCATATTAAGGTCGAAATAGAACTACCAATATATGAGTCTCATACGATGCCATTTCAACGATTTTACCACAAAAGCCCAAAATATTACAACGTTCAAATTCCAGTGTTATATGGCTCAGATTTGTAGATTACAAGATTCTAACTGATATTAGAAATGAAATTCAGCTCATTCAGCTGCAAACACCTACACTGATGAGCTGAACATGGATATAAGAGAGGTTCAAACTAATATTACCACTTGCAAGGCTTGTTTAGAAACCTCATCATTTTTGCAAAGGGATCAGCCAATAACAAGTCATGTATGGGGTTTACACAATGACGTCTGATTACTCTGTCATATGAAGTTCCAAAATGAAATTCAGCTTTTTCGGAGCCTTTTCCATTTTGCCACAGGTGTCGGCGCTGTTCAACAAACCATTCATTTTTGCAAAATAAATGTAGGGCAAACCTCATTACCTTCAGCAACCTTGCTCTGACAACATAGAACCTGGCGAATATAACTCTGTTAAGGTCCCTCGATCGGAGTTCAAAGTAATTTCTGAGAGATGCAGATCTAGGCATTCAATGTGATTGTTATATTGTATGACATTATCCACCACCGTGCCTAGTCTTATCTGCAAAGAATAGAACGTATTAGTGCATACATGCATTTCTGAGAACTACTACAGGCCTATTTGGTTTGCAGTATTTTGTAAAATGAACTAACATGCCATCTTCGATCCGACATGATTAACATGGATTACAATCTAGAAAAAGGTAGCCTTCGTCACAAGAGGTTGGAGTGGATGAAAAATTCCCTTAGAAAACTAGTGCAAATGAATCCCAAGGAGAAATATTGATGGATTGTATCCATATGAATCAAGCAACCAATATGGGGGGGCATGTATGTACTGAAATCCTCCAAAATTCTTTCAGAAACCATAGTACATTGTAATTGTAAACTTGGGAAAAGGTTCTGAAAATTGAACTCCCTTATGGTTAAAATTTAACAAGAAAGGAACATCACCTGATATATAGCTTCTCTAGGCGCGGAAAGCATCTCAGGAAACTGACAACTTGGTCTAGGTTGGGGCCGATAGATTATAGTGCCAAGACCTACAATACGCACAGATTCGGGGTCACGCATGTCAGAATCATTTTCTGGATGGGAGACGAACATACATCTTCAATATTAGAAATAATGTTAATTTCAAGAAGGAGAGGTAGAAGGCGACCGTTGTACCTGAATGAGTGTGGATCCAATAACAAGTTCAGAGTATTTGATAGACGAGTTGCCCACCACTGTCAATTTCAGCGCAGAAATGACATTGATTCTTGTTGGACCTTTGTTGATGAACTACAAGTAATCTCTCATGTGAAGGGTCTGTCCTCAACGACCATAATGTGGTACACCTTTTGTGATCTCCTATTGCAGCACCAACAACACACATAAAAAGTCTGGAGAGTCATGGAGGGGGTGTGGAAGCTAATCAACCCATTGATCGCCTGAAGACGAAGGTACTCAAGTGCAGTACAGCTGCGGAATAGTCACTCTATGTCATCCTTTAGGACACAGACGGTGACGAGCTCGAGGTGCTTTAGTCATGCTAGAAAAGAGCGGGCGCGTCATTAAGGAGAGGGAATGGCAGTTCATGAAATTGGCGAGGCGCAGCGTGGGCACGAGGAGGAGCGCAAACTTTGGCACTGAGCTCATATGCCCATCATTAAAAATGAGCTCCTAGAGCTAATCTAGTGTGGGGGATCGGAACCACTCGTCAAGCGTGGCTCGGTCCTTGCCATTGGAATGGAACTTGCCCATGCTAAGGCCCTGATTGGGCCATGGTGACTGCCAAGGATCTGGGACAACGTATCCAAGCTTTTGTGATAGCCATGGCAGAGCATGTGGGCGTCGATGAGGTCGAGAGGGGTGGAGTGCCATAGGGGGCGCTACAGCCGGGAAAGGACGGTTGTCCGCACCACATATTTTATTGGGAGGAGGGAGATGATGGATATCAACATATCATCAGGGAGGCTGCTGACGAAGACTAGGCCTGATGGAGTCACTTGTGGTTCTTGCTCGACCTGCCTGCGCTTGTTGGCAGCCTTGTTCCCCACCTCTGGAGTCTTCTCCTCATCGGCGCTTTCTGATAGAAGTGGGAGTACAGGGAATATTTAGTTAAAACAAGGCAAAACGAAAGTGTACTTGTAACTTGAAGTTAGTAGGTAGGAATCGCGTAAATGGAATAACAATTGGTTGCTTAAATACTACACAATTCCTTTGATATTGTTGGGTAAGTCAACATGCAGATGCTTGAAAAGACCACTTAGTTCGAAGAAAGTCCGGCCGGATGATATCGTCGGGGAAGTTAGCATATATCTCATGACCGGGCTCTTTTATGTGTAGTGTAATTTTAATGCCAGCTTTCAATACATAAAACTTAGAAATATCTGTCCTAAGGCCCATGCCAAAATAGGAGTGACCACATTCATCAAGTCTTGCAGAAGCAATGATTGTAAATCCATGGTATGTGTTCAGTATGACATCCCAATAGTCTTGAGCTTTTGTAAAGGGTAAGATTCTGTGCTACAAATGTTGTTGCATAGCAAGGGATGTGCTACAGAAAATGGTAGGATTGTTAAAGAATATGGTAACATGCAAATATGGGTGAAACTGAAAGAACAGTACAACAGTTGAAATTAAAGGACAAAACTCTATAATTAAACAGATAGTGTATTCATGATGTCATGGAAATATGAGAGTAATCGAAAGACCAATGCATCATTAATTTACCTAATATAGAAAGAAGATGAAAAAAAATACCCTTTGACGTATATGCTGCATGTGGCACCTTTTATCCAAATGTAACATATAGTATATGTTCAAGAAAGTAGGCCATGCCAACTGATGTAGGGTGAGATTGAACATACTGTGTGCATCCTGAAGTCATCGGTTATGGTGAGATCGAATTCCACATATGTCTAGCTGAGGCCAAAAAGTCATGATGTGTCCATGCACTATACACTCTGTGAATGAAAGAAAACCCTCAAATGAGCTCGAATAAAAATGAACTCACGGTGATTTTGGCTTGGTGATTAAAGGAGGCAGATGAACTGGGATAAGAGATGAGAGAATATCTCAGAAAATTAGTTACCTTGTTGTCCATGAGAAAGAACATTCAGTACCGCGAATTCCCCAATCGGGCGAAGCTAGGTCGATAGCGAGCGGCATCGAGAAAGTCGATGGCGGTAGGTGGAGGCAAGCGGAAGTGGCGAAATGCGGTGGGGTTTGTGAGCAGCCTGACAGCAATGACAAGTGTCGAACTAAGTGGTTGCCATGGAGGACCTTGTCCATGCAGAGTCACAATGGAGCTTGTGCAGGTGCGAATGGGGACCGGAGGGGTGGCAGGCGGGGTGAGGGTTTTTGTGACGTGGGGATGGTGATGGTTTTCTTTTAACCTTTTTTAATTGGGTGGTGAAGGTTTCTGTCCCACAAAATGTTTCGGAGGCAACGGTTTGCTTGAGCCAACAATGTGTGATTGACGTAACTAGGAAAATGAAACTCATTGCACGAGGTTCAAATTTGGGAAAATAACCATGTTTCAGGGTGGTTGCACTTTTCCTTCGTCGGTGGAATCTGAAATTTGTACCCATGCTAAACATTCCCCTAATATGCATAAAATTCCATCAGCTGAACTGCATCCATATTCCACATTTAGACATAAGTAAACATAGATTAAACATACTCAAGAATATAAAATAAGTGTACACAAGCTTATTTCAACCATATATAGTTCAACCGTCATTAATCATACTCGAGCACATCTATAATTAAGACACAACATAGCCATGCATAGTTCAATCCCACATCTCATCTGCCGCCACAATCATGAAGCTTCTTCAGGTACTCAGCGTACGCGGCGTGCGCCACCCTGCGAGAATACTTCTGCCTGAAGGAGCCAACGTCTCGTCCACTTGGATGTGCTAGAACAATTTCATACGCGCCATGAAGCTTTTCGTTGCAAAATGGGCATAGAAAGCCCCCATTCCAGGTCCTAATATGCTTGTTATGAATTCCTGCATAAAGCACCCTAAGGATTTGCCTCTTGTACCTCCTCAGAACATCTTCATCCTTGACGTCGACATCGTCTGATAGGACCTATACATATAGTCAAAATGTGGCGTCAAATTTGGAATATAAACTAATCTCTAGCGAACATTTGGCAGTTGCCAAATTTTGACAATTTTTACATGCCTTAAAGTAGGATTAGGAATTTATGGAATTTATTGCTATTTTTTGACATAACCAAAGATTCTGGTTCGATTTTTAAGCACAATCGTCTGTGTACAGACCAATCTTGAATTTTTTTGGCACAAACATATATGTAGGTCATTCAAAATCAATTATCAAGACCTCGCTAGGAATTATTAGCACAAACAGTAACCCTAGTCGGATTATTACTAGAAATCATTTGTACGGATGAAACAACTAATCACTTATCATTTGTACCATTCAAACAATCAATACAAACTAGAAAAAAGGAAAGATCCGTGACATTTTGGGTCGAACGAATATTTTTCTGTCATGCTTATGACACTTATATCATGAAAATTGTGACAAAACCCAGTATCATCACAGATGTAGTGGGATCCTACTTCTATGACAAAAAATCATGATAAAAAATGCCTTTTTGTCTTGGGCGTGCCGGAGACGCAACTGCATGACATTCTTTGGGTCGTCCATGACCGAAAAATCTGTGGGAGAAGGGAGGGCGAGGAAAATATCAGGGAGTTCCCGGTTACGGTGGGTGGTCGGGGCCGAGCGATGCGCGTTTCTCTCGTACACATACGCGCGTGGGTGCGAGGTGTTGGGATCTAACTGAACCCGAGCGATCGATCGATCCCTGGCTGTTAACTGAACCTGGTCGAGCGATTCCTTCGCTAGTGCTGCTAACTGAAGCCGATCGAACCTGCTGCCTCTTTATGAATAATGAGCGTTGTTGGGGGTTCTATGAACAGTTCCCGGTGGGGGTGGATGAACTAGACCCCATGGTAGTAGAGGCCGTTGCCGCTGGATGAACAGGACCCCGATTGAGCTGGTTAGTGGTGGATGAACAGGAGCCCGTGGAGGGCTGGATGAACAGCAGTAGGTGGAGGGCTGGTTGAACAGTAACCAGTGAAGGGCTGGATGAACATTAGCTTGTGGAGGGGTGGTTGAACAGGACCCCGTGGAGAGGGTTGGTTGAATAGTAGCTGGTGGAGGCTGGATGAACCGAAGCTCGTGGATGAACAATAGCTGGTGGAGGCAGGAGGGAGACACCATGGATGAACAGTCGCAGGTAGAGGCTGGAGGAGGTCGATGGTGGATGAATAGTAGCCCATGGAGACTGGAGCGAGGCAGTAGACAGTGTATGAACAGGACTCCGTTTCGACTGTAGGCACTCCAACACAAGTTTGTTTCCTCCATTTTGCAATAGGCCACACCCTTCCCGATCAACAGGACCCTGTTTCGACCATAAGAGGTCGAAGAGAAGTCTGTTTCCTCCATTTTGCGGTACGCCAAAGACCTCTTGGTGAATAGGATCCCATTTCGACCATAGGCGGTCGAACGCAAGGCTGTTTCCTCTATTCCGCGGTATGCCTGGCCTCGTTTCATCTATTCCTTCCAAGCCGGTTGGCTCCCGATGAACACGACGCATTCCGTTGCCTCCCAATGAACACGATGACGCAGTTTCTCCGTTCCGACGCAGCCTGTTGGCTACCTATGAAAAGGATGTCGTCGCTGCTCTTCGCTGCCCTCTCCATGTACACGAGCCCTGGGCATACGTATGCACGAGTAGGCATTCGAGACCCCAGCCGTATGTACGTACGTGGCCGTATTTACTTTCTTGCACCCTTGCTGTATGTACGTGTACATGATATTGACTGGACTGCATCACATGCTACATCCGCGCCTCTTCCTCGACATGTGCCCTTCCTTACTCGGCCACGGTTCATCGCTGTAGACTACAGACAGACAGATCGACCAGTACGTATGTACACATTCGCGACTAGAATGACAATTCTACGTACGCTTCGACCAGGTGGGTCTCGGCTATCAGGGAGGATAAGGAGGAACTTCCTTGGGTGCGAAGTTATTGCTGGTGGGTCCCAGCTGTCAGGGGGAGAATCATTTTTTCTACCCGTAATATGGACACACTTCCTTGCATGTGAACATGTAACTGGTGGGTCCTAGCAGTTAGGGGGGAACATATTTTTCGCAAAATACGATGGCCCGTACGGTGGGTCCCTGCTATCAGGTGGAGGAATCATTATTTTACATGTAATAAGGTTGCACTTCCTTATTGCAGCCATGGACCTAGCTGTCAGCCTCTCCACGTACAGTACTCTTCCGATGGAAGTCGTTCCTTGAGCACACTGACCATGCCGCACCGAGAGCACCAAGGAAGTGGACGACAGCGAGTCCTAGGAATGGGACCACGTGGAGTCGGGGAAGACGCGGTAGTGGATGCCCACACGGAGAGGAGCACAAGGGTTAACTAGTTCGGCTACGCTGCGAGGTTGCCGTCGCCGTAGATTAACAGGGGGTGTGGGTGAGTTGAGGGATGGCCTGGCCAGCGGTGGGAGTAGTAGGGGGCGGTGAGGACTCCACGATAGCACAACTAGCCACGGGAGGCAAGAGACGGCGACACGACTAGCGCTAGTTTGGGCAGCTGGAGGAAGAAGACCAGAGGTTGAAGAAGCACTATAGACGTTGGATGGACTTCATAAGGTCACTTGAGCTACAATCGTTCATATTGACTAACTTGACAAAGCCCACCGTCCGTTTCAGTAAGCCCACAAGTCAGCCTCCAACTACGGTGAGTCCCGACTATCAGGGGGAGTATTCATTTTTTGGTGCGTAATTAGGAGGCATTTCCTTGCGTGCGAAGATATAGCTAGTGGGTCCCAGCTGTCAGCGGGCGGAATGTTTTTTCGCAAAATACAGGGGTCCTTCGGTGGGTCCCAGCTGTCAGGTGGAGGAATCATTATTTTGCATCTAATAAGGAGGCATTTCCTTGCATGCAGCCATGGACCCAGCTTTCAGCCTCTCCACGTACAATCCACTTCCGATGGATGTCGTTCGTTGACCACATTGACCACACCGCGCCGAGAGCATAAGGGTGGTGGACGACGTCGAGGTCTACAAAGGGAACGACACGGAGCCAGGGAAGACTCGGCAGTTGTTTTCCACACGGTGGGGAGTATGAGGGTTTACTGGTTCGTCTACCATCGCCGGAGAATAACAGCAGGTGTGGGTGAGTAGAAGGATGGCTAGGACAGCGATGGGAGTACGATGGGGCGGTGAGGCCTACGTAGCAGCACAGCCGGCCGCGGGAGGAGCGAGCTGACAGTCCCGTCGGCAATTGTTTAAGGGGCTGCTGCAGGAAGAGCAGAGATTGAAGAAGCACGACGACTCTTGGATGGACATACAACAGTCACTGCTCTCATGTGTTGGCTAAGTTGACATGGCATTGCGTGTGCATCGACCTTTTTTCAGGAAAGCATACGTGTCAACCTGTAGTAGGCGCACAAGTCAGCCTCCATGTGTGGAAAATAGCATACAACCCATTTGCCATTATTTCTAATAATTTACAGCCCATTTGCTAATTCTTAAGGATTTTTTTGGAGCCCATCTTCTTTTTGTTAGCATTACAGCCCATATTGTGGCCACGGTTAGAAATTATATGAAATGTTGCATATTTTGGTGCGGCCAACTATTATTAATCCCGAAATTTCGAGTCACATTCAAACTAATTTGAAAAATAAATTGATATAAATATAAAATCCAAATATTTGTCCATGCATAAAAATCAATGGAATTTAAGATCTTGAAGTGAAAAAAAATTGAAACTAATTCCCGGTTTGATGTGTTTTAAAAATGTATAGCTCATTTCTCATTACTGATAGCCCATTTTCTCGGCAAGCCGGATGAAACTCTCCTTGTCTTGAAAGATGTGCAGCACAGTAGGGCTAACAAAGCAAGTAGGCCTCGTTTGGGTATTTCTTTTCAAAAAAGTAGAACTCGGCTACCCATTTTCAGCAAGAAAAAACACAACTGGGCTCATTATGTGGTAAACATAAATAAAACCTTGGCTAGAGGGGCCATAGCCCCCGCACATCCCCGTTGTTACCGCGATCCGTCGCTAAAACTAGTATAAATAACAACCGCTTGTTCCTAAAAAAGTAAAAAACAATTGCGCGGCCTGCTAGGTCCCTGGTGTCAGGCGCTCGTTGTGCAATTCTCTTGTTTATTGACTACATTGACAATGGCATGAGCCGAAGATGTCCAACCATTAGGAGGAACCATTTTTTGGGCTTGTATTAACGAGGCACTTGCTTGCATACTGCCATGACCCTGGTGGGTCCCTACTATCATCCTCTCCACGTATAGTCATCTCCTTGTTCCTCTTGATTGTTGACGATGTTGACAACGCAAGTGGGAACCACACCGCGCACGGTGAGCGAACCAAGGCGGAGGACCATGATGAGGCCTCGGACAGAATGAACATGAGCCGTGGAAGATGCGTCGGTCCAGTCGTAGGCAGAGGGGAGTATGAGGGTTGACTGGTTCGGGTGCGGGTGCATGTTGGGGCTGACATTGCCGGAGGGTAACAGGGCATGTGGGGGAATAGAGGGAGGGACTGGCCAATGTTGGAGGGTACGGTAGGGCGGCAGAGGCGCAGCCTGCCGTGGGAGGCAAGTGCAGGTGGTTTTGTTTGGGCGGCTGGAGTATGAAGACAAGAGATAGAAGATACATGATAGATGTTGGATGTCAATCCAGTGGCTGGTAGGCAGAATCGTTTGTTGAGTAGCTAGTTAGTCGACACCAACTAGGATAGGCTTTTTCCTCGTGGGTCCCAAATATCAGAATCCAAATCTGTCACGGTCATGCAGCCTTTCTTATGAAAATTTACAGCCCATTTGGTGTGCTAGTTTAAAATAAGTTTTTGGGTGCTGGCGGCAATCACTTGGATTATGTAATGCGCAGTGAGTTCAAGCAGCGGGCGAGAGTGATGTCATTTCATTGGTTGGGATTGGTTACAATATTTCACTCTTAATTAGACGAACGGCAAGCCATTTTCCTTGTTTCAAAGAAAATATGATAGTCAAAGCTGAGTTGAAGAGGGCAACAACATCTAACTCTAGCTTACAAACTGTACAAAAGCATGCAGGTTAATTGGTCACCAGGTTTAGATAAAACCCAGATTCAAAAGGGCAAAAACATCTAACTCCAGCACTATTTTCGGCAGTCACACTCAAATGGATCGGTCAGGTCCATAGAATGAACATCCTGGGTCGTAAAATTTTCTGGATTATGACCACAAGATGTTGTAAATAGAAGCCCGGCATGTTCAGAAGCTCTTTTGTCAACCTGAAAGTCCTTTTTTGCTCTTCGACATACCCATCTTTCAAAACCATGCTGCTGATTAACTTAAGCCTGATGGACAATAGTAACCTCGCATTCAGCAGGAAGAATGTGACAAATCTTGTGTTTGCATGGTTGGCTACATATTATTCCAGCATTATCGTCTTCAATCGAATGTCATGAGAAGTGAGAAAGTCCCGCTGCTTAAGAATCCACCATTTAGTTATAACTTTCTTACCCCGTCCTGTTGCTTAAATAGACATGAAGATTGAAAATAGTTAAGGTCTAAAAAAGAGTGTTAAAAGAGCAACAGTTGAACAAATGGTTGTACACTAAGGCATAGCCTAGTGGTGGGAGGGGGCTGATGCCTTCCCACCCACCCAGGTTCATGGCATGGTACTTGCAATTTGGGTTATTGCACCAATTATACTGTAGGGGGTTCCCTTACAGTCTTTCCATAAAAAAATAGATGAACGGTTAATTCAAGTACACTATATGCGGGCTTCTAATGTGCGTGAAATTATCACCTTTATATACAACTTCTCCAGACATGGAAAGCATTGCAGCAAGCCAATAATCTTGTTCAGATCAAAACTATTCATTTGGATATATAAGATCTTGACAGAATCTAGCACCATTGATAGGCAATCCATGGAGAAACTCTTCATTGAGCATAAAACATAATATTAGTACAAAATGTGCACTCTAAGAGGATATATAACTTATGCGTTGTAATTTAAAATGCAGCTTATGGTTACAAGTGTAGATGATAATATACAGTACCCGAGGAACTGTGGAGCCAAACACCATCTTGAAATGAGCACAGAGATCATGTATTACACCCAAGGTCTCCAGTTTAGGCACAGAGACGACAATTATTTGCGACGGTGAATAACTAGAATCAAGGATCAAACTTTGAAGTGAAGAGGAAAATCTTGTTTGATGAGCTTCCTTCGGTCAAAAGAAATTCCAATTCTTACAATGTTAGTAGACTTTATTTGGAGACAACCGATTCTATCTATGAAAACAGGTACCAAGCACTCCAGGGCAGGGCAACTGGAGTGGACGATGATGTGCAATGAGGCCTCCGATATACGAACCTGCAGAAGTGTATGTTTTTGAGAAATGGGAGTCGAAAGTTTAGTACCAGATTGTCTGGTAGGTAGCACAGCGCAATGGTGGCGGTGTGGAGAGAGGAGGAAGACCGCGACATGGACATCGGTGCTGAGGGCACAAGTATATGGCGTTCGTTATCCTGTAGGTGATTTCCTGGGGGATAGTTGTCGGTGTTCTGGGAACGGGGGTCCCCAGACTTTCCTGCCTGCGGCCCATGGCGTGGCTCTACGAGCGGGCCCGTACGGACCATCTTCACCAGCAAGGACTCAAGACCCTCGCGAGGGGCAAAGCCTTGTGAGGCAGACAACGCAAAACTGACATGTCCATTTTACATCATGCTTTTATATTAATATTTATTGCATTATGGGCTGTTATTACACATTATGTCACAATACTTATGCCTATTCTCTCTTATTTTACAAAGTTTACATAAAGAGGGAGAATGCCGGCAACTGGGATTCTGGGCTGGAAAAGGAGCAAATATTAGAGGCCTATTCTACACAACTCCAAAAGTCCTGAAACTTCACAGAAGATGTTTCCAAATATATAAAAAATACTGAGAGGAAGAACTTCACCAGGGGGGCCACCCTTTGCCCACGAGGGTGGGGGGTGCGCCCTACCCCCCAGGGCGCGCCCCCTACCTTGTGGGCCCCCTAGTGGCCCTCCGGTGGCCATCTTATGCTATATGGAGTCTTTCGATGGGGAAAAAATAATAAGCCATCTTCTCGGACGAAACTCCCCCGCCACGAGGCGGAACCTTGGCAGAACCAATCTAGGGCTCTGGCGGAGCTGTTCTGCCGGGGAAACTTCCCTCCTGGAGGGGGAAATCATCGCCATCGTCATCACCAACGCTTCTCTCATCGGGAGAGGGCAATCTCCATCAACACCTTCATCAGCACCATCTCATCTCAGAACCCTAGTTCATCTCGTGTATCCAGTTCTTGTCTCCAAGTACTGGATTGGTGCTAGTAGGATGCTAGTAGTGTTAATTACTCCTTTTAGTTGATGCTAGTTGGTTTATTTGGTGGAAGATCATATGTTTAGATCCTATATGCATATTAATACCCCTCTGATTATGAACATGTTTATGCTTTTTGAGTAGTTAATTTTGTTCCTGAGGACATGGGAGAAGTCTTGCTATTAGTAGTCATGTGAATTTGGTATTCGTTCGATATTTTGATGAGATGTATGTTGTCTCTCCTCTAGTGGTGTTATGTGAACGTTGACTACATGACACTTCACCATTATTTGGGCCTAGAGGAAGGCACTGGGATGTAATAAGTGGATGATGGGTTGCTAGAGTGACAGAAGCTTAAACCCTAGTTTATGCGTTGCTTCGTAAGGGCCTAATTTGGATCCATATGTTTCATGTTATGGTTAGGTTTACCTTAATACTTTTGTTGTAGTTGCGGATGCTTGCAATAGAGGTTAATCATAAGTGGGATGCTTGTCCAAGTAAGGGCAGTACCCAAGCACCGGTCCACCCACATACCAAATTATCAAAGTACCGAACGCGAATCATATGAACGTGATGAAAACTAGCTTGATGATATTCCCATGTGTCCTCGGGAGCGCTTTACATCTTATAAGAGTTTGTACAGGCTTGTCCTTTGCTACAAAAAGCATTGGGCCACCTTGATGCACCTTATTTACTATTGTTACTTGTTGCTCGTTACAAATTATCCTATCACAAAACTATCTGTTACCACTTATTTCAGTACTTGCAGAGAATACCTTGCTGGAAACCGATTGTCATTCCCTTCTGCTCCTTGTTGGGTTTGACACTCTTACTTATCGAAAGGACTACAATAGATCCCCTATACTTGTGGGTCATAAAGACACTTTTCTGGCGCCGTCGCCGGGGAGTGAAGCGCCTTTGGTAGGTGGAATTTGGTAAGGAAAAATTTATATAGTGTGCTGAAATTTACTGTCACTTGTTACCATGGAAGGTAATCCTCTGAGGGGCTTGCTCGGGGTATCTTCACCCTGACCAGTAGAGCAAAGAGTTGCTCCTCAACCTACTGAACCTACTGAAAATGAAAATGCTTGCTTTGAAGTTCCTTCGGGTATGATAGAAAAACTGCTTGCTAATCCTTTTTTAGGAGATGGAACAAAACATCCTGATGAACATTTGATATATGTGGATGAAGTTTGTGGATTATTTAAGCTTGCAGGTGTACCCGGAGATGTTGTTAAGAATAAGGTCTTCCCTTTATCTTTGAGGAGAGATGCATCGACATGGTATAGGATATGTGATGATATGAGGTCTTGGAATTACAAACGATTGAAATTGGAATTTCATCAGAAGTTTTATCCAACGCATGTTGTTCATCGTGATCGCAATTATATATATTATTTTTGGCCTCGCGAAGGAGAAAGCATCACTCAAGCTTGGGAGAGGCTTAAATCAATGTTATATTCACGCCCCAATCATGAGCTCTCAAGAGAAATGATTATTCAAAATTTTTATGCTCGGCTTTCTGGTAACAATCGCCCCATGCTTGATACGTCTTGTGCTGGCTCTTTTATGATGAAGACTATTGAATTCAAATGGGATTTATTGGAAAGAATTAAGCGTAACTCTGAAGATTGGGACCTCAACAATGGTAAGGAGTTAGGTATGAGACCTAGTTTTGATTGTGTTAAATCTTTTATGGATACCGATATTTTTCGTAAATTTAGCACTAAATATGAACTTGACTCTGAGATAGTAGCCTCTTTTTGTGAATCTTTTGCTGCCTATGTTGATCTCCCCAAGGAGAAGTGGTTTAAATATCATCCTCCCATAGAAGTAAAAGTAGCTGGACCTATTAAAGTTGAAGAAAAGACTATCACTTACAATGATCCTATTGTTCCTACTTCTTATGTTGAGAAACCACCTTTCCCTGTTAGGATAAAGGATCATTCTAAAGCTTCAACTGTGGTTCATAAAAGCAATATTAAAACATATACACCTCCTGAGCAAGTTAAAGTTGAAGCTAATATTGCTATTGTTAAATATCTCTTGTCTGATAATATAGATGGGCATGTTATTTATTTCTGTGATGAAACTGCAAGAATTGCTAAACCTTGTGATAAAGATAAACCTAGACCTGTGGTAGGCATGCCTGTTATTTCTGTTAAAATAGGAGATCATTGTTATCATGGCTTATGTGATATGGGTGCTAGTGCTAGTGCAATACCTTATTCCTTATACCAAGAAGTTATGCATGATATTGCACCTGCTGAGATGGAAGATATTGATGTCACAATTAAACTGGCAAATAGAGATACTGTTTCACCAACGGGAATTGTTAGAGATGTTGAATTCTTGTGTGGGAAAACTAAATATCCTGCTGATTTTCTTGTTCTTGGTTCCCCACAAGATAGCTTATGTCCCATTATATTTGGTAGACCCTTCTTAAATACTGTTAATGCTACCATATATTGCAAAAGAGATGTTGTTACTATCGGTTTAGATGATATGGCTCATGAATTTAATTTTTCTAAATTTAGTAGACAATACCGTGAAGAAGAATTACCTAGTAAGGATGAAATTATTGGTCTTGCTTCTATTGCCGTACCTCATAGTGATCCTTTAGAACAATATATGCTAGACCATGAAAATGATATGTTTATGAATGAAAGAAGGGAACTAGATGAAGTATTCTTTAGACAGGAACCTATTCTGAAAAACAATTTTACTGTTGAAATCCTAGGGGATCCTCCTCCACCCAAGGGTGATCCCGTGTTTGAGCTTAAATCGTTACCTGATACTCTTAAATATGCTTATCTTGATGAGAAAAAGATGTATCATGTTATTATTAGTGCTAACCTTTCAGAGCATGAGGAAGAGAGATTATTGAAAACTCTGGAGAAGCACCACGCTGCTATTGGGTATACTCTTGATGATCTTAAGGGCATTAGCCCCACTCTATGTCAACATAAAATTAATTAGGAAGAAGATGCTAAACCAGTTCATGATCATCAACGCCGGCTGAATCCTAAAATGAAAGAAGTGGTAAGAAAGGAGATACTAAAGCTCCTTGAGGCAGGTATAATTTATCCCGTTGCTGATAGTCAATGGGTAAGCCCTGTCCATTGTGTCCCTAAGAAGGGAGGTATTGCTGTTGTTCCTAATGATAAAGATGAATTGATTCCTCAAAGAATTATTACAGGTTATAGGATGGTGATTGATTTCTACAAATTAAATAAGGCTACTAAAAAAGATCATTACCCCTTACCTTTTATCTATCAAATGCTAGAAAGATTATCCAAACACACACATTTTTGCTTTCTAGATGGTTATTCTGGTTTCTCTCAAATACCCGTGTCAGCCAAAGATCAATCAAAGACTACTTTTACATGCCCTTTTGGTACTTTTGCTTATAGACGTATGCGTTTTGGTTTATGTAATGCACCTGCTACCTTTCAAAGATGCATGATGGCTATATTCTCTGACTTTTGTGAAAAGATTTGTGAGGTTTTCATGGACGATTTTTTCGTCTATGGATCTTCTTTTGATGATTGCTTGAGCAACCTTGATTGAGTTTTGTAGAGATGTGAAGAAACTAATCTTGTCTTAAATTGGGAAAGGTGCCACTTTATGGTTAATGAAGGTATTGTCTTGGGGCATAAAGTTTCTGAAGGTATTGAAGTTGATAAAGCCAAGGTTGAAGCTATTGAAAAGATGCCATGTCCCAAGGACATCAAAGGTATAAGAAGTTTCCTCGGTCATGCAAGTTTTTATAGGAGGTTCATTAAGGATTTCTCAAAAATTTCTCGGCCTCTGACTAATTTATTACAAAAAGATATACCATTTGTCTTTGATGATGATTGTGTAGAAGAATTTGAAATATTCAAGAAAGCATTGATCTCTGCACCTATTGTTCAGCCACCTGATTGGAATTTACCCTTTGAAATTATGTGTGATGCAAGTGATTATGCTGTAGGTGCTTTTCTAGGACAAAGAATTGATAAGAAACTAAATGTTATTCAATATGCTAGTAAAACTCTAGATAATGCTCAAAGAAATTATGCTACTACTGAAAAAGAATTCTTAGTAGTTGTATTTGCTTGTGATAAGTTTAGATCTTATGTTGTTGATTCTAAAGTAACTATTCGCACTGATCATGCTGCTATTAAATATCTTATTGAAAAGAAAGATACTAAACCTAGACTTATTAGATGGGTTCTCTTGCTACAAGAATTTGATTTGCATATTGTTGATAAAAAAGGAGCTGAGAACCCTGTTGCAGATAACTTGTCTAGGTTAGAAAATGTGCTTGATGACCCACTACCTATTGATGATAGCTTTCCTGATGAGAAATTAAATGTCATAAATGCTTCTCATACTGCTCCATGGTATGCTGACTATGCTAATTACATTGTTGCTAAGTTTATACCACCTAGTTTCACATACCAGCAAAAGAAAAAGTTCTTCTATGATTTGAGGCATTACTTTTGGGATGACCCACAGCTTTATAAAGAAGGAGTAGATGGTGTTATTAGACGTTGTGTACCTGAGCATGAACAGGAACAGATCCTACGCAAGTGTCACTCTGAAGCTTATGGAGGACACCATGCTGGAGATTGAACTGCACATAAGGTACTGCAATCTGGTTTTTATTGGCCTACTCTCTTCAAGGATGCTCGTAAGTTTGTCTTATCTTGTGATGAATGTCAAAGAATTGGTAGTATTAGTAGACGTCAAGAAATGCCTATGATTGTTATTGAACCATTTGATGTTTGTGGCTTTGACTATATGGGACCTTTTCCTTCCTCTAATGGTTATACACATATTTTAGTTGCTGTTGATCACGTTACTAAGTGGGTAGAAGCTATTCCAACTAGTAGTGCTGATCGTAACACTTCTATTAAAATGCTTACAGAAGTTATTTTTGCAAGATTTGGAGTCCCTAGATATTTAATGACTGATGGTGGTTCACATTTTATTCATGGTGCTTTCCGTAAAATGCTTGCTAAATATGATGTTAACTATAGAATTGCATCTCCTTATCACCCTCAGTCTAGTGGTCAAGTAGAATTGAGTAATAGATAACTCAAATTAATCTTGCAAAAGAATGTTAATAGGTCTAGAAAGAATTGGTCCAAGAAACTTGATGATGCATTATGGGCCTATAGAACTGCATATAAAAATCCTATGGTTATGTCTCCGTATAAAATGGTCTATGGAAAAGCATGTCACTTACCTCTCGAACTAGAACACAAGGCTTATTGGGCTATTAAAGACTTAATTATGATTTTAAACTTGCCGGTGAGAAGAGGTTATTTGATATTAGCTCACTTGATGAATGGAGAACCCAAGCCTACGAAAATGCTAAGTTGTTTAAAGAAAAAGTTAAAAGATGGCATGACAAAAGGATACAAAAGTGTGAGTTTAATGTAGGTGATTATGTATTGCTATACAACTCTCGTTTAATATTTTTTGCAGGAAAACTTCTCTCTAAATGGGAAGGTCCTTAAGTTATCGAGGAGGTCTACCATTCCGGTGCCATAAAAATCAACAACTTCAAAAGCACAAATCCGAAGGTGGTGAACGGTCAAAGAATCAAACACTATATCTCAGGTAATCCCATAAATGTTGAAACCAATGTTATTGAAACCGTAACCCCAGAGGAATACATAAGGGACACTTTCCGGAACGTTTCAGACTCCGAAAAGGAATAGGTATGTGGTGCGGTAAGTAAACCGACTACAAAACAGTTTTTAAGGCAATATTTCTCCATTTTGGAATATTTAGAAAAATAGAAAAATAAGCAGCAGTCCGGGAAGGACACGAGGGCTCCACAAGGGTGGAGGGCACACCCTACCCCCCTGAGCGCGCCCCCTACCTCGTGGGCACCTCGTGTGCTCTCCGGACTCTGTTTTCATACATGACACGTATTTTGGTCGGTAAAAAATTCATTATATAATATCCCGGGGGTTTTGACTCCCGTATTACTCAAAAATCTCTTGCCTTTGTTTTGAGTTGTCCTGCTGCAGACAGAGCAACTTGTCGTCCCAGGATTCGGAAGGAGAAAGCTATGTGGCTGATTACCTTCCAGATCCTAAGGTCTATGGGGATGTGGAGCATTGTGGTTGGACTACGGAAGAAGAAGAAGAAGACTATGAACCCAAGGGAAAGGAGGAGACAAGCTGAGATGAAGATGAAGTCCCAGAACCTCAACCTAGGGACATGCACATGGAGTTCAAAAAGTCAAGTCTCCCGGATAGAGTAAAGAAACCTAAGATCGAGTTCATCCCTTTTCGCCTCTTGCAAGAAAACAAGCAGTAACTATGCAAAAAGATACTGAGCCTGGAACAGGAGATCGAGGACCTAATGGACCAAAATTCTATCCTCAAACGCAAATTAAGGAAGAAGCCTACGCCATCAACAAAATCACCATCGTCTCCACCAACAAAGAAGAATTGATTATCTAGTATGGGCACTCCACTTGGCAACTGCCAAGCTTGGGGGAGTGCCCCGGTATCGTATCACCATCACTTTATCTTTACCGTTTTTCTTAGTTTGATCCTTTTGGTAATATGTTGATCTAGTAGATTAAAAGTTCTTAGTGTGATCTAGTTGTGAGTTTTTCTTTATTATCCTTCTATTAATCGAGTGTGTGAGCTATATAATAAAGATTAGTGTTGAGTCAAGGGCTTGATTATTTTTCCATGATCCTAAGTGAATAAAAGAAAAGAGAAAGAAATAAAAAGAAACAAAGAGATCATGTGAGTCTTATGGAGATTAATGAGCTCACATAGAAAAGTATGATGAATAAAAGTTGTTGAGGGTTGACAAACATAGTTTTGGTCATCGTTGCAATTAATAGGAAGTAATAAAGAAAGAGAGGTCTTCACATATAGATATACTATCTTGGACATCTTTTATGATTGTGAGCACTCATTAAAAATATGACATGCTCAAGAGTTGACATTGGACAAGGAAGACAACGTAATGGGTTATGTTTTCTTACATCTGAGATGAATTATATTGTCTTGGACCAAGTAGAGATACTACTTGTGCTTCTAAATACCCTTAAACCTGCGTTGCCATAAGAGTCCACCATATCTACCTATGGATTGTGTAAGATCCATCCAGTAAGTTGTCATCGGTGCAAGCAATAAAAATTGCTCTTTAAATATGTATGATTGATTGGTGTGGAGGAAATAAGCTTTATACGATCGTGTGATATGGAAGTAATAAAAGCGACAGACTGCATAATAAAGGTCTATATCACAAGGGGCAATATAAAGTGACATTCTTTCGCATTAAGATTTTGTGCATCCAACCATAAAAGCGCATGACAACCTCTGCTTACCTCTGCGAAGGGCCTATCTTTTACCTTTATCTCCTACATTGCATAAGAGTCATGGTGATTTTCACCCTTCCTTTTTACACTTTATCCTTTGGCAAGCACAATATGTTGGAAAGATCCTGGTATATATAGCTAATTGGATGTGAGTTTTCATGAACTATTACTGTTGACATTACCCTTGAGGTAAAACGTTGGGAGGCAAAACTATAAGGCCCTATCTTTCTCTGTGTCCGATTAAAACTCCATACCCATAAGTATTGTGTGAGTGTCAGCAATTGTGAAATATTATATGATAGTTGAGTATGTGGACATGCTCAAAAGCTCTTATACATTGAATCTTTCCTATGTTATGATAAATTGCAATTGCTTCAATGATTGAGATTGTAATTTGTTAGTTTTCAATGAAGTTTACGATTCATACTTGATATTGTGATTGAATTATTACTCTAGCATTAGAGATCATATTCCAAGAATTATATAAGTTGTTGTTCTAAGAATGATCATGATGCCCTCATGTCCGTATTTTATTTTTATCGACACCTCTATCTCTAAACATGTGGACATATTTTTCGATTTTGGCTTTTCGCTTGAGGACAAGCGAGGTCTAAGCTTGGGGGAGTTGATGCGTCCATTTTGCATCATGCTTTTATCTCGATATTTATTGCATTATGGGCTGTTATTACACAGTATGTCACAATACTTATGCCTATTCTCTCTTATTTTACAAAGTTTACATAAAGAGGGAGAATGCCGGCAGCTGGGATTCTGGGCTGGAAAAGGAGCAAATATTAGAGACCTATTCTGCACAGCTCCAAAAGTCCTGAAACTTCACTGAAGATGTTTTCCAAATATATAAAAAATAATGAGAGCAAGAACTTCACCAGGGGGGCCACACCCTGCACACGAGGGTGGAGGGCACGCCCTACCCCCAGGGCGTGCCCCTACCTTGTGGGCCCCCTAGTGGCCCTCCGGTGGCCATCTTATGCTATATGGAGTCTTTCGATGGGGAAAAAATAATAAGCCATCTTCTCAGACGAAACTCTGCCGCCACGAGGCGGAACCTTGCAGGAACCAATCTAGGGCTCTGGTGGAGCTGTTCTGCCAGGGAAACTTCCCTCCCAGAGGGGGAAATCATCGCCATCGTCATCACCAACAGTCCTCTCATCGGGAGAGGGCAATCTCCATCAACATCTTCATCGGCACCATCTCATCTCAAAACCCTAGTTCATCTCTTGTATCCAATTCTTGTCTCCAAGTCTGGGATTGGTGCTAGTAGGTTGCTAGTAGTGTTAATTACTCCTTGTAGTTGATGCTAGTTGGTTTATTTGGTGGAAAATCATATTTTCAGATCCTATATGCATATTAATACCCCTCTGATTATGAACATTTTTATGCTTTGTGAGTAGTTACTTTTGTTCCTAAGGACATGGGTGAAGTCTTGCTAATAGTAGTCATGTGAATTTGGTATTCGTTCGATATTTTGATGAGATGTATGTTGTCTCTCCTCTAGTGGTGTTATGTGAACGTCGACTACATGACACTTCACCATTATTTGGGCCTAGAGGGAAGGCATTGGGAAGTAATAAGTAGATGATGGGTTGCTAGAGTGACAGAAGCTTAAACCCTAGTTTATGCGTTGCTTCGTAAGGGGTTGATTTGGATCCATATGTTTCATGCTATGGTTAGGTTTACCTTAATACTTTTCTTGTAGTTGCGGATGCTTGCAATAGAGGTTAATCATAAGTGGGATGCTTGTCCAAGTAAGGGCAGTACCCAAGAACCGGTCCACCCACATACCAAATTATCAAAGTACCAAACGCGAATCATATGAACGTGATGAAAACTAGCTTGATGATATTCCCATGTGTCCTCGGGAGCGCTTTACATCTTATAAGAGTTTGTCCAGGCTTGTCCTTTGCTAGAAAAAGCATTGGGCCACCTTGATGCACCTTATTTACTATTGTTACTTGTTGCTCGTTACAAATTATCCTATCACAAAACTATCTGTTACCACTTATTTCAGTACTTGCAGAGAATACCTTGCTGGAAACCGCTTATCATTTCCTTCTGCTCCTCGTTGGGTTCAACACTCTTACTTATTGAAAGGACTATGATAGATCCCCTATACTTGTGGGTCATCAAAAACCTCGTCAGGAGTGGCCTCCCCAGGCTGGCTTGCGAGGGGCAGAGAGTTCAAGGCCAGGCAAACCTCGCGAGGTTCCAATGACGTGAGCCATGACGACCAAGGCCAGGCGGGCGCCAGCGCGCAAAGTGTCATTGTTTCCTCTTTGGTGCTAAGGAGGCAAGTGCAGACGCGGAGTACCGAGGCATGAAGAAAATGTTTCCATATCGGTACAACGAGACCAAGACCAGAAGGACGGCAAGACGGAGGTCAATGTGGAGCCCAAGACGGTGTCACCACCAGAGCCTTTTGCAGGTGAAGACTGCTTTTGTCAGGATAAGCTATACTAGCTGTCCCCTTTCGAATTGGCCGTTGTTGGCTCCATTCCCACTCAATATTTGGGGAGACGACTAGGGCCCATATAAATAGGACTAGCCACCAGCATAGCTAGGTGGGATCTGTCAGATCTAGAGAGACCAGAACAACTACAAGTTCACCGAGCACAAGAACCCCTCTTCTCAGGAGGTTGTTCTTCCCCTTGTACTGTTCATCCTCAACCCAAGAGGCAATCCACCACCACACACTGGAGTAGGGTATTACACCACAACGGTGGCCTGAACCAGTGTAAATCTTGTGTCCCTTGTGTTTCGAGTTCATCAAGTTAGTCCCTGATATCTTAGCGAAGTTAGGATGTGGATCGGTAGGGGGAGATCTTCGCGCACACCCCAGTGTTCGAACCTTGAAGGTATTGCCGGAACCCGTGATCCGACATTTGGCACGCCAGGTAGGGGTGCGCCGAAGCTTCTCTTCCATCGCTCCGCATCTCGTTGCTCCATCGTCTCCATGGCGGACGCTCGCCGCGCTCGCGCTGAGCGGCGGGCTGCCCTCGCCGCCCACATCGCTTAGACGGCTCCCGTCGGCGGGCCACCCCATCGTTCCCTGTCGCCTGCTGCCAACGCCGCCACCAGCCCGGTGGGGAACGAGCAGCAAGCATACTCGTTGCACCCTTCGATGCGGCGGGACGGTCGCACCGCCACTCCATCGTTGACCCTGGCTGGCTCGTCATCTCACGCTCGTCGCGCTCTCATGGACGAGCAGGCCACTCTGTGCATGGCGCGCGAGCTCCTGCGCTACCGCCTAGTCAATGACCTCTATGAGGACTGGCTCCACCGCATCCCTGAGCTTGTCAGCGCCGTAGGGGGCTCCCCTGCGCCGTCCCTCTCGCCGCCTCGCCCTCCACCAGCCGCAGGCAGCGTGGCCCATGGAGCGCCTCCACCACCTCTGCCCCAAGACGGAGTCTTGGCGCCCAGGTGCACGGCCCCACGGTGCGACCTGCCGCGTGCGGCGCCCGTGCAGGAAGAAAGAAGCTGCCAAGAAGTCTCTCGACCGCGAGAAAATGCCCCTGTGCTCCTTGCACCACCGCGGCAAGACCGCGTGCTTCCTGTGGCAGCGGTGCGCGGACCCCATCAAGGACAATTTCTCCACCAGCGCAGAGTTCCGGTGACCACGGCAGACTGCCGCGCCTTCACCCCAGAGCTGCGTAGCATTGCTTGGCCCGACAAGTTCAAGCCGGATCTTCCTCCTCGCTACGACGGCACCCCCGACCCCGCGGAGTTCCTGCAGCCCTACGAGCTGAGCATCGAGGCGGCCAACGGCGACGAGAAAGTCATGGCGAACTGGCTCCCCATGGCCCTCAAAGACGGTGCGTGCTGCTAGCTGCTGAACTTGCCTCCAGGCTCGATCTCCTTCTGGGACGAGATGCGCGACCGTTTCGTCACCAACTTCCAGGGCACACGTGACCACCCACCAGCAGCGGGTGACTTGCGCCGCGTCAAGAAACAACCAGGAGAGACCCTCTAGAAGAACATCCAGCGCTTCAACAACGTTCGCCTCATGATCCCCAAGGTGATGGACGAGGCCATCATGTCTGCGTTCTCCGATGGCATCCGCAACGTCAAGATGAAGGAGGAGCTAGCCATCCACGAGGATTTGTGCACGTCTCTGGAGCTGTTCAATGTGGCGACCAAGTGCGCAAGAGCCGAGAAGGGGCGCCTCTCCCTCCTCGAGCTCCCGACCGCAGACCCCGAGGTGAAGAAAGCCAAGGCCAAAGACATGAAGCGAAAGGGAGCAGCCGTGCTCTCGGCGGAGCCGGACACAAAGCGCGGCAGGGACCTGCCCGAGTCATCCAAGAGCAGCCGACCGTTCTGCGCCTTCCATAACCTGCATAGCCACAACACCAGCGACTGTCAAGAGCTCAGAGCCATTTGAGAAGGACGCTTCGGTCGGGGCCCCGAGCGCAACTACCGGGCCTATGGCAGAGGAGGAGGACGTGGTGGCGGACGCTGGGATAACCGTGGCTCACGCCAGGAGTGGCGCGACCGGACTCATGAGGACCACTGGTAGGATCAGCCTCGCAAGGCAACCTAGAGGGATTAGCCTCGTGAGGATCGTCCTCAGGGAAACGCCGGTCTCCCTCCACTACCGCCACCACCAAGAAGGAACGACGACCACCACCAAGAAGAGGGGGTTGGGGGCTTCCAGGAGCCGCGTGCTATCGCCTCCATCTTGGGCGGAACTCAAGCCCCAGCCTTGTAGCGTATCTTCAAGCAGTTTGCTCGTGAAGTGAACATAGTTCTAGCCAAGATTGAGGCCACGCGCCTGCTCAGGTGGTCCCAGTGCGCCATCACATTCAGCTTGGCAGATCAGCTGAAGTGCGCAGCCACCGCTGGCGTCCTCCCAATGCTTTGTTCGCCCGTCATCAGCAACATGCAAGTTACCAAGACTCCCATCGTTGGCGGCGCAGGGCTCAATGTACTGTCCGGCGACACGTTCGGCAACCTCCGAGTGTTGTATGATCAGCTTCAGCCCACCAAGCCTTTCTCAGGAGTGATTGACGACTCCACCATGCTGATCGGTCAGGTCCGACTCCAAGTCACCTTCAGACAGCGCAACAACTACCGCACCGAGCTCATCGACTTCGATGTCGCCCACATCCGTCTTTCATGCCATGCCATCCTCAGGTATCTGGCTCTGGCCAAGTTCGTGGCCGTGACGTATCATGGCTACAACGTCCTCAAAATGCCAGGAAGCGGCGGGATCATCACAGTCCCCTGCAAAGACAGAGATGCGGTGTGCTCCCTCGAGCACGCCTTTCAAGTAGCGTCAATCGAAGACCCCAGCAACAATGCATCTCAGTACCCTCCTGAGGTCATCCCCAAGAATAAGAAGCAGCAACTCCGTGCCGGACCTCACGATGGCAGCGCCGCAAGAGGCACCTCGTCAGGATCAACGTCCGCACCTGGGGTGTCTCCCTCTATCGCATCGGAAGGCGCGCCCGGCGCCCTCCTCAGGCAGGGCTCGGGGGCTCTCTTCTAGAGGGCCTCAGACCTCGCCAAAGTCACGAGGGAGGCTCTCGGGCACCACTTGGAGGTGTGTTTCGCGGCACATCACCCTCAGGAGGACACTGGCAAGTAGCGCCCGGTGCTCAGGAGTTCATCACCAAGGCATCTCAGGAGCTTCAGGAAGGAAGAGCAATACGCCGCGACCGCCACCTACCTGGCTCTGCTCCCCACCTAGGCGAGCGTGGTGAGCTGCGTGTCTCCATCGACATCCTAGGGCTCAACCGAATAGCATCTCAAGAGCGCTCCTGGCCTTCACATATTGGGCGCTGCGAAGGTCCACCTCACAGCTACGTTCGTATGCCGCTCGGCCTGCCGAGCGTGGCTGCTGTATTCCAGCGCAACCTGCGGAGTATCATGGCGGCTCAGGAGGCCAGACACCACTTCGACGTAGTCTAAGTTTGACAAACAAAGCAACCATCATATCACTCTTCGCTGAATCCCGTTCTCCCTCGCCGTCTTCAAGAAAGCCAACACTCGCATCTGCCACTGTTCTTCTCTCCTAACAAAGGGAAGGTAAGCAGATCCATGATGTTGGTATATTTTCGTTCATAAAAAAATTGCAATGCAATCGGGAAGGTAAGAAGATGGAGGCAGCCACCGAGACGACCCCAGATACGCTCACGGCTACTACTGAGATGGTCAATGCTCTATTTGAGGTTATAGCCCCTGTGGCCCTGTAGGAGCTGTTTTCCCCCTTCGAGGATGTGTCCCCCCCTGCTATGCCGCCCAAGGTGATTTTCTTCTTCGCCGATCTCGATTGTGGTTTTTCATCTATGTGGTGATAAATAATGCAAAATTTTATTAGCTTCAATGCCATGCTACCTTCCCTGTCATGCATACTTTTGACTCTAAGTAGTGGTTTAAATAACTTGTGTTTCTTATATTGGAAACATAATTCAGAATTTTCTTCTGTTTCAATTAGAGCCCTGATGAAGATAAGGATTGTCTGGTTGTACATGTCACTCGCTATGAGGCGGATGACCTGAATATACACACTAGGAAAACAGAGTTCTTAGGTTGTTGGATCCTGGAAGGCATTTGCACTTATACCAATGTCGAGATGTATTCCAGCCTCACTATTGTCAGGCGTGTTGTCCAGGGTGTACTGAAGCACAAAAATTTCAAAGCTACTCATTCGTTTGGGAGGCATACTGTTCTTGTCAAGCTTACGTAGGAAGATGAAGTGGCATGCCTCCACAAACAAGTTTATGAGTGGCAAGGCTAGAAGGTTATCTTCGGGAAGGTTCATAGGGTTGAGCTGCTGTGGGACGTCCTCGATGATGTTCATGGAAAGGTCCGTCTTGTGCCCATCCCAAATTAGGACGAGGAATGAAATAGTTGCCCCAGCTAGTGTTTAATAGTAGTTTGGATTGTGTCTAATTATCCGAACCTTGCCTATTATCGAGCCCTCTGGGCTAGTACTCTGTTTGAATCCGTCTATGGGAACTACTGCTAATTTTGTGTGCCCGTGAATCATGTGAGAACCATCCTAATTGTTGCCGACACAGATGTGTCCTCACTACTTTTTTCATGAACATGGCATGCTAAGAATTAAGTTGTCACAGTTTATCATACGAGCAGTGTGTATTTGATGAAATAGAGTACTTGTTCGAGAACTGTGCGCCAAAGTATACATAGGGTCAGTAAGGCTGGTTGTGTAATTATAAACACTTTTGGTGCTACCCCACTTGTAAGCAGTTGTGCAAAACACGACACATTTTCTTAGCTCGCTTCAACACTAGAAAAGTCAGCTATCGACCAGCTAACAATCAATAATCTGATGTCTAACATGTAAGCAACTACGTATCTTGTTACAGTGGTTCATGCAGTTAACTGAGGCCACAACGTAAATTCCAAACATTCACACACTAGTCCAGCGTTCATGTGGAACATTCACATTAAACTCGGCTTTCATAAAATACATGAAAAGCATAAGTTAAGCAATTTTGTACATCTCAATGATTCATCGAACATAACAAACATATACTAGTTCACAGAAAAATACAAAAGTTGTGAGAAGGTTTACAAATCAGGAAAAATCAAGCAAGGCTTCTCTGAGCGAAGGGCCTCCCTAGGAAGGCTTTAATTTCCTGGAGTTCGCTCTGTTTTTTTTTGTTGCCACCATCCAGGGTTAGGTTCTCTCAGTCCCGAATAACCAATTATAATTGTGTTCTCAGTTGGAATGCTGAACTGAACCATGTGGTATACTGACCATCTGAACTTCTTCTGCAGTTCCACTAAATTTAAGCACCGCTATTTGCCGAAATAAGCAGATCACAATGCCTCTTGTCCACGCACTTGTCCCAAAAACCTCTGTGCAGCCGTGCCAGCTAGTCCTTGGTCCATGGATGAGTTGGGAGAAAGTGCATTACTTACTAGGATGTAGTTATTTCCGCTCGTCCCTGCACTTCAATCAGGAAGTAAAACGTATGAATTAGCTTCTTTTAGATTGCGTTGGTCATTCTACCTAGTTACTACCAATGTAGGAATACCTAGAATACGGGTGGTTAGAGGATGGCAGCTAGGAATAGCCATCTCATTTTGTGCAGTCCTACTAAAACTGAGATGTGTACTTTTGATTGCGCAGATAGAAACAATATGGAGACAAACATACCTGTTTGCGCAAGTATGAAATATGGTTATTTAAACAGTGACAGTTATTTGCAGTGGCATATGATTAACAACAACATCTATTGTGTTATAATTGGCACTACATTGACAGTATGGAAGTGCCCTTAAGTAAATAGCATAACATCGCACCAACACTGCCACTAGATTAACATGCAGAATAATAGCATTAGTATTACTGTCACAAGACTAGCACATGGTAAGTAAATGTGCAATCAAATTTGTGCAGTTCCACTGGGATGAAGCAATGTTAGCGGTGTGAATTTAAGTGTAACTGCAAAAACGCAATTCATGGGAAACAAAGCAAGACGGAAGCACTTCATAAAATGGTGGTGGCATTGCTTCAATTTATCGATAACACTAGACCATTACTTAATAGTGACATTAGCTGGCATTGCTTCAATTTATCGATGGCACTAGACCATTACTTAATAGTGACATTAGGTGGCATTGCTTAATGCTTCATGTCATTTTACATTAAAGGTAGCGATATGGGCGTTGGGATAGCAGGGGCATAAAGTGGTGAGGCAGATGTGGTTCCCGAGAGCGGCAAACACTCAGGCAGCATGTCTGCATTTGTCCCATTTTTTATCTCCTGAGCGACATTTTCCATTGTGATCACAGGAAATCTAGACCTGCTCGTTCTCATTTGCGTCGTCCCCCAACACCCCTCACTTTCATTCCTTTTTCAACCAAGAGACAGGTCCACTTCCCCACCACCCTTCACCATCCACCATGCTTTCTTTGCGTTTTCAACCAAGAGACCAGTTGGGTAGCCAGTATCTTCTACTTTCCCCCGTTTCCTCTTAGAACCAACCCTAGATTCATGCTACAGCTTTCCCACGTTCTTCCCTATTTGAAACTACTCTTAGATTTGACTGTATGAACTAGCTTTACCTCTAATAATAGTAAAAGTCTAGGTGGCTTTGGAACAGGCAATGTAAATAGAAAAAGATCCACATGCAGCCACGTGGGGAGCTGGGCCAGTACAACAAGGAAGGTTTCGAAGGAATATATACCTGAGGGTTGTCGGCATGTGGCAAAGATGGCGTCGGGAGGCTGCATCTTTGCCACAATGCCACAGGGAAGAAGAAGGGGTCGGAGGCCCTCCCGAGCCGGTGTTGTCTCGGAGAGAATGACATAGCCGCTCGATCGGGACGTGTGGGCAGCCATTGGTCTCCTCCCTCGCCGCCGACGATTGCGCGAACGATGCATCTACACCCCTGCCCCGGTCGAGGTGGTCCGACCGAATCTGTGACCAGCCATGATCAGAGAGAGAGAGTGTGGCAACCTATCTCGTGCTTAGATCTCGAGAGCATGAGAGAGTGAAAGAGAGGAACCCTAGTAAAGCAAGCGCTGAGGCTCCTGCTAATATATATAGTGGAGTGATTTTTTGTACCAGCCGTTATTGAATTGAATACGTGGGAACCCCTATTTTCATTTAAAGTTCAAGTAAAAATAAAACTCGATCAATAACGTGCCACCGTGTCTAGGACGCACTATACTGCATCATTCACATGCGGTACCCGATGCTCCATCAAGTTGAGAACTAGACTAGTCAAAATGTCAATTGGGATGCCTCTTTGTACACAAATGCGCTCCTAGCTTCAAAAAAATGTGCTCCTACATGTGTACCGCGAGTGGGTTTGACAGAACTAGTGCGTGTGTGCACTGCTTCTCTTCGTGAGATTACAATATACTTTGCCTAAAGAACGTTCGCCACAAGAGTAATAGTATAAGTGTGTGACGTGTGAGTTAAAATAAAAGGTGAGCGACATCTTTTATTTTTTAGAAGTTCAGAGGGTAGGGTGTGAAGAGCACATACGTATGTGACGTCTACCTATAGATAGACGGCGGGTGCGAGAGGTCTCGGGAGAGTCGTGACTCGTGAGGGTGCGTGTCGGGGAAAATATACAGGGGTATGCATTTTCCCGAGACTCATGCACGAACAAGCCAAGACCAGGCCCGAGTACAGGAAACCAAGAGATTCGAAGAACCAGCGTGCAGCTCAAATAGAGTAAGGCCAAGCCAGAGAAGCAAGATATCACCAAGAGAAGGGCCTCCTTTGCCGGACAGGGGAGCCCGGCAAGGGGCAAGGTCACCCCTAGAAGCAGATGACCAAGACACCCCGACAGTGCCTACCGGGGCTCGCGGAGGCAAAACCACCTCACCAACCACTTCATCATGACCCACATCGTCAATCAATGCAGTGTCAAGCCGCAAGATGATTAAGTGGAATCCATTCGCCACATGGCAGCCATTTCCTACAGAACAGACCCACAGATGACACCCGTCCTGCGACATGTCAAGAGAACAGGCAAGGAGCTGGCAGGATAGCCTGGCATGCCTTGTCGGGCAACCAGTGATGTTCCACTAAGTGGTGCATTTAATGCACCCTGTCAGCGCGCAAAGGTAGGTATGATAGCAGTATTTGCTATCATATCAGTGCATACACTACAAAAAGAATACACTTCCGTGATGATACGTGTTTGTCATAGTAGGTCACGCTTTCTGTCATGCATGTACATCCATGACAAATTTATGACAGAATCAATATAGTCATACATGTGCTGTCGTAGCAGTGTTCCATGACATTACCAAAATTATCATCATGGAAGTGTCCACTTCCATGACGATAAATCGCGCGTCATGGAAGTGCTTTCGTCAAGGGTGCTCGACACATGGCATCCACCATAACGGGTCGCCGTTAAGCTATCGGGTCCAGTTTTGGATCCGATAACCCGTTAACAGCCCGGACCAATGAGGATTTTCCACGTCTAAAATTGTCATTTGCCGGAGGAAACACGTGGTAGCTCACCGTTGGGACAGATGTCATCCATTCATTGGACAGGAGGCGCCAATGATAGGTCGACATGTGGCACGGCCCAAAAGAGGCCCATTCCGGTGAAAAGGCCGGCCCATTTGACTTGGTCAAAAGGTAACGGGCCGGCCCACGGAAATCATGTTCTTATATAGCACATTTACGGCCCGCTAACTCACGGCCCGCTATGGCCTATCGGAATTAAGCCTGGTAGCTTCATCTGGGCCGTCCAATATGATTCTAGCCTATTGTAACTTCCGGCCCATGTATGGCCCATGATGTCTTTTGGCCCATACGGGGCCATTTGTAACTCTTGGACCATTAACGGCCCGTAGTGAATCTGGCCCACAATGAACAGTGTATCGCTTCATACCCACTAACGGCCCATTATTCCATTGGCCCGTTTCCAACCCGTGTTATCTTTCGGCCTTCTGAGGGCCAATTTATTCTTGGGATTATTTCCAGTATTCGGTTACTTACGTCCTGTTACTGGCCTTTTCTACTTGTCGGCCAAATTCAGCCTGTGGTTACAATCGGCCCGTTTGCGACCCTTTAATCCGTTGGGCCGTTTTCATAGCGTCATCAAATATGGCCGATTAACAACGGCCCATTATTGTCGGCCCATGAACGGACGATTCCAAATCTAGCCCATTTACGGCCCAGAATGCGGTATGTTATTGGCCCATGTTTAGCCGCTTGATCATGCAGCCCATATAAGGCCCATTGATGCTATGGCCCGTAGAAGTCCCATTGTTTCTACAGCCCTTACAAGGCCCATTGTTTCTACGGCCCGTAGGAGGCCCATGGTAACTATAGTAAATATGTAGCCCATGGTTATTGTGGCCTAGTTTTAAAAAATAGGTTATTGCGGCCAAACCGCGGAAAAAGAACTTCACTGACTACAAGCAAACAAATAAACAAGACAACAAGGAAAGAAATAACCAAGCAAATTACGGTAGGCTATCACGACTATTACACATATTACATTCACTGGGCACCAAAGTTCGCCACCAGTGCAAATATTGGGAACAAAGCAGCATATCATAAACACTGGTTGTCAAAGTTGGCGACCAATGCAAATAAACGCCGCAACAACACAAGTACAGAACTAAAACCACTTTAGAAGATCACAAGAAACAATATCCTAGGTACCCATAATGCTGGCAAGATGCTTAGCACGCTTATTAACTTTCTCTTGTTTGGCGCTTAAATCCTTCAGTGCTTGCTGTTGCACCAGAAAGTATGCGTCTGAATTCAGCAGGGACTTCCTCAGTCCTTCAGCTTCCTGTCGCAGCACATCTGATCGATGTCTTTCAACTTGTAGTTGAGACTCAAGAAGAAGAACTGATTCAAGCAGCAAGTTCGAAGAGCTTGTGCCAGTAGTAGTGGCCAGTAACTCGAACACTACATCAAGACAGGACTTTTGGGTTCTCTCACTACCGTCAAGATAGTTTTTATCAGCTTTCTTGGAGACCAACAGGGATGTCGCACTATCTTGAACCTTATCTGCATTACTTCCTTTACCATTTCATAATGGAGTACTGTTCTCCAATATTTTTTTTCTGTATTCTAAAAGAGAAACAAGCAGACACATCACAGGTTTACCATGTTGCATATGAAACACATTTTGGTAAATTAGTTCAGTAGTAAAGGGGACAGGATAACAGGATGAAGCAAACATATATCTATGTACCATGGTCACTTTATGGTCTATATCATTCTAGTTTTTGTTGCCAAATCAAGATAGAGACACAGTTCAAATAATATTTGTTCAAGACAAAGCAGAATAGACAGGATATAAGTGTGGGAAACTATAGAGCAATAACAACACTTGTAATGTGCATGACATGAGAATGTAATTGCTTATTCAATTGAAACTGAAATCCACATAGAGCAAGTTACAAGAGGAAACCAGTTAAAGTAAAAGGTTTAAAACATACCTGTTGCGCCATTAGAGTTTCAATTCCATCCTTTAAATTTGAAAATAGTTGGTATGAGTAAATACAGTGATGCAAGAGCAAAGGAGTATGAACCATAGCTACAGAACCTGACCTGAGAACAATTCTTCTTCTCCTTTAAGCGTTGAGTTAGGATTCGGAGTGGTGGTCCCCGTGAAATGGGCACTGCAGTTCCCTTACTAACTAATCGTGTTTGGGTTCTCTGCGGTGGAGATGGTGTTGTGTCAACTTGAATAGGGTTACTATCTGCTGGGGTTGGGGCTAGAAGGGGAGTAGTTGGTTCTCTGTCCAACTGGGTAGGGCTACAATCTGCGAGAGTCTGGGTTATGTGTGGTGGGGCTAGTTCTTGGGCAAGTACAACCGTGGTTCTATCTGCATCAACTGGTAGAACTATCTTTTCTAAAGACAATGTTGTTACTCCCTTAGATACTGCCATCACCCTCTCCAATTCATATTATGATGGCTAACTAAAAAAGATGGAAAGACATAGTTCAAAATATGATGACTATGTAAACAGGATGACATGATATAACTATATAATGTGTTTATTAAAAAGGTTGGCATGGCATAATTCACATACATGCCGCCTGTGGAAACATGATAGCATGATATAATTCACGGATAGAATGAGATAATTCAAAATATGATGACTATAAATACTAAACAGGATGAGATGATATAACTATATGATGTCTTTATTAAATGGGTTACCATGCCATAATTTAGATACATGATGTGTATGTAGGCATGACGGCATGATATAATTCAAATATACGATTTATATAGTAAGAAAGTAAGTAGATGGCAATCCATATATGATGTAAAAACTAAGCAATGCAAGACAACATGCATGACATGGGTAATATAACCCTGCCATGTTTGAGCATATACCTCAGGGGGGAAATAGGACTGGTCATCAGTCTCTGAATCCTCCTCTAAGGAGCTCTCTATAACGAGCAAGATGTCTTCTTCAGTAGATAGCATTGTCTGCTCTGAATACCTTCTTTTCACTCTAGATACTTCCATCACCGCTTCAAATGGCTGATGCACAGGAATAGTAGTTGAATATACAAATGTTGTCGACAAATGGAACACGTAATACAAAAAAACGATAGCATGATATAATTCACATACATGATGATTGGCTAAACAGCATGGCATTGGATAATTCACATATATAATGCCTTTGCAACAAGATAGCATTGCATAATTCACATATATGATGTCTTGCAACAAGATGGCAATGCATAATTCACATATATGGTAATTAGACACTAAACAGGTGGCATTCACAGCAAGCATGTCTAAACTAATCAAATGGCATTGCAATGCAAGACACCATACGCACGATATGAGCAACATAACCCTACCAAGTTAGAGCATACACCTTGGGTGGGAAATATGACTGGTCATTTGTCTTTGAATCCTCCTCTACGGAGCTATCCTTACCCAGTGAGATATGCGCTCCGTCAGTTAGCATAGTCTACTCTGAAGACCTTGTTTTCACTCAAGAATTTTCCATCACCGTGTCAAATGGCTGATGCACATGAAGAGTAGTTGAATGTACTAACATTGTTGACAAATGTAATATGTAACAGAAAAAAAGGATGCCGGATATAACTCACATATAATATGACTGGATAAGTAGGATGGCATTGCAAAATTCACATATATGACGCCTGGCTAAATAAGATGGCGTTGCATAATTCACATAAACGATGAATAAACCAAACATATGGCATTCACACAGAGCATGCCTAAACTAAGCAGATGACATATTTGATGTATAAAGTAAGCAATGCAAGGCACCATATGCATGATATAACAAACATCAGCATGCCAAGTTAGAACGAATACCTCCGGGGGTAAATAGGAGTGGTCTTCTCCTTTTGAATCTCCCTCAGAATAGATATCTTCCTCTCGATTACAATCTGAAATGGGTGGAGGGGGTCTGCCTTTTCGCCTACCATGGAGCGATGTCTGCATGAAATTTTATTGCCACGCAAGGCTCGTCTCTTTTGCTCTGCATGTTCAGTTCCATTGTGTACAATAACTGACATGCATAGGAATAAAACATAGTGAGATTATGTAAGGGGTGCATGCATAAATCCAGAGTGATGGTAGGAACCTGTAGATAGACCCAAAACAATGATAGCAGCTAGATAATGGATTTAGTTAAAAAATACATATAATGCCTGATGTCTACTACACAACCTTCTTCTTGTAGACGTTGTTGGGCCTCCAAGTGCAGAGGTTTGTAGGACAGTAGCAAATTTCCCTCAAGTGGATGACCTAAGGTTTATCAATCCGTAGGAGGCATATGATGAAGATGGTCTCTCTAAAGCAACCATGCAACCAAATAACAAAGAGTCTCTTGTGTCCCCAACGCACCCAATACAATGGTAAATTGTATAGGTGCACTAGTTCGGCGAAGAGATGGTGATACAAGTGGTATATGGATAGTAGATAATGGTTTTTGTAATCTGAAAATATAAAAACAGCAAGGTAACTAATGATAAAAGTGAGCGTAAACGGTATTGCAATGCGTTGAAACAAGGCCTAGGGTTCATACTTTCACTAGTGTAAGTCCTCTCAACAATACTAACATAATTGGATCATAAAACTATCCCTCAGCATGCAACAAAGAGTCACTAACAGCGGAGAACGAATGAAGAGATTATGGTAGGGTACGAAACCACCTCAAAGTTATTCATTCCAATCAATCTGTTGGGCTATTCCTATAAGTGTCACAAACATCCCTAGAGTTCGTACTAGAATAACACCTTAAGATACAAATCAACCAGAACCGTAATGTCACCAAGATACTCCAATGTCACCTCAAGTATCCGTGGGCATGATTATACGATATGCATCACACAATCTCAGATTCATCTATTTAACCAACACAAAGGACCTCAAAGAGTGCCCCAAAGTTCTATCGGAGAATCACGATGAAAATGTGTGCCAACCCCTATGCATAGGTTCACGGGCGGAACCCGCAACCAGGTCACCAAAACATACATCAAGTGAATCACGTGATATCCCATTGTCACCACAGATATCCACGGCAAGACATACATCAAGTGTTCTCAAATCTTTAAAGACTCAATCCGATAAGATAACTTCAAAGGGGAAACTCAATTCATTACGAGAAGAGGGGGAGGAGAAACATAAGATCCAACTATAATAGCAAAGCTCGCGATACATCAAGATCGTGCCAAATCAAGAACACGAGAGAGAGAGAGAGAGATCAAACATATAGCTACTCATACATACCCTCAGCCCCGAGGGAGAACTACTCCCTCCTCGTCATGGAGAGCACCGGGATGATGAAGATGGCCACCGAAGAAGGATTGCCCCCTCCGGAAGGGTGCCGGAACGGGTCTAGATTGGTTTTCGGTGTCTATGGAGGCTTCTGGCGGCGGAACTCCCGATCTATTGTGCTCCCGGATGTTTTTAGGGTATATGGAGATATATAGGCGGAAGAAGTACCTCAGGGAGCCATGAGGGGCTCAAGAGGATGGAGGGCGCGCCCCCCTGCCTCGTGACCTCCTCACAGATCCCCCGACATGCACTCCAAGTCTTCTAGGCTTCTTTTCCTTCCAAAAATGAGTTCCGTGAAGTTTCAGGTCAATTGGACTCCGTTTGGTTTTCCTTTTCTTCGAAACCCTAAAACAGGGTAAAAACAGAAACTGGCACTGGGCTCTGGGTTAATAGGTTAGTCCCAAAAATGATATAAAAGTGTATAATAAAGCCCATAAACATTCAAAATAGTAAATAATATAGCATGGAGCAATCAAAAATTATAGATACGTTGGAAAAGTATCAATGGCTTGTTTAATGTTTGTTTCCCACCCAACATGAAACTCATAGTAGACACCAGAGATTAACTGTATAATAGATAGATACTATTGATTGCGTCCCCGATATGTACCCCACAACCATTTAAAAACTCAAGTTTGACCATTAGTTTGGAGATGACTCGGAGTCTAATCGGTCAACAGGAGGATAAAGTAACATGTAATATTAAGCGATGCATAACATAAGCAGACGCAAAAGAGTGTGACCTCTCTTGCAGACCCGTGTAGTCCTCGAGGTCATATGCTCGGTTGATGATGGTAATACAATTGTCATGGCTGCCAGCGGCGGGGAAGGAGATCTGAGATGGTGAAAGACAGTCCGGAGGCCGGATCCCTATTGTGCTGGACCCTTCTGTCGTTGGAGCAGCAGAGCTAGGGTGGACGACAGCGCAGCAGGAGCGGGACAAACCACACAATGTTTTATTTGACAACTATCTGTAAGAGAAGTAATCCTTTAAGGGCTCGTTTGAATTGGAGGATTCTAACAACACTGGGATAGGAAATACACAGTAATAGGATTGGAATGCACGTGCAAAACAGAGAATTTAAAAACACAGGATTTCTGCCAGTCTGGATGTCTGGTTCACAAGAATTGGAAGATCACAGCATGCAAAGAAGCATGGTGAGATTAAGTCAAATCAGAAGAAAATATACGGTTATAATGCTATTATGCTACTATCTCTTAGTCTTGTGCTTCATGAATAGGAATTTGAAAAGGAGGACAAGTGGATATTAAAATTCCTACGTTTTTTCTTTCAAGGAGACACTAAAGGAAAAAATCCAACAGTTTTCCTTTGCTCCATTCCTTTGAACCAAATGCATGAATAGTAGTACCATAGGAAACTTTTTGATTCCTATGTTTTTCCTTCACTTCCTTTCAAGCACTAGAGATTCTGGCAGGCAGGCTTGAGCAAGGAAAAGCCTACACTCAAAAAATGTTTTTGTGCTACTTCTACTACTTTCAACCCAGGCCACTGCCCTACTAGCTCAACTCCTAGGCCCATCGACAAACGCATATCTCAAACGCGGAGAGATAAATAATGATGGCGATCAAGAGAGTCCATCACGGATAGCTAAGTTGCCTGGTACCTCATTGCTTGTCATACAGTAGGAGAAACTAATCGTGTTTCATGTTACTACGTGTGCTCAGTGGACAATATATATAACATGTAGAGTAAAAAAGAGAGATGCAACAAGTGTACATCCTGTTTCGCGAAGCCATGTCCATCTCAGCGTGATTGCGTTGGTCCGTGAGGATGATCCGGCTGACTTGGCTATCGGAGGAGGGGAAGAAGATCTTAGGCATCTTGAATGGAACCTAGGATACTGCTCCGCTTTGATGGAGGGTTTCGTCGTTGGAGCAGCTCCGGTGAGTTGTATGACGCCGAGGCTGAAGCAGGACAGGAGAGACAACGTTAATCTGAGTGGAATTCTAATAGCATCTCCAATAGATGACATAAAATACATAACCACAAAGTGCTAGATGTAAAAGACACCAGCTGCTCATCTCTAAACTTAACTTTCGAAACTGAATTTAACTGTCGAAACTAAACCCAACTATCGAAACAGAATTTTGCTGTCGAAACAGAACGCACTGGTAGCAGAAAAGCAGAAGCAGTAGCGTCTGCGAGAGCCGGGGTAGCTGGTCGTGTAGCAACATCAGGTGAGGATACCTGTCAGTCGACTGAATTTTTCATCTCTGGTCAGTCGATTTTCCAGCTATTGGATACGAAATCAAGGGCCTACAGTTCATCTTCAACCTCCACCGCCCTGAGCCACCAGCCACAACGAGCCAAACAACCGCCCCCCGCCGCCGGCGGCCGGCGGTGTGCCGCCCCGCCTGCTCCGAAACCACTCCCCACCGCCAGTCCGCCACCGCCCCGGTCATCCCTCGAGGCCCTGTGGTGCAGAGATTTTTCTCCGATGATCCCCACGCCATTGCCCCACCACCGCTGGCGACCACCGCCCCCACCATGAACCCTAAGATAGATAGTGGGGTACCTCTCCGGCGAGCCCCCCTCCCCGCTGCGGCTGGTTCTTCCTTAACTCCGGCGAGCCCCCCACCTCCTGAAAATCAACTGACCTAAAAGTCGATTCAGTCTACTGAAGTGTAGCTAAATTGGAGCAGCATCACAAGCAAATCAAGAGCGAGAGCAGCAGCGCGAGCAAGAGCAATAGCAAGAGCAAACCAAGGAGGGGACCGAGAACAAGAGCAGAGCAGCAACGCGAGCGAGAGCTAAAGCAGCAGCAGCTCCTACTGATGTGGACGTCGCCACCGAGGGAGCGATGCCATGGAGGAAGTGTCTAGTGACGCCGACGTGGATGGAGCCGCGCCGTGTCGGCTCGGGACCAACTGCCGGAAGCACCGTGGGATCTAATCAAGAAGAAAATGCGGTGATTAGTGTACAACCTCTTTGGTGGCGCCGATTAGGGCTCAGCTTCATCCGAGGAAATGGTGATGATGATGCTCTTCTGATGGTGCAGGTGAAGATGGCAGTGTGGGAATGGAGGTGGCACGAAAGTCGAGGGGAACATCGAGGCAGCTCCTTGGAGGTGGAGGACGGGGTGACTGAACTGGTGGGACGACAAGATCGACGACGGATCCTCATCTGGTACGGTGGAAGAGGCTCTGGCTGGGTGGTGGACGGAGGAGGGCGTGGGGCTTCGCAAGTTTTCGCGGCCTCAGTGTACGAATGGGTGGGCGGATGGGATGGGAGTGGGGAACCATGGCTTAGGGATGTGCTTGTCTGAACTGTGGGGTAAGTTACAAAAGTACCCCCACGGATGTGACCTAGGCAGTTCTTCTGGTTCAGGGGTATCATGGGCTTTTCGTGTGTCGGGATTTCACTAGGGGTGGGACTTTTCACGCGCATTGTAATTTTGGAATAGCAAGGCGCGGGTTGAGATGGAGGGAGTTGTCGGAGCACAACGAGGCAAAGATATATCTTAAATATTTTGGGGTAACAAGCCGCGGGTTGAAATTTCCGGAAAAGCCTAACGTGTACTGTACCAAATCAATTCGTACTTCCGTCGACGAAAAAACAAAAAGAAATCAATTCGCAGCACACAAGAGAGTCTAGTCCCGTGTACTGTACCAAATCAATTCGCACTACAAATGTCATTCAAAACTTTGAATTCATGTTATGTTCAATTAAAATGTTTCAATACGTGTATAATGCATGCAACCTGCTACTCAAATGAACGTTTTAGTGCATTCCAAATTTATATACTACCGCTTCAATATGAACTAAATTTGAATTTGTTTCTCTATTTGAATAAGATCTACAATAATGTTTGTTGTGAAGTCAAACCATTTGAATTCGTTTCTCTATTTTAATAAGATCTACAATCATCATTATTGTCAAGTTAAACCATTGTTTGTGTATTATCTTCACAGCACACCACATGATTACTCTCGAGTTAGATATGAACTATGTCTACTATATGAACTCGAACTCGATTTTTTTAATCCACTTTATGTTGTTTTCCAATCACAGTACATTTAAATCTCTAGCTAGATCTTTATAATCTAAACCATGTCTCATATGTATAATGTGTTTATCGCATAATGTATGGTGCCCCGCCCCCTAAGCCTACAAGTATTTAGATGTGAGTTGGAAACACCACATATTACCACAAATTCAAATAAAATGTGAGATTGTTTGATATATAGTAGTGTTTAGATTGTTCGATATTTAGTTGTAAGCTGCAAATGCCACACATTATCACAAATCCAAATAAAATGTGAGATTGTTCGACGCATAGTATGGTTTAGATTTTTTGACATTTATTGTGAGTTGCAAACGCCATGCATTATCACATTATGGTATAACGTGTGCAAAACCACAACACGTGTATCACTGCTATATTCATGCATGCACATGTTTATAACACTATGATCTCCTATTCAAATTTATGAATCCACCTTCATATCAAATTATGATCTTTGTTAGTCTCCTACACCCACAGAATCCTCTAACCTGTTTAGCTAGCACTAACTTTTCTCTCGTGCACGCACACCGGCACACGCACTCCTCGCCCTCCCCCTCCCTCAGCATTCTATCCATCACGCACATTCATTTTTTTTCTTTAGGTCATTCTCCCATAGTCCCCAAAACTCCTTTCCGACACACACAGATCGATAAACCTCTCCAGCGATGTCTGCCTAAAACATACACACGCACCTTCCATCTCCTCCTTTCTGTGTCCATGCCTCGTGTCTCTCGTACGGTCCCACACATGTGTAATCTCTCGCCCCTCTTTTCATCAATCTCACAACTGCACACTCCTCCCCCTATATAGCTAGTAGCTCGGCCTCCACCCCCCCGAGGTGCATGCCCTAACTTGGGAGGGTTATGTTGCTCATATCGTGCGTATGGTATCTTGCATTGCTATGTCATTTGCTTAGTTTAGACATGCTTTGTGTGAATGCCACCTGTTTAGTGTCTAATTACCATATATGTGAATTATGCAATGCCATCTTGTTGCAAGACATTATATATGTGAATTATGCAATGTTATCTTGTTGCAAGGCATTATGTATGTGAATTATGCAATGCCATGCTGTTTAGGCAAGCTTCATATATGTAAATTATATCATGCCATCCTTTTTTTTGTATTTCTCATTGCTTTTGTCGACAATGTTTGTATATTCAACCGCTCTTCCTGTGCATCAGCCATTTGAATTGGTGATGGAGAAATCTGGAGTGAAAACAAGGTCTTCAGAGCAGACAATGCTACCTGCTGAAGCATATATCTTGCTAGTTACAGATAGCTCTCCAGAGGAGGATTCAGAGGCAGATGACCAGTCCTATTATCCCCCTGAGGTGTATTCTCAAACTTGGCAGGGTTATGTTACTCATATTATGCATATGTTGTATTGCAATGCTTAGTTTTTACATCATATACACAATATTGAATGACATCTCCTTAGTTGACACATCATATATGTGATTGCCCTCTGCTCACTTCCTTAGTATATAAATCATATATTTGAATTATGTCATGCTATGATGTTTACATAGACAGCATGTATCCGAATTATGGCATGCCAATCCATTTTCTAAAGACATAATATAGTTATATCATCTCATCCTGTTTACATAGTCATCATATTTAAATTATGGCATTCTATCCATGAATTATATCATGCCATCATGTTTCCATCGACGGCATGTTTGTGATTTATGGCATGCCAACCACTTTAATAGACACATCGTATAGTTATATCATGTCATCCTGTTTACATAGTCATCATATTTTGAAGTATGTCATTCTATCCTATTTAGTTAGCCATCATACATGCGAAATTGTGTCATACTATCCTGTTTAATTAGCCATCATATATGTGAAATTATGTCCCGCTATTCTGTTTGCTTAGACAACATAAATGTGAATTATTTCATGCCCTGTTTTCTTCTCTACTATCCATTGCACCTGTCTTTCTTACAATGTATGTACATTCAATTACTTTTCTTGTTTATCAGCCATTTCAATTGAAGGGAGTGATGGCAGTATCTGTGGGAGTAAAAACACGGTCTTCAGAAAAGATCATGCTACATGTCGATGCAGGTAGAACCACGGTTGTACTTGCCCAAGAACCAGCCCCACCACACATAACCCACACTCATGCAGATTGTACACCTACCCAGTTGGACAAAGAACCAGCTACACCCTTCTAATCCCAACCCCAGCAGATAGACACCCAGTTCCCATTGACACAGCACCGTCTCCACCACAGAGCACCCAAACACTAGCAGTTAGTAAGGCAACTACAGTGCCCAAATCACGAGGACCACCACTCCGACCCCGAAGTCAACGCTTAAAGCAAAAGAAGAATTGTTCTCAGGTCAGGTTCCGTAGCTATGGTTCATACTACTTTGCTCTTGCATCACTGTATTTACTGATATCAACTAATTTCAAATTTGGAGGATGCAATTGAAACTCCAATGGCGCAACAGGTATGTTTTAAACCTGTTTCTTCAACGTGTTTGGCTATTTGCTGCTGTAACTTGCTCTATGTTGATTTCAGTTTCAATTGAATAAACAATTATGTTCTCATGCCATGCACATTACAAGTGTTGTTATTGTTGTGTAGGTTCCCACACTTATATTTTTTCTATGCTGCTTTGTCTTAAATAGATATGATTCGAACTGTATCTATCTTGATTTGGCAACATAAACTAGAATGATATAGACCATACAGTGACCATACTACATAGATATATGTTTGTTTTATGCTGTTATCCTGTCCACCTAACTACTGAACTGGTAAACCTGAGATGTGTTTGTTTGTTTCTCTTTTAGAACGCGGATAAAATATTGGAGAAGAGTACCCTGTTATGCAATGGTAAAGGAAGTAATGCAGATAAGGTTCAAGATAGTGAGAGATCCCTGGTGGTCTCCAAGAAAGCTGATAAAAACTATATTGAAGACACTGAGACAACCCCAAAGTCCTGTCTTACTGTAGTGTTCGAGTTGCTGGCTACCACTGCTGGCACCAGCTCTTCGAACTCGTTGCCTGAATCAGTTCGGCTTCTTGAGTCTCAACTTCAAGTTGAAAGACATCACGGGCCGTAAGTAAACGAATGCTGGAAATGATCCCAAGAATAAATTGGCTCTGAAGAAGGCCGGAAGATAACATGGGATGGAAACGGCCCAACGGTACAACGGGCCGTTAATGGGTATAAAGTGATACACTATTCATCACGGGCCAGTTTCACCACGGGCCATTAACGGGTGTAAAGTGATACACTGTTCATTACGGGCCAGTTTCACCACGGGCCGTTAATAGGCCAAGAGTTACATAGGGCCTCATATGGGCCGAAAGACGTCATGGGCCATACATGGACCAGAAGTGAAAACGGGCTGGAATCATATTGGATGGCCCAGATGACGCTACTGGGCCTAATTCGGATAGGGCCTAACGGGCCTTGGGTTAGCGGGCTGTAAATGGGCTATATTCGAACAGGCCATTAACAGGCTTTCCATGGGCCGGCCCGCCAGCTTTTGACCAAGTCAAACGGGCCGGCCTTTACACAGGAATGGGCCTCTGTTGGGCCGTGCCACGTGTCGACTGATCATAGGCGCCTATCTGACCCACTGACGAGCTGACACATGCTTCGTCCGGCCAATAAGAATTTTACACGTGGAAATTTCCCATTGGTCGGGGCTGTTAACGGGTTATCGGATCCAAAACCCGACCCGATAGCTTAACGGCGTTCCATTACGGTGGATGCCACGTGTCGGTCAACCTTGACGAAAGAACTTCTGTGACGCGCGATTTATCGTCATGGAAGTGGACACTTCCGTGATGATAATTTTGGTAATGTCATGGAACACTTCTACGACAGCACAGGTATGACTATCTTGATTCTGTCATAAATTTATCATGGATGTACATGCATGACAAAAAAGCGACCTACTGTGACAAACACGTATCATCACGGAAGTGTATTTTTTTGTAGTGAGTGGTCTAGTCATGTCTCCCTGCCACACACAAACTTGCCCTGTGCCCTCTGACATTCCGGTTGGTCAGTCGCCCTATATCTTTGACTTGCACACACACAATTTTGATGGCTCTATTCATCGATCTCGCACCCATCCACTTGATCCTCTCTTTGACTCTATCGATATCTATGACCCCTCCCTCTCTTCTCATGGATCTCCCCTTCTATATATGATATGGATAGGCCTCTATTTCACACACATTGCATATTGTATATTGTGTCAAATTTTGACTATAGATTGAACTAACAAAACGTTCGTGCGTGTTACCAAAAATTATAGCATTGAAAACTATGTTGAAATACGAATACAATGATATAATTTTGTTTGACATGCATTAACATTTTGTTAGCTAAATATTTGGTAAAAATTTGGCACGAACTACCAAGGTGACCTATAAACCAGGACGGATGTAGTAGTACTACGCCTTACGCCCGCTCCCGCGCCCACGCGCGCGGTGGCTCGCAGGACGAGGAGACAATTTTACTACTCCCTCCGATTACTCCTTGTCCCTGCCTTGGTTAGAGAGATTATCATATTGTTTGGAATATATGTCCTTTAGTAGATTTCAATATGAACTACTAGTACATACTCCAAACACTGATGTATAGAGATGTATTTTAGAGTGTAGATTCACTCATTTTTCTCCGAATGTAGTCCATATTGAAACGGACGTAATAGTATGCACTCTCCCTCGCCCCTCGACCCTCGCCCACGTGGTGGAAGTGCATCAATTCATTCATCTCATATAGCTAGAACGATATATACTTCAGTACTATTATTGCTCGACTTCCCGAAGAGGCGAAGAGCCAATCACTAGGTTAATATTTTGGAGATGCCAAGCTCAAGGTTTATAGGAGAACGAGTAGTAGGTGCTGCGTCATTTATAAATAAAGTTTTTTCTTTAGTGGCACGTATGCAATATAAATAGGTTCATATGGAGAGAAAAGGAAACCACTCCACTATATACATAGGCAGGACGAGCCTACGCGGTTGCTTGCTGGGGTTGCTCTCTTCACACTCTCTCGCACAAACGACTGTGGCCACATCTCTAACATCCCAGTGGATCATGTCCGCCGGGGGAACGGGTGGATGCTTAGGGGCGGTTTGGATTGTGACTATCATTGCCATCTATTGACACATGATTTTTGCCATACTTGCCACACTTGTAACAGCCCTGATGTAACTTGCCATATTCGCAGCTCCAACTCTTCCCTTTTCGGGAGATGCGATATGTTTTCCCTTTGTGGTTGGGTTTGTATTCGTTTTTATTTTGTTCATGTCATGCATTTCATATCATGTCATCATGTGCATCGCATTTGCATACGTGTTCGTCTCATGCATCCGACCATTTTCCCCGTTGACCATTTTGCAATCCGACACTCCCACGTCCACCGGCGCCCCCTTTTGTCTCTTTTCGTATGCGGGTGTTAAACTTTCTAGGAATGGACCGAGATTTGCCAAGCGGCCTGGGTACACCATCGGTAGACCGCTTGTCAAGTTTCGTTCCATTAGGAGTCCGTTTGATACTCCGACGGTTAATCGGGGAACCGCAAATGCCTTGTGTGTTGCAGCCCAACACCCCTCCAAAGTGGCCCAATAACCCATCCAAACCTATCACATGTCTGCCACCGTCGAATCACGATCGCGTGGTCGAAAACTACACCTCATTTGGACACTCCAAACTCCTCCTACGTATAAATATGTCCTCCCCGTCCAAAATTCGAGTCCAAACCATAAATTTCTCCCCCGCTGCCGCCGGACACGTCCGGATCGGGCCGGACATGTCTGCCGCGCCCCTACACGTTGCTCCGACCAATCGCGGTGTGCCACCTGTCCCGCCGCCGTCTCGCAACCGCGCCGGCCCGCGGAGCCCATTCGGGGCCCGCCCGACCTGGATCTGCGCCGCCGCTGCCGCGGGTCTCCCGTGCCCTAGCTCTACCGCCCCGTGCCCTGCCGCCGGCGAGCTCCGCCGCCATCGGGCGCGCCGCATCCCGCCGAAGTTTCGCGCCCGCTCGGCGGACCTTCTCCGCCACCTCGCCTCCTTCCATCGCCGCCGGATCCCGCGCGCCACCAGCGGTTCCACGCCCCGCCCCGCCGCCCGCACTGGCGTCCGCGGCCTCTCCGCCATGGGCGCCCGCCGCTGCATCGCCGCCTAGCGCCACCGCGCCGCCGCCGTTCTTCCATCGCCGCCGTCAACTGCCGACCTCGCCGGCCCCCGCGTCCGCCAGGAGCTCCACCGCGCTGCCCTGTGCGCCGCGCCACCGTCCCGCTTGCATCACCGCCGCCGCCTCAGCTCCGCTCCACCGACCCGCCTCGCCGGAGCCACTGTGCTGCCCTTCGCCGGAGTCCGCGCCTCGCCAGAGCAGTAGCTGGATCAGATCCACCAGGTGCCCGATCCAAACACGTCGTCCCGCAACCCAGATCCCTCCGTCCCGCTCCATCTCATCCCGCGTTGACTTTTCGTGAGGTGATATTCCACTAAGTCCCTTTGCCCTAACATTTTTAGGCCCTGTTCATCGCATCATAACTTCATGACCGCAGCTCCGTTTCATGCGCATGATACATCAAAATGTTCATCATGAGGTGTTGTTCATTTCATTCCATTGTGACATGGTTGTTTGAGTCCATCTTGATGCCAAAATGATTGATGCAAGAGTGCTCGAAAATGTTTGCTCCTGTTACTTAGCAGATTATGTTGATTTGTCATTTTTGCTACATTTGTTGTGTGCTGCATATGGGCATGAGATCTACATGTATTTTGATCTATGCCATGCAATCTTTGCATGGGTGCTTGCAATGTATTTTTGTGATCTATGTGGTGACTAGCACAAGCATGCAAAGTAGCCTTCATGATATTGCTGATTTCAGGGACTTAGGATTTCAAGTCATTTCCCTGCTTTTATTTTTATGCCATGTATTCATGTTGCTACACTGAGATCTATGCTCGTTTAGAGGTTCTTCAGTAAGGATGATTTTGACATATGGTTATGCTCTATCCATCCATGCCCCTATTTGCATTTATGGAGTGCCCTAGCATGTCTTAATATTGCTCTACTTTTGCTATAAAATGTTCCTGGCTGATTGATTACATGTTAATCAATTTTGCCATGAATGTTGTAGTTGATCCATGCATGCTATGAACTTGCTCTTGCCTTGGTTAGCTTCTTGAACATGCCATCTTGCTGATGCTATGCTTATCTTGTCATTCAATGCCTGGTGTTTAGTGAACCGAGCTCGCAAAGATGCCTTCATAACTCTGTTTATACCATGCCTAGTTTTCTCCTAAGTCTGAATCTGTTAACGAAACTTGCTATGTTTACATGGGTGCCTTCATGTCTTCTATGCCTTTTTGGCTCTTGGTTAGTAAGGGACTTCTTTTCTATGATTTGATTAGATTCATGCCATGCCTTTGTTTGCTATGTCCTGTTCTTGTAGCATGTTGTTTTCTTGCTCTAAACATTGCTTCCTGATGTTATTCCTGGCATGTCAGTATTTTCACTAAGTCTGTGAAGCTGATATATTTTGAATTTTTGCCATGCTTGTTTGAGCATGCCCTTTTGTGATTTAGCCGTAGCTCAGTGTTCATCTTTTGTCAAGCATCTTGAGTAGATAACTGCCATGTGCTTTGTTGCTATGTTGGAGAACAGTAGCTTAGTTTCTTGTTGCATTCTAGATGGCATCGTGCTGTTAATCGCAGAATTGTGCCATTATTGTTTTGCTTGCCATTTGCAAACCGTGCATCCGATTCTGGTGATCTTAATATCGATTTCGACCAAAATCATCTCATCTTTCCAGCGGCACTCTTGGTTTGCCAAGTTGATGCTTTGATCAATCTTTTCCTTCCGGAGCACGCATATGCATTGCATATCATATATCGCATGTCATGCCATGTTTTGCATCATGTTGTTTGTGCATTGCACCGTGATTGGTTGTTGGTCCTTTTCTTGTGTTCTTGCTTTGGGTAGAGCCGGGAGACGAGTACGTGATGAAGAATCTGTTGAGTTTGCTTTCGAGGATCAAGCTTTCGTCAACTCTGAGAACTTTGCAGGCAAGATAACTATACCCTCGAAATCACTTCTATCTTTGCTTGCTAGTTGTTCGCTCTATTGCTATGCCGCGATACCTACCACTCGCTACATCATGCTTCCCATATTGCCATGTCAAGCCTCTAACCCACATTTCCTAGCAAACCGTTGTTTGGGTACATTACCGCTTTGCTCAGTCCCTCATATAGCGTTGTTTGGAACATGGATATCATTATTATATCTTATTTACTTTAATGCACCTATATATTTGGTAAAGGGTGGAAGGCTCGGCCTTATGCCTGGTGTTTTGTTCCACTCTTGCCGCCCTAGTTTCCGTCATACCGATGTTATGTTCCTTGATTTTGCGTTCCTTACACAGTTTGGTGTTATGGGAACCCCTTGACATTTGCTTTGAATAAAACTCCTCCAGCAAGGCCCAACCTTGGTTTTACATTTGCCTCACCTAGCCTTTTTCTCTTCGGTTTCTGGAGCCCGAGGGTCATTGTCGGTGTCAAAACCGGCGGATCTCGGGTAGGGGGTCCCGAACTATGCGTCTAAGGTGGATGGTAACAGGAGGCAGGGGACACAATGTTTTACCCAAGTTCGGGCCCTCCTGATGGAGGTAAAACCCTACGTCCTGCTTGATTAATATTGATGATATGGGTAGTACAAGAGTAGATCTACCACGAGATTGGAGAGGCTAAACCCTAGAAGCTAGCCTATGGTATGATTGTATGTTGTCCTACGGACTAAAACCCTCCAGTTTATATAGACACCGGAAAGGGCTAGGGTTACACAAGGTCGGTTAGAAAGGAGGAGATATACATATCCGTACTGCCTAGCTTGCCTTCCACGCCAAGTAGAATCCCATCCGGACACGAGACGAAGTCTTCAATCTTGTATCTTCATAGTCCAACAGTTCGGCCAAAGGATATAATCCGGCTGTCCGGAGACCCCCTAATCCAGGACTCCCTCAGTAGCCCCTGAACCAGGCTTCAATGACGATGAGTCTGGCGCGCAGTATTGTCTTCGGCATTGCAAGGCGGGTTCCTTCTCCGAATACATCACAGAAGAATTTGAAGACAAGGATAGTGTCTGACCCTGGAAAATAAGTTCCACATACCACCGTAGAGAGAATAATATTTTCACAAATCTAATTTGCTGACTTGTTTTGGCAACATGACATTATGCCATGGCCCGGTGATTATTCGAACCATTTCCTTTAACTAGCCCCGCACATAACACGAGGCAGTTTTTTGACACGTCTTGTCAAAGCAGAGATCGTGTCCCCCTATCACAGGATTCTCATCAATACGGGCGTGGGTAACCCAACTGTGCCATCGATTATGGCGCTTGGGGGATAAGCGAGTTTTACCAGGCTAGTGGGGATGCTTAGTTTTCTTCGCCCATATAAAGGGATAAGGATTTACCTTTTCATCCATGCCTTCTTCCTCCTTTGCTCATCTGTTTTCGCACACTCGAGCTCTAGCGCCCAAGTCCGCACTTCCCACCTCCAACTTCTCCAACCATGTCCGGAGCAGGAGGCAGGTGGACGGTCTCCTCCATCACAGAGGGAGACATCAAGAAGCTGCGCGGAGCCAGATACTTAGCCGCGAATATCGCGCATCGGCTGCCCGCTGCGGGGCAGATCATCCCTACCCCGGAACCTCACGAGAGGGTAGTTTTCCTCCACCACTTCCTCCGCGGACTGGGGTTTCCCCTCCATCCATTCGTCCATGGTCTCATGTTCTACTACGGGCTGGACTTTCATGATCTGGCCCCGAACTTCGTCCTCAACATTTCGGCGTTCATCGTCGTGTGTGAGGATTTCCTCCGCATTCGGCCCCACTTTGGCCTGTGGTTAAAGACCTTCAATACCAAGCCGAAGGTGGTACGAGGCCAACAAGTAGAATGCGGCGGAGCCATGGTGGGCAAGATGCCCAACGTTATATGGCTTGAAGGATCCTTCGTGGAGACAATAAAGGGATGGCATTCGGCGTGGTTCTACATCACCGAGCCGCGCAACGCCAAATGGGCGGCAGCCTCCGAGTTTCGATCCGGATTCCCTACATGGCTCACTTCCTAGAAAGAGAAGGGTTTGTCGTGGGGTTCATCGGTGGAGCTGGATGGACTCCCGAAAATGTATCCGGAGTATGGCAAGCAAGAAGCTCAAGCTTGTCAACATAGTCCAGGTTATGCTCATCCGTCGAATCCATCCGTGTCAAGAACGGGATTTTAACTTATGGGAGTTCGACCTGGCCCGGCACTAGACTCTGAGCGAGCTCTTTGATACGATGCACAAGGACGTCTTGAAGGTGCTGTTCAAGGGCGCCGGGGTCCCTCCTTCTCTCGCCGAGGACCGCGGACTAAGCGCAAAGCGCCTAGCGCGTTCGGTGAGTTCAATACGTCCCATAGGACATTTATTTCCCCTAGCTTAGTCATGTGTGGGGTCTAATCTCCACGCCTTTGACAGGACTGGGTGGAGACGTCGGGGCAGATTAACTGTCCGGCCCCTTTACCCGAAGACACTGCGGGCTCTCTCCTGACGGAGATGCCGACTCCGGCTCCTTACAAGGTGCCGGAGAAGACCAAGAAGGCCAAGGGAACCCGAAAGAGTTCCCGGCGCCAGGTGTTATCGGACTGATCATCCGATAACTCTGCGGCACACTCCTCCCCCGAAGACGAGGAGGAAGAAGAAGATGCTCCCCCTCCAGGCGGGGGAGATAAGAAAAGGAAGGCCGTTCCAACTGGGGGGGCCGAACGGTCCAAGAAGGGAAGGACTCTCCTTCCGGACTACTCTACCACCGCCGCCGAGGGCGAAGACGAGTGGCTGCCCAGGGCCAAGCCCCTGGGGAAGTCCTAAGTATTCGGATACCAGTGTAAGTCATAGTATTCCTTTGCCGCACTACTTTACCTAACGCCGAAATATGATTATGCAGGCCGCCCCGCGCCCGTATCGATGTATCATCGGACGGCTCCCTGGGATCATCGGACATGGATAACGATCCAGTTCCAACCGCCACCTCCCCCTATCCTGCGGACGACGCCGAGGTGCTATCTCACGAGGCACCGAGTCGAGGGGAGACAGTCCCGGAGGCGCCTCAAGGCGGCCTCCCGGACTCCGGGAACCGAGGAGACAAGGCCCCTGAGAGCTCCGAGTTCGGCCCTCAGCCAAACATCGCGCCGGAACCTGCAGTAGTTCCGGGCTCGGGCAGGCGGCCTCCTTCTAAGAGGGGCAAGACACCTGTGCCAGTGACCTCTGTCCATCCAGAGGCGCCGGACAATCTGCTGGAAGCGCTTCGTGGCGCTTCCATCGACGAGGAGCACCGTACTATTATGAGCGCGGTGGTCCAGAAGGTTCAGTCCGCCAAGAGCGGATTGACTAAAGCCTGTGCCGGCCTTCTAACAGGCTTTGAGGTAAGTGTTTTAAAAAATAGGAAAAATATTACCGCATAGACAGTAGCCCCTGACGCTTTGTTCGGTGTTCACAAAGAAAAGCCAAACAGAGGATCAAATAATATCGCAGGAGTCTAATATAAGTATGTCAATATGCGTATGCAGGCCTCGCTGCTGGCATCCGCCGCACTGACTGCGGAGGTTGCCGTACTGAAGCAGGACCTCGAGGGGTCCAAGAAAGAGCTCGGCCTTGCCAAGAGGCAGCTCAAGGAGAACAAGGGTAAGTAATACCCTGTCTATAGATATGTATATATATAAAAAAAGACGCGATTGCAAAATGACAGGATCATCGTATATGTGCCAGGGGCCACAACCGAGGTGGCGACCCTGAAGCAAGCGCTAACCAAGGCCGAAGATAAAGCGGCCAAGGAGTGCACCGACCGAGAAAAGCAAGAGGCTCGGGTGGGCGAGGTGCAGCAAGAGCTCCAGGCTCCCGTGACGAAGCACGAGGCGTTGGAGCTTGACTCGAAGACGCGAGAGTCTGAGCTTGCCGCGGCCCTCGAGAGCGCGAAAAGTGCCAAGGCCGAAGGCCAAAAGGCCCTCCAGGAGATCGACGCAATGAAGAAGATAGCAGCGGGTAAGGCATTCTATATGCAGAGCAAGCATGTAAAAGTAAATTACCGATTACTTACCCGAATTAGGAGCTCTCCAGGAGCATTCGCAGATTTTTCCCGCAACGTGTCGGATGCCGCACAGTTTTACCAAGCCGAGGAGGGAAGCTCAACGGAGAAGTTGTTCTGGTCTCAGTATACTGGGACCAAACACCCGATGCCTTTGAGCGACCAGCTAAAGCAGCTGGTCGAGCTGCACAAGGCGGCCGAACAGGCCATGAAGGGATTTATAGTCCGGCTATGGCCTAGCGATGCCCTTCTGAACAGCTACTTCGGCCTGGTGAGGCGGCTTGTGAATGGCTTCCCACGGATGGAGGTCGTCAAGCGGTCCGTCTGCATCGAAGCTGCATGCCGGGCTTTCGCCCATGTGAAGGTGCAGTGGGCCAAGCTAGACGCCAGGAAGTTGATCAAGGAAGGGCCGCTGCAGGGCAAAGAGCATCGCACCCCCAAAATTTATTATGAGGGTGTCCTGAAGGGTTCCCGTCTTGTGGCGGATGAATGTTCAAAGGATGTAATATTTGAGTAAACTTGCTCGTGTGATCCTGTATGATGAAAACTTGTTTCATATGCGCTATGCAACGCTTTGTGTGAATTTAAAATATTACCTTCTGTTTGGCTGTTTATCCAATCTGAGAGATGGCTAGTCCTCGGCTTCTGCCCCCATACCGCGAGTGCTGGGGTGTTCGGGATAAACCTGAGCACTCTTGTTCCCATGTTTGGGTCCTTCGAGGGAGGTGCTCAGCACAACGAACAAGGCAACCGGACTAATAATGCTTTATCACTCTCACTTAGCCATAGAATTCTATAATTTTAAATTTCGGCGAAGCCCCTGGTATTTGGAAGGCCGAATTCGGGGCGTGATACACGCCTTTAAGCTGGACAGGGACGGCCCCTCACTCTAAGCGGCATAAGTTTTTAGGGACTCGAAAACCTTGCCGAACAGCGACCAGTCTCTCGCCTTATCATGATAGTCAGTTTTAGCTTTCTCTACTGAGGTGCTAAGCCCGGCAGAACCGGGGCACAATCGCAGTAGTTCTCCTAGCGCTACCTTAGCCGATAGAGCGGAACGTAAGGTACCAAAACATAGCAGCCGGGCAAACCCAAAATTTGACCAAAGACATGATTCAGAGCTGATGCATATAATGCTATAAGTTCGGGGTGCCGCACTTGTGAAAGTGTTCGGACTTTTCACACCATATTGTGGGGTACGTAAGCCCCTAGTGAATTGGTCGTACCAAAGTGTACGGTTGCAAGGCGTCGTTAATGAACACAGACATATATATATAACAAGAATGCGATAATAGTCATGATGTTATGCATTGTTTATTCAAAAAGGTGCGTTAAAGCAGAATGATACAGATAGTGCGATAAGCAAAGAGTGGGACTATGTCCCTTCCAAGGGCAAGCTGAGGAATAGTATTAAATCAAATATTTCGCTCGTTATTGTAATCCACCTGGGAATTCTGTGGTGTGACGTAGCTGTCTGCCTCCTTGGTTACTACATCGAGTGTTCGGCAATAGTGCTGCCGGACAGGGTTTCCAGAGATTAAGGTCATGAAAAAGAGAAAAATAACCAAATGGGAAGCCCCTAGTTTGGTTTAAGCCGCGTCTTGGGGCGTGCCGCAGTGTGCCCCCGTCCCCACCTGTGCCCATGGTATTTTTAATGCGTAATTATGTACACATGGCACGAGCTTCACCGTTTGGCTGGGACTGGGGTGGGGGCCGCATTGCTACGCGAGCTCAGATCGCACCAGGCGGTCTATTTGCCTATTGCTCGGAGCGCGCTTGAAGGTGTCCGGGCCTTGAAACGCTAAACTGGTAGATTGCCCTGAGAGGCTGTTTTGCGCTTCTGCTGCGAGGGCCGCAGTGTGCTGCTCTGTTCGGAGAGAGCGCCCTGTGCTTCCATTGACTATAATAACCCTGCGAGGTCCTGGCATCTTGAGCTTGAGGTATGCATAATGCTGTACCACATTGAATCTCGCAAATGCGGTTTACCCGAGCAGTGCATGATAACCACTGCCGAACGGGACTATATCGAAGATTAACTCTTCGCTTCGAAAGTTATCCGGGGATCCGAAGACCACTTCCAGTGTAATTGAGCCTATGCAATGGGCCTCTACACCTGGAATGACGCCCTTAAAGGTCGTTTTTGTGGGTTTGATCCTTGAGGTGTCTATACCCACTTTGCGCACTATGTCCTGATAAAGCAGGTTTAGGCTGCTGCCGCCATCCATAAGGACTCGAGTGAGGTGAAATCCGTCAATGATTGGGTCCAGAACCAGTGCGGCGAATCCGCCATGACGGATACTAGTGGGATGGTCCCTGCGATCGAAAGTGATTGGATAGGAGGACCATGGGTTGAACTTTGGGGCGACTGGCTCCAACGCATATACGTCCCTGAGCGCACGCTTCCACTCCCTCTTGGGGATGTGGGTTGCGTATATCATGTTCAACATCCGCACTTGTGGGGGCGACCTCTTCTGTCCTCCGGTGTGTGGCTGCCGGGGCTCCTCCTCGTCCTCGCTATGTGGCCCCTTGTCCTTGTTTTCGGCAATTAACTTGCCGGCCTGCTTGAACACCCAACAATCCTTGTTGGTGTGATTGGCTGGATTTTCTAGTGTGCCGTGTATTTGACACGAGCGATTGAGTATACGGTCCAAGATGGACGGACCCGGCGTACTTTCTTTGAATGGCTTTTTTCTGCTGACTGGGTTTAGAGCCTTTGAATCCAGCATTAACTGTCGTATCCTTGGTATTATCGCTGTTAATGCGGCGCTTATGCTTGTTGCCGTCCTTGGTATCCGAAGTACCATGGTTCTTTGATATGTTATTACTGCGAGCCAGCCAGCTGTCTTCTCCCGCACAAAAGCGGGTCATGAGTGTCGTGAGGGCTGCCACAGATTTAGGCTTTTCCTGACCAAGGTGCCGGGCTAGCCATTCGTCGTGGATGTTGTGTTTGAAAGCCGCTAGGGCCTCTGCATCCGGACAGTCGACAATTGGATTTTTCTTTGTTAGGAACCGAGTCCAGAATTGCCTGACCGATTCTTCTAGCTGCTGAATTATGTGGCTCAAGTCATCGGCATCTGGTGGCTGCACATAAGTGCCCTGAAAGTTGTCAAGGAATGCAACTTCCAGATCTTCCCAACAGCTGATGGACTCGGCTGGCAAGCTGTTAAGCCAATGCCGCGCTGGTCCCTTGAGCTTTAGTGGGAGGTATTTGATGGCGTGTAAGTCATCACCGCGGGCCATGTGGATATGGAGGAGGAAATCCTTGATCCATACTGTGGGATCTGTTGTACCGTCGTATGATTCAATATTTACAGGTTTGAAACCTTCTAGGATTTGATGATCCATTACTTCATCTGTGACGCATAAGGGGTGTGCGGCGCCTCTGTATTGGGCTATATCGCGCGACGCAGCTCGAATGGGTCTTGCCCGCTGTGTTCGGCCCGGCCGGATTTGCTTTTACTGTATCCGGCTTGACGTTTATCGTCTCGCAGAGTGGCACGCCCTCGTGATCCGTAGATCGATCTTGCATGCTTTGCTTTGTCCTCCAATATGTCTCGCAGGTCTGGCGTATGTCCCCATGCCTTTTTATTTGAATGGCATTGGGGTGTGGGCTGAGTTTTTGGCTGGAATGCCTCTCTATCGTGGCCACGAGGTGGCCGATCAGCCGCGTCATACGCTTCTTCCTCTAGTCAGGGTAGCAACCTGCATTTTGGGTAACTCTTGGAGGGGCGCTTGAGTTTATATTCCTCGGTCGTGAGGACTTCAGTCCATCTGTTAGCCAGCAGATCTAGATCAGCTTGAAGCTGCTGCTGCTTTTTATTAAGGCTATTTGCCGTGGCTATAAGTCGGCGTTTGGAGCGCTCTTGTTCGACGGGATCCTCTGGCACGGCGAATTCGTCGTCGCCGAGGCTTGCCTCGTCTTCGGAAGGGGTATGTAATTATCATCCTCCGTCTCTCCATCTGTCGCTCCCTCAGGAGGGCTGGCTCCTCCATCCTCCTGCTCTAAATCTTGCTAGAGGGGATTATTGTTGTCTTCGTCACTATCCGGAGTATTATTATCTCCTGTGCCGGTATCACCACTTTTGCTTTGGCGGGACATAGAGCGGCGCCGCTGACGTCGGCGCTTGGGTTGCTTCTTGGAGGGGTCATCCTCCGCTATCTTGTCGCCATTGCCTTCTTTGGGTGTATCCACCATGTATATGTCGTATGATGAGGTGGCTTTCTAGTGCCCTATCCGCATCGTCGTCCATACCGTTGATGTCTTCGGAGTCGAAGTCGAGCATGTCTGTTAAGTCATTGAAAGTGGCTACTAAGTGGGTGGTGGGTGGGCCTCGAATTTCTTCGTCGTCCGCATCCTAGTCCTGCCGGACATAGTTCGACCAGGATCCTCCTGACAAGGAGAGAGACCTTAATGAGTTCAGTATGTCGCCAAAGGGCGAGTGCTAAAAAATATCTGTGGAGGTAAACTCCATGATCGGCGCCCAATTGGATTCGACAGGAATGGGCGCAGGCAGTTCGGAGTCCGTGGCCGGAGAAGGATCCGGCAGTGTAACAACACGGCTCTCGTGCAAGGTAAGGTCGATGTTTGGCTCGATCATCGCTGAGGGTAAGGCCTCTGTGGCGGGTTCCATCCACCTGTCCGCGGAAGGCGCACCTGGCTCCGAATTGAGGGTCGGAGCTGCCGCCTGTGCGATCTCTTGAACACAATCCGATGGTAGAGCTAAATCATACTCATCGTGACCACGTGACGCACAAGGCATAGGCTCGAATCCGTCGAAGATCAAGTCTCCACGGATATCGGCCGTGTAGTTTAAGCTTCCAAACCTGACCTGGTGGCCAGGGGGTAACTTTCAATCTGCTCCAAATGACCAAGCGAATTGGCCTACAGTGCAAAGCCGCCGAACACGAAGATCTGTCTGGGGAGAAAAGTCTCACCCTGGATTGCATCGCCATCGATGATAGTAGGAGCCATCAATCCTAACGGCGACGACAAAGAGGAACTCTCAATGAAAGCACCAATGTCGGTGTCAAAGCCGGCGGATCTCGGGTAGGGGGTCCCGAACTGTGCGCCTAAGGAGGATGGTAACAGGAGGCAGGGGACACAATGTTTTACCCAGGTTCGGGCCCTCTTGATGGAGGTAAAACCCTACGTCCTGCTGGATTAATATTGATGATATGGGTAGTACAAGAGTAGATCTACCACGAGATCGGAGAGGCTAAACCCTAGAAGCTAGCCTATGGTATGATTGTATGTTGTCCTACGGACTAAAACCCTCCGGTTTATATAGACACCGGAAAGGGCTAGGGTTACACAAGGTTGGTTACAAAGGAGGAGATATACATATCCGTACTGCCTATCTTGCCATCCATGCCAAGTAGAGTCCCATCCGGACACGAGATGAAGTCTTCAATCTTGTATCTTCATAGTCCAACAGTCCGGCCAAAGGATATAGTCCGGCTGTCCGGAGACCCCCCCAATCTAGGACTCCCTCAGTAATCTTTATTTTAACCCCCCCGGGCCAGTGCTTCTCTAAGTGTTGGTCCAACCCGAGCGATGTCCAACGCCCCCCAAGCAACCAGGGTCTATGCCAACCCGACGTCTGGCTCATCCAGTGTGCCCTGAGAATGAGATATGTGTGCAGCTCCTATCGGGATTCGTCGGCACATCCGGGCGGCTTTGCTGGTCTTGTTTTAACATTGTCGAAATGTCTTGTAACCTGGATTCCGAGTCTGGTCGGTTCTTCCTGGGAGTAGGAATATCTTCCGTTGACCATGAGAGCTTGTGATGGGCTAAGTTGGAACACCCCTGCAGGGTTTGAACTTTCGAAAGTCGTATCCGCGTTTGTGGGAAGATGGGAATTTGATAATACCCGGTTGTAGAGAACTTGACCCTTAACTTAATTAAAATGCATCAACCGCGTTTGTAGCCATGATGGTCTCTTTCCGGCGGAGTCCGGGAAGTGAACACGGTTCTTGTATTATGCTTGAACGTAAGTAGCTTCAGGATCACTTGTTGATCATTTATAGCTTCTCGACAGTTGTGTTGCTTCTCTTCTCGCTCTTATTTGCATAAGTTAGCCACCATATATGCTTAGTGCTTGCTGCAGCTCCACCCCATTACCCCTTTCCTAACTTTAAGCTTAAATTGTCTTGATCTCGCGGGTGTGAGATTGCTGAGTCCTCGTGACTCACAGATACTTCCAAACAGTGTGCCGGTGCCGATGATACCAGTGTAGGTGACACAACTAAGCTCAAGTGGGATCTCGATGAAGATCTTGATCGTTGTTTTGTGTCTTTTCCGGTTGATCAATAGTGGAGCCTAGTTGGGATAATCGGGGATCTAGCATTTGGTGTGGTCTTTCTTCATTTTCGTTCCGTAGTCGGACCTTTGTTTGTACCTTGGATGATGTATGGATTATTATGTATTGTGTGAAGTGGCGACTGTAAGCCAACTCTTTATCCCTTTCTATTCAGTACATGGGATTGTGTGAAGATTACCCCTCTTGCGACAAACCTACCATGCGGCTATGCCTGTAAGTCGTGCCCCGGCACATGGGAGATATAGCCGCATCGTGGGTCTTGCAACACTTGCCTTAGTTGAGTTGCTCAAATTGTTAGCCACACTTTGGCTTGCCTAAGGGAATCTTGCCACACTTCTTGTGTCTATGACATGTGGGGTTCACTGCTCATAAAAACATTCTTGCCTTATGTGTGGCTAGAACCAAACACCTACCTAACTTGGTCAAACCTGCCTAAGGTTAGTTGACAGAAAGTCTGTCAAGGTTTGGCTGGGAACCAAATAGTCCCTTAGTGTAGATGCAGTCGCCGTCGCCGACAGCGAAAACCCACTGTCGGCACGTCCCGATCAGGGGTCCACGCAGTTCTCTCTCACAAAGCCGGTGAGGTTGCCTTCGTCCCTTGCTCACTGCCGCGACGTGGGTAGTTGTCGCATCCCGCCGGCCTCCTCTAGGTTGAGCTACGTCCCGACGTCCCTCAGGTACAACTCCCTTTACAGCTGGCTTGCAGCAATACTCCAGCTGCCCACATCACTCCATTTGGATATTTCTCTACAACTCTGCCCCGCACATACCTCTACTGGCTTCTACGTACTATATTTGTGATGAGTTTATGTGTCAGCAAGTAGTCCCAGTAATCCTATTCTAATCATGCTTCATCAATTTCTTTGCCACAGGTATGTTCATCTCGATTTTCGTGAAACTGCACAAAATGATTAGATGGTCTAAGGGTTGCAAACTTCATTTCTTCGAAAGCTCCAACGTTGCCAGCAATTTAAAGCCTGGTTAGGGTTTACAGTTCAAGGTCTAGAGACTGCATCGATCATTTTTTTCTTTAGCTGTCTATTCCAAAATAAGTGTCAACTTTAGTAGTAGTACAAAGTTTGCATAAAGTTGAGACACTTATTTTGGAACAGAGGGAGTACATATTGGCTATGATCTATCAATCATTGAGATGCAATAGCATGCATGTTAGTCTCCTTTGTATTTGATGAAATGTTGCAACGGGCCAGCTTGGTCGCAAGATACATGAAAAAGAAGCTGGAAGCTTCATAGCATTGTACAAATTTATCTAGCTGATAAATTACAGTACGTACTATACTAGTAGTATTACTATTTAAAGAGTTAGGTGTCGCATGGTGTCTAGAAAATATGGTGATAATGTGAGGTGGGCCATGTAATCACTGAGCCTGCGTGTTTTCACTGCCCTCGCACTCTTCCGCTGTAAGAATGGAGAAAATTGTAATCTAGTACTACCACATCAGTAATATTGACCAATTAGCCGCCAAATCACATAGACCCAGCTATAAGTTGGACGGACAAAGCAACCATCACTCTTGAACCCGCTTCTCTCTTCAACACATGTGCCGGTGACAGGTCGCGTCCGCTCTGCCCGCGCATGAATGCGGCACCAATTCTTTGGAGCGGTACTGACCGTTTTGGGCGAGAAGCGTGCGCGGGCGATGGACGGGCTTTGGGTGGGCTAGGATGGTCAGGAGCGTGCGTGGCAGTGGTCCGCCTGTTCTAACCAGACGGCTGGAAGAGGATGCACCGACTCTCGCGGCTAAATCATACACTACACACCATCTCTCTGTAGGAGTAGGTCGATGTGTCGCTCTCTCTTACAAACACACATGCTGCTAAACACACATGCACATGCACACACAGGTTCATAGAATAGAATATCATGCGAGTTACTTAGGGAGCGTTTGGATCCTTAGCAAGAACAGTTTATAGGCTAGCCGGGCAAGGTTAGGCATTTGGAACTAAGCAATGTAACCAAACGCTTACTCTACCTTGTTATCTCCCCCAGAAACCCAATGCATGGAGCGTATATAACTATGTGTTGATCAGTCAATAAATCAAAGTAGGTTTGCATGTGAGTTAATATGTGGACCTGCATGGTAGCTAAAACGGCATCTCTTAGTTGTTGGGATTAATTGTTCCGTTTAGAGACAGAAATCAGGGCTTTGATTGATTACACCTAGATGGAGGGAGTAGTACGAGATACGGTGGCACACTGACTTAGGTCGAATACAAGTGCGCAAAATTGGGTCCATGTTATAATAAGGGTTCACTTAAAATAGTAGGTGAGCGAACAGAGGGATCAATTGGACAGTGTTCACGAGCAGTAGCGAGATGTGTGAGGAAAGATACACCGTTGGTGCTTTTAATTTTTCTTATTAATTTGTTTGTTTCACCCTCTGACTGGTGGGACCCAACATACTACGTGGAGAGAGGTAAGGTGACTAAGGCTGCATTATTTTTGTACTACCAACACTGCTTTAAATCCCAAAAGACCTTACCAATAAAGCCAGATGACACAATTATGATTTAAATCCCAATGACTCGCAAGCAAAAAAAACACGGCATGCTTGTCACACGAATGCAAGAATGTATAAAAGGTTATTTTCCTCTCGTTGAACATAACAGGAGGGTGGTGTACCTGGTCAGCCTGTTCGCCCATCCACATGACACGATTATGATTTAAATCCCAATGACTCGCACGAAAAAAAATCGGCATGCTTTTCACACGAATGCAAGAATGTATAAAAGGTTATTTTCCTCTCATTGAACATAACGGGAGGGTGGTGTAGCTGGTTAGCCTGTTGGCTCATCAAACTTGAGGTCTCGGGTTGGATAACTACACTTGAGCATAATTTTGTTTTTGTTCGACTTCTTTCTTCCACCCAATGATAGGTAGGCCCTGCATGACAGAGAAAGAAAGTGATCTGGGCGGTGACAGGAGGATTCTTTGACTGGTCAAAATGGATGGATACGGAGCTATACGATCTTGTAGTGACCGTATAATCACCTCATCACGTATATGTTGCAGCCTCGGAGCTTGTTTACTAGGGTTTGCACTCTTCACACTGTCTCTCCAGTATATATACACACACACACACACACTGGACTATCAGTGCTTGTAGTTGCTCTCTTCACACTCTCCCACCCTCTCTAGATCCAAACAAGACTTCATTGGCCTCTCTCTCTCTCCTCACTGCTGCTCAAAGAGCCGGCAGGATCCGTCAGTCGGGAAGGGAAGGAGGCTTAACGATGTCGCCGTCGGTGAGGGATGGAATCCACCACCGGCGCAGCTATTCTCTTTCACCCAGCGGCAGCGCGGGAAGGCATCAGACCCCTTCTTCCTCGCCGCCGTACGTAGTCTGGGCCGAATAGCCTCCGGTTGCCCACTGGACTACACCCCAAGAACCTTACAGTATAATTTACTTATTCCGCATGCATTCCTCTACCTACATGTGGGCTTTTTCCACTTCTGCACTCGAATCTAGGTGTTGGATCAAACAGGAAAGTAGTGGGGAAAGTTGTATAGCATGAATCTAGGACATGGTTCAAAGAGGAAAGGAATGGCGGAAAGTAGTGGGAGAAAGTTGGATAGCATGAATCTAGGATGTGGTTCAAAAAGGAAAGGAAGGGGGAAAGAAAGGAATGGGGGAACGTAGTGGGGAAAGTTGTATAGCATGAATCTAGGACGTGGTTCAAAGAGGAAAGGAAGGGGGAAAGTACTAGTACAGACTGGCTATCCAGCACCTACGTTGGTCGAAAAGGGAAAACAATGATAAATGCAGTACACATATCTATAACAAACTAATCCTTTTGTTTTGGGGGACAGGGCTGTAGAGTTTGAGCATGACTAGATTTGTTTTGTTCACATTGGGAAAGGTGTCTAAAGATAACAAAACTGGGACCAACACAAATATGCTCCTTGGTTGTTTGTTCTTTGTTGCAACAGACTGTGCATCAGCCCTTCATACATCGGTAGATGCACATGGTGCTGGTGCGTCCACTGTCCCGTGCAACTCTTTAGTTGTTGTTAATCTAAGGCCCTGTCTGGTTAAAAAGTCGCCAGTCCCTACCTGCTTGGTTCCAGGGACTAAACATGGACTAGAGGTTATTAAGAGTAGCCACAGTGGGAGTAACTTCAGCAGTAACATCGAGTCCAACTCAACAAATTTGCTTGGGTGGCAGTGAGTTAATGAGGAGAGAGGTAGTTTCAGTAACTTAACTAGTCCCAATGCAATATGAGTATATAACCTAATAAATGAGGCTTCGCATGTTACCATACTTATGTTACTAGCCACTATGCAAGGTTGTAACACATCTAGGGATATGTGTATGTTACTAGTGTATGTTACTTTCCATTGTGGCTAGTCTAAATAACATGCTAAAAGACCATGTTACCCCTAGTAATGAACTAATAGAGACAAAGTGCGATGCGGGGCAGGGGAAACTTTTGGAAAAAGTCCCACAAAGACTCTCCCTCGGGGTCTTCTTTCTTTAGTCCCAAATGCCCACTTTTAGTCCCTAAAAGTCCCTACTGTTTGGTTTAGATGGGACTCACAAGGACGTTTTTTAGTCCCTACACCAAAAAGTCCCTGTATACAGACACCCTCTAATGCCGCTGGAAAATTGATGCAATGCCACAGTTAAAAGCAAATTACATGTTTAACAAATTTTATTGTTAATATAATCTCTCTGTTAATATTAATCAATGTCACCGTTTGAGAAATCCTACTGTCTTGCTTTCTTTCCCATTTAGATAAGTTTGATGCTTCTTTTTGTTGGCTTTTGTGTCATCCACCGTTATTGACCACTACTTGTTTCCTTTGCACCTCTATGTAAACAGGTTATCTACTTCACCTCGTTGCTATTGTGACCTTTGGTTGCACTGCACAAAATATTTTTTTAAGAGTGTTTTGTGCAGTTCAACCAAAATGTCACACCGACAACGTTGCTTGATTGCTTGATCGTAGTGGAACTGCACAAGAGGAGATCGTACTTCCTATTCGTGTTGGCAAATTTGGTTCAGATCTTCTTCTTGTGAGTTGTTTGAATTCCGCGTCATGAGATCAGTACTAGCTTTCTTTCACATGATTGTGCAATGTGCTTTCATATGTTGTGATACTTGTAAGGTAATGTTGCTTGATTTTAGTGAACTACACAAATGGAGACAAGACTTCCAATCTGTATGTGCACCATAATATCCCATTGAGGTAAGATAAGGATATTTCACAATTGTTGGCCTGTATTTTGCCACTTTCATTAGAAAATTAATGTCGTTGTTTAGTGCTATAATTGTGCTCCCTAATTGACATGCCAAATCTTACATTGAAGGCGAAGCTTGTCTTTTATTGAACCAAGTGATGAAGGGGAAGAACAAGCGGAAGAAAAACAAAAATCAACTCCCGGTGCTGTAATGAAGCACTAGAACTGTGATGACACAAGTAATGATATAGTTTTGCATCTTAATTTATTGCTATCGCTGGAACGAGCAATTGTTTTGCCACTGATTTCATGCCACTCTTAATGTAACATGTAATTATCTCTACTTGTGCAAACAGGGATCTTCTTTAAAGATACCATATATTTTAGTGGAACTGTACAAGAAGATGTTGGAAACATTAAACTAATCGAGGAGTATATAGTAAGCATGGCAACCATAGTAGATAACAACAGATGGTTCCGGAGAAGTGCTTGATCTGTATGTTCTACACAATAAGCCTCCTGACAAAGGTTGGTACTCGCCCACGGATTTCATCCATATGATTGAGCTTTGTCATCTCGATGCGTTTTGTGCTACTATTTAGATACTGTCATGAGAAATTCATATTGTCCTTGAGAAGTGCTTCATCTGTGTTGTTCTAAATATTTCCTTTCATTTTTTTTCGAGCAAAAAGAGATGCTAGCATTTAGTTGTCCTCTTGTCTTTTGACAACAGGATCATCCTCCTCTGAAGAAGAATATGGAGTACGTGAAGTGACTAGTTCTGATTATGCCAGCATGAAGAAGCCATGTCTATCTTCTCATCCGAAGGAGCAGTTCAAGGATGGTTACATTACTCCCCATAAGACCAAACTAACTTCAGCTCGGAAGGACTGGCATATCACCATATTTTTGCTATGATGCGCAAGTACAATGTTGTTCTAGGATTCTTTCCAGTGAGTTCTATTTTTTAAAAGTGTGCGCTACATGGACCATGTAGGTGCCTATTTAAATTGTCAATTCATAGTACAGTTTTCTTTATACTAATCACTTTTTTTGTATTTGTGCAAACAGGGGTGCTCAGCTTGATTTCAAAGGGAACTGCACAAAATGTTTATGAATACATTGAATCATTCATTTCCACCACAAGAAAGGAGGTGCCCATATGTGCAAGGTGTTGCAACATATAAGGGTGAAATCATACAAGCTATGCGCAAATTTGGTTGATTTTGGTGGAACTGCACAAAAAGAACAGCTAGTTTATTTAGCACGAGGTGCCATGTCAATATCCGAACTGATGGCAAACCCTGCCCATTCCACAATCGTAGGCATTTGATATTTTGGAACGTGAAAACCTTGTCAAAATTTGCTCATTGATGTACGCAAAACAACAAGCATTTGACATTTTGGAATGGGAAAACCTTGTCAAAGTTTGCTCATTGATCTACGCAAAACAACAAGCATTTGTCAATTTGGAATGGGACAACCTTGTAAAATTTTGCTCATTGATGTTAGCAAGAATACATGCGTTTGATATTTTCTAATGGGAAGCCCTTTGCTATCAGCAACGTCGATCCATTTTTCTTTATTCTTTAGTTGTGAAGTAAATATTGGCTTTGACATGTTAATCGCTGAGATGCATAATCATCGATTGTTTCGAATGTTGTCTATGAATTACCAGGCCTGTGTGTTTGATTGCAATGTATAGGAATGCTAAAAAGTTGCTCAAACTCTTTGTACTCCGGTCAAAGTAGAGATACTTTGACTACAGAAAAACTTGTATGCAAACTAAAAAGGATCGAAGAGAGTACATGTGAAACTACTGCAAACGAGGTGATCACCCTGGGAATAATGCTAGTATGTTTTGTTTTGCAGTTCATCAAATGCCACTGATACAAGAATTCAAACTAATCGAACTAAATTCATTCATGCACGGTAGGATTTCATATAAACATGCCAGATTTCATTACATTTCATACATTCTTCAACTAAAGAGGGGCAGAAGCAGCATCCTTATCCAACATAGCTCTCCGACTCCATGTCGCTGCCAAGAAGCTAATAGACCGTCAATGGTCAACCCGCCTAGCTTGGCTTCAACCGGAGGGTAGCAGCGGTGGCCTTACTTGGACCCGAGTGTCGACCACCTATTGTGTTCTACTCTTTCTCTTTTTCTGTGTGGCACGGCCTCGTTGGCAGTGGGGCGGGGCCTCGATGGGGCCGACGATGTCCTCTTCTCATTGGCGACGGGGCGGCGCCTCGGCAGAGCGGCAGAAATCCTTCCCCTCATTGCCGGCAGGGTGGGGCCTCGGCTGAGCTGGCGATGTCCTCTGCCTCGTTGTTCGTGGGGCGGAGTAGGGCCTCCATCTCGGTGCCGGTGGGGTGGAGCCGATGGTGTCCTCTGCCTCATTGCAGGCGCCACGGGGCCTCAGAGGAGCAGGGCCTCGTCGACGCCAGCGGAGCGGGGACTCGTCGGAGCTTTCATTGCCCTCTGCCTCGTCCTTGTTCTCGCCAAACAACGCCTCGCCCGATTCATCACCCTCTTTGTAGGCGGCCGCAGCCTCCGCCACCCCCATCCGGTACCACTAGGTCTCGAGGCGGCCCTCGTGGGCAGAGTGGTACGAGTCGAGCAGCGCCTCCAGCTTCGCCCACTCCGAGGCGATCTGCTCCTCTGCCTGCAGGTGCTCCTGGAGGAGATGGTGGTTGTAGGAGGCGTCAGCCTGCGCCTCCCGGAACTGCTCCTAACACTTCTGCCTCAGCGTCTCCATGTATTGGGCATGGGCCTCGCCGATGTAATGGTTTAATACACCGGGAGAATGGCGTGGAGGAGGAGGTTGGCGCCGAATCGTCGACTAGCATGTTCTCCATTGGGACGTCGCCGTACTCCAGCTGCCTGCCGGCCAGGCAGTAGGCAGCAATGGCTATGATCTCCTTGTGGTCCGTCGTCCGCTCATCCCGTAGAGAGATGGAGCGTGAGGAAGCCATGGTGGGAAGTAGTGGTGTGGATAGGAGATAGGGAACAAAGGCGGATGACTGCGGCTATGGTCGGTGCAGCAGTTTATATAGAAATGGTGGGCGGCGGAGCGACGGACGTGTGGTGCCGGAGTAGCCGCCTCGGCAACCGCGTATCATTAATGTGGGCAGAAGAATGACGGACGAACGCCACTTGTGTCATTTGAAGGCGGAGCAATCGCCTGCACGTGGTAGCGGGGCGGGCGGCACTGACCGTTTCGGGCAGAAAGCGCGCGCGGGCGAGGGCAGCGGTCTGGGTGGGCCAGCGCAGTCAGACTCGTGCTTGGCAGCGGATGAGTCAAGCAGCCGGACATGCTGGCTCGCTAGCGAGCTCGCCAAGCTGAGCGACGACAATCAGACGATGGACGTAGGTTCCGACCAGGATCCGGCACCACTTTCTAAGCCGGTTCATGTCGTGTTCACCATAGAGCATGTGCGGCCGCACTTCGGCGCCCTAATGGGGGAAGAGCTACCAGCACAGGAGGACATGTGGTGCAACCTCCGTCTCGTCAACAAGCACCGATGAACAAGCAAACGACAATGTCGTCCCGGACATGTGGCCCTATGATCCTGGCTTCCCGAATGAGTAGCGAGCGCCATATCAGACCATCTGTAGGGCCTGCGAGGCCCTCTCCGTCGTCCTTCGAGTTGTTGTGGTCGCCATGGCGTCGCCGTCTCGCGTTGTCAACATGGTCAACAGACATGAGGAATGAGGAGATGACTTTACTTGGAGAGGATGACAGTGGGGACCCACCAGGGCCATAGCCGCACGTACGCAAGTGCCTCCTTATTATATACTACAAGTGTAACTTTTTTGCTTCCTCCTGGTTTCCTGACATCACGGTCCCACACCATTGTCATCCTATGTATTCAATAAACGAGAAAATTGCACAAGGGGCGGCCGACAGCTGGGACCAAGCAGCTCGAGTAGTATTTGTGTTTTTGAGGTATGAGCAATGCAGAGTTTTTCTTGAGCGATGTTTTCATTTTTTAGACAAGAGCGATGTTTTCATTGTTGTTCAGAGGAGAGTAGGGTATTAACTGGGCGGGCTGTGGCCTGTCTAGCCCAGGCCAGATATCCAACGCAGATATTAATTTTTTTAAAGCTGAAAATGGCTAGCCCAGCTATACTTTTTTTTTGAGGAATACCCAGGCAAGGTCAATTTGTTATTCTCCGCCCCACTGGGCTGCAAATCTTTCCTAGGAAGGATGCATTAGGCTTAACAAGAAAATGGGCTTTACGAAATAATAAATGGGACATAATTATAAAAACTGGTCTGTAACTAAAAAAGCACCAAACACGTAATTAGTTTAGAAATTATTATTTTTGGATTTTGAAAATTTTAATTTCATTAATTGTTCCGCGCGCAATGTTTCATTGGAATTTTAAGTAAAACAAATTTATATTGAAATTGTATTTAATCTGACTAGAAATTTCGGGATAAAAATATTTTGGATCCTATCAAAATGTGGGAACTTCTATTGAATTATGTTTTGAACGGTTGGTTGAACTTATTAATCATTGTCCTAGGTAGAAAATGGGTAGTACTTTTAACAAACTGTAAATGGGTTGTAGTAAATTCCATAAGAATTCAAAAATGGGTTGTGCATTCTTACAAATCTCAAAATGGGCTATAAGTTCCTTGCCACACACTTGTGGGCCTACTAAGTTGATGCGTCCCCTAAAAAAATAAGGTGACGCGTATGCAAGGCTTTATCAACTTATAGGAAACACATGGTTCTAACAACAGTGGCCGTTGGATGTCCAGCCAACGGATATCATGCTTCTTCTTCAATCTCGGATATTCTAGCTTCACCCACCCAAAAAATAATTCCTCCCCCTGACATCTGGGGCGCACCATTTCGTACGCTGACCTGTGGGCCTACTAAGTTGACGCATACCAAGGCTTTATCAAATAAGTTGACGCGTATGCAAGGCTTTATCAACTTATAAACTATTCTAGCTGCAGTGCCCATACGATGTCCATCCAACGGCCGTCGTGCTTCTTCAACCTCTGGTCTTCTTTCTCCAGCCACCCAAAGCAGCATCGGTCGTGTCGCCTGCTCCTGCCTCCCGTGGCCGGCTGTGCTGCCGCGGAGGCCTCACAGCCCCCCAACTACTCCCAGCACTGGCCAGGCCCTGCGGCTGCTGTAGCCTCACACTGTAGCCGAACCAGTGAACCCTGGTACTCCTCTCTGCGTGGGCATCCACTACGACGTCTTCCCCGGCACCCGCGTTGTCCTCTTTCTAGGCCTCGCTGTCATCCATCGCCTTGGTTCTCTCGGCGTGGCGTGGTCAACGAACTACTTCCATCGGAAGAGTACTGTATGTGGAGAGGATCACAGCTGGGTCCACGGCCGCAGCAAGGAACTTCCTCGTTATTACATGGAAAATAATGATTCCTCCACCTGACAGTAGGGACCCACCGGACGGGCCACCGTATTTTGCAAAAAAAAAAAACGTTTCCCCCTAACTGCTGGGACCCACCAGCTACATCTTTGCACCCAAGGAAGTGCCTGACAGTCTGGACCCACCCGGTCGAAGCGTACGTAGCATTGCCATTCTGGTCGCGAACGTGTACGTACATACTGGTCGATGTAGAGGCGCGCACGTAGCATGTACACGTACATACAGCGACCAGGGTGCAAGAAAGAAAATACAGCCACGTACGTACATATGGGCAAGGTCTCGAACACCTACTCGCGCATACATACGGCAAGGGCTCGTGTACATTGCTGGGTCGGAACGGAGAAGCTACGCCGTCATCGTGATCATGGGGAGGAACGGAATGTGTCATCGTGTTCATCGGGAGCCAACCGGCTTGGACAGAATAGCCGATAGAAATGAGGCCTGGCGTACCACAGAACGAAGGAAATGGCCTTGTGTTTAACCGGCCACGGTCGAAACGGGATCATGTTCATCGGGAGGGGTCTGGCACCCCGCAAAACGGAGGAAATGGACCTCCTACGATCGAAACAGGGTCCTGTTGATCGGCAGGGGTGTGGCGTACCACAAAACGGAGGAAATAGACTTGTGTTGGAGCGCTATGGTCGAAATGGGGGTCCTATTCATCGGGAGGGGTGTGGCGTACCACAAAACGGGACTCCACGGGATACTGTTCATCTCCACCGTCGACCTCCTCCAGCCTCCACGGGCTCCTGTTCATCCACCGTCGACCTCCTCCAGCATCCACGTGTGACTGTTCATCCACGGGGTCCTTTTCATCCAGCCTCCACCACGCGCTCCTCCACCGGCCACTGTTCACCCAGCCCTCTCCACGGGGTCCTGTTCAACCACCCCTCCACGGCAACTGTTCCTCCAGTCCTCCATCGTCTATGGTTCAACCAGTCCTCCACCGGCCACTATTCAACCAGCCCTCCACGGGGCCCTGTTCATCTAGCCCTCCATGGGGTCCTATTCATCCACCGGCTCGATCGATCGAGGTACTGTTCATCCAGCGGCAACAACCTCTACTACCACGGGGTCCTGTTCATCCAACCCCCCACAAGGAACTGTTCATCCAAACCCCCCAACAATGCTCAATGTTCATCAAGAGGCAGCATCGATCGGCTTTAGTTAGTAGCAGTAGCGAAGGAATCACTCGAGTTCAGTTAACAGCAAGGGATCGATCGATCGCTCAGGTTCAGTAATGTGTAGCCTGCAGTGCAATCGCTCGGGTTCAGTTAGATCGCAACGCCTCGCACACACGCGCGTACGTACAAGAGAAACGCGCATCGCTCGGCCCCCGTCCACCCACCATAACCAGGAACTCCCCTGATATTTTCCTCGCCCTCGCTTCTACCACGGTTTTCTCCGTCATGGACGGGCCAAATAATGTCATGCAGCTGAATCTACGTCCCGCCCAGGAGAAAAAGCCCATTTTCTATCATGATTTTTTGTCATAGAAGTAGGAGCCCACCACATCTATTATGATACCGGTTTTTTTCACAATTATCGTTATAGAAGTGTCATAAGCATGACAGAAAAAAATTCGTTTGGCCCAAAATGTCATGGATGTGTCTTTTTTGTAGTGATAATGACTACTTTGCCATTGTGGTGACCCCTTAATCTATAAAAGGAGTCCCACGGTAACCGTATAAAGGGTTGGAAAGTTTATGAACCCACACCCCCATACGCGCGTAGTTGCTACTACCCTAAGGCAATCCCTGCTGAGCAAGTGTACTATGCTTCACCACCTCCATTTCACCATCAATCCACCAAAGCAGGAGTAGGTTTTTACGCCTCGCGGTGGCCAGAACCTGGGTAAATTGCTTGTGCGCGCTCTGCCATGCTGCTGTGCGCTGGTCTGCTCTTTGTGCAACGCGATGTCCCCCTGCCAAACTAGCAAGGGGCCTCCTGGTCCCATAGGTGGCCGCGGATATCCGGCGACATCTTTGGCGTGCAAGTACGGGGCTTCGCTTGCGTGAACCTGAAAGTGTGCGTAGCTCGTCAGCTTCCTCACCATCTTCGTCTTCGACGGCGCCGTTGACCGTGGCGCCCGCAAAGATACAAAAGCGAAGCGGGGGGCCACCTTAGTGCCATTTTATCGCTCTCCATGCCTTGCCATGGTAATGACTATGGAGACGATCGCCGCTGGTGGCGATAGACCCCCTCCTAGGTGGCCCATACCGCGCACCCACATTGCGGGTACCGTCCGAAGAAAGGGCACGAGATGCGCGAGCGCGGGCTCCCTCCTCCCCGTCCTTGTCCTTTGAGAGCAGTCGAATTGCTTCAGCCCCGGCGTTGTCGATGTTGACGATTAACGCATGATGCTCGGTCCAGTATTTCCCCTACTGGATAGATTCTTTAATCGCACCATCGTCCTATCTAGAGCCATGCTCGCAGGTCGAGAGGCTGCATCGAGAGCTACCTAAGAAAAACCTGCCGAGACGCATCCACGCCAAGATGACTGTTAAGGGCCGGACCCTTACGACAATCTCGGCAATATGATATCGGCAGGCATCTAGAGCATACACAGGAATTGATCATACAGATGCAAGCATATAGGGTTCAAAAGGATAAACATGCATTTAAAGACCCAACTAAGAATATCTGTTCCGCGCGAACACTAGTGATAGAATAACTAAACGTGAAATATATATCATGTTCCATTAAAGGCCCTAGTGGAAACAACAGTGGCCCAGTACTTGGTCCGGTGTCCAGGAGGAGAAGCTTAAACGTGAATGACCCTGTCGACGCGGGGAGCGTCTTTCTTCTTGCAAGCGGCGACGTCAGCACCCGCTGGTGGCTTCTTGAATCCATCGTCAAGATCTAGCTCTGGGTGGCGGCAGGCGATATTGCTCAAGACCATGAAGAGGGCATTCCGAGCGAGCTTTTGGGACTCGGTCGGGAAGCGTTCAGCCCTCCCCTCTTCATGCACCTTCATATTGTAGATTAACTTGTTGAAGAAGATCCCTATCTTGACACTCGGGACCTCCTGCTCGCTGGCTGAGTAGACTGGGCCCTCCATACCCATCGGCGCCGCTTGGGCACTAAGGCGATTTGCGATGTCCATCGGGCTCTTGATCCAGAGGTTACTCATGTCGACACGGTTCTTCAACCTGTCCTCTGCATCTTGCCGAAGACGCTTGGTGGTTTCCAAGCCTATGGATAGCAACTGATACCGGGATTCAAGGGATTCCGCCGACTTCTCCAGCGAGCCGATCCTCGCCTTCATGTCCGTAATGCTGCCATTGGCGGTCTCAAGACTCTGTGTCTTGGAGGAAAGCTGCGACTGCATATCATCCAAGCGGAGCTCTGTCTGCCGCGCTTCCTCCTTGAGTGTCTCCACCTCCTTGGTGCCTTTGGCGAGATCATCGTTCAGCTTAGCCACCTGCCGGTCGAGGTCAGTCTTGGCGGCAGACGTGGCATCCAGATCTTCAATAAGTTTCTCAGCTAGGCTGCATGGTCAGTAGTAAGGGGTTCCAGGGCAGCTCCATGCTTATCCTCCTATTCTTTGCTGCGTTGCCGCACTAGAGCCTCCAAGCTTTTGTCCTTGGCATGGAGGGTAGCTTCGAGTTTCTCCTCCGAGAGGGAGATATCTCGCTCCCTGGCATCCAAAGATGCCTTGCGGCCCGCCAAGTGTCTCTCCCGAGCCATGACATCCTCCCTCGTCATTAGGAGGGCCTCTTTCTGCCTCGTTAGCACCTTGAACTGCTTGTCATTCCACTCGCGCAACTCCCAACACGTGTCCTTCAGCTTCTGGTCCACCTTATTGGCAGACTCGGGCCGCTCCATGAGCGTTTGCCACTTCTGTTTGTGCCGGGCCTGCATCTCCTTTACACCCGCTGCCATGGATTTCATGAAAGACAAGTTCATGGCGACGGCGGCTGAGTCATCGGCCTCTCCGGCTCCCTAGTAGAGCGGAGCCAGGAGGCGTTGGAGTTCTTCATCGAGCTCTGCATCCGTGGTGCAGGACAGGCCAGGGGCTCCCGCTCCGGGTGGCAACAGCACCATTGCCAGCACGCTCGAGGGAGTAGCGGAGTCTTAGTAATGATCTTGGCGGTGGGAAGCGGGCCCATGGTCTAGAGTGGGATCTTCATCTCGACAACCACTTCGCCTACCGGGGCGTCCTCCGAAGAATGCTCCATCACCGCCAAGGAACACTAAACATCCCCGGCAGCGAGATCCTCCCCCTCAACAGCTGCGAGCTCCACGGCTTCATCCGCGGCAGCTCTCCCTATGTTAGCCACCACCTCCAGCAAGTCTGGTTCTTCGGTTTGAGGGGCTCCATATTAAAGGGCCAGTGAACAACAAAGAAATGGAAGCCTCGAAGCGAATGGAGAAACAAGTGGAAGCAATCAGAGCGTGAATGGAAAAGGGAATTATTAAGCAAGATACCTTGGGAGGTCTGCCCGGCAGGGGTTTCTGTTTCCCGCCAACAATTGTTGCTGGGTCATGAGCCTCGTCCTCTGCCGGGATAGACTCGACAGCCTTCTGCATAGTCTCAGCCATGGAAGGTTCCATTATGGTTTCTTCGGCTTGAGCGGCAGAGGAAGCATGCCCTTCAGGGAGGGCCTCGCCCTGCGTCGTCTCGCCTCCTCCTCTGCTTCGGGGGATGGAGAGGCTGTCTCAATCATCTCCGGTTGGCGAGGCCAACTCTCCGCTCCCTGACCGAAAATTGACCGGGGATTGGTACTGGGATTTCTTGGTCCTCCCCCGCCAAAGCCGAGCCCTCCATGCCGTTCAACGACCCAAGGCACCGGAGCCTCTTTCGGGAACGATGGACAATGGCCTCCGTGTTCTCCTCCACTTCCCTGCCGACAACAAGAGCAGAAGGTTAGTAAGCAAAAGCACTCAAGTCTACCTAAAGGATATCTACCACAAAAAAGGAAATCTTCCTTACCCTTCTGCGATGAGCATGAGTTCAAGTTGAACTCGGTGGGAGGGGGAGACTCCCGTCCTCTCTTTCAGAGATGGAAGGATGGAACTTCCCGGCTGCTTCGGGGCCTACTTTGACGTCAGGAGCTCTGCAGAAGACGACCTCTGCGAGGAGCTCAAGCCGGAGTAGGAGATGGACTCCGCCTCCACGGCTGACGGCTGTTTGGAAGAATGAGCCTTGGCCTGAGCAAGGCGAGGGGATTGGCGACACGCCACCATAGCCTTGGTAGACTTGGTGGAGGTCTCCTTAACACTCTTGGTGGCTGGCGCTGGGTTGGAGGTGATCGCCCCTCGAGTTGTGGCACGCCTACGAGTGCGCTGATCTGGGCCCGAATTGGGCGGTTGCGGTCCAGCCATCAGCCACTTGTCGACAGGGGCCGCCACCACGTCCTCTGCTTCTTCCTCCTCCTCCTCCTGAATCTTCGTGCTGTCGTGGCTACGCCACCTAGCCCCGCAAAGTTGTCCCTGACAAGCTTTTCCCCGGCAGCCTATTATGTGGCCTACGCCTCATTGCCGCCCTGGGAAGAGCTTCCATCCCAAGCCTTCCCTTTACCTTTCCCGGCCTTTGCAGCCTTCTCCATGTCTGTGCGGTGGGCTGCCTTGTCCTCCTCGACCCTCTTTAGAATATACGCCACATACGTGGTGGAGGTGGATTTATAGATCCCATCCTCGGTCCTGGTGGCCCTCTCCACCACAGTGCTCGACCATTGGAGCTCTTCATCTAGAGTGGGGAGCTGCCATGTGCCCGATATGACTTAAGCATTGCAGTCCGACATCCATTTCAATATTTGGTCCAGTACAGAATTGATATTCAGAGGGACGACGGTTGCCGGGAGCTTTAGCAATTCAAAGCAGCCGAATAGTTGGTTGCACAACCAGCCGTGGCCATAAACTAACAAGTTGTTGGCCAACCCCGGCAGCAACCTCATCCTGTCTGCCGTGTCTCCATACAACCAGCAGGTCTGTCCCATTCCTACCGCGGTGTGATGCGGCAGAGAAGAAAATCTGTCCTCACATGCACAATGGTTAACCTGGCAGCCTCCAGATGGGTCATCATGTTGATTGCCAGGAGAAGCCTATCCTCATTGAGCCCTCTCAAGCTCCAATCCTTGCCGCGCTCGATGCACTCCTGCATTGCTTCACAGAACTCGGGGGCTTCCTTGTCCTGGATCCAACACTAATCTCCTCTCCATTCGTCCCACCTCTCACGCTGGTACCCAGGGAGGTAATCTCATGTCTTCCTTGGTGAGCGCGGCATCCAGCTGATGATTCCGAAGCGGTTGACTTTGCTCTCGACCCTCGGGATGTAGTAATGCCGGAACAGATCCACATTGGGCATCACTCCAACCAAATTCTCGCACAAATTTGCTAAGATGGCCATAGTCGCCATTACATTGGGCATGAAGAACCGATAGAGGCTCATAATCGCCTGGAAGAACTCGAGAAGGGGGGACAGAGGCTGCAGATGAAGTAAGCAGCAAAGAAATGATAAGAATCAGGGGGATCTACCTCACTTGCCTGGTAAACTACGGGCACCCCATGCCCTTTCTCAACGGGCCGCCCCCACAGATCCCTGTACTTCGCTTGAAGAATGGGGCCTCTCAAGGCAAACAGGACAAAGATGACATCCTCGCTCCGCTTCTTGTTCAGCTCCGCCGACCTGTTGCTCCCCTTGGAGGCAGCCTCCTTTGCCGCGGCCGTCGGCTTTCTCTTCTCCGCGGGTTTCTTCCCCATTCTTGTGGCAACGCAAGGAGGGGAGGGATTCATTGGGGAGGGTGGCGGCGGAGGGAGGAGCGAAATGAGGAACTGTCGCTTGGCTTGCGGAGGAAGAAGATGGAGGAGCGGGGCGAGAGATAGGTGAATCGTGCCGCTCTATTTTTCCCTACACTTAAGGGGAAAAGCGGGGCAGAGGCGCGACACTTCAGAAAGTTACGTTTTACCATAACTGCAACCATGCCACGACCCCACGACGCTCAATAATTGTGCAAAATAGACTTTGGTTTGACTGGTCGCCATAGCTAAACGGCGCCCACAGCCCTCTCCTGCCACGTGTCCGCGCACAGTTTGGGGCTTAACCCAACGTGCCACGCGACACGTATGGCTCAGGCCCGGGGGCATATGTCGGGGAAAATATACAGGGGTATGCATTTTCCCCTGACTCGTGCATGGACAAGACAAGACCAGGCCAGAGTACAAGAAACTAAGAGATTCGAAGAACCAACATGCAACTCAAAGAGACTAAGGCCAAGCTAGAGAAGCAAGATATCGCCAAGAGAAGGGCCTCCCTTGCCGGACAGGCAAGCTCGGCATGGGGAAAAGTCACCCCCAGAAGTAGACGACCAAGACACCCCCGCAGTGCCTGCCGGGGGTCACGGAGGAAAAACCACCTCACCAACCACTCCAGCATGACGCACGTCATCGATCAATGCGGTGTCAAGTCACAAGATGATTATGTGGCAGCCAGTCGACACATGGCAGCCATTTCCTACATAGGAAACCCACAGATGACACCCGTCCCGCGACATGTCAACAAAACATGCGCGGAGCTGGCAGGATAGCGTGGCAAGCCTTGCCGGGCAACCAGTGATGTGACACTAAGCGGTGCATTTAATGCGCCCTGTCAGCCCACAGAGTTAGGTATGATAGCACTGTTTGCTATCATATCAGTGCATAATGACTACTTTGCCATTGTGGTGACCCCTTAATCTATAAGAGGAGGCCCATGGCAACCATAGAAAGGGTTGGAAATTTGATGAACCCACACGCCCATATGCGCGTAGTCGCTACTGCCCTAAGGCAATCCCTGCCGGGCAAGTGTACTATGCTTCATGTGACGCCCGGATAATTAAGCTACAGTGAACCCCTGCTAATGGTGCCACGTCATCACATTACTATTGCTAATCCTCACTTGAGTCAAATCACTCTTCATATTCAAACTCAAATTTAAAGTCAAAATTCATATTTGCCAAACATGAAAACTAAAATGTTCAAAGTGTGGCAAATAATCCTTGGGTATTTGTCATGATGGAACCAACACTTTTTGGGTTCCGAAAGTGCCCCTGGGAATTATTTAGTGGTCCAACATCATATAAAATGACCTTTTCAATTACTAAAATTGCTTGAACAACTCCTTTGGCCCTGAAACTCTTTAGGAAACGCCACAATATTGTGCCTGAACTATTTGCTAAGTTTCACACTCGACAAACATCATTTGATGCCTTGTTTCTATCCAAAACAGTAGCTATCCTTTTAATAGATAATAAAAGAATTAAAAAGAAAACAAGAGGAACCCCCCCCTCTCTACCTAGGCATTAGCCGCTTGGCAGGCCCAGTCGGCGAGCCGGCCGGCCCACCTACCTCAACCGACTGGCCCAACCCACCTGGGTCATCTCCCTCCATCCCTATTCGACCGACCGAGGGGAGGGGCTCCAGCTCGTCGCCACCCGACCGACCGAGGGGAGGGGCTCCAGCTCGTCCCCGCCCGGAGGGGATAAGGACGCCGACGCCGCGCCCCCTCGATCCCCTCTCCCACTTCCTGCTGCCTCCCCACTTGCCCGCTCTCTCCCTCCTCTCGCTCGCTCCGTCTTCCCCACAACGGCCGAGCGCCATCGTCGCCGTCTCCGCGTCGATTCCGCGGCCAACGCCTTCCGTTCACCTCGCCGACATGCTCGAATGCCTCCCTGACGTCGACTCCATCGACTACGCCAAAAGAAATGAGCCGGGAAGCCGCTACTCCGCCATGCCTCGTCTTCTTCTTCCTCGGCTCCAACGCACTCGATGACGGTTCCGGCGCCAGCGAGCCTTCCCCGAGCTGCCTTTTGCACACGTAAAGGCTCCCGGTGAGCCGTGCGTCCCCCTTTTTCTCCTGTGCTCTCGTTGCCAATCGCGGCCCTTAGTCGCCGCCGGATGTCGCCACTGTAGCCGCGCCCCCGACATCGCCCGCACAGCCAACCCACCCCGCTCCTCTGTGCCCTTAGCCTCCCGCCGTGGCTGCCGCCTATGAATTGTTGCTGCACCGCCTCGTCCGTCCCGCCCCGCCGCCACTCGCTGCCCTGCTGCATGTCGCCGCTGCACGCCCAGCCGCGCGGCCTCACGCCCGCGGCCGCCCCCCACTCGCTCACCGCTCCTGCCTTGCCTTGTGCTCACCTGCGGCCTGCTACTGCCGCCCGTTGCTCCTGCTGCTGCCGCCGTCCATAGCCCGCCCCGCCGTCGTGTTCGCCCCCGCTGCAACTTGAAGGCCCGCGCGGCCCACGGCTGCCAGCTGCGACACCGCCGCATCCAGCACGCCCTCCGACACCACCCCTGCTTGTTGCTGACTTGCTACTGCTCCACTGCTGCTGCCATGTGCCGGCCACGCCTTTCCCCCGCAGCCTCACCCGTGCTCGCGCATCACCGCCCCCAGCGTCCGTCTCCCTGCAGCCGTCGGCCCGCTGAACCGCAGCCGCTCACGCGCCTGGCATTGCTTCGCATAGCCCCGCAGCTGCTGCTTTGCTCCGCTGCTGATGGAACCACTGCTGGCCACTGCGCCTGCCCGCGCCTTCGCTCGCGCTCGCCACCAGCTGCCGCCGTCAAAGTTCCCACGCGCGGCCGCATCCACCCCGTGCCCGCTCGCCGCCGGCCACCTTCCCTCTGCCACACCGTTCTGCTCCGACCGGCGCCCGTGGCCGGCTTCCCCACCCGTCGCTCGGGCGGGTTGCGCCTGCACCCCAGGGGTTCTGCCCCATTACGCCCGTGCCCGTCTTGGCCTATGGGACACTGCACAGTAGGCCCCACCGGCCCTGTTTTAAAAAATAAGAAAAAGTTAATTAACTTAATTAACCTTGTTTAGTTAACCTAATTACTTTTAGTCTAATTAAACTGTTAAATTAGTTGTTGTGTCAATGACAGAGGGCCCCACCCCCTGTTGACGAGTCAAACGTTCACTGGTCAACTGGGACCCCCTGGCCCACCTATCAGCCTCTGGTACACTTCTGTGTACGCAGATCCGGGTGCAACTAGCATTTAGTATTTAATTTCGAATTAATATTAAATTCCAGAATATTGTTAAAACTTTTGGAAATTCATATAAATTAATCTGTAACTCAGATGAAAAAGTTTTATACATGAAAGTTGCTCAAAACGACGAGACGAATCCGGATACGCCCTCCGTTCATCTGCCACACACCCCTAACATAGCGAACATGCAACTTTCCCCCTCTGTTTCGTTTGTCCAAAAATGCCTAACTCCAGGGAAACATTCTCGGATGTTCTACCCCCTTCGCCTGTATCGTGTAGCACCGCATTAAATCACGTCTTGCTCTGCTTGTTGTTCTGTTATGCTCTGTTTGCTTTATATTTATTGTTTCTTCCCCCTCTTCTTTCCGGTAGACCCCGATGTCGATGATGCCCCGGTGATCGAGTACGTCGACGACATTTCTTCCTTTTTAGCAGAGCTTCCAGGCAAGCAACCCCCCCCCCTTGAGCATTCTGATATCGCCCATTTTCTTTCCCTCTCATGCTTGCATTAGAACTGCTACTGCTTTCTGTATGATCCTACTCTGATGCATAGCCAATTTTTGTTACCTTCTTATTCTAAACTGCTTAGTATAGGTTGGTTAGTGATCCATCAGTGACCCCACCTTGTCCTTGTCGCCCCTGCTTCATCATCGAAGACTCGATCAACGGGATCGAAGACCAGGCCCTGACACCGCACATCACTTTCCCCTTTTGTTGCTCGACTCTACAGAGTTACCATCGAGTGCCGAGGGTGGAACCTCATACATCACTCCTGATGAGATCTCTGTAGTGTAGCTATCCGGCCGGGTTTATCGAGGGTGATTTCCTCCTTTACCACTTTTGATATGGCTTTGTCATGCAACACCTCAAGTGTGAACCTCGAGGGTGGATCCTCTTACGTTCACCTTGATGATTACATCGAGTGGAATTCACCGGGGTGATTCCTCGTGTTTTCCCCTTGGTGTTAGACACACAGTTACTATGGTTACTATGACTTTACACTGAACCATGTTACTAAACACGGGTCAACCCGGAGGGGTACCCGCGAAAGCTTAATAGCGAGTGATGTGGAGTCGGGTTGACCTGGAACGTGCCCGCGAGATACTTACGAGGTGTGGCCGGGCATTCTTAGCCCTTGCCGCAAGTCCTCGAGACGGGGCAACGGGGTCACATCTTTCCTGAGTCTCTGCTCGTGAACGCACTGCCAACGCACTAACGGTTTGGATATTTGATACGGGGGGCCTCTGGCCTGATAGCACTAACCATCACATGGACATTGTATGGGCGTTCTGCATCGTATGCATCAGCCAATGCTTATTAGACGTCAGCGACTGAGCGGCGCGCGGCGGGTTGGACTGGTAAGCTCCTTCCTTTTTTAAGGATGTGGCTAGGTCTGCTCACCGGCTGCCCACGCAACGTGCAGGAGTTCCCGGGGCGATGGCCCAAGACCCCTGGGGCATAGTTTTAGCCCGGCGTGCTGACCTCTCTACTAAGGCTAGGTCGGGTTATGGCATATTGTTTGGCCGAGGCCGGGCATGACCCAGTAAAGTGTGTCTGGCCGAAGTTAATCAAGCGTGGTGGGTAAGTTGGTGCACCCCTGCAGGGAAGAAAACATCTATCGATAGCCTGTCATATGGTAACGGACACTTGGAGTTGTATCCCGGTCGATACAACTAGAACTGGATACTTGAGGTGATAACTGGATGGTATGGCTCTGGGATTGCTCTCTCGCAGGGAGTCAAGAAAGGATCTCTGGCCGAGGTTGATAACTATACTACTTTAATTTATGCTACTCTTATCTCTTCTGATGCTGGAAGGTGCTTGGAGTTGCTTGAAGATGCTAGTCTTCGATAGGCTAGGATTTCCCCCTTTATCTTCTGGCATTTTGTAATTTAGCCCACAGATACAACCCATTCATTTGATGTAAGTCTTCTGAGTACTTTGGATGAGTACTCATGGCTGCTTTGCTACCCCTTTTCCCCCATACCCGATTGTTACGACCAAGTGATGGATCCCAGGAGCCAGATGAGCCCACTGATGACTACTTCTACCCCAAGGGTGCCTACTACTAGGTGATGGACGCTGACGACCTGGAGTAGTTAGGAGGCTCCTAGACAGGAGGCCTTGCCTTCTCTATCAATGTTGCTTTTGTGCTAGCCTTCTTAAGGCAAGACTTGTCTAACTTATGTCTGTACTCAGATATTGTTGCTTCCGCTGACTCGTTTGTTTTCGAGATTATGTATTCGAGCCCTCGAAGCCCCTGGCTTGTAATATAAACGTTGTATTATTTTAATTTGTGTCTACAGTTGTGTTGTGATATCTTCTCGTGAGTCCCTGATCTTGATTGTACACATTTGCATGTATGATTAGTGTATGCTCGAATTGGGGGCGTCACAAGTTGGTATCAGAGCCAACCGCGTGTTGAACCCCCTTCCAACTCCTTGGTCGATGTTGAGTCTAGTCTTTGAAAAATTGATTTACTAACATGGCTACGTGGCTTACGGGCCCATGTTTCCATTAGGTGGTGTTAGGATCTTTTTCTCCTTGTCTATTCTCTGGGACTCTGATCTCTCTTCTATTCGGGTTAAATGATTTTGCTAACTCTAAACTCTAGGTTCTCATAAATACTTCCTCCTAGAGAGCCCCTCGCTCCACGTGATTGCTTGGTGCACCAGAAGATCCTGAAGATACTCTCCGATGTTTTCCCATGACCCTTGTACCCTTCGCCGTTGTGATCCCTACCACCGATAAATCCCTATGGGTAACTAGCTACATTGTCGTTCGTACCTTCATCACTAGTTGCTCTTGTTATTACAAGATAACCAAAAATTCTGTCTTTTGTTCTGAGAATACTTTGTGCCTACTGCCTTGCACTTCTTTGCCACATGAATACACCTACGGATAGTTACTCGCGCTTCCCGAGTATCTGTTCATCCATAGCTGTTCATTTGTTTCACAAAATTATTTGGAATACTATTCGATCTTCCTAAAATCCTCAGTAACCTATTGCTCTTATTGATCCTTATCTGCTTGCATTATGGTTACTTCCATATGTCTAGCAATACTCATTTAGCACCCTTTGTCATCGTAATTTTGAGCATTTGATTCGATATGTTTGTGAATACTCGTGATCATCAGTCCTAATTAGAGTTCTTCCCCTGGTTCGGACATCACTCCGGACCAGAGCTGGTGTTTGACAAATCAAACCTTGATTGATTGTCGATCAATGTCTATTCTACTTAATTGTCTTTGATCAGAGCCTCTTCTTCTGATCCCCTGTTTTGGAAATCATAATTCCCTTTGCATTCGAGCTTTGAATTAGTCAGTTGTTCTATAATTTGATATCCTTGCATTCTTTCTTCTTCTGGTTGAGTACCGATGCTCACATCAGATCCCTTGAGAACCATCAGATCCTTTGTTGGGTTTTATCCAACAATGTCCTTCATATTCAGTAACCTTGTGAGCCTTTCCTCAGATACATAGTACCTTTGGTAAATTGCATCCCCGCTCTTGTCAACCATACTCTGCTTCTGGGCTTGAGTTATTCACTCGTGAAGTTTGTGGCATATGTCTCTAAGATGCCTCTGTGGGTTGAATCTATGTCTTTCCTAAATCTGTGTGGACCCGGAAACTTCTACGGGTCATGCTCTAATAGTGTTATGCTAGATAAAATCTGAACACTACGGCTTCGTCGAAAATGAGAAGTGAATGAAAGGTTATGCATTGGAGAAGTGGGAGTCGACCTTGAACTTTGTGTTAATGCCCATGGACATGATGTAGATCCTTTCGTGGAAGCTTCTTGTAATAATAAATATTTCCTTGATATAATATCATCCGGTATCTATGAATTGGTCCTTTGTAACCGTGGTTGCGACCATATTGTTCTTCTTTCATCCCATTTCGTGGACAAGTTAAAGTGCTTGTCTTCTGCAGATCTTTTCACCTATCCAATCTCTACTTTGATCTACCTTCGAATATTACCCTATGGTATGTCGAGAATATCATGGAACTACATAACTTCTTATGAGTTCTTCATCAACTATTATTTCTCGCTCATTCCAATTTTCCACGGGTTCTGAGTTGTTAGAAACTCGAGAACACCGATAACTGATTCGAGTCTACACTTTCCTTTCCATTGTTTTATTTAACCTTTCTTGTAACCTAACATATCTGAGCAATAATAATTCTCTGCTTATGTAAACACCTCGGTGTACCAACTCTGTCAGTAAGACCTTGTTACTATTGTCGATGACATTCCGGTAGCCACTGATGGACGAGAACTTTGCCTATTGGTCCGCCTCGTCTTAATGAGCAGGAAAATGGTTCTCTTCGTCCCTTGCCCTTGGTACCAACATTGTTGCCATAATAACTGACAGGCTATCCTCTGACCTGCCTTGCTGTCATAACCGTGCAAATGTTAGCACCATTCCTGCTTTTGACCCACATGGTGGGCCCGTAACCCACAGGTACATCTAAACCTGACTCTCCTTGTTTTCAAAGTTATCCCTTGCGCTTGGCTTCTTATGTAATTCACGAGCCACCTTCCTTGTGATCTGTTTTGGTATCAGACGCAATACGTATTACCATTGCTTTGAACCCCTGTCACTCTCTGTTTTAGGGAACGAACGATTGTCTACCTGCTTGAAACTTCTTATTGCACCTTCTTGGTTTGGTCTCGATGTCTTTCTTAAATTTCAACTTGAGAGTTGCCATATGCCACGTTCAGTAAGATAGCCCCCAGGTACCTATCTTGTGTTGAGTTTCGTCCTTCTCGAGCTTTCCCCCTTATTCCACCCCTTAAATCTCGGGACGAGATTTCTTGTAGTGGAGGAGAATTGTGATGCCCGGATAATCAAGGTACAGTAAACCCTTGCTAATGGTGCCACGTCATCACATTACTGTTGCTAATCCTCACTTGATCCAAATCACTCTTCATATTCAAACTCAAAATTAAAGTCAAAATTCAAATTTGCCAAACATGAAAACTAAAATGTTCAAAGTGTGGCAAATAATCCCTGGGTATTTGTCATGTTGGAACCAACCCCTTTTGCGTTCCGGAAGTGCCCCTGGAAATTATTTAGTGGTCCAACATCATATTAAATGACCTTTTCAATTACTAAAATTGCTTGAACAACTCCTTTGGCCCTGAAACTTTTTAGGCAACAACACAATATTGTGCCTGAACTATTTGCTAACTTTCACACTCGACAATCATAATTTGATGCCTTGTTTCTATCCAAAACAACAGCTATCCTTTTAATATATAATAAAAGAATTAAAAACAAAAGAAGAGGAAAAGCCCCCCTCTCTACCTGGGCCTTAGCCGCTTGGCAGGCCCAGTCGGCCAGCCGGCCGGCCCACCTACCTGAACCGACCGACCCAACCACCCGGGTCGTCTCCCTCCTTCTCTGTTCGACCGACCGAGGGGAGGGGCTCCAGCTCGTCGCCGCCCGACCACCTTGCCGTCCCGCGCCGCTACAGGCCCCGGAGGGGATAAGGATGCCGACGTCGGGCCCCCTCGATCCCCTCTCCCACTTCCTCCTGCCTCCCCACTTGCCCACTCTCTCCCTCCTCTCGCTCGCTCCATCTTCCCCACAACGGCCCAGCACCATCGTCGCCATGTCCGCGTCGATTCCGCGGCCACCGCCTTCCGTTCGCCTCGCCGACGTGCTCGAACGCCTCCCCGACGTCGACTCCGTCGACTACACCGAACGGAACGAGCCGGGAAGCCGTTACACCGCCACACCTCGTCTTCTTCTTCCTCTGCTCCAACGCACTCCGTGACGGTTACGGCGCCAGCGAGCCTTCCCCGAGCTGCCTTTTGCACACCTACAGGCTCCCGGTGAGCCGTGCATCCCCCCATTTTCTCCTCTGCTCTCGTTGCCAATCGCCACGCGTAGCCGCCACCGGACGTCGCCACTGTCGACACACCCCTGTCATCGCCCGCACAGCTGGCCCGGCCCGCTCTTCCGTGCCCTTAGCCTCCCATCGCTGCTGCCGCCTGTAAATTGCCGCTGCACCGCCTCATCTGTCCCACCCTGCCGCCACTCGCTTCCCTGCTCCGTGTCACCGCTGCACGCCCAGCCGCACGGCCTCACGCCCGCAGCCGCCCCCCCACTCGCTCACCGCTCCTGCCTCGCCTCGTGCTCGCCCGCGGCTTGCTACCACCGCCCGTTGCTCCTGCTGCTGCCGCCGTCCATAGACCACCCCGTTGTCGTGTTCCCCCCGCTGCAACCTATAGGCCCGCGCGGCCCATGGCTGCCTGCTGCGGCATCGCCGCGTCCAGCACGCCCTCCGGTGCCACCACTGCTCGCTGCTGACTTGCTGCAGCTCCGATGCTGCTGCCGTGCGCTGGCCTCGCCTTTCCCCCGCAGCCTCACCCGCGCTCGCGCATCACCGCCCCCAGCGCCCGTTTCCCAGACGCTGTCCGCCCGCTGAACCGTAGCCGCTCGGGCGCCCGGCACTGCTTCGCGTAGCCCCACAGCCGCTGCTGCTGGAACCGCCGCTGGCCACCGCGCCTGCCTGCTCCTTCGCTCACGCTCGCCACCAGCCGCCGCCGTCGCAGCTTCCACGCACGGCCACGTCCTCCCCGTGCCAGCTCGCCGCCGGCCACCTCCCCTCAGCCCCACCGTTCTGTTTTGACCGGTGCCCGCGCGACCCCTGGCCGCCTCCACCCATGCCCGGCTTCCCCACCTGTTGCTCGGGCGGGTTGCGCCCACACCCGAGGGGTTCTGCCCCATTACGCCCGTGCCCATTTTGGCCTATGGGCCACTGCATAGTAGGGCCCTCCGGCCCTTTTAAAAAAATAAGAAAAATAATAATTAATTAATTAGTAATATAATTAATTAACTTAATTAACCTTGATTAGTTAACCTAATTATTGTTAGTCTCATTAAACTGTTAGATTAGCTATTGTGTCAATGACAGAGGGCCCCACCCCCTGTTGACCAGTCAAACGTTGACTGGTCAACCGGGACCCCCTGGCCCACCTATCAGCCTCTGGTACACTTCTGTGTATGCAGAGCTGGGTGCAACTAGCATTTAGTCTTTAATTTCGAATTAATATTAAATTCCACAATATTGTTGAAACTTTTGGAAATTCATATAAATTAAACCGTAACTTAGATGAAAATGTTTTGTACATGAAAGTTGCTCAGAACGACGAGACGAATCCGGATACGCCTTCTGTCCGTCTGCCTCACAACCCTAGCATAGAGAACATGCAACTTTCCCCCCTGTGTCATTTGTCCGAAATTGCCAATCTCCGAGGAAACATTCCCGGATGTTCTCCCCCTTTGTCGGTATCATGTAGCACCACGTTAGATCACGTCTAGCTCTACCTGTTGTTCTGTTATGCTCTATTTGCTTTATATCTATTGTTTCTTCCCCCTCTTCTTTCCGGTAGACCCTAATGTGGATGATGCCCCGGTTATCGACAATGTCGATGACACTTCTTTCTTTTCAGCAGAGCTTCCAGGCAAGCAACCCCCCCTTGAGCATTCTGATATCACCAATTTTCTTTCCCTCTCATGCTTGCATTAGAACTACTACTGCTTTTTGTATGATCCTACTCTGATGCATAGCTTGTTTTTGTTACCTTCTTTCATACCTTACCTGCTTATTCTAAATTGGTTAGTATAGGTTGGTTAGTGATCCATCAGTGACCCCCACCTTGTCATTGTCGCCCCTGCTTCATCATCGAAGACCCGATCAATGGGATCGAAGACCAGGCCCCGGCACCGCACATCACCTTCCCCTTTTGTTGCTCGACTCTCCAGAGTTACCATCGAGTGCCGAGGGTGGAACCTCATACATCACTCCTGATGAGATCTCTGTAGTGTAGCTATCCGGCCGGGTTTATCGAGGGTGATTTCCTCCTTTACCACTTCCGATACAGCTCTGTCATGCGACACCTAAAGTGTGAACCTCGAGGGTGGATCCTCTTACATTCACCTTGATGATTACATCGAGTGGAATTCACCGGGGTGATTCCTCTAGTTTTCCCCTTGGTGTTATACACACAGTTACTATGGTTACTATGACTTTACACTGAACCATGTTACTAAACATGGGTCGGCCCTGAGGGGTACCTGCGCGAGCTTAATAGCGAGTGATGTGGAGTCGGGTTGACCTAGAAGGTGCCCATGAGATACTAACAAGGCGTGGCCAGGCATTCTTAGCCCTTATCACAAGTACTAGAGAAAGGACAACGGGGTCACATCTTTCTTGAGTCTCTGCTCGTGACCGCACTGCCAACGCACTAACGGTTTGGATATTTGATCCGAGGGGCCTTTGGCCTGATAGCACTAACCATCACGTGGACATTGTATGGGCGTTCTGCATCGTATGCATCAGCCGAAGCTTATTAGAAGTCATCGACTGAGCGGCGCGCGCCGGGTTGGATTGATAAGCTCCTTCCTTTTTTAAGGAGGTAGCTAGGTCTGCTCACCGGCCGCCCACGCAACATGCAGGAGTTCCCGGGGCGATGGCCCAAGACCCTTGGGGGCATAGGATTAGCCCAGCATGTTAACCTCTCTATTAAGCCTAGGTCGGGTTATGACGTATTGTTTGGCCAAGGCCGGGCATGATCCAGGATAGTGTGTCCGGCCGGAGTGAATCAAGCGTGGTGGGTAAGTTGGTGCACCCCTGTAGGGAAGAAAACATCTATTGATAGCCTGTCCTACGGTAACGGACACTTAGAGTTGTATCCCGATCGATACAACTAGAACTGCATACTTGAGGTGATAACTGGATAGTATGGCTTTGGGATTTCTTTCCCGCAGGGAGTCGAGAAAGGATCTCTGGCCGAGGTTGATAAATCTACTACTTTACTTTATGCTACTCTTATCTCTTTTTATGCTGCAAGATGCTTGGAGCTGCTTGAAGATGCTAGTCTTCAATAGGATAGGCTTTCCCCTTTCTCTTCTGGCATTCTGCAGTTTAGCCCACAGATACAACCCATTCTTTTGATACAGATGCATACTTAGTTTAGATCTGATGTAAGTCTTGCGAGTACTTCGGATGAGTACTCACGGCTGTTTTGTTAATTCTTTTCCCCCATACCCGATTGTTACGACCAGGTGACGGATCCCAGGAACGAGACGACACCACTGATGACTACTTCTACCACGAGGGTGCCTACTACTACGTGATGGCCGCTGATGACCTGCAGTAGTTAGGAGGCTCCTAGGCAGGAGGCCTTGCCTTTTCGATCAATGTTGCTTTTGTGCTAGCCTTCTTAAGGCAAGACTTGTCTAACTTATGTCTGTTCTCAAATATTGCTGCTTCTGCTGACTCGTTTGTTTTCGAGATTATGTATTCCAACCCTCGAGGCCCTTGGCTTGTAATATAATGCTTGTATTATTTTAATTTGTGTCTAGAGTTGTGTTGTGATATCTTCCCGTGAGTCCCTGATTAGTGTACGGTCGAATTGGGGGCATCACACTTCACCACTTCCATTTCACCATCAATTAACCAAAGCAGGAGTAGGGTTTTACACCTTGCGGCGGCCCGAACCTGGGTTAATTGCTTATGTGCTCTCTGCTGTGCTGCCATGTGATGGTCTACTCTTTGTGCAACGCAACGTCCCCCTACTGAACCAGCAAGGGGCCTCCTGGTCCCATAGGTGGCCGCGGATATCCTACGATAGTGCGTGTGCGCGTGAGAGAGAGGGGGCACGTATCAATGCAATGCATGTGTCCGTAAATCATATCTGATAAACATTCGCCACAAGCCGTTTCCTGACAAGTGCCGTAAGAACCGTTAGATAGGCAGCCGACAATGTCAGCTTTGCCATAATATTCAAAAAAATGTCAGTTTTGCCATGTTATTTAACAGAACAGCCACTCCTCTAACACACAAATCTTCCACGTGATTGTTACAAACTGCCGTATGCTACTCCCTCCGTTCCAAAATGTAGTGCATATAGCTTTATTGGAAATTCAAACCTTGGAACTTGTATCGAGTTTTTGTGTACCTAATATATATCATTTCATTCATCTTTCAGAGGTAATTATAAAGATGGGGGAGGAGTGTACAAAGAAATACTGTCGTATCACGTGCATCAATTTCAACCATCCTTTGGTGTGCAGGAATATCATAGAACCTTATATGATATGATTTTGATAGGAATTTTTCCTTTAAAGCCAATTGGTTCATAGGAATAGATTCATATACTCCACATTTCAATGGAAAATAAACATGATATCATTTTTATAGCTTTAGAGCCACTTGGTTCATATGAATGGATTCCTATACACCCACAATTTCAAAGGAAAATAAACATTAGCATATATTCAATAGAAAAGTTCCTATGATATGAACCAAATGACATCTCTTTTCTAATACCTCATAGGAATTGAGATACATGTCATCCATAGATTCAATAGAAAAGTTCCTATGATGTGAAGCCAATGACATCTCTTTTCCAATCCCTACTCATAGGAAATGAGATACATCTTCTATTCCTAAATAGCAAGTACAACCCACTAGTAGCTTTTTTCCTGGACATGCAACTTCCATGTATACATCTTCTATTACCTACAATTTCCATGTATACATCTTCTATTCCTAAATAGCAAGTACAACCCACTAGTAGTTTTTTTCCTGGACATGCAACTATGGCACAAGAACACGTCATGCATGCAAGTCATAAATCACATTGTTTTTGTATCTATGCATGCAAGCAACACATCATCAATTCGTGCATGTTACTCATAAGTTATTTCTTGCATTAGATTTTGTATTAAAAATGTATGTGTTGGTCACGTGCACACATATGTACTTCACATTCACATTTTTGTTAGAAATATCATTCTTTTAACTACAATTATTTTTTCTCTTTGTATTACATTTTCATTTTAAGCATACATTCACTTCCCATTAGCTATAGATGTTTTTGGAGTAACATGCATTATTTTGAGTAGAAAATTTCACGCCGCCGTGGTTATATAAAAATGCGGGGCCCATGCATCATTCCCTTTTGGTCAAACCTACGTCCACAATTTGTTGTACATATATCTCCACTGGTCCCCGAACTTGAAATGCTGCCTCATTCACGTAAAAACAAGAGGCCCACACATATTAATGCGTCGACTCGAACTCAATCCCTCTCCCGTTTACTATGCCATGGCCTCGCACACCGTAGTACTCCTACAAACTCTACCGCCGCACGCATCATCAGTTTTCTTCAAGAGGACGAGGGAGAAGAAGATTTTTTAGTGGAGGCGCTTTCAAAAAAAGGATTTGTAGTGGAGGCTCCTACCCTAGGGTGCCCTAGGTAGCTACTGCACACATCATTAGTTTTTCTTTTCTTTATGCTCTTGCACCCTCGAGTGAAATGGTGGTTGCTTCATTCATCCAGCTTAATGCAGGAAAGGTGGGACTTCGTGATTTGGCCCCTCATCGCTCATTTACTACTCTACTACGGCTCTACGACCGGGGTGCCTCCAAGTCCAACCGCTGCTCTGAACTGTAATTTGTTGAATCGCACATGGAACAAGACGGTGGATGAGCCACATGTCAGCCAAAGCGGTCCTGTTAAGCGTGTTGCCATTTCGTGTGCGGACTGACCCTGATTGAGTTGCTATGCCAACGCGACAGGAGCAGCCTACCACTTGGTTTTGCTTCTGGTGAATCCCGGCTATATAGATCTAAAAATATACTAATCCCTTCGTCTCGGTTTATAGGGTATGCATGTATGTAACATCCCAAATTTTCAATTTGGAATGTTATACATTAGATCATCATCGCATATCATGTTTTATTGCTTTCCGTTCCGTAATCCTCGAAATCCTAAGCAACTCAAGGACCCTCGGAGAGAGTTGGGGATTTCCCGGATTTCATATTTGATTCTTTTATCAAATTTTGAAACAAGGATTTTGGTTTTAATTATTTTTCTCTCCGAAAATATTTCCTATTAAAATACAAGAGAGGAGATAATATGACTTCTCCAAAATAAATGAAATATTGGAGGAAAAATACTACAATCAAATATTTGTTCCATTTGGATTTTATTGCAATTTTGTTTGCATTAGAAAAATTGAACGTTTTCAAAATTGTATTTTATGGCCAAGAAAATGTTCATCTCGTTCTAAATATTTTATTTAGACGGTGACAATTTATTTTGGCATTTTTAGTTTTTTTTATTTATTTTTCTAGGATTTTATTTCGGTCGGCGAAATTATTTAAAAAAAAAGTTCTCGCGCCCGACTGGGCCTAAGGCCCAGTCGAGCCAGGCCGCCGCCGCGCGCGTGCCGCCGCCGACTCGGACAAGGAGTCCAAGCCGGACTCCGCCACTGCCACCGCCGCCTTGACCCCACCTCCAAGCCGCCCCGCCCCGCCCATTATATACACCGCCACCCCGCCCCCAAACGCCACCGCAGCCGCCGCCGCCCGCGCTAGCCGCCGCCGCCGCCTGCCGCCGCTGCCGCAGCCCGCGCCGCTACCCCGCCACTGCCTCGCCTCGCCGGAGGTAGTCGCCGGACTCCGCCGCCGGTTTTTTTATAAAACCATTCGGGTTTTTTTAAACCCTAGATCCGTTTTTTTCCGGATTCGCCGGTTTTTCTTGGTTCTTCTAGTTAGCGGACGTTCGTCCGAACGTTCGTGTTAATGAACGGTTCTTCGCCCGTTAGATACAGCTAACGAACGCTCATTCGTTAGTCTGTTCATCAGTTTTCTTTTATCGAATTTAATCCGCGATTTTCTCTGATCGTGATTTCTGATCCGATCTTAGTTTCTGTTTATCTTTTCGCTCGTTAGTTGGAATCAGGCGATTCAAGCGCCTAGAGTTTCATCTCGAAACCCTCTTTTCGTTTAGCCAACTCAAACAAGTTTTCTCTACTATAAAATTTGACCTAGTTTCAGATTAGTAAATGAAGTTTTTTTTCTTTCGCCATTTGAGTTTCGTTGCTCCGTTTGATTTGATTCTTTTCGTGAACCATAGTTCTTAATTTGAACTTTCTGGTCAACCTCTTTTATTTGAGTTTTGCTTGTGCATCGTTGCTTGTTACTTATGTATGCTATTGTTTGCTTGATATAGAACACCCGGAGTGCGAAGCGTGCTACTACGAGTCCCTAGGTTTCGCAGATCGTCAGCAAGGCAAGTAACACTTTGATCATACCCCTTTATCACCCAGTTTTTATGCATTAGTTCCAATCCTCAAACATTGCATGATTAGGACGTCATTAACTTGTGGGTTGGGAAGTACTTGATGAGGTAGAACCTATTGCCCTGTTACACTCAAACCCTTGGGAGTTACTCTACGTGTTGCTTGTATTACTATGCTATGCTATGCTCGTAGACGTGGTTTGGGTTTGAGTGAAATCCATGACAGATGTGAGATTGTTAAATTAACGGTTCAACTTAAGGTGGCAACTTAATCAAACAACTGGGTGGGTTGAGGCACCTGGAGTACCCAGTGTTTCCTGTATTTTTTGGAAATCCCGGAGTACCCGTGTGATCTTCCTATGGACCGCCACCCAGGCTCAAAGGGAACTGAGATGATTCATGCTAGAAACTTCCGTGTGCAGCCACAAGCTATTGTGGGCTCTAGCATAGTTGAGTAAGTTACGTGAAGCTCTTGAATAGGCAGATCAGCACGTAGTGGGATGTAGGTTTGGTATGGTCTGTCCGAAGTAGAGAGTTAATGCTACTGAAAGACTGTGTCTTGGTCATCCGTTTCTCAAACACCCTGTAGTGCGAGAAATCCAACGGAGGAGATCGAGTCTTGTGGGGAAAAGTGCGCAAACCTCTACAGAGTGTACATTCTAATCATGGTTAGCCGTGTCCCCGGTTATGGACAATTCTTGAGTATCTAGTACTTGGGTTATCACATGTGTCTCATCATGTTTAATTAATATTGTTGGGTTGTTAATCACATTAATTGGGATTGAGTTGGAGGAACCTTCTCAATGATGTTTCAACTACCATGATAGTAAAATTTAAATCTATTCCTTTGTTGTAGGGAAAAATTGGCTTTTCACAAAACTGTAACCATAGAGCTTTCCACCAGCCAAATATGCATGTAGTGATGGCATTATTTTGTTCTTGCTCTACTGTGTTACTTTGCCAGCATATTCCATGTGCTGACCCGTTTCGGGCTGCAACGTATTATGTTGCAGACTTTTCAGACGAGGAGTAAGGTTCGTTAGGTCGTTGTCGTGCAGCTTAGTTATGCCGTTGGAGTTGATGGACTCACTTTATCTTCCAAGCCTTCCGCTGTTATCGTATTAGATGGCCTTAAGCCATATTATTGTAATAAGTTCTCTCTTAAGACATTCGATGTAATAAGTGTGTGATTGCTACACTGTTATAAATCCTTCGAGTACTGTGTGTGTCAGCATTACCGATCCAGGGATGACACTGAAGCACACAGAATTGACCATCTGAGGTCGGGTCGCTACAAGATGGTATCAGAGCACACGCTGAGTGTAGGACACGACCACTAAGATAAACCCTAGGTCTCACCTCTCTTCTCATTTCTGACTCCTCTCCATTTTCTACTCTTTAGGGATGACGGAGATGAAGAACAAGTTTGCACAACCGGATGAAGACACACCTTTTGGACGTCACTTGAAGGAAGTCACTAGGTACTTGAACATTGGAATACCAAGCTTCACCGGGACGTACCACGCCACTGTACCTAAATAGGAGCGCTGGATGATTCAAGTACAAGTTCCAGGAAGGACGTTCTCGCCAACTTCTAAACCCATAGAGTTTTCTTTCGAAGCACCCACCTGGAGTCTAGGCAAGAGCATGGCAGCCCACATTACCATTGGACGCATTGGAGAAGTTTACAACAAGGAGCTTAAGGACAATATTTACCAAATATGTGGGTGCCGAAACAAGCAATGGGAAGTAATCAGCACCAGGAAGGATAGATCCATTGCAGCCTTCATTGAGGAGTTAAACCAGCACATTCGACGCCAGGAGAACCAGATGTGCGCGGACATGATGGACTTGAAGAAGCCAAAGACTAGGATCATCGAACTGGAGGAAGAACTCAAGTTTACATGCGATGGATATGAGGAGGAAATCAAGACACTACTAGAGAAGAATGACGACCTAGTCAAGAAGATCAGAGTATTCATGGGAGGACCAGCACCGGGAGACGAAGACGAAGATCCCACTTGCCCGAACAACTACATCATCATCGACGACACCGATTCCAATCCTAGTGATGATGACTATGAAGACGAAGCTGGAGCAGACATCATGGAGTCTTCCACCGATCAAATTTCTAGATGACTAACATATATCACTAGTATTCCCCCATGTATTTAGTAGTAGTTGAACACTTGTGCGATAGTTCTAGATCGTTTGTATGCCCTTGCTTGATTGATTGAGTGAAATGATTGTGTTTGTCCGATGTGCATATGGGTAGTGTTTTCTCATCAGACCTCTTTTCTATTCTAAATCTCTTCCATCTAAACCCCTCAGATGCCTCCGAGATGTGACACCGGTTTTGCCTTCCCACCGGAGCTCACCCAGTTGATCCAACAGCAGAATACATTGATGCAATTGCTAGTTCAGAATCAGCGCAACAACAACAACAACCACCACCCGCCGCCCGTGGACAACCTAGCCCGTTTTCTAAGGTTACAGCCGCCGGTGTTTTCCAGTAGCATCGAGCCCATAGTTGCGGACGATTGGCTACGCCGTATTGGAAGGGAGCTTACCACCGCAGGTTGCACAGATTCTGAGAGAGTGCGCTTTGCCGCACATCAAATTGGATGGACCAGCAGCCTCATGGTGGGAGAATTACACAGCCACTTTTGCTATAGCCAATATCACTTGGGACCAGTTTCAACAAGCTTTCCATACAGCCCATGTCTCCATTGGAGCTATGCAAATGAAGAAGCGGGAGTTCCGCAACCTACGCCAGGGGAACCGTACTGTGGCTCAGTACGTGGATGAGTTTAGCAAGTTATCTTGCTACGCCCCTGATGATGTGGCCACAGATGCAGCGAAACAGGAGAAGTTCATGGAAGGGCCGAATGATGAGATGAGTGTGCAGTTGATGGTAGAAACCTTCAACAACTACCAGGAGTTGGTAGATAAGGCTCTTATGATTGAAGGGAAGCAACAGCAGATTGAGAGCCGCAAGAGGAAGTATGGACAAGGGGAGTATAACTCAGGAGCTCAACAGAAACCTCGCCTAACACCGAACTCGGGAGGACTTGTTCATAACCATGGAGGTCACAACCACACTGGAGGAGGATCGCATAACCACAATGGTTCTAAGAATGGGAATGGGATCGGAACCAACAATAATCATAACTGCCCCAACCCAGCCACACCCGCCAAAAGGGACTTAAGTCATGTTACGTGTTTCAAGTGCGGGAAGACTGGACACTACGCCATGGAGTGCCCTGAAGGAAAGAATGGAAATGGAAATGGGAGCGCTGGGAAGAAGCCAAATCCATTCAACAAAGGACAAGCAAACCACGTTAACATGGAGGAGGTTGAAGAGCAGCCGGATGCGGTAATAGGTAAGTTTTTGGTTAAGTCATTTACTGCTCTTGTTCTTTTCGATACTGGTGCATCACATTCATACATATCAAGGGGATTCGTGGATAAGTTTAAACTACCAACCCAAACCCTTAGGACCCCTCTTTTAGTAAGTTCACCCGGAGCAGAGTATATGGCCAGCCGATGGTGTGACCAGATACCCTTAACCATTGGTACACATGTTTTTCCGTCCGACCTAATTATCTTGGAGTCATAAGGACTGGATGTGATATTGGGTATGGACAGGATGTCAAAGTTTGGAGGAAGCATTGACTGTGCTAGTAAGTCGATTTATCTCACCACCCCGGAAGGAAAAAGGATTAATTATGTATCTAGGCATGTGCCTAGGAGGAGTCAAGTGAATGCCCTTACGGGAGTTGTTCAGGAGGAAGTGCCTATAGTGAAGGATTACCCAGATGTTTTTCCAGAGGAGTTACCAGGCATGCCACCGGATAGAGACATTGAGTTTTTGATAGAGCTGTTGCCAGGTACAAGACCAATATCCAAGAGACCCTATCGGATGCCCGCAAATGATCTGGAAGAAATTAAGAAACAGATCAAGGAATTATTGGAGAAAGGATACATCCGAAGAAGTTCATCACCTTGGGGAGCCCCAGTACTATTGGTTGAGAAGAAGGATAAATCCCTCAGGATGGTTGTTGATTATCGAGCATTAAATGATGTGACGATTAAGAACAAGTACCCACTGCCGATGATCAACGATCTGTTTGGTCAGTTGCAAGGAGCTAAAGTGTTTTCGAAGATCGATTTGCGACCGGGGTATCATCAGTTGAAGATATGAGAGAAGGATATACCAAAGACAACATTCACAACACGATATGGATTATACGAGTACACGGTCATGTCATTTGGACTGACTAACGCCCTTGTCTATTTCATGAGCATGATGAACAAGGTGTTCATGGAGTATTTGGACAAGTTTGTTGTGGTGTTTATTGATGATATTATGGTATACTCGAAGAACGAGGAGGAGCACAAGGAGCATTTGTGCTTAGTTCTCGAGAAACTCAGGGAACACCAGTTGTATGCTAAGTTTAGCAAATGCGAATTTTGGTTGAAGGAAATCGGGTTCCATGGACATGTTATATCGGGAGAAGGTATAGCAGTAGACCCCAGCAAAATTCAGTCAGTCACTGAATGGTTGGCACCCATTTCAGTTAGCGAGATCCGCAGTTTTCTTGGACTCGCAGGATACTACCAGAGATTCATCAAGAATTTTTCCAAGATTGCAAAGCCAATGACTGAACTGTAGAAGAAGGATACTAAGTTTAAATGGACAGAAGATTGCGAGGCAAGTTTCCAGGAATTGAAGAAACGTTTGACTACAGCGCCAGTGCTAACACTGCCAGATATACATAAGGAGTTCCAAGTGTACTGTGATGCCTCACGCTTAGGACTTGGATGTGTGCTTATGCAGGACGGGAGAGTTGTTTCGTATGCCTCACGACAACTAAAACCTCATGAGTTGAACTATGCCACGCATGATTTGGAGTTAGCAGCCGTAGTGCATTCATTGAAGACCTGGAGACATTACCTTATTGGAAACCGTTGTGTTGTGTACACGGACCATAAGAGTTTGAAGTACATTTTCACCCAGAAGGAACTGAACCTTCGACAGAGGAGATGGTTGGAGCTTATAAAGGATTATGACATGAAACTACACTATCATCCAGGAAAGGCCAATGTCGTAGTAGATGCTTTGAGTCGGAAGAGTTATGCGAATATCCTTGAAAGTAAGGGATTGCCGAAGGAATTAGCAGAGGACATCATGGAACTTCGATTAGAGATTCTACCTAGAAGGTTCATTGCCACAATGGATGTTCAGTCGACATTGCTGGACAAGATTCGGGAAGCTCGGAAAGATGATAAAGAGATTGCCGAGATAAAGGAGAAGATGGGAAAAGGAAAGGCCAAAGGATTTCGTGAAGATGAGCACGATACCCTATGGTTTGAGGACCGAGTTTATGTGCCCAACAACCAGGAGATCAGGAAGTTAATACTTCAAGAGGCCCATGACTCACCATACTCGATACACCCCGGAAACACCAAGATGTATCTGGATTTGAAGGAACGTTTCTGGTGGACCGGTATGAAGAAGGATATTGCCGAGTATGTAGCCATATGCGATGTATGTCAGAGAGTTAAGGCAGAGCATCAGAAGCCAGCAGGACTGTTATAGCCTCTGCCGACACCCGAATGGAAGTGGGATAAACTAGGCATGGACTTTATCACCGGATTGCCCAGGACCAAAGCAGGATACGATTCCATATGGGTAGTAGTTGATCGCTTGACCAAAGTAGCTCACTTCATCCCAGTGAAAAACACCTATACGAGTGCAAAGCTGGCCAAGATATATATGTCCAGGATAGTTTGTCTGCATGGAGTTCCGAGGACCATTGTATCAGATCGAGGAACACAGTTTACCTCAAAGTTTTGGCACCAGTTGCACCAGACCCTGGGAACGAGGTTGGAGTTTAGTACAGCATTTCACCCGCAGACGGATGGACAACCAGAGAGAGTCAACCAAATTTTGGAGGAAATGTTGAGAGCCTGTGCATTAGATTATGGACCTAGTTGGGATGACAATTTCCCATACGCAGAGTTTTCCTACAACAATAGCTATCAAGCCAGTTTAAATATGGCACCGTTTGAAGCCCTTTATGGACGAAGGTGCAGAACACTGTTGATGTGGGACGAGGTAGGAGACCAACAGTTGTTTGGACCATACTTGATCAAGGAGTCTGACGAGAAGGTTAAATTGATTCGAGACAGACTGAAGATTGCTCAGTCCAGGCAGAAGAGTTATGCTGACTCAAAACGCAAGGAGGTAACCTATGAAATTGGAGACCGAGCATATCTGCGAGTATCACCCTTGCGAGGAATGAAACGTTTTGGAGTTAAGGGAAAGTTAGCCCCGAGATTTGTAGGACCGTATCGTATTTTGGAACGGATGGGAGAAGTTGCCTACAAGTTGGAGTTACCCGAGGGACTGTCAGGAGTTCATGACGCGTTTCACGTTTCACAGCTGAAGAAGTGTCATGCTGAGATGGCAGATATACCGCTCAGAGATACAGTACCCCTGGAGGCGATTCAGTTGGACAGTGAGTTGACTTATCAGGAGAAACCAGTTAAGATTCTTGAGTTTGCCAGCAGAATCATCCGAAGTAAGGTTATCAAGTTTTGTAAAGTTCAGTGGAGCCACCATACCGAGGACGAACCCACCTGGGAACGAGAGGATGATCTCCGCAAAGACCACCCGCACCTATTTTCTAGCCAGCCCGAATCTCGAGGGCGAGATTCATCTTAAGGGGTGTAGGTTTGTAACATCCCAAATTTTCAATTTGGAATGTCATACATTAGATCATCATTGCATATCATGTTTTATTGCTTTCCATTCCGTAATCCTCGAAATCCTAAGCAACTCAAGGACCCTCGAAGAGAGTTGGGGATTTCCTGGTTTTCATATTTGATTCTTTTATCAAATTTTGAAACGAGGATTTTGGTTTTAATTATTTTTCTCTCCAAAAATATTTCCTATTAAAAATATTTCCTATTAAAGAGAGGAGATAATATGACTTCTCCAAAATAAATGAAATATTGGAGGAAAAATACTAAAATCAAATATTTGTTCCATTTGGATTTTATTGCAATTTTGTTTGCATTAGAAAAATTGCACGTTCTCAAAATTGCATTTTAGGGCCAAGAAAATGTTCATCTCGTTCTAAATATTTTATTTAGACGGTGAAAATTTATTTTGGCATTTTTAGTTTTTTTATTTATTTTTCTAGGATTTTATTTCGGTCGGAGAAATTATTTAAAAAAAATAAAAAATTCCCGCGCCCGACTGGGCCTAAGGCCCAGCCGAGCCAGGCCGCCGCCGCCGCCGGCTCGGACAAGGAGTCCGAGCCGGACTCCGCCACCGCCGCCGCCGCCTTGACCCCTCCTCCAAGCCGCCCCGCCCCGCCCTTTATATATGCCGCCACCCCGCCCCCAAACGCCACCATAGCCGCCGCCGCCCGCGCTAGCCACCGCCGCCGCCACCCGCGCTAGCCGCCGCCGCCGCATGCCGCCGAGCGCCGCTGCCCCGCCGCTGCCTCGCCTTGTCGGAGGTAGTCGCCGGACTCCGCCGCCGGTTTTTTTATAAAACCATTCGGGTTTTTTTAAACCCTAGATCCATTTTTTTTTGATTCACCGGTTTTTCTCGGTTCTTCTAGTTAGCGGACGTTCATCCAGACGTTCGTGTTAACGAACGGTTCTTCGCCCGTTAGATACAGCTAACGAACGCTCGTTCATTAGTCTGTTCGTCAGTTTTCTTTTATCGGATTTAATCCGCGATTTTCTCTAATCGCGATTTCTGATCCGATCTTAGTTTCTGTTTATCTTTTCGCTCGTTAGTCGGAATCAGGCGATTCAAGCGCCTAGAGTTTCATCTCGAAACCCTCTTTCCAATTAACCAACTCAAACAAGTTTTATCTACTGTAAAATTTGACCTAGTTTCAGATTAGTAAATGAAGTTTTTTTTCTTTCGCCGTTTGAGTTTCGTTGCTCCGTTTGATTTGATTCTTTTCGTGAACCAGAGTTCTTAATTTGAACTTTCTGGTCAACCTCTTTTATTTGAGTTTTGCTTGTGCATCGTTGCTTGTTACTTATGTATGCTATTGTTTGCTTGCGGCAGAACACCCGGAGTGCGAAGCGTGCTACTACGAGTCCCTAGGTTTCGCAGATCATCATTAAGGCAAGTAACACTTTGATCATACCCCTTTATCACCCAGTTTTTATGCATTAGTTCCAATCCTCAAACATTGCATGATTAGGACGTCATTAACTTGTGGGTTTGGAAGTACTTGATGAGGTAGAACCTATTGCCCTATTACACTCAAACCCTTGGGAGTTACTCTACGTGTTGCTTATATTACTATGCTATGCTCGTAGACGTGGTTTGGGTTTGAGTGAAATCCATGACAGATGTGAGATTGTTAAATTAATGGTTCAACTTAAGGTGGCAACTTAATCAAACAACTGGGTGGATTGAGGCACCTGGAGTACCTAGTGTTGCCTGTATTTTTTGGAAATCCCGGAGTACCCGTGTGATCTTCCGATGGACCGCCACCCAGGCTCAAAGGGAACTGAGATGATTCTTGCTAGAAACTTCCGTGTGCAGCCACAAGCTATTATGGGCTATAGCATAATTGAGTAAGTTACGTGAAGCTCTTGAAGAGGCAGATCAGCAGGTAGTGGGATGTAGGTTTGGTATGGTCTATCCGGAGTAGAGAGTTAATGTTTCTGAAAGACTGTGTCTTGGTCATCCGTTTCTCAAACACCATGTAGTGCGAGAAATCCAACGGAGGAGATCGAGTCTTGTGGGGAAAAGTGCGTAAACCTCTGCAGAGTGTACAATCTAATCATGGTTAACCGTGTCCCCGGTTATGGACAATTCTTGCGTATCTAGTACTTGGGTTATCACATGTATCTCATCATGTTTAATTAATATTGTTGGGTTGTTAATCACTTTAATTGGGATTGCGTTGGAGGAACCTTCTCAATGATGTTTCAACTACCATGATAGTAAAATTAAAATCTATTCCTTTGTTGTAGGGAAAAATTGGCTTTTCGCAAAAATGTAACCATAGAGCTTTCCAGTAGCCAAATATGCATGTAGTGATAGCATTATTTTGTTCTTGCTCTACTGTGTTACTTTGCCAGCATATTCCATGTGCTGACCCTTTTCGGGCTGCAACGTATTATGTTGCAGACTTTTTAGACGAGGAGTAAGGTTCGTTAGGTCGTTGCCGTGCAGCACAGTTATGCCGTTGGAGTTGATGGACTCACTTTATCTTCCAAGTCTTCCGCTGTTATCGTATTAGATGGCCTTAAGCCATATTATTGTAATAAGTTATCTCTTGAGACATTCGATGTAATAAGTGTGTGATTGCTACTCTGTTATAAATCCTTCGAGTACTGTGTGTGTCAGCATTACCGATCCAGGGATGACACTGAAGCATAGAGACTTGACCATCTGAGGTCGGGTCGCTACAATGTAGTTCTAGGTCATCCATCTGACATACTAAATATGAGTTACTATGTCACAAAAAGTATATCATTGGATACTTAAGCGGATGTAGTTTCTAAACATATATTGTTCATCACATATATAGCTAGTTAAATTCTCAACCTAGAACGACATGCATGCCGTGTAAACCGATATGGAGGAAGTAGTAAAAATGAGGTGATTATACCGAGAGGTGGGCGGGGGAGCATGGCCTATCATGCGGTCCCACGTGTCATGATGTACCGAGGTGATGCGCGTCCCTCTAGAGGCAGAACAACGGTAGAAGCAATACATGGTTTTCTTGAACGAGATGGTGGTGAAGAAGATTTAGCGAAGTGTGAAATAGTGGTTGCTTCATCTATCTCGGAAGGTGCGGCATTGTGATTTGACGTATCATTGCTCATTACTACTACTTGGCGCTGCAAATAGGGTGTGTCCCCCTGCTGTTCTGCACTGTTATTCGGTGCATGACACATCGAGCCGGTTGCTATATGTCCCACATGTCGGCGAGAGGAAGTACATAATTCATGAAAGCGAGCGTTGACGGAGGATTACAAGATACGGCTTGGTTTTTGCTGCTTCACGCGATCCATCGATAAAAACCCGGACTAAAAAAGGCGAGGGCAGTTCTTTTCCCGCGCGGCAGGCAGGGGAGTTTGACATAGTCCATTCGAGGCAACGAGGCAGGAAGGGAAACGAGAAAATAAAGGTTGAGCGACTTAGTTTTGGGAAAATCTAATTTTATGGAGGACGTACACATTATGGAGGTAGTACTACTTACTACTCCCTCCTTTCCGGTTTATAGGGCTGATCTAAAAAATCATTTTTCCATTTTATAAGTCTCAATTCTACTAGTAGTACCATTACATATTTGGATTTTGAGGTGCATTAAATCACCCGATGCAAGCAGTATCAAGAGAAAATTCACCAATGCATGTAGAAGTTCATTGAAATTTTGTGGTCACGCATGCATGCATTGTAATTAATGCATCGGTAAACATAACTTCTTGAGAAAAATGAGCATACTAATTATTTGTGCAAACTATGAAATTAATTCCACCACTCACCCTCTACCTTGGTTGGAGAGATTTTGAAATTGAGCCATAAATCCGAAAGGAGGGAGTAGTAACATAGCCTAGGGTAGCTTGCTGCACCACGGACTCCAAGGAAATAGTTGTAGTACTACTCCTATGTACCACTGTACTACTCCTACTACAAAAGGACATACATTGCAAACAATATGATAATCCCTCTAACCAAGGTAGGGACGAGGAGTAAACGGAGGGAGTAGTAAAAGATTATCCTGGTCCGACGAGCCACCACGACTCTGTGAGCTACCGCGCCCGTGGGCAGGGGAGACGGTGTACTAAACAAGCTTCTCCTTGTTCTGCAAGTTGACAGGACGCATCAAAAGTAATACGTACAGAGCATCTCCAGTGTATAGAACCTTGCCGCTAAGGTAGGCCCCACATGATTTGCCTCTTATCAAATGAAAATATTGAGCATGTGAGATAGTGAATAGAGGAAGTACACTACTGCAGGATGCTGCTAATGCGACACTACGATCAGTGACCCTTCAATGAAACTGTGTGTGATGCAATAATCACAAACAGTGGTGTAAAAAACCGTCAAAAGGTGCAAAACGTTTGCGATGGAGGATGCATCAAACACGGTTCAGATATTAGTTGCGTGTGCGATGCAGGGCATAAGGTTTAGTTCAATTAACTGTTTGTGATGAGAAGGAACAAAAGAAACGAGTAGCCAGATGGAAGTGTGTGCAATATACAGCATACGGTTCACTCGGATGAACTATTTGTGATGAGGCAACACAAAAGAAACGGTCAGCCAGATGATGGTGTGTGCGATATATGACATGCGATTCACTCAGATGAACTGTTTGTGTTGAGACAAGAGAACATAAACGGTTCAATATAACAAGATGTGTGTGATACGCGGCAAACAGTTCTGTAATCAGAAATGTGTGCGAAGACCGATAATAGCACAAACGGTTGCTGCTAATAAGACGTGTGTGTTGTGTGATGGGATTGCATACAGAACAACAACATATATATACACACTTATAAGGAAATGGTTCCATAACCAAATTAAACATCCACTTACATAGGTGGCTACTACAACCATGGCATTTGCACACACCATAGTAGACAATTACGTGCATAATTACATAGGTGGTTACTACTCACATGACATTTCCATACATAAATTAAACTATATATTACATGCATGATTAACTAGAATATTGGATCATCTGATCATCATCTACTTCTTTTGATGCTTGCTCTGCTTGTGGCTCGATCCGGGCTCGTCGATTTGTGTAACAAGGCACTTCCTTATGTCAACGATCCGCCTGTGCATCTTGTAGCATGTGTACACGCTCTTGGCCGTGAACCTGAGGTGAGGTTCATCTAGGCCCTGTGCCAGGATAGGGGACTTGTTCTCTGGGCATCATGCTTCATCTTTTCATAGTAGGGGTCGATGATGGCCGAGGCAAGTTCTACCAGGGAGTCCTTCTTCGTGCTGCCCCAGACCCTGTAGTGGTCACGGATTTCAACAAGGTTCTTGCAGGCCAAGCCCGTAACATGGAGCGCTTTTACATCATCGGTGGTTTCCACCATGGCGAACTTGTAGTCGGTGCTGTTGACAAACCTATTGAAACGGTCACAAGGCTCCCTGGCCATACAGTAGTAGTAGATGAGAACATGATGGCACACGCACAACTAGGCGACGGCAACCTTCTGATCTGTGCCCGGATGACCAGCGGTGTAATCAATGTTGTCGATGTAGTCGTCCACCACGGCCGTGTCGATGGTGTACACCACCGAGAGATCCGTCTTGCTCGCGTCGGTCTCCACTCTATGCTCGCCAAACTCCGTTGGAGTGCCGCTAGACATCCCCTCACTATGTGTCGTCGTGGGTGTACTTGTTGTGTTGTCGGGTGTGATCGAAAGGTTGAAGAGACTAAGGTTATAATGGCCGAGAGATTTAAAGGGGAAGCTGAATGGCCAGGAATATCGGCAGGCCCTGATGGCAGTTCTAATTTGCAGCGCGTAACTCCATCGTGCCGCATGTAACTGCATCGCGTGGCAACATGCACGGTGCAACCGCATGCATATGGGTCCCCCGACGTGATCGTGCGCACGCCCAACCACTGGCAGAGTGCGCGCGGAGGGACACGAGCAGAGCGCTCCGCGGCTGCCTCAACGGCGAGCAACCATATATATATATATGCATATAGCAGTTGAACACTCAAGAAAAAGCTGTCCACAAGCCGAGCGCGCTGCCGGACGCGAGTAGAGCCTACCGCGGCACCTAACGGCGAGCAAAGCTTGCCGAGGGACGCGAGTAGAGGCCGACACAGTGATACGTGGCAAATAAGACAAACTGTGCGAGCAATGTCGGAGACATCAAACACGAATCAGATTAGAGTTGCGTGTGCGATACGTGGCATAGAGTTGATCCATCCGAGCTGTTTGTGATGGAATAAGCTGTGTGTGTTGTGGGCAAACACTTGCTGGTATATAACCGTAAACTTAACCAAAAAAGTATTAATGCATGTTACAAAAATTGTATAACTGGATACTGTGTTCAAATACAAATCCAACGATATAATCTTTGGCACCATGCATTCGTATTTTATTAGTTAAATACTACATATAAATTAGGACTGGGGTATAGTAGGTAATTAAATTGCAAACTTTTTTTTGTATTAACCGTATGTGTGTGTGTCCTTACGTCCTCCTCTCGCACGCCTTGTCACCCCGCTGTCGCAGACGGCTTATAGCGCAAGCTTGCGCAGCGCATGGGGGCTTTCTTTCGGCCAAACGGTGGCACCAATGTATGGTTGGTGAGACCGTTCCCGCGCACGTTTCCCTCCCGACTCAGTGAAATCCCCCAAAATCCCAATTCTTACCGGCCAGCTATATAAATCCTCACGGCCGGCGAGTCCTGCGCCGCATTTTCCCCTCCCTCCCTGCAACTTATCTCGTCTGTTTCTCCCACTATCGGCAATGGCACCGGTCCGTCGTCGTTGCTCAGCCACTCCGCCATCATCAGAGGACAGCTCCAGCTGGTAGGCTACACCATGGCGGCAGCTCAGTCTCCGGGGTAGTGTAGTGCGCGTGGCATCCTTGTTGGGTGTGCGCGGAACACCCACCACACGCTCCGCTGCCGCTGCCCTTCAGCAGCTGTTGCCGGCCACCACTGCCGCCACACCACCGTCGAAAGCCAGGGCCATCACCCGGTCTGCCACCGCGGCCCGTAGGAGGGAGGTGGCAATCATGGCCGCCACCCCACTGCCTGCCTTCACTCGCTCCGCCACCGCGGCCCGAAGGTGGGATGTCGCCGTCGTGGCCGCCACCCCATCGTCGGCGGCCAGGGCCGCCAGCCCACCATCGACCGCCGGGATCATCACCCGCTCCGCCACCGCCACCTGAAGGAGGGAGGCGGACGTGGAGGCCCACACATGCGTCAGCGACCTTGCACGCTACATCGAGTTCCCGTGGTAGGAGGAGGAGCGCCTCGTCGAGAACTCAAAAACCCTTATTGCAGCCGTGGCCGCAGCACATACTGAAGCATAGGTGAGGAATTAGGAGATCTATGAGCAGTCTGGCCACTTTGAGAGGGATCGTCTGGAGCGGCAGTGGGCATTCGAGCTGGCGAGCATCGCTGAATGTGCGGCAGCGGCAGGCACCGTATTGCATTTGTCCAGCTCGTCGGCATCCTCCTCCTCTGCCTCTTACTGAGCGCGCTCGACAGAGGAGAGGCTGCCTGAAGTAGCACAAAACCCCTCCATACTAGTAGTAGTATTTAGGGGCTATTTTGTTTAGTTCATCTGACTATGGATGTGTGGTGGAACTGTACAACGTACTTAAAATTAGCTAGTATATATAGTCGAACTAGCTATTTCAGTACGTGGTTGGCAACAATTGGGGAAAAGTTTGGTCGGTTCAGCTATCGACTTGAACTGTTTGTATAAATTAAGAACATCTGCTTAATGTATGAATGAAATATATGCTTAATTACTGAATTTTAGTTGCAAAAATTAGATAGTGCTAGTGATTTCTAGCTGCATATTTTGACAAATCGCAGTGTTACAAGGATTGACAAATGGCAATGTTACTAGATCAACAAATGTTAATATTTCCAGTTTGACAAATGGCAACATACCCAATATGACAGATGCAAATCTTACCAAATTGTTTGTACACGGTTGCACACGGGTCATCCAACAAAACCATTTGCGTTGAAGGGATGACCATAGCACTCACTTTTCATAAGGGTGTTCTATCTAAGACGTTTGCGATCAAGAGCTGCAGAAATCCTACTCGGGACATTTTCTCTTGGCATCCTAGGGAAGCTGTCGGTTTTCATACGAGTGTTCTAACTAAAATGTTTGCGATCAAGAGCTGCACAAATCCTGCTAGGCACATTTTCCCTTGGCTTATTAGGGAAGTTGTCAGTTTTGCATACGGGTGTTCCAACTAAAACGTTTGCAATGAGTGTTTTATATTGAAAAACTGTATTAAACTGCGGCTTGGGCGCCATTAATGTAGAGGATGCGAGCAAGGTGGGCGGCCACAGATGTCAAAGGGATCGCTTCCCGATGAGCCTACACGGCATACAGCTCGCATGCTTCCCAGTGAGCCTCCGCATTGGAGTATAGCTGGCACGCCTCCCGTTTAGTTAAGCACCCAAGCACCTGTCCGCACGGCACCTCCTAGCCGTTAAAAGAGTGAGGTGCGGTGTCACGTGAATGGTAAACAGAACACACACAATTTAAATTATACAAAATGTTTGAGATGTTATAGTGGCAGCTATTTGTTTCAAAATGCATTTGCTGACTGTTATTCGAGTGCACCTTCTCTCAAAATGAACACGACAAATACGACAACATGTATGGTGCCATTCCATTATAGCATCCAAGTTTCATGAATTTTAGACAAGTTTTGGATTTACTAGAATTTAAAAACAAAGTATCTCAATGTTTTCCCGGCAATCAACAGTGCCCTGGTGTTTGAAATTCATTCCCATTTCTTGCATGGGACCTAAGCATGCACCAAAGGACACATATTTGATTTTTCAACCAATTTATATGCGCTGGAGCATGTGCATGTAGTTCAAATTTGAATTATTCACATAAAATGCCTAGAAAACAAAGTTAATGTATAAAAATGTCCAAACGAACCATGAAAACTTCCAAAATTAAACACAACACTACTATTGTTCGATGTCGTCACTAGAAATTTTTTGAAACCAATAATAGGAAACGGATATCGTTTTGTCCCCAAAGGAGGCACGTTCCCTACCGAAACCATCATGCTTGTTGTGAGAAGCTTATACCCAAACCTACCCCAAATGGGACAAAAATTTTACCACGACATGTTGATCCGCTCCATGATAGCATGCCAAGTTTCATGAGTTTGAGATGAGTTTTGGATTTACTAGAATTTAAAAACTAAGTATTTCAATGTTTGTGGCCGAGTGACGGTGGCAGGGTGTTTGAAATTCATTCCCATTTCTTGCATGGGACCTAAGCATGCAACCAAGGACAGAGATTTGATTAATCAACCAATTTATATGCACTAGAGCATGTGCATGTAGTTCAAATTTGAATTATGCACATAAAATGCCTACAAAACCAAGTTAATGAATAAAAATGTCCGCACGAACCCTGAAAATTCTAAAATGAAAGACAACACTCCTATTGTTCTATGTTTACACTAGAAATTTTTTGAAAGCAATAAGAGGCAACGGATATCGTTTCGTCCCCAAAGGTGGCATGTTCCCTATTGACACTATCACACTTGTTGTGAGAACCTCTGGTTTGTGAGAAGCTTATACCCAAACCTGCCCCAAATGGCAATGCATGTACTCCCTCAATCCATATAGGGTATAAAATGCATTTTGGAGGCTTACTTTGACTACATGTTAGAGCAATAATATGACATCCAACTTACACAATTCTTACCATTAAATCCATATGTGGTCATTATACTGCTAACACATGCATGTGTTGCAATTAGTATGTAGATTCAATAGTAAACACTCACTATCTAGTATTACTAATTGTACTCTACACTGCTACTACTATGAGGCCATCCAACTGTGTCCCGGGCTCTCGGAACAAGACCGCAGATGCCAATTACTCATTCATATTTAAATTTCTTTTCACATAGTAAAATATCTCTACTCTTATAAAAAATCGAGTTGGTGATGATGGTGTGCCTGCCATCTTGTAATTTAGACCGTCCGATCTATATCTGACGGATAGAAAGCAAACTATGACAATTTTACAAAAGATATCCGCACCTCTCTGCGAATTTACAGATAAGGCCTTACCTCATTCATTCTTATCTCCCACAACATCATTGCTGAGATATTAAAAAAGGAAGTCTTTGGAACAATCTGGCATGGTGGTCGCTGCCTCCAGCCGGCGCTGTCCATCCCCATACCTCCGCCCAGTCCGACCACTAGTCACCACCATGCCTAGTCCTCCTCACCTTATCTCTCATCTTTCTAGAGATATCATTATTTCAATGAAATTCTCGAGATACCATTTTTCCGATAAAATTCTTGAGATATCATTAGTTTTTACACATGGGATTACTCCTACATGGGTCAATCACAATAGGTGTTTTGTAAAAAAAATGCATCTTGATGTTCTGTGCGATGCACGGGCCTCTTGCTAGTCCATGAAAACAACACATGGCAAAATTGCAAGGCGAATGAGGGATTTGAATGTGTTGGGAGAGGTGGGGCTGGTAGGGGCTGTTTGGATCTTGCCCGTGGTAGCCAAAATATTGGCGACCCTTTTGTCCACCCATGCCTTTGCCATTGATTAATGAGGAAGAGCTCGGGTGCTCATGCATCCTTGATACGTCATTTTGTATCATGCTTTTATATCAATATTTATTGCATTATGGGATATTATTACACATTATGTCACTATACTTATGCCTTTTCTCTCTTATTTTACAAGGTTTACATCAAGAGGGAGAATGCCGGCAGCTGGAATTCTGGGCTGGAAAAGGTGCAAATATTAGAGACCTATTCTGCACAACTCCAAAAGTCCTGAAACACCACGAAAGTCAGTTTTGGAATATATTAAAAATAATGGGCAAAGAAAGCGCCAGAGGGGAGCCAGCGACCATCCAGGAGGGTGCGGGGCACGCCCAAGCCCCTTTGGTGCGCCCCCTGCCTCGTGGGCACCTGGCATGCCCCGATGCCCATCTTTTGGTATAAGGTATCTTTTTGCCGGCAAAAAATAAGAAGGAAGCTGTTGGGACAAAGCGCCACCGTCTCAAGGTGGAACCTTGGTGGAACCAATATAGGGCTCCGGTGGAGCTGTTCTGCCGGGTAAACATCCCTCCCAGAGGGGGAAATCGTCACCATCGTCATCACCATCGATCCTCTCATCGAGAGGGGGCAATCTCCATCAACATCTTCACTAGCACCATCTCCTCTCGTACCCTAGTTCATCTCTTGTATCCGATCTTTGTCTGAAAACCTCAGATTGGTACCTGCGGCTTGCTAGTAGTGTTGATTACTCCTTGTAGTTGATGCTAGTTGGTTTATTCGGTGGAAGATTATATGTTCAGATCCTATATGCATATTAATACCCCTCTTATTGTGAACATGAATATGATTTGTGAGTGGTTACGTTTGTTCCCGATGACATGGGAGAAGTCTTGCTATAAGTAGTCATGTGAATTGGGTATTCATTCAATATTTTGATGAGATGTATCTTGTCTTGCCTCTAGTGGTGTTATGTGGACGTCGACTACATGACACTTCACCATTGTTTGGGCCTAGGGGAAGGCATTGGGAAGTAATAAGTAGATGATGGGTTGCTAGAGTGATAGAATCTTAAACCCTAGTTAATGTCTTGCTTCGTAAGGGGCTGATTTGGATCCATATGTTTCATGCTATGGTTAGGTGTACCTTAACTCTTCTTTCGTAGTTGCACATGCTTGTGAGAGGGGTTAATCATAAGTGGGATTCTTGTCCAAGTAAGGGTAGTACCCTAGCACCGGTCCACCCACATATCAAATTATCAAAGTAACGAATGTGAATCATATGAGCATGATGAAAACTAGCTTAGCGATAATTCCCATGTGTCCTCGGGAGCGCTTTCCTTTATATAAGAGTTGTCCCGGCTTGTCCTTTGCTACAAAAAGGATTGGGCCACCTTTCTGCACCTTGTTTACTTTTATTACTTGTTACGCGTTACGAATTACCTAATCACAAAACTATCTGCTACCGATAATTTCAGTGCTTGCAAAGAATACCTTACTGAGAACCACTTGTCATTTCCTTCTGCTCCTCATTGAGTTCAACACTCTTACTTTTCAAAAGGACTATGATAGATCCCCTATACTTGGGGGTCATCAACACTCTTTTCTGACACTGTTGCCGGGGAGTGAAGCACCTTTGGTAAGTGGAATTTGGTAAGGAAAAATTTATATAGTGTGCTGAAATTTACTATCACTTGTTATTATGGAAAACTATCATTTGAGGGGCTTGTTCTGGTATCTTCACCTCAACCAGTAGAGCAAAGAGTTTCTCCTCAACCTACTGAACCTACTGAAAATGTTTACTTTGAAATTCCTTCGGGTATGATAGAGAAACTGCTAGCTAATCCTTTTACAGGAGATGGAACATTACATCCCGATATGTACCTAATCTATGTGGATGAAATTTGTGGATTATTTAAGCTTGCAGGTATGCCCGAGGATGTTATCAATAAGAAGGTCTTCCCTTATCTTTGAAGGTAAAGGCATTGACATGGTTTAGGCTATGTGATGATATTGGAACATGGAACTACAACCGATTGAAATTGGAGTTTCATCAGAAGTTTTAGCCTATGCATCTGGTTCATCGTGATCGTAATTATATATATGAGTTTTGGACTCGCGGAGGAGAAAGTATCGCTCAATCTTGGGGGAGGCATAAGTCAATTTTATATTCATGCCCCAATCATGAGCTCTCAAGAGAATTTATTATTCAAAAAAATATGCTCGGCTTTCTCTCAATAATCGCTCCATGCTCGATACTTCTTGTACCGGTTCTTTTATGATGAAGACTATTGAATTCAGATGGGAGTTATTGGAAAGAATTAAACGCAACTCTGAAGATTGGGAAATCAACAAAGGTAATGAGTCAGGTATAACACCTAAGTTTGATTGTGTTAAATCTTTTATGGATACCGATGCTTTTCGTCAATTTAGCACTAAATATGGACTTGACTCTGAAATAGTAGCATCTTTCTGTGAATCATTTGCTACTCATATGATCTCCCTCAGGAGAAGTTGCTTAAATATCATCCTACCATTGAAGTAAAATTAGTTGAACCTATTAAAGTTGAAGAAAAGACTCTCACTTATAATGTTGATCCTATTATTCGTACCGCTTATATTGAGAAACCACCTTTTCCTATTAGAATAAAGGATCATGCTAAAGCTTCAACTGTGGTTCGTAAGAGTAATACTAGAACACCTACACCCTCTGAGAAAATTAAGGTTTAACCTAGCATTGCTATGGTTAAGGATCTCTTGGTTGATAATATTGATGGGCATGTTCTTTACTTCTGTGATGAAGCTGCTAGAATTGCTAGACCCGATACTAAAGATAAACATAGACCTGTTGTTGGCATGCCTGTTGTTTCTGTTAAAATAGGAGGTCACTGTTATCATGTGTTATGCGACATGGGTGCTATTGTGAGTGCAAGACCTCATTCCTTATATAAAGAAATTATGCATGATATTGCACCTGCAGAGATAGAAGATATTGATGTTACTATTAAGCTTGCCAATAGAGATACTATTTCACCAGTTGGGATTGTTAGAGATGTTGAAGTCTTGTGTGGGAAAGTTAAATATCCTACTGATTTTGTTGTTCTTGGTTCCCCACAAAATGAGTTTTGTCCCATTATATTTGGTAGACCCTTCTTGAATACTGTTAATGCTAAGATAGACTACAAAAAGGATATTGTTTCTATTGGTTTAGGGGATATGTCTCATGATTTTAATTTTTCTAAATTTCGTAGACAACACCATGATAAAGAATTTCCTAGTAAATATGAAATTATTGGTCTTGCTTCTATTTGTCGTGCCTCCTGATGATCCTTTAGAAAAATATTTGCTAGACCATGAAAATGATATGTTTGTGAAGGAAAGAAGGGAAATAGATGAAGTATTCTTTATACAGGGACCTATTTTGAAATACAACTTACCTATTGAAATTCTAAGGGATCCTCCTCCACCGAAGGGTGATCCCGTGTTCGAGCTTAAACCATTACCTGATACTCTTAAATATGCTTATCTTGATGAAAAGAAGATATATCTTGTTATTATTAGTGCTAACCTTTCAGAGCAGGAAGAAGAGAAATTATCGAAAACTCTCAAGAAGCGCCATCCTGCTATTGGATATACTCTTGATGATATTAAGGGAATTAGTCCCACTCTATGCCAGCACAAAATAAAATTGGGGAAAGACGGTAAACCGGTTGTTGATCACTAACGACGGTTAAATCCTAAGATCAAAGAAGTCATAAGAAATGAAATACTAAAGCTACTGGAGGCATGTATAATTTATCCTGTTGCTGATAGTCAGTGGATAAGTCCTGTCCATTGTGTCCCTAAGAAGGGAAGTATTACTGTTGTTCCTAATAATAAAGATGAATTGATCCCACAAAGAATTGTTACATGTTATAGAATGGTAATTGACTTCCACAAATTAAATAAATCTACTAGAAAGGATCATTGCCCTTTACCATTTATTGATCAAAGGCTAAAAAGACTATCCAAACATACACATTTTTGCTTTATAGATGGTTATTCTGGTTTCTCTCAAATACCTGTGTCGAAAGAGGATCATGAAAAGACCACTTTTACTTACCCTTTCGGTACCTTTGCTTATAGACATATGCCTTTTGGTTTATGTAATGCACCTGCTACCTTACAAAGATGTATGACTGCTATATTCTCTGACTTTTGTGAAAAGATTGTTGAGGTTTTCATGGATGATTTTTCAATGTATGGAACTTCTTTTGATGATTGCTTAAGAAACCTTTATTGAGTTTTGCAGAGATGTGAAGAAAATAATCTTGTCTTGAATTGGGAGAAGTGCCACTTTATGGTTAATGAAGGTATTGTCTTGGGGCATAAAGTTTCTGAAAGAGGCATTGAAGTTGATAAAACTAAAGTTGATGCTATTGAAAAGATGTCCTGTCCTAAGGACATTAATGGTATAAGTAGTTTCCTTGGTCATGCCGGTTTTTATAGGCGGTTCATTAAAGACTTTTCAAAAATTTCTAGGCCTCTGACTAATCTCTTACAAAAAGATGTTCCTTTCCTCTTTGAACATGATTGTGTAGAAGCATTTGAAATACTTAAGAAAGCCTTGATCTCTGCACCTATTGTTCAGCCACCTGATTGGAATTTACCCTTTGAAATTATGTGTGATGCTAGTGATTATGCTATAGGTGCTGTTCTAGGAGAAAGAGTTGATAAGAAATTAAATGTCATCCAATATGCTAGTAAAACTCTAGACAGTGCCCAGAGAAATTATGCTTCTACTGAGAAGGAATTTTTAGCAGTTGTATTTGCTTGTGATAAGTTCAGACCTTATATTGTTGATTCCAAAGTAACTGTTCACACTGATCATGCTGCTATTAAATACCTTATGGAAAAGAAAGATATTAAACCTACACTTATTAGATGGGTTCTCTTGCTACAAGAATTTGATTTGCATATTATTGATAGAAAGGGAGCTGAGAACCCCGTTGCAGACAACTTGCCTAGGTTAGAGAATGTTCTTGATGGCCGACTACCTATAGATGATAACTTTCCTGATGAACAATTAGCTATCAAAAATGATTCTCGTGCTGCTCCATTGTATGCTGATTATGCTAATTACATTGTTGCTAAATTCATGCCACCTAGTTTCACAAACCAGCAAAAGAAAAAGTTTTTCTATGATTTAAGACATTACTTCTAGGATGACCCACACCTTTATAAAGGAGTAGATGGTGTTATTAGACGTTGTGTACCTGAGTATGAACAGGAAAAGATCCTACACAAGTGTCACTCTGAGGCTTATGGAGGACACCATGCTGGAGATAGAACTACACATAAGGTATTGCAATCCTGTTTTTATTGGCCTACTCTTTTCAAGGATGCACGTAAGTTTGTCTTGTCTTGTGATGAATGTCTAATATTAGTAGACGTCAAGAAATGCCTATGAACTATTCACTTTTTATTGAACCATTTGATGTTTGGGGCTTTGATTATATTGGACCGTTTCCTTCCTCTAATGGGTATACACATATTTTAGTTACTGTTGATTACGTTACTAAGTGGGTACAAGCTATTCGAACTAGTAGTGCTGATCATAACACTTCTATTAAGATGCTTAATGAAGTTATTTTTCTGAGGTTTGGAGTCCCTAGATACTTAATGACTGATGGTGGTTCACATTTTATTCATGGTGCCTTTCGTAAAATGCTTGCTAAGTATGATGTTAATCATAGAATTGCATCTCCATACCACCCATAGTCTAGTGCCCAAGTAGAACTGAGTAATAGAGAGCTTAAATTAATTTTGCAAAAGACTGTTAATAGATCTAGAAGGAATTGGTCCAAGAAACTTGATGATGCATTATGGGCCTATAGAACTGCATATAAAAATCATATGGGTATGTCTCCGTATAAAATGGTTTAATGAAAAGCATCTCACTTACCTCTCGAACTAGAATATAAGGCATATTGGGCCATTAAAGAGCTCAGTAATGATTTCTAACTTGCCGGTGAGCAGAGACTGTTTGACATTAGCTCACTTGATGAGTGGAGAACCCAGGCCTATGAGAATGTCAAACTGTTTAAAGAAAACGTTAAAATATGGCATGACAAAAGGATACAAAAATGTGAGTTAAATGTAGGTGATTATGTTATGTTATACAATTCTCCTTTAAGATTTTTTGAAAGGAAACTTCTCTCTAAGTGGGAAGGTCCTTACATTATCGAGGAGGTCTATCGTTCGGGTGCCATAAAAATCAACAACTTCGAAGGCACAAATCCGAGGGTGGTGAACAGTTAAAGAATCAAACATTATATCTCATGTAATCCCATTAATGTTGAAACTAATGTTATTGACATCGTAATCCCAGAGGAGTACATAGGGACACTTTCCAGAACGTTTCTGACTACGAAAAGGACGAGATATGTGGTACGGTAATAAACCGAGTCCAAAACAGTTCTAATAGAAATTTTTCTCCATTTTGGAATATTTAAGAAAATAGGAAAATAAGAATCAGTCTGGAAAGGACACGAGGTATCCAAGAGGGTGGAGTGCGTGCCCTACCCCCCTGGGCGCCCCCCTGCCTCGTGGGCACCTCGTTTGCCCTCCGGACTCCAATTTCTAGCACGATACTTCTTTTGGTCGGTAAAAATTCATTATATAATCTCCTAAAGGTTTTGACCACCGTACCACGCAAATATCCTATGCGTTTGTATCGAGCTGTCTTTGCTACAGATTTAGATCAAGATGTCTTCTCAAGAGTAAGTTGGGGAGAGCCGGGTATCTCACCCGATACCGTGGCCAAAAGAAAACAACATTGTCGATCACTTTGGGCCATCAACTGTGGAAGAGATGGAGGCCGACTTGAAAAGGATGGATGCCATGGAGGAGGAACAAGAAGTTACCTCTCGTCTCCAAGCCAAATTGACAATGGAGCAACTTCAGAGCTCAGCAATTCCAAACTCGGTCATCCCTCCCAATGTAAGATTTCTTTCTTATGAAAATATGAAAAAGAGTGTTACTTGTTCTCCCGCAGCTATGCAACATCCATGGGTCCAAGGAGCTTTAGCCGTCACGGGTAAGCTCTGTAAGGAAATAATGGATCTCAAGCAGCAAGTCAATAAGCTCGAGGAAGAGAATCATATCCTAAGGGCATCATCGCCAAGAATATTACAACACCACCTTTGAAGAAAGAGACATAAAAACATGGGTATGGGCACTCCCCTAGGCAACTTCCAAGCATGGGGGAGTGCCCCGGTAGCATATCACCATCACACTTCTATATTTATAGTTTTTCTTAGTTCGATCATTTTGGTTACATCTTGATTTAGTAGAATAAAGTTTAGTATGATCTAGCTTTGAGTTTTAGTATTGATCCTTATCTATGTAATCGAGTCCGTGAGCTATATATAATAAAGATTAGTTTTGAGTCAAGGGATTGATTATCTTGCTATGATCTTGAGAAAAAAGAGAAAGAATAAAAAGAAAAAAAAAGAGACCATATTGATCTTATGGAGAGTAATGACTTCACATATAAAGAGTATGATGAATAAAAGTTATTGAGAGTTGACAAACATAGTTTTGGTCATAGTTGCAATTAATAGGAAGTAATAAACAAAGAGAGGTTTTCACATATAAATATACTATCTTGAACATCTTTTATGATTGTGAGAACTCATTAAAATATGATATGCTAAAAGGTTCATGTTGGACGAGGAAGAAAACATAATGGGTTATGTTTTCTTATATCCGAATTAAATTATATTGTCATGGATCATCCAACATGTTGAGCTTGCCTTTCCCCCTCATGTTAGCCAAATTCTTTGCACCAAGTAGAAATACTACTTGTGCTTCCAAATATCCTTAAACCCAGTTTTGCCATGAGAGTCCACCATATCTACCTATGGATTGAGTAAGATCCTTCAAGTAAGTTTTCGTTGTTGCAAGGAATAAAAATTGCTCTCTAAATATGTATGATCTATTAGTGTGTATAAAATAAGCTTTATATGAACTTGTGATATGGAAGAAATAAAATCGACAGACTGCATAATAAAGGTCCCTATCACAAGTGGCAATATAAAGTGACGTTCTTTTGCATTAAGATTTTGTGCATCCAACCATAAAAGCAGATCACAACCTCTGCTTCCCTCTGCGGAGGGCCTATCTTTTATTTTTGTCCTATACCTTATACAAGAGTCATGGTGATCTTCACCTTTCCTTTTTTACGTTTTATCCTTTGGCACGCACTGTGTGTTGGAAAGATCCTAATATATATAGCTAATTGGATGTGGGTTTTCATAAACTATTATTGTTGACATTACCCTTGAGGTAAAAGGTTGGGAGGCAAAACTATAATCCCCTATATTTCTCTGTGTCTGATTAAAACTTCATGCCCAAAAGTATTGTGTGAGTGTTAGAAATTGTGAAACACTAAATGATAGTTGAGTATGTAGACTTGCTGAAAAGCTCTTATATTGACTCTTTCCGATGTTATGATAATTTGCAATTGCTTCAATGACTGAGATTATAGTATGTTAGTTTTCAATGAAATTTCTGATTCATACTTTACATTGTGAATAAGATTGTTACTTTAGCATAAGAAAACATATGACTATATATATATATGTTGTTGTAGTTTTTGTTGTTTTTGTTCTAAGAGTGATCATGATGCCCTCGTGTCCGTATTTTATTTTATCGACACCTCTATCTCTAAACATGTGGACATATTTTTCGATATCGGCTTCCACTTGAGGACAAGCGAGGTCTAAGCTTGGGGGAGTCCATACGTCCATTTTGCATCATGCTTTTATATCGATATTTATTGCATTATGGGCTGTTATTACACATTATGTCACAATACTTATGCCTTTTCTCTCTTATTTTACAAGGTTTACATGAAGAGGGAGAATGTCGGCAGCTGGAATTCTGGGCTGGAAAAGGAGCAAATATTAGAGACCTATTCTGCACAACTCCAAAAGTCATGAAACTCCATGAAAGTCAGTTTTGGAATATATTAAAAATATTGGGTGAAGAAAGCACCAGAGGGGAGCCAACCACCGTCCACGAGGGTGGGGGGCACGCCCCCCTGCCTCGTCGGCCACCTGGCAGGCCCCTGATTCCCATCTTTTGGTATAAGGTGTCTTTTGCCCTAGAAAAAAAAATAGGAAGCTTTTGGGATGAAGCGCCGCCGTCTCGAGGCGGAACCAATCTAGGGCTCCGGGGGAGCTATTCTGTCGGGGAAACATCCCACCGGGAGGGGGAAATCGTCACCATCGTCATCACCAGCGATCCTCTCATTGGTAGGGGGTCAATCTACATAAACATCTTCACCAACACCATCTCCTCTCAAACCCTAGTTCATCTCTTGTATCCGATCTTTTTCTCAAAACCTCAGATTGGTACCTATGGGTTGCTAGTAGTGTTGATTACTCCTTGTAGTTGATGCTAGTTGGTTTATTCGGTGGAAGATTATATGTTCAGATCCTTTATGCATATTAATACCCCTCTGATTATGAACATTAATATGATTTGTGAGCAGTTACATTTGTTCCTGAGGACATGGGAGAAGTCTTGCTATGACTAGTCATGTGAATTTGGTATTCGTTCGATATTTTGATGAGATGTATGTTGTCTTTCCTCTAGTGGTGTTATGTGAACGTCGACTACATGACACTTCACCATTGTTTGGGCCTAGGGGAAGGCATTGGGAAGTAATAAGTAGATGATTGGTTGCCAGAGTGACAGATGCTTAAACCGTAGTTTATGTGTTGCTTCGTAAGGGGATGATTTGGATCCATATGTTTTTGTAGTTGAAGATGCTTGCTAGAGGGGTTAATCATAAGTGGGATACTTGTCCAAGTATGGGCAGTACCCAAGCACCTGTCCACCCACATATCAAATTATCAAAGTAACGAATGCGAATGATATGAGCATGATGAAAACTAGCTTGACGATAATTCCCAAGTGCCCTCGGGAGCGCTTTCCTTTATATAAGAGTTTGTCCAGGCTTGCCCTTTGCTACAAAAAGGATTGGGCCACCTTGCCGCACCTTGTTTACTTTTATTACTTGTTACCCGTTACGAATTACCTTATCACAAAACTATCTGTTACAGATAATTTTAGTGCTTGCAGAGAATACCTTATTGAAAACCACTTGTCATTTCCTTCTGCTCCTTGTTTGGTTCGACACTCTTCATTATCGAAAGGACTACGATAGTGTTGGGTTCTACGGTAGGGTGTGTCAACTGCAAATTAAAATTTCCTACGCGCAGAACAACCAAGAACATGCTACGGGAGATGGATCACAATTCGTTACCACTACATGCGAAGTGTCGTGTAGCGGAAGAAGAGTTGGGTCAGCGCGTCCGCGTGGATCGTATCCTCCTCGTCCGATCTCCCTCAAACAGCCGGTCATCAGATGCCACGTTCAAGTTCGCCAGAGCGGCGCAGGTGCACCGCCTCTAACGATATCTGCGAGTGCAGGAGTAACACCGTGCGGCGGACTGCTAGGTCCAATCACACAGTCGGCGGCGAGTGGTGGTGTCTATTCTCAGCACATTTAAGCCCTAGTGACAGCACCGAAGCGATCAACCCCATGAGTGTGCGACACTTCCAGTTTATATGGGCGTCTGTCGCGGGCTCAACATTTGGGCCTCGCACGGCCCTAAAGCCCATAAGTCTACTCGGCCACAATCCGAATACAGCTCGGATCACATCCGACCAGTGTCCTTGGATCTGACCTCGTATGTTCCTTCCCTTAAGCGCGCGACCCCTTAGGTTCAAGATGGCTTGGTCGCAGCTCGGATCACCTCCGAACTGCACATTTGGTAGCAGCCTCTAGCAAGGCATGTCGAACACCAAACAGACTATGAAGTTGTTTAGGCGAACCTATACATCATACTTCCATTCCTTTTTCCACATGATATATGTTGTCGTGCTCAAGGCGAGTCTGTTATCCTTGTGCTAGCCCGACCTTTTTCTCATTCTAGTGATGCCGACCACAAACCGGATTATCTCATAATCCTTGTCGCATGGCCATGCTTATCCTGGTCGGATCACACGAGGGGCCCAGAGTATATCTCTCCTAATCGGAGGGGCAAATCTCATCTTGCTCGACCACGTCTCGCAGCATGGGTCTGTGTCGGTGTCAAAACCGGCGGATCTCGGGTAGGGGGTCCCAAACTGTGCGTCTAGGCAGATGGTAACAGGAGACAAGGGACACAATGTTTTACCCAGGTTCGGGCCCTCTTGATGGAGGTAAAACCCTACGTCCTGCTCGATTAATATTGATGATATGGGTAGTACAAGAGTAGATCTACCACGAGATCAAGGAGGCTAAACCCTAGAAGCTAGCCTATGGTATGATTGTTGTATGATGAAGTTGTCCTACGGACTAAAACCCTCTGGTTTATATAGACACCGGAGAGGGTTAGGGTTACACAAAGTCGGTTACAATGGTAGGATATCTTGAATATCCACATCGCCAAGCTTGCCTTCCGCACCAAGGAAAGTCCCATCCGGACACGGGACGAAGTCTTCAATCTTGTATCTTCATAGTCCTGGAGTCCGGCTAAAGGTATAGTCCGGCTACCAGAACACCCCCTAATCCAGGACTCCCTCAGTCTGGACAAACCCGAAACCTACCTTTATAACTACCCAGTAACGGAGTAGCGTTTGGTCGGCCCAAAGCAAGTCTGTCACCATCCCGAGTACATGCGTCAGCTCAGGTCTTAGGACATAGAACAAATGTTGTACTACAGACTCATAGATGACATATCGCTGCGTGTCATAGTTGGGTCTATCCGACTCGGACCTTATCTCGACACGGATCCGACTACGTCGAATCCGACCAGATCCTTCCAAGTCCATATTATCCGGTTAGCATCCAATGCTCCATGGCTAGTGAGACCAAGCCATCGAGCGTGTCATATGCTAGTCTAGTTGGCTGCGCGTCCACACAGCCCTTTCGACTAGGGAGCTTTTAGGACAGTCATCACACAATGCAAAGTCCCACAAACAAGCCACGTACTTGCTGATACACATCATTGATAATGTCCAAGGACTATCTTTATTCATAAACACATAGGAAATATCATCATACATGATTGCCTCTAGGGCATATCTCCAACAGTCTCCCACTTGCAGTAGAGTCAATCAAATAGACATCGAATGCCCATAGCTCTAACGTGCCCCTCATGCTTGGGTTGTGGAAGCGGCTTAGTCAACGGATTCGCTACATTTGCATCCCTGTGAGTTTTGCATAACTCTACATCGCCACTCTTTACGAACTTTCGTATTAGGTGATATTTCCGATCTATGTGTCTGACCTTGTGGTGATTCCTCGGCTCTTTGGCTTGTGCGATGACACCAGAATTATCACAATAATGGTCCAACGGTTTTACCGAGGCTGGGAAAATACCAAGATCATCCAGAAAGTTCCGGATCCAAACACCTTCCTTTGCAGCTTCACAAGCCACAGTGTATTCGGCTTCTGTAGTAGTATCAGCCACCGTATCTTGCTTGGAACTCATCCAGCTCTCTGCTCCTCCGTTCATGACATACACGAATCTGGACTGAGATCAACAATCATCTATGTCAGTTTGGAAATTAGCATCGGCGTAACCCCTTACGACGAGCTCTTCCTCACCTCCATAAACTTGGAACATCTCTTTAGTCCTTTTCAGGTACTTCAAAATAGTCTTTACCACTGCCCAGTGACTCTCACCTGGGTTTGCGTGGTATCTACTTGTTAGGCTTATTGCGAAAGCAACATCAGGCCGCGTACATATCATGGCATACTTGATGGATCCGATTCCCGAGGCATACGAAATCCTACTCATCCTGCTTCGCTCATCAGATGTCGAAGGACTCTGAGTCTCGCTTAGCCTTATACCATGTGAGAGTGGCAAGAACCCTTTCTTTGCCTCACTCATGTCGAACCGCTTCAACACTTTATCTATGTACATGCTCTGGCTTAAGCAGGGCGGCCTCCTTGATCTATCTCTATAGATCTTAATGCCTAAAATGTGCATTGCATCACCAAGGTCCTTCATCGAAAACTTGCCATTCAATGACTCCTTGACCGAGTTCAGCATCGAATTATCATTTGCAATTAGTAGTATGTCATCCACATACAAGATCAAAAACACTATCGAGCTCCCATTTAAATACTTGAATAAACAAGAGTCCTCTTCGCCTTTGATGAAGCCGAAACCAGTGACGACCTCGTCAAAACGAATGTTCCAGCTCCGAGATGCTTGCCTCAACCCATAAATGGATCTCTTGAGCTTGCATACCTTACTAGTGCTAGTCGGATCGACAAAACCCTTGGGTTGTATCATATACACGTCCTCGGTTAAATTTCCGTGAAGTAAAGCCATCTTAACATCCATCCGCCGTATCTCGTAATCGAAATATGCAGCTATAGCTAGTACGATCCTCACTGACTTCAGCATCGCTACCAGCGAGTAAGTCTCATCGTAGTTAATTCCTTGAACTTGTCCATAGCCCTTAGCAACAAGCCGAGCTTTGTGGATCTGAACATTTCCATCCACATCGGTTTTCTTCTTAAATATCCATTTGCAATCAATGGCTGTTACACCAGGCGGCGGATCAACCAAGTCCCAGACTTGATTCTCATCCATGGACTTTAACTCGGATCTCATGGCTTCCGGCCATTCCTTGGAGTCTGGGCTCACCATCGCTTCCGCATACGTGGCCGGCTCGTCACTTTCTAGCAACAATACATCACACACTCTATGCAATTTTTCCTCCTTCGTGGTTCTGGTGCCGCTTCCACTACGGGTTCCCTAACTGACTCCGGTATGATCTCATGACCAGCCGAGCCGTCCCTGAGTGGTCCTCGAATTTCTTCGAGTCGGACCATCCTACCATTGGCCTCCCGACTAAGAAACTCTTTCTCAAGGAAAACCCCATTCCCAGCAACAAACACTTTGTGCTCTTACCGGTTGTAGAAGCTATATCCCAAAGTTTCCCTCTTATATCCCACGAATATGCATTTATCCGACATGGGTGTAAGCTTGTCTGACATAGGTTTCTTGACAAATGCTTCACAACCCCAAATCTTTAGAAAAGACAAACTAGGACTCTTGCCAGTCCACATCTCATGTGGTGTCTTGTCTATGGATTTTGACGGTACCCTGTTAAGTGTGAAAGCCGCAGTTTCCCCAGAATGACAAGGCTAAATCCGGTTTGCTCATCATTGACCGGACCATGTCCAACAAGGTCCTATTCCTCCGTTCCGACACGCCATTTCTCTGTGGCGTACCCGGAGGTGTGAGCTGAGGTACTATACCTCGGCTTTTCAGATTATCATCAAACTCCTGGCTCATGTACTCACCTCCACGATCAGATCATAGAAACTTTATAGTCTTGCCAAGATGATTCTCAACCTCGTTCTGAAGCTCTTTGAACTTTTCAAAAGTTTCTGATTTGCACCTCATCAAATAGATATATCCATATCTACTCAAGTCGTCGGTAAAAGTCACGAAGTATTGATAGCCACCTCTGGCGGTTGTGCTCATTGGACCACACACATCACTATGTATAAGTTCCAATAGCTCGGACGCCCTCTCGCAACTCTTTGCAAAAGGAGACTTAGTCATCTTGTTGAGAAAGCATGATTCACATGTCTCGAACGACCCAAAGTCAGACGAAGTTAGGAGCCCATCACCACGGAGCTTCTTCATGCATTTCAGACTAATGTGTCCAAGCCGGCAATGCCAGAAGTATGTCGGATTTATCTCATTAGGCTTATGCCTCTTGACATTCACTTTATACACCGGTTCCTGTTCCAGATTCAATATAAATAACCCATCAACAATGGGTGCATAGCCGTGGAACATACCATTCAAATAAAACGAACAACCATTATCCTTTAAATTGAATTCATAACTCTTACTTATCAAGCATGGGGCAGAAATAATGTTCCGACTAAGTGCAGGAATGTAATAACAATTATTCAATTCCAAAATAAATCCAGAAGGAAGCTGGAGCTGCATCGTGCCGACGTCCAACGCAGCAACTCTTGCTTTGTTGTCGACCCTGATGTCAATATCCCCTCGTGTCACACGGCTAGTTCTTACTAGCCCCTGCATAGAGTTGCAAATATGAACAACCGATCATGTTGGGAATATGACTACCAGGTATGACCCGCCCAAGAGGGGCCGGGTCAATCTTCCTGGCGGGTCATTAAAATAAGTCCAGCGAATATACAAGGCGATGGGTTATTATAAAACTTGTAGTAGGCCCAAGCCAAAGGCGGCTTAAGGCCTATAATTGTAAACCGCCATGTATAGTTAAGACTTGTAAAGAAAGGCATGTAAAGGAAGTCACCGAGCCGGACACGTTGTATGATCCGGCCGGGACTCTGTAGGCTGCCAGACGTCCACACGTGTATATAAGGGGATGACCCGGCGGCGGCTTAGGGCAAGTAACATCAAATCGAGAGCCAAGCATAGCGTATTCGATCCCTGGTCATCGAAACCTAACAATACCACATCAACTAGACTAGGCTTCACCTTCACCGTAAGGGGCCGAACCAGTATAAACCTCTCGTGTCCTTTGTCCCGATCAACCCCTTTAAGCTTCCTAGTTGCGATGGCTCCACGACTATGTCCTTTCACTAGGACATATGCTATGACAATTCCACGACAGTTTGCGCCCACCGTGGGGCTGGTGCATGGTGGATTTGAGTTCTTGAAGGGCAACTTCGAAGGGCTCATGGGATACGCTGTGGGCCGGATGACCAAGAGTCGTCGCGGCAGGCTCTACATCGATGATGAAGGCTGGGACCCTGATGCTAGCTCAATTGAATATGGATATCGGGTCCCCTTCGGCGGAATCCACGTCTTCATCGGCCGGATTGGCGAGTAGGGCCCTGAGTAGGACATCTGCACCGACTTCGTCGAGATGGCTCAGCGCGCTAGATCCGCCCGGGCTCAACCCGCCATAAGGCGTGCCTTCGTGGGTTGCATCCATGGAGGGGAACTTTCTAAAGGATCGGAAGACGGAGGTGAGACAGCCGTTTGCTCTGACGGTGAGTCGTTCATAGGTGAAACCGATTCTTTGTATCAGTTACAAGATGGCGGGCTTGGGGGTTGTTCCGATGGCAGTAGTATTTCGGACCCCACTGAGCCGCCGAATCGAGCCGGAGTCTTCATGGCTGGCACTCAACCTAGTCAAAATTCTACGGCTGCGGCAGCAATAACCACCAGGTCAGCAACGGCCGGGTCAGGAGACCCCGTGCGCCCCCCGACTCAGGTATTAATGGACCTCATGGATAGGATGACGGTCCTGTTGACTCCTGTGGTTGAGCTGGCGGGGAAGGCTCAGCATGACGCAGAGGTAGCATAGCTACACGGAGAGGTAGCATTGGCCAAGGAAAATTTAGCAGCTGAAGATGTCAGGATGGCCGCAGAACGAGCGGCTCTGGATGCACGTGCTCAGCAGCTTCAAGCGGAGACTTTTCGGCTCTCGGTGGATCTGAACGCGTCAAACGAGGTCATGAGGAGAAGGCACCAGAAGGCTCAATCACGTCTACCTCTGACTTACGATCCCAGGAACCTTTTTCACACACCCGGGGCTGGTCCCACTAACCCGCCGGAGGCAAACCGGATCACAACACCCGGGCCAGGGGCGCCGGTTCAACCGCGGCCATGGAGCCGCCACGTGTGAATACTGCTCCGCCTCACTACACACCAATACCACTGGGTCACTTCTCTAACCCTTTAGAGAATTTAATCGCTGCTTCGGCTCGTTTGGCGGCTCTCCCAATGGAAGGTGACCCTCCGACGGTAATTCAAACACGAAGGGTCAGAGAACTTCTTCAGACAACTCTGGCACAGCTGAATGCGTACTCTTACAGTCGGGATAGAATCCATTCAACCCCTCGATCGAGACGGCGCCCAAGCTATAGCAGGCATACGGACTCAGCGGCCATGTCGAGCAACGCCCAGCGCCGTAACCAACCACGCGGGCGTGACCCGATCCCAGGCGGAGCCCTTAACTTTGTGGACCAGGAGAGGATCCGTCAAGAGGCTGAACGGGCGATTCAGCAGGCGGTTGAGCAGGTGGCTCAGCAAGCTTTCCTGGTTTATCCAGCGACCTCTATTGAGGCTGGAGTGGCCACCAAGACAGGAGGTGTCCCTTGTCTTGTGTCGGCTCTGCATTATGAGCATTTGCCAAAGGATTTTAACGGGCCTCGTAAGGTGCCCAATTATATAGCCGACCTGCAACATGGAGCGTGGATTGAAAGTTACGAGATGGCCATGGAGTTATTAGAGGTCAGTGACGCAGCAATGGCCAAATACTTCACCATGTTGTTGGATGGAACAACTCGTACTTGGTTAAAGGGGCTGCCACCCAACTCCATCGGCTCATGGGTGGAGTTAAGGCCCGGTTCACTCAGAACTTCAAAGATACATGTAAACAGCCCATGTTGATCATGGACCTGACTAACTGCAAGCAAGAGGAAGGCGAATCCACAAAGCATCGGTTGCGCCAGGTCAAGGAAATAATACATTCATCTGATAAGATGGATGCCGGCTCCGCGGTCTTAATGTTGGAGAAAAATTGCCGTTTCAAAACTCTTAAATAGAAACTAGGGTGACTCAAGCGTGAATGTAATGACATGGGCCAGCTGATGGCGGCTCTTGTCAAGTATGCCGATTCTGACAGTCGCAAGGATCCCGCGTCTGATGAAGAGAAGACAGGGAAGGGGAAGGAGAACGGCAATGGCAAAGGTCACCAGCACAACCCGGCGAATCAAGGAGGTAATAAACATAAGGCTGACGGTAGTCTCGAGTTTGTGGCTAACGCCAGCGCACAGGGCAACAATCAACGACGCAAGGGGAGGCCACCTCCTCGTTCTGGCGGGTCAGGTCCCATCCTTGAGCAGCTGCTAAACGAACCTTGTCCAAGACACGACACCCGGGAGAAGCCAGCTACCCATCCGTGGAAAGACTGTACGATCATGAAGTCTTTTAAGAATTCTAACATATTCGATGGTAACCACGGACCTGGCAGCGACTTAGGTGGTGGCGTGATACGTCTCCGTCGTATCTACTTTTCCAAACACTTTTGCCCTTGTTTTGGACTCTAACTTGTATGATTTGAATGGAACTAACCCGGACTGACGCTATTTTCAGCAGAATTACCGTGGTATTGTTTTATGTGCAGAAAACAAATATTCTCAGAATGACCTGAAACTCCACGGAACATCTTAGAAAAAAATAATAAAAAATCCTCGCCAAAGATGAAGACCAGGGGGCCCACACCCTTCTCACCAGGGTGCCCCCCTAGGGCGCGCCCCCTACCTCGTGGGCCCCCTGTTGCGTCTCCGACTCCAACTCCACCTCCATATATTGAGTTTCGATGAGAAAAAAATCGGAGAGAAGAAATCATCGCGTTTTACGATACGGAGCCGCCGCCAAGCCCTAAAACCTCTCGGCAGGGCTGATCTGGAGTCTGTTCGGGGCTCCGGAGAGGGGGATTCGTCACTATCATCATCATAAACCATCCTCCATCACCAATTTCATGATGCTCACTGCCGTGCGTGAGTAATTGCATCGTAGGCTTGCTGGATGGTGATGGTTTGGATGAGATTTATCATGTAATCGAGTTAGTTTTGTTAGGGTTTGATCCCTAGTATCCATTATGTTCTGAGATTGATGTTGCTATGACTTTGCTATGCTTAATGCTTGTCACTAGGGCCCGAGTGCCATGATTTCAGATCTGAACCTATTATGTTTTCATGAATATATGTGAGTTCTTGATTCTATCTTTCAAGTCTATAGTCACCTACTATGTGTTATGATCCGGCAACCCCGAAGTGACAACAATCGGTACCACTCCTGGTGATGACCATAGTTTGAGGAGTTCATGTATTCACTATGTGCTAATGCTTTGTTCTGGTTCTCTATTAAAAGGAGGCCTTAATATCCCTTAGTTTCCACTAAGACCCCGCTGCCACGGGAGGGTAGGACAAAAGATGTCATGCACGTTCTTTTCCATAAGCACGTATGACTATATACGGAATACATGCCTACATTATATTGATGAATTGGAGCTAGTTCTGTGTCACCCTATGTTATGACTGTTACATGATGAACCGCATCCGGCATAATTATCCATCACTGATCCGGTGCCTACGAGTTTTCCATATACTGGTTCTCGCTTATTTAATTTTCCGCTGCTATTGTTACAATCACTACAAAATACCAAAAACATTACTTTTGTTGTCCTTACTTTTGTTGCCGCTACCACCACAATCATATTACTTTGCTAGTAAACACTTTGTTGCAGATACTAAGTTTTCAGGTGTGGTTGAATTGACAACTCAGCTGCTAATACTTGAGAATATTCTTTGGCTCTCCTTGTGTCGAATCAACAAATTTGGGTTGAATACTCTACCCTCGAAAGCTGTTGCGATCCCCTATACTTGTGGGTTATCAAGACTAATTTCTGGCGCCATTGCCGGGGAGGATAGCTCTATTCTTTGAGTCACTTGCGATTTATATCTGGTGGACACTATGAAGAACTTGAGAGATCCAAAAACCAAGATCTATCCCTCAACTACGAGGGGAGGTAAGGAACTGCCATCTAGCTCTGCACTTGATTCACCTTCTATTATGAGTAAGTTTGCGACACCTACACCTGCTTCTGCTATTCGTTCTAATATGTCGCATGTTATTGATGATGCCACTTCTGCTATGCATGATACTTATGATGAAACTGCTTCTATGCCTGATACTACTGTGCCCCTTAGTGAATTTCTTGATGAAAAAATAGCTAGGGCTAGAGAAAAAGAAATTATTGAATCTGAATACGATGATGATAGTGATGATGAAAATATGCCTGTTATTCCTGAGGGTTATCTTTTTGATATGGAATCTTCTGCCGCTATTTTAGCTTGCAAAGATAGATATGAGCTTAAGAGGTTATTAATTAAATGTAACAAAGAATAACTTAGAGATAAAATGAGACCTGACCCCGCTTTTGCTACTTCACCTATTTGTGTTCCTGATAAGGATTATGAATTCTTTGTTGATCCTGATATAATTACTTTGGTTGAATGTCACACCCTAGCTAGTTCAAGCATTAGAGTGTGCATCATGTTTAATTTTCTCTTATATTTGAAATGGGGATAACAGAACCCCCAGCACCCCCCTGGAACAACTAGGGTTTACTAAAAACTTTTTCAATGAACCTAAAATGCCCTTCTAAGAAGCCCACCCTTTTTGTTTTGGGTTAAAACCTTTCACAAAAATGGTGCACAATTTTCTAGGACATCTCAGGTCATTGGATTAACCCTTATAGTATTTGCATTTGGGCAGTTAAATGCTATAAAATATTTTAAATGCTCAAATAATCATAAATTAAATGTTTGCTATTGGATATATTCTAAGCAGTAGCCATGATTAATTTTATGATTTATGGAAATGCCCTGGCATTTTTAATAAAGCCCTGAAGTTACAGAAATAATAGAATAAATAAAAAAAGAAAAGGGGAGAGAGAAGTAACTCACCTGGCGCAGCCCACCGAGCCCACCGGCTCGGCCCAGTCCACTGGCACTTGCCAGTCGTCCTCCTCCTCTCGCCAGGAGGACGAGGAGCGCGTGGCCGGTGCCCGCGGCCACACGCCAACCGCCTCATGCTTCTGCCGACGCCCTGGAGGCGTCTACGAGTGCCACACCGACCCCCACGTCTCCCTCTCTTTCTCCCCACTCTCCCTGTGGCCTCTCCCCCTCTCCCTGCCGAGCGTAGCCGTCGCCGTCGACAAGCTTCACCGCAGTCACCGCCGTCCACTCGCAGCCTCATCGTGCCAAGAAGCTCCGCCGTCGTCCACTGCTTCGCCTCGACCCATCCCCGAGCGCTCGCTCACCCCGGAGACGCTGCACCGAGCTCGTCTTCAACCTCGATCGCCGGAGATCCCCCTCGCCGCCCCGCTCACTCCAGCCCTTCCCCGAGCTCGCCGTTCGCTCCCCTGCTACCGCTGTGAGCTCCGCCACCGTTTCCCCCTCCCCCAGCGCTCGTCCGCGTCCTCTAACCACCCCGTCCATCTAAGCCGAAGCTCGCCGCCGCCACCGCATGTCGCCGTCGTGGCCACAGCCATGTTGGGACGCCACCGAGCACGCCTTCGTCTTCCACGCACTCGCAGGAGCCCGTAGCACCCCCGCACGCCCCTCGCCGTACCTGCAAACGACTAGTTCAACCTCACTCGAGCTCCGGCCGCCGCCAAGGTCGACGCCGGCGATGTTTCCGGCCACACCAGCTCCGGCTACTGCCACCACTCGACGCGGCTCACTCCCTGCAACACGTAGATGGTCTCCGCCGTCCTTTTGGTCGCCGAAGCGCAAAACCCGAGCCCTCCGCCGCGTCTGGCCTCGCCGGCGAGTTTGACTCTGTTTGACCCCGTGTGGGCCCAGGTTGACTGCCCTCTTGAGTCTATGACATGTGGGGCCGGCCTGCTAACTAGTTTAGGATTAGTTTTAACTAAATTTAATTAGTTTAGTCACTGACATGTGGGTCCAGGCCCCACTGACAATTAATTAGCACTAACATAATTCTGTTAATTAGTTGTGACACTGACAGACAGGGCCCACCAGTCAGGTTTGACATGGCTGACCCAGTTGACCGCTGACGTCACACCTATGTCATGCTGACGCATTAATTCAATTACTGGAATTATTCTTATATAGGAAATTCCAGAAAATAGCCAAAACTTCTAAAAATCATAGAAAATCAACCATAGCTCCAAATCAAACAAGTTATATATGAAAAATGATCAGAAAAATTCAATCTATCCATCTGTAATGGTTTCATGCATGACAAAACAAGTTAACCTTGCTGTTTAAGCAGAATAAGGTAATGCACTAATAAGGCTATATTAAATGAGCTAACATTTGAATCTTTCATTCAAATGAGTTCATCCCCTTCTGTTTTAGCTTGCATTAGGCCAAGACACATTCATCTTGCCATGTCATAGCATGCATCATATTGTTGCATATTGGCATGTGTTGATTATGTTCGGTGTGCTTTTCGTGGTAGGTTCTGCCTCCGAGGATAACCCTGAGTATCCGTCTGAAGGGCAGTACCCTACTACCACTACATCAGGCAAGCAACCCATTGATCATCCCGATACAAACAAATGTTCTCGCTTCTTCTCTTGTTTAGTACATTAAGACAACGCAATTCAAACTGCTGAGTGCTACGGTAGTTTCACCCTTATCCTCTGCATGACCTGTCATTGCCACAGTAACTAGATGAAACCCACTAGCATGTGTAGGAGTTGATTGAGCCATGTATGTGATTCCTACCTTACTATGCCTGCTATGCTTAGAGTTGTGTCAGGTCTAGTTCATCTAGGTGATGGGCTAGAGTGAAATGACTATGTCGGTAATTTGAGGGATGTGTTGAACATGTTTTGGTAAAGGTATCGATGAGAGGCCATGTAGGAGTACATGGTGGGTTGTTTCATTGAGGCCGTCCATAAGAACTGAGATCTGTATGCGTGATTGACGATTCAACTACTACCACACATTGGGCCCTGAAATATGACCCCGCTCGACTTACGGACCCCTCTCGTCCTCTGTCCAGGAGTTGCAACTAGTTTCTGGTGTTTGTAGTTTATGTGTTGGCGGCCGTGTGTAGCGCTGACCCTAGGGGTGGGCTATGATGCGGTAGATACATCGTGGCACGTTGTACCGAGTCGCCCGTTTGGTGTCTCGGGAACCCGGCACACATCGTTTGGGGCCGTTCATGACACCCTGGCCAGATCTCCTTGTGGATTGAACCTGAATAGGCGACAAACCTGGACTAGAGACCTGTGAGGTTAGTCAGGTCGTGGTCTACACCCACGTCTGCTTGTATGACTTGAGTGTCGGGTCATGTGACCCCTACCTGTATGAACATGTTATGTATGGCTCTCTGGAGCCTTTAAATAAAGTACTTGAGTTGTAGAGTTTTGTTGTGATGCCATGTTGTATGTACTCATATCGGGCATATTGTGTGCATGATTGAAATGCTTGGTATGAGTGCGATCTGACAATCTAGTTGTTTATCCTTGGCAGCCTTTCTTATGGTGAAATGTAGTCTAGTGTTCCTCGAGCCATAGTAGTCCGTTACAGCTCGGTTCACCGGAGTCCTGCTAGCCCAGCTCTACTGCTCAGGATACTTGACTGGCCGGCATGTGTTTCACTTCGTTCCTATGTCTGTCCCTTCGGGGAAATGTAATGCGGTGACATCTAGAGTCCTGCCTAGCCTGCTACAGCCCGGGTTCCCCGGAGTCCTGTTAGCCCAGTGCTACAGCCTGGATTCACTCGCTGATGACCGACATGCTCGATGTGATTCATGTATGCCTGTCTCCATAGGTCTGCGCCTCTTTGGGTTCACGACTAGGCATGTCGGGCCGGGTTCTCTGTCATATGGATGCTAGCGACACTATCATATACATGAGCCAAAAGGCGCAAACGGTCCCGGGCCATGGTAAGGCGACACCCATGGGGACACCGTGCGTGAGGCCGCAATGTGATATGAGGTGTTACTGGCTAGATCGATGTGACTTGGAATCGGGGTCCTGACAGCGTTGGCATCAGAGCCGGACTGCATGTAGGTTCATTGAGCCAAACTGGTCGATGTCGAGTCTAGAAATGCTTTAGTTATATGTAGGGGAATTGATTGGGAGGGAACATAAGGCTCTTTTACTCCTTTACCTGATGCCCTCTGATCTGAGTCATTATCTTCTTATTCAACATGGGTTCAGGACTAGGCTCTCTCCTTCTATCAGGTTCATGTGTTACTAATCTATAGTAGCTTATAGGATTGTTGTTACAAGCCTCAGTACAGTTTCTACTACTTTTAGTATGTTGTCCGTTGAATCAGAACCTTGATATGATGATTGAGTGGTATTGCAAACAGTTGTGGATGTCTCAAATCCTTTTCTGAGCATTTTACAACTGTTATGCTGTCCAATTTTCCCTAGAAATTCTAATGCCTTTGCACTGTGGTTGTGCTTTCAGATGGCCACTCGTGCTCAAAACCAAGTGGTTCGCCTGACTCGGTGCCTTGATGTGCCCGGTCATACTGCTATGTTAGTCCGGGTAATGACCGAGACGGGTTACCGTTGGTATCCCGAATACACTGTCGAAGAGCAATTCCGAGATTTCAACCAGAGCCAGTACCTCTGTACCGTCAGGATATATCCCTCTTATCATGGAGCCACTGAGCCCCTTCACTGTTCCTATGGACTCGGGGTTACTGTTGAGATGGCTGTGCAGGATACTGCCTATTCCATGATGACCATCATGCGAGTCCGGACTGGCCTGCTTCGGAACACCGACTTCCGTTACATGCCAACTTCACTTCTGGGAGCGCAAGGGTATCTCCAGGATATCTATGCTGACCCCACACATGAGGAGTCACTACTTCCCACCACTGCTGAGATGCTCGAGGATAAGGACCGCGAAAATCGGGCCTTGCGTATGGAGCTTTTTAACTCTCGTGCTGATCATTGGGCCACATTGACTCGGTTTGCACCGGAGGTACAGGCAGGATACATGGATCTGAGGGATCTGTACCCTGTACGATCTGGATTGCCGGATTGTATGGAGTGGCACGATGTGGGAGGCATCATCCCACCTCGTGGTCCCCGTCTGCCACCACCTGTGGGACCAAGGCCACATCCAAGCCCCTTTGGTCCGCAGGCTCCGCGGGACCATCTGTTCCCAGATGATCATGTTCCACTTCCAGGTTTTGGTGGCGACTTCTATGAGGATTACTACGGAGCCATCTGAGCTAGTAGTAGTTTCACTAGTATGGTAGTAGTTGAATCTCCACTATCCTACATGACATGTGGAATATGACTTAGGAGTAATCAATTCCGGAGGTGTATACAAATAATGTATAGGAGCTTGGAATGCCTCCGATGAGATGTAATGTCTTTCACCATAGTTGTACTCTAGCCTGGGCTTGTACTAAACTATGTACGGTGTGTATGACCAATGGTATATATATGGCAGTTGCTATATTACCATGTCGTGCAATGAACATCTTAGCATTCCATGTTATCCATTACATTCTGCACTTCCTTGCTAAGTTTGTGCCATCCTTATCTAAACCGTTGTCTTGTTTCCTCCTAGGATGATCAACACCCGTAGCAACCCTGCTGCCCCAGAGCAGGGGAAGCCAGTGCAGCTAGGGGTGGAAATCTGCCTCACCCGCCTTCTCTGGCCGAAGTGATGCTGGAGGCGGAAAGAAACAAGCATGAGACTAACCGCCTGCTAGAGCGGATATAGCAGAACACTGCACACCATCAGCAAAATGACTTGGTGTCAATCAATGACTTCATCAAACTATACCCACCGAAGTTTAACCATTCCGTCGAGCCCCTCGACGCGGATGACTGGCTTCGCAGCATCACCCACAAGCTACGTTCTGCCAACGTAGCCAAAGATGACAAGGTTACTTATGCTACCTATCACCTCGTAGGCCCTGCTAGTCTTTGGTGGGAATACTTTGCAGCTATGCGCCCGGTCGGCCAAATCACTACTTGGGCTGAATTCAGTGAGGCTTTCCGTGAGCATCACATTCCGGAAGGTCTCATGGATCGCAAGAGGGAGGAGTTCTGCAATTTCACCCAAGGAAGACTGACTGTGGATGCATATAGTCGTGAATTTGGGAATCTGGCAAGATATGCTCCTGAAGAAGTATCTACTGACGCTAAGAAGTAGGCAAGGTTCCGCAAGGGACTTAGCCCCGAGCTTCGCCGCGATCTTCGTATGCACGAGTGCACTTCCTTTCAGAAGTTGCTCAATAAAGCCATCAGTGCTGAGTCAGGCCAGTCTGACTATGACGCTTCACACAAGCACTCTCGTGATTTTGGCTCTTCATCCGGCTCTGGATCTCAAAAGCGCAGGGTGTGGATTCCAAGCACGGCACTGCCACCCAGGTTCATTCCGACGCCATCCTTTGAGGCGCCTCGTCCCAACCAGCAGTTTGCACCGCCCAAGCCCTATGGTGGCCCCACTGCTAATGCTGCTCCACGTCCCAATGTGGTGACGTGTTTCAAGTGTGGAGAGCCGAGTCACTATAGCCGAGAGTGTCCCTAGAACAACAACCCCAATCAATCTGGAAAGTCCGTTGGCTGTGGTAAGCCAGCGAGAAAGACATTCTACGCCAAGCCGGTCACCACTGCACGTGGCCATGTCAACTATGTCTCAGCTGAGGAGGCTCACGAGGATCCTAACATCATCCTTGGTACGCTCCTTGTTAACTGCCATCCGACATCTGTTCTTTTCGATACTGGAGCATCTCATTCATTCATATCCGAGAATTATGCTCGATTGCACAACACGACATTCTGTGACATGCCCACTTCCATGGTAATTCAAACTCCGGGTTCCAAATGGCAGACTTCTAGAGTAAGCCATGGGAACGAAATTCTTGTCGATAGACTTGTCTTCCTTGCATCCTTAATAGCTCTCATGTCCTCGGACATAAACATCATCTTGGGTATGGACTGGATGTCAGCTCATTATGCTAAGATTGATTGTGCCACTAGAACCGTTCAACTTACTCATCCATCGGGCAAGACAGTCAATGTCTTAACTCGAGTGGCCAAGCGCTAGCTTTACTCCCTAAATGCCAACCCCCTTCCAGACCTTGAGGATGTTCCGGTAGTCCGGGACTTCCCGGATGTCTTTCCCGAAGAACTGCCAGGTGTTCCACCTGACAGGGCTGTCGAGTTCGTGATAGACCTTGTTCCAGGAACCGTTCCAATTTCTAGGAGACCCTATAAGATGGCACCCTTAGAACTAGCCGAGCTTAAGAACCAACTCGATGAGTCCTTGAAAAAGGGTTTCATCCGTCCTAGTTCCTCTCCTTGGGCTTGCCCCATCCTCTTTGTCAAGAAGAAGGATGGAACGGATCGGATGGTTGTAGATTACCGACGTGTCAACTTGGTCACCATCAAGAACAAGTATCCGCTTCCCAGGATCAACGATCTGTATGACCAGCTCGCTGGATCCTCGGTCTTTTCCAAGATGGATTTGAGGTTGGGCTACCATCAAATCAAAATCGGAAACGGGGACATTCCCAAAACGGCCTTTGTTACCCGTTATGGCCAATACGAGTACACCGTTATGTCCTTCGGTTTAACCAATGCCCCAGCCACCTTCTCTCGGTTAATGAACTCGGTCTTCATGGAGTATTTGGATAAATTCGTCGTAGTTTATCTCGATGACATACTCATCTACTCCAAGAATGAAGAGGAACAAGATGAACATCTAAGGCTGGTATTGATGAAACTTCGAGAGCATCGCCTTTATGCCAAATTCTCCAAGTGTGAATTTTGGTTGCCAGAAGTGACCTATGTAGGCCATGTAATCTCTGGTAAGGGTATTGCTGTCAATCCCTAGCGAGTTCAAGCCGTCCTTGATTGGACTCCACCTGAGACGGTCAAGCAAGTTCGGAGCTTCCTTGGCTTAGCGAGCTATTGCCGCCGCTTCGTCGAGAATTTCTCCAAGGTTGCTAAACCTCTAACTGAACTCCTCAAGAAAGATAAAAACTTCGAGTGGACCCCACAATGCGAGTTCAGCTTTCAGGAAATGAAAAGATGCCTGACATCTGCTCCCGTACTGGTACCACCAGATTTCTCCAAGGACTTTACTATCTATTGCAACACCTCGTGACAAGGACTAGGTTGCATACTCATGCAAGATCGTCAGGTAATTGCCTATGCTTCACGGCAATTACACCCACATGAGGAAAACTATCCCACACATGATCTAGAGCTTGCAGCTGTGGTCCATGCACTCAAAACTTGGCGACATTACCTCCTCGGTAATCGTTGCGAGATCTTCACCGATCACCAAAGTTTGAAATATATCTTTATCCAACCGGATTAGAATCTTAGGCAACGACGTTGGGTCGAGCTGATCTCGGATTATGACTTAGGAATAACTTACACCCCGGGCAAAGCCAATGTCATGGCTGATGCACTAAGTCATAAGTCCTATTGTAACAATCTAATGTTACAACAAAGTCAACCATTTCTCCATGAGGAATTTCGTAAGCTTAATATTCACATTGTACCTCGAGGATTCCTATCCACCCTGGTGGCGAAGCCTAACCTTACAGATCAAATCATAGCTGCCCAGAAGTGTGATAAGGGCATATTCCGGATTAAGGAAAACCTTGCTAGCGGAGTTGCTACATGTTTTTCCATGGATGAGCAAGGTGTTGTCTTCTTCGAAAACCGCTTGGTGGTTCCCAAGAAACAACATCTACGCCAGTTGATCCTTAAGGAAGCTCATGAATCTCCTCTCACCATTCATCCCAGTAGTACTAAAATGTATCAAGACCTACGCCAGAGGTTTTGGTGGACTAGGATGAAGAGAGAAATCACTCAATACATTGCTAATTGCGACGTTGTCATCGTGTTAAAGCAGAGCATCAATGGCCTGCTGGCACCCTTCAACCTTTGGCTATTCCCGAGTGGAAATGGGATAAAATCAGTATGGATTTCACCACTGGGTTTCCCAGGACCAAGAGAGGGAATAATGCCATCTTCGTCGTGATCGACCGTCTTTCCAAGGTAGCCCATTTCCTACCTGGTCGTGAGAGTATCACCGCTAGCCAGCTAGCTGACTTGTGCATCTCCCGAATAGTGTCTCTTCATGGTGTCCCATTGGAAATTAACTCAGACCGTGGGAGTCTCTTCACCTCTCGATTTTGGGTAAGTTTCCAAAATTCTATGGGAACTTGTCTCTCCTTTAGCACCGCTTTCCACCCTCAATCAAGTGGTCAAGTAGAGCGAGTCAACCAAATTCTGGAAGATATGCTCCGAGCTTCTGTCATCTCATTCGGAATGGGTTGGGACAAAAGCCTTCCATTCGCGGAGTTTGCTTATAACAATAGTTATCAAGCTAGTTTGGGCAAAGCTCCTTTCGAAGTTCTCTATGGACGAAAATGTCGAACGCCTCTTAACTGGTCAGAAACCGGGGAAAGACAACTCTTTGGCCCGGATATGATTCAAGAAGTAGAAGAGCAGGTTCACGTTATTCGTGAGAAATTGAAAACAGCCCAATCTCGTCAAAAGAGCCAATATGATCATAAACATAAGCTCATGACTTATGAAGACGGCGAGAAGGCTTACCTTCGGGTTACTCTGTTAAAGGGAACCCATCGTTTCGGTATCAAAGGCAAATTGGCTCCTCGCTACATCGGACCCTTTCGCATTCTTGCCAAACGAGGAGAAGTTGCCTACCAATTGGAACTATCTTCGCATCTTTCCAGAGTACACGATGTCTTCCACGTTTCTCAACTCAGGTGTTGCTTCGCGGATCCTATCCGTGGAGTGGACCATGAAACGCTTGATCTACAAGATAACCTCTCATATCGGGAATATCTCGTTCGTATCCTTGATCAAGCCGAGCGTACCACTCGACGTCGTAATATCAAGTTTCTCAAGGTTCAATGGTCACACCATTCCGAGAAAGAAGCCACTTGGGAAAGGGAGGATCGTCTTCGACTCGAGTACCCCACCTTCTTCCCAAAGGATCCTAAATCTCGGGACGAGATGCTTTTGAGTGAGGGTGAGTTGTCACACCCTAGCTAGTTCAAGCATTAGAGTGTGCATCATGTTTAATTTTCTCTTAACTTTGAAATGGGGATGACAGAACCCCCAGCACCCCCCCTGGAACAACTAGGGTTTACTAAAAACTTTTTCAATGAACCTGAAATGCCCTTCTAAAAACCCACCCTTTTTGTTTTGGGTTAAAACCTTTCACAAAAATGGTGCACAATTTTCTAGGACATCTAAGGTCATTGGATTAACCCTTATAGTATTTGTATTTGGTCATTTAAATGCTATAAAATATTTTAAATGCTCAAATAATCATAAACTAAAATGTTTGCTGTTGGATATATTCTAAGCAGTAGCCATGATTAATTTTATGATTTATGGAAATGCCCTGGCATTTTTAATAAAGCCCTGAAGTTACAGAAATAATAGAATAAATAAAAAACGGAAAAGGAGAGAGAGAGAAGTAACTCACTTGGCGCAGCCCACCGAGCCCACCGGCTCGGCCCAGTCCACTGGCACTTGCCAGTCGTCCTCCTCCTCTCGCCAGGAGGACAAGGAGCGCGCGGCCGGCGCCCGCAGCCACATGCCGGCCACCTCATGCTTTCGCCGATGCCCTGGAGGCGTCTACGAGTGCCACGCCGACCCCCACGTCTCCCTCTCTTTCTCCCCACTATCCCCATGGCCTCTCCCCCTCTCTGGCTCTCTCCCCATATCCCTGCCGAGCGCAGCCATCGCCGCCGACAAGCTTCACCGCAGCCACCGCCGTCCACTCGCTGCCTCGCCGTGCCAAGAAGCTCCGCCGTCGTCCACTGCTTCGCCTCGACCCATCCCCGAGCGCTCGCTCGCCCCGGAGACGCTGCACCGAGCTCGTCTTCAACCTCGGTCGTCGGAGATCCCCCTCGCCGCCCCGCTCGCTCCAGCCCTTCCCCGGGCTCGCCGTTCGCTCCCCTGCAACCGCTGTGAGCTCCGCCAACGTTTCCCCCTCTCCCCGCGCTCGTCAGCGTCCTCTAACCACCCCGGCCGTCGAAGCTGAAGCTCGCCGCCGCCACCGCATGTCGCCGTCGTGGTCACAGCCACGTTGGGACGCCACCGAGCACGCCTTCGTCTTCCACGCACTCGCAGGAGCCCGTAGCACCCCCGCACGCCCCTCACCGTGCCTGCAAACGAATAGTTCAACCTCACCCGAGCTCCGGCCGCCGCCAAGGTCGACGCCGGCGACGTTTCCGGCCACCCCAGCTCCGGCTACTGCCACCACTCGACGCGGCTCACTCCCGGCAACACGTAGATGGTCTCCGCCGTCCTTTTGGTCGCCGGAGCACAAAACCCGAGCCCTTCGCCGTGTCTGGCCTCGCCGGAGGCTAGACGCCGGCGAGTTTGACTCTGTTTGACCCCGTGTGGGCCCAGGTTGACTCCCCTCCTGAGTCTATGACAGGTGGGGCCGGCCAGCTAACTAGATTAGGATTAGTTTTAACTAAATTTAATTAGTTTAGTCACTGACATGTGGGCCCAGGCCCCACTGACAATTAATTAGCACTAACATAATTCTGTTAATTAGTTGTGACACTGACAGACAGGGCCCACCAGTCAGGTTTGACCTGGCTGACCCAGTTGACCGCTGACGTCACACCTATGTCATGCTGACACATTAATTCAATTACTGGAATTATTCTTATATAGGAAATTCCAGAAAATAGCCAAAACTTCTAAAAATCATAGAAAATCAACCATAGCTCCAAATCAAACAAGTTATATATGAAAAATGATCAGAAAAATTCAATCTATCCATCCGTAATGGTTTCATGGATGACAAAACAAGTTAAGCTTGCTGTTTAAGCAGAATAAGGTAATGCACTAATAAGGCTATATTAAATGAGCTAACATTTGAATCTTTGATTCAAATGAGTTCATCCCCTTCTGTTTTAGCTTGCATTAAGCCAAGACACATTCATCTTGCCATGTCATAACATGCATCATATTATTGCATATTGTCATGTATTGATTATGTTCGGTGTGCTTTTCGTGGTAGGCTCTGCCTCCGAGGATAACCCCGAGTATCCGTCTGAAGGGTAGTACCCTACTACCACTACATCAGGCAAGCAACCCATTGATCATCCCGATACAAACCCATGTTCTCGATTCTGCTCTTGTTTCTGCATTAAGACAACGCGATTCAAACTACTGAGTGCTACGGTAGTTGAACCCTTATCCTCTGCATGACCTGTCATTCCCACAATAACTAGATGAAACCCACTAGCATGTGTAGGAGTTGATTGAGCCATGTATGTGCTTCCAACCTTGCTATGTCTGCTATGCTTAGAGTTGTGTCAGGTCTGGTTCATCTGGATGATGGGCTAGAGTGAAATGACTATGTCGGTAATATGAGGGATGTGTTGAACATGTTTTGGTAAAGGTATGGATGAGAGGCCATGTAGGAGTACATGGTGGGTTGTTTCATTGAGGCCGTCCATAAGAACTGAGATTTGTATGCGTGATTGAAGATTCAACTACTACCACACATTGGGCCCTGAAATATGACCCCGCTCGACTTACGGACCCCTCTCGTCCTCTGTCCAGGAGTTGCAACTAGTTTCTGGTGTTTGTAGGTTATGTGTTGGCGGCCGTGTGTAGCGCTGACCCTAGGGGTGGGCTATGATGCGGTAGATACACCGTGGCACGTTGTACCGAGTCGCCCGTTTGGTGTCTCGGGAACCCGGCACACATCGTTTGGGGCCGTTGAGGACACCCCGGCCGGATCTCCTTGCGGATTGAACCTGAATAGGCGACAAACCTGGACTAGAGACCTGTGAGGTTAGTCAGGTCGTGGTCTACACCCACGTCGGCTTTCGCTTGAAGTCTGCCGAGCACATGTCGTGTGCAGACGATAAGTGGTGGAAACATGTGTGACAAAGTACACCCCTGCAGGGTATGAAACTGTTCGAATAGCCGCGTCCACGGTAAAGGAGTACTTGGTTGCCTATATAGTTCATAGACAAGTTAACGGTTACTACTAAAAGACTCAAGGTAAGTGTGAGTACCGAGGATGGCCCTCTCGTAGGATGTCGAGGGAGGATCCCCGGTGGAGTATTGTTTTGGTGAGTAGTGGACTCGTGTGTGAAAACTATTTTTACAAGTGGAGTTCCGTAGGATAGTTTAGCCAAGAGTCAAAGCTGGCTTGCTGCAATAACCCCACCACCTTCTTGAGAATGAGCATGTATATTAGGATCTGATATAAGACTTGCTGAGTACCTTTGTACTCATGTTTGCTTAATTACTATTTTCAGACGACAACTCCGCCCCCTCCGATGGGTTTTATGTAGACCTTGATGTCGACGAGTGACTAGCCACCCAGGTGGTGATCCTGGCCATGGAGGGCCCTATGTAAATAGACAGGCTTCCAGAAGCCTTCTTGCTTTCTAGTGTCTGTACTCAGACTATTTGCTTCCGCATGTGCTTGTATGCTTGTATGACTTGAGTGTCGGGTCATGTGACCCCTACCTGTATGAACATGTTATGTATGGCTCTCTGGAGCCTCTAAATAAAGTACTTGAGTTGTAGAGTTTTGTTGTGATGCCATGTTGTATGTACTCATATCGGGCATATTGTGTGTATGATTGAAATGCTTGGTATCAGTGGAATCCGACAATCTAGTTGTTTATCCTTGGCAGCATTTCTTATGGGGAAATGTAGTCTAGTGTTCCTCGAGCCATAGTAGTCCGCTACAGCCCGGTTCACCGGAGTCCTGCTAGCCCAGCACTACTGCTCAGGACAGTTGACTGGCCGGCATGTGTTTCACTTCGTTCCTATGTCTGTCCCTTCGGGGAAATGTCACGCGGTGACATCCGGAGTCCTGCCTAGCCTGCTACAGCCCGGGTTCCCCAGAGTCCTGTTAGCCCAGTGCTCCAGCCCGGATTCACTCGCTGATGACCGACATGCTCGATGTGATTCATGTATGCCTGTCTCCATAGGTCTGCCCCGCTTTGGGTTCACGACTAGCCATGTCGGCCCGGGTTCTCTGTCATATGGATGCTAGCGACACTATCATATACGTGAGCCAAAAGGCGCAAACGGTCCCGGGCCATGGTAAGGCGACACCCGTGGGGATACCGTGTGTGAGGCCGCAATGTGATATGAGGTGTTACCGGCTAGATCGTTGTGACTTGGAATCGGGGTCCTGACATTGAATCTGATCCGTTTTATGGCTATGAATCTGAAACTATTGTGGCACATCTTACTAAGTTAAATGATATAGTTGCCCTATTCACTAATGATGAGAGATTGCGTTACCTCTATATACTTAAAATATTTTCGTTCTCATTAAAGGGTGATGCTAAGATATGGTTTAATTCTCTTGATCCTGGTTGTGTGCGTAGTGCCCGGGATATGATTTATGACTTCTTTGCTAAATATTTCCCTGCTCATAAGAAACAAGCTGATTTGAGGGAAATATACAACTTCGTGGGAATTAAAGAAGAGAGTCTCCCACAAGCTTGGGGGAGGCTTCTCAAGTTACTTAATGCTTTGCCTAATCATCCTCTTAAGAAACCTGAAATACTCGATATCTTTTATAATGGACTAACCGATGCTTCCAGAGATTACCTGGATAGTTGTGCTGGTTCTCTTTTCATGGAAAGAACACCGGATGAAGCTAAAATTCTATTGAATAATATGTTGACAAATGAAAATAATTGGGCACCTCCTGAACTAGCTCCTGAGCCAACTCCTGCTCCAATTTCTGAGCCTATCCCTAAACCAACTCCGAAGAAGAGAGGTGTTTTATTTCTCAGTCCCGAAGATATGCAAGAGGCAAAGAAATATATGAAAGAAAAAGGTATTAAAGCTGAAGACGTTAAGAATTTACCTCCTATTGAAGAAATACATGGTCTTAATATATCGCCTGTTGAAGAAACATATCATCTTAATTCTTTATTTACTGAAGAACCTCCTGATCCCGATATCCCAACAAAGGTAGTAAAGGTAAATTCTCTCTATAGATATGATAAAGCTGAAGTCCCTCCTACTAAAATTGCTAGTCAGTGCTTGGATGAGTTTGATAACTTTATGTTTAAGCAAGACGACTTCAATGATTATTTTGGTAGACAACTAAAAGAAAATGCTTATATGATTAGACGCTTGGGTGATTATATGGCTAATATTAAAGGTGAACTTAAACTTGTTAGCAAACATGCTTCTATGTTTACCACTCAAGTAGAACAAGTACTTAAGGCTCAAAAAGAAGTGCTTGATGAAATGAATAGTGAGAAAAATGATTATGATATTAGAGTGGCTACTAGAACTGGTAGAATGACTCAGCAACCTTTGTATCCTGAAGGCCACCCTAAGAGAATCGAGCAAGATTCTCAAAGAAATAATATTGATATTCCTAGTTCTTCTAAAAAGAAGAAGAAAAAAAATGATAGAACTGTGCAAACTTCTAGTGAACCTATTGCTGAACCACCTGATAATCCAAATGATATTTCTATGTCTGATACTGAAACACAATCTGGTAATGAACATGAACCTAGTAAAAATATTAATGATGATGTTCATGATGATGCTCAACCTAGTAATGATAATGATGTAGAAGTTGAACCTGCTGTTGATCTTGATAACCCACAATCAAAGAATCAATGTTATGATAAAAGAGACTTTGTTGCTAGGAAACATGGTAAAGAAAGGGAACTTTGGGGTCAGAAACCTATGCCTTTTCCTCCGAAACCATCCAATAAAAAGGATGATGAGGATTTTGAGCGCTTTGCTGAAATGATTAGGCCTATCTTTTTGCGTATGAGATTAACTGATGTGCTTAAAACAAATCCTTATGCTAAATATATGAAGGATATCATTACTAATAAAATAAAGATACCGGAAGCTGAAATTTCCACCATGCTTGCTAATTATACTTTTAACGGTGGAATACCAAAGAAACTTGGAGACCCCGGAGTACCTACTATACCTTGCTCCATTAAAAGAAATTATATTAAAACTTCTTTATGTGATCTTGGAGCCGGTGTTAGTGTTATGCCTCTCTCTTTATATCATAGACTTGACTTGAATAAGCTGACACCTACTGAAATATCTTTGCAAATGGCTGATAAATCAACTGCTATACATGTCGGTATATGTGAGGATATGCCTGTTGTGGTTGCAAACGTTACTATTTTAACGGACTTTGTTATTCTTGATATTCCCGAGGATGATAGTATGTCTATTATTCTTGGAAGGCCTTTTCTTAATACTGCAGGGGCTGTTATTGATTGCAACAAAGGCAATGCCACTTTTCATGTTAATGGTAATGAGCATACGGTACACTTTCCGAGGAAACAACCTTAAGTTCATAGTATCAACTCTATTGGAAAAATTGCATCGATTATATTCGGAGGTTTTCAATTTCCTCTTCCTACTGTCAAGAAGAAATATGATATTCTTATTATAGGGGATGTGCATATCCCCGTTGAGGTAACTTAGTGTTATTCAAAATTTCTCCGGTTTCATGATTATCGGAACGAGTTTGTTAACAAGACTTGATCAAACTTGTTAGTGGATTCTTTTTGATGAGCATGAGATGGATGAAACTAGAAGCACAACCGTCTGTACCCTCTCTATATTTTCTGTTAATTAGTAGAAATAAAGTAAAAAAGTATTTTTCCGTCTATTTCCTGACTTATCCGTGCAATATAAAAATATCCCGAAAATAAAAGTCCTCAGAATGAAATGCCAATTTAATATGATTTTTTCGGCAATATTTGAGGATTTACTGTGCAAAAATTACCGCGGGAGGAGCTGCCACCTGGCCACGAGGGTGGTGGGCGTGCCCCCCTACAGGGCGCGCCCCCTGCCTCATGGGCCCATGGTGGCCCTCCTCCACTTATCCTAGCACCCATCTTCTTCCTCTAGCTCACACGAACCCGAAAAACCAACTCAAGCACGAGTTCCAGGCACTTTTGATGTGATTTTCGATCTCCTTGCTCAAAGCACCTCTCGCAGAACTTCTTGGGGAGATTGTTCCTTGGTATGTGACTCCTCCATTGGTCTAATTAGTTTTTGTTCTAGTGCTTTATTCTTTGCAAATTTGTGCTGCTAAGGTGACCATGTTCTTGAGCTTGCATGTCAAATTTATATGGTTCCATGTAGTTCTAATGCTTGATATAGGCTCTAGGCACTTGTAGGAGTAGTTGCAATCAATATTATTGAAGTTGGTTCACTTTTGTTTGAAGTTACTAAAAATTTCAGATTGTTTCAGAAAAATAATGAGGAGATTTTTGAGGGGCTCGTCGAGCCAAAGCTCGAAGGAAAAGGCACCAAATCCTAAGTATAATTTGCCGCGCACCTCGGAGATTCGGGCATGTGAATGGCCTTCTGAAGATTTCTTGAGAGCAGCCGGTATCCATGAAGATTTTCATGAATTGGCTCACAATGTAGGCCTCACTGCTTTCCTCCACGACCAATGCGATCAGACCCTACCTCGTTACGTGGCCTGCCGTCCAAGCTTACAAGAATCCTGCACCAGCCCCGGAACAGGAGCCACAAAATGAACCTCCACGACATTCTGTTTATTCTTGGGATCCAGAGATGACTGTCAGCCAGTGGCAGTCAGATTCTTCTTCTTCATCACAATATGATCCCAACTATTCTTCCTCATCACAGTACGACCCCAACAACTATTATTATGGATATCCGCTAGGCCAGCCGTGGCCATAGACTAACTTAGGCCAAAAGCCTAAGCTTGGGGGAGTACGTATTTCTCACCGACATTACAATTATGCTCACACACACTCATTGCTAAATGTCGGTGCTCATACTTTTTGACTATAATATCCATGCTAGTTTATATTCTTTTTCCTGCTTTCATCTTGTGTGTTTAATAAACCTTAAGAAAAACCAAAAAAATTAGTAGTAATTTACTTTTCTGCTGTAGTAGTAATAATTAAAAAGAAAACCCAAAAATATTTCCCGTTCTTCTTTTGCTTGTTGGTAGCTTCCCCGTGTAAATAGTTTTATTTCTTTTGTTTGGGGGTCAGTAGGAGAAGACCATAATTAAATTGTTGAAGTGGCTCTTATATGCATTATTGTTGATTTAACCTAGAGCCCATATTGCCTTGTCTTCTCCTGTTTATTGAATGCTCGCAGATTCTAGCTTAGTCCAATGAACGTACACTCTTATTATTATTCACACCGTTCGGTCGTGCAAGTGAAAGGCAATTATGATGATATATGAGGGACTGACTGAGATGACAAAAGCTGGTATGAACTCGACCTCTTTTGTTTTTGTAAATATGATGAGTCCCTCGTTCTTGATTTAGCTTATTATGAATAAACATGTTTGCAATGACAATTAGAGATCATAGTTGCTTGTGCCATGCTTGATTAGCTCTGAGTTATAATGATTTACCTTGTGTGCCAACATGCTATTGAGATGATTATGATGTGGTATGATGGGGTGGTATCCTCCTTTGAATGATTTAAGTTACTTAACTTGGCACATGTTCACGCATGTCGTTGAAACAAAATCAACATAGCCTTCACGATATTTATGTTCATGGTGGATTATATCCTACTCATGCTTGCATCCAATGTTTATTAATTTTAATGCATGTACATGGCTGTTGTCGCTCTCTAGTTGGTCGCTTCCCAGTCTTTTGCTAGCCTTCACTTGTACTAAGCGGGAATACTTCTTATGCATACAATCCCTTAAACCCCAAAGTTATTCCAGATGAGTCCACCATACCTTCCTATATGCGGTATCTACCTGCCGTTCCAAGTAAATTTGTATGTGCCAAACTCTAAACCTTCAAATAATCATTCTGTTTTGTATGCTCGAATAGCTCATGTATCAACAAAGGATGTCCTTATCTTCCGTGTTAGGCGGGTTATTCTCAAGAGGAGTGGACTCCGCTCCTCACTGACGAGAAAATGGCTGGTCACCGGGATGCCCAGTCCCGTGCTTTATGCAAACTAAATCAAAATTAATTGCAAACAAAACTCCCCCTGGGACCTGATGTATGTTGGAGGCACTCGTTGTTTCGAGCAAGCCATGGATTGATGCTTGTTGGTGGAGGGGGGTATAAACTTTACCATTCTGTTTGGGAACCGCCTATAATGTGTTCAGCATGGAAGATATCGCCATCTCTTAGTTGTTTCATTGACAATGAATGTATATCGCTCAAAATACAATTTATCTCTATTTCAAAACCGAGCTCTCGCACCTCTACAAAGCCCTGCTTCCCTCTGCGAAGGGCCTATCCATTTACTTTTATGTTGAGTCATCACCCTCTTATTAAAAAGCACTAGCTGGAGAGCACAGCTGTCATTTGCATTCATTACTGTTAATTTATATTGGGTATGACTATGATTGGATCTCTTTTACCATGAATTACAATGTCTAGTCAGTCCTTGATCTTTAAAGGTGCTTTGCATTTAGGTTTTGCGCTCTCAGAAAGGGCTAGCGAGATACCATCTTGCTATATCATATTGTGGTTGTTTTGAGAAAGTGTTGTCATCCGAGATTTATTATTATGACTTGCTAGTTGATTATGCTATTGATATGAGTAATTGTGAGACCTGAGAATTATTGCAAATGTGGTTAGTTATGATCTATGCTAAAAACATGAATGATGGCTTGACATAGTTACAACAAGAGCAAACAGAGTTTGTAAAAGTTTTTCTTTCTTTCTTTCAGTTTGTCAACTGAATTGCTTGAGGACAAGCAAGGCTTTAAGCTTGGGGGAGTTGATACGTCTCCGTCATATCTACTTTTCCAAACACTTTTGCCCTTCTTTTGGACTCTGACTTGTATGATTTGAATGGAACTAACCAGGACTGACGCTGTTTTCAGCAGAATTACCATGGTGTTGTTTTATGTGCAGAAAACAAATCTGCTCGGAATGACCTGAAACTCCACGGAACATCTTAGAAAAAACAATAAAAAATCCTCGCCAAAGATGAAGACCAGGGGGCCCACACCCTTCTCACGAGGGTGGGGGGCACGCCCCCCTACCTCGTGGGCCCCCTATTGCGTCTCCGACTAAAACTCCACCTCCATATATTGAGTTTCGATGAGAAAAAAATCAGAGAGAAGAAATCATTGCGTTTTACGATACGGAGCCGCCGCCAAGACCTAAAACCTCTCGGGAGGGCTGATCTGGAGGCTGTTCCGGGCTCCGGAGAGGGGGGTTCGTCGCCGTCGTCATCATCAACCATCCTCCATCACCAATTTCATGATGCTCACCGCCGTGCATGAGTAATTGCATCGTAGGCTTGCTGGACGGTGATGGGTTGGATGAGATTTATCATGTAATCAAGTTAGTTTTGTTAGGGTTTGATCCCTAGTATCCATTATGTTCTGAGATTGATGTTGCTATGACTTTGCTATGCTTAATGCTTGTCACTAGGGCCCGAGTGCCATGATTTCAGATCTAAACCTATTATGTTTTCATGAATATATGTGAGTTCTTGATCCTATCTTGCAAGTCTATAGTCACCTACTATGTGTTATGATCCGGCAACCCCGAAGTGACAATAATCGGGACCACTCTCGGTGATGACCATAGTTTGAGGAGTTCATGTATTCACTATGTGCTAATGCTTTGTTCTGGTTCTCTATTAAAAGGAGGCCTCAATATCCCTTAGTTTCCAATAGGACCCCGCTGCCACGGGAGGGTAGGACAAAAGATGTCATGCAAGTTCTTTTCCGTAAGCACGTATGACTATATACGGAATACATGCCTACATTATATTGATGAATTGGAGCTAGTTCTGTGTCACCCTATGTTAAGATTGTTACATGCTGAACCGCATCCGGCATAATTATCCATCACTGATCTGGTGCCTACGAGTTTTCCATATACTGGTTCTTGCTTATTTACTCTTCCGCTGCTATTGTTACGATCACTACAAAATACCAAAAACATTACTTTTGCTGTCCTTACTTTTGTTGCCGCTACCACCACTATCATATTACTTTGCTACTAAACACTTTGTTGCCGATACTAAGTTACCAAGTGTGGTTGAATTGACGACTCAGCTGCTAATACTTGAGAATATTCTTTGGCTCCCCTTGTGTCGAATCAATAAATTTGGGTTGAATACTCTACCCTCGAAAGCTGTTGCGATCCCCTATACTTGTGGGTTATCATGGCGGTTTTCATGGCCCAGGCGCCGGTTCAAGCGGTGGCGGTTTTCATGGCCAGGGCCATCCGGGTAGTCAAGGAGGTTATAATCAGCAATCCGACTAGGGAAATCAGCAACAGGGACAATAGTCCGGGTATCAGAGTAACCCAAAACAGCTGAACAGTGGGCAGTACCACGTCTTTACCACCAGTTTGTGCAAGAGGGATCAGAAGCTTCATAAGAGGGTTATAAATGCTGTTGAGCCGGCGGTTCCGCGTTATTTGAGATGGTCTGAGGAGCCTATTGTGTGCAGTAGGGAGGATCACCCACCCCGGGTTGATAATCCAAGTCATCTGGATTTGGTGGTGGCGCCTCTAGTTGGTGGATATAAGTTCACTAAAGTGCTCATGGACGGAGGCAGTAGCATCAACATCCTCTATTATGAGACGTTTCGTTGCATGGGGTTAACTGATAAGAGTCTTAAAACATCCAACACTGTTTTTCACGGGGTAGTGCCTGGTAAGTCGGCGTACCCAGTTGGTAAGACCGAGCTGGAAGTAGCCTTTGGGGATGAGTATGATTCTAGGGCTGAGAAGTTAACTTTTGAGGTGGTTAAGATCAAAAGCCTGTATCACGCTCTGTTTGGACGATCGGCTTATGCTAAGTTCATGGCTCGGCCGTGTTATGTGTATTTGCAGCTCAAAATGTCGGGTCATAAAGGCACTATCATGGTACATGGAAGCCGGAAAATAGCCTTCGAATGTGAAGAAGGTGATGCCACTTATGCCGAGTCTATTTGTGCAACAGAGGAATTGAAGTTTTATAAGGATAATGTTGACTCGACAGACATGACATCTTTGAAGAAGCCAACTACGGAGCATGAGCCGGCGTTGAAATTCAAGTCAGCTGATGACACCAAGATGATTGATTTCGTGCCTGGCGACTCATCCAAACAGTTCATTATCAGTGCTAATTTGGAACCAAAATAGGAAAGCATGCTCATCGAGTTCATCCGTGAGAACCCGGACATCTTTGCATGGAAGCCTTCTGACATGCCGGGTGTACCGATAGAACTCGCTGAGCACACTCTCAATATTAATCCAAAGTTTAAACCGGTCCGGTAATTTCTTCGGCGGTTTAACAAGGAAACGCGCAAGGCTATCAGAGAAGAGGTGGCCCGGTTCTTTGCGGCCGGGTTCATTGTTGAAGTTTTTCACCCAGAGTGGTTGGCTAACCCGGTGCTTGTGCTTAAAAAGAATGGCACCTGGCGCATGTGTGTGGATTACACAGATTTAAAAAAGGCTTGTCCGGCTGACCCTTTTGCTCTCCCATGTATTGATCAAATCATTGATGCTACGACGGGTTGTGAGCGTTTGAGTGTTCTAGATGCTTACTATGGTTATCATCAGATCAAGATGGCAGTTAAGGACCAGGAGAAGACAACTTTCATCACTTCATTTGGAGCTTTCTGTTATGTATCTATGCCTTTTGGGCTTAAGAGTGCCCAGGCGACTTATCAGCGGTGTGTACAGAATTTCCTTCATAAACAGAATGGGCGTAATGTTCATGCTTATGTCGATGATATAGTGGTGAAATCCAGAGAAAAGGAAACCTTGGTAGCTGATCTGAAGGAAACCTCTGATAACCTCCGAGTCTACAAGATGATGCTTAACCCGGCCAAGTGTGTTTTTGGAGTCCCAGCTGGCAGCTCTTGGGTTTTTTGTGTCTAACAGAGGCATTGAGGCTAACCCGGAGAAAATAAAAGCAATTACATCTTTGGCTAAACCGGCGTGCATCAATGACGTTCAGCGGCTGGCGGTCCGTGTCGCAGCTTCAAGATGGTTTATAAGCCGGCTGGGCGAGAAGGCTATGCCATTGTATCAAATGATGAAAAAGACATATGATTTTGTATGGAGTGATGCTCCTAACTCTGCTTTTGAAGATCTGAAGAGACAGCTCGCTGAGCCGCTGATTCTTGCTGCCCCATTGAGAAGGAACCACTATAGTTATATGTTGCTGCTAACTCACGTGCCGTTAGTGTGGCCATTGTTGTGGAATGCAAGGAGGTTGGCAAGGAACATCCCGTTCAACGGCGGGTTTACTACGTCAGTGAGGTGCTCATTGAATCTAACCAAAGGTATCCACATTGGTAGAAGCTTGTTTATGGGGTGTTCATGGCAAGCCGGATGCTCAAGCATTACTTTTAGGGTCACCCTATCACTATGGTTAGCTCTGCTCCATTAGGAGATATTATTCAAAATAGAGAAGCCACATGACGAGTCGCCAAGTGGGCCATTGAACTTGGGTCTCATGGCTTAAAGTATGTGCCACGTACTGCGATCAAATCTCAAGCGCTGGTCGATTTCATTAATGATTGGACGGAGTTGCAGACACCTGAAGAAAAGCCTGACAACACATATTGGACGATTCATTTTGATGGGTCTAGAAAGTTAGAAGGCTCGTGGGCTGGAGTCGTTTTAACTTCTCCTCGAGGTGACAAGTTTTGTTATGTGTTGCGATTGATGTTTCCTTGTACTAACAACGCAGCAGAATATGAGGCCTTACTCCATGGTCTTCAAATGGCTAAAGATATGAGTTTAAGCCAGGTACGGTGCCTTGGCGACTCAGATTTGGTGGCTCAGCAGGTGTCAGGCAAGTGGGATTCCAAGGATCTTCTCATGGCGGCCTCTCATCGAGAGGTGGACGCTGTGGCTGGACACTTCAAGGGATATCAGGTGGAACACATTGATCGCAGAAAGAACCAAGCGACGGATGCCTTAAGCCGGTTGGGATCTCAGCGTAAGCCGGTGCCACCTAACACCTTTTTAGATGTTTTACATAACCCTTCTGTCAAGTTTACTACAGAGGAAGACTTGGCCGTTCCTGACGTGGAGACAGTGCCATATTTGGCTTACATGACCCAGGGCGAGTTGCCAGAAAATGAGACCTTGACAAGACAGATAACCCAGTGGTCTAAGTCAATGACAATTTCCAATGGTGAATTATATCATCGTAGTGTCACTGGGGCGTTTCATCGATGTGTCTCTCCTGAAGAAGGTCAAGAGATTCTTCGTGAGATCCATGAGGGAGATTTTGGCCATCATGCCAGCTCAAAATCTCGAGTGGCCAAAGCTTTTCGTCATGGCTTTTACTGGTTAATGGCTCATGGTAATGTAGAAGATCTGGTCAGTAGGTGCGATGGATGTCAAAAGTTCGCATGACGAGCACACATACTGGCTCAAGAACTGTGGATGATTCCAATCACTTGGCCGTTTGAAGTTTGGGGGCTTGATATGGTTGGGCCTTTCAAAAGATCGAAGGATAAAAAGACACATCTTTTGGTGGCAGTTGACAAATTCACGAAATGGTTTGAGGCAGAGCCAGTGAGCAAGTGTGATGCAGCCACGACAGGTCAGTTCATGAAAAAGGTGATCTATCGCTTTGGTTTTCCGCACAACATTATAACTGACAATGGCACTAATCTGTCCAAAGGTGCTATGGAGGAGTTTTGTCAACGTGAGCATATCTGGCTTGATGTTTCGTAAGTGGCTCACCCCCAATCCAATGGTCAAGCTGAGAGAGCAAATCAGGAAATTCTAAAAGGTCTCAAGCCCCGGCTTATGGTTCCCTTACAACGGACGCCGGGTTGTTGGGTATAGGAATTACCCTCAGTGCTATGGAATATCAAACCACTCCTAACAGGCCTATAGGTTATACACCTTTCTTCATGGTTTATGGAGCAAAAGCAGTTCTGCCTAGTGACATCCGTCATGACTCGCCTCGTGTGGCGGCTTACGTTGAAGCTGATAATGAACAAGCCCGACAGGATGCACTTGACTTGTTAGATGAGGAGAGAGATTTGGCGGCGGCTCGATCAGCAATTTATCAACAGGACCTGCGCCATTATCACAGCCGCCGGGTTAAGTCCAGAACCTTTCAAGAAGGTGACCTAGTGCTCCGGCTCATCTAGGATCTGTCTGATGCACACGAGCTATCCCTGCCTTGGGAAGGACCCTTTGTGGTCAGCAAGAACTTAAACAACAGGTCATATTACCTCATTGACGTTTGAGAGCACAAAGACTCACGTAAGTCGGAGGAGGAGATCCGCCGGACGTGGAACATTGCTCAGCTTCGGCCATACTATACTTAAGCCACCGGCTCCCATCATGTACATAATTTAACGATGTATATATTATGATAAGTAATAAAGCAGGACCTCTGTCTTTTTCCCTTCCAATGATCATATATCTTTATTATTTTCATTATTTACAATGACCAAAAGGGGGCTGATCGTATTCGAATCTAGCTTAACCCTTTTGGTCCGGCTCATGATCGTATTCAAATCTAGCCATAAACCTCATGGTCACTTGGGGGCTTCCTGTTCAAACATAGGTCGTATTCGAACCAAAGAGAACATAGCTGTCGTAACCCTCTTGATCGGCTCACACCCAAACTCACTAGGGGGCTTCTTGATCGTATCCGAATCATAGATTAACCCCTTTTGGGTCCGACTTGGATCGTATTCAAATCAGGGTCGTTAAAAACCTCTCAAGGTCATTTGGGGACTTCCTGTTCAAACATAGGTCGTATTCGAACCAAAGAGAACATCGCTGTCGGTACCCTCTTGATCGGCGCAACGCCAAAGCCACTAGGGGCTATATGATCGTATTTGAATCTTAGCTATACCCCTTTGGTCCGGTTTACTGATCGTATTCGAATCAGAAGCCTCTAGTTTTTATTTAAGTGTTTTTATTTACATTGTCTGAAGCCTAGTGTTTTGTCTTACTGCTCTTTATCATCTCAAATTTAACTATCAGTATGGTTTCAAATTAAACCGTCTCGGTTATTTGACAATGAGTTTCCAAGGCATAACAGTCATCAGACATATGGAAGTATTGAGTTCTACAAAAGATTGGGTTATCAACCTCATCATCTGGGTCATGAAAACCGGCAGTCCAGATTCAAAGTACACATGTATGAGAGTGTCATTCGTGAACAAGTTTCTCTGTGTTTTTTCGTTAATCGAAGGTTTTTTCAGCCTTGTTTATCTTACATCTGGTTCTGTTTTTTCCACTATGATAATTTCATAGCCATGTACTGGGTGTTTTGACCCGTCCGGTCCTAAACCGCTAGGCCACTTTTTTCATTTTTTATAGGAACAGAGTTAAAATATTGCAGATGTAATCACGGATGTGCTGCATATATATATTGACATCATTGGCAAAGAGTCATATGCAACATTTTATGCACGATGGCATAGGCAAAACATGCAGTTTTCAAACTAATCTATTACAAGGCTTTGAGAGCCCAAAAGATGGTTATGACTCTCCCCTCGCCGATTCACCTCCCTCTATTGGTTGGAAGGTGGGATTGGACCAGTCAAAACCGTTCAAGGCAATGAACTCCGCTTCATCATCAATCAGGCCGGCTGGGTGGACTTCCGGGGCAAAAGTGTGTTGGTGAACCGGCGGGATAAGATCTATCACCTTATAAGAGGGAGTCACCATCTTCTTATTCTCCATCTCAAAACCCGGCTGATATTTGTCGATGTTGGTCTCTTCACCAAGAATGGTAGCCTGAGGACGAACTCCCCTCACACAGGCAATAAAGTCATCTTGCTCAAACGGAGTCCCGTCTTCCTTCACGGTAGGGTACCCCTTAGCCACGTCCACCGGGTCTAAATCCGGTACCCAGGCTTTGGAGCAGCTCAGGGCAGTCAGGGCTCCGGCTCTGGCACAAGATTATTTGACCTCTTGAAATCTGCCGGGTAAGATCGATAACTTCTTCAAAACATCACTCAAATGGTTGGGTCCTTGGTTGGCAGGGGAAATAGTAGAAAGTGCTCGTTGAGCACCAGTGTACAACTGCTCCACCCAGGTATAAACCGCCTTCAGTTTTGTCACACTATCTTGACTCAGATTTTTACTTCGTGGACCCGTGAGTGTTTTTTCACAAAGGGTCAGCCGACGGCGTATATCCCTAGACAAAATAAAGTAAATGTGACTATTGCAAAAGACTTACCGAAGATGGCGGAGACCATTTGAGACACACGGTTTTTTAAGCCGGTGAGCTCTGTGGTAACCCCCTCAAGAGCCGCCTCTGTTGTCTCGGCATGTTTTATCAGCAAGGTCTTCTCATCGGCCCAGGATTTCTTCTTCTTAGTCAAACTGGTCTTCAATTTTTTAGTTTCAGAGAGACTCGATTGGAGTTTGGAGTTAGCAGTCTTTATCTCTGCCTCTTGATCCGCTAGGCGGCTCTTTGCATCCCTCAATTGAGAGCCCAGTTCAGTTAGGGCGGTCTGCAAACATGCACAGGTGTGTCAAAATTTAAATAAAAGTTATAATGCTTAAAGTTCCAAGTGCTTTGCAAACGCAACAACACTTGGCACTTGGGGGCTAATTTCTGCCAAAGAAGATTCTTTTTTCCAGCCTTAAAGTCCCAAGTATTTTACAACTAACAACACTTGGCACTTGGGGGCTAATGCATGATCCTATGAAAGTTTTTTCATATTGAGCCGGGTTAAACTATTTGTTTCATCTGATTCAAGACAGTTCTGAAGTTAAGTACCAGCTCATTTGAGAAAAATTAAGCCGGACCTTGGGGACTACAGGTGAAACTTAAGGTGAGTTTAAAGAAAGTCTAAAAATAGAGTATCAACCTATATCACAAGTCTACAGATCATTCAGATTCATCCTAATCCGGAGACTTGGGGGCTGGTAGAGCATATATATAAGATGGTGAAAGTCAGTGAACATACCTCATATTTCAGCTAAAGTTGCTTGACCATCTCAGTTTCCGAGTCACGGCTAGAATGCACAAGACTGAGGTAGCCAGACAGCACATCACTAATGTTTAGATGAGCGTAGTGAGAAACATCAAACCGCATCTTCTGCCGCTCTAAAGCTTCTTGTTTTGTAGAGTGTCGGGCCAGTACAGTGGGGTTGCCCGGCTCAACAAACCGACTTCCAGTAATTAAGACATCTGTGTTAGAGGTTGTCGGTGGGTTGGCAGAGCTAGACGGTTCAGTGATAGCCGGATTAAGAGTGGTTTCATCAGCTGACGGTTCAGGAGGGTCCGATTGAATGTGGACAGTCGAATCTTCTGGTGCTTTAGATTTATCAAGAGTTGGTGCTGCCGGTTCAGGTGCAGGATTTTTCGGGTTTTCTGCCAGCTGAACCACCTTAGCTTTCTTGGATTTCGCTTGACCGCTAAAAAAGATTTTTATGAGACAGTTAATATAATGATGCAGTTTTAAAGATATAGAGGAAAGATGATTTTTCTTACCCAGGGGCAGTCTTGAAAGCCGGAAATTGAGTCTGGGACTAGTCGCCGGAAGATCGAGAGACCTTCTGCAACGGTGAAATAAAGTTAAGAAAACAAGGAAACTGATTCATGGATAAAAAACAAAGGACAAAGGTGAAAGAAACCTCATTCTGGCGTTTTCGAGGAGTTTTTTGTAAGTCGGAAGGTGGTTCATCATCATCATTAGTCCGGGCCTGACGGCGGATCTCATGTTGCTACTTTTTCAAAAGAAAATGAGGGTCCAAATAAGCCAAAGGGTGGGAAAACCTTACTTTCCGGGTTACCAGCTGAAGTTTCTGTCTTGGCAAAGGGGCTGAGTCAGAGGAAATAGTGACCTCTTCTTCCACAGCCTGGCTAGCCCCCGTGTGTCCTGGCAATAGTCTGTGTCAATAAGATAGTTAAAAAATCAGCCAAGGGAGTTAAGGGCTACCTCCGACTCAGAAACATCATCCAGGTGGAACATGTCGGATGCAGTCTTCTTCTTGGGTTTCCGGGTCGATTTCCTGGCTGCTATGGCAGCGATTGTAGCTTTCTTGGTTGCTTCATGATCATACTTGGCCTTCCAGAAGTCAGATTTGGCTTGTAAACAAATGAACAAATTAAAAGGTCATTCAAGTATTTAAGCTAGTGCGGAAAATACAAAAAGAGAGAGGTTAGGGGGTTTCACCTCTCGTGTCGGGTTATGTTTGAAGAAGGGGTTTAATCCAACCTTACTGCAGTCCTCGTATTTGCCATTTACAAGGATGGTTGACATTGCAACAATGTCTTCTTCAGTCAATTGAACAGAGCTATAACGAAGAGAGTCATCTGGGACTCCGCCATATTCATACATTAACTTGGATCAGCGGCTTAGAGGGATGACCCGCCATGCGACCCAGCAACGGATCAGGTCAACTCCAGTTAAGCCATTCCCCAGTAAATCTTGAGTCCTTTTGATAGATGGAATAAGCTTCTTGCGTTCACCAGCAGTATGCTTATCAGGGAGCATAAACTTAGAATCCAGACGCTCCGCGCGATAACCCGGCAGTGGTTTTTCATTGGCTAGTGACGTATCTCGGCAGCAGAACCAGGTATGATTCCAATCTTTGGGATGACTCGGTAAGACTATTAAGGGAAATACGGCGCCCTATCGGCGCTGAATTGAGATTCCACCAAGCTCCAAACTAAGGCCGTTGGTGCATTCGTTCTGGCGGCTCAGATAAAAATATTCTCTAACGAGTTCCACGGTCGGTTCTTCTTGAAGATATACCTCACAAAGAACTTGAAAATGCAGATATTGGATATAGAGTTGGGTCCAATGTCTTGTGGACGAAGCTTGAAAAAATGCAGAACGTCTCGGAAGAACTTTGAGCCGGGTGGACGAAGCTTAGAAGCCCTGGTTCATGTGATCAGTTAAATGATAACTTCACCTTCTTTGGACTGAGGCCATTCTTCGTCCGGGTCAGGAGCATGATAAGACATAACGTTTTTCTCTGGCAAAAATCGAATGGTGACAAATTCTTTCAAGGTATCCTTAGTAACTGTGGAAGGCACCTAGTTGCAGATAGTTGGCTCTTTTGACGGCATGATGAAGAAAGGGCAAGCTGAAAAGAAAGTAATTTGCCGGTTCAATTTATTGGTGGAGTTACAAGTTCATGATTATAGTACAGACGAGTAATGGCGGCTTAAGCCAGGGCTAATGACATATAAAGGAAAAGTGAGCTGGCTTTATAAGCCGCCATGACTAAGGATATTTGAAGGATGCCAGAAACAGAATTGGCTAAAGTATTGAGACAAACAAGTTTCCCAAGTTGTTTCTATTATTCTGGATCACAATGGTTCAGAAAAGAAAAATAAATTTAGACCTAACAAACGAGCGCAGAGGAGTTCGTCAGCTCTAAGGAGGCATTTCTATAAGAGAAAGGGATCTGCTAACATCTAAAACGGATCTAAAACCACTACCGCATACGGTCTATACTTCTTTTAGATCAAAGGAGGGTACGGAGAAGAAACTACAAGAAGGTTTGTGATGAACAGCGAAGAATACCAATGAACTCGCAACCCTAATATAGATCTAAGTGCGCAGAAAGGTAGGAACTTACGAATGCAGATCTACTACGAAGAGTCGCCGCGGTTCTCTGGCCGAGCTCAGGGTGATGCAGCGGCTGACGTTGACGAAAACGGAGAGCGCTATGGCGGTGGCGGAGCTCGAGAGGCAGAGAGGTGGCAAGAAGAAAGAAGGAAGATGAAGAAAGAGGAAGAGTTGTGTCGGAGTAATGGGCCACGGGTAGGCCAACCCGAGCCCCATAACCTTTTCAAGACATCGGGGCAGGCTGCACCCCTCAAGACTCCAGGACGAAGCGCCGCCTCCTGAGGAGTCGACGGCGGGGCGGCCGACTACCCGCTCACGGCCGAGTCCCAGGGACAACTTCTAGAGGAGCCGGCTTTGGGGAGTCGGCCGGCAACTCCAACAAGTCATGATCTCACCAAAGGGGACGGGGCGAGGGCATGGCTATAGTCAAGCCCACACCCCGCCCCTGACCAAGGGCAGGCATGGCCATAGCACGCCGTACTCAGAAAGATCTCCATGCGGTGTGGCACTGTTGCTCGGCCGGCCGTAACATCAGCACCACAGTACCGAGTCCTGTGCCCATGAAGGCTTGTCTGTATGGCCTGGAAGCAGCGGGGCCCACCTGCCAGCGAGACCTCGGGAGACGGCAGGAGAACCAGCAGTCAGACCCGACGGGAGTCGGCCTGGGGGAGTCAGCCGAGCCCTCCCCCGGGGCCCACGCGCCATTAATCAAGATGAGATGGGGAGTGGCCACAGTGATCGCCCGCCAGGCGGCAGGGCTGTTGCCACGACCCCATGACCAAACCTGCGTCATCAGAAGCACGGCTACAGTAATCAGTAGCTGGCAAGACCCGCCCGCGGCGGACGCGGCCTGTCGGCTCCGTACCAGACCAGTCGGTGGGGCCCACCAGTCGGCAGAGAAGTCGGAGGTCGGAGGCACTGATGGCTGGGCCCGTGCCCAGTCGAATTACCATTGTACCCCTAGGGGGTAGGTCTATATAAAGCCCCCGGGGCACCCATGCAAAGGGTTGGATGCCGGTAGTTCTATACCATACCAGATAGAAGGAGGGAGCTAGCCTTGCCCTCTCCTACCACCAGATACAGCTCAAGGAGCAACCCTGTAATCCCCTGACAATAGTGATCATGCGGAGACCCCGCAGAGCAGTAGTAGGGGTGTTATCTCCTCGGAGAGCCCTGAAGCTGGGTAAGATTCGCCGGCGTGCATGTCTTTTTTCTGCCTCATCCCGTTTCCAGGCGCCGGCGACGTTCTACTCGCCCCCACCATGATAAGCCACCCGTTGGCATATGTCGCTCCAAACCCCCGACATTTGGCGCCCACCGTGGGGTGAGGTGCAGCACCATCCGGAGATCTGTTCTGGACGGGAACCCTTTTCCTTCCTGGCGAGCGCAGCCAGCCAGGCACGCCAGAAGAAGTTTGGATCGACGCGCTGTGCAGCGTTGAGATCACCTGCGCAGCCGGCTCCTTGGACGAGCTTGTCGGCAAGGTCCGCCTCTCCGATGAACCTGCGCCCGACGCAGGCACGGGCGGCCCCGAGAGCCTCCTCGCACACCTCCTCGATCAACTCCACGTTTCCGGCGAGCCTGCCGCAGACGTGGAGTCCGTAGGCTCCACCGACCCAATGCTGGTCGACTCCAACACCGCGTCGCTCGACGCGTTCCCCACCAACGTGGTGGTCTACGACGAACCTCTCCCTGCGCACTGAGCGACGGAAGCACCGTCACTGAGGTGCTAGTCATCAGTCATGACGAGTTCTCCGGCGGAGGAGCGCCCGACTCGCTCGGCGCGGCGCTGCAAGACCTAGCCGCGCCCATTCCGGAAGATGCCGACGCAGAGACATTAGAAGCGCGCCGCGTTCAGCTTGTTGAAGGCGCGAAGAAGCTGGCCAACATGAGACGCTTGTCAGAAGCTTACCAGCGGGAGATGGATCGCGCCGTTGGCGGCTCGACGGCCTCGGCAGGGCCCAGCCGCCTTGGCGCGGTCCAGCAGCGCGGCGTAGCCATCGCCAGCCTGTTTAGGGCTACCCACCCCGTGTATGCTACACCAGCGGAGAACATCCGAGCCGCCCAGGCAGCGGCGGATGAGCTGGACAATTTTGAGGGCGAGGAACGCCGCCTCATGATGGAGCGAGTCCAGCGGCTTCTCGACGCGGCCGCCGCACAGAACAAGGCCGGCTGCTGCACAGAGGCGCCACAGCGGCCAAACGACGACCCGCACCAAGATCAAGGCGCGACGTCTCGGATGCCGACTGGCGGCACCCGAGGAAGAAAGGATAAGGAGCCGGCTGTCAGCCACAGTCGGACTCGGGTCACCATAGAGCGCGACCGAGACGGCCGCCCGAGAGCAGTGGAATGACGGGACGACTGTCCGCCTCCCCCTCCCCGCAAAGAGAGGCGAGTCTCCCCGCCGCCTATTGACCATCCGACTCTCGGTGACCGCCTTGGCCGCTGAGAGGGCGCTGGAGGAAGAAGATGAGCTGGGCCCGCCTTGCTTCGGGCCCCGCATTCGGGACGAGCCCTTTCCCAGAGGGTTCACGCTCCCAAGAGACATGCCCAAGTATATCGGCTCCGTGAAGCCGGAAGACTGGCTAGTCGACTACTCCACGGCTGTCAGCATAGCAAACGGCAACAAGCGTCTCGCCGTAAAGTACATTCCGCTCATGCTCCAGGGCACGGCCCGGACATGGCTGAATAGCCTAAAACCCCACAGCATCAACAGCTGGGTCGACTTCACCGAAGCGTTCATCCGCAACTTCACCAGCACGTACAAGCGTCCTCCCAAGCCTCGTCAACTCTCCTTGTGCGTGCAAGGTCCTGACAAGTTGACTCGCGACTACCTCACGTGTTGGGCTGAGCTCCGGAACTCCTGCAAGGGCGTGCACGAGGTGCAGGCCATCGAGTACTTCACAGCTGGGTGCCGAGAAGGCACCCTCCTCAAGTACAAGCTCCTCTGCGACGAGCCAGAAACCCTTGACGAGCTGCTGATCATAGCAGACAAATACGCTATAGTCGACTCCTCCATGAATGCGGAAATTCAAATCCGCACGACCGGCAAAGTGGCTCCTCAAGCTCCAAGAACTCCGGCGGTAGACGCCGGCCGGCGACAACAGCAGGGCGACAACAAGCGCAAGGCCCCGCAGCCGGCTTCTGGTAGCCAGCAGGTCGCGACCGTTGAAGCTCAGTAGCCAGAAGAGCAGCCTCCGCCCAAGCGACAGAAAGGCGGCAAACCGAACTGGTTGCCGACCTTCTCCTATGAGCAGACCTTGGATGTACCTTGCAAGTTCCACAACGGCGCGAAGCCGTCGAATCACAACACCCGGAAGTGCCACTGGCTCACCAGGATCGCCAAGGGAGACGGCCTCCTGCCACCCCAGCCTACTGGGCAGCCGCCTCCGCCTCCGCCCCAGCAGCCGGCAGTCAGGCCAGTCTGCCCAGTGCAAGACGAATAACCTGAAGAGCATGTGGCCTATGTGGTGTTCACCAGTGTGGCTGATGACCGACGCAGCAGGCGGCTGAAGCGACAAGAGGTGAACGCAGTAGCCTTAGAGACGCCAGAGTTCATGCACTGGTTTGAGAAGCCCATCAGCTGGAGCAGGGCTGACCACCCAGAAGTGATGCCGAGTCCGGGCTCCTACGCATTGGTCCTGGACACCACCTTTGCCACGGATAAACGGGCCGCGCGTTTCTCACGAGTTCTGATAGACGGGGGCAGCAACATCAATATCCTGTACAAGGATAACATGGAGAAGTTAGGAATCATGCAAAGGCAGCTTCAGAATAGCCGGACTGTGTTCCACGGCATCGTTCCTGGGCTTTCCTACTCACCAATCGGCAAGATCCTGATTGACGTCCTCTTTGGGGATAAAGATCACTTCCGAAGAGAGCCTATTTGGTTTGAAGTGGTGGACCTTGAGAGCCCATACCATGCGCTACTTGGCCGACCCACCTTGGCCAAGTTCATGGCGGTCCCCCATTATGCATACCTCAAGATGAAGATGTCCAGTTCCAGGGGAATTCTGACTGTGGCCGGCGACTACCGGAAGTCGTCCGCTTGCACGGCCGAAAGTAGCCGGCTGGCCGAGTCCCTGGTGATCGCGGCCGAGAAGCAGCTCCTTGAACGAGTTGTGGCGATGGCTAGCAAGCAGCCGGAGATATCGCCCGACCCAAAGGAGTCGGAATCCGAGGGTTCGTTCAAGCCGGCCAAAGAGACAAAGAAGATACCCTTGGATCCGGAGCACCCAGAGAGGTACGCAGTCGTAGGTGCAAACCTCGACAGCAAATAGGAAGGCGAGCTCGTCGATTTCCTCCGTGAGAATCGGGACATCTTCGCATGGTCTCCCAAAGACAAGCCAGGTGTGCCGACGGATTTCGCCGAGCAGAAGTTACATGTCCGATCTGATGTAAAGTCGGTCAGGAAGCCCCTGCGCCGCCTATCAGAAGAGAAGAGAAGAGTCGTCGGAGAAGAGATAGCCCGACTCCTAGCAGCCGGCTTCATTATGGAAGTTTTCTTTCTAGAGTGGCTGGCAAACCCGATCTTGGTGCTAAAAAAGAACAAGCAGTGGCGAATGTGTATTGACTAAACAAGCCTCAACAAGGCCTACCCCAAGGACCCATTTGCCCTACCAAGAATCGATCAGGTGATAGACTCCACAGCCGGATGCGAGTTGTTGAGCTTCTTGGATGCATACTCAGGGTATCACCAGATCAAGCTGAACCCGGCTGACAGATTGAAGACCGCCTTCATCACGCCGTTTGGAGCATTCTACTACCTCACCATGACATTTGGCTTGAGGAATTCCGGCACCGCCTTTCAGCGTTGCATGCAGAAGTGCCTCCTCAAGAAACTCGGCAGAAACGCCCACGTTTACATGGACGACGTGGTGGTGAAGACGGAAAAGCGAGGAACACTACTGGAAGACCTCAAGGAGACCTTTGAGAACCTGCGTTGGTTCCATATCAAGCTCAATCCCGAGAAGTGTGTCTTCGGAGTAACAGCCGGCCAGCTGCTAGGCTTCCTGATCTCTAAACGCGGCATAGAATGCAACCTAGTAAAAATCAAGGCCATCGAAAGAATGGAGGTACCCGGCCGACTGCTGGATGTGCAGAAGTTCACTGGCTGCTTGGCATCCATCAGCCGATTCATTAGTCAGCTGGGCAAGAAAGCTCTCCCCTTATACCAACTCATGAAGAAGACCACTTTTTTCGAGTGGAACCATAAGGCGGACGAAGCTTTCCATCAGTTGAAGAAGATGCTGACTACTCCACCCGTCCTGGCGGCTCCGACTCCCAAGGAACCAATGCTCATGTACTTCGCCGCCACCAGCCGAGTAGTCAGCACAGTCATTGTAGTAGAGCGCAAGGAGGAAGGCAAGGCGCTACCGGTCCAGAGACCAGTATATTACCTGAGCGAGGTACTGTCGACCTCCAAGCAGAACTACCCCCACTACCAGAAGATGTGCTATGGCGTGCACTTTGCTGCCAAGAAGCTAAAGGCTTACTTTCAAGAGCATCCAATCACAGTGGTCTGCACGGCTCCACTGGCCGAGATCATTGGTAGCCGAGATGCCTCCGGTCGAGTGGCCAAGTGGGCCATAGAGTTGGCTCCTTACACCATCTACTACCAGCCCCGCACCGCTATCAAATCACAAGCACTGGTCGACTTCCTCGTCGATTAGGCCGAGACCCAGTACCTGCCTCCAGCACCTGACTCCACCCATTGGCGGATGCACTTCGACGGCTCCATGATGCGCACCGGCTTGGGAGCCGGCGTCGTCCTCACCTCTCCTAAAGGCGACAAGCTCAAATATGCACTACAAATCCATTTTGCCGCCTCCAACAACGTTGCCGAGTACGAGGCGCTCATTCACGGGCTCTGGCTTACCAAAGAACTTGGCATCCGCCGGATCTTGTGTTATGGTGACTCGGACTTAGTGGTCCAGCAGTCATCTGGCGACTGGGACGCGAAAGATGCAAACATGGCGAGCTACCGTTTCCTCGTGCAGCAACTCAGCGGGTATTTCGAAGGGTGCGAGTTCCTCCATGTGCCAAGAAATGACAACGACCAAGCAGACGCCTTGGCCCGAATCGGTTCTACCCGCCAGGCAATACCCTCTGGCGTCGCCCTGCAACACCTCCTCAAGCCGGCCGTCAAACCTTCACCAGAATCAGACTCCATTTTTGTGCCGGCTCCTCCCGAAGACGGCAGATCCGACTCCAGAGCTCCGGCAGTCGGAACGGGTACTTTGGCGGATGACTCCAAAGCCTCCACGGCCGAGCCCGGCCCGGGGACTGTGGTGGCGGACTCAAAAATTCCAGAACTCGGCCCAAGGACCGCGCCAATCGGCCTGGGGACTTCATAAACCAAGCAAGTGGCTGTTAACTCCAACCCGCCACCTCCCAGCCCAGCCACCCTCGTCCAAGTCGCAGTTCCGGTAGTCGAAGAAATAGCAGCACCCTCATGGGCCCAGCCCATCCTCAAATTCCTGGTGAACAAAGAGCTACCAACTGATGAGACCTTAGCTCAGCAAGTACAACGCTGGGTGGCAGCCTATACCATAATCAACTGAGAGCTGGTCAGGCGCAGCGTCACTGGTGTCTACCAGCGCTGTGTAGAGCCAGAGCAAGGCCAGGCAATTCTCAAAGACATCCATCAAGGAGAATGCGGCCACCATGCGGCTTCAAGAGCACTCGTCGCCAAAGCTTTTCGGCACGGTTTCTTTTGGCCGACTGCCTTGGAAGAGGCCAAGGAGTTGGTCCAAAAATGCAAAGGGTGCCAGAAGTTTAGCTCCAAGCTGCAACAGCCGGCTTTCGCGCTCAAGACCATCCCCATTGCCTGGCCCTTTGCAGTTTGGGGTCTAGACATGGTGGGACCATTCAAGATAGCATGAGGTGGTTTAACTCACCTACTTGTCGCAGTGGACAAGTTCACCAAGTGGGTGGAAGTGAAGCCAATTAAGAAACTGAACGGTCCGACTGCCATGACCTTTATCACCGATATCACAATTCGGTACGGCATACCACACAGCATCATCACCGACAACGGCAAAAATATTGCCAAAGGCGCCTTGGCCCGTTTCGTCGCAACACAGGGCATCCAACTGGACCTAGTGCCCGTCGCCCATCCGCAGTCAAACGGCCAAGTGGAGCGGGCAAGCGGCCTCATCCTGTCCGGCATCAAGCCTCGGTTGATCGAGCCTATGGAGCGCTCGGCTGGCTGTTGGCTTGACGAGCTGCCAGCCTTCCTCTGGAGTCTGCGCACGACTCCAACAGTCAACCGGCTTCATGCCCTTCTTCCTCATCTATGGTGCTGAAGCCGTCATCCCAACGGACATAGAGTTTGACTCCCCACGAGTCACCATGTATACCGAGGAGGAAGCAGAAGAAGCACGACAAGACGGCGTTGATCTGCTGGAAGAAGGCCGGCTGTTGGCACTCAGCTGGTCCAGCATCTACCAGCAGAGCCTGCGCCGATACCACAATAGGAAGGTCAGGCCAAGATCTTTCCAAGAAGGCGACCTTGTGCTCCAGCTGATCCAGCGAACAGCCGGCCAGCACAAGTTGTCCGCGCCTTGGGAAGGCCCTTTCATCATCAGCAAAGTACTGGGCAACGATTCCTACTACTTGATCGACGCTCAGAAGCCCCGGGCACGCAAGAAGGACGAATCTGGCAAGGAGACAGAGCGGCCATGGAATGCAAATCTCCTCCGAAGATTTTAAAGTTGATGCAGTATGTACCATGCTACCCTTTGTGTCTAAGTATCAAGACTTCGGGCCCCCCGAGACGAGCTCGGGGACTCCCCTCTTTTGTGTGTATGATAAAAATATACCTACAAGTAGAGGTCCAAATTGTCGAGTAGATAGATATATATATTTACATAACATAGGCCCTTGGCCGAATTGTAGAGTAGAGGTCCAAAATACACCCCGCGGGTGGAATTGTGTGAATTAACAAGTTCTTCAAAAGACTACTTAAGCAGATAAAACAAAAGACAGAGCGGCAGCTCAGGAGGCGGCAGGCGGATTCGAGGGGTCGGAGGAGGCGCCAGCGTCAGGCGTCGGGGCGGTCGGCCGTCTAGTCTCGGCTTGATCGCCTCCGGCAGCAGTCGGGTGGGTTGCACGTGGCTCGTTGCTGGAGGCACGGTCGGGCTGAGGTGGCCGTCTGCTCCGTCTTCTGGTGCCTCCGCCCCGCCCTCATCCTCCGTCTCGTCCTCCTCCTCAACGCTGGAGCCGATCACCTCTGCCGAGTCTTCGCCGTAGTCTGGGTTCATCCCAAACCACTCTGGCGGGACCTCCTCGCCGTCTTCAGACAGCTCGGTGACGAAGATGCTGGTGTCGGTGTACTCGGCGATCGCCGCAGCGCGTTTGACGAGGGCATCTTCCATAGCCGCCAGCTCCGACTGGGCCTCCGACCGAAGCGTGGCCAACCGGTCTAGATCCAGCCCCGGGTACCACGCCTTGACGAACTCCAAGGCCCGGCGCGCTCCAGCCCGGGCCGAGGAGCCCTTCCAGGCCTCAAGACGACCAGCCACGACCTCCAGCCAGTTGGCCGTCAGGCTGGGGGTGCGCGGAGCCTGCATATCCGGCCAGAGGGCGGAAATCACCTGGGCGCCGACGCACTGAAGCCGGCGCAGCATCCGGTGGGCCGGCCGGAGGCGAGCCTCGATGCTCAAGATGTGCTCATCAAGTGTTTGGGGGGCATCAACGGCGATCTCCGCACCCTCTGCCCTCTGACCTTCACGGTCGGCCTCGATGGCTTGGATGGTGGCCTGTGACTACCCAGGGAAGAAGTCTGCAAAGACACAAAGAAACGAAGAAGCAAGTCAAAAACAAGGCGTCGGCATGATCTAAGTCAACAACTCGAAGAAAGAAAATAAAGAGACTCACCATCAATGATGTCTTCAATCTCGTGGAAGCCGGAGGACAGCAGCGCCTCCTTGTCAGACCAGGAGGAGTGCTCGCTCGCGAACTCGTCCAAGAGGGAGGTTTCCGCCTCCGCCGTGTCCTTCTACGACTTCACAAGCAGCGCCTTCTGCTCTACCAACTGAGTGGCCAGTAGATCGCGCTCTGTGGCGAGCCTGCTGCACACCTCCCCCTTGGTGCGCAGGGCGGAGTTGGCCTCGCTCAGCTGCTGCTGAAGAGCAGCGTTGGCTCCTGAAGGAAAGGAAGAAAGACAACAATCGTCAATATAGTAGGTCGCCGGGGAGATCCGGCCCGACTGCTCAGCAGTCGGCCCGAATCTCACGGACTACAGCCCGCGGGTGCGCCAGCGCGCCCCCACAGAGAAGAAAAAGAGGGACTTACTCCGTCTCTCCGCCAAGTCGGCGGCCCACTTGCCCAGCTCTTCAACATTACGGTTGAAGGCAGTGACACGGAGGTTGTGGTAATCCTGCGACAAGCATTTCAGACAAAGTTAGTACCCAGAAGTTCATCAATTGGAAGTTCCGGGCCGCCTGCTCAGCGGCCGGCCCGAAACTCGGGGACTACACCCAGTGGGTGCGCTGCCGCGCCCCCACAGAGAAGAACAAGAAAAACAAAGGCCCAAAGAAAAAACATACCCGGACGGCCGCTCGCGACGCCAGGAACGCCTTCGTGCAACTCTGGAGGGCGTCACCCTCAGCGCGGAGCTTCGCCTGGACGTCCAGGAGTGCCTGGTTCAGCAGCCCTGTGCCGCCTCCTTGCACCCACCCGACGGGTGCGGCGCTCGTCGCTTCGGCGTCTGGAGCCGCCGAGCTGGCGGTGCCGGCTTCCAGGGGCGGGGTGCCGAAGTCGCCTTCTCCAGACGATGGCGCGCTGGCGAGCCGACCTGGAGGAGCAGCCTCACCACATCCTCGTCTTCGGTCGGCGGCACCGGAGGGCCCGCTGGCTAGTCACCTTGCGCGCCTTGAGACGGTGGCGGAGGCGGCGGCGGGAGGTTCGTGCCCGGAGTAGAGGGCTCGCCGCCTTCCCTCTCCTCGACGAGATTCTCCCCGCCGACTTCTCCAGTCTGCCCTATGGACTCCGGAGGCGGCGGCGCAGAGTTCAGCGGGGTAACGAGCAAGGCCGACTGACGGCGTGCGGCTTCTTCAGCCTGCTGCTTCACCGCGGCAGCGGCTTCGGCCTCTGCTAGTTTTTTCTGAGCGGAGGCCTCCGCCCTGTCGGCCTCCGCCTTCTCCAGGCGGAGGGCTTCTTCTTCGTTGCGCTTCTCCTGCGCATTCCACTACGTCGCCTCCCGGAGGTTGGCAGCGGGGTCTATCCCCCGAGTGGTGGCGGGCGTCTATCCACCGAGTGGTGGCGGGCGTCTCCGCTGACCCCATGACGAAGGGGGCGGTGACCCGCTCAAGGTAGAGGGGAGCCCTGAAGAAAGAGGGGCGAGCAAAGATTCAGACAAAACACGAAGAAGGAGTAAACTTTGAAAACAGAATACTTACGCAAAGACCAACGGTGGCTTCTTCACTTCCTTACGAAAGCGGATGGCCTTCGCGGCTGCCTCGTCCCGCCAGGTCGCCGCAGCCGAGCCCTTGGGCTTCTTCGGCCGGCTGCCGAATAAAGTCGGCGCAGCCCGACGCTTCTTCCCGCCGCCTGGAGCGCCCGACGCGGCAGAAGAGCCCACGCCCGGCTGGCTGGCCCCTGGCCGATGGCGAGGGGCGACCCCTCCCTCGGCGTCATCTTCAGGCCAGTCGGCGAAGGTCGCCGAGGCCCTGAAGTCGTTTGTCGTCCCTCCTCCTCCCTCGGGGTCGTCTTCCAGAGCCGCCGCCCCCAGATCGAGGTCGTCAACGTCGCTCTCCGCCCGGTCGACGACGAACTCACTGGCCGGCCCCAAGGTGCCGGCTGGCGGGTGAAGAAGGGGATTCTAACGAGAGTCGACTGATCAGAACAAACTCGGCAAGAAGAAGACAATCCAAAGAAAGAAAGAAAGGCGACTCACCACGGGCGGGGGGTTGGCGCGGGAGTATGGCTCCTTGCCGAATTGCCAGTCCTCCGGGAGCTTGCTATCCGAGAGGTAGTTCACCATAAGGGCCACCTCTTTGTGAGGCATGTCCTTGGTGCACATCCGACTCAGGTCGCGGCCCCCGCTCATCTGGCATATCATGAGAGGGCGGCCTTGGAGTGGGAGAACTCTGCACGAGACGAAGGCGGCCAGCAGGTCCGGGCCAGTCAGACCCTCCGACTGCGTCAGCACTCAGAGTCGCGTGACGGCGCCGGCTCCCGCAGGCGTCAGCGACCTGGCCCGGTACGACCAGTTGGGCAGTCTGCCATCCGGCGGGCCGGCTATGAAGGCCGGCAGATTGACCCAGTCGCCCCTCGTGGCGACGTTCCTGACGTAGAAGTAGGACCTCTGCCACATCTTCACCGACTTCAACAGCGAGGTGGAGGGGAAGTGGTTGTCGGCTCCTGTCCTTCGCATGGCGATGAAGGCGCCCCATTGAGCCGGCACGCCCGCGGCCGGAGTGTCGAGCTTGGAGAAGAAGAACTCCCCCTAGAGCTCGAGGGTGGAGAGGACTCCGAGGAAGCCTTCGCACAGAACCACGAAGGCGGACAGCAGCACCACTGTGTTGGGGGTGAGGTGGTGCGGCTGAAGTCCGTAGAACTCCATGAACAACGGAAGAAGCTGCTCGCCGGCAGCCCCAGCCCGCGCAGGCAGTGCGAGCGGAAGATGACCCGCTCGCCCTCCTGCGGGGCGGGGGAAATCTCCCCCTCCGACGCAAGACGCACCTGCACGCGATACTCGCCGGGAAGACGACGGGTCTGGCGGAGGAACTCGATATGGTCTTCGTGGACTTCGGAGCCGTCCCAGGTGCCGGAGCGCACTGGGGGAGGCACGCAGCGGCGGAGGAACTCATCGCGAAGCGGTCGCCGCGGTGTTTGCCGGAGCTTGGATGCGCGGCGGAGCGAAGAAGAAAGGAAGCACGAGAGCAAGGAGAGCGAGGACGAAGAGAGCGAGAGGTAGTGGGAAGGAGGGGCGCGCGTGCCCCCCTCTTCCCCCTACTTATAGTCCCGTGGGCTGCGAAGCCGAGGGGGTGGACGTGGGGATTTACAGCGCCCACGATCCCACGTCCCCCACGATCCCTGAAAAGTTACTGCGCATAGTAACTTCACGGGAATCCCAACCGTCCAGCGTGGCCGCAGCGGATCCGCTCGGGCGCCGAGGCGTGGTAGTGGTGGCCCCCGCCTACGGGCCTGTCCCGTCGCGCGCGTGGGCTGGCAGGATGGCCTAGCCACGTGCCCTCGCATGACAGGCCAAGAACGGGCGGCGGCCCGGAAGCTTAGCTAGCACGCCACTTGAAATCCCGCCGCGACGTTCGAACTACTGAGCAAGTCGGAATTGAGTGAGTCTGAGTTGGGCGAGTCCGACTCCTTCTAGTCAGCCCGGCAGAAGTCAATCAAGACAATGTGTTGGGCACCCGGAAAGAGAAACTGCTGAGGCTTCTCGGCCGATCGTCCGTGGCGCCTCACCAGCTTCGGGGACTACTGTCGGAGTAATGGGCCACGGGTAGGCCAACCCGAGCCCCATAACCTTTTCAAGACATCGGGGCAGGCTGCACCCCTCAAGACTCCTGGACGAAGCGCCGCCTCCTGAGGAGTTGACGGCGGGGCGGCCGACTGCCCGCTCACGGCCGAGTCCCAGGGACGACTTCCAGAGGAGCCGGCTTTGGGGAGTCGGCCGACGACTCCAACAAGTCATGATCTCACCGAAGGGGACGGGGTGAGGGCATGGCTACAGTGAAGCCCATACACCGCCCCTGACCAAGGGCAGGCATGGCCACAGCACGCCGTACTCAGAAAGATCTCCATGCGGCATGGCAGTGTTGCCTGGCCGGCCCTGACATCAGCACCACAGTACCGAGTCTTGTTCCCACGACAGCTTGTCTGTATGGCCTGGAAGCAGAGGGGCCCACCTACCAGCGAGACCTCGGGAGACGGCAGGAGAACCAGCGGTCAGACCTAACGGGAGTCGGCCTGGGGGAGTCGGCCGAGCCCTCCCCATGACCAGGCCTGCGTCATCGGAAGCACGGCTACAGTAATCAGCAGCTGGCAAGACCCGCCCGCGGCGGACGCGGCCTGTCGGCTCCGTACCAGAGCAGTCGGCGGGGCCCACCAGTCGACGGGCCCTAGTAGTCGGTGGAGAAGTCGGAGGTCGGAGGCACTGACGGCTGGGCCCGCGCCCAGTCGAATTACCATTGTACCCCTGGGGGGTAGGCCTATATAAACCCCCAGGGCACCCATGCAAAGGGTTGGATGCCGGTAGTTCTATACCATACCAGATAGAAGGACGGATCTAGCCTTGCCCTCTCCTACCACCAGATACAACTCAAGGAGCAACCGTGTAATCCCCTGACCATAGTTATCATGCGGAGACCCTGCAGAGCAGCAGTAGGGGTGTTATCTCCTCAGAGAGCCCTGAAGTTGGGTAAGATTCGCGGGCATGCATGTCTTCGCCTCATCCCGTTTCCAAGCACCAGCGACATTCTACTCGCCCCCACCATGATAAGCCACCCATTGGCATATGTCGCTCCAAACCCCCGACAAGTTGGCCGCGCCTATTTATAAGGGGATAAGTGAACGGGAAGGCGCGGAAATCGAGGAAGACCGAAGTAATGATTATCCAGCTAAATGGACGCCTCAATTTTCTGAAGACGTTTAAGATAAAGATCCGTTGAAGTTGACGTCATGGTGGTTTTCCAAATTTTCTGAAGATGATATCATGGTGGGTTACAAGGCTTTTAACGAAACATTAGAAGATGGATTTCGTCTACGTGTTGGAGATTGACAAGAACAATGTTCAAATCAACCTGGGGCCTAATGTTGGGAATATGACTACCAGGTATGAGCCGCCCAAGAGGGGCCGGGTCAATCTTCCTGGCGAGTCATTAAAAGAAGTCCAGCAAATATACAAGGCGATGGGTTATTATAAAACATGTAGTAGGCCCAAGCCCAGAGGCGGCTTAAGGCCTGCAATTGTAAACCTCCATGTATAGTTAAGACTTGTAAAGAAAGGCATGTAAAAGAAGTCACAGAGTCGGACACGTTGTATGAGTTGGCCGGGACTCTGTAGGCCGCCAGGCATCCACCAGTGTATATAAGGGGATGACCCGGCGGCGGCTTAGGGCAAGTAACATCAAATCGAGAGCCAGGCATAGCGTATTCGCTCCCTGGTCATTGAATCCTAGCAATACCACATCAACTGGTCTAGGCTTCATGTAACACCCCGGATGTAACTCTCCCAATTTGTACTCCAACTCTTGTCGTTTTCGGCGTTAAGTTATTTATTTTCTCGGGTTTGGGTATTTGTCTCCGTGTGTTGTTATCATTGTCATGCATCTCATATCATGTCATCATGTGCATTGCATTTGCATACGTGTTCATCTCATGCATTCGAGCTTTTTCCCCGGTGTCCGTTTTGCATTCCGGTGCTTCGTTCTCCTCCGGTGGTCATTTCTACCTTTCTTTCGTGTGTGGGGATTAAACATTTCCGGATTGGACCGAGACTTGCCAAGCGGCCTTGGTTTACTACGGGTAGACCGCCTGTCAAGTTTCGTATCATTTGGACTTCGTTTGATACTCCAACGGTTAACCAAGGGACCGAAAAGGCCTCGTGTGTGTTGCAGCCCAACACCCCTCCAATTTGGCCCAAAACCCACCTAAGCCTTCTCCATCATCTAGAGCGTTCGATCACGATCGCGTGGCTGAAAACCTCACCTCATTTGGACTCTCCTAGCTCCCTCCACCTCTATTTAAAGACCACTCCTCGAAATTTTCGGGCAAACCCTAGATCTCTCCCTCACCTCGCGCGCCGGACAAAAACTGCCGGGTCGGACGTGTCCGACCCGAGCACCGCCGCCACGTGTCCCTCCTCCATTGGCCGCCGCCCTCGCGCTGACATCACCGCGCCGCCACCCGCGGAGGCCCAAGGCCGGCCCCCGCGGCCCGCGGCCGCCCGCCGCCGCTGCCGCTCCTCCTCGCGCCGCGCTCCGCCGCCCTCCCCCGCCGGTGCCGCGCTCCACCGCGCTCCGCCACTCCGGCCGCCGCCACCACCGCTCCGGCCGCGCCACCCCAAGGCCGGCTCCGGCCACCCCTCTCCTCCTCGGTCGCCCCGGTCTTATTCCTCCCGGCGACGTTCCGTGAAGCTCCGGACGTCTACAGTAAATCCGGCCATCCTCGTAATCCGTGCCAGATCCAGATCTGAGATTCGGGTTGACTTTTGCCCGAAGCCCTAATCCATGTGCCCTTCTTCATCATGCTATAACTTTGCATCCGTAGCTCCGATTCATGCATATAGCATATCAAAATGTTCATTTCAGGGAGTACATCATTTCATTTCATTGCATCATTTTCATTTGAGTTCATCTTGATGCCCGAAATGCTGTTAGAAGAGGGCTACTTGAGATAATTGTCAGATCTGCTACTCTATTTAGCCTTTTGTCATTTTTGCCATGATTAATGTGTGCATGATATGCCCTGATGCTCTACATATGTTTTGTTAAGGGTTTTTTCATGTTTCCAGAGGTGCAACCCATGTATTTTTTTGATGTGTGTGGTGACTAGTACAAGCTTGCAAAGTGGTGCTCTTGTTAATTCTGTTTTTAGGGACTTAGCAATTCCACTAAGTCCTTGATCTGTTTATTTCATATTGCCATATGCTCATGTTGTTTCCTAGTGATGCATGCCTCTTTTGAGGATGATCAGTAAGGATGTTTTGTTAATATTATAGTGCTCTATCCATCCATTTCTTTGTTTGCAATTATGGAGCACCCTAGATTGAGTCAATCGAGCTCTACTTTTGCTACATTGTGAATTTGGGCAGATTGTCAACTTGTTTGCAATTTTGCCGATGATGTTGTAGTTGATCCGTGCATGCTATGCTATTGTTCTTGCCATGTCTAGCTTGAATTTTGTGTATTCTTGATGGATGTATGCTTATATTATCATGACTTGCTCTGTAGTGAGTGCATGGAGCTCGTGAACATGCCTACTTGAGTTATGTTTCAGCATGTGCCAGTTTTCACGAAGTCTGTGATCTGGTTATGTTTTTGCTATGTTCACATGCTTGCAATTGTATTTTCTGATCCCTTTTGGCTCAAGGTCACTAAGGGACTTTTGTTAAGCTCTTTGAGTAGCTCCATGCCATGCTTTACTTTGCCATGTTCAGGTCCTGTAGCATATAGTTTCGTTGCTCCGAAGTGGGCTACCTGATCTGAAATTCCAGACAAGTGTTAATTTCACTAAGTCTGAGATCTGTTTGCCATATGGATTTTTGTTCATATGCTTGTTTGAACCTGTTAATGGATGAATTGGCCGTAGTTCAGTGCTAGACTTTTGTTAAGTATCTTGAATGCTTCCCTGCCATGTATTTTGTTGCCATGTTTGGATGCTGTAGCATGTTCATATCATTGCATTTAGATGCCTACTTGCTGTAAATCGCAGACCGATGTCATATTTGAATCACTTACCATTTCCAAACCGTAACTCCGATTCAGGCGTTCTTTATATCGTTTTCAAGCGATTTCATCTCATCTTTCCAGTGGCACACTTGGATTTCCATGGTGAGGCCAGGTTCATGCATTTCATGTCATATCTTGCATATGCATCCCGCATCGCATCCCGCATAGCATATCATCTTTGCATCATCTAGTTTGATCCTTGCACATGTTGATTGTGTCCTTGTTGCTTGTTTGTCTTGTTTGGGTAGAGCCGGGAGACGAGTTCGCTAACGAGGAGCCTGTTGAGTTTGCTTTCGAGGATCCAGTCAACTCTGACAACTATGCAGGCAAGATGATCATACCCTTGAAATCACTACCATCTTTGCTATGCTAGTTTGCTCGCTCTTTTGCTATGCCATTGCTATGATGCCTACCATTTTATTTCAAGCCTCCCAAATTGCCATGTCAAACCTCTAACCCACCATGTCCTAGCAAACCGTTGATTGGCTATGTTACCGCTTTGCTCAGCCCCTCTTATAGCGTTGCTAGTTGCAGGTGAAGATTGGAGGTCGTTCCTTGTTGGAACATTTATTTACTTGTTGGGATATCATTATATTTCCATGTTATCTTAATGCATCTATATACTTGGTAAAGGGTGGAAGGCTCGGCCTCTTGCCTAGTGTTTTGTTCCACTCTTGCCGCCCTAGTTTTCCGTCATATCGGTGTTATGTTCCCGGATTTTGCGTTCCTTACGCAGTTGGGTTATAATGGGAACCCCTTGATAGTTCGCCTTGATTAAAGCTTTTCCAGCAATGCCCAACCTTGGTTTTACCATTTGCCACCTAGCCTTTTCTTTCCCTTGGGTTCTGCAGACTCAAGGGTCATCTTATTTTAGCCCCCCTGGGCCAGTGCTCCTCTGAGTGTTGGTCCAACCGAGCGATGTCCGGGGCTACCAGGGGCAACTCTGGGCTGGCCTACCCGATGTCTTGCTCATCTGAGTGTGCCCTGAGAAAGAGATATGTGCATCTCCTATCGGGATTTGTCGGCACATTCGGGCGGTGTTGCTGGTCTTGTTTTACCCTGTCGAAGTGTCTTGAAGAACCGAGATACCGAGTCTAATTGGAACGTCTTGGGAGGAGGTCTATTCCTTCGTTGACCGTGAGAGCTTGTCATGGGCTAAGTTGGGACTCCCCTGCAGGGATTTGAACTTTCGAAAGCCGTGCCCGTGGTTATGGGCAGATGGGAATTTGTTAATGTCCGGTTGTAGATAACTTGAACCTTAATTTAATTAAAATGAATCAACTGAGTCTGTTACCGTGATGGCCTCTTCTCGGCGGAGTCCGGAAAGTGGACACGGTGTTGGAGAAATGTTTGCGCAGGTTGTTCTCTAGTTTCTCTCTCGCGCTTCGCCTCCTCTTCTCGCTCTCTTTTGTGAATAAGTTAGCCACCATACTTGCTAGTCGCTTGCTGCAGCTCCACATATTTACCTTTCCTTGCCTGTAAGCTTAAATAGTCTTGAACGCGAGGGTTCGAGATTGCTGAGTCCCTGTGGCTCACAGATTACTATTACACCAGATGCAGGGCCTGATGATTCCGCTCTAGGAGACGCGCTTGAGCTCAAGTGGGAGTTCGACGAGGACTCTCAACGTTACTATGTTTCCTTTCCTGATGATCAGTAGTGGTGCCTAGTTGGGGGTGAACAGGGCCATTGTCGCATGTTGGGTTCTCTTTTATTTTGGCGCCGTAGTCGGGCCATGAGTGTTTGGATGATGTAATGTTATTTATGCACTTGATTGATGTGGCGAGTGTAAGCCAACTATGGTATCCTCCCTTTTATTATCTTATTACATGGGATGTTGTGAAGATTGCCTAACTTGCGACATATGCCTTCAATGCGATTATGCCTCTAAGTCGTGCCTCGACACGTGGGAGATATAGTCGCATCGAGGGTGTTACAAGTTGGTAATCAGAGCCTTCCCCGACCTTAGGAGCCCCATTGCTTGATCGTTTTTAGCGGCTGAGTTGTGTCTAGAAAAATGTTTTGAGTCATTTAGGAATTATATATCAGAGAGTTTAGGAATTCTTTTTACTTCCCAGTCTCCTCATCGCTCTGGTAAGGCATCCTGACGTAGAGTTTTGACTCTTCTCTTCTCAAATTTCACTAAATTTTTTTTAGGATCATGCGGGTATCTTGGAATCGTTCCGATGGTTTTATGATGAGAACATTGTCTTGGTGCCTCCTGTCAGGGGTTTAGTGGAAGTGTCCCGGGGAGTTGAGCTCTGAGGTGTTGTCATCATAATTTTATCGTTGCAGTTCTGGAATACATGAGTTTAGTACGCCGACATCGAAAATCTCTTTTATGCAGTTCGTTGGTGAGATAACCTCGACGCTACCCAGTACTGGGCCGGGAGTTCGGGAGTATCGCCATAACTTGTATAACGGATGCTTTTCGAAGGTTGAGGTAGATGGTTTCCGAAGTTTTCTTGGTTATGTGTTGAAGGATGGATACAGCTGGATGTAGGATTTGCTAGATTTGGGGGAGATATTATGCTTCCCCTGTATCCCCAACACCTGATTGCATAACCGGAAAGGTTCGGGAGTTTCATAGGTGCGAATTCTAGTAGCTCTAGTTCTTCTTCCACGGATATTGGTTTGAGATTGGGATTTCTTACCGATTATTCGTTCTTGATCCGTACCTTGTTGATTTATTTCTCTACCTTAATTCTACGTGGCTTCTCAATTTATGGATATGTGACCATTTCAAGAGGAATGCATTCGTTCATTTTGTTCGGATGTGAAGACTATATGTTGCAATTTTCATTCCGTTGGTTCAGCTTCAATACTTGTCTATCAATGTGCTAATGGTGGTCAACCTCTTCGGGATGGCTCCTCCAACGCGCACGACTCCGAATCCTGATCCGCCACCACCTCCCCCTCCTCCGGAGGCATGGCAAGCTGTGATGGCCGCAACCAATGCAAACACATAGTTGATCATGCAAATTCTTCAAGAGCGCAATCAAGGCAACCAAGGGATTCAAGGCAACTATCAGAATCACTCTGCTACACTCAACCAGTTCCTTGCTAATGGGCCAAAGACTTTCAGCAATTGTGTTGAGGCAACCGATGCTGACGATTGGCTAGTGGATCTGTGCAAGCATTTCGAGTGCAGTAACGTTAGGCCTGAGGGCTTTGTCAAGTTCGCTTCCTTCCAACTCAAAGATCAAGTTGTAGAATAGTTCCGGAAGTACAAGGACTCCAGAGGTGGACATGTTATCACTTGGGATGAATTCCGTCAAGATTTATGAGCTCATCATATTCCTCGGAGCATTGTTGAAAGCAAGCGTGAGGAATTCCGCAACCTGAAGCAAGGCTTTTTGTCTGTCTATGACTACATGTAGTTGTTCCAGAAGCTCGCCCGCTTTGCCAAGCAGGACGTCCCTGATGAGAAGAGCATGATATACCAGTTCAGGGGTGGTCTCAAAGAAGAAATCCAGCTAGCTCTTGTTCTCTTTGAGCCCTTGAGATATGATGAGTTCTACAACATGGCATTGAAGCAAGAGGCTGCTCAACTGAGGTGTGATGCTTCCAAGAAGCGAGTCAGAGATTTACTCCTTCTTCCTCTACTCAAGTGGCCAAGCAGCAGAAGTTTTGGCAGTGGATCTTCCCACCCACCCAACCCTGGCTTTCAGAACAAGACTTCGTCTCAAGCTCCAAGATTGAGTGCTCCATATCACCGTCCGCTTTCAGAGGTCACGTGCAACAAGTGCCAACAGAAGGGTCACTATGCCAACAAGTGTTTCAACCAGAGGCGTCTTCCTCCTCCTCCTGTCAGATCGGCAAGTACAGCTATGGTCAAGCATAACCCCAAGTCCGCCAAGGTCAACTTGCTGAATGCAGCTCAGGCAGAGGACTCACCAGATGTGATCATGGGTAACCTTCCTGTTAATGACATTCCCGAAAGAGTTCTTTTTGACACGGGTGCATCTTTATCATTTTTATCGAAGCCTTTTGCATCTATGCATGATGTGCATACTATTGATTTGCCTAAGCCGATAGCGGTTTCTTCTCCGGGTTTGTTCATGAACACCAAAATGATGGCTCCGGATGGCGACTACAAGTTTCTTTCTTCTCCTATGGTTGTTGGTAACTCGGATATTGATCTTATTCTTGGAATGGATTGGCTTACTAAGCACAAGGCGCAACTTGATTGTGCAGCCAGGCAGATTCAATTGACTCATTCGTCTGAGGATGTAATTGTCTTTGCTGCTCATGAAGATACCATCCGTCTGTTTTCTCTCAATAAGAAGGGTGAATTGGATGCTATCTCGTAGATTCCAGTCGTTTGCGAATATCAAGATGTCTTTCCAGAAGAGCTTCCAGGAAAGCCTCCGCACCGGCCAGTTGAATTCGTTATTGATCTTGAGCCTGGCACGGAACCTGTGTGCAAGCATCCTTACAAGCTCGGACCTGAAGAGTTGAAGGAGCTGAAGAAGCAACTCGATATTCAAGAGAAAATGGGTCTCATCCGGCCTAGTTCTTCTCCGTGGGGTTGTGGTGTTCTTTTTGTAAAGAAGAAGGATGGAATGGACCGACTTTGTGTTGATTACCGTCCATTGAACAAGAAGACCATCAAGAACAAATACTCACTTCCCAACATCAATGAGCTGTTCGAACAACTCAAAGGTGCCCAAGTATTCTCCAAGCTTCATCTCCGTATGGGTTATCATCAGATTCGAATCCGTGAGCAAGATATTCCCAAGACGGCTTTCAGGACAAGTTTTGGTTCATATGAATACACTGTCATGTCTTTTGGTCTCGTCAACGCTCCTCCGACGTTCTCTCGCATGATGAACTTCATCTTCAACGCCTACACCAATGACTTCGTTCTGGTCTATCTCGACGACATTCTGGTTTTCTCCAAGAACAAGGAAGATCATGCCAAGCACTTGCGTTTGGTTCTTAATAAGCTCAGAGAACATCAGTTCTACGCCAAGTTCTCCAAGTGTGAATTTTGGCTCGATGAGGTTCTTTATCTTGGTCATATCATCTCTGCCAAGGGTATTGCCGTGAATCCTGAGAAGCTATCTGCAATTGTGAATTGGGAACCTCCTCAGAACGTGAAACAACTCCGTAGCTTCCTCGGTCTCGCAAGCTATTGCCGAAGATTTGTTGAAAACTTTTCTAAGATCACGAAGCCTCTATCTAATCTTCTCCAGAAGCACGTCTAGTACGTTTGGTCTCCGGAGTGTGACATTGCTTTCAACACTTTGAAAGAGAAATTGATCACTGCTCCAGTTCTGACTCCGCCTGATGAATCCAAGTCGTACGAGGTCTTTTGTGATGCCTCTCTCCAAGGTCTTGGCGCAGTATTGATGCAAGAGAAGAAAGTTGTTGCTTATACCTATCGCCAGTTGAAGCCTAATGAGAAGAACTACCCCACTCATGATCTCGAGTTGGCGGCAGTTGTGCATGCTCTTTTGACTTGGAGACATCTTCTATTGGGAAGAAAAGTGGACATTTTCACTAATCACAAGAGTCTCAAGTACATCTTTACTCAGCCTAATCTCAACCTCAGGCAAACTCGATGGATCGAAATGATTCAGGAGTATAATCCGAGTATTGAGTATACTCCAGGCAAGGCTAATGTGATTGCTGACGCATTGAGCAGGAAAGCTTATTGCAACAGTCTTATTCTCAAGCCTTATCAACCCGAGCTTTGTGAAGCTTTCTGCAAACTTAATCTGCAAGTTGTTCCTCAAGGTTTCCTCGCCAACCTTCAAGTCTCTCCTACCTTGGAAGACCAGATTCGCCAAGCCCAGCTTCTTGATGCAATGGTGAAAAAGGTGAAGATTGGGATTGCCAAGAATCAACCCAAGTACAAGTGCTACCGCCTTGATGACAAGGACACTCTCTTCTTCGAGGATCGAATTTTTGTACCCAAAGGTGACCTCCGTAAAGTGATCTTGAACGAGGCTCACAATTCTCTCCTCTCCATCCACCCTGGGAGCACGAAGATGTATCAGGACCTCAAGCAGGCTTATTGGTGGACTCGAATGAAGCGCGAGATTGCTCAATTCGTGAATGAATGTGATGTCTGCAGAAGAGTGAAGGCAGAACACCAAAGGCCAGCGGGTCTCCTCCAACCTCTTGCCATTCCAGAATGGAAGTTTGACCACATTGAAATGGACTTCGTGACTGGGTTTCCAAAGTCCAAGCGTGGCAATGATGCTATATTCGTTGTCATCGACAAGCTCACCAAAGTGGCTCACTTTCTACCTATCAAAGAGTCGATCACTGCAGCTCAATTGGCGGAACTCTATACCTCTCGTATTATCTCTCTGCACGGTATCCCACAAGTGATCTCTTCAGACCGTGGCAGCATCTTTACCTCCAAGTTTTGGGATTCTTTTCAGAAGGCCATGGGCACCAACATCCGCTTCAGCACAGCTTTCCATCCTCAAACAAGCGGTCAATTCGAGCGTGTCAACCAGATTCTTGAAGATATGCTCAGGGCTTGTGTGATCTCCGTTGGCATGAAGTGGGAGGATTGTCTTCCTTATGCTGAATTCTCCTACAACAACAGTTTTCAAGCAAGTTCAGGCAAGGCCCCATTTGAAATTCTGTATGGCAGGAAGTGTCGTACCCCTCTCAACTGGTCTGAAACCGGTGAACGTCAGCTTTTGGGTAATGACTTAATCACAGAGGCAGAAGAAATGTGCAAAGTCATTCGCGATAACCTCAAAGCAGCCCAATCCCGCCAGAAGAGCTACTATGATAGTAAGCACCGTGATTTGGCTTTCGAAATCGGAGATCATGTTTACCTCCGCGTCTCTCCTATGAAAGGTACTCGTCGCTTCGGTATCAAAGGGAAGCTTGCCCCTAGATACGTGGGACCTTTCAAGATTGTTAGCAAGAGAGGCGACCTCGCCAATCAACTCGAGCTTCCTTCAAACTTTGCAAATGTTCATGACGTGTTCCATGTCTCTCAGCTCTGAAAGTGCTTCAAGACTCCTGACCGCACCGTCAACTTCGAGGACATTGAGCTCCAAGAAGATCTCTCTTATCGTGAGCACCCAGTTGCTATTCTCGAAGAGACCGAACGCAAGACTCGCAACAAGTCAATCAAGTTTCTCAAAGTCAAGTGGTCACATCATTCAGACCGTGAAGCTACCTGGGAAAGAGAGGATCACCTCCGTTCTGAGTACCCGACGTTCTTTCAGTCCTAGATCTCGGGACGAGATCCTTTCGTAGTGGTGGAGTGTTGTAACACCCCGGATGTAACTCTCGCAATTTGTACTCCAACTCTTGCCATTTCCGGTGTTAAGTTATTTATTTTCTCAGGTTTGGGTCTTTGTCTCCGTGTGTTGTTATCTTTGACATGCATCTCATATCATGTCATCATGTGCATTGCATTTGCATACGTGTTCATCTCATGCATTCGAGCTTTTTCCCCGTTGTCCGTTTTGCATTCCGGCGCTTCGTTCTCCTCCGGCGGTCATTTCTACCTTTCTTTCGTGTGTGGGGATTAAACATTTCCGGATTGGACCGAGACTTGCCAAGCGGCCTTGGTTTACTACCGGTAGACCGCCTGTCAAGTTTCGTATCATTTGGACTTCGTTTGATACTCCAACGGTTAACCGAGGGACCGAAAAGGCCTCGTGTGTGTTGCAGCCCAACACCCCTCCAATTTGGCCCAAAACCCACCTAAGCCTTCTCCATCATCTAGAGCGTTTGATCACGATCGCGTGGCCAAAAACCGCACCTCATTTGGACTCTCCTAGCTCCCTCCACCTCTATTTAAAGACCACTCCCCGAAATTTTCGGGCAAACCCTAGATCTCTACCTCACCTCGCGCGCTGGACAAAAACTGCCGGGCCGGACGTGTCCGACCCGAGCGCCGCCGCCACGTGTTGCTCCTGCATTGGCCGCCGCCCTCGCTCCCACATCACCGCGCCGCCACCCGCGGATGCCCGCGAGGCCCAAGGCCGGCACCCGCGGCCCGCCGCCGCCCGCCGTCGCCTACCGCACCCCGCCGCCGCTGCCGCTCCTCCTCGCGCTGCGCTCCGCCGCCTCCGCCGCCCTCCGCCGCCGGCGCCGCGCTCTGCCGCCTCCGCCGTGCTCCGCCACTCCGGCCGCCGCCACCACCGCTCCGGCCGCGCCGCCCCAAGGCCGGCTCCGGCCACCCCGCTCCTCCTCGGTCGCCCCGGTCTTCTTCCTCTCCGGCGACGCTCCGTGAAGCTCCGGCCGTCTACAGTAAATCCGGCCATCCTCGTAATCCATGCCAGATCCAGATCTGAGAGTCGGGTTGACTTTTTCTCGAAACCCTAATCCATGTGCCCTTCTTCATCATGCTATAACTTTGCATCCGTAGCTCCGATTCATGCATATAGCATATCAAAATGTTTATCTCAGAGAGTACATCATTTCATTCCATTGCATCATTTTCATTTGAGTTAATCTTGATGCCCGAAATGCTGTTAGAAGAGATCTACTTGAGATAATTGTCAGATCTGCTACTCTATTTAGCCTTTTGTCATTTTTGCCATGATTAATGTGTGCATGATATGCCCTGATGCTCTACATATGTTTTGTTAAGGGTTTTGTCATCTTTCCATAGGTGTAACCCATGTATTTTTTTCATGTTTGTGGTGAATAGTACAAGCTTGCAAAGTGGTGCACTTGTTAATTCTGTTTTCAGGGACTTAGCAATTCCACTAAGTCCTTGATCTGTTTATTTCATATTGCCATATGCTCATGTTGTTTCCTAGTGATCCGTGCCTCTTTTGAGGATGATTAGTAATGATGTTTTGTTAATCTTGTAGTGATCTATCCATCCATGTCTTTGTTTGCAATTATGGAGCATCCTAGCTTGAGTCAATCGAGCTCTACTTTTGCTACTTTGTGAATCTGGGCAGATTGTGAACTTGTTTGCAATTTTGCCGATGATGTTGTAGTTGATCCGTGCATCCTATTCTATTGTTCTTGCCATGTCTAGCTTGAATTTTGTGTATTCTTGATGGATGTATGCTTATCTTATCATTACTTGCTCTGTAGTGAGTGCATCGAGCTCGTGAACATGCCTACTTGAGTTATGTTTCAGCATGTGCCAGTTTTCACAAAGTCTGTGATCTGGTTATGTTTTTGCTATGTTCACATGCTTGCAATTGTATTTTCTGATCCCTTTTGGCTCAAGGTCACTAAGGGACTTTTGTTAAGCTCTTTGAGTAGCTCCATGCCATGCTTTACTTTGCCATGTTCAGGTCCTGTAGCATATAGTTTTGTTGCTCCGAAGTGGGCTACCTGATCTAAAATTCCAGACAAGTGTTAATTTCACTAAGTCTGAGATCTGTTTGCCATATGGATTTTTGTTCATATGCTTGTTTGAACCTGTTAATGGTTGAATTGGCCGTAGTTCAGTGCTAGACTTTTTTTAAGTATCTTGAATGCATCCCTGCCATGTATTTTGTTGCCATGTTTGGATGCTGTAGAATGTTCATCTCATTGCATTTAGATGCCTACTTGCTGTAAATCATAGACCAGTGTCATATTTGAATCGCTTGCCATTTCCAAACCGTAACTCCTATTCCGATTCCGTAGTCGGGCCATGAGTGTTTGGATGATGTAATGTTATTTATGTACTTGATTGACATGGCGAGTGTAAGGCAACTATGGTATCCTCCCTTTTATTATCTTATTACATGGGATGTTGTGAAGATTGCCTAACTTGCGACATATGCCTTCAATGCGATTATGCCTCTAAGTCGTGCCTCGACACGTGGGAGATATAGTCGCATCAAGGGTGTTACACTTCACCTTCACCGTAAGGGGCCGAACCAGTATAAACCACTCGCATCCTTTGTCCCGATCAACCCCTTTAAGCATCCTAGTTGCAATGGCTCCATGAATAAGTCCTTTCACTAGGACATCTACCATGACTATTCCACGACAGATCCGGTATCAAATACCCAAGAGCTACTAGGTATGTCAGCAAGGTAAATGTCTATAACATATGCAACAAGTGTAACTTTGCCTGAAGAAGCATTTCCGGCCTTCTTGCCATGCTCTGCAAGCCACTTGCTACAGTTCCTCTTCTAGTGACCGGCCTCCTTGCAATGAAAGCAAATGGTCTTCGAGTCAGGTCCAGACTTCAGTGCAACGGTGGAGGTTACCGTCTCCGTGTCCTTTTGATGAGGACAACAATACCATTGTTACACCCATAGGCCCTGCTTCTATACATACCGGACCAATTACTAGAGCCCGCGCACGCCAATTAAATTATCAGGTACTTTCGTTTCGTAGTAATGATTCTAATGTTCATGAGAATATGATGCTACCTAAATTGGATACATTTGTTTTGCTTATAAATGAAGGGCCTAGCTTGGACAAGAAAGATGAACCTTGGAGCAAGTTCAAGCATGGAGATGATGACATGCGCAAGGGGAACAAGAATGGAGCTGCAAGTGATGATTCCAGGACTTTGAAGCCACCATAATGAGTGCATGAAGCCTTGGACGAAATATACACGATGCCACTTCATAAATTTCGTCCAGAGGTTATTCTAGGTGCCGCGTCACCTTATTTTTGGGCCAGGCCCATGTAATTTCGAAATACTTGATTACAGGCTGTTTTTAGAGTCCGTATGTGTGGGGAAACAAGAGTTAGGGTTGGTTTCGGACCCCTCCTCCAAGGGCCACGAAATTCCCCCTCTCTCCTCCATATATACAGCCCTTAGGGCATAGTTTAGACTATGGGTTTTGTTTAGATTAAAAGTTCGGCATAGCTGCAACTTCGCGTACTTCGTTTGTGTTCAACAACCAGACCAAGGCATCACAGAACCCCACCTTGATCAATAAAGCTTTAATCTTATCTTCGCAATATCCAGATTGCAATCTTAGTTTCTTGCTTGTTCTTCATTTGCTCGCAGGAAAGAGACCCTCGTGGTTAGGTTGATCGTGCTCCAGCATGGTCAATAACCCCTTGGAAGTTGGTTTAGCGATTGCTAAGGCGCGACGTCTCGCACGTTTGTAGTCGGATCGTCAAGGTCGACTCCCACGGAAAACGGTAGCCACCATCTCATCGAACCATCAGGACACCTTTGCCTCTATCAAGTGGTATTAGATTTACAGGTTGCTCGGTGAGATTTTACAACTTTTCATAGTTTAGATCGGGTATGTTATTCATACCTATAGTCCACGAAAAAGCCAAAAAAAGTTAGGGTTAGTTCATCCTATCCGAACCAATCTGAGCCTTTGCATAATCTTTTCAGTATTTGCTTTGTTGAATTTGCGGTTGCATCGTCGTGTCAAGTTGCTGGTCTGAGCATCTAGTCCTTTAGAGTTTCGAGTTATGTTCACTGGTTGTCACGTCACCGCTGCCATATATCACCATCGCATCATCATCATCATCGCTACAGCCATATACCACCACCGCACCAACTTCATCGCCACTGCCATATACCACCACCACATATTCACCGCCAATCCGAGTCCATAGACGCCACCAAATATCAGTGGCCATCACACCAATCTGAGTCCACCTGCAACATATATCCGCCACCAGTCTGAGTTCCACCAGATTCATCTCCGGCACCAGTCCGAGTTTCCACAAGTTTCATCTCCGCCACTAGTCCTTGTCCGAGTCCAGTCATTATTGCTTTGTTTTCGGTTCCAGATCGCGCGATACTTCGAGTCGTGAAAGATTAGGACTCCTGAGATTCCGTGCTACCCGCGGTAGAAAAATAGTTCCAAACTCAAAAAAAAACTAAGTCTGGAAAATTCTAGCTAGGCAGTTTTTAGACCATTTGTAGACTTTTTCGAAAAAAAATATTGCGGAGCAAAAAAAAGGGAGGAAAAAAGTGCAATAAAAGGGAAAAAAGGGAAAAAAAATTAGAGTGTGCTCCTCCCTTGTTTACGTGCAGCGTCTATAGCATGGTCTAGCCTAGGACCAGCACAGTACCATCGTTGAGCGTTTATTCAACTTTGCATCTCTGAATTGATTATTGCTGACCCTTTTTGCTACCATCTTATAAGCCTTCCCAGCTCCACATACATCTACGTTGTGCGTTTGGCTCTCCCTGGTGATCGCTCTATCAAAGCTTTAAGAGTTTTGACTACAATGGTTGCTGATCACCACCTGCTGCTTGTTAAGAACTGGTAAGAATTTGAGATTCGCTTGACGGATTTGTGACTGTCCACCACACCATCACCACCACTTCCTAGTAGTCTGTAGGATCATATTCTTGTGTGTTTCTATTGCTGGTAACCATGGCAGGATCACAAGCCGACGAGACTGACTTGGAGAATATGACAAACATAGATTTACATGGTAAGTTTCAGCAAATGATGAGTGGACAGGTGGAAGATGTGCTAAATAGATTTGAGGAGGCCATGGAGAAGATAGATGGCATCGAGAAGACGTTCGAAACAAAGCTCGATAACAAGTTTAATGAATTGCTCACACGTATTCCACAAGCACCACCGGCTGCACCTAACGCACCTCTACAACAAAAACAACGTCGCTTTCCAAATCAAGTGGGACGAGTACAGCGTGTTCCCATTGACCCTGGGAAAAATTCGGGTGCCGCTGTTGATGCTTCTGTAGCTCCTGCTCCTATTGCATAGGTGGAGGACAATTACGAGGATGAGGTTGATCAAAATCACAACTACGTGCAACCACCAGCACCACCACCACCAGGTCGTCCTTAGGTATATCATCGCAACGGTAGGGCTGCACCACCATATGAGGTACGAGATCATGACCATCTTCCTAAACTGAAATTGAATATTCCACCATTTGAGAGTAGATATATTCCTGATATATATCTTACTTGGGAGTTAGAAACTGAACAACATTTTACATGTTTACAATATCCTGAGGAGAGACGTGTTCCTGCTGCTGTTTATGCTTTCACTAGCTTCCCATGTGTTTGGTGGTCTGAACATTGTAGATTATATCCTATTCCAACTACTTGGGCTGCTTTGAAAACTGCTATGCGTGTTCGTTGAGTTCCACCATATTATCAACGTGAATTACTTCAAAAATTACAACGTTTAAGACAAGGAAAAAATTCTGTAGAAGAATATTATTAGGAATTACAAACTGGCATGATTAGATGTGGTATTATTGAGGAGAATGAAGCTATGCTTGCATGTTTTACGGGTGGATTAAATAGAGAGATTCAGACCATTCTAGTGTATAAGGAGTATACTAATATCACTCGTTTATTCCATCTTGCTTATAAAGCTGAACGTGAAGTGCAGGATCGACAGGCATTGGCGCGAACTAACTTTTCTACAGGTCGATCTTCATCATGGACACCACGTGCATCCTCTACTTCCACTACTCCAGGACCTCCATCAGGTGCCACCTCCAGCCGAGATACAAGAAAGCAGGCAAAACCACCACTATCTGCCAAGAGCACACCTGCCAGGCCTGCGTAGAGCTCTTCTTCTTCGATGGCATCAACAGGGCACACCAGTGATATTATTTGTCGTCATTGTAAGGGAAGAGGACATTTTGCAAGAGAATGCAAATCTCAGTGTGTGATGATTGCTACTGAGGATGGTGGGTATGAGTCCGCTAGTGACTATGATGAGGATACTTTGGCTCTTATTCCACATGAAGAACACGGTGGAGATGATTCTGATCATGAGACGCAATACGTGGCTGCTGAAGATGCTGACAGGTATGAATGTTTAGTTGCTCAACGTGTTTTGAGTGTGCAGGTTACACTAGCTGAGCAAAATCAGAGGCATAATTTGTTCCATACAAACGGAGTTGTGAAGGAACGTTCTGTTTGCGTCATCATAGATGGAGGGAGCAGCAATAACTTGGCTAGCATGGAGATGGTGGAGAAGCTATCTCTCACCACAAGACCACATCCACATCCTTACTACATCCAATGGGTCAACAACAATGGCAAGGTTAAGGTAACACGTACTGTTCATGTGCATTTTAGTATCTCTGCATATGCTGATTATGTTGATTGTGATGTGGTACCTACGCAAGCATGTTCCTTATTACTTGGTAGACCATGGCAATTTGATAAAAATTCTGTACACCATGGTAGAAACAATCAGTATACTCCTGTTCCTAAGGATAAAAATATTACTTTGCTTCCTATGAATCGTGATTCCATTTTGAAAGATGATATTAATAGAGCTAATAAAGCAAAACAGGAGAAAAATAAGAGTGAAAATCAGATTGTGGCAAAAGAATTTGAGCAACAAATGAAGCCTAATAATAAACCATCTAGTGTTGCCTCTAAAATTAAATTGAAAAGTGCATGTTTACTTGCCACCAAATCTGATATTGATGATCCAGATTTTAGCAAATCTGTTTGCTATGCTTTTGTGTGCAAAGAGGCATTATTTTCATTCGAGGACGTGCCTTCCTCTTTGCCTCCTGCTGTCACTAACATTTTGCAGGAGTTCGCTGACGTCTTTCCAAAAGACATGCCACCGGGATTACCACCTATTCGAGGGATTGAGCATCAAATTGACTTAATTCCCGGTGCATCATTACCCAACCGTGCACCATACCATACCAATCCAGAGGAGACGAAGGAGATTATGAGTCAAGTACAAGAAATACTCGACAACGGTTATATACGCAAATCCCTTAGTCCTTGTGTTGTTCCTATCATTTTAGTGCCGAAAAAGGATGGTACGTCGCATATGTGCGTTCATTGTAGAGGCATTAATAATATTACTATTCGTTATCGTCATCCTATTCCTAGTCTAGATGATATGCTTGATGAATTGAGTGGCTCTATAATATTCTCCAAAGTGGATTTGCATAGTGGATACCATCAAATTCATATGAAATTGGGAGATGAATGGAAAACAACATTTAAAACTAAGTTTGGATTATATGAGTGGTTAGTTATGCCTTTTGGGTTAACTAATGCACCTAGTACTTTCATGAGATTAATGAACGAAGTTTTACGTGCTTTCATGGGATGATTTGTGGTAGTTTACTCTGATGACATATTGATTTATAGCAAATCTTTGGAGGAACATTTGGAACATTTACGTGCTGTTTTTATTGCTCTACGTGATGCACGTTTGTTTGGTAACCTTGGGAAGTGCACCTTTTGCACTGACCGAGTAACTTTTCTTGGCTATGTTGTTAATCCACAAGGAATTGAAGTTGATAAAGCCAAGATTCAAGCTATTGAGAGTTGGCCACAGCCCAAAACGGTCACACAAGTGAGGAGTTTCCTTGGCCTCTCGCTGGTTTCTATATGCATTTTGTGAGAGATTTCAGCACCATTGCTGCACCTCTTAACGAGCTTACAAAGAAGGATGTGCCTTTTGTTTGGGGTATCGCATAGGAAGAAGCCTTCACGGTATTGAAAGATAAGTTGACACATGCTCCTTTACTCCAACTTCCTAATTTTAATAAGACTTTTGAGCTTGATTGTGATGCTAGTGGAATTGGATTAGGAGGTGTGTTATTACAAGATGGCAAGCCTGTTGCATACTGCCGGGGTACTAATCCACGAGCACCTATGGGACCGGCGGACCGAGTCCCTTTCGGTTCGGCGGGGGCGAGGGTCGCACGAAGAGCGGATCGAGGCGAAGCACACAAGCAATTTACCCAGGTTCGGGCCGCACGGATGCGTAAAACCCTACTCCTGCTTTATGGTTTGTATTGAGTTCTTGCTCGGGAGCGCGGAGTGCTACAGTACACCCCAGCAGCTAACGAGACCGAGCGTGAGTGTTCTCCTCCCCCCTCTACGTTGTGCATGGGCCTCCTTTTATATGCTCAAGGGGTCACCGACAGGTGGCAACGTAGACAAGGGTAAAAATGGAAAGGTGTTGCGGTAGGTACAGCTACCTGCTACAGTGTATCATACCTAACCCTGACGGCAGGGGACAAGGGCATTAAATGGCCGTCTGCATCGCCTAAATAGTGCAAAGGGACCGTCAGGGACGCCACCGCTCACCACGACGACAATCTTGTCAGCGCCGCTTGCCACCGCGCACCGCTGGCTGCACAGCCTCCCGCCACGTACGCCTGGAAGGGTCCCAGAGCGACACGTTGGTGGATGTGCTGGAGCGCGGGCACAGAGTGGTGGCTTGCCGCGGCAAGCGCCTTGCCGCGGTCGTTGTCTTGTCGCGTTCGGGAGCTTGTCGCTCACCGGGCCTTGCCGGGACGCATGGCGCGTCGCGGCAAGTTCCTTGAGATGCTTTGGTTGGCCTTCCCGGCAAGCTCCTCTTGCCGGGGTCTTGAGATGCCTTGGTTGGCCTTCCCGGCAAGCTCCTCTTGCCGGGGTCTTGAGATGCCTTGGTTGGCCTTCCCGGCAAGCTCCTCTTGCCGGGGTCTTGTCTCCTTGGCTTGGATACTTTGTCCTTGAATGGCTCCAAAGGAACCACGGAGGACCTTGGCGGTCACCCGGCAAGCCTTGCCGCGGGATGCTGCGACCGCCCGTGCACAAGTTCGGGATACTAGGGTACCCCTACTCTAGTACACCGACAGGAGCCCCCGGGCCTGGGCCATACACGGTGCCGAGCGCTGTTGGGCCAGGCCCAAAACAGGGCACGGGCACGCGCGGCCTGGGTTACGCCATATCTCTCCCCATATCCACCGCGCCCTCCCCGAACGGCACGCGTTGAATGCGGTGTCGTGGTAGAGATCGTGGGTGGTTTCTTTATTCGGAAAGGCGGAACGTCCTCCCCCTCCCTCTTTATAAGCATGGGGAACAGGGGTAGTTTGCCCATTCGCCGGTTGCTACTCCAATCTCGGAAACCTCCGCCGCTCCCTCGTCTTCCCAAAGCTAAAAGAGAGCAGCGCCCTGCCCCCCATCGCCACCAGCACCACCAACGCCGTCGACCTCCACCACCACTTCCGCCATGGCTCCGAGAGCCGACAAAGGGAAGGTTGTGAAGTCGACTGAGGCGCAGCAGCTTGCGGCGCTGCGAAAGGAGCGGGCAATCTTCCCCGCCAAGCTTGCCGCGAGGGAGCTGAGGGAGAATTACTACCTCTTCTGGTCGACGAAGACGCGAGCGCATCCGCGCACGAAGGTACTTCCAGCCGCCCCTTGGAAAATGGCTCCAAGTGGATATCCTTTCTTCGCCTTGTTCTTCTACTGCGGGCTCTCCCGCCTTTCTCTGAGTTTTTCTGCGACATTATGAACACCTACGGGTTCCGCCTCCTGGACTTCACCCACAATGCTGTTCTGACCATGGCAGTTTTCGCACATCTCTGCGAAAACTTTGTCGGAGTCTATCCCAATGTAGCCCTTTTTCGCCACTTCATTATGCCCCGAGTAGAGAGAGGAGAGCCTTTATCCGGCGGAATCACCTGGATCTCAAGGGCCGGCAAGGACACTTATCTGGAAGGAGAGTTCCGCGGCAAGTGGGAGGAATGGAGAGCAGACTGGTGCTGGATTGCCGAGGAGAACCCGCAGCCGTTTACCGCCCGGCGCCAAGCCCCAGTAGCACGCGGCAGCGATTGGAGTGACGTGGCCCCGGAAGATGATAGGATGAAGATTGCCGTCACCCGGATCCAACGCCTCAGGCATGCCGGGCTCACTGTAGGCGCTGTTGGCGTAGATTTTCTTCGCCACCGCATCGCCCCCTGCAGGAACTGGGGAGACCCGCCTGGGAATTCAAGAATGCGGCGGATATCATGAGCCTGCGTCCGGGCCTCAACTTCAACTTCACTGTTCTGGAGCTTAACGCGATGCTCCAGGAGCTGTTCAAGTACGACCCTCAACATCCCGAAGTGTTCAGGTTGCCGAAGGGTGTTGTTCCGTTGTGCAACAACTCCGCGCTCGACCGCATCCGTGCAATGATGCCGTTGTGCGATTCGCATGGAATTTTCCCAACTTGGCAGGAGCCTGCAGACGATGTCGTGCAGAAGTTCTTTGACGGCTTGGTAGAAGTTCCGGTCCGCTCCGACGAAAAGAAGAGCCTCACCCGCGACACCACCGATGCGGAGATGACACGCATCGCCACTAGGCTGGAAGAGGCGGCGGCAGCCGCAGCCGCGGGCGAATTTGGATTCACCGTGGAGGAGGCAGAGGCAGCAGAGGCGGCAAGCCATGCCCAGGGAGAGGAGCTCGTCGGCGAGAAAGAGCTTGCCGGGCGTGACGTCGAGTCGAACGAGCCCGCCGAGGATACGAGTGGCTCGCTAGAGATCAACTCCTCTTCCTCCTCATCTTCAGGCAGCTCGCCGCAAGCAGAGCCTTCATCCCCACCAAGAAGGCGTCTCCGCAAGGGCGGGGACGTAGCGGGGCGGCGGGTGAGTCAACAGTCGCCGCGCCGCGCGACACGCTCCACCGCGGCAAGCACTGTTGCTGCGGGAGCGCCTCACGCTGCTGCCGCAACTGGAGCGGGGTCCACCCGGACCACCGCTTCTGCTCCTGCCGCTTCTCACGCCGCGGCGGCAGCCGGAGCGGGGTCGTCTCAGACCACCGCCATTGTTCCCGCCAAGCGGCCAAGGGAAACTACTCCTCCGCCTCCTTGCGTAGGACGTGAGCCGGACTTCGACTTCTCCACGTTCAGCTCCGACGAGGAAGAAGAAGAGTAAGATTCTCTTGTTGTACTTGTAGTTCTTCAATTCTTGCTGTTTTGTCTTGTATCTCATTTGCTTTACTCTGAACTTATTCCTTTTTAGGACTCTGGCCCAGAGAGCAGCGAAGAGGGCCAAGGTCCCGGTGATTATCATCGAGGACGAACCCACCGCGACAGCAGGGGGTGCGTCCGAGACAACCTTGCCGGACCCGGCAACTGTTCTCCAAAGCAGCCCCCAGCGTAAGTATATGGTTTGCTTTCCGCTGTTAGGCGCGCATGGATACTCTTTCTTTTGCTGACATCTGACTGTTGGTTTATGTAGGAGCAGAGCAACCCCACCAGGAGCGCCCGGAGGTCGCCCCCGAAATGCCAAGGGAGAGTCCTCCGGCAACGGAGAGTTCTCCGGCAAAGGACAGCACCGGCGTCCCCCCGTCAGCGGAGACTACGACTGCCGAACCCAGTACAGGTAATCTTCTCTTCAAAGCTTCCCTTGGGTTCTTCTTCTTTTTGGGTATTTGCTTGACTTTTCTCACTTTTCCGGCCATCAGAACCATCTGCTGCGGAGCCAATGGAGACCGAGGTTGCTGCCGACGACGCCGCTGCCACTGAAGAAACAGCCGGCGCGGATGATCCCGCCGGCGACGAGGCCGCCAAAGCTGCCGCCGCAGCAGCTGGCGAGGGGTCTGGCGATCGCACTGACGGCCCTGAGGCCGCAGGAGCGCCAGGCGCTACGTCGACCGCTGACCCATCCGCCGCTGCCGCAGCGCCAGGCTCTGAAGAGCCCCAGCCAGGCGTCTACTTGAAGGCCGGCGATGGCGTCTTCATCAACCTCCCCTGGGCGTCAAGCTCCTGGGCGCCGGTCGAGGGAGAGAGCTTTGATGCGCCGAGCAGCAGCAGCGGCGAGCCTGAGGAGGAGCGGTTGCTGCGGAAGCTGTTGTCTCTCTACCGCGCGCGGCAAGCCAAGCTGGAATCCTGCGAGGCGCTTGTCGCGAAGGCGGGAGCGGACATCGAGAAGCGCGCGGAGGAGCTCCGGGGTCTCAACCAGGAAGCTCTCCGGTCCCTGGCAGAGGAGCGGGAGCAACTCGCCGAAGAGCAGAAGGCCTTCTTCCTCGAGAAGGCCGAAGTTGAAGAGCAACAGCGGCTTGTCGCTGAGAAGCTATCTGCGCAGGAGGGCGAGCTGGCGCAGCGGAAAGTTAACCTCGACAGCCACGAGGAGGAGCTTGCCGCACGTGAGCAACAATTCGGCGGCGCCCTTAAGCAAGCAGAGGATGCTGCCGCAGTTGCCGAGGCCGCCAAGAAGGAGCTGGAGAGGAAGGTGGCGCAGCTGGAGGCCGATCTCGCCGAGAAGGGCAAAGAGCTTAGCGCCGCCAAGGACTCCAACGCAGATCTTGAGTTGAAGTTGACCACTTTGACCAGGACGCTGGACGGCGCCAGTGAGCAGGAGGTGGCCTTGAAGGAGGAGATCAAGGCCGACAAGGCGCTGCTGGAGAGTGCTGCCGCCACCCAGAATGCTTTTAGGGAGAATGTGGAGCACTGGACGGGGGGTCTCGTGAATGCTGCCGCAGATATCGACAGGGAGCTGGCGCAGCTGGGGGTGGAGGATCTCGGGTATCCCTCTGATGAGAACCTCCAACCCAGCGCCAAGCTCACATTGTTCTTCAAAGGCGTGGCGACGGCCCTCCAGCGGCTCCGGGAGAAGATCCCAAAGCAGCTGGCCGACGAGTCGTGCAAGATCTGCGCGGGAGCTCTTCAAAAGGTGTTGGTGAAGGTAGCCTTCCGCAACCCGGGCCTCAACCTCACCAACGTCCTCAAGACCCTGCCGCTGGATGCTGATCTGGAGGCGCTCAAGACCCTTGTCGCACCCATTGTGGACAAGGTGAGAGGGATCAAGAGGATTGAGGGTGATCGTGTAGACTAGGCCGCCCGTTTTCTTCTTTTCTTGTCGCTGCTGGTCATGTTATGAGAACAATCTGTTAGAGCCGCGACAAGCTACTTTGTAATATAACTCTATTCCGGGTAATGATTGCAATGTTATTCCCTTTACTTGATTCCTCCCTTTCTATGTTTTTGCCCTACGCTTTTAGGGAACTTGTCGGTGCAGGCACCTTAGCCGCGAGCGCTGAGTGCGGGACGTCAGCAGCCTGCTGGCGGTGCCGCTACCGACAACAAACCTTGTCGCAACTAGTCGCAGCTCACTTAAGTTGTTGAGCGGACTCGAAACAAAGTAAGGGCGCAACTAGCTACGAGTTGGTTCCTCCGCGCACAGGTTTTCCATACAAAGTGCGGTCGTTCAAGGGAGATAATTTAAAAATTTTAAAAATCTGATTGCTCAAACTTTGGCAACTTAGCTTTTCTGTTGTTTGCTTCCCGGTAAGGCGAAACTTTCTTGAACGACGCCTGGTCCATACCATTATCTTCTCCTTTCCCCCCGGCAAACTTGTGGGCGAGGGAACCTTCCTTTGCTTGAGAAAAAAGAAAGAGGAGAAAATAAAGATATGGAGCCTTACGGCTCGTTATTGCTTACCGGGGAGTAGGTGCTGCACAAAGTGTCAGATCACATATGCAAAAAATAGAAAGCATGAAATTGACAAGATGTGCGGAGCATATGAGCTTTACTTATGCACGGGGTCTGCGCCCGGCTTTGTACAAAGCATTACATGCAACAGCGGCAAGACTTGTACAAAAGGTCGTTGCCGGAACATGTTCCGGCAACCGCGCCTTATGGGTAAAACTTACGAAGATGCTCAATGTTCCAGGAATTGCTCACCGGAATGCTATCTTCGGTCTCAAGGCGGACAGCGCCAGGCCTAGTGACTCGTTTCACCCGGTAAGGGCCTTCCCACTTTGGCATCAACTTGTTGAAATTCTTGGCGGACTGAACACGCCGAAGAACAAGGTCGCCTTCCTCGAGACTTCTGGCATTAACTCTGCAGCTATGGTAGCGGCGCAAAGCTCCTCTTGCCGGGGTCTTGAGATGCCTTGGTTGGCCTGCCCGGCAAGCTCCTCTTGCCGGGGTCTTGTCTCCTTGGCTTGGATACTTTGTCCTTGAATGGCTCCGAAGGAACCACGGAGGACCTTGGCGGTCACCCGGCAAGCCTTGCCGCGGGATGCTGCGACTGCCCGTGCACAAGTTCGGGATACTAGGGTACCCCTACTCTAGTACACCGACACATACTTTTTTGAAAATTTGAGTGGGCCTAGTCTGAACTATTCTACTCATGATAAAGAATTATATGCTCTTGTTCGTACCTTAGAAGCATGGCAACATTATTTATGGCCCAAGGAATTTGTTATACATCCTGATCATGAATCTTTGAAACACATTAAATGTCAAGCAAAACTGAACCATATACATGCTAAATGGGTTGAACTCATTGAGACTTTCCCTTATGTCATTAAACACAAGAAGGGTAAAGAAAATGTCATTGCTGATGCATTGTCTCGTCGTTATACTATGCTTTCACAACTTGATTTTAAAATATTTCATTTGGAGACCATCAAAGATCAATATGTGCATGATGCTGAATTTAAAGATGCATTGCAGAATTGTAAGGAAGGGAGAACTTGGAACAAGTTCATTCTTAACGATGGATTTGTGTTTCGTGCTAACAAGCTATGCATTCTAGCTAGCTCCGTTCGTCTTTTGTTGTTGCATGAGGCGCATGGAGGAGTATTAATGAGAGACTTTGGTGTGAAGAACACGGAGGACATACTTGCTACACATTTCTTTTGGCCAAAGATGAGACGGGATGTTGAGCATTTTGTTGCTCGCTGCACTACATGTCAAAAAGCTAAGTCACGACTCAATCCTTATGGTTTATATATGCCTTTGCCAGTACCTAGTATTCCTTGGGAGGATATATCGATGGACTTTGTTTTAGGTTTACCTTGAACAAAGAAGGGGAGGGATAGCATATTTGTTGTCGTGGATAGGTTCTCGAAAATGGCACACTTTATACCATGTCATAAAAGCGATGATGTTGTTAATGTTGTTGATTTGTTCTTTCGTGAAATTATTCGCTTGCATGGTGTGCCAAATACTATTGTTTCATATCGTGATACTAAATTTCTTAGCCACTTTTGGAGATGTTTATGGGCTAAGTTGGGGACTAAACTGCTTTTTAGTACTAGTTGTCACCCCAAACTGCCGGACAAACTTAAGTAGTCAATAGGACATTGCCTACTATGCTTAGGGCTGTTTTTAAGAATAATAAGAAAATGTGGGAAGAATGCTTGCCTCATATTGAATTTTTTTATAATCATTCATTTCATTCTACTACTAAGATGTGCCCTTTTGAAATTGTGTATGGTTTCCTACCTCGTGCAACTATTGATTTGTTGCCTCTTCCATCTTCGGAGAAGGTTAATTTTGATGCTAAAGAACATGTTGGATTGATTTTAAAATGCATGAGTTAACTAAGGAAAACATTGAGCGTATGAATGCTAAATATAAACTTGTTGGAGATAAGGGTAGAAAACATGTTGTGTTTGCACCTGGAGATCTTGTTTGGTTACATTTGCGTAAGGACAGATTTCCTAATTTGCACAAATCAAAGCTAATGCGACGTGTTGATGGTCCTTTTAAGGTGTTAGAGAAAATAAATGATAATGCATATAAACTTGAGCTGCCTGCATATTTTGGGGTTAGTCCCAATTTTAACATTGCGGATTTGAATCCTTATTTGGGCGAGGAAGATGAGCTTTCGTCGAGGACGACTTCATTGCAAGAAAGGGAGGATGATGAGGACATAAATACCATTGTTACACCCACAGCCCCTGCTGCTATACATACTGGACCAATTACTAGAGCTCGCGCACGCCAATTGAATTATGAGGTACTTTCGTTTCTTGGTAACGATTCTAATGTTCATGATAATATGATGCTGCCTAAATAGGATACATTTGTTTTCCTTACAAATGAAGGGCATAGGTTGGACAAGAAAGATGAACCTTGGAGCAAGTTCAAGCATGGAGATGATGGCATGCGCAAGCGGAACAAGAACGGAGTTACAAGTGATGATTCCAGGACTTTGAACCCACCGTAATGAGTGCATGAAGCCTTGGACGAAATATACAAGATGACACTTCATAAATTTCATCCAGTGGCTATTCTAGGTGCTGCATCACCTTATTTTTGTGACAGGCCCATGTAATTTCGAAATACTTGATTATAGGCTATTTTAAGAGTCCGTATGTGTGGGGAAACAAGAGTTAGGGTTGGTTTCGGACCCCTCCTCCAAGGGCCACAAAATTCAACCCTCTCTCCTACATATATACAGCCCTTAGGGCATCGTTTAGACTTTGGGTTTTGTTTAGATTAAAAGTTCGGCATAGCTGCAACTTCACGTACTTCGTTTGTGTTCAATGACCACACCAAGGCGTCACAAAACCCCACCTTGATCAATAAAGCTTTCATCTTATATTCGCAATATCCAGATTGCAATCTCAGTTTCTTGCTCGTTCTTCGTTTGCTCACACGAAATAGACCCTCGTGGTCATGTTGATCATGCTCCAGCGTGGTCAATAACCCCTCGGGAGTTGGTTTAGCGATTGCTAAGGTGCGACGTCTCGCATGTTCATAGTCGGATCGTCAAGGTCGACTCCCATAGAAAACGATAGCCACCATCTCATCGAAACATCGGGACACCTTCGCCTCTATCACCTTTGCCTCATCGTTTTTCGGACCAACTCTTCTTGAACTTAGCCGATTTCTGCACCATCAACACTTGATGTGTGCCTTTCCTAATTTCCTACTCTATCGCCTTAAGCATACCATGCAATTCAGTAAGCTTCTTATCCATGCCATGCATATGATAGTTTGAAATGAACGTCCCATAGCTGGGCGGAAGCGAACCCAGAACTGCATCAGTAGCCATCTCATCCAAGAGCGAGAAGCCCAACCTATCCAAAGCTTGCACATATCCACCTTGATCACATGTGGGCTCAATGGATCACCTTCCTTCAGCTTACAATCCATCAAGGATCGCCAGACGTTGAACCTTTCGGTCCTTGCCTGTGTATGGAACATGCTCTTGAGACTCTCGATCATATCGTAAGCCTCAACATTTTCAAAATGCTGTTGCAAATCGGGCTCCATACAAGCCAGCATCAGACAAATGATCTCCATTTATTCATCAATGATTTTCTGGTAGGCATTCTTAGTTGTGGCACTAGCATTATCGGCAGGTTCCTCTGGAAGTGGATCCTCTAGAACATGTTCCTTTTTATCATGCTTGAGAACAACTCTCAGATTTCTATACCAGGTGGTAAAGTTTGTTCCATTCAGTTTATCCTTTTCCAGAATTGATTTCAATGCAAAGTTGGGTTGAGCAAGTGGTGCCATTGATCTACAATAGAAAAATATGCAATCACTAACCAATGTGTTTATGTAGAGTAATTCAAGCCTTAAATATAAATACTCCCACTGAAGTTGGTATCCCTCCGCAAACTCTCAGTGATTCAGGATCCGACTAGCACATGCGACTAGTTAGCTTTAGCATCACTGCTAGACAACATGCCTATCTGGTAAGCAACTCCTTGCTAATCATATCTCTATACGACTCTTGTCGGTCGAGAAGGTATCTCATACCCTAGCTCCCAACCTTCTTTCCCACAAAGCCCAAAACCATTTTGATTGCCTTGTCAAGTTAACCTGATGCATTGCATGTCCGTGTCCGACATGAACCCTTCAGTTCAAGGACACCCAGCAGCACCCCAATTTTATGAGCCCACTACTAGACGTACTTGACATGCGAAGGTGCAACATCGGGGATGGAAATTCACTTGATATTCACGAGGGATCTTTGTACCATTCTAACATGCATATAAAACAAGAAGCATAACAATCACAAATAAACATATATTGTGAAATAGTATGGCTCCTTCATGGACGTTCTTCCAGGTCAGATCCGACTCTGATGACCATCTAGGAACTCCATCTTGTTTGTCACGCCGGGACGCCAAGCCACCAACCTGATCTCTATTATCCAACTACTACAACTAATAATGAATTTTACATAGAGTCACAAGTCGACACGCAGGTCTTTATACAATATAATGAAAGCACTTTGGCTCCTGCCGGCTGACAAACATGACACACAGGCCATGTAAAATTTACACACATGCATCACATACACATGAGCCATACTATTCACATTAAACCCTGCAAAATAAAGTTATGCATAGAATCGCATTCTACCAGTTTGAGTTATCGTGTACGAAATACAAGGCGCTCCGCACACGGCAGCCCCGCTTGACAGGAAACATAGCCTCAACGATCCCCATGTGCAGTTTATCACACCAACCGTGCACATAGCCGATCTCTTAAAGAACAACAGATCTCATCTGCCACCTCCACGTATCTAATATGCATATGATCTGAATCCAAATCCTATAACATAGGCTTTGATGCCACTGTTGGGTTCTACGGTAGGGTGCGCCGACTGAAAATTAAAATCTCCTACGCGCAGGATAACCAAGAACATGCTACGGGAGATGGATCACAGTTCGTTACCACTAGACGCGCAGTGCCGTGCAGTAGAAGAAGAGTTGGGGCAGCGCATCCGCATGGATCGTCTCCTCCTCGTCCGATCTCCCTCAAACAGCCGGTCATCAGATCCCACGTACAAGTTCGCCGGAGTGGCGCAGGTGCACCGCCACTAACGGTATTCGCGCGTGCAGGAGGAACACCGTGCGGCGGACTGCTAGGTCCGATCACACAGTCGCGGGCGAGTGGAGGTCTCTATTCGCAACACATGCATACCCTAGTGACAACGCCGAAGCGATTAATCCCGTGAGTGTGCGGCACCTCCACTTTATATAGGCGTCCTTCGCGGGCTCAACATTTGGGCCTCGCACGGACCCTAAATCCCATAACTCTACTCGACCACAATCCGAATACAGCTCGGATCACATCCGACCAGTGTCCTTAGATCCGACCTCGTAGGTTCCTTCCCTTAAGTGGGCGACCCCTTAGGTTCAAGCCAACTTGGTCGTAGTTCGGATCACCTCCGAACTGCACAGTTGGTAGCGGCCTCTAGCAAGGCATGCCGAATACCAAACAGACTATGAAGCTGGTTAGGAGAACCTGTACATCATACTTCCATTCCTTTTCCCACACGATATATGTTGTCATGCTCAAGGCGAGTCTGTCATCCTTGTGCTAGCCCGAACTCTTTCTCATTCCAGTGATGCCGACCACAAACCGGATTATCTCATAATCCTTGTCGCATGGCCATGCTTATCCTGGTCGGATCACACGAGGGGCCCAGAGTATATCTCTCCTGATCGGAGGGGCAAATCCCATCTTGCTCGACCACGTCTCGCAGCATGTGTCTGGACAAACCTAAAACGTACCTATATAACTACCTAGTTACGGAGTAGCGTTTGGTCGGCCCAAAGCAAGTATGTCACCATCCCGAGCACATGCGTCAGCTCAGGTCTTAGGACATATAACATATGTTGTACTAGAGACGCACAGATGACATATCGCTGCGTCTCATAGTTGGGTCTGTCCGACTCGGACCTTATCTCGACTCGGATCCGACTACGTCGAATCCGACCAGATCCTTCCAAGTCCATATTATCCGGTTAGCATCCAATGCTCCATGGCTAGTGAGACCAAGCCATAGACCGTGTCATATGCTAGTCTAGTTGGCTGCGCGTCCACACAACCCACAAACAAGTCACGTACTTGCTGATACACACCATTGATAATGTCCAAGGACTATCTTTATCCATAAACACGTAGGAAATATCATCATACATGATTGTGTAGTGACCCGATCTCAAACGGCCAAGTCTCTGTGCTTCAGTGTCATCCCTAGATCAGTAATGCTGACACACACAGTACTTCGAAGGATTTATAATAGAGTAGCAATCACAACTATTACATCGAATGTCTCAAAAGATGACTTATTACAATAAGTATTGCTTAAGGCCATCTAAATAAATTAACAGCGGAAGGCTTGGAAGATAAAGTGAGTCTATCAACTCCAACGGCATAGCTGAGTGCACGACAACGGCCTAGAGAACCTTACTCTTCGTCTGAAAAGTCTGCAACATGATACGTTGCAGCCCGAAAACGGGTCAGCACATGGAATATGCTGGCATAGTAACACAGTAATGTAGTGAACAAATAATTTCTATCACTACATGCATATATGGCTGGTGGAGGCTGTATGGTTAATATGTTTTTGCGAAAAGCAATTTTTCCCTACAACAAAGGAATATATTTTATTTAACTATCATTGTAGTTGAACAACATTCAGAAGGTTCCTCCAACTCAAATCCCAATTAAAAGTAATTATCAACCCAACAAGATTATGTTTAGAGTGATGAGATCCATATGATAATTCAAGTACCAGTTACTCAAGATGTCCATTACCCGGGACACGCCTAACCATGATTAGATTATACACTCTACAGAGATTTGTGCACTTTTCCCCACAAGACTCGATCTCCTCCATTGGATTTCTCGCACTACATGGTGTTTGAGAAACGGATTACCGAGACACAGTCTTTTAGAAGCATTAACTCTAACCCTAGGTAGACTATATCGACCTACATCCCCTACATATGCTAGTCTACCACTGGAAGAGGTCACGCAACTTACAACACTATGCCAGAGCCCATAATGGCTTGTGGCTGCACACGGAAGTTTCTAGCATGAATAATCTTGTGATCCCTTTGAGCCTGGGTGGCGGACCGTAGGATGATCACACGGGTACTCTGGGATATCCTAGGACAAAAATGGATTCTCCAAGTGCCCACAAGCAATCCACCCAGATGTGTATTAAAGTTGCCACCTTAAGTTAACCATTAATTAAAAATCTCACATATGTCATGGATTCACTCACCCAAACCACGTCTACGAGCATAGCATGGCGATATGAGCATCACATAGAAGTAACTCCCAAGGGAATGATAATAAGCAGGGCAATAGGTTCTACCTCATCAACTACTTACCAAACCCTCAAGTTAAGAGATCCTTCTCATGCAATGTTTGAGGATTGATAGTAATGCATAAAAACTGGGTATGAAAAGGGTATGATCAATGTGTTACTTGCCTTGCGAGCGATCTGCAAAACCTAGAGACTCGTAGTAGCACGCTTCGGCATCTGGGAATTGTATCGCAAACAAACTATAGCATACATAAGCAATCAATCACGTATGCATGGCTAAAACTCAAATAAGAAAATCTAACTAGAAAGTTCGACTGAAGAACTCCGGCTTGCAAACAGAATCAAATCGAATGGAACAACGAAACTCAAGCTACGAAAGAACAAGATCCGTTTACTAATCTGGACTAAAGACAAATTTTACAATACCAAAATCTTGTTCAAGTTGGTTAAACAGAAAGAGGGCTTCGAGACAAAGATCTAGGCACTTGTTTTACCTGATTTGGATAAACGAGCGAAAAGATAAACCAAAACGATAATAAGCAGGGAAATAGGTTCTACCTCATCAACTACTTACCAAACCCTCAAGTTAAGAGATCCTACTCATGCAATGTTTGAGGATTGATACTAATGCATAAAAACAGGGTATGAAAAGGGTATCATCAATGTGTTACCTGCCTTGCTAACGATCTGCAAAACCTAGAGACTCGTAGTAGCATGCTTCGCCATCTGGGAATTGTATCGCAAACAAACAATAGCATACATAAGAAATCAATCATGGATGCACGGGTAAAACTCAAATAAGAAAATCGAACTAGAAAGTTCGACTAAAGAACTCCGGTTTGCAAAAAGAATCAAATCGAATGGAGCAACGAAACTCAAACTACAAAAGAAACAAAATCCGTTTACTAATCTGCACTAAAGTCAAATTTTACAATACCTAAATGTTTTTCAAGTTGGTTAAACAGAAAGAGGGCTTCGAGATGATGATCTAGGCGATTGTTTCACCTGATTTGGATAAACGAGTGAAAAGATAAACCAAGAAGAATATTAGGGCTGGTAAACCCTGGGAAAAGAAAAACTGACAAACAGGTTAACGAACTAACATTCGCTGCCTGCGGCTAACGGACGAGCAGCGTTCGTTAAAACGAACGTACAGACGAAAGTCCGCTATTTAATCGAACCGTGAAAAACCGAACGAACCGATCTAAAAACCAAAACTAGGATTTTTTAAAAAAACCAGGATTTTACCTAAAAACCGAAAAAAAACGAACGGCTCCGGATCGGATCGGCGGCAGCGGCTCCGGCGGCTTCTAGGGTGGCGCGGTGAGGCGAGCCAGCGCGGGGCGACGGAGGGCAATGTGGGGCGGTGCGGCAGTGGCAGCAGGCGGCGGCGTGCGGCGGCGGCGGCAGCGGCGCAAGGCGGCGGGGCGGCTGCTGGTGACTTGGGGCTCCAGGGGGGCCCCGAGTCGGCTTTTATGGAAGGGAGGGGAGGTGGCTTGCGGCAGTAGGCGGGGAGGTGTGGCCGAGTCGGCCACGGCGGGTGGCGGTGTGTGGCTCGCGGTCTCCGCGAGGGAGACTGCGGCGCGGGGTGGCTGGGCCAACTAGGCCTCGGCCCAGTTCGGTCCGACGGGGATTTTTTTTAAACATAATTTCACCGAAAATAAATCCTAGAAAAATAAATAAAATTTTAAAAATACCAAAACAAATTTTCACCGTCTAAATAAAAAATTTAGAGCAGGGTGAACATTTTCTTGGCCTAAAATTCAATTTTTGAAAAAATGCATATTTTTTCTAACTCAAATAAAATTGCAATAAAATCTATTATTTGATTTTTGGTGTTTTTCCTCCAATATTTCATTTATTTGGGAGAAGTAATATTATCTCCTCTCATATAATTTAATATGAAATATTTTCGGAGAGAAAAATAATTAAAACCAAAGTGATCCTTGTTTCGATATTTGATAAATTTCAAATATGAAAACGGTGAAATCCCCAACTCTCTCCATGGGTCCTTGAGTTGCTTAGAATTTCGAGGATCGCAAAAACGAAATGCAATAAAATATGATATGCATGAATGACCTATGTATAACATTCCAAATTGAAAATTTGGGATGTTACAACCCTACCCCCCCTTAAGACGAATCTCGCCCTCGAGATTCGGGTTCGCTTGAAAATGGGTGTGGGTGGTCCTTCCGTAGATCATCCTCTCGTTCCCTGGTGGCTTCATCCTCGGTATGGTGGCTCCACTCAACTTTGCAAAACTTGATAACCTTGCTGCGAGTAACTCGGCTGGCAAACTCGAGAATCTTTACTGGTTTCTCCTCATAGGTCAAATCACTATCCAACTAAATTACTTCTAGGGGCACCATATCTCTCAGAGGTATATGGGCCATCTCAGCATGGCACTTCTTCAACTGAGATACGTGGAAAACACATCATGAACTCCTAACAATCCTTTGGGTAATTTCAACTTGTAGGTAACCTCTCCCATACGTTCCAAAACACGGTACGGTCCTGCAAATCTCGGGGCTAACTTTCCCTTAACTCCAAAACGTTTAACTCCTCGCAGAGGTGACACTCGCAAATATGCTTTGTCTCCCATTTCATAGACTACCTCCTTGCATTTTGAGTCTGCATAGCTCTTCTTCCTGGACTGAGCTACCTTTAGTCTATCCCGAATCAGCTTAACCTTCTCTTTTGACTCTTTGATTAAATCCGGTCCAAACAACTGGCGGTCTCCAACTTCATCCCACATCAACGGTGTTCTGCACCTTCTTCCATACAAGACTTCAAACGGTGCCATCTTCGAACTGGCCTAGTAGCTATTGTTGTATGAAAACTCCGTGTATGGCAAATTATCATCCCAACTAGATCCATAATCCAGCACACAAGCTCTCAACATGTCCTCTATAATCTGATTCACTCTCTCGGTCTGTCCATTTGTCTGCAGATGAAATGTTTTACTGAACTCTAGTTTGGTACCCAAGGTCTGGTGCAGCTGGTGCCTAAACTTTGAAGTAAACTGTGTTCCCCTATCTAATACGATGGTCCTCGGAACTCCAAGCAGACATACGATCCTGGTCATATATATCTTGGCCAACTTCGCACTTGAATAGGTGGTCTTCACAGGGATAAAGTGAGCGACTTTGGTCAAACGATCCACTACTACCCAGATAAAATCATATCCTGATCGAGTCCTGGGTAATACAGTGATAAAATCCATGCCAAGCTTATCCAACTTCCATTTGGGTATCGGCATAGGCTGCAGTAATCCTGCTGGTTTCTGATGTTCTGCCTTCACTCTCTGATATACATCACATACCGCTACATACTCGGCAATATCCTTCATCATTCCGGTGCACCAGAAACGCTCCTTCAAATCCAAATACATCTTGGTGTTTCCGGGGTGTATCGAATATGGCGAGTCATGAGCTTCCTGTAATATCAACTTCCTGATCTCGGCATTGTTGGGCACAAATATATGGTCCTCAAACCACAGGGAGTCATGCTCATCCTTATGAAATCCTTTGGCTTTGCCTTCAGCCATCTTCTCCTTTATATCGACAATTTCTTTGCCATCCTTCTGAGCTTCTCGAATCTTTCCCAACAAGGTCGACTGAACTTCCATGGTTGTGACAAAACCTCTAGGAACAATCTCCAAACGAAGGTTCCTGAGATCTCTTGCTAACTCCTTTGGCAATCCTCCCGTTAGGAGAGTATTAATATAACTCTTCTGGCTCAAAGCATCTACTACAACATTGGCCTTTTCTGGATGATAGTGCAACTTCATATCATAATCATTTATAAGCACCAACCATCTCCTTTGCCTGAGATTCAACTCCTTCTGTCTAAAAATGTACTTCAAACTCTTATGATCCGTGTACACATCACAATGGTTCCTGTCGGATTTTGGGTTCTGGCAGACCCTTGAGGTTCGAACACTGGGGTGCGCGCGGAGATTTCGCCTCCTACCTTCCTGCACCCCTCCGCCGCGCTAGGATCAAAGCTATGAAAAGAACAACACAAGGGACACAGGGTTTATACTGGTTCGGGCCACCGTTGTGGTGTAATACCCTACTCCCGTGCGTGGTGTGGTGGATTGCCTCTTGGGCTGATGATGATGAACAGTACAAGGAAGAACAGCCTCGCGAGGGTCTGTTCTTGGCTGGGGCGATGAACTGCTGGGAGGAGTTCAGCCACCTTTCTCTATCTCACACTCTCTCTCTCTGCTTACCACCCCTCTACTTGTCGAGCCCTTGGAGGAGACTGAGCCGAACCCTTTGCTACGTGAGTGGCTGGTCCTATTTATAGTGGCCTTGGTCCTCTCCCCAAATATTGAGCAGGAAGGGAGCCAACAATGGAGGGCTAATTTGAAGGGGGACAGCAAGTATCAACTATCCTGACAAAAGTAGTCTTCGCCTGCGCAAAGCTCTGGTGATGACGCCGCCTTGATCTCTTCGCCTCCTCGTGAGCCAGCCTGACGAGGCTGTGCCTAAGGAAGCTCCGTGTCGTCCGCCCCGCGAGGCTTGGCCCCTCGCGAGGGTCTTGAGTTTGTGTTGGTGAAGATGGGCCGTGCTGGGCCCCCCTTTGAGCCATGCCGCAGACCGCAGGCAGGCAAGTCTGGGGACCCCCATTCCCAGAACGCCGACAGTTTCCAATAAGAAAATGTCTCCAGGTCCTGAGTGCATGCACTACAACTGCTAACTCCAAATCATGCATGGTACAATTCAACTCGTGCGGTTGAAGTTGTCGTGAGGCATACGAAACAACTCTCCCGTCTTGCATAAGTACTCCTCCAAGTCCTAAGCGAGAGGCGTCGCAATACACTTGGAAATCCTTCCGTATATATGGCAGAATCAGCATTGGGGCTGTAGTCAAATGCTTCTTCAACTCCTGGAAACTTCCTTCACATTCTTCCGTCCAATGGAACTTGGTGTCCTTCTTTCGCAATGCCGTCATGGGCTTCGCAATCTTGGAAAAATTCTCAATGAATCTCCGATAGTATCCCGCGAGTGCAAGAAAACTGCGGATCTCTCCAACTGAGGTGGGTGCTAATCACTCAGTGACTGATTTAACCTTGGTAGGGTCCACTCCTATACCTTCTCCTGATATAACATGTCCAAGAAATCCAACTTCCTTCAACCAAAACTCACATTTGCTAAACTTGGCATATAACTAATGTTCTCTGAGCTTCTCGAGAACCAAACGCAAATGCTCTTTGTGTTCCTCTTCATCCTTTGAGTATACCAAGTTATCATCAATGAACACCACAACAAACTTATCCAAGAACTCCATCAACACCTTATTCATCATACTCATGAAATAGGCTGGGGCGTTTGTCAATCCAAAAGACATCACCGTGTACTCATATAGCCTGTACCTTGTAGTGAAAGCTGTTTTAGGTATAACTTTTTCTCGGATCTTCAGCTGGTGGTATCCTGATCGCAAGTCGATCTTCGAAAACACTTTAGCTCCTTGGAACTAGTCAAACAAATCATTGATCATCGGAAGTGGGTACTTGTTCTTGATCATCACCTCATTCAATGCCCGATAATCAACGACCATTCTCAGAGATTTATCCTTCTTCTCAACCAAGAGCACTGGGGCTCCCCATGGTGATGAACTTCGTCGAATGTAACCTTTCTCTAATAACTCCTTGATCTGCTTCTTAATCTCGTCCATAACATTCGCGGGCATCCGGTAGGGTCTCTTTGATATAGGTCCGGTGCCTGGCAAGAGCTCTATCAAAAACTCAATATCACGGTCTGGCGGCATGCCTGGTAATTCCTAAGGAAATACATCCGGGTAATCCTTCACTACAGGCACTCCTTCCTGAACAACTCCCGTGAGAGAATTTACGTGAGTACTCTTGGGAGTATACCTGGATACATACTTAATCCTTTTTCCCTCCGGGGTGGTGAGTAAAATCGACTTACTGGCACAATCAATGTTTCCTCCACACTTCGATAACCAATCCATACCGAGTATCACATCCAATCCTTGGGATTCCAAAATTATTAGGTCTGAGGGGAAAACGTGGCTGCCAATGGTTATGGGTAACCGATCGCACCATCGGCTGGCCATATAATCTGCACCTGGGGAACTTACTAGCTAGGGTGTCGTAAGGGCTAAGGTGGGTAACTTAAACTTGTCCACAAATCCCCTTGAAATGTGTGAATGCGATGCACCAGTATCAAAAAGGACTATTGCGGTAAATGACTTCACCAAAAACATACCAATAACTGCATCTGGCTGCTCTTCAACCTCCTCCACGTTCATGTGGTTCACTTGTCCCTTGTTGAATGGGTTGGGCTTCTTCCCAGAGTTTCCATTGCCATTTCCATTCTCTGCTTCAGAACACTCGGTGGCATAGTGTCCAGTATTCCCGCACTTGAAACAAGTAATGTGACTTAGATCCTTCTTGGCGGGTGTGGCTGGGTTAGAGCGGTTCTGGTTGCTGCCTGCTCCATATCCCTTTTCCATTCCTAGGGCCGTGGTGGTTATGCGGAATTCCTCCATTATGGTTATGGTCTCCATGGTTATGGGTAAATCCCCCTGGGTTCAGGGTGAGACGGGGTTTCAGCTGAGCTCCTGAATTATACTTCCCTTGTCTGTACTTCCTCATGCGGCTCTCAATCTGCTGCTGCTTCCCTTCAATCATAAGAGCCTTGTGTACCAACTCCTGGTAGTTGTTGAATGTTCCACCATCAACTGCATGCTCATCTCATCATTCCTTCCATAAACTTCTCCTGCTTCGCGGCATCTGTGGCCACGTCATCTGGGGCATAGCGAGATAACTTACTAAACTCCTCCACGTATTGACCCACAGTATGATTTCCCTGGCTTAAGTTGCGAAACGCACACTTCTTCATGCTCATAGCTCCAGTTGAGACATGGGCTGTGCAGAAAGCTTGTTGAAACTGCTCCCAAGTGACATTGGCTATGGGAAAAGTAGCTGTGTAATTCTCCCACCATGCGGTTGCGTGTCCATACAATTGGTTTGCGGCAAAACGCACCTTCTCAGCATCTGTGAAACCGGTAGTGGTTAACTCTCTTCCAATCCTGCGTAGCCAATCATCCGCAACTATTGGCTCGGTACTACTGGAAAACACCGGTGGTTGTAACCTCGTAAAACGGGCTAAGTTGTCAACTGGAGGTGGTGGTGGTGGGTTGTTGTTATTGTTGTTGTAGCCCTGATTCTGAACTAGCAACTGCATCAGTGTATTCTACTGCTGGATCAACTGAGTGAGCTCCGGTGGGAAAGAAAATCTGGGGTCATGTCTCGGACGCATCTGGTGGGTTTAGAGGGGAGAGAGTAGAATAGAATGAGGTCTAGTGAGAAAGCACTACCCACATGCACATGAGACAAACACAATCATATCACATCACTCAATCAATCAAGCAAGGGCATACAATCGATCTAACTATCGTTACAGTGCTCGGACTATTCTATATACATGGGGGAATACTACTGATCATATGGTGGTCTACTAAAAATTTTGATCGGTGGAAGACTCCATGATGTCCGCTCCAGCTTCATCTTCATAGTCATCATCACTACTATCAGGGTCGGAGTCGGTGTCGTCGATGATGATGTAGTCTTCAAAACGAATCTCCTTGGGTTCGTTGTCTTCTCCTCCTGGCGCGGGGTCTCCCATAAAAACTCATAGCTTCCTTGGCAGGTCGTCATTCATCTACATGAGTATCGTCATTTCCTCCTCATATCCATCGCGTGTAGACTTAAGCTCCTCTTCTAGTTCTGTGATCCTGGTCATCGCCTTCTTCAAATCTTTCATGCTTGCGCACATCTAGTTCTCCTAGCGACGTATGTGATGATTTAACTCCTGGATGAATGCTACAATGGACCTGTCCTTCGTGGTATTGATCATCTCCCATTGCTCATCTCGGCGCCCACATATCTGGTAGATAGTGTCTTAAGCTCCTTTTGGTAAACTTCGCCGATGCGTCCTATGGCGATGTGGGCTGCCATGCTCTTGCCTAGACAAATTCTATGGGTTTAGTGACTGGAGTGAATGTCCTTCTTGGAACTTGAAATCGGATCATCCGACGTTCCTCTTCTGGTAGTGTGGCAGTGTTGGTACCGGGGAAGCTTGGTATTCCGATGTTCAGGTACCTAGTGACTTCCTTCAAGTGTCGTCCAAAAGGTGTGTCTTCATTCGGTTGTGCAAACTTGTTCATTGAGTCCGCCATCCTAAAGAGTAGAAAAGGGAGAGGAGTCAGAAATGAGTAGAGAATAGTGACCTATGGCTCATCTTAGTGGTCATGTCCTACATTCAGCGTGTGCTCTGATACCATCTTGTAGCGAGCCGACCTCCAATGGTCAAGTCTCTGTGCTTCAGCGTCATCCCTGGATCGGTAATGCTCACACACACAGTACCTCGAAGGATTTATAATAGATTAGCAATCACACACTATTACATCGAATGTCTCGAAAGAGAACTTATTATAATAAGTATGGCTTAAGGCCATCTGAATAAAATAATAGCGGAAGGCTTGGAAGATAAAGTGAGTCCAATAACTCCAACGGCATAGCTGAGTGCACGACAACGGCCTAGCGAACCTTACTCTTCGTCTGAAAAGTCTGCAACATGATAGGTTGCATCCCAAAAACGGGTCAGCACATGGAATATGCTGGCATAGTAACACAGTAAAGTAATGAACAGATAACTGCTATCACTACATGCATATATGGCTGGTGGAGGCTCTATGGTTAATATGTTTTTGCGAAAAGCCAATTTTTTTCCTACAACAAAGGAATATATTTTATTTAACTATCATGGTAGTTGAACAACATTGAGAAGGTTCCTCCAACTCAAAACCCAATTAAAAGTAATTATCAACCCAACAAGATTAAGTATAGAGTGATGAGATCCATATGATAATTCAAGTATAAATTACTCAAGATGTCCATTACCTGGGACACGGCTAACCATGATTAGATTATACACTCTACAGAGGTTTGCACACTTTTCCCCACAAGACTCGATCTCCTCCATTGGATTTCTCGCACTACATGGTGTTTGAGAAACAGATGACCGAGACACAGTATTTCAGAAGCATTAACTCTAACCCTAGGTAGACTGTATCGACATACATCCCCTACATATGCTAGTCTACCACTGGAAGAGGTCACGCAACTTACAACACTATGCCAGAGCCCATAATGGCTTGTGGCTGCACACGGAAGTTTCTAGCATGAATAATCTTGTGATCCCTTTGAGCCTGGGTGGCGGACCGTAGGATGATCACACGGGTACTCCGGGATATCCTAGGACAAAAATGGATTCTCCAAGTGCCCACAAGCAATCCACCCAGATGTGTATTAAAGTTGCCACCTTAAGTTAACCATTAATTAAAAATCTCACATATGTCATGGATTCACTCACCCAAACCACGTCTACGAGCATAGCATGGCGATATGAGCATCACATAGAAGTAACTCCCAAGGGAATGATAATAAGCAGGGCAATAGGTTCTACCTCATCAACTACTTACCAAACCCTCAAGTTAAGAGATCCTTCTCATGCAATGTTTGAGGATTGATAGTAATGCATAAAAACTGGGTATGAAAAGGGTATGATCAATGTGTTACTTGCCTTGCGAGCGATCTGCAAAACCTAGAGACTCGTAGTAGCACGCTTCGGCATCTGGGAATTGTATCGCAAACAAACTATAGCATACATAAGCAATCAATCACGTATGCATGGCTAAAACTCAAATAAGAAAATCTAACTAGAAAGTTCGACTGAAGAACTCCGGCTTGCAAACAGAATCAAATCGAATGGAACAACGAAACTCAAGCTACGAAAGAACAAGATCCGTTTACTAATCTGGACTAAAGACAAATTTTACAATACCAAAATCTTGTTCAAGTTGGTTAAACAAAAAGAGGGCTTCGAGATAAAGATCTAGGCACTTGTTTTACCTGATTTGGATAAACGAGCGAAAAGATAAACCAAAACGAAGATTAGGGCTGGAATCGTGATCGAAAATAATCACGGAAAACCCTGGACAAGAAAAACTGACGAACAGGCTAACGAACGAAAGTTCGCTGCCTGCGGCTAACGGACGAGCAGCGTTCGTTAAAACGAACGTACGGACAAACGTCTGCTATTTAATCAAACCGAGAAAAACCGAACGAACCGATCTAAAAAAACAAAACTAGGGTTTTAAAAAAAAAACCGAGATTTTACCTAAAAACCGAAAAAAACGAACGGCTCCAGATCGGCTCCGGCGGCAGCGGCTCCGGCACCTTCTACGGTGGCGCGGCGAGGTGGGGTAGCGCGGGGCGGCGGAGGGCGATGTGGGGCGGCGCGGCAGCAGGCGGCGGCTTGCGGGCGGCGGCGGCTGGGGACTTGGGGCTCTAGGGGGTGGGTCGGCTTTTAAGGAAGGGAGGGGAGGTGGCTGGCGGCAGGGGGCGGGGAGGCGTGGCCGAGTCGGCCACGGCGGGCGGCGGCGTGCGGCTTGCGGTCTCCGCGAGGGAGACGGCGGCGCGGGGTGGCTGGGCCAACTGGGCCTCGGCCCAGTTCGGTCCTGCGGGGATTTTTTTAAACATAATTCCGCTGAAAATAAATCCTAGGAAAATAAATAAAAATCTAAAAATACCAAAACAAATTTTCACCATCTAAATAAAATATTTAGAAAAGGGTGAACATTTTCTTGGCCTAAAATGCAATTTTTGAAAAACGCATATTTTTTTCTAATTCAAATAAAATAGCAATAAAATCCAATTAAAATCTATTATTTTATTTTTGGTATTTTTCCTGCAAAATTTCATTCATTTTGGAGAAGTCATATTATCTCCTCTCATATAATTTAATATGAAATATTTTCAGAGAGAAAAATAATTAAAACCAAAGTGATCCTTGTTTCGATATTTGATAAAATTCAAATATGAAAACGGTGAAATCCCCAACTCTCTCCATGGGTCCTTGAGTTTCTTAGTATTTTTAGGATCACAAAAACAAAATGCAATAAAATATGATATGCATGAATGACCTATGTATAACATTCCAAATTGAAAATTTGGGATGTCACAGATTGCCTCTAGGGCATATCTCCGACAGATAGATCCCCTATACTTGTGGGTCATCAATCCTCCAGCGCACGCGTTGGAGAAGATTTCGCATGAGCTGTGCTTTTTTGTCCATCCACACCGCCCAAGTCGGCCGCAGACCGACCGACAACCCACAAATTACACCATCCAACCATAGCCGCACACATTCTGACAGCAACTCAACCAACCGGATGAAATTGTGAGGACCCCGATCCTAAGTCACACCGATCTAGCATGTAACACATCATATCGCTTTGTGGCCTCATGCACGGTATCCCAACGTGTGCCACCTTGCCTGGCTTGGGGTCGTTTGCGCCTTTTGGCTCACGTATATGATAGTGTCGCTAGATCCATATGACAGAGAATCCGGGCCGACATGTCTAGTCGTAAACCCAAGGATGTACTTACTTAAAGGGATAGGCATACATGACCAAACAACGAACATGCCGGTCATCAACGTATGAACCCAAGTCGTAGCAATCTAAAAGGACATAAAGGAAGAACGTGTGACATTTCCCCGAAGGAACAGACACAGGAACGAAGAAGGATACATGCCGACCAGTCTAAGTGTTCCGGAGCAGTAGCAAGCTACCATGGCTCAGTGGAAGCACTAGGAGACATTTCTGCCTAAGAGAGGCTACCAAGAATAAACAACTAGGTTGTTGGATCCCACACATGCCAAGCATTTCAATAACATACACATAATATGGTTGATATGTGCAAATACAACATCGCATCACACCAAAACTCTATGACTCAAAGTATTTATTCATTAGGCTCCGAAGAGCCAAATATTACAAACATGGGTCTGATGACCCAGCATTCAAGTCATACAAGCAACAAGCACAGGCGGAAGAATAAACATGTCTAAGTACAGACATCTGAAATGAGAGAAGGCTAGTAAGCCTATCTATCTAGAAGACCCTCCAAAGAGTACAAGATCGTAGCTAAGGTAACAAGCTAAACGTCGAAGTCCACACGGAACTACTAGTAAGACTGAAGTCTCTCTGCAAAAACATAAATTAAGCAAACATGACTACAAATGTACCCAGTAGGACTTACATCATTACTTTCTACATATGCATCAGTATCAACAAAGGGGATGGTGGAGTTTAACTACAGCAAGCCAGCTTTGACTCAGTGGCTATCCTGTACTACGACTGCTGGTATCTCTTTTGAGGTGGTGCACACAAGTCCACATATTCACCATATCAATACACCACTATGGATCCGCTCTCGTCTCCCTACGAGAAGGCATCCACAGCACTCACGCTTATCTTGCACATTTTAGAGTATCCCCTTTCACTTGTCTATGAATTGTATAAGCAACCAACACTACAAAAAAGACACATCCGTGACATTTTGCGCCGAACGAAATTTTTTCTGTCATACAAATGACACTTCTATGACGATAATTGTGACAAAACCCAGTATCATCATAGATGTGGTGGGTTCCTACTTCTATGACAAAAAATCATGACAGAAAATGGGCTTTTCGTCCTGGGCGGGCCGGAGACGCAGCTGCATGACATTCTTTGGGCCGTCCATGACGGAAAAACTGTGGTAGTAGCGAGGGGGAGGAAAATTTCGGGGAGTTTCTGGTTACGGTGGGAGGTCGGGGGCCGAGCAATACACGTTTCTCTCGTACACGCACGCGCGTGTGTGCGAGGCGTTGGCTCTAATTGAACCCGAGCGAGGCGTTGGGCTCTAACTGAACCAAAGCAATTGCACTGCAGGCTATGCATTACTAAACCCGAGCGATCGATCGATGGCTGCTAACTGAACCCGATCGAGCAATTCCTTCGCTACTTCTGCTAACTGAAGCCGATCGATGCTGCCTGTGGGATGAACAATGAGTGTTGCGGGGGGTTTGGATGAACAGTGAGCGGTGGCGTTGCCACTGGATGAACAGGACCCCGTGGTGTGGTGGAGGGCTGGATGAACAGTAGACGGTGGAGGGGTTCCCGTGGAGGGGTGGTTGAATAGGACCCCGTGGTGTGGTGGAGGGCTGGATGAACAGTAGACGGTGGAGGGGTTCCCGTGGAGGGGTGGTTGAATAGGACCCCGTGGTGTGGTGGAGGGGTGCCCGTGGAGGGGAGTGGCGCGCGATGGAGGTTGCATGAACAGGAGCCCATGGAGGCTGGAGGAGGTCGACGGTAGCCCGTGGAGGGTGGAGGAGGTCGACGGTGGAGATGAACAGTATCCCGTGGAGTCCCATTTTGCGGTACGCCACACCCGTCCCGATGAACATGACCCCCGTTTCGACCGTAGGATGTCCGTTTCATCCGTTTTGCGGTAGGCCACACCCCTCCCGATCAACAGGAACCCCTTTTCGACCGTAGGAGGTCTGTTTCGTCCGTTTTGTGGTACGCCACACCCCTCCCGATCAACAGGACGCCCGTTTCGACCGTAGGAGGTCCGTTTCCTCTGTTTTGCAGTATGCCACACCCCTCCCGATCAACAGGACCCCGGTCCGAACGTAGGAGGTCCGTTCCCTCCGTTGTGTAGTACGCCAAGCCTCGTTTCCATCACCTGTTCCGTCCAAGCCCTCCCGATGAACATGACGCATTCCGTTGCCTCCCCATGAACACGATGCATTCCGTTGCCTCCCCGTGAACACGACAATGACGCTGTTTCTCCGTTCCGACCCAGCCATGTACACGAGCCCTGGCCGTACGTATGCGTGAGTAGGCGTCCGAGACCCCGCCCATATGTACACATACGTGGCCGTATTTTCTTTCTTGCACCCTGGCCGCTGTACGTCTGTGTACATGCTACGTGCGCGCCTCTACTACGACACGTACGCGCCTCTACTATGACACGTGCACGCCTCTACATCCACCAGTATATATGTACGTACACGTTCGTGACCAGAATGACAACGCTACGTACGCTTTGACCAGGTGGGTCCCGACTGTCAGGCACTTCCTTGCGTGCGAAGATGTAGCTGGTGGGTCCCAGCAGTCAGGGGGCGAATCGTTTTTTTCGGACACACTTCCTTACGTGCGAAGATGTAGCTGGTGGGTCCCAGCAGTCAGGGGGGCGAATCATTTTTTTTGCCCGGACGCACTTCCTTGTGTGTGAAGATGTAGTTGGTGGGTCCTAGTAGTCAGGGGAAACGTTTGTTTCACGAAATACGGTGCCCCATCCGGTGGGTCCCCGCTGTCAGGTGGAGGAATCATTGTTTTGTGCGTAATAAGGAGGCACTTCCTTGCTGCGGCCGTGGACCCAGCTGTCAGCCTCTCCACGTACAGTCCACGTCCGATGGAAGTCATTCCTTGACCACATTGACCACGCCGCGCTGGGAGCACCACGACGGTGGACGACGGCGAGGACTAGGAAGCGGATGACTCGAAGCCGGGGAAGACGCAACAGTGGATGCCCACGTGAAGAGGAGTACGAGGGTTCACTAGTTCGGCTGTGCTGTGAGGCTACTGTCGCGGCAGAATAACAGGGGGTGTGGGTGAGTAGAGGGATGGCCTCGCCAGCGGTGGGAGTAGTAGGGGCGGTGAGGCCTCCACGGCATCACAGCCGGCCACGGGGTGCAGCAGCACGCGGCACGACCGACGCTGGTTTGGGCGGCTGGAGCAAGAAGACCAGAGGTTGAAGAAGCACTACGGCCGTTGGATGAACATCGTACGGTAAGAGGAGCTAGAATCGTTCATATTGACTAAGTTAACAAAGCCCTCTGTCCCCGTCAACTTGGTAGGCCCACTAGTCAGCCTCGCACTATGCTGGGTTCCAGCTGGCAGGGGGAATATTCATTTTTGTGTGCGTAATAAGGAGGCACTTCCTTGCGTCCGAAGATAGCTGGTAGGTTCGACATGTCAGTGGGGGGTACATTATTTTCGCGAAAAATAGAGGCCCTTCCGGTGGGTCCTAGATGTCAGGTGGAGGCATTTCCTTGTGTGCTGTCGTGGACCCAGCTGTCAGCCTCTCCACGCACAGTCTACTTCCGATGGTGTCATTCGTTGACCATGTTGACCACGCTGCACCGAGTGCATCCAAGGTGGTGGACGCCAGCGAGGCACCGGATAGCAACGAGCCGAAGATGGGAAGACGCAGGAGTAGAGTCGCAGACAGAGATGTGTACGAGGGTTAACTGGTTCTAGTGCGGTGTGGTTGGGTAGTCGGTGGAGAAGAATAGGAGGTGTGGAGGGGTGGAGGGATGGCCTGGCCAATGGTGGAGTAGCACTTCATAGCGAAGCATGCTAAGTAGAGCTGCTAGCAGCAGGAGGCGTGAGGTGGTCCCGGCGGCACTGGAGGAAGAAGACGAGAGATTGAAGATGGATGCCGGTCGTTGGATGTACATCCAACGACTAACATGTCAGAATCATTTGTTGACTAAATTGACAACGACTTGCATTGGCTTCGACCTATTGGCCCACATTTCAGCCTCCACAAATGTGGCACGTATTCAACCCATTTTTTCAGAATTTACAGTCTTTTTTTGCGCAGTAGAATTTACAGTCAATTTGATATTTTTTTTGAATTACAGCCATTAGCTGGGCTGGGTGTACAAATAACGTAGCGTCCATGCGACCCATTTATTTTATTTCCTAAAAAAATACAGGCCATTTGCACTTTCTCAAAATACACGATTTTGCTGGGTTGATTCTAATTATAATGTTGGGTTGGGCTAGCAATGTTATCAAAAAATAAAAAGGGGCTGAGCATTTTGTTATAAATATATTTCAATAATAAGTGATATTATTACATTCATCCTTAAATCTTACCAAGCTTTTGTACACAATCACTAGGATTTTCGTGCCAAAATAATCCAGGATTTTATTTGTTAAGAAATTATTTGTTTTCTTACATATGTAAGTATCTGTTAAATATATGATGACAATAAAAATAATATATAATAACATATAAAATAATTTTTTTAGAAAAGCAGGGAGCATCTCCCCGGTTCCATCGCTGAGAACGAAACCACGACATATTCTGATACAGTAGCTCAAAGAGCAGTTCAAAAGCAAAGGTAGAAAAACTAAAAACTAGGGGGTGGATGAACAAGTTCTCTGAATAACACAAATCACCCGAGCGGTGCCAAAGGCAGAGCGGATAGAGCACTCAAATGACACAAGGCAGGTCCAGCGAAGCCTTCATGGTCTTCAGCCGAGGGGCCGTGTTAGCCTGTGGCGACCAGTAAGCAAGCGGAGACACCGGGCTGGAAGGCGTAGCATGGTGGATGTCCCTCTTTTTCGGCGCTAGGTGCCCATCATCTTCATCAGAGATCTTGAGACGAGTATCGGGTCCAGCCCCAGAGCAGGTCGAGCCTTGTTTAGCCACAAGTGATCGCCAATGGTTTCTGGAGGGTTCTTGTTAGGGTTTCCACGAAGCTCACCAACTTGTCCTTGTCCGATCCGGAGGAGAGAATCGCCCAGTTCCTCACCATGTTCCTGATCAACCTCAAGACCTGCGGAATGGAAATCTAGGAGGTGTTACTGAAAATCATAGCATTTCTATATTTCCACATGCACCAAAGGACAACTGAGCTAACAATATTTAAAACTGAGCAATTTTTGGTAGCAATCCAGAATCTGGCGATATATTCGAAGGATGAGCCAATCTGACTAGAGAAATATTCCTCAATGTGGGCCGAGAGATGTTTAGCAACTATACATGCAAAAAATATGTGAGAACAAGACTCTTGTTTCAAGCAGTAAACACAATCAAGGGGTTTGATGATGTGTCTCTTCCTAAGGTTATCCCTAGTCATCAATTTTTTTTGGAGAGAAGCCATAGACATACATGAATTTTAGGGGGAACTCTCAATTTCCAAACAGCAGGGATAAACACGGGTTGACCTCTCTAAAGTTGATAACATGATAGAGGGAGCCGGAGGAATACTTCCCCTTATTGTCCAGCTGCCAAATCAGGGAATCCGGCTCGGCAGTAAAGGTAATGCTTTTGGGAATTTCCTCCAACTGGAACAATTGTTCCATGAGACTATCACTAAAGATCCTTCTAAAAGAGAGTTTTAGGCATTGACCGTCCCAAACTTCATTGACACTTTTGTTAAGCTCATTGCAGACAGAGTAAATAGGCCAAAATTGGACTGCTAGGGGGATGTGCCAAACCAACTATTTTCCCAGAACCTGGTTCTGCTCCCATCCCCTATGTTCCATCTGTAGCCAAATTTCACAGCATGCATAATAGATTTTAATCCTTTCCAGAATCTAGAGGTCTTAGGGTTGGAGGAAGGGACAAAAATATTAGGTTTATTTCCTAGGCATTTACGGGCAATAAGAAGCTTCCAGGGTTTCAGGTCTTCCTCATAGAATCTTTTAATCCAAGACCCTAAAAGATAGATATTAATTTTCCTGACTAGCTCAGTAAAATCTTCTCTAAGCAGCCACCACTTTTCAAATTTAAAACTATTGCTCTTTGGTGTTTCGTTAAGAACAGAGTCCCAGAGCAAAGGAGTGTGGTCACTACCACATATATGCAGAGCTCTACAACTAGAAAGGGAAAGAAACTATCTAATTATGTGTCACGGAAAATTCTGTCAATGGTGGACATGATCAAGTCTAGTTGATTATTGGCCCAGGTAAATTTCCTAGAAGAAAGTTTAATTTCAAGCAAGATCCATATCTCAATCCAGGCATTGAAGCAGTCACTCCATTTATGATTAATGGAACCATTGCTTTTATCTGCAGCATTCCTAACTAAATTAAAATCCCCTCCAATCAGGGTGGGAATGTGAGTATCTAGAAATAAGGTATGAAGTTTAGAAATAAAAGCTTCTTTGCCTTCCTCATAAGGAGAGCCATAAACAGTGATAATCCTAAAGGCTTGACCAGTAGTTTTCCAATTAACTAAACAACTAAGAGAAAAGTCTAGGTGTGACCAAGCAACAGCCTCAAAAATGCTTAAATCTATTCCCATCAGGATGCCTCCAGCAGATCCTTTGGATGGGAGAAAATGCCAGTCAAAATCTCTGTTGCTAATGAGAGATTTATGAAAACAAGAGGAAAAATCCTCTTTCTTAGTTTCCTAGAACCCAAGGATGGTAGCATGGGTTTTGTTAATGGTGTCAATAATAAGGGATTTTGTACCAGGAGCAGCAATACCTCTAATATTCTAGAACAGAGCATTCATGGAGAAATGTTGTTCCTAGGGTGCTTGCCCCGTTTATGTCTACAAATAAGAGACCAGAGACCCTCACTTGGCTCAGTAGGGGGGTCAACGCAGTCTAAACTAGAACTACCATCTAGAGAAAAATTCTCACAAATAGAGCCTTCAGATCTGTTTTGGTGAGGGTAAATAAAGGAAGAGCATTCAATGCCATCATTTAGAGAAGTAACATCTACACTAATCTTAGCAGCAATGGCATTGAAGGAAGGTTCATTAAAGTTGGAGAAGGAAGTGTGTTTCATACCCTAGGGTTTTTGCACTTCCAGGTTCTGAACCTCTTTGAGCTGTTGAGCCTTTTCAATAATTGTTCTCTTGTCACCAGCTACCCTGGCACTAGTTCTGGTGGCTTGAACAAGACCCCATTTGGGAAGGTGCCTCTCCTTAGGAAGGGCAGGGAAGTCAGAGTTGCATTTTGAGTCCAAATTTTCTGGGAGTTCAGATGTTTCAACAAGTGCCTCTTGATCCTCTTGTAGATCTACAGAACCTTCTAATTCCATTAGATCATCATCTTCCAGGAGCTCCATTTCCCTAAGGAGGTTGAATCCATCAGTTTCATCAAGCACAGAATTCAAGATCTTTTCCTGGATGCTGAGTTGAGGAGTGCATGGAGAATCAGGGAGGTGTGTCTTGAGGACTGAAGTGGGTGTAGTTTCTCCAAGCATCTGATTGTGGCAAAAAGACTGTCCTCTGATGTTAGGGGCCCCATAATTGGCAGCAGGCCCTTTATCTGATTGGCCAACTCTTAGATTTAATAAAAACGGCCCTCTACCATAGATTATGAAAGCACGGGAGGTAAAATTCCTAAATAAACAGCAAGCATTATATTACACATCAGTCTTGTTTTCATCATACAGGGCGGGATAACATGAAGGTAGTCATTCAAAGATAATGTCTTTTGAGCACTGGCCCTCTACAATGCGGGATCCCTTGAGGACATCATCAAAATACCACTCCGGCATGCGGTGCTCCTTGCCAGCGGGCAGTCCCTTGGTCGCGAGCTTGACAGCATCCATCTTCGCCCACTGTATCTTGACACGGGCGAAGGCCATCCGCGCACCTTCGATGCAGACCGACCGCTTGATGATGTCAAACCGGGGCAGGCATTAACCAGCTGCTTCACGCGCCCGAAGTAGCTGCTAGGTATGACTTTGGCAGGCCATAGCCGGATTATGAAACCCTTCATGTCTAGTTCGTCCACCCTATGCAGTTCCACGAGCTGTGTTAGATGCCCCCTAAAGGGCACCGGATGTTCTGGCACAAAGTATTGCGACCAGAACCGCTTCTCTATCAATCTCCCCTCTTCGGCTCGGAAGAACTCCGCAGCATCGGCAACACTATGCGATAAATCCGCAAACGCTCCCGAAAAACTCCAAATATGGGTTAGTAAGAGATACCTCTTCTTCACATATTTGCTATGCATAATGAAGGCCTTACCCGCCGCGATTTTTCTGGCCTCTTGGATCTCCTGGAGGGTGCCTTGGGCTTCGACCTAGGCATCTTGTGCACTTTGGCGGGCCTTGGGGAATTCGGAAACTTGATCCGCAACATGGCGCTCCAAAGACTCATATTTCTTCATGGTGTCCTGAAGCTCCTAGTGGACCTCACCGACCCTAGCCTCATGCTTTTCACGGGCGACTTGTTCCTTTGCCGCTCTCTGCGCGGCCTCAGACGGCTCCTTCTTGAGGGCCTCTGGGGGAGTCCTGGATTAGGGGGTCTCTGGACAGCCAGATTATATCCTTTGGCCGGACTGTTGGACTATGAAGATACAAGATTGAAGACTCCGTCTCGTGTCCGGATGGGACTCTACTTGGCGTGGAAGGAAAGCTAGGCAATACGAATATGTATATCTCCTCCTTTGTAACCGACCTTGTGTAACCCAAGCCCCCTCCGGTGTCTATATAAACCGGAGGGTTTTAGTCCGTAGGACAACATACAATCATACCATAGGCTAGCTTCTAGGGTTTAGCCTCTCTGATCTCATGGTAGATGTACTCTTGTACTACCCATATCATCAATATTAATCAAGCAGGGCGTAGGGTTTTACCTCCATCAAGAGGGCCCGAACCTGGGTAAAACATCGTGTCCCCTGCCTCCTGTTACCATCAGCCTTAGACGCACAGTTCAGGACCCCCTACCCGAGATCTGCCGGTTTTGACACCGACATTGGTGCTTTCATTGAGAGTTCCTCTGTGTCGTCGCCAGAAGGAAGGATGTCTCATCTCGTCTTTAAAGACGGTACTACTATTGGGGGAGCTTTGGCTGTCGGCCAAACTCTCCGGTTAGGTGGTTTCATCATGACCGCCTGTTCGGCCGCCGCGCTGACGATGACTTCTTGGGTCATCGAAAACAGCCTCCACGGCAAATCGGCACTCGCCAAACAGATGGATCCAATGGAGCTCTCCTCCTTAAACGAGCTCTTGGATTGCATCGCCGCCTTGGGAGTTGCTACGGACTATGATCGGATTGGGCTTAAACCCGATCAAAAGGAGATTAACTCTCCACCGGTCACCCATCACATTGCAGTGGTGGTGGAACAATGCGGCGACCTTTCCTCTATCTTGAGGACCAACTATGTCCGAATTCCCGAGCTCCCCGAGCCGGACGCCCATTCACGGGAGGACAACATCCAATCCCTGAACTTAGAGTCAGGCAGCGGGCCAGGATTATCGGGTAGCACCCCGGAACCGGAACTTCCAAAATTGGAAACTCCTCGGACCCTGGATCCCATATCAGGTAAGGGTTCGGATTCAATTCCACCCACCCAGCCAAACATAAGCGATCTTTCCCACATCAGGCAAGAGCCCCAGGAAACAGTACATCACTATTGGGCCAGATTCCTCCTTGCGATGAACAAGGTTAAGGACTGCCGCGAGGAAGACGCAATCCTATTTTTCAGCAATAATTGCATGGACAAGGGAATCCTTAAGACCATAAATCGCCGTGAGATAACACGCTTCGCTGACTTGGCGTCCATAGTACGAAATTACTGTGCGATGGAAAGTGCCTGGAAAACCGAAACAAACTTTTGGGATAATCCGGCCCTGAATACAAACCCAGTCCAAAATAAAAGGGTGCATTATCACAATACACCCAGGTCAACTACCAAAAAGCAAAAACCCTCTACAGGGCATGGAACCATACTGGAGGGATGGCTCAACGGACCCTGCAAAATTCATAGTACAACGGATACAATACCAACGCACAGCCTTAGAGCATGTTGGATACTCCGGCATGTGGCCAAAAGTTGTGAGGATCTTCTTCTCCCAAATACCACAGAGCACCATCCCGTGGATAAAAATACAGTGTTAACGGTCTTTTGAGACCTTCACATCAAATAATAGGCGCAAGCGAACACTCCGCAGCATGGCCAAAATCTGCCACGTAGAAGCAATAAATCCATGGAGTGTCATGGCTATTACCTTCAATGCCAGTGACGAACCTAAATTCCGAACAGCCCGAGCACCAGCCGCACTGGTCCTCAGACCAATAGTGGATGGCTTTCGACTCACCAAAGTACTCATGGACGGCGGCAGCGGATTAAACCTCATCTATGAGGAAACTCTTCAAAAGATGGAAATATACTGGAACCGCATTGAGAAAAGTAGCACGACCTTTAGAGGAATCATCCCTAGTCGGGAAGCACGCTGTGATGGGAAAATCACACTGGACGTGGTATTCGGCACGCCAGATAATTACAGGTCCAAAGAAATTACATTCCAAGTGGCCCCGTTCAGCAGTGGTTATCACGCTCTTTTAGGACGGGAGGCGTCCACAATCTTCCAAGTCGTACCCCGTTACGGGTACATGAAGCTCAAAATGCCCGGGCCCAACGGAATCATCACTCTCACCAGCAATCCGGACATAGCACTCCGCGCCGAAAACAAAACAGCCGCATTGGCCCTTGAGGCATTATCCGAAGCCCTCTCGGCCGAGGAATTAACCACGCTACGCTCCACAGTGGACAGGGACGATGTGATACTCGACAAGAGATCCAAGACCACCTCTTTTAAACCAGCAAATGAAATAGTCAAATTCCAAGTCCACCCAATGGATCCTACAAAAACAGCCTCCATCGGGGCACAGTTAAACCCCGATGTGGACGCTGCACTACGAGAGTTCCTGCGCGAGAACTAGGACATATTCGCCTGGCATCCCTGAGACATGCCAAGAATCCCACGCAGGCTGGCCGAGCATAGCCTCAATATCCTAAAGGGATTCAAGCCAGTCAAGCAAGCTCTTCGGCGTTTCTCCGAACCTAAGAGACAGGCCATGGGAGAGGAACTAGCCAAGTTATCGGAGGACGGATTCATCAGAGAAATAAAACACCCGGACTGGCTAGCAGACCTGGTGATGGTACCAAAGAAGGACAAATCCTGGCGCCTTTGTGTCGATTTCAAAGACCTCAATAAAGCTTGTCCAAAGGATCCCTTCCTCCTCCCATGCATCGATCAAATCATTGATGCTACCGCAGGACACGAGTCATTGTGTTTCCTCGACGCATACTCCGGTTACCACCAAATCAAGCTGGCGGAATCCGACCAAGCCACAACGGCATTCATGACACCATACTGTCCCTTCCGTTTTAACACAATGCCTTTTGGGCTCAAGAACGCCGGCGGAACATATCAGCGCATGATCCAGACATGTCTGGAGAGACAAATCGGCAAAACAGTAGAGGCATACGTAGACGATGTGGTCGTCAAAACCAAACACGTCGACTCTTGGATAGACGACTTGAGGCTCACATTCAACAACCTGCGAACATACGACATCAAGCTCAATCCGGAAAAATGCGTTTTCGGTGTACCATCCGGAAAGCTCCTGGGTTTCATTGTCTCCAGTAGAGGTATTCAAGCTAATCCGGCCAAAATCCGAGCTTTGTCACAGTTGGCTACCCCAACAGAGCTCAAACAAATCCAGAAGTTAACTGGATGCGTGGCGGCTTTAAGCCGCTTTATCTCCCGCTTAGGAGAAAAGGCTTTACCCCTTTATTGCCTCCTTCGGCGCACCGAACACTTCGAGTGGACGGATCCGGCCACAGCCGGAATGGAAGAAATAAAGGCCATTTTGGCAACCAACCTAATCCTGGCCGCGTCAAACATCGGCGAACCAATGCTGTTGTACATTGCGGCAACTCATCAAGTTGTAAGCGCGGTGCTCGTTGTCGAACGGGAAGCGGACGGAAATAAATTCTTTCTTCAAAAGCCAGTATACTATGTATCCACTGTCCTCACTCCATGCAAATCACGGTACCCACATTATCAAAAGATAGCATATGCGGTATTCATGGCATCGCAAAAGCTGCGACACTACTTCCAAGAGTGTTCGATTATAGTAGCCTCGGAAGTGCCACTTAATGATATTATAAACAACCACGACGCTACGGGCCGGATTGCCAAATGGGCCATTGAGCTCCTCCCGTTCGACATAACATTCAAACCTCGACGAGCCATCAAGTCGCAAGTATTGGCCGACTTCGTCGCCGAATGGACGGAGGCCGAACTCCCTAAAGAGTACGGCGCATACTCCAATTGGATCATGCACTTCGACGGTTCTAAAATGCTGGCCGGTCTAGGGGCTAGCATCGTCTTGATGTCCCCAACCGGAGATACCATTCAGTACGTACTGCAAATATTGTATACAGACTACGAAGCTCTGTTGCATGGTCTTCGGATGGCAGTCTCGATGGGCATTCAACGCCTGGAGGTGCGTGGGGATTCAAACCTCGCAATATCCCAAATAAATGGAGACTTTGACGCCAAGGATCCGAAAATGGCGGCCTATCGAAACGCCGTCCTAAAAATGTCAGCTCGGTTCGATGGGCTCGAATTTCACCATGTGGCTCGGGAAAACAATCAGGCAGCGGATATCCTTGCCCGCATCAGCGCAAAACAAGATGCAGTCCCCCAACATATTTTTGAAAGGTTGTTCAAACCATCTGTAGTATGGGAAGGGGACACCGGTAACAAAAGTCCAGACCAGGCCAAAATACCCGATACCGAACCCTCTGACACAATCGGAGACTCCGCCACCGAAATAACACCTTCAACCCACGAAATAATGGCCATTATTGCCCCGTGGACAGAACAATTCCTGGCCTACCTAACTAGACAGGAACTTCCTGAGGACCAAAATGAGGCACGCTGCATAGTGCGGCGATCCAAAGCCTACAGAGTCCATGAGGGAGAATTGTACAAAAAATCACTATCAGAGTCCTTCAAAGGTGCATCTCCGAAGAGGAAGGGAGGAATATTTTGGCAGAAATTCACGCCGGACTCGGCGGTCATCATGCCGCAGCCCGGGCTCTTGTAAGCAAGGCCTTCCGTACAGGATTCTATTGGCCAACGGCCCGGTCAGATGCACAGGACTTGGTCAAACGTTGCGCCGGTTGCCAGCTATTCGCAAATCAAAGCCACATGCCACCCACCACCCTCCAAACAATCCCCATTACATGGCCCTTTGCAGTCTGGGGACTTGACATGGTTGGACCTCTCAAAGGGGGAATCCACAAGAAAAAATACTTATTGGTCATGGATAGAGGCCAAACCTGTTAAAACAGCCGAATCCAAACCAGTGATAGACTTCAAATCCGGGGTTGTACACCATTATGGCGTCCCCCACAGCATCGTCACTGATAATGGCATGAACTTCACGGCCGACGAGTTAAAACTCTGGTGCAGCAAAATGGGCATCAAGCTCGATTATGCTTCAGTCTATCACCCACAAACCAACGGTCAAGTCGAGCGAGCAAACGGTCTTATAATGAGCGGCATTAAACCCATATTAGTGCATACCTTAACGGAGTCTAACACGCACTGGGTAGAGGAGCTCAACTCCGTACTCTGGGGGCTGCGGACCACGCCGAATCGTAGTACAGGATATACAGTCTTCTTTATGGTGTACGGCGCAGAGGCAGTCTTGCCCTATGACATAATTCATGACTCACCTCGAGTGAGCATGTACGAAGAAAGAGAAGCCGAGCTCGATCGGCTGGACAGTCTGGACATCCTGGAGGAGGAGCACGACGTAGCCAAAGCCCGTTCCGCATTTTATCAGCAACAGGCTCGCAGATACCAAAGCAGAGAAGTACGGGCCAAAACTTGTAACGTTGGCGAACTAGTTCTACGCCTGCCGGATAAGAAAAAGAACAAGCTCGAGCCCAAATGGGAAGGCCCCTTCATTATTGACCAAGTTCTCACCGGTGGGGCGTACCGACTGCGGGATGCATCGACGAGTCGACTCGAGCCGAACCCGTGGAACGCGACCAGGCTTCGAAGATTCTACGCCTAGCACCGGACTCTATGTTAGTCCCCTCCCTTTGTCCATTTTTTGCATATACACCATCTGTCTTGTTTCTCTTTCTTTCTTTCTTTTATTATTTCTCCAGGCCTTCAAGCATCACCTTGTGCCTCGCTTGCACATTACAGAGTCACTCGCCGCACTCTTCATACCTGGGGGCTTCTTTCACAGAAGCTTAAATTATTTATCTGGGCCTCATGCCCAACACATGTGTTATACTTCCGCATGTACCTTTTTTCACCATTATATGCATCGATATGACTTAAGTTTTGGCCAAGCCGGGTTGCCTGGCTCTTGTATTTATGCCCTACGTTCCCGTTAATTCGGCTAGGGCATAAGGGGAGCACCTCTGCGATTGTTACTGCCAGGTCAGCCGGATGTGTACCTCAGACTGGGTGAAGCCGAAAGCTAGCGTTCTTAAGGGAATATTCGGTCGGTGAACAAAAGATGATTTTTATTTGTTGTCCATATCTTCCCCCAGATGTTTTTCCTGCGTTTTCTATCGCAGTCCGGACATGCACTTTAGGGCATACTTACCCAGGGAAAGGAACCCTTAACGGAACTATTCTCCCTGGAAGATGTTTCTTACTAACCATGTAATATAACATAACTAGTTGGGCACTTGTCTGATAAAGCACAAATGACCCCTACGCCTGGTCTCCACGCATACCCCGGTTCTGAGCGGGTATTCGGATACACTCCGGACTATTGTGCCCGGAGGTTGAAGCGAAAAGGTCCGCAACGACAAATGATCTACAATCCGGCTAGAAGGCATTATACATGTCACTTTAATTACATAGTCATGCAGACTGACTAAATTCCTCCTCTATATCATCCAACAGGCGGTCTAGCTTACAATCCTGTTGGGAATAATTTGCGGCTAATTCTACTTGCCCATAAACTAAGCTAATGGGGATCTCTTTTCCGTTGGGCCCCACAGGTCCGACCTCGGCCATGTGATTTGGGTCTGCCTTGGTATACCGCGTCTTCACCATGGCCTAGGCTTCTCTGGCACGCTGTCGACAGGCTGATATCTTCCATAATCGGAAGCGCCGCCGTGCTCCCTTGAGCTTCTCCGCAAGATCTGCAATGCCCTCTAGCAGGGAGATGGACGGCCACAAGGCCTGGGCAACACCCTGCATCACCTGCCGAACTTGTTCGCGCAGATGTGACAGCTCGGACAGAAGATCACCCGCAGACCTGGGCATTTCCTCCGCGGGATGACCCGTCAGCATACCTACATACATAACGCTGTTAGTCGGCTTCTTCGCCGAACTCCTTTAAAAGGATTCGTTCAAGCACTTACTGAAAATGCCGCGCCGAAGCCACTTATTCTCCTTCTCAGAGTCTGCAAGCTGGCCCCGAACGTCTTTTAGTTCCATGCTCAGCTTAATATTGGCATCTTGGAGATTGTTTTTCTCCCGCCTAACCTCAGTCAGCACACATTTGCCAGCCTCTAGCTGTTGCATAACATGCTGGTTCTCCGGATTCTCTCCAGATTCATCTGCAACATCTTTTGTTAGATCTGCAGCCATGCCGCACGTTATACGGTAGCCATCATTCTTTAAAGTAAATGTTACCCGGAGGTGACTTTTTTGGTTCCTGCAATGCGGCCACAGCAGCCCGCAGTTGGTTCTTGCATTCCTCCAGCTCCTGTGACAGCCTAGTATTCTTCTTTGTTAGAACCTGCACAATAAAGATGATCCTTAAATCAGTTTTGCTAACTGTTTCAAGTCTCAGGGGCTACTGATACATATAAATCACCAGATTTACTCACCCGTACATCCATTACATACTGATCCGTGGCTCTGGCTAGACCATCTTAAGCGGCACATAGGTACGCCTCTGCAGAATTGAAGGCATCAAACGCCATTGGTGAGAAACAAGCGTCATGGAGTACAACCCGGCGACGCCTATGATTCATGGCGCTTTCCACTTATGAGTTTGTGGCAGATAATCTATCAGCATCCTCTGTAGGGGGATTATCCAGTGCCTGCCCCATATCGGCTTCTGCCTCCATGTCTGGTCCTAGCGCCCGACTGGTGGAAGCGTGATTGGCAACATCATCGGACATATTCCGGCAAGCGTTTTTTCTGTTAAAGAAACACGGGCGTCATTACATTTTGAGAAAGACGACAACCACGGAGCGAGGTTTGTTATACCTTTGCGCCGGCGTCTCCGTCCTGACCGCCTTCCTTTTTGGCCTACCCGGCCTCGGTGCCTCCTGTTGGCGCGTTGCTGTGGGTTCGGTAGGGCGTCCCGAATGCCTTCCCTGTAAAAATGCCATGTGTACATGGTGGGTGAGCTGCCTAAAAGGGGATCCTAGTTTTGGAGTTGGGATTTTTGGTTTTTCTTACTTGCGATGCAGGGAGCAGTCCGGGATAGTCGGCCGTAATGGCCACCCTGGCATCGTCGCAGCTTAACTGATAGAACTGCCGGTCTATCAGCTCCACAGATAAAACCGAATCTTCTTCAAGTCCGGAGTCGAGGGCCTGGTCAGGGTCCTCAGGTTGTGGAGAAGGGCTGCTGACCTCCTTTATGGCTTTTCGCAGTTCCTGCCGCAAAGTGGTAAGATGAATACTTACGACAAAGAATGCGGGAAAAATGGGAGCAGGGAGATATGACTTACCTAGCTTGGAGGATTGTACATGGAGAATCCATCCCGTGGCTTGATGCGGGTGAACTCCTCCTCCTTACCCTTGAACAATTCGGACAGAATTTTCGCTATGGCGGCAGCATTGTCCGGACCCTTACACCCGTGGCGGGTGGCGTCATCCGCCCCGTTATAACACCACAAGGGATGCCCACGATATTGAAGTGGTTGCACTCCCCGCATTATGCAAATCGACATAACTTCGATTACTATTAGTCCTGATCGAGCCAGTGCTTTAATCCGGTTCATCAGATAGAGGACTTCTCCATTGTCTTCCACCTGGGGGCTCCGTGGGCGCGAACTTCGGCATTTCTTCAAAGGAGCAGTGTTGAACTCAGGAAGACCCCGCCGAACAGGGTCCGGAAGGGGGACGTCCTCCATATAAAACCATTCTGAAGGCCAGTCTTCGGATGACTTCTTCGGGGTATCGGAAAGGTATCCGGTATCGGCTATGCGCCATATTTCGGCTCCGCCCACTTTATAAAGTGACCCCCTCTGTGTGCGAGGGACGAGGCAAAATAGCCTTTTCCACAGCTCGAAGTGAGCCTCACAGCCCAGGAACAACTCGCAGAGAGCAACATAGCCGGCGATGTGTAGAAGGGAGGCAGGGGTGAAATTGTGTGATTGGAGGCCGTAGAACTCCAGGAGCCCGCGGAGGAACGGATGAATTGGAAATCCGAGTCCACTTAGTAAATAAGGAACGAGGCAGACCCGTTCCCCCATAGAGGGACAGAGAAAGCTCTCCGCTTGCCCCCCGCCATTGTAGGTGGCAAGCCCGGCTCGAATGGGCACCATATACACCGGAGGGAGAAATCCCTTAGTCTGAAGTTCGACTAATCGACTGTGCGGGACTGAACACCTCTCCCAATCACCGGGCTTAGGGCTACGGGGGCGGGAGGAGGAGCTGCGGAGGTCGGCCATGCTGGAATGGATCTTTCAGAAACGCGCTCTGATGGATTCTCGCTGGGGGAGGATGGTATGGATCGGATCTAAGAATCTCCATCCCTTTAATAGACAATTTATTTATCTGGCTAGGGGGCGAATGTAAAAACGCCCTAACGCCTCGTATTCATTCGAAGCGTGGGAGATAGCCCTTATTGGGCATAGAAGCCAAGAGGTTCAACATTTATGGAGCCGGACATTGCTTACGAACACTTGGAAATTGGAGAAGAACCCAACTTGCAATGCCGAAGACAACACTGCGCGCTGGACTCATCGTCATTGAAGCCTGGTTCGGGGGCTACTGGCGGAGTCCTGGATTAGGGGGTCTCCGAACAGCCAGATTATATCCTTTGGCCGGACTGTTGGACTATGAAGATACAAGATTGAAGACTTCCTTTCGTGTCTGGATGGGACTCTACTTGGCGTGGAAGGCAAGCTAGGCAATACGGATATGTATATCTCCTCCTTTGTAACCAACCTTGTGTAACCCTAGCCCCCTCCGGTGTCTATATAAACCGGAGGGTTTTAGTCCATAGGACAACATACAATCATACCATAGGCTAGCTTCTAGGGTTTAGCCTCTCTGATCTCGTGGTAGATCTACTCTTGTACTACCCATATCATCAATATTAATCAAGCAGGACGTAGGGTTTTACCTCCATCAAGAGGGCCCGAACCTGGGTAAAACATCGTGTCCCCTGCCTCCTGTTACCATCGGCCTTCGACGCACAGTTCGGGACCCCCTACCCGAGATCCACTGATTTTGACACCGACAGCCTCCACCTCGGTCATCGCCCCTAATAAATATCATGGCACTATGGTTAGCACAAATCATTCGTCCTTTCTGGATATACACAAGGTCATTGCATACCTTGCTTGTCTTCTAGCTGCTTTCTTACACGGTCGAGCTCTTCCTCGACCCGCTCCAGACTCTGCTTTAGTCTGAAGACCTCAGCAGCATGAGAGGTTGCGGCCAACAACAATGCCTGCTTATTCACATAAGACCTATTTAGTTAGTCTCCTACGAAAATTACTTGATCCTTTGTCCGCCTTTTCTTTCCGAACACCGGACAGAGTCTCAGGGGCTACTGTCTATACTATGACATTCTTTTTATAAAATTGCGTCGCTTACCTCAAAGCCTGTTAGAAGGCTTGTGCAGGCTTCGGTCATTCCACTCTTGGCGGACTGAATCTTGTCAACCACCATACCCATGAGGGTAAAGTGTTCCTCAACAATGGAATCACTTCGCAGCACTTCCAATATAGTATCCGGTGCCTCTGGATTGACAGAAGTCACGAGTGGAATTGGCGCACCTCCTTCCTTCAAAGGAAGGCCTGCCAAATTCCGGAGCCGTATAGGTCGCCGGGGTCGTATTCGGGTGGCGGCCAAATTGGAGATGGCCCCCATCGCTAGTCTCCATGGGGATATGCTCCCCCATGTGTCTGGCGGCTGAGGTGTTGTCCTCTGGCACCACCACGACGGCCTCGTGTGCCTCCCCCTGGGCCAGGAGTGTCCTTCGGGACAACACTTCAGCGTCTTCCACAGTCTAGGGAGAGGAGGCCGCCGGAAGGGACCTGCTGTCCGTTACCTTCGGATCCAGCGAGTTTCCCGAAGATGACGATCGCTCGAGGTTGGAGCGAGCCGGACTGCAAGTGCATGATTCAACGTGTTAGAACTACGAAGTAAAGAAGTTGGATATTTGTGTGCATCTTTGAGTACTCACGATTCGGCCAGGGGCTTATCCCTGGGGCTCCACTCGGAGCTGCTGTCAATGTCCCACGCGGAGTTGTCCGCGGCGGAGGCCTTCCCCTTCTTGGACGCCTCTACCTCCATATGTGTGGAGGCCACCCTTTTCTCACTTCCCCCTCAGGGGGAGAATCGCTTTCCTCCTCTTCCTCATCGTCGGTGGCGGGAGGGGAGTGTGTGTCGGCGTCTTCGGACGTCACGTCCGAAGTACCCTTATGGCGGAGACCACCCCTGGTTCCCTTGGCCTTCTTCTCTGGCACTTGATAGGGCGCCGAAACCAGCATCTTCGTCATAAGCGGGACAGCTGGTTCTTCAGGCAGTGGAGTTGGACACTTAATCCTCTCCGCCTTCTTTTGTCCAGCCCTAAAAAAACAAATAGGGAAGTTTAGACATCTTCCTTGAGTATGCAAGTAAAGGGTACACCTTGAAATACGGAAAACGTACCGCATTAGCGGGATGGGCTAGGTCGTGCCCGCGGTCCTCGGTCGTCGCCGGCTATTTCTCGTTGGCCTTGAAGAGCACCTTCCAGATATCTTCATGCGTAGAGCCGAAGAACTATTGCAAGGTCTGGTGCTTGGCCGGATCGAACTCCCACAAGTGGCAAGTCCTGCTTTGGCACGGCAGGATCCGGCGAGCGAGCATCACCTGGATCACATTGACAAGCTTGACGTTCTTCTCCACCATGCGCTTGATGCCCGTCTGGAGTGTAGTCAGCTCGTCCGACGAAGGCCAGTCCAGGCCCTTCTCTAGCCAGGAGGTGAGCCACGTCGGGGCGCCAGACTGGAATTCAGGAGTCGCGGCCTAGGTGGCGTCGCGAGGCTCTGTGACATAGAACCACTACTGTTGCCACCCCTTGACGGTCCCCACAAAGGTACCTTTGGGCCATGTGACATTGGGCAGCCTGCTCACCATGGCGCCTCCGCACTCTGCATGTTGGCCATCCACCACCTTCGGCTTCACGTTGAAGATCTTCAACCACAGTCCGAAGTGGGGTGGGATACGGAGGAAGGCCTCGCACACGACAATAAAATATCGAGATATTGAGGAAGGATCTGGGGCCTAGATCGTGGAAATCCAGCCCGTAGTAGAACATGAGCCCACGAACGAATGAGTGGAGAGGAAATCCCAACCCGCAGATGAAGTAGGGGATGAACACGACCCTCTCATGGGGCTCTGGGTGGGGACGATCTGTCCCTTGGCCGGAAGCCGGTGGGCGATTTCCTTGGCTAGGTACCCAGCCTCCCGGATATTGGTGATGTTCTTCTCCTTAACGGAGGAAACCATCCACTTGCCTTGCGCTACGGATCCGAACATGGCTGGAGTGCTTCTTGGAGGTGGAAAGGATGGAAGCATGGGTGCAGGAGCTCAATAATGGATGGGCAAAGAGGAAGAGGGTGTGGGTGAAAGAGGTGAATCCTTATCTATTTATAAAGGCAGTGAATAACAAGCGCCTCCCCACTCGCCTTAAAACTCACCTATTCCCCAAGGGTCATGCAGGCGGCACGGTTGGGTTGCCCACACCCGTATTGATGAGAATCCCGCAATAAGGGGACACGATCTTTGCTTTGACAAGACGTGCCCATAAAACTGCATCTTGAAACATGGAGCGGGAGGCTAAAAAATGGTTCAAAATAATGACCGGGACATGATGTCATGCTACGAAAGTTGTCAGTGGATTAGACTCATAAAATATTATACTCTCTGCGGATATATGTGGTGTTTGTTTTATAGATCTGGACACATTCTCTGTGTTCGAGAGCTGTTTTGGAGTGTTCGTAGGAGGAACCCACCTTGCAATGTCGAAGACAATCTACGCGTCGGACACCTTGTCATTGAAGCCTGGTTCAGGGGCTACTGAGGGAGGCCTGGATTAAGGGGTCCTCGGGCATCCGACCTGTTGGACATGGGCCGGACTGATGGGCCGTGAAGATGCAAGACAGAACACTCTATCATGTGTCCGGATGGGACTCACCTTGGCGTCGATGGCAAGCCTGGCATTCGGATATGAAGATTCCTTTCTTTGTAACCAACTTTGTACAACACTAGGCCCCTCCGGTGTCTATATAAACCAGAGGGTTTAGTCCATAGAGATAATCATAATCTGACAGGCTAGACTTCTAGGGTTTTAGCCATTACGATATCGTGGTAGATCAACTCTTGTAATTCTCATACTCATCAATATCAATCAAGCAGGACGTAGGGTATTACCTCCATCAAGAGGGCCCGAACCTGGGTAAAACTTTGTGTCCCATGTCTCCTGTTACCATCAACCTTAGACGCATAGTTCGGGACCCCGTACCCGAGATCCGCCGGTTTTGACACCGACACTAGGGGATTTATGGATGGATATACACGTTGGACCAGACACGGTGAAGAGAAGGTCATGGATGAAGATACCAAGGGCAGCGAGATGCCAAACCCCGATCAGTGTCACATGGATGTTGAATCTAACATCGGGGCAAAGGCGTCAAGCTACCAATGGAACACCGGAAAGTCGAAACGCCCACTGCAAAACCAAGATGCCGACACAGATGATGACGATCTTGATATGTCAGATTTTGCTGTTATCATTGCAGATTTCGAGGGCCCAAAAAAGATATGATTGGTTACGAGGATCTGCCAACCATTGATGCGAACTCCAAGAAAGAATTGTATCTAAGTTGCAGAAAGAAATATTCCAGGTTGAGTGCCACCCTGGCGCTTCTCAGATTTAAAGCAGCAAATGGTCTATCAAACAAGGGCTTCACAGAGATGTTAGGTCTTCTCGAAGAAATTCTTCCAGAAGATAATGTGCTCCCTAGAAGCCCGAATGAAGCGAAGAAAATTGTTTGCCCATTGGAACTTGAAGTATAGAAGATACACGCTTGTGTGCATGATTGTATATTGTACCGTGGTGAGCACAAAGATTTGCGTGCAAGTCCCACATGCAAGCATGCACGATACAAGCGCGAGAGATCAAAGGACAAGGACAAATTCAATGACAAGATCAAGACAAGAATCTCGTTCAAGGTTGTTTGGTACTTGCCTTTAATTCCAAGGTTGAGGCATTTGTTTGCAAACCCAAAGAGGTTGCAGTGGCATCATGATGAGCGAATTGTGAATAGGTTTATGAGGCACCCAAAATATGGGGCTCAGTGGGAATTAATCAACAAAAAGTTTGGAAAATTTTCCAAGGATCTTAGAAGTATAAGGCTCGGGGTGTGTACTGATAGGATGAATCCTTTTGGCAATATGAGCACCAATCACATCACATGGCCTGTGCTTCTTTGCGTATATAACCTAGCTCCTTGGTTGTGTATGAATAAAAAAAATACATTATGATGTCAATGATTATCCAAGGCCCGAAGCAAACTGGAAATGACATCGACATTTGCTTTCAGCCACTGGTAGAAGAACTACTGATTGTGTGGATAGATGTGTCTGCTGTAAAATGTTATGATGCTTACAGAATGGAGATTTTCTATCTACATGCGATGCTAGTGCACACCATTCAAGATATGCCGACATTAGGCAACACATCGGGGCAGGAAACAAAGGGAGGTGTAGGGTGTGTTACATGTATGCAGAGGACATCTAGCAGAAGACTTCCCAACTCGCACAAAACAGTGTATTTGCGTCATCGTAGGTTCTTACGAGAAACTCACCCATACCGAAAGACGAAATATGAATTTTATGGTACGGCAGAGGCAGGTACGGGCCCAAGACCCTATGAAGGGGAGGTGGTCCACAACATGGCTAAAAATTAATGTTATGCTTCGCAAGAACCACCCTTTGACGATGAAAGAAACACCCAAGGGTCAAGTGTTTAAGAAGAAACCGGTGTTTTACAAATTAACTTACTGGGAGATTCTACATGTACGTCACTGCATTGATGTCATGCACGTAGAGAAGAACGTATGTGAAAGCATCATTGGTACTCTGGTCAAGATTAAAGGTAAACGAAATGATAGGGACGGTTCAAGGTTCGATATGCTTGCTGATCAATCAAAACGCAAGAGTGAAGCAGAAGATGATGACAAATTCATCAAAGCTCGCCAGAGTTACAATTTTAGTACAAAAGAAGCAACATAGTTCTTCCAATATTTGTTGTCAGTTGAGACACCCTCTTCCTATTGCACAAACATCAGAAGTCTCGTGCATGTGAGCTCAGTTAAAATGAAGTTGGGACACATTAAGTCACATGATTGCCACGTAATGTTGATACAAATCCTCCCGGTGGCCATCAGGAATCTGATAGACAAAGATATAAGAAACACACTCATTGACCTCTCTGATTTCTTGAACCAATTATGGTAGAAAGTAGTAATTCCTGAAGAGTTGGATCATATGCAAGATGATATTGCAAGAATATTCTTCAACTTACAGACATTTTTCCATCCGTCATTCTTTGATGTCATGGTCCATCTCACTTTGCACCTTGTTGATGAGATAAAGTATTGTGCTCCTATGTTTCTTCGCAACATGTATCCCTTCAAGCGGTTCATGGGAATACTGAAGAGCTTTTCTGGAAACCGAAACCATCCAGAGGCAAGCATCCTACAAGGTTATACCTCGGAGGAGGTGGTTGAGTTTTGCACCGAATACATGAAACAAAGACCTATAGGTTTGCGCCTCTCTCGCCACGAGGGAAGGCTAAAAGGTAAGCCAGTCCTTGCTGGCACGCAAATGGCTTCACCTGGAGAATTGGCAGAGAAAGCCCATTTGACTGTATTGCTTAACAGCCCAGTTCTCATCGCTTATGTCGAAGTACACTTGGCGGAGATACGCCAAAGCTTCTTACCAATGGTGCCTTCATCAGATGTGGAGATGAAGGAGAACACTAAGAACTACGCCGAATGGCTGCAGAATCATTTGGCAGAAGGATCCATCGATGACATTGCTACATGGTTGGCACAAAAGCCATCACCTACAGTGTTGACGTACCAAGTATATGACATAAATGGATACATGTTCTACACTGAGGAACATGATCAAAAGACCTTGTATCAGAACAGCTCTGTTCAAATAGAATGCATGACTGTAAATTAAGCTGATAAAAGGGTATACTATGGAACCATCAAAGAGATTTGGGAGCTTGACTATGTGAAAGTGAAGGAGGCATTATTCAGGTGCGCATGGATCCCTCTTGGTCAGGTAAGGATTGATGAGTACATGAAGACATCTGTTAACAGGAAAACGATGGCATATCACGCGGACCCATTCATTCTTGCCAGCGATGCTACCCAGATTTTCTTTGTGGAAGACCCCTTGCAAAAGAACTGCCATTTAGCGATGCATGGTAAGAGAAGGGTACTGGGTGTCGATGATGTTGCTGATGAGGACGAGTACGATGAATTTGATGAGTTGCCAGCCAAGGGATCATGCACCCGTGTAACAGAGTAGCGTAAAATCATCAAAAACCCCAAGTTCATTCGGGGTCAACTTAATGATCCCAGTTTCCCCGTGTACATGGGAATTAAGCCGTAAGACTAGTCTTTATGCCTACCCTGCAACTTAATTTGCTCAATTTAGAACTGTCGTGTGTACTGATTTTGTGAGTTATGCCCGATTTTTTGTTGACGTAAGAACCTTTTATATGTTGACCTTGATTCCCTCGTAAGCAATACAGTTCGTTGATCTCCCTATAGTATGTGTGAACATGAACTGTCAGCTCAGGCAATGAATATGAACTGTTTTTGTTATTAGTATTATTATATTATAGAGGTAGCACACTCAATTGGTCTCCCTACAGTATGTTTCAACAAAAATATGCAATCTGGTTTGCGAATAGCACACGGTTCGTTGATGAAAGCCATGTGCCAACCAAACCCTGCCACCCAGCACATGATCTGAGTCGTGCTTTCTGATTGGCCAGAACCCAAACCGCACGGATCGTACGTCTACACCGTTGGATGGTCCCAAATCGAACAGCGATCCTCATCCCTTTCGACAGCACATGCAATTCCCGTTGTAATTTTATTTTTATGCAAAAAATGCACGTTAATCTCAAAAAATGTCTTAAATATAACTAACGATACCAGAAATCCGCCAGAAAATCAAACCTGTGGTATAATGGTGATTGCGTACCATGGAAATTTTTATGAGGCCAAATGGTGAAGTCACCGGCCACACGAGTTTGAATTGACACGTCTCCTTTTGGAAAACCATGATCCTTCATGCGAGATGCTCCGGTTTGGAAGGAGCGGTCATCAAAACTTGTGCCAAACTTTAGCAAATTTTTTCAACGGGGTTGTGAGAGCACGCCACGGGCACACATCGATTTTGATGATGTCCGAACTCCATCTAAATTTCCTGTATTTAAAATACCAACTAGGCCTACGCGAGTGTTGCGCATCTCGCGGCCGAAATGTTTGAACTTCTCCCCGCTTCTCGAGCAAACGGATGAAAACACACAAAGCGAGGCACAAATGATCTGTACACCTTCTTTGCTAGGGTGACAGTAAGGGGGCATCATAGCTAGAATCATGCATGCCAACTAGGCAATTTTGATGAGCTGTCATAGAATTAAATGAAGAAAGAGAGGGTTAAGTATCATATCATGAAATCATATCATACTAAATGCTATGCTATTATGTGTCATGCATGACAACATAAATAAAGTACTACATATGGTACTAGCTACTCTATGATACTATGCATTAGAGCAAGTACAATAGAGTGACATAAGAATAGCCACAATGGGTAGTAACATAGAATGTTACTAGTCTATGTTACTACCTCTATAGTGGGGAGTAACATATGTGTAGTAACATGCAACACTTCATTTATTAGGCTATGGACTCATCTTGCCTTAAGATGTGTGATGTTACTCATACTACTAGTAACTAGCTATATTAACACTTTCCTCTCTTCATTTATTGCTTGCCACATCATCTATTTTATATAGATATGTGTGATGTTACTACCTATGTTACTCCCACTGTGGGTAGTCTAAGCATGCTATAAGGAATATAATAATATATATGTGCTTATTAGTTGGAGGAAAGAGAAGAGGAGAGAGAAGAGAAGCGGGCTCTTGGTTAGTAGAGCTAGCTGCAACACGAGACCTAAGACACTTTCTGAGGATGTAAATTGGGCCAACTATTTATAAACTAACACGTATTTAAAACTTATAATTGTACATGCCCGCTAAGAGGTTGTCTGTATATGACATGGAAACTTCTTATAGCTGACCCTTGGCTGTATTATTAACCATGCTCTTAGTGAGGTAGCTAGTATATCATAGACTAACTAGTATGAGACTAGCCACTGTGGGATTAACTTCAGCAGTAACATCGACTCCAACTCAGCAAACTTGCTTATGTGGCAACAAGCTAATGAGAAGAGAGATAGTTTCAGTAACTTACCTAGTTACTGTAACATCACATGTCCCAATGCAATATGAGTTTATAACCTAATAAATGAAGCTTTGCATGACACTACGCTTATGATACTACCCACTATGAAGGTAGTAACATAGTCTAGGGATATGTGAATGTTACTAGTGTCTGTTCCTCTCCATTGTGGCTAGTCTCATACTCCCTTCTTTCCGGTTTAGACTGGTTGTAATGGTAGTATATGTCATAAGTGGTATCATGCATGCCAACTAGACTTTCTGGATGATGTGGCACACAATTAAATGAGGAAAGAGAGGATGTTGTATCAGATCATGATACCGTGTCATATTAGATGTTGTACTACTTTGTGCGATGCATGAAAATTAATAAGGTAACCTAAGATACTAACTTATGATACTATGCATTAAGGAAGTAGTATCATACACTAGTATAGATCATATGCATGATACTAGTATATGATACTCCCCATTACAACCAGCCTTATAGGGCTCAATTCAAAAATCTCACCAACCAAGGTAGATGGTGAGTGGTGGAATACCTTTTGTAGTTAACACCCAGTTACTGCTTTTGTTTTCCTCAAAAAAAATTGTTTTCCAATGTATTAATTTCAATACATGCATGCATAAAGTACATGCATTGGTCAACTTTCTCTTAATAATTGCATGCAATGATTTAATGCACCTTGGAATCTGAACATGTGATGGGGAACAACCAAATTGAGCCTTATAAAATGGAAAACCTAAAATTTTGAGATAAGCCTATAAGCCGGAAAGGAGGGAGTATATATGCATGATACTAGTATATGATTGGCAATACCTCTGTAATGCGCACATGCATAGTATCCTAAGTAAGTATTTAGGTTGCCTTATTAATTGCCATGCGTGACACAAAGTAGTACAACATTTAATACGATACGATATCATGATATGATACCAAACCCTCTCTTTTATCATTTAACTATGTGCCACATCATCCAAAAAGTCTAGTTGGCATGCATCATACCGCTTGATAATCCCATATTACGACCAGCCTTATTAGGGTGGCCATAGTGGGGGTATCATAGCCAGTATCATGCACTCGAGAATAGAAAATATGATGATGTGGCAAAGAAGAAGTAACATAGGTAGATACCATAACACACACACACACACATATATATATATATATGGGCTACTCTATTTCTCGCAATAGAATATTATTCTGTTACCCTACTTGAACTAACGTAGTTTACAGGTTGGACTGACGTGGTTTTCTACATGAACTGAACTTCCTGCATGTAGGACAGGCGGAAACAGGGGATGTAACATGGAGCTTCCGGTCGTTCTCTGGCACGGTGCTGCGAGCCATTCGTTGCTAGAGGAGACATGTAAGGGGTTCCGCATGTGCGCGCGCTCACCTGGTCGTGTTTTGCGATCTCAAGTCACCGGAGGCGACGTCATGGGCATTTGGTGGCAGACATGTTTTGGGCGTTAGTGTTTACCGTGGTGTTTGTAGGCCTCAATTTTACGTCCGGTTTGTTGTTTTGGATGTGAGATTTATCGGTGTGTTAGAGTTTTTGGATTTTAATTTCATCTGTAATTTCTGATTACAAGTTTTGGTGTTCTTGGTCGTTTTCCACGCCCGCCATGCAAATGTGTTCTTCTTTTTTTGTTGTTTTACTTTCAAATTGGCCTTGCAGGGAGAGGTATGAGGATTGTCTGAAAAAGATTTGCGTTGTCAATTTTGCTTCTTTGAGTTGTTTCTACCCCAGATTCCCATGTTATTTGGTCGTTGGTGGAGGTGGTGTATGGCGGCTGACTGTAGCCTACGATTTCATGTAATCTGGTCAAACTTTGTAATTAAGTTGCGTGTTTTTCAGTGCTGTTTGAATTGCAGCCGTATGTGTAGTAGGACTCCTCCATGTGAAAGTTGTCTTACTGTGTGTTGACATCAAAGTAATTATTTTCTAATGGCTGCCTACCCGTACCTCTACACTTTGAGTATAAATCCCGAGCCCACTGTCACTTTCCTTCCACCAGCTGCAACAAAAGAAAAGCGAGATGGATCCTGAGCTGGGAGATGTCACAGAGGAAGAGGGGGATGACGTCGATTTGAGGGCTGAAGTAGCGGAGCAGAGGAGGAGGAGGAGGCGCAGGCGCAACCAGATGGCACGACGTGCTACCGAGGAGGAAGTGGAGGTAGAGTTCAACAGATGCCTTGCGCGCGAGGTGATGGATAAATGCAACTCCAATGAATTGGAGTTTCTTTTCCCAGAGGGCACAGGAAAGGAACCATATTCAGATCATCAGTTGGGCTAGGGCGAGAGCAGCCACGACTCCACATCCATCCACCATGGCCAAATGGCGTCGTTTCTTTGATCGTTATGATTGAAGTACTGAATATTATGTATTTAAGATTGTGTTGTGAGGGAGCAGATGTTTGATTGACTAAATGAATTTAACTTTATACATCTGAATGTGTTGTTTTATGTACATATGTTTGTTATGTGTAGTTTTTGAACTGCTGGTTTATCTGAAGTTGAACAGATTTGCGGTCAAATGTTGCATGGCTTGTATAATAACTATTTCCTACCATCTGGCTTCCCACCTGCCTATTTATTATTTTTATAATCTGCGAGTCTCCCTGGCTATAAATTCTATCCATCTATGTGTGGTGTGTGGCTCAGCCTCCCCCTCCTTTTTCTTCCTTCTTCCAGAATCAGATCTAGGTTCCTCCCTCTTCTCTCCGTTGTTTTCTTCCTTGTTCCCGTGTCTTCCATGGAGGATTGTTCATGTGGATGTCTGGCAAAGATGGCACGCATAGTTGACGGCTATGTGTACGAATCTGGTTTGGAGCTCATCGAGACTCAGCGCCGTGGGAAACTTTCTTGTCTGTTATACAGGAACCATGGGTTTCGTGCACCCTATGTCTGTCGCCTGACGGTTGGGGACTTGAAGGAATCATGGGTATGGGTTTCAATTCGTTTTCTTTTCTTCTTTTTGTAGGTCTCATTTTGAATCCCATGGACTGAATTTGTAGTTTAGTTTTATCAATAGTTTGTCTGTAATTCTTATTTGGTTTTGTTAGAATTTATCAATAGGGATTTGTGTGTGTATTTTTTCGTACTTAACAATATTTTATCCATTTTTTGTGTAAACCTTGATCTGTTTTTTGTCGGATGTTTTTACTATAGGTGTATTGATATGTATATTTCTTGAGTTTAGACAGTTCATATGACTAGTTAGTTTGGTGTTTTTGTTTTGGTTTAGATTTTTTCTTTTTAGTTTGTGATGCAACCGTTCCTAGATCTGTGTTAAAATTCAGTTATGTCAGGTGTTCACTTTGTTTTCTACTCCCATGACCATTTGCAGAAAATGCCACCAAGGATCAGGATTGTTGCTCAGTTCTGGGATACTGAAGATGATGACTTCATACAAAAACGGGTATTAGTTGATGGAAGTTTCCTACCAAATCCACTTTGATGGTTGCATCAACCTAACTACTGGGTGGAAGCAGTTTGTGGCAGAGTCTGGATTTGAGGATGGTGATATGGTTATGGTTATGTTCTCCAGGGAAGATGACTCTCTGACGTTCAAAATTTATGTGTTGTAGGTTTAAATGTGGCAAATGATGCCAGTTGTGAGATTTGTGTATGTTTGATTATGTTGCAGTATTTTTCCTTTAAAACATTTGCATGTGAGATGGTTGAATTCTATGGTATTATCAGATGGTTTGGACCAATTTATGTAATGCTTTCCTATTTTTTTGCTCAAGCATAACTGTTATTTTATATATTCTTTATATTCGAACTGGAATAATTATAGTTGAACTGATGGGCATCCTTTGTTTTGTCTGGGATTTTGTCATGTGCATAGCTCGCAGATGAAAAATATACGTTGATGATGTTTGTAGGACCCCTTTTGGGTTTTGAGTTTGCTGAACTTACATGTTGTTAATGATAGTACTGAACTATTTATGTTGTCAATGGCCAATCGCATTTGTTTATTGTATAGCATTTTTCTTACTTTTTACATGAATTTTAGAGCACATTTTTCCTTTTCCAGTTGAATAGTGATAGTTGTAGTATTTTTTAAAATAAAAAGAATTTATTCTTTGCTGCACAGTACTTATTTTACTTGAACCTTATGAATTGTAGTAGTTGAACTTTTTATAAATTTGTTTCTGAAATTTCTATTACAATCTTCTACATTTAATTTTCCAAAAAATATATATTTTTATTTTTTTTTAGTTCTTACAATTACATGTGTTTGAAGTTTTTACATTATTTCTCTTGAACTGATTTCTTGTGAGTTTTTTTTAAATTATCTACATTTGTTTTTTTTCGATCGTGCGTGATCAACTGGAATTTTGTAATGGGGCGGACTACTGTGTTGGGTCATCTGCCGGACTCATTGTTTTCGGCCCAGATAGCTCTTCCACGCGGCTGTGCAGTGCGGCGTGCGCGTGCGCTATACATTTAGTCCCTCCTTGCTAATCGAGGGGGCTCCAGACCTGTTTATAAGCACAGCCGAGGCTCACTGGTCGAACTCCTCTGAATACTTACCTGAGCGCTTATACACGGTGCTCGCCCTTTGTCATGACCTGTGGGCCCTGGTGGGGTGGCCCCCGCAAATTGGTTTAAAAGGATTCACGGGTTGTTTCGTGGTTGGCTTGAGTCCTAGTACCCACCTATGTTGGGCCGTCCTATCTCTTAGGGCGGTCAATATTTTTGATTCTTAGCATTTTTTCTTTTCTAGTTTTTATGATTTTTGCCTAATATAAGCATTTTTAAGTACTGAATGTTATCCTCTACTTGAACTAACATCTTTTTTATAATGTGTTTCCCTAGCTTCCTTTCCGTTGTCATTCTTTCTCGGCATTTTTTTTGTATTTTTTAATGAATATCTGGGTAAGATGTATAGGGACCGCACCGAGTGGCATTTTTGTACTGATAGATTTTTTTTGTAAGGACTAAGAACATCTATCTTTTTTTAGGGTGCGTGGCAAGTCCGTAACATGACTTGCCCCCACACCGCACCGCACCGAGGGGCATAGTTGTACTGACACATCTTCCTAGTATGGACTTCTCCATTATCTTATATTTTTTAGGGGAAAAACCAGCACCGCACCGCACCGAGGGGAATAGTTGAACTGACACTTCTTCCTTGCATGGAGTTGCCCCCATTATCTATCTTAGGGGTGTGTGGGTGCGTGTGGGGGGGGGGGAATAGAGTAACTGCGCTGCGCCTGTCAAATGAGTGCACTGCCGCGTTAGCCTAAGGCCGAGTCGGTGCTATGATGGGGGTCGGGACCCCCTCCCCGATCCTGGCAGAGGCTGAGCCAGGAACGAGCCGGAGCAGGGGACGACACGGCGTGCCGCAGTGTTGCATGCGGAGGCGAGTCCGTAACATGACTTTTCTCCCGCACCGCACCATGTGGCATTTTTGTACTAATAGATTTTTTGTATGGACTCAAGAACATCTATCTTTTTGTAGGGTGCCTCGGTGCGTGGCATGTCCGTAACATGACTTGCCCCCGCACCGCACCGCACCGAGGGGCATAGTTGTACTGACACAGCTTCCTAGTATGGACTTCTCCATTATCTTATATTTTTAGGGGGAAAACCAGCACCGCACCACACCAAGGGGCATAGTTGTACTGACACATATTCCTTGTATGGACTTGCCCCCATTATCTATCTTAGCGGTGTGTGGGTGCGTGCGGGGTGGGGGCGGGGGGAACAGAATAACTGCACTAAGCCTGTCAAACGAGCGCACTATCGCGTTAGCCCGAGGCCAAGCCGGGGGGAGGGGGGTCGGGACAATATAAATAAAGTACTACATATGGTACTAGCTACTCTATGATACTATGCATTAGAGCAAGTACAATAGAGTGACATAAGACTAGCCGCAATGGGTAGTAACATAGAATGTTACTAGTCTATGTTACTACATCTATAGTGGGGAGTAACATATGTGTAGTAACATGAAACACTTCATTTATTAGGCTATAGACTCATCTTGCCTTAAGATGTGTGATGTTACTCATACTACTAGTAACTAGCTATGTTACCACTTTCCTCCCTTCATTTATTGCTAGCCACATCATCTATTTTATCTAGATACGTGTGATGTTACTACCTTTGTTACTCCAACTGTGGGTTATCTAAGCAGGCTATAAGGAACATAATAATATATATGTGCTTATTAGTTGGAGGAAAGAGAAGCGGAGAGAGAAGAGAAGCGGGCTCTTGGTTAGTAGAGCCAGCTGCAACATGAGACCCAAGACACTTTGTGAGGATGTAAGGTGGGCCACCTATTGATAAACTAGCACGTATTTATAACTTATTATTGTACATGCCCGCTATGAGGTTGAAAGTGCGTTATATCGACCAGAGGGGGGGTGAATAGGCGATTTTTATGAAAGTCTTCAAAACGTGGAAGTTATGAAGACAAACAGTAGAGATATGCCTATCACTATGCAGCGGAAGTTAGATTACACCAGGCAAGCCATGGTCAAGTATTCAATAGAGTGAAAGCACAATGACAAGTAGCTGCAGTGTAATAAGGATCAGGTAGGAAGAAGTTATGAAGCCAAACAAATCATACAGTTACGTTGTGAAGACAAAAGATATAGCAAGCATGCAATGGCTTCACAATGAGTAACAGTAAGTAAAAGGAAGTGAAGATGAAACCAGTGACTCGTTGAAGACAATGATGTGTTGGACCAGTTCCAGTTGCTGTGACAACTGTACGTCTGGTTGGAGCGGCTAGGTATTTAAACCTTAGGACACACAGTCCCGGACACCCAGTCCTGAACACGCAGCTCAGGACACCAAGTCCTCACCGTATTCTCCTTGAGCTAAGGTCACATAGTCCTCGCCCAATCACTTAGGTAAGTCTTCAAGGTAGACTCCTAAACCTTCACAGACTTCGTTCACTGGCAATCCACAACGTCTCTTGGATGCTCTGAACGCGACGCCTAACCGTCTGGGGATGCACAGTCCTCAAGTGTAATAAGTCTTCAGATCACACAGACAAGAAGACCTAAGTGATGCCCAATGTTCTCTGGCTCTGGGTGGTTAGGGCTTTTCTCCTCGCTAGGAATTTTCTCTCAAAGGCTTCGAGGTGGGTTGCTCTCAAACGACAAAAGCCGTGCACTGAAATCTGAGCAGCCAACCGTTTATGGTTGTAGGGGGTGGGCTATTTATAACCACTTGGCAACCCGACCTGATTTGTCCGAAATGACCCTGGGTCACGAAGGAACTGACACGTGTTCCAACGGTCATATTTCAAACTCTCATGGCAACTTTACTTGAGCTACAAGCAAAGCTGACTTGTCCGGCTCTGGACAAGATTCGCTCTCATTGTCTTCACTCGAAGACATAGGTTTTTGGTTTAGGCATCACTTCAGTCATTCTGACTGGTTCTCCTGGACCCCACTTAGCAGTACGGTGGTTCCTATGACTCAACACAAAAGAAAAAGAACTACTAAAGATCTAAGTCTTCGAGCTCCATAGGCTTCATAACGTGTCTTCTTATGTCATAGGCTTCAATGTGAATATCTTCATATACCACCTTTGACTTCAGTGTCTTCATACATTTTTAGGGGTCATCTCTGGTAGTAAAACCGAATCTATGAGGGACTTCTACCTGTGTTATCCTGCAATTCTCACAAACACATTATTCCCTCAACTAGGTTTGTCGTCAATACTCCAAAACCAACAAGGGGTGGCACTAGATGCACTTACAATCTCCCCCTTTTTGGTGATTGATGACAAACTAGTTGAAGTTTTCAACGGGGAATATAGTCTGCGAAGTTGTAAAGGATAAGGAATTGTCTTCATAAGTTGCAAGGGCTCCCCCTGAAGATGTGCATATAAGTTAATTTGCTTTACGAATGCAAATGCACATGGCAGGTTGCACTTGTGGAGATCCACTTCAGCTTATGATGACAATCCACTATGCATGTGAAAGTATATGAAGATAATGACATGCATAATGGAAAATGGACGTCTGCAGAATGAGATAAGTGCGGAATTTATCATCGCACATGCGGAATTTATCTTCGCAAAACAGGGTGGCAAACAAGTAGCAGACGACCATCTGGTTTAAGTGTTACAACTCATAAGAACCAAATGTAGCAAAAACCGAGAGTTGTAAGCACGAAGCAAAAATATAGCAAAGAAAAGGCACCCGCCCATATTGACCCGCTTGAAGACTATCAACTTCATATGCTTCTCCCCCTTTTGTCAGTGAGGACCAAAAAGGTTTGAAGACATAGAGTGTTCTATTCGTTCCCATGAGCAGCAGGGTCGTTGGAGGTGTTTGGCGGTGCTGAAGAGCTTGGAGGTGCTGAAGCAGGTGGCGGTGAGGTAGCATCGTCTTCTTCATCAATGATTCTGGCAGTCACTGTGGCAGCAGAGGAAGAAAACTCAGAGTCTTCAAGAGATGGAGTGCTTCGCATCACAGCCCTTCTAGGAGGTGTGGTGTCAAACTTGAATCGCTCAGTGAAGCCATCCTCTTCAAGTTCAGCTTGAGTACATATCACTGATAGCCCTTTCCATGTACGACGACAGGTTTCATGGGTAACGAAAGCATTCTTGGTGGCAAGATTTTGGATACGATTAACATCCACCAAGAGGCTTTTCATCTGGCGCTTTAGCCAGTCATGATGCCTATCTTTTTTTTATGAAGGGCCACAAGAAGCTCTCGGTTATTGAGAACACGAGCGCGCTTCTTGGGTCTTGAAGCAGTTGCACTGTCAGTGGCTTCAGTTGAAGCAGGGTGTGGTGCACGTGTAGTGCCAGCCAAAGGATAAACCCTGGAGATGTCTTCAAGACCTTCAACATTTTGAGTGAAGCTCTAGTGTTCTGCATTCTGAAGACTCAAAGGTTGCTTGGCAGGCTCAGGATATATAGCTTCAGCAGAGGCATCCACATCTGGCAAGAAGATCCAATGGTTGCGGGCTGAGGGCTGATATGAGATCGCAGAGTGAAGCTTGATCAGTCTCATTACCCAAGGAGCATAGAACTTTAAACCAAACAGATCTGAGCCTGATGCAGCTAGTTGGCGTATGAAGAAGTCCTGTGCGTTGAAGCATTTTCCATGAAGGATACAAAACAGTAGAGTCTTCATTGCACCCTCGATCTTCGCATTTGGAGAGTGCCCTTTGATAGGCCAGAGAGTCCACCGCATAATGTGATAGATGGTTCTGGGCAGGTACTCAAAGTCTTCAACAAAGAACTCTGTTGGATAAGGAGCATTGTGGGGCATTGGCTTCATCATGGAGAGCATCTGACTCATATTCGGTTCAGGCCTCTGGAATATGCTCTCAAGAGCTTCAGTGTGTAGTGGATAGCCTTCCTCGAAGAGTTCGCCAGGAGTGGGCAGGCCGGTGAGCTCAATGATATCAAATGCATTGGCTTCGTGATGGACATTGCCGGTCATCCACCCCAGGGCCCAAGTGTTCGGATCTCTGTTATATCCTTTGATGTGGAGGGTGGCATAGAATTGCAGCAGAAGCTCTTCATTCCAGTGCTCTTCATCAGTTACAAACTGCAGCAGACCCACTTGCTTGAAGCAATCCAACGCTTCCTCTAAACAGGGCAGACCAGCAATGGCTTCAACATCAAGGCGCTTGTGCGGGAAGATGCGACCTTGGTTGTATAGGATGCATGAATAGTAGCTGCGCTGAGGATAGCTCCAGAACCTATCTAATGAAATCCTTTCCCTTGAATAGGGGTTCTTGGAGCTGTTGAAGAACGTATTATCTGCCTTGAAGCTATTGATGTTAAAGGAGCTAGGTGCTGATGCAGGACTTGGGAACCTCGGCAGCCTTGGGACTGGCTTCTGGACATGAGGCCTGTGCTCAACATGGTAATCAAATTGAGGTCCTGCAGCAGACTCAGGAACAGAAGTGTCTGCATCAGTAGCTTCGCTGTCTTCTGAAGCTTTTGGTGGGGAGGGCTCCACATTGGCTTCAGTGTTGGTTGTGGCAGCCTCAGTATTTTCAGCCTCCACTTGACTAGCTGGAGGGTCGGTCACAAGCACGTTCTCCTGGAGAACTGCTTCTTGGTGGAGCATAGGAGTGGCCTCTTGTGGTGCTTCTTCTGAGGCTGATGCAGCCGGAATGTCTTCAGCATAGACCTGAGGCCTTGGACCTTTGCGAAGCCTGCGGAATGCAGACGACGCCTGTCGGGTTGGAGGGGGCTGGGCCTCATTGTCTTCTTCCTCTTGAGGGCGATCCGCCCATGACACATCTTGTGCAATTGGCGTCAGAGGACGACCAATGCTGATGAGTTCGCTGTGTTCATACTGAGGAAGGGCTGCATCATCTTGTACATTGTCCTGATGACCAATGTCTTTAGCAGCGATGGGGTCGGCTGCGGGTATGTCTTCAGCTTCAGGAGCCTCTGTGGAAGCAGGCTCATGAACTGTCAGTTGTCGTTCTGCGTCAGGATAGACGACAGAAAGGGGTTCAACCATCAAGGGCTCTGTGGGAGCAGCCCGAGCTTTCTTGATCTTTTGCTTCTTCTGAGTGGGGGCAGAAGGAGAGGCTTCAGAGTGTTTCCGCTTCCTGGCTTCAGCCTCTGCAGTTCGCGTCTTCTTGAGTTCTGAAGCGGTTGACCGGCTCTTTGGCTTCGAGCCAGTCGTTGCAGTTTGGAAGACAATTGGAACTGCTTCTTGCCTTGGTGCCTCTGGTTCAGCCATAGCAGGCTTCTTCTTCTTCTTCGCGGCCATCTTGGGGTCGATGCCAGGACGCCCAAGTGCCTTGCGCTTCTCGGCCTCATTGTAGGCCTGCACACATCTGTCTGCAAGAGTCTTCATTCGCTCCCGCGAACCTTGAGCTTCTGCACGCTTATTCAGAAAGTTTTCCTTCAGTTCGTGCAACATGATCTTGAAGCTCCTCACTTCTTGCACGCTGAGCTTGGCCATATGCTTCTTGAACTGAGCCTTTTCATGATCAATTTTCTGTTTCAGTTCAACAATGCGCTGGGCAATTGCAAGCTCTGAAGCAATAGTGCCTTCGAAGGCGACGCTGAGGCCAACGGGCAGCTGCAGATCTTCGAAGCTGATGTTTGGTGTGGCAAACCATTCGTCGATGAAGATGTGGATGATGGCGACATCAAAGAGAGGCAAATTGTTGAAGATTTTAGCTTCTTCTTTGCTCTTGATGAGCTGCTCGAGAGCGTCATCTCCAAGATCTTCATCACTTGACAGATCAATGGCTTCGCTGCGCCGAATGTCAGCAGCTGTGAGCTCTTTGCCAGTGTGTGGCTGAGGCATCTTGGCCTTCTGGAGCTTGGAGACGCGGGATACATCTTCAGACTGCACACTGTCTTCAGGAGATGCAGTTGCCAATGGCTTCGCCCTTGAGATTTTTGGTGAAGGGGCCGGCTTTGAAGCTTTTGGCTTCTTCGACTGCTTTGGCTTCGGTACAGCAGGAGCTTCATCAGACTCAGAGTCAGCCGGAGGGTCATTCACGGCAGTCCCTTGGATTAAGATGCGGGTGATGAGGCCCTCAAGGTCGGCATACGGACCGATGATATCGGGTTCTGCGTCGCGTGTGCCATCTGCCCTAGGTGCGGAGGGACCAGGGTTGAAGTCTAACCCAAATTTGTTCTTGTTCTGCTTCGCTGATTGTTGGGCAAATTGGAAGTTGCGTTTGAACAGATTGTCGTCACGACACCAGATTAGTGCCGACGGATGTGCATCATCAGGCTGTGGCCCACGAACCATGCATGGATAGAAGCTTTGGGCAATAGCTTCATCTCTGAACCTGGGTACAAGGTTCTTTTATAAGATGTCTCCCCACGGTCTTTTGATGGCACTTTTCTCAGCATACTCTTGGGTTGTGAAGCGGTATTTGAACCATTGTTCTGCCCAATAGCGTCGAATCCATTGGATTCGGGTCTTGCGCTGCCCATAATTCTCTTCAGGATCTGTTTTATACATTTCTGCCAGGTCTTCAGGAAGATCTTTGGAAGTTCCTTCACGTCGCTGCCTGCCCCCTTCCTTGCTGCTGTTTCTGAAGCCATGAACTTTAACTTGGAAGGCTTCAAGACGTTCAAAGGCTTTCTTTTGCTGGACCAACAGGAACTGGCTTCAGGAGAATTTATGTGATGCTGTAAGAACTCTGCAAATGAATGCAGACTATGAGAACCAAAGGATTCTCCCACGGACATGTACCTGTGATAGCATTAAGGTGCGAGGGAAGGGGAAGAGGTCATATGCATTCTCAGAAGATTTTGAAGATAAATCAGTTTAGAAGACATTGACCTCATCGTGCGAAGACATTCACTCATAGATAAGAAGTTGGTTCCAGATTTGTACGAACCCACAGATCAGTACAAGTGAGGAATCTAACTACTACATGAAGCACAAGTGAATATACTAGGCATGTTATTAGATGCAGATTGAGAGATCTAACTTGTGTGAAGAGAAACTTCTTATGGTAGAAAGTGACAGAACCATGAGATCAAAAGGGGCTGTAAAAAGAAATTTTATTTACCACACTTGGAACTGCTGGACGGAGTGGGAGATGATGCCGAGCAGTTCAATCCTCCCTGCCCTAACTTGGCGACGGAAGACACCTACGGCGACGGCGGAGAGGACGATGTCCGCGATCGGCGTGAAGACGGCATCGAAGAAGTTGCGGCAGCGAAGCGCTTCGTCGCCGGCGTCGTCGAGAGCTAGCGGTGGCGCTAGGGTTCGTGCGAGGTTGGAAGAAGGAGATAATGACCGCGGTAAGTGTGAATTTGTAGGTGTAGGGGCAGCACTGTGCTGTTACACAGGTGCCCCTGGCGATTCGCATCTGAGGAACGCATGGCCAGTTTGCGGAAGTTTGGGGTTTGTTCCACGTCCCACGCACGCCTGGATTGTCGGGTGGTCGTTCCTGTTTCTCCGGATTTTATGTGGAGGAATGAGCATTGAAAACGGACTTTATGGTTTTCTCTATATCTTCTGCTGACAAGGACACAGTGAAGACATTCGACAGTTTCAATAGAATGCATATGCCTTGGAGAGATAGAATTTTGAGATAGAGAGCATAGAGAGGTTAGGGTCCGATCACATTCACTTAGTTCAAAAGATTCAAACAAGAAGACATAGCTATAAGTGAATGCTGTAGAGGACAGAACACTAGTATATATATATATATAATCAACGTAGTGAAGATAATCATGAAGACATGTTGAGTTCGAAGCCAAACCAAATGTGAAGACATTGCAAGGTAACACCATGAGTGAAACACTTCAAAATAGAACGTTTGGTGGTGGCGTTACCCACCGTATAGGAAGTATTAGACCCAGACACAGCGCACAATTAAGATGGCGCTCCAAAGTCAAATTCCACATTAATGTATTCACACTTAGAATGTGTGTCTTCATTGATTGAAGATATACTTTACTTCGTGTGTTGCACATCTAAGTCATCAATATGCATAAGGGTTAGGATGTGTGCCTGATCACAGGACATTTGAGGATTCCAGGATATTTAGCTCACACCGTAACTTGCGAAACCTCTTCTCATCCAAGGGCTTCGTGAAGATATCTGCCAATTGCTCTTCAGTGTTGACGTGTATGATATCAATGTCTTCCTTCACAACATGATCTCGGAGAAAGTGATGACGAATTTCAATGTGCTTTGTCTTCGAGTGCTGGACTGGGTTGTTGGCAATCTTGATGGCGCTTTCGTTGTCGCAGTAAAGTGGCACTTGCTTCAGATGAATGCCATAGTCCTTGAGTGTTTGCTTCATCCATAGAAGCTGAGCGCAGCAAGATCCAGCAGTAATGTATTCAGATTCATTAGTGGAGAGAGATACACAGTTCTGCTTCTTTGAAGACCAACATACAAGTGATCGTCCCAGAAAGTGACATGTGCCTGATGTAGACTTGCGATCAACTTTGTCACCAGCATAATCAGCATCCGAGAATCCAACCAAATCAAACTCTGAGCCCTTTGGATACCATAATCCTAGAGTTGGGGTGTGAGCCAAATATCGAACAATTCGCTTCACAGCTAAGTGATGCGATTCCTTTGGTGCCGCTTGAAATCGATCACACATGCAAACACTAAGCATAATAGCTGGCCTAGATGCACATAAATAGAGCAAAGAACCAATCATGGAGCGGTATACCTTTTGATCGAACTCTTTACCATTGTCGTCGGGACCCAGATGATGTTTGGCTGGCATTGGTGTTGTGAAGCCTTTGCAGTCTTGCATACCGAACTTCTTCAGGCAATCTTTGAGATACTTCTCTTGAGATATGAAGATGCCATTGCGTTGTTGTCGTATTTGAAGACCAAGGAAGAACATCAGCTCCCCCATCATGGACACCTGATATTGCTCTTGCATCATATATCCAAACTCTTCACTGTACTTCTGATTGGTGTAGCCGAAGATAATGTCATCCACATATATTTGGCACACAAACAGTTCACCATCATATGTCTTCGTGAAAAGAGTGGGATCTAGGGAACCAGGTATGAAGCCTTTGCTCTTCAGGAAGTATTTGAGTGTGTCATACCAGGCCCTAGGGGCTTGTTTGAGGCCATACAGCGCCTTGTTGAGCTTGTATACCATGTCAGGATGTTTTGGATTTTCAAAGCCAGGCGGTTGTGCAACATACACTTCTTCTTCAATCTTGCCATTGAGAAAGGCACTCTTCACATCCATTTGATATAGAAGTATGTTATGATGATTTGCATAGGCCAGCAGTATGCGTATGGCTTCAAGCCTAGCCACAGGAGCAAACGTTTCATCAAAGTCAATACCTTCCACTTGAGTATATCCTTGAGGAATGAGACAAGCTTTGTTTCTCACAACTTGACCATGCTCATCTTCCTTGTTGCGGTATATCCATTTGGTGCCTATTATGTTGTGCTTCCGTGGATCAGGACGCTTAACCAGTTCCCATACATTATTCAGCTCAAACTGTTGAAGCTCTTCTTGCATAGCTTGAATCCATTCAGGTTCCATGAAGGCTTCTTCAACTTTCTTGGGTTCTGATATTGAGACGAATGCGAAGTGCCCACAGAAATTTGCTAGCTGAGTTGCCCTTGAACGAGTGAGTGGACCAGGTGCATTGATGCTGTCAATTATTCTATCAATCTGCACTTCATTGGCAACACGAGGATGTATAGGGCGAAGACTTTGCTCTTGCTGATCTGTGTTGTTGTTGGGAGGAATGTCTTCAGGCTGAGCATTGTCTTCATGTTGATCAGGTGCTGAGATGATAAGTTCTTCTTCAGGATGAGCTTCAGAAGGTATAATCTCTCCAGTTCCCATTAGCTTGATTGATTCACTAGCTGGAATTTCATCTAGCACATTTGGCAGTTGCTCTCTTTGTGAACCATTTGTCTCATTGAACCGCACATCCACTGTTTCAACCACTTTGTAATGAAAGAGATTGAAGACTCTGTAGGAGTGCGAATCCTTTCCATATCCAAGCATAAAACCCTCATGTGCTTTTGGTGCAAACTTTGAGGTGTGGTGTGGGTCCTTGATCCAGCACTTTGCGCCAAATACTCTGAAGTAACTGACATTTGGCTTCTTGCCAGTTAGGAGTTCATAAGATGTCTTGTTCAGAAGCTTGTGAAGATAAACACGATTGATTGTATGGCATGCTGTGTCAATGGCTTCAGTCCAGAATTTTCTTGGAGTCTTGTATTCATCTAGCATCGTTCTGGCCATCTCAATGAGTGTTCTGTTCTAGCGTTCGATGACGCCATTCTGCTGTGGCGAGTACGGAGCTGAGAATTCATGTGTGATGCCCAAGGTATCAAGATATGTATCAAGGCCAGTGTTCTTGAATTCAGTGCCATTGTCACTTCTGATGTGCTTTATTTTGGCGCCGTAATTGTTCATAGCACGATTGGCGAAGCGTCTGAAGACATCCTGCACTTCAGTCTTGTAAAGAATTATGTGCACCCAAGTATATCTAGAATAATCGTCAACAATAACGAAGTCATAGAGGCAAGCAGTGGTAGTAAAAGTTGAGTAGTGAGTGGGACCAAAAAGATCCATGTGAAGCAGTTCGAAGGGTCGAGTAGTGGTCATTATTGTCTTCGAGGGATGTTTTGCCCTCGTCATCTTCCCTGCTTCACAGGCACCGCATAAGTGATCTTAAATGAACTTGACGCCCTCGATGCCTATGACATGCTTCTTCTTCGCAAGGGTGTGGAGGTTCCTCATGCCAGCATGCCCAAGCCTCCGATGCCAAAGCCAGCATTCTGAAGCTTTTGCAAGAAGGCATACTGCAAGTTGTGGCCCTGCTGAGAAATCTACCACGTACAGATCATCTTTTCGATACCCTTCAAACACTAGAGACTTGTCAGATTCCATTAGTACAAGACAATGATATTTTCCAAACATTACGATCATGTTCAAATCGCAGAGCATTGAGACAGACATTAAGTTGAAGCCAAGGGATTCAACAAGCATGACTTTATCCATGTGTTGATCCCTTGAGATTGCAACTCTACCTAGACCCAATACCTTACTTTTACCAGTGTCAGCAAATGTGATGTGACTCTTGTCGGATGGACTTAAGGTTGAGTCCATAAGAAGACTTCTTTTGCCAGTCATGTGATTTGTACACCCACTGTCAATAATCCATTCTGAAGACTTTGAAGACGCTGGTGTCGTACCCTACAGTGCAGTTAGGGGGATAGGCTTCACGAAGAGAATTGTGAAGCAAAAACATTTGACGAACCAGTGGGTTATGAAAACTTAGATCCATATTAGGACTAATAGGGAGAGTAGCATGCGATTCAGGAACGAAGTAAATAATGATGCCATTCGGGCATTTTATCTTGCGCCCTACACGATTTTTAAGGTCCCCAGCAATAGCGTCAGAAGATTTTGTTTTTCTGCTGGAGACCTTTCCCTGCAAAAGAGAGTTAAGCTTTCTTAACCACCCACATCTTCAAGGGTGGCTTAGAAGCAATAAGTCTAAGTGCAGCATCTGAGAATTTTGGCTTTGAAGCCTTAGCAAACAGTCTTGCAGGTGGACAATAGTACTCATAAGAATAAGCAGAATAATTTTTAGTCATATGAACATGACGGTTTGATGAACCGCTCTCATATTCATATGCCTGAGTATGGTTTCCCTGCAAAACATTTGCGTTAGTGTGACTCAGATGAGTCCTCTGTTTGTATGAAGCCTTTGGACCGTATGAAGCCTTTGGTCTGAGGTTTGTCTTCTTCAAGTGAGGTGTCATGAAGAAATTCACAGGAAGATTTTCCAGACACTTTTTCGGAACCCAGATCTTCTTCATAGGCGGTCTATTCCTGTAGTTAGTACCAATGTACCTGGCAAACACTTCACCATTCTGATTCTTAAACAGTATATAGTTTGCATCAAAGGATTCATCAATGATAATGGGGTTAGCACAAGTGAAGCCAGATAAATTGGATGGATCTACTGAAGGTTCCTTTGCAGCAACCACTTGGTTTGGGGGTACTGCTCAGGTTTCTAGTAAGAGCCATCTGCATTTATTTTCCTTACGAACCCAACACCCTCTTTCCTAGGGTTGCGGTTCAGAATCTGCTTCTTGAGGACATCACATAATGTCTGATGTCCTTTAAGACTTTTGTACATCCCTGTTTCAAGCAATGTCTTCAACCTAGCATTCTCATCAGCAATAGCAGTGGTATCCTCAGCAGAGGGGTTAGTTACCACATCAACAGTTGAAGATATTGCAACAGCAGTAGCAGTGGAACATTCAGCAACAGAAGTAGCATTATCACGCTCAATGCATTTAAGACATGGTGGTTCAAATCCTTCCCGAGCGGAACTGATCTGTTCGGCGCGAAGTGACTCGTTTTCCTTTTGAAGATCTTCATGAGCCGCTCTCAATTTCTCAAGTTCTTGCTTCCTTTGAAGATAATCATAGGAAAGCTTTTCATGAGTTGTTGAGAGAGTATCAAGACGATCTTCAAGTTCCTAATACTTAACGTGAATATTTTTTATGTCTTCAATTAAGGATTCGGATCGAGTCATTTCAGCACCCAACAGATCATCGCTTCTGTCTAACAGTTTTTGAATATGTTCCATGGCCTTTTGTTGTTCAGTTGCAATTTTAGCAATTGTTTTGTAGCCGGGTTTTGAATCACAATTAGAGTCATCGTCACTGGATGTTTGATAGCGAGTAGTGCGTGTGTTTACCTTGGCACCGCGTGCCATGAAGCAGTAGGTAGGAGTGGAGTCGTCCTTGTCATTTGCATCCGTGTCGGTGATGAAGTCATTGTCTTCAGTGTTGAAGATGGGCTTGGCGACGTATGCTGTAGCCAGACTTGCAATGCCAGAATCAGACTCCTCCTCAGACTCCACCTCTGCCTCCTCAGAAGCGGACTCCTCCTCAGAATCCATTTCCTTGCCAAGAAACGCACGTGCCTTGCGAGATGAGCTCTTTTTGTGTGATGAAGACTTTGAGGAAGACTTGGAAGAAGACTTTGAGTATTTCTTCTTCTTCTTGTCGTCAGAGTCATATTCCTTGCTCTTCTTCTTCCTTCTGTTCTCATTGTCCCACTGCGGACACTCAAAGATGAAGTGTCCAGTTTTCTTGCACTTATGGCATGTTTTCTTCTTGTAGTCATGAGCAGAAGCTTCATCATTCCTTGAGCTTGATCGTGAAGACTTTCTGAAGCCTTTCTTCTTGGTGAATTTTTGGAACTTCTTCACTAGCATTGCAAGTTCCCTTCCAATGTCTTCAGGATCATCAGAACTGCTGTCAGATTCTTCTTCAGATGAGGAAACAGCTTTTGCCTTCAAGGCACGAGTTCGCCCATAGTTTGGACCGTAGATATCTCTTTTCTCAGAAAGCTGAAACTCATGTGTGTTGAGCCTCTCAAGTATGTCAGATGGATCGAGTGTCTTGAAATCAGGACGTTCTTGAATCATCAGGGCTAGGATGTCAAACGAACTATCAAGTGATCTCAGCAGCGTCTTGACGACTTCATGTTTGGTGATCTCAGTAGCGCCGAGGGCTTGAAGCTCATTTGTGATGTCAGTGAGTCTGTCAAATGTGTGCTGGACATTCTCATTGTCATTTCGCTTGAAGCGGTTGAAGAGATTGCGAAGGACACTGATTCTTTGATCTCTCTGGGTTGAGATGCCTTCATTGACCTTGGAGAGCCAGTCCCAGACACCCTTGTATGTCTTCAAGGCACTCACACGGCCATACTGTCCTTTGGTCAGATGACCGCAGATGATATTCTTGGCAGTAGAGTCCAGTTGAGTGAACTTCTTGACATCAGCAGCAGTGACACCTTCTCCAGCCTTGGGAACACCGTTCTCGACGACATACCATAGGTCGACGTCAATGGCTTCAAGATGCATGCGCATCTTATTCTTCCAGTAGGGATATTCAGTTCCATCGAAGACGGGGTACGCAGCGGAGACTTTGATTATCCCTGCAGTCGACATAGCTAAAACTCCAGGTGGTTAAACCGAATCACACAGAACAAGGGAGCACCTTGCTCTGATACAAATTGAAAGTGCGTTATATCGACTAGAAGGGGGGGGTGAATAGGCGATTTTTATGAAAGTCTTCAAAACGTGGAAGTTATGAAGACAAACAGTAGAGATATGCCTATCACTATGCAGCGGAAGGTAGATTACACCAGGCAAGCCATGGCCAAGTATTCAATAGAGTGAAAGCACAATGACAAGTAGCTGCAGTGTAATAAGGATCAGGTAGGAAGAAGTTATGAAGCCAAACAAATCATACAGTTACGTTGTGAAGACAAAAGATATAGCAAGCATGCAATGGCTTCACAATGAGTAACAGTAAGTAAAAGGAAGTGAAGATGAAACCAGTGACTCGTTGAAGACAATGATGTGGTGGACCAGTTCCAGTTGCTGTGACAACTGTACGTCTGGTTGGAGCAGCTAGGTATTTAAATCTTAGGACACACAGTCCCAGACACCCAGTCCTGAACACGCATCTCAGGACACCAAGTCCTCACTATATTCTCCTTGAGCTAAGGTCACATAGTCCTCGCCCAATCACTCAGGTAAGTCTTCAAGGTAGACTCCCAAACCTTCACAGACTTCGTTCACTGGCAATCCACAATGTCTCTTGGATGCTCTGAACGCGACGCCTAACCGTCTGGGGATGCACAGTCCTCAAGTGTAATAAGTCTTCAGATCACATAGACAAGAAGACCTAAGTGATGCCCAATGTTCTCTGGCTCTGGGTGGTTAGGGCTTTTCTCCTCGCTAGGAATTTTCTCTCAAAGGCTTCGAGGTGGGTTGCTCTCAAACGACAAAAGTCGTGCACTGAAATCTGAGCACCCAACCGTTTATGGTTGTAGGGGGTGGGCTATTTATAGCCACTTGGCAACCCGACCTGATTTGTCCGAAATGACCCTGGGTCACTAAGGAACTGACACGTGTTCCAATGGTCAGATTTCAAACTCTCATGGCAACTTTACTTGAGCTATAAGCAAAGCTGACTTGTCCGGCTCTGGACAAGATTCGCTCTCATTGTCTTCACTCGAAGACATAGGTTTTTGGTTTAGGCATCACTTCAGTCATTCTGACTGGTTCTCCTGGACCCCACTTAACAGTACGGTGGTTCCTATGACTCAACACAAAAGAAAAAGAACTACTAAAGATCTAAGTCTTCGAGCTCCATAGGCTTCATAACGTGTCTTCTTATGTCATAGGCTTCAATGTGAATATCTTCATATACCACCTTTGACTTCAATGTCTTCATACATTTTTAGGGGTCATCTCTGGTAGTAAAACCGAATCAATGAGGGACTTCTACTTGTGTTATCCTGCAATTCTTACAAACACATTAGTCCCTCAACTAGGTTTGTCGTCAATACTCCAAAACCAACTAGGGGTGGCACTAGATGCACTTACAGAGGTTGGCTGTGTATGAAATGGCAACTTCTTATAGCCGACCCTTGGTTGTATTATTAACCATGATCTTAATGAGGTAGCTAGTATATCATAGACTAGCTAGTATCAGACTAGCCACTATGGGAGTAACTTCAGCAGTAACATCGACTCCACCTCAGCAAACTTGCTTATGTGGCAACAAGTTAATGAGGAGATAGATAGTTTCACTAACTTACCTAGTTACTGTAACATCACATGTCCCAATGCAATATGAGTTTATAACCTAATAAATTAAGCTTTGCATGACACTACACTTATGTTACTACCCACTATGAAGGTAGTAACATAGTTTAGGATATGTGTATGTTACTAGTGTATGTTACTCTCCATTGCGGCTAGTCTCATACTCCCTCCTTTCCGGTTTAGACTGGTTGTAATGGTAGTATATGTCATAAGCGGTATCATGCATGCCAACAAGACTTTCTGGATGATGTGGCTCATAATTAAATGAGGAAAGAGAGGATGTGGTATCAGATCATGATACTGTGTCATATTAAATGTTTTACTACTTTGTGCGATGCATGAAAATTAATAAGGCACCTAAGATACTAACTTGTGATACTATGCATTATGGAAGTGGTATCATACACTAGTATATATCATATGCATGATACTAGTATATGATACTCCCCATTACAACCAGCCTTATAAGGCTCAATTCAAAAATCTCACCAACCAAGGTAGATGGTGAGTGGTGGAATACCTTTTGTAGTTAACACCCAATTACTGCTTTTGTTTTCCTCAAAAAAATTTGTTTTCCAATGTATTAATTGCAATACATGTGTGCATAAAGTACATGCATCGGTCAACTTTCTCTTAATATTTGCATGCAATGATTTAATGCACCTTGGAATCTGAACTTGTGATGGGGAACAACCAAATTGAGCCTTATAAAATGGAAAAACTGAAATTTTTGAGATAAACCTATAAGCCGGAAATGAGGGAGTATATATGCATGATACTAGTATATGATTGGCAATACCTCCGTAATGCGCAGATGCATAGTATCATAAGTAAGTATATAGGTTGCCTTATTAATTGCCATGCATGACACAAAGTAGTACAACATTTAATATGATACAATATCATGATATGATACCAGACCCTCTCTTTCCTCATTTAACTGTGTGCCACATCATCCAAAAAGTCTAGTTGGCATGCATCATACCGCTTGATACTCCCATATTATGACCAGCCTTATTAGGGTGGCCATAGTGGGGGTATTAGAGCCTGTATCATGCACTCGAGAATAGAAAATATGATGATGTGGCAAAGAAGTAGTAACATAGGTAGATAACATAACATATATATATATATATACATCTGGGCTATTCTGTTTCGCGTAACAGAATATTATTCTATTAACCTACTTGAACTAACATGGTTTACAGGATGGACTGACGTGGTTTTCTACTTGAACTAATCTTCCTGCGTGTAGGACGGGCGGAAACAGGGGATGTAACGTGGAGCTTCTGGGCGTTCTCCCGCGCGGTGCTGTGGGCCATTCGTTGCTAGAGGAGACATGTAAGGGGTTCCGCACGTGTGCGCGCTCACCTGGTCGTGTTTTGCGATCTCAAGTCACCGGAGGTGACGGCGTGGGCATTTGGTGGCAGACGTGTTTTGGGCGTTGGTGTTTACTGTGGTGTTTGTAGGCCTCAATTTTATGTCAGGTTTGTTGTTTTGGATGTGAGATTTATTGATGTGTTAGAGTTTTTGGAGATTAATTTCATTTGTAATTTCTGATTACAAGTTTTGGTGTTCTTGGTCGTTTTCCACGCCTGCCATGCAAATGTGTTCTTCTTTTTTTGTTGTTTTACTTTGGAATTGGCGTTGCAGGGAGAGATATGAGGATTTTATGAAAAGATTTGCGTTGTCAATTTTTCTTCTTTCAGTTGTTTCTACCCCAAATTCCCATGTTATTTGGTTGTTGGAGGAGGTGGTGTATGGCGGCTGACTGTAGCCTGCGAGTTCTTGTAATCTGGTCAAACTTTGTAATTAAGTTGCGTGTTTTCATTGTTGTTTGAATTGCTACCGTATGTGTAGTTGGACTCCTCCGTGTCAAAGTTGTCTTACTATGTGTTCACATCGGAGTAAGTATTTTTCTACTGGTTGCCTACCCGTACCTCTACACTTTGAGTATAAAGCCCGAGCCCACTGTCACTTTCCTTCCACCAGCTGCAACCAAAGAAAAGCGAGATGGGTCCTGAGCTGGGAGAGGTCACAGAGGAGGAGGGGGGTGACGTTGATTTGAGGGCTACAATAGTGGAGCAGAGGAGGAGGAGGAGCAGGCACAGGCAGATGGCACGACGTGCTGCCGAGGAGGAAGTGGAGGCAGAGTTGAATAGACGCCTTGCACGCGAGGAGAGGGATACATGCAACTCCAATGAACTGGAGTTTCTTTTCCCAGAGGGCACGTGAAGGAACCATATTCAGATCATCAGTTGGGCTAGGGCGAGAGCAGCCACGGCTCCACATCCATCCACTAGGGCCAAATGGCATCGTTTCTTTGATCATTATGACTGAAGTACTGAAAATAATTTTTTTAAGATTGTGTTGTGAGGGAGCAGATGTCTGAATAACTAAATGAATTCAACTTTCTACCTCTGAATGTGTTGTTTTACCTACATATGTTTGTTATGTGCAGTTTTTGAACTGCTCATTTATCTGACGTTCAACTGATTTGTGGTCATGTAGCATGGCTTGTATAATAACTATTTCCTACCAGCCAGCTGCCCACCTGCCTATTTATTATTTTTATAATCTGCGAGTCTCCCTGGCTATAAATTCTATCCATCTATGTGTGGTGTGTGGCTCAGTCTCCCCCTCCTTTTTCTTCCTTCTTCTAGAATCAGATCTAGGTTCCTCCCTCTTCTCTCCGTTGTTTTCTTCCTTGTTCCGGTGTCTTCCATGGAGGATTGTTCATGCGGATGTCTGGCAAAGATGGCACGCATAGTTGACATGGTTTGGAGCTCACTGAGACTCAGTGCCGTGGGCAACTTTCTTGTCTGCCGTACAGCAACCATGGGTTTCGTGCACCCTATTTTTGTCGCCTGACGGTTGGGGACTTGAAGGAGTCACGGGTATGTGTTTCTATTTGTTTTGTTTTCTTCTTTTTGTAGGTCTCATTTTGAATCCCATGGACTGAATCTGTAGTTTAGTTTTATCAATAGTTTGTCTATAACTCTTATTTGGTTTTGTCAGAATTTGACAGTAGGGATTTGTGTGTGTATTTTTCAGTACTTGACAGTATTTATCAATTTTTTGTGTAATCCTTGATCTGTTTTTTGTTGGATGTTTTTACTGTAGGTGTATTGATATGTATATTTCTTCAGTTTAATCAGTTCATATGACTAGTTAGTTTGGTGTTTTTGTTTTGGTTTAGATTTTTTTCTTTTCAGTTTGTTATGCAAATGTTCCTAGATTTGTGTAAAAATTCAGTTATGTCAGGTGTTCACTTTGTTTTCTACTCCCATGCCCATTTGCAGAAAATTCCACCAGGATCAGGATTGTTGCTCCTAGTTCTGGGATACTGAAGATGGATACTTCATACAAAAACGGGTATCAGTTGATGGAATTTGTCTACCACATCGACTTTGATGGTTGCACCAACCTAACTACTGGGTGGAAGGAGTTTGTTGTAGAGTCTGGATTTGAGGATGGTGATGTGGTTATGGTTATGTTCTCTAGGGAAGATGACTCTCTGACGTTCAGAATTTATGTGTTGTAGGTTTAAATGTGGCAAAGGACGCCGGTTGTGAGATTTGTGTGTGTTTTACTATGTTGCAGTATTTTTTCTTTAAAACATTTGCATGTGAGAAGGTTGAATTCTATGGTATTATCAGATGGTTTGGAACAATTTATGTAATGCTTTCCTATTTTTTTGCTCAAGCATAATTGTTATTTTATATATTCTTTATATTTGAACTGGTACAATTATAGTTGAACGGATGGGCATCCTTTGTTTTGTATGGGATTTTGTCATGTGCATAGCTCGCAAACGGAAAATATACGATGATGATGTTTGTAGGACCCCTTTTGGGTTTTGAGTTTGCTGAACTTAGATGTTGTTAATGATAGTACTGAACTATTTAGGTTGTCAATGGGCAATCGCATTTGTTTACATGAATTTTAGAGCACAATTTTTCCTTTTCCAATTGAATACTGATAGTTGTAGTATTTTTTAAAATAAAAAGAATTTATTCTTTGCTGCACAATACTAATTTTACTTGAAACTTATGAATTGTAGTAGTTGAACTTTTTATAAAATTGTTTCTGAAATTTTTATTACGATCTTCTACGTTTAATTTTCCGAAAAATATATATATTTATTTTTTTAGTTCCTACAATTAACATGTGTTTGAATTTTTTACATTATTTGTTTTGAACTCATTTCTTGTGAGGTTTTTTTTAAATTATCTGCATTTGTTTCTTTCGGTCATGCGTGATCAGCTGGAATTTTGTATTGGGGCGAACTACTGTGTTGGGCCATCCGCCGGACTCATTGTTTTCATCCCAGATAGCTCTTCCGCGCGGCTGTGCAGTGCGGCGTGCGCGTGCGCTATACATTTAGTCCCACCTCGCTAGTCGAGGGTGCTCTAGACCCGTTTATAAGCACAACCGAGGCTCACTGGTCGAACTCCTCTGAATACTTACCTAAGTGCTTATACACGGCACTCGCCCTCTGTCATGACCTGTGGGCCCTGGGGGGGGTGGCCCCCACAGACTGGTTTACAAAGCATTCTCCTGTTGTTTCGTGGCTGGCTTGAGTCCTAGTACCCACCTGTGTTGGGCCGGCATATCTCTTGGGGCGGTCAATATTTTTGATTCTTAGCATTTTTTCTTTTCTAGTTTTTATGATGTTTTGCCTAATATAAGCATTTTTAAGTACTGAATGTTGTCCTCTACTTGAACTGACATCTTTTTTATAATGTGTTTCCCTCGCTTTCTCTCCGTTGTCATTCTTTCTCGGCATTTTTTTGGATTTTTTAATGAATATCTGGGTAAGATGTATAGGGACCGCACTGAGTGGCATTTTTGTACTGATAATTTTTTTTGTATGGACTGAAGAACAACTATCTTTTTTTAGGGTGCTTGGGTGCGTGGCAAGTCCGTAACATGACTTGCCCCCGCATCGCACCGCACCAAGGGGCATAGTTGTACTGACACATCTTCCTAGTATTTACTTCTCCATTATCTTATATTTTTTAGGGGAAAAACCAGCACCGCACCGCACCGGGGGGCATAGTTGTACTGACACATCTTCCTTGTATGGATTTGCCCCCATTATCTATCATAGGGCGTGTGTGGGTGCATGTGTGTGGGGGGGACAGAATAACCGCACTGCGCCTGTCAAACGAGCGCACTGTCGTGTTAGTGCGAGGCCGAGCCGGAGGGTGTAGGGCGTCGGGCCCCCCTCCCCCTTCCTGGCGAGGCCGAACCAGGAAAGAGCTGGAGCAGGCGACGACTTGACGTGCTGCGGCGTTGCATGCGGAGGCGAGTTCGTACATGACTTGCTCCCGCACCGCACCGAGTGGCATTTCTGTACTGATAGATTTTTTGTATGGACTGAAGAACATATATCTTTTTTTAGGGTGCTTGGGTGCGTGGCAAGACCGTAACATGACTTGCCCCCGCACCGCACCGCACCGATGGGCATAGTTGTACTGACACATCTTCCTAGTATGGACTTCTCCATTATCTCATAATTTTTAGCGGAAAAACCAGCACCGCACCACACCGAAGGGCATAGTTGTACTAACACATTTTCCTTGTATGGACTTGCCCCCATTATCTATCTTAGGGGTGTGTGGGTGCGTTTGGGGGGAAACAGAATAACCGCACTGCGCCTGTCAAACGAGTGCACTGTCGCGTTAGCACGAGGCCAAGCCGGTGGGGGGAGGGGGGTTTGGACCCGCCCCCCTCCCCCATCTCGGGGAGGCCGAGCCAGGAACGAGCCATAGCAGGCGAGTCCATAACATGATTTGCCCCAGCGCCGCACCGCACCGAGGGGCATAGTTGTACGGACACATCTTTCTTGTACAGACTTGCCCCCATTATCTATCTTAGGGGTGTTTGAGTGCTTGTTGGGGGAAACAGAATAACCGCATTGCGCCTGTCAAACGAGCGCACTGTCGCATTAGCGCGAGGCCGAGACGATGGGGAGGGGGGCCCCTCCCCCTTCCAGGCGAGGCCGAGCCAAGAACAAGCCGTAGCAGGTGTCGACGTGGTGTGCCGCGGCGTCGCATGCGGAGGCGAGTCCGTAACATGACTTGCACCCGCACCGCACCAATTGGCATTTTTGTACTGATAGATTTTTTGTATGGACTGGAGAATATATATCTTTTTTTAGGGTGCTTGGGTGTGTGGCAAGTCAGTAACATGACTTTCCCCCGCACCGCACCGCACCGAGGCGCATTGTTGTACTAACACATCTTCCTAGTATGGACTTCTCCATTATCTTATTATTTTTTTGGGGAAATACCAGCACCGCACCGCACCGAGTGGCATAGTTGTACTGACACATCTTCGTTGTATGGACATGCCCCCATTATCTATATTAGGGGTGTGTGGGTGCGTGTTGGGGGGAAACAAAATAACCGCATTGTGCCTATCAAACGAGCGCACTGCCGTATTAGCGCGAGGCCGAGCCGGTGGGGGGAGGGGGTCTAAACCCCCCTCCCCAATCCCGGGGAGGCTGAGCCAGGTACGAGCCATAGTAGGCGACGGCATGGCATGTCGCGGAGTCGCATGCAAAGGCGAGTCATTAACATGACTTGCCCCCGCACCGCACCGCACCGAGGGGCATAGTTGTACTAACACATTTTCTTTGTATGGACTTGCCCCCATTATCTATCTTAGGGGTGTGTGGGTGCGTGTGGGGGGGAGAATAACCGCACTGCGCCTGTCAAATGAGCGCACCGCCACGTTAGCGCTAGGCCGAGCCGGGGGGTCCCCCATCCCAGCGAGGCTGAGCTAGGAATGAGTCATAGAAGGCGTCGATGCGGCGTGCCGCGGTGTTGCATTCGGAGGCGAGTCCGTGACATGACTTGCCCCCGCACCAAGGGGCATAGTTGTACTGACACATCTTCCTTGTATGGACTTGCCCCCATTATCTATCTTAGGGGTGAGTGGGTGCGTGTCAGGGGAAGCAGAATAACTGCACTAAGCGTGTCAAACGAGCGCATTGCCGCGTTAGCGCAAGGCCGAGCCAGGGGGGAGGGGGTCGGGACCCCCCTCACCTTCCCAGTGAGGCCGAGCCAGGAACGAGCTGTAGCAGGCAACAACGCGATGTGTTGCCGCTTCGCATGCGGAGGCGAGTCCATAACATGACGTGCCCCCGCACCGCACCAATTGGAATATTTGTACTGACACATCTGCCTTGTATGGACTTGCCGCCATTATCTATCTTAGGGATGTGTGGGTGCGTGTGGGGGAAACAGAATAACCGCACTGCGCCTGTCAATCGAGTGCACTGCCGCGTTAGTGCGAGGACGAGCCGGAGGGTCAGTCAGGGTCGGGACCCCCCTCCCCCATCCCGGCGAGTCCGTAACATGACTTGCCTCCACACCGCACTGAGTGGAATTTTTGTTCTGATAGATTTTTTTGTATGGACTGAAGAACATCTATCTTTTTTAGGGTGCTTGGGTGGGTGGCAAGTCCGTAAAACCCACACCACGCCGCACCGAGGGGCATAGTTGTACTAACATATCTTCCTAGTATGAAATTCTCCATTATCTTATATTTTTTAGGGGGAAAACTAGCACCGCATCGCACCGAGGGGCATAGTTGTACTAACACATCTTCCTTGTATGGACTTGCCCCCATTATCTATCTTAGGGGTGTGTGGGTGCGTGTGGTGGGGGAACAGAATAACCACACCGCGCCTGTCAAACAAGCGCATTGCCGCATTAGCGCGAGGCCGAGCCTGGGGGAGGGGGGTCTGGACCCCCCTCCCCCATCCCAAGGAGGCCGAGCCAGGAACGAGCCGTAGTAGGCAACGACGCAGCGTGCCTCGGCGTCTCATGCGGACGTGAGTCCGTAACATGACTTGCCCCCGCACCACACCGCACCGAGGGGCATAGTTGTACTGACACATCTTCCTTGTGTGCAATTGCCCCGATTATCTATCTTAGGGTGTGTGGGTACGTGTGGGGGGAACAGAATAACCGCACTGTGCCTGTCAAACGAGCGCACTGCCACGTTAGTGCGAGGCCGAGCCGAGAGGAGGGGGGTCGGGCCCCCCCTCCCGCATCCCGGCGTGGCCGAGCCAGGAACGAGCCGTAGTAGGCGACTACGCGGCGTGCCGCGGCGTAGCATTCGGTGGCGAGTCCGTAACAAGACTAGCCCCCGCACCGATGGGCCTAGTTGTACTAACACATCTTCCTTGTATGGACATGCCCACATTATCTATCTTAGGGGTGTGTGGGTGCGTGTTGGGGGGAAACAGAATACCGCACTGCGCCTGTCAAACGAGCAGACTGCCACATTAGCACGAGGTCGAGCCGGGGGTTGGGGGGTTGGGACCCCTCCCCCTTCCCGGCGAGGCCGAGCCAGGAACGAGTAGTAGGAGACGATGACGCAGTGTGCTGCGGCGTTACATGCAGAGGCGAGTCCATAACATGACTTGCCCCTGCACCGCACCAAGTGGCATAGTTGTACTGAAACATCTTCCTTGTATGGACTTGCCTCCATTATCTATCTTAGGGATGTTTGGGTGCGTGTGGGGGGGAACAGAATAACCGCACTGCGCCTGTCAAACAAGCACACTGTCGTGTTAGCGTGAGGCCAAGCCGGGGGGAGGGGGGTCGGGACCCCCGACTCCATCGTGGCAAGGACGTGTCAGGAACAAGCTGTAGCAGGCGATGACGCGGTGTGCCGCGGCGTCGCATGCGGAGGCGAGTCCGTAACATGACTTGCACCCGCACCGCCCCGAGTGGCATAGTTGTACTGACACATCTTCCTTGTATGGACTTGCCCCCATTATCTATCTTAGGGTGTGTGGGTGCGTGTGGGTGGAACAGAATAACCGCATTGCGCATGTCAAACTAGCGCACTGCCGCATTAGCACGAGGCCGAGCTAGAGGGGAGGGGGGTCGGTGTGACGCCCTGAGACCGTTGCGCCAGGTGTCTTCTAGTTATTCGCCATCATTGCCATGTCATTCGTTTGCATGTTGCATCTTTTCCATGTAATCTGTGCAATGCATCATCATGTTTTCAAAACTTGCATCCTTCTGGGTCTCCCCGTTCTCTCCGTTGTCTGTTCTGAGTCCAGAGACAGGCGCACGCACCCGCGACATGTCCGAAATAGTATTTTTTTTAAGTGGCCGGAAAATGTTCTCGGAATGGGATGTGATTTGGCGTGCGGTCTTGCTATGTTGTAGGTAGACCGTCTGCAAAGTTTCATCGCATTCGGAGTCCGTTTGACGCCGCGAAAATATAGTTGGTCTAATGTTGGACGTTTTCGATCTCTGAAAACTGTTGCCATGTTTTCCCTCTCTTTCCTCCATAGACCATCTACAGAACCAACTACCAACCGCCAGACCCAATTTTACCCTCCTCACGTCCGGAGCCGTCCGATTGTGATCGGTGGGCCTCGAAACCGCTCCTCACCACCCGACCCCTCCCTGCATAGTGCATCGACCCCCTCGTGCGCGTCCGAAAACTGCCCCGAACCAGAAACACTTAGTAATCACCGTTGCATTCAGATCACCCCCTAACATCTATAAAACATCTTCATTTTATTTATTGGACTCCCTAGCCTATTTTTCTCGACCGCCCGATTACGATCGGACGGACTGAATACCCCTACCCCAAAACCCATTTAATATATATACAGGTCCATCCCTAGGATATAGGCGGTTTGTCCCATCCTTCCCACTCCGCCGCCACCATCTCCCTCGGGATCTCACGCGAGCCAACCAGCGCCCTCCACCGATCTTCCAACCAGCCAAACTCCTCCTCTCGATCCATCCTCGCGGCCACCATCAGATCGAGCAGGAGCACTCGGCCTCGTCTCCCTCGCGCCATGGCCGCCGACCACCCAAGCGGTAGCAGAAGTCTCCAGCATCTCCGTCCCCGCCGGCCCTTGCTGGAGACCTACTAGAGCCCGCTGCTGGTGAGAAAAATCCTCTGACGCCATTCATTCCCCTGGTTCACCTTTCTTCTCTCCCCTAACCTCCTTTTTTTCTCTTTACTCGTGACCGGAGCAACGAACAACATGGCCGCTCAGGAACATGGAAGCTCACCGCCGTTATGCCACCTCCTCTACTCGGGTCCAGCACGCACCGACGTCCTGCCGTTCTCCTTCGACGCCGGAGCTCCCTGCAGCCTTGCACACCTGAGTCCTTGAGCTCCTCTTCTCGCGCACAAGCTCCGCGGCCCGACGGCCACTTCGGCCCCGGTTATAGACAAATCTTGAGTATCTAGTACTTGGAGTATCTTAAGTATCTCATCAATTTTAACTTAATATTGTTGATTTGTTAATTACTTTAATTGGGATTGAGTTGGAGGAACCTTCTCAATGATGTCTCAACTACCATGATAGTTAAAAAAATCTATTCCTTTATTGTAGGGAAAAATTGGCTTTTCGCAAAACTATAACCATAGAGCTTTCCACTAGCCAAGAATGCATATAGTGATAGTATCATTCTGTTCTTGCTCTACTATGTTATTTTGCCAGCATATTCCATGTGCTGACCCATTTTCGGGCTGCAACGTATTAGGTTGCAAACTTTTCAGATGAGGAGTAAGGTTCGTTAGGTCGTTGCCATGCAGCTCAGCTATGCTGTTGGAGTTGATGGACTCACTTTATCTTCCAAGCCTTCCGCTGTTAACGTATTAGATGGCCTTAAGCCATATTTATTGTAATAAGTTCTCTTTGGAGATATTCGATGTAATAAGTGTGTGATTGCTACTCTGTTATAAATTCTCGAGTACTGTGTGTGTCAGCATTACCGTTCCAGGGATGACACTAAAGCACAGAGACTTGACCGTTTGAGGTCGGGTCGCTACAAGATGGTAACAGAGCACAAGCTGAGTGTAGGACATGACCACTAAGCTAAAACCATAGATCACTATTCTCTTCTCATTTCTGACTCCTATCCATTTCCTACTCTTTAGGATGGCGGACGCAAGGAACAAGTTTGCACAACCGGATGAAGAATCACCTTTTGGAAGGCATTCGAAGGAAGTCACTAGGTACCTAAACATAGGAATACCAAGCTTCACCGGGACCTACAACGCCACTTTACCAGAAGGGGAGCGATGGATGATTCAAGTACAAGTTCCAGGAAGGACCTTCACGCCAGTCACTAAACCCATAGTGTTTTCCTTCGATGTACCAACCTGGAGTTTAGGAAAGAGTATGGCAGCTCACATCGCCATGGGACGCATTTGGAGAAGTTTATCAAAAGGAGCTTAAGGATACTATTTACCAGACCTGTGGGCACCGAGACGAGCAGTGGGAGATGATCAGCACCTGGAAGGATAGATCAATTGCAGCTTTCATCCAGGAACTAAACCAGCACATTCGACGCCAGGAGAATCAGATGTGCACAGACATGATAGATCTGAAGAAGGCAATGACTAGGATCGCAGAACTGGAGGAAGAACTCAAGGCTACACATGAAGATTATGAGGAGGAAATCATTGTACTAGTGGATAAGAATGACGACATGATTAAGAAGATCAGAATATTCATGGGAGACCCCTCACCAGTAGAAGAAGACGAAGAACCCAAGGAGATTTGCTCAGAAGACTACATCATCATCGACGACACCGACTCTGACCTGAGCGATGATGACTTTGAAGATGAAGCTGGAGCAGATATCATGGAGTCTGCAACCGAGGAATATTTCTAGTAAACCACCACATCAGTAGTAGTATTCCACCATGTAAATAAAGTAGCCCGAGCACTTTTGCGATAGTTAGACCGATTGTATGACTTGATTGATTGATTGAGTGAAATGTTTGCGTTCGCCTCATGTGCATATGGGTAGTGCTTTCTCATTAGACCTCATTCTATTCTAATCTCTTCCCCCTAAACCCATCAGATGCCTCCGAGACGTGACCCCGGATTTGCATTCCCATCGGAGCTCACTTAGTTGATCCAGCAACAGACTACCCTGATGTAGTTGTCAGTTCAGAATCAAGGCAACAACAACAATCCACAACCACCACCACCAGTGGACAACTTAGCCCGTTTTCTGAGGTTGCAGCCGCCGTTGTTTTCAAGTACCATCGAGCTCATAGTAGCAGATGATTGGCTCCGCAGGATTGGGAGGGAGTTAACCACTGCAGGATATACTGATGCTGAGAAGGTGTGTTTTGCCGCACATCAGTTGGATGGACCATGAGCATCATGGTGGGAGAATTACACCATCACCTACCCTATAGCCACGGTGACATGGGAGCAATATCAGCAAGCCTTCTGTACATCCAATGTCTCAACTGGAGCCATGAATTTGAAGAAGCGTGAGTTTCGCAACTTACGCCAGGGGAACCGTACTGTGGCTCAGTACGCGGATGAGTTTAGCAAGTTATCTCGCTATGCCCCTGATGATGTGGCCATAGATGCCGCAAAGCAGGAGAAGTTTATGGAAGGGCTGAATGATGAGATGAGTATGCAGTTGATGGTGGCAACATTCACCAACTACCAGGAGTTGATAGATAAGGCTCCTATGATTGAAGGGAAGCAACAGCAGATTGAGAGCCGTAAGAGAAAGTATGGACAAGGGAGGTATAACTAAGGAGCTCAGCAGAAGCCTCGCCTAACCCTGAACTCGGGAGGACTTGTTCATAACCATGGAGGCTACACCCATAATGGAGGAAGTAACCATAATCATACTAGCCCTAGGAATGGGAATAGGAATGGAGCAAGCAACAATCAGAACCGCCCCAATCTAGCCACACCCACCAAGAGAGACCTAAGCCACGTTACTTGTTTCAAGTACGGGAAGACTGGACACTATGCCACGGAGTGACCTGAAGGGAAGAATGGAAACTGAAATGGGAGCGCTGGTAAGAAGCCCAATCCATTCAACAGAGGACAAGTGAACCACGTTAACGTGGAGGAGGTTGAAGAGCAGCCAGACGCGGTTATAGGTATGTTTTGGGTTAAGTCATTTACCGCTCTTGTTATTTTTGATACTAGTGCATCGCATTCATACATATCAAGGGAATTCATGGATAAGTTTAAACTACCAACCCAAACTCTTAGGACCCCTCTGTTAGTAAGTTCACCTGGAGCAGAGTATATGGCTAGTCGATGGTGCGACCAGATACCCTTAACCACTGGCAACCATGTTTTTCCGTCCGACCTAATTATCTTGGAGTCACAAGGATTGGATGTGATATTAGGAATGGACTGGATGTCAAAGTACGGAGGAAACATGGACTGTGTTAGCAAGTCAATTTGTCGCACCACCCCAGAGGGAAAAAGGATCATGTATATATCTAGGCATGCGCCAAGAAGTATGTCACACCCTAGTTAGTTCAAGCATTAGAGTGTGCATCATGTTTAAATTCCTCTTAAATTTGAAATGGGGAAGACAGAACCCCCAACCCCCCTAGAAACAACTAGGGTTTACAAAAATTATTTTTCAATGAACCTGAAATGCCCTTCTAAAAAGTTCACCCTCTTTGTCTTGGGTTAGAACCCCTGGCAAAATTGTTGCACAATTTTCTAGGTCAATAGAAGGTCATTGAATTAAATCATAAGTATTTCATTTTGGGCATTTAAATGCTATAAAATAATTTAAATGCTCAAAAAATTCTGGAAATAAATGTTTGCTGTTGGAAATATTCTAAACAGAGCCCACAATTATTTTCAGGATTTTTGGAAATGTTTTAGTATTTTAATAAAGCCCAATAGTTGCAGTTAAATAGAAAAACGGAAACAAATCAAAAAAAGAGAGAGAGGGAAGCCCACCTGGGCCTTACCTGTGCTGGCCCAGCCCACCTGGCTCGGCCCAGCCGACTGGCCTTGCCAGTCGTCGTTGTCCTCCCGCCAGGAGGACGAGGAGCGCGTGGCCGGCGCCTGTGGCCACACGCTGGCCACCTCCTGCTTCTGCCGACGCCCTGGAGACGTCCAGGGATGCCACGCCGACCCCCACGTCCCCCTCTCATCCTCCCTCACTCTCCCCCTCGTCTCCCTCACCCTCTCCCGCGATGGCCGAGCGTGATCCTCACCGCCGTTCGCCGTAGACGTCACCAGAGCCACCCCCTTGCCCCTCCGACAAGCCCAATAGCTCCGCCTCGTCGCCCTGGACCTCTCCGCTGACCCACGCGACTCCAAACGCCGCCGAACACCGTCTTCGCCCTCGTCTTCAACCTCGGGCACCCGAGCCGTCTCCGGTTGATTGGCCGCCGCCAGGACCTCCCCGAGCTCGCTTACCCCCTCTCCGACCCCGCTGTGAGCTCCTCTTCCTCTTCCCCTCAGTAGTCGCCACTTCCACCGCACCCGAAAGCTCCCCGCCGCCGGCCATGGCACCGTCGTGGCTAGAGCCACAGTGGCTCGAAGCCAAGCTCATCGTTGTGCTCAGCGCAGCACCAGGAGCCCGTAGCCACCACCAGCTCCTTCTCCCATGCACCGTAGCATCGAACCCAACCCCGTCCGAACTCCGGCCGCCGTTGTCGAGCTCGTCGGCGTCGTTTCCGGCGTCCCCGTGTCCAACCACTTGCACCACTGGATGCGGCAGCTCCCCAGCTACGCGTAGCACGTCTCCATCGGCGATTTGGTCACCGGGGGACCAAATCCGAAGCTCTCCGCCGTCTCGGCCTCGCCGGCGACTCAACGCCGGCGGGATTAGCCCCGCTGACCAGGGGTTTGACCCCAGTTTGACTCCATCTAAGACACTGATGTGTGGGGCCAGCTTCTAACTAATTTAGATTAGTTTAAATTAGAGCTAATCACTCTGTTAGAGGTTAATGACGCCATTAACTACCCCTCTCTCACTGACATGTGGGCCCAGAGCCTCACTAACCCAGTTTAGTGCTAACTAAACACTAACCAACTCTGTGAGTTAGCTGAGAGACTGACAGAAGGGGCCCACCAGTCAGGTTTGACCTGGGCTGGCGCCTTTGACCCGTTGACGTCACAGTGACGCAGTGCTGACGCATTAATTCAATTTCTGGATTTATTCTTTAATAGGAAATTCTAGAAAATAATCAAAACTTCTAAAAATCATAGAAAATCAACCATACCTCCAAATGCAAAGATTTATATATGAAAAATGATCAGAAAAATTCAATCTATCCATCTGTAATGGTTTCATGCATGACAAAAGAAGTTAACCTTGCTGTTTAAGTAGAATGAGGTAATGCACTAGTAAAGCCATGTTTAATAAGCTAATAATTGAATCTTTGACTCAAATGAGTTCATCCCTTTCTGTTTTAGCTTGCATTAGGCCAAGACACCTTCATCTTGCCATGTCATAGCATGCATCATATTGTTGCATATTTCCATGTGTTGATTATGTTTCGGTGTGTCTTTCGTGGTAGGTTTCGCCTCCGAGGATAACCCCGAGTATCCATCTGAAGGGCAGTACCCTACTACCACTACAACAGGAAAGCAACCCATTGATCATTCCGATACAAAACCATGTTCTCGCTACTGCTCTTGTTTACTGCATTAAGACAACGCGATTCAAACTGCTGTGTGTTACGGTAGTTGAACCCTTATCCTTTGCATGACCTATCATTGCCACAGTAACTAAATGGAACCCACTAGCATGTCTAGGAGTTGATTGAGCCATGTATGTGATTCCTACCTTGCTATGCCTGCTATGCTTAGAGTTGTGTCAGGTCTGGTTCATCTGGGTGACGGGCTAGAGTGATATGATATGTCAGTAATGTGAGGAATGTGTTAAACATGTTTTGGTAAAGGTATCGATGAGAGGCCATGTAGGAGTACATGGTGGGTTGTTTCATTGAGACCGTCCATAAGAACTGAGATCTGTATGCGTGATTTAAGATTTAGCTACTACCACACATTGGGCCCTGAAATATGACCCGCTCGACTTACTGACCCCTCTCGCCCTCTCTCCAGGAGTTGCAACTAGTTTCTGGTGTTTGTAGAATATGTGTTGGCGGCCGTGCGTAGCGCTGACCCTAGGGGTGGGCTATGATGCAGTAGATACACTGTGGCCGGGTATGCCGGGCGCCCGTTTGGCGTCTCGGGACCCTGTACACATTGTTTGGGGCCGTTGAGGACACCCCGGCCGGATTTCCTTGCGGATGGAACCTGAATAGGCCATAAACCTGGACTAGACACTTGTGAGGTTAGTCAGGTCGTGGTCTACACCCACGTCGGTTTCGCTTGAAGTCTGACGAGCACATGTCGTGTGCAGACGCTAAGTGGTGGAAACATGTGTGACGAAGTACACCCCTGCAGGGTATAAAACTATTCGAATAGCCGCGTCCGCGGTAAAGGACTACTTGGTTGACTATACAGTTCATAGACAAGTTAATGGATACTACTAAAAGACTCAAGATAAGTGTGAGTACCGAGGATGGCCCTCTCGTAGGATGACGAGGGAGGATCCTCGGTGGAGTATTGTGTTGGTGAGTAGTGGACTCGTGTGCAAAAACTATTTTATTGGTGGAGTTCCGTAGGATAGCTTAGCCAAGAGTCAAAGTTGGCTTGCTGCAATAACCCCACCACCTTCTTGAGAATAAGCATGTATAGTAGGTTCTGTTGTAAGACTTGCTGAGTACCCTTGTACTCATGTTTGCTTAATTACAGTTTCCAGACGACAACACCGCCCCCTCCGATGGGTTCTACGTAGACCTTGACGTCGACGAGTGACTAGCCACCCGGGTGGTGATCTTGGCCATGGAGGGCCCTATGTAGACAGACAGGCTTCGAGAAGCCTTCTATCTTTCTAGTGTCTGTACTCAGACTAGTTGCTTCCGCATGTGCTTGTATGATTGTATGACTTGAGTGTTGGGTCATGTGACCCCTATCTGTATGAACATGTTATGTATGGCTCTCTGGAGCCTTTAAATAAAGTACTTGAGTTGTAGAGTTTTGTTGTGATGCCATGTTGTATGTACTCATATCGGGCATGTTGTGTGTATGATTGAAATGCTTGGTATGAGTGCGATCCGACAATCTAGTTGTTTATCCTTGGCAGCCTTTCTTATGGGGAAATGTAGTCTAGTGTTCCTCGAGCCATAGTAGTCCGCTACAGCCCGGTTCACCGGAGTCCTGCTAGCCCAGCACTACTGTTCAGGACACTTGACTGGCCGGCATGTGTTTCACTTCGTTCCTATGTCTGTCCCTTCGGGGAAATGTCACGCGGTGACTTCCGGAGTCCTGCCTAGCCTGCTACAGCCCGGGTTCCCCGGAGTCCTGTTAGCCCAGTGCTACAGCCCGGAATCACTCGCTGATGACCGACATGCTTGATGTGATTCATGTATGCCTGTCTCCATAGGTCTGTGCCGCTTTGGGTTCACGACTAGCCGGGGTTCTCTGTCATATGGATGCTAGAGACACTATCATATACGTGAGCCAAAAGGCACAAACGGTCCCGGGCCATGGTAAGGCGACACCCATGGGATACCGTGCGTGAGGCCACAAAGTGATATGAGGTGCTACCGGCTAGATCGATGTGGCTTGGAATCGGGGTCCTGACAATGTAGCCAAGTAAATACCCTCATGGGAGTTGTTCAGGAGGAAGTTCCTATAGTAAAGGATTACCCGGATGTTTTCCCATAGGAGTTACCAGGCATGCCACCGGATTGAGATATCGAGTTTTTGATAGAGCTATTGCCAGGCACAGGGACAATATCCAAGAGACCCTATAGGATGCCCGCAAATGATCTGGAGGAGATTAAGAAGCAGATCAAGGAGTTATTGGAGAAAGGTTACATACGACGGAGTTCATCACCATGGGGTGCCCCAGTGCTTTTGGTTGAGAAGAAGGATAAATCCCTAAGAACGGTTGTTGATTATCGGGCATTGAATGAAGTGACAATCAAGAACAAGTACCCATTGCCGATGATCAATGATCTGTTTGACCAGCTGCAAGGAGCTAAGGTGTTTTTGAAGATCAATCTACGATCAGGATACCATCCGTTGAAGATACGAGAGAAGGATATACCAAAGACAACCTTCACCACACGGTACGGGTTATACGAATATACGGTCATGTCGTTTGGACTGACTAACGCCCCTGCCTATTTCTCGAGCATGATGAACAAGGTGTTCATGGAATATTTGGATAAGTTTGTTGTGGTGTTCATTGATGATATAATGGTTTATTCGAAGAATGAAGAGGAACACAAGGAGCATTTGCGTTTAGTTCTCGTGAAACTCAGGGAATATCAGTTATATGCCAAGTTTAGCAAATGCGAGTTGTGGTTGAAGGAAGTCGGATTCCTTGGACATGTTATATCAGGAGAAGGTATAGCAGTAGATCCCACCAAGGTTCAGTCAGTCACTGAATGGTTGGCACGCACTTCAGTTAGCGAGATCCGCAGTTTTCTTGGACTCGTAGGATACTACCAGAGATTCATTGAGAATTTTTCAAAGACTGCAAATCCCATGACAGAATTATTGAAGAAGGATACCAAGTTTAAATGGACGGAAGATTGCGAGGAAAGTTTCCAGGAGCTGAAGAAACGTTTGACTACAGCCCTAGTGCTGACACTGCCGGATATATGTAAGGATTTTCAAGTATATTGCGACGCCTCTCGCTTAGGACATGGAAGTGTTCTTATGCAGGACGGAAGAGTTGTTTCGTATGCCTCACGACAACTAAAACCACATGAGTTAAATTAAGCCACGCATGATTTGGAGCTAGCAGCCGTAGTGCATGCGTTGAAGACTTGGAGACATTACCTTCTTAGAAACCATTGCGATGTGTACACGGATCATAAGAGTTTAAAGTACATTTTCACCCAGAAGGAGCTGAACCTTAGGCAGAGAAGATGGTTGGAGATTATAAAGGATTATGACATGAAGCTTCATTATCATCCAGGAAAGGCCAATGTCGTAGCAGACGCTTTGAGCCAGAAGAGCTATGCTAATACCCTAATAAGCGCGGGATTGACGAATGAGTTAGTAGAGGATCTCCGGGAACTTCGATTGGAGATTGTTCCTAGAGGTTTTATTGCAACAATGGAGGTGCAGTCTTCATTGTTGGGAAAGATTCGAGAAGCTCAGAAGGATGACAAAGAGATTGTGGAGATAAAAGAGAAAATGAGCGAAGGAAAGGCCAAAGGTTTTCGTGAGGATGAGCATGACACCTTATGGTTCGAGGACCGTGTTTATGTTCCCAATAATGCAGAGATTAGGAAGTTAATACTTCAGGAGGATCATGTCTCACCATAATCGATACACCCCGGAAACACCAAGATGTATTTGGATTTAAAAGGAACGTTTCTGGTGGACAGGGATGAAGAAGGATATCGCCGAGTATGTGGCCGTATGTGATGTATGTCAGAGAGTGAAGGCAGAGCATCAAAAGCCAGCAGGATTATTACAGCCTATGCCAATACCCGAATGGAAGTGGGATAAACTTAGCATGGATTTTATCACCGGATTGCCCAGGTCCAAATCAGGATATGATTCTATATGGGTAGTAGTTGACCGTTTGACCAAAGTGGCAAACTTTATCCTAGTGAAAACAACTTTGGGAACATCGTATGTATGCATGGAGTTCCGAGGACCATCGTATCGGATAGAGGAACACAGTTTACATCAAAGTTTTGGCATCAGCTGCACCAGACTTTGGGAACGAGATTGGAGTTCAGTACAACATTTCACCCGCAGACGGATGGACAGACCGAGGGAGTCAATCAGATTCTAGAGGACATGTTGAGAGCCTGTGCGCTAGATTATGGATCTAGTTGGGATGACAATCTGCCTTACGCAGAGTTCTCATACAACAATAGTTACCAAGACATTTTGAAGATGGCACCATTCGAAGTCCTGTATGGACGAAGGTGCAGGACACCATTGATGTGGGATGAAGTCGGAGACCGACAGTTGTTTGGACCAGACTTGATCACAGAGTCTGAGGAGAAGGTTAAACTGATCCGGGATAGACTGAAGATAGCTCAGTCCAGACCGAAGAGTTATGCAGACTCGAAACGCAAGGAGGTAACCTATGAAATTGGAGATCGAGCATATCTGCGAGTATTGCCTCTGCGAGGAGTGAAACGTTTTGGAGTTAAGGGAAAGTTAGCCCCGAGATTTGTAGGACCGTATCGTGTTTTGGAACGGATGGGAGAAGTTGCCTACAAGTTGGAGTTACCTGAGGGACTGTCAGGAGTTCACGATGTGTTCCACGTTTCCCAAGTGGAGAAGTGCCATGCTGAGATGGCCAACATAGCACTAAGAGATACCGTACCCTTGGAGGCGATTCAGTTGGATAATGACCTGACTTATGAGGAGAAGCTAGTCAAGATGTTGGAGTTTGCTAGTCGAGTCACCCGCAGCAAGGTCATCAAATTTTGCAAATTTCTATGGAGCCACCATACCGAGAACGAAGCCACATGGGAACGAGAGGATGATCTTCGCAAAGACCACCCACAACTATTTTCTAGCCAACCCAAATCTCGAGGGCGAGATTCATCTTAAGGGGGGTAGGTTTGTAACATCCCAAATTTTCAATTTGGAATGTTATACATAGATCATTCTTGCATATTATATTTTATTGCATTTCGTCTCGCGATCCTCGAAATCCTAAGCAACTCAAGGACCCTCGGAGAGAGTTGGGGATTTCCCTGGTTTTCAAATTTGATTTTATCAAATTTTGAAACGAGGATTTTGGTTTTAATTATTTTTCTCATCAAAATATTTCATATTAAATATATGAGAGGAGATAATATGACTTCTCCAGAATAAATGAAATATTGGAGGAAAAATATTAAAATCAACATTTGCTTTTATTTGGATTTTATTGCAATTTTGTTTGCATTAGAAAAAATGGCACGTTTTCAAAATTGCATTTTAGGGCCAAGAAAATGTTCATCTCGTTGTAAATATTTTATTTAGACGGAGAAAATTTGTTTTGGCTTTTTTAGAATTTTATTTTATTTTCTAGGAGTTTTTTAGTTTTGGTAGAATTTAAAAAAAACGCGCCAAGGGCTAACTGGGCCGAAGCCCAGCCGCCAAGCACACCTCCCCGCGCCGCCGTCTCCTTGCGGGAGACCGCCGCCGCCGTGCCACCGAACCGGAGTCTGGCTCCGACTCCGCTTCCCCCGCGCCATGCCCCCCGCCCAAGGCACCACCCCCTCTCCTTAAAAGTCGTGCCCCGCCACCCTTAGAGCTGCCCAACCCGCCGACCCCGCCGCCGCGAGTCGCCGCGCCGCCCCGCCGCCATTTGCCCGCTGTCGCGCCGCCCTCGCCGCGAGCCCCCCTCCCCCCCCATTGTCCGCGCCGCTGCCGCCCCGCGTTGCGCCGCCCTCGCCGGAGCCGCCGCCGTGCCGGACCTCGCCGGAGGTATAGCGCCGTTCGGTGTTTTTTAGAAAACCTAAGTCGTTTTTTTGGTTTGCTGTTTTTTTTCGGTTTTTCTGTTTAGGGGACATTTGTTCGGACGTTTGTTTTAATGAACGGTTTTCACTCGTTAGTTACAGATAACAAACTCTCGTTCATTATCCTGTTCATCCGTTTTCTTTTATCGGATTAATCCGCGATTATTTCTGATCGCGACTTCTGATCTGATTTTGGTTCTAGTTTATCTTTTCACTCGTTAGTCGGAATCAGGCGATTCAAGCACCTAGATCTTCATCTCGAGACCCTCTTTTCGTTTAACCAACGTTCACAAGTTTTTGCTACTGTAAAATTTGACCTAGGTCCAGATTAGTAAATGGATCTTGTTTCTTTCGCCGTTTGAGTGTCGTTGCTCCGTTCGATTTAATTCTTTTTGCAAACCGGAATTCTTAAGTTGAACTTTCTGGTTAGATCTTCTTATTTGAGATTTACCCGTGTTTCTTAGCTTGATTTCTTATGTATGCTATTGTTTGTTTGCGATAGAATTTCTAGAGTGTGAAGCATGTTATTTGGAGTCTCTAGGTTACGCGGATCATCAGCAAGGCAAGTAACACTTTGATCATACCCCTTTATCACCCAGTTTTTATGCATTAGTTCCAGTCCTCAAATATTGCATGGTTAGGATGTCATTAACATGTGGGTTGGGAAGTAGTTGATGAGGTAGAACCTATTACCCTGTTACTTTCAAACCTTTGGGAGTTACTTCTACGCGTTGCTTATATTGCTATGCAATGCTCGTAGACGTGGTTTGGGTGAGTGAAATCCATGGAAGATGTGAGATTGATAAGTAATGGTTCAAGTTAAGGTGGCAACTTAAATACACATCTGGGTGGACTGAGGCACCTGGAGTACCCAGTGTTGCCTGTATTTTCTGGAAATCCCGGAGTACCCGTGTGATCTTCCTATGGACCGCCACCTAGGCTCAAAGGGAACTGAGATGATTAATACTAGAAACTTCTATGTGCAGCCACAAGCTATTATGGGCTCTAGCATAGTTGAGTAAGTTATGTGAAGCTCTTGAAGAGGTGGATCAGCAGGTAGTGGGATTGTAGGTTTGGTATGGTCTGCCCGGAGTAGAGAGTTAATGTTTCTGAAAGACTGTGTCTCGGTCATCCGTTTCTCAAACACCCTGTAGTGCGAGAAATCCAACGGAGGAGATTGAGTCTTGTGGGGAAAAGTGTGCAAACCTCTGCAGAGTGTATAAACTAATCATGGTTAGCCGTGTCCCCAGTTATGGACAAATCTTGAGTATCTAGTACTTGGAGTATCTTAAGTATCTCATCACTTTTAACTTAATATTGTTTGGTTGTTAATTACTTTAATTGGCATGGAGTTGGAGGAACCTTCTCAATGATGTCTCAACTACCATGAAAGTTAAAATAAAATCTATTCCTTTGTTGTAGGGAAAAATTGGATTTTCGCAAAACTATAACCATAGAGCTTTCCACCAGCCAAATATGCATATAGTGATAGTATCATTCTGTTCTTGCTCTACTGTGTTATTTTGCCAGCATATTCCATGTGCTGACCCGTTTTCGGGCTGCAACGTATTATGTTGCAGACTTTTCAGACGAGGAGTAAGGTTCTTTAGGTCGTTGCCGTGCAGCTCAGCTATGACGTTGGAGTTGATGGACTCACTTTATCTTCCAAGCCTTCCGTTGTTATCGTATGAGATGGCCTTAAGCCATATTTATTCTAATAAGTTCTCTTTGGAGATATTTGATGTAATAAGTGCGTGATTGCTACTCTGTTATAAATCCTCGAGTACAGTGTGTATCAGCATTACCTATCCAGAGATGACACTGAAGCACAGAGACTTGAACGTTTGAGGTCGGGTCGCTACAAGACCGGAGCATGGAACACCATGGCCGCTCAAGAACATGGAAGCTCACCGCCGTTATGCCACCTCCTCTGCTCGGGTTGAGCACGCACCGGCGTCCTGCCGTTCTCCTTCGATGCCGGAGCTCCCTGCAGCCTTGCGCATCAGAGGCCCCGAGCTCCTCTGCTGGCGCACAAGCTCCGCGGCCCGACGACCACTTTGTCAGCCTCGTCGCCGGCAGACCGAACTAGCAGGGAGCCGCCGCCGCCATGGTCTTCCCTGTTGGCATCGCCCATCTCTGGTAAGATCCATTGCCCTGGCCTCGGATCCGGCCGGTTCCTGTGCGCCCTCGCCGAGTCCCTCATCGCGCCACCCGTCGCCAAGTCCGCTATCGTTGTGTCCTTTGCCTCCTGCTCGTCCGCGTCACCCGCGCCACCCTACTCGCTCGCCACATCTCGCCGCTGCTCCACACTGGGATCAGCTTCCTCTTCGTCTTCGTCGATGACTAGAACGCCAAGTCCCTGTCGTTGCTCTACTTCCTAACGAGAACAGGATGAGGTGCCCCGCTTGCCCACTCGCCCGTTCCTTCCCCGTCAGTGCTCGGATTGACTTGTCGTCGCTGGGCTGCAGCGGCTCAAGGCCCAGTCAAAGCCAGCCAGCCTTGACCTCCCTCCTCGCAAACTTGGGCTTGGCCCATGGGTGAGCAACCCCCCTTTATGCCTATTTGATTCCGTGAGCGCAGCTTAGTATTTGGCACCTAGGAGATTCAACCAGTATAGTTTTTTCCTGTTCTGCGAATTTTTCTATTTATCCAGAGTATTGCAGTTTTACAGGAAAGCCCTTGCACTTCATGCATATCCTAACTCACCAACCGTGCATCACATGTAAAAACTTTATATATGAAAAATGCTTAGAATTTCATCCAGTTTCATAATATCCAACTTTCATCTATGTTTAAAATGTTTAAATTGATGTTTGTTTAAAATTTCTCAAATAACTTGTTAAAATGCTTTATTTCATAACTATTTAACCGTAGGTCGGATTTAAATAAAATTTATACGTAAATGGGGTAGAAAAAATGCATAGATTAACATTGTGCACTATATTTTCCTCTTTAACAACTCGAAATATGGTTAGGGCAGAACAGTACCAAATTCATAATATGCTCATGAGGATTTTCCGAAATTGTTGTTTGTTGTTCCGGCCTCATTTAAACTTGCCTAGATAGGTAGTTTTATTATGCTTCACCTCTTGCCATGTTTAATAACAATTAATATTGTTCGGTACATAAACGAGAGTGAACTAAATAAATGAATTTGGTGTTTTCTTGAATATGCAACTCCGTTGCATATTGAGCTCCACTTAATTTGTAGTATTGTTTGTTGCACTTTGCCATGCCATGCCTCTTTAAACCGGACATGCATCATACTTGGTTGAGCATCATGCCATGCTTATGTTGTGGTTGTTTACTATGTTGCTTGCTTATTTCCGGATTGCTTCTCTTGTTAGCTTCGGTTTAATTCCGGAGTTGTGAGGATTCGTTCGACTACGTCTGTTTGTCTCCTTCATGGACTCGTTCTTCTTTCTTGCGGGATCTCAGGCAAGATGACCATAGCCTCGAAATCACTTATATCTTTGCTTGCTAGCTGTTCACTCTATCGCTATGTCGCGCTACCTACCACTTGTGTCGGAGTAATGGGCCACGGGTAGGCTAACCCAGGCCCAGAACCTTTCAAGACATTGACGCAGATTGCGTCCCTCGAGGCCCCAGGACGAAGAGCCGCCTTCTGAGAGTCGGCGGCGAGGCGGCAGGCTGCCCACTCGCGGCCGAGTCCCTGGGATGACTTCAGGATGAGCCGACTCCTGACTGGCGACTTTCGGAGAAGCCGTCCTTGGGGAGTCGGCCCGTGACGCCAACAACCCCCATGCCCTCATAAAGAGGGACGCGATGGGGAGTGGCCACAGTGAGGTCCACTCCCACCCCTTTTTCCAAGGGCAGGCGTGGCTACAGTACGCCGTGCCCACGGGGATTTCCGCACGGCGCGACACTATTGCCATGCCGGCCGTGACATCAGCCCCGGGGGGCGGAGCCCTGTGCCCACGACGTCCTGCTGGTACGACCCAAGGACGATGGGTCCCACCAGTCGGCGGGCGTACGAAAGACGGTGAAAGCACCACCAGTCGGCCCGGATGGGAATCGGCCACGAGAAGTCGGCCGGCCCCTCCCACGAGGCCCACGCGCCATTAATCAGACACAACAAGTAGTGGCCACAGTGATCGCCCGCCAGACGGAGGGGCTGTCGCCACGACCTCATGACCGAGCCTACAGTAATCTGCAGCTGGCAAGGACCCGCCCGTGGTGGACGCGGCCTGTCGGCTCCACACCAAGCCAGTTGGCGGGGCCCACCAGTCGGCGGGCCCCAGGAGTTGGCGGATAAGATGGCGGCCAGAGAGACTGACGGCTGGGCCCGCGCCCAGCTGGATTACCATTGTACCCCTGGGGGGTAGGCCTAAATAAACCCCCAGGGTATCCATGCAAAGGGTTGGAATCCATTAGCATTAGACCAGATCATATAGGAAGGAGAGAGCTAGCCTTACCTTCTCCTACCTCCAGGAAACAGCTCAAGGAGCAACCGTGTAAACACTTTGCCATAGTGATCATGCGGAGACCCCATAGAGCAGCAGTAGGGTTATTATCTCCCCGGAGAGCCCTGAAGCTGGGTAAGATTCGCCGGCGTGCATTTCTTCGCCTCATCCCGTTTCCAGGCACCGGCGACGTTCTACTCACCCCCACCATGATAAGCCATCCTTTGGCATATGTCGCACCCAACCCCCGACATTTGGCGCCCACCGTGGGGCCTGGTGCACCGTCGTTCGGAGACCTGCTCTGGATGGGAACCCTTTTCCTCCCTGGAGAGCGCAGCCAGCCAGGCACGCTAGACGGAGTTTGCGTTGACGCGCTGCACGGCATTGAGATCGCCTGCGCAGGCACGGGCAGCCCCGAGAGCCTCCTCGACCAACTCCACGTCGCCGGCGAGCCTGTCGTGGACTTGGAGTCTGTAGGTTCCACCGACCCGATGCTGGTCGACTCCGACACCGCGTCGCTCGACGCGTTCCCCACCAACGTGGTGGTCTACGATGAACATCTCCCTCGCATGGAGAGCGATGGAAGCACCGTCACCGAGGTGCTCGTCATCAGTCATGACGAGCCTCCCGGCGGAGGAGTGCATGACCCACTTGGCGCGGCACTACAAGACCTGATTGCGCCTATTCCGGAAGATGCTGACGCGAAGACGTTGGAGGCGCGCTACCTTCAGCTCGTTGAAGGCGCGAAGAAGCTGGCTAGCATGAGACGTTGTCAGAAGCCTACCAGTGTGATATAGATCGCGCTGTCAGTGGCTCGCCAGCCCTAGCTGGGCCCAACCGCCTTGGTGCGGTCCAGCAGCGCGGCGTGGCCATCGCCAACCTGTTCGGGGCAAGTCGCCCTGTGTACGCCACACCTGCGGAGGACATTCGAGCCGCCCAAGCGGCGGCGGATGAGCTGGACAACTTCGAGGGCGAAGAGCGCCGCCTGATGATGGAGCGAGTCTAGCGGCTCCTCGACGCGGCTGCCGTGCAGAACGAGGCCGGCTGCCGCACGGAGGCGCCGCAGCGACAAAACGACGACCTTCGACGAGATCAAGGCGCGACGTCTCGGACGCCGACTGGTGGCGCCCGCGGAAGGAAAGACAAGGATCCGACTGTCAGCCACAGTCGGACTCACATTACCATAGAGCGCGACCAAGACGGCCGCCCGAGAGCAGTAGAACGACGGGACGACTGTCCGCCTCCTCCTCCTCGCAAGGAAAGGCGAGTCTCCCCCCCGCCTGTTGATCATCCGACTCTCGGCAACCGCCTCGGCCGCCGAGAGGGAGTCGGGGAAAACGACGCCCGCCACCGGATCAATCGACTTCACCAATCCCTAGCACTAGAAGAAGAAGACGAATTGGGTCCGCCTTGTTTCGGGCCCTGCATTCGAGACGAGCCCTTTCCCAAAGGGTTCACACTCCCAAGAGACACGCCCAAGTACACCGGCTCCGTGAAGCCGGAGGACTGGCTGGTTGACTACTCCACGGCTGTCAACATAGCGAACGGCAACAAGCGCGTCGCCGTAAAATACGTTCTGCTCATGCTCCAGGGCATGGCCTGGACATGGCTGAACAGCCTGAAGCCCTGTAGCATCAACAATTGTGTCGACTGCACCGAAGCATTCGTCCGCAACTTCACCAGCACGTACAAGCGTCCTCCCAAGCCTCGTCAGCTTTCCTTGTGCATGCAAGGCCCCAACGAGTCGACCCACGACTACCTCACGCGTTGGGCCGAGCTTCGAAACTCCTGCGAGGGCGTGCACGAGGTGCAAGCTATCGAGTACTTCACCGCTGGGTGCAGAGAAGGCACCCTCCTCAAGCACAAGCTCCTCTGCGACGAGCCAGAAACCCCCGACAAGCTGCTGATCATAGCAGACAAGTATGCCACGGCCGACTCCTCCATGAAGGTGGAGATTCAAGTTAGCGTAACTGGCAAAGTGGCCCCTCAGGCTCCAAGAACTTCGGTAGGAGACGCCAGTCGGCGGCAACAGCAGAGCGACCACAAGCGCAAGGCCCCGCAGCCGGCTTGCAGCAGCCGGCAGGTCGTGACAGTTGAAGGCCAGCAGCCGGATGGGCAGCCTCCACCCAAGTGACAGAAAGGTGGCAAGCCCAACTGGTTGCCGACTTTATCATATGAGCAGACTTTGGATGGTCCTTGCAAGTTCCATAGCGGCGCGAAGCCGTCGAATCACACCACCTGAAAGTGCCACTGGCTCACCAGGATCGTCAAAGGAGATGGCCTCCTACCTCCTCCGCCTGCTGGGCGGCCGCCTCCGCCCCAGCAGCCGGTTGTCAGACCAGTCGGCGTAGTACAAGACGAGTACCCCAAAAAGCACGAAGCCTACGTGATATTTACCAGCATGGCTGATGATCGATGCAGCAGGCGGCTGCAGCGACAGGAGGTGAATGCAGTAGCATCAGAGACGCCAGAGTTCATGCACTGGTCCGAGAAGCCTATCAGCTGGAGCAGGGATGATCACCCAGAGGTGATGCCGAGTCTGGGCTCTTATGCCTTGGTCTTGGATGCCACCTTTGCCATTAATAGACGAGCTGCTCGTTTCCCGTGAATTCTGATAGACGGAGGCAGCAGCATCAACATCCTGTACAAGGAATCCATGGAGAAATTAGGAATCAAGCAAAGACAACTTCAGAACAGCCGGACTGTGTTCCACGGCATTGTTCCTGGGCTTTCCTGCTCACCAATCGGCAAGATCCTGATGGACGTCCTCTTTGGAGACAAAGAGCACTTCCGCCGAGAGTCAGTTTGGTTTGAGGTGGTGGACCTCGAGAGCCCTGCACTACTTTGCTGACCTGCCCTGGCCAAGTTCATGGTGGTCCCCCACTACGCCTACCTCAAAATGAAGATGCCTAGTTCCAGGGGGATTCTGACCGTAGCTGGCGACTACCTGAAGTCGTCTACCTATGCGGCTGAGAGTAGTCGGCTGGCCGAGTCCCTGGTGATCGCAGCCGAGAAGCGGCTCCTTGACCGGGTTGTGGCGATGGCCGGCAAGCAGCTAGAGGTGTCGCCTAACCCAAAGGAGTCGGAGGTTGAGGGTTCGTTCAAGCTGGCCAAGGAGACAAAGAAGGTACCCTTGGACCCGGAGCACCCAGAGAGGTACGTTGTCGTAGGCGCAAACCTCGACAGCAAATAGGAAGGCGAGCTCATCGATTTCCCCCGTGAGAATCGGGACATCTTCGCATGGTCCCCCAAAGACATGCCAGGTGTACCGACGGAATTCGCTGAGCACAAGTTACATGTTCGATCTGATGCAAAGCCGGTCAGGCAGCCCTTGCGCCGCCTCTCAGAAGAAAAGAGAAGAGTTGTCGGAGAAGAGATAGCCCGACTCCTAGCAGCCGGCTTCATTACGGAAGTATTCTTTCCAGAGTGACTAGCCAACCCAGTCCTGGTACTGAAGAAGAACAAGCAATGGCGAATGTGTATTGACTACAAGAGCCTCAACAAGGCCTGCCCAAGGACCCGTTTGCTCTACCAAGAATTGATCAGCTGATAGACTCCACTGCCGGATGGGAGCTGTTGAGCTTTTTGCATGCATATTCAGGATATCACCAGATTAAGCTGAACCCGGCTGACAGACTGAAGACCGCCTTCATCATGCCGTTTGGAGCCTTCTGCTACCTCACCATGACGTTCGGCTCGAGGAATGCCGGCGCCACCTTTCAGCGTTGCATGCAGAAGTGCCTCCTCAAGCAACTTGGGAGAAAGGCCCACGACTACATGGACGATGTGGTGGTGAAGACGGAAAAGCGTCGAACACTGCTGGAAGACCTCAAGGAGACCTTTGAGAACCCACACCGATTCCAGATCAAGTTCAACCCCGAGAAGTGCGTCTTCGGAGTACCAGCCGGCCAACTCTTTTGCTTCCTAGTCTCTGAACGCGGCATAGAATGCAACCCTGTAAAGATCAAGGCCATTGAGAGGATGGAGGTACCCAGCCGACTGCTGGACGTGCAAAAGTTCACCGGCTGCTTGGCATCCATCAGCCGATTCATCAGTCGGCTGGGCAAGAAAGCTCTCCCCTTATACCAGCTCATGAAGAAGACCACTTTTTTCGAGTGGAACCACAAGGCGGATGAAGCTTTTCTCCAGTTGAAAAGATGCTGACTACTCCACCCGTTCTGGCGGTTTCGACTCCTAAGGAACCTATGCTCCTGTACATCGCCGCCACCAGCCGGGTAGTCAGCACGGTCATTGTAGTGGAACGCAAGGAGGAAGGAAAGGCACTACCTGTCCAGAGATTGGTATATTACCTGAGCGAAGTACTGTCAGCCTCCAAGCAGAACTACCCCCACTACCAGAAGATGTGCTATGGCGTGCACTTTGCCGCCAAGAAATTGAAGCCTTACTTTCAAGAGCATCCAATCACTGTGGTCTGCACGGCCCCACTTGCCGAGATCATCGGAAGCCGAGATGCTTCTGGCCGAGTGGCCAAGTGGGCCATAGAGCTGGCTCCCTACACCATCCACTACCAGCCCTGCACCGCCATCAAGTCACAAGCACTGGCCGACTTTCTCGTCGACTGGGCCGAGACCCAGTACCTACCTCTAGCGCCCGACTCCACCCATTGACGGATGCATTTCGACGCTCCAAAATGCGCACCGGCTTGGGAGCCGGCGTTTTCCTCACTTCTCCTAAAGGCGACAAGCTCGAATACGCATAGAAAATCCATTTTGCCGCCTCCAACAACGTCGCCGAGTATGAGGCGCTCATTCACGGGCTCCGGCTTGCCAAAGAACTCGGCATTCACCGGATCCTGTGTTATGGCGACTCGGACTTAGTGGTCCAGCAGTCGTCCGGCGACTAGGACGCTAAAGATGCAAACATGGCGAGTTACCATTTCCTCGTGCAGCAACTCGGTGGGTATTTCGAGGGGTGCGAGTTCCTCCATGTGCCAAGAAACGACAACGACCAAGCAAACGCCTTGGCACGAATCGGCTCTACCCGCCAAGCAATACCATCCGGCGTCGCCCTTCAATGCCTCCTCAAGCCGTCTCTCAAGCCTTCACCAAAATCAGACTCCATCTTCATGCAGGCTCCTCCCGAAGAAGTCAGATCCGACTCCAGAGCCCCGGCACACGGTACGGGGATTTTGGCAGATGGATCCAAAGCCGCCACAGTCGAGGCCGGCCCAGGGACTGCAGAACCCGGCCCGGGGACTGCAGTGGCCGGCTCGAAGACTCCAGAACTCGGCCCAAGAGCCGCGCCAGTCGGCCCGGGGACTTCGTTAATCCAGCAAGCGGTTGTTGACTCCAACCCGCCGCCTCCCAGCCGAGCCGCCCTCGTCCAAGTCGCAGTTCTCGCAGTCGAAGAAATAGCAGCACCCTCATGGGCCCAACCCATCCTCAAATTTCTGGTGAGCAAAGAGCTGCCGACTGATGAGACCTTAGCTCGGCAAGTACAACGCCGAGCGGCAGCCTACACCATACTCAACAGAGAGCTGGTCAGGCGCAGCATCACTGGTGTCTACCAGCGCTACGTAGAGCCAGAGCAAGGCCAAGCAATTCTCAAAGACATCAACTGAACGGTGCCAGAAGTTCCGCTCCAAGCCGCATCAGCCGGCTTCTGCACTCAAGACCATCCCCATTGCCTGGCCTTTCGCAGTTTGGGGTCTAGACATGGTGGGACCATTCAAGACGGCACGAGGCGGCTTAACTCACTTACTTGTCGCGGTGGACAAGTTCACCAAGTGGATAGAAGCGAAGCCAATCAACTGAACGGTCTGACTGTCGTGACTTTCATCTCCGACATCACAATTCGGTACGGCATACCACACAACATCATCACCGACAACGGCACGAATTTTGCCAAAGGGGCCCGTTTCTATGCGACACTGGGCATCTGACTGGACCTAGCATCCGTCGCCCATCCACAGTCAAACAGCCAGGTGGAGCGAGCAAACGGCCTCATCCTGTCCGGCATCAAGCCCCGACTGATCGAACCTCTGGAGCGCTCGGCTGGCTGCTGGCTCGATGAGTTGCCAGCCGTCCTCTGGAGTCTGCGCACGACTCCAAACAAGTCAACCGGCTTCACACCTTTCTTCCTCATCTACGGTGCTGAAGTTGTCATCCCAACGGACATAGAGTTCGATTACCCGCGAGTCACCATGTACAACGAGGAAGAAGCAGAAGAAGCACGACAAGAAGGCGTCGACCTGCTGGAAGAGGGCCGGCTGTTGGCACTTAGCCGGTCCAGCATCTACTAGCAGAGCCTGCGCAGATACTACAACAGGAAAGTCAGGCCGAGATATTTCCAGGAGGGCGACCTCGTGCTCTGATTAATCCAGTGGACAGCCGGCCAGCACAAGCTGTCGGCACCTTGGGAAGGCCCCTTCATCATCAGCAAAGTGCTGGGCAACGACTCCTACTACCTGATCGATGCTTAGAAGCCTCGAGCACGCAAGAGGGATGACTCCGGCAAAGAGACAGAGCGGCCATGGAATGTAAATCTCCTCTGAAAATTTTACAGTTAAACGCAGTATATATCACACTACCTTTTGTATTAAAAGTACTAAGACTTCGGGCCCCCCGAGAAGAGCTCAGGGACTGCCCTCTTTTATCTATATGATAAGAAATATGCCTTCGAGTATATTACTCTTGGTTATGCCGTTTGGCACTGGGTTTGACTAGTCGGCCCGGGGACTTGCCGACTTGCACTATGAAATGCTTCCTGCAGCCGGACAAGTAGTGTGTGGCGTCTAAACCGTCTCCTGCCAGAAGCCGCAGCTCGCAGAGCGACTATCTGGTGGGCAGGAGTAAGGAAGAATGGGTGTCCACATGAAAAATGGCTAAGGACTCAAAGCACAAACATAGCTTAAGGCCGGCTTCCAGCCTTTTTTCGCAAACCGACTGTTGAATAGTCGGCTTGCCGCCTTCAATCCGACTTGTTAAACAACCCTAAAAATGGCTAAGTACTTGCCTTCCCAAAGTGACCAAGAATTTGATCCATCAGCAGTCCGCGGAGTGGCTGTCTGACTGACAAAGACGGCAACTGAGGGAAGACGGCAAAGGAAAAAGCCAAAAGAACAATGAGCAAGAAGGATAGAAGTCGGATGAATATTTACATAACAAAGGCCCTTAGCCGAATCTTCGAGCAGAATTTGAAAATACACGCCCAGTGGGTGGAATTGTGCGAATTAACAAGTTCTTAAAAAACTGTTAGAACAGATAAAACAAGCACAAGGTGGCAGCCTAGGGGGCGGCAGACGGGTTTGGAGGATCGGAGGAGACGACGGTGTTGGATGTTGGGGCGGCCGGCTGGGCGGTCTCAGCTTGATCACCTCCGACAACAGTCGGCTCGGGCGGGCATGGCTCGTTGCTGGAGGCGCAGTCGAGTTGAGGCTGGCCACCCGCTCCGTCTTCCGGTGCCTCCTTCTCGCTCCCGTCCTCCGCCTCGTCTTCCTCCTCGACGCTGGAGTTGATCACCTCTGCCGAGTCCTCGCCGTAGTCGGGGTTCAGCCCAAACCACTCCGGTGGCACCTCCTCGCCGTCTTGAGCCTGCTCGGGGACAAAGATGCTGGTGTCGGTGTACTCGGTGATAGCCGCCGCACGCTTGACAAGGGCGTCTTTCGCGGCTGCCAGCTCCGGCTGGGCCTCTGACAGGAGTGTGGCCAGCCGGTCTATGTCCAGCCCCGAATACCACGCCTTGACGAATTCCAAGGCTCGGCGCGCTCTGGCCCGGGCCGAGGAACCCTTCCAAGCCTCAAGATGGCTAGCCGCGACCTCCATCCAGTCGGCAGTCCGACTGGGGGTGCGCGGAGCCTGCACGTCTGGCCACAGGGCGGCGATCGCTTGGGCGCCGACACTTTGAAGCCGGCACAGCATCTGGTGGGCCGACCGCAGGCGAGCCCCAATGCTCAGAATATGCTCGTCAAGAGTCCGAGGGGCATCAGGGGCATAAAAATAATAATACTTCAAGCATACTAACTAAGCAATTATGTCTTCTCAAAATAACATGGAAAAAGAATATTCATCCCTATGAAATCATATAGTTTGGTCATGCTCCATTTTCGTCACACAAGAATGCTCTCATCATTCACAACCCTGATGACAAGCCAAGCAATTGTTTCACACTTTAGTTATCTCAAACTTTTTTCAATTTTCACGCAATACATGAGCGTGAGCCATGTATATAGCACAATGGGTGGAATAGAATATGATGATGGGGGTTATGTGGAGAAGACAAAAAGGAGAAAGTCTCACATCGACGCGGCTAATCAATGGGCTAGGGAGATGCCCATAAATTGATGTCAATCCAAGGAGTAGGGATTTCCATGCAACGGATGCACTAGAGCTATAAAGGTATGAAAGCTCAACAAAAGAAACTAAGTGGGTGTGCATCCAACTTGCTTGTTCACAAAGACCTAGGGCATTTGAGGAAGCCCATTGTTGGAATATAGAAGCCAATTTCTATAATGAAAAATTCCCACTAGTATATGAAAGTGTCAAAATAAGAGACTCTCTATCATAAAGATCATGGTGCTACTTTGAAGCACGAGTATCGAAAAAAGGATAGAAGCATTGCCCCTTTTATTTATTTTTCTTTTTTGGGGGGCCTTCTTTTTTTTGGCCTTTTTTTATTTTGGACAATGCTCTATTAATGAAGATCATCACACTTCTATTTATTTGCAACTCAATGATTACAACTCGATACTAGAACAAAGTATGACTCTATATGAATGCCTCTGGTGGTGTACCGGGAAGGGCAATTAATCAAGAGTGACATGCATGAAAAATTATGAACGGTGGCTTTGCCACAAATACGATGTCAACTACATGATCATGCAAGGTAATATGACAATGATGATGTGTGTCATGATAAATGGAACGGTGGAAAGTTGCATGGCAATACATCTCGGAATGGCTATGGAAATGCCATAATAGGTAGGTATGGTGGCTGTTTTGAGGAAGATATTAGGAGGTTTATGTGTGACAGAGCGTATCATATCACGGGGTTTGGATGCACCGGCGAAGTTTGCACCAACTCTCAAGGTGAGAAAGGGCAATGCACGGTACCAAAGAGGCTAGCAATGATGGAAGGGTGAGAGTGCGTATAATCCATGGACTCAACATTAGTCATAATGAACTCACATAATTATTGCAAAATCCGACAAGACATCAAAAAACAAGCATTATGCGCATGCTCCTAGGGGGATAGATTGGTAGGAAAACACATTGCTCGTCCCCGACCGCCACTCATAAGGAAGACAATCAAATAACACCTCGTGTTTCAAACTTGTTACACAATGGTCACCATACGTGCGTGCTACGGGACATGGAAACTTCAACACAAGTATTTCTGAAATTCACAACTACTCAACTAGCACACTCTAATATTACCACCTTTATATCTCAAAACAATTATCAAGTATCAAACTTCTCCTAGTATTCAATGCACTTTTTATGATAGTTTTTATTATACCCATCTTGGATGCCTATCATGTTAGGACTAATTTAATAACCAAAGCAAATTACCATGCTGTTCTAAAGGACTCTCAAAATAATATAACTGAAGCATGAGAGATCAATAATTTATATAAAATAGAACCACCACCGTGATCTAAAAGATATAAGCGAAGCACTAGAGCAAAATTATCTAGCTCAAAAGATATAAGTGAAGCACATAGAGTATTCTAATAAATTCCGATTCATGTGTGTCTCTCCAAAAAGGTGTGTACAGAAAGGATGATTGTGCCAAACTGTAAAGCAAAGACTCAAATCATACAAGACGCTCCAAACAAAACACATATTATGTGCTGAATAAAAATATAGCCTCAAGTAAAGTTACCAATAGAAGAACACGAAAGAGGGGATGCCTTCCAGGGCATCCCCAAGCTTAGGCTTTTGGTTGTACTTGAAATTTACCATGGGGTGCCTTGGGAATCCCCAAGCTTAGGCTCTTGCCACTACTTGTTCCATAATCCATCAAATCTTTACCAAAAACATGAAAAGTTCACAACACAAAACTTAAACAGAATATCTCATGAGCTCCGTTAGTAAAAGAAAGCAAACCACCACTTAAGGTACTGTAATGAACTCATTATTTATGTATATTGGTTTTAAACCTACTGTATTGCAACTTATCTATGGTTCATACACTCAAATACTAGCCATAGATTCATCAAAATAAGCAAACAACACACGAAAAACAGAATCTGTCAAAAACAGAGTAGTCTTTAGTAATCTGTACGTTTCGAATACTTATGTAACCCCAAAAATTCTAAAATAAATTTTTGGACGTGAGTAATTTATCTATTAATCATATGAAAAAAGAATTAACTAAATAGTGATCTCCAGTAAAAAAATGGCAGCAAATCTCGTGAGCGCTAAAGTTTCTGTTTTTTACAGCAAGATCGCAAAGACCTTCCCCAAGTCTTCCCAAAGGTTCTACTTGGCACAAACACTAATTAAAAGCATACAACCACATCTAAACAGAGGCTAGATGAATTATTTATTGAATAACAGCAAGGAAAAGTATTGCGTTGTCTCCCAACAAGTGCTTTTCTTTAAAGCCTTTTAGCTAGGCAAAAGATTTCAACGATGCTCACATGAAAGATAAGAATTGAAGCACAAAGAGAGCATCATAAAACACGTGACAAACACATCTAAGTGTACCATACTTCCTATGCATAGGCATATTATAGGCAAACAAATTATCAAGGCAAGCAAAAACTATTTATATGCAAGGAAGTGGAAAGAAACAATAGCAATCTCAACATAATGAGAGGTAATTTAGTAACATGAAAATTTCTACAACCATATTTTCCTCTCTCATAATAATTACATGTAGGAGCATAAGCAAATTCAACAATATATCTATCACAAAACATATTCTTAAAACGATCCACATGTATGCAAAGTTAACACTCTTCCAAAATAGTGGGATTAACATTAACAAAAGTCATGACATTATTATCCACTTTTATCGAAAACTTCATAAGATTGAACATTCTCCAAGTATGTGGGATCTCAAGTTGACACTCTTCCAAACCCACTTTCAATATTATTACAAACATTATTGTCAATCTTATATTCATCATGGGGCTTAAATAAATTTTCAAGATCATAAGAAGAATCACCCCAATCATGATCATTGCAACAAATAGTAGTCATAGCAAAATTAGCATCCCTAAGCTTGAGGTTTTGCATATCATTAACACAATTGACATTAAGAGAATTTATGATAACATCATTGCAATCATGCTTTTCATCGAAGGAACTATCAAGTATGGGTGCAATAGCAACAATCTCATGTTTAACATAAGGAACTATAGCAAATTCATCTTCATAAATATTGGCATCATGGCCACAAGAATAGCAAGAATCATGTTCATCAAGGGATATTTCAATCAAATCATCGGAATCATAATTATCTATAGCTTCATGCATATCATTATTTTATTTCGAAGCAATGGTCATTTTTTCAATAAATTCTTTGACATAGACACTATGAGCATTGTTTTCATGGCAATATTTAAGTATGTCAAAATTTTCAGATTCGTAGAGAGTAATATCATACTTTTCAATCAAATAAGCAACTTCATAAGCACCCTTAAAAGCAACAAATTCTTCAATTTTTTTGATATCATAGTAACTATAAACACCCTTTGCATAAGGTAGGGGAGGTGTTTTTTAGGGTTCTTAGATCACAAATTTCACAAAGATCACATATTTAAGTAAGATCACAAATTTCACAAAGATTCCAAGCATAACATAGCAATATGTTTATTTGATCCCATAAGAGTCTCCCTTTTTCAGACAAATGGTGATGCACAAAATGAGCATGCTCATCTAAAGATTTCCCATCAACTAGGCTAGTTGGGGTTTCGGCACGAGCTCATAAGGATCGAAGATGATCCAAGTAGAACACTTTAAGTGGATCCATATCAATAGATTTTTAGCAAGCAGAGATGCAAGAAAATAGAAGGCACATGGTAACATGAGCAAACAGAAGGACGAACGGAAGAGGGCGAATAAAACGGCAAGGGTGAAGTGGGGGAGAGGAAAACGAGAGGCAAATGTCAAATAATGTAATGCGAGGGATAAGAGTTTGTGATGGGTACTTGGTATGTCTTGACTTGTGCGTAGATCTCCCCAGCAACGGCGCCAGAAATGGCTAGTTGCTGGGAGATCGAATCTTGACTTGACTTGGCATAGGCCTCAATGGAAACGGCGCTAGAAATCCTTCTTGCTACCTCTTGAGCACTATGTTGGTTTTCCCTTGAAGAGGAAAGGGTGATGCAGAAAAGTAGCATAAGTATTTCCCTCATATTTTGTGAACCAAGGTATCAATCCAGTAGGAGACTACACGCAAGTCCCTCATACCTACACAAACAAATAAAGGGGTTGCTAATCCCTTCACAGTCACATACGAGAGTGAGATCTGATAGACATAATAATCATAAGATAACTATTTTTGTTATTTTTATGCTATAGATTGAATGTAAAGATTGCAAAATAAACGGTGCCAGAAATAATTTGTTGACGCAAGATTAATATAATGGAGAATAGACCCGTGGGCCATAGGTTTCACTAGTGGCTTCTCTCAAGATAGCCTAAGTATTACCGTGGGTGAACAAATTACTGTCGAGCAATTGATAGAAAAGTGAATAATTATGAGAATATATAGGCATGATCATGTATGTAGGCATCACGTCCGTGATAAGTAGACTGACTCATGCCTTCATCTACTACTATTACTCCACACATCGACCGCTATCCGGCATGCATCTAGAGTATTAAGTTCATAAGAACAGAGTAAGACATTAGGTAAGATGACATGATGTAGAGGGATAAACTCAAGCAATATGATATAAACCCCATCTTTTTATCCTCTATGGAAACAATACAATACGTGTCGTTTCCCTTTATGTCACTGGGATAGAGCACCGCAAGATTGAACCCAAAGCGAAGCACTTCTCCCATTGCAAGAAAGATCAATCTAGTAGGCCAAACCAAACTGATAATTCAAAGAGACTTGCAAAGATAACCAATCATACAAAAAAGATTTCAAAGAAGAATCAAATATTATTCATAGATAGACTTGATCATAAACTCACAATTCATCGGATCTCGACAAACACACCGCAAAAAGTGTTACATCAAATAGATCTCCAAGAAGATCGGGGAGAACTTTGTATTGAGACCCAAAGAGAGAGAAGAAGCCATCTAGCTAATAGCTATGGACCCGAAGGTTTGAAGTAAAATACTCACACATCATCGAAGGGGCCATGGAGTTGATGTAGAGGCCCTCCGTGATCGATGCCCCCTCCGGCGGAGCTCCGGAAAAGGCCCCAAGATGGGATCTCTTGGGTACAGAAGGTTGCGGCGGTGGAAATAGAGTTTCGTGGTGCTCCTGGATGTTTTCGGGGTATATGAATATATATAGGAGGAAGAAGTAGGTCGGTGGAGGCACGAGGGGGGAGGGCGCTCCCTGGTGGGTAGGTGCGCCCCTGCCTCGTGGCCACCTCGTTGGTTGCTTGACGTCTACTCCAAGTCCCCTGATCTTGTTTGTTCCAAAAATAACTCTCCCGGAGGTTTCATTCCGTTTGGATTCCGTTTGATATTCCTTTTCTGCGAAACACTGAAATAGGCCAAAAAACAGCAATTTGCACTAGGCCTTGGGTTAGTAGGTTAGTCTCAAAAATAATATAAAAGTGTAAAATAAAGCCCATAAACATCCAAAATAGATAATATAATAGAATGAAACAATCAAAAATTATAGATACGTTGGAGACATATCAGGTTGATGCTTGTGCTAAATTTCTTGAGAGTCGCCATGTGGCTAGGGTTCATGCAGCTGGTGATGAAGATATGTACCTAGGGTAGGGTCATAGGCCTGACCTAGACACCCTCCCCTAGGACGTCACCCTCAAACCAAAAGCATTCGAAGAAGAGTCATCATCCACTCGACCATGAGGACTTTCACTCGAAAGACTTGAAGTCACTCGACCGCGGAGACTGTCACTCGACCACCAGAAGGTCTAAGGTCGCTCCGAACTACAACGTCGAGCATCACCTCATAGATGTAATGGTCATTATGTCTCTTTATTTGCTAGCGTTACTAGTAATGTCTCCCCTTTAATGTACCTTAAACCCTTTGTAACGTGGGCTGGCTGGGGTCCTGGCGCACTGTATATAAGCCACCCCCCTCCACAGGCACAAGGGTTCGCATCTTTTGTAAACCTACACACACATATAATCCAGATGACCGCCTCAGGACACCGAGACGTAGGGTTGTTACTTCTTTCGAGAAGGGCATGAACTCGTAAAACTCGTGTGTACAACTACTCCATAGCTGGGATCTTGCCTCCTCATACCTATCCCGCATTCTACTGTCAGTCTTAGATCCACAACAGTTGGCGCCCACCGTGGGTTAGATGTCTTAGCAGTTTATTAGAGAAGTTGCGATTCTTCCGATTCCCATCATTATGGTTTCCAGCGGAGGATTGGCTGATGGCCGCGGGATCCGTCTCAGCACGCTCGTCTTCATCGCCGATGACACATGGCTCCTCGAGGCTCCACTCGACGTCGAGGCGCTCCCCGTCCGCGGGGCGTCGCACTTCCGTGCATGCGTTCGCGGCGTCCTTCTTCGGCAACCGTCGACTCCATATCAGTCGGCTCCTACGGCAACCTCCGTCTCCGTTGTTCGCCGGCGCCAGCGATCCGGTCGGTCGCGGCTTCAGCGATGGTTGAGGCACGCTGTGGCCCGCCAATCGGCCACCACACAAATCGCGGCGATCGAGCCCGATGAAACCCTCTACGGCCTGTTCGATCTGTCGATTGGCTCCGTCGAGACTGCGTCCGAATGCGACAGCAGCGACCCCGCGGCGGAAGTCTTGATGGTCAGTGGTCCGTGCAGTCCTCCTGGCTTCACTCGTGAAGGCGGTGGCGATGGCGGCGGCAATCCATCGCGTGTTCACGGCGAGTACTGCCCCGAACCCCTCTCTTCGCAACAGAGGGAAGATCTTCACCACCGTAATATGGATGCACTTCACACTCCTATCGTTGGAGAAACCCCTGAGGCCTAGGCCTTGGAGGAGGCACGCCTGGCCAACTTGGCTGAGAGCACTCGACTGGAGAACCTCCAGCGCTCTCGACGAGAGTGCTCGGCAGCGGATTGCCGAGTCCAGTCGACGACAACTTTTTCTGCCTCCGACTCAGGTATACCGAACTCCGATCCAGAATCTCACAGCTGCAGCTTGAATAGCAGAGTCAATTCAACCTTCCCAATCAGAAGCTGGCCGAGGTTTGATGCAGATCCGGGCTTTACTCCGTGCAGTGGGGAGCAGAATACAGCAGTATCTCAGTCGCGGAATAGGATTCATAGCAGGTCTGTGGTGGCGGATACTGTCCAGTCTGCCCATAGCCCGAGATCGCCTCTGCAGCATGAGGGACGTGGGTACCAGCAAGATCAGTACAGGAACCATGAGCAGTATGATCATCGACTCGACCATGCTGACCTTCGTCGAGTGCCCACGCCTCCTCCGAGGAGTGGGTCATACGTGCCTCGACGACAAGATGACAGGCGCCCCCACAGCGACGAACGAAGAATTCCAGAGCCAGGTTTTAGTGCAAGGTCTGTCCTCGTTCAAGGTCTGGTTGATAGGAACAAAGCTCACAGAGAAGGCCACGATAGAGATCATCCGACTGGAAGCAAGGTGCATGTTTCAGGACCAGAGTGTTTCAGCAGAGCCATCAGAGCAGCAGTGATTCCTCCCAACTTCAGGTTGGCGACTGGAGTCAGCAAGTTCACAGGCGAATCCAAGCCAGACACTTGGCTTGAGGATTACCGAGTGGCTGTGAAGATTGGTGGTGGCAATGATGATGTGGCCATGAAGCACCTCCCCTTGATGTTGGAGGGCTCTGCCAGAGCGTGGTTGAATCAGTTGGCTCCTGGCAGCATATATAGTTGGGAGTAACTTGCTCGAGTGTTTGTTAGGACCTTTGAAGGCACTTGCACAAGGCTAGCAGGGTTGACAGAATTGCAGTGTTGTGTCCAGAAACCGAATGAAACTTTGAGGGATTATATCCTGAGATGGATCATGTTGCACCCTACAGTGGAGAATGTGTCAGATCACCAAGCAATTTGTGCCTTCAAGGAAGGCGTTAAGTATCGGGAGTTGAATCTGAAATTCGGTTGGACAGGAGATATGACTCTGACTCGGATGATGGAGATTGCCACCAAGTATGCCAATGGTGAAGAGGAAGACTGACTCTAGAGTGGCAAACACAAAACAGTCGCCAAAGAAACCGGAGGAGGGAATTCCAGTCGGAAACAGAAGCAAAAGGCCGAACCAGCTGCTCCTGATGAAGCGTTAGCTATTGCCCAAGGAAAGTTCAAAGGAAAGCCCAAAGGGCCCTGGACTCCCAAAAAAGTTAAGGATAAAGATGGGAATGATGTGTTGGATTTACCATGCCATATTCATACCAAAAAAGATGAAGAGGGGAACATCATTTACCCTAAACACACCACTCGACGGTGTCGTTTCCTGATCCAGCAGTTCCAAGAGAAACAACCCAAGGAAAAGGAAAAGGAGTTGGACGGAGGTGTGGAGAGGAAAGAAGATGATGATGGTTTTCCCAATGTCAATTCCACACTGATGATTTTTGCTGATGTTGAAAGCAAAAGTCGGTTGAAGGGTATTAATAGGGAAGTAAACAAGGTTGCTCCTGCAACACCCAGTTATCAGAAGTGGTCCCAGACTAGCATCACATTCGACTAGTCGGACCACCCAACGCATATAGCCACCCCTGGGAGGCAAGCACTGTTGGTCGACCCAGTAGTCGAAGGCACTCGACTGACTAAAGTGCTGATGGATGGTGGTAGTGGCCTGAATATCCTTTATGCTGAAACCTTGACGGGAATGGGCATTCCGATGTCCAAGCATAGTGAAAGCAACATGAGTTTCCATGGTGTTATACCCGGCAAGAAGGCTCAGTCACTCGGCCAGATCGCACTTGATGTGGTTTTCGGTGATTCCAAGAATTACCGCAAGGAAAAGTTGATGTTTGAGGTAGTGGATTTCAAGAGTGCTTACCATGCCATTCTGGGGAGACCCGCTTATGCACGTTTTATGGCTCGGCCATGTTACGTGTATCTCAAATTGAAGATGCCTGGCCCCAAAGGAGTAATCACTTTCACTGGCAATCGGCAGAAGGCAGAGGAGTGCTTCCAGAAGGGCTCAAAAATTGCCGATGCACAGATGGCAGTAATGGAACTGCAACAGTACCAGAAAAATGCAGATCTGAGTGATTTGCTGCGAGCCAAGAAGCCTTCCAAAGAGTCCACATTTCAGTCGTCAGGGGAAACGAAGTCGATTCATATCCACCCGATCGATCCCAATGCTGCTCCGACCCATACCTCGTCAACACTCGACAGCAAATAGGAAGAAGCGCTCATCCAGTTCCTCCATGAGAACTGGGACATCTTTGCGTGGAAACCTTCTGAAGTGTCGGTGTACCCAGGGGACTGGCTAAGCATCATTTGCTAGTCGACCCGAAAGTAAAACCAGTCAAGGAACATCTTCGAAGGTCCGCCGTCTAGAAGAGAAAAGCAATTGGCGAGGAAGTGGCTCGGCTCCTGGCAGCTGAGTCATCCAAGAGATTTACCACTCCGAGTGGCTCGCCAATGTTGTCATGGTCCCCAAGAAGGATGATTCACTTCGCATGTGCATTGACTTCCAGCATATCAATCGGGCCTGCCCGAAAGATCATTTTCCTCTTCCCCGCAGCGACCAAATTGTCGACTCAACTGCGGGGTGTGAGCGTTTGTCCTTCTAGGACGCCTATTCCGGGTACCATCGGATCCGACTGTATGGACCCTATTAGATAAAAACGGCTTTCATCACTCCATTCGGGTGTTTCTGTTATGTCACTATGTCATTCGGCCTGAAGAACGCCGGAGTCACATTCATGAGGATGATCCAGAAGTGTCTACTCACTCAAATCAGTCGGAATGTGGAAGCATACATGGATGACATTGTAGTCAAGTCACATAAAGGTTCCGACCTGCTGGCTGACCTTGCCGAAACCGTTGCCAACCTCAGAAGGTATGATATCAAGCTTAATCCATGAAAGTGCACATTTGGAGTTCCTGGTGGAAAGTTACTCAGTTTCCTCGTTTCTGACCGAGGGATCGACGCTAACCCAGAGAAAGTTGGTGCCATTCTTCGGATGAAACACCATGTGCGTGTGCATGATGTCCAAAAGCGTACTGGTTGTTTGGCCGCCTTGAGTCAATTCATTTCTCGTCTCGGTGAAAAGGCACTGCCTCTTTACCGACTGATGAAGAAGTCTGATAAGTTCGAGTGCACTCCCGAAGCTGATGCAGCATTTGTAGAGCTCAAAGCCCTGCTTTCCACCCAGCCGGTGCTTGCTACACCAATCAGCAAAGAGCCTTTACTGCTTTACATTGCAGCCACTGGACAAGTTGTCAGTACAGTACTCACGGTCGAGCGGGAAGAAGAAGGAAAAACTTATAAAGTTCAGCGCCCAGTGTATTATGTTTCTGAAGTTCTGACTCCATCAAAGCAAAGATATCCCCATTATCACAAGCTTGTTTATGGAGTTTACATGACCACAAAGAAGGTTGCACACTATTTATGTGATCATTCTGTTACAGTCATCAGCGACGCTCCATTGTCAGAGATTTTGAACAACAGAGATGCAATTGGTCGAGTGGCAAAGTGGGCGATTGAACTCCTTCCCCTGGATATCAAGTTTGAAGCAAAGAAGGCTATTAAGTCCCATGCAATAGCTGATTTCCTCGCCGAGTGGATCGAACAGCAACTTCCGGCCCAAATTCATTCGGATCATTGCACCATGTTCTTTGATGGATCCAAGATGCTGAATGGTTCTGGTGCTGGACTGGTGTTGGTCTCTCCCTGTGGCGACAAACTCAGTTATGTTCTCTAGATTCACTTTGACTCCTCCAACAATGAGGCCGAATACGAGGCACTTCTGTATGGGTTGCGTATGGCCATTTCACTCTGCGTCCGTCGCCTCTTGGTCTATGGCGACTCGCTTTTAGTGGTCAATCAGGTGATGAAGGAGTGGGACGTCAGAAGCCCAGCCATGATGGGTTATTGCAATGCAGTAAGAAAGTTAGAAAATAGGTTTGAGGGGTTAGAGCTCCATCACATCCCTCAACTAAAAAAATCAAGAAGCCGATGATCTAGAAAATATAGGCTCCAAGAGAGAAGCCATTCCCAGTAATGTGTTCCTGGAGCATATTCATGCACCTTCAGTTCAAGAAGATCCCTTCACTGAAGAGCCCCCACAGCCGAAGAGTGCCACTTATCCAACTGAAATCGAGATTCCGGCCGTGGTCGACTTGATCATGGAAGTTTTGGTCATCACCCCCGATTGGACAGTACCATATATCGCATACATTCTTAGAGGAGATCTCCCAGAAGATGAAGAAGAGGCTCGACAGATCATCCGTCGATCTAAGGCCTCCACTGTGATAAGAGGACAATTGTTTAGAGAAAGTGTGACTGGAGTTTGCCAGAAATGCATAACACCTGAAGAAGGTCGAGTGATCCTCAATGATATCCACTCGGGGACCTATGGTCACCATGCGTCCTCTCGGACCATTGTGGCCAAAGCATACCGAGCGGGATTTTACTGGCCTCGGGCAAATGAGATGGCACAAGAAATAGTCGACAAATGTGAAGGTTGTCAGTTTTACTCCAACATGTCTCACAAGCCTGTGTCAGCCCTGAAGAACATTCCACTCGTCTGGCATTTTGCTGTTTGGGGATTGGATATGGTTGGAACTTTGAAGACTGGCAGGAGTGGATTCACTCATGTGCTTGTAGCAGTCGACAAGTTCACCAAGTGGATTGAAGCCAAGCCTATCAAGAATCTTGATCTCAGTACTGCTGTCAGCTTCATCAGGGAGATAACATTCAGATATGGTGTTCCACACAACATCATCACTGACAATGGATCAAACATTGATTCTGATGAGTTCAGGACTTTTTGTGCTTCACAAGGTACTCGAGTCGACTATGCCTCGGTCGCCCACCCCCAGTCGAATGGACAGGCTGAAAGAGCAAATGGATTGATTCTCAAAGGATTGAAACCCCGAATGATGCGTGACCTCAAACACACAGCAGGAGCCTGGGTCGATGAACTTCCATCAGTATTATGGGGATTGAGGACAACTCCGAATTGGTCGACTGACAGAACCCTGTTTTTCTTGGTTTATGGAGCTGAAGCTGTACTTCCGAGTGACTTGCTCCACAATGCACCCCGAGTCGAGCTTTTCAAAGAGGAAGAAGTAGAACAAGCATGACATGATGTAGTTGACCTCCTTGAAGAAGAAAGAGATATGGCCTTGATCCGATCAACCATCTATCAGCAAGACCTGCGCCGATTCCATGCCAGAAACGTGAGGGGTCGAGCATTTCAAGAGGGAGACTTAGTTCTCCGAGTGGATCAGCAGAAACCACATAAGCTTGCTCCCTCTTGGGAAGGTCCCTTCGTGGTCACTAGAGTGCTCCACAATGGAGCGTTCCACCTTTACGACATCGAGCACAAGAAAGACGAGCCGCATGCCTGGAATGCACAGCTGCTCCGCCCCTTTTATACTTAAACACTCAGTCTGCTGAGATGTAATAAGAAACACCTTTGTATTTTGTTTATGAAAGACAAGAGTTTGACAATCTTCTAAAAAGATTGTTGATTGTTTACGTCTGCTTATGAAATCCCCAAGTGGGTGGCTCAGCTGCGAATCCGTTTCGCCTAAGTTGAAAAAATCCTACCGAGTGATGAGCAAGCCTCTCACTTGGGGGCTTAGCTGCGAACCCGTTTCGCCTAAGTTGAATAAAATCCTACCGAGTGATGAGAAAGCCTCTCACTCGGGGGCTTAGCTGCAGTCCAGTACTCGCCTAAGTTGAAAAAATTGTACCGAGTGATGAGCAAGCCTCTCACTCAGGGGCTTAGCTGCAGTCCGGTACTCGCCTAAGTTGAAAAAAATCCTATCGAGTGATGAGCAAGCCTCTCACTCGGGGGCTTAGCTGTAGTCCAGTACTCGCCTAAGTTGAAAAAAAATCCTACCGAGTGACGAGCAAGCCTCTCATTCAGAGGCTTAGCTGTAGTCCAGTACTTGCCTATGTTGAAAAAATCATACCGAGTGATGAGCAAGCTTCTCACTCGGGGGCTTAGCTGTAGTCCAGTACTCGCCTAAGTTTCAAAAATCCTGCCGAGTGATGAGCAAACCTCACACTCAGGGGCTTAGCTGCAGTCCAGTACTCGCCTAAGTTTTAAAAATCATACCGAGTGATGAGCAAACCTCACACTCGGGGGCTTAGCTGCAGTCTAATACTCGCCTAAGTTTCAAAAATCCTACCGAGTGATGAGAAAACCTTACACTCGGGGGCTTAGCTGCAGTCTAATACTCGCCTAAGTTTCAAAAATCCTACCGAGTGATGAGAAAACCTTACACTCAGGGGCTTAGCTGCAGTCTAGTACTCGCCTAAGTTTCAAAAATCCTACCGAGTGATGAGAAAACCTCACACTCGCGGGCTTAGCTGCAGTCTAGTACTCGCCTAAGTTTCAAAAATCCTACCGAGGGATGAGAAAACCTCATACTCGGAGGCTTAGTTGCAGCCCCGTGCTTGCCTAATAAGTTTCAAAAATCCTACCGAGTGATGAGCAAGCCTCTCACTCAGAGGCTTAGCCACAGCCCCGTGCTCACCCAAGTCTCAAAAATCCTACCGAGTGATGAGCAAACCTCACACTCGGGGGCTTAGTTGCAGCGCCGTGCTCACCTAAGTTGAAAAACCAGCCTTATCTGCAAGGATAACGAGGTGCAGGTCGACTGCAATTCTCTCACGAAGCTGCGCTACAAGTACAATGTCCGCTCCATCCCTATCCACAAGGATGACGAGGCGCAGGTCGACTGCAATCCTCTCATGGAGCCGCGCTACAAGTACAATGTCCGCTCCATCCCTATCCACAGGGATGACGAGGTGCAGGTCGACTGCAATCCTCTCACGGAGCCGCGCTACAAGTACAATGTCCGCTCCATCCCTATCCGCAAGGACGATGAGGTGCAAGTCGACTTCAATCGTCACACGGAGCCGCGCTACAAGTACAATGTCTGCTCCATCCTTATCCGCAAGGATGATGAGGTGCAGGTCGACTGCAATCCTCTCACGGAGCTGCGCTACAAGTACAATGTCCGATCCATCCATATGTGCAAGGATGACGAGGTGTAGGTTGACCGCAACCCTCTCCTCGGAGCTGCGCCACAAATACAATTGTCACATCCCTAGTTCTGGTATGCTCAAGGCTAGCTAGTCATGTGTGCATCATGTTTAAATTCCATTTAAATTTGAAATGGGGATTTGTAAAACCCTCAGAAATCATTTCTGGGAATGACCCAGATAAAAATTGCTCCAAAAGGGTCCAAGAAAATGTTCATGTCTCTCTCTGAAAATATTGGGCAGAGGTAAAATTCAAACCAATATTTCTAGGAGCTCATAAATATTTATTTTGTCCATTTGGAATTAATCTAGTAATTATTTGCGTTGGATAAATATTTTTATATATATGAAATATTGTCCAATAATTCTGAATTTTGGTAAGGGGCTTTGGATTAATTCCTTAGGCCCCTGCAAAAATTGACAGAATTAAATAAATTAGTTTAGTATTATTTTAAAAACAGAAACAAATGTCGGAAAATAGAAAAGAGAAATAAGAGAGAAGGAGAGAAGTACCTGGGCCTTACCTGGTAGCCCATCTGGCCGGCCCAGCCCACCAGGGGCAGGGAGGTCTTCTTCCTCCCGCCAGTCGGATGCACAGCGCGTGCCCGACGCGCGCACGGCCACCGCCGCCACCTCCTGCTTCCCCGCTCGCTGCTGGAGGCCCCCAACGACGCCACGCACTCTCCTCGGCCTCTCTCACTCCCTCTCCCTCTCTCTAGTGGCCTCCCCTCCTCTCTATTGCCCTTCCCCGCGAACGTCCGAGCGCTGTCGTCGCCGCCGCTCGCCATAGCCGTGCCCACTGTGCCCCCCTCGCATCGCTGTTGTGTCCTAGAGCTCTGCCCTGTCGCCTTCTTCGTCTTCATCAAGCCATGTAGCTGGGGACGCCCTACCTCGACCTCATTGCCGCCGTTTTCCACCGCGAGCGCCCGAGATCGCCGGCGCCCGTACGTCGCCGGCTGGCCTTCCCCGAGCCCGCTTCGACGCCCTCTGCGACCATCGTCGTTTGCCCCTCTTCCCCTTGCCTCTCGATCACCGCAGCCGCCGTTTCGACCGAAGCCGTAGCACCTCGCCGCCGGCCATGGCGCCACCATGGCCATGGGCCGAGCCAGTCGCACCCGCGCGCGTCACCGTGCTCCTGGTGACGCCAGGAGGCCGTAGAACCTCTCCGCTCGCCTCCCCATGCACCGCAGCCCTCGCCCGCACTTGGCCGTGCTCCGGCCACCGCCGCGAGCCTTGCTCCGGCGAGCTCCGGCCACCCATCCTCCTGCTATCTACCCCACTAGATGCGGGAGAGCACGGGCTATGCCCTGGTGCTCTCTGCCATTCTTTTGGTCACCAGAATGGTGATCCCGAGCCCCTCCACCGCGTTCGGCCTCGCCGGTGGCTAAACACCGGTGGGGTTGACCGGTCAACCCCCCCCCCCCCAAGTTGACCTGGTGTTTGACTACCCAGGGTCAATGAAAGGTGGGGCCCGGCCCTGCTAATGTTTTTGTTAGGATTAGTTTAATTTCTAATTAACACTGTTAACTAACAGGTCACTGACGTGTGGACCTCACACGTCAGTTTTGACCTGGTCAGCTCCGTTGACCTGCTGAAGCAGGCATGACGTCATGCTGACGCAATATTTCATTTTCTGGTTTAAAATTAATCAGGAAATTCCAGAAAATGTTCAAAACTTCAAAAATTCATAGAAATTCAACGTAGCTCAGATTGAAATAATTTATATATGAAAAATGATCAGAAAAATTCAATCTATCCATCTGTACCATTTTCATGCATGACAAACCAACCTATACACACTGTATATATGAAAACACACTTATGGCATATTTAAGGGCTTATTTTGGAGTTGCATTTGAACCCTTGGTTCAAATGGACCTCAACTAAATAAATGCTAGATGCATTAACTCAAACAACATCACATATTCATGCCATGATCATGCATCATATTATTGCATATACTTGTGTTTCATTTTCGACACCGTTCCTTCTCGATAGGTCCTGCTCCGGAAAGTGTTCGGGAGCACCTATCAGTGGAGCAGTGCCCCCCTATTGATCTACTAGGCAAGCAACTTGCCTTGTTCATTCCGATACAATCCTACTCTCTCGCTCCTACTCTCATTTATTGCATTAGGGCAACAACAATTCAACTGCTACTTTATGCTGTGGTAGTTGAACCCATTCCTGTGCATGACCTGTCATTGCCACAGTAAATAGTTAAAACCCACTAGCATGTGTAGGAGTTGATTGAGCCATGTTTTGTTCCTACCATGCTTTGCCTGCTATTGCTTAGAGTATGTCAGGTCTGATTCATCGGGAATGAATTGGATTGTTATGATATGTTCTGGTGCTGAGAGTTAAGCGTGTGAACACGATTTGGTAAAGGTAGCGGTGAGAGGCCATGTAGGGGTACATGGTGGGTTGTCTCATTGGGACCGTCCTTAAGAACTGAGTTCTGTGTAAGTTGTCCAATGACTAGCTACTACCACACATTGGGCTCCAGGCGCTCCAAGCTCTCTCGACTTATTAACCGCCTTGAACTCTGTCCAGGAGTTGCAAATAGTTTCTGGTGTTTGTAGGTAGTGCTATTTTTCTACCGAGTGGCACCCGGCAGGGTGGCTCGGGACAGACTAGGCACAGGTGGCATGGTGTACCATGTGGCACCCGGATGGTGGGCTTGGGAACCCTGCTCACATCGTTTGGGGCCGTGAGCGACACCCCGGCCGGATCTCCTTGCGGGTGGAACCCAAGTAGGTGATAAACCTGGACTAGAGTCTTGCGTGGTTAGTCAGGTCGTGGCCGACACCCTCGCCAGGCTTCCACTTGAAGGTTGCCGAGATACATGACGTGTACATGGCGGTAAGTGGCGAGAGCGTGTGTGAAGAAGTACACCCCTGCAGGGTTATCATGATCTATTCGAATAGCCGTGTCCTCGGTTATGGACTTCTTGGATGCTTACGTGGTACATAGACAACATAAAGTGGATACTCTAAAATGCTCAAGACAAGTGTGAGTGCTATGGATGGCCTTCTCGTAGGAGAGACGGGGATGAATCCATAGTAGTGTATTGAAGTGGGGATTAGTGGACTCGTGTGCGCTGCCTCATCTCAAAGAAGTTTCTCATTGTCGTAGAACTGAATAGCCACTGAGTCAAAGCTGGCTTGCTGCAACTAAAACCCCACATTACCTTCTTGATACAAATGCATGTATGATAGGATCTGATGTAAGTCTTGCTGAGTACCTTTGTACTCACGTTTGCTTTGTTTATGTTTTGCAGGTGAGACATCTGTCTCACTAGTAGTACCGCTTGGACTTCGACGAGTAGCTTGTTACCTCAGCTACGATCTTGTACCTAGGAGGGACTTGTAGATAGTCAGGCTTCTCAGCCTTTTTCTTTTGTCGTTATGTGTACTCAGACATGTAATGCTTCCGTTGCTTGTATGCTCTGAATGATGAGTCATGTGACCCCTGTTTGTATTGATGCTCTGTGGCTCTTCTGAGCCTTTATCTAGATGAGTTGCATTATGTTGTGATGCCATGTTGTACATCACATACTTGCATGTTATGCATACGTGTGACGTGTATTGCTATGTGTGGGATCCGACAATCCAGTTGTTTATCCTTGGCAGCCTCTCTTATGGGGAAATGTAGTCTAGTGCTACCTTGAGCCATAGTAGTCCGCTACAGCCCGGTTCACCGGAGTCCTGCTAGCCCAGCACTACTGCTCAGAACACTTGACTGGCCAGCATGTGTTCCACTTTGTTCCTATGTCTGTCCCTTCGGGGAAATGTCACGCGGTGACTTCCGGAGTCCTGTTAGGCAGTGCTACAGCCCGAATTCGTACGCTGTTGACCAACATGCTCGATGTGATTCATGTATGCATGTCTCCATAGGTCTGTGCCGCTTTGGGTTCACGACTAGCCATGTCGGCCCGAGTTCTCTGTCATATGGATGCTAGCGACACTATCATATCCGTGAGCCAAAAGGCACAAACGGTCCTGGGCCATGGTAAGGCGACACCCGTGGGGATACCGTGCGTGAGGCCGCAAAGTGATATGAGGTGTTACATGCTAGATCGCTGTGACTTAGAATCGGGGTCCCGATAGCTTTGGTATCAGAGCCTGACTGCCTGTAGGATTTCCAAGCCAACCTGGTCAAAGTTAAGTCTAGAAATTCTTTAGTTATGTTAGGGAATTGATTGTGGAAGGGAACGTAAGGCTCTTTTTACTCCTTATACTTCATGTCCTTCTGATCTGAGTCATCCTATCCTTCCTACGGGGTTAAGGAACTAGGCTTCCTCTTCTGTCTATCAGGATCACGTGTTACTACTCCATAGTCTCTTAGGATTGGTTGATCAGAGTCATATCCCAGTTTGAGTACTTCCGGTGTAGTCTGTTTAGTAATGTCTCAGAACCTTGAGTGATGATGTTGAGTATGGTACTACCCCATTGTTTGCAGGATGTCTCATTCTGAGCATTTTACTGCCGTTATGCTGCCGGAATTGTCCTAGGAGTTTGAGAGATACTAAATTCCTGTGCTATCTTCTGCATCCTATAGTTGATGCTGAATCCATCCTTGTTTTCCTTGGTTTCGTTCTTCAGGATGTTGCCAGTTAACCGAAGTTCTGTTGCTCGTAGCCGGAACCACGGAGCTGGTAGGGATGAGGATCCTCCCGACCAGTCTTCGTTGACAGAGTTCATGTTAGAGATGGAGAGGAACAAGCATGAGTCTAACCGCTTGTTAGCATGTATCAAGGAGAACACCGCACCCCAGTGCAAAGAGTCAGCGACCATCTATGATTTCGTTGGTTTGAAACCACCTACCTTCCATCATTCCATTGAACCACTCGATGCAGATGACTGGCTCCATAGTATCACACACAAGCTGCATTCTGCGAATGTAGCTGAAAGTGACAAGGTCACCTATGCTGCTTATCATCTGAAAGGTCCTGCTAGTATTTGGTGGCAGAACTATGAGGCTATGCTTCCAGCTGACCAGATAACCACCTGGAGAGTTTTCACTGAGGCTTTTCACGAGCATCACATTCCTCAGGCTCTCATTGACCGCAAGGGAGAAGAGTTCTATAGTTTCACTCAGAGTAAGGTGGCTGTTGATGCTTACAGTAGAGAGTTTGAGAACCTCGCCCGCTATGCTACAGAAGAAGTGTACACGGACGCCAAGAAGCAGGCTAGGTTCCGGAAGGGTATCAACCCCAAGTTGTGTCGTGATCTCCACTTGCACCATTGCAATAGATTCCAGGCTCTTGTGAACAAGGCCATTAATGCGGAGACAGCTCAGCTCACTTACGAGGAGTCTCGTAAGCACACCCGTGATTTGGTTTCTTTCTCCGGTTCTAGATCGCAGAAGCGCCGGATTTGGGTTCTGAACTCCGCTCTTCCACCCGGATATTCACCGAGGCCATCTTATGTGGTGCCTCACCCAGTTCCGTTACATATTCCACTCGGGCCTGCTGGTAGACTGCTTGTCAAAGTGGGTCCACGTCCAACTTCAGGGATTTGCTTCACATGCGGAGAGCCAGGACACTATGCCCGTGACTTCTCTCAAACCAACTATGCTCCACCCCAGCCTGAGAAGTCTGTTGGCCGTGGTAAGCCATCACGCAAGATGATTAGTGTCAAGTCAGCTCCCACAGAACGTGGACGTGTGCATCATGTCTCAGCCAAAGACGCTCATGATGATTCGGATGTCGTTCTTGGTACACTCATTGTCAACTGTCATCCAGCTTCGGTTCTATTTGATACCGGAGCATCTCATTCCTTCATTTCCGAAAGCTATGCCAGCTTGCACAACATATAATTTTGTGATATGCCTTCTCCACTAGTAATTCAAACCCCTGGATCCAAATGGCAAACTTCTAGCGTAAGCCATGGTAATGAAATCCTTGTTGACAGACTTGTATTCCTTGCATCACTTATAGCCCCCAAGCCTACAGATATTAACATCATCTTGGGTATGGACTGGATGAAAGCTCATTATGCCAAGATTGACTGTTACACCAGGACTGTTCAACTTAGACATCCATCTGGCAAGATAGTCACTGTCTCCACCAGAGTTGCAAAGCGTCAACTCTATTCTCTTAATGCTAGCCCTCTTCCAGACCTTGAAGATATCATGGTAGTCCGTGACTTTCCGGATGTCTTTCCAGAGGAACTGCCAGGTATTCCACCTAACAGAGATGTAGAGTTTGTCATAGATCTTATTCCAGGAACCGCTCCAATTTCTAGGAGACCTTACAAGATGGCACCCTTAGAACTAGCCGAGCTTAAGAAACAACTTGATGAGTCCTTGCAAAAGGGTTTCATCCGTGCTAGTTCTTCTCCCTGGGCTTGCCCCGTCCTCTTCGTCAAGAAGAAGGATGGTACGGACCGGATGGTTGTAGATTATCGTCCCGTTAATTTGGTCACGATAAAGAACAAGTATCTGCTCCCTAGGATCAATGATCTGTATGATCAGCTCGCTGGATCCTCAGTCTTTTCCAAGATGGACTTGAGGTTAGGCTACCATCAAATCAAGATTAGAAACGGGGGCATTCCTAAGACGGCTTTTGTCACTCGTTATGGCCAGTACGAGTACACCGTCATGTCTTTTGGTCTAACCAATACTCTAGCTACATTCTCCCGCTTGATGAACTCGATCTTCATGGAGTACTTAGATAAGTTCGTCGTGGTTTACCTCGATGATATTCTTATTTACTCGAAGAATGAGGAAGAGCATGCCGAACATCTTAGACTTGTGCTAGGAAAACTCACAGAGCACCGCCTTTATGCCAAGTTCTCCAAGTGCGAATTTTGGTTGCCAGAAGTGACCTACCTAGGCCACGTGATATCTGGTAAGAGCATTGCCGTCACTCCCGAGAGAGTTCAGGCCGTTCTTGGTTGGACTCCGCCTGAAACAGTTAAGCAAGTAAGGAGTTTCCTTGGTATAGCCAGTTATTGTCGCCGCTTCGTTGAGAACTTCTCCAAAGTGTCCAAACCTCTCACGAAACTTCTGAAGAAAGATAAAAAGTTTGAGTGGTCCCCACAGTGTGAGCACAGTTTTCAGGAACTGAAAAGACGCCTGACTTCTTCTCCCATACTTGTGCCACCGGACTTCACTAAGGACTTTGTTATCTATTGTGATACCTCACGATAGGGACTAGGTTGCATTCTTATGCAAGATCGCCATGTGATTGCCTATGCATCTCGACAGTTGCATCCACATGAGGAGAATTATCCTACACATGATCTAGAGCTTGCAGCAGTAGTCTATGCACTTAAGACATGGCGACATTACCTTCTCGGTAAACGTTGCGAGATTTACACCGACCACCAGAGTCTCAAGTATATCTTCACCCAACCAGATTTGAACCTTAGGCAAAGACATTGGTTGGAGTTGATCTCAGATTATGACTTAGGGATTACCTACACCCCAGGCAAGGGGAATGTCATGGCTGATGCGCTAAGTCGTAAGTCCTATTGCAACAATCTCATGTTGCAGCAGGGCCAACCACTTCTCCATGAAGAATTATGTAAACTTAATCTTCACATTGCTCCTCATGGATTCCTTTGTACCTTGGTGGCGAAACCTACTCTTGTGGATCAGATCATCTCTGCTCAGAAGCAGGATACGGGAATTTCCCGGATCAAGAGAAACATTAACAAGGGAGTTGGTGGTAGTTTCTCTATAGATGATCGTGGTGTTGTTTTCTTTAAGAGTCGCTTGGTGGTTCCCAAGAATCAACATCTTCGACAATTAATCCTTAAGGAGGCGCATGAATCTCCTCTCACGATTCATCCCGGTAGTACTAAGATGTATCCGGACCTACGCCAGAGGTTCTGGTGGACTAGGATGAAGAGAGAAATTGCTCAATTTATTGCTAACTGTGACGTTTGTCGTCGCGTGAAGGCAGAGCATCAAAGACCTGCTGGCACCCTTCAACCTTTAGCTATTCCTCAGTGGAAATGGGATAAAGTTGGTATGGACTTCATTACCGGTTTTCCCAGGACCAAGAGAGGGAATAATGCTATCTTCGTAGTCATTGATCGTCTTTCCAAAGTGGCTCACTTCCTACCTGTTCGAGAGAGTATCACTTCTAGTCAGCTCGCTGACTTATATATTTCTCGAATAGTGTCACTTCATGGTGTTCCACTAGAGATCAATTCAGACCGTGGTAGTCTTTTCACTTCTCATTTCTGGGAGAGTTTCCAAACTACCATGGGCACCCATCTTTCCTTCAGTACCGCTTTCCACCCTCAATCAAGTGGTCAGGTGGAAAGGGTCAACCAAATTCTCGAAGACATGCTTAGGGCTTGTGTTATCTCATTCGGTATGGATTGGGAGAAGTGTCTTCCCTTTGTTGAGTTTGCTTATAACAATAGCTACCAATCCAGCCTCAAGAAAGCTCCTTTTGAGGTTCTGTATGGACGAAGATGTCGAACACCTTTGAACTGGTCAGAAACCGGTGAAAGACAATTCTTTGGACCGGATATGATCCAGGAGGCAGAAGAGCAAGTTCGCATCATTCATGAGAATTTGAAAACAGCCCAATCTCGTCATAAGAGCCAGTATGACCGTAGTCATAAGGAAGTGGCTTATGAAATTGGCGACAAAGCTTACCTTCGGGTTACCCCTTTGAAGGGTACCCATCGATTCGGTATCAAGGGCAAGTTGGCTCCTCATTACATTGGTCCCTTTCTCATTCTCGCTAAACGAGGAGAGGTTGCCTACCAGTTGGAACTACCACCACATCTTTTTCGAGTTCATGATGTTTTCCACGTCTCTCAACTCAGGCGTTGCTTCTCGGATCCCATCCGCGTAGTGGACCACGAAACGCTTGATCTCCAAGATAACCTCACATATCGAGAGTACCCTGTTCGCATCCTTCATCAAGCAGAGCGTGTCACTCGACGTCATAACATCAAGTTTCTCAAGGTTCGGTGGTCTCATCATTCCGAGAGAGAAGCTACCTTGGAGCGTGAAGATCGTCTTCGACTTGAGTACCCCACTTTCTTTCCGTCGACCCCTGAATTTCGGGATGAGATTCTTTCAAGTGGGGGCAAGTTGTCACATCCCTAGTTCTGGTATGCTCAAGGCTAGCTAGTCATGTGTGCATCATGTTTAAATTCCATTTAAATTTGAAATGGGGATTTGTAAAACCCTCAGAAATCATTTCTGGAAATGACCCAGATAAAAATTGCTGCAAAAGGGTCCAAGAAAATGTTCATGTCTCTCTCTGAAAATATTGGGCAGAGGTAAAATTCAAACCAATATTTCTAGGAGCTCATAAATATTTATTTTGGCCATTTGGAATTAATCCAGTAATTATTTGCGTTGGATAAATATTTTTATATATATGAAATATTGTCCAATAATTCTGAATTTTGGTGAGGGGCTTTGGATTAATTCCTTAGGCCCCTGCAAAAATTGACAGAATTAAATAAATTAGTTTAGTATTATTTTAAAAACAGAAAAAAATGTCAGAAAATAGAAAAGAGAAATAAGAGAGAAGGAGAGAAGTACCTGGAACTTACCTGGCAGCCCATCTAGCCGGCCCAGCCCACCAGGGGCAGGAAGGTCTTCTTCCTCCCGCCAGTCAGATGCACAGCGCGTGCCCGACGCGCGCACGGCCACCGCCGCCACCTCCTGCTTCCCCGCTCGCTGCTGGAGGCCCCCGACGATGCCACGCACTCCCCTCAGCCTCTCCCACTCCCTCTCCCTCTCTCCAGTGGCCTCCCCTCCTCTCTCTCGCCCTTCCCCGCGAACGCCCGAGCGCTGTCGTCGCCGCCGCTCGCCATAGCCGTGCCCACTGTGCTCCCCTCGCATCGCTGTTTTGTCCTAGAGCTCCGCCCTGTCGCCTTCTTCGTCTTCGTCAAGCCACGCAGCTGGGGACGCCCTACCTCGACCTCGTTGCCGCCGTTTTCCACCGCGAGCGCCCGAGATCGCCGGCGCCCGTACATCGCCGTCTGGCCTTCCCCGAGCCCGCTTCGACGCCCTCTGCGACTGCTGTGAGCACCATTGTCGTTTGCCCCTCTTCCCCTTGCCTCTCGATCACCGCAGCCACCGTTTCGATCGAAGCCATAGCACCTCGCCGCCGGCCATGGCGCCACCGTGGCCAGGGGCCGAGCCAGCCACACCCGCGCGCGTGACCGTGCTCCTGGTGACGCCAGGAGGCCGTAGAGCCTCTCCGCTCGCCTCCCCATGCACTGCAGCCCTCGCCCGCACTTGGCCGTGCTCCGGCTGCCGCCGCGAGCCTCGCTCCGGCGAGCTCCGGCCACCCCTCCTCCTCCTATCTACCCCACTAGATGCGGGAGAGCACGGGCTATGCCCCGGTGATCTCCGCCGTCCTTTTGGCCACCGGAACGGTGATCCCGAGCCCCTCCGCCATGTACGGCCTCGCCGGCGGCTAAACGCTGGTGGGGTTGACCGGTCTAACCCCCCCCAGTTGACCTGGTGTTTGACTACCCAGGGTCAATGATAGGTGGAGCCCGGCCCTGCTAATGTTTTTGTTAGGATTAGTTTAATTTCTAATTAACACTGTTAACTAACCGGTCACTGACGTGTGGACCCCACATGTCAGGTTTGACCTGGTCAGCTCCGTTGACCTGCTGACGCAGGCATGATGTCATGCTGATGCAATATTTCATTTTCTGGTTTAAAATTAATCAGGAAATTCCAGAAAATGTTCAAAACTTCAAAATTTCATAGAAATTCAACCGTAGCTCAGATTGAAATAATTTATATATGAAAAATGATCAAAAAAATTCAATCTATCCATCTGTACCATTTTCATGCATGAAAAACCAACCTATACATACTGTATATATGAAAACACACTTATGGCATATTTAAGGGCTTATTTTGGAGTTGCATTTGAACCCTTGGTTCAAATGGACCTGAACTAAATAAATGCTAGATGCATTAACTCAAACAACATCACATATTCATGCCATGATCATGCATCATATTGTTGCATATACTTGTGTTTGATTTTCGACACCGTTCCTTCTCGATAGGTCCTGCTCCGGAAAGTGTTCGGGAGCACCTATCAGTGGAGCAGTGCCCCCCTATTGATCTACCTGGCAAGCAACACCCCTTGTTCAATCCGATACCATCCTACTCTCTCGCTCCTACTCTCATTTATTGCATTAGGGCAACAACAATTCAACTGCTACTTTATGCTGCGGTAGTTGAACCCATTCCTCTGCATGACCTGTCATTGCCATAGTAAATAGTTAAAACCCACTAGCATGTGTAGGAGTTGATTGAGCCATGTTTTGTTCCTACCATGCTATGCGTGCTATTGCTTAGAGTATGTTAGGTCTGATTCATCAGGAATGAATTGGATTGTTATGATATGTTCTGGTGCTGAGAGTTAAGCGTGTGAACACGATTTGGTAAAGGTAGCGGTGAGAGGCCATGTAGGGGTACATGGTGGGTTGTCTCATTGGGACCGTCCTTAAGAACTGAGTTCTGTGTAAGTTGTCCAATGACTAGCTACTACCACACATTGGGCTCCAGGCGCTCCAAGCTCTCTCGACTTATTAACCGCCTTGAACTTTGTCCAGGAGTTGCAAATAGTTTCTAGTGTTTGTAGGTAGTGCTATTTTTCTACCGAGTGGCACCCGGCAGGGTGGGCTCGGGACAGACTAGGCACAGGTGGCACGTCGTACCAAGTGGCACCCGGATGGTTGGCTTGGGAACCCTGCTCACATCGTTTGGGGCCGTGAGCGACACCCCGGCCGGATCTCCTTGCGGGTGGAACCCAAGTAGGCGATAAACCTGGACTAGAATCTTGCGTGGTTAGTCAGGTCATGGCCGACACCCTCGCCAGGCTTCCGCTTGAAGGTTGCCGAGATACATGACGTGTACATGGCGGTAAGTGGCGAGAGCGTGTGTGAAGAAGTACACCCCTGCAGGGTTATCATGATCTATTCGAATAGCCGTGTCCTCGGTTATGGGCTTCTTGGATGCTTACGTGGTAAATAGACAACTTAAAGTGGATCCTCTAAAATGCTCAAGACAAGTGTGAGTGCTATGGATGGCCTTCTCGTAGGAGAGACGGGGATGAATCCATAGTAGTGTATTGAAGTGGTGATTAGTGGACTCGTGTGCGCTGCCTCATCTCAAAGAAGTTTCTCATTGTCGTAGAACAGAATAGCCACTGAGTCAAAGCTGGCTTGCTGCAACTAAAACCCCACATTACCTTCTTGATACAAATGCATGTATGATAGGATCTGATGTAAGTCTTGCTGAGTACCTTTGTACTCACGTTTGCTTTGTTTATGTTTTGCAGGTGAGACATCTGTCTCACTAGTAGTACCTCTTGGACTTCGACAAGTAGCTTGTTACCTCAGCTACGATCTTGTACCTAGGAGGGACTTGTAGATAGTCAGGCTTCTCAGCCTTTTTCTTTTGTAGTTGTCTATACTCAGACATGTAATGCTTCCGTTGCTTGTATGCTCTGAATGATGGGTCATGTGACCCCTGTTTGTATTGATGCTCTGTCGCTCTTCTGAGCCTTTATCTAGATGAGTTGCATTATGTTGTGATGCCATGTTGTACATCACATACTTGCATGTTATGCATACGTGTGACGTGTATTGCTATGTGTGGGATCCGACAACCCAGTTGTTTATCCTTGGCAGCCTCTCTTATGGGGAAATGTAGTCTAGTGCTACCTTGAGCCATAGTAGTCCGCTACAGCCCGGTTCACCGGAGTCCTGCTAGCCTAGCACTACTGCTCAGAACACTTGACTGGCCGGCATGTGTTCCACTTCGTTCCTATGTCTGTCCCTTTGGGGAAATGTCACGCGGTGACTTCCGGAGTCCTGTTAGGCAGTGCTACAGCCCGGATTCGTACGCTGTTGACCAACATGCTCGATGTGATTCATGTATGCCTGTCTCCATAGGTCTGTGCCGCTTTGGGTTCACGACTAGCCATGTCGGCCCGGGTTCTCTATCATATGGATGCTAGCGACACTATCATATACGTGAACCAAAAGGCGCAAACGGTCCCGGGCCATGGTAAGGAGACACTCGTGGGGATACCGTGCGTGAGGCCGCAAAGTGATATGAGGTGTTACATGCTACATTGGTGTGACTTAGAATCGGGGTCCCGACAACAATGTGCACTCCATCCTTATCCGCAAGGACGGCGAGGTGCAGGTCAACTGGGATATCTCCTTCAGAGTTGCATCTCGAAAGATATTCCGAGTGAAGAATAGGTTCTACTCGAAGACGAACGCAAGCATATGCAGAATATAAACCAAGATAAACGAAGATAAAAGTACTCAGGTGATACGTCTCCAACGTATCTATAATTTTTGATTGCTCCATGCTATATTATCTACTGTTTTGGCATATATTGGGCTTTATTTTCCACTTTTATATTATTTTTGGGACTAACCTATTAACCGGAGGCCCAGCCCAGAATTGCTGTTTTTTTGCCTATTTCAGTGTTTCGGATAAATGGAATATCAAACGGAGTCCAAACGGAATAAAATCTTCGGGAACGTGATTTTCTCACCGAACGTGATCCAGGAGACTTGGACCCTGCTCCAAGGAACAAAAGATGCGGTCACGAGGGTGGGGGGCGCCCCCTCCCCCTAGGGCGCGCCCCCTGCCTCGTGGGTCCCTCGTTGCTCCTCCGGCGCACTTCTTCCTCCTATATATACACACATACCCCCAAATGATCAGAACAGGAGCCAAAAACCTAATTCCATGGCCGCAACTTTTTATATCCACGAGATCCCATCTCAGGGCCTGTTCCGGAGCTCCGCCGGAAGAGGGCCGTCATCACGGAGGGCTTCTACATCATCATAGCCTCTCCGATGAAGTGTGAGTAGTTTACCTCAGACCTTTGGGTCCATAGTTAGTAGCTAAATGGCTTCTTCTCTCTCTTTGAATCTCAATACAAAGTTCTCCCCCTCTCTTTTGGAGATCTATTCGATGTAATCTTCCTTTTGCGGTGTGTTTGTTGAGACCGATGAATTGTGGGTTTATGATCAACTCTATCTATGAATAACATTTGAATCTTCTCTGAATTTTTTTGTATGATTGGTTATCTTTGCATGTCTCTTCAAATTATCTGTTTGGTTTGGCCAACTAGATTGGTAGTTCTTGCCATGGGAGAAGTGCTTAGCTTTGGGTTCGATCTTGCGGTGTCCTTACCCAGTGACAGAAGGGGCAGCAAGGCACGTATTGTATCGTTGCCATCGAGGATAACAAGATTGGGTTTATATCATATTGCATGAATTTATCTCTCTACATCATGTCATCTTGCTTAATGCATTACTATGTTTTTAACTTAATACTCTAGATGCATGCTGGACAGTGGTCGATGAGTGGAGTAATAGTAGTAGATGTAGAATCGTTTCGATCTACTTGTCACGGACGTGATGCCAATATACATGATCATGCCTAGATATTCTCGTAACTATGCTCAATTCTGTCAATTGCTCAACAGTAATTTGTTCACCCACCGTAGAATACTTATTCTCTTGAGAGAAGCCACTAGTGAAACCTATGGCCCCCGGGTCTATTCTCATCATATCAATATCCATTACTTTAATCTTGCTTTGCTTTTTACTTTGCCTTTACTTTTTAATTTGCATCTTTATACCAAAAATATTATATCTATCAGATCTCACTCTCGTAAGTGACCGTGAAGGGCTTGACAACCCCTAATCGCGTTGGTTGCGAGTAGCTATTGCTTTCTGCAGGTACGAGGGACTTGAGCGTGGGCTCCTACTGGATTAATACCTTGGTTCTCAAAAACTAAGGGAAATACTTACGCTACTCTGCTGCATCATCCCTTCCTCTTCGGGGAAAACCAACGCAAGCTCAAGAGGTAGCAAGAAGGATTTCTGGCGCCGTTGCCGTGGAGTCTACGCAAAAAGTCAACATACCAAGTACCCATCACAATCCCTATCTCTCGCATTACATTATTTGCCATTTGCCTCTCATTTTCCTCTGCCCCCAATTCACCCTTGCCGTTTTATTCGCCCCCTCTCTCTCTCCCTATCCTCCCTCTCTATTTGCCTCTTTTGCTCGTTTGCTCTTGTTTGCTTGCCGTCATGACTAGTCTCATATCTTCTCTGTTGTCTCCCGAGAGTGAAGTTCTAAATTTTAAACAAAGGGAGGAAGAAAATCTAAAAGATGCTTGGTATAGAATTTGCAATTCTCAAAATAGATCTACCAGGAAGAAATATGCCTTAGTTCTTCTCCACAATTTTTATGTAGGTGTTAATCCTTGGTATAGATATATCCTCGATACCATTACCGGAGGGAATTTCTTGGGTAGCCATACTTTTGATTCTTATAATGCTATGCCAAATTTATGCAAAGACTTGAAATTATCAAAAATAAAGTTGCTACTGTTGAATCAATTGAAAATCTAGATAAAAAGATCCACAATCAAATTACTCAATATGGATCTAAGGTAGGAATGACTTTGAAAAATATCAAGGAAAAATAACCCATAGTTAATGAGAGAATGAACTTAGATTCTACGAGAATTGATAAACTTGAGGGTATCATTACAAATTTGGGAACCGCTTTTTCTTCCGTAAAGAATACTCCAAGTCCTCCTACTAAAATTGCCAAGCTTATGTACGTTCCTAAAAATAAGGGTGAATCATCTAGTAAGGAAACTGCGGATCTTAAATCTATAAGTGTTCATCCCAATCTTTTTGCTATCATTAAGGAACAATTTATTACAAATGAATGTTTTGATCTTGTGCCTAAAAGTTTGATAATTAATAAAAAGAAAGTAATTACTAAATATGGTAGATGCCTAATTGAAGAATTTCCTACCAAAGATGGCAATACCTAGATCTATCCTCGCTTTTATGCCTAGCTAGGGGTGTTAAACGATAGCGCTTGTTGGGAGGGAACCCAATTTTATTTTTATTCCTTGCCTTTTGCTCCTGTTTAGTAATAAATAAATTATTTAGCCTCTGTTTTGGTTGTGTTTTTTTGTGTTTAATTAGTGTTTGTGCCAAGTAGAACCGTTGGGAAGACTTGGGGAAAGTCTTGTTGAACTTGCTGTAAAAACAGAAACTTTAGCGCTCACGAGAACTGCTGTCATTTTTATTTGAAGAGTGCTATTTAGTTAATTCTTTTTGAAGATGATCAATAGATAAATTCCAAACGTCCAGCAATTTATTTTAGAATTTTTGGGGTTCCAGATCTTGCGCTAGCTACAGATTACTGCAGGATGTTCTGTTTTTGACAGATTCTGTTTTTCGTGTGTTGTTTGCTTATTTTGATGAATCTATGGCTAGTAAAATAGTTTATAATCCATAGAGAAGTTGTAATAAATTAGGTTTAACACCAATATAAATAATTAATGAGTTCCTTACAGTACCTTGAAGTGGTCTTTTGTTTTCTTTCGCTAACGGAGCTCACGAGTTTTCTATTTTGAGTTTTGTGTTGTGAAGTTTTCAAGTTTTGGGTGAATTCTGTTGATGGATCATGGAACAAGGAGTGGCAAGAGCCTAATCTTGGGGATGCCCATGGCACCCACAAGATAATCCAGGGACACGAAGAAGTCAAAGCTTGGGGATGCCCCGGAAGGCATCCCCTCTTTCGTCCACTTCCATCGGTAATTTACTTGGAGCTATATTTTTATTCACCAACATGATATGTGTTTTGCTTGGAGCGTCTTATATTATTTGTGTCTTTGTGTCTTAGTATGCCACAATCATCCTTGCTGTACACACCTTTTGAGAGAGCCATACATGAATTAAAATTTGATAGAATACACTATGTGCTTCACTTATATCTTTTGAGCGTAGTAGTTTTGCTCTATGTGCTTCACTTATATCTTTTGAGCGTAGTAGTTTTGCTCTATGTGCTTCACTTATATTTTTTGAGCGTTATAATTTTGCTCTATGTTCTTCACTTAGATCTTTTAGAGCACGGTGGTGGATTCGTTTTAAAGAAACTATTGATCTCTCATGATTCACTTAAATTATTTTGAGAGTCTCTTAATAGCATGGTAATTTGCTTAATAATAATATGCTTGGTATTCAAGATTTGTGAAAACTTTATTTTGAGTGTGTTGAATACTAAGAAAAGATTGAAACATGATAATTGTTTTGAGATATGGAGGTGATAATATTAATGTCATGCTAGTTGAGTAGTTGTGAATTAAAAGAATACTTGTGTTAAGGTTTGTGATTCCCGTAGCATGCACGTATGGTGAACCGTTATGTGATGAAGTCAGAGCATGATTTATTTATTGATTGTCTTCATTATGAGTGGTGGCCAGGGACGAGCGATGGTCTTTTCCTACCAATATATCCCCCTAGGAGCATGCGCGTAATACTTTGCTTTGATAACTTCTAGATTTTTGCAATAAGTCTATGAGTTCTTTATGACTACTGTTGAGTCCATGGATTATACGCACTCTCACCCTTCCACCTTTTCTAGCCTCTCTAATACCGTGCACCTTTCGCCGGTATCATACACCTGACATATACCTTCCTCAAAACAGCCACCATACCAACCTATTATGGCATTTCCGTAGCCATTCCGAGATATATTGCCATGCAACTTTCCACCATTCCGTTCATGACACATTTATCATTGTCATATTGCATATCCTGGTACACCGCCGGATGCATTCACATAGAGTCATATTTTGTTCTAAGTATCGAGTTGTAATTGTTCAGTTATAAGAAAAATAAAAGTGTGATGGTCATCATTATTAGAGCATTGTCCCTGTGAGGAAAGAATGATGGAGACTATGATTCCCCCATAAGTCGGGATGAGACTCTGGACGAAAATAAAAAATAAAAAAAGAGGTCACAAAAAAGAGAGAAAAGGCCGAAATAAAAAAAATGATGAGAGAAAAAGAGAGAAGGGACAATGTTAATATCCTTTTACCACACTTGTGCTTCAAAGTAGCACCATGATCTTCATAGTAGAGAGCCTCCCATGTTATCACTTTCATATACTAGTGGGAATTTTTCATTATAGAACTTGGCTTGTATATTCCAATGATGGGCTTCCTCAAAAATTGCCCTAGGTCTTCATGAGCAAGAAAGTTGGATGCACACCCACTTAGTTTATTTTTGAGCTTTCATATACTTATAGCTCTAGTGCATCCGTTGCATGGCAATCTCTACTCACTCACATTGATATCTATTGATGGGCATCTCCGTAGCCCGTTGATACGCCTAGTTGATGTGAGACCATCTTCTCCTTTTTGTCTTCTCCACAACCACCATTCTATTCCACCTATAGTGCTATATCCATGGCTCACACTCATGTATTGCGTGAAGATTGAAAAAGTTTTGAAGAAGTTAGAGTATGAAACAATTGCTTGGCTTGTCATCGGGGTTGTGCATGATTTAAACACTTTGTGTAGTGAAGATGGAGCATAGCCAGACTATATGATTTTGTAGGGATAACTTTCTTTGGCCATGTTATTTGAGAAGACAAAATTGATTTATTAGTATGCTTGAAGTATTATTATTTTTTATGTCAATATAAACTTTTGTCTTGAATCTTTATAATCTGAATTTTCATACCACAATTAAGAAGATTTGCATTGAAATTATGCCATGTAGCACTCCGCATCAAAAATTCTCTTTCTATCATTTACCTACTCGAGGACGAGCAGGAATTAAGCTTGGGGATGCCTGATACGTCTCCAACGTATCTATAATTTTTGATTGCTCCATGCTATATTATCTACTGTTTTGGACTATATTGGGCTTTATTTTGCACTTTTATATTATTTTTGGGACTAACCTATTAATCGGACGCCCAGCCCAGAATTGCTGTTTTTTGCCTATTTCAGTGTTTCGGATAAACGGAATATCAAACGGAGTCCAAACGGAATAAAATCTTTGGGAACGGGATTTTCTCGCCGAACGTGATCCAAGAGACTTGGACCCTGCTCCAAGGAACAAAAGATGCGGTCGCGAGGGTGGGGGTGCGCCCCCATGCCTCGTCGGCCCCTCGTTGCTCCTCCGGCATACTTATTCCTCCTATATATACACACGTACCCCCAAACGATCAGAACAAGAGCCAAAAACCTAATTCCACCGCCGCAACTTTCTGTATCCACGAGATCCCATCTCGGGGCCTATTCCGGAGCTCCGCCGAAAGAGGGCCGTCATCACGGAGGGCTTCTACATCATCATAGCCTCTCCGATGAAGTGTGAGTAGTTTACCTCTCTCTTTGAATCTCAATACAAAGTTCTCCCCCTCTCTTATGGAGATCTATTCGATGTAATCTGCTTTTTGCGTTGTGTTTGTTGAGACCGATGAATTGTGGCTTTATGATCAAGTCTATCTATGAATAATATTTGAATCTTCTCTAAATTCTTTTATGTATGATTGGTTATCTTTGCAAGTCTCTTCGAATTATCTGTTTGGTTTGGCCAACTAGATTGGTAGTTCTTGCCATGGGAGAAGTGCTTAGCTTTGGGTTCGATCTTGCGGTGTCCTTACCCAGTGACAGAAGGGGCAGCAAGGCACGTATTGTATCATTGCCATCGAGGATAACAAGATGGGGTTTATTTCATATTGCATGAATTTATGTCTCTACATCATGTCATCTTGCTTAAGGCGTTACTCTGTTTTTAACTTAATACTCTAGATGCATGCTGGATAGCGGTCGATGAGTGGAGTAATAGTAGTAGATGCAAAATGATTTCGATCTACTTGTCACGGACGTGATGCCTATATACATGATCATGCCTAGATATTCTCATAATTATGCTCAATTCTGTCAATTGCTCAACAGTAATTTGTTCACCCACCATAGAATACTTATGCTCTTGAGAGAAGCCACTAGTGAAACCTATGGCCCTCGGGTCTATTCTCATCATATCAATCTCCATTACTTTAATCTTGCTTTTCTTTTTACTTTGCCTTTACTTTTTTACTTTGCATCTTCATACCAAAAATACCAAAAATATTATATCCATCAGATCTCACTCTCGTAAGTGACCTTGAAGGGTTTGACAACCCCTAATTGTGTTGTTTGCGAGTAGCTATCGCTTTGTGCAGGTACGAGAGACTTGAGCGTGGGCTCCTACTGGATTGATACCTTGGTTCTCAAAAATTGAGGGAAATACTTACGCTACTCTGCTGCATCATCCCTTCCTCTTCGGGGAAAACCAACGCAAGCTCAGGACATAGCATTAGGCATCAGGCCCGAAGGAGTTTAACGGTTACATAAACCACTCGGCATTCCGAGGCAAATTTAAGGAAAGTTTAAATCTCAAGTTTGTTCATTCGGCAAGAGGAGGGCTTGCAGGCTCGACGAATTCGTCCAAGTCATTTCCATCAGCGATTTGAGTGGCAGCAGTGATGAAAGTCTCCATGAAGGACTGGAAGTCATGCCTTTTGGCATTGGAGACCTTGATCACCGCCAGCTTATCTTCACGGGCTTCCTTGCAGTGGAGTCCTACCAGTGATAGAGCCACGTCAGCACCACATCTGGCAGAGGACTTCTTCCATTCCTGCACTCGACCGGGGACCTCGTTGAGTCGAGGCATCAGAGACTCGAGATCATTTTGAAGCGTTGCCCTTGGCCAGAGCGATGAGTCGATGAGTGAAACTTCCAGCTTCAGATGAGCAAGATAATTTGTAACACTGGCAACGCGGGATTCCAGTCGAAGCACATTCATGGTAGCCTCGTCGCCGACTGGAGAAAGGATAGGGTCCAAACCCGTCTCGATCCGTCCAGTTTCCTCTTCAAAGTTTTGGTAGAATTCTACAGTCAAGGAGTTAGTGAGTCGACTGGACAGGACTAACATGCAAACAGTAAAGCAATCGGATAAAAAGGGGTACCTTCGAGCATAAGAAAGAGCTTCTTGGAGAGGGTTTCCAGATAAGCTTCCAAGTTGTTTCTCTTACGAGCCATGTCTTCCAGCTTCTCGTTCAGAGCCACCTTATCCTTCTTCAGACGAGTTGCCTCTCGGTTAGATTCAGTGAGAGAGGACTTCAGCTTGCTTACTTCCTCTTCTAGTGCTCCGACTGAAGCCAGCTTCTTGTCAGCAAGGGTAGTCTTCTCTTGAGCCTCCTTCTGCGCAGCTGCAAGGTTAAAGTCCTTCTTCTCCAGAGCCAACCTCATTTTCTCTGCAAAATAAGCATTTAGATCAAACAAAAGATCGAAGGGATAATTTAAAGGACGATCAACATGAGCAGTCGACAGGTAGTTACCTTCCATACTGGAAACTTCATCTTGAGCCTTCTTCAAGTTTTGTTAGGCCAGCTCCAGGTCAAGGGTGAGCTGCATATGCTTCTCCTCAAATTAGACAAACATGGAAATGAGAGTACAAGATTTCTGCAGAGAGTAAAAGACATATCAATCAACAAGATCAAAGATTATTTACTTCCGAATGAATAAAACTTCAAAGTTTACACAGACCCCAACCGACTGCCAGCAATCGACTGCGGGCTCGGGGACTACACCCACTAGGTGCACTTGGTGTGCCCCCACTGTTTCAGATTCCACTCGGCCGGTCCGCCCAGGTTGAGTAAAAAGAAGAAGAAGTACTCTAACTCCGGCCGACTGCCAGCAGCCAACCGCGGTCTTGGGGACTACACCCAATGGGTGCACTTGGCGTGCCCCCACTGGTTCAGATCCCACTCGGCATGTTCGCCCGGACCGAGTGGAAGAAAGGAAAGAGAAAGAAGTGCTCAGACCCCAGCCGACTGCTTGCAGTCAACTGCGGTCTTGGGGACTACACCTAGTGGGTGCACTTAGCGTGCCCCCACTGGTTCAGATCCCATTCGACCAGACCGAGTGGAAGAGTGCAAATACTAAAGGAAACAAAACACCCAGCGGGTGTACAGATTCAAAGCAGACAATAAGAGATTGTACGAAGGAAAATATTCAGGTAGCATATCCTAATAGAACAAGTTCAGTCGGAAGTCAACTTACCTGGACATTGGCTCGAAGAGCCGCGCTGGCATCGTAAGTAGCCTGGCTATTGTCGTGCACCGCCTTCATCCGCTCCATCATTACGCCATCCTGACGGATAGCCTCCGCAGCGGCGTCCGACTGGCTTTCCAGAACATGATAGGTGGTGAAGAAGGGGATAGACGGTCCAGATGCATCAGCATTGAGCTCCGAGGCATGAGGTTGAACGACTGAAGAAAACACTGGTACAGTCGACTGTGCGGGGCGTTCACTCGAAACTGGGATAGAAAAAGTTACAGAGGCTCTACCTGCATCTTCGGCTATTGGACTGTTGGTTCTGTCGCCAGTTCCGACTGAGATATCTTGCCAGCTGCTGCTTTCTTGCTCCTTCTGGGCCTCGGTATCATGTCTTCATCGTCATCCGGAAGCTCAATAACATAGAGTGGGGCTACAAAGAAATCAGTCGACCCCAAGTGAATCACCAGAATTTAATCGACCAAATAATCAAGAACAAGATCATGAGAATTATACCTGTGTTGGAGGTAAACGCATCTTCCATCTCCTCGACTGGGTACTGGTGGGTGGAAGTTCCAGAGGTGGCAGCACTACAAATGTCAACATTCAGTCGGTTACGTTCTGTTACCCAAGTCAACCAAAGGATCAGGTCAGATTGTTATCCAGAGATAGTGGCAATGATCACTTTGATTTTGGGCAAAGCCTTCGGTGGTTTGGAAGATGCGGCCTTCGATGGTTTCGGCACTGGAGGCGGTGCAGTCTTGGGCTACTTCGGTGCCTTCTCGGTTGGCACTGGAGAAGACGTCTAAGGGTGCTTTGAAGCCTGCCCAGTTGGTGCGGCCACCAGGTCGGGGGTGCTTGCCGGGTCGTGAGTGTGCTTGGACCTCCTTTCTCCGCGAGGAGGCGAGTCGACTTCTACTTCATCACTCAGGTCATCGCTCTCCTCGTCCTCCTCTTCATCCGAGTGCCACTCACCACTCTCGCCTCCGCTCGCCTCCCCCTCGAGATCTTGCTCCCGCTCTCCGTTGGGCATTGAATACATATCAACAAGAGCCTGAAAGACAATGAACAAAAGAAAGATATTCGGCTGTCAACAAGATGTTACATGGTAAATCAAGAAAACACTCGACGATGCAGAATCGTACCTGTTCCGGCTGGCGCAAATGGTCGAATGGAACCACCTTCCTGGACCCCCGGGGTTATCCTCGTTGCTAGTAATGCCTCTCAGCCACTACTCCACCGTGTCCTCACTGACATCCTCCGGGTGGATCTGAGTGGAATCCTCGATTCCCGAATACCTCCACATCGGATGGTCATGATCTTGGAGTGGTTGGATACATTGACTGAGGAAAACCTCCAGCAGGTCCATACCGGTCACTCCGTCGCGGACGAGTTGGACCACCCGCTCGACCAACACCTTCACCTGCGCCTTCTCCTCCGGGATCACTCTCAAGGTGGAGGGCTTCTCCACTCGGGCCATGGAAAAGGGGGAAAGTCCAGTCGACTGACCCGAAGTCGGCTGGTCCTTGCAGTAGAACCAGGTCGATTGCCAACCCCGGACCGACTCGGGAAGGATCATGGTTGGGAAAGTTCTTTTGTTCCTCATCTGAATTCCAAGACCCCCGCACATCTGTATCACGTGCGTCCTCTCGTCACTCGGGTTGGCCTTATTGACCGTCTGAGAACCACACGTGAATATGTGCTTGAAGAGACCCCAGTGTGGTCGACAACCCAAGAAGTTCTCGCACATGGACATGAAAGTGGAAAGGTACATGATGGTTTTTGGAGAAAAGTGGTGGAGTTGAGACCCAAAGAAGTTCAAGAAACCACAAAAGAAAGGATGGGGAGGCAAAGAAAACCAGGGGTCGACGTGAGTGGCAAGGAGAACGCACTCACCCTCCTACGGCTGTCGCTCGGTCTTGTTCCCCGGGAGCCGCGCCGATACATGGGGGATCAGTCTCCCCTTGACTAGGTCGTCGATATCGTCTTGGCTAATTGTCGAGCGAATCCAGTCGCCCTGGATCTAGCCAGGCGGCAGGCCGGACCTCAACGAAGACCCGCCCCGGCTGGTCCTCTTCCCTTTCGCCTTCACCGTCGCCTTCTTCACACGTTCCAACGCCACCGTCTTCTCCTTCCGCATGGCAGCGGATCGAGTTCAAACGGGGCGACGACGCCGAGAGCAGAGGTAGATGCGGTGGAGAAAACGGAGGAGGGAGGGCAATAATGAGAATGCACTGTGTGAAAACCCCTGTCCAACGCCTTATATGAGGGCATTTCCGAGTGGCTGACTCGTGGGCCCAGGCGATCCGATCAAATCCCGCAACAGTCGCTTACGCGATACGTGGCGAAAAAGGTGGCGCAAAGATCGAGGCGGCCTGCCCAATCCGTCTCGATTACTGCGGCCTCCCCCACCCGGCGCGCTTCCAAAAATTTGAATCTCGTGAAATCCGCAGACAGCGGAACAACCCGTCAGACGGAAGATTTTTCCCATATCAACACTCGAAGCTTAATAATGAAAGTTCACTCGACAAAACCAAGAATGGATCAAGGAGACTGAACAAGCAGTTGAAGTCATCATGAATGTTCATTCGACCTCTGGACAAGACATTTCCAAAGTGCAAAAGCTAAATCAGAGACGTTGTCAACTCCTTCTCCACTCGAACCCTGAACCATTCGGGGGCTAATGATGAAGATATGTACCTAGGGTAGGGTCATAGGCCTGAACTAGACACCCTTCCCTAGGGCGTCACCCTCAAACCAGAAGCATTCAGAGAAGAGTCATCATCCACTCGACCATGAGGACTTTCACTCGGAAGACTTGAAGTCACTCGACCGCGGAGACTGTCACTCAACCACCAGAAGGTCTAAGGTCGCTCCAAACTGCAATAGTTGATCATCACATCATAGCTTTAATGGTCACTATGTCTCTTTATTTGCTAGCGTTACCAGTAACGTCTCCCCTTTAATGTACCTTAAACCCTTTGTAACGTGGGCTAGCTGGGGTCCTGGCGCACTCTATATAAGCCACTCCCCTCCACAGGCACAAGGGTTCACATCTTTTGTAATCTCACACACACATATAATCCAGTCGACCGCCTCAGGGCACCGAGACGTAGGGCTGTTATTTCTTCCAAGAAGGGCCTGAACTCGTAAAATTCGTGTGTACAACTACTCCATAGCTAGGATCTTGCCTCCTCATACCTACCCCCCATTCTACTGTCAGTCTTAGATCCACGACATCTGGTTTTGGTTCTATCTTCAGGTGGAAGGTGAAGTCTAACATTTCCAGTCCTCTGATGGGAGCGTTGTACCTGAGGATAGATCCTGATATGATGACTCTTGACATGGGTGAGGCTAATAAGAAGCTTCGCATCACTAGCGATGGTATACAACAACTATTTGGGTACCCTCGTGGTGGTCGTTCTGCACCAAGGACGTCAGAGGACGGATATGACGTCGCTCTGATGAAGTTAAGATCAGAGCTTGACAAAGATATCAAGACAAATGATTTGAGGGATAGGCTCAAGGTTCTTGTCAAGGATCCTAGCAAAGATGACCTTGCTCTGAAATTGTTCTTCATTATTGTGTTTATGAAGGTTGTGTTGCCTGGTGCCGCCCCGCGTGTTTCCACAAAGGGAGCAATGTTTGAGGGTCTCGTCATTGAGGACATGGATAATATGGATTATTGCGAGCTGATGGTTGATGAGCTTAGAAGGGCTGTTGTCCGGTACCAAGATGGTATTACCATGGGGAAGGCAATCACAGGCTATGCTATAGGGCCTGTACTAATGTACCTTGACTGCCTTATCCATGGCAAGACTGCGGAGCCTTACATGCGAGTCCCCCACATAGTTTCATGGATCCTGTCAAGCTTTCCGATCTGGTTGATGCAGATTTGATAAAAAAGGCAACTCATATCCAAAGACTTGGATGTTTGGGAAGCTTTCGGTGAGTTTTATTTCTTTTGTGTCTTGCAGACCTTTTTGTATTTAGGTATAGCTATTTTTGCTGGAGTGAACATGTGTACTGCAGAGTTACCTATTTAGATTTTGCCATTTCTTAAGCTTTGTGAAGTTTAGGTACGATTTTTAGTATTGTTGTTTCATGTGTGGTTGAACTGAATATCTTCGTTCAACTGGCCTGTTGGTAAATACTAACAAATTGGCATTGACATTTAAAGATTGATAGTGTTGTTGATTTAAATCTGTTAATATGATGTTTATTTTTTCCCTTGTGTTGCATTGATTTAAATCTGTTGATTTATCTATTTTTCCCTTTGTTTGGAGTGGAAAACTCAAGAGGAGGTTGTTTTTTCTGAGTGTATAAATGGCCAGTCCTGGAGATGCCGTCATCTCAGGTTCCTAAGATTTCATCTCTGCACGATGAGTTGAGAGATGGCCGTGGTGTTGAGGGTGCTAGTTATCTTCCCCCTAGACCTAGTAATGGTAGTACTTCATAGAGGCAGGGTTTTGGTATTGATGTTGCTATTTCTACGTTGGAGCGCTGAGCATATTTTTAGTAATGTGTGTTCTGAGCTACAAAAGGTTCCAACTACAGTTGAGCGTCTAAGCTGTATGAATGGTATCCTTCCTGAAGGTTATCAATTTAATGCTGAGGAAGCAGTGTTCTATATTGAGATGGAGATCATTTTAATTGGTGATATGCGTGACGGTGTTGCTGATCTAGAACAAAGCTCAGTTCGTCTCTTGAACAACATGAAGCATTTCAAAACTATGCAAGACTCTCCCTGCAAGCCATATGAAGAAAGTGCAAATGTTGTTATCAGGCAGATTGAGCAGGATGAGGCTGCTGCCAACGACAGCAGGGCTGGTGATGGTAGTGATGATAATATTTCTGATCACCATATGAATGATGTTGGCTTGGAGCACCCTGTTGTTGATTTGAGTCAGTCCTCGGTGTTTGCAATTTTTACTATGTTGTTCTGCTATCAATATGAGGATTATTAAATTTTTACTATTTTGAGTCAGTCCTTGTAGTTGAACTTCCTAATCTTCATCTAATTATTAAATTTTTCTTTCATGCAGGATGAGGCTGCTGCCACCGACAACATGGCTGGTGATGGTACTAAGGCTAATGTTTCTGATCACCATATGAATGACGTTGGCTTGGAGCGCCCTATTGTTGATGTGAGTTAGTCCTCGGTGTTTGCAATTTTTACTATGTTGTTTTGCTGTGAGTATTGTAGTTGAACTTCCGCATCTTCATCTGTTTATTAATTTTTCTTTCATCCAGGAGACCAATCATAATGTTGAGGCTGCTGTTGACCGTGGAGTTAATGATCCATCAACTGATAAGTGCAAGGTTATTTTTATTTTTATTGTGTTTATACATATTGCTTGAATTTTCATGCGCACCAATGTGCCTTACATGTTCATTTTTCTATCCCACACCTTTAAGAGTTTCCAGGTGATACCTACCTTTTTGTTACTATGGTTTAATTCCCTGTGCACCTCTTGCTAGCTTATTTTTGATTGTTAGTTTTTCTCATATTATTCACTTTTTCTGAATTCTTATTTCTTCAGATGACTAATGTTGAGCATGAGGCTGTCGTTAGTAGTGGAGATGATGCTCGTGGTGTTCCATTAAGTAGTGGGCGCGATGTTGGTACCAAAGTTGCTGATGAGGATGTTGCTGCTGCCAGCATACTTGATGCCAAATCGTCTGGTGTTGGTATTGCCGGGAATGAAAATCTTTCTGATTGCGAAGATTTTCCGCCGGAAAATTTCCGGCCTGGAGGGCTTGATTACGCTGATACACTACAAGCTCGAACTTATTATTTTTCTTTTTTTCTGCAAGCAGAAGGTGCTAATGTTGTTAAGGTTGTTTTGTTTTTCTTCGCCATTACTAGGTTGCGCACGAACCATGCGAAACGGTTAGTTTGGGATTTTGCCCGTATCATTTTCGTCTCTTTTTCTTTGTCTCATATGATTATTGTTGCTATTGCAGTAGTTTTAATTTATGTCATCTTTTGTGTTTTCTTAGTGACAAGCCAATGTTTCAAAATAGCGAATGTGATGCCAGTGTTGGTTCTATTGCTAAAGCGTTTGTCCCCACTGGCATGCTCAACTCAGACAGTGCTAACATTGTTTTATATTCTCTATGTCAGAAGTACCGAGACACTGACAAGTTGATAGTTCCCAGATGGGTCACAGTCAATATTTTGTTTTGTAGATAGGATGATAAGTTATGTGGCAATTTTCTAACAGTTGTTGTTCTTTTTGTACAACAGACCAAGATTCGTGATGGACATATTGATGCCAATGTGCTACAGTGGTTCACGAGATCAAGGGCTGATGGTTTTGACCAAGTATGTGAACTTGAACTTTTTGTACTCATGAACTAGAACTGTCATGTTCTCTGGCAAGTTTGGGAGGTTGGGGAATGAACTTGAGTAGCCTGCTTTTACCCCTCTACTTATGAATGATGAGTGCTTCTTTTTTTAAAGCTGCACTTATTATCACAAGGAAATTGAACAGATTTGTTTGTTGGAAGTTTGGGAGGTGGATATAAACTTGACTAGCATTTATTTTTTGTAGTGGGTTGCTTACTCAATTAGAACTTATGAATGTCTAATTTTTGTTTATTCTTCTGAATTTCCATTCCCCTCTTTTATTTTATTGTTTGGAGGCTGAATTTTTTGTTTCATTATGATCTGTTAAATTCATTTTTCCTCTGCAATTTTTTTCCAGCTTCTTTTCCCTAATTATGATATGCCGTCATTTGCGGCTACCATGAAGCCTAGTGAAGAATCTGGGTATTGGTGCTTGATTGTTCTAAATTTGAGGTTCCGCCGTTTTGAGTGTCTTGATTCACTCCGTGATGAAACCTGGAGTGATGCAGTTAGATTCTTAAGGACTATGAAAGATAACATAAAGAAGCAGGGAGTTCAGCGTAGACAGGGCCAAACCGTTCTCGCTAGGGCATATTGATGGTTTCTCTTGCTAGTTTGTGCAGGTGCCGCATCAGAAAAACATGTGAGCATCTGTTTTTAATGATTTTTGTTAGTTGTTTTTGTTGCTGGGAGGATGGTGTTCATGTTTTTTTGAATTTTTGATGTACCCTTTTGTATTTTCTTTTGTTAACATGCATAACTGTGGCTTCTTTATACTACAAAACTGCAAGACCTATCATTGCCGGGAGGATGGTGTGATTGAAATGTTGGATTACAGCCAGGAAGACATTCTTGACATTAGGAAGAATTTGTTGTATACGTGCACAACTAGCGATGTGTTTGATGTCGTCTTCCGGGGTTTGTTTGGCATCGAACCCGGTATGTATGCATGACCTTTTATAATTTTTTGAAGGTTGTACTTCTTGAGTAGTACCGTCATGAATTATGTATTTGAACTTACCCTTGATGCGCTCCTTCTTTTTATTTTTTTGTAGGTGAGTGGTTGGATCTTGGTGAGCATGCCTACAGGATCTTTGGCAGCCAGTTCTTAGAGCTTGAGCGCGTAGCTGTTGATTTTAGCTAGGGCGTTCTCCAGAAAAGACAAGATCTGGTGTTATGAAGGGGTGGTTGGGAGGTCTGAAAGGTTCTACGGTTGCTTGTGCAGAGAGCCCTCTACACCCAAGAATCCCATTGTGGAATTGATAGACAGTTTTGATGATGCATTTGAGAAGATTGCTGGCGTGGGAAGAGTCACCAGGAGTGCTGCTGCCAAGGGTGTATCTCCTCTTGCTGGAATAGTGGCCCGTAGAGCTGGTGCTGCTAGGAAGGATCCTGCTTTGGATTCTTGCTATGTTGTAAGCACGAAGTGTGGGCCCAGAGCTCCTATAAAGTTTTGCTCCCATTTGTAGCAACTTCAGCCTCATAATTTCCCTCATATGGACAAGGCTCACAAGTTGTATAATTTGTTTCTTAGTCATGAAGCATGTGAGAAGTATGCCGAGTGAGTATCTCTCATTATGTTTCCTCTTCTTTTCTTCTGGTGTTTGTAACTGCTGGATAAATATGACCTGAAATGTTCCTTTTTATACAACTTGAACTGCTATGAATGCATTATCTTGCTTCCCCTGCTTTTTGTTCTTGTGTGTGCTGCAGGAATACATTCTCAATGATACCTCAGCCTGATGAAGGCGTAACTAGCTTCACTGGGAAACGCATCTGGGTAGTTTTTGCACCTGGGCAAATGATGGAGGGTGATGTAATGGACTTCCTAATTGATGATTGGAAGAATGATCCTGAGAGAAATGTTGATTTTGCGTTTGGAAAAAGGGTATTGCTGAGTCCATATTTCATCACGATAATCAATCAGATCGTTTGTTTCTGTTAAACAAGACTGCCTATTATTTTACGAGTTTTAATAATACTTTGGTTTGTGATCCTTTTCCCCTGTCTATTTCTTTTTTGGCTTTTTTGCAGGTTGTGCTTGACTGTATGTTTTACGGTGATGAAAATAAAGAGTTTAATGTGGAGAGTGCATCGAGAGATTTCAAGAGCTATGTTAAAGATAATGAAGACTTGCTCAGTGCCGACCTTGTGAGATCTACTAGCTGATTTTTGGTTTTATTTATTTGTTGTCATGCCGGTTTTTCTTCTTAATATTTAATATCTCTGTTTTGGTCATTTGTTTTTAGATCATGATGCCTCTATTCAAACCTATGATTTTAGCAAAGGATAAGAAAGTGAACCACTTTCCCTTATATGTCATGAATCGGTACCGAAGATGCGTCGATATCCTTGACTCATTACCTTATCTGAAGAACCATCGTCCTTCAAAGAACACCTATCAAAAAGACCGTGAGAAGATTGTGAGTGACATTTATTATCTCTACTGGATTAATTTTTCTGCATCTTTGTTTCTGCTTTTCTGAGACCTGGAAATCTGTGGTTTGTTTTCTTTTTTATAGATCTCTAGATTGGTCCAAGTAATCAAGGCTGTGTATGGTGATGATCAGTACAATGGGAGCTTTTCGCAAATAAACCAACGTTTGTCAAGGTTCCACTTCAAGGGCTGAATGAATGTGGCCATTATACTCTGAAGTATGCGGGATCCTATGATGGTGAAAAGATCGTTAAGAACATTCGAAATAAAGATGTGGGTTCTAGTTGAGCTTTTCACTTTTCTGTGTTTGGCTGATTGTGTATTCTTCTTGTTATGTGTCATGAATTTTGATAATTTGTTCTATTGTTTTGCAGTCCCGTATTGTTGATTGGAACGCTGAGGATCTGCATAGAGTTGTGTTCAACCGGAATAACCAGCTTCAGGTGACGAAGCTTCCCAAGGAGGTTCAGGCTTTGGCTCCTGGTGCATAGAAGAAATGGTCATCATTTGCATAGTGAAATGGATAGCTGTGTGATATATCCCTTGAAAGCATTATAGGCTTTATTTGTAGTGTTTGGATGTCTTGTCAAATACTATGTAATAACTGGTATATTTTGTGTTGTGTTTAAGTGTGGCACAATGTTTAACAAACTTTTTTTCCATGATGATAGTGTGGTCGAATAAATGTTTCACTTGTGTATGTTTCATTGGGAATTCGTTTTGGTTAAGTTCTATTTTTTGTACTGAAGTCTTATAAACTAGTTGAACTGAAAACATCTTTTTCCAAGTTCATTGCGAGTTGTTGCTGAAAAAGTGAGATTTATTTTATTTTCATCTATCCCAACCTAGGTTGGACCTTTATAGTTTTTGTACCCTCTTTTCTTGTACATATGGTATAGTTCTGTTAGTACTGAAGTGTAATCTCATTCAGCTTAAGGCATTTAAAATTTGGTCATGATAGCACTTGTGGATCTAGCGTGAGTGGAGTGACGCTTCCTTGTTATTTCGAACTGATTTCATATAATGCATTAGAACTGAAGTTTATTTTGGGATTGAAATTATTTACTACGAAGTTGCTACGTAATCTCTAGCCAGATTTTATTTAAGTATAAGAAATTTAGCAAAATTTTAGAGCCAAATTTTTGTTTCAACTTCATGAATTTTAGTAGTTGAACTTCACAGTAAAAGTTAAAGCACTGGTTTAAATTAGCTACATTTAACAGATAGCCGTATTAAGTTCACAATTACTTCACTAGTCAATGTGGGTTGATGCTTCTATTGTTTGTTTTTTGTTAATTTTTATCCTTGGTTGAACTGTAATCTATTTGGTTGAGTCTTGGCCTTCTTTCTCAAGGCATTAATTGGTATCATCATAGCACTTACCGAATAAACTAAGTTGTACTGAGATTTCAATTGTACTAGTACTTTGATCATTTTATTTTTTTGTGTTGTTTGAAACTAGTACCTCACTGGTTAATGTGGGCTGATACTTTTGTTGTCTTTCCTGTGATTTTTCTCCTTGGTCGAACTGATATCTTTTTGATTTAGTTTTGGCCTTCTTTTTTCTAGGTTGTGGTTCTTCTCAAGGCAATGTTTGGTATCATCAACGTACTTGACGTATAGACTAAGTTGTAGTGAGATTTCAGTTGTACTATTACTGTTATTCTTAGTGAGTCAATGTTTTAGGGAATGCGAACTGAAGCTTTCCATTCCTTTTTTGTGTAGAAAGAGTGTACTATGTGTTCAAGTGTACCAGTACTTTCAATCCTAGCATGCTAGTGACTAGGAAATACATATTTTCTAACTACTATTAGCATGATGCGGTTAGTACTGAACGTTGTCCTCGGCTGAAACTTAGTCTTTTTAGTGTTCTTCTGAAACTAAAAACTGATTTTAGTGTGATAGTACTACCGTAAATAACTAAGCTATAATTAGCGTCCAACGCTACTATTTGCTGTTGTCCTTAGTTAGTCTGCAACTATTTTTTTGTGAAAATATTCATGTGTGATTTGTTGCTCCATGACTAGTGCTGCATAGCAGCCATCAAGTTTCATTCACAACCTACTTCAACTTCAAATGATGGATAAACAAAATGGGAAGCTAGCAAACTTGTCGAACGACATAAGCAAACGATGTACTTGATAGACATAGGGAAACTTGTTCAAATCTTGACACACATAACATAAGGAAGCTGGTTCAACCTAGCGAAAGGAAACTACAAATCTAAAACAACAATATTAAGGACAAGCAGAAGCGCGAGCAACACAAAGGCAGACTTGCATGCCTCTTCATACCGCGAAGTTGCAGTGGTAGTAGGCGTCAGCCTCTTGCTCTTTTGAAATATCCCAACCTGTCATGATGCTATCGATTATCTTCCATGACTTGTACGTGGCGTACGTATCTACTCCTGCGTACTCAATGAGCTTGTCTGGCAGCGGGCTGATCCCTCACAGTTTGTGGTCTTCCTCTGTGTCAATCTTCTTCTTCATGCCTTTATAGAATCGGTGGATGACACTTCCTGCAACATTGGCCAAGGAGTCATAGAATTTGTTGTTGGTTGGAACTTTCCACTTCCGCTGCATGTCAATGAAGTTGTTGGGGTTGATCTCCAAACTAGACTTGTTCAGCATCCGCTTGTCACCTCCAATGCTTAAACCGACAAATATGTACAATTTCTCCTCCTGTAGGAACTCTTTGAGGCGCTTGGGCCTGCAAGGAGGGAGACACATATTGAAAATTAGTGTTCTTTTTTGAAGATTTAATTCTCCTGCTTTTTGGTTTACAAGTGATAATCCAGGAGGTAGATGCTTGTATAGTACAAGTCATGGATGAATGTAATTCAGAAAACTAGTACACAAAGTCCTGAAATTAAATCCAACTACACCATGTTATTTTTCTTTTTTGGTATCTTCAGTGCTTCACCAAATGCTTCACCAAGTTCAAGAACCTATTTTACCAGAGTCAATGATATATTTGCTACTTACTTCAAGTTTAGTTTTCTTTTTTGTTGAATAAAAGACCTATACCAGTGCTTGATACATCTTTGTGCATCAATTCTATATCAAGTTTAGAAATTAATTTGAGAAACATGTGCATCAAGATATGGACCTATACCACTTCACCAAACATCTTTTAATATATCAATTCTATAAACTATACTAGTGCATCAAGACCAGAATCTATGCTAGTACATCAAGTTCAGAAATTAATTTCGTGAAACATTTTTCAGATGCTAATCCAGTGCATCAGTTTCAGATGACTAATCTGGTGAAACAATCCACTTCACAACTTCAGAAATGCATGTAGCTTGAGAAACATGTACTCGTGCATCCACTTCACAAAGTATAGTAGTTCATCTAGTTGGGAAACAAGTTTAATGAAATTTTTAGGGAGTAGTACTAGTACAACAGATGAATGAACATTAGTTTTGGGTTACCATTTTTTTGCGTTGTGATGTGGTACACCAAGCAGAGTTCCTCGACGCACAACTGCAGGACTGCTACCATCTGGGGATGTTCATCATCGCTGGTGTACTCCACATCAACTCCGATGAAGCTCGGATACAAGCCGCCACCCTTCATCCTGAGCCTACTCATCATCTCGTCGTCCTTGTCTGGTTCGCTGGTGCAGACGATCTCCAGCGTCTCCTTGCCGTGGAGCTCAACCCCTGTGAGGGTTCTGGTGTACGCGCGCTTCTTGCCAGGGATGTGAACATCGTCGAGTTTGCAGCTGTTGTGGGACGTCTCGCCATGATGACGCTTGGTGGACGGTTCCTCCGCCATCGCCCTCCTATGGCGACTGTGGCCTTGGGAGAGAGAAGTTTTTGTGTTGTCTGTAGTGTAGACGGAAGCGGCAATGGTGGTTCTATGAATGAGGCAGAGATGGAAGACAATGGGATATTTTGCAGCGCATCGACGGGGATGTGTGGGAGGCGGTTCATCGGGGACGTGGTTCTAGTGGTCGTGGGGGTCCCCGTTTGCAGTCCGTTGTGGCAACTGCCCAGTGGGTGGCATGGGTGGTGGCCTAGAAGAACTAACCGTCCAAACCAAGGGTTTTTACTATCGCACTGAGTAGTCTTGTCAAGCTGTACTTACCAGTTGATTATCCCACTTACACGTCTCAGGGGTGGTGACGATGGCATTTTGCACTGTTTATGTGACATATGCTTGGTGATGTTTTCCCGTGTGGATGCGCAGTATTGTTTTCCACTGAAGTCTTATACACTAGTTGATCACAAAACATTTTTAGTGCCCTGGGAGTTGTTGCTCAAAACTGGGACTTATTTTATTTTTCATCTGTCCCAATCTAAGTTAGGCCTTTATAGTTTTTGTATGCTCATTTTAGTTCACTTATGGTTTAGTGCTGTGTGAACTGAATTGTAATTTCATACAGTGTACGGTTTTGAAATTTGGTGTCACAGTGGTGTGAGTGGCCTTACTGTTCCTGCTTTTTTAGTACTGATGTCATATGTATGTTTGAACTGAGTTTTTTGGGGGGGGGGTTGAGATTATTTACGACGAAATCATTCGTTAAGGTGTGGAAAGATTTTATATAAATAAGAAATTTAGTAGAATTGACAAAGAAATCTATTTGAGCTTCTTGCATTTTAGTAGTTGAAGTAGTCAGATTTATATAAATAAGAAATTTAGCATAATTGACAAAGAAAATCTATTTGAACTTCTTGCATTTTAGTAGTTGAACTTGTCAGATTTTATATAAATAAGAAATTTAGCATAATTGACAAACATTATCTATTTGAACTTCTTGCATTTTAGTAGTTGAACTTCAAAGTAATATTTTAATTTGATGTTTTAAATTATTTACATTTAACAGATAGGCTATTAAGGTCTCTGCTTTTTAGAGTTTCATTGTTTTTGTATCATAATTTTTCCTTTTTTATCATCCGTGGTGCAGAGCTAAATTTATTTTTATTTTTATTTTTCGTATTTAAAGTTATTGCCTACGAACTAGTATTTGAACTTTTATATTTTCATTTTCAAACACTTTTCTTGTAGTTTATATTTCTTTGCCCGGCGCTCTGGTTTGTTTAACTGGGCTTATTGTTGGGATGTTTGTAGACGATGGAGGCTATTGGGCCGTTTTCCGGCCAAAATTGCCCGCGTGCATTTTCGACACTGCTGGATGTGCGTGTGCTCTGGGTTTAGTCCCACCTTGCTAAGGGAGAAGGCTTTCAACCTGTTTATAAGCGCGGCCGAGTCCTACTGGTCGAACTCCTCTAAATACTTACCTGAGCGCTTATACACTGCGCTCGCTCTCTCTCATGACCTGTGGGCCCTGGTCGGCTGGCCCTGCGTTGTGCGGATTACTAGGGATTCACCCATGGGCTCGAGTTCAAGTATCTAGCAGCGTCAGGGCCTGTGCCTGTCCTTGGGCGGTCAATTTTTACTTTTTGTTTGTTTGAATCTAGTACTTCACTTGTGACGCCCCAACACTGACGCTCCAGAAGACTTCCATATTTTTCTTGACCGCCGTGTGTTTCATTTGTGCTTGCTCTATTTATTTTTGCATTGCATCATGTCATCATGCCATCATGTCATTAATCTTTGCAACTCAAATAAATAAATCGTATGGATCTTCGGTCCATTTAAATCGAGGGATATTCACAATGGGGATTTCTCTTTAGAACATACACTCCAAATATTATTAGGGAGCTATAATAATTATTCCATTCTTATGGAATCACCAAAAATACACTTGCAAATATTCCCCATGCATTTGTTATCTCACTCCTTGACCTTGAACCTTGTTCATAAATTCTTTCGTCATTTTCCCGAGCTCCATCGAAATTCTCATTCGTTTCTGGACCTTCCTAGCACCCACTTTCTATTAGAACCCATTTGAATTAAATTCGAATGACTTTGAATTTAATTCTTGCAATCTTGCCCACTCCATTTTTGTTTGAACAAGCTCATTTTTGCGAGCCGAGGAAATTTATCCCCATGCCCAAATCATGTCTCCACCCATCCTTTTTTTTCTTTCCTTTGCTATTTTCTCTGGGCAATAGACGAGAAGTAAGGAGAGAGCGAGCCCAGCAGCTGCTCCAGTTGGCCCGAGGCCCAACCAATCCCCCTAAACCTAACCCTCACCCGATCTATAGCTGGCTAAATGGGTCGTTTTTCTTGGGCCAGCCCATGATCACACCGGCAGGGCCCGCCTTGGGCCAGGCACGGCATGGGCTAAACGGGCTGGGCCTGGCACGCGGCACGCCCTGGGCCTTGCCTGGGCCTGGAGGCACGGAACGCAGGTCGGCACGGCACAGCCCGATTATGTTTTATTATTTTTTATACATCTATATATGGCCCGACATGTAAAAAATGGCTAAAAACGCTCAGTGCGTCAAATAATAGGCTCAAAATATGTAGCCAACCGTGCTAAACGGGCCAACGTGCCGGCCCGTTTACTAACTGGGCCGTGCCTGGGCCTGGGGAGCAGCATGCTGGCCGACACGGCACGACCCGTATAGTAATCGCGCCCTGGCGGGCCGTGCGAGGCCAGGGCGGTCCATTTGGCCAGGTATGACCAGATTCCCTCACCCTCTTCCTCTCGTCCTCCCACGCCACCCCCATATCCCTCGCTCGTCCCGATCCAGCGGGCCTCCCTCTGCAGCGCCAGCCCACGACCGTGCCTCCTCCAGCCACCTCCCATGGAGCCATCACCCCGCGCCAAGCCTTCGCGTCGCTACCTACCTGTGACCTCCTCTGCGAGTCCCTCCAACCCCAGCTGCTCCCTTGAACTCCAGCAGGACCCCGCCGCCTCTTCGTTGGACCGAGCCACTGCCGGTCACCTTCACTTCGAGCTGCGGGAGAACGCGCCCGCCGCTACAAGTCCACCATCGCTGCCTCGCTTGCCTCCGCCCCGAGCCACGCCCTTCAACGGGGTCGACGTCGTGCAGCTTGTCCCGCCTCCTGCAGGCCTCCTCACCGCCGCGCCGAGTTCCTGCTGTCGCTGCTCCTTCACGGGGAGCTTCGCCACGCCAAGTTCCCCGTGCCTCGACCCCGCACGATCTTGTTGACCGGTCCTCTACTTCCCCTCGTCCCAAGGCGCTCCTCTGCTCTCGCCATTCTCTGCATCCTCTGCTCTTCCTCCTGCTGGCCACCGAGCGCCACCGTGCCTCCCCTGCAGCTACTCCGGCGAGCTCCAGTAGCTCCGCCACGTTCCGGTGTCGCCGGATGACCTCCTCTTCCTTCTGCCCTGCTGCTGCCTTCGAGCACCATCGGTGCATCTAGGTTTGGAACCTGCCAAGTCCCGCACAAACCTGGATTCGCCATGTTCGACTACCGATGACCGCCTCTGGATTCGTCAAGTACATTGCCGGCAAGACCAAGGACGCCCGAATGAGTGCTCTTGACCAAGACATTTGTGCTACTACGTTTTGGACATGCCAAGTCCCTCGGAAAAATCAGATGTGTCAAGATCGCCCCGCTTGTTGCCAAGTAACACGACGCCCGGAGCCCTCGGATCCGTCACGTTCCACTATGACATGTACAACTACCGTTGACCCTGAAGACCTCGGATTCATCAAGTTCCCACAATGACTTAAGTGTACCCCGCCAGATCGCCAACTTCGGTTACCGTCGCAACCATGTACAACTACCTCCACGATGATACGAGAACAACTACCGTCGTTTAAGGCCGCTGAGTAACAACGACCATTGACGTGTACGACTACTTTGTGAACGTGTACTCGACGACCCCGGAGACCTATGTTGAACCAAATACCCCCTCGTTGACCCGAACATCTACAGGAAATCGTGTACCACTACCATCAAGGGCCGATAGTACCACTACTTCTACTACTGTCGCGGAACGACTACTTCCTATACTTCCCTCGACAAACTTGAACCGCCCCGGAAATGCATGCCTTGAAGGTATAACCCCGAGACGACGCCGTGGACCGTATGCATGTGTGTTGTATGACATGCCCGTGTTTGCACCGTGTCCGAGATGTCCTTGCATGTTCCTCCTTGTTTGCCATGTCGTCTACCCGTGGCACCCTTATTCCGCACACTTATTCTTTTTCACCGGCATCTAAATCGAGTTACCGGAACCGGAACGTTGCCGTGGCACCATTTTCGTTATCATCTCCGTGGCACCCTTTCTTTCCACCATGGTGACAAATGGTTCATAATATGCTCATGTCAACTTTTAACAAAAATTGCATAAAACTTTCACATGTCATCCGCATCATGATAATAACATTTAAAATGTTTAAACTTGTTGTTGCATTAAATTGCTAATGCACATGAGGATTTACTGGAATTGTTGTTTGATGTTTCCAGCCTCATTTAAAATGCCTAACTATGTATTCTACTCATGTTTCACCTCTTGCCATGTTAGAACATTTAATTTTGTTGGGTACATAACCGGGAGTGAACTAAATAATCGAATGTGGTGTTTCATCAATATGCAACTTGTTACATATTGAGCTCCACTTAACTTGTAGTGTCGTTTGTGCACTTTGCCATGCCATGCCTCATTAAACTGTACATGCATCATACTTGTTTGTGCATCATGCAATGGTTATGCATCTTTGTTTACCATGTTGCTTGCTTCTTTCTTGTTTGCTTCTCTCGTTAGCTTCGGTTTCATTCCGGAGTTGTGAGGATTCGTTCGACTACGTCTATTTGTCTTCTTCATGGAGTCATTCTTCTTCCTTGCGAGATCTCAGGCAAGATGACCATACCCTCGAAATCACTTCTATCTTTGCTTGCTAGTTGTTCGCTCTATCGCTATGTCGCGCTACCTACCACTTGTTTATCATGCCTCCCATATTGCTATGTCAAGCCTCTAACCCACCTTCCTAGCAAACCTTTGTTTGGCTATGTTACCGCTTTTGGTCAGCCCCTCTTATAGCGTTCCTAGATGCCTGTGAAGTTGAAGTTTGTTCGGTGTTGGAACATGTATATGTTGGGATATCACAATATCTCTTATTTAATTAGTGCATCTATATACTTGGTAAATTGTGGAAGGCTCGGCCTTCTGCCTGGTGTTTTGTTCCACTCTTGCCGCCCTATTTTCCGTCATACCGGTATAATGTTCCTTGAGTTTGTGTTCCTCACGCCATTAGGGTTATCGGAACCCCCTTGACAGTTCGCTTTGAATAAAACTCCTCCACCAAGGCCCAACCTTGGTTTTAACATTTGCCACCTAACCCTTTTTCCCTTGGGTTCTGTTGACTCAAGGGTCATCTTTATTTTAATCCCCCTGTCCATTTCTCCTCTGAGTGTTTGTCCAACCTGTCAACCGTCAGTGGCAACCAGGGGCAACTCTGGGTTGGCCTAACGAAAGTTTGGATAATCCAGTGTGCCCTGAGAACGAGATATGTGCAGCTCCTATCGGGATTTGTTGGCACAGTCGGGTGGTCTTGCTGGTCTTGTTTTACCATTCTCAAAAAATCTTGTAACCAGGATTCCGAGCCTGATCGGGTCTTCCTAGGAGAAGGAATATCCTTCGTTGACCATGAGGGCTTGGATGGGCTAAGTTGGGACACCCCTGCAGGGTATAAACTTTCGAGAGCCGTGCCCGTGGTTATGTGGCAGATGTGAATTTGTTAATGTCCGGTTGTAGAGAACTTGACACTTGACTTAATTAAAATGCATCAACCGCGTGTGTAGCCGTGATGGTCTCTTTTCAGCGGAGTCCGGGAAGTGAACACGGTCTTGTGTTATGTATGAACGTAAGTAGTTTCGGGATCACTTCTTTATCACTTCTAGCTTCTCGTCCGTTGCATTGCTTCTCTTCTCGCTCTTATTTGCATATGTTAGCCACCTTATTTGCTTAGCGCTTGCTATAGCTCCACCTCATTACCTTATCCTACCCATAAGCTTAAATAGTCTTGATCTCATGGGTGTGAGATTGCTGAGTCCTCGTGACTCACATATACTTCCAAATAGTTGCAGGTGTCGACGAAACAAGTGCAGGTGATGCTACCGAACTCAAGTGGGAGTTCAATGAGGATCGGGGTCGTTACAATGTTTTGTTTCCTAGTGATCAGTAGTGTAGCCCAGTTGGGACGATCGGGGATCTAGCATTTGGGGTTTCTTCCTTTATTTTGGTTCCATAGTCGGACTTTTGATTGTACTCTGGATGATGTATGTTTAACTTGTTATTTGTGTGAAGTGGCGATTGTAAGCCAACTCTTTATCCCTTTCTTATTCAGTACATGGGATTGTGTGAAGATTACCCCTCTTGCGACTAAACCACCATGCAGTTATGCCTCTAAGTCGTGCCTCAACATGTGGGAGATATAGCCGCATCGTGGGTGTTACATAACTCCACCAGTAACTTGGACTGATACTTTTTGTTCTAGTTGTGTGGAAGTGTTATTTTTTCATTTGAAGTGTTTTGCCTTGTTTTTTGTTTATTTTTGTGATTATTCTCAAGGGTCTTCTGGTGTCATTTTCAGCACTATGGTACTTGCGTGTAGACTAAGTTGTACTGATAGTCCAGTCATAATAGCACTTATGTTCTGAGTCTGACATTTTTTTTGGGGGGATACGGACTGATGCTTCTTTGTACTTTTTATTGTAGTAAGTATGTACTATCCGATCAAGTGTACTAGTAATGTCATTCTTAGTCTGCAAGAGACCAACATAAGTGTGTGCTGATTCTTCTTAACTTTTTCTATTTGTAGTACTTGTTAATTTTCTAGCAGATACATATGAATGAGAACAGTACATGAAGTACTAAGAATTACTGCTTTAACTTTTGAAGCGTTGTTAAGCAACTGAAATTGTGCTAACTGTTTTCAATGTTATTTTTTCTATACAATACTGAATCTAAACTACACATGGAACAACATTGTGTGATTAGTTGCTTCATAACTAGTACTTTAGAGCAGCCACAAAGTTCCATTCAGAAGCTACATTGAATTTGAATTGATCGATTAACAAAATACGAAGCTACCAATCTTATATAATGAGATAAGCAAAACAATGTACTTGATGACATAAATAAACCTGTTCAATCATGACAAGCATGAAATAATCATACTGGTTCAGCCCAACAAGAGAAAACTACTAATTTGAAACAACAAGATAAAAGGCAAGCACAAGCGGAAGGAAAATGAAGGCGGGCTTTGATGTATCTTAATCTCTAAAAGGGGCGAAAGGGGCGGTCATAGTAGTTTTCAGCCTCCCGCGCTTTTGAAATTTCCCAACCATTTGTGATATTGTCGATGATGTTCCATGACTTGTACGTGGCATACACATCTACTCCCGTACTCGATGAGGTTGTCGGGCAGCAGGCTGACCCCCCATAGTTTGTGGTCTTCCAGTGTGTCGATGTTCTTCTTCATTCCTTTGTAGAATGGGTGGATTACGCTGGCTGCAACATCAGTCAAGGAGTTGTACTCTTTTCCGGTGTATGGAACTCTCCAGATGCACCGAATGTCGACGTACTTGTTGGGGTTGATCATCGGAAGGACCGACATCTTCATCTTCTCTTTGTCGCTTTCAATGCTGAAACCGGCAAATGTGAACAACCTCTCATGCTTCAGCATCTCGTTGAGGTGCTTGGGCCTGCAAGGGAAGAGACATTTTGAAGATTAGCATTACTTTGATGTTTGAATTCTTCATTTTTGTTTTGTTTTACAAGCGATGACTCCATGAAGTCGATGCTTATATAGCATAATTAATTCATGAAATTATTAAACAAAGTTCTGAAATTAAATTCATGTACATCATGTTATTTTTCTTTTTGGATTATACATAGTTTGAGCCAATGTTCTATGTGCTGCTTTAGTACTAGTTGGTTTACTTTTGTTGAATAGGACAACACATACCAGTGCTTCAGCAAGTTCTTAGGTTTTTTGCTTATGAAAATAACATTAGACAAATTCAAAAACTACTTCACTACATCAAGTTTAGAAACATCTTTTTAATACATTGAGTACAGAAACTACACTAACAGATCAAGATCAGATACTACACTAGTACATCAACTTCACAAATTAATCTTCTACAAGATTTTTTAAATAGTAATCCAGTGTATCAGGTTCAAAAATACATTTATAGTGTATCTAGTTGAGAAAATGCAGTAGTGCATCCACTTTCACAAACCACACTAGTACATCTAGTTGGGAAACAAGTTTGATGAAAAATTCAGGATAGAGTTGAAAGTGCTAGTGATCGACTAGAGGGGGGGTGAATAGGCGATTTTTATGAAAGTCTTCAAAACATGTAAGTTTCGAAGACAAATGATAGAAAGAAACCTATTACCATGCAGCGGAAGGTAGACTACACTAGGCAAACCATAGTCACGTATTCAATGAAGTGAAATAACAATAACTAATGGCAGCTAGGTAGTAAGGATCAGTTAGGAAGATATTGTTAAGCCAATCAGAACAAGCAGTCACTCAGTGAAGATAGAAGATAATGCAATCATACAATGACTTCACTAGGACCAACAGTAAGTAAAGGGAAGGGAAGGATGAAACCAGTGACTCGTTGAAGACAATGATTTGTTGGACCAGTTCTAGTTGCTGTGACAACTGTACGTCTAATTAGGGAGGCTGAGATTCAACTCAGAAGACCTCGTCTTCACCTTATTCCCCTTGAGCTAAGGACACCCAGTCCTCGCCCAATCACTCTAGTAAGTCTTCAAGGTAGACTTCCAAACCTTCACAGACTTCGTTCATCGGCGATCCACAATGACTCTTGGATGCTCAGAACGCGACGCCTAACCGGCTGGAGGGTTCACAGTCCTCAAGTGTAATAAGTCTTCAGATCACACAGACAGGAAGACTTAAGTGATGCCTAACACTCTTTGGCTCTGGGTGTTTAAGGCTTTATCCTCGCAAGGAATTCTCTCTCAAAGGCTTCGAGGTGGGTTTCTCTCAAACGACAAAAGTCGTACTTTAACTCTGAGCAGCCAACCGTTTATGGTTGTAGGGGGTGGGCTATTTATAGCCACTTGGCAACCCGACCTGATTTGTCCGAAATGACACTGGGTCACTAAGGAACTGACATGTGTCTCAACGGTCAGATTTCAAACTCTCATGGCAACTTTACTTGGGCTACAAGCAAAGCTGACTTGTCCGGCTCTGGACAAGATTCGCTCTCATTGTCTTCACTCGAAGTCATAGGTTTTTGGTTTAGGCATCACTTCAGTCATTCTGACTGGTTCTCCTGGACCCCACTTAACAGTACGGTGGTTCCTATGACTCAACAAAGAAGAAAAAGAACTACGAAAGATCTAAGTCTTCGCGCTCCATAGTCTTCATGCGATGTCTTCTCTTGTCTTAGTCTTCAATGTGAATGTCTTCACATACCACCTTTGACTTCAATGTTTTCATACATTTTTAGGGGTCATCTCTGGTAGGAAAACCAAATCAATGAGGGACTTCTACCTGTGTTATCCTGCAATTCTCACAAACACATTAGTCCCTCAACTAGGTTTGTCGTCAATACTCCAAAACCAACTAGGGGTGGCACTAGATGCACTTACAATCTCCCCCTTTTTGGTGATTGATGACAAACTAGTTGAAGTTTTCAACAGGGAATATAATATGTGATGTTGTAAAGGATAAGAAATTGTCTTCATAAGTTGCAAGGGCTCCCCCTGAAGATGTGCATATAAGGAATTTGCTTTTGGAATGCAAATGCACATGGCAGGTTGTACTTGTGGAGATCCTCTTCAACTTATGATGACAATTCATCATGCATGAAAAGTATGTGAAGATCATGCATAATGAAAAATGGACGTATGCAAATGATCTAAGTGTGGAATTTATCGTCGCACATGCAGAATTTATCATCGCATGACAGAATAGCAAATAAGTAGCAGACTACCATCGAATTTAAGTGTTACAACTCAAAGAACCAAATGTATCAAAACGAGAGTTGTAAACACCAGGAAAAACATAAAGTAACCGCCCATATGGACCCGCTTGAAGACTATCAAACTCATATGCTTCTCCCCCTATTGTCAGTAAGGACCAAAAAGGTTTGAAGACATAGAGCACCTACTCGTTCCCATGAGGAGTAGGTGAAGCAACAAGGTCGTCGGTGTTGTTAAGCGGTGCAGACGAACTCGGGGCAATGTGGATGCATGCTGAAGTAGGGGGCGGTGAAGTAGCATCATCTTCGTCCTCGATCACTCTGGCATTCACAGTTGCCGCGGAGGAAGAGAACTCAGAGTCTTCAAGAGATGGAGTTCGTCGCAGCACAGTCCTTCGGGGAGGTGTGGAGTCAAACTTGAAATGTTCAGGGAAGCCATCCTCGTGAAGATCATCCTCAGAGAACATAAGCGTCAGCCCTTTCCATGTACGCGGACAGGTTTCATGGGCAACGAAGGCATTCTGGGTGGCAAGATTGCGAATGCAGTTGACATCCACCAAGAGGCTTTGCATTTGGCGCTTCAGCCAGTCATGATGCCTATCTTGTTTCTGATGAAGGGCAACCAGAAGCTCTCGGTCATTGAGAACACGAGATCGCTTCTTGGGCCGTTGGGAAATAGTGCTTTCAGTGGCTTCAGTGAGGGCACGATGAGGTGCACGTGTAGTACCAGCCAGAGGATAAACACGAGTGACTGCTTCAACTCCTTCAATGTTCTGAGAGAAACTTTGATGCTCAGCATTCTGAAGACTAAGAGGCTCCTTGGCAGGCTCTTGATAGATGGCTTCAACGGACATATCCACGTCAGGCAGAAAGATCTGATGATTTCGAGCAGAGGGATGATATGAGATAGCTGAGTGAAGTTTGATCAGCGGCATTATCCATGGAGCATAGAACTTCAAGCCAAAAAGATCAGATCCTGATGCAGCAAGTTGGCGGATGAAGAAGTCTTGTGCATTGAAGCATTTGCCATGAAGAATATAGAAGACCAAAGTCTTCATTGCACCTTCCAGCTTTGCATGTGGAGAATGTCCTTCGATGGGCCAGAGAGTTCGCCTCATAATGTGATAGATAGTGCGTGGCAGATACTCAAGGTCTTCAACAAAGAACTCCTTAGGATATGCAGCATCTGGAGGCAAAGGCTTCATCATACTAAGCATCTGACTCATGTTTGGTTCAGGCTTCTGAAAGATGCTCTCCATAGCTTCACTGTGAAGCTGACAGCCAGGTTCATAGAGATCTCCAGGAGTGGGCAGACCAGTCTTCGGATGAACATTTCCTGTCATCCACTCGAGGACCCAAGTCTTCGGATCTCTGTTGTAGCCACGTATGTGAAGAGTGGCATAAAATTGGAGCAGCAACTCTTCGTTCCAGTGCTCTTGGTCGGTGATGAAAGGCAACAATCCAACCTCTTTGAAGCAATCCAGAGCTTCTTCCAAGCAAGGCAGACTAGTTATTGCTTCGGTGTCAAGACGCATATGGGGGAAGATGCGACCTTGATTGTACAGAATGCATGAGTAATAACTTCGCTGCGGATAGCTCCAGAACCGATCAGAAGATATTCTTTCCCTTGAGTAGGGGTTCTTGGAGCTATTAAAGAAAGTGTTGTCTGCTTTGAAGCCGTTGACATTAAAGGACCCAGGTGCTGATGCAGGACCTGGAAACCTAGGCAAGCTTGGCATTGGCTTCTGTACCTGAGGCCTGTGCTCAACATGATAGTAAAACTAAGGACCAGCAGCAGGCGCAGGAACAGGAGCAGTAGCATCATTGGCTTCACTAACTTCTGGTTCATGGGTTGATGTAGGCTCCACATTTGCTTCAGCCATGACTACGTCATTGGCTTCATTTGTGTTGGTGGTGGTAGCCACAAGATTCTCAACCTCCACTTGATGAGCTGGAGGGTCGGGCACAGACACGTTCTCCTCGAGAACAGCTTCTTTGTGAGACGGGGGTGTAGCAACTCTTGAGGTTTCTTCTTCATCGGCTGATGCAGCCAGAACATCTTCAGCCAGTTTGGCTTCGGATTCAGTCACAGTAGGAGTGGCACCTGGAAACACTTGACGTGCAACAGATTGGTGAGGCACTTCTCCTTCTGGAATGCTGGAAGGAGGGACTTGAGACCTTGATCCTTTGCGAAGCCTGCGGAACGCTGGCGACGCCTTTGGAGATGGAGTTGGTTGGGCCTCAAAGTCGTCTTATTCTTCTTGCCGGGGTGGTGTGACTTGTTGTTGTGGGTGATCAGCCCATGATGCATCCTGAGCAATTGGCGTCAGAGGACGACCAATGCTGATGAGTTTGCTGTGCGTAAGCACAGGCGATGATACCTGTTGGTGCTCGATCTGAGGAAGAACTACATCATCTTCAACATTGTCATGGTGACCAATGTCTTCAGCAGTGGTGGGATCAACTGCTGGAATGTCTTCAGCTGCATGAGCCTCTGTGGAAGCAGGTTCATGGACAATCAGTTGGCGCTCTTGGTGTGTAGATGTAGGGCGAACCATTGAGATAGGTTCAACAACTAAGGGCTCTGTGGGAGCAGCCCGATCCTTCTTGGTCTTGCGCTTCTTCTTGGAGAGAGCAGCATCAGAGGCTTTAGGATGTTTCCTCTTTCTGGCTTCAGCCTCAGCAGTCCTCGTCTTCTTCAGTTCTGAAGCGGTTGACCTGACCTTTGGCTTCGAGCCAGTCATGCTGGCTGGGAATACAATGGGATGTGCTTCCTACCTTGGTGCGTCGGGTTCGGCCACAGCGGGCTTCTTCTTCTTCTTTGCAGCCATCCTGGGATCGATCCCAGGACGCCCAAGGGCCTTGCTCTTCTCAGCCTCGTTGTAGCCTTGCAAACACTTGTCAGCCAGGCTCTTCATGCGCTCACGAGAACCTTGAGCTTCTTCACGCTTCTTGAGAAAGGCTTCTTTGAGCTCGCGCAGCATGATCTTGAAGTTCTTGACCTCTTGCACGCTGCTTGGCCATATGCTTCTTGAACTGAGCTTTCTCAAAGTCGATCTTTTGCTTCAGTTCAACGATGCGCTGAGCTAGAGCTAGCTCTGAAGCAATGGCGCCATGGAAGGCGACACTGAGGCTAATTGGAAGTTGCAGTTCTTCAAAGCTGAGGTTGGGCGTGTCAAACCATTCATCGATGAAGTTGTCGATGATTGCCACGTCAAAGAGAGGCAAATCATTGAAGATTTCTACTTCTTCTTTGCTCTTGATCAGTTGCTCAAGAGCGTCATCTGCAAGATCTTGATCGCTAGATAGATCAATGGCATCGTTGCGTAGAATAGCAGCAGCAGTCAGTTCTTGGCTGGTGTGCTACAGAGGCATCCGGACTCTTGAAGGCTTGGAGATGCATGATAAATCTTCAGACTGCACACTGTCTTCAGGAGGAGCAGTAGCCAGTGGCTTCGCCCGTGAGATTTTTGGTGCTGAGGTAGGCTTTGAACCTTTAGGCTTCTTCAGTTTCTTTGGCTTCGGCGGTGCAGGCGCTTCATCAGATTCAGCGTCATCTGCAGGCTCATCCACGGCTGTCCCTTGAACCATGATATGAGTGATGAGACCTTCCAGGTTGTAGAAGGGCCCAACAAGATTGGGTTTAGCTTCGCGGGTGCCATCGGCACGGGGAGCAGAGGGACCAGGGTTGAAGTCTAGTCCCAATGACTTCTTGTTCTGTTTCGCCGAATTCTCGGCAAACTCGAAGTTGCGTTTGAACAGATTGTCGTCACGACACCATAGTAGTGACGATGGGTGTGCATCTGCAGGCTGTGGTCCTCGGAACATGCAGGGATGGAAGCCTTGATCAATGGCTTCGTCTCTGGACCTGGGTTGAAGATTTTTGTATAGGATGTCTCCCCAAGGTCGCTTAATGGCATTTTTCTCAGCATATTCCTGGGTCACAAACCGGTATTTGAACCATTGTTCTGCCCAATATCTTCGAATCCCTTGGATTTGGGTCTTGCGCTGATTGTAATCCTCTTCAGGATCTGTCTTGTAAAGCTCTGAGAGGTCATCAGGCAAATCTCTTGATGTTCCCCCACGACGCTATCTGCCACCCTTCCTCACTGATTTCTCTGCAGCCATGAACTTCAAACTGAATGGCTTCAATACGTTCAAAGGCTTTCGCTTGCTGGACAAACAGGAACTGGCTTTGGGAGAATTTATATGATACTGTAAGAATTCTGCAAATGAATGCAGACTATGAGAACCAAGGGATTCTCCCACGGACATGTACCTGTGACAGCATTAAGGTGCGAGGGAAGGGGAAGAGGTCATATGCATTCTCAGAAGATTTTGAAGATAAATCAGTTTAGAAGACATTGACCTCATCGTGCGAAGACATTCACTCATAGATAAAGAGTTGGTTCCAGATTTGTACGAATCCATGGATCAATACAAGTGAGGAATCTAACTACTTTGTGAAGCATAAGTGAACATACTAGGCATATTATGAGATGCAGTATGAAATAGATCCAACTTGTGTGAATTGAAACTTCTTGTGGCAAAAAGTGATGAATCTATAGGATCAAAGGGGCCGTAAAAAGGAAGTTTTCTTTACCACACGAAGAACTGCTAGACGGAGTGGAAGAGGAGGCCGAGCAGTTCGATCGTCTGTGCCCTAACTTGGCGACGGAGGACACCTATGGCGACGGCGGAGAAGACAATGTTCGCGGCCGGCGTGAAGATGGTGTTGTCGAGGGCTAGCAGTGGCTCTAGGGTTCGTGCGAGAGTGGAAGAAAGGATAATGACTGTGGTGAGACGTGTATTTATAGAGACAGGGACGGCACAGTGTTATTACACAGGTGCCCCTGGCAATTCACATCTGAAGGACACGTGGCCATCATGCAACATATCGGAGATTGTTCCACGTTCCCACGCACGCCTGGATTGTCGGGTGGTCGTTCCCACTTCTCCGGGTTTCATGTGAAGGAATTAGCATTGAAAATGGACTTAATGTTTGTCTCGGTATCTTCTGCAGACAAGGACGCAGAGAAGACATTCGATAGTTTCAAGAGAATGCTTATGATTTGGAGAGATAGAGTTTGAGATACAAAGCATAGAGAGGTTAGGGTCCGATCACATTCACTTAGTTCAAAAGTTTCAACAAGAAGACATAGCTATAAGTGAATGCTGTAGAGGACAGAACACTAGTATATGTACATATATGTGAGAAAGACAACCAAACCAACATAGTGAGGATAATCATGAAGACAAGTTGAGAATGAAGACAAACAAGATGTGAAGACATAGCAAATGTAACGCCATGGGCAAAACACTTCAAACAGAAGAATTTGGTGGTGGCGTTACCCACCGTATAGGAAGTATTAGACCCAGACACGGCACACAATTATCGTGGCGCTCCGACGTCAAATTCCACATTAATGTATGCACACTTAGAATGTATGTCTTCATTGATTGAAGATATACTTTACTTCGTGTGTTGCACATCTAAGTCATCAATATGCATAAGTGTTAGGATGTGTGCCTGATCACAGGACATTTGAGGATTCCAAGATATTTAGCTCACACCGTAACTTGCAAAATCTCTTCTCATCCAAGGGCTTGGTGAAGATATCTGCCAATTGCTCTTCAGTGTTGAAGTGTATGATATCAATATCTTCCTTCACAACATGATCTCTGAGAAAGTGATGACGAATTTCAATGTGCTTTGTCTTCGAGTGCTGAACTGGGTTGTTGGCAATATTGATGGCGATTTCGTTGTCGCAGTAGAGTGGCACTTGCTTCAGATGAATGCCATAGTCTTTGAGTGTTTTCTTCATCCACAGAAGCTGAGCGCAGCAAGATCCATCAGCAATGTATTCAGATTCAGCAGTGGAGAGAGATACACAGTTCTGCTTCTTTGAAGACCAACATACAAGTGACCGTCCCAGAAAATGACATGTGCCTGATGTATACTTGCGATCCACCTTGTCACCAGCATAATCAGCATCCGAGAATCCAACCAGATCAAACTCTGAGCCCTTTGGATACCATAATCCTAGAGTTGGGGTGTAAGCCAAATATCGAAGAATTCGCTTCACAGCTAAGTGATGCGATTCCTTTGGTGCCGCTTGGAATCGAGCACACATGCAAACACTAAGCATAATATCTGTCCTAGATGCACATAGATAAAGTAAAGAACCAATCATGGAGCGGTATACCTTTTGATCGAACTCTTTACCATTGTCGTCGGGACCCAGATAATGTTTGGCTGGCATTGGCGTCGTGAAGCCTTTGCAGTCTTGCATACCAAACTTCTTCAGGAAATCTTTGAGATACTTCTCTTGAGATATAAAGATGTCATTGCGTTGCTGACGTATTTGAAGACCAAGGAAGAACTTCAGCTCACCCATCATGGACATGTAATATTGCTCTTGCATCATATATCCAAACTCTTCACTGTATTTCTGATTGGTGCAGCCGAAGATAATGTCATCCACATATATTTGGCACACAAACAGTTCACCATCGTATGTCTTCGTGAAGAGAGTGGGGTCGAGGGAACCAGATTTGAAGCCTTTGGTCTTCAGGAAGTCTTTGAGTGTGTCATACCAAGCCCGAGGAGCTTGTTTGAGGCCATACAGTGCCTTCTTGAGCTTGTACACCATGTAAGGATGTTTTGGATCTTCAAAACCAGGCGGTTGTGCAACATACACTTCTTCTTCAATCTTGCCATTGAGAAAAGCACTCTTCACATCCATTTGATATATAAGTATGTTATGATGATTTGCATAGGCTAGCAATATGCGTATGGCTTCAAGTATAGCCACAGGAGCAAATGTTTCATCGAAGTCAATCCCTTCAACTTGAGTGTATCCTTGAGTAACGAGACGATCTTTGTTTCTGACAACTTGACCATGCTCATCTTGCTTGTTGCGATATATCCATTTGGTGCCTATTATATTGTGCTTCCGAGGATCAGGACACTTAACCAGTTCCCATACATTGTTCAGCTCAAACTGTTGAAGATCTTCTTGCATAGCTTGAATCCATTCAGGTTCCATGAAGGCTTCTTCAACTTTCTTGGGTTCAGTTATTGAGACAATGCGAAGTGCCCACAAAAATTTGCTAGCTGTGTTGCCGTTGAACGAGTGAGTGGACCTGGTCCATTGATGCTATCAATTATTCTCTCAATCTGCACTTCATTTGCAACACGAGGATGTACAGGACGAAGATTTTGCTCTTGCTAATCATTGTCATTGTTAGAGGGATTGTCTTCAGGCTAAGCATTGTCTTCAAGTTGATCAGGTGCGGAGATGATAACTTCCTCTTTAGGTTGAGCTTTAGAAGGTATGATTTCTCCAGTTCCCATAAGTTTGATTGATTCACTGGATGGAACTTCATCTAACACATTTGGCAGATGCTCTCTTTGTGAGCCGTTAGTCTCATCGAACCGCACATCCACTGTTTCAACCACTTTATAATGAAAGAGATTGAAGACTCTGTGGGAGTGCGAATCCTTTCCATATCCAAGCATAAAACCCTCATGTGCTTTTGGTGCAAATTTTGAAGTATGATGTGGATCCTTGATCCAGCACCTGGCGCCAAATACTCTGAAGTAACTGACATTTGGCTTCTTGCTAGTAAGGAGCTCATAGGATGTCTTGTTCAGAAGCATGTGAAGATAAACACGGTTGATGATATGGCATGCAATGTCAATGGCTTCAGGCCAGAATTTTCTTGGAGTCTTGTATTCATCAAGCATCATCCGAGCCATCTCAATAAGTGTTTTGTTCTTGCGTTCGACGACGCCATTCTGTTGTGGCGTGTACGGAGCTGAGAATTCATGTGTGATGCCCAAAGTATCAAGATATGTATCCAGGCCAGTGTTCTTGAATTCAGTGCCATTGTCCCTTCTGATGTGCTTTATCTTGGCGCCATAGTTGTTTATTGCTCGATTGGCGAAGCGTCTGAAGACATCCTGCACTTCAGTCTTGTAGAGGATTATATGCACCCAAGTATATCTTGAATAATCATCAACAATGACAAAGCCATAGAGACAAGCAGTAGTAGTAAGAGTTGAGTAATGAGTGGGTCCGAAAAGATCCATGTGGAGCAGTTCGAAGGGTTGAGTCGTTGTCATGATTGTCTTCGAGGGATGCTTGGCCCTCGTCATCTTTCCTGCTTCACAGGCACCGCATAAGTGATCCTTCTTGAACTTGACGTCCTCGATGCCTATGACATGCTTCTTCCTTGCAAGGGTGTGGAGGTTCCTCATCCCAGCATGCCCTAGCCTTTGATGCCAGAGCCAGCATTCAAAAGCTTTTGCTAGAAGACATACTGCAAGTTGTGGTCCTGCTGAGAAATCTACCATGTACAAATCATCTTTCTGATACCCTTCAAACACTAGAGACTTGTCATATTCCATTAGTACAAGGCAACGGTATTTTCCAAACATCACAATCATGTTTAAATCGCAAAGCATTGAGACAGACATGAAGTTGAAACCAAGGGATTCAACAAGCATGACTTTATCCATGTGTTGATCCTTTGAGATTGCAACTCTACCTAGACCCAATACCTTGCTTTTACCAGTGTCAGCAAATGTGATGTGACTTTTGTCAGATGGACGTAAAGTTGAGTCCATGAGAAGGCTTCGCTTGCCAGTCATGTGATTGGTAAACCCACTATCAATAATCCATTCTGAAGCTGCTGGTGTCGTACCCTACAGTGTAGTTAGGGGGATAGGCTTCACGAAGAGAATTGTGAATCAAAAACATTTGACGAACCAGTGGATTATTAAAGCTTAGATCGAGATTAGGACTGATAGGGCAAGTAGCAAGCGACTCAGGAACAAAGTACATAATAAGACCATTTGGGCATTTGATCTTGCGCCCTACAAGATGTGTAAGGTCCCCAGCAATAGCATCAGACGATTTTGGTTTTCGTCTCGAGACCTTTCCCTGCAAAAGAGAGTTAAGCTTTCTTAGCCACCCACATCTTCAAGGGTGGCTTCGAAGCAATGAGTCTAAGTGCAGCATCTGAGAACTTTGGCTTTGGAGCCGTAGCAAAAAGTCTTGCAGGTGGACAATAGTACTCATAAGAATAAGCAGAATAGTTCTTGGTCTTATGAACATGGCCGTTTGATGAATCATGCTCATATTCATAGGCCTGAGTATGGCTTCCCTGCAAAACATTTGCATTAGTGCGACTCAGGTGAGTCCTCTGTCTATATGAAGCCTTTGGGCTGTATGAAGCCTGTGGTCTGGGATTTGACTTCTTCACTTGTGGTGTCATGACGACATTCACAGGAAGATTCTCCAAACACCTTTTCGGCACCCAGACCTTCTTCATAGGCGGCCCATTCCTGCAGTTAGTACCAATATACCTGGAAAACACTTCACCATTCTGATTCTTAAACAGTTTATAGTCTGCATTCAAGGATTCATCAATAACAATGGGATTAGCACAAGTGAATCCAGACAGGGTGGATGTATCCGCTGAAGGTTCCTTTGCAGCAACCCTTGTGGTTTTGAGGTACTGCTCAGGTTTCCAGTAAGAGCCATCAACATTCATTTTTCTTTCGAACCCAACACCCTCTTTCCTAGGGTTTCGATTCAGGATCTGCCTTTTGAGGACATCACATAGTGTCTGATGCCCTTTGAGACTTTTGTACATCCCTTTTTCAAGCAATGTCTTCAACCTAGCATTCTCATCAGCAAAAGCAGTGGTATCCTCAGCAGAGGGGTTAGTTACCACATCAACAGTTGAAGATATTGCAATAGTAGCAGCAGTAGAACATTCAGCAACAGAAGTAGCGTTATCACGCTCAATGCATTTAAGACATGGTGGTTCAAATCCTTCGTGAGCTGAACTGATCTGTTCGGTGCGAAGTGACTCGTTTTCCTTTTGAAGATCTTCATGAGTCGCTCTCAATTTCTCAAGATATTGCTTCCTTTGAAGATAATCATAGGAAAGCCTTTCATGAGTGGTTGAGATTGTTTCATGATGACTTTCAAGTTCCTCATACTTAACGTGAAGATTTTTTATGTCTTCAATTAAGGACTGAGATCGAGTCATTTCAGCGTCTAATAGATCATCGCGTTTGTCTATCAGTTTTTGAATGTGTTCCATAGCTTTCTGTTGTTCAGTTGCAATTTTAGCAAGTGTTCTGTAACTAGGTTTGGAACCACAATCAGAGTCATCGTCACTAGATGTTTGATAGTGAGTAGTGCGTGTGTTTACCTTGGCACCACGTGCCATGAAGCAGTAGGAAGGAGCGGAGTAGTCCTTGTCATTTGCATCGGTGTCGGTGATGAAGTCATTGTCTTCAGTGTTGAAGATGGACTTGGCAACGTATGTTGTGGCCAGACTCCCAATGCCAGAATCGGACTCCTCCTCAGACTCCACCTCCGCCTCCTCAGAAGCGGACTCCTCCTCAGAATCCATTTCCTTGCCAACAAACGCATGTGCCTTGCCAGATGAACTCTTCTTGTGTGATGAAGACTTTGAGGAAGACTTGGATGAAGACTTTGAGTATTTCTTCTTCTTCTTCTTCTTGTCGTCAGAGTCATACTCCTTGCTCTTCTTCTTCTTCTTCTTGTTCTCATTGTCCCACTGTGGACACTCAGAGATTTAGTGGCCAGGTTTCTTGCACTTGTGACATGTCCTCTTCTTGCAGTCATGAGCAGAAGCTTCATCATTCCTTGAGCTTGATCGTGAAGACTTTCTGAAGCCTTTCTTCTTGGTGAATTTTTGGAACTTCTTCACAAGCATATCAAGCTCCTTTCCAATGTCTTCAGGATCATCAGAACTGCTGTCAGATACTTCTTCAGATGAGGAGACAGCTTTTGCCTTCAAGGCACGAGTTCGCCCATAGTTGGGACTGTAGTTTTCTCTTTTCTCAGAAAGCTGAAACTCGTGTGTGTTGAGCCTCTCAAGTATGTCAGACCGATCTAGTGTCTTGAAATCAGGACGTTCTTGAATCATCAGGGCTAGGGTGTCAAACTAACTGTCAAGTGATCTCAGGAGTGTCTTGACGACTTCATGCTTGGTGATCTCAGTAGCGCCGAGAGCTTGAAGCTCATTTGTGATGTCAGTGAGTCGATCAAACGTGAGCTGGACATTTTCATTATCATTTCTCTTGAAGTGGTTGAAGAGGTTGCCAAGGACACTGATTCTCTGATCTCTCTGGGTTGAGACGCCTTCGTTAACCTTGGAGAGCCAGTCCCAGACTAGCTTAGATGTTTCCAAAGCACTCACGCGACCATACTGTCCTTTGGTCAGATGACCACAGATAATATTCTTGGCAGTAGAGTCCAGTTGAACGAACTTCTTGACATCAGCAGTAGTGACACCTTCTCCAGCCTTGGGAACGCCGTTCTTGACGACATACCATAGGTCGACATCAATGGCTTCAAGATGCATGCGCATCTTATTCTTCCAGTAGGGTCAGTTCCATCGAAGACGGGGCACGCAGCGGAGACTTTAATTATCCCTGCAGTCGACATAGCTAAAACTCCAAGTGCTTAAACCGAATCACACAGAACAAGGGAGTACCTTTCTCTGATACCAATTGAAAGTGCTATGATTGACTAGAGGGGGGGTGAATAGGCGATTTTTATGGAAGTCTTCAAAACATGTATGTTTCAAAGACAAACGATAGAAATAAACCTATTACCATGCAGTGGAAGGTAGATTACACTAGGTAAACCATAGTCACGTATTCAATGAAGTGAAAGCACAATAACTAATGGCAGCTAGGCAGTAAGGATTAGGTAGGAAGATATTGTGAAGCCAATCAGAACAAGCAGTCACTGAGTGAAGACCGAAGATAATGCAATCATACAATGACTTCACTAGGACCAACAGTAAGTAAAGGGAAGGGAAGGATGCAACCAGTGACTCGTTGAAGACAATGATTTGTTGGACCAGTTCCAGTTGCTATGACAACTGTACGTCTGGTTAGGGAGGCTGAGATTCAACTCAGAAGACCTCGTCTTCACCTTATTACCCTTGAGCTAAGGACACCCAGTCCTCGCCCAATCACTCTGGTAAGTCTTCAAGGTAGACTTCCAAACCTTCACAGACTTCGTTCACCGGCGATCCACAATGACTCTTGGATGCTGAGAACGCGACGCCTAACCGGCTGGAGGATTCATAGTCCTCAAGTGTAATAAGTCTTCAGATCACACAGACAGGAAGACTTAAGCGATGCCTAACACTCTTTGGCTCTGGGTGTTTAGGGCTTTATCCTCGCAGGGAATTCTCTCTCAAAGGCTTCGAGGTGGGTTGCTCTCAAACTACAAAAGCCGTACTTTAACTCTGAGCAGCCAACGGTTTATGGTTGTAGGGGGTGGGCTATTTATAGCCACTAGGCAACCCGACCTGATTTGTCCGAAATGACCCTGGGTCACTAAGGAACTGACACGTGTTCCAACGGTCAGATTTCAAACACACACGGCAACTTTACTTGGGCTACAAGCAAAGCTGACTTGTCCAACTCTGGACAAGATTCGCTCTCATAGTCTTCACTCAAAGACATAGGATTTTGGTTAAGCATCACTTCAGTCATTCTGACTGGTTCTCTTGGAGCCCACTTAACAGTACGGTGGTTCCTTTGACTCAACAAAGAAGAAAAAGAACTACGAAAGATCTAAGTCTTCGCGCTCCATGGTCTTCATGCGATGTCTTCTCTTGTCATAGTCTTCAATGTGAATGTCTTCACATACCATCTTTGACTTCAATGTATTCATACATTTTTAGGGGTCATCTCTGCTAGGAAAACCGAATCAATGAGGGACTTCTACCTGTGTTATCCTGCAATTCTCACAAACACATTAGTCCCTCAACTAGGTTTGTCGTCAATACTCCAAAACCAACTAGGGGTGGCACTAGATGGACTTACAAGAGTACTAATTAAACAAATGAACCAAATAGGGCAAATGAGTGGGATGGGTCACCATTTCATGGCCGCTACGATGTGGTACACCAAGCAGAGTTCCTCCAGGCACAACTGTAGGACTGCTGCCATCCGGGGAGGTTTGTCTTCCCTGGTGTAGTGCACACCAAGGCCAAGGATCTTACGATGCGAGCCGCCAGCCTTCCTCCAGAGCCTAGATATCATCTCATCGGCCTTGTCTGGTTCACTGGTGCAGACGATCTCCAGCATCTCCTTGCCGTGGAGCGCAACCCCTATGAGGGTTTTGGCGTACTCGCGCTTCTTGCCGGGGACATGAACGTCAACGAGGTTGCTGCTCTTGTCCGACGTCTCGCCAAGATGTGTCATGCTAATGTTTTTTAAAACAATTTTTGTTTTTTGAAAGTATTGTTTATATCAAGATAATCTTTGAAAGTATTTTTTATAGATAAATTAGTTTTTCATCAGTAAAGGTGTATTATTTTTGCATTTGCTTGAGGTAATTATTTTTATGTACTGATGGACTTTCTGAACTAGGACTGGCAGAAGTAGACACATCTTGTTTTTGAAACGATGTTTTTTGAGGTGTTCACGGGTGTGTTTGGTTACTGTGCCTTTGTACTGACGAGTGAGAATTATCAGTACTGATGTACAATAAGAGTTCAAATTTTCCTTAACATATTTTTGCTAAGTTACTGGTCAATAGTAGTGTTGGCGTTACATAAATCCAGATAAGTATTTTGATATGCATTTGTGACTGCATGCAAAAGGATTATCAAATGGTTTACATAATAATGTCACTTGTCCAGCGGGCACAAATCACAGATTATATCTTAACTATAGTACTGATCGAGAAATCAATGATAAAGCTAAATAAGTTTTGGTAATGAAAATGTTTCTGATATGTTTCTTCATTGTGTACCGTGCAACTGAGAGTACAAGCTTATTTTTCAGTTGACACAGCAGCATAACCACAATGGATTCTTCAGTCTTGAGCTCCTCCTAACTGGCCCCAAATGTTGTCCCTTGTTGGCGCCCTTTCCTACTTGAGCCTTGGCAGCTTCATCGTCAGTTTCAGTTCTCATCCCCAACACTGTCATCTGCATTGTCTTCGTCTAATTGGTCGTCATTCTCATCAAACTCTTCTTCTTCATCCTCTTTGTTTGATTTTTTGGAACTCTAGACCTTGCCCTATTTCTATTCAGCGCCACTTACCTCCTTGCCCACTTTGCACGTGCGGGCATTATGTCCATCAGTTCCCCCACACTTGCGGCAAGTGTAGCTGTTACGTGTGTCGTCTCCATTGGTAGAAACCCGGGCGGCTCCAATCTGCTTCTACAATGTTTGCTTGTTCACAGTGGCATCTGTGCGGAGTGGGCATGTGCGGTAATTATGGTTGGTCACGACATTGCAGAATCCGCATGCCCTTATCCCGGGAGGTTTGCCGTCCGGGCCAAATTCCACGCGCCTGATGGGGCGTCGCGGCTTTTTGGCTGCTGCTTTTGTTGTTTGCGTCTTACTCTTCCTCCCATTTGTGTTTGAGAATATGGGTGGTTTAATCACCCTTTCCTGCTACTGCTGGTAGGATGTCCTTTTTTCATGTCGTTCACCTAGAGAACCATCAAGCTCATGATATTGCATGTAAGCATGTTGGTGCTCTTTAGTGTGCACATGGGCAAGCTCTGGTTGCTGTTGCTCATCTTCCTTGTTGTCAAATGCGTCAATAGCTCCCAGATGGTTCATCTCGGATAACATTGTAGCAATATCCTGCTCAATGGCTTCATTATCCGCGACACCTCCATTTTCAGCAGAATGCATGGCGTCGATTTCTTGTTCAAGTTTGTCCATGACAACCCGTGACCTCGCCATTTGCTCTTGGCTTTTCAAGCTTTTTGGGATGCCTTGTTTGACGCTACTGTCCTCAAGTCATTTATGTTGAATGTTGGCTGGATGTTCGGGCGTTTAGTGTATCTCCCAAGGATATATATCTCTGGAACTCTGGCAGCCTTAATTGTTTGCATCATGCACAGGACATGCACGCAGAAAATACATGTATTTTTTTTGAAGAGGTGCATGTTTTTTGTCATTTCATTCAAACAAAAACTTTGCAAAAAAAGTAGTACAGTATGTAACATGTTTTAGTCCTCACCTATGTGGTCCCATAGCTTGCACTCGCACTCATATGTTTTTCCCATGGGGTCTGCAACCACCTGGAACGCGTGTTGAGCCCACGCCGACAGTTTTTGCGGGTTATTGTAGCGCATGAGGTACTTTGTGGGCTCTTCTGTCTTTGTCGCCATGAAGAGTGTGCTCAGCTTTAGCCTTTTTCTGATCTCGCTGTGCATAGCTCGTGAGTAAAGCTTTGCCATCTGGGTGTCAAACCCATAGAAGGTCAGCGTGTTTTGTTCCTTCTTCCCATGCAAGAATGATGACCAAATTATTAGTTTTCTCACAGAAAAAACTTGTCTAACTAATAAAGTTTAACTTTAGAAAGCATGCTATTTTTGTCTTATGACAGGTGATAGAGTTATACCCGGTTACCCATTGTCTCCTGGTTCTCTGTCTGCCTCCTGGTTTTGATGCAGGAGTTTACCTGGCTGACAAATCAGTGAAGGTTTTGTCTCTCAATTACGAAGTTCTTATTGAGCACATAGTTCATGCTCTCACTTCATTGTGTGGATGTCATTTTGGCGCAAAAAAATTCTTTGAAGTAGGCTGATATCCATCTCTCACGCTCGTTCCACGTGGCCACCATTGTGGCATCATCATGGAGGTTGTACCTATCCATGAGTCTTTTCCAGGAATCCTCAAACTTAGTTGGCATGAGGGGCCAGTTGAGGATTGATGTCAATTCATCCTTAAAGTCTTCATGCAGATTGTACAGGTATGCGAGGTGTTCCCTGTACTTCTTCATAATGTGCCAGCAGCACAGCTTGTGTACTGTGTTATTGAAAGCATCTGGGATCGCCAAAGCCATTGCCGGGCACTGGTCTGGTAATGGGAAAAGTTACGTGGAGTGGTCAGTAGATGGTGGTGCATATATACCAATAAAACTGACACAACATTTTTACTGTGTTATTTTCCTTTTTTGGGTGGGGGGTTGGGGGGGTTTTGGCGGTTGTACCTGTGAGGATGCATGTAGGAGCCTTCCATCTCATGCACCTTAAAAGTGTCTTGAACAACCATCTGAATGAATCTACATCCTTGTCTCTTATCAGGGCGAAACCAAAGAATGTAGTCTGTAAGTGGTTGTTGGTACCCACAAACATCCCAAGTGGCATACGGTACTTGTAGGTTTTATATGAGGTGTCAAACGTTACGTAGTCACCGAAGTCCTGATAAGCCCCTCGGTAGCTTGCGTTCGCCCAGAATATGTTCCTAACTCTGTCGGACTCATCAAGTTGCATGTCACAGAAGAATTCCCTGTTTATAGCTTTCTTCTCCCTAAATAAGTTGACAGTCTTTCAGACATCGTCCACATCATCCATCCTTGAATTATTTACTTTGCTGCATATTAAAAGTGAACAGTCATTCAAAAATGCATGTTGAACTAGCGTCAGGTCATGCGTTTGCATAATATGTTTGTATTAACAGAGGAAAAAAGATGGAGGGGGTTTATGGGAGGAGAACAAGTTTTACTTATAGGTTAATCAGGTCTTTGGCATTCATTTCAAGGAAGTAGCTACCGGGGTCATCACCGCCTAGTATGCTCATGATTTGTGCGTGTTCAATGCCTCTGAACTGCAGGTACTTGACGTACTCCAAGATTGTTTTGTCAAAGTTTTTGTGGGAGTGCAAGAAGACAAGCATTTGGGGGTGAGTTGTAGCCTATGGTTGTGTTCCCAGACTATCTCTTTTATGACAAGTGTTGCATCCCTTTCCCTCTGCAGCCTCATTTTAGCCCCGCAGTTAGTCCTGGTCATCGTCTTGTTCCGCTGTCTATTTGCTTCTGACACCTTCAATTCATAGACTCCATAGCACGCGCAATAAAGGTAGACTCTGGTCTTAACCTTGGAGCCTTCCCTGACAGCAAAACCCGCGTGCTTTGCATAGACGTTGTAGAAGTCTATTGCTTCTTTGAAAGTTTCAAAGCGCATCTCTAGCCTTGGCAGAACGTATGCTTCAATGTTAGGTGGTTGCACGCAACAGAGATCAAACAAAAACGCAGTTATGAAAATGTTAGATGGGGTGGTCACAGTACCATGGTATGGAATGTTCTTGTATGTTTTTTTCTGAATGTGGATACTTACCTGTGTATAGCTCTGTGCTGCCTCCGGTGTTTGCTATTCACCCTGATGTATGGGCGTGGGTGGTGTCACCCTTGGCACATGCAGCAATGCATCTCTTGGAGGGAGCAATGTTGACGAAGCTCTCCATCTCTCATTGTATGACCACCTCCCCTCAAATTTGTTGTGTGGTTGCTCCTGTCTATATGGTTCATATCTTGTACTTTGCACCCTGCTAGAGTGGCCCAAATTTCTGTCTCTTTGGCCTGGTCTTCCCGTCGCAACCACTTTTGCAGCACGGATGATTGATGTTGATGGAGTGACTCGTGGAAGCCCGTGTGTCCTTGCCTTTCTGCATGCGCTAGGGAAGGAAAACATTTGTCCTTGGGGAAATTGTTGACCTTGTTAAAACCGAGCAGTGGCAAAGCTTGTATTCCCAGATATCTGTGTTTGTTGCATAGAAGAACCTGTCCGTGCTTCTGATGATTCTGGTGTAGCTTGAAATCTGCCTGTATTGTTGAAGTATCCGGGTGCTATTTCTGGTTCTACCCAACCAGGCGGTGCCCCATATCTGTTTGGCTCATCAAACCCTCGCTGCGTGTGCCCCCTTGCATGTTTCTGCATTGACATTCAATAGTTTTGGGATTAATCTTTTCTGCATTTTTCTCGTATACATTCTATGGGTAACATGTCATGCACTGAAGGCAACGTACAAGTTGAACTTGCATCACTAGCTGTTATTAAACTTTGTTCTCTATTTTGTATCTGGTTTAGTTTTCAGTCGTACTGATGAACGTACATGTTCAACAATGATGTACTGATGTACTAATTTTTAGCACTGCTTGTAAAGTAAACATTGAACTTCATCTATTATGGAATGTTTCTTATCTTTTTCCCTATAACTGATGCATAAAAATTTGGTGCACTCCTTGCAAACTGAACATTGAACTTCAGATATGTATGGATATGCATATATATATAAAACTGATGCATGTCTTCTCTTTTTTCATCTATAACTTATGCAACTACACTAGAAGTACTCCTAGTTTATTTATCATTGAACTTACTATGTAACAATGTATATTTTTTTCAACAACATTCTTTTACTAAGTCCAAATAACATCAAACAAACTTGTAGTGGTAGCTGAACCTTATATAAAGCATAGTAGCTACTTGAACTGAAGTTAGCATATTAGAGGTACTAACAATAACCTCGACATCCAAACAATGCATCAGGTGACAGGGGTGTAATGAACCGATGCAAGCATTTTTGCAATGTACTATCTACTTCTGCATCATAGGAACATGTGTCACTGATGCAGCAGACATGTAGTACTGATGAATCTGATAGTGTAACATGTAGGCAGATCATAGTGTGTGCAATTTAAGCTGAATCTTCTTCATTGCAGGACTGATGAACTGAACACAAACATCACCTGCAGTGGCATGTTCTTGGATCTGACTTCTTCTTCTTCCTGTCGTGGGCAGCGTACTGGCATGTTCTTGGGAGGCGGCACCATTGATGCAGACAAGGAGCTTGGGGAGACGATGGCACTACTGCTTGTGGTGGATGTCCGGCGATGAGGTCTGGGGAGGCAGCTGCTGGCAGGGATCACGTCCCCGACGAGGGAGGGAGACAGGAGGCATGGATCACGGCCCCTGCGACGGATCCTGGCGAGGGAGTGAGGCGGCTGGCGCGGATCACGACCCTGGCGAAGGATCCCGACGAGGGAGGGAGGCTACTGGCGCTGATCACGGCCCTGGCGAAGGATCCCGGGGAAGAAGGTAGGCGGCTGGCGCGGATCACGACCCCGGCGAAGGATCCCGGCGAGGAAGGGGATGGCAGCGGTGGTTTAGTTGCCGGCTAGTCACGGCACCGCGGGCTCCCTTGCTTCGGCTGCCGCCGTCGCTCGCTCGCCCGCGATGGTGCCTTCGGCGGAAGAAGGCGGGTCAGGTTCGGGCTAGCTCGGGGGGATTCTACTCTGTAGGCGCGTCACGCCTATATAGGGCTGGGGGGTAACAGAATTATATTCTGTTACGGGTAACAAAATAGCCATGTCCTATATATATAAATATATATAATAATAATAAATGCTATACTACTTTCTGTCATGCATGGCCATAAATACGGTCATCTATGATATATACTACTCTATGATACTATATATGCACTATGAAGGTACGTACGTAGTATCATACACTGGTATCATATGCATGATACTATATATGTATAGTATGTGATACTCCCCACTATATAAGGCTTGCCATAGTGGTGTTTTCATAGCCGATGGTGTCATGCACTCGGAAATAGCAAGTATGCTGATGTGGCAAATAATTAATCTTTACCTAATAATAAATAAAATTGGGTTTCTTTCGTCCGTCATGGCATTTTCACAAAAGACCCTCTATTTCAGAGAATTCAACCCGCAGTCCTGTTTTAAGTTAAAACGAATCGTTATTTTCTTATTTTACACAAAAGTCGCTGTCTTTTCTTGAAATCAACCCGCCGTCCGGATTTAAGTCACACCCGAACCGTTATTTTACATTTTTCGAAACCCCCCTGATGTTTTAGGTAATTCATCCGTGGATCATATTTAAGTCAAAAATGCTTTTTGAAATCATCCATATCTTTTAAACCATAACTCCCGTTTGAACATGTTATATATGAAATTTGATTAGAAAACTATGTACAATATGAATATGAGATTATTTTTACCTATTAAGTATTTTTAAATATTATTTTGAAATATATTTGAGTCAAACCAAATGATTTTCTAAATTATCTGTATCTTCTAAACCGTAACTTTGATTTTAACATATTATTTATGAAATTTTATTAGAAAAATGTGTGAAATCTAAATATGATGTTAATTTTACCTGGTAAATATTTTGTAAATATTTTTATGGAAGCAAACTTATAATTTATAGCGCAAGATCCATTTTTTTCATACCAGCGGCGATCCAGATTGCAAATAAACACCCCACTATAACCATATAGGGAGAAAACATCGATAACTACACATGCATACCTCTGAAAAATGTCGCAGTGGAAAACAACAGATTTCTCATCGCGAGAGTGAGAGAAAGCGGGAGAGAGAGAGGGGGAGAGAGACGTCTTAGGATTAACCATATTCAACACACGTTTTTTTTATTATTTTGTGTGAACTCCAAGGCCATCGCCGGTGAGGGTGAAAAGGAGGATATGCGGCAACACAAATATGATGCCTCGCAAAAATAAAGAAGATGGACCTATTGTGGTCTTGAGTGATGGTTGTTGAGTTAAGAGCGTGTGTTATGTTTTCTCTCCCGTTGCAACGCACGAGCTTTTTTGCTAGTTATATATGAAGAGGGTTAGAGTAACATATAGGTAGGTATCATATCATGTTAAATGCGATGCTAATTTGTGTCATGCATGGCAATAAATATGATGTATATATGATACTATACTCTATGTATTATACTATGCGCTATAATTAATTAAAGGTAGTATCATACACTAGTATCATATATACTATATATTCACGATACTATTATATGACACTCTCCACTATACTCATGATTTCTTACCGCGAAAAAAATTGGAGGCGAAACGATGAACTCATGTTTTCATTCGAACAAAAATATGATGTCAGGTAATGTAAATGTTTTCAAAGAGCACATAGTTCACTCGCGAAAGCCGTGTGTCCACTAAACCGTCGCCGATGCACCCCCCCCTCTGCCACACGCGCGATCTGAGTCGTGCGTTCTGATTGGCCAGAACCCAAACCCCACGGACTCCTTCAGATAAGAAACTGCATATGAAAACACCGATTCACGCTTACTTTGTTAACTAACGACATTTTACTACTGATGCTTGGGATGATTCATTAGTCATGCTTGCTATGGTGTACCTAGTGCCAACAACTTGAAAATCTCCAAATAATCTACATCATGCAAGACTTCGTAAAAACAAGACCTAGGAATTACAATGGCACACATTATAATATCTCAATCCATGAAAAAATCTCAGAACCTGCAGAATCAACGACACGAATAAAAGCATCATCAGCTTTTGGATAGTGGGAGTTATCCACTCATTCGTAAAAAAAAGACATGCATAATGAAATAAGAAACAGAAAGGGGAAAGAGCGCTATGAACTATCTAATCCACTTCTACTTGTCATGCTATCTAATCCACTTCTGCTCGTCATCACACCTACTCTTAGCCCTTGACTCGACCCGGAAGGAATCCATGATCTAATTAATATAGACAAGAGCATGTTCTAATCAGTATACAAGAGAGAAAGTCAGAGAATAATTCATTACCAGCTGGGAAACATGAACCTACCAGACTGAGCCTACCATAGGAACTCTGGTTTCCGTATGATCTTGCACCACCACACCGAGCAGAGATCAGGACTCAAACTACAAGCGGAGATTCAGTGGAAATCAGTTGGGTCCACGGACCTGACAGAAACAAAATTAACATCTAATTTTAACAAGAAATAGCTATTGAGAAAAACAAGATGCAATACTCTACCTGAATTAACACATACAGACAAGTGATGAATCAAACATTGTTTCTGAACAAGGGGATGCAAACGTTCTTCTGGAATTAACTAGATGGAGATTGTACTATATTCCTAGAACAATTGCAATAAAATGATAAGAGAGATGGCGTATACAAAATTTGGGATTTTCTTCTTTTACATATACTAGAAAATATACCATGTACATTGCAAGGGCAGAAAAATAACCCCCCGACCACCAATTTTAGTCCCTAAATGTAACATCCCAGATTTCTTCATTGTTCCAAACATATTATTCGGGTATTCAGGTGCTTTGAGTGTTACGACTCGGATCAGCCTCTACAGGAGGAGCTCAGCTCAAAATCAGTTTAGGACTAAATCTGGTACTAGGTGCATGAGATTACACTTGAGCATGAAGTCTTGTTTGAACTTGTGTGCCCATATTTACTTTGGAAGCTAGCCCGCTACTAGGTGCATGGGATTATACTTGAGCACCAGGTCTTGTTTGAACTTGTGTGGCGGACTGACTCTACCAATCATAAAAAATAAACATAACTCATATTCTAGTACTTGTGAGGAAGGATTGATTATGATTGTTTTTGCTAGTACGTAGCTGCACTGGTTTTAGAATCTGACTAGTTTTTGCTGTTGGTCTGAACTGAACTAGAGCTGATGCTGAAATAATTAGCACTTTGGATAGGAGCATATGGTGCAGTACAACTTCTATTGTTGAATCTGTATTTCTACTAATAGCAAGGAAGATGCTTGGTTAGCATTGGAATATGACTGTTGTAAAATAAATTCATATGTACCGAGCCACTAACTATTGCCGACAATAGTAACTCTCTTTGTTGGCAGCAAAACATATATGTTACTTGCATGTTCCGGACATAAGCAAATGGTTGTCGGCCACAGAGACATGTACATGCATCACTTGGAAGATCAATTGTCATGCTTACGTCTTAGTTTATAGTTTTTTTGACATGGTCTTTGTATATAGTTACATACCTTATGTAGAGGCAGTAGCCCTTCAAGTACAAGCCCGCCAAAAAAGGTTGCTGAACTTGTATTTCTACATTGCTTATGTCTCAAACTTAACTAGTTATTTTCTGGCTTATAGAGTACTATTATGTATAATGTCAGAGAACTTTCATGTTCCAAGTTCATCTGGGGACATCATGACACACTCTCTTAACTAAAATGGAACCCCAAAACAAATCAAGGTTGAATGTAAGTGCAGAACCATCATGTAGTGACAAGTCAGAATTGGTTACCGCAGCTCTAGCTTGGAGATGGAGGGGTGGAGGATCAATATCCTTTTGGTTGATAACCACGAAATTATTGTCACTTCCTGAGTAAAACCTGAATGCTTCAGAAACATGTGAGCACAATACTTGCCAAGAGAGAGAGAGAGCATGGGTGCACACTAAGCAAAATACCATATTTCTCCATTCAGTGATCTTCTTGACACATTCATCAACTTGTTATCTCTCTGTAGAAACCATCTTTTCTCTTCATTCAATGTTTGAGCAGAAGATCCTGCATTTATTTCATTGAGAAACTTAAGTATTTGTTAAATGGTTCACTTTAGTTATCCGACTAAAATAGGAAATCTTAGTAGGTTTGAAATTAGCATGTGCTGCTATGTGGGCAGGGACAAGTTTGAGTGAGGATGTGATCCATCGATGTTGTAGCTTGTAAGATGCCGCCGGCAAGGAAATACAAGGATGGGTGGAGTCAGCGGTGAATATTACTGTACCTTTTAGTGATACTAATATAGAATTGCAGATGCACGAGAGACATAATAAGACCTGTTGTAGTCGATGAGGATGGGTGCGTCGTGCTTGCGTGGTCCCTAGCTTTACGTAAGAACAACAGCGACATCTGCAGCTGAGGAGAGGAACAGCCGCGACGACGCCTTCCCAAACACGAGGAGGATGGGCGTCGCGCGGGGAAAGTGGCGAGGGAGGAGGAGTTGGCGGAGGTTTGTCAAAGAACCGACGACGAAGGGACGGCGGCCGTGGTGGGAACCCTAGCTGCTTGTTGTGTCTCGAATTTTTGTTGGCCTTTGGCGTGTCTCGCTTAGGATAAAGGAAGAAGAGGGGAACACCTCATGCGCGAGAGGTTAGCATCAAAAGAGACGGAGGTGGGGACGGAGTGGTTAGTGCTAGGTGGGGATGGTGGGATGTTCAGCCAAACAACACATTGTGTTATTTCGAGCTGGACATACGTTGCTAAAAGGAAATTTTTGTTGTAGTAATGTAACGGTAACCGTGTCTAACCTATGTTGTCTTCTCACACGGTTTGGTGTGGAAATCGTGTGTGACGTTGTAATAGCTAACACAGATGACATGTATAAATAGTGTGCCGTATACAACATATAGTGCCATAAGTAGTTCCCGACCGTTAGCTTAATTATCTCCACAGTTTCCCCATTTCCCCCAAATCCCTACATAGCCTCCAAATTCCCTCGTGTGGCACTGACATTGGGGGAATGCGGATGAGTGGTGCTGATGGTTTCGGTGCGGCTGCTCCTGCTCGTATCGCCACCACGACGGTGGTCGCCGCCGAGCACTTGCCTAAGGTCATCAGAAAGCAGGTGTACTATGGATCTGAATCATCCTGTCAGGTTCCAATCAATCCCGATCTTTTTTAGCATGTCCAAAGTATAGCTCCTTACTGAATTTGTCCTGAATGACCCCCCCCCCCAGGAAAGCAATCTGCCACTGGATCCGGAGCTTGACTCCAGACTCCCGCAACACGAGTTCAACTCCGAGTTTTGCGCCACCAAGAAGTACCAAAAGTTGAGTTGTGTGCACGAGCACACTCTTGCACGACGTGTATGCACGGAGGGATTTGACATTGGTAGGCGGTTTCTCAGTTGCCCCTTAGAGGTTAGTGGTAATTAAGTTCATCATTTTACTTCAGTTAATGCCACCGCTCATCCAGAATACTATTTAACATTGGCAGGGATATGAGGCTTGTGCCTTTGTTAACTAGCTGGATGAAGAATGCAATGGCAGGGCTCAGAATATTATCACCAAGCTCGCAGAAGATAACGTAAAGCTGAAGAAGAAACTGGATGATCTGGAATGTACAATCAGTACGATGAAGCAAGAAAGAATCAATCACATGCAACAGATGAAAGCAAGAGACAAGAAAGAACTAGCATGTGTAGTTGTGGTTGTCGCATTAGCCATGTTCTATGCGCTGTATGCAATGATGATTAGGGGTTTTGTTTGACAGTATTGCTATGCCATTGATGTTACACAAAGATTCGTGTAGATATTTTTCTTTGCCTTTTTTGTTTTCCTTTCTAGTTTGATTATTATTGGCTTTATCAATAAGAAGAGCTCAATGTATTGCTTGTGAACTGTCCTACTCTATTCATACCGGTACCGGTGCATAATCCCAAAACTTGTTCCTTGTTTTTGTCCTTAAAAAGGAAACCAACCAAATAGCCAATAGAAGTCGTGTGCAACTCCGGGAATTTGGAGCGACTGGGTACAAATAATTGTGGTTGATCATATCAGCGGTTAGATAATACGTCAACCCCCGCTTCAATCCCCGCTTCAATTGGGAGTTCCTCTTCTCTGCGTACCCCGCTTAAGTGTCCACCATCTTCATCATCCCCGGCAGGCCGCGCTACACACTGCCACATGCTCTGCAGCCATGTCGAGCAACAGCGAGGACGACAGTTCGGATAGCAGTCTGGCGCCCGATGATAGGTCAACATCAGAATCATCCCGCTCATCTTCCATGAGTCTGGTGTCGATCCCAGACCTCGATTATATCCGGTTCATGGAACGGACGCCGCCTCCAGAGTCGTCAGACGACAACCAGGCGGACGAGGAGCTGTTGGAGGATGAAGAAGAGGACGACGATGATGAGTAGGAGGAATGGTCGAACGAGGAGGAGGACAACAACGACAACAACGACGATGACGAGGACGATGATCATGATGGGGAGGATTGGTCAAACCAGGAGGAGGACGATGACGACAACAACGATGATGACGATGGTGGCGGGGATGAAAAGCCAACAGTCAGCGGCAAGAAGCGTACTCGCCAAGACGATGTCGCGAGGCCATCCAACAACAACAACAAGAAGAAGGGACTAAATTAAGCAGACTGTATATATCTATGTTTATCTTGTCAATCTCATCGCAGACGGTTAGTGATATGTATTCGACAGAGATCTTCTACATTATCGCCAACAGGTTGGTTTGTTGAACTGTGTGCCCTGACAAGCACACGGTACAAAAAAAGACCGTATGGGCTATCTATAATGATCACACACAATTCTGATTACCGACCTACTTGCCTGGTATCACACACATCTTGTTACACCTAATCGTTTGTGTTCACTTCAATCATCGCAAACGGTTCATCAGAGTGAACTGTATGCCTTATATTGCACACACCTTGATCTGGCTGCCCATTTCTGTTGTTCTGCCTCATCGCAAACCGTTCATACAAATCAACTGTATGCCCCTCATTGCACATGCAACTAAAATTTGAACCGTGTTTGATGTATCATTCATCGCAAATGTTTTGCATATTTTTTGACGAGTTTTTTACATCACCATTTGCGGTTAATGCATCACACACAGTTTCGTCAAAGGGTCTCTGATCGTAGTGTCACGTTAGCTGCAGTAGTGACACCAACCGCATGTGTAACCATGACTGTCTCTTTTTGGGGAAGTTCGAGAGGAGAACATGGTTGGGTTATGTTTGAACGTAAGTAGTTCAGGATCACTTCTTGATCATTACTAGTTTGCGACCGTTGCATAGTTTCTCATCTGACTCTTGTTCTCATTAGTTAGCCACCATACATTGCTTAGTTGCTTGCTGCAACCTCACCACTTACCCTTTCCTATCCTTTAAGCTTTGCTAGTCACGATACCAATGGTAATGGGAGTACTGAGTCCTCGTGGCTCACAGATTACTACAACAACAGTCGAAGGTACAAGTAATGTGATGATCATGACATGAGAGCCACGTTTACTTGTTTTGGAGTTCTTCTTCTTCGTCGTCGATCTTGGGATAGGTTCCTGATCGGTAGCCTGGGCTGGCAGGGTGGGTGTCGTTCGAGTTTCTGTTGTGTTTCACCCGTAGTCGGATGTTGTTCTCTTGTATTATATTTGATGTGTTCTTGTGGCACTTGTATGGAATTTTTATGTATCCCCAACTATTATGTAATGGTACGATGTAATGTTATCCACCTTGCAAAAGCGTGTCAATATGCGGTTCTATCTGGTGGGACCTTCGAGTTCCTTTCGGATAGAGTCGCATATTGGGCGTGAAAATGGCGGCCATGAGCTGCTTCATCTCCCAACTTGGTGAAAAGGCACTGCCGCTCTATAGATAGCTCAAGAAGACCAAAAACTTTGAGTGGACCGATCAAGCAACAGGTGCACTAGAGGAAATAAAAACACTACTAGAAGGCAACCATATACTAGCAACACCCGGCATAGGCGAACCCATGTTATTATACATCTTGGCTGCAAATCAAGTGGTGAGCGCAGTCCTCGGGGTAGAATGAGAAGTAGAGGGCCACAAGTTTCGGGTATAGAAGCTAGTCTACTATGTACCAGAAGATAGACTATATAGTTTTTATGGCATCCCAAAAGCTCTGGCACTACTTTCAAGAGTGTCTGGTCACAGCGGCATCAGAGGTACCATTGAATGACATCATCAACAATAGGGATGCCACATGCTACATTGCCAAATGGGCCATAGAGCTTCTTCCCTTCAAAATCATGTACAAATCACGCCGAGCTATTAATTCTCAGGTATTGGCCGATTTTTTCGCCGAATGGGTAGAAGCCGAGCTCCCCCTAGAATATAGTACATACTCACATTGGACAATGTACTTTGACGGCTCCAGGATGTTAGCCGAACTGGGGGCTGGAGTGATCCTTACGTCTCCCATGGGCAACAATATCCGGTATGTACTACGGATTATGTAAACAGATTCAAACAACGCAGCCGAATATGAGGCATTGTTGTACAGTCTTCGGATGGCAGCGTCAATGGGCGTACAACGGCTCGAGGTGCGGGGAGACTCTAACCTCGCCATCTCCCAACTTAAATAACGGAGAATACGATGCCAAAGACCCAAAAATGGTGGCATATCAGAATATCATCATTAAAATATTAGCTTGGTTCAAAGGGTCAGAATTTCACCATGTCTCTAGAGACAACAATCAAGCTGCGGACGTCCTCGCCCGCATGGGCGCTAAACATGACCTGGTCCCTAAGGACACCTTCTTGGAATGGCTTTTTAGGACATCCGTAGTGTGGTAGGATGGGGACAAGGACGCGGCAGCCAATGGCCCCAAACAGATCATCCCTCCGGACATTGAGCCAGGAGATGACATCATCAGCGGCTCAGTGATCGAAGAAACACCTTCGGCTCATGTAGTCCTGGCTATAATCGCACCATGGACTGAGCCCTTCCTTGCCTACCTTCTACGACAAGAGCTCCCCGATGACCAGACCGAGGCACGACGCATAGTTCGGAGTTCTAAAGCCTACAAGGTCCATGAGGGTGAGCTGTACAATAAAAGCACTACCCGAGTCCTCCAGAGATGCATATCTGAAGAGGAGGGGCAGAAACTTTTGGCTAAGATACACGCTGGCATGGGCGGCCACCACGCGGCATCTTGGGCCCTAGTAAGCAAGGTCTTCTGGGCAGGGATTTTCTGGCCCACCGCTCATGCAAACACACACACTCTAGTCCAACACTGTGTTGGATGCCAGCTTTTTTCAAATCAATGCCACATGCCCCCACGGCTCTTCGGACAATAATGATCACATGGCCTTTTGCGGTCTAGGGCTAGACATGGTTGGACGACTTAAAAGGGAGACCAAGAAAATGGAATACTTAATGGTTATGGTCGACAAATTCAATAAATGGATCGAGGCAAAACCAGTAACCTCAGCAAAGTCTGGACCTATCATCGACTTTATATCCAGCGTGGTGCACCATTATGGTGTCCCTCACAGCATAATCCCGAACAATGGGTCCAATTTTATACCCCAGAAAGTCAAGGACTGGTGCGCTAACATGGGCATCAAGCTTGAGTATGCTTCAATGTATCACCCACAGACCAACGACAAGTCGAAAGGGCCAATGGACTAATCATGAGCGACATAAAACCTCATCTTGTACGTTCCCTGGAGGAATCTAATTGCCATTGGGTAGAGGAGCTTGACTATGTATTATGGGGATTGCGCACCACCCTGATGTCGCTTGAAGCTACGTCGGTATTTCCCCAAAGAGGAAGGGATGATGCAGCACAACGGTGGTAGGTATTTCCCTCGGATGTCAAACCAAGGTTATCGAACCAGTAGGAGAACCATGCAACACAAAGTAAATAGCACCTGCGCACAAATAAAAACTTCTCGCAAATCGACTTGTTAAAGGGGTTGTCAATCCCTTCTGAGGTACATCGCCTCAAGATAGGAAAACAGACGTGAGGTAAATTTGTAGTAGATTGATAGAACGGACGCCAAATAAAATAAATAATAATAAATTGCAGCAAGGTATTTTCATATTTTTGGTGTAGTAGATCTGAAAATAAATGCAAAGGAAAAGTAGATCGCATATGCAAATATATGAAAAAGAGACCCGGGGGCCGTAGGTTTCACAAGTGGCTTCTCTCGAGAAAAATAGAAAATGGTGGGTGAACAAATTACTATTGGGAAATTGATAGAACTTCAAATACTACTCATGACGATATCCAGACAATGATCGTTACATAGGCATCACGTCCAAGATTAGTAGACTAACTCCTGCCTGCATCTACTACTATTACTCGACACATCGACCGCTATCCAGCATGCATCTAGCGTATTAAGTTCATGGAGAAATGAAGTAATACCATAAGAACAATGACATGATGTAGACAAGATCTATCTATGTAGAGATATACCCCATCGTTTTATCCTTAGTAGCAACGATGCATATGTGTTGGTTCCCCTTCTGTCATTGGGATCAAGCACCGTAAGATCGAACCCACTACAAAGCACCTCTTCCCATTGCAAGATAAATAGATCAAGTTGTCCAAACAAAAGACAAATATCAGAGAAGAAATACGAGGCTATAAGCAATCATGCATAAAAGAGATCAAATAAACTCAAATAATTCATGGATATAAAAAGATAGATCTAATCATAAACTCAAAGTTCATCGGATCTCGACAAAAACACTGCAAAATAATTATATCATATGGATCTCCTAGAGACCATTGTATTGAGAATCAAGAGGGAGAGAGGAAGCCATCTAGCTACTAACTACGGACCCGAAGGTCTACAAAGAACTACTCACGCATCATCGGAGAGGCACCAATGGAGGTGGTGAACCCCATCCGAGATGGTGTCTATATTCGATCTGGTGGTTCTGGACTCTGCGATGGCTGGATCAATATTTCGTCGATTCACCAAGGGTTTGGGGAATATTGGGGTATTTATAGAGCAAAGAGGCGGTCCGGGGGGCACCCGAGGTGGGCACAACCCACCAGGGTGCGCCTGGGCCTCCTAGCGCGCCCTGGTGGGTTGTGCTCTCCTCGAAGCACCCCCGAGGCACAACCAGGCCCATTATATTCCTTCTGGTACAAAAACAATCTCCGTAAAGTTTCATGGCATTTGGAATTCGTTGGATATTGATTTTCTGCAATGTAAAAAACATGGAAAAAATAGCAACTTGCACTTCGCACTATGTCAATAGGTTAGTACCAAAAAATGATATAGAATGACAAAAAAATGATTATAAAACATCCAGGGTTGATAATATAATAGTATGGAACAATCAAAAATTATAAATACGTTGGAGACGTATCACCATGCCCAAGCTTTACTCCTACGCGTCCTCGAGTAGGGAAGTGATAAAAATAGGATTTTTGATGTGGAATGCGGCCACCACTCACCGCTCCGCGAGCGAAACAAACACACAAAAGAGTATTTTGTTTTGAAAATTAGAGATGGCACATACAAATTTTCTTGGAACGGCAAAAGAATACCGCATATAGGTTGCTATAGTGGAACCATGTGGCAAAACTGGTTTAAAGGATTTTGGATGCACAAGTAGAGATCATATTTCATACAAAATGAAGGCTGGCAAAAGATTGAGAAGCGACCAACCAAGAAACAAATAATCTCATAAGCAAGCATTAAGCATAATTAACACTGAATAATGCACCACAAGTAGGATATAATTCCATTGCATGACTATTGACTTTTGTACTTGCATAGGGAATCACAAACCTTAACACCAATATTCTTACTAAAGCATAATTACTCATCAAGATGACTCACATATCACATCATCATATCTCAAAACTATTACTAAGAATCAAGTTTATTTTGTCCAATGATCTTCATGAGAATTTCTGTTTATATCCTTCTTGGATAGCTATCACTTTGGAACTAATTTTTATATGTTGCTTTTCATAAGCTCAAACAAATATAAGTGAAGATCATGAGCATAATATTTCTTTCTCTCAAATTAATTTAAGTGAGTCAAGAGAGAATTTCTTGAAAATTTTACTAACTCTCAAATAATTCTAAATGAAGCAAGAGAGCATTTCTTCCAAAATACTAAGCACACCATGCTCAAAAATATATAAGTGAAGCACTAGAGAAAGTCCATTGCTCATAAAAGATTTAAGTGAAGCAAAGAGAGAAATTCTAACAAGTCATGACATAATTTTGGCTCTCTCGAATAGGTGTGTCCAGCAAGGGATCAAGACTTAAAACAAAAAATAAAACAACAAAAGACTCAAATCATACAAGACGCTCCAAGAAAAACACATAGTATGTGATGAATAAAAATATAGCTTCGAGTAAAACACCGATGGTCGTTAGAAGAAAGAGGGGATGCCACTTAGGGGCATCCCCAAACTTAGTTGGTTGCTCATTTTTAGATAATAGCTTGGGATGCCGGGGCATCCCCAAGCTTAGGCTCTTCTACTCCTTCTTCCTTCATCCATCGTAAGATAACCCAAAACTTGAAAACTTCAATCACACAAAACTCAACAAAACCTTCGTGAGATCTGTTAGTATAAGAAAATAATAAATCACTACTATAAGTGTTGTATCAAACCAATTCATATTTTGTTCTTGCATTATATCTTCTATATTCCAACTTTTCTATGGCAAAAACTCATCAAACAAAACCATAGAGCCATCAAAATAAGCACACAACACAAAAAAACAGAATATGTCAAAATAGAACAGTCTATAGGAATCTGACTATTTCGAATACTTCTGTAACTCCAATTTTTTTGAAAAAATAGGAAAGCCTGAGCAATTTATATATTGATCTAACAATTTATATATTGATCTACTACAAGTGGAATGGGTATTTTATTGCTCCCTTGTAAAACATGAGAATAATTTTTGTGAGCTCAAAAGTTTCTACTTTTTTCAGCAAGATCAAACAACTATCACCCAAGGATCCTATCCTGGCGGTTTTGCCAAAAAAACTGGAGCCCCCACGATCGTTTTAGGCGATCTGGCGGTGACAAAGTATGAGAGAGAGTGAGAAAGCGGCGCCAGCGCCGGCGCCAGCGGCCACTCCCGTGGAGGGAGGCGCACGAGAGGAGGAGGGCGTCCAAGCGAGCCTCTTCAGCAAGAAGGACTGGATTGATTTCAAGCAGAGATCAAGGCGGATCCTTTTGGTGGTGGAAGATCAGGGAAGATGCTTGGAGAGATTGAAGGAAAGAGCGGCCGAGATCTGGAGGAAAGCAACAGGTGATATTTCCCCTTCCACGGGGGAGAGAGGAGTAATCAAAGGGAAGGAGGATATTTGCTATATTATTTCTTTAGAAAGGGGGATTTGATGGCTGATTTGGTGGATGGAAAGGGGATTTAGCCATATCGTGAATAGTTTTGTGGAGGGAAAGGATCTGTATTCTTTTGATTCGGGAGTGAAACAAGGGATTCAGCTGGTCAATTTGAAGGAAAGAGAACTTCTCCAAGAAAATGGCATAATTAATTCTAATTCTGACCATAGAGCAATTAGCGCCAACAGTTTTGAGAAACTGTCGATTAAATATCAATTATGCCTGGTAAATTATGTTAATCATGTTGTAGAGGGGGCGAGTTTCGGGGGCAGTAAGCGCTATATTTGTACCAAATCATATAGTCTTTCCCCCTCAAGAAAAAGTGCAAATCAGGGGACGGGTCATTTATTTATTGACTCGTGTATCAATTTGGGGGCGGATCATAGGGAAATGATTAGGGGGGATATTATCTGTCAAGGGAGAGGATACGTTTCCAATTGCAAATGTCTTGGTTTTGGAAGTAAAGAACCATGATGGGGAAAGGAGAGAGAGCAATCGTGGGGTTACTGTTGGAGGGAGGCAGGATCAAGGGGATAAGGGATTCAACGAGATTAGGGGGAGAGAAATAACAAGTGTTATTCCCAGTTTGAAACTGCCAATTCAGGACCATTTAATCTGTGGTGATTACCTAAATTTCATCATGTTTCCTTCCCTGGAGGGGGATAGAGAGAACTATTTCAGCACAGGGAGGTGGTGTTTCATTTCTCCAAACTTTTCTGTAGCAGAGAAGGTCTTCCACAAAATCTTGTACTTGCTCTTGGGTGGATCAACCATGGCGAGTAGGAAGGGTGTTGAGGACAGAGGGGTAGGGGGTTTAGAGAGGGGAGAGGCTTCAGGAGTAGTGGTGGTTCAGTCCACAGGGCTATAGTCGCCGGCGACAACCAAAGGGAGGGTGACCTCTGGTGCTGCCATTACCCCAGAAATCAAGGGGAAATCGACACCGAGGCGCCCTCGAGGCGATGGCTCGGGTTCGGTCATCGACCTGGAGGCCGTGAGGAGGGTGATCAGTGGCTTCCTGGTGGTGGGGCGGTTACTTTTGCCCTTCTAAGTGAACTCGCATGTCATCGTCGATGAACTCCGCCGTACTTTAGCTTGGAGGCTGAAAGGGACGGTCTCCGTTTAAGAGGTGGCCAGCGACGACAGAAGGTTCATCCTAAACTTCTCCATCTACGAAGATCGGTGCTTCGTTTTGAGGGCCCAGCCATGGCACAATAAACGCGATGGAATTATCCTCACTGAGTTTGATGTCAAGGGAAACCTGGCAAAGTTGAACTTTGGCATAATGGCAATCTGGGTACAGGTTCGTGACCTCCCGTTCGAGCTCAAAACTGAGTGTATGGGCTATACTTTTGGAGAGCAACTTGGGGATGTGATTGCCGTATCCAAAGAAACCATATGATAGTAGAGAAATACTTGCGCTTACTGATGGAAATACCATTGCACGAACCTCTTAAGACAATAGTAGAATTTACTCCTTTGGGTAGCACTGAGAAAATTCAGTATGATGTAAGGTATGAGAAGCTTCCATTGTATTGCGAGTGTTGCACGAATTTAGGTCACACTTCAGAGCTTTACTGTGGTATACCAAAAGAAAAAAGTGTAGCTTCTCTCCCAAAAAATCTCAGTGTAGAAGAATACTGGAAAGGAATAGGTGCAAGTAAGAGAGCTCTTATGTTCGCCGGACCCAGCAGCAACAAAATCTCCAGAGCCACGGAAGGTAGTGTGGTCAAGGTGACCAAAGCCGTGAGCAATCTAACGGTGACAGATAAGGACATGACTACTGCCATGACGACAAACTTGGTGGCGACCGGGGGACCAAGCCAGGAGGGCCTCACACTCGGCCAGGAGGGCCGGGTATTTGGGGCTCCACCAGGTGCTGGCTCCGGTCAGGAGGACCGGCCAGTGCCGCCGTCGGCCCCTGTGATAGGTCTCCAACGTATCTTTAATTTTTTTATGTATTCATGCCATGTTTATTTTTACATGCTTTTGGTATGATTTGGTTAGAACTAACCCGGACTGACGCTATTTTCAGCAGAACTACCATGGTGTTGTTTTTGTGCAGAAATAAAAGTTCTCGGAATGCGTAGAAAATCAACAAAGATTTTTTCTGGAAATTATAAAAAATACTGGAACAAAGAGTTACACGAGGGGAGTCCCGTGGGCTCCATGAGGGTGGAGGGCGCGTCCATCCCCTTAGGGTGCTCCCCTGTGCCTCATGGACTTCCCGTGGGGCCCCCTGACTTCTTGTCGACGCCAACCTCTCCTATAAATCCTCAAACCTCTTGAAAATAACCTAGATCGGGAGTTCCGCTGCCGCAAGCCTCTCTAGCCACCAAAAACCAATTGGGACCCTGTTCCGGCACCTTGCCGGGCTGGGGATCCATCACCGGTGGCCATATTCATCATTTCTACGCTCTCCATGACGAGAAGGGAGTAGTTCACTCTCAGGGCTGAGGGTATGTACCAGTAGCAATGTGTTTGATCTCTCTCTCTCTCTCTCGTGTTCTTGATATGGCACGATCTTGATGTATTGCGAGCTTTGCTATTATAGTTGGATCTTATGATGCTTCTCCCCCTCTATCTTCTTGTAACAGATTGAGTTTTCCCTTTGAAGTTATCTTATCTGATTGAGTCTTTAAGGATTTGAGAACACTTGATGTATGTCTTGCATGTGCTTATCTTTGGTGACAATGGGATATTCACATGTTCCACTTGATGTACGTTTCGGTGATCAACTTACGATTTATGTGACCTTCTGAACTTATGCATAGGGGTTGGCAGATGTTTTCGTCTTGACGCTCCGGTAGAAACTTTGGAGCACTCTTTGAAGTTCTTTGTGTTGGTTGAATAGATGAATCTGAGATTGTGTGATGCATATCGTATAATCATACCCACGGATACTTGAGGTGACATTGGAGTATCTAGCTGACATTAGGGTTTTGGTTGACTTGTGTCTTAAGGTGTTATTTTACTATGAACTATAGGGTTGTTTGTGACACTCATAGGAATAGCCCAACGGATTGATTAGAAAGAATAACTTTGAGGTGGTTTCATACCCTACAATAATCTCTTCGTTTGTTATCCGCTATTAGTGACTTTGGAGTGACTCTTTGTTGCATGTTGAGGGATTGTTATATGATCTAATTATGTTATCCTTGTTGAGAGAACTTGCACTAGTGAAAGTATGAACCTAGGCCTTGTTTCAACGCATTGCAATACCGTTTTCGCTCACTTTTATCATTAGTTACCTTGTTGATTTTAAAATTTCAGATTATAAAAACCTATATCTAAAATCCATATTGCACTTGTATCACCATCTATTCGCCGAAACTAGTGCACCTATACAATTTACCATTGTATTGGGTGTGTTGGAGACACAAGAGACTCTTTGTTATTTGTGTTGCAGGGTTGTTTGAGAGAGACCATCTTCATCCTACACCTCCCACGGATCAATAAACCTTAGGTCATCCACTTTAGGGAAATTTTCTATTGTCCTACAAACCTTTGCACTTGGAGGCTCAACAACATCCACAAAAAGAAGGTTGTGTAGTAGACATCAAGCTTTTTCCTGGCGCCCTTGCCGTGTAGGTTAGTGCTTGAAGGTATATCTTTAGATCTTGCAATCGAATCTTTTAGTTTCTTGTTTTATCACTAGTTTATTCTATAAAAGAAAACTACAAAAAAATGGAATTGAGGTTGCATCATATGCTTCATCTTTTTAATGTCTTCAGTGAAAATGAGGATTCCGATAATTGTGCCAAAGTGTTAGAAGAAGAATGCATTAAAATGTGTGGCACTAAATCTTTGAATGATGATCATGATTGTAATGTTGTTAGTATGAATTATGTAAATATCCACGATGCTAATGATATGCAAAGCCACAATCTTGGGGATGCTATGTTTGATGAAGACGATATTTTTTGTCCCCGAAGTTTTGAAGGGCAAATATATTATGATGAGAGCATGCCCCCTATTTGTGATGATTATTGTGATGACTTGTATGCTATAAAGTATAATGATAACCATGAAACTTGTCATCATGGTTTTAATTTTCAATTGGGTTATACCTCACATGATAGTTATTTCGTTGATTTTGCTGCCACTACTATTCATGAGAATAAAATTTCTTATGTGGTGAGTGGTAAAATTTATATGCTTGTGGATCAAGAAAATAGTGCTTTATGTGATAGTCATATTGTTGAATTTATTCATGATGCTACTAAAAATTATTATGAGGGAGGAATATATGCTTGTAGGAATTGCAATAATATCAAGTTTCCTCTCTATGTGTTGAAAATCTTGAAGTTTTGCTTGCTTTACCTTCCTATGCAAATTGATTCTTGTTCCCATAAGTTGTTTTCTCACAAAATTCCAATGCATAGGAAGTTGGTTAGACTTAAATGTGGTAGTCATATGCTTCATGATGCTCCCTTTATATTTCAACTCTTATCTTTTATGTGAGCATCATTGACATCATCATGCCTAGCTAGAAAGGCATTAAAGAAAAGCGCTTGTTGGGAGACAACCCAATATTTACCCCTACTATTTTTGTGTGTCCACATGATTAAGCTACTGTAGTAATCATGTTTTATAGCTTTTGTTTGAATAAAGTGTCAAGTAAGACATTTGGGAGGGCTTACGATGATAGTTGATTTTATCTTGTTGAAAAACAGAAACTTTTGCGCCCAGGTAAACAATTCTCATTTTTAACAGAAGCATGATAAAATACTTATTATTTTTGCAGAAGATTAATAAAAAATTGCCTAGGACTTCCTAATTTCGCAGGATTTTTGGAGTTACGAAAGTATTCGAGAGTTATATATTACAACAGACTGTTCTATTTTTGACATATTCTGTTTTTGATGCATAGTTTGCTTGTTTTCTAGTTTCTATTGGTTATATTGCTTAATATAAATTGTAGAAATGATATGGTACAGTAGGTATAATGTGATAAAAATTATGAATCTTGTCTTGACATTACCGAAGTGGTGATTTGCTTTCTTACTAACAGACCTTATGAGTTTTCTATTAAGTTTTGTGTTGTGAAGTTTTCAAGTTTTGGGTAAAGATTTGATGGACTATGGAATAAGGAGTGGCAAGAGACTATTCTTGTGGATTCCCAAGGCACCCCAAGGTAATCTTCAAGGACAACCAAGAGCTTAAGCTTGGGGATGCCCCGGATGACATCCCCTCTTTCGTCTTCGTTCATCGGTAACCTTACTTGGAGCTATATTTTTATTCACCACATGCTATGTGTTTTCCTTGGAGCGTCATTTTATTTTATTAGGATTTGCTTGCTTTTATTTAGAGTAATGTTTTGCATCTTTCATTTCAATAAAAAGGTCAAGTGTAGCCTTTACCATGCTTATTTTGCATGTCCATATGTTGTTGTTTGAAAACAGACAGTTTGTTGTCATGTTTTGAATATTTGTGAATAGTTAGAACATGATAAAATCTTGAAACTTTCACACAGTGAGTAACAACAAATTATCTATAGTGTGGTAATTTTTTAGAATTTTTGGAGTTAAAGAAGTATGATTCCTCTTGCATTCTTTACAAACTATCATGTTTAGACAGATTGTTGTTATGTTTGCATTGTTTGCATATGTTTGCTTGTTTAATGATTCTATTTGAGGATAGCAGTGTTAAATATGCATAGTAGGCAATATCAAATTGTAATATTAGTGATTTTCTATAGTAGAGAATGATAAGGTTTTGCATGGATTTATACTAACTTATCTCACGAGTTCTTGTTGAGTTTTGTGTGGATGAAGTTTTTAAGAATTAGGGAAACTGCAATATGAAAATAATTAAGGAGACACAAAATCTCAAGCTTGGGTATGCACAAGGCACCCCTAATTAATAATTCAAGAAGTCTCAAGCACCTAAGCTTGGGGATGCCCTGATAGGCATCCCACCTTTCTTCATCAACAATTATCGGTTAGCCTCGGTTGAGCCTAAGTTTTTGCTTCTTCACATGATATGTGCTATCCTTGAAATGTCATTTTATTTTGTCTTGCTTGCTGTTTAATAATATCCCAAGATCTGAAATTCTTAAATGTTAGAGAGTCTTCACATAGTTACATAATTATTCGACTACTCATTAATCTTCACTTATATCTTTTGGAGTAGTTTGTCATTTGCTCTAGTGCTTTACTTATATCTTTTTAGAGCACGGCGGTAATTTATTTTGAAGAAATTGTTGAACTCTCATGCTTCGCTTATATAATTTTGAGAGTCTTTAAACAACATGATAATTTGCTTTGGTTATGAATTTTGTCCTAATATTATGGGCATCCAAGAGGGATATAATAAAAACTTTCATATAAAGTGCATTGAATAGTATGTGAAGTTTGATTCCTTATGATTGTTTTGAGATATGAGGATGGTAATATTAGAGTCATTCTAGTGAGTAGTTGTGAATTTTATAGATACTTGTGTTAAAGTTTTTGATTCCCGTAGCATGCACGTATGGTGAACCGTTATGTGATGAAGTCGGAGCATGATATATTTTTTGATTGTCTTCCTTACGAGTGGCGGTCGGGGGCGAGCGGTGGTCTTTTCCTACCAATCTATCCCCCTCGGAACATGCACATAGTACTTCGTTTCGATGACTAATAGATTTTTGCAATATGTATATAAGTTCTTTATGACTAATGTTGAGTCCATGGATTATACGCACTCTCACCCTTCCACCATTGCTAGCCTCTCTTGTGATGCGCAACTTTCGCCCGTACCATACACCCACCATATACCTTCCTCAAGACAGCCACCATACCTACCTATTATGGAATTTTCATAGCCATTCCGAGATATATTGCCATGCAACTTTCCATCGTTCTGTTTATTATGACACGCTCCACCATTGTCATATTGCTTTGCATGATCATGTAGTTGACATAATTCTTTCATACATGTCACTCTTCATTCATTGCACATCCCGGTACACTGCCGGCGGCATTCACATAGAGTCATATTTTGTTCTAAGTATCGAGTTGTAATTCTTGAGTTGTAAGTAAATAAAAGTGTGATGATCTTCATAATTAGAGCATTGGCAAGTAAGGAAAGGATGATGGAGACTGTGATTCCCCCATAAGTCGGGATGAGACTTCGGACATAAAATAAAAAAAGAAAAAGAAAAAAACAGGCCATAAAAAAAGATAAAATGCCCAAATAAAAAAATAAAAAAAATAAAAATAATGAGAGAAAAAGAGAGAAGGGACAATGTTATCCTTTTCCACACTTGTGCTTCAAAGTAGCGCCATCATCTTCATTATAGAGAGTCTCCTCTTTTTTCACTTTCATATACTAGTGGGAATTCTCATTATAGAACTTGGCTTGCATATTCCAATGATGGGCTTCCTCAAAATGCCGTAGGTCTTCGTGAGCAAGCAAGTTGGATGCACACCCACTTAGTTTCTTTTGTTGAGCTTTCATACACTTATAGCTCTAGTGCATCCATTGCATGGCAATCCCGAATCACTCACATTGATATCTATTGATGGGCATCTCCATAGCCCATTGATATGCCTAGTTGATGTGGGACTATTTTCTCCTTTTTTGTCTTCTCCACAACCACCATTCTATTCCACATATAGTGTTATGTCCATGGCTCATGCTCATATATTGCGTGAAGATTGAAAAAGTTTGAGAACATCAGAAGTATGAAACAATTGCTTGGCTTGTCATCAGGGTTGTGCATGATTAAATACTTTGTGTGATGAAGATAGAGCATAGCCAGACTATATGATTTTGTAGGGATAACTTTCTTTGGCCATGTTATTTTGAGCAGACATGATTGCTTTGTTAGTATGCTTGAAGTATTATTATTTTTATGTCAATATTAAACTTTTGTTGTGAATCTTATGGATCTGAATATTCTTGCCACAATAGAGAAGATTACATTTATAAATATGTTGGTAGAATTGCACATCAAAAATTCTATTTTTATCATTTACCTACTCGAGGATGAGCAGGAATTAAGCTTGGGGATGCTGATACGGCTCCAACGTATCTATAATTTTTGATGTATTCATGCCATGTTTATAATATTTTTACATGATTTTGGTATGATTCGGTTAGAACTAACCCGGACTGACGTTGTTTTTAGCAGAACTAATGTGGTGTTGTTTTTGTGCAGAAATAAAAGTTCTCAGAATGCGCTGAAAATGAATGGAGATTTTTTTTGGAAAATATAAAAAATACTGGAAAGAAGAGTTACTAGAGGGCAGCCCTGTGGGCCCCACGAGGGTGGAGGGCGCGCCCTAGGGGCCTCGTGGACTTCCTGTGGGCCCCCCTAACTTGTTCTCGATGCCAACCTCTCCTATAAATCCCCAAACCTCCAGAAAATAACCTAGATCGGGAGTTCCGCCGCTGCAAGCCTCTGTAGCCACCAAAACCAATCGGAACCCTGTTCCGGCACCCTGCCGGAGGGGGGATACATCACCGGTGGCCATCTTCATCATCCCGGCTCTCTCCATGATGAGGAGGGAGTAGTTCACCCTTGGGGCTGAGGGTATGTACCAGTAGCTATGTGTATGATCTCTCTCTCTCTCTCGTGTTCTTGATATGGCACGATCTTGATGTATCGCGAGCTTTGCTATTATAGTTAGATCTTATGATGCTTCTCACCCTCTATCTTCTTGTAATGGATTGAGTTTTCCCTTGGAAGTTATATTATCGGATTGAGTCTTTAAGGATTTGAGAACACTTGATGTATGTCTTGCATGTTCTTATCTATGGTGACAATGGGATATTCACGTGATCCACTTGATGTATGTTTTGGTGGTCAACTTGCGAGGTATGTGACCTTGTGAACTTATGCATAGGGGTTGGCACACATTTTCTTCTTGACTCTCTGGTAGACACTTGGGGCACTCTTTGAAGTTCTTTCTGTTGGTTGAATATATGAATCTGAGATTGTCTGATGCATATCGTATAATCATAACCACGGATACTTGAGGTGACATTGGAGTATCTAGGTGACATTAGGGTTTTGGTTGATTTGTGTCTTAAGGTGTTATTTTACTATGAACTCTAGGGCTATTTGTGACACTTATAGGAATAGCCCAACAGATTGATCGGTAAGAATAACTTTGAGGTGGTTTCATACCGTACAATAATCTCTTCGTTTGTTCTCCGCTATTAGTGACGTTGGAGTGACTCTTTGTTGCTTGTTGAGGGATTGTTATATGATCTAATTATGTTATCCTTGTTGAGGGAACTTGCACTAGTGAAAGTATGAACCCTAGGCCTTGTTTCAACGCATTGCAATACCATTTTCGCTCACTTTTATCATTAGTTACCTTGCTGTTTTTGTAATTTCAGATTATAAAAACCTATATCTAGCATCCATATTGCACTTGTATCACGATCTCAGTGCCATACTAGTGCACCTATACAATTTACCAATGTATTGGGTGTGTTGGGGACACAAGAGACTCTTTTTTATTTGGTTGCATGGTTGTTTGAGACAGACCATCTTCATCCTATGCCTCCCACGGATTGATAAACCTTAGGTCATCCACTTGAGGGAAATTTGCTACTGTCCTACAAACCTCTGCAGTTGTGGGCCCAACAACGTCTACAAGAAGAAGGTTGTGTAGTAGACATCACCCTGCTGACCTTGGCCAAGAGGGGCAAGGAATGGCGGGTGTGGGAGCCACTTTCCTTGGGTACTCAATACGGCCAGGAGGGCCATGAGCCGCTGCAGATGGGGGCGCCCAGATCAGCTCGGGTGGTACCTACAGCAGCTGGCCAGGAGGGCCATGATCTGCTGCACTTGTGGGGCGCCCATGCCATCCCAGCACAACTAGGAAAAGGGCTATAGATAATATGGACACTAATGGCGCACCAGACATGTGGTGCGCCACTACTATATAGCAGTGGTGCACCATGTGCTGGTGCGCCTTTAGTGTCTATCACACTAATGGCGCACCACACCAATGGTGCGCAACTACTAACATATTTTTTTATTTTATTTTTCCAAAAATAGTAATGGCGCACCCTGTCAGAGTGCGCCGTTACTAGTTTTAACTAGTAATGGCGCACCACTCACCCCGTGCGCCATTACTAACAATTGTTTTCCAAAACTAGTAATGGCGCACCATGTTACAGTGTGCCATTACTATTCTCCCCCACTCTATCCCTTTTCCCCTCGCGCCCCCCCACGCCAGATCCCCCTCCATCTCGATCCCCCTCGCCACCGCCGACCCCCCGCACCCTCCCCCGCTCCATCGCTGCCGACGACCCCCCGCACCCTCCCCCGCTCCAACCTAGGTTAGGCTAGGTCGTGTCGCGCCCCCAACCCCATTCGCCGCAGCTGCCCGGCTCACCCCACCCTACCAGCAGCTGCACCTTGTTCCCCCGGCGTGACGAGGAAGCCAGAGCCTAGACGTGGAGACTTCGGCGGGGCTACTCGCAGTCCATTGACGATTGACAATGGACGCTGACACGACGCGACGAGGCCGGCCCACGACCACGACCACGACCGCCGTCCTCCTCCTTTCTACGGTCTGCATCTCCGATGCGATGCCAACGACCGCCTCGTCAATGAATGTAAATGCTCCCTCCCCCCTCCCTCCTCTACTCCTCTCCTCTATATAGTGTAGTAATTTTTATCAATAAAAAAATAATTAAGAAAGTTACTAATGGCGCACCAGGAGATGGTGCGCCATTGTTATCAATAAAAAAAGTTACTTATGGCGCACCCGTGGTGGTGCGCCATTGCTATGGATGTACTTATGGCGCACCCTCGGGAGGTGCGCCATTGCTATCCCTTTCCCCCCTGCCTCCATCCCTTTCCCCCTCGCCCCTTGCGCCGATCAAATACCTAGCCCCCGAGCATCCACCGCCGCCGCCCTTTCCCCCTCAGCGCCGACGACCCCTTTCTAGCGCGCCCCGCCCAACCTCCAGCGCTCCTCCACCCATCACCACCGCAGCTCTTCCACCCCTCACCACCGCAAGCCGCCGCCACCCCCGAACATCCACCGCCGCCGCCGCTCCCAAGCATCCACCACCACTTCCACCGCCCCCATCCAACCATCCATCGGCGCCGCCCCCCTCCCCCTCCTCCCAACCATCCAGCACCCTCCACTGGACCGCAAGCCACTGTTGTCGTTGCCCCGAAGCAGCAGATCGAGCGGAGACAAGACGCTGTCTCAAAGTAAATTGCTCTCTCTTCATGCAATTATCTTGCTGCTGCAGCTGCTATCCTACAATTAACTTGTGGAGATGGTTTGGATCAAAACAGAGGTGCTAGCAAAGTTTTAGAATTTTTGGAATTGTAAGAAATGAAGTTTCTTCACAAGCCGCAAATGTTGAAAATTTAGAACTTGTGATCAGGAGATGTTTGGGAAAAAGGAGTGTAGGTACTATTCTTGTGTTGGGATAATTTTGTATATTTTTAGGAGCTATGGGAAATAGGGTTGTAGTTGTAAACTAAAAATGGATCAGAATGGAAAAGTGGGTGTTTCTCTCAAAAATTTCAAAAGAGTAGGATGGGTCTTTGTTCAAAAATGATTTATAGGAATTATAGGTTCTCCCAAAAATTTTGTGGCAATTTTAAAAAAATTATTTGAATTTGTTTTAGTGCAACAGAGGCAACTCAGAGTTTGAAAATGGCATTAAAGGAATTTGTTTTTGGGGTAAATTCTATTATGAAATAATTCCTACTGTTATTTAAAATATAAATGAAATGATTTAAAAAAAACTACCAAAGTCCACAATATTACGTCCAAAATTTCTGAATATAATGGAAGGAAGAATTTCTGCTAAGTGATTTCAATATATGAAGTTTCAGAATAATATATAGGATTGTTGGTTTTTAACCTTGGTTGCCATTGTTTCTATTTGTAACGGTCTGAAGAATGACTTATGTTGTTTGTGCTATCGGCTACCTAACAATCTCTAAGTCAAAGCAGCTAGCTGGAGTAGATTTGTGCACACAATACTCCTTCCAAGACAATTTGCTTCCAAGGAGTAGTTTCAGTTTGCTTCCAAGGAGTAGTTTCAGTAAAGTTTCACCATGGTTTCAGTATAGTTTCAGTAGCCGATTTGCCATTCACTTTGTGCTATTAGTTTGCTTCCATCTTTGTGCCCACTTTGAAGAGTATTCGTATATGCTTGGAACTAAACAGAATTATACAATGAACTTCTGCAGGCTGATCTGAGTTGGACCATCCTCTGCAGCCAACTTCTCTTAGGCAAGAGGAAGAAACGAGAATCAGGGTACGGTTTCACCCCTAGATGATATATTGCTGTACCCCGAGTGAAGGGAAGGAGTTTGCTGGGTTTTGTCTCCGACCATCGTGTCGTGATGATCTTGCAGGTACCCTGAGAGGCCCTTGAGTTTGCCGGAATGTCGATTAACTTCCGTTCTGGCAAATTCGGGTACTCCATATGTCCTATTTTCAGCAAAGGTCATGCTGAAATTTTTCGTGAATTTTAGCATGACTTTGCTAAAAATAGGACATATGGGGTACTTGCGACAAATGCATGGGCCGGGTTGTCTTAGTACTTAATTAAGTAGGATCAACTGCCTCTTGTGTTATACATATAGAAGTGTGATATCAACTCATAGTTATTACTAATGTCAGTTGCTCGTCATCGATAAACCCTAATCTGGTAGGATGACCTACTAAAAAAGCCCATACCACATATTCTATTTGGATGGCCCTGCTAACCCTTGACCATAAATACTTGAGATGGATGTAGCAGGCTTAAAGAAAGAAATGTTTTTAGGCCAACTCCACTGGGCCTGACTGAAAATGCACAAGTGTGCATGACTAACAATATTTTATTGTAAAGCTAAACAGGAAAGAGGAACCACTCATCCTAACCATTTGCTCTCAAAATTACCACTTCACTTCTTACTACTGAAAATCTTAAACCATCTCCATTCAGCAATTGCTCAAACCAGTTCGAAGGGCGTGTTTTCAGCACACTGTGTATTATCTTATTGGACCCAACAGAGATGATGTAGTTTTGAATTATGAACATAGGAAATGTTGCCATCATATGACAAAAGTCTCCCGGGGGAGTGCAGCTAGTGCCACGACGAGCGAGGTCTGTGCGACATGCCTCACCTGGACGATGATCGGCGCTTCAGCTTTAAGCTCGAGGAGACCTTCGATGTTGAAATGGTACGCAACGACGACAAGTGTTTTTTCGTAATTAAGCATGACTACAACTATTTCAACGTGTAATTTTCATCTTTTACAATTCGATTAGCTTATCCCATGCCATGCAAGGCGCTATGTCTTGGAGAGGATGGGTTTTGAAGATCATGAAAGTTCTGAAACAAAGAAAATTCACCTAAGGACTCATCATGATGTGGATTTTGAAGTAAAGCTGTACAATTCTGAGAGCGTAACCCATTTTAGTTGCAAAAAATGGGAAGCACTTTGCAAGATGTATGGTTTTGATGAGGGTATGCTTGTCACCTTGGATCTCGGTTATCTTGGAATCATGCAAGACAATATGGACATTTGGGTCCTTATTGATACGCCTCAAATTCTACCGCTACGCAAGTTTATCAAACATAGTTATTAGCTAATTTATATTGTTTATTTCAAAATAGTTGACAGCTTATTTCCATTGACAGCTTATTTTCATTCTTCAAAGAATATGCGGGAGATGGTAGACAAAACCAACTACACCGATGGCTCCGAATTAACTTACAAGGAGAAAAATCATATGGTCGGATTTTGTACTGACATTGAGAATTACAATATCTCCAATCAAACTCCTCAACATTATGGTCAATACGTGCCACTAGTGCATGTGTTCAACTACGGTAACTACCAAGGAGATACCCTAGTAAGATTTTTTACTATTACGACATCCGTGCATCTTTTGCATACTTCTAAAACTAGTACATCATTGCTAACTATGAAGTTATTACTATGTTTTTCAACAGATAATCCCAGAGAATTGTGTGCCTCATTTGATGTATGAGAAAGGTAGCCTTAATGTTTTGAACGTACGGCTAGGTCATCCTACGAATCTCAACTGTCCATACCAGATTTCCAAAAGAAGTGGAGACATGCAAATCAAAGGATGGAACAAATGTATGGATAGTCGTAAGGAGGTTCTTCGAAGAAAAAGGAAGCGAAGCGCAAGAATTGGAGGCAAGATGATCTCCAATCTCCATAATGGAGAGTCAGGGTCTATATTGTTTTATGCTATTTTACCTTAAATAGGGTATTTAGGTCCTGCCTAATACTAATGATCATGTGCTAAGAACAATTAAGTAGGGTTGGTTCGATGACTATCAAGATGATGATCGTATGACTTGTTATTAATAACGAGTAGAAGTTGTATGATGATGATTAGTAGTATTTGTTTGGATTATTATTACTTTCGACAAACTCACTACTCACGGTCTCGAGACTTGTAATGTTCTATCTTTGTTCGGTCTTTTTAATTCGGAGACTAATATGATGAATTGTATTCGGAGACTAATCTTCTATTGTGTTCGATGAATTTGCTGTTGTTGTGTGGTGATGTCTATATTCTGTCCAGTAATATATTTTGTAATGTGTGCAAATATCAGAAAAAAAATGCTTAATATTCATACTAGTGGCGCACCACCAACTAGTGCGCCATTAGTAAGCCAGAGGCACTAGTGGCGCATCATCAACTAGGGCGCCATTAGTAAGCCAGAGCACATGGGTAAATATGGTCCCTCGGAGGCATACTAATGGCGCACCATGGCTATACTAATGGCGCACTACGTGGTGCGCCATTAGTATACCAGATGCTAATGGCGCACCCGTGGTGCGCCATTAGTAAAAAATTCTAATGGCGTGATGCTAGTGGCGCACGTGTGGTGCGCCATTAGTAGGCAAAACAGGTGCGCCACCAGCAGGCCTTTTCCTAGTAGTGCAGGAGTTGCCGGTTGCTACTGGCCAGGAAGGCCACTAGCGACTGAATCTGGGAGCGCCCAAGCCGGCCCAGGCGTACCTCATTCTAGGTGTCGGGAGGGTTTTGAGCTGCTGCACCCATCCCAGATGCTTCATGCGGCTGCTGGCTGTCATGGGTGTCTTACTGACAAGAGGGCCAGGGGACACACTCGCTGGGTGATTTCAGGTGCATTCATACTTCTTTGGCTGGTGCTTCTCCTCTTCATAGCCATATGCTTTTTAAGCCTGGCGTTTTGGAGGCTTTAACAGGGGATGTAGGTGCAAGACTGGCTCCTCCAAAAGAGGCTAATGATAATGTGGCCTTTACTTTCAGTGCTGGAAAAAATTATGTGCAGGCCTAGTCTAAGAGAATGGAGAGCAAAGGTAGAAAGAATGGAGGGAATGAGAGATCAAATAACGCCCGTAAAGAAATTATAGCGAAAAAGAGAGGAAATCCTTTTGGTGCCCCACCAACAGGGAGTGAGTTGAATTTTTATTTTGAGAGAGAGATGGACAGCTACGAACATAGGCTGTATGGGGAGATGTGTGTTTCTTCTAAGACAATTTGTATGGGTAGAGTGAAAGTAAGAAGGGTGTGGATGGGGCAATCACACATGTAGCAAAAGAAACAAAGGAGGAGGAGGCCTACATGCGGCAAAGGAGGGAGTCTGTTGGAGATGATGGTGCACCTCGGCCTCCGAGGAGGAGGTCCGTCAGTCCAAATGAGGATCCTAGGATGGAACTGTCGTGGTATGCTCTCTCCCACGATAGTTTGTGAGCTCTTGGAACTCCAAGGGCGTGTCAAGGCGGATTTGATTTTTCTTTCTGAGTCACACTTGAATAAATGTAATGCCAATGAGTTGTGTCGTTTGTTATCTTTTGATTCGATGATTGTAGTGGAGAGTGATGGTCGGGCCGGTGGCCTAGTCTTTCTCTATCATGAGATGAATAAAATTGTTCCGAACAATGTGTCACCTCATTTTACTGACATTCTTTTTATGAATGATGATTCTGTCCATTGGCGATTTATGGGTTTTTATGGTCATCCGGTGTAGAGTGAGCGTAACTTGTCATGGGAGAATATTAGAAATTTACACAATAAGGGTGTTCACCCCTGGGTTGTTTTAGGAGATTTTAACGAAATTTTGCTTTCGTCAGAAAAAGAAGGCGGGAATGTGAGACCGAATGCCATGATGAGAGAGTTTCATAATTGTTTAGGAGAGTGTGGTCTTGAGGGTATGGGATGTATTGGGGATCCTTTCACGTGGAGGAGAGGTGATACTAGGGAGAGACTTGACCGTGCGGTTTGCAATGTGGAATGGGAAAATAAATTCCCTCGGGCTGCGATTATAAATGAGGAACATGTCCATTATGATCATTTCCCCTTGTATTAGATATTGAATATTTTGATGGAAATATTTTTAACCATCCAAGGGGAAGAGTGAAACAATTTGAAGCTCGACGGCTTAAAGCGGAGACAGTAGTTGAAATCGTACGTACAACATGGGATAAAGCCAACAAGATGGGTATTGGGCCATCTCTCGCCGAACATACATGAGCAGTACAAGCGGATTTGCATATTTGGGACCGTGATATTCTGAAGGGACCAAAAAAAAGAATCAATAAACTCAAAAAAGAATTGGAAAAGCTACACAGGAGACCTATGCATGTGGATTCTCAAGCGCGACAAAAGGAGATTCTTGTCTTGATTAAGAATTTGTTGGAGCAAGAGGAGATTTACTGGATTCAACATGGTCGTGCAAACTGGCTTTTACATGGGGAACGTAACACCTCCTTTTTCCATAATGCGGCAACAGCCAGAAAGAAAAGAAATCAGATTAAAAGATTGCTCGGTGACAATTGGGTGTGGGCGCAAGATATGGAGATGAAGGATTATATTAGAGGGTATTTTTCAAACCTCTTTACATCAGTAGTCTATCAACTGAACCCATAAGTTCTATCTATCGTCAAACAAAAAGTGAAAAATGAAATGAATAATGCCCTTATGGCTCTGTATACGGCAGAAGAAGTTCGTAAGGCCTTATTTGATATTGTTGACTTAAAAGCTCCGGGTCCAGATGGCATGCACACTATTTTTTATAAGAGATTTTGGTCTATCACTACTAGGGAAAAGCCTAGCAGCAGCGCGAGTTTTGGGCCTCTCAGTAGCGCGAGGACCTACGGTACTAATAAGGCGCTACAGCTAACGTATAGCAGTAGTGCCTGTTGTCCCACCCTACTACTACACATGAATAGCTGTAGCGCTCTTTGGAAAAGGGCACTGCTAATATTATCTGCAGCGCTGTTTACTGGGAAGTGCTATTGGTAAGGCAGCGCTACTGCTAAATTTTTCCCCCACGCTACTACTAGTTTTATTAGTTTTTTCCCTGCATATTTATTTTTTATTTGTTTTTTATTTGAATAGGCTTTATACAATAATCTTTAGCATATCATACACATACAAATGTAATCATAGCATATACATACAATTAGTCTCATCAAATCATCTCATCATCATAATCATCATCCAACACAAAGTGGTCTCTCGTCATCATCTCAAAAATAGCGATACAAGTCTCGATTACTTGCATATACATCGTCATCCATCTAAACAATGATATATGCGAGAAGAGATATCACTTTGAGTACATGAGTTCGTATCCCTCTCTCGCATTAGCGTGAACCTAAACTAACTACTGCCTGTCGCTCGGAAACCGGAAACCGGTACACCTGGGCCTGACACTCCAGCCACTTGTCGTATATGTACTCCTGGCGTAGCACTTCTTCGCCATCTATGATCTATGCACCTGCATCGTCACATGAGTCGATGATATGCAACATATATAGTTGAGCAACAGAAAGAGACAGACTTGGCAAAAATAGAAACAACATAACATAAGCATAAATAACAAAGTTCATCGTACCCCAAAATGCCCTAACTAGACTGATTTTCGCTAGTCGGGGAGGAGGACAGTTTAATTACATCACAAATAAATTTTCACCGTGCATAACTCAAAGTTTTGTCATACAGAAAGTATGTACTAAACGGACACATTGTCATATATCGACAATAACTCCAACATGTCGTTCCATCCATCCAAGTCAAGGAGATAGTCCTCGAGCTAGTGAAAGGCTTCATGTCAAGACGCTGAGAGGCTATCCATGTTCAGACGTCTTCCTGCGACATTTTTCCTTCTCCATAGAACATCCCAGTTTTTCCGACGACCTCCTTCATGATGATTTGGGCAAGTTCGCGCTGGATGTTATAGAACTAAGCTCGAAGTCGATGATCCTCGATATCTCTTATGTCCTTTGCCCATTGCAGAATATGGGCATCGCCGGATCTAGGTGACATGCGAAGGTTCTGGTGATCCCGTCTATACTCCAGCATGTGGTGTAGGACATAGAATCCATCATTAAGAGAATCATTAGGTTGCTGGATGCAGCAGAAGTCGGTCTTATGGCCGAAGGCGACCCTGCCGCCCCTTCTCTTCTTGTCCCTGACCTCTCCACCCCTTGCTTGGTAGTAAAACATAGCACTGTCGAGAACATCCTTGATGTGGGTGTAATCCTTTTTGTGAATTTTCTTTGACGAGTCCAAGTAAAGAGCATGGGAGAATCGGGGGTAGAGGATGATGAGGACGGTGCGCCTGCCGCTGCGCAAAATAAGTACACCTCAAATTAATTAGCCTCCACCGTGCAAATGAATGATTGAAATCAAAGGAAGGATAGCAACGCGGATGACTTACACGGGATGATAAGGCACGAGAATCGCCTCCTTGTCCTTATTGGCGAGCATGAAACTGATGATGTAATCCCTCGCGTATTCACGGTGCTTTGCGCAGACTCCCAAGAAGCCCTCGTGCATGTAGTACGGGTCAGCGACATAGATATGAGATATCTGCTCAACCCCGATGATGTAGTTCATGTGCAAGGCATAAAGGCGGACAAACGTAAAATCCAACTTCTTCACGTGAAACATGTCGAATATGTAATCGAATCGGAGGAAGAACTTATCCGCGGGGAAGCTGTCGACGTACGACATTTGTGGCGGAACATTAACCACGTAGAGTGGGTATCCTGGATCTTTCGAGGCGATGAGGCCTTTCTCTACCCGCAGCACATCGTCATGAAGTCTCCTTAGATCGCCGAATCTGACCCGTAGTGCTGTTGCAGGTAGGATTGGTTGATCGGGGATATGCCATTTATCCGCATTGGGGATATCTATACGGTCCTGAAGCCGAGGTTGCTGAGGCGGCTGGATCATAGAATCAGCTTTTTTGCCTTTCCTCACTCTCTTCCTAGACTTCTTTACTACCGGAAGGTCATCCATAATACGTTGAGACGGCAATTCCGGCACCGACTCATGACGCTCAAACCCTGAGGAGGCGCCAGTATAGATATACTATTTAGCGCCATCATCGTCCTCATCCTCATCCATGCCGACATCATCAGCGACTAATGGAGCCTCGTCCTTACCCCGTCCGCTATCACCCAACCGGAGACCCGACCCTAATTTGGTAGGTGGGGTGTTGATGTTCATACCTTGCTAAGGCTACGTGCTCGTGGGTGTGCTCCCGGCCGCCTCCAAACGAAGCAGACTCTTTGGCCACAATAGGACCCACCCATTGCAACAATCACCAAGAAGCCGCGGTGTCTCATCGTCATCCCCCACTAGTATTGGAGGAGGCAAATATCATGGCCCGGTTTGACACTATCCACGAAAACCTTGAAGACGTTCGGGGGGATCGACCGACTGTGGAACAATGGTTCCTTCGGCTCCATTATCGTCGCCTTCCCCACGTCCACCTTCTGGTCGCCGATGGTGTACAATATGGTGCAGGGGGTTTCGTCGGCCTGGAAAGAAAAGTCTGCGACATGAGACATCCGAAAGGCAACGAAAACGGGAGATTATACATTTATATTGAAGGGGGCCAGTGTGACAGATACCGTGAGAGCGTCGTGTTCAGCCAAAGACGAAGCACCACCGAGCACGTCCGGTGCGGGAGCCGGTGCGGGAGCAGGTGCTGGTGCAACGCTAGTTGAGCTGCTCCCCAAGAAGTCATCAAGGGGAAGTCCTCTGCATTTTTTCTGGATTTTGCCTTGTCCAAGTGAAACGCCCGTCACCAAGGAAGTAGACAAATCTGCAACCACCTGTTTTGCGGGAGCTACCGCTGTTGCGACTGTCTGAGATGATTTCTTCTCAACCGCAATCTCAACCTTCTTGTCGATGTTTTCTTCAGTTAACCTCCGTCTTTCCTTTCTCTCCTCTGTGGTCTCATGGTAGTACTTCTTCCACGTGGCACCGTCTCCGACACCATGCACGCGTCCATACGACGGCCGAGTATCCACCGGTTGTCGTTTCAATATGTTCAACGCCTGGTTGAATGGAGTGTCCCACTTGGGCCTCAACAATGCCTCAGACGGCAAGTCGCTTTCGGCCGCAATCCGATGCTTCTCTCTCTACAAAAGGCACAAGGATTGTTTACAAATATGACTATCGTGTGCAGTCGAATTGATCAGAAACTAAAATTACCAGCAGTCTCATGAACTCCGTAATGACCGGTTTTTTCTCGTAAACCTTCTTCACTGGGTCCCAACGGTGCCGGGCCTTGAGGACGTCACGCTCCTGCTGGACGGTGAAATCCGCCAAGGGGTCTGGGATGCCCAGACTCACGGCTTCCGTGTCCTCCTTGTCCCATTTGGACCTCTTTTTGCCGTAACCATGACTTCCGAGGTGGTGGCTCCCAATGTTCCTCTCTTGAAGCCCCTTCATGTACTTAGACTTTTTTTGGCAGCTTCGGCCTCGCAAGCCTCCTTGAATATTTGAAACTACTCTTCCATGATTGTCGGATTATCATTTACAATCTCGGAGTAGGGTTCCTTCATGTCAATGATCTTTGCTTTCACTCGATTTTTCCAGGCGGCCAACACGTCACTAAACTTGGTCATGGCGTGTTTGTTTATCTTCTTCATTGCTGGGTCCTCATATGGATCTTCATAATCCTTCTCATTTCGGCCCGGGAACAAGAATGTCTGGTGAAACTTCTTTAGGAGGGAGCTCCTCATATTTTCTATCTTCTGTACTTTCTCATCGTTGATGGTGGCGGTTGTCCATACGATGCAGCCTATTTGATTGCCGAAGCATCGACGCGCTTCCTCGGGCGCCTTTGGCTCAAAATTGCCGTCGTCCACCTCCGTGACCACCAGCCTAGTAGTCCTGAGTTTGTTAGGAAGCCGTTGCCTCTTTGCTTTCGGTTCTACACCGGCTCCGCTCCCCGAGGCAGCGCCGGTCTCAATCTCAGCGCCGGCCTCGATGCCGGTCTGAGTCTCAGCGCCGGTCTCAGTCTCAGCACCGGTCTGCGTGTCGGTCTCAGTCCCTGATGCCATCGGTGGGCCCAGCAACAACATCGGTTGATCGTCGGCAAGGCTAAAAAATTCGTCTGCCGCCCGGTAGACGTCGTCGCAATCACCAGAACCCTATCCTTCATCGTTGCTAGCCATGTTTCCTATGATTAAATCTAGTCAATTAATTCTAGACCTAATAAAATGAATAATGACATAAAAAAGGCCTATTGTTTTGCAGGAATGTTGACTCCTTCCTGGTGCGGCAAATCCCGGGCACTCGATATGTCCTAGTTTGTAGCACAAGTCATGCCGAAATTCACGGACAATTTCGGCATGACCTTTGCTAAAAAGTGGACAAATCAAGAACCTGAAATTTGCTGGAACAGAAATGAATCAACATTCCAGCAAAACATAGGCCACTCAGCATCATTCCCTGGAAACAACAAAGCCACTTGGGCACAATCGAACAACTTCAATGAGAAGATATAACATGAGCAAACACTATTGAGGAATTTGCATATAACATGGCCACTTCAATGAAAAGATATAATCAACAATAATGGAATATGCAAATGAACATGAATGACATATATCATATAAAACAGTCTTGTTTTTTGTTTACATAGAAACAATTAGTTTGACCAAGTTTTTGAAAAGAAAAACAATTCTGTTTTTTGTTTATAGCTAAATGCCATAGCTACTATTTTTTATTTATAGCTAAATACTTTTGTTTTTTGTCTAAAGCTAGAAGTCTAGGAACTCCATTTTCTCTAACCCTTCTAACCTCACCAAAATTTCCACAGCAAGACCTTAGTACCTACACCCAATTTCTTCAAAAATATTCAGGCCCATAGTCCAAATAATTCAAATTTCATTTGAATGAAATTTGGAACAAATTCAGGTCCGTAGTCCAAATATTTTTTTATAGCTAAGTGTTTTTTGTTTATAGCCTCTGTTAATTTAAATCTAAATGCTACTATTATTTATATACCCTCTATTAGTTTAAAGCTGAATGGAAATACTATTTAGGCATTTTCATAAAAATTTCCCAAGCTAATTTCCTAAAAAAATTGCTTACCATTTTTCCTAAATGCTCTAAAATGCCTACTGCCCTAAAAAATCTAGGGTTCATATGAACACCTAGGGTTCATATGAACAGAGTATCAACATATATATGAATTGCCCTAACAGAGAGAGAGAGAGGAGGGTAGGGGACAGGAGAGGCAGGGCCTTATGGTCGGCGGCGAGGGCAGGCTCTGGCTCGGGCGGCGGCGGTGAGGTCGAGGGTGGCGGCGGTGAGCTCGAGGAAGGCAATGGTGAGGTCGATGATGGCCTCGGGAGGCGGCTGTGAGGTCGAGGGCGGCCTCGGGCCGCAGCCGTGTGGTCGAAGGCGGCGGGCGGCGGCGGTGTGGTCGAAGGCGGCCTCGGGCGATGGCGGTGTGGTCGAAGGAGGCAGGGCGACGGCGGCGATGGAGCAGTTGGGGGACAGGGGGGCGAGACTAGAGAGGGGGGAAAGGACTTAGCGAAATTTTGAGCCCGGGCTGCCAGGATTTGAGTCAAACTAGCAGTAGCGCGTTTTGCCAAAATGCGCTATAGCTAAGATAGCTATAGCGTGTTCCAGAGAAACGCGCTACAGCTATTCCTTTTTGTTTTATTTTTCTTTTTATTTTGTTTTCTTTACATTTTCTTTTTTTCATTTCTCCTTTTTCTATTTCTTTCTTTTTCATTTACTTTTCTACTTATTTTTCTATTTATTTTCTTTTTCATAGCAGTAGCGCTGTACAGCATAAACGCGCTGCTACAAAGTTTTTAGCAGTAGCATGCTTCTGGGTGAACCGCTACTACTATTCCTAGCCTACCGGCATTAGTGAGGGAATTTTAGTAGTAGCGCTTTTCTGTGGAGATGCGCTACTGCTAAAACAATGGTTGTAGCGTGGTTTTGTAACAAGCGCTACTATTAAGTAGCGCTAGCGCCGAGTTTTGACCAACGCTACTGCTATACCTCTGTGTATAAGGTTTTCCCTAGTAGTGTATGTTGGGAGAAGACTTGATAGAAGAGGTTCTCAAGGCAGTGAATACATGTTCGATACAGACAGGATGGAATGATACTGCAATTGTTTTGATCCCAAAGGTGAGATCTCCAGAAAAGTTATCTCAATTTAGACCAATAAGTTTGTGTAATGTGGTGTATAAGGTAATTTCAAAAATGATTGTTGCTCGATTGAAGACAATTTTATTAGATATTATCAGCCCAACCCAGAGTACTTCTTTCCGGGAAGTATGATCACATAAAATATTTTAGTGGCATATGAGTGTTTCCACACAATAAAAAAGAAAGGGGGGGTAAAGAAGGTTTGTGTGCCATTAAATTGGATATGCATAAAGCTTATTACCGAGTGGAGTGGTCTTTTTTAAAAGAAACTTTGTTGAGACTAGAGTTCAAGGAGAAATGGGTGAACTTAATTATGCAATGTGTATCCTCAGTGGAGTACATGGTTCATTTTAATACCGAGGAGACTGACAGTTTTAAGCCTACTAGAGGACTAAGACAGGGGGACCCTCTCTCCCCCTACTTGTTCTTATTATGCACGGAGGGCCTAACTGCTCTCTTAGCAAACGCGGAGGAGACAGGAAATATTTCCGGAATTAAGGTTAGCAGAGAAGCTCCTTCAGTGTCCAATCTACTTTTTACGCATGATCCGTTGATCTTTATGCGAGCGAATGCAAGTAATGCGGAGGCTCTGAGAGCACTTCTAGATTCTTATTGTGCCACCTCATGGCAAATGGTGAGTGTTGAAAAATCAAGCATATTTTTTAGCCCCAACACAAAAGTGGAAAATGGTGCAAATTTGTACTATTTTGAATATTACGACCGAAGCACTTAATGAAAAATATTTGGGTTTACCTGCCAATGTGGGGCTGGACAAGAGCGATTGTTTCCAGTTCCTGATTGATAGAGTTATTATGAAAATTAGTGGATGGAAAGAAAAATTGCTATCTGCTGGAGGAAAGGAAAATTTGCTCAAATCTGTTGTTCAAGCAATCCCAACTTATGCCATGTCTGTCTTTAAAATTCCTAAAAAATTTGCAAAGGAATCATTGACATGATGTCGCAATTTTGGTGGGGTGACGAGGACAATCAGAAAAGGATGCACTGGATGGCATGGTGGAAGATGTGTGTTCCTTATGGGACTAACCCGTGTAGGTATTGAAAGTGCAACTCACTCCAAAGGATTGCTCCAAATGATCTACGTCAACATTGAGCATCTACATCTTCAACACCTACATGAAGTCATCATCGACAAAACCCAAGGTTAGTTCATCCCTCTTATGGGTATATCACATCTAGGGGGAGCTTTACTCTAACCAATTGAGCTAAAGCAACTCTAATGGTGTGGACACAACAGTCCTTTATGTAAAAGTGGTAACCCCACATGTGCTTAAACGATGAGTATGACCTATGATCAAATGTTCTCATTTGACTCCTGAGTCAATATACTCATATATAGATGACCTAGTCATCTCCAAATTGCTTGATAGATGCTAGAGTGTTTCTGCATGCTTTGTCACATATTTCATTTGTCATTTTATTGAGTGAGCATGTTGGTTGCATATTTTACTCATTCGAGGACATCCATTTGTTGTTTTGATTGTTTGGCTCTTTCTCTTTTGCCAAATGGATGGACAAGAATGCCTAAGAACTCCCTCTAGCTATCTATGCTTTTCTCGTCTCAAACTCTATTCATGCTACATCACAAAGTTTGATCAAGTCAGATTTGAACCACTCTGTGTGAGGAGTACTCGGAGTTCCCGATTCGTCATAGACATAAACCTCCAAAACCACTTTGTGCATCTCGGTCTGGCCGATTCATCCTTTTCGGTCCTACTGAGTCAATAAGTTGATCTAGGGTTTTTCAATCTCAGTGCAACCAATTAGAACTTTTCAGTCACTACCTGCAGTTTTGCATCTTGGTGCCACAAATTCATTCCACTCGGTCACACCGACAGGGTGAGGTTATATATACCGACGGGCCAAAATTTGGAAATTTTTCCAAACCTCCTCGCCTGCGCATAACCTACTCTGCCTCATCAGGTCTCCAGATCGTCCTCTTGTCGCCAGCGACCTCCCGCCGCTGGTCTCCGCCACCGTCAACGGAAATCTTCACCGCCGTTGCCGCCGTAGCAAGTTCGTCGCCGAACTAGGGTACGAACTTGATCATTGTGCTAATCCTTAACTCCGATTCTTATGACATTGCTTTTACATGATTCTTGCCATGAATGAAATCATCCTGTCCAGCGAAAACATCCCGTAGATTAATTTTGATTTCAAAATTTAGGGTTAGGTCTCCACCAAATTCATCTCGGACTGACCGAGTTGTAGAAATCGGTCTCACCAATTTTGGCTTAGTCCAGAGCACACGCATTTTCGGTCTGACCGAAAATTGCAAATCGGTGTGACCGAGTTCAATTCTCTGTGAAACCCCAGCAGTCTCAGTGCCACCGAACTATGACTCGGTCTGACCGAGTTCACTAGTTTAGGTTCCAAAAACTGCTTCGGTATCACCGAGTTTACAAATCGGTGGATCCAAAATGCTTTCTGTGAAGAACTAAAACTAAGTTATTGAGTCAATTATTTTTGCAAAACTCATGTACTTTTTGATGCTCATCTACTCTACCTCATCTATAATCTATTTACAGGGTCTGCTGATAGTTTTCCTGCACGATGTCTGACCAAAGTGATAGCCAGAACAAGTCTGAGGAACAGGTTCAACTAAGTGAGGGGACTAGTCCCTCCAGTTCATCTGATGATGGCAGCAGGAGCACACCAAGTAACTTGCCAAAGGCAGCCACCAGAACAAGAAAGAAGAAGACCTCAGATTCAGAGGATGAGGACTATGTGGATGTTGAGGAAGAAGTCAGCTCCAAGAAAAAGGTGCTGAAAAAGGAGTATGGCGCAGCTGCTACAGTCAAGCCAGGGATGCATAAGAAGGCACCAGCAAAGAGAGTCCCCATGTCTAAGGCCTGAGCATCCACTGCTGAAACCTCCAAGCCATCTGAAGAGGCAGTTGGAGAAGGCAAGAAAAGGAAGGAAAGGGTCAAGAAGACCACTACCAGAGTGCTTGGCAGATCATCAATTATGAGAGATGATGTTGAAGGGGAAGAAGATGCTGCACCAGCACCCAAAGCTCAAAAGCTCATGGGAGATGGAATCAGATTAGGGGCTGCTCCATCTAAGCCCAAAGCTGCTCCCAAGGCAGCTACTCCAGCTCAGAAGCCCAAGAGAAGCACTAGAAACATTTTGGCTGAGGAAAAGAACAAGGCCCCAGTGCCTGAAGCTGCTGAAGAAGATGAAACTCAAGTGCTAAGGAAGCCGAAACCCAAGATCCCTAACCACAATGATGCACATCCAGTTGCAGAAAACATGAAAATCAGAAAGGATGCAGGATTGAGAATATGGAGAGAGCCTGATCCATATGCTACCAGGAGAAGAACTGTTGTGGACTACAGGTTTCACACTAAGGAACAACAAGACTTCTATGAGACAGTGTTGCTTGACAAGAAGCCCATTGTATGTGACATGAAATGGGTACACTGGGAGTACATACAGAAAAATGAAGATCACTATCCTAGAGTGTATGACAGTTTTAAGGCATGTGGAGTTGATGAACTCGTTGCACAAAAGCTCACCATAGGATTGTAATATCTCTGTCTCCCTTCGTAATGTTTCGGTCAAACCGAGATGAGCGATCGGTCCCACTGAGATTGCAATGTAAACTCTCTGTTTCCCTTTCGTAACACTTCGGTCCAACCGAGATGAGCGAATCGGTCCCACCGAGTTTGCCTGACCAAATCTCTGTTAGTCCATTACCAAAATCGGTCTCACCGTGTTTGTGTAATCGGTCTCACCGAGATTACGTTATGCCCTAACCCTAACGAAATCGGTCCCACCGAGTTGACATGTCGGTCCCACCGAGAATCCTAACGTTCACATTTCGAACTAAATCGGTCTGACCGAGTTTCATGATTCGGTCCCACCGAGTTTGGTGATTTGTGTGTAACGGTTATATTTTTTGTGGAGGCTATAAATACCCCTCCACCCACTCTTCATTCGTGGAGAGAGCCATCGGAACATACCTACACTTCCAATACATAATTTCTGAGAGAGAACCACCTACACTTGTGTTGAGGTCAAGATATTCCATTCCAACCACATAAATCTTGATCTCTAGCCTTCCCCAAGTTGCTTTCAACTCAAATCTTCTTTCTACCAAATCCAATCCTATGAGGGAGAGTTGAGTGTTGGGGAGACTATCATTTGAAGCACAAGAGTAAGGAGTTCATCATCAACACACCGTTTCTTACTTATTGGAGAGTGGTGTCTCCTAGATTGGCTAGGTGTCACTTGGGAGCCTCCGACAAGATTGTGGAGTTGAACCAACGAGTTTGTAAGGGCAAGGAGATCGCCTACTTCGTGAAGATCTACCCTAGTGAGGCAACTCCTTCGTGGGCGACTGCCATGGTGGGACAGACAAGGTTGCATCTTCATTGACCCTTCTAGGGTGGAGCCCTCCTTGGACTCGGGAAACCATTACCCTTCGTGCGTTGAAGTCTCCATCAACGTGGATGTACTATAGCACCACCTATCGGAACCACGCCAAAAATCTCCGTGTCAACATTGCATTTGCTCCTTCAAACTCCTCCCGTTACCCTCATATGCAATTGTTTTACATTCCGCTGCTATACTCTTAGAATTCCATGTGTAGGTTGATTACTTGTTTGTGCTAAGTTGCTAAAATCTGCCAAGAACTAAAATTGGGAAAAGGCTAGATTTTTATTTGGCCAAGTAGTCTAATCACCCCCCCTCTAGACATACTTTCGATCCTACAAGCTCAAATACTTTCATGGATATAAAAAGATAGATCTGATCATAAACTCAAAGTTCATCGGATCCCAACAAACACACCGCCAAAGAGTTACATCATATGGATCTCCAAGAGACCATTGTATTGAGAATCAAAAGCGAGAGAGAGAGAGGAAGCCATCTAGCTACTAACTACGGACCCGAAGGTCTACAAAGAACTACTCACGCATCATTGGAGAGGCACCAACGAAGGTGGTGAACCCCATCCGAGATGGTGTCTAGATTGGATCTGGTTGTTCTGGACTTTGCGGCGGCTGGATCAATATTTCGTCGACTCCCCTAGGGTTTTGGGAATATTGGGGTATTTATAGAGTAAAGAGGCGGTCCGGGGGCACCCGAGGTGGGTACAACCCACCAGGGCGTGCCTGGGCCTCCTAGCACGCCCTGGTGGATTGTGCGCTCCTCGGAGCACCCCCTAGGTGCAGGCAGGGCCCATTATGTTCCTTCTGATCCAAAAAAATATCCGTAAAGTTTTGTCACATTTGGACTCCGTTTGATATTGATTTTCTGCGATGTAAAAAAACATGGAAAAAACAGCAACTAGCACTTGGCACTATGTCAATAGGTTAGTACCAAAAATGATATAAAATGACTATAAAATGATTATAAAACATCCAAGATTAATAATATAACAGCATGGAACAATCAAAAATTATAGATACATTGGAGACATATCACACCCCCAACCGTTCAATGGGATACACACCTTTTTTCATGGTATATGGCACAGAAGCAGTTCTCGCATGTGACCTCATTCATGACGCACCCAGAGTGCGCCTCGATGAAGAAAAGGAAGCCGAGTTGGATAGGCAGGACGACCTAGACGCCCTGGAAGGAGAGCGCGACATAGCTCGGGCTCGCTCCACATTCTATCAGCAGCAGGCCCGGCGCTACCAGAGTAGGGTAGTTCGGGCGAAGGCATACAACATAGGGGAACTCGTCCTCCATCTCCCGGAGAAGTAGAAGAACAAGCTCTCTCCCAAATGGGAGGGTCCTTTCATAATCAATGAAGTGCTAGCAGGAGGAGCATATCGTCTTCACAACCCAGCAGACAACTGCCTCGAACCAAACCCCTGGAATGCAGCTTGGCTCTGACGCTTCTATGGCTAGTCCGGTGGCATCACTTTAACTAGAATTTTCCTTGTAGTTTTTTATTTTTTAATTTTTTGGGGATTTAGCACCTCCTGGGCTATGTTTGGATAAACGGAGCGGCATTCGGCAGTTTTAGTATACATCTTCAAATGTACTACCCAGATCCACCTGGGGGCTCCTTTGAAGAAACCAATCAATATATTTCCGTGCACATATTCGTCTTTGTCATGTTTGCACCCATCCCGTACCATTTCAAGCCGTCATATACACCAATTTGACTTAAGTTTTTGCCAAGATGGGTTTCCTGGCTCCTGTGCTTACCGCCTACGTTCCCGATTGTTGGCTAGGAGGTAAAGGGAGCACCACTGCGATCGCTATGACCGGGTTAGCTGTGTACGTACCCCATACGGGTGAAGCCAAAAGCTAGCGTTCTTAAGAAAATAATGGGTCAGCCACGGGGGAAGTGAAAAAAGTTAGGTGTTCACCACCCAAATCCTAGGGTTCAGTTCCCATAATAACTAACACCCGCATACTATAGGTATCCGGATACAACATCTATGGTCAACATGACAAACCCTAAGAAAGGAATCCATGGAGGAACTATTTTCTTCGGAAGATGTTTCTTACGTTAAAAAGTAATATAACATAACTCCCCGCACATGTTTTGTCTATTCACACCAAATGGTCGGATTGCCTGGTTACCCGAACTGATTTCTTGTTACCTCAGGTCACATAGTATGGAACACTCCCCAGCCACTTGCTGGGGAGGAGGAAGTCGATGGGCGGTTAAGACAACGTTTACCGTATGGATGGATAATGTTTGATATAAAGTACATAGATACATAGAATCAAACACCCTATTCCTTGTCCAGATTATCTATCAAGCCATCTAGGGTACAATCCTCCTAGGATTACCGAGGAGGAGGCATCACTTGGTCATATACCAAGTGCAGAGGTATTTCTTGCCCGTCTGGCCCCGCCGGCCCAAGACAAGCCATATGCTTTGGCTCGAGTTTGGTAAAATGGGTCTTCACCATTGCCAAGGCCTCGCACGCTCCTTCTCGGCAAGCTGATATCTTCCATAACTCAAAGCGATGCCAAGCTCCTTTAAAATGATTGCTCAATTCGGCCATCCCTTCTAGAGGTGTCTCGGTCGGCGATAACGCCTTGACCATGCTCCTCATAGAGTTCCGAGCTCCCTCATGCACAATGGAAATCTCCTTTGAAAGGTCCCCCCCGAATGAATTGACCTCTTCTTCGGACAGCCCAGTCAAGAGACCTAACAAGGCACGACATGTCCTTCACATTCATGTGCCACGTATCTATAATTTTTTTATTATTCCATGCTGTTATATTATCATTCTTGGATGTTTTACATTCGTTTTATAGCAACTTTATATCATTTTTGGGGGCTAACCTATTGACATTGTGCCCAATGCCAATTGTTGTTTTTCTTGTTTTTTACTTCACAAAATATCAGTACCAAACGAAGTCCAAATGCCACAAAACTTTTTGGATATTTTCTCTACCTAGAAGAAAGCTTGGGAGCTAAGGAAGTATCTTAGGGGAGGCCTGTACGGCCCACAACCTCTCAGCAGGCCCTGATGGGTGGTGGGGCCCACGGGAGTCCTTTCCACCGCCTCTCAGCTCTATAAATACACAATTCCAACCCCCGCAAGTTCCAGAACCACGAGATCCAATCTAGAGCCCTATTTCGGCACCCTGGCAGAGGGGAACATGATCACGGAGGGGTTCATCATCCTCATTGGTGCTCTTCCGATGATGCGTGAGTAGTTCACCATAGACCTATGGGTCCGTAGGCAGTAGCTAGATGGCTTATTCTCTCTTTTTGATTCTCAATACAATGTTCACCTAGATGTTCTTGGAGATCTATTTGACGTAATGACTTTTTGTAGTGTGTTTGTTGGGATCCGATGAATTGCGAGTTTATGATCAGATATATCTATGAATATTATCTAAGTCTTCTTTGATCTCTTATATGCATGATTGTTATACCCTGGTATTTCTTCTATGAAACTTTGGTTTGGTTTGGCCAACTAGATTGATTTTCCTTGCAATGGGAAGAGGAGCTTTATGATGGGTTCGATCTTGCGGTGTCCTCACCTAGTGACAGAAGGGGTAGCGAGGCACGCATCTATCGTTGCTATTAAGGATAAAAAGATGGGGTGTATTCCTACATGAATAGATCTTGTCTACATCACTTCATCGTTCTTATTGCATTACTCCGTTTCTCCATGAACTTAATACACTAGATGCATGCTGGATAGAGGCTGATGTGTGGGGTAATAGTAGTAGATGCAGGAAGGAGACGGTCTACTAATATTGGACATGATGCCTATATACATGATCATTGCCTGGGATATTGTCATAACTATTTTCTCTTCTATCAATTGCCCAACAATAATTTGTTTACCCATCGTATGCTATTTTCATGAGAGAAGCCACTAGTGAAATCTGCGATCCCGTGTGTATCTTTTATCAAATTGTTTTCAGATCTATTATTCAAAAATCCCAAAAATACCTTGTTGCACTTTTTATTTATTGATTTTATTTTGTGTTTTTGCAATATTTATTTATCCAATCTACCACAATTTTATCTATCTCAATACCGAGGAGGGATTGACAACCCCTCTTATGCATTGGGTTGCAAGGATTTGTTGTTTGTGTGCAGGTACCGTTTACATAGTGTTTCTTGGTTCTCCTACTCGATTGATAACCTTGGTCTCATAACTAAGGGAAATACTTACAGTTGTTGTGCTGCATCATCCTCTACTCTTTGGGGAAATACCAACGCAGATCCAAGTAACCAGGAAAAATTCCTGGCACCATTGCCCGGGAGACATCATCAACATCTATCAGATTCCTAATCACCAATCTCATCTCCTTGCAATTTAAATTATTTTCCATTTGCCTGTCATTTTTGTATCCCCCACTTCTAAAACATTTTTGCGAAAAGCACAAAAATATTTTCCTTTTTATTTCCATTCTTTTCTGTTTGCCCTTTTCTCGTTTGATATTTTGTTTGTGTGTGATCTTGTTTGCGTAGTCACAATGTCTCAAGAAAATACCAAATTGTGTGATTTTTCCAATACTGATAATAATGATATTATTAGTACTCCGATTGCTCCCCCCCTCCACTAGTGCGGAGTCTTATGATATTAATGCCACTTTGTTGAATCTTGTTATGAGAGAGAAATTTTCCGGTACTCCTAATGGGGATACCGCGTCACATATAAACACTTTCATGGAATTGTGTGATATGAAAAATAACAAATATGTGGACAATGATATTGTGAAGTTGAAATTATTTCCTTTCTCTTTGAGAGATCGCGCAAAAATTTGGTTTTCTTCTTTCCCTCGTAATAGTATAGATTCTTGGATAAGTGCGCAGATGCTTTTATTACAAAGTATTTTCCGCCCATGAAAATTATTTCCCTTAGAAATCAAATAATGAATTTAAAGCAACTTGAGCATGAACATGTTGCATAATCGTGGGAAATAATGAAATTGATGCTAAGAAATTGTCCTACTCATGGTTGAAATCTATGGATGATTATACAAAAAAATTATGCAGGGTTGAATTTTCTTTCTAGAAATCTTCTAGATTACGCCGCGGGAGGCACTTTTATGGAAATTACATTGGGTGAAGCTACTAAATTGCTAGATTGGCATACCGAAATTTTACCTACTAGTAAAAAAGTTAATTCGGTTGAGGATATTTAGTACTTTGAGTGAAAAAGTTGATGCTATTATGAAATTGGTTGCTAGTAAAAAATGCTCCTATTGATATTAATGATGTCCCTTTGTCTACTTTGATTGAGCAAAATAGTGATCCTGTAGATGTGAATTTTGTCTCTCGAAATGATTTTACTAACAATGCTTATAGAGGTAATTTTAATCCTAGGCCTTTTCCTGGAAATTACTCTAATAATTATGGCAATTCCTATTGTAATTCTTCTTACAATTATAATAAAAATCCCTCTGATCCTGAGAATAATATTAAATAATTTATTAATGCTCAAAAAGTTATCAGTAGTACAATAGAGGAAAAATTGAGTAAACTTGATGATATGTCTAGAAGCATTGATAGAATTTCGCATGATGTAGAAAATCTCAAGATCAAAACATTTCCACCCAAGGTTGATGTTAACGAGCAAATTAAAGATTTATATGTTTCTATTGATGAAAGTAAGAAGCGTACCACTATGCTTAGAGCTAAAAGAGAATTTTTAGAAAGAGCATTTTGTACCGATTGCTTTCATAGTAATGATGAAGATCTTAAAATGATTGGTGTTTCTTCTATTGATTCCTTGTTTTGTAATGTTAAACATGATGAAAAGAGGACTGAAGAAGAGTCAACTTTAGCTAGAAGGCGTCCTCATAATTCGGAGGGTGAAAATCTTGTTGAAAAAATTGATAAAAGTGGGTTTGGAGTGGTCAAAACTTTAACTAGTGATGTGCCCACTGCTACTTCTTGAGCTTGCGTTGGTTTTTCCCTTGAAAAGGAAAGGGTGATGCAACAAAGTAGAGGAAGTATTTCCCTCAGTTTTGAAAACCAAGGAATCAATCCAGTAGCAGACAACGCACAAGTTACCGAATACCTACACAAACAAACACCAACTTGCACCCAACGCAATAACGGGGTTGTCAATCCATTCACAGTTATTTGCAAAGTGAGATCTGATAGAGATGGATAAACGATAAGTAATATTTTTGGTTTATGGAATGGAAAGTAAAATATTGCAAAGGAAGTAAATACGTAACTAAAATAGTAGATCGGAAACTTATATGATGGAAAGTAGACCCGGGGGCCATAGGTTTCACTAGAGGCTTCTCTCAAGATAGAAAATATTATGGTGGGTGAATAAATTACTACCGAGCAATTGGTAGAAAAGCGAAAAGTTATGACGATAACTATGGCAATTATCATGAATGTAGGCATCACGTCTGTATCAAGTAGACCGACTCCTGCCTGCATCTACTACTATTACTCCACACATCGACCGGCTCTTGCCTGCATCTAGAGTATTAAGTTCATGAAGAACAGGGTAACACATTAAGTAAGATGACATGATGTAACGGGATAAACTCAAGCAATATGATGAAAACCCCATCTTGTTATCCTTGATGGAAACAATACAATACGTGTCGGTTCCCCTTTTGTCACTACGATCAAGCACCACAAGATTGAACCCAAAGCTAAGCACTTCTCCTGTTGCAAGAAAAACCAATCTAGTTTGCCAAACGAAATTGATAGTTCGAACAGACTTGCAAAGATATCAAATCATGAATATAAGAATTCAAAGGAGATTCAAATAATATTAATAGACAAGCTGATCATAAATCCACAATTCATCGGATCTCGGCAAACACACCGCAAAAGAGTATTACATCGAACTGATCTCCAAGAACATCGAGGATAACATGGTATTGATAATCAAAGAGAGAGAAGAAGCCATCTAGGTACTAGCTATGGACCCGTACGTCTGAGGTAAACTACTCACGCTTCATTGGAGAGGCAATGGTTGATGCCGCTTGAAGCTGCGTCGGTATTTCCCCAAAGAGGAAGGGATGATGTAGCACAGCAATAGTGGGTATTTCCATTAGTGATGAAACCAAGGTTATCGAACTAGTAGGAGAACCAAGAAACACTACGGAACCCGATGTGTAAACGGGGTTGTCAACCCCTTTCGAGTAACGGTGCCACAAATTGGAAAACGAACATGAGAGAGTTGTAAATATTGATAGATCAAACACTGAGGGAGTCCTGGACTAAGGGGTCCTCGGGCGTCCGGCCTGTTGGACATGGGCCGGAATGTTGGGCCATGAAGATACAAGACCGAAGACTCTCACTCGTGTCCGGATGGGACTCTCTCCTTGGCGTGGATGGCAAGCTTGGCGTTCGGATATGAAGATTCCTTTCTCTGTAACCGACTTTCTATAACCCTAGTCTCCTCGGTTGTCTATATAAACCGGAGGGTTTAGTCTGTAGGGGCAGTCATAATCACATAGGCTGTACCTCTAGGGTTTTAGCCATTACAATATCGTGGTAGATCAACTCTTGTAACCCCCACACTCATCAATATTAATCAAGCAGGACGTAGGGTTTTATCTCCATCAAGAGGGCCTGAACCTGGGTAAACATCGTGTCCCCTGTCTCCTGTTACCACCAACCTCAGACGCACAGTTCAGGACCCCCTACCCGAGATCCGCCAGTTTTGACACCAACATTGGTGCTTTCATTGAGACTTCCGCTATAACATCATCAGAATGTTTGATGGCTCCATCCATCATCTACAACAACGCTGCCCGGGGGGATGTCTTTCTCCCTGGCCAGATCTTCGTATTCGGTGGCTTCGCACTGCGGGCCAACTCACTTTGCCATCTAGAGCAGATCGACAGCTACACCCCTGGCCATCAAGTCAGGTTTGGAAGCTTGAACTACGTCGCTGATATTCGCGGAGACTTGATCTTCGACGGATTCGAGCCCATGGTAGCCGCTCCCTGCCACCGTGATGAACATGACATAAATCTGTCATCAAATCATACCCAGGAGATCATGCCTGTAAGGGCTCTGGCCCAAGATCGAAAGGAGCTCGCGCCATCCGAAGATGGGAAGCTTAACCCCACTACGGAAGCCGTAGACTCAGCAGCATTGGAGCCGCACACAGACCCAACCTCGAGCGGGGTATGCGTCACCGGACTACCGGATCCATCGCCGGCCACCGGTTCCGAACTATGTGCATCCGTGTCCGCCGAGCCTTACCAGGCACCAATCGTCGAATTCAGTTTCGCGGACATCTTCCGGCACTCACCTTTAGGCGATGTGCTAAACTCATTAAAAACCCTCTCTTTAGCAGGGGACACATAGCCGAATTATATCCGGTTTGAAGTGGGGGTTGATGACGGGGAATCTCGTTTCCAACCCACCTCCCACTTAATAGCCACTCTCGAAGATCTAAACGACATGCTTGACTATGACTTTGGAGACATCGACTGTATGGACGACGATGCCGAAGAGGACCAGGCCCAAGACCCACCATTTACAGGGCGCTGGACGGCCACCTCCTCCTACGTCGTATACATGGTGGACACACCCAAAGAAGTTAACGGCGATGACAAAGAAGACCCAGTGGAAGATAAACCCCCTGCGATACAGCCAAAGCACCAACGACTGCGGCGCCGCTCTAAGTCACGCCATGAAAAGACAACAATACCGGCACATGAGAAAACAATACTCTAGATGATGTCGGAGAAAATGAAGACCCCGTTGAGCCAACTTCCGAACAGGCTGAACGGGAAGATGGGCGGGTCAGCCCTGATGAACAGGCCGTGCACGAAGACTCGAAGGACAGTAATTAGTTTCCACTTTCTGAGGATGAGGTGAGCCTCGGCAACAAGGATTTTATCGTGCCTGAGGAACCTCTCGAGCAGGAGCGCTTCAAGCGCCGGCTAATAGCCACTGCAAGGAGCTGAAAAAGAAGCAGCAATAGCTTCATGCTGATCAAAATCTGCTCAATGATAGATGGACTAATGCCCTGGAAGCCAAGGAATACAGCCTCAAGCGACCACTCAAAAGTTACCCAAAGCGCAAATTACTACCTCAATTCGATGACGAGGCGTTGGAGCCCGTGCCATCAGCGCACAATGCGGCTGACCGACTACCACGTGGCAGGGACAAAGCGGCAACACAAGCCAAACACCAGCCTGCTCTACCTCGCCGTAAAGGCAGAGACAAAATTACTCATGGATACACATATGATCACCGGCAGGGCCTGAAGAATAGAGTAGGTCCAGCCAGATCGATCTACGAATCACGGGGGCGTGCCTCGACGCACGATGACGACTATCAAGCCAAACATGGCAAGCACAATTACGTCTGACCCGAAAATCGCAGACGGACTCCATCCAAACTATTTCGCGACATGGTCCGATATAGAGGCGCCGCACACCCCCTCTGCTTCACCGATGAAGTAATGGAACATGAATTCCCAGAATGGTTCAAACCCGTGAATATCGAATCATATGATGGAACCATAGATCCTGCGCAGTGGATTGAAGACTTTATTCTCCATATTCACATGGCCCGCGGTGATGATCTTCATGCCATCAAATACCTCCCCCTAAAACTCAAGGGGCCAGCCCGACAATGGGTGAACAGCCTGCCTAACAACTCCATTGGCAGCTGGGAGGACTTGGAAGAAGCTTTCCTTGACAACTTCCAAGGTACATAGGTTCGACCTCCGGATGCCGACGACTTAAGTTACATAATCCAACAGCCCGGAGAGACAACCTGGAAATTTCGGACTAGATTCTTAACCAAAAAGAACCAGATCGTCGACTGTCCGGATGCCGAAGCCTTAGCGGCATTTAAACATAGCATCCGGGATGAATGGCTCGCGTGACACCTTGGCCAAGAAAAGCCGAAGTCCATGGCAGCCCTCACGGCACTTATGACCCACTTTTGCGCGGGCGAAGATTGCTGGCTGGCCCGTAGCAATAACAATACAAGCGAACTTGGCACTTCAGAAGCCGGAAATAGCAATGGCAAGCCCCGATGCAACAGACACAAGCGTTGAAGCAACGGTGATAATACCCATGACACGACGGTCAACACTGGATTCAGTGGCTCCAAGTCTGGTCAGCGGAAGAAGCCATATAAAAGAAATAATCAGGGCCCTTCCAGCCTGGACCGCATACTCGATCGCCCGTGTCAGATCCATGGCACCCCTGATAAACCAGCGAATCATACCCACAGGAGTTGTTGGGTCTTCAAACAGACCGACAATTTAAATGCGGAAGACAAGGAGAAGGGGTCACAAAGCGAGAACGACTACGAGAAGCCCTGTCCATCGAACACAGGGGGACAGAAGAAGTTTCCCCCTCAAATCAAAACGGTGAACCTGATATATGCTACCCATATCCCCAAGAGGGAGCGCAAGCGCTGGCTCACGGACGTCTATGCGATAGAGCTAGTCGCCCCAAAATTCAACACATGGTCGTCATGTCCGATCACCTTCAATCGCCAGGACCATCTGACTAGTATCCGTCATGGCGGGTCAGCTGCAGTGGTCCTTGACCCAATAATTGATGGATTTCACCTCACACGAGTCCTCATGGACGGTGGCAGCAGCCTCAACCTGCTTGACAAGGATACAATGCGCAAAATGGCCATTGATCCATCAAGGATCAAGACCACCAAAACTACCTTTATAGGAGTTATACCAGGTGTAGAGGCCCGCTGCTCGGGCTCAATCACATTGGAGGTCGTCTTCGGATCTCCAGACAACTTCCAAAGCGAGGAGTTAATCTTCGATATCGTCCCCTTCCGCAGTGGCTATCACGCACTGCTCGGACGAATTGTCTTCGCCTGACTCAATGTGGTGCCGCACTATGCTTATCTCAAGCTCAAGATGCCCGGAACACACGGTGTCATAACAGTCAATGGAAACACGGAGCGCTCCCTCTGTACCGAGGAGCACACTGCTGCCCTGGCAGCAGAGGTACAAAGCGGCCTCCACAAGCAGAACCTTAATTCGGTGACCATACTACCGGACACTATCAAACGAGTCCGGACTACTCTGCACCAGGACAGCCCAGCTCGTCAAGAGCCCAACTAGCAATTTGGCCTCCATCCCAGACCCAACCAAGTGGCGGAGTTCATGCCATGCGTACATAACTACGCACTTAAAATACCATGGGCATACATGGAGGTATAACTAGATTATGATCTATAATACGGCTTGACCTCCCCTGGACACACATACTTTCACTTTATCTTTTTTCTTTTCTTTGCTCCTTTTCAGGTTTCTTTTCCACGGGCCCTTCCTCGCGACCTGATCGTAGGTCCTTTCGAAAGGATAGATACACCAAGACGGCACAAAGCGTTGCCGTATAAGGGAATTTCTAGGTGGTCTCTTTAACGACTTTCAGGACCCGCACGCAGCTCTCCATTGGTTGTGGATTATTAAATAGCCGTGTTGCTTATTGCACTACATGTACAAATACGCTTTGAAGTATTAATCAAACTATAATGAAAAAAGTTTGCAGCCCAACTTCTGTGGCACTAGTTTGCTCTTTTGATAATCTTCACAAATCGCACCCGTACACTGTGGTACGCTTTAATCTGCCAGGGGCTTCATTACGCCTCATAATATGGAAACAAAGTCCGAAAACTTTTTACAGTATAGTTCGGCACCCCGAATTTAGCATTACATGCATTGGCTCCGAATCCTGTCTTTGGTCAATTGTTGGGTTGCCCGGCTCCTGTGCTTACTACCATACGTTCCCCTATATTGGCTAGGGTAGTAAAGGGAGAACTACTGCAATTGTGTCCTGGTTTATCCGGATGAGCACCTCAGTAGAGAGAGCCGAAAACTGATTGTCATGATGCGGCGAGAGTGCTACCCCTTGAGCATGCATTGGTTTTCCCTTGAAGAGGAAAGGGTGATGCAGCACAATAGCGTAAGTATTTCCCTCAGTTTTTGAGAACCAAGGTATCAATCCCATAGGAGAAAACACACAAGTCACCTAGTACCTGCACAAACAAACAAGAACCTCACAACCAACGTGATAAAGGGGTTGTCAATCCCTTCACGGTCACTTACAAGAGTGGGATCTGATAGAGATAATAAGATAAATATTTTTGGTATTTTTGTTGTATAGATTGGAAAATAAAGATTGCAAAATAAACGGTAATGGAAATAGCAAGTTGATAGGAACATAATATGATGGAAGATAGACCCAGGGGCCATAGGTTTCACTAGTGTCTTCTCTCTAGATAGCAAATTCTACGGTGGGTGAACAAATTACTGTCGAACAACTGATAGAAAAGCGCATAGTTATGAGAATATCTAGGCATGATCATGTTTATAGGCATCACATCCACGACAAGTACACCGAAATGATTCCGCATCTACTACTATTACTCCACACATCGACCACTATCCAACATGCATCTAGAGTATTAAGTTCATAAGAACGGAGTAACGCATTCGGCAAGATGACATGATGTAGAGGGATAAACTCAAGCAATATGATATAAAACCCATCTTTTTATCCTCGATGGCAACAATACAATACGTGCCTTGCTGCCCCTGCTATCATTGGGAAAGGACACCGCAAGATTGATCCCAAAGCTAAGAACTTCTCCCATTGCAAGAATGATCAATCTAGTAGGCCAATCCAAACTGATAATTCAAAGAGACTTGCAATGATATTTAAATCATGCATAAAACATTTCTTTTTTTTCGGATATGCGTAAAAGATTTCATAAAAGAATAAAATATTGTTCATAGATAATCTTTATCATAAACCCACAATTCATCGGATCTCGACAAACACACCGCAAAAAGAATTACATCGAATAGATCTCCAAGAGAATCAAGGAGAACTTTGTATTGAGATCCAAAGAGAGAGAAGAAGCCATCTAGCTAATAACTATGGACCCGAAGGTCTGTGGTAAACTACTCACACATCATCGGAGAGGCTATGGTGTTGATGTAGAAGCCCTCCGTGATCGATTCCCCCTCCGGCTGAGCGCCGAAAAAGGCCCCAAGATGGGATCTCATGGGTACGGAAGGTTGCAGCGGTGGAAATAGGATCTCGTGGTGCCCCTGGATGTTTTCCAGGTATATGGGTATATACACTACAAAAAAAGACATATCCGTGACATTTTGGGCCGAAGGAAAAAAATTTCTGTCATACATATGACACTTCTATGACGATAATTGTGACAAAACCCGGTATCATCATAGATGTGGTGGGCTCCTACTTCTATGACAAACAATCATGACCGAAAATGGGCTTTTCGTCTTGGGCGGGCCAGAGACGCAACTGCATGACATTCTTTGGGCCGTCCATGACGGAAAAAACCATGGTAGAAGCGAGGGGAAGGACAATTTCGGGGTGTTCTCGGTTACGGTGGGAGGTCGGGGGCCGAGCGATGCGTGTTTCTCTCGTACACGTACGCGCGTGTGTTTGAGGCATTGGCTCTAACTGAAACCGAGCGAGGCGTTGGGCTCTAACTGAACCCGAGCGATTGCACTGCAGGCTACGCGTTACTAAACCCGAGCGATCGATCGATGGCTGTTAACTGAACCCGATCAAGCGATTCCTTCGCTACTGCTGCTAACTGAAGCCGATCGATGGGATGAACAGTGAGCGTTGCGGGGGGGTTTGGATGAAGAGTGAGCGGTGGCGTTGCCTCTGGATGAACAGGACCCCGTGGTGTGGCAGAGGGCTGGATAAACAGTAGACGGGGGAGGGGTGCCCGTGGAGGGGTGGATGAACAGGACCCCGTGGTGTCGAGGGCTGGATGAACAGTAGACGTTGGAGGGGTGGTTGAACAGGACCCCGTGGTGTGGAGGGCTGGATGAACAGTAGACAGTGGAGGGGCGCCCGTGGAGGGGTGGTTGAACAGGACCCCGTCGTGTGGTGGGCTGGATGAACAGTAGACGGTGGAGGGGTGGTTGAACGGTAGCCGGTGGAGTAGCGCAGGGTGGAGGCTGGATGAACAGGAGCCCGTGGAGGCTGGAGGAGGTCGACGGTGGAGATGTACAGTATCCCTTGGAGTCCCATTTTGCGGTACGCCACACCCCTCCTGATGAATAGGACCCCCGTTTCGACCGTAGCGCTCCAACACAAGTCCGTTTCCTCCATTTTGCGGTACGCCACACCCCTCCCGATCAACAGGACCCCCGTTTCGACTGTAGGAGGTCCGTTTCCTCCGTTTTGCGGTACGCCAGACCCCTCCAAATGAACATGATCACGTTTCGAACGTGGCCGGTCGAACACAAGGCTATTTCCTCCGTTCTGCGGTACGCCAGGCCTCGTTTCCATCGCCTGTTCCGTCCAAGCCCTCCCGATGAACATGACGCATTCCATTGCGTCCCCATGAACACGACGCATTCCGTTGCCTCCCCATGAACACGACGATGACGTTGTTTCTCTGTTCCGACCCAGCCATACACGAGCCCTGGCCGTACGTATGCGCGAGTAGGCATTCGAGACCCCGCCCGTATGTACACAAAGTGGCCGTATTTTCTTTCTTGCACCCTGGCCGCTGTACGTACGTGTAAATGCTACATGCGCGCCTCTACTACGACACGTGCGCGCCTCTACTACGACACGTCCGCGCCTCTATATCGACCAGTATGTACGTACACGTTCGCGACCAAAATGACAATGCTGCGTACACTTCGACCAGGTGGGTCCCGACTGTCAGGCACTTCCTTGCCTGCGAAGATGTAGCTGGTCGGTTCCAGCAGTCAGGGGCAAAATATTTTTTTTGCCCGTACGCACTTCCTTGCGTGCGAAGATGTAGCTGGTGGGTCTCAGCAGTCAGGGGGAAATGTTTTTTTCGTGAAATACAGTGGCTCGTCCGGTGGGTCCCAGCTGTCAGGTGGAGGAATCATTATTTTCCGCGTAATAAGGAGGCACTTCCTTACTGCGGCCGTGGACCTAGTTGTCAGCCTCTCCACGTACAGTCCACGTCCGATGGAAGTCGTTCCTTGACCACGTTGACCACGCCGCGCCAAGAGCACCAGGGCGGTGGACGACGGCGAGACCTAGGAAGGACACGACACGGAGGCAGGGAAGACTCGGCAGTTGTTTCCCACGCAGAAGGGAGTACGACTGTACGAGGGTTTACTGGTTCGTCTACCGTCGCCAGAGAATAACAGCAAGTGTGGGTGACTAGAGGGATGGCTAGGCCAGCGATGGGAGTATGGTCGAGCGGTGAGGCCTACGCGGTAGCACAGCCGGCCGTGAGGAGGAGGGAGCAGGCATTCCCGCCGGTGCTTGTTTGAGCGGCTGGAGCAGGAAGAGCAGAGATTGAAGAAGCACGACGGCCGTTGGATGGACATCCAACAGTCAGTGCTTGTGCATCAACCTTTTTTTAGGAAAGCCTCAAATCTGTGGAAAATAGCATACAGCCCATCTGCCATTATTTCTAATAATTTACAACCCATTTGCTAATTCTTAAGGTTTTTTTGGAGCCCATATTCTTTTTGTTAGCATTACAGCCCATATTGTGGCAACGGTTAAAAAATTATACAAAATTTTGCATATTTCAGTGTGGTCCGAACTGTTTTTAATCCCCAAATTTCGACTCACATTCAAATTGATTTTAAAAATAAATGTATATTAATATAAAATCCAACAAATTCTCCACGCATAAAAATTAATGTAATTTAAAATCTTGAAATGAAAAAAAAGATATTTGAAACGAATTGTCGATTTGATGTGTTTTAAAAATGTACAACCCATTTTCTCATTACTGATGGGCCATTTTCTCGGCCAGTCAAATGAAAGCTCTCCTCGTCTTGAAAGATTTGCAGCCCAACAGGCCTGACAAAGTGACTTACTTGGAAAATCACAAAAAACTGGGCTGTGGCCGTGGACCCAGCTGTCAGCCTCTCCACGTATAGTACTCTTCCAATGGAAGTCGTTCCTTGACCACTCCGCGCGGAGAGCACCACGGCGGTGGACGACGGCGAGGCCTAGGAAGGGGACGACACGGCAGTGGAAGCCCCGCGGAGAGGACTACGAGGGTTCACTGGTTCGGCTGCGGTGTGAGGCTGCCGTCTCCGCAGTGCCTGGCCAGCGATGGGAATAGTAGGGGGTGGTGAGGCCTCTGCGGCAGCACAGCCGACCACGGGAGGCAAGAGCATGCGGCACGACCGGCGCTGCTTTGGGCGGCTGGAGCAAGAAGACCAGAGGTTGAAGAAGCACTACGGCCGTTGGATGGACATCGTACGGTCACTGGAGCTAGAACCGTTCATATTGACTAAGTTGACAAAGCCCTTCATCCCCGTCAACTTAGTAGGCCCACAAGTCAGCCTCCCAGCAAGGTGGGTCCCAGCTAGCCAGGGGAGTATTCATTTTTTGTGCGTAATAAGGAGGCACTTTCGGTGGGTCCGAGCTGACAGCGGGGGGAACATTTTTTTCGCGAAATACGGTGGCCCGTCCAGTGGGTCCCAGTAGTCAGGGGGAAACGATTTTTTCGCAAAATACTGGTGGACCGTCCGGTGGGTCCCTGCTGTCAGGTGGAGGAATAATTATTTTCCGCGTAATAAGGAGGCACTTCCTTGCGGCTGTCATGGACCCAGCTGTCAGCCTCTCCACGTACAGTACTCTTCCGATGGAAGTCAGTCGTTGACCACGTTGACCACGCCACGCCGAGAGCACCAGGGCGGTGGACGACGGCGAGGACTAGGAAGGGGACGACTCGGAGCCGGGGAAGATGCAGCAGTGGATGCCCACGCGAAGAGGAGTACGAGGGTTCACTGGTTCGGCTGCGGTGTGAGGCTGTTGTCGCCGTAGAATAACAGGGGGTGTGGGTGAGTAGAGGGATGGCCTGGCCAGCAGTGGGAGTAGTAGGGGGCGGTGAGGCCTCCGTGGAATCACAGCTGGCCACGGGAGGCAGGAGCATGCGGCACGACCGGCTGGTTTGGGCGGCTGGCGCAAGAAGACCAGAGGTTGAAGAAGCACTACAGTCGTTGGATGAACATCATACGGTAACAGGAGCTAGATTCATTCATATTGACTAAGTTGACAAAGCCCTCCGTCCCTGTCAACTTGGTAGGCCCACAAGTCAGCCTCCCAGTATGCTGGGTTCCTGCTAGTAGGGGGGATATTCATTTTTTGGTGCGTAATAAGGAGGCACTTCCTTGCGTGCGAAGATAGCTGGTGGGTCCGATATTTCAGCGGGGGGGCACTTTATTTCGTGAAATACAGAGGCCCTTCCGGTGGGTCCCAGATGTCAGGTAGATGAATCATTATTTTGCGCGTAATAAGGAGGCATTTCCTTATGTACGGCCGTGGACCCAGCTGTCAGCCTCTCCACGCACAGTCTACTTCTGATGGTGTCGTTCGTTGACCACGTTGACCATGCCGCGCCGAGCGCATCCAAGGTGGTGGACGACGGCGAGGCCCCGGACAGCAACGAGCCGGAGATGGGAAGACGCGGGAGCAGAGTCGCAGATAGAGAGGTGTGTGAGGGTTAACTGGTTCTAGTGCGGTGTGGTTCGACAGTCGGTGGAGAAGAACAGGAGGTGTGGAGGGGTGGAGGGATGGCCTGGCCAATGGTGGAGTAGCGCTTGATAGCGAAGCGTGCTAAGCAGAGCTGCTAGCAGCAGGAGGCGGGAGGTGGTCCCGGCGGCGCTAGAGGAAAAAGACGAGAGATTGAAGATGGATGCCGGTCGTTGGATGTAAATCCAACGGCTAACATGTCAGAATCATTTGTTGACTAAATTGACAACGACTTGCATTGGCTTCGACCTATTGGCCCACATTTCAGCCTCCAAAAATGTGGCACGTATTCAACCCATTTTTTCAGAATTTACAGTCTTTTTTTGCGTGGTAGAATTTACTGTCAATTTGATCTTTTTTTGGATTACATCCATTAGTTGGGCTAGGTGAACAAATAATGTAGTGTCCATGCGACCCGTTTATTTTATTTCGTAAAAAATACAGGCCATTTGCACTTCCTTGAAATACACGATTTTGCTGGGCTGATTCTAATTATATTGTTGGGTTGGGCCAACAATGTTATCAAAAAATAAAAAAGGGGCTGAGCATTGTTTTACAAATATATCTAAATAATAAGTGATATTATTACATTCGTCCTTAAATCTTACCAAGCTTTTGTACATAATCACTAGGATATTCGTGCCAAAACAATCCAGGACTTTATTTGTTAAGAAATTATTTTTATAAGTTAATAAGATGTGGGATATTGTTTTCTTACATATGTAAGTATCTGTTAAATATATGATGACAATAAAATAATATATAATAACATATAAAAGTATTTTTTTAGAAAAACAGGGAGCATCTCCCCGGTTCCATTGTTGAGAACGAAACCACAACATATTCTGATACAGCAGCTCAAAGAGCAGTTCGAAAGCAAAGGTAGAAAAGCTACAAACTAGGGGGGTGGATGAACAAGTTCTCTGAATAACACAAATCACCCGAGCGGTGCCAAAGGCAGAGCGGATAGAGCACTCAAATGACACAAGGAGGGTCCAGCTAAGCCTTCATGGTCTTCAGCCGAGGGGCCGTGTCAGCCTGCGGCGACCAGTGAGCAAGCGGAGACACCGGGCTGGAAGGCGTAGCATGGTGGATGTCCCACTTTTTCGACGCTAGGTGCCCATCATCTTCATCAGAGATCTTGAGACGAGCCCACGGGTCCAGCCCCAAAGCAGGTCGAGCCTTGTTCAGCCACAAGTGATCGCCCACGTTTATGGAGGGATCTTGTTAGGGTTTCCACGAAGCTCGTCAACTTGTCCTTGTTCGATCCAGAGGAGAGAATCGCCCAGTTCCTCACCATGTTCCTGATCAACCTCAAGACCTGCGGAATGGAAATCCAGGAGGTGTTACTGAAAATCATAGCATTTCTATATTTCTAGGGGCACCAAAGGACAGCTGAGCTAAGAGTGTTTAAAACTGAGCACTTTTTGGTAGCAATCCAGAATCTGGCGACAGATTCGAAGGATCAGCCAATCTGACTAGAGAAATATTCCTCAATGTGGGCCCAGAGATGTTTAGCAACTATACATTCAAAAAATAGGTGAACACAATCAAGGGGTTTGATGATGTGTCTCTTCCTAAGGTTATCCCTAGTCATCAATTTGTTTTTGGAGAGAAGCCAGAGAAATACATGAATTTTAGGGGGGACTCTGAATTTCAAGACAACAGGGATAAACACGGGTTGAACCCCTCTAAAGTTGATAACATGATAGAGGGAGCTGGAGGAATACTTCCCCTTATTGTCTAGCTGCCAAATCAGGGCATCCGGCTTGGCAGTAAAGGTAATGCTTTTGGCAATTTCCTCCAACTGGAACCATTGTTCAATGAGAATATCACTAAAGTTCCTTCTAAAAGAGAGTTTTAGGCATTGACCGTCCCAAACTTCATTGACACTTTTGTTAAGCTCATTGCGGACAGAGTAAATAGGCCAAAATTGGACTGCTAGGGGGGATGTGCCAAACCAAGTATTTTCCCAGAACCTGGTTCTGCTACCATCCCCTATGTTCCATCTGTAGCGAAATTTCACAGCATGCATAATAGATTTTTAATCCTTTCTAGAATCTAGAGGTCTTAGGTTGGAGGAAGGGACAAAAATATTAGGTTTATTTCCAAGGTATTTATGGGCAATAAGAAGCTTCTAGGGTTTCAGGTCTTCCTCATAGAATCTTTTAATCCAAGACCCTAGAAGACAAATGTTAATTTCTTGGAGGTTAGGTATGCCTAGGCCTCCAAAATCTTTTTTCATAGAGACTAGGTCCCAATTAGCAAGGTGTACCTTCCTATTTCCCTCAAAATCATTCCACAAGCAATGAGACATCTGAGAATTGATGAGGTGCACTGCCCATTTAGGGGACTTGAAGAAGGAGAGGAGATACAGTGGAATGCTAGCCAAACAAGCTTGTATGAGGATCAATCTACCTCTGTAAGAGAGAGGTTTGCCCCTCCACCCAGCAATCCTTTTAATGATTTTATCCAGAAGGGTTGGATATCCTCTCTCCTCAGTTTATCATACTGGAGAGGGATACCTAGGTACTTAATGGGGAAGTTACCTTTATTACATACTTGAATAGAGAGGAAGTCAGCTAAATCCTGATCATCCATGTTGATAGGGATGAGTTCACTTTTAGAGTAGTTGATTCTCATGCCTGAGACTTGTTCAAACCAGGGTAGAGTTCACTTTTGGAGTCATTGTATAAGAAAAGGATGGTATCATCTGCATATTGAAGTCAGATGATGCCACCAGGGTAGACCTCAGGACAGAGCCCTGCAATCAAACTATGATCAGCAGCTTTGCTCAGCATTTTAGTAAGAACGTACACTACTAAATTAAACAAAAGCGGGGAGATGGGGTCACCTTGCCTAAGGCCTTTACCAGCAAGGAAAAAAAATCACTTTCACAGTTATTTAACTTGACCCCAACAGACCCCCCATGAGTAAGTTGCTGGATCCAACTCTCCTCTATGAAAGGCTTGGCAAAGATCTAAGAGATCATTTTTGACCAAGTCCCAAAAATGCTAAGAGATCTAGCAGCTCATTTTCAGCAGGAGAGACTTTTTCAGAAGCAGAGAAAAAATTGTTTTGTAGAGAGAACCCAGAAGGGTTTTCTTTCTTAAACAGGTCTTTGTAGAAGTCACTAGCCACTTTCAGCATCTCATCTACCTCAGTAACAGGGCCATTAGGGCCATCAAGGGAGTGAATGAGGGTTTTCATCCTCCTCTGGTTAGCAACTTCATGGAAGTAAGCAGTATTTCTATCACCCTCCTTAATTTTCCTATCTCTAGACCTTTGTTTGGCTTTGATTTCTTCTTGAAGCCAAATTTTCTTGAGCTCTCCATGGACAAAGTTTAATCTATTAGTCTCAGCCTCAGAGAGGTCAGTGATTTCTGCCTTAATATCTAGAGAATCAAACTCAAGGAGGAGAAGCCTTTTGTATCTTCTAAGATTAGCTTTGTAACAACCCAGATGTAATTTACCTAATATGTACTCCAACTCTTGCCGTTTCCGTCGCTAAGTTATTTATTTCCTCGGGTTCGGGTTTTTTTCTCGGTGTGTTGTTCTCGTTGGCATGCATCTCATATCATGTCATCATGTGCATTGCATTTGCACACGTGTTCGTCTGATGCATCCGAGCATTTTCCCCATTGTCCGTTTTGCATTCCGGCGCTCCTATCTCCTCCGGTGGTCATTTCTACCTTCCTTTCGTGTGTGGGGGTTAAACATTTCCGGATTGGACCGAGACTTGCCAAGTGGCCTTGGTTTACTACCGGTAGACCGCCTGTCAAGTTTCATACCATTTGGACGTCGTTTGATGCTCCAATGGTTAACCGAGGGACCGAGAAGGCCTCATGTGTGTTGCAGCCCAAAACCCCTCCAATTTGGCCCAAAACCCACCAAAACCCTCTCCATCATCTAGAGCGTTCGATCACGATCGCATGGCCGAAAATCGCACCTCATTTGGACTCTCCTAGCTCCCTCTATGCCTATATATAGGTCCTCCTCCGAAATCCCGGATCTCCTCTCCCCCGAAACCCTAGTCCCAGCTCCTCCGCGCGGCCGGACACGTCCTGTCTGGCAGGACGGAAGCACCCCGCCAACCGGGGCTTGCCACGTGTCCCCCGAGCCCCACTTCACCGCCCAGCGCCGCCGGCCCGCCCGGGCCTAAGGCGGGCCCTCTCCCCGCGCCAACCGGGCCGCGCCCCGCGCCAGCTAGCGCCGCCGCCTCCTTCGGCGTCGGCCGCCCGACACCGCCGCGTCCCTCGCCGCTCCGCCGCGGCTCCTCAACGCCGACGCTCCGCTCCACGCCGGCGAGCTCGTCGCCCGTGACCCCAGCAACCTCCGCCGCCCCGCCGCGGCGCCTCTCCGGCTCCCCGCCGACCGGATCCGGCGAGATCCGGCCCGGGAGCGCCTCTCCGGCCTCTTCCCTGGCGTATTCCGGCCATCTCCGGCGAGCTCGGTCTATAGTACCCCGGCGAGCTAAAGTACCACCTCAGATCCAGATCTAGATCTCGGTTGACTTTCCTCCCGAAACCCCAATAATTTGCGTTTTTCATCATGCTATATCTCCGCATCCGTAGCTCTGTTTTGGGCTTGTAGCATATCAAAATGTTTGTCTCAGAGAGTACATCATTTCATCTGATTGCATCATTTTCATTTGAGTTCATCTTGATGCCCGAAAGGCTGTTGGAAAAGTGCTATTTGAGTTAGTTGTCAGATCTGCTGCACCAAATAGCTATTTGTCATTTTTGCCATGATTATTGTGTGCATGATATGCCCCTGAGCTCTACATGAGTTCTGTTATATGCTTTTCCATCTTTCCAGAGGTGCTATCCATGTATTTTTGTGATGTGTGTGGTGACTAGCACAAGCTTGCAAAGTGGTGCATCCGTTAATGCTGATTTCAGGGACTTAGCAATTCCACTAAGTCCTTGATCTGTTTTTATCAATATGCCATATGTTCATGTTGTTTCCTAGTGATCCGTGCCTCTTTTGAGGATGATCAGTAAGGGTGATTTGTTAATCTTGTAGTGCTCTATCCATCCATGTCTTTGTTTGCAATTATGGAGTACAGTAGCTTGAGTCAATTGAGCTCTACTTTTGCTATTTCGAGAATCTGGGCAGATTGTCTACTTGTTAGCGATTTTGCCAAGGATGTTGTTGTTGATCCGTGCATTCTATGTTGTTGTTAATACCATGTCTAGCTTGTATAATGTGTATTCTTGACGGGTGTATGCTTATATTGTCATGCCTTGCTCTGTAGTGAGTGCATCGAGCTCGTAAACATGCCTACTCGCTAAGATATTTGCATGCTCCAGTTTTTCTCTAAGTCTGTAACCTGATTATGTTTTTGCCATGTTCACATGCTTGCAATTGTATTTTCTGATCCCTTTTGGCTCAAGGTCACTAAGGGACTTTTGTTAAGCTCTTTGAGTAGCTCTATGCCATGCTTTGCGTTGCCATGTTAAGTTCTTGTAGCATCTAGTTTTCATGCTCCAAAGTGTGCTACCTGATCTGAAATTCCAGGCTTGTGTTAATTTCACTAAGTCTGAAATCTGCTAACCGTTTGCATTTTTGCCATGCTTGTTTGACCCTGTTAATGGATGAATTGGCCGTAGCTCAGTGTTCATCTTTTGTCAAGAATTATGAGTGTATCCCTGACATGTATTTTGTTGTCTTGTTTGAGTGCTGTAGCATGTTTATCTTGATGCTTTTAGATGGCTACTTGTTGTTTATCGCAGACCGGTGCCATATTTGTTTTGCTTGCTATTTCCAAACCGCGTCTCCGATTCCGGGGTTATTTATATCGAATTCAAGCGAAATCACCTCACTTTTCCAGTGGCACACTTGGATTTCCATGTTGAGGCCAGGTTCTTTCATTCCTTGTCAAATCTTGCATATGCAACATGTATCGCATCCCGCATAGCATACCATGTTTGCATCATGTTGTTTGAGCTTTGCACGTGGTTGATTATGTTCTTTTTGCTTGTTTGTCTTGTTTGGGTAGAGCCGGGAGACGAGTTTTCTACCGAGGAGCCCATTGATTTTTCTTTCGAGGATCCAACCAACTCTGACAACTTTGCAGGCAAGATGATCATACCCTCGAAATCACTTCTATCTTTGCTTTGCTAGATGCTCGCTCTTTTGCTATGCCTATGCTACGATGCCTACCACTTGCTTATCATGCCTCCCAAATTGCCATGTCAAACCTGTAACCCACCATGTCCTAGCAAACCGTTGATTGGCTATGTTACCGCTTTGCTCAGCCCCTTTTATAGCGTTGCTAGTTGCAGGTGAAGATTGGAGATCGTTCCTTGTTGGAACATTATTTTTCTTGTTGGGATATCACTATATTATCTTGTTATCTAAATGCATCTATATATTGGTAAAGGGTGGAAGGCTTGGCCTTTTTTCCTAGTGTTTTGTTCCACTCTTGCCGCCCTAGTTTCCGTCATATCGGTGTTATGTTCCCGGATTTTGCGTTCCTTACGCAGTTGGGTAATAATGGGAACCCCTTGACAAATCGCCTTGAATAAAACTCTTCCAGCAATGCCCAACCTTGGTTTTACCATTTGCCACCTAGCCTCTTTTTCCCTTGGGTTTCCGGAGCCCGAGGGTCATCTTATTTAACCCCCCCCCGGGCCAGTGCTCCTCTCAGTGTTGGTCCAAACTAGAGTCCTATGCAGTGCCCCCTCGAGGAAACTCGAGGTTTGGTTTTAGTTGTATGGAGAGATCATCTGAGTGTGCCCTGAGAACGAGATATGTGCAGCTCCTATCGGGATTTGTCGGCACATTCGGGCGGTGTTGCTGGATTTGTTTTAACTTGTCGAAGTTGTCTTGTAGAACCGGGATACCGAGTCTGATCGGAATGTCTCGGGAGAATGTATATCCTTCGTTGACCGTGAGAGCTTGTCATGGGCTAAGTTGGGACTCCCCTGCAGGGATTTGAACTTTTGAAAGCCGTGCCCGCGGTTATGGGCAGATGGGAATTTGTTAATGTCCGGTTGTAGATAACTTGAACCTTAACTTAATTAAAATGAATCAACTGAGTGTGTTACCGTGATGGTCTCTTCTCGGCGGAGTCCGGGAGGTGAACACGGTGTTGGAGTAATGTTTGCCATAGGTTGTTCTCTACTTCTTCGTTCGTGCTTTGCCTTCTCTTCTCGCTCTCTTTTGCGAACAGGTTAGCCACCATATATGCTAGTCGCTTGCTGCAGCTCCACATATTTACCTTGCCCTTCCTATAATCTTAAATAGTCTTGATCGCGAGGGTGCGAGATTGCTGAGTCCCCGTGGCTCACAGATTACTTCCAAACCAGATGCAGGGCCTGATGATTCCGTTCCAGATGACGCGCTTGAGCTCAAGTGGGAGTTCGACGAAGACTCACGCTGTTACTATCTGTCTTTCCCTGATGATCAGTAGTGGTGCCCAGTTGGGGCGATCCGGACCGTGTCGCATGTTGGGTTGATCTTTTATTTTGGTACCGTAGTCGGACCATGAGTGTATTGGTTGATGTAATGCTATTTATGTACTTTGTGTGACGTGGCGAGTGTAAGCCAACTATGTACATTTCCCCTCATTATGTATTACATGGGATGTTGTGGAGATTACCTTACTTGCGACATTGCTTTCAATGCGGTTATGCCTCTAAGTCGTGCTTCGACACGTAGGAGATATAGCCACATCGAGGGCGTTACAAGTTGGTATCAGAGCCTTCCCCGACCTTAGGAGCCCCATTGCTTGATCGAATTAGCAGCCGTTGTTGAGTCTAGAAATTTTTTTTGAGTCATTTAGGAATTATATATCGGAGACTTTTGGAATTCTTTTTTAATCCCCAGTCCCTTCATCGCTCTGGTAAGGCATCCTGACATAGAGTTTTGACTCTTCTCTTCTCAAATTTCACTAAAAAAATTTAGGATCACACGGGTATCTTGGAATTGTTCCGATCGATTTGTGACGAGAACATTGTTCTTGGTTCCTCCTGTCATTTAGGGGTTGTGGCAGTGTCCCGGGGACTTGAGCTTCGAGGTGTTGTCGTCACAATTTTATCGTTGCAGTTCTGGAATACCTGATTTTAGTTCACCGACATCGAAAATCTCTTTGCAGTTGTTGGTGAGATAACCTCGACGCCACCCAGTACTGGGGCGGGAGTTCGGGAGTATTACCATAACTTGTATAACAGATGCTTTTCGAAGGTTGAGGTAGATGGTTTCCAAAGTCTTTCTTGGTTATCTGTTGAAGGATGGATACAGGTGGATGTAGGATTTGCTAGATTTGGGTGAGATATTATGCTTCCCTTGTATCCCCAACACCTGATTGCATAACCGGAAAGGTTCGTGAGTTTCATAGGTGGGGATTCTTGTAGCTCTAGTTCTTCTTCCATGGATATTTGGTTTGAGATTGGGTGATCTTTAACGAGTATTCGTTCTTTCTCCATACCTTGTTGATTTTATTCCTCTACCTAAATTCTAAGTGGCTTCTCAATTTATGGATATGTGACCATCTCAAGTGGAATGCAGTCGTTCTTATGTTCGGATGTGAAGACTATATGTTGCAATTTCAACCCGTTGGATTCAGCTTCAATTTTTATCTGTTAATGTGCTAACAGATGTCACCCTCTTTTGGATGGCTCCCGCTAAGGGCAACAATCAGAATTAGAATCAGGATCCGCCACCACCACCTCCTCCTCCGGAGGCATGGAAAGTTGTGATGGCTGCTACCAATGCAAACACGCAGTTGATCATGCAAATTCTTCAAGAGAGCAATCAAGCGAACCAAGGCAACCAAGGCAACAATCAGAATCACTTTGCTACACTCAACCAGTTCCTTGCTAACCAGCCAAAGACCTTCAGCAATTGTGTTGAGGCAACTGATGCTGACGATTGGCTCGTGGACTTATGCAAGCATTTCGAGTGCAGTAACGTCAGGCCTGAGGACTTTGTCAAGTTCGCTTCCTTCCAACTCAAAGACCAAGCTGTAGAATGGTTTCAGCAGTACAAAGATTCCAGAGGAGACCGTGTGATTAACTGGGATGAATTCTGTCAATACTTCAAAGCTCATCATATTCCTCAGAGCGTGGTTGAAAGCAAGCGTGAGGAATTCCGCAACCTGAAGCAAGGCTCTATGTCTGTCTATGACTACAACAAGTTGTTTTAGAAGCTCGCCCGCTTTGCTAAGCAGGACATCCCTGACGAGAAGAGCATGATATACCAGTTCAGGGGTGGTCTCAGAGAAGAAATGCAGCTAGCTCTCGTTCTCTTTGAGCCCATGAGGTACGATGAGTTCTACAACATGGCATTGAAGCAAGAGGCTGCTCAACTGAAGTGTGATGCTTCCAAGAAGCGAGTCAGAGATGCTACTCCTTCTTCCTCTACTCAAGTGGCCAAGTAGCCGAAGTATTGGCTTCCTCCTCCTCCGTTCCATCAGCCATTTCAACAGAAGAGCAAAGGTGGCAGTGGATCTTCCCACCCACCCAACCCTGGCTTTCAGAACAAGACTTTGTCTCAAGCTCCAAGATCGAGTGCTCCGTACCACCGTACGCTTTCAGAGGTCACGTGCAACAAGTGCCAACAGAAGGATCACTATGCCAACAAATGCTTCAACCAGAGGCGCCTCCCTCCTCCTCCTCCCGTGAGATCGGCAAGTACAGCTGTGGTCAAGCATAACGCCAAGCATGCCAAGGTCAATTTGATGAATGCAGCTCAGGCAGAGAACTCATCAGATGTCATCATGGGTAACCTTCCTGTTAACGATATTCCAGCTAGAGTTCTTTTTGACACTAGTGGATCGCATTGTTTCATTTCCAAACCTTCTGCATCAAAGTATGAGTGCGATTATCAGTATCTGCAAAATTCTTTGCAAATCGTGTCACCGGGCAAGCAAATGACAACTAATTTCTCTGTCCCGGATATTACTATCACGTTGGGCGACTACAAATTTCTAGCTTCTCCTATTGTTCTGGGCGACTCGGATATTGATCTCATTCTCGGAATGGATTGGCTTTCTAAGCACAAGGCGCACCTTGATTGTGCTGCCAGGCAGATTCAATTGACTCATTCGTCTGAGGATGTAATTGTCTTTGCCGCTCGTGATGATACAATCCGTCTGTTTCTCTCAATGAGAAGGGTGAACTGGATGCCATCTCGCAAATCCCAGTCGTTTGCGAATGTCAAGACGTTTTTCCAGAAGAGCTTCCAGGAATGCCTCCGCACTGGCCAGTTGAATTCGTCATCGATCTTGAGCCTAGCACGAAACCGGTGTGCAAACGTCCTTACAAGCTCGGACCTGAAGAGTTGAAGGAGCTGAAGAAGCAACTCGATATTCAAGAGCGAATGGGTCTCATCAGACCTAGTTCCTCTCCGTGGGGTTGTGGAGTTCTTTTTGTGAAGAAGAAGGATGGAACGGACCGACTTTATGTTGGCTACCGTCCATTGAAAAAGAAGACTATCAAGAACAAGTATCCACTTCCCAACATCAACGAGCTGTTCGAACAACTCAAAGGTGCCCAAGTATTCTCCAAGCTTGATCTCCGTATGGGTTATCACCAGATTCGAATCCGTGAGCAAGATATTCCCAAGACGGCTTTCAGAACAAGCTATGGTTCATATGAATACACGGTCATGTCTTTTGGCCTCGTCAACGCTCCTCGGACTTTCTCTTGCATGATGAGCTTCGTCTTCAACGCCTACACAAATGACTTCGTTTTGGTCTATGTCGACAACATTCTAGTCTTTTCTAAGAACAAGGAAGATCATGCCAAGCACTTGCGTTTGGTGCTCGATAAGCTCAGGGAACATCAGTTCTACGCCAAGTTCTCAAAGTGCAAGTTTTGGCTCGATGACGTTCTTTATCTTGGGCATATCATCTCTGCCAATGGCATTGCGGTGAGTCCTGAGAAGGTGTCTGCAATTGTGAATTGGGAACCACCTCAGAACGTGAAGCAACTCTGTAGCTTCCTCGGTCTCGCAAGCTACTGTCGAAGGTTCGTGGAGAAATTTTCAAAGATTGCAAAGCCCCTTTAAAACCTTCTCCAGAAGCACGTCAAGTACGTTTGGTCTCCGGAATGTGACATCGCTTTCAGCACTTTGAAAGAGAAATTGGTCACTGCTCCAGTTCTGACTCCTCCCGATGAATCCAAACCGTTCGAGGTCTTCTGCGATGCCTCTCTTCAAGGTCTTGGTGCAGTGTTGATGCAAGAGAAGAAAGTTGTGGCTTATACCTCTCGCCAGTTGAAGCTCAACGAGAAGAACTACCCCACTCATGACCTCGAGTTGGCGGCAGTTGTTCATGCTCTTTTGACTTGGAGACATCTCTTATTGGGAAGAAAAGTGGACATCTTCACTGACCACAAGAGTCTCAAATACATCTTCACTCAGCCTAATTTCAACCTCAGGCAGACTCGCTGGGTCGAAATGATTCAAGAGTATAATCCGAGTATCGAGTATACTATAGGCAAGGCCAATGTGATTGCTGACGCTTTGAGCAGGAAGGCTTATTGCAACAGTCTGATTCTCAAGCCTTACCAACCCGAGCTTTGTGAAGCTTTCCGCAAACTCAATTTGCAAGTTGTTCCTCAAGGTTTCCTCGCCAACCTTCAAGTCTCCCCTACCTTGGAAGATTAGATTCGCGAGGCTCAATTTCTTGATGCTATGGTGAAGAAGGTGAAGATTGGGATTGCCAAGAGCCAACCCAAGTACAAGTGCTATCGCCTTGATGACAAGGATACTCTCTTCTTCGAGGATCATATTGTTGTGCCCAAAGGTGACCTCCGTAAAGTGATCATTAACGAGGCTCACAATTCACTCCTCTCCATCCACCCTGGGAGTACGAAGATGTATCAGGACCTCAAGCAGGCTTATTGGTGGACTCGAATGAAGCGAGAGATTGCTCAGTTCGTGAATGAATGTGATGTCTGCAGAAGAGTGAAGGCAGAACACCGAAGGCCAGTTGGTCTCCTCCAACCTCTTGCCATTCCAGAATGGAAGTTTGACCACATTGAGATGGACTTCGTGACTGGGTTTCGAAAGTCCAAGCGTCGCAATGATGCTATATTTGTTGTCATCGACAAACTCACTAAAGTGGCTCACTTTCTGCCTATCAAAGAGTCTATCACTGCAGCTCAATTGGCGGAGCTCTATGCCTCTCGAATTGTCTCTTTGCACGGTATTCCATAGGTGATCTCTTTAGACCGTGGCAACATCTTTACCTCCAAGTTTTGGGAGTCTTTTCAGAAGGCCATGGGCACCAACATCCGCTTCAGCACAGCTTTCCACCCTCAAACTAGCGGTCAAGTCAAGCGTGTCAATCAGATTCTTGAAGATATGCTCAGGGCTTGTGTTATCTCCTTCGGTATGAAGTGGGAGGATTGCCTTCCATACGCCGAATTCTCCTACAACAACAGTTTTCAAGCCAGTTCGAGCAAGGCCCCATTCGAAATTCTGTATGGCAGGAAGTGCCGTACCCCTCTCAATTGGTCTGAAACCGGTGAACGTCAGCTTCTTGGAAATGACTTAATCACAAAGGCAGAGGAGATGTGCAAAGTCATTCGTGATAACCTGAAAGCAGCGCAATCGCGCCAGAAGAGCTACTATGATAGTAAGCACCGTGATTTGGCTTTCGAGATCGGAGACCATGTTTACCTCCGCGTCTCTCCAATGAAAGGTACTCGTCGCTTCGGTATCAAAGGGAAGCTTGCCCCTAGATACGTGGGACCTTTCAAGATCGTCAGCAAGAGAGGCGATCTTGCCTATCAACTCGAGCTTCCTTCAAACTTTGCAAATGTACATGACGTGTTCCATGTCTCTCAGCTCCGCAAGTGCTTCAAGACTCCTGACCGCACCGTCAACTTCGAAGACATCGATCTCCAAGAATATCTCTCTTATCGTGAGCACCCCGTGGCTATTCTTGAAGAGACTGAATGCAAGACTCGCAATAAGTCAATCAAATTCCTCAAAGTTCAGTGGCCACACCATTCTGACCATGAAGCCACCTGGGAACGCGAGGATCACCTCCGTTCTAAATACCCGGCGTTCTTCCAGTCCTAGATCTCGGGACAAGATCCTTTCGTAGTGGTGGAGTGTTGTAACACCCCGGATGTAATTTACCTAATATGTAATCCAACTCTTGTCGTTTCCGGCGCTAAGTTATTTATTTCCTCGGGTTCGGGTTTTTGTCTCGGTGTGTTTTTGTCGTAGTCATGCATCTCATATCATGTCATCATGTGCATTGCATTTGCATACGTGTTTGTCTCATGCATCCGAGCATTTTCCCCATTGTCCGTTTTGCATTCCGGCGCTCCTATCTCCTCCGGTGGTCATTTCTACCTTCCTTTCGTGTGTGGGGGTTAAACATTTCCGGATTGGACCGAGACTTGCCAAGCGGCCTTGGTTTACTACCAGTAGACCGCTAGTCAAGTTTCGTACCATTTGGACGTTGTTTGTTGCTCCAACGATTAACCGAGGGACCGAGAAGGCCTCGTGTGTGTTGCAGCCCAACACCCCTCAAATTTGGCCCAAAACCCATCAAAACCCTCTCCATCATCTAGAGCGTTCGATCACGATCGCATGGCCGAAAACCGCACCTCATTTGGACTCTCCTAGCTCCCTGTATGCCTATATATAGGTCCTCCTCCGAAATCCCGAAACTCCTCTCCCCCGAAACCCTAGTCCCAGCTCCTCCGCGCGGCCCGACATGGCCGGTCCGGCCGGACGGAATCGCCCCGCCAAACGGGGCTTGCCACGTGTCCCCCGAGCCCCACTTCACCGCCCAGCGCCGCCGGCCCGCCCGGGCCCAAGGCGGGCCCTCTCCCAGCGCCAACCGGCCGTGCCCCGCGCACGCTAGCGCCACCGCCTCCTTCGGCGCTGGCCGCCCGACGCCGCCGCGGCTCCTCAACGCCGGCGAGCTCGTCACCCGTGAACCCAGCGACCTCCGCCGCCCCGCCACGACGCCTCTCCGGCTCCTCGCCGGCCGGATCCGGCGAGATCGGGCCCGGGAGTGCCTCTCCGGCCTCTTCCCCGGTGTATTCCGGCCATCTCCGGCGAGCTCGTGCTATAGTACCCCGGCGAGCTATAGTACCACCTCAGATCCAGATCCGGATCTCGGTTGACTTTCCACCCGAAACCCCAATAATTTGCGTTTTTCATCATGCTACATCTCCGCATCCGTAGCTCCGTTTTGGGCGTGTAGCATATCAAAATGTTCGCCTCAGAGAGTACATCATTTCATCTCACTGCATCATTTTCATTTGAGTTCATCTTGATGCCCGAAATGCGGTTGGAAGAGTGCTATTTGAGTTAGTTGTCAGATCTGCTGCACCAAATAGCTATTTGTCATTTTTGCCATGATTATTGTGTGCATGATATGCCCCTGAGCTCTACATGAGTTTTGTTATATGCTTTTCCATATTTCCAGAGGTGCTATCCTTGTATTTTTGTGATGTGTGTGGTGACTAGCACAAGCTTGCAAAGTGGTGCATTTGTTAAAGCTGATTTCAGGGACTTAGCAATTCCACTAAGTCCTTGATCTGTTTTTATCAATATGCCATATGTTCATGTTGTTTCCTAGTGATCCGTGCCTCTTTTGAGGATGATCAGTAAGGCTGATTTCTTAATCTTGTAGTGCTCCATCCATCCATGTGTTTGTTTGAAATTATGGAGCATCCTAGCTTGAGTCAATTGAGCTCTACTTTTGCTATTTCGAGAATCTGGGCAGATTGTCTACTTGTTAGCGATTTTGCCGAGGACGTTGTTGTCGATCCGTGCATGCTATGTTGTTTTTCTTACCATGTCTAGCTGGTATAATGTGTATTCTTGATAGGTGTATGCTTAGATTTTCATGCCTTGCTCTGTAGTGAGTGCATCGAGCTCGTGAACATGCCTACTCGCTAAGATATTTGCATGCTCTAGTTTTTCTCTAAGTCTGTAACCTGATTATGTTTTTGCCATGTTCATATGCTTGCAATTGTATTTTCTGATCCCTTTTGGCTCAGGGTTACTAAGGGACTTTTGTTAAGCTCTTTGAGTAGCTCCATTCCATGCTTTTCCTTGCCATTTTAAGTTCCTGTAGCATCTAGTTTTCATGCTCCAAAATGTGCTACCTGATCTGAAATTCCAGGCTTGTGTTAATTTCACTAAGTCTGAAATCTGTTTACCATTTGCATTTTTGCCATGCTTGTTTGAGCCTGTTAATGGATGAATTGGCCGTAGCTCAGTGTTCATCTTTTGTCAAGCATTATGAGTGGATCCCTGCCATGTATTTTGTTGTCTTGTTTGAGTGCTGTAGCATGCTACTTGCTGTTTTCCAAACCTTGTCTCCGATTCCGGTGTTATTTATATCGAAGTCAAGCGAAATCACCTCACCTTTCCAATGGCGCACTTGGATTTCTAAGTTGAGGCCAGGTTCTTTCATTCCTTGTCAAATCTTGCATATGCATCACGTATCGCATCCTGCATAGCATACCATGTTTGCATCATGTTGTTTGAGCTTTGCACGTGGTTGATTGTGTTCTTTTTGCTTGTTTGTCTTGTTTGGGTAGAGCTGGGAGACGAGTTCGCTAACGAGGAGCCCGTTGAGTTTGCTTTCGAGGATCCAGCCAACTCTGACAACTTTGCAGGCAAGATGATCATACCCTCGAAATCACTTCTATCTTTGCTTTGCTAGATGCTCGCTCTTTTGCTATGCCTATGCTACGATGCCTACCACATGCTTATCATGCCTCCCAAATTGCCATGTCAAACCTCTAACCCACCATGTCCTAGCAAACCGTTGATTGGCTATGTTACCGCTTTGCTTAGCCCCTTTTATAGCGTTGCTAGTTGCAGGTGAAGATTGGAGATCGTTCCTTGTTGGAACATTATTTTCTTGTTGGGATATCACTATATTATCTTGTTATCTTAATGCATCTATATATTGGTAAAGGGTGGAAGGCTCGGCCTTTTTTCCTAGTGTTTTGTTCCACTCTTGCCGCCCTAGTTTCCGTCATATCACTGTTATGTTCGCGGATTTTGCGTTCCTTACGCGGTTGAGTAATAATGGGAACCCCTTGACAAATCGCCTTGAATAGAACTCTTCCAGCAATGCCCAACCTTGGTTTTACCATTTGCCACCTAGCCTCTTTTTCCCATGGGTTTCCGAAGTCCGAGGGTCATCTTATTTAAACCCCCCCCCCCCCCGGGCCAGTGCTCCTCTCAGTGTTGGTCCAAACTAGAGTCCTGTGCAGCGCCCCCTCGGGGAAACTCGAGGTTTGGTTTTAGTTGTATCGAGAGCTCATCTGAGTGTGCCCTGAGAACGAGATATGTGCAGCTCCTATCGGGATTTGTCGGCACATTCGGGCGGTGTTGCTGGATTTGTTTTAACTTGTCGAAGTTGTCTTGTAGAACCGGGATACCGAGTCTGATCGGAATGTCTCGGGAGAAGGTATATCCTTCGTTGACCATGAGAGCTTGTCATGGGCTAAGTTGGGACTCCCCTGCAGGGATTTGAACTTTTGAAAGCCGTGCCCGCGGTTATGGGCAGATGGGAATTTGTTAATGTCCGGTTGTAGATAACTTGAACCTTAACTTAATTAAAATGAATCAACTGAGTGTATTACCGTGATGGTCTCTTCTTGGCGGAGTCCGGGAGGTGAACACCGTGTTGGAGTAATGTTTGCCGTAGGTTGTTCTCTAGTTCTTCGTTCGTGCTTTGCCTTCTCTTCTCGATCTCTTTTGCGAACAGGTTAGCCACCATATATGCTAGTCGCTTTCTGCAGCTCCACATATTTACCTTGCCTTTCCTATAAGCTTAAATAGTCTTGATCGCAAGGGTGGGAGATTGCTGAGTCCCCGTGGCTCACAGATTACTTCCAAACCAGATGTAGGGCCTGATGATTCCGTTCCAGATGACGCGCTTGAGCTCAAGTGGGAGTTCGACGAAGACTCACTCTGTTACTATGTGTCTTTCCCTGATTATCAGTAGTGGTTCCCAGTTTGGGCGATCCGGACCGTGTCGCATGTTGGGTTGATCTTTTATTTTGGTACCATAGTCGGACCATGAGTGTACTGGTTGATGTAATGCTATTTATGTAATTTGTGTGACGTGGCGAGTGTAAGCCAACTATGTACCTTTCCCCTTTTTATGTATTACATGGGATGTTGTGAAGATTAACTTACTTGCGACATTGCTTTCAATGCAGTTATGCCTCTAGGTCATGCTTCGACACGTAGGAGATATAGCCGCATCGAGGGCGTTACAAGCTTCCTCATTGGAGTTCCACCCTTTGGTAGTTCTTCTAAATCTCCTGATTTTGATATGCCAATTTTCTAGGGGGCAGCTACTCCCAGTAGGCTCATTCCAGATTTTCCTGACTAGCTCAGTAAAATCTTCTCTAAGCAACCACCACTTTTCAAATTTAAAACTATTGCTCTTTGGAGTTTGGTTAAGACCAGAGTCCCAGCGCAAAGGAGTGTGGTCACTACCACATCAGGGCAGAGCCCTACAACTAGAAAGGGGAAAGAAACTATCTAATTCTGTGTCACAGAAAATTCTATCAATGGTGGACATAATCCTGGAGCAGCTGTAACATCCCAAATTTTCAATTTGGAATGTTATACATTAGATCATCATTGCATATCATAATTTATTTGATTTGGTTTTGATCCTAGAAATTCTACGCAACTCAAGGACCCACGGAGAGAGTTGGGGATTTCGTTATTTTCATATTTGAGTTTTATCAAATTTTGAGAATAGGATCGTTTGATTTTAGTTATTATATCATCAATTATTGCTATTACAAAAATATGAGAGAGGGAATAAAATGACTTTCCCAAAATAAAGAAATATTGAGGATTTAATAATAAAATCAAATAAGATTTTATTTCGGAGTTTTTCGATATTTTATTTGAATTTAGGAAAAATGTGCATTTTTTTTCAAAATTGCATTTAGGCCCCAAATAAATGTTCACCTTGTGCGGCTTGATTTTCGAAGCCGGGGAAAATTTATTTCATGATTTTTGGAGTCTGTTTAGTATTTCTTTTATTTGTTTTTCTGCGCGGAATTATTTAAAAAAAAACGCGAACCGACTTCGGGCCGTACCCGAGCGGAACTCCGCCCGGGGGCAGCCTTTAAATAGCGCCGCCCTGAGCCGCCCCAGCCCATCTGCGCCGACGCCAGCCACGCGCCGCCGCCGCTCCGCGCCGCCGAACGCCGCCCCGCGCCGCCGCCGCCGACCACCGCCGCCGCCGGAGCCTCGCCGAAGTTGCCGGGTAGTTTTTTTTTTAGACGCCGGTTTTTTCCCGAAAAACCGTTCAGTTTTTCCGACGGTTTTGTTCGTTTTTTTAGTTTCGGTTTTTTTAGATTGATCGGTTTTTCCGATTTATTTAGATAGCGAGCGTTCATTCGTTCGATCATTCTAGCGAACGTTCGTCGTTTTTCTTTTCTCTGATTAAATCCGCGATTTTCTGATCACGATTCCTAATCTGATTTTCGTTTTAGTATAACTTTTTGCTCGTTTATCGGAATCAGGCGATTCAAGCGCCTGGAGTTTCGTCTCGAAACCCTCTATCCGTTTAGCCAACTTAAACAAGTTTTTGCCACTGTAAAAATTGCCCTAGATCCAGAATAGTAAACGAAGCCTGTTTCTTTTGCCGTTTGACTTTCGTTGCTTCATTTGATTTGATTCTTTTTGCCAACCGGAGCTCTTAAGTTGAACCCTCTGGTTAGATCTCTTATTTGAGTTTTACATGTGCATTAGTTGAGTACTTATTGTATGCTTGTTTGTTTGTCTGCGATAGAATACCCGGAGTGCGCCGCTTGTTACTTCGAATCTCTAGGTTTCGTGGATCGTCAGCAAGGCAAGTAACACTTTGATCATACCTCCTACTACCCAGTTTTATTGCATTAGATCAATCCTCAAACATTGCATGATTAGGATCTAATTAAATTGTGGGATGGGAAGTAGTTGAGGTAGTACCTATTACCCGTTGTATTATCAAACCTTTGGGAGTTACTCTACGTTTGCCTATTATGGCATGCTATGCTAGTAGACGTGGATTGGGTGAGTGATATCCATGACAGATGTGAGTTTGTTAATTAATGGTTTATCTAAGGTGGCAACTTAAATACACATCTGGGTGGATTGAGGTACCTGGGTATTCCAGGATTGCCTGTTTTTCTTTATGGTCCGCCACCCAGGCCCAAAGGGATCATGAGATTTTTCATACTAGAAACTTCCGTGTGCAGCCACAAGCTATTATGGGCTCTAGCATAGTTGATTAAGTCGTGTGAACTCTTACAGGGTAGACTAGCAGATGTAGGGGAAAGTAGGTGTAACGGTCTATCCATCATAAGGTGCTAGCACTTCTGAAAAGACTATGTCTCGGTCATCCATTTCTCAAACACCGTGTAGTGTGAGAAACCAAATGGAGGCGATCGAGGCTTGTGGGGAAAAGTGCGCAAACCTCTGCAGAGTGTATAAACTAATCATGGTTAGCCGTGTCCCCGGTTATGGATGTTTTGAGTATCTAGTACTTGGATTATCATGTGAATCTCAACATGTTACTCTAAAATTTAATTTTGATGGGTTTTGTTTAATGATGATACTTAATTGGGATTGAGAATGCTGTCAACCATTCAATGTTTAACAACTACCATGATAGTTAAATAAAATTGATTCCTTTGCAGTAGGGAAAAATTGGCTTTACACAAAACTGTAACCATAGAGCTTTCCACCAGCCAAATATGCATATAGTATAGCTGTTTCATTCCATTACTCTCTATGTGTTACATTGCCAGCATATTCCATGTTCTGACCCGTTTCGGGCTGCAACGTTAATGTTGCAGACTTTTTAGACGACGATTAAGGAGTTTTAGGTCGTGGTTCTATACTCAGTGATGCCGTTGGAGTTGATGGACTCACTTATCTTCCAAGCCTTCTGCTGTTATCGTTATTAGATGGCCTTAAGCCATATTTATTGTAATAAGTTCTCTATTGAGACACTCGATGTAATAAGTGCGTGATTGCTACTTTGTTATAAATCCTTCAAGTACTGTGTGGTGTCAGCATTACTGATCCAGGGATGACACCTGAGCATAGAGATCAGACTGTTTGAGGTCTGATCGCTACAAAGATGGTATCAGAGCACACGCTGACTGTTCACTCTCTTCTTTTCTGACCTCTCACCTTTTCTACTCTTTAGGATGGCGGATGCAAGGAACAAGTTCACGCAACCGGATGAAGATACACCCGTTGGACGTCACCTGAAGGAAGTCAGTAGATACCTGAACATAGGAGTACCAAGCTTCACCGGAACCTACAACGCCACCTTACCTGAAGAAGGGCGCTGGATGATTCAGGTTCAAGTTCCAGGAAGGACGTTCATGCCAGTCACTGAGCCCATAGAGTTTTCTTTTGATGCACCAACTTGGAGTCTAGGAAAGAGGATGGTAGCTCACATCGCCATGGGACGCATTGGAGAAGTCTACCGCAATGATCTCAAGGATACTATTTACCAGATTTGTGGGCGCTGAGATGAGCACTGGGAGATGATCAGCAACAGAAAGGATAGATCAATTGCAGCTTTTATGCAGGAATTAAAGCAGCACATTCGACGTCAGGAGAACCAGATGTGCGCCGACATGATAGACCTGAAGAAGGCAAGGACAAGAATCAAGGAACTGGAGGAAGAACTCAAGGCTACACGTGAAGATTATGAAGAAGAAATTGATGTATTAGTGGATAAGAATGCCGTCCTAACAATGAAGATCGGAATATTTATGGGTGGCCCTACACTAGTAGATGAAGACGAAGAACCCAAGGAGTTTGCCCGGAAGACTACATCATCATCATCGACGACACCGACTCGGACCCAGATGATAGCGATGATGACTATGTTGATGAAGTCGGAGCAGATATCATGGAGTCTGCAACCGAAGAATATTTCTAGTAGACCACCTCATCAGTAGTAGTAGTCCACCATGTAAATACAGTAGTCCGAGCACTTTTGCGATAGTTAGATCGATTGTATGCCATTCTTTTATTGAATGAAGTGAATTGTTTGCTTTTGCCTCATGTGCATATGGGTAGTGTTTTCTCTTTAGACCCCCTCTATTCTTAAATCTCATCTTTTCTAAACCCTCATATGCCTCCGAGACGTGACCCCGGATTTACCTTCCCACCGGAGCTCACCCAGTTGATCCAGCAGCAGAACACATTGATGCAGTTGCTAGTCCAGAATCAGAAACAGGGGAACAACAACAACAACAACAACCCACCCCCAGCACCACCACCTGTTGATCACTTAGCCCGTTTTCTTAGGCTGAATCCGCCGATATTTTCCAGTAGCACCGAGCCGATAGTAGCAGATGATTGGCTCCGCAAGACAGGTAGAGAGTTGATCACAGCAGGATGCACAGATGCGGAGAAGGTGAAGTTTGCCGCACATCAGCTTGAAGGACCCGCAGCATCATGGTGGGACAATTTCACAGCCACTTTCCCTGTCGACACCGTCACATGGGACCAATTTCAGCAGGCTTTTCGAACTGCCCATGTTTCAGCAGGAGCTATGGCCTTGAAGAAGTGAGAGTTTCGCAACTTGCGCCAAGGAGGACGGACAGTTGGCCAGTATGTGGAGGACTTTAGTAAATTAGCACATTATGCCCCAGATGACGTTGCTACGGATGCAACTAAGCAGGAGAAGTTTCTGGAAGGACTGAATGATGAGTTGAGCATGCAGTTGATGGTAGCAACCTTCAACAACTACCAGGAGTTGGTAGATTGTGCTCCTATGATTGAAGGGAAGCAACAGCAAATTGAAAATCGCAAGAGGAAGTATGCACAAGGAAAGTTCAATTCAGGAGCTCAGCAGAAGCCACGTTTTACCCCTAGACCGGGAGGACATTTTCAGCATACCCATGGAGGAGGTAGCTCGCACAACCACAATGGCACCAAGAATGGTAATGGTAATGGAGGAAGCAACGGCTAGAACCGTACCAACCCATCAACCCTAGCCAAGAAAGACCTAAGCCAAGTCACTTGCTTTAAGTGTCAGAAGACCGGACATTATGCCAATGAATGTCCTGAAGGCCAGAATGGCAATGGAAGCTCTGGGAAGAAGCCGAACCCTTTCAACAGAGGACAGGTGAACCACATTAATGTGGAGGAGGTTGAAGAGCAGCCGGACGCAGTAATCGGTAAGTTTTTGGTTAAGTCATTTACTGCACTCGTTCTTTTTGATACTGGTGCATCGCATTCATACATATCAAGGGGATTTGTGGATAAGTATAACTTGCCCACTAAGGTTCTTAGAACACCTATGCTAGTAAGCTCACCAGGAGCGGAGTATATGGCCAGTCAAGGATGTTTCCAAGTGCCATTAAGTATAGGAAGGCATATTTTCCCAACGGATTTAATTATTCTGGAATCCCAAGGTTTGGATGTAATTCTCGGTATGGATTGGCTGTCCATGTATGGGGAAAACATCGATTGCGCCAGTAAGACAGTTTTGCTTACGACGCCAGAAGGAAGAAGGATCAAGTGTGTATCTTGGCATGAGCCAAATAGGACACAAGTAAATTCCTTATCAGGAGTTGTACAGGAGGATGTACCAGTGGTAAGGGATTTCCCTGACGTATTTCCCGAAGAGTTGCCAGGCATGCCACCGGATAGAGATATTTAGTTTTCGATTGAGCTATTGCCAGGCACAGGGCCAATATCAAAGAGACCATATAGGATGCCTGCAAAGTATTTGGTGGAGATTAAGAAGCAGATTAAGGAGTTACTGGATAAAGGATATATTCGCCCAAGTTCGTCGCCTTGGGGATCACCAGTACTTCTAGTGGAGAAAAAGGATGGATCGTTAAGGATGGTTGTTGATTATCATGGGTTGAATGAAGTAAAGATCAAGAACAAGTACCCACTACCAATGATCAATGATCTGTTTGATCGATTGCAAGGAGCTAAGGTATTTTCCAAGATCGATCTGCAGTCAGGATACCACCAATTGAAGATTTGAGAACAGGATATACCTAAGACAGCTTTTACCACCAAGTATGGGATGTACGAGTATACCGTTATGTCATTTGGTCTGACTAATGCACCTGCCTATTTTATGAACATGATGATAAAAGTATTTATGGAGTTCTTGGATAAGTTAGTCGTGGTGTTCATTGATGATATTCTGGTTTACTCGAAGAATGAAGAGGAGCATAAGGAACATTTGCGTTTGGTTCTTGGAAAGCTCAAAGAACATCAACTATATGCCAAGTTTAGCAAATGTGAGTTTTCATTGAAGGAAGTAGGATTCCTCGGACATGTTATATCCATAGAAGGAATAGTAGTTGATCCCACTAAAGTCGATAGCATGACCAAGTGGGAGGCACCAACAACAGTTGGAGAGATCCGGAGTTTCCTTGGACTCGCATGATACTATCGGAGATTTATTGAGAATTTCTCCAGAATTGCAAAACCTATGACGGAGTTGTTAAAGAAGGATACCAAGTTCATATGGACAGAGGAGTGTGAGGCTAGTTTCCAGGAGTTGAAGAAACGCTTGGTTACTTCACCAGTGTTGATTTTGCCAGACCAGACCAAGGATTATGAGGTGTATTGCGACGCTTCACGACGAGGACTTGGAGCAGTGCTTATGCAGGAAGGGAGAGTTGTTTCATATGCCTCACGACAACTGAAACCCCACGAATTAAATTATGCCACGCATGATTTGGAGTTAGCAGCCGTAGTGCATGCATTGAAAACATGGAGACATTTCCTCATTGGAAATCATTGTGAAGTGCACACGGGTCACAACAGTTTGAAATACATTTTCACGCAGAAGGAGTTAAACCTCAGACAAAGGAGATGGTTGGAGCTCATCAAGGATTATGATATGAGATTTCATTACCATCCCGGAAAGGCTAATGTAGTAGCTGACGCATTGAGTCGTAAGAGCCATGTCAATACACTAATGACGGGAGAAATACCAAAGGTGTTAGCCGAGGATCTTGGTGAGCTAGGTTTGGAAATAGTTCCGAGAGGCTATGTAGCAGCATTGGAGATTCAGTCAACTTTGATGGATAGCATCAGAGAAGCTCAGAAGACTGACAAGGAGATTGCCTCTATAAAGGAGAAAATAAGCGAAGGAAAGGCTAAAGGATTTCGTGAGGATGAGCACGACACCCTATGGTTTGAAGACCGTGTTTATGTGCCCAATGACCCGGAGATCAGGAAGTTGATTCTGCAAGAGGCACACGATTCACCATATTCGATTCACCCAGGAAATACCAAGATGTATTTGGATTTGAAGGATACCTTCTGGTGGACCGGAATGAAGAAAGATATTGCGGAGTATGTAGTAGTTTGTGATGTATGTCAGAGAGTAAAGGCAGAGCATCAGAAGCCAGCAGGATTGCTACAGCCATTGCCGATACCCGAATGGAAGTGGGATAAGTTAGGCATGGATTTTATCACGGGATTACCCAGGACTCGTTCAGGCTATGACTCGATTTGGGTTGTAGTTGATCGGTTGACGAAAGTATCTCATTTCATCCTGGTAAAGACCACTTACACTAGTGCTAAGTTGCCAAAGATATACATGACCAGGTTTGTATGCTTACATGGAGTTCCGAGGAGCATAGTATCAGATAGAGGAACCCAGTTTACCTCAAAGTTGTGGAATCAGTTGCACGAAACTTTGGGTACCAGGCTAGAGTTCAGCACAGCTTTTCATCCACAGACAGATGGACAGACCAAGAGAGTCAATCAGATTTTGGAGGACATGCTGAGAGCTTGTGCGCTAAATTATGGATCTAGTTGGGACGACAATTTGCCATTTGCAGAATTCTCTTACAACAATAGCTATCAATCCAGTTTAAAGATGGCCCCTTTCGAAGCCTTGTACGGAAGGAGGTGCAGGACACCGTTGTCGTGGGATGAAGTTGGAGACCGCCAGTTGTTTGGGCCTGATTTGATTAAGGAGTCTGAATAGAAGGTGAAGTTGATTCACGATAGGCTCAAGGTAGCTCAATCCAGGAAGAAAAGCTACGCATATTCTAAATGCAAGGAAACAGTTTACGAAGTTGGAGACCGAGTTTATCTTCGAGTGTCCCCACTTCGGGAAATAAAGCGCTTTGGTGTTAAGGGAAAGTTAGCACCACGATTTGTAGGACCATACCGAGTATTGGAACGTATGGGAGAAGTGGCCTACAAGTTGGAATTGCCCGAAGGATTGTCAGGAATTCATGATGTGTTCCACATTTCTCAGCTGATGAAGTGCCACGCGGAGATGGCTGACATACCCTTGAGAGACATAGTGCCATTGGAAGCAATTCAGTTGGATAACAATTTGATCTATGAGGAGAAACCAGTTAAGATTCTTGAGTTTGCCAGCCGAGTCACCCGCAGCAAGGTTATCAAGTTTTGTAAGGTTCAGTGGAGCCACCACACGGAGGATGAAGCCACCTGGGAGCGAGAGGAAGATTTTCTCAAGGACCACCCTCACCTATTTTCTAGCCAACCCGAATCTCGAGGGCGAGATTCATCTTAAGGGGGTAGTTTTCTAACATCCCAAATTTTCAATTTGGAATGTTATACATTAGATCATCATTGCATATCATAATTTATTTGCTTTGGTTTTGATCCTAGAAATTCTACGCAACTCAAGGACCCACGGAGACAGTTGGGGATTTCGTTATTTTCATATTTGAGTTTTCTCAAATTTTGAGAATAGGATCATTTGATTTTAACTATTTTATCATCAATTATTTCTATTACAAAAATATGAGAGAGGGAATAAAATTACTTTCCCAAAATAAAGAAATATTGAGGATTTAATAATAAAATCAAATAAGATTTTATTTTGGAGTTTTTCGATATTTTATTTGAATTTAGGAAAAATGTGCATTTTTCAAAATTGCATTTCGGCCCCAAATAAATGTTCACCTTGTGCAGCTTGATTTCAGAAGCCGGGGAAAATTTAGTTCGGGATTTTTGGAGTCCGTTTAGTATTTCTTTTATTTGTTTTTCTGCGCGGAATTATTTAAAAAAACGCGAACCAATTTCGGGCCGTACCTGAGCGGGACTCCGCCCGGGGGCAGCCTTTAAATAGCGCCGCCCCGAGCCGCCCCAGCCCATCAGCGCCGCTGCCAGCCCACCCGCGCCCGAAACCCTAACCCTAGCTGCGCGCCGCCGCCGCTGCCGACCGCCGCCCCGCGCCGCCGCCGACCGCCGCCGCCGGAGCCCCGCCGGAGCCTGGCCGGAGTTGCCGGGTAGTTTTTTTTTAGACGCCAGTTTTTTTTCCCGAAAAACCGTTCGGTTTTTCCAATGGTTTTGTTCGTTTTTTTTAGTTTCGGTTTTTTTAAATAGATCGGTTTTTCCAATTTATTTAAATAGCGAGCGTTCGTTCGTTCATTCTAGCGAACATTCGTTGTTTTTCTTTTCTTGGATTAAATCCATGATTTTCTAATCGCGATTCCTGATCCGATTTTCGTTTTAGTATAACTTTTCGCTCGTTTATTGGAATCAGGCGATTCAAGCGTCTGGAGTTTCGTATCGAAACCCTCTATCCGTTTAACCAACTTAAACAAGTTTTTGCCACTGTAAAAATTGCCCTAGATCCAGAATAGTAAATGAAGCCTGTTTTTTGCCGTTTGACTTTCGTTGCTTCGTTTGATTTGATTCTTTTTGCCAACCGGAGTTCTTTAGTTGAACCCTCTGGTTAGATCTCTTATTTGAGTTTTACCTGTGCATTAGTTGAGTACTTATTGTATGCTTGTTTGTTTGTCTGCGATAGAATACCCGGAGTGCGCCGCTTGTTACTTCGAATCAGCAAGGCAAGTAACACTTTGATCATACCTCCTACTACCTAGTTTTATTGCATTAGATCAATCCTCAAACATTGCATGATTAGGATCTAATTAAATTGTGGGATGGGAAGTAGTTGAGGTAGTACCTATTACCTGTTGTATTATCAAACCTTTGGGAGTTACTCTACGTTTGCCTATTATGCCATGCTATGCTAGTAGACGTGGATTGGGTGAGTGATATCCATGACAGATGTGAGTTTGTTAATTAATGGTTTATCTAAGGTGGCAACTTAAATACACATCTGGGTGGATTGAGGTACCTGGGTATTCCAGGATTGCCTGTTTTTCTTTATGGACCGCCACCCAGGCCCAAAGGGATCATGAGATTTTTCATACTAGAAACTTCCGCGTGCAGCCACAAGCTATTATGGGCTCTAGCATAGTTGATTAAATCGTGTGAACTCTTACAGGGTAGACTAGCAGATGTAGGGGAAAGTAGGTGTAACGGTCTATCCATTGTAAGGTGCTAGCACTTCTGAAAGACTATGTCTCGGTCATCCGTTTCTCAAACACCGTGTAGTGCGAGAAACCAAACGGAGGCGATCGAGTCTTGTGGGGAAAAGTGTGCAAACCTCTGCAGAGTGTATAAACTAATCATGGTTAGCCGTGTCCCCGGTTATGGATGTTTTGAGTATCTAGTACTTGGATTATCATGTGAATCTTAACATGTTACTCTAAATTTAATTTTGATTGGTTTTGTTTAATGATTATACTTAATTGGGATTGAGAATGCTGTCAACCATTCTCAATGTTTAACAACTACCATGATAGTTAAATAAAATTGATTCCTTTGCAGTAGGGAAAAATTGGCTTTACGCAAAACTGTAACCATAGAGCTTTCCACTAGCCAAATATGCATATAGTATAGCTGTTTCATTCCATTACTCTCTATGTGTTACCTTGCTAGCATATTCCATGTGCTGACCCGTTTCGGGCTGCAACGTTAATGTTGCAGACTTTTCAGACGACGATTAAGGAGTTTTAGGTCGTGGTTCTATACTCAGTGATGCCGTTGGAGTTGATGGACTCACTTATCTTCCAAGCCTTCCGTTGTTATCATTATTAGATGGCCTTAAGCCATATTTATTGTAATAAGTTCTCTATTGAGACACTCGATGTAATAAGTGTGTGATTGCTACTCTGTTATAAATCCTTCAAGTACTGTGTGGTGTCAGCATTACTGATCCAGGGATGACAACTGAGCACAGAGATCAGACTGTTTGAGGTCTGGTCACTACAGCAGCACTTCCAACATATCTAGCAGAACTGTGGGTTTTCCTTCTGACAGGGCAATTCTCAACTTTATGGTTAACCATTTTGCAGATAAAACAACTCTTGGGCTTGACACAGTTGTAGCAGATCACCTCAGAGTATGCCATAAGGCCCGAAGCAGGGGCAAGATCAGTTTTCTGGATGTCCTATCTCTTCTTTTGCTGATTCTTGCATTGAGATTTCCCACTGATCTGAGAGTCAGAACCACCAGTAGATTGATCTTGGGCAATTACAGGAGCCTGCCCAGATTATGCCCCCATTTGGGGCGGAGGTGGGCTGTACCACTGCCCCACCGGGGCTCCCCCCCATTGTGTTAGGGGAAATTCATCGGAGTTCCTGGTTCCTTCTCATCCTCCAGCCAGATGTTGTCTCTCGGGAAGCAGAAATAACCACCGGACAACTCATTTGAAGCAGATTGCAGGCCTAATTTCAATCTTCAGCAGGTCTGGGGGAGAGGTAAGGTAGGGGATCGACATGCTCCGGCTCCGATGGCGTGCTGGTGGGCAGGAGTCTAGTCAAGCATTCATGTAGGATCGAAAGTATGTCTAGAGGAGGGGTGATTAGACTACTTGACCAATTAAAAATCTATCCTTTTCCCAGTTTTAGTCTTTGGCAAATTTTAGCTATCTTAGCACAAATCAAGCAATCTTAACACAATTCAAGCAAGCATGCAAAGAGTCTATGAGCAGTGGAAAGTAAAGCTTGCCACTTCCAAGAATGTAAAGGGAAGGGTTTGAAGAATTCAAACACAATTGGAGACACGGATCTTTTTGTCATGGTTCCGATAGGTGGTGCTATCGTACATCCACGTTGATGGAGACTTCAACCCACGAAGGGTAATGGTTGCGCGAGTCCACGGAAGGCTCCACCCACGAAGGGTCCACGAAGAAGCAACCTTGTCTATCCCATCATGGCCATCGCCCACGAAGGACTTGCCTCACTAGCGGTAGATCTTCATGAAGTAGGCGATCTCCTTGCCCTTACAAACTCCTTGGTTCAACTCCACAATCTTGTTAGAGGCTCCCAAGTGACACCTAGCCAATCTAGGAGAGACCACTTTCCAAGAAGTAACAAATGGTGTGTTGATGATGAACTCCTTGCTCTTGTGCTTCAAATGATAGTCTCCCCAACACTCAACTCTCTCTCACATGATATGGATTTGGTGGAAAGAAGATTTGAGTGGAAAGCAACTTGGGGAAGGCTAGAGATCATGATTCATATGGTGGAATGGAATATCTTGGCCTCAACACATGAGTAGGTGGTTCTCTCTCAGAAAAAGTGTATTGGAAGTGTAGGTATGTTCTGATGGCTCTCTCCATGAATGAAGAGTGGGTGGAGGAGTATATATAGCCTCCACACAAAAACAAACCGTTACACACAATTTACCAATCTCGGTGAGACCGAATTGAGAAACTCGGTCGGACCGATTTAGCAAACCAAGTGACCGTTAGGATTTTCGGTGGGACTGAGATGCAACTCGGTAGGACCGATATTGTTAGAATTAGGGCATAACGTAATCTCGGTGTGACCGATTACACAAACTCGGTGGGACCGATTTTGGTAATAAGCTAACTAGAGAGTTGGTCAGGTAAACTTGGTGGGACCGAGTTTGCTCATTTCGGTGGGACCGAAATGTTACAGAAGGGAAATAGAGACTTTACATTACAATCTCGGTGGGACCAATCGCTCATCTCGGTAGGACCGAAATGTTACGAAGGGAAACAGAGAGATTACAACCCCATCTCGGTGTGACTGATATCCCTATCGGTGAGACCGATTTGCCTAGGGTTTGTGGCAGTGGCTATGACATCTGAACTCGGTGGCGCCGGATAGAAAGAATCGGTGGGGCCGAGTTTGACTTTTGGTTTAGGTCATATGTGGATTTGGGAAGGTAGTTGAGGGTTTTGGAGCATATCACTAAGCACTATGAAGCAAGAACCTCATCAAGAAACACCTCATCCCTCCTTGATAGTATTGGCTTTTCCTATAGACTCAATGTGATCTTGGATCACTAAAATATAAAATGTAGAGTCTTGAGGTTTGAGCTTGAGCCAATCTTTTTGTCCTTAGTATTTTGAGGGGTGCACTTTCCTCATCCCTGCCATGCCATTCATTGAGCTTTTCCTGAAATATTAATCTTGGAATAATGTTAGCTCAATGAGCTATATGTTGTTAGGAATTACCAAAATCACCCAGGGACAGTTGCACTTTCAGTCTCCCCCTTTTTGGTAATTGATAACAACATATAGATCAAAGCTTTGAAGAATGATAATAAGAGTGAAAAACATTGTCGCTTTGAGAAGTATGTGAAAAGCAAGAGCTCCCCCTAAATTTGTGCATAGTTTATGATTTGCTTTGGACTGCAAATTCACAAAGAGTTAGGCTCATGGGTTACTCTTCCATGTCACATACATCTTGGTGGAGCGCTCAAAATGATAATAATTAAATACATGCACACATCACCAAGCAAAGTGAATGATCATATAGTGATAAAATGATAATGTCATCCAACAAGCATTAATGTAGCATATGATCAAACACACATGATCATCCAAGTATCACATAGACAGAAAGTATCTCAATCAAGCAAATAAAGTTCAACCACCAAAGCAAGAGAGAATAAAAAAGCAACGCTCTCTCTCGAAGCCTATGATCTATACATTTTTCTCCCCCTTTGGCAACAAGTTACCAAAAAGTTCATAGAAAATGCATAGCACTAAATCGTCTCTCAGGCTTGGTCTTCAGGTGGTGGTGTCTGGAGAACTCCAAGAACGAAGGCTTCAGTCGATGTAGATGGAGCTGTTGGAGTAGGTGCTGGAGCTTGTGGCACTGAAGCTGTAGCTGGTGCAGATGAAGTGGCTCTGGTGTCTGTTACTGGCACTGAAGTTGACCTCTGAGCTCTAGGCACTCTGGCAAATGCCTCAGTGGTTGTCTTGACCTTCCTCTCCTGCATATCATCCTGAAGTTTCTCCACAACAGACTGGATCTTAGTTACCTTCACATCCATGTCATAGAACTTTTGCTCCACGATCTTTCCAAGCTCTCCTAGTTTTGAGTAAGGGTGGCCAGCCCTTTCTCAATCTGATCTTGCTTGCTTGCTCTTCAGAAGATACTGAGATGCCTCTTCCATGGCTGGCATCTTTGCAGCTTTCTTAGCCTTTGTCTTCTTCCTCTTTTCTTGAGCGTGCACAGAAGATGGTTCATCCTCATTCATAACCACTTGGTTGTCCTCAAAGTCTGGATAGATAGGCATGTGCTCCTTGTCCAACAAGTATGTGTCAGTGCCCATCTTGGAGTTAATCAACTCCTGGATCTGTGGTGCATACCCACAGCTTCTCTTTTGGTCAGCCGCTGTCCTCTTGATAGTTTCAACTATAAGACTCATGACCTTGAACTTTTGTGGCACATCAAATATATGTAGAAGATTGATGGAGTGGCCTCTGATAATTCTGTGATCACCAGACTTGGGCAGAATAGTGTGCTTGAGGATCCAATTGATAGTAGGCAGTCCTGACAGCAGGTGTTTCAATGATCCAAATTGGTGAGTCTCAAGATCTGCAACAGGAATCTCCTTGTACATGCTAGCCATGGAGTTGTGATCCTTCTTCTTCTTGGCATAGTCATCCAAGTCATCTTCATTCCCCTCAGGAGCATTGATCAATTGAGCCCATTCTGCTACTGTTGACTGGTATCTAGTGCCTTCATACATCTAGACTATCTTGCCATCTGGGTAGAAGTGAGCTGTGGAGTAGAACTACATGATAAGCTCATCATTCCACTTTGTGAACTTCTGAGCCACAAACTCATCAAGTCCACAAGCCTTGAAACTGTCATATACTCCTGGATAGTGTTCTTCATTCTCGTTGATGTACTCCTAGTTGACCCATCTCATGTCACATACTATTGGTTTCTTGTCAAGCAACACTGTCTCATAAAAATCCTGCTGCTCTTTGGTATGGAACCTGTAGTCCACAGCAGTTCTCCTTCTGGTGGCATATGGATCTGACTCTCTCCATAGCCTCAATCCCGAGTCCTTCCTGATCTTCATGTTTTCTTCTACAGGATGAGCATCATTATTATCTAGAATTTTTGGCTTTAACTTCCTCAAAACATGTGTCGCATCATCTTCTTCTTCAGCAACAGTTATAGGCATTGGGGCCTTGTTTTTCTCAGCAGATGGAATGTTCCTGGTACTCCTCTTTCGTGCAGTTTTGGGTTTTGGAGCAGCTGGCTTGGGAGCTTCTTTGGGCTTAGATGAAGCAGCCCCTGATCTTATGGCATCTCCCATAAGTTTCTGTGCCTTAGGTGTTGGTGCATCATCTTCTCCCTCTTCCTCTTCAGAGTCTCTCATCATAGATGGCTTTCCAATTACTCTGGTCTTCTTGACCCTCTCTGTCCTCTTCTTGCCATCTCCAGCTTCCTTGGGTTCAAGAGTGAGCTCCATTTTCTCACGTGTGGCAAATTTCCTAGGTTTAGACATTGTCTATCTTCCTGCTGGCTTCTTGGTCTTCAGACCTGGCTTAGTTGCAGTAGCAGTGCTATATTCCTTTTTAACCACTTTCTTCTTGGAAGTGGCCTCATCCTCAACTGCCACATAGTCTTCATCCTCAGATTCAGAAGTTCTCTTCTTTCTAGCCCTGGTGGCAGCTTTTGGCAAGTTGCTGGGTGTGCTCCTGCTTCCATCATCTGAGCTGCTAGAGGGACTAGTGCCCTCACTCATGTGAACCTGCTCCTCTGACTTGTTCTGACTGTCACTTTCATCAGACATAATGCAATCTCTGACAGCTGACCCTGTGAATAGATTATAGATGAGGTAGAGTGGATGAGCATCACAAAATACAGAGGTTTTTGCAAAAGAATGAATCAAAAATTTAGTTTTAGTTTTCCTCAGAAAGCATTTCGGATCAACCGATTTGTAAACTCGGTGATACCAATGCAGCTGTTGGAACCTAAACTAGTGAACTCGGTCAGACCGAGTCATAGTTTGGTGGCACCGAGACTGCTAGGGTTTCACAAATTCCTGAACTCGGTCACACCGATTTTTAATTCTCGGCCAGACCGAGAATCACATGTGCAATGGCCTGAGCCGAATCGGTGGTACCGAGTTCCACAACCCGGTTGGTCCGAGATGGTTTCGGCGGAAATCTAACCCTAAATTTTCAAATCATCTCTAATCTATAGAGTGTTTTGACTGGATAAGATAGTTTCAATCGTGGCAAGATTCATGGCGAACACAATGTGCTAGGAATCAGATAAGGATAGCACAGTGATCAAGTTCATACCCTAGTTCGGCAATGAACTCGCTACGACGGCAACGGCTGGGATGATTCCCGTTGAAGGTGGCAGAGACCAGCGGCAGGAGGCAACTGGCGACGAGGAGGATGATCCGTAGACCATGGAGGCAAAGCGGGCTAAGCGCGGGCGAAAGAGTTCGGAGAAAATTTCCAAAATTTTGCCCGTGGGTATATATAGCCCGACCTTGTCGGTGTGACCGAGTGGAACAACTTGGTGGCACCGAGATGCATAACTGCAAGCAGTTGCTGCAACTCGGTGTGACCGAAAAGTTCAAATCGATTGCACCGAGATTGAAAACCTAGATCGACTTAGTTATCTCGGTATGACCGAAATGGGTGAATTGGTCAGACCGAAACAGACAAAGAAGTTTTGGAAGTTTAAGTCTATGACGAACCGGGGACTCCGAGTGCTCCTCACACAGAGTGGTTCGAATCTGACTTGATCAAATTTTTTGATGTAGCATGAATAGAGTTTGAGACGGGAAAAGAATATATAGCTAGAGAAGGTTCTTAGGCATTCTTGTCCATCAACTTGGCAAGAGGAAAAAGAAACCAATCAATCAAAACAACAAGTGGATGTCCTTGAATGAGTAAATTATGCAACCAACATGCTCACACAATAAAATGGCAATTGAAATATGTGGCAAAGCATGCACAACCAATTCTAGCATCTATCAAGCAATTGGCGATGACTAGGTCATCTATATATGAGTATATTGACTTAGGAGTCAAATGATAACATTTGATCATAGGTCATACTCATCGTTTAAGCACAAGTGGGGTTACCACTTTTACATAAAAGTGTTGTTGTTTTCACACCATTAGAGTTGCTTTAGCTTAATTCTTAGAGAAAAGCTCCCCCTAGATGTGAGATCCCCCCTAAGAGGGATGAACTAACCTTGGGTTTTTTCGATGATGACTTCATGTAGATGTTGAAGATGTGGATGCTCAATGTTGATGTAGATCATTTCGAGCTATCCTTTGGAGTGAGTTGCACTTTCAATACCTACATGGGTTAGTCCCACAAGGAACAAACAAGGATATCCATAGGCACAGAGTGATGCACACACAAGATGATGTCTATGAAAGCTTTAGGTTACCTTGTCCCTTGTCTTACAAACAAGACGGTTTGTGACTCCTTGAACTAGTGCAAGATGTGGAAGTTGATTGCACTCATTCTTGCCAAAATGATAAGAGTGAAGTATGTTGGCGGAGTCACCCTCAAGAACTCTCTAGTTCTTCTTCTTCGGGATCCACACCATCTTGATGGGAATCCTCGGAGTTGTAGTTGTACTTGATGAAGTGGAACTTGATGTAGTCTTGGGAACCCACTTGACCAAGGCCTTAGGAGCTTCTTCAAATGCATCAATTTGCTCTTGAAGCTTGTCCTTGCCTTTTTGCTTGTGGTCTTGTGGTGAAAGATCATCTTGAGCTTGTGTCCCTTTGAAAGAAGTAGGATCATACTTCTCTTGTTGAGGAACAAACTTCGTCTTAGGGTATTGATCTTCTTCCCACTCAACTCCATTGGCATTGAACTTTCGTTCAAAACCAACACCTTGGTTCTTCCGATGCCTTCCTTGCTTGCGTACAATTTCCTTGAATTGCTTACTCCCGGCAAGGCTCTTGTAAACACCTTTCTCTATAATTCCCTTCAATAAGCTATTTTCTTGCTCAAGTGTAACTTGGCTAAGAGAATCATTAGTGGAATCAAGAGAACTACTAGAAGCAACAACATTGGATTTAGCATGATTATTGTTACTACTAGAGGAAGAATCTTTCTTGTTCTTGTTACTAGACTTGACTTGAGGCATGTAAGTGGATAAGAGTAAACGCTTGGCAATTTAAGAAGATCTTTTCTTGCGAAGATCATCATTGATTTCCTTCAAGAACTCATGCTCTTGCTCAAGGTTGAGCTTAATTTCTCATGAGTCCTTAAAAGTTCTCGATGATCTCCTAAGATAGTTTCATGAGCTAACTTAAGAGTGTTTAGTTCTTTAGTTAGAGACTCAATCTTCTCCTTATCATTGTCGTTCGTTTCATCTTGATTAGCATGATTAATTGACGTTTCATCATAGTATTCATCACTAGAGTTGTCAACGAGTAAATCATCATCACCTAACAAGTCATCTTCATCACTATTGAAATCAACATACTCGGGGTGTGATACCTTTGGACCTTTGGCCATGAAGCATCTTCCAATTCCTTCATTTGGTGAATCAAATATGTCGTAGGAGTTGGTTGACACAAGTGCTAGACCGGCAACACCTTCATCTTGAGTATATTCGGAGTTGGAGTGATAGCTTCTCTTGGAGTGATTGTCGGAGTCGGAGCCGGATACCCATTCACAAACACCAAAGCTCTGATACCACTTGTAGGATCGAAAGTATGTCTAGAGGTGGGGTGATTAGATTACTTGTCCAATTAAAAATTTATCCTTTTCCCAATTTTAGTCTTTCAGATTTTAGCTATCTTAGCACAAGTCAAGCAATCTTAACACAATTAAAGCAAGCATGCAAAGAGTCTATGAGCAGCGGAAAGTAAAGCATGCGACTTGCAAGAATGTAGAAGGAAGGGTTTGGAGAATTCAAACGCAATTGGAGACACGGATGTTTTTGTCGTGGTTCCGATAGGTGGTGCTATCGTACATCCACGTTGATGGAGACTTCAACCCACGAAGGGTAATGGTTGCGCGAGTCCACGGAGGGCTCCACCCACGAAGGGTCCACGAAGAAGCAACCTTGTATATCCCATCATAGTCATCTCCCACGAAGGACTTGCCTCACTAGCGGGATATCTTCACGAAGTAGGCGATCTCCTTGCCCTTACAAACTCCTTGGTTCAACTCCACAATCTTGTCGGAGGCTCCCAAGTGACACCTAGCCAATCTAGGAGACACCACTCTCCAAGAAGTAACAAATGGTGTGTTGATGATGAACTCCTTGCTCTTGTGCTTCAAATGTTAGTCTCCCCAACACTCAACTCTCTCTCACAGGATATGGATTTGGTGGAAAGAAGATTTGAGTAGAAAGCAACTTGGGGAAGGCAAGAGATCAAGATTCATATGGTGGGAATGGAATATCTTGGCCTCAACACATGAGTAGGTGGTTCTCTCTCAGAAAATGTGTATTGGAAGTGTAGGTATGTTCTGATGGCTCTCTCCACGAATGAAGAGTGGGTGGAGGGGTATATATAGCCTCCACACAAAAACTAACCGTTACACACAATTTACCAATCTCGGTGAGACCGAATTGAGAAACTCGGTTGGACCAATTTAGCAAACCTAGTGACCGTTAGGATTTTTGTGGGACTGAGATGCAACTCGGTAGGACCGATATGGTTAGGGTTAGGGCATAATGTAATCTCGGTGTGACCAATTACACAAACTCGGTGGGACCGATTTTGGTAATAAGCTAACCAGAGAGTTGCTCAGGTAAACTCGGTGGGACCGGTTTGCTCATTTCGGTGGAACCGAAATGTTACAAAAGGGAAACAGAGAGTTTACATTGCAATCTCGGTGGGACCGATCGCTCATCTCGGTAGGACCGAAACATTACGAAGGGAAATAGAGATATTACAACCCCATCTCGGTGTGAACGAGATCCCTATCGGTGAGACCGATTTGCCTAGGGTTTGTGGCAGTGGCTATGACATCTGAACTCGGTGGCGCCAGATAGAAAGAATCGGTGGGGCCGAGTTTGACTTTTGGTTTAGGTCATATGTGGATGTGGGAAGGTAGTTGAGGGTTTTGGAGCATATCACTAAGCACTATGAAGCAAGAAACTCATCAAGAAACACCTCATCCCTCCTTGATAGTATTGGCTTTTCCTATAGACTCAATGTGATCTTGGATCACTAAAATATAAAATGTAGAGTCTTCAGGTTTGAGGTTGAGCCAATCTTTTTGTCCTTAGTATTTTGAGGGGTGCACTTTCCTCATCCCTGCCATGCCATTCATTGAGCTTTTCCTGAAATATTAATCTTGGAATAATGTTAGCTCAATGAGATATATGTTGTTAGGAATTACCAAATCCACCCAGGGATAGTTGCACTTTCAATTCCCATCTCGCAGCACGGCGTGGATCTCCTGAATTCACTTCTCCTTTCGCCCATCGAACGAACGCAATCGTTGGCTCACTGGGGTGGGGCATCCTGTTCTTCTCCGAGAAATCTCCTTCGAAGTAGATTCGCAGAGCTAGATTCAGCAGCTCCCAATCCACATGATCCTTGCACATCCGAGCATACCTGCGCGAGTGGGAGAATGGATTCGGTGCCTCCTCGGCTTCCTCCCTTGCAGCTTCCTCCTCTGCTTCCCTCCATTCGCGCGTGCACTGGGTCCAGGAGAGATTGTCGTCGTGGATCCGTGTTGCCCGCTCCCTCTGTCTCCTCCCTCGAGTCTCCCGCAGCACCGCCGGCGCAACGGAGTCGAGCGGCTGGAGCATCTGCGGGAAGGCTTTGTAGACATGTGGGAGATGCATCTTGTACATCTGCCTGTCTTCCAGCCATTCCCCCGTGGATATGGCCAGTGACTCCATGGGGCGCGCGAGCGGACTTTATGAGGGGGGCAGGCGTGCCCGGAGTCAGGAGGCGGGGGGTGGCGGCGAGATCTATTTGCCAATTACTCCCTCCTTTTCGGTAGATGATGAATGGTGGAATACTTTTTGTAGTTTGCAAAAGCACCTAATTAATGCACTTGTTTTCCTCAAAAATTATGCTTATCAATGCATGCATGCATGCATAAAGTACATGCATTGGTCAATCTTCTCTTAATACTTGCATGCAATGATTTAATGCACCCTGGAATCTGAACATGTGATGGAAAACAACCAAATTGAGCCTTATAAAATGGAAAAACTAAAATTTTGAGATAAGCCCTATGATCCGAAAAGGAGGGAGTATGTGAACTAAACAGTCAACATATAAGATAATTTAAATATATATAATATAGTTAGAAGGGAAACATAAGTTCGACCTGGCGTTCCTATTCTTATATAGAAAAATAGAACAGACCTCTGTGTTTTCTTCAAAAAAACACTTAAATTGGGCTGCCAAAAATAAAACCTCGGATGGGAGGTCCATAGGCCGGTCGATACATGACGGCCCTAAGAAAATACAAACAGGCCTATGGACCTCCCATCCGAGGTCGTGGGCTGCGCATGTTAAAAATGAAAGCCTAGACGGGGCAGCCCAAAACCACGTCCAACACTTGCCAAAACTTCGTCCCTCATTTTCTCTGTATTTCGCACACTCGACATTGTGTGGGAATTTTGATTGTGCATCATATGAAGATGTGCTATGCATGAATGTTGATCAGCATGATCTTAACTGGCTGGTAGTTCCATTTTCGACCATGAATAAAACTTCCAACATGATGTTAACCCTGTTTGAAAAGGCCGTGTTAATATAAATGCTCTGCCTCTGAAAGTTGCAGTTTCTTATCTGAAACTGAACTTGCAGTTTCTTAACTGAAACTGAAACTTGCAGTTTCTTCTCTGAGAATCACATTGTCTGCTCTTTTATACTCCTATGAAACTACATTTTTTCAAGTGCTAAAAATAGATCTCTAGAATTCATAAAATACTTTATATGCTCAATACTTCAAATACGAAATTCAAAAGACATTCGTATCTGAAAGTACTCTCAAAATACACAACACAAAACACAATTCACAACCTGCAAATACTGACAACGCTAAGCTCCTCCTGACAATTCACAACATGTCCGACTATTGGGCTGGGGGCGCAGCCCCCTCCTATTCCTCGGCGGCAGACAGCCGCCCCATGAGACGATGTGAATGGCGAGGGAGACGATGGCGGGGAAGCGTCGTCGGGCCAACTGCTTTTCTCCTCTTGCAGTTGGGTTTGGTCGACGAAGACTCCACCGGCTTGCTCTGGCAGAACAGCCTCACAAACGGCACCCTGTAGATGCTCGATCTTTCAATCTCTGGTGGATGCTCCATCTGGGATCAATAATCCCACCACCGCTCCATCACGATCGGATTCGGTGAATCTGTTTGCTCCATGGCCCAGAGGAGCAGCTCTACATACTCCGGTGCGACTCCCTTCGGGAGTATCGCCGCCTTTTCGCTCTGTTGCAGATATTTGGCCATGGATGTCGCCGCCGCCGCTAGTTGGTCCTTGTTGTCAAACCAAGACTGTATCTCCAACATCCTAGCTAGCTTCATAGGGTCGCCGTCTGTGATCCTCACGTATCGGTTGTACTCCTCCATCGATCTACTTCTCCACAACACCTTCACTCACCGGTGGTGTTTTTTGAATGGAAGAGGAGAGGAGCAGCGCTGGTTTTGAATTAGAACGGGAGAGGAGCGACGATGGTTTTGAAATGGAAGAGGAGAGGAGCGGCGCTGCATTTAGATTGGAACAGGAGAGAGGAGCGGCGGTGGTTTAAGAGGAGAAGAGCGGAAGAGCAGCGCTGGTCTTGGAAGTACTTTTTTGTTGTTTCACGTATTTTGGGTCAAAGTTTGACCATGTACTGTATTTGACAAGAAAAATGTGAATGCATATCACCAAAAATTGTATCGTTTAGTTTGTAGCTGAATGTACTTTCAAATTATACTCCCTCCATTTTTGTATACAAGGCCACAAACTCATATTACAGGTACCAAGGTAAAAATTAATGCTATCTTTAAGTCAATGTTGCAAGCTAGCTTGTCACCTTGATTGTCGTGTTAATTAATATGTTTTTTCTCTCCCAAGCACAACAAGCCAACCCTCTTACTCCTCATTGGTTGATTAATGCTGGGAATGCAAGCTAACCTTCTCACTCCCGCATGCACACAAGGGATATTAATGTCCTCGGGTGCTAGTACGAGGCAAACGCCATCAATTTTGCCTCGATTAATGTTAGTGGCCTTGTATAGTTGCAAATTGTAATTTTGATAGTGGCCTTGTATGCAACGTATAACATATATTTTATGTGCGAAAATCATGGTGAATTATGACCCAGAATAAAAGGGAGACTAGTTAATGTGGGGTCGCTTTCTTAATTGAAGGGTAAATTGATTTTGATTTTGATCCAGTCAGAGTGCGTCGGCCCTCTCGTCCAATCCTAAATCTCTACCGCACGCTCCTCTCCCTCTTCTCCATTGCAAAACCACCTCCTCTCCTCTCCATCATCTCCATTCCAAAACCACCGTCTCGCCTCTCCCTCTTCTCTATTGCAAGACCACCGTATCTCCTCCGTTTTCTAGACGCTTTGCTCCATGGCGCGGGCGCAATCCATGGATACAAAATTAGTATAATGTATATTATTTAAAAGTCGAGGGTGGTGCTTTTCCTGCACGGTAGGCGGCGGGGCAGTTCCGCCTAGTCGGTTCGACAGAGACGCGAGAAGACGAGGGAGTAGGCTGCTGCAAACGTAGGGCTGTGTGATTTGACAGCGAGTTACTGATGGACAGGTGGGGCCCCGTGATTTGACTTGCCATTATCATTTTAACTGCGGCGCTACGACCGGCCTGAGCCTCCCAGATTCCTGACCACCTCCATATAGGTGCCTCTTCCAATGCTCCACCATGTAGTAGAGGCTGGCTGTTGCATGAGAGCCCACTTCTCCACTTTTTTCTTGCCTCTCTTTCCTCCACATATGCAAAAATGCCATGTAAAGTGCACTATTGTACTTACTTTTACTTACTCCTACAGGTGCTTAAGCTTGCCACATAGGCATAAAGTCTGATGTGGCAAGTTCATCAAGAATAGAGAGACTAGTTTGGTGACCCAAGGAAGAAACGGTGCTAAGCGCCTGTACGTAGGTGAAAAGATAATTTTGAGTCTATAGCTAATTAAATGAAGCAAACTTAGCAACACCATTTCATTGGAAGAGGTCACTCCTTGGGAAATGCAATAAATACACGTGCTTCGCACCGTTTCTTCCTTGAGTACGAAGAAAGAGATAGAGAGGAGTAAAAAAATACACTTATAGCCAACCTTGTTGTAGTATGAGTGACTAAGTGATGACTATGTATGATATGCCAACATCAGATAGCCTAACGCACTATGTTAAATCTCCAAGGGTGCGACCGCGCGAGCGACACAACGGTCGTGGTAGGCATGACCATGATACGGGCTGCTGGCAGCCCTTGGATCTGAGATCAAACGGTCACATGCTAAGTTGCTGAAAATTTGCAGAATAACCCTCCAGGATAGGATATTCACCCATAGGTCTAGAATCACGGCATGCAACCGTTCAATCTTAGATCCAAGGGCTCTCGGAAGCCCATATCATGGGAGAATGGAAAGCCACTACCCTGCCGTTCGCACGCTGGAAGTTCGCCCCAACTCGTCCCCGCACGTCCTTCAATACTACGACGGTTCGCTCCTAGTCATCCCGTCCATTCACATTACGGCAGTTCCACTAATCCTAACCCTCCTCCCAAATCCATGGCGTCCCAAATCTCCACAATCGGCGGTGAGTACAAGGTTAGAACCATCACCAGTGATGAGTTCAACGTCATCTACACCCGTTCTTCCGAGACGGTGAAAGGATGCCTTTCTCGCATCAGACGCATGTTCAAAAACTCGGATGATGAGTGGGGCGCTGGGCTAGATGTTGAGTACACCATAGTCCTGGGACGAGAGAAGGATCTAAAGGACAAAGAGAGGAAGAAGCCCGTCGTGATCCAGGTTTGCGTACATAACGTTTGCTTGGTCTACCACATATGCCATGCCGATGTTGAGTGCCAGGATTTTAAGAACTTCCTCAAGGACAAAACAGTGAAATTCATTACTGTAGACTTTGGTAACGACAAAGAAGTCCTGTGTCGGATAGTCCTCGTTGTAGGCAACACCTTCGACCTCCAGAAGAATCGTCTGGTGTCCTCTCGTCAGCCTTCAATGCTGACCCTGGCAGGAGCCATGGTTCATCCTTCGTACGGTAAACTAGAGAAACCTCATTACACGTTTCATTGTCATGCATGGCAGCGGAATGTACTAGATATAGACCACATCCACTACGCTGCAATGGATGGCTACCTTTGCTTCAATATCTACAAGAGTTGGATGAAGAGCAACAGCCAAGTGTGCGATTCAAGCAAAGAAGTATCGGCCAAGAGGAAGAGGGACAAGGACGAAGTCAAGGACGTGGACGAGGACTCCAAGTAAGGTGGCGGTGTCGTTGCTCATGGTGGCTCTAATGCAGTGTCTACCGGAATAGTTGCATAGTTTAATTTCAGGTGTGCTTAATTTAATTTGAGGGGTGTGTTGTGCTGAGCCCCCAGCAGAACTATATTATGTTTCTTCTTGTTACTTTAACTCTTCAGTACGTACATACTAGTATTTCTTACATTTCATCTTTTAGTTGGTATAGTAGTACCACTCGTTTCTTCACATTATATACATACAATATATATGGCCAACATCATATAGCCAGCAGTTTAGTTGTCAAAGAATTTCAGGGTGATTATTTTTGTCAAAGAATTCCAGGATGCTTAGAGGGTGCTTGGATCCAAGGGACTTATTTTAGTCTGACTAAAAAGCCTCTTTAAGAGGCTAAAGTTCCAAGCACCCCTGACTAAAGAGGGGCTAAAACTAGTCCTTAGACTAAAATTTTTTAGTCAGGGGTACCCCTACTAAAATGTGGATTAGTCCTCTCTCTACTCATTTAACTCCTCTCCTTTAACACAGGCGAGTTCTGGATTGGAGGGTTTGGAGGATAATAAATGCTTGTTAACTTGATTTTAGCCTTTTTAGTATTTGGATCCAAGCATGGGTGAGGCTAGCATGTTTTAGTCCGACTACTTTTAGTCATGGGACTAAAACGTATCCAAGCACCCTCTTAGTTTTATTTGAGGGGTGGGTTGTGCTGGACACCATTATTGTGACTAGCCTTTTTAATAGTACTATATGCATAATTTGGCAACGAGCGCTCTCTATATGTACCACCTTTTTTTTAACTTCAAGTTTTGCTCCATGGCGCAATCCATCGATACAACTGTTGTACAAAAGTATACATTTTTTAAAGGGCTAGAGGGCGGGGCAGTCTAGCTTGGTCGGTTTCACGAGAGGCGAGGGCCTTTGTGATTTGATGGCTCATTACTGCTAGAAGGCGGGGCCTTGTGATTTGACTGCTCGTATAAATGCGCCGACGACCTGATCGAGGAGGAGCAAAGAACTGTGCTGTATACTCAAGTTTTCCACCGGAGTAGTCCTGCGACAGAGGAGCATGAAACACGGCAGCCCAGTGCCATATGGCGATAAAAAATGATCTAATTTTCTATTCATCTCAGTGTTAGCATTGTTCTATTCATTCCGTCAAAAAAATTGTTCTATTCATACCTCACAGAGAACGTGACACGTGCGGTGAAACACCCGAAGCAAAAGATAAACATAGGAGCAAAAGAAGAAGGAACATTATCACCCCAAATGATCTAATTCGCCGCCGAGTCGTAACTGCTTCTTCATCGCCTCCATGACCTCCATCTCCTTGCGCGTCTCCTCCGCCATATTCATCATTGTGTCCATGACGCAGCATTTCTCGACGCGAGCCTTCATCATCTGTTCCATGGCCATATTACGTACCTTGACAGCCGCCGGGTGCTCGATGCGGAGCTTCGCCAACTCTTCCTTCTGTTCCATTGCAAGGGCTTGCAGCATCTTCATCGAGGAACTACTATTCTCATGCAGCTTCTTCCAGCCGGCGTTCTTCTCCTTCAACAGGTCGATCTCGTGGCAGAGCTTCGCATTGTCCTCCCGAAGTTGCAGGATTTCGCCGGTCGGCTTCTTCTCCGAGGCAATGCTCTTCTTCAGCAGCATCACCAAGCCGGTGATCAACTCCCCCTGCTGATTGAGCTCAGCGGGCATGTCGTCGAGGCTCCCCTTCAGCAACTCCATCAAGCCTTGGATGAACTCGTTCTGCTTATTGAGCTGATCGGGCATGCCATCAAGGGATAACGACTCCAGCTCCGCCGGCTCGGCATGTTCGCCTCCACGGCTAGGGTGCTCCTGGGAGCCATCGCCTGCCCGTGAGAGATCTTTCAAGGTCTCTGTGTGGCGGCGAGCCCTCTCTTTTTTTTCCGCAGCCTTGGTTGCCGCTCCCTTGTTACGAGTAGTTCTCGACCTAGAGCTCTGCTCACCGGCCATGGCAACGACGGACGAAGAAGAAGCACTTATGAGGAGGAAAGGTAGAGTGATTTTCAGTTAGGTAGTTCCCCATTTTATAACCTAAGTACTAGCACTAGTACTAATACCTGCATAGCGGGAACACGTTCAGGTTTGGTACGTACTACTAGTAGGTGTGAGCAGGCTTTTGAATGTGACGGGAACGAGCTAAAGATTAATTGATGGTTTTGGTTTCGAGGCCCGAAACGGCTCCCGATGAGTTTAGCGGAACATAAATTTCAAGTACTACACTGATCAAATGCGTAAATATTATGTTACTGTCAAAAATTGGCACAGAATACGAAGGAGACCAATGGAAGTACTACTAGCAACCCACGATTTAACTACTCGCATGCGCGTAGTGGAGTAATAATGTCTTTCTTCCGCCCTCACGTCCACTCAATTAGCATGCGTTGTATTAATTGACCATCAATGAAGTGAACGACTTTACACGCGTCAAATTATCACATGGGCTGGATCTTGGTACAAAATTGTGTCCGCCCGTGTACCCGCGTGTGCGTGCGAGGAATGAGTGCGTGCATGGCGTGCATGCACATCTTCGCTTCATGCATGTACCACCAGTATGGCTCAGGGAGGACGAGTACATTCTTCTGGAACCAGCAGCACGTCACTGTGATCAATCCACGCAAGGAGGTCGCGAGAACGCCTATACATGTGCCACGTGGCTTCATGAACTGTAAGAGAGACACTGTGTAGCGTTCCATTGGTATTCTAATTTACGTGTTTTGCACATACTCGAAATACTAGTAAGGTACACGTGCATTGCACGCATCAGATTTTGCAACCAAATTATGAATAAATACCACACTATAGCATGTAAGCTCTGAGTCATATATGCTTGATGTAGCCCTTCGTTTAATTCTTATAGTTCATCTCATTCAAAATCAATTAGTTTTTATAAAAAAGCTAAGAACGCGGGAATAGGAAAAACATGGGATTATAGTGGAATGTCGTCTTGAATCCTACAGGATTGTACGAGTGTTTGATTGTGCATAGAAAAAACGCAGAATTCTTTCAAAGAGGTTTGAGTGGAAGGGATGTTTCCTATGAAATCTAGTGCAAATGAATCATATGGAAAAATTCCTATGGTTTACAATCCTACGAATCATACAACCAAGATAGGAAAAATTCCTAATGATTAGAATCCTCCAAAATTCCTTTGAGAATCCTTTGAATCAAAGAAGCCCTTAATCTATTTTATGATTCATGGAATTGTGCGTTGTAAATCATAAAGTAAAAACAAATAATGGCAATTCAACTAGAGAAAAGTTTGGGCAGTTATGATATGGAAGATTCTAGAACAAAAGAGAACCACTTTTGTTTTGAGGTTTGTGCATTATGCTTAAGTTCAACCATGGAGTCTGCTAGATTGTACATGTGGCAAAATCCAGTGGGGGCTAGAAGATGGTGCGAGGGGCCGAGTGGAGGGAGACTATGAAGGAATGCACAAGTGCGAGCTCGATATTTAGAGAGAGGGGGCGAACACGTGCGCTGATGCGCGCAGTGGCGGAGCCATGAAAAATAAATGAGCTAGGGGGGCAAGCATTGCTAATCCTTGACGAGGAGGGTCAATTCATGAACTTAAACCATTTTAGCAGCAATTTTCTAATGATCACATTCATATTAGCCTTGATATATAGTGATGTTAGGGGGGAGGGGGCAGGTCCCTTACTGCCCCCTGTCTTTGCCATTGTGCACGCGTCTGAGAGATGAAGCGGAAGGCATGGATGATGAGAGGGGGACGTTGGATACATAATTAATGTGGGTGTATTAGCTATATATGTTAATCCTATATAGAGAGGTATAGATTGATCAATGTGGACGTGGGAAAGAGGGTGAGACCTCACTGGATATATCGATTGATCGGTTTGTGTGGGAAACTATGAAAGACCTAGCAATATACACACATACATAGAGGAACATCAATCGTTGCGCATGCACGCGTGAGAGATAAAGAACGCCCGATATGATGGAGAGGGGGATGTGTGTTGGTGTGTGCCTTCATGGGAGACCGACCTGAAGAAAAAGATTGCATGCGTGCGATCTATAATGCCGACTGGTAGTGTGTGTGCATGCATGCACGAGAGAAAGTTAGTGGTACAATTATAAAGAGAAGACTACTGTGTGGGTGTAAAAGAATAGCTGAATAGGTGAGGTCACAATCAATGTAAAGTTGAATTCAAATATTTGAATAAGAGATCCTGATGTTTGAAACCCATGCATGCATGAATATAATGGAGATCTGCGTGGTGTGGTTTGGAAACGAGCATGTTGTAATGTATACACATTGAACAAGGTCAAACTGATTTGAAGTTGAGATACCGATGGCAGACATCATTTGGCCACGTCGCATCCGTGCATGGACACACTATTCTAATTGGAGATGATGGGCGGCTTTTGCATCACATATCTATATCTATACCCCAATATATATATTATATTTTATATATTTTTTATATTGTGTGCGGGTAACTTTAACTTTGAAAGATGGTCGTTGGATGAGGCGAATCGGATGGTCCAAAGATGGCAAATTGGAGCACTACTGGCCTTTGGATATCACCTAGATTCCACCAGATTTCGCCACATGTATAATCTAGAAGACTCCATGGTTGAACTTAAGCATAATGCACAAACATCAAAACACAAGCACTTCTTATTTGTTCTAGAATATTCCATATCATAATTTCCCAAATGTTTTTCTACATGATTTGCCATTATTTGTTTTTACTTTATGTCTTACGACGCACAATTCCATGAATCTTAAAATAGATTAGCTTTCTTATAAAAACTAGATGATTTTGAATGAAATGAACTATAAGAATTAAATGAACATCTACATCATGCATATATGACTCAAAGCTTTCATGCTATAATGTGGTATTTATTCATAATTTGGCTGCCAAATCTGATGCGTGCAATGCACGTGTACCTTACTCTAGTCTAAATGGTGTTTGTGTGTGTGTTGTGCGTGTTGAGGTGCAAACACTAGTAGAAAAAGGGTCAAACGTGAAGCACATTAGTGCCGGTTTGAATTTGCGCCGGCACTAATGTGTGCATTAGTGCCGGTTCGAACGGCTATGCATTAATGCCGGTTCGTGTTGAACCTTTAGTACCGGTTCGTGCCACGAACCGGTACTAAAGGGTTGATGGCAGGCTGGCGTCAGGCCGGGGCCCCACGATCACCTTTAGTACCGGTTCGTGTCACAAATCGGTACTAAAGGGCTAACCTTTAGTACCAGTTTGTGCCACGAACCGGTACTAAAGGGGTCTGACCTATAGTACTGGTTTGTGACACAAACCAGCACTATAGTGCGATTTTCAAACTCTACCCCCCCCCCCCGTGTGTCCCATTTCAGTTCTGAAAAAATCAATAGAAATTGATAAAAACTTCAAAAAATAAAATCCTTCGAGAGGTAGTTATATTACTACATCTACTAGTTAGGAAAATTTGAAAACTTAAATTTGGACATGTTTTGCAAAAAGTGTAGGGAAAATGTAAAACGGCTATAACTTTTGCATACGATGTCGGAAAAAACATATAATATATCAAAAAATTCAGCACGAAAATACGCATCCGATGGAGACTGCCTACAGCCTGTTTGCAATTTTTTAGAATCCTCAAATTCCAAAACGAAAAAAAGATATGGTCAAATTTCAGTTTTTTTAAAAAAAATTGGTTAAATCTGGTCAAACTACTTATTCAAGAAGTATTAATGTTACTACATAATTATTCAAGAATGATAGTATTACTAAATAATTATTTCAATTTTTTAAATTTTGGTCAAATCTAGTCAAACTTTGGTCAAACTATGGTCAAACTTATTCAAGAAATATTAGTGTTACTAAATAATTACTGTTTTTTAGAATAATAGTTTCAAACTCAAACGGTGAAATGTGTGACCTAATGCTCAAGCTAAACTGCTGAGGGTTAATAGGATTGACAGCTTACATTTGTCAGGAAAACAACAAGTGCGGACTTGGAATGTAGGGGGAATAGAACTCCGAAGTTAAGCATGCTCAGGCTGGGGGAGTGAGAGGATGGGTGACCGGCCGGGAAGTCAGGTGATTTGGAATGAGTGATCGACACTTGAGCAGTTAAGAGAGGTGATTAGAGACTAAATCATCAAATAATTCAGAAAAATTAAAAATGGAAAAAAAAATCAAAAAAAATTTCCAAAATTTTCGAAAAAGAATTCAAAAAAAAAACCTTTAGTACCGGTTGGTAACACCTCAGAGGAGGATTCAGAGACAGATGAGGATTACCGATAGCTCCTCAGAGGAGGATTCAGAGACAGATGACCAGTCATATTTCCCCCACGAGGTGCATGCCCTAACTTGGCAGGGTTATGTTGCTCATATCATGTGTATGGTATCTTGCATTGCTATGTCATTTGCTTAGTTTAGACATGCTTTGTGTGAATGCCACCTGTTTAGTGTCTAATTACCATATTTCCACTTGTTTTGTGTGAATTATGCAATGCCATCTTGTTGCAAGACATTATATATGTGAATTATGCAATGTTATCTTGTTGCAAGGCATTATGTATGTGAATTATGCAATGCCATGTTGTTTAGGCAAGCGTCATATATGTGAATTATATCATGCTTTCCTTTTTTTGTATTTCTCATTGCTTTTGTCGACAATGTTTGTATATTCAACTGCTCTTCCTGTGCATCAGCCATTTGAATTGGTGATGGAGAAATCTGGAGTGAAAACAAGGTCTTCAGAGCAGACAATGCTACCTGCTGAAGCAGATATCCTGCTGGTTACAGATAGCTCTTCAGAGGAGGATTCAGAGGCAGATGACCAATCCTGTTATCCCCCTGAGGTGTATGCTCAAACTTGGCAGGGTTATATTACTCATATAATGCATAGTTTTTACATCATATACACAATATTGAATGCCATCTCTTACAGATAACTCTTCAGAGGAGGATTCAGAGGCAGATGACCAATCCTGTTGTATTGCAATGCTTAGTTTTTACATCATATACACAATATTGAATGCCATCTCTTTAGTTGACACATCATATATGCGATTGCCCTCTGCTCACTTCCTTAGTATATAAATCATATATTTGAATTATGTCATGCCATGATGTTTACATAGACAGCATGTATCTGAATTATGGCATGCCAACCCATTTTCTAAAGACATAATATAGTTATATCATCTCATCCTGTTTACATAGTCATCATATTTAAATTATGTCATTCTATCCGTGAATTATATCATGCCATCATGTTTCCATCGACGGCATGTTTGTGATTTTTGGCATGCCAACCACTTTAATAGACACATCGTGTAGTTATATCACGTCATCCTATTTACATATTCATCATATTTTGAAGTATGTCATTCTATCCTGTTTAGTTAGCCATCATACATGTGAAATTGTGTCATGCTATCATGTTTAATTAGCCATCATATATGTGAAATTATGTCCTGCTATTCTATTTGCTTAGACAACATAAATGTGAATTATTTCATGCCCTATTTTCTTCCCTACTATCCATTGCACCTGTCTATCTTACAATGTCTGTACATTCAATTACTTTTCTTGCTTATCAGCCATTTCAATTGGAGGGAGTGATGGCAGTATCTGTGGGAGTAAAAACATGGTCTTTAGAAAAGATTGTGCTACCTGTCGATGTAGACAGAACCACGGTTGTACTTGCCGAAGAACCAGCCCCACCACACATAACCCACACTCATGGAGATTGTACCCCTACCCAGTTGGAAAAAGAACCAGCTACACCCCTTCTAACCCCAACCCCAGCAGATAGACAACTAGTTCCAGTTGACACAGCACCGTCTCCACCACAGACCACCCAAACACGAGCAGTTAGTAAGGCAACTGCAGTGCCCAAATCACGAGGACCACCACTCCGAACCCGAAGTCAACGCTTAAAGCAGAAGAAGAATTGTTCTCAGGTCAGGTTCCGTAGCTATGGTTCATACTACTTTGCTCTTGCATCATTGTATTTACTGATACCAACTAATTTCAAATTTGAAGGATGCAATTGAAACTCCAATGGCGCAACAGGTATGTTTTAAACCTGTTTCTTCATCTTGTTTGGCTGTTTGCTGTTGTAACTTGCTCTGTGTTGATTTCACTTTCAATTGAATAACATTTATGTTCTCATGCCATGCACATTACAAGTGTTGTTATTGCTGTGTAGTTTCCCACACTTATATTCTGTCTATGCTGCTTTGTCTTAAATAGATATGATTCGAACTATATCTATCTTGATTTCGCAACATAAACTAGAATGATATAGACCATACAGTGACCATACTACATAGATATATGTTTGTTTCATGCTGTTATCCTGTCCACCTTACTACTGAACTGGTTTACCAAAATGAGTTCCATATACTACATTGTAAACCTGAGATGTGTTTGTTTGTTTCTCTTTTAGAACGTGGATAAAATATTGGAGAAGAGTACCCTATTATGCAATGGTAAAGGAAGTAATGCAGATAAGGTTCAAGATAGTGAGACATCCTTGTTGGTCTCCAAGAAAGATGATAAAAACTATATTGAAGACACTGAGACAACCGCAAAGTCCTGTCTTGATGTAGTGTTCGAGTTACTGGCTACCACTGCTGGCACCAGCTCTTTGAACTCATTGCTTGAATTAGTTAGGCTTCTTGACTCTCAACTTCAAGTTGAAAGGCATCGATCAGATGTTATGTGACAGGAAGCCGAAGGACTGAGGAAGTCCCTGCAGAATTTAGATGCATACTTTCTGGTGCAGTAGCAAGCGCTGGAGGACTTAAGCGCCAAACAAGAGAAAGTTAATAAGCTTGCTAAGCATCTTGCCAGCATTATGGGTACCCAGGATATTGTTTCTTGAGCTCTTCTGAAGTGGTTTCAGTTATGGACTTGTTTTGCTACGGCGTTTATATGCCGTTGTGTTCCCTATATTTACACTGGTGGCGAACTTTGATGCCCAGTGGATGTAATGTGTGTAATAGATGTTATAGCCTAGTGTAAGTTGCTTGCTTATTTATTTCCTTGTTGTCTTGTTTATTTGTTTGCTTGTGGTCAGTGTAGTTCTTTTTCTGCGGTTTACTAGTGGTTGCAATAACCTATTTTTTAAAACTAGGCCACAATAACCATGGGCTAATATTTACTGTAGTGACACTGGGCCTCCTACGGACCATAGAAACAGTGGGCCTTCTACGGGCCGTATAAACAGTGGGCCTTCTACGGGCCGTAGAAACAGTGGGCCTTCTATGGGCCGTAGAAACAATGGGCCTTCTATGGGCCGTATCATCTATGGGCCGTATCATCAATGGGCCTTCTACGGGCCGTATCATCAATGGGCCTTATACGGGCCGCATGATCGATTGGCCAAATAGACCGCATTCTAGCCGTAAATGGGCTAGAGTTGGAATCGTCCATTCATGAGCCGACCATAACGAGCCATCGTTAATAGGCCGTATTTAATGACGCTATGAAAATGGCCCAATGTATTAACGGACCACAAACGGGCCGACTGTAACCATAGGCTGAATTTGGCCCACAAGCAGAAAATGACAGTAACGGGCCGTAAGTAAACGAATGTTGGAAATGAGCCCAAGAATAAATGGGCTTTGAGAAGGCCGAAATATAACATGGGCTAGAGACGGCCCAACGGAATAATGGGCCGTTAATGGGTATAAAGTGAAACACTGTTCATTACGGGCCAGTTTCACCACGGGCCGTTAATGGGTGTAATGTGATACACTGTTCACTACGGGCCAGTTTCACCATGGGCTGTTAATAGGCCAAGAGTTACATAGGGCCTCATATGGGCTGAAAGACGTCATGGGCCATACATGGGCCAGAAGTGAAAACGGGCTGGAATAATATTGGATGGCCCAGATGACGCTACTGGGCCTAATTCGGATAGGGCGTAGCAGGCCTTGGGTTAGCGGGCTGTAAATGGGCTATATGCGAACAGGCCGTTAACAGGCTTTCCATGGGCCAGCCCGCCACCTTTTGACCAAGTCAAACGGGTCGGCCTTTTCACAGGAATGGGCCTCTGTTGGGCCGTGCCACATGTCAACGTATCATAGGCGCCTTCTGTCCAATGAGTGGATGCCATCTGTCCCGATGATGAGCCGACACGTGTTTCCTCCAGCCAATGATGATTTTACACGTGGAAAATCCCCATTGATCGGGGCTATTAACGGGTTATCAGATCCAAAACCTGACCCGATAGCTTAATGTCGTTCTGTTACGGTGGATGCCACGTGTTGGTCACCCTTGACGAAAGCACTTCTGTGATGCGCGATTTATCGTCATGGAAGTGGACACTTCCGTGATGATAATTTTGGTAATGTAATGGAACACTTCTACGACATCACAGGTATGATTATCTTGATTCTGTCATAAATTTGTCATGGATGTACATGCATGACAAAAAACGCGACCTACTGTGACAAACACGTATCATCACGGAAGTGTATTTTTTTGTAGTGATATAGGAGGAAGAAGTATGTCGGTGGAGCTGCGAGGGGCCCAGGGCGGGGGCGCGCCTACCCCATGGGCGCGCCTCCCTGCCTCATGGCCTCCTCGATTCTTTCTTGATGTCCACTCCGAGTCTCCTAGATCATGTTTGTTCCAAAAATAACTCTCCCGAAGGTTTCATTCCGTTTGGATTCTGTTTGATATTCCTTTTCTGTGAAACACTGAAATAGGCAAAAAAAATAGCAATTTGCACCGGGCCTTTGGTTAGTAGGTTAGTCCTAAAAATAATATAAAAGGTAAATTAAAGCCCATTAAACATCCAAAACAGATAATATAATGGCATGGAAAAATCAAAAAATTTAGATACGTTGGAGACGTATCAAGCATCCCCAAGCTTAATTCCTGCTCATCCTCGAGTAGGTAAATGATAAAAACAGAATTTTTGATGTGGAATGCTACCTAGCATAATTGTCAATGTAATTTTCGTTATTGTGGCATGAAGGTTCAGATCCGAAAGATTAAATACAAAAGTTTAATATTTACATAAAAATAATAATACTTCAAGCATACTAACAAATCAATCATGTCTTATGTCATGACCGGTTTTCCAATAAAATGTTTATTGAGAAGCTGATCTTTTGAGTCCAGTATGAGGAAAAATCCTCCTTACCGGTAGATAAAATTCTTGATACAGTAAGCCAGTAGCATATAATATATTAAAGGGTCGAGCTAAGGCTGCTCAACAAATTATTACAAGCATGCCAATAATTATACATAATGGCGGATATGACACAATGGTGTGGTGGCATACTACTGACTCAAGATAAAAGTGGTGGTGGAATATCTCAGTGGAGTGGATAACACGACTCCTAAACTGGCAGTTCATCGAGCGTCGAGGTGAGGCTCGATGAATTTATTCGGGTAGCGGAAGCGGATATAATACAGTAACCAAATCCAGGATCACTCGAGACTGGCTGGGACTCCCCTAGGCGTCGGACTCGCTATCGAACTCTTCATCCATGAGATCGCCTTCGTCAACATATGGCCAAATCAACAAGCCAGGTGAGTACTTTGAAAGTACTTGCAAGACAGTTCGGACATAAGATATAACAAATGCATGCATGAATGCGTCATGAGTAATTAGTAATGCACATTCGATTTAGTAAATAATGGCACAGCATGCTAAATAAAAAGGGAGTCGGGTGGTAGTCTTCCCAAAATCCCAACAAAAAAACAACTGAAAACTGATCGGGTGTCTGGAGCAGCGCCTCGAAGGGTGAACAAATAAATAATCATGCCGCTGTCGGGCGTCCAAGCGACACCACGTAAAGGGCTTATATTGAAAAGTAAATGACATGCGTGCCACAGTCGGACGTCGGAACGACATCGCAGAAAGGGCTTATATCGCAAGTAAATAACAAGTGTGCCACAGTCGGTCATCTGAGCGACATCACAGAAAGGGCTTATATCAAAAGTAAATAATAAGCATGACATAGTCGGACGTCTGAGAGACATCACAGAAAGGGCTTATATCGAAAGTAAATAACAAGCATGCCACAATCGGACGTCTGAGCGACATCACAGAAAGGGCTTATATTGAGAGTAAATAAAAAGCGTGCCACAGTCAGACGTCTGAGCGACATCACAGAAAGGGCTTAAATTTCCTTATTCATATCTGATAAATTCACAAAGATATAATACTCATAAGAAATATTCAACACACAATAATAAACGGGTTAGTCCATCCACAAGAATAAACATTTAAACGGACTTAACACTCATGCGGTTCACCGGAGTTTTTTTTGTCACTGAGACAGACACTTGAAAAGATAAGTTGAACACATTACTTGGACATGGATAAGATGATTCAAAGGATTTTTGACTCTGCAGAGTTTGTACTAAATTACCCACAGCCAACGGATTTCCGTAGTCACGAAGGACTAGTTCCGTTTACGGTATTTCGGCAGAAACACATCTAACCAGTACACACCCATCCCACCTTACGATGCCAGGAATCACCCTTGACAGCGTTCAAGAAAAACTTTGAGACGGGGAGATCACAATCTCGAATAGCATGGGATCAAATTTATATACGCGCGCTCTAAGGGGTGCCCCCCTCTCGGTCCCAACCGGAAACACCCATGCCCCCTGACCGGATGACTGGCTTTAATCCAGGGCCGTGGAACCCTCATCACGGCCTCTCGATTTGGTGTGTACCAGGAAAGCGGTTTGCAACTTACTAAGCCATATCCCTTGCGGAAAACATGTGGTAGTACAGGAAGGGAAAACGGATGGAAACTGGACTGATTCATGTTGACACTGGAGTCAAATAGTTTGGCATAAGACTGGCATGCTACAACACTGCCATCTTACCCATTCTCATGCCATCACATGGCCATGCAAACTCATATCCAACAACTTATGGATTTTCGAAACTCACGTGCCTCAACTTTGCATGTAATATGACATTCATCGAGATGCTCATAAACATGCCATGAAACTACTTAATGCAAACATGCCAAAGACACTCATCATATCAAAAGTTCAAACATGCTTGCCTGGTTCAGAGTAGTCGGAGCCTAACTTGGTGAAGTTCGCGGTTCCATCACCTCCTTCGGTATCTACGGTATAAAGAAACATATGTGCTAACGTAAATACTATGAGGTGCACAAAAGAAATTCCAAATATTTTTCAAATAAAAATGATAAAAAACTAGACAAAAATTTAAAGAGGACAGAAAAAGAATCAATCAAAAATCATTTTGTGTTTAAAAGTTATAAGGGTTTTAATCCAGGGACCTTTCTGTAATGAAACAGAAACTTCTTAGGGTTCATTTTATAAAACATAAGACGTTTCGTTTGAGAATACGCCGGCCCAGAGGGGAGACGTACTTTGGCAGAAGACGCTTTCAGAAAACGTTTCATTTAAAAGAAAAGAGAGGCTGACGGGGGGGTCCCACCCGTCAGGTTTGAAATTTAAAACGGGGAAGAAACAGAGCTCGTCGCCGCCCGAGAGCTGCGGTGGTCGCCGGCGGCGATCCACGGCGAGTTAGGAGGATCGGAGAGTACCTACATGCTCAGCGTGTCCTTCCGCGTCGGTGGGTGGTGGTGGTGGTCGTCGGCGAGCACCACGTCGATGGCAGTCCTTGCTCCGGCGGACGGCGGCTCGGGTGGAGTTGGATCTCGTCGGGGAGGGCTGCGGAGGTCAAATTGAAGCCTGGGTTAGATCACTAGGTGCTCGAGGAGACTACTGACGAGGTTTGGGCGGCGGGGATGGCCTCACCGGAGTGGATCGTGCTGGTGGCCGAGGCGGATCGGGGCGGCCAGAGTTGGGGGGAGGAGACCTCCTCAAGGTCCTCCTAATGGCTTGGCGAGGTCCTGGTGGGGTGTAGTGGTGGTGCGTGCTCGAGGGCGAGCTCAGGGCCCCTTTTTATAGGCGATCCGAGGCGGTGGCCGTGAACGGAGATCTCCGGCAATGGTTACGGCGGCGCAGAGCTTGGTCGGGGAGTTTAGGGAGTTGGGCGTCAACGTGGAGTTCCTCTGGTTCCGTTTAGGCGCTAAACGAGTTCGGATTAGGTGCTTTGGGTGGGTTCGACGGAACGGGGCGGCGCGGGCCTGTCGGCGGCAGAGGGCGCGCCCTGTGCTTGCCGGGCCACAGCGACGGTGCTGCGGGGTGCGCTGGCGTGCATGAGGCCACGCGGAGGGCAAGGGAGCGATGGGCGGCGCCGGACGGCGTAGCGAGCTGGCACGGGCTCTCGCTAGCCGCCACGGGTGGCTCTGCCACTGCAGAAGCTGCCGGCGTCAGCGATGCTCGCCGCCACCGACACCTGCACCCGTCCAAGAGGGCGTGCGGTGCTCTGGCCAGGGAGGAGAGGCCGTGCGCAACGCGCCAGGGCGCACTGTTGATTGGTGACAACACTCTGACAAAAAACGACACTGAATTTCTCTGAATCTCTGAATTTTCTGAAAGTGCACAGTAGTAGTGCCGGCCAAGTGTTCGACGAAATGATTTTGGCATGTGGGGGATTTTTCTTGAGCTGATTTTTGGGGTGGCCTCTCATTGCATCTGGGGGCTGCCTGAATTTTGGTAGAATTTTTGGAGAAGAGGAGATATGAATTTCACCAAATTTGACAAATCTGGTCCAAACTTGCAGAGGTTGAAACTTGAAAATTTTGAAAAGAAGAAGAGTGGATCTTGATGGATCTAGGTTGGGGGTGCTAAAGGCTATCCAGAGGAGTTGGTTTGAGACCAAAACTCAAAGGAAATTTGGTACTTCCTTTGTAAATCATCTAGGCTTAAAATAATTGACAGAATTGTTTTGGGGAATAGAATAAACGAAATAAAATCCAAAAATGGGTTGGACTTGTTGGAATACAAAGTTTGGATTGCCCCAAAGTGGAGGGAGGGGTATTGGGAGGATTTACCACAAGAGACATGGTAAAACCATGGGTAGTTTCAAAATAAGAGAAGCCCCAAAACTCATAGGGTTCCTTTTTAAAGAAAATAAATAAATTCCAAAAATATATTTGAGAAGGGAACAATCAGAAGAAAGGTTTTTAATAATCAAACACCAGAGTTGAAGAAGATACAAAAAATAAAATCCTTGCCAAGGGAAAAAGTTTTGAGAGAGAAAACTTTGGAAGAGATTAAATGACCTTCTTTAAAACCAACAAGGTTTTTGTTGAAAATTAAATAAATTTTTTTGGAGTGTCACATCTTCTCAAAATAACATGGCCAAAGAAAGTTATCCTTACGAAATCATATAGTCTCGCTATGCTCTATCTTCACCACACAAAATACTCACATCATGCACAACCCCGATAACAAGCCAAGCAATTGTTTCATACTTCTAGTGTTCTCAAACTTTTTCAATCTTCATGCAATATATGAGCGTGAGCCATGGACATAGCACTATAGGTGGAATAGAATGGTGGTTGTGGAGAAGACAAAAAGGAGAAGATAGTCTCACATCAACTAGGCGTATCAACGGGCTATGGAGATGCCCATCAATAGATATCAATATGAGTGAGTAGGGATTGCCATGCAAAGAATGCACTAGAGCTATAAGTGTATGAAAGCTCAACAAGACACTAAGTGGGTGTGCATCCAACTTGCTTGCTCACGAAGACCTAAGGCATTTTGAGGAAGCCCATCATTGGAATATACAATCCAAGTTCTGTAATGTAAAATTCCCACTAGTATATGGAAGTGACAACATAGGAGACTCTCTATCATGAAGACCATGGTGCTACTTTGAAGAACAAGTGTGGTAAAAGGATAGTAGCATTGTCCCTTATCTCTTTTTCTCTCATTTTTTGGGCCTTCTCTTTTTATGGCCTTTCTCCTTTTGTTTTCTTTATATTTTGTCTGGAGTCTCATCCCGAGTTGTGGGGGAATCATAGTCTCCATCATCCTTTCCTCACTTGGGAAAATTCTCTAATAATGATGATCATCACAGTTTTATTTACTTACAACTCAAAAAATTACAACTGGATACTTAGAACAAAATATGACTCTATGTGAATGCCTCCGGCAGTGTAGCGGGATGTGCAATGACTCATGAGTGACATGTATGAATGAATTATAAAGGTGGCTTTGCCACAAATATGATGTCAACTACATGATCATGCAAAGCAATATGACAATGATGAAGTGTGTCATAATAAATGGAATGGTGGTAAGTTGCATGGAAATATATCTCCGAATGGCTATGGAAATGCCATAATTGGTAGGTATGGTGGCTGTTTTGAGGAAGGTAATTGGTGGGTTTATGGTACCGGCGAAAGTTGCGCGGTACTAAAGAGGCTAGAAATGGTGGAAGGGTGAGAGTATCGAAACAAAGTACTACGCACATGCTCCTAGGGGGATATATTGGTAGGAAAACACCATCGCTCGTCCCCGACCGCCACACATAAGGAAGACAATCAATAAATAAATCATGCTCCGACTTCATCACATAACAGTTCACCATACGTGCATGCTACGAGAATCACAAACTTTAACACAAGTATTTCTCAAATCCACAACTACTCAACTAGCATGACTCTAATATCACCATCATTATATCTCAAAACAATCGTCAAGTATCAAACTTCTCATAGTATTCAATGCACTTCTTATGATAGTTTTTATTATACACATCTTGGATGCCTATTATATTCAGACTAATTTTATAGCCAAAGAAAATTACCATGCTGCTTTATAAGACTCTCAAAATAATATAAGTGAAGCATGAGAGATCAATAATTTCTATAAAATAAAACAACCACCGTGCTCTAAAAGATATAAGTGAAGCTCTAGAGCAAAATTTTCTAGCTCAAAAGATATAAGTCAAGCACATAGAGTATTCTAATAAATTCTGATTCATGTGTGTCTCTCCCAAAATGTGTGTACAGCCTGGATGATTGTGTTAAACTAAAAATCAAAGACTCAAATCATACAAGACGCTCCAAGCAAAACACATAGCATGTGGTGAACAAAAATATGGCCTCAAGTAAAGTTACCGATAGACGAAGACGAAAGAGGGGATGCCTTCCAGGGCATCCCCAAGCTTAGGCTTTTGGTTGTCCTTGAATTTTACCTTGGGGTGCCTTGGGATTCCCCAACCTTAGGCCCTTTCCACTCTTTATTCCAAAATACATCAAATCTTTACCCAAAACTTGAAAACTTCACAACACAAAACTCAACAGAAAATCTCATGAGCTCCGTTAGTATAAGAAAACAAACCACCACTTCAAGGTACTGTAATGAACTCGTTCTTTATTTATATTGGTTTTAAACCTACTGTATTCCAACTTCTCTATGGTTCATACCCCCCGATAGTAGCCATAGATTCATCAAAATAAGCAAACAACACACGAAAAACAGAATCTGTCAAAAACAGAACAGTCTGTAGTAATCTGTAGGTTTCGAATACTTTTGTAATCCCAAAAATTATGAAATAAATTCGTCAACGTGAGGAATTTTTCTATTAATCATATTCAAAAATAATCAACCTAATTTCACTCTCCAGTAAAAAATGACAGCAAATCTTGTGAGCACTAAAGTTTCTGTTTTTTACAACAAGATCACATAAACTTCCCCCAAGCCTTCCCAAAGGTTCTACTTGGCACAAACACTAAGTAAAAGCATAAAACTACATATAAACAGAAGCAAGATGAATTATTTATTACTAAACAGAACCAAAAAGAAATAAACAACAATAAAATTGGGTTGCCTCCCAACAAGCGCTATCGTTTAACGCTCCTAGCTAGGCATAAAAACAATAATAGATCTTGGTATTGTCATGATAATGATAAGGCAAATCGCGAAAACTCATCTCATACTCCCTACGTTTAGCGGCAAGTTTTCTTTGTGGCAAGCAAAATTAATCAAAAGGGCTAAATTTAATGGGACAAAAGTCCCCAAGATCAAGCTCGGGAGGTATTGATTCCTCCTTTGGCCCCTCATATTGCATAACCAATTCATCATTATAAGCATTCTTTTGGCAAAAAGTCATGAGCTTTTGTTCAAGATAAAAACCTAACCCATTGTTCTGGATTGTAAAATTATTGTTAAGTTCAGAAATCCTGTCAACTAGAACGTCAGTAGGAACCTTTTTTCTAAGGTTTTCATTAAAAGCAACATGATCTAGAGATCGTAAACGCATTATATCTTCTTGATAAAAAAGGATTTCTTCTAGAGGGGGGACGGCCGGTGTCCACCCTATAATGCGCAAAAATTTCATTGGCTTCTCTTATTATAGATCTGAACTCATGAGCTAAAAATATGGTAGCTGCTCGCTTAACAAAAGAATGCTCGATATTGGAAAATTCTAGAAATATCCTTTGGATGCAAGGGTGCATATGAATAAATTGTTTTTCAAGTTCAACTATGAGCAAAGATATAACATCCGCAAAACTACTAGTTCTATGAAGAATAGACCCTCCCATAGTGGGTAAAGCACTGGCACAAGTAAAGAAATCTTGAATAACTCCTTTTCCAATAATATTACCACTACCGATCTGAAACTTTTTAGTATGCGAAATAGTTGATTCTTCATGAGGATAATCAAAAGCATCAACATTTTCCATGTTATTACCACCATCCTTATCAATGATGACATCCCCAATTTCAGACATGATGGCAGCAAGAGGCAAGCAAAAAGAGGTGAACGAAAAAGAGGCGAGCGAAAAAGAGGTCGAATAAAATGGCAAGGGTGCAGTGGGGGAGACGAAAACGAGAGGCAAATGGAAAATAATGTAATGCGAGGGATAAGAGTTTGTGATGGTTACTTGGTATGTCTTGACTTGATGTAACCTCCCTGGCAACGGCGCCAGAAATCCTTCTTGCTACCTCTTGAGCTTGCATTGGTTTTCCCTTGAAGAGGAAAGGGTGATGCAGCATAGTGGCGTAAGTATTTCCTCAGTTTTTGAGAACCAAGGTGTCAATCCAGTAGGAGATAACACACAAGTCACCTAGTACCATCACAAACAAACAAGAACCTCGCAGCCAACGCGATAAAGGGGTTGTCAATCCCTTCATGCTCACTTACGAGAGTGAGATCTGATAGAGATAATAAGATAAATATTTTTGATATTTTTGTTGTATAGATTGGAAAATAAAGATTGCAAAATAAACGGTAATAGAAATAGCAAGTTGATTGGAAAATAATATGATGGAAGATAGACTCAGGGGCCATAGGTTTCACTAGTGGCTTCTCTCAAGATAGCAAATTCTATGGTGGGTGAACAAATTACTGTCGAGCAATTGATAGAAAAGCGCATAGTTATCAGAATATCTAGGCATGATCATGTATATAGGCATGACGTCTGTGACAAGTAGACCAAAATGATTCTGCATCTACTACTATTACTCCACACATCGACTGCTATCCAGCATGCATCTAGAGTACTAACTTCGTAAGAATAGATTAACGCATTAAGCAAGATGACATGATGTAGAGGGATAAACTCAAGCAATATGATATAAACCTCATCTTTTTATCCTCGATGGCAACAATACAATACGTGCCTTGCTGCCCCTGCTGTCATTGGGAAAGGACACCGCAAGATTGAACCCAAATCTAAGCACTTCTCCCATTACAAGAACGATCAATCTAGTAGGCCAAACCAAACTGATAATTCGAAGAGACATGCAAAGATATTTAAATCATGCATAAAATATTTCAGAGAAGAATCAAATATTGTTCATAGATAATGTTGATCATAAACCCACCATTCATCGGATCTCGAGAAACACACCGCAAAAATAATTACATCGAATAGATCTCCAAGAGAATAGAGGTGAACTTTGTATTGAGATCCAAAGAGAGAGAAGAAGCCATATAGCTAATAACTATGGACACGAAGGTCTGTGCTAAACTACTCACACATCATCGAAGAGGCTATGGTGATGATGTAGAAGCCCTCCGTGATCGATTCCCCCTCCAGCAGAGCGCTAGAAAAGGCCCCAGGATGGGATCTCATGGGGACAGAAGGTTGTAGCGGTGGAAATAGGGCTTCGTGGTGCCCCTGGATGTTTTCGGTGTATATGGGTATATATAGGAGGAAGAAGTACGTCGGTGAAGTTGCGAGGGGACCACAATGGTGGGGGCGCACCTCCCTGCCTCCTGGCCTCCTCGCTTCTTTCTTGACGTCCACTCCAAGTCTCCTGGATCACGTTTGTTCCAAAAATAACTCTCCCGAAGGTTTCATTCCGTTTGAAATTCCTTTTCTGCGAAACACTGAAATAGGCAAAAAAACAGCAATTTGCACTCGGCCTTTGGTTAGTAGGTTAGTCCCAAAAATAATATAAAAAGGTAAATTAAAGCCCATTAAACATCCAAAACAGATAATATAATAGCATGGAACAATCAAAAATTATAGATACGTTGGAGACGTATCAGAGAGCCGGTCAGCTCTTCGGAGGTTTCAAATCTTTAGCGATTTTTCCGCATTGTGCGATGAACCGGTTCCTATCCGATCAGGTGTTTACAACACACTAGTACGGATACTAGGGGCTGCGCCTAAATTTTTATTGTCAAACTCCTATGGCTAAGTGAGGGTGATAAAGCCACATAGTCCGATTGCCTAGTTCGTTGCGCTAAACACCTCCTTCAAGGACCAAATTCATGGATAAAGAGTGTTTAGATTCATCCCAAACACCCCTGTACTACCTACGTGGGGGCTGAAGCCGACGACAGGCCAACTCTCAGATATGATAAAACGGCCACACAGGAGGTAAAAATTTTAAATAATAAACATCAAAGCTTTATATTACATATCAACCTTATTTTCATCATACAGGACGGGATAACATGAATGTATTCATTCAAAAATAATGTCCTTAGCACATTGCCCCACCACAATGCGGGATCCCTTCAGAACATCTTCAAAATACCGCTCGGGTGTGCGGTGTTCCTTTCCCGCGGGCGGTCCTTTTGTCAGGAGCTTGACGGAGTCCATCTTCGCCCATTGTACCTTGACACGGGCGAAGGCCATTCGCGCACCTTCTATGCAATCCGATCGCTTGATGGCGCCAAGCCGAGGGCATGCATTCACCAGCTGCTTCACGAGTCCGAAGTAGCTGCCAGGTATAGCTTCTGCAGGCCACAGCCGGATTATTAAATCCTTCATGGCTAGTTCGGCCACCCTGTGCAGCTCAACCAGCTGTTTTAGCTCGTCGCTAAAGGGCACCGGATGTTCTGGCGCAAGGTATTGCGACCAGAACAGCTTCTCCGTTGAGCTCCCCTCTTCGGCTCGGAAGAATTCCGCGGCCTCAGATACACTGCGTGGCAGATCCGCAAATGCCCCTGGAGAACTCCAAAATTGGGTTAGCAAAAGATATCTCTTCTTCACATACTCGCTCTGCATAATAAAAGCCTTACCCGCCGCAATTTTCTTGGCCTCTTGGATTTCCTAAAGGGAGCTCTGGGCTTCGCCCGGGCCTCTTTTGCACTTTGATAGGCCTTGGCAAGTTTAGACTCTTGGTCCGCATTCTTGTGCTCCAAGGACTCACATTTCTTCATGGCGTCATCCAGCTCCTGCTGGACCTCACCGACCCTGGCCTCGTGCCTTTCGCGGGTGGCTTGTTCATCTGCCGCCCTCTTCTGGGCTTCGGCCAGTGCTGCCTTGAGGGTTTCCACCTCGAACGCAGCCCCTACCAATTATCATACGATCAACACAAGCAATTCATATCTTGCTATATTTGAATAGGTCGTCACATAGCCTGCTTGTCAGCCAGCTGCTTTTTCACTCGGCCGAGCTCTTCCTCGGCCCGCTCCAGACCCTGCCTCAGCCTAGAAACTTCGGCAGCATGAGAAGTTGTGGCTAGCAGCGATGCCTGCTTATTCACATAGACAAATCTAATTAGTCTCATGCGAAAAAATATTTGATCCTCTGTTCGGCTCTTCTTTCCGAACACCGGACATAGTCTGAGGGGCTACTATCTATACTGTGACTTCCTTCTCACAAAATTGCATTGCTTACCTCAAAGCCTGTTAAAAGGCTTGTGCAGGCTTCGGTCAGTCTGCTCTTCGCTGACTGAATCTTCTCAATCACTGCACCCATAAGGGTACGGTGTTCCTCAATGATGGAAGCACTTCGCAGCGCTTCCAGTAGACTATCCGGTTCCTCTGGTTGGACAGAGGTCACCGGCGGAATAGGCACACCTCCTTCTGACGAAGGAGGGTGCTTGCTGGATTTCGGAGCCGTATAGGTCTCCGGAATCGTATTCGGCTGGGGGCCAAACTGGACATGGCCCCCATCGCCGGTCTCCATGGGGATCTGCTCCCCCATGTGTCTGATGGCCGAGGTCTTGCCCTCTGGCGCCACCCTGACGGCCTCCTGCGTCTCACCCTAGTCTGGGATCCTTCGGGACAACACCTCGCTGTCATCCATTAGCCTAGGAGAGGAGGCCGTCGGAGGGGACCCGCTGTCCATCACCTTCGGGTCCAGCGAGTTCCCCGAAAACAAGCAAAGACTCATATCATAGGAGACACTCCAAGGAAAACACATAGTATGTGACGAATAAAAATATAGCTTCGAGTTTTATGATATCCACCGACCTCAACTCCAACTCTATATATTCACGCTTGGGGAGAAAAAATGAGACAGAAGGATTCATCATGTTTTACGATACGGAGCCGCCGCCAAGCCATATTCTCTCTCGGGAGGGCTGATCTAGAGTCCGTTCGGGGCTCCGGAGAGGGGAATTCGTCGCCATTGTCATCATCAACCTTCCTCCATCACCGATTTCATGATGCTCACTGCCGTGCGTGAGTAATTCCATCATAGCCATGATGGACGGTGATGGGTTGGATGAGATTTATCATGTAATCGAGTTAGTTTTGTTAGGGTTTGATCCCTAGTATCCATTATGTTATGAGATTGATGTTGCTATGACTTTGCTATGCTTAATGCTTGTCACTAGGGCTCGATTGCCATGATTTCAGATCTGAACCTATTATGTTTTCATGAATATATGTGAGTTCTTGATCCTATTTTGCACATCAATATTCACCTACTATGTGTTATTATTCGGTAACCCCGAAGTGATAATAATCGGGACCACTCCCGGTGATGACCATAGTTTGAGGAGTTCATGTATTCACTAAGTGTTAATGCTTTGGTCCGATACTCTATTAAAAGGAGGCCTTAATATCCCTTAGTTTCCAATAGGACCCCGATGCCACAGGAGGGTAGGACAAAGGATGTCATGCAAGTTCTTCTCCACAAGCACGTATGACTATATTCGGAACACATGCCTACATTACATTGATGAACTGGAGCTAGTTCTGTGTCACCCTATGTTATAAATGTTGCAAGAGGAATCGCATCGGACATAATTATCCATCACTGATCCATTGCCTACGAGCTTTTCAGATATTGATCTTTGCTTAGTTACTTTTCCGTCGCCACTATTACAAACACTACAAAACCAATACTGTTACTTTTGCCACTGTTACCATTACTTCCATATTACTTTGCTACTAAATACTTTGTAGTAGATATTAAGTCTTTAAGGTGCAGTTGAATTGACAACTCAACTGTTAATACTTGAGAATATTCTTTGGCTCCCCTTGTGTCGAATCAATAAATTTGGGTTGAATACTCTACCCTCAAAAACTGTTGCAAACCCCTATACTTGTGGGTTATCAAGACTATTTCCTGGCGCCGTTGCCGGGGATCATATCTCTATTCTTTGAGTCACTTGGGAGTTATATCTTTTGATCACTATGAGGAACTTGAAAGATGAAAGAACCAAGATTTTTCCCTCAACTACGAGGGGAGGTAAGGAACTGCCATCTAGCTCTGCACTTGATTCACCTTCTGTTTTGAGTAAACTTGTAACACCTACACCTACTATTTATTCTGATATGTCGCATCTTACTGATGATGCCACTTCTTCTTTGCATGATACTTATGATGAAACTACTTCTATGCTTGATGATACTGTGCCACTAGGTGAATTTCTTGATGAACAACTTGTTAGGGTTAGAGAGAATGAAATTATTGAAACTGATAATATTGATTAAAGTGATGATGAAGATTCCCCCCCTAGATATGAATTACCTGTTGTGCCTGAGGGTTATGTTATGCATGAAGAAACTGCTAGAGACTTTTTAGCTTGCAATGATAGATATGATCTTAAGAAACTGATAGCTAAGCTGAAAGAAAAGTCTTTGAATGCTAGAGTGAAATATGACCCTGTTTTTTCTACTTCACCTATTTGTATCTCCGATAAGGATTATGATTTCTCTGTCAACCCTGAGTTAATTACTTTGGTTGAATCTGATCGTTTTTATGGTTATGAATCTGAAATTGTTGGGGCACATCTTACTAAATTGAATGATATAGCCACCTTATTCACTAAGGAGGAAAAAATCGTTACTACTATATCCTTAAGTTATTTCCATTTTCATTAAAGGGTGAACAAGGTTTAATTCTCTTGATCCTGGTTCTGTGCGTAGTCCCTAGGATATGATTTATTACTTCTCTGCTAAATATTTCCCTGCTCATAAGAAACAAGTTGCCTTAAGGGAAATATATAATTTTGTGCAAATTGAAGAAGAGAGTCTCCCACAAGATTGGGGGAGGCTTCTCCGATTACTTAATGCATTGCCTAAACATCCTCTCAAGAAAAATGAAATACTTGATATCTTTTATAATGGACTAACTAATGCTTCCAGAGACCACTTGGATAGTTGTGCTGGTTGTGTTTTCAGGGAAAGAATTGTTGATCAAGCTGAATTGCTATTGAATAATATGTTGAGTAATGAAAATGATTGTACACTTCCTAAACCAACTCCTAAGCCAACTCCGAAGAAAAGGGGTATTCTATTTCTCAGTCTTGAAGATATGCAAGAGGTAAAGAAATCTATGAAAGAAAAAGGTATTAAAGCTAAAGATGTTAAGAATTTACCACCAATTGAAGAGATGTATGCTTGATAACCCGACACAGGTAGTAAAGGTAAATTCTCTCTATAGATTTGATGAAAGTGATATTCCTCATAATAAGTCTGCTAGCCAATGCTTGGATGAGTTTGATAATTTTATTGTTCAACAAGAAAACTTCAATGCTTATGTTGGTCGACAATTGAAATGTAATGCTTATATGATTGAACACTTGAGTGATTATATGTCTAGAGTTAAAGGTGAATTTAAACTTATTAGTAAACATGCTTCTATGGTTACCACTCAAGTAGAGCAATTGTTTAAAGCTCAGAATGATTTTCTCAATGAATTAAATAACAAGAAAAATGATAACGCTATTAGAGTTGTGACTAGAGGGGGTAAAATGACTCAGGAACCTTTGTATCCTGAGGGCCACCCTAAGAGAGTTGATCAAGATTCTCAGAGAACTAATGTTTATGCACCTAGTTCTTCTAAGAAGAAGAAAAGGAAAAATGATAGGACTATGCATGCTTCTAGTGAACCTGTTGTTGACACACCTGAGAATCCCAATGATATTTCTATTTATGATGCTGAAACACAATCTGGTAATGAACATGAACCTAGTGATAATGTTAATGATGATGTTCATGTTGATGCTCAACCTAGAAATGACAATGATGAAGAAATTGAACCTGTTGTTGATCTTGATAACCCACAATCAAAGAGTCAATGTTATGATAAGAGAGACTTCGTTCCTAGGAAGCACGGTAAAAAAAGAGAACCATGGGTTCAGAAACCCATGCCTTTCCCTCCTAAACCATCCAAGAAAAAGGATGATGAGGATTTTGAGCGCTTTGCTGAAATGATTAGACCTATCTTTTTACGTATGCATTTGACTGATATGCTCAAAATGAATCCTTATGCTAAGTATATGAAAGATATTTTCACAAATAAAAGAAAGATAATGAAAGCTGAAATTTCCACCATGCTTGCTAATTATACTTTTAAGTGTGGAATACCTAAGAAACTAGGAGATCCAGGAGTACCAATGTAACGCCCTCGATGCGGCTATATCTCCCACGTGTCGAAGCACAACTTAGAGGCATAACCGCATTGAAAGCAATGTAGCAAGTGAGGTAATCTTCGCAAACAACCCATGTAATACAATAAGGGAAAAGATACATAGTTGGCTTACAATCGCCACTTCACACAAATACATGAATAAAGCATTACATCATCCAAATACAATCAGGGCCCGACTACGGAGCCAAAATAAAAGAAGACTACCCCAAATGCTACACAGATCCCCGATCGACCCCAACTGGGCTCCACTACTGATCAACTAGAATGAAACAACACAAAGGGCAAGATCTTCATCGAGCTCCTCCTTGAGCTTGGTTGCGTCATCTGCACGGTTCAACGGCACCTGCAAGCTGGTTTTGGAAGTATCTGTGGGTCACGGGGACTCAGCAATCTCGCACCCTCGTGATCAAGACTATTTAAGCTTATAGGTAAGGTAATGGTATGAGGTGGAGCTGCAGCAAGCGACTAGCATATTTGGTGGCTAACATACGCAAATGAGAGCGAGAAGAGAAGGCAAGGCACGGTCGATAAAACTATGATCAAGAAGTGATCCTAGAACAACCTACGTCAAACATAACTCCAACACCGTGTTCACTTCCCGGACTCCGCTGGAAAGAGACCATCACGGTTACACACGCGCTTGATGTATTTTAATTAAGGTCAACTTCAGGTTTTCTACAACCAAACATTAACAAATTCCCATCTGCCCATAACCGCAGGCACGGCTTTCGAAAGTTCAAATCCCTGCAGGGGTGTCCCAACTTAGCCCATCACAAGCTCTCATGGTCAATGAAGGATATTCCTTCTAGCGGGAAGACCCGATCAGACTCGGAATCCCGGTTACAAGACATTTCGACCAGCAAGACCGCCCGATGCGCCGACATCCTGATAGGAGCTGCACATATCTCGTTCTCAGGGCAACACCGGATGAGCGCTCCGTACAACTAAAACCAGCCCTCAAGTTTACCCGAGGTGGCGCTGCAAAGGACTCTAGTTCGGACCAACACTTAGACAAGCACTGGCTCGGGGGGGTTAAAATAAAGATGACCCTCGGGATGCGTGACTCCCAAGGGAAAAAGGCTAGGTGGCGAATGGTAAAACCAAGGTTGGGCCTTCCCGGAGGAGTTTTATTCAAGGCGAAATGTCAAGGGGTTCCCATTATAACCCAACAGTGTAAGGAATGCAAAATCCGGGAACATAACACCGATATGACGGAAACTAGGGCGAGAGTGGAACAAAACACTAGGCATAAGGCCGAGCCTTCCACCCTTTACCAAGTATATAGATGCATTAATTAAATAAGAGATATTGTGATATCCCAACAATAATATCCATGTTCCAATAAGGACCAAAGTCCAATCTTCACCTGCAACTAGCAACGTTATAAGAGGGGCTGAGCAAAGCGGTAACATAGCCAAACAACGGTTTGCTAGGACAAGGTGGGTTAGAGGCTTGGTTTAACAATATGGGAGGCATGATAAGCAAGTGGTAGGTATCGCAGCATAGGCATAGCAAAAGAGCGAGCAACTACCAAGCAAAGATAGAAGTGATTTCGAGGGTATGGTCATCTTGCCTAAAATCCCGCAAGGAAGAAGAACGAGTCCATGAAGAAGACAAACGGACGTAGATGATCGGATCCCCACAACTCCGGAACGAAACCGAAGCTAACGCGAGAAGTAACCCGGAAAGAAACAAATAACAAAGTAAACAACCATCACATAATCATGGCATGATGCACAATCAAGTATGATGCATGTCCGGTTTAATGAAGCATGGCATGGCAAAATGCACAAACAATCCTACAAATTAAGTGGAGCTCAACATGCAACTCGGTTGCATATTGGCAAAACACCACATGACTTATTTAGTTCTCTCTCGTTTATGTACCCAACAATATTAAATGTTGTTAAACATGGCAAGAGGGTGAAGCAAAGAAAACTACCTGTAGCGACCTGACCCGAATGGATCAAGTCTCTGTGCTTAGGTGTCATCCCTGGATCAGTATGCTGACACACACAGTACTCGAAGGATTTATAACAGAGGTAAATCACATGTATAAAGTAACGTAAATACTATTACCTCAATCCAAATAGCGGAAGCAACAAGGTTGTGGATTCCCATCAACACCAACGGCAAAGTTGAGTGTAGAAATCGTAACCCTAACGTATCACTTACTCGTCGTAAGATAATCCTGCAACATGAGACGTTGCAGCCCGAAACGGGTCAGTACATTGAATGTACTGGCAAATTCACACCATATAGAATGATGAACAATGGCTATCACTATATGCATATATGGCTGGTGGAAAAGCTCTATGGTTATAAGGTTTTTGCGTAAAGCCAATTTTTCCCTACTGCAAAGGAATAAATTTAATTACTATCATGGTGGTTGTTAAACATTGAGAATGGTTGACAGCATCCTCCATCCCAATTAAAAGTAATCATTAACATCCCAACAAAATTAATTAAAGTAACATGATGAGATCAACAGGATAATCCAAGAACTAGATACTCAAGATGTCCATAACCGGGGACACGGCTAATCATGATTAGTTTGTACACTCTGCAGAGGTTTGCACACTTTTCCCCACATGACTCGATCGCCTCCGTTTGGTTTCTCGCACTACATGGTGTTTGAGAAACGGATGACCGAGACATAGTCTTTCAGAAGCGCTAGCACCTTACATGTGGGGTAGACCGTACCACCTACAACCCCTACATCTGCTAGTCCACCCCGTAAGAGTTCGCACAACTTAGTCAACTATGCCAGAGCCCATAGTAGCATGTGGCTGCACACGGAAGTTTCTAGCATGAATAATCTTATGATCCCTTTGAGCCTGGGTTGCGGTCCAAAATAAAACAGGCAAGTCCTGATAGACATCAGGTGCCTCAATCCACCCAGATGTGTGTTTAAGTTGCCACCTTAGATAAACCATTAAAATTATCAACTCACATCTGTCATGGAGTATCACTCACCCAATCTACGTCTACTAGCATAGCATGGCATAATAAGCAAACGTAGAAGTAACTCCCAAAGGTTTCATAGTAATACAGGTGATAGGTACTACCTCATCTACTTCCCATCCCACAATTTAATTAGATCCTAATCATGCAATGTGAGAGGATTTGATCTAATGCAATAAAACTGGGTTGTAGAAAAGGTATGATCAAAGTGTGAACTTGCCTGCAATGAAGATGATTCGCACTCAAAACTCTTGATAGATCTACTCGTCACACTCCGGTCAATCTATCGTAAGCAAACAATAGTAACCACACAATAAGTACTCATCTAATGCACAAGTAAAACTCGAACGAGAGAACGAACCAGATAGTTCAACTTAAAAACTCCGGTTGCAAAGAAAGAACGAACCGAACAAAAAAATGGAAAACAAATGGCGGAAGAAGACAACTCGGTTCTAGCAAGTTGAATCTAGGTCAAATTTTACCGGGGCAAAAACTTGTTTAAGTTGATTAGACGGAACGGCGGTTTCGAAATGAAACTCCAGGCGCTTGAATCACCTGATTCCGATAAACGGGCGAGAAGATAAAGTAGAATGAAGATCGGATCTGAGATCGCGATCACGGAATAAATCCGACGAAAAGAAAACGAAGAACGGTTAAACGAACGGGCGTCGTTAACCGGGAATAATCGGTGATCACGTTCGTTTAGACGAATGGTCCGAAAGAAGAACGAAAACCGATCTAGGGTTTTCAGAAAAGAAACCGAAAATGAAAACGGAAAACCGATATAGGGTTTCGGAAAAGAAACCGAAATGAAGAATCAGAGAGAAAAACGGAAAAGAAAACCGGAATGGTTTCTTTTAAAAGAACCGAACCGCGGGGAAGAAAAAGAGAGGCGCGGGGCTAACTCCGGCGAGGCGGGGCGAACGGTGGCGACGGCGGCGTGCTAGGGAGGCGGCGGCGGGTGAGGGGCGCGGCGGTGGGTGAGAGGCGCGGCGGTGGGGCGCGGCTTGGGGAGGAGAGGGGGTTTGGGTTTTTGGTGTGAGGAGAGGGGGGTCTATGGGGGTATTTATATTGGTGAGGGGGGGTTTACTTGGGGTAGGGGGCAAGAAAAAGAGAGGAAAAAAGGAAAACGAAACAAGGAAAAGGGGGGGGGGGCTAACCGGCCAGAGTCCAAGCCGGACTCGGCTTAGAGCGAGGCGGCGGCCTGGCGCGTTGCGCCTGGCGCCTGGCGCTGGCGCTGGCTGGGGCGGTGGCTGGCTGGGCCTTTGGCCCGGCTGGCCTGCTCATTTTTTTAACTGATTTCGCGCGCAGAAAAACAAAACAAAACTAACTAAACGAACTCCAAAAAATCTAAAGTAAATTTTCCCTGACTCCTAAAAATGAGTCGGACAAAATGAACTTTTCTCCGGACCTAAAATGCAATTTTCGAAAACGCGCATTTTTCCCTATCCAAAGAAAAACAAACAAACACCGGAAAACGAAATTTGATCTATTTATTAAATCTTCATTTTTCCTATATTTTGGGAAAGTCATATTATTCCCTCTCTCATATTTTGATATCGGAAAAATAATTGAAGATGAAATAAATAAATCAAATGATCCTCTTTTCAAATTCGAGAAAACTCTCAAATATGAAAATAACGAAATCTCCAACTCTCTCCGAAGGTCCTTGAGTTGCGTGAAATTTCTAGGATCGACCAAAATGCAAGAAAATAAGATATGCATGATGATCTAGTGTATAACATTCCAAATTGAAAATTTGGGATGTTACAAACCTACCACCCTTAAAAGGAATCTCGTCCTCGAGATTCGGAGAGGCTAGCAAGAAAAGGTTAGGGTTTGGGGGTCTTCTCAAAATCCATCGATCATCACACGGTGTCTAGGGTGCTACCACCCTTAGAATCATTGTTACGGTCCCATCGAAACTCATATACTTCATCCGTATCGTTAACAGTGTCGGTCTTCTCAAATCCTCGGAAAATTCCTTCTCTGGCTCTTCCGGTAGTGGCATAACCTTTTCCTCAATTCTTTTGTCCTTTCATCTTGGTAAGGTTATTTCGAGATTGGGTCTTCTTAGCTGACGGGTCTGGCGCCATTACTAAACAACTATCGATATCTCATGGTGGTCAACCATTTATGGTTTCTCCGGCAGGAAATGGGTCTGGGTTGATCCTCACCGTATAACCTACGGTTGGCAAAGCTGCCTTGTACAAGGGAAAAATACCTATACCATTCTAAGGTTTAAATAGAGTTTTGATCGTCGTCTCTCTACTATAGGTAAGTCACTCAGATTTACCATCCCATATAGCAAGGCGAATAATAAGAGTAAGTCGGTATGGTGATCAATCCATCCCGCACCCAAATCATTACCTTGTATACAGTTTAGCGAATCTCGCATTGTAACACTCGGTCATCCTCACAAGCATTGCAGAATTTCTCTTGTCGGCGAACCAAGTTCGGATATATCCATAGATTCTGCAAGCCAAACAGACATCTATCATTCCTTCACAACTCTCAGGTTTTGCGTTACTCCTATAAAATCGTCTATCGATAAGGGCATATCCTCTTCTAGGGTTTTTCCTTCGGCAAGAGTGTGCTTGCTTCTTGGAAGGTCCTGGGGCCTGTGGGTTATGGCCCATCTCATCACTTGCAAACCTTGAACTCTTCATCGGGGCAGCGAATCTCTAATCCAACATCCAACTTCCAGCTTTCCTAGTATACTTAAATCCATCCAATTGTACTGTCTTCCTTCCTTCTATTGGCACCAAACTAGGACATGTTTACTCAGACTCATCATGGAGTTTCCATTGATCCATAATCCCAACATCATACCTCCTTTATATCCAATAGTAATTCATCTCTTCATCCTCGTGGGATGTCCCTCATACCGAGATAAAACTTATAGTTATGAAGTCCATATTCCACTTCGTGGAACATCATTATCCTTTCCGCGGTCAAGCGTCCTTACGGGGAATATTGGCCATCTCTGCATGGCACTCCTTCAACTGGGAAATGTGAAACACATCATGAACTCCTGACAGTCCTTCGGGTGACTCCAACTTGGTGGCCACTTCTCTCATACGCTCCAAAGCTCGGTATGGTCCTACAAATCTCGGGGCTAACTGTACCTTAACTCCAATTCGTTTAACTCCTCGCAGAGGGAACACATGAAGACATGCTCTATCTCCAATTTCATAGACTACCTCCTTGATTTTTTGAGTCGACATAACTCTTCTGCCTGGACTGAGCTACCTTCAGTCTATCTCGAACATTCTCTTCTGACTCCTTGATCACATTTGATCCAAACAACTGACGGTCTCCAACTTCATCCCACATACTCTTGGGGTATCACACATATCGAGACAAAACTCGTATTCATTTTGTCCGAAATCCACTCAGTGGAGTATGCTTATCTTTTCCAGGGGTCAACGGTTCTTACAGGGTACTACCACCCTTAAAATGCTCCAATATTTTATAGACCATATTTCTCATATCCTCAAAAATGGTCAACATCTTTCCTCATAGAGTAACTCATAAAATCCAAATCACTACCAACACTGCTAACTTTATTGATCCTCAAATTATTACAATCTCCTGTTTTTCCATTACATGCCTCAACTCAACACCTCAATATAAAGGAAAATGTCCTCACTACTACGACTATATTTCTTATGGTACAAACTCAACTACTTATCACAAGTCTCCTTCTCCTTCGGACAATCTCTGTAAAAGTGCCCTGCTTTATTACAACTAAAACATATTACTTCTGACAAGTATCAAGGTTTCCTTTTTGGGCAACTGTTGAGGTAGTGCCCTGACTCCTTGCACCTATAACAGGTAATATGACTCAGGTCCTTCCTGGAATCCAATCGGTTTCTCTTCCTGGACTTTTCCATTCCAATCATGGCTTCTATTTCCTGTGGGTCATATTCTACTTCCTCTGTCGGGAATTCTACTAGATCCCCATTCATGCAATTTTGGGAGATGTGTCCTTCTTCTTCACATGAATAGCAAGACTTGGTGCAGGGTTTACTCGAGTCCTCTTTAGATGTGTCCTCCTTCATCATAGTTTCTTCTAAAATTTCCATGAGGGCTCCTTTCATTTCTTCTTTCTTCTGCTGGATGGTTCGTTGTACCATGGGGTAAATGTGACACTGAGTAGGATAGTGGGTAATCCCTTCACACAAGAAACAAGTAATCTGCCTAGTTGGGCATTCTTCAACTGGGTGACTTCCTTCACCATTAGGGAACTCATCCTTGTGTTCTTTATGGGTGTGTCCGATTTCTCCACAAATCTTGCATGCACAAGGTTTCTTCATGTCTTTTCCATAAGGCTTCAACTTCTGCGACACAAACTGAGACTTTAGCAAAGTCAACTTAAATTCTTTCCAAGTGGTTACTCCTTGCCATCCATTGATGGTTTCGTACATCCTCCACCAAGTAGCAGCACCTCTTTCAAAGCATTGAAGAGCATGCTGGGCCATATCCTTTCCGACTATAGGGTTGTTCTCCATATGATCCTCCATGTTCTGAATCCATGGGTCTGTCTCCAATTGACTCATTGGTCCCGAAAATATAAGCTCATCTCCATTCATCATCTATTGGGTCCATGGGTTTGGGGTGAGATAAGAGAGATCAAGAGAGAGGGATGCACACAATACAAACAAAAGTTTTGAAAAGACAGATTTTTGTTGTGGCTGTTGAAAAACATCAAACAAATGACAGCTCACAATCGTCGCATCTAACGTAGGTGTATAACAGGGGTTTGGTCTTCTAAGGTCAACATCGCCAAACTCTTCAAGTCTTATTCATGCCTCCAATGGCTTCTTCCGATCGCATTTGTCCTTCTCAATTTCTTCTGCCAGATCCTCTCTGTTGACAAAAAGTTTCTCATGACATCCTTTAATATTTCTGGAGTGGCATTCCAAACTTCTGGGTTTCAACATCCTTCACAAGAACCATGGTACTACTGCCCTTCAGTTCCTGATGAATCTCCTGTATCTCGAGGTTGTAGCTCTTCCAGCTTGGCTACTTCAACTTCTGGGTCCTGAGTTCCTCATGAAATACTTCCTTGTCAAAATACTGCTTCTTAAAGGTCCATCTTAACTTCTTGATGTACTACTCCAGATCTTGGTGATACACCGGCTAGGGCTAAAACTTCATCTTATGATAGGTGCTCCATCAGCCTTCTTCCATCAAATCCATTCTGATGACATGCATCCTTAACTCAACACGGTGACAATAGCATTAGCGGTGGATGACATCACGGATAACCATGTTTCTGCTCTTGTCATTTCCATGAGCTATCTCTCCACAGTTGATATCTCCTGCCTTAGGGTTTCTTTGACAAAACTTCGAGTTCTCATACTCCTTGTTTCAGTCTTTCTCCGATACACCTTGATCTCGGGTATTGACAACTTCCATAATCTGTCAAGTTCCATAAGGGTAGCCTTCCTAGGTCATATAAATCTGGGAATTCTTCAGAGCCTTCAAATTCTACTTGTCTTCGGCCTTCAACCATTGTAGTTTCCATTATTCAGAGGCATGGAAAATACTCTTCATTCCGAAGTGGTCTTAGTTGTCCGATATCTTGTAGTTCTTGGAGTGGTCTCATCAGTGGAATCTTCGAGTGGTCAAAAGGGAAAGGGGGTATGGTTTCACTAAAAAGAATTTTTTGAATAAGCTCAAAAGAGAAAAGAGGTAAAAGATCTTTTTGAAAGGGAAAGTTGTAGAGAAAAATCTTTGTTACGGCCTTGCCAATTTCTAGGGTCACGTCCTACAGTCAACATGTGCTCTGATACCATCTTGTAGCGACCTGACCCGAATGGATCAAGTCTCTGTGCTTAGGTGTCATCCCTGGATCAGTATGCTGACACACACAGTACTCGAAGATTTATAACAGAGGTAAATCACATGTATAAAGTAATGTAAATACTATTACCTCAATCCAAATAGCGGAAGCAACAAGGTTGTGGATTCCCATCAACACCAACGGCAAAGTTGAGTGTAGAAATCGTAACCCTAACGTATCACTTACTCGTCGTAAGATAATCCTGCAACATGAGATGTTGCAGCCCGAAACTGGTCAGTACATTGAATGTACTGGCAAATTCACACCATAGAGAATGATGAACAATGGCTATCACTATATGCATATATGGCTGGTGGAAAAGCTCTATGGTTATAAGGTTTTTGCGTAAAGCCAATTTTTCCCTACTACAAAGGAATAAATTTAATTACTATCATGGTGGTTGTTGAACATTGAGAATGGTTGACAGCATCCTCAATCCCAAATTAAAGTAATCATTAACATCCCAACAAAACTAATTAAAGTAACATGATGAGATCAACAGGATAATCCAAGAACTAGATACTCAAGATGTCCATAACCGGGGACACGGCTAATCATGATTAGTTTGTACACTCTGCAGAGGTTTGCGCACTTTTCCCCACATGACTCGATCGCCTCCGTTTGGTTTCTCGCACTACATGGTGTTTGAGAAACGGATGACCGAGACATAGTCTTTCAGAAGCGCTAGCACCTTACATGTGGGGTAGACCGTACCACCTACAACCCCTACATCTGCTAGTCCACCCCGTAAGAGTTCGCACAACTTAGTCAACTATGCCAGAGCCCATAGTAGCATGTGGCTGCACACGGAAGTTTCTAGCATGAATAATCTTATGATCCCTTTGAGCCTGGGTTGCGGTCCAAAATAAAACAGGCAAGTCCTGATAGACATCAGGTGCCTCAATCCACCCAGATGTGTGTTTAAGTTGCCACCTTAGATAAACCATTAAAATTATCAACTCACATCTGTCATGGAGTATCACTCACCCAATCTACGTCTACTAGCATAGCATGGCATAATAAGCAAACGTAGAAGTAACTCCCAAAGGTTTCATAGTAATACAGGTGATAGGTACTACCTCATCTACTTCCCATCCCACAATTTAATTAGATCCTAATCATGCAATGTGAGAGGATTTGATCTAATGCAATAAAACTGGGTTGTAGAAAAGGTATGATCAAAGTGTGAACTTGCCTGCAATGAAGATGATTCGCACTCAAAACTCTTGATAGATCTACTCGTCACACTCTGGTCAATCTATCGTAAGCAGACAATAGTAACCACACAATAAGTACTCATCTAATGCACAAGTAAAACTCGAACGAGAGAACGAACTAGATAGTTCAACTTAAGAACTCCGGTTGCAAAGAAAGAACGAACCGAACAAAAAAAATGGAAAACAAACGGCGGAAGAAAACAACTCGGTTCTAGCAAGTTGAATCTAGGTCAAATTTTACCGGGGCAAAAACTTGTTTAAGTTGATTAGATGGAACGGCGGTTTCGAAATGAAACTCCAGGCGCTTGAATCACCCGATTCCGATAAACGGGCGAGAAGATAAACTAGAACGAAGATCGGATCTGAGATCGCGATCGCGGAATAAATCCGACGAAAAGAAAACAAAGAACGGTTAAACGAACGGGCGTCGTTAACCGGGAATAATCGGTGATCACGTTCGTTGAGACGAACGTTCCGAAAGAATAACGAAAACCGATCTAGGGTTTTCGGAAAAGAAACTGAAAAAGAAAATAGAAAACCGATCTAGGGTTTCGGAAAAGAAACCGAAACAAAGAATCGGAGAGAAAAACGGGAAAAGAAAACCGGAACGGTTTCTTTTAAAAGAACTGAACCGCGGGGAAGAAAAAGAGAGGCACGGGGCTACCTCCGGCGAGGCGGGGCGAACGGTGGCGACGGCGGCGTGCTAGGGCGGCGGCGGCGGGTGAGGGGCACGGCGGCGGGTGAGAGGCGCGGGGTGGGGCGCGGCTTGGGGAGGAGAGGGGTTTTGGGTTTTTGGTGTGAGGAGAGGGGGGTCTATGGGGGTATTTATATAGGTGAGGGGGGGTTTACTTGGGGTAGGGGGCAAGAAAAAGAGAGTAAAAAAGGAAAACGAAACAAGGAAAAGGGGGGGGGGGCTAACTGGCCAGAGTCCAAGCCGGACTCGGCTTAGAGCGAGGCGGCGGCCTGGCGCGCTGCGCCTGGCGCCTGGTGCCTGGCGCTGGCTGGGGCGCTGGCTGGCTGGGCCTTTGGCCCGGCTGGCCTGCTCATTTTTTTAACTGATTTCGCGCGCAAAAAAACAAAAGAAAACTAACTAAACAAACTCCGAAAAATCTAAAGTAAATTTTCCCCGACTCCTAAAAATGAGTCGGACAAAATGAACTTTTCTCCGGACCTAAAATGCAATTTTCGAAAACGCGCATTTTTCCCTATCCAAAGAAAAACAAACAAACACCGGAAAACGAAATTTGATCTATTTATTAAATCTTCATTTTTCCTATATTTTGGGAAAGTCATATTATTCCCTCTCTCATATTTTGATATCGGAAAAATAATTGAAGATGAAATAAATAAATCAAATGATCCTCTTTTCAAATTCGAGAAAACTCTCAAATATGAAAATAACGAAATCTCCAACTCTCTCCGAAGGTCCTTGAGTTGCGTGATATTTCTAGGATCGACCAAAATGCAAGAAAATAAGATATGCATGATGATCTAGTGTATAACATTCCAAATTGAAAATTTGGGATGTTACACTACCTATCTAGTCAAGTTTAAATGAGGCCGGAAATAACAAACAACAATTCCGGTAAAACCTCCTGTGCATATTTTACGGTTTGGTACTGTTCTTCCCTAAACCCATTTTTAGAGTTGTTAGACATGCAAAGTGATGCCACCATGTTAAACTAGACATTTTTCCACCCCATTTACATATAAAGATTATTAGGTTCCGAGTTACGGTTATTTAGTTATGAAAAAAAATCATTTTAGCATGGCATAGGAGCAAATTTAACCAAACAGCATTTTTAACATTTCAGACATGGATGAAAGTTGGATATTATTAAACTACACAAAATTCTAAGCAACTTTCATATATAATTCATTTTAATCCGATGCACCAATTGTGAGTTATTATATGCATGTAGTCTAGGGGGTTTCCTGCAAAACTGCGGCTCTCCGGATAATAGACAAAATTCGCAGGACCAGGAAAAAAACTAGCGGGCCGAAACTGGCCGGCCCAACAGTAACAGGGGAGGGGCTGGATGCGTCCTCACCATGGGTCGTGGCCCAGAAATGTGGAAAGGGGAGGCCTGCAGGGGCAGCTGGGCCTGGATCTGGAGACAACGACGCGGTCGACTGCCTCGCTGGTGCACTCGTTGTCTCGTTCCTGAAGTGGGGACTGAGCGATGCAGGGGAGCTGGCGTGGTCAATGAAGGCAGCAGCGACGCGGCAGAAGTCCTGGCGACGGTGGCGCGACGGGAACGGGAGGCGGAGCTCGCCGAGGATGGCGGGATCTGGGTGCAGGGTCCATGCATCATAGGGTCGTTCTCCTCGTTCCCTACAGGGACTGAGCTTGAGGCCATGGCGGCGGCGGCCTGGTTCAGAGAGAGACAGAGGTGAGAGGAGGGAGCAGGAAATGAAGGGAAGGAAAAGAATCAGAGGAGGAACGGTGACGGCGTCGGCCTGCAGGCTCGCGGGAGGTCTCTGCTGGTGTCTCTCGGGCGGAGGAGACCATGGGAGGGGCTTGCGGTGCAGCTCGGTGCTGGTTCAGGCGCGATGTAGAGGAGGCTGGCTCTGAGGCGGATGGGCACGGGTCAACAGGGCGCGGAGGAGGTCCCTGGCGGCGGGGCTTGGAGAGCTCGGCGCCGAGGAAGGAGCTCCACTCCGATGAACTCCCATGGTGGCGGTGGTGCTCCTGGACAGAGAGAGTTTGAGAGAGAGATACAGGAGACGGAAGGAAGACTGAAGAGAAGGAGCAGGGGCTGGGCGCTGGACCTGCGGTGGTGGTTCGGCCGGCGAGGGTTGGTGGCGAGATGCTCGGGCAGGATTGGTAGGGATGGATTTTTGGATCGGGAGGAGCTGTGGCGGCTGCAGAGTTGATTTGGTGGCGCTGAAAACAAGGAGAAGATGGCGGCGGCGAGGATTGGACAGGGGAGGATCCCTAGAAATTAGGGTTGGCTAGTTTAGGTAGGGTTTCATCTGCTATAAATAGCAGCTAGGAATTGGGTAGGGGCTATCACGTCCCTACGATCGCAATCGGATGGTCGCCAAAAAAATAGTTAGGGAGTCCGAATAGGAAAACAGTGATGTTTTGTAGACGTTTGGGGATGATCCGGATCCAACGGTGACGACTGTCCGGGTCGGGTCTGGGACAATTTTCGGACGCGCGCGAGGAGGGCCGCGGGCTGACAAGAGAGTTTAGGTAGGGCCTGACGGTGAGTGGTAGTGAGCTGTGTAGACGGTCTCGAGCTAAGAGAAGAGAAGAGAGGGAGGCCTGGCGACTGTTTCCGGAGACCGAAAAACGTCCGACGTCTGACCGGCTATACTACCGCTATAGTTTAACGGTTGGGCTATCAAACGAACTCTGAATGCGATGAAACTTGACAGGCGGTCTATCTACACTAAAATAAGACCGCACGCCAACTTTCAACCCATTCCGAGAACATCTTTCGGCCACTTAAAAAAAATACTATTTCGGACGTGCCGCGGGCGCGTGCAAGTGTGTCACGGTAATTCCACAATAATGGAAATATTTATAATAGATCCCTAATATCGGGAGGATATGTTATAAAGAGAAGTCACCCTTCCCTCAGTTTAAATGGACCGAAGATCCATGAAATTTACTTAAGTGAGTTTTTAGAATGGGTTGCATGTTGACATGATGCAATGCACATGATGCAAAGATGAATGCAATAGACGAAACAAATCACACAACGAATCTCGAAAACCCTGGAAGGCATCTGAAGCTCCGGTCGTGGGGCGTCATAACCAACTATACCATGCTCCTTTAAGAGAAACTATGTTAAAACTGCTTTATGTGATCTTGGAGCCGGTGTTAGTGTTATGCCTCTCTCTTTATATCGTAGACTTGATTTGAATAAGTTGACACCTACTGAAATATCTTTGCAAATGGATGATAAATCAACTGCTATACATGTCGGTATTTGCGAGGATGTGCCTGTTGTGGTTGCAAACGTTACTATTTTAATGGACTTTGTTATTCTTGATATTCCCAAGGACGATAGTATGTCTATTATGCTTGGTAGACCCTTTTTGAATACTGCAGGGGCTGTTATTGATTGCAACAAAGACAATGTCACTTTTCATGTTAATGGTAACGAGCATACGGTACACTTTCCGAGGAAACGACCTCAAGTCCACAGTATCAATTCTATTGGAAAAATTTCAACAATTACTATTTGGAGGTTTTGAATTCCCTCTTCCTACTGTCAAGAAGAAATATCATATTCTTATTGTTGGGGATGTGCATATCCCCGTTGAGGTAACTTAGTGTTATTCGAAAATTCTCCGGTTTCATGCGATTCAGAAAGAGTTTGTTAAAAGACTTGATCAACCTTGTTAGTGGATTCCTTTTGATGAGCATGAGATGGATGAAGTTAGAAAGCACAACTATCTGTACCCTATTTTTACTTTCTGTTATTTAGATTAAAGAAAGCAAAAAGAGTATTTTCTGTCCGTTTTCTGAATTATCCTTGCAGTAAAAAATTCCCCGAAAATAAAAGTTCTCCAAATGTCCTGACAATTTTTGATGATTTTTTGTAGAATATTTAAGAATTATTGGCACTGAGAACACACCAGGGGGACCGACCTGCTGGCCACGAGGGTCTAGGGCACGCCCACCCCCTGGGGCACACCCCCTACCTCATGGACCCCACGTGGGCCCCTACACTTATTTTTGCACCCACACACTTCGTCTTCCTCCAAAAAAATCATCCACCAGCTCAAACCCGAGTTCTAGCTCATCTTGCTGCCATTTTCGATCTCCTAGCTCAAAGCTCCATTCACAAAACTGCTTTGCGGGATTGTTCTTCGGTATGTGACTCCTCCAATGGTCCAATTAGTTTTTGTTCTAGTGCTTTATTTATTGCAAATTTTTGCTGCTTAGGTGACCTTGTTCTTGAGCTTGCATGTCAAATTTATGTGGTCAAAAGTAGTTCTAATGCATGATATGGCCTCTAGGCACTTGTAGGAGTAGTTTCTATCAATCTTGTTGAGTTTGATTCACTTTTATTTTGAGTCACCAAAAATTTTAAAAAAATATTTAGAGGAAGAAATATGTTTAGGAAAATGTACCAAGGTGGTTCCTCAAGGAAGCAAGGCCCAAGGCTTGCGATACGTGAGCCGGACAATGAACTACCAAGGGAAGCTTAAGTGCGGCCTTGTGAATGCCCGCCAGAGGAGTTCATGGTCCAGGCAGGCATCAAGGATGAATTTGACGCGTATGTGAGTAATGTTGATCTTGAGGGCTTCGTGTTAGATAAGTGCCGGCAATACCACTATCCAACTGATTCCTTTGTGAGAAGGTTTAAATTTACATCCTCACACAATTCTCACACTGTTTTATTTGATCTTTATGATAAATCATATACCATGGACCTAGAAGATTTTAATACTTCTTGTAAACTCCCGCACTAGGCAATGTTAGTGAACCTCGAAAATCTGAATATAAAGACTTTCTTCCTAGTATCACTATGGGGGAATCTAGGGAAATCAGATAAGCTACCATAGGAACCATTCATTTCCCTTCCATACATTATTTTGCTCTCTTCATTGGTAGATGCATTAACGGCAAAGATGAGTCTTGTCGCATGTGTGTTCTAGATCTTAGTGTCCTCAAGAGTGCGGTATTAGGTGATAAACAATATAACTTGGGGGCTACTGGCGCACGTAGGTTGAATCACAACAGTATAAGTGGAGATTAGTTTGGTGGAATTTATGCAACTCGTGTAGCTAATGATCTTGATATACCCATACATGGAACTGATATTGAGTTTCCTCCTGCTTATCTAGATTATGATGCTATGGTTTGCCACCACTTTCTTGAGAGGAATGATCAGTTCCTCCAGTATCGACTAATCTTTGACAGAGGGCACACCGTCCATGTTGCTCTCCCTGCTCCTACTTTCTTTGACTTTCGGGCAAAAAGGAGATATGTTATAACCAGGGAGGAGGCAAACGAGTACGAGAGGAGGACGGAGGCAGCTCACCTCCAAGCTGCAGCTCGTCAGGCAGTAGCTGCTGCATCCCAGTACGACCCTAGTTACAACTTTGGATATTCGCCAGGCCAGCCGTGGCCATAGACCAACTTAGGCCAAAAGCCTAAGCTTGGGGGAGTATGTATTTCTCATCGACATTACAGTCATGTTCACACACTCATCCCAATTGTCGGTGCTCATACTTTTTCATTGTACTTCCATGCTAGTTTATTTTCTTGTCCAACATTCTTCTTGTGTGTTTGAAAAACCTTAAGAAAAAACAAAAAAAATTGTAGCTTTTATCTAGTTTAGTTTCCATGCCTGTAGTAGTAGTAATCAAAAGAAAACCCAAAAAGATTTCTCGTTCTTATTTTGCTTGTTGGGAGCTTTCTCGTGTAAATAGTTTTGTTTCTTTTATTTTCTTTGGGGGTCGAGAGGAGAAGACCATAATGAAAATGTTGAGTGGCTCTCATATGCATTGTTGTTGATCTAACCAAGAGCCCATATTACCTTGTCTTCTCTTATGTATTAAATGCTTGCAGATTCCAACTTAGTCCAATGCACGTGCACTGTTATTATTATCGACACCATTCGGTTGTGCAAGTGAAAGGAAATAATGACAATATATGATGGACTGATTGAGATGAGAGAAGCTGGTATGAACTCGACCTATCTTGTTTTTTTAAATATGATTAGTTCATCGTTCCTGACTAAGCCTATTATGAATGATACATGTTTGCAATGACGATTACAGATTATAGTTGCTCATGTCATGCCTAATTAGCTAGGAATTTATAATGGTTTACCTTGCGTGCCAACATGCTATTAAAATGGTTGTGATGTGGTATGATAGGGTGGTATCCTCCTTTCAATGATTTGACTGGCTTGACTTGGCACATGTTCACGCATGTAGTTGAAACAAAATCAACTTAGCCTCCACGATATTTATGTTCATGGTGAATTATATCCTACTCATGCTTGCACTCAGTGTTGATTAATTTTAATGCATGTTCATGACTGTTGTCGCTCTCTAGCTGGTCGCTTCCCAGTCTCTTTCTAGCCTTCAGTTGTACTATGCGGGAATACTGCTTGTGCATCCACTTCCATAAACCCCAAAAGTTATTCCATATGAGTCCACCATACCTTCCTATATGCGGTATCTACCTGCTATTCCAAGTAAATTTGTATGTGCCAACTCTAAACCTTGAAATGAAATTCTATTTTGTATGCTCGAATAGCTCATGTACCAACTAGTTGTCTATATCTTCCATGTTAGGTGGGTTATTCTCAAGAGGAGTGGACTCCGCTCCTCATTCACGAGAAAATGGCTGGTAACCGGGATGCCCAGTCCCATTCTTAAATTAAAATAATTGCAAACAAAACTTTCCTAGGATTGTTGTTAGTTGGAGGCACCAATTGTTTTGGACAAGCCATTGATTGATGTTTGTTGGTGGTGGGGGAGTATAAACTTTACCATTCTGTTTGGGAATCGTCTATAATGTGTGTAGCATGGAAGTATGCCACTCAAAATATTATTTATCTCTATTTTAAAAATTGAGCTCTGACACCTCAACAAATCCCTGCTTCCCTCTGCGAAGGGCCTATCTATCTACTTTTATGTTGAGTCATCATCCTCTTATTAAAAAGCACCAGTTGGAGAGCACCGCTGTCATTTGCATGCATTACTATTAGTTTACATTGAGTATGACTGTGACTGGATACCTTTTACCATGAATTACAGTGTTTAGTCAGTCCTTGAACTTTAGAGGTGCTCTGCATTTATGTTTTACGGTCTCAGAAAGGGCTAGCGAGATACCATCTTGTTATATCATATTATGATTGTTTTGAGAAAGTGATGTCGTCCGAGATTTACTATTATTGCTCGCTAGTTGATTATGCCATTGATATGAGTAAACATGAGACCTAAATGTTATTGTGAATATAGTTAGTTCATAATCTTTGCTGAAAACTTGAATGCGGGCTTTACATATTTACAACAACAAGATAAAACAGAGTTTGTAAAATTTTTTCTTTATCACTTTCAGTTTGTTAACTGAATTTCTTGAGGACAAGCAAAGGTTTAAGCTTGGGGGAGTTGATATGTCTCCATCGTATCTACTTTTCCAAACACTTTTGACCTTGTTCTGGACTCTAACTTGCATGATTTGAATGGAACTTACCCGGACTGACGTTGTGTTTAGCAGAATTTCCATGGTGTTATTTTTGTGCACAAATAAAAGTTCTCGGAATGACCTGAAACTTCACAGAGAATATGTTTGGATTCGATAGAAAATACTGGCCAAAGAATCAACACCAGGGGGCCCACAACCTGTCCACCTGGGTGGGGGCGCGCCCCCCTATCTTGTGGGCCCCCTGAGGCTCCATCGACTTCAAATCCAACTCTATATATTCACGCTCGGGGAGAAAAAAATGAGAGAGAAGGATTCATCGCCTTTAACGATACGGAGCCGCCGCCAAGCCCTAATCTCTCTCGGGAGGGCTGATCTGGAGTCCGTTCGAGGCTCCGGAGAGGGGAATCCGTCGCCATCATCATCATAAACCTTCCTCCATCACCAATTTCATGATGCTCACCACCGTGCGTGAGTATTTCCATCATAGGCTTGCTGAACGGTGATGGGTTGGATGAGATTTATCATGTAATCGAGTTAGTTTTGTTAGGGTTTGATCCCTAGTTTCCAATAAGTTCTGAGATTGATGTTGCTATGACTTTGCTATTCTTAATGCTTGTCACTAGGGCCCGAGTGCCATGATTTCAGATCTGAACCTATTATGTTTTCATGAATATATGTGAGTTCTTAATACTATTTTGCAATTCAATAGTCACCTACTATGTGTTATGATCCGGTAACCCCAAAGTGACAATAATCGGGACCACTCCCGGTGGTGACCGTAGTCTGAGGAGTTCATGTATTCACTAAGTGTTAATGCTTTGGTCCGGTACTCTATTAAAAGTAGGCCTTAATATCCCTTATTTTCCAATAGGACCCCGCTGCCAAGGGAGGGTAGGACAAAAGATGTCATGCAAGTTCTTTTCCATAAGCACGTATGACTATATTCAGAATACATGCCTACATTACATTGATGAACTGGAGCTAGTTCAGTGTCACCCTATGTTATAACTGTTGCATGATGAATCGCATCCGACATAATTATCCATCACTGATCCATTGCCTACGAGCTTTTCATATATTGATCTTTGCTTAGTTACTTTTCCGTTGCCACTGTTACAATCACTACAAAACCAATACTGTTACTTTTTCCACCGTTACCGTTACTTCCATATTACTTTGCTACTAAATACTTTGCTGCAGGTATTAAATCTTTTAGGTGCGGTTGAATTCACAACTCAACTATTAATACTTGAGAATATTCTTTGGCTCCCCTTGTGTCTAATCAATAAATTTGGGTTAAATACTCTACGCTTGAAAATTGTTGTGATCCCCTATACTTGTGGGTTATCATGGATGCCAGTCGGGGCATCCCCAAGCTTAGTTGCTTGCTCTCTTTGGATAATAGCTTGGTATTCCGGTGCATCCCCAAGCTTAGGCTCTTCTTACTCCTCATTCCTTCATCCATCATAAGATAACCCAAAACTTGAAAACTTCAATCACACAAAACTCAACAAAACCTTCGTAAGATCGGTTAGTATAAGAAAGCAAATCACTACTATAAGTATTGTAGCAAACCAATTCATATTTTATTCTTGCATGATATCTATTGTATTCCAAACTTTCTATGGCAAAAAATCATAAAAGAAAACCATAGAATCATCAAAACAAGCACATAACGCAAAGAAAATAGAATCTTTCAAAAACAGAACAATCTGTTGCAGTCTGGAAATTTCGAATACTTCTGTAACTCCCAAAATCTAGAGAAATTAGTAAAACCTGAGCAATTTGGATATCAATCTTCTGCAAAAAAAGTTGGTATTTTATTGCGCTCTGGATAGAAATGAGAATTTTTTTCGTGAGCACGAAAGTTTATGTTTTTCAGCAAGATCAAACAACTATCACCCAAGAAGATCCTAAAGGCTTTACTTGGCACAAACACTAATTAAAACACAAAAACACAATAAGAATAGTAGCATAATTGTGCAAACACAAAAATAAATTTTATTCATTGGGTTGCCTCCCAACAAGCGATATCGTTTTATGCCCCTAGCTAGGCATAAGATTTCAATGATGCTCACACGAAAAATAAGAATTGAAACAAAGAGAGCATCATGAAACATATGACAACATGATTTAAGTCTAACATACTTACTATGCATCGGAATTTTATAAGCAAACAAATCATCAAGGCAAGAAATATCTAGCATATGCAAGGAAGAAGGAAGAAATAGTAGCAATCTCAACATAACGAGGGGTAATTTAGTAACATGAGAATTTCTACAACCATATTTCCCTCTGTAAAAATAATTACATGTAGGATAATAATCAAATTCAAGAATATAGCTATCATAAAATATTCTCTTCATGATCCACATGCATAAAAGTTTTATAATCTTCCAAGATAATGGGATTAACACCAATTGAAGTCATGACCTCTCCGAACCCACTTTTATCAAAGATTTCATAGGATTGAACACTCTCCAAATATGTGGGATTATTTTTACCTAGAGTTGACACTCTTCCGAACCCACTTTCAATATTATTGCAAACATATTCATCATGAGGCTTAAATAAACTATCAAGATCATAAGATTCATCATCACCCCAATCATGATCATTGCAATAAGTAGCGTACATAACAAAACAAGCGTCCCCAAGCTTGGCGTTTTGCATATCAATGACATTATCAGAGTTTATAATAATATTATTGCAATCATGCTTTTGATTCAAGGAGCTATCGTGAACCACTTTATAAATTTCTTCTTTTAACACTTCATCACAATTTTCAGATTCACGAATCTCAAGCAAAACTTCATAGAGATAATCTAGTGCACTCAAATCACTAGCAATTGGTTCATCATAATTGGATCTTTTGAAAAGATTAGCAAGTGGATGAGGATCCATATCAATAGATTTTCAACAAGCAAAGATGCAAGCAAATAGAAGGCACATGGCAACACAACCAAACATAAGATCGACGGAGAAAAAGGCGAATGAAAAAGAGGGCGAATAAAATGGCAAATTTTTGTGAAGTGGGGGAGAGGAAAAAGAGAGGCAAATGGAAAATAATGTAAATTGCGAGGAGATGCGATTTGTGATTAGGAACCTAGTATATGTTGAAGATGCTCCCTGGCAACAGCGCCAAAAATTCCTTTTGATGCGGCTTGAAGCTATGTTAGTATGTCCCAAAGAGGAAGGGATGATGCAACACAGCGACGGTAGGTATTTCCCTCAGCGATGAAACCAAGGTTATCGAACCAGTAGGAGAACCAATCAACAGTACGTAAACAGCACATGCGCACAAATAACAAATACTCGCAACCCGACGTGTAAAAGGGGTTGTCAATCCCTTTCGGGTAACGGTGCCACAAATTGGCAAACGGACGTGAGAGAGTTGTAAATATTGATAGATTGAACGCCAAATAAAATAAATTGCAGAAAGGTATTTTTGTATTTTTGGTTTAATAGATCTGAACATAAAAGGCAAATAAAATAGATCGCAAAGGCAAATAATATGAGAAAGAGACCCAGGGGTCGTAGGTTTCACTAGTGGCTTCTCTCGAGAAAAATAGCAAACGGTGGGTAAACAAATTACTGTTGGGCAATTGATAGAACTTCAAATAATCATGACAATATCCAGGCAATGATCACTACATAGGCATCACGTCCAAGATTAGTAGACCGACTCCTGCCTGCATCTACTACTATTACTCCACACATCGACCGCTATCCAGCATGCATCTAGTGTATTAAGTTCATGGAGAAAGGGAGTAATGCAATAAGAATGATGACATGACGTGGACACGAACTATTTATGTAGAAATAGACCCCATCATTTTATCCTTCGTAGCAATGATACATACATGCCGGTTCCCCTTCTCTCACTGGGATCAAGCACCGTAAGATCGAACCCATTACAAAGCACCTCTTCCCATTGCAAGATAAATAGATCAAGTTGGCCAAACAAAACCCAAATATTTGAGAAGAAATACGAGGCTATAAGCAATCATGCATATAAGAGATCAGAGAAACTGAAATAACTTTCATGGATAAAAATATAGATCTGATCATCAACTCAGAGTTCATCCGATCCCAACAAACACACCGCAAAAAGAGTTATATCATATGGATCTCCAAGAGACCATTGTATTCACTACTGCAGGATGGTCCAAACGCGACACTTTGATCAGAGACCCTTCGACGAAGCTGTGTGCAATGCCATAATCACAAACGGTGGTGTGAAAGAACTGTCAAAAAAGGTGCAAAATGTTTGTGATGGCGGAGCTATCAAACACGGTTCATATTTTAGTTGCATGTGTGATGCAGGGCATACAGTTCAGCTCAATGAACTGTTTGTGATGAGGCAGAACAAAATAAGCGGGCAGTCTGATGAAGGCGTGTGCGATATAGAGCATATGGTTCACTCGGATGAACTGTTTGTGATTAGGCAACAAAAAACAAATGGTCAGGCAGATCAAGGTGAGTGTGATACGCGACAAACAAGTCCGTAATCAGAAATATGTGTGAAGACCAATAATAACACAGACGATTGCTGGTAATAAGCCGTGTGATTTGCTCTATCTACAGTAGAATAACATGTATATATATATAATTGAAATAAACATCCAGTTACATAAGTGACTATACAGATCATTCGCACACACCTCAATAAACAATTGCCTGCATTCTAAAGTAGGAGAAATGATTTTCTAGTCATCTATTTCTTGTGACGCTCCCGCCACTGTTATGTGGATCGATCCCTTGTCTGGGTCAGGAACAAGACAGTTCCTCATGTCAACGATCTGCATGTACATCTCATAGCTTGTGTACGTGTCCATGGCTGCGTACTTGACATGTTGTTCATCCAGTCTCTTATGCCACACACTGTGCTAGGCGTTCCTGTCCTTATTGATCTTATTCTTCATCTTCATGTAGTAGGGGTCAATGATGGCCGAGGCGAGGTCAATCAGGGAGTTCAGTTTGTTTTTGTTGCCGCCCCAGACCTTGTAGTGGCTTTGGATGTTGACAAGATTCGGGCATTTCAAGTCCGAAACCTTGAGCGCTTTTAGATCGTTGGTGGTGTCCACCATAGCGAAACTGTAGTCGGAGTTGTTGATAAACCTGGAGAAACGCTCACAAGGCCTTGTGGCAAGGTGGTACTAGTAGACGAGGACGTCATGTCGCATGCACAACTGGGAGGCGATAACCTTCTGATCGTGCCCGACACGACCGATGGTGTACTCGAGGTCGAAGCCGACCAGTCGGTACTTGTCCTCGGCAAGGAACTCCTCCATAGTTTGGATGGAGCTCTCCACCGAGATCAGATCATTCGTGTACACCACCGAGGGGTCCTTCCCTGTCACCTGGGTGTCCACTACATGATGCGTGGTGAACTGCCCGCCGTTGTCGTTGTCGGCCACTGGGAGCGCCTATTGGAGCCACGGGGAGCGCCATTGGAACCGCTGGATGTCCTCTCTGTATGTGTCCTCATGGGTGTGCTTATTTGTGTCGTGTGAGATGAGAGATGAAGGTAAATGACCGCAAGAATAAAAGGGGGCTGGGCGGCATGGATTATCGTCGCGTCTGCATGGTAGTTTTTGCAGCGGGTAACTGCATCGTCACGCTGCGCCCGGCGCAACCGCTTGCACACACACGTGCGTGATCGTGCGTTGGCCCCAAACACTGGCAGTGCGCGTGGAGGGACGAGGGAAGAGCACCCAGAGGGACGCGAGCAGAGCGCGCGTGGCGGGACGCGAGCAAAGCGCGTTGCGGCCGCTGAACTGCAAGCAACCACACGCATAGAGCAGTTGAACAGGCAAGAAATGGTCGCCTACAAGTCGGCCGACAGTTGCGTCGCTGCTTAGAGAGCGGCCGTGTGCTACCACCTCCGTCTAGTCTATTGTCTCCTTTATATTCTGTGCCATACTTTGCCCTCAATTTAACTAACAAAATGATAATGAATGTTTAAAAAATTATATAATTGGAAACTATGTTCAAATACAAATCCAACTATATAATCTTTGGTGACATGCATTCGTATTTTATTAGTTAAATCATACTTATAAACCAGGACGGTGGTATAGTAGGTATTTAAATCGCAAATGTTTTTTATTAACTTTATGTGTACATGGCCTTTCGTACTCCTCTCGCACGTCTTGTCACCCCGCTGCCGCAGATGGCTTACAGTGCAAGCTTGCGCAGCGCACGGGGGCGTTCTTTTATCCAAATGGTGGCGCCAATGAATCGTCGGTGAGCCCATTCCCGCGCAACCTCGTAGGATCCCGCGCAATCTTCCTGCCCGACTTGGTGAAATCCCCCAAAATCCCAATGCTTACCGGCCTGCGATAAAAACCCTCATGGCCGGCGAGTCCCGCGTTGCATTTTCCCCTCCCTCCCTATAGCTTATGTCATCTGCTTCTCCCACAATCGCCAATGACACCGGTCCATCGTCGTCGCTCAACCACTCCGCCGTCATCAGAGGACAACTCCAGCTGGGAGGCTACACCGCGGCGGCGGCCCAGTCCCCAGCGTAGTGTAGTGCGCATGGCATCCCTATTGGGTGTGCGTGGAAAACCAACCACACGCTCCGCCGCAGGTGCCCGTTGGCAGCTGTCGCCGGCCGCCGTTGCCGCCACACCATCGTCGAAAGCCAGGGCCATCGTGCACTCCGCCGCTGCGGCTCGAAGGTGGGAGGTGGCCGTCGTGGCCTCCACCCAACTGCCAGCCACTGTGGCCATCACCCGCTCCACCACCGCGGCCCGAAGGTGAGAAGTGGTGGTCGTGGCTGCCACCCAGTCCTGTAGGTGGATGCTTGCATGTGCATTAGCGATCTTGCGCGCTACACCGAGTTCCTGCGGGAGGAGTAGGAGCGCCTTGTCGAGCATGCAAAGAGATTTACCATTGCCGTGGCCTGTGCCGCCTCAGAGGCAAGGAATCAGGAGATCTACGAGGAGAACCACCGCTTTGAGGAGGGGTCATCTGGAACGGCAGAGAGCGTTCGAGGTGAGCGTTGCTGAAGCTGCAATAGCGGCAGGCATCGTACTACGGTTGCCTAGCTCCTGGTAGGCTCCTCCTCCTCCGCCTCTTACTGAGCGCGCTCGACAGAGGAGAGGCAGCCGCAAGTAGTGCAAAGCCCCTCCGCAGTAGTAGTAGTATTTTGGGGCTATTTTGTTCAGTTCATCTGACTATAGATGTGGTGGAACTGTACAATGTACTTAAAATTAGCAAGTATATATAGTTGAACTAGCTATTTCAGTACGTGGTTGGCAACAATTGGGAAAAAGTTTGGTCGGTTCAGCTGTCGAGTTAAACTGTTTGTATAAATTAAGAACGACCGCTTAATCTATGATTGAAATCTATGCTTAATTACTGAATTTTAGTTGCAAAAATTAGATACTGCTAGTGATTTTTAGCTTCATATTTTGACAAATCGCAGTGTTACAAGGATTGACAAATCTTACCAAATTGTTTGTACGTGGTTGCACACGGGTCATCCAAAACAACCGTTTGCGTTGAAGGGATGCACAAATCCTGCGTTGCTCTCACTTTGCATATGGGTGTTCTATCTAAAACGTTTGCGATCAGGAGCAGCAGAAATCCTGCTCGGCACATTTTCATTTGGCTACCTGTGGAAGCTGTCGGTTTGCATACGGGTGTTCTAACTAAAATTTTGGTGCATGGTCCGTTCTCTAATAGCACATTATTGTGCAATTGGAGGAACCATTCTAATATTTTGGTTTTTAACAATTTGGTCTTGCACATGTAGGCCCTGCTATCAGAGGTTTTGACCCACTGTTCGACCCTTTTTGCACATGGAGAAATGAGTTGTCCATGAGTATCAATCAAATGAAGAAACTCAGAAAGATTGTTAGAATAAAGAAATTAGCGACAAAAAACAACAAGATCTTTGTCTGCACAATGAAGAAGACATCAGTTCACTACAAGATGGTACTAACTATTATACCTTGCCTTTTTTATTCCTTTGCCCCATTTCCAATATAGAGAAGATATTTATGCACATCCTTATTTTCAGGCCTTTCCAAAGCAGTTCACTAATGATTACCTCTCAAACCACCTCTATGGTCAGGAGGCGAGGAAGGTATTAATACAGCACCCACGGTTCAATATTGAAGTGTTCCTGAAGAGGACGAAGGACGGATGGTCAATCATCCACAGGCACTGCCCTAAAGTTGCAAAGACCTTCAACATGAATGAAGGCTCAATATTCGCCTTCCGCTTTAGCAGTTTTCCGGATGAGATGCATCTGTCTATATACCGCCCATGATGCTAATTTCAAAAGATTCTACATGTTGCATGTGGAACTTGCTGCTGGTGTAGTTGTGTTATGGGGTAGCTGAGTGTTAAAGCTATATCATGTTGTACTCTGATGTATTTCAATTATAAAATTCTGCTTCCTTAATATGGAAATGAAATATATTGTGTTCTTAATATGAAATGTAAATTAGATTAATAAATGGATTATGAATAATCAGATAATTAGCCTGCTAATGGCGAATTAGCCTGCTAATTGGGTTTTGCTATTCCAAATGGTTGTTGAAAAAATACCATGGGCGATGACCTCAGGCAACGCACACAGTTTCTAAGAATAAACCGTGTTGGATCAATGAAAAATCACACACAACATTCTCTTGAAAACTGTTTGTGTTAGGCCACCTTGCGCAAACGTTTACCACATAAAAACTGTGTGTCATGGATAGCCTTTGCCGCACAGTTTCTTCTGCGGACCGTGTGTGATACATTCAATAACGCAAACGACTTAACGGGAAAAATTGTGCGTGATGTACCTATGAACGGAAACATTTTCCTTGGAGAGACTATGTGGGATGTACATACGAACGAAAACGTTTAGAGGGGACTGGCTGTGTGGGATGTACTTGCGCCTGGAAACAATTTTGCCGTATAATTGCATTTTTAGCTCTACTGTATGTATTTCCATATTAGAGCGCTCGTCGGTCGCACACGTTGTCTTTTTGCCGAGCGTGCATGCCAGGAGGGCATATCCCCGACGGTTTCTGGGTCGTGTGGGAAGGACCCCCCTATCGCCCACACTCACTTGGCGACGGTTCCAAATGTTGTCGCGGAAAGGGGTTAAAACCCGTTTGTTTAGGACCGACGCGCACTAGTGATTGAGAAACAAACGAGAGAGAGGTAGTCATCTAGCTACTAACTACAGACCCAAAGGTCTACAAATAACTACTCATGCATCACCGGAGACGCACCAATGGAAGTGGTGAACCCCTTTGTGATGCTGTCTAGATTGGATCTGGTGGTTCTGGACTCTACGACGGCTGGAATTGATTTTCCTCGACTCCCCTAGGGTTTCTGGAATATAGGGGTATTTATAGAGTAAAGAGGTGGTTCAGGGGGCTCCCGAGGTGGGCACAGCCCACCAGCGCACGCCTGGGCCTCCAGGCGCGCCCTGGTGGGTTGTGCTCCCCTCGGAGCAGACCCCAAGTGCTTCTCCGGCCCACTGGATGTCTTTTTGTCCAAAAAAATCCACAAAAAGTTTCGCTCTGTTTGGTATTAATTTCCTGCGATGTAAAAAACATGCAAAAAACATCAACTAGCACTTGGTACTACGGCAATAGGTTAGTACCAAAAAATGATATAAAATGATTATAAAACATCCAAGAATGATAATATAACAGCAGGGAACAATCAAAAATTATAGATATGTTGGAGACGTATTAATGGTGTTGATGTAGAAGCCCTCCGTGGTCGAATCCCCCTCCGGCAAGACGCCGGAAAAGGCCCCTAGATGGGATCTCACGGGTACAGAAGTTTGCGGCAGTGGAAAAGTGTTTTCATGGCTCTCCTGGTTGGTTTGGAATATTTGAGAATATATAGGCAGAAGAAATAGGTCGGCGGAGTCATGAGGGGCCCACAAGGGTAGGGCCGTGCCCTCCGTCCTTGTGGCCGCCTCATGGCTTTCCTGATGTATACTCCAAGTCCTCTGGAAGCCTTCTAGGCCAAGAAAAATCATCATGTAAGTCTCATTCCATTTGGACTCTATTTGATATTCCTTTTCTGCGGAACTCTAAAACAAGGAAAACACAGGAACTGGCACTGGGCTCTAGGTTAATAGGTTAGTCCCAAAAATAATATAAAATAGCATATTAATGCATATAAAACATCCAAAACAAATAATATAATAGCATGGAGCAATCAAAAGTTATAGATACATTGGAGACTTATCAAGCATCCCCAAGCTTAATTCATGCTCGTCCTCGAGTAGGTAAATGATAAAAACAGATTTTTTGATGTGGAATGCTACCTAACATATTTGTCCAAGTAATTTTCTCTATTGTGGCATGAATTTTCAGTTCCGAATGATAAACAAAAGTTTAATATTGACATAAAAACAATAATACTTCAATCATACTAACAATATAATTATGTCTTCTCAAAATAACATGGCCAAAGAAAGCTTATCCATACAAAATATAGTCTGGCTATGCTCCATCTTCATCACACAAAATATTCAAATCATGCACAACCCCGATGACAAGCCAAGCAATTGTTTCATGCTTTTTATGTTCTCAAACCTTTTCAACTTTCACGCAATACATGAGCGTGAGCCATGGACATAGCACTATAGGTGGAGTAGAAGGTGTAGCTGGAGAAGACAAAAGGAGGGAGATAGTCTCACATCAACTAGGCATATTAACGGGCTATGGAGATGCCCATCAATAGATATCAATGTGAGTGAGTAGATATTTCCATGCAACGGATGCACTGGAGCTATAAGTTTATGAAAGATCAAAAAGAAACTAAGTGGGTGTGCATCCAACTTTCTTGCTCATGAAGACCTAGGGCAATTTGAGGAAGCCCGTCACTGGAATATACAAGCCAATTTCTATAATGAAAAACTCCCACTAGTATATGAAAGTGACAATATAGAGACTCTCTATCATGAAGATCATGGTGCTACTTTCAAGCACAAGTGTGGTAAAAGGATAGTAGCATTGCCCCTTCTCTCTTTTCTGTCATTTATTTATTTGTTTATTTATTTATTTTATTTGGGCCTTCTCTCATTTTTTGGCCTCTTTTATTCATCCGGTGTCTCATACAGACTTGTGGGGGAATCATAGTCTCCATCATCCTTTCCTCACATGGGACAATTCTCTAATAACAAAGATCATCAAACTTCTATTTACTTAACTCAAGAATTACAACTCGATACTTAGAACAAAATATGACTCTATGTGAATGCCTCCGGGGTGTACCGAGATGTGCAATGAATCAAGAGCGACATGTATAAAAAAAGATGAACGGTGGCTTTACCACAAATACGATGTGAACTACATGATCTTGCAAAGCAATATGACAATGATGGAGCGTGTCATAATAAACGGAATGGTGGAAAGTTGCATGGCAATATATCTCGGAATGGCTATGGAAATGCCGTAATAGGTAAGTATGGTGGCTGTTTTGAGGAAGGTATATGGTGGGTTTATGGTACAGTCGAAAGTTGCGTGGCACTACAGAGGCTAGCAAAGGTGGAAGGGTGAGAGTGCGTATAATCCATGGACTCAACATTAGTCATAAAGAACTCATATACTTATTGCAAAAATCTATTAGTAATCAAAACGAAGTACTGCGCGCATGGTTGTAGGGGATAGATTGGTAGGAAAAGACCATCGCCCATACCCGAACGCCACTCATAAGGAAGACAATCAATAAATAAATCATGCTCCGACTTCATCACATAACGGTTCACCATACATGCATGCTACGGGAATCACAAAATTTAACACAAGTATTTCTCAAACTCACACCTACTCATTAGCATGACCCTAATATCACCATCTTCATATCTCAAAACAATCATAAGGAATCAAACTTCTCATAGTATTCAATGCACTTTATATGAAAGTTTTTATTATATCCCTCTTGGATGCCTATCATATTAGGACTAAATTTATAACCAAAGCAAATTATATAAGTTAAGCACGAGAGTTCATAAATTTCTATAAAATAAAACCACCGCCGTGCTCTAAAGAGATATAAGTGAAGCACTAGAGCAAAATTGCCTAGCTCAAATGATATAAGTGAAGCACATAGAGTATTGTAATAAATCACGATTCATGCAAGTCTCTCTGAAAAGGTGTGTCCAGCAAGGATGATTGTGGCAAACTACAAAGCAAAGACTCAAATCATACAAGGCACTCCAAGAAAAACACATATAATGTGGTGAATAAAAATATAGCCTCAAGTAAAGTTACCGATAGACGAATACAAAAGAGGGGATGCCTTCTAGGGCATCCCCAAGCTTAGGCTCTTGGTTATCCTTGAATATTACCTTGGGGTGCCTTGGGAATCCCCAAGCTTAGGCTCTTGCCACTCCTTATTCCATAGTCCATCAAATCCTTAGCCAAAACTTGAAAACTTCACAACACAAAACTCAACAGAAAATCTCATAAGCTCCATTAGTATAAGAAAATAAATCACCACTTTGGGTACTGTTGTGAACTCATTCTTTATTTATATAGGTGTAATATCTACTGTAGTCCAAATTTCCCATGGTTCATACCCCTCCCCGATTGTAGGATCGAAAGTATGTCTAGTGGGGGGTGATTAGACTACTTGACCAAATAAAAATCTAGCCTTTCCCAATCTTATGTCTTGGCAGATTTTAGCAACTTATCACAAGTCAAGAAATCAACCTACAAATGCAATTCTAAGAGTATAGCAGCGGAATGTAAATCATTGCATATGAAGGTAAAGATCAGGAGTTTGGCGGGAGCAAACACAATGTAGACACAAAGAATTTTGGCGTGGTTCTGATAGGTAGTGCTACCGTACATCCACGTTGATGGAGACTTCAACCCACGAAGGGTAACGGTTGCGCAAATCCATGAAGGGCTCCAGCCACAAAGGTTCCACGAAGAAGCAACCTTGTCTATCCCACCATAGCCATCGCCCACGAAGGACATACCTCACTTGGGTAGATCTTCACGAAGTAGGCGATCTCCTTGCTCTTACAAACTCCTTAGTTCAACTCCACAATCTTGACGGAGGCTCCCAACTGACACCTAACCAATCTAGGAGACACCACTCTCCAAAAGGTAATAGAAGGTGTGTTGTTGATGAACTCCTTGCTATTGTTCTTCAAATGATAGTCTCCCCAACACTCAACTCTCTCACATAGATTTGGATATGTTGGAAAGATGATTTGAGTGGAAAGCAACTTGGGGAAGGCTAGAGATCAAGATTCTTGTGGTTGGATTGGAATGTCTTGGTCTCAACACACGAGTAGGTGGTTCTCTCTCAGAAAATGAATGTTGGAAGTGTAGGCAAGTTTTGATAGCTCTCTCCATGAATGGAGGATGGGTGAAGGGGTATATATAGCCTCCACACAAAATCTAACCATTACACACAATTTACCAAACTCGGTGGGACCGAATAGTGAAACTCGGTCAGACTGATTTGGTTCAAAATGTGAACGTTAGGTTTTCAGTGGGACCGACATGTCAAATCGGTGGGAACGATTGTATTATGGTTAGGGCATAACGTAATCTCAGTGAGACCGATCACATGAACTCGGTGAGACCGATTTCTATAATAGGCAGACAGAGAGTTGGTCAAGAAAACTCGGTGGGACTGATCGCTCATTTCGGTGAGACCGAAACATTACGAAAAGGAAATAGAGAGTTTGCATTGTGAACTCGGTGGGACCGATCGCTCATCCCGATTAGAATGAAACGTTACGAAGGGAAACAGAGAGTTTGCAATCCCATCTTGGTGAGACCGAGATCCTTATCGGTGAGACCGAACTGATTAGGATTTCTGGCTATGGCTATGTCAAATGAACTTGGTGGCGCCGGATGAATCAAATCGGTGGGGTCGATTTTGATTTTTGGTTTGGGACATATGTGGATATGAGAAACTGGTTGAGGGCTTTTGGAGCATATCACTAAGAATTTTGCAAGCAAGCTATAAAGTAACACCTCATCCCCTTATAATAGTATTGGCTTTTCCTATGGACTCAATGTGATCTTGGGTCACTAAAATGAAAATGTAGAATCTTGAGCTTGGGCCAATATGAGTCCTTAGAAATTTGAGGGGTCCACATCTCAAGTCCATGCCATGCCAATCATTGAACTTTCTGAAAAGATTATCTTGAATGGATATTAGTTCAATGATCTATATGTTGTTAATAATTACCAAAACCACCCAGGGATTAGTTGCACTTTCAATCTCCCCCTTTTTGGTAATTGATGACAACATATAGATCAAAGCTTCGACAAATGATAATAAGAATGAAATATATCGTTGCTTTGAGAAGTATGTGATAAGCAAGAGCTCCCCCTAAATTTGTGCATTATTTAAAATTTTCTTTTGAATGCAAATGCACAATCGATTAGGAACATGGGTTACTCTTCCATGTCACATGCATACATCTTGGTGGAGCGCTCAAAATGATAGAATATGAAATATACACTCATCACCAAGAAAAAGTGAATGATCATACATGAGAGGTAGATAATATTAAAGCATGATATGATCAAACACATCACCATACAAGTATCTCACACACACACACTACTAGGGAAAACCTTATACACGGAATCTTAGCAGCAGCGCGGGACAAAAAGAAGTGCTACTGCTAATTAGCAGTAGCGCGGGTTTTTACCCCTCGCTACTACTAAGTTGATAGTAGTAGCGCGGGTTTTTAACCCTCGCTACTACCAAGCGGTCTCTACCGTGCTCCCCGACACATGCCATAGTAGTAGCGAGGGGTATAAACCTGCGCTACTACTAAGTTGATAGTAGTAGCGCGGTTTTATACCCCTCGCTACTGCTAAGTACTAGGTAGGTGAAGTCGTCATATCCTCGGCCGAATCCCCATCTCCTCTCCCAAATCCCTCCTCTCTTCCACCATTCTCTCCTCTCACTTTCCATACGCTCTCACATGGACCTCTTTCCCATGCACCCATCCATCTCCGTGGCACCGAAAGAGGCCACCGCCTCGCGCCACCGGCGTCTAGGAGCTCGCCGGTCTTCCACCAACGTCTAGGAGGCCGCCGCCCCGCGCCACCACACCGGAGCACCTCACCACCGGTGACTAGCTCCGCTGCTCCCTACATCACCTTCGTCTCTCCCTCGGTTTTCCTTTCCTCTCTCTCCCTCTGGTTTGACTCACCCTCCCATGTCCATGCCCGTGCAGGTCATTGCCATGGACGACCCGGAGCTATCTGGCATGGTCAGGAAGAGGAGCCCCACGCCGCGGCCTGGCTCTGCCATAGAAACAGGCCCTCTCCAACAGCCACTACTGGATCTGGTCTTCCGCTGTCCGTTCATGCCTCCTGCCACGCCAATCATTTGCACCAAGATTGAAAACCTGGATCAACTCAATGAACTCGGTATGACCGAAAGGGATGAATCGGTCAGACCGAAATACACAGAGAGGTTTTGGAAGTTTAAGTCTATGACGAATCAGTGACTCCGAGTGCTCCTCGCCCAGAGAGTTCAAATCTGACTTGACCAAACTTTGTGATGTAGCACGAATAGAATTTGAGACGAGAAAAGCATAGATAGCTTGAGGAAGTTCTTAGGCATTCTTGTCCATCCATTTGGAAAAAGAAAAGGATCCAGACAATCAAAACAACAGATGGATGTCCTTGAATGAGAAAAATATGCAATCAACATGCTCACACGATGAGTATGAACCACTGCTACCATTGACAACACTATTGACAACACGCACGGGATCGAGATTTTTTTGTTTTTGAATGTAATAGCAGTAGCGCGGGATATAAGACCCGCTACAGCTAATTAGCAGTAGCGTTGTTTGCAACGCACGCTACAACTAACCATGTATAGCAGTAGTGTGTGTCAACACACGCTACTGCTACAAGTTAGTTGTGGCGTCATATTAGTAGCGCGGGCACCCGTGCTACTGATACACCCAAAACCCGGGCTGCTACTAGGCTTTTCCCTAGTAGTGACACATAAAGTATCATCCAAGCAAACAAACAAATAAGTAGCAAACAAGTAGCAAAAGAGATAGCAAAAAGAAGCAAAGCTCTCTCTCTCTAAGCCTATGATCTATACACTTTCTCCCCCTTTGGCAATAAGTTACTAAAAAGCTCGAAAATGCATAGTGTTATGTGGCTCTCTAAGCTTGATATTCGGGCGGTGGCATGGAGAGGACTCCTAGGACAAATGCATTTGTTGAGGTTGTTGGAGCTCGTGGAGTTGCAACTTGGGGGGGGGGGGCAACTGAAGCTGTGGCTGCAGGTGCTGAAGTAGTAGCTCTAGTGTCTGTCACCGGCACTGCTGCACATCTTTGAGCCCTAGGCAATCTCTGAAACGCTTCAGTGGTAGCTTTCCCTTTCCTCTCTTTAGCTTCTTCCTGGAGCTGCTCAACAGCTGTTTGCATCTCTGTGACCTTCAATTCTAGATCATAAAACTTTGTTTCAATGATCCTTTCAAGACTCTCATGATTCTAAGTGAGGGTGGCCAATCCTTTCTCAATCCTCAAAGTAGCTTGAATAAGATATCCAAGTTGATCTTGTTTTGACTTGATAAAAACTTGGGAAGCTTCTTCAACACTTGGCATCTTGGCTGCCTTCTCTTCTTTTGCTTTCACCAGTGGCCTCTTAAACAGCTGATTTGGATGCTTCAATAGTTGAGGCTCTGGCCTTTGAAGTGGACACTCTCTTGGTAGGATCCTTCTTGTGCATACCAGGCTTAGTTGAAGCAGTTGTGCCAAATTCCTTCTTAACCACCTTCTTCTTTGAGCCGACTTCTTCCTCAGCAGCAACATAGTCCTCATCTTCAGAGTCTGAGGTTCTCTTCTTCCTCTGCCTAGTAGCAGCCTTAGCCGGTTTCTAGGAGTAATTCTGCTACCACATCATAACTTCCAGAGGTACTAGTACCCTCACTCAAGTTAACTTGCTCCTCGGACTTGTTCTGGCCATCACTCTGATCAGACATTTCTGACACTGCAAACTGAAAGCTGACCTTGTGAATAGATATAAATGAGATAGAGTGGATGAGCATCACAAAGTGCAGATATTTTGCAAAACAATTGAGCCAACAACTTAGTTTTAGTTTTCCACAGAAAGCATTTCAGAGCTATCGATTTGTTTAAACTTGGTGCCACCGAAGCAATATTGGAGTCTGAACTAGTGAGATCGGTCAAACTGAGACACAGTTCGATGAGTCCGAGATTGCTAGGGTTTAACTAAGAGTTGAACTCGGTCACACCGATTTGCAAGTTTCGGTCATACCGAAAGTTACAAGTGCGATGGCCCAAGCCAAATCAGTGAGACCAATTTCTACAACTCGGTCGGTCCGAGATGAGTTCGGCGGAAACCTAACCCAAAATTTTCGAATCAAAACTAATCTAAAGGGAGTTTTTGCAAGATAGGATAATCTCATACGTGGTAAGAATCATGGCATTTACTTTGTTCTAAGAATCGGAAGAAAAGATTGCACAAAGGATCGAACTCATACCCTAACTTGGCGATGAGCTTGCTCCGGCGGCAATGGCAGTGAAGATTCCTGTTGATGGCAGTGGAGACCAGCGGCGGGAGGTCACTGGCGATGAGGAGATGATCCGAAGACCCGAGTCGGCAGAGTAGGACACGCGCGGGCGAAAATATTTCGGCGGAATTTCCAAAATTTGGCTCGTGGGTATATATATCATGACCTTGTCGATGTGACCGAGTGGAACAACTCGGTGGCACCGAGATGCAGAATCGCAAGCGGTTACTACAACTCGGTGTGACCAAACGGTTCTAATCATTTGAACCAAGATTGAAAACCTGGATCAACTCAATGAACTCGGTATGACCGAAAGGGATGAATCGGTCAGACCGAAATACACAGAGAGGTTTTGGAAGTTTAAGTCTATGACGAATCAGTGACTCCGAGTGCTCCTCGCCCAGAGAGTTCAAATCTGACTTGACCAAACTTTGTGATGTAGCACGAATAGAATTTGAGACGAGAAAAGCATAGATAGCTTGAGGAAGTTCTTAGGCATTCTTGTCCATCCATTTGGAAAAAGAAAAGGATCCAGACAATCAAAACAACAAATGGATGTCCTTGAATGAGAAAAATATGCAATCAACATGCTCACACAATAAGATAGCAAATGAAATATGTGGCAAAGCATGCAGAATCACTCTAGCAGCTATCAAGCAATTGGCGATGACTAGGTCATCTATATATAAGTATATTGACTGAGGAGTCAAATGAGAACATTTGATCGTAGGTCATACTCATTGTTTAAGCACAAGTGGGGTTACCACTTTTACATAAAGCATTGTTGTGTTCACACCATTAGAGTTGCTTTAGCTCAATTCTTAGAGTAAAGTTCCCCCTAGATGTGATATCCCCCCTAAGAGGGATGAACTAACCTTGGATTTTGTCGATGATGACTTCATGTCGATGTTGAAGATGTGGATGCTCAATGTTGATGTTGACCATTTGGATCAATCCATTAGAGTGAGTTGCACTTTCAATACCTACATGGGTTAGTCCCAAAAGGAACAAACAAGGATATCCATAGACATAGAGTGAAGTACACACAAGATGATATCCATGAAAGCATTAGGTTACCTTGTCCCTTGTCTTACCAACAAGAGGGTTTGTGACTCCTTGAACTAGTGCATGATGTGGAAGTTGTTCGCACTTGTTCTCACCAAAATGATATGCGTGAAGTATGTTGGCGGAGTCACCCTCAAGAGCTCTCTAGTTCTTCTTCTTCGGAATCCACATCAACTTGATGGGAATCCTTGGAGTTGTAGTCATACTTGATGAAGTAGAACTTGTTTTAGTCTTGGGAACCCACTTGACCAAGGCCTTGGGAGCTTCTTCAAATGCATCAACCTCCTCTTGAAGCTTGTCCTTGCCATTTTGCTTGTGTTCTTGTGGTGTAAGATCATCTTGCGCTTGTGTCCCTTTGAAGGAAGTACGATCATACTTCTCTTGTTGAGGAACAAACTTTGTCTGGGGGTATTGATCTTCTTCCCACTCAACTCCATTGGCATTGAACTTTCATTCAAAACCAGCACCTTGATTCTTCCAGTGCCTTCCTTGCTTGCGTACAATTTCCTCAAATTGATTACTTCCGTCAAGGTTCTTGTAAACACCTTTCTCTCTAATTCCCTTCAATAAGCTATTTTCTTGCTCAAGTGTAACTTGGCTAAGAGAAACATTAGTGTAATCAAGAGAACTACTAGAAGCAACAACATTGAATTTACCATGATTATTGTTACTACTAGATGAAGAATCTTTCTTACCCTTGTTACTAGATTTTACTTGTGGCATGTAAGTAGACAAGAGTGAACTCTTGGCAATGTAAGAAGAACTTTTATTACAAGGATCATCATTGATTGCTTTTAAGAATACATGCTCTTGCTCTAGGTTTAGCTTTTCAAAGCATAGCTTCTCACGAGTCTTTAAAAGCTCTCGATGATCTTCTAAGGTAGTTTCATGAGCTAACTTAAGAGTGTTTAGTTCTTTAGTTAGACGCTCAATCACCTTCTTATCATCATCATTCATTTTATGTTGATTAGCATGATTAATAGCAAGTTCATCATAGTTTTCATCACTAGAGTTGTCAACAAGTAAATCATCATCACCTAGCAAATAATCTTCGTCACTATTGAAATCAACATACTCGGGGTGTGATACCTTTGGGCCTTTAGCCATGAAGCATCTTTCAATTCCCTCATTTGGTGAGTCAAATATGTCATAGGAGTTGGTTTACACAAGTGCTAGACCGGCAACACCTTCATCTTGAGTATATCCGGAGTCGTAGTAATAACTTCTCTTAGAGTGGTTGTCGGCGTCGGAGCCAGATACCCATTCACCAACATGAGATTGATGTCTTCATTTTGTGTAGCTCCTTGATGACTTGTCCTTCCTCTCCGAATCCTTGCTTCTGCTAGAGGTTCTTCGTTCATAACGATCATCTCTAGTCCTTCTCTCTCTTGGAGGTGATTCTTCTCTTCTACTTCTCCTTTTAGGTGAGTCTTCTATTCTTTTGTAGGGAGCCGTACACTCATTGGAGTAGTGTCTGGGTTTTCCACAATTGTAGCAATTACGCTCATGACTAGAAGATTTTTGTCATTGTAGGACCTTGACTTGGAACTTCTGTCTTTGCTTCTACTCTTGTAGAACTTGTTGAAGTTCTTCACCATTAGGCTCAATTCCTCATTGAAGACTTGTTTCTCACTTGACGATGTAGGAGCATCACATGAGGTTTTGTAAGCACCACTAGACCTGTTGTGAAGCTCTTCTTTATCCTTGAGTGACATCTCGTGAGCAACAATTCTACCAATGACTTCCGTCGGTTGAGATCTTTGTAATGGGGCATCATTTGGATCAATGTGCACACGGTATCACATTTTCCATCCAAGGCTCTTAGTCTTAGGATCTTCTTGATGATGAATCTGTCGGTCATCTCTTCACTTCCTAAGCCGGCAATCTCATTTGTGATGAGAGCAAGCCTAGAGTAAATTTCTGCGACACCTTCACCTTCCTTCGTTTTGAACTTGTCAAGCTGACTTTGAAGCACACCCAATTTGGATTCCTTGGCAGGGTCAGTAGCTTCGTGCGTATCAATCAAAGTATCTGAAATTTCCTTTGCATTCTCAAGACGGCTGATTTTGTTGAATTCTTCGGGGCATAATCCGTTGAAGAGGATATCGCAAGCTTGAGCATTGTATTACAACATCTTCAATTCTTCTGCGGTAGCTTCACGATTTGGTTTTCTCCCATCGAAGAATTCACCTTGCAAGACAATACACACAACAGCCCAGACGGCGGGGTTATGTCCAATAATATGCATTTTCATCTTATGCTTCCAACTAGCAAAATTAGTACCATCAAAGTAAGGACCTCTACGATGGTAATTTCCCTCGCTAGATGCCATACTCTCCTAGGTTGTGAAACCAAGGCTATGATCACCAAAGCTATGGAAATCAAGGCAAATGGAGACCAAAGCTCTGATACCACTTATAGGATCGAAAGTATGTCTAGGGGGGTGATTAGACTACTTGACCAAATAAAAATTTAGCCTTTCCCAATTTTAAGTCTTGGCAGATTTTAGTAACTTATCACAAGTCAAGCAATCAACCTACGCATGCAATTCTAAGAGTGTAGCAGCGGAATCTAAATCATTGCGCATGAAGGTAAAGGGGAGGAGTTTGGAGCGAGCAAACGCAATATAGACATGAAGATTTTTGGCGTGGTTCCGGTAGGTGGTGCTATCGTACATTCACGTTGATGGAGACTTCAACCCAGGAAGGGTAACAGTTGCGCGAGTCCACGGAGGGCTCCACCCATGAAGGGTCCACGAAGAAGCAACATTGTCTATCCCACCATGGCCATCACCCATGAAGGACTTGCCTCACTTGGGTAGATCTTCATGAAGTAGGCGATCTCCTTGCCCTTACAAACTCCTTGGTTCAACTCCACAATCTTGACGGAGGCTCCCAAGTGACACCTAACCAATCTACGAGACACCACACTCCTAAAGGTAATAGATGGTGTGTTGATGATGAACTCCTTGCTCTTGTGCTTCAACTGATAGTCTCCCCAACACTCAACTCTCTCTCACAAATTTGGATATGGTGGAAAGATGATTGGAGTGGAAAGCAACTTGGGGAAGGCTAGAGATCAAGATTCTTGTGGTTGGATTGGAATGTCTTGGTCTCAGCACATGAGTAGGTGGTTCTCTCTCAAAAAATGAATGCTGGAAGTGTAGGCACGTTCTAATGGCTCTCTCCATGAATGGAGGATGGGTGGAGGGGTATATATAGCCTCCATAGAAAATCTAACCGTTACACACAATTTACCAAACTTGGCGGTACCGAATAATGAAACTCGGTCAGACCGATTTAGTTCAAAATGTGAACGTTAGGTTTTCAGTGGGACCAACATGTCAACTCGGTGGGACCGATTGTATTAGGGTTAGGGCACAACGTAATCTCAGTGAGATCGATCACATGAACTCAGTGAGACTGATTTTTGTAATAGGCAAACATACAATTGGTCAGGCAAACTTGGTTGGACCGATCGCTCATTTTGGTGAGACCAAAATGTTACGAAAAGGAAACAGAGAGTTTGGATTGCGAACTCGGTGGGACCGATCGCTCATCTCAGTTAGACCGAAACGTTACGAAGGGAAATAGAGAGTTTCCAATTGTAGCGACCAGACCTCAAACGGTCCAATCTATGTGCTCCGGCGTCATCCCTGGATCAGTAATGCTGACACCACACAGTACTTGAAGGATTTGTAACAAATTAGCAATCACACACTTAATACATCAAGTGTCTCAAAAGAGAACTTATTACAATAAATATGGCTTAAGGCCATCTAATAACGATAACAGCGGAAGGCTTGGAAGATAAGTGAGTCCATCAAGTCCAATGGCATCACTGAGTATAGAACCACGACCTAAAGAGCACCTTACTCGTCGTCTGAAAAGTCTGCAACATGAACGTTGCAGCCTGAAACGGGTCAGCACATGGAATATGCTGGCAAAGTAACACATACAGAGCAATGAAAGAATAAGGCTATACTACATGCATATTTGGCTGGTGGAAAGTTCTATGGTTACAGTTTTGCGTAAAGCCAATTTTTCCCTACTGCAAAGAATTCATTTTTATAAACTATTAGGTGGTTGTTAAACATTGAGAGTGTAGACACCCTCTCAATCCCAATTAAGCATCAACATTAAAACCCAACAAAATTAATTAGAGTAACATGATGAGATTCACATGATAATCCAGGTACTAGATACTCAAGTTGTCCATAACCGGGGACACGGCTAACCATGATTAGTTTATACACTCTGCAGAGGTTTGCGCACTTTTCCCCACAAGACTCGATCTCCTCCACTGAGATTCTCGCACTACATGGTGTTTGAGAAATGGATGACTGAAACATAGTCATTCAGAAGCGCTCACACCTTACGAACGGGTAGACCGTTACACCTACTTTCCCCTACATCTGCTAGTCTACCACTGTAAGAGTTCGCACAACTTAGTCAACTATGCTAGAGCCCATAGTAGCTTGTGGCTGCACACAGAAGTTTCTAGCCTGAATAATCTCATGATCCCTTTTTGCCTAGGTGGCGGTCCAAAAGAAAACAGGCAATCGCTGGAATACCTAGGTGCCTCAATCCACCCAGATGTGTATTTAAGTTGCCACTTTAGATAAACCATTAAATTAACAATCTCACATCTGTCATGGATACACTCATCCAATCCATGTCTACTAGCATAGCATGGCATAATAAGCAACGTAGAAGTAACTCCCAAAGGTTTGATAATAACAGGTAATAGGTACTACCTCATCTACTTCCCAAACCCACAATTTAATTAGGTCCTAATCGTACAATGTGTGAGGGTTGATCTAATGCAATAAAAACTGGGTAATAGGAAGTATGATCATAGTGTTACTTGCCTTGCTAACGATCCGTGAAACCTAGAGATTCGAAGTAGCAAGCGGCGCACTCCGGGTACTCTATCGCAAACAAACAAGCATACAATAAGTACTCAACTAATGCATAGGTAAAACTCAAATAAAAGATCTAACCAGAAAGTTCAACTTAAGAACTCCGGTTGGCAAAAAGAATCAAATCGAATGAAGCAACGAAAGACAAACGGCAAAAGAAACAAGCTTCGTTTACTATTCTGGATCTAGGTCAAATTTTACAGAGGCAAAAACTTGTTTGAGTTGGTTAAATGGAAAGAGGGTTTCGAGACGAAACTCCATGCGCATGAATCGCCTGATTCCGATAAGCGAGCAAAAAGTTATACTAAAACGAAAATCGGATCAGGAATCGCGATCACAGAAATCATGGATTTAATCCGAGAAAAAGAAAACGACGAACAGATTAACGAACGAACGTTCGTTATCTGGATCAAAACGATGAACGCGTTCGCTAAAACAAACGAATAAGCGAACGCTCGCTAATTAACTAAACCAAGAAAAAAAACAATCTATCTTAAAACGAATCTAAAAAAACCGAAAAAAACCTGGTGAAAACCAACGGTTTAAAAAAAACGGCGGGCGGCGGCGGCGGGGCGGCGGCTGGGGCGGGCGGCTAGGGCGGCTAGAGTTGAGCGGCGGCGGCTTTGGGCTGAGGCGGCCCGGGTGGCTTGCTATATAAAGCCCCGGCCAGGCGGAGTCCTGGCCGGACACGGCCCAAGGTCGGCTCGGATTTTTTTTAAAATAATTACGCTCAGAAAAAAACAAAAGGAATACTAAACGGACTCCAAAAATCCCGAAATAAATTTTCCCCGGCTTCTAAAATCAAGCCGCACATAATGAACATTTATTTGGGGCCTAAATGTAATTTTGAAAAACGCGCATTTTTCCCAAATTCAAATAAAATAGCAAATAAAACCAAAATAAAATCTTATTTGATTTTATTATTAAATCCTCAATATTTCTTTATTTTGGGAAAGTCATTTTATTCCCTCTCTCATATTTTTGTAATATAAATAATTGAAGATAAAATAAATAAAATCAAATGATCCTATTCTCAAAATTTGAGAAAACTCAAATATGAAAATAACGAAACCACCAACTCTCTCCGAGGGTCCTTGAGTTGCGTGAAATTTCTAGGATCAACAAATTGCAATAAAATATGATATGCAAAGATGATCTATTGTATAACATTCCAAATTGAAATTTGGGATGTTACAAACCTACCCCCCTTAAGATGAATCTCGCCCTCGAGATTCAGGTTGGCTAGAAAATAGGTGAGGGTGGTCCTTCAGCAATTCTTCCTCTCGTTCCCAGGTGGCTTCATCCTCCGTGTGGTGGCTCCACTGAACTTTACAAAACTTGATAACCCTGCTACGGGTGACTCGGCTGGCATACTCAAGAATCTTAACTGGTTTCTTTTCATAGGTCAAATCACTGTCCAACTAAATCACTTCCAGCGGCACTGTATCTCTCAACGGTATATCAACCATCTCCGCGTGGCACTTCTTTAACTGGGAAACGTGGAACACGTCGTGAACTCCTGACAATCCTTCGGGCAATTCCAACTTATAAGCTACTTCTCCCATACGTTCCAAAACCTTGTATGGTCCTCCAAAACGTGGCGCTAACTTTCCCTTAACTCCAAAGCGCTTAACTCCCCGAAGTGGAGATACTCGAAGATAAACTCGGTCTCCGACTTCGTAAAATGTCTCCTTGCGTTTAGAATCTGCATAGCTCTTCTGCCTGGACTGGGCTACCTTGAGCCTATCGCAAATCAATTTCACTTTTTGTTCAGACTCCTTAATCAAATCCGCTCCAAACAACTGACGGTCTCCAACTTCATCCCACGACAATGGGGTCCTGCACCTCCCTCCGTACAAGGCTTCGAAAGAGGCCATCTTCAAACTGGATTGATAACTGTTGTTGTAAGAGAACTCCGCGTATGGCAAATTCTCATCCCAACTAGATCCATAATCTTGTGCACAGGCTCTCAGCATATCCTCCAAAATCTGATTGACTCTCTCAGTCTGTCCATCTGTCTGTGGATGGAAAGCTGTACTGAACTCTAGCCTGGTACCTAAAGTCTCATGCAATTGATTCCAGAACTTTGAGGTAAATTGGGTTCCTCTATCTAATACAATGCTCCTTGGAACTCCATGCAGACATACGATCCTGGTCATGTATATCTTTGCCAACTTGACACTAGTATAGGTAGTCTTTACTGGAATGAAATGAGCTGCCTTTGTCAAACGATCGACTACAACCCAAATAGAGTCATAGCCTAAACAAGTTTTGGGCAATCCCGTGATAAAATCCATGCCTAACTTATCCCACTTCCATTCGGGTATCGGCAATGGCTGTAGCAATCCTGCTGGCTTCTGATGCTCTGCCTTTACTCTCTGACATACATCACAAACTGCTACATACTCCGCAATATCCTTCTTCATTCTGGTCCACCAGAAAGTACCTTTCAAATCCAAATACATCTTGGTATTTCCTGGGTAAATCGAATATGGTGAATCATGGGCCTCTTGCAGAATTAACTTCCTGATCTCCAGGTCATTAGGCACATAAACCCGATCTTCAAACCATAAGGTATCGTGCTCATCCTCACGAAATCCTTTAGCTTTTCCTTTGCTCATTTTCTCCTTAATAAAAGCAATCTCCTTGTCAATCTTCTGGGCTTCTCTAATCTTATCCATCAAAGTAGACTGAATCTCCAATGCTGCTACATAGCCTTTCGGCACTATCTCCAAACCTAGCTCACGAAGATTTTCGGCTAACTCTCTTGGTAAATCTCCCTTCATTAGGGTGTTGACATAACTTTTACGGCTCAGCGCATCGGCTACTACGTTAGCCTTTCCGAGGTGATAATGCAATCTCATATCATAATCCTTGATGAGCTCCAACCATCTCCTTTGCCTGAGGTTCAACTTCTTCTGCGTGAAAATATACTTCAAACTCTTGTGATCCGTGTATACTTCACAATGGTTTCCAATGAGGAAATGTCTCCAAGTCTTCAATGCATGCATTACGGCTGCTAACTCCAAATTATGCGTAGCTAATTCCACTCATGAGGCTTAAGCTATCATGAGGCATATGAAACAACTCTTCCTTCCTGCATAAGCACTGCTCCAAGTCCTCGACGTGAAGCATCGCAATACACTTCATAATCCTTGTTCTGATCTGGCAGAATCAACACTGGTGATGTAACCAAACGTTTCTTCAACTCCTGGAAACTGGCCTCACATTCCTCGGTCCATATGAACTTGGTGTCCTTCTTCAACAAATCTGTCATAGGCTTCGCAATCTTCGAACAATTTTCAATAAATCTCCGGTAGTATCCTGCGAGTCCAAGGAAACTCCGGATCTCTCCAACTGTTGTTGGCGCTTCCCAATTTGTCACGGTGTCAACCTTGGTGGGATCTACTGCTATACCTTCTCCGGATATAACGTGTCCGAGAAATCCAACTTCCTTCAACCAAAACTCACATTTGCTAAACTTGGCATATAACTAATGTTCCCTGAGCTTACCAAGTACCAAACGCAAATGCTCCTAATGCTCCTCTTCATTCTTCGAGTAAACCAGGATATCATCAATAAACACTACGACGAACTTATCCAAAAACTCCATAAACACTTTGTTCATCATGTTCATAAAATATGCAGGTGCGTTAGTCAGACCAAATGACATAATGGTATACTCATACAGCCCATACCTGGTGGTAAAAGCCGTCTTAGGTATATCCTATTCTCGAATCTTCAATTGATGGTATCCTGATCGCAGATCGATCTTGGAAAATACCTTAGCTCCTTGCAATCGATCAAATAGATCATTGATCATCGGTAGTGGGTACTTGTTCTTGATGGTTACTTCATTCAATCCTCGATAATCAACAACCATCCTTAACGATCCATCCTTCTCCACTAGAAGTACTAGCGATCCCCAAGGCAAAGAACTTGGGCGGATATATCCTTTATCCAATAACTCCTTAATCTGCTTCTTAATCTCTTCCAAATCCTTTGCGGGCATCCTGTATGGTCTCTTAGATATTGGCCCTGTGCCTAGCAAAAGCTCAATCAAAAACTCAATATCTCTATCATGTGGCATGCCTGGCAACTCCTCTGGAAATACATCAGGGAAATCCTTCACCACTGGTACTTCCTCTTGCACAACTCCTGCTAACGAATTTATTTGAGTCCTCTTCAACACATGCCGGGATACATACTTGATCCTTCTTCCTTCTGGGGTGGTGAGCAAAATCGACTTACTAGCGCAATCTATGTTTCCTCCATACATCGACAGCCAATCCATACCCAGAATTACATCCAAACCTTGTGATTCCAAAATGATTAAATCCGAGGGAAACACATGCCTACCTATACTCAATGGCACTTGAAAACATCTTTGGCTGGTCATATACTCCGCTCCTGGTGAGCTTACTAACATGGGTGTTCTAAGAACCTTAGTGGGCAGGTTATACTTATCCACAAATCCCCTTGATATGTATGAATGCGATGCACCAGTATCAAAAAGAACGAGTGAAGTAAAAGACTTAACCAAAAACTTACCGATTACTGCATCCGGCTACTCTTCAACCTCCTCCATGTTAACGTGGTTCACCTGTCCCCTATTGATAGGGTTTGGCTTCTTCCCAGAGCTTCCATTGCCATTTCCATTCTGAGATTCAGGACATTCATTGGCATAATGTCCGGTCTTCTGGCACTTAAAGCAAGTGACTTGGCTTAGGTCTCTCTTGGCTGGGGTTGATGGGTTGGTACGGTTCTGGCCGTTGCTTCCTCCATTCCCATTACCATTTTTGGGGCCATTATGATTGTGCGAGCTACCTCCTCCATGGGTATGCTGAAAATGCCCTCCCGGTCTAGGGGTAAAACGCGGCTTCTGCTGAGCTCCTGAATTGTACTTCCCTTGTCAATACTTCCTCTTGTGATTCTCAATCTGCCGCTACTTCCCTTCAATCATAAGAGCACGATCTACCAACTCCTGGTAGTTGTTGAAGGTTGCTACCATCAACTGCATGCTCAACTCATCATTCAGCCCTTCCAGAAACTTCTCCTGCTTAGCTGCATCCGTAGCAACGTCATCTGGGGCATAACGTGCTAGCTTACTGAAGTCCTCCACATACTGGCCAACTGTCCGTCCTCCTTGGCGCAAGTTGCGAAACTCATGCTTCTTCATGGCCATAGCTCTTGATGAAACATGGGCGGTACGGAAAGCCTGCTGGAATTGGTCCCATGTGATAGTGTCGATAGGGAAAGTGGTTGTGAAATTCTCCCACCATGATGCTGCGGGTCTGTTAGGCTGATGCGCGGCAAACTTCACCTTTTCCGCATCTGTGCATCCTTCTGTGATCAATTCCCTTGCTGTCCTACGGAGCCAATCATCTGCTACTATCGGCTCGGTGCTACTGGAAAACACCGGCGGATTCAGCCTAAGAAAATGAGCTAAGTGATCAACAGGTGGTGGTGGCGGTGGGTTGTTGTTGTTGTTCCCCTGATTTTGATTCTGACTAGCAACTGCATCAATGTGTTCTGCTGCTGGATCAACTGAGTGAGCTCCGGTGGGAAGGTAAATCCGGGGTCAGGTCTCGGAGGCATCTGAGGGTTTAGAAAAGATGAGATTTAAGAATAGAGAGGGGTCTAGAGAGAAAACACTACCCATATGCACATGAGGCAAAAGCAAACAATTTACTTCATTCAATCAATCAAACAAGGACATACAATCGGCCTAACTATCGCAAAAGTGCTCGGACTACTATATTTACATGGTGGACTACTATTACTATTGGGGTGGTCTACTAGAAATATTCTTAGGTTGCAGACTCCATGATATCTGCTCCAGCTTCATCAACATAGTCATCATCGATATCATCTGGATCCGAGTCGGTGTCGTCGATGATGATGTAGTCTTCCGGGCGAATCTCCTTGGGTTCTTCGTCTTCTTCTACTGGTGTAGGGCCTCCCATGAATATTCCGATCTTCTTGATCAGATCGTCATTCTTCTCCACTAATACCTCGATTTCCTCTTCATAATCTTCATGTGTAGCCTTGAGTTCTTCCTCTAGTTCCTTGATTCTTGTCCTTGCCTTCTTCAGATCTATCATGTCGGCGCACATCTGGTTCTCCTGGCGTCGAATGTGCTGGTTTAACTCCTGGATAAAAGCTGCAATTGATCTATCCTTCCTTGTGATGATCATCTCCCAGTGCTCATCTCGGCGCCCAAAAATCTGGTAGATAGTATCCTTGAGATCATTGCGGTAAACTTCTCCAATATGTCCCATGGCGATGTGAGCTGCCATGCTCTTTCCTAGACACCAGGTTGGTGCATCAAAGGAAAACTCTATGGGCTCGGTGACTGGCATGAACGTCCTTCCTGGAACTTGAACTTGGATCATCCAGCGCTCCTCTTCAGGTAAAGTGGCGTTGTAGGTTCTGGTGAAACTTGGTACTCCTATGTTTAGATATCTAGTGACTTCCTTCTAGTGACGTACAAAGGGTGTATCTTCATCCCGTTGTGTGAACTTGTTTCTTGCATCCGCCATCCTAAAAGAGAAAAAAAGATGAGAAGTCAGAATGAGAAGAGAGTAGTGATCTAGGGCTTTAGCTTAATGGTCGTGTCCTACAGTCAGCATGTGCTCTGATACCATCTTGTAGCGACCAGACCTCAAACGGTCCAATCTCTATGCTCGGGTGTCATCCCTGGATCAGTAATGCTGAAACCACATAGTACTTGAAGGATTTATAACAGAGTAGCAATCACACACTTAATACATCGAGTGTCTCAAAAGATAACTTATTACAATAAATATGGCTTAAGGCCATCTAATAATGATAACAGCGGAAGGCTTGGAAGATAAGTGAGTCCATCAACTCCAACGGCATCATTGAGTATAGAACCACGACCTAAAAGGCACCTTACTCGTCGTCTGAAAAGTCTGCAACATGAACGTTGCAGCCCGAAACGGGTCAGCACATGGAATATGCTGGCAAAGTAACACATAGAGAGCAATGAAATAATAAGGATATACTACATGCATATTGGCTGGTGGAAAGTTCTATGGTTACGGTTTTGCGTAAAGCCAATTTTTCCCTACTACAAAGAATTCATTTTTATAAACTATTAGGTGGTTGTTAAACATTGAGAGTGTAGACACCCTCTCAATCCCAATTAAGCATCAACATTAAAACCCAACAAAATTAATTAGAGTAACATGATGAGATTCACATGATAATCCAGGTACTAGATACTCAAGTTGTCCATAACCGGGGACACGGCTAACCATGATTAGTTTATACACTCTGTAGAGGTTTGCGCAATTTTCCCCACAAGACTCGATCTCCTCCCCTGAGATTCTAGCACTACATGGTGTTTGAGAAATGGATGACCGAGACATAGTCTTTCAGAAGTGCTCACACCTTATGAACGGGTAGACCGTTACACCTACTTTCCCCTACATCTGCTAGTCTACCACTATAAGAGTTCGCACAACTTAGTGAACTATGCTAGAGCCCATAGTAGCTTGTGGCTGCACACGGAAGTTTCTAGCATGAATAATATCATGATCCTTTTGAGCCTAGGTGGCGGTCCAAAAGAAAACATGCAATCACTGGAATACCCAGGTGCCTCAATCCACCCAGATGTGTATTTAAGTTGCCACCTTAGATAAACCATTGAATTAACAATCTCACATCTGTCATGGATACACTCACCCTATCCATGTCTACTAGCATAGCATGGCCTAATAAGCAACGTAGATGTAACTCCTAAAGGTTTGATAATAACAGGTAATAGGTACTACCTCGTCTACTTCCCAAACCCACAATTTAATTATGTCCTAATCGTGCAATGTGTGAGGATTGATCTAATGCAATAAAAACTGGGACATAGGAAGTATGATCATAGTGTTACTTTCCTTGCTGACGATCCGTGAAACCTAGAGATTTGAAGTAGCAAAGGGCGCACTCTGGGTACTCTATCGCAAACAAAAAAGCATACAATAAGTACTCAACTAATGAATAGGTAAAACTCAAATAAAAGATCTAACCATAAAATTCAACTTAAGAACTCCGGTTGGCAAAAAGAATCAAATCAAACGAAGCAACGAAAGACAAACGACATAAGAAACAAGCTTCGTTTATTATTCTGGATCTAGGTCAAATTTTACAGAGGCAAAAACTTGTTTGAGTTGGTTAAACGGAAAGAGGGTTTCGAGACGAAACGCACGCACTTGAATCGCCTGATTCCGATAAACGAGTGAAAAGTTATACTAAAACGAAAATCGGATCAGGAATCGTGATCAGAAAAATCGCGGAGTTAATCCGAGAAAAAGAAAACGACGAGCAGATTAACGAATGAACGTTCGTTCGTTAAAACGAACGAATGAGCGAATGCTCGCTAATTAACTAAACCGAGAAAAAAACCGATCTATCTAAAAACGAATCTAAAAAAACTGAAAAAAAACTGGTGAAAACCAATGGTTTTAAAAAAAAACCGGCGGGCGGCGGCGGCCTCCGGCGGCGGCGGGGCGGTGGCGGCGGCTGGGGCGGGCGGCTAGGGTTGAGCGGTGGCGGCTTTGGGCTGAGGCGGCCCGGGTGGCTCGCTATATAAAGCCCCGGCTAGGCGGAGTCCTGGCCGGACACGGCCCATGGTCGGTTCGGATTTTTTTTAAAATAACTACGCTCAGAAAAAAACAAAAGGAATACTAAACGGACTCCAACAAACCCGAAATAAATGTTCCTCGGCTTCTAAAATCAAACCGCACATGATGAACATTTATTTGGGGCCTAAATGCAATTTTGAAAAACGCGCATTTTTCCTAAATTCAAATAAAATAGCAAATAAAACCAAAATAAAATCTTATTTGATTTTATTATTAAATCCTCAATATTTCTTTATTTTGGGAAAGTCATTTTATTCCCTCTGTCATATTTTTGTAATAGAAATAATTGAAGATAAAATAAATAAAATCAAATGATCCTATTCTCAAAATTTGAGAAACTCAAATATGAAAATAACGGAACCACCAACTCTCTCCGAGGGTCCTTGAGTTGCGTGAAATTTCTAGGATCAACCAAAATGCAATAAAATATGATATGCAAAGATGATCTATTGTATAACATTCCCAATTGAAAATTTGGGATGTTACACCAATCCCATCTCGGTGAGACCAAAATCCCTATCGGTAGGACCAAACTGATTAGGGTTTCTGGCTATGGCTATGTCAAATGAACTCGGTGGCGCCGGATGGATCAAATTGGTGGGGCCGAGTTTGATTTTTGGTTTGCGACATATGTGGATATAATAAAGTGGTTGAGGGCTTTTGGAGTATATAGTTAAGCATTTTTAGCAAGCAAGCCATATATCAACAACTCATCGCCTTTTAATATTATTGGCTTTTCCTATGGACTCAATGTGATCTTGGATCACTAAAATGAAAATGTAGAGTCTTGAGCTTGAGCCAATATGTGTCCTTAGCATTTTGAGGGGTCCACATCTCTTGTCCATGCCATGCCAATCATTGAACTTTCTGAAAAGATTATCTTGAATGGATATTAGTTCAATGAGCTATATGTTGTTAATAATTACCAAAACCACCCAGGGATTAGTTGCACTTTCACCGATAAGAGCCATAGATACATGAAAATAAGCAAACAACACATAGAAAATAGAATATGTGAAAAACAGAACAATCTGTAGCAATCTGGATATTTTGAATACTTGTATAACTCCAAAAATTCTGAAAATTAGGATGAACTAAGAAATTTATTTATTAATCTTCTACGAAAAGAATCAGTATTTTATCATGCTTCTGCTAAAAATGAGAAATGTTTTCCTGAGTGCAAAAGTTTGTGTTTTTCAGCAAGATCAAATCAACTATCACCGTAAGCTATACCAAAGGTCTTACTTGACACAAGCACTACTTAAAACACAAAACCACATCTAACCAGAGGCTAGATGAATTATTTATTGCAAAACAGAACCTAAAAGTAAAAAAATTGGGTTGCCTCCCAACAAGCGCTATTGTTTAACGCCCTTAGCTAGGCATAAAACGTGAATAGATCTAAGTATCATCATCTTTGGCATGCAATCTATAAGTGGATCTCATAATAGATTAATAAGGCAATTTAATTCTATTTCTTGGGAAGTGTTCCATGCCTTTCCTTAATAGAAAATTAAATCTAAGGTTTCCTTCTTTCATATCAATAATTGCACTAATCATTGTAAGGAAAGGTCTACCAAGAATAATAGGACATGTAGGATTGCAATCTATGTCAAGAACAATGAAATCTACGGGCACATAATTCTTATTTGCAACAATAAGAACATCATTAATCCTTCCCATAGGTTTCTTAATAGTGGAATCCGCAAGATGCAAATTTAAGGAACAATCATCAAATTCATGGAAACCTAGCACATCACAAAGAGTTTTTGGAATCGTGGAAACACTAGCACCCAAATAACACAAAGCATGTCACTCATAATCTTTAATCTTAATCTTAATAGTAGGCTCCCACTTATCATAAATTTTTCTAGGGATAGAAACTTCCAATTCAAGCTTTTCTTCAAAGGATTGCATCATAGCATCAATGATATGTTTACTAGAAGCTTTGTTTTGATTATAAGAATGAGGAGAATTCAACATGGATTACAACAAGGAAATACAATCTATTAAAGAACAATTATCATAATTAAATCCCTTGAAACCCAACAGAGTGGGTTCATTGCTACCTAAAGTTTTGACCTCTCCAATCCCACTTTTATCATTTTTTCCATCAAGATCTAAAAACTCTGAATCATTGGGATGCCTTCTAACTAAAGTTGACTCATCTCCAGTCCAACATTTATCAAGATTTATATTGGAAAACAAAGATTCAATAGGAGTCACATCAATCACTTTCAGATCTTCATCATTATTTTTACAAAACTAGAAGAACATGCTTTTATAAACCAATCTTTTTCAGCACGCATCTTAGTAGTTCTTTCTTTGCATTCATCAATGGAAATTATCATAGCTTTGAGAGACTTACTGATATCATGCTGGGTGGAATAGATCTAAGTTTCAAAGAATCAACATCAAGAGAAATTCTATCCATGTTTCTAAGGCAATGATCATGAATATAGGCATCACGTCCATGTCAAGTAGATCGAAATGATTCTGCATCTACTACTATTACTCCACACATCAACTGCTATCCAGCATGCATCTAGAGTATTAAGTTCATAAGAACATAGTAACGCTTTAAGCAAGATGACATGATGTAGAGGGATAAACTCAAGCAATATGATATAAACCCCATCTTTTTATCCTTAATGGCAACACTACAATATGTGCCTTGCTGCCCCTGCTGTCACTGGGAAAGGACACCGCAAGATTGAACCCAAAGCTAAGCACTTCCCCCATTGCAAGAAAGATCAATCTAGTAGGCCAAACTAAACTGATAATTCAAAGAGACTCGCAAAGATATCAAATCATGCATATAAGAATTCATAGAAGAACCGAATAATATGCATAGATAATCAAGTTCATAAAACCACAATTCATCTGATCTCGGAGAACACACCACAAAAGAGTATTACATCGAATAGATCTTCAAGAACACCAAGGAGAACTTTGTATTGAAGATCAAAGAGAGAGAAGAAGCCATCTAGCTAATAACTATGGACCTGAAGGTCTGTGGTAAACTACTCACGCTTCATCAGTGAGGCTATGGTGTCGATGTAGAAGCCCTCCGTGATTGATTCCCCCTCCGGCATATCACCAGAAAATGCCCCAAGATGGGATCTCACGGGTATAGAAGGTTGCGGCGGTGGAAAAGTGGTCTCATGGCTCCCCTTGATGTTTTTAGGGTATAAGAGTATATATAGGGGAAAGAAGTACGTCGGTGGAGCTCCGTGGGGCCCACGAGGGTGGGGAGCTCCTACCCCCCTTCGGCGCGCCCTCCTATCTCGTGGCCACCTCACGGAGTTCCAGACTATCACTCCAAGTCTCCAGGTTTGCTTTCGGTCCAAGAAAGATCATCCCGAAGGTTTCATTCTGTTTGGATTCCGTTTGGTATTCCTTTCCCGTGAAACACTAAAATAGGCAAAAAAATAGACACTGGCACCGGGCCTCCGGTTAATAGGCTAGTCCCAAAAATAATATAAAAGAGCATATTAAAGCCCATTAAACATCCAAAATAGATCATATAATATCATGGAACAATCAAAAATTATGGACACGTTGGATCCCCAAGTTTAATTCCCGCTCGTCCTCGAGTAGGTAAATGATAAATACAGAATTTTTGATGTGGAATGCTACCTAACATATTTGTCAATGTAATTCTCTTTATTGTGGTATGAATGTTCAGATCTGAAAGATTCAAGACAAAAGTTTAATATTAACATAAAAATAATAATACTTCAAGCATACTAACAAAGTAATTATTTCCTCCCAAAATAACATGGTCAAAGAAAGCTCATCCCTACAAAATCATATAGTTTGGTCATGCTCCATCTTCGACACACAAAATACACAAATCATGCACAACTCCGATGACAAGTGAAGCAATTGTTTCATACTTTAGTAATCTCAAACCTTTTCAACTTTCACACAATACATGAGCGCGAGCCATGGACATAGCACTATAGGTGGAATAGAGTGGTGGTTGTGGAGAGGACAAAAAGGAGGAAGATGGTTTCACATCAACTAGGCGTATCAATGGGCTATGGAGATGGCCATCAATAGATGTCAATGTGAGTGAGTAGGGATTGCCATGTAACGGATGCACTAGAGCTATAAATGTATGAAAGCTCAACAAAAGAAACTAAGTGGGTGTGCATCCAACTTGCTTGCTCATGAAGACCTAGGGCATTTGAGGAAGGCCATCGTTGGAATATACAAGCCAAGTTCCATAATGAAATTTCCCACTAGTATATGAAAGTGACAAAATAAGAGACTCTCTATCATGAAGATCATGGTGCTACTTTGAAGCACAAATGTGGAAAAAGGATAGTAGCATTGTCTGTTCTCTCTTTTTCTCTGATTTTTTTCTTTCTCTTTTTTTGGACCTTCTCTTTTTTTGGTCTTTCTCTTTTTTTCCTCACATGGGACAATGCTCTAATAATGATGATTATCACACTTCTATTTATTTACAACTCAAAGATTACAACTCGATACTTAGAACAAAAATATGACTATATGCGTGCCTCCGGCGGTGTACCGGGATGTGCAATGAATGAAGAGTGACATGCATGAAAAATTATGAATGATGGCTGTGCCACAAATACGATGTAAACTACATTATCATGCAAGGCAATATGACAATGATGGATCGTGTCATAATAAACGGAACGGTGGAAAGTTGCATGGAAATATATCTCGGAATGGCTATGGAAATGCCATAATAGGTAGGTATGGTGGTTGTTTTGAGGAAGGTAAATGGTGGGTTTATGGTATAGGCGAAAGTTGTGCAGTACTAGAGAGGCTAGCAATGGTAGAAGGGTGAGAGTGCATATAATCCATGGAATCAACATTAGTCATAAAGAACTCACATACTTATTGCAAAAATCTACAAGTCATCAAAAACCAAGCACTACGCGCATGCTCCTAGGGGGTAGATTCGTAGGAAAAGACCATCGGTGGTCCCCAACCGCCACTCATAAGGAAGACAATCAAAAAATACCTCATGCTTCAAATTTGTTATACAACGGTTACCATACGTGCATGCTACAGGACTTGCAAACCTCAACACAAGTATTTCTCAAATTCACAATTACCCCACTAGCATGAATCTAATATCACCATCCTCATGTCTGAAAACAATCATCAAGTATCAAACTTCTCCAACTATTCAATGCATCTTATATGCAGTTTTTTATTATACCCAACTTGGATGCCCATTATATTAAGACTAATTTTATAACCAAAACAAATTACCATGTTGTTCTAAAAGACTCTAAAAATAATAAAAGTGAAGCATGATATATCAATAATTTCTATAAAATAAAACCACCACCGTGCTCTAAAAAGATATAAGTGAATCACTAGAGCAAAATTGTATAGCTCAAAAAATATAAGTGAAGCATATAGAGTATTCTAATAAATTCCGATTCATGCGTGTCTCTCCCAGAAGGTGTGTACAGCAATGATGATTGTGGTAAACTAAAAAGCAAAGATTCAAATCATACAAGACGCTCCAAGCAAAACACATATCATGTGGTGAATAAAAATATAGCCTCAAGTAAAGTTACCGATAGATGAAGAGAAAGAGGGGATGCCTTCCGGGGCATCCCCAAGATTAGGCTTTTGGTTGTCCTTGAATTTTACCTTGGGGTGCCTTGTGAATCCCCAAGCTTAGGCTCTTGCCACTCCTTGTTCCAAAATCCATCAAATCTTTAGCCAAAAACTTGAAAACTTCACAACACAAAACTCAACAGAAATCTCGTGAGCTAGTTAGTATAAGAAAATAAACCACCACTTTAAGGTATTGTAATTAACTCATTATTTATTAATATTGGTGTTAAAGCTATTGTATTCCAACTTCTCTATGGTTCATACCCCCCAATACTAGCCATAGATGCATCAAAATAAGCAAACACCACGCGAAAAAACAGAATCTGCCAAAAATAGAACAGTCTGTAGCAATCTCTAGGTTTCGAATACTTATGTAACTGCACAAATTCTGAAAAATTAGGATGACCAGGAAAATTTGTATATTGATCTACTGCAGCTGGAATTGGAATTTTAACGCTCTCTGGTAAAAAATTAAAATTATTTTCGTGAGGCGTACTTTCTGTTTTTATCAGCAAGATCAAACAGCAATCACCCAAGAAGATCCTAAAGGCTTTACTTGGCACAAACACTAATTAAAACATAAAAACACAATCATAACAGAGGCTAGATAAATAATTTATTAATAAACAGGAGCAAAAAGTAAAGAACAAAAATAAAATTTGGTTGCCTCCCAACAAACGCTATCATTTAATGCCCCTAGCTAGGCATAAAAGCAAGAATAGATCTAGGTATTGTCATCTTTGGTATGCAATCCATAAGTGGTTCTCATAATAGATTCATAAGGTAGTTTAATTTTATTCCTAGGAAAGTGTTCCATGCCTTTCCTTAACGGAAATTGGAATCTAATATTTCCTTCTTTCATGTCAATAATTGCACCAATCGTTCTAAGGAAATGTGTACCAAGAATAATAGGACATGTAGGATTGCAATCTATATCAAGAACAATGAAATCTACACGCACATAATTCCTATCTGCAACAAGAAGAACATCATTAATTATTAATATATGTTTCTTAATGGTGGAATCCGCAAGATGCAAATTTAAAGAACAATCATGAAATTTACGGAAACCTAGCACATCACACACAGTTTTTGGAATCATGGAAACACTAGCACCCAAATCACACAAAGCATAGCATTCATAATCTTTAATATTAATCTTAATAGTAAGTTCGCACTCATCATAAAGTTTTCTTGGGATCGGAACTTCTACTTCAAGCTTTTCTTCATAGGATTGCATTAAAGCATCAACGATATGTTTAGTAAAAGCTTTATTTTGATCATAAGAATGAGGAGAATTTAAAATGGATTGCAACAAGGAAATACAATCTATCAAAGAGAAATTATCATAATTAAATTCCTTGAAATCCAAAATAGTGAGTTCATTGCAATGTAAACTTTTGACCTCTTCAATCCCACTTTTATTAATTTTTGCATCAAGATCTAAAAACTTCGAATCATTGGGACACATTTTAACTAAAGTTGACTCATCTACAGTCCCATCTTTATCAAGATTCATATTGGAAAACAAAGATTTAATAGGAAGCACATCAATCACTTTTAGATCTTCATCATTATTATCATGAAGACTAGAAGAACACGCTTTCACAAAGCAATCCTTTTTAGCACGCATCCTAGCGGTTCTTTCTTTGCACTCATCAATGGAAATTATAATGGATTTGAGAGACTCATTGATATCATGTTTAGGTGCAATAGATCTAAGTTTCAACGAATCAACATTAAGAGAAATTCTATCCACGTTCCTAGCCAACTCATCAATCTTAAGTAATTTTTCTTCAACCAAAGCATTGAAATTATTTGCGAACTCATAAATTCTTTAACACTAATCTCAAAATCAGAGGGCATCTTATTAAAATTTTCATAAGAGTTGTTGTAGGAATTACAATAATTATTACAGGAATTACCAGGAAATGGCCTAGAATTAAAGTTTCCTCTATACGCGTTGTTACCAAAATTGTTCCTACCAACAAAATTCACATCCATCGATTCATTATTATTCTCAATCAAAGTGGACAAAGGCATATCATTAGGATCAGAAGAAACACTTTTATTAGCAAACAATTTCATAAGTTCATCCATATTTCCACTCAAAACATTAATCTCTTCAATTGCATGAACTTTTTTACTAGTGGATCTTTCAGTGTGCCATTGAGAATAATTAACCATAATATTGTCTAGGAGTTTAGTAGCTTCTCCTAAAGTGATTTCCATAAAAGTGCCTCCCGTGTCCGAATCTAAAAGATTTCTAGAAGCAAAATTCAGTCCGGCATAAATTTTTTGTATAATCATCCACAAATTCAAACCACGAGCAGGGCAATTATGTATCATTAATTTCATCCTCTCCCAAGCTTGTGCAACATGCTCATGATCAAGTTGCTTCAAATTCATAATATCGTTCCTAAGGGGATAATCTTAGCGGGAGGAAAATACTTAGAGATAAAAGCATCTTTGCACTTATTCCATGAATCAATACTATTTTTAGGCAAAGAAGAGAACCAAGTTTTAGCATGATCTCTAAGTGAAAACGGAAATAGCTTTGTCGGTGTACTAGAGTAGGGGTACCCTAGTATCCCGAACTTGTGCACGGGCAGTCGCAGCATCCCGCGGCAAGGCTTGCCGGGTGACCGCCAAGGTCCTCCGTGGTTCCTTTGGAGCCATTCAAGGACAAAGTATCCAAGCCAAGGAGACAAGACCCCGGCAAGAGAAGCTTGCCGGGAAGGCCAACCAAGGCACCTCAAGACCCCGGCAAGAGGAGCTTGCCGGGAAGGCCAACCAAGGCACCTCAAGACCCTGGCAAGAGGAGCTTGCCGGGAAGGCCAACCAAGGCCTCTCAAGGAGCTTGCCGCGACGCGCCACGCGTCCCGGCAAGGCCCGGTGAGCGACAAGCTCCCGGACGCGACAAGACAACAACCGCGGCAAGGCGCTTGCCGCGGCAAGCCACCACTCTGTGCCCGCGCTCCAGCACGTCCACCAACGTGTCGCTCTGGGACCCTTCCAGGCGTACGTGGCGGGAGGCTGTGCAGCCAGCGGCGCGCGGTGGCAAGCGGCGCTGACAAGATTGCCATCGTGGCGAGCAGTGGCGTCCCTGACGGTCCCTTTTGCACTGTTTAAGCGACGCAGATGGGCATTTAATGCCCTTGTCCCCTGCCGTTAGGGTTAGGTATGATACACTGTAGCAGGTAGCTGTACCTACCGCAGCACCTTTCCATTTTTACCCTTTGTCTCCGTTGCCACCTGTCGGTGACCCCTTGAGCATATAAAAGGAGGCCCATCCGCAACGTAGAGGGGGGAGGAGAACACTGACGCTCGGTCTCGCTAGCTGCTGAGGGGTACTGTAGCACTCCGCGCTCCCGAGCAAGAACTCAATACAAACCACAAAGCAGGAGTAGGGTTTTACGCATCCGTGCGGCCCGAACCTGGGTAAACCGCTCGTGTGCTTCGCCTCGATCCGCTCTTCATGCGACCGCCCCCACCCCCCCCCCCCCCCCGCCGAACCGAAAGGGACTCTGTCTCCCGATCCCATAGGTGTTCGTGGATGAAAGGGGAGGAGAACACTGACGCTCGGTCTCGCTAGCTGCTGAGGGGTACTGTAGCACTCCGCGCTCCCGAGCAAGAACTCAATACAAACCACAAAGCAGGAGTAGGGTTTTACGCATCCGTGCGGCCCGAACCTGGGTAAACCGCTCATGTGCTTCGCCTCGATCCTCTCTTCGTGCGACCGCCGCCCCCGCCGAACCGAAAGGGACTCGGTCCGCCGGTCCCATAGGTGTTCGTGGATTAGTCCCCCGACATCTTTGGCGCGCCAGGTAGGGGCGTCGAGGTTGTGTGAACCAGATCCGGCGTTCACACGAGCTAGATCTTCATCGACATGCCGCCGAAGAAGAAGGCTTCGGAGGCGGCTGCTCCGTCCGCGCCAAACCCACCACCGCCGGAGCAAACGGCTGATGGGGCAGACGCCGGCGGAAGAACAGGCATCGACAAGGGAGCTCACGGTGCTGCCAGGTCCAAGGACAAGGCTGCGCCGCCATCGGCGGCGTAGCCGGCTCCCATAACGACCGGGCGCACTCCAAGACCTCGGCGTCCGTACATGCACCGCGCCCATCTCAGGAGGCGCGGGACCGGCAGCGTCATGGTACTCACGGTACCATGCGTTTGCTGGACCAAGATCGAGCTGGTGGATCTCGGAGTGCTCAATACCAGCATGCACGCCAACATGCTGGCACGAGCGAGGCATGGTCGCCTGGACGGGATACTGCTCCTTCTAACATAGTTAGAAGTCCGAGCATATCCCGCTCCTCGCACCGTTCGCCACCGCCACCCGCCACTGCAGCAGAAGCTTTGGCGCGAGCTCAACTGCTCCTGGACTACCCTCCAACGGCAGACAAGACCGACGACTGGAGGGCCACCATCCAGAGACTCATCAGCTTCGCCAACGGCGACACTCAACGGCAGTCGAGCACGTCGCAGCCGCGGCAAGTCAGCTAGGCACAAGCCGGTGACGACAAGACCGGTGGGGGTGCAACCACTGTGCATTCTCCGCCCCGAAGGCCAAGATCGCCGACTCGCCGGATCCACCTCGACAGCGACTCCACCGCGTCATCAGATCCACGAGCTCGTCGCGATCAGCGCCAAGTTCTTCACGAACGACAACAAGAAGACGCTCGTACTCGCATCGAGCGCAGAAGAGAAGCGCGACGTCAATCGGACCAGCGCGCTGGGCCCTCTGTCGACATGCATGCGCCAGGGAAACCAGGCGACTTGCCATACGCGGTAGGTTGCCCTGCGTTTACTCGTGAGCTGCGGCAAGTCCAGTGGCCCAGCACGAAGAATTTCAAGCCGGACATACCAGAGAAGTACGACGGCAAGTCGCATCCGTCGGAGTTCCTCAGCATCTACACCATCGCGGTGCAGGCTGCCGGGGGGTGGGACGACAAGATCCTTGCCAACTACTTCCCGCTGGTGCTCAAGCCCAACGTCAGGTCCTGGCTCATGCACTTGCCGGACAACTCCATATCCTCCTGGGCAGACCTATGCCATCAGTTTGTCAGTGCCTTTACAGGCGGCCACAAACCTCATGGCCAAGAGAGTGACCTTCATCTGCTTGCCCAGAAGGAAGGAGAGCCCCTGTGCAAGTACATTCAAAGATTCAGCCGTGTACAGCACAACATCCCAGATGTCCACCCTGCCGCGGTCATCAGCGTGTTCCATCAGAACGTGCGTAACCACAGGATGCGGGAGGAGATGGCGATGTGCAAGATCAGAGACGTCAGTGAGCTGTATGCCCTGGCCGACAAGCATGCACGTGCTGAGGAAGGGAGGAAACTCCCCGGACAGGATGCAGGAGCAGGAGGATCTGATAGCGAGGATGCCGCCCCGGCAAAGAAAAACCGGTGGCGGAACAACAGGAAGAAGAAAGGCAAAGATGTGCTAGTCGTTGAGCAGTCCGGCAACGAAGGTGGCACCAAGAAAGCCAAGGCTGGTAGCTCCGGCAAGGAGATTGCCGCATGCACCAACTGCCAGGCTATGTCGGTCGCCGACAAGCAGGACGACACCGACAAGCAGTACTGCAAGATCCACCGCACCAAGGGCCATGACCTCCAGAGCTACAAGAAGGTCGAGCAGCTTGTCCAACAGCAAAAGGCTGAATACGAGCGACGTGACAAGGAGAGGGCCCAAGGAGGCGCTGGAGAATCCGGCAAGAAGCGCGCCGGCCGGGGAGGACGCCGCGGCAAGGCCAAGCAGCGGCAAGGAGACAGACCTCCCCGCGGCCGCGACAAGGATGAAGATGACGACGACGATGAAGACATGGATGATGTCGAGACTAGTGAGTAGGAGTTCCAGAAAGCCACAGAGGTCTTGTGCATTGACGGCGGTGCTTCTCTGCATACTTCGCACCGCCAACTCAAGCAGTGGGTGCGGGAAGTCAATGCGGCAGAACCACCCGTCGAATCACGCAAGCTTCTGAGATGGTCCAGCACGCCTATCATCTTTGATATTGAGGACCACCCTGATCGCACAACTGTGGTCGGGTGCTTGCCGATGTTGGTTTCACCAACTATCCGCAACCTCAAGGTCACTAAGATGCTAGTTGACGGCGGGGCCGGCTTGAACCTGATCTCCTCCGCTGTACGCCAGAAACTCCAGATCCCTGATAGCGAGCTTGAAGAGACCGGCACATTCCAAGGAATCAACCCGGGAAGGAGCAAACCGAAGGGGAAGGTCACGTTGCCAGTAACATTTGGCAGCGAGTTGAACTTCAGGACTGAGAGGGTCACTTTTGACGTTGCCGATATTCCATTGCCTTACAATGGGATACTTGGCCGTCCAGCACTCGCCAAGTTCATGGCAGCCTCTCACTACGCATACAACATGCTGAAGATGCCAGGCCCGATAAGCGTCATCTCTGTCCCCGGCGACAAGAAGGATGCTCTTATCTGCGCCGACAAGATCTACCGGGAAGCGGCAGCCGCAGCAGATTGCAAGTCACCTGCCGTTGAAGCTCCCGGGGGAAAGAAGACCAAGTCCGACAAGAGTTCTGATGCCCACTCCGGCAAGCGCACCTCTTCGGAGTGCTGCGCTGCCGTCGAGGACGCACCATCGAGCTCCACCGGCAAGTGTAAGAAGACAATGGCAGCTCCGCCAGAGACCAAGAAGGTGTCCGCCAAAGAGGACGGCACTGGTGGTACCTTCACCATCAGTGCCACTCTCGACCCTAAATAGGAAAGCGCGCTCATTGCTTTCCTGCGGGCGAATGTCGACGTGTTTGCGTGGCAACCGTCTGACATCCCCGGTGTTCCCAGGAAAGTAATTGAACACCATCTCGCCGTTTGTCCTCATGCACGGCCCGTCAAGCAGAAGGTCAGGAAGCAAGCAGTGGAGCGCCAAGAATTCATCGCAGAAGAGATCAACAAGTTGGAAGCAGTAGGCCTTGTCAGAGGAGTGCTCCATCCTACGTGGTTGGCCAATCCTGTAGTCGTGCGCAAGGAAAACGGGAAATGGAGACTTTGTATCGAATTTACCGATGTTAACAAAGCTTGTCCCAAAGACCCATTTCCTTTGCCGCGCATTGACCAGATTGTTGACTCCACGGCCGGATGTGACTTGCTTTCATTTCTTGACGCGTACTCAGGATACCATCAGATCGTCATGGCAAAAGAGGATGAAGAGAAGACCGCATTCATTACTCCATGTGGCACATACTGTTTCATACGGATGCCTTTCGGATTAAAAAATGCTGGTTCAACATTTGCAAGAGTAGTCCATGTCGCTCTTGAGCCACAAATACACAGAAATGTGGAAGCCTACATGGATGACATAGTGGTCAAGAGCAAGGACAAGGCAACTCTGATCCAAGATTTAGACGAGACCTTTCCAAATCTGCGCAAGATCAGCCTCAAGCTTAACCCCGAGAAGTGTGTGTTTGGAGTCCCCTCCGGCAAGCTTCTCGGGTTCTTCGTGTCTCAGCAGGGAATCGAAGCCAATCCCGACAAGATCAAGGCCATTGAGCTGATTGAAGCACCAAAGCGCGTCAAGGATGTACAAAGACTTGCCGGTTGCGTGGCTGCTCTCAGCAGGTTTATCTCTAGGTCTGCTGAGCGCGCCCTGCCCTTTTTCAAAATATTGAAAAAGGCAGGTCCAATGAAATGGACTCCGGAAGCGGAGGCTACGCTGCAAGATTTGAAGAGGTACCTGTCCTCCACTCCAATACTTGTCGCACCTAAGCCACAAGAGAAGTTGCTGCTGTATATAGCGGCAACCAATCAAGTGGTTAGTGCTGTGTTAGTAGCAGAGAGGGAGGCAGATGACGAGCCAGCAATCATGGCAGGCACATCCAGCGACAAGCAAGGGGCTTCCCCGACAAGCCCTGGTCCCGACAAGGATGGATCTGCGCAGACGCGCGAAGAGATACAGAAGAAAATGGTGCAGCGCCCAGTTTACTTTGTCAGTTCCCTTCTGCAGGGGGCTAGGTCAAGGTACTCTGGCGTGCAGAAATTGCTTTTCGGCCTTCTCATGGCCTCGAGAAAGCTGCGCCATTACTTCCAAGCACATGAGATCACAGTTGTCACTCACTTTCCGCTGAAGAGGATTCTACGGAATCCAGAAACGACAGGCAGGATTGTTGAGTGGGCACTGGAACTGTCAAGATTTGGCCTTAAGTTTGAGAGTACTTCAACTATCCAAAGCAGAGCATTGGCAGAATTCATAGCAGAATGGACGCCAACACCAGATGAAGAAATTCCAGAAACGAGCATCCCCGTCGACGAAGCAAGCAAAGAGTGGCTGATGTACTTTGATGGTGCCTTTTCGCTGCAAGGCGCCGGCGCTGGCGTGCTGCTTGTCGCACCCACCGGAGAGCACCTCAAGTACGTAGTCCAGATGCACTTTCCCAAGGAGCAAGCAACAAACAATACTGCAGAGTATGAAGGCTTGCTTGCCGGTCTCAGGATCGCGGCAGACATTGGGATCAAGAAGCTCATCGTCAGGGGTGACTCGCAGCTTGTCGTCTGCCAAGTGAACAAAAGCTATCAGAGTCCGTTGATGGAAGCTTACGTCGACAAAGTGAGAAAGCTAGAAGAGCACTTTGACGGCCTACAGATGGAGCATGTTCCAAGAGCTCAGAACGCCATTGCCGATAGCCTATCAAAGTGCGGCACACTTAAGTTACCTGTGGAACCAGGGATCTTTGTGCTCAAGCTGACTCAACCGTCTGTAACGCCATCAACTGGATAGAGCAAGAAGAGGAAGTTGATTTCTGGTGACTATTTGCCGGCAGAGCTCCCCGAAGCCGCCGCCAAGAAGGTCCCCAAGATCAACGCCAAGAGCGCTGAGGAGCAGTCTGCTCCGGCAAGCCCTAGGGTTTGTTCCGTTGAAGCAGAAGCTCCCGACAAGTTTTGCTCCGGCAAGCTTGCCGGGGAACGTCAAGCTCCGGCAGAGCCGCAGGTTCTCGCCGTAGAAGCGGATGTTCCCGCAGCAGCAGATTTTCCTTTAGTCCTTGTTGTCGAGCCACAAGCTCCAGCATGGGCACAGCAGATTGTCCGTTTCCTTCAGACAGGAGAACTTCCCGAAGAGCAAGAAGAAGCGGAAAGAGTAGCCCAGCAGTCAAGTATGTACCAGTTTGTCGACAAGACACTGTACAGAAGAAGACTCAACGGTGTGAAATTGAAGTGTATTCACCGGGAAGACGGACAAAAGCTGTTGGCACAGATACATGGAGGCATATGTGGTCAGCACATTGGCGCAAGAGCACTTGCCGGCAAAGCGTTCCGGCAAGGTTTCTTTTGGCCGACAGCCCTCCAGGATGCAACTGCACAAGTAACCAAGTGTGAAGCGTGCCAGTTCCATTCCAAGCAGATACACCAACCAGCTCAAGCTCTCCAGACGATCCCTTTGTCCTGGCCATTTTCGGTCTGGGGGCTCGACATCCTCGGCCCCTTTCCTCGAGAAATCGGGGGCTTTGAGTACTTGTACGTTGCAATCGACAAGTTCACAAAGTGGCCGGAAGTGGAAGCAGTGAGGAAGGTGACAGCACAGTCAGCAGTCAAGTTCTTCAGGTCGATTGTTTGTCGCTTCGGGATCCCTAACAGGATAATCACCAACAACGGCACGCAATTCACGAGCCGCACCTTCATGCAGTACATCCAAGATCTTGGCGCCAAGGTCTGCTTCGCTTCTGTTGCTCACCCGAGAAGCAACGGTCAAGCGGAGAGGGCAAATGCTGAAGTGCTGCGTGGGCTCAAGACCAAGACTTTCGACAAGCTGCACAAGTGCGGAAGAAACTGGATCGAGGAGCTGCCGGTGGTTCTTTGGTCGATCAGGACGACGCCAAATCGAGCCACTGGCCAGACACCTTTCGCTCTAGTCTATGGAGCAGAGGCAGTTCTCCCCACGGAACTCGTATACGGGTCACCTCCAGTGCTCGCTTATGATGAGCTTGAGCAAGAGCAGCTGCGACAAGATGACGCGCTGCTCCTTGAGGAAGACCGTCTTCAGGCTGCTGTGCGAGCTGCTCGCTACCAGCAAGCTTTGCGCCGCTACCATAGCTGCAAAGTTAACGCCAGAAGTCTCGAGGAAGGCGACCTTGTTCTTCGGCGTGTTCAGTCTGCCAAGAATTCCAACAAGTTGACGCCGAAGTGGGAAGGCCCTTACCGGGTGAAACGAGTCACTAGGCCTGGCGCTGTCCACCTTGAGACCGAAGATTGCATTCCGGTAAGCAATTCCTGGAACATTGAGCATCTTCGTAAGTTTTACCCATAAGGCGCGGTTGCCGGAACCTGTTCTGGCAACCACCTTTTGTACAAGTCTTGCCGTTGTTTCATGTAATCCTTTGTACAAAGCCGGGAGCAGACCCCGTGCATAAGTAAAGCTCATGTGCTCCGCACATTTTGTCAATTTCACGCTTTCTATTTTTTGCATATGTGATCTGACACTTTGTGCAGCACCTACTCCCCGGTAAGCAATAACGAGCCGTAAGGCTCCATATCTTTATTTTCTCTTCTTTCTTTTTTCTCAAGGAAAGGAAGGTTCCCCTCGCCCACAAGTTTGCCGGGGGGAAAGGAGAAGACGATGGTATGGACCAGGCATCGTTCAAGAAAGTTTCGCCTTACCGGGAAGCAAACAACAGAAAAGCTAAGTTGCCAAAGTTTGAGCAATCAGATTTTTTAAAATTTTAAGTTATCTCCCTTGAACGACCGCACTTTGTATGGAAAACCTGTGCGCGGAGGAACCAACTCGTAGCTAGTTGCGCCTTTACTTTGTTTCGAGTCTGCTCAACAACTTAAGTGAGCTGCGACTAGTTGCGACAAGGTTTCTTGTCGGTAACGGCACCGCCAGCAGGCTGCTGACGTTCCGCACTCAACGCTCGTGGCTAAGGTGCCTACACCGACAAGTTCCCAAAAAGTGTAGGGCGAAAACATACAAAGGGAGGAATCAAGTAAAGGGAATAACATCGCAATCATTACCCGGAATAGAGTTATATTACAAGGTAGCTTGTCGCGGCTCTAACAGATTGTTCTCATAACATGATCAGCAGCGACAAGAAAAGAAGAAAATGGGCGGCCTAGTCTACGTGATCGCCCTCGATCCTCTTGATCCCGCTCACCTTGTCCAGATCACAATGGGTGCGACAAGGGTCTTGAGCGCCTCCAGATCAGCATCCGGCGGCAGGGTCTTGAGGACGTTGGTGAGGTTGAGGCCCGGATTGCGGAAGGCCACCTTCACCAACACTTTTTGAAGAGCTCCCGCGCAGATCTTGCGCGACTCGTCGGCCAGCTGCTTTGGGATTCTCTCCCGGAGTCGCTGGAGGGCCGTCGCCACGCCTTTGAAGAACAAGGTGAGCTTGGCGCTGGGTTGGAGGTTCTCATCAGAGGGATACCCGAGATCCTCCACCCCCAGCCGCGCCAGCTCCCTGTCAACATCTGCGGCAGCAATCACGAGACTCTCCGTCCAGTGCTCCACATTCTCCCTGAAAGCATTCTGGGCAGCGGCAGCACTCTCCAGCAGCGCCTTGTCGGCCTTGATCTCCTCCTTCAAAGCCACCTCCTGCTCCTTGGCGCCGTCCAGCGTCTTGGTCAAAGTGGTCAGCTTCAACTCAAGATCCGCGTTGGAGTCCTTGGCGGCGCTAAGCTCTTTGCCCTTCTCGGCGAGATCGGCCTCCAGCTGCGCCACCTTCGTCTCCAGCTCCTTCTTGGCGGCCTCGGCAACTGCGGCAGCATCCTCTGCTTTCTTAAGGGCTCCGCCGAATTGTTGCTCACGCGCGGAAAGCTCCTCCTCGTGGGCGTCGAGGTTGACTTTCCGCTGCGCCAGCTCGCCCTCCTACGCAAACAGCTTCTCAGCGGCAAGCCGCCGTTGCTCTTCAACCTCGGCCTTCTCAAGGAAGAAGGCCTTCTGCTCTTCGGCGAGTTGCTCCCGCTCCTTCGCCAGGGACCGGAGAGCTTCCTGGTGGAGACCCCGGAGCTCCTCCGCGTGCTTCTCGATGTCTGCTCCCGCTTTCGCGACAAGCGCCTCTCGGGATTCCAGCTTGGCTTGCCGCGCACGGTAGAGCGACAACAACTTCCGCAGCAGCCGCTCCTCCTCAGGCTCATTGCTGCTGCTGCTCGGCGCGTGAACCAGCGTCAGCCCAGCGGAGGCGAGCACCTCCCCGTCGAAGATCTCTGCCTCGACCGGCGCCCTGGAGCTTGAAGCCCAGGGGAGGTTGATGAAGACGCCATCGCCGGCCTTCAAGTAGACGCCTGGCTGGGGCTCTTCGGAGCCTGGCGCTGCGGTAGCGGCGGACGGGTCGACGTAGCGCCTGGCGCTCCTGCGGCCTCAGGGCCGTCAGTACGATCGCCGGACCCCTTGCCAGCTGCTGCGGCGGCAACTTTGGCGGCCTTTGCGCCGGTGGGATCGTCAGCACCGGCTGCTCCCTCGGTGGCAGCGGCGTCGTCGGCGGCAACCTCGGTCTCCATCGGCTCCGCAGCAGATGAGTCTGACGGCCGGAAAAGGGAGAAGAGTCAAGCAAATATCCAACAAAAAGAAGATCAAAAGAAGAAGAACCCAAGGGAAGTTTTGAAGCGAAAGGATTACCTGTACCGGGTTCTGCAGTCGTGGTCTCCGTCGTCGGGGGGCCGCTGGTGCTGTCCCTTGCCGGAGACTTCTCCCTTGCCGGAGAGCTCTCCCTTGCCGGAGGACTCTCCCTTGGCTCCTGGTGGGGCTGCTCTGCTCCTACACAAACCAACAGTCAGATATCAACAAAGACAGAGTATCCATGCGCACCTCACAGTGGAAAGCGAACCATATACTTACGCTGGGGGCTGCTCTGGAGAAAAGTTGCCGGGTCCGGCAAGGTTGTCTCGGGCGCACCCCCTGCTGTCGCAGTAGGTTCGTCCTCGATGACAATCACCGGGGCCTTGGCTCTCTTCGCTGCTCTCTGGGCCAGAGTCCTAAAGAGGAACAAGTTCAGAGTAAAGGAAATGAGATACAAGACAAACAGCAAGAATTGAAGAACTACAAGTACAACAAGAGAATCTTACTCTTCTTCTTCCTCGTCGGAGCTGAACACGGAGAAGTTGAAGTCCGGCTCACCACCGGCGTGAGGAGGCGGAGGAGTAGGTTCCCTTGGCTACTTGGCGGGAGCAGTGGCGGTGGTCTGAGACGACCCCGCTCCGGCTGTCGCCGCGGCGTGAGAAGCGGCAGGAGTAGAAGCGGTGGTCCGGGAGGGCCCCGCTCCGGTTGCCGTCGCAGCGTGAGGTGCTCCCGCGGCAACGGTGCTTGCCGCGGTGGAGCGTGTCACGCGGCGCGGCGACTGTTGACTCGCCTGCCGCTCCGCTACGTCACCGGCCTTGCGGAGACGCCTTCTTGGTGGGGATGGAGGCTCTGCTTGCGGCGAGCTGCCTGAAGATGAGGAGGAAGAGGAGTTGATCTCCAGCGAGCCGCTCGTATCCTTGGCCGGCTCGCTCGACTCGAAGCCATGCCCGGCAAGTTCTTTCTCGCCGACGGGCTCCTCTCACTCGGCACGGCTTCCCACCTCTGCTGCCTCTGCCTCCTCCACGGTGAATCCAAATTCGCCCGCGGCTGCGGCTGCCGCCGCCTCTTCCAGCCTAGTGGCGATGCGTGTCATCTCCGCATCGGTGGTGTCGCGGGTGAGGCTATCCTTTTCGTCGGAGCGGATCGGCACTTCTACCAAGCCATCGAAGAATTGCTGCACGACGTCGTCTGTAGGCTCTTGCCAAGTTGGAACAATTCCATGCGAGTCGCACAGCGGCATCATTGCACGGATGCGGTCGAGCGCGGAATTGTTGCACAACGGAACGACACCCCCCGGCAACCTGAACACTTCGGGATGTTGAGGGTCATACTTGAACAGCTCCTGGAGCATCGCGTTGAGCTCCAGAACAGTGAAGTTGAAGTTGAGGCCCGGACGCAGCCTCATGATATCCGCCGCATTCTTGAATTCCCAGGCGGGTCTCCCCCGTTCCTGCAGGGGGGCGATGCGGCGACAAAGAAAATCTGCGCCAACAGCGCCTACAGTGAGCCCGGCAATCCTGAGGCGTAGGATCCGGGTGACGGCAATCTTCAGCCTATCGTCTTCCGGGGCCACGTCACTCCAATCGCTGCCGCATGCTACTGGGATTTGGCGCCGGGCGGTAAACGGCTGCGGGTTCTCCTCGTCAATCCAGCACCAGTCTGCTCTCCATTCCTCCCACTTGCCGCGGAACTCTCCCTCCAGATAAGTGTCCTTCTTGCCGGCCCTCGAGATCCAGGCGATTCCGCCGGATAAAGGCTCTCCTCTCTCTACTCGGGGCATATAGAAGTGGCGAAAAAGGGCTACATTGGGATGGACTCCGACAAAGTTTTCACAGAGATGTGCGAAAACTGCCATGGTCAGAACGGCATTGGGGGTGAAGTCAAGGAGGTGGAACCCGTAGGTATTCATAATATCGCAGAAGAACTCAGAGAATGGCGGGCAGAGCCCGCAGTAGAAGAAGAAGGCGAAGAAAGGATATCCGTTTGGAGCCGTCTTCCAAGTGGCGGCTGGAAGTACCTTCGTGCACGGATGCGCTCGCGTCTCCGTCGACCAGAAGAGGTAGTAGTTCTCCCTCAGCTCCCTCATGGTGAGCTTGGGGGGGAAGACTGCCCGCTCCTTTCGCAGCGCCGCAAGCCGCTGCGCCTCGGTCGACTTCACAACCTTCCCCTTGTCGGCTCTTGGAGCCATGGCGGAAGTGGTGGAGGAGGTCGACGGCGTTGGTGGCGCTGGTGGCGATGGGGGGCGGAGCGCTGCTCTCTTTCGGCCTTGGGAAGATGAGGGAGCGGCGGAGATTTCCGAGATTGAAGCAGCAACCGGTAAATGGGCGAACTACCCCTGTTTCCCCTGCTTATAAAGAGGGAGGGGGCGGACGTTCCGCATTTCCGATTAAAGAAACCACCCACGATCTCTCCCACGACGCCGCATTCAATGCGTGCCGTTCGGGGAGGGCGCGGTGGATACGGAGAGACGTACGGCATAAACCAGGCCGCGCGTGCCCGTGCCCTGTTTTGGGCCTGGCCCAACAGCGCTCGGCACCGTGTATGACCCAGGCCCGGGGGCTCCTGTCGGTGTACTAGAGTAGGGGTACCCGAGTATCCCGAACTTGTGCACGGGCAGTCGCAGCATCCCGCGGCAAGGCTTGCCTGGTGACCGCCAAGGTCCTCTGTGGTTCCTTTGGAGCCATTCAAGGACAAAGTATCCAAGCCAAGGAGACAAGACCCCGGCAAGAGAAGCTTGCCGGGAAGGCCAACCAAGGCACCTCAAGACCCCGGCAAGAGGAGCTTGCGGGGAAGGCCAACCAAGGCACCTCAAGACCCCGGCAAGAGGAGCTTGCCGGGAAGGCCAACCAAGGCCTCTCAAGGAGCTTGCCGCGACATGCCATGCGTCCTGGCAAGGCCCGGTGAGCGACAAGCTCCCGGACGCGACAAGACAACAACCGCGGCAAGGCGCTTGCCGCGGCAAGCCACCACTCTCTGCCCGCGCTACAGCACGTCCACCAACGTGTCGCTCTGGGACCCTTCCAGGCGTACGTGGCGAGCGGTGCAGCCAGCGGCGCGCGGTGGCAAGCGGCACTGACAAGATTGCCATCGTGGCGAGCGGTGGCGTCCCTGACGGTCCCTTTTGCACTGTTTAGGCGACGTAGACGGGCATTTAATGCCCTTGTCCCCTGCCATCATGGTTAGGTATGATACACTGTAGCAGGTAGCTGTACCTACCGCAACACCTTTCCATTTTTACCCTTTGTCTTCGTTGCCACCTGTCGGTGACCCCTTGAGCATATAAAAGGAGGCTCATTTGCAATGTAGAGGGGGGAGGAGAACACTGACGCTCGGTCTCGCTAGCTGCTGAGGGGTACTGTAGCACTCCGCGCTCCCGAGAAAGAACTCAATACAAACCAAAAAGCAGGAGTAGGGTTTTACGCATCCGTGCAGCCCGAACCTGGGTAAACCGCTCGTGTGCTTCGCCTCGATCTGCTCTTCGTGCGACCCTCGCCCCCGCCGAACCGAAAGGGACTCGGTCCGCCGGTCCCATAGGTGTTCGTGGATTAGTCCCCCGACAAGCTTCAATTTAACAATACCATTATCCACATATTTATTCTTCTGCATATCACACAAATCAACAAAGTTGTTTAGATGGGTAGCGACATCTTCACGAGGAAGGCCAGAAAATTGATCTTTCATAACAAGATTCAACAAAGCGGTATTAATTTCACAAGATTCGGCATTGGTAGTAGGAGCAATCAGAGTGCTAATAAAATCATTGTTGTTGGTATTGGAAAAGTAACACAATTTAGTGTTATCTTGAGCCATCGTGACAAACAATCAATCCAACACACAAGCACACAAGAAGCAAGCGAAAAGAGATGAACGGAAAAAGAGGCGAATAAAATGGCAAAGGTGTAGTGGGGGAGAGGAAAACGAGAGGCAAATGGCAAATAATGTAATGAGAGGGAGAAGAGTATATGATGGGTACTTGGTATGTCTTGACTTGGCATAGATCTCCCCGGCAACGGCGCCAGAAAGCCTTCTTGCTACCTCTTGAGCATGCGTTGGTTTTCCCTTGAAGAGGAAAGGGTGATGCAGCAAAGTAACGTAACTATTGCCTCAGTTGTTGAGAACCAAGGTATCAATCCAGTAGGAGACAAAGAACAAGTCACCTAGTACCTACACAAACAATCAAGAACCACGCAACCAACACGATAAAGGGGTTGTCAATCCCTTCACGGTCACTTGCGAAAGTGAGATCTGATAGAGATAGTAAAATAAATATTTTTGGTATTTTTTGTATAGATTGGAAAGTAAAGATTGCAAAATAGTAAATGAGATGCGATAATAAAGGACATGCAATATAATAAGGAAGATACCCAGGGGACATAGGTTTCGCTAGTGGCTTCTCTCATGATACCATGTATTACGGTCGGTGCACAAATTACTACCGAGTAATTGATAGAAAAGTGCATCGTTATGAAGATATCTAAGGCAATGATCATGAATATAGGCATCATGTCCATGTCAAGTAGATCGAAATGATTCTGCATCAACTACTATTACTCCACACATTGACCACTATCCAGCATGCATCTAGAGTATTAAGTTCATAAGAACAGAGTAATGCTTTAAGCAAGATGACATGATGTAGAGGGATAAACTCAAGCAATATGATATAATCCCCACATTTTTATCCTCGATGGCAATAATACAATACAATACAATACATGCCTTTCTGCCCCTGCTGTCACTAGGAAAGGACACCGCAAGATTGAACCCAAAGCTAAGCACTTCTCCCATTGCAAGAAAGATCAATCTAGTAGGCCGAACTAAACCGATAATTCGAAGAGACTTGCAAAGATATCAAATCATGCATATAAGAATTCAGAGAAGAACCAAATAATATTCATAGATAATGAAGTTCATAAACCCACAATTCATCGGATCTCGGCAAACACACCACAAAAGAGTTTTACATCGAATAGATCTCCAAGAACATCAAGGAGAACTTTGTATTGAAGATCAAAGAGAGAGAAGAAGCCATCTAGCTAATAACTATGGACCCGAAGGTCCGTGGTAAACTACTCGCGCTTCATTGGAGAGGCTATGGTATTGATGTAGAAGCCCTCAGTGATCGATTCCACCTCTGGCAGATCACCGGAAAAGGCCCCAAGATGGTATCTCATGGGTACAGAAGGTTGCGGCGGTGAAAAAGTGGTTTCATGGCCCCCCTAATGTTTTTTGGGTATAAGAGTATATATAGGCGAAAGAAGTACGTTAGTGGAGCTCCATGGGGCCCACGAGGGTGGGGGTGCACCTACCCCCCTGGGCGCGCCCTCCTATCATGTGGCCGCCTCACGGAGTTCCAGACTTCCACTCCAAGTCTCCTAGTTTGCTTTCGGTCCAAGAAAGATCATCGCAAAGCTTTCATTCCATTTGGATTCCGTTTGGTATTCCTTTTCTACGAAACACTAAAATAGGCAAAAAATAGAAATTGGCACCGGGCCTCCAGATAATAGGTTATTCCCAAAAATAATATAAAAGAGCATATTAAAGCCCATTAAACATCCAAAATAGATAATATAATAGCATGGAACAATCAAAAATTATAGATACATTTTGGATGTATCAGGATCTCATGGGTACAGAAGGTTGCGGCGGTGGAAAAGTGTTTTTGTGCCTCCCTGGTTGGTTTTGGAATATTTGAGAATATATAGGTAGAAGAAATAGGTCAGTGGAGCAACGAGGGGCCCACAAGGGTGGGGGGCGCGCTCCGTGTGGCCACCTCATGGCTTTCCTTACGTGTACTCCAAGTCCTCTGGATGTCTTCTGGTCCAAGAAAAATCACCGCGAAAGTTTCATTCCATTTGGACTCCATTTGATATTCCTTTTCTGCGAAACTCTAAAACAAAGAAAAAACAGGAACTAGCACTGGGCTCTAGGTTAATAGGTTAGTCCCAAAAATAATATAAAATAGCATATTAATGCGTATAAAACATCCAAAACAAATAATTTAATAGCATGGAACAATGAAAAATTATAGATAAAGTGGAGACGTATCACCCACTCTTTTAGATTACGAAGATTTCAATTATGATAATTGCTCTTTGATTGAGTGTATTTAGTTTTTGCAATCCATGATAAACTCACCCAATACCATTGAACAAAATAAAGCTTTTACTAAACATATTGCAGAAGTGATACATCTCCGTCATATATACTTTTCCTAATGCTTTTGCTCTTGTTTTGGACTCTAATTTGCTTGATTTGAATGAAACAAACCCGGACTGACGTTGTTTTCAGAAGAACTACCATTGTGTTGTTTTTGTGCAAAAATAAAAAGTTCTTGGATTGGAACGAAACATTTTGGAGAATTATTTCAGAATATATAAAAATACTGGAGCCAAGAACCACTAGAGGGCGGCACTAGTTGAGCACAACCCACCAGGGCGCGCCACCCCTCCAGACACGCTCAGGTGCGTTGTGCCCACCTAGTGGCCTCGCAGACCCTAATCCCAACTCCTTAAATACCCATATTTGGAGAGAGAAATCAAGGAGGAAGTTTCATCGTGTTTCACGATACGGAGCCACCGCCACCTCCTGTTCTTCATCGGGAGGCCAGATCTGGAGTCCGTTTGGGGCTCTGGAGAGGGGAATCTTCGATCTTCATCATCACCAACCCTCGTTCATCACCAATTCCACGATGCACCCCACCGGGAGTGAGTAATTCCTTCATAGGCTCGCTGGTTGGTGAGGATTTGGATGAGATTCATCATGTAATTGTGTTAGTTTTTTTAGGGCTTGATCCCTAGTATCCACTATGTTCTGAGATTGATGTTGTTATGACTTTGCCATGCTTAATGCTAGTCACTTTGGGCCTGGGTGCCATGATTTCAGATCTGGACCATTTATGTTTTCAGCATTGTATCTATGTTCTACATCCGATCTTGCAAGTCATATTCACCTATTACGTGTTATGATCCGTAAACCCCTGTGTGACAGTAATTGGGATACTTTCCGGTGATGTTCGTAGTTTGAGGAGTTCATGTATTCACTATGTGTTAATGCTTTGCTCTGGTTCTCTATTTAAAGGAGGCCTTAATATCCTTTAGTTTCCTTATGGACCCAGCTACCACGGGAGGGTAGGAAAAAACATGTCACACAAGTTCTTTCAATAAGCACATATGACTATTTACGGAATACATGAGTACATTATATTTATGAACTAGAGCTAGTTTTGTATCGCTGTAGGCTATGACTGTTAGATGATGTATATCATCCAACAAATCTACCGATCCAATGCCTACGAATTTCCTACATATTGTTCTTGTTAAGTTACTACTGGTACTATTACTATTACAACTGCTACAAAATCATTGATATCACTGTTACCGTTACTATTGCTGTTACCACTACTAACAAAACTATCATATTATTGTGCTATTGATCACTTTGCTTCAGATATTTAATCTACAGGTGTGGTTGAATTGACAACTCAACTACTAATACTTACAAATATTCTTTGGCTCCCCTTGTGTCGAATCTATAAATATGGGTTCAATACTCTACACTCAAAAAGTGTTGCGATCCCCTATGCTTGTGGGTTATCAAGACCTTTCTAGTGCTATTGTCGAGGAGCATAGATACATTTGTTGAGTCACTTGGGATTATTATCTATTTATCACTATGAAGAATCTGAAGGGTACTAAGACAAAGATCGTTCCCTCTAAGGCGAGGGGAGGTAAGGAACTTCCATCACACCCTGCACATGATTCACCTTCTGTTTTGAGTAGACTTGTAACACCACCACATGCTATTAGTCCTGATATGTCACAAGTCATTGATGATGCTACTTCTACTATGAATGATACACATGATGACACTAATACCTTGCTTGATGGTAATGTGCCACTAGGTGAATTTCTTGATGAACAACTTGCTAGAGCTAAAGATATTGAGAATGCTCAAACTGATGAAGTACTTGAAACTGAAAATCTTGAAACACCTATTAGACCTAGCCCTCCTATATATGAAATGCCTAAGATACCTGAAGGTTATGTTATGGACGAGGAGATAGCTAGAGACTTTCTTGCTTGCAATGATAGAGATGATCTAAAGAAATTATTATGCAAACTGGAAGAAAAATCTTTGAATGCTAGAATGAAATGTGATCCTAAGTTTGCTACTTCACCTATCTTTGTTACTGATAAGGATTATGAATTCTCTGTTGACCCAGAGTTAATTACTTTGGTTGAATCTGATCCTTTCCATGGCTACGAAACTGAAACTGTTGTGGCACACCTTACTAAATTAAATGATATAGCCACCCTATTTTCCTCATGATGAGAACACTCGCTCATTAAAGGGTGATGCTAAGATATGGTACAATACTCTTGCTCCTAGTTGTGTGCATAGTCCCAGGATATGATTTAATATTTCTCTGAAAATATTTTCATGTTCATAAGAAACAAGTTGCCTTACAGGAAATATTTAACTTTTTGCAAATTGAAGAAGAGAGTCTCCCACAAGCTTGGGGGAGGCTTATCCAATTGCTTAATGCTTTGCCTGATCATCCTCTTAAGAAAAATGAAATACTTGATATCTTCTATAATGGACTAACCGATGCTTCTAGGGACTTCCTAGATAGTTGTGCTAGTTGTGTTTTCAGGGAGCGAACTGTTGAACAAGTTGAGTAATTATTGATTAACATATTGAAAAATTATGATGATTGGACTCTTCCTGAACCACTGCCTAAACCCACTCCGAAGAAGAGGGGTGTCTTATATCTCAGTCTTGAAGATATGCGAGACGGAAAGAAATGTATGAAAAAACTGTATTAAAACTAAAGATATTAAAAAATTACCTCCTATTGAAGAAATACATGGACTTGATACACCACCACCAAAGGTCGCAGAGGTAAACTCTTTAATGAAATTTGATGAAAGGGATAACCCTTCTAATATGCATCCTAGTCAATGCCTTTATGAGTTTGATAGCTACATTAAAAAACAAGACCACTTCAATGAAAATGTTATGGAACAATTGAATTACAAGTCTGATATGTTTGCTCGCTTGAGTGACTTGTTATTTAGAATGTCTAATGATTTTAGAGGTGTAGGAAAACATGCCTCTATGGTTCATACTCAGTTAGAACAAGTTGCTAAATCTCAAAGAGAATTGCTTGATGAAATGAACAATAATATAAATGATCATGTTGTTAGAGTAATGACTAGACGAGGAAAAATGACTTAGGAATCACTCTATCCTAAGGGACACCCTAAAAGAATTGAAAAAGACTCTCAAAGAATTAACACTAATGCAGCTAGTCCTTCTAAAAATAAGAAGAAAAAAGAAAAGTGATAGGACTTTGCATACCTCTAGTGAACCTGAAATAAAAAAACCTCCTAAAGATAATAATGATGTTTCTATCTCTGATGCTGAAACTCAATTTGGTAATGAACAATTGTAACACCCCATTTGTAACACTTCCCATTTTGGCATGTATCCAACATTGTTCATGATCTAATTCCAAGTTGGTCCATCCTTGTTGGCTTCATTTTTGTTTTTCTTACGTATTTTACCTATTGCATGGCCTTGTCTGTCGGTGTTCTGGGATCGAGGGTACCCACACTTGCCTGCCTGCGACCCACGACGTGGGTCCATCAACGGCCTGGTATGGCCCACCTTCATCATCGACAAATCAAGACCCTCGCGAGGGGCCAAGCCTCGCGAGGCGGACGACACCAAGACCTCTGAAAGGAGCGGCCTCCTCAGGCTGGCTCTTGAGGAGTGGAGATCTCTATGCAAGCCTCCACCTCATAAGGTTCAGAAGATGATGATGCAAGCAATGATGACCAAGGCTAGGCGGTCGCCAGCGGGTGCAGTATAGCAGTTTCCTCTTTGGTGCTAAGGAGGCTAGCGCAGGCGCGGAGTCATAAGGAATCAGCCAAGGGTTTCCATTCTCATGCAACAAGACCAAGACCGCCAGGATGGCAGGATAGAGGTCATCACCGAGCCCACCGTGGCGTCATGGCCAGAAGCTTTGCAAGCGAAGACCACCTTTCATCAGGATAAGATGCACTAGTTGTCTCCCTTAGAATTTGGCCGTTGTGGGATCCCTTCCCGCCTGCATTTTGGGGGAAGAGGACCAAGGCCACTCTAAAGATAGCCTAGCCACCACCATACAAGGGGATGGGCGAATGGATCATTCAGATCATCCTCTTCCTCACCAGCTCAAGAACACGCCTCCTGAGGTTGTTCTTCCATTGTGCTAGCTCATCCTCAGCCCATGTCGAGGCTAATCCACCACAAAGCAGGAGTAGGGTTTTACACCGCAAGGTGGCGCAAACCTGGGTAAACTGCCTTGTCCCATATCTTTCCAGTTCATTGAGCTAGGCCATGAGAGGGGCGAGTAGGAAGACTGAGGAGGTTGAGTTCTTCGCATGCACCCCTGAGTTTGAATCTATCCAGGGTCTGCGGTGCCTGGAATCCGACATTTGGCGCGCCAGCTAGGGGTGTGTCGGAGCTTCTCTTCCTCCAGTCGACCACCGTTTCGCCATTCTCATGGCTGACGCTCCAAGGGCTCGCGTTGAGCACTGGGCCACCCAGCCTAGCCAGGCAGTGCTTTCGCCCAAGAAGATCTCCACTCCGCGCACCTCGCCGCCCGCACGCCGCCCAGCGTCGCCGGCTGTGGGTGGCGCGGACCGCCTCTGCCCGCTCCCGTGTCGTGCCGCAACCGCATCACCACGCGGTCTTCGAGCTACGCCGCGGCGACAGCACTACATAGCCGCCGGGAGCACGTGAACACAAGAGCCGTGCTCATCGTGGCACGAGAGCTGCTTCGATGCAGGCTGGTGGAAGGCGGCCATGACACCCTGCTGGAGCAGGTCGCCGAGCTGCTCGACACCTCCTGCAGGGGCGCGACACCTTTTTGCACCTTGCCCATGTCATAGGCTGTGCCAGGGACACGTGCCGGCCCCTGCTACGCCCGTGCACACCTCCTCGCAGGATTTCACAGCACTAGCCCGGCCCGTGACGCCGCTCATCCTACTCAAGGTACGCTACTTCCAGGCATAGAGAGCACGAATGATCTCTCATGGGGCCGTGCCAAGACGCTACCCTACGACCACCATGACTTGGCACCGGGCCTGGCAACCAACGACGCAAAATGACCGGGCGACGACTCCGGCGTGGCGGCCTCGAGCACCCCTGTGCCTCTGATACGTCCCCAATGTTTCTATAATTTATGAAGTATTCATGTTGTTTTATTATCATTCTTGGATTTTTTACAATCATTTATAGCAACTTTATATCATTTTTTGGGACTAACCTATTGACCTAGTGCCCAGTGCCACTTGCTGTTTTTTGCTTGTTTTTTACATCGCAGGAAATCAATATCAAACGGAGTCCAAACACTGCGAAACTTTTTGTGGATTTTTTATGGACCAGAAGACCACCAGTGGGCCAAAGAACCACCTGGGGGGTGCCCCGATGGGGCACAACCCACTAGGGCGCGCCGCAAGGCTCTATAGCCACCGAAAACCAATCTAGACCCCGTTCTGGCACTCTGGAAGAGAGGGAAATCATCTCCGGTGGCCACCACGATGAGGAGGGAGTAGTCCACCCTCGGGGCTGAGGGTTCGTACAAGTAGCTATGTGTTTAATCTCTCTCTCTCTCTCTTGTGTTCTTGAGATGTCATGATCTTTATGTATCGCGAGATTTGTTATTATAGTCGGATCATATGGTGTTCTCCCCTTTCTATCTTATTGTGATGACTTGAGTTTTTCCCTTTGAGATTTCGTTGTTATCAGCTTGAATACTTGTATGGATTTGAGAACACCTAATATATGTCTTGCAATTGAATACTCGTGGTGATAATGGGTTATAGTATTGATTCACTTGATATATGTTTTGGCACTTAACTTGTGGATTCCCGAGGTGACAATAGTGTAATCTATGCATAGGGGTTGATGCACGTTCTTATCTTTGTTTCTCCGGTAAAAATCTTGGGGCACTCTTCGAAGTTTTTTGTGTTGGATTGAGTATTATGAATATGAATTTTCTTTGGTGTTATTTTAGTACGAACTCTAGGATAGATCGAACGGAAAGAATAGCTTTGTGTTATTTTAGTACGAACTCTTGAATAGGTCGAAAGGAAAGAATAGCTTTGAGGTGGTTTCGTACCCTACAAACAATTTATTCTTATGTTCTCCGCCAGATAGGAACTTTGGAGTGATTCTTCATCGCACTTTGAGGGGTGGTTATATGATCCAATTATATTAGCATTGTTGAGAGGTTGCACTAGCGAAAGTACGGACCCTAGGCCTCATTTTCAAGCATTGCAATATCGTTTTTGTGCCTGTTTACTATTTTCTATCTTACTGTTTTTATTTATTCTGATTATAAAAATATATTTCTACCATCAATATTACATTTTTATCATCATCTCTTCACTGAACTACGGCACCTATACAATTTTCCATTGTATTAGGTGTACTGGGGACACAAGAGATTTCTTGTATTTGGTTGCAGGTTCGTTTGAGAGAGACCATCTTCATCCTACACCTCCCATGGATTGATAAACCTTAGGTCATCCACTTGAGGGAAAATTGCTACTGTCCTACAAAACTCTGTGTTTGGAGGCCCAACAAGAGTCTACAAGAATAAACTTGCGTAGTAGACATCAAGCTCTTTTTTGGTGTCATTGCCGGGGAGGTGAGTGCTTGAAGGTATATCTTTAGATCTTGCAATTGAATCTTTTAGTTTCTTGTTTATCAATAGTTTGGTTCGTAAAAGAAAACTACAAAAAATGGAATTGAGGTTGCATCATATTATTGATCATCTTTATAATATCTTTTGTGAAAATGATGGAAAAGAAAATTGTGCTCAATTTATAGAAGAAGAATTCAATAGAATGTTTCGAATAAATTATGAGCATGATTGCAATGCTGTTAGTATGAATTTTTTGAATATCCATGATACTAATGATATGCAAAGCCATAAGCTTGGGATGCTATATTTGATGAAGATGATATTTTTAGTCCCCCAAGATTTGATGTGCAAATTTTTTATAATGATAGCATGCCTCCTATTTATGATGATTATATTGATGAAAGTGGATTTGGAGAGATCATGACTTTATTTAGTGATGAATCCACTATTTTGGAAGCGGTTTCAATTGATTGTGACAACAAAGTTGCTATCTATGATGATTATGGTGATGACATATATGTTATAGATAATAATTATAAGCATGAAACTTGGCATCATGATTCTTATTTTCAATCCCATGATAGATATTTTGTTGAGTTTGCTCCCACTACTATACATGAGAATAATTTTGCTTATGTGGAGAGTAATAAAATTTCTATGCTCACGCATCACAAAAAGAATGCTTTATGTGATAGCTATTTTGTTGAATTCATTCATGATGCTATTAAAAATTATTATGAGAGAGGAACACATGCTTCTACGTATCTCAATAATATGAAGTTTCCTCTCTATGTGTTGAAAGTTTTGAAGTTGCACTTGTTTTGCCTTCCTATGCTAGTTGGTTCTTGCTTCCATAAATTATTTTCTCACAAAATCCCTATGCATAGGAAGTGGGTTGGGCTTAAAAGTGCTTGCCATGTGATTCATGATGCTCTTCTTATGTTTCAGTTCTTCACTTTTATGTGAGCATCATTGAACCCATCATGCCTAGCTAAAAGGCATTAAGGAAAAGCGCTTGTTGGGAGACAACCCAACACTCTTACCTACTATTTTTGTGTGTTCACATGATTATGCTACTGTATTGATCATGTTTTATTGCCTTTGTTTCAATGAACTTCCAAGTAAAGCCTTTGGGATAATGTTGGATGATAGTTGATTTGATCTTGATGAAAAACAGAAACTTTTGCACTCACGAAAATAATTCTCATTTTTAAAAGAAGCGTGATAAAATACTGATTCGTTTTGCAGAAGATTAATAGACAAATTATCCAGGTTTTCCTAATTTTTCAGAATTTTTGGATTAACAGAAGTATGGTTAGAGTACAGATTACTACAGACTGTTCTGTTTTTGACAGATTGTGTTTTCAATGCATAGTTTGCTTGTTTCTTAGTTTCTATGGCTTATATTGCTCAATATAAATTGTGGAAAAGATATGCTACATTAGTAATTGTGTGGAGACAATTATTAATCTTGTATTTGACAGTACCAAAGTAAAATGGTTTGCTCTTTATCATACTAACCTATCTCACAAAGTTTCGTTAAGTCTTGTGTGATTGAAGTTTTCGAGTTTTCGGTGAGATGTCGATATGAGGAGAATAAATAGTGACAAGACCCAAATATTGGAGATGCCCAAGGCACCCCAAGGTAATATTCAAGGAAAATCCAAGCAGCTAGGCTTGGGGATGCCCCGGAAGGCATCCCCTCTTTCGTCTCCAACATTATCGGTAACCTCACTTGGAGCTAAGTTTTCATTCATCACATGATATGTGTTTTGCTTGGAGAGTCAATTTATTTTGTTAGGATTTTATTTATGTAATTTAGAATAATATTTTGCATCTTTCCTTTCAATAAAAGTATCAAGTATAGCCTTTGCCATGCTTATTTTACAAGGCTACATGTTGGTGCTTGAAAACAGAAAGTTTACCGCTGTTGCAAAAATTCCCTAGAAAAGTAAGAATGTGATAAAATGTTGAAATTTTTGCAAAATAATATATGATAAATTTTCTATAGTGTGGTAAATTTTCATAATACTTGGATTTAGGAAAGTATTGATACTCTTGCATTCTTTACAGACTATACTGGTTTGGCAGATTGCTGTTATGTTTGCATACGTTTGCTTGTTTAATGATTCTATTTGAGGATAGGAGTATTAAATATGTAGAGGCATTTAGTGTTCAACGTTGAATAATAATTTTAATGATTTTCTATAGTAGAGAATGATAAGGTTTCTACATTGGTTTATACTAACTTATCTCACGAGTTCTTGTTGGATTTTGTATGGATGAAGTTTTTGAGATTTAGGAAAACCATGATATGAGAAGAATTAAGGAGACACAAAAGCTCAAGCGTGGGGATGCCCAAGGAATCCCAAGATAATATTTAAAGAAGTCTAAAGCATCTAAGCTTGGGGATTCCCCGGTAGGCATCCCACCTTTCCTCTTCAACAATTATCGGTTAGTATCGGTTGAGCCTAAGTTTTTGCTTCTCCACATGATGTGTGCTATTCTTAGAATGTCATTTTATTTTGTTTTTGCTTGCTGTTTTAATAAAATGCTTAGATATGAAGTTTTTAAATAAAATAGAGTCCTCAAATAGTTGTTAGGGAGGCTAAGTAAGCGGCATTCACATCCCGTCAAAGAAGCTCTTTTCTGTGTCATTTACTCTTGTGCTTCACTTATATCCTATGAGTAAATTGTTGAATAAATTGAATGTCATAAAGTTGAAATCATATCATTCCTAGTGGTATCTTCACATTGGTTTATAAAGTGAAATCTTTTGAGGCTTGACAAGAACAATATTGGTCATACAAGCAATTCACAAATAAATAGTATAAGGAAGAGAACTTTCACATATAAATACACTATCATTGAAATCTTTTGTGATTGTGAGCCCCCATCAGAATATTATATGCCAAAATTGTTGCCTTGGACAAGGAAGACAACGTAATGGTTTATGTTTGTTCATATTCACATAGAAGTTGTATTGTCATAGATCCTTCAACATGTGGTGCTTTCCCCCCATATTTGCTAGCCAAAAATTCCGCACCAAGTAGAGATACTACTTGTGCATCCAAAAACCCTTAAACCCAAATCTTATTTTCAAGAGTCCACCATACCTAACTAAGGATTGAGCAAGATCCTTCAAGTAAGTTGTCAACGGTACAATAAGGCAATAAAAATTGCTTCTATAAGTGTGAGATCATTTAGTGTAAGAGAAAATTGAGCGGTGTACGAACTTGTGATCGCAAAGAATAAACCTAGGCGCGCCCAGGTGGGTTGTGCCCACCTTGGTGGCCTCCCGCACCCCCTCTTTACCCTATAAATTCCCAAAAATTCCAAAACCCTCGGGGGTTAACCTAGATCAAAAGTTCCGCTGCCGCAAGGCTTTGTACCCACTGAAAACCTATCTAGACCCTGTTCCGGCACTCTGCCGGAGGAGGAAATCATCTCCCGTGGCCATCTTCATCATCCCGGCGGCCACCACGATGAGGAGGGAGTAGTCCACCCTCGGGGCTGAGGGTTTGTACCAGTAGCTATGTGTTTAATCTCTCTCTCATGTTCTTGAGATGTGACGATCTTGATGTATCGCGAGCTTTGTTATTATTGTCGGATCATATGGTGTTTTCCCCTCTCTATCTTGTTATGATGAATTGAGTTTTTCCCTTTGAGATTTCGTTGTTATCGGATTGCATACTTTTATAGATTTGAGAACACTTGATATATTACTTGCAATTGAATACTCGTGGTGACAATGGGGTATCGATTGGGTTACTTGATATATGTTTTGGCACTTAACTCACGGATTCCCGAGGTGACATTGGGGTAATCTATGCATAGGGGTTGATGCACGTTCTTCTCTTTTTTCTCCGGTAGAAATCTTGGGACACTCTTTGAAGTTCTTTATGTTGTATTAAGTATTATGAATATGAATTTGCTTTGGTGTTATTTTAGTACGAACTCTAGGATAGATCGAACGAAAAGGATAGCTTTGTGTTATTTTAGTACCAACTCTTGAATATATCGAATGGAAAGAATAGCTTTGAGGTGGTTTCGTACCCTACAAACAATTTAATCTTATGTTCTGCGCTAGATAGGAACTTTGGAGTGATTCTCATCGCACTTTGAGGGGTGGTTATATGATCGAATTATATTAACATTGTTGAGAGGTTGCACTAGCGAAAGTACGGACCCTAGGCCTCATTTGCAAGCATTGCAATATCGTTTTTGTGCCCTTTACTATTTGCTATCTTGCTGTTTTTATTTATTCAAATTATAAAAATATATTTATACCATCCATATTACACTTTAATCATCATCTCTTCGCCGAACTAGTGCACCTATACAATTTGCGATTGTATTAGGTCTGTTGGGGACACAAGAGATTTCTTGTATTTGGTTGCAGGGTCGTTTGAGAGAGACCATCTTCATCCTACACCTCCCACGGATTGATAAACCTTCGGTCATCCACTTGAGGGAAAATTTCTACTGTCCGACAAAACTCGGCGCTTGGACGCCCAACACGAGTCTACAACAATAAAGTTGCATAGTAGACATCAGCCTCTCCTGATGGATAGGCGGTACGCACCAAGAAGGAGCCCCTGCCCGCTCCCTACACCGGCCTGGGCATCAAGGCCACACCAAGCCGAGGCTCTTCACGAGCCGCCCCGGAGCTTCACCAACGACTTCGATGACAACAGCCACTGGGTACAGCCGATGTCTCAGGAGCACAATTTCACTAACCATGGACCGCAGGTGAACCAAGCTACGGCGGCAGCCATGGATCTCAGGATGATGGCCCCGCTATAGGTGGATGAGGTGCACTAGGGTCTGTGCGTGCGGAGACCGGTGCCAGGGCCTCCTCCGCGCCGCATGGAGCAAGGCTCCGCACGGAGGTAGGTCCCCTGCCGGGGAAGGCGCCGGAGAGCCCTTTCCCCCGCAGAGGACCTGCGGTCGCTGGGGGAACCACCAGCGCCCCCCTTGCCCCTTGGTCTCATCCTGGTTTCTGGATACCCCAACAGTGGTCGGGGGAGGCACAGGGCGGGCCCCTTGTCAGGCGCCATGGGCGCTCGTGAAGATCTCCGCTCATGACATTCTCATGTAATAATGAGTTGGTGCTGTACACGCCCCGGAGTCTCCTGAGCGCCGCTCTCGGGCCTCACGGGGGCTCCCACCCATGTCCAAGTGGAAGCACCATGCTCCACGCTCGCCGTCGACACTATCCCCCAATGACTATGCGGATGCCTAGTGGAAGCACTTAGCTCCACGCTGGTGAGAAGACAAGAAGACTAGCTAGGTGCCAGACGCGACCGTTTGATTTCGCCCTTTTTCTTTGACCCAACTTGCCGTCTTTTGGAATGAGATTTGGAGTTTCTTGCATTTATCAAAAGATAAAACGGGGGGTGTTTCTTGGCTCGTGGTGATTTCTTGCTTTCTGGCTTCGTGTTTAAGAGTAAGGCTCATGCCTGCTACCCCCCTGTGAAAGCCCCGCGAGCGGAGGCTGGGCATGGAATGCGCGCATCGAGCACGCTCGTGCTACCTCAGGCGACACAGGTCGCCCCGGGGGTCAGGAATGCAATTGTCGCAGGACCAGCGCGTGCACACCTTGTGTCGGTGTACAAAAATAGGGGCGCATATTTGTACCCCTTTTCCTGTGCACGGCAGTCAGCGCTGCACCCATGGCCACACCAAGTAGAACGAGGGAGGTGAGCCAAGGTAAGATCGAAGCCCAAGACAATCAAAGCAACGCCAAGGCCAAGACCACAAAGAGCAGAGGGACGAAGCAAGTTCCCCCGGCAAGACCCTTGCCCGGTGGCCTCAGCGGTCCCGGCAAGACTCTTGCCGGGACATCTCGCCCCGCACCAACAGAGTGAGCCACCATTGAGCTCACGGCCCCTAGTGCCATCATCAGCGTGGGGCCAGGGCTTGGGACGGCACCCCTGTGGTGGCATGCGGATCTTTGTGAAGACATATTCAAGATCAGATTAGAAGACGACGATTCTCGGCAAAATCCTTGCCGGGGACGACAACATGCCACGACAAGACCCTTGCTGAGCCACCCGGCAAGGCCCTCGCCAAAGACGCCGACAAGGCCACCACCAAGCCCACGTCAACCAAGCTTCCACCGCCGTTCACATGCAGCTGCCAGCCCAACCACCTGGGCGGGAACCTGTGTGGCAACATGCGTGGCAACATGTAGCTCCTAGGCCAACTCATCAAGCGCCTGCGTGGTGGCATGCAGATCTTCGTGAAGGCTCCACCACCGCACCAACTCAGCTGCTTGCCTGCCTACATGGCACCGCACGCATCCCTGGCCAAGGCGTGTGTCGAAGCGAGGAGGAGCGGCGACGGACGGGACGGGCCTCGGCCCCGTCCCCGATAAAGCAAGAGGACACCTAAGCGATGCATTAAATGCACTTTGTCCTGTAATATGAGGGATATCCTCATGCCACTGTAGACCTTTCCACCTCCTATGTGCCACTGTGGCAACCCCTTTTTCCTATAAAAGGAGGCCCGAGGCGACGAGGATGTGGATTCGGCTCTTTCGAACCACATGCTGACCACAGCTAGTTCGAGAGCTCAAGAACTCTCAGAAATACACCCACCAAAGCAGGACTAGGGTTTTACGCATCCTCGCAGCCTGAACCTGGGTAAACGATCCTTGTGCTGTCTACTAGCCCTGCTCTCCTCGCAACCCTACGCCCCGGCAACCATAGTAGGGATTCTTGTGATCACATAGGTGTCGTTGCACGCCGACATCCTTGGCGCGCCAGGTAGGGGCGCACAATTATGAGAATCCGGTCTGGTAGTTAGCATAGCGGTTCTTCATCGCTTTCGGTTTCTGAGAAGAAGGCGGCTGGAGGAACGACGCCGTCTCGGCGACAGAAAATCTAAGTCATTCAGAGCCTTGGAGTATTTCCTCTTACACTTAAGGTTAGCGTCCTCGGAGATCTGGCCTATGTATGGGAAACCTGCACGCAAGCCCCCCCCCCCCCCCCGCGATTGGCAATGCCTTTGTTATGTTTCGAGTCCGCTCAACAGCTCAAAGCTGCTGCGTCGAGAGTGGCGGGGTAGCCTTCCGCACCTGGCAACGCTCCTGACTTTGACTCGAGTCAAACTCTACAGCTCGGGCGGCCGCGCTAAGGGCGGTAAGGTGGTTTGCCTGACAGCAAGCACACCTGGCAGGCCAGGGGATTCGTCCCCACGACGCCGCCCTGGGTTTACGCGCTGGCAAGCCTAACTGGTTACATAGGGTGGACATACAAGGAAAAATCAAACAGGAAAATAACATGCATGATACTAAAAAGTGATGCAGAGTTATGTTACATCAAATTGATGTTGCGGTTCTAACTAGAGATAGTAATTGTCTTGGTTGTGAACCTGCAGCGGCGATAAAAAAATGGGATGCCTAATCCCGGCGCTGGCCCTCCACCCTTAGAATTCCGCCGACTCGGCTAATGGTAGGCTCGATGCGCTCCCTGAGCGGCGCAAGGTCGGTTCCCTCCGGCAAGCTCTCCAGCGCGGCGTCGAAGTCGAGGTCGGGGTACCAGTGCGCCACCTTGTTGAGAACCTTGGTCATGGCAACCTAGCAAACCCTCCAGGACTCGTCGGCCAGTGAGGCCGCCCGGTTGGCGTGGAGCCGCTCCAGAGCGCCGACGACCTTCTCGAAGAACATGGTCAGGCTGCAATTGGCGCTCATGCCCTGCTCCGGGACATACCTCATGTCCGGCATCCCCATGATGCCAGCTGCACGGCGGCCTGGTTGGCGATGGTGGCAAGGCGATTGAGCCAACGGTTCTCGCCCTCCACGTGGTCCGCTAAGTTGAGGCCCTCGTTCTTCCTCAACAGCTTCTCGACCTCCAACTCCTTGCCGAGGGTCCCCTCTCGGGTTGTGGCCTCCGACAGCACCTTCTCGAGACCCTCCAGCTTCAGCTTGAGGTCTTTGATGGAGTTGTTGGCCTCGAAGAGCTCCCCAGCCTTGCTGACGACCACGCCCTGCGCCTCTGTCAGGGCACTATTGAGCATGTCCTGCTCCTGGGACAGCTTCAGGGCCTGCTCCTTCAGCCTGTTGCGCTCTGCCTCCAGCTCCTCCACCTTGCCGGCGTGGACCTGGGCCTGGGCATTGAGTGCCTCCTTGTGCCTCTGCTCCAGCTTGCTGGTTCACTGCAAGACAAGCTTCTCCAACTCTGCATCCTTGCCGCGAAGCATGGCGGCAAGCTTCTCCTCGCGCGCAGCGAGGTCCTCCTCCTGGGAGTTCAGCGTGGCCTCGCGCTGGGTCCGAGCGGCTTCGGCGGCCTCGGCCAAGTTCTTCGCCGCCTCCTAAGCTTTCTCGACGTCGGCGATCTTAATGGTGAGCTCCACATCGCACTTGGCCTGCTCACCCTGGGCCGCCTTGAGCTCCTTGTGGGCCTCACGGAACCAGTCCTGCGCCTTGGCAATGCGCATCTGCAGGTCCGCCTCCGCCTTCTCCACCAACGCCGTCCTGGACATAGCCTTGTCCAGGCGGGTGCGGTGGAGCACCTGGAGCTTCCGGAAGCTGGCGCCCATGGTGTGGAGGAGCCTCTCTTCCTGCGAGCCATCGCCGCCAACGGTCGGCTCGTCGACGACCTCAAGCCCGGCAGCGGCAAGAACCTCGTCGTTGAACACCTCTCCCTCAACTGGTGTCCTGGTGCTTGACACGCTTGGAAGGTGGACGAACAAATCGTCACCCACCCTCAGGTACTTGCCAGAGCCGGAAGCAGCAGAGGAGGAAGGCTGGTCACCAGCCTTCTCCTCCTCCTCCTCGGCAACGGTCCCGTCGGCTTCCCCGACAGGCCCTTGCCGGCCTCCTCAGCGGCAGCCTTATCGGCCTCCCTGGTGGGCCCCTCGGTGGCGTCCTTAGCAGCGTCTTTGGCATCCTCCTCGGCGGCGATCCTCTCGGCGTCCGCCTCGGTGGCCTTGGCGACGCCCTTAATGACAGCGTCCACGCCCTCTGGGTTCACCGAGGAAGAATTTGGGCGCCGAAGAAGGGGGTCAGGCAAGGCCAGGACCAAGAGCCAAAAAAGGGGGAAGCAGGGACGAACGGCAAACGACTTACCTGTGCCAGTACCCGGTTGGGAAATGGAAGCCCCCTCCCCGCGAACATTTGGCGTCGAGGCAAAGCCGCCGTCGCCCAATTTCTCCTCCTCCTCCTCCATGTGCCTGGGCCCGATGCCTGGCGCCCATGTCAGAGACGCCCCTCGGGGCGGCGTGGTCGATGGGGGCGGCGTGTTGGGTGTAGCCCTCTGTGGCTCCTCCTGCTGCTACTCTCCTCCTGCGTACCTGACAAGGTCAGCACCAAGGTGTCATTCCCCTGACAAATGTCGACGGGAGAAGAGTGATGAACTTATGCTGGGGGCTCTGCCGGGGGCTGCTGTCCGGGTTGCTTAACACCACTAATGGCGCCCCTGAAGTACCAGCTGGTGGCTGGCTACTCGTCGAGACCTTGGCCCTCTTCGCTCTCTGGGCCAGCGTCTCCCCGTCCCTGCAGAGATGAAAACAAGTCAAGACAAGCAACACAGATTGAGGAGGCAGAGATAACGAAAAGGAACTAGATACTTACTCGTCGTCCGCCTCCTCCTCTGCTGTCTTCCTCTTCCTCCTCGGGCTGAGGGATCCATAATCAAAAGTAACCTCCATATCAACATTCGCCGGAGAAGGAGAAGGAGGTGGTGTCTGGGCACGCGCGGACGAAGAAGGAGCGGCTATCTTCTTCACCGCGGCCTTCGCTGGCTTCTTTGCTGCCACGGCCCTCGTATGGCGCCCGGGCTCCTCCAAGGTCAGTTGTGACCGTGCAGCCCTGCCGGGCCGGACCGACTCGCCGGAACTGGCCTGCCGCAGGACTCGCCCCCTCCCCATAGGTGGCGTCGGCTCTGCGGTCTCGGCCTCCTCCGGCGACGACCCGCCGGTCACATCCTCAACCAAAGGAGCATCGGTGTGGGCGCTGCTGGCTCCCCCGGCGGCCATCGCCCACTGGGCGAGCTCCTCCTCCTCTGCGGCTGTCGCGGACTTGTTCTCTACTCCACCGGCATTGCCGGCCTCCCTGGCGAGTTGCGCCTCCCTCGTCCTGGTGGCGATGTAGTTCAGCTCCGCCTGGGAGGTGTCCTGGACAAGCAGCCGCTCGACGTCGGCGTTGACATACACCTCATGCAGGGTGTCAAAGAACTGCTGCACTTCAGCGTCCTCCAGCTCCTTCCAGCTCGGGACGGGGCCGTGCGCGTTGCAGTTCGGCATCATGGCGATGATCTTGGACCGACGCGAGTTGTTGCACAACAGGACCACCCCCGTCGGCAGCTTGAACACAGGCCCCTTGAGGACCTTGCCGGCCTTCGCGGCGGCCCTCGCAACCTTGCCAGCCCGCTCGACCTCGCCGTCATGGCCCGCGTCGAGCTGGAAGATCCGCTGGCAGAAATGGGCATGCGCCATCACTGTGAAGTTGTGGTCGAGGCTGGGGCGGAGCCGCATGATGTTGGCGGGGTTCGTGAAGAGCCAGGCTGGCCTCCCCTTGTTATGCAGAGGAGCGATCCGGCGACGGATGAAGTCCGCCCCGATCATATCAAGGGGGAGCCCGGCCTGGGTAAGCCGGAGAATCCTGGTGATGGTGACCATGAGCTTTCCATCGTCTACGTCGCTCCAATCGCTTCCGTGAACCGGCGGTGCCCGACGAACTCTGCAGAACACCGGCGGGTCCTTCTCTTTGATCCAGCACCACCGGCCCCGCTATTCTTCCCACCTCTCCTTCATGGCACCGTCCGTGTATGCTCCCTTGGATTTTGGGATCCAAGCGATGCACCCCGAGATGGAACCTCCCGTTTGGATCCGAGGGAAGAAGTAATTGCGGAAGAGCACCGTGTTGGGGTGCAACCCGGCAAAGCCTTCGTGGAGGTGCGCGAAAAGGGCCATGCACGCCACCGCATTCGGAGTAAAATCCAGGAGGTGGAAGCCAAAGGTGTGCATGATGTCGCTAAAGAAATCGGAGAAGGGAGGACAGAGCCCGCAAGAGAAATAATCAACAAAGAAGGGCTACCGATTCGGGGCAGCCTCGGCACAGTCGGCGGGGATGACGCGCGTGGCCGTATGCCCGAAATTCTCTCCCCACCCGTCTTCACTCCCCACAGGGGCCTGAAGGAGTCCCGAAGCTCGAACACGTTGACCGTCGAGGGGAAGAAGGCAGACTGCATCCGCTGCACCGCTAGTGCACCCTCCGGCGGCTCCACGGCTCCGACGTCCTTGGCCACTCCCTTGCCCTTGGTGAATTTTGGCGCCATGGCGACTTCGGGAGGAGGGAAGGACAGAAGGCGGCGGAAGCACAACGACGGCAAGTGGGGACGAAGCTTAAGGAAGAAGAGGAAGGCAGATGGAGGTTTCCGAGATTGCGGTTGCACGGAGGGTAAAAGGAACAGTGCGCCCGCAATTATCCCTTTTTATGGGGAAGCCACGGGGCGCGCTGCCCATTTACTGCGACGTGACGCATGCGTGTGGAAACCGTCCCACACATGTCGCCCACATCACGCACACCCCTCCATGGCGCGCCACGCGCGCGGGTCATGGGAGGCGGAGCGCGCGAAGAATCTTACCATGGTAAAAACTGCCCCACCTGCCCACGCACCATTTTGGGCCTGGACCAACAACATGTTGCACTTATGTGTGGCCCAGGCCCGGGGGCTCCTGTCGGTGTACAAAAATAGGGGCGCATCTTTGTACCCCCCATTTCGTGTGCACGGGCAGTCAGAGCCGCGCCCATGGCCACACCAAGCAGAACGAGGGAGGTGAGCCAAGGTAAGCTCGAAGCCCAAGACAATCAAAGCAACGCCAAGGCCAAGACCACAAAGAGCAGAGGGATGAAGTAAGTTCCCCCGGAAAGACCCTTGCCGGGTGGCCTCAGCGGTCTCGGCAAGACTCTTGCCGGGACAGCTCGCCCCGCACCAATAGAGCAAGCCGCCCTTGAGCCCACGGCCCCCAGTGCCATCATTAGCGTGGGGCTAGGGCTCGGGACGGCACCCATGTGGTGGCATGCGGATCTTTGTGAAGACATATTCAAGATCAGATTAGAAGACGATGATTCTCGGCAAGATCCTTGCCGGGGACGACAACACGCCATGGCTAGACCCTTGCCGGGCCACCCGGAAAGGCCCTCGCCAAAGACGCCGGCAAGGCCACCGCCAAGCCCATGTCAACCAAGCTTCCACCGCCGTTCACATGCAGCTGCCAGCCCAACCACCTGGGCGGGCACCTGCATGGCAACATGCCGCTCCCAGGCCAACTCATTAAGCGCCTGCGTGGCGGCATGCAGATCTTCGTGAAGGCTCCACCAGCGCACCAACTCAGCTGCCTGCCTGCCTACATGGCACCGCACGCATCCCTAGCCGAGGCGCGTGTCGAAGCGAGGAGGAGCGGCGACGGACGGGACGGGCCTCGCCCCCGTCCCCGATAAAGCAAGAGCACACCTAAGCGATGCATAAAATGCACTTTGTCCTGTAATACGAGGGATAACCTCATAACACTGTAGACCTTTCCGCCTCCTGTGTGCCACTGTGGCAATCCCTTTTTCCTATAAAAGGAGGCCCGAGGCGACGAGGATGGGGATTCAGCTCTTTCGAACCACACGCTGACCATAGCTAGTTCGAGAGCTCAAGAACTCTCAGAAATACACCCACCAAAGCAGGACTAGGGTTTTACGCATCCTCGCGGCCTGAACCTGGGTAAACGATCCTTGTGTTGTCTACTAGCCCTGATCTCCACGCAACCCCGCGCCTCGGCGACAGTAGTAGGGATTCTTGTGATCCCATAGGTGTCGTTCCACACCGACACCTTGTCGTAATCCGGCGATCGGCTCCTCATGAGGCTCTCTTGGGCGGGCCAGTAGACTCCTCAGGAGGCTTAAAACCTTGCGAGCCCTTGGAGGGCTCACCTCGGGAGGAGGGCGCTTCCGCAACATCAGGGCCCATTCAATACCTACGAAACCGAAGATAAGTCGCGACAACTACTCCCCCTCCAGGCTCACGACGGCATGTTCCAAGTCTTCTCTCAAAAGCATAGCATCATTTCATACATTATAAGGCCCCCCCTTCGAAAATGCTTTCACGCCCCGCAGGGCCGTGTCCGAAGGTTTTTTGCGTACAAGTTAGGGCAAATGGGGAAATGTAGGCTTAGCCTGATGCGCAGTCACCAGCGTCATCCTCGTCATCATCATCCATACCGCCTGCATTGTCACTGGCGCTGTCCTCGTCATGATCATCCGCACCGCCTGCGTTGTCACTGGCGTCGTCCTCATCAGTGTCGTTTGCCCCGCCCCCGTCGGCCGCAATCACGGCCGCGTCGTCCTCAGGAGTGAACTCCGCGACCAGGTCATCCACATGGTCGTCCACCCAGTCTGGTAGATTGCCCTGGATGACTCCAGGCACTGGGGCTATCATGGCATTGAAGTCAAAATGGGGGTCACAGTTGAGAAGGTGACTAAAGACTTGCGATAATGCATGCCCAAGAAGGCCCTGGCTTCTCTCTAGACGGGTCACGATCTGGGTGAAGAAGCGGAGGTGGCTGGCGTCGTCGTCTGATACGTCTCCATCGTATCTATAATTTTTCATTGTTCCATGCCAATATTATACAACTTTCATATACTTTTGGCAACTTTGTATACTATTTTTGGGACTAACATATTAATCCAGTGCCCAGTGCCAGTTCCTGCTTGTTGCATGTTTTTTGTTTTGCAGAAAATCCATATCAAACGGAGTCCAAATGGGATAAAAACCGACGGAGATTTTTTTTGGAATATATGTGATTTCTGGGAAGAAGAATCAACGCAAGACGATGCCCGAGGGGCCACAAGGCAGGGGGCGCGCCCCAGGGGGTCAGGCGCGCCCTGGGACCTCGTGGCCACCCTGTAAGGTGGTTGGTGCCCTTCTTTCGCCACAAGAAAGCTAATATCCGGATAAAAATCGTGTCCAAAATTCAGCCCAATCGGAGTTACGGATCTCCGGGAATTTAAGAAACGGCGAAAGGGCAGAATCTGAAACGCAGAAACAGAGAGAGAAAGAGAGACAGATCTAATCTCGGAGGGGCTCTCACCCCTCCGCCACCATGGAGGCCATTGACCGGAGGGGAAACCCTTCTCCCATCTAGGGGGAAGGTCAAGGAAGAATAAGAATAAGGGGGGCTCTCTCCCCCTCTCTTCCGGTGGCGCCGGAACGCCACCGGGGCCATCATCATCACCGCAATCTACACCAACCACTTCACCGCCATCATCACCAACTCTGCGCCCCCGTCTATGCAGCGGTCTAATCCCTCTTTTACCCGTTGTAATCTCTACTTAAACATGGTGCTCAACGCTATATATTGTTTCCCATTGATGTATGTCTATCCTATGATGTTTGAGTAGACCTGTCTTGTCCTATGGGTTAATTGATGATTGTGATTGGTTTGAGATGCATGTTTTATTATTGGTCATGTCCTATGGTGATCTCCGTGTCGCACAAGCGTGAGGGATCCCTGTTGTATGGTTTGCAATATGTTCATGATTTGCTTATGGTGGTTGGCGTGAGAGATAGAAACACATACCCGAGTAAGTAGGTTGTTTGCGTATGGGAATAAAGAGGACTTGATGCCTTATAATGCTATGGTTGGGTTTATCTTAATGATCTTTAGTAGTTGCGGATTCTTGCTAGAGTTCCAATCATAAGTGCATATGATCCATGAAGAGAAACTATGTTAGCTTATGCCTCTCCCTCAAATAAAATTGCAATAATGATTACCGGTCTAGTTATCGATTGCCTAGGGACAAATAACTTTCTTATGTGACAATAAGCTCTTTACTAAAACTAACTTAGTGGTGTCTTCATCTAAAAAGCCCATACTTTTTATTTACGCGCTCTTTATTATCTTGCAAACCTATCCAAAATCACCTACAAAGTACTTCTAGTTTCATGCTTGTTCTAGGTAAAGCGAACGTTAAGCGTGTGTAGAGTTGTATCGGTGGTCGATAGAACTTTAGGGAATATTTGTTCTACCTTTAGCTCCTCGTTGGTTCGAGACTCTTACTTATCGAAAGAGGCTACAATTGATCCCCTATACTTGTCGGTTATCATCGTCCTCGTGCAGATGAGTGACGCTCTCCTCGCAGATGGTGTCTAAAGCACGGTTGGCCCTGACCCTAAGGTCTTGGAGCATCGTGGAACGCTCGTGCTGCATCGTTCGACGGCGGCACACCTCATTCTCGGTCTGCTCTGCAAGGGACACGATGGCCTCAACCTGCTACTGAACTGAAGACAGGTCGGTTCGAGCAGAAGCCAAGTCGGCTTGGGCGGAGGCCTGAGTCAGTTGGCAGCCATGTCGCGCTGCTCTGCCATGTCTAGCTTCGTCCTGAGAGCGGCAGTCCTGCCCTCAAGCTCAGCCTCCAGGAGTTCCAACTTCTAGTGGTACTCGTCGGCAAGAGCCGCACAAATGTTTTCCACCCTTTCGTCAACTTTTTGCTGGACCCTAGCCTCCCGAGCGACAATAGCATCCTCAGCCGCAGATACCTAGCGCTCCCACACCTCTAGTCGCTCAAGCTCCAGGCTGCGCTCCAAGACCTCCAGTGCTAGTGCCTCCTTGCGCTCCTAGACCTCCTTCTCATTGGCGGGGGCCTCACTTGACGGTGCTGCCAGGACAGCCCTGCGCGCCTGGATCTGCTGCTCGAGGATGGCGTTCGAATTTTGAAGCTCCCACTCCCGCTCATCGGCCGCCCCGTGACAGCGGTCGGCGGCCCTGGGTTCTTCCAAGGCATGGGCGCAAGCCTTGCGAGAAGTGGCAAGGGATATCGCGGCGTCCGCACGGGCGCGCTCATGCTAGAGGTGCCCAAGGTTGATGGTGACCTTCAACTGGTGCCACTCGCGCGCCAGGCGGAGGCCCACCGCCTCGAGGCGGGTGTCGACATCGACAAGCTCCCCTCCGAACCAACTCAACACGCCCATTGCTTCCCGGAAGAGGTCCTGGCGGACGGCGCTATGCCCGCGCCCAAGCTCTAGTGCGCGGCCGAGCCCTTCCTCCGCGTCGGGGGCTGCAGGAGAGGCGCATAGTGGCTCACCTTTCTCCGACAAGGGGCCGGTGGCTGGCACTTCTCCGACCATTTCCCGGCCCTTTGTCAAGGCGTTGGGTGATAACCCACAAGTATAGAGGATCGCAATAGCTTTCGAGGGTAGAGTATTCAACCCAAATTTATTGATTCGACACAAGGGGAGCCAAAGAATATTCTCAAGTATTAGCAGCTGAGTTGTCAATTCAACCACACCTGGAAACTTAGTATCTGCAGCAAAGTGTTTAGTAGCAAAGTAATATGATAGTGGTAGTAGCAGCAACAAAAGTAAAGACAGCAAAAGTAATGTTTTTGGTATTTTGTAGTGATTGTAACAGTAGCAGCGGGAAAAGTAAATAAGCGAGAACCAGTATATGGAAAACTCGTAGGCACCAGATCAGTGATGGATAATTATGCCGGATGCGGTTCATCATGTAACAGTCATAACATAGGGTGACACAGAACTAGCTCCAATTCATCAATGTAATGTAGGCATGTATTCCGTATATAGTCATACGTGCTTATGGAAAAGAACTTGCATGGCATCTTTTGTCCTACCCTCCCGTGGCAGCGGGGTCCTATTGGAAACTAAGGGATATTAAGGCCTCCTTTTAATAGAGAACCAGAACAAAGCATTAGCACATAGTGAATACATGAACTCGTCAAACTATGGTCATCACCAGGAGTGGTCCCGATTATTGTCACTTCGGGGTTGCCGGATCATAACACATAGTAGGTGACTATAGACTTGCAAGATAGGATCTAGAACTCACATATATTCATGAAAACATAATAGGTTCAGATCTGAAATCATGGCACTCGGGCCCTAGTGACAAGCATTAAGCATAGCAAAGTCATAGCAACATCAATCTCAGAACATAATGGATACTAGGGATCAAACCCTAACAAAACTAACTCGATTACATGATAAATCTCATCCAACCCATCACCGTCCAGCAAGCCTACGATGGAATTACTCACGCACGGCGGTGAGCATTATGAAATTGGTGATGGAGGATGGTTGATGATGACGACGGAGACGAATCCCCCTCTCCGGAGCCCCGAACGGACTCCAGATCAGCCCTCCCGAGAGGTTTTAGGGCTTGGCGGCGGCTCCGTATCGTAAAATGCGATGATTTCTTCTCTCTGATTTTTTTCTCTCCGAAAGAAAATATATAGAGTTGGAGTTGGCGTCGGAGGGTTTCTAGGGGGCCCACGAGGTAGGGGGCGCGCCCTAGGGGGTGGCGCCCCCACCCTCGTGAGAAGGGTGTGGGCCCCCTGGTCTTCATCTTTGGCGAAGATTTTTTATTGTTTTTTCTAAGATGTTCCGTGGAGTTTCAGGTTATTTCGAGAATATTTGTTTTCTGCACATAAAACAACATCATGGCAATTCTGCTGAAAACAACGTCAGTCCGGGTTAGTTCCATTCAAATCATAAAAGTTAGAGTCCAAAACAAGGGCAAAAGTGTTTGGAAAAGTAGATACGACGGAGGCGTATCAACTCCCCCAAGCTTAAACCCTTGCTTGTCCTCAAGAAATTCAGTTGACAAACTGAAAGAAAGAAAGAAAAACTTATACAAACTCTATTTGCTCTCGTTATTGTAACTATGTCAAGCCAGCATTCAAGTTTTCAGCATAGATCATAACTAACCACATTTGCAATAATTCTCAGGTCTCACAATTACTCATATCAATAGCATAATCAACTAGCAAGTCATAATAATAAATCTCGGATGACAACACTTTCTCAAAACAACAAAAATATGATATAACAAGATGGTATCTCGCTAGCCCTTTCTGAGACCGCAAAACATAAATGCAGAGCACCTTTAAAGATCAAGGACTGACTAGACATTGTAATTCATGGTAAAAGCGATCCAATCATAGTCATATCCAATATAAATTAACAGTGATGAATGCAAATGACGACTGTGCTCTCCAGCTAGTGCTATTTAATAAGAGGGTGATGACTCAACATAAAAGTAAATGGATAGGCCCTTCGCAGAGGGAAGCATGGATTTGTAGAGGTGCCAGAGCTCGGTTTTGAAATAGAGATAAATTGTATTTTGAGCAGTATACTTTCATTGTCAACATAACAACTAAGAGATGGCAATATCTTCCATGCTAAACCCATTATAGGCGGTTCCCAAACAGAATGGTAAAGTTTATACTCCCCCTCCCCCAACAGGCATCAATCCATGGCTTGCTCGAAACAACGAGTGCCTCCAACATACATCAGGTCCCAGGGGGAGTTTTGTTTGCAATTAATTTCGATTTAGTTTGCATAAAGCATGGGACTGGGCATCCCGGTGACACGCCATTTTCTCGTGAGTGAGGAGCGGAGTCCACTCCTCTTGAGAATAACCCGCCTAACACGGAAGATAAGAACAGACTTTGTTGATACATGAGCTATTCGAGAACACAAAATAGAATGTTTATTTGAAGGTTTAGAGTTTGGCACATACAAATTTACTTGGAACGGCAGGTAGGTACCGCATATAGGAAGGTATGGTGGACTCATCTGGAATAACTTTGGAGTTTAAGGGATTGGATGCACAAGCAGTATTCCGTCTTAGTACAAGTGAAGGCTAGCAAAAGACTAGGAAGCGACCAACTAGAGAGCGACAACAGCCATGTACATGCATTAAAATTAATAAACATTGGATGCAAGCATGAGTAGGATATAATCCACCATGAACATAAATATCGTGAAGGCTATGTTGATTTTGTTTCAACTACATGCATAAACATGTGCCAAGTCAAGTCACTTAAATCATTCAAAGGAGGATACCACCCCATCATACCACATCATAATCATCCCAATAGCATGTTGGCACACAAGGTAAACCATTATAACTCATAGCTAATCAAGTATGGCACAAGCAACTATGATCTGTAATTGTCATTGCAAACATGTTTATTCATAATAAGCTGAATCAAGAACGAGGGACTCATCATATTTACAAAAACAAAAGAGGTCGAGTTCATACCAGCTTTTCTCATCTCAGTCAGTCCATCATATATCATCCTAATTGCCTTTCACTTGCACGACTGAACGGTGTGAATAATAATAAGAGTGCATGTGCATTGGACTAAGCTGGAATCTGCGAGCATTCAATAAACAAGAGAAGACAAGGCAATATGTGCTCTTGGTTAAATCAACAATAATTCATATAAGAGCCACTTCAACAATTTAATTACGGTCTTCTCCTACTGACCCAAAGAAAAGAAAAGAAATAAAACTATTTACACGGGAAAGCTCCCGACAAGCAAAAGAAGAACACGAAATATTTTTGGGTTTTCTTTTTAATTATCACTACTACAGCAGAAAAATAAACTACTACTAATTTTTTTGTTTTTCTTAAGGTTTAACAAACACACAGGAAGAAAGCCGGAAAAAGAGAATAAACTAGCATGGATATTACAGTGAAAAACTATGAGCACCGACATCTAGCAATGAGTGTGTGTGAGCATAAATGTAATGTCAGTGAGAAATACGTACTCCCCCAAGCTTAGGCTTTTGGCCTAAGTTGGTCTATGGCCACGGCTGGCCTGGCGGATATCCATAATAATAGTTGTTGGGGTCGTATTGTGATGAGGAGGAATAGCTGGGATCGTACTGATGTGCTGCGGTTATCGCCTGCTGAGCTACAGTGTGGAGTTGAGCTGCCTCCTCTCTCCTCTCGTACTCTTCTGCCTCCTCTCTGGTAATAACATATCTTCCTTTTGTCTGTGAATTGAAGAAGGCAGGAGCAGGGAGAGTAATACGAAAAACACGTCGTTTATCAAAAATTAAACGATATAAGAGAGGTGATTCAGGCCTCTCGACAAACTGGTGCGAAGCCATAGAGTCATAATCTCAATATGCAGGAGGCAACTCCATATCACCCTCACGAATGTCTATCTCAAGAAAATGAGCTAAGCAGGTTGCATAAATTCCTCGAAAGAAATCTCCATTATGTCTATTATGATGCAACCTACGAGCTACAATGGCTCCCATATGATAAGATTGGTCTCCTAACACAGCACTCCTAAGAATGCTAAGATCAGGGACACACAAGTGACATGCTTCATCCTTAGCATTTATGCATCTACCGATGAAGAGAGCAAAATAATGTATAGAGGGAAAGTGAATGCTCCCTATGGTAGCCTGCGTTATATCTCTAGATTCCCCCACATTTATACTAGCAAGAAAGTTTCTAAATTCAGATTTAGGGGGATCCCTAACACTACCCCATGATGGAAGTTCGCAAGCAGAAGTGAAATCCTCTAGGTCCATGGTATAAGATTTGTCATAAAGATCAAACATGACTGAAGGAGAATTACGCGAAGATGAATACTCAAACCTCCTCACAAATGAACTTGTGAGATCATGATCTGGGGGCATTTGTTAGCCTCAAAATCTTCAAGACCGGAATTGCGCAAATATGCTTTGAATTCTTCTTTAATTCCCGCACAGTCCATAAAATTTTCCGACGGCCATTCGCAAGGCCGTACTGGAGCGTCTCTTGGTGGATCCTTGTCAGCATCGCGCATAGCAATCCTGGGACCTTGCTTCTTAGAGGAACCACCTTGGAACATCTTCCTAAACATATTGTTTTTCTCTGAAAAATTCTGAAATTTTTAGTAACTTCAAAATAAAAGTAATCCAACTTCAATAAAACTGATAGCAACTACTCCTACAAGTGCCTAGAGCCTATATCAAGCATTAGAACTACTTGGAACCATATAAGTTTGACATGCAAGCTCAAGAACATGGTCACCTCTGCAGCACAAATTTGCAAAGAATAAAGCACTAGAACAAAAACTAATTGGACCAATGGAGGAGTCACATACCAAGGAACAATCTCCCCAAGCAGTTTTGCGAGAGGTGCTTTGAGCAAGGAGATCGAAAATCACAGCAAAAGTGGCTGGAACTCGTGCTTGAGTTGGTTTTTTGGGTCTGTGTGAGATAGAGGAAGAAGATGGGTGCTGGGATAAGTGGAGGAGGGCTACCATGGGCCCACGAGGCAGGGGGCGCGCCCTATAGAGGGGGGGGGGGCGGCCCACCACCCTCGTGGCTAATTGGCAGCTCCTCCCGCGGTAATTTTTGCATAGTAAATCCTCAAATATTCCCGAAAAAATCATATTAAATTGGCATGTCATTCTGAGGACTTTTATTTTTGGGATATTTTTATATTGCACGGATAAGTCAGGAAACAGACAAAAAAATACTATTTTTACTTTATTTAATATAAATAACAAAAAGTAAAAGTGGGGTATAGAAGTTTGTGCTTCTAGTTTCATCCATCTCATGCTCATAAAAAAGAATCCACTAACAAGGTTGATCAAGTCTTGTTAACAAACTCATTCTGATAATCATGAAACCGGAGAAATTTAGAATAGCACTAAGTTACCTCAACGGGGATATGCACATCCCCAATAATAAGAATATCGTATTTCTTCTTGAAAGTAGGAAGAGGAAATTCAAAACCTCCAAATATAATCGATGGAATTTTTCCAATAGAGTTGATACTATGAACTTGAGGTTGTTTCCTCGGAAAGTGTACCGTATGCTCATTACCATTAACATGAAAAGTGACATTGCCTTTGTTGCAATCAATAACAGCCATGCAGTATTAAGAAAAGGTCTTCCAAGAATAATAGACATACTATCATAACGTTGATTCTTTGATTGTGGGTTATCAAGATCAACAGCAGGTTCAATTTCTACATCATTATCATTACTAGGTAGAGCATCATCATGAACATCATCATTAATATTTTTACTAGGTTCATGTTCATTACTAGATTGTGTTTCAGCATCACACATAGAAATATCATTTGGATTATCAGGTGGTTCAGCAATAGGTTCACTAGAAGTTTGCACAGTTCTATCATTTTTCTTCTTCTTTTTAGAAGAACTAGGAACATCAATATTATTTCTCTAAGAATCTTGCTCGATTCTCTTAGGGTGTCCTTCAGGATACAAAGGTTCCTGAGTCATTCTACCAGTTCTAGTAGCCACTCTAACATCATAATCATTTTTCTTACTATTCATTTCATCAAGCACTTCTTTTTGAGCCTTAATTACTTGTTCTACTTGAGTGGTAACCATAGAAGCATGTTTGCTAACAAGTTTAAGTTCACCTTTAATATTAGCCATATAATCACCCAAGTATTTAAGCATATCGGAATCATATTTCAATTGTCTACCAAAATAAGACTTGAAATTTTCTTGTTTGACAATAAAATTATCAAACTCATCAAAGCACTGCCTAACAGGCTTAGAGTGAGGGATATCACCTTCATCAAATCTATAGAGAGAATTTACCTTTACTACCTGTGTCGGGATATCAGGATCAGGAGGTTCTTCAGTAAATAAATAATTAAGATCATATGTTTATTCAACTGGCGGTATATCAAGACCATGTATTTCTTCAATAGGAGGTAAATTCTTAACATCTTTAGCTTTAATATCTTTTTCTTTCATAGATATCTTTGCCTCTTGCATATCTTCAGGACTGAGAAATAGAACACCTCTCTACTTCGGAGTTGGTTTAAGAATAGGCTCAGTAATTGGAGCATGAGTTGGCTCAGGAGGTGGCTCAAGAGTTGGCTCAGGAGTTGGCTCAGGAGGTGCCCAATTATTTTCATTTGTCAACATATTATTCAGTGTTCTTTTCCTGAAAAGAGAACCATCACAACTATCCAGGTAATCTCTAGAAGCATTGGTTAGTCCATTATAAAAGATATCAAGTATTTCAGGTTTCTTAAGAGGATGATCAGGCAAAGCATTAACTAACTTGAGAAGCCTCCCCCAAGCTTGTGGGAGACTCTCTTCTTTAGTTTGCACGAAGTTGTATATTTCCCTCAAAGTAGCTTATTTCTTATGAGCAGGGAAATATTTAGCAGAGAAGTAATAAATCATATCCTGGGGACTACGCACACAACTAGGATCAATAGAATTAAACCATATCTTAGCATCACCCTTTAAGGAGAACGGAAATATTTTGAGTATATAAAAGTAACGTGATCTCTCATCATTAGTGAACAGGGCAGCTATATCATTTAACTTAGTAAGATGTGCCATAACAGTTTCAGATTCATAGCCATAAAACGGATCAGATTCAACCAAAGTAATTATATCAGGGTCAACAGAGAATTCATAATCCTTATCAGGAACAGGAATAGGTGAAGTAGCAAAAGCGGGGTCAGGTCTCATTTTATCTCTAAGTGATTCTTTGTTCCATTTAATTAATAACCTCTTAAGCTCATATCTATCTTTGCAAGCTAAAATAGCGGCAGAAGATTCCATATCAAAAAGATAACCCTCAGGAATAACAGACATATTTTCATCATCACTATCATCATCGTATTCAGATTCAATAATTTCTTTTTCTCTAGCCCTAGCAATTTGTTCATCAAGAAATTCACCAAGGGGCACAGTAGTATCAGGCATAGAAGAAGTTTCATCATAAGTAGATGCATAGCAGAAGTGGCATCATCAATAACATGCGACATATCAGAATGAATAGCAGAAGTAGGTGTAGGTGTCGCTAACTTACTCATAACAGAAGGTGAATCAAGTGCAGAGCTAGATGGCATTTCCTTACCTCCCCTTGTAGTTGAGGGATAGATCTTGGTTTTTGGATCTCTCAAGTTCTTCATAGTGTCCAGCAGATATAAATCCCAAGTGACTCAAAGAATAGAGCTATGCTCCCCGGCAATGGCACCGGAAATTTGTCTTGATAACCCACAAGTATAGGGGATCGCAACAGCTTTCGAGGGTAGAGTATTCAACCCAAATTTATTGATTCGACACAAGGGGAGCCAAAGAATATTCTCAAGTATTAGCAGCTGAGTTGTCAATTCAACCACACCTGGTAGAGTATTCAAGCACTTAGTATTTGCAGCAAAGTGTTTACTAGCAAAGTAATATGATAGTGGTAGTAGCAGCAACAAAAGTAAAGACAGCAAAAGTAATGTTTTTGGTATTTTGTAGTGATTGTAACAGTAGCAGCGGGAAAAGTAAATAAGCGAGAACCAGTATATGGAAAACTCGTAGCCACCGGATCAGTGATGGATAATTATGCCGGATGCGGTTCATCATGTAACAGTCATAACATATGGTGACACAGAACTAGCTCCAATTCATCAATGTAATGTAGGCATGTATTCCGTATATAGTCATACGTGCTTATGGAAAAGAACTTGCATGACATATTTTGTCCTACCATCCCGTGGGAGCGGGGTCCTATTGGAAACTAAGGGATATTAAGGCCTCCTTTTAATAGAGAACTAGAACAAAACATTAGCACATAGTGAATACATGAACTCCTCAAACTATGGTCATCACCGGGAGTGGTCCCGATTATTGTCACTTCGGGGTTGCCGGATCATAACACATAGTAGGTGACTATAGACTTGCAAGATAGGATCTAGAACTCACATATATTCATGAAAACATAATAGGTTCAGATCTGAAATCATGGCACTCGGGCGCGGGGGACAAGCATTAAGCATAGCAAAGTCATAGCAACATCAATCTCAGAACATAATGGATACTAGGGATCAAACCCTAACAAAACTAACTCGATTACATGATAAATCTCATCCAACCCATCACCGTCCAGCAAGCCTACGATGGAATTACTCACGCACGGCGGTGAGCATCATGAAATTGGTGATGTAGGATGGTTGATGATGATGACGGCGACGAATCCCCCTCTCCGGAGCCCCGAACGAACTCTAGATCAGCCCTCCCGAGAGGTTTTAGGGCATGGCGGCGGCTCCGTATCGTAAAACGCGATGATTTCTTCTCTCTGATTTTTTCTCTCCGAAAGCAAATATATAGAGTTGGAGTTGGCGTCGGAGGGTTTCTAGGGGGCCACGAGGTAGGGGGTGCGCCCTAGGGGGGCCCCCACCCTCATGAGAAGGGTGTGGGCCCCCTGGTCTTCATCTTTGGCGAGGATTTTTTATTGTTTTTTCTAAGATGTTCCGTGGAGTTTCAGGTCATTCCGTGAATATTTGTTTTCTGCACAGAAAACAACATCATGGCAATTCTGCTGAAAACATCGTCAGTCCGGGTTAGTTCCATTCAAATCATACAAGTTAGAGTCCAAAACAAGGGCAAATGTGTTTGGAAAAGTAGATACGAGGGAGACGTATCATTGGGTAGCGTGGCCTCGCCGCACGAAGATGAAGTCGATGCTAAGGCCGCCCAGCTGCCAGCGAAGACCAGTGGAGGAGCCCTCGGCACGCCTCCTGCACCCAGGGGTAGCCGTGCAGGTGGGGTCCCGAGATCGCGGCTTCATGACCCTCCAGCGGCACCCCTGCCTAAAAGACCGAGCTCAGGCCTCGCGTGGGCATCTGTCGTGAGGGGCCTAGAATCGAGATCAGACCAAGGGCCTCCGGGGGTTGCTCCCCAGGTGGTTTCACCGCCGTAGCCGAAGGGATCCTGAGAAGCCAGGGTCAGGAAAGGATGCGACACATGGAGAACCATAAAGATAAGGTACTTACTGATACGTCCATTTTGCATCATGCTTTTATATTGATATTTATTGCATTACGGGCTGTTATTACACATTATATCACAATAGTTATGCATATTCTCTCTTGTTTATAAGGTTTACATGAAGAGGGAGAATGTCGGCAACTGGAATTCTGGACCAGAAAGGGAGCAAATATTAGAGACCTATTCTGCACAACTCCAAAAGTCTTGAAACTTCACAAAGCTTATTTTTTTAATATACAAAAAATATTGGGCAAAGAAAGAACCAGAGGGGGGCCACCAGCCAGTCATAAGGGTGGAGGCGCGCCCCCCGACCTTGTGGCCCCCCTGGCAGGCCTCCGGTGTCCATCTTTCGCTATATGGTGTCTTTTAGCCTGGAAAAAATCAGGAGGAAGCTTTCGGGACTAAGCGCCGCCGTCTCGAGGCAGAAGCTGGGTAGAACCAATCTAGGGCTCCAGCAGAGTTGTTCTATCAGGAAAACATCCCTCTGGGGGGGAATCATCGCCATCGCCATCACCATCGATACTCTCATTGAGAGGGGGTCAATCTCCATCAACATCTTCACAAGCACCATGTCCTCTCAAACCCTACTTCATCTCTTGTATTAGATCTTGGTCCCAAAACCTCAGATTGGTACCTGTGGGTTGCTAGTAGTGTTGATTCATCCTTGTAGTTGATGCTAGTTGGTTTATCCCGTGGAAGATTATATTTTCATATCCTTAATGATAATTAATACTCCTCTGATTATGATTACGATTATGATTATGATTATGCTTTGTGAGTAGTTACTTTTATTCCTGAGGACATGGGAGAAGTCTTGTTATAAGTAATCATGTGAATTTGGTATTCGTTCTTTATTTGGATGAGATGTATGTTGTCTTTCCTCTAGTGGTGTTATGTGAACGTCGACTACATGACACTTGACCATTGATTGGGCCTAGGGGAAGGCATTGGGAAGAAATAAGTAGATGATGGGTTGCTAGAGTGACAGAAGCTTAAACCCTAGTTTACGCATTGCTTCGTAAGGGGCTGATTTGGATCCATATCTTTCATGCTATGGTTAGTGTTGGGGATATTACTATTAAGTATGCCCACAAGGAGTTAGTCATGTTTGAAGCCCATGAAGACAAGAGGTATGGCGCTTTACAGAGGAGATCTAACATGAAGGTCCAGGGCTCCAAGGCAGATTAGGGCCCGTAGATATAAACTGCCATATGATATGTAACTTATGTTCTAAGGCAAGGAAAGGTAGAAACCGAGCCAGGCACGTGTATGAGCCAGCCTCGGGATTCTGTAAACCGCCGGGCGTTAACCTGTGTATATAAAGGGACGACCGGTGGTGGTTTAGGAACAACAAACAATAAGTCAAGAGCCAGGCAAAGCAGATTCGCTCCTTGGTCATCGAAACCCTAGCAATTCCATCACAACTGGAGTAGGCTTTTACCTTCACCGTAAGGGGCCAAACCAGTATAATTCCTTGCGTCCCTTGTCCGCTTTTACCCCTTCAAGCTAACCCGTCGCGATGGCTCCACGACTAAGTCCTTTCACGAGGACATCTTCCGTGACAATTGCACGACAGTTGGCACCCACCGTGGGGCTATCACACGATGGTTTCGAGTTCTTGAATGGCAGCTTCAAAGGACTCAAGGGATACGCTGTGGGCCGGATGACCAAGAGTCGTCGCGGCAAGCTCTACATCGATGACGCAGGCTAGGGCCGCGAGGCCGGCTCGATTGAGTACGGGTACCGGGTCCCCTTTGGCAGAATACATGTTTTCATTGGCAAGATCGGCGAACCGGGCCCTGAGCCGGACATCTGCACCGACATCGTCAAGATGGCTCAGCGTGCAAGACCTGCCCGAGTTCAGCCTACCGTAAAGCGTGCCTTCGTGGGAGTCATCCACGGAGTGGAATCTGAGGATAGAACGGTATCTGGTGGCAAAACCGTCGTTTACTCTTATGACGAGTCTTCAACTGGAGAGACCGAGTCACTGTATCAGCTGCAGGATGGCCGGATTAGTGGTGGTTCCGATGGCGACAGTATTCTGGACCTCTCTGATCCGTCGAGCCGAGTTGCAATTTTCATGGCTGGTACGTAGGCGACGCAGCATTCTTCTACCGCAGCGACGATGGTTTTCGGTTCAGCAGCTGCAACACCCGCCAGGGCAGGAGGCCCCGCGCCAGCGCCGGTTCAGGTTTTGTCTGATTTATTCGACACTTTGGCAAAATTGCTGGCAGCTGAAGTTAATCCGGCAGATCAGGATCAGCATAACACGGAAATTGCAAAGGTGAAAGAACATATAGCTCAAGCTAAGATAGATCCGGCAGCAGAGAACACAAGGATGGCCATAGAGCGGGCCGAGTTAGAGGCACAGGCCTATCGTCTTATGCTGGATCAGAGCGCATCAAATGATTTAATGAGGAGAAGGCACCGGTCTCACCTGCCACCGGTTTACGAGGGAAGGAACCTCTTTAACACGCCAGGAGCGGGAACCAGCAACCAGCCAGTGGTAAACCGGGTGGAGGCACCTGGAACAGGAGTGCCGGTTCAGCCGCGCGTGGTGGATCCGCCTCGCCATAACAATATCCTATCACAGCACGTCTCAACACCTCCGGGTCATTACTCTAACCCATTGGATAACATCGTCGTCGTCGCTTCATGATTGGCAACTCTCCCGATCAAAGGCGAGTCTACAGTAGCAGTTGAAACACGACGGGCTAGAGAGCTCCTTCAGACGGCTTTGATCCAACAGGAGGCTTATTCGCACAGTCGTGAGAGGATTCATCCCCCCCGCCCAAGTCGGAGCTACAGCAGGCATATTGATGAACCAGCTGTATCAAGCAGTGCGCGAAACAGTAACCCGCCGTGAGGGTATAACCCGGCGGGTGGCGGTGCTAATGCCCAGGATATGGTGGATCACGGTCGAGCACGTCGATAAGCCGAGTTAGCAGCGCAATACGCGGCTCGTCAGCTTACTCTGGTTCGTCCGACCACTTCAGTGGAACCAGGGGTGGTTTACAGTTCTTTTGGGGTGCCGTGTCTCACCCCGGCCTTGCGTAACGTGTGGCTGCCTAAGGACTACAAGAGTCCTCGTAAGGTGCCCAATTACACTACCGATTTACCCCCTGACTCATGGGCCGAGAGCTATCAGATGGCAATGGAGATGCTAGACGTGGATGATGCGGCATGCGCTAAGTACTTCACTATGATGCTAGAGGGGACAGCTTGTACTTGGCTGAAAAGTTTACCAGCTAACTCCATTGCGTCATGGGCTGAGTTAAAAAGCCGCTTTATCCAGAATTTAAAAGATACGTGCAAGCAGCCCATGTCAATTGTGGACTTAGCCACCTGTGTTCAAGAGGAAGGGGAGTCTACAACCCATTTGGTAAAATGAGTCTAAGCTATTTTGCATTCATCAGACCGCATCAATGCGGATACGGTAGTCTTGACGTTGGAAGGCAATTGCCGGTTTATGCCTTTGAAACTGAAGTTGGGAAGGCTCAAGCGTCACTACAATGACATGGCAACGCTCATGGAAGCTCTGGTTAAGTATGCCGATTCGGATAGTACCAAGGACCCTGAGTCTGAGGATGAAAAGCCAGGGAAGGGAAAGAAGAATGGTGGTGCCAAGATGCAGCAGCATAACCCGGCGGGTCATGGGAACAACGGTAAGCGTAAGGCGGATAATAGCTTGGACTTTGTGGATAACACCAACACCCAGGATAATGGTCAGCGCCGCAAGGGTAAACCGCCCCAGCGGGTTGGAGGATCAGGTCCCAATCTTGAGCGCCTGTTAAATCAGCCTTGCCAAAAGCACGGGTCGATAGAAAGGCCAGCTACGCACCTTTGGAAAGATTGCTTTATTATGCGGGAGTTCAAAAATTCAAATCTCTTTCAATACGACCGTGGACCTCCCGGCAGTTCAGGAGGCAGTTTTCATGGGCCGGGTTATGGTGGAGGCAACTCCGGTTCAGGATTCCAAGGCAACCAAACCGGACATGGCAATCAAGGCAAACAGGGCAACCAAGGAGGTTATAATCATCAGGGGAGTCAGCAGCAGCAACAATCGGGTTATCAGAGTAATCCGAAGCAGTTGAATAGTGGGCAGTATCATGTCTTGACCACTATTTTGTGTAAGCGCGATCAGAAGCTTCATAAAAGGGCAGTAAACTCTGTTGAACCGCCAGTGCCCCGTTATCTGCGCTGGTCTGAACAACCCATTTTGTGGAGTCGAGAGGATCATCCACACCGGGTTGATAATCCGGGTCACCTAGCATTAGTGGTGGCACCTCAGGTTGGGGGGTACAAGTTCACCAAGGTACTCATGGATGGAGGGAGTCGTATTAATATCCTTTATTATGAAACCTTCCGTCGCATGGGGTTGAGAGATAAAAATCTTAAACCGTCGAACACCGTCTGTCATGGTGAGGTGCCTAGTAAATCGGCATACCCAGTTGGTAAGATAGCTCTAGAGGTTGCTTTTGGAGACGATCATGATTCAAGATCAGAAACATTGACTTTTGAAGTGGTGAAGATCAAGAGCCCATATCATGCCCTCTTTGGACGGCTGGCTTATGCTAAGTTCATGGCAAGGCCCTGTAATGTTTATCTGCAGCTTAAGATGCCGGGTCATAAGGGGACCATCACAGTGCATGGGAGTCGGAAGATTTCTTTGGAATGTGAAGAAGGTGATGCAGCCTATGCTGAGTCGGTTTGTGCAACAGAGGAGTTGAAGTTTTACAAAGACAATGTTGATCCGGCAGATATGACTTCTCTGAAAAAACCAACTACAGAGCATGATCCGGCTTTGAAGTTTAAATCGGCCGAGGAGACTAAGCTGGTTGACTTCGTTCCTGGCGATTCATCCAGGCAGTTCAGCATCAGCGCTAACCTGGATCCGAAATAGGAAGGCGCGCTCATAAAGTTCATCCATGAGAACCGAGACATCTTTGCATGGAAACCTTCCGATATGCCATGTGTACCGAGGGAACTTGCTGAGCATGCTGTTAATATAGATCCTAAGTTTAAACTAGTCAGGCATTTTCTCCGCCGCTTCAATGAAGAAGGGCGCAAGGCTATTGGTGAGGAGGTAGCCCGGCTTTTGGCAGCAGGGTTTATTGTGGAGGTCTTTCACCCTGTGTGGCTAGCTAATCCGGTGCGGGTACTTAAGAAGAACGACACTTGGCGTATGTGTGTGGACTACACAGATTTGAACAAGGCCTGCCCAGTTGATCCCTTTGCTCTCCCTCGTATTGATCAAATCATTGATGCTATGGCGGGTTGTGACCGTTTGTGTTTTCTGGACGCTTATTCGGGTTACCATCAAATCAAAATGGCATTTAAGGACCAGGAGAAGACATCTTTTATAACTCCCTTTGGAGCAATCTGCTATGTATCTATGCCTTTTGGGCTCAAGAGTGCCCAGGTGACTTATTAGCGCCATGTACAGAATTTTCTTCATAATCAGATTGGGTGCAATGTTCATGCTTATGTGGATGATATTGTGGTAAAATCAAGAAAGGAGGAAACATTGATAGATGACTTGAAGGAGACTTTTGATAACCTCTGGGTTTATAAGATGATGCTTAATCTAGCTAAACGTGTCTTTGGTGTACCGGCAGGCATGCTCTTGGGTTTTCTGGTATCTAACAGGGGCATTGAAGCTAATCCGGAGAAGATCAAAGCTATCACTTCACTAGCCAAGCCAAAGTGTGTCAATGACTTTCAACGCTTGGCAGGCTGGATTACAGCTTTAAGCCGATTTATTAGTCGGTTAGGGGAGAAGGCCATCCCTTTGTATCAGATGCTGAAGAAGACGGATGACTTTGTTTGGAGTGACACTGCCAATGAAGCGTTTGATTATCTAAAGCGGCAGTTAGCTAAGCCACCTGTCCTTGCTGCTCCTGTTGATAAAGAGCCCTTGTTGTTATATGTGGCTGCTAATACATGGGCTGTTAGTGTGGCTATCGTTGTGGAGCGCAAGGAGGCCGGAAAAGAGTATCCGGTTCAACGGCCGGCTTATTATATCAGTGAGGTGCTTATTGAGTCCAAGCAGAGGTACCCACATTGGCAGAAGCTGGTGTATGGAGTTTTCATGGAAAGCCGGAAGCTCAAGCACTATTTTCAGGGTCATCCTATCACTGTGGTCACTTTTGCCCCCTTGGGGGATATCATCCAAAACAGAGAAGCAACTGGCCGGATTGCCAAATGGGCTATTGAGCTAGGACCTCATGGGTTAAAATATATGCCTCGGACAGCAATCAAGTCCCAAGCACTTGTGGACTTCATCAATGACTGGACAGAGTTGCAGGCACCAGAGGAAAAGCCAGATAACACTTATTAGACTATTCATTTTGATGGGTCCAGACAATTGGAGGGCTCAGGGTCTGGAGTTGTATTAACTTCCCCATGTGGTGATAAGTTTTGTTATGTTCTCCGTTTAATGTTCCCTTGCACTAAAAATGCAACTGAATACGAGGCCTTGCTCCATGGTCTTCGGATGGCTAAGGAGATGAATTTAATCTGGGTTCAGTGCTTTGGTGACTCGGACCTGGCACTTGGGATTCGAAGGATCCACTCATGGCGGCGTATCGACGAGAGGAGGACATAGTGGCTGGTCATTTCAATGGTTATCAGATTGACCATATAGACCGGCGAAAGAATGAAGCGGCAGACGCTTTAAGTCGCTTAGGCTCTCAACATAAACCGGTGCCGCCCAATGTCTTTCTGGATGTGCTACATAATCCGTTGGTCAAGATGCCTACAGAGGAGAATTTGGCTGTTCCTGACCCAGAGGCTCAATTGGTGGTGACTCTTCACATTATCCCGGATTGGACAGTCCCATACCTGGCGTACATGAACCGGGACGAGTTACCAGAGGATGAAGACTTGGCCAGGCAGATAATCCGTCGATCCAAATCAATGACCATTATCAATGGGGAGTTACATCATTGCAGTGTAACAGGGGCGTTTCAGCGTTGTGTGTCTTCTTAAGAAGGCTGTGAGATTTTGCGTGAGATCCACGAAGGAGATTGTGGTCACCACGCCGGTTCAAAATCCTTGGTAGCTAAGGCTTTTCGTCACGGCTTCTATTGGTTGATGGCTGATGCTGATGCTGAGGATTTGGTAAAGAGGTGTGACGGTTGTCAGAAGTTTGCACGCCGCGCTCATGTTCCACCTCAAGAATTAAGGATGATTCCAATCACTTGGCCGTTTACAACTTGGGGGCTGGATATGGTTGGGCCCTTTAAGAGGTCCATGGACAAGAAGACCCACGTACTGGTGGCGGTTGATAAGTTCACCAAGTGGGTAGAGGCAGAGCCAGTCAGTAAGTGTGATGCAGCCACGACGGTTCAGTTCATCAAAAAGGTGATCTTCCGTTTTGGTTTTCCACACAACATCATAGCCGATAATGGTACTAATCTGTCCAAGGGTGCTATGGAAGAATTTTGTCAACATGAGCACATCCGGCTTGACGTGTCATCAGTGGCTCACCCCCAATCTAATGGTCAAGCAGAGAGAGCCAATCAAGAAATTTTGAGAGGCATCAAGCCCCGGCTTATGGTTCCTTTAAAGCAGACGCCGGGTTGTTGGGTGGAGGAGTTACCTTCTTTGTTATGGAGTATCAATACCACAACAAACAGATCTACGGGTTACACGCCTTGCTTCATGGTTTACAGAGCAGAGGCGGTTCTCCCTAGTGACATCCGTCATGACTCGCCCCATGTGGCGGCTTATGTTGAAGCTGATAATGAGAAAGCACGTCAGGATTCACTGGACCTATTAGATGAGGACCATGATATAGCAGCGGCTCATTCGGTGATTTACCAGCAAGACCTACGACGTTATCACAGCCGCCGGGTTAAAAGTAGAACTTTTCAAGAAGGTGATCTGGTGCTCTGGCTCATCCAGGATCAGACTGATATGCACAAGTTGTCCTCACCTTGGGAAGGACCTTTCGTGGTCAGCAAAAATCTGCACAATGAATCATACTAACTTATCGATGTTTGAGAGCACAAAGACTAACGTAAATCGGAGGAGGAGACCCAACAGCCGTGGAATATAGCTCATCTTCGGCCTTACTATACTTGAGCCACAGGCTCTTCTTATGTACATATTTATGACAATGTATATATATTATGATCAATATAATAAACCGGAGCCTCAGCTAAAGCAGGGTCTCTATGGTTTTTATTACATCATGTGTGGTTACATGGGGGCTTCTGTTTATAAAGCGGAGTTGTATTTCCCATTGATCCGGCTTATAAGGCCACATATATCAAAGGAAATCACTTGGGGCTTGATCGTATTCGAACCATAGCTACACCTCTTGATTGGCATAAGGCCATTAGGGAAATCACTTGGGGGCTTGATCGTATTCGAACCATAGCTACACCTCTTGATCGGCTTAAGGCCAAAACGAAATCATGTGGGGCCAAAGAGAGTGTTGCAACAGCACAACTCAAACATAGGCACCCACCGAGCATAGCTCAAATGTTGCTTTGGGGCTCTTTGCTTCTCAAAGAACAAAGAGCTTACACCCTTGCAATAGGCTATCAAGCCAGGCTTGGAAGCCAGGTGTATTCACCTAAAACCTTGGGTTATCCTACCTTTTTAAGTAAGCCACTCCATCTAGGTAATCCTGGTATGACCCGCCGAACATTTGACAAGTCAATCTCATAGACCCTGATCTTGCCAAAGTTAAAACGACGATTGGTTAATGTGAGGTCCATCTTAAAAGGCTTCAAAAAATGGTTTAACTCAGTGGCCTGGTAGCCCATGAAAACCCTCGATTTAGGGCCTGGCAGCCCATGAAAAGCCTTGCATGTTCTTTTTGTGTTTTTATTTGACAAGTTTTTTCTCTTTTGGTGAGATTTTTTAATATCTTATGATAAACCGGTGTTTATTAACCCGGGTTGGCTTTCAATGATAAGTTGTTAGTACATGATCAATTATAATCCGGCGTTTATTGACCCGGTCTTGTTTTGAGTACAAGTCACCAGTATTATATGTGGATACACCAGTGTTTATTATAACCCGGTGCAGTTTTATCATAAACCGGAAAAACATGGAAGGAGTTATCAATACTCAAGATTGGGGTTATCACCCTAAATATACATAAGTTGGTCAACCAACAGTGTGATTCAATATCACAGGTATCATCTCTTTCATGTTTGATTATTTTCAAAGTACAACCTTGGTTATAAACCCCGGCTATATATTTGGGCACCATGACCCGTCCAGCGGTAAACCTCCAGGACACTTTTAAACTTCTTGTATGCAGGAACACTTTGCATATCACCGCTATGGATTATGAACATAATATATTCTGAAGCGGGATGGATTAACAATATTAGGCAACATAAATATGCACGGTGGCATAGCAGACCAAGTATTTTGAACTAGCCTATTACAAGGCGCTTTAATGCCCAAAAAGAATAATTGTTTTCAGCAAGTGTGGCAGTACGCAGAAGGCTAAACCGGCCTCCGGATCATGACTCGTCACCAGGCTGACTTGAAGGATGTGGATCGTCCTGCGCTGGTGCATCTTCCTCCTCTCTACCCAGTGGCTGGAAGTCAATGGTTGCCCAATCGATTCCAATTAAGGCTTGGAACACAGCTTCATCACTTATAAGGTTTGAGGGGTCAACATCAGGGGCATAGGTGTGCTTACGGATTGGCCGAATAAGATCTTCTACATCATGCGTTGGCGCAGGATATCTTTTATGATCAGAATCATAAACCGGCTGATAGTGAGAGAGACCTGTTTCCTCAGCCAATTTGCTCGCTAAGGGGCGCATTTCCCTTGTCAACCTTCGAAGATCATCATTGTTAAACTTTGAACTGTCCTCCTTTACGCCAGGATAGCCGCGGCCTATGTCCGACGAGTCAAGATTTGGTATCCATGCCTTAGCGCGGATTAGCGCAGTCAGCGCACCTGACCTTGCAGGTGATCTTTTTAGTTTGGAGGCGGTTTGTTATGAGCAGCGGTGCAAATGGCCCGTTGGGCTCCGGAATATAACTGCTCTATTAGAGTATAGGCAACCTTCAGCTTCATCCGCATGTCAGAGCCCAGATGGGTAATGCGATTTCCTGTGTCATTGCAAGCATTAGTAAACCGGTAACTGACGAGATAATGTATATTGAAAAAAACTTCAGATGAGGATACTTACCAAACACAGCAGAGGTCATGGCATTTATCTTCCGCTTTAAGCCGGTCAGCTCTTCGGCCACCGGTTTAAGGCTACTTCTGCGTCTTTAGCTCTCTTTTGCAGTGTGGTTTTCTCTATGCTCCAATCCACCCGTTCCTTCTTCAAAGTTTCTTTCAGCTTCTCCAAGGCTGCTAAGGCACTGGTCAGTTACTCTTTGGCTTTGGAGGTTTCTTCTTGCTAGGATTTAATATTTTCTTGAAGGTCAGCGGTTTGGGCTTGCTTTTTGCTAAGCTCAGCCTATAAGAGAAAGACATATTATGAGATTGCAGTGGATATTGGAAGTACCAAGCACATAAGAAGTTATACACTTGGGACTTGGGGGCTAATGCCTATTTGCTTGGTTATCAAAAAAATTTACAAGTCCCAGGCACAATACAAGTATTATTCTTGACACTTGGGGGCTAATGTACGTTTGCTCAAAGTAACATTGGTTAAAGTCCCGGTTCAGCTTGGAAAGATAAATCGGCCCTTGGGGACTACACAAGCGAAAGTTAAAAGATTACAATTCTAAAGTACTGGTTCATTTTAAAGAGATCAACCGGCCCTTGGAGGCTAAGCATGCAAAGTTGATATATTGCAAAGTCCCGGTTTAGATTGGCATCATAAATTGGCCCTTGGGGGCTACTAGAGTTGGTACTTGAAATTGGACATAAGAGATAAAAGGTTATGTAGTTACCTCATAACGCTCCTTCATCAGATTCACTAAATCGGCTTCGCAGTCACGGTTTGTGTACAGACTGTTTAAAAAACAAGAATGAAGTTCTTGGGAGTTGAGGTGGGCATAGCTTGACAAGTCTGTGCTCCACTTGCCTTTGCCCATAGCAGAAAGCTCTTCCTTGGCACTATGCTTTGATAACGCAACAGGATTGCCAGGGGTGGTGTGGCCAACACCAGTAATCATAATGTCATATTCCTTGTCACCAACAGCCTTGATTGGAGTTGATGATTTATCAGTTGCCTTAGCCGGACCGGATGGTATATCATCAGTGCGGACCGGGCTTATCGGTTTATTAGCATGGCCTGTTCCATCAACTTCTACTTGTTCAACAACAAAGTCATGATCTTGAGGTGGCGGATCATCAAACATGGCATCAGCATTTGTTCCTTCCGGTTCAATAACCACATAGTCATCAGATGGTTTATCTACCCAAGCTTTCTTGCTGGGTCTGGCCTTGGCTCTAAAAGGAAAAGATATACAGATTAGTATAGCATGCAAATATAAAGCGTCAAAAGGAATAAGTTTAAAGTGTTTACCCAGGAACAACCTTAAGAGGAGGGAGCTGTGTGGCCGTTGACTCGCCAGATGATGAATGAGGTGTTCCCTGATAATTTGAATCGGATGGATTAAGAGGTTGTCGGAAATAACCCGGGTTGGGATAAGAAGTATCGGAAGTGTGTGAGACCTCAGATCGATGTTTCCGAACCGGAGTGTTCGGTAAACTGGCTGAAGTGACTACTTGGCCGCTGTGTCGGGTTGTGCGGCGAGCTTCGTGTTGCTTCTTCTTCAAAAGAAAGTGTGGGTCCAAGTGAGCTAGGGGTGAGAAAATCTTACATTCCAAATTGCTTGACGGATTTTTTTTGTTGGTAGAGGGTCTGAATCAGAGGAAATGATAATTACCTCTGTATCATCGGCTTGGCTGCCTTCAGTGTCATCCTGATGATAATCATTGTCAATGAGGTGTATGAAAAATGAACCAAGGGAGTCAAGTTCTACCTCTGAGGCCGGATTATCAAGATCATCATCGAGGTTCAACCCGGTGGACTCAGCTGCCTTCTTCTTGGCAGGTTTCTTGACAACCTTCGTCTTAGGTCGAGGGGTCTTGGCCAGTTTATCTTGAGGTTTCTTCTTCCAAAATGGGTCGTCTCCCTGTTAAAAGATCGACAAAGGATATTAAAGATTACACAGTTAAGAGTATCAAGTATAAGCAGGAGTGAGGCAATTCTTGCAGCTGGCGGTTTATTCAAGGTATAGAAGGGACTTAACCCGGTCTTGCTACAGACAGCCTCCGATTCATTCAACATTTTCTTAACAGACTCAGTAACTTCAGCCTCTATTAGCTGAATATCAATATGTCATTGAGGATCTTTTGAGTCCCTATGTACTCACACATTAAACCGGGGCGCCAGCTTAACGGTAAAATACTCCAAGATTTCCAGCAACGAACAAAATCAACTCCTGTCAAACCGTAAGCCATGAAAGCTTTGAGCTTGGCGAGTTGTGGTGCATATGTGGCCCGTTCCTTGGTGGTCAGCCATTGTGGAAATGGATGTTTGTTGGTAAGCCGGTGAGCACGATAACCAGGCAGACGGTTCTCATCTTCAGGGGAAGTATCCTTACAGTAGAACCAAGTCTGGTTCCAATCCTTAGGATGACTATGAAGTTTGGCATGAGGGAAGCTGACGTCCTTCCTTTTCTGAATGGAGACGCCACCAAGTTCTGTGTTGGGCCCAACTACAAATTCAGTACGACGGTTCAAATAGAAAAAATCCCGGAAAAATTCAACGGTTGGCTCTTCTTGTAGATAGGCCTCACATAACACTTGAAAGTCGCAAATATTGGACACAGAGTTGGGCCCAATATCTTGAGGGTGGATCTGGAAGCTGGCAAGCACATCACAAAAAACTTGGATCTGGGCAGTTTAAAACCACGGCTCATATGATCAACAAATACCACTACCTCGCCATCCTTAGGGGTAGGAGGATTTTCTGGACCGGGAATACGCCAGTGGATTTCGCTTCGTTTTGGTAAAGTGCTAGTTCTGACACATCCATCTAGCTGCTCTTCAGTAACCCGGGAAGGGACCCAGTTACAAGCATAAAATTGTTTTGCCATTTCGAATGGAGAGCTGGAAAAGGTTGATGCCCGTTTAATACTCATGGTTAGCAAGCATAAAGCGTAGCAGGTTAAGGAAAAGGTTTTCAAGCATGCAAAATCGTTCAAACTGGAGGTGGATGCTATTATAAATGATAAAGCGGTTGGCGGTTCACAAGGGGACTAATGGTACATGGCAGAATATTTTCTGAAGGATAAACCGCCTACGTAGACAATGGAAGTACAGATCTAAAGCAAAAAGATGACTAAGTGAGGAAAAACAAGTTTCATAGTTTCACATTGGAATTTTGGATCTACCACATGTGAGGAAAAGAAAAAGATTTAGACCTAAAAGTTGGTGCTTGAGCAGTTCGCAAAGTTCTAGATCGGTTTTTATACACAAAAGGCATGGTTTGATAGGCAAAATAAGGACTGTCATTGCTACCACATGGAAGTAGATCAAGTTTGAAGTCCATCATATAGGATCTAATGAAGAACAAGGGTAAGAAAACCATGAAGCTTCTATGGACTCGCGAGAACCCTAGCGGATCTACCGAGGAAAAGAAGAGGAACTCACCGAAGCTGTTGAAGCAGAGGAGGCGCGCCGCGTTTCTCTGGAACGTTCAGGTTGATGCAGCGGCTGGAGATGAAGACAAGGGCGGAGCTTGACGACGGCGGCTGCGCGTGAGGGTCGGGTCGGCGCAAGGAAGAAGAAACAAGGAGGCAAAGGAAAAAAATAAAAAGGACCCCTCGGTATTATTTATAAGGAGAACGGATAAGTGACAGGCATGAAAATCGAGGAGGCGAAAACTTGGATATCTCATAGAGTTGTCGCCTTGATTGTCGGAGGCTCATTAATGAAGGTGAGATATATCCAATTTTTAATAAACAGGTGATGTCATGACAGTTTATTACGAACCTGGAAGATGATATCATGGCGGTTTACAAGATCTATGCGAAGGTGCAAAAGGAGGAATTTTTCTAAGTGTTGAAGATTGACATGAACGAGTTCAAATCAATCCGGGGCCTAATGTTGGGGATATTAATATTAAGTATAAACCAGCCATGAGGGGCCGGGTTATGCCCACAAGGAGTTAGTCATGTTTGAAGCCCACGAAGAGAAGAGGTATGGTGCTTTACATAGGAGATCTAACATGAAGGCCCGGGGCCCCAAGGCGGATTAGGGCACGTAGATATAAACCGCCATATGATATGTTACTTATGTTGTAAGGCAAGGAAAGGTAGAAACTGAGCCGGGCACGTGTATGAGCCGGCCTCGTGATTCTGTAAACCACCAGGCGTTAACCTGTGTATATAAAGGGACGACCCGGCGGTGGTTTAGGAACAATAAACAATAACTCGAGAGCCAAGCAAAGCGGATTCGCTCCCTGGTCATCGAAACCCTAGCAATTCCATCACAACTGGAGTAGGCTTTTACCTTAACCGTAAGGGGCCGAACCAGTATAATTCCTTGTGTCCCTTGTCCGCTTTAACCCCTTCAAGCTAACCCATCGCGACGGCTCCACGACTAAGTCGTTTCACGAGGACATCTGACGTGACAATTCCACGACAGTTAGGTTTACCTTAATATTTATTTTGTAGTTGCGTATCCTTACGAGAGGGGTTAATCATAAGTAGGAGGCTTGTCCAAGGAAGGGCAACACCCAAGCACCGGTCCATCCACATATCAAATTATCAAGGTAACAATCATATGAGCATGATGAAAACTAACTTGACAACAATTCCCATGTGTCCTCGGGAGCACTTTGCTTTATATAAGAGTTTGTCCAAGCTTGTCCTTTGCTACAAAAAGGATTGGTCCACCTTGCTGCACGTTAGTTATTTTATTTACTTGTTACCCGTTACGATTTACCTTATCACAAAACTATCAGTTACCGATAATTCCAGTGCTTGCAGAGAATACCTTGCTGCAAACCACTTGTCATTTCCTTCTACTCCTCGTTGGGTTCGACACTCTTACTTATCGAAAGGACTACAATAGATCCCCTATACTTGTGGGTCATCAGGACTCTTTTCTGACGCCGTTTCCGAGGAGTGAAGCACCTTTGGTAAGTGGAATTTGGTAAGGAAACATTTATATAGTGTGCTGAAATTTACTATCACTTCTTACTATGGAAACTAATCCTTTGAGGGGTTTGTTTAGGGTATCTTCACCTTGTACGGAATCACAATTAGCTACTCCTCAACCTACAGCACCTACTGAAAATATTTATTATGAAATCCCTTCGGGTATGACAGAGAAACTGCTAGCTAATCCTTGTGGAGGAGATGGAATATTACATCTTGATATGCACCTAATCTATGTGGATGAAGTTTGTGGATTATTCAAGCTTGCAGGTAGCCCTGAGGATATTTTCAATAAGAAGGTCTTCCCTTTAACTTTGAAGGGAAATCCATTGACATGGTATAGGCTATTGGATGATATTGGATCATGGAACTACAACCGACTGAAATTGGAATTTCATCAGAAGTTTTATCCTATGCATCTGGTTCATCGTGATCGGAATTATATATATAATTTTTGGCCTTGTGAAGGAGAAAGTATCACTCAAGATTGGGGGAGACTTAAGTCAATGTTATATTCATGCCCCAATCATGAGCTCTCAAGAGAAATTATTATTCAAAAATTTTATGCTCGGCTTTCTCACAATGATCGATACATGCTCGATACTTCTTGTACCGGTTCCTATATGAAGAAGGATATTGAATTCAAATGGAATTTATTGGAAAGAATTAAACGCAACTCTGAAGATTGGGAACTCAACGAAGGTAAAGTATCAGGTATAAACCTTAAGTTCGATTGTGTTAAATCTTTTATGGATACCAATGTGTTTCGTGATTTTAGCACTAAATATGGACTTGACTCTGAGATAGTAGCTTATTTTTGTGAATATTTTGCTACTCATGTTGATCTCCCTAAGGACAAGTGGTTTAAATATCATCCTCCCCTTGAAGTTAAAGTAGTTGAACCTGTTAAAGTTGAAGAAGAAACTATTATTTATAATGTTGATCCTATTGTTCCTACTGCTTACATTGAGAAACCACCCTTTCTTGTTAGAATAAAGGATCATGCTAAAGCTTCAATTGTGGTAAAAAATGTAATATAAGAACACCTAAACCCCATGAGAAAATTAAAGTTGAACCTAGTATTGCTATGGTTAAAGATCTCTAGGACGATAATATTGATGGGCATTTTATCTATTTCTGTGATGAAGCTTCTAGAATTGCTAAACCTGATATGAAAGATAAATATAGACATGTTGTTGACATGCCTGTTGTTTCTATTAAAACAGGAGATCATTGTTATCATGTCTTATGTGATGTGGGTGCTAGTGTGAGTGCAATTCCTTATACCTTATATAAAGAAATCATGAATGATATTACACCTGCTGAGATAGAAGATATTGATGTTACTATTAAGCTTGCTAATAGATATGCTATATCACCAATTGAGATTGTTAGAGATGTTGAAGTCTTGTGTGGGAAAATTAAATATCCTACTGATTTTCTTGTTTTTGTTTCCCCACAAGATAATTTTTGTCCGATTATATTTGGTAGACCTTTCTTGAATACTGTTAATGCTAAGATAGACTGCGAGATAGATATTGTTACTGTTGGTTTAGGGGATATGTTCGATGATTTTAAGTTCTCTAAATTTCGTAGACAACCCCATGATAAAGAATTGCCTAGTAAAGATGAAATTATTAGTCTTGCTTCTGTTGTCGTGCCGTCTAATGATCCTTTAGAACAATATTTGCTAGACCATGAAAATGATATATTTATGAATGAAAGAAGGGAGATAGATGAAGTATTCTTTAATCAGGGACCTATTTTGAAACACAATTTGCCTGTTGAAATCCATGGAGATAATCGTCCACCTAAGGGTGATCCCGTGTTTGAGCTTAAACAATTACCTGATACTCCGAAATATGCTTATCTTGATGAAAAGAAGATATATCCTGTTATTATTAGTGTTAACCTTTCAGATCATGAAGAAAATAAATTATTGAAAACTTCGAAGAAGCACCGTGCTGTTATTGGATAAACTCTTGATGATCTTATATTAAGGGCATTAGTCCCACATGTCAGCACAAAATTAAATTGGAGAAATATGCTAAACCGGTTGTTGATCATCAACGGCGGTTAAATCCTAAAATGAAAGAAGTGGTAAGAAATGAAATACTAAAGCTCCTGGAGGCATGTATAATTTATCCTATTGCTGATATTCAATGGATAAGTCATGTTCATTGTGTCCCTAAGAAGGGATGTATTACTGTTGTTCCTAATGATAAGAATGAATTGATTCCTCAAAGAATTGTTACAGGTTATAGAATGGTAATTGATTTCCGAAAATTAAATAAAGCCACTAGAAAAGATCATTACCCTCTACCTTTTATTGATCAAATGCTAGAACGATTATCCAAACATACACATTTTGGCTTTCTAGATGGTTATTATGGTTTCTCTCAAATACCTGTGTCAAAAGATGATCAAGAGAAAACAACTTTGACTTGCCCTTTCAATACCTTTGCTTATAGACGTATGCCTTTTGGTTTGTGTAATGCACCTGCTACCTTTCAAAGATGTATGACTACTATATTATCTGATTTTTGTGAAAAGATTGTCAAGGTTTTCATGGACGATTTCTCTATTTACGGAACTTCTTTTGATGATTGCTTAAGCAACCTTGATCAAGTTTTGCAAAGATGTGAAGAAACTAATCTTGTGTTGAATTGGGAGAAGTGCCACTTTATGTTTAATGAAGGTATTGTCTTGTGGCATAAAATTTCTAAAATAGGAATTGAAGTTGCTAAAGCTAAAGTAGATGCTATTGAAAAGATGGCGTGTCCTAAAGATATCAAAGGTGTAAGAAGTTTCCTTGGTCATGTTGGTTTCTATAGGAGGTTTATTGAAGACTTCTCTAAAATTTCTAGGCCTCTCACTAATCTCTTACAAAAGGATGTTCCTTTTGTTTTTTATGATGATTGTGTAGAAGCATTTGAAATACTTAAGAAAGCCCTAATTACTGCACCTATTGTTCAGCCACCTGATTGGAATTTACCCTTTGAAATTATGTGTGATGCTAGCGATAATGTTGTTGGTGCAGTTATGGGACAAAGAGTTGATAAGAAATTAATGTTATTCAATGTGCTAATAAAGCTCTAGACAGTTCCCAGAGAAATTATGCTACCACCGAAAAAGAATTTTTAGCAGTTGTATTTGCATGTGATAAGTTCAGACCTTATATTATTGATTCCAAAGTATCTGTTGACACTGATCATGCTGCTATTAAATATCTTACGGAAAAGAAAATGCTAAACCTAGACTTATTAGATGCGTACTCTTGCTACAATAATTTGATTTGCATACTGTTGATAAAAAGGGAGCTGAGAACCCCGTTACAAACAACTTGTCTAGGTTAAAGAATGTTCTTTATGACCCACTACCTAATAATGATAGCTTTCGTAATGAGAAATTAAATGTCATAAATGCCTCTCATAATACTCCATGGTATGCTGATTATGCTAATTATATTGTTGTTAAATTTATACCACCTAGTTTCACATACCAGCAAAAGAAAAAGTTTTTCTATGATTTAAGCCATTACTTTTGGGATGACCCACACCTTTATAAAGAAGGAGTAGATGCACTACTGGAATCAACTTCTTTGCCGTCCGCCATGGCAGACGGCAAAGGCATGGATCATGGATGGCAAACATCTTTGCCGTCCGCCAGTAGACGACAAACTGTCCATCTGAACACGTGCCAGCAAAGGCCTTCTTTGTCGTCCGCTTCTTAGAAATGAACGGCAATGGATTGTGCCGGCCGCCATCCGAGGCCAGCAGACGGCAAAGATAATGGACGGCAGTGCGGTGGGGTGAGAGTTGTTAGGGGTTTAACGGCGCTCTTTGCCGTCCGCCAATGGACGACAAAGATTCAAAGATGTTTGTCGTCCGCTGATTAACGGCAAAGGGCTCAGCTAGGCAGCACTTGGAATCTGCCACGTGGCCAGCTATGCCGTCTGCCAGCGTACGACAAAGTGATCTGAATCTTTTCCTTCTGCTAGCAGACGGCAAAGAGGCTATATATCCCCTGTTTTTATTTGAATCCATTTAATTTCATAGGAATTCACACACATATATACATATATTTTTTTCACATGCACAGCAGACATATGATGTATCCAACACATAGCTCCATCCATGACAACATACATATATACATAAGAAACAGAGTTCCATCCATACATATTACAGTAACATCACAATGTTCATCCAACACGTTGTTCCATGCATCCATATAACAAGTTCCACATTTTTCATCGATGCAAATGAAAAAAAGAATAGGGAAACAAGCACTCCATCCATGCAAGCTTCCATATAGCGAATTAAATCTGCAAAATGGGAAACAAGAAAGTTAGAAGAAGAAGAGTAGAATCAGAAGAAAATGAAGAAGAAGAAGAAGAATAAGAAGAAGAAGTAAGCATACTTAGGTAAAACTAGTAATAATGTATGTGCAATGCACGTTTATATTAGGTAGGATATTAGTTGCATGTTATATTAGGTAAGATATATCTGTTGCACGTTGGTATTTGGTAAGATATCAATTACTTTTTCGTGGGAATGGTAGAATATTAATTACATGACAGATTTCATGGGATAGCGTTTAGTCAAAACGTGTTTATGAACAATGGCAGTGATGGGTAATTAGAGCGTTAAACGTGTTTAGTGCTCAAATTGGAGCGATTTCAACCGCTAGATAACATGATTTGACGGTCGTGATGGTTTGGATTTGTCCCTTTGGGTCTTTTTATATTGGTATAGATACATAAGAAACAGAGTTCCATCCATACATATTATAGTAACATCACAATGTTCATCCAACACCTTGTTCGATGCATCCATATAACAAGCTCCACATTTTTCATCGATACAAATGAAAAAAGAATAGGGAAACAAGCACTCCATCCATGCAAGCTTCCATATAGTGAATTAAATTTGCAAAATGGGAAACAAGAAAGTTAGAAGAAGAAGACTAGAATCAGAAGAAGAAGAAGAAAATGAAGAAGAAGAAGAAGAGGAAGAAGTAAGCATACTTAGGTAAAATGGAGCTAACCTAGCTAATTATGCCATTTTTTTAGTGAACTAAGCATATTATGCCATTTTTTATATAACTTAGAGCTAACCTCATTTTAGAGAATAAGAAGAAGAAGAAAACTAGAAGACTAGAAGAAGAAGAAGATCTTCTCCTTTCTTCCTATTCCTTCTTTTATTCCTCTTCCTCGATTTTCTTCATCTTATTATGTCATTTTTGGACTAAATAGGCTAAATTATGTCATAAATGGACTAAATAGGCTAAATAAGAAAAAATGCTATTTTTGAGCTTACCTAGCTAATTATGCCATTTTTGACCTAACTAAGCATATTATTCCATTTTTGATATAACTTAGATCTAACTTCATTTTGGAGAAGAAGAAAACTAGAAGAAGAAGAAGAAGAAGAAGAAGAAGACTAGAAGAAGAAGAAGAAGAAGAACTCTTCTTCTTCTTCTTCTTCTTTTTCTAGTCTTATTGTTCTTCTTCTTTTCTTCCTATTCCTTCTTTTCTTCCTATTCCTTCTTTCCTTCCTCTTCCTTGGTTTTCTTCATCTTATTATGTCATTTGTGGACTATATAGGCTCAATTATGTCAAAAATGGACTAAACAGGCTAAATAAGAAGAAAAATACCGTTATCACGGAGGTGCAGGAATGGTCGGGGCTGCGCCAGTGGCAAACGAACGTGAAAGACCGGTCGGGGTTCCGACACTGGTAGAAGGAGTGGTCGATGCTTGTCGGGAGCCATGCTGCACCAAAGATCATTTCCAATAATGTCTCGTTAGCAAGTTCGCAAAGTGAAATGTGAATAGTAGTAACTAATGACCATTCAAATCAAACCCACCGTGGTCGCCGGAGCAATCTGGGGCATCGGCGGAGGGGCCTGACCATTTTTCTCGCACATGGTCTGCACATTTGGTTCACACAAGTCAATCATATTAGATATTAATGCGAACATTACGTGCATGATTGGGCTTATATGCACGAGAAACGTACCACGATGAGCTCTTATAGGGCCCAGTTAGCGATGTCATTCCGGTTCCTCTCCTCCTCTAACAGCTTAGCCATCCTCTCCTCCATCTCCCTCTCCCGCTCCGCCGCCTCCCTTTTTGCCTCCTCCAAAAGCGCATGGGTCTTAAATCTCTCTTTCTCAACCACTGCCTGCAACACACCACTCCTCGTTAGCATTGTAATCATCGACGGACGCACACACAATGTAATGGAGGAAAGGTTAGAGAGTGCGTATAACTAACCTCCATGGCGAGCTCCGCGGGCCGTGCACGAGGCGTTATCTCAGGATCAGAGCTACTCAGGCGCTTCTTGATCTGCGGGGGAGTCATAGGACAACGTATCAGTCCATCACCAATGGCTTGAGATCCATGGAGCCTCCCGCCACTAGATATCGTCACCATTTCTATATCAAAAGGATCTTGGCCCGAGTTAAAGTCCTCCCCTTTCCTCGCCTTCCCCTTGTCTTTTGTACTTCACAAGCTTGTGGTGGGAGGAGATGTTGGTGAAGCTCTCTGGATGATCTAGGTCAGACTCTGTGAATGGATTGGCCTTCTTGTATGGGGCCATATGGGCCATGCCATAGAGGTCGAACAGACATGGCACATGCTTCTTGTGGTGGTGCGCCTGAGAGAGAGGAACAAAATATTAGTTATGCCATTTTAACTAACTAAAGAATATTAAGTCATTTTATAGAGCTATCTAAGGTTATGTCATTTTAGAGCTAAATATGCCATGAATGAACTAGCTAAGATTAGTTTAGGTCGCTATTGAGCTATCGAAGGTAGTTATGCCATTTTTAACTAACTAAAGCATATTAAGTCATTTTATAGAGCTATCTAAGGTTATTATGTCATTTTAGAGCTAAATATGTCATAAATGAACTATCCAAGGTAGTTATGCCATTTTTAACTAACTAAGCATATTAATTAAGTCATTTTGGAAGGGATAAATGCTAGCATGAAGAATGAAATTGCATGAATCATGTAGCAAACCACATACTCAGTTATCCCCGTACTCAAACAAGTTGGAGCTCCTTGATGGTGTGGCACACCTTCCATTTGGTCGCGCTTATCCTTGGCCCTTTGGTGTTCGACTTTCCATTGGAGAGAGCACCATGCATCCACCAACGCCTCCCAACAGTCCATCTTATCCACACACACCATCTCGAGGGCACCTAAGTGAGTCAAGAGAAATTTCAGTGCTACGCCTACGAATCAAATCAAGAAAACTAAGTTCAAGGCCTTAAGAATAGGTAATTACCAACATGTACTTCTCCTTACTCAGAAACATGCCGCGACACTTCTTCTTGCCCCTCCTAATACCCTTCGAGGCGTAGTAGTCTCGAACGGCCAGCACCCGAGCCTCGTACCTTAGGTTCTGTAGTAGGCGCTTGCACTCGGTTTCGACAACCATACACGTGGTGTCCTGCTCTCCCTCTGAAACCCTTTAGAAGGTATGCAATCAAACAAGACAACACTGATTAGTACAATCACTAGGTAGTGTTGATTTTTAATGTTGTACAGGAGAAATTACCCAAAACCGACGGAACACAATTTCGGCCACCGTCTCGCACAAGACACCGTCGACCCTCTCCTCCGGCGGGGCCGGGGCAACTGAGTACATCTCCCAGGTCAGTGCTAGCTATGGAACCTGACCCTCACCGGGCAACGTGACCCACCCAGGGAAGTGTTGTCGGCAAAGCACACCAAGGACCTGGTTGGGCCTGCGGACACCACGGGGGTGTACCCAGCCCCTGCAGTATGACAAGGCCAATGCATTAGATATTAATTTGAAGGAACATGAAGGCAAAAGGTTAAAAAATAGTAAATGCACTTACTTCAAACCTTTAGGCGCAATCAACCACCTCTGTTCGGGGGTCGTCGGCACGGGCGGGAGCTTTGTACAGCCACGCTCGTAGACCTTCTTGCCCTTCTCAACCAGCTCGTCATCATTGTAGCTATCATTTGAAAAGGTGTCCTCGCTACCATCCTCCGGGCCACTAGCCTCCGAAGTGTCGTGGGAAGAAGACTGCGGGATCAGAGTCTTCTAGGACGAAGACCCCATGACCGGAGTCCTCTGGGATGAAGTCCCCATGACCGGAGTCTTCTGGGATGAAGACTCTGGGACCAGACTCACGTGGGGCGAAGGATTGGCGACCCGAGTCTGGTGGGCAAAGTATCAGCGACCGGAGCCTCATGGACCGGAGTCTGAGACGGGTGCACGTCAGACAGAGCAGTCCTGTGGTCGGGTGAATCAGCTGAGGGTGGTGGCGAGGAAGGTGTAACAGCCTTCCTACCTCTCCCGCTACCACGTCCACCTCTACCAGCCTTCTTCGTCCTCCCCCGACCTCTCCTAGCCGAAGAAGAAGCACACGCCGCAGTTGTCTACATATTGTCTAGCAGCGCTCTCCGAAGGGGCTGGACTGGAATAATGGAACCACCCCTCCCAGTAGCGCCCGCAGGAGGATCGGGGCACTCTGGACCCTTGCCCACCATCCTGTCAACACCTGCAATGACAAAAAGTAAACGAAATTAGTACAACATAGAAAATTTGGATACCAGACATGAACACAATAGTATGTATATAATTTAAGTGTATCATAATCATGAATATAATAAAAATACACCCGATCAACACAAATATATATGATGTTTTTGTATCATCATCATGTCCAGGGTCGATCGGGTTGTGAGGGTGTCGGGGTGTCGGGGTGTCAGGGTGTCGGTGTGTGGTGTCAGGGTGTCGGGGGTCAGGGTCGGGGTGTCAATTGTCGGGGTCTGCTACCTCTTGAGCACTCTGTTGGTTTTCCCTTGAAGAGGAAAGGGTGATGCAGCAAAGTAGCGTATGTATTTCCCTCAGTTTTTGAGAACCCGAGTATCAATCCAGTAGGAGATCATGCTCAAGTCCCACGCACCTACACGAACAAATAGAACCTCGCAACCAATGCGATAAACGAGTTTTCAACCCCTTCTCGGTCACTTACGAGAGTGAGATCTGATAGATATGATAAGATTATATTTTTGGTATTTTTATGATAAAGATAAATAAAGATGCAAAGTAAAATAAATGGCAAAGGAAATAACTAAGTATTGGAATATTAATATGATGGAAGATAGACCCGGGGGCCATAGGTTTCACTAGTGGTTTCTCTCAAGAGCATAAGTATTGCAGTGGGTAAATGAATTACTGTCGAGAAATTGATAGAAAAGCAAATACTTATGAGAATACCGAGGTATGATCATGTATATAGGCATCACGTCCGAGACAAGTAGACCGAAATGATTCTGCATCTACTACTATTACTCCACACATCGACCGCTATCCAACATGCATCTAGAGTATTAAGTTCATAAGAATAGACTAATGCTTTAAGGAAGATGACATGATGTGGAGGGATAAACTCATGCAATATGATATAAACCCCATCTTTTTATCCTTGATGGCCATAATACAATACGGTCGGTTCCCTTTCTGTCACTGGGATTGAACACCGCAAGATTGAACCCAAAGCTAAAAACTTCTCCCATTGCAAGAAAGATCAATCTAGTAGGCTAAACCAAACTGATAATTCAAAGAGACTTGCAAAGATAAAACAATCATACATAAAAGAATTCAGAGAAGAATCAAATATTGTTCATAGATAATCTGGATCATAAACCCACAATTCATTGGATCTCGACAAACACACCACAAAAGAATATTACATCGAATAGATCTCCAAGAAGATCGAGGAGAGAGAAGAAGCCATCTAGCTAATAACTATGGACCCGTAGGTCTGAAGTAAACTACTCACAAATCACCGGAGAGGACATGGAGTTAATGTAGAGGCCCTCCATGATCAATGCCCCCTCCAGCGGAGCTCCGGAAAAGGCCCCAAGATGGGATCTCTCGAGTACAGAAGGTTGCGGCAGTGGAATTAGGTTTTCGTGGTGCTCCTGGATGTTTGGGGGGTAAGTTAATATATATAGGAGGAAGAAGTACGTCGGTGAAGCAACAAAGGGCCCATCAGGGTGGAGGGCGCGCCCAGGGGGCCCCCCTGCCTCGTACCTTCCTCCCTTGTTTCTTGACGGCCACTCCAAGTCTCCTGGATCACGTTTGTTGAGAAAATCACATTCCCGAAGGTTTCATTCCGTTTGGACTCCGTTTGATATTCCTTTTCTTTGAAACCCTAAAATAGGAAAAAACAACAATTTGGGCTGGGCCTCCGGTTAGTAGGTTAGTCCCAAAAATGATATAAAAGTGTAAAATAAAGCCCATTAACATCCAAAATATATAATATAATAGCATTGAGCAATCAAAAATTATAGATAAGTTGGAGACGTATCAAGCATCCCCAAGCTTAATTCCTGCTCGTCCTTGAGTAGGTAAATGATAAAAGAAGAATTTTTGATGTGGAATGCGTTCTAATATATTTCTCAATGTATTTTTTCTTTATTGTTACATGAATGTTCAGATCCAAAAGATTCAAGATAAATTTTAATATTGACATAGAAATAATAATACTTCAAGCATACTGACTAAGCAATTATGTCTTCTCAAGATAACATGGCCAAAGAAAGTTATCCCTACAAAATCATATAGTCTAGCTATTCTCTGTCTTCACCGCAGAAAATATTTAAATCATGCACAACCCCGATGACAAGCCAAGCAAATGTTTCATACTTTTGATGTTCTCAAACTTTTTCAATCTTCACGTAATATATGAGCGTGAGCCATGGGTATAACACTATGGTGGAATAGAATGGTGGTTGTGGAGAAGACAAAAAGGAGAAGATAGTCTCACATCAACTAGGCGTATCAACGGGCTATGGGGATGCCCATCAATAGATATCACTGTGAGTGATTAGGGATTGCCATGCAACGGATGCACTAGAGCTATAAGTATATGAATGCTCAACAAAACAAACTAAGTGGGAATGCATCCAACTTGCTTTCTCACGAAGACCTAGGGCATTTTGAGGAAGCCCATCATTGGAATATACAAGCCAAGTTCTATAATGAAAAATTCCCAGTAGTATATGAAAGTGATATCAGAGGAGACTCTCTATATGAAGAACATGGTGCTACTTTGAAGCACAAGTGTGGAAAAAGGATAGTAGCATTGTCCCTTCTCTCTTTTTCTCTCATTTTTTTTATTTGGGCCTTCTTTCTTTTTTTGGCCTCTTTTCTCTTCTTTTTTTATTTTTCGTCCGGAGTCTCATCCTGACTTGTGGGGGAATCGTAGTATCCATCATCTTTCCTCACTTGGGACAATGCTCTAATAATGATGATCATCACACTTTATTTACTTATAACTCAAGAATTACAACTCAATACTTAGAACAAAATATGACTCTATGTGAATGCCTCCGGCGGTGTACCGGGAGGTGCAATGATGCATGAGTGACATGCATGAAAGAATTATGAACGGTGGCTTTGCCACAAATACGATGTCAACTACATGATCATGCAAGCAATATGACAATGATGAAGCGTTTCATAATAACGGAACGGTGGAAAGTTGCATGGCAATATATCTCGGAATGGCTATGGAAATGCCATAATAGGTAGGTATGGTGGCTGTTTTGAGGAATCTATATGGTGGGTATATGGTATCAGCGAAAGTTGTGTGATACTAGAGAGGCTAGGAATGGTGGAAGGGTGGGACTGCGTATAATCCATGGACTCACATACTTATTGCAAAAATCTATTAGTTATCGAAACAAAGTATTACGTGCATGCTCCTAGGGGGATAGATTGGTAGGAAAAGATCATCGCTCGTCCCCGACCGCCACTCATAAGGAAGACAATCAATAAATAAATCATGCTCCAACTTCATCACATAAAGGTTCACCATATGTGCATGCTACGGGAATCACAAACTTCAACACAAATATTTCTCAAATTCACAACTACTCAACTAGCATGACTCTAATATCACCATCTCCATATCTCAAAACAATTATCAAGTATCAAACTTGTCATGGTATTCAATGCACTTGTATGAAAGTTTTTATTATTTCCATCTTGTTCTAAAGGACTCTCAAAATAATATAAGTGAAGCATGAGAGAACAATAGTTTCTATAAAACAAATCCACCACCGTGCTCTAAAAGATATAACTGAATCACTAGAGCAAAAACTATATAACTCAAAAGATATAAGTGAAGCACATAGAGTATTCTAATAAATTTAAAATCATGTGAGTCTCTCTCAAAAGGTGTGTACAGCAAGGATGATTTTGATAAACTAAAAATCAAAGACTCAAATCATACAAGACGCTCCAAGCAAAACACACGAATAAAAATATAGCTCCAAGTAAAGTTACCGATAGACGAAGACGAAAGAGGGGATGCCTTCCGGGGCATCCCCAAGCTTAGGATTTTTGGTGTCCTTGAATTTTACCTTGGGGTGCCATGGGAATCCCCAATCTTAGTCTCTTTCCACTCTTTGTTCCATAATCCATCAAATCTTTACCCTAAACTTGAAAACTTCACAACACAAAACTCAAAATAGAAATTCTCCTGAGCTCCGTTAGCGAAAGAAAATGAAACACCACTTCAAGGTACTATAATGAACTCGTTCTTTATTTATATTGGTGTTAAACCTACTGTATTCCAACTTCTCTATGGTTTATAAACTCTTTTACTAGCCATAGATTCATCAGAATAAGCAAACAACACAAGAAAAAACAGAATCTATCAGAAACAGAAATGTCTGTATTAATCTATAGCTAGCGCAAGTTCCGGAACCCCAAAAATTCTAAAATAAATTGCTGGACGTGAGGAATTTATCTATTAATCATCTGCAAAAGGAATTAACTAAATATCACCTTCCAAATAAAAATGGCAGAGCTTCTCGTGAGCAATAAAGTTTCTGTTTTTTACAGAAAGATCAAAAAGACTTTCCCCAAGTCTTCCCAACGGTTCTACTTGGCACAAACACTAATTAAACACACAAAACACAACCAAAACAGAGTCTAGATAAATTATTTATTACCAAAAAGGATCAAAAATCAAGGAATAAAAATAAAATTAGGTTGCCTCCCAACAAGCGCTATCGTTTAACGCCCCTAGCTAGCCATAAAAGCGAAGATAGATCTAGGTATTTCCATCTTTGGTAGGTAATTCTTCAATGAGACACCTATAACTCTTTAGAGTTTCTTTCTTTTTATTAATTATCAAACTCCTAGGCACAAAATCAAGAAAATCATTTGTAGCAAACGGTTCCTTAATGATAGAAAAAAGATTGGGATGAACACTTATTGATTTTAAATCCGCAGTTTCCTTACTAGAGGATTCACCCTTATTTTTAGGAACATAAACAAGCTTGGCAATTTTAGTAGGATGATTTGGATTATTTTTAACATAATAAAAAGCGGACCCCAAGTTGGTGATAATTCCCTCAAGTTTATCGATTCTAGTAGAATCTTGATCTATTCTTTCATTAGCTATGGGTTCTTTTTCCTTAAAAAATTTCAGAGTAACTCCCACCTTAAATCCATATTGGGTAATTTGGTTGTGGATCTTTTTATCCAAATTCTCAATCAACTCTATAGTAGCAACTTTATTCTCAATAATTTCAAGCCTTTGCATCACATGTTCCAAAGTTAACATTGTTCCATTAACCAAAAGAGGTGGTGGGCCAAACAAATCTATCATAGCATTAAAAGAATCAAATGTATGTGTAGCGACCGGACATCAAATGGTCCAATCTTTGTGCTCAGGTGTCATCCCTGGATCAGTAATGCTGACACCACAAAGTACTTGAAGGATTTATAACAGAGTAGCAATCACACACTTATTACATTGAGTGTCTCAAAAGAGAGCTTATTACAATAAATATGGCTTAAGGCCATCTAATAACGGTAACAGCGGAAGGCTTGGAAGATAAGTGAGTCCATCAACTCCAACGGCATCACTGAGTATAGAACCACGACCTAAAAGCACCTTAATCGTCGTCTGAACAGTCTGCAACATTAACGTTGCAGCCCGAAACGGGTCAGCACATGGAATATGCTGGCAATGTAACACATAGAGAGCAATGAAAGAAATAGGCTATACTACAAGCATATTTGGCTGATGGAAAGCTCTATGGTTACAGTTTTGCGTAAAGCCAATTTTTCCCTACTGCAAAGGAATAAATTTTATTTAACTATCATGGTAGTTGTTAAACATTGAGAATGGTTGACAACATTCTCAATCCCAATTAAGCATCATAAAAAACCCAACAAAATTAATTTTAGAGTAACATGATGAGATTCACATGATAATCGAGGTACTAGATACTCAAGATGTCCATAACCGGGGACACGGCTAACCATGATTAGTTTATACACTCTGCAAAGGTTTGCGCACTTTTCCACACAAGACTTGATCTCCTCCGTTGGGATTCTCGCACTACATGTTGTTTGAGAAACGGATGACCGGGTAGACCGTTACACCTACTTTCCCCTACATCTGCTAGTCTACCACTGTAAGAGTTCGCACGACTTACTCAAACATGCTAGAGCCCATAGTAGCATGTGGCTGCACACGGAAGTTTCTAGCATGAATAATCTCATGATCCCTTTGAGCCTGGGTGGCGGTCCAAAAGAAAACAGGCAATCGCTGGAATACCCATGTGCCTCAATCCACCCAGATGTGTATATTAGTTGCCACCTTAGGTAAAACTTTTAATTTAACAATATCACATCTGTCATGGATTTCACTCACCCAATCCACGTCTACTAGCATAGCATGGCATAATAAGCAAACGTAGAAGTAACTCCCAAAGGTTTGATAATAACAGGTAATAGGTACTACCACAACTACTTCCCAAACCCACAACTTAATTAGATCCTTATCATGCAATGTGTGAGGGTTGATCTAATGCAATAAAACTGGGTAATTGGACGTATGATCAAAGTGTTACTTGCCTTGCTGATGATCCGCGAAACCTAGCGATTCGAAGTAGCAAGTGGCGCACTCCGGGTACTCAATCGCAAACAAACAAGCATACAATAAGTACTCAACTAATGCACAGGTAAAACTCAAATAAGAGATCTAACCAGAAAGTTCAACTTAAGAACTCCGGTTGGCAAAAAGAATCAAATCGAACGAAGCAACGAAAGACAAACAACAAAAGAAACAAGCTTCGTTTACTATTCTGGATCTAGGGAAATTTTTAAAGTGGCAAAAACTTGTTTGAGTTGGTTAAACGGAAAGAGGGTTTCGAGATGAAACTCCAGGCGCTTGAATCGCCTGATTCCGATAACCGAGCGAAAAGTTATACTAGAACAAAAAATGGATCAGGAATCACGATCAGAAAAATCGTGGATTTAATCCAAGAAAAAGAAACGACGAATAGATTAACGAACGGACGTTCGTTAACTGGATCTAAACGAAGAACGCGTTCGTTAAAACGAACGAACGAGCGAACGCTCGCTAAATAGCTAAACCGAAAGAAAAAAAACTGTTCTATCTAAAAAAACGAATCTAAAAAACCGAAAAAACTGGTGAAAACCTAACGGTTTTCTAAAAAAAACCGGTGGCTTGACCTCGTCGGCGGCGGCGGGGCGGCGGCGGCTACAGGCAGCGGCAGCTAGGGTTTGGGCGCGGGGCGCGGCACGGCTGGGCTAGCTGAGGCGGCCCGGGGCGCGGCTATTTAAAGCCCTGGCCAGGCGGAGTCCTGGCCGGTTACGGCCCAAAGTCGGTTCGGATTTTTTTAATAGTTACGCTCAGAAAAAAATACAAAAGGAATACTAAATGGACTCCAAAAATTCCGAAATAAATTTTCCCCGGCTTCTAAAATCAAGACGCATAGGATGAACATTTATTTGGGCATAAATGCAATTTTGAAAAACGCGCATTTTTCCTAAATTCAAATAAAATAGCAAATAACACCAAAATAAAATCTTATTTGATTTTTTATTAAATCCTCAATATTTCTTTATTTTGGGAAAGTCATTTTATTCCCTCTCTCATATTTTTGTAATAGAAATAATTGAAGATAAAATAAAGAAAATCGAATGATCCTATTTTCAAAATTTGAGAAAACTCAAATATGAAAATAACGAAATCCCCAACTCTCTCAGAGGGTCCTTGAGTTGCGTAGAATTTCTAGGATCAACCAAAATGCAATAAAATATGATATGCAAAGATGATCTGGTGTATAACATTCCAAATTGAAAATTTGGGATGTTACAAACCTACCCCCCTTAAGATGAATCTCGCCCTCGAGATTCGGGTTGGCTAGAAAATAGGTGAGGGTGGTCCTTCAGCAAATCTTCCTCTCGCTCCCAGGTGGCTTCATCCTTCGTGTGGTGGCTCCACTGAACTATGCAAAACTTTATAACCTTGCTGCGGGTGACTCGACTGGCATACTCTAAAATCTTGATTGGCTTCTCCTCATAGGTCAAATCACTGTCCAACTGAATTGCTTCCAGTGGCACTATATCTCTCAGCGGTATATCAGCCATCTCTGCGTGGCATTTCTTCAACTGGGAAACGTGGAACACATCGTGAACTCCTGACAACCCTTCGGGCAATTCCAACTTATAGGCTACTTCTCCCATACGCTCCAAAACTTTGTATGGGCCTACAAAACGTGGCGCTAACTTTCCCTTAACTCCAAAGCGCTTAACTCCTCGAAGTGGGGATACTCGAAGATAAACTCGGTCTCCGACTTTGTAAACTGTCTCCTTGCGTTTAGAATCTGTGTAGCTCTTCTGCCTGGATTGAGCTACCTTGATCCTATCGCGAATCAATTTCACTTTTTGTTCAGACTCCTTAATCAGATCTAGTCCGAACAACTGGCGGTCTCCAACTTCATCCCACGACTATGGGGTCCTGCACCTCCTTCCGTACAAGGCTTCGAAAGGGGCCATCTTCAAACTGGATTGATAGTTGTTGTTGTAAGAGAACTCTGCATATGGCAAATTCTCGTCCCAACTAGATCCGTAATCTAGCGCACAAGCTCTCAACATATCCCCCAAAATCTGTTTAACTATCTCGATCTATCCATCTGTCCGCGGATGGAAAGTTGTGCTGAATTCTAGCCTGGTACCCAAAGTTTCATGCAACTGATTCCAGAACTTTGAGGTAAATTGGGTTCCTCAATCTGATACAATGCTCCTTGGAACTCCATGCAGTCATACGATTCTGGTCATGTATATCTTTGCCAACTTTGCACTGGTATAGGTAGTCTTCACTGGAATGAAATGAGCTACCTTTTCCAAACGATCGACTACAACCCAGATTTAGTCATAGCCTGAACGAGTTCTAGGTAAACCCGTAATAAAATCCATGCCTAACTTATCCCACTTCCATTCGGGTATCGGCAATGGCTGTAGCAATCCTCTTGGCTTCTGATGCTCAGCTTTTACCCTCTGGCATACATCACAAAATGCTACATACTCCGCAATATCCTTCTTCATTCCGGTCCACCAGAAGGTATCCTTCAAATCGAAATACATCTTGGTATTTCCTAGGTGAATCGAATATGGTGAATCATGGGCCTCTTGCAGAATTAACTTCCTGATCTCCGAATCATTAGGCACATAAACACGGTCTTCAAACCATAAGGTATCGTGCTCATCTTCACAAAATCCCTTAGCTTTTCCTTTGCTCATTTTCTCCTTTATAGAGGCAATCTCCTTGTCAGTCTTCTGGGCTTATCTAATCTTATCCATCAAAGTAGATTGAATCTCCAATGCTGCTACATAGCCTCTTGGAACTATTTCCAAACATAGCTCTCAAAGATTTTCGGCTAAATCCCTTGGTAAATCTCCCGTCATTAAGGTGTTGACATGGCTTTTACGGCTGAACGCGTCAGCTACTACGTTAGCCTTTCCGGGGTGATAATGCAGTTTCATATCATAATCCTTGATGAGCTCCAACCATCTCCTTTGCCTGAGATTCAACTCATTCTGTGTGAAAATATACTTCAGACTCTTGTGATCTGTGTACACTTCACAATTGTTTCCAATGAGAAAGTGTCTCCAAGTTTTCGACGCATGCACTACGGCTGCTAACTCCAAATCATGTGTGGCATAATTTAACTCATTAGGCTTAATCTGTCGTGAGGCATATGAAACAACTCTTCCTTCCTGCATAAGCACTGCTCCAAGTCCTCGACGTGAAGCGTCGCAATACACCTCATAATCCTTGGTCTGATCTGGCAAAATCAACACAGGTGAGGTAACCAAACGTTTCTACAACTCCTAGAAACTAGCCTCACACTCCTCAGTCCATATGAACTTGGTATCCTTTTTCAATAACTCCGTCCACTACTAGGAAAAGGCCTACTAATGGCACACCTAATTTGGCCATTAATGGCGCATTAGTGGTGCGCCATTAGTAGCACGCCATTAGTATATTTTACTAATGGCGCACCACGGGTGCGCCATTAGTATCTGGTATACTAATGGCGCACCTCAGATGCGCCATTAGTATATACAACAGTGCACCATTAGTATTCCTCCCAGGGGGCCATGTATACCCAGGTGCTTTGGCATACAAATGGCGCACGACAACAAGATGCGCCATTAGTAACTTCGGCATACTAATGGCGCACTGTTTAATGATGCGCCATTAGTATCCTTTGGCATACTAATGGCGCACTGTGATGTGATGCGCCATTAGTATGAATATTAGGTTTTTTTTATTTTTTTATTTTCTGTTTTTTGCACAGGTTACAAAATGTATAATTGGACAAAATATAAACAGCACACATCAACAACAGATTCATCGAATACAATAGAAGATTAGTCTCTGAATACAATTCATCATTTTAGTCTCCGAATACAATTCATCATATTAGTCTCCGAATTGAAAAGATCGAACAAAGATAGAACATTATATTACAAGTCTCGAGATCGCGAGTTTGTCTTCACATTACAAGTCGATATCGATCATCTAAACTACCATCACATAGAAGAGAGCTGCGGTCATCACGATGAGCATCATCACGATGAAACTCGTCTTCATCCGGTTCCTCCAACGCTCCCTCCCCTCTCCCGCTAGATAGCGGGTGTATCTAGATTCGGCCTCGGCCCTAGTGGCATACCCTTTGTAACTGTTACCGCTGAATCGGTGAACCTGTCTCCGACACTCCTCCCAGTCGTCGTAGACTCCGGGAACCTTACCCTTGTACACGACATACCACGGCATCGCTATGCAGTAGCCAAACGAAACGTTAGTACCAATTCACAGACAATACATAAGCAATATATAAGTATGCAACAGAATGATCGGAAGAGAAAAGCAAGACATTAATAGCATCGATTACATCTTAAGTTGAACGACTCTCAAAACCAAAGAGACATACTACAAGTTCATTAAAGTTTAATTACAACATGAGCCAATCGATGTTTCAGAACTAGACGCAGCATCACTGCTTTTGACTCGACTCAAGGGACCGGAGCGTGGATGAAGCCGCCGTCTATCGTGGGAGTCATGAAAGAACGGGCGTTGTCAGCCTGCATTTGTAGGATTGTGTCGATGTCACTGTTGGACGGTTGATTTCTAAGGTAGAACTGCCCCGAGGTATGAAGGACATCTTGATGGATGATTTCCGCAAACTCCGACTGGATGCGAAAGAATTCTTGTCTGATGTCCGCGTCCTAGATTGCCGACACGCTCGCGGCCCAATCTTTGAGTCTACTCGGTAGCAGAAGGTGATGATGGTCCCGTACGATCGCCCGCATGTGATGGATGGCGTAGTAGGCACCCTTCTGACTGCCAGGCGGCTGCTTGACGCAGCAGAACGTCGTATTGTGGGAGAACACGTGCTTGCCGTACTTACGAATAGGCCTGGTGAAGGTGCCTCCAGATTTGACGTAGCCGGGGAGAACATCATCAAGAACCTTCTTGACATTTGTGTAGTCTACGTTCGACTGACGGTCCGGGTCGAAATACGTGGCCATGGAATATTTGGGGCTTAGGAGGATGAGCGTGCAATGTGTGTCACTGCAGAAAACACGGAATGTTAAAAGAAAAACGATCGAAATCTAAGAATTCATATGTTACGGGGTGGTTGAGGGGAGGACTTACTCAGGAAAGTAAGGCACGAGGAAGTTATCCTTATCTTGGTTTGCCAGAATGACGCCTTCGAGGTAAGAACTCGCGACTTGCTGGTCCCCAGCGCTGCCCAAGATCTTGGCACGCATGTAGAAGGGGTTGACTATCACGATGTCCGGGGTCTTGTCACGAATGATCCGCATCTCCATACTCAGCGAAAATAGCCGAACGAAGGTGTAGTGCAGCGGATGAAGGTTCAACATAGCGTGGATGTCATCAAACCGCAGGACGATCGTACCCCCGATGGAGTTATCCACAAAGCCCTTGCCCTCTGGCACCTTGGCCACGAAAACTGGGTATGCCACATCCTTCTCTCCGAGACGCCGCTTCTCCAAAGAAAGAACACTGTCATGCAGACTCCGCATAGCACCGGTTGCAGCATCGAGCATATTTCTCGGTAGCATCGGCCTACCCGCCACATGCACCCTCCTCGAGATATCCTCAAGTGAAGGTGGCCCGTCCTGAGCACGGATCGTACTCGGTGCCGGATGGCCCGCACCCTTGTTAGTCTTTCTTTTGCGTGCCTTCTTCTTCTCCTGTAATGGGACCGAGTTCTGCTCACAGACCGCCTTCTTGAGTGTGTTGGGGCTGATCATATTTCGCACCTCGCCTATCTGAGGCTCGGTGAAGTCGGCAGCTGGAGGCGTCTCCTGAGAGCTGAACTGCAGACGACGCCTATTGCAACTTGGCTTCTCCGCGGTACCAGCTAGATCGCGCACGTCTTTTGTTGGGTTGGGTTCTTGAGAAGGAGGCCCCATGAAGTCGCCACTGTACCCATGATCGGCAAAGTACTGATCGAAGTTGGCAAATGTATCGTCGTCGTCGTCGTTCTGATCCTGTGCCATATGCATGTTTGGATCCAGTGGCATAGGGATGTCCGGCACCGTTGCGGCGGTCTTGCCATGGGGCCGACTTGGCGGCGGCACGACTGGCGGTGTTGTCTTTGGGGTGGTGTCCCCCGCCCCCAAACGAATCTGGCTCTTCGGCCAAAGCAGGGGCCAGCTCAGGCAAGCGCTGAGGGTCATCACGTCATCATCGTCGACCCCGACGGGTCGAATCAGAGGTAACAACTCGTCGCAGCCTGGCAGCACCCAAACCAGTTGAACCCTAAACAAGTTGGGTGGCATCTGGGTACCGTGGAACAAGGGGTTGCCTGGTTGAACGATTTTGCCCTTGGCGACATCGACCAACTCGTTGTTCACGAAGTGCAGGAGAGTGCACGGAACATCGGCGGCGCCCTGCGAAAACATGTAGGGCGTCAGGGATGCCCAGTCAAAGGCAAGGAGATGAAGTCCTCGGCCGAGAGAGGCTTAATTAGTTACTGTGATGATGGCGTCGAGCTCGGCTAATGTCGAGGCACCGCCAACGGCGGGCGTGCAGTTGACGGAGGGGCCGCTTGCTGCAGAGGTGCCAGCCGGCGTACACCCGGGTGCATTAAGCTCCCGTGCCGCCTCCGATAGAGACACCAATGCCACCTCCGCCGGAGACACCAATGGCCCCGCCATCGCGTTCTGCGAGTTGCTGGCCGTGAAGCTAGGAATCGGGGCGGCCCCTGTTGGCCGCCCGCAATCCACGCACTAATCCCCTGGATCAAGGTAGGCACAATGGCGGTGATCGTCGCTCCGAGTTGTTGTTGCACTTGCTCTTGGACAATCTCCGGAATCTGGGCCACCTGTGCCCTGAGTTCTTGAACCTCGCGCGCCTGGCTTTCCGAGCTGGTCTTTTTCTCCTTTCGCCCACCAGTGTTATAGTATGACGACCATTTTGTCGACAAGCCTTTGCCGGCCACACGGCCAGCTGACGTCGGCTTACTGAGCTTATCCTTGTTCTTCATTACATTCAACGCCCTATTTAGAGTGGTGTCCCAAGGGTTGCTCTTAGTCGACCCCGCGCTACTGCTTTCAGTCGCCTGCGGAAGGAATGTGAACCATTTAGAAATTTGGCTTCATTAATTAGAATGCAACCATATGGAGCTAATTACGCGGGGGTGTATTCCTTACCAGAACAAGCTCAAGCGCCCTGGTCTTCGGATCCGTGGTAAGCTCCTTTGTTTTCGGGTCCTTCTTGTACCGGGCCTTGACAAAGTTCCTGGTCTTCTTGTCACCGTATTTATCGAAGAGGGGCGGTAGGCCTTGCTCGGCATGGTCCGCCTCCTCCTTGTCCCATATAGGCTCCGCCACTCTGTAACCGCCGGGACCGAGTGTGTGTTCCCCTAAGTTCAGCTCCCGCATTTCTTTCCCCCACTTACTTGATTCGGAGCTTGCGGTGCTCGAGCAATTGATATTGAAGTCGTTGTAGTCATCTTCGGTGATCGAAGGATTTTTCTCCTTGATCTTCTCATAACTCTCACCTTTCTCGATCATTCTCTTCACATTGCTTTTCCAAGTAGACAGGTCCGTGCTCATCTTCATGAGGGCAGCACTGTTCACTTTATTCCCTTTGAGGCTTGTGTTTTCAAATTCAGCGTGGAACTTGTATCGTTCGTGGAGCTTCGTGAAGAGGAGGTTGCGCAAATTCCCTCGGTCAGGATGCCTGAGGTTCTCAGTTTTGATCGAGACGGTGCTCCGGAGAATGCACCCGAGCTAAAGCGAGTACCCCTTGACTATTCGTTCGGGCGTCGTTGGATTCCTTTTGGAGTCCACTTCAGTAACTTCCTCCTTGAGGGTGCGGAGCACGGTCGGGCGCCGGTCCTTCCGTTGCCTCTTCGGTTGGCTGCCATCTGTGCGTGCGCCGCCATCATCAGTGGTGGCATCCTCGGCAGCACCATCAGTGGTGGCATCAGTGGGGTCATCCTCGGCGGTACCATCAGTGGTCTCAGGATCGGTGGGGAAGGCGGCGTCCTCATACAAGTGAGGTTGTTCCTCCATCTCCTGGGACAGCTCCCAGAATTCCTTGCCACCCGAACCACCGGCCTCATCGTTGTTGGCCATGTTTCTCTATAAATAGGAACAAAGTTTGGTCAAAAAGTTGGTTATTGTCAAGGAACAAGATCTCTAAGTTGACCAAATAACCTAATTCTCAAGGAATGTCGCCAAAAAGTTGGTTATTGTCAAGGAACAATTGAGAGATGTTTGTGATATTGCCTAGGTGTTTTGGGATAGAACCTGTTAGTGTATTGTTGCTAAGGTCCAAGTCCATGTTCTCAGGGTAACCTAATTCTTGAGGGGTGTGTCTAGAAAGTTGGTTGCTGCAAAGATACAATGTTGTGAGTTTGGTCAAATTGCCTATGATGTTTGTGATATTGCCTTGGATCTTGAAGGCACTGTTGCATGATGTAGTGGTACAGCCAGCATGGGACCTCATCTTTGCAGGCTAATTTTCTAGATTGTAACACTGGGTTTTGTGCACAAGCTAAGCTAGCTAAGACATTAGCTTCCTTGCAACCCACAAAAGACAAAGGAAAAGGGGTGAAAAGGGGGAGATGGTTAGCTTTGATGAGCAGGCAACATCTTCCTAACCCCCTTCTTCTTGTCTCCTCTCACTATATCTCTCACACACATGGCAAGCAAGGGTGTCTGAGTGTGTGAAAAAAATACTAAACTAATCCAACCACTAAAGCAAATTAATTTTTATTTCGGTTGAGAATCGGGCACCTTCTAGGTCAAGAAAATTGGGCATGACCTTTGCTAATTTTCTTGACCTAGGAGTGCCCCATTTCTCAACCGAAACGGAAATTAATCAACGTTTCAGGAGAAAGGGGTTATTTTAGAAGATCACAAGTAGCAGCAGCATCACTTGACAAAATCACAACTAGCAGCAGCAACTCGCAGATAGCAGCAGCAGCATCACTTGACAAGTAGTACAGCAGCCGCGTGGGCTGGATTAGCAGGAAAATAGTTAAACTGTTAGGCATTATGTGTCACAGGTACTACTACAGTTTTAAATAAGAAGATAAAAAAGAAAGCTGATGTACAAAACCTCAAAACAATGCAAAGTGCTGTGGGCTAAAAAACAATTACAGTAGACTAAAAAACAGGAATCATTATCTTCTATATGAAGCTGAACTAGGCAGACTGAACTGATTTTGATTTTCAAGTTCCAAAGTACCATCAAAACCATTGGTTTACGTATCAAGGTTCAGTATGGACTTTTTACTTATGAAATGATTCCCCACCCCTAGCAAATAACTATCTTCAGACAACCTTCTAGCATCTGTTCATAAACCCAACAGGCACAATGTTGTGCCTGTTAACCACGTACTGATTTAATCCAACAGCAGTTAATACTATTTCCTAGTCTTAACTCCTAACTGAAAGTCTGAAACAGATTATCAAAAGTTCGGAACAATTACAGTAGGCTAGAAAATGGGAACCTATGTGAAGCTGAACTAGGCAGACTGAACTGATTTGGGTTTTCAAATTCCAAAGTCTTCCACTAGCAGCATATCGTATTAAAGCATAGTAGCATCAAAACGAATAGTTCCCATATCAAGGTTTAGTGTGGATTTTAAATCTGTCCATAATAGCATCAAAGAACTGATTTGACTCAACAACTTTTACTAAAAGTCTAAAACACATTAGGAAAAGTTTCAGACCACATAAACTGTTTTTCAGACTAGTAGTTTCGAATACCCAAACTTTTACTAAATTTGGAATTTGGAGGTCACCGACCTCTTCATCCCTTTCACTGTCAAAAAACTACTAATAGCATAAGTGACATGAAAATTCAGGAGTAGGAGATCACAAAGGCCATGTCATGCTTGGCAATATTTGTTTACTGAAACTAAATGAACATTTTACTGGTAGTGTACTGATAGTGTAATCTAGCTATTGTACTGATATTTCTATTTCTTTGAACATTTTACTGTCAATAAAAATGATGTACTACTGCTTTCAGTTAATTCAAATTAGCTAAAACCTTTTACTGTCAAATAGTGCTAATGTTTACTCTATGAAATAAACTACTCCTCCTCTCTTCTCTTCTTCAGTTAATTAGGAATAGTTTTAGAGGTAACTAACTGAAACTATTTATCATGTTGACAACAGTAGCATGTGGACCTATCATGGTGATTTCATATCAAAACAGAGGAGTACTCCTGTTCATTTGGAGAACTCATACAACAATTGTTATGCATCAAACTTGGGATCAACAGTAGCATGTGGCCTTATCATTCTGGTTTTTGGATGATTTAGTTAATCAAATTCCTCAATTGAGGAACACCTGGACTTGTCATTCCAGTCTTGGGATCAACAGTAGCATATGGACTTATCATTCTTGTTTCTGGATGATTTAGTTAATCAATTTGACATCAATTGACCTGGTTTTTGGATCAATTACAGTTGCTGCTGCTGTGAATCAACTATACAAAGCCCCAAAATTACACTAATAATTACAGTGTAAAAACCATGGAAATACACAGTAATTCCACTAAAAATGCCACTTGCAAATACAGAGCAAAAATCCACTAGAAGTACACTGTAAACCCACTAACATTTACAGTGTAAATTCCACTAACAATTACAGTGTAAATTTCACTGAAAATGCACAGTAATTACACTAAAAGTCCACTGTAAATACCACTTAAAACACACAAAAGAATTACACTGCTGGAGAGGGCGATTCCTCCATGATCTAGAGTTCTAGACACAAACATGGCTGGAGAAGCAAAAAAAATCACAGGGGAGAGGGGGAGAGGGGGAGAGGGGGAGAGGAGGAGGGGGAGCTCACGGGGGCCGGGGAGTGGGGCGCGGGGAAGATGCCGGGGAGTGGGGCGCTGGGAGGATGTCGGGGACGAGGTCCGGGTGGTGGTGGTGCTCCGACGACGGTGGTGTGGACGGGGCGGCGTCCGGGCAGCGGGGTCGCGTCGAGGCGGCGGGGCAGCGTCGAGGTGGCGGGGCAGCGGCGTCGGGGCGGGGTCGAGGCGGCGTCAGGGCGGCAGGGCAGCGTCGAGGCGGCGTCGGGGCGGCGGGGCAGCGTCGAGGCGGCGGGGCAGCGGCGTCGGGAGAGGAGAGGGGAAGGGGATCGAGGGCGAGGGCGAGGGAGAGAGAGGGGATAGGGAGGGGCTGGGAGGAAATATGGATGGGGCCAATGGCACAATACAAATGGCGCACCACCCCTCGGTGCGCCATAAGTACATCCATACTAATGGCGCACCTCACCGTGGTGCGCCATTAGTATTTTTTTTTTGATTTCTGCTCGAGCCAACAGGTTATCTTCCACTTGACCTGATCCACACCAAGTCCCCTCTACTAGCTCGACTGGTCAGCAGCTAGTTCTCACACCAAGAGGTCCTGGGTTCGATTCCCAGGCTCCACAAATTTTTTTTATGCATTTAAAATGCTGTTTGATACTTATTTGTGTTTAAATATGTTCAAACTTGTTTAAATCATAACAGTAATATTGTTTTATAAGACAGTAATAATTTTTTAAATAATATCATCAAAGAGTAATGCCGGCGGAGCGGGGGAGGGTGCGCGGGGTGCGGGGGGTCGGCGGCGGCAGTTGAGTAGGGGAGGGGTGCGGGGGGTCGGCGGTGGCGGTGGCGGTTGAGTAGGGGAATCAAGGGTGCGGGGGGTCGGCGGCGGCGGCCGGTGGACCGGGGGGTGCTCGGCGGCGAGGGGGACCGGATCTGGCGAGGTAGGATAGCGATCGAGATGGAGGGGGATCGAGATCGAGTGTCCATGAAATTTAAAAATATTCATGATAGTTCAAAAAGTGCCCATGAAATACAATCGAGAAATGAAGGCTACGATTTAAATACAATCGATCTTAGCTAGCTATCTGTTCACAATCTTCTTGCCCTTCTTTTTCGCAAATGGAGTTCTTCTATGGAATGGACATCCTTTAGGTAGGGTGGTCCTGCTTCTTCTTGTGGTGTATGCTGCTACTTCATCATCGTCGTCATGTTCGATCCTCGGGTCGCTGTACTTGACGAAGTCTTGCTCATTGGCTACTCCATCCATTCCGATGATCTTACTTTTGCCTCTCCTCACGACAACACGACTGCGCTTTGACGGGTTGGTAATGAAGAAGCATTGGTCCACTTGGGAAGCCAGTACCCATGGCTCATTTTTCGCGGTGACGTTTGCTCCCGCAGTCTTGGATTTGGCTTCGGGTATAACCATGGTGGTGAAATACCGGTCTTCTTTTAGGACGCTCTTGGCCCATCTGACACGGAACATTGGGACCTTCTCTCCAGCGTAGCTCAGCTCCCAGATCTCCTCAATCCTTCCGTAGTATCTGTCCTTGTCGTTACCGGTGTAGGATTCCATCGTTACCCCGGAGTTCTGATAACCATCGCTCTTCATGTCCTTGGCCTCGGTGTAGAATGTGTAGCCGTTGATATCGTACGCCTCATAGGTCATCAGGTTGTGCTCGACGCCCTGTGACAAGGCGAATATGAGTTGTTCTTCCGCGGAAGAATCCTCATGTAAAGGGTACGAGAGAAGCTTCTGCTTGAACAAACGCGTGAAACATGAGTTGTGCTCTTTGAGTATATCTCCGTCCGTCCTCTGTTGTCCTCGGTCATTGTATGTCTTCTTAATAAAGGTTTTGTGCTCTACCACCCAAGGATCGACCACGTCTATGTGTTGTAGCGCGACTAGGTTTGCTCTTTCAAAGTCGGCGAGTCGACCCTCGAAGTCGACATGCATTTCGCGACGACCCTCACGGTGACCCCATCCAGCGAGCCTGCCGAGGTGCCTGTTGACGGGCAGACCAACGGGGTTCTCGATGCCTAGATAATTCGTGCAGTAGGAGATGCACTCTTCGGTCAGAAAGCCCCTGGCTATGCTTCCCTCTATACGTGACATGTTGCGAACGTATCCTTTGATGACACCATTCATCCTTTCGAACGGCATCATGCTGTGCAGGAACGTCGGCCCGAGTTGGATGATATCGTCCACGATATGGACCAGCAGATGCACCATAACATCGAAGAATCCGGGCGGGAAGTACATCTCAAGCTCGCATAGTATCACCACGATCTCTTCCTGTAGCCTTCTGAGTTGCCTCACGCCAACAGACTTCCGAGAGATGACGTCGAAAAAGTTGCATACGCCAAATAGGGTTTCACGGACGTGCGCGTCCATGATCCCACGGATTGCAACTGGAAGTATCTGCGTCATCAGCACGTGACAGTCGTGAGACTTCATCCCGCTGAACTTCAGCTTCGCTGGGTCTAGGTATCTGCTTATCTTCCCCGCGTAACCGTAAGGAAGTTTTACGCCTACAAGGCAGGTGAAAAACTGCTCGATCTCCTCCTGACTTAGAGTGAAGCACGCGGGAGGGTAGTCATTTCCGGTCTTCTTGGCCTTCTTGCCTTTGCGACGACTTTCCATGTCTTGCTTCGCCTCATCATCATGATCATCATATATAGCGTGAAGCTCCTGCCTGATGCCCATTGATTTCAAGTCTGCCCTTGCTTTCAGCCCATCTTTGGACCTCTCTGGCATGTTGAGCAGGGTACCAAGCAGACTCTCGCACAGGTTCTTCGTGATATGCATGACATCAAGGCTGTGAGGCACACGGTGGATCTTCCAGTACGGCAAGTCCCAGAAAACAGACCTCATTTTCCATACCTTCAACAGCGGCTCTGGCGCCTTTCGCTTCTTTCCCGGCTCTGGCTCCTTTTGCTTCTTTCCCGGCAGTGGGCAGTCTTTCCAATTTTTCAACAGCTCGTCTATTTCCTCGCCGCTCCTCGTACGCGGGCGTCCTCGGGGTTCGGTTTCACCATCGAACAGATCCTTGCGTTTTCTCCACGGGTCATCGTCACGAAGCCACCTTCGATGTCCCATGAACACGGTTTTCGAAGACCCAAGATCTCTATCTAGCTGGCGATACGTTGTTTCATCCATGCACCTGACGCATCCAGAAAATCCATGGACCACCTGCCCCGCGACATATCCGTAACCGAGATAGTCGTGCACCGTCGTGAGCAGCGCGGCTCTCATAGGAAAATATTCTTTCTCTGCGGCGTCCCACGTATTGGCTGGCGTTTTCCACAGCGTGTCAAGCTCCTCTTTCAGCGGCCCCAGATACAGATTGATGTCGTTCCCTGGTTGTTTCGGTCCTTCAATTAGCATACTCATGTGAATGTACTTCCTCTTCATGCACAACCAGGGGGGAAGGTTGTACATCCACACAAACACAGGCCAGGTGCAATGTGTGCTTCTCTGGCTGCCAAACGGATTGACTCCATCAGTGCTCACGCCCAGCACGATGTTCCTTGGATCGTTCCCAAATTCTGGGTCTTCGAAGTTCAATGCTTGCCACTGGCTCGCATCCTTAGGGTGACTCAGCATCTTGTCTTTTTTATCTATCTCCGGATCATTTGCGTCATCTTCTCGCTTCTTCTCCTCTCTATCCGCGTGCCAACGCAGGAGCTTTGCTACCTTAGGGTCCGCGAAATACCGCTGCAGATGAGGAGTGATCGGAAAGTACCACACCACTTTTCGAGGAGCTTTCTTCCTCTTCTTGTATCGAGTGACGCCGCACACTGGACATATGGTAGACTCGCGTGCTCGTCCCGATAAATGATGCAATTGTTCATGCACACATGGTATTTCACGTGCGGTAAATCCAGAGGACACACGATTTTCTTCGCCTCCTCCAAACTGGTCGGGAACTTGTTCCCCTTGGGAAGACGTTCGTGCCAGAATGACATGTTCTCGTCGAAGCATGCGTCGGTCATTTTGTGTTTTACCTTCATCTCCAGAGCCATGAGCGTTACTTTCAGGCGGGTATCCTTGGGCCTGCATCCTTCATACAATGGAGTAACCGCGTCTAACTCAAGTTGATCCATCTTGGCTTTCTCTCGGGCGGCAGCTCTTGCGTTATCCGTCTGCTTGAGAAGAAGCTCTTGAATATGAGGGTCCTGCATCCAGCCCATCGATGGTCCAGCGTTGTCTGCTCTGCCGGCATCATCATCTTCATGATCATGCCCGTCGTCTGCTCCGGCATCTTCCTCATCATCATGTCCTGCATCTTCTACATGATGACTGTGTACAGCATCACCGTCGTGATCATCTCCTGGGGATTCTTCGTCTTCTCGCCCGCCCGAGCCACGGTGGTTGTCTTGCTGCCCTTCCTCATTGCTTGCCCGGCCCCCATGGACGACTTCATAGTCATCTTCATCACCTTGCCACCGATAGCCATCCATGAAACCACGCAAGAGCAGGTGGTCCCGCACCTGCCCGGATTCCGGGTCCGCAATAAGGCTCTTCAGCTTGCATCTTCGACACGGACATCTTATCTCCATCTCGTTCTTTTGAAGCATCTCGGCCTTCGCGGACCTCAAAAACCTATTCACGATGCCTTCGGTCATCATGCGGACCATGGTCGCCTGCGGGGTAGAGCAAAGCGATATTTTAGAACCAAGAAAAAATTTGGCATGACTTTCCCTAAAAATAGGACCAAAAAGAATTCTTAATGCCAAAATTCTCGCCGAAACGGAAATGAATCAACATTCCGGCAAAATATTGGCAACTATCGCATTTCAAATACCGGTACACCTCCAAACACAAACACATATGCAACACCACAAACATATGCAACACCACGAACATATATAGATCTAGCTTGCCTTACTTACCTATCAAAACAAGGTAATTTAACCACTTAAATTGAATGAATCTATGGTGGAAATGAGGTGAAAAAGAGGAGGCACCCGAGACAAGGAGGAGGTGGAGAGAATGAAGTGGGGGGAAAGTGAGTGTGGGTAGGAGAGGCTGTCCAAAATATCTTGTTGCTGCCCACTTACTAATGGCGCACCAACTCTGGATGCGCCATTAGTAATCTAGGTTACTAATGGCGCACCTTCTGGTGGTGCGCCATTAGTAGTTTTGCAAAAAAGGGAATAAAAAATATAATAAAAAAACAACATTAGTGGCGCACTTTCCGGCAGGTGCGCCATTACTAGTTACAACTAGTAATGGCGCACTGTGTCTGGATGCGCCATTAGTATGTTTGGACAGGCGCACTAGTTAAAAAAAATATTTTTTTGATACTAATGGCGCACCCTGGGCCAGGTGCGCCATTAGTAGTTTCAACTCTAATGGCGTATCAGAAGGTGGTGTGCCATTAGTATATACTAATGGCGCACCGCTTGTCTGGTGCGCCATTAGTGTCAATCCCATCTATAGCCCTTTTTCTAGTAGTGGTCATAGGCTTCGCAATCTTCGAGAAATTTCAATGAATCTCCGGTAGTATCCTGCGAGTCCAAGAAAACTTCGGATCTCTCCAACTGTTGTTGGGGCTTCCCAATTTGTCACAGTATCAACCTCGGTGGGATCTAATGCTATACCTTCTGCAGATATAACGTGTCCGAGAAATCCAACTTCCTTCAACCAAAAGTCACATTTGCTAAATTTGGCATATAACTTATGTTCTCTGAGCTTACCAAGTACCAAACGCAAATGCTCCTTATGCTCCTCTTCATTCTTCGAGTATACCAGGATATCGTTAATGAACACCACGACAAACTTATCCAAAAACTGCATGAATACTTTGTTCATCATGTTCGTAAAATATGCAGGTGCGTTAATCAGACCAAATGACATAACGGTATACTCGTACAACCCATACCTGGTGGTAAAAGCCGTCTTAGGTATATCCTGTTTTCGTATCTTCAACTGATGGTATCCTGATCGCATATCGATCTTGGAAAATACCTTAGCTCCTTGCGATCGATCAAACAGATCATTTATCATTGGCAGTGGGTACTTGTTCTTGATGGTTACTTCATTCAATCCTCGATAATCAACAACCATCCTTAACGATCCATCCTTCTTCTCCACTAGAAGTACTGGCGATCCCCAAGGCGAAGAACTTGGGCGAATGTATCCTTTATCCAGTAACTCCTTAATCTGCTTCTTTATCTCCACCAAATCCATTGCGGGCATCCTATATGGTCTCTTTGATATTGGCCCTGTGCCTGGCAAAAGCTCAATCGAAAACTCAATATCTCTATCCGGTGGCATGCCTGGCAACTCCTCTGGAAATACATCAGGGAAATCCTTCACCACTGGTACTTCCTCCTGCACAACTCCTGTTAAACAATTTACTTGAGTCCCTTTTGGCACATGTTGGGATACATACTTGATCCTTCTCCCTTCTGGGGTGGTAAGCAAAATCGACTTACTGGTGCAATCGATGTTTCCTCCATACATCGACAGCCAATCCATACCCAGAATTATATCCAAACCTTGTGATTCCAAAATGATTAAATCCGAGGGAAACACATGCCTACCTATACTCAATGGCACTTGAAAACATCCTTGGCTAGCCATATACTCCGCTCCTGGTGAGCTTACTAACATAGGTGTTCTAAGAACTTTGGTGGGCAGATTATACTTATCCACAAATCCCCTTGATGTGTATGAATGCAATGCACCAGTATCAAAAAGAACGAGTGCAGTAAATGACTTAACCAAAAACTTACCGATTACTACATCAGGCTGCTCTTCAACCTCCTCCATGTTAACGTGCTTCACCTGTCCCTTGTTGAAAGGGTTCGGCTTCTTCCCAGAGCTTCCATTTCCATTTACATTCTAGGATTCAGGACATTCATTGGCATAATGTCCGGTCTTCTGGCACTTAAAGCAAGTGACTTGGCTCAGGTCTCTCTTGGCTGGGGTTGATGGGTTGGTGCGATTCTGGCCGTTGCTTCCTCCATTCCCATTACCATTCTTGGTTCCATTGTGATTGTGCGAGCTACCTCCTCCATGGGTATGCTAAAAATGTTCTCCCGGTCTAGGTGTAAAACATGGCTTCTGCTGAGCTCCAGAATTGTACTTCCCTTGTCCATACTTCCTCTTGCGGTTCTCAATTTGCTGCTGCTTCCCTTCAATCATAAGAGCACGATCTACCAACTCTTGGTAGTTGTTGAAGGTTGCTACCATCAACTGCATGCTCAACTCATCATTCAGTCCTTCCAGAAACTTCTCCTGCTTAGCTGCATCCATAGCAACGTCATCTGGGGCATAACGTGCTAGCTTACTAAAGTCCTCCACATATTGACCAACTGTCCTTCCTCCTTGGCGCAAGTTGCGAAACTCTCGCTTCTTCATGGCCATAGCTCCTTCTGAAACATGGGCAGTACAGAAAGCCTGCTGAAACTGGTCCCACGTGACAGTGTCGATAGGGAAAGTGGCTGTGAAATTCTCCCACCATGATGATGCAGGTCCTTCAAGCTGATGTGCGGCAAACTTCACCTTTTCCGCATCTGTGCATCCTGCCGTGGTCAACTCCGTAGTTGTCTTGCGGAGCCAATCATCTTCTACTATCGGCTTGGTGCTACTGGAAAACACCGGCGGATTCAGCCTAAGAAAAAGGGCTAAGTGATCAACAGGTGGTGGGGGTGGGTTGTTGTTGTTGTTCCCCTGATTCTGATTCTGAACTAGCAACTGCATCAATGTGTTCTGCTGCTGGATCAACTGAGTGAGCTCCGGTGGGAAGGTAAATCCGGGGTCACGTCTCGGAGGCGTCTGAGGGTTTAGAAAAGATGAGATTTAAGAATATAGAGGGGTCTAGAGAGAAAACACTACCCATATGCACATGAGGCAAAAGCAAACAATTCACTTCATTCAATCAAACAAGGGCATACAATCGATCTAACTATCGCAAAAGTGCTCGGACTACTATATTTACATGGTGGACTACTACTACTATTGGGGTGGTCTACTAGAAATATTCTTCGGTTGCAGACTCCATGATATCTGCTCCTGCTTCGTCAACATAGTCATCATCGCTATTATCTGGATCTGAGTCGGTGTCATTGATGATGATGTAGTCTTCCGGGCGAATCTCATTGGGTTCTTCGTCTTCTTCTACTGGTGTAGGGCCTCCCATAAATATTCCGATCTTCTTGATCAGATCGTCATTCTTCCCCACTAATACTTCGATTTCCTCTTCATAATCTTCACGTGTAGCCTTGAGTTCTTCCTCCAGTTCCTTGATTCTTGTCCTCGCCTTCTTCAGATCTATCATGTCGGCGCACATCTGGTTCTCCTGACGTCGAATGTGCTGGTTTAACTCCTGGATAAAATCTGCAATTGATCTATCCTTCCCGGTGCTGATCATCTCCCAGTGCTCATCTCGTCGCCCACAAATCTGGTAGATAGTATCCTTGAGATCATTGTGGTAAACTTCTCCAATACGTCCCATGGCGATGTGAGCTGCCATGCTCTTTCCTAGACTCCAGGTTGGTGCATCAAAGGAAAACTCTATGGGCTCAGTGACTGGCATGAACGTCCTTCCTGGAACTTGAACTTGAATCATCTAGCGCTCTTCTTCCGGTAAAGTGGCGTTGTAGGTCCCGGTGAAGCTTGGTACTCCTATGTTCAGGTATCTAATGACTTCCTTAAGTGACGTGCAAAGGGTGTATCTTCATCCGGTTGCGTGAACTTGTTCTTTGCATCCGCCATCCTAAAAGAGCAGAAAAGATGAGAAGTCAGAATGAGAAGAGAGTGAGTAGTGATCTAGGTATTTTAGCTTAGTGGTCGTGTCCTACAGTCAGCGTGTGCTCTGATACCATCTTGTAGCGACCAGACCTCAAACGGTCCAATCTCTGTGCTCAGGTGTCATCCCTGGATCAGTAATGCTGACACCACACAGTACTTGAAGTATTTATAACAGAGTAGCAATCACACAGTTATTACATCAAGTGTCTCAAAAGAGAGCTTATTACAATAAATATGGCTTAAGGCCATCTAATAATGATAACAGCGGAAGGCTTGGAAGATAAGTGAGTCCATCAACTCCAACGGCATCACTGAGTATAGAACCACGACCTAAAAGCACCTTAATTAATCATCGTCTCAATAGTCTGCAACATTAACGTTGTAGCCCGAAACGGGTCAGCACATGGAATATCCTGGCAATGTAACACATAGAGAGCAATGAAAGAAATAGGCTATACTACATGCATATTTGGCTGATGGAAAGCTCTATGGTTACAGTTTTGCATAAAGCCAATTTTTCCCTACTGCAAAGGAATAAATTTTATTTCACTATCATGGTAGTTGTTAAACATTGAGAATGGTTCAGAGCATTCTCAATCCCAATTAAGCATCATCAAAAACCCAACAAATTAATTTTAGAGTGACATGATGAGATTCACATGATAATCCAGGTACTAGATAGTCAAGATGTCCATAACCGGGGACACGGCTAACCATGATTATTTTTTACACTCTGCAGAGGATTGCGCACTTTTCCGCACAAGACTCGATCTCCTCCATTGGGATTCTCGCACTACATGTTGTTTGAGAAACGGATGACCGAGACATAGTCTTTCAGAAGCGCTAGCACCTTACGATGGGGTAGACCGTTACACCTACTTTCCCCTACATCTGCTAGTCTACCATTGTAAGAGTTCGCATTACTTACTCAACTATGCTAGAGCCCATAGTAGCCTGTGGCTGCACACGGAAGTTTCTAGCATGAATAACCTCATGATCCCTTTGAGTCTGGCTGGCGGTCCAAAAGAAAACAGGCAATCGCTGGAATACCCACGTGCCTCAATCCACCCAGATGTGTATTTAAGTTCCCACCTTAGATAATCCTTTTAATTTAACAATCTCACATCTGTCATGGATTTCACTCACCCAATCCACGTCTAGTAGCATAGCATGGCATAATAAGCAAACGTAGAAGTAACTACCAAAGGTTTGATAATAACAGGTAATAGGTACAACCTCAACTACTTCCCAAACCCACAATTTAATTAGATGCTAATCATGCAATGTGTGAGGGTTGATCTAATGCAATAAAACTGGGTAATTGGAAGTATGATCAAAGTGTTACTTGCCTTGCTGATGATCCGTGAAACCTAGCGATTCAAAGTAGTAAGCGGGGCACTCCGGGTACACTATCGCAAACAAATAAGCATACAATAAGTACTCAACTAATGCACATGTAAAACTCAAATAAGAGATCTAACCAGAAAGTTCAACTGAAGAACTCCGGTTGGCAAAAAGAATCAAATCGAACGAAGCAACGAAAGACAAACGGCAAAAGAAACAAGCTTCGTTTACTATTCTGGATCTAGGGAAATTTTTACAGTGGCAAAAACTCGTTTGAGTTTGTTAAACGGAAATAGGGTTTGGAGACGAAACTCCAGGCGCTTGAATCGCCTAATTCCGATAAACGAGTGAAAAGTTATACTAAAACAAAAAAGGATCAGGAATCACGATCAGAAAAATCATGGATTTAATCTGAGAAAAAGAAAACGATGAACAGATTAACGAACGAACATTCGTTAACTGGATCTAAACGAAGAACGCGTTCGTTAAAATGAACGAATGAGCGAACGCTCGCTAAATAACTAAACCGAAAGAAAAAACCGTTCTATCTAAAAAACGAATCTAAAAAAACCAAAAAAAACCGGTGAAAACCTAACGGTTTTCTAAAAAAACAGTGGCTCGACCTCGTCAGCGGCGAACTCCGGCGGCGGCGTGGCGGCGGGGCGGCGGCGGCTAGGGTTTGGGCGCGGGGGCGCGGCGCGGCTGGGCTGGCTGAGGCGGCCCGGGGCACGGCTATTTAAAGCCCCAGCCAGGTGGAGTCTTGGCCGGTTACGGCCCAAAGTCGGTTCAGATTTTTTTAAATAGTTACACTCAGAAAAAAAATAAAAGGAATACTAAACAGACTTCAAAAATCCCGAAATAAATTTCCCCGGCTTCTAAAATCAAGCCGCACAGGATGAACATTTATTTGGGCCTAAATGCAATTTTGAAAAACGCGCATTTTTCCTAAATTCAAATAAAATAGCTAATAAACCAAAATAAAATATTATTTGATTTTTTTATTAAATCCTCAATATTTCTTTATTTTGGGAAAGTCATTTTATTCCCTCTCTCATATTTTTGTAATAGAAATAACTGAAGATAAAATAAAGAAAATCAAATTATCCTATTTTCAAAATTTGAGAAAACTCACATATGAAAATAACGAAATCCCCAACTCTCTCAGAGGGTTGTTGAGTTGCGTAGAATTTCTAGGATCAACCAAAATGCAATAAAATATGATATGCAAAGATGATCTAGTGTATAACATTCCAAATTGAAAATTTGGGATGTTACAGTATTGCTACCCAAGAAATTTCCTCCGGTAATGGTATCAAGAATATATCTGTACCAAGGAGTGGTGCCTACATAAAAATTGCGGAGAAGAACGGAACTAGATTGATTCCTGATAAATCTATTTTGAGCATTGCAAATTCTACACCAAGCATCTTTTAGATTTTCTCCCTCCCATTGTTTAAAATTAACAACTTCATTCTCGGGGGACAATAGAGAAGATAGAGGACTATCCATAACGACAAGGCAAGCAATCCAACACACAATAAAACAAGAAACGGGCAAAAGAGGAAAATAGGGAAAGAGAAGGGGAACGGAGAGAGAGAGAGGGCGAATAAAACGGCAGGGGTGAAGTGGTGGAGAGGAAAACGAGATGCAAATGGCAAATAATGTAATGCGAGGGATAAGAGTTTTTGATGGGTACTTGGTATGTTTTGACTTGGTAATGGCGCCTGAAATTATTCCTTGTTGGGATTCGAATCTTCACTTGACTTGGCGTGAATCTCCCTGGAAACGACGCCAGAAATCCTTCTTGCTACCTCTTGAGCACTGCGTTGGTTTCCCTTGAAGAGGAAAGGGTGATGCAGCAAAGTAGCGTACGTATTTCCCTCAGTTTTTGAGAACCAAGGTATCAATCCAGTAGGAGATCACGCTCAAGTCCCAGGCACCTACACAAACAAATAAGAACCTCACAACCAATGCGATAAAGGGGTAGTCAAGCCCTTCTCGGTCACTTAAGAGAGTAAGATCTGATAGATATGAGAAGATAATATTTTTGGTATTTTTATGATGATGGGAAATAAAGATGCAAAGTAAAATAAACGGCAAAGGAAATAACTAAGTATTGGAATATAATATGATGGAGGATAGACCCGGGGGCCATAGGTTTCACTAGTGGCTTCTCTCAAGAGCATAAGTATTGCGGTGGGTAAACAAATTACTGTCGAGCAATTGATAGAAAAGCGAATACTTATGAGAATATCTAGGTATAATCATTTATATAGGCATCACGTCCGAGACAAGTAGACCGAAACAATTCTGCATCTACTACTATTACTCCACACATCGACCGCTATCCAGCATGCATCTAGAGTATTAAGTTCATAAGAACAGAGTAATGCTTTAAGGAAGATGACATGATGTAGAGGGATAAACTCATGCAATATGATATCAACACCATCTTTTTATCCTTGATGCCAACAATACAATACGTGTTGGTTCCCTTTCTATCACTGGGACCAAACACCGCAAGATTGAACCCAAAGCTAAGCACTTCTCCCATTGCAAGAAAGATCAATCTAGTAGGCCAAACCAAACTGATAATTCGAAGAGATATGCAAGGATAAACCATTCATACATAAAAGAATTCAGAGAAGAATCAAATATTGTTCATAGATAATCTGGATCATAAACCCACAATTCATCGGATATCGACAAACACACCGCGAAAGAAGATTACATCGAAAGATCTCCAACAAGATCGAGGAGAACTTTGTATTGAGATCCAAAGAGAGAGAAGAAGCCATCTAGCTAATAACTATGGACCCGTAGGTCTAAAGTAAGCTACTCACACATCACCAGAGAGGCCATGGAGTTGTTGTAGAGGCCCTCCGTGATGAATGCCCCCTCCGCGTGGAGCTCCGGAAAAGGCCCCGAGATGGGATCTCTCGAGTACAGAAGGTTGCGGCGGTGGAATTAGGTTTTCGAGGTGCTCTTGGATGTTTGGCGGGTACATGGATATATATAGGAGGAAGAAGTACGTCGGTGGAGCAACGGAGGGCCCACGAGGGTGGAGGGCGCGCCCCCTGCCTCGTGCCTTCCTCCCTTGTTTCTTGTCGGCCACTCCAAGTCTCCCGAATCATGTTTGTTGAGAAAATCACGTTCCCGAAGGTTTCATTCCGCTTGGACTCCGTTTGATATTCCTTTTCTTCGAAACCATAAAATAGGCAAAAAAACCAGCAATTTGGGTTGGGCCTCCGGTTAGTAGGTTAGTCCCAAAAATGATATAAAAGTGTAAAATAAAGCCCATTAACATCCAAAATAGATAATATAATAGCATGGAGCAATCAAAAATTAGAAATACATTGGAGACGTATCAGGGTCTCAGGGTGTCGGGCTGTCGGGGTCGGGGTGTTGGTGGTCGGGGTCGGGGTGTCGGTGGTCGGGGTGTCAGGTGTGGGGGTGTCGATGGTCGGTGGTCTGGGCCGGGGTGTGGTGTCAGGGTGTCGGGGTGTCGCGGTCGGGGTGTCCTGCCGGGGTGTTGTGTCGAGGTCGGGGTGTCAGGGTGTCAGGGTCGGGGTGTGGGTCGGGGTGTGGTGTTAGGGTGTCGGGGGTCAGGGTCTCTTTTTTCCTTTTCTTCTTCTCTTCTTCTTATTCTTCTCCTCTCCTCTTTCTTCTTCTTCTTCTTCTTCTTCTCCTCCTCTCCTCTTTCTTCTTCTTCTTCTTCTTCTTCTTGTTCTTCTCCTCCTCCTCCTCCTCCTCCTCCTCTTCTTCTTCTTCTTCTTCTTCTTCTTCTTCTTCTTCTCCTTTTTCCTCTTCGTCTTCTTTTCTTCTTTCTTCTTCTCCCTCCTTCTGTTCCTCCCTCCTCCTCCTCCTCCTCCTCCTTCTACTTCTTCTTCTAAACTAAAACTAAAACTGATCTAAAATAAACTAAACTAAGATAAACTAAAACTACAACTAATCTAAAATAAACTAAACTAAAACTAAAATTAAACTAAAACTAAAACTAAAACTAAAACAGAAACTAAACTAAAAGAAACAAAAAGAAACTAATTAGAAAAAGGGGGAGGAGCTCACCTGATGGAGGGGGAGGCCGGACGGCTGCGGTGGCCGCTGCAGGAGGCGGCGACCCGGTGGAGGGGGAGGACGGACGACCGCGGCGGGACGGGGCGGGGATGGCCGCGGCGCGGCTGGCAGACATGGAAGAGGCGGTGGGGCCGTGGTGGAGGTCGAGTTGGGGTGCGGGGTGGCGGGGCGGCCGGCTACACCAGACAGGGTCGGCGGTGGCGGGTGGGCCGGTGTGGGTGGGGGATGGCGACAGAGGGGAGGGGCGGGGGCGGGGCGACGTGGAAGGGGCGGCGAGGGTGCAGTAGATGTTGGGGCGTCGCAGGGGAGGGGTGCGGGGCAGCGGGGCGGCCAGCTACGGCAGACTTGGTCGCGGTGGCGGCGTGGGTGAGGGTGGGGAGGGAATGAGAGAGTGGAGAGAAGAGACAGAGGACGGGGGCGGGACGGCCGTTAACGTACCTGCCTCTTTGCCGTCAGTCAACGGTTGGCAAAGATTCTTTGCCGTCCTCTTGCGGGCGGCAAAGAGGTGGGGCCGGTGAGCTTGAGTTGGTTAAACAATAACTGGACCCACCCAGCTCTTTGCCGTCTGCTAGCGGACGACAAAGATTCTTTGCCGTCAGCCAGCGGACGGCAAAGAATTGGCTAATGGCAAAGACCTTGTTTGCCATGAGCCACATCTTTGTCATCCGTTTTCGTGTGGCTGACGGCAAAGACCTTCTTTGTCGTCGGCCAGTGGACAACAAAGAGTTGGCAGACGGCAAATAAGCTAACTCTAGTAGTGATGGTGTTATTAGAAGTTGTGTACCTGAGCATGAACAGGAATGGATCCTACGCAAGTGCCACTCTGAGTCCTACGAGGGACACAACGCTGGAGATAGAACTGCGCATAAGGTATTGCAGTTCGGTTTCTATTGGCCCACTCTCTTTAAAGATGTTCGTAAGTTTGTTTTGTCTTGTGATCAATGTCAAAGAATTGGTAATATTAGTAGACGTACGGAAATGCCTATGGACCATTCACTTGTTATTGAACCATTTGATGTTTGGGGCTTTGATTATATGGGACCTTTTCCTTCCTCTAATGGGTATACACATATTTTAGTTGCTATTGATTACGTTACTAAGTGGGTAGAAGCTATTCCAACTAGTAGTGCTGATCATGACACTTCTATTAAGATGCTTAAAGAATTTATTTTTTTGAGGTTTTGAGTCCCTAGATATTTAATGACTGATGGTGGTTCACATTTTATTCATGGTGCTTTTCGTAAAATGCTTGCTAAGTATGATGTTAATCACAGAATTGCATCTCCATATCATCCTCAGTCTAGCGGTCAAGTAGAATTGAGCAATAGAGAGATTAAATTAATTTTCCAAAAGACTGTTAATAGATGTAGAAAGAATTTGTCTAAGAAACTTGATGATGCTTTGTGGGCTTATAGAACTGCTTATTAGAATCCCATGCGTATGTCTCCGTATAAAATGGTTTATGGTAAAGCATGTCATTTACCTCTTGAACTAGAACATAAGGCATATTGGGCTATTAAAGAGCTCAATTATGATTTCAAACTTGCCGGTGGGAAGAGGTTATTTGACATTTGCTCACTTGATGAATGGAGAACCCAAGCCTATGAGAATGCCAAATTGTTTAAAGAAAAAGTTAAAAGATGGCATGACAAGAGGATACAAAAGCGTGAGTTTAATGTAGGCGATCATGTTTTGCTATACAACTCTCGTTTAAGATTTTTTGCAGGAAAGCTTCTCTCTAAATGGGAAGGCCCTTACATCATCGAGGAGGTCTACCGTTCTGGTGCCATAAAAATTAACAATGTTGAAGGCAAAATTCCGAAGGTGGTAAATGGTCAAAGACTCAAACATTATATCTCAAGTACTCCCATAAATGTTGAGAGCAATATAACTGATACTGTAACACCGGAGGAGTAAATAAGGGACACTTTCCAGAACATTTTAGACTCTGAAAAGGAATAGGTATGTGGTACGGTAAGTAAACTGACTCCAAAATGTTTCTAATGATAAATTTTCTTCGTTTTGGAATATTTAAAAAAATTAGGAAAATTAAAAGTAGTCCGAAAGAGACACAAGGCCACCACAGGGGTGGAGGGCGCTCCCTACCCCCCTAGGCGCCCCCCACGACCTTGTGGCCACCTCGTGTGCCCTCCGGACTTTGTTTTCTTGCACGATACTTCTTTTGGTCGGTAAAAATTCATGATATATTCACCCGAAGATTTTGACCACCGTACCACGCAAAACTCCCCTGTTTTCATTTTGAGTAGTTCCTGCAGCAGATTTGGAGCAAGATGTCGTCCCAAGACTCTAATGGAGAGAGCTACATGGCTGATTATATCACAAACCCAAAAGTATATGGGGATGTGGAACATTATGGTTGGACCACGGAGGAAGAGGAAGACTATGAGCCAAAGGGGAAGGAGGAGACCAGCTCCGATGAAGAGGACGATCCACTGCCCCAACCTGGCGATATGCATGTGGAGTTCATGAAGTCAAGCCTCCCTAAGGTTCAATCTATCCCACCACGTTTTTTGCAGGACAGCAAGGCGGCATTATGCAAAAAGATAATGAAACTCGAGCTCGAAAATGAGGATCTGAGGAGGAATATTTTAACCTCAGACGCAAGCTAGAGAAGAAAAATGCAACAACTCCTTCATCACCACCTCCGAAGAAAGAGATATAAATACATGGGTATGGGCACTCCCCTTGGCAACTGCCAAGCTTGGGGTAGTGCCCCAGTATCATATCACCATCACATCTTTATCTTTATCTCTCATATTAGTTCGATCCTTTTGGTATATCTTGATCTAGGAGAATGAAGTTTTTAGTATGATCTAGCTTTGAGTTTTTCTTTATGTTCCCTCTATGTAATCAAGTCCTTGAGATATGTAATAAAGAGTAGTTTTGAGATAAGGGCTTTGCTTTCTTGCTATGATCTTGATGGAATTAAATAAAAGAAAGAATAAAAAGAATGAAATAAAAAGATCATATATTGATCTTATGGAGAGTAATGACTTCACATATAGAGAGTATGATGAGTAAAAGTTGTTGAGAGTTGACAAAAATAGTTTTGGTCATTGTTCCAATTAATAGGAAGTAATAAAGAAAGAGAGGCTTCACATATAAATATACTATCTTGGACATCTTTTGTAATTGTGAGCACTCATTAAAATATGACATGCTAATAAGTTGATGTTGGACAAGGAAGACTACAAATGAGTTATGTTTTCTTATATCCGAATAGAAGTTATATTGTCATGGATCATCCAACATGTTGAGCTTGCCTTTCCCTCTCATGCTAGCCAAGTTCTTTGGACCAAGTAGAGATACTACTTGTGCTTCCAAACATCCTTAAACCCAGTTTTGCCATGAGAGTCCACCATACCTACCATGGATTGAGTCAGATCCTTCAAGTAAGTTGTCATCGGTGCAAGCAATAAAAATTGCTCTCTAAATATGTATGATCTATTAGTGTGAAGAAAATAAGTTGTAACACCCCGAATGTAACTTGCCATATTTGTAACTCCAACTCTGCCATTTTCGGCATTAAGTTATGAGATTTCCCTTCGTGGTTGGGTTTTGTCTTCGTTTTGCATTTTGTTCATGTCATGCATTACATATCATGTCATCATGTGCATCTCATTTGCATACGTGTTCGTCTCATGCATCCGAGCATTTTCCCTATTGTCCGTTTTGCAATCCGACACTCCTACGTGCACCGGCGCCCCTTTTTGTCTCTTTTCGTGAGCGGGTTTTAAACATTCTCGGAATGGACCGAGATTTTTCAAGCGGCCTAGGTACACCACTGGTAGACCGCCTGTCAAATTTCGTCCCATTGGGAGTCTGTTTGATGCTCCAAGGGTTAACCGGGTAACCGCGAAAGCCTCTTGTGTGTTGCAGCCCAACACCCCTCCAGAACGGCTCAATAACCCATCCGAACCTCTTCCATGTCCTCCGCCGTCGGATCACGATCGTGTGGGCGAAAACTACACTCCATTTGGACACTCCTACCTCCTCCTAGCTATAAATATGTGCCTCTTCCCCGAAATTCTCGCAGTCCAAACCCTACGCTCATTCCCTAGCGCCGCCGGACGAAATCACCGCCGCCGGACGCGTCGCCCCATCCAATCAGGTGGCGACACGTCATCACGCCACTGCCTGGAACCATTACCGCGCCTCCACGTCAACCCGGGCCGCCCCACTTCGTCGCGCCTCCACTACGGGCCCGCCGAAGCCCGAAGCCGCCCCCCCAGCCCGTTCGCCTCCCGTCGGCGCCCGCGCTCGTCCAGCGCCCGTGCTCGCGCTCCCCTGCACCGGACCCATGTGCCACCGGTCGCCGTTTCCCGTGCCGCCCCGTCGTCTGGTCGTTGCCGCAGTCGCCTCGTTCGCGCCCGACCTCGCCGCCCCTCGTCGATGGCCAAATCCAATCAGGCCGGAGCGGATCCGCGCCTCCCCGACCTCGCCGGCCCTCTCCTCCAACTCTGACCATCGTCCCGCTCGTCTCCGGCGAGCTGCCCCGGCCATCCTCGATCTCCATGCCCGAAACCCTAGATCCGGATTCAGAGGGTAATTTTCGTCAAAGTCCCCGTAATTTTGCATTCTGGTGCCTTGTTCATCGTGCCGTAACTTCATGCACATTGCTCCGTCTGACGTGTATGACAAATCGAAATATTCAACGTGAGATGCTCTTCATTTCATTCCATTGTGGCATGCTTGTTTGAGTCCATCTTGATGCCCAAATCATTGGTGCAAGAGTGCTATAAAAAGTTAGGTGTTGTTACTTATCAAAGTATGAGGATTTGTAATTTTGGCACATTTGTTGTGTGCTTCATATGGGCATGAGCTCTACATGTGCTTTTGTCTATACCATGCCATCTTTACAGGGGTGCTTGCCACGTATTTTTGTGATCAATGTGGTGACTAGCACAAGCATGCAAAGTAGCCTTTGTGATACTGCTGATTTCAGGGACTTAGGGTTTCGCTAAGTCCTTTTCCTATTGTTATTTTATGACATGTAAACATGTTGCTACAGTGAGATCCATGCTTTTTTGAGTTCCTTCACTAAGGATGTTTTGGACATATGGTTATGCCCTATCCAACCGTTGCCCAATTTGCAATTATGGAGTGCCCTAGCATGTCTTAATCTTGCTCCACTTTTGCTATAAAATGTTCCTGGCAGATTGTTTACATGTTAATCAATTTTTCCATGGTTGTTGTAGTTGATTTGTGCATGATGTGAACATCATATTGCCATGGTTAGCTTCATGAACATGTCTTCTTGATGATTCTATGCTTATCTTGTCATGCAATGCCTTTTGGTGAGTGATTTGAGCTCGCAAAGACGCCTTCATAACTCTGTTTATGACATGCTCAGTTTTCTGCCAAGTCTGAAACTGTTAATAAAACATGCTTTGTTTACATGGGTGCCATCTTATCTTCCGTGCCCTTTTGGCTCATGACTAGTAAGGCACTTTTGTTCTATGCATTTAGTAGATTCATGCCATGCCTTTTTTGCTATCATATGTAATCAAGTCTGTGAAACTGATATCTTTTGCACTTTTGCCATGCTTGTTTGAACCTGCTCTTGTGTGATTTAGCCATAGCTCAGTGTTCATGATTTGTCAAGCATCTTGAGTACATCACTGCCATATGCTTTGTTGCTATGTTGTAGTGCAATAGTTTAGTTTCTTGTTGCCTTCTAAATGGCATCGTGCTGTTAATCGCAGAATTGTGCCATTCTTGTTTTGCTTGCCATTTGCAAACCGTGCATCCAATTCCGGTGATCTTTATATCGATTTTGACCGAAATCATCTCTTCTTTCCAGCAGCACACTTGGTTTGCCAAGTTGATGCCTTGTTCATATTTTTCCTTCCGGAGCATGCATATGCATTGCATATCACATGTCGTATATCATGTCATGTTTTGCATCATATTGATTGTGCACTGCACCGTGATTGATTGTTGGTCCTTTTGGTTGTGTTCTTGCTCTAGGTAGAGCCAGGAGACGAGTACGTGATCGAGGAACCTGTTGAGTATGCTAACGAGGATCAAGCTTTCGACAACTCTGAGAACTTTGCAAGCAAGATGACCATACCCTCGAAATCACTTCTATATTTGCTTGCTAGTTGATCACTCTATGGCTATGCCGCGATGCCTACCACTTGCTATATCATGCCTCCCATATTGCCATGTCAAGCCTCTAACCCACCTTTTCCTAGCAAACTGTTGTTTGGCTATGTTACCGCTTTTGCACAGCCCCTCTTATAGCGTTGTCATTTTCTGGTGCCGATGATGCTAGTGCAAGGGACGCTACCGAACTCAAGTGGGAGTTCGACGAGGATTCAGGCCGTTACTATGTTTCTTTTCCGGATGATCAGTAGAGGAGTCCAGTTGGGGCGATCGGGGATCTATCATTTGGGGTTGTCTTTCTTTGTTTTGGTTCCGTAGTCGGACCTTGATTGTATTCTGGATGATGTATGGATTATTTATGTATTGTGTGAAGTGGCGATTGTTAGCCGACTCTTTATCCCTTTCTTGTTCTGTACATGGGATGTGTAAAGATTACCCCTCTTGCGACATGCCAACCATGCGGCTATGCCTCTAAGTCGTGCCCTGACACGTGGGAGATATAGCCGCATTGTGAGTCGTTCCATTCCATCCTTCTTCTTAACAAAAAGAACACCACAACCCCATGGAGATCAACTCGGTTTGATCAGACCCATACGCTCTTGTTCATTGAGTTGTTTATTCAGCTCCTTCAACTGTTCTGGTCCAAGCTTGTAAGGACGCTTGCAAACAGGTTCTGTGCCAGGCTCAAGATCGATAACGAATTCAACTGGCCGGTGAGGAGGCATTCCCGGAAGCTCTTTTGGAAAGACATCTTGATATTCACAAATGACTGGAATCTGAGAGATGGCATTCAACTCGCCCTTCTCATTGAGAGAAAACAGCCGAATGGTTTCATCACGAGCGGCATAGATGATCACTTCCTCAGAAGAATGTGTCAATTGAATTTCTCTGGGAAAACAATCAAGCAAAGCCTTGTTCTTAGAAAGCCAGTCCATGCCGAGAATTAGATCAATATCCGAGTCACCAAGAATAATTGGAGAAGCCAGAAATCTATAGTCGCCCATTTCGATACCGACATTCGAAACCATCATGGTAGATCTCAAACGCTTAGCCGGAGAAACAACTTACAATGGTTTAGGTAATGCCTTAGTGTCAAAGTTGTGCTCCGATGCAAAAGGGAATGACATGAAAGAATCCGATGCACCAGTATCAAATAAGACTTTAGCAGGAATGGAGTTAACTGGAAGGTTACCCATGATCACTTCTGAAGAATCCTCTGCCTGATCTGCGTTCATCATGTTGACCTCAGCATGCTTGGGATTATACTTGACCACTGCATTGCTGGCAGATCTCACAGGAGGAGGAGGCGGAAGGCGCCTTTGGTTGAAGCATTTGTTTGCATAGTGCCCTTTCTGCTGAGACTTGTTGCAAGTTACCTCTAAGAGTGGACGATGATAAGGAGCACTTGACCTTGGAGTATGAGACTGAGATTTGTTCTGATAGACTGGGTTGGGTGGGTGGGAAGATCCACTGCCACCTTTGCTCTTCTGCTAGTAAGGCTGACGAAACAGAGGTGGAGGAGGCAACCAGAACTTCTGTTGCTTAGCTGCCACTTGAGTTGAAGAAGAAGATTGAGATGCATCCCTGACTCTCTTCTTAGAAGCATCAAACTTAATCTGAGCGGCCTCTTGCTTTAGTGCCATGTTGTAGAATTCATCATACTTAGTCGGCTCAAGAAGCACGAGAGCTAATTGTAGATCTTCTCTGAGGCCACCTCTGAATTGATAAATCATGCTCTTTTTATCAGGGACGTCTTGTTTAGCGAAGCGAGCGAGTTTCTGAAACTGGATATTGTATTGATACACAGACATGCTGCCTTGCTTGAGATTACGGAACTCCTCGTGCTTACTCTTAGCAACACTTTGTGGATTGTGGTGAGCTTTGAAATCTCAGCGGAAATCATCCCAGGTAATCACACGACCTCCTCTGGAATCTCTGTATTGTTGATACCACTCAGCAGCTTGGTCTTTGAGTTGGAACAAAGCAAACTTGACAAAGTCCTCAGGCCTGACATTGGTACACTCAAAATGTTTGCAGATATCCACGAGCCAGTCGTCGGCGTCTGTGGCCTCAACACAGTTACTGAAGGACTTTAGCTGGTTTGCGGGGAACTGATTGAGGGTAGCAAACTGAGGCTGATTGTTGCCTTGGCCTTGATTTCCTTGGCTGCCTTGCCCTTGGCTGCGTTCTTGCAAGAGTTGCAAAAGCATCTGAGTGTTGGCGTTGGTGGCTGACATGACAGCTTGCCATGCCTCCGGAGGTGGAGGTGGTGGCGGAGGGTTCGACTGATCCCCATCATTGTGGTCCAGATTCTGACGCGTTGGAGGAGCCAGCCTGAAGAGGTTGACATCCATTAGCATCTTGAAAGACATATATTCAAGCTGAATCAATGGATCGAAATTGCAACATATAGCCTTAACATTCGAACAAGAATGAAGGAATGAATTCCAAAGTAAATCATCACACTTCCATTAAGTTGAGAAGCCACTTAGATAAAGGTAGATGAATAAAACAACAAGGTACGGATATGAACAAAAAAGTGGTAAGTATTACCCAATCACAAACCAAATATCTATGGGAACAAATACTAGAGCTACATGAATTCCCACCGATAAAACTCCAGAAACTTTCTGGTTATGTAATCAGGTGTTGGGGATACAGGGGAAGCATAATATCTCACCCAAAACTAGCAAATCCTACATCCAGTTGTATCCATCCTTAAAAACACAACCAAGAAACCTTCAGAAATCATTTACCTCAACCTTCAAGAAGCATCCGTTATACGAGTTATGGCAATACTCCCGAACTCCCACCCCAGTACTGGGTGGCGTCGAAGTTATCTCACCAACAACTTCATAAAAGAGATTTTCGATGTCGGTGAACTCAGATATTCCCGAACTTCAACTATAAAATTGTGACGACAACACCTCAGAGCTCAACTCCCCGGGACACTACCACAACCCCTAAATGTCAGGAGGCACCAAGAACAATGTTCTCATCACAAAACCATCGGAATGATTCCAAGATACCCGCGTGATCCTAAAAAATTTGTAGTGAAATTTGAGGAGAGAAGTGTAACACCCCGGATGTAATTTACCTTATCTGTACTCCAACTCTTGCCGTTTCTGGCCTAAGTTATTTTATTTTCCTCGGTGTCGGGTTTTTGTCTTCGTGTGTTGTTGCCTTTGTCATGCATCTCATATCATGTCATCATGTGCATTGCATTTTCATACGTGTTCGTCTCATGCATCCGAGAATTTTCCCCGTTGTCCGTTTTGCATTCCGGCGCTCCTATATCCTCCGGTGGACCTTTCTACCTCTTTTTGTGTGTGGGGATTAAACATTTCCGGATTGGACCGAGACTTTCCAAGCGGCCTTGGTTTACTACCGGTAGACCGCCTATCAAGTTTCGTGCCATTTGGACTTCGTTTGATACTCCAACGGTTAACCGAGGGACCGAGAAGGCCTTGTTTGTGTTGCATCCCAACACCCTTCCAATTTGGCCCAAAACCCACCAAAAACCCCTCCATCGTCTAGAGCGTTCGATCACGATCGTGTGGCCGAAAACCGTGCTCAATTTAGAGCTCCCTAGCTCCCTCTACCTCTATATAAGTGCCTCCCCGTCCAAATCCGGACGAAACCCTAGTCTCCTCGATTCCCTTGCGCCGCCGGACAAAACCTCGTCCGGCCGGACACGTCCGCTTCACCCCGCCGCCGCCATGTGGTGCTTCTGGATTCTTCCGCCGGCTGCACCCCACATCGCCGCGCCTCCCACAGCGCCGGCCCGCGAGGCCTGGGGCAGGCCCCCGCGGCCCATCTCCTCACCCGCCACCGACCGGGTCTTCTTCCTCCTCCCGCGCGGCTCACTGACCGGTCGCCGCCCGCCACCGACGTCCGCCGAGACGGCTTCCGGCATGCGCCGCCTCGGCCACAGGCGCCCGGCGCCCCGGCCGCCGCGTCCACGGCCACCTCGCCATGCCGGCGCCGCCTCCTCTTCGCCCTCGCTGCCTGGCAAGCTCCGGCCGCGCCCCTGCAACTCCGGCGAGCCCCTTCGATGACTCCGGTGAACAGGAACTCCGGCGCCGGCCAACCTCATTTTCCATGCCTTCGATACAGATCTGAGATCTATTCCAGACGGTTGACTTTCTATCCCCGAAACCCTAATTTTCGGCAATTTTCATCATGTCGTAACTCTGCATTCGTAGCTCCAATTTGTGCGTGTTGCATATCCATCCATGTCTCTTTGGAGAATGATCAGTAAGGATGTTTTGTTAATATTGTGGTGCTCTATCCATCCATGTCTTTGTTTGCATTTATGTAGCAACCTAGCTCGAGTCAATCGATCTCTACTTTTGCTATAAAGTGAATCCTGGTAGATTGTTGACATGATTAGCGATTTTGCCAAGGATGTTGCTGTTGATCCGTGCATGCTATGTTGTTGTTCTTGCCATGTCTAGCTTCTATGCCATGTATTCTTGATGGGTGTATGCTTAGCTTGTCATGCAATGCTATAGTGAGTGCATAGAGCTCGTAAACATGCCTACTCGTTAACTGTTTTGCGTGCTCCAGTTTTTCACAAAGTCTGAGATCTGTTTATGTTTTTGCTATGTTCACATGCTTGCAGTTGTATTTTCTGATCCCTTTTGGCTCAAGTTCACTAAGGGACTTTTGTTAAGTGCTTTGAGTAGCTTCATGCCATGCCTTTCTTTGCCATGTTAAGTTCTTGTAGCATGTAGTTTTCATGCTCTAACGTGTGCTTCCTGATGATAAATTCCAGACTTGTGTTAATTTCACTAAGTCTGAAACCTGTTATCATCTGCACTTTTGCCATGCTTGTTTGAACCTGTTATTGGATGAATTAGCCGTGGCTCAATGTTTATCTTTTGTCAAGCATCATGAATGTATGCCTGCCATGTATTTTGTTGTCATGTTTGAGTGTTGTAGCATATTTATCTTGATGCATTTAGTTGGTCACTTGCTGATTATCGCAGACCGGTGCCATATTTGTTTTGCTTGTCATTTCCAAACCGTGCATCCGATTCCGGTGATCTTTATATCGATTTCAACTGAAATCACCTCACCTTTCTAGTGGCACTCTTGGATTTCCATGTTTAGGCCAGGTTCAATCATTCCTTGTCAAATCTTGCATATGCATCGCAATACCGCATTCCGCATATCATACCATGTTTGCATCATGTTGCTTGAGCATTGCACGCGGTTGATTGTATTCCTTTTGCTTGTTTGTCTTGTTTGGGTAGATCCAGGAGACGAGTTTGTGAACGAGGAGCCCGTTGAGTTCACTTACGAGGATCAAGTCAACTCTTAGAACTTTGCAGGCAAGATGATCATACCCTCGAAATCACTTCTATCTTTGCTTGCTAGATGCTCGCTCTTTTGCTATGCCTATGCTACGATACCTACCACTTGCTTATCATGCCTCCCAAATTGCCATGTCAAACCTCTAACCCACCATGTCCTAGCAAACCATTGATTGGCTATGTCACCGCTTTGCTCAACCCCTCTTATAGCGTTGCTAGTTGCAGGTGAAGATTGGAGATCGTTCCTTGTTGGAACATTGTTTATTGTTGGGATATCACTATATTATCTTGTTATCTTAATGCACCTATATACTTGGTAAAGGGTGGAAGGCTCGGCCTTTTGCCTAGTGTTTTCTTCCACTCTTGCCGCCCTAGTTTCCGTCATATCGGTGTTATGTTCCTGGATTTTGTGTTCCTTACGCGGTTGGGTTATAATGGGAACCCCTTGACAGTTCGCCTTGAATAAAACTCCTCCAGCAATGCCCAACCTTGGTTTTACCATTTGACACCTAGCCTCTTTTCCCTTGGGTTTCCGGAGCCCAGGAGTCATCTTTATTTAAACCCCCCTGGGCCAGTGCTCCTTTGAGTGTTTGTCCGACCAAGTAGACAGCGGGGCCACCTCGGGGAAACTTGAGGGTTGGTTTTACTCGTAGGATGTCTCATCTGAGTGTGCCCTGAGAACAAGATATGTGCAGCTCCTATCGGGATTTGTCGGCACATTCGGGCAGTGTTGTTGGACTTGTTTTACCATTGTCGAGGATGTCTTGTAACCAGGATGCCGAGTCTGATTGGAATGTCTCGGGAGAAGGAATAACCTTCGTTGACCGTGAGAGCTTGTGATGGGCTAAGTTGGGACTCCCCTGCAGGGATTTGAACTTTCGAAAGACATGCCCGCGGTTATGGGTAGATGGGAATTTGTTAATGTCCAGTTGTAGATAACATGAAACTTAACTTAATTAAAATGAATCAACCGCGTGTGTAACCGTGATGGTCTCTTCTCGGCGGAGTCCGGGAAGTGAACACAGTGTTGGACTAATTCTTGACGTAGGTTGTTCTAGGATCACCTCTTGATCATAGTTGTTCGACCGTGCTTTTGCCTTCTCTTCTCGCTCTCTTTTGCGAACAGGTTAGCCACCATGAATGCTAGTTGCTTGCTGTAGCTCCACATCATACCTTGCCTTACCTATAAGATTAAATAGTCTTGATCGCGAGGGTGAGAGATTGCTGAGTCCCTGTGACTCACAGTTTACTTCCGAACCAGATGCAGGGACCGATGATACCGTTCCAGATGATGCGTTTGAGCTCAAGTGGGAGTTCGATGAAGACTCTCCCCGTTTCTATGTGTCTTTCCCCGATGATCAGTAGTGGTGCCCAGTTGGGGTGATCGGGGACCATGTCGCATGTGGGGGTTGATCTTTATTTTGGTACCGTAGTGGAACCATGAGTGTATTGGATGATTGTAATGTTATTCATGTATTTGTGTGACGTGGCGAGTGTAGGCCAACTATGATCCTTTCCCCTTTTATATATTTACATGGGTTGTTGTGAAGATTACCTTACTTGCGACATTGCTTTCAATGCGGTTATCCCTCTAAGTCGTGCTTCGACACGTAGGAGATATAGCCGCATCGAGGGCGTTACACATCAGGAGGCCTCACCAGAGCGACGAAGGGACTGAGGAGTAAAAAGAATCCTACTCTCCAATATATATAATCCTAAGACTCAAAACATTTTGTTCTATACTCAACAACACCAGCGATTCGATCAAGCAGGGGGCTCCTAAGTCGGGGAAGTCTCTGATTACCAACTTGTAACACCCACAATGCGGCTATGCCTCTAAGTCGTGCCCCGACACGTGGGAGATATAGCCGGATTGTGTGTGTTACATAAGCTTTATACGAACTTGTGACATCGAAGAAATAAAAGCGACGGACTGCATAATAAAGGTCTTTATCACAAGCGGCAATATAAAGTGACGTTCTTTTGTATTAAGATTTTGTGCATCCAACCACAAAAGAGCATGACAACCTCTGTTTCCCTCTGCGAAGGGCCTATCTTTTACTTTTATCTTCTACCCTTATAAAAGAGTCATGATGATCATCACCTTTCCTTTTTATAATTTTCCTTTGGCAAGCTCTATGTGTTGCAGAGATCACGGGATCAGAATAATATTCTGATCACAACCTGACCTGCCCCGCTAGTAGTACGTTGAATTTCTCTGTGAACTAGGTTGAACTTCCGCCAACATTGCCCAAATGGGGCTTGCGATAGATCGTTGAAAGCTATGGACCTCAATATCATGACCCAATTTAAATTTTTGGCAAAATATAAGCGGTTTAAGAGCAGTTTTGAAAACCATTTTTTCTTCGAACAAAAAACGTGAATCGTATTTTCGATCGCATTTCTAAACCGTTTATCGGAATGAGGCATATAATATGGTGTTGGAAAGCTGCTGCAAAACCGCTCCTTCCACGTGTTGAAAGTTTTCTCTAATTCCCTATGGTTAAAGAGTAATTTGAAAAAACGTAAAATTTCGTAAACCGAACAGCTGAGTTCGTTTTTTTGATGTCATTTCTAAACGGCTAGTCCAATGGAGGCATATGATACGGCGTTGGAAAGCTTATGAAAATGCACTAATCAAATGGGGCTTATGATATATCGTTGAAAGCTTCAACAAATGCAAAACTTTTTGGTATGTATTGTTTCACCCAATTCTTTACGGTTTTAACTCAGTTTCGAAAATGGCGAAAAACGTATTTTCGCCGTAATTTCTACAAACTTTATTGGAATGGGGCAAATAATATACCGCTGAAAAGCTACAGAAAATGCGAAACTTTTTCATGTTGATGATTTTCTCTGATTCCTAGCTGTTTTCAAGTAATTTCGAAAACGACGGGATCATGTGTTCTGCCTTTATCGCGAAACAGATTCTTCGAAAATGCACCGCGTGAAGAACCTGAACTTCTCGCCGCGTGTACCTGAACTTCACTCTACTTTTTCACATGCTTTTTTTGCTCGTAGGTCTCCATCCACTGCTCATAACTCTTTATCCACTCATCGGAATTGAGCAAGTGATATACCTGTGTAAAGCTGGTGTAAGCACATAACTTTCCCGTGTTGATCGTTTTTTCATACTCGTGATGATTTTAAAAGTTTTTCATCTGAAATTCATTCAGCGTAGTAGTTGAACTTCATGCTATTTTCACGTTGAACTTCTGTGACGTATTTTCGTTTGTCATTTTCTGATCCATTCGTCAGTGTTACAAAAATGATATTCTTGTTGTACAAACCTCTCTCACAATAATTTTTTTTAACTTTCTCCGACGGAGTACTTGAACATATAACGACAACAAATTTAACCTTTGCATTTTTATTCTTTCTTAGTACAAAATGCACACCGTGTAGAACGTGAACTTCTGGTAGTTTATCAACCTGAACTTCTCTCGGTTACGTGAAAATATCTAAGTTTTTTATAAATATTAATCTGAATTCCTTAATCCTTTTTTTGTGAATTTTGAAGCGCTCCATTTTTAAAAGTTGAACTTCTTATTATTTTATTTTTGAACTTCTTATTTTCATTCTTTAATAACGAGGAAAATATGAGTTTTCTATAATTATCGAACTACTCCATCTTTTTAATATGGACTTCTTGGTATTATTTCTTAATCTTTTTCTTCAATTTGAACATGGTTGATTCTTCAATATTAAGGGATATTTGAGTATTTTAATAATGGTAAAATGTTAGTTTCTAAATAAACATTGAACCACTTCGTTATTTTCGTTTGAACTTCTAGTTTTTTTAGAAATGGGGAAAATCTATTTTTAAACATTTTTATTTGTTCCTTTTTTAATTTGAACTTCTTCGTTTTATACTATAGTAACGTGAAAAATCTGAGTTTTTCATAATCTTTGGAATTCTCTTTTATTTTAATTTGAACTTCCTAGTCTTATTCTTAGAAAAAATATTTTTTTAAATAAGCACCAATTTTTTTAAAAAATAAACTTTATACTTTTGTTTTTCCAAGAAACAGAAAGAATTCGAGTTTTTGTATATCCATCGAACTTCTTTTTTTTTAATTTGAACTTCTTCATTTTATTTTTCAGTAATAAGGAAAATATGACTTTTGTAACTTGGACTTCTTGATTTATTTCTTTCAGTAAAGACAACATCCTAGTTTTGTAATAAATATTGAATTGTCCATTATTTCAATTTCAACTTCTAGAGTTTTCTTTTAATTTTAGAAACAATGAAAGTCCTTTTTATGATTTTTGAACTTTTCTATTTTTAAAATTTGAACTTCTTGTTTATTATTTTAGAAATGGTGAAACATCCGCTTCTAAGTGTCTTTTACTTTTGAACTGCTCTATTATTTCTGTTTGAACTTCCTATGATCTTCTAGATTGTCTTTAGTGATTGAAGAAATTTGAGGTTTTAGTAAACATTGAACCGCTCCGCTTCTAGGTTTTTTAAGGTGTGTTGTGAGTATAACTCCCAACTTCGGTTGTCGGTGTATTTGAACTTGTGCGATATTAGTAAAAAAGCAGATCCAATTTGCGCATTTTTCGAATCTTTTCTAAATGGTTAACCTTGAACTTCTCAAGATTTTTCACTATACACACCTTTTTTGTATGTAATAACTTTTCTATGTCAAATGTCCCCCTGAATGTATATGAGCTTACATAAAAAATGTACGTGAGCTTCTTTTTTCAATGGTGTTTTCTTGCTAACATGGCACCACATAGATCCCTTAATTTCCCTTTTGGCTTCATACGTTCTAATGCAATGGTTTTGCACGACATGCATGTTTATGAAATTACAGAAGTTAATTGGTTCGAGGTAAAAGGAAACACTAAAATAATTTATTTCCATTTTTGGCATAACCACCGGCACCTTAGGAACGTATCCATTTTTTATCTGCACTTGCTCATCTTTTTTGGAGGCTCCGCTGCTCTCTGCTGTAATTTCACAGCACGAGACTATACAAATTTTTTTGAATTACTACAATCTTCAACCACGAGTCAACCTTGGACTGCACAATCACATGCAATCAGATAAGAAGTTTTATGCATTCGTAGTTGGATATAATGTACAACAATCACGTATAATATGCATCAAACTTGAACCTGGAGTCACATTGGACTGCAAGACCAAATTTTAGAAACAATGAAGTAAGTAGAGAGGGGGTGGAAGGGAGATTCGTGCGGTCATTTATTCGCTCCAGCGGGACAACTAATGTTGTTGCACGAGACCAGAGAGAACATCTCAGGCGAGGTTGATATTAGATAAACAAACTAACTGATATTAAGATAAACTCCACTACTTAAATTATTGCCAATGACGATTTGGATCATTGATTGCTCTGTTGCTTCCCAGCTCCTCCAGACTGTACTCCATCGTTCCGTGCGTGGGATGGATGACCGAACCAAATAAAACTTAAATGATAGTTGAAGGCAATGTCAGGTCGCCTCTTAGACCCCCAAGCTTGCCGGTGAGCAAACTGTGCACTGCAGCACTAGTACCTGCGGCCTAACTTCCGAAAAGCGCGCGCATGCAAACAAAGACCTACTAAAAAGCAAAGCAAAAAGAGCGTGCATGCGATGTCAACGTCTCGAATGATGCCGATCACGGTTTTCCTACGGCCATTACTTCCACGAGAGCTTGATCTCTAGCGCTCGTAGGAAATCTTCATCTGATCCATCGATCTTTCGGAAGACCTGGAGACAAGCCCAACACGGATGTCACACAACATGTTGCGCTTTGCCTCTGGCGGCGCACGGCCAGGCGGAATGTTGCATGCTCGATCGATCGGTGGTCTGGTCCCACGATAAACTCCACTGGCGATTAACAGTTTGACACCCTCGACCAGTCAACCGACGCGACCGTTAGATAACACAAGAGGCACCGGGTCAGGGGAACACAAGTGGAGACGAAAATTTCTTGAACGACATCGACGAGCCATGCTGCACCATGTTCACAGTAGCATAGAATGGCAAGCATCACTTAGCATCTCTCTGAATAAACTGGGTGCAAAATTATGGACAAATGCAGCAGTGGGAATCGGGCGGCTGAGGCGGTGGATGTCTTGGGGCTACATAGTTGAACGGCCGGAGGTAGCAGCGGCAAACGGCTTGAGTGTTGTTGCGGCCGGAGGAAAGGTAGGCTCACATAACGGAGGCTGGAGAAGAAGATCGAGCCCGGCGAGGAAGCCGTCCATGGTGAGTTGGAGATGCGTAGGCGCGGGAGGCATGCAGGTGGGATACGGCGTGACCTCCCAAGGCATCTGACCCCTGGACGACAGCTTGGCCGGAGACCGGGGCCTGTAACCCGATCCTTGAGGCGGCAGAGCGGGGGCACGCGGCGAGCCTCTGCGCCCGTGTATCCGGCGGGGGGCACGACACCGGCGACGAGGAGGGAGACGCTCTCCGACGGGGGGCTCGCGGGATGCGGAGGCTCTCGTTGGGAGTTGGTGGGGGCGCCTTGGGTAGGTCAGCCAGCGGGAGGAGGCGCGCGGGACGGCGAGATCCAGGAGGGTGGCGGCGCTCGGGGAAGGGGATCGAGGGATGTCAGGGTGGGGATCGGGGCAAGCGGGTGGGGTGGGGTGTTTTTTTTCTGTAATCGGTCCGGTGGGTTTTTCGGGAGTTCGGAAACAGCTAGTCGCTCCTATATATATGGCCTGGCTGTGATCCAAATAGTTATTCTAATCCTGAGATTAGAATAGTGTTGTCCTATATATATATATCCCCAGATGTAGGTTTTCATAAAGTATTATTGTTGACATTACCCTTGACGTAAAATGGTGGGAGGAGAAACTATAAGCCCCTATCTTTCTCTGTGTCCAGTTGAAACTTTGTACCCATAAGTATCGCATGAGTGTTAACAATTGTGAAAGATTATATGATAGTTGAGTATGTGGACTTGCTGAAAAGCTCTTATATTGACTCTTTATGATGTTATGACAAATTGCAATTGCTCCAAATACTGAGATCATAGTTTGTTAGTTTTCAATGAAGTTTCTGATTCATACTTTATCTTGTCAATGAATTGTTACTTAAGCATAAGAAATTATATGACAATATATGTTGATGTTCTAAAGATAATCATGATGCCCTCATGTTTGTATTTTATTTTATTGACACCTTATCTCTAAACATGTGGACATATTTATCGATATTGGCTTTCGCTTGAGGACAAGCGAGGTCTAAGCTTGGGGAGTTGATACGTCCATCTTGCATTATGCTTTTATATTGATATTTATTGCATTATGGGCTGTTATGACACATTATATCACAGTACTTATGCATTTTCTCTCTTATTTTATAAGGTTTACATGAAGAGGGAGAATGCCGGCGGGTGGAATTCTGGAGTTGAAAAGGAGCAAATATTAGAGACCTATTCTGCACAACTCCAAAAGTCCTAAAACTTCACGGAGAATTGTTTTAGAATATATAAAAAATATTGGGAGAAGAAAGCACCAGAGGGGGGCCGCCAGCCATCCACAAGGGTGGGGCGCGCCCTACCCCCTGGGCATGCCCCTGCCTTGTGGGCCACCTGGCAGGCCCCAATGCCCATCTTCTACTGTATGGTGTGTTTTGAGATGGAAAAATCAATAGGAAGCTTTCGGGATGAAGCTCCGCCATCTCGAGGCGGAACTTGGGAAGAACCAATCTAGGTCTCCGGCAGAGTAGTTCTGCTAGGGAAACTTCCCTCAGGGAGGGGGAAATAGAAGCCATCGTCATCACCAATGATCCTCTCATCAAGAGGGGGGCATTCTCCATCAATATCTTCACCAACACCATCTCCTCTCAAACCCTAGTTCATCTCTTGTATTCGATCTTGGTTCCAAAACCTCATATTGGTACCCGTGGGTTGCTAGTAGTGTTGATTACTCCTTGTAGTTGATGCTAGTTGGTTTATCCGGTGGAAGATTATACTTTCATTTCCTTAATGATAATTAATGATCCTCTGATCATGATTATGAATATGCTTTGTGAGTAGTTGCGTTTGTTCCTGAGGACATGGGAGAAGTCTTGTTATAAGTAATCATGTGAATTTGGTATTCGTTCGATATTTTGATGAGATGTATGTTGTCCTTCCTCTAGTGGTGTTATGTGAACGTCGACTACATGACACTTCACCATTGATTGGGACTATGGGAAGGCATTGGGAAGTAATAAGTAGAAGATGGCTTGCCAGAGTGACAGAAGCTTAAACCCTAGTTTATGCGTTGCTTCGTAAGGGGCTGATTTGGATCCATATCTTTCATGCTATGGTTAGGTTTACCTTAATACTTCTTTTGTAGTTGTGGATGCTTGCGAGAGGGGTTATATTGAGAGGCTTGTCCAAGGAAGGGCAACACCCAAGTACCGGTCCACCCATATATCAAATTATCAAGGTAACGAACGTGAATCATATGAGCATGATGAAAACTAACTTGACAACAATTCCAATGTGTCCTCGGGAGCACTTTGCTTTATATAAGAGTTTGTCCAGGCTTGTCCTTTGCTACAAAAAGGATTGGGCCACCTTGCTGCACCTTAGTTATTTTATTTACTTGTTACCCATTATGACTTATCACAAAACTATTTGTTACCGATAATTTTATTGCTTGTAGAGAATACCTTACTAAAAACCACTTGCCATTTCCTTCTGCTCCTCGTTGGGTTTAACACTCTTACTTATCGAAAGGACTACTATAGATCCCCTATACTTGTGGGTCATCACTTACTCATCTATGGCTATGTACTTCCTATGTTTCAACGGCCGGTAGGTGTCACCGCTGTGGCTCGGGAGCCCTTTCCTCATGCGGAGTGCTTCCAGATTCAGAAGAAGCGGGTTAAAGGCCTGAGCTCGACCCTTGGCGGCAGAGCAGCGTACTACCACCTCGGGAGCACTCGCGAGGGCTTCGGGGCGGCAGCCCAAGGAGCGCCGGACAGCATCTGCTGTCCGGCGCCACCTCGGGAGCACTAGCGAGAGCTTCGGGGGCCCCCGCCTCAGGGGCATCGGGCCGCGCCTGCCACCAGCGGCCTCCTGGGGAGCGCTCGCCGGAGCTTCAGGAGCGGCTACCTCAGGACCGTCTGGCGACGCCCGCTCCCTAGCGGTAGCCTCAGGAGTAGTGACACATCTCCAACGTATCTATAATTTTTGATAGTTCCATGTTATTATATTATCTGTTTTGGATGTTTAATGGGCTTTAATATGTTATTTTATATTATTTTTGGGACTAACCTATTAACCGGAGGCCTAGTGCCAGTTTCTATTATTTTTTGCCTATTTCAGTGTTTCGCAGAAAAGGAATATCAAACGGAATCCAAACGGAACGAAACCTTCGTGTGGCTCTTTCTTGGAACCAACACAAACTAGGATACTTGGAGTGGAAGTTTGGAACTCCGCGAAGCTTCCATGAGATAGGAGGGCGCGCCCCCACCCTCATAGGCCCCATGGAGCTCCACCGGCGTACTTCTTTCGCCTATATATAATCTTATTCCCTAAAAACATTAGGGGGATCCACGAAACTACTTTTCCACCGCCTCAACCTTCTGTACCCGTGAGATCCCATCTGGGGCCTTTTCTGATGATCTGCCGGAGGGAGATTCGATCATGAAGGGCTTCTACATCAACACCATAGCCTCTCTGATGATGTGTGAGTAGTTTACCACAGACCTTTGGGTCCATAGTTATTAGCTAGATGGCTTCTTCTCTCTCTTTGGTTCTCAATACAAAGTTCTCCAATGAGAGAGAGTCTCTTATGTTGACACTTTCATATACTAGTGGGAATTTTTCATTATAGAACTTGGCTTGTATATTCCAATGATGGGCTTCCTCAGATTGCCTAGGTCTTTGTGAGCAAGGAAGTTGGATGCACACCCACTTAGTTTCTTTTGTTGAGCTTTCATACACTTATAGATCTAGTGCATCTGTTGCATGCCAATCCCTACTCACTCACATCGATATCTATTGATGGGCATCTCCATAGCCCATTGATATGCCTAGTTGATGTGAGACTATCTTCCTCCTTTTTGTGTTCTCCACAACCACCATTCTATTCCACCTATAGTGCTATATCCATGGCTCACGCTCATATATTGCATGAAAGTTGAAAAAGTTTGAAAAGGCTACGTATGAAACAATTGCTTGGCTTGTTATCGGGGTTGTGCATGATGGGAGCATTTTGTGTGATGGAGATGAAGCATAGCCAAACTATATGATTTTGTAGGGTTGAGCTTTCTTTGGCTATGTTATTTTGAGAAGACGTAATTGCTTGGTTAGTATGCGTGAATTTTTTTTTTATGTCGATATTAAACTTTTGTCTTGAAACTTTTGGATCAGAACATTCATGCAACAATAAAGAAAATTACATTAAAAATTATGCTAGGTAACATTCCACATCAAAAATTCTGTTTTTTATCATTTACCTACTCGAGGACGAGCTGGAACTAAGCTTGGGGATGCTTGATACGTCTCCAACGTATCTATAACTTTTGATTGTTCCATGCTATTATATTATCTGTTTTGACTGTTTAATGGGATTTAATATGCTCTTTTATATTATTTTCGGGACTAACCTATTAACCGGAGGCCCAGTGCCAGTTTCTTGCCTATTTCGGTGTTTCGCAGAAAATAAATATCAAACGGAATCCAAACGGAACGAAACCTTCACGAGGATCTTTCTTGGATCAAACGCAAATCAGGAGACTTGGAGTGGAAGTCTGGAACTCTGCGAAGCTTCCACGAGATAGGAGGGCGCGCCCAGGGGGTCGGCACGCCCCCACCCTCATGGGCCCCACAGAGCTAAACCGACGCACTTCTTTCGCCTATATATACTCTTATACCCTAAAAACATCAGCGGGAGCCACGAAACCAGTTTTCCACCACTGCAACCTTTTGTACCCGTGAGATCCCATCTGGGGCCTTTTTCGGTGATCTACCAGAGGGGGATTCGATCATGGAGGGCTTCTACATCAACACCATAGCCTCTCCGATGATGCGTGAGTAGTTTACCACAGACATTCGGGTCCATAATTATTAGCTAAATGGCTTCTTCTCTCTATTTGGTTCTCAATACAAAGTTCTCCTCGATGTTCTTGGAGATCTATTCGATGTAATACTTTTTGCGGTGTGTTTGCCGAGATCCGATGAATTGTGGATTTATGATCAAGTTTATCGATGAATAATATTTGGTTCTTTTGTGAATTCTTATATGCCTGATTTTATATGTTTGCAAGTCTCTTCAAATTATTGGTTTAGTTTGGCCTACTAGATTGATCTTTCTTGCAATGGGAGAAGTGCTTAGCTTTGGGTTCAATCTTGAAGTGTACTTTCCCAGTGACAGTAGGGGCAGCAAGGCATATATTGTATTGTTGCCATCGAGGATAAAAATATGGGGTTTATATCATATTGCTTGAGTTTATCCCTCTACATCATGTCATCTTGCCTAAAGCATTACTTTGTTCTTATGAACTTAATAGTCTAGATGCATGCAGGATAGCGGTCGATGTGTGGAGTAATAGTAGTAGATGCAGAATCTTTTCGGTCTACTTAACACAGACGTGATGCCTATGTTCATAATAATCGCCTAGATATTCTCATAATTATGTGCTCTTTTATCAATTGCTCGGCAGTAAATTGTTCACCTACTGTAATACATGCTATCATGAGAAAAGCCACTAGTGAAACCTATGCCACCCGGGTCTCTTTCTTATTATATTGCATCTCTTTTATTATCGCATCTCATTTACTATTTTGCAATCTTTACTTTCCAATCTATAAAACAAAAATACCAAAAATATTTATCTTACTATCTTTATCAGATCTCACTTTTGCAAGTGACCGTGACAGGATTGACAACCCCTTTATCGCGTTGGTTGCAAGGTTCTTGATTGTTTGTGTAGGTAGTAGGTGACTTGCGTGTTATCTCCTACTGGATTGATACCTGGTTCTCAAAAACGGAGGGAAATACTTACGCTACTTTGCTCCATCACCCTTTCCTCTTCAAGGGAAAACCAACGCATGCTCAAGAGGTAGCAAGAAGGATTTCTGGCGTCGTTGCTAGGGAGATCTACGCCAAGTGAAGACATTCCAAGTACCCATCATAAACTCTTCTCCCTCGCATTACATTATTTGCCATTGTCCTCTCGTTTTCCTCTCCCCCACATCACCTTTGCCGTTTTATTAGCCCTTCTTCCGTTTGAACTTGTGTTACCATGTACCTTCTTTTTGCTTGCATCTTCGCTTGCTAAAAGTTTATCGATCCTCATCCACTTGCTAATCTCTTTAAGAGATCCAATTATGCCGAACCTATTGCTAGTGAGTTGAATGCACTAGATTATCTTTATGAGGTTTTGCTTGAAATTCGTGAATCTGAAAAGTGTGATGAATTACTTTATGAAGCGATTCGTGATTGATCTTTGAATAAAAAGCATGATTGCAATGATTTTATTATAATTTCTATTGATGTAAATGTTGCTAATAATATGCAAAACCATAAGCTTGGGGATGCTAGTTTTGTTATGTCCTCTACTTGTTGTAATGATCATGATTGGGGTGAATCTTCTTATGATCTTGAAAATTTATTTAAGCCCCATGATGAATATGAGATTGCTAATAATGTTTGCAATAATATTCAAAGTGGGTTTGGAGAGGTCATGACTTTAGTTAATGTTAACCCCACTATTTTGGAACAGTGTCAACTTTGCATGCATGTGGATCATATTGAGAATATTTTATGTGATAGCTATATTGTTGAATTTGATTATGATCCTACATGTAATTATTATTAGAGAGGAAAATATGGTTGTAGAAATTTTCATGTTGCTAAATTTCCTCTCATTAGGTTGAGATTGCTATTGTTTCTTTCTTCTTCCTTGCATATGGTGGTTTTTGCTTGCCTTGATTTGTTTGCTTATGAAATCCCTATGCATAGGAAGCATTTTAGACTTAAACTTGTTTGTAATATGTTTTATGATGCTCTCTTTGTGCTTTAGTTCTTGTCTTTCATGTGAGCATCATTGAAATCTTAATGCCTAGCTAGGAGCGTTAAACTATAGCGCTTGTTGGGAGGCAACCCAATTTTATTTTTGTTCTTTACTTTTTGTTCCTGTTTAGTAATAAATAATTTATCTAGCCTCTATTATGATTTTGTTTTTTATGTTTTAATTAGTGTTTGTGCCAAGTAAAGCCTTTAGGACCTTCTTGGGTGATTGCTGTTTAATCTTGCTGGAAAAAAACAGAAAGTACGTGCTCACGAAAATAATTTTCATTTTTTACCAGGGAGCAATAAAATACCAATTCCAACTGCAGTAGATCAATATACAAGTTATTTAGGTCATCCTAATTTTTCAGAATTTTTGGAGTTACATAAGTATTCTAAACCTCCAGATTGCTACACACTGTTCTATTTTGACAGATTCTGTTTTCGTGTGTTGTTTGCTTATTTTGATGGATCCATGGCTAGTATCGGGGGGTATGAACCATACAGAAGTTGGAATATATTAGGTTTAACACCAATATAAATAAATAATGAGTTAATTACAGTACATTAAAAGTGGTGGTTTGTTTTCTTATAGTAACAGAACTCATGAGATTTTTTGTTGAGTTTTGTGTTGTGAAGTTTTCAAGTTTTTGGGTAAAGATTTGATTGATTTTGGAACAAGGAGTGGCAAGATCCTAAGCTTCGGGATGCCCAAGGCACCCCAAGGCAAAATTCAAGGACAACCAAAAGCCTAAGCTTGGGGATGCCCCGGAAGGCATCCCCTCTTTTGTCTTCGTCTATCGATAACTTTACTTGAGGCTATATTTTTATTCACCACATGATATGTGTTTTGCTTGGAGCGTCTGTATGATTTGAGTCTTTGCTTTTTAGTTTACCACAATCATCCTTGCCGTACACACCTTTTGGGAGAGACACACATGATTCGGAATTTATTAGAATACTCTATGTGCTTCACTTATATCTTTTGAGCTAGATAACTTTGCTCTAATGCTTCGCTTATATGTTTTTAGAGCACGGTGGTGGTTTTATTTTATAGAAATTATTGATCTCTCATGCTTCACTTATATTATTTTGAGAGTCTTTTAGAACAATATGGTAATTTGCTTCGGTTATAAAGTTAGTCCTAATATGATGGGCATTCAAGATGGTTATAATAAAAAAATTCATATAGAGTGCATTGAATAGTTTGATACATGATAATTGTTTTGATATATAAAGATGGTAATATTAGAGTCATGCTAGTTGAGTAATTCTGAAATTGAGAAATACTTGTATTGAGGTTTGCAAGTACCGTAGCATGCACGTATGGTAACCGTTGCGTGACAAATTTGAAGCATGAGGTGTTCTTTGAGTGCCTTCCTTATGAGTGGCGGTCGGGGACGAGCGATGGTCTTTTCCTACCAATCTATCTCCCTAGGAGCATGTGCGTAGTGCTTGGTTTTGATGACTTGTAGATTTTTGCAATAAGTATGTGAGTTATTTATGACTAATGTTGAGTTCATGGATTATACGCACTCTCACCTTTCCACCATTGCTAGCCACTCTTGTGCCGCGCAACTTTCGCCGGTACCATAAACCCATCATTTACCTTCCTCAAAATAGCCACCATACCTATTATGGCATTTCCATAGCCATTCCAAGATATATTGCCATGCAACTTTCCACCGTTCCGTTTATTATGACATGCTTCATGATAGTCATATTGCTTTGCATGATCATGTAGTTGAGATCGTATTTGTGGCATGGCCACCATTCATAATTTTTTATACATGTCACTCTTGATTCATTGCACATCCCGGTACACCGCCGGAGGCATTCACATAGAGTCATATTTTGTTCTAAGTATCGAGTTGTAATTCTTGAGTTGTAAGTAAATAAAAGTGTGATGGTCTTCATTATTATAGCATTGTCCCATGTGAGGAAAGGATAATGGAGACTATGATTCCCCCACAAGTCGGGATGAGACTCCGGACGAAAAAAAAGAGGCCATATAAAAGAGAAGGCCCAAACAAAAAAAATAAAAGTAAATAAATAAATTAGAGAAAAAGAGAGAAGGGGCAATGTTACTGTCCTTTTTCCACACTTGTGCTTCAATGTAGCACCATGTTCTTCATGATAGAGGGTCTCTTATGTTGACACTGTCATATACTAGTGGGAATTTTTCCCTATAGAACTTGGCTTGTATATTCCAATGATGGGCTTCCTCAAATTTCCCTAGGTCTTCATGAGAAAGCAAGTTGGATGCATACCCACTTAGTTTCTTTTGTTAAGCTTTCATACACTTATAGCTCTAGTGCATCTGTTGCATGCCAATCCCTACTCACTCACATTGATATCTATTGATGGGCATCTCCATAGCCCATTGATACGCCTAGTTGATGTGAGACTATCTTCCTCCTTTTTGTCTTCTCCACAACCACCATTCTATTGCACCTATACTGTTATGTCCATGGCTCACGCTCATATATTGCGTGAAAGTTGAAAAAGTTTGAAAAGGCTAAATATGAAACAATTGCTTGGCTTGTTATCGGGGTTGTGCATGATGGGAGCATTTTGTGTGATGGAGATGAAGCATAGCCAAACTATATGATTTTGTAGGGATGAGCTTTCTTTCACTGTGTTATTTTGAGAAGACATAATTGCTTGGTTAGTATGTGTGAATTATTATTATTTTTATGTCAATATTAAACTTTTGTCTTGAAAATTTTGGATCAGAAAATTCATGCCACAAAAAATAAAATAAAATTGAAAATTATGATAGGTAACATTCCACATCAAAAATTCTATTTTATATCATTTACCTACTCGAGGACGAACATGAACTAAGCTTGGGGATGCTTGATACGTCTCCAACGTATCTATAATTTTTGATTGTTCCATGCTATTATATTATCTGTTTTGGAGTTTAATGGGCTTTAATATGCACTTTTATATTATTTTCTGGACTAACCTATTAATCTGTTTTCTTGTCTATTTCAGTGTTTCGCAGAAAAGGAATATCAAACGGAATCCAAATGGAACAAAACCTTCACGAGGATCTTTCTTGGAACTGAAGGAAATATGCCCTAGAGGCAATAATAAAGTTATTATTTATTTCCTTATTTCATGATAAATGTTTATTATTCATGCTAGAATTGTATTAACCGGAAACATAATACATGTGTGAATACATAGACAAACAGAGTGTCACTAGTATGCCTCTACTTGACTAGCTCGTTGATCAAAGATGGTTAAGTTTCCTAACCATAGACATGAGTTGTCATTTGATTAACGGGATCACATCATTATGAGAATGATGTGATTGACTTGACCCATTCCGTTAGCTTAGCACTTGATCGTTTAGTTTGTTTCTATTGCTTTCTTCATGACTTATACATGTTCCTATGACTATGAGATTATGCAACTCCCGTTTACAGGAGGAACACTTTGTGTGCCACCAAACGTCACAACGTAACTGGGTGATTATAAAGGTGCTCTACAGGTGTCTCCAAAGGTACTTGTTGGGTTGGCATATTTCGAGATTAGGATTTGTCACTCCGATTGTCGGAGAGGTATCTATGGGCCCACTCGGTAATGCACATCACTATAAGCCTTGCAAGCATTGCAACTAATGAGTTAGTTGCGGGATGATGTATTATGGAACGAGTAAAGAGACTTGCCGGTAACGAGATTGAACTAGGTATTGAGATACCGACGATCGAATCTCGGGCAAGTAACATACCGATGACAAAGGGAACAACGTATGTTGTTATGCGGTCTGACCGATAAAGATCTTTGTAGAATATGTAGGAGCCAATATGCGCATCCCGGTCCCGCTATTGGTTATTAACTAGAGAGGTGTCTCGGTCATGTCTACATAGTTCTCGAACCCGTAGGGTCCGCACGCTTAACGTTCGTTGACGAAGTAGTACTATATGAGTTATGTATGTTGATGACCGAATGTTGTTCATAGTCCGGGATGAGATCACGGACATGACGAGGAACTCCGGAATGATCCGGAGGTAATCTTTGATATATGGGATAATAGTGTTTGGTCACCGTAAGGGTTCCAGAAATCACCGGAAGGGGTTCCGGATGTTTCCCGAAATGTTTGGGTACGAGAACACTTTATTTGGGCCAAAGGGGAAAGCCCACAAGGTTTTTGGAAAGCGCAAAAGGAAGTTTTGCGGAGTCCAGGGCCAGACGCCAGGGTCCCTGGCGTCTAGGTCCAGACGCCGGGAACCCTGGCGTCTGGCCCTGGAGTCCAAGAAGGACTCTTGCCTTTCGGGCAAAACCGACTTTGAGGAGGCTTTTGCTCCAAGTTTCGACCCCAGGGCTCAACATATAAATAAAGGGGCAGGGCTAGCACCAAAGAGACATCAAGAAACACCAAACCGTGTGCCGGCAACCTCGTCCCCTCTAGTTTATCCTCTGTCATAGTTTTCGTAGTGCTTAGGCGAAGCCGTGCAGAGATTGTTCTTCACCAACACCGTCACCACGCCGTCGTGCTGCCGGAACTCATCTACTACTTCGCCCCTCTTGCTGGATCGAGAAGGCGAGGACATCACCGAGCCAAACGTGTGCAGAACTCGGAGGTGCCGTGCTTTCTGTACTTGGATTGGTCGGACGTGAAGACGTACGACTACATCAACCGCGTTGATATAACGCTTCCGCGAATGGTCTACGAGGGTACATAGACAACACTCTCCCCTCTTGTTGCTATGCATCACCATGATCTTGCGTGTGCGTAGGAATTTTTTTGAAATTACTACGTTCCCCAAGAGTGGTACCAGAGCCAGGTTTTCTGCGTTGATTTCATATGCACGAGTAGAACACAAGTGAGTTGTGGGCAATATAAGTCATACTACTTACCAGCATGTCATACTTTGGTTCGGCGGTATTGTTGGATGAAGCGGCCCGGACCGAGATTACGCGTACGCTTACGCGAGACTGGTTCTAACGACGTGCTTTGCACACAGGTGGCTGGTGGGTGTCAGTTTCTCTAACTTTAGTTGAATCGAGTGTGGCTACGCCCGGTCCTTGCGAAGGTTAAAACATCACCAAATTGACAAACTATCGTTGTGGTTTTGATGCGTAGGTAAGAACGGTTCTTGCTAAGCCCGTAGCAGCCACGTAAAACTTGCAACAACAAAGTAGAGGACGTCTATCTTGTTTTTCTAGGGCATGCTGTGATGTGATATGGTCAAGACATGATGCTAAATTTTATTGTATGAGATGATCATGTTTTGTAACCGAGTTATTGGCAACTGGCAGGAGCCATATGGTTTTCGCTTTATTGTATGCAATGCAATCACGCTGTAATGCTTTACTTTATCACTAAGTGGTAGCGATAGTCGTGGAAGCATAAGATTGGCGAGATGACAATGATGCTACGATGGAGATCAAGGTGTCGCGCCGGTGACGATGGTGATCATGACGGTACTTCGGAGATGGAGATCACTAGTACAAGATGATGATGGCCATATCATATCACTTATATTGATTGCATGTGATGTTTATCTTTTATTCATCTTATCTTGCTTTGATCGACGGTAGCATTATAAGATGATCTCTCACTAAATTTCAAGATAAAAGTGTTCTCCCTGAGTATGCACCGTTGCCAAAGTTCGTCGTGCCCAGACACTACGTGATGATCGGGTGTGATAAGCTCTACGTCCATCTACAACGGGTGCAAGCCAGTTTTTGCACAAGCAGAATACTCAGGTTAAACTTGACGAGCCTAGCATATGCAGATATGGCCTCGGAACACTGAGACCGAAAGGTCGAGCGTGAATCATATAGTAGATATGATCAACATATTGATGTTCACCATTGAAAGCTACTCCATTTCATGTGTTGATCGGTTATGGTTTAGTTGATTTGGATCACGTGATCACTTAGAAGATTAGAGGGATGTCTTTCTAAGTGGGAGTTCTTAAGTAATATGATTAATTGAACTTAAATTTATCATGAACTTAGTACCTGATAGTATTTTGCTTGTCTATGTTGATTGTAGATAGATGGCCCATGCTGTTGTTACGTTGAATTTTAATGCGTTCCTTGAGAAAGCAAAGTTGAAAGATGATGGGGGCAATTACACGGACTGGGTCCGTAACTTGAGGATTATCCTCATTGCTGCACAAAAGAATTACGTCCTAGAAGGACCGCTATGTGCCAAGCCTGCTGCAGGAGCAACACCAGATGTTCTGAACGTCTGGCAGAGCAAAGCTGATGACTACTCGATAGTTCAGTGTGCCATGCTTTACGGCTTAGAACCGGGTCTTCAACGACGTTTTGAACGTCATGGAGCATATGAGATGTTCCAGGAGTTGAAGTTAATATTTCAAGCAAATGCCCATATTGAGAGATATGAAGTCTCCAATAAGTTCTATAGCTGCAAGATGGTGGAGAATAGTTCTGTCAGTGAACATATACTCAAAATGTCTGGGTATCATAATCACTTGACTCAACTCGGAGTTAATCTTCCTATTGATAGTGTCATTGATAGAGTTCTTCAATCACTGCCACCAAGCTACAAGAGATTTGTGATGAACTATAACATGCAAGGGATGGATAAGACGATTCCCGAGCTCTTCGCAACGCTAAAAGCTGCAGAGGTAGAAATCAAAAAGGAGCATCAAGTGTTGATGGTCAATAAGACCGTCAGTTTCAAGAAAAAGGGCAAAGGGAAGAAGAAGGGGAACTTCAAGAAGAACAACAAACAAGTTGCTGCTCAGGAGAAGAAACCCAAGTCTGGACCTAAGCCTGAAACTGAGTGCTTCTACTGCAAGCAGACTGGTCACTGGAAGCAGAACTGCCCCAAGTATTTGGCGGATAAGAAGGATGGCAAGGTGAACAAAGGTATATGTGATATACATGTTATTGATGTGTACCTTACTAGAGCTCGCAGTAGCACCTCGGTATTTGATACTGGTTCCGTTGCTAATATTTGCAACTCGAAACAGGGACTACGGATTAAGCGAACACTGGCCAAGGACGAGGTGATGATGCGCGTGGGAAATGGTTCCAAAGTCGATGTGATCGCAGTCGGCACGCTACCTCTACATCTACATTCGGGATTAGTATTAGAACTAAATAATTGTTATTTGGTGCCAGCGTTGAGCATGAACATTATATATGGATCTTGTTTGATGCGAGACGGTTATTCATCTAAATCAAAGAATAATGGTTGTTCTATTTATATGAGTAATATCTTTTATGGTCATGCACCCTTGAAGAGTGGTCTATTTTTGATGAATCTCGATAGTAGTGATACACATATTCATAATGTTGAAGCCGAAAGATGTAGAGTTGATAATGATAGTGCAACTTATTTGTGGCACTATGGTTTAGGTCATATCGACGTAAAGCGCATGAAGAAACTCCATACTGATGGACTTTTGGAACCACTTGATTATGAATCACTTGGTACTTGCGAACCGTGCCTCATGGGCAAGATGACTAAAACGCCGTTCTCCGATACTATGGAGAGAGCAACAGATTTGTTGGAAATCATACATACAGATGTATGTGGTCCGATGAATGTTGAGGCTCGTGGTGGATATCGTTATTTTCTCACCTTCACAGATGATTCAAGCAGATATGGGTATATCTACTTAATGAAACATAAATCTGAAACATTTGAAAAGTTCAAAGAATTCCAGAGTGAAGTTGAAAATCATCGTAACAAGAAAATAAAATTTCTACGATCTGATCGTGGAGGAGAATATTTGAGTTACGAGTTTGGTCTACATTGGAAACAAAGCGGAATAGTTTTGCAACTCACGCCACCCGAAACACCACAGCGTAATGGTGTGTCCAAACATCGTAATCATACCTTACTAGATATGGTGCGATCTATGATGTCTCTTACTGATTTACCGTTGTCGTTTTGGGGTTATGCTTTAGAGACGGCCGCATTCACGTTAAATAGGGAACCATCAAAATCCGTTGAGACGACGCCTTATGAACTGTGGTTTGGCAAGAAACCAAAGTTGTCGTTTCTTAAAGTTTGGGGCTGCGATGCTTATGTGAAAAAGCTTCAACCTGATAGGCTCGAACCCAAATCAAAGAAATGTGTCTTCATAGGATACCCAAAGGAGACTGTTGGGTACACCTTCTATCATAGATCCGAAGGCAAGACATTCGTTGCTAAGAATGGATCCTTTCTAGAGAAGGAGTTTCTCTCGAAAGAAGTGAGTGGGAGGAAAGTAGAACTTGATGAGGTAACTGTACCTGCTCCCTTATTGGAAAGTAGTTCATCACAGAAACCAGTTTCTGTGACACCTACACCAATTAGTGAGGAAGTTAATGATGATGATCATGGAACTTCAGATCAAGTTATTACTGAACCTCGTAGATCAACCAAAGTAAGATCCGCATTAGAGTGGTACGGTAATCCTATTCTGGAAGTCATGCTACTGGATCATGATGAACCTCTGAACTATGAAGAAGCGACGGTGAGCCCAGATTCCGCAAAATGGCTTGAAGCCATGAAATCTGAGATGGGATCCATGTGTGAGAACAAAGTGTGGACTCTGGTTGACTTGCCCGTTGATCGGCAAGCAATTGAGAATAAATGGATCTTCAAGAAGAAGACTGACGCTGACGGTAATATTGTTGTCTACAAAGCTCGACTTGTTGCGAAAGGTTTTCGACAAGTTCAAGGGATTGACTACGATGAGACCTTCTCACCCATAGCGATGCTTAAGTCTGTCCTAATCATGTTAGGAATTGCCGCATTTTATGATTATGAAATTTGGCAGATGGATGTCAAAACTGCATTCCTGAATTGATTTATGGAACAAGAGTTGTATATGATGCAACCAAAAGGTTTTGTCGATCCAAAGGGAGCTAACAAAGTGTGCAAGCTCCAGCGATCCATTTATCGACTGGTGCAAGCCTCTCGGAGTTGGAATAAACGCTTTGATAGTGTGATCAAAGCATTTGGTTTTGTACAGACTTTTGGAGAAGCATGTATTTACAAGAAAGATTGTGGGAGCTCTGTAGCATTTCTGATATTATATGTGGATGACATATTACTAATTGGAAATGATATAGAATTTCTAGATAGCATAAAGGGATACTTGAATAAAAGTTTTTCTATGAAAGACCTCAGTGAAGCTGCTTACATATTGGGCATCAAGATCTATAGAGATAGATCAAGACGCTTAATTGGACTTTCACAAAGCACATACCTTGACAAAGTTTTGAAAAAGTTCAAAATGGATCAAGCAAAGAAAGGGTTGTTGCCCGTGTTACAAGGTGTGAAGTTGAGTAAGACTCAATGCCCGACCACTGCAGAAGATAGAGAGAGGATGAAAGATTTTCCCTATGCTTCAGCCATAGGCTCTATCATGTATACAATGATGTGTACCAGACCTGATGTGTGCCTTGCTATAAGTCTAGCAGGGAGGTACCAAAGTAATCTAGGAGTGGATCACTAGACAACGGTTAAGAACATCCTGAAATACCTGAAAAGGACTAAGGATATGTTTCTCATTTATGGAGGTGACAAAGAGCTCATCGTAAATGGTTACATTGACGCAAGCTTTGACACTGATTGGGACGATTCTAAATCGCAAACTGGATACGTGTTTATATTAAACGGTGGATCTGTCAGTTGGTGAAGTTCTAAACAAATCGTCGTGGCGGGATCTACGTGTGAAGCGGAGTACATAGCTGCTTCGGAAGCAGCAAATGAAGGAGTCTGGATGAAGGAGTTCATATCCAATCTAGGTGTCATACCTAGTGCATCGGGTCCAATGAAAATCTTTTGTGACAATACTGGTGCAATTGCCTTGGCCAAGGAATCCAGATTTCACGAGAGAACCAAGCACATCAAGAGATGCTTCAATTCCATTCGGGATTTAGTCTAGGTGGGAGACATAGAAATTTGCAAGATACATACGGTTCTGAATGTTGCAGACCCATTGACTAAGCCTCTTCCACGAGCAAAACATGATCAGCACCAAGGCTCCATGGGTGTTAGAATCATTACTATGTAATCTAGATTATTGACTCTAGTGCAAGTGGGAGACTGAAGGAAATATGCCCTAGAGGCAATAATAAAGTTATTATTTATTTCCTTATTTCATGATAAATGTTTATTATTCATGCTAGAATTGTATTAATCGGAAACATAATACATGTGTGAATACATAGACAAACAGAGTGTCACTAGTATGCCTCTACTTGACTAGCTCGTTGATCAAAGATGGTTAAGTTTCCTAACCATAGACATGAGTTGTCATTTGATTAATGGGATCACATCATTAGGAGAATGATGTGATTGACTTGACCCATTCCTTTAGCTTAGCACTTTATCATTTAGTTTGTTGCTGTTGCTTTCTTCATGACTTATACATGTTCCTATGACTATGAGATTATGCAACTCCCGTTTACCAGAGGAACACTTTGTGTGCCACCAAATGTCACAACGTACCTGGGTGATTATAAAGGTGCTCTACAGGTGTCTCCAAAGGTACTTGTTGGGTTGGCGTATTTCGAGATTAGGATTTGTCACTCCGATTGTCGGAGAGGTATCTTTGGGCCCACTCGGTAATGCACATCACTATAAGCCTTGCAAGCATTTCAACTAATGAGTTAGTTGCAGGATGATGTATTACGGAACGAGTAAAGAGACTTGCCGGTAACGAGATTGAACTAGGTATTGAGATACCGACGATCGAATCTCAGGGAAGTAAGATACTGATGACAAAGGGAACAACGTATGTTGTTATGCGGTCTGACAGATAAAGATCTTTATAAAATATGTAGGAGCCAATATGGGCATCCAGGTCCCGCTATTGGTTATTGACCAGAGAGGTGTCTCGGTCATGTGTACATAGTTCTCGAACCCGTAGGGTCCCCACGCTTAACGTTCGTTGACGATATAGTACTATATGAGTTATGTATGTTGATGACCGAATGTTGTTCGGAGTCCGGGATGAGATCACAGACATGACGAGGAACTCCGGAATGGTCCGGAGATAAAGTTTGATATATGGGATAATAGTGTTTGGTCACCGTAAGGGTTCCGGAAATCACCGGAAGGGGTTCCGGATGTTTCCCGAAATGTTTGGGTACGAGAACACTTTATTTGGGCCAAAGGGGAAAGCCCACAAGGTTTTTGGAAAGCGCAAAAGGAAGTTTTGCGCAGTCCAGGGCCAGACGCCAGGGTCCGTGGTGTCTGGGTCCAGACGCCGGGAACCATGGCGTCTGGCCCTGGAGTCCGAGAAGAACTCTTGCCTTTTGGGCAAAATCGACTTTGAGGAGGCTTTTGCTCCAAGTATCGACCCCAGGGCTCAACATATAAATAGAGGGGCAGGGCTAGCAGCAAAGAGACATCAAGAAACACCAAGCCATGTGCCGGCAACCCCGTCCCCTCTAGTTTATCCTCCGTCACAGTTTTCGTAGTGCTTAGGCGAAGCCGTGCGGAGATTGTTCTTCACCAACACCATCACCACGCCGTCGTGCTGCCGGAACTCATCTACTACTTCGCCCCTCTTGCTGGATCGAGAAGGCGAGGACGTCACCGAGCCGAACATGTGCAGAACTCGGAGGTGCCGTGCTTTCGGTACTTGGATCAGTCGGACATGAAGACGTACAATTACATCAACCGCGTTGATATAACGCTTCCGCGAACGGTCTACGAGGGTACGTAGACAACACTCTCCCCTCCCGTTGCTATGCATCATCATGATCTTGCGTGTGCGTTGGAATTTTTTTGAAATTACTATGTTCCCCAACAGGAACAAACGCAAATCAGGAGACTTGGAGTGGAAGTCTAGAACTCCGCGAAGCTTCCACGAGATAGGAGGGCGCGCCCAGGGGGGTAGGCACGCCCCACCCTCGTGGGCCCCACAGAGCTAAACCGACGCACTTCTTTCGCCTATATATACTCTTATACCCTAAAAACATCAGGGGGAGCCACGAAACCACTTTTCCACCGCCGCAACCTTCTGTACCCGTGAGATCCCATCTGGGGCATTTTTTGGCGATCTGCCAGAGGGGGATTCGATCATGGAGGGCTTCTACATCAACACCATAGCCTCTCCGATGATGTGTGAGTATTTTACCACGGACCTTCGGGTCCATAATTATTAGCTAAATGGCTTCTTCTCTCTCTTTGGTTCTCAATACAAAGTTCTCCTCGATGTTCTTGGAGATCTATTCGATGTAATACTTTTTGCGATGTGTTTGCCGAGATCATATGAATTGTGGATTTATGATCAAGTTTATCTATGAATAATATTTGGTTCTTTTCTGAATTCTTATATGCATGATTTTTTATCTTTGAATGTCTCTTCAAATTATCGGTTTAGTTTGGCCTACTAGGTTGATCTTTCTTGCAATGGGAGAAGTGCTTAGCTTTGGGTTCATTCTTGGGGTGTCCTTTCCCAGTGACAGTAGGGGCAGCAAGGCATTTATTGTATTATTGCCATCAAGGATAAAAAGATGGGGTTTATATCATATTGCTTGAGTTTATCCCTCTACATCATGTCGTCTTGCCTAAAGCATTACTCTGTTCTTATGAACTTAATAGTCTAGATGCATGCTGGATAGCGGTCGATGTGTGGAGTAATAGTAGTAGATGCAGAATCGTTTCGTTCTACTTAACACGGACGTGATTCCTATGTTCATAATCATTGCCTAGATATTCTCATAATTATGTGCTCTTTTATCAATTGCTCGGCAGTAAATTGTTCACCCACCGTAATACATGCTATCATGAGAGAAGCCACTAGTGAAACCTATGCCCCTGGGTCTCTTTCTTATTATGTTGCATCTCTTTTATTATCGCATCTCATTTAATCTTTTACAATCTTTACTTTCCAATATATACAACAAAAATACCAAAAATATTTATCTTACTGTCTTTATCAGATCTCACTTTCGCTAGTGACCGTGAAGGGATTGACAACCCCTTTATCGTGTTGGTTGCGAGGTTCTTGAATGTTTGTGCAGGTACTAGGTGACTTGCGTGTTATCTCCTACTGGATTGATACCTTGGTTCTCATAAACTGAGGGAAATACTTACGCTACTTTGTTGCATCACCCTTTCCTCTTCAATGGAAAACCAACGCATGGTCAAGAGGTAGCAAGTACCCGATGGCGTTCGCCCCCCCCCCCTGCATCCTCATCCGGGGCGCGCGCCATAGGGTGGACAAGCACGGGAGCCACAAAAAGATGGGGTTCTCGTGAGGCCCTTCAAGGCCCGCCGGGCGAAGCCCCCACTCGTCGAAGAGAGGCACCTGCCTCGCGAAGTACTCTTTGTTCGAACAATGGTACAAGAGGAAACCATCCTACGAAAGCGCGGCAGGCGCTGGGTCGCCCATCTGGAGCTCAAGCATTGTGCGCAGCGTCTTGGAGTGAAGTGAAGGCACCTGGAGCCTCATGGGGTCCTTGGTGCTGGTGAAGTCCAGCATTGGGCGAGAATGGCGCTAGAGCGGGGCGATGCACCACCGAATGAACTCCTTCACCACCATCGGCGCCGTCATCCCGACCTTCTTCAGCTTGGCCAACCTAGACCAGACGCGGGAGAGCTGGCGGTCGGTAAGCTTCATGTGCCCCCAACTGGAGCTAGGTTCCGCCGGCACCCGCGGGAGAAGGAGCAGGGGGCTGAGCATGCCGACATCCACGTACATCCACTGCTTCCGGAATCCCTTTGCACTCGGGCGGAGCATGAAGTTGATGCCTTAGCTAGCTATCACCGCCTTTTCCTGGAATGCCACACATCCAGAGCATTAGCGGTTGTCGACCAAGTGGAGCGAGAAGAAGTGGCGAAACAAGGCGACGGACGGGGCAATCCCCATTATAGCCTCGCACAGGAAGGCGAAGACAGCAAGGAGGATGATGAACCGAGGGTCTAGATGTAGTGCTTGGATCTGGTAGTGCGAGAGTGTGGCATTGAAGAAATCAGAGAAAGGAGGGACAAGGCTGGCCAGAAGAGCATGAAGATGGATGGGGATCTTGGTGGCCTCCATGTCGATCATATCCTGGGAAGCAGGCCAGTCCGCCGTCGCCTTCCACTCATTGGAATCGGTGGCAAGGGCCGGCCGGACCTTGTCAAGCCCCTCCCGATTGATCACCGTCAACCAATCAAGGGTGGGCTCCAAGTCTGGCCAAGATTTGGCGGGAGTGCAGGCCTTTCCTTTCTTATTCGACCTTGGGGCCATGGCCTCAAGGGAGGATTGGTATCGGCGCCGAATCTGGGAGAAGAGTCGCAAGTTCGCAGGAAAGAGGGGGGGAAAGGGCGAACACAGTGGCAATGATGGCAACGCTGCACTCGCAACAAGCACCCGTCAAGTCTAGCGGTTATCGAGGCTGCGTGGGGAAGCGGAGACGCCTATGTCCCATCAAGCGCCATGCGTCGACCGGGGCCGCAGGCGGTTAGGGCCCGCGGCGCTCCGCCCATGCCCCTTGGCTTCGCCTCGAAGCCAAGTCCAAGCGCGCCTTGGGCCCAGGGGCTACTGTCGTCTTTCTGGGAACGGGGGTACCTAGACTTGCCTGCCCGTGGCCCACGACGTTGCTCCATCAACGGTGTAGTATGGCCCACCTTCATCATCAACAACCCATGACCCTCACGAGGGGCTGAGCCTCACGAGGCGGACGACACCAAGACCTCCGGAAGGAGCGGCCTCCACTACAAAAAAAGACACATCCATGACATTTTGGGCTGAACGAAAAATTACTCTGTCATGCTTATGAAACTTCTATGACGATAATTGTGACAAAACCCGGTATCATCATAGATGTGGTGGGCTCCTACTTATATGACAAAAAATCTTGACAGAAAATGGGCTTTTCATCCTGGGCGGGCCGGAGACGCAGCTGCATGACATTCTTTGGGCCATCCATGACGGAAGAAACCGTGGTCGAAGCGAGGGCGAGGAAAATATCAGGGAGTTCCCGGTTACGGTGGGTGGTCGGGGCAGAGCGATGCGCGTTTCTCTCGTACACATACGCGCATGGGTGTGAGGCATTGGTCTCTAACTGAACCCGAGCGAGGCGTTCTCCTCCTGAAACCGAGAGGTTGCATTGCAGGCTACGCGTTACTGAACCCGAGCGATCGATCGATGGCTGTTAACTGAACCCGATCAAGCGATTACTTCGCTACTGCTGCTAACAGAAGCCGATCGAACCTGCTGCCTCTGGATGAAAAATGAGTGTTGTTGGGGGGTTGGATGAACAGTTCGTGGTGAGGGGTGGATGAACAAGACCTCGTGGTAGTAGAGGTCGTTGCCGCTGGATGAATAGTAACCCGATCAATCGAGCCGGTTGGGGGGGGATGAACGGGACCCCATGGAGGGCTGGATGAATAGCATGACCCCGTGGAGGGCTGGTTGAATAGTAGCCCGTGGAGGGCTGGATGAATAGTAGCCGGTGGAGAGGTGGTTGAACAGGACCCCGTGGAGAAGGCTGGTTGAACAGTAGCTGGTGGTGGAGCGGTGGAGGCTCCACCAGCTACTTGAACAGTAGCCGATCAACAGGACCCCATATCGACCATAGGAAGTCCAAGAGAAGTCCGTTTTCTCCGTTTTGTGGTACGCCAGACCCCACCCGATGAACAGATGTAGCAACCTGACCTCAAACGGTCAAGTCTTTGTGCTTCAGTGTCATACCTGGATCGGTAATGCTGACACACACAATACTCGAGGATTTATAACAGAGTGGCCATCACACACTCATTACATCGAATATCTCCAAAGAGAACTTATTTCAATAAATATGGCTTAAGGCCATCTAATACGGTAACAGCGGAAGGCTTGGAAGATAAACTGAGTCCATCAACTCCAACGGCATAGCTGAGCTGTATGGCAACGACCTAACGAACCTTACTCCTCGTCTGAAAAGTTTGCAACATAATACATTGCAGCCCGAAAATGGGTCAGCACATGGAATATGCTGGCAAAATAACACAGTAGACCAAGAATAGAATAATACTATCACTATATGCATATTTGGCTGGTGGAAAGCTCTATGGTTATAGTTTTGCAAAAAGCCAATTTTTTCCTACAACAAAGGAATAGATTTTATTTTAACTATCATGGTAGTTGAAACATCATTGAGAAGGTTCCTCCAACTCAATCCCAATTAAAGTAATTAACAACCCAACAATATTAAGTTAAAAGTGATGAGATACTTAAGATACTCCAAGTACTAGATACTCAAAATTTGTCCATAACTGGGAAGACGGCTAACCATGATTAGTTTATACACTCTGCAGAGGTTTGCGCACTTTTCCCTGCAAGACTCGATCTCCTCCATTGGATTTCTCGCACTACATGGTGTTTGAGAAACGGATGACCGAGACACAGTCTTTTGGAAACATTAACTCTCTACTCCGGGCAGACCATACCAAACCTACAATCCCACTACCTGCTGATCCACCTCTTCAAGAGCTTCACATAACTTACTCAACTATGCTAGAGCCCATAATAGCTTGTGGCTGCACACGTAAGTTTCTAGCATGAATCATCTCAGTTCCCTTTGAGCCAGGGTGGCGGTCCATAGGAAGATCACACGGGTACTCCGGGATTTCCAGAAAATACAGGCAACACTGGTACTCCAGGTTCCTCAATCCACCCAGATGTGTATTTAAGTTGCCACCTTAAGTTGAACCATTACTTATCAATCTCACATCTGTCATGGATTTCACTCACCTAAACCACGTCTACGAGCATAGCATACCAATATAAGCAACGCGTAGAAGTAACTCCCAAAGGTTTGAATGTAACAGGGTAATAGGTTCTACCTCATCAACTACTTCCCAACCCACATGTTAATGACATCCTAACCATGCAATATTTGAGGATTGGAACTAATGCATAAAAACTTGGTGATAAAGGGGTATGATCAAAGTGTTACTTGCCTTCCTGATGATCCGCGTAACCTAGAGACTCCAAATAACACGCTTCGCACTCCGAAAATTCTATCGCAAACAAACAATAGCATACATAAGCAATCAAGCTAAGAAACACGGGTAAATCACAGAAAAGAAGATCTAACCAGAAAGTTCAACTTAAGAACTCCGGTTTGCAAAAAGATTCAAATCGAACGGAGCAACGAAACTCAAACGGAGAAAGAAACAAGATCCGTTTACTAATCTGGACCAAGGTAAAATTTCATAGTAGCAAAAACTTGTGCAAGTTGGTTAGACGAAAAGAGGGTCTCGAGATGAAGGTCTAGGCGCTTGAATCGCCTGATTCCGACTAACGAGTGAAAAGATAAACTAGAACGAAAATCGGATCAGAACTCGCGATCAGATATAATCGTGGATTAATCCGATAAAAGAAAACTGACGAACAGGCTAACGAACGAGCGTTTGTTATCTGTAACTAACGAGCGAAAACCGTTCATTAAAACGAATGTCCGGACGAACGTCCACTAAACAAAAAAACCAAAAAAACGGCGAACCGAAAAAAACGACTTAGGTTTTCTAACGAAAACCGAACTGGTTTTCTAAAAAAACCGAACGGCGCTATACCGCCAGCGAGGTCCGGCACGGCGGCGGCTCCGGCACGGCGGCGCAACGCGGGGCGGCGGTGGTGGCGGCTCGCAGCGAGGGCGGCGCGGCAGCGGGCAAAGGGCGGCGAGGCGACGCGGCAGCGGGCGACGGGTGGCACGACGACTCGCGGCGGCGGGGTGGGCGGCTCCAAGGGCGGCGGGGCGCGGCTTTTGAGGAGAGGGGGCGGTGCCTTGCGGGAGGGGGCACGGCGCGGGGGAAGCAGAGTCCGAGCCGGACTCCGGTTCGGCGGCGCGGCGGCGGCGGTCTCCCATTAGGAGACGGCGGCGCGGGGAGGTGGGAATGGCGGCTGGGCTTCGGCCCAGTTAGCCCTTGGCGCGTTTTTTAAATAATTCCGCCGAAACTAAAAAAATCCTAGAAAATAAAATAAAATTCTAAAAATGCCAAAACAAATTTTCTCCGTCTAAATAAAATATTTTGAACGAGATGAACATTTTCTTGGCCCTAAAATGAAATTTTGAAAACGTGCAATTTTTTTCTAATGCAAACAAAATTGCAATAAAATCCAAATAAAAGCAAATATTTATTTTAATATTTTCCCATGTGGCTTCGTCCTAGGTATGGTGGCTCCATTGAACTTTGCAGAACTTGATGACCTTGCTGCGGGTGAGTCGACTGGCAAACTCCAAAATCTTGACTGGCTTCTCCTCATAAGTCAGGTCCTTATCCAACTAAATCGCCTCCAAGGGTACGGTATCTCTTAGTGGTATGTCAGCCATCTCAGCATGGCAATTCTTCAACTGGGAAACATGAAACACATCGTGAACTCCTGACAGTCCTTCAGGTAACTCCAACTTGTAGGCAACTTCTCCTATTCGTTCCAAAACATGATACGGTCCTACAAATCTTGGGGCTAACTTTCCCTTAACTCCAAAACGTTTCACTCCTCGCAGAGGATATATTCGCAGATATGCTCATTCTCCAATTTCATAGGTTACCTCCTTGCGTTTTGAGTCTGCATAACTCTTCTGTCTGGACTGAGCTATCTTCAGTCTATCCCAGATCAGTTTAACCTTCTCCTCAAACTCTTTGATCAAGTCTGGTCCAAACAACTGTTGGTCTCCGACTTCATCCCACATCAATGGTGTCCTGCACCTTCTTCCATACAGGGCTTCAAATGGTGCCATCTTCAAACTGGCTTGGTAACTATTGTTGTATGAGAACTCTGCGTAAGGCAGATTGTCATACCAACTAGATCCATAATCTAGCGCACAGGCTCTCAACATGTCCTCCAGAATCTGATTGACTCTCTCGGTCTGTCCATCCGTCTGCAGGTGAAATGCTGTACTGAACTCCAATCTCGTTCCCAAAGTCTGGTGCAGCTGATGCCAAAACTTTGAAGTAAACTCTGTTCCTCTATCCGATACGATGGTCCTCGGAACTCCATGCAGACATACGATCCTGGTCATATATATCTTGGCGAACTTTGCACTAGTATAAGTTGTTTTCACTGGGATAAAGTGTGCCACTTTGGTCAATCAGTCAACTACTACCCATATAGAATCATATCCTGATTTGGTCCTAGGCAATCCGGTGATAAAATCCAAGCCAAGTTTATCCCACTTCCATTCGGGTATTGGCATAGGCTGTAATAATCCTGCTGGCTTTTGATGCTCTGCCTTCACTCTCTGACATACATCACATATGGCCACATACTCGGCGATATCCTTCTTCATCCCTGTCCACCAAAAACGTTCCTTCAAATCCAAATACATCTTGGTGTTTCCAGGGTGTATTGAGTATGGTGAGTCATGAGCCTCCTGAAGCATTAACTTCCTACTCGGTGCATTATTGGGCACATAAACACGGTCCTCGAACCATAAGGTGTCGTGCTCATCCTCAAGAAAACCTTTGGCCTTTCCTTCACTCATTTTCTCTTTTATCTCGACAATCTCTTTGTCATCCTTCTGATCTTCTTGAATCTTTCCCAAAAATGTAGACTGCATCTCCAATCGAAGTTCCCGGAGATCCTCTGCTAACTCCTTCAGCAATCCCATGCTTATTAGGGTATTAGCATAGCTCTTCCGGCTCAAAGCGTCTGCTACGACATTGGCCTTTCCTCGATGATAATGAAGCTTCATGTCATAATCCTTTATAAGGCTCAAACTCTTATGATCCGTGTACACATCGCAATGGTTTACAATAAGGTAATGTCTCCAAGTCTTCAACGCATGCACTACGGCTGCTAGCTCCAAATCATGCGTGGCATAATTTAACTCGTGTGGTTTTAGTTGTCGTGAGGCATACGAAACAACTCTTTCGTCTTGCATAAGCACACTTCCAAGTCCTAAGCAAGAGGCGTCGCAATATACTTGAAAATCCTTACGTATATCCGGCAGTGTCAGCACTGGGGCTGTAGTCAAACGTTTCTTCAGCTCCTGGAAACTTGCCTCGCAATCTTCCGTCCATTTAAACTTTGTCTCCTTCTTCAATAATTCTGTCATGGGTTTTGTAGTCTTTGAAAAATTCTCAATGAATCTTCGGTAGTATCCTGCGAGTCCAAGAAAACTGCGGATCTCGCTAACTGAAGTGGGTGCCAACCATTCAGTGACTGACTAAACCTTGGTGGGATCTACTGCTATACCTTCTCCTGATATAACATGTCCAAGGAATCCGACTTCCTTCAACCAAAACTCGCATTTGCTGAACTTGGCATATAACTGATGTTCCCTGAGTTTCTCAAGAACTAAACGCAAATGCTCCTTGTGTTCCTCTTCATTCTTTGAATATAACATTATATCATCAATGAACACCAGAACAAACTTATCCAAATATTCCATCAACACCTTGTTCATCATGCTCATGAAATAGGCAGGGGCGTTAATCAGTCCAAATGACATGACCATATATTTGTATAACCCGTACCGTGTGGTGAAGGCTGTCTTTGGTATATCCTTCTCTCGTATCTTCAACTGATGGTATCCTGATCGTAGATCGATCTTCGAAAACACCTTAGCTCCTTGCAGCTGGTCAAACAGATCATTGATCGTCGGCAATGGGTACTTGTTCTTGATTGTCACTTCATTCAATGCCCGATAATCAACAACCATTCTTAGGGATTTATCCTTCTTCTCAACCAAAAGCACTGAGGCTCCCCATGGTGATGAACTCCGTCGTATGTATCCTTTCTCCAATAACTCCTTGATCTGTTTCTTAATCTCCTCCAGATCATTTGCGGGCATCATATAGGGCCTCTTGGATATTGGCCCTGTTCCTGGCAATAGCTCTATCAAAAACTCGATATCTCGATTCGGTGGCATGCCTGGTAACTCCTCTGGTGTTGACACCAGATTTTGACACGGCCAAGAACTTAACTAAGATGGCCTGAAATGGAGAAGGGCGCAAAGTGAGAAAGTTCCGGATCATCAAAAGGAGTAACTTTCATATATGGGCCATAGCCATCCGGTCTCATCTCTACGGTCGAAGTTGTGTTTGAAATACTCAGATTTTATATTCAGAACAATATTCAGCTGATTACACCCCCAAGGTGGACTCATATGAGAAATGTTTCTACACAGATTATCTTCGTCTCGTCGAGACGATCGATTTCAATATAAAAAATGTCTAAATTGGAGTTCATATGCAAAACTTAGAGCCACAATGGTGTGTTGCATAAGTTTGCCCCGGAAGTTCCGGGCAAAATTTCCGGGGAGGTTCCGGACTAAACCAAAAGTTTGCACGCGGTGCGCCCCGAAGACTGGAATTTTAACATTATTTGCAGATTTGCAGGGCCGATTTCGACATCAAGATGACCTCGGATGAAAAAGTGATCAACTGAAGAGTTTTTCTCCATTGCAAGATCTACAACTTTGGTTTCGGGACCATCGTCATCCGTTTCTTGATATAATTTCTGCCCAGAAGTTCCGTCCCTCGTAGTCCGAGTTAGGGTAACTTTTGATGATTTGGACGTGATTTGAGTCCTTTTCTTGTACAGGAAGTCCAGCCGCCTCATATATACGTAAGGGGTGACAGCCGATTAAACAACACACAATCGATCAAATCATATACCACTTTTTACCTTTACCTTTATCTCTCTCATTTGTTCTTCTTCTTCCTCGTTCTTTGTTTGTTCTTTGTTTACAGGGCGGCGAACCTCGAGGCCCTAGGGGCGGTCAGGCCGACCTAGGGCAGCCCATAGCCACCGCGCGCCCTGACGGGGTCCCTCCCGGGCGTGTGGGGTTTCGGGTCCTCAAAAGCGCCCGCCGGATTGTCTTGCGTACCGTGCTTCCGGCGGGTCTCCTTCGACGTGAGCTGCGGTGCATCACCCCCGGCGTCGAGGGTACACGGTGACGTGTTCGTGTGCGAACACACAGGGCCGGCCCGGGGGGGGGGGGGGTAGGGGGGCGGCCACCCCGGGCCCCCACAAGTTAGGGGCCCCACCTAGGTAATGTAGGTATTAGGTATAGCAGGCTAGCTAGGCCCCTGTCAGAAAAAATAGTCAAAGGCGAGGCCTTTCAGGCTTCACACACACTAACAGGATCGCAAGCCAAACGAGTAGCAGCGGCCGGATTAGCGACAGGCGCGCCTTGATTAGCGATCACTTCCTTCATCATTCAGGTAAAAAAAACAACGATCTGCCATCCTTCATGGCTTGACCTAAAAAGAGGGCGATCGTGATTTCCCAAGCTCCCAGCCTAGGCCGCCGACGCCGCATGCCGACACGCCGTACTGCAAGTCTGCCGCCGGGCTGTTGCTATTTCCTAATTCCCTTATCATCTTCTTCCTAAGCTAGTCCACTGATGATTTCAGTTCAGGGGGCCTCATCGTCACTCTTGGTCATTTGCTCCCCAACTTCAGGCGCTGCAAGCCTGCAAACAGCACACCGACTGACGCTCTCACGAATTCAACCATCAGATCAGAATTAGGTATATTATATTTGTGATTTTCTGTTCCTCCATGTGTATGTGGCACCATTTAATAATTGATGCAAACGTAGCTTTTCAGGATTGTGGGTTAGGATGCCGCCAAGAAACAAGACGTATGCATCAGATAGCAATGAAAGGAAAAGGAAACATTCTCTCTTGATGGTTCATTTGATGTCGAGGTATATGATTTTATTTCTAAATTGAAGATTATGAGATTCACTTTGCGAGATGGCGGAATGTCTGCTATGGAGATATTTGGGCATGTCAGAGAAGTTGATTGTAATCCAAATATCTTCATTGTTTATCGCATCTTGTTTTCTATCCTTGTGGTGGTTGTATCGGCTGAAAGAAGTATTAGAAAGGTGAAACTGTTGAAGAATTATTTGAGGTCAACAATGACTCAAAAGAGGTTAAATGATTTGGCTACATTGTGGATTGAGAAGAAATTATTGGATGAGATTGACATTGACTCCATCAAAAGTGACTTTGCATCGAGGAATGTTAAAACAAAATTTTAAGGTAATATGCATAAATTAATTGATACACATACTGATTTTCAATGCATTGTAGTGTTATTAATATTTTATATATATATATATACATATAATATTTATTTTACTATGATGTGTTTATTAAGGGCCCCAAATTGTAATTTCGCCCCGGGCCCCCAAAATCTCAGGACCGGCCCTGCGAACACACTTTTTGGCGACTCCGCTGGGGACGAAGCTTTGAACGGTCTCCAACCTGTTCTTACTATGAAGAGATCGTCATCAAGTTGCTGCAATCTACAAAGGTAATATGAATACCCAATTCCCCTTTCTAGATGCAAATAATCCATATGTTGTTGCTGGATCACCTAATGAGCATAATGTATCGGCTAGCCCTAGTTTTATCAATCATGCATCTAATTATGCGCAAGGGCCGATGCAAAGCAATCTTCATGCTTCAAATTCTTATGATTTTAGCAACGTACAAAATATGTATCCAAACTCTCATGCATCGGCAACCCCACAAATCCATATGCCGATGAACAACATGATGGGTTTGGTTAATCAATTTGAAACACCTCATGTTAAAATTTCCAACAGCATACAAGAAAGTGTTTCACCTTTTAATTCATCGGCAACTAATTTGCAATATGTGAATCCAACCTTGCCGATGGATGGGAGAATTGGCCGTGCTACTGCTAGCTATTCGGCCAGTTACTCTCAACCGTCATATGCTGCACCTCATGTTAGTAATTTTTCGGCACCATACACAACTGTAGATGCTCAAAATTCGGCTTCACACCTTTCAGGTCATAGCCGAATAAATGTAAATTTTACAGGAGTGGTTGTGCCAAATATTGTAGAAGATGAGGTAGTGGTGGCTGCCTTGAAGAGTTTAGCCCAGAATAAGAGGATGAGTGCTATTTGCCTTGAACAACATGAAAAAGGGCTATTTCCTAATTGTGTCGCAATAAAAGCTAGAGTTTTGCAAGAAGATGAATCTTTGCCAATTGATAAAATTGGTGAGCAAAAATATGGTTTTACAACAATGCATATGCCTTCACCTAGTACTACATCATATTATACACCCCCTACATGCAAAATTTCGGCAACACCCATGTGTCATTGCCGAAAGAATCTAAAAACATCGGGGGGCAATCGTATCCTGAGTGGGCTGAAATTGAGAAAAAGCTTAAAGCCAACTTTGCCGCTCGCCGCTAGAAACAAATAGAAAAAGAATTGGCTCAGATAAAAGAAGCATTGCCAATGGGTAGTATCAATGAAAAGAAGGATGATTCGGAACTTGAAGGTGCTTCGGTTGAAAAAGCCGAATCAAGTAGTATATATTCTGAATCCATCAAATCCAAAGAGGCAAGTATTATTGAGAAAGGGCATGGCAAGCATAGCAAAACAACCAAGCTTGATTTTTCTGAACTTAATGGAACCTACTTCCTACCCTATGAGTTTCGTGCCATATAAATTGACAAGCTTCAAGGACAAGAACAAGTAGCCGAACAAAGTTCGATTGACAATGATCTTCAAATTTATGATGCACGAAATCAAGAAGAAAATTGTGACATGGTGTTGGGAAGTCATCCAGAAGCAAAGCACAATATTAGTCATCATATGCAATCATCATGCTCTCCCAACATATTTGAAGAAGTATGTCTAGCAAGTAATTTACCTATTTTTAGATTTGGTCACAACTTTATTGTTGATGCATCTATTAGAAAAATTCTAGTAAGTAATTTTCAAAGACCAATGAAGAAGGGCAATTTACTTGTTAGCAATAAAATTGTTACTAAGCATATCGGCCAATATCTTGTACCATTCAAAGAGACCGATAGTGACTTATTACTGCAGCCAAAGTTTTTCCCATTGCTTTATTTAAAGTTCATATCTAATTGGGTAGCTTTTCTTGCTTCATGCTTGGCTTATGCATGGTCTCAATTGAGACGTGTATGTTCTAACTACTTTGATTTCAGAAATTTAAAGCCAAGGTTAAAATCTTTTGGCAAAACCGATGCTAGTATAGTTTCTTATTTAATGACATCAGAAAAAGTATGAGAAAGAGAATTCATAGCCGAATGGGAAGATGCCAAATCTGAAGCATTCGTTTGCTTAACTCCAAAGCCGTTCTCACAACAAGATCGGCTAGAAAACAAAAAGTATACCTTCAATTCAAACATGTGTGATCAAATCTTTGCTTTGTTGTTGAAAAATAATTACATTAGAATTCTTGATCACCATGTCAAGCCATCTATCCAAGGACGAATGTATTGTAAGTTGCATGATTCGTCCAAGCATAATTTTGAGGACTGCCACATGTTTCGTCAAATAGTTATATCGGCCATTGAGAAAGGACGATTGAAATTTGTTGAAACACCAAAGGATCACCAGTCTATTCCGATTGGTCTTCATGGCAAAAAGTTTTTGCATCGGCTACTTCAAGCCGATCCATCTAAAGAGAAGGTAAAAACTGCAGGCGATGGGATCAAGCTTTCAAGTAAAGAAGTAGTTGAAGATCACAATGAACATGAACTTGAGGGTGAGAATTCCATCGAAGCTACAATGAAGACACTAAGGACTGGGGGGAAACAAGGAAATCCAATGATCGATGAAAGCAAACCAAAAGAAAACAAAGGCCAAAATAAGCGCAAGTGTAAGAGATCAAAAATCACCTTCGCTGAACTATTGGATAAATATCAAAAGAAGAGTGGAGAAAAGAATGCTTATCGGCCAAATCATGCCAAGAAACCAAGATCACCCCCAAGGCGCAAATATGATGATCGGTATTGGCAAAGTGAGCATTTTAATGCAACATATTCATATCCTTATTTTGGGCTGCCAGTGCCAATGCCGTGGATGCATCCCTATGCTCATGTAGATCCATATCCATCATGGGACAAGTATGATACAAGGGCACACTCTCCATCTTATTTTAGACCATCTAACCAATATTATGCATCTCCGAGAAGATCAACATTTGAACAGTCATATGTTAAAGGTTGTTTCAATCATAAGGAATCAGTCCGGAGCTCAAAGAAGAAGAAAGAGGTGGTCAAACAAGTGTACCGTGTTAAAAGAGATGGTCGTAAGAGTGCAACTTCAGATTTGATCTCAAATGAAAAAGATCCAATTAACGTGTTGACATTGGATACTAAAGGCAATGAGACGAAGCAACCAATTATCAAGAGTCAAAGTGCCAAATCTGAAGAAAAGAAGATCACCGTGCACAAGGTAAAACAAGAATTGCCATTGCTTCAAACAAAATCACAGCTGGGGTGCCCACTCGGCTTATCGTATTGGCGAAAGAAGGAATTACAAAAACTTAGTGCACAAGAGCTGAAAAAGAAGAACATGGCATGGGTTCCCAAGAGGAGCAGTCAAAATAAAAATGATGTGCAACCTTCTATTGCAACAAGTGTTATAAAAGTGAAGAAAGAGAAGGATGGAAACCAGCAACAATTAAGCTGAAGGTTTGCATCACCCCATCAAAATCTTCGGTTAGCACATCATCCATGTTTTTCAACCATACCATTGATGCCTTTGCCATGGAATTCATCATCAAGTATGATAAATTACCCTCCCTGGATTTATTTTGATCCATGGAAGCGACAAAATTTTCTGCATCATGAGAGGGTATTACCAAATCCCGATACAATTTATTAGCTACATTTTTTCTTGCTAATCCAAAGAGCTGAAATATTTGATTGCTATTTCATTTGTTTATTTCGGCTATACATGATTTGGTGAAAGAATTCTACATGGACCTCATGGTAATGGCCGATACTTATCTATCGCCCTAAGAATATATGTAAGAACGGCCGGTGTGGTACTCTAACACCGTCCTTAGTTTGAGTAGAGATTGAGATAAGTGCTTGCAAAGGAATTTGTCAAATTGATGCCATTGAGGATATTATGCATAGACCAATTCACCAAAATTGCAAAGTGAACTTATGTTTTGATTGGGTGTGCTTTGGCTTGTTATTTTTCAGAACTTACGTAAGGCCAAATCATGGTTGATTTTATTATTGAGCATCATATTGACATCATGCATAAATTTTTTTTGCTTGATCTCTCTAGTATCATGGAGATTATATATTGATGGTTAAATTTCTAAGAATGGCCAAGGTGTTGGTTTTGTTTATTTATCTCCATATGAAGCTATTTTGTGAAGCCTCATGCCGCTTAAAATATTTTTGCAAAATGATCAAAGCCAAATATGCATTGTTATTCGGATTGGATCTTTGCCTTGCTGTAGGTGCTATACATATTGAGGCTTCCGGTGATTCGTTATTAGTAGTGCAACAAATATCCAAGGGTTATCAACGTTTTGATGAATCACTTATAGTTTATCTTTTGGTATGTCTAGATGCAAGATTTACCTTGGGTTGCTTTAAATTTGTTCATATATCTAGACATGACAATTCGAAAGAGTTGGCACAGCAAGCATCTGGCTACTATGTTAACCATGGTGTATTACATTTCTACCAATAGCTGATGCAAGGTCTTGTCAATATAGGTAAGGCCAAACCGAAGCCCACCGCTTCGGCCACTAATGATGAAACTTTTATGCAGGCGAAGTAAGGATGGGAGGAAGTTCATTCTTGATTATCTCCAAAATCCTAGCGAAACGGAGAACAATATGGTTCAGAGGATGGTTTTGGTCTATGAAACCTTATCACCGGATTGTTATAGAAGCTGAGAAGTTTTCACCCAAGTTTGCCTCAAGAGGTTCAAACAAGCAATGGCCGATATATACTTATCGTCCTAAGAACATGCAAAATGGCCGATGGAGTGCTGACACCGTCCTTAGAAAAATCATCGTGCAAGTTATTATTCGGCACACAAGTTTGCCGAAAAACAGGGGGGCATGTGTTGACACCAGATTTTGACACGGCCAAGAACTTAATTAAGATGGCCTCAAATGGAGAAGGGCTCAAAGTGAGAAAGTTCCGTATCGTCAAAAGGAGAAACTTTCATATTTGGGCCATAGCCATCCGGTCTCATCTCTACGGCCGACGTTGTGTTTGAAGTACTCAGATTTTATATTCAGAACACTATTCATATGATTACACCCCCAAGATGGACTCATATGAGAAATGTTTATACACGGATTGTCTTCGTCTCGTCGAGACGATCGATTTCGATATAAAAACGTCTAAATCGGAGTTCATATGCAAAAGTTAAAGCCAAAACTGTGTGCTGCATAAGTTTGCCCCAGAAGTTCCGGTCAAAACTTCTGGGGAGGTTCCGGACTAAACCGAAAGTTTGCACGCGGTGCGCCCCGAAGACTGGAATTTTAACATTGTTTGCAGATTTGCGGGGCCGATTTCGACATCAAGATGACCTCGGATGAAAAAGTGATCAATTGAAGAGTTTTTCTCCATTGCAGGATCTACAACTTTCCTTTTGGGAACATTGTCATCCGAAGTAGTATGCGGCCTTCAGATTCAGTGAAAGAGGGCTACTTGATATAATTTCAGCCCGGAAGTTCCGGGCCAGACCGGAAGTTCCGGCCCTCGTAGTCCGAGTTAGGGTAACTTTTGATGATTTGGACGTGATTTGAGTCCTTTTCTTGTATGGGAAGTCCAGCCGCCTCATATATATGTAAGGGGTGACGGCCGATTGAACAACACACAATCGATCAAATCATATACCACTTTTTACCTTTACCTTTATCTCTCTCCTATGTTAATCTTCTTCTTCCTCGTTCTTCGTTTGTAGGGCGGCGAACCTCGAGGACCTAGGGGTGGTCAGGCCGACCTAGGGCAGCCCATAGCCGCCGCGCGCCCTGACGCGGTCCCTCCCGGGCGTGTGGGGTTTCGGGTCCTCAAAAGCGCCCGCTGGATTGTCTTGCGTACCGCGCTTCCGGCAGGTCTCCTTCGACGTGAGCTGCGGTGCATCACCCCCAGCGTCGAGGGTACACGGTGACGTGTTCATGTGCGAACATCTGGGAAAACATCCGGGTAATCCTTTACTACAGGCACTTCCTCCTAAACAACTCCCGTGAGGATATTTACTTGGCTACTTCTTGGCGCATGCCTAGATATATACTTGATCCTTTTTCCCTCCGGGGTGGTGAGACAAATTGACTTGCTAACACAGTCAATGTTTCCTCCGTACTTTGACATCCATTCCATTCCTAATATCACATCCAATCCTTGTGACTCCAAGATAATTAGGTCGGACGGAAAAACATGGTTGCCAATGGTTAAGGGTATCTGGTCGCAACATCGACTAGCCATATACTCTGCTCCATGTGAACTTACTAACAGAGGGGTCCTAAGGGTTTGGGTCGGTAATTTAAACTTATCCACGAATTCCCTTGATATGTATGAATGCGATGCACCAGTATCAAAAAGAATAAGAGCGGTAAATGACTTAACCAAAAACTTACCTATAACCGCGTCTGGCTGCTTTTCAACCTCCTCCACGTTAACGTGGTTCACTTGTCCTTTGTTGAATGGATTGGGCTTCTTACCAGCGCTCCCATTTCCGTTTCCAATCTTCCCTTCAGGGCACTCCGTGGCATAGTATCCAGTCTTCCCGCACTTGAAACAAGTAATGTGGCTTAGGTCTCTCTTGGTGGGTGTGGGTGGATTGGGGCGGTTCTGATTGTTGCTTGCTCCATTCCCATTCCCATTCCTAGGGCCAGTATGATTATGGTTACTTCCTCCATTATGGGTGTGGCCTCCATGGTTATGAGAAAGTCCTCCCGAGTTCGGGTTTAGGCGAGGCTTCTGCTGAGCTCCTGAGTTATACCTCCCTTGTCCATACTTCCTCTTATGGCTCACAATCTGATGTTGCTTCCCTTCAATCATAAGAGCCTTATCTACGAACTCCTGGTAGCTGGTGAATGTTGCCACCATCAACTTCATACTCATCTCATCATTCGGCCCTTCCATAAACTTCTCCTGCTTTGCGGCATCTGTGGCCACATCATCAGGGGCATAGCAAGATAACTTTCTAAACTCATCCGCATACTGAGCTATAGTACGGTTCCCCTGGCATAAGTTGCGAAACTCACGCTTCTTCAAATTCATGGCTCCAATTGAGACATGGGTTGTACGGAAGGCTTGCTGAAATTGGTCCTATGTCACCGTGGCTATAGGGTAGGTGACGATGCAATTATCCCACCATGATGTTGCTGGTCCATCCAACTGATGTGCGGCAAAACGCACCTTCTCAGCATCAGTACATCCTGCAGTGGTTAACTCCCTCCCAATCCTGCGGAGCCAATCATCTTCTACTATTGGCTCGGTGCTACTGGAAAACACCGGCGGCTGCAAACTCAGAAAATGGGCTAAGTTTTCCACTGGTGGTGGTGGTGGTGGATTGTTGTTGTTGTTGGTGTTGTTGTTGTTGTTGTTGTTGTTGTTGTTGTTGTGTTGGTTCTGAACTAACAACTCCATCAGGGTATTCTGTTGCTGGATCAACTGAGTGAGCTCCGGTGGGAATGCAAATCTGGGGTCACGTCTAGGAGGCATCTGATGGGTTTAGGGGGAAGAGATTAGAATAGAATGAGGTCTAATGAGAAAGCACTACCCATATGCACATGAGGCGAACACAAACATTTCACTCAATCAATCAATCAGTCATACAATCGGTCTAACTATCGCAAAAGTGCTCGGGCTACTCTATTTACATGATGGAATACTACTACTGATGCGGTGGTCTACTAGAAATATTCCTCGGTTGCAGACTCCATGATATCTGCTCCAGCTTCGTCTTCAAAGTCATCATCGCTCAGGTCAGAGTCGGTGTCGTCGATGATGATGTAGTCTTCCGGGCGAATCTCCTTGGGTTCTTCGTCTTCTTCTACTGGTGTGGGGTCTCCCATGAATATTCCGATCTTCTTAATCAGGTCGTCATTCTTCTCCACTAGTACGACGATTTCCTCCTCATAATCTTTACGTCTAGCCTTGAGTTCTTCCTCCAGTTCTGCAATCCTAGTCATTGCCTTCTTCAGATCTATCATGCCTGCACACATCTGATTCTCCTGGTGTCGAATGTGCTGGTTTAGTTCCTAGATGAAAGCTGCAATTGATCTATCCTTCCTGGTGCTAATCATCTCCCATTGCTCGTCTCGGCGCCCACAGATCTGGTAAATAGTATCATTAAGCTCCTTTTGATAAACTTCTCCAATGCGTCCCATGGCGATGTGAGCTGCCATACTCTTTCCTAAACTCCAGGTTGGTGCATCGAAGGAGAACTCTATGGGTTTAGTGACTGGCGTGAAGGTCCTTCCTGGAACTTGTACTTGAATCATCCATCGCTCCTCTTCTGGTGAAGTGGCGTTGTAGGTCCCGGTGAAGCTTGGTATTCCTATGTTCAGGCACCTAGTGACTTCCTTCAAATGCCTTCCAAAAGGTGATTATTCATCCGGTTGTGCAAACTTGTTCCTTGCGTCCGCCATCCTAAAGAGTAGAAAACGGAGAGGAGTCAGAAATGAGAAGAGACTAGTGATCTATGGTCTTAGCTTAGTGGTCGTGTCCTACACTCAGCGTGTGCTCTGATACCATCTTGCAGCGACCCAACCTCAAACGGTCAAGTCTCTGTGCTTAAGTGTCATCCCTGGATCGGTAATGCTGACACACACAGTACTCAAGGATTTATAACAGAGTAGCAATCACACACTTATTACATCGAATATCTCCAAAGAGAACTTATTTCAATAAATATGGCTTAAGGCCATCTAATACGGTAACAACGGAAGGCTTGGAAGATAAAGTGAGTCCATCAACTCCAACGGCATAGCTGAGCTGCACGGCAACGACCTAACAAACCTTACTCCTCGTCTAAAAAGTCTGCAACATAATATGTTGCAGCCCGAAAACGGGTCAGCACATGGAATATGCTGGCAAAATAACACAGTAGACCAAGAATAGAATAATACTATCACTATATGCATATTTGGCTGGTGGAAAGCTCTATGGTTATAGTTTTGCGAAAAGCCAATTTTTCCCTACAACAAAGGAATAGATTTTATTTTAACTATCATGGTAGTTGAAACATCATTGAGAAGGTTCCTCTAACTCAATCCCAGTTAAAGTAATTAACAACCCAACAATATTAAGTTAAAAGTGATGAGATACTTAAGATACTCCAAGTACTAGAGACTCAAGATTTGTCCATAACCGGGGACATGGCTAACCATGATTAGTTTATACACTCTGCAGAGGTTTGCGCACTTTTCCCCACAAGACTCGATCTCCTCCGTTGGATTTCTCGCACTACAGGGTATTTGAGAAATGGATGACCGAGACACAGTCTTTCAGAAATATTAACCCTCTACTCCGGGCAGACCATACCAAACCTACAATCCCACTACCTGCTGATCCACCTCTTGAGGAGCTTCACATAACTTACTCAACTATGCTAGATCTCATAATAGCTTGTGGCTGCACACGGAAGTTTCGAGCATGAATCATCTCAGTTCCCTTTGAGCCTGGGTGGCGGTCCATAGGAAGATCACACGGATACTCCGGGATTTCCAGAAAATACAGGCAACACTGGGTACTCCAGGTGCCTCAATCCACCTAGATGTGTATTTAAGTTGCCACCTTAAGTTGAACCATTACTTATCAATCTCACATCTGTCATGGATTTCACTCACCCAAACCATGTCTATGAGCATAGCATAGTAATATAAGCAACGCGTAGAAGTAACTCCCAAAGGTTTGAATGTAACAGGGTAATAGGTTCTACCTCATCAACTACTTCCCAAACCACATGTTAATGACATCCTAACCATGCAATATTTGAGGATCGGAACTAATGCATAAAAACTGGGTGATAAAGGGGTATGATCAAAGTGTTACTTGCCTTGCTGATGATCCGCGCAACCTAGAGACTCCAAATAACACGCTTCGCACTCCGAAAATTCTATCACAAACAAACAATAGCATACATAAGCAATCAAGCTAAGAAACACAGGTAAATCTCAAATAAGAAGATCTAACCAGAAATTTCAACTTAAGAACTCTGTTTTGCAAAAAGAATCAAATTGAACGGAGCAACGAAACTCAAACGGCGAAAGAAACAAGATCCGTTTACTAATCTAGACCTAGGTCAAATTTTGCAGTAGCAAAAACTTGTGCAAGTTGGTTATACAAAAAGAGGGTCTCGAGATGAAGATCTAGGCACTTGAATCGCCTGATTCCGACTAACGAGTGAAAAGATAAACTAGAACGAAAATCAGATCAGAAATCGCGATCAAAAATAATCGCGGATTAATCCGATAAAAGCAAACTGACGAACAAGCTAACGAACGAGCGTTCGTTATCTGTAACTAACGAGCAAAACCGTTCGTTAAAATGAATGTCCGGACGAACGTCCGCTAAACAGAAAAACCAAAAAAAATAGCGAACCGAAAAAAACGACTTAGGTTTTCTAATGAAAACCGAACCGGTTTTCTAAAAAATCAAACGTCGCTATACCTCCGGCGGCGGCTCCAGCGAGAGCGGCGCAACGCGGGGCAGCGGCGGCGGCTCGCAGCAGCGGGCAAAGGGCGATGGGGCGGCGCGGTGACTCGCGGCAGCGGGGTCGGCGGCTTGCGGCGGCAGGTTGGGCGGCTCCAAGGGCGGCGGGGCACGACTTTTAAGGAGAGCGGTGGTGCCTTGGGGGAGGGGGCACGACGCCGCGGAAGGGGAGTCCGAGCCGGACTCCGGCTTGGCGGCGTGGCGGCGGCGGTCTCCCGCTAGGAGACGGCGGCGCGGGGAGGTGGGCCTGGCGGCTGGGCTTCGTCCCAGTTAGCCCTCGGCACGTTTTTTTTAATAATTCCGTCGAAACTGAAAAAAAATCCTAGAAAATAAAATAAAATTCTAAAAATGCCAATACAAATTTTCTCTGTCTAAATAAAATATTTAGAACGAGATGAACATTTTATTGGCCCTAAAATGCAATTTTGAAAACGTGCAATTTTTTTCTAACGCAAACAAAATTGCAATAAAATCGAAATAAAAGCAAACATTGATTTTAATATTTTTCCTCCAATATTTCATGTATTCTGGAGAAGTCATATTATCTCCTCTCATATATTTTAATATGAAATATTTTCGGAGAGAAAAAGAATTAACACCAAAAATCCTCGTTTCAAAATTTGATAAAATCAAATTTGAAAACCGGGGAAATCCCCAACTCTCTCTGAGGGTCCTTGAGTTGCTTAGGATTTCGAGGATCGCGAGACGAAATGCAATAAAATATGATATGCAAGAATGATCTATGTGTAACATTCCAAATTGAAAATTTGGGATGTTATAATTGGATCCCGTTTCGACCATGGCCGGTCGAACACAAGGCCATTTCCTCCGTTCTGCGGTACGCTTGGCCTTGTTTCCATAGGCTGTTCCGTCCAAGCCGGTTGGCTCTCGATGAACACCATGTATTCCGTTGCCTCCCAATGAACACGACGCATTAGGTTGCCTCCCCATGAACGCGATGACGACGCAGTTTCTCCGTTCCGACCGAGCCATGTACACGAGCCCTGGCCGTACGTATGCGCGAGTAGGCGTTCGAGACCCCGTCCGTATGTACGTGCGTGGCAGTATTTACTTTCTTGCACCCTGGCCGATGTATGTACGTGTACATGCTATGTGTGCGCCTCTACTACGACACGTGCATGCCTCTACATCGACCAGTATGTACGTACACGATTGCAACGAGAATGACAATGCTACATACGCTTCGACCAGGTGGGTCCCGACTGTCAGGCACTTCCTTGCGTGCGAATATGTAGTAGGTGGGTCCCAGCAGTCAGGGGGGAAACTTTTTTTCGCGAAATACGGTGGCCCATCCAGTGGGTCCCTGCTGTTCGGTGGAGGAATCATTATTTTCCGCACAATAAGGAGGCACATCCTTGCTGCAGCCGTGGACCCAGCTGTCAGCCTCTCCACGTATAGTACTCTTCCTTTGGAAGTCGTTCCTTGACCACATTGACCACGCCACGCCGAGAGCACCATGGCGAGGCACGACGGCGAGGCCTAGGGAGGGGACAATGCGTAGCCGGGGAAGAGGCGGCAGTGGATGCCCACCCGGAGAGTGATACGTCTCCGTCATATCTACTTTTCCAAATACTTTTTCCCTTGTTTTCGACTCAAACTTGCATGATTTGAATGGAACTAACCCGGACTGACGCTGTTTTCAGCACAGTTGCCATGGTGTTATTTTTGTGCAGAAATAAAAGTTCTCGGAATGACCTGAAAATCAACAAAGAATTATTTTGGAATATGTAAAAAACACTGGAAGAAAGATCCACGTCAGGGGGCCCACCACCTGTCCACGAGGGTGGGGACGCGCCCTACCCCCCTAGGCGTGCCCCCTAGCTCGTGGGCCCCTTGACACTCCACCGACCTCAACCTTGACTCCATATATTCACTTACAGGGAGAAAAAAAATCAGAGAGAGCAGGATTCATCGCGTTTTACGATACAGAGCTGCCGCCAAGCCCTATACTCTCTCGGGAGGGCTGATCCGGAGTCCGTTCGGGGCTCCGGAGAGGGGAATACGTCGCCATCGTCATCATCAACCTTCCTCGATCACCAATTCCATGATGCTCACCGCCGTGCATGAGTAATTCCATCGTAGGCTTGCTAGATGGTGATGGGTTGGATGAGATTTATCATGTAATCAAGTTAGTTTTGTTAGGTTTGATCCCTAGTATCCACTATGTTCTGAGATTGATGTTGCTATGACTTTGCTATGCTTAATGCTTGTCACTAGGGCACGAGTGCCATGATTTCAGATCTGAACCTATTATGTTTTCATCAATATATGAGAGTTCTTGATCCTATCTTGCAAGTCTATAGTCACCTATTATGTGTTATGATCCGTTAACCATGAAGTGACAATAATTGGGGTACTTACCGGTGATGACCATAGTTTGAGGTGTTCATGTATTCACTATGTGTTAATGCTTTGGTCCGGTAATCTATTAAAAGGAGGCCTTAATATCCCTTAGTTTCCAATAGGACCCCGCTGCCATGGGAGGGTAGGACAAAAGATATCATGTAAGTTCTTTTCCATAAGCACTTATGACTATATTCGGAATACATGCCTACATTACATTGATGAACTGGAGCTAGTTCTGTGTCACCCTAGGTTATGACTGTTACATGATCGATCGCATCCAACATAATTCTCTATCACGAATCCATTGCCTACGAGCTTTTCCATATATTATTCTTCGCTTATTTACTTTTTCGCTACTACTGTTACAATCACTTCAAAACCCAAAAATATTACTTTCGCTACCGTTACCTTTTGTTATCATTACCACTACTATCATATTACCTTGCTACTAAACACTTTGCTGCAGATATTAAGTTTCCAGGTGTGGTTGAATTGACAACTCACCTGCTAATACTTTACAATATTCTTTGGCTCCCCTTGTGTCGAATCAATAAATTTGGGTTGAATACTCTACGCTCGAAAAACTATTTTGTGGCGCCGTCCCGGGGAGCATAGCTCTATTCTTTGAGTCACTTGGGATTTATATCTTCTTATCATTATGAAGAACTTGAAAGATCAAAGAACCAAGATTTTTCCCTCAACTGCCATCTAGCTCTGCACTTGATTCACGTTCTGTTTTGAGTAAACTTGCGACACCTAAACCTGCTTCTGCTATTAATTCTGATATGCCGCATGTTATTGATGATGCCACTTCTGCTATGCATGATACTTATGATGAAACTACTTCTATGCTTGATACTACTGTGCCACTTGGTGAATTTCTTGATGAAAAACTTACTAGGGCACATAATGAAATTATTGAAACTGATAATATTGATGAAAGTGATGATGAAGATTCTCCCCCTAGATATGAATTACCTTTTGTTCCTGAGGGTTATGTTATGGATGAAGAAACTGCTATAGACTTTCTTGCTTGCAATGATATAAGTGATCTTAAGAAACTATTAGCTAAGCTTAAATAAAAATCTCTGAATGCTAGAATAAAATATGATCCTGCTTATGCTACTTCACCTATCTTTATTAATGAAAAGGATTGTGATTTCTCTATCGACCCTGATATAACTACATTGGTTGAATCTGATCCTTTCCATGGCTATGAATCTGAAACTTTTGTGGCACATCTTACTAAATTAAATGATATAGCCACCCTATTCACTAATGATGAGAAAACCCGCTACTACTATATCCATAAAATATTTCCATTCTCATTAAAGGGTGATGCTAAGATATGGTTTAATTCTCTTGATCCTGGTTGTGTGCATAGTCCTCAGGATATGATTTGTTACTTCTCTACTAAATATTTCCCTGCTCATAAGAAACAAGCTGCTTTAAGGGAAATATATAATTTTGTGCAAATTGAAGAACAGAGTCTCCCACAAGCTTCGGGGAGGCTTCTCCAATTACTTAATGCTTTGCCTGATCATCCTCTCAAGAAACATGAAATACTTGATATCTTTTATAATGGACTAACCGATGCTTCCAGAGACGACCTGGATAGTTGTGCTGGTTGTGTTTTCAGGGAAAGAAATGTTGATCAAGATGAAATTCTATAGAATAATATGTTGACTAATGAAAATAATTTGACACTTCCTGAACCAACTCCTAGGCCAACTCCGAAGAAAAGGGGTATTCTATTTCTCAGTCCTGAAGATATGCAAGAAGCAAAGAAATCTATGAAAAAAAAGGTATTAGAGCTGAGGATGTTAAGAATTTACCTCTTGTTGAAGAAATACATGCTCTTAATTTACCTCCTGTTGAAGAAACACATGGTCTTGATAACCCGACACAGGTAGTAAAGGTAAATTCTCTCCACAGATATGATAAAGCTAAAATCCCTCCTACTAAGTTTGCTAGCCAATGCTTAGATGAGTTTGATAATTTTATGGTTAAACAAGAAGACTTCAATGCTTATGTTGGTAGAAAATTGAAACATAATGCTCATATGATTGAACACTTGAGTGATTATATGGCTAGTGTTAAAGGTGAACTTAAACTTATTAGTAAACATGCTGCTATGGTTACCACTCAAGTAGAACACATACTTAAAGCTCAGAATGATTTGCTCAATGAATTGAATAGTAAGAATAATGATAATGCTGTTAGAGTTATGACTAGAGTTGGTAAAATGACTTGGGAAGCTTTGTATCCTGAGGGTCATCCTAAGAGAATTGAGCAAGATTCTCAGAGAATTAATATTGATGCACCTAGTCCTTATAAAAGGAAGAAAAAGAAAGATGATAGGACTTTGCATGCTTCTAGTGAACCTATTGTTGACACACCTAAGAATCCCAATGATATTTTCTATCTCTGATGTTGAGACACAATCTGGTGATGATCATGAACCTAGTGATAATGTTAATGATGATGTTCATGTTGATGCACAACCTAGCAATGACAATGATGTACAGGTTGAATCTGCTGTTGATCTTGATAACCCACAATCAAAGAATCAACGTTATGATAAGAGAGACTTTGTTGCTAGGAAGCACGGTAAAAAAAGAGAACCATGGGTTCAAAAATCCAAGCCCTTTCCTCCTAAACCATCCAAGAAAAAGGATGATGAGGATTTTGAGCGCTTTGCTGAAATGATTAGACCTATCTTTTTGCGTATGCATGTGACTGATATGCCTAAAATGAATCCTTATGCTAAGTATATGAAAGATATTGTTACTAATAAAAGAAAGATAACGGAAGCTGAAATATCCACATTCTTGCTAATTATACTTTTAAGGGTGGAATACCAAAGAAACTAGGATATCCCAGAGTACCAACTATACCATGCTCCATTAAAAGAAACTATGTTAAAACTGCTTTATGTGATCTTGGAGTCGATGTTAGTGTTATGCCTCTCTCTTTATATCGTAGACTTGATTTGAATAAGTTGTCACCTACTGAAATATCTTTGCAAATGGCTAATAAATCAACTGCTATAAATGTCGGTATTTGCAAGGATGTGCCTGTTGTGGTTGCAAACGTTACTATTTTAACGAACTTTGTTATTCTTGATATTCCCGAGAACGATAGTATGTCTATTATTCTTGGTAGACCCTTTTTGAATACTACATGGGCTGTTATTGATTGCAACATAGGCAATGTCACTTTTCATGTTAATGGTAATGAGCATACAATACACTTTCCGAGGAAACAACCTCAAGTCCACAGTATCAATTCTATTGGAAAAATTACAACGATTACTATTGGAGGATTTGAATTCCCTCTTCCTATTGTCAAGAAGAAATATCATATTATTATTGTTGGGGATGTGCATATCCCCGTTGAGGTAACTTAGTGTTATTCGAAAATTCTCCGGTTTCATGCCATTCGGAAAGAGTTTGTTAACAAGACTTGATTAACCTTGTTAGTGGATTCCTTTTGATGAGCATGAGATGGATGAAGTTAGAAAGAACAACTCTCTGTACCCTATTTTTACTTTCTGTTATTTAGATTAAATAAAGCAAAAATAGTATTTTATGTCTGTTTTCTGAATTATCCTTGCAGTAAAGGTAAATTCTCTCTATAGATTTGATGAAAGTGATATTCCCCATAATAAGTCTGCTAGCCAATGCTTGGATGAGTTTGATAATTTTGTTATTAAACAAGAAAACTTCAATGCTGATGTTGGTCGACAATTGAAATGTAAAGCTTATATGATTGAACACTTGAGTAATTATATGTCTAGAGTTAAAGGTGAACTTAAACTTATTAGTAAACATGCTTCTATGGTTACCACTCAAGTAGAGCAAGTGTTTAAAGCTCAGAATAATTTTCTCAATGAATTAAATAATAAGAAAAATGATAATGCTGTTCGAGTTGTGACTAGAGGGGGTAAAATGACTCAGGAACCTTTGTATCCCAAGGGCCACCCTATGAGAGTTGAGCAAGATTCTCAGAGAACTAATGTTGATGCACCTAGTTCTTCTAAGAAGAAGAAAGGGAAAAATGATAGGACTCTGCATGCTTCTAGTCAACCTATTGTTGAAACACCTGAGAATCCCAATGATATTTCTATTTATGATGCTGAAACACAATCTGGTAATGAACATGAACCTAGTGATAATGTTAATGATGATGTTCATGTTGATGCTCAACCTAGCAATGACAATGATGTAGAAATTGAACCTGATGTTGATCTTGATAACCCACAATCAAAGAATCAATGTTATGATAAGGGAGACTTCGTTGCTAGGAAGCACCGTAAAAAAAGAGAACCATGGGTTCAGAAACCCATTCCTTTCCCTCCTAAACCATCCAAGAAAAAGGATGATAAGGATTTTGAGCGCTTTGCTGAAATGATTAGACCTATCTTTTGCGTATGCATTTGACTGATATGCTCAAAATGAATCCTTATGCTAAGTATATGAAAGATATTGTCACAAATAAATGAAAGATACCAAAAGATGAAATTTCCACCATGGTTGCTAATTATACTTTTAAGGGTGGAATACCTAAGGAACTAGAAGATCCAGGAGTACCAACTATACCTTGCTCCTTTAAGAGAAACTATGTTAAAACTGCTTTATGTGGTCTTGGAGCCGGTGTTAGTGTTATGCCTCTCTCTTTATATCATAGACTTGATTTGAATAAGTTGACACCTACTGAAATATCTTTGCAAATGGCTGATAAATCAACTGCTATACATGTCGGTATTTGTGAGGATGTGCCTGTTGTGGTTGCAAACGTTACAATTTTAACGGACTTTGTTATTCTTGATATTCCTGAGGACGATAGTATGTCTATTATTCTTGGAAGACTCTTTTTGAATACTGCAGGGGCTGTTATTGATTGCAACATAGGCAATGTCACTTTTCATGTTAATGGTAATGAGCATACAATACACTTTCCGAGGAAACAACCTCAAGTCCACAGTATCAATTCTATTGGAAAAATTACAACGATTACTATTGGAGGATTTGAATTCCCTCTTCCTATTGTCAAGAAGAAATATCATATTATTATTGTTGGGGATGTGCATATCCCCGTTGAGGTAACTTAGTGTTATTCGAAAATTCTCCGGTTTCATGCCATTCGGAAAGAGTTTGTTAGCAAGACTTGATTAACCTTGTTAGTGGATTCCTTTTGATGAGCATGAGATGGATGAAGTTAGAAAGCACAACTCTCTGTACCCTATTTTTACTTTCTGTTATTTAGATTAAATAAAGCAAAAATAGTATTTTATGTCTGTTTTCTGAATTATCCTTGCAGTAAAGGTAAATTCTCTCTATAGATTTGATGAAAGTGATATTCCCCATAATAAGTCTGCTAGCCAATGCTTGGATGAGTTTGATAATTTTGTTGTTAAACAAGAAAACTTCAATGCTGATGTTGGTCGACAATTGAAATGTAAAGCTTATATGATTGAACACTTGAGTAATTATATGTCTAGAGTTAAAGGTGAACTTAAACTTATTAGTAAACATGCTTCTATGGTTACCACTCAAGTAGAGCAAGTGTTTAAAGCTCAGAATAATTTTCTCAATGAATTAAATAATAAGAAAAATGATAATGCTGTTCGAGTTGTGACTAGAGGGGGTAAAATGACTCAGGAACCTTTGTATCCCAAGGGCCACCCTCTGAGAGTTGAGCAAGATTCTCAGAGAACTAATGTTGATGCACCTAGTTCTTCTAAGAAGAAGAAAGGGAAAAATGATAGGACTCTGCATGCTTCTAGTCAACCTGTTGTTGAAACACCTGAGAATCCCAATGATATTTCTATTTATGATGCTGAAACACAATCTGGTAATGAACATGAACCTAGTGATAATGTTAATGATGATGTTCATGTTGATGCTCAACCTAGCAATGACAATGATGTAGAAATTGAACCTGATGTTGATCTTGATAACCCACAATCAAAGAGTCAATGTTATGATAAGGGAGACTTCGTTGCTAGCAAGCACCGTAAAAAAAGAGAACCATGGGTTCAGAAACCCATTCCTTTCCCTCCTAAACCATCCAAGAAAAAGGATGATAAGGATTTTGAGTGCTTTGCTGAAATGATTAGACCTATCTTTTGCGTATGCATTTGACTGATATGCTCAAAATGAATCCTTATGCTAAGTATATGAAAGATATTGTTACAAATAAATGAAAGATACCAAAAGATGAAATTTCCACCATGGTTGCTAATTATACTTTTAAGGGTGGAATACCTAAGGAACTAGAAGATCCAGGAGTACCAACTATACCTTGCTCCTTTAAGAGAAACTATGTTAAAACTGCTTTATGTGATCTTGGAGCCGGTGTTAGTGTTATGCCTCTCTCTTTATATCATAGACTTGATTTGAATAAGTTGACACCTACTGAAATATCTTTGCAAATGGCTGATAAATCAACTGCTATACATGTCGGTATTTGTGAGGATGTGCCTGTTGTGGTTGCAAACGTTACAATTTTAACGGACTTTGTTATTCTTGATATTCCCGAGGACGATAGTATGTCTATTATTCTTGGAAGACTCTTTTTGAATACTGCAGGGGCTGTTATTGATTGCACCAAAGGCAATGTCACTTTTCATGTTAATGGTAATGAGCATACGCTACACTTTCCGAGGAAACAACCTCAAGTCCACAGTATCAATTCTATTGGAAAATTTTCAACAATCACTATTAGAGGTTTTGAATTTTCTCTTCCTACTGTCAAGAAGAAATATGATATTCTTATTATTGGGGACATGCATATCCCCGTTGAGGTAACATAGTGTTATTCGAAATTTCTATGGTTTCATGTTACTCGAAATGAGTTTGTTAACAAGACCTGGTCAACCTTGTTAGTGGATTCCTTTTGATGAGCATGAGATGGATGATGTTAGAAAACACAACTCTTTGTACCCTCTGTTTACTTTCTGTTATTTATATTAAATAAAGCAAAAATAGTATTTTTCTGTCTGTTTCCTGAATTATCCATGCTATAAAAAATACCCCAAAAATAAAAGTTCTCCAAATGCCCTGAAATTTAAGTATGATTTTTTATGGAATATTTGAGAATATGTGGCACCGAGAACACATCAGGGGGAGCAAGCACCTAGCCACGAGGGTCCAGGGCATGCCCCCTGCCTCGTGGGCCCATGGTGGCTCCTCTCCACTTATTCCAGCTACCACACACTCCTTCTTCGTCCTAAAAAATCACTAGCCAGCTCAAACCCGAGTTCTTGCTCATCTTGCTGCCATTTTCGATCTTCTAGCTCAAAGCTCCATTTACAAAACTGCTTTGGGGGATTGTTCTTTGGTATGTGACTCCTCCAATGGTCCAATTAGTTTTTGTTCTAGTGCTTTATTCATTGCAATTTTTTTCTGCTTAGGTGACCTTGCTCTTGAGCTTGCTTTTCAAATTTATATGGTCAAAAGTAGTTCTAATGCATGATATAGTCTCTAGGCACTTGTAGGAGTAGTTGCTATCAATATTGTTGAGTTTGGTTCACTTTTATTTTGAAGTTACTAAAATTTCAGAAATTTTTCAGAGGAAGAAATATGTTTAGGAAAATGTACCAAGGTGGCTCTTCAAGGAAGCAAGGACCCAGACTCGCAACACGCGATGCGGATGAGGAACCACCAAGAGAAGCTCAAGTGTGGCCTTGTGAATGGCCATCAGAGGATTACATGGTCCAAGCAGGAATCAAGGAGGAATTTGAAGCATATGTGCGCAATGCTGATCTTGAGAGCTTCGAGGCAGATAAGTGTCGTCAATACCTCTATTTAACTGATTCATTTGTGAGAAGGTTTAAATTTTCATCTTCACATAATTCTCACACTGTCCTGTTTGATCTTTATTATAAATCTTATGCCATGGACTTGGAAGATTTTAACACTGCTTGTAAACAACCACAGTGGGGTAATGTTGGTGAACCTCGTAAATCTGAATTAAGAGATTTTCTTGCTTGTATTACAGTGGGGAAATCTAGAGATGTAACACAAGCCACCATAGGGAGCATTCATTTTCCTGCTATACATTATTTTGCTCTCTTCATAGGAAGGTGCATAAACGGTTAAGATGAAGCGTGTCACATGTGTGTACCTGATCTTAGCGTTCTCAAGAGCGCTGTTTTAGGAGATAAACAATATAACTTGGGGGCTATTGTTGCACGTAGGTTGCATAATAATCGTATTCATGGAGATTTCTTTGGTGGAATTTATGCAACTCGTATAGCTAACTTTATTGAGATACCCATACGTGGAGATGATATTGAGTTTCCTTCTTCTTATCTAGATTATGATGCTATGGTTCATCATCAGTTTGTTGAGAGGAACGATCAGTTCCTCCAGTGCCGACTAATCTTTGACAGGCGAAGCACCTATCACATCGCTCTCCCTGCTCCTACTTTCTTTGACTTTCAGGCAAAGGGGAGATATGTTATAACCAGGGAGGAGGCGACCGAGTATGAGAGGAGGGCGGAGACAGCTCGCCTCCAAGTTGCAGCTCATCAAGCAATTGCCGCTTCATCTCAGTACGACCCCAGCTACAACTTTGGATATCCACCAGGCCATCCATGGCCATAGACCAACTTAGGCCAAAAGCCTAAGCTTGGGGGAGTACGTATTTCTCACCAACATTACATTTATGTTCACACACTCATGCTAGTTGTCGGTGCTCATAATTTTTAATTGTAATATCCATGCTATTTTATTTTCCTTTTTATGCTTTCTTCTTGTGTGTTTGATAAACATTAAGAAAAACAAAAAAATAGTTGTAGCTTTTTAGCTAGTTTACTTTCCATGCCTGTAGTAGTAGTAATTAAAAAGAAAACCCAAAAAGATTTCTTGTTCTTCTTTTGCTTGTTGGGAGCTTTCCCGTGTAAATAGTTTTATTTCTTTTCTTTTTCTTTGGGGTTGAGAGGAGAAAACCATGATTAAAATGTTGAGTGGCTCTCATATGCATTGTCGTTGATCTAACAAAGAGCCCATATTACCTTGTCTTCTCTCTTGGATTGAATGCTTGCAGATTCCAGCTTAGTCCAATGCGCGTGCACTATTATTATTATCCACACTATTCGGTTGTGCAAGTGAAAGGCAATAATGATGATTATATGATGAACTTATTGAGATGAGAAAAGCTGGTATGAACTCGACCTCTCTTGTTTTTGTAAATATGATTAGTCCATCATTCCTGATTCAGCCTATTATGAAAGAAACATGTTTGCAATGACAATTAGAGATTATAGTTGCTTATGCCATGCTTAATTAGCTACGAGCTTATAATGGTTTACCTTGCATGCCAACATGCTATTAAAATGTTTGTGATGTGGTATGATAGGGTGGTATCCTCTTTTGAACGATTCGAGTGGCTTGACATGCCACATGTTCACACATGTAGTTGAAACAAAATCAGCATAGCCTCTATGATATTTATGTTCATGGTGCATTATATCCTACTCATGCTCTCATTTGGTGTTGATTAATTTTAGTGCATGTTCATGACTGTTGTCGCTCTCTAGCCAGTCGCTTCCCGGTCTTTTTCTAGCCTTCACTTGTACTAAACAGGAATACTGCTTGTGCATCCAATTCCATAAACCCCAAAGTTATTCCATATGAGTCCACCATACCTACCTATATACGGTATCTACCTGCCGTTCCAAGTAAATTTGTATGTGCCAAACTCTAAACCTTCAAATAAACATTTTGTTTTGTATGCTCTAATAGCTCAGGTATCAACTAGGGCTATCTGTATCTTCCATGCTAGGCGGGTTATTCTCAAGAGGAGTGGACTCCGCTCCTCACTCACGAGAAAATGGCTGGTTACCGGGAAGCCTAGTCCCATGCTTTATGAAAATCAAATCAAAATAACTGCAAACAAAACTCCCCCGGGATTGTTGTTAGTTGGAGGCACTCGTTGTTTCGAGCAAGCCATGGATTGATGCTTGTTGGTGGAGGGGGAGTATAAACTTTACCATTCTGTTTGGGAACAGCCTATAATGTGTGTAGCATGGAAGATATCGAGATCTCTTGGTTGTTATGTTGACAATGAAAGTATACCGCTCAAAATATTATTCATATCTATTTCAAAATCGAGCTCTGGCACCTCTACAAATCCCTGCTTCCCTCTGCGAAGGGCTTATCTATTTACTTTTATGTTGAGTCATCATCCTCTTATTAAAAAGCACCAGTTGGAAGCACCTCTATCATTTGCATCCATTACTATTAGTTTACATTGAGTATGACTTGACTGCATCTCTTTTACCATGAATTACAATGTCTAGTCAGTGCTTGATCTTTAAAGGTGCTCTGCATTTATGTTTTGCGGTCTGAGAAAGGGCTAGCGAGATACCATCTTGTCATATTGTATTATGATTGTTTTGAGAAAGTGTTGTCATCTGAGATTTATTATTATTGCTCGCTAGTTGATTATGTCATTGATATGAGTAAACATGAGACCTAAGTGTTATTGTGAATATGGTTAGTTCATAATATTTGCTGAAAACTTGAATGCTGGCTTTACATATTTACAACAACAAGAGCAAACAGAGTTTGTAAAAGTTTTTCTTTATCACTTTCAGTTTATCAACTGAATTGGTTGAGGACAAGCAAAGGTTTTAGCTTGGGGAGTTGATACGTCTCCGTCGTATCTACTTTTCCAAACACTTTTGCCCTTGTTTTGGACTCTAACTTGCATGATTTGAATGGAACTAACCCGGACTGACAATGTTTTCAGCAGAATTTCCATGGTGTTATTTTTGTGCAGAAATAAAAGTTCTTGGAATGGCCTAAAAATCAACGGAGAATTATTTTGGAATATATAAAAAATACTAGAAGAAAGCTCCACGTCAGGGGGCCCACCACCTGTCCACGAGGGTGGGCGGCACGCCCTACCCCCCTGGGCGCGCCCCCTGCCTCGTGGGCCCCTGATGCTCCACCGACCTCAACCTTGACTCCATATATTCACTTTTGAGGAGAAAAAAATCAGAGAGAAGGATTCATCGCGTTTTAGGATACGGAGCCGCCGCCAAGCCCTAAACTCTCTTGGGAGGGCTGATCTGGAGTCCGTTCGGGACTCCAGAGAGGGGAATCCATCGCCATCGTTATCATCAACCTTCCTCCATCACCAATTTCATGACGCTCACCGCCGTGCGTGAGTAATTCCATCGTAGGCTTGCTGGATGGTGATGGGTTGGATGAGATTTATCATGTAACCGAGTTAGTTTTGTTAGGGTTTGATCCCTAGTATCCACTATGTTCTGAGATTGATGTTGCAATGACTTTGCTATGCTTAATGCTTGTCACTAGGGCCCGAGTGCCATGATTTCAGATCTGAACCTATTATGTTTTCATGAATATATGTGAGTTCTTGATCCTATTTTGCAAGTCTATAGTCACCTATTATGTGTTATGATCCGCTAACCCCGAAGTGACAATAATCGGGATACTTTCCGGTGATGATCGTAGTTTGAGGAGTTCATGTATTCACTATGTGTTGATGCTTTGGTCCGATACTCTATTAAAAGGAGGCCTTAATATCCCTTAGGTTCCAATAGGACCACGCTGCCATGGGAGGGTAGGACAAAAGATGTCATGCAAGTTATTTTCCATAAGCACGTAAGACTATATTCGGAATACATGCCTACATTACATTGATAACTGGAGCTAGTTCTGTGTCACCCTAGGTTATGACTGTTACATGATCGATCACATCCGACATAATTCTCTATCACCGATCCATTGCCTACGAGCTTTTCCATATATTATTCTTCGCTTATTTACTTTTCCACTGCTACTATTACAATCACTTCAAAACCCAAAAATATTACTTTTGCTACTGTTACCTTTTGCTATCGTTACCACTACTATCATATTACCTTGCTACTAAATACTTTTCTGTAGATATTAAGTTTCCAGGTGTGGTTGAATTGAAAACTCAACCGCTAATACTTGAGAGTATTCTTTGGCTCCCCTTGTGTCGAATCAATAAATTTTGGTTGAATACTCTACCCTCGAAAACTGTTGCGATCCCCTATACTTGTGGATTATCAGAGAGGAGTACCAGGGTTCACTGGTTCGGCTGTTGTGTGAGGCTGCCATCGCAGCAGGGCCTGGCCAGCGGTGGGAGTAGTAGGGGGCGGTGAGGCCTCAACGGCAGCATAGCCAGCCACTAGAGGCTGGAGCAGGCGGTCTCGCCGGCGCTGGTTTGGGCGGCTGGTGCAAGAAGAGCAGCTATTTAAGAAGCAGAAGGACTGTTCCATTCAAATCCAACGGTCACTTCTGCTAGAATCATTTGTTGACTAAGTTGACAAAGCCCTGTGTACGCGTCAACTTAGTAGGCCCACAGGTCAACCTCCCAACTGGTGCGCCCCAGATGTCAGTGGGAGGAATCATATTTTTGCGTAATAAGGAGGCATTTGATTGCATGCGGCCAGGCTAGTGGAGGGAGTACGGTGGGCCGGTGAAACCTGCACGACATCACAACGGGCCACAAGAAGAGGGAGCAGGCAGTCCCGCCGGTGCTAGTTTAGGCGGCTGGAGCAGGAAGATCAGAGATTGAAGAAGCACGTCGCTCGTTGGATGGACATCCAACAGTCACTACTGCTAGAATCGTGTGTTGACTGAAAAAGGCTTCCGTAAACAAGTCAGCCTAGAAATCTGTGGCATGTACAACCTAGTTGCTATTATTTTTATAATTTTTACTCATTTTCTAGTTCATATGGAATTTATTGCATCCCATTTTCCATTTTTAGAATTGCTGCCCATTTTCTGGTCAGTACCAGGGTTAAAAAATAGAACTAAATATGTGCGAAATTTTCAAACTTCACAAATTTTTGTTGGGGAACAAAATATTCTTAATCCAAAAATTAGTAGCCATACTAAAACAAATTTAAAAATAAATTAGTACTATTTCATGTTAAAATCCAATGAAATATAAAATATCAGTGAAGAACAAAAACAAAAACAAAGAAACTAATTTCCCATTTGCTATATTTTTTTTGGAATTTTCAACCCCTTTGATGTAACTTTTAACAGACAATAACCATACTCTTTGCCCAGGCCAGAATGCATCCCTCCTCGTCTTGAAATATTTGCAGCCCGCTAAGTCGAAGAAAACAAATAGGCCTAGCTTGGGTATTCTTCAAAAATAAATGTTGGGCTACCTATTTTTCCCAAAGAAAAAATTGCTGGGCTGGTCATGTTGTTAGACGGGCCATAGAGATCGCACAACCTAGTTTATAGCCTGCTCCTCTGAATTACTACTAAAAAAAGTTGTGCAATTATGTCGTTAATTGACTATACATTGAAAATGATGTGGGTCCCAGATATTAGCAGGGTGGATTAGAGTAAAAAAACAAGGGGTGCATCTGAGTAGTAAAAGAGGCGCTAGCTTGTGTTCGGGAGTGGACCTGGTGGGTCCGTATTGTCATACTCACAACTAAAGTCCTCTCCCGATTCACTATGTTGACAGGGCCGGACGGCGGCGCCACAGCGAGTGCACGAAGGTGGAGGATAAAGTGCGGTCGCCAATGTGCTGGGCTGGGTTGGACATTCTTATTGAAAAATAAAAATGGAACGGAACTATTTACGACGTTGACTACGATTTGCATGGGTTCGCTGGTTGCAGGAAGAAAATGGTGGGAGAAAGAAGACTGGTCGCTATCTTTGCCTAAGAATAATATCGGCCGAATGTAATGACACTATCATAGGAAATAATATCCTCCTATTAAATCGTGAATTTAAAGAACTGGTGCATGAGCATTTAGCTTTATTTATTTACTTATTTATGTTTAGGGGAGCATGAGCATGTACCTGGGCTGGATTCATGTGAGATCCTCCCTTCTAGTTAATTATGGGCTGGGCCTTCATCAGTGGGCTGCATGTTATCAACAAGTGGAAAATGTGTTCTGTACGAAAAATAGTATGCGCTAGGTACGGTACAGGGCACTAAAGGATCGGGACATTTCCCTCAAAAAACTCAAGGATCGGACCGTGCAATGACTTCCAAAACATTGTGTTTGTCATTCTAACAACACATTTATTCAACCAACAGACGAAATATACTACTGATTGTACATTGAAAACAGCAGCAGCAACCAGGGCTGGGGGTGCAACAGAAGCAGTAAGCATGCCAGAAGAGTAAAGACGCAGCTCTCTCTTCCAAACCAAACATCATCCATCATTACAAAAGGGCTACCAAAAAAGAACAAGTGTATGCATCAAACTAAATAAAGATCCTACTACACCAAGTGTACACATCTAACTAACTGGCTCAATTAGACGTTACTATTTATTAAGCTGTGGAGATTAGCTGACGGCTTGAACCAGATGGGCTCCTGACGGGGGAAACTCCAGCCAGCAGGTCGAAGTCTGATACTTGCGACCCTCTCTCCTACTTTGGGCTACATAGCATGGCGGCACATATCAGGGTATGGTGCATGCAGGGACGCATGGTACGCTCTGTACACATAGTTTTTCCTAATGAAGGAAACCACGCTGCCATCATGATCCTTGTCGTCGGTTATCTCCTGGTTAATTGGATAATTCAGTACGAGAAACAGAGAGCATGTACCAAGGCTACTTACCAGCCTCTAGTAAAAAATTCCTGAAGGCCTAGAGAAGCTAGGATCCTGCTCAAAGACCTTGCAATGATTGTGACAACACGTCCGGTATGTGTGAATGATCATCAATCGTTCACCGTCGTGTGATCGAGCCAGGAACCACCTGCAACTGCCATGCCGCTTTTCTTTGAAAGGTTCTGGGATTAGGAAGGGTAGGGACACCAGGCGGCCTACAACATCATATCAAGTTGGAGTCAAAAAAAGTTCTCTTAATGTAGTCAATCTTAAGAACAGCATGTTATGAGGATGAATAATTTTTTAGTAAATGTTGACAGTAATATAAGCAAGCCATCATGATATCATAGGAAAGTAACATACTATTGTAACGGCCGTTTGTAGCGATGACTGGAGTAGGCCAGCAATACGTCCAGCTATAGAAGGAGTCGACAGTGTAAATGAAGCCCTTGTTTTTAATGGCATCAGAGAACCATGGAGGATGTATGATCCTGCAATGGACGTGCAGATTTATACACTTACATAAGTGACCTGTTAGATAGGCGAGACCGCGGTTGAAGAACGCAATTAGCCTGAAGTCTTTTTAATTCGCAGATCTTGTGGGCACTTGGCAGATTACAACCTTGAGCAAATCAAACTTGGTATCATGTTGGCTACTGTAAGGTTCCGAGTATTCTGGGCCACGGTGCCAAAGCAGTGCAGCGTTAATCGAAGGAAGGGGGGACAATCGTCGGGAGTAGACCTCCACGAGCATCCAGCTGCCAAGACATGTTCATGCTGACCCAGTACATACCGTTAATGTAGTTGAGGGTGACGGGGATCAGATCGCAGTCAAGGGGGTTGATGCTCGCCACCCTACGATCGTTATGCTGCATAACACACCATTTCTGAAGATCAAGCGGCATCAGCAAGCAAGGAGCTGGCTTAAAAAGCTCCGGCCCGAGGGCTTTGAGTAAATGGTACAGCCCCGATGAGCACGCGGCGAGCGGCATGGTACGCAGATTGTCCACATGCGAAACAATGAGCTTGATTACCTCTGCGGGGAGTGAATTCCAGCCACTCTTTTGGCGGACGATACTCGGTTCTGCCATTGTTAGTGCTTGGGTTTCGATCGAGGGGGGAGGCACCTTAGTGGGGATGGAAGATTGGACAATATTATGTGCGGACAAAGATGGAGAAGCGAATATGTGTTGCGGGAAGTGGACATGTGATGATGACTATAGCACGTCGCTTGACTTACGGGACACATACCGGCAGCGTAGGGTCATATCGATGCCAGAAAACTTGCTTGAGTAATCACAGTACTGGTACTCCCTATAGTACCTACTACTATGCCCTAACTTGCTTGAGTAGAGTAGTAGTGGAGTAGGACTCTACTCTACTACTAGCACCGGAGGAGTAGTATATTCTAATCTAAAATAGTTACAAACTTCAATGCCTGAGCGTGGAACGACTAAGAACCACCATCGGTGCTAACTCCAATCCCCACCAAACGTTTGCTGGGAGACATGGCAGTTGCAAACGCCCGCGACGCAGTTAAAGTATGTGTGTAAGGGTGGCGGTTTTGTCAAATACTATGGCTTAAAAACAGGCCACCGTCGGATGGAAATCTGACGGCGACGTGGTATTCGCCAGGGTTGAGCTTGTGGCGAACAATCGCCAGATATCATTACTAAAAAAAGGTTAAAACACCTGGGGCTATAACTTGCACCGGCTGACCACTAACAATGATACTAACATAGTTGCAAAATGGTCAAAGACCGTGTCTACGTGGTGCTTGGAATTATATTCAAAAAAATTAGCAAGATGCCTGTGCATTGCACGGAACATCAAGATGCATTTTTTTATAAAACACCTATTGTGATTGACCCATGCAGGAGTAATCCCATGTGTAAAAGCTAATGATATCTTGAGAATTTTATCGGAAAATGGTATCTTGACCATTTCATCGAAAAAATGATATCTCGAGAAAGATGATAGATAAGGTGAGGAGTGGGCGTGGTGGTGACTGGTGGTCGGACAAGGCGGAGGCATGGGGATGGACGGCGCCGATAGCGGCCACCATGCCAGATTGTTCCAGAGACTTCCTTTTTTAGTTGCTCGACAATGAGGTTGTGGGAGATAAGGATGAACGAGGCAAGGCCTTATCTGTAAATGTGGAGAGAGGTGCGGGTATCTTTTGTAAAATTGTCATAATTTGACATCTATCCGTTAGATATAGATCGGACAGTCTATATTATAAGATGGCAGGCACACCATCATCACCAACTTGGTTTTTTCTCTACTCCTAATCCAATAAAAGACTCAGTTGGTGATGATGGTGTGTCTGCCATCCGCCATTTCTGATGATTAGATCTGCATATAACGGTTGTGATGTAAGTTGTGGCCTTTTGCAACAATTCCCACCTCTCTACTCCAGTTTACACAAAACCCCTTAGTATCTTGAAACCAACTACATTCCTCCCTTACTTTATCAAAACAGCCCAAAGAATATATTTGGAGTGAAACATAAGATATTTTTAGTGATATGTATATCAAAAACTAAACTGTTTTCTTTCAACTTTGTGAATATGTATTATTCTACTTTGGATCCCTTGCAAAGGACGGGCTCATTGTTATAAAGGTTTATCTCTTGCATCGTCCGCAACGAACACCTAGTGTACTGGTCCGGGCCGGATGCTCGCAGCGCGATGACCTAAGTTCGAATTCTGTCCTAAACTTTAGCTTTTTATATATTTTTAATATATACTTCTTTTGCTACTGTACTGGCAGTGGAACCCAGAGAGTACTTAGAATACAAGATTAAGGATGGATTTGTTTCTTTTTAACTTTCTGTATGAATCTGTAGCCAGCCTACAAGTCATGTACACTGTACTGACAGTGGAACCCACAGAGTACTTCGAATACAAGATTAAGTTAACTTTTTATAGAGGGAGAATCATACACACAATTAACTCAAATGGATTGGACGTGACTCTATTGTAACTGCAATCGGCAAATTCCCTCCCGCGGGCCGGAGTAGGTTTCTAGGTTTGCATGTGGGCTTAACGGAGGCGTTTGATGGAGGCTAGGAGGCGTGTTCAGCCGGGCGTGCAGCGGACAGCAGAGTACTATTCGATTTGACAGCTACTACTAGTATATTATAAAAAAAGACTAGTAGAGATAGATATAAGACGAGAGATAGAGACTAGGGAGGAGCACCATCTACTGCTTCATGGGCTACTCCTGCGTGCCATTCGGCGGCCGCAACGTCCCCTACAACCACTCCCTCCTGCGCTCCATTCGGCGTCCGTTGTTTAAATTTGGGGAGCGCACTCTCGCGACTGCTGGCAGTGACGACTTCACCGACGACGACTTCTTCCCCGACCTCAGCAACCTCTTCCTCAACGACACGGGAAACAACCTCAACGCCAACGGTGCTGCTCCCATTGCAAAGTATGTGTTTGTGTCCTTCCTGTTCGAAATCATGGTAGAATTCATGTTTCTAGTATGTGTCCTAGATTTGATCTATTCATCTACTATGCTAGTACATGATTAGTTTAATCTCTATTATAGCCGTCATGATTTCTTTTGTGCTTATTCAGACTAAATCTCATAGTAACTTGCTCATATATTCAACTGGCGCAACGTCCCCTATAGACACTCCCGTTTCATGGCCGTCCTAGTCGATGCCTCCAAGGAGCCCTTCGTCTACTGCTATGAGTGCCCGATGCCATTTTGGGGCTCGCTGGCAGACATCGTGCATCACCTCACGCAGGCGTGTCGCGATCACTATTGGCCCTTAGCGGAGAACATCAAGTGCGAGACGTGCTACCCGTTCACCATGACGGAGTCGCTGGAGGATCACCGCCACCTGCTAGTCTCGAAGGAGGACGACAGCGTCTTCCTATTGATCGTGGGCCCCGTCTCTATAGTGTGCATCAGGGGTGATCCTGCTGATGCTGACACTAACACGAGGCCGGTGTACGGGTGCGTGCTCACTGTTACTACCCCTCAGTGGTACGTGGGCGACGACACTGGCTACATGAAGCTGACTAGGACTATGCTGAGATGGGACCTTCCCGCCGATTGGACATGGAAGATGCATGGTATGATTTCCCCCCAACGTGGTGCACAGGGACTCCAAGGAGGTTCACCTGGACATATGCATTACCAAGTTAAATGTTGATCATTAGTCTTCGCTCAATGTAATCCGCTGTCTAAGCATGTGGAGACTTCCATGCATGATCTTGCTCTATTGGAGTATCGTGCATGAATAAAAGTGTATGCATTTATTGTTTAGTCTAGAATCTTCCATGAATGAATTTTTACTATAGTACTGGTGAAAGACTTATGATGAGCCATTTCTTACATCTCCTATGCCCCCTTCCAAGTCATCCTGATTTAATCCATCTGTCTAGGTGTATAAGGGCATGGTTAATACTTAATAGTATAGCCAACTGTTGACTATAAGAAAGTGCCATGTCATCTATAGCCAACATGTATAAGAATCGATACTCAAAAACTAATTCTTAAAGATCATTTCTTGCAAATCATTTCTTGCAAATCACAATAAGTGTTACTTCTTCACAAGTTTTAGGTGCAGGTTGAACACTTGAACGCTTTTGTTTGCAAAAGATACTTTTTTATCTATTTCACCCGGATGCTTGTGAGCTCTAGAGATGAAATAATATCCGAAGAAACCTATCGATACCCGTTACACATGAGATGACCCCCACATCCTTTGTTAAAATAAACAACTCCCTGATCAATGCATTTCACTGTTCCGTGCAACGCACGCGCACCATACTATAGATTAGTACGACAAAAAATTGAACTAACGTTATATATAGTATGATAAATGCTAATGCATGTCACCTAAAATTATATCATTAAAAACTATGTTCAAATATGAATCGAACGATATAGTTTTTGTTGACATGCACTAAAATTTTGTCAGTTAAATCTTCAGTCAAATTCAATGGGGGACTAATAAACCATGACTGATGTAGTACTAGTGTAGAGGGCGGTGCTGCATGGGAGTCTTACCTCGCTCATGGTGCGGCAGTAAAGCCGTCATATCACAAAACCCAACCACCCCCAATAATATGTGGCCTGGTAAAATAAATGGACAAGCAAGCATCACACCCCTCCGTCTTTTTTGCATTTCATCTCTATGCATTTACTTTCTCCGGTTCATCTTGCACACTCGATCCCTAGCTACTACTCCTAGTAGCCCTAGCTACTATTCCTAGGGCCAGTTATTTTGGAGGCTTAAAAAATAAGTCGTCTCTTCCCCAGCGTTTCCCATAAGACTAGTCATAGTGGAGAGTAACATTAAGGCGCCTCATCAATTATTTGGGCTTCTAAACTACTAGTACCTCCGTCCTGGTTTATTCATCACCATTGTAATTTTTGCTAAATTTTGACCGAAGATTTAACTGATAAAATGTTAGTGCATGTGACATGCACAAACATTTCATTAGTTAAATTTATGATCAAAATTTGACAATTACAATGGGGACCAACAAACCAGGACAGAGGTAGTAGTTGTGAGATTACTAATCTAGAAGCCTAAAAGAAATGGCCCCCTGGTACTCCTACTAGTAGTAGTACTCAAGTTGGAATTCCAATTGCACGGCACAACTTGTTAGGCAAAAAATTCGATACAGGGTGTAGGAAGCAGTTTGGGAGTTTGCATGCCTTTCCGACCAGTGAGATACTCCATATAAAGTACGACAAATAAATTACCACAGAGAAGGAAGCTAAAAGTAAACAATCAAACGAGCATTTTTATATTTGTTTTGCATGGAATCGTTTCACAATCTTGACTAGTGTTGTTTTTCTACTTTTACAAAACCGCATCGTAATGTTAAAACATGCATTTGCACGTACATAAGTAAGAGTAGTACTCCCTCTGTCTAGGTGTATAAGTCTTCCCTCCTTCTTGGTCACGGTGCACAACCAAAGATGACTTATTCACCTGGACAGAGGGAGTAGCACAGTCTACAAGCATATATAGAGAGAGACGTGTAGTGCGATAGTATATAGTAAAGTTTGTGCTATATGCACGTACTTACAAAATGCATACGGATACACAAGGTTTCCAACCTTTCCCTTTTACGTACTTAATGAAGGACGCTAATAATTCCCGAACGTTCGGGATTTATCATTTGCATCCCAAAACTAATGAAATCGCCTTACAAAACTAAATTATACTCCTACTAAAAGCCACAGCGCTCGCATGAGCGCTTGCAGCGTGCCACGAGTGCCCTGGTGCGCGGCCGTTTCCCAGCACGCGGACACAACGCCTCTTCCTCAGCCTCGCAACTCGCGAGGTGCTGATTGGCGGCTTGCCGGCGGGCGAACGTGATCTCACCGGTGTGGTGATCCGACGCCAACAGGTACTCCTCCTCGCTTGAAGCGTGCACCCGGACCATGTATCGCCAAGCGTAGATGAGGCGCTTGGGCCCGACTGCACTCAGGGCTTTGGCACGGGCGTCCTCCGCCACCCTCACGGCCCTCGCACGAGCCTTCTGCCAAAGAGTCAATTGCTTGACTCTCTCGGACGCGACATAGGCCTGCTAGGCAGCTTGCCCTGCGGCGCGCTTCTCTTCCTCGACCTTCTTCTATGCCTCTATTTTTGCGCGCTCTGCCAGAGGCAAAGCCTCCCACAAGGCGACATCCATTTCTTTCCAAAGCTCCTCAAGGCTGGGGGGGGGGGGGGTCGGCGGGCGGCGCGGCGTTCTCCTCGTAGCAGGGAGCCAACGCGTCCTCCGGCGTGCGTGCTGGCGAGATTGGGAACACCGACGCATCCACCTCGACATGTCGTGGCGAGGAGCGGAACACCGACACGTCCTCCTCGACTAGTGGCGGCGAAGAACGGAACAGCAACGCGTGACCATCCGCGTGGTGCAGCGAGGGGCGCCTAGGGTTGGGAGGGGCGTTGCCATGGTGGTTGATGTGAGAGGGAGGAGGAAGAGATAGCGATGAACATGAGCGTTCTTCCGAATGCCATGGGAGGCGTAGTATTTATAGCGAGCAATGGCACACCTATGTAAGATATGGACTGAGCTGCACTGACTCAACTGAAGGTCCAGTTGCGTCACTGACATGTGGGCCAGATGCCTATTGGGCCCACATGTAAGTGACCTAATGCACCTGCAGTTAAGTAACTGAAGCATCATCCAATAAGATATGTTGTGTGATTAACTAATAGCTACGTGGGCATACTTGTTGGAGTAAATTACAGGGGAGGGAAGGGGTGGAAATATTGCTGGTCACAACGGATTGGACGAGCGTGGGGGGAGAGTCATGCATGCAGATTTTTTTTCCACACGGGGTGGAGTGGTGGGACTGCCGGAGGGAGAAGGAAAGTCAAGCAGGTGTTCAGATTTCAAGGTGCACTAAATTATTGCATGCGAAGATTAAGGTTGGCCATAGTGGTGGTAGTGTGGTATCTTACTAGCTGGTATCATGCACACGGGAATGGCAAACATGCTGATGTGACAAAGAATTAAACAAGAGAGGGGGTTAGAGTAACATAGGTAGATACCGTATCATGTTAAATACAATGCTACTTTGTGTCATACATGGCACTATAAAGGTAGTCACGTATCATACACTAGTATCATGCACATGATACTAGTATATGATACTTCTACTATGAGTAGCCTAAAGAGAATATTGACTAATCTCTACTCACTATATCGACTCTTATCTCTATTTTCTACTCTATATATTTATTTACTCCTATAAAAATCTCAGTTGTTGGTGATGGTGTGTTTGCCTCTGGACAACGTGAGCCGTTCGATCTACTTGGAACCATCGGCTGAGATGTGTGTGCATAGAGACATGTCTTGCCACCGGAGATATAGCAGATACTTACCCACCTCTGCCACTGTATAAAATACGGAACTACTCATTCTAAACTCATTTCCTTTCTGGTTCATCTCCTTGCATTCTTTCCGGCGGCAGCAAAGGTTCCTGAAGATGGAGTCCAGACTCTAGAAACCACTACAAAAACTATTCCACCACCTCTATCTTGTCTTGGAAAGAGTAAGTGAAATTTTTGAATCGAGCCCTTTAAACTAGAAGGGAGGTAGTAGTACTCTAATAGCTAACCTTGTTGTGATGACTAGATAGGACATGGCACACACCTGGATGGAGGAACTATTCTGCATTGTGCATATAAGTTTTGTCAGAAGTCAATGTACCTCTACTTTGACCAAACTTATAGAAAAATGTATCAACATTCACAATGTCAAATCAATATTTTTATACTCATTATAAAAACATAGTTTCATAAAATATATATTTGGTATTGTAGATATTGATATTTTTAGTAGAAATTTGGTCAAAAACTTTGCAAACTTTGACTTGCTACAAATCTTACGTTGAATAAAAAGGACCAGAGGGAGCGACCGCGTGAGGGAGGCGAAGGTCGTGGGAGGCACGGCGGTTGAAGGAATTAAGTGAAGTTACATCCATGCGCTGGCATGGCGTCCAAATGCACAGAAGCTATACCGTCAGGCCAACGAGATGGGTCTAGTAGACATGACATCTAGTGGGTCTCGCATAGTACTCGAGAACTCTTTGGGGGCATGCAGCCGTTTATCCACCGGGCAAGCCAACAACCCCACGCCGTTCGCAGGCCCTACGCGTCCGGTCATCCCCATCTTCTACCTTACAAGAGTTCGCTCCCAGCCGTCCTGTCCTTTCAAATTACACCAGTTCAACTTCTCCTAACCCGCCTCCAAAATCCCTGGCCTCCCAAATCTCCATGACTGGCAGTGAGTACAAGGTTAGAGCCATCACTGGCGATGAGTTCATCGTCATCTACACCCGTAGATCCGCGATGGTGGAAGCATGCCTTGCTCTCTTCCTACGCATGTTCAAAAGTTCAAAGGATGAGTGGGTCGCTGGGCTAGACGTTAAGTACACAACAGTCCTGGAAAGCGAGAAGATTCTAAAGGAGGCAGAGAAGAAGAAGCCCGCCGTGATCCAGGTTTGCGTACATAACGTGTGCTTGGTCTACCACATATGCCATGCCGACATTGAGTGCCAGGATTTTAAGAACTTCCTCAAGGACGAAACGGTGAAATTCGTTACTGTAGACTTTAGGAATGACAGGGATGTCCTGGGTCGGATAGGCCTCATTGTAGGGCAGTCCTTCGATCTCCAGAAGGCAAGCCTGGTGTCCTCCTATCAGCCTTCAATGTTGAACCTGGCAGCAGCCATGATTGATCCTTTCTATGCTAAACTGAAGAAACCTAACCACAAGTTTCATCATGCATGGGAGTCAAAGATAATAGATGAAGATCACATCCTATACGCAGTAATGGATGCCTACCTTTGTTTAAATATCTACAAGGGTTGGATGAAGAAGCAGAGCCCAGTGTCCTGTTCAACCAAAGAAGCAGCGGCGAAGAGGAAGAGGGACGAGGACGAATTCTAGGCCGTGGACTCGGACTCAGAGTAAGGTGGCAGAGCCATCGCTCATGCTGGTTCTACTACAGTGTCAAGCGTACTAGTTGCTTAGTTTTATTTCAAGGGTGTGTTGTGCTGAGCGCCCAACAGAACTATGTTTATGTTCTTTCTCATTATTTGAATTCATTAGTATGTATAGTAGTACTGGTACTATGTCTTACTACAGTTCTTCTTGAAGTTGGTACTACTGCTCGTATCTTCGTGTTCCTACTGTACTTAATACGTTCGTATATAATTTGGGTCAGTTGATTTGTGAAAGAAGTTCGATGGAGCGAAGGAAGAAGACGGCAGAGAGGCTACCCCAGTATCTATATTAGGGTGGCAGGGTGCCCATGATCTATCTTATGAGTGTTGGATGTGGAATGCAGTTTGCTGAAAAAATGGATCGGGCCCGGGGTTAAATGGATGGTGGGGGTGGGGAGCATGGCGGTGGTAGGTGGTTCAGGGGAGGGCAGGGCGGCGGCGGCAGGCAGTTGGGCGTGTGGGGGGCCGAGAAGATGAACAGTGCATCAGTTTCGGAGGTTGAAGAAGCCCTTCTAGCCATCCATGTTGCATCCAATGGCTCACAAGAGTCGACTGACCCAAATTGCTCCTCCAGATTGCAGGATCCAAGTGGCATTCAAGGTCTCGAAGGTAGATTCCGCGTCCGTAGCCAGTTTGAGGGCTTAGCGCGGGCGCGACCGGCTTCCACCGCGACAGCCACCATGCACGCCTCCTCCATGTGGGCGGCCACGACAATAACATGCTAGTTCCTCCTCACTGGCGTGCTGGAGCACGCGCTTGTCCTCCTCTTCGTACACTATGTTCATAGACGCGGCTCCACCAGCTGCTCGCATGCTTGGCAGCGTGGCGACATCGCAAGGAGGGACTGCAGACGACGTGAGCGGGCGAGCCTTCGGCTTCATGCCACAGGGATGGCGGCGACACGGCGGTGATGGGCGAGAAATGGTTGGCCGGAGCAGGCGGGCACCGGCATGCGCAACGGCGGCGGCAACATATTGATGACTGCACGTATGGGAGTTTAGTTTAGTTTTATATAGGGTTGGTCAAACTTAAAAGAAAACCATACTAGTACACGTAAACATTAGACTGAGGCAGCGCTTATATTAGTTACCACAGCCACGATATGGAATCCTATGCAAGCGCGTGAACCGCGGCCACTTGGTCGATCGAACAGTGCGTCACCATGTCGCGCTCGAAGGACATCCAGCGAACCTTTTTGTGTGTGTGAAAACAATCCCCGAATATTACTCAATTTTTTTCCTGGAAAAGTTCTTGACGCTACAATATTTCCATATATTTTAATTTAGCTCCAGTTCGTGTTTATTTGGATTTGGACGTTTTAGGTGCGCCCTAGTTTTTTTAATACTGATTTTCTGTGTGTGACTGAGAGAGAACATGTATATGTGTCCATATGTGTGTTGTGGCGGAAGGGCAATGTGGAGACGGTGTATGTGTGATAGAGACATAGAGAGGTGTGAATGTGCAAATGATTATGCATGAGTGAGACATAAACAGATGCCGATACGTTGTGTATACATGAGAGAACGGTCTTCTATTTGTACTTGTGTGTGTGTGTGAGAGAGAGAGAGGAGCATCCGTAACACAACAACCATCTCTCTTGATTCGTCCGTCCCTCGCACGATCGCATGTAACACATGCATCAACGCACACATTTTGACACCCTCACCCGACCCCTGCCCACCTCAAGGCCTGCACATCGCTCTCTATCTCGCACGCACAATCTCTTTATAAAAACCCTATTTAGCATGTAGCTTTCCATCACATGCACACACATTTCTCTCCATAGGTTGGATTTCTCTCAATATCTGACACACACACACACACACACCGAACACACACTCCCCCTCCCCCGAGCATACAATTCATACCCATCCAAGGTTATATGGAGACCACTCTTGCTTGTGCTTCTCTTTACCCCAGCATGCACAACACCTCAATCTTCAAAGAGGGCATCAAGGAGATCAATGATGGCAACCACACTACACTAGAGAATGCGGGGCCATTTGGAATTAGGATGATGTGACGATGGCTAACTTACTCCTCCCCCCCTCTCCCCCGCACCAAATTACCAATCCCTCTCTCTCTCCCGCACAAAATTACCAATCCCTCTCTCTCCTGCACAAAATTATCAATCCCTCAACCCACGAGATCTTTCCCCTCCCGTCCATGTTTTTCAGCTCTCTCATCAAACCTATTCTCTCTTCTCCTTCTACGTGTATAGAATCCGGATGCACACACATCTCATATATATTACATGTCTCCATCTTTCTCACAGACCTAACTTCTTCCTATCTCTCTCTCTCTCTCTCTCTCTCTATATATATATATATATATATATATATATCTCGTTAGGTTTGTCTCCTACTCTCTTGTCCACATACACACAATCTTTCCCACCCTATCTGCTCCATCGTCGCAAGCTCTCTCTACACGTTTCATTCACACATTGGGATGTGTTCAAAATGTTGCTTTTATAATGGATGATGTAGAGTTATGGTTGGTTTTGTTGCATCCTACAAAGTAATAACTATGAAATGCATTTAGATTCTCATTTGACTATGATTCTGTGAGTTTGAGCATATTGTGATGTACTATAGACCTCGTATACATCTTGCAATTCAACAATGATTGTAACTATTGAATTGTATAGACCATTCACTACAAAAAAAGAAACATCCGTGACATTTTGGGCCGAACGAAAAAAAAATCATGTCATACTTATGACACTTCTATGACAATAATTGTGAAAAAACCCGGTATCATCATAGATGTGGTGGGATCCTACTTCTATGAAAAAAAAATCATGACAGAAAATGGAATTTCGTCCTGGGCGGGCCGGAAATGCAGCTACATCACATTGTTTGGGCCGTCTATGACAAGAAAAACCGTGGTAGAAGCGAGGGCAAGGAAAATATCGAGGAGTTCCCGGTTACGGTGGGTGGTCGGGGGCCGAGCGATGCGCGTTTCTCTCATACATACATGCGTGTATGCGAGGCGTTGGGCTCTAACTGAATCCGAGCGAGGCATTGGGCTCTAACTGAACCCGAGCGATTGCACTGTAGGCTACGCGTTACTGAACCTGAGTGATCCCTTGCTGTTAACTGAACCCAAGTGATTCCTTCGCTACTGCTGCTAACTGAAGCCGATCGATGCTGCCTCAGGATGATCAATGAGCGTTGTTGGGGGCTTTTGATGAAGAGTTTCCCGGTGGGGGGGTTGGATGAACAGGACCCAGTGGTAGTAGAGGCCGTTGCCGCTGGATGAACAATACCCCGATCGATCGAGCCGGTGGATGAACAGGACCTCGTGGAGGGCTAGATGAACAGGACCCCGTGGAGGGCTGGATGAACAGTAGCTGGTGGAGGGCTGGTTGAACAGTAGCCGGTGGAGGGCTGGATGAACAGTAGCCCGTGGAGGGGTGGTTGAACAGGACCCCGTGGAGAGGGCTGGTTGAACAGTAGCCGATGGAGGAGCGCGCGGTGGAGGCTGGATGAACAGGAGCCCGTGGATGAATAGTCGCAAGTGGAGGCTGGAGGAGGTCGATGGTGGATGAACAGGAGCCCGTGGAGGCTGGAGGAGATCGACGGTGGAGATGAACAGTATCCCGTGGAGTCCTGTTTTGCGGTATGCCACACCCCTCTCGATGAACAGGACCCCTGTTTCGACTGTAGCGCTCCAACACAAGTCCATTTCCTCCATTTTGCGGTACGCCACACCCCTCCCGATCAACAAGACCCCGTTTCGACCATAGGAGGTCCGTTTCCTCTGTTTTGCGGTACGCTAGACCCCTCCTAATGAACAGGATCCCGTTTCCACCATGGCCGGTTGAACACAAGGCCGTTTCCTCCGTCCTGCGATACGCCAGGCCTCGTTTCCATCGGTTGTGCCGTCCAAGCTGGTTGGCTCTCGATGAACATGACGACGCATTCCACTACGACCTAGCCGGTTGCCTCCCCATGATCACGATGATGGCGCAGGTTTTCCGTTCCAACCCAGCCATGTACACGAGCCCTGGCCATACGTATGCGTGAGTAGGCGTTCGAGACCTCGCCCGTATGTACGTACGTGGCCGTATTTTCTTTCTTGCACCCTGTCCACTGTACGTACGTGTACATGCTATGTGCGCGCGTCTACTATGGCACGTGCACGCCTCTACTACGACACGTGGTCGCCTCTACTACGACATGTTCGCGCCTCTACATCGACCAATATGTACGTACATGTTCGCGACCAGAATGACAATGCTACGTACGCTTCGACCAGGTGGATCCTGACTGTCAGGCACTTCCTTGCGTGCGAAGATGTAGCTCGTCGGTCCCAGCAGTCAGGGGGAAACATTTTTGTGAAATCATTATTTTCCGTGTAATAAGGAGGCACTTCCTTGCTATGACCGTGGACCCAGCTGTCAGCCTCTCCACATGCAGTACTCTTCCGATGGAAGTCATTCCTTGACCATGTTGACCACGCCACACCGAGAGCACCATGGCGATGGACGATGGCGAGGCCTAGGAAGGGGCAACGTGGAGCCGGGGAAGACGTGCCAGTGGATGCCTACGTAGAGGGGAGTACGTGGGTTGACTGCTTCGGCTGCGGTGTGAGGCTACCGTCACCGGAGAATAACATGCGGTGTGGGTGAGTATAGAGGGATGGCATGGCCAGCGGTGGCAACACAGCCGGACATGGGAGGCAGGAGCCGGCGACACGGTCGACGCTTGTTTGGGCGGCTGGAGCAAGAAGACCAGAGGTTGAAGAAGCACTACGGCCGTTGGATGGACATCGTACGATCACTGGAGCTAGAATCGTTCATATTGACTAAGTTGACAAAGCCCTCTGTCCCCGTCATCTTAGTAGGCCCACAAGTCAGCCTCCCACTATGGTGGGTCCCAGCTAGTAGGGGGGTTCCATTTTTTTGTGCGGAATAAGGAGAAACTTCCTTGCGTGCGAAGATATAGCTGGTGGGTCCGACCTGTGAGCGGGGGAACGTTTTTTTCATGAAATACAGAGGCCCTTCCGGTGGGTCCTAGCTGTCAGGTGGAGGAATCATTATTTTGCGCGTAATAAGGAGGAATTTCCTGGCGTGTGGCCGTGGACCCAGCTGTCAGCCTCTCCATGTACAGTCCACTTCCGATGCATGTCGTTCATTAAACATGCCGCGCTGAGAGCACCTGGGCAGTGGACGACGTCGAGGCCTAGGAAGGGAACGACACAAAGCCAGGGAAGACTCGGCAGTTGTTTCCCACAAGAAGGGGAGTATGAGGGTTTACTGGTTCGTCTGCTATCGCCGGAGAATAACAACAGGTGTGGGTCAGTAGAGGGATGGCTAGGCCAGTAATGGGAGTACGATGGGACGGTGAAGTCTGCGCGGCAGCACAGCCGGCCGCGAGAGGAGGAAGCAGGCAGTCCTGCCAGCGCTTGTTTGAGCGGCTGGAGTAGGAAGAGTAGAGATTGCAAAAGCATGACGGCTGTTGGATGGACAACCAACAGTCACTGCTTGTGCGTCAACCTTTTTTTAGGAAAGCCTCCAATCTGTGGAAAACAACATACAGCCCATCTGCCATTATTTCTAATAATGTATAGCCCATTTGCTAATTCTTAAGGGTTTTTTCTAGCCCATATTCTTTTTGTTAGCATTACACCCCATATTGTGTCCACGGTTAAAACATTATACAAAATTTTGCATATTTCGGTACGGTCTGAACTGTTTTTAATCCCAAAATTTTGAGTCAGATTCAAACTTATTTTAAAAATAAATGTATATCAATATAAAATCCAACAAATTGTCCATGCATAAAAATCAATGCAATTTAAAATATCGAAATGAAAAAAATGGTGTAACTAATTGCCGGTTTGATGTGTTTTAAAAATGTACAGCCCATTTGTCATTACTGATAGGCCATTTTCCTGAATGAAGCTCTCCTCGTCTTGCAAGATTTGTAGCCCAACAGGCTTGACAAAGTGACTTACTTAAAAAATCAAAAGAAAGTGGACTAGCCATTGTCAGAAAAAAAACTACTGGGCTGGTCTGTGGTAAACGTAAAAGAAAAGGTTGTCTAGACAGGCCAGAGTGCTCCACACAGCCCAGTTGACACCCAGCTTCCGTTCAAAATAAATTAGATAAATTCCACTCCAATTATGGCGATTCATAAAAATGCCACTGCAATTTCCAAACTTTGAAAAATGCCACTACAATTTTTGCATACTTTAAAAACCCCACTGCAATTTTGGCAAACTTTGAAAAACGCCACTCCAGGCTTGGAAAAATGCCACTGGAAATGGCATGAAATGGCATTTTTCAAAGTATCGAAATTGCAGTGGCATTTGTCGAAATCACCAGATTTGGAGTGGCATTTATCAAATTAACCCAAAACAAAAATAACTGGGTGAGCTGCTGGGTCCCTGGTGTCAGCCGCTCGTTGTGCAATTCTCTCGTGTATAGACTACGTTGACAATGGCATTGGACCTAGATGTTAGAAATCCATTAGGAGGAGCCATTTTTTTATTGGCTTGAAATAAGGAGGTACTTGCTTGCGTACTTCCATGACCTTGGCGGGTCCCTGTTGTCATCATCTCCACGTACAATCATCTCCTGATTGTGTACGCGTCAACCTGGTAGGCCCACAAGTCCGCCTCTAAACCCGTGGCGGACAAATACAACCCATTTAAAAAAATAACACCCATTCCATACATTCAAATGGAAAGTTCAACATTTAGAGCAAAGTAACCGGTCTGATCCAGATATAGAGTACTGAACTTCCACGTTGACAACCATCATAGCCAAGTTAACTATGTACTCCCACTAATACTCTAGTACTGTACAAGTACTAACTCTTAGCTAACTAGACGATGCCGGCCGCCATCTGCGGTACACGCTAAACGCCGACACCGGCATCCATCGCCTCGCCTAGGACTTGCCAGAGGTGCGATAGGGCGCGTTGCTCGTGCGCGTTGGCCCTTTCCATGCCAGCATAGTCCATCGAAGCTTCGGTTTCTAAGCGGGAAACCCACTTGACGAGCTGGTAGTAAAATTCGGCGTCGCAAATGCATGCATGCCCGACAACCTCCAGGGCTATTTGCCCGGCGCCAGCATCCACGTAGTCGGCCCAGTTGCGGGCGCTCTGCTCATGACTCAGAGCATCGGTGCGCTGCTGCTCCATGTCCCGTTGGCGGCGCAAATCGGCGATACGCTAGTCCTCCGCAAGGCCGTCACGCTCCAACAACTCCTCATACTCCACATTGCCATCTAAAGACTTATAGAATGCCTCCTCCCTCAGTTTGCCTTCCGGTGAAAAACCGAACACTAGTTCCGGTGGTGACCGCCTCCAGCGTCGCCTCTCGCGGACGGGCGGGGGCATGGCGGACGTGGGGAGAGCGAGGATAAGTGGCGAGCGACGTCGAGCTGGTGGGGGCTTATGAGAATAGGGCGAGTTGGGTGATGGTTCCACCGGAGAAGCCTGGGAAACATTAATATAGGCAGAAGGTGGGCGTACCAGTGTGTCGCGGGAAATGCGACGGTCTTCGCGGTCATCGGAATTCAATGCATAAGAAGGCATGGCTTAGCGCGCTAGCTTACCGTGGAAACTAGAAAAACTGAAATTATGACTGTGTCATCCCGTCCCGTCAGTGGTGCGTCCTGTCTGTGGTGGGTCGCACGCTAGCCTGACGGTTAAACGAGTGCACTCGAATCATCCAGATGAGGTACTCCCTCCTTCTCAAAAATGATTCCACCACTCATCATCTACCTTGGTTGGTGAGATTTTTGAATTAAGCCCTGCAAACCGGAAAGGAGGTAGTACGTGCGTGATCCGCTATTTATTCGTGCAGGATCAAGTAGGTCATTTTCTGAATTGAGCCCTGCAAACCGGAAATGAGGTAGTACGTGCGTGATCCGCTATTTATCCGTGTAGGATCGAGTAGGTCGGATAGTGTACGTGTAGGATCGAGTAGGTTGGATGGTGTACGTGTAGAATCGCATTAGCTGATGAACGTTCGCTGGGATATAAGGCATTTGCGAACGTTTTTGCTGGCAGTTTCTTCAGATTCGCATGGCATTTTCTTCATAGCAGCTTGTCAGTTTCTTTAGAGGTAGGCATTTTTATTCAAAAAACTGCCACTTCGGATCTTGCGTCGCAACTAAAACTGCCATGAGCACATTAGTAGGCTAGCTAGTGATCGATCAGTAACTTGTAGACATTGAGAGAACAGAAATAAGGAACTGTTAGTAAATTGTAAACACTGAGAACATAGAAATAAGGATCATGCTATGCACAGCAGTAAGAGATGATCCATTCGAAATGTTCACATGAGACTCACATGCCTGTCATTGCAATATGTTCACATTAGTAGCCCAAATTCAAAACCAACTAGTACGATTCCCATACGTAAGATCAACATGTGAATGCATCTCAATGATTCACAGATCATATACAAATATGTAGATCCAAAAGCAAAGATCTAGACAAAACATCTGTTCTTCCTACTAACATGGATGCTTCTCTTGGCCAACATTCAATACAGAGTGAAAGACAAATTTGTTTGTGAAGTCTACGATTCCTCATGCAAATGTAAGTGGTTTCACTAACAGCTAGAACCATGAGAATGAACCACACATGATGGATGAACATCCACTACAATATGATTTGGTCTTCTCTTGATCACACGGCGAGACTATTTTCGGAATACAAACTTTAACTTAGGCAAAATGATGCCCATTGTATAATCATACCAAAGCAATGAAGCACCTAGTGTTGGCCAAAAAATAGTACAATACTAGTTTTCTGCAGTCCATGAAGTGACTATCCCATCATTCTATGCTATTTTCAAATGGCACTGCATGCAGTGACTATACTATTCTCTTGTGTAGTTCAACCAAAACTGCGGTCACTTTGTTTGTTTGCCAAATAGCAAAGGGCAGACATTTCTGTCTGCACAAATATCAAGCAGCTAGTAAACATATACCCCACCTTGTATTTTCGGTTTAAACACGTCTCTTCCGCTTAGCATCTGTCATGTTTTGCACTGGACAATTTGATACAGTCATGTTTTGCCCTTGATAATTTCATACTGAATTGATTTGCTCGTTCAGAGCAGAAATATGGCACATATTCTTCATCATACCAAGGATATCCATGTTCGCAGTGATGGAAGAGGTGAAATTGATACAACCAAAATTGAGCACCCAACCATTGAATCTTGTCCTGCACCTTCAATGTAGGTCCACCCTGCCAATAAATTCACATGCAAACCACTAGTATTACTATCTAATGATAGTACAAAAAGAGTAGCAAGATAGTAGCAAACCATGTACCTTCGTAATGAATAGCTCATAGTGCTACCAATTGGATATAAAGGTTTGGAAGAAAACATGCTCCTAATGTTGAACCATTTGGACATTTTGTGCAGTTCCACTAAAATCGAACATCCCTATTTTCATAGATATTGAAAGTGTGATTACTATAAAAGTGGCACTAGTTGAAGCATAGACTCACAAATATAAGCATTCCAATTTCTTAATGGGAAAAGGTAGCAAGACTGTTTCTAACCACCTGTTTGAAGGAATAAATAAGGCAACAGCAGCTGATGTCAGGAAGGCATACATAATTTTTTCTAAAAAAATTGAGCCATTCCTGACCATTCCTCTTCTTTTAAGCATATTTTGTGCAGCTCAACTAAAATAAAATGCCATCACCGCCTTAACAATTCAGTGACATTGTACAAATGGAAATGACTTAACATTACATCATGATGTCAGGTATGTAGTCGACAGGCATTAGAGACAAACATACAGACCTCCTCCGATAACATAGTGAACACTAATTTTAACAAAGGTGTGACTAGCTTTACCGGGATAATTTGAGTGAACTCTACACCCTCTGTTCCTTAATATAAGACGTTTTCGTAGTTCAATTTAAAGTACCCAAACGTCTAGTATTTAGAAAAACAGGTAGTAGTTTTCTTTAGCACATATCTGGGAAAGCTTTCCAGACTTTATATATGTCCATACGCTAATGCAACACCATTCGAATAGTACAAGTATAGACTAATCCAGTGGCTAGTGCAATAGTAGAGTAGTTATTTTATTACAGGGTACAGTACAATGGTTTTACTGAACAGATTTCCATAAGCTCTAGCACTGGAAGATTTCTATAAGAATTAACAATACAAAATTTGAAGGTAACAAGTTTTAGCATTGGTATAGTAGCTGTGCAAGAGCATTAAACCAAATACTAAAGTCTGAAGGTAACTAGCATTATTAACTAATGACAGTATAAAAAACATGCAAACCATGTACCTTCAAGTTAAATATTATTAACTAACTCGAGGTATGTAATCTATAAGCATTAACAGTGCAAAAATCTGAAGGTAGTAACAAGATTCATCATTGGTATACTGGTTGTGCAACAGCATTAGAATGCCTTAGCTGAAAAATCTTTAATACATCCATAATCAACAGCTAACCCTAAAATAATCCACTAACATTAAGTGGCGCAGCTTAAATTTATCGGTGGCATTAGACTGAATGTGGCATTAGTTAAATGTGGCATCACTTTAGTAGAAGCATTGCTTGACTTGACCGCTGGCGTTATACTAACAACAAAAGAGTGGCAATAATAGCATGGGAGGCCCATTCGGACAGTGGGCGCACTAGTACGATGTAACTCCATGGACACATAGAGTGGTGAGGGAGGTATGGTTGCCTAGAGCAACAAATATCCAGGCAGCATATGTGGATTACGTCCCATTTTTGTTCTCTTTAGCTACTGATTTTCCCTTTTCAACCTAGATGCGGGTTCGATGCCTAGTCTCTTGGACAGTATAGTCTCCCTTCCTTTCCTTATTCAACCCAGACATGGATTAGTCTGCATGAAGTAGGGTTTCCTTTAATAGTGCAAGTTAAGGTTTTCGTCTACATGACCAGCAGAGTAGAGGATAGCAAATTGGGAAGATGGTGGAGTGGAAAAAGATCAACATGCAGCGATGTGGCAGATGGGGCAATAGAACAAGGGTATGGTTCGAAAAGAGGTAGCATACCTGAGGGTCGGTGGGAAGTGGCTTCGCTCGTGGTCGTCGTCCTCCGCACACACTACGGTAGCGAGCTTGCGGAAGGAGGCCATCCCGCGTGAGTGCTAGGTCTGAGAGGACGGCCTTGTCGTCAGTGCGTGACCTCGCTTGCCGATGACGAGTGCGTCAACGCTACACGTCCTTTTCTTCCCCGTGGATTTGTGACCACCGGTGAGGAGGGAGAGAGAGGCTGTCTTTTTTAGATCTGGAGAGAGGGTGATAGTGTGAGAAGCAAGTGGGCAGCCCTTAGCAAGAAAGCGTTGAAGCTCCAGCCTATATATCTTTTTTATACTACTAGTACTAGAGGTGGAGTACTGGTAGAGTAGTTTATATTTTCTCTGCATATAGTACCAGTTAGTCGTGCTTCAAAACTGAACGGCACCCATTAAAAAAAATAAAAGGTAAATAACTAATGCGGCACCTCGGGCCAACGCGGTCAGATCGCATTTTGCACGAGAAATTACACACCATGTTTCGTTGACATGTGGTCGCGTTCCCACATGTCAGTGAGAAGACGATGTGTCCTTTTGTACAATTTCTGAACACACATCTATGTAGCCCGGGGCGCCTCTTCATGTACCGTGGCAACCGTAAACCGACTCTTTGCATTTCCCTCTCGATTTGGAACTGCTGTCGCACGCTCTTCCGCCCTCCTCCATTTTCCTTCACCCTTCCTTCTGCCATTGTTCGATCATCTTCTCCATGGAGGGAACAGGCCAGAAATGACCCCATTATTCATGCCCCGGTCTGAAAATTGATGTGGTGGACGAACTCATTGATCGGTGCGACATCACCACCTCGGCTGGCATGGCAGGTTTGTTCAAGACCATTCTTGACTCAACTAATAACATCATTACAAAGAACCCAAGGATCCAGGAGCGGTTTGATCTCCCCTATCTTCTTCAATGTGAACCTGGTCACTGGCGCATGGACGATGCAGGCCTCGCCTTGTGCAAGTTGATGCCGCTTGATAATGATACGTGTGATGTTAAGATGCCATCGCTTGAGGGTAAGGCTTGGGCAGGCGCAAATGGAGATTGGGTTTATATTGGGTACAACTGCAAGTGAGAACTTGTGAATGTGTACACTCGTCACCGGGTTCCACTTCCAAAAATCTCAGACTGCCCAGAGGTTGAGCACACCGGTATGCTATGTACATTCAACTATGATCATGGAGACTATCATCTATAGAACATAGCAATTTGTCGAGTTCCCAACCGCTCTTGGGGTTATAGGAATGGTTGTGTTGTCGCTATCTTCGACAAGCTTGCTGTCGTCCTTCAAGATTCGACTCGATGTATATTACTCAACAATTTCTATACACGGATGAGTACAGTGATGCAATTCAATACGAGGGTCTTGTGTTTGCTGCTACCACTCGTGGCACTGTTTTTGCATGGAATCTTGATGCTTTCGGTACGTTTGTCTTCCACCGTAATTATAATTGTTTCATCCACACGCATGCGGGTTAGATAGTTTCCCTTTACTAATTAACGTTCTTGTCTTTCCAAGGTCCTGTGAACATTCCACCACCTATATTTGAAAAAAATTATAACCAAGGGGGAGATGACAATGATGATGATCACGAGCATGGGGACCCATATACTCTGTGGCGCCTGGCAACTTATTCCGATGGATCACCTCCTCTTGTCTATATACAGGGCACTGCTAATGTTACTAAGGAAGCAGGTGTTGTCTCCCATGGTCGCACTCTCCGAACCTATTCCAACATCTGTTGCAGGGTATTCGGGATGGATACTACTATGCTAACTATGCTAGTGCCAACACCTTCTCCCTGGTTTAGTTTTGATACTCTTGGAGGAAACTCGCTCTTCCTTGGACAAAACTATCCAATCATGGTGAAAGGCGATCCAACTGCTGTTCCCAGAAAGTTAATACCATTTATGAGAAGCAACTATATATATACCTCTGACATTTCTATGGTTCCCTACCATGGCTATCACAATATGTGTCCTGACATAGGCCGCTTCAGCCTAGATGATCAGTCCTGCGTTGGTCTCGAGATTGACAGTAGATGCCCCTTCCCAGAGAATCACTTCTAGTTCAAAGAAAGCGTTTCCAACGCGGAGGATTGGTTGAGCTGAAGTTCATTTCATTGCTTGTTATTTGTTGTGTAATGAAAACTTTAGTATTTACTAGAATGTATCATCGTTGTTGTTGTGGGTTCATGACCTGTTGTTTGTAATAAAATGATATGCCTGTGATAAACTTACTAAATTTATGAATGGCTTTTGAGTCGCTTCTCTGAGTGGGTGCCGTGATGAGGCAAAAAAATATTTTCCGAATACATAATTGTACGTGCATTGCAACAGGTTATTGGATGAGTCCAATCAACAATAGTACTACTACTATTTGTACTAGCTTCACATGCTTCGCGCGTCGGGCGGGTGTTTTTACTGTAGCAGTGAATCCCATCATCCTAGGTCCTCAGATGAGTCGAGTAGAAATTGCATTCTGATGTTTGGGTTCAAACTTTCAAAACAGTTGCACTATCTCTACGTCTATGTATACGTAATACAACAAGTTATTAAACTTGAGACCAGCCACCCACCCTCACAAAGAACACTTTTTAACCTAGCACAGACTCCGGGAAATTTGACCACAGTGTGAGGTGGGCCATATGTTAATGTGTTCGCTGTACGTAGCAACACCTCGAATCCTCGATATATAGTAGGGTGGCATGGGCCAGATCAAGCATTCACGTCTAGCAGTACGGCACACGCCACCAGCACGACTTCCATCTGACACCATATTTCTTGGAGTCCATGCTACAGCTATCTCTTCAACCTCGTCGTTTCTCTAACTCAGCCATCACGCGGCGGGTGAGGTGGGGGCTTGCCGATACTAGTCGGTTTCCTCAACTACGGTCCCACTTGTAAGTCCAACTACAACACACGACCCCTAACGGACCTCCGTTTTTCCCGGATTTTGTCCGTTTGGGTAGGGCAATGGCGTCGTGTCCGGGCCATTTCTCGGATGTGGTGGCCGTGCGCCCAACGCGCGGATGCATCCCGGTTGCGTACATTTTTCTTTGCAAACGCATATCTTTTTTTCATCATTGATTTTTGGTACATGGAAATACATCACCAGAATTTGACTAGAAAAGCAAGACCAAAGAAAACAAGAACCCCAAGAATACATTTTAGAAGATATCCAACTTCCATAACTGCTCCTGTAAGTTGGATTAGTGCCTTCTTGATGCATTTATTGTTGATCTACGGAGTCTCGATCTTGCGTGCTTCTTTCTTCTTCGAGTGTAAAGAATTAGACGTTGCTTCCTCGCATCTAGTCTCATGTCTAGCATCTATTCTATCAACAAGTGCACTAGTCTCATCTCTAGCCTCTATGCTAGCTAAAAGTGCTACAACATCTACTAAATTGCGCTCTATCAATATATCGATGTACTCTTCTTCCCAATACCAAAACTTGCATCCATTCTACACAATAAAATTTTAAGTTAGCACAACAAGTCTAATCCGGGAGCACAACTGAAGCGAAAGTAGCACATACCCCATCGGTTGAGCACTTGATGCACGCCCATCCGGGATGTTCCGGCTTGTAGACGCGTGGCGCATGACCTTCTTTGGGCCGTCATCGCATGTAATGAGTGGCAACGGCGCACCGACGAGCTTTTGGGCCAGCACCGAGCCCGACCGACCGCCATTCATGTATCTGCCGGTGGATTGCCGACGATGTAGATCTGAGCGGCTAGACGAGGAGTCAGTACCTGCATGCGGCCTTGCCGGGGCCTTCCGGCCTAGTGCCCGGCCGGTCCATGGCGCGGCGAGGCCTCCCACAACCGGGCAAGCTCAAGCCCGACCGGATCCACTCCGAATCCGGCCGCCGGGTGCGCAAACCACATAGCCGTGGTTGGGTATCTCCGGGGCATCAAGGGAAAGGGGGCTGAGCGAGCGCGCGTCCGAGCTGCACGCGCTCGAGTTGGCCAAGCGGCATGGTGGACCAACCGTGTGGGGGTGCCAAGTGGCTTCGCTCATGTGGGGGATGGAAGCCATCCCGCGCGGGTGCTAGGTCTGACAGGACGGCCTTGTCGTCAGTGTGTGACCTCTGTGGCAAGCGTCCGCTCCCCACTAGCCTCTTCGTTGACATGTGGTCCCGTTCCCACATGTCAGTGAGACGACGGCAAGTCCTTTTGTACAATTTCCAAACGGACGTCTATGTAGGCCGAGGTGCCTCTTCGTGTACCGTGGCAAACATCCACCGACTCTTCGCCTTTCCCTCTCGATTTGGAACTATTGTCACACGCTCTTCCTCCCTCCTCCATTTGCCTTCACCCTTGCTTCTGCCATTGCTCGATCGTCTTCTCCATGGAGGGAATAGACCGAAAACGACCCTGTTATTCTTGCCCCGATCTGAATGATGACGTGGTGGAGGAACTCATTGATCGGTGCGACGTCATCACCTCGGCTAGCATGGCAGGTTCGTTCAAGACCATTCTCGAGTCAACTAATAACATCATTACAGCGAACCCAAGGGTCCAGGAGCGGTTTGATCTCCCCTATCTTCTTCATGGTGACCCTGCTCACTGGCACGCGGACAACGGAGGCCTCTCCTTGTGCAATTTGGTGCCGCTTGATAATGATACGTGTGATGTTAAGATGCCATTGCTTGAGGGTAAGGCTTGGGAAGGTGCAAATGGAGATTGGGTTGTTTATATTGGGTCCAACTGCGAGTGGGAACTTCTGAATGTGTACACTTGTCATTGGGTTCCACTTCCAAAAATCTCATACTGCCCAGAGGTTGAGCACACCGGTTATGATTGTACTTTCAACTACGGCCATTGTGACTTCCGTCTACATAAGATAGCAATTTGTCAAGTTCCTGGCCGCTCTTGGGATTTAATGAATATGTAGTTGTTGCTATCTTCAATAAGCTTGTTGCCTTCCTTCATAGTTCGACTGGATGGATATTGCTCAAAATCAGTTTGTATACAAGGATGAGTACTGTGATGGAATTCAATATGAGGGTCTTGTGTTTGTTGCCACCTCTCGTGGCACTGTTTTTGCATGGAATCCTAATGCTTTCGGTACGTTTGTCTTCCACCGTAATTATAATTGTTTCATCCACATGCATGTGGGTTAGCTAGTTTCCCTTTACTAATTAACCTTCTTGTGTTTCCAAGGTCCTGTGAACATTCCACCACCTATACTTGAAAAAATTTATAACCAAGGGGGAGACAACGATGCTAATGAGCACGAGCATGAGGACCCGTATAGGAGTACTCAGTGGCGCATGGCAACCTATTCCGCTGGATCACCTCTTCTTGTCTGTATACAGGGCACCGCTGATGTGACTAAGGAAGCAGGTGTTGTCTCCCATGGTCGCACTCTCCGGACCTATTCCAACATCCATTGCAGGGTATTCGGGATGGATACTACTGTGCTAGCGCCAACACCTTCTCGGTGGTTTAGTATTGATAGTCTTGGAGGAAACTCGCTCTTCCTTGGACAAAACTATCCAATCATGGTGAAGGGCGATCCAGTTGCTGTTCACACAACGTTACTACCAGTTATGAGAAGCAATTGTATCTATACCTCGGGCATTGCTATGCTTCCTGCCGTGGCTATCACAATTTGGGTCATGAAATAGGCCGCTTCAGCCTGGATGGTCAGTCCTGCATTGATCTCGAGATTGACATTAGTTGGTCCTTCCCAGAGAAACTCTTCTGGTTCAAAGCAAGTGTTTCCAGCACCGAGGAGTGGTTGAGCTGAAGTTCATTTCATTGCTTGTTATTTGTTGTGTGATGAAAACTTTAGTATTTACTAGAATGTTTTGTTGGAACTAATCTATAATCCAACATGTATCCTCATTGTCGGTGTGTGTTGATGACTTGTTGTATGTAATGAATGGTACATTTGCATATGCATGTCATAATCTCAATTTCTAAATGGTTTTCGACTCACTTCTTGGAGTGTTAGTGCCGTAGTAGTATAGCCAGCATCGGTAGTAGTATGAAGTTGCCACATCACATAGATCCAATCAATAGTTAGTTCTTGTTAGATCAACTAGAGCTAGCCGTCGCACGGAGTGTCGGTGTTAAAACCGGCGGATCTTGGGTAGGGGGTCTCGAACTGTGCGTCTAAGGCGGATGGTAACAGGAGGTAGGGGACACGATGTTTACCCAGGTTTCGGGCCCTCCTGATGGAGGTAAAACCCTACGTCCTGCTTGATTGTTCTTGATGATATGAGTATTACAAGAGTAGATCTACCACGAGTTCAGAGAGGCTAAACCTTAGAAGCTAGCCTATGGTATGATTGTATGTTGTCCTACAGACTAAAACCCTCCGGTTTATATAGACACCGGAGGGGGCTAGGGTTACACAAGGTCGGTTACAAAGGAGGAGATATACATATCTGTATTTCCTAGCTTGCCTTCCACGCCAAGTAGAGTCCCATCCGGACACCGGACGAAGTCTTCAATCTTGTATCTTCATAGTCCAACAGTCCGGCCAAAGGATATAGTCCGGCTGTCCAGAGACCTCCTAATCCAGGACTCCCTCAGTAGCCCCTGAACCAGGCTTCAATGACGATGAGTCCGGCGCGCAGTGTTGTCTTCGGCATTGCAAGGCAGGTTCCTCCTCCGAATACACCACAGAAGAGTTTGAATACAAGGATAGTGTCCGACCCTACAAAATAAGTTCCACATAGTACCATAGAGAGAATAATATTTCCACAAATCTAATCTGCTGACACCTTTTGACAATATGACATCATGCCACGACCCGGTCATTATTCGAACCATTTTTCTTTAACCAGCCCCGCACATAACGCTAGGTGGTTTCTTGACACGTCTTGTCAAAGCAGAGATCGTGTTCCCCTTATCATGGGATTCTCATCAATACAAGTGTGGGTAACCCAACCGTGCCTATTGGTATGACTCCTAGATCTTAGGTAAGTCTCAACGGCTACGAGGAGGACGCCTAATATTCACCCTCTTTATAAAGGGACAAGGCTTTTTCTTCGCCCCCCCCCTGTGACGCCCGGGTAATTAAGCTACAGTAATCCTCACTAATGATGCCACATCACCTCTGTCACTGTACTTAATCTCGGGTTAAATCAAAACGGTTTCGAAATTCAATTCAAAATTATGATGGTAATAAAAGTTTTCAAAAAAAAATTAATCAAACTAAAATGTTCGGGGGTTGTCAAATATTACAAGGTTAGTTATGGTGGGGTGCACACACTTTTATAAAGTGTCTGAATATTTTAAAATGAAATAAAACAAAAGAGAAAAACTAAAACCTAAGCTAACAAAAAAAAAGAGGGAACCCCCCCTCCCACGGCCCACTGGCCCAACTGGTCGGCCAGTCCGCCAGGCCCACCCGGCCACCCCCCCCATAACCCACACCCCCGAAACCCTAACCCCACCCCGTCGCCCCACTCACCCCCCCCCACTCCCCACCTCTCCTCTCGCCCCCACTCCCCCCCCGATCCAATCGGGATCGGGCCCGAACCCATCGCCGCCTCCCCGACGCATCACCGGCGCCGCCCCGCCCGTCGCTCGCCGTCGTCCTCACCCCCTCCCCCTTTCCTGGACCGGAAGGGCCCCCCCCCTTCCGTCGCCGCCACGCCAACCCCCGCCGTCGCCGCCTGCCCTCGCTCAAGGGCCCGGCCCCGTGCCCCTGACGCCATTCCGGCGCAGCCCCGCCACCTCATCACCATCGCCGGACCTCCCCACCGGACCTCCTCATCTCCTCCCCGTTGGACTGCCTCCCCGCCACCGTTGCCGAACCGTCCCCGTCCTCCTCCCCGCCGGACGCGACTTCGACTCCTCCTCGAGCCGCTGCCGCGACCCTACGCCCCCCCCCCCCCGTGAGCATGCCTCGCGCCCCCCCTCTCTCCCTTGTTCCTCCTCATCGCGCCCGAGCTCGCGCATGCCTCTCCGCGCCCGTGCGCATCCCGCACCCGCGCTCGCGGCGCCCCACCGGCACGTCCCCTGCCATCGCTCGAGCCGCCCACGCCCATGGCCGCCGTCGCCCGGGCGCTCCCCTGCGACCCCCGTGCAGCCTCCCCGACCGCGCCTCCCCGCTCACGCATGCGGCTGCACGCGCCCGGCGCCGCGTCTCGGTTCTGCTCGCGCCGCCAACCACGGTGGCCTCGCCCACCGGCCGCCCTCTTCTCCTCCCGCGGCCGTGCCAGCCCGCGCACCGCTAGCCGCCCGCGGCCCCTTCCGATGCGTGCGGCTGCACTTGTGCCGCCGCGCCGCGTCCCCCCCCCCCCCCGCTGCTGCTCCCCTGCCACCACAGCGCCCACCTGCTGCCGCGCCGTCCCGCCTCCGCCCTGCCGCCCTGTTCCGGCCAGCGCCATCGCGGCCCTTGGCCACCGGAGCCCGTACCCGGCTCCCCCCCATCGCCCGGGCAGGCTACGGCCTCGGGCACGGGCACCACACCCGCTACCCGCTAGCGCCGGCGCCCGCTAAGGCCCCCTGGGGCCACTGACATGGGGGGCCCCAGCCCTAGAACGTTAAAAAAAAGAGAGTGCAAAAAAAAGGAATTAAAAAAATAATAATTAATAATTAATTAATTAATTAGTGAATTAATCAACTTAATTAATCTTGTTTAGTTAACCTAATTAAGTATTGTGAGTTAATTAAACTGTGATTAGATTAGTTAGATCCTAATTAAGAGTAAACAGTGTATGACATGCGGGACCCACACGTCAGATTGACCTAGTCAACTCCCTGTTGACTGCTGACGTCATGCTGACGTCATGATGACGTCAGCAGACACTATTCTGGATAATGTTGATTAAATTAAATAAATAAATCCTAAAAATGATTTAAATCTTTTAAAATTAATATAAAATAAACCGTAGCTCGGATGGAAAAACTTTGTACATGAAAGTTGCTCAGAACGACGAGACGAATTCGGATACACAGCCCGTTCGTCCGCCACGCATCCCTAACCTATCAAACTCGCAACTTTCCCCCTCCGGTTCATCGGTCCGAAAACGCGAAACACCGGGGATACTTTCCCGGATGTTATCCCCCTTCACCGGTATCACCTACTACCGCGTTAGGGCACCTCTAACGCCGTAACTTGTCATGTCATGCATCACTATGCATATGCTTGCATTATATTTATTGTTTCTTCCCCCTCTTCTCTCTCTAGACACCGAGACCGACGCCGCTGCTACCCCGTACGACTACGGTGTTGACGACCCCTCTCTCTTGCCAGAGCAACCAGGCAAGCCCCCCCTTTGATCACCAGATATCGCCTACTCTTCTCTATACTGCTTGCATTAGAGTAGTGTAGCATGTTACTGCTTCCCGTTAATCCTATACTGATGCATAGCCTGTCCTTGCTACTACTGTTGTTACCTTTACCTGCAATCCTAATGCTTAGTATAGGATGCTAGTATTTTCATCAGTGGCCCTACATCCTTGTCCGTCTGCCATGCTATACTATCGGGCCGTGATCACTCGGGAGTTGATCACGGGTACATACTATATGCTTTATACATGATACATGTGGTGACTAAAGACGGGTCGGCTTGTGGAGCACCCGCGAGTGATTCACGGATTGGGGGCTGAAAGGACCTTTGTTCCAACGGCCCTCTGTGTGGATCTTTGAGGCGGAGCGACAGGGCAGGTTTCGACCACCTAGGAGAGAGGTGGGCCTGGCCCTGGTCGGCGTTCGCGGTTACTTAACACGCTTAACGAGATCTGGGTATTTGATCTGAGTCTGGCCATTTGGTCTATACGCACTAACCATCTACGCGGGAGTAGTTATGGGTATCCCGGCGTCGTGGTATCAGCCGAAGCCTTCTTGACGTCAGCGACGGAGCGGCGCGCGCTGGATTGGACTGGAACGCCACTAGGCTAGGTCTGCTTCCGGCCGCCCACGCAACGTGCAGGTGTGCTAAGGGCGATGGGCCCAGACCCCTGGGCGCTTAGGTTTAGACCGGCGTGCTGGCCTCTCTATTGGTCTAGGTGGGGCTGCGACGTGTTGATCTTCCGAGGCCGGGCATGACCCAGGAAAGTGTGTCCGGCCAAATGGGATCGAGCGTGTTGGGGTATGTGGTGCACCCCTGCAGGGAAGTTAATCTATTCGAATAGCCGTGATCTTCGGTAACAGGACGACTTGGAGTTGTACCTTGACCTTATGACAACTAGAACCGGATACTTAATAAAACACACCCTTCCAAGTGCCAGATACAACCGGTGGTCGCTCTCTCACAGGGCGACGAGGGGAGGATCATCGGTTAGGATTATGCTATGCGATGCTACTTGGAGGACTTCAGTCTACTCTCTTCTACATGCTGCAAGACGGAGGCTGCCAGAAGCGTAGTCTTCGATAGGACTAGCTATCCCCCTCTTATTCCAGCATTCTGCAGTCCAGTCCACATATGATACCCTTACTCCATTTGATACCCATGCATATGTAGTGTAGCTTCTTGCTTGCGAGTACTTTGGATGAGTACTCACGGTTGCTTTCTCCTTCTTTTCCCTCTATCCCTTCTACCCGGTTGTCGCAACCAGATGTTGGAGCTCAGGAGCCAGACGCCACCGTCGACGACGACCCCTACACCGGAGGTGCCTACTACTACGTGATGCCCGCTGACGACGACCAGGAGTAGTTAGGAGGATCCCAGGCAGGAGGCCTGCGCCTCTTTCGATCCGTATCCCAGTTTGTGCTAGCCTTCTTAAGGCAACCTTGTTTAACTTATGTCTGTACTCAGATATTGTTGCTTCCGCTGACTCGTCTATGATCGAGCTCTTGTATTCGAGCCCCCGAGGCCCCTGGCTTGTAATATGATGCCTGTATGACTTATTTTTATTTGTAGAGTTGTGTTGTGATATCTTCCCGTGAGTCCCTGATCTTGATCGTACACGTTTGCGTGTATGATTAGTGTACGATTGAATCGGGGGCGTCACAAGTTGGTATCAGAGCCGACTGCCTGTAGGAACTCCCCTTCCACACTCCTTGGCCGAAGTCGGGTCTAGACATTGTAAAAACTTTTACTAACTTGGCTGTGTGCCTTACGGGCCCACGTCGCCATCGGGTGGTACTAGGATCTTTTACTCCTCGACCTTTACTCTGGGACTCTGAACTCTCTTCTACTCGGGTTAAACGAATTTACTAACTCTGACACTAGGATCCCGTTACGACATTCACCCCAAAGTTGGATAAGCCCTAGTTATTCTTTAGGAATGTATTTGAACATTATCCACATTGTCATTTGACTCCAGTGAAAACATCTGTGTTTTCAGATGGAACCCACGAGGCAGGTCGTGCGCCACACGACGGCCATTGGTGCCTCAGGATCACCTGCTGTGTTGGCTGAGATGATGACCTATCTGGGTTATCGCTGGCACCCTGAGTACACCGTCTATGAGGAGTACCAGGACTTCAACCAGGAGCAGTACCGTGCCATCGTCCACCTCTACTCTCGAGAGTATGACTCCACTACCGTGCTGCACACTGCTCATGGTGTTGGAGTGACTATCGATATGGCGGTCCACGATGCTGCTTATGCTGCTCTGACACGTCTCCGTGGCGAGTATCAGGAGTTGGACACCTCCCCCTTCAGGCACATTGCTATCGCATCCGATGATGGTGCTGAGGGATACTACACTGCTGCCTACTCCACTGTCACCCGAGAGCCCTTCTACCATCAGAACCTGGTTCTGCATGCTGATGGGCTGGATAGAGCTAACCGAGCTCTTCGCCACGAGTTGTACACCACTCGTCAGCACCTCTACCGTGCTCTGACACTGTTGCACCCCTCTGTCCGATCTGGTGATTTATCGCGCTCTGCGATCTACCCTGCCCGGACCGTGATGCCCCAGGGCGTCGGCTGGCCAGATGTGGGAGGCTACTCTCCTGCATTGGGCCCTCTCCTGCCACCTGCGCAACGGGTTCCGCACCAGAGTATCCGTGGACCCCAGGCTACTCGCGTGGAGGTCTTCCCTTCGCGTCACTACCAGCTGTCGGGCTACACCTACCTCCGCAGTACCGCATGGGACTGACGTAGACTTGCTTATTAGTGTTAGATGCATTCGCCGCGAGCCTGTGTGCCGCCTATGATGTCTTAGTCTATGTACTGAACACTGTGTAACGAACTCTATGCATGATCTCTTTTGTAAGATATGCCGACTACTATGTGGTATCTATCGTGCTGCTTTTGTTGTGCATGGTTCATCATGAATGATTCTTGTTTTTACAATTCCTCAATGCTGAACTACCCCTGTTAAATATTAGCAGGATGGTTAGACCAGGTGGTCGTGGTCGTGGTGGCAACGCCCCACCACCGCCTGAGTACATGGCTGGTATGATCCAACAGCTTGAGATGAATCGCCAGTTCATGGAGAATATGATGGCTCAGTTTCCTCGCCCCAATATGAACCAGCAGCCAACCCCAGTGACTCTGCAGGATTTCATGCGCCTGAACCCAACTGTGTACCGTAGCTCAACTCAGCCTCTGGATGCTGATGACTGGCTCCGTGACATCACCTATGAGATGGAGTCTGCTGATGTAGCCCCTGCCAGCTATGTCACCTTTGCTTCCTTCTTCCTGAAGGGACCCGCAGCTCAATGGTGGGACAGCCACAGGCGTACACTGCCAGCTGGAACAATCATCACCTGGCCAGACTTCCAAGCTGCCTTCCGTGCTCGCTTCATTCCTCAGGGAGTCATGGACCGGAAGAAGCGTGAGTTCCGCAACCTCACCCAAGGCAACAAAACTGTGGAAGCTTATCAGCGGGAATTTCTTGACTTGTCCCGCTATGCTGAAGAGGACATTGCAACTGATGCACGCAGACAGGAGAAGTTCCGGGATGGCCTTCAAGCTGACATCAAACTCGCACTTCTAGTGCATGATTTTGCTGATTTCGCCACTCTGGTGAACAAAGCCATCAATGTCGAAACTGGTCTGCAGGAATACCAGAGCTCTCACAGGCGCAACCGTGACACGGGCTCATCTTCGGGCCCGTCCTCGCAGAAGCGCAAGATATGGATTCCCAATAGCTTGTACCAGCCGGATGCACCTACCCCAAGGCAGACCTATGCTGCACCTCGTCTACCTACTCCTCCGACTAGGCGGCCAAGACTCCCAGCTCCACCACCACAAGCTCCTGTTCCCACTCCCAATAATGGATTGTGCTTCAGGTGTGGACAACCTGGGCATCGTGCTAGGGAATGCAACCAGAACCCGAATCAACTGGCCCTTCCAGCAACTGGCCGTGGAAGCAACCAGCCCCGCAGCAACAATGCCAAGTCTTATGGTCGTGTTCATGCCAACCACGTTGATCTGAGCGAAGCTCAAGACCAGCCTGCTACTGTGATGGGTACCCTCCTCGTAAATTCAGTACCAGCATCCGTTTTATTTGATACAGGTGCATCGCATTCATTCATGTCAGAAGGTTTTGCATGCTTGCACGACATTAAATGTGAGAACATGGATGCTTCACTATTAGTACACACCCCTGCGGGCCAATGTCGAACCTCCATGATTTGCAACGACGTCCCTGTAGAAATCGAAGGACTGGAATTCCTTGTCTCTCCCATCGTACTGAAGTCCTGTAGCATTGATCTCATTCTGGGAATGAATTGGTTAAAAGCGCATACTGCTTCTATAGTTTGCGCCACTAAGGTCGTCCATTTGCTACACCCTTCTGATGAAATAATAGCTTATCAAGCTCATCTAGTTCAGAACGCCGAGGCACGACTTTATGCCTTGAACGCGTTGAACGCTGCACCACTCGAGGGCATTGAAAACGTTCCCGTCGTTCGTGAATTCCAAGATGTATTCCCTGAAGAACTTCCAGGGATTCCTCCTGCTAGAGCTGTCGAATTCATCATCGACTTGAAACCCGGCACTACCCCTATAGCTAAGCGACCCTACAAGATGCCGCCGCATGAACTCCTTGAGCTTAAGGAGGAAATCGACAAATCTCTTGTCAAAGGTTTCATTCGCCCAAGTTGCTCTCCTTGGGGAGCACCTTCTCTCTTTGTTAGGAAGAAGGATGGAACAAACCGATTGGTCCAAGACTACCGTCCTATAAACCAAGCTACCATTCAGAATAAATACCCTCTTCCTCGGATCAATGATCTTTATGATCAACTGGCTGGTTCATCAGTGTTCTCCAAACTCGACTTGAGGTTGGGTTACCACCAGATCCGTGTTCGTGAAGAGGACATCCCAAAAACCGCCTTCGTGACTCGGTATGGATCATATGAGTACACAGTCATGTCATTCGGTTTAACGAATGCTCCAGCCACCTTCTCTCGTCTGATGAATTATATATTCATGGATTACCTCGACAAGTTCGTCGTGGTTTATCTGGACGATATCCTTGTATTTTCCAAGAACGAGGAAGAACATACTGGACATCTGCGTCTTGTGCTAGAGAAGCTTCGAGAACATCAACTGTATGCTAAGTATTCCAAGTGTGAATTCTGGCTCCCCAAAGTAACCTATCTTGGGCATGTCATCTCCAAGGATGGTATTGCCGTCAACCCTGAACGAGTTCAAGCTATTCTCGATTGGACTCCTCCGAAGAACGTCAAGCAAGTCCGAAGTTTCCTCGGTCTCGCCAGCTACTGCCGTCGATTCGTCGAGAACTTCTCCAAGATTGCCAGGCCCCTGACTAATCTGTTGCATAAGGGTGTCAAGTTTGACTGGACAGACAAGTGTCAGGAAAGTTTCCAGGCGCTCAAAGACAAGTTGACTTCTGCCCCCGTGCTTGCACCACCTGATACTAAGAAGGACTTCGTCATTTACTGCGACGCTTCCCGCCAAGGATTAGGCTGTGTCCTAATGCAGGAGCGCAGAGTGATTGCTTATGCCTCTCGTCAATTGCGCCCTCACGAAGAAAACTACCCGGTTCACGACCTCGAGCTTGCTGCTGTCATTCATGCACTGAAGCAGTGGCGACATTACCTTCTCGGTAATCGTTGCGAGATCTTCACCGACCATCAAAGTCTGAAGTATCTGTTTACTCAGCCAGATTTGAATCTACGTCAGCAAAGATGGATGGAGACTGTTGCAGACTTTGACGTGGATATATCATATACCCCCGGCAAGGCTAATGTAATGGCTGATGCCCTGAGCCGCAAGTCTTACTGCAACCACCTCCAGGTCCACAAAGTTCAGCCCTCGCTTACCGAAGAATTTAGAAGGCTGAACCTCCATATTGTTCCTCCGGGATCACTCGCTCCCCCTCCCGAAGGTTTCCCCAAACAGAACCTCCATGTTGTTTCCAAGGGTTCTCTCAATACCCTGGTTGCGAAACTAGATCTTGTGGACACCATCAAATGGATACAGAAATGTGACGATGAAGTCCTCAAGATTAAGCGCGACCTCAAAAGGGGAAAGCCCTCATTCTTCACGATCGCCGACGATGGCGCCTTGTATTTCAAAGGCCGCTTAGTGGTACCATGTTCGAAGAAAAACCTGGATAAGACTAAAAGGGTTATGCAAGAAGCCCATGATACGCCTCTGTCCATCCATCCTGGTAGTACAAAGATGTACCAGGATATTCGTCAAAGATTCTGGTGGTCTAATATGAAGCAGGACATTGCTCGTTATGTTGCTGAGTGTGACGTTTGTCGCCGAATCAAAGCAGAGCATCAAAGGCCTGCTGGGACTCTGCAACCTATCTCTATTCCTGAATGGAAATGGGACCATGTTGAAATGGACTTCGTCACTGGATTTCCCAAATCGCAGAAAGGTAATGATGCTATTCTTGTCGTCATTGACCGACTTTCCAAAGTTGCCCATTTTCTGGCGGTCAAAGAGACAATCACTGCTAGTCAGCTTGCTACTCTCTACATGGCCAGAATTGTTTCACTTCACGGTATTCCACTGGTTATCAGTTCAGACCGTGGCAGTTTATTCACTTCAAGGTTTTGGGCGAGTTTCCAAGAAGCTATGGGAACTCATCTGTCGTTCAGTACTGCGTTCCATCCTCAATCGCAAGGGCAAGTTGAACGTGTCAACCAAGTTCTCGAAGACATGCTTCGAGCTTGTGTAATCTCATTCGGCAAGAAATGGGAGGAATCTCTTCCATATGCCGAGTTCTCTTATAATAATAGCTATCAAGCTAGTCTAAAGATGTCCCCCTTCGAAGTGCTATATGGACGAAAGTGTCGAACCCCTCTGAACTGGTCAGAAACTGGGGAACGCCCATTCTTCGGTCCGGATATTATCCAACAGGCCGAAGAACAAGTTCGCATTATTCGCGAGAATCTCAAGACTGCTCAGTCACGTCAGAAAAGTCAGTATGACCGTCATCACCAAGACATGGTCTATCAACCTGGCGAAAAGGCTTATCTTCGAGTTACACCAATGAAGGGTGCTCACCGCTTCGGGATCAAGGGCAAGCTAGCTCCTCGCTATATCGGTCCCTTCACTATTCTCGAAAGGCGTGGAAAGGTGGCATATCAACTGGAGCTTCCGCCGAACCTTTCTCAGGTTCACGATGTGTTCCATGTGTCACAACTCCGCCGTTGCTTCAAGGATCCAATCCGAGCGGTGGATCATGAAGTGCTCGAATTGCAGCAGGACCTCTCCTATAAAGAGCATCCGGTCCGCATTCTCGACCAAGCTGAATGCCGCACACGTCAGAAGGCGATCAAGTTCCTCAAAGTCCAGTGGTCGAACCACTCTGAAGACGAAGCCACCTGGGAACGCGAGGATCGTCTGCGTGATGAATACCCCGCACTCTTTCCTTCTACCTCCTAAATCTCGGGACGAGATTTCTTGTAGTGGAGGAGAATTGTGACGCCCGGGTAATTAAGCTACAGTAATCCTCACTAATGATGCCACGTCACCTCTGTCACTGTACTTAATCTCGGGTTATATCAAAACGGTTTCGAAATTCAATTCAAAATTATGATGGTAATAAAAGTTTTCAAAAAAAAATTAATCAAACTAAAATGTTCGGGGGTTGTCAAATATTACAAGGTTAGTTATGGTGGGGTGCACACACTTTTATAAAGTGTCTGAATATTTTAAAATGAAATAAAACAAAAGAGAAAATACAAAAGAGAAAAACTAAAACCTAAGCTAACAAAAAAAAGAGGGAACCCCCCCTCCCGCGGCCCACTGGCCCAACTGGTCGGCCAGCCCGCCAGGCCCACCCGGCCACCCCCCCCATAACCCACACCCCCGAAACCCTAACCCCACCCCGTCGCCCCACTCACCCCCCACTCCCCACCTCTCCTCTCGCCCCCACTCCCCCCCGATCCAATCGGGATCGGGCCCGAACCCATCGCCGCCTCCCCGACGCATCACCGGCGCCGCCCCGCCCGTCGCTCGCCGTCGTCCTCACCCCCTCCCCCTTTCCTGGACCGGAAGGGGCCCCCCCCCCTTCCGTCGCCGCCACGCCAACCCCCGCCGTCGCCGCCTGCCCTCGCTCAAGGGCCCGGCCCCGTGCCCCTGACGCCATTCCGGCGCAGCCCCGCCACCTCATCACCATCGCCGGACCTCCCCACCGGACCTCCTCATCTCCTCCCCGTTGGACTGCCTCCCCGCCACCGTTGCCGAACCGTCCCCGTCCTCCTCCCCGCCGGACGCGACTTCGACTCCTCCTCGAGCCGCTGCCGCGACCCTACGCCCCCCCCCCCCCCGTGAGCATGCCTCGCGCCCCCCCTCTCTCCCTTGTTCCTCCTCATCGCGCCCGAGCTCGCGCATGCCTCTCCGCGCCCGTGCGCATCCCGCACCCGCGCTCGCGGCGCCCCACCGGCACGTCCCCTGCCATCGCTCGAGCCGCCCACGCCCATGGCCGCCGTCGCCCGGGCGCTCCCCTGCGACCCCCGTGCAGCCTCCCCGACCGCGCCTCCCCGCTCACGCATGCGGCTGCACGCGCCCGGCGCCGCGTCTCGGTTCTGCTCGCGCCGCCAACCACGGTGGCCTCGCCCACCGGCCGCCCTCTTCTCCTCCCGCGGCCGTGCCAGCCCGCGCACCGCTAGCCGCCCGCGGCCCCTTCCGATGCGTGCGGCTGTACTTGTGCCGCCGCGCCGCGTCCCCCCCCCCCGCTGCTGCTCCCCTGCCACCACAGCGCCCACCTGCTGCCGCGCCGTCCCGCCTCCGCCCTGCCGCCCTGTTCCGGCCAGCGCCATCGCGGCCCTTGGCCACCGGAGCCCGTACCCGGCTCCCCCCCATCGCCCGGGCAGGCTACGGCCTCGGGCACGGGCACCACACCCGCTACCCGCTAGCGCCGGCGCCCGCTAAGGCCCCCTGGGGCCACTGACATGGCGGGCCCCAGCCCCAGAACGTTAAAAAAAAGAGAGTGCAAAAAAAAGGAATTAAAAAAATAATAATTAATAATTAATTAATTAATTAGTGAATTAATCAACTTAATTAATCTTGTTTAGTTAACCTAATTAAGTATTGTGAGTTAATTAAACTGTGATTAGATTAGTTAGATCCTAATTAAGAGTAAACAGTGTATGACATGCGGGACCCACACGTCAGATTGACCTAGTCAACTCCCTGTTGACTGCTGACGTCATGCTGACGTCATGATGACGTCAGCAGACACTATTCTAGATAATGTTGATTAAATTAAATAAATAAATCCTAAAAATGATTTAAATCTTTTAAAATTAATATAAAATAAACCGTAGCTCGGATGGAAAAACTTTGTACATGAAAGTTGCTCAGAACGACGAGACGAATTCGGATACACAGCCCGTTCGTCCGCCACGCATCCCTAACCTATCAAACTCGCAACTTTCCCCCTCCGGTTCACCGGTCCGAAAACGCGAAACACCGGGGATACTTTCCCGGATGTTATCCCCCTTCACCGGTATCACCTACTACCGCGTTAGGGCACCTCTTACGCCGTAACTTGTCATGTCATGCATCACTATGCATATGCTTGCATTATATTTATTGTTTCTTCCCCCTCTTCTCTCTCTAGACACCGAGACCGACGCCGCTGCTACCCCGTACGACTACGGTGTTGACGACCCCTCTCTCTTGCCAGAGCAACCAGGCAAGCCCCCCCTTTGATCACCAGATATCGCCTACTCTTCTCTATACTGCTTGCATTAGAGTAGTGTAGCATGTTACTGCTTCCCGTTAATCCTATACTGATGCATAGCCTGTCCTTGCTACTACTGTTGTTACCTTTACCTGCAATCCTAATGCTTAGTATAGGATGCTAGTATTTTCATCAGTGGCCCTACATCCTTGTCCGTCTGCCATGCTATACTATCGGGCCGTGATCACTCGGGAGTTGATCACGGGTACATACTATATGCTTTATACATGATACATGTGGTGACTAAAGACGGGTCGGCTTGTGGAGCACCCGCGAGTGATTCACGGATTGGGGGCTGAAAGGACCTTTGTTCCAACGGCCCTCTGTGTGGATCTTTGAGGCGGAGCGACAGGGCAGGTTTCGACCACCTAGGAGAGAGGTGGGCCTGGCCCTGGTCGGCGTTCGCGGTTACTTAACACGCTTAACGAGATCTGGGTATTTGATCTGAGTCTGGCCATTTGGTCTATACGCACTAACCATCTACGCGGGAGTAGTTATGGGTATCCCGGCGTCGTGGTATCAGCCGAAGCCTTCTTGACGTCAGCGACGGAGCGGCGCGCGCTGGATTGGACTGGAACGCCACTAGGCTAGGTCTGCTTCCGGCCGCCCACGCAACGTGCAGGTGTGCTAAGGGCGATGGGCCCAGACCCCTGGGCGCTTAGGTTTAGACCGGCGTGCTGGCCTCTCTGTTGGTCTAGGTGGGGCTGCGACGTGTTGATCTTCCGAGGCCGGGCATGACCCAGGAAAGTGTGTCCGGCCAAATGGGATCGAGCGTGTTGGGGTATGTGGTGCACCCCTGCAGGGAAGTTAATCTATTCGAATAGCCGTGATCTTCGGTAACAGGACGACTTGGAGTTGTACCTTGACCTTATGACAACTAGAACCGGATACTTAATAAAACACACCCTTCCAAGTGCCAGATACAACCGGTGGTCGCTCTCTCACAGGGCGACGAGGGGAGGATCATCGGTTAGGATTATGCTATGCGATGCTACTTGGAGGACTTCAGTCTACTCTCTTCTACATGCTGCAAGACGGAGGCTGCCAGAAGCGTAGTCTTCGATAGGACTAGCTATCCCCCTCTTATTCCAGCATTCTGCAGTCCAGTCCACATATGATACCCTTACTCCATTTGATACCCATGCATATGTAGTGTAGCTTCTTGCTTGCGAGTACTTTGGATGAGTACTCACGGTTGCTTTCTCCTTCTTTTCCCTCTATCCCTTCTACCCGGTTGTCGCAACCAGATGTTGGAGCTCAGGAGCCAGACGCCACCATCGACGACGACCCCTACACCGGAGGTGCCTACTACTACGTGATGCCCGCTGACGACGACCAGGAGTAGTTAGGAGGATCCCAGGCAGGAGGCCTGCGCCTCTTTCGATCCGTATCCCAGTTTGTGCTAGCCTTCTTAAGGCAACCTTGTTTAACTTATGTCTGTACTCAGATATTGTTGCTTCCGCTGACTCGTCTATGATCGAGCTCTTGTATTCGAGCCCCCGAGGCCCCTGGCTTGTAATATGATGCTTGTATGACTTATTTTTATTTGTAGAGTTGTGTTGTGATATCTTCCCGTGAGTCCCTGATCTTGATCGTACACGTTTGCGTGTATGATTAGTGTACGATTGAATCGGGGGCGTCACACCCCCCGCGCGCACTCAATCTAATCCTTCCCCCGCCTCGAGTTCTAACACCCAGAGCTCAGGTCAGGTGCTTCGGACCTTCAATCATGTCCGGATCCAGCCTTCAAGGCTGGTGGATGCCTTCCTCCGTCACGGAGGAGGACATCAAGAGGTTGAGGGAGGCCAGATATCTGACTGCCGAAATTTCGCATAGGCTGCCCGCCCGAGGGCAGGTCGTCCCTACTCCCGAACCCAACGAAAGCGTTGTGTTCGTCTCCCACTTCCTCCGAGGGCTAGGCCTCGCTCTGGATCCCTTTGTTAGGGGTCTTATGTTTTATTACGGGCTGAATTTTCATGATCTGGCCCTGGATTCCCTTCTTCACATCTCATCATTCATTGTCGTATGTGAGGCCTTCCTCCGCATTACCCCTCACTTCGGCATGTGGCTCAAGACCTTCGATGTGAAGCGGAAGACGGTCGAGGGGCAGTATGCAGCGTGCAGAGGTGCTTTAATAAGCAAAATGGATGACGCTCCATGGCAAAGGGTTCCTTTCCAGAGGTGTTCGGATTGTGGCAGCGGGAGTGGTTTTACATCACAGCTCCCCAAAGTGCCAAATGGGTAGCTGCCCCCACCTTTCGCTCGGGCCCCCCCACCACAACTGATGGCATGGATCAGCAGGGGTCTGAGCTGGGGTCCAGCCAAGGACGTGCCAGTACTGCAGAGCCGTATCTGAGCTCTCTTCGAGGGAGACTTTAGTCTGGTTATGGTAATGCAAGTTATGCTGGTTCGTCGAGTCCAGCCTTGCAAACGCCGACCCCTCCTCATGTGGGAATTCAACCCGGAAGGACCGCGCACTATTCAGCATTTCCTCGGCATGACGCACGAGGAGATGTAAATCGCTCTTCGGACCCCAAATAGAGTGTCCGGACACCACCGAGGACGTGGGCCTAAGCTGCAACCGCCCCACTGCCCAAGTAAGTAATCCCATGGCTGAACACATTGTCCTTTTATTTATCATGACATCATTCTGAAGAATCGCTCTTTGACCAGGACTGGATAACAAAGGCGAAGATGATCCGGTGTTCGTCCCCCCTTCTTGAGGGCTTGGACAATCCGGTGCTGGAAAAGATGCTCCAGCCAACACCTTGTCTAGTGCCCTCAAAGGAAGATGAAGGGGGGAATAAAGAGGGCGAAAGCGGGCCTCCTTCGCTACCTATTCCAACCGAGGGAATGAGCGCCTCCGCGAGGGAGGATAACACAGGGGAAGAATCTCACATTCTCTCTCCCCGGGGAAGGAAGAGGACTACCTCTGAAGATCCAGAAACTAAGGTTTCCAAACGGGAGAAGAAATCTCAGCCAGAGGGTCCTGCCTCAGAGGGTATTCTTGCTGCACAATGTCCGCGCGGGGATCAGCCCTCTACCGAGCTGTAAGTAAACAAAAAGTACTTAATAGTGAAGATATCCTGCCTTACTTCCGAAGACAATAACTGATGCTTATAAATTGTAGTCCGGATTGCAGCCCTTCTCTACAAAGTTCATCTTCGGGGAATCTTCTTCTGGAGATGATGGAGAGCGAAACGCCTCCCTCGGACTCCCCAGCTCAAGAAGCGGGCGACCTTGAAGTGTCGTCGCGAAGGGTACTAGGGCCAGAGGATAACCCTTTGGCTTCCCAGAATCCCCAGTATTCAGCTCCTAAGGAGAGCGACAGCAAGGGTCCATACAGTGTGCGGTCGGACGCGCTGAAGGATCTTCTGAGGCAAGCTGCCATCTCGGAAGCGCATCGTACGCTAATGGGTATGGTAATTGAAACGATTTCATCCGCTGAAAGCGGGTTGCATGAAGCTTGTATGAGTCTGCTGAAAGGCTTCGAGGTACGTGAAATAATGTATGCTTTTAACAGTACCGCATACGTTAGGTATGCCCATGCAGATAGTAGCCCCTGAGACTCTGGTTGTCGTCGAGAACGGCGGCAAAGAGAGGGTCATAGTCCCAGGTAATAACCAGACCACCTTTATGTGCAGGTGGTTGAAGCTCCGGTGGCTAGCCAGACTGATGGGTTTGCCGAACTAAGGCGGCAACTGGATGCGGCAGATGCCGACATCGTGCTTGTCAACAAGCGGCCTGACGAGGCACAGGGTGAGTGATTTTTCTGGTGATCGTCACATAATAAGGGCAGCATGATGCCAGTATCTTTAATATGTTGTGACTGTAGATGGAGCTGCCATCGTGGAGACCCTTCGGGTGGAGCTTGCCCGAGCCAAGGAGCAAGCAAGGAGTAGCAATGCGGCCGCTTTAAAGGCGGCCGAAGAGTTAAGGGCCGAACAGGCCGCACATTGCGAGAGCAAGGAAAAAATAGCCAAGATGGCTATAGAGTTAAAAGATGCTGCTGACCGTTACCAGCTTCTTGAAGAAGAAAACAGGGTGAAGGCGACGGATCTGGAGAAGGCCCGGGTGGCTGCCAAGGAAGCCCGCTCCAAAATTAGAGCGAGGAAGGAGGAGCTGAATCAAGATGCAGATATCGTGTCTGGGAAGCCCTTATTGTTGCGTACATGGATTTGGCTGCAAGTGCTGCTGATGCAGCCGAGTACTTCAAGGATCAGAAAGGTCCCGAAGTGGAAAAGCTGTTCTGGTAATAGTTTCACGCTCCAGTCCGTCCGCTGCTGCTGAATGAGCGATTGACTGGTTGGGCCAAGCTCCATAGGTTGTCTGGACTTGCCATGAGGTCCGCTGTGGATCATCTGTGGCCGGGAGGGCCAAGGCCGAATAGCTACTTTAGCTTAGTGCAACAATTCCCTGATGATGTGCCACGCATCGATGCTGTAAAGTGATTGGCGTGCATAGAAGGTGCACGGATGGCCCTTGCCCGTGTCAAAACATACTGGGCGGAGATGGAGGCCACCACTGTTGCGGCACAGGGTTCGGCCATATGCCGAGTGGCTGCCGAGCACTACTTTGAAGAAGTCCTTGAAGGCGCTCATTCGATAGAGGCTCAGTGCTCGAAGAATATTATTTTCCAGTGACATGTAGTCCCATTGTACAAACAATGTTTTTCTGAATTAATCAAGGCTGTATTTATACTTTTGCCTGAAAGTACTATGACGCCTCCTGTGCGGCCGTTTATGTATATATGTATATAACCTGAAAGTTTGCAGTCGTCGGCTTCCGCCCCCATGCATATAATGCGGGGGTGTTCGCAAAAGATGCATATCCACACTTGATCCAATGTCTTGGTCCATTAAGGAGGTTATAGCGTAGCAAACGAGGCAATCGGACTATATTGCTTTAACACTTCCACTTAGCCATAGGAGTTTGACAGTGGGGCTACTATATAGCCCCTGGTACTTCTGCGCTCATCCAAATACGGGGCGCGTACATACATGACCAGGAATCGGCCCTGTCGGAGTAAATAACCATGGGTAGCCTAGCCGGCTCCCCCTGGCCCTTCTGAAAAAATTACGAGCCGATTCGGCCCTCAAGAATCCAAGACACAGGGCCGCCTTCCCCTTGCCGGCTGTCTCCATGCCAGCTATCGGAAGGCGGCCCGACTTCAGCCCTCATGAAGAAAAGCCGCGGGAGGGCCGGCTCCGAGAAGCCGGCCGCGAGAAGGCCGACTCCAAGAAGCCGACTCCCATAAAGCGGTCAAGGTCGTACCCTCAAAGTCTGCATCCACATAACGGCGATGTGACGGGGCATGGCTACAGTGAAGCCTGCCACCCCCGAATCCCGGAGCACGCCTGGCACAGTGCGCCGTACGGGTGGCCATGACCCGTCCGGCGCAGCACTGTTGCCACGTTGACCCTGATGTCATCCACGATGGGCTACCAGTACGGCCCACGGGCGGTGGGCCCCTTCGGGCAGAGAGACACCCGAAGGCGGCCAGACCTCCCCCAGTCGGCCCAAGATAGAGCCGGCTCCCCACAGCCGGCTTGCCACTCCCTCGAAGAAGACGCCCCATTGAGTAGACAAGACGCGGTGGGGCTACAGTGATCGCCCACCGGGCGGCGGCACTATAGCCACACCCACTTCGGCGAAGCCCTCGCCACCAAGATTGAGCAATAGTAACCAGCCGCCGACAAGGCCCTGACAGTGGGGCCTGCCTGTCGACCAAGGAGCCAACAGCCGGCGGGACCCACTAGCCGGCGGGCCCCAGCAGCCGGCACAGAAGCCGGAGAGCGTAGACACAGACGGCTGGGCTCCGCGCCCAGCCAGATTACCATTGTACCCCCAGGGGGTAGGCCTATATAAACCCCCCGGGGCATCCATGCAAAGGGAGATCAATCCCTGCTAGTCTCAGACACCACATAGGGAGGAGAAGAGAGCAAGCCGTGCCCTTCTTCCTCCTCTCGCCAAACAGCTCAAGGAGCACCGTGTAGCTACTTGTTCATCTAGTGACCATGCGGAGACCCCGCAGAGCAGCAATAGGGGTGTTATCTCCACGGAGAGCCCCGAAGCTGGGTAAGATTCACCGGCGTAGATCTCTTCGCTTCATCCCGTTTCCAGGCACCGGCGACGTCTTACTGGCTCCCACAATGATAAGCCACCCATTGGCATATGTCGCACCTACCACCCGACATTTGGTGCCCACCGTGGGGCCAGGTGCACCGCCGTCCGGAGACCTGTTCTGGACGGGAACCCTCTTCCTCCCCCGCGAGCGTACCGAGCCCGGCACGCCCGATGGCGCTTGCCACGACGCGCTACAAGGCGTCACCAACATCTGTGCGGAGAGCAGCCTCGCCGATCTCCTTGAAAAGACTCTCATATCTGACGAGCTCGCCTCCCACACGGGCACCGACCACCTCGTCAACCTCCTCGGCCAGCTCCACGTCTCCGGCAAGCCTGCCGTGGACTTGGAGTCGGTTGGCTCCACCGATCCGATGCCTGTCGACTCCGACACGGCCTCACTTGACACGTTCCCCACCAACGTCGCGATCTACAGCGATCCGCTTCCCCGAGCCAATGGCTGTGACGCTATCACCACCGAGGTGATGGTCACGCGGAAAGCCCTCCCCCGCGCCGAGATTACGGCACGACGTCCCGGATGCCGACTACGGGTAAAACCCGCGCGCAGCGCGAGAAAGAACCGGCTGCCAGCCGAAGCCGAACCCGAATCTCCATCGAGCGAGACGTAGAAGGCCACCCCCGGGCCATGGAGTGGCAGGGAAACCCGCCTCCGCCCCGGCCCCGTGGAGAGAGATATCCCACCCCGCCGCCTATTGCGCATCCGACTCTCAGCGGCCGGCTAGGTCGCCGCGAAGGAGTCGGCGAGAACGACGCCCGCCATCGGATCGACCGCCTGGCGCGATCCCTGGCGCTAGAAGAAGAAGACGATGTCGGCCCACCTTGCTTCGGCCCCCGCATCCGCGACGAGCCTTTCCCCAAAGGGTTCTCGCTCCCAAGAGACACACCCAAGTACAATGGCTCCGTGAAGCCGGAAGATTGGTTGATCGACTACTCCATGGCGGTTAGCATAGCCAACGGCAACAGGCGTGTTGCCGTGAAGTACGTGCCCCTCATGCTGCAGGGCACGGCGCGGACCTGGCTCAACAGCCTCAAGACATACAACATCAACAGCTGGCTAGACTTCACAGAAGCCTTCGTCCGCAACTTCACCAGCACCTACAAGCGGGCTCCCAAGCCCAGACAGCTCTCCTTGTGCATACAAGGCCCCGCCGAGTCCACTCGCGACTACCTCACGCGTTGGGCCGAGCTCCGCAACTCTTGCGAAGGGGTGCACGAGGTGCAAGCCATAGAATACTTCACTGCCGGGTGCCGAGAAGGCACCCTCCTCAAGCACAAGCTCCTCTGCGATGAGCCGACTACCCTCGACGAGCTTCTGATCATAGCAGACAAGTACGCCACCGCTGACTCCTCGATGAAGACCGAACTCCGGGTAGACGCGTCCGGAAAGGTACTCAACCCGGCGCCCAAGACGCCGGCTGGGGACTCCGGCCGACGCCCCCACCAGAACAACCACAAGCGCAAGGGCCCGGTGCCGCCCTCCACAGTCGAAGACGAGCAGCCCGAAGCGCGGCCCGCACCCAAGAAGCAGAGGGGCGGCAAGCCGGCTTGGCAGCCGGCCTTCTCCTACGAGCAGACTCTCGACGCCCCGTGCAAGTTCCACAGCGGCGCGAAGCCGTCGAACCACATGACCCGGAAGTGCCACTGGCTCACCCGAATCTCTAAAGGCGAAGGGCTCGCACCGCCTCCTCCTGCCGGTTCGCTGCCTCCGGCTCCGCAGCCGCCGGCCGCTCGGCCCGCAGTCGGAGCCGTGCACGATGAGTTCCCCGACGAGCATGCCGCCTATATCATCTTTACAAGTCAGCCCGAAGACCAGCACAGCAAACGCCGAGAGCACCAAGAAGTCAGCATGGTTGCTGCCAACCCCGCCGAGCACATGCATTGGTCAGAAAAACCTATCAGCTGGAGCCGGACCGACCACCCAGAGGTGATGCCGTCTCCCGGCTCTTATGCGTTGGTTTTGGATGCCACCCTTGCAATGGATAGACGCGCTGCCCGATTCTCCCGCGTGCTGATAGACGGCGGGAGCAGCATCAACATCCTGTACCATGACACCATGGAGAAGCTGAATGTCAAGACGAAGCAACTCATGCCTACTCGGACTGTGTTCCATGGCATCGTACCCGGCCTGTCCTGCGCCCCCATTGGCAAGATCAAGATTGATGTACTTTTTGGGGACAAGGAGCATTTCTGCTGGGAAGCGATCTGGTTTGAAGTGGTGGACCTGGAGAGCCCTTACCATGCATTGCTTGGCCGACCTGCCTTGGCCAAGTTCATGGCAGTTCCCCACTATGCATACCTCAAGATGAAGATACCGACCACCAAAGGCGTCATCACCGTAGCCGGCGATTACAAGAAGTCCTCTGAGTGCGCAGCAGCCAGCAGCCTGCTGGCCGAGTCCCTTGTGATTGCCGAAGAAAAGAAGATGTTGGACCGAGTCGTGGCCATGGCCGGCGAGCAGTTGGCCTTGTCCCCCGATCCCAAGGAGCATGATGCTCAAGGATCTTTCCCGCCGGCCAAGGAGACGAAGAAGATACCTCTTGACCCCGAGCACCCAGAGAGGTTTGCCGTCATCGGGGCAAACCTAAACAGCAAATAGGAAGGCGAGCTCGCCGATTTCCTCCGTGAGAATCGGGACATCTTTGCATGGTCCCCAAGGACATGCCGGGCATTCCAAAGGAATTCGCCGAGCACAAACTACACGTCCGAGAAGACGCAAAGCTAGTCAAACAACCCCTCCGCCGACTGTCGGAGGAGAAACGCAGGATTGTGGGAGAGGAGATAGCCCGGATTCTGGCAGCCGGCTTCATTATGGAAGTTTTCTTTCCAGAGTGGCTCGCCAACCCGGTCCTCGTGCTAAAGAAGAACAACAAGTGGCGCATGTGTATAGACTACACGAGCCTCAACAAGGCCTGCCCCAAAGATCCCTTTGCCCTGCCAAGGATTGACCAAGTGATAGACTCTACGGCCGGATGCGAGCTGTTGAGTTTCTTGGATGCTTACTCAGGGTATCACCAGATAAAGTTAGATCCGGCAGACCGCCTGAAGACCGCCTTCATCACGCCATTCGGAGCCTTCTGCTACCTGACTATGACATTCGGCTTGAGAAATGCCGGTGCCACTTTTCAATGTTGCATGCAGAAGTGCCTCCTCAAACAACTCGGCAGAAATTCCCACGTCTACATAGACGACATTGTGGTGAAGACGGAGAAGTGCGACACCTTGCTAGAAGACCTCAAGGAAACATTTGAGAACCTACACCGGTTCCAAATCAAGCTTAACCCCGAGAAATGCGTGTTCGGAGTGCCAGCCGGCCAGCTCCTAGGCTTCCTGGTCTCCGAACGCGGCATCGAATGCAACCCAGTAAAGATCAAGGCCATTGAGAGAATGGCGATTCCCACCAAACTTCGAGACGTCCAGAAGTTTACCAGATGCTTGGCCTCCCTGAACCGCTTCATCAGCCGGCTCAGAGAGAAAGCTCTTCCCCTCTACCGCCTCATGAAGAAGACCAACCACTTCGAGTGGAATGACCAAGCCAATCAAGCTTTTCACGAGCTGAAGAAGATGCTGGCCACGCCGCCTATCCTGGCGGCACCGACTGAGAAAGAGCCCATGCTCCTCTACATTGCCGCAACCAGCCGGGTGGTCAGCACCGTCATCGTAGTCCAACGCCCAAAAGAAGGTCGAGCCCAGCCGGTCCAGAGGCCGGTGTACTATTTGAGCGAGGTGCTGTCTACCTAGAAGCAGAACTACCCGCACTACGAGAAGATGTGCTACGGCGTGTACTTTGCCGCCAAGAAGCTGAAGCCCTACTTCCAAGAGCATCCCATCACGGTTGTATGCACCGCCCCACTGGCCGAGATCATAGGCAGCCGGGATGCATCCGGCCGGGTGGCGAAATGGGCCATCGAGCTTGCCCCCTATACGATCTTCTACCAGCCTCGCACCGCCATCAAGTCCCAAGCATTGGCCGACTTCCTCGTCGACTGGGCCGAGACCCAGTACCTACCGCCGGCTCCCGACTCCACTCATTGGCGCATGCACTTCGATGGGTCCAAGATGCGCACCGGCTTGGGAGCCGGCGTCATCCTCACCTCTCCCAAAGGCGACAAGCTCAGATACACGCTGCCAATTCACTTTGCCACCTCCAACAACGTGGCCGAGTACGAGGCGCTCATACACGGGCTCTGGCTTGCCAAAGAACTCGGCATTCGCCGGATCCTATGTTATGGCGACTCGGACTTGGTGGTCCAGCAATCATCCGGCGACTGGGATGCCAAGGACGCAAATATGGCAAGCTACCGCTTCCTCGTTTAGCAGATCAGTGGGTATTTTGAAGGATGTGAGTTCCTCCACGTACCACGAGCCGACAACGAGCCAGCTGATGCCCTCGCTCGAATAGGCTCCACTCGGCAAGCAATACCAACCGGTGTCTCTCTACAACGCCTCCTCAAGCCGTCTATCAAGCCGTCTCCAGAGTCCGATTCCATCTTCGTGCCGCCTGACCCCGATGCAGCCGGCTCGAAGAACCAAGCAGGTGACCTGGGGACTTCGATAGTCGGCCAGGGGGTATCAGCAGGCGGCTCAGGGACTTCCGTAGTTACGCCCGACCCGGGGACTGCCTCACCCGGCTCGGGGACTGCGGTAGTCGGCCCGGAGACTACACCAACACAAAGGCAGCGGCCGACTCTAGCATTTCACCGCCGAGCCCGCCCGCCCTGGTCGCAGTAGCCGTTTTGGAAATAGAAGAAGTCGCAGCTCCGTCATGGGCTCAATCCATCCTCAACTTCCTAATAAACCAAGATCTGCCGGCTGATGAAGTAGAGGCAAGACAAGTCCAGCGCCGAGCCGGAGCATACACAATCGTCAATAGAGAACTCGTCAAGCGCAGTGTCACTGGAGTCCTCCAGCGATGCATCGAGCAAGAGAAGGGCATTGCAATCCACAGAGACATCCACCAAGGAGAATGCGGCCACCATGCGGCCTCAAGATCACTCGTCGCCAAAGCCTTCCGCCATGGTTTCTTTTGGCCGACTGCTTTGGATGACGCCAAGGAGTTAGTTAAAAATTGCAAAGGGTGCCAACTCTTCAGCTCCAAGCAACACATGCCGGCTTCAGCACTCAAGACCATTCACCTCACTTGGCCCTTCGCCGTTTGGGGACTAGACATGGTGGGCCCATTCAAGACGGCGCGCGGCGGCATGACACATCTGCTTGTCGCCGTGGACAAATTCACCAAATGGATTGAGGCAAAGCCGATCAAGAAGCTGAATGGGCCGACTGCCATGACATTTATCGCAGATATAACAACTCGGTACGGTGTGCCACACAGCATCATCACCGATAATGGCACGAATTTCGCCAAGGGAGCCTTGGCACGTTTCTGCGCGACGCAAGGCATCCGGTTGGACCTAGCGTCCGTCACCCACCCGCAGTCAAACGGCCAGGTCGAGCGAGCCAACGGCCTCATCCTTTCCGGCATCAAGCCCCGACTGATCGTACCACTGGAGTGTTCAGCCGGCTGTTGGCTCGATGAGCTGCCGGCTGTCCTCTGGAGTCTGCGCACTACACCAAACAAGTCAACTGGCTTCACTCCTTTCTTCCTCGTATATGGTGCCGAGGCGGTCATCCCAACTGACACCGAGTTCGACTCGCCTCGGGTAACCATGTACACGGAAGCCAAGGCCAAGGAAGCACGAGAAGAAGGCGTCGACCTGCTGGAAGAAGGTCAGCTGTTAGCCCTCAGCCGGTCCGCCATCTATCAGCAGGGCCTGCGCCGCTACCACAGCCGGAAGGTCAAGCCAAGATCCTTCCAAGAGGGCGATCTTGTGCTTCGGCTGATCCAGCGAACAGCCAGCCAGCACAAGCTCTCGGCCCCTTGGGAGGGCCCCTTCGTCATCAGCAGAGCCTTAGGCAACGACTCCTACTACCTAATCGACGTGCAGAAGCCGAAGGCACGAAAGAGAGATGACTCCGGCAAGGAGTCGGAACGACCATGGAACGCCAACCTCCTCCGAAGGTTTTACAGTTGAAATGCAGTATGTATCACGCTAAATTTTGTACTAAGTACGAGACAATAGGCCCCCCGAGGAGAGCTCGGGGAGTGCCATCTTTTGTCTATGAATGAAAATTATCATGCTTATGGCCTTGTCATTGCATTCACTTTTTTCCGTCCGGCACCGGGTTCGACTAGTCGGCCCGGGGACTGGCCGCCTGGAGTTATATTAGAAGTCCTACCCGCAGTCAGACAAGTAGTGTGCCGGCTCCCAAGCCTTCTCTTGCCAAAAGTCGTAGTTCGAAGAACCGGCTGTCCGGCTGGCAAGAGTTAAGGGCAGGAACGGGTGCCCACACGAAAAACGGCTAGGGACTAACGGACTAATATAACAAAAGCCGGTTTTTCTCCCACTGCCGACCGGCTACCAGAGTAGCCGGTCGGCCGGCTTCCATTCACCTCGCTCCAATCTAAGAAAGCTCGAGTACTTGCCTTCCCAGAAGGGGAAGGCGGCAAAGGAAACAGCCTAAGGATAAAAAGCATACATGAATGGAAACCAAACACACAATAATATTTACATAAAAGACCTTCAAAAGGCCAGCATTCAACATAGTTCGAATACACCCCCAGCAGGTGGAACTGCGCAAGTTTAATAAAGTTGCTCAAAAGGCAACAAGCAGGAAAAAACAAGGACGGCAGACTAAGCGAGTCGGGCAGGTCGGTGGAGACGGTAGTGCCGGCTGGAGGAGTGGCCGACTGGCGAACCTCCGCATGATCACCGCCTCCCGCAGAGGGCGCGCTAGCACGCGCCTTGTTGCCGGAGGCATGATCAGGCTGAGGTTGGCTGCCTACTTCACCAGTCGGCTCAATGTCTTCGCCGTCCTCTCCTTCGTCGTCTTCGCCTTCATCACTGGAGGCGATCTCCTCTGCCGAGTCTTCACCCGCTGCCGGGTCCAGCCCGAACCACTCCTCCGGCTGGGCAACGCCGTCGTCATTGATCTCAGGAGCGAAGACGTTGATGTCAGTACACTCGGCGATCATCGAAGCGCGCTGAGCGATAGCCGGCCGCACCTCCTCCAACTCTTCGTCGGCCTCCAGCCGCCAGGTGCGCAGCTGGTCCAGGTTCAGCCCCGGATACCAGGCTCGGACGAACTCCAGCGCCCACCCAGCTCCAAGCCGGGCTGCCGACGCCTTCCAGGCCTCGAAGCGGCCAACAGCCACCTCCAGCCAGTCGGCAGTCCGACTCGGGGTGCGGGGAATCGTCTCGCTTGGCCAGAGGGCGGAAAACACCTGCGCCCCGGCACGCTGGAGGCGGCGGAGCATACGGTGAGCCGGCTGCAGCCGGGCTTGGACCGCCAAGAGCTGCTCCTCAAGCGTCCGGCTCGCGTCTGGCACGATTTCAGCCCCCGCCTGCCGGCGTACCTCGCGATGGGCCTCGATGGATTGGGTGGCGAAGACGGAGTAGCTGGTTAAGTAGTCTGCATAGAGAACAAAAAGCAGCACAAGTCAGAACACAAATTAGGGATCAAAGGGCAAGCAGGGAGTGAAGAAGGCGGCTTACCATCAATCAGATCCTCGATACGGCTGAAGCCCTCACTCAGCGCCTGCTTCGCTTCAGCCCAACCCGCCGCTTTCGTCTCGAACTCGGCCTTTAGGGCGTCCTCGTTATCCTGCGCCTTCTTCAGGGCCGCCTTGTGGGTCTCCTCCTGGTCGGCCAACTTCTTGACCAGGCGGTCACGCTCCAGGACCAAGGCGTGAAGGGCGGCCTGGGCCCCATTGAGCTGCTCCCTCAAGTCGGCGTTGGCTCCTGCAAGCATGAAGACAAAGGAAAAATTAATAAGGGGAAGTCGTCAAGGAAGATCCGACCCGGTTGCTCAGCAGTCGGCCCGAATCTCGGGGACTACACCCAGTGGGTGCGCTGACGCGCCCCCACAGGAGATGAACGAGACAAACACGCACTCCGGCTGCTGGTCAGGTCCTCAGTTCTCCGGCCCAGCTCCTGAGCCTGGGAGTTGAAGGCGGCTGCGTGAAGGTAATGATACTCTTGGAAGATTATATAGGAGGCAAGGATAAGTTAAGTTGTCAGAACCTAGTAAGTTCCAAGATGCCTGCGCAGCAGCCGGCTTGGAACTCGGGGACTACACCCAGTGGGTGCGCTGACACGCCCCCACGGAAGAAATCGAAAGAGCAAAATAACCAAGGACACAAGACTCACCCGGATGGCGGCCCGCGTCAAGAGAAACTCTTGAGTGTATCGCTGCAGCGAGGCAGCCTTAGCTTGAAGCCGGTTCCGGACCTCCTGGGCCGCCGCGTTCAGCTCGCCCGTCCCCCCGCTGGGAGTCCACTCGGACGTGCTGACGCTGGCCGCCTCCAGGGCCTCCGCCGTCTGGCTGGCGCCCGCTGCTCGGTGAGGTTCCGGCACGGAGGCGCCACCCCCTGCGCGCCGGCGCAATGCCGGCTGCACCTCGAGGTCGGCCCCTACCGCCGGCTCGCCCCTGGACGGCTGCTCTGGCGCCGCAGCTGATTGGCCGCTTTGGCCCGCTCCAGTCGGCGCCGTCTGCGACGCCCCCTCCACGAAGATCACGGGGTCCTCCCGCCTCTCCATCACCGGCGGGCCTTGGTCGACCTCCTCCAACGGGGGCACGGGAACGTCGGGGGCCACGGCGCGGAGGGGAACAACGAGCAGCGGAGGCCGGTTGTGCGAGGCCTCCGCCTCCGTCTCCACGGCTGCCGCCTTCGCCCGGGCCTTGGCCGCCGCGTCGGCCTGTTCCTTCGTCGCCTGGGCGGTCCTTCGCTCCGCCGCCTCCCGCTCCTCCTGCGCCTCCCGCGCGTTCCGCTCCGTGGCCTCCTTAAGGTCAGCGCAGGGATCCATGCGGCGGGAGCTTGAGGACCCTCCAGTTGGCCCGACTACGGAGCCGCCAGGACCTCGCTCGAGAGAAAGCGGCGCCCTGTCCGGCAAGAAAAGAAAGGTTTAGAAGAGTTTCGGACGAAGAAGACAAAAAATATATACGCAAGACATTCGACGACTTACGCAGAGATCGCCTGCGGCTGCTTCACCGCCTTGCGGAAGCGGGCCGCCTTCGCGGCCGCCTCATCCCGCTTGGTCGCCGCCGTGGAGGCCTTGGATTTTTTCGGCCGGCTGCCGAAGAAGGTCAACGCGGCACGGCGCTTCTGCGCACCGCCACGGGTAGCCGGCACGGCAGACGAGCCCGCGCCTTGATGATCGGGCGCCGGCTGGCGATGCGGGGCGACTTCGACCTCGTCGTCATCCGGCCAGTCCTCGAAGCTGGCCCAGAGTCCTGCGCCTCCGGCCTCGTCACCTTCCCCCACGATGGTGTCTTCCATGGTGGCCGCTCCCTTGTCCGGATCGTCGACGTCGTCCACCGTGCGGTCGGGGAGGAGTTGGCGCTCTACCCCCGCGGCCCCGGCTGTCGGCGGGAGAAGAGGGTTCTGCAAAAGGCAGACCAATTGATCAAGATTCGACTATCATGAGGCCGGCTACAAAGAAGGAAGAAAAGAAGAAAGAACTTACAGCAGGCGGAGGGTTGGCGCGGGAATACGGCTCCTTGCCGTATCGCCAATCCTCGGCGAGCTTGCAGTTGGAGATATAATTCACCATGTAAGACACCTCTGCGTGAGGCATCTCCCTGGTGCTCAGCCGGCACGGGTCGAAGAGGCCGCTCATTTGGCAGATCATGTGAGGCCGGCCTTGAAGCGGAAGAACCCGGCGCTCCATGAAGGCGGCCACCAAGTCGGCTCCGGTCAGGCCCTCCAACTAGATCATGACCCGAAGCTGGGTGACGGCTGCGTTCCTGGCCTGAGATAGCGACCTGGCCCGGTAGCTCCACGAAGGCTGCCTCCCAGCCGGCGGGCCGGCTACGTAAGCCGGCAGGTTGACGTAGTCGCCTTGCTGGGCGACGTTCTTCACGTAGATATAAGACTTCTTCCAAAGCTTCACTGACTGGATCAGCGGAATGGACGGGAACAGATTGTTCTCGCTCGCCCGCCTCATGGCAATGAAGGCTCCGCAGGGGGCGGGCACGCCCGCGACGACGGTGCCGAGCTTGCTTTGGAAGAACTCCCCCCAGAGCTCGAGCGTGGGGAGAACTCCAAGAACACCCTCGCACAGGGTGACGAAGGCCGACAGCAGCATCACCGCATTGGGCGTGAGGTGATGCGGCTGGAGGTGGTAGAACTCGAGGAAGGCTCGAAGGAATCCACTCGCCGGGAGGCCGAAGCCGCGCAGGCAGTGCGAGCGAAACATCACCCGCTCGCCCTCCTCCGGTGCCGGCGAAATCTCCCTCGCCGGTGCTTGACGAACCCGCACAAGGTTCTCGCCGGGCAGACGCCGCGTCCGGCGGAGGAACGCGACGTGGTCCTCGTGGACGTTGGAGCCATCCCACGAGCTCGACAGCGCCATGGGAGCAATGCGGCGGGGAGCAAGACGAAGCGACGGCGAAACGGCGCGGCAAAGGATTGCTGCGGCGGGGAGCAAGATGAAGCGACGGCGGAATGGCGCGGCAAAGAGTTACTGCGGCGAACAGAAGAAGAAGGAGGGCGAGAAGGGGCGGAGTGAGGGAGAGCGCGCGAGCCTCTGCCGCTCCCCCTCCTCCTCCTACTTATAGACCGCGCGGCGGAGCCGAGGAGGCGCGGCATGGGGGAACGTGGGGATCAACTGCGCCCACTCCCCCACGTCCCGTGATTATTGTGCCTTGATGGCAGAATAAAACCGCCGCGGGAAGGTGAGCGGTCCATGTGGGCCGCAGAAGATCCGCTCTCGGACCGAGGCCTGCGAGTGGCGGGCCCGGGCCTGCGACGGCGTCCCGTCGCGCGCGTGCGTTGGCAGGATTTCCTCGCCACGTGGCCCGCGTTCCCGCCTACGAGAAATGGAGCTTTTCTGAAGACGGCGCGCACGAGCAAAGCCGGCCCCTCGGGATAGGAAGCTGACCTAGCTTTTCGTCCCTTTGTCAGCCTCGAAGCTCGATCAGCTTCGGGGACTACTGTCGGAGTAAATAAATATGGGTAGCCTAGCCGGCTCCCCCTGGCCCTTTTGAAAAAATTACAAGCCGATTCGACCCTCAAGAATCCAAGACACAGGGCCACCTTCCCCTTGCCGGCTGTCTCCAGGCCGGCTATCGGAAGGCGGCCCGACTTCAGCCCTCATGAAGAAAAGCCATGGGAGGGTCGGCTCCGAGAATCCGGCCGCGAGAAGGCCGACTCCAAGAAGCCGGCTCCCATAAAGCGGTCAAGATCGTACCCTCAAAGTCTGCATCCACATAACGGCGATGTGACGGGGCGTGGCCACAGTGAAGCCTGCCACCCCGGAATCCCGGAGCACGCCTGGCACAGTGCGCCGTACGGGTGGCCATGACCCGTCCGGCGCAGCACTGTTGCCACATTGACCCTGATGTCATCCACGACAGGCTACCAGTACGGCCCACGGGCGGTGGGCCCCTTCGGGCAGAGAGACACCCGAAGGCGGCCAGACCTTCCCCAGTCGGCCCAAGATAGAGTCGGCTCCCCACAGCCGGCTTGCCACTTCCCTCGAAGAAGACGCCCCATTAAGGAGACAAGACGCGGTGGGGCTACAGTGATCGCCCACCGGGCGGCGGCACTGTAGCCACGCCCACTTCGGCGAAGCCCTCGCCACCAAGATTGAGCAACAGTAACCAGCCGCCGACAAGGCCCTGACAGTGGGGCCTGCTTGTCGACCAAGGAGCAGGCAGCCGGCGGGACCCACTAGCCGGCAGGCCCCAGCAGCCGGTGCAGAAGCCGGAGAGCGTAGACACAGACGGCTGGGCCCCGCGCCCAGCCGGATTACCATTGTACCCCCGGGGGTAGGCCTATATAAACCCCCCGGGGCATCCATGCAAAGGGAGATCAATCCCTGCTGGTCTCAGAAACCACATAGGGAGGAGAAGAGAGCAAGCCGTGCCCTTCTTCCTCCTCTCGCCAAACAGCTCAAGGAGCACCGTGTAGCTACTTGTTCATCTAGTGACCATGCGGAGACCCCGCAGAGCAGCAGTAGGGGTGTTATCTCCACGGAGAGCCCCGAAGCTGGGTAAGATTCACAGGCGTGCATGTCTTCGCCTCATCCCGTTTCCAGGCACCGGCGGCGTCTTACTGGCTCCCACAATGATAAGCCACCCATTGGCATATGTCGCACCTAGCACCCGACAGGCCCTTCATTAATTCGGAGGAATCCCGAAGATTCCGATTAGTCATCGAGTGGTTGACCAGTCTCTCGCTATATCATGACAGTTAGTTTTCGGCTTTCTCTACTGAGGTGCTCATCCGGATGAACCAGGGCACAATCGCAATAGTACTCCTAGTGCTACCTTAGCCGATATAACGGATGTAAGGTACCAAAATGTGGGAGCCGGGAAAACCCAACATTTGACCAAAGACATGATTCGGAGCTGATGCATATAGGGCCAAACTCGCGATGCCGAACACTCCCTAAGGTGTTTGGTCTTTATAACATATACCGGGCTAAACAATGCCCTTTATAACTAACCCCATGTGTCCAGGTACTTGCAAAATCCTGGCGTGGCCACATGCCAATAACGCCGGCATCCTTCTCGGTTGTGTGGAGTATCCGGAGGATGTCAGCAACAAGGGACAGTAAAAAGGTTTACGCAGGGCCTTAATCTAAAAAGAAACCTTTGGGCGGGTCCCTGCTGCACGTCTGCGCCTGTGTCTCTGTTGTGCCGTTTCCTGGACGGGTGTAGCACGATTGCCACCTGCAAAAGGAAGAACTTAGGTGAAAGTTGTCGTGCCAGAAATAAGAATGAATTATCAAAATTCCAGAGAGGCTTGGTTGAGACGGGCTGGCCCTAATTGCACGCGGGAAGCCCCTGGTATCGTTTTATGATGGTTCGAAAACCAATCTCATACATGTATGATGGAACGCCGGACTCGTCTAACCATGTCCGTGGTCTTGACGACCTATCATTTTTTCTGGTTGGTGAGGTCGTCTAGTGTGCGGCTGTTAGAGCCGCCGCTTCCTCTTCCGTACGTAAAGAACGGTTGGCATTTCCGCTAACTGTGATGATGCCTCGTGGAGCGGGCATCTTGAGCTTGAGAAAAGCATAATGCGGTATTGCATTAAAACGAGCGAAAGCCGCTCTTCCGGGCAGTGCTTGATAATCACTTTGGAATGGAGCGATGTGAAAATCTAACGTTTCGCTTCGGAATTTATCGGGAGAACCGAATACCACCTCTAGTGGTAGAGAGCCCGCACAGCGGGCCTCTTGGCCTGGTATTACTCCCTTGAAGGTAGTATTACTGTGGCTTATTTGTGTCGGGTCTATCCGCATTTTGCGGACTGTGTCCTGATATATCAGATTTAGATCACTACCGCCGTCCATTAGGACCCTTGTGAAATGGTACCCGTTTATTATTGGGTCTAACACCAAGGCCGTCAGTACTTCGCGCCGGATATTTGTATTGTGATCCCTACGATCAAAAGTGATCGTGCAGGCCAACCAGGGGTTGAGCCTAGGGGTGACGGGCTTTATAGCGCGTGTGCATCGGGGTGCGTGATTGCTTCCCCCCTTTGTCACATGGATCACGTTTACTGTTTTAACCTCTGGTGGGAATTTTTCTGTCCTCCGGCGCTTTGCTGGCGATGCTCATCCTCGTCTTTGCTTGGTGTCTCTTCCCCTTTGTGTTCGGCGTTTAGCTTACCGGCCTGCTTGAAGACCCAACATTCTCTATGGGTATGATTTGCAGGTTTGTCTGGGGTGCCGTGAATCTGACAGAGTTTGTCAAGAATTTTGTTTAGGCCAGATTGTCCTTCTCTGCTACCTTTGAAAGTCTTTTTCCGCTGACCTGGTCGAGAGCCCCTGAATCCGGCGTTTACCGCCATGTTATCTGGGCTACCTTCTTTATTTCGACGCTTTTTTTTGGTGCATCATGGTTTACCATTGCCATCCCTAACTTCAGATGTGCTTGGGTCGCTGGTGCTGCTACGAGCCAACCAGCTGTCCTCTTTCGCACAAAAGCGGGTCATGAGGCTTGTTAGGGCTGCCATTGTTCTCGGTTTTTCTTGACCGAGGTGTCTGGCGAGCCATTCGTCTCGGACGCTGTGTTTGAAAGCTGCTAAGGCTTCGGCGTCCGGACAGTCGACAATTTGGTTCTACTTGGTGAGGAACCTGTTCCAAAGCTTTCGGGTGGACTCTCCGGACTGTTGGATTATATGGCTTAAATCGTTTGCATCCGGAGGCCGGACATAAGTCCCTTGAAAATTGGCCTGGAAAGCGTCCTCGAGCTCCTCCCAACTTCCAATTGAGTTTTCGGGGAGGCTTTTCAGCCAGTGCCTAGCTGGCCCTTTAAGCTTGAGGGGCAAATATTTAATGGCATGGAGATCATCTCCATGAGCCATATGGATGTGGAGGATGAAGTCCTCTATCCAGACTCCAGGGTCTGTGGTTCCGTCATACGCTTCTATGTTCACCGGTTTGAATCCCTCTGGGAATTCGTGATCCAACACCTCATCAGTGAAACATAAGGGGTGTGCAGCACCCTGTATTGGGATGCGCCATGGTGTTCGGACAGTTGTAGTATTCGGTGTTGGCTGTGTACCGTAGCGCGCTTCCTAGATCCATAGATAGATCTGGTCGCGCCAGATTTGTGACGCAAGTTCTCACGTAGATCGTGTGTTGACTTATGCGTGACATTGTTAGCCGCTCTATCGCGTTCACATGGTGGTTAATCCGGCTGGTTGGCTGTATCACTTTTTGGCTATATGGGCTCTAAGGCCTCATCGTCGAATTCCGGTAATAGCTTGCGCTTTGGATAGCTATTTGGATGGTAACTTCCACCATACTTTGTTACTTTGTTCCACTTGCTGTTGAGCGTATTTTGTGCGACCTTGAGCCTTTGCTTATGTTTCTTCAGGCTTCTCGCTATGGAAATAAGCCTATTGCGGAGGTTCTCTTGCTCCAAGTGTGTTTCCGGGATGATGGGTGCATCTTCGTCTGGACTGTTTTCTCCCCTAGACGGGGATCGATGAGGCGTATCTTTGGCGTCATCATGTTTGGACGTCGGATCTGTGTGCAGTTGTCGTTTCTTCCCGAGTCACGTGGATTATTATTATCGCTGTTTTTTGCTGTGGCGGGACTTAGAGCGGCGCCGCTGACGTCGGCACTTGGGTTGCCTCTTGGAGGGGTCATCCACCGCTTTCTCATCGCCATTGGCTTCTTTGGGGGTGTCCACCATGTATACGTCATGTGATGAAGTAGCGGTCCAGCGCCCTGTGGGCGGTGGTTTCGGCTCGTCTCCTGCATCATCGTCCATACCGTTGATGTCTTCGGAGTCAAAGTCGAGCATGTCGGTTAAGTCGTCAACAGTGGCTACTAAGTGGGTGGTGGGTGGGCAGCGAATTTCTTCATCGTCCACATCCCATTCTAGCCGGACATAGTTCGGCCAGGGTTCTCCTGACAGGGAGAGAGACCTTAATGAATTTAGCACATCTCCAAAAGGTGAGTGCTGAAAGATATCTGCGGAGGTGAACTCCATGATCGGTGCCCCGTCGGTTTTGCCAGGCACAGATGTAGGCGGCTCGGAGTCCGTGGCCGGGGATAAATCCAGTGGTTCGGCGACACGGCTCTCGTACAGGGTGAAGTCAGCATCCGGCTCTATCGCCACTAAGAGTGCGGCCTCCATGGCGGGGTCCATCCCTCCGCTCTCGGATGGCGCGACTTGCTCCGGATTAAAGGCCGGAGTAACTGCGGATGCAATATCTCGAACACTATCCGACGACAGAGTTACATCTTGCTCGTCGCGACTGCGCGGCGCGTTCGGCATGGGCTCGAATCCGTCGAAGATCAAGTATCCGCGGATATCAGCCGTGTAGTTCAAGTTTCCAAATCTGACCCGATGGCCAGGGGCGTAGCTCTCAATCTGCTCCAGATGGCCAAGCGAATTGGCCCGCAGTGCAAAGCCGCCGAATATGAAGATCTGTCCAGGGAGGAAAGCCTCGCCCTAGACCACATTGCTAGTGATGATCGAAGGAGCCATCAAGCCTTATGGTGACGACACAGTGGAACTCTCAATGAAAGCACCAATGTCGGTGTCAAAACCGGCGGATCTCGGGTAGGGGGTCCCAAACTATGCGTCTAAGGCGGATGGTAACAGCAGGCAGGGGACACGATGTTTACCCAGGTTCGGGCCCTCCTGATGGAGGTAAAACCCTATGTCATGCTTAATTGTTCTTGATGATATGAGTGTTACAAGATTGATCTACCACGAGATCAGAGAGGCTAAACCATAGAAGGTAGCCTATGGTATGATTGTATGTTGTCCTACGGACTAAAACCCTCCAGTTTATATAGACACCGGAGGGGGCTAGGGTTACACAAGGTCGGTTACAAAGGAGGAGATATACATATCCGTATTGCCTAGCTTGCCTTCCACGCCAAGTAGAGTCCCATCCGGACATGGGACGAAGTCTTCAATCTTGTATCTTCATAGTCCAACAGTCTGGCCAAAGGAGATAGTCCGGCTGTCCGAGACCCCCTAATCTAGGACTCCCTCACGGAGGCCGAGAAATATGGTGATAGCGTGACTATGTGAGGTGGGCTTATACGTTGTAGTACGGTGTCGGCATAGGGCTTGTCGTGTTTCCTACTCCTCCGGTCTAAATGTGGACAAGATTTGGTCGAGTTCTTCCTCCTTTTGCCGACACCTAGGACATCGAGCATCCAGGTCGTGTCATGCAAGAAAATGGAGTGGTAGTTGAAGCCACGTGATGTGCATCTTGGGTTAAACTGTAAATAGAATCTTACTACTCCTGAGTAACTCCAAAAGCGGCCACCAAAGATCTTTATTGGATTCACGCGACGGGCTCCGCGCGTGTGCTGGCTGGCTGAGAAGAGAGATAGAGGAGGGCTGAGCACGGACTCTAGGAAATTTGTTCTACGTAACCAGAACCTCGATATAAGCTCGATATAGTGGGGTGCCATGGGCCATAACTAGCATTCACGTCTAGCAGTACGGCACACGCCACCCACACGAGTCCCATCCGACACCAATTTTCTTGGAGTCCATGCTACAGCCATCTCTTCTCCCTCCTGTTTTCTCAGCCATCGCGCGGTGGGAGGGGTGGGGGTTTGCCGATAGTCAGTTTGCTCAACTGCGGTCCCACTCGTAAGTGAAAATGCAACACAGCACGCATTCCCCCTTGAGCGGCGTGACGAACCAACTGTGTGGGGTGCTACGTACGCGAACATGGCAGGCTTTTCCTTTTGAACTTGTAACTTGTAAAATTTGGTTCTTACGATTGGAGTGATCACTCTTGCCCTTGGATAGGGTCCGTAGGTGCGTAGGATTTCGTAGATTGGACTTACGGGGAGCCTTTAGGCTGGTCATAGTGGGGAGTATCATATACTAGTATCATGCATATGATACTAGTGTATGATACTACATTCATAGTGCATAGTAACATAGATTAGTATCATAGGTGGTCTCATTTATTTCCATGCATGACACATAGTAGCATAACATTTATTATGTTATGATATCTACCTATGTTACTATAACCATCTCTCTCTTCTTTAATTGACTGCCACATAAGCATGTTTGTGAGTCCCAAGTGCATGTTACTACTTATGTTACCCCCACTATGGCTAGCCTTATATGAGAAGTGCAGACTGCGTTGCATTCACGTGTGTGTTGGCCATCTACTCCTCGGCCCTCTACTGCACCTGCCTTTGGTTGTATGACAGGTGGGCCAGCTACCTATTGGGCCCACGAGTCATTCACCCAAACGCAGGTGCAGTAAGTCAATGAAGTTGCGTCCCCCTCCATCCCAAAACACTTAGGCACGATACATTAACTCCCTCCTTGTTTCTTATTTCGTGATATATCAACCAATGAGATATGTGGGCCGTGCATGCTTTCAATGACTTGAGACTACCAAACATGACATGCAGTGGTTAGTTCATTGCATGTAATCCAATTAATTAGCAAAAAGAAATTAAGTTCTCTCGCTTTCCCCTTCATCTTGGTTACGGTGCACAACCTAAGAGCATGGTTAATACTTAATAGTATAGCCAGCTGCTGGCTATATGATGTTGCCATGTCATAGTAGAGCCATCACTTGTAGCCACTCATATAATAAGGTTAGCTATAACACTGGCTATAAGAGTACTACTTTTTCTCATCTTCTCTCTCTCTCTCTTTCTCAATATTTATTGTATATCGGCCTAGGAATCCGCATATAGCTAGGCTCTTGCATGAGAGCCCACTAATCTTTTTCACTTGCTCTAAGAGGACTTATACACCTAGACGGAGGGAGTAGTCTCAAGTCATTGGATGCATATGCACCCCACGTCTCATATTGGGTGATATCTTTTTTCGTGGCAAAAAACAGGGAAAGAGGTGGGTAGTTAATGCACTGTGACTAAAAGTTTTGGGATTACTATTTGGTTTTCATAACGTGACTTATGCACTAGTACGGAGGGAGTACAATAGTAGTCTTTGATAGCAATTTTTTGTTGGTAGCTTACAAAGCTGAGCGCTTGGTGAGTACAATAGTAGTCTGATTGATGAGACTTCAAATTTGAGCCATCTACCGGAAGGAATAAAACAATACACCATGTATTTATTTACAGAGGGAGTAGTACATTTTTTGTGACATGCATTACTAGATATTGCTAGTCAAATACTAAATCCAGATGGACGTGGTAGTACTACTAAATCCAGACGATGGTGCTAGTACTAGTAGTAGTACTACCAATGTAGTAGCATTGTACTACCTGTTTGTCAAATTATTACGTGCTGCTCGTCGCAGTGAAGTGACAAGACCCTGCACCGGAGATGACACCCGAGTATAGGCGTCGTGTTCGACATAACACATAAGTCAGCCTCATCGTCTGCAGTCACTATCATCATGGCTGTAGAGCTAGCCTGCTTACAACTAGCCGTGTTCGACATAATTTCCCATGCGTAGATGCCCGTGCATTGCACGAAACACCAAGATTGCGGGTGGACGGCGCCGGAAGCGGCCATCACGCCCGATTTTTCCATGCCTTCTAGATGTGGTGGGAGGAGATAAGGCTGATTGTGAGAGACAAGGAGTTGTTTGTAAATAGGGAACAAGTGTGGGCATCTTTTTGCAAAACTGGAGAAGTTTGGTTTGTATGCGTCAGATCTAGATCCGACGGCTATTGGTGAAAGATGGTAGGCACAACATCATCACCAACTCAGGACCTCTTTGATTTGCAGGATTTTGAAAATGCAGGAATAGGACACGGCAATATTACAAGTTTCAAACTGATATTACAAATGTTAGGAGTAATGCTGCACCTACGAAGAGGGAATCTAGGAAGTTTACGTAAGAACTTCCGTTACTTTAGGTGTATGCAGCATTATCGTACAAACTAAAATCCACCGCCCTGACAAGTCACTAATGGGCAAATAAATTATCGAGTCTCTGGCCGTATATGAGCCCATGAGAGATAGCAGAGAGAGAGAGAGAGAGCTACTCCCTCCGTTCGATAATGTAGTGCCAACATTTTTTTAAGTCAAAATTTTGAAACTTTGACCAAGTTTATAAAGAAATTACTTATATCTCCAATACCAAAGATAAATGATAGTATGAAGAAAGTACATGTTGTGATGAATCTAATGATCGTTCCAGATGTAAATGTTTTTCTCCACATATACCTGGTCAAACTTTTATGAGGTTTAACTTTTTAAAACATCCATATGCTTATGGACGTGAGAGAGTCCCTAACTAGAGAGAGATAGAGAGAGAAAGTGAAACAGAAAGAGTGAGTGAAAAAAGTGTGTGTGCGTGTTTGAAAGAGACATGGACAACACACGATAAAAGTAGAGAAAAGGCGTGTGTGTCTTATGCAAACATATCACACATGCATCTTCGACAACGGAAGCAAGGTGAGGAGATAGTGTGTGGTTGTGTGCAACCAAGAGAGAAAGACCCCTAGCACGTGGCCAAGAGGGGTCTGACAAACAAAGGAGAGAGGTCGAGAGAGATGTACGGAGAAAATGCAGACATGGGGAGGAGAGAGTGTATGTTTGTCATAGAGAGATCCCCTGGAGATCGTGATGAGACTACAAGGGTGGGAGATTGAGTAACAAGATGTGTGCGCAATAGAAGATACCCAGAGAGATATCGAGATAGACGTATGGACGGAAGGAGACAATACGTGTGTTCCAGATGGCTAGTGAGAGATAATCATACTTAGGGGGGAGTGCATGCGCCTATGATGGAGTGAGGGATTATGGTACTTAGGGGTGCGTGTCACATAGAGAGAGAACAAGGGAGCAGAGTGTTGGATGGGTCTATATTTAGCGCGAGCGAGACATGTGTATGTGTGAACCAGGGAGATACAAAGTTTGAGAGAGATAGAGGAGCCCCGATAAGGCTGAGTGGTGCGTCAGATAGCTGAGAGGGGGAAAGAGATATTCCATCCGCTCGATAATGCAGTGCATGTAAATTTTTTAGAAGTCGAACTTTGGAAACTTTGATCAGGTTTACGCAAATGTTATTTATATCTACAATACCAAAGATACATCATACGAAACTACATCTCATGATGAGTCTAATGGTATATGTTTTCCTTTCTAGATGTAAATGTTTTTCTCCACGTACATGGTCCAACTTTGTGATGTTTGACTTTTCAATAAATCTATATGCTATGGACCGAAGAGAGTGCCTAAGTCGAGAGAGATCAAGTGCGTGTGAAGCTGAATGAGTGAGTGTGCAAAAGAGTATGTGTGTGAAAGAGAAAGGGGCAACAAACGATAAATTGGAGAGTGTGTGTGTTTTTTCGTCTCTTATGCAAACATATCACACATGCATCTCCGAGATAGAAAAGCGAGGTGAGGAGATACACGAAGATAGCTAGTGTGTGATTGTTTGCAATGGAGAGAGACACCCCTATAGCACATGTCCAATAGAGGTCTGTCCAACAAGGAACAAAGGTCGAGAGGGACACATGGAGAACATGGATGCATGGGGAGGGAGAGAGGGTGTGTTGTGATATAGAGATCCCCTCGAGATCGTGAGAGGACTATATGGGTGGGAGATCGAGGGAGGTGCGTGCGCGATAGAAAGATGCCCCAAGAGAAATCGAGATAGGCCATGCACATGTTTGTGATGGAGACTAAGATTAGCTAGTAATACACATAAAGGGGGGACTGTGTGTGCCTACATTTGAGTGAGAGACCATCATACTTGGCTAGGCATGAAATTGTGTGTGTGCGTGTGAGATGGAGAGAGAACGAGGGAGAGAGAGATAGAGTTTTAGATGGGTCTATCGAGTGCGAGTGAGATATGCATGTGTATGTGTGACCCAGGTAGATGGAGAGTTTGAGAGAGAGAGGGAAGAGCTCCGAGACGATAGAGTGGTGCGTGAGATATTTACGGGCAACGAGCCAAGGAATTTGTGTGTGTACGATGAGTGCACCCAAGATATTTAGCTTGGACTAGAGAATCATACATAGTGTGCGAGAGAGACCTATAGATGGAGTATATATGCATGCAAACTAGAAAGACCCCCCCCCACACACACACACAAAGAGAGAGAGACGGAGAGAGAGGGATAGGGACCAAAAAGGTTTGTGTGTTGGATGTGTGCGACAGAATTGAAGATTGTCGTCAAGACAGACAGACAGAGAGAGAGAGAGAGCAGGAGTCCGGAAGAGGGGGAGGTCGCGTTTTATGCACCAAAGATAGATATAAACCATGTTTCGATATATACTTGCATTAAAATATTTAAATTGGAGAACATGTTGTCTGCAATCCACACATGAACGGAGATATGCGTATATCAAACAAGTTCATTAATTTGACTTTCAACATGTTCATGGAGTACAATAATACTTTACAACCTGCTACTCGATTGAGGTGTTCAATTTTGGATTAGTTCACTATTTTGACCTGGTGAACAAGCTATTTCATTGGATCGAGATATTTCATTTTGGGTTTGATTCCCATTTTTGATTGGGTCAACTATTTGTCATATAGTAAATCACTAGCAACGAGCATGTAAAAACACATTACTCCCGAGCATCATCTCTCCATCTAAAAAAGAAGTGGAAGCTATTATTTCAAAATTTGATTTGAATCGACTTGGTAAGGTAGACGTGGATGCTTGTTCTCCCAAAATTTGAACGAACCATTAAACACCCTCTGCTCGATGGAATTCGCCCGAGCAAATAAATGGGAGACGCGAAATTACCGGCCTATGTGGGACACGCATCAATTGGCCCATTGTACATTGAGGGTAGGTTCGTAACTTCATCCAAGTGTGCCTTCTCCTCAGCTGAAATGACATGTGCCAAATAATTCATAAACCATGGTCGGCAAAACACCTTCTCCTCGCCCGAAATAGCTCGCGCCCACTGTTTCAAAACACGCTCTCCTCGCCCGAAATCGCTCACGCCCACTATATTTGAAAACACGCCCTCCTCGCCCGAAATCGCTCGCACCCACTATATTTCAAAACACGCACTCCTCGCCCGAAATAACTCGCGCCCACTATTTGGGAGAAGCGAAGTTACTCTACTATCCCAGACCCTCAGTACACAGACCCAAGCCAAGAAGCCTAAAGGCAGGGATAGAACTGTAACCCCCCCCCCACCACCACCACCACCACCACATTTCAGACAAATGTGTCCATAAGACATGGTTGCCCCTCCCAATTCCCCATTCATACCTCGTGGGTGCCAAATCACCTTCTCCCCGAAAGCTCCCTTCTCCCGAGCCGTGAAACCTCAGCCCCTCCCCCATGGCGCCCCCCACCGCACCAAATTCACAGCTGCCCTCCTCTCTAATCCTAGAGATGCTGCCCATTTGCCGTTGTGCACTGGGTCGTGTGCCTCTTACTCCGTGCTGCCGGAGCTGCCTTGACGACGGCCGTGTGAATCGTACCGGAGCCAATTCACCCCCCCCCCCCCCCCCCCGTTGTTCATGGTGCTGGAGCGGCTCCAACTTTGGACCCATCCAGAGCCCCAGCACTGCTTCCCCGTAGCCATCGACCATCGCGACATCTCTGCTTCCCTACTACCAGTAGCCACCGCAACCGCGCCGGCCTAACCGACTAGGCAGCTGGAGCTTCCTACTTCATCGGACCACCAGATAGGTCGCATCCTCATCTCAAACCGCTTTATTTAGGCGTCAGTTGTCTGAATTTTTATTCTGGGCCAATCGATTCCCAATGGGAAGCGACACTCCTCGAGCCGGCGGAGCTCCTAGGCTGTCAGTTGGCTGGTGTCTAACGTAAGGGTGCGGGGGTGCAAGTTCGCCGCAGAAGCAGTGCTTAGATGGCTATCATAGAGTTGCGTGGGTTAAAGGTACTGCCGCAGCCGTATCTGGATGACGGTGAGTCTTTGTGGATTGGCCCGGGGGCGGCGCAACCACGGTAGTGCGGTGGGGCGGGGAGCAGGGTTTTGGTCGGGGCCACGGACGGCGGAGGCAGGCTGCTCTGCCAGTGGTCGCTGGCTCTTGGGGAAGATTCCGAACAGTGTTAGCCGGGAGGCACAAGACATCCATCAAGCCATCCGGCGTAGAGCGGACAGTACCAAAATAAAATAAAATCATGCGACCCCAGTTTAGTCTTCAGTCAACAGACATGTGACCACTCTCGTACCTTGCTGTTGATCTCATAGGGTATTTCTTCAGATCAGAGAGATGTGTCATTCTTAACATAATGTGTTTTCTGCATCTTCATCCACACCGTCTTCCGACTCACCGCAGCTGCTCCAACAAGGGAAGCATACACCAGAAGGGAGCTATAGTCCCCACTCAATAGTTCCCTGCATCAAATGCGCGTGCCTAACATGGACAGCCACAACAACTGCAGGGCCATCAACAAGTCAGCACATGATGCTCACTATTATGGATGGCGGCCAGATAGGTTGTACCATCATCTTACTTGTGTGAAACATTTATGGCTTTGTTATTCATCTAAACATGGAAAATAGATTATCACATTTCATTGTATATTCATGCTGATCTCTTATGTGTCTTGTTTAGGAGTTAACGTTGTTCCATAATTATCATCCATCAGCCAATGCTATCCCACAGGCTGGTGATTATAGTATTATACCACTTCTAGTATAACCTATGTTGTTCCTTAATACTTCTGTGTGCCATCTAGTTAATCTTGAGTACAAACGATACATATTATGTATCTTTCATCGGTGTTCTCCCTTTAGTTTCTGAGACCTGTTGCTGCTAGTTAACCCCAGTCCTACTATTTATCTCGTTTGCTACAGGAACTCATTACATAAATCTAACTATTAGTTGTCCTCCATGCATGTCAGATATAATTGCACACACTGATTTATCCACAAGAACCTCACGGAGCAATGTAATGGCCAACAAACTTGACGTCAATGATACCCAATATGATGGTACATGTAGAGGCAGTTCTTCACAAGACTTGTAGAAAGATGATGAATCCTATTCACCCCATAAGGTCCTTGCTCTAACTTGGCCCTTGATATGGGTACAACATGCATATAATGTCCTGGAGTGCATCTACTCTGTTGCAATGCCTTGTACTTAGCCTGCTAATCATGCATGTAAATATGGCATGTGTTCCTGTTTTTCAGTACCTATTACATTCATGATAACATGTTTTCAAATTCAAGTACTGTCATTCTACTCTATCGCAATGCCATCTGCTTAGTTTGGACATCATGCTTCTCAATATCTTATGCATTGTTATTCATCAGTATGTACTTCATCTGTCTACCATACCATGTTTTTCTTACATTGAAGTGTTGTTCTAGTGGTGTCTTGCAATGCCATCTTAGTTTCCCAATCATACATGCATACGTTTCCTTAGTATTTTTCTATATGTATTCCACTAGCATACAGTTTTACATTCAAGTAGTGTTTTTTACAATGTTGTCTTGTCGTATCGCTAGCTCTTACATCATACTCCCTCCGTCCGGATTACATGTCGCAGAAATGGATAAAACTGGATGTATCTAGAACTGAAATACGCCTAGACCCATCCATTTATTTCCGGATGTTGGGAATACATGTCAATATGTCATGCCTTTCCATTCTTCAGTACCTATTCTATCTCTGTTGTAGCATGTTTGATAATTGAAGCACCATTCTTCTATATAAGGCATGCAAGGGGAAGACGTCTATGTTAGAATCTGAAGGGTTACAAACCAGGTCTTTGCAAAAGATCCAAAAGCCAGGAGATAATAAACCAAATCTAGTTTTCATAGATACTGCTCTAGAACAGAGAACCCCAACTCCCACTGATAATAAGCAGATTATAGTGGCCAAAGAACTAGTCCACTCTAGTCCAGCAAAAATATGTCAACTCCATTCTAAGAAGCGTGTGCGTATCCTCGCATCATGAAATTTTATAGCATTCTGATCATATTTTCTACATTTTTCTTACCCATCTCTCTTTTAGAAAATAAGCTTAAAGGATAGAAGACTTTCTGTACTAGGATCGTATTCGAGGAAAGTATCTTGCCGGAATTCTCTATGCTCCAATGCTAATGTAAGTTCTTGTTGTATATCACTATATTTTTACATCAGCATGTATTTTGTTAATCAGTGTGAATCCAACCTTTATCTGATCAAAATTCAGTTGTAGCAAAATGTTAAAGGCAATAATATTGATTTTTGTAAGGAAAAATGCTTGGTAGTTTTGCATACTGAGCTGCATGAGTGTACTATCTCATATCATGCACATTACTGAATTGTAGTGCTGCTCTGGTTGCCCATTAATTCATTTTGTCAATGTTGCTTTCGTATTACCTTACCTGGCTGATGATAGCTGTGCCATATTGTGTTAATTTGGTGTGGGCTAGTTGCCCAAATGTTCTTGTGTCAATGTTGCTTTCCTATTATCTGACCTGGCCAAGGATAGCAATGCTTGTGTGTTAATTTGGTGCAGGCTGCTGAAGATAAGAAGAAAAACTCTGAAAGCAGCAAGGCAACCCCATTGTTTCTTTCCAATAAATCTAGGCCAGGTAATATGGCAATAACTCATGATTAATCTGTTTTATTCCCCTCCTAATTTATGTTATGATGTAGTGGTCGAGACACTCTCCACTATCAATAATACAAGCCTGCCAAAATTGCCATCTAAATCTGTTCAGTTTCTCTGTCTAGAATGCAACGGAAAAAATGTATGTTTGTGAACCAATAAATGGCTGAAGCAATGATGGAAATGGTGGAGGAATCAGAGGTGCACATTCGTGCGCAACAACAACTGATCAATGTTTTCAGAGATAGTGTAGCAAAGCAGCAAGAACTTGCCCACATGCTTATGGGCGTCATCTGCGCTGAGTTGCAGATTGTGACATCGCAGATCGTTAGGTTTTGTTCATTTATTTGCACTGGCATCAATCTTTGATTGCCCAATGGATGTAGTTTCCTGTAATATATGCTGGATGTGCAACATTTTTCCCTGTATGCCATACCTTTGCTTGATTGGTTTGGGTCATGTGCATAATTGCTCATCGTAATGGGCTCAAATTATCTAATTGGGCCTAAAGACATGTATGAACTTTAGTGGGCCCATTAATTTAATGGGCCATTACCGGGCCGAAAGTTAATGGTCGGCCCTCTTACCTCTCGGGTCGTTAACAGGCTGACATCGAAGCGGGCGACAGGTGGGCCCATTGGATTTCACGGGCCGTTAACAGGCCGTTACTAAGGTTGGGCTACATATGGCCCAACTATATTGTGGGCCTTTAGCAGGCCGAAAGAGACAGCGGGCTCATACTGGACCATGAAGAGCATGGGCTGCTAAGAGGCCGAAAGTCAGGTCGCACAGTAAATGGCCCAACTGTGTTGTGGGCCTTTAGCGGGCCGAAAGAGAAACTGGTCTGGTATTGGACCATGAAGAGCATGGGCCGTTTAAAGGCCAAAACTCAGGTCTGACTACAAATGGCCCAACTCATTTATGGGTCGTCAACAGGCTGAAAGACACACCGGACTGGGAATTGGCCCAACACTTAAATGGCTCGCTAAAAGACCAAAACTAAGGTCCGACTACAAATGTCCCAACTCATTTATGGGTCGTCAATAGGCTGAAAGACACACCGGGCCGGACATTGGCCCAACACTTAAATGGATCGCTAAAAGGCCGAAAGATGTACATCCTGAAAATTGGCCCATCCCTTGAATGGGTCGTTAACAGGCCGAAATCACATCGGGCCAATATTGAGCCCAAATATATATCGGGCTATTAATGGGCTCGAACTGACGATGGGTTGCAATGGTGTAAAATCTTTAACGGGCCGTTGACGGGCCGAATTGGCACATCTTGTATGGGTCGTGGGCTTAAATGGACCTGACACAAGTAGGCCTTATATGGGCCGGCCTGCTAATTTATTACTGGGGCGGCCTTTTTCACCGGAATGGGCCACTGTTGGGCCATGCTACGCGTCGACCTATCATAGGCGCCTCCTGTCCAATGAGTGGATGACATCTGTCCCAACGGTGAGCCAACACATGTTTCCTCCGGCCAATGAGAATTTTACACATGGAAAATCCCCAATTGTCCGGGCAGTTAACGGGTTATCGGATCCGAAACCGGACCCGATAGCTTAACGCGACCTGTTACGGTGGATGCCACGTGTCGATCACCCTTGACAAAAGCACTTCTATTACGTGCCATTTATCGTCTTGGAAGTGGACACTTCTGTGATGATACTTTTGGTAATGTCATGGAACACTTCTACGACAACACAGGTATGACTATCTTGATTCTGTCATAAAATTGTCATGGATGTACATGCATGATAGAGAACGTGACCTACTGTGACAAACACGTATCATCACGGAAGTGTCTTTTTTTGTAAGTGATTACATTTGAAGTCAGTAGCCTAATATATTTATTTCACAATTACAATAAATGATTAATTCACTACAAACTAAGAAAACAAATGTGTACTCCCTCCGTTTTTATTTAAGTACGCGTATTAGCATTGGTCAAAGTCAAGTTTTGTAAACTCTCAGAAAGTTTATAAAAAATATTAACATATACAATAACAAATAAATACCATTAGAATCATTATTGAATGTACTTTCACATCATACATATTTGTTATGGTAAATGTTTATATTTTTCTATAAACTTGGTCAAACTTTAGGAAGTTTGACTTCGTTCAAACCTAATATGCAGAGTTAATAAACTTTAGGTAGTAATTACTAGTACTACTCGCTAGTTTCTTAGCCCAATCACCCAACACGCCACACGGGGAGTTCAGTGTCACAAAATTTTGAGGTCGGCGGGAAAATCTCTCGCGACCCTGATTCGAGTAGTGCGAAGTTACCATCATAGCCTTCAGAACAGGCCTATGGATGACGCTTAGTAGGGGCTGTTTTCATAACTTCAGGTTCACCCTACCCAACCAACCCCACCCTGGCACCCTGAGTAGTACACCTGAATACTCCCCATTTTCTATCCCCACAGCAAAATAGACTTCTCCACGACACCACAGCCTTCATGCTCTTCCCCTTCTACATCTGCGCACTCATCCACTGCGGTGCATCTGCCTCATCGACGACCTCGTACGCCGCACTAGAGATGGTCCACCGTCATCGTCGTACACGGAGCCTCTTCCCCAGCAGCATCTTCCACGGTCTCGAATCTGCTTCCTGAAAGTCGACGCCAAGCGCAAAAGCACCACCGTCGTGGACAATGAACTGACTCCCGTTGCCAACCATGATGCACAGAGGCCGCCGCGGCCATCCTTCTCCTCCTTGATTGGTAATGTTTGTATTGAATCACTTCGCAGTACATGTGCAGTTCCAATTTTGTTCATACCTACCCTTGAAATTTCCAGGTTGCTATTGTTCCCGTAAAAGTAATTGGTTATAGCATCCATTGTCCAACAGAATATCAGCATGTAATTGTGTGTCGCTCCTGTATCGCGCTGTGCTTGGGTAGGTTGTTCGTATGCAACCAGTAGTGTGGCAAATGATGGAAAGTGTTTTAGAACTAGCAAGATTCCCATGCGTTGCATGGAATATCAAGATGCATTTGTATGAGAAGTTTATCTTGTAGGAGAAAAGGATGAACGAGGGAAGGCCTTATTTTCAAATCTAGAGAGGGGTGTGGGTATCTTTCTGCAAAATTGCCATAGTTTCCTTCCTATTCATTGGATATAAATCAGATGACCTATATTGCAGGATGGTAGGCACACCATCATCACCAACTCTATTTTTTTAAGAAAAAGAAGAGTAGAGAGTAGAGAAGTAGAGATAAATATAGAATATAAAATAAATATAACAATAGAGAAGAGAGTAGAGATACATATTAAATATAAAATAAATATAACAGTAGAGAAGAGAGTAGAGAAAGCAGGGACGTCCGGAAACGATTGCTCGCACGGGAAAAAGCGGCCGGGCTCGCGCTAGTTTTGGCGCACAGCGTCCGGCGCGCTTTATAAATTCCAACGCCCTCTCACCGCTCTGTGCCTTGCCACTGCTCTCTCCCCGCTCTGTGCCTCGCCACCGCTCTCTCCCTGCTATGTGCCTCGCCACAGCTCTCTCCCTGCTCTTTCTCGCCTCGCCACCGCCGTGCCACCATGCCGCCGCTTCGCTGGGAAACTTGGGGATACTGCGGCGTCCGCGCGCGCCCCTCCAGTGGCTTTTCCGCTGAGATCCGGTTCCGCGGGATGCGCCTCGGCCTCGGCAATTTCGACACCGCCAACGAGGCCGCCCACGCATACAACACGGCGGCGTGGCGCTTCCGGTGGCCTCATAGAACATTGAACTTCCCCAACGTGCCGATGCGGGAGCAGGCACAGGAGCTCAGGCCTCTGCTGCGGCTTATCACCGACGAGGATCATCGCGACAACCAGAGGCGGGAGCACCATCTCGGCATCACCGAGATGGACGATGAAGCCATGGCGCTGTGGCGTGCTACGTCTTGAGCTTGCGTTGGTTTTCCCTGAAGAGGAAGGGATGATGTAGCAGAGTAGCGTAAGTATTTCCCTCAGTTTTTGAGAACCAAGGTATCAATCCAGTATGAGCCCACGCTCAAGTCCCTCGTACATGCACAAAATGATAGCTACTCGCAACCAACGCGATTAGGGGTTGTCAAGCCCTTCACCGTCACTTACGAGAGTGAGATCTGATAGATATAATATTTTTGGTATTTTTGGTATTATGATGCAAAGTAAAAAGTAAAGGCAAAGTAAAAAGCAAAACAAGATTAAAGTGATATAGATAGATATGATGAGATTAGACCCGGGGGCCATAGGTTTCACTAGTGGCTTCTCTCAAGAGCATAAGTATTCTACGGTGGGTAAACAAATTACTGTTGAGCAATTGACAGAATTGAGCATAGTTATGAGAATATCTAGGCATGATCATGTATATAGGCATCACGTTCGTGACAAGTAGATAGAAATGATTCTGCATCTACTACTATTACTCCACTCATCGACCGCTATCCAGCATGCATCTAGAGTATTAAGTTAAAAACAGAGTAACGCCTTAAGCAAGATGACATGATGTAGAGAGATAAATTCATGCAATATGAAATAAACCCCATCTTCTTATCCTCGATGGCAATGATACAATACGTGCCTTGCTGCCCCTTCTGTCACTTGGTAAGGACACCGCAAGATTGTACACAAAGCTAAGCACTTCTCCCATGGCAAGAACTACCAATCTAGTTGGCCAAACCAAACGGATAATTCGAAGAGACTTGCAAAGATAACCAATCATACATAAAATAATTCAGAGAAGATTCTAATATTATTCATAGATAGACTTGATCATAAACCCACAATTCAACGGTCTCAACAAACACACCGCAAAAAGAAGATTACATCGAATAGATCTCCACAACAGAGGGGGAGAACTTTGTATTGAGATTCAAAGAGAGAGAAAAAGCCATCTAGCTACTAACTATGGACCCGAAGGTCTGAGGTAAACTACTCACACTTCAACGGAGGGGCTAGGATGATGTAGAAGCCCTCCGTGATGACGGCCCTCTTCCGGCGGAGCTCCGGAACAGGCCCCAAGATGGGATCTCGTGGATACAGAAAGTTGCGGCGGTGGAATTAGGTTTTTGGCTCCTGTTCTGATCGTTTGGGGGTACGTGTGTATATATAGGAGGAAGAAGTACGCTGGAGGAGCAACGAGGGGCCCATGAGGCAGGGGGGCGCGCCCCCCACCCTCGTGACCGCCTCTTTTGTTCCTTGGAGCAGGGTCCAAGTCTCCTGGATCACGTTTGGTGAGAAAATCACGTTCCCAAAGATCTTATTCCGTTTGGACTCCGTTTGATATTCCGTTTATCCGAAACACTGAAATAGGCAAAAATCAGCAATTCTGGGCAGGGCCTCCGGTTAATAGGTTAGTCCCAAAAATAATATAAAAGTGGAAAATAAAGCCCAATATAGTCCAAAACAGTAGATAATATAGCATCGAGCAATAAAAAATTATAGATACGTTGGAGACGTATCAGGCATCCCCAAGCTTAATTCCTGCTCGTCCTCGAGTAGGTAAATGATAAAAAGAGAATTTTTGATGTGGAGTGCTACTTGGCATAATTTCAATGCAAATCTTCTTAATTGTGGTATGAATATTCAGATTAGAAAGATGCAAGAAAAAAGTTTATATTGACATAAAAATAATAATACTTCAAGCATACTAACAAAGCAATTATGTCTTCTCAAAATAACATGGCCAAAGAAAGTTATCCCTACAAAATCATATAGTCTGGCTATGCTCCATCTTCACCACACAAAGTATTTAAATCATGCACAACCCCGATGACAAGCCAAGCAATTGTTTCATACTCTAACTTTTTCAAAACTTTTTCAATCTTCACGCAATACATGAGCGTGAGCCATGTATATAGCACTATAGGTGGAATAGAATGGTGGTTGTGGAGAAGACAAAAAGGAGGGGAAGATAGTCTCACATCAACTAGGCGTATCAACAGGCTATGGAGATACCCATCAATAGATATCAATGTGAGTGAGTAGGGATTGGCATGCAACGGATGCACTAGAGCTATAAATGTATGAAAGCTCAACAAAAGAAACTAGTGGGTATGCATCCAACTTGCTTGCTCACGAAGACCTAGGGCAATTTGAGGAAGCCCATTATTGGAATATACAAGCCAAGTTCTATAATGTAAAATTCCCACTAGTATATGAAAGTGACAACATATGAGACTCTCTATATGAAGGACATGGTGCTACTTTGAAGCACAATATATGAGACTCGCTATATGAAGGACATGGGGCTACTTTGAAGCACAAGTGTGGAAAAAGGATAGTAGCATTGCCCCTTTTTATTTATTTTCTTTTTTTGGGCCTTCTTTTTTTCTTTGGCCTTTCTCTTTTTTTATTGGGACAATGCTCTATTGAATGATGATCATCACACTTCTATTTATTTACAACTCGATTCAAAAACAAAGTATGACTCTATATGGATGCCTCCGGTGGTGTACCGGGATATGCAATGAATCAAGAGTGACAAGTATGAAGAAATTATGAACAGTGGCTTTGCCACAAATACTTGTGTCAACTACATGATCATCCTAAGCAATATGACAATGATGAACTAGATGGTGAAAAGTTGCATGGCAATATATGTCGGAATGGCTATGGAAATGCCATAATAGGTAGGTATGGTGGCTGTTTTGAGGAAGGTATATGGTAGGTGTATGATACCGGCGAAAAGTGCGCGGTATTAGAGAGGCTAGAAAAGGTGGAAGGGTGAGAGTGCGTATAATCCATGGACTCAACATTAGTCATAAAGAACTCATATACTTATTGCAAAAATCTAGAAGTTATCAAAGCAAAGTATTACGCGCATGCTCCTAAGGGGATAGATTGGTAGGAAAAGACCATCGCTCGTCCCCGACCGCCACTCATAAGGAAGCCAATCAATAAACAAATCATGCCCCGACTTCGTTACATAACGGTTCACCATACGTGCATGCTACGGGAATCACAAACTCTAACACAAGTATTCTTTAAATTCACAACTACTCAACTAGCATGACTTTAATATTATCACCTCCATATCTCAAAACAATTATCATGCTTCAATCTTTTCTTAGTATTCAACACACTCAAAAGAAAGTTTCACAAATCTTGAATACCAAGCATATTATTATTAAGCAAATTACCATGCTATTTAAGAGACTCTCAAAATAATTTAAGTGAAGCATGAGAGATCAATAGTTTCTTTAAAAGAAATCCACCACCGTGCTCTAAAAGATCTAAGTGAAGCACATAGAGAAAAATTATCTAGCTCAAAAGATATAAGTGAAGTACATAGAGCAAAACTACTTAGCTCAAAAGATATAAGTGAAGCACATAGAGCAAAACTACTTAGCTCAAAAGATATAAGTGAAGCACATAAAGTATTCTATCAAATTTTAATTCATCTATGGCTATCTCAAAAGGTGTGTACAGCAAGGATGATTGTGGCATACTAAGACACAAAGACACAAATAATACAAGACGCTCCAAGCAAAACACATATCATGTTGGTGAATAAAAATATAGCTCCAAGTAAATTACCGATGGAAGTGGACGAAAGAGGGGATGCCTTCCGGGGCATCCCCAAGATTTGACTTTTTGGTGTCCTTGGATTGTCTTTGGGGTGCCATGGGAATCCCCAAGCTTAGGATCTTTCCACTCCTTGTTCCATGATCCATCAAAAGAATTCACCCAAAACTTGAAAACTTCACAACACAAAACTCAAAATAGAAAACTCGTGAGCTCCGTTAGCGAAAGAAAACAAAAGACCACTTCAAGGTACTGTAATTAACTCATTATTTATTTATATTGGTGTTAAACCTACTTTATTCCAACTTCTCTATGGATTATAAACTATTTTACTAGCCATAGATTCATCAAAATAAGCAAACAACACACGAAAATCAGAATCTGTCAAAAACAGAACAGTCTGTAGTAATCTGTAGCTAGCGCAAGATCTGGAACCCCAAAAATTCTAAAATAAATTTCTGGACGTGAGGAATTTATCTGTTAATCATCTTCAAAAATAATTAACTAAATAGCACTCTTCAAATAAAAATGAAAGCAGTTCTCGTGAGCGCTAAAGTTTCTGTTTTTTACAGCAAGTTCAACAAGACTTTCCCCAAGTCTTCCCAACGGTTCTACTTGGCACAAACACTAATTAAACACAAAAAACACAACCAAAACAGAGGCTAAATAACTTATTTATTACTAAGCAGGAGCAAAAAGCAAGGAATAAAAATAAAATTGGTTTGCCTCCCAACAAGCGCTATCGTTTAACGCCCCTAGCTAGGCATAAAAGCGAGGATAGATCTAGGTATTGCCATCTTTGGTAGGAAATCCATAAGTGGCTCGCATGATAGTTTAATATGGTAATTTTATTTTATTTCTTGGAAAGTGTTCCATGCCCTTTTTTAATGGAAAATTAAATCTAATATTCCCTTCCTTCATATCAATAATCGCACCAACCGTTCTAAGGAAAGGTCTACCTAGAATAATAGGGCAAGAAGGATTGCAATCTATATCAAGAACAATGAAATCTACGGGCACATAATTCCTATTTGAAACAATAAGAACATAATTAATCCTTCCCATAGGTTTCTTAATAGTGGAATCCGCAAGATGCAAGTTTAGAGAGCAATCATCAAAATTACGGAAATCTAGTAAATCACACAAAGTCTTGGGAATAGTAGAGACACTAGCACCCAAATCACACAAAGCATAAAACTCATGAACTTTAATTTTAATTTTAATAGTTGGTTCCCACTCATCGTAGAGTTTCCTAGGGATAGAAACTTTCAACTCAAGTTTTTCTTCATAAGATTGCATCAAGGCATCAACAATATGTTCGGTGAAGGCTTTATTTTGACTATAAGCATGTGGAGAATTTAGCACGGATTGCAACAAGGAAATACAATCAATTAAAGAGCAACTTTCACAATTAAATTCCTTGAAATCCAATATAGTGGGTTTAGCAACATCTAGATTTTTATTTCTTTCAATCCCACTTTCATCAATTTCATCATTAAGATCTAAACACTCCGAATTTTTAGAACGCCTTCTAGGTAAAGGAAGATCATATTCAGTTTCATCAAGATTAACATTGCAAAATAAAGATTTAATAGGAGACACATCAATAACTTTTAGATCTTCATCTTGATTTACATAGGTATTGGAAGAACATGCTTTAATAAAGGCATCTTTGGAAGCACGCATCCTAGCGGTTCTTTCCTTGCACTCATCAATGGAAATTCTCATGGCTTTGAGATACTCATTGATATCATGCTTAGGAGGAATAGATCTAAGCTTTAAAGAATCAACCTCAAGAGAAATTCTATCAATGTTTCTAGCCAAATCATCAACTTTAAGAAATTTCTCCTCAAGCAAAGCATTAAAATTCTTTTGTGAATTCATAAACTCTTTAACACTATTCTCAAATTCGGAGGGCATCTTATTATAATTTCCATAAGAGTTGTTGTAGGAATTACCATAATTATTAGAAGGATTACTAGGATATGGCCTAGGATTAAAATTCCCTCTATAAGCGTTGTTACCAAAATTATTCCTACCAACAAAATTCACATCCATAGATTCATTGTTATTCTCAATCAAAGTAGACAAAGGCATATCATTAGGATCAGAAGAAACACTCTTAGTAGAAAATAATTTCATAAGTTCATCCATCTTTCCACTCAACACATTAATTTCTTCTATCGCAAGCACTTTTTTATTAGAAGATCTTTCAGTATGCCATTGAGAATAATTAACCATAATATTATCTAGGAGTTTAGTAGCATCTCCTAAAGTGATTTCCATAAAAGTGCCTCCCGTGGCCGAATCTAAAAGATTTCTAGAAGCAAAATTCAATCCGGCATAAAAAAATTGTATAATCATCCACAAATTCAAACCATGAGTAGGGCAATTATGTATCATTAATTTCATTCTCTCCCAAGCTTGTGCAACATGTTCATGATCAAGTTGTTTAAAGTTCATAATATCGTTTCTAAGAGAGATGATCTTAGCGGGAGGAAAATACTTAGAGATAAAAGCATCTTTGCACTTGTTCCATGAATCAATACTATTCTTAGGCAAAGACGAAAATCAAGCTTTAGCACGATCTCTAAGCGAAAAAGGAAATAGCTTCAATTTAACGACATCATTATTGACATCTTTTTTCTTTTGCATATCACATAGATCAACGAAGCTATTCAGATGAGTAGCGGCATCTTCACTAGGAAGGCCCGCAAATTGATCTTTCATAACAAGATTCAACAAAGCAGCATTAATTTCACAAGATTCAGCATCGGTAAGAGGAGTAATTGGAGTTCTAAGGAAATCATTATTATTGGTATTGGTGAAGTCACACAATTTAGTAGTATCTTGAGCCATCACGACAAACAAGCAATCTAACACACGAGCAAACAAAAAGCAAGCGGGCAAAAAGAGGAAAATAGAGAGGGAGGATAGGGAGAGAGAGAGGGCGAATAAAACGGCAAGGGTGAATTGGGGGGAGAGGAAAACGAGAGGCAAATGGCAAATAATGTAATGCGAGAGATAGGGATTGTGATGGGTACTTGGTATGTTGACTTTTTGCGTAGATTCCCCGGCAACGGTGCCAGAAATCCTTCTTGCTACGTCTTGAGCTTGCGTTGGTTTTCCCCGAAGAGGAAGGGATGATGCAGCAGAGTAGCGTAAGTATTTCCCTCAGTTTTTGAGAACCAAGGTATCAATCCAGTAGGAGCCCACGCTCAAGTCCCTCGTACCTGTACAAAGCGATAGCTACTCGCAACCAACGCGATTAGGGGTTGTCAAGCCCTTCATGGTCACTTATGAGAGTGAGATCTGATAGATATAATATTTTTGGTATTTTTGGTATAAAGATGCAAAGTAAAAAGTAAAGGCAAAGTAAAAAATCAAAACAAGATTAAAGTGATAGAGATTGATATGATAAGAATAGACCCGGGGGCCATAGGTTTCACTAGTGGCTTCTCTCAAGAGCATAAGTATTTTACGGTGGGTGAACAAATTACTATTGAGCAATTGACAGAATTGAGCATAGTTATGAGAATATCTAGGCATGATCATGTATATAGGCATCACGTCCGTGACAAGTAGATCGAAACGATTCTGCATCTACTACTATTACTCCACTCATCGACCGCTATCTAGCATGCATCTAGAGTATTAAGTTAAAAACAGAGTAACGCCTTAAGCAAGATGACATGATGTAGAGAGATAAATTTATGCAATATGAAATAAACCCCATCTTGTTATCCTTGATGGGAACGATACAATACGTGCCTTGCTGCCCCTCCTGTCACTGGGTAAGGACACCACAAGATCGAACCCAAAGCTAAGCACTTCTCCCATGGCAAGAACTACCAATCTAGTTAGCCAAACCAAACGGATAATTCGAAGAGACTTGCAAAGATAACCAATCATACATAAAAGAATTCAGAGAAGATTCAAATATTATTCATAGATAGAGTTGATCATAAACCCACAATTCATCGGCTCAACAAACACACCGCAAAAAGAAGATTACATCGAATAGATCTCCACAAGAGAGGGGGAGAACTTTGTATTGAGATTTAAGAGAGAGAGAAGAATCCATATAGCTACTAACTATGGACCCGAAGGTCTGAGGTAAACTACTCACACTTCATCGGAGGGGCTAGGATGATGTAGAAGCCCTCCGTGATGACGGCCCTCTTCCGGCGGAGCTCCGGAACAGGCCCCAAGATGGGATCTCGTGGATACAGAAAGTTGCGGCGGTGGAATTAGGTTTTTCGCTCATGTTCTGATCATTTGGCGGTACGTGTGTATATATAGGAGGAAGAAGTACGCCGGAGGAGCAACGAGGGGCCCATGAGGAAGGGGGCGCACCCTAGGGGGGCGCGCCCCCACCCTCGTGACCGCCTCTTTTGTTCCTTGGAGCAGGGTCCAAGTCTCCTGGATCACGTTCGGTGAGAAAATGACGTTCCCGAAGATTTTATTCCGTTTGGACTCCGTTTGATATTCCGTTTATCCGAAACACTAAAATAGGCAAAAAAACAGCAATTCTGGGCTGGGCCTCCAGTTAATAGGTTAGTCCCAAAATTAATAAAAGTGGAAAATAAAGCCCAATATAGTCCAAAACAGTAGATAATATAGCATGGAGCAATCAAAAATTATAGATACGTTGGAGACGTATCATGGCGCCAACGCTTCCCGCATGACATCATCAACGAGCGCGAGTGAGGAGTCCTGGATTACGGGGTCCTCGGGTGTCCAGGCTATGCAACATGAGTTGAACTAATGGGCCGTGAAGATACAAGATAGAATACTTTACCCCGTGTCTAGATGGGACTCTCCTTTGCGTGGAAGGCAAGCTTGGCGTGCGGATATGAATATTCCTTTCTCTGTAAACTGACTCTATACAACCCTAGCCCCCTCCAGAGTCTATATAAACCAGAGGGTCTAGTTCGAGAGGCAATCATAATCATATAGGCTAGACATCCAGGGTTTAGCCATCACGATCTCGTGGTAGATCAACTCTTGTAACCCCTATACTCATCAAAGTCAATCAAGCAGGACATAGGGTATTACCTCCATCAAGAGGGCTCGAACCTGGGTAAACATCGTGTCCCCAGTCTCCTAATACCATCGATCCTTAGACGCACACTTCGGGACCACCTACCCAAGATCTGCCGGTTTTGACACCGACATTGGTGCTTTCATTGAGAGTTCCTCTATAGCGTCAACTGAAGGACCGATGGCTCGCCTTGTCATCAATGATTGTATCACTTCCGAAGGAGCCCTAATTCTAGGGCAAACCCTCTGGCTCGGCGACTTCACTGTGGGTGCCCGTCCGGCCATTAAGCCAAAGGCAACCCCCCAAGTCACCGAAAATCCCCTTTGTATCAGCCCCGAATATTCCGACAAGACGGACCCGGAAGATCTATCGTCTTTGAATGAACTGCTAGATCGCATCGCCGCCCTAGGAGTCTCAACTGACTATGATCAGATTGGGCTTAAACCTGATCAGAGAGAAATTAAATCTCTACCGGTCACCCATTAGGTAGCGGTTGTGGAGGAACAGGCTGACAATAACTCCTCTCCTGCATTGAGAACCAACTATGTTCGTATTTCCGAACCCGGAGAACCGGATACCCACCCTCGAGAGGACAGTCCATGTCCTCCAAACAGAAAATCGGGCGTTAAGCCTGAGAATTCCCAGACACTCCGGATCCTGGGCTGGTAACCTCGGAAATTCTTCAAGCTCCGGCCTACTTGGTGGGTTAAGGTGCGAATTTGAGCCCGCCCACCCCCCACAAGCAATATTCTCCAATAAACTCCGGCTCTTCGGACATATGCGACCTAATGTATGTGCGTTAGCAGCCTCGGGAAACAGTCCATCAGTTTTGGGCTAGATTCCTCCTTGGTAAAAACAAGATAAAGGACTGCCACGACGATGACGCAATTGCAGTATTCCGCAACAACTGTACGGATGAGGGAATCCTTAATTCCCTCAATCGTCATCATGTCCTGCACTTCGCAGATTTGGCATGCATAGTACAAAAGTACTGCGCAATGGAAAGCGCCTGGAAAACTCAGACAGCCTGCTGGGAACCGCGGGCCTTTAAGCCATCTCCAGGACGAGCAAAAACGGTGCACCCTCACAGGGCACCTAATCATCATCTCGTGGACAAGAAATTCAAGCCCTTTACGAGACACAGAACAATCTTTGAAGAATGGCTCGACGGGCCCTGCCAAATACATACGACGCCGAATACCGAACCAACGTTCTGCCTATGGGCATGATGGATACTCCGGCAGGTGGCCAAGAGCAGTGAGGGTATGCTCACCGATACTACAACAGAAAAGTACTCTAACGAACATGATCCCAAAGTACTCACAGTCTTTGAGACCTTCTCATCAAATAATCGGCGCAACGGGCGCTGCGTGACCTTGCCGAAGTCTGCCATGTAGCAGCAATAAACACTTGGAATGATACGGCAATTACTTTCAATGCCGATGACGAACCAAGATCCCGCTCAGTCCGGGAACCAGCCGCTCTGGTCCTCAACCCAATTGTGGACAGTTTTTGGCTCACTAGAGTGCTAATGGACGGTGGCAGCGGACTGAACCTCATCTACGAGGACACGCTCAATAAAATGAAAATGGACAGGAGTCACATTGAGCAAAGCAATACATCCTTTAGGGGAATCATTCCCAACAGAGAAGCAAGATGCTCGGGGAAAATTAAGCTAGATGTGGTATTCGGAACACCAGAAAACTATAGGTCTGAAGAGAAAATCTTCCAGGTGGCTCCTTTTCATAGCGGATATCATGCCATGTTAGGGGGAGATGCATTCACACGCTTTCAAGCTATACCTCATTACGGGTATATGAAGCTCAAAATTTCCGGGCCCAATGGTGTTATCACTATCTCAAGTGATCTGGACATAGCACTCCATGCCGAAAATAAAGTCGCATCCCTGGCCCTTGAGGCATTGTCCAAAGCCCTAGCGGCTGAGGAACCCACCGCACTGCGTTCCATAGTGGATAGGGATGACGTAATTCTTGACAAAAGGCCCAAATCCACCTCTTTCAAGCCAGCTGACGAGATAGTCAAATTTAAAGTCCACCTGGTGGATCCCAAGAAAACAGCTTCCATTGGGGCACAGCTGGACCCGACGGTCGACACCGCATTACACGTGTTCTTGCGTGAGAATTGGGACATCTTCGCCTGGCACCCCTCAGATATGCCAGGAATCCCATGCACCATGGCCGAACATAGTGTCAATATACTGAAGGGATAGAAGTCGGTCAAGCAAATGCTCTGGCAATTTTCCGAACCCAAACGACAGGCTATGGGGGAGGAGCTGGCCAAACTACTCGAAGCTGGGTTTATCAAAGAGATCAAACATTCGGAGTGGCTAGCAAATCTGGTCATGGTACCAAAGAAGAATAAATCCTGGTGCCTGTGTGTCGATTTCAAAGACCTTAACAAGGCCTGCCCTAAGGACCCCTTCCCACTACCTCGCATCGACCAGATTATCGATGCAATCGTGGGACACGATTCACTTTGTTTCCTCGATGCATACTCCGGATACCATCAAATTGAGATGAAGGAATCCGACCAAGCCGCAACGGCATTCATCACCCTGTATTGGCCTTTCTTCTTCAACACTATGCCTTTCGGGCTCAAAAACGCCAGCGCCACTTACCAACGCATGATTCAAACGTTCCTGGAAAATCAAATCGGCAAGACTGTGGAGGCACATGTAGATGACGTAGTCATCAAAACCAAGCATGTTGAATCATTGGTGGATGACTTGCGCCTCACATTCGACAACCTCCGAACATATGACATAAGGCTCAATCCGGAAAAGTGCGTTTTCGGCGTTCCCGCCGGAAAATTACTCGGGTTTATTGTCTCCAATAGGGGAATCGAAGCAAACCTAGCCAAATTCGAGCCTTGTCACAATTGGCAACACCAACCGACCTCAAGCAGGTCCAAAAATTAGTCGGGTGTGTGGCAGCCTTGAGCCGCTTTATCTCCAGATTAGGAGAAAAGACGTTGCCACTGTATCGCCTGCTCCGACACACGGACCACTTTGTCCGGGCGGATGCTGCAACAGCCGGGCTGGAGGAAATAAAAACTTTGGTAGCAAGCAACCCCATCCTGGCCGCACTAAATGTCGGTGAACCAATGCTACATTACATATTGGCAACTCACCAGGTGATGAGTGCGCTGCTCGTCATCGAACGAGAAGAGGAAGGACATAAATTCCCACTCCAGAAACCAGTATATTACGTATCGACGGTCCTCACACCATGCAAATCCAGATACCCACATTATCAGAAGATAGCATATGCGGTCTTTATGGCATCCCGCAAGCTACGGCACTACTTCCAAGAATGCTCAATCACGGTGGCTTCTGAAGTACCACTCAATGATATTATAAACAACCGGGATGCCACCGGAAGGATTGCCAAATGGGCCATTGAGCTCCTATCATTTGAAATAACATACAAACCATGGTGAGCCATTAAATCTCAGGTGTTGGCTGACTTCGTCGCCGAATGGACTGAGGCCGAACTCCCTAAAGAGTACGGCACATATTCCAACTGGGTGATGCACTTTGACGGCTCTAAAATGTTAGCCGGACTGGGGGCTGGTGTCATCATGAATCCCCCATAGGAGACACAGTTTGTTACATGCTCCAAATATTGTATACAGACTCTAACAATGTAGCCGAATACGAGGCCCTATTGCATGGTCTCCATATGGCTGTCTCCATGGGCATACTGCCTTGAGGTGTGCGGGGATTCCAACCTTGCAATATCCCAAATAAATGGAGAATTCGACGCAAAAGATCCGAAGATGGCAGCTTGCCGCAATGTTGTACTCCAAATATCAGCTCGGTTCGAGGGTCTCGAGTTTCATCACGTGGCTCGAGAGAGTAATCAAGCCGCGTACATCCTTGACCGCATGGGCGCTAAACGCATCCCCATCCCACCTAACACCTTTGTGGACGAGAATGGGAGCACCAACCCGGAGACGATCATACCCCCTAATTTTGAACACAGTCCCGATATCATCGGGGGCTCAGGCACCGAAATAACACCATCGGCCCACGAAATTATGGCTGTAATTGCCCCATGGACCGAGCCTTTCCTTGCGTACCTCACTAGGAATGAGCTCCCTAAGGATCAGACTGAGGCCCGTCGCATCGTTCGACGTTCGAAAGCCTACAAAGTTCATGAAGGATAACTATACAAGAAAAGTACTACCGGGGTCCTTCAATGATGTATATCCGAAGATGAGGGACGTTAGCTCTTGGCTGAAATACACGCTGATCTTGGCGGCCATCATGCCGCAGCCCGGGCCCTTGTAAGTAAAGCCTTCCACATGGGTTTCTTTTGGCCCACAGCCCGGGCAGATGCACAAGACCTCGTGCAGCGCTGCGTCAGATGCCACCTTTTCGCTAACCAAAGCCATATGATGCCTACTGCCCTCTGAACAATCCCCATTACTTGGCCCTTTGCGGTCTGGGGGCCCAATATGGTCAGACTTCTTAAAGGGGGAAGCCAGAAGAAGAAATACTTGTTGGTAATGGTCGACAAGTTCACTAAGTGGATAGAAGCCAAACCAGTTAAAATGGCTGAAGCCAGACCGGTGATAGACTTCATATCCAGCGTCGTACACCGTTATGGTGTCCCACATAGTATTATTACTGACAACGGCTCTAACTTTACGCAGTGTGTTCACAAGAATCATTATGGTTTCATAAAAAGCAGAACAATTCAGGATTGTATTGGGTGGACTTTTGAGTATTTACACCAGTGTCACCAGTCCAAGAGACCAATTGTCATTCTAAGTTGGATTTTGAGAAGGCTTTTGATTCCCTTGAGCATGAGGCAATAGTGCAAATATTGATATATAAGGGCTTTAATGAGAAGTGGATTCTTTGGATGAAGCAGCTTTTGACCATAGGTACCTCATCTGTTCTACTTAATGGAGTTCCTGGTAGGAAATTCAAATGTAAAAAGGGTGTCAAACAGGGTGATCCAGTCTCTCCCCTCCTTTTTGTCCTACCTGCTGATCTCCTACAGACTGTAATCAATGACATGTTCAGAAGGGGCATTCTTCACCTACCTATACCTTGTCATGATCAGGATTACCCTGTGATTCAATATGCTGATGACACTTTGATTATTTTGCCTGCTGACAAGGACCAACTTATAGCTCTGAAAGACATGCTCAAGGTTTTCTTTGTGTCCACTGGTCTTGATGTGAATTACCACAAATCCTTTATTATTCCCATCAATGTGGACAATGTTGTCATGATTGAATTAGCTGCTGCTTTTGGATGCCAGATTGGGAAAATGCCATTTACATACCTAGGGCTGCCAGTAGGAACTACAAGGCCCAAAATTGTGGATTTTATGCCATTGGTGGACTTTATGGAGAGGAGAATGACAGCTAGCTCCTCTTTTTTAAATCAGGGGCAAAGACTTCAGTTTCTGAACTCTGCCTTGTCTTCTATGCCCATTGTCTTCCTTGGCGGCTTGGTTGTTCCTGCTGGAATTCTTAAACAATTGGAGAGAATCTAGAGACCATGCCTCTGGAGGAAGAATAGGGGGGAGCTTGCCCCTTCTCTTGCTGCTTGGGACCTTATTTGCAGACCAAAAAACAAGGGAGGCCTTGGTGTTCTCAATCTAGGTGTTCAGAATGTTGCACTCCTACTCAAACATGCAAATAACTTTCTTAATAAAAAGGATCTCCCTTTGGTGTCTTTAATTTGGGATTCTTACTATCATGACAGAGTTCCCCAAGGAACTTCCGACTGTGGCTCTTTCTGGTGGAAGGATATATGCAAGGCCATACAAAACTTTAGGGAGTGTGCTTGGGTTAATATTAATGAAGGGACACTGCCCTTATGTGGTCAGACAACTGGCAGCTTGATGATCAGGTGTCTAGCCTTCAATTCAGATTTCCCAGGCTCTTTTCCTATGTTAAGGACCCCTTGATCACTGTTAAAGAGTTCTTGGACTCTCAGGACATGTTCCAGTACTTTCATCTTCCTTTGTCCACCCAGGCTTTTGATGACATGACCACTCTCCAGTTTCTGTTGGATGGCCAGAATGGAGCTCCTGGGTCCAAGGATGTTTGGTTCTGGAGGGGCACTGCCAAGGGATACTCACCAAAGTTGTTTTACTCACATACTTTTGTGTCTGAGTCTTTCAACCCTTTGACAGCTTGGATCTGGAAGTCCTCATGTATAATGAAAATAAAAGTATTTGCTTGCCTGCTTATTATGGACAGGTTGAACACCAAGAACATGGTTGAAAGGAGACATTGGCATTTGGAGGATGGAGTAAATTGTGTTCTTTGTCCTTTGTAGACTGGGAAACAAGAGATCATCTCTTCTTTAACTGCAATTTGTGTCAGAGTTTGGAACTACCTGCAAATTGATTGGTCATCTGGTGACTCTATGATTGATTTGGTTATCAATGCTAGCAGGAGCTTCAGGAAGCCATTCTTCACTAAAGTGGTGTTCATTGCTTGCTGGAATATCTGGATTGTCAGGAATGCTAAGGTCTTCAGGCATGAGAGAGCTGGATTCAATAAATGGAGAAGTGCATTCATCCATGATATTACCTTAATGCAATATAGGGTGAAAGCTGCCTATAAGGATGATCTTCTTAGATGGATTTCATTTCTGCCACCTTGAGGTCTTTCTTTTGTAATTTTATCTTGGTTCTCTTCCTTCTTAACTTAGCTTAGTTTGATTACCTCTTGTAATCCCCCTTTGTACTTGTACTTGCTCTCTCTTTTTCAATAAGTGTTGATATGCTGTGGGGGTTTCCCCTACAGTTCCCAGTCAAAAAACGGCTCTAACTTTACAGCCGACAAGGTGAAAACTTGGTGCGCCAACTTGGGCATGAAGCTTGATTACGCCTCCGTATACCACCATCGGAAAAACGGTCAGGTCGAACGGGCAAACGGCATGATAAGGAGCGGCATCAAACCCTGACTAGTGCGATCTCTCCAAGAATCATACAAACATTGGGTCGAGGAACTCGATTCCGTACCAGGCTGCGGACCATGCCCAATCGCACGACCGAATATACCCCCTTTTTCATGGTGTACGGTGCAGAGGCAGTCTTGCCTTGCGACATTATTCATGACTCACCACGAGTGCGCATGTATGAAGAGAGAGAAGCTGAGCTCGATCAGCAGGACGACCTGGATGGCCTGGAGGAGGAGCACGATTCGCGAATGCCCGTTCCACATTCCATCAATAGCAGGCCCGGCGATACCAAAGTAGAGAAGTGCGGGAAAAGACCTACAATGTCGGTGAACTAGTTTTACGCCTACCAGAAAAGAAAAAGGACAAGCTCAAGCCCAAATGGGAGGGTCCCTTCATTATAGATGAAGATCTCACTGTAGGAGCATATCGTCTTCGCAATGCTTCGGATAATCGCTTGGATCCAAACCCATGGAACGCCGCAAGGCTCCGACGATTCTACGCCGAAGTCTGCACATATACCTTTTTTCTCATTCTGTCTTCCCTCCTTCTTACAGATTTTCCCTTTTTTGCCTCATTTCTATACGACTTCTAGTTCATGTTCGGATAAACCATACACCTGAAGGGTAGACATCCTCAAATGTACTTACCCTACAATACCTGGGGGCTTCTTTTCACAAGAATCTTATTCTTGTTATTATTCTTCGAACATGAAGCTCACCATATATATATATATATGTCATCTATCCATATATGTCTTTTCTTCACCATTATATGCACCTTTATGACTTAAGTTTTTGCCAAGCTGGGTTGCCTGGCTCCCGTGCTTATGCCCTACGTTCCCGTTTGTTTGGCTAGGGCATAAAGGGAGCACCTCTGCGATTGTTATAGCTGGGTCATCCGGACATGTACCTCAGACGGGTCAAGTCGAAAGCTAGCGTCCTTAAGGGAATGATTGGTCGGTGAGTGAAAGGGAACTACCCTCGTGGCACTATAAAACCCCAGAGTATAAACGCGTACTGTGATTTTTCAGCATCACAGCTTCGGTATGCACAAAGAACTACATACTAGCCCAGGGAAAGGAACCCTTAACGGAACTATTCCCTCTGGAAGATGTTTCTTACAATCAAATGTAATATAACATAACTCCTCAAATACAACTTGTCTATTCAAGCAATGATGACCGTACTGCCCGGTTTCCGATGGTATAGTATTCGGAAACACTCCTAACCTCGGGGTTTTGAAGGTCGAAGAAGAAAGTCTGCCATGACAATCATTTTACAAATTCGGCTGGAGACAAGTTTGTTGAAAAAAGTACATTGCTACTTAGACTCAAAAACTTCTTCCCTCTAGACCCTCTAACAGGCTGTCTAGTTTACAATCTTGTTGGGAGAACTTGGCGGCCACCTTCACTTGGTCATACACCAGGCTGACCGGAATTTCCTGTCCGTCGGATCCTCGAGGTCCGACCCAGGCCATATGATTGGGATCAAGTCTGGTGTATCGTCTTTTTACCATGGCCTAGGCTTCCCGAGCACCTTCTCGGCATGCCGATATCTTCCATAGCCCAAAACGGTGCCGAGCTCCCTTGAATAAATTCACAAGGTCCTCCATACTTCCCGGTGGAGAATCGGCTGGCCATAAAGCCTTAGTAATGCTTCTCATCGCCTTCCGTGCTTGCTCATGCACCTTTGACAGCTCTTGTAGCAGGCCGCCTTGAAATCCAAACACCTCTTCTTCGGGCCGCCCAGTCAACACACCTGTAGACATAAAACTTGCCAGGATTCGCATCAGCGAACTATACGACAGTAAGTTAAAAGGCATACTGAATATGCCGCCTCTCAGCTTTTTGTTCTCCTTCAAGGCGTCTGCTAATTGGGCTCGTACATCTTTCAGCTCTTCGCCGAGCTGGGTGTTGGCATCCTGCAGCTTGTTCTTCTTGTCCCTGGTCTGTGTCACTACACGTTGACCAGTAGCCTCTTGCCTTTCGGCATGTTCTTTGTCCGCCTGCGCGGCCTTCAGTTTCCCTTCCAGCTGCGTCGCCGATCCTGCCATTGTAAAATGAAACTGCGCTCATTTGCATACACATGACTGGCACATGATTATTTTTCCGGACAGAAGGGAACATTACCAATTGGTGCCTCCATGGACTTCTCTAGTTCGGCAGTAGCAGCAGTCAGCTGTGTCCGACACAGCTCCAGCTCCCGAGATAGCACGTTGTTCTTCTCCGTGAGTACCTGATTACACATAGATCCTTAAAATCAGTTGCTTCAACTGTTTTCAAGTCTTGGGGGCTACTGGTATATGGCTATTAAATCTACACAAAATGATCTTACTCGCATATCCTTTGAAAGCTGGCAAGTGGCCCCAGCAAGCCCATCCCGAGCAGTCCGGATGTATGCGTCCGCCGAACTAAAGGCATTAAATGCCTGTTCAGTAAAGGTAGGATCGCGCATGGCGGCCCTCTGGCGTCGATGGTTCATGGCACTCTCCACCTCGGAGTTGGTGCCGGATACATTGTCTGAATCGTCGGAGAGAGGACAGTCCGGCATGGCACCCATATCGACTCTAGCCCTGGAGGCAGGGTCCAGGGTCAGATTGATGGACGTGTGTCCAGTGAGGTCTCCGGATATAGTCCGGTGAGTGCTCTTCCTGAAATATGGGGGAGAAGAAAAACGTCACAGTTTGGTATGCTTGCCGCAGGGCGTATCAAAAGCCGTACCTTTTTAAGGAAGGTCGGAGCTTGGAAGAATAGTCGTCCGCCTTTCTTTTCGAAGATCCACCTTGTGTCGGCATACCCTTTTCAAGGGACGATCCCGATGCGGTGTGGCGAGATGAGCGCCGCCCCTTTGAAGCACGAGACAGTGCAGCGGGTGAGGCACAATGGGAAGACTCCTTTGGAGGAGATGCTCCCTGGGCTCTTATGTGGGAAGACGGAAGAAGATCGAGGTAATCGGCTTCGATGGCCACTCATGTGCCATCAGAGGTCGCGTGATAAAAGACCCCCTCCTTGAGCTCCACGGATATATTCGGATCCTCCTCGAATCCGGGATCTAGGTCCTGATTATGGTACTCCAGCTGCGGAGCGGGGTTGTAGATCCCTGTAGTAGCCTTTCTCCATTCCTGGTAAAAATGGTCGGGTTAAGATTGACTAATTACGACTCAAGAAGAAGATTAAGTGAGGTGTTGGATTGAAAGCTTACCCAGCTAGGGGGTTGTACATGGAAAATCCATCTCGGCACTTGAGGCGAGTGAATTCTTCTTTCTCCCCTTTGTAAAGATCAGCCAACATGGCGGCCAGGGCGGTGAAGTTATCCGGACCCTTACGCCCATAGCGGGATGTATCATCCTCCCCGTTGTAGTTCCACATGGGGAGTCCTCTGGATTGGAGTGGTTGGACACCACATGTTATGGAAATCACCATGACTTCAATTATGGACAGTCCGGACTGGGCGAGTACCTTTATCTTGTCCAATAACTTCTTAACTTCCGCACTGTCCTCCTCCTCGAGGCTCCGGGGGCGCCAGCTGTGGCGTTTCTTTAACGGGCTATTGGAAAATTCAGGTAGGCCACGTCGGATTGGGTCCGAAAGAATGATGTCTTCAATATAGAACAACTCCGAGGGAAACTCCTCGGATGCCTTCTTCGGAGTGCCGGGCAGGTATCCTGTTCCGGCTATGCGCCATACTTCGGTGCCGCCAGTCGGTGTCAAAACCGGCGGATCTCGGGTAGGGGGACCCGAACTGTGCGTCTAAGGTCGATGGTAATAGGAGGCAGGGGACACGATGTTTACCCAGGTTCGGGCCCTCTTGATGGAGGTAATACCCTATGTCATGCTTGATTAATATTTATGAGTATGTGGATTACAAGAGTTTATCTACCACGAGATCGTAACGGCTAAAACCCTAGAAGTCTAGCCTGTATGATTATGATTGCCTCTATGGACTAAACCCTCCAGTTTATATAGACACCAGAGGGGGCTAGGGTTGTACAAAGTCGGTTACCGAGAAAGGAATCTTCATATCCGAACGCCGGGCTTGCCATCGACGCCAAGGAGAGTCCCATCCGGACACGGGAGAGAGTCTTCTATCTTGTATCTTCACGGCCCATCAGTCCAGCCCATGTCCAACAGGTCGGACGCCTGAGGACCCCTTAATCCAGGACTCCCTCAGTACCCCCTGAACCAGGCTTCAATGACGAGGTGTCCAGCGCAGATTGTCTTAGGCTTTGCAAAGCGGGTTCCTTCTCCGAATACCCCAAAGCACCCTACGAACACAGAAAACGTGTCTGGCTCTGCAAAAAAGGTACCACACACAACCGCAAAGTGTATAATATTTTACAAGTCCAATCTGCTGACATTTTTTGTAGCGTGACATCATGTCACAGCCCGGTCATTATTTTGAACCGTTTTTAGCTTCCCGCTTCAAGTTTCAAGATGGGGTTTTATTGGCACGTCTTGTCAAAGCAGAGATCATGTCCCCTTGTTGCGGGATTCTCATCAATACGGGCATGGGTAATCCAACCGCGCTGCCTGCACGACCCTTGGGGAATAGGTGAGTTTTAAGGTGAGTGGGGAGGTGCTTGATATTCACTTCCTTTATAAAGGGATAAGGATTCACCTCTTTCACCCACGCCTTCCTTCTCTCTGCCCATCCATTCTCGAGCTCTAGCGCCCAAGATTCCATCCTTCCCACCTCAAAAAAGCACTCCAGCCATGTCCAGATCTGGAGCGCAGGGCAAGTGGATGGTTTCCTCCTTTAAGGAGAAGGACATCACCAAGCTCCGGGAGGTCGGGTACTTAGCCAAGGAAATTGCCCACCGGCTTCCGGCCAAGGGACAGATTGTCCCCACCCCAGAGCCCCATGAGAGGGTTGTGTTCATCCCCCACTTCGTCTGCGGGTTGGGATTTCCTCTCCACCCATTCGTCCATGGGCTCATGTTCTACTACGGGCTGGATTTCCACGATCTGGACCCCAACTCCTTCCTCAATATCTCGGCATTTATTGTCGTGTGCGAGGCCTTCCTCAGTATCCCACCCCACTTCGGACTATGGTTAAAGATCTTCAATGTGAAGCCAAAGGTGGTGGATGGCCAACATACAGAGTGTGGAGGTGCCATGGTGAGCAAGATGCCCAACGTCACATGGCCCAAGGGTACCTTCGTGGAAACTTTCAACGGGTGGCAACAACAGTGGTTCTACGTCACAGAACCTCGTGACGCCACTTGGGCCGCGACTCCTGAATACCAGTCTAGCACCCCGATGTGGCTCACCTCCTAGCTAGAGAAGGGCCTGGACTGGTCTTCATCGGACGAGCTGATAGCGCTTCAGACGCGCATCAGGAACATGGTGGACAAGAACGTCAAGTTTGTCAACATGATCCAGGTGATGCTCCCTCGCGGATCCTTCCGTGCCAAAGCCGGACTTGCCATTTGTGGCAGTTCGATCCGGCCAAGCACCAGACCTTGCAACAATTCTTCGGCACTACGCACGAATACATCTGGAAGGTGCTCTTGAAGGCCAACGAGACATGGTCGGCGACGACCGAGGACCGTGGGCACGACCTGGCCCATCCCGCTAGTGCGGTAAGTTTTCCGTATTTCAAGGTGTGTCCTTTACTTGCATACTCAAGGAAGATGCCTAAGCTTCCCTATTTGTTTTTTCAGGGCTGGACAAAGAAGGCAGAGCGGATTCAGTGTCCGGCTCCGCTGCCTGAAGAACTAGCTATCCCGCTTCTGATGAAGATGCTGGTTCCGGCGCCCTATCAAGCGCCGGAGAAGAAGGCAAAGAAGAAGGCCAAGGAGACTAGGAGTTGTCTCCACCGTAAGGGCACTTCGGACGTAACGTCCGAAGACGTCGAGACCCACTCCTCCCACAGCGATGGAGACGATGAGGAGGAGGAAAGCGATTCTTCCCTGGAGGGGGGAGGGAAGTAAAGTGCGGCATCCACGCATCTGAAGGTAGAGGCGTCCAAGAAGGGGAAGGCCTCCGCCACGGACAACTCCGCTTGGGACATTGACAGCAGCTCTAAGTGGCGCCCCAGGGATAAGCCCCTGGACAAATCATAAGTACTCAAAGACGCACACAAATATCCACCTTCTTTACTTCATAATTTTAACATGTTAAATCATGCACTTGCAGTCCGGCTCGCTCCGACCTTGAGCGATCCTCATCTTCGGGAAATTCGCTGGATCCAAAGGTGATGGACAGCGGGTCCCTTCCGGTGGCCTCCTCTCCCAAGACTACAGAGGATGTTGAAGTGCTGTCTCGAAGGACCCTCCCGGCTCAGGGGGAGGCACAGGAGGCCGTCACGGTGGCGCCAGAGGATGATACCTCGGCCACTGGACACATGGGGGAGCAGATCCCAATGGGGACTGGCGATGGGGGCCATATCCAATTTGGCCCCCAGCCGAATACGACCCCGGAGACCTATATGGCTCTGGAATCCGGCAAGAAGCCTCCTTCGAAAGAAGGAGGTGCACCAATTCCCCCGATGACCTCTGTCCATCCATAGGCACCGGATACTCTACTGGAAGTGCTGCAAAGTGCTTCCATTGTTGAGGAACACCATGTCCTTATGGGTACGGTGATTGAGAGGGTTCAGTCCGTTAACAGCGGACTGAATGAAGCCTGCACCAGCCTCCTAACAGGCTTTCAGGCAAGTGACTCAATTGTATAAAAAGAATGTCATAGTATAGACAGTAGCCCCTGAGACTCTGTCCGGTGTTCGGAAGGAAAAGCCGGACAGGGGATCAAGTAATTTTCGCAGGAGACTAACCAAATATGTCTTATGTGAATAAGCAGGCGTCATTGCTGGCTACGACCTCTCATGTTGCTGGGGTCTCCGGACTAAAGCAGGGTCTGTAGAGGGCCGAGGAAGAGCTCGGCCGTGTAAAAAAACAGCTAGACGACAAGCAAGGTATGCAATGACCTTTTGTATATCCAGAAAAGATGAATGATTTGTCCTGACCATAGTGCCATGATATTTGTTAGGAGCGGTGACCGAGGTGGAGGCCCTCAAGAAGGCGTTGGCCGAGGCCGAGGAGAGAGCGGCAAAGGAACAAGCCGCCCGCGAAAAGCATGAGGCCAGGGTCGCTGAGGTCCAGCAGGAGCTCCAGGACGCTATGAAGAAATACGAGTCCTTGGAGTGCTGCATTGCGGATCAAGAGTCCGAACTCACCAAGGCCTGGCGAAGCACATAAGATGCCTTGGTCGAAGCCCAGGGCAGCCTCCAGGAAATCCAAGAGGCCAGAAAAATCGCGGCGGGTAAGGCCTTCATTATGCAGAGCAAATATGTGAGGAAGAGAAATCTCTTACTAACCCGGATTTGGAGTTCTCCATGAGCGTTTGCGGATTACTGCACAGTGTTGCCGATGCTGCGGAGTTCTTCTGAGCCGAAGAGGGGAGCTCGACGGAGAAGTTGTTCTGGTCACAATACCTTGCGCCAGAACATCCGGTGCCCTTTAGCGATTAGCTAAAACAGCTGGTCAAACTACATAGGGTGGTCTAACTAGCCATGAAGGATTTAGTAATCCGGCTCTGGCCTACCGAAGTCATACCCAGCAGCTACTTCGGGCTTGTGAAGCGGCTGGTCAATGCTTGCCCCCAGCTTGACGTCATCAAGAGGTCAGTCTGCATCGACGGTGCGCGGATGGCCTTCGCCCGTGTCAAGATACAGTGGGCGAAGATGGACGCCGTCAAGCTTGCGGCCGAGGGACTGCCTGCTGGCAAGGAGCGCCACACGCCGGAGCGGTATTTTGATGATGTCCTCAAGGGGTCCCGCATTGTAGAGGACCAGTGTTCAAAAGACATTATCTTCGAGTGAATACATTCATGTTATCTTGTCTTGTATGATGAAACAAAGCCATTATGTAATATAATGCTTGTTTATTATTTTAAAAAATTCCCTCTTGTGCGGTCTCTTTTATTAAATCTGATAGTTGGCCAGTCGTCGGCTTCAGCCCCCACGTAGGTAGTATGGGGGTGTTCGGGATGGAATCTAAACACTCTTGATCCAAGAATTTGGTCCTTGAAGGAGGTGTTTAGCGCAACGAACCAGGCAATCAGACTATGTGGCTTTATCACCCTCACTTAGCCATAGGAGTTTGACAATAAAAATGTAGGCGTGGCCCCTAGTATTCGTTAGTCCGGACTAGGGTGTTGTAGACACCTGATCGGGTGAAAGCCGATCCGTCGCATAATGCGGAAAAAATCGCAGGAGATTTTAACCTCCGAAGAGCTGACCGGCTCAGGCCGCATCATGACAGTCAGTTTTCGGCTTTCTCTACTGAGGTGATCATCCGGATAAACCAAGACACAATCGCAGTAGTTCTCCCTTTAATACCCTAGCCGATAGAGCAGAACGTAAGGTAGTAAGTACAGGAGCCGGTTAACCCAACTATTGACCAAAGACATGATTCGGAGCCAATGCATATAATGCTAAATTCGAGGGCCGAACTATACTATAAAAGTGTTCAGACATGTTGCCGTAGTATGGAGCGCAATAAAGCCCCTGGCGAACTACAGCGTACCAAAGTGTACGGATGCAAAAGAATAGCGAAATAAAATGAAGTAGTAAGCTAGTGCCACATAAGTTGGGCCGCAAACTGTTTCCACTATGATTTTGATTAGTACGTCAAAGCGTATTTGTATAAATAGTGTGATAAGCAACAGTGGCTATTTAACATGCCAAGACCAAGGGGGGGCTACGTACGGGTCCTGAAAACAGGTAGAATGATCGTTAAGAAGGACATCTAGAGATTCCCCCACACGTCTGTGCTACTTGCCACCTTGGTATGTCCGTCCTTCGAAAGGATCGATTATCAGGCCGTCGAGAGGGGCCTGTGAAAAAGAAACCTGAAAAGGATAAAAAGAAAAGTAAGAGTATGTGTGTCCAGGGAAGGTCGAGCCGTATTGTGGACCACAATCAAGTTATGCCTCCGTCTGTGCCCATGGTATTTTGAGTGCATAGTTATGTACACGCGGTACATATGCCGCCATTTGGTCAGGACTGAGATGGAGGCCGAATCGCTAGTCGAGCTCCTGATGGGCTGGACTTCCCTGGTGCAGAGTAGTCCGGACTCGTTTGACAGTGTCCGGGAGCGTGGCCGCCGAATTAAGGTTCTGCTTGTTAAGGCCGCTCTGTACTTCTGCTGCCAGGGCCGCGGTGTGCTCCTTAGTAGAGAAGGAGTGTTTCGTGTTTCCATTGACTCTGATGACACCGCGTGGTCCGGGCATTTTGAGCTTGAGATAAGCATACTGCGGCACCACATTGAATCGAGCAAACGCGGTTCGTCCGAGCAGTGCATGATAGCCACTGCGAAAAGGGACGATATCGAAGATTAACTCTTTGCTTCAGAAGTTGTCCAGAGATCCGAAGACGACCTCCAATGTGATTGAGCCCGTGCAACGGGCCTCTACACCTGGTATAACTCCTTTGAAGGTAGTTTTGGTGGGCTTGATCCTTGATGGATCGATGCCCATTTTGCGCACTGTATCCTGATAGAGCAGGTTGAGGCTGCTGCCACCGTCCATGAGGACTCGGGTGAGGTGGAATCCATCAATTATTGGGTTGAGAACCATTGCAGCTGAACTGCCATGATGGATACTGGTCGGATGGTCCCTGCGATCAAAGGTGATCGGGCAGGATGACCATGGGTTGAATTTTGGGGCGACTGGCTCTATCGCATAGACGTCCCTGAGCGCACGTTTGCGCTCCCTCTAGGGGATATGGGTAACGTATATCATGTTCATCGTTTTGACTTGGGGGGAAACTTCTTTTGTCCCCCTCTGTTCGACGGACGAGGCTCCTCGTCGTCATTCTCGCTTTGCGACCCCTTCTCCTTGTCCTCGGCATTTAACTTGTCGGCCTGTTTAAAGACCCAACAGCTCTGGTGGGTATGATTGGCTGGTTTATCAAGGATGCCATGGATCTGACATGGACGATCGAGTATGCGGTCCAACCTAGAAGAGCCCTGATTATTCCTTTTATATGGCTTCTTCCAGTGACCGGACTTGGAGCCACCGAATCCGGCGTTGACCACCGTGTCATCAGTATTGTCAGCATTGTTTTGATGGTTATGTCTGTTGCGTTGGGTCTTGCCATTGCTATTCTTGGTTTTGGTGGTGCCAGGTTCACCTACATTATTATTGCTACGGGCTAGCCAACTGTCTTCGCCCACATAGAAGCGGGTCATAAGTGTCGTGAGGGCCGCCATGGACTTCAGATTTTCTTGGCCGATGCGTCAAGCGAGCCATTCGTCGCGGATGCTATGCTTAAAGGCTGCTAGGGCTTTGGCATCCGGGCAGTCGACGATCTGGTTCTTTTTAGTTAAGAACCTGGTCTAGAATTTCCTGGCTGACTCTCTGGGCTGTTGAACTATATGACTTAAGTCATCGACATCCAGAGGTCTGATGTATGTGCCTTGGAAGTTGTCGTGGAAGGCGTCTTCTAGGTCTTGCCAGCTGCCAATAGAGTTTTCAGGAAAGCTGTTCAGCAAGTGCCTGGTCGGTCCCTTGAGTTTTAGGGGGAGGTATTCGATGGCATGAACATCATCACTGCGGACCATATGAATATGGAGAATAAAGTCTTCAATCCATGCCGCGGGATCTGTTGTTCCATCATATGATTCGATATTCAAGGGTTTGAACCCTTCTGGGAATTCATGTTCCATTACTTCATCAGTGAAGCAGAGGGGGTGTGCGGCACGTCTATATCGGGCCAGATCGCGACGTAGTTCGGATGGAGTCAGTCTACGGTTTTCGGCCCGGACGTGATTGTGCTTGTCATGTTTGGCTTGCTAGCCGTCTCGTGCGTCGGGGCACGCCCCCATGATCCATAGATTTATCTGGTTGGACCTGCTTCATTCATCAGGTCCTACCACAGGTCATATGTCTATCCATGAATGGTTGTGTCTCTGCCTTTACAGCAAGATAGTATGGGTCGGTGTTCGGCTTGAGTTGTCATTTTGTCCCGGTCACGTGGTGGTCGGTCAGCCACATTATGTGCTGCTGGTACGGGCTCACGTGCCTTGTCGTTGAATTGGGGTAGCAGTTTACGCTTTGGGTAACTTTTGTTTGGGCGCACGAGGCCGTATTCCTCAGCTGCCAGGACATTAGTCCATCTGTCGTTGAGTAGATCTTGATCAGCTTGAAGCTGCTACTGTTTCTTTTTCAGGATCCTTGCAGTGGCTATTAGCCGTTGCTTAGGTGCTCGAGAGGTTCCTCGGGCACGATAAAGTCTTTGTCGCCGAGGCTCACCTTATCCTCGGAGGGTGGAAGGTAATTACTATCCTCCGTGTCTTCGTTTGCAGCCTGTTCATCAGGGCTAACTTTCCCATCCTCCCGATCATCTTGTTTAGAGTTTTGCTCGATGGGGTTTTCTTGGTCTTCGGCATCATTTGGAGTATTGTTGTCTCTCGTGCGGGTATTGTTGTCTTTGCTGCAGCGTGATTTAGAGCGGTGTCGTCGGTGCTTTTTTGGTTGTATCTCACGAGGTTTATCCTCGACTGGGTTTTCTTTGTCATCGCTGTTAGCTTCTTTGGGTGTATCCACCATGTACACGTCATACGAAGAGGTGGTCGTCCAGCGTCTGGTAAACGGCGGGTTTTGGGCCTCCTCTTCTCCGGCATCGTCGTCCATACCGTCGATGTTTTCGGAGTCGTAATCGAGCATGTCTGTTAAGTCCTCGACAATGGCTATAAAGTGGGTGGTGGGTGGGCGTAAAATTCCCCGCTCTCAGCCCCTAGTCCGGGCTAGGCGTAGTTCAGACGTTGCTCCTCTGTAATTACAAGGGATCGCATCAAGTCCAGAGCCTCGCTTAACGGCGAGGTTTGTCGAGGGAGAAAAGAATCCGTGGAGCATGGTGGGAAGGGAATTCCTTGGCCTAGCTCACACGATGATGACTCTGAGAGTTCGAAGCCAGTGTCCGGGGAAGAGTCCGGCTTTGTGATGGTTGCCGGCGACACTGCTTCCTCCGTCTCTCCAGTACTGGGCCTAGTGGCCACAGATAGTCTGGCGGGTTTAGAAATCCCGTCTTCGGTCCTGGCGAGGCGCTTCAGCTCTAAGGCTAGAACGGAGGTTGGGGTCGTGAATCCTTGGAAGATCAAGTCTCCTCGGATATCAGTGACATAATCCAGGTTTCCAAAACTAATCTGGTGACCTGGGGCGTAGCTGTCGATCTGCTCTAGATGGCCAAGCGAGTTGGCCCGCAGTGCGAAGCCGCCAAATACGAAGATCTGGCCGGGGAGAAAAACATCCCCTAGGGAAGCATCATTGCATATGGTGGATGGAGCCATCGAACCTTCCAATGGCGACACAGTGGAACTCTCAATGAAAGCACCAATGTCGGTGTCAAAACCGGCGGATCTCGGGTAGGCGGGCCCGAACTGTGCATCTAAGGTCAATGGTAACAGGAGGTAGGGGACACGATGTTTACCCAGGTTTGGGCCCTCTTGATGGAGGTAATACCCTACATTATGCTTGATTAATATTGATGAGTATGTGGATTACAAGAGTTGATCTACCACGAGATCGTAATGGCTAAAACCCTAGAAGTCTAGCCTATATGATTGTGATTGCCTCTACGGACTAAACCCTCCAGATTATATAGACACCGGAGGGGGCTAGGGTTGTACAAAGTCGGTTATAGAGAAAGGAATCTTCATATTCGAACGCCGGGCTTGCCATCCACACCAAGGAGAGTCCCAGTCTGACACGGGAGAGAGTCTTATGTCTTGTATCTTCACGGCCCATCAGTCTGGCCCATGTCCAACAGGTCAAACGCCCGAGGACCCCTTAATCCAGGACTCCCTCCCCGCCCACCTCGAATATGGATCCATTTTGGGAGCGGGGTACGAGGCAGAAAAGCTTCCTCCATAGCACGAAATGGGCCTCGCAGCCTAGGAATAGCTCGCAAAGAGCGATAAAACCCGCGATGTGCAGAATGGAGCCCGACGTGAGATTGTGCAGTTGAAGGCCATAGTACTCCAGGAGACCTCGGAGTAAAGGATGGATTGGAAATCCAACGCCTCTTAGGAGAAAGGAAACGAAACATACTCGCTCCCCTTCTGAAGGGTTTGGGAAATGTTCCGCCAGGGCTTCGCCAGTAAAGGAGGTTAATCCCGCCCGAATGGGGACTAGATCCACAGGGGGGAGATATCCCTGCATCTGGAGCTTGGTCAGCTAGGAGCGGGATATAGAACAACTCTCCCAATCGCCTTTTTGCAGACCGTGGGGGCGGGAAGAAGAACTGGGAGCGCTGGCCATGTTTGCGTGGTTTCTTGTGACAAGCTATAAGGATTTTCCACCTAGTGTGGAATGGCATCTAAGATTCAATCTCCTTAAATAGACGACTTCCTTACACGGCCCGGGTGTTATGTGTAAAAATGCTTGGACCCTTCGTATTCATCTGACACGTGAGAGCTGGAGCGGCGATGGCAAAAAGCCGAAGGATATAACATTTAATGTAAAGCCAAAGATCGAAGACCGAAGATGTAGATCCGAATATAGTCCTTTGGTTTAGATGCTTGGAGATCTGCGGACGAGGAACCCGCCTTGCAATGCCGGAGACAATTTGCGCGTCAGACACGTCATCATTGAAGACTGGTTCGGGGGCTACTGAGGGAGTCCTGGATTACGGGGTCCTCGGGCATCCGGGCTATGCAACATGGGTCGGACTAATGGGTCGTGAAGATACAAGATAGAAGACTTTCCCCCGTGTCTGGATGGGACTCTCCTTTGCGTGGAAGGCAAGCTTGGCATGCGGATACGAATATCCCTTTCTCTGTAAACTGACTTTGTACAACCCTAGCCCCCTCTGGTGTCTATATAAACCGGAGGGTTTAGTCCGTAGAGGCAATCATAATCATATAGGCTGGACATCCAGGGTTTAGCCATCACGATCTCGTGGTAGATTAACTCTTGTAACCCCTATACTCATCAAAGTCAATCAAGCAGGACGTACGGTATTACCTTCATCAAGAGGGCCCGAACCTGGGTAAACATCGTGTCCTATGTCTCCTGTTACCCTTGATCCTTAGACGCACAGTTCGGGACCCCCTACCTGAGATCTGCCAGTTTTGACACCGACAGCGAGTTCTACATGCAAAGGAGGGCGGAGAGGAAGAAGAGGAGGACGGAGTGATCCACCTATCGCAAGGACAAGCGTACACGAAAAGCGGACGCTCAATTCAACATGAGGCTAGGAGCAGCGTCACCCTGGGAATCCAATGACAATCGGTATATTCACGCCTACATTGAGACGTTGGACGAGGAAATCACTGAGGAGGAGTCAGACGATGAGGAGTAGTTGAACTATCTATTTTTTTATCTATCTATGCTATATCTATGTTGAGAACTATCTATGTCTATACTCTCTAGTCTCTACTCTCTATCTCTACTTCTCGATCTCAGCACTGTAAACGCTTTTTTAAAGCGCCGCACATTGTGCTTCTGTTGGAGATGCTCTAACATGGCAGACGAGTGCTTTAATGTTGCCTACAATATGTGTGAGTATTACTACTAGTATATTTTTCTTGCCATGTTGAGATTTTAAAACTACGAGTCTGAACATGCAGAGGAGCAATGAATACCAAACACAGGATATTGGGGCCATCTTCAAGGAGTATGGCAAGTTAAAGAGGATCTGCACCGAACCTGTAAAATGAGCTTTGGTAAGTAACACCCTTTCAATTACTTTCGTTTAGCCTCGTGTTCTTCAATGTGTATATGTTGTAGTTTATGTTTCTCTTAGCCTCGTGTTCTTCGATGTGTAATAAGAAGAGTCTTAATTGTCCTAGTGCTTTCGCTTTTAGCTTGATGTAGGAAGTGGGTGTTCTCACCTTGTAGTCTATTTTTATAATTTTTTTCCTTTTGATTTCACTTCTTCGAGTCCTGTTTATCTGGCTTCTACTAAATGGATCTGGATTGCTCTGAGTATTGATCTAAAAAAGAAGTAACTTCATGTCAGGATGCAGTTCTTGTGAGGAGGGAAGTATGGTCAACCTCGAGATCATGTTTCCAAAATGAGGCTGGATTACACACAAGGTGTCAGTTCCCTAATGATGCTACATTAGACACAAGGTGCAAATTCCCAGATGATGCTGGATTACACACAAGCCAGGTGGAGTCATCAACTGTTTGTGTCCTCGTGGCTCTAGTAAAGGCTGAAAGAAAGCGTGGAGCAACCCTTGAGAATGTAGTTGAGTTTCTGAAGAAGCGAAAAGAGCAATCAGATGCTCTCTTCACCCAAGCCAAAGAAGAGATGGAAGAAGCCAAAAAGAAGCTAGAAGAGGCAGAGCAGGCTAGGCGTCTCCTGCTATCTAAAACTATTGTCAATACAAATTTTCCTTCATAATAGCTAGGTTCAAATGGTTATCCAGTCAACATGCTTGTTGTGATATCCGTGCATCTACTAATGTGGCACAAAATAATTTTTTTAGGGTCATGTAAAAACAACAATTACTTTCCAAACAATAATAGACGAAGCATTGGACATGGTATAGTTCACGCGCAAGCCCAACATTCCAAGTTCAACTTCCACATCAAACTCATGTTCACAGATATCTGCACATTCATAGATAATGTCCAAAACCATGATTCACTTCAAAGCCAAAAAATGTGAGGAGAGTTATAAATAAAGAAAAAACCTCCAGTTCCTGCTACCAGTGCGAGCACAACAAGTCAAGACCATGCGTAATTAATTATATTTTGATCATTTTTTGTGTTCTAAAATGCCGCCCGGCTCGCGGAAGGACGTGTTGTCGGCACACGCGCGGATTCAATGGAGGAAGGCAGGGCAGTCTGAAGCCGGTTGCATGCGGCGAGGAGGCGTGTTCAGCCGGGCCTGCAGCGAGTGGGGCCCTCTTGGCCGGTGCGCCGGTTCAATGCATGCACTATGAGAGGTTGCGTCCGTGTCAGAGCAATCACTCCCTCCAGTCCATTTTTGTTTGGGTATAACAAAATCTTGTTTTCCTTTCACATTTTACAAGTAAAATTCATGGAGAAACTTTGACCCAAAATACGATGGGGACTAGTACACCAGGACGGAGGTAGTAGTTTTTTTATCAAAGAAGGTTTTCCCCCTTCTGATTTTCATTACTGAAAACCAACATCTAAACCATAGTATTTTCCCTAGAACTACCAGGTTCAACATCTCGCAACATAACCCCATACAACCATACGCCAAGGAGGTAGTACTTATAAATTCCATTTTCACTCCATACCAATCATTCTAAAAACTAAGTACTTATAACGCGCCATTGAAAATTGGAACTCTTACCCCGCTAAAAAAATGATATTTTAAATGTAGCTACTCGATTTGTGGCAACTGGCGAGCCACCACCTCCAGGTCGTTCACCTATGGTCCCGACCATCAACTCATGTGGATCAAATTATCACACCAGCTGACTATTCCTACAAAGGTGTGCTCCACCACATACCCGGTACCCCCGCATGCAGCAATCATTTTAGGCTTTATTTGTTAACGGTACCTTTACGTAACTCTCATGTGTGCGAGACAGCAAGAGACCAACTGCGTGCGTGCGCCTCTTCTCTTCGTATATGTACTCCACCGTTTGTTTGGTGTCCAAAAAATTATACAGTAGTATTAACTACTAGCAATGTGGCAATGCGTTGCCACATGATCAAAGTATATTAATACATATTCACCGATTTGATAGAAAAAAGAGTCTAGTTTTGAAATACGTGTATCACTAAAAATATGTTATGTTTCACTCAAAATATATTCCTTTGGCGGTTTTGATGAGATAAGGGAGGAATGTTGTTAGTTTCAAGATTCGAGAAGTGGTATATCTCTAATTTCTATTCTTACTAGCAAGATGGACATTTGTTGCACGAAACATCAAGATCTTGTGAGAGAAAAGGGTGAACGAGGGAAGGCCTTATCTGCAAATGTGGAGAGGAGTGCGGGCAAATTGCCATAGTTTCCTTCCTATCCATTAGATATAGATCAGATGACCTATATTGCAGGATGGCATGCACACCATCATGTAACACCCCGGATATGACTTTCCCAATATGTACTCCAACTCTTGCCGTTTCCTTCTTTAAGTTATTTTATTTTCTCGGGTTTGGGTCTTTTTCTCCGTGTGTTGTAGTCGTTGTCATGCATCTCATATCATGTCGTCATGTGCATTGCATTTTCATACATGTTCATCTCATGCATTCGAGCATTTTCCCCGTTGTCCGTTTTGCATTCCGGCGCTTCGTTCTGCTCCGGTGGTCATTTCTACCTTTCTTTCGTGTGTGGGGATTAAACTTTTCCGGATTGGACCGAGACTTGCCAAGCGGCCTTGGTTTACTACCGGTAGACCGCTTGTCAAGTTTCGTACCATTTGGACTTCGTTTGATACTCTAACGGTTAACCGAGGGACCGAAAAGGCCTCGTGTGTGTTGCAGCCCAACACCCCTCCAAGTTGGCCCAAAACCCACCAAAACCTTCTCCATCATCTAGAGCGTTCGATCACGATCGCGTGGCTGAAAACTGCACCTTATTTGGACACTCCTAGCTCCCTCTATGCCTATATATACATCCCCCTCTCCAAATTTCGGATCTCCCCGTCCAAAACCCTAAAAAAACACCTCGCGCCGGCCGGACACGTCCGTCCCCGGCCGGACAGCGTCCGCCGCCGCCTCCGGCAAACCGGGGCGCGCCACGTCACCTGGGGGAGAGCCCCACTTCGCCGCCGCAGCGCGGGCCCGCCAGGCCGGCACCGGGCCCCCGTGGCCCATCTGCCCACCGCCGCCCGCGCCCTCGTCTTCAAGCTCCGCGACGAGCCCACGCCGCCTCGCCTCTCTCTCCAGCGGAGCCGCGCCACCGCGTCGCAGCACGAACTCACCGTCGGCTGCCTCGTCCCTCGGCGGCAGGAGCCTCCCCGCCGCCATCGTCGGCCGTCACCATCGACGCCGCCGCCCCGGCCTTCCTCCTCCCTCCTCAACGCCGCCTCCCCGAGCTCTCCGGCAAGCCGCCGGCCTACCTCCCCGACGAACTCCGGCGTTCCTCGGTCGGCGTGCGCCCAGATCCAGATCCGAGCTACAGTAACCTAGGGTTGACCTCGATTTTTTTCCTAAGTCTGCATATTATGTGCTCATGTTCTTCATGCTATAACTTTGCACCCGTAGCTCCGTTTTGGGCATATAGCATATCAAAATGTTCACCTCAGAGAGTACATCATTTCATCTCATTGCATCTTTTTCATTCGAGTTCATCTTGATGCCCGAAATGCTGTTAGAAGAGTGCTACTTGAGATAATTGTGAGATCTGCTGCTCCATTTAGGTATTTGTCATTTTTGCCATGATTTTTGTGTGCATGATATGCCCATGAGCTCTACATATGTTTCGTTAAGGGTTTTTCCATCTATCCAGAGATGCAAGACATGTATTTTTGTGATGTGTGTGGTGACTAGCACAAGCTTGCAAAATGAGGCACTTGGTAATTTTGATTTCAGGGACTTAGCAATTCCACTAAGTCCTTGCAAAATGTATGCTTATCTTGTCACGACTTGCTCCGTAGTGAGTGCATCGAGCTCGTAAACATGCCTACTTGATATCTGTTTTTAGCATGCTCCAGTTTTCACCAAGTCTGAGAACTGATTATGTTTTTGCCATGTTCACATGCTTGCAATTGTATTTTCTGATCCCTTTTGGCTCAAAATCACTAAGGGACTTTTGTTAAGCTCTTTGAGTAGCTCCATGCCATGCTTTACTTTTCCATGTTCAGGTCCTGTAGCATATAGTTTTGGTTCTCCAAAGAGTGCTATCTGATCTGAAATTCCAGACAAGTGTTAATTTCACTAAGTCTGAGATCTGTTTGCCATATGCATTTTTGCCATGCTTGTTTGAACCTGTTAATGGATGAATTGGCCGTAGCTCAGTGCTAGACGTTTGTTAAGCATCATGAATGCATCCCTGCCATGTATTTTGTTGTCTTGTTTGGGTGCTGTAGCATGTTCATCTTGTTGCATTTAGATGGCTACTTGCTGTAAATCGCAGAACGTGGCCATATTTGAATTGCTTGCCATTTCCAAACCGTAACTCCGATTCCGGCGTTCTTTATATCGTTTTCAAGCGATTTCATCTCATCTTTCCAGTGGCACACTTGGATTTCCAATTGGGGCCAGGTTCATGCATCCCTTGTCAAATCTTGCATATGCATCCCGCATCGCATCCCGCATAGCATACCATCATTGCATCATATTGTTTGAGCTTTGCACGTGGTTGATTGTGTTCCGTTTGCTTGTTTGTCTTGTTTGGGTAGAGCCGGGAGACGAGTTCGCTTACGAGGAGCCCGTTGAGTTTGCTTTCGAGGATCCAGTCAACTCTGGCAACTTTGCAGGCAAGATGATCATACCCTCGAAATCACTACTATCTTTGCTATGCTAGATTGCTCGCTCTTTTGCTATGCCAATGCTACGATGCCTACCACTTGCTTTCAAGCCTCCCAAATTGCCATGTCAAACCTCTAACCCACCTTGTCCTAGCATACCGTTGATTGGCTATGTTACCGCTTTGCTCAGCCCCTCTTATAGCGTTGCTAGTTGCAAGTGAAGATTGGAGACCGTTCCTTGTTGGAACATTATTTACTTGTTGGGATATCATTATATTATCTTGTTATCTTAATGCTTCTATATACTTGGTAAAGGGTGGAAGGCTCGGCCTCTCGCCTAGTGTTTTGTTCCACTCTTGCGGCCCTAGTTTCCGTCATATCGGTGTTATGTTCCCGGATTTTGCGTTCCTTACGCGGTTGGGTTATAATGGGAACCCCTTGACAGTCCGCCTTGAATAAAACTCCTCCAGCAATGCCCAACCTTGGTTTTACCATTTTCCACCTAGCCTTTTCCCTTGGGTTTCGCGGACTCAAGGGTCATCTTATTTTAAACCCCCCGGGCCAGTGCTCCTCTGAGTGTTGGTCCAACCTAGAGCACCGTGCGGGGCCGTCCCTTGGAAACTTGGGTTACGTTGGCTCCCGTACGCTTAGCTTATCCGGTGTGCCCTGAGAACGAGATATGTGCAGCTCCTATCGGGATTTGTCGGCACAGCGGGTGGTGTTGCTGGACTTGTTTTACCATTGTCGGAGTTGTCTTGAAGAACCGGGATGCCGAGTCTGATCAGAATGTCTCGGGAGGAGGTCTATTCCTTCGTTGACCGTGAGAGCTTGTCATGGGCTAAGTTGGGACTCCCCTGCAGGGATTTGATCTTTCGAAAGCTGTGCCCGCGGTTATGGGCAGATGGGAATTTGTTAATGTCCGGTTGTAGATAACTTGAACCTTAACTAAATTAAAATGAATCAACTGAGTGTGTTACCGTGATGGCCTCTTCTCGGCGGAGTCCGGGAAGTGGACACGGTGTTGGAGTAATGCTTGCGCAAGTTGCTCTCTAGTTTCTCGCTCGCGCCTTGCCTCCTCTTCTTGCTCTCTTTTGCGAACAGGATAGCCACCATATTTTGCTAGTCGCTTGATGCAGCTCCACATGTTTACCTTGCCTTACCTATAAGCTTAAATAGTCTTGATCGCGAGGGTGCGAGATTGTTGAGTCCCTGTGGCTCACCGATTACTATTACACCAGATGCAGGGCCTAATGATTCCGCTCCAGGTGACGCGCTTGAGCTCAAGTGGGAGTTCGAGGAGGACTCTCAACGATACTACGTGTCTTTCCCTGATGATCAGTAGTGGTGCCCAGTTGGGGGTGATCGGGACCGTGTCGCATGTTGGGTTATCCGGAGGCATGTTAGCTAGATCGGGACCGTGTCGCATGGATACAGCTAGATTTGGGTGAGATATTATGCTTCCCCTGTATCCCCAACACCTGATTGCATAACCGGAAAGGTTCGGGAGTTTCATAGGTGGGAATTCTCGTAGCTCTAGTTCTTCTTCCACGGATATTTGGTTTGAGATTGGGATTTCTTACCGAGTATTCGTTCTTGATCCGTACCTTGTTGATTTATTTCTCTACCTTAATTCTAAGTGGCTTCTCAATTTATGGATATGTGACCATTTCAAGAGGAATGCATTCATTCATTTTGTTCGGATGTGAAGACTTTATGTTGCAATTTTCATTCTATTGGATTCAGCTTCAATATTTGTCTATCAATGTGCTAATGGATGTCAACCTCTTCAGGATGGCTCCTCCAACGCGCACGACTCCGAATCCTGATCCGCCACCACCTCCACCTCCTCCGGAGGCATGGCAAGTTGTGATGGCCGCAACCAATGCAAACACACAGTTGATCATGCAAATTCTTCAAGAGCGTAATCAAGGCAACCAAGGGAACCAAGGCAACAATCAGAATCACTTTGCTACACTCAACCAGTTCCTTGCTAACGGGCCAAAGACTTTCAGCAATTGTGTTGAGGCAACTGATGCTGACGATTGGCTCGTGGATCTGTGCAAGCATTTCGAGTGCAGTAATGTCAGGCCTGAGGACTTTGTCAAGTTCGCTTCCTTCCAACTCAAAGATCAAGCTGCAGAATGGTTCCAGCAATACAAGGATTCCAGAGGTGGACGTGTTATTACCTGGGATGAATTCCGTCAAGATTGCAGAGCTCACCATATCCCTCAGAGCGTGGTTGAAAGCAAGCGTGAGGAATTCCGCAACCTGAAGCAAGGCTCTTTGTCTGTCTACGACTACAACAAGTTGTTTCAGAAGCTCGCCCGTTTTGCCAAGCAGGACGTCCCTGATGAGAAGAGCATGATATACCAGTTCAGGGGTGGTCTCAGAGAAGAAATCCAGCTCGCTCTTGTCCTCTTTGAGCCCTTGAGGTACGATGAGTTCTACAACATGGCATTGAAGCAAGAGGCCTCTCAATTGAGGTGTGTGTTGGAAATATGCCCTAGAGGCAATAATAAATTAGTTATTATTATATTTCCTTGTTCATGATAATCGTTTATTATCCATGCTATAATTGTATTGATAGGAAACTCAGATACATGTGTGGATACATAGACAACACCATGTCCCTAGTGAGCCTCTAGTTGACTAGCTCGTTGATCAATAGATGGTTACGGTTTCCTAACCATGGACATTGGATGTCGTTGATAACGGGATCACATCATTAGGAGAATGATGTGATGGACAAGACCCAATCCTAAGCCTAGCACAAAGATCGTGTAGTTCGTATGCTAAAGCTTTTCTAATGTCAAGTATCATTTCCTTAGACCATGAGATTGTGCAACTCACGGATACCGTAGGAATGCTTTGTATGTATCAAACGTCACAAAGTAACTGGGTGGCTATAAAGGTGCATTACAGGTATCTCCAAAAGTGTCTGTTGGGTTGGCACGAATCGAGACTGGGATTTGTCACTCCGTGTAAACGGAGAGGTATCTCTGGGCCCACTCGGTAGGACATCATCATATGCGCAATGTGACCAAGGAGTTGATCACAGGGATGATGTGTTACGGAACGAGTAAAGAGACTTGCCGGTAACGAGATTGAACTAGGTATTGGATACCGACGATCGAATCTTGGGCAAGTAACATACCGCTAGACAAAGGGAATTGTATACGGGATTGATTAAGTCCTTGACATCGTGGTTCATCCGATGAGATCATTGTGGAACATGTGGGATCCATCATGGGTATCCAGATCCCGCTGTTGGTTATTGACCGGAGAACGTCTCGGTCATGTCTGCATGTCTCCCGAACCCGTAGGGTCTACACACTTAAGGTTCGGTGACGCTAGGGTTATGAAGATATGTGTATGCAGTAACCCGAATATTGTTCGGAGTCCCGGATGAGATCCCGGACATCACGAGGAGTTCCGGAATGGTCCGGAGGTAAAGAATTATATATAGGAAGTGTTGTTTCGGCCATCGGGACAAGTTTCGGGGTTATCAGTATTGTACCGGGACCACCGAAGGGGTCCCGGGGGTCCACTGGGTGGGGCCACCTGTCCCGGGGGGCAACATGGGCTGTAGGGGGTGCGCCTTGGCCTAGATGGGCCAAGGGCACCAGCCCCAAAAGCCCATGCGCCTAGGGTTTCACTTAAGGGAAGAGTCCCTATGGTGGAAGGCACCTCTAGGTGCCTTGGGGGGGAGGGAAACCTCCCTTTGGCAGCCGCACCTAGGAGATTGGATCTCCTAGGCTGCGCACCAACCCCCCTTGGCCCTCCTATATATAGTGGGGGAGAGGAGGGACTTGACAGACCAGCCCCTGGCGCCTCCCTCTCTCCCCGTTACGTCTCTCTCTCGTAGTATAGGCAAAGCCCTGCTACTGTGACGCCCTGCATCCACCACCACGCCGTCGTGCTGCTGGATCTTCATCAACCTCTCCCTCCTCCTTGCTGGATCAAGGCATGGGAGACGTCTCCGTTCCGTACGTGTGTTGAGCGCGGAGGTGCCGTCCGTTCGGCACTAGGATCATCGGTGATCTGAATCACGACGAGTACGACTCCATCAACCCCGTTCACTTGAACGCTTCCGCTTAGCGATCTACAAGGGTATGTAGATGCACTCTCCTTCCCCTCGTTGCTGGTTTCTCCATAGATAGATCTTGGTGACACGTAGAAAAATTTTGAATTTATGCTACGTTCCCCAACAGTGTGATGCTTCCAAGAAGCGAGTCAGAGATGCTACTCCTTCTTCCTCTGCTCAAGTGGCTAAGCAGCATAAGTATTGGATTCCTCCTCCTCCGTTTCGGCAGCCGTATCAGTAGAAGAGCAAAGGTGGCAGTGGATCTTCCCACCCACCCAACCCTGGTTTTCAGAACAAGACTTCGTCTCAAGCTCCAAGATCGAGTGCTCCGTACCACCGTCCGCTTTCAGAGGTCACGTGCAACAAGTGCCAACAGAAGGGTCACTATGACAACAAGTGTCTCAACCAGAGGCGTCTCCCTCCTCCTCCTCCTGTGAGATCGGAAAGTACAGCTGTGGTCAAGAATAACCCCAAGCACGCTAAGGTCAACTTGCTGAATGCAGCTCAGGCAGAGGACTCATCAGATGTCATCATGGGTAACTTTCCAGTTAACTCTTTTCCCGCAAAAGTTCTTTTTGACACTGGTGCATCGCATTGTTTCATGTCGAGATCATTTGTTTCCAAGCATGACATCGTTTCGCAAATGTTGGGTAAACCTATGGGAGTGGTTTCTCCGGCTAAGTCTATGAGGGCTACTTCAATAGTCCTGGATATTTCTATCATGATGGGTGATTTCAAGTTTCTGGCTTCTCCAATGATTCTTGGTAACTCGGATATTGATCTTATTCTCGGAATGGATTGGCTTTCTAAGCACAAGGCTCAGCTTGATTGTGTAGCCAGGCAGATTCAATTGACTCATTCGTCTGAGGATGTAATTGTGTTTGCCGCTCGTGATGATACCATCCGTCTGTTTTCTCTCAATGAGAAGGGTGAACTCGATGCCATCTCGCAAATTCCAGTCGTTTGCGAATATCAAGACGTCTTTCCAGAAGAGCTTCCAGGAATGCCTCCGCACCGGCCAGTTGAATTCGTTATTGATCTTGAGCCTGGCACGGAACCAGTGTGCAAGCGTCCTTACAAGCTTGGACCTGAAGAGTTGAAGGAGCTGAAGAAGCAACTCGATATTCAAGAGAGAATGGGTCTCATCCGGCCTAGTTCTTCTCCGTGGGGTTGTGGTGTTCTTTTTGTGAAGAAGAAGGATGGAACGGACCGACTTTGTGTTGATTACCGTCCATTGAACCAGAAGACCATCAAGAATAAATACCCACTTCCCAACATCAATGAGCTGTTCGAACAACTCAAAGGGGCCCAAGTATTCTCCAAGATTGATCTCCGTATGGGTTATCATCAGATTCGTATCCGTGAGCAAGATATTCCCAAGACGGCTTTCAGGACAAGCTATGGTTCATATGAATACACTGTCATGTCTTTTGGCCTCGTCAACGCTCCTCTGACGTTCTCTCGCATGATGAACTTCATCTTCAACGCCTACACCAATGACTTCGTTTTGGTCTATCTCAACGACATTCTGGTTTTCTCGAAGAACAAGGAAGATCATGCCAAGCACTTGCGTTTGGTACTCGATAAGTTGAGGGAACACAAGTTCTACGCCAAGTTCTCCAAGTGCGAATTTTGGCTCGATGAGGTTCTTTATCTTGGTCATATCATCTCTGCCAAGGGCATTGCGGTGAATCCTGAGAAGGTGTCTGCAATTGTGAATTGGGAACCTCCTCAGAACGTGAAGCAACTCCATAGCTTCCTCGGTCTCGCAAGCTATTGTCGAAGATTTGTTGAAAACTTCTCCAAGATCGCGAAGCCTCTCTCAAATCTTCTCCAGAAGCACGTCAAGTACGTTTGGTCTCCGGAGTGTGACATTGCTTTCAACACTTTGAAAGAGAAATTGATCACTGCTCCAGTTCTGACTCCGCCTGATAAATCCAAGCCGTACGAGGTCTTTTGTGATGCCTCTCTCCAAGGTCTTCGCGCAGTGTTGATGTAAGAAAAGAAAGTTGTTGCTTATACCTCTCGCCAGTTGAAGCCCAATGAGAAGAACTACCCCACTCATGATCTCGAGTTGGCGACAGTTGTGCATGCTCTTTTGACTTGGAGACATCTCTTATTGGGAAGAAAAGTGGACATTTTCACTGATCACAAGAGTCTCAAGTACATCTTCACTCAGCCTAATCTCAACCTCAATCAAACTCGATGGGTCGAAATGATTCAAGAGTATAATCCGAGTATCGAGTATACTCCAGGAAAGGCCAATGTGATTGCTGACGCATTGAGCAGGAAAGCTTATTGCAACAGTCTGATTCTCAAGCCTTATCAACCCGAGCTTTGTGAAGCTTTCCGCAAACTTAATCTGCAAGTTGTTCCTCAAGGTTTCCTCGCCAACCTTCAAGTCTCTCCTACCTTGGAAGACCAGATTCGCCAAGCCCAGCTTCTTGATGCTATGGTGAAAAAGGTGAAGATTGGGATTGCCAAGAGTCAACCTAAGTGCAAGTGCTACCGCCTTGATGACAAGGACACTCTCTTCTTTGAGGATCGTATTGTTGTACCCAAAGGTGACCTCCGTAAAGTGATCATGAACGAGGCTCACAATTCTCTCCTCTCCATCCACCTTGGGAGCACGAAGATGTATCAGGACCTCAAGCAGGCTTATTGGTGGACTCGAATGAAGCGCGAGATTGCTCAATTCGTGAATGAGTGTGATGTCTGCAGAAGAGTGAAGGCAGAACACCAAAGGCCAGCTGGTCTCCTTCAACCTGTTGCCATTCCAGAATGGAAATTTGACCACATTGAAATGGACTTCGTGACTGGGTTTCCAAAGTCCAAGCGTGGCAATGATGCTATATTCGTTGTCATCGACAAACTCACTAAAGTGGCTCACTTTCTGCGTAACAAAGAGTCAATCACTGCAGCTCAATTGGCGGAACTCTATACCTCTCGAATTGTCTCTCTGCACGGTATCCCACAAGTGATCTCTTCAGACCGTGGCAGCATCTTTACCTCCAAGTTTTGGGATTCTTTTCAGAAGGCCATGGGCACCAACATCCGTTTCAGCACAGCTTTCCATCCTCAAACTAGCGGTCAAATCGAGCGTGTCAATCAGATTCTTGAAGATATGCTCAGGGCTTGTGTGATCTCCTTCGGCATGAAGTGGGAGGATTGTCTTCCATATGCTGAATTCTCCTACAACAACAGTTTTCAAGCAAGCTCGGGCAAGGCCCCATTTGAAATCCTGTATGGCAGGAAGTGCCGTGCCCCTCTCAACTGGTCTGAAACCGGTGAACGTCAGCTATTGGGTAATGACTTAATCACAGAGGCAGAGGAGATGTGCAAAGTCATTCGAGATAACCTCAAAGCAGCCCAATCCCGTCAGAAGAGCTACTATGATAGTAAGCACCGTGATTTGGCTTTCGAGATCGGAGGTCATGTTTACCTCCGCGTCTCTCCTATGAAAGGTACTCGTCCCTTCGGTATCAAAGGGAAGCTTGCCCCCAGATATGTGGGACCTTTCAAGATTGTCAGCAAGAGAGGCGATCTCGCCTATCAACTCGATCTTCCTTCAAACTTTGCAAATGTTCATGACGTGTTCCATGTCTCTCAGCTCCGAAAGTGCTTCAAGACTCTTGATCGCACCGTCAACTTCGAGGACATTGAGCTCCAAGAAGATCTCTCTTATCGTGAGCACCCAGTTGCTATTCTTGAAGAGACTGAACGCAAGACTCGCAACAAGTCAATCAAATTCCTCAAAGTCAAGTGGTCACACCATTCCGACAGTGAAGCTACCTGGGAACGCGAGGATCACCTCCGTTCTGAGTACCCGGCGTTCTTTCAGTCCTAGATCTCGGGACGAGATCCTTTCGTAGTGGTGGAGTGTTGTAACACCCCGGATATGACTTTCCCAATATGTACTCCAACTCTTGCCCTTTCCGGCTTTAAGTTATTTTATTTTCTCGGGTTCGGGTCTTTGTCTCCGTGTGTTGTTGTCGTTGTCATGCATCTCATATCATGTCGTCATGTGCATTGCATTTGCATACGTGTTCATCTCATGCATTCGAGCATTTTCCCCGTTGTCCGTTTTGCATTCCGGCGCTTCGTTCTCCTCCGGTGGTCATTTCTACCTTTCTTTCGTGTGTGGGGATTAAACTTTTCCGGATTGGACCGAGACTTTCCAAGCGGCCTTGGTTTACTACCGGTAGACCGCCTGTCAAGTTTCGTACCATTTGGACTTCGTTTGATACTCTAACAGTTAACCGAGGGACCGAAAAGGCCTCGTGTGTGTTGCAGCCCAACACCCCTCCAAGTTGGCCCAAAACCCACCAAAACCTTCTCCTTCATCTAGAGCGTTCGATCACGATCGCGTGGCCGAAAACCGCACCTTATTTGGACACTCCTAGCTCCCTCTATGCCTATATATACCTCCCCCTCTCCAAATTTCGGATCTCCCCGTCCAAAACCCTAAAAAAACACCTCGCGCCGGCCGGACACGTCCGTCCCCGGCCAGACATGTCCATCCCCGGCCGGACAGCGTCCGCCGCCGCCTCCGGCCAACCGGGATGCGCCACGTCACCTGGGGGAGAGCCCCACTTCGCCGCCGCCCCGGCCTTCCTACTCCCTCGTCAACGCCGCCTCCCCGAGCTCTCCGGCAAGCCGCCGGCCTACCTCCCCGACGAACTCCGGCGTTCCTCGGTCGGCGTGCGCCCAGATCCAGATCCGAGCTACAGTAACCTAGGGTTGACCTCGATTTTTTTCCTAAGTCTGCATATTATGTGCTCATGTTCTTCATGCTATAACTTTGCATCCGTAGCTCCGTTTTGGGCATATAGCATATCAAAATGTTCGTCTCAGAGAGTACATCATTTCATCTCATTGCATCTTTTTTATTTGAGTTCATCTTTATGCCCGAAATGCTGTTAGAAGAGTGCTACTTGAGATAATTGTCAGATCTGCTGCTCCATTTAGCTATTTGTCATTTTTGCCATGATTTTTGTGTGCATGATATGCCCATGAGCTCTACATATGTTTTGTTAAGGGTTTTGCCATCTATCCAGAGGTGCAAGCCATGTATTTTTGTGATGTGTGTGGTGACTAGCACAAGCTTGCAAAGTGAGGCACTTGGTAATTCTGATTTCAGGGACTTCGCAATTCCACTAAGTCCTTGATCTGTTTTTCTCATGATGCCATATGTTCTTGTTGTTTCCTAGTGATCCGTGCCTCTCTTGAGGATGGTCAGTAAGGATGTTTTGTTAATATTGTAGTGCTCTATCCATACACGTCTTTGTTTGCAATTATGGAGCACCCTAGCTTGAGTCAATCGAGCTCTACTTTTGCTACTTCGTGAATCTCGGCAGATTGTCTACTTGTTAGCGATTTTGCCGATGATGTTGTAGTTGATCCGTGCATGCTATGCTATTGTTCTTACCATGTATAGCTTGCATTTTGTGTATTCTTGATGGATGTATGCTTAGCTTGTCACGACTTTCTCCGTAGTGAGTGCATCGAGCTCGTAAACATGCCTACTTGATATCTGTTTTCAGCATGCTCCAGTTTTCACCAAGTCTGAGAACTGATTATGTTTTTGCCATGTTCACATGCTTGCAATTGTATTTTTTGATCCCTTTTGGCTCAAAATCACTAAGGGACTTTTGTTAAGCTCTTTGAGTAGCTCCATGCCATGCTTTACTTTTCCATGTTCAGGTCCTGTAGCATATAGTTTTGGTTCTCCAAAGAGTGCTATCTGATCTGAAATTCCAGACAAGTGTTAATTTCACTAAGTCTGAGATCTGTTTGCCATATGCATTTTTGCCATGCTTGTTTGAACCTGTTAATGGATGAATTGGCCGTAGCTCAGTGCTAGACGTTTGTTAAGCATCATGAATGCATCCCTGCCATGTATTTTGTTGTCTTGTTTGGGTGCTGTAGCATGTTCATCTTGTTGCATTTAGATGGCTACTTGCTGTAAATCGCAGAACGTGGCCATATTTGAATTGCTTGCCATTTCCAAACCGTAACTCCGATTCTGGCGTTCTTTATATCGTTTTCAAGCGATTTCATCTCATCTTTCCAGTGACACACTTGGATTTCCAATTGGGGCCAGGTTCATGCATCCCTTGTCAAATCTTGCATATGCATCCCGCATCGCATCCCGCATAGCATACCATCATTGCATCATATTGTTTGAGCTTTGCACGTGGTTGATTGTGTTCCGTTTGCTTGTTTGTCTTGTTTGGGTAGAGCCGGGAGACGAGTTCGCTTACGAGGAGCCCGTTGAGTTTGCTTTCGAGGATCCAGTCAACTCTGGCAACTTTGCAGGCAAGATGATCATACCCTCGAAATCACTACTATCTTTGCTATGCTAGATTGCTCGCTCTTTTGCTATGCCAATGCTACGATGCCTACCACTTGCTTTCAAGCCTCCCAAATTGCCATGTCAAACCTCTAACCCACCTTGTCCTAGCATACCGTTGATTGGCTATGTTACCGCTTTGCTCAGCCCCTCTTATAGCGTTGCTAGTTGCAAGTGAAGATTGGAGACCGTTCCTTGTTGGAACATTATTTACTTGTTGGGATATCATTATATTATCTTGTTATCTTAATGCTTCTATATACTTGGTAAAGGGTGGAAGGCTCGGCCTCTCGCCTAGTGTTTTGTTCCACTCTTGCGGCCCTAGTTTCCGTCATATCGGTGTTATGTTCCCGGATTTTGCGTTCCTTACGCGGTTGGGTTATAATGGGAACCCCTTGACAGTCCGCCTTGAATAAAACTCCTCCAGCAATGCCCAACCTTGGTTTTACCATTTTCCACCTAGCCTTTTCCCTTGGGTTTCGTGGACTCAAGGGTCATCTTATTTTAAACCCCCCGGGCCAGTGCTCCTCTGAGTGTTGGTCCAACCTAGAGCACCGTGCGGGGCCGTCCCTTGGAAACTTGGGTTACGTTGGCTCCCGTACGCTTAGCTTATCCGGTGTGCCCTGAGAACGAGATATGTGCAGCTCCTATCGGGATTTGTCGGCACAGCGGGTGGTGTTGCTGGACTTGTTTTACCATTGTCGGAGTTGTCTTGAAGAACCGGGATGCCGAGTCTGATCGGAATGTCTCGGGAGGAGGTCTATTCCTTCGTTGACCGTGAGAGCTTGTCATGGGCTAAGTTGGGACTCCCCTGCAGGGATTTGATCTTTCGAAAGCTGTGCCCGCGGTTATGGGCAGATGGGAATTTGTTAATGTCCGGTTGTAGATAACTTGAACCTTAACTAAATTAAAATGAATCAACTGAGTGTGTTACCGTGATGGCCTCTTCTCGGCGGAGTCCGGGAAGTGGACACGGTGTTGGAGTAATGCTTGCGCAAGTTGCTCTCTAGTTTCTCGCTCGCGCCTTGCCTCCTCTTCTTGCTCTCTTTTGCGAACAGGATAGCCACCATATTTTGCTAGTCGCTTGCTGCAGCTCCACATGTTTACCTTGCCTTACCTATAAGCTTAAATAGTCTTGATCGCGAGGGTGCGAGATTGCTGAGTCCCTGTGGCTCACCGATTACTATTACACCAGATGAAGGGCCTGATGATTCCGCTCCAGGTGACGCGCTTGAGCTCAAGTGGGAGTTCGATGAGGACTCTCAACGATACTACGTGTCTTTCCCTGATGATCAGTAGTGGTGCCCAGTTGGGGGTGATCGGGACCGTGTCGCATGTTGGGTTATCTTTTATTTTGGCGCCGTGGTCGGGCCATGAGTGTTTGGATGATGTAATGTTATTTATGTAGTTGATTGACGTGGCGAGTGTAAGCCAACTATGTTATCTCCCCTTTTATTATCTATATTACATGGGATGTCATGAAGATTGCCTAACTTGCGACATATGCCTTCAATGCGATTATGCCCCTAAGTCGTGCCTCGACACGTGGGAGATATAGTCGCATTGAGGGTGTTACACATCATCACCGACTATGCTTTTTATAAGAGTATAGAGATAAAAAAACAGAGTTGGTGATGATGATGTGCATACCATCCTTCAATATAGGGCATCTGATTTATATCTGACAGATAGGAAGGGAACTATGGCAATTTTGCAAAAAGATACCCACACCCCTCTCCACATTTGCAAATAAGTCCTTACCTCGTTCATCCTTTTCTCAAACAAGATACTCATACAAATGCATCTTGATGTTCCGTGCAACGCATGGGCATCTTGCTAGTTGTTGCAAAAAGCCCATGTGTGTGTTGTGTGTGTGAGAGAGAGGGAGAGAGGAGGATGACGGAGTGCATGTGTGACAAAGACACAAAGAGTGTGTGTGCAATAGGTATCAGCTTAAAATGAGGTGATAGTGTGTGTGTGCACAATCGAGAGGGCATGTCTCAAGAAGGGACGAAGAAACTACATAGATACAAGGAGCGCGAGAGAGAGATGTACGTGATGGTGGAAGCACGAGTGTGCGGGTGTATAAACCTATCTAGAGGCTAGTCGATCAATGTTTGTGAGAGAAATATGAGTCAGGGTGTGAAAGCAATAGTTTCATGTGTGTGAGAGAGAGACGGTAGTCGGGAAGGGGAGTGGAAGCAAGAGTTGTGTGTGTGCGTGTGTGTGAGCGGGGGGTAGTTTGTATGATCAGTAAACAAATGAATAATGTCAGTTTTCTAACTGGGATGGAGATGGAAAGGAGACCGCGACAAATGTTGTGTCTGCAGGAGAGAGTAATTTTAGTGGTATGAGTCATATCTAGAGACATATAGGGTGTGTGAGAGAACCCCATAGAGAGAAAGGCAAAGTGAAAGATGAATGAGACTGTGTGTGTGGCGGTGAAAAAGAAAGCTTAGGTACCTAGTGATACCAGAGAACGGTAGAGACGTGAGAGATAATGAAAACTGTGTAATGTATAATGATAGGGAGAGTGTGATGTCGAGAGACCATGTTTGCGAAGATAGGAGAAACATGAAGTGAGCGTGCGGGTGAGCTGGAGAAAAGAGAATGATAGCTACATGAAGGAGCATGCAAAAGAGATGGGCGTGAAAGGAGTCAACATAAAAGGGATTCAAATATTTGAATTCGAGATGATGATACATGTAATTCATACTCAAACAAAAATTGATCTATCAAACATGCATACTCATATGAATCCATGCGCATTTATGTTATTTAATATGTAGATATTACTGATCCATACATTTTTGTAGAACATAATTTGGTTAAAAAAATTGAATTCAACCTTATGATTTTGAGATCATTGTATTTGTAAATCATATTATACATATAAAGGAGCAGAATTCTTTGGTGTGCTTTTGAAAGTATATATAAAAAATGATGCATATAAAATTTTATTCCAATCGAAAATGGATCCTGCCCGAACAAAAATAGAATACAAACTGGATTCGAATTGAGTTGGCACGGTAAACGTGCACTCTTGCTTTGCAAAAATTTAAATGAAGCGGGGAAAGTCGCAGTAATCGCCCAAAATCAAAATCTGCGAGATGGAAATTAATGCCTATCCCTGACACGCAAAGCCTATCGGCTCGATTTCTATAGGTTTTGATAGGGGTAGGTTTGTAATTTCACTCAAACGTGACATAACCGCCTCTCACCCGGATTCATACATAGTGGGCGCCAAAACACAATGTCTCCTCGGCCAAAATAGACTCCTCCCCGATTCATACATGGTGGGCACCAAAAACAAACTCTCATCTGCAAATATTCGGTGTATGCGATATTATCGTCCTATCCCCAACCGACTAATATTGTTGTGACGTAGGAAATTTTGAACGGGGGCTAAGTTTGTAAATTTCCTCGCATTTGAGATAAGCATGACATGATGACATGGTTTCCCCTTCCTCTCTCCCTCCATTTCCCCCATTCGTACTCCGCGGGCGCCAAAACACCCTCTCTATCCCAGCCTCCTCCGTCCGCCACCCCATCCACCGCCGTCCTCCTCCACCATGCCAGAGCTGATACCCCGACGCCGTCGTCCATTACAAGAGATTGACCTCTCTCTTCCACAGCTTCGGACCAGGATCCTTGCATCCCGTCCTCTCACTTCATGCCGCTGTCGTCCACCTTGTCGGCACTGCTCCTACGACAGTCTCGTCCATCGCGCCCCGCCGCCACCGTCTACCCTCCTAGATCTGCTTCCACGCTGCCGATAGCCATCGCTACTGCAGCACCATCAAATTCTCAGCAGATGCATACATGGGCCCGCACCAGGGGCGGTACTCTTTCGTATCTGCTCAACTTATTTATCACATCAAGAAAATAGATCGCCACTACTTTACTCTAATTTCTTGTCAATCACTTACTTGTTAGTTGAAAGCAAACATTGGTTGCAAAGTTGCCTTTGTCCGGTTTGCACCTTCAGATCCGCCATGGCACGGTCAACACTATACTCACAATGCTTATGGTTTTCCCCTTTTATATTCCACCCTAGCTAAATGACAGTAGACTAAATTTCAAAATTGGGTCACTCGATTTTTGAGAGCTCGCCGGAGTTCGTCGGTGCGAAGGAAGGGGCTTGGGTGGGGATGGTGGTTGTGGGGGGCATTGGTGGGGCCTCGCCAAACAAAGAAAACTCAACGCGGGTGGGGCGGGGTTGGGAGGTGGGGGTGGTGGAGGAACACAGGCGGTGGGGGCGGTTCAGGGGAGGGAGCGGGGTCGGGGCCGGTGGTTCGGTCGGCGGCCCGTGTGGTGTTCTATATGGGAAGAATCAGAGATGAGGAAGAAGAAGGGTTAGGAGACGTAGGATCTTCATCCAACCACCTGTAATGGTCAACTAACCCAAATGAAAAAAGTCACGCGAGTTGCATGCAGACATGCCTTTATATTCAGTACCATCATCGTACCTGCTTAGCACTGCTCCTAAATCCATCAAGCTAAACAACGTGCCACTCATAATTCCAAACTTGTTGCTCCAATATGAATCTGATATGATGCTGATATTACTAAAATAGATAACATTTAATTGGTCAGCTAATATTCCTACTTTACTTTCAAAAAGCACGTGCACCACATATAGAGAGACAGCAGGGGGTTGCATTCTTAATGTGCTCTGGTTCATCATGTGTGGGCATTGCGCAACGAACATTTTATTATCCAAAATCTGATTGCTCTTCTTTAGCATGTTCCTCTTCCGTTCTTCTTTAATAAGTACTCTCTCTGCTCCTAAATACAAGTCTTTGTATATATTCCACCATGGACTACATATGGAGCAAAATGAGTGAATCTACACTCTAAAATGTATATGTATACATCTGTATGTGATCCATAGTGGAAATCTCTACAAAGACTTATATTTTGGAACGAAGGGAGTATGATAGTAGTACAGTATGTTCCTTGTAGTGAAGATGAGCAGGGACATATGCAGTGTAGAGGTCTATACGGTCGATTGTGATGGACACTTTGAACTCGTAGGGCCTCTTTGATTCGTAGGATTTTGTAAACATAGGAATAGGAATTGTAGTGGCCTGCCCACTTGAATCCTATAAGATTAGCAAGGAAATGTGGGGAGCTATGTCGCCTTTGAGAGTTACACTAATATTAACAGTACCACACCTTCAGTTGAAGAGAGCTGGTATCCGAAGCCTTTCTAGCCGTACTGGCAATACTAGCACATATATTCTAGCAAGATCCACTTTGCTGATTTTACTCCTGATGCTTATGGTTTTCTCATTACATCTACACTATGATCTGTGTAGCTGCTTTGTGTCGCACTAGCAGCAGTCCACTCTTGAAGCTAAACAACACACCAATCATAAGTCCAAAGCTTACTTCTTCAAATACGAATTGTGATATGATACTGATATCAGTTAACAGACACACATTTAATTGGCCAAGTAATGCTCCCACTTGATTTTCCAAATGCATCTCGCCACATATAGAGCGACAACATGGAATTTCATTTCTTTGGGAGCTATGATTCATCATGTGTGGGCAACCAACATTGTATGCAATGAAGCGGAACCTCAAGAATATGCTCCCTCTTCTGTTCTTTAACATGTTCCTCTTTTGTTATTCTGTATTTAGTACGTATAGTATGTTCCTTATCGGGAAGGGGAGCAGGGAGATCTGTAGTCAATAGCTGATAGAGCTGGCATGTACGTGATCGATAGACTTTCAATTAGTAGCGGCAATACAACACCGTATTTTCCAGCTAGTTCCACTTTTCCGATTTATATATCGTGGTTATGGTGTACCCCTTTTATGTACACTATAATATGCCTAGTTGTTGTGTGCTCTTGTTATCATGGTTTGGCAATAAACTCTATAGAGTATATTATGAACCTATCATCTGCCAACTATCCTTACTTCTGGAGCCTATTTTTCTGTACTTGTGCCAGACTATATTAATGCATGCACCCTATTACAACACACATGAGCTCTCTCATCAGAATCTGGTGATAGCACACAAGGGTTTATAGAGGCGCCACTATATTAAAATATCCTCTGCATTACAAAGATAATCTCACTACTATTTATGTTTTCATGGTTCTCTAATATTGTACGTAGTTACAGTGAATATCAGAATCCACGCATCAGAAGAATATTGTGGAACACTGCAACGACTTACAAAATTGGCACCAAGGCATTAAGTGTCATTCTAGATGCAATGAAACTCATACGCTCCCCAACTATAGATTCTTGTTCAAAATATGATCCTAATAACTATTCTAACCTCGAGGAATCAAAGGTAGATGGCCTGTCCTGTTCACCCATCAAGGTGCCTGTTCTAATTTGGCAAGGTTTTATTGATTGCGCGTATATTGCATATGTTGTCTTGCATTTCTTCTACTTTGTTGCACCGCCATCTGCTTAGTTTACTCATCATATATGTCAAGATGCCATGCCCATCCATTATCAATACATATTCCATTTGTCATCATACCATGTTTTTCACTCAAATGTTGTCCTTGTGCATCAGACATCAAAAAGGAAGAGGGTGATTGCCGAACCTGAAGGAGCACCAGCAAAGTCCTTGAAAAATGTGGTGGTGCCAGAGAAATCAGACAGCACCCCACTTATATTGGTTGTACAACCAGTGACACAAAACGTAGGACTGACTCCAGCAGACTGTACCCATACTTCACTGGCCAAACCACTAGCCCCACCACACAGGACCTGCACTCCAGCAAAAGGTATGCCGATTTCAGTTGCCATAGCACCAGCCGTACCACAGAAAAATCTCACTCCAGCAAAAAGTACAGCAAGTCCACCGGCCGAAGACCTATCCCAACTACAGAGACGGCCAATCTTGCAGATTGGAAACCCATTCCAGTTATTCCAAGTTTAAAACACAATGCTTTTAATGTTGTTAGGGACTACGTGCATATATTCCCATCATGGGAAGATTATAGTGAAGACAAACACCATTTTCACATCTTCCTGTCCCACTTACATGTAAGTGCTGTTATTCATGGTGATTGTTTTCATGTTTTCTGCTGATTGAACACATCAATGATTTACATTACATTGTTGTAAGTAGGCGAGGGCCAATCTGGATAGTCCTCACGAGCAAAGCTTGCTTGCGCTTTTCAAGGAAGCATTGCAGCAGTATCGGTGTTACCTGAGGAAATCACATTTTGATGGCAAGTCTATAAACGAATTTCCGGTGAAGTCTCCTATGCTAAATTTAGAAGTCACTGAATGGAAAAACCTTGTTATGCACTGGTCTCGTTCCCAGGATGAGGTATTGTCTATGATATCACATGACAATTTGAACTTCTACTTTTCCGCATGTGCCTTACGGATCTTTTTTGCAGGAAATCGGCTCGAAGAAGAATTCTGGTTTGAAAAGAATGGCAAGATATCACAAATATGATGCCCGCTGCTTTGCTCTTGTTAGTACCTGTTGTCCTGTATCACTGTACTTGCATTCATACCTAGTTCATTATGTGACAGCAGTATGCATGATAGCTTGCTTATCAATTTTTCGCCCAAATTATCTGATTTGTATGAATGGTTACATTAGTGTAGAATATATCCAATGCCAATGAAATTTTTTAGCTCTACATTGTTCTTGTAAGTACCTGCCATCCTTTATCAGTGTACTTATATTGACATGTAGTTGTTCATGTACCATCACTCTACAGCTTATTTTCCTTTAACCTCTGAGGGAGTCCTGGATTACTGGGTCCTCGGGCGTCCAGGCTATGTGACATGGGCCGGACTGACGGGCCGTGAAGATACAAGATGGAAGGCTCTTTCCCATGTCCAGATGGGACTCTCCTTGGCGTGGAAGGCAAGCTTAGCATGCGGATACGAAGATTCCTTTTTCTGTAAACCGACTCTGTACAACCCTAGCCCCCTCCGTTGTTTATATAAACCAGAGGGTTTAGTCCATAGAGGCAATCACAATAATAATCATATAGGCTAGACATCTAGGGTTTAGCCATTACGATCTCGTGGTGGATAAACTCTTGTAACCCCTATACTCATCAAAGTCAATCAAGCAGGAAGTAGGGTTTTACCTCCATCAAGAGGACCCGAACCTAGGTAAACATCGTGTCCCCTGTCTCCTGTTACCATCAATTCTTAGACGCACAGTTCCGGACCCCCTTCTCGACATCTGCCGGTTTTGACACCGACATTGGTGCTTTCATTGAGAGTTCCTCTGTGGCGTCAAATGAGGGACCGATGGCTCGCCTTGTCAGGAATGACAATATCACTTCCGAAGGAGCCCTAATTCCAGGGCAAACCCTCTAGCTCGGTGACTTCATTGTGGGTGCCCGTCCGGCCATTAAGCCAAAGGCAACCCCCCAAGTCGCCGAAAATCCCCTCTGTATCAACCCTAGAATATTCCAACAAGATGGATCAGGTACATCTATCATCTTTAAATGAGCTGCTAGATCGCATCGCCGCCCTAGGAGTCTCAACTGACTATGATCGAATCGGGCTTAAACCCAATCAAAGAGAAATTAAGTCTCCGCCGGTCACCCATCAGGTAGTGGTTGTGGAGGAACAGGCTGACAATAACTCCTCTCCTACATTGAGAAACAACTATGTTCAGATTTCCAAACCCGGAGAACTTGATACCCACCCTCGAGAGGACACTCCCTATCCTCCGAACACAAAATTGGGCGTTAAGCCTGAGAATTTCCCGGACACTCCGGATCCTGGGTTGGTAACCTCAGAAATTCTTCAAGCTCTAGATTCCACTGTGGGTCAAGGTGCGAATTTGAGCTAGCCCACCCACCACAAGCAATATTCTCCAAGCAACTCCGGCCCTCCGGACATATGCGACCTAATGTATGTGCGGCAGCAGCCTTAGGAAACAGTCCATCACTTCTGGGCCAGATTCCCCCTTATCAAAAACAAGATAAAAGACTACTGCGACAACGACGCAATTTCAGTATTTCGCAACAACTATACGGACGAGGGAATCCTTAATGCCCTCAATCGCCGTCGTGTCTTGCACTTCGCAGATTTGGCACGCATAGTACAGAAGTACTACACAGTGGAAAACACCTGGAAAACTCAGACAACCCGCTAGGAACCGCATGCCATTAAGCCATCTCTCGCACGGGCAAAAAGGGTGCACCCTCGCGGGGCACCTAATCATCATCTCGTGGACAAGAAATTCAAGCCCTTTATGGGCTACAGAACTTTCTTTGAAGACTGGCTTGACAGGCCCTATCAAATACACATGACACCAAACACTGAACCAATGCACAGCCTACGGGCATGTTGGATACTCCGGCAGGTGGCCAAGAGCGGCGAGGGTATCCTCACTAACACTACACCAGAAAGGTACTCTTCGGAACACGATCCCGAAGTACTCACAGTCTTTGAGGCCTTCTCATCAAATAACCGATGCAAACGGGCGCTTCGCGGCCTTGCCGAAGTCTGCCATGTAGCAGCAATAAACCCTTGGAACAATACGGCAATTATTTTCAATGCCGATGACGAACCAAGATCCCGCTCAGTCCGGGCACCAGCCGCTCTGGTCCTCAACCTAATTGTGGATGGTTTTCGGCTCACTAAAGTGCTAATGGACGATGGCCGCGGACTGGACCTCATCTACGAGGACACGCTCAATAAAATGCAAATGGATAGGAGTCGCATTGAGCAGAGCAATACATACTTCACGTGAATCATTCCCAGCAGGGAAGCAAGAAGCTCGGGGAAAATTAAGCTGGATGTGGTATTCGGCACACCAGAAAACTATAGGTCCGAAGAGATAATCTTCCAGGTGGCTCCTTTTAACAGTGGATATCATGCCCTGTTAGGGCGAGATGCATTCACACGCTTTCATGATGTACCTCATTTCTGGTATATGAAACTCAAAATGCCCGGCCAATGTCGTTATCACTATCTCCAGTGATTTGGACATAGCACTCCGCGTCGAAAATAAAACCGCGTCCCTGGCCCTTGAGGCATTGTTCGAAGCCCTAGCGGCCGACGAACTCACTGCTCTGTGTTCCATAGTGGATAGGGGCGACGTAATTCTTGACAAAAGGCACAAATCCACGTCCTTCAAGCCAGCTGACAAAATAGTCAAATTTCAAGTCCACCCGACGGATCCAAATAAAACAGCTTCCATTAGGGCACAGCTGGACCCAATGGTCAACACCGCATTATGCGCGTTCTTGCGTGAGAACTGGCACATCTTCACCGGGCACCCCTCGGATATGCCAAGAATCCCACGTGCCTTGGCCGAACATAGTCTCAATATACTAAAGGGATACAAGCCGGTCAAGCAAACCCTCCGGTGATTTTCCGAACCCAAACGACAGGCTATGGGGGAGGAGCTAGCCAAACTACTCGAAGCAGGGTTTATCAGAGAGACCAAACATCCGGACTGGCTAGCAAACCTGGTCATGCTACCAAACAAGGATAAATCCTGGCACCTGTGTGTCGATTTCAAAGACCTTAACAAGGTCTGCCCTAAGGACCCCTTTCCACTACCTCCCATCGACCACATTATCGATGCAACCGCGGGACACGATTCACTGTATTTTCTCAACACATACTCCGGATACCATCAAATTAAGATGAAGGAATCCGACCAAGCCACAACGGAATTCATTACCCCGTATGGGCCTTTCTGCTTCAATACTATGCCTTTCAGGTTCAAAAATGCCGGTGCCACTTACAAACGCATGATTCAAACGTGCCTGGAAAAACAAATCGGCAAGACTATGGAGGCATATGTAGATGACGTAGTCATCAATACAAAGCATGTTCAATCATTGGTGGACGACTTACGCCTCACATTCGACAACCTCCGAACATATGACATAAGGCTTAATCTGAAAAAGTGTGTTTTCGGCATTCTCGCCGGCAAATTACTCGGGTTTATTGTCTCGAATAGGGGAATCGAAGCAAACTCAGCCAAAATTCAAGCCTTGTCACAATTGGCAACACCAACCGACCTCAAGCAGGTCCAAAACTAGCCGGGTGCGTGGCAGCCTTGAGCCGCTTTATCTCCAGATTAGGAGAAAAGGCGTTGCCACTGTATCGCCTGCTCCGACGCACCGACCACTTTGTGTGGATGGATGCTGCAACAGCCGAGCTGGAGGAAATAAAAACTTTGCTAGCAAGTAATCCCATCCTGGCCACACCAAACGTCGGTGAACCAATGCTGCTTTACATATCGGCAACTCACCAAGTGGTAAGTGTGGTGCTCGTCGTCAAACGAGAAGAGGAAGGACATCAATTCCCACTCCAAAAACCGGTATGTTATGTATCGACGGTCCTTACACCATGCAAATCCCGATACCCGCATTATCAGAAGATAGCATATGCGGTCTTTATGGCATCCCGGAAGCTACGACACTAATTCCAAGAGTGCTCAATCATGGTGGCTTCTGAAGTACCACTCAATGATATTATAAACAACCGGGACGCCACCGGCAAGATTCCCAAATGGGCCATTGAGCTCCTAGCATTTGAAATAACGTACAAACCATGCCAAGCCATTAAATCTCAGGTGTTGGCTGACTTCGTCGCCGAATGGACAGAGGCCGAACTCCCTAAAGAGTACGGCACGTATTCCAACTGGGTGATGCACTTTGACGGCTCTAAAATGTTAGCCGAACTAGGGGCTGGTGTCGTCTTGACATCCCCCACAAGAGACACAGTTCGTTACGTGCTCCAAATACTGTATGCATAATCTAACAATGCAGCCGATTACGAGGCCCTATTGCATGGTCTCTGGATGGCTGTCTCCATGGGCATACAACGCCTTGAGGTGCGCGGGGATTCCAACCTCACAATATCACAAATAAATGGAGACTTCGACGCAAAAGATCCGAAGATGGTGGCTTACCACAACGTCGTACTCCAAATATCAGCTCGGTTCGAGTGCCTCAAGTTTCATCACGTGGCTCGAGAGAGTAATCAAACCGCGGACATCATTGCTCACATGGGCGTTAAACGCGACCCCATCCCGCCTAACACCTTTGTGGAAAGGATCTTCAAGCCATTCGTGGTGTGGCAGGACGAGAACGGGAGCACTGACCCGGAGCCGATCATACCCCCCCGATTCCGAACACAGTCTCGATATCATCGGGGGCTCAGGCACCGAAATAACACCATCGGCCCACGAAATAATGGTTGTAATTGCTCCATGGACCGAGCCTTTCCTCGCCTACTGAGGGAGTCCTGGATTAAGTGGTCATCGGGCATCCAGGCTATATGATGTGGGCCGGACTAATGGGTTGTGAAGATACAAGACAGAAGACTTCCTCCCGTGACTGGATGGGACTCTCCTTTACGGGGAAGGCAAGCTTGGCGTCCGGATATGAAGATTCCTTCCTTTGCAAACCAACTATGTACAACCCTAGGTCCCTCCGGTGTCTATATAAACCAGAGGGTTTAGTCCGTAGAGGCAATCAAAATCATACAGGCTAGACGTCTAAGGTTTAGCCATTACGATCTTGAGGTAGATCAACTCTTGTAAAACCCATATTCATCCAAGATAATCAAGTAGGAAGTAGGGTATTACCTCCATCAAGAGGGCTCGAACCTGGGTAAACATCATGTCCCTGTCTCTTGTTACCTTCAATCCTCGGACGCACAGTTCGGGACCCCCTACCCAAGATCTGCCGGTTTTGACACTGACATTGGTGCTTTCATTGAGAGTTCCTCTGTGGCGTCGACAACAGGATTGATGGCTCGCCTTGTTATCAAGGGCAGTATCACTTCCGGAGAAGCCCTGGCCTCAAGCCAAACCCTCCGGCTAGGCAGCTTTACCATTGTCGGCGTTCTGGGAACGGGGGTCCCCAGACTTGCCTGCCTGCGGCCTGCGGCGTGGCTCAAAAGGGGGCCCAGCGCGGCCCATCTTCACCAACACAAACCCAAGACCCTCGCGAGGGGCCAAGCCTCGCGGGGCGGACGACACGGAGCCTCCTCAGGCACGGCCTCGTCAGGCAATTCTTGGGTCATCTCAATGGGTTCAGAAACCACACGTTTCTCTGGATGCTGGCTCACGAGGAGGCGGAGAGACCAAGGCGGGGTACCTCACGAGGTGCCCATGACGCAAGCCATGACGACCAAGGGTGCCCGGCGGGTGCCAGCCCGCGTAGTGTCCTCCTTTCCTCTTTGGTGCAAAGGGGGCAAGCGCAGCCGCGGAGTACCGAGGCATCAGGCAAAGGTTGCCATTCGGTGCAACGAGACCAAGACCAGGAGGACTATGAGACGGAGGTCACCGTGGAGCCCAAGACGGCGTCATCACCAGAGCTTTGCGCAGGCGAAGACTACTTTTGTCAGGATAGCTAGTACTAGATGTCCCCCTTCAAATTAGCCCGCCATTGTTGGCTCCCTTCCCGCTTGATATTTGGGAAGAGGACCAGGGCCCCTATAAATAGGACCGGCCACCCGCTAGACAGTGAGGAGAGGACGGACCAAGGGCAAAAAGAAAGAGAGAGAGAGAGAGAGAGAGAAGGGCGACTGAGCTCCTCCCAACAGTTCATCGCCCCAGCCAACAATAGACCCTCGCGAGGCTGTTCTTCCTTGTATTGTTCATCATCATCAGCCCAAGAGGCAATCCACCACACCACACACTGGAGTAGGGTATTACACCACAACGGTGGCCCGAACCAGTATAAACCCTGTGTCTCTTGTGTTGTTCTTTCCTTAGTTTAGATCCTAGCAAGGCGGAGGGGTGCAGGTAGGTAGGAGACGAAAGCTCCGCGCGCACCCTAGTGTTCGAACCTCAAGGGTCTGCCGGAACCCGAAATCCGACATTTGGCGCGCCAGGTAGGGGTGCGCCGGAGTCCACCTTCTACCGCTTCGCGCCCCGTCGCGTCGTCATCACCATGTCCGGCGACCAGGCGGGCAACCCAGATCCGTGGGCGGCGTGGCCCACCTGCGCAGAGCTGCTTGCCTCGGGCGACCCCGTGCCCCAGGCAGCTCGCGGTCCGCAGGCCGCGGGCAACGCGGACAGGCTTCGACAGCTCTCACGCCGCGGCAGGCGCGGTCAGCAGCAAGGGCCTCCAATCACGCCGCGACCACGATGCCGTACACTCGCAGGGAGCAGGCGAACTCGTGGGCCGCGCTCACAGTGGCCCGAGAGCTGCTGCAGTGCAGGCTGCTGGAGGGCGGCCACGACGTGCTGCTGGAGCGAGTGGCAGAGCTCCTGGGCTTCGCCGCCTCGGGGGCTCACCCCTTCTCCACCCAGCTCCCATCTCAAGCCCAGGGCGGCCCGCGCGGGGGCTCCACGCGCGCCCGCGGGCTCCAAGGCTACTCCGACACCAGCGAAGCTATCAGCACCGGACCGGCGGCGGCGTTGCCCCCGCTCCCGGTCCGCGAAGAAGAAGGACTCGACGTGACCCGCGGCCCTAGTGGGCGGCCGCGCTGCCACCCCACGGTGGGCGCATCAGGCAGGACCGCGTGGCATGCGGGGCATTACGGCGTGGCATTCGGGATGACGGCGCCGGAGGAATACGTGCCCCTCATGATGGACCAAGGACACCCACACGAGAGCGAACAAGGCTCGCTCCTCAGCCCAGGCTGGGGGGACGAGGCGCCAGAAGCTGAGCCTTTCCGGGAGCCCCGGGACGGTCCTACTGGCCGCGCTGGGGGCAACGATTATCGGGTACCACTAATTCTTCAGGAGCAGGTATACGCTAACCATGGATCACAGGAGGTGCAGGTCGCCACAGCGAGCAGCTGCCCCGCTCCCACAGTCTCCTGCCCCTCGGGAGGTGGGCGCAGGGGGCTGCAGGAGAGGGGCCGGGATCCGACATCACCACCGCGGCGTTCGGAGCAAGGTGTTCTCAGGAGGTAGGCCCTCCGCTGGGGAGGTGCCTCAGAGCCTGCCCCCGGCGGAGGACCCATGGTCGTCGGGGGAACCGCTGGCGACCGCTCTACCCCATCGGCGGCGTCCTGGTTTCCGGTCGTCGTTGATGGCACTAGAGTGTGGTGCAAGGCGGGGCCCTCATCTGGCGATATGAAGCAAGGCTAGTACCTGTGAAGAAGGCCCAGTGCCTGTAAAGCTCACTGCCCCGTGACACTCTCACATAATAATGAGTGGGGCTGTACACGCCCCGGAGTCTCAGGGGTGCCGGCCTCAGGCCCTGGGGCTCCCTCCCACGCCCAGTGGCAGCACTTAGCTCCGCGCTGGTGAGAAGACATCCAAGACTAGACTAGGTGCCGGACGCGGCCTTTTGTTTGCTTTCATTGCTCTTCCCTTTGTGTCGGTGTCAAAACCGGCGGATCTCGGGTAGGGGGTCCCGAACTGTGCGTCTAGGCGGATGGTAACAGGAGACAAGGGACACGATGTTTTTACCCAGGTCCGGGCCCTCTCGATGGAGGTAAAACCCTACTCCTGCTTGATTAATATTGATGATATGGGTAGTACAAGAGTAGATCTACCACGAGATCAAGCAGGCTAAACCCTAGAAGCTAGCCTATGGTATGATTGTTGTATGATGAAGTTGTCCTACGGACTAGAACCCTCCGGTTTATATAGACATCGGATAGGGTTAGGGTTACACAGAGTCGGTTACAATGGTAGGAGATCTTGAATATCCACATCGCCAAGCTTGCCTTCCACGCCAAGGAAAGTCCCATCCGGACACGGGACGAAGTCTTCAATCTTGTATCTTCATAGTCCTGGAGTCCGGCTGAAGGTATAGTCCGGCTACCCGAACACCCCCTAATCCAGGACTCCCTCAGTACCCCTGAACCAGGCTTCAATGATGACGAGTCCGGCGCGCAGATTGTTTTCGGCATTGCAAGGCGGGTTCCTCCTCCAAGTCCTTCAAGAAGATTTTAGACACCAAGGATAGTGTCCGGCTCTGCAAAATAAGTTTCCACATATTGCCATAGAGAGAATAATATCAACACAAATCTAATCTGCTGACGTATTCTACAGCGTGACATCACACTACGGCCAAGTCCTTTACTCGAATTGTTTTTACTTTTCCACCTCAGCACGTTTAGCAAGGCGGTTTCCTTGGCACGTCTTGTCAAAGCAGAGATCATGTCCCCCCTTTTACGGGATTCTCATCAATACGGGCGTGGGTAACCCAATCGTGCCCATTAGCATATCTTTTCGATTAAAGGCGACTCCCAAACGGTTACAGGGAGGGCTCCTGGTATTCAACCTCTTATAAAGAGACCAGGGCCTTACTCCTTTTCCCCAATCTCAAAACAAGTTCGCCCGTCGCCTCGAGTTCCAACACCCTAGGCTCTAGATTCCAGGCGCTTCGGACCTTCGACAATGTCCGGTTCCGACCTTCAAGGCCGATGGATGCCCTCCTCCATCATGGAGGAGGACGTGCTAAAGTTGAGAGAGGCTAAGTTCTTGACCACCGAAATTTCGCATAGGTTGCCTGATCAAAGGCAGGCTATTCCCAGTCCCCAGCCCGGTGAGAGCGTAGTGTTCATGTCTCACTTCCTTCGGGGGTTAGGCTTCCCGCTGGATCCCTTCATGAGGGGGCTGCTGTTTTATTACGGGCTGGAATTTCATGACTTAGCTCCGGAGTCCATCCTCCACATTTCCTCATTCATCGTTGTGTGCGAAGCATTCCTCCGTGTTACTCCTCACTTTGGATTATGGCTCAAGACTTTTGGAGTGGAGCCGAAGATGATCGAGGGACGGCACGCAGAGTGCCGAGGCGCTGTCATTAGTAAGAATGTTGATGCTCCATGGCCCGAGGGCTCCTTTCAAGAGGAGCTCGGCTTGTGGCAACGAGAGTGGTTCTACATCACCGCTCCCAGGAGCGCCAAGTGGGTGGCGCCTCCTGCCTTTCGCTCGGGTCCCCCATCACGGCTAGCGTCATGGGTCAACAAAGGATTAGATTGGGGGTTATCCAAAGACGTGCCCTTGTTGCAGGGCCGCATCAGGGATCTCTTAGAAAGAGACCTCAACCTGGTCAAGGTGATGCAGGTCATGCTGATTCGCTGAACACTGCCTGGCAAACGTCGCTCCCTTCATCTGTGGGAGTTTAATCCGGAGGGACCATGAGCTCTCCAGCATTTTATGGGCGCAACGCCCGTGGAGATGTATAAAATGTTCTTCGGATCACAAGCAATGTGTCCGGATTTGACCGAGGACGCAGGTTTAAGCTGCAATCGCCCGGATACTCAAGTAAGTAACCTTGTGCCCGGACTCGCTATCCGTAAAATTGTTATAAATTTGCCCGTAAAAGAGCTGTCCTTTTAAACAGGAGTGGATAGCGAAGGCAAAGCTGATCAGGTGTCCGGCTCCCCTTCCTGAGACCAGGCCGGATCCCGTGCTAGTCAGGATGTTGAAGATCGTTCCTTTGGAGGGAAGTGAGGGGGAGGACAAGGAAACTATGGCCTCCTCGAAGGAGGCTGCTCTGAAGGGAGGAACCGACAATTCCTCTCCTAAGGGGAAGAAGAGGGCCGCCTCTGACGACCCGGAGACCATGGCCTCAAAGCGGGGGAAAAAGTCCTCGTCAGAGGGTTCGATGCCGGGGAGATCCTCGGCCGAACTACGCCCTCAAAGGGATCAGCCCTCCAGCGAGCCGTAAGTAGAGAAAGATTTTCCTTTAGAGGGATGAGAGAAATCCTTGCTTTTTATCTGAGAAGATTAACCGAAATTTTACTTTGTAGCTCGGACCTTAGCCCTTCTCAGCAGAGCTCGTCTTCGGGGGATCTTCTTCCGGAGATGATGGAGAGTGGAACACCTCCCCCTGCCGTACCGCCTGGCGAGGCAGACGACCCTGAGGTGTCGTCGCGGAGGGTTTCTCCGAATCCGGCAGGGGTGGAAGGTAGGCATATGTCCCCCCAATGTTCTCTCTGTCCGGCCTTCGATGGAGGTCATAGGACGAGCCCGGCACCGTCTGGTGCGCGGTCGGAGGAGCTCATGATTCTGCTGGGGCGAGCTTCTATCTCAGAGGAGCACCATGCATTGATGGGTACGGTGATTGGAAGGATTTTGTCCGCGGAAAGCGGATTGCATGTGGCCATCAGAAGTTTGCTGACGGGTTTTGAGGTACGTTTGATAATGTACTTCTTCGTCAGTTGCGCATAAAACAGGATGCGCCCTGTGTAGATAGTAGCCCCTGAGACTCTGCGCGTTGTCAAGAAATGACGGCACGCAGAGGATCATAATCCCAGGTCTAAGATGTCGCCTTTGAATGTAGGTGGCGAGGTGTCTGGAATCAAGCCGAACTGATGATTTGGCCGAACTAAAGCGGCGACTGGACGTGGCAGATGCCGACATCGCGCTTGTCAACAAGCGGCTTGATGAGGCTCAAGGTATGTAATTCCTCGGGCGGCATCAGGTAAGAGGAGCTTCATGCCAGTGTCTTACAATGTGTCTGCTTGACGCAGATGGTACAGCCGCCGTGGAGAATCTTAGGGCAGAACTTGCCCGAGCTAAGGAGCAAGCCAGAAAAAGCGATGCGGCTGCCGAGAAGGCCCTTGAAGAGCTGAGAGCCGAATAGGCTGCTCACTGCCGAAGCACAGAAGAGATGGCCGAGATGGCCGAGAAGTTAAAGAGCACTGCAGACCGTTGCAAACTTCTTGAGAAAGAAGACCGGGCGAGACAGACGGACTTAGAGAAGGCCGTTGCCGATGCCAAGGACGCTCGCTCTGCGATGAGAGCTACAAAGGAGGAGCTGCGTCAGGCCGAACAGATTGCGGCTGGAAAGCCCTTTATGCTGTGGAGGAAGTTTTGCGATCCGAAGTTTGCTCCATTGGACCGGATGTGGAGTGTGGAGGACACCTATCTGGATTTGGCAGCAAGTGCTGCTGATGCGACCGAACACTTTCGAGATCTAAAAGATCGCGAAGTGGAAAAGCTTTTCTGGTCACAGTTCCACAATCCAGAGCGTCCAGTGGCAGTGGACGATCGCCTGGCTCAATGGGCCGAACTGAATAGATTGTCCGGACTCGCCATGAAGTACGTCATGGGTCATCTGTGGCCTGGGAGATCGGAGCCGAAGAGTTATTTCAGCTTGGTGCAGCAATTCCTTGACGCGGTGCCGCGTATCAATGTGATGAAGAGGTCAGCATGGATAGAGGGCGCACGGATGGCTCTTGCCCGTGTCAAGACATACTAGGCAGAGATGGAGACCACCGTTGTTGCGTCCCGAGATTCGGACAAAAGCCGAGTACCCTCCGAGCACTATTTTCAGGAAGTCCTTGAAGGCGCTCGTGTAATAGAGACGTAGTGCTCGAAGGATGCTATGTTATGATAGCATATGTAATTATAGAGCAATACTTTGATAAATTGTAGTGGCCTTTTATACTTGTGCCTTCAAGTATTGGGAACACCTCCTGTGCGGCCGTTTTAAGATATATATATATATATATATAATCTGAAAGATGGCGGTCGTTGGCTTCAGCCCCCACGCACATAGTGCGGGGGTGCTCGCAGAAGATGCATTTTCACAATTAACCCAACGTCTTGGTCCTACAAAGGAGGTGATAGCGCAGCGGGCCGGGCAACCGGACTATAATGCTTTAACACTTTCACTTAGCCATAGGAGCTTGATAGTGGGACTATTTAGGTAGCCCCTTGGAGGCGACTGTGCTCGCCCGAGTTCGGGGCGCGTATGTGCCTGGCCGGGAAACGGCCCTTCGTTAAAACAGAGGAATCCTATAGATTCCGATAGGTCATTGGGTGGCTGACCAGTCTCACGCCACATAATGACAGTCAGTTTTCGGCTTTCTCTACTGAGGCGCTCGCCCGGCCTAACCGGGGCACAATCGCAGTAGTTCTCCTGGTGCTACCTTAGCCGATAGAGCGGAACGTAAGGTAGCCGAACTCAGGAGCCGGGCAACCCAACATTTGACCAAAGACATGATTCAGAGCTGATGCATATAATGCCAAAACCCGCGATGCCGAACACTCCCTAAGGTGTTCGGTCTTTATGAGTGCGGGCAAAACAACACTCTTTATTAAAAAGCCCCTAGTGTCCAGGTACGCGCAAAAATTCTGACGTGGCCACATGCCAAGACGCCAGCCTCCTCCTTGGTTATATCAGAGAAAACCAGGGGATATGTAGCAACAAGAGACAGTAAAAAAGGTTTACGCAGGGTCTTAATCTAAAAAGAATCCTTAGGACGGGTCCCTACTGCACGTCTGCGCCTGTGTCTCCGTTGTGCCGTATCCTGGACGGGCGCCGCATGACGTTCATCTGCGAAAGAGAGGAACTGAGCTGAAAATGGGTCGTGCTGAACAAAAGTTTGAAATAAGCAAAGTATAAAGTAAAATATATAGAACTGAGCTTTATTGTCTCTTATTCTATATGTACGGAGCCCCTAGTGTGGGGGTATATGGCCACTAAGCCTGCATCAATGATGATTTTGTACCGAACTCGTCTATCCGCGTTCGTGGTCTTTAATGACCTATTCCGAAATTTTTGGCCGGTGAAGCCATTTTACTATGGGGCTGTCAAAGCGGCCGCACAGTCCTCCGCTTGGGGGAGGGGCACATCAATGCTTCCCCTTTAAAGAGATGATGCCTCGTGGACCGGGCATCTTAAGTGTTAGAGATGCATAATGCGGTATTGCGTTAAAGCGGGTGAAAGCTTCGCGTCCTAGTAGTGCTTGATAGCGACTGGAGAATGGGACGATGTGGAAGGTCAGCTTTTCGTGGCGGAAGTTATCGGTAGAGCTGAATATAACGTCGAGCCGGAGAAAACCCATGCAATGGGTGTCCGGACCAGGCGTGACCCCTTGAAAGGCGGTTTTGCTGCGGTGGATTCTTGCTGGGTCTATCCCCATGTGGCGGATTGTGTCCTGATATATCAGGTTTAGTCCACTGCCGCCGTCCATAAGGACATTTGAAAACTGGAGTCCACCAATTATTGGATCGAGTACCAAGGCAGTCCAGCCTGTGTTCCTAATACTTCTAGAATAATCCAGCTGATCGAAGATGATTGGTTTTGACAACCAATGGCGGGACCCCTTTGGGATAGGTCGTGTGGTGCGTACCTTTATGGGCGCCGCACGTTTTGTTATGTGAAGTAAGTTTACTGTTTTTACTTCTTGTGGGAAGTTCTTTTGTTTCCTCGTGCTCTGCTTTTGGGGTTCGTCCTTGTCTTCGCTTGGTGTGTCGAGCCCCTTGTGTTCGGTGTTGAGTCTGCCGGATTGTTTGAAAACCCAACAATCTCTGTGGGTATGGTTAGCAGGCTTACCAGGAGTATTGTGTATTTGACATATCCTGTCCAGGATTTTGTTAAAGTTGGATGGATCATCCCTGTTATCCTGGAGGGGTGGCTTTGTCTGATTCTATCGTGAGCTCTTGAATCCGGCGTTGACTGTCGTGTTCTTCGAACTTTTTCCCTTAGTCCGGCAACGGTCCTTGTTGCGTCGCGGTTTTCCATTTCCATCCCTAGTTTCGGATGTACTTGGGTCGCTGGGGCTACATCTTGCCAACCAGCTGTCCTCTCCTGCACAAAAGCGGGCCATGAGGCTTGTTAGTGCGGCCATTGTTCTTCGCTTTTCTTGGCCGAGGTGTCTGGCGAGCCATTCATCTCGGACGTTATGCCTGAAAGCTGCTAAGGCTTCGGCATCCGGACAGTTGACTATCTGATTCTTTTTAGTGAGGAATCTATTCCAGAATTGCCGAGCTAATTCTCCGGGCTGTTGAGTTATGTGACTAAGATCGTATGCATCCGGAGGGCGGACATAGGTCCCTTGAAAGTTTGCTCGGAAAGCGTCCTCGAGTTCTTCCCAACTTCCGATTGTGTTTTCAGGAAGGCTTTTAAGCCAATGCCGGGCTGGCCCTTTAAGCTTAAGGGGTAAGTATTTTATGGCGTGGTGGTCATCTCCTCTAGCCATATGTATGTGGAGGATATAATCTTCGATCCAGACTCCAGGGTCTGTTGTTCCATCATATGCCGCTATGTTTAAGGGTTTGAATCCCTCTGGAAATTCATGGTCCAGGACCTCATCGGTGAAACATAGGGGGTGTGCGGCGCCCCTGTATTTGGGTGTGCCGGATTCTGATGATGGCTTTATTGCATTGCTTACGAGAGCTTGCTTTCTTGGCCCGTAAATGGACCTGACTGGGCCCTGATGCGAATCCTTAAGTGGGTCGCATGCCGATTTAAGTGCGGCGCCGCTTGCCGCTTTGTGCTGGCCATGGGGTCGTCTATCCGACCGTGTGGCTTTCTTATTTTTTGAATGCAAGGGCTCTAGGGCCTCTTCGTCGAATTCGGGCAGTAGCCTTCTCTTCGGATAGCTTTTAATGCGGCGACTATCGCCGTATTTATCTATGGTATTGATTACTTTGCTCCATCGGATCTTGAGTGCATCTTCCGCCGTTTTTAGCTTCCGCTTCTGCTTTTTCAGACTGCGTGCTGTTGCAACGAGCCTCTTGTGGAGATTCTTCTGCTTCGTGGGTTTATCCGGCGTAAGGCCGTCCGGAGTGCCGTTTTCGCCGGGGGAGGGATGTTTGGTTTCTCTATCCGTGTTGCCCTGTTCGGACGGTTGCTCTAAGGCCTGCTCGTCGTCTACCGGCTCATCCTGCTCTATGGCTGGGTCTTTGTTGAGGCGGGGCTTGGGTCGGCGTTTACGCCGACGCTTTGATTGCTTTTCGAGGGATCGGTCCCCCGTTCCATCCCCTTTTTCCTCGTTGTCGTTTCCTTTAGGGGTATCCACCATGTACACATCGTGAGATGGGGTGGCTGTCCAATGCCCTATGGGCGTTGGCTCATCTGTATCTCCTGCATCGTCGTCCATGCTGTCGATGTCTGCGGAGTCGAAGTTGAGCAGGTCGTTTGAATTGTCGACAATGGCTACCAAGTGGGTGGTGGGTGGGCTTTCAATTTCTTCATCGTCCGTATCCCATCCTCGCTGACCGTAGTCCGACCAGGGCTCTCCTGATAAAGAGAGACTTTAGAGAATTCAGGATGTCGCCAAAAGGCGAGTGCTGAAAGATGTCCGCGGCGGTGAACTCCATTATCGGTGCCCAATTGGATTCGATCGGCAGGGGCGCAGGGGGTTCGGAGTTCGGAGAGGAATCCGGCTCCTTGGAGTCACGGGTCGTGCGGAACGCAGGGCTGACATTCGGCTCGATCGCCTTTGAGATCGTAGCCCCCGAGGTGATGTCCAACCGCTCATCCTCGATTGGCGCAATAGGCTCCGAATAAAGGGTCGAAACCGGTGCTTGTGCGGCCTCCAGGGCACTGTTCGGCGGCAGAGCTAGATCATGCCTCTCGACACAGTGCGGCGCGCTCAGCTGTAGCTTGAACCCGTCGAAGATCGAATCCCCGCGGGTGTGTGCCGTGTAGTTTAAGCTTCCAAACCTGACCTGATGGCCAGGGACATAGCTTTCGATCTGCTCCAGGTGGCCAAGCGAATTGGCCCGCAGTGCGAAGCCGCCGAAGACGAAGATCTGTCCGGGGAGAAAAGTCTCAACCTGGACCGCATCGTCGTTGATGATCAAAGGAGCCATCGAGCCCAAAAGTGACGACACAGAGGAACTCTCAATGAAAGCACCAATGTCGGTGTCAAAATCGGCGGATCTCGGGTAGGGGGTCCCGAACTGTGCGTCTAGCCGGATGGTAAGAGGAGACAAGGGACACGATGTTTTTACCCAGGTTCGGGCCCTCTCGATGGAGGTAAAACCCTACTCCTGCTTGATTAATATTGATCATATGGGTAGTACAAGAGTAGATCTACCACGAGATCAAGGAGGCTAAACCCTAGAAGCTAGCCTATGGTATGATTGTTGTATGATGAAGTTGTCCTACGGACTAGAACCCTCCGGTTTATATACACACCGGATAGGGTTAGGGTTACACAGAGTTGGTTACAATGGTAGGAAATCTTGAATATCCGCATCGCCAAGCTTGCCTTCCACGCGAAGGAAAGTCCCATCCGGACACGGGACGAAGTCTTCAATCTTGTATCTTCATAGTCCTGGAGTCCGGCTGAAGGTATAGTCCGGCTACCCGAACACCCCCTAATCCAGGACTCCCTCACTTTGGTTGTCGCTTTCCCCCACTGGATTCAAGTTGGATTTGAATTTGAGATTTGCGTGTGTCCGGGGAAGGGGTTCTTAGTCTCGTTCGAGGAATTTCTCGCATTTTTGTTACCGCTTCGCCTCAGCTGCCTCCCCTCGCGAGCCCCTCGCGAGCAGGGACGGGCCTAGCTTGCGCGCATCCTAGACTGCCGTAGACGTGACCTCTCTGGAGGGTGTTTTACTACAGATCCTACGAACCCAGTCAGGGAACACTCAAGACACCACAACCTCCCACAGGCTGCCTCAGGGCCAGCACGGGACGAAGGTAAACTAGCCGACCAGCGCGTCGCTTGGGCCAACCACTTGGCGCGGGCGCTTGGGCAATGTCGCGTCTACTAATACGATGAACACAAGTTTTACATAAGGGGCTCCCCCTTCAAAATGCTCTCACTGCAATCAGGCCGAAACCTGAGTTCTATTCATGCAGGGTAAGGAAGTAGGAGCGATGCACAATCAGTCAGATGAATCCCCCAATGCGTTCTCAGGAGCTCCACCCGAGTCGTTGCTAGCGTCACTGAACCCGCCATCACTGTCCGCGTCACCGTCAGTGGCGTCAGGGCCGTTCACCACGCCGCCCTCGACGGTCGCCACGATCGCGTCGTCGTTGTCTGAAGCGAAGGCCCTGATAAGAGCCTCCACATTGTCTTCCACCCAGTGCGCCAAGTCGCCTCGGACGGCCTGGGGGACTGGGGCGATGGCGGCGTCAAAATCAAAGTGGGGATCCATGTTCCGGAGGTGGCTGAAGACGCGAGAAAAGGCGCGCCCAAGCAGGGCGCGGCTCCTCTCCTCCACCAACCTGTCAGCCCTGACCGACCGCGCCTCCAGCTGTGTCACCACGTCAGTGAAGAACTGAAGATTGCCAGCTTAGTTGACTGCGTGCGGCTCGCCAACAGCCGCCTCACAGATGGGGCCGTGCTCATGCTACAGGGTCCGCCGCTGACGGATCTCGTCCGCATTCTGGCCCGCGACGACCTCAGCCTCCTCCACCCGCTGGCGGAGAAGGAGCACCTCGGCCTGGGAGGCGGTTAACTCACCTTGCGACACCTCAAGAGCGGCCCGGAAAGCGTCGGCCCGCTGTGTCGCCTCCTCCAGCTTGGCCCTCAAGGCAGCAGTCCTGCCTTCAGCTTCGGCCCGGATCAACCCCAGCTTCTCCTCGAACTCGTGCTCGAGGTTCAAATGCGCCATCGCCACTCGATGTCCGACCTCCTCCAGAACGCGGGCTTCCTGTGCAGCAACATCATCCTCCGCCTGCATCACCAAGCGCTCCCTCGTCTCCAGGCGCTCGTACTCACGGGTACGTTTGGCGGCTTCCAGCGTCAGCGCCTCCTCACGCTTCTAGAGCTCTGTTGAGTCGCCGGAGGCCACCTTCATCGACGCGAGGGCTACCTCGCGCAGCTCCACCTGCTCCTCCAGCGAGTGGCACCAGGCGATGAGCTCCCGAGCCCGCTCCTCCGCCACCGTTCTCCGCCGGTCAGCCTCCCGAGCCTCCTCAGCGGCCCAAGATCGGGCCTCCTGAGAGGCCACCAGCGACGCCTTGGCCTCTGCGTCATCAAGATCGCGCTGACGGCGCGCGAGGGCGATGGCGCCCTCCAGCTCGCGCCTCTCTGCAGCCAGGCGCAGGCCCTCGGCCTCAAGGCGCGCGTCTTCATCGGCAAGATCCTCTCCAAGCAGGCTTACCGCGTCAGCCGCCCTCCGAAGGAATCCTTGGCGAAGGGCGCGACGCTCCCGAGCGCGCTCAAGCACGTCTTCCACACCACCATCTGCCCAAGCAAGCGCCGGGGGCCGCGAGTCAGCACTCCCCCTCTGGGCTGGGGGCTGGGGGCTGGCACCCTCGCGACGGCCGGGCATGCCGCGTCAGAAGCTTGGCCTGGGGCCAGCCCGTCCCCAGGTGAAGAGCACAGGAAGCGCCTCAGCCAATCGCAGTCCACGACCAAGCGAGAAGCCCACGGCAGGCTGGTTATGCCACGAGAAGGCCCGCGAAAGATCGCGAGGCGCGCGGGGCCACAATACGCCTCGGGACGGCTCGCCTCATCGATCGCCCTCACCACAAGGGCTCCACTGTTTGGAGCGCTTGAGGATGGTGGAGGGGGCGAGGCCAAGGGGGGCGGCTCCTCAGCCGTCTCGGCAAGCTCGGCTGGAAGGGGCCTGCGGAGCAATGGTTAGTAAGAGCAACAAAAGGATCAGGAGCTGGGAAAGGAGAAGGCTTACTCGTCAGTGGCGAAGTACTTCCTATGCTTCAGCAGGCGACAAGGGTAATCGTCGCCCAGGGCCTCCCTTCTCTCCCGGAGGGCCTCAAAGTCCACGCGGAAGCGGCCTAAGAGTCGGGTGGAGGGATCAACCAGCGACGAAGATGGAGCATCAAGGCAATCTGCGTCAGGGGCGCCTACCTGACGTGCGCCGCCAATCGCCTCGCCAAGAGAAGCCGCCGGAGCCTCAGTGGCCTCGATCGTAGGCGCGGAGGGCAGCTGCTTGTCACCCTCAGCCTCGGCGGCACGGGCCCCGATAACTGCTTCCTCATGAGCCTCGCCTAGCGATGTCACCCCGCCGGGAGCCCCCTCGGCCTCTGGCGCCTCGTGCCTCCCTGCTCCGCCACTTGAGGAAGAGTCGCCTTGGCCGACTGGAAGGGCAGTCACCACCACTGGGTTCTTGCGAGGCCCCTGAAGGCCGGCGGGGCACGGCCCCCACTCATCGAAGATACGAATCTGCCTCACGAAATCGCCCCCGCTCTGGCAGAGGTACAGCAAGGCCCCTCCCTGCTGGATACTGCCAGGGTTGGGGTCCCCCGTCAGGGTCAAGAGCGCCGTCCTCAGCACTTCAGGCGTCAGGTCCTCTTCCTGGAGCCTCATACGATCATCGCACCCGCTGAAGGCCCACATCTGGTAGGAGTGACGCTGGAGAGGAGCAACACGGCGTAGCAGGAACTCCTTCACCACCTTGGGCGCTGTCGCACCAAGCGACCTCAAGAACGCGAAGCGGTGCCAGACGAAGACGAGCCGGGGGCTCTCAAGCGTCTCCTGGCCCCAGCCCGAATTGGGGACAGCAGGTGAAGTTGGCTCCGACAGCAGGGGGCTGGGCACCCCAGCATCTACATACAGCCACCGCTCGCGGAACCCAGCCACGGGCGGAGGGAGCTTGAAGTCAATCCCAGAGGCCGCCGTCTCAGGCGCTGCAACGAAGCTCACACACGCCCAACATTGGGTAGGGTCAACAAGGCAGAATCTAACAATGCAGCCGATTACGAGGCCCTATTGCATGGTCTCTGGATGGCTGTCTCCATGGGCATACAACGCCTTGAGGTGCGCGGGGATTCCAACCTCACAATATCACAAATAAATGGAGACTTCGACGCAAAAGATCCGAAGATGGCGGCTTACCACAACGTCATACTCCAAATATCAGCTCGGTTCGAGTGCCTCAAGTTTCATCACATGGCTCGAGAGAGTAATCAAACCGCGGACATCATTGCTCGCATGGGCGCTAAACGCGACCCCATCCCGCCTAACACCTTTGTGGAAAGGCTCTTCAAGCCATTCGTGGTGTGGCAGGACGAGAACGGGAGCACTGACCCGGAGCCGATCATACCCCCCCGATTCCAAACACAGTCTCGATATCATCGGGGGCTCAGGCACCGAAATAACACCATCGGCCCACGAAATAATGGTTGTAATTGCTCCATGGACCGAGCCTTTCCTCGCCTACTGAGGGAGTCCTGGATTAAGTGGTCATCGGGCATCCAGGCTATATGATGTGGGCCGGACTAATGGGTTGTGAAGATACAAGACAGAAGACTTCCTCCCATGACTGGATGGGACTCTCCTTTACGGGGAAGGCAAGCTTGGCGTTCGGATATGAAGATTCCTTCCTTTGCAAACCAACTATGTACAACCCTAGGTCCCTCCGGTGTCTATATAAACCAGAGGGTTTAGTCCGTAGAGGCAACCAAAATCATACAGGCTAGACGTCTAAGGTTTAGCCATTACGATCTTGAGGTAGATCAACTCTTGTAAAACCCATATTCATCCAAGATAATCAAGTAGGAAGTAGGGTATTACCTCCATCAAGAGGGCTCGAACCTGGGTAAACATCATGTCCCTGTCTCTTGTTACCTTCAATCCTCAGACGCACAGTTCGGGACCCCCTACCCAAGATCTGCCGGTTTTGACACTGACATTGGTGCTTTCATTGAGAGTTCCTCTGTGGCGTCGACAACAGGATTGATGGCTCGCCTTGTTATCAAGGGCAGTATCACTTCCGGAGAAGCCCTGGCCTCAAGCCAAACCCTCCGGCTAGGCAGCTTTACTATGGTCGCCCGTTTGGCCTTTAAGTCGATGCTGACTTCCCAAGTCATCAAATATCGTCTCCGTGTTGACCCCGAATACTCCAAACGGATGGATCTGGCAGATTTGTCGTCTTTAAACGAACTCCTGGATCGCATCGCCGCCCTGGGGGTCGCTACAGACTATGATCGGATTGGGCTTAAACCCGATCAGAGAGAAATCAAATCTCGGTCGGTCACCCATCAGATAGCGGTCGTAGAGGAGCAAAACAACAACTCTTCCCCTATGCTGAAAACAAGCTACGTTCGGATTTCTGAGCTCGGAGAGCCGGATACCCGTCTGCGGGGTGACACTCCCAGTCCTCCGAACTTAGAATCGGGCGTTGGGCCTAAAGAATCATTGGACACCCCAGAGCCTGAACTAATAAACTCGGAAGTTTTTCAAACTCCGGACTCCACATTGGGTCAGGGTTCAAATTTAACGCCACCCACCCACCACAAGCAATATTCGCCAAGCAATTCTGGTCCCCCGGATATATGCGACCTCATGTACGACCGGCAGCAACCTCAGGAAACAGTCCATCACTTTTGGCTCAGGTTCCTTCTTGTCAAGGACAAGATTAAAGATTGTCACGATGAGGACGCGACTTCAGTATTCTGCAATAATTGCACGAATGAAGGAATCCTCAACGCCCTCAACCGTCATCGCGTACTACACTTCACTGACTTGGCAACCATGGTACAGAAGTATTGCGCAATGGAAAGCGTCTGGAAAACTCAGATAGCTCACTAGGAACCACTGGCATGCATGCCACCTCCCTGGTGGGCAAAAAGGATGCACTCTCGCGGGGCACCCAACCCCGTAGGCAAGAAAATTAAACCCATTACGGGGCGTGGAACCGTCCTTGAGGGATGGCTTGATAAGCCATGCAAAATACACACGACACCGGATAATGAACCAACCCACAGCCTCAGAGCATGTTGGATACTCCGGCAAGTGGCCAAGAGCGGCGAGGATATCCTCATCAAAAACACCTTAGAGCAGTACCCTTCGAAAGACAATGAACTCAGAGTATTGACGGTCTTCGAGACTTTCGCTTCAAACAATCGGCGCAAGAGGGCACACCGTGACCTCGCTGAAGTCTGCCAAGTCGCAACAATAAATCCCTGGAATGACACGGCCATAACTTTTAATGCTGAGGACGAACCAAAAGTCCGGTCATTCCGGGCACCAGCCGCCTTGGTTCTCAATCCAATTGTGGATGGCTTTCGACTCACTAAAGTGCTCATGGATGGCGGCGGCAGGTTGAACCTCATCTACGAGGACATGCTCAATAAAATGCAAATGGATAGGAGCGGCATCGAGCAAAGTATTACGACCTTTCGAGGAATCATTCCCAGTCGGGAAGCAAGATGCGCAGGAAAAAATAAACTCGACGTGGTATTCAGCACGCCGGAGAACTATTGGTCTGAAGAGATAACCTTCCAAGTGGCCCCTTTCAACAGTGGATATGACGCCCTGTTGGGGCGAGACGCATTCACGCACTTTCAAGACATACCTCACTACGGGTATATGAAGCTCAAGATGCCCGAGCCAAATGGTATTATCACTCTTGCCAGTGATCCGGACATAGCGCTCCGCGCCAAAAACAAAACCGCATCCCTGGCCCTCGAAGCACTATCCCAGGCCCTTGCGGCCGAAGAATTAACCACACACGCTCCATGGTGGATGATACGTCCATTTTGCATCATAGTTTTATATCGATGTTTACTGCATTATGGGTAGTTATTACACATTATGTCACAATACTTATGCATATTCTCTCTTATTTTACAAGGTTTACATAAAGAGGGAGAATGCCGGCAGCTGGGATTCTGGGCTGGAAAAGGAGCAAATATTGGAGACCTATTCTGCACAGCTCCAAAAGTCCTGAAACTTCACGGAAGTAATCTTCAGAATATATAAAAAATACTGAGCGCAAGAAGTTCACAAGGGGGGCCACACCCTTCCAACAAGGGTGGGGCGCGCCCTACCCCCCTGGGCGCGCCCCCCTACCTCGTGGGCCCCCTGGTGGCCCTCCGATGCCCATCTTCTGCTATATGGAGTCTTTCGATGAGGAAAAAATCATAATCCATCTTTCCGGACGAGACTCCGCCGCCACGAGGCGGAACCTTGGCGGAACCAATCTAGGACTCCGGTGGAGTTGTTCTGCCAGGGAAACTTCCCTCCGGGAGGGGGAATCATCGACATCGTCATCACCAATGATCCTCTCATCGGAAGAGGGCAATCTCCATCAACATCTTCACCAGCACCATCTCCTCTCGAAACCCTAGTTCATCTCTTGTATCCAATTCTTGTCTCCAAGTCTGGGATTGGTACCTGTAGGTTGCTAGTAGTGTTGATTACTCCTTGTAGTTGATGCTAGTTGGTTTATTTGGTGGAAGATCATATGTTCAGATCCTTTATGCATATTAATACCCCTCTGATTATGAACATGAATATGCTTTGTGAGTAGTTACGTTTGTTCCTAAGGACATGTGAGAAGTCTTGCTATTAGTAGTCATGTGAATTTGGTATTCGTTCGATATTTTGATGAGATGTATGTTGTCTCTCCTCTAGTGGTGTTATGTGAATGTCGACTACATGACACTTCACCATTATTTGGGCCTAGAGGAAGGCATTGGCAAGTAATAAGTAGATGATGGGCTGCTAGAGTGACAGAAGCTTAAACCCTAGTTAATGCATTGCTTTGTAAGGGGCTGATTTGGATCCATATGTTTCATGCTATGGTTAGGTTTACCTTAATAATTTTGTTGTAGTTGCGGATGCTTGCAATAGAGGTTAATCATAAGTGGGATGCTTGTCCAAGTAAGGACAGTACCCAAGCACCGGTCCACCCACATACCAAATTATCAAAGTACCGAACGCGAATCATATGAACGTGATGAAAACTAGCTTCACGATATTCCCACGTGTCCTTAGGAGCGCTTTACATCATATAAGAGTTTGTCCAGGCTTCTCCTTTGCTACAAAAAGGATTGGGCTACCTTGCTGCACTTTATTTACTTTTGTTACTTGTTGCACGTTACAAATTAGCTTATCACAAAACTATTTGTTACCAATAATTTTAGTGCTTGCAGAGAATACCTTGCTGAAAACCGCTCATCATTTCCTTCTGCTCCTCGTTGGGTTCGACACTCTTACTTATCGAAAGGACTACGATAGATCCCCTATAATTGTGGGTCATCAAGACTCTTTTATGGCGCCATTGCCGGGGAGTGAAGTGCCTTTGGTAGGTGGAATTTGGTAAGGAAAAATTTATGTAGTCTGCTGAAATTTACTATCACTTGTTACTATGGAAAGTAATCCTCTGAGGGGCTTGTTCGGGGTATTTTCACCCCGACCAGTAGAGCAAAGAGTTGCTCCTCAACCTACTGAACCTACTGAAGATGAAAATGTTCACTTTGAAATTCCTTCGGGTATGTTAGAAAAACTGCGGGCTAATCCTTTTGCAGGAGACGGAACAAAGCATCCTGATGAACACCTAATATATGTGGATGAAGTTTGTGGATTATTTAAGCTTGCAGGTGTGCCCTGTGATTTTATTAAGAAGAAGGTCTTCCCTTTATCTTTGAGGGGAGATGCATTGACATGGTATAGGCTATGTGATGATACGGGGTCATGGAACTACAAACGATTGAAATTGGAATTTCATCAGAAGTTTTATCCTATGCATCTTATTCATCGTGATCACAATTATATATATAATTTCTGGCCTCGCGAAGGAGAAAGCATCGCTCAAGCTTGGGGGAGGCTTAAATCAATGTTATATTCATGCCCCAATCATGAGCTCTCAAGAGAAATGATTGTTCAAAATTGTTATGCTCGGCTTTCTGATAACAATCGCACCATGCTCGATACTTCTTGTGTTGGCTCTTTTATGATGAAGACTATTGAATTCAAATGGGATTTATTGGAAAGAATTAAACGCAACTCTGAAGATTGGGCCCTCGACGAAGGTAAGGAGTCAGGTATGACACCTAAGTTTGATTGTGTTAAATCATTCATGGATACCGATGTTTTCCGTAAATTTAGCACTAAATATGGACTTGACTCTGAAATAGTAGCTTCTTTCTATGAAACTTTTGCTACACATGTTGATCTCCCTAGGGAGAAGTGGTTTAAATATCATCCTCCCATAGAAGTAAAAGTAGCTGCACCTATTAAAGTTGAAGAAAAGACTGTCACTTATAGTGATCCTATTGTTCCTACTAGTTATGTTGAGAAACCACCTTTTCCTGTTAGGATAAAAGATCATGCTAAAGCTTCAACTGTGGTTCGTAAAAGCAATATTAGAACTTATACACCTCCTGAGCAAATTAAAGTTGAACCTAATAATGATATTGTTAAAGATCTCTTGTCTGATAATATTGATGGGCATGTTATTCATTTCTGTGATGAGACTGCTAGAATTGCTAAACCTTGTGCTAAAGATAAACATAGACATATGGTAGGCATGCCTGTTATTTTTGTTAAAATAGGAGATCATTGTTATCATGGCTTATGTGATATGGGTGCTAGTGCTAGTGCAATACCTTTTGACTTATACAAAGAAATTATGCATGACATTGCACTCACTGAATAAGAAGATATTGATGTCACAATTAAACTTGCCAATAGAGATACTATTTCACCAATGGGAATTGTTAGAGATGTTGAAGTATTTTGTGGGAAAACTAAATATCCTGCTGATTTTCTTGTTCTTGGCTCCCCACAAGATAGCTTTTGTCCCATTATTTTTGGTAGACCCTTCTTGAACACAGTTAATGCTAAGATAGATTGCAAAAAGGATGTTGTTACTATTGGTTTAGGTGATATGTCTCATGAATTTAATTTCTCTAAATTTCGGAGACAACACCGTGAAGAGGAATTGCCTAGTAAAGATGAAATTATTGGTCTTGCTTCTATTGCCATACCTCCTAGTGATCCTTTAGGACAATATTTGCTAGACCACGAAAATGATACGTTTATGAATGAAAGAAGGGAAATAGATGAAGTATTCTTAAAACAGGAACCCATCCCGAAACACAATTTCCCTATTGAAATCCTAGGGGATCCTCCTCCACCCAAGGGTGATCCCGTGTTTGAGCTTAAACCGCTACCTGATACTCTTAAATATGCTTATCTTGATGAGAAAAAGATATATACTGTTATTATTAGTGCTAACCTTTCAGAGCATGAAGAAGATAGATTATTGAAAACTCTAAAGAAGCACCGTGCTGCTATTGGATATACTCTTGATCTTAAGGGCATTAGTCCCACTCTGTGTCAACACAAAATAAATTTGGAGGAAGATGCCAAACCAGTTCATGATCATCAACGACGGCTGAATCCTAAGATGAAGGAAGTGGTAAGAAAGGAAATACTAAAGCTCCTTGAGGCAGGTATAATTTATCCCGTTGTTGATAGTCAGTGGGTAAGTCCTGTCCATTCTGTCCCTAAAAAGGGAGGTATTTTTGTCGTTCCTAATGATAAAGATGAGTTGATCCCGCAAAGAATTATTACAGGTTATAGGATGGTAATTGATTTCCGCAAATTAAATAAAGCTACTAAAAAAGATCATTACCCCTTGCCTTTTATCGATCAAATGCTAGAAAGATTATCCAAACATACACATTTTTGCTTTCTAGATGGTTATTCTGGTTTCTCTCAAATACCTGCATCAGCCAATGATCAATCAAAGACTAATTTTACTTGCCCTTTTGGTACTTTTGCTTATAGACGTATGCCGCCTTTTGGTTTATGTAATGCACCTGCTACCTTTCAAAGATGCATGATGGCCATATTCTCTAACTTATGTGAAAAGATTTGTGAGGTTTTCATGGACGATTTCTCCGTCTATGGATCCTCTTTTGATGATTGCTTGAGCAACCTTGATCGAGTTTTACAGAGATGTGAAGAAACTAATCTTGTCTTCAATTGGGAAATGTGCCATTTTATGGTTAATGAAGGTATTGTCTTGGGGCATAAAGTTTCTGAAAGAGGTATTGAAGTGGATAAAGCCAAGGTTGATGCTATTGAAAAGATGCCATCTCCCAAGGACATCAAAGGTATAAGAAGTTTCCTTGGTCATGCCGGTTTTTATAGGAGGTTCATTAAGGAATTCTCAGAAATTTCTCGGCCTCTGACTAATTTATTACAAAAAGATATACCATTTGTTTTTGATGATGATTCTGTAGAAGCATTTGAAATGCTTGAGAAAGCATTGATCTCTGCACCTATTGTTCAGCCAGCTGATTGGAATTTACCCTTTGAAATTATGTGTGATGCTAGTGATTATGATGTAGGTGTTGTTCTAGGGCAAAGAGTTGATAAGAAATTAAATGTTCTTCAATATGCTAGTAAAACTCTAGACAATGCTCAGAGAAATTATGCTACTACTGAAATAGAATTCTTAGCAGTTGTATTTGCTTGTGATAAGTTCAGACCTTATATTGTTGATTCTAAAGTAACTATTCACACTGATCATGTTGCTATTAAATATATTATGGAAAAGAAAGATGCTAAACCTAGACTTATTAGATGGGTTCTCTTGCTACAAGAATTTGATTTGCACATTATTGATAGAAAGGGAGCTGAGAACCCCGTTGCAGACAACTTGTCTAGGTTAGAGAATGTTCTTCATGACCCACTACCTATTGATGATAGCTTTCCTGATGAACAATTAAATTTCATAAATGCTTCTCATACTGCTCCATGGTATGATGATTAAGCTAATTATATTGTTGCTAAATTTATACCACCTAGTTTCACATACCAGCAAAAGAAAAAGTTCTTCTATGATTTGAGACATTACTTTTGGGATGACCCACATCTTTATAAAGAAGGGGTAGATGGTGTTATTAGACGTTGTGTACCTGAGCATGAACAGGAACATATCCTACGCAAGTGTCACTCCGAGGCTTATGGAGGACACCATGCTGGAGATAGAACTGCACACAAGGTATTGCAATCCGGTTTTTATTGGCCTACTCTCTTCAAGGATGCCCGTAAGTTTGTCTTGTCTTGTGATGAATGTCAAAGAATTGGTAATATTAGTAGACGTCAAGAAATGCCTATGAATTATTCACTTGTTATTGAACCATTTGATGTTTGGGGCTTTGATTATATGGGACCTTTTCCTGCCTCCAATGGATATTCACATATTTTAGTTGTTGTTGATTACGTTACTAAGTGGGTAGAAGCTATTCCAACTAGTAGTGCTGATCATAACACCTCTATTAAGATGCTTAAAGAAGTTATTTTTCCGAGGTTTGGAGTCCCTAGATATTTAATGACTGATGGTGGTTCACATTTTATTCATGGTGCTTTCCGTAAAATGCTTGCTAAATATGATGTTAATCATAGAATTGCATCTCCTTATCACCCCCAGTCTAGTGGTCAAGTAGAATTGAGTAATAGAGAACTCAAATTAATTTTGCAAAAGACTGTCAATAGATCCAGAAAGAATTGGTCCAAGAAACTTGATGATGCATTATGGGCCTATAGAACTGCATATAAAAATCCTATGGGTATGTCTACGTATAAAATGGTTTATGGAAAAGCATGTCACTTACCTCTAGAACTAGAACATAAGGCATATTGGGCTATTAAAGATCTCAATTATGATTTCAAACTTGCCAGTGAGAAGAGGTTATTTGATATTAGCTCACTTGATGAATGGAGAACCCAAGCCTATGAGAATGCCAAATTATTTAAACAAAAAGTTAAAAGATGGCATGACAAAAGAATACAAAAGCGTGAGTTTAACGTAGGTGATTGTGTATTGCTATACAACTCTCGTTTAAGATTTTTTGCAGGAAAACTTCTCTCTAAATGGGAAGGTCCTTACGTTATCGAGGAGGTCTATCGTTCCGGTGCCATAAAAATCAACTACTTCGAAGGCACAAACCCGAAGGTGGTGAACGGTCAAAGAATCAAACATTATATCTCAGGTAATCCCATAAATGTTGAAACCAATGTTATTGAAACCATAACCCCGGAGGAATACATAAGGGACACATTCCGGAATGTTTCAGACTCCGAAAAGGAATAGGTATGTGGTATGGTAAGTGAACCGACTCCAAAACATTTTTATGGCAATATTTCTCCGTTTTGGAATATTTAGAAAAATAGAAAAACAAGAAGCAGTCCGGGAAGGACACGAGGCCTCCATGAGGGTGGAGCGCGCGCCCTACCCTACTGGGCGCGCCCCCCTACCTCGTGGGCACCTCGTGTGCTCTCCGGACTCCGTTTTCTTACACGACACGTATTTTGGTTATTAAAAATTCATTATATAACCTCCCGAAGGTTTTGACCACCGTATCACGCAAAAATCTCCTGTCTTTGTTTCGAGCTGTCTTGCTGCAGATTAGAGCAACATGTCGTCCCAGGATTCAGAAGGAGAAAGCTATGTGGCTGATTACCTTGCAGATCCTAAGGTCTATGGGGATGTGGAGCGTTGTGGTTGGACTACGGAAGAAGAAGAGGACTATGAACCCAAGGGAAGGGAGGAGACGAGCTCAGAAGAAGATGAAGTCCCATTACCTCAACCTGGGGACATGCATGTGGAGTTCAAAAAGTCAAGCCTACCAGATAGAGTAAAGAAACCTAAGATCGAGTTTATCCCTTTTCGCCTCTTGCGGGAAAACAAACAAGAACTATGCAAAAAGATACTGAGCCTGGAGCAGGAGATCGATGACCTAAGGGACCAAAATTCTGTCCTCAAGCGCAAATTAAGGAAGAAGCCTATGCCATCAACAAAACCATCATCCTCTCCACCAACAAAGAAGAATTGAGTATCTGATATGGGCACTCCCCTTGGCAACTGTCAAGCTTGGGGGAGTGCCCCGGTATCGTATCACCATCACTTTTATCTTTCCAATTTTTCTTAGTTCGATCCTTTTGATAATATCTTGATCTAGTAGCATAAAGTTTTTAGTATGATCTAGTTGTGAGTTTTGCTTTATGATCCTATCTTGGACATCTTTTATGAAGAAATAAAGAAAGAGAGGTCTTCACATATAAATACACTATCTTGGACATCTTTTATGATTGTGAGCACTCATTAAACTATGACATGCTAAAGAGTTGATGTTGGACAAGGAAGACAACGTAATGGGTTGTGTTTTCTTACATCTGAGATAAATTATATTGTCATGGATCATCCAACATGATTGAGCTTGCCTTTCCCCCTCATCCTAGCCAAATTCTTTGCACTAAGTAGAGATACTACTTGTGCTTCCAAACACCCTTAAACCAGTTTTGCCATGAGAGTCCACCATACCTGCCTATCGATTGAGTAAGATCCTCCAAGTAAGTTGTCATCGGTGCAAGCAATAAAAATTGCTCTCTAAATATGTATGACTTATTAGTGTGGGAGAAAATAAGCTTTATACGATCGTGTGATATGGAAGAAATAAAAGCGACGGACTGCATAATAAAGGTCCATATCACAAGTGGAAACATAAAGTGACGTTCTTTCGCATTAAGATTTTGTGCATCAACCATAAAAGCGCATGACAACCTCTGCTTCCCTCTACGAAGGGCCTATCTTTTACCTTTATCTCCTGCCTTACATAAGAGTCATGGTGATCTTCACCCTTCCTTTTTAAATTTTATCTTTTGGCAAGCACAACATGTTGGAAAGATCCTGGTATATATGGCTAATTGGATGTGAGTTTTCATGAACTATTATTGTTGACATTACCCTTGAGGTAAAACATTGGGATGCAAAACAATAAGCCCCTATCTTTCTCTGTGTCCGACTAAAACTCCATACCCATAAGTATTGCGTGAGTGTTAGCAATTGTGAAAGACTATATGATAGTTGAGTATGTGGACTTGCTGAAAAGCTCTTATATATTGACTCTTTCCTATGTTATGATAAATTGCAATTGCTCCAATGACTGAGATTATAGTTTGTTAGTTTTCAATGAAGTTTATGATTCATACTTGAAATTGTGATTTAATTGTTACTCTAGCATAAGAGATCATATGACAAGAATTATAAGTTGTTGTTCTAAGAATGATCATGATGCCCTCATGTCCGCATTTTATTTTTATCGACACCTCTATCTCTAAACATGTGGACATATTTTTTGATTTCGGCTTTCGCTTGAGGACAAGCGAGGTCTAAGCTTGGGGGAGTTGATACGTCCATTTTGCATCATGCTTTTATATCGATATTTATTGCAATATGGGCTGTTATTACACTTATGTCACAATACTTATGCCTATTCTCTCTTATTTTACAAGGTTTACATAAGGAGGGAGAATGCCGGCAGCTGGGATTCTGGGCTGGAAAAGGAGCAAATATTAGAGACCTATTCTGCACAGCTCCAAAAGTCCTGAAACTTCACAGAAGTCATTTTTAGAATATATGAAAAATATTGAGCGCAAGTTCACCAGGGGGGCCACACACTTCCCATGAGGGTGGGGGCGCGCCCTACCCCCTGGGCGCGCGCCCTACCTTGTGGGCCCCCTGGTGGCCCTCCGATGCCCATCTTCTGCTATATGGAGTCTTTCGATGAGGAAAAAATCATAAGCCATCTTTCCGGACGAGACTCCGCCGCCACGAGGCGGAACCTTGGCGGAACCAATCTAGGGCTCCGGCAGAGCTGTTCTGCCGGGGAAACTTCCCTTCGGGAGGGGGAATCATCGCCATCGTCATCACCAATGATCCTCTCATCGGAAGAGGGCAATTTCCATCAACATCTTCACCAGCACCATCTCCTCTCAAAACCCTAGTTCATCTCTTGTATCCAATTCTTGTCTCCAAGTCCGGGATTGGTACCTGTAGGTTGCTAGTAGTGTTGATTACTCCTTGTAGTTGATGCTAGTTGGTTTATTTGGTGGAAGATCATATGTTCAAATCCTTTATGCATATTAATACCCCCTCTGATTATGAACATGAATATGCTTTGTGAGTAGTTTTGTTTGATCCTAAGGACATGGGAGAAGTCTTGCTATTAGTAGTCATGCGAATTTGGTATTCATTCAATATTTTGATGAGATGTATGTTGTCTCTCCTCTAGTGGTGTTATGTGAACATCGACTACATAACACTTGTCAGATTTCGGGTTCCGGCATACCCTTGAGGTTCGAACACTGGGGTGCGCACGGAGATCTCTCCCCTACCGATCTACGTCCAATCTCCTCGCGTGATCTAAGCTGGAAACAACGAACAACACAAGGGACACGAGGTTTATACTGGTTCGGGCCACCGTTGTGGTGTAATACCCTACTCAAGTGTGTGGTGTGGTGGATTGCCTCAGGGGATGATGATGAACAGTACAAGGGAAGAACAGCCTCGCGAGAGGTGTTCTTGAGCTGGTGCGATGAACTGCTAGGGTGAGTTCAGTCGCCTCTCTCTCTCTCTCTGCTGGGGTTCTACCAGATCTCTAGCCGTCCCCCTACTAGATCGCTCTCTGGATCCCTCTATATTGTCCTCTCCATCCCCTACTCTATGGTGGCCAGCTCTATTTATAGAGGCCCTGGGCCTCTTCCCAAATAATGAGAGAGAAGGGCGCCAACAATTGGCCATTTTGAAGGGGAACATCTAGTACAAGTTATCCTGACCAAAGGTGGTCTTCGACTGCCAAAAGTACTGGTGATGACGCTGTCTTGGGCTCCACGGTGACCTCCGTCCTGCCACTCTGCTGGTCTTGGTCTCGTTGCACTAGAATGGTAACCTTTGCCCGATGCCTTGGCCTGTGCTTGCCCCCTTTGCACCAAAGGGGAAACAAGGACACTGCGTAGAACGGCGCCCGCCTGGTCTCGAACGTCATGGCTTGCATCATGGGCTCCTCGCGAGGTACCCCTGCCTTGATCTCTCTGCCTCCTCGCAGGCCTGCCTGACGAGGCTGCCTCTAAGGAAGCTTCATGTCGTCCGCCCCGCGAGGCTTGGCCCCTCGCGAGGGTCTTGAGCTTGAGCTGATGAAGATGGGCCGCGTTGGGCCCCCACTTGAGCCACACCGCAGGCAGGCAAGTCTGGGGACCCCCGTTCCCAGAACGCCGATAATAGCCCCCGGGCCCAAGGCGCGTCCGGGCTTGGCCTAGCAGGGAAGCGAAGGGGCAAGCGCGAAGCACCGCGGGCCCTAACAGCCTGCGGCCTAGCAATTGATTGGACGTGGGCGTATGCGCTTCCCCGCAATGCCTCGGCGACCGCACGACTTGACAAGTCCCCGCATGTAGAGAAACCGGTCATGATTACCTGCGATCGTGGTGCTCGGCGGTTGGGCAGCCCACTGTTGATGATAGCGTCCCTTGCAGAGGTGCGGGTGATTAGCGCTCCTTAGGATTATTACTTTTGTTCCCTGCAAGGAATCGAAGCAACACCCCGTGGGGGTATGTAAGGCACCTGCCATGTCTTTTGGGAACATTATATCTCAATATGAATCAATGCGAGGTGCTTGTCCTGTCTCGGCTTGGCACCCCCTTTCTATCCTCGCGAGGACTTAGCACTCTACGGTGACAGGTCCCAGTCCCCAGGCGGGCTTCAGTCGTCGCTGGTATGCCAGGTCACGATGCCGTGGTCAAGGCCAGGAGGTGAGCGGTCCGAGGTCCGGTAAGAGCCCCCGAGTCGCGATGCTCGGGAGGTCCCCTTCAGCGCTCAAGCAGCCCTCGCTGGGCGAGAAAGGAAGGTAACGTCGTCGTGACAGAGCCGCACTGGGCGAGGGTTTTGTGCTTCGTTGGTCCAACTCTTGTAAGGGCGTGACTTATCTCTTGAGTTTGGTGTAGTTCCTTGATGAAGTGCCCGGCCCGAGTGGTGGCAGCTGAGGCGCTGCTGGGTTAGGTCCTCGTGAGCTTCTTCCCACTCCCCCGCACTTTCCTTAATGCTCTACGTCCTCAGGTCCCGTCCCTTGAGCGAGCTCAGCTGCCGCTGGTATGACAGGTCGCGATGCCGTGGGTCAAGGCCAGGGGGTGAGGGCTGGAGAGCCAGTTGGAGCCCATGAGTCGCGATGCTCAGGCGCCCCCCTTTTAACGTGCAAGCGGTCCGTGCCGGAGAGAGGGAGAGACAGCTCGCGACGCCCTAGCGTTGCTCCTAGAGTAGGTCCTGCACACCAATCATGAAGAGAAACAAGACCTGTTGTTATGGTTGCCGGCCAACCTTTGTTGCTCCGGGGAAGTGATTGGGGCACTGAGGGCCTGGTGAGGTGGCACCTTGCGGGGCTACTGCGGCCAGAGCTCGACCACTCAGATTTATCGGCGTTGCAGGGACAGACCCGTGCACAAATGTCATGCCAGAGCGAGCGGCTCCATAGGTAGGCATCAATCGAGCAGGCGATTAGGCCGGGTACGTTAAGCACGCAGGAGGAAAGTTATTTTAAGTAGACGCAGGAAAAGCAAACGCCGCTGGGCCAGGCCCGAGCAGCTCGGGGATGATGCAGCCCGAGGGGCGCACCCAACAAGGTAAGTAAAGAGCATAAGCAAAACAGATACATGCCGCAGGGACGGACCCACGCGACCTGGGAATGATGCGGCCCTGTGGGCGCTCCCAGCTAAAAATGGAACTTAGAAAGATGTCACCTAGTGCCGTTGAAGATGGAGTGGTGCTGAAGAAGCGGGTGATGCGCGATGAAGGCGTCGACCCTCACGAGCCCCCAGGCCCCGGAGCCTCGGGAGGCTCCGGGAGCACAGGCGGGTCTCCGAGGGCCATCTCCATCTCCGCCAGGACCGCACAATGCCTGACCTCCTGAGCCTCCAGAATGCTCCTCAGCATGCGCTGATGAGCGGCGACCGCGTCCGGCAGGCCGAAAGGCATGCGAACGTAGTTGTGAGGTGGACCCTCGCAACGCCCCACGCGCGAAGGCCAGAGGCGCTCCTAAGACGCGGCTCGGTTGAGCCCTGGCACGTCGACGCAGACGCGCAGCCCACCATCCTCGCCTAGATGTGGGGCCACGGTGGGTAAGCGGCGGCTGCCGCGCATGATCCTCGACTCCTGTAGCTCCTGGGTGCTCCTTGCGATGAACTCCTGTGGGTTTGGTCTTCCTTGCCTTGTACCTTCCTGAGGGAAACGTGCCTGGAAGCACCCCTCCAAGTGGTGCCCGAGCGCCACCCTCGCGACCTTGGCAAAGTCGGTGGCTCTCCAAGAAAGAGCCCCCGAGCCCTTCCTGAGGAGGGCGCCGGGCGCGCCTTCCTATGCGAGGGAGGGTGGTGCTCCCTGATTGGGCACAGATCCTGACGCAACACCTCTGGAGGCGCCTGCCTCCTTGTGGCTTGGGCCAAGCCAAACCTTCTTCTTCTTAAGGGTCACCTCGGGAAGTGTTCCGTTCCTGCACTCTGGGTCTTCGATTGTTGTGGCTTGGAACGCGCGCTCAAGTGAACACACTGCGTCCCTTTCTTCATAGGGTACGGTGATGACTCCACCGCTTCCCGGCATCTTGAGGACATTGTATCCATGATGAGTCACTGCCATGAGCTTGGCCAGGGCTGGGTACCCGAGGATGGCGTTGTATGGCAGACGGATGTGGGCGACGTCGAAGTCGATGAGCTCGGTGCGGTAGTTGTTGCGCTGCCCAAAGGTGACTGGAAGGCGAACCTGCCCTATTGGAACAGTGGAACCATCAGTGACTCCTGAGAAGGGCTTGGTTGGCTGAAGCTGATTGTATGGCACTTGGAGATTGTCCAACATCTCGACGGACAGGATGTTGAGTCCTGCTCCGCCATCAATGAGGGTCCTGGTGACCTGCACATTGTTGATGACTGCGGAGCAAAGCATCGGGAGGAGCCCGGCCATTGCCGCGCACTTGAGCTGATCCGTCGAGCTGAACGTGATAGCGCACGCGGACCACCTGAGAGGGCGCGTGGCCTCAATCTTGGGGAGGACTGCATTCACCTCGCGAGCAAACTACTTGAAGATGCGCTATGAGGCTGGGGCCTGCGCGCCACCCAAGATGCAAGCAATCATGTGCGGCTCCTGGAAGCCCCCAGCTCCCTCGTCTTGATGTTGGTCTTCGTTCCTCCTTGGCGGTGGCGGCAGAGGAGGAAGGCCTGCGTTGCCGTGCGGGCGATCCTCACGAGGCTGATCTCTCCAGTCTCCCTCGCGAGGCTGGTCCTGCCAGCGATCCTCGCGAGGTCAGTCACGCCACCCTTGGCGAGGGCCACAGTCTTCCCATCGTCCGCCACCTCTTCCTCCTCCTCGGCCATAGCCCCTGTCGTTGCGCTCGGGGCGTCGGCCGACACGCCCATCTCTCATGGCCCTGAGCTCTTGACATTCGTCGGTGTTGTGGGTGTGGAGGTCGTGGTACACGCAGTACCGGCTGCCCTTGGATGACTCAGGCTGATCCCTGCCTTGCTTGGTGTCTAGTTCCGCTGCAAGCACGGCAGCCCCCTTGCGGTTCACGTCCTTGGCCTTGGGCTTCTTCCCTTTTGGGTCGGCAGCCGGGAGTTCGAGGAGGGAAAGGCGCCCTTGCTCAGCCCTGGCGCACTTGGTCGCCAAGTTGAACAGCTCCAGGGATGTGCATAGGTCTTCATGGATTGCTAGCTCCTCTTTCATTTTGATGTCACGTACGCCATCGGAGAAGGCCGAGATGATGGCTTCTTCAGTCACCTTGGGGATCTTGAGGCGAGCGTTGTTGAAGCGCTGGATGTATTTTTGCACGGTTTCCCCTTACTGCTGCTTGATGCGGCGCAGATCGCTCACGGCCGGGGGCCGGTCGCGAGTGCCCTGGAAGTTGGTGATGAAGCGAGTGCGCATCTTGTCCCAGGAGGAGATCGTGCCAGGAGCCAAGTTCAGGAGCCAGGTGCGGGCCCCGTCCTTGAGCGCCATGGGGAACCAGTTCGCCATGACCCTTTCGTCTCCGTTGGTGGCTTCGATACATAGCTCGTAGAGCTGTAGGAACTCCACGGGGTCCGCCGTGCCATCGTAGCAAGGGGGCAGGTCAGGCTTGAACTTGCCTGGCCATGCGACGCAGTGTAGCTCGGGGGTGAGAGCACGGCAGCCTGCTGTGGCCACTAGTGCCTTTTGCTGGTACTGGGCTTGTTCCTGGGGATTACCGCGTGCCGCCGCTTGGAGCAGCGCGGGGTCTTGGCGTGGAGGTGCAGGGACGCGATCTTGGCGTGCCGGCGCTGGGAGCGCGCGAGCACCTTCTTGGGGACGAGGGATCTCTTGGCAGCTCCTTTCTTGTTGCGCAGGTGCCGGACGCGGAGGGTCTCGCCTTGGGGCTGCTTGCCTTGGAGCCAGGGCGCCTTCTTGGGGAGGAGGTGGTGGAGGCATCTCCTGATCCTCGCCTCCTGCGCAGAATGGAGGGTGAGGCAGTGAGAAGGACGGCAAGGGGGAGCCCCCTGCGGCACTAACGAGCTCGGTGATGCGGGCGAGCCAGTCCTCGTAGAGGTCATCGACTGGGCGGTATTGCAAGAGCTCTCTTGCCAGGAGCAGTGCGGCGTGCGCATCCGTGGGGGCGCGACGGGCATGGGACGACGAAGCGGCTGGAGTTAGCGACGGTGTGGCGGTGCGGCCTTCCCTCCGTACCGAAGGATGCTGGGACGAGGCCTGCTGCTCGTTCCCCGTCAGGCCGGTGGTGGCGTTGGCGGCAGGCGACGGGGAACGACGAGGGCGTCCGCCGACGGGCGTCGTCTGGGCGACGCGGGTGGTGAGAGCAGCCCGGCGCTCGGCGTGAGCCCGACGAGCGTCAGCCATGGACATGACGGAAGATCACATGCGAACAGCGGAAGAAATATTCTGGCGCACCCCTACCTGGCGTGCCAAATGTCGGATTTCGGGTTCCGGCAGACCCTTGAGGTTCGAACACTGGGGTGCACGCGGAGATCTCTCCCCTACCAATCTACGTCCAATCTCCTTGCGTGATCTAAGCTAGAAACAACGAACAACACAAGGGACACGAGGTTTATACTGGTTCGGGCCACCGTTGTGGTGTAATACCCTACTCCAGTGTGTGGTGTGGTGGATTGCCTCAGGGGCTGATGATGAACAGTACAAGGGAAGAACAGCCTCGCGAGAGGTGTTCTTGAGCTGGTGTGATGAACTGCTAGGGTGATTTCAGTCGCCTCTCTCTCTCTCTGCTGGGGTTCTACCAGATCTCTAGCCGTCCCCCTATTAGATCGCTCTCTGGATCCCTCTATATTGTTCTCTCCATCCCCTACTCTGTGGTGGCCAGCTCTATTTGTAGAGGCCCTGGGCCTCTTCCCAAATAATGAGCGGGAATGGCGCCAACAATTGGCCATTTTGATGGGGAACATCTAGTAGAAGTTATCCTGACCAAAGGTGGTCTTCGGCTGCCAAAAGTACTGGTGATGATGTCGTCTTGGGCTCCACGGTGACCTCCGTCCTGCCGCTCTGCTGGTCTTGGTCTCGTTGCACCAGAATGGTAACCTTTGTCCGATGCCTTGGCATGTGCTTTCCCCCTTTGCACCAAAGGGGAAACAAGGACACTGCGTAGAACGGCGCCCGCCTGGTCTCGAACGTCATGGCTTGCATCACGGGCTCCTCGCGAGGTACCCCTGCCTTGATCTCTCTGCCTCCTCGCGGGCCTGCCTGATGAGGCTGCCTCTGAGGAAGCTTCATGTCGTCCGCCCCGCGAGGCTTGGCCCCTCGCGAGGGTCTTGAGCTTGAGCTGATGAAGATGGGCCGCGCTGGGCCCCCACTTGAGCCACGCCGCAGGCCGCAGGAAGGCAAGTCTAGGGACCCCCGTTCCCAGAACGCCGACAACACTTCACCATTATTTGGGCCTAGAGGAAGGCATTGGGAAGTAATAAGTAGATGATGGGTTGCTAGAGTGACAGAAGCTTAAACCCTAGTTTATGTGTTGCTTCATAAGGGGCTGATTTGGATCCATATGTTTCATGCTATGGTTAGGTTTACCTTAATACTTTTGTTGTAGTTGCGGATGCTTGCAATAGAGGTTAATCATAAGTGGGATGCTTGTCCAAGTAAGGACAGTACCCAAGCACCGGTCCACCCACATAACAAATTATCAAAGTACCGAACGTGAATCATATGAACGTGATGAAAACTAGCTTCACGATATTCCCACGTGTCCTCAGGAGCGCTTTACATCATATACAAGTTTGTCCAGGCTTGTCCTTTGCTACAAAAAGGATTGGGCCACCTTGCTGCACTTTATTTACTTTTGTTACTTGTTGCACATTACAAATTATCTTATCACAAAACTATTTGTTACCAATAATTTCAGTGCTTGCAGAGAATACCTTGCTGAAAACCGCTCATCATTTCCTTCTGCTCCTCGTTGGGTTTGACACTCTTACTTATCGAAAGGACTACGATAGATCCCCTATACTTGTGGGTCATCAAGACTCTTTTCTGGCGCCGTTGCCGGGGAGTGAAGTGCCTTTGGTAGGTGGAATTTGGTAAGGAAAAATTTATATAGTCTGCTGAAATTTACTATCACTTGTTACTATGGAAAGTAATCCTCTAAGGGGCTTGTTCAGGGTATCTTCACCCCGACCAGTAGAGCAAAGAGTTGCTCCTCAACCTACTGAACCTACTGAAGATGAAAATGTTCACTTTGAAATTCCTTCGGGTATGTTAGAAAAACTGCTAGCTAATCCTTTTGCAGGAGATGGAATAAAGCATCCTGATGAACACCTAATATATGTGAATGAAGTTTGTGGATTATTTAAGCTTGCAGGTGTGCCCGGTGATTTTATTAAGAAAAAGGTCTTCTCTTTATATTTGAAGGGAGATGCGTTGACATGGTATAGGCTTATGTGATGATACGGGGTCATGGAATTACAAATGATTGAATTTGGAATTTCATTAGAAGTGTTATCCTATGCATCTTGTTCATCGTGATCGCAATTATATATATAATTTCTGGCCTCGCGAAGGAGAAAGCATCGCTCAAGCTTGGGGAGGCTTAAATCAATGTTATATTCATGCCCCAATCATGAGCTCTCAAGAGAAATGATTATTCAAAATTGTTATGCTCGGGTTTCTGATAACAATCGCACCATGCTCGATACTTCTTCTGTTGGCTCTTTTATGATGAAGACTATTGAATTCAAATGGTATTTATTCGAAAGAATTAAATGCAACTCTGAAGATTGGGCCCTCGACGAAGGTAAGGAGTCAGGTATGACACCTAAGTTTGATTGTGTTAAATCATTTATGGATACCGATGTTTTCCGTAAATTAAGCACTAAATATGGACTTGACTCTGAAATAGTAGCTTCTTTCTGTGAAACTTTTGCTACTCATGTTGATCTCCCTAGGGAGAAGTGGTTTAAATATCATCCTCCCATAGAAGTAAAAGTAGCTGCACCTATTAAAGTTGAAGAAAAGACTGTCACTTATAATGATCCTATTGTTCGTACTGGTTATGTTGAGAAACCACCTTTTCCTGTTAGGATAAAAGATCATGCTAAAGCTTCAATTGTGGTTTGTAAAAGCAATATTAGAACTTATACACCTCCTGAGCAAATTAAAGTTGAACCTAATATTCCTATTGTTAAAGATCTCTTGTCTGATAATATTGATGGGCATGTTATTCATTTCTGTGATGAGACTACTAGAATTGCTAAACCTTGTGCTAAAGATAAACATAGACCTGTGGTAGGCATGCCTGTTATTTCTGTTAAAATAGGAGATCATTGTTATCACGGCTTATGTGATATGGGTGCTAGTGCTAGTGTAATACCTTTTGACTTATACAAAGAAATTATGCATGACATTGCACCCGCTGAGTTAGAAGATATTGATGTCACAATTAAACTTGCCAATAGAGATACTATTTCACCAATGGGAATTGTTAGAGATGTTGAAGTCTTGTGTGGGAAAACTAAATATCCTGATGATTTTCTTGTTCTTGGCTCCCCACAAGATAGATTTTGTCCCATTATTTTTGGTAGACCCTTCTTGAACACAGTTAATGCTAAGATAGATTGCAAAAAGGATGTTGTTACTATTGGTTTAGGTGATATGTCTCATGAATTTAATTTCTCTAAATTTCGTAGACAACACCGTGAAGAGGAATTGCCTAATAAAGATGAAATTATTGGTCTTGCTTCTATTGCTGTACCTCCTAGTGATCCTTTAGAACAATATTTGCTAGACCACGAAAATGATATGTTTATGAATGAAAGAAGGGAAATAGATGAAGTATTCTTTAAACAGGAACCATCCTGAAACACAATTTTCCTATTGAAATCCTAGGGGATCCTCCTCCACCCAAAGGTGATCCCGTGTTTGAGCTTAAACCGTTACCTGATACTCTTAAATATGCTTATCTTGATGAGAAAAAGATATATCCTGTTATTATTAGTGCTAACCTTTCAGAGCATGAAGAAGACAGATTATTGAAAACTCTGAAGAAGCACCGTGCTGCTATTGGATATACTCTTGATGATCTTAAGGGCATTAGTCCCACTCTGTGTCAACACAAAATAAATTTGGAGGAAGATGCCAAACCAGTTCGTGATCATCAACGACGGCTGAATCCTAAGATGAAGGAAGTGGTAAGAAAGGAAATACTAAAGCTCCTTGAGGCAGGTATAATTTATCCCGTTGCTGATAGTAAGTGGGTAAGTCATGTCCATTGTGTCCCTAAAAAGGGAGGTATTACTGTCGTTCCTAATGATAAAGATGAGTTGATCTCGCAAAGAATTATTACAGGTTATAGGATGGTAATTGATTTTCGCAACTTAAATAAAGCTACTAAAAAAGATCATTACCCCTTACCTTTTATCGATCAAATACTAGAAAGATTATCCAAACATACACATTTTTTCTTTCTAGATGGTTATTCTGGTTTCTCTCAAATACATGTGTCAGCCAATGATCAATCAAAGACTACTTTTATTTGCCCTTTTGGTACTTTTGCTTATAGACGTATGCCTTTTGGTTTATGTAATGCACCTTCTACATTTCAAAGATGCATGATGGCCATATTCTCTGACTTTTGTGAAAAGATTTGTGAGGTTTTCATGGATGATTTCTCTGTCTATGGATCCTCTTTTGATGATTGCTTGAGCAACCTTAATCGAGTTTTGCAGAGATGTGAAGAAACTAATCTTGTCTTGAATTGGGAAAAGTGCCACTTTATGGTTAATGAAGGTACTGTCTTGGGGCATAAAGTTTCTGAAAGAGGTATTGAAGTTGATAAAGCCAAGGTTGATGCTATTGAAAAGATGCCATCTCCCAAGGACATCAAAGGTATAAGAAGTTACATTGGTCACGCCGGTTTTTATAGGAGGTTCATTAAGGACTTCTCAGAAATTTCTCAGCCTCTGACTAATTTATTACAAAAAGATATACCATTTGTTTTTGATGATGATTCTGTAGAAGCATTTGAAATACTTAAGAAAGCATTGATCTCTGCACCTATTGTTCAGCCACCTGATTGGAATTTACCCTTTGAAATTATGTGTGATGCTAGTGATTAGATGTAGGTGTTGTTCTAGGGCAAAGAGTTGATAAGAAATTAAATGTTATTCAATATGCTAGTAAAACTCTAGACAATGCTCAGAGAAATTATGCTACTACTAAAAAATAATTCTTAGCAGTTGTATTTTCTTGTGGTAAGTTCAGACCTTATATTGTTGATTCTAAAGTAAGTATTCACATTGATCATGTTGCTATTAAATATCTTATGGAAAAGAAAGATGCTAAACCTAGACTTATTAGATGGGTTCTCTTGCTATAAGAATTTGATTTGCACATTTTTGATAAAAAGGGAGCTGAGAACCCCGTTGCAGACAACTTGTCTAGGTTAGAGAATGTTCTTCATGACCCACTACCTATTGATGATAGCTTTCCTGATGAACAGTTAAATGTCATAAATGCTTCTCATACTGCTCCATGGTATGCTGATTATGCTAATTATATTGTTGCTAAATTTATACCACCTAGTTTCACATACTAGCAAAAGAAAAAGTTTTTCTATGATTTGAGACATTACTTTTGGCATGACCCACATCTTTATAAAGAAGGGGTAGATGGTGTTATTAGACGTTGTGTACCTGAGCATGAACAGCAACAGATCCTATGCAAGTGTCACTCCGAGGCTTATGGAGGACACCATGCTGGAGATAGAACTGCACACAAGGTATTGCAATCCGGTTTTTATTGGCCTACTCTCTTCAAGGATGCCCGTAAGTTTGTCTTGTCTTGTGATGAATGTCAAAGAATTGGTAATATTAGTAGACGTCAAGAAATGCCTATGAATTATTCACTTGTTATTGAACCATTTGATGTTTGGGGCTTTGATTATACGGGACCTTTTCCTGCCTCCAATGGATATTCACATATTTTAGTTGTTGTTGATTACGTTACTAAGTGGGTAGAAGCTATTCCAACTAGTAGTGCTGATCATAACACCTCTATTAATATGCTTAAAGAAGTTATTTTTCCGAGGTTTGGAGTCCCTAGATATTTAATGACTGATGGTGGTTCACATTTTATTCATGGTGCTTTCCATAAAATGCTTGCCAAATATGATGTTAATCATAGAATTGCATCTCCTTATCACCCCCAGTCTAGTGGTCAAGTAGAATTGAGTAATAGAGAACTCAAATTAATTTTGCAAAAGACTATCAATAGATCCAGAAAGAATTGGTCCAAGAAACTTGATGATGCATTATGGGCCTATAGAACTGCATATAAAAATCCTATGGGTATGTCTACGTATAAAATGGTTTATGGAAAAGCATGTCACTTACCTCTAGAACTAGAACATAAGGCATATTGGGCTATTAAAGATATCAATTATGATTTCAAACTTGCCAGTGAGAAGAGGTTATTTGATATTAGCTCACTTGATGAATGGGAACCCAAGCCTATGAGAATGCCAAATTATTTAAAGAAAAGGTTAAAAGATGGCATGACAAAAGAATACAAAAGCGTGAGTTTAACATAGGTGATTATGTATTGCTATACAACTCTCGTTTAAGATTTTTTGCAGGAAAACTTCTCTCTAAATGGGAAGGTCCTTACGTTATCGAGGAGGTCTATCGTTCCGGTGCCATAAAAATCAACAACTTCGAAGGCACAAACCCGAAGGTGGTGAACGGTCAAAGAATCAAACATTATATCTCAGGTAATCCCATAAATGTTAAAACCAATGTTATTGAAACCATAACCCCGGAGGAATACATAAGGGACACTTTCCAGAACGTTTCAGACTCCAAAAAGGAATAGGTATGTGGTACGGTAAGTAAACCGACTCCAAAACAGTTTTTATGGCAATATTTCTCTGTTTTGGAATATTTAGAAAAATAGAAAAAATAAGAAGTAGTCCGGGAAGGACACGAGGCCTCCACGAGGGTGGAGGGCGCGCCCTACCGTACTGGGCGCGCCCCCTACCTTGTGGGCACCTCGTGTGCTCTCCGGACTCCGTTTTCTTACACGACACGTATTTTGGTTATTAAAAATTCATTATATAACCTCCCGAAGGTTTTGACCACCGTATCACGCAAAAATCTCCTGTCTTTGTTTCGAGCTGTCTTGCTGCAGATTAGAGCAACATGTCGTCCCAGGATTCAGAAGGAGAAAGCTATGTGGCTGATTACCTTGCAGATCCTAAGGTCTATGGGGATGTGGAGCATTGTGGTTGGACTACGGAAGAAGAAGAGGACTATGAACCCAAGGGAACGGAGAAGACAAGCTCAGAAGAAGATGAAGTCCCATTACCTCAACCTGGGGACATGCATGTGGAGTTCAAAAGGTCAAGCCTACCGGATAGAGTAAAGAAACCTAAGATCGAGTTTATCCCTTTTTGCCTCTTGCAGGAAAACAAACAAGAACTATGCAAAAAGATATTGAGCCTGGAGCAGGAGATCGATGACCTAAGGGACCAAAATTCTGTCCTCAAGCGCAAAGTAAGGAACAAGCCTACGCCATCAACAAAACCATCATCCTCTCCACCAACAAAGAAGAATTGAGTATCTGGTATGGGCACTCCCCTTGGCAACTGTCAAGCTTGGGGGAGTGTCCCTGTATCGTATCACCATCACTTTTATCTTTCCCATTTTTCTTAGTTCGATCCTTTTGATAATATCTTGATCTAGTAGCATAAAGTTTTTAGTATGATCTAGTTGTGAGTTTTTCTTTATGATCCTTCTATGTAATCGAGTCCGTGAGCTATATATAATAAAGATTAGTGTTGAGTCAAGGGCTTGATTATTTTGCCATGATCTTGAGTGAATAAAATAAAAGACAAAGAATAAAAAGAAACAAAGAGATCATATGGATCTTATGGAGAGTAATGAGCTCACATAGAAAGAGTATGATGAATAAAAGTTGTTGAGAGTTGACAAACATAGTTTTGGTCATCGTTGCAATCAATAGGGAGTAATAAAGAAAGAGAGGTCTTCACATATAAATACACTATCTTGGACATCTTTTATGATTGTGAGCACTCATTAAACTATGACATGCTAAAGAGTTGACGTTGGACAAGGAAGACAACGTAATGGGTTGTGTTTTCTTACATCTGAGATAAATTATATTGTCATGGATCATCCAACATGATTGAGCTTGCCTTTCCCCCTCATGCTAGCCAAATTCTTTGCACTAAGTAGAGATACTACTTGTGCTTCCAAACACCCTCAAACCAGTTTTGCCATGAGAGTCCACCATACCTGCCTATGGATTGAGTAAGATCCTCCAAGTAAGTTGTCATCGGTGCAAGCAATAAAAATTGCTCTCTAAATATGTATGACTTATTAGTGTGGGAGAAAATAAGCTTTATACGATCGTGTGATATGGAAGAAATAAAAGCGATGGTCTACATAATAAAGGTCCATATCACAAGTGGAAACATAAAGTGACGTTCTTTCGCATTAAGATTTTGTGCATCAACCATAAAAGCGCATGACAACCTCTGCTTCCCTCTACGAAGGGCCTATCTTTTACCTTTATCTCCTGCCTTACATAAGAGTCATGGTGATCTTCACCCTTCCTTTTTAAATTTTATCTTTTGGCAAGCACAACATGTTGGAAAGATCCTGGTATATATGGCTAATTGGATGTGAGTTTTCATGAACTATTATTGTTGACATTACCCTTGAGGTAAAACATTGGGATGCAAAACAATAAGCCCCTATCTTTCTCTGTGTCCGATTAAAACTCCATACCCATAAGTATTGCGTGAGTGTTAGCAATTGTGAAAGACTATATGATAGTTGAGTATGTGGACTTGCTGAAAAGCTCTTATATATTGACTCTTTCCTATGTTATGATAAATTGCAATTGCTCCAATGACTGAGATTATAGTTTGTTAGTTTTCAATGAAGTTTGTGATTCATACTTGAAATTGTGATTTAATTGTTACTCTAGCATAAGAGATCATATGACAAGAATCATAAGTTGTTGTTCTAAGAATGATCATGATGCCCTCATGTCCGCATTTTATTTTTATGGACACCTCTATCTCTAAACATGTGGACATATTTTTCGATTTCGGCTTTCGCTTGAGAACAAGCGAGGTCTAAGCTTGGGGGAGTTGATACGTCCATTTTGCATCATGCTTTTATATCGATATTTATTGCAATATGGGCTGTTATTACACATTATGTCACAATACTTATGCCTATTCTCTCTTATTTTACAAGGTTTACATAAGGAGGGAGAATGCCGGCAGCTGGGATTCTGGGCTGGAAAAGGAGCAAATATTAGAGACCTATTCTGCACAGCTCCAAAAGTTCTGAAACTTCACGGAAGTCATTTTCAGAATATATGAAAAATACTATGCACAAGAAGTTCACCAGGGGGCACACCCTACCCACGAGGGTGGGGGCACGCCCTACCCCCCTAGGCGCGCCCCCTACCTCGTGGGCCCCCTGGTGGCCCTCCGATGCCCATCTTCTGCTATATGGAGTCTTTCGACGAGGAGAAAATCATAAGCCATCTTTCCGGACGAGACTCTGCCGCCACGAGGCGGAACCTTGGCGGAACCAATCTAGGGCTCCGGCAGAGCTGTTCTGCCGGGGAAACTTCCCTCCAGGAGGGGGAATCATCGCCATCGTCATCACCAATGATCCTCTCATCGGAAGAGGGCAATCTCCATCAACATCTTCACCAGCACCATCTCCTCTCGAAACCCTAGTTCATCTCTTGTATCCAATTCTTGTCTCCAAGTCCGGGATTGGTACCTGTAGGTTGCTAGTAGTGTTGATTACTCCTTGTAGTTGATGCTAGTTGGTTTATTTGGTGGAAGATCATATGTTTAGATCCTTTATCCATATTAATACCCCTCTAATTATGAACATGAATATGCTTTGTGAGTAGTTATGTATGTTCCTAAGGACATGGGAGAAGTCTTGCTATTAGTAGTCATGTGAATTTGGTATTCGTTCGATATTTTGATGAGATGTATGTTGTCTCTCCTCTAGTGGTGTTATGTGAACGTCGACTACATGAAACTTCACCATTATTTGGGCCTAGAGGAAGGCATTGGGAAGTAATAAGTAGATGATGGGTTGGTAGAGTGACAGAAGCTTAAACCCTAGTTTATGCATTGCTTCGTAAGGGGCTGATTTGGATCCATATGTTTCATGCTATGGTTAGGTTTACCTTAATACTTTTGTTGTAGTTGCGGATGCTTGCAATAGAGGTTAATCATAAGTGGGATGCTTGTCCAAGTAAGGACAGTACCCAAGCACCGGTCCACCCGCATACCAAATTATCAAAGTACCGAACGTGAATCATATGAATGTGATGAAAACTAGCTTCACGATATTCCCATGTGTCCTCTGGAGCGCTTTACATCATATAAGAGTTTGTCCAGGCTTGTCCTTTGGTACAAAAAGGATTGGGCCACCTTGCTGCACTTTATTTACTTTTGTTACTTATTGCTCGTTACAAATTATCTTATCACAAAACTATCTATTACCAATAATTTCAGTGCTTGCAGAGAATACCTTGCTGAAAACCGCTCATCATTTCCTTCTGCTCCTCGTTGGGTTCGACACTCTTACTTATCGAAAGGACTATGATAGATCCCCTATACTTGCGGGTCATTAGTGGATAGGGACGACATAATCCTCGATAAGTGGCCCAAATCTACCTCCTTCAAACCAGCAGATGAAATAGTTAAATTTCAAGTTCACCCGACGGACCCCAAGAAGACAGCTTCCATCGGAGCATAGCTAGACCCGTCGATCGATGTCGCATTACGCATGTTCCTGCATTTGAACTGGGACATATTCGCGTGGCACCCTTATGATATGCCAGGAACCCCATGTAGATTGGCCGAACGCAGTCTCAATATATTAAAGGGATACAAGCCGGTCAAGCAAACACTGCGGTGCTTTTCCGAACCCAAACGACAAGCTATGGGGGAGGAGCTAGCCAAGTTAATTGAGTCCGGGTTCATGAGAGAAATAAAACACCCGGACTGGCTAGCAAACCTGGTGATGGTACCAAAGAAGGATAAATCATGGCGCCTATGCGTCGATTTCAAAGACCTCAACAAGGCCTGCCCCAAGGATCCCTTCCCCCTCCCCCGCATCGATCAGATCATTGATGCTACTGCAGGACACGACTCACTGTGTTTCCTCGATGCGTACTTCGGATACCGTCAAATCAAAATGAAGGAGTCTGATCAAGCCGCAACGGCATTCGTTACCCAATACAGGCCTTTCTGCTTTAACACTATGCCCTTTGGGCTGAAAAACACGGGCACCACCTACCAACGCATGATTCAAACATGCCTGGAGAAAAAAATCGGCAAGATGGTCGAAGCATATGTGGATGACATCGTCATCAAAACTAAGCATGTCGAGTCAATAGTAGACGACCTGCGTCTCACATTGGACAACCTCCGTACATATGACATCAAGCTCAATCCAGAAAAGTGTGTCTTCGGTGTCCCTGTCGAAAAACTGCTGGGCTTCATCATTTCCAATAGAGGAATTGAGGCAAACCCAGCCAAAGTCCAAGCGTTGTCACAATTGGCTACACCAACAGACCTCAAACAGGCCCAAAAACTAGCCAGATGCATGGCAGCTTTAAGCCGCTTTATCACCAGATTAGGAGAAAAGGCATTGCTACTATATCGCCTGCTCCGACGCACCGACCACTTCGAGTGGACGGGCGCAGCAACGGCCGGACTGGAAGAAATAAAAGCTCTTTTAGCAAGCAACCCAATCCTGGCCACGCCAAACATCGGCGAACCCATGTTATTATACATCTCTGCAACACACCAGGTGGTGAGTGCGGTGCTCGTCGTCGAACGAGAGGAGGACGGACATAAATTCCCAGTTCAGAAACCGGTATATTATGTCCACTATCCTCACACCATGCAAATCCCGGTACCCTCATTACCAAAAGATAGCATATGTGGTCTTCATGGCATCCCAGAAGCTACGACACTACTTCCAAGAGTGCTCGATCACGATGGCTTCCGAAGTACCACTCAATGACATAATAAACAACCACGAAGCTACAGGCCAGATTGCCAAGTGGGCCATTGAGATCTTGCCATTTGATATAACATACAAACCACGCTGAGCCATTAAATCCCAAGTATTGGCTGACTTCGTCGCCGGATGGACAGAGGCCTAACTCCCTAAAGAGTATGGTACATATTCCAATTGGGTCATGCACTTCGATGGCTCTAAAATGCTGGCCGGTTTAGGAGCGGGCGTTGTCTTGACGTCCCCCATAGGAGACACAGTCCAGTACGTACTCCAAATATTATACACAGACTCCAGTAACGTAGCCGAATACGAGGCCTTACTGCACGTTCTTCGGATGGCTGTCTCCATGGGCATACAACGCCTGGAGGTGAGCGGGGATTCAAACCTCTCAATATCCCAAATAAACGGAGGCTTCAACACCAAAGATCCAAAGATGGCAGCCTATCATAACGCCGTACTCAAAATATCAGCTCGGTTCGAGGGACTCAAGTTTCATCATGTGGCTCAAGAAAGTAATCAAGCGGCGGATGTCCTGGCTCGCATGGGCGCCAAGCGTGACCCCGTCCCGCCTAACATCTTTTTGGAAAGGCTTTTCAAACCATCCGTGGTATGGCAGGATGAGAGCGGCAACAATAGTCCGGATCCGATTATACCCCCAGATTCCGAACACAATACCGATATCATCGGGGGCTCAACCACCGAAATAACACCATCGGCCCATCTAATAATGGCAGTAATTGCCCCATGGACCAAACCCTTCTTGGCCTACCTTAATAGGCGAGAGCTCCCTGAGAATCAGAATGAGGCTCGATGCATCATTCGGCGTTTGAAAGCCTACAAGGTTCATGAAGGAGAGCTCTACAAGAAGAGCGCTACCGGAATACTTCAAAGATGTATCTCCGAAGAAGAAGGACGGCAGCTCCTGGCCGAAATCCATGCTGGTCTTGGCGGTCACCATGTTGCGGCTTGGGCTCTTGTAAGCAAGGCCTTCCCTATCGGTTTCTTCTGGCCAACGGCCCGAGCAGATGCACAGGACCTTGTCCAACGTTGTGTGGGATGTCAGCTTTTCTCCAATCAAAGCCATATGCCGCCTACCGCATTACAAACAATCCCCATTACTTGGCCTTTCGCGGTTTGGGGGCTTGATATGGTCGGACCCCTTAAAGGGGGAAGCCATAAGAAAAAATATCTGCTGGTCATGGTAGATAAATTCACTAAGTGGATAGAGGCCAAACCAGTTAAAACGGCCAAAGCCGGACCAGTGATAGACTTTATATCCGGTGTCGTACACCGTTATGGTGTCCCACACAGCATCATCACCGATAACGGCTCTAACTTTACAGCCGACGAAGTGAAAACATGGTGTGCTAATCTGTGCATCAAGCTTGATTATGCCTCCTTCTATCACCCCCAAACAAACGGTCAAGTCAAACGAGCTAATGGTATTATCATGAGTAGCATTAAGCCTAGACTAGTACGGTCTTTAAAAGAGTCAGACAAACACTGGGTCGAGGAGCTCGACTCCGTACTCTGGGGGCTACGGACCACGCCCAATCACACTACCGGTTACACACCATTCTTCATGGTGTACGGCGCGGAGGCTATTTTGCCCTGCGACATCATTCATGACTCACCTCGAGTGTGCATGTACGAAGAGAGAGAAGTCGAGCTTGATCGGCAGGACAGTCTAGATGCCCTGGAGGAGGAGCGCCATGTTGCAAAAGCCCGTTCCGTATTCTATCAACAACAAGCTCGCATATACCAAAGCAGAGAAGTGCGGGCCAAGACTTATAATGTTGGTGAACTCGTTCTACGCTTGCCAGAAAAGAAAAAGGACAAACTCAAGCCCAAGTGGGAAGGTACCTTCATTATAGATGAAGTTCTCACTGGAGGTGCGTATCGTCTGCGTGATGCATCGGATAATCGCTTAGAGCCGAAGCCGTGGAATGCCGCCAGACTCCGAAGATTCTACGCCTAGAGCCGGACTCATTGTTTGTTTTCTTTTTCTCCTCTTTTCATTTTCTCTCTCTTTAAATTTTTTCTTTAGCTTTATAGCTCTTGTGTGGCTAGACCACACACTTATGAGGTACACATCCTTAAATGTATATGCCCATAATACCTGGGGGCTTCTTTTACAGAAGCTTATTATCATTTTCCGAGCATCAAGCTCACCATATAGATGTGTCATCTATCGATATATGTCTTTTCTTCACCATTATATGCACCTTTATGACTTAAGGTTTTGCCAAGCTGGGTTGACTGGCTCCTGTGCTTATGCCCTACGTTCCCGTTTGTTCGGCTAGGGCATAAAGGGAGCACCTCTGCGATTGTTACAGTCGGGTCATCCAGACTTGTATCTCAGACTGGGTGAAGCCGAAAGCTAGCGTTCTTAAGGGAATAATCGGTCGGCGGACTAAAGACGTTTTACCTTTGTTGCATCACAAACCCCCAGATATTATATATACTGTGATTTTTTCGAATGATGGTTTGGGCACGCACATTAACGCATGTTCACCCAGGGAAAGGAACCCTTAACGGAACTATTCTCTCTGGAAGATGTTTCTTACAATCAGTAAGTAATATAACATAGCTAGCCGAATACAACTTGTCGGTTCAAGCAACTATGACCCCTATGCCTGGTTTCCACACATGCCCCGGTATTTATCGCCGGTCCGGTATTCGGAAACACTCCGCACCTTCGGGACTAGAGGTCGAAGCAAAAAGGTCGGCCATGACAATCTTTTTACAATTCGGCTAGGGAGAAATTTGTCAATTGAAGTACATAGTCACTTGGAGTCGAAAGCTTCTTCGTCTAATAGGTTGTCTAGCTTACAATCCTGTTGTGAAAACTTGGCGGCTATCTTTACTTGGTCATATACCAAGCTCACTGGAATCTCTTGTCTGTCTGACCCCCGAGGTCCTAGCCGGGCCATATGATTCGGATCAAGTCCGGTGTACCACATTTTCACCATGGCCCAGGCCTCTCGTGCGCCTTCCCGGCAAGCCAATATCTTCCATAATCTAAAGCGGCGCCGAGCTCCCTTGAATAGCTTCACAAGCTCCTCCATACTTCCTAGAGGGGATGCGTATGGCCATAAAGCCTTGGCAACACTCTGCATCGCTTTCCGAGCTTGCTCGTGCATTTGTGACAGCTCTTGCAGCAGATCGCCTTGAGCTCCAGACATTTCCTCATTGGGTCGGCCTGTCAGCATACCTGTAGACATAAATCTATTAACTCATTTTTTACCACACTACACGAAGGTAAGTTCAAAAGCATACTGAATATGCCGCCCCGTAACTTCCTGTTCTCTTTTACGGCGTCCACTAGCTGGGCTGGCACATCTTTTAGCTCTTCGCCCAGCAGGGTGTTGGAATCCTGCAGCTTGTTCTTATAATCCCTGGTCCGTGTCAACACATGCTCGCCAGCGGCCAGTTGCTTTTCGGCCTGATGTTTACCTGCATGTGCGACCTTCAGTTCCTCTTTCAGTTGATCTAACGATCCTGCCATGGGAACTACAACGGTGTTAACATTACTGGTAAATGATTAATATTTTTCGGGACGGAGGAGAACATTACCAGGCGGTGCCTCTTTGGATTTCTCCAGTTCGGCGGTAGCAACAACTAGCTGGGTCCGACACTTTTCCTTCTCATGAGACAACATGTTGTTCTTCTCCGTGAGTGCCTGATTATACAATAATCCTTAAATTAGTTGTTTCAACTGCTTCAAGTCTCGGGGGCTACTGGTGTATGATTACCAGTTCTGTACAATGCATGCTTACCAGCATATCTTTCAAATACTGGTCAGTGGCTCTGGCAAGCCCATCCCGAGCAGCTCGGATGTACGGATCGGCTGAGCTGAAGGCATCAAATGCCTCTTTAGTAAAGCTGGGGTCGGGAAGAGCGGCCCTCCGTCGCCGATGATTCATGGTGCTCTCTACTTCAGAGTTCGTGATGGATACATCATCCGAATCCTCTGAAGGAGGACAATCTGGCGTCACTCCCGTGTCAGCCTCCGCCCTAGAGGAAGGGTCTGGAACCTAATTGGTGGAGGCGCGACCGGCAGGATCCCCGGACATAGTCCGGCGAACACTCTTCCTGATAAAACACAACAGACAATGTCACAGTTCGATGTGACTGCCAAGGGGCGTATTCAAAGCCATACCTCTTTGATGAAGGCTTGGTCGGGTTGTCATTTGCCTTCCTCTTCAAAGATCCGCCCGGCGAGGGCGCCGCTCTCTTATGAGACGCCTCTGGTGTAGCATGGCGCGCCGAGTGCCTCCCCTTTGGAGCATGAGACAGTGCGGTGGGTGAGGCATAATGAGGAAGCTCTTTCGGAGGAGATGTCTCCTGACTACTTACATATGAGGTAGGAAGGAGGCTAGGATAATCAGCCATGATGGCCACTTCTGTGCCATCATAGCTCACCTGGTAGAAGACTCCCTCCTTGAGCTCTACAAATATGTCCGGATCCTCTTCGAATCTGGGATGGAGGTCCTGGTTGTGGTTCTCTGGCTGTGGAGCGGGGCTATGGATCCCCGCGATAACCTTCTGCCATTCCTATAAAAAATGGATGGGTTAATGTTAATTAAACATGACTCAAGGAGAGGATTGAGTAAGGTGGTGGGATTAAAACTTACCCAGTTAGGGGGATTGTACATGGAGAATCCCTCTCGGCGCTTAAGACAAGTAAATTCCTCTTTCTCCCCTTTGTACAGATCGGCCAATATTGTGGCCAGGGTGGCAGGGGTGTTCGGGCCCTTTCGTCCGCAACGTGAGGCGTCGTCTTCCCCGTTGTAATGCCACATAGGGAGCCCTCTGAATTGGAGTGGCTGAACACCTCACGCTATGCAAGTCGCCATTACCTCGATTATTGATAATCCGGACTGGGCGAGTGTCCTTATCTTGCCCATTAATTGTTGAACTTTCGCGCTATCTTCCTCCTCGAGGCTCCGAGGGCGCCAGCTGTGGCGTTTCCTCAGTGGAGCGCTGGAAAATTCGGGAAGGCCCATTTGGGCTGGATCGGGGAGAGCGACATATTCAATATAAAACCACTCCGAGGGCCACTCTTTGGACGCCTTGTTTGGCACAGCGGACAGGTATCCGGTCCCGGCTATATTCCATATCTCGGTGCCACCCACCTCGAATATAGATCCCTTTTGAGAGCGAGGGACAAGGCAGAAAAGCTTCCTCCATAACTCAAAATGGGCCTCGCAGCCCAGGAATAGCTCACAAAGAGCAACAAAACCCGCAATGTGCAGGATAGAGGCTGGCGTAAGATTGTGCAGTTGGAGGCCGTAGTACTCCAGGAGACCTCGGAGGAAAGGGTGGATTGGAAATCCGACGCCTCTTAATAAAAAAGATACGAAGCACACTCATTCCCCCTGGTTGGATTGCGGAAATTTTCCACCACGGCTTTGCCAGTGAAAAAGGTTAATCCTGCTCGAACGGGGACTAGATCCGTGGGGGGAAGCAATCCCTGCATTTGGAGCTTAACCAGCTGGTCATGCGATACTGAACATCTCTCCCAATCGCCTTTTTCGGAGCCATGAGGGTGGGAGGAGGAACTGGGAGCGCTAGCCATGTTTGAGTGGTTTCTCCTAGCGAGCTCTAAGGATTTTCTGCCTGGTGTGGAATGGCATCTGAGATCCAATCCCTTTAAATAGACGCCTTTTTTACATGGTCGGGGTGTTATGTGCAAAAAATACTCTGACCTTTTGTATTCGCTCGACACGTGGAAGCGGAAGCAACGGAGGCGCAGAAGCTGAAGGATATGACATTAAATGAAAATTCGAGTATAACTCTTCTAGTCAGATGCTTTGAAGTATTCGGAGGAGGAACCCACCTTGCAATGCCGAAGACAATCTGCACACCGGACACATCATCATTGAAGCCTGCTTCGGGGGCTACTGAGGGAGTCCTGGATTAAGGGGTCCTCGGGCGTCCGGGCTATATGATGTGCCAGACTAATGGGCCATGAAGATAGAAGACAGAAGACTTCCTGCCGTGACCGGATGGGACTCTCCTTTACGTGGAAGGAAAGCTTGGCACTCGGATATGAAGATTCCTTCCTCTGTAAACCAACTCTGTACAACCCTAGGTCCCTCCGGTGTCTATATAAACCGGAGGGTTTAGTCCGTAGAGGAAATCATAATCATACAGGCTAGACGTCTAGGGTTTAGCCATTACGATCTCGGGGTAGATCAACTCTTGTAAACCCCATATTCATCCAAGATAATCAAGCAGGAAGTAGGGTATTACCTCCATCAAGAGGGCCCAAACCTGGGTAAACATCGTGTCCCTGTCTCCTGTTACCTTCGATCCTCAGACGCACAGTTCGGGACCCCCTACCCGAGATCTGCCGGTTTTAACACTGACACCTACCTCACTAGGAATGAGCTCCCTGAGTATCAGAGTGAGGCCCGTCGCATCATTCCACATTCGAAAGCCTACAAAGTTCATGAAGGAGAACTGTACAAGAAAAGTAATACCGGGGTCCTTCAACGATGTATCTCCGAAGACGAGGGACGGCAGCTCTTGGCTGAAATACACGCTGGTCTTGGCGGCCATCATGCCGCAGCCCAGACCCTTGTAAGTAAAGCCTTCCGCATGGGTTTATTTTGGCCCACAGCCCAGGAAGATGCACAAGACCTCATGCAGCGCTGCGTTGGATGCCAGCTTTTCAATAACCAAAGCCATATGCTGCCCACTGCCCTCCGAACAATCCCTATTACTTGGGCCTTTGTGGTCCGGGGGCTCGATATGGCCGGACCTATTAAAGGGGGAAGCCATAATAAGAAATACTTGTTCGTAATGGTCGACAAGTTCACTAAGTGGATAGAAGCCAAACCAGTTAAAACGGCTGAAGCTGGACCGGTGATAGACTTCATATCCGGCATCATACACCGTTACGGTGTCCCGCACAGTATTATTACTAACAACGGCTCTAACTTACAGCCGACGAGGTGAAAACTTGGTGCCCCAACTTGGGCATCAAGCTTGATTATGCCTCCATATACCACCCTCAGACAAATGGCCAGGTCGAACGGGCTAACGGCATGATAATGAGCGGCATCAAAACCAGACTAGTGCGATCTCTGCAAGAATCAGACAAACACTGGGTTAAGGAACTCGATTCTGTACTCTGGGGGCTGCTGACCACGCCCAATCGCACGACCGGATATACACCATTTTTCATGGTGTACGGTGCAGAGGCAGTCTTGCCTTGCGACATTATTCATGACTCACCTCAAGTGCGCATGTATGAAGAGAGAGAAGCCGAGCTCGGTCGGCTGGACGACCTGGATGGCCTGGAGGAGGAGCGCGATGTCGCGAAGGCCCATTCTGCATTTATCAACAGTAGGCTCGGCGATACCAAAGCAGAGAAGTACGGGCAAAGACCTACAATGTTGGTGAACTAGTTTTACGCCTACCAGAAAAGAAAAAGGACAAGATCAAGCCCAAATTGGAGGGTCCCTTCATTATAGATGAAGTTCTCAGTGGAGGAGCCTATCGTCTTCACAATTCTTCGGACAATCACTTGGAGCCAAACCCATGGAATGCCGCAAGGCTCTGAAGATTCTACGCCTAAGTCCGCACATATACCTTTTTTCTCGTTCTGTCTTTTCCCCTTTTTACAGTTTTCCCTTTTTTGCCTCGTTTCTATACGACTTCTAGTTCGTTTTCGGATAAACCATACACCTGAAGGGTAGACATCCTCAAATGTACTTACCCCACAATACCTGGGGCTTCTTTTCACAAGAAGCTTATTCTTGTTATTATTTTTTGAGCATCAAGCTCACCATATAGATGTGTCATCTATCGATATATGTCTTTTCTTCACCATTATATGCACCTTTATGACTTAAGTTTTTGCCAAGCTGGGTTGCCTGGCTCCTGTGCTTATGCCCTACGTTCCCGCTTGTTCGGCTAGGGCATAAAGGGAGCACCTCTGCGATTGTTACAACCAGGTCATCCGGACATGTACCTCAGACGGGTGAAGCCGAAAGCTAGTGTTCTTAAGGGAATGATTGGTCGGTGAGTAAAAGACGAACTGCCCTTGTGGCACTACAAAACCCCAAGTATAAATGCGTACTGTGATTTTTTTTTAGCATCACAGCTTCGGTATGCACAAAGAACCGCATACAAGCCCAGGGAAAGGAACCCTTAACGGAACTATTCTCTTTGGAAGATGTTTCTTACAATCAAATGTAATATAACATAACTCCCCGAATACAACTTGTCTGTTCAAGCAATGATGACCGGACTGCCTGGTTTCCGAACATACTTTGGTGTTTACCTATGGTAAAGTATTCGGAAACACTCCTAACCTAGGGTTTTCGGAGGTCGAAGCAGAAAGTCTGCCATGATAATCGTTTTACAAATTCCGGGCCATATGATTGGGATCAAGTCCGGTGCACCATGTTTTTACCATGGCCCAGGCTTCCCGAGCACCTTCTCGGCATGCCGATATCTTCCATAGCCCAAAACGGCGCTGAGCTCCCTTGAATAAATTCACAAGGTCCTCCATACTTCCTGGAGGAGAATCGGCTGGCCATAAAGCCTTAGCAATGCTTCTCATTGCCTTCCACGCTCGTTCAAGCACCTTGGACAGCTCTTGTAGCAGGCCGCCTTGAAATCCGGACACCTCTTCTTCGGACCGCCCAGTCAACACACCTACAGAAATAAACCTGTCAGGATTCGCATCAACGAACTATATGTCAGTAAGTTAAAAGGCATACTGGATATGCCACCTCTCAGTTTTCTGTTCTCCTTTAAGGCGTCTGCCAGCTGGGCTTGCACGTCTTTTAGCTCTTCGCTGAGCTGAGTATTGGCATCCTACAGCTTGTTCTTTTCCTCCCTGGTATGCGTCAGTACGTGTTGACCAGTGGCCTCTTGCCTTTCGGCATGTTCTTTGTCCGCCTGCGCGGCCTTTAGTTTCTCTTCCAGCTGATCCGACGATCCCGCCATCATCAAATGCAAATAGTGTTCATCTGAATAGGCATGATTGGCACATGATTATATTTTCTCGACAGCACGAGACATTACCAGTCGGTGCCTCCTTTGGACTTCTCCGGTTCATCGATAACAGCAATTAGCTAGGTCCGGCACTGTTCCAGCTCCCGACATAGCACGTTGTTCTTCTCCATGAGTATCTGATTATACATCAATCCTTAAAATCAGTTGCTTCAATTGTTTTCAAGTCTCGAGGGCTACTGGTATAGGACTATTAAATCCACACAAAATCATCTTACCCACATATCCTTTGAAAGCTGGTAAGTGGCTCCAGCAAGCCCATCCCGAGCAGCTCGGATATAAGCATCCGCCGAGCTAAAGGCATTGGATGCCTCTTTAGTAAAATTGGGATCCCGCATAGCTGCCCTTCGGCGCCGATGGTTCATGGCGCTCTCCACTTTGGAATTGGTGATGGACACATTATCCGAATCACCAGAGAGAGAGCAATCCAGCATTGCACCCGTATCGACTCTGGCCCTAGAGGCAGGGTCCGGGGTCGGATTGGCGGACATATGTCTGGCAGGATCTCCGAATATAGTCCGGTGGATGCTCTTCCTGAAATACAACGCAGCAGAAAACGTCACAGTTCGGTATGCTTGCTACATGGGCATATTGAGAACCGTACCTTTTTTAGGTGGGTGTCGGTGTCAAAACCGGCGGATCTTGGGTAGGGGGTCCTGAACTGTGCGTCTAGGATCGATGGTAACAGGAGATAGGGGACACAATGTTTACCCAAGTTCGGGTCCTCTCTATGGAGGTAATACCCTACGTCCTGCTTGATTGATATTGATAAATATGGGTGTTACAAGAGTTTATCTACCACGAGATTGTAATAGCTAAACCCTAGAAGCCTAGCATGTATGACTATGGTAATGAATATATCCTTTCCAGACTATCCCTTCCGGTTTATTTAGACAGCGAGGGGATCTAGGGTTTACATAGAGTCGGTTATATAAGAAGGAATCTTCATAGTTAGTCGCCAAGCTTGCCTTCCACGCCAAGGAGAGTCCAATCCGGACACAGGTACAGTCTTCGGCCTTCATGTCTTCACAGCCCATCAGTCCGGCCTAATAGATAACAGGTTGGACGCCCGAGGACCCCTTAGTCCAGGACTCCCTCAGTAGCCCCTGAACCTGGCTTCAATGATGAGGAGTCCGGCGCGCAGATTGTTTCCGGCATTGCAAGGCGGGTTCCCTTTTATCCGAACTTCAAGATAGTCTCTGGATGCGATGATAGTATCCGGACCTGTCACCATACATAACTGTAGAGAGAATATATATTTTTACACGAGTCTAATCCACTGACAGCTTTTACAATATGACATCATGTTTGTCCGGTCATAATCTCAAACCATTTTTCGTCGGTCGTTCCACGTTTCGAGACGCAGTTGCCATTGGCACGTCTTGTCGAAGCAGAGATCATGCCCCCTTATTACGGGATTCTCATCAATACTGGCGTGGGTGACCCAAACGTGCCGTTTTGCACGGCCCTTGGGAATAGGCGAGTTCAAGGCGAGTGGGGAGACACTTGATATTCGCGGCCTTTATAAGGGGATAGGGATTACCTACCTTCACCCCCACCTCAGCTCCTCCTTAGTCCTTCCGTCCCTAAGCTCCAGCGCCCAAGCTTCTAGCTTTTCCCTCAACCGAGAAAGAACTCCAAAAATGTCCGGATCCGGAGCTGGGGGTAAGCGGATGGCCTCCTCTGTCAAGAAGAAGGATATCAAGGTGCTCCGGGAGGCCAGATATCTGGCCAAGGAGATCGCTCACTGACTCCCGGATAAGGGACAGATCATCCCTACTCCAGAGCCTCACGAGAGGGTTGATTTTCTCAGACATTTCGTCTGCGGAATGGGTTTCCCTCTCCACCCCTTCGTCCATGGACTGATGTTTTACTACGGGCTAGACTTCCATGACCTAGCCCCCAACTTCATCCTCAACATCACGGCATTCATTGTCATGTACGAGGCCTTCCTCCGCATCCTGCCTCATTTCGGCCTATGGTTGAAGACCTTCAACGTGAAGCCGAAGGTGGTGAGCGTCCAACAAGCAGAGTGCGGAGGCTCCATGGTGGGCAAGATGCCCAACATTACCTGGCCCGAAGGCTCGTTCGCGGAGATGGTGAAAGGGTGGCAATCGGGGTGGTTATATATCGCTGAGCCGCGCGACGCCAACTGGGTGGCGGCCCCCGAATTCAGATCTGGATTCCCGATGCAGCTCACCTCCTGGAAAGAGAGGGGCCTAACCTGGGGTCCGTCGGACGAACTGACTGGGCTCCAGACGTGTGTCCAGAATATGATGGATAGGAAGATCAAGCTTGTCAATGTGGTCCAGGTCATGCTCATTCGCCGGGTCCTTCCGTGCCAATGTCGGACTTGCTATCTATGGGAGTACGATCCGGCCAAGCACCAGACGCTACAAGAGCTCTTCGGCACAACGCATGAAGAAATCTAGAAAGTGCTCTTCAAGGCCCGCGAGATGCCACCGCCCAAGACCGAGGATCGCGGGCTTAGCTTAAAACGCCAGGCTAACCCGGTAAGCTCTTCTAATGTTTTCAAGGCATACCTTTTACTAGCATATTTTGAGAAAAAACCTAAGCCTTCCTACCCGTGTTTTTAGGCCTGGATCAAGATAGCGGAGGGGATTAACAGTCCGGCTCCGCTGCCCGAGGACCAAGAATTCCCATTGTTGACGAAAATGCTTTTTCCAGCACCTTATGAGGTGCCAGAGAAGACGGCCAAGAAAGCGACCAAAGGGGCCAAGAAGGGCCCTCGCCGAAAAGGCGCTCTGGACATGATGTCCGAAGATGAAACTTCCTCTTCGTCCACTGACGACGATGAGGAAGAGGAAGAAGAAAGCAACTCCCCACCTGAAGTGGGAAGGAAGAAGAGAGCGGCCTACACAAATCTGGAGGCAAAAGCGCCTAAAAGGGTTAGAGGCTCCCACGTGGATAACTCCGTGTGGGATGTTGACAACAGTCTGGAGCGACCTCGCCGGACCAAGCCTCAGGCCGCCTCGTAAGTTCCAGGATCCAAAAACATCTAGCTTTCCCTATTTGTAATATTGATATACCTTAAACCTTGTTATTGCAGTCCAGCACGCGATGGCTCCCCGTGATCCTCGTCAGAGGGATCGCTAGACTCAAAGGAGATGGCTAGCATGTCTCCGCCACCTGCTCATTCTGTCTCTCCTAAGGGTGACGACGAGGTGGTGTCGCAAAGGACCTTCCCCGACTGGGGGGCTTCCGGAGATCGTCAGGGCGGTGCCCCAGGACGATTCCTCAACTTTCGGACGCAGGGGGGAAAAAGCCCCTGCAAGGACTGGCGACGGGGGTCGGGTTCACTTCGGGCCTGAGCCGGATACCATTCCGAAGACCTATGCGGCTCCGGAGTCCAGCGAACGGCATGCTCCGAAAGGAGGGAATGTGCATGTTCCACCAGTGACCTCTATCCAACTAGAGGCACCGGATAACCTGTTGGAGGCACTATGAGGCACCTCTATTGTGGATGCACACCACACCCTTATGGGCATGGTAATAGAGAAGGTCCAGTTCATGAAAAGCGGACTGACCGAAGCCTGCACTAGCCTTCTATCAGGCTTTGAGGTAAGTAATGCGTTTGTAGGAAGAATAGCATAGTATAGATAGTAGCCCCTGATGCTCTGTTTGGTGTTCGGAAAGAAAAAGGTGAACAGAGGATCGAAAAGAAATATCACAGGAGTCTAACATAAGTTGTCTTGGTGAATAAACAGGTGTCGCTGTAGGCTGCCACTGCTCATGCTACAGAGGTCTCTGGACTGAAGCGGAAACTGGAGCGGGCCGAGGAAGAGCTCGGCCTCGTAATGAAGCAGCTAGAGGATAGCCAAGGTATGTGTTGTCCTGCTGGTACCTTTTAAGAAAAAATAAAAAGTCCGTCCAGACTGAGTTGTCATGAACTTTATTAGGGGCCACGACCGAGGTGGGAGCCCTCAAGAAGGCGTGGCTGAGGCCGAGGACAAAGTGGCCAAGGAGCGTGCCACGCGCGAGAAGCACAAGGCCCAGGTCGGCGAGGCGCGGCAACAGCTCCAGGCCGCGATCAAGAGATTTGAGTTTGTGGAGCGCAATTGCAAGGCGCAAGAGTCCGAACTGGCGAAGGCCCTCCGGAGCACACAGGATGCACGAGCCGAAGCCCAGAATGCCCTCCAGGAAATTCAAGCGGCCAAGGAGATTGCGGCGGGTAATTCTTTCACCGTGCAAAGCAACTGTGTAAAAGAAACGTTCCTTGTACTTATCCGAATTCAGGTTTTCCAGGGGCGTTTACGGATCTGCCGCGCAGTATATTGGATGCTACCGAGCATTACAGATCCAAAGAAGGGATGTCTAGGAGAAGCTATTCTAGTCCCAGTATCTTGGACCCGAACATCCGTTGCCCTTCATCGACCAGCTGAAGCAGTTGGTCGAGCTGCACAAGTCGGCGGAGCTAGCCATGAAGGACCTGATAGTCCGGTTGTGGCCTGCCGAGCCTGTACCTAGCAGCTATTTCGGACTTGTTAAGCGGCTTGTAAATGCCTGTCCGCAGCTTGAAACCGTGAAGCGGTCGGTCTGCATTGAAGGTGCGCGTATGGCCTTTGCCCGCATCAAGACGCATTGGGCAAAGCTGGATGCCAAGAAGCTGATGACCGAGGGGCTAATGGAGAGCAAGGAGCATCGTCGACCCGAGCTCTATTTTGATGGCGTCCTGGAGGTGTCCCGCCTTGTGGCGGAACAATGTTTGAAGGATATCATTTTCCCATGAGAACATTTGTATTATCTCGTCCTGTAATATGGAATAATGATGTTATGTATTATAATGCTTGTGATTTACATTTTACCTCCTGTGCGGCCGTTTATGAAATCTGAGGGTTGACCAGTCGTCGGCTTCTGCCCCCACGTAAATAGTACGGGGGTGTTCGGGATAAATCTAAACACTCTTCCTCCACATTCTGGTCCTTAAAGGAGGTGTTTAGCGCAACGAACAAGGCAATCAGACTATGCGGCATTTACCGCCCTCACTTAGCCATAGGAGTTTGACAATTAAAAAAGTTGGCGAAGCCCCTGGTATTCGGAAGGCCGAACTAGGGGCGTTATACACGCCTAATCAGAGGGACCGATTCTTCGCACGAAGCGGAAAAAATCTCTAACGATTTGGAACCTCTCGAACAGCTGACCGGCTCTCGCCGCATCATGACAGTCAGTTTTCGGCTTTCTCTACTGAGGTGCTCGTCCGGAAGAACTGAGACACAATCGCAGTAGTTCTCCCTTTACTACCCTAGCCGATATAGTGGAATGTAAGGTAGTAAGCACAGGAGCCGGGCAACCCAACTATTGACCAAAGACATGATTCGAAGCCGATGCATATAATGTTATAAGTTCGGGGTGCCGAACTGTACTGAAAAAGTGTTCAGACTTTTATTGCCGTAGAACGGGGTGTAATGAAGCCCCTTGCGAAGTAATACGTACCATAGTGTACGCGTGTAATATATAATATACACAAAGGTGAGGAAACAGGAAAAGTTAAGTAATAAGCTGACGTCACCATTTATTCACCATTGTGATGTAATTAGTACGTCGAGGCATACTTTGTGCGAGTAATGTGATAAGCAAGTAAAGCTATTTAACATGTCGCAACCAAGGGTGAGCTACGTGCGGGTATGTAAAACAAGTATGGCAATCGTTTAATAGAGACCACCTGGGGATTCCCTTGTATGCCAGAGCTTCTTGCCTCCTTGGTGTGTTCTGTAAGCGGGTCGTCCATATAGACCTTGAAAAGAGAAAAGACCCGTGATAATAAAAATAAAACATAAAGGCGTGCGAATCCCAGGGTCGGTCAAGCCGCACTGTGGATAGCGAGCGAGTTGTGCCTCCGTCGGTACCCATGAGGTTTTGAGTGCGTAATTATGTACGCGCGGCACGGATGCCCCTTTCCTCAACGGGGCTGGGACAGAGGCCGAATTTACTAATTCAGCTCTTGACGAACCGAGCTGCCCTTTTGCAGTGTAGTCCGGACCTTCTTGACGATGTCCAGGGGTTCGGCGGCCGAATTATGGTGCCGCTTGAGAAGGCCGCTCTGTACTTCTGCTGCTAGGGCTGCGGTATGCTCCTCTGTGCGGAGGGAACATTCCGTGTTTCCATTTACTGTAATGACGTCGCGTGGACCGGGCATCTTGAGCTTGAGATAAGCATACTAAGGCACCACGTTGAATTTAGCAAACGCGGTTCGTCTGAGCAGTGCGTGGTAGCCGCTGCGGAAGGGGACGATATCGAAGATTAGCTCTTCGCTTTGGAAGTTATCCGGGGAACCAAAGACCGCCTCCAGCGTGATCGAGCCCGTACAACGGGCTTCTATGCCTGGTATAACTCCTTTAAAGGTAGTTGTCGTGGGCTTGATTCGTGAGGGATTAATGCCCATTTTGTGTACTGTATCCTGATAGAGCAGGTTGAGGCTGCTACCACCTTCCATTAGGACTCGTGTGATGTGAAATCCATCGATGATTGGGTCGAGTACGAATGCAGCCGAACCGCCATGACGGATGCTAGTTGGATGATCACTACGATTGAAGGTGATCGGGAATGACGACCATGGGTTGAACTTTGGGGCGACTGGCTCTACCGCGTAAACATCCCTAAGTGCGCGCTTGCGCTCCCTTTTGGGGATGTGCGTAGCGTATATCATGTTCACCGTTTTGACTTGAGGCGGGAATTTCTTCTGCCCCCCAGTGTTCGCCTGCCGGGGCTCCTCGTCTTCGTCCTCGCTCTGCGATTCCCCTTCCTTGTTTCCGCTATTTACCTTGTTGTATTGCTTAAAGACCCGGCAATCTCTGTTAGTATGGTTGGCCGGTTTGTCTGGGGTGCCATGTATCTGGCAAGGATGATCAAGTATGCGGTCCAAGCTGGATGGTCCTCCGCTGTTCTTTTTATAGGGCTTCTTTCGCTGGCCGGATTTGGAGCCGCTGAATCCGGCATGAACTATGGTGTCATCGGTGTAATCGCCATTGCTTCGGCGTTTGTGTCTGTTGCGCCGGAGCTTGCTGGTGCTATTTTTGGCCTCGGAGGGGCCTGCTTCGTTGGCTGTGTTTGTACTGTGATCCAGCCAACTATCTTCTCCTGTGCAAAAGCGGGTCATAAGTGCCATGAGGGCTGCCATAGACCTTGGCTTTTTCTGGCCGAGGTGGCGGGCTAGCCATTCATCACAGATGCTGTGTTTAAAGGCCGCTAGGGCTTCGGCATCCGGATAGTCAACAATCTGGTTCTTTTTGGTTAGGAACCTAGTCCAGAATTTTCTGGCTGATTCTCCGGGTTGTTGAACTATGTGGCTTAGGTCATCGGCATCGGGGCCGGACATATGTACCTTGGAAGTTGTCAAGGAAGGCTTCTTCCAAGTCCTCCCAGCTACCAATGGAATTTTCAGGTAGGATGTTCAGCCAGTGGCGAGCTGGTCCTTTGAGCTTTAATGGGAGGTATTTGATAGCGTGGAGGTGATCTCCTCGGGCCATGTGGATGTGGAGAATAAAATCTTCGACCCACACTGCGGGATCAGTTGTTCCGTCGTATGATTCAATATTGACGGGTTTGAACCCCTCGGGGAATTCGTGATCCAGCGCCTCATTTGTGAAGCAGAGAGGGTGTGCGGCGCCTCTATATCAGGCCGTGTCACGACGCACCTCCGATGAAGTTCGTCTGCGGTTATTGGCCTGGATGTGACTAGGTTTGTCACGTCCGAATAGGTAGCCGTCGTCCCGAGTCGAGAAGCGTCCTCGCGATCCGTAGATTGATCTGGTGTGTCCTGCTCTATTGTCTAGATCCCGCCGAAGGTCGTGTGTATGGTCCCGAGCTGTTCTATCCATGTTTTTTCAAAGTGGTGGGGCAGGCTCTTGTTCGGCCTGAGTTGCCGCTTTATCCCGACCGTGGGGTGGTCGGTCCGCCGTACTATCCTGACCACGTGGTGGTCGGTCCGCATTGTGTGAGGGTGGTATGGGATCTGGTGCTTCATCATCGAACTGAGGTAGCAGTCTGCGCTTTGGGTAACTCTTGACTGGGCGCTCGAGGCCGTATTCTTCAGCTGCCAGGACATCTGTCCACCTGTCGATGAGCAGGTCTTGATCGGCCTGGAGCTGTTGATGCTTCTTTTTTCAGGCTTCTAGCAGTAGCTATTAGCTGGCGCTTGAAGCGTTCCTACTCTAGGGGTGCCTCAGGTATGATGAAATCCTCGCTACCGAGGCTCTCCTCATCTCCGAAGACTGGACGATAACTATCATCATTGGAGTTATCAAGGTCATCTTGCCCGTTGTCTTGTTCCTCCTGTTCGGACGTAGCTCCAACAGGGTCTTTATTTTTTCGGTCGTCGCCCGAAGTACCATTTTCTCCGGTGCCAGTTTTGTCATCTTTTGAGCGAAGAGCCTTAGAGTGGCGTTTAGGGCGCCGGCGCTTGGACTATGTCTCAGAAGGTTTATCTGCGATTGGATCCCTTTTGTCATCGTCGCTAGCTTCTTTAGGTGTGTCGACCATGTACACATCGTATGAAGAGGTGGTTGTCCAATGTCCAGTAAATGGCGGGTTTTGGCCTTGTTCCTGGTCGGCATCGTCGTTCATACCGTCGATGTTTTTGGAGCCGTAATCGAGCACGTCGGTTAATTCATCGACAGTGGCTATGAAGTGGGCGGCGGGTGGGAAACAAAATTTCCCATCATCAGCCTCTGGCTCGAACCGAACATAGTTCGGCTGTGAGTCCTTCTCCAAGGACAAGTTCTTTAAAGAGTTTAGCACATCACTCAAGGGTGAGTGCTGGAAGATGTCTGCAGCGCTAAATTCGAATATTGGTAACCGATTCAGCTCGGTGTCCGCAGGCGTGCCCGGTCCGGGACTCATAGCCGGAGATGAATCCTGAGTTCTATTGGTGCAAATATCGTGAGGTGTCGAGTCTGTGTGCGGCTCCAATGCCAGGGACTCTCTGGCTTCGGGTGGCACGATTTGCTCCGGCTCTAAGGCCGTTGCAGCAACAGGGACCATCCGCTGGACTTGATCCGATGACAGATTTAAGTCATGTTCATCGGAGCGAGGGGGAGCGATCGCTGCTGTCTCAAATCCATTGAAGATCAAGTCTCCACGGATATCCGCGACGTAGTTCAAGCTTCCAAATCTGACCTGGTGGCCAGGGGCATAGCTATCGATCTGCTCCAGATGGCCGAGCGAGTTGGCCCGTAGTACGAAACCGCCGAACACGAAAATCTGTCGGGGGAGGAAGGTTTCTCCTTGGACAGCATCGCTATAGACGATTCAAGGGGCCATCGAACCTTTCGTCGACGGCACAGTGGAACTCTCAATGAATGCACCAATGTCGGTGTCAAAACCGGCGGATCTCAGGTAGGGGGTCCCGAACTGTGCGTCTAGGATCAATGGTAACAGGAGACAGGGGACACAATGTTTACCCAGGTTCGGGCCCTCTCTATGGAGGTAATACCCTACATCCTGCTTGATTGATATTGATGAATATGGGTGTTACAAGAGTTGATCTACCACGAGATCGTAATAGCTAAACCCTAGAAGCCTAGCATGTATGACTATGGTAATGAATATATCCTTTCCGGACTATCCCCTCCGGTTTATATAGACACCCAGGAGATCTAGGGTTTACATAGAGTCGGTTACATAAGAAGGAATCTTCGTAGTCGGTCGCCAAACTTGCCTTCCACGCCAAGGAGAGTCCAATCCGGACATAGGTACAGTCTTTGTCCTTCATATCTTCACAGTCCATCAGTCTGGCCCAATAGATAACAGGTCGGACGCCCGAGGACCCCATAGTCCAGGACTCCCTCAGTGGGGGCTTGGAAGTATCGTTGTCCGCCTTTCTTTTTGAAGACCCGCCTTGTGTCAGCGTCCCCTTTTTAAGGGACGATCACGATGCAGCATGGCGAGATGAGTGCCACCCCTTTGAAGCATGAGACAGTGCAGTGGGTGAGGCACAATGGGAAAGCTCTTTTGGAGGAGATGCTCCCTGGGCACTTACATGGGAAGATGGAAGAAGGCCAGGGTAATCGGCTTCGATGGCCACTTCCGTGCCATCGTAGCTCACCTGATAAAAGACCCCCTCCTTAAGCTCCATGGATATATCCGGATCCTCCTCGAATCCCAGATCCAGGTCCCGGATATGGTCCTCCGGCTGCAGAGCGGTGCTGTAGATCCCCGCAGTGACCTTCCTCCATTCCTGGTAAAAATGGTTGGGTTAAGATTGACTAATTGCAACTCGGGAAGAAGATTGAGTGAGGTGTTGGGTTGAAAGCTTACCCAGCTAGGGGGTTGTACATGGAAAATCCATCTCAGCACTTGAGGCGAGTGAATTCTTCTTTCTCCCCTTTATAAAGGTCAGCCAACATGGCGGCCAGGACGGTAAAGTTATCCGGACCCTTGCGCCCATAGCGGGATGTATCATCCTCCCCATTGTAGTTCCACATGGGGAGTCCTCTGGATTGGAGTGGTTGGACACCGCACGTTATGGAAATCGCCATGACTTCAATTATGGACAGTCCGGACTAAGCGAGTACCTTTATCATGTCCATTAACTTCTTGACTTCAGCACTTTCTTCCTCCTCGAGGCTCCGAGGGCGCCAGCTGTGGCGTTTCCTTAGCAGGCCATGGGAAAATTCAGGTAGGCCACGTCGGATTGGGTCCGAGAGGACGACGTCTTCAATATAAAACCACTCCGAGGGCCACTCCTCCGATGCCTTTTTTGGAGTGCCGGACAGATATCCTGTCCTGGCTATGCGCCATACTTCGGCGCTGCCCACCTTGAATATGGATCCCTTTTGGGAGCGAGGTACGAGGCATAAAAGTTTCCTCCATAGCTCAAAATGGGCCTCACAGCCTAGGAACAGCTCGCAAAGAGCGACAAAACCCGCGATGTGCAGAATGGAGCCCGGCATAAGATTGTGCAGTTGAAGGCCATAGTACTCCAGGAGACCTTGGAGGAAAGGATGGATTGGAAATCCAACACCTCTCAAAAGAAAAGACACGAAGCACACTCGCTCCCCTTCTGAGGGATTCGGGAAATTTTCTACCAGGGCCTCGCCAGTAAAGGATGTTAATCCTGCCCGGACGGGGACTAGATCTGCAGGGGGAGATAGCCCTCCACTTGGAGCTTGGCCAGTTGGGATATAGAGCGGCTCTCCCAATCACCTTTTTGAGGGTCGTAGGGGTGGGAGGAAGAACTAGGAGCGCTAGCCATGGTTGCGTGGTTCCTTGAGGCAAGTTCGAAGAATTCTCGCTTGGCGTGGAATGGTATCTGAGATTTGATCTCCTTAAATAGACACCTTATGTATGCTGTCGAGGGGTTATCTATAAAAATGTTTGGGCCCTTCGTATTCGTTTGTCACGTGGAAGCTAAGGCGGCGGAAGCACAAAAGCCGAAGGGTGCGACATTTAATGAAAACCAAGTTGTTCAAAGAATTCACTTTACCAAGATCGGAGATGTAAGGGCCGAATATGGCCCCTCGGTTCGGATGCTTTGAAGTATTCGGTGGAGGAACCCGCCTTGCAATGCCGAAGACAACTTGCATGCCGGACACGTCGTCATTGAAGACTAGTTCGGGGGCTACTAAGGGAGTCCCGGATTACTGGGTCCTCGAGCGTCCGGGCTATGTGACATGGGCCGGACTGATGGGCCGTGAAGATACAAGATGGAAGGCTCTTTCCCGTGTCCAAATGGGACTCTCCTTGGCGTGGAAGGCAAGCTTAGCGTGCGGATATGAAGATTTCTTTTTTTGTAAACCGACTCTGTACAACCCTAGCCCCCTTCGGTGTTTATATAAACTGGAGGGTTTAGTCCGTAGAGGCAATCTCAATCATAATCATATAGGCTAGACATCTAGGGTTTAGCCATTACGATCTCGTGGTAGATCAACTCTTGTAACCCCTATACTCATCAAAGTCAATCAAGCAGGAAGTAGGGTTTTACCTACATAAAGAGGGCCTGAACCTGGGTAAACATCGTGTCCCCTGTCTCCTGTTACCATCAATCCTTAGACGCACAGTTCGGGACCCCCTACCCTAGATCTACCGGTTTTGACACCGACACCCTCCATTTTCTACACATCAGATCTATATTTACTCTTACCATAAGGTTGGATAACACCGATGGTCCTGAAGAAGTTTAACTCTGCATTGCTCTTGGATGTACCTTTTGCCTGTATCGTTGTACTTAAATTTATAGCTACTTGGTTATGTAGCATCACTCTTAATCTTATCTTAAATATTCTCCATTTTTCTTGTATTATCACATCTATATTTACTCTTAACAAAATGTAGAATAAAGGCAATGCTTATGAAGAAGATTTTGTGGTAAACTTCTTGAATTGCCCCCCCCCATCAGCATGGACAAGGGCTTTATAGAGCCTGTCTTCACCAATAATGTAAGTTTGTCCTTCTCAAGCCTTCAAACTTTGTTGTGTATATTTGGTTAGGCACGACTGCAAAAGCTGTTTATTTTTGGTGTTTGCATCAAATTGCATGTTTAAAGTTTATTATGTAGTTCATAAACAAAAGTTTGTCCTTCTCAATTTAAGTTTTCAGTTGCACAACCAAGTTCCTTCTTCATACCATGTAAATTAAACTATACAGAGCAAGTGATCTTCTTTTGCACTGCATGTATGCTTCTGTTCTTGATCCGTAATCCAGTGGTGTGGTGAACCTACCCACTACAGCACAATGTCATATTCTGCAATGTCTTAACTATGAACAATGTCATATCATTCTACTATTATTTAAACCGTCTCTTTATTTGCCAATCTGAAATGGGATAAATTGACAGCACACTAACCATTGATACTTATGAGTTCTTGATTTGTAATCCAGTGGTGTCGTGAAGTTGCTAACTCCTTCACAATGTCATTTCCTGCCATGTCTTAACCTGAACAATACCATATTGTGTTAATTCTATTTTAAACGGTGTCACTTTATTCGTCCGTAAGAAATGTGATGAATTATCAGCACTGATACTTATATGTGCAAAACCTGTCATCTGTCTGCTTGTTTATCTTTCAGAGTGAGGAGGATATAAGTGTCAAACAAGCGTAGTCTCATCAGCTTGCTCAACGGCTTGTGTTGCAGCTCCCAACCAGGGCTAACCTTTCTTGAACTCTATTGAAGTGTTGTCGGTTTTGTATATTATTTTCTCGGCATGTTTATTTGCACTAGTGGCGATCTTTGATGCCCAGTGTATGTAATCTTCTGTCTGCTTGTGCTTTATTATCATAGTGGAAAACTTTGATGCCCAGTGGATGTAATATGCCGTGATTTCTTTATTGTATAGTCTAGGTTTTTCTTATTCACGATGCTGCAGTTATTTTACTGTATATATATCCTTTCTTCGCAATAAACCGGCCAAACCGTAAAATTACTGTACATAATCGGGTCTTCATGCAAATCACTACATAATCGGTCCCTTAACAGGCCTAAATGTAAACTAGCCCACTAGTAGATTCGGACCTCTAATAGGCCGAGTAAACCGCCGGTCCTATTTTCACAAGAAAACTCAATGGGCTTTTAGGAGGCTGAAAAGTAGGTTGGGCCCGAAACATGCCGAACAGCTCATGGGCCGGCAGCAGGCCGAAATAGACCCTGGCCCATTATTGTGCCAATCACATCACGGGTCATTAACAGGCCAAAATTGTCTCGGTCCTTGTTTGGCCCAATCAGATTATCGGTTGTGAGCAGGTCGGATGCAAACTGGGCTGTAGTTAGGCCCAACTATATGGCGGGCTTTTAACAGGCCGAAATAAATATGGGGCCGAAATGTTAAATAGGCCTTTAACAGGCCGAAACTAATATCAGGCCAAATTACTAAATGGGCCTTTAGCAAGTGGGCCCGGAAGCATAGCGTCCAGTTGATGGGCCAAATCTGATATGGGCCATAATTTAGCCCAAAGCCTCTTAAAGGGTCGGGTCTGATCTGGGACGTAATTTGGCCCAAAATATGGTAGGCTTTTAATGGACCAGATCTCATATGGGCCTTTATTAGGCCCGGAACGTGGCAGGCTGTTAATGGACCGGATCAAATATGGGCCGGTATTTGGCCCAAGACATGGCAGCCTGTTAACGGGCTGGCCCACCAGTGTCCTCAAAATCTTGTGGGCCTTTAGCTGGGCCGGCCCATTATGGTCGGCAAAATCTCGTGGGCCTTTAGCTAGGCTGGCCCATTATGATCTGCAAAATCTTGTGGGCTTTTAGTTGGGCCAGCCCATTTAATCTTTATGGGCCACTTTTAGGCCGGTCCACATGTCAACATATCATAGGCGCATCTCGCCCATTGGATGAGTGACACATGTGCCAACGCGGAGCTGACATGTGGTTCCGTCGGCCAATGAGAATTTTACACGTGGAAAATCGTCATTGGTCGTAGCTGTTAGCGGGTTATCGGATCCAAAACCGGACCCGATAGCTTAACGGCGACCCGTTACGATGGATGCCACGTGTCGGTCACCCTTGATGAAAGCACTTCCAAGACACGGCATTTATCATCATGGAAGTGAACACTTCTGTGATGATAATTTTGGTAATGTCATGGAACACTTCTACAACAGCACAGGTATGACTATCTTGATTCTGTCATAAATTCATCATGGATGTACATGCATGACAGAAAACATGACCTACTGTGACAAACACGTATCATCACGCAAGTTTATTTTTTTGTAGTGCTCCTCGGGATGGCTCCTGAGGAGCAGAGATCTCTATGCAAGCCTCCACCTCGTGAGGTTCGGATGACGCAAGCCATGACGACCAAGGCCAGACGAGCGCCAGTGGGCGCGGTACAACAGTTTCCTATTTGGTGCTAAGGAGGCAAGCACAGGCACGGAGTCCCGAGGAATCAACCAAAGGTTTCCATTCTCATCCAACAAGACCAAGACCGCCAGGATGGCAGGACGGAGGTCATCACCGAGCCCACCACGGCGTCACGACCATAAGCTTTGCAGGCAAAGATCACCTTTCCTCGGGATAAGATATACTAGTTGTCTCCCTTCGAATTTGGCCATTGTGGGATCCCTTCCCGCCTACATTTCGGGGGAAGAGGACCAAGGCCACTATAAAGATAGCCTAGCCACCACCATACAAGGGGACGGACGGAAGGATCATTCAGATCATCCTCTTCCTCACCAGCTCAAGAACACGCCTCCTAAGGTTGTTCTTCCACTGTACTACTTCATCCTCAGCCCACCTCGAGGCTAACCCACCACAAAGTAGGAGTAGGGTTTTACACCGCAAGGTGGCCCGAACCTGGGTAAACTGCTCTGTCCCATTTCTTTCTAGTTCATCGAGCTAAGCCATGAGAGGGGTGAGTAGGCAGACCGAGGAGGTCGAGTTCTTCGCACGCACCCCAGAGTTCAAATCTATCGAGGGTCTACGGAGCCCAGAATTCGACATTGTCTTTTCTTGTTATTTTACTTTATGCCATCATATGTTGCATGATGGTCATATCAAGTGTTGCATTGTGCTGATGTCATTTTGCATTCTCATAATCAGCATGTGCATTGTGCTATTCATGCATGAAATTTTGTTGCATGCCCCATGTGTGATCCATGCATCACCACCTCTCCTTCCTTCTCTTTCTTTCTTTTTGCAAGTGCCATCTTGCCCTCCTCCATAAATGTTCAATTTTTGACCTAGCAATCTTACTCCATGTCCTAAACCTCTCTGCCAAATTTCATGCTATTTGGAGTTGTTTTGGCTAGATTAAAAAATGCCTCAAGTTTGAATTTAATTCAAACTTGTTTTATTTCTCTACCTCTAAAAATGTCCAAACCAATTTTATTAAGTAGGGCATAATTCCAGGAGTCTAGACATATTTTTACTTCTCTCTAGTTCATCCTCTTTTTATCTAGCCTTTTCCTTTTTTACTAGATGTTTATTTGTTAAACAGAAGGAGAAAGAAAAGAAAAGGGCAGAACCCCTCCATAACCTGGGCCTTTCTTCCCTCCAACCGGCCAGCCCACTTGCTCCTTCAGGCCCATCAAGCCCACCGGTGAAAGGAGAGTCGTCCTCCTTTGTACGGCGCACATCCAGGGCACCACGTCGACGAGCTCGTCGATTTGACGGTCGTCTGGCGTCCCTAGCCCCTATTTAACCTATCCTAGACCTAGCCCTAACCTCCCTCGATGTAACATCCCAAATTTTCAATTTGGAATGTTATACACTAGATCATCTTTGCATATCATATTTTATTGCATTTTGGTTGATCTTAGAAATTCTACGCAACTCAAGGACCCTCTGAGAGAGTTGGGGATTTCGCTATTTTCATATTTGAGTTTTCTCAAATTTTGAAAATAGGATCATTTGATTTTATTTATTTTATCTTCAATTATTTCTATTACAAAAATATGAGAGAGAGAATAAAATGATTTTCCCAAAATAAAGAAATATTGAGGATTTAATAAAAAAATCAAATAAGATTTTATTTTGGTTTTATTTGCTATTTTATTTGAATTTAGGAAAAATGCGTGTTTTTCAAAATTGCATTTAGGCCCAAATAAATGTTCATCCTGTGCGGCTTGATTTTAGAAGCCGGGAAAAATTTATTTCGGGATTTTTGGAGTCCGTTTAGTATTCCTTTTGTTTTTTTTCTGAGCGTAACTATTTAAAAAAAATCCGAACCGACTTTGGGCCGTAACCGGCCAGGACTCCGCCTGGCCGGGGCTTTAAATAGCCGCGCCCCGGGAAGCCTCAGCCAGCCCAGCCGCGTCGCGCCCCACGCCCAAACCCTAGCCGCCACCGCTTGTAGCCGCCGCCCCGCCGCCGCCGGAGTTCACCGCCGACGAGGTCGAGCCACTGGTTTTTTTTAGAAAACCGTTAGGTTTTCACCTGTTTTTTCAGTTTTTTTTAGATTTGTTTTTTAGATAGATCGGTTTTTTCGGTTTAGTTATTTGGCGAGCGTTCGCTCGCTCGTTTTAACGAATGCGTTCTTCATTTAGATCCAGTTAACGAACGTCCGTTCGTTAATCTATTCGTTGTTTTCTTTTTCTCAGATTAATTCCGCGATTTTTCTGATCGCGATTCCTGATCCGTTTTTCGTTCTAGTATAACTTTTCGCTCGTTTATCGGAATCAGGCGATTCAAGCGCCTAGAGTTTCGTCTCGAAACCCTCTTTCCGTTTAACCAACTCAAACAAGTTTTGCCACTGTAAAAATTGCCCTAGATCCAGAATAGTAAACGAAGCTTGTTTCTTTTGCCGTTTGTCTTTCGTTGCTTCGCTCGATTTGATTCTTTTTGCCAACCGGAGTTCTTAAGTTGAAATTTCTGGTTAGATCTCTTATTTGAGTTTTACCTGTGCATTAGTTGAGTACTCATTGTATGCTTGTTTGTTTGCAATAGAGTACCCGGAGTGCGCCGCTTGCTACTTCGAATCGCTAGGTTTTGCGGATCATCAGCAAGGCAAGTAACACTTTGATCATACTTCCAATTACCCAGTTTTATTGCATTAGATCAACCCTCACACATTGCATGATTAGGATCTAATTAAATTGTGGGTTTGGGAAGTAGTTGAGGCAGTACCTATTACCTGTTATTATCAAACCTTTGGGAGTTACTTCTACGTTTGCTTATTATGCCATGCTATGCTAGTAGACATGGATTGGGTGAGTGAAATCCATGACATATGTGACATTGCTAAATTAAAAGGTTTATCTAAGGTGGCAACTTAAATACACATCTGGGTGGATTGAGGCCCCTGGGTATTCCAGCGATTGCCTGTTTTCTTTTGGGCCGCCACCCAGGCTCAAAGGGATCATGAGATTATTCATGCTAGAAACTTCCGTGTGCAGCCACACGCTACTATGGGCTCTAGCATGTTTGAGTAAGTCGTGCGAACTCTTAAAGTGGTAGACTAGCAGATGTAGGGGAAAGTAGGTGTAATGGTCTACCCGAACGTAAGGTGCTAGCGCTTCTGAAAGACTATGTCTCGGTCATCCGTTTCTCAAACAACATGTAGTGTGAGAATCCCAACGGAGGAGATCGAGTCTTGTGGGGAAAAGTGTGCAAACCTCTGCAGAGTGTATAAACTAATCATGGTTAGCCGTGTCCCCGGTTATGGACATCTTGAGTATCTAGTACCTAGATTATCATGTGAATCTCATCATGTTACTCTAAAATCAATTTTGTTGGGTTTTTGATGATGCTTAATTGGGATTGAGAATGCTATCAACCATTCTCAATGTTTAACAACTACCATGATAGTTAAATAAAATTTATTCCTTTGCAGTAGGGAAAAATTGGCTTTACGCAAAACTGTAACCATAGAGCTTTCCATCAGCCAAATATGCATGTAGTATAGCCTATTTCTTTCATTGCTCTCTATGTGTTACATTGCCAGCATATTCCATGTGCTGACCCGTTTCGAGCTGCAACGTTAATGTTGCAGACTATTCAGACGATGATTAAGGTGCTTTTAGGTCGTGGTTCTATACTCAGTGATGCCGTTGGAGTTGATGGACTCACTTATCTTCCAAGCCTTCCGCTGTTATCGTTATTAGATGGCCTTAAGCCATATTTATTGTAATAAGCTCTCTTTTGAGACACTCGATGTAATAAGTGTGTGATTGCTACTCTGTTATAAATCCTTCAAGTACTGTGTGGTGTCAGCATTACTGATCCAGGGATGACACCTCAGCACAGAGATTGGACCGTTTGAGGTCTGGTCGCTACAAGATGGTACCAGAGCACACGCTGACTATAGGACACGACCACTAAGCTAAAAGACCTAGATCACTACTCACTCTCTTCTCATTTTGACTTTTCATCTTTTCTGCTCTTTTAGGATGGCGGATGCAAAGAACAAGTTCACGCAACCGGATGAAGATACACCCATTGGACGTCACTTGAAGGAAGTCACTAGATACCTGAACATAGGAGTACCAAGCTTCACCGGGACCTACAACGCCACTTTACCGGAAGAAGAGCGCTGGATGATTCAAGTTCAAGTTCCAGGAAGGACGTTCATGCCAGTCACTGAGCCCATAGAGTTTTCCTTTGATGCACCAACCTGGAGTCTAGGAAAGACCATGGCAGCTCACATCGCCATGGGACGTATTGGAGAAGTTTACCGCAATGATCTCAAGGATACTATCTACCAGATTTGTGGGCGCCGAGATGAGCACTGGGAGATGATCAGCACCAGGAAGGATAGATCAATTGCAGCTTTTATCCAGGAGTTAAACCAGCACATTCGACGTCAGGAGAACCAGATGTGCGCCGACATGATAGATCTGAAGAAGGCGAGGACAAGAATCAAGGAACTGGAGGAAGAACTCAAGGCTACACATGAAGATTATGAAGAGGAAATCGAAGTATTAGTGGGGAAGAATGATGATCTCATCAAGAAGATCGGAATATTTATGGGAGGCCCTACACCAGTAGAAGAAGACAAAGAACCCAAGGAGATTCGCCCGGAAAACTACATCATCATCGACGACACCGACTCGGATCCAGATGATAGCGATGATGACTATGTTGATGAAGCAGGGGCAGATATCATGGAGTCTGCAACCGAAGAATATTTCTAGTAGACCAACCCAACAGTAGTAGTAGTCCACCATGTAAATATAGTAGTCCGAGCACTTTTGCGATAGTTAGATCGATTGTATGCCCTTGTTTGATTGAATGAAGTGAATTGTTTACTTTTGCCTCATGTGCATATGGGTAGTGTTTTCTCTCTAGACCCCTCTCTATTCTTAAATCTCATCTTTTCGAAACCCTCATATGCCTCTGAGACGTGACCCTGGATTTACCTTCCCACCGGAGCTCACTCAGTTGATCCAGCAGCAGAACACATTGATGCAGTTGCTAGTTCAGAATCAGAATCAGGGGAACAACAACAACCCACCACCACCACCACCACCTATTGATCACTTAGCCCATTTTCTTCGGCTGAATCCGCCGGTGTTTTCCAGTAGCACCGAGCCGATAGTAGCAGATGATTGGCTCCGCAAGACAGCTAGGGAGTTGACCATGGCAGGATGCGCAGATGCGGAAAAGGTGAAGTTTGCCGCACATCAGCTTGATGGACCCGCAGCATCATGGTGGGAGAATTTCACAACCACTTTCCCTATTGACACTGTCACATGGGGCCAGTTTCAGCAGGCTTTCCGTACTGCCCATGTTTCAGCAGGAGCTATGGCCATGAAGAAGCGAGAGTTTCACAACTTGCGCCAAGGAGGAAGGACAGTTGGCCAGTATGTGGAGGACTTTAGTAAGCTAGCACGTTATGCCCCAGATGACGTTGCTACGGATGCAGCTAAGCAGGAGAAGTTTCTGGAAGGACTGAATGATGAGTTAAGCATGCAGTTGATGGTAGCAACCTTCAACAACTACCAGGAGTTGGTAGACCGTGCTCTTATGATTGAAGGCAACCAACAGCAAATTGAGAACCGCAAGAGGAAGTATGGACAAGGAAAGTACAATTCTGGAGCTCAGCAGAAGCCACGTTTTACCCCTAGACCGGGAGGACATTTTCAGCATACCCATGGAGGAGGTAGCTCGCACAATCACAATGGCACCAAGAATGGTAATGGGAATGGAGGAGGCAACGGCCAGAATTGCACCAACCCATCAACCCCAGCCAAGAGAGACCTGAGCCAAGTCACTTGCTTTAAGTGCCAGAAGACCAGACATTATGCCAATGAATGTCCTGAATCCCAGAATGGAAATGGAAATGGAAGCTCTGGGAAGAAGCCGAACCCTTTCAACAGGGGACAGGTGAACCACGTTAACGTGGAGGATGTTGAAGAGCAGCCGGATGCAGTAATCGGTAAGTTTTTGGTTAAGTCATTTACTGCACTCGTTCTTTTTGATACTGGTGCATCGCATTCATACATATCAAGGGGATTTGTGGATAAGTATAACCTGCCCACCAAAGTTCTTAGAACACCTATGTTAGTAAGCTCACCAGGAGCGGAGTATATGGCTAGCCAAGGATGTTTTCAAGTGCCATTGAGTATAGGTAGGCATGTGTTTCCCTCGGATTTAATCATTTTGGAATCACAAGGTTTGGATGTAATTCTGGGTATGGATTGGCTGTCGATGTATGGAGGAAACATCGATTGCGCCAGTAAGTCGATTTTGCTTACCACCCCAGAAGGGAGAAAGATCAAGTATGTATCCTGACATGTGCCAAAAGGGACTCAAGTAAATTGTTTAACAGGAGTTGTGCAGGAGGAAGTACCGGTGGTCAAGGATTTCACTGATGTATTTCCAGAGGAGTTGCCAGGCATGCCACCGGATAGAGATATTGAGTTTTTGATTGAGCTTTTGCCAGGCACAGGGCCAATATCAAAGAGACCATATAGGATGCCCGCAAAGGATTTGGTGGAGATTAAGAAGCAGATTAAGGAGTTACTGGATAAAGGATACATTCACCCAAGTTCTTCACCTTGGGGATCGCCAGTACTTCTAGTGGAGAAGAAGGATGGATCGTTAAGGATGGTTGTTGATTATCGAGGATTGAATGAAGTAACCATCAAGAACAAGTACCCACTGCCAATGATAAATGATCTGTTTGATCGATTGCAAGGAGCTAAGGTATTTTCCAAGATCGATCTGCGATCAGGATACCATCAGTTGAAGATTTGAGAACAGGATATACCTAAGACGGCTTTTACCACCAGGTATGGGATGTACGAGTATACTGTTATGTCATTTGGTCTAACTAACGCACCTGCATATTTTATGAACATGATGAACAAAGTATTCATGGAGTTTTTGGATAAGTTCGTCGTGGTGTTCATTGACGATATCCTGGTATACTCGAAGAATGAAGAGGAGCATAAGGAGCATTTGCGTTTGGTACTTGGTAAGCTCAGAGAACATCAGTTATATGCCAAGTTTAGCAAATGTGAGTTTTGGTTGAAGGAAGTTGGATTTCTCGGACACGTTATATCTGTAGAAGGTATAGCAGTAGATCCTACCAAGGTTGATACTGTGACAAATTGGGAAGCCCCAACAACAGTTGGAGAGATCCGGAGTTTTCTTGGACTCGCGGGATACTGCCGGAGATTCATTGAAAATTTCTCGAAGATTGCGAAGCCTATGACGGAGTTGTTGAAAAAGGATACCAAGTTCATATGGATTGAGGAGTGTGAGGCTAGTTTCTAGGAGTTGAAGAAACGTTTGGTTACCTCACCTGTGTTGATTTTGCCAGATCAGACCAAGGATTATGAGGTGTATTGCGACGCTTCACGTCGAGGACTTGGAGCAGTGCTTATGCAGGAAGGAAGAGTTGTTTCATATGCCTCACGACAGCTTAAGCCGCATGAGTTAAATTATGCCACACATGATTTGGAGTTAGCAGCCGTAGTGCATGCATTGAAAACTTGGAGACACTTTCTCATTGGAAACCATTGTGAAGTGTACACGGATCACAAGAGTTTGAAGTATATTTTCACACAGAAGGAGTTGAATCTTAGGCAAAGGAGATGGTTGGAGCTCATCAAGGATTATGATATGAAACTGCATTATCACCTCGGAAAGACTAACGTAGTAGCTGACGCGTTGAGCCGTAAAAGCCATGTCAACACCTTAATGACGAGAGATTTACCAAGGGAGTTAGCCGAAAATCTTCGAGAGCTATGTTTGGAAATAGTTCCAAGAGGCTATGTAGCAGCATTGGAGATTCAGTCTACTTTGATGGATAAGATCATAGAAGCCCAGAAGACTGACAAGGAGATTGCCTCTATAAAGGAGAAAATGAGCAAAGGAAAAGCTAAGGGATTTCGTGAAGATGAGCATGATACCTTATGGTTTGAAGACCGTGTTTATGTGCCTAATGATTCGGAGATCAGGAAGTTAATTCCGCAAGAGGCCCATGATTCACCATATTCGATTCACCTAGGAAATACCAAGATGTATTTGGATTTGAAGGATACCTTCTGGTGGACCGGAATGAAGAAGGATATTGCGGAGTATGTAGCAGTTTGTGATGTATGCCAGAGGGTAAAAGCTGAGCATCAGAAGCCAGCAGGATTGCTACAGCCATTGCCGATACCCGAATGGAAGTGGGATAAGTTAGGCATGGATTTTATTACGGGTTTACCTAGAACTCGTTCAGGATATGACTCAATCTGGGTGGTAGTCGATCGTTTGACAAAGGTAGCTCATTTCATTCCAGTGAAGACTACCTATACCAGTGCAAAGTTGGCAAAGATATACATGACCAGAATCGTATGTCTGCATGGAGTTCCAAGGAGCATTGTATCAGGTAGAGGAACCCAATTTACCTCAAAGTTCTGGAATCAGTTGCATGAAATTTTGGGTACCAGGCTAGAATTCAGCACAGCTTTCCATCCGCAAAGAGATGGATAGACCGAGAGAGTCAATCAGATTTTGGAGGATATGTTGAGAGCTTGTGCGCTAGATTACAGATCTAGTTGGGACGAGAATTTGCCATATGCAGAGTTCTATTACAACAACAGCTATCAATCCAGTTTGAAGATGGCCCCTTTCAAAGCCCTGTACGGAAGGAGGTGCAGGACCCCATTGTCGTGGGATGAAGTTGGAGACCGCCAGTTGTTTGGACCAGATCTGATTAAGGAGTCTGCACAGAAAGTGAAATTGATTCGCGATAGGCTCAAGGTAGCTCAATCCAGGCAGAAGAGCTACACAGATTCTAAACGCAAGGAGACAGTTTATGAAGTCGGAGACCGAGTTTATCTTCGAGTATCCCCACTTCGAGGAGTTAAGTGCTTTGGAGTTAAGGGAAAGTTAGCGCCACATTTTGTAGGCCCATACAAAGTTTTGGAGCGTATGGGAGAAGTAGCCTATAAGTTGGAATTGCCCGAAGGATTGTCAGGAGTTCACGATGTGTTCCACGTTTCCTAGTTGAAGAAGTGCCACGCAGATATGGTTGATATACCGCTGAGAAACCAGTCAAGATTTTAGAGTATGCCAGTCGAGTCACCCACAGCAAGGTTATATAGTTTTGCAAAGTTCAGTGGAGCCACCACACGGAGGATGAAGCCACCTGGGAGCGAGAGGAAGATTTGCTGAAGGACCACCCTCACCTATTTTCTAGCCAACCCGAATCTCGAGGGCGAGATTCATCTTAAGGGGGGTAGGTTTGTAACATCCCAAATTTTCAATTTGGAATGTTATACACTAGATCCTCTTTGCATATCATATTTTATTGCATTTTGGTTGATCCTAGAAATTATACGCAACTCAAGGACCCTCTGAGAGAGTTGGGGATTTCGTTATTTTCATATTTGAGTTTTCTCAAATTTTGAAAATAGGATCATTTGATTTTATTTATTTTATCTTCAATTATTTCTATTACAAAAATATGAGAGAGGAAATAAAATGACTTTTCCAAAATAAAGAAATATTGAGGATTTAATAAAAAATCAAATAAGATTTTATTTTGGTTTTATTTGCTATTTTATTTGAATTTAGGAAAAATGCATGTTTTTCAAAATTGCATTTAGGCCCAAATAAATGTTCATCCTGTGCGGCTTGATTTTAGAAGCCGGGGAAAATTTATTTCGGGATTTTTGGAGTCCGTTTAGTATTCCTTTTGTTTTTTTCTGAGCGTAACTATTTAAAAAAAATCTGAACCGACTTTGGGCCGTAACCGGCCAGGACTCCACCTGACCGGGGCTTTAAATAGCCGTGCCCCGGGCCGCATCAGCCAGCCCAGCCGCTCCGCGCCCCGCGCCCAAACCCTAGCCGCCGCCTGTAGCCGCCGCCCTACCGCCGCCGCGCTGCCGCCGGAGTTCGCCGCCGATGAGGTCGAGCCACCGGTTTTTTTAGAAAACCGTTAGGTTTTCACCTGTTTTTTTCGGGTTTTTTAGATTCGTTTTTTAGATAGATCGGTTTTTTCGGTTTAGTTATTTAGCGAGCGTTCGCTCGTTCGTTCGTTTTAACGAACGTGTTCTTCGTTTAGATCCAGTTAATGAACGTCCGTTCGTTAAACTGTTCATCGTTTTCTTTTTCTCGGATTAAATCCGCGATTTTTCTGATCGCGATTCCTGATCCGTTTTTCGTTCTAGTATAACTTCTCGCTCGTTTATCGGAATCAGGCGATTCAAGCGTCTGGAGTTTCGTCTCAAAACCCTCTTTCCGTTTAACCAACTCAAACAAGTTTTTGCCACTGTAAAAATTTCCCTAGATCCAGAATAGTAAATGAAGCTTGTTTCTTTTGCCGTTTGTCTTTCGTTGCTTCGTTCGATTTGATTCTTTTTGCCAACTGGAGTTCTTAAGTTGAAATTTCTGGTTAGATCTCTTATTTGAGTTTTACCTGTGCATTAGTTGAGTACTCATTGTATGCTTGTTTGTTTGCGATAGAGTATCCGGAGTGCGCCGCTTGCTACTTCGAATCGCTAGGTTTTGCGGATCATCAGCAAGGCAAGTAACACTTTGATCATACTTCCAATTACCCAGTTTTATTGCATTAGATCAACCCTCACACATTGCATGATTAGGATCTAATTAAATTGTGGGTTTGGGAAGTAGTTGAGGCAGTACCTATTACCTGTTATTATCAAACCTTTGGGAGTTACTTCTATGTTTGCTTATTATGCCATGCTATGCTAGTAGACGTGGATTGGGTGAGTGAAATCCATGACAGATGTGAGATTGTTAAATTAAAAGGTTTATCTAAGGTGGCAACTTAAATACACATCTGGGTGGATTGAGGCACCTGGGTATTCCAGCGATTGCCTGTTTTCTTTTGGACCGCCACCCAGGCTCAAAGGGATCATGAGATTATTCATGCTAGAAACTTTCGTGTGCAGCCACAAGCTACTACGGGCTCTAGCATGTTTGAGTAAGTCATGCGAACTCTTAAAGTGGTAGACTAGCAGATGTAGGGGAAAGTAGGTGTAACGGTCTACCTGATCATAAGGTGCTAGCGCTTCTGAAAGACTATGTCTCGGTCATCCGTTTCTCAAACAACATGTAGTGCGAGAATCCCAACGGAGAAGATCGAGTCTTGTGGGGAAAAGTGCGTAAACCTCTGCAGAGTGTATAAACTAATCATGGTTAGCCGTGTCCCCGGTTATGGACATCTTGAGTATCTAGTACCTGGATTATCATGTGAATCTCATCATGTTACTCTAAAATCAATTTTGTTGGGTTTTTTATGATGCTTAATTGGGATTGAGAATGCTGCCAACCATTCTCAATGTTTAACAACTACCATGATAGTTAAATAAAATTTATTTCTTTGCAGTAGGGAAAAATTGGCTTTACGCAAAACTGTAACCATAGAGCTTTCCATCAGCCAAATATGCATGTAGTATAGCCTATTTCTTTCATTGCTCTCTATGTGTTACATTGCCAGCATATTCCATGTGCTGACCCATTTCGGGCTGCAACGTTAATGTTGCAGACTATTCAGACGACGATTAAGGTGCTTTTAGGTCGTGGTTCTATACTTAGTGATGTCGTTGGAGTTGATGGACTCACTTATCTTCCAAGCCTTCCGCTGTTATCGTTATTAGATGGCCTTAAGCCATATTTATTGTAATAAGCTCTCTTTTGAGACACTCGATGTAATAAGTGTGTGATTGCTACTCTGTTATAAATCCTTTAAGTACTGTGTGGTGTCAGCATTACTGATCCAGGGATGACACCTGAGCTCAGAGATTGGACCGTTTGAGGTGTGGTCGCTACACTCGACCACTTCCACCCCTCTCCTTCCCTCGGCGCCGCCATGTAAGGCTAGTCCGCACACACCGTCGCCCTGTCCTCCATGACCCGAGCGAGCTTCGGCTCGAGCTCGGGATCATCCATCTTATGATAGTTTGGGAGGGAGGAGGTTTTGCCTTGTCGTTGTTGATGACCATACAAGATATACATGAGTGTTCTTTCTCGGGACTAAAGATGAAACAACAATAGTAGATTTAAATATGGAAATGACACCGAGTTCAAGAATTACACAATGGATGATTTCTTTAGTGATGAGGGGATCAGACATTAGTATGCCACATCACACACCCCTCAACAAAATGGTGTGATAGAGAGGAAGTGGCACCCATAGAGATGAAAAGTACCATACACTCGATGAATATAAACCTCCTTAAAGCTTTGGGTTGAAGCCATCAATACCATGTGTCATGCATCGAACCGGCTCTATCTCCGCATGCTCAAAAACAAGACTCCATATAAACTCAGGACTAAAGACTCCATTAAATACTTTATTGTATTCAGAAATGGGTGTTTCATTCTCAACAAGAAATCTCAATTAGCTAAACTTGATCCAAAAAATCACAAGGGCATCTTTATTGGATATGGATCAAAATTCATATTGTCATGATGCAACATAAATAATTTTGTTGCTAAAAAGGAAAATTTTGCTCACATGTTAGTGAAGTTGACATGCTGCAACATGCTAAATTGCCATGCTACACAGGAGTTGCCATACTACAACAGGTTGAACATGCCAATTTGCCATGCTAATCTTAGGTTGCCATCGTTACACATGAAATTCATTCTAGATGGTGTATGAGGGTGCATGGATTGCCACGTCTGTTGCTTTAAGATTTACACATGAAAACTAAACGTGCTAGAGAACGTTTCTAAAAGAATCGCTCATGGTCAATGTGTTCAATAGCTTCTTCGTATTGCAATGGGTCTGATTGAAGATGCTCTTAGAGCAACCACAGTCGGGCTCCTCAAATGCCATCTATACGTCTGACCGGACGGTCAGGTGAGTGACCGGTCACAAAATCGTGACCCAGATAGGCTCCTCAAAACCGGCCCTATACGTTTGGGCAGACCGACACCCCTCATATCTTCGACAGATATGGGCCAGCTTGGACACACCCCGATGCATCTGCCATGTTAGACCAGATAGACCAGGCCCACCTCATATTCCACCAAATTGACCAAGTCCAACATACCCACCGCCCTCCTCATGCGTCCGTCCTTCATTTCCCGTGTCCGAGTCGTCTCCGTCCTCCACCCTTCCTCCCCCATCCATGCCACCGCCCTAGATGTCGACCTCAAGTACCTCGTCCCCCGCTGCCAGCATGGATGATGCATCGGTGTCATCTGTGGGGGTGAGCTGCAAGGCGGAGAACATTGCCCGGAGGGAGCAACGAAGGAAGCAACATGAGCGGGCTAGCGACGAAGGAGGTTGTGGACACCGAGGAGGATCTGTCCCTTCTGCCGCGCCTAGTCGTCCCCCGCGCGTCTGGCCTGGCACCAACGGGGAAAGCCACCACCTGCTCCACCCGCGATCGACGATGATCTAGTGTCCGGATGGGTGATTGCAGACAGATTTACGCAAATGGAGGTGGTCGAGATGGTATGCGACTTGTCGCAACTGCAATGGGTGCAGACAAGTGGGCAGCACCGACACTTGTTCTATCCAGGTCTTGTTCCACAAAATGTCCCGGCAGGACATGATACTTTTTTTGATCCATTTTGTATCGCTTCATTCATTATTTGCTATGTCATTATATCAATTAGTTTCATATGTCATTACACCAATTAGTTGCATATGTCCTTGGTTTGTTTGGAATCATGATCATTTTATGATAATATCATGTTGGACATGATCAATGAGGGTCAAGAGCTTATGGACCCTATGGAATATGACCTGGGGGGTCCAAATTGTCCTATGTTTGATGTTGGGGGAACATCGGGCACTACCAAGAAAAAGAAGGCAAAGATACCCAAGGCAAGATGTCTGACATTCACAACATTTGAGGATATTTTATTGGTTGAATCTTGGTTGGCCACAAGCATGGACCCTATATGTGTCATAGAGCAAAAGGGCAACCTGCATTGGGAGAATATCGACAAGCACTATCATGAACACAAGGAATACGTGGAGCCGCAACCTATCAATACCACCCCGCAATGTGACCTATCTCCAACATAGATGGTCCACCATCCAAGACAACGTAAACAAGTTTGTTGGCCACTATGCTTTCGTGCTACAATAGAATCAATGTGGGATTGTAGTCACAAGCCATGTAAGTTGAATTGCTTCGTTTTGCCATAATTTGCTTTCCTAGTTTTTTATGTTACATTCTCATGATTACTTTGTACCAACAAACTGAAAAGAAGCCATTTGGTTTTCGCCATCATTGGATGAAATTGAATGGCAAACTAAAGTGGATACAACCTGTGAAAGATCTCAAAACCGGCAACGAGATGTTGAAGGAAATTGATGGCTCAAGCTCCAAACCAATCCATTGTATTGGATGACAAAGCAGAAGAAGTTGTTGGGGAGAATGGCTGAGCTACCGTGTCAATGAATAACTGGCAAGTGATGGGAAACAAGTGGGAGAAGGGTAGAGCCACCCGTGATGCTGCGGCGACAAAAATGTGCACCATGTAGCCAAGCATTTTTTCACGAGGGAGGAGAAGAAAGAGGAGATGTACAAAGTCATGTTGAATGCGAAAAAGAGAGAACGGATTGGGACCGAGAGAGGGCGAACCACAAGTTGCAAATTAAGAGGAAGAAGATAGAGTTGGAGAAGAAATAGACGTGTGTCAAATGGGAGATCGAGAAGGCCCAGATTTTTTGATCAATAGAGCTTGAGAAGGAGAGGTTGCAACTTGCTCGAGACATCAACGAGTCGAGAATAATGTTGGTCGATGCAAGTCTCTTGGATGCTGAAGGTAAGAAGTGGCTTGACGGAAATAAGAAGGAGATCAACCCGCGTAATGAGTACGGGACACCGAGAGTGGGCATCGAAGCAGCGAACAAGACATGGATGGCGGCCATGACAGAGCATGCGACACGAATGGCGTCCGACAAGTGATTCACCACGTCGGACAGCCGTGGTCCAGACATTTAATTTCATTATAGCATGTCTGGATCGTAGAATTGTGATTTAGTTTGCTTCGTTGCATTGTTGAATTGTAATAAATTTGAGCTATATGATGGACATGCGTGGATTTAAGGGTTTATATACAAGGAGCGTAGCTGTCCGACGGTAATTTACGCCGCCGGTGGTTGTGTCCAGACGCGTTCACAGATTTTTAGGGGGGCGGATTTGCCAAATGTGGATGTAGATGTAGTATGCTTTCCGTTTAGTTTCGGTAGATATTTAATTTCGGCTTGTATTGAACTCTCCTATGCTATGTAGTAGATGAACTGCCTTATGCTATATTTGATGAACTCTGGTGATCTATGTTTCCGTACAAACTAGAAGTTTGAATATGCGGTATTAGTTGTAGGATCTGTTTTGGATGCACGTCCGATGTCCTACAAAAATCATTTTCGGGATGCCGTAAACGATTTTTGCGAGACGGCGAGTTGCGGAATCAGCTAGTTATACCGGTAAAAAGAAGGAAAAGAGTTTTTTAGGGGTAGAAGGAAAGCCAAATGTGGATGTAGATGTAGTATGCTTTCTGTTTAGTTTCGGTAGATGTTTAATATCGGCTTGTATTGAACTCCCCTATGCTATGTAGTAGATGAACTGCCTTATGCTATGTTTGATGAACTCCGGTGATCTATGTTTCCGTACAAACTAGAAGTTTGAATATGCGGTATTAGCTGTAGGATCTGTTTTGGATGCGCGTCCGGTGTCCTAAAAAAATCATTTTCGGGATGCCGTAAACGATTTTTGCGAGACAGCGGGTTGCGGAATCAGCTAGTTATACCGGTAAAAAGAAGGAAAATAGTTTTTTTAGGGGTAGAAGGAAAGCCAAATGTGGATGTAGATGTAGTATGCTTTTCGTTTAGTTTCGGTAGATGTTTAATTTCGGTTTGTATTAAACTCCCCTATGCTATGTAGTAGATGAATTGCCTTATGCTATGTTTGATGAACTCCGGTGATCTATGTTTCCGTACAAACTAGAAGTTTGAATATGCGGTATTAGTTGTAGGATCTGTTTTGGATGCGCGTCCGGTGTCCTACAAAAATCATTTTCAGGATGCCGTAAACGATTTTTGTGAGACGGCGGGTTGCGGAATCAGCTAGTTATACCGGTAAAAAGAAGGAAAATAGTTATTTTTAGGGGTAGAAGGAAAAGAGGTGTCCTCTTGTGCACGAACTTCCTGGATTGAGGCGGCCCATGGGCTTCTCTTTCCGCTCACACTCTTCTTTGCCCCAGCCACCAAGATTCAGTCAGTAATAGGTACACATCTCCTCTTGTTCCAGCATCTCCCGAACCCGAACCACGCCGTCCGGTCCACCCCGAGAGGAGAGCGCAGCGACATGCCGGCGACGCCGACCATCATCGGTGCCCTGCTGGGGCTGGGCACCCAGATGTACTCCAACGCCCTCCGGAAGCTCCCCTACATGCGCCGTATAGCCCCTTTCCCATCCATCCCTCCCTATCCGCCTTCCCCTTTCCTTTGTTGATTTCTTGATCTGTCCTCACGATGCATCCTGCCATCCATCGGCAGTCCCGGTTCCTTATTTCGTCTGATCTGTAACCCTTTATATGCCTGCAAGTATGTGTTGGTCTGGGCGCCTTTGTTGGCCGTAATAGCGGTAGATTTAGGGTGTGGTTCTTGATTTATGTTTAGTACGTTCTTAGATTGGGATTCAGTCACTACCTTGGCCTTGACAAGACCGAATGGCAGGATTTTCTGTAGAAAGTTCCCGTAATTTTCGGTTGCAGTACTACAGTATGTTACCACAATTTTACTGTTTGACTTGATTTATGAACACATACTGTCGAAATAGTAGTTCCTTTTGTTCTGATCCCCTCATTTCCTTGATTTTATTATCTGGCTTTGTAACGTTCTAGTTGTAGGTTTGATTCCTTCTCATGTGATTTTCCCTTTTTGTTTCAGATCCCTGGGAGCATGTGCTGGGAATGGGTCTGGGTGTTGTGTTTGTAAACCAACTGGTGAAGTTTGATGAGAAGGTAAAGGTGGACCTTGACAAGATGCTTGAGCGTGCGAAACACGCCAATGAGCAGCGCTACTTTGGTTTGTGCTTATTTCCTCCCAACATTTTGGAATCCTGATTGTATGCTACTCCCTCCTTCCATGTTTAATTGTTTATAAGTCCCGAGGCGCGCGCACAATTTTATGGTAAACTTTGACCGATGTTTGCGCAAATGATATTTGGTTTATCTGCACAAAAGTTATGCCATTACGAAACATTCTTCAATACGGGTCCATGGCATCACTTTTCTGTCACGGAAACCTTATACTAGTAGTATTGTTGTTGGTCAAGGGGCTCTTAGGATGATGATTAGTGCTGTTTGAAGAATTGTTACATACTTACATTATCACAGTAATAGCCTTTATATGCCTTCATGAAATCTATTGTGGTGAACTAGTGATCTTTTTACCAATCAGCTTGGTAAACTGTGCACTATTGATTCAACCAGTGTTGCTCACAGTAATGGTACTAGATTTGCAGAATGACTGAGCGGCATACACATATCACTACTTAAAACATGGAGGTCTTTTCTTGATTTTGTGTTGATTTTTCGAATGAAAGTTGGTAGCTTATGAGGTAGATTCGCAAAATTCACTCTTGCCCTTGTTTAAACTGTGAATGGTATATGAATTCGAAGGGTTTCAAAACTCTGGGATTTTTTCATATGACATCCGGGATGTAGGTTGAACTAGCTTTCTGAGAAACATCCAGATCACTTTCCCTGAAACTATAGGCCTCCTCTGTCGAAATCCAATTTCACCTAACCCGCTTCACTGTTTTCACCTGAATTTAGTAGATAGCCGCGAACCACAGAGGGCGAGGGTTTTTGGAAACTTATCCAGATGGAGCCCAGTGCATAACTTTAAGTCCTAAATTCATTTCTTCTGATGGGGATATACCTATGTTCGTCCTTGTATAGGACATGCTGTGCATAGTCGTTATTTCATATAAGAAGCTTCTAGCAAATAAATAGGATAAATCAATGCACTGTTGGGTTAGAGATCTATGTACTTTACAAAAATATTAGAGACCCTGACAGTAATGCATTAAACAGATCTATATCCTTTGTTGCTCCCTAGTAGCATATTAAGTGGTCAGCCCCCCTGGCCCCCCTGGCCCCCCAAACACGCACAAACATAACCCTTACTACTACCCCCCCTGGCTATTAGTACCTTGCAGAGGTGTGGGTTTTGCTCTCTGCTACCTTCCATCTCGATTTTCATTCTAATCTAGTGTGTTAGCATGCATATATGCAAGTTTCAACTTGTCTCCTGATTGTGTATTTGTGAAGATTTTGCTTCATTGATATGTTAGCCATTTTATTTCCAGTTTTCTTTTTTTTTCTTATGTTTAATCAAGCCGTAAACTTGATTATATCTGCCATCACCTGTGATAGTCCTTAATTTCTACTCTCAAGCTTAATATTTCTGCTCCTTGCATGCATTTTAATTCTTACTGGACTATTGTTTTTTGCAGTCTTTATTAAGTTATTGACTACTATAAAACTTCAATTAAAGAACTAATAGTCATCACATTTTTTAGAGCATAATTTACTATGAATCACCGTATGCCGTGTGCGGCTGTTGCTCTGTAATGAGATACCTATCATATGTACCCACAAAGTGAATACCGTAACAAGAATCAATATTGCCATTACCTTTTTTGGTGGTAAAACAACCAGATAGGTGGTAGTTTCCCTCCTATCATTTCAGATATGGAGGGAAAAAATCATGGATCGAGAAATCGAGATTATGCGGAAACAAGGCAATATGCTGGAAATGTTAGGGTGAAATAATGAAACAGAAATCTGTGAACATATCAGATCAAAACTTGATTGATTTTGTGACTGCCTTTTTATCAAGTTATACACTGTTTACTGACTTGGTGCTAAAGCAAAGAGGGAGAAAGAGAGAGAGAGATGGCTGCACCGCCTGCACGTGATATGACCAATCTCCAGTTGTAGCTTTACTGAACTACACATGACATATATGTAGTGCATCTCCATTTGCTTGTCTCGTCTCTTGCCTTTCTTTATCTTCTAGTGCTGGTAAGGTGGGAATTAAACACAAAATTATATGTTATAACCATGACATCTGACTTTTAGTGGAGGCCTGGAAGATCAGTATGAAGAGACTTGGTTTTTTTTCTTCTTGAAACTGCCTGACTGTATGAACTCTTCCTGTAGAAATGACCAGAGCAGTTCAATATGTTTGATACCAACAGTTGTAATGCTGCATAGTGAATAAATGTTTGTACCATGGTTGATAGTGCGCGCAAGTAATCTAACATGTGCTATGTAACTTGAGAATTTTGTGCACATCAAAAGCTACTTATATGATACTCTATTTGATATTACTCTATTTGATATTGTTGTGCTCATAGACTTTTGTTCAAATTTTCTACAGACGAAGACGACGATTAGCTGTTCAAATTTGTTTGGCGGCAACCGGGGTTTTTTCAGTTTGCTTTGGTCAGAAAAACTGGCTCCGCATTTCATCTGCGGTAGTGTAATAAACTGATGTTTCACAGTACTTGGGTTGTACTTGTACGGGAGACCTTTTTATGGTACTTGAATCTGATTGATCACCTTGTCTGAAGCATCGTTATTCAAGTTCAAATGATGACTTATGGTACCTGTTGATTGTGCAAAGCAAATGATCAACTTATCTACCTCATCCTTTCTTCTTGTTTTATCATCCTTCTGATTGTCAGCAGGAATGATGACTGACAAATTTTGTTTTCGAACTATTTTTGTTTCTTAGAAATTTGCATCGCTGGTACAAACAATCTCCAACAACAACAACAAAGCCTTTAGTCACAAACAAGTTGGGGTAGGCTAGAGGTGAAATTCATAAGATCTTGCAATCAACTCATGGCTCTGGTACATGGATAGCAAGTTTTCATGCACCCCTGTACATAGCTAAGTCTTTGGTGATACTCCAACCCTTCAAGTCTCTCTTAGCGGACTCCTTCCATGTACCTGCTCTCTCTACATTTTTCACACGCTTTAGTCATCCGCCCGCTATGCACTGGAGCTTCTGGAAGCCAGTCATACAGGCTGCCGTTCTTCATGTTAAAACAATCCAATCCGATCCAAGGGGATTCTTCTTCCCCTGATCCAGTGACCATATTATTCCTAATAAACCCCAACTTTTGGTGCCTCTTTTCATGCCAGAAAACCAACCCAAATTAGATGAAACAAGAAACATGTAAAAGAAGTTCCTAGCGCTTCTGCTCGCCGGCTCGGTAGTAGTCGAGCGTAACGTGGAGCAGCAGATCAGAGATCTGGCGCGCCGTCGGCCTCTCCCCTGGCGCCGGCCTGGTGCACCGGAGCGCCATCTCGAGGACCTCCGCCATCGACGACTCCTCGCGCGGCGCCAGCGGCTTGAGCGCCGGGTCGAACAACTGGTCCCTGGCCGGCGACGGCGCGTCAACCCGGGACTGCACCCATCGCACCAAGTCCACGTCGCCGCCGAAGGTCTTGTCCGTGGGCAGGAGGCCGGTGACGAGCTCCATGAGCACGATGCCCGTGCTGTAGACGTCGCTCTTCTCCGTCGCCTTGAGGCTGTAAGCACACTCTGCACGAACATGCAGGCAGATGGTCAGCAGTTGATATATGACTGGGGTCTATGTGCAGACCTATTTGAGTGTCAGTGTTCACAAATATAAGGTGCGTGCAAGTCAGCCATTTGAGTGTCAGGTACCTGGTGCCATGTAGCCGTATGATCCGGCGAAGAGAGAGGCCGACTCGGTGCACTCCTTGCCGCCGTTGCGGTTCTCGGCAATGGCCTTGGCCAGGCCGAAGTCGCCGAGGTGCGCCTCCATGTCGCCGTCCAGGAGAACGTTGCTGGACTTGATGTCCCTGTGCACCACCCGCGGCACGCAGTCGTGGTGGAGGTACTCCACGCCCTGCACCAGGCCCGCCGCGACCTTGAGCCGCGCGTCCCAGCTCAGCACCCGCTTCTTGCCCTCGCCGGCGCCGCCGTGAAGCCATTCGTACAGGCTGCCGTTCTCCATGTACTCGTAGATGAGCATGCTGCCGCCGTGGTCGCTTTGGCTGACGAACCCGAGGAGCTTCACCAGGTGGCGGTGCCGCACCCGGCCCAGGATCTTCACCTCCCTCGCGAAGCTCTTGTCCTGCAGCAGCATGTCGCTGTCCATGTGCACGAACCTCTTCACGGCCACCGTCTCGCCGGTGGGCAGTTCTGCCCTGTACACCGTCCCCGAGCCCCCGGAGCCGACGGCGAATTGGTCGCTCAAGTTCGCCGTCGCCTCCATGATCGCATCCCACCGGAACTCCCGCCGCGCCGAGCCCTTGATAATCAGCTGCCGGTTCGTGTTGCCTTGGGTCGACGAGAACACCGTGCAGTTCACCTCCCCGGAGTGCCGCCCGCGCCGCCGCACTGCCATCAGCACAAGCACGATCACTAGGAGCACAATCGTCAGTGTCACCGCCGCGGACACCAGCGCGATCGACGCGGAGTGCATCGTGGACCGGCCGCTGCCGCAGCCTCTCAGATGGCTGCCGCAGAGCGCAGCATTGCCGGAGAAGGCGTCCTGCGGCCACCGGGAGAACTCGTCCCCCAGCCTACCATCCAGCCGATTGCTAGACAAGTCCAGCTCCACCAAACTGCTCATCCTGGCGAGCTGCGACGGCACTGTTCCCACCAGAGCATTGTGAGAGAGGTTCAAATCTTCCAGCTTGGAGAGAGACCCAATCGATGCAGGGATTATGCCCACCAGATTGTTGCTGCTCAAATCCAGCAAGCTCTGCAACTCTTGCATCTTGCTGATGTCAGGTGGAATCCCGCCCGACAGGTGATTCTGCGACAAGTTCAGCTCATACAGGTTGCTCAGTCTTGCCAGGGTCGCCGGTACCGGACCTGAGAGCTGGTTCTGCGCCAGATTCAGCACGTTGAGAGAAGCCAACCTGCCGATTTCAGGCGGCACCGTTCCATTGATCTGGTTGCCGTCGAGCGACAGCTTGAGGAGCTTGGAGCACTTGGTGAGCTGGACCGGCAATGCGCCGGTGAATTCGTTGGCGGAGAGCGTCAGCTCCCCCAGCTGCGGCAGCGTGCCCAGCCAGGCCGGCACGGGGCCTGACAGCCGGTTGTGATTGAGGACGATGTGGCTGAGCTGCGTGCACCGCGAGAGCGCGTCCGGGATGACGCCGGTGAGCGCATTGTTCGACACATCCAGCAGCGTCAGCGCGGCGATGCCGCCCAGCGACGGCGGGATCGGCCCGGACAGGGCGTTGCTCCCGAGGCGGACGCGCTGGAGCGACGATGACCGCCCGAGCTGCGCCGGCATCCCGCCCTCGAACGAGTTGTTTGTGGCGTCGAACGATAGCAGGCTCGCCGACCCGCAGAGCGGCAGGAGGCTGCCGCCGAGCCGGTTGTGCGCGATGTTCACCCTCGTGATGTTCCGGCACTCGAACATGCCATCCGGGACTGCGCCGGACAGCGAGTTGTTGTACAGCATGAACTGCTGGAGCGATTCGAGCTTCTCAAACGTCGCCGGGATTTCACCGGACAGAGCATTGTCCGCCAAGTCGAGAACCTGGAGCTGATGGCAGTCGCCGAGCTCCGGCGGAATCAGGCCCGACAGCTCGTTCTGCCGGAGGTGAAGAAAGATCAGCTCGGACAGATTCCCGATGGACGCCGGTATGCTCCCGTTGAACTGGTTCCCAAAGAAGTCGATCATCTGCAAGCTCGAGCACTCCCCGATGGTCTCCGGTATCTCGCCGGAGAACTGGTTCTCGTACAAGTACAGTTCCTGGAGGTTCTTGAGATTGCCGATGGCGTCCGGCAGCTGGCCAGTGAGCTGATTGTGGTACAATGCAAGGCTAGTGAGCTCAGTGAGGTTAAAGATCTCCGGCGGCAGCTCGCCTGAGAGGCTGTTGTTATTGAGCAGCAGACCCGTCAGGTTCCCGAGCTCGCCGAGGCCCGGCGGGATGGCGCCAGAGAGGCTGTTGTTCGCCAGGTCGAGCTGCGTCAGCGCACGGCACCGCGACAGCCCGTCCGGTATCTCCCCGGTGAAGTTGTTGGTGGAGAGCAGGAGGTGCTCGAGGCTAGTGGATGGCTCTGCTTCATTGCTGCCGCTGCACATGTTGCCCGGAAGGCGGCCGCTGAGGTGGTTGTCGGCGAGCACAAGGAAGTTGAGCTGCGGCAGCCGGCCGAGCTCGGCGGGGAGCCCGCCAGTGAGCATGTTACCGGACAGGTCAATCGTGTGCACGCTAGAGAGCGCGGCGAGAGCGCGCGGCACGCGCCCAGAGAGGCGGTTGTTCATGAGGTTGAGGTAGAGGAGCTCGCCCAGAGCTCCGAGCTCCGGCGGTATGGCGCCCTCCAATGAATTGTTCCCGAGGTTGAGCTTCTGGAGGTAGGAGAGCTTCCCAAGCTCCGGCGGTATCTCGCCGGTGAGTTGATTCCCAGCGAGAGCAAGCGCCTGGAGGCTTGGCATGGCGCCGATGTCCGCTGGTATCGGCCCGGACAAGGAGTTCTCTTGCAGGTTCAAGGCCGTGAGCGCAGCGAGCCTCCCAAGGCCCCCCGGTATCGCTCCGGTGAGGTTGCACGACGCGAGCCCGATGACGGTGAGGTTCCGGAGCTCCCCGAGCGCTTTGGGGATTGGCCCCGACAAGCCGAGGTTGTCGCCGAGGCGCAGCACCTGGAGCGCGGCGAGTCTGCCCAGCGACGGCGGGATCCCGCCGGCGAGCTGGTTGGAGTAGAGCATGAGAAGCTGGAGCCTTCTGAGGCGCCCGAGAGCCGCCGGGATGGGGCCCGTGAGGCGGTTGGACGACAGGTCGATGACCTCGAGCGCGTCGAGCCGCGCGAGCGCCCCGGGCACCGGCCCGGCCAGCCCCGCGCCGGACAGGTTGAGGCCGGCCACCCTGAGCCCCGCAGGGTCGCACGTGACGCCGGACCAGGAACAGAAGTCCGACGAGCCGCCGCCATCGCCGGACCAGCCCTCCAAAACCCCCTCCGGGTCTTCCGCGAACGCGCTCTTCACCTCCAACAGCACGTCGCCATCATCACCCGCGGCCGCCGCCACGCGTGAAAACAGAACCAGCAGCAGCAGCCACGCGGCCGGAATTACGGAGAACCGCCGCACGGCCCGCGCCGTTACTCCTGCGCCCGTCATCTGCGCTTCTTGCTGCCAGCCTACCACTACGCGTCGACTTGTGGGGAGCGGAGGAGGAGAGCAGCGGCCGCCTTCGTCACACGCACGCACGTATGCATCCGGGCGGCGGCGGTGGATATGTGCATGGGCGCATGCATGGGTTCCCGCGCGCGCTCTGTGCTTGGGAAGCGGAGGGAGAAAGAGGGGAGTTAAGAGGTGGCGGTATTCTGTGCCGTGTCAGTGCATGGCATTGAATGGCGCCGACCGCGTCCACCTCTAGAAGGAGTTGTTGCGCTTGCTCTGCTCTGCTCGGGGAATGGGCTAATGGAGGAGCTCAGAGCTCAATTGCAATTTGGTTGGAGGGAGAGAGAGAGAGGCGAGGGGATTTGGCAGTTGGGACCGGAGTGAGTAGAGCAGAGTAGACTGGGGCCAAGCCAAGGAAAGGCAGAGAGAGAGGAGGCAGTTCGTAGAAAGAGAGTGGTTGGCGTCCCTTTTAGGGACAACTTTGTTTTTGCCATTCTAATATTTGCTCATTTTGCTTATGCCATTCTAGAATTTGATATTTTACTTTTGTCACTCTTAACTTTTGACAATACATCATAAATATCACTCATTGGCAAAAATGATAATTTTTTATTTCACTTTTGCCACTCTTAGATTTTGCAATGTATTACAATTACCACTCTGAAAATTTTGCTTTTACCACTGAATGGCAAAATTAATATATTGTCAAAAGCTAAGAGTGTCAAAAGTGAAATATTAAATTCTAGAATGACATAAACAAAGTGGGCAAAAGTTAGAGTGGCAAAAACAAAATTTTCCCTCCCTTTTGTGGGGCCGAGGTGGGGTGGGGTGGCTTGGGTCGAGAGGTTTTGTCGCTGTTCGGGCTCCAATGGAATGGTTAAAGGTTGACGTGCAGCGAATGGAATTAGCAGCGAGCGCCTCCCGACTGGTAGGCCTACGCTACGCACGCATGCAACGGCGCTGTCGCGCAGCCATTGCCAAGACCAAGCGCCTCTAGTCAGTACACTATCTTGTCTCTCGTTTTAACATCTTTCATGTTGTGCGCTACACTACATGTAAACATGGACCGTGTGTGGTGCCACAAAGGACTTGTTTTTCTTTTCCATAAATACATCGTACGGTTTTAATTCATACTATATATATCACTACCAAAAGATTACACAGGTGAATACTAAATGTATTTATAAACTTTGTCAACAGCTAATATTTTGCAGGATTTTAGGCCACAAAAATAGAATGAATTTCATTTCCACCCTCAGTCAAGGATGGCACGAATGAAACCATACCAAATTTAGAGGTTTTCTCATCAATGTACCCAATTTAAACACCGAATTAACATGATATGCCATGTTTTACCATCCTCCACTCGCACCGCTCTACTGCTCGGTTTTTTAGGGGTTCCTCTACCCAAGTTGATACGGCATGCGACTCACATGGCCAATGACTAAGATGACACATGAATTATATGGAGGTTCGGGCGTGGACATCCATAATTCAGTTACATCCACGGTCCCTAGAGCCGCAAATCTTCAAATAACAGAAAGATAATGAACAATCGCAAGAGTTCGTGCACATCAACTAAAATATCAGGTAACTCCGTTTTATGATCTTGCTCTAAAATTCATGAGAATAGAATGATGCCTAAATCAAATATATTTGTATTATGAGGAGTGAATGACCTAGCATGGATGAGAGGGACATGCACGAGCAAGCATGGAGATGGAACAATCATACATGAAACGAAGATGGTGTTTCAATCGGAGTCATGCTGTCGTAATGACGCATGAAGGCATGGACCAAATATACAAGATAATACTTCACAATTTCGCCCATGACCATCTGTACGTGTTGCACCACCTCACTTTTGTCCCGACCCATGTATTTTTTTAATACAAGTCAATAGGCAGTTTTAGAGCCTGTATTAGCATAGGAATCAAATTTAGGGTTGATTTATGATCCCCTCCCAAGGCCAGCTGAATTACCCTTCGTCCGTTCATAAATACTGCCTTAGGATGTCAAAATAAAGCTTGTGTTTCAGTTTCATTCAATTTTAGCGTTTGCTACTTTTTGTCGTAGACACGAGTAGGTGACACGTCACAAGTCATGCACCATGTGTGATTGAAACCTCACTGTGTTAATCAAATATTTCATCTTATATCTGGAATTCAGATTGCATATCTTAAATTCTTGCCTGTTCTTCAGTTGCATGTAGGAGTAGATCTTCATTATAAGGTTGACCGTGTTTTGAACACTGTCAATAATCATATTTGAGTTCTTTTAGCGCGCCGTCGAGTGTCCGATGTAGTTGGATCATCAAAGTTTCTTAAAAAAATTGATACTAACTCATCAAAACACCATGCCACCTGTACCTATCACTTGGTATAAGGTTCCGGGTTCCTTGATAAAATTTTCAGTTTTCCCTAGTATTGATTGCATCTGTTCTTCAAACATATAGTCGACGAAAAATCCGAAACAAATAGGGATAGATCAGCCTGTCCAAGCCAGTCTAAATTGTCGCATTTTTCTTTGGTGCATTGCATCGTTGACTTTACGTCTACATCATCATGTCGAATTGATGGTTTTAGAGTATAATCCTTTAGAGTTTTAAGTTCTGTTCACACTACATCACCGCACCATCACCCAATCCGCCGTCGACAACCAACATCCATCAATTTCCACTGCATCGCCACCACCGCCCTCTATAATTATGATATTTGAAGTCGCTTGCATCTTCCCTCAACCGATATGATGTTGAATGGTTTTGATTCGAAAAAGATAAATAAGCATATTTTTTTGGATTCAACTAGACTAGAACCCATCAGTGAATTTACATTTTTAACTTCTTCATATGAAGTATGTTTTGGTTGTTCAACCAGTAGATTCAAAGCTATCGATGAGCCACATCTAAAAATAGTGAAGCAAGTGTTGACATGAATGTGGACCCTTAAAATCGTCCTCTAAGTGGGATTTTTTGCCCATTTGAAGTTCTAGAACACCGTTCTCATAGTTTTCAGACTGAGACCAGAATTTATGTACCCCTCATTTGAACACAAACGTGAGTGATTATTTTTGAGTTTGAAGCTTAAGACGATAGGTATCATGAAAAACTCTCAAACAATGATAAAAACAATTCAAAGGAAAGTTGCATACAGAAGCTTCGGAGTACCCTAATTGTAGTTTATTCCTAGTCAGTGTCTCTACTTATTTTGTGGTCTTCACTTATATCTTACTATCAAGATGTACTGCATATCATCTGTTGATTAGGTGTGTCATGCAGTTAACGGAGGTGCCAATGTGCACTAGGAACCCTTTGGGGCGCCCCAAGGCCCAGGGCTCCCAAGGGGGCACCTGGAGCCTACAGGAAGCTTCTGGGTCGCTCCCCAGTGTAATTTGTAGCAAGCAACTAGTTTTTCTCTCGGTGAGAAACCAAGTTATCAATCTGTGGAGCTGATGTACCCTGCAATAATGGTAACGTCTACAACATAAATAAAACTTCACCTGTATTCCCAATAGTTCTGACAAGTGTGTCAACCTTGCAAGTTTTTCTAGTTGCACAAGATAATTGAAATATAAAGTGGTAGATGATATTTTTTTATTCTAGGAATAAAACAAACTAAAAATAAACGTGCGTGTAAAAGTTGCTAGAAGGTCATTCTTATGCTAAAAATTAGCCTAGGGTTCATAGTTTCACCAAGTGTAACTCTCCAATGCATGGAAGTGCGGTAAGTAACAAAGTCATGTGAAAAAGTGCACAATGGAATATTTCATGCTCATGCCAAATATATGCGACGTGCTTTTTCTTTATAGGCAGTACATACAAATTCAATAGACCGAGATACCCTCTGCATCCTATGGCTAACAATCCGTTTGTAGGTTACGATTCTCTCTGTCCAGACATGGAGTGTAAACACAGATAATTGCATTGATCATGATGGCATACTATTGTCTATATGACTCATTTTATTCCTCCTATAAACATTAATTCTTAATGGCAACAATACATTGCATGTTTTTTTCACTTTCTTTCACTGTGCCAGTTTACCTGCAAGATTGAATAGAACTAACACACACCTTCCCTCTACTGGCTATTGATCTAAAGTGGCCAAGAGTAAACAAGAAACTTGAGACAAATATGCATCTATACACCAAACATAAATGCATCCATAAATCTTAACATAAAGAAATAGTCCATCACAGGATCAACATCACCGCAAGAGATTACACCAAATTAAGCATACTCATATAGGGAAGCTTGCATGGCCATTGTATTGACCACAAAAAATGGAGCGATTATATCTTAACTAGTGTCATGAACCTGTAGTCCAGGGGTGGACTACTGACAACTCATCTTGGAGCACAAGGATCGATGCCGCTGATGATGGAGATGAGTCCCCCCTCCTCCAGAGTACCAAATTAGGGCTAAAAATGTAGGTCGCCTGGGATTGCGAAGTGGTGGCGGCAGAAAAATGTGCGATAATTCAAGAAAAGGTTTTGAGGTATATATGGTTAGTAGGCACTAGATCCAGCCATGGGGACAAGCCCCATAGGACCTTGGCGCCCTGCCATCTGGCACCAACACTGTGCGCCTAGGCCATGTGGGCCTCTCGAGGTGTGGGGTCCTCTTGTAATTCAAAAGCACTTCTCAATTTTTCTTGATTATTCTAGGACTTTGTATATAGTGATTTCCTGAAATAAAAAATACAATGAAAACCAGGAAGTGACATTCGGCACTACATTAATAGGTTAGTCCATCCAAAAGCTTTAAGAACATTGCAAACTTAAAGGACAATAGACATGCAGCATACACAAATTACAAGGACACTTATCAACTGGCCAGTGGCGGAGGTGTGCAGATTTGGGAGAGGAGAGGCAGCAATGTGGAGGTGTGGAGCTTGCATTTGCGCACTCAACTTAAATAGCCCAGGCTAGCAAACCAACGTTGCTTCAATGCAAGCCGAAGTGGCCTTCCTGGTCGCCACATCGGTGTGAATGTTGCACTGGTCAACATGCATGAATTCAGGGTGAAGGGTTCTAGAGCGAAGGGAGAGAGATGACATTTACGTGTGTCCTTGTATTGGATTCCAACATGGCAGGCGTCATGGCTCCCGCAAACCTCCCTCGATTTGACATTTGTTTGTGGGATGTCGTAACGTTAGGATTAGTCCAAAAACTTTTGATTATTGTCATTGGATGGCCTAAAATGTTCAAATTGTCTAGTTTAAACATTTCTAGGTGATTTAATGATCTGTGCTGGAGATGCCCTAAGATCATCTACAAGCACACTAGTCAAATCCAACCCCATAAACATCCATGGGCGTGACTCGACGCACCCGCGAACAATGTCGATCGGCTTCTCATTTGTCCTCCTGGAAAACCATACTCCCTACGTGCCAACCCTCATATTCATGCTAATCCATCCACGTCCATCATATACATGCTAATTGTGAGTTGCGTAGGGATTTTCCCCGAAGAGGAAGGGTGAAGCAATATAGTAGCTAAAAGTGCAACTAATCCCCGGGTGGTTTTGGTAATTAATAACAACATATATGCATTGATCTAATGAACATATTGATGATAGATTTCAGAAAAGATCAATGATTGGCATGGCAAGGACTAATGGATGTGGACCCCTCAAAATGTTAAGGACAAATATTGGCTACCCCAAAACTCTACATTTTTTAATTCCGTGATCCAAGATCACATTGAGTCCCTTAGGAAAGCCAATACTATTAAAAGGGATGATGTATTATTGATGAGCTTGTTGCTCAAGTGCTTAGTGATATTGCTTCAAAAAACCCTCAATCACTTTCTCAACACATCTATCCAAAACCCTAAATCATCATTTCGGTCCCACCGATTTCACCTACTCCAGACACATCGAGATGATCATTTCATTGCCACAGCCAAAACCCTAGCAATTTGGTCTGACAAAAATGGTTCTCGGTCCCACGGAGACGGTCTGACCAAGTTTATGTGATGAAGTTGCTTCATTCCGGAATCACCGAGATGAATCGATCGGACTTACCGAAACGAGGTCTTTCCCTAGCCATTGCACTTTGGTTCCACCGAGTTGGTATAATCGATCTCACCAAAAAGCATAATGATCAAGTCTTTTGCACTAGTCGGTCTCACCAAGATTATCATATCGGTGCCACCGAGTTGGGTCAAAGACTTGTGATACGTCTCCGTCGTATCTGAAGGAAATATGCCCTAGAGGCAATAATAAAATTGTTATTTATATTTCCTTATATCATGATAAATGTTTATTATTCATGCTAGAATTGTATTAACCGGAAACTTAGTACATGTGTGAATACATAGACAAAACGAGTGTCACTAGTATGCCTCTGCTTGACTAGGTCGTTAATCAAAGATGGTTAAGTTTCCTAGCCATGGACAAAGAGTTGTCATTTGATAAGCGGGATTGACTTGACCCATCTGTTCGCTTAGCATGATGATTGTTACAGTTTCATTGCTACTGCTTTCTTCATGACTTATACATGTTCCTCAGACTATGAGATTATGCAACTCCCGAATACCGGAGGGACACGTTGTGTGCTATCAAACATCACAACGTAACTGGGTGATTATAAAGATGATCTACAGGTGTCTCCGATGGTGTTTGTTGAGTTGGCATAGATCAAGATTAGGATTTGTCACTCCGTGTATCGGAGAGGTATCTCTGGGCCCTCTCGGTAATGCACATCACTATAAGCCTTGCAAGCATTGTGACTAATGAGTTAGTTGCGGGATGATGCATTACGGAATGAGTAAAGAGACTTTCCGGTAACAAGATTGAACTAGGTATGAGGATACCGATGATCGAATCTCAGGCAAGTAACATACCGATGACAAAGGGAACAACGTATGTTGTTATGCAGTTTGACCGATAAAGATCTTCGTAGAATATGTAGGAGCCAATATGAGCATCTAGGTTCCGCAATTGGTTATTGACCAAAGATGAGTCTCGGTCATGTCTACATAGTTCTCGAACCCGTAGGGTCCGCACGCTTAACGTTCTGTGATGATTTATATTATGAGTTATGTGATTTGATGACCGAAGTTTGTTCGGAGTCCCGGATGAGATCGGGGCCATGACGAGGAGTCTCGAAATGGTTGAGACGTAAAGATCGATATATTGGAAGGCTATATTCGGACATCGGAAAGGTTCCGAGTGATTTAGGTATTTTTCGGAGTACCCGAGAGTTACGGGAATTCGTATTGGACCTTAATGGGCCATACGGGAAAGGAGAGAAAGGCCTCAAGGGTGGCCGCTCCTCTTCCCCATGGACTGGTTCGAATTGGACTAGGGAAAGGGGGTGCCCCCTTCCTTCCTTCTCCTTCTTCCTTCCCTTTTTGTCCTATTCCATGAAGGTGGTGGAATCCTAGTAGGACTAGGGAGTCCTAGTAGGACTCCACACTTTGGGCGCGCCCTATGAGGGCCGGCCTCCTCCTCCCTCCATCCTTTATATATGTGGCCAGGGGCACCCCATAGACACACAACTTGATCATTGATCCCTTAGTCGTGTGCGGTGCCCCCTCCACCATAATCCACCTCGGTCATATCATCATAGTGCTTAGGCGAAGCCCTACGACGGTAGCATCATCATCACTGTCATCACGCCGTCGTGCTGACGAAGCTCTCTCTCAACTTGATGGGACGTCACCGAGCCGAACGTGTGCAGATCGCGGAGGTGCCGTACTTTCGGTACTAGGATCGGTCGATCGTGTAGACGTACGACTACATCAACCGCGTTGTCATAACACTTCCTCTTACGGTCTACAAGGGTACGTGGATAACACTCTTCCCTTCTTGTTGCTATGCATCACCATGATCTTACATGTGCGGAGGAAATTTTTTGAAATTACTACATTCCTAACAGTGGCATCCGAGCCAGGTCTATGCGTATATGTTATATGCACGAGTACAACACAAAGGAGTTGTAGGCGTGGGTATATACATATTGCTTGTCGTCACTAGTTGTTTCTTGATTCTGCGGTATTGTTGGATGAAGCGGCCCAGACCGATATTACGCGTACGCTTACACGAGACTGGTTGTACCAACGTGCTTCACACACAGATGGCTGGTGGGTGTTAGTCTCTTACCGATGTACCACTATCGTTTTGGGGTTATGCATTAGATACAGATGCATTCACGTTAAATAGGGCACCATCTAAATCCATTGAGATGACACCGTATGAACTATGGTTTGGCAAGAAACCAAAGCTGTCGTTTCTTAAAGTTTGAGGTTATGATGCTTATGTGAAAAAGTTTCAAACTGATAAGCTCGAACCCAAATCGGAGTAGTGCATCTTCATAGGATACCCAAAAGAAACTGTTGGGTACACCTTCTATCACAGATCCGAAGGCAAGATATTTTGTTACTAAGAATGGATCCTTTCTAGAGAAGGAGTTTCTCTCAAAAGAAGTGAGTGGGAGGAAAGTAGAACTTCATGTGGTAATTGTACCTTCTCCCGAATTGTAAAGTAGTTCACCACAGAAATTAGTTCCAGTGATTACTACACCACTTTGTGAGGAAGCTAATGATGATGATCATGAAACTTCAGATCAAGTTACTACCGAACCTCGTAGGTCAACTAGAGTATGGTCCGCACCAGAGTGGTACGGTAATCCTATTCTGGAAGTCATGTTAGTAGACCATGATGAACCTACAAACTATGAGGAAGCGATGATGAGCCCAGATTCCGCAAAATGGATTGAGGCCATGAAATCTGAGATGGGATCCATGTATGAGAACAAAGTATGGACTTTGATTGACTTGCCCGATGATCAGTGAGTCATTGAGAATAAATGGATCTTCAAGAGGAATACGAACACTGATAGTAGTGTTACTATCTAAAAAGCTCGATTTGTCGCAAAATGTTTTCAATAAGATCAAGGTGTTGACTACGATGATATTTTCTCACTCGTATTGATGCTTGAAAGTCTGTCCGAATCATGTTAGCAGTTGCCGCATTTTATGAAATCTGGCAAATGGATGTCAAAACTGCATTCCTTAATGGATTTCTTAAAGAAGAGTTGTATATGATGCAACTAGAAGGTTTTGTCAATCCTGAAGGTGCTAACAAAGTGACTATCCCCAGTGATCCATCTATGGACTGGTGCAAGCATCTCGGAGTTGGAATATATGCTTTAATAAAGTGATCAAAGCATATGGTTTTATACAGACTTTCGGTAAAGCCTGTATTAACAAGAAAGTGAGTGGGAGCACTACAACATTTCTGATAAGTATATGTGAATGACATATTGTTGATCGGATATAATGTAGAATTTTCTGTAAAGCATAAAGGAGTGTTTGAAAGGAGTTTTTCAAAGAAAGACCTCAGTGAAGCTACTTACATATTGAGCATCAAGATCTATAGAGATAGATCAAGACGCTTGATATATTTTCAATGAGTACATACCTTGACAAGATTTTGAAGTAGTTCAAAATAGAACAGTCCAAGAAGGAGTTCTTGCCTGTGTTGCAAGGTGTGAAGTTGAGTAAAGACTCAAAACCCGACCACGGCGGAAAAATAGAAAGAGAATGAAAAGTCATTCCCTATGCCTCAGTCATAGGTTCTATAAAATATGCTATGCTATGTACCAGACCTATTGTGTATCTCACCATAAGTTTGGCAAGAGGGTACAATAGTGATCCAGGAGTGGATCACTGGACAACAGTCAAAAATATCCTTAGTGGAATAAGGAAATGTTTCTCAGTTATGGAGGTGACAAAGAGTTCATCATAAAGAGTTACGTCGATGCAAGCTTTGACACTGATCTCGATGACTCTAAGTCTCAATCTAGATACATATTGAAAGTGGGAGCAATTATCTAGAGTAGCTCCGTGCAAAGCATTGTAGACATAGAAAAATTGCAAAATACATACAGCTCTGAATGTGGCAGACCCGTTGACTAAATTTCTCTCACAAGAAAAATATGATCACTCTTTGGGTGTTAATCACATAGCGATGTGAACTAGATTTCTGACTCTAGTAAACCATTTGGGTGTTAGTCACATGGAGATGTGAACTAATCACATAAAGATGTGAACTATTGGTGTTAAATCACATGACGATGTGAACTAGATTATTGACTCTAGTGCAAGTGGGAGACTGAAGGAAATATGCCCTAGAGGCAATAATAAAATTGTTATTTATATTTTCTGATATCATGATAAATGTTTATTATTCATGCTAGAATTGTATTAACCTGAAACTTAGTACATGTGTGAATACATAGACAAAAAGAGTGTCATTAGGTCGTTAATCAAAGATGGTTAAGTTTCCTAGCCATGGACAAAGAGTTGTCATTTGATAAGTGGGATCCCGTCATTAGAGAATGATGTGATTAACTTGACCCATCCGTTAGCTTAGCACGATGATCGTTACAGTTTCATTGCTACCGATTTCTTCATGACTTATACATGTTCCTCAAACTATGAGATTATGCAACTCCCGAATACCGGAGGAACACCTTGTGTGCTATCAAACGTCACAACATAACTGGGTGATTATAAAGATGCTCTACAGGTGTCTCCGATGGTGTTTGTTAAGTTGGCATAGATCAAGATTAGGATTTGTCACTCCGTGTATCGGAGAGGTATCTCTGGGCCCTTTCGGTAATGCACATCACTATAAGCCTTGCAAGCATTGTGACTAATGAGTTAGTTGCGGGATGATGCATTACAGAATGAGTAAAGAGACTTGTCGGTAACGAGATTGAACTAGGTATGAGGATACCGACAATCGAATCTCGGGAAGTAACATACCAATGACAAAGGGAACAACGTATGTTGTTATGCGGTTTGACCGATAAAGATCTTCGTAGAATATGTAGGAGCCAATATGAGCATCCAGGTTCCGCTATTGGTTATTGACCGGAGATGAGTCTCAGTCATGTCTACATTGTTCTTGAACCCGTAGGGTCCGCACGCTTAACGTTCTGTGACGATTTGTATTGTGAGTTATGTGATTTGATGACCGAAGTTTTTTCGGAGTCCCGGATGAGATCGGGGACATGACGACGATTCTCGAAATGGTCGAGACGTAAAGATCGATATATTGGAAGGCTATATTCAGACATCGGAAAGGTTCCGAGTGATTCGGGTATTTTTCGAAGTACCAGAATGTTACGGGAATTCGTATTGGGCCTTAATGGGCCATACGGGAAATGAGAGAAAGGCCTCAAGGGTGGCCGCGCCCCTTCCCCATGGACTGGTCCGAATTGGACTAGGGAAAGGGGGCGCCCCCTTCCTTCCTTCTCCTTCCCCCTTTCCTTTTTTCCTATTCCATGAAGGAGGTGGAATCCTACTAGGACTAGGGAGTCCTAGTAGGACTCCACACTTTGGGCGCGCCCTATGAGGGCCGACCTCCTCCTCCCTCCATTCTTTATATACATGGCCAGGGGCACCTCATAGACACACAAGTTGATATTGATCCCTTAGCCGTGTGCGGTGCCCCCCTCCACCATAATCCACCTCGGTTATATGATCGTAGTGCTTAGGCGAAGCCCTGTGATGGTAGCATCACCATCACGCCGTCGTGCTGACAAAGCTCTCCCTCAACACTCAGCTAGATCGAGAGTTCATGGGACGTCACCGAGCCGAACATGTGCAGATCGCGGAGGTGTCGTACTTTCGGTACTAGGATCGGTCGATCGTGAAGACGTACGACGACATCAACCGCGTTGTCATAATGCTTCCGCTTACGGTCTACGAGGGTACGTGGACAACACTCTTCCCTTCTCGTTGCTATGCATCACCATGATCTTGCGTGTGCTTAGGAATTTTTTTGAAATTACTACGTTCCCAACAATATCTACTTTTCCAAACACTTTTTCTCTTGTTTTGGACTCTAATTTGCATGATTTAAATGAAACTAACCCAGACTGACGCTGTTTTCAGCAGATTTGCCACGGTGTTGTTTTTGTGCAGAAATCAAAGTTCTTTGATTGACCAAAAAATTTACGAAGAATATTTGTGGAATATATAAAAATATTGGTGGAAAAAGATACCAGAGGGGGGCCACCCAGGAGCCACAAGATCAGGGGGAGCACCTACCCCCCAGGGCACGCCCTCCAGGCTTGTGGGCCCCCTGGACCTTCGGCAACCCTAACTCCAACTCCATATATACCTATTCACCACACAAAAAATCAGAGAGATGGATTCATCGCATTTTACGATACAGAGCCACTATCACCTCCTATTCTTCATCGGGAGGCCTGACCTGGAGTCCGTTCGGGGCTCCGGAGTGTGAAATTCGATGTCATCATCATCATCATCATTATCATCATCATCATCAACCTTCCTCCATCACCAATTTCATGATGCTCACCGCTGGGAGTGAGTATTTCCTTCGTATGCTTGCTGGACGGTGATGGGTTGGATGAGGTCTATCATGTAATCGAGTTAGTTTTGTTAGGGCTTGATGCCTAGTATCCACTATGTTCTGAGATTGATGTTTTTATGACTTTGCTATGCTTAATGCTTGTCACTAGTGTCAAAGTGCCATGATTTCAGATCTGAACCCATTATGTTTCCATGAATATATGTGTGTTCTTGATCCTATCTTGCAAGTTATATGCACCTATTACGAGTTATGATCCGCATACCCCAAGGTGACAATAATTGGGATTCTTTCCGGCGATTACTGTAGTTTGAGGAGTTCATGTATTCACTGAGTGCTAATGCTTTGTTGCGGTTCTCTACTAAAAGAAGGCATTAATATCCCTTAGTTTCCTTATGGACCCGGCTGCAACGGGAGGGTAGGACAAAAGGTGTCATGTAAGTTCTTTTCCATAAGCACATATGACTATATACGAAATACATGCCTACATTACATTGATGAATTGGAGCTAGTTCTGTATCGCTCTAGGTTATAACTGTTACAGATGAATGCCATCCAACACAATTATCCATCACTGATCCAATGCCTACGAACTTTTCACATATTGATCTTTGCTAAGTTACTTTCACCATTGCTGCTGTTATAATCACTAAAAAACTGCTACTATTTTCGTTACTGTTACTATTGCCACAATTACCGCTACTATCAAACTATCATATGACTTTGCTACTGATCACCTTGCTGCAGATATTAAGTCTTTCAGGTGTGGTTGAATTGACAACTCAACTGCTAATACTCGTGAATATTCTTTGGCTCCCCTTGTGTCGAATCAATAAATTTGGGTTGAATACTCTACCCTTGAAAACTGTTGCGATTCATTATACTTGTGGGTTATCAAGACTTTTTTCTAGCGTCGTTGTCGAGGAGCATAGCTATATTTGTTGAGTCACTTGGGATTTATATCTGTTGATCAATGTGAAGAATCTTAAGGATACCAGAACCAAGATCATTCCCTCTAAGACGAAGGGAGGTAAGGAATTGCCATCTGGTTCTGCGCTTGATCCACCTTCTGTTTTGAGTAAGCTTGAGACACCACCACCTACTATTAATCTTGATATGTTGCAAGTAATTGATGATGCTACTTCTGCTATGAATGATGCTTATAATGATGCTAGTACTTTGCTTGATAAAACTGTGCCACTGGGTGAATTTCTGGATGAACAACTTGCTAGAGCTAAAGAAAATGAGAATGCTGAAACTGATGAAATTACTGAAACTGATGAAGTCTTCGAAACTAATAATTATGAAACACCTATTAGACCTAGATCTCCTAGATATGAATTTCCTGATATACCCAAGGGTTATGTTATGGATGGAGAGGTAGCTAGGGACTTTCTTGCTTGTAAGGATAGAGCTGATCTTAAGAAATTATTATGTAAGTTGAAAGAAAAATCTTTGAATGCTAGAATGAAATATGATCCTGAGTTTGCTACTTCACCTATATTTATTACTGATAAGGATTATGAATTCTCTGTCGATCCTGAGTTAATTACTTTGGTTGAATATGACCCTTTCCATGGTTATGAATCTAAAACTGTTGTGGCACATCTAACTAAACTGAATGATATAGCCACTCTATTTGCTCATGGGGGGAAATTTGCTACTACTTGATACGTCTCCAACGTATCTATAATTTTTGATTGCTCCATGCTACTTTATCTACTGTTTTGGACTATATTGGGCTTTATTTTCCACTTTTATATTATTTTTGGGACTAACCTATTAACCGGAGGCCCAGCCCAGAATTGCTGTTTTTTTGCCTATTTCAGTATTTCGAGGAAACAGAATATCAAACGGAGTCCAAACGGAATGAAACCTTCGGGAACATGATCTTCTCACCGAACGTGATCCAGGAGACTTGGACCCTACTCCAAGAAGTTTCCGGGGAGGTCACAAGGGTGGAGGGCGCGCCCCCTGCCTCGTGGGCCCTGTCAGTGTCAAAACCGCCGGATCTCGGGTAGGGGGTCCCGAACTGCGCGTCTAGGCGGATGGTAACAGGAGACAAGGGACACGATGTTTTTACCCAGGTTCGGGCCCTCTCGATGGAGGTAAAACCCTACTCCTGCTTGATTAATATTGATGATATATGTAGTACAAGAGTAGATCTACCACGAGATCAAGGAGGCTAAACCCTAGAAGCTAGCCTATGGTATGATTGTTGTATGATGAAGTTGTCCTACGGACTAGAACCCTCCGGTTTATATAGACACCGGATAGGGTTAGGGTTACACAGAGTCGGTTACAATGGTAAGAGATCTTGAATATCTGCATCGCCAAGCTTGCCTTCCACGCCAAGGAAAGTCCCATCCGGACACGGGACGAAGTCTTCAATCTTGTATCTTCATAGTCCTGGAGTCCGGCTGAAGGTATAGTCCGGCTATCCGAACACCCCCTAATCCAGGACTCCCTCAGTAGCCCCCGAACCAGGCTTCAATGACGAAGAATCCGGCGCGCAGATTGTCTTCGGCATTGCAAGGCGGGTTCTTCTCCAAATTCTGTGTTCCTGTAGGAATAATGTCTGATTTTTGTAATGTAGCGCTCCTTGGCTTCCACGCCCAATAATGGCCATCTTCCACGTGTCAAACGAATGCGAAAAGCCTGGGCATTTTTACATCCACACCCCTAGCCGCATAAACGAGCCGCCTATTTAACGGGATGGGGATTCAGATCCGAACCACACCTTCTCCTCTCCGCGAGTAATCATCAGAGCGCCTCCAGCAAAGGTCCATTCCAACATGGCCAGCCGTCGCAGCTCCTCCCCTCTCCCTTCCATTCCTAAACCCGGAGACTGGGAGAGTTGCTCCGTCCCGCACAGCGAGTTAGTGTTGCTTCAGGCTAAGGGATTTCTCCCTCAGGCTTATATGGTCCCGGGCCGAGCCAGACTCGCCACCTATAATGGCGGAAAACAAGCGGAGAGCACCCCCAATCCCTCTAAGGGAGAGCGGGTGTGCTTCGTCCCTTATCTAGTAAGGGGAATGGGATTTCCAGTTCATCCGTTTCTCCGTGGGCTTCTGGAGTTCTACGGCCTCCAGCTGCACAATCTCACGCCCGCCTCTATATTGCATATCGCGGGCTTCGTCGCCCTTTGCGAGCTATTTTTGGGTGTTGAGGCTCATTTCACGCTGTGGAAGAGGATATTCTGCCTGGTGCCCCGTTCTCAAGAGGGGTCTATATATCAAGTGGGTGGAGCCGAAGTGTGGCGCATCGCCGGGACCGGATACCTATCCGGGACCCCAAAGAAGGCGTCCGAGGACTGGCCTTCGGAATGGTTTTATATAGATGATGTCCCGCTACCGGACCCTATCCGGGTCGGTCTCCCTGAGTTCAGCAATGCTCCATTAAAGAAACGCTTGAGCTGGCGTCCGCGGAGCTCTCAGAGAGAAAGCAACAGAGACGTCCTTTACCTGATGGGCCGGATAAGACTATTGGCTCATTCCGGACTAACCATGATTGGAGTCATGGCCGCATGCATCATGCGGGGGGTGCAGCCGCTTCAATATAGAGGCCACACCATGTGGGATTTTAACGGGGAGGATGACGCCACCCGTTACGGTCGTAAGGGGCCAGCCTCAGCTGCCGCTCTAGTAAAGATCTTATCCTCTTTGTACAAGGGAGAAGAGGAGGAATTCCGCCGCGTCAACCCACAGGGCGGATTTACTATGTACAACCCTCCAAGTTGGGTAAGTGGACAATTGTGCTTGCCCGTTCGTTTTATATTCCCATGATTAAGTATATAGTCTAACGACTTCAACGCATGAACTGCGTCAGGAGGTAAAGGATATAAACAACCGTCCTCCACAGCCCGAGGATCCAGAATGGTCCCTCGATCCGGACTCCGAAGAGGATCCGGACATATCGGTGGAGCTTATTGACGGGGTGTTCCATCAGCTAAGCAAGGACAATACCTTGGTGGCCATTACGGCTGATTACCCAGGGTTAATCCCGGCCTCCCAGGTGAGAGAGACCAGAGCCTCATCCCCTTGAGAAGGATTCCATTCTCACGTATTTCAGTTTTTCTGACGACAACCGCATTTTGCAGGGGAGATTTCTGAGGCGGGAGGCCGAACCTGCAGCGGCTAGCCAACGAGGGGCCGTAGGGCCCCATGGGGTAAAAAGGAATGTGGTCCGGACTGAGATGCCGGTGCAAAGGTATAGCGCACCCTCTATTTACCTGGTGTTATTTCTTTAGGGCATATTAACGTTCGTGCTATCTTCAGGACGAAGAAACCTCGCCGGACTATATCCGGAGAGGTTGCCAATCGCGCCTCCACCAGCCAGGCTCCAACGTCTGGCCCGGAAGCGGAGGTGAGCACAAGACGCGCACCGGACGCTCCTCCGACAGAGGATGCGGACAAGCTTTCTGCCATGAATTCTGAGGTGGAGAGTGCCATGAACCACAGGCATCGCCGGACAGTTCTTCGCGACGCTTGTTTCTCCCAAGAGGCGTTAGATGCCTTCAATTCGGGAGATGCGTACCTCCGTGCCGCTCAAAATGGTTTAGCCAGAGCCACGGAGCAGTATGTAAAAGACATACGGGTAAGAAAATTTTGGTCAAATATATATATATATATATACCAGTAGCCCCCGAGACTTGAAACAGTTAGAGTAACTGATTTAAGGATCATTTGTTATGCAGGTTCTTACAGAGAAGAATACCGTACTGTCCCAGGAGCTGGAAGAGTGCAAAGCCCAACTGGAGGCCGCACTAGCCGCGGCAGGGGAGCCCAAAGAGACCCCCTCTGGTAAGATACACTTCGAAAGATTAGTATTTTGCGGCGTGGGTGCAAATCTGACAAATCATATTGTAGATGGCGCCGGACTCGATCCGGAGAGACAACAACTCTTACGCCGGCTAAAGGCCGGTGAGAGTACGCTGACAAAGGTGAGGCGAGAGAAGAATGATCTTCAGGATGCCAACACCAAGCTGGACATTGAACTTAGAGATGTTCGTGGCCAGCTGTCGGACTCCACTAAGGAGAATCAGCGGCTTCGACGCAGCATATTTAGTAAGTGCTTAAGCGAATCTTTTGAAAAAAGAGTTCGGCGAGGAAGTCGACTAACAGAGTAATGTCTGTAGGTATGCTAACAGGTCATCCTGCAGAGGAGATGCCCGGTTCTACGGGTGACCTTCTTCCCGAGCTATTGCAACTGCACGAGCGAGTTTGGCAGGCAATGCGAGGCGTTGCCCAAGCCTTATGGCCGTCCCACTCCATGCCCGAGGGCCTTGGAGAGCTTGCGGAGAAGCTTAAGGGACCTCGGCGGCACTTCCGGTTGTGGAAGATATCGGCCTGTCGGCAAGGTGCTAGGGAGGCCCGGGCCATGGTGAAGACCCGGTTTACGAGGTCTGACCCAAACCACATGGCCGAAGTCGGACCTGTGGGGCCTGATGGGAAGGAGATCCCTGTAAGCTTAGTATACGGCCAAGTAGAATTGGCCGCAAAGTATTCCCAACAGGACTGTAAATTAGACAGCCTGTTAGATGGTATAGAAGAGGAATACAATTAGTCAGAGTGACTATGTAATTGTTAATTGACATGTGTAATGCCTTCTAGCCGGATTGTAGATCGTTTGTCATTGCCGACCTTTTCGCTTCTACCTCGGGACCTGACGGTCCGGAGTGTGTCCGAATACCCTACCGGTTATGTACGAACCGGGGTATGCATGGAGACCAGGCATAGGGGTCATTAGTGCTTTATCAGACAAGTGCCCAACTAGTTATGTTATATTAGATGGTTAGTAAGAAACATCTTCCAGAGAGAATAGTTCCGTTAGGGGTTCCTTTCTCTGGGAGGCATGCCCTAAAGTGCATGTCCGGACTGCAAATGCAGGAAAATCATCTGGGGGCATGTATATAAATAAGTAAAAAAGGTCGTCTTTTAGTTCACCGACCGAATATTCCCTTAAGAACACTAGCTTTCGGCTTCACCCAGTCTGAGGTACACATCCGGCTGATTCGGCAGTAACAATCGCAGAGGTGCTCCCTTTACCACCTAGCCGAACAATCGGGAACGTAGGGGTAAGCATAGGAGCCAGGCAACCCAGCTTGGCCAAAACTTAATTCATATCGATGCATATAATGGTGAAGAAAAGGTACATGCGGAAGTTTGACGCATGTGTTGGGCGTGAAGCCCATATAAATAAGCTTCTGTTAAAGAAGCCCCCAGGTTTAATGAGCGCGGGTAGCGCGTCACTTAATGAGCCTTTAAGGGCTATAAGGCAAAAGAGGGGAAGGATAGAAATGTAAGACGGAAAATGTAAAAAATGGACAGAGGAAGGAGACAAACACAGAGTCCGGCGCTAGGCATAGAATCTTCGGAGACGAGCGGCGTTCCATGGGTTCGGCTCGAGTCGGTTATCCGACGCATCTCGCAGGCGGTACGCTCCACCAATCAGGACTTGGTCGATTATGAATGGACCTTCCCACTTGGGCTTGAGTTTGTCCTTTTTCTTATCTGGCAGGCGTAGAAATAGTTCGCCAACATTGTAATTTTTGGCCCGTACTTCTCAGCTTTGATATCTTCGAGCCTGTTGTTGATAAAATGCGGAACAGGCTTTTGCCACGTCACGCTCCTCCTCCAAGGCGTCCAAGTTGTCATGCCGATCGAGCTCGGCTTCTCTTTCTTCGTACATGCGCACTCGAGGTGAGTCATGAATTATGTCGCAGGGCAGAACTGCCTCTGTGCCGTACACCATAAAGAATGGTGTGTATCCGGTGGTGCGATTCGGCGTGGTCCGCAGTCCCCAAAGTACGGAGTCGAGCTCCTCTACCCAGTGCGTGTTAGATTCCTTGAGGGACCGCACTAGTCTGGGTTTAATGCCGCTCATGATAAGACCATTTGCACGTTCGACCTGGCCGTTAGTTTGTGGGTGATAGACGGAAGCATAGTCGAGCTTGATGCCCATGTTTTTGCACCAAAGTTTTACCTCGTCGGAGGTGAAGTTTGTGCCGTTATCAGTGATGATGCTGTGGGGGACGCCGTAACGGTGTACAACCCCGGATATGAAGTCTATCACAGGTCCGGATTCGGCCATCTTAACAGGCTTAGCTTCTATCCATTTGGTGAACTTATCCACCATGACCAGTAAGTATTTTTTCTTGTGGGTTCCGCCTTTAAGGGGTCCAACCATGTCAAGCCCCCAGACCGCGAAGGGCCAAGTGATGGGGATAGTTCGGAGGGCGGTGGGTGGCATATGGCTTTGGTTTGCAAAAAGCTGGCAGCCGACGCATTGTTGGACCAAGTCCTGAGCGTCTGCTCGGGCCGTCGGCCAGTAAAAGCCCGTACGGAAAGCCTTGCTTACAAGGGACCGAGCTGCAGCGTGGTGGCCACCGAGTCCGGCATGAATTTCAGCCAGCAAGTTCCGCCCTTCCTCTTCGGAGATGCACCTTTGAAGGACTCCGGTAGTGCTTGTCTTATAAAGCTCTCCCTCATGGACTTTATAGGCTTTAGATCGCCGCACTATGCAGCGTGCCTCGTTTTCGTCCTCTGGGAGTTCCTGCCTAGTAAGGTAGGCTAGGAACGGTTCTGTACACGGGGCGATGACCGCCATTATTACGTGGGCTGAAGGTGTAATTTCGGTGGCAGGGCCTCCAATTATGTCAGATTGTTCGGCGTCGAGTGGTGCGGTTAGGTCCGGGCTGTCATCTGCGGGTTCCCCCTCCTATGCTACGGATGGCTTGAACAGTCTTTCTAAAAAGATGTTGGGGGGACTGCATCGCGTTTTGCTCCAATGCATGCCAGGACATCCACTGCCTGATTGTTTTCTCGGGCTATATGATGAAACTCCAACCCTTCGAACCGAGCTGACATTTTTAGGACGGCGTTTTGGTAAGCTGCCATTTTTGGATCCTTGGCGTCGAAGTCTCCATTTATTTGGGATATCGTGAGGTTTGAGTCCCCGCGTACCTCTAGGCATTGAATGCCCATGGATACTGCCATCCGGAGACCAGTAGGAGGGCCTCATATTCGGCTGCATTGTTGGAGTCCGTGTACATGATCTGGAGCACATATTGAACTGTGTCTCCTGTGGGGGATGTCAAGACGATGCCAGCCCCTAGTCCGGCGAACATTTTGGAGCCGTCGAAATGCACGATCCAGTTTGAATATGTGCCGTACTCTTTAGGGAGCTCGGCCTCCGTCCATTCTGCGACGAAGTCGGCCAAAACTTGCGATTTAATAGCTCACCGTGGCTTATAGGTTATATTGAACGGGAGGAGCTCGATGGCCCATTTTGTGATCCGGCCCGTTGCGTCGCGGTTGTTGATAATATCGTTGAGTGGTACTTCGGAGGCTACTGTTATGGAACACTCTTGAAAGTAATGTCGTAGCTTCCGGGATGCCATGAATACCGCGTATGCAATCTTTTGATAATGCGGGTACCGTGATTTGCATGGAGTGAGGACAGTGGACACGTTTTAGACCGGCCTTTGAAGGGGGAGTTTGTGTCCGTCCGTTTCCCGCTCGACGACGAGTACTGCGCTGACAACTTGATGGGTTGCTGCAATGTACAATAGCATTGGTTCGCCGGTGTTTGGCGCGGCCAGGACTGGGTTTGTTGCCAATATGGCTTTTATTTCATCAAGTCCGGCCGTGGCAGCATCCGTCCACTCGAAGTGTTCGGTGCGCCGAAGGAGGCGATAAAGGGGCAGTGCCTTTTCTCCCAAGCGAGAGATAAAGTGGCTTAGAGCCGCCACGCATCCGGTTAATTTTTGTATTTGTTCGAGGTCCTTTGGGATATCCAGTTGCGACAAATCTCGGATCTTGGCCGGATTTGCTTCAATTCCTCTACCGGATATAATGAAGCCCAAAAGCTTTCCGGCTGGAACGCCGAAGACGCATTTTTCCGGGTTGAGCTTGATGTCGTATTTTCGGAGGTTGTCGAATGTTAGCCTCAAGTCGTCTACTAGAGATTCAACATGTCTTGTTTTGACGACCACATCATCCATGTACGCCTCCACTGTCTTGCCGATCTGGTTTGCCAGGCATGTCTGAATCATGCGCTGATATGTTGCACCGGCGTTTTTCAGCCCGAAGGGCATTGTGTTGAAGCAGAATGGGCCGTATGGTGTGATGAATGCTGTTGCGGCTTGGTCTGATTCTGCCATCTTAATTTGATGGTAACCTGAGTATGCGTCGAGGAAACACAACGAATCGTGTCCTGCGGTGGCATCGATAATTTGATCGATACCGGGGAGGGGGAAGGGATCCTTTGGGCAAGCCTTGTTAAGGTCTTTAAAATCGACACACAGGCGCCAGGATTTGTCCTTCTTTGGTACCATCACCAAGTTTGCTAGCCAGTTCGGGTGTTTTATGTCTCTAATGAATCTGGCCTCCAATAGCTTGGCTAGCTCCTCTCCCATAGCCTGTCTCTTGGGTTCGGAAAAACGCCGAAGGGCTTGTTTGACAGGTTTGAATCCTTTTAGGATATTTATAAGCTGTGTTCGGCCAGCCTGCGTGGGATTCCTGGCATGTCTGAAGGGTGCCAGGCAAAGATGTCCCAATTTTCACGTAGAAATTCTCGCAGTGCAGCGTCCATATCAGGGTTTAATCATGCCCCGATGGATGTTGTTTTATTGGGGTCCGTTGGATGGACCTGGAACTTGACTATTTCGTCTGCTGGCTTAAAGGATGTGGACTTGGATCTCTTGTCGAGTATCACATCATCCCTGTTAACTATGGAGCGCAGCGCAGTCAGTTCCTCAGCTGCTAAGGCTTCGGATAGTGCCTCCGGGGCTAATGCGGCTGTCTTGTTTTCGGCGCGGAGTGCTATGTCCGGATCACTAGCGAGAGTGATAATACCGTTCGGCCCAGGCATCTTGAGCTTCATGTACCCATAATGGGGTATTGCTTGGAAAATTGTAAATGCTTCCCGCCCTAGTAGGGCGTGATATCCGCTGCTGAACGGGGCCACCTGAAATGTGACCTCTTCGGATCTGTAATTATCCGGCGTGCCAAACACCACATCTAGTGTGACTTTTCCTGTGCAGCGCGCTTCCCGACTGGGGATTATTCCTCTAAAGGTTGAGCTGCTTCGCTCAACGCGGATCCAGTCTAGTCCCATTTTTTGAAGAGTTTCCTCATAAATGAGGTTCAATCCGCTGCCTCCATCCATGAGTACCTTGGTGAGGCGAAATCCGTCCACTATCGGACTGAGGACCAATGCGGCTGGTGCTCGGGCTGTTCGGAATTTAGGTTCATCACTTGCGTTGAAGGTAATAGCCGTGTCGCTCCATGGGTTTATTGTTGCTACTTGATAGACTTCGGCAAGGCTGCGGAGTGTTCTTTTTTGCGTATTATTTGATGCGAAGGTCTCGAAGACTGTGAGAACGGTACTGGTGTCTCCGGGGTGGTTTTCTGTGGCCTCCGAAATTAAGAGGTCCTCCCCAATTTTGGCCACCTGCCGGAGTATCCAACATGCTCTAAGGCTGTGAGTTGGTGTGGCGTCCTCTGTACTGTGAATTTTACAGGGTCCATCAAGCCATCTTTCCAGTACGGTTCCTGAAGGAAATATGCCCTAGAGGCAATAATAAAGTTATTATTTATTTCCTTATATCATGATAAATGTTTATTATTCATGCTAGAATTGTATTAACCGGAAACATAATACATGTGTGAATACATAGACAAACAGAGTGTCACTAGTATGCCTCTACTTGACTAGCTCGTTAATCAAAGATGGTTATGTTTCCTAACCATGAACAATGAGTTGTTATTTGATTAATGGGATCACATCATTAAGTGAATGATCTGATTGACATGACCCATTCCATTAGCTTAGCACCCGATCGTTTAGTATGTTGCTATTGCTTTCTTCATGACTTATACATGTTCCTATGACTATGAGATTATGCAACTCCCGTTTGCCGGAGGAACACTTTGGGTGCTACCAAATGTCACAACGTAATTGGGTGATTATAAAGGAGCATTACAGGTGTCTCCAAAGGTACATGTTGGGTTGGCGTATTTCGAGATTAGGATTTGTCACTCCGATTGTCGGAGAGGTATCTCTGGGCCCTCTCGGTAATGCACATCACATAAGCCTTGCAAGCATTGCAACTAATGAGTTAGTTGCGGGATGATGTATTACGGAACGAGTAAAGAGACTTGCCGGTAACGAGATTGAACTAGGTATTGGATACCGACGATCGAATCTTGGGCAAGTAACATACCAATGACAAAGGGAACAACGTATGTTGTTATGCGGTCTGACCGATAAAGATCTTCGTAGAATATGTAGGAGCCAATATGGGCATCCATGTCCCGCTATTGGTTATTGACCGGAGATGTGTCTCAGTCATGTCTACATTGTTCTCGAACCGTAGGGTCCGCACGCTTAAAGTTACGATGACAGTTGTTATGAGTTTTATGCATGTTGATGTACCGAAGTTAGTTTGGAGTCCCGGATGTGATCACGGACATGACGAGGAGTCTTGAAATGGTCGAGACATAAAGATTGATATATTGGAAGCCTATGTTTGGATATCGGAAGTGTTCCGGGTGAAATCGGGATTTTACCGGAGTACCGGGAGGTTACCGGAACCCCCCGGGAGCTATATGGGCCTTAGTGGGCTTTAGTGGAGAAGAGAAGGGGCAGCCCAAGATGGGCCGCACGCCTCCCCCCTCCCCTAGTCCTATTAGGACAAGGAGAGGTGGCCGGCCCCCCTCTCTCTTTTCCCCCTCAGCGAATCCTATTCCAACTAGGATTGGGGGGAGGAATCCTACTCCCAGAGGGAGTAGGACTCCCTTGGCGCGCCCTCCTTGGCCGGCCGCACCCCTCCCCTTGGCTCCTTTATATACGGAGGCAGGGGGCACCCTAGGACACACAAGTTGATCCTCGTGATCATTCCTTAGCCGTGTGCGGTGCCCCCTGCCACCATATTCCACCTCGGTCATATCGTTGTAGTGCTTAGGCGAAGCCCTGCGTTGGTGGAACATCATCATCGTCACCACGCCATTGTGCTGACGGAACTCATCCCCAAAGCTTTGCTGGATCGGAGCCCGGGGAGCGTCATCGAGCTGTACGTGTGCTAAGAACTCGGAGGTGCCAAAGTAACGGTGCTTGGATCGGTCAGATCGGGAAGACGTACGACTACTTCCTCTACGTTGCGTCAACGCTTCCGCAGTCGGTCTGCGTGGGTACGTAGACAACACTCTCCCCTCTCGTTGCTATGCATCACCATGATCTTGCGTGTGCATAGGAAAATTTTGAAATTACTGCGTTCCCCAACAGTGGCATCCGAGCCAGGTTTTATGGTTTGATGTTATATGCACGAGTAGAACACAAGTGAGTTGTGGGCGATATAAGTCATACTGCCTACCAGCATGTCATACTTTGGTTCAGCAGTATTGTTGGACGAGACGACCCGGACCAACATTACGCGTACGCTTACGCGAGACCGGTTCCCCCGACGTGCTTTGCACATAGGTGGCTTGCGGGCGACTGTCTCTCCAACTTTAGTTGAACCGAGTGTGGCTACGCCCGGTCCTTGCGAAGGTTAAAACGGAGTCAAATTGACAAACTATCGTTGTGGTTTTGATGCATAGTGAGATTGGTTCTTGCTTAAAGCCCGTAGCAGCCACGTAAAACTTGCAACAACAAAGTAGAGGACGTCTAACTTGTTTTTGCAGGGCATGTTGTGATGTGATATGGTCAAGGCATGATGCTGAATTTTATTGTATGAGATGATCATGTTTTGTAACCGAGTTATCGGCAACTGGCAGGAGCCATATGGTTGTCGCTTTATTGTATGCAATGCAATCATGATGTAATGCTTTACTTTATCACTAAGCGGTAGCGATAGTCGTGGAAGCATAAGATTGGCGAGACGACAACGATGCTACGATGGAGATCAAGGTGTCGCGCCGGTGACGATGGTGATCATGACGGTGCTTCGGAGATGGAGATCACAAGCACAAGATGATGATGGCCATATCATATCACTTATATTGATTGCATGTGATGTTTATCCTTTTATGCATCTTATCTTGCTTTGATTGACGGTAGCATTATAATATGATCTCTCACTAAATTATCAAGAAGTGTTCTCCCTGAGTATGCACCGTTGCCAAAGTTCGTCGTGCCCAGACACCACGTGATGATCGGGTGTGATAAGCTCTACGTCCATCTACAACAGGTGCAAGCCAGTTTTTGCACACGCAGAATACTCAGGTTATACTTGACGAGCCAAGCATATACAGATATGGCCTCGGAACACGGAGACCGAAAGGTCGAGCGTGAATCATATAGCAGATATGATCAACATAGCGATGTTCACCAATGAAACTACTCCATCTCACATGATGATCGGACATGGTTTAGTTGATTTGGATCACGTAATCACTTAGAGGATTAGAGGGATGTCTATCTAAGTGGGAGTTCTTAAGTAATATGATTAATTGAACTTAAATTTATCATGAACTTAGTCCTGGTAGTATTTTGCAAATTATGTTGTAGATCAATAGCTCGCGTTATTGCTTCCCTGTGTTTATTTTGATATGTTCCTAGAGAAAATTGTGTTGAAAGATGTTAGTAGCAAAAATGCGGATTGGATCCGTGATCCGAGGTTTATCCTCATTGCTGCACAGAAGAATTATGTCCTTGATGCACTGCTAGGTGACAGACCTATTGCAGGAGCAGATGCAGACATTATGAACGTTTGGCTAGCTCAATATGATGACTACTTGATAGTTTAGTGAACCATGCTTAATGGCTTAGAATCGGGACTTCAAAGACGTTTCGAACGTCATGGACCATATGAGATGTTCCAGGAGTTGAAGTTAATATTTCAAGCAAATACCCGAGTTGAGAAATATGAAGTCTCCAACAAGTTCTATAGCTAAAAGATGGAGGAGAATCGCTCAACTAGTGAGCATGTGCCCAGATTGTCTGAGTACTACAATCGCTTGAATCAAGTGGGAGTTAATCTTCCAGATAAGATAGTGATTGACAGAATTCTCTAGTCACCATCACCAAGTTAGTAGAACTTCGTGATGAACTATGATATGCAAGGGATAACGGAAACGATTCCCAAGCTCTTCGTAATGCGGAAATTGACGAAGGTAGAAATCGAGAAAAAACATCAAGTGTTGATGGTAGACAAGACCACTAGTTTCAAGAAAAGGGCAGAGGGAAGAAGGGGAACTTCAAAAAGAACAGCAAGAAAGTTGCTGCTCAAGTGAAGAAGCCCAAGTCTGATCCTAAGCCTGAGACTAAGTGCTTCTACTTCAAAGGGACTGGTCACTGGAAGCGGAACTACCCCAAGTGATTGGCAGATAAGAAGGATGGCAAAGTGAACATAAGTATATTTGATATACATGTTATTGATGTGTACTTTACTAGTGTTTATAGCAACCCCTCAGTATTTGATACTAGTTCAGTTGCTAAGATTAGTAACTCGAAACGGGAGTTGCAGAATAAACAGAGACTAGTTAAGGGTGAAGTGACGATGTGTGTTGGAAGTGGTTCCAAGATTGATATGATCATCATCGCACACTCCCTATAAATTCGGGATTAGTGTTGAACCTAAATAAGTGTTATTTGGTGTTTACGTTGAGCATAAATATGATTTGATCATGTTTATTGTAATACGGTTATTCATTTAAGTAAGAGAATAAATTGTTGTTCTGTTTACATGAATAAAACCTTATATGGTTACACACCCAATGAAAATAGTTCGTTGGATCTCGATCGTAGTGATACACATAATCATAATATTGAAACCAAAAGATGCAAAGTTAATAATGATAGTGCAACTTATTTGTAGCACTGCCGTTTAGGTCATATTGGTGTAAAGCGCATGAAGAAACTCCATGCTGATGGGCTTTTGGAATCACTTGATTATGAATCAGTTGATGCTTGCGAACCATGCCTCATGGGCAAGATGACTAAGACTCTGTTCTTCGGAACAATGGAGCGAGCAACAGATTTGTTGGAAGTCATACATACTGATGTATGTGGTCCGATGAATATTGAGGCTCGCGATAGGTATCATTATTTTCTGATCTTCACAGATGATTTGAGCAGATATGAGTATATCTACTTGATGAAACAAAGGTCTGAAACATTTGAAAAGTTCAAAGAATTTCAGAGTGAAGTGGAGAATCATCGTAACAAAAATGAAAGTTTCTACGATATGATCGCAGAAGTAAAATATTTGAGTTACGAGTTTGGTCTTCAATTAAAACAATGTGGAATAGTTTCACAAACTCATGCCACATGGAACACCACAGCATAATGGTGTGTCCGAACGTCATAACCGTACTTTATTGGATATAGTGCAATCTATGATGTGTCTTACCGATCTACCACTATCGTTTTGGGGTTATGCATTAGAGACAGCTGCATTCACGTTAAATAGGGCACCATCTAAATCCATTGAGACAACATCGTGTGAACTATGGTTTGGAAAGAAACCTAAGCTGTCGTTTCTTAAAGTTTGGGACTGCGATGCTTATGTGAAAAAGTTTCAACATGATAAGCTCGAACCCAAATCGGATATCCAAAGGAAACTATTGGATACACCTTCTATCACAGATCCAAAGGCAAGACTTTTGTTGCTAAATTCGGAAACTTTCTAGAGAAGGAGTTTCTCTCGAAAGAAGTGAGTGGGAGGAAAGTAAAAAACTTGATAAGGTAATTATACCTTCTCCCTTATTGGAAAGTAGTTCATCACAGAAATCTGTTCCTGTGACTACTACACCAATTAGTGAGGAAGCTAATGATGATGATCATGTAACTTCAGATCAAGTTACTACCGAATCTCGCAGGTAAACCAGAGTGAGATCCGCACTAGAGTGGTACGGTAATCCTGTTCTGGAAGTCATGTTACTAGACCATGACGAACTTGCGAACTATGAAGAAGCGATGGTGAGCCCAGATTCCGCAAAATGGCTTGAGGCCATGAAATCTGAGATGAGATCCATGTATAAGAACAAAGTATGGACTTTGGTTGACTTGCCAGATGATCGGCAAGCCATAGAAAATAAATGGATTTTCAAGAGGAAGACGGACGCTGATAGTAGTGTTACTATCTACAAAGCTAGAATTGTCGCAAAAGGTTTTCGACAAAGTTCAAGGTGTTGACTACGATGAGAGTTTCTCACTCGTATCTATGCTTAAGTCTGTCCAAATCATGTTAGCAATTGCCGCATTTTATGAAATCAGGCAAATGGATAAACAAAACTGCATTCCTTAATAGATTTATTAAAGAAGATTTGTATATGATACAACCAGAAGGTTTTGTCAATCCTAAAGGTGCTAACAAAATATGTAAGCTCCAGCGATCCATCTATGGACTGGTGCAAGCATCTCGGAGTTGGAATATACGCTTTGATAAGTTGATCAAAGCATATAAGTTTTATACAGACTTGCGGTGAAGCCTGTATTTACAAGAAAGTGAGTGGGAGCACTACATCATTTCTGATAAGTATATGTGTATGACATATTGTTGATCGGAAATAATGTAGAATTATTCTGCAAAGCATAAAGGAGTGTTTGAAAGGAGTTTTTCAAAGAAAGACCTCGGTAAAGCTGCTTACATATTGAGTATCAAGATCTATAGAGATAGATCAAGACGCTTGATAAGTTTTTCAATGAGTACATACCTTGACAAGATTTTGAAGTAGTTCAAAATGGAACAGTCAAAGAAAAAGTTTCTTGCCTGTGTTACAAGGTGTGAAGTTGAGTAAGACTCAAAGCCCGACCACGGCAGAAGATAGAAAGAGAATGAAAGTCATTCCCTATGCCTCAGCCATAGGTTCTATAAAGTATGCCATGCTGTGTACCAAATCTATTGTATACCCTACACTGTGTTAAGAAAGGGAGTACAATAGTGATCTAAGAGTAGATCACTGGACAGCGGTCAAAATTATCCTTAGTGGAATAAGGAAATATTTCTCAATTATGGAGGTGACAAAAAGGTTCATCGTAAAAAGTTACGTCGATGCAAGTTTTGACACAGATCTAGATGACTCCAAGTCTCGACCTAGATACATATTGAAAGTGGGAGCAATAAGCTAGAGTAGCTCCGTGCAGAGCATTGTTGACATACAAATTCGCAAAATACTTACGGATCTGAATGTGACAGACCCGTTGACTAAAATTATCTCACAAGCAAAACATGATCACACCTTAGTACTCTTTGGGTGTTAATCAAATAGCGATGTGAACTAGATTATTGACTCTAGTAAACCCTTTGGGTGTTTATCACATATCGATGTGAACTATGGGTGTTAATCACATGGTGATGTGAACTATTGCTGTTAAATCACATGGCGATGTGAACTAGATTATTGACTCTAGTGCAAGTGGGAGACTGAAGGAAATATGCCCTAGAGGCAATAATAAAGTTATTATTTATTTCCTTATATCATGATAAATGTTTATTATTCATGCTAGAATTGTATTAACCGGAAACATAATACATGTGTGAATACATAGACAAACAGAGTGTCACTAGTATGCCTCTACTTGACTAGCTCGTTAATCAAAGATGGTTATGTTTCCTAACCATGAACAATGAGTTGTTATTTGATTAATGGGATCACATCATTAAGTGAATGATCTGATTGACATGACCCATTCCATTAGCTTAGCACCCGATCGTTTAGTATGTTGCTATTGCTTTCTTCATGATTTATACATGTTCCTATGACTATGAGATTATGCAACTCCCGTTTGCCGGAGGAACACTTTGGGTGCTACCAAACGTCACAACGTAACTGGGTGATTATAAAGGAGCATTACAAGTGTCTCCAAAGGTACATGTTGGGTTGGCGTATTTCGAGATTAGGATTTGTCACTCCGATTGTCGGAGAGGTATCTCTGGGCCCTCTCGGTAATGCACATCACATAAGCCTTGCAAGCATTGCAACTAATGAGTTAGTTGCGGGATGATGTATTACGAAACGAGTAAAGAGACTTGCCGGTAACGAGATTGAACTAGGTATTGGATACCGACGATCGAATCTCGGGCAAGTAACATACCGATGACAAAGGGAACAACGTATGTTGTTATGCGGTCTGACCGATAAAGATCTTCGTAGAATATGTAGGAGCCAATATGGGCATCCATGTCCCGCTATTGGTTATTGACCGGAGATGTGTCTCAGTCATGTCTACATTGTTCTCGAACCGTAGGGTCCGCACGCTTAAAGTTACGATGACAGTTGTTATGAGTTTTATGCATGTTGATGTACCGAAGTTAGTTCGGAGTCCCGGATGTGATCACGGACATGACGAGGAGTCTCGAAATGGTCGAGACATAAAGATTGATATATTGGAAGCCTATGTTTGGATATCGGAAGTGTTCCGGGTGAAATCGGGATTTTACCGGAGTACCGGGAGGTTACCGGAACCCCCCCGGGAGCTATATGGGCCTTAGTGGGCTTTAGTGGAAAAGAGAAGGGGCAGCCCAAGATGGGCTGCACGCCTCCCCCCTCCCCTAGTCCTATTAGGACAAGGAGAGGTGGCCGCCCCCCCCTCTCTCTTTTCCCCCTCAGCGAATCCTATTCCAACTAGGATTGGGGGGAGGAATCCTACTCCCAGAGGGAGTAGGACTCCCTTGGCGCGCCCTCCTTGGCCGGCCGCACCCCTCCCCTTGGCTCCTTTATATACGGAGGCAGGGGGGCACCCTAGGACACACAAGTTGATCCTCGTGATCGTTCCTTAGCCGTGTGCGGTGCCCCCTGCCACCATATTCCACCTCGGTCATATCGTTGTAGTGCTTAGGCGAAGCCCTGCGCTAGTGGAACATCATCATCGTCACCACGCCGTTGTGCTGACGGAACTCATCCCCGAAGCTTTGCTGGATCGGAGCCCGGGGAGCGTCATCGAGCTGTACGTGTGCTAAGAACTCGGAGGTGCCGGAGTAACGGTGCTTGGATCGGTCGGATCGGGAAGACGTACGACTACTTCCTCTACGTTGCGTCAACGCTTCCGCAGTCGGTCTGCGTGGGTACGTAGACAACACTCTCCCCTCTCGTTGCTATGCATCACCATGATCTTGCGTGTGCGTAGGAAAATTTTGAAATTACTGCGTTCCCCAACAGTTCCATGCTCTGTAGAGGGTTGAGTAGTTGATTCTGAAACCTCGCCCAATCTAAGATTCAGAGGCCGAAGAGCTTCCGAACTCTGAGGTCCGGATTCTTGGATGTTGTCCAATGAGTCTAGCCCGTTGCCTGATTTTAAGCTCAGGTCTCGAGTTACATCCTCCCCTCCGCGGGTATCCAGCTTGGAGGGGTCAGGAATTCGGACGTAACTAGTCCTTAGAATAGATGAAGGGTCGCCGCACTGCACCTCTACCACGGCGACGTGGTGGGTGGCCTGGGGAGAGTTAATTTCTCTTAGATCGGGTTTAAGCCCAACCTAGTCGTAATCCGTAGTGACCCCCAGGGCGGCGATGCGATCCAAGAGCTCGTTTACGGAAGAGAGCTCCATTGGATCTAACTTCTCGGCGAGTTCCGAGCTGACGTGAAGATTGCTTTTGATGACCCGAGAGGTCATCGTCGGCGCAACAGCCGAACAAGCGGTCATAAGAAAACCGCCGAGCCAGAGAGTTTGGCCGACAGCCAAAGCTCCCTTAGCAACGGAGCCGTCTTTAAAGACGGGAAGAGGCATCCTTCCTGATTGCGACGACACAGAGGAACTCTCAATTAAAGCAGCAATGTCGGTGTCAAAACAGGCGGATCTCGGGTAGGGGGTCCCGAACTGCGCGTCTAGGCGGATGGTAACAGGAGATAAGGGACACGATGTTTTTACCCAGGTTCGGGCCCTCTCGATGGAGGTAAAACCCTACTCCTGCTTGATTAATATTGATGATATATGTAGTACAAGAGTAGATCTACCACGAGATCAAGGAGGCTAAACCCTAGAAGCTAGCCTATGGTATGATTGTTGTATGATGAAGTTGTCCTACGGACTAGAACCCTCCGGTTTATATAGACACCGGATAGGGTTAGGGTTACACAGAGTCGGTTACAATGGTAGGAAATCTTGAATATCCGCATCGCCAAGCTTGCCTTCCACGCCAAGGAAAGTCCCATCCGGACACGGGACGGAGTCTTCAATCTTGTATCTTCATAGTCCTGGAGTCCGGCTGAAGGTATAGTCCAGCTATCCGAACACCCCCTAATCCAGGACTCCCTCAGGCCCCTCGGAGCTCCACCGACGTGCTCCTTCCTCCTATATATATATATATATACCTAAGTACCCCCATTAGACCAAAGATGGAGCCAAAAACCTAATTCCACCGCCGCAACTTCCTGTATCCATGAGATCCCATCTTGGGGCCTGTTCCGGAGCTCCGCCGGAGAGGGCATCCATCACAGAGGGCTTCTACATCAACACCATAGCCCTTCCGATGAAGTGTGAGTAGTTTACTTTAGACCTTCGGGTCCATAGCTAGTAGCTAGATGGCTTCTTCTCTCTTTTTGGATCTCAATACAATGTTCTCCCCCTCTCTCGTGGAGATCTATTCGATGTAATCTTCTTTTTGCGGTGTGTTTGTTGAGACCGATGAATTGTGGGTTTATGATCCAACTTATCTATGAATAATATTTGAATCTTCTCTGAATTCTTTTATGTATGATTGAGTTATCTTTGCAAGTCTCTTCGAATTATCCGTTTGGTTTGGCCAACTAGATTGGTAGTTCTTGCAATGGGAGAAGTGTTTAGCTTTGGGTTCAATCCTGCGGTGTCCTTACTTAGTGACAGAAAGAGTTGCAAGGCACGTATTGTATTGTTTCCATCGAGTATAACAAGATGGGGTATTTATCATATTGCATGAATTTATTCCTCTACATCATGTCATCTTGCTTAAGGCGTTACTCTGTTTTTAACTTAATACTCTAGATGCATGCTGGATAGCGATCGATGAGTGGAGTAATAGTAGTAGATGCAGGCAGGAGTCGGTCTACTTGTCACGGACGTGATGCCTATATACATGATCATACCTAGATAACCTCATAACTATGTTAAATTCTATCAATTGCTCAACAGTAATTTGTTCACCCACCGTAGAATATCTATGCTCTTGAGAGAAGCCACTAGTGAAACCTATGGCCCCCGGGTCTATTCTCATCATATCAATCTCCATTACTTTATTTTACTTGTTTTGCTTTTACTTTTTACTTTGCATCTTTATACCAAAAATATTATCTCTATCAGATCTCACTCTCGTAAGTGACCGTGAAGGGATTGACAACCCCTAAGCGTTGGTTGTGAGTTGCTACCGTTTTGTGCAGGTACGAGGGACTTGCGCGTGACCTCCTACTGGATTGATACCTTGGTTCTCAAAAACTGAGGGAAATACTTACGTTACTGTGCTGCATCACCCCCTCCTCTTTAGGGAAAACCAACGCTAGCTCGAGACGTAGCAAGAAGGATTTCTGGCACCGTTGCCGGGGAGGCCTACGCCAAGTCAAGTCAAGATTTACTCTCCCGTCAACGAGCCATTTCTGGCGCCGTTGCCGGGGAAGCCTACGCAAAAGTCAACATACCAAGTACCCATCACAATCTCTATCTCTCGCATTACATTATTTGCCATTTGCCTCTCGTTTTCCTCTCCCCCACTTCACCCTTGCCATTTTATTCGCCCTCTCTTTCCCAATCTCCTCCTCTTTTTCCCTTTGCCTTTTGTTTGCTCGTGTGTTAGTTTGCTTACCTGTCGCTATGTCGAATTCCTTATCCGCTCCTATGTCTCCCGAGTTTGAAGTTCTTCACTTCAAGCAACGGCAAGGAGAAAACTTAAAAGATGCTTGGTATAGGATGATGGAATCTTATCGTAAGTGCACCCTAGAGGTGAACTTTAGAATTCTTCTTCGCAATTTTTATGTTGGGTTAAATATGACGCATAGACAACTCTTGGATTGCATGGCCAAGGGAAATTTCATTAATATTGATCCCGGTATTGCGCATGAGATTATAGAGGGAATAGTGGGAACACCACCCCAAAAGGGAGGATTTCATCCTACCCAGGAAGAAACCCAAGTGTTTGAGAAGATTTGCGAAGTAACAAAGATTTTACAAAAGTCTCTTGAGCCTCTTAAAAATATTAGCGGAAATCTTAACCGTATGAATATGTTGATTACTCTTTGCAATAAACGGTTGGATTCTTTAGATCTAAAAATTTCCGAGTATGAAGGGAAGAGGGAAGAACCCCCCGGATTCGAGCATGACTCCGCTAAAAAGTTGAAAATTAAAGATGGCAATACCTAGATCTATCCTTGCTTTTATGCCTAGCTAGGGGCGTTAAACGATAGCGCTTGTTGGGAGGCAACCCAATTTTATTTTGTGTTTTTGGTTTTTGGTTCTGTTTAGGAATAAATAATCCATCTAGATTCTTTTTAGACGTGGTTTTTTCTTTTAATTAGTGTTTGTGCCAAGTTAAACCTATTAGATCTTCGTGGAAGATAGTTATTTGATCTTGCTGTAATTTCCAGAATCTTTGCGCTCAGTGCCCGAATTTTCAAAAATCACCAGAACGTGATAAAATAGTGATTCCAATTGCTTCTGATCAATAAACAAATTTCCCAGGTCTTCTAATTTTGGTAGAATTTTTTGGGTTCCAGAAGTTTGCGTTAGTAACAGATTACTAGAGACTATTCTGTTTTTGACAGATTCTGTTTTGCGTGTGTTGTTTGCTTATTTTGATGAATCTATGGCTAGTAAAATAGTTTATAAACCATAGAGAAGTTGGAATACAGTAGGTTTAACACCAATGCAAATAAAGAATAAGTTCACTACAGTACCTTAAAGTAGTCTTTTGTTTTCTTTCTCTAACGGAGCTCACGAGATTTCTATTGAGTTTTGTGTTGTGAAGTTTTCAAGTTTTGGGTGAATACTTTTGATGGATTATGGAACAAGGAGTGGCAAGAGCCTAAGCTTGGGGATGCCCATGGCACCCCCAAGATAATCCAAGGAAACCAAAAGTCAAAGCTTGGGGATGCCCCGGAAGGCATCCCCTCTATCGTCCACTTCCATCGGCAATTTACTTGGAGCTATATTTTTATTCACCACATGATATGTGTTTTGCTTGGAGTGTCTTGTATTATTTGTGTCTTTGCTTTTTAGTCTACCACAATCATCCTTGCTGTACACACATTTTGAGAGAGCCATGTATGAATTGAAATTTGTTAGAATACTCTATGTGCTTCACTTATATCTTTTGAGCTTGATAGTTTACTCTATGTGCTTCACTTATATCTTTTTGAGTGTGATAATTTTTGCTCTAGTGCTTCACTTAGATCTTTTAGAGCACGGTGGTGGTTTGTTTTAAAGAAACTTGATCTCTCATGCTTCACTTAGATTATTTTGACAGTCGTTAATAGCATGGTAATTTGCTTAATGTTAATATACTTGGTATTCAAGATATGTGAAACTTTCTTTTTAGTGGGTTGGATACTAAGATAAGTTTGATGCTTGATAATTTTTTTGAGATATGGAGGTGATAATATCATAGTCGTGCTAGTTGAGTAGTTGTGAATTTGAGAAATACTTGTGTTGAAGTTAGCAAGTCCCGTAGCATGCACGTATGGTTAAAGTTGTGTAACAAATTTGAAGCATGAAGTGTACCTGGCTTGTGCATCCTTATGAGTGGCAGTCGGGGACGAGCGATGGTCTTTTCCTACCAATCTATCCCCCTAGGAGCATGCGCGTAGTACTTGATTTTTGATGACTTCTAAATTTTTGCAATAAGTATATGAGTTCTTTTGACTAATGTTGAGTCCATGGATTATACGCACTTTTACCTTTCCGCCACTTGCTAGCCTCTTCGGTACCGTGCATTGCCCTTTCTCACATTGAGAGTTGGTGCAAACTTCGCCGGTGCATCCAAACCCCGTGATATGATACGCTCTTTCACACATAAACCTCCCTATATCTTCCTCAAAACAGCCACCATACCTACCTATCATGGCATTTCCATAGCCATTCCGAGATATATTGCCATGCAACTTCCATCATCATCATCATCATCATCATCATCATCATCATCATCATCATGACATGCTTTACTTTTGTCATATTTCCATTGCATGATCTTGTAGTTGACATCGTATTTGTGGCAAAGCCACCATGCATTATTTTTCATACATGTCACTCTTGATTCATTACCATCCCGGTACACCGCCAGAGGCATTCATATAGAGTCATATCTTGTTCTAGTATCGAGTTGTAATCATTATGTTGTAATCAATAGAAGTGTGATGATCATCATTATTAGAGCATTACCCAATCAAAAAAAGAGAAAGTCCAAAAAGAAAGGAAAAAAAGAAAGGCCCAAAAAAAGAGAAAATAAAAAGGGCAATGCTACTCTCTCCTTTTCCACACTTGTGCTTCAAAGTAGCACCTTGCTCTTCATGTAGTGAGTCTCATATATTGTGCTTCAAAGTAGCACCATGATTTTCATATAGTGAGTCTCATAATTTGTCTTGTTCATACTAGTGGGAATTTTTCATTATAGAACTTGGCTTGTATATTCCAACGATGGGCTTCCTCAAAATGCCCTAGGTCTTCATGAGCAAGCAAGTTGGATGCACACCCACTAGTTTTCTTTTGTTGAGCATTCTTAGCTCTAGTGCATCCGTTGCATGGCAATCCCTACTCCTTTCATTAACATCAATTGATGGGCATCTCCATAGCTCATTGATTAGCCTCGTTGATGTGAGACTTTCTCCTTTTTTCTCTTCTCCACACAATCCCCATCATCATATTCTATACCACCCATAGTGCTATGTCCATGGCTCGCGCTCATGTATTGCGTGAAGGTTGAAGAAGTTTGAGATTATTTGAGTATGAAACAATTGCTTGGCTTATCATCGGGGGTATAGAAGTTGGGAACATCTTTGTGTGACGAAAATGAAGTATAGCCTAACTATATGATTTTGTAGGGATGAACTTCCTTTGGCCATGTTATTTTGAGATGACATAATTGTTTGATTAGTATGCTTGAAGTATTATCATTTTTTATGTCAATATGAACTTTTGTCTTGAACCTTTCAGATCTGAATATTCATACCATGATTAAGAAGATTTACATTATAATTATGCCAAAGTATCACTCCGCATCAAAAATTCTCTTTTTATCATTTACCTACTCGAGGACGAGCAGGAATTAAGCTTGGGGATGCCTGGTACGTCTCCAACATATCTATAATTTTTGATTGCTCCATGCTACTTTATCTACTGTTTTGGACTAAATTGGGCTTTATTTTCCACTTTTATATTATTTTTGGGACTAACCTATTAACCGGAGGCCCAGCCCAGAATTGCTGTTTTTTTGCCTATTTCAGTATTTCGAGGAAACAGAATATCAAACGGAGTCCAAACGGAATGAAACCTTCGGGAACGTGATCTTCTCACCGAACGTGATCCAGGAGACTTGGACCCTACTCCAAGAAGTTTCCGGGGAGGTCACGAGGGTGGAGGGCGCGCCCCCCTGCCTCGTGGGCCCCTCGGAGCTCCACCGACGTGCTCCTTCCTCCTATATATACCTACGTACCCCCATTAGACCAAAGACGGAGCCAAAAACCTAATTCCACCGCCGCAACTTCCTGTATCCACGAGATCCCATCTTGGGGCCTGTTCCGGAGCTCCGCCGGAGAGGACATCCATCACGGAGGGCTTCTACATCAATACCATAGCCCTTCCGATGAAGTGTGAGTAGTTTACTTTAGACCTTCGGGTCCATAGCTAGTAGCTAGATGGCTTCTTCTCTCTTTTTGGATCTCAATACAATGTTCTCCCCCTCTCTCGTGGAGATCTATTCGATGTAATCTTCTTTTTGCGGTGTGTTTGTTGAGACCGATGAATTGTGGGTTTATGATCCAACTTATTTATGAATAATATTTGAATCTTCTCTATATTCTTTTATGTATGATTGAGTTATCTTTGCAAGTCTCTTCGAATTATCCGTTTGGTTAGGCCAACTAGATTGGTAGTTCTTGCAATGGGAGAAGTGTTTAGCTTTGGGTTCAATCTTGCGGTGTCCTTACTCAGTGACGGAAAGAGTTGTAAGGCACGTATTGTATTGTTGCCATCGAGGATAACAAGATGGGGTATTTATCATATTGCATGAATTTATTCCTCTACATCATGTCATCTTGCTTAAGGCGTTACTCTGTTTTTAACTTAATACTCTAGATGCATGCTGGATAGCGGTCGATGAGTGGAGTAATAGTAGTAGATGCAGGCAGGAGTCGGTCTACTTGTCACGGACGTGATGCCTATATACATGATCATACCTAGATAACCTCATAACTATGCTAAATTCTATCAATTGCTCAACAGTAATTTGTTCACCCACCGTAGAATATCTATGCTCTTGAGAGAAGCCACTAGTGAAACCTATGGCCCCCGGGTCTATTCTCATCATATCAATCTCCATTACTTTATTTTACTTGTTTTGCTTTTACTTTTTACTTTGCATCTTTATACCAAAAATACCAAAAATATTATCTCTATCAGATCTCACTCTCGTAAGTGACCGTGAAGGGATTGACAACCCCTAAGCGTTGGTTGCGAGTTGCTACCGTTTTGTGCAGGTACGAGGGACTTGCGCGTGACCTCCTACTGGATTGATACCTTGGTTCTCAAAAACTGAGGGAAATACTTAAGCTACTGTGCTGCATCACCCCCTCCTCTTCGGGGAAAACCAACGCTAGCTCGAGACGTAGCACTACTATATTCTTAAGTTGTTTCCTTTTTATTAAAGGGTTATGTTGAGATATGGTTCAATTCTCTTGCTCCTAGTTGTGTGCGTAGTCCCCGGGATATGATATATAACTTCTTTGAAAAATATTTTCCTGCTCATAAGAAACAAGCTGCTTTACAGGAAATGTTTAACTTTGTGCAAATTGAAGAAGAGAATCTCCGTCGAGCTTGGGGGAGGATTCTCCAATTACTTAATGCTTTACCTGATTATCCTATCAAGAAAAGCGAAATACTTGATATCTTTTATAATGGACTAACTGATGCTTCTAGGAACCACCTAGATAGTTGTGTTGGTTGTGTTTTCAGGGAAGGAATTGTTGAACAAGCTGAAGAACTATTGAATAATATATTGAGGAACGATAATTATTGGACTCTTCCTGAACCACCACCGAAGCCAACCCCGAAGAAGAGAGGTATTCTATTTCTCAGTCCTGAAGAAATGAAAGAGTCAAAGAAATCTATGAAAGAAAAAAGTATTAAAGCTGAAGATGTCAAGAATTTACCACCTATTGAATAAATACACGGTCTTGATACCCCGACACAGGTAGTAGAGGTAAATTCTCTCTATAGATTTGATGAAGGTGATATTCCTTATACTAATTCTACTAGTCAATGCTTGGATGAATTGGATAACTTTATTGTTAAACAAGAAAACTTTAATGCATATGTTAGTAGACAATTGAAATGAAATGCTTATTGATACGTCCATTTTGCATCATGCTTTTATATTGATATTTATTGCATTATGGGATGTTATTACACATTATGGTACCATACGTATGCCTTTCCTCCCTTATTTTACAAGGTTTACATGAAGAGGGAGAATGTCGGCAGCTGGAATTCTAGACTGGAAAAGGAGCACATCTGAGAGGCCTATTCTGCACAACTCCAAAAGACCTGAAACTTCACAAAGAATTATTTTCGAATATATATATATATAAAATATTGGGCGAGGAAAGCACCAGAGGGGGCCACCAGCCATCCACAAGGGAGGGGGCACGCCCTACCCCCTGGGTGTGCCCCTGCCTTGTGGGCCCCCTGGCAGGCCTCCGGTGCCCATCTTCTGCTATATGGTGTGTTTTTACCTAGAAAAAAAGAAGGAAGCTTTCCGGACAAAGAGCCGCTGTCTCGGGGCGGAACCTGGGGAGAACCAATCTAGGGCTCCGGCGGAGCTGTTCTGCTGGAGAAATTTCTCTCCCGGAGGGGGAAATCGAAGCCATCGTCATCACCAACGATCCTCTCATCGAGAGGGGGTCAAGCTCCATCAAAATCTTCACCAACACCATCTCCTCCCAAACCATAGTTCACCTCTTGTACCCGATCTTTGTCTCAAAACCTCAGATTGGTACCTGTGGGTTGCTAGTAGTGTTGATTAATCCTTGTAGTTGATGCTAGTTGGTTTATTCAGTGGAAGATCATATGTTTAGATCCTTAATGATAATTAATACTCCTCTACTTATGAACATGAGTATGCTTTGTGAGTAGTTACGTTTGTTCCTGAGGACATGGGAGAAGTCTTGTTATAAGTAATCATGTGAATTTGGTGTTCGTTCAATATTTTGATGAGATGTATGTTGTCTCTGCTCTAGTGGTGTTATCTGAACGTCGACTACATGAAACTTCACCATGATTTGGCCTAGGGGAAGGCATTGGGAAGTAATAAGTATATGATGGGTTGCTAGAGTGACAGAAGCTTAAACCTTAGTTTATGTGTTGCTTCGTAAGGGGCTGATTTGGATCCATATGTTTCATGATATGGTTAGATTTATCTTAATTCTTCTATCGTAGTTGCGGATGCTTGCGAGAGGGGTTAATCATAAGTGGTAGGCTTGTCCAAGGAAGGGCGGCACCGAAGCACCGGTCCCCCCATATCAAATTATCAAAGTAACAAACGCGAATCATATGAGCTTGATGAAAATTAGCTTGATAGTAATTCCCATGTGTCCTCGGGAGCGCTTTGCTTCATATAAGAGTTCATCCAGGCTTGTCCTTTGCTATAAAAAGGATTGGGCCACCTTGCTGCACTTTATTTACTTTTGTTACTTGTTACCCGTTACGAATTATCTTATCACACAACTATCTGTTACCGATAATTTCTGTGCTTGCAGAGAATACCTTGCCAAAAACTGCTTGTCATTTCCTTCTGCTCCTTGTTGGGTTCGACACTCTTACTTATCGAAAGGACTACGATAGATCCCCTATACTTGTGGGTCATCAAGACTATTTTCTGGCACCGTTGTCGGGGAGTGAAGCACCTTTGGTGAGTGGAATTTGGTAAGGAAACATTTATATAACATGCTGAAATTTACCGTCACTTGTTATTATGGAAAATAATCCTTTGAGGGGTTTGTTCGGGGTATCTTCACCCCGACCAGAAGAGCACAGATTTTCCCCTCAACCTACTTCACCTACTGAAAATATTTATTATGAAATTCCATCGGGTATGATAGAGAAACTTCTAGCTAATCCTTATGCAGGATACGGAACATTACACCCTGATATGCATCTAATCTATGTGGATGAAGTTTGTGGATTATTTAAGCTTGCAGGTTTGCCCGAGGATGAAGTCAAGAAGAAGGTCTTCCCTTTATCTTTGAAGGAGAAGGCATTGACATGGTATAGGCTATGTGATGATATTGGATCTTGGAACTACAACCAATTGAAATTGGAATTTCATCAGAAGTTTTATCTTATGCGTCTAGTTCATCGTGATCGGAATTACATATATATATATATATATATATATATATTGGCCTCGTGAAGGATAAAGTATCGCTCAAGCTTGGGGGAGGCTTAAGTGAATGTTATATTCATGCCCCAATCATGAGCTCTCAAGAGAAATTATTATTCAGAATTTTTATGCTCGGCTTTCTCGTAATGATCAATCCATGCTCGATACTTCTTGTACTGGTTCTTTTATGAAGAAGGATATTTAATTCAAATGGTATTTACTGGAAAGAATTAAACGAAACTCTAAAGATTGGGAACTCGACAAAGGTAAGGAATCAGGTATAAACCTTAAGTTTGTTTGTGTTAAATATTTTATGGATATCGATGCTTTTCGTGATTTAGCACTAAATATGGACTTGACTCTGAGATAGTAGCTTCTTTTTGTGAATCTTTTGCTAGTCATGTTGATCTCCCTAAGGAGAAGTGGTTTAGCTACCATCCTCCCACTGAAGTGAAAGTAGTGGAACCTATTAAAGTTGAAGAAGAAACTATTACTTATAATGTTGATCCTATTGTTCCTACTACTTATATTGAGAAACCACCTTTTCCTGTTAGAATAAAGGATCATGCTAAAGCTTCAACTATGGTTCGTAGGAGTTATACTAGAACACCTACACCTCCTGAACAAATTAAAGTTGAACCTAGTATTGCTATGGTTAAGGATCTCTTGGTCGATAATATTGATGGGCGTGTTATTTATTTCTATGATGAAGCTGATAGAATTGCTAAACCCCATATTAAAGATAAACATAGACCCATTGTTGGCATTCCTGTTGTTTCTGTTAAAATAGGAGATCATTGTTATCATGGCTTATGTGATGTGGGTGCTAGTGTGAGTGCAATTCCTTTTTGTGGCGACCCGACCCGAATGGATCAAGTCTACTGTGCTCGGGTGTCATCCCTGGATCAGTAATGCTGACACCACACAGTACATAGAAGGATTTATAGCAGAGTGGCAATCACACACTTATTACATCGTTGTCTCAAAGAGAGCTTATTACAATAAAATGGCTTAAGGCCATCTAGTGTCGATAACAGCGGAAGACTTGGAAGATAAATGGGTCCATCAACTCCAACGGCAACACTGAGTATAGAACCACGACCTAAAAGCACCTCAATCGTCGTCTGAAAAGTCTGCAACATTAACGTTGCAGCCCGAAAACGGGTCAGCACATGGAATATGCTGGCAATGTAACACATAGAGAGTAATGGAGAAACAGCTATACTATATGCATATATGGCTGGTGGAAAGCTCTATGGTTACAGTTTTGCGTAAAGCCAGTTTTTCCCTACTGCAAAGGAATAAATTTATTTAACTATCATGGTGGTTGTGAAACATTGAGAATGGTTGACAGCATTCTCAATCCCAATTAAAGTTAATTAAAACCCAACAACATTAATTAGAAGTAACATGTTGAGATTCACATGATATTCAAGTACTAGATACTCAAGTTGTCCATAACTGGGGACACGGCTAATCATGATTAGTTTGTACACTCTGCAGAGGTTTGCGCACTTTTCCCCACAAGACTCGATCGCCTCCGTTTGGTTTCTCGCACTACACGGTGTTTGAGAAACGGATGACTGAGACATAGTTTTTCAGAAGCGCTAGCACCTTACGTGTGGGTAGACCGGTACACCTACTTTCCCCTACATCAACTAGTCTACCCGTAAGAGTTCGCACGACTTAGTCCACTATGCCAGAGCCCATAATGGCTTGTGGCTGCACACGGAAGTTCTAGCATGAAAGATCTTATGATCCCTTTGAGCCTGGGTGCCGGTCCGAAAAAAAACAGGCAAGTCCTGATAGACATCAGGTGCCTCAATCCACCCAGATGTGTGTTAGGTTGCCACCTTAGATAAACCATTAATTAAATATCTCACATTTGTCATGGATATCACTCACCCAATCCACGTCTACTAGCATAGCATGGCATAATAAGCAAACGTAGAAGTAACTCCCAAGGGTTTCGTAATAATACAGGTGATAGGTACTACCTCATCTACTTCCCATCCCACAATTTAATTAGATCCTAATCATGCAATGTGAGAGGATTGATCTAATGCAATAAAACATGGGTTGTCGAAAAGGTATGATCAAAGTGTTACTTGCCTTGCTGATGATCCGCGAGACCTAGGGTTTCGAAGTAACAAGCGGCGCAATCCGGGTGATCTATCGCAGACAAACAACAAGCATACAATAAGTACTCATCTAATGCACAGGTAAAACTCGAACAAGAGAACGAACCCGAAATTCAACTTAAGAACTCCGGTTGCAAAGAAAAAAAAACGAACCGAACAAAGAAACGGAAAACAAATGGCGGAAGAAAACAACTCGGTTCTAGCAAGTTGAAACTAGGTCAAATTTTACCGGGGCAAAAACTTGTTTAAGTTGATTATACGGAACGGCGGTTTCAAGATGAAACTCTAGGTGCTTGAATCACCTGATTCCGATAAACGAGCGAGAAGAAAGACTAGAACGAAGATCGGATCTGAGATCGCGATCGCGGAATAAATCCGACGAGAAGAAAAAGAAGAACGGTTAAACGAACGGACATTCGTTAACCTAGAAGAATCCGGTGATCACGTTCCTTAGGACGATCGGCCCGGCGAACGGTCCAAAGGCAACTAAATCGGAAAAGAAAACGAATCCTCTAGGGTTTCGGAGAAGAAAACCGAAACGAAAAACCGATCTAGAAAACGAATCAGAAGAGAAGAAAAGAATCGGAACGATTAGAAGAAAACGATCCGAGGAAAAGAGACGCGGGGAAACCTCCGGCGAGGGGCTCCGGCGGCGTGGCGTAGGGCGGCGGCGTGGGCAAGGTGCGGCGGTGCGGGTGTGGCAGCGGCGCGGGTGTGGGGTGGCGTGGCGGCGGTGTAGGGCGCGGGGTGGGGTGCGGTGGAGGGCTTGGGGTTTGATTTGATGAGTTTAGAGGGGGGGGGGGGTGTTGGGGTATTTATATTGGGGAGGGGAGAGATTACTTGGGGTAGGGGACAAGAAATAGAGTAGGAAAAAGAGTCCTAGAAGAAAAAGGAAAACGGAACAAAGGAAAAAGGCTAGCCTAGAATCCTAAAAGGATTCGGCCAGAGCAAGAGGCGGCGGCGGCCTGGTGCCTGCCTGCGCCTGGCGCGCGCGCGGCTGGGAGGAGGCCGGCCGGCTGGGCCTTTGGCCCGGCTGGCCTGGCGGGAGTTTCCTTTTTTGTTTTTTGTTTTTTTAACTGGTTTCTCGCACGCAGAAAAAAAACAAAAAGATAACTAAACGAACTCCGAAAAACCTAAAGTAAATTTTCCCTGACTCCTAAAAATGAGCCGAACAAAATGAACTTTTCTCCGGACCTAATATGCAATTTTTGAAAATGCGCATTTTCCCCTATCCAAATAAAATGCAAATAAACTCCGGAAAAACCAAAATTGATCTATTTATTAAATCTTCATTTTTCCTAAATTTGGGAAAGTCATATTATTCCCTCTCTTATATTTTTGACACCGGAAAAATAATTGAAGATGAAATAAATAAATCAAATGATCCTCTTTTCAAATTTGAGAAAACTCTCAAATATGAAAATAACGAAATCTCCAACTCTCTCCGTGGGTCCTTGAGTTGCGTGAAATTTCTAGGATCAACCAAAATGCAAGAAAAATATGATATGCATGATGATCTAGTGTATAACATTCCAAATTGAAAATTTGGGATGTTACAAACCTACCCCCCTTAAGATGAATCTCGCCCTCGAGATTCAGGTTGGCTAGAAAATAGGTGAGGGTGGTCCTTGAGAAAATCTTCTTCTCTTTCCCAAGTGGCTTCATCCTCTGAATGGTGGTTCCACTGAACTTTGCAAAACTTGATAACCTTGTTGCGGGTAACTCTGCTGGCGAACTCGAGAATCTTGACTGGCTTCTCCTCATATGTTAAGTCGTCCTTCAACTGAATTGCTTCAAGCGGCACGGTATCTCTTAGCGGTACCTCCGCCATCTTGGCGTGACATTTCTTTAGCTGAGAAACATGGAATACATCATGAACTCCTGACAGTCCCTCTGGTAATTCCAACTTATAAGCGACTTCTCCCATACGTTGCAAAATCTTGTACGGTCCAACGAAACGCGGTGCTAATTTTCCCTTAACTCCAAAGCGCTTAACTCCTTGAAGTGGGGATACTCGGAGATAAACTCTGTCTCCAGTTTCGTAAACTGTCTCCTTGCGTTTAGAATCTGCGTAGCTCTTCTGCCTAGGCTGGGCTACCTTGAGCCTATCGCGAATCAACTTAACTTTCCGTTCAGACTCCTTAATCAAATCTGGTCCAAAGAATTGACGGTCTCCAACTTCGTCCCATGACAACGGTGTCCTGCACCTCCTTCCGTATAAAGCTTCAAAAGGTGCCATCTTCAAACTGGTTTGGTAACTGTTGTTGTAGGAAAACTCCGCATACGGCAAGTTATCGTCCCAACTAGATCCATAATCTAGTGCACAAGGTCTCAGCATATCTTCCAAAATCTGATTGACTCTCTCGGTCTGTCCATCTGTCTGCGGATGAAAAGCTGTGCTGAACTCTAGTCTGGTTCCTAAAGTTTCATGCAACTGATTCCAAAACTTTGAGGTAAATTGAGTTCCTCTATCTGATACGATACTCCTCGGAACTCCATGCAAACAAATGATCCTAGTCATGTATATCTTTGCCAACTTAGCACTGGTGTAAGTGGTCTTAACTGGAATGAAATGTGCTACCTTTGTCAAACGATCAACTACTACCCATGTCGAGTCATAGCCTGATTTTGTCCTGGGTAGTCCTGTGATAAAATCCATGCCTATCTTATCCCACTTCCATTCGGGTATCGGCAATGGTTGTAACAATCCTGCTGGCTTCTGATGCTCTGCCTTTACTCTCTGACATACGTCACAAACTGCTACATATGCTGCAATATCCTTCTTCATTCCGGTCCACCAGAATGTTTCCTTCAAATCCAAATACATCTTGGTATTCCCTGGGTGAATCGAATACGGTGAATCATGTGCCTCTTGCAAAATCAACTTCCTGATCTCCGGGTCATTTGGTACATAGACACGACCCTCAAACCATAGGGTATCGTGCTCATCCTCACGAAATCCCTTTGCTTTTCCTTCGCTCAATCTCTCTTTTATAGCAGCAATCTCCTTGTCAGATTTCTGAGCTTCTCTGATCTTATCCATCAATGTTGACTGAATATCCAATGCTGCTACATAGCCTCTCGGAACTATTTCCAAACATAGCTCACGAAGGTTTTCTGCTAACTCCTTTTGTACTTCTCCCGTCACTAGAGTATTGACATGGCTCTTAAGGCTCAATGCGTCAGCTACTACATTAGCTTTTCCGGGATGGTAATGCAATCTCATGTCATAATCCTTGATGAGCTCCAACCATCTCCTTTGTCTGTGGTTCAACTCCTTCTGCGTGAAAATGTACTTCAAACTCTTGTGATCCGTGTACACCTCACGATGATTTCCAATGAGGAAATGTCTCCATGTTTTCAATGCATGCACTACAGCTGCTAACTCCAAATCATGCATGGCATAATTCAACTCATGAGGCTTCAGTTGACGTGAAGCATATGAAACAACTCTCCCTTCCTGCATAAGCACTGCTCCAAGTCCTCGACGTGAAGCGTCGCAATACACCTCATAATCCTTGGTCTGATCTGGCAAAATCAATACTGGTGAGGTGACCAAGCGTTTTTTCAACTCCTGGAAACTAGCCTCACACTCCTCAGTCCATTTGAACTTAGTATCCTTCTTCAACAATTCAGTCATAGGCTTCGCAATCTTTGAGAAATTCTCAATAAATCTCCGGTAGTATCCTGCGAGTCCAAGAAAACTCCGGATCTCTCCAACTGTTGTTGGTGCTTCCCATTCGGTTACGGTCTCAACCTTTGTGGGGTCAACTGCTATACCTTCTCTGGATATAACGTGTCCGAGGAATCCAACTTCCTTCAACCAAAACTCGCATTTGCTGAATTTGGCATATAACTGATGTTCCCTTAGTTTCTCCAAAACCAAACGCAAATGTTCCTTATGCTCCTCTTCATTCTTTGAATAAACTAGGATGTCATCAATGAACACTACAACGAACTTATCCAAAAACTCCATAAACACTTTGTTCATCAGGTTCATAAAATAGGCAGGTGCGTTAGTCAATCCAAATGACATAACGGTATACTCATACAGTCCATATCTCGTGGTGAATGCTGTCTTAGGTATGTCATGCTCTCGAATCTTCAATTGATGGTACCCTGATCGCAAATCGATCTTGGAAAACACTTTAGCTCCTTGCAATCGATCAAACAGATCATTTATCATTGGCAGTGGGTACTTATTCTTGATGGTTACTTCATTCAATCCCCGATAATCTACAACCACCCTTAATGATCCATCCTTCTTTTCCACTAGAAGTACGGGTGATCCCCAAGGCGAAGAACTTGGGCGAATGTAACCTTTATCCAATAACTCCTTAATCTGATTCTTAATTTCCACCAAATCCTTTGCTGGCATCCGGTACGGTCGCTTCGATATTGGGCCTGTACCTGGCAATAACTCAATCAAAAACTCAATGTCTCTATCCGGTGGCATGCCTGGTAATTCCTCCGGAAATACATCAGGAAAATCCTTTACCACTGGTACTTCTTCTTGCACAACTCCTGTTAGGCAGTTTACTTGTGTCCTGTTTGGCACATGCCGGGATACATACTTGATCCTTCTTCCTTCTGGTGTGGTAAGAAAAATTGACTTACTAGCACAATCGATGTTTCCTCCATACATCGATAGCCAATCCATACCAAGAATCACATCCAGACCTTGGGATTCCAGAATAATTAAATCCATTGGGAAAACATACCTTCCTATACTTAATGGCACTTGAAAACATCCTTGTCTGGCCATGTACTCTGCTCCTGGCGATCTTACTAACATAGGGGTTTTAAGAATCCTAGTGGGCAGGCTATACTTTTCCACAAATCCCCTTGAGATGTATGAATGCGATGCACCAGTGTCAAAAAGAACAAGTGCAGTAAATGACTTAACCAAAAACTTACCGATTACTGCATCGGGCTGATCTTCAATCTCCTCCACATTAACGTGGTTCACCTGTCCCCTATTGAAAGGGTTCGGCTTCTTCCCAGAGCTTCCATTGCCATTTCCATTCTGGCCTTCAGGACATTCATTGGCATAATGCCCTGGCTTCGAACACTTATAGCAAGTGACTTGACTCAGATCTCTCTTGGTTGGGGTCGATGGGGTGGTACGGTTCTGGCCGTTGCTTCCTCCATTCTCATTACCATTCTTGTGGCCATTATGGTTGTGCGAACTACCTCCTCCATGGGTATGCTGAAACTGAAATCCCGGTTTAGGGGTAAAACGGGGCTTCTGCTGGGCTCCAGAGTTATACTTCCCCTGTCCATACTTCCTCTTACGGTTCTCAATCTGCTGTTGCTTCCCTTTAATCATGATGGCACGATCTACCAACTCCCGGTAGTTGTTGAAACTCGCTACCATCAACTTCATGCTTAGTTCATCATTCAGTCCTTCCAGAAACTTCTCCTGCTTAGCTGCATCCGTAGCAACGTCATCTGGGGCATAACGTGCTAACTTGCTGAAGTCGTCAACGTACTGGCCAACTGTCCTTCCTCCTTGGCGTAAGTTGCGAAACTCATGCTCCTTTATGGCCATAGCTCCTGCTGAAACATGGGCAGTGCGGAAAGCTTGCTGAAACTGATCCCATGTGACAGTGTCAACTGGGTAAGTGGCTGTGAAATTCTCCCACCATGCTGCCGCGGGTCCGTCAAGCTGGTGAGTGGCAAACTTCACTTTCTCTCCATCTGTGCATCCTGCAGTGGTCAACTCCCTTCCTATCTTGCGGAGCCAATCGTCTGCTACTATCGGCTCGGTGCTACTGGAAAACACCAGCGGATTCAGCCTAAGGAAACGGGCTAAGTGGTCAACAGGTGGTGGTGGTGGTGGGTTGTTGTTGTTGTTGTTCTGCTGGTTCTGGACTAACATCTGCATCAATTGATTCTGCTGCTGGATCAACTGAGTGAGCTCCGGTGGAAATCCATTGTCACGTCTCGGAGGCATCTGAGGGTTTAGAAAAGATGAGAATTTAGAATAGAATGAGGTCTAAAGGGAAAACACTACCCCAATGCACATGAGCAAAAGCACACAAAACACTTCATTCAATCAAACAAGGGCTTACAATCGGTCTAAAACTATCGCAAAAGTGCTCGATCTATTGTGTTTACATGGGGGAATACTACTACTATCTGGTGGTCATCTAGAAATTTGAACCGGTGGAAGACTCCATGATATCTGCTCCAGCTTCGTCTTCAAAGTCGGGTTCACTTGGATCCGAATCGGTGTCGTCGATGATGATGTAGTTGTCCGGACATGCGATGTACTCGTCTTCCTCCGTGGATGCTAACTTCCTCTTGAGTTCTTCAATCTCCTGCTTAAGATCGCCATTGTGTCTCGCTAGAGCTACGATCTCGTCCATGTAGTCCTTGTGTGTAGACTTCAGTTCTCCTTCTAGCTCGATGATCCTTGCCTTCGCATTCTTCAACTCTATCATATCATTGCACATCTGGTTCTCATGGCGTCGAATGTGTTGGTTTAACTCCTGGATGAAAGATGCAATAGATCTATCCTTCTTGGTGCTAACTAACTCCCATTGTTCATCTCGGCGTCCGCAAATCTGGTAGATAGTGTCCTTGAGGTCTTCTTGGTAAACTTCTCCAATGCGTCCTATGGTGATATGAGCTTCCATGCTCCTTCCCAGACTCCAGGTTGGTGCATTGAAAACACTATCTATGGGCTTCGTGATTGGCGCGAATGTCCTTCCCGGAACATGAGCTTGAATCTTCCAGCGCTCCTCTTCAGGCTGAGTGGCGTTGAAGGTTCCCGTGAAGCTTGGTAATCCAATGTTCAGGTACTTGGTGACTTCCTTCAGGTGAAATCCAAATGGTGTGCCTTCATCCAGTTGGGCGTACTTAATCTTCGCGTGCGTCATCCTAAAAGAGTAGAAAAGATGAGGAGTTAGAAAATGAGAAGAGAATGGTAATCTATGGCTTTAACTTAGTGGTCGTGTCCTACAGTCAACCTGGCTCTGATACCATCTCTGTGGCGACCCGACCCGAATGGATCAAGTCTACTGTGCTCGGGTGTCATCCCTGGATCAGTAATGCTGACACCACACAGTACATAGAAGGATTTATAGTAGAGTGGCAATCACACACTTATTACATCGTTGTCTCAAAGAGAGCTTATTACAATAAAATGGCTTAAGGCCATCTAGTGTCGATAACAGCGGAAGACTTGGAAGATAAATGGGTCCATCAACTCCAACGGCATCACTGAGTATAGAACCACGACCTAAAAGCACCTCAATCATCGTCTGAAAAGTCTGCAACATTAACATTGCAGCCCGAAAACGGGTCAGCACATGGAATATGCTGGCAATGTAACACATAGAGAGTAATGGAATGAAACAGCTATACTATATGCATATATGGCAGGTGGAAAGCTTTATGGTTACAGTTTTGCGTAAAGCCAGTTTTTCCCTACTGCAAAGGAATAAATTTATTTAACTATCATGGTGGTTGTGAAACATTGAGAATGGTTGACAACATTCTCAATCCCAATTAAAGGTAATTAAAACCCAACAACATTAATTAGAAGTAACATGTTGAGATTCACATGATATTCAAGTACTAGATACTCAAGTTGTCCTGAAAGTGCGTTATATCGACTAGAGGGGGGGTGAATAGGCGATTTTTATGAAAGTATTCAAAACGTGAGAGTTATGAAGACAAACAGTGAAGATTATGCCTATTACTATGCAGCGGAAGTTAGATTACACTAGGCCAGCCATGGTCATGTATTCAATAGAGTGAAAGCGCAATGACAAACAGCTTCAGTGTAATAAGGATCAGGTAGGAAGAAGTTATGAAGCCGAACAGATCATACATTCATGTTGTGAAGACAAAAGATAAAGCAAGCATGCAATGGCTTCACAATGAATAACTGTAAGTGAAAGGAAGTGAAGATGAAACCAGTGACACGTTGAAGACAATGATTTGTTGGACCAGTTCCAGTTGCTGTGACAACTGTACGTCTGGTTGGAGCGGCTAGGTATTTAAACCAAAGGACACACAGTCCCGGACACCCAGTCAAGGACACTTAGTCCAAGACACCCAGTCCTCACCGTTTTCTCCTTGAGCTAAGGTCACACAGACCTCGCTCAATCACTCAGGTAAGTCTTCAAGGTAGACTCCCAAACCTTCACAGACTTCGTTCACTGGCAATCCACAATTTCTCTTGGATGCTCAGAACGCGACGCCTAACCGTCTGGAGGATGCACAGTCCTCAAGTGTAATAAGTCTTCAAATCACACAGACACGAAGACTTAAGTGATGCCCAATTTACTCTGGCTCTGGGTGGTTAGGGATTTTCTCCTCACTAGGAATTTTTCTCTCAAAGGCTTCGTGGTGGGTTGCTCTCAAACGACAAAAGCCGTGCACTGAAATCTGAGCAGCCAACCGTTTATGGTTGTGGGGGTGGACTATTTATAGCCACTTGGCAACCCGACCTGATCTGTCCGAAATGACCCTGGGTCACTAAGGAACTGACACGTGTACCAACGGTCGAATTTTGAACTCACACGGCAACTTTACTTGGGCTACAAGTAAAGCTGACTTGTCTGACTCTGGACAAGATTTTCTCTCAAAGTCTTCGCTCGAAGACATAGGATTTGAATTAGGCATCACTACAGTCATTCTGACTGGTTCTTTTGGACCCCACTTAACAGTACAGTGATTCCTATGACACAACATAAATGAAATAAAACTACGAAGGATCTAAGTCTTCGAGTTCCATAAGCTTCATAGGGAGTCTTCTCATGTCATTGTCTTCAATATGAATATCTTCATAAACCACCATTGTCTTCAATGTCTTCGTACATTTTTAGGGGTCATCTCTGGTAATAAAACCGAATCAATGAGGGACTTCTACCTGTGTTTTCCTGCAATTCTCACAAACACGTTAGTCCCTCAACTAGGTTTGTCGTCAATACTCCAAAACCAACTAGGGGTGGCACTAGATGCACTTACAATCTCCCCCTTTTTGGTGATTGATGACAAACTAGTTGAAGTTTTCAACGGGGAACATAATTTGTGAGATAGTAAAGGAATTTGTCTTCATAAGTTGCAAGGGCTCCCCCTGAAGATGTGCATATAAGTAATTTGCCTTTTGAATGCAAATGCACATGGCAGGTTGTACTTGTGGAGATCCACTTCAACTTATGATGACAATCCACTATGCATGTGAAAGTATATGAAGATAATGACATGCATAATGGAAAATGGACGTCTGTAGTAAGAGATGAGTGCGGAATTTATCGTCGCACATGCGGAATTTATCTTCGCATAACGGAGTGACAAGCAGGTAGCAGACGGCCATCAAGGCTAAGTGTTACAACTCAAAGAAGCAAATGTAGCAAAAATGGGAGTTGTAAGCACGAAGCAAAATGTAGCAAAATATAGAGGCACCCGCCCAAAGTGACCCGCTTGAAGACTATAAACATCATGCTTCTCCCCCTTTTGTCAGTGATGACCAAAAAGGTTTGAAGACATAGAGTTTTCTACGCGTTCCCAGGTGCAGCAGGGTCGGTGGAGTTGTTTGGTGGCGGTGCAGATGAGCTTGGTGCAGATTCGATGTGTGTTGAAGCAGGTGGAGATGATGTCACGTCGTCGTCTTCTTCAATAATCCAGGCAGACACGGTGGCAGCAGAAGAAGAGAATTTTGACTCTTCAAGTGATGGTGTGCTTCGCATCACAGCTCTTCTTGGAGGCGTGGAGTCAAATTGGAATCTCTCTCTGAAGCCATCCTCTTGCAGTTCAGCTTCATTGCTCATCATGGTGAGGCCTTTCCAAGTGCGGCGACAGGTCTCGTGTGCGACAAACGCATTCTTGGTTGCCAGATTTCTGATGCGATTGACGTCTTGCATGATGCTTCTCATCTGCCGTTTGAGCCAGTCGTGATGCCTATCTTGCTTTTGGTGAAGAGCCACAAGAAGCTCTCGGTCATTGAGTGCTCGAGCGCGCTTCTTGGGTCTCTTGGCAGCTGTGCTGTCAGTGGCTTCAGTTGATGCAGGGGCACGTGTGGTGCCAGCCATTGGATACACTCAGGAGAGAGCTTCAACACCTTCAATATTTTGAGTGAAGCTCTGGTGTTCTACATTTTGAAGACTTAATGGTTGCTTGCCAGGCTCTGGATATATTGCTTCAGCAGATGTGTCCACATCTGGCAAAAATATCCTATGGTTGCGGGCTGAGGGTTGATAGGAGATTGCAGAGTGAAGCTTGATCAGCCTCATAACCCAAGGAGCATAGAACTTTAATCCAAACAGTTCTGAGGCAGACGCTGCAAAGTGACGGATGAAGAGATCCTGTGCATTGAAGCATTTGCCATGTAGAATGCAGAAGATGAGAGTCTTCATTGCACCATCAATTGTCGCATATCGAGAGTGTCCCTTTACAGGCCATAGAGTCCGCCTTATGATATGATATATTGTTCTGGGCAGGTACTCTAAGTCTTCAACGAAGAACCTAGTTGGATAGGGTGCATTAGGAGGCAGTGGCTTCATCATTGAGAGCATCTGACTCATATCTGGCTCAGGACGCTGAAATATGCTCTCAATTGCTTCAGCATGGAGTTGGCACCCTTCTTCAAAGAATTCGCCAGGAGTGGGAAGGCCGGTAAGCTCAATTAGGTCGAAAGCATTGGCTTCATGATGGATATTGCCTGTCATCCACTCCAGAATCCATGTCTTCGGATCTCTGTTATAGCCTTTGATATGCAAAGTGGCATAGAACTGGAGCAGAAGCTCTTCGTTCCAGTGCTCTTCATCAGTGATAAATGGCAGCAAACCCACTTGCTTGAAGCAATCCAGTGCTTCTTCCAGACCAGGCAGACCAGCAACAGCTTCAACCTCAAGGCGCTTGTGAGGAAAGATGCGGCCTTGGTTGTATAGGATGCATGAATAATAGCTGCGCTGTTGATGGCTCCAGAACCTATCTGATACAATCCGTTCCCTTGAATAAGGGTTCTTGGAGCGGTCGAAAAACGTGTTATCTGCCCTGAAGCCGTTGATGTTGAAGGAACCAGGAGCTGATGCAGGACCTGGGAACCTTGGCAGTCGTGGGATCGGCTTGTAGACCTGGGGTCTGTACGCAATATGATAGTTGAATTGTGGTCCTGCAGCAGACTCAGGCACAGAATGTTCAGGAGCAGTAGCTTCATTGTCTTCTGAAGCTATTGTTGGGTTGGGCTCCACATTTGCTTCGGCATTGTTTGTGGCAGCCTCAACATTTGCAGACTCAGGCACGTTCTCCTGGAGAACTGCTTCTTGTTGGTGTGGGGGAGTTGGAGCTTGTGGTGTCTCTGCATGCTCTTCGGCTGATGCAGCCGGAATGTCGTCAGCAGCCTGAGCCCTTGGCCCTTTGCGAAGCCTACGGAATTTGGGCGACGCTTGTGGAGTTGCAGTGGGCTGTGGCTCATCTTCCTCCTGTGGGCGATCTGCCCACGATGCATATTGTGTGATTGGCGTCAATGGACGACCAATACTGATCAGTTCGCTTGTCTCAAGCTGAGGAAGAGCTGCATCACTTTTCACATTGTCTTGGAGACCAATGTCTTCAGCAGCGTAGGGTTCGTCTGCTGGAATGTCTTCAGTGTTGGGTTCATGCACAGTCAACTGACGATCTGCGTCAGGATAGCGGACAGAGAGGGTTTCAACTGTCAAGGGCTCTGTGGGAGCAGCCCGAGATTTCTTGGTCTTGCGCTTCTTGATGATGGGTTCAGAAGGAGAGGCTTCAGAATGTTTTCTCTTCTTAGCTTCAGCCTCTGCAGTCCGTGTCTTCTTGTGCTGTGAGGCGGTTGATCGACTCTTTGGCTTCGAGCCAGTCGTTGCAGCGGGGAAGACAATCGGAGCAGTTTCTGACCTTGGCGCTTCAGGTTCAGGCACAGCAGCCTTCTTTTTATTCTTCGCGGCCATCCTGGGGTCAATGCCGGGACGCCCAAGTGCCTTGCGTTTCTCTGCCTCATTGTAGGCCTGCACGCAGCAATCAGCCAAAGTCTTCATGCGTTCTCGCGAGCCTTGAGCTTCGGCACGCGTCTTCAGGAAGTTCTCTTTCAGCTCGTCCAACATGATCTTGAAGTTTCTCACTTCTTGCACACTGAGCTTGGCCACGTGCTTCTTGAACTGATCCTTTTCATAATCAATTTTCTGCTTCAGTTCTACAATGCGCTGGGCTATTGCAAGTTCTGAAGCAATTGCGCCTTGAAAAGCAACGCTGAGGCCTATGGGCAGCTGTAGATCGTTGAAGCTGATGTCCGGTGAGGCAAACCATTCATCGATGAAGTTGTGGATGATGGCGACATCAAACAGAGGCAGATTGTTGAAGATTTCAGCCTCCTCCTTGCTCTTGATGAGCTGCTCAAGAGCATCATCTCCAAGATCTTCATCGCTTGAGAGATCAATGGCTTCGCAGCGCAGAATGTCAGCAGCTGTGAGCTCTTTGCCTGTGTGTGGCTGAGGCTTCTTGGCTTCTTGGGGCTTGGACACTCGTGATAAGCCTTCTGACTGCACACTGGCTTCAGGAGGTGCAGTTGCTAAAGGCTTCACTCTTGCGATCTTGGGAGAAGCGGCTGGCTTTGAAGCTTTTGGCTTCTTCTGCTTCGGCTTCGGCGCAGCAGGGGCGTCATCTGACTCAGTATCTGCTGGAGGGTCATTCACAGCAGTCCCTTGGACTAGGATGCGAGTGATGAGGCCTGCAAGATTGGCATACGGCCCGATGATATTGGGATCGGCGTTGCGTGTGCCATCTGCCCTTGGTGAGGAGGGACCAGGGTTGAAGTCAAGCCCAAATTTCTTCTTGTTTATCTTCGCTGACTGTTGTGCAAACTGAAAGTTGCGCTTGAAGAGATTATCATCGCGGCACCAGAGAAGTGATGACGGATGTGCCTCAGCTGGCTGTGGTCCTCTCACCATGCATGGATAGAAGCCTTGAGCAATGGCTTCGACTCTGGACCTGGGTACGAGATTTTTGTATAGTACGTATCCCCACGGTCTCTTGATGGCGCACTTCTCCGCATATTCCTGAGTGACGAAGCAGTAGTGGAACCATTGCTCTGCCCAATATCTTCGAATCCATTGGATTCGTGTCTTGCGCTGACCATAGCTTTCTTCAGGATCAGTTTTGTACATTTCTGCCAATTCATCAGGCAGATCTTTGGACGTTTCACCACGTCGCTGTCTGCCTCCCTTCCTTGCTGCTGTTTCTGAAGCCATGAATAACTTGGAAGGCTTCAAGATGTTCAAAGGCTTCAAAGGCTTCCTTTTGCAAGAACTGGCTTCAGGAGAGTTGATGTGATGCTGCAAGTACTCTGCAAATGAATGCAGACTATGAGAACCAAAGGATTCTCCCACGGACATGTACCTGTGACAGCATTAAGGTGCGAGGGAAGGGGAAGAGGTCATATGCATTCTCAGAAGATTTTGAAGATAAATCGGTTTAGAAGACATAGACCTCATTGTGCGAAGACATTCACTCACAGATAAGAAGTTGGTTCCAGATTTGTACGAACCCACAGATCAGTACAAGTGAGGAATCTAACTACCTTATGAAGCACAAGTGAATATACTAGGCATGTCATGAGATGTAGCGAGATAACTAACTGATGTGAAGAGAAACTCCTTATGGCAGAAAGTGACTTAGCTATGGGATCAAAAGAGGCTGTAAAAAAGAGGTTTTATTTACCACACTTGGAACTGCTAGACGAAGTGAGAGTTGAGGCCGAGCAGTTCGATCCTCCGTGCCCTAACTTGGCGACGGAAGACACCTACGGCGACGGCGGAGAGAGCGATGTCCGCTGTCGGCGTGAAAACGACGTCGGAGAGGTTGCAGCAGTGAAGCGCTTCGTCGCCGGCGTCGTCGAGTGCTAGCGGTGGCGCTAGGGTTCGTGCGAGGGTGGAAGAAGGAGATAATGACCGCAGTGAAGCGTGTATTTATAGGGATAGAGGTGGCACTGCGCTATTACGCAGGTACCCCTGGCGGTTCGCATTTGAGGCACGCGTGGCCAGTTAGAGGAAGATTGGGATTTGTTCCACGTCCCACGCACGCCTAAATTGTCGGGCGGTCGTTCCTGCTTCTCCGGATCTTATGTGGAGGAATGGGCATTAAAAACGGACTTTTATGGTTGTCACTATGTCTTCAGCTGACAAGGACATAGTGAAGACATTTGACAGTTTCAACAGAATGCATATGACTTGGAGAGATAGAGTTTGAGATAGAAAGCATAGAGAGGTTAGGGTCCGATCACATTCACTTAGTTCAAAAGATTCAACCAAGAAGACATAGCTATAAGTGAATGCTGTAGAGGACAGAACATCAGTACATATATATCCATATAATCAACACAGTGAAGATAATCATGAAGACATACTGAGAATGAAGCCAAACCAATTGTGAAGACATTGAGAGGTAACACCATGAGAGAAACACTTCAAAATGGAACGTTTGGTGGTGGCGTTACCCATCGTATGGGAAGTATTAGACCCAGACACGGCGCACAATTATCGTGGCGCTCCGAAGTCAAATTCCACATTAATGTATTCACACTTAGAATGTATGTCTTCATTGTTTGAAGATATACGCTACTTCGTGTGTTGCACATCTAAGTCATCAATATGCTTAAGTGTTAGGATGTGTGCCTGATCACAGGACATTTGAGGATTCCAAGATATTTAGCTCACACCGTAACTTGCAAAATCTCTTCTCATCCAAGGGCTTGGTGAAGATATCTGCCAATTTCTCTTCAGTGTTGACGTGTATGATATCAATGTCTTCCTTCACAACATGATCTCTGAGAAAGTGATGACGAATTTCAATGTGCTTTGTCTTCGAGTGCTGAACTGGGTTGTTGGCAATCTTGATGGCGCTTTCGTTGTCGCAGTAAAGTGGCACTTGCTTCAGATGAATGCCATAATCCTTGAGTGTTTGCTTCATCCACAGAAGCTGAGCGCAGCAAGATCCAGCAGCAATGTATTCAGATTCAGCAGTGGAGAGTGATACACAGTTCTGCTTCTTTGAAGACCAACATACAAGTGATCGTCCCAGAAAGTGACATGTGCCTGATGTAGACTTGCGATCAACTTTGTCACCAGCATAATCAGCATCCGAAAATCCAACCAAATCAAACTCTGAGCCCTTTGGATACCATAATCCTAGAGTTGGGGTGTGAGCCAAATATCGAAGAATTCGCTTCACAGCTAAGTGATGCGACTCCTTTGGTGTCGCTTGAAATCGAGCACACATGCAAACACTAAGCATGATATCTGGCCTAGATGCACATAAATAAAGCAAAGACCCAACCATGGAGCGGTATACCTTTTGATCGAACTCTTTACCATTGTCGTCGAGACCCAGATGATGCTTGGCTGGCATTGGTGTTGTGAAGCCTTTGCAGTCTTGCATACCGAACTTCTTCAGGCACTCTTTAAGATATTTCTCTTGAGATATGAAGATGCCGTTGCGTTGTTGCCGTATTTGAAGACCGAGGAAGAACTTCAGCTCCCCCATCATGGACATCTGATATTGCTCTTGCATCATATATCCAAACTCTTCACTATACTTCTGATTGGTGCAGCCGAAGATAATGTCATCCACATATATTTGGCACACAAACAGTTCACCATCATATGTCTTCGTGAAAAGAGTGGGATCCAGGGAACCAGGTATGAAGCCTTTGCTTTTCAGAAAGTACTTGAGTGTATCATACCAGGCCCTAGGGGCTTGTTTGAGGCCATACAGTGCCTTGTTGAGCTTGGATACCATATCAGGATGTTTTGGATTTTCAAAGCCAGGTGGTTGTGCAACATACACTTCTTCTTCAATCTTGCCATTGAGAAAGGCACTTTTCACATCCATCTGATAGAGAAGTATGTTATGATGATTTGCATAGGCCAGCAGTATGCGTATGGCTTCAAGCCTAGCCACAGGAGCAAATGTTTCATCGAAGTCAATGCCCTCCACTTGAGCATATCCTTGAGCAACGAGACGAGCTTTGTTTCTGACAACTTGACCATGCTCATCTTGCTTGTTGCGGTATATCCATTTGGTGCCTATTATGTTGTGCTTCCGTGGATCAGGACGCTTAACCAGTTCCCATACATTATTCAGCTCAAACTGTTGAAGCTCTTCTTGCATAGCTTGAATCCATTCAGGTTCCATGAAGGCTTCTTCAACTTTCTTGGGTTCTGATATTGAGACGAATGCGAAATGCCCACAGAAGTTTGTTAGCTGAGTTGCCCTTGAACGAGTGAGTGGACCAGGTGCATTGATGCTGTCAAGTATTTTATCAATTTGTACTTCATTTGCAACACGAGGGTGTGTGGGGCGAAGACTTTGCTCTTGCTGATCTATGTGGTCATTTGAAGGTATATCTTCAGGCTGAGCATTGTCTTCATGTGGATCAGGTGCTGAGATGATAAGTTCTTCTTCAGGATGAGCTTCAGAAGGTACAATTTCTCCAGTTCCCATAAGCTTGATTGATTCATTTGCTGGAACTTCATCTAGCACATTTGGCAATTGCTCTCTTTGTGATCCATTGGTTTCATCAAATCGCACATCCACTGTTTCAACCACTTTGTAGTGGAAGAGATTGAAGACTCTGTAGGAGTGCGAATCCTTTCCATATCCAAGCATGAAGCCTTCATGTGCTTTTGGTGCAAACTTTGAGGTGTGTTGTGGGTCCTTGATCCAGCATTTTGCGCCAAATACTCTGAAGTAACTGACATTTGGCTTCTTGCCAGTTAGGAGTTCATAAGATGTCTTGTTCAGAAGCTTGTGAAGATAAACACGATTGATTGTATGGCATGCAGTATCAATGGCTTCAGTCCAGAATTTTCTTGGAGTCTTGTATTCATCTAGCATTGTTCTGGCCATCTCAATGAGTGTTCTGTTCTTGCGTTCGACGATGCCATTCTGCTGTGGCGTGTATGGAGCTGAGAATTCATGTGTGATGCCCAAGGTATCCAGATATGTATCAAGGCCAGTGTTCTTGAATTCAGTGCCATTGTCACTTCTGATGTGCTTTATCTTGGCGCCAAAATTGTTCATAGCTCGATTTGCGAAGCGTCTGAAGACATCCTGCACTTCAGTCTTGTAAAGGATTATGTGCACCCAAGTATATCTAGAATAATCATCAACAATTACGAAGCCATAGAGGCATGCAGAAGTAGTAAAAGTTGAGTAGTGAGTGGGACCGAAAAGATCCATGTGAAGCAGTTCGAAGGGTTGAGTAGTGGTCATGATTGTCTTCAAAGGATGTTTTGCCCTTGTCATCTTCCCTGCTTCACAGGCACCGCATAAGTGATCTTTCTTGAACTTGACGCCCTCGATGCCTATGACGTGCTTTTTCTTCGCAAGGGTGTGGAGGTTCCTCATGCCAGCATGCCCAAGCCTTCGATGCCAAAGCCAGCATTCTGAAGCTTTTGCAAGAAGACATACTGCAAGTTGTGGTCCTGCTGAGAAATCTACCACATACAAATCACCTTTCCTATACCCTTCAAACACTAGAGATTTGTCAGATTCCATTAGCACCAGGCAGCGATATTTGCCAAACATTACAATCATATTCAAATCGCAAAGCATTGAGACAGACATTAAGTTGAAGCCAAGGGATTCAACAAGGATGACTTTATCCATGTGTTGATCCTTTGAGATTGCAACTCTACCTAGACCCAATACCTTACTTTTACCAGTGTCAGCGAATGTAATGTGGCTCTTGTCGGATGGACGTAAAGTTGAGTCCATAAGAAGGCTTCTTCTGCCAGTCATGTGATTTGTACACCCACTGTCAATAATCCATTCTGAAGACTTTGAAGTCGCTGGTGTCGTACCCTACAGTGCAGTTAGGGGGATAGGCTTCACGAAGAGTGTTGTGAAGCATAAACATTTGACGAACCAGTGGGTTATGAAAACTTAGATCCAGATTAGGACTAATGGGGAGAGTAGCATGCGATTCAGGAACGAAGTACATAATGATGCCATTTGGGCAGTTTATCTTGCGCCCCACAAGATTTTTATGGTCCCCAGCAATAGCATCAGAAGATTTTGTTTTTGTGCTGGAAACCTTTCCCTGCAAAAGAGAGTTAAGCTTTCTTAACCACCCACATCTTCAAGGGTGTCTTAGAAGCTATGAGTCTAAGTGCAGCATCTGAGAATTTTGGCTTTGAAGCCTTAGCAAACAGTCTAGCAGGGGGACAATAATACTCATAGGCATAAGCAGAATAATTTTTGGTCATATGAATATGACGGTTCGATGAACCGCTCTCATATTCATATGCCTGAGTATGGTTTCCCTGCAAAACATTTGCGTTAGTGTGACTCAGGTGAGTCCTCTGTCTGTATGTAGCCTTTGGATCGAGGTTTGTCTTATTCAAGTGAGGTGTCATGAAGACATTCACAGGAAGATTTTCCAGACATGTTTTCGGAACCCAGATCTTCTTCATAGGCGGTCCATTCCTGCAGTTAGTACCAATGTACCTGGCAAACACTTCACCATTCTGATTCTTAAACAATTTATAGTTTGCATCAAAGGATTCATCAATGATAATTGGGTTAGCACAAGTGAAGCCAGATAAATTGGATGGATCTGCTGAAAGTTCCTTTGCAGCAACCCATGTAGTTTTGGGGTACTGCTCAGGTTTCCAGTAAGAGCCATCTGCATTGATTTTCCTCACAAATCCAACACCCTCTTTCCTAGGGTTACGATTCAGGATCTGCTTTTTGAGGACATCACATAATGTCTGATGCCCTTGAAGACTTTTGTACATCCCTGTTTCAAGCAATGTCTTCAACCTAGCATTCTCATCAGCAATAGCAGTGGTATCCTCAGCAGAGGGGTTAGTTACCACATCAACATTTGAAGATATTCGAACAGCAGTAGCAGTGGAACATTCAGCAACAGAATTAGCATTATCACGCTCAATGCATTTAAGACATGGCGGTTCAAATCCTTCCTGAGCGGGACTGATCTGTTCGGAGCGAAGTGACTCATTTTCCTTTTGAAGATCTTCATGATCTGCTCTCAACTTCTCAAGATCTTGCTTCTTTTGAAGATAATCATAGGAGAGCTTTTCATGAGTAGTTGAGAGAGTCTCAAGACGATCTTCAAGTTCCTGATACTTAACGTGAAGATTTTTTATGTCTTCAATTAAGGATTCAGAACGAGTCATTTCGGCACCCAACAGATCATCGCTTCTGTCTAACAGTTTTTGAATATGTTCCATAGCTTTCTGTTGTTCAGTTGCAATTTTAGCAAGTGTTCTGTAGCTAGGTTTTGAATCACATTCAGAGTCATCGTCACTAGATGTTTCATAGCGAGTAGTGCGTGTGTTTACCTTGGCACCGCGTGCCATGAAGCAGTAGGTAGGAGTGGAGTCGTTCTTGTCATTTGCGTCGGTGTCGGTGATGTAGTCATTGTCTTCAGTGTTGAAGATGGACTTGGCGACGTATGCTGTAGCCAGACTCGCAATGCCAGAATCAGACTCCTCCTCAGACTCCACCTCTGCCTCCTCAGATGCGTACTCCTCTTCTGATTCCATCTCCTTTCCAACAAACGCACGTGCCTTGCCAGATGAGCTCTTCTTGTGTGATGAAGATTTTGATGAAGACTTGGAAGAAGACTTTGAGTGTTTCTTCTTCTTCTTGTCGTCAGAATCATATTCCTTGCTCTTCTTCTTCCTTCTGTTCTCATTGTCCCACTGTGGACACTCAGAGATGAAGTGCCCAGTTTTCTTGCACCTGTGACATGTTTTCTTCTTGTAGTCATGAGCAGAAGCTTCATCATTCCTTGAGCTTGATCGTGAAGATTTTCTGAAGCCTTTCTTCTTGGTGAATTTTTGAAACTTCTTCACTAGCATTGCAAGTTCTCTTCCAATGTCTTCAGGATCATCAGAACTGCAGTCAGATTCTTCTTCAGATGAGGAGACAGCTTTTGCCTTCAAAGCACGAGTTCGCCCATAGTTTGGACCGTAGATATCTCTTTTCTCAGAAAGCTGAAACTCTTGTGTGTTGAGCCTCTCAAGTATGTCAGACGGATCGAGTGTCTTGAAATCAGGATGTTCTTGAATCATCAGGGCCAGGATGTCAAACGAACTATCAAGTGATCTCAGCAGCGTCTTAACGATTTCATGTTTGGTGATCTCAGTGGCGCCGAGGGCTTGAAGCTCATTTGTGATGTCAGTGAGCCGGTCAAATGTGTGCTGGACATTCTCATTGTCATTTCGCTTGAAGCGGTTGAAGAGGTTGCAAAGAACACTGATTCTTTGATCTCTCTGGGTTGAGATGCCTTCATTGACCTTGGAGAGCCAGTCCCAGACTAGCTTTGATGTCTTCAAGGCACTCACACGGCCATACTGTCCTTTGGTCAGATGACCACAGATGATATTCTTGGCAGTAGAATCCAGTTGAATGAACTTCTTGACATCAGCAGCAGTGACACCTTCTCCAGCCTTGGGAACGCCGTTTTCGACGACATACCATAGGTCGACGTCAATGGCTTCAAGATGCATGCGCATCTTATTCTTCCAGTAGGGATATTCAGTTCCATCGAAGACGGGGCAAGCAGCGGAGACTTTGATTATCCCTGCAGTCGACATCGCTAAAACTCCAGGTGGTTAAACCGAATCACACAGAACAAGGGAGCACCTAGCTCTGATACCAATTGAAAGTGCGTTATATCGACTAGAGGGGGGGGTGAATAGGTGATTTTTATGAAAGTCTTCAAAACGTGAGAGTTATGAAGACAAACAGTGAAGATTATGCCTATTACTATGCAGCGGAAGTTAGATTACACTAGGCCAGCCATGCTCATGTATTCAATAGAGTGAAAGCGCAATGACAAACAGCTTCAGTGTAATAAGGATCAGGTAGGAAGAAGTTATGAAGCCGAACAGATCATACATTCATGTTGTGAAGACAAAAGATAAAGCAAGCATGCAATGGCTTCACAATGAATAACTGTAAGTGAAAGGAAGTGAAGATGAAACCAGTGACACGTTGAAGACAATGATTTGTTGGACCAGTTCCAGTTGCTGTGACAACTGTACATCTGGTTGGAGCGGCTAGGTATTTAAACCAAAGGACACACAGTCCCGGACACCCAGTCAAGGACACTTAGTCCAAGACACCCAGTCCTCACCGTTTTCTCCTTGAGCTAAGGTCACACAGACCTCGCTCAATCACTCAGGTAAGTCTTCAAGGTAGACTCCCAAACCTTCACAGACTTCGTTCACTGGCAATCCACAATTTCTCTTGGATGCTCAGAACACGACGCCTAACCGTCTGGAGGATGCACAGTCCTCAAGTGTAATAAGTCTTCAAATCACACAGACACGAAGACTTAAGTGATGCCCAATTTACTCTGGCTCTGGGTGGTTAGGGCTTTTCTCCTCACTAGGAATTTTTCTCTCAAAGGCTTCGAGGTGGGTTGCTCTCAAACGACAAAAGCCGTGCACTGGAATCTGAGCAGCCAACCGTTTATGGTTGTGGGGGTGGACTATTTATAGCCACTTGGCAACCCGACCTGATCTGTCCGAAATGACCCTGGGTCACTAAGGAACTGACACGTGTACCAACGGTCGAATTTTGAACTCACACGACAACTTTACTTGGGCTACAAGTAAAGCTGACTTGTCTGACTCTGGACAAGATTTTCTCTCAAAGTCTTCGCTCGAAGACATAGGATTTGAATTAGGCATCACTACAGTCATTCTGACTGGTTCTTTTGGACCCCACTTAACAGTACGGTGATTCCTATGACACAACATAAATGAAATAAAACTACGAAGGATCTAAGTCTTCGAGTTCCATAAGCTTCATAGGGAGTCTTCTCATGTCATTGTCTTTAATATGAATATCTTCATAAACCACCATTGTCTTCAATGTCTTCGTACATTTTTAGGGGTCATCTCTGGTAATAAAACCGAATCAATGAGGGACTTCTACCAGTGTTTTCCTGCAATTCTCACAAACACGTTAGTCCCTCAACTAGGTTTGTCGTCAATACTCCAAAACCAACTAGGGGTGGCACTAGATGCACTTACATGTCCATAACCGGGGACACGGCTAATCATGATTAGTTTGCACACTCTGCAGAGGTTTGCGCACTATTCCCCACAAGACTCGATCGCCTCCGTTTGGTTTCTCGCACTACACGGTGTTTGAGAAACGGATGACCGAGACATAGTTTTTCAGAAGCGCTAGCACCTTACGTGTGGGTAGACCGGTACACCTACTTTCCCCTACATCTGCTAGTCTACCCGTAAGAGTTCGCACGACTTAGTCCACTATGCCAGAGCCCATAATGACTTGTGGCTGCACACGGAAGTTTCTAGCATGAAAGATCTTATGATCCCTTTGAGCCTGGGTGGCGGTCCGAAAAAAAAACAGGCAAGTCCTGATAGACATCAGGTGCCTCAATCCACCCAGATGTGTGTTAGGTTGCCACCTTAGATAAACCATTAATTAAATATCTCACATCTGTCATGGATATCACTCACCCAATCCACGTCTACTAGCATAGCATGGCATAATAAGCAAACGTAGAAGTAACTCCCAAGGGTTTCATAATAATACAGGTGATAGGTACTACCTCATCTACTTCCCATCCCACAATTTAATTAGATCCTAATCATGCAATGTGAGAGGATTGATCTAATGCAATAAAACATGGGTTGTAGAAAAGGTATGATCAAAGTGTTACTTGCCTTGCTGATGATCCGCGAGACCTAGGGTTTCGAAGTAACAAGCGGCGCAATCCGGGTGATCTATCGCAGACAAACAACAAGCATACAATAAGTACTCATCTAATGCACAGGTAAAACTCGAACAAGAGAACGAACCAGAAATTCAACTTAAGAACTCCGGTTGCAAAGAAAAAAAAACGAACCGAACAAAGAAACGGAAAACAAACGGCGGAAGAAAACAACTCGGTTCTAGCAAGTTGAAACTAGGTCAAATTTTACCGGGGCAAAAATTGTTTAAGTTGATTAGACGGAACGGCGGTTTCGAGACGAAACTCCAGGCGCTTGAATCACCCGATTCCGATAAACGAGTGAGAAGAAAGACTAGAACGAAGATCGGATCTGAGATCGCGATCGCGGAATAAATCCGACGAGAAGAAAAAGAAGAACGGTTAAACGAACGGACGTTCGTTAACCTAGAATAATCCGGTGATCACGTTCCTTAGGACGAACGGTCCGGCGAACGTTCCAAAGGCAACTAAATCGGAAAAGAAAACGAACCCGATCTAGGGTTTCGGAGAAGAAAACCGAAATGAAAAACCGATCTAGAAAACGAATCAGAAGAGAAGAAAAGAATCGGAACGATTAGAAGAAAACGATCCGAGGAAAAGAGACGCGGGGAAACCTCCGGCGAGGGGCTCCGGCGGCGTGGCGTAGGGCGGCGGCGTGGGCAAGGTGCGGCGGCGCGGGTGTGGCGGCGGCGCGGGTGTGGGGTGGCGTGGCGGCGGTGTAGGGCGCGGGGTGGGGTGCGGTGGAGGGCTTGGGGTTTGATTTGATGAGTTTAGAGGGGGGGGGGGTGTTGGGGTATTTATATTGGGGAGGGGAGAGATTACTTGGGGTAGGGGACAAGAAATAGAGTAGGAAAAAGAGTCCCAAAAGAAAAAGGAAAACGGAACAAAGGAAAAAGGCTAGCCTAGAATCCTAAAAGGATTCGGCCAGAGCAAGAGGAGGCTGCGGCCTGGCGCCTGCCTGCGCCTGGCGCGCGCGCGGCTGGGAGGAGGCCGGCTGGCTGGGCCTTTGGCCCGGCTGGCCTGGCGGGAGTTTCCTTTTTTGTTTTTTGTTTTTTTAACTGGTTTCTCGCGCGCAGAAAAAAAACAAAAAGAGAACTAAACGAACTCCGAAAAACCTAAAGTAAATTTTCCCCGACTCCTAAAAATGAGCCGAACAAAATGAACTTTTTTCCGGACCTAATATGCAATTTTTGAAAATGCGCATTTTTCCCTATCCAAATAAAATGCAAATAAACTCCGGAAAAACCAAAATTGATCTATTTATTAAATCTTCATTTTTCCTAAATTTGGGAAAGTCATATTATTCCCTCTCTTATATTTTTGACACCGGAAAAATAATTGAAGATGAAATAAATAAATCAAATGATCCTCTTTTCAAATTTGAGAAAACTCTCAAATATGAAAATAACGAAATCTCCAACTCTCTCCGTGGGTCCTTGAGTTGCGTGAAATTTCTAGGATCAACCAAAATGCAAGAAAAATATGATATGCATGATGATCTAGTGTATAACATTCCAAATTGAAAATTTGGGATGTTACACTTTTACTTTATATAAAGAAATTATGAATGATATTGCACCTGCTGAGATAGAAGATATTGATGTTACTATTAAGCTTGCCAATAGAGATACTATATCACCAATTGGGATTGTTAGAGATGTTGAAGTATTGTGTGGGAAAATAAGATATCCTACTGATTTTCTTGTTCTTGCTTCCCCACAAGATGACTTTTGTCCCATCATATTTGGTAGGCCTTTCTTGAATAATGTTAATTCTAAGATAGACGGCAAGAAAGAAATTGTTACTGTAAGTTTTGGGGATATGTATCATGATTTTAATTTCTCTAAATTTCGAAGACAACCCCATGATAAGGAATTGCCTAGTAAGGATGAAATTATTGGTCTTGCTTTTCTTGTCGTGCCTCCTACTGATCCTTTAGAACAATATTTGCTAGATCATGAGAATGATATGTTTATGAATGAAAGAAAGGAATTAGATGAAACATTCTTTAATCAAGGGCCTGTTTTGAAACACAATTTGCCTGTTGAAATCCTTGGGGATCCTCCTCCACCCAAGGGTGATCCCGTATTTGAGCTTAAACAATTACCTGATACTTTGAAGTATGCTTATCTTGATGAAAACAAGATATATCTTGTTATTATTAGTGCTAACCTTTCAGAGCATGAAGAAAAGAAATTATTGAAAACTCTGAAGAAGCACCATGCAACTATTGGATATACTCTTGATGATCTTAAGGGCATTAGTCCCACTCAATGTTAGCACAAAATTAATTTGCATCCTGATGCTAAACCAGTTGTTGATCATCAACGACGGTTAAATCATACGATGAAAGAAGTGGTAAGAAATGAAATACTAAAGCTTCTGGACACAGGTATAATTTATCCTATTGCTGATAGTAGATGGGTGAGCCCCGTTCATTGTGTCCCTAAGAAGGGAGGTATTACTGTTGTTCCTAATGATAAGAACGAATTGATTCCACAAAGAATTGTTATAGGTTATAGAATCACTGGTACAACGGCGTGTTATAGAAACGGTTTTTAACCCCTTTCCACGATGACCTTTGGAGCCGTCGCCAAGTGAGTGTGGGTGATAGGGGGGTCCTTCCCACACAGCCCAGAAACCATTGGGGATAGGCCCTCCTAGCTCACTGGCTAGGGCAAAATGAGCTCGTGTGCGGTCTGGCGGGGCATCGAAACCCAATTGTTTTCGTTCGTATGTACATCCCACGGTGAATCCTAGAAAATCATTTCCATTTGTATGTATATCACACACAGTTCTTTATGTGGAAACATTTGTGCAAGGTGGCCTAACGCAAACAGTTCGCTGCCGGAAGCCGTGTGTGATTGTTAGTTGATCGAACATGCCTACTTTCTAGAAATCGTGCGGGTTGTTTGAGTTCATCGCCCATGGTGATGTCTGAGTAACCGTCTGCAATAGAAAACCCCAATAAGCAGGATAATTAGCCTATTATTGATAATCCATGTACTAATCAAATTGATATTTCTTATAAAACACACTAGATATTTCATATCCATATAACAACAACCAGGATTTCATAATCGAATTACATCAGATAGCTTCGGCACTCAGTTACGCCATTACACAACAGCACCAAGTTTCACATGCAACATCAAAAACCTTTGGAAAGTAGCATCATAGACAGTAAATAGATAGATGAATCTCATCTAGGAAACTGTAGAAGCGGGAGGCAAATATTGGGCCTTCAGTGATGTTGAATGTCCTTGCAACTTTAGGCCAGTGGCTATGGATAATTGCCCTCCCAACCTTCGTCCTCTTTAGCAAGACTTCAATATTGTACTGTGGGTGTTGAATGAATACCTTCCTCGCCTCTTGACCATGCATGTGGTTTCAGAGGTAATCATCGGTGAACTACTTTGAAAAGTACTAAAAACAAAGATATACATAAATCACTGTTATAAATTTTGAAATGGCGCAAGGGGTAAAAACAAGGTAAGAGTTAGTACCATCCTATAGTTCACTGCTGTCTTCTTCATTGTGCAAACAAAGATCTTGCTATTATTCGTCGCAAGTTTCTTCATCCTAACAATCCTTTTGAGTTTCTTGACTTGACTGATATTCATGGACATCTCATTTCCCCATATGCAAAATGGGTCGAATAGTGGGTCTAAGCCTTTGACAGTAGGACCTACATGTGCAATACCAAATTGTAAGAAACCTAAATATTAGAATGATTCCTGCAACTGCATAATAATGTGCTATTAGCCAAAGGACCATGCTTGAACAAACCTTGATGGTAAACTGTAGTGTCTCCCATTGTTTCCCTGCAACACACATAAGGAAGATCTTGATCAGGTTAACTGAGAGTTGCCATACTATTAGTAGAATATTTATTGAGTACAGCCAAATTCGATTTATTTCACATGCATAACAATACAAAATTGTACCCACATCAAATGAAAATCAAATTGCAGAACTGAATCAAATAGTTAAATGGACAGCAGATCAAATGAACCAAAATAGTTAACTGAGCACGACATTGCAGAATAGAAACATGTACTAGAAGATAAGACAGTTAACAAAACAAATAATGCTTGAGAACTGTACTACAAAATGTAGCAATTGTTGGACCAAAGTGTTAACTGAACATTACATTTCAGAGGACCAAACCGTTAACTGAACATCATATTGCATATTAACATTACAGAGGACAAATCACTAGAAGGCACAGGTGGTGGCCTCGAGAAAACAAGATGAACTATATTTTAAAGCAGACAACCATGTGGTGGTGTCGACGGTGACCTCGAAGACGAGGTGCTCCTCCAAGATCTGGCGGTCGGCACACATGGCAGCCATAGTGACCTCATGCGCGCGTGCGACCATATGCTATTGAGATCCATGTTATACTGCGTGTAAAATGGCTGTGGGCGGCGCTTAATTGGAGCAGAGGGACAGCGATTTCGGCGGAAGGTAGCATCATCGGTCGGGGCATGTGGGATGGGAAAGGAGGAGGATGGTGTAGGTGGGGTGTGGATTACCTGACCATATTGAAGAGGCCGCGTAACAAGAAGAAGGGTCGGTGGCAAAGAGGCCGCGCAGCAAGAAGAAGGGTTGCTGGCGAGGAGGCGGCGCTGCAAGAGGAAGGGTCGCCGGCGAGGAGGCGACGTTGCAAGAAGAAGGGTAGCTGGCCAGGAGGCGACGCTAAAAGAAGAAGGGTCGCCGGCGAGGAGGCTGAGCTGCCAGTAAGCAGCAGTGAAGGTTTGAACTTGGAAAGCAAGGAGGAATAGTGGAAATGTGGCTTTTGGTGGGAGGGAGGGGGCGGGGAGATAGATCTTTCCGCGGTGGCAAATTTTTTTCGCTCGGTGCCGCGAGAAACTGGCGCACAAGTGTGGTTTAAGCGGGGGCGGTGGACTGTAGACGATGAAGCTTCCTGCGTAAGCCAGACAAGACGGTGTGCCTAGATATTTTATATCGCATCCCGCAAGATTCTTTCTAGTAAACTGTTTGTGGTATACCTGATTTTTTCATTATGTTTTGAAAGACAAAATGGTGTTACGAAGGGAAAGGATGGTGTTTAAATTGCTAAAACATTTACGTACAGTGAACGTGCAACTAGTACATGATTGTCCTGTTTAAATTTTGAATTACTCCGGGTTCATTTGGCATTTTTTATGCATTAATTGAGTTTCTGGGCATTTAATGTGCATAATTCAAATTAGAACTACAAGCACATGTTCCAGTGCACCAAAGTTTGTTGACAAATCACATGTGTGTCTTTGGGTGAATTTATAGGTCCCATGCAAGAAATGAGAATGAAATTCAAACATATGGGCATCGTGGCTCGGCTGGAAAGATCGATAAACTTTTTTATTTTAATTCCTATAAATCCAAAACACGCCTGAAAATCATGAAACTTGGCATGGTCTCATGACATGGCACCAACATGCCGCGGTAAATTTTTTGGCCGAATTGGGACAAGCTTTAGTGTAAGCTTCTTGCAAACCGGAGCTTCCCTCAAGAAGATTCGTGGTTCCGAGAGGGAACATGTCACCTCCATGTGCGAAACGACATACGTACACTGCCTTCTCCCGCCTTAATTTTTTACACAGGCAGATTAGACAAAATAGAAGTATCGTGCTAAATTTGAAATTATTCCGGGTTCGTTTGGCCTTTTTTATACATTAATTGAGTTTTTGGGCATTTAATGTGCATAATTCAAATTTGAACTAGAAGCACATGCTCCAGTGCACCAAAGTTGGTTGAAAAATCACATGTGTGTCCTTGGATGAATTTCTAGGTCCCATGCAAGAAATGGGAATGAAATTCAAACATCTGGGCGTCGTGCCTCGTCCATAAAGATTGAGAAACTTGATTTTTTATTTTCTGTAAATCCAAAACACGTCTGAAAATCATGAAACTTGGCACGGTGTCATGACATGGCACCAACATGTTGCGGTAAATTTTTTGGTCGAATTGGGACAAGCTTTGGTGTAAGCTTCTTGCAAACCAGAGCTTCCCTCAAGAAGGCTCGTGGTTCCGAGAGGGAACGTGTCACCTCCGTGTGCGAAACGACATACGTACACTACCTTCTCCCTGCCTTAATTTTGTTACAGAGGCAGATTGGAAAAAATAGAAGTATCGTGCTAAATTTTGGAATTATTCTGGGTTTGTTTGGCCTTTTATACATTAATTGAGTTCGAAGGCATTTAATGTGCATAATTCAAATTTGAACTACAAGCACATGCTCCAGTGCACCAAAGTTGGTTGAAAAATCACATGTGTGTCCTTGGGTGAATTTCTAGGTCCCATGCAAGAAATGGGAATGAAATTCAAACATCTTGGTGTCATGCCTCGGCCGTAAAGATTGAGAAACTTGGTTTTTTAATTCCTGTAAATCCAAAACACACCTAAAAATCATGAAACTTGGCACAGTGTCATGACATGGCACCAACATGTAGCGGTAATTTTTTTGGCCGAATTGGGACAAGCTTTGGTGTAAGCTTCTTGCAAACCGGGGTTTCCTCAAGAAGGCGCGTGCTTCTGAGAGGGAATGTGTCACCTCCATGTGCGAAACGACATACATACACTGCCTTCTCCCGCCTTAATTTTTTTACCCAGGCAGATTAGACCAAATAGAAGTATCGTGCTAAATTTTGGAATTATTCCGGGTTCTATTGGCCTTTTTATATATTAATTCAGTTTCTAGGAATTTAATGTGCATAATTCAAATTTGAACTACAAGCACATGCTCTAGTGCACCAAAGTTGGTTGAATAATCACATGTGTGTCCTTGGGTGAATTTCTAGGTCCCATGCAAAAGATGGGAATGAAATTCAAACATCTGGGCATCGTGCCTCGGCCGTAAAGATTGAGAAACTTGGTTTTTTAATTCCTGTAAATCCAAAACATGCCTGAAAACCATGAAACTTGGCACGATGTCATGACATGGCACCAACATGCTGCGGTAAATTGTTTGGCCGAATTACGACAAGCTTTGGTGTAGGATTCTTGCAAACCGGAGAGTGTCACCTCCGTGTGTGAAATGACATACGTACACTGCCTTCTCCCACCTTAATTTTTTTACACAGGCAGATTAGACCAAATAGAAATATCATGCTAAATTTTGGAATTATTCCGGGTTCGTTTGGCCTTTTTATAAATTAATTGAGTTTCTGGGCATTTAATGTGCATAATTCAAGTTTGAACTACAAGCACATGCTCCAGTGCACCAAAGTTGGTTGAAAATCCCATGTGTGTCCTTGGGTGAATTTCTAGGTCCCATGCAAGAAGTGGGAATGAAATTCAAACATCTGGGCATCGTGGCTCGGCCAGAAAGACTAAGAAACTTGGTTTTTTAATTCCGTAAATCCAAAACATGCCTGAAAATCATGAAACTTGGCATGGTGTCATGACATGGCACCAACATGCTATGGTAATTTTTCTGGCCGATTTGCGAAGGCGGACACATTAACAATCAACGAAGTCATTTTGGAACAAGTGTTGTCATGTTACAAATCAGAAACACAACTATTATTGAAACCGTGGGCGTTCTACTTACCAATTACGTGCCGCCACGCGTCCCTTTTTTATTGGCTAGGAGGTGCCGTGCGGGTAGCTATTTGAGTATGGGAGGCGTGCGATCAGACCCCTGCGCGTGCTCATTGGGAGGAGAGCCTTTGAGCTCTACCTGTCGCGCATCTCCCTCCCAACGTCTCCATTAATGGCACCCGAGCCCCTGTTCTACGGTGTGGCTATATGTATCACTGGACAGAGATTTAAGAGAGAAAAATGAAAATCTGAAAAGAAATTTTTGCACGGATCTTGATGTAAGATCCGACGGACCTATATAGCATCGACAGCGACTTATAGCAAGCATGATGAATATAAGTACGATGACATTGGATAATAATTGTCTTACATATTTAGGAACATAATTAAAAAAAGCCACATGCAGCAATGCCCGAAATACACAAGGGAAAAAGAAGAAGGAAGGCAACGATCTGGCTCGTTGATCTCTACTTTCTTGATGTGTTGCTGCAGGCCGCGGGAATTATTCTCCGCAGCGAGCGGCGATGAGCTCTTTCTTGTCCTCAAGATGTTGCTTGAGAGCATCCACGAATTCCTCCACCAGCCTTCGGTGCTCGATGCGCAGCATGGCATTCTCGTCCATAAGTTTCTCGACGATGACGCCGGTCCTCTTCAACAAGGCAGTGGTCTCCTCCTGCTGCTCCGCACTTCCGACAATCTTCTCCCTTAGCAGGTCGCACTCAACCAGGAGATTCGCATTGCTCTCATTTAGTTGCTGGATGATGTCGGTAGCCTATTCAAAAGAGGCTTTCATGTCGTCCTGCAACCTCGCCCAGCCGGAGATCTGATCCATCTGGCTATGGATGATCGCATGCATGCGCCTGTAAGAGTCCTTGCTTGCCTGCAAGACATTTTCCTAGGCCACTGCGGCGCGGGTGGACATCTCTGCTGCATTTGTGGCGCAGCGGGACATCTCTTCTGCTTCCGCGGTGCGGCCAGACCAGTCTGCTGCATCGACGGCCCGACGGGACCTCCGTGCTGCTTTTGCGGAGCAGCGGGACCTCGGTGTTGCTATGACCGCGCGGCGGGACTTGCCGGCTGCATTCGCGGTGAGGCGGGACATCTCTCATGCTTCCGCTTCCATGCTCGCATCTCCCTAGTGGCAATCTCTCGACCCAGAACTCACGCTGGCCTTGGCAGACGTAAGGGAATGATGATGAATGACTTGTTTGTTTTTGTGGATGAGGAGTTGAGGAGGAATGTGCATTCATCTTGGAGTAGTAGTATTTATAACCGAGTACTAATACGCTCCTAAGTGGGAAATAGTTTAGGTTTTGATCAGTGTGAACAAGTTTGCAATTTGGAATGTGACGGGACACAGGCTCAAAATTTATTGATGGTTATAAGCGCGACACTATTCCCGGAAGACATAAGGTGGGCATGCCTTCTCGTCCGCGTACGTGGTGTTTGCACCATAGGGTGCACCGCAATAGGCAATGTCAGCACACGTCTTGTTCCAACAACCGTGCACGCTCGTTATTACCACCGCACATGCTTCTTTTAATTAGAATATGTGTGCCCGTCTAGCGCACACGTTTATCTATCTAACTGTTTCTGTTTGTTGTGGCTAACCACAAATAGTTCATCCGTGTGAAGTATATGCCATCAATCGCAGACACTTTGATCTGGCTGACCCGTTTCTGTTCTGTTGGCTAATCACAAATAGTTCATCTGAGTGACGTATGCTGTATATCGCACACGCTTTCATCTGGTTGCCCATTTCCTTTGTTTCGCCTCATCGCAAACAATTCATTGAACTGAACCGTGTTTGATGGCTTTGCCATCGCAAACGTTTTTTTTACCTTTTTTGACGGTTCTTTTACACCACCGTTTGCGATTATTGCATCACACACAGTTTCGCCGAAGGGTCTCTGATCGTAGTGTGGCATTAGCAACATCCTGCAGTAGTGAATGGTAATTGATTTTCACAAATTAAACAAAGCTACTAGAAAAGATCATTACCCTCTACCTTTTATTGATCAAATGCTATAAAGATTATCCAAACATACACATTTTTGCTTTCTAGATGGTTACTCTGGTTTCTCTCAAATACCTATGTCAAAACAGGACCAAGAAAAGACCACTTTTACTTGCCCTTTCGGTACTTTTGCTTATAGCCGTTTGCCTTTTGGTTTATGCAATGCACCTGCTACCTTTCAAAGATGTATGACTGCTATATTCTCTGACTTCTGTGAAAAGATTGTTGAGGTTTTCATGGATGATTTCTCCATTTACAGAACTTCTTTTGATGATTGCTTAAGCAACCTTGATCGAGTTTTGCAGAGATGTGAAGAAACTAACCATGTCTTGAATTGGGAGAAGTGCCACTTTATGGTTAATGAAGGTATTGTCTTGGGGCATAAAATTTCTGAAAGAGGTATTAAAGTTGATAAAGCTAAAGTAGATGCTATTGAAAAGATGCCATGTCCTAAAGATATCAAAGGTATAAGAAGTTTCCTTGGTCATGCTGGTTTCTATAGGAGGTTTATTAAAGACTTCTCTAAAATTTATAGGCCTCTCACTAATCTCTTGCAAAAAGATGTTCCTTTTGTTTTTGATCATGATTGTGTAGAAGCATTTGAAATACTTAAGAAAACCTTGATTTCTGCACCTATTGTTCAACCACCTGATTGGAATTAACCTTTGAAATTATGTGTGATGCTAGTGATTATGCTGTTGGTGCTGTTTTAGGGAAAATAGTTGATAAGAATTAGAATGTTATTCATTATGCTAGTAAAACTCTAGACAGTGCCCAGAGAAAGTATGCTACTACTGAAAAAGAATTTTTAGCACCTGTTTTTGCTTGTGATAAGTTCATATCTTATATTGTTGATTCCAAAATAACTATTCACACTAATCATGTTGCTATTAAATATCTTATGGAAAATATAGATGCTAAACCTAGACTTATTAGATGGGTTCTCTTGATATAAGAATTTGATTTGCATATTATTGATAGAAAGGGAGTTGAGAACCCCGTTGCAGACAACATGTCTAGGTTAGAAAATGTTCTTGGCGACCTAGTACCTATTGATGATAGCTTTCCCGATGAGCAATTAGCTATCATAAATGCTTCTCGTAATACTCCATGGTATGCTGATTATGCTAATTACATTGTTGCTACATTTATACCACCTAGTTTCACATACCAACAAAAGAAAAAGTTTTTCTATGATTTAAGACATTAGTTTTGGGATGACCCACACCTTTATAAAGAAGGAGTAGATGGTGTTATTTGACGTGTACCTGGGCATGAACAGGAACAGATCCTACGCAAGTTGCACTCCGAGGCTTACAGAGGACACCATGCTGGAGATAGAACTACACATAAGGTATTGCAATCTGGTTTTTATTGGCCTACTCTCTTCAAGGATGCTCGTAAGTTTATATTGTCTTATGATGAATGCCAGAGAATTGGCAATATTAGTAGACGCCAGGAAATGCCTGTGAATTATTCACTTGTTATTGAACCATTTGATGTTTGGGGCTTTGATTATATGGGACCTTTTCCTTCCTCTAATCGGTATACACATATTTTTGTTGCCGTTGATTATGTTACTAAGTGGGTAGAAGCTATTCCAACTAGTAGTGCGATCATAACACTTCTATTAAGATGCTTAGAGAAGTTATTTTTCCGAGGTTTGGAGTCCTTGGATATTTAATGACTGATGGTGATTCACATTTTATTCATGGTGCTTTTCATAAAATTCTTGCTAAATATGATGTTAACCATAGAATTGCATCTCCATACCATCCTCAGTCTAGTGGTCAAGTAGAATTGAGCAATAGAGATATTAAATTGATTTTGCAGAAGACTGTAAAGAGATCTAGAAAGAATTGGTTTAAGAAACTTGACGATGCATTATGGGCTTGTAGAACTGCTTATAAGAATCCTATGGGTATGTCTTCGTATAAAATGGTTTATGGAAAAGCATGTCACTTAGCTCTCGAACTAGAACATAAAGCTTATTGGGCAATCAAAGAGCTCAACTATGATTTCAAACTTGCCGGTGAGAAGAGGTTATTTGACACTAGCACGCTTGATGAATGGAGAACCCAAGCCTATAAAAATGCCAAGTTGTTTAAAGAAAAGGTTAAAAGATGGCACGACAAAAGGATACAAAAGCGTGAGTTTAATGTAGGTCATCATGTTTTGCTATACAATTCTCGTTTAAGATTTTTTGCAGGAAAGCTTCTCTCCAAATGGGAAGGTCCTTACATTATCAAGGAGGTTTATCGTTCCAGTGCCATCAAAATCAACAACGCTGAAGGCACAAATCCGAAGGTGGTAAACGGTCAACGAATCAAACATTATATCTCAGGTACTCCCACAATTGTTGAGACAAATATAATTAATACCATAACACCAGAGGAGTACATAAGGGATACTTTCCAGAATGTTTCAGACTCGAAAAGGAATAGGTATGTGGTACAGTAAGTAACTGGCTCCAAAACTGTTCTAACAACAATTTTTCTCCGTTTTGGAATATTTAAAAAATTAGGAAAAATTAAAAGTAGTCCGAAAGATGCACGAGGAGACCACAAGGGTGGAGGGCGCGCCCTACCCCCTGGGCGCGCCCCCTACCTTGTGGCCACCTTTGTGCCCTCCAGACCCCGTTTTGTTGCACAATACTTCTTTTGGTTGGTGTAAATTTATTATATAATCTCCTGAAGGTTTTGACCACCGTACCATGACAAAATCCCCTGTTTTTGTTTTGAGATGTTTTCTGCCAGAGTTTTCAAGGCCAGGCATCATGTCGTTCCCCTCCTCCAACAACGCGGACGGCGATGCTTGGTTGATGTAGATGGAACTTAGAAGGGAGGATGCCGAAGAAGCCATGATGGAGGAGGATGAAGGAGATTCATTACAGGAACAATCTCCGGCTTCAGAGAGAGGTACTCTGGAGGGCATCTCCACTATTCCAAATCCCCATCAAGCAGTAGGGACTACAAACAACCATGAAGACCAAGAGGTTCGAGAAGGGCTTCCCCCTAGGAGGCCCTTACACAGGTTACTGCTACCTCTTAAGCACCGCGTTGGTTTTCCCTTGAAGAGGAAAGGGTGATGCAGTAAAGTAGCGTAAGTATTTCCCTCAGTTTTTGAGAACCAAGGTATCAATCCAGTAGGAGACCACACGCGAGTCACCTCGTACCTACACAAACAAATAAGAACCTCACAACCAACGCGATAAAGGGGTTGTCAATCCCTTCACGGCCACTTGCAAGAGTGAGATTTGATAGAGATAATAATAATAAGACATATATTTTTGGTATTTTTATGATATAGATTGAAAGTAAAGATTGCAAAATAAAATAGATTGGAAACTTGTATGATGGAGAATAGACCCGGGGGCCATAGGTTTCACTAGTGGCTTCTCTCAAGATAGCATAAGTATTACGGTGGGTGAACAAATTACTGTCGAGCAATTGATAGAAAAGCGAATAATTATGAGAATATCTAGGCATGATCATGTATATAGGCATCACGTACGTGACAAGTAGACCAACTCCTGCCTCCATCTACTACTAGTACTCCGCACATCGACCGCTATCCAGCATGCATCTAGAGTATTAAGTTCATAAGAACAGAGTAACGCCTTAAGCAAGATGACATGATGTAGACGGATAAACTCATGCAATATGATATAAACCCCATCTTTTTATCCTCGATGGAAACAATACAATACATGTCATTTCCCTTTCTGTCACTGGGATCAAGCACCGCAAGATTGAACCCAAAGCTAAGCACTTCTCCCATTGCAGGAAAGATCAATCTAGTAGGCCAAACCAACCTGATAATTCGAAGAGACTTGCAAAGATAACCAATCATACATAAAAGAATTCAGAGAAGATTCAAATATTGTTCATAGATAATCTTGATCATAAACCCACAATTCATCGGATCTCAACAAACACACCGCAAAAAGAGTTACATCGAATAGATCTCCAAGAGAATCGAGGAGAACTTTGTATTGATATCTAAAGAAAGAGAAGAAGCCATCTAGCTACTAGCTATGGACCCGAAGGTCTGAGGTAAACTACTCACACATCATTGGAGGGGCCATGGAGTTGATGTAGAGGCCCTCCGTGATCAATGCCCCCTCCGGCGGAGCTCCTGAAAAGGCCCCAAGATGGGATCTCTTGGGTACAGAAGGTTGCGGCGGTGGAAATAGCGTTTCATGGTGCTCCTGGATGTTCTCGGGGTATATGAATATATATAGGAGGAAGAAGTAGGTCGGTGGAACAACGAGGGGCCCACGAGGGTGGAGGGCGCACCCAGGGGGGTAGGCGCACCCCCTGCCTGGTGGCCTCCTTGATTGTTTCTTGACGTCCACTCCAAGTCCCCTGGATCACGTTTGTTCCAAAAATCACTCTCCCGAAGGTTCCATTCCATTTGGACTCCATTTGATATTCCTTTTCTGCGAAACACTGAAATAGGCAAAAAAAAGCAATTTAGGCTGGGCCTACGGTTAATAGGTTAGTCCCAAAAATAATATAAAAGCGTAAAATAAAGCCCATTAACATCCAAAATAGATAGTATAATCGCATGGAACAATAGAAAATTATAGATACGTTGGAGACGTATCAAGCATCCCCAAGCTTAATTCCTGCTCGTCCTCGAGTAGGTAAATGATAAAAATAGAATTTTTGATGTGGAATGCTTTCTAGAATATTCTTCAATGTATTTTTCTCCATTGTGGCATGAATGTTCAGATCCAAAAGATTCAAGATAAAAGTTTATTGTTGACATAAAAATAGTAATACTCCAAGTATGCTAATCAAGCAATTATGTCTTATCAAAATACCATAGCCAAAGAAAACTTATCCCTACAAAGTCATATAGTTTGGTCATGCTTCATTTTTGTCACACAAAATGCTCTCATCATGCACAACCCCGATGACAAGCCAAGCAATTGTTTCATACTTAGCCTTTTCAAACTCTTTCAACTTTTACGCAATATATGAGCGCAAGCCATGGACATAGCACTATGGGTGGAATAGAATATGATGATTGAGGTTGTGTGAGAAGACAAAAAGGGAGAAAGTCTCTCATTGACGCGGATAATCAATGGGCTATTCTGATAGCCTGGCTTATTAGGGATGATAGACTACTCATATCAATAAGGAATTCCTTCTTTTCCGGGAGCCCATTCAAAAAGGACTCCAAAGTTAAGCGTGCTCAGCTTGGAGTAGTTTCAGGATGGGTCACCGACCGGGAAGTTGCTTCTGGGTGCGCATGAGTAAGGACAAAGTGCGCTGAAAAGACTAGTATTGATCTGTGAGGCCAGTCTAGATCCCGCCATGAGTAACGACCACCGACGGGTGTGTCCGGGGTGTTACAAGTTGGTATCAGAGCCGACCCTCGCGGTTACATGGATGTTTTCGGACAGGTGCGCGGTCATGTTGTTCATGACGTTTGTGACCCGTCGTGGCACACGGCATGCCACATGTACCGGACTGGATGCACAGACGTATGTGCCAAGAGGGAACGTTCCTATGGCCCGACGAGGACGTCGGTTCCTCTGAGTGGGGGTGTATGTGATAGCCTGGCTTATTAGGGATGATAGACTACTCATATCAATAAGGAATTCCTTCTTTTCTGGGAGCCCATTTGGAAAGAACTCCAAAGTTAAGCGTGCTCAGCTTGGAGTAGTTTCAGGATTGGTGACCGACCGGGAAGTTTCTCCTGGGTGCGCACGAGTGAGGACAAAGTGCGCTGAAAATACTAGTATTGATCTGTGAGGCCTGTCTAGATCCCGCCAGGAGTAACGACCACCGACGGGTGTGTCCGGGGTGTTACAGCTATGGAGATGCCCACCGATTGATGTCAATGCAAGGAGTAGGGATTGCCATGCAACAGATGCACTAGAGCTATAAATATGTGAAAGCTCATCAAAGAAACTAAGTGGGTGTGCATCCAACTTTCTTGCTCATGAAGACCTAGGGCATTTGAGGAAGCCCATCATTGGAATATACAAGCCAACTTCTATAATGAAAAATTCCCACTAGTATATGAAAGTGACAAAATAAGAGACTCTCTATCATGAAGATCACGGTGCTACTTTGAAGCACAAGTGTGGAGAAAGGATAGTAACATTGTCCCTTCTCTCCTTTTCTCTCATTTTTTTATTTGGGCCTTCTTTTTTTCTTTTGGCCTCTTTTTTTCGTCTAGAGTATCATCCGACTTGTGGGGGAATCATAGTCTCCATCATCCTTTCCTCACATGGGACAATGTTCTACTGATGATCATCACACTTTTATTTTCTTACAACTCAAAAATTACAACTCGATACTTAGAACAAAATATGACTCTATGTGAATGCCTCCGGCGGTGTACTGGGATTGCGATGAATCAAGAGTGATATGTATGAAAAATTAAGCATGGTGGCCTTGCCACAAATACGATGTCAACTACATGATCATGCAAAGAAATATGACAATGATGATGCGTGTCATAATAAATGGAACGGTGGAAAGTTGCATGGCAATATATCTCGAAATGGCTATGGAAATGCCATAATAGGTAGGTATGGTGGCTGTTTTGAGGAAGATATAAGGAGGCTTATGTGTGATAGAGCGTATCATATCACGGGGTTTGGATGCACCGACGAAGTTTGCACCAACTCTCAAGGTGAGAAAGGGCAATGCACGGTACCGAAGAGGCTAGCAATGATGGAAGGGTGAGAGTGCGTATAATCCATGGACTCAACATTAGTCATGAAGAACTCACATACTTATTGCCAAAATATACAAGTCATCAAAGCCAAGCACTACGCGCATGCTCCTAGGGGGATAGATTGGTAGGAAAAGACCACCGCTCGTGCCCGACCGCCACTCATAATGAAAGAAATCAAAGAACACCCCATGCTTCAAATTTTTCACATAACATTTACCATACGTGCATGCTACAGGACTTGCCAACTTCAACACAAGTATTCGTCAATTTCACAATTACTCAACTAGCACACCTCTAATATTACCACCTTCATATCTCAAAACCATCTATCAAGCATCCAACTTCTCTTAGCATTTAAAATTTATAACCAAAGTGAATTACCATGCTGTTCTAAAGGGCTCTCAAAATGATATAAGTGAAGCATTAGAGATCAATTATTTCTAAATAGAACCACCGCCGTGCTCTAAAAGATATAAGCGAAGCACTAGAGCGAAAAAATATCCAATCTCAAAAGATATAAGTGAAGCACATAGAGTATTCTAATAAATTCCAATTCATGTGTGTCTCTCCTAAAAGGTGTGTACAGCAAGGATGATTGTGGTAAACTAAAAAGTAAAGACTCAAATCATAAAATACGCTCCAAGCAAAACACATATCATGTGGCAAATAAAAATATAGCTCCAAGTAAAGCCCATAATGCATCATCAAGTTTCTTAGACCAATTCTTTCTAGACCTATTAACAGCCTTAAATCAGAAGTAATGCCTTAAATCATAAAATAACCTTTTCTTTTGCTGGTATGTGAAACTAGGTGGTATAAATTTAGCAACAATATAATTAGCATAATCAGCATACCATGGAGCAGTACGAGAAGCATTTATGACATTTAATTGTTCATCAGGAAAGCTATCATCAATAGGTAGTGGGTCATCAAGAACATTTTCTAACCTAGACAATTTGTCCGCAACGGGGTTCTCAGCTCCCTTTCTATCAATAATATGCAAATCAAATTCTTGTAGAAGGAGAACCCATCTAATAAGTCTAGGTTTAGCATCTTTCTTTTCCATAAGGTATTTAATATCAGCATGATTAGTGTGAATAGTTACTTTAGAATCAACAATATAAGATCTGAACTTACCACATGCAAATACAACTGCTAAAAATTCTTTTTCAGTAGTAGCATAATTTCTCTGGGCATTGTGTAGAGTTTTACTAGCATATTAAATAACATTTAATTTCTTATCAACTCTTTGCCCTAGAACAACACCTACATCATAATCACTAGCATCACACATAATTTCAAAGGGTAAATTCCAATCAGGTGGCTGAACAATAGGTGCAGAGATCAATGCTTTCTTAAGTATTTCAAATGCTTCTACAGAATAATCATAAAAAACAAATGGTATATCTTTTTATAATAAATTAGTCAGAGGCTGAGAAATTTCTGAGAAGTCCTTAATGAACCTCCTATAAAAACCAGCGTGACCAATGAAACTTCTTATACCTTTGATGTCCTTGGGAGATGGCATCTTTTCAATAGCATCAACCTTGGCTTTATCAACTTCAATACCTCTTTCAGAAACTTTATGCCCCAAGACAATACCTTCATTAACCATAAAGTGGCACTTTTCCCAATTCAAGACAAGATTAGTTTCTTCACATCTCTGCAAAACTCGATCAAGGTTGCTCAAGCAATCATCAAAAGAGGATCCATAGACGGAGAAATCGTCCATGAAAACCTCACAAATCTTTTCACAAAAGTCAGAGAATATGGCCATCATGCATCTTTGAAAGGTAGAAGGTGCATTACATAAACCAAAAGGCATACGTCTATAAGCAAAAGTACCAAAAGGGCAAATAAAAGTAGTCTTTGATTGATCATTGGCTGACACAGGTATTTGAGAGAAACTAGAATAACCATCTAGAAATCAAAAATGTGTATGTTTGGATAATCTTTCTAGCATTTGATCGATAAAAGGTAAGGGGTAATGATCTTTTTTAGTAGCTTTATTTAATTTGCGGAAATCAATTACCATCCTATAACCTGTAATAATTCTTTGCGAGATCAAATCATCTTTATCATTAGTAACGACAGTAATACCTCCCTTTTTAGGGACACAATGGACATGACTTACCCACTGACTATCAGCAACGGGATAAATTATACCTGCCTCAAGGAGCTTTAGTATTTCCTTTCTTACCACTTCCTTCATCTTAGGATTCAGCCGTCGTTGATGATCACGAACTGGTTTGGCATCTTCCTCCAAATTTATTTTGTGTTGACACAGAGTGGGACTAATGCCCTTAACATCATCAAGAGTATATCCAATAGCAGCACGGTGCTTCTGCAGAGTTTTCAATAATCTGTCTTCTTCATGCTCTGAAAGGTTAGCACTAATAATAACAGGATATATCTTTTTCTCATCAAGATAAGCATATTTAAGAGTATTAGGTAACGGTTTAAGCTCAAACACGGGATCACCCTTGGGTGGAGGAGGATCCCCTAGGATTTCAATAGGAAAGTTGTGTTTAAGAATATGTCCTTGTTTAAAGAATACTTCATCTATTTCCCTTCTTTCATTCATGAACATATCTTTTTCATGGTCAAGAAAATATTGTTCTAAAGGATCATTAGGAGGCACAACAATAGAAGCAAGAACAATAATTTCATCCTTACTAGGTAATTCTTCATCACGGGGTTGTCTACAAAATTTAGAGAAGTTAAACTCATGAGACATATCACCCAAACCAATAGTAATAGCATCCTTTTTGCAGTCTATCCTAGCATTAATAGTATTTAAGAAGGGTCTACCAAATATAATGGGACAAAAGCTATCTTGTGGGGAACCAAGAACAAGAAAATCAGCAGGATATTTAACCTTCCCACACAAGACTTCAACATCTCTAACAATCCCAATTGGTGAAATAGTATCTCTATTAGCAAGCTTAATGGTAACAATGATATCTTCTATCTCAACTCGTGCAATATCACACATAATTTCTTTGTATAAGGAAATAGGTATTGCACTAGCACTAGCACCCATATCACACAAGCCATGATAACAATGCTCTCCTATTTTAACAGAAATAACAGGCATACCTACCACAGGTCTATGTTTATCTTTAGCACTAGGTTTAGCAATTCTAGCAGTCTCATCACAAAAGTAAATAACATGCCCATCAATATTATCAACCAAGAGATCTTTAACAATAGCAATATTAGGTTCAACTTTAACTTGCTCAAGGGGTGCATAAGTTCTAATATTACTTTTACAAATCACATTTGAAGGTTAAGCACGATCCTTTATTCTAACAGTGAAAGGTGGTTTCTCAACATAAGCAGCAGGAACAATAGGATCATTATAAGTGAGTCTTTTCTTCAACTTTAATAGGTGCAACTACTTTTACTTCAATGGGAGGATTATATTTAAACCACTTCTCCTTAGGGAGATCAACATGAGTAGCAAAGGATTCACGGAAAGAAGCTACTATCTCAGAGTCAAGTCCATATTTAGTGCTAAATTTACGAAAAACATCGGTATCCATAAAAGATTTAACACAATCAAACTTAGGTGTTATAACTGACTCCTTACCTTCGTCGAGATCCCAATCTTCAGATTTGCGTTTAATTCTCTCCAATAAATTCCATTTGAATTCAATAGTCTTCATCATAAAGGAACCAATACAAGAAGTATCGAGCATGGAGCGATTGTTGTCAGAAAGCCGAGCATAAAAGTTTTGAATAATCATTTCTCTTGAGAGCTCATAATTGGGGCATGAATATAACATTGACTTAAGCCTCCCCCAAGCTTGAGCGATGCTTTCTCCTTCGTGAGGCCAAAAATTATACATATATATATATAATTATGATCACGATGAATAAGATGCATAGGATAAAACTTCTGATGAAATTCCAATTTCAATTGCTTATAGTCCCATGATCCCATATCATCACATAGGCTATACCATGTCAATGCATCTCCCTTCAAAGATAAAGGGAAGACCTTCTTCTTGATAACATCATCGGGCATACCTGCAAGCTTAAATAATCCACAAACTTCATCCACATAGATTAAGTGCAAATCGGGATGCAATGTTCCATCTCCTGCAAAAGGATTAGCTAACAGTTTCTCTATCATACCCGAAGGAATTTCAAAGTAAACATTTTCATTAGGTTCAGTAGGTTGAGGAGTAACTAATTGTGGTTCCGGACGAGGTGAAGATACCCCGAACAAACCCCTCAAAGGATTATGTTCCATAGTAACAAGTGACAGTAAATTTCAGCACACTATATAAAATTTTCCTTACCAAATTCCACCTACCAAAGGCGCTTCACTCCCTGGCAACGGTGCCAGAAAAGAGTCTTGATGACCCACAAGTATAGGGGATCTATCGTAGTCCTTTCGATAAGTAAGAGTGTCGAACCCAACGAGGAGCAGAAGGAAATGATAAGCAATTTTTAGTAAGGTATTCTCTGCAAGCACCGAAATTATCGATAACAGATAGTTTTGTGATAAGGTAATTTGTAACGAGTAGAAAGTAATAAAAGTAAATAAGGTGCAACAAGATGGCCCAATCCTTTTTGTAGCAAACGACAAGCCTGGACAAACTCTTATATGAAGTAAAGCGCTCCCGAGGACACATGGGAATTATCGTCAAGCTAGTTTTCATCATGTTCATATGATTCGCGTTCGGTACTTTGATAATTTGATATGTGGGTGGACCGGTGCTTGGGTGCTGTCTTTACTTGGACAAGCATCTCACTTATGATTAACCCCTATTGCAAGCATCCGCAACTACAACAGAAGTATTAAGGTAAACCTAACCATAGCATGAAACATATGGATCCAAATCAGCCCCTTACGAAGCAACACATAAACTAGGGTTTAAGCTTCTGTCACTCTAGCAACCCATCATATACTTATTACTTCCCAATGCCTCCCTCTAGGCCCAAATAATGATGAAGTGTCATGTAGTCGACGTTCACAAGACACCACTAGAGGGATGACAACATACATCTCATCAAAATATCGAACGAATACCAAATTCACATGACTACTAATAGCAAGACTTCTCCCATGTCCTCGGGAACAAACGTAACTACTCACAAAGCATATTCATGATCATAATCAGAGGGGTATTAATATGCATAATGGATCTAAACATATGATCTTCCACCTAGTAAACCAACTAGCATCAACTACAAGGAGTAATCAACACTACTAGCAACCCACAGGTACCAATCTGAGGTTTGGATACAAAGATTGGATACAAGAGATGAACTAGGGTTTGAGATGAGATGGTGTTGGTGAAGATGTTGATGGATATTGACCCCCTCCCAATGAGAGGATCGTTGGTGATGACGATGGTGATGATTTCCCCCTCCCGGGGGGAAGTTTCCCGGGCAGAACAGCTCCGCCGGAGCCCTAGATTGGTTCCGCCTCGTGGCGGCGGAGTTTTGTCCCGTAAGCTTGTTTATGATTTTTTATCGGACAAAAGACATCATATAGCAGAAGATGGGCATCGGAGGGCCACCAGGGAGCCCACGAGGCAGGGGGTGCGCCCAGGGGGGTAGGGCACGGCCCCACGCTCATGGCTGGTGGGTGGCCTCCTCTGGTACTTCTTGCGCTCAGTATTTTTTATATATTTTGAAAAGTGCTCCCGTGGAGTTTCAGGACTTTTGGAGATGTGCAGAATAGGTCTCTAATATTTGCTCCTTTTCCAGCCCAGAATTCTAGCTGCCGGCATTCCCCCTCTTCAAGTAAACATTGTAAAATAAGAGAGAATAGGCATAAGTATTGTGACATAATGTGTAATAACACCCCATAATGCAATAAATATCGATATAAAATCATGATGCAAAATGGACGTATCAACTCCCCCAAGCTTAGACCTTGTTTGTCCTCAAGCGAAAGCCGAAATCGAAAAATATGTCCACATGTTTAGAGATAGAGGTGTCGATAAAAATAAAATACGGACATGAGGGCATCATGATTATTCTTAGAACAACAACAAAAACAACAACACACACACACACACATATATATAGTCATATGATCTCTTATGCTAAAGTAACAATTCAACCACAATTTCAAGTATGAATCATAAACTTCATTGGAAACTAACAAACTCTAATCTCATTCATTGAGGCAATTGCAATTTATCATAACATAGGAAAGAGTCAATATAAGAGCTTTTCAGCAAGTCCACATACTCAACCATCTTTTAGTCTTTCACAATTGCTAACACTCATGCAATATTTATGGGTATGAAGTTTTAATTGGACAAAGAGAAAGATAGGGGCTTATAGTTTTGCCTCCCAACATTTTACCTTGAGGGTAATGCCAATAATAATAGTTCATGAAAACTCACATCCAATTAGCTATATATATCTAGATCTTTCCAACACATTGTGCTTGCCAAAGGATAAAATGTAAAAAGCAAAGGTGAAGATCACCATGACTCTTATGTAAGGTAGAAGATAAAAGTAAAAGATAGGACCTTCGTAGAGGGAAGCAGAGGTTGTCATGCGCTTTTATGGTTGGATGCACAAAATCTTAATGCAAAAGAACGTCACTTTATATTGCCACTTGTGATATGGACCTTTATTATGCAGTCCGTCGCTTTTATTTCTTCCACATCACAAGATCGTATAAAGTTTATTTTCTCCACACTAATAAGTAATACATATTTAGAGAGCAATTTTTATTGCTTGCACCGATGACAACTTACTTGAAGGATCTTACTCAATCCATAGATAGATATGGTGGACTCTCATGGCAAAACTGGGTTTAGGGATATTGGGAAGCACAAGTAGTATCTCTACTTGGTGCAAAGAAATTGGCTATCATGAGAGGGAAAGGCAAGCTCAACATGTTGGATGATCCATGACAATATAGTTTATCTCAGATGTAAGAAAACATAACCCATTACGTTGTCTTCCTTGTCCAACGTCAACTATTTAGCATATCATACTTTAATGAGTGCTCACAATCATAAAAGGTGTCCAAGATAGTATATTTATATGTGAACCTCTCTTTCTTTATTACTTCCAATTAATTTCAACAATGACCAAAACTATGTTTGTCAACTCTCAACAACTTTTATTCATCATACTCTTTATATGTGAGCTCATTACTCTCCATAAGAGCCATATGATCTCTTTATTTCTTTTTTATTTCTTCTCTTTTATTTTATTTTATTCCTTCAAGATCATAGCAAAATAATCAAGCCCTTGACTCAACACTAATCTTTATTATATATAGCTCATGGACTCGATTACATAGAAGGATCATAAAGCAAAACTCACAACTAGATCATACTAAAACTTTATTCTACTAGATCAAGATATTATGAAAAGGATCAAACTAAGAAAAACAGTAGAGATAAAATTGATGGTGATACGATACCGGGGCACTCCCCCAAGCTTGGGAGTTGCCAAGGGGAGTGCCCATACCAGATACTCAGTTCTTCTTTGTTGGTGAAGAAGATGATGTTTTGTTGATGGTGTAGGCTTCTTCCTTAATTTGCGCTTGAGGACATAATTTTGATCCCTCATGTCATCAATCTCCTACTCCAGGCTTAATATCTTTTTGCATAATTCCTGCTCGTTTTCCTACAAGAGGCAAAAAGGGATAAACTCGATCTTAGGTTTCTTTGCTCTATCAGGGAGGCTTGACTTTTTGAACTCCACATGCATGTCCCCAGGTTGAGGTAATGGGACTTCATATTCATCTAAGCTCATCTCCTCCTTTCCCTTGGGTTCATAGTCCTCTTCTTCTTTCGTAGTCCAACCACAATGCTCCACGTCCCCATAGACCTTAGGATCTGCAAGGTAATCAGCTACATAGCTTTCTCTTTCCGAATCCTGGGACGACATATTGCTCTAATCTGCAGCAGGAATAGCTCGAAACAAAGACAGAGGATATTTGCATGATACAGTGGTAAAAACCTTCGGGAGATTATATAATGAATTTTTACCAACCAAAAGAAGTATCGTGCAAGAAAACGGAGTCCAGAGAGCACACGAGGTGCCCACGAGGCAGGGGGCATGCCCAGGGGGGGTAGGGCGCTCCTCCCACCCTCATGGACGCCTCGTGTCCTTCCCAGACTGCTTCTTATTTTCCTATTTTCTTAAATATTCCAAAACAAAGAAATATTGCCATTAGATCTATTTTGGAATCGGTTTACTTACCGTACCACGTACCCATTCCTTTTCGGAGTCTGGAACATTCCGGAAAGTGTCCTTTATGTATTCCTCCGGGGTTACGGTTTCAATAATATTAGTTTCAAAATTTATGGGATTACCTAAGATATAATGTTTGATTGTTTGACCGTTTACCACCCTCGGATTTGTGCCTTCGAAGTTGTTGATTTTTATGACACCGGAACGATAGACCTCCTCGATAGACCTCCTCGAAGTTGTTTGACCGTTTCCCATTTAGAGAGAAGTTTGCCTGCAAAAAAAATCTTAAACGAGAGTTGTATAGCAATACATAATCACCTACATTAAACTCATGCTTTTGTATCCTTTTGTCATGCCATCTTTTAACCTTTTCTTTAAACAATTTAGCATTCTCATAGGCCTGGGTTCTCCATTCATCAAGTGAGCTAATGTCAAATAACCTCTTCTCACTAGCAAGTTTGAAATCATAATTGAGCTCTTTAATGGCCCAATATGCCTTATGTTCTAGCTCAAGAGGTAAGTTACATGCTTTTCCATAAACCATTTTATACGGAGATATACCCATAGGATTTTTATATGCAGTTCTATAAGCCCATAATGCATCATCAAGTTTCTTGGACCAATTCTTTCTAGATCTATTAACATCCTTTTGCAAAATTAATTTGAGCTCTCTGTTACTCAATTCTACTTGACCACTAGACTTTGGGTGATATGGAGATGCAATTCTATGATTGACATCATACTTAGCAAGCATTTTACGAAAAGCACCATGAATAAAATGTGAACCACCATTAGTCATTAAATATCTAGGGATTCCAAACCTCGGAAAAATAACTTCTTTAAGCATCTTAATAGAGGTGTTATGATCAACACTACTAGTTGGAATAGCTTCTACCCACTTAGTAACATAATCAACAACAGCTAAAATATGTGTATACCCATTAGAGGAAGGAAAAGGTCCCATATAATCAAAGCCCCAAACATCAAATGGTTCAATAACAAGTGAATAATTCATAGGCATTTCTTGACGTCTACTAATATTACCAATTCTTTGACATTCATCACAAGACAAGACAAACTTACGGGCATCCTTGAAGAGAGTAGGCCAATAAAAACCGGTTTGCAATACCTTATGTGCAGTTCTATCTCCAGCATGGTGTCCTCCATAGGCTTCGGAGTGACACTTGCGTAGGATCTGTTCCTGTTCATGCTCAAGTACACAATGTCTAATAACACGATCTACTCCTTCTTTATAAAGATGTGGTAATCCCAGAAGTAATGCCTTAAATCATAAAATAACCTTTTCTTTTGCTGGTATGTGAAACTAGGTGGTATAAATTTAGCAACAATATAATTAGCATAATCAGCATACCATGGAGCAGTACGAGAAGCATTTATGACATTTAATTGTTCATCAGGAAAGCTATCATCAATAGGTAGTGGGTCATCAAGAACATTTTCTAACCTAGACAATTTGTCCGCAACGGGGTTCTCAGCTCCCTTTCTATCAATAATATGCAAATCAAATTCTTGTAGAAGGAGAACCCATCTAATAAGTCTAGGTTTAGCATCTTTCTTTTCCATAAGGTATTTAATATCAGCATGATTAGTGTGAATAGTTACTTTAGAATCAACAATATAAGATCTGAACTTACCACATGCAAATACAACTGCTAAAAATTCTTTTTCAGTAGTAGCATAATTTCTCTGGGCATTGTGTAGAGTTTTACTAGCATATTAAATAACATTTAATTTCTTATCAACTCTTTGCCCTAGAACAACACCTACATCATAATCACTAGCATCACACATAATTTCAAAGGGTAAATTCCAATCAGGTGGCTGAACAATAGGTGCAGAGATCAATGCTTTCTTAAGTATTTCAAATGCTTCTACAGAATAATCATAAAAAACAAATGGTATATCTTTTTATAATAAATTAGTCAGAGGCTGAGAAATTTCTGAGAAGTCCTTAATGAACCTCCTATAAAAACCGGCGTGACCAATGAAACTTCTTATACCTTTGATGTCCTTGGGAGATGGCATCTTTTCAATAGCATCAACCTTGGCTTTATCAACTTCAATACCTCTTTCAGAAACTTTATGCCCCAAGACAATACCTTCATTAACCATAAAGTGGCACTTTTCCCAATTCAAGACAAGATTAGTTTCTTCACATCTCTGCAAAACTCGATCAAGGTTGCTCAAGCAATCATCAAAAGAGGATCCATAGACGGAGAAATCGTCCATGAAAACCTCACAAATCTTTTCACAAAAGTCAGAGAATATGGCCATCATGCATCTTTGAAAGGTAGAAGGTGCATTACATAAACCAAAAGGCATACGTCTATAAGCAAAAGTACCAAAAGGGCAAATAAAAGTAGTCTTTGATTGATCATTGGCTGACACAGGTATTTGAGAGAAACTAGAATAACCATCTAGAAATCAAAAATGTGTATGTTTGGATAATCTTTCTAGCATTTGATCGATAAAAGGTAAGGGGTAATGATCTTTTTTAGTAGCTTTATTTAATTTGCGGAAATCAATTACCATCCTATAACCTGTAATAATTCTTTGCGAGATCAAATCATCTTTATCATTAGTAACGACAGTAATACCTCCCTTTTTAGGGACACAATGGACATGACTTACCCACTGACTATCAGCAACGGGATAAATTATACCTGCCTCAAGGAGCTTTAGTATTTCCTTTCTTACCACTTCCTTCATCTTAGGATTCAGCCGTCGTTGATGATCACGAACTGGTTTGGCATCTTCCTCCAAATTTATTTTGTGTTGACACAGAGTGGGACTAATGCCCTTAACATCATCAAGAGTATATCCAATAGCAGCACGGTGCTTCTGCAGAGTTTTCAATAATCTGTCTTCTTCATGCTCTGAAAGGTTAGCACTAATAATAACAGGATATATCTTTTTCTCATCAAGATAAGCATATTTAAGAGTATTAGGTAACGGTTTAAGCTCAAACACGGGATCACCCTTGGGTGGAGGAGGATCCCCTAGGATTTCAATAGGAAAGTTGTGTTTAAGAATATGTCCTTGTTTAAAGAATACTTCATCTATTTCCCTTCTTTCATTCATGAACATATCTTTTTCATGGTCAAGAAAATATTGTTCTAAAGGATCATTAGGAGGCACAACAATAGAAGCAAGAACAATAATTTCATCCTTACTAGGTAATTCTTCATCACGGGGTTGTCTACAAAATTTAGAGAAGTTAAACTCATGAGACATATCACCCAAACCAATAGTAATAGCATCCTTTTTGCAGTCTATCCTAGCATTAATAGTATTTAAGAAGGGTCTACCAAATATAATGGGACAAAAGCTATCTTGTGGGGAACCAAGAACAAGAAAATCAGCAGGATATTTAACCTTCCCACACAAGACTTCAACATCTCTAACAATCCCAATTGGTGAAATAGTATCTCTATTAGCAAGCTTAATGGTAACAATGATATCTTCTATCTCAACTCGTGCAATATCACACATAATTTCTTTGTATAAGGAAATAGGTATTGCACTAGCACTAGCACCCATATCACACAAGCCATGATAACAATGCTCTCCTATTTTAACAGAAATAACAGGCATACCTACCACAGGTCTATGTTTATCTTTAGCACTAGGTTTAGCAATTCTAGCAGTCTCATCACAAAAGTAAATAACATGCCCATCAATATTATCAGCCAAGAGATCTTTAACAATAGCAATATTAGGTTCAACTTTAACTTGCTCAAGGGGTGCATAAGTTCTAATATTACTTTTACAAATCACATTTGAAGGTTAAGCACGATCCTTTATTCTAACAGTGAAAGGTGGTTTCTCAACATAAGCAGCAGGAACAATAGGATCATTATAAGTGAGTCTTTTCTTCAACTTTAATAGGTGCAACTACTTTTACTTCAATGGGAGGATTATATTTAAACCACTTCTCCTTAGGGAGATCAACATGAGTAGCAAAGGATTCACGGAAAGAAGCTACTATCTCAGAGTCAAGTCCATATTTAGTGCTAAATTTACGAAAAACATCGGTATCCATAAAAGATTTAACACAATCAAACTTAGGTGTTATAACTGACTCCTTACCTTCGTCGAGATCCCAATCTTCAGATTTGCGTTTAATTCTCTCCAATAAATTCCATTTGAATTCAATAGTCTTCATCATAAAGGAACCAATACAAGAAGTATCGAGCATGGAGCGATTGTTGTCAGAAAGCCGAGCATAAAAGTTTTGAATAATCATTTCTCTTGAGAGCTCATAATTGGGGCATGAATATAACATTGACTTAAGCCTCCCCCAAGCTTGAGCGATGCTTTCTCCTTCGTGAGGCCAAAAATTATACATATATATATATAATTATGATCACGATGAATAAGATGCATAGGATAAAACTTCTGATGAAATTCCAATTTCAATTGCTTATAGTCCCATGATCCCATATCATCACATAGGCTATACCATGTCAATGCATCTCCCTTCAAAGATAAAGGGAAGACCTTCTTCTTGATAACATCATCGGGCATACCTGCAAGCTTAAATAATCCACAAACTTCATCCACATAGATTAAGTGCAAATCGGGATGCAATGTTCCATCTCCTGCAAAAGGATTAGCTAACAGTTTCTCTATCATACCCGAAGGAATTTCAAAGTAAACATTTTCATTAGGTTCAGTAGGTTGAGGAGTAACTAATTGTGGTTCCGGACGAGGTGAAGATACCCCGAACAAACCCCTCAAAGGATTATGTTCCATAGTAACAAGTGACAGTAAATTTCAGCACACTATATAAAATTTTCCTTACCAAATTCCACCTACCAAAGGCGCTTCACTCCCTGGCAACGGTGCCAGAAAAGAGTCTTGATGACCCACAAGTATAGGGGATCTATCGTAGTCCTTTCGATAAGTAAGAGTGTCGAACCCAACGAGGAGCAGAAGGAAATGATAAGCAATTTTTAGTAAGGTATTCTCTGCAAGCACTGAAATTATCGATAACAGATAGTTTTGTGATAAGGTAATTTGTAACGAGTAGAAAGTAATAAAAGTAAATAAGGTGCAACAAGATGGCCCAATCCTTTTTGTAGCAAACGACAAGCCTGGACAAACTCTTATATGAAGTAAAGCGCTCCCGAGGACACATGGGAATTATCGTCAAGCTAGTTTTCATCATGTTCATATGATTCGCGTTTGGTACTTTGATAATTTGATATGTGGGTGGACCGGTGCTTGGGTGCTGTCTTTACTTGGACAAGCATCTCACTTATGATTAACCCCTATTGCAAGCATCCGCAACTACAACAGAAGTATTAAGGTAAACCTAACCATAGCATGAAACATATGGATCCAAATCAGCCCCTTACGAAGCAACACATAAACTAGGGTTTAAGCTTCTGTCACTCTAGCAACCCATCATATACTTATTACTTCCCAATGCCTCCCTCTAGGCCCAAATAATGATGAAGTGTCATGTAGTCGACGTTCACAAGACACCACTAGAGGGATGACAACATACACCTCATCAAAATATTGAACGAATACCAAATTCACATGACTACTAATAGCAAGACTTCTCCCATGTCCTCAGGAACAAACGTAACTACTCACAAAGCATATTCATGTTCATAATCAGAGGGGTATTAATATGCATAATGGATCTGAACATATGATCTTCCACCAAGTAAACCAACTAGCATCAACTACAAGGAGTAATCAACACTACTAGCAACCCACATGTACCAATCTAAGGTTTGGATACAAAGATTAGATACAAGAGATGAACTAGGTTTTGAGATGAGATGGTGATGGTGAAGATCTTGATGGAGATTAATCCCCTCCCGATGAGAGGATTGCTAGTGATGACGATGGTGATGATTTTCCCCTCCCGGAGGGAAGTTTCCCTGGCAGAACAGCTCCACGGGAGCCCTAGATTGGTTCCGCCAAGGTTCCGCCTCGTGGCGGCGGAGTTTCGTCCCGTAAGCTTGCTTATGATTTTTTCTCGGACGAAAGACCTCATATAGCAGAGGATGGGCATCGGAGGGCCACCAGGGAGCCCACGAGACAGGGGGCGCGCCCAGGGGGGGTAGGGCGTGCCCCCACCCTCATGGCCCCTCTCTGGTACTTCTTGCGCTCAGTATTTTTTATATATTCTGAAAAGTGCTCCTGTGGAGTTTCAGGACTTTTGGAGATGTGCAGAATAGGTCTATAATATTTGCTCCTTTTCCAGCCCAGAATTCTAGTTGCCTGCATTCTGTAAACCTTGTAAAATAAGAGAGAATAGGCATAAGTATTGTGACATAATGTGTAATAACAACCCGTAAAGCAATAAATATCGATATAAAAGCATGATGCAAAATGGACGTATCAATCAGTAGGAGCACTCTTATTAGCAAACAATTTCATAAGTTCATCCATCTTTCCACTCAAAACATTAATCTCTTCAATTGCATGCACCTTTTTACTAGTAGATCTTTTAGTGTGCCATTGAGAATAATTAACCATAATATTATCTAGGAGTTTGATAGCTTCTCCTAAAGTGATTTCCATAAAAGTGCCTCCCGGGGCCAAATCTAAAAGATTTCTAGAAGCAAAATTCAATCTGACATAATTTTTTTGTATAATCATCCATAAATTCAAACCATGTGTAGGGCAATTACGTATCATTAATTTCATCCTCTCCCAAGATTGCGCAACATGCTCATGATCAAGTTGCTTAAAATTCATAATATTGTTTCTAAGAGAGATGATCTTAGCGGGAGGAAAATACTTAGAGATAAAATATCTTTGCACTTATTCCATGAATCAATACTATTTTCAGGCAAAGACGAAAACCAAGCTTTAGCACGATCTCTAAGCGAAAACGGAAATAGCTTAAGTTTAACAATAGCATTATCCACATCTTTCTTCTTTTGCATATCACACAAATCAACAAAGTTGTTTAGATAGGCAGCGGCATCTTCACTAGGAAGGCCAGAAAATGGATCTTTCATGACAAGATTCAACAAAGCAGTATTAATTTCACAAGATTCAGCATCGGTATGAGGAGCAATCGGAGTGCTAATAAAATCATTATTATTGGTATTGGCAAAGTCGCACAATTTAGTATTGTCTTGAGCCATCGTGACAAGCAAGCAATCCAACACACAAGCAAACAAGCAAATAAAAAGCGAACAGAAAGAGAGGGCGAAAGGGAAAGAGAGCAAATAAAATGGCAAGGGTGAAGTGGGGGAGAGGAAAACGAGAGGAAAATGGCAAATAATGTAATGCGAAGGATAAGAGTTGTGATGGGTACTTGGTATGTCTTGACTTGGCACAGATCTTCCCGGCAGCGGCGCCAGAAATCCTTCTTGCTACCTCTTGAGCACTGCGTTGGTTTTCCCTTGAAGAGGAAAGGGTGATGAAGCAAAGTAGCGTGAGTATTTCCCTTAGTTTTTGAGAACCAAGGTATCAAGCCAGTAGGAGACCACACGCGAGTCACCTCGTACCTACACAAATAAATAAGAAACTCGCAACCAACACGATAAAGGGGTTGTCTATCCCTTCACGACCACTTGCAAGAGTGAGATCTGATAGAGATAATAATAATAAGATAAATATTTCTGGTATTTTTATGATATAGATTGAAAGTAAAGATTGCAAAATAAAATAGATTGGAAACTTGTATGATGGAGAATAGACCCGGGGGCCATAGGTTTCACTAGTGGCTTCTCTCAAGATAGCATAAGTATTACGGTGGGTGAACAAATTACTGTCGAGCAATTGATAGAAAAGCGAATAATTATGAGAATATCTAGGGATGATCATGTATATAGGCATCACGTCCGTGACAAGTAGACCGACTCCTGCCTGCATCTACTACTATTACTCCACACATCGACCGCTATCCAGCATGTGTCTAGAGTATTAAGTTCATAAGAACAGAGTAACACCTTAAGTAAGATGACATGATGTAGAGGGATAACCTCATGCAATATGATATGAACCCCATCTTTTTATCCTCGATGGCAACAATACAATACGTGTCTTTTCCCTTTCTGTTACTCGGATCGAGCACCGCAAGATTGAACCCAAAGCTAAGCACTTCTCCCATTGCAAGAAAGATCAATCTAGTAGGCCAAACCAAACTGATAATTCGAAAAGACTTGCAAAGATAACCAATCATACATAAAAGAATTCAGAGAAGATTCAAATATTGTTCATAGATAATCTTGATCATAAACCCACAATTCATCGGATCTCGACAAACACACCGCAAAAACAGTTACATCGAATAGATCTCCAAGAGAATCGAGGAGAACTTTGTATTGAGATCCAAAGAGATAGAAGAAGCCATCTAGCTACTACCTATGGACCCGAAGGTCTGAGGGAAACTACTCACACATCATCGGAGGGGCCATGGAGTTGATGTAGAGGCCCTCCGTGATCAATGCCCCCTCCGGCGGAGCTTCGGAAAATGCCCAAGATGGGATCTCTTGGGTACAGATGGTTGCGGTGGTGGAAATAGGGTTTCGTGGTGCTCCTGGATGTTCTCGGGGTATATGAATATATATAGGAGGAAGAAGTAGGTCGGTGGAGCAATGAGGGGCCCACGAGGGTGGAGGGCGCGTCTGGGGGTGGGGGGGTAGGCGTGCGCCCCTGCCTCGTGGCCTCCTCGATCGTTTCTTGATGTCCACTCCAAGTCCCCTAGATCACGTTTGTTCCAAAAATCACGCTCCTGAAGGTTTCATTCGTTTGGACTCCGTTTGATATTCCTTTTCTGCGAAACACTGAAATAGGCAAAAAAACAGCAATTTGGGCTGGGCCTCCGGTTAATAGGTTAGTCCCAAAAATAATATAAAAGTGTAAAATAAAGCCCATTAACATCCAAAATAGATAATATAATAGCATGGAACAATCAAAAATTATAGATACGCTGGACACGTATCAGTTACGTCGGAACAACTTTCATAATTTGGTTCATAATTACGGAGTGGAGAACACCCCTCGTACACATATACCCTCCAATTGGGACATATCCCGTCCAAGTGAAAGCAATGCGGGAAAAGGTTCTTGGTGGCTTGAAAATAAGCATCTTTTGGAGGAAATCCAGAAGAATGCAAATATGTGATACGTCTCCGTCGTATCTACTTTTCCAAACTCTTTTGCCCTTGTTTTGGACTCCAACTTGCATGATTTTAATGGAACAAACCCGGACTGATGCTGTTTTCAGCAGAATTGCCATGGTGTTATTTTCGTTCAGAATAAAAAGTTCTCAGAATGACCTGAAACTTCACGGAGCCAAGTTTTGAAATTAATAAAAAATATTGGCGAAAGAATCAGCACCAGGGGGCCCACACCCTAGCCACAAGGGTGGGGGCACGCCCTCCAAGATTGTGCCCCCTGGACCTCCACTGACCTCAACTCCAACTCCATATATTCTCATTCAGAGACAAAAAATCAGGGAGAAGGATTCATCGCGTTTTATGATATGGAGCCATTGCCAAGCCCTGTTCTTCCTCGGGAGGGCAGATCTGGAGTCCGTTTTGGGATCCGTAGAGGGGAATCCGTCGCCATCATCATCATCAACCATCCTCCATCACCAATTTCATGATGCTCACCGCCATGCGTGAGTAATCCCATTGTAGGCCTGCTAGACCGTGATGGGTTGGATGAGATTTACCATGTAATCGAGTTAGTTTTGTTAGGGTTTGATTCCTAGTATCCACTATGTTCTAAGATTGATGTTGCTATGACTTTGCTATGCTTAATGCTTGTCACTTGGGCCCGAGTGCCATGATTTCAGATCCGAACCTATTATGTTTTCATGAATATATTTGTGTTCTTGATCCGACATTGCAAGTTATAGTCACCTACTACGTGTTATGATCTGGCAACCCCGGAGTGACAATAGTCGGGACCACTCCCGATGATGACCGTAGTTTAAGGAGTTCATTTATTCACTAAGTGTTAATGCTTTGGTGCAGTACTCTATTAAAAGGAGGCCTTAATATCCCTTAGTTTCCAATAGGACCCCGCTGCCACGGGAGGGTAGGACAAAAGATGTCATGCAAGTTATTTTCCATAAGCACATATGACTATATTCGGCATACATGCCTACATTATATTGATGAATTGGAGCTAGTTCTGTGTCACCCTATGTTATAACCGTTGCATGATGAATGCCATCCGACATAATTATCCATCATTGATCCATTGCCTACGAGCTTTCCACATATTGATCTTTGCTTAGTTACTTTTCTGTTGCCACTTTTACGATTGCTACAAAACTGCTACTATTACTTTTGCCACTTTACCGTTACTTCCATACTACTTTGCTACTAAATATTTTTCTGCAGATATTAAGTCTTCATCGTGTGGTTGAATTGACAACTCAGCTGCTAAGTCTCGAGAATATTCTTTGGCTCCCCTTGTGTCGAATCAATAAATTTGGGTTGAATACTCTACCCTCGAAAACTGTTGCGATCCCCTATACTTGTGGGTTATCAAGACCTATTTCTAGCGTCGTTGCCGGGGAGCATAGCTCTATTATTTGAGTCACTTGGGATTTATATATGTCTATTACTATGAGGAATTTGAAAGATCAAAGAACCAAGATTTTTCCCTCAACTACGAGGGGAGGTAAGGACTGCCATCTAGCTCTGCACTTTATTCTCCTTCTGTTTTGAGTAAACTTGTGACACCTGCACATGCTATTGATTCCGATATGTTGCATGTTATTGATGATGCCACTTCTACTATGCATGATGCTTATGATGATAATACTTCTATGCTTGATGATACTATGCCAGTAGGTGAATTTATTGATGAACAACTTGCTAGGGTTGGAGAGAATGAAATTACTGAAACTGGTGTTAATATTGAAAATGATGATTATGATTCTCCCCCTAGATAGGAATTGCCTGTTGTTCCTGAGGGTTATGTTATGGATGAATAAATTGCTAGAGACTTCTTTGCCTGCAATGATAGAGAAGATCCTAAGAAATTATTAGCTAAGCTGAAAAAAAAAATCCTTGAATGCTAGAATGAAATATGACCCTGCTTTTGCTACTTCACCTATCTTTGTTACCGATAAGGATTATGAATTCTTTGTCAATCCTGAGTTAATTACGTTGGTTGAATCTGATCCTTTCTATGGTTATGAATCTGAAACTGTTGTGGTGCATCTTACTAAATTAAATGATATAGCCACCCTATTTGCTGACGAGGAAAAGATCCGCTATTATTATATTCTCAAATTGTTTCCTTTCTCGTTAAAGGGTTATGCTAAGATATGGTTTAATTCTCTTGCTACTGGTTGTGTGCATAGTCCGCAGGATATGATTTACTACTTTTCTGCAAAATATTTCCCTGCTTATAAGAAACAAGCTGCTTTAAAAGAAATATTTAATTTTGTGCAAATTGAAGAAGAGAGTCTCCCACAAGCTTGGGGGAGGCTTCTCCAATTACTAAATGCTTCGCCTGATCATCCTCTCAAGAAAAATGAAATACTTGATATCTTTTATAATGGACTAACCGATATTTCCAGAGACCACCTGGATAGTTGTGCTAGTTGTGTTTTCAGGGAAAGAACTGTTGAGCAAGATGAATTGCTATTGAATAATATATTGAGTAATGAAAATGATTGGACACTTCCTGAACCAACTCCAAAGCCAACTCTGAAGAAGAGGGGAATTCTATTTCTCAGTCCTAAAGATATGCAAGAGGCAAAGAAATCTATGATAGAAAAAGGTATTAAAGCTGAAGATGTTAAAAATTTACCACCTATTGAAGAAATACATGGTCTTGATAACCTGGCACATGTAGTAGAGGTAAACTCTCTCCTTAGATTTGATGAAGGTAATATTCCTCATAATAAGTCTGCTAGTCAATGCTTGGATGAGTTTGATAATTTCATTGTTAAAAAAGAGAACTTCAATGCTTATGTTAGTAGACAATTGAAACATAATGCTTGCATGCTTGACCATTTGGGTGATTATGTGAGTAGAACTATTAATGATCTTAAGCTTATCACTAAACATGCTTCCATGGTTACAACTCAAGTAGAACAAGTACTTAAGGCTCAAGATGATTTGCTTAATGAGTTGAATAATAAGAATAATGATAATGTTGTTAGGGTTATGACTAGAGGTGCTAAGATGACCCATGAACCTTTGTATCCTGAGGGTCATCCTAAGAGAATTGAGCAGGATTCTCAGAGAACTAATACTGATGCACCTAGTCCTCGTACTAAAAAGAAAAAGAAAACTGATAGGACTTTGCATGCTAGTGAACCTGCTATAGACACACCTGAGAATCCCAATGATATTTCTATTTCTGATGCTGAGACACAATCTGGTAATGAACATGAACCTAGCGCTAATGTTAATGATGATGTTCATGTTGATGCTCAACCTACTAATGATAATAATGTAGAGATTGAACCTGCTGTTGATCTTGATAACCCACAATCAAAGAATCAACATTATGATAAGAGAGACTTTGTTGCTAGGAAACATGGTAAAGAAAGAGAACCATGGGTTCAGAAACCCATGCCCTTTCCTCCTAAGCCATCCAAGCAAAAGGATGATGAGGATTTTGAGCGCTTTTCTGAAATGATTAGACCTATCTTTTAGCGTATGCGTTTGACTGATATGCTTAAAATGCCTCCTTATGCTAAGTACATGAAAGAAATTGTTACTAATAAAAGAAAGATACCGGAAGCTGAGATTTCCACCATGGTTGCTAATTATACTTTTAAGGGTGGAATACCAAAGAAACTTGGAGATCCTGGAGTACCAACTATACCATGCTCCATTAAAAGAAACTATGTTAAACCTGCTTTATGTGATCTTGGAGCCGGTGTTAGTGTTATGCCTTTCTCTTTATATCGTAGACTTGATTTGAATAAGTTGAAATCTACTAAAATTTATTTGCAAATGGCTAATAAATCAACTGCTATACCCATCGGTATTTGTGAGGATGTGCCTGTTGTGGTTGTGAATGTTACTATCTTAATGGACTTTGCTATTCTTGATATTCCCGAGGACAATAGTATGTCGATCATCCTTGGTACACCCTTTTTGAATACTGCAAGGGATGTTATTGATTGCAACAAAGGCAACGTCACTTTTCATGTTAATGGTAATGAGCATACGATGCACTTTTTGAAGAAACAACCTCAAGTTCATAGTATCAACTATATTGGAAAATTTTCAATTATTACTACTGGAGGTTTTGGATTTCCTCTTCCTACTATCAAAAAGAAATATGATATTATCATTTTTGGGGAAATGCATATCCCCATTGACGTAACCTAGTGTTATTAAAAAATTCTCTGGTTTCATGTCATTCGGAAGAAGTTTGTTAATAAGACTTGATCAACCTTGTTAATGGATTGTTTTTGATGAGCATGAGATGGATGCATTTCAAAGGCACACCTCTCTGTACCCATCTTTTACTTTCTGTTATTTATATTAAATAAGGAAAAAATAGTATTTTCTGTCTGTTTTCTGAATTATCCTTGCAATAAAAAATGTCCCGAAAATAAAAGTTCTCCAAATGCCCTGAAAAATTGATATGATTTTTTATATAGTATTTAAGAATTTCTGGTGCAAAGAACACACCAGGGGGCCTCACCAGCTGGCCACAAGGGTGGAGGGCGCGCCCCTGACCTTGTGGGCCCCATGTAGCCCCCTCCACTTATTCCAGCACCCATCCACTCCTTCCTCCAGAAAAAAATCACTCCATAGCTCAAACTCGTGTTCTTGCTCATCTTGCTGCCATTTTCGATCTCCTTGCTCAAAGCTCCATTCACAAAACTGCTTTGGGGGATTGATCTTCGGTATGTGACTCCTTCAATGGGCCAATTAGTTTTTGTTCTAGTGTTCTATTTATTGCCAATTTTTGCTGTTTTGGCGACCCTGTTCTTGAGCTTGCATGTCAAATTTATATGGTCCAAAGTAGTTTTGATGCATGATATAGCCTCTAGGCACTTGTAGGAGTAGTTTCTATCAATTTTGTTGAGTTTGGTTCACTTTTATTTTGAGTCACTAAAAATTTTAGAGGAAGAAAATGTTGAGGAGATTGTTGAGAGGTACCTCGAGCCGTGGCTCGAAGGGAAAATAAAATGAGGAGAAGGAAAAGCCCAATTATAATCTTCCTCATGCCGCGGAAATTTGGCTGTGTGAATGGCCATGTGATGCATTCTTACAAGCAGCCGAGATTTATGATGATTTCTACTATTTGGCTGGGAATGCCGGCATCACCAAATTCCTCCTCGACAAGTGTAATCAGTATCTCCTACTCACCAGTACTTTCATGCAAAACTTTCATTTTCATGCTAGGAGATCACCACCCATGGTAGATTTTCACTTATATGAAGAAATGACGCTTTATGACTTTTGTGAGGTTTGTAAATTACCTTATGAAGGTAGCGTCGAGGAACCACGTCCTAGTGATGTTGAAGGCCTTATTCATGAAATTACCGTAGGGGAAGGAAGAGGAGTGTCGGGGGCGAGAGTGGCTAGTATTCATTTCCCTATTTTACGCTATTACTCATTATTTGCTGGGAGATGTTTAATAGGTCATGGAGAGAGTGGAGGCCTTAGTGCCCCTGACCTCACCATTTTGTGCCACACTTTACATAGAGATAGAACTTACAGTTTGGGTGCTATGGTTGCTAGACGGTTGAGTATGAACCGTGCAAAGGGTCCTATTTTCGGAGGTATCTTCGCCTCCCGCCTTGCTAAACACTTTGAGATACCCATTAGGTACCATGAAAAAGAGGAAAAAATGCAACCCACTATACATTTAGATTATGATAGCATGGTAGCACATAAGTTTATTCACCATTACGAGGAAAAGAGACTTATTTATAAGTTGGTATTTAGCGAGGTCACCTTTCAGATTATTGCCTTGCCAGCACCTATTTTGTTCAATATTCATTCCGGCAGGTACTTCGTTTTGCCCGCGGACATTCATGCATACTCGGAGAGGACACAATCCCCGCCTCCCAAGCCAAAGCCCTCACCTGATCCATACTAGGAGTCTATTTATCAGTGGGAGCCCCAGGAGCTCGCTAACCAGTGGAACCCCCAGGATCCTCCTCAGTACACCGGAGAGGGCTACTCTGATCCATGGGTATAGACCAACTTAGGCCAAAAGCCTAAGCTTGGGGGAGTACGTATTTCTCACCAACATTACATTCATGTTCACACACTCATTCTAGTTGTCGGTGCTTATACTTTTTCATTGTAATATCCATGTTAGTTTATTTCTTTTTTTCTGCTTTGTTCTTGTGTGTTTGATAAGCCTTAAGAAAAACCCAAAACATTAGTTGTAGTTAGTTTACTTTCTATGCATGCTTAGTAGTAATATTAAAAGAAAACCCAAAAAGATTTCTCGTTCTTCTTTTGTTTGTTGGGAGCTTCCCCGTGTAAATAGTTTCTCTCGTTCTTGTTTTACTTTCTTCAGAAAAACAATAACTCCAAAAACATTTCAGTGTGTTTCTTTGAACTTCTTTTTCTTTTCTTTGGGGGACGAGAGGAGAAGACCACAATGAAAATGTTGAGTGGATCTCATATGCATTATTGTTGATCTAACAAAGAGCCCATATTACCTTGTATTCTCTTTTGAATAAATGTTTACAGATTCCAGCTTAGTCCGATGCATGTGCACTATTATTATTATTATTATTATTTATCCACACCGTTCGGTCATGCAAGTGAAAGGAAATAATGACGATATATGATGAAATGATTGAGATGAACAAAAGATGGTATGAACTCTACCTATCTTGTTTTTGTAAATATGATTAGTTCATCATTCCTGACTTAGCCTATTATGAATGAAACATGTTTGCAATGACAATTCGAGATTATAGTTACTCCTGCCATGCTTAATTTGCTAGGAGTTTATAATGGTTTACCTTGCGTGCCAACATGGAAATTAAAATGGTTGTGATGTAGTATGATAGGATGGTATCCTCCTTTCAATGATTCGAGTGGCTTGACTTGGGACATGTTCACGCATTTAGTTGAAACAAAATCAACATAGCCTCTACGATATTTATGTTTATGGTAATTTATATCCTACTCATGCTTGCATTCAATGTTGGTTAATCTCAATGCATTTTATTACTGTTGTCGCTCTCTAGCTGGTCGATTCCCAGTCTCTTTCTAGCCTTCACTTGTACTAAGCGGGAATACTGCTTGTGCATCCACTTCCATAAGCCTCAAAGTTATTCCATATGAGTCCACCATATCTACCTATATACGGTATTTACCTACCATTCCAAGTAAATTTGCATGTGCCAGACTCTAAACCTTGAAATAATAATTTGTTTTGTATGCTCGAATAGCTCATGTGTCAACTAGGGCTATCAATATCTTCCATGCTAGGTGGGTTATTCTCATGATGAGTGGACTCCGCTCATCATTCACGAGAAAATTGCCGGTAACCGGGATGCCCAGTCCCTTGCTCAAAGCAAATCAAATCAAAATAATTGCAAACAAAACTCCCCCAGGATTGTTGTTAGTTGGACGGTACCCGTTCTTTCGGACCAGCCATGGAGTGTGCTTGTTGGTGGTGGGGGAGTGTAAACTTTACCATTCTATTTGGGAACCGCCTATAATGTATGTAGCATGGAAAATACCGAGATCTCTTAGTTGTTATGTTGACAATGAAAGCATACCACTCAAAATATTATTCCTCTCCATTTCAAAACTCGAGCTTTGGCACCTCTGCAAATCCCCGTTTCCCTCTGTGAAGGGCCTATCTATTTACTTTTATTGCTGAGTCATCATCCTCTTATAAATAGCACAAGTTAGAGAGCACCACTGTCATTTGTATGCATTGTTATTAATTTATATTGAGTATGACTGTGACTGGATCTCTTTTACCATGAATTACAATGTCTAGTCGGTCCTTAATCTTCAGGGGTACTCTACATTTATGTTTTGCGGTCTTAGAAAGGGCTAGTGAGATACCATCTTGTTATATTATATCATGATTGTTTTAAGAAAAGTGTTGTCATCCGAGATTTATTATTATTGCTCGCTAGTTGATTATGCCATTGGTATGAGTAATCGTGAGACCTAAATGTTATTGTGAATATGGTTAGTTCATAATCTTTGCGGAAACTTGAATGCTGGCTTTACATATTTGCAACAACAAGATCAAACAGAGTTTGTAAAAGTTTTTCTTTATCACTTTCAGTTTAGCAATGGGTTAAGCTTGGGGGAGTTGATACGTCTCCGTCGTATCTACATTTGCAAACTCTTTTGCCCTTGTTTTGGACTCTAACTTGCATGATTTGAATGGAACTAACCCGGATTGACGTTGTTTTTAGCAGAATTGCCATGGTGTTATTTTTGTGCAGAAAAAAAGTTCTCGGAATGACTTGAAACTTCTCGGAGCCAAGTTTTGGAATTAATAAAAAATATTGGTGAAAGAATCAGCACCAGGGGCCACACCCTAGCCACAAGGGTGGGGGCTCGCCCTCCGACCTTGTAGCCCCCCTGGACCTCCACCGACCTCAACTCCAACTCCATATATTCTCTTTTGGGGAGAAAAAAATCAGGGAGAACGATTCATCACATTTTATGATATGGAACCACCACCAAGCCCTGTTCTTCCTCGGGAGGGCAGATCTGGAGTTTGTTTTGGGCTATAAAGAGGGGAATCCGTCGCCATCATCATCATCAACCATTCTCCATCACCAATTTCATGATGCTCACCACCGTGCGTGAGTAATCCCATCGTAGGCTTGCTGGACCGTGATGGGTTGGATGAGATTTACAATGTAATCGAGTTAGTTTTGTTAGGGTTTGATCCCTAGTATCCACTATGTTCTAAGATTGATGGTGCTATGATTTTGCTATGCTTAATGCTTGTCACTAGGGCCCGAGTGCCATGATTTTAAATCTGAACCTAGTATGTTTTCATGAAGATATTTGTGTTCTTGATCTGATATTGCAAGTTATAGTCACCTACTGCATGTTATGATCTAGCAACCCCGGAGTGAGAATAGTCGGAACCACTCCTGGTGATGACCGTAGTTTGAGGAGTTCATGTATTGATGTCGATTGAAGCTACGTTGGTATTTCCCCAAAGATGAAGGGATGATGCAGCACAACAGCGGTAGTTATTTCTCTCAGATATGAAACCAAGGTTATCGAACCAGTAGGAGAACCAAGCAACACAATGTAAACAGCCTTTGCACACAAATAACAAATACTCGCAACCCGACGTGTTAAAGGGGTTGTCAATCCCTTTCGGGTAACGGTGCCAGAAATTGGTGTGTGGACGGGAGAAAATTGTAATAGATTGAATAGATAGATCGCAAATAAAATAAAGTGCAACAAAGTATTTTTGGTTTTTTGGATTAATAGATCTGAAAATAAAAGCAAATAAAAGTAGATCGCAAAGGCAAATAATATGAGAAAGAGACTCGGGGCCGTAGGTTTCACTAGTGGCTTCTCTCGAGAAAAATAGCAAACGGTGGGTGAACAAATTACTGTTGGGCAATTGATAGAGCTTCAAATGCTGATGATGATATCCAGGCAATGATCATTATATAGACATCACGTCCAAGATTAGTAGACTGGCTCGTGCCTGCATCTACTACTATTACTCCTCACATAGACCGCTATCCAGCATGCATCTAGTGTATTAAGTTCATGGAGAAATGGAGTAATGCAATAAGAGTGATGACATAATGTAGACAAGATCTATCTATGTAGATATAGCCCCCATCGTTTTATCCTTAGTAGCAACGATACATACATGTCGGTTCCCCTTCTGTCACTGGGATCAAGCACCGTAAGATCGAACCCACTACAAAGCACCTCTTCCCATTGCAAGATAAATAGATCAAGTTGGCCAAGAAAAACCCAAATATAAGAGAAGAAATACGAGGCTATAAGCAATCATGCATAAAAGAGATCAAAGAACCTCAAATACTTTCATGGATATAAAAAGAGATAGATCTGATCATAAACTCAAAGTTCATCGGATCCCAACAAACATACCACGAAAGAGTTACATCATATGGATCTCCAAGAGACCATTGTATTGAGAATCAATGGAGAGAGATGAAGCCATCTAGCTACTAACTAAGGACCCGAAGGTCTACAAAGAACTACTCACGCATCATCGGAGAGGCACCAATGGAGGTGGTGAACCCCATCCAAGGTGGTGTCTAGATTGGATCTGGTGGTTCTGGACTCTGTGGCGGCTGGATCAATATTTCGTCGACTCCCCTAGGGTTTTGGGAATATTGGGGTATTTATATAGCAAAGAGGCGGTCCGGGGGGCACCCGAGGTGGGCACAACCCACCAGGGCGCGCCTGGGCCTCCTGGCGCGCCCTGGTGGGTTGTGCTCCCATCGAGGCACCCCCAGGCGCAGCCAGGGCCCGTTCTGTTCCTTCCGGCCCATAAAAAATCTCCGTAAAGTTTCGTGGAATTTGGACTTTGTTTTATATTGATTTTCTGCGATGTAAAAACATGGAAACACAACAACTAGCACTTGGCACTATGTCAATAGGTTAGTACCAAAAAATGATATAAAATGACTATAAAATGATTACAGAACATCCAAGATTGATAATATAATAGCATGGAATGATAAAAAATTATAGATACGTTGGAGACGTATCATGTATTCACTAAGTGTTAATGCTTTGGTCCGGTACTCTATTAAAAGGAGGCCTTAATATCCCTTAGTTTCCAATAGGACCCCGCTTCCATGGGAGGGTAGGACAAAAGATGTCATGCAAGTTCTTTTCCATAAGCACGTATGGCTATATTCGGAATACATGCCTACATTATATTGATGAATTGGAGCTAGTTCTGTGTCACCCTATGTTATAACCGTTGCATGATGAATGCCATCTGACATAATTATCCATCATTGATCCATTGCCTATGAGGTTTTCACATATTGTTCTTTGCTTAGATACTTTTTCGTTGCCACTGTTACGATTGCTACAAAACTGCTACTGTTACTTTTTCCAGTATTACTGTTACTTCCATACTACTTTGCTACTAAATATTTTGCTGCAGATATTAAGTCTTTCAGGTGTGGTTGAATTGACAACTCAACTGCTAATACTCAAGAATATTCTTTGGCTCCCCTTGTGTCGAATCAACAAATATGGGTTGAATACTCTACCCTCGAAAACTGTTGCGATCTCCTATACTTGTGGGTTATGAATATGCTCCAATGTGTTCTCCAAGAATTGCAACTCCCGAAAGGTACCTTAATAAAGCTGACGGATACATCAACAACTCCATCATCACCACCTCTGAATAAAGAGACATAAATACATGGGTATGGGCACTCCCCTTGGAAACTGCCAAGCTTGGGGGAGGTGCCCCGGTATCGTATCAACATCACACCTTTACCTTTATCATTTTTCTTAGTTCGATCCTTTTGGTTATATCTCGATCTAGTAGCATAAAGTTTTAGTATGATCTAGCTTTGAGTTTTTTTAGATCTATCTATGTAATCAAGTCCATGAGTTATATAATAAAGAGTAGTTTTGAGTTGAGGGATTTTCTTTCTTGCTTTGATCTTGAGGAAATTAAAGCAAAGAGTAAAAAGAAATAAAAGAATCATATAGTGATCTTATGGAGAGTGGCGACTTCACATATAAAGAGTATGATAAATAAAATTTGTTGAGAGTCAACAAACATGGTTTTGGTCATTGTTGCAATTAATAGGAAGTAATAAAGAAAGAGAGGCTTCGCATATAAATATACTATCTTGGACATCTTTTGTAATTGTGAGCACTCATTAAAATATGACATGCTAAAAAGTTGACATTGCACAAGACAACATAATGAGTTATGTTTGCTTACGTCCGAATAGAAGTTATATTGTCATGGATGAGAAGATGATCGAATTGTGGATGTCACCACCTCTCTCCCCACCTCCCACCCCACCTCCAGCCTCCGCCCACCCTCCGGCCACTAGAAACCCTCCGGCCACCACAAACCCTCTGGCAGCCTCTCCACTAGAACTCACCCCCGCCACCAGTCCCCTGGACGCACTCCTTCCCTCTGCTGCGCCACCTCCATCGCCATTCTTTGACCTATCCTATGTCAAAGCCAGCCAGGTGGCTCTTTGCTGCTTCCTGGGATGCGATGACGCCATGGGTCTAGAGTTTGAAGACGACTGCAGCTACTACTACCGTCTTGCCATTACCACTCCGGAACTACACCTCGCGACGCCCCTCTACATCATCTTCGATTTCTCGAACCGCCACCTTGACACCATCATCGTCGCCGCTTTGCTCCAGGCTGCCCTTGGCGGCTGTGCTATTGATTTCTTCGTCGCCATGTGCTCTCCTCTTGTCTTCCGCTTCCATGAGGCTTCCTCGCGAGTCACAGAGATCATCCTAGCCCAAACCAAGGTCTGCCACCGCAACTATGCTTTCTCCTTCGCTAGAACCCTACCCATGCTTCCAGCACCCCCTGCTGCTGCCTCTTGCATGTAGCTAGCTCACCTCCCGCAAATTCCAGATGACCTATGTCTTCACTTTGAAGGTGTGGTGTGGATGCAGCTCCGTTCTCCAGTCACCATCGATCCATGCTCCCAGCTACACGGATGCCGCATGTATGTGCATGTCATACAGTTTCCCTTCACCCTTGTTCCAGCTCAATGGCCCTAATCCTTGCTCGCCTGTTCGTTGGCCACTATCACCACTTCAACGTCACCGACAACGGTGACTCATGTTTTTCGTTCACCGTATCCACCCACGTAGTTGCCAAGCTTGTCACCTCCATTGGATATTTCCGCAAACTAGGCATGCTGATCTGTTTCCCCTGGCCGCCGCTCATGGGTGGTGTCGGATGCTCGCTTTTTGGCGAGATCATGCCTCCTTCATACAGTGCCACGTCCTCCTCCCCATTGACGGTTTTCTCTGCAGCTCTGCCATCAGCGTCACCAGCTCTGGATCAGCCTAAGGTGAGACGTTATCGGCCTAGTATTAGCTTTTTTACCGTATGCCCAATGTTAACCGCTTTAACCATCTCCCTTCTCACATACAATACACTTCTCACACTCATTTTTTCTGGATCACTTTCATGCCAATTAGTGTTAGACCTAATGAAGTGTTGGTTGAGTCAGCCTTAAACCACTATTTTTTGTTCAAACAAGATTTCCATGCAGTCAAGGTTCATGAGCTCATTTTCAAATCTAGCAACTTCTCCCGCTCGACCAAAGTTCAAATTCTCAAGCATAGGTCCCTTGAATTTGAAGGTTTTCATCTTTTTCTTTTTGACCAGCTAGAACCAACCATTACTCACTGCAGTCGTTTTCATGCATTATATAAAAAAAATCTTACCCCCTGCCACCATGATCTGCATCCATCCTTGGCCCTTTTCATCAACCTCGATCGCATGTCCATGTACCGCACCCCCCCCTCACGGGCTCGCTGCACATCCGGTCAGCTTTGTATGAGCCCCTGGCCCACCCCATGCACAATGATGGCTGCGCGGCGCCTCAGACAAACTAAATCTCCCAAAAGATCTGAACGCAAAGAGAGGGGCATGGGAACCCAAGCATCCCCTCTTGTCTCTCTATCTGTGCCAAATCTGGACGGCCCACTTTCTCCCCCCGCGTGATGCGGAGCATCCCAAGGTCATACCCATGGACCTACTTACATCTCCCACGACACCACTTGGACCAATGACAAGATCCCGCGCAAGAGCCATCGAGAACGAGGTTAACTCTCTCTTTGTTGAACTCCCATTTGATCGAGTTGAGACATGGCTACTACCTCAAACAGAGAAGCTTTGTGTGCTTAGGTACCATGGAAGCAACCAAGGAGAAGTTACGGTGCAAGATGGACATCGAGAGCATGAAGAACATCTTCCCAGCACAGAAATCCCGGTACTACCGCCCATGTACCGCCCCACTACCGCCCGATGGTACAACCGCTCAACCACCACCCAACTACCGCCCAAGCTTCTGTGATCGGAGTGGTGCAAGGCCGGTACAACACCGGTTATTCCGGTAACAGCCACCAGACCAGTACAACCGCCCAAACACTGATACAACCACTGAGCACATCCAGAAACACCTCCAGGAACCAGTACCTGAGCTCCCAATGGTACAACCGCCCCATGACTGGTACTACCGCCTTGCCTGTGCATAGTGAAAGGGGTTTCACCCCATGTATCCCCCAACTTACCCCTTGGACTATATATACTTGTCTCCTAGCTCCATACTAGGGCAGCATTGTGTTAGCTCATATGTGAGATAGAGCTTCGCTCATCCATCTGGATCTACTCCTTCGCGAGGGACCGACACCTCTTCGGAGAAGATCCACTTGGATACAAGACCTCCTCACGGAGAAGACCATCCAGACCTCCTTTGGAGAAGAACCGGTTACCCTTTGTATCTTCCCTTGTTGACTTTGGATAGTGTGTCTCTCTTTGTGTTTCGAGAATCTAGCACATGTGTGACCTAATCTCGTTGGTTTGAGTGTTTCTCATGTGTCTCCTTTTTGTGTTTTCCCCTTGTGTTCTTCGTGTTCCTCGTTGGGATCCGCTCCTTTCGTGAAGGATCGGCCGTATAGGGTTCCACCCTACATCATCTTGGTATCTAGAGCCACGTTGATCACGATTGCGGAGCCTCCCCGTTGTGTTTTCTAGCTTGATTTTGTTGTGTTCTTCCCCAATTTTGAAAATCCCCACCAAAAATAGCCCCAATTTTTTTTTGTGATTTGTTGGTGTGATGAAGGTTTGTTGGATTTGATCCATGGATTTCATGTGTAGCAGGTAGATTTAGCTTCCCCACGAGTTTCCCCACCTTCCATCCTCGAAATCTCCATAATTTTGCCCCCGAAATCATCCATTTTTGCCTGAAGTTTCGCCCCGATCTCGATCTGCGAATTCTCCCGACACCAGCGATACTACCGCCCACTCCAAGTGGTACTACCGCTCAGCACCACAAGCGGTACTACCGCCCATCCTAGAAGTACTACCGCCCCTCCCAGTTTCAGCCCCGGTTGATTGACAGTTTTGACCAAAACTTCCACATCTGGACTCAGATTTTTGCGTTCTTTAGCTCGTTGGATAGCTATTGACATCCCCCATCCACTTAGATAAGTTCCAACACCATCTCACTCAATCAAAATTTTGTCATTTAGACATTGTTTCCTAGGTCCTCCACCATACCATCCACATTACCATTCCACCTTCCACATACGCACTTGCAAACCACCATCGCTTTCCGCAACCATCATTTGATTTTGGTTTTGAGAATTTGAGTTGTGGTTCATCATTTCCTAGGGTGTTTCAGCTAACTAGGAACGATTCAACATCGACATCACCACCGCTCATCTTCGCCACGGACTCGTCATCAACGACGACCACTTTGAGCATCATCTTGGTATCGTGTTATCTCATCATTGTACATTCTTGCCATTTGCATTGATAACCCCATAGAACATTTTGCGTACCTTTCCTATCGAGACTAGCTTTTGGGTATTGCCGGCAACGTTACTTGTGCACACTACTGATCATAGCTCCCATTGCATACATACCTTACCACCGTGGTGCATATCTTGGTATCATCTCTTGTGTCATAAGGTTATCATAAGCATACACAATTTCTATCTTGGTCCGTGAAGAATTGCATGAGAAAAGAGCTCAAAAGAGAAAGAGCCATCCAAGCTTTTAAGAAAAAGAGGAAAGACAAGCAAAGAGCTTATAAGCAAGAACCATAGCATCATAATACATTAAGATTGTCATACTAGATCATCTTGGATCATATCATCAGAATACCATACATAGAGCATATTTGGGATAGAAGTCATTGCATATTTTCTTAATAGGTTGTGCACAAGTTCGTATCCGCATATTGTGCAATCGTGCTAGCGTCTCTCTAGTGTTGTGCAACAAGAGCATTTTCGTGGATTCCACATTTTCGCTCATTCGTTGGTTGCACGACCCCATTTGTTTTTCCGTGTGTGAGTTTCCATGTATGGTATCTTGCTATTGGTATACTTGTTGCATTTGAAATTTTTTGAATCTTTTCCAACATTATTGAGGCTCACTAACAATTGCATCAAATTTTGTGCCACCATCCTAACCGAGCTCCACCATAAGATTTTACTTGTGTAGGTGTGAGAAACCGACAAGAATTGGTACCAATTGTGCTATTTCCTTGTTCCACATTGAGTGATCATTGATCCGTCTTCAACATCGGTCAATGTACATTTGGTATAAATTCTTATCTTTCTCCCACTCACATATTTGTTTGGAATGATGGATAGCCCAAGTACTTCTACCAACCCACTCTTCATCGAGCAAGACGATGACATGTCCTCCTACGTCACAAAGAGCCACCTCTTTGGTGCACTACGTGCTTTGCATCAAGAGCAACAAGCAATGAGCGAATGCATCGAAAACCTCGCCACCGACTTGTGACTCTCCGAGCTACGTACAAGGGACTACTTCGACAACAAGCTCGACGAACACAAACAAGAGAATGACGCAAGAATGGACATTATTCGAGCTTTGTTGGTCAACCGCTCTTCTTCCACTTCGTCCTCATCAAGACGGAGCCACTCAAGTCGACACTCCGACTACACCATCTCCGGCTCAAGAACACTGACATCGAATACTCTTTGACGTGCCGCACGGCAAGACCGTCAAGCAAACCTCAATCCTCTACACGACAATGACTCTCAAGAGAAACGACACCGTCAAAACCAAGCTACTTTCGCGCAAGCACAAGAACGCCAATGACAACAAGAAGATGAAGAGCGAGCGCGAGAACACCAAGTTGCACAAGATGTCGAGGCACAATGTCAAGAACAACAACAATGAGAAGCTCAAGCACTTGAGGCGCAACGTGCCCTCCGAGATTCAAGTCAAGTTGTAGCCACGCAACTGGCAAAATTGTGAGCACCGAGAAGCGCTTGATGAAGAGGTTCAAGAGAGGAACTATCAAGCTCGAGCGCATCGTCAAGTTCAACGACCTCATCACCACGAAATCCTCCATGACAAGAGCAACATCAGGAAGACAATCCTCCTCGTCAAGGACGTCATCATCCCCGACCCCAACACAATGAAGAGCAATGATACGACAAGCTAAAGTTCACCATGCCCAAGTTCAATGGAAGCAATGATCCCGAAGAGTACCTCTCATGGGCATTGAAGGTTGTCATGAGAGCATGCTTCGTGCCAACCTACTACAACCGTGACCTCTTCAAGAAACTCCAACTCCTCAAGCAAGGAACAAAGAGCGTTGAAGAATACTACAAAGAAATGGAGATTTCCACGATAAGAGCCAATGTCACAGAAGATGATGAGCAAACTATGGCACGTTTCTTGAATGGACTCAATCATCCTATCAATAAGATCGCCGACTTCCAACCATACTCGAACCTCATCGAGCTAGTGCACCAAGCTACTAAGGTGGAACGTCAAGTGCAAGATGACTTCAAATATATCAACTTCTCATACAAGTCCTATGGTCTCTCCAACTCTCAAGCTTCAACGACTCCAACACCTTCTACCTCACCCAAGCCATCTACAAGCAACGACGACAAGTCAAGTTACAAGAAAACTTCGACAACCTCAAGCCGTCCTCCTACTACAAGCAACTTCAAGCCGAGAGCTTCATCATCCTCTACCCCAATCGATGAGACCGTCTAGACAAGTTCCTTCAAATGCTACACATGTGACGGCCGAGGCCACAAGTCCTTTGAGTGCACCAACAAGAGCACCATGATCCTCAATTATGACGGCACATATGACTCCATGAGTGAAGGAGAAATGGAAGCCCTTGAGCAAGTTTCCATGCACCGGCAAGTGAACGAAGATGAAGAGGATCAAGTCTTTCGTGAAGAAGATTCAAGTCCCGCTCTCGTTGTCTCCAAGGTCTTGACTCTTCAACATCAATAAGAAGAAGACCAAAGATGCCATATCTTCCACACCAAGGCCGGCATCAATGGAAGGTCTGTCAAGGTCATCATCGATGGAGGGAGTTTCCATAACTTAGCAAGTGAAGAACTTTGCTCCAAGCTCCAATTGGTCAAGATGAAGCGCCCGCACCCTTACAAAGTTCAATGGCTAAGCGACAACAGCACCATCCAAGTCGAGCATAGAGTGCAAGTCTCCTTCAAAATCGGAGCTTACGAAGACACTTTGGAGTGTGATGTTGTTCCTATGTCCGTTTGCCACATCCTTCTTGGACGACCATGGCAATATAACCGAGGCGTCTTCCACAACGAGCGTACAAATCACTATAGCTTCAAGATGAAAGGAAAGGAGCATGTACTATGACCTATGTCTCCAAGTCAAGTGACCGCCGACAAGCAAGCCACCCATCATGGAGAGAATAGTGAGAGAGCGAACCAACAAAAAGAGAGTTAGCGCCACAAGCCCAAATTGAGCGTCTCCATGATGAGCGACAAGAAGAACTTAGTCCTCTTTGCCACCAAACGCGAGATAAGAGAAGTGTGTGAGAACCCATCAAGTTGCATGCACTATGTCCTTTTGTGCAAGGACGAGGCACCAAAAGCTAACACCTCTCACGATCTACCTTTAGTGTTATCTTCTCTTTTGTAGGAATTCCAAGATGTTTTCCCCGACGAGCTACCTCCACTATGAGGCATCGAGCACCGCATCGACCTCATCCCCGGAGCACCTCTTCCAAACAAGGCCCCATATCGCGTCTGTTGGGGAACGTAGTAATTTCAAAAAATTTCCTACGCACACGCAAGATCATGGTGATGCAGAACAACGAGGGGAGAGTATGATCTACGTACCCTTGTAGATCGCAACGGAAGCGTTGACACAACGTAGAGGAAGTAGTCGTACGTCTTCTTCCCGATCCGACCGATCCAAGCACCGTTACTCCGACACCTCCGAGTTCTTAGCACACGTACAGCTCGATGACGATCCCCGAGCTCCGATCCAGCAAAGCATTGGGGAAGAGTTCCGTCAGCACGACGGCGTGGTGACGATCTTGATGTTCTACCGACGCAGGGCTTCGCCTAAGCACTACAACGATATGATTGAGGTGGAATATGGTGGCAGGGGGCACCGCACACGGCTAAGGAACGATCTCAATGATCAACTTGTGTGTCTAGAGGTGCCCCCTGCCTCCGTATATAAAGGAGCCAAGGGGGAGGGGTGCGGCCAGCCCTATGGAGGCGCAGGAGGAGTCCTACTCCTACCGGGAGTAGGACTCCCCCCCCAATCCTATTCCAACTAGGACTCCCAAGGGGGAAAGAGGGAGAGGGGTGGCCGGCCACCTCTCCTAGTCCTAATAGGACTAGGGGAGGGGGGAGGCGCGCAGCCCTTATGGGCAGCCCTTTCACCTTTCCACTAAGGCCCACTAAGGCCCATATGACTCCCGGGGGTTCCGGTAACCTCCCGGTAATCCGGTAAAATCCTGATTTCACCCGGAACACTTCCGATGTCCAAACATAGGCTTCCAATATATCAATCTTCATGTCTCGACCGTTTCGAGAATCCTCGTCATGTCCGTGATCACATCTGGGACTCCGAACAACCTTCGGTACATCAAAATGCATAAACTCATAATAACTGTCATCATAACGTTAAGCGTGTGGACCCTACGGTTTGAGAACAATGTAGACATGACCGAGATACGTCTCTGGTCAATAACCAATAGCGGGACCTGGATGCCCATATTGGCTCCTACATATTCTACGAAGATCTTTATGGGTCAGACCGCATAACAACATACGTTGTTCCTTTTGTCATCGGTATGTTACTTGCCCGAGATTCGATCGTCGGTATCCACTACCTAGTTCAATCTCGTTACCGGCAAGTCTCTTTACTCATTCTGTAATACATCATTTCACAACTAACATATTAGTTGTAATGCTTGCAAGGCTTATGTGATGTGTATTACCGAGAGGGCCCAGAGATACCTCTCCGACAATCGGAGTGACAAAACCTAATCTCGAAATACGCCAACCCAACATGTACCATTGGAGACACTTGTAGTACTCCTTTATAATCACCCAGTTACGTTGTGACGTTTGGTAGTACCCAAAGTGTTCCTCCGGTAAACGGGAGTTGCATAATCTCATAGTTATAGGAACATGTATAAGTCATGAAGAAAGCAATAGCAACATACTAAACGATCGGGTGCTAAGCTAATGGAATGGGTCATGTCAATCAGATCATTCAACTAATGATGTGACCTCGTTAATCAAATAACAACTCATTGTTCATGGTTAGGAAACATAACCATCTTTGATTAACGAGCTAGTCAAGCAGAGGCATACTAGTGACACTTTGTTTGTCTATGTATTCACACATGTATTATGTTTTCGGTTAATACAATTCTAGCATGAATAATAAACATTTATCATGATTATAAGGAAATAAATAATAACTTTATTATTGCCTCTAGGGCATATTTCCTTCAGTCTCCCACTTGCACTAGAGTCAATAATCTAGATTACACTGTAATGATTCTAACACCCATGGAGCCTTGGTGCTGATCATGTTTTCCTCGTGGAAGAGGCTTAGTCAACGGGTCTGCAACATTCAGATCCATATGTATCTTGCAAATCTCTATGTCTCCCACCTGGACTAGATCCCGGATGGAATTGAAGCGTCTCTTGATGTGTTTGGTCCTCTTGTGAAATCTGGATTCCTTTGCCAAGCCAATTGCACCAGTATTGTCACAAAAGATTTTCATTGGACCCGATGCACTAGGTATGACACCTAGATCGGATATGAACTCCTTCATCTAGACTCCTTCATTCGCTGCTTCCGAAGCAGCTATGTACTCCGCTTCACATGTAGATCCCGCTACGACGCTTTGTTTAGAACTGCACCAACTGACAGCACCACCGTTCAATGTAAACACGTATCCGGTTTGCGATTTAGAATCGTCCGGATCAGTTTCAAAGCTTGCATCAACGTAACCTTTTACGATGAGCTCTTTGTCACCTCCATATACGAGAAACATATCCTTAGTCCTTTTCAGGTATTTCAGGATGTTCTTGACCGCTGTCCAGTGATCCACTCCTGGATTACTTTGGTACCTCCCTGCTAAACTTATAGCAAGGCACACATCAGGTCTGGTACACAGCATTGCATACATGATAGAGCCTATGGATGAAGCATAGGGAACATCTTTCATTTTCTCTCTATCTTCTGCAGTGGTCGGGCATTGAGTCTTACTCGACTTCACACCTTGTAGCACAGGCAAGAACCCTTTCTTTGCTTGATCCATTTTGAACTTCTTCAAAATCTTGTCAAGGTGTGTGCTTTGTGAAAGTCCAATTAAGCGTCTTGATCTATCTCTATAGATCTTTATGCCTAACATGTAAGCAGCTTCACCGAGGTCTTTCATTGAAAAACTTCTATTCAAGTATCCCTTTATGCTATCCAGAAATTCCATATCATTTCTAATCAATAATATGTCATCCACATATAATATCAGAAATGCTACAGAGCTCCCACTCACTTTCTTGGAAATACAGGCTTCTCCGAAAGTCTGTATAAAACCAAATGCTTTGATCACCCTATCAAAGCGTTTATTCCAACTCCGAGAAGCTTGCACCAGTCCATAAATGGATCGCTGGAGCTTGCACACTTTGTTAGCTCCCTTTGGATCGACAAAACCTTCCGGTTGCATCATATACAACTCTTCTTCCAGAAATCCATTCAGGAATGCAGTTTTGACATCCATCTGCCAAATTTCATAATCATAAAATGCGGCAATCGCTAACATGATTCGGAAAGACTTAAGCATCGCTACAGGTGAGAAAGTCTCATCGTAGTCAACCCCTTGAACTTGTCGAAAACCTTTCGCGACAAGTCGAGCTTTGTAGACAGTAACATTACCGTCAGCGTCAGTCTTCTTCTTGAAGATCCATTTATTCTCAATTGCTTGCCGATCATCGGGCAAGTCAACCAAAGTCCATACTTTGTTCTCATACATGGATCCATCTCAGATTTCATGGCTTCAAGCCACTTTGCGGAATCTGGGCTCACCATCGCTTCTTCATAGTTCGTAGGTTCATCATGATCTAGTAGCATGACCTCCAGAACAGGATTACCGTACCACTCTGGTGCGGATCTTACTCTGGTTGATCTATGAGGTTCAATAGTATCTTGATCTAAAGTTTCATGATCATTATCATTAGCTTCCTCACTAACTGGTGTAGGTGTCACTGAAACAGTTTTCTGTGATGTACTACTTTCCAGTAAGGGAGTAGGTACAGTTACCTCGTCATGTTCTACTTTCCTCCCACTCACTTCTTTCGAGAGAAACTCCTTCTCTAGAAAGGATCCATTCTTAGCAACGAATGTCTTGCCTTCGGATCTATGATAGAAGGTGTACCCAACAGTCTCCTTTGGGTATCCTATGAAGACACATTTCTCCGATTTGGGTTCGAGCTTATCAGGTTGAAGCTTTTTCACATAAGCATCGCAGCCCCAAACTTTAAGAAACGACAACTTTGGTTTCTTGCCAAACCATAGTTCATACGGCGTCGTCTCAACGGATTTTGACAGTGCCCTATTTAACGTGAATGCGGTCGTCTCTAAAGCATAACCCCAAAACGATAGCGGTAAATCTGTAAGAGACATCATAGATCGCACCATATCTAGTAAAGTACGATTACGACGTTCGGACACACCATTACGCTGTGGTGTTCCGGGTGGCGTGAGTTGCGAAACTATTCCACAGTTTTTCAAATGTACACCAAACTCGTAACTCAAATATTCTCCTCCACGATCAGATCGTAGAAACTTTATTTTCCTGTTATGATGATTTTCCACTTCACTCTGAAATTCTTTGAACTTTTCAAATGTTTCAGACTTATGTTTCATTAAGTAGATATACCCATATCTGCTTAAATCATCTATGAAGGTGAGAAAATAACGATATCCGCCACGAGCCTCAACATTCATCGGACCACATACATCGGTATGTATGATTTCCAACAAATCTGTTGCTCTCTCCATTGTACCGGAGAACGGTGTTTTAGTCATCTTACCCATGAGGCACGGTTCACAAGTACCAAGTGATTCATAATCAAGTGGTTCCAAAAGTCCATCAGTATGGAGTTTCTTCATGCGCTTTACACCGATATGACCTAAACGACAGTGCCACAAATAAGTTGCACTTTCATTATCAACTCTGCATCTTTTGGCTTCAACATTATGAATATGTGTATTACTACTATCGAGATTCAATAAGAATAGACCACTCTTCAAGGGTGCATGACCATAAAAGATATTACTCATATAAATAGAACAACCATTATTCTCTGATTTAAATGAATAACCGTCTCGCATTAAAAAAGATCCAGATATAATGTTCATGCTCAACGCTGGCACCAAATAACAATTATTTAGGTCTAATATTAATCCCGAAGGTAGATGTAGAGGTAGCGTGCCGACCGCGATCACATCGACTATGGAAACGGTTCCCACGCGCATCGTCACCTCGTCCTTTGCCAGTGCCCGCTTATTCCGTAGTCCCTGTTTCGAGTTGCAAATATTAGCAACAGAACCAGTATCAAATACCCAGGTGCTACTGCGAGCTCTAGTAAGGTACACATCAATAACATGTATATCACATATACCTTTGTTCACCTTGCCATCCTTCTTATCCGCCAAATACTTTGGGCAGTTCCGCTTCCAGTGACCAGTCTGCTTGCAGTAGAAGCACTCAGTTTCAGGCTTAGGTCCAGACTTGGGTTTCTTCTCCTGAGCAGCAACTTGCTTGCTGTTCTTCTTGAAGTTCCCCTTTTTCTTCCCTTTGCCCTTTTTCTTGAAACTAGTGGTCTTGTTAACCATCAACACTTGATGGTCCTTCTTGATTTCTACCTCCGCAGCTTTCAGCATTGCGAAGAGCTCGGGAATAGTCTTGTTCATCCCTTGCATATTATAGTTCATCAAGAAGCTCTTGTAGCTTGGTGGCAGTGATTGGAGAATTCTATCAATGACGCAATCATCTGGAAGATTAACTCCCAATTGAATCAAGTGATTATTATACCCAGACATTTTGAGTATATGCTCACTGACAGAACTGTTCTCCTCCATCTTGCAGCTATAGAACTTATTGGAGACTTCATATCTCTCAATCCGGGCATTTGCTTGAAATATTAACTTCAACTCCTGGAACATCTCATATGCTCCATGACGTTCAAAACGTCGTTGAAGTCCCGATTCTAAGCCGTAAAGCATGGCACACTGAACTATCGAGTAGTCATCAGCTTTGCTCTGCCAGACGTTCATAACATCTGGAGTTGCTCCAGCAGCAGGCCTGGCACCCAGCGGTGCTTCCAGGACGTAATTCTTCTGAGCAGCAATGAGGATAATCCTCAAGTTACAGACCCAGTCCGTATAATTGCTACCATCATCTTTCAACTCTGCTTTCTCAAGGAACGCATTAAAATTCAACGGAACAACAGCACGAGCCATCTATCTACAATCAACATAAACAAGCAAGATACTATCAGGTACTAAGTTCATGATAAGTTTAAGTTCAATTAATCATATTACTTAAGAACTCCCACTTAGATAGACATCCCTCTAATCCTCTAAGTGATCACGTGATCCAAATCAACTAAACCATAACCGATCATCACGTGAGATGGAATAGTTTTCAATGGTGAACATCGTTATGTTGATCATATCTACTATATGATTCACGCTCGACCTTTCGGTCTCCGTGTTCCGAGGCCATATCTGTATATGCTAGGCTCGTCAAGTTTAACCTGAGTATTCTGCATGTGCAAAACTGGCTTGCACCCGTTGTAGATGGACGTAGAGCTTATCACACCCGATCATCACGTGGTGTCTGGGCACGACGAACTTTGGCAACGGTGCATACTCAGGGAGAACACTTCTTGATAATTTAGTCAGAGATCATCTTATAATGCTACCGTCAATCAAAGCAATATAAGATGCATAAAAAAGATAAACATCACATGCAATCAATATAAGTGATATGATATGGCCATCATCATCTTGTGCTTGTGATCTCCATCTCCGAAGCACCGTCATGATCACCATCGTCACCGGCGCGACACCTTGATCTCCATCGTAGCATCGTTGTCGTCTCGCCAATCTTATGCTTCCACGACTATCACTACCGTTTAGTAATAAAGTAAAGCATTACATCGCGATTGCATTGCATACAATAAAGCGACAACCATATGGCTCCTGCCAGTTGCCGATAACTCGGTTACAAAACATGATCATCTCATACAATAAAATTCAGCATCATGCCTTGACCATATCACATCACAACATGCCCTGCAAAAACAAGTTAGACGTCCTCTACTTTGTTGTTGCATGTTTTACGTGGCTGCTACGGGCTTAAGCAAGAACCAATCTCACCTACGCATCAAAACCACAACGATAGTTTGTCAAATAGACTCCGTTTTAACCTTCGCAAGGACCGGGCGTAGCCACACTTGGTTCAACTAAAGTTGGAGAGACAGTCGCCCGCAAGCCATCTATGTGCAAAGCACGTCGAGGGAACCGGTCTCGCGTAAGCGTACGCGTAAGGTTGGTCCGGGTCGTCTCGTCCAACAATACCGCCGAACCAAAGTATGACATGCTGGTAGGCAGTATGACTTGTATCGTCCACAACTCACTTGTGTTCTACTCGTGCAAATAACATCAAACCATAAAACCTAGGCTCGGATGCCACTGTTGGGGAACGTAGTAATTTCAAAAAAATTCCTACGCACACGCAAGATCATGGTGATGCACAACAACGAGGGGAGAGTATGATCTACGTACCCTTGTAGATCGCAACGGAAGCGTTGACACAACGTAGAGGAAGTAGTCGTACGTCTTCTTCCCGATCCGCCGATCCAAGCACCGTTACTCCGGCACCTCCGAGTTCTTAGCACACGTACAGCTCGATGACGATCCCCGAGCTCCGATCCAGCAAAGCGTTGGGGAAGAGTTCCATTAGCACGACGGCGTGGTGACGATCTTGATGTTCTACCGACGCAGGGCTTCACCTAAGCACTACAACGATATGATCGAGGTGGAATATGGTGGCAGGGGGCACCGCACACGGCTAAGGAACGATCTCAATGATCAACTTGTGTGTCTAGAGGTGCCCCCTGCCTCCGTATATAAAGGAGCCAAGGGGGAGGGGTGCGGCCAGCCCTATGGAGGCGCAGGAGGAGTCCTACTCCTACCGGGAGTAGGACTCCCCCCCCCAATCCTATTCCAACTAGGACTCCAAGGGGGAAAGAGGGAGAGGGGTGGCCGGCCACCTCTCCTAGTCCTAATAGGACTAGGGGAGGGGGGGAGGCGCGCTGCCCTTATGGGCAGCCCTTTCACCTTTCCACTAAGGCCCACTAAGGCCCATATGACTCCCGGGGGTTCCGGTAACCTCCCGGTAATCCAGTAAAATCCTGATTTCACCCGGAACACTTCCAATGTCCAAACATAGGCTTCCAATATATCAATCTTCATGTCTCGACCATTTCGAGACTCCTTGTCATGTCCGTGATCACATCCGGGACTCCGAACAACCTTCGGTACATCAAAATGCATAAACTCATAATAAATGTCATCGTAACGTTAAGTGTGCGGACCCTACGGTTCGAGAACAATGTAGACATGACCGAGATACGTCTCCGGTCAATAACCAATAGCGGGACCTGGATGCCCATATTGGCTCCTACATATTCTACGAAGATCTTTATGGGTCAGACCGCATAACAACATACGTTGTTCCTTTTGTCATCGGTATGTTACTTGCCCGAGATTCGATCGTCGGTATCCACTACCTAGTTCAATCTCGTTACCGGCAAGTCTCTTTACTCGTTCTGTAATACATCATTTCACAACTAACATATTAGTTGTAATGCTTGCAAGGCTTATGTGATGTGTATTACCGAGAGGGCCCAGAGATACCTCTCCGACAATCGGAGTGACAAAACCTAATCTCGAAATACGCCAACCCAACATGTACCATTGGAGACACCTGTAGTACTCCTTTATAATCACCTAGTTACGTTGTGACGTTTGGTAGTACCCCAAGTGTTCCTCAGGTAAACTGGAGTTGCATAATCTCATAGTTATAGGAACATGTATAAGTCATGAAGAAAGCAATAGCAACATACTAAAAGATCGGGTGCTAAGCTAATGGAATGGGTCATGTCAATCAGATCATTCAACTAATGATGTGACCTCGTTAATCAAATAACAACTCATTGTTCATGGTTAGGAAACATAACCATCTTTGATTAACGAGCTAGTCAAGCAGAGGCATACTAGTGACACTTTGTTTGTCTATGTATTCACACATGTATTATGTTTCCGGTTAATACAATTCTAGCATGAATAATAAACATTTATCATGATTATAAGGAAATAAATAATAACTTTATTATTGCCTCTAGGGCATATTTCCTTCAGCGTCAACCCCGAAGAAACCAAAGAAATACAAAGGCAAGTACAACATCTCATAGACCATGGACATGTGCGTGAAAGTTTGAGTCCTTGTGCCGTCCCGGTGATTCTTGTGCCAAAAAGAGACGGTAGCTTTCGCATGTGTTCCGATTGTAGACCTATCAATGCTATCACCGTTCGATATAGGCACCCCATTCAATGCCTTGATGATATGCTAGATGAGCTTAGCGGTGCCACTATTTTCTCAAAAATTTATCTTAAAAGTGGCCACTATCAAATACGCATCCAAGAAGGTGATGAATGGAAAACCTCTTTCAAAACAAATTTTGGTTTGTATGAGTGGTTAGTTATGCCTATGGGTTTATCGGAAGCACCCGGTACTTTCATGCGTCTTATGCACTATGTGTTTCGCCTTATATTGGTGAGTTTGTTGTTGTCTACTTAGACAATATTCTTTTCTTTAGCAAATCTCTAAAAGAGCATGTCACCCACCTTCGCACCGTGCTACAAACTCTTCGAAAAGAGCGTCTCTATGCTAATATGGACAAATGCCTTTTCTGTGTTGATAAGCTTGTTTTCTTGGGTTTTGTTGTGTCTTCTAAGGGTGTTCATGTAGTTGAATCTAAGATCAATGCTATTTTAACTTGGCCCAAACCAACCAACTTGCAACAAGTGCATAGTTTTCTTGGTCTAGCCGGTTTCTATCGTAGATTTGTGAAGGATTTTAGCACCATTGCTTCAGCTTTGCATGCTTTGAGTAAGAAAAATACGCCATTTGTTTGGGGTACATCCCAAGACACCACTTTCAATGAGCTTAAGAATTTGCTTACTCACGCTCCCGTGCTTGCTCTACCAAACTTCGACAAACCTTTTGATATCCATTGTGATGCTAGTGGTTATGGCATAGGAGGCGTGTTAATGCAAGAGAAGCGCCCCATAGCATACTTTAGTGAGAAACTTTCTGGCGCGCAACTCAACTACCCCATCTATGACAAAGAGCTATATGCTCTAGTGCGAGTTTTGCGTGAATGGGAACATTATCTCCGTCCCCATGAGTTCATTCTTCACACCGATCATGAAACGCTCAAGTATCTTAAGGGTCAAACTAAATTGAACAACTGTCATGCTAAGTGGAGTGAATTCATAGAGTCTTTTCCTTATGTCATCAAGTATATCAAAGGCAAAGACAATGTTGTGGCGGATGCGCTTTCCTGTATATGCATGCTTGTTACTCAACTTGAATTGAATGTCATAGGCTTTGAGCACATAAAATACTTGTATGCGCATGATCCTACTTTTGCTATCCCTTATGCCAAATGTTTGACGCATACATCTTGGGAACGCTATTACCTCAAAGATGATTATCTTATGAGATCTAACAAACTATGCATCCCCAAGTCTTCTCTTTGTTTGTTACTATTGCAAGAATCTCATGGAGGAGGACTAATGTGACACTTTGGACATGACAAGACATTTGCTATGCTCTCCAAGAACTATTTTTGGCCAAAGATGTTTCGCGACGTCAACCGCTTCGCCAACCGATGCTCTACATGTCGCAAAGCTAAGTCTAATGCCCAATCCCATGGCCTCTATATGCTTCTTCCCATTCCGTACCAACCATGGGAAGATATTAGCATGGATTTTGTGCTTGGTTTTCCTAGAACTAAAAATGGAAAGGATACCATGTTTGTTGTTGTGGACCGATTCTGTAGCGACCAGACCTCAAACAGTCTGATCTCTGTGCATTAGTGTCATCCCTGGATCGGTAATGCTGACACGCACAATACTTGAGGATTTATAATAGAGTAGAAATCACACACTTATTATATCGAATGTATCAAAAGAGAACTTATTACAATAAATATGGCTTAAGACCATCTAATATGATAACATCGGAAGGCTTGGAAGATAAAGTTAGTCCATCAACTCCAACGACATCACTGAGTGAAAGACCACGACCTAAGGCTCCTTACTCGTCGTCTGAAAAGTCTGCAACATGATACATTGTAGCCCGAAATGGGTCAGCACATGGAATATGCGGGCAATGTAACACAAGAGACTAATGAACATAATAATGCTATCACTACATGCATATATGGCTGGTGGAGGCTGTATGGTTAATAGGTTTTGTGAAAAGCCAATTTTTTTCCTACTGCAAAGGAATATATTTTACTTAACTACAAAGTTGGTTGAAAAACATTGAGACAGTAAACCCCCTCTCAATCCCAATTAAAAGTAATCAATAACCCAATCAAATTTTTATAATTTAGAGTGATGAGATCCACAAGATAATCCAAGAACCGGATACTCAAGATGTCCATAACCGGGGACACGGCTAACCATGATTAGTTTGTACACTCTGCAGAGGTTTGTGCACTTTTCCCCACAAGACTCGATCTCCTTCGTTGTATTTCTCGCACTACAAGATGTTTGAGAAACTGATGACCGAGACACAGTCTTTCCGAAGAGGTCCCCTTAACCGATAGATAGGCCGGTACACCTACAATCCCCTACATCTGCTAGCCCATCATGGAAAGGTTTCCCACAACTTACTCAACTATGCCAGAGCCCATAATGGCATGTGGATGCACACGGAAGTTTCCAACATGAATAATCTTATGATCCCTTTGAACCTGGGTGGCGGTCCATAGGAAAATCACACGGTACCCCAGGATTTCCAAAAAATACAGGCAATCACTGGATACCCCTGGTGCCTCAATCCACCCAGATGTGCATTAAAGTTGCCACCTTAAGTTGAACCATTAATTAACAATCTCACATCTGTCATGAATACACTCAAACCCAATCCACGTCTACGAGCATAGCAGAGCAGTATAAGCATAACGTAGAAGTAACTCCGAGGGTTTGATAATAAACAGGTGAATAGGTACTACCTAAATCTACTTCCCAACCCACAATTTATTCAAATACTAACCATGAAATTGTTTGGGGGTTCACCTAATGCAATAAAACTGGGTAGTAAAGAGGTATGATCAAAGTGTACTTGCCTTGCTGATGATCCGCGAAACCTAGAGACTCGATGTAGCATGCTTCGCACTCCGGGTACTCTATCGCAATCAAACAAACATACACTAAGAAATCAAGCAAGAGCATGGGTAAAACTCAAATAAGAGATCTAATTAGAAGGTTCAACTTAAGAACTCCGGTTTGCATGAAGAATCAAATCAAACGAAGCAACAAAACTCAAACGGCGAAAGAAACAAGCTTCATTTACTAATCTAGACTAAAGTCAAATTTTACAGTAGCAAAAACTTGTTTAAGTTGGTTAAACCGAAATAGGGTTTTGAGACGAAACTCTAGGCGCTTGAATTGCTTGATTCCGATAAACGAGCAAAAAGTTATACTAAAACGAAAATCGGATCACAAATCGCGATCTAAAATAATCGCGGAAAATCCAAGAAAAAAGAAAAACTGACGAACAGGCTAACGAACAAACGTTCGCTGTCTGGGCTAATGGACGGAAATCGTTCGTTAGAACGAACGTAAGAACGAACGTCCGCTATTTAACTAAATCGAAAAAACCGAAGCGGATCTAAAAAAACGGATCTAGGTTTAGAAAAAAACCGCTCGGTTTTCTTACGTAAACCGAGGCGGCAGCGGCGGCTACCTGTGGCAGCGGTCCGGCGGGGCGGTGCGGCGGGGGTGCGGCTCCGGCGAGGCGGTGCGGTGGCGCGGGCGGCTGCGGCGGGGGTGGCGTCGGGCTAGGGTTAGGGTTTGGGGCGGCGACGTGGGTTGGGCTGGGGGGTGCGGGGTGGCGGCTTATAAAGGGGTCGGCCTGAGGTCTCCTGGCCAGGTACGGCCCGAAGCGGTTTGACTTTTTTTTAAATAATTCCGACGTGCAGAAAAAGAAAAAATAAAGAAATACTAAACGGACTCGAAAGATCCCGAAATAAATTTTCCCCGTCCTCTAAAAATAAGCCGGACAAGGTGAACATTTATTTGGGCCTAAAATGCAATTTTGAAAAACGCATATTTTTCCTAATTCAAATAAAATAGCGATAAAACTCCGAATAAAAATCTTATTTGACTTTAATATTAAATCTTCGATATTTCTTTATTTTGAGGAAGTCATTTTATCCTCTCTCTCTTATTTTTATAAAATAAATATTCGAAGAGAAAATAATTAAAATCAAACGATCCTCTTTCCAAAATTTGAGAAAACTCGAATATGAAAATAATGAAATCCCCAACTCTCTCCGTAGATCCTTGAGTTGCGTAGAATTTCTAGGATCAAGCCAAAGTGCAATAAAATATGATATGCAATGATGATCTAATGTATAACATTCCAAATTGAAAATTTGGGATGTTAGAAACCTACCCCCCTTAAGATGCATCTCGCCCTCGAGATTCGGGTTGGCTAGAAAATAGGTGTGGATGGTCCTTGTGTAGGTCTTCCTCTTGTTCCCTGGTGGCTTCATCCTCAGTATGGTGGCTCCACTAAACTTTACAGAACTTGATAACTTTGCTGCGTGTAACTTGGCTGGCAAACTCGAGAATCTTGACTGGCTTCTCCTCGTAGGTCAAGTCGCTATCCAACTGTATCGCTTCCAGTGGCACTGTATCTCTCAGAGGGATATCGGCCATCTCTGCATGGCACTTCTTCAACTGAGAAATGTGGAACACATCGTGAACTCCTGACAATCCTTCGGGCAATTCCAACTTGTAAGCAACTTCTCCCATACGTTCCAAAACTTTGTATGGTCCCACAAAACGTGGTGCTAACTTTCCCTTAACTCCAAAGCGCTTAACTCCTCGGAGTGGTGATACCCGAAGATACACTCTGTCTCCAACTTCGTAAGCTGTCTCCTTGCGTTTAGAATCCACATAGCTCTTCTTCCTGGACTGTGCTACCTTGAGTCTATCACGAATTAGCTTAACCTTCTCTTCTGATTCTTTAATCAAATCTGGTCCAAACAACTGTCGGTCTCCAACTTCATCCCACAACAACGGTGTTCTGCACCTTCTTCCGTAAAATGCTTCGAAAGGGGCCATATTCAAACTGGCTGGGTAACTGTTGTTGTAAGAGAAGTCTGCCTAAGGCAAATTATCGTCCCAACTAGATCCATAATCTAGCGTACAAGCTCTCAACATGTCCTCTAGAATCTGATTGACTCTCTCATTCTGTCCATCCGTCTGCGGGTGAAAAGCTGTACTGAACTCTAGCCTGGTTCCCAAAGTTTCATGTAACTGATTCCAAAACTTTGAGGTAAACTGGGTTCCTCTATCTGATACAATTTTCCTCGAAGCTCCATGCAAACATACAATCCTGGTCATGTATATCTTTGCCAACTTAGCACTGGTGTAAGTGGTCTTCACTGGGATGAAATGAGCTACTTTCGTCAAATGATCGACTACAACCCATATCGAGTCATAGCCTGAACGAGTCCTGGGTAATCCCCTGATAAAATCCATGCCTAGCTTATCCCACTTCCATTTCGGGTATCGGCAATGGTTGCAGCAATCCTGCTGGCTTCTGATGCTCTGCCTTCAATCTTTGACATACATCACAAACTGACACATACTCCGCAATGTCCTTCTTCATTCCGGTCCACCAGAATCTATCCTTCAGATCCAGGTACATCTTGGTATTTCCTGGTGAATCGAATATGGTGAGTCATGGGCCTCCTGCAAAATCAGCTTCCCGATCTCCTGATCATTTGGTACATATACGCGGTCCTCAAACCATTGGGTATCGTGCTCATCCTCACGAAATCCCTTGGCTTTTCCTTTGCTCATCCTTTCCTTTATTTCGGCAATCTCCTTGTCCGTCTTCTGCGCTTGTCTAATCTTATCCATCAAAGTAGACTGAATCTCCAAAGCTGCTACATAACCTCTCGGAACTATCTCCAAACATAGCTCGCGGAGGTCATCTGCTAACTCCTTGGGTAACTCTCCTGTCATGAGTGTATTGACATGACTCTTGCGGCTCAACGCATCGGCTACTACGTTAGCCTTTCCGGGATGATAGTGCAACTTCATATCATAATCCTTTATGAGTTCCAACCATCTCCTCTGCCTGAGATTCAACTCCTTCTGCATGAAGATATACTTCAAACTCTTGTGATCAGTGTATATCTCACAATGGTTTCCAATGAGAAAATGTCTCCAAGTCTTCAACGCATGCACTACGACTGCTAACTCCAAATCATTCATAGCATAATTTAACTCATGGGTTTTAAGCTGTCGTGAGGCATATGAAACAACTCTTCCTTCCTGCATAAGCACTGCTCCAAGTCCTCGACGAGAGGCGTCGCAATACACTTCATAATCCTTGCGTTGATCTGGCAGAATCAACACTGGTGATGTAACCAAACGTTTCTTCAATTCTTGAAAACTAGCCTCACATTCCTCAGTCCATTTGAACTTGGTGTCCTTCTTTAACAACTCCATCATAGGCTTTGCAATCTTCGAGAAATTCTCAATGAATCTCCAGTAGTATCCTGCGAGTCCAAGAAAACTCTGGATTTCTCCAACTGACGTGGGTGACTCCCAATTTGTCACAGTGATGACTTTGTTGGGGTCTACTGCTATTCCTTCTCCGGATATATCATGTCCAAGGAATCCAACTTCCTTCAACCAAAACTCACACTTGCTGAACTTGGCGTATAGCTGATGTTCTCTGAGCTTCCCAAGTACTAAACACAAATGCTCCTTATGTTCCCCTTCATTCTTCGAGTAGACCAGAATATCATCTATGAACACCACAACGAACTTATCCAAAAACTCCATAAACACCTTGTTCATCATGTTCATGAAATAGGCAGGTGCGTTAGTCAGGCCAAATGACATAACGGTATACTCATATAGCCCGTACCTTGTGGTAAAAGCTGTCTTAGGTATATCCTGCTCTCGAATCTTCAACTGGTGGTAACTTGATCGCAGATCAATCTTGGAAAACACCTTAGCTCCTTGCAGCTGATCAAACAAATCATTGATCATCGGCAGTGGGTACTTGTTCTTGATCGTTACTTCATTCAATCCATGATAATCAACAACCATCCTTAACGACCCATCCTTCTTATCTACTAGAAGTATTGGTGATCCCCAAGGTGACGAACTTGGGCGAATATATCCTTTATCCAGTAACTCCTTAATCTGCTTCTTAATTAACTCTAAATCCTGTGCGGGCATCCTGTACGGTCTCTTAGATATTGGCCCTGTGCCTGGAAAAAGCCCAATCAAAAACTCGATGTCTCTATCCGGTGGCATGCCTGGCAACTCTTCTGGAAATACATCCGGGAAATCCTTCACCACTGGTACTTCCTCTTGTACAACTCATGTTAAGGAATTTACTTGAGTCCTAATCGGCACATGCCGGGATACATACTTGATCCTTCTTCCTTTTGGGTGGTGAGCAAAATCGACTTACTAGCGCAATCGATGTTTCCTCCATACATCGATAGCCAATTCATACCCAGAATCACATCCAAACCTTGCGACTCCAGAATTATCAGATCTGGGGGGAAAACGTGCCTACCTATGGCCAACGGTATCTGAAAACATCCTTGGCTTGCCATATACTCTGCTCCTGGCGAGCTCACTAACATAGGTGTACTAAGAACCTTGGTGGGCAGTTTATACTTATCCACAAATCCCCTTGATATGTATGAATGCGATGCACCAGTATTGAAAAGTATGACTGCAATAAATGTTGGAAATATGCCCTAGAGGCAGTAATAAAATGGTTATTATTATATTTCTTTGTTCATGATAATTGTCTATTGTTCATGCTATAATTGTGTTATCCGGAAATCGTAATACATGTGTGAATACATAGACCACAACACGTCCCTAGTGAGCCTCTAGTTGACTAGCTCGTTGATCAAAAGATAGTCATGGTTTCCTGACTATGGACATTGGATGTCATTGATAACGGGATCACATAATTAGGAGAATGATGTGATGGACAAGACCCAATCCTAAGCATAGCTCAAATATCGTGTAGTTCGTTTGCTGTAGCTTTTCCGAATGTCAAGTATTATTTCCTTAGACCATGAGATTGTGCAACTCCCGGATACCGTAGGAGTGCTTTGGGTGTGCCAAACGTCACAACATAACTGGGTGACTACAAAGGTACACTACAGGTATCTCCGAAAGTGTCTGTTGGGTTGGCACGAATCGAGACTAGGATTTGTCACTCCGTATGACGGAGAGGTATCTCTGGGCCCACTCGGTAATGCATCATCATAATGAGCTCAATGTGACCAAGTGGTTGATCACGGGATCATGCATTACGGTACGGGTAAAGTTACTTGCCGGTAACGAGATTGAACGAGGTATTGGGATACCGACGATCGAGTCTCGGGCAAGTAACGTACCGATTGACAAAGGGAATTGTATACGGATTGATTGAATCCTCGACATCGTGGTTCATCTGATGAGATCATCGTGGAGCATGTGGGAGCCAACATGGGTATCTAGATCCCGCTGTTGGTTATTGACCGGAGAGGCGTCTCGGTCATGTCTGCATGTCTCCCGAACCCGTAGGGTCTACACACTTAAGGTTCGGTGACGCTAGGGTTGTAGAGATATTAGTATGCAGTAACCCGAAAGTTGTTCGGAGTCTCGGATGAGATCCCGGACGTCACGAGGAGTTCCGGAATGGTCCGGAGGTGAAGATTTATATATAGGAAGTACACTTTCGGCCATCAGGAAGGTTTCAGGGGTGGCCGGTATTGTACCGGGACCATCGAAAGGGTCCCGGGGGTCCACCAGGTGGGGCCACCCATCCCGGAGGGCCCCATGGGCTGAATTGGGAGGGAAACCAGCCCCTAGTGGGCTAGTGCGTCCCCCTTGGGCCTCCCCTGCACCTAGGGTTGGGAAACCCTAGGGGTGGGGGCGCCCCCCACTTGGCTTGTGGGGGAAGCCACCCCTTGGCCGCCGCCCCCTTGGAGATCCATCTCCTAGGGCCGCCCCCCAAGGCCCCTTTATAAAAAGGGGGGGAGGGAGGGCAGATGGACCCTTGCTCTTGGCGCTTCCCTCTCCCTCCGTGACACCTCTCCTCCCCGCTTGCGCTTGGCGAAGCCCTGCCGGGATCCTGCTGCATCCACCACCACGCCGTCGTGCTGCTGGATCTTCATCAACCTCTGCTCCCCCCTTGCTGGATCAAGAAGGAGGAGACGTCTTCCCAACCGTACATGTGTTGAACGCGGAGGTGTTGTCCGTTCGGCACTTGGTCATCGGTGATTTGGATCACGACGAGTATGACTCCATCAACCCCGTTCTCTTGAACGCTTCCGCACGCGATCTACAAGGGTATGTAGATGCATTTCTCTCTCCCTCGTTGCTAGATGACTCCATAGATTGATCTTGGTGATGCGTAGAAAATTTTAAAATTCTTCTACGTTCCCCAACAATAAAAGAGTTAACCAAAAACTTACCTATTACTGCATCTGGCCGGGCTTCAATCTCCTCCACGTTAACGTGGTTCACTTGTCCCCTATTGAAAGGGTTGGGCTTCTTCCCAGAGTTTCCATTGTCGTTTCCGTTCTTAGCTTCAGGACATTCATTGGCGTAATGTCTGGTCTTCTGGCACTTGTAGCAAGTAATGTGGCTTAGATCTTTCTTGGCGGGCGTTGCTGGGTTGGAACGGTTCTTTTCATTGCTTCCTCCATTACCATTCTTGGGGCCACTATGGTTGTGAGAACTTCCTCCATTGTGAGTGTGGCCTCCATGGTTATGCACAAGTCCTCCCGAGTTCGGGGCGAAACGGGGTCTCTGCTGAGCTCCAGAATTATACTTCCCTTGTCCATACTTCCTCTTGCGGTTGTCAATCTGCTGCTACTTCCCTTCAATTATGAGAGCTCTATCTACCAACTGTTGGTAGTTATCAAAGGTTGCTACCATCAACTGCATGCTCAGCTCATCATTCAGTCCTTCCAAAAACTTCTCCTACTTAGCTGCATCCGTAGCAACGTCATCTCAGGCATAACGTGCTAGCTTGCTAAAGTCATCCACATACTGGCTAATGGTGCGTCCTCCTTGGCGTAAGTTGCGAAACTCACGCTTCTTTATGGCCATAGCTCCCACTGATACATGGGCAGTGCGAAAAGCCTGCTGGAACTGGTCCCATGTAACAGTGGATATAGGATAGGTGACAGCGTAGTTCTCCCACCATGAGGCTGCTGGTCCATCCAATTGCTGCGCGGCAAAACACACCCTCTCAACATCTGTGCATCCTGCAGTGGTTAACTCTCTTCCAATCCTGCGGAGCCAATCATCTGCTACTACCGGCTCAGTGCTACTGGAAAACACCGGCGGCTGCAACCTCAGAAAACGGGCTAAATTGTCAACTTGGGGTGGTGGTGGGTTTGTGTTGTTGTTGCCTTGGTTCTGAACTAACAACTGCATCAGGGTATTCTGCTTCTAGATCAACTGAGTGAGCTCCAGTGGAAAGGTAAATATGGGGTCACGTCTCGGAGGCATCTGAGGGTTTAGAGGGAAGAGAATAGAATAGAATGAGGTCTAGTGAGAAAACACTACCCATATGCACATGAGACAAACACAATCATATCACTCAATCAATCAAGCAAGGGCATACAATTGGTCTAGAACTATCGTTACAAAGTGCTTGGACCATAATATTTACATGGTGGAATACTACTACTGATATGGCGGTCGACTAGAAATATTGTTCGGTCCAAGACCCCATGATATCAGCTCCAGCTTCATCAATATAGTCATCATCACTGTCGTCAGGGTCCGAGTCGGTGTCGTCGATGATGATGTAGTTCCCCGGGCAAGTGGAACCGTCATCTTCTCCTCCTGGCGCGGGGTCTCCCATGAATACTCCTAGCTTCCTTGTCAGGTCGTCATTCTTCTCCACTAGTACGACAATTTCCTCCTCATAATCTTCGTGAGTTGCCTTGAGTTCTTCTTCAAGCTCCGTGATCCTGGTCATCGCCTTCTTTAGATCTATCATGCCTGCGCACATCTGATTTTCCTGGCGGCGAATGTGCTAGTTTAACTCCTGGATGAAAGCTGCAATGGATCTATCCTTCCTGGTGCTGATCATCTCCCAGTGCTCATCTCGACGCTCACAAATCTGGTAGATAGTATCCTTAAGCTACTTGTGGTAAACTTCTCCAATGCGTCCCATGGTGATGTGGGCTGCCATACTCTTTCCTAAACTCCAGGTTGGTGCATCAAAGGAAAACTCTATGGGCTTAGTGACTGGCGTAAATGTCCTTCCTGGAACTTGAACTTGAATCATCCAGCCTCCTCTTATGGTAAAGTGGCGTTGTAAGTCCCGGTGAAGCTTGGTATTCCAATGTTCAGGTACTTAGTGACTTCCTTCAAGTGTCGTCCAAAAGGTGCTTCTTCATCCGGTTGTGCAAACTTGTGCCTTGCATCCGCCATCCTAAAGAGTAGAAAATGGAGAGGAGTCAGAAATGAGAAGAGAATAGTGATCTAGGGTTTTGGCTTAGTGGTCGTGTCCTACAGTCAGTGTGTGCTATGATACCATCTTGTAGCGACCAGACCTCAAACAGTCTGATCTCTGTGCATTAGTGTCATCCCTGGATCGGTAATGCTGACACACACAGTACTTGAGGATTTATAACAGAGTAGAAATCACACACTTATTACATCGAATGTCTTAAAAGAGAACTTATTACAATAAATATGGCTTAAGGCCATCTAATACGATAACAGCGGAAGGCTTGGAAGATAAAGTGAGTCCATCAACTCCAACGAGATCACTGAGTGAAAGACCACGACCTAAGGCTCCTTACTCGTCATCTGAAAAGTCTGCAACATGATACGTTGCAGCCCGAAACGGGTCAGCACATGGAATATGCTGGCAATGTAACACAAGAGAGTAATGAACAGAATAATGCTATCACTACATGCATATATGGCTGGTGGAGGCTGTATGGTTAATAGATTTTGCTAAAAGCCTATTTTTTTTCCTACTGCAAAGGAATATATTTTACTTAACTACAAAGTTGGTTGAAATACATTGAGAAGGTAAACCCCCTCTCAATCCCAATTGAAAGTAATCAATAACCCAATCAAATTTTTATAATTAAGAGTGATGAGATCCACAAGATAATCCAAGAACCAGATACTCAAGATGTCCATAACCGGGGACACGGCTAACCATGATTAGTTTGTACACTCTGCAGAGGTTTGTGCACTTTTCCCCACAAGACTCGATCTCCTCCATTGGATTTCTCGCACTACAAGATGTTTGATAAACTGATGACCGAGACACAGTCTTTCCGAAGAGGCCCCCTTAACCGATAGATAGGCCGCTACACCTACAATCCCCTACATCTGCTAGCCCATCATGGAAAGGTTTCCCACAACTTACTCAACTATGCCAGAGCCCATAATGGCATGTGGCTGCACATGGAAGTTTCCAGCATGAATAATCTTATGATCCCTTTGAACCTGGGTGGCAGTCCATAGGAAAATCACACGGTACCCCGGGATTTCCAAAAAATACATGCAATCACTAGATACCCCAGGTGCCTCAATCCACCCAGATGTGCATTAAAGTTGCCACCTTAAGTTGAACCATTAATTAACAATCTCACATATGTCATGAATACACTCAAACCCAATCCACGTCTACGAGCATAGCAGAGCAGTATAAGTACAACATAGAAGTAACTCCCAGGGTTTGATAATAAATAGGTGAATAGGTACTACCTCAATCTACTTCCCAACCCACAATTTATTCAGGACCTAACCATGCAATTGTTTGGGGGTTGATATAATGCAATAAAACTGGGTAGTAAAGAGGTATGATCAAAGTGTTACTTGCCTTGGTGATGATCCGCGAAACCAAGAGACTCGATGTAGCATGCTTCGCACTCCGGATACTCTATCGCAATCAAACAAGCATACACTAAGCAATCAAGCAAGAGCATGGGTAAAACTCAAATAAGAGATCTAACCAGAAGGTTCAACTTAAGAACTCCGGTTTGCAAAAAGAACCAAATCAAACGAAGCAAAAAAGCTCAAACGGCAAAAGAAACAAGCTTCGTTAACTAATCTGGACTAAAGCCAAACTTTACAGTAGCAAAAACTTGCTTAAGTTGGTTAAACAGAAAGAGGGTTTCGAGACGAAACTCTATGCGCTTGAATCGCCTGATTCCGATAAACGAGCGAAAAGTTATACTAAAACGAAAATCGGATATGAAATCGCGATCGAAAATAATCGCGGAAAATCCAAGAAAAAAGAAAAACTGACGAACAGGCTAACAGACAAACGTCCGCTGTCTGCGGCTAACGGACAAAAATCTTTCATTAAAACGAACGTACGAACGAACGTCCGCTATTTAACTAAACCGAAAAAACCGAACCGGATCTGAAAAAAGGATCTATGTTTAGAAAAAAACCCACTCGGTTTTCTTTCATAAACCGAGGCGGCGGCGGTCTGGCGGGGCGGCTCCAACGAGGCGGCGTCCGCGGCGAGGCGCGGCGGTGGCGGCGCGGGCGGCTGCGGCGACGACGGCGGGCTAGGGTTACGGTTTTGGGCGGCGGCGCGGGTTGGGCTGGGGGTGCGGGGCGGCGGCTTATAAAGGGGCCGGCCCGAGGTCTCCTGGCCGGGTACGGCCCGAAGTTGGTTTGACCTTTTTTAAATAATTCCAATGTGCAGAAAAAGAAAGAAAAGAAATACTAAACGGACTCCAAAAATCCCGAAATAAATTTTCCCCGTCCTCTAAAAATAAGTCGGATAAGGTGAACATTTATTTGGGCCTAAAATGCAATTTTGAAGAACACATATTTTTCCTAATTCAAATAAAATAGCTATAAAACTCCGAATAAAAATCTTATTTGACTTTAATATTAAATCTTCGATATTTCTTTATTTTGAGGAAGTCATTTTATCCTCTCTCTTTTAGTTTTATAAAAAAAATATTCAAAGAGAAAATAATTAAAATCAAACGATCCTGTTTTCAAAATTCGAGAAAACTCGAATATGAAAATAATGAAATCCCCAACTCTCTCCGTAGATCCTTGAGTTGCGTAGAATTTCTAGGATCAAGCCAAAATGCAATAAAATATGATATGCAATGATGATCTAATGTATAACATTCCAAATTGAAAATTTGGGATGTTACAAATTCTCTAAGATGGCTCATTTCATTCCTTGCAATAAGATAGACGATGCTTCACATATTGCAAATCTTTTTTGTAGGGAAACCTTGCGACTTCATGGAGTGTCAAAGACGATCGTCTCGGACCGCGACGTCAAGTTCTTGAGTTACTTTTGGAAGACCTTATGCGCCAAGCTCGGAATCAAGCTACTATTCTCCACGGCATACCATCCACAAACCGACGACCAAACGGAGGTGACGAACCGTATGCTCTCCACTCTACTACGCGTGTTGATCAAGAGGAACATCAAGGAGTGGGAGGAGTGCCTACCCATCGCCGAGTACGCCTACAACCACGCAAGACATTCTACTACTGGCAAGTCTCCCTTTGAGGTCGTCTACGATTTCAACCCGTTGTCCCCATTGGACATTCTGCCTCTACCACTAAAAGAGAGCATCAACAAGGATGCGATTACCCGAGTGAACTATCTCAAGAAGATGCATGAAGATACAAGGCACACCATCAAGCGCCAAGTACAAAGACTTGCGACCAAGCTCAACGTCAACAAGCAACCCACGATATTCAACATTGGAGATCTTGTGTGGCCACACCTTCACAAGGACCACTTCCCCAATGAACGCAAGTCCAAACTTCTACCACGAGCGGACGGAACCTTCAAGGTGCTCACACGCTACAGCAACAATGCTTACAAGATTGACCTCCCGTGCGACAAGTACAACATAAGCGACATCTTCAATGTCAAGGATCTCTTGCCCTACCATGGTGATGAAGATGTCGATCCGAGGCCGGATCATTTCCAAGGGGGGGAGATAATTCGGAGCATCCCAAGGTCATCCCCAAGGACCTACCTACATCTCCCACGACACCACTTGGACCAATGTCAAGATCCCGTGCGAGAGCCATCGAGAACGAGGTTAACTCTCTCTTTGTTGAACTCCCATTTGACCCACTTTGAGACATGGCTACTACCTCAAACCGAGATGCTTTGTGTGCTTAGGTACCATGGAAGCAACCAAGGAGAAGTTACGGTGCAAGATGGACATCCAGAGCATGAATAACATCTTCCCAGCGTAGAAATCCCGGTACTACCACCCAACTACCGTCCGGGCGGTACAACCGCTCAACCACCTCCCAACTACCGCCCAAGCTTCTATGATCGGAGTGGTGCAAGGCCGGTACAACACCGGTTATTCCGGTAACAGCCACCAGACCGGTACAAACCGCCCCAAACACCGGTACAACCGCTGAGCACATCCGGAAACACCTCCAGGAACCAGTACCTAAGCTCCCAGCGGTACAACCACCCCATGACCGGTATTACCGCCCTGCCTGTGCGCAGTGAAAGGGGTTTCACCCCATGTATCCCCCAACTTACCCCTTGGACTATATATACTGGTCTCCTAGCTCCATACTAGGGCAGCTTTGTGTTAGCTCATATGTGAGGTAGAGCTTCGCTCATCCATCTGGATCTACTCCTTCGCGAGGGACCGACACCTCTTAAGAGAAGATCCACTTGGATAGAAGACCTCCTCATGGAGAAGACCATCAAGACCTCCTTTGGAAATGAACCGATTACCCTTTGTATCGTCCCTTGTTGACTTTGGATCATGTATCTCTCTTTGTGTTTTGAGAATCTAGCACATGTGTGACATAATCTCGTTGGTTTGGGTGTTTCTCTTGTGTCTCCTTTTTGTGTTTTCCCCTTGTGTTTTTCGTGTTCCTCGTTGGGATCCGCTCCTTTCATGAAAGATTGGTCGTATAGGGTTCCACCCTACATCACCGTGTCTAATCCGGACAATGCTACGCCGCCCCCTGTGCTGGTGTCAAAACTGGCCGATCTCGGGTAGGGGGTCCCGAACTGTGCGTCTAAGGATCAAAGGTAACAGGAGACAAGCGAGACACGATGTTTACCTAGGTTCGGGCCCTCTTAATGGAGGTAAAACCCTACGTCCTTCTTAATTGTAGTTGATGAGTATAGGGGTTACAAGATTTGATCTACCTCGAGATCGTAATGACTAAACCCTAGATGTCTAGCATGTATGAATTCTGATAGCCTCTACAGACCAAACCCTCCGATTTATGTAGACACCGGAGGGCCTAGGGTTGTACAGAGTCGGCTCACAAAGAAAGGAAAATACACATCCGGACATTAAACTTGCCATCCACGCATAAGAGAGTCCTACCGGGACACGGGGGGAGGTCTTCTACCTTGTATCTTCACGACCCATCAGTCCGGCCCATATCTCACAACCCGGACACCCGAGGACCCCTTAATCCAGGGCTCCCTCAGTAGGCCCTAAACCAGTCTTCAATGACGATGTGTTCGGTTCACAGATTGTCTTCAACATTGCAAGGCGGGTTCCTTCTCCGCATACAAAGTAGTCTTCTGAGAAAAAAGAACGGTATCGGGCTCTGTATAATAATCACAACCCTCAACCACAAGGGCGTGATACTTAATGAGGCATATCTACTGACAGCTTTTTCGGCAAAACTTTACGTCTAGCCTTTTTATAATTTTGAAACTTTTTGGCCTCCGCTTCGTGTTTCGAGGTGCAGCCTCCATTGAGACGTCTTGTCAAAGCAGACATCGTGTCCCCTTATTGCGTGATTTTCATCAATACGGTTTTGGGTAATCCAACCGTGTCATTCGCACGACCCCTTGGGAATAGGCGAGTTTTATGGCTAGTGGGGGGGGGCGTTTGATATTCACTGCCTATATAAGCGGATAATGATCCATCTTTTACCCCATGCCTTCTTCCTTCCTTAGCCTTGCCATCCTAGAGCTCCAGCGCCCAAGCTTCTACCTCTCCCACCGCCCAACCTTTCCACCCATGGCTGGATCCGGCTTGCAGGGCAAGTGGATGGCTTCCTCCATCACGGAGAGGAACGTCAAGGAACTCTGGGAAGTGGGGTACCTTGCCGCGAACATCACGCATCGGCTCCCTGCCAAAAAACAGATCATCCCTACTCCAGAGCCCAATGAGAGTGTGGTGTTTATCCCCCACTTCCTCCGCAGGCTAGGGTTTCCTCTCCACCCCTTCATCCGCGGCCTGATGTTCTATTATGGGCTAGATTTCCAGGATCTAGCCCCAAATTCCTTCCTCCACATTTCGTCATTCATCGTCGTGTGCGAGGAGCTCCTACGCATGCCCCCCCAGTTCTTTCCGTTGTCCGTTCTGAGCCCTGACACACTTGCACGCGCCCGCGGCACGTCCGAAATATTATTTTTATAAGTGGCCGAAAAATGTTCTTCGAATGGGATGAAAGTTGGCGTGCGGTGTTGTTATGTTGTTAGTAGGTCTCCTGCGAAGTTTCATCGCATTCGGAGTCCGTTTGACGCCCCAAGGAATAACTATAGCGGCAATTTAGCTGGTCTATCGTCGGACGTTTTCGGTCTCCGGAAACTCTTGCCGGGCTGCCATTCTCTCTCTCTCTTCTCAGCACGAGGCCTTTCTGCACAGTCCACTTCCACTCACCTCTAGCCCACCTAGTTCCCCCTCTGTCCGGAGCCGCACGATCGTGATCCAAGGATCCAAAAACCCCTCCAACCCCCTCCTAACCCTAACCTAGACACCCCTGCCTATTTAAACCCCTTCCCTTGCCATTTTGGGCGCCCCTAACCTCTAGCCGCCACAAACCCCCCTCCTTCCTCATTTTCCGTGCCAAGCCACCCCGCCGCCACCACTTGTCGCCGGCCCAGAGGCCAGCGCCGCCACCCGTCATCGCCCAGGCCAACCAGACACCTCCACATCAGCAGATCCACAGCTTGCAGCCTCTAACAGGTGCCACGCACCCTCCCCGTGCTTCCCCATCACACGGGCCCGCCGGAGCCCATCCGCAGCCCTCCCCGGGCCGATCTGGGCCCGAGGAGCTCGCACCGCGCCGCCCCTGCTCCCCAAGCTCCGGATCGGGAGAGGAGCTCCTGATCCGGGCTCCGCCGCCTGCCTGTCCCCCGCGTCCTCCCCGCCGGAGACCGAGGCCGCCACCTCCTCCGCCGGCGACCACCAGGCTAGCCGCCGCTCCCTGCTCCCTTTCTTCCGTTCCTCTCTCTCTCTCCTTGATGCAACCGCGCCACCGCTATTTGCAGGTCTGCCACTCATCACCGGAGTTGGCCTAGCCGCTGTCCCCGAGCTCCTCGCCGACCCTCTTGCCCTCCACCATCATCGGATCTGGGACCCCACGCCTGGATATGCCCGTTTCCGTCGAGCGCCGCCGCGTTCGTCACCGGAATGCCTTGCCCCGTGCTCGCCAGAGCAGCGCCGGGGTCCACCGCCGTCGTCCCACTCAGGTACGGGTGAGGCTTTGCCCGCTCATTCCGCGGGCCGTTGACCGTGGCTACTTCCCCGTGGAGCCGGCCCAGCTCCGGCATAAGGCCCAAGCGCTCCCCTTGCCCGACCTGCATGCCTCTCCACCGACCGGTCTGCTATGGCCCAATGTGAGCAGCCCCAGCCCCTTCAGTTTGGCCCGACTCACATTTTTTTCCGTGGAACGATTTATCTTTTTTCCAGGAGTCTGGCAGTTTTACAGAATAGTCCCTCTAGTTCATGCATATCGTAACTCACAAACTGTGCATTACATGTAAAAACTTTATATATGAAAAATGACTTGAATTTCATCTAGTTTCATAATATGCAACTTTCATCCATGTTAAAAATGTTCAAAATGTTGTTTGTGTTTAATTTGCTCATATGCCATGTTAAAATGATTTATTTCATAACTAATAAACCGTAGCTCCGAATTTAATAAATTATATATGTAAATGGGGTGGAAAAATGCCTAGTTTAACATGGTGCACTTTTCTTGCATGTTTAACAACTACAAAATAAGCATTAGGGAAGAACAGTACCAAATCTAAAATATGCACATGAGGATTTTTCTGGACTTGTTGTTTGTTGTTCCCGGCCTCATTTAAACTTGCCTAGATAGGTAGTTTTCATATGCTTCACCCCTTGCCATGTTTAATAACATTTAATATTGTTGGGTACATAAAAGGGAGAGTACTAAATAAACGAATGTGGTGCTTCGTCAATATGAAACTCGTTGCATATTGAGCTCCACTTAATTTGTAGTTTTGTTTGTTGCACTTTGCCTTGACATGCCTCTTTAAAATGGACATGCATCATAGTTGATTGTGCATCATGGCATGTTTTTGCTTATGTGTTTACCATGTTGCTTGCTTCTTTCCGGGTTGCTACTCTCGTTAGCTTCTGTTCCGTTCCGGAGTTATGAGGATCCGTTCGACTACGTCTGTTTGTCTTCTTCATGGACTCGTTCTTCTTCATTGCGGGATTTCAGGCAAGATGACCATACCCTCAAAATCAATTCTATCTTTGCTTGCTAGTTGTTCGTTCTATCACTATGTCGCACTACCTACAACTTGTTATATCATGCCTCCCATATTGCCATGTCAAGCCTCTAACCCTCCTTCCTAGCAAACCGCTGTTTGGCTAAGTTACCGCTTTTGCTCAACCCCTCTTATAGCGTTGTTAGTTGCAGGTGAAGCTAAAGTTTGTTCCATGTTGGAACATGGATATGTTGGGACATCACAATATCTCTTATTTAATTAACGCATCTATATACTTGGTAAAGGGTTTAAGGCTCGGCCTTATGCCTGGTGTTTTGTTCCACTCTTGCCGCCCTAGTTTCCGTCAATACCGGTGTTATGTTCCTTGATTTTGCGTTCTTTACGCGGTTGGGTGTTTTGGGAACCCCTTGATAGTTCGCTTTGAATAAAACTCCTCTAGCAAGGCCCAACCTTGGTTTTACCATTTGCCTCACCACCACCTATACTTTTCCCTTGGGAGTCGTGCTCCCGAGGGTCATCTTTATTTTAACGCCCCCGGGCCATTGCTTCTCTAAGTGTTGGTCCGAACCGGGCAACCTGGCGGGCCACCTCGGGGCAACTTGAGGGCTGGTTTTACTCGTAGCTTGACCTATCCGGTGTTGCCCTGACAACGAGATATGTGCAGATCCTATCGGGATTGTCGGCACATCGGGCGGCTTTGCTGGCCTTGTTTTACCTTTGTCGAAATGTCTTGTAACCGGGATTCTGAGACTGATCGAGTCTTTCCGGGAGAAGGAATATCCTTCGTTGACCGTGAGAGCTTGTGATGGGCTAAGTTGGGACACCCCTGCAGGGTATAAATTTTTGAGAGCTGTGCCCGCGGTTATGTGGCAGATGGGAATTTGTTAATGTCCGATTGTAGAGAACTTGAAACTTGACTTAATTAAAATGCATCAACCGCGTGTGTAGCCGTGATGGTCTCTTTTCGGCGGAGTCCGGGAAGAGAACACGGTCTCGTGTTATGCTTGAACGTAAGTAGCTTCAGGATCACTTCTTGATCACTTATAGTTTCTCGACCGTGGTTTGCTTCTCTTCTCGCTCTTATTTGCGTATGTTAGCCACCATATATGCTTAGTGCTTGCCGCAGCTCCACCTCACTACCCTTTCCTACCCTTAAGCTTAAATAGTCTTGATCTCGTGGGTGTGAGATTGTTAAGTCCTCGTGGCTCACAGATACTTCCAAACAGTTGCAGGTGCCAATGCTACCAGTGAAGGTGACGCAACCGAGCTCAAGTGGGAGCTCGATGAAGATCTTGGTCGTTGTTATGTTTCTTTTCCTGTTGATCAGTAGTGGTGCCCAGTTGGGACGATCGGGGATCTAGCATTTGGGGTTGTCTTCCTTTATTTTGGTACTGTAGTCGAACCTTTGATTGTACTTTGGATGATGTATGTTTAACTTGTTATTTGTGTGAAGTGGCGATTGTAAGCCAACTCTTTATCCCTTTCTTATTTAGTACATGGGATGTGTGAAGATTACCCCTCTTGCGACAAACCTACCATGCGGATATGCTTCTAAGTCGTGCCCCGACACGTGGGAGATATAGCCGCATTGTGGGTGTTACAAAGGAGGCGCGGACCAAGTCCCGGGCGGCTCATGAGGAGATCAAGCAAGCCGGATAGATAGCGGCTGGTAAGCCCTTTCTTTTACAGAGTATATTGACGGTCGGAGATATGCCTTGCTTAATCGACCATGGAGTTCTCTAGACGCCTTTGTGGATCTCCCAAGGAGTGAGGCCGACACCGCGCAATTCTTTCGGTCCCAGGAGGGAAACACCACGGAGAAGCTCTTCTGGTCCCAGTACCTGGCACCAGAAAGGCCAGTGCTGCTAAACAACCAGATGATGCAGTTGGGTGAGCTGCATAGGATGTCCGATTTGGCCATGAAGGACATCAAAGTCTGGCTATGGCCAGCCGAACCCATCCCGAGTAGCTACTTCGGCTTGGTCAAGCGACTTGGTGACGCCCTGCCCCGGGTTGAAGCTGTGAAGCGCTCGACATGCATAGAGGGTGCGTGGATGGCCTTTGCCCGCGTCAAGATGCACTGGGCGAGGATGAAGGCCGCCACCATGGCAGTTGAGGGTCTACCCGAGGGCAATGACTATGTCGGTGTACAAAAGTAGGGGCTCTCCTTTTGCACCCCTTTACTTGTGCACGGGCAGTTAGAGCCGCGCCTACGGCCGCACTAAGTAGGTAAGAGGAGGGATGTCGGAGCACAAGACGACCAAAGCAACGCCAAGACCAAAGACGCAAAAGAGCAAGAGGGCGAGGTGGACTCCCCCGGCAAGACCCTTGCCGGTGTGGCCTCCGCAGCCTCGGTAAGATCCTTGCCGGGGCAACATGCCTGACGCCAGCAGAGCGCACCACCCTTGAGCCCAAGGGGTTCGGACACCATCAACCATATTGGAACCAAGGCTCGGGAGGCACCTCCGTGGTGGCATGCAGATCTTTGTAGAGATCATATATACACAAGATCAGATGAGAACCAGAAGACGATGATCCTTGGTGAGATCCTTGCCAAGAAAATCCATGAGACCCCCGGCAAGATCCTTGCCAGGGACGACCGAGGTGCCGCAGCGAGACCCTTGCCGGGCCCACAGCAATACCCTTGCCGAGGACGCCCGCGGGGCCACAGCCAGGCCCACGTCTGCCAAGACTCCACCGCCGCTCCCCATACAGCTGCCAGCTCGACCAGCTGGGCAGGCATCTGCATGGCAGCGCGCGGCCTCTACATCAACTCAGCAAGCACCTGCGTGGTGGCATGCAGATCTTCGTGAAGGCTCCACCACCACGCCAGCTCAGCAGGCAGCCAACGTGGCGCTACAACGCCTCATCAGCTTGGACGCACATCGGAGTCAGGCAAGGCGGCGACAGCTGGGACGAGCTTCTTTGCCGTCCCCAATAAAGCAAGAGGGGCACGCCGGCAGCGCATTAAATGCGTTTGTCCGACGATGCTAGGGGATAGACTCAGCCCGTGTACACCTTTCCACCTCATGTGTGCCACTGTGGCGACCCCTTTTTGTCTATAAAAGGAGGCCCAAGGCGTACTGGAGGGGGATTCGGCTCTTTTGGACTAGGGAGACACCGTAGCTAGTTCAAGAACACAAGAACACTCCAATATACATCAAAGCAGGACTAGGGTTTTACGCGATCTCCGCGGCCCGAACCTAGGTAAATGATTTGTGTGCTGACCGCCAGACCCGCTCTTTGCACAACCCCGCGCCCTCCAACTATAGAAGGGATCCCAGTGACCCCATAGGTGTCGTTTCCCACCGACAGACTACCACAAGCCGGAGCGATACTTCGAGGATGTCCTGGAGGGTGCCCGTTTAATAGAGGGTCAATGCTCGAAGGATATTATGTTTGAATGAATGTATCCGGGCTGCCCAGACTTTTGTGTTATGAAACAAGGCTTGTATAGTATACTTGTGCTTTTATATAAAATTATTTTCCTCCTGTGCGGCCATTTTTTGCATCTGAAAGTTTGCCAATCGTTGGCTTCAGCCCCCACGTAGATACTATGGGGGTGTTCGGAGTAGCACCTGACCACACTTGTCCCAATGTCTTGGTCCATAAAGGAGGTGATCGTGTAGAGAACTAGGTAATCAGACTATGCGGCTTTATCACTCTCACTTAGCCATAGGAGTTTGACAAAGGGACTATGAGATAGCCCCTGGTGCCCGTGCGGCTTTCCGAACTTGGATGCTTTAGGCGCATGACCGGGTGAGGTCAGTCCTTCATGTAATACGGACAATCGCAAAGGATTTAGTAAGTCACTGAACCGCTGACCAACTCTTGCTATACCATGACAGTCAGTTTTTGGCTTTCACTACTGAGGTGTTTGACCGGACGAATCAGAAACACAATTGCAGTAGTTCTCCCTTTACTACCTTAGCCGAACAAGCGGAAAGTAAGGTGGTAACCACAGGAGCCGGGCAACCAAACTATTGACCAAAGACATGATTCGGAGATAATGCATATAATGCGGTATTCAGGACGCCGAAGTGTACTAAGAAAGTGTTCGGACTTTTTGTTTTTGAAAAATATATGTGGCCGAATAGCGCCCCTGGCAATTTATGCTAAGGTGTGTATGTCAATCTGTCGTGAAGACGGAATACATATTATGAAATAAGCCAATACCGAATAAGGTTGGACAAAACTGTTTCCGCTATAGTCTGATTGATACATCAAACGTGTTCTTACAGAGAATGCCATAATCATCAAGGCTATTTTACATGCCAAGGGTTCGAGAACAAGGGAAAGCTGAATGCAGGTCTTAAAAAGGTGGTCTTGAAGATCCTTTGGACACTCTGCCGCACGTCTGCGTCGCTTTTCGCCTTGGTGTAGGATCCTTTGAGAGGATCAATGATCGAGTATACATAAGGGGACTGGAAAAGGGGCCCTTGGTACCAACAAAAAGTGATTTGGGTTTTGAAAAACCTGAAAAATAAAATAGGGAAAAAGAAGAAAGGAAGAATATGAAGGTCCGAATAGGGTCGAGCCGTATTGTGGACTTTGTCTTTAGTGTGCCTCCATCCTTGCCCATGGAATTTTTAGTGCGTAGTTATGTACACGTAGTGCGTATGCTATGATTAAGTGGGGGTATTGGCGGAGGATGAATTGATAATCTAATTCTGGACGAACCGGACTGTTGTTCTGCAGGGTAGACCAGACTCTTTTGACAGTGTCCGGGGGCTTGATGGCCGATGAAGTATTCGGCTTGATAAGGCCACCCTGTACCTCAGCTGCGAGGGTCGCGGTATGCTCCTTGGTATGGAGGGAGCGCTCCATGTTTCCATTGACAATTATTACACCGTGTGGTCCGGGCATCTTGAGCTTTAGATAGGCATAGTGCAGGACTGCATTGAAACGGGTGAAAGCGGTTCGTCCGAGCAGTGCATGACAACCACTGCAGAAGGGGACAATGTCGAAGATCAAATCTTCGCTTCAGAAGTTATCCAGTGAGCCGAAGACTACCTCCAGCGTTATTGACCCTATGCAGCAGGCCTCTACGTCGGGTATTACTCCTTTAAAGGTGGTTTTAGTGGGCTTGATCCTTGAGGGATCAATACCCATTTTACGGACAGTGTCCTGATAAAGCAGGTTAAGACTGTTGCCACCGTCCATGAGTACTCGCATGAGGTGGAATCCGTCGATGATTGGATCGAGGACCAATGGTGCCAAACCTCCATGACGGATACTGGTCGGATGGTCTTTGCGGTCAAAAGTGAGCGGACAGGCTGACCACAGGTTGAATTTTGGGGTGACCGGATCTATCGTGTAAACGTCCCTTAGTGCGCGCTTGTGCTCCCTCTTAGGGATATGAGTGACATAGATGATATTCACTATTTTTACCTCGGGGGAAAATTTCTTTTGCCCCTATGTTTGTTGGGCGAGGCTCATCGTCATCCTTGTTGGGCGGCCCTTTCCCCTTACGTTCGGTGTTTATCTTACCGGCCTATTTAAAGACCCAACAATTTCTATTGGTATGATTGGCAGGCTTGTCCGAGGTGCCACGGATCTAGCAAGGATGATCTAGTATTCGGTCCAAACTGGATGGACCATCTTTGTTTCCTTTGAATGGCTTCTTCCGCTGACCGGGTTTAGAGCTACTAAATCCGGCGTTGACCGCCATATCTTTGGTATCTTCATTGTTGCTTCGACGCTTGTGTTTATTGCGTCATGGCCTGACGTTGCCATCTCTGGCTTCAGAGGTGCCAGGGTCGCTGGTGCTGTTGCTTTTGTGAGCTAGTCAGCTATCTTCTCCCACGCAAAAGTGGGTCATGAGTGCGGTGAGAGCTCCCATGGACTTTGGTTTTTCTTGGCTGAGGTGTCGGGTGAGCCACTTGTCATGGATGTTATGTTTAAAGGCCGCGAGGCCTTCGGTGTCTGGACAATCGACAATTTGGTTCTTTTTAAGTAACAACCTGGTCCAGAGTTTTCGGGCTGACTCTCCGGGTTGCTGAACTATGTGAATGAGGTCACCGGCATCCAGAGGCCGGAAATAGGTACCTTGGAAGTTGTCTATAAAGGCATCTTCCAGGTCTTCCCAGCTACCAATAGAGTTCTCTGGGAGGCTGTTTAGCCAGTGCCATGCTGGTCGTTTCAGCTTTAAGGGGAGGTATTTGATGGCGTGGAGATTGTCACCGTGGGCCATTGATTGCTCTCTGACTATAGCGTCAGAAAAGCTCCTGTCTTCTAGGACTACATCGGTATTTCCCCAAAGAGGAAGGGCTAATGAAGCACCTACCACGGTAGGTATTTCCCTCAGTGAAGAAACCAAGGTTATCGAACCAGTAGGAGAACCAAGTAACACAACGTAAACAACACCTGCACACAAATAACAACACATTGCAACCCGACGTGTTAAAGGGGTTGTCAATCCCTTTCGGGTAACGATGCCAAAAAATGTAGTAGATTGAAATAATAGATCGCAAATAAAATAAAGTGCAGCAAAGTATTTTTATATTTTTGGTTTAATAGATCTGAATAAAAATGCAAAGGAAAAGTAGATCGCAAGCAAATATATGAGGAAGAAGACCCGGGGCCATAGGTTTCACTAGTGGCTTCTCTCGAGAAAGATAGCAAACAACGGGTAAACAAATTACCGTTGGGAAATTGATAGAGCCTCAAATAATTATGACGATATCCAGGCAATGGTCATTACATAGGCATCACGTCCAAGATTAGTAGACCGACTCCTGTCTGCATCTACTACTATTACTCCACACATCGACCGCTATCCAGCATGCATCTAGTGTATTAAGTTCATGGAAAAACAGAGTAATGCAATAACGATGACATGATGTAGACAAGATCAGTTTATCTATTGCGTAGAAATATATCCCATCTTTTTATCCTTAGTAGCAACGATACATACGTGTCGGTTCCCTTTTTTGTCACTGGGATCAAGCACTGTAAGATCGAACCCACTACCGGGCACCTCTTCCCATGGCAAGATAAATAGATCAAGTTGGCTAAACAAAACCCAAATATCGGAGAAGAAATACGAGGCTATAAGAGATCATGCATATAAGAGATCAAAGAAACTCAAATAACTTTCATGAATATAAAAAGATATGACTGATCATAAACTCAAAGTTCTTCAGATCCCAACAAACACACCACAAAAAGAATTACATCATATGGATCTCCAAGAGACCATTGTATTGAGAATCAATAGAGAGATGAACCATCTAGCTACTAACTACGAACTCGAAGGTTTACAAAGAACTACTCACGCATCATCGCAGAGGCACCAATGGAGGTGGTGAACCCCATCCGAGATGGTGTCTATATTGGTTCTAGTGGTTCTAGACTCTGCGGCGGCTGGATGAATATTTCGTCGACTCCCCTAGGGTTTTCGGAATATTTGGGTATTTATAGAGCAAAGAGGCGGTCCCGGGGCCACCCGAGGTGGGCACAGCCCAGCAGGGCACACCTGGGCCTCCTGGCGCACCCTGGTGGGTTGTCCCCTCCTCGGGACTCCCCCCAGGTGCTTCCAGGGCCCAACTTGTTCCTTCTGGTCCATAAAAAATCTCTGTAAAGTTTCGTGGCATTTGGATTCCATTTGATATTGATTTTCTATGATGTAAAAACAAGGAAAAAACAGAAACTGGCACTATGTTAATAGGTTAGTACCAAAAATGATATAAAATGACTATAAAATAATTATAAAACATCCAAGATTGATAATATAACAGCATGGAACAAGAAAAAAATTATAGATACGTTGGAGACGTATCAGCCATGTGGATATGGAGAAGGAAATCTTCGATCCATACCGTGGGATCTGTCGTGCCGTCGTATGATTCAATGTTTAAGGGTTTAAACCCTTCTGGGAACTGGCGCTGCATTACCTCATCGGTAAATCATAAGGGGTGTGCGGTGCCTTTGTATTGGGCAACATCACGATGGTGTTCGGATGACATCCGTATGCGGTTTTTGGCCCTGGTGAGGTTATGCCTATCGCGCCAGGCTTGACGGTCGTCTTCTCGAGTTGGGGCACGCCCCCTTGATCCATAGATTGATCTGGCTTGGCCTGCTCTATTTCTCGGGTCTTGTTGTAGGTCGTAGGTGTATCTTGGAGCCACCGTCTCTGTGTCCCTACGGCGGGGTGGTGTGGGTTGGTGTTCGGCGTAGGTGGCCGCTTTATCTCGCCCGCGTGGTGGCCGGTCTGGTTATTACGCACGGTCATGTTTCGACGGTATTGGCTCGAAGGCCTGGTTGTCGAATTGTGGTAGTAGCCGACGCTTCGGATAGCTCTTTGTTGGATGTTGTAGGCCATATTCTTCGGCAGCTAGGACCTGGGTCCATCTGTCGTTGAGTGTATCATGTTCGTCTTGGAGCCAGTGCTGCTTCTTTTTTAGGCTTCATGTAGTGGCTATTAGTTGGCGCTTAAAGCGCTCCTTCTCGAGGGGTTCCTCTGGCATGATGAAATCTTTGTTTCCAAGGCTAACATCATCCTCGGAGAGTGGTAGATACTTGCTATCTTCCGAATCCTCGTTCCTGACTGGATCGTCGGGGTTAACTTGCCCCTCCTCCACATCGTCTTGTTCGGACGTGGGCTCGACGGGGGCTTTGGGGTCTTCAGCATCCTCTAGAGTGTTATTGTATCCGGTGCCGATATTACTGTCTTTCCCACGACGCGATTTTGAGCGGCGTTGCTGGCGTCGACGCTTCGGTGGATCCTCAACAGGTTTGTCCTCAACTGGATCCTTCCTGCCTTCTCCATCTTCCTCTTTGGGTGTATCCACTATATACACGTCGTATGTGGAGGTGGTCGTCCAGCGTCCGGTAAACGGCGGGTCTTGGCCGTGTTTGTCTCCGGCATCGTCGTCCATGCCATTGATGTCTTCAGAGGTGTAATCCAGCATGTCGGTTAAGTCCTCGACAGTGGCTATGAAGTGGGTGGTGGGTGGGACGTAAAATTCCCTGCTCTCAACCCATAATTCAGGGTGGGCATAGTTCAGAGGTGATTCCTCTCTAATGGCGAGGCACCGCATTAAGTCTAGAGCCTCGTTAAAGAGAGAGGATTGGACGGGGAAACAGGAGTCCGCGAGGCTAGCCAGGGCAAAGGCCTCATGGCCACGCTTGCTTGGCACGGACATCGAGAGTTCAGAGCTAGAGTCCTGGGGCGAGTCCGGCCTTCCGATGATGGGGGAACCCAGTATGATTCCGAATTTTCCGAGGATATAATTGCCTCCGGATCTCCGGTAGTGAGCTTCATAGCAGAGAGTCCGGCGAGCTCCAAACTCCCATCTTTGGACCTAGCGATCTACTCTTGTTCTAAGGCCAGAGTGGTAGTCGGGGCCGCGAACCCTTCGAAGATCAAATCTCCTCGGATATGAGCAACATAATTGAGGTTCCCGAAACTGATCTGATGACAGGGGCGTAGCTGTCAATCTGTTCGAGCTGGCCTATTGAATTGGCACGCAGAACGAAGCCGCCGAGCACAAAAATCTGGCCGGGGAGGAAAGTTGCCCTGGAAACGACATCATACTTGATGATCGAACGAGCCATCGAACCTTCTTTCGACGGCACAGTGGAACTCTCAATGAAAGCACCAATGTCGGTGTCAAAACCGGCCAATCTCGGGTAGGGGGTCCCAAAATGTGCGTCTGAGGATCGATGGTAACAGGAGACAAGGGAGACATGATGTTTACCTAGGTTCGGTCCCTCTTAATGGAGGTAAAACCCTACGTCCTGCTTGATTGTATTTGATGAGTATAGGGGTTACAAGAGTTGATCCACCTCGAGATCATAATGGCTAAACCCTAGATGTCTAGCTTGTATGAATTCTGATAGCCTCCACAGACTAAACCCTCCGATTTATATAGACACCGGAGGGGCCTAGGTTTGTACAGAGTCGGGTTACAGAGAAAGGAAAATACACATCCGGACATTAAAGTTGCCATCCACACATAAGAGAGACGGGGGGAGGTCTTTTACCTTGTATCTTCACGGCCCATCAGTCCGACCCATCAGTACAACATGTTCGCTCGACCAGCACACCACGCGCTCCAGTCGCCTCACGCACTGCTGCACGCAATGGATCATGCTTCACTGACGCCAGATATGCCGCCCATACGGTCCAATAGTGCCACGACGACCCCATATCAAGATGCTCTCCTCTCCTCCCCCTGCGCTCACAATCATTCGCACCACCGCCCCCCATATATAACTCACCGGCCTCTTCTCCCCCTCCATCTCCATTCTCATCCACCACCATCCACCAAGAGGAGACGCCGCTTTCTGTGCCTTGCCCTAGACCACTGCCTAGAAGTCTGCCGTGACCCTGTCCGCTGCGCCCGGTGTTGGCGGAAAGGCAACCGCAGCCGCGACTACAGGTACCAACGGATCTGGCCTCTCTTCCCTTCACTCCCTGATGCGTCTCCTTCAAGCCCTAACCAAGCTGTCTACCCTCGCAGCAAGGATAATGGTAGCTCATCGTCAGCAGCGCCATCCAACCCACACACACTCATGATCGGTGACATTCCTATCATCCTCTCAGAGCCCTTCCCCGCTGTCTGCGCCCCTCTCCTTTCATCCTCCATGGCATTCCCGTCACCTCAAATGGGGTCCCACTGCCTCCACCCTCACCACCACGCACCTCCGCCCCTCCGTCGACTCCCACCACTCCACTCCATGCAACCACACACACTAGTTCATCCCCGTTCGACACCCATGCACTGCGGGATCGTCTCTCCGACGTTTTCACATCACAGTTCACGAGGGCCAACTCTCACGTCTCTGAAACCGAATCTGAGGATGAGCTGCCTCGCCCGATCCATGAGGATGGTCTGCTGCCACCTTACGGTGACATGCCCCTCGTTGCCGCACCACCCTGCCTAGTTCACTGCCCACAATGCTTCCTCTTCGCTCAGCTCAGAGCCCTAACCCAAACCCTACACCCCTCATCCGCCGCGCCATCCAGCACACTTGCCGCAACCCAGCCTTCATTGTGGGAGGATCTTGGCGTGGGGTTGCCTGCCTCACTTTCCACACTCCTGCTGCATGAAACGATGTCGTCCACCACAGCCCCATCGACTTTGAAGGCAATGTGATCACTATAGAGCCTACCGAACACGCTGGCCATGCCATTGCCGTCTTCACCGATCTTGCGGAGATTGAGGTCTCTGAATTCCCACACGAACTCTGGCACAACAATAGCATCTGTTTCTCTCTGGCATTCCTAAGTGATATCTGTGTCGTGGACACCTTTTGTCTTCACAGCATAGATTACACCTCTGTCCGCGCCCTTGTCCTGCTCCGGGCTAGCAAGCTAGCTCCACCTGACATTGTCATCCAGCTCCTTCCCCTCAATGAGATAAAAATAGAAAAAGTGGTAGAAGTATCCCGCTGGCATCATGGTGAGGGCGCCAATCTCTTCGGTGGTGATTCCTCTGATGGTGACTCTGCACCGCTTTCCCAGTGTGGCTCCCCACGTGCTCTTTCTCCCGAACACATTGCTCCGGTGGTCTCTGCCGTCCGAGCTGGCTGGCTTGCGGATGCCACCTACGGCGGCACTAGGTCGGTCGCTCACCATGCTGATGGCAGTTCACGTGTTCTTTCTTCCTCTCCTGGCGGCGGCAGGGGCGAATCCGCCCTGTCGTCTGCTCTCCCACCACCTAGCATTGTGATCGAACCCCTCATCATCTCTTACGATGACTCAGCTGGCTCTGAGGACATGCATATCCCTCTCCTGCATGGCGTTGTTGGGGACTCAGTGGACGCGGTGCATGCACCTGCTGACTCTATTCTGCCCCACCTACCATCTGTCTGGTTCCTCAGGTCAGGCATGTTGCACCACCAGCACCGCCCATTGGCCTGTCGGATGCTGTCCCGTGTGATGACTTGTTGGCGCTATCAGACATGGCCCCTTTTACGGCGTTCGTGCTGCCCGTACTCGCCCCTTCCGCCTTCACTTTCTCTGCTGGGGAATCGTCACGTGCAAACGGTAACTCCCCCTCCTCTCCTACGCTTATTCAATCAACTCCCTTAGCCATTGTTGACAATACTCTGACCTCTGCCAGGACGTCTGTAGCTCTCTCTCTCTCTCCAGGATCTTGACACCCACGAGAGCACCATATGCAAGGCGCGCCGCAGGACATCTCGTGACCAGTCCTTATCAAAAGACAAGTTGCATCGTAGCACGTGGCTTGCCGGCAAGGAGGCCAAGTACTCTCCCTTGATCACCAAGGCCATCAAGGCCAAGGCTTCTCGCCTCTTTGCTATGGACGTGGACACAACCATTGATCACGCCATCCAAGATGCCCGCCTCGATGCTCCTGATGGCCCTCCTGCCTCTGCTAAAGATCTGGCCACCATTGCGATGCTCTGTAGCGCCGATGACGGCCATGTTGCAGCTATCCTTGGCTCCAAGGCCTCTATCACCTGTGAGGAAGATGCACCATGATCCGCATCTCTGACATGCTCTACCCCTCGGTGTCGGGGCACAATCGGATGATGTCGCACGTCTTTGCTACATCTTACGTGCTAAGTGTGTCGTTGCTGTTTTTTTCATCGTGTCTGCTATCACTAGGCCCAGTACTGTCGCCGCGTCATTATGTAACTTTTACTCTCGCAGAACTATTGTAATCTTGCTTATCCAATTGGTGTATAAATCATCCTAATGAGTAATGCTGCAATCTCTATTTGTTCTTCGAATGTACATGGCTTGGGTGACGAGGCCAAGTGCTCTGACGTCCTACCTGAATTGCTCACTATCAAACCTCACATTTCCCTCCCACAACAATCAAAACTCGATACTTACTCCAACACCAAACTAAGATCATTCTTGACACGTCACCTCGACGAAGTTTTCTCGTTGCCAGCCATTGGCACGGCTGGCTGCACTATTTCTGCCATTAACACAACTTCTCTCCAAGTTATCTCGTACACTCACCTCACCTTCTCCTCCACCCTAATTCTAAAATCAACGACATATGCTCGCAACATTTCCAATACGAATATCTACGCCCCCTCTTCACATGCGCTCAAACAATCCTTCTAGGATGACCTCCTAGCTATCTCACAACCGGATGATTCTGCCTGGTTGATTGTTGGAGACTTCAACCTCCTTCGCTTCCCCTTCGACAAAAACAACAATACCTTTCGGCAGTCAGAGGCCACTGTGTTCAATCAAACCCTAGACGACCTAGCTCTTATTGAGCTACCACTCCTTGATCGCCAATTTACATGGTCAAACAATAGAGCAACACCCTCCTTAGGACGGATCGACCGCTCTTTTTTAACCTAGCTTGGGTCGATGCCTTTCCTAACACATCTCTATCATTGCTCACACGGTTCATGTCTGACCACGTCCTTCTCCTCATACACATCACCACAACAATCCCTCGGTCTAACTTTTTCAAATTTGAGCCTGGTTGGGCCAATTTCCATCCATGTAATGATATTGTGAGGAAATGTTGGGCCCCAACACAGCCCATATCAGCCAACTCGACCGCCACCCTTTCTTCCTTGCTCAAAAAAGCACATTCCTGACTCAAAAAATGGGCATGTTCATGCATCCCTACACCTCTCCATGAATCTCGTTTCAAAACTGCAATCTCTGCCTTAGACCATGCCGGGGAATCCAGGGCTCTCTCCCAATCTGAACTCCTCACTCGTAAGATCATCATCTTGATCCGTAAATGCACAATCCAGGAGAAAATGACATATTGGAGATGGCGTGCTAAAGTTTCCCGGGCCATCGATGGTGGGGAGAACACAAAATTCTTCCACATGTCTGCCTCCCAACGTTTAAGGAACAACAAAATCTTTACACTGACACGTGATGGTGATGACTTCATGTCTCACCACCACAAAGCTGAGATCTTACGGGATTTTTTTTGTCTCCCTCATTGGTACACCAGCAAATACATCTTGGGCCTTTGACCTGAATGCTATCTACCCACAGCCTGTTGCCAGTCTCCACATCCTTGATGAGAATTTCTCGAAAGATGAAATCAAGCTTGCATTCTTTCAAATGAACCCCCAGGCGAGCCCTGGGCCAGACGGCTTTGGGCCCTCCTTCTATAGAACATACTGGCCCATAGTCAAACGCCTCGTTCTTCCCTTCTTATCCCAATTTCATCAAGGAATGGCAGATACAGAACGTATAAACCATGCTCACATCGTCCTTCTTTGAAAAAAGGATATGCCAACCTCGACGCCTTCAGACCCATCTCACTCCAGAACTGCCTGATCAAAGATGTTGCTAAAGTCCTAACACTCGCCTCAAGTCGCTCATACCTATGTTAGTTCATGGCAACCAGACTGGTTCATCTCTGGCAGGAATATTGCTGAGAACTATGTTTTTGTAGTAGACCTCATTAGCTCTTGTCACACACACAAACAACCAACCATGGTCTTTCGATTCTACTCATTCATGGTTTCTCCCAAACCTTCCGCAACTGGATCCAAAACATAGTTCACACAGGAAAAGCTGACATCCTCTTGAATGGTGTCCCAAGCAATTGGATCGAATACAAGAATGGCCTTAGGTAAGGTGACCCGGCTTCTCCCTACCTTTTTCTCATCGTTCCTGACCTGGTCCAACATCTCATCTTCCAGAACACAGACGCTGCTCTCCACCACCCCATCTTCTCTCACTTACCTCCCACCATTCTCCAGTACGCCGATGATACGTGATACGTCTCCATCGTAGCTATAATTTTTTATTGTTCCATGCCAATATTCTACAACTTTTATATACTTTTGGCATTTTTATACTATTTTTGGGAATAACATATTGATCCAGTGCCCAGTGCCAGTTCCTGTTTGTTGCATGTTTTTTGTTTCGCAGAAAATCCGTATCAAACAGAGTCCAAACAGGATAAAAACTGATGGAGATTTTTTTGGAATATATGTGATTTTTGGGACGAAGAATCAATGCGAGACGATGCCTGGGGGGGGCACAAGGCAGGGGGCCACGCCCCAGGGGGTCAGGCGCGCCCTGGGCCCTCATGGCCACCCCATAAGGCAGTTGGTGCCCTTCTCTCTCCGAAGTTGGTGCCGTTCTTTCAGCCTAATCGGAGTTACGGATCTCCGGGAATATAAGAAACGACGAAAGGGCAGAATCTGGAACGCAGAAACAGAGAGAGACAGAGAGACAGATCCAATCTCGAAGGGGCTCCCGGCCCTCCACCGCCATGGAGGCCATGGACCAGAGGGGAAACCCTTCTCCCAAGAAGAAGGGGGCCCCTCTCCACCTCTCTTACGGTGGCGCTGGAACGCCGCCGAGGCCATCATCGTCACCGCAATCTACACCAACACCTCCGTCATCTTCACCAACATATTCATCACCTTCCCCCATATATCTACAGCTGTCCACTCTCCCGCAACCCGCTGTACCCTCTACTTGAACATGGTGCTTTACGCATCATATTATTATCCAATGATGTGTTGCCATCCTATGATGTCTGAGTAGATTTTCGTTGTCCTATCGGTAATTGGTCAATTGCTATGATTGGTTTAATTTGCTTGTGGTTATGTTGCTGTCCTTTGGTGCCCATAATATGAGCGCGCACGTGGATCACACCATAGGGTTATTTGTATGTTGATATGACTATGTATTGGTGGGCAAGAGTGACAGAAGCTTCAACCTAGCATAGAAATTGATGCATATGGGATTGAAGGGGGCCCAATATATCTTAATGCTATGGTTAGTTTTTACCTTAATGAATGTTAGTAGTTGTGGATGATTGCTAATAGTTCTAATCATAAGTGCATAGAATTCTAAGTCAGGGATGACATGCTAGCAGTGGCCTCTCCCACATAAAACTTGCTATCGGTCTAGTAAAGTAGTCAATTGCTTAGGGACAATTTCGCAACTCCTACCACCACTTTTCCACACTCTCTATACTAACTTTATTGCTTCTTTACCTAAAACAGCCCCTAGTTTTTATTTATGTGGTCTTTATATTCTTGCAAACCTATCCCTTTACACCTACAAAGTACTTCTAGTTTCTTACTTGTTCTAGGTAAAGCGAACATTAAGCGTGCGTAGAGTTGTATCGATGGTCGATAGAACTTGAGGGAATATTTGTTCTACCTTTAGCTCCTCGTTGGGTTCGACACTCTTACTTATCGAAAGAGGCTACAATTGATCCCCTATACGTGTGGGTTATCAAGACCTTTTTCTGGCGCCATTGCCGGGGAGTTATAGCATGGGGTGAATATTGTCGTGTGTGCTTGTTTGCTTTATCACGAAGTAATTTTATTTGTTGTTCTAAGTTGTTCTCTATCTTTAGTTATGGATATGAAAAACGAAATACCAAAAAAATTAGGTCTACGTGCTACTCATGGAGATGGGGAACGTCCTAAAACCCTCGATGCTCATTATGTGAAAGATATTATGAACTACTTAATAATCCTGAGAAAACCCCATTCAATTATGTAATGGGAGACACATTGGATCAACGTGAATACTTTAGGGATTATCGCTTGACTCAAAAAAGGAAACTATTATGGGATGAAATTTATATGTTGCATTGGTATGCTCAACAACTATGCCTGAGATATGATTATACTTGTTGCTCTAGGATGAACGCTCCACACCTTCCCTTCTCATGCGAATTTAATGATAATGAAACCTTAGCTTCTTATGCTAATGGTATATATGCTTACTATGATGTGGAACGAATAGAAGAATTTGTTGCTTTTAAGGGTGCTTGTGAAATTGAATCTCTGTTTAAAGAGTTTGAAGGTTTTGATGATTCAGTTTATAGACCTGAAAGTTTATTAGCTATCCTTAAATATTTCTATGAGAATTATAAATACAATTATGATATTGATGAATTTATTGAGAAAGTCTCCGATGTCCGAGAAGAGACTAATATTTTGCAGGAGTCTATGGCAGAAGGAATTGATGAAACTGTGGGCTCATTGGATGAAAAAGATGATGAGGAGAGCGAAGAACAAAAGGAGGAAGAGCAGATTAGCTAACCATGCCACCTTCTAATGAGAGTAACTCTTCAACTCATACATTGTTTAATTTCCCTTCATGCTTACCGAAGGATGATTGCTATGATGATTGTTATGATGTTGATTCTTTTGAAATATCCCTTTTTGATGATGCTTGCTATGCTTGTAGCCAATATGCCATAATGAATTATGATTATGGAGATGAACTTGCTATAGTTCCTTATGTTAAACATGAAATTGTTGCTATTGCACCCACGCATGATAGTCCTATTATCTTTTTGAATTCTCCCGACTACACTATATCGAAGAAGTTTGCCCTTATTAAGGATTATATTGATGGGTTGCGTTTTACTAATACACATGATGATTTTGATAGATATAATATGCATGTGCTTGCTTCTCCTACTTGCAATTATTATGAGAGAGGAACTACATCTCCGCCTCTCCATGTTTCCAATATGATAAAATTGCAAGAAAATGTTTATACTATGCATTGGCCTTTACTTTGTGTGCATGAATTGTTCTCTTATGACATGCTGATGCATAGGAAGAGAGTTAGACTTCATTGTTGCATGATATATGTTACTTTGTGCTCACTACTAAATCAAAACTCATTGTTAATTAAAATTGGCTTTGATATACCTTGGGATCCGGGTGGTTCCATTACTTGAGCACTATATGCCTAGCTTAATGGCTTTAAAGAAAGCGCTGCTAGGGAGACAACCCGGAAGTTTTAGAGAGTCATTTATTTCTGTTTTTATAAAGTTCAAAAACAAGAATAATGTGCGAAGATTTTCCTTTAGGATGTTTACATTGCTTGTTGGTTTGTGCGGTGCAAGACAGAAACTTTAGCTGTAGTGCCCGGTTTTACATTTTTTACTGGAATGTCAAATGGTTCTGAAATTTTTGCACTCTATTTATATACAAATATTTTATTTTTCCTGCTTGTTTCAGAATTTGTGGAGTAACAGGGGTATGGTGAATGTTCATATTACTACAGACTGTCCTTTTTAAGACAGATTCTGTTTTTGATGCATAGTTTGCTTGTTTTGATGAAACTATCGATTTCATCAGTGGATTAAGCCATGGAAAAGTTATATTACATTAGCTATAGTTTGAAAAAAAATATGAATTGGTTTGCAACAGTACTTAGAGTAGTGATTTGCTTTATTATACTAACGGATCTTACCGAGCTTTCTGTTGATTTTTGTGTGGACGAAGTGTTCGAAGATCGAGGAGGTCTCGATGTGAGGAGAAGGAGGAGAGGCAAGAGCTCAAGATTGGGGATGCCCAAGGCACCCCAAGTAAATATTCAAGGAGACTCAAGCGTCTAAGCTTGGGGATGCCCCGGAAGGCATCCCATCTTTCATCAACAAATATCGGTATGTTTTCGGATTCGTTTCGTTCATGCGATATGTGCAAATCTTGGAGCGTCCTTTGCATTTAGTTTTCACTTTTCTTTGATGCACCATGCTGGTATGAGATATTCCATGGTTGATTTATAGAATGCTCATTGCACTTCACTTATATTTTTTGAGTTTGGCTTTATAGAATGTTTCATGTGCTTCACTTATATCATTTGAAGTTCGGATTGCATGTTTCTCTTCACATAGAAAACCGCCATTTGTAGAATGCTCTTTTGCTTCACTATTTGTTAGAGAGTGGGCATATCTTTTGTAGAAAGAATTAAACTCTCTTGCTTCACTCATATCTATTTAGAGAGGTGACAGGAATTGGTCATTCGCATGGTTAGTCATTAAATCCTACATAAAACTTGTAGATCAGTGAATATGATATGTTTGATTCCTTGCAATAGTTTTGCGATATAAAGATGGTGATATTAGAGTCATGCTAGTGGGTAGTTGTGGATTGTAGAAATACTTGTGTTGAAGCTTGTGATTCCCGTAGCATGCACGTATGGTGAACCATTATGTAACGAAGTTGGAGCATGAGGTATTTATTGATTGTCTTCCTTATGAGTGGTAGTCGGGGATGAGCGATGGTCTTTTCCTACCAATCTATCCCCCTAGGAGCATGCGCTTAGTAATTTGTTTTGATGACTAATAGATTTTTGCAATAAGTATGTGAGTTCTTTATGACTAATGTTGAGTCCATGGATTATACGCACTCTCACGCTTCCATCATTGCTAGCCTCTTCGGTATCGTGCATTGCCCTTTCTCACCTCGAGAGTTGGTGCAAACTTCGCTGGTGCATCCAAACCCCGTGATATGATACGCTCTATCACACATAAGCCTCCTTATATATTCCTCAAAATAGCTACCATACCTACCTATCATGGAATTTCCATAGCCATTTCGAGATATATTGCCATGCAACTTCCATCATCATCATATACATGACTTGAGCATTTACTGTCATATTGCTTTTCATGATCGTAAGATGGCTAGCATGATATTTTCATGGCTTGTCCGTTTTTTGATGCCATTGCTACGCTAGATCATTGCACATCCCGGTACATTGCCGGAGGCATTCATATAGTCATATATTTGTTCTAGTACCGAGTTGTAATATTGAGTTGTAAGTAAATAAAAGTGTGATGATCATCATTATTAGAACATTGTACCATGTGAGGTTCTCAAAATAAAAGTGGCCAAAGAAGCCCCCCCCCCCAAAAAAAGGAGAGAGGCCAAAGAAGCCTACAAGAAAAAAAGATAAAAAGGAGAAAAAGTTAAAAATTGAGAGAAGAGAGAGAAGGGACAATGTTACTATCCTTTTACCACACTTTTGCATCAGAGTAGCACCATGTTCTTCATATAGAGAGTCTCTTGAGTTATCACTTTCATATACTAGTGGGAATTTTCATTATAGAACTTGGCTTGTATATTCCAACGATGGGCTTCCTGAAGTGCCCTAGGTCTTCATGAGCAAGCAAGTTGGATGCACACCCACTTAGTTTTAGTTTGAGCTTTCATACACTTATAGCTCTTAGTGCATCCGTTTCCTCACATTGACATCAATTGATGGGCATCTCCATAGCCCATTGATTAGCCGTGTCGATGTGAGACTTTCTCCTTTTTTTGTCTTCTCCGCACATCTATTCCACCTATAGTGCTATATCCATGGCTCACGCTCATGTATTGCGTGAAAGTTGAAAAGGTTTGAGAACATCAAAAGTATGAAACAATTGCTTGGCTTGTCATTGGGGTTGTGCATGATTTGAAAATTTTGTGTGGTGAAGATGGAGCATAGCCAGACCATATGATTTTGTAGGGATAACTTTCTTTGGCCATGTTATTTTGAAAAGACATTATTGCTTTATTAGTATGCTTGAAGTATTGTTGTATTAATGTTAAATGATAGACTATTTCTTTGAATCACTCATGTCTTAATATTCATGCCATGATTAGATTACATGATCAAGATTATGCTAGGTAGCATTCCACATCAAAAATTATCTTTTTATCATTTACCTACTCGAGGACGAGCAGGAATTAAGCTTGGGGATGCTGATACGTCTACGTCATATCTATAATTTTTGATTGTTCCATGCCAATATTCTACAACTTTTATATACTTTTGGCAACTTTTTATACTATTTTTTTGGGACTAACAGATTGATCCAGTGCCTAGTGCCAGTTCCTTTTTGTTGCATGTTTTTTTATTTTGCAGAAAATCCATATCGAACGGAGTCCAAACGGGATAAAAACTGATGGAGATTTTTTTTGGAATATATGTGAGTTTTGGGAAGAAGAATCAACGCGAGATGATACCCGAAGGGGCCACGAGGCAGGGGGTGCGCCCTGGGCCCTCGTGGCCACACCATAAGGCAGTTGGTGCCCTTCTTTCGCCGCAAGAAAGCCAATATCCGTATAGAAATCGTGTTAAAATTTCAGCCCAATCGGAGTTACGGATCGCCGGGAATATAAGAAACGGGAAATGACAGAATCTGGAACGCAGAAACAGAGAGAGACAGAGAGACAGATCCAATCTCGGAGGGGCTCTCATCCCTCCGCCACCATGTAGGCCATGGACCAGAGGGGAAACCCTTCTCCCATCTAGGGAGAAGGTCAAGGAAGAACAAGAAGAAGGGGGCCCTCTCCCCCTCTCTCCCGGTGGCGCCGGAACGTCGCTAGGGCCATCATCGTCACCGCAATCTACACCAAAACCTCCGACATCTTCACCAACATCTTCATCACCTTCCCCCATCTATCTACAGCGGTCCACTCTCCCGCAACCCACTGTACCCTCTACTTGAACATGGTGCTTTATGCTTCATATTATTATCCAATGATGCGTTGCCATCCTATGATGTCTGAGTAGATTTTCGTTGTCCTATCGGTAATTGGTGAACTGCTATGATTGGTTTAATTTGCTTGTGGTTATGTTGTTGTCCTTTGTTGCCCATCATATGAGCGCGCGCATGGATCACACCATAGGGTTAGTTGTATGTTGATAGGACTATGTATTGGAGGGCAAGAGTGACATAAGCTTCAACCTAGCATAGAAATTGATGTATATGGGATTGAAGAGGGACCAATATATCTTAAAGCTATGGTTGGGTTTTACCTAATGAACGTTAGTAGTTGCGGATGCTTGCCAATAGTTCCAATCATAAATGCATAGAATTCCAAGTTAGGGATGTCATGCTAGCAGTGGCCTCTCCCACATAAAACTTGCTATCGGTCTAGTAGGGTAGTCATCAATTGCTTAGGGACAATTTCACAAGTCCTACCACCACTTTTCCACACTCGCTATACTAACTTTATTGCTTCTTTACCTAAAACAGCCCCTAGTTTTCATTTAAGTGCTCTTTATATTCTTGCAAACCTTTCCCATTACACCTACAAAGTACTTCTAGTTTCATACTTGTTCTAGGTACAACGAACGTTAAGCATGCGTAGAGTTGTATCGGTGGTCAATAGAACTTGAGGGAATATTTGTTCTACCTTTAGCTCCTCGTTGGGTTCGACACTCTTACTTATTGAAAGAGGCTACAATTGATCCCCTATACTTGTGGGTTATCAAGAATGCACTCATCATTGTTGCCACCTCTCCAGTCGCCGCAGCAGCTCTCAAAGTAATCCTAAACAACTTTGTAGAAGCTACATGCCTGACCATCTACTTCTCAAAAACCACTCAAGCCACTCTCCACACAGATGAAACCATGGCCATTGCCACTGCTATTGCCATGGGCTGCACCCACACAACTTTCCTCAAACTTACCTCAGCCTACCTCTTGCCCCAACCAAACCTCCAGCCAATGCCTTCGATCCCTTGATAGAATGCTCTCGCAAATTAATGACGGGTTGGCGTGCCAAACTACTGGACAGAGGTGATCATCTCATCCTCATCTCCGCAGTCCTAGACTCCCTCCTTACCTACTTCATGTCAGTGTTTCGCATCCCTAAAAAAGTCCTCAAAACCATCGACTCCTACTAAGGGCCTTCTTTTGGGCAGGGGAAGACTCTTGCTCAGGAGCTCAATGCCTTATTGCATGGAAAAATGCGTGTGTGCCTAAAAAGTATGGTGGTTTAGGGCTAAAAAACCTGCATGTTCAAAACAATTGCTTACTCATGAAATTCGCAACCAAGGCTCTTTCCTCTGCTCCGGCCCCTTGGTTGGAGTGGCTAGACCTTCAACACCCAAACACACTAGTCTCCTCCCCACAAACCTCTTTTCTCTGCCGCACCATATCACAACAAATCCCCACCCTACAGATAATCTCCTTTGTTCTAACAAACAATGGTTCACAGCTGGACACTTGGTTGACCCCAACACCTCTAGCTACCACCTTCCCCCACCTCTTCTCACACTCCACCCTAGAGCTAGTTAAAGTGGATAATATTTTGCGTTTCGGTATCGAAGCTAACCTCCGTAACTGTCTCTCCCTTATGGCAGAACAAGAGTTTGTTTCGCTTTTGGCTATTTTGCAGGACTTCGTTCCTTTGGCGGAGGAAGACCAAAGTTTCCTACATCGAGGTCATGAATTCTCCACCAAGCACGCATACGGTGCCCTCATGGCTAGGCCTAACAATGATCCCCTTGCCCCTCTCATATGGTGTTCCAAGGCTCCACGCAAGACCAAATTTTTTGCTTGGCTACTCTTCAAGGACCGCCTCAACACTAGGGTCAACCTCGCCCACAAGCATATCATATCCTCCTACATATGCCCTCGATGTGCTATGCTACCCAAAGATTCCATGCACCTCTTCGTCACCTGCCCACTTGCCAACCGTATTTGGCAGCGCATTGGTATCCTGCCTTAGACCGACGACATCACTGAGCTTTGGGATACTCCACTACCCCATCACCTTCCCCAAAAAGCATGGTCTCTGGTTCACTTGTCACTACTATGGAAGATCTGGGGAGCGCATAATGATATGTTGTCTAGGAGGGTTGATCAATGTTCTGTAATAACCCTCAAGGCCCTTATTGATGATTTGGATCTTTGGTCACACCGTCTCATGGAGACAAGTGACAAGGAGGTCGCCTTCTCGTGGCGTTCCTACCTCTCTGCACGCTGCGTCATGCCTATGTCATTCTGTACTTGCTGCCTCGGCAGCCTTTGAGTAATATATTCAGGTGGGGAGCTCCCCCCAATGATTCTCAAAAAAATGGCATGGATCCTCCAACATGTTGAGCTTGCTTTTCTCTATTATGCTATCCAAATCCTTTGCACCAAGTAGAGATACTACTTGTGCATCCAAACATCCCATAAACCAGTTTTGCCATGAGAGTCCACCATACCTACCTATGGATTGAGTAAGATCCTTCAAGTAAGTTGTCATCGGTGCAAGCAATAAAAATTTCTCTCTAAATATGTATGATCTATTAGTGTGAAGAAAATAAGCTTTATACGAACTTGTGATATGGAAGAAATAAAAGCGACAGACTGCATAATAAAGTTCTTTATCACAAGAGGCAATATAAAGTGACGTTCTTTTGCATTAAGATTTTGTGCATCCAACCATAAAAGCGGATGACAACCTCTGCTTCCCTCTGTGAAGGGACTATATTTTACTTTTATTTTCTACCCTTATACAAGAGTCATGGTGATCTTCACCTTTCCTTTTTACACCTTTTCTTTTGGCAAGCATTATGTGTTGGAGAAAGATCTAGATATATATATATATATATATATCCACTCGAATATAGGTTTTCATATAGTATTATTGTTCACATTACCCTTGAGGTAACAGGTTGGGAGGCAAACTCTAAGCCCCTATCTTTCTCTGTGTCCGATTGAAGCTTTGAACTCATAAGTATCGCGTGAGTGTTAGCAATTGTGAAAGACTAAATGATATTTGAGTATGTGGACTTGCTGAAAAGCTCTTGTATTGACTCTTTTCGATGTTATGATAAATTGCAATAGCTTTAATGACTGAGATTATAGGTTGTTAGTCTTCAATAAAGTTTGTGATTCATACTTTACCTTGTGAAGGAATTGTTGCTTTAGCATAAGAAATTATATGACAATATATGTTATTGTTCTAAAGATGATCATGATGCCCTCATGTCCATATTTTATTTTATCGACACCTCTATCTCTAAACATGTGGACATATTTATCGATTTCGGCTTTTGCTTGAGGACAAGCGAGGTTGATATGTCTCCAACGTATCTATAATTTTTGATTGTTACATGCTATTATATTATCTGTTTTGGATCTTTTATATGCTATTTTATATTATTTTTGGGACTAACCCATTAACCTAGAGCCCAGTGCCAGTTTCTGTTTTTCCTTATTTTTTAGCTTCGCGGAAAAGGAATACCAAATGGAGTCCAAACGGAACGAAACCGTTGTGATGCTTTTTCTTGGACCAGAAGACACTTGTTGTATTTGGACTCCAAGTCGGAAGAGCTTGGAGTAGACAACAAGCCACAGGGGCGCACCCTAGGGGGGCGCCCCCTGCCTTGTGGCCTACTCCAACACCCCCTGACCTAATTCTTCGTCCTATATATTCACATATATTCCCAAACCTCCAGAGGCATCCACAAAAACACTTTTCCACCGCTGCAACCTTCTGTACCCGTGAGATCCCATCTGGGGACCTTTTTCGACACCCTGCCGAAGGGGGATTCGATCACGGAGGGCTTATAAATCAAGTCTATTGCCCTTCCGATGAAGCGTGAGTAGTTTACCTCAGACCTATGGGTCCATAGCTAGTAGCTAGATGGCTTCTTCTCTCTCTTTGATTCTCAATACCATGTTCTCCTCGAAGTTCTTGGAGATCTATCCGATGTAATATTCTTTTCGGTGTGATTGTCGAGATCCGATGAATTGTGGATTTATGTTCAACTTATCTATGAATATTATTTGAATCTTCTCTAAATTCGTATATGCATGATTTGATGTCTTTGTAATTCTCTTCTAACTATTGGTTTAGTTTGGCCAACTAGATTGATTTTTCTTGCAATGGGAGAAGTGCTTGGCTTTGGGTTCAATCTTGCGGTGTCCTTTCCCAGTGACAGTAGGGGCAGCAAGGCACGTATTGTATTGTTTCCATGGAGGATAAAAAAATGGGGTTTTCATTGTATTGCTTGAGTTAATTCCTCTACATCATGTCATCTTACTTAATGTGTTACTATGTTCTTCATGAACTTATACTCTAGATGCAGGCAGGAGTCGGTCGATGTGTGGAGTAATAGTAGTAGATGCAGAATCGTTTTGGTCTACTTGACATGGACATGATGCCTATATTTCATAATCATTGCCTTGGATATCGTCATAACTTTGCGCTTTTCTATCAACTGCTAGACACTAATTTGTTCACTCACCGTATTATTTGCTATCATGAGACAAGCCTCTAGTGAAACCTATGGCCCCCGGGTCTATTTTCCATCATATAAGTTTCCAATCTTCTATTTTCCATCATATTAGTTTCCAATCTACTATTTTGCAATCCTTTACTTTCCGATCTATAAACCAAAAATACCAAAAATATTTACTTTACCATTTATCTATCTCTATCAGATCTCACGTTTGCAAGTGACCGTGAAGGGATTGACAACCCCTTTATCGCGTTGGTGCAAGTTGTTTGATTGTTTGTGCGGGTATTAGGAGATTTGTGCGTTGTCTCCTACTGGATTGATACCTTGGTTCTCAAACTGAGGGAAATACTTATCTCTACTTTGCTACACCACCCTTTCCTCTTCAAGGGAAAAACCAACACAAGCTCAAGAAGTAGCGGGAAGAATTTCTGGCGCCGTTGCCGGGGAGATCTACGCCAAGTCAAGACATACCAAGTACCCATCATAAACTCTCATCTCTTGCTTTACATTATTCGCCATTTGCCTCTCGTTTTCCTCTCCCCCACTTCTAAAACAATTTTCGAAAAGATTTGCCTTTTCTCGCCCCTCTTCCGTTTGTCTTTTTCTTTCACTTTCAGTTTGCTCGCTTGCTATATTGGTTTGTTGCCACCATGTCTGAATCTGGGGAGGTTATCATTGAAAATTTTGAGGAAAAATTTGGATCTTGTTTTTGGATCATGAAACTGAAACTCCTCCAAATTACAAATAAAAACTTTTCGTGTGGGGGACGGTAATATTATTGGAAAAAGTGTTATTCAAGAATTCTTTGATTGTACGGGATCTATTCCTATTTGTAAAAGATCTATTCTTCTTGATACAAATTTTTGTGCGGATGCCATTGTTATGCTCGTTGAGAAATTAGAAGGAAAATTTGTGCATATTCATCTTGCTTTGCAAAAGGTGTTTTACGAACTTCCCAACATTAACGATCCTATAGCTAAAAAGATTGCCACCATCATTCTTATGAGAGAATTTAATTTTATAATACAAGAAGCTAGGGATATTTTTGCTTTGTATAAAAAAGATGTTTAACACCCTCCAATTGAAGATATCATTCATGATAAAGAAACTATGCGTAGTTTGGAATCTAGGGATTATCAATCTTATAGTGAGAATCTTAGGAGGAGAGTTCCCTATTCAGAAATCTCTCAAACTTTGTACCTTGAGGATTATGAGGAGTTTGATTGGATTACAAGGGGAATTTATTTAGGATTTAATAGGGATTGGTTGAATAAGATGATGAAGGAACCCTTTAGAAACGAGATACGTGTTTTATACGATGATATATCTGGTGACGATCCCGACTATGGGTTTCTGAATGTTAAAATTACCAATCAAAGTCCTTTTCATGATTTAAGTTCATCTACTAGGAGGGAAATAAAGGAAAGGATAGATTTACTAAGACGAGTTTTGGAGGATCTGATGAGAAAAGAATTGCATACCAAAGATGACAATACCTAGATCTATTTGTGCTTTTATGCCTAACTAAGGGCGTTAAACAATAGCGCTTGTTGGGAGGCAACCCAATTTTATTTTTATTCTTTGCCTTTTGCTTCTCTTTTGCAATAAATAATTCATCTAGCCTCTGGTTAGATGTGGTTTTGTGTTTTAATTAGTGTTTGTGCTAAGTAAGACCTTTGGGATGGCTTACAGTGATAGTTGATTTGATCTTGCTGAAAACAGAAACTTTTGCGCTAAGCAAAACAATTCTCATTTTTAATAGAAGCATGATAAAAATACTAATTCTTTTTGAAGAGGATTAATAAACAAATAGCCTAGGTTGTCCTAATTTTTCAGAATTTTTGGAGTTACAAAAGTATTCGGGAGTTACAGATTACTACAGATTGTTCTATTTTTGACAGATTCTGTTTTCTTTGTGTTGTTTGCTTATTTCGATGAATCTATGTGTAGTATCGGGGGGGGGGGTATGAACCATGGAAAAGTTGGAATACAGTAGGTATTACACCAATATAAATAAATAATGAGTTCACAACAGTACCAAAAGTGGTGATTTATTTCCTTATACTAACAGAGCTTATGAGATTTTCTGTTGAGTTTTGTGTTGTGAAGTTTTCAAGTTTTGGGTAAGGATTTGATGGACTATGGAATAAGGAGTGGCAACAGCCTAAGCTTGGGGATGCCCAAGGCACGCCAAGGTAATATTCAAGGATAACCAAGAGCCTAAGCTTGGGGATACCCTAGAAGGCATCCCCTCTTTCGTCTTCCACTACTAGGGAAAAGCCTATACACAGAATCTTACCAACAGCGCGCTATAAAATCAGGCGCTGCTGCTAAGTAGCAGTAGCGCGGGCTGTGGAAACTCGCTGCTGAAACAAGTTTATCAGTAGCGCGCGCACTCCAAGCGGCACTACTGCTAAAATTCCCACGACGCTGCCGCGAGGCCAGTTATAGCAGCAGCGCATTAAAATAGACAGCGCTACTACTACGTAACGTAGCAGCAGCGCATTCAGGCAATAATCGCTACTGCTAAATTAACTACAGATCTCACTAGCCTCATCCACAGATCACACTCACACACACTCAATCACGGTCTCCTCTTCACCCCCCGCGCCGCCGGTCCTCCCCCATCGCCCCTCCCCCGATCTGCGCCGCTGTCGCCTCATCCTCCTCGCTGGACTCGGTACCGGCCTCCTCCTCCGTCCTCCCTCCACTCGCCGCTGGCCACCCCCTCCTCGCTCCGCCTTCCTCCTCGATCCGTCCTCCCTCCACTCGGCGCCGGCCGGCCCCTCCTCGCTCCGCCTTCCTCCTCCGTCCTACTATCTTCTCCCTCCTCGAGTCGCCCCTCCTTGTCCCTCCTCCCTGATACATTTTGATTTAGTAGGCTTTCATATGTAACATTTTGATTTAGTTGATTTAGTATGCTAGTGGATTTAGTATGCTAGTTGATTTAGTCGATTTTGTTGATATGATTCAGTTGATTTAGTAGGCTAGTTGATTTAGTTGATTTAGAACATTTTGATTTAGTTTATTTAGTAGGCTAGTTGATTTAGTTGATTTAGTAGGCTAGTTGATTTAGAACATTTTGATTTAGTTGATTTAGTAAAATGGCGCCACCACCAGCACCACTATGTCGACTGTGCAAGTCAAGGTGCGCCAGCAACCTTGCAACTGGCAAGCTGTTCGGCATCTACTTCCATCCGAGTTTTCGTCATGCGGCGGTAAGAAATTAGATGAAATGTAACAACTATTTTATTTTTAGTGTTGGCATTACTGCATTGTGTCATTTTGCTTTTCTTACACAGATCATCCCATGCAATGTGAGGTTGAAATTCAACAAGCTGACAGGAGACAGTGTGACATTTGAGGCTCCTGGGGGGCCGTACACTATGGAGGTCGAGAAAGGACGCAATATGTCGCAGATTGGAGGAGATGGATGGGCCGTCTTACTGGTGGTGAGTTGATCAGATTCTCCTTCATAGCAGAAAGACCCAAGCTAGTTGTCATTTATATCAACCTGGTGGAAGATGATGAAGATGATGAAGATGATGAAGATAATGAGGACCCACTCAATGAAGATGATGAGAACCCACTTCATGAAGCCATCATAGCTCAAAGAATGAGGCTGAGCGAGGAGGTGTGCAACCTATGGGACATAATCCCACCACGTGATGACTTTGTCGGGGTGCCATTCGTGACCCGCCTGACAAGTACCATGGTCGATCGGCATGAAATGGTATGTTATACGTACTGCATGTAGTAATTTGATTATATATATATGCTTTATTGTTATACTTACAAATGCAAATTATCCGATTATATGCTTAGTGAATCCGATGATATGCTTAGTGTAGAGTCCAATGATATGCTTTGTGGAATCTAGTCGATGATATACTTTAGTGTAGAGTCTGATCACATGCTTAGGCTATTTATTAATTGATATGTTTTTCTTATTCAGAGATTGCCAAAGAACCTATCCGTGAGTTGTGGTATCGAGTCTGATGAAGAAGGCTCAGTTGGACTACGCCTTACCGCAAGGGGCTCCGTCACCACATGTACTTACCGCATGGGCACAGATGGTCGCACACACTTGAACTCGGTTGGGAGGAAGAGATTCCTCGTTGGCAAGAATCTTCGTGCTGGACAGGCCATCCTAATTACTATCAGGAACACCCACCGCCCAGGCTTGAGGATGATGATCGTCGTCGATATCATCTATAACTACATATGTGTATGTGGCTATATCATCTAGAACTACATATGATGATCGTCGTCGATATCATGTAGAACTACATATGATGATCGTCGTTGATATCATCTAGAACTAAATATGATGATTGTCATTGATGTCACCTTGTACTGCTTGAGGATGCATGTTTAGTATATATGAAATTATTATCTAGTACTCCATCGGTTCCAAATTACTCGTCGTGGTTTGAGTTCAAATTTGAATTAAAACCACGACGCGTAATTTCGAACCGAGGGAGTACTACCTAGTACCTATAATGCTTTATGAAATTGATATCTAGTAGTACCTAGTATCTGGAAATTGCAGTTTATCGAAGCCGGAATGGGGAAATGGTGAAAGATATAACAGTAGCACTGGACCGGGAAATCGCTACAGCTAAGTAATAGCAGCATGTTCCTAAAAAGCGTTGCTGCTATAGTCAATAGTGGTAGCGCGGGTACAGGCAGCGCTACTACTAAGAGTTAGCTGTAGCGCCTTATTGGTAGCGCGGGTACCCGCGCTGCTGATAGGCCTAAAACCCGCGCTGCTGCTAGCCTTTTCCCTAGTAGTGTTCGTCTATCGGTAACTTTACTTGAGGCTATATTTTTATTCACCACATGATATATGTTTTGCTTGGAGCGTCTTGTATGATATGAATATTTGCTTTTTAGTTTGCCACAATCATCCTTGTTGTACACACCTTTTGAGAGGGACACACATGAATCGTGATTTATTAGAATACTCTATGTGCTTCACTTATATCTTTTGAGCTAGGCAATTTTTGCTCTAGTGCTTCTCTTATATCTTTTTAGAGCACGACGGTGGCTTTATTTTGTAGAAATTATTGAACTCTCATGCTTCACTTATATCATTTTGAGAGTCTTTAAATAGCATGGTAATTTGCTTTGATTATAAATTTAGTCCCAACATGATAAGCATCAGAGGGATATAATAAAAACTTTCATATAAAGTGCATTGAATACTATGAGAAGTTTGATTCTTTATGATTGTTTTGACATATAGAGATGGTGATATTAGAGTCGTTCTAGTTAGTAATTGTGAATTTGAGAAATACTTGTTAAGGTTTGTGAGTCCCGTAGCATGCGCGTATGGTGAACCGTTATGTAATGATGTTGCAACATGAGATTTTTTTTATTGTCTTCCTTATGAGTGGAAGTCGGGGACGAGCGATGGTATTTTCCTACCAATCTATACCCCTAGGAGCATGCGCATAGTACTTTGTTTCGATGACTAATAGATTTTTTCAATAAGTATGTGAGTTCTTTATGACTAATGTTGAGTCCATGGATTATACGCACTCTCACCCTTCCACCATTGCTAGCCTGTCTAGTACTACGCAACTTTTGCCAGTACCATACACCCACCATATACCTTCCTCAAAACAGCCACCATACCTACCTATTATGGCATTTTCATAGCCATTCCGAGATATATTGTCATGCAAATTTCCACCATTCCATTTATTATGACACGTTCCATAATTGTCATATTGCTTTGCATGATCATGTAGTTGACATCGTATTTGTGGCAAAGCCACCTTTCATCATTTTTATACATGTCGCTCTTGAGTCATTGCCCATCCCGATACACCGCCGGAGGCATTCATATAGAGTCATATTTTGTTCTAGTACCGAGTTGTAATTTTTCAGTTGTAAGTAAATCAAAGTGTGATGATCTTCATTATTAGAACATTGTCCCATGTGAGGAAAAAAGAAAAGTGGCCAAAGAAGCCAACAAAAAAAGAGGCTAAAGAAGCGAAACAAAAAAAATGAGAGAAAAAGAGAGAAGGGGCAATGTTACTATCCTTTTTTCCACACTTGTGCTTCAAAGTAACATCATGATCTTCATGATAGAGAGTCTCCTAGGTTGTCACTTTCATATGCTAGTGGGAATTTTTCATTATAGAACATGGCTTGTATATTCCAACGATGGGCTTCCTCAAATTGCCCTAGGTCTTCATGAGCCGGCAAGTTGGATGCACACCCACTTAGTTCTGTTTTTGAACTTTCATACACTTATATCTCTAGTGCATATCTTGCATGGCAATCCCTACTCACTCACATTGATATCTATTGATGGGATCTCCATAGACCGTTGATACACCTAATTGATGTGAGACTATCTCCCTCTTTTTTTGTCTTCTCCACAACCACCATATTCTATTCCACCTATAGTGATATGTCCATGGCCCACGCTCATGTATTCCGTGAAAGTTGAAAAAGTTTGAGAACACCAAAAGTATGAAGCAATTGACTGGCTTATCATCGGGGTTGTGCATGATTCAAATATTTTATGTGATGAAGATGGATCATAGCCAGACTATATGAGTTTGTAGGGATAAGCTTTCTTTGGCCATGTTATTTTCAGAAGACATAATTGCCTTGTTAGTATGCTTGAAGTATTATTGTTTTTATGTCAATATTAAACTTTTGTTTTCAATCTTATGGATCTGAACATTCATACCACAATAAATAAAATTACATGGATAAATATGTTAGGTAGCATTCCAAATCAAAAATTCGTGTTTTATCATTTACCTACTCGAGGACGAGCAGCAATTAAGCTTGGGGATGCTTGATACGTCTCCAATGTATCTATAACTTTTGATTGTTCCATGCTATTATATTATCTGTTTTGGATGTTTTATACGCATTTATATGCTATTTTATATTATTTTTGGGACTAACCTGTTGACCTAGATCCCAATGCCAATTTCTGTTTTTTCCTTGTTTTTTAGCTTCGCGGAGAAGGAATACCAAACGGATTGAAACCTCCGCGATGATTTTTCTTGGACCAGAAGACACCTGTAGAACTTGGGCGCCCCCTGCCTTGTGGCCTACTCCAACACACCCTGACCTAATTATTCGTCCTATATATTCACATATATACCCAAACCTCCATAGGCATCCACAAAAACACTTCTACACCGCCGCAACCCTCTGTACCCGTGAGATCCCATCTAGGGACCTTTTCCGACACCCTGTCGGAGGGGGATTCGATCATGGAGGGCTTCTACATCAAGTCTATTGCCCTTCCATTGAAGCGTGAGTAGTTTACCTCAGACCTATGGGTCCATAGCTAGTAGCTAGATGGCTTCTTCTCTCTCTTTGATTCTCAATACCATGTTCCCCTCGATGTTCTTGGAGATCTATCCGATGTAATATTCTTTTGCGGTGTGTTTGTCGAGATCCAATGAATTGTGGATTTATGATCAACTTATCTATGAATATTATTTGAATATTCTCTGAATTTTTATATGCATGATTTGATGTCTTTGTAATTCTCTTCGAACTATTGGTTTAGTTTGGCCAACTAGATTGATTTTTCTTGCAATGGGAGGAGTGCTTAGCTTTGGGTTCAATCTTGCGGTGTCCTTTCCTAGTAACAGTAGGGACAGCAAGGCACGTATTGTATTGTTGCCATCGAGGATAAAAAGATGGGTTTTTCAATGTATTGCTTGTGTTAATTCCTCTACATCATGTCATCTTACTTAATGTGTTACTCTGTTCTTCATGAACTTAATACTCTAGATGCAGGCGGGAGTCGGTCGATGTGTGGAGTAATAGTAGTAGATGTAGAATCGTCTTGGTCTACTTGACACGGACATGATGCCTATATTTCATAATCATTGCCTTGGATATCGTCATAACTTTGCGCTTTTCTATCAATTGCTAGGCAGTAATTTGTTCACCCACCATATTATTTGCTATGTTGAAACAAGCCTCTAGTGAAACCTATGGCCCCCGGGTCTATTTTCCATCATATAAGTTTCCGATCTTCTATTTTCCATCATATTATTTTCCGATCTACTATTTTGCAATCTTTTACTTTCCGATCTATAAACCAAAAATACCAAAAATATTTACTTTACTGTTTACCTATGTCTATTAGATCTCACTCTTGCAAGTGACCGTGAAGGGATTGACAACCCCTTTATCACGTTGGGTGCAAGTTGTTTGATTGTTTGTGCAGGTATTAGGAGATTTGTGCGTTGTCTCCTACTGGATTGATACCTTGGTTCTAGAATTGACGGAAATACTTATCTCTACTTTGCTGCATCACCCTTTCCTCTTCAAGGGAAATACCAACGCAAGCTCAAGAAGTAGTAGAGGTCTAAGCTTGGGGGAGTTGATACATCCATTTTGCATCATGCTTTTATATTGATATTTATTGCATAATGGGTTGTTATTACACATAATATATGGTACAAAACATATGCCTTTCCTCCCTTATTTTATAAGGTTTACATGAAGAGGGAGAATGCCGGCAGCTGGAATTCTAGACTGGAAAAGGAGCAAATCTAAGAGACCTATTCTACGCAACTCCAAAAGTCCTGAAACTTCACGAAGAATTATTTTGGAATATATAAGAAATATTGGGTGAAGAAAGCACCGGAGGGGGGCCACCAGCCATCCACAAGGGTGGGGGCGCGCCCCTGCCTTGTGGGCCCCCTGGCAGGCCTCCGGTGCTCATCTTCTTCTATATGGTGTGTTTTGACCTAGAAAAAATAAGAAGGAAGCTTTTGGGACGAAGCTTCGCCGTCTCGAGGCAGAACCTGGCCAGAACCAATCTAGGGCTCCAGCGGAGCTGTTCTGTCGGGGAAACTTCTCTCTCAGAGGGGGAAATCGAAGCCATCATCATCACCAATGATCCTCTCATCGGGAGGGGGTCAATATCCATCAAAATCGTCAACAACACCATCTCCTCCCAAACCCTAGTTCATCTCTTGTATCCGATCTTTGTCTCAAAACCTCAGATTGGTACATGTGGGTTGCTAGTAGTGTTGATTACTCCTTGTAGTTGATGCTAGTTGGTTTATTCGGTGGAAGATCATATTTTAGATCCTTAATGATAATTAATACTCCTCTTATTATGAAAATGAATATGCTTTGTGAGTAGTTACGTTTGTTCCAGAGGACATGCGAGAAGTCTTGTTATAAGTAATCCTGTGAATTTTGTGTTCGTTCGATATTTTGATGAGATGTATGTTGTCTCTCCTCTAGTGGTGTTATGTGAATGTAGACTACATGACACTTCACCATGATTTGGGACTAGGGGAAGTAATTGGGAAGTAATAAGTAGATGATGGGTTGCTAGAGTGATAGAAGCTTAAACCCTAGTTTATGCGTTGCTTCGTAAGGGGCTAATTTGGATCCATATGTTTCATGCTATGGTTAGATTTATCTTAATTCTTCTTTCATAGTTGCGGATGCTTGCGAGAGGGGTTAATCATAAGTGGGAGGCTTGTCCAAGGAAGGGCGGCACCCAAGCACCGGTCCCCCACATATCAAATTATCAAAGTAACAAACGTGAATCATATGAGCATGATGAAAATTAGCTTGATAGTAATTCCCATGTGTCCTCGGGAGCGTTTTGCTTCATATAAGAGTTTGTCCAGGCTTGTCCTTTGCTACAAAAAGGATTGGGCCACCTGGCTGCACTTTATTTACTTTTGTTACTTGTTACCCGTTACAAATTATCTTATCACACAACTATCTGTTACCGATAATTTCAGTGCTTGCAGAGAATACCTTGCCAAAAACCGCTTGTCATTTCCTTCTGCTCCTCGTTGGGTTCGACACTCTTACTTATCGAAAGGACTACGATAGATACCCGATACTTGTGGGTCATCACTTATATGATTGAGTGTTTGAGTGACTATGTTTAGAACTATTAATGATGTCAAGGGTGTGATTAAACATGCTTCCATGATAAAAACCCAAGTAGAACAAGTCCTCAAGGCACAAAATGATTTTCTTAATGATATGAACAATAAGATGAATGAGCATGTTGTTAGAGTTATGATTAGGGGTGGTAAAATGACTCAGGAACCTTTGTATCCTAACGGTCACCCTAAGAGAGTTGAACAAGACTCTCAAAGAATTAATACTGATGTACCTAGTCCATTAAAACATAAAAAGAAAGATGATAGGACTTTGCATGCTTCTAGTGAACCTACTGTGTACACACCTGAAAATCCAAATGATATTTCTATTTTTGATGCTGACACACAATCTGGTGAGGAACATGAAAATAGTAATAATAATGACGTGGATGTTCATGTAGATGTTCAACGTAATAATGATAATGATGTGGAAATAGAACCTGATGTTGATGTTGACAACGCACAACCTAAGAATAAAAGATATGATAAGAGAGACTTCATTGCTAGGAAACATGGTAAAGAAAGATAACCATGGGCTCGGAAACCCATGCCTTTTACACCTAAAGCTTCAAAGAATAAGGATGCAGAATAATTTGAGCGCTTTGTTGAAATGCCTAGACCTGTCTTTTTGCACTTGCGTTTGACTGATATTCTGAAAATGTCTCCTTATGCTAAGTACAAGAAAGATATTGTTACAAATAAAAGAAAGATACCGGGAGATGAAATTTCCACCATGCTTGAAAATTATTCATTTAAGGATGGAATACCAAGGAAACTAGGAGACCCAGGCATACTAAATATACCATGCTCCATTAAAAGAAACTATGTTAAAACTACTTTATGTGATCTAGGAGCCGGTGTTAGTGTTATTCCTTTCTCTTTGTATCGAAGACTTGATTTAAATAAGTTGACACATACTAAAATTTCTTTGCAAATGGCTACTAAATCAACTGCTACACTGTAACATCCCAAATTTTCAATTTGGAATGTTATACATAGGTCATTCACGCATATCATATTTTACTGCATTTCTGTTTCGCGAATCCCTGAAATTCTAAGCAACTCAAGGACCCACGGAGAGAGTTGGGAATTTCATTATTTTCATATTTAAGTTCCCTCAAATTTTGAAAAGAGGATCATTTGGTTTTAATTATTTTTCCTCTTAGAAAATATTTCTAATTAAAATATATGAGAGGAGATAATATGACTTCTCCAAAAAAAGGAAATATTAGAGGAAAAATATTAAAATCAAATAAGATATTTTATTTGGATTTTATTGCAATTTTATTTGAATTAGGAAAATATGCGTTTTTGAAAATTGCATTAGAGGTCTAAATAAATGTTCACTTTGTCTGCAATATTATTAGAGGATCCTGTAAATTTATTTCAGGATTTTTGGACTCCGTTTAGTTTTTCTTTTATTTGTTTTTCCGTGTCAGGATTTATTTAAAAAAAGTGAACCGACCTAACCGGGCCATGTCCGGCTAGGACTCCTGGCCCGGCCGGCTTTATAAGCCGAGGCCTGTGACCCCCCGAGGCCCAAGTCGGCCCTGCCCTAACCCTTCCGCCATTGCCGCCGCATGCATCTGTCGCCGCCTTTCGCCGCCGCCGCACGCCGCTCATCCGCCGCCAGACCCGATCCCGCCGAGGTAGCCACCGCCGTCGTTCGGTTTTTTTTGAAACCCTAGGTTCGGTTTCTTTTATAGATCGGTTTTTCTTCAGTTTAGTTAAATAGATGATGTTCGTCCATACATTCAAATCTCTGAGAATGGTTGTTGATTATTGGGCATTGAATGAAGTGACGATTAAGAACAAGTACCCCCTACCAATGCTCAATGATTTGTTTGACCAATGATATGACTCCGTCGTATCTACTTTTCCAAACACTTTTGCCCTTATTTTGGACTCTAACTTGCATGATTTGAATGGAACTAATCTGGACTGACGTTGTTTTCAGCAGAATTGCCATGGTGTTATTTTTGTGCAGAAATAAAAGTTCTCGGAATGACCTGAAAATCAACGGAGAATTATTTTGGAATATATAAAAAATACTGGAAGGAAGATCCACGTCAGGGGGCCACCACCTGTCCACGAGGATGGGGGCGCGCCCTACCCCCTGGGTGCGCCCCCTGCCTCGTGGGCCCCCTGACGCTCCACCGACCTCAACCCTGACTCCATATATTCACTTTTGGGGAGAAAAAACCAGAGAGAAGGATTCATTGCGTTTTACGACACGGAGCCGCCGCCAAGCACTAAACTCTCTCGGGAGGGCTGATCTGGAGTCCGTTCGAGGCTCCGGAGAGGGGAATCCGTCGCCATCGTCATCATCAACCTTCCTCCATCACCAATTTCATGATGCTCACCGCCGTGTGTGAGTAATTCCATCGTAGGCTTGCTAGACGGTGATGGGTTGGATGAGATTTATCATGTAATCGAGTTAGTTTTGTTAGCGTTTGATCCCTAGTATCCACTATGTTCTGAGATTGATGTTGCTATGACTTTGCTATGCTTAATGCTTGTCAGTAGGGCCTGAGTGCCATGATTTCAGATCTGAACCTATTATGTTTTCATCAATATATGAGAGTTCTTGATCCTATCTTGCAAGTCTATAGTCACCTACTATGTGTTATGATCTGGCAACCCCGAAGTGACAATTGTCGGGACCACTCCCGGTGATGACCATAGTTTGAGGAGTTCATGTATTCACTATTTGTTAATGCTTTGGTCCGGTACTCTATTAAAAGGAGGCCTTAATATCCCTTATTTTCCAATAGGACCCCGCTGCCATGGGAGGGTAGGATAAAAGATGTCATGCAAGTTCTTTCCATAAGCACGTATAACTATATTCGGAATACAGTCCTACATTACATTGATGTACTGGAGCTAGTTCTATGTCACCCTAGGTTATGACTCTTACATGATCGATCACATCCGGCATAATTCTCTATCACCGATCCATTGCCTACGAGCTTTCCATATATTGTTCTTCGCTTATTTACTTTTCCGTTGCTATTGTTACAATCACTATAAACCACCAAAAATATTACTTTTGCTACTGTTACCTTCTACAACCGTTACCACTACTATCATATTACTTTGCTACTAAACACTTTGCTGCAGAAATTAAGTTTCCAGGTGTGGTTGAATTGACAACTCAACTGCTAATACTTGAGAATATTCTTTGGCTCCCCTTGTGTCGAATCAATAAATTTGGGTTGAATACTCTACCCTCGAAAACTGTTGCGATCCCCTATACTTGTGGGTTATCAACCAACTACAAGGAGCTAAAGTGTTTTCGGAGATCGACATGCGATCAGGATACCACCAGCTGAAGATTCGAGAAAAGGATATACCTAAGACATCTTTCACCACAAGGTATGGGCTATACGAGTATACGGTTATGTCATTCAGACTGACTAATGGTCGTGCCTATTTCATGAGTATGATGAATAAGGTGTTTATGGAATTCTTGGATAAGTTTGTTGTTGTGTTCATTGATGATATCTTCGTATACTCAAAGGATGAAGAGGAACACAAGGAGCATTTGCGTTTAGTTCTCGAGAAACTCAGGGAACATCAGTTATATGCCACATTTAGAAAATGTGAATTTTGGTTGAAGAAAGTTGGATTCCTTGGACATGTTATATCCGGAGAAAGTATAGGAGTAGACCCAACCAAGGTTAAGTCAGTCACTGAGTGGTTGGCACCCACCTCAGTGGGAGAGATCCGCAGTTTTCTAGGACTCGCGGGATATTATCGGAGATTCATTGAGAATTTCTCTAAGATTGCGAAGCCCATGACGTAGTTTTTGAAGAAGGACACTAAGTTCAAATGGACGGGTGAATGTGAGGCAAGTTTTCAGGAATTGAAGAGACGTTTGACTACCGCCCCAGTGCTGATTCTGCCAGATAAACGTAAGGATTGCCAAGTGTATTGCGACGTGTCTCGTTTAGGACTTGGAGGTGTACTTATGCAAGATGGAAGAGTTGTTTCATATGCCTCACGTCAACTTCGACCGCATGAGTTGAATTATGCCACGCATGATTTGGAGTTAGCAGTTGTAGTGCATGCACTCAAAACCTGGAGACATTTTCTTATTGGGAACCATTGTGATGTGTACACGGATCACAAGAGTTTGAAGTACATTTTCATATAGAAGGAGTTAAATCTCAAGCAAAGGAGATGGTTGGAGCTCATAAAGGATTACGATATGAAGTTGCACTATCACCCAGGCAAGGCCAATGTCGTAGCAGACGCTTTGACCCGGAAGAGTTATGCCAATACCTTAGTAACAAGAGGTTTGCCAAAGGAGTTAGCAGAAGATCTCAGGGAGCTTCGTTTGGAGATTGTTCCTAGAGGTTTTGTTGTAGCAATGGAAGTTCAGTCTACATTGTTGGGAAAGATCCGAGAAGCTCAGAAGGATGACAAGGAAATTGCTGAAATAAAGGAGAAGATGAGTGAAGGTAAGGCCAAAGGTTTTCGTGAGGTTGAGCACGACACCTTATGGTTTGAGGACCGAGTTTATGTGCCCAATAATGCAGAGATCAGGAAGTTGATACTTCAGGAAGCTCATGACTCGCCATACTCGATACACCCCGGAAACACCAAGATGTATTTGGATTTGAAGGAACGTTTCTGGTGGATCGGAATGAAGAAGGATATTGCCGAGTATGTAGCTGTATGTGATGTATGTCAGAGAGTGAAGGTAGAACATCAGAAGCTAGCAGGATTACTGCAGCCTATGCCGATACCCGAATGGAAGTGGGACAAGCATGGCATGGATTTCATCACCGGATTACCCAGGACCCGATCGGGATATGATTCTATCTGGGTAGTAGTGGACCGCTTGACCAAATTAGCTCACTTTATCCCCGTGAAGACAACTTATACCAGTGCGAAGTTAGCCAAGATATATATGACCAGGATCGTATGTCTGCATGGAGTCCTGAGGACCACCGTATCACATAGATGAACGCAGTTTACTTCAAAGTTTTGGCATCAGTTGCACCAGACTTTGGGAACCAGGCTAGAGTTCAGTACTGCTTTTCATCCGCAGACAGATGGACAGACCGAGAGAGTAAATCATATTCTGGAGGACATGTTGAGAGCTTGTGTGCTAGATTATGGATCTAGTTGGGAGGACAACTTGCCCTACGCGGAGTTCCCATACAACAATAGTTACCAGGCCAGTTTGAAGATGGCACCATTCGAAGCCCTGTATGGAAGGAGGTGCAGCACACCGTTAATGTGGGATGAAGTAGGAGACCGCCAATTGTCTGGACCAGATTTGATTAAGGAGTCTGAAGAGAAGGTTAAGCTGATACGAGATAGACTGAAGGTAGCTCAGTCCAGACACAAGAGTTATGCAGACTCAAAATGCAAGGAGGTAGTCTATGAAATCGGAGACAGAGCATATCCGCGAGTGTCACCTCTGCGAGGAGTTAAACGTTTTGGAGTTAAGGGAAAGTTAGCTCCGAGATTTGTAGGACCGTACCATGTTTTGGAGCGTATGGGAGAGGTAGCCTACAAGTTGGAGTTACCCGAAGGACTGTCAGGAGTTCATGATGTATTTCACGTTTCCCAGTTGAAGAAGTGCCATGCAGAGATGGCCGATATCGCTCTGAGAGATACCGTGCCCATGGAAGCAGTTCAGTTGGATAGTGATTTAACCTAGGAGGAGAAACCTGTTAAGATTCTTGAGTTTGCCAGCCGAGTTACTCGCAGCAAGGTTATCAAGTTTTGCAAAGTCCAGTGGAGCCACCATACCGAGGATGAAGCCACCTAGGAACGAGAAGATGATCTAGCAAAGACCACCCACACCTATTTTCTAGCCAACCCGAATCTCGAGGGCGAGATTCATCTTAAGGGGGGTAGGTTTGTAACATCCCAAATTTTCAATTTGGAATGTTATACATAGGTCATTCATGCATATCATATTTTACTACATTTCCGTTTCACGAATCCTTGCAATTCTAAGCAACTCAAGGACCCACGAAGAGAGTTGGGAATTTTGTTATTTTCATATTTGAGTTCCCTCAAATTTTGAAAAGAGGATCATTTGGTTTTAATTAGTTTTCCTCTCCAAAAATATTTCTAATTAAAATATATGAGAGGAGATAATATGACTTCTCCAAAATAAAGGAAAATTAGAGGAAAATATTAAAATCAAATAAGATATTTTATTTGGATTTTATTGCAACTTTATTTGAATTAGGAAAAATATGCATTTTCTCAAAATTGCATTAGAGGTCTAAATAAAAGTTCGCTTTGTCCGCAATATTATTAGAAGACCGTGAAAATTTATTTCAGGATTTTTGGAGTCCTTTAGTATTACTTTTTTTTTCCGTGTCAGGATTTATTTAAAAAAATAGTGAACCGACCTAACCGGGCCGTGTCCGGCTAGGACTCCTGGCCCAGCCGGCTTTATAAGCCGAGGACCGCGACCCCCCGCGGCCCAAGTCGCGCCCCGCCCTAACCCTTCCGCCGCTGTCGCCGCGCGCATCCGCCGCCGCCGCCGCCGCACGCCGCCGATCCGCCGCTGGACTCGATCCCGCCGAGGTAGCCGCCGCCGCCCGGTTTTCTCGGCAAAACCGTTTGGTTTTTTTGAACCCTAGGTTTGGTTTTTTATATATCGGTTTTGTTCGGTTTTTCTTCGGTTTAGTTAAATAGCAGACGTTCATTCGTATGTTCGTTTTAACGAACGCTGTTCATCTGTTAGCCGAAAACAGCGAACGTTCGTTTGTTAGCCTATTCGTCAGTTTTCTTTTTTTAGGGATTTTCCGCGATTATTTTCGATCGCGATTTCTGCCCTAATCTTCAATCTAGTATATATTTTCGCTCGTTTATCCAAATCGGGTGAAACAAGCGCATAGATCTTCGTCTCAAAGCCCTCTTTCTGTTTGACCAACTTGAACAAGATTTTGATACTGTAAAATTTGACTTTAGTCTAGATTAGTAATCGGATCTTGTTTCTTTCGTAGTTTGAGTTTCGTTGCTCCGTTTGATTTGATTCTTTTTGCAAACCGGAGTTCTTTAGTTGAACTTTCTGGTTAGATCTTCTTATTTGAGTTTTACCCGTTCATCTTTGCTTGACTGCTTATGTATGCTCTTGTTTGTTTGCGATAGAATACCCGGAGTGCGAAGCGCGCTACTACGAATCTCTAGGTTTTGCGGATCGTCAGCAAGGCAAGTAACACTTTGATCATACTCTTTCATACCCAGCTTTTATGCATTAGTTTCAACCCTCACACATTGCATGAGTAGGATCTCTTAACATGTGGGTTTGGGAAGTAGATGATGAGGTAGAACCTATTACCTGTTTATTATCAAACCCTTGGGAGTTACTTCTACGTTATGCTTATATTGCTAAGCTATGCTCGTAGATGTGGATTGGGTTTGAGAGTATCCATGACAGATGTGAGATTGTTAATTAATGGTCCAACTTAAGGTGGCAACTTTAATACACATCTGAGTGGATTGCTTGTGGGCACCTGGGGTTATACCAGTGTTGTCCTAGGAGATCTCGGGGTTATACCGTGTGATCCCCCTATGGTCCGCCACCTAGGCTCAAAGGGATCATAAGATTATTCATGCTTGAAACTTCTGTGTGCAGCCACAAGCTATTATGGGCTCAAGCATAGTGGAGTAAGTTGCATGACCTCTTTCAGTGGTAGACTAGCAGATGTAGGGGATGTAGGTTGGTACGGTCTACCCGGGTTAGAGTTAATGCTTCTGAAAAACTGTGTCTCGATCATCCGTTTCTCAAACACCATGTAGTGCGAGAAATCCAACGGAGGAGATCGAGTCTTGTGGGGAAAAATGTGCAAACCTCTACAGAGTGTACAAACTAATCATGGTTAGCCATGTCCCAGGTTATGGACATCTTGAGTATCTGGTTCTTGAATTATCCTATGGATCTCATCACTCTAAATTAACTTGTTGTGTTGATAATTACTTTTAATTGGGATTGAGATGGAGGTACTATTCTCAATGTTGTTTTAACTACCATGATAGTTAAATAAAATATTTTCCTTTGTTGTAGGGAAAAATTGGCTTTTCGCAAAAACTTTGTAACCATAGAGCCTCCACCAACCATATATGCATGTAGTGATAGCATTTATTTGTTCATTGCTCTACTGTGTTACATTGCCAGCATATTCCATGTGCTGACCCGTTTTCGGGCTGCAACATATTATGTTGCAGACTTTTCAGACGACGAGTAAGATGACAGGGGTCGTTTGTCGTTCACTCAGCTATGTCGTTGGAGTTGATGGTCTCGCTTTATCTTCCAAGCCTTCTGCTATTATCTTATTTAGATGGCCTTAAGCTATATTTATTGTAATAAGTTCTCTTTTGAGACATTCAATGTAATAAGTGTGTGATTGCTACTCTGTTATGAATCCTTCGAGTACTGTGTGTGTCAGCATTACAGATCCAGGGATGACACTGAAGCATAGAGACTTGACCGTTTGAGGTTGGGTCTCTACATATACCCATCGGTGTTTGTGAGGATGTGCCCGTCGTAGATGCAAATGCAACTATCTTAACGGACTAAGTTATTCTGGATATACCTGAGGATGACAGTATGTTGATCATCCTTGGTAGACCCTTTTTGAATACTGCAGGGGCTGTTATTGATTGCAACAAAGGCAATGTAACTTTTCATGTCAATGGTAATGAGCATACAATACACTTTCCGAAGAAATAACCTCAAGTGAATAGTATCGGTTCTATTGGAAAAATTCCAACAATTACTTTTGGAGGTTCTGAATTCCCTATTCCTACTATCAAAAAGAAATATGAAATTCTTATTGTTGGGGACATGCATATCCCCGTTGAGATAACCTACTGTTATACGAAGGTTCTCTGGTTTCATGTCATTCGAAAGAAGTTTGTTAATAAGACTGGATCGACCTTATTAATGGATTCCATTTGAGAGGCATGTGGTCGATGAATTTAGTAAACACAAATTTCTATACCAACTTTTTACTTTTTGTCATTTAGAATTAATAAAGTAGAAATACCTTGATTATACTATTTTGTGAATTATTCGTGCAATTTAAAAATGACTAGAAAATAAAAGTTCTCCAAATGCCCTGAAAATTTAATATGATTTTTCTGCAAAATATAAAAAATAGTGGCACTGAACACACCCCAGGGGGGTGCATCTGTGAGCCACAAGCTCATAGGGCGTGCCCAACAAGCTTGTGGGGCCCACATAGGCCCCCTCACTTATTGCTGCCACCCATGCTCTTCTTCTTCCTCCAGAAAAAATAACTTGCTTGCTCAAACCCGTGTTCTTGCTCATCTTGCTGCCAATTTCAATCTCCTTGCTCGGAACTCCATTTTTGAAACTGTTTTGGGGGATTGCTCATCGGTATGTGACTCCTCCGTTGGTCCAATTAGTTTTTTTACTGGTTTATTATTTGCACATTTGGCAACTATTGGTAACCACGTTCTTGAGCTTGCATGTCAAATTTATATGGTTCAAACTACTATTGGTGCATGATATGGCCTCTAGATACTTGTAGGAGCAGTTGCTATCAATTTTGTTGAGTTTGGTTCACTTTTAGTTTGAGTTACTAAAAATTAAAAAAAAATCAGAAAAGAGAGAACCATGAGGAGATGGTTAAGGGGCTCATCAAGCCGGAATTCGGAGGAAACTCCGAAGGAGAAGCCCAAGTACCACCTTCCACTTACAGTGGAGGTTCGGCCGTGTGAGTAGTCATGTGACACTTTCTTGAAGGAAGCGAGGATTTATGAGCATTTCTATTACATGGCGAACAATGCTGGCATCACTTCCTTCCTCGATGATAAGTGTGATCAATATCTCCTACTCACTAATACCTTCGTGCCAAGCTTTCACTTTTATCCTAGGAAGGAACCACCCATGGTAGAGTTTAACCTTTATGATGTGCCTAAGGAAATGACATTATTTGATTTTTGCAATGTTTGCAAAAATACCTTATGAGGGCAGTCACGTGATCCACGTCCAAGAGACATGGAGGATTTCATTTTTGAAACTACCGTGGGTGAGGAGAGAGGAGTGTCAGAAGCAAGAGTGGCTAGTTTACATTTTTCCCATTTTACGTTACTATGCATTATTTGTCGGGAGATGTTTGATTGGTCGTTGGGAGAGTGGATCGCTCAAAGCTCCTGATCTTGCTATTTTGCACCATGCTTTGTGAGGAGAGAGGAGTGTCAGAAGCAAGAGTGGCTAGTTTACATTTTTCCCATTTTACGTTACTATGCATTATTTGTCGGGAGATGTTTGATTGGTCGTTGGGAGAGTGGATCGCACAAAGCTCCTAATCTTGCTATTTTGCACCATGCTTTGTGTGCTGATGGAACTTTTAGTTTGGGTGCTATGGTTGCTCGACGGTTACACACAAACCATTCAAAGGGTTTTATTTATGGTGGCGTTTATGCCTCCCGCCTCGCGAGACATTTTGAGATTCCTATTAACATGAGGAGGCGTAGGAGAGGCTGCTACCTGCTAAACATTTAGACTACGCTAGTATGGTGGGGCATTATTTTATTGATAAGGATAAGCATAGGCGACTGCGCTACAACTTAGTATTTTATTAGGGGACCCGTGAGATTATTACTTTACTGCACCTTCTTTAATTGTCTGACCTTTATTCAGGCAAGTGCACTATTATGCCCAAGGACATCTATGCACATTCGGGTCTGACACAACCCCCAGCACCTAAGCCAGCACCAGTACCTGAGTCGTATTAGGAGCCTGTTTATTAGTGGGAGCCACAGGAGCTCGCCAACCAGTGGAACCCCCAGGACCTACAGTACCCAGGGGAGGGCTACTTCGAGCCGTGGCCATAGACCAACTTAGGCCAAAATTCTAAGCTTGGGGGAGTGCGTATTTCCCTCGACATTACATTCATGCATCGCCCATTCATTCCAGTTGTCGGTGTTCATCTGTTTTTATTATATAATCCATGCTAATTTCATTTTGCTTTCTTCTTGTGTGTTTGAAAATTTTGTGAAAATCCAAAATATTTCTTATTTTTTTGGTTTTTATTTCTACTTTTATTTGTTCAGTAGTTTGTAATATTAAAAGAAAATCCAAAAATATTTATCTTTCTTCTTTTGCTTGTTGGGAGCTTTCCCATGTATCTAGTTTTTCTCGTTTTCATTTTTCTTTCATTGTGCTTTTTTTATAAGAAAAAAACTCCAAAAATATTTCACTGTGTTTCTTTGAAATTCTTTTCTATTCTTTGGGTTATTGTAAGGAGAAGACCATGATGAAAATATTTTTATTGTTGGTCTAACGAAGAGCCCATATTACTTTGTCTTCCCCTTTGAATAAATGTTTGCAGATTCCAGCTTATTCCACGGCACATGAACTTTTATTATTATTCACATCGTTCGGTCGTGCAAGTGAAAGGAAATAATGATGAAATTTGATGAATTGATTGAGGTGGAGAAAAGCTGGTATGAACTTGACCTATCTTGTTTTTGTAAATATGTTTAGCTCATCGTTCTTGATTCAGCTTATTATCAATCAAACATGTTTGCAATGACAATTAGAGATCAAAGTTACTCATGCCATGCTTAAATAACTAGGAGTGGATAATGGTTTGTCTTGTGTGTCAACATGCTTTTAAAATGGTTATGATGTAGTATGATAGGATGATATCCTCCTCTGAATGATTCAAGTGGCTTGACTTGGGACATGTTCACGCATGTAGTTGAATCAAAACCAACAAAGCATCCATGATATTTATGTTCATGGCATTTTATATCCTAGTGATGCTCGTATTCAATGTTGATTAACCTCAATGCATGTTTATGACCATTGTCGCTCTCTAGTTGGTCGCTCCTCAATCTATTTGCTAGCCTTCACTTGTACTAAGCGGGAATACTGCTTGTGCATCCACTCCCTTAAAACCCAAAGTTATTTCATATCAGTCCACCATACATACCTATATGCGGTATTTACCTGCCGTTCCAAGTAAATTTGCATGTGCCAAACTCTAAATCTTGAAATGATAATATGTTTTGTATGCCCGAATCACCCTTTAAGATATAGGGGGCGGTTAGTATCTTCCATGCTAGGTGGGTTATTCTCACGATGTGTGTTTATTCGCTTGTCATTCACGAGAAAATGGTTGGTAATTGGGATGCCCAGTCCTATGATAAAAATCAAAATCAAAATAATAATAATAAAACAAAACTCCCCCATATTGTTGTTGGTATGGAGGGTGCCCGAGGATTTGGATAGCCATGGCTTGTGTTTCTTGCTGGATGGGGAGTAAAACTTTACTTTTCTGGGTGGGAACCGCCTATAATGTATCTAGCATGGAAGATAGTGAAAACTCTCGGTCTCTCTGTTGACAATTGAAGCGTACCCCTCAAAATTATATTTATATCTGTTTTAAAAGCTTTGAGCTCTGGCACCTCTGAAAATCCTTGCTTCCCTCTATGAAGGGCCTATCTATTTACTTTTATTGTTGAGTCATCATCTTCCCATTAAAACACCAGCTGGAGAGCGCTATTGTCATTTTTATGCTTTGTTCCTAGTTGATGTTGAGTATGAGTGTGACTGAATCTCTTTTGCCACGACTTACAATGTCTAGTCAGTTCTTGAACTTTAGAGGTGCTCGCATTTATGTTTTGTGGTCTCGGAAAGGGCTAGCGAGATACCATTATGTCATATTTCAAGTGTTGTTACCCAAGATATATTATTATTACTGGCTAGTTGGTTATGTCATTGATATGAGGAAATGTGATATCTAAATGTTATCGTGAATATGGTTAGTTCATAATCTTTGTTGAAAACCTGAACATGGTTAGTCGTATTTACAACAACAAGATCAAACAGAGTTTGTAAAAAAATTATTTGTCACTTTTAGTTTGTCAACTAAATTGCTTGAGGACAAGCAATGAGTTAAGCTTGGGGGGTTGATACGTCTCTGTCCTATCTACTTTTACAAACATGTTTGCTCTTGTTTTGAACTCTAATTTGCATGATTTGAATGAAACTAACCCGGACTGACATTGTTTTCAGCAGAATTGCCATCGTGTTGTTTTTGTGCAGAAATCAATGTTCACGGATTGACCTGAAACTTTTATGAAGAATATTTGTGGAATATATAGAAAATATTTCTAGAAAAAATACCCAAGGGGGCCACCCAGGAGCCACAAGCTCAGGGGGGCGCGTCTACCCCCAGGGCACGCCCTCCAGGATTGTGCCCCCCTGGACCTCCGGCAACCCTAACTCCAACTCCATATATACCTATTCGCCAAGAAAAAAATCAGAGAGAAGGATTCATTGTGTTTTACGATACGGAGCCGCCGCCGCCTCATGTTCTTCATTGGGAGGACTGATCTAGAATCCGTTTGGGGCTCCAGAGGGTGGAAATCGATGTCATCATTTATCATCAACCTTCCTCCGTCACCAATTTCATGATGCTCACCGCTGGGAGTGAGTAATTCATTTGTAGGCTTGCTGGATGGTGATGGGTTGGATCATATCTATCATGTAATCAAGTTAGTTTTCTTAGGGCTTGATGCCTAGTATCCACTATATTCTGAGATTGATGTTGCTATGACTTTGCTATGCTTAATGCTTGTCACTAGGGCCCGAGTGCCATGATTTCAGATCTGAACCTATGATGTTTTCATGAATATATATTTGTTCTTGATCCTATCTTGCAAGTTATATGCACCTATTACGAGTTATGATCCGCATACCCCAATGTGACAATAATTGGGATTATTTTCGGTGATTATCGTAGTTTGAGGAGTTCATGTATTCACTAAGTGCAAATGATTTGTTTTGATTCTCTATTAAAAGGAGTCCTTAATATCCCTTAGTTTCCTTATGGACCCCACTACCACTGGAGGGTAGGACAAAAGTTGTCATGCAAGTTCTTTTCCATAAGCATGTATGACTATATACGAAATACATGCCCATGTTACATTGATGAAGTGGAGCTAGTTCTGTGTCGATCTAGGTTATAACTGTTACATGATGAATACCATCCAACACAATTATCCATCACTGATCTAATGCCTATGAACTTTTCACATACTAATCTTTTCTAAGTTACTTTCGCCGTTGTTGCTGATACAATAAATACAAAACTGCTATTGTTTCTGTTACTGTTACTGTTATTGTTACTATTGCTACTGTTACCACTAGTATCAAACTATCATACGACTTTGCTACTGATCACCTTGCTGCAGATATTAAGTCTTTCAAGTGTGGTTGAATTGACAACTAAACTGCTAATACTTGTGAATATTCTTTGGCTCTCCTTGTGTCGAATCAATAAATTTGGGTTGAATACTCTACCCTCAAAAACTGTTACGATCCCCTATACTTGTGGGTTATCAACTTGTAACGGTTGGATTTTTATGCTGCCTATTTATACCCCTCCACCCCCACTCACTCTCTAAGAGAGCCATCAGAACAAAACACAACTTCCACCATTCATTTTCTAAGAGAGAACTACCTACTCATATATTGAGATCAAGAGATTCCATTCCTGCCATTTGAACATTGATTTATAGCCTCTTCAAGTTGCTTACCCAAGCCAAATCTGTGTGAGAGAGATTGAGTGTTGAGGATAGTATCATTTGAAGCAAAAGAACAAGGAGTTCATCACCAAGACAACACCTATTCCCTTTTGGAGAGTGGTATCTCCTAGATTGGTTAGGTGTCACTTGGGAGCCTCCAAGATCATGTGGAGTTGAATTAAGGTGTTTGTAAGGGGAAGGATATCGCATACTTCATGAAGATCTACCCGAGTGAGGCTAGTCCTTCTTGGACATAAGCCATGGTGGAATAGACAATGTTGCTTCTTCATGGACCCTTCGTGGATGAAGCCCTCCGTGGACTCGTGCAACCGTTACCCTTGTGGGTTGAAGTCTCCAACAACATGGACGTACGATAGCACCACCTATCAGAACCACGCCAGAAATCATCTTGTCTTCATTGCGTTTGAGATATCCAAACCCCTCATTTACTTACATCGCAATGTTTTACTTTCCGCTAATATACTCTTAGAATTACATGTGTAGGGTGATACTAGACTTCCTAGAATTGCTAAAATCTTCCCATAACTAAAATTGAGAAAAGTTAGATTTTTATTTGGTCAAGTAGTCTAATCACCCCCTCTAGACATACTTTTGATCCTACAAGTGGTATCATAGTTTTGGTCTCCATTGCATTGGTTTCCCAACCTTGGAGAGTATGGCGTCTAGTGAGAGAAACTACCACCATAGAGGTCCATATTTTGATGGTACAAACTTTGCTAGTTAGAAGCATAAGATGAAAATGCATATTATTGGTCATAACCCCGCTGTTTGGGCTATTTTCGTGTTGGCTTGCAAGGTGAATTCTTTGAGGATGGTAAAGAACCGGATTGTGAAGCAACAACGGAAGAATTGACGATGTTGCAATACAACGCTCAAGTATGTTACATTCTCTTCAACAGTTTGTGCCCTGAGGAGTCCAACAAGATTAGTCGCCTCGAGAATGCAAAGAAAATTTAGGATACTTTGGTTGATATGCACGAAGATACCAAGCCCGTTAAGGGATCCAAATTGGATGTGCTTTAAAGTCAACTTGATAAGTTCAAAATGAATAATGGTGAAGGAGTCACCTAAATGTACTATATGCTTGCTCTCATCACAAATGAGATTGCAGGCTTAGGAAGTGAAGAGATGATCAACAAGTTCATCATCAAGAAGTCTGTGGTGGGTGTGATTGCTCTGAACCATAAAGGACAATTCATTGTGGCGTGCTCTGAGCCATTGACTGGCTCCTTTGATCCTGAGATGGCGGAAGCTTTGGCCCTCAAACGGGCGGTCCTGTTGCACAAGATGAAAGACTCACTCATTGATCTTCGCTTCAGATTACCTTTCTTTGGTGCAAAGGATCAATTCGAGGACTCACGACTAATCTGTTGGTTGTGCTGTGAATGATATCAAGCAGGCTTCCCTAGTCTTCACTTATTTAGTTTTCAAGCATGTTCGTCGGCATAGTAATGTTATGGCCCATGTTGGTCATGTCTTGAAAAAAAACTCTACTTTTCTTTGTCCTTTTCATTCTGCTCCAAGTTTTATCAAAAGGACCTTTATGACTTAGTTGCTTAATCAATAATATGTCAACATTCTCTCTCAAAAAAACTATCTTGGATTTATTTCACGCTTCTGGTGATGTTCGTTCAGTGGGAGTAGATGTGCCCTTCGTTAAAAGGATTATTTGTTGTGGTTTTCCCCAACCAGCTGGCATCTCTTTATATTGATAGATCAACTTGTACAACAAGGAAATACAACGGTATACAATACCGAACTATACATGTACATGTATACACATAAAATACAACTCTAACACCCCCCCCCCTCAATCTGAACCGTCGTGAACAAGGTTGAGATTGGAAACAAAAACGATGAAGTGTGAGCTGAGTAGAAGGCTTGGCGAACACGTCAGCCAACTTATCGGCAGTGGAGATGAATAGAACATGAAGAGCAACCAAGGCAACCACCTCACGCACAAAGTGGAAATCAACCTTGATATGCTTCGTGTGGGCATGAAAAACTGGATTGGCAGATAACTACGTGGCGCCAACGTTGTCACACTACAAAACAGGAGGGTGAGAAAGAAACACACCAAGCTCCTTCAATACCGACTGTATCCATATAGCCTCAGTGGTGCCATTGGCCAAAGCCTTGTATTCGGCCTCAGTACTAGAGCGAGAAATCGTGGGTTGCTTGTGAGAACTCCAAGAGACCAGATTGGATTGAATAAAAATGGCAAAACCACCCGTAGAACGGTGATCATCAGGACAGCCCGCCCAATCTGCATCAGTGAAAATACTCAGACCCATAGAAGCGGAGCACCGGAAATGCAAGCCAGTAGACACAGTGCCTCGGATATATCAAAGAATTTGCTTCACTGCCTCATTGTGAGTGGTAGTAGCCTGCGACAAGTATTGGCACACCATGTTAACAGCAAAAGACAAGTAAGGATGTGTCAGAGTGAGGTACTGGAGACCCCCAACAAGACTCCTATACTTTAAAGTATCCTCGGAGCTCAGCGGTTGTCCTTGATCTCGAGACAATATGTCAGAAGTAGACATGGGAGTAGTAACAGGCCGACATTGCTCCATGTTGGCTCGGTGCAAGAGATCAAGAGCATATTTGTGCTGCGTCAAAACCATACCCTCAGAACTATATGTGACCTCAATACCAAGCAAATACTCCAGGCGCCCAAGGTCCGAGTCTTAACCATCTTCTCAACAGTAGACGAAGAGGATCCAGCCAAGACGATGTCGTCAACATAGACGAGCATATATATGATAACCTCGTGATGATCAAAGATGAACAGGGAGGTATCGGCCTTGCTAGCAACAAAACCGAGCTGATGAAGCTTGTCACTCAAGCGGCAAACCAGGCACGAGGCAACTATTTGAGACCATAAAGAGCACGCTGCAACTTCCAAACATGCCGAGGGTACCGTGAATCCTCAAAACCAGGAGGCTGTTGCATATATACTTCCTCAGACAGAAAACCATGAAGGAAGGCATTACTCACATCAATCTGACGAAGACACCAACCACGAGAGACAACAAGAGAAAGCACCAGGTGAACGGTGACTGGTTTAGCCACAGGACTGAAAGTATCATGATAATCTATACCGTACTACTATGTGAAACCTCGAGCCACCAGCCTCGCCTTGTATTTATTAACAGAACCATCGGGACGGAACTTCGTTTTGAAGATCCATTTGCTGCGAACAATGTTAGTGCCAGGTGGACAGGGTACCAATATCCACGTCTTGTTAGCCTGAAGAGCCCCGAACTCAGCCTCCATAGTGAAGGAAATATGCCCTAGAGGCAATAATAAAGTTGTTATTCATATTTCCTTATATCATGATAAATGTTTATTATTCATACTAGAATTGTATTAACCGGAAACTTAGTACATGTGTGAATACATAGACAAATAGAGTGTCACTAGTTTGCCACTACTTGACTAGCTCATTGAATCAATGATGGTTATGTTTCCTAACCATAGACGTGAGTTGTCATTTGATTAACGGGATCACATCATTAGAGAATGATGTGATTGACTTGACCCATCCGTTAGCTTAGCACGATGATCGTTTAGTTTGTTGCTATTGCTTTCTCCATAACTTATACATGTTCCTATGACTATGAGATCATGCAACTCCCGAATACCGGTGGAACACCTTGTGTGCTATCAAACATCACAACGTAACTGAGTGATTATAAAGATGCTCTATAGGTGTCTCTGATGGCGTTTGTGGAGTTGGCATAGATCGAGATTAGGATTTGTCACTCCGATTGTCGGAGAGTTATCTCTGGGCCCTCTCGGTAATGTACATCACTATAAGCCTTGCAAGCAATGTAGCTAATGAGTTAGTTACGAGATGTAGCATTACGGAATGAGTAAAGAGACTTGCCGGTAATGAGATTAGACTAGGTATTGAGATACGAACAATCAAATCTCGGGCAAGTAACATACCGATGACAAAGGGAACAACGTATATCGTTATGCAGTTTGACCGATAAAGATCTTCATAGAATATGTAGGAACCACTATGAGCATCTAGGTTCTGCTATTGGTTATTGACCAGAGACGTGTCCCGGTCATGTCTACATAGTTCTCGAACCCGTAGGGTCCGCACACTTAAACGTTCGGTAACGATCGGTATTATGAGTTTATGTGTTTTGATGTACCGAAGGTAGTTCGGAGTCCCGGATATGATCACGGACATGACGAGGAGTCTCGAAATGGTCGAGACATAAAGATCGATATATTGGATGACTATATTTGGACGTCATAATGGTTCCGGGTGAGTTCGGGCATATACCAGAGCACCAGGAGGTTACCGGAACCCCCCAGGAGGTATATGGGCCTTATTGGGCCATACTGGGAGAGAAGAGAGGGAGGCCTAGGAGGGGGCGCGCCCCCCTCAAGCCCAATCCAAATTGGGTGGGGGGGCGGCCCCTCCTTTCCTTCCCCCTCTCCCACTTCCTTCCCCTTCTCCTCCTAGTAGGACTAGGAAAGGAGGAATCCTACTCCTACTAGGAGGAGGATTCCTCCTCCCTTGGCGCACCACTAGGGCCGGTCGGCCTCCCCCCTTGCTCCTTTATATATGGGGACAGGGGCACCCTATGACACACAAGTTGATTGCTTCCAGCCGTGTGCGGTGCCCCCCTCCACCATAATCCACCAAGGTCATATCGTAGAGGTGCTTAGGTGAAGCCCTGTTCCGGTAGCATCATCATCACCGTCATCACGCTGTCATGCTGGTGAAGCTCTCCCTCGACACTCTGCTGGATCGTGAGTTCGTGTGTAGCGACCAGACCTCAAACAGTCTGAAATCTATGCTCCAGTGTCATCCCTGGATCAGTAATGCTGACACCACACAGTACTCGGAGGATTTATAGCAGAGTAGCAATCACACACTTATTACATCGAATGTCTCAAAAGAGAACTTATTACAATAAATATGGCTTAAGGCCATCTAATAACGATAACAGCGGAAGGCTTGGAAGATAGGTGAGTCCATCAACTCCAACGGCATCACTGAGTATAGAACCACGACCTAAAAACTCCTTAATCGTCGTCTGAAAAGTCTGCAACAGTAACGTTGGAGCCCGAAAACGGGTCAGCACATGGAATATGCTGGCAAGGTAACACATAGAGAGTAATGGAATGAAACAGCTATACTATATGCATATTTGGCTGGTGGAAAGCTCTATGGTTACAGTTTTGCGTAAAGCCAATTTTTCCCTACTTCAAAGGAATAAAATTTTAATTACTATCAAGGTGGTTGTTAAACATTGAGAATGGTTGACAGCATTCTCAATCCCAATTAAGCATCATCATTAAACATAACCCAACAAAATTAATTTAGAGTAACATGTTGAGATTCACATGATAATCCAAGTACTAGATACTCAAGATGTCCATAACCGGGGACACGGCTAACCATGATTAGTTTGTTACAATCTGCAGAGGTTTGCGTACTTTTCCCCACAAGACTCGATCGCCTCCATTTGTTTTCTCGCACTACATGGTGTTTGAGAAGATGGATGACCGAGACATAGTCTTTCAGAAGCGCTAGCACCTTACGATCGGGTAGACCGTACCACCTACATCCCCTACATCTGCTAGTCTACCACTGTAAGAGTTCGCACAACTTAGTCAACTATGCTAGAGCCCATAATAGCTTGTGGCTGCACACGGAGGTTTCTAGTATGAATAGTCTCATGATCCCTTTGAGCCTGGGTGGCGGTCCAAAAGAAAACAGGCAAGTCCTGGAATACCCAGGTGCCTCAATCCACCCAGATGTGTGTTTAAGTTGCCACCTTAGATAAACCATTAATTATCAATCTCACATCTGTCATGGATATCACTCACCCAATCCACGTCTACTAGCATAGCATGGCATAATAAGCAAACGTAGAAGTAACTCCCAAAGGTTTGATAATAAACAGGTAATAGGTACTACCTCATCTACTTCCCATCCCACAATTTAATTAGATCCTAATCATGCAATGTGTGAGGATTGATCTAATGCAATAAAACTGGGTAGTAGAAAAGGTATGATCAAAGTGTTACTTGCCTTGCTGATGATCCGAGAAACCTAGCGATTCGAAGTAAGAGGCGGCGCACTCCGGATACTCTATCGCAGACAAACAAACAAGCATACAATAAGTACTCAACTAATGCACAGGTAAAACTCAAATAATAGATCTAACCAGAAGGTTCAACTTAAGAACTCCGGTTGGCAAAAAGAATCAAATCGAATGAAGCAACGAAAGTCAAACGGTGGAAGAAAACAACTTTGTTCTAGTAATCTGGATCTAGGGCAAATTTTACAGTAGCAAAATCTTATTTAAGTTGGTTAAACGGATAGAGGATTTCGAGACGAAACTCTAGGCGCTTGATTCGCCTGATTCCGATAAACGAGCGAAAAGTTAAACTAAAACGAAAATCGGATCAGGAATCGCGATCAGAAAAATCGCGGATTTAATCCGAGAAAAAGAAAAACGACGAACGCTCGCTAAAATAAATAAACCGGAAAAACTGATCTATTTAAAAAAACCGAATCTATTAAGCCGATGAAAACTGACGAAAACCGATCGGTTTTTCTTTTTTTTAAACCGAAGGCATGAAAAACGAGGTGCGGCGGTGAACCTCGGCGGTGGCGGCAGCGGCGTATGGCGACGGCGGCGCGGGCGGCAGGCAGCGGCGGCGGCAGGCAGCGGCGGCGGCTAGGGTTGGGGCTGGGGCGGCTAGGGTTCCCCGGGGCTAGGCCTCGGCTTATAAAGCCTAGTCGGGCCAAAGTCCTAGTCGGACACGGCCCGTTAGGTTGGTTCGTTTTTTTTAATTTATTTCCGCTCGGAAAAAAATAAAAAGAAATATTAAACGGACTCCAAAAATCCCGAAATAAATTTTCCCGGGCTTCTAAAATCAAGCCCGACAAAGTGAACATTTATTTGGGGCCTAAATGCAATTTTTAAAAATGCACATTTTTCCTAAATTCAAATAAAACACCGAAAAACTCCGAAATAAAATCTTGTTTGATTTTATTATTAAATCCTCAATATTTCTCTATTTTGGGAAAGTCATTTTATTCCCTCTCTCATATTTTTGTAATAGAAATAATTGATGATAAAATAAATAAAACCAAATGATCCTATTCTCAAAATTTGAGAAAACTCAAATATGAAAATAACGAAATCCCCAACTCTTTCCATGGGTCCTTGAGTTGCGTAGAATTTTCTAGGATCAACCAAAATGCAAAAATAAAATATGATATGCAATGATGATCTAATGTATAACATTCCAAATTGAAAATTTGGGATGTTACAAACCTACCCCCCTTAAGATGAATCTCGCCCTCGAGATTCGGGTTGGCTAGAAAATAGGTGAGGGTGGTATTTGAGCAAATCTTCCTCTCGCTCCCAGGTGGCTTCATCCTCTGTGTGGTGGCTCCACTGAACTTTGCAAAACTTGATAACCTTGCTGCGAGTAACTTGGCTGGCAAACTCGAGGATCTTAACTGGTTTCTCCTCGTAGGTCAAATCGTTATCCAACTGAATAGTTTCCAAAGGCATTGTATCTCTCAACGGTACGTCAGCCATCTCCGCGTGACACTTCTTTAACTGAGAAACGTGGAACACATCATGTACTCCTGACAATCCTTCGGGCAATTCCAACTTGTAGGCCACTTCTCCCATACGTTCCAAAACTCGATATGGTCCTACAAATCATGGCGCTAACTTCCCTTTAACTCCAAAACGCTTTGTTCCCCGAAGTGGAGATACTCGAAGATAAGCTCTATCTCCGACTTCGTAAACCGTCTCCTTGCGTTTAGAATCTGCATAACTCTTCTGTCTGGACTGCGCTATCTTGAGCCTATCGCGAATCAATTTCACCTTCTATTCAGACTCTTTAATCAAGTCAGGTCCAAATAACTGGCGGTCTCTGACTTCGTCCCACGACAGCGGTGTCCTGCACCTCCTTCCGTACAAAGCTTCGAAAGGGGCCATCTTCAAATTGGTTTGGTAACTATTGTTGTAAGAGAACTCTGCATATGGAAAATTATCGTCCCAACTAGATCCATAATCTAGCGCACAAGCTCTTAGCATATCCTCCAAAATCTGATTTACTCTCTCGGTCTGTCCATCTGTCTGTGGATGAAAAGTTGTACTGAATTCTAGCCTGGTACCCAAAGTTTCGTGCAACTGCTTCCAGAACTTTGAGGTAAACTGGGTTCCTCTATCTGATACGATACTCCTCGGAACTCCATGCAGACATACTATTCTGGTCATATATATCTTTGCCAACTTAGCACTGGTGTAAGTGGTCTTTACTGGGATGAAATGAGCTACTTTCGTCAATCGATCAACTACAACCCAAATTGAGTCATAGCCTGAACGAGTCCTGGGCAATCCCGTGATAAAATCCATGCCTAACTTATCCCACTTCCATTCGGGTATCGGCAATGGTTGTAACAATCCTGCTGGCTTCTGATGCTCTGCCTTTACTCTCTGGCATACATCACAAACTGCTACATACTCTGCAATATCCTTCTTCATTCCCGTCCACCAGAAAATATCCTTCAAATACAAATACATCTTGGTATTTCCTGGGTGAATTGAATATGGTGAATCGTGTGCCTCTTGCAAAATCAACTTCCTGATCTCCGGGTTATTGGGCACGTAAACACGGTCTTCAAACCATAGGGTATCGTGCTCATCTTCACGAAATCCTTTAGCTTTTCCTTTGCTCAGTTTCTCCTTTATAGCGGCAATCTCTTTGTCAGTTTTCTGAGCTTCTCTGATTCTATCCATCAAAGTTGACTGAATCTCTAGTGCTGCTACATAGCCTCTCGGAACTATTTCCACACATAGTTCACGAAGATTTTCTGCTAACTCCTTGGGTATCCCTCCCATCATTAACGTATTGACATGGCTCTTACGGCTTAACGCGTCAGCTACTACATTAGCCTTTCCGGGGTGATAGTGCAATTTCATATCATAATCTTTGATAAGCTCCAACCATCTCCTTTGTCTGAGATTCAAATCCTTCTGTGTGAAAATGTACTTCAAACTCTTATGATCCGTGTACACCTCACAATGGTTTCCAATGAGGAAATGTCTCCATGTCTTCAATGCATGCACTATGGCTACTAACTCCAAATCATGCGTGGCATAATTCAACTCATGGGGCTTCAGTTGTCTTGAGGCATATGAAACAACTCTCCCTTCCTGCATAAGCACTGCTCCAAGTCCTCGACGTGAAGCGTCACAATACACCTCATAATCTTTGGTCTGGTCTGGCAAAATCAACACTGGTGAGGTAACCAAGCGTTTCTTCAACTCCTGAAAACTAGCCTCACACTCCTCCATCCATATGAACTTGGTATCTTTCTTCAACAACTCCGTCATAGGCTTCGCAATCTTTGAGAAATTCTCAATAAACCTCCGGTAGTATCCTGCGAGTCCAAGAAAACTCCGGATCTCTCCAACTGTTGTTGGGGCTTCCCACTTGGTCACGGTTTCAACTTTAGCAGGATCTACTGCTATACCTTCTCCGGATATAACGTGTCCGAGGAATCCTACTTCCTTCAACCAAAACTCACATTTGCTGAACTTGGCATATAATTGGTGTTCTCTGAGCTTTCCAAGTACCAAACGCAAATGCTCCTTATGCTCCTCTTCATTCTTCGAATATACCAGGAGATCATCAATGAACACTACGACGAACTTATCCAAAAACTCCATAAACACTTTGTTCATCATGTTCATAAAATAGGCAGGCGCGTTAGTCAGACCAAATGACATAACGGTATACTCATACAGCCCATACCTGGTGGTAAAAGCTGTCTTCGGAATATCCTGTTCTCAAATCTTCAACTGGTGGTATCCTGATCGCAAATCGATCTTGGAAAATACTTTAGCTCCTTGCAATCGATCAAACAGATCGTTGATCATTGGTAGTGGGTACTTGTTCTTGATCGTTACTTCGTTCAATCCTCGATAATCAACAACCATCCTTAACGACCCATCCTTCTTCTCCACTAGAAGTACTGGCGATCCCCAAGGCGAAGAACTTGGGCGAATATATCCCTTATCCAGTAACTCCTTAATCTGCTTCTTAATTTCCACCAAATCCTTTGCTGGCATCCTATATGGTCTCTTTGATATTGGCCAAGTGCCTGGCAATAGCTCAATCAAAAACTCAATATCTCTATCTGGTGGCATGCCTGGCAACTCTTCTGGAAATACATCAGGGAAATCCCTTACCACTGGTACTTCCTCCTGCACAACTCCTGTTAGGCAATTTACTTGGGTCCTCTTTGGCACATGCCGGGATACATACTTGATCCTTCTCCCTTCTGGTGTGGTAAGCAAAATTGACTTACTAGCACACTCAATATATCCTTCATACTTTGATAACCAATCCATGCCTAATATCACATCCAATCCTTGAGATTCCAATACTACTAGGTCTGAGGGAAAAACATAGTTACCAATCCTTAATGGTAACCGATCACACCATACACTAACCACATACTCTGCTCCTGGCGAGGTTACTAACATGGGTGACCTAAGGGCTTGGGTTGGTAGGTTATACTTATCCACAAATCCCCTTGAGATGTATGAATGCGATGCACCAGTATCAAAAAGAACGAGTGCAGTAAATGACTTAACCAAAAACTTACCTATTTCTGCATCGGGTTGAGCTTCAACCTCCTCCACGCTAACGTGGTTCACCTGTCCCCTGTTGAAAGGGTTCGGCTTCTTCCCAGAACTTCCATTGCCATTTTGGCCTTCAGGACATTCATTGGCATAATGTCATGGCTTCGAACACTTATAGCAAGTGACTTGGCTCAAGTCCTTCTTGGCTGGGGTTGATGGGTTGGTGCGGTTCTGGCCGTTGCTTCCTCCATTGCCATTACCATTCTTAGTGCCATTGTGATTGTGCGAGCTACCTCCCCCGTGGGTATGCTGAAAATGTCCTCCCGGTCTAGGGGTAAAACGTGGCTTCTACTGAGCTCCTGAATTGTACTTTCCTTGTCCATACTTCCTCTTGCGATTCTCAATTTGCTGCTGCTTCCCTTCAATCATAAGAGCACGATCTACCAACTCCTGGTAGTTGTTGAAGGTGGCTACCATCAACTGCATGCTCAACTCATCATTCATTCCTTCCAGAAACTTCTCCTGCTTAGCTGCATCCGTAGCAACGTCATCTGGGGCATAACGTGCTAGCTTACTAAACTCCTCCACATACTGGCCAACTGTCCGTCCTCCTTGGTGCAAGTTACGAAACTCACGCTTCTTCATGGCCATAGCTCCTGCTAAAACATGGGCAGTACGGAAAGCCTGCTGTAACTGGTCCCATGTGACAGTGTCGACTGGGAAGGTGGCTGTGAAATTCTCCCACCATGATGCTGCGGGTCCTTCTAACTGATGTGCGGCAAACTTCACCTTCTCCGCATCTATGCATCCTGTTGTGGTCAACTCCCTAGCTGTCTTGCGGAGCCAATCATCTGCTACTATCGGCTCGGTGCTATTGGAAAACACCTGCGGATTCAGCCTAAGAAAACGGGCTAAGTGGTCAACAAGTGGTGGTGGTGGTGGTGGTGGGTTGTTGTTGTTGTTCCCCTGATTCTAATTCTGGACTAGCAACTGCATCAATGTGTTCTGCTGCTGGATCAACTGGGTGAGCTCCGGTGGAAAGGCAAATCCGGGGTCACGTCTCGGAGGCATCTAAGGGTTTAGAAAAGATGAGATATAAGAATAGAGAGGGTCTAAAGATAAAACACTACCCATATGCACATGAGGCAAAAGCAAACAATTCACTTCAATCAATCAACCAAAGGCATACAATTGATTTAACTATCACAAAAGTGCTCGGACTACTATATTTACATGGTGGACTACTACTACTGGTGAGGTGGTCTATTAGAAATATTCTACGGTTGTTGACTCCATAATATCTGCTCCAGCTTCATCAACATAGTCATCATCGCTACTATCTGCTTCCGAGTCGGTGCCGTCGATGATGATGTGTCTTCTGGGCTAATCTCCTTGGGTTCTTCGTCTTCCTCTACTGGCGTCGGGCCTCCCATAAATATTCCAATCTTCTTTGTTAGGTCGGCATTCTTATCCACCAATACTTCAATTTCCTCTTCATAATCCTCACGTGTAGCCTTGAGTTCTTCCTCCAGTTCCTTGATTCTGGTCTTAGCCTTCTTCAGATCTATCATGTCGGCGCACATCTGGTTCTCCTGTCGTCGAATGTGCTGGTTTAACTCTTGGATAAAAGCTGCAATTGATCTATCATTCCTGATGCTGATCATCTCCCAGTGTTCACTTGCCGCCCACAAATCTGGTAGATAGTATCCCTGAGATCCTTGCGGTAGACTTCTCCAATGCGTCCCATGGTGATGTGAGCTGCCATGCTCTTTCCTAGACTCCAAGTTGGTGCATCAAAATAAAATTCTATGGGCTCGGTGACTGGCATGAACGTCCTTCCTGGAACTTGAACTTGAATCATCCAGCGCTCTTCTTCAGGTAAAGTGGCGTTGTAGGTTCCCGTGAAGCTTGGTACTCCTATGTTCAGGTATCTAGTGACTTCCTTTAAGTGGCATCCAAATGGTGCATCTTCATCCGGTTGCGCAAACTTATTCCTTGCATCCGCCATCCTAAAAATAGAAAAGATGAGAGGTCAGAAGAGAAGAGAGTGAGTAGTGATCTAGGTCTTTAGCTTAGTGGTCGTGTCCTACAGTCAGCGTGTGCTCTGATACCATCTCTGTAGCGACCAGACCTCAAACAGTCTGATCTCTGTGCTCCGGTGTCATCCTTGGATCAGTAATGCTGACACCACACAGTACTCGGAGGATTTATAGCAGAGTAGCAATCACACACTTATTACATCGAATGTCTCAAAAGAGAACTTATTACAATAAATATGGCTTAAGGCCATCTAATAACGATAACAGCGGAAGGCTTGGAAGATAGGTGAGTCCATCAACTCCAACGGCATCACTGAGTATAGAACCACGACCTAAAAACTCCTTAATCGTCGTCTGAAAAGTCTGCAACATTAACGTTGCAGCCCGAAAACGGGTCAGCACATGGAATATGCTGGCAAGGTAACACATAGAGAGTAATGGAATGAAACAGCTATACTATATGCATATTTGGCTGGTGGAAAGCTCTATGGTTACAGTTTTGCGTAAAGCCAATTTTTCCCTACTTCAAAGGAATAAAATTTTAATTACTATCAAGGTGGTTGTTAAACATTGAGAATGGTTGACAGCATTCTCAATCCCAATTAAGCATCATCATTAAACATAACCCAACAAAATTAATTTAGAGTAACATGTTGAGATTCATATGACAATCCAAGTACTAGATACTCAAGATGTCCTTAACCGGGGACACGGCTAACCATGATTAGTTTGTTACACTCTGTAGAGGTTTTCGCACTTTTCCCCACAAGATTCGATCGCCTCCGTTTGTTTTCTCGCACTACATGGTGTTTGAGAAGACGGATGACCGAGACATAGTCTTTCAGAAGCGCTAGCACCTTACGATCGGGTAGACCGTACCACCTACATCCCCTACATCTGCTAGTCTACCACTGTAAGAGTTCGCACAACTTAGTCAACTATGCTAGAGCCCATAATAGCTTGTGGCTACACACGGAAGTTTCTAGTATGAATAGTCTCATGATCCCTTTGAGCCTGGGTGGCGGTCCAAAAGAAAACAGGCAAGTCCTGAAATACCCGGGTGCCTCAATCCACCTAGATGTGTGTTTAAGTTGCCACCTTAGATAAACCATTAATTATCAATCTCACATCTGTCATGGATATCACTCACCCAATCCACGTCTACTAGCATAGCATGGCATAATAAGCAAACATAGAAGTAACTCCCAAAGGTTTGATAATAAACAGGTAGTAGGTACTACCTCATCTACTTCCCATCCCACAATTTAATTAGATCCTAATCATGCAATGTGTGAGGATTGATCTAATGCAATAAAACTGGGTAGTAGAAAAGGTATGATCAAAGTGTTACTTGCCTTGCTGATGATCCGGGAAACCTAGCGATTCGAAGTAACAGCCGGCGCACTCCGGATACTCTATCGCAGACAAACAAACAAGCATACAATAAGTACTCAACTAATGCACAGGTAAAACTCAAATAATAGATCTAACCAGAAGGTTCAACTTAAGAACTCCGGTTGGCAAAAAGAATCAAATCGAACGAAGCAACGAAAGTCAAACGGCGGAAGAAAACAACTTCGTTCTAGTAATCTGGATCTAGGGAAAATTTTACAGTAGCAAAATCTTGTTTAAGTTCGTTAAACGGATAGAGGGTTTCGAGACGAAACTCTAGGTGCTTGAATCGCCTGATTCCGATAAACGAGCGAAAAGTTAAACTAAAACGAAAATCGGATCAGGAATCGCGATCAGAAAAATCGCGGATTTAATCCGAGAAAAAGAAAAACGACGATCGCTCGCTAAAATAAATAAACCGGAAAAACCGATCTATTTAAAAAAAACCAAATCTATTAAACTGACGAAAACCGACGAAAACCGATCGGTTTTTTTCAAACCGAAGGCACGAAAAACGAGGCGCGGCGGCGAACCTCGGCGGCGCGGGCGGGTGGCGGCGGCGGCGCGGGCGGCGGGCAGCGGCGGCGGGACCGGGCGGTGGCTAGGGTTGGGGCTGGGGCGGCTAGGCTTCCCCGGGGCTGGGCCTCGGCTTATAAAGCCTAGTCGGGCCAGAGTCCTAGTCGGACACGGCCCGTTAGGTCGGTTCGTTTTTTTTTAATTTATTTCCGCTCGGAAAAAAATAAAAATAAATACTAAACGGACTCCTAAAATCCCGAAATAAATTTTCCCGGGCTTCTAAAATCAAGCCCGAGAAAGTGAACATTTATTTGGGGCCTAAATGCAATTTTGAAAAATGCACATTTTTCCTAAATTCAAATAAAACACCGAAAAACTTCGAAATAAAATCTTGTTTGATTTTATTATTAAATCCTCAATATTTCTCTATTTTGGGAAAGTCATTTTATTCCCTCTCTCATATTTTTGTAATAGAAATAATTGATGATAAAATAAATAAAACCAAATGATCCTATTCTCAAAATTTGAGAAAACTCAAATATGAAAATAACGAAATCCCCAACTCTCTCCATGGGTCCTTTGCGTAGAATTTTCTAGGATCAACCAAAATGCAAAAATAAAATATGATATGCAATGATGATCTAATGTATAACATTCCAAATTGAAAATTTGGGATGTTACATCGTGGGACGTCACCGAGGCGAACGTGTGCAGATCACGGAGGTGTCGTACTTTCGGTACTAGGATCGGTCGATCGTGAAGACGTACGACTACATCAACCGCGTTGTCATAATGCTTCCACTTACGGTCTACGAGGATACATAGATAAAACTCTCCCCTCTCGTTGCTATGCATCACCATGATCTTGCGTGTGCGTAGGAATTTTTTTGAAATTACTGTGTTTCCCAACAGTGGCATCCGAGCCAGGTCTATGCGTAGATGTTATATGCACGAGTAGAACACAAAGGAGTTGTGGGCGTGAGTATATACATATTGCTTGCCGTTACTAGTTGATTCTTAATTCGGCGGTATTGTTGTATGAAGCGGCCCAGACCGACATTATGCGTACTCTTACGCGAGACTGGTTCTACCGACGTGCTTCACACACAGGTGACTAGTGGGTGTCTGTTTCTCCAACTTTAGTTGAATCGGTTTCAATGAAGATGATTCTTTCTGACGATCAAAAAGCAATCACTATACTACGTTGTGGTTTTGATGCGTAGGTAAGAATGGTTCTTGTTAGAAGCCCGTAGCAGCCATGTAAAACTTGCAACAACAAAGTAGAGGACGTCTTGCAGGGCATGTTGTGATGTGATATGGTCAAGACGTGATGAGATATAAATTGTTGTATGAGATGATCAGGTTTTGTTAAAGTTATCGGCAACTGGCAGGAGCCTTATGGTTGTCTCTTTATTGCATAAGATGCAAGCGCCATATAATTGCTTTACTTTATCGCTGTGTGATAGCAATAGTTGCAAAAGCAGTAGTTGGCGATGTGACGACACATTGATAAAGATCAAGATGATGGAGATCATGGTGTCATGCCGATGACGATGGAGATCATGACAGTACTTTGGAGACGGAGATCAAAGGCACAAGATGATAATGGCCATATCATGTCACATATTTTGATTGCATGTGATGTTTATCTTTTATGCATCTTATTTCGCTTAGTACGATGGTAGCATTATGAGATGATCCCTTACTAAAATTTCAAGGTATAAGTGTTCTCCCTGAGTATGCATCATTGCGACGGTTCTTCGTGGTGAGACACCACGTGATGATCGGGTGTGATAAGCTCTACGTTCACATACAATGGGTGCAAGCCAGTTTTGCACATGCAGAATACTCGGGTTAAACTTGATGAGCCTATCATATGCAGATATGGCCTCGAAACATTGAGACCGAAAGGTCGAGCATGAATCATATAGTAGATATGATCAACATAGTGATGTTCACCATTGAAAACTACTCCATCTCACGTGATGATCGGACATGGTTTAGTTGATATGGATCACGTGATCACTTAGATGATTAGAGGGATGTCTATCTAAGTGGGAGTTCATAAGTAATATGATTAATTGAACTTAAATTTATCATGAACTTAGTCCTGATAGTATTTGCAAATCTATGTTGTAGATCAATTGCTCGTGTATAGCTTCCCTGTTTTATTTATGATATGTTCCTAGAGAAAAATAAGTTGAAATTTGATAGTAGCAATGATGCGGACTAGGTCCATGATCTAAGGATTATCCTCATTGTTTCCTAGAAGAATTATGTCCTTGATGCACCGCTAGGTGACGGACCTATTGCAGGAGCTGATATAGACGTTATGAATGTTTGGTAAAGCTCGGTATGATGACTACTTGATAGTTTAGTGCACCATGCTTTACGGCCTTGAACCGGGACTTCAAAAACGTTTTGAACGCCACAGAGCATATAAGATGTTCCAAGAGTTGAAATTTGTATTTTAGACTCATGCCCGAGTCGAGAGGTATGAGACCTCTGACAAGTACTTTGCCTACAAGATGGAGGAGAATAGCTCAACCAGTGAGCATGTGCCTAGATTGTCTGAGTACTACAATCGCTTGAATCAAGTGGGAGTTAATCTTCCAGATAAAAAGGTGATTGACAGAGTTCTCTAGTTACTATCACCAAGTTACTGGAACTTTGTGACGAACTATAATATGCAAGGGATGACAAAAACGATTCCCGAGCTCTTCGTGATGCTGAAATCGATGAAGGTAGAAATCGAGAAAAGCATCAAATGTTGATGGTTGACAAAACCACTAGTTTCAAGTAAAAGGGCAAGGGAAAGAAAGGGAAATTCAAGAAGAATGGCAAGAAAGTTGCCACTCCCAAGAAGAATCCCAAAGCTAGACCCAGTCCTAAAACTGAGTGCTTCTACTGCAAAGGAAATGGTCACTGGAAGTGGAACTGCCCTAGATACTTGGCGGATAAGAAGGATGGCATAGTGAACAAAGGTATATTGGATATACATGTTATTGATGTGTACTTTACTAGTGTTTATAGCAACCCCTCGGTATTTGATACTGGTTCAGTTGCTAAGAGTAGTAACTCGAAACGGGAGTTGCATGAACAGAGACTAGTTGAGGGCGAAGTGACGATATGTGTTGGAAGTGATTCCAAGGTTGATAAGATCACCATCGCACACTCCCTATACCTTCGGGATTGGTGTTGGACCTAAATAAATGTTATTTGGTGTTTGCATTGAGCATGAATATGATTTAATCATGTTTATTGCAATACGGTTATTCATTTAAGTCAGAGAATAATTGTTATACTGTTTACATGAATAAAACCTTCTATGGTCATACTTCTAATGTAAATGGTTTACTGAATCTCGGTCATAATTATACACATATTCATAATAGTGATGCCAAAAGATGCAAAGTTCATAATGATAGTGCAACATATTTGTGGTACTGTCGTTTAGGTCATATTGGTGTAAAGCGCATGAAGAAACTCGATGCTGATGGGATTTTGGAATCACTTGATTATGAATCATTTGATGCTTGCGAACCATGCGTCATGCGCAAGATGACTAAAACTCCGTTCTTTGGAACTATGGAGCGAGCAGCAGACTTGTTGTAAATAATACATACTAATGTATATGGTCCAATGAGTATTGAGGCTCGCTGCGAGTATCGTTATTTTCTGACCTTCACAGATGATTTGAGCAGATATGGGTATATCTACTTGATGAAACACAAGTCTGAAACATTTGAAAAGTTCAAAGAATTTCAGAGTGAAGTGGAGAATCATCATAACAAGAAAATAAAGTTTCTACGATCTGATCGCGGAGACAAATATCTGAGTTATGAGTTTAGCCTTCAATTAAAACAATGTGGAATAGTTTCACAAACTCATGCCACCTGGAACACCACAACATAATGGTGTGTCCGAACGTCGTAATCGTACTTTAATAGATATGGTGCGACCTATGATGTCTCTTACCGATCTACCACTATCGTTTTGGGGTTATGCATTAGAGACGTCTGCATTCACGTTAAATAGGGAACCATCTAAATCCGTTGAGACGACACCATATGAACTGTGGTTTGGCAAGAAACCTAAGCTATCGTTTCTTAAAGTTTGGGGTTGTGATGCTTATGTGAAAAAGTTTCAGCCTGATAAGCTCAAACCCAAATCGAAGAAGTGCGTCTTCATAGGATACCCAAAAGAAACTATTGGGCACACCTTATCTCATAGATCCGAAGGCAAGATTTTTGTTGCTAAGAATGGATCATTTCTAGAGAAGAAGTTTCTCTCGAAAGAAGTGATTGGTAGGAATGTAAAACTTGATGAGGTAATTGTACCTTCTCCCGAATTGGAAAGTAGTTCATCACAGAAATCAGTTCTAGTGATTCCTACACCAATTAGTGAGGAAGTTAATGATGATGATCATGAAACTTCAGATCAAGTTACTACGGAACCTCGTAGGTCAACCACAATACATTCCACACCAGAGTGGTACGGTAATCCTGTTCTGGAGGTCATGTTACTTGACCATGACGAACCTACAAACTATGAGGAAGCGATGATGAGCCCGGATTCCGCGAAATGGCTTGAGGCCATGAAATCTGAGATGGTATCCATGTATGAGAGCAAAGTATGGACTTTGATTGACTTTCTCAATGATCGGCAAGCCATTAAGAATAAATGGATCTTCAAGAGGTAGACGGACGCTGATAGTAGTGTTACTATCTACGAAGCTCGAATTGTCGCAAAAGGTTTTCGACAAGTTCAAGGTGTTGACTACGATGAGATTTTCTCACTTCTAGCGATGCTTAAAGTCTGTCCGAATCATGTTAGCAATTGCCACATTTTATGAAATCTGGCAAATGGATGTCAAAACTACATTCCTTAATGGATTTCTTAAAGAAGAGTTGTATATGATGCAACAAGAAGGTTTTGTCAATCCTAAAGGTGCCAACAAAGTGTGCAAAGCTCCAGCAATCCATCTATGGACTGGTGCAAGCATCTCGGAGTTGGAATATATGCTTTGATGAGTTGATCAAAGCATATAGTTTTATACAGACTTGCGGTGAATCATGTATTTACAAGAAAGTGAGTGGGAGCACTACAGCCTTTCTGATAAGTATATGTGAATGACATGTTGTTGATCAGAAATAATGTAGAATTTTTTCTGGAAAGCATAAAGGAGTGTTTGAAAGGAGTTTTCCAAAGAAATACCTCGGTAAAGCTGCTTACATATTGAACATCAAGATCTATAGAGATAGATCAAGACGCTTGATAAGATTTTTTTCAATGAATACATACCTTGACAAGATTTTGAAGTAAGTCCAAAATGGAACAGACAAAGAAGGAGTTCTTGCCTGTGTTGCAAGGTGTGAAGTTGACTAAAGACTCAAAACCCGACCATGGCAGAAAATAAAAAGAGAATGAAAAGTCATTCCCTATGCCTCAGTCATAGGTTCTATAAAGTATACTATGCTGTGTACCAGACCTATTGTGTATCTCACCATAAGTTTGGAAAGTGGGTACAATAGTGATCCAGGAGTGGATCACTGGACAATGATCAAAAATACCCTTAGTGGAATAAGGAAATGTTTCTCGGTTATGGAGGTGACAATGAGTTCGCCGTAAAAAGTTACGTCGATGCAAGCTTTGACACCGACCTGGATGACTCTAAGCCTCGATCTAGATACATATCGAAAGTGGGAGCAATTAGCTAGAGTATCTCCATGCAAAGCATTGTAGACATAGAAAATTTGCAAAATACATACGGCTCTAAATGTGGCAGACCCGTTGACTAAATTTCTCTCACAAGCAAAACATGATCACTCTTTGGGTGTTAATCACATAGCGATGTGAACTAGATTAATGACTCTAGTAAACCCTTTGGGTGTTAGTCACATGGAGATGTGAACTAATCACATAAAGATGTGAACTATTGGTGTGAAATCACATGACGATGTGAACTAGATTATTGACTCTAGTGCAAGTGGGAGACTGAAGGAAGTATGCCCTAGAGGCAATAATAAAGTTGTTATTTATATTTCCTTATATCATGATAAATGTTTATTATTCATACTAGAATTGTATTAACCCGAAACTTAGTACATGTGTGAATACATAGACAAACAGAGTGTCACTAGTTTGCCTCTACTTGACTAGCTCGTTGAATCAATGATGGTTATGTTTCCTAACCATAGACACGAGTTGTCATTTGATTAATGGGATCGCATCATTAGAGAATGATGTGATTGACTTGACCCATCCATTATCTTAGCATGATGATCGTTTAGTTTATTGCTATTGCTTTCTCCACAACTTATACATGTTCCTATGACTATGAGATCATGCAACTCCCAAATACCGGAGGAACACCTTGTGTGCTATCAAACGTCACAACGTAACTGGGTGATTATAAAGATGCTCTACAGGTGTCTCCGATGGTGTTTGTTGAGTTGGCATAGATCGAGATTAGGATTTGTCACTCCGATTGTCGGAGAGGTATCTCTGGGCCCTCTCGGTAATGTACATCACTATAAGCCTTGAAAGCAATGTAGCTATTGATTTAGTTACGGTATGTAGCATTACGGAACGAGTAAAGAGACTTTACGGTAACGAGATTGGACTAGGTATTGAGATACCGATGATCAAATCTCTGGCAAGTAACATACCGATGACAAAGGGAACAACGTATATCGTTATGAGGTTTGACTGATAAAGATCTTCGTAGAATACTGGGAACCAATATGAGTATCCAGGTTCCGCTATTGGTTATTGACCGGAGACGTGTCTCGGTCATGTCTACATAGTTCTTGAACCCGTAGGGTCCGCGCGCTTAAACATTTGGTGATGATCGGTATTATGAGTTTATGTGTTTTGATGTACTGAAGGTAGTTCGGAGTCCCGGATATGATCACGAACATGACGAGGAGTCTCAAAATGGTCGAGACATAAAGACCGATATATTGGATGACTATATTTGGACGTCGGAATGGTTCCGGGTGAATTCGGGCATATACAGGAGCACCGGGAGGTTACCGGAACCCCCCAGGAGGTATATGGGCCTTATTGGGCCATAGTGGGAGAGAAGAGAGGGAGGCCTAGGAGGGGGCGCGCCCCCATCAAGCCCAATCCGAATTGGGTGGGGGCGGCTCCTCCTTTCCTTCCCCCCTCTCCCCCTTCCTTCCCCTTCTCCTCCTAGTAGGACTAGGAAAGGAGAAATCCTACTCCTACTAGGAGGAGGATTCCTCCTCCCTTGGCGTGCCACTAGGGCCGGCCGGCCTCCCCCCTTGCTCCTTTATATACGAGGACAGGGGGCACCCTAGGACACACAAGTTGATTGTTTCCAGCCGTGTGCGGTGCCCCCCTCCACCATAATCTACCTCGGTCATATCGTAGCGGTGCTTAGGTGAAGCCATGTTCCGGTAGCATCATCATCACCGTCATCACGCCGTCGTGCTGACGAAGCTCTCCCTCGACACTCTGCTGGATCATGAGTTCGTGGGACGTCACCGAGCCGAATGTGTGCAGATCGCGGAGGTGCCGTACTTTCGGTACTAGGATCGGTCGATCGTGAAGACGTACGACTACATCAACCGCGTTGTCATAACGCTTCCACTTACGGTCTATGAGGGTATGTAGATAACACTCTCCCCTCTCGTTTCTATGCATCACCGTGATCTTGCGTGTGCGTATGGATTTTTTCAAAATTACTGCGTTCCCCAACACATAGCAGCACACCAAGCTCGCTCGGAGAGAGCAGTGTGATAATCCCCAAGTGCTGGGAATCATCGTAGCAATTTCCAAAGGTGGAAGTGATAAGTATGGAGTGTCGAACCCACAAGGAGCTAAAGGTAAGATCAATATTATCTTAAGCCCTATCTGCCACTGATACGACTCTACGTACACCAAACGTTTGCTTCCAACTAGCAACGAGAAATAAAACTATGTTGCGGGTATGAAGTGGATAACTTTGCATGATATTGGAGAGCTAAAATATGAAAGTAGGTACTGTTATCATAAATTTAGAATATATTACTAAATATTATAAATAGCTAGTGTGGAATAATGGTGGATCATGTGTGGAATTGTCCTAGGCAATTGTTAACAAGACCGATAGTCGTCATTGCAATTTCATAAGAGGGAGAGGCATAAGCTAACATACTTTCACTTCTTGGATCATATGCACTTATGATTGGAATTCTAGCAAGCATCCGCAACTACTAAATATCATTAAGGTAAAACCCAACCATAGCATTAAAGCATCAAGTCCCCTTTATCCCATACGCAACAATCCCCTTACTCGGGTTTATGCTTCTGTCACTCACGCAACCCACTATAAGCGAATCATGAACGTATTGCAACACCCTACAGCGGGAATCCCTCATGCTTGCGCGACACGGAGGGCACAATAGGACAGCACCAAAATAAAACATCATCGTACCAATCTAGATCATCAATCAACCCAAAGACAAAAGATATCTACTCAAAACATCATAGGATGGCAACACATCATTGGATCATAATATGTGGCATAAAGCACCATGTTCAAGTAGGGATTACAGCAGGGTGCGGGATAGTAGACCGCGTAAAAGAGATGAGGATGGTGATGATGATGTTGATGTTGATGAAGACGATCACCGCGGCGATGATTCCCCTCTCGATGGCACTCCAGTGCCACCAAGAGAGAGGAGGATAGGTTCTCCCCCTTGTGATTCCTCCTCCATGGCCTCCCCCCTGGATGGGGAGAGGTTCCCCCTCTGGCCCTTGGCCTTCATGGTGATGATGGCCCCTCCGAGATCCTCCTCCATGCCCTCCGGTGATGATGGCCCCCTCCGGCAGGGTGCCGGAGAGGGCCTAAATTGGTTTTCGGTGGCTACGGAGGCTTCTGGCGGCGGAACTCCCGATCTAGGTTAAATTTCGGAGGTTTCTGTATTTATAGGAGAAGTTGGCGTTGATTTCACGTTAGGGGGGCCCTCGGGGAGTCCACGAGGCAGGGTGGCGCCCCCCCACCCTCGTGGGGCCCCCGTGACTCCCGTCCGGTGGATTTTCGTTCCAGTATTTTTCATATTTTTCAGAAAAAATCACCGTTGATTTTCATCGCATTCTGAGAATTTTTATTTCTGCACAAAAACAACACCACAATAGATCTGCTGAAAACAACGTCAGTCCGGTTTAGTTCTAATCAAATCATACCAAAATCATATAAAAATATTGTAAACATGGCATGAATACTTCATAAATTATAGATATGTTGGAGATGTATCAGCATCCCCAAGCTTAATTCCTGCTCGTCCTCGAGTAGGTAAATGATAAAAGAAATAATTTATGGTGTGAATTCTAGCAAGTGCACAAGTTTGATCAATGATAGTTCCACTCACTTTTTCTAACATCATTATATATCATATCAGTAGCTCATCTTCATAAAACTTTTCATGATCAAGTAACAAGCTATTCACATGTTAAAGTATAGATCATAAACTTTCTTGAAACTAATAAACTATATTCTCAGTCATCAAACAATTGCAATTCATCTTATTTTCAGGAAGGGTCTATGTCAGATCTTTGATTTAGCAAACTCCACATACTCAACTATCATTTAATTTTTCACAATTGCTAACACTCACGTGATATTTATGGGTTCAAAGTTTTAATCGGACACAGAGAAAGATAGGGGCTTATAGATTCGCCTCCCAACTTTTACCTCAAGGGTAATGTCAACAATAATACTTCATGATAACTTACATCCAATTGGATATATATATACCAGGATCTTTCCAACACAATGTGCTTGCTAAAGGATAAAATGTAAAAAGGAAAGGTGAATCACCATGAATCTTGCATAAGGTAGAAGATAAAAGTAAAAGATAGGCCCTTCGCAGAGGCAAGCAGAGGTTGTCATGCGCTTTTATCGTTGGAAGCACAAAATCTTAATGCAAAAGAACATCACTTTATATTGCCACTTGTGATATGGACCTTTATTATGCAGTCTGTCGCTTTTATTTCTTCCACATCACAAGATCGTACAAAGCTTATTTTCTTCATATTAATAGATCATACATATTTAGAGGGCAATTTTTATTGCATGCACCGATGACAACTTACTTGAAGGATCTTACTCAATCCATAGGTAGGTATGGTGGACTCTCATGGCAAAACTGGTTTAAGGAATGTTTGGAAGCACAAGTAGTATCTCTACTTGGTGCAAAGAAATTGGCTAGCATGAGGGGGAAAACCCATTACTTTGTCTTCCTTGTCCGACATCAACATTTTAGCATGTCATATTTTAATGAGTTCTCACAATTACAAAAAAATGTCCAAGATAGTATATTTATATGTGAAATCTCTCTTCCTTCAATATTCTTTCATGAATTGTTCAAGTGACCAATTCTACGTTCGCTAACTTTCAATAAGTTTACTATCTGTACTTATTCTATGTGAAGTCATTACTCCCCATGGTATAAGCATATGAAACATATATAAATTCAGATTTATCATATTCAATTATTCAACCATTTACTCATAGGATATACGTGAAGCACGTGAGTAAATGACAAACTACTCCAAAAGATAATAGTGAAGGACACTCAGTAGTCAAATAATTAACTAGACATGGGAGGATTCTTTTTCATTTAATAATTCAGATCCAATGATTTTATTCAAACAGCAAGTAAAATTGAAAATACGATCCAAGCAAAACACATATCATGTGACGAATAAAAATATAGCTCCAAGTAAGGTATACCGATAGTTTTGAAGACGAAAGAGGGGATGCCTTCCGGCGCATCCCCAAGCTTAGGTGCTTGAGTCTTCCTTGAATATTACCTTGGGGTGCCTTGGGAATCCCCAAGCTTAGGGTATTTCCACTCCTTATTCTCCTCATATCGATATCTCACCCAAAGCTTGAAAACTTCAATCACACAAAACTTAACGGAACTTCGTGAGATAGGTTAGTATGATAAAGAGTAAACCATTCACTTTGGTACTGTCAAAGACAATGTTCATAATTGTTATCACATAATTCCTACTGTACCATATCATTTCTACAATTTATATTGAGGAATATAAGCCATAGAAACTAGAAAACAAGCAAACTATGCAATGAAAACAGAATCTGTCAGAAACAGAACAGTCTGTAATGATCTGAACACCAACCATACTTCTGCTACTCCAAAAATTCATTAATAAATTGGTTGACGTGAGGAATTTGTCTATTAATTTTCTTAAAAAATAATCAACTCAATCGCACTCTTCTGTAAAAAAATGGCAGCTAATCTCGTGAGCGCAAAGTTTCTGTTTTTTATAGCAAGATCACATTAACTTTCACTCAAGTCTTCCCAAAAGGTCTTACTTGGCACTTTATTGAAACAAAAGCTATAATACATGATTAATACAGTAGCTTAATCATGATAACACACAAAAACAGTAAGTTTAAATATTGGGTTGTCTCCCAACAAGCGCTTTTCTTTAATGCCTTTAAGCTAGGCATGATGATTTCAATGACGCTCACATAAAAAATAAGAATTGAAACATAAAGAGAGCATCATGAAGAATATGACTAGAATATTTAAATCTAACCCACTTAGTATGCCTAGGGATTTTGTGAGCACATAATTTATAGGAACAAGAATCAACTAGCATAGGAAGGCAAAACAAGTATAACTTCAAAACTTTAAGCACATAGAGATGAAACTTGATATTATTGCAACTCCTACAAGCATGCATTCGTCCCTCATAATAATTTTCAGTAGCATCATGAATGAGTTCAACAATATTACCATCACATAAAGCATTCTTTTCATGATCTACGAGCATAGAAATTTTACTACTCCCCAAATAAGCAAAATTCTCCCCATCCGGAATGGCGGGATCACTAGTTCCTAAAGTTGACACTCTTCCAAACCCGCTTTAGATGATAGTATTATTCATACTCCAAAATATATAAGTGAAGTTCATGGAGCGTTCTACAATTAATATAGACTAACCAATATCCAAGCTCAAAATGTATAAGTGAAGCACACGAAGCATTCTATAAAGCCATACTCAAAAGATTTAAGTGAAGCTCAAAGAGCAATTCTATAAGATCATACTTAGAAGATATAAGTGAAGCACATGAAGTATTCTATAAATTGATGAAGGTACATCTCATACTATCATGGTTCTTAAAGAAAAAAACACAAAGGACACAAATCATGTGAACAAAACAAAAACCGAGGTATGCCGATAATTGTTGAAGAAGAAAGATGGGATGCCAACCGGGGCATCCCCAAGCTTAGATGCTTGAGTATCCTTAGAATATTTACTTGGGGTGCCTTGGACATCCCCAAGCTTTAACTCTTGCCTATCTTTATTCTTCTCATATTGATAGCTCCTTGATCTTCGAACACTTCATCCACACAAAACTTTAACAAAACATTTGTGAGATCCGTTAGTATAATAAAGCAAATCACTACCTTTAGGTATTGTTTAAAACTGATTCCAATTTCATATTAGCACTATATATAATGTATTCCAACTTCTCTATGGTTCATACCCTCCGATACTAACCATAGATGCATCAAAATAAGCAAACAACACACGAAAAACAGAATCTGTCTAAAACAGGACAGTCTGTAGTAATCTGGAGGTTTAGTAAACTTCTGTGACTCCAAAAATTATGAAATAAATCTGACAATTTTAAAAATTTGTACAAAATTAATGTGCAAAAAGTTTCAGACCCATTTGACTTCCAGTAAAAAATGTAAAATCACGCACTACAGCCAAAGTTTCTGTTTTTATTCTGCACATAGTAAACAAGCAATCTAATCATCCTAAAACCAAACCTACCTATGGATTCTCGTTCTAGTATTTTTCATATTTTCTAGAAAAAATCTCCGTTGATTTTCATCGCACTCCAAGAACTTTTATTTCTGCACAAAAACAACACCACAGTTGTTCTGCTGAAAACAGCATCAGTCCGAGTTAGTTCTAATCAAATCATACCAAAATCATATAAAAATATTGTAAACATGGCATGAATACTTCATAAATTATAGATACGTTGGAGACGTATCACGGTGCGATGAGATGCTGGCTCCACCATAAACGCCCGGCGACGATAGGGGACATATCGAACCGTGCCATCCCGATACACCTTGGGACGGGAGATATCATTGTGCCTCGCGTGATGATGACCCGGGCTGGTTCAGCAATGGAAGGCGCTGGAGGAGGCGACGCGGGTGGTGAAGCGGGCGGCGACGGGTGCGACGAAGCGGACCCGTCGTGGGCCGGAGACACAGGCGGGGACGGGCTGGGCGAAGAAGACCCGTCACGAGCCGGCGATGCAGATGACTGCCCAGGCGACGGAGAGCGAGACCGCGGACCATGGTCAAGGACCGGGATCAGCGTGTCAGCCTCGGCGGGGTCGGCACCAGGAGCGACGCGAGAGGCCGACCCGAGCGAGCGGGGTGTGCCTGCATGAGAGCGGGGCCCGGGCATGCTGGCCGAGGCAGACGGTGCTGACCCGGGGGTGGCTTGCGTGCATGTATGCAAGGGAGGCCCGGCATGCAGAGGTGGTGGCCTCGATGAAGCATGGACGTCGAGCGGAAGGGGTGACGCCACGGGAACCTGCACAGGAGAACTAACAACAACAACAACACTAGGTGCATTAGCGGTAACAAAGTAATGTCATAATTACGTGTGTCGATACTCTGAGTAATTCGCTCATTTGACGGAAACGGCACGGGAAGGAGTTTGGAGACATCAACAGTGGCACCGGGAGTGGCATAGGGAAACACTTTCTCGTCAAACACGACGTCACGAGAGATGTAAATACGACCAGTGGAGTGATCAAGGCACTTGTAGCCTTTATGCATGAGACTATAACCAAGAAACACACACATCCTAGAGCGAAACTCAAGTTTACGTGAATTATACTTACGCAAACTAGGCCAACACGCACAACTAAAGGTGCAGAGAAAAGAATACACAGGAAGCATGTTGAGGAGGCGAAACACGAGTGTGGCATTGTTGATAATAGGTGTAGGCATCCTATTGTTGAGATAGCAAGTAGTAAGAAACGCCTCGTCCCAAAACCAAAGAGGTAGTGAGGAATGCACTACGAGAGCTAGACCTGTCTCAATAAGATGACGGTGCTTGCGTTCAGCTATACCATTTTGTTGGGAGGTATGCGGCCCCAGTCAAACTGAACAGAATGAACCTTAGCATTTAAGAGACGCTCAACATGGTTTTGAAAAGTGTAAAATATGCTCTCAACATCAGATTTATGCTTGATCAAGTATATTCAGCAATAACGACTATGGTCATCAATGAAGCTAACATAGTACTTAAAACCCCCGGAAGAGGGCAAAGCAGGCCCCCAAACATTGGTGTGAATAAGCTCAAGTGGTGATGAAGAAACACGAGTAGAATAATTATATGGTAATTGGTGACTTTTAGCATGCTGACAAGCATCACACATGGAAGACTCGGTGTTTGGAGAGCACAACGATGTATTGGAGCTAACAATGGTGTGAACTATCTTATTCGAAGGAGGATCAAGACGCCGATGCCACTGCTCGGTAGTCAGCCTAACGCCAGAAGTCGCATGACGTCCAGAGGCTACGGCGCGGCTGAATGGAAGAGGGTAGAGTCCGCCATGACTCCTACCGCGAAGAAGGATTTTATTCATGACCTTGTCCTTGACATAGAAAAAGAATTTATGAAATTCAACGAAGATTTTATTGTCAGAAACAGGGCGATAGACAGAAAGTAGATTGGTGCTAAGTTCAGGAACAAGAAGTATATTTTTGAGTTCAATTGGAGCGGATGAACCAGGTAATCGAGAGTGGCCAACATGCCTAATAGACAAACATGTACCGTTGGCGACTTGCACTAGATCCGTGTCGACGTAGCACTCCTGGATGTTCATCTGGCTCATGTCGTTGGTGAGATGATCGGTGGCGCCGATGTCGAAGAGCCAAGGTTGGCCGGGGCTAGGTTGGTAAGAGGCAGAATTGCCAGCACGACTCTCGTCATACTGGAACGCGTGGTTGAAGCATTGTTTGCACTGGAGAGCCTCATGCCCCCAGAGCCGGCAAACTTGACAGCGGGGGCGCTCGCGCCGATTGTTGCACCTGCCACCGATGTTGCCCTGTCCTCCTCCGCCGTTGCCACCACCACCGCCCCCTTGGTTGGAGCGGTTGTTACCGCGGGAGGCCTGTTGCTGGCCGCCGTTGTACTGACCGCTTCCATGCGGGCCAGTAGGGCGACCCCCGGAGCGGCCGTCGTTGGTGGTGTCGGCGAAGGTGCGTCCTCCTCCATGGTCGCCGCCTCGCACCACGGCGTTAGAGGAGGTGGAGGACTCGGGAGCGAATGCGTTCTGCTCCTTGAGGGACTCGTAGGAGAGGAGGATGGAGTAGAAGTCCGACAAGCTGAGATTGTCAGTGCCGGCGGCAGCCAGCACCATGAGAGAGTGCTGGAGAGACTCGTACTGAGGCCCGAGACTGACGACGATGTAGTCGATCACCTCAGCATCAGAGAGAGGCGACCCCACCTGGGCCATGGCGTCCGCGAAACCCTTCATCTTGTGAAAGTAGGCAGCGGCGGTGAGGTCGTTCTTTTTCAACGTCGAGAGTTGACGCCGCATCTAGCACACCCCGGCCCTGTTCTGTGCCGAGAGCATGGACTCAAGGCACGCCCACACAAACGGTGCAGTGGTGTGGCCGATGACATGGCCGAGGATCTCCTCCGTCATGGAGCCGACGAGGATGCTAAGAACACGCTGATCCATGTAGAACCACAAGGCGTAGTCAGGATTGGGCTTAGTCACGGCCTTGGCACCGTCTCCTTCGGTGACCGTGGCCGGAGGCGCCCTGCAGGAGTCGTCCAGGAAGCCGTACCAACCCTGGCCGGCGATGTTGGGGACGACCTGCATATTCCAGAGAAGGAAGTTGGTGCGATCTAGACGCACCGTGATGGTATTGATGTTGTGGCTGGTCGGAGCGGAGATGAGAGCGCCGGCAGGGATGGATAGGGCGGAGGAAGAGGCTAGCGTGTTGGTGGAAGTGGAGAGCTGCAACGCGGAGGTCATCGCGTCGGATGGCTGCGGCGGCGGCGCGAAGGGCGGCGGCGGAAGCGCAGGAGCAGAGAAACCCTAGGGCGATCGACCTGCTATGTATACCACGTTCAAAGGATTATTTGCCGTGGTTAGCTCCAACCGGCTGGCATCTCTTTATACAACATTGCTATACGTATGATTAATCCTTCTCCAACACTGTATGATTAGACACAACCATAGATAATTCAGTTTGTGGGTCATAGTATTCAGAGATGATCCCATGTCTGGTCGTCCATTGTCCGACGCCACAGCATCGTACGTACAGTAGTTTTGCTCTTTATATTGATAGATCAATTTGTACAACAAGGAAATACAACGATATACAATACCGAACCATACACGTACTTACATGTATACACATAAATACAACTCTAACACCTTGTGATGATTTCGTAAAATCTCAAGATGCTATGCTGGCTCAGTATCTCAAAAATACTCATAGGAAAGGATATGTGTATGTGTTCATAGAGATGAGTATATATTTGTGTATAAGAGCATCTTCCGTTATAATGTGTTAAAAAAAGTACGCTCCAATCATTTTCCCATTGACCAGAATTATGCTATCGAGGCCGCACCGGAAGAAATAAGGCTTGCGTACGTAGCTGCTTATATACTATTCTCTCTGTTCTTTATACTAACTTTGATACAAAATTGAGTCATCTATTTTGGAATGGAAGAAGTATATCCTAATTTTCTTACATTTGTTTATTACATGAAAGAATATTTTTTAAAATATTGATAGAAGAACTGCCAAATTCATTGAGAGAAGAAGATTCTGATATCGATACGGAGATAGGTGTGGTGGGCAAAGGAGATTGGTTACCACAGAACACTTTCCCAGTGGATTCCTCTTGTTTTGTTGTTTTGTGGGTGCACGAAAGATATGTATGAAGCTTCTACTAGTTTGGTAAGCTAATCCTCTTCGTTCACTCCCGTCCACCGTTACTATAATATCGACCTAGACCATTTCTGCAGTGTGTACTTGCAAATAATTGAGCTAGCAGCATCTGCTCTGTTCTGCCTTTATGTGTTCCTATAGCATAGCTTGTCTATTCCAAAAGTGCACCCTAACTAATTGCTCCGTTGATGCTCCTTGTTATGATACTTAGCTTTGATGACACTTTAGTCAAACCTAACATCACACTCAAAAAAAAAAAATCCATCACGGATGACACTTCAACCATTATGGCCTGCATAGTACATAGTATAGTGATGTGGATGAAGAACTTTTGGAGCACAGGTCAACCCGACACGAACAAAAAATGTATATACCATGTATAGGAGTAAATTGCATAAAACCATTACTTTGAAGGCAAGATTTGCGAAAACCATTACAATACATTTTTTTTAGAAAACATCGTGTCTTCGGTAATCTTTTTGCAGAAAGTACTGATCGGCGGATTGGGCTCAGATAAGTGAGATTATGACAGATGGGGTCCGCTAGACATGCTGACGTGGCACCAATCTCTCACACCGTTACATCGAATCGTTTTGCTTCACAGGGGACCCGCTTGTCAGTGAAACACTCTCTTCTCTGTGTCAGAGCACTTGGTCATTTTATCGAGCAGGTGCAGCTCACCGCGGCCATGCAGGTGTTGCAGGGCGCAGGAGGTTCGCCGAGGCGGTCTCCGGCGATGCAATAGAGGCGCGCAGCATGGATCCGGCGGGGATGACCCGATCCCGACGGGATCTGGACGAACTGGAGGGCGGCAAGGTGATTCCTGATGTTGAGAAGGTGCGGCGGCCCGCGGTCGGCAAGCTCCAGCATCAGTGCTGGTAGGGGGGGAGCACCGGCTCCGTCGCCGAGCTTGAGAACGCCGGTGCCCAAGGGGATGCAGACCTTGGTGCGCACCGATGCCGAGGGGATGCTGGCCACGGCGGCGCTCCAGCCTAGTGTGATGCACACCACGGCGGCGGCGGGCCTGGGCGAGGCAATGACCCGATCTCGACGGGATCTGGACGAACTGGAGGGCGGCGAGGCGGTTCCCGACGTTGAGAAGGTGCGGCGGCCCGCGGTCGGTAAGCTCCAGCATCAGTGGCTGGTCCGGAGGGGGGGTGGAGCATCGGCTCCGTCGTCGAGCTCGAGCATGCCGGTGCCCAAGGGGATGCAGACCTTGGGGCGCACCGGTGCCGAGGGGGATGCAGATCACGGCGGCGTTCCAGCCTAGTGGGATGCAGACCACGGCGGCGGCGTGCCTGGGCGAGGCAACGACGGCGACGGGCCTTGGCGAGGCAACAGCAGCGGCGAGCCTGGGCGAGGCAACAACGATGGTGGACCTGGTGATGAAGACATGTACCTAGGGTGGGGACACGGACCTGACCAAAGAGTCCTACCCTAGGACATCCCTAGGAGAAGTCACCTTTCAATCGACATAAAGGTATCCCACTCGACGGATTCAAGACACTCGACCAGAAAGCTACCACTCGACCATGAAGCCAACCACTCGACCGCCAGGAGGCCTACAGTCACTCCGCAGGCAAACGGTCAGCTGTTAAGTAGCCTTTATGGTCATCATAGCATTTTATTAGGTACGCCCAGCCTTAAATGTACCTTAAACCCTGCATTACTGAGGGCAGGAGGGGGCCGGCGGACTCTATATAAGCCACCCCCCTCCTCAGTATGAAGGGTTCGCACCCCTGTTATTCACGCACCAGTAATCCAATCGACCGCCTCCGGGCACCGAGACGTAGGGCTGTTACTTCCTCCGCGAAGGGCCTGAACTCGTACATCTTGGTGTGTTTACAACTTCCCAATAGCTGAGATCTAGCCTCTCCATACTTACCCCCCTACATCACTGTCAGAGTTAGAACCACGACAGTTGGCGCCCATCGTGGGGCCGGAATCTTAGCGCCTGATTGGGGAAGTTGCGGTTTTTCCGATCCCTTTGATCATGGTTTCGTGCGGAGTTTTGGTGGAGGGCCGCGAGATCCGTCTCGGCGCACTCACGTTCATCGCCGACGACTCCGCCTGGCTTCAAGAGGCGCCACTCGACGTGGACGCACTCCCCGTCCGCGGTGCGACGCATTTCCGCGCATTCGTTCATGGCGTCCTCCTGCGGCAGCCGTCGACCCAGTATCGGTCGGCCCCCGTATCGTCTCCCCGCTCTGTCTCCCACCGGCGCAAGCGCTCCGGTCGGTCGAGACTTCAGAGGTGGGTGAGGCATGACGTGGCTCGCCAGTCGGCCACCCCGCAAGTCGCGGCAATCGAGCCCGACGAATCCCTCTGCGGCCTGTTCGACTGGCTCCGCAGAGACCGCATCCGAGTGCGACAGCAGCGACCCAGCGGCTCAGATCCTGGCGGTCGATGGAACGCACAGTCCTCCCGGTTTCCCTCGCGCTGATGGAGGCGCGGGTGGGGGAGGCCCGTCGCATCCCCACGATGAGTATCTCCCCGAACCTCTCACGTCATCACAGCGAGAGGAGCTTCGCCGCCGGAACACGGACGCCCTCCGCACCCCTATCGTCGGAGAGTCCCCCGAGGCCCGGGCCTTGGAGGACGCACGTTTGGCTAATTTGGCCGAGCGCACTCGACTGGAGAATCTCCAGCAAGCACTCGACGAGCGAGCGTGTCAGCGGGCTCCCGAGTCTAGTCGACGCCAGCTCTTCCCGCCGACGCAGGTATATCGAACCCCAGTTCAGAATTTGGCCGCTGCGGCCCGTATAGCAGAATCAATTCAGCCCTCCCAGTCGGAGGCTGGCAGGGGCTTGTTACAGATCAGAGCGTTGCTCCGGGCGGCGGGAAACCAGAATTCCGTTGTTTCTCAGTCGCGGAACAGCATCCACAGTCGATCCGTTGCAACTGATACAGTCCAGTCGGCTCACAGCCCGCGGTCGCCCCCGAGGTGTGAGGGACGTGGCGACCAGCATGATCAGTACGGAAGGAACGAGCAGTATGATCACCGATCCGATCGTGATGATCGACGTCGAGTGCCAACCCCTCCCCCGAGGAGTGGGTCATATGCGCCTCGACATCGAGATGACAGGCGTCCTCATAGCGTTGGGCAGAGGGTTCCCGTCGACCCCAGGGACCCAGGCTTTGACGTGAGATCTGTCCTCGTTCAAGGCTTGGTTGACAGGAACAGGGCTCACCGGGAAGGCCAGAACAGAGATGCGCCCGCCAGCAGCAGAGTACATGCTTCAGGGCCAGAGTGTTTCAGTCGAGCCATCAGAGCCGCAGTGATTCCTCCCAATTTCAGGCTGGCGACTGGAATCAGCAAGTTCACCGGTGAATCTAAGCCTGACACTTGGCTCAAAGATTACCGAGTGGCTGTACAGATTGGCGGTGGCAATGATGAGGTGGCCATGAAGCATTTACCTCTCATGTTAGAGGGCTCAGCCAGAGCGTGGCTAAATCAGTTGGCACCCAGCAGCATTTACACATGGGAGGATCTCTCCCGAGTGTTTATCACAACCTTTGAAGGAACATGCAAGAGACCTGCAGGCCTTACAGAGTTGCGGTCTTGCGTGCAGAAGCCGAATGAAACCCTGAGGGAATACATCCAGAGGTGGATCACACAGCATCACTCGGTTGAGAATGTGCCAGACTATCAAGCAGTTTGTGCCTTCAAGGAAGGCGTTAAATACAGAGAGTTGAATCTGAAGTTCGGTCGAACTGGAGAGATGTCTCTGAATCGAATGATGGAGATTGCCACCAAGTACGCTAATGGTGAAGACGAGGACCGACTCCGGAGTGGCAAGCACAAGGCAGTCGCCCAAGAAACCGGAGGAAATTCCAGTCGGAAACAGAAGCAGAAGGCCGAGCCAGCCGCTCCTGGGGAGGCCCTGGCCGTAGCCCAGGGAAACTTCAAGGGAAAACCCAAGGGCACCTGGAAGCCCAAGAAAGTCAAGGATCAGGATGGAAACGATGTTTTGGACCTGCCGTGTCACATCCACACCAAGAAAGATGAAGAGGGTAATTTTATTTACCCAAAGCATACCACTCGACAGTGCCGGCTCCTAATCCAGCAGTTTCAAGGCAAACAGTCCAAGGATAAGGAAAAAGAGTCAGACAGAGTCGAGGACAAGGAAGATAGCGACGACGGATACCCCCAAATCAATTCCACCCTGATGATTTTTGCTGATGTCGAAAGCAAAAGTCGACTGAAAGTCATCAACCGTGAGGTGAATATGGTTGCTCCGGCAACACCCAGTTATCTGAAGTGGTCTCAGACTGCCATCACGTTCGACCAGTCTGATCACCCTACGCACATTGCCACCCCTGGGAGGCAAGAATTGGTGGTCGATCCAATTGTCGAAGGCACTCGACTGACCAAAGTCTTGATGGATGGTGGCAGTGGCCTGAACATACTGTACGCCGAAACTTTGAAAGGAATGGGCATTTCGATGTCCAGACTGAGTACCAGTAACATGAGCTTCCACGGAGTCATTCCTGGCAAGAAAGCCGAATCACACGGCCAGATTGCTCTTGATGTGGTTTTCGGTGATTCAAAGAATTACCGCAAGGAAAAGTTGACATTCAAGGTTGTGGACTTCCAAAGTGCTTATCATGCCATTTTGGGCAGGCCAGCTTACGCATGCTTCATGGCTCGACCATGTTACGTATACCTCAAACTGAAGATGCCTGGCCCTAAAGGGGTAATCACTGTTACAGGCAATCGGAAGAAGGCAGAAGAGTGCTTTCAGAAAGGCTCAAAGATTGCAGATGCTCAGATGGCAGTGGTCGAGCTGCAAGAGTACCAAAAGACTGCCGATCCGAGTGAATTGCTACGGGCCAAGAAGCTTGCTTCAGAGTCAGCTTTTCAGTCGTCCGGTGAAACAAAGACAGCTCACATTCACCCGACCGACCCCGACGCTGCTCCGACTCACATCTCGACGACGTTCGACTCCAAATAGGAAGAAGCGCTCATCCAGTTCCTCCGTGAGAACTGGGACGTCTTCGCATGGAAGCCTTCTGACATGCCTGGAGTTCCCAGGGGGCTGGCTGAGCACCGTCTGCGAGTCGACCCGAAGTTCAAGCCTGTGAAAGAACATCTTCGACGGTCCGCCGTCCAGAAGAGGAAAGCCATTGGCGAGGAGGTGGCTCGGCTCTTAGCAGCGGAGTTCATCTGAGAGATTTACCATTCCGAGTGGCTCGCCAATGTCGTCATGGTCCCCAAGAAGGACAAGTCACTCCGCATGTGCATTGATTTCAAACATATCAATCGGGCCTGCCCGAAAGATCATTTCCCTCTCCCCCGCATCGACCAGATAGTGGACTCGACCGCGGGATGTGAGCGTTTGTCTTTTCTAGATGCTTATTTAGGGTACCATCAGATCCGTCTGTATGGACCTGACGAGATCAAAACGGCTTTCATCACCCCATTTGGGTGCTTCTGTTATGTCACCATGCCCTTCGGCCTCAAGAATGCTGGAGCCACGTTCATGAGGATGATTCAGAAGTGTTTGCTCACTCAAATCAGTCGGAACATAGAAGCATACATGGATGATATTGTGGTTAAGTCACGGAAAGGTTCCGACCTACTGACTGACCTTGCTGAAACCTTTGCTAACCTCAGGAGATATGATATCAAGCTCAATCCATTAAAGTGCACATTCGGAGTTCCAGGTGGAAAGTTACTCGGTTTTCTCGTTTCCAAACGAGGAATCGACGCTAACCCCGAGAAAGTTGGCACCATACTCCGGATGAAGCGCCCCGTGCGTATACACGATGTCCAGAAGCTTACAGGTTGCTTGGCCGCTCTAAGTCGATTCATTTCTCGACTCGGTGAAAAAGCGTTGCCTCTTTACCGACTGATGAAGAAGTCTGACAAGTTCGAGTGGACTCCAGAAGCTGACGCAGCGTTTGCAGAGCTCAAAGCTCTGCTCTCCACCCAGCCGGTGCTTGCTGCCCCAATCAGCAAAGAGCCTCTGCTGCTGTACATTGCGGCCACGGGACAAGTTGTCAGTACAGTACTCACGGTCGAGCAGGAAGAAGAAGGAAAGGCCTTCAGAGTTCAGCGCCCAGTCTATTATCTGTCTGAAGTTTTGACCCCTTCAAAACAAAGATACCCTCACTACCATAAGCTTGTATATGGGATTTACATGACCACGAAGAAGGTTGCACATTACTTCTCTGACCACTCCATTACAGTCGTCAGCGACGCCCCACTGTCAGAGATTCTGCATAACAAAGATGCGACTGGTCGAGTGGCCAAGTGGGCGATTGAACTCCTTCCTTTGGATATCAAGTTTGAAGCAAAGAAGGCTATCAAGTCCCAAGCAATCGCAGATTTCATCGCCGAGTGGATTGAACAGCAGCTTCCGACTCAAGTTCACTCGGAGCACTGGACCATGTTCTTCGATGGATCTAAGATGCTGAATGGTTCCGGTGCTGGGGTAGTTCTAGTCTCCCCCCGAGGAGATAAGCTCAGATACGTTCTCCAGATTCACTTCGACTCCTCCAATAATGAAGCAGAGTATGAAGCACTTTTGTATGGGTTGCGCATGGCCATTTCACTCGGTGTCCGTCGCCTCATGGTCTATGGTGACTCGGATTTGGTGGTTAATCAGGTGATGAAGGAGTGGGACGTCAGAAGTCCGGCTATGACTGGTTATTGCAATGCAGTGAGAAAGCTAGAAAAGAAATTCGAGGGGTTAGAGCTTCATCACATCCCCCGACTGAAAAATCAAGCAGCTGATGATCTGGCAAAGATAGGCTCCAAGAGAGAAGCCATTCCCAGCAATGTGTTTTTGGAGCACATCCGCTCGCCGTCAGTCCAGGAGGATCCTTTCACAGAAGAAGCCCCACAACCGAAAAGTGCCACAGATCCGACTGAAGTCGAAGTTCCTGCTGTGGTCGACCTAATCATGGAAGTCTTGGCAATCACTCCCGACTGGACGATACCGTACATCGCGTATATCCTAAGGAAAGAGCTCCCAGAGGACGAGGAAGAGGCTCGACAGATCGTCCGCCGATCCAAGGCCTTCACAGTCATAAAGGGGCAGTTGTATAGAGAAAGCGCGACTGGAATCGGTCAGAAGTGCATAACACCAGAAGAAGGTCAGATAATCCTTGATGATATCCACTCGGGGACCTGTGGCCACCATGCGTCCTCTCGGACCATTGTGGCTAAAGCATACCGAGCGGGATTTTACTGGCCTAGAGCAAATGAGATGGCAAAAGAGATAGTCGACAAGTCTGGAGGCTGCCAATTCTACTCCAACATGTCACACAAGTCTGCATCAGCCTCGAAGACCATTCCACTCGTCTGGCCCTTTGCTGTCTGGGGACTGGACATGGTTGGTCCACTGAGAACAGGCAGGAGCGGATTCACGCATGTGCTCGTGGCAGTCGACAAGTTCACCAAATGGATTGAAGCCAAGCCTATCAAAAATCTTGATGCTAGCACTGCTATCGGTTTCATCAGAGAGTTGATATTCAGGTATGGGGTCCCGCATAGCATCATCACTGACAATGGGTCAAACTTCGATTCAGACAAGTTCAGAGCTTTTTGCGCCTCTCAAGGCACACGAGTCGACTACGCGTCGGTCGCGCATCCTCAGTCGAATGGACAAGCTGAAAGAGCAAATGGTCTGATTCTCAAAGGACTGAAGCCTCGGCTGATGCGTGATCTCAAGCACGCGACAGGTGCTTGGGTCGACGAGCTTCCGTCAGTTCTGTGGGGATTGAGGACCACCCCTAACCGGTCGACTGGAAGAACCCCATTCTTTCTGGTTTATGGAGCCGAAGCGGTTCTGCCAAGTGATCTTCTTCACAACGCGCCCCGAGTCGAGCTTTACACCGAAGATGAAGCAGAACAGGCCCGGCAAGACGCAGTCAACCTCCTAGAAGAAGAGAGGGAGATGGCCATGATCAGATCGACCATCTATCAGCAAGACTTGCGTCGATTCCACGCCCGGAATGTGAAGAGTCGAGCCTTCCAAGAAGGAGATTTGGTCCTCCGAGTGGATCAACAGAAACCACACAAGCTTGCTCCTACTTGGGAAGGCCCCTTCATCGTTACCAGAGTCCATCACAATGGAGCATATCACCTCTACAATGTTGATCACCAGATCAACGAGCCACGAGCTTGGAATGCGGAACTACTCCGCCCCTTTTACACTTGAGTTCTCCCTTGCAGAGATGTAATAAGAAAAATTTCTGCAGTTCATTTTTATCAAAGGCAAGAGTGTTCCAATAATTGTTGTCACTTTTTACATATGAAATCCCCCAGTGGGTGACTTAGCTGCGAATCCGTTTCGCCTAAGTTTGAAAAAAATCCTACCGAGTGGAGAGCAAACCTCCCACTCAGGGGCTTAGCTGCAGTCCAGGACTCGCCTAAGTTCTCCCACTAAGAAACTTAGCTGCAGTCAGTGCTCGCCTAAGTGTTTAAAAAATCCTACCGAGTGGAGAGCAAACCTCACACTCGGGGGCTTAGCTGCAGTCCAGGACTCGCCTAAGCTCTCCCACTAAGAGACTTAGCTGCAGTCAGTGCTCGCCTAAGTGTTTAAAAAATCCTACCGAGTGGAGAGCAAACCTCCCACTCGGGGGCTTAGCTGCAGTCCAGGACTCGCCTAAGTTCTCCCACTAAGAGACTTAGCTGCAGTCAGTGCTCGCCTAAGTGTTTAAAAAATCCTACCGAGTGGAGAGCAAACCTCCCACTCGGGGGCTTAGCTGCAGTCCAGGACTCGCCTAAGTTCTCCCACTAAGAGACTTAGCTGCAGTCAGCGCTCGCCTAAGTGTTTAAAAATCCTACTGAGTGGGGAGCAAACCTCCCACTCGGGGGCTTAGCTGCAGCCCAGGACTCGCCTAAGTTCTCCCACTAAGAGACTTAGCTGCAGTCAGTGCTCGCCTAAGTGTTTAAAAATCCTACCGAGTGGGGAGCAAACCTCCCACTCGGGGGCTTAGCTGCAGTCCAGGACTCGCCTAAGTTCTCCCACTAAGAGACTTAGCTGCAGTCAGTGCTCGCCTAAGTGTTTAAAAATCCTATCGAGTGGGGAGCAAACCTCCCACTCGGGGGCTTAGCTGCAGCCCAGGACTCGCCTAAGTTCTCCCACTAAGAGACTTAGCTGCAGTCAGTGCTCGCCTAAGTGTTTAAAAATCCTACCGAGTGGGGAGCAAACCTCCCACTCGGGGGCTTAGCTGCAGTCTAGGACTCGCCTAAGTTCTCCCACTAAGAGACTTAGCTGCAGTCAGTGCTCGCCTAAGTGTTTAAAAAATCCTACCGAGTGGAGAGCAAACCTCCCACTCGGGGGCTTAGCTGCAGTCCAGGACTCGCCTAAGTTCTCCCACTAAGAGACTTAGCTGCAGTCAGTGCTCGCCTAAGTGTTTAAAAATCCTACCGAGTGGGGAGCAAACCTCCCACTCGGGGGCTTAGCTGCAGTCCAGGACTCGCCTAAGTTCTCCCACTAAGAGACTTAGCTGCGGTCAGTGCTCGCCTAAGTGTTTAAAAATCCTACCGAGTGGAGAGCAAACCTCCCACTCGGGGGCTTAGTTGCAGCACGACGCTCGCCTAAGTACAGGACACATCCCAAATCGCGAGTCGACCGCTACCTTCTCCCTCGGAGCTGCGTCGCAAATACAAGATTACTCCGAGTGAAGATCCAGTTCCACTCGACGAATCAAACTGTGAAGATATCCAACGAGAAATCTAGTTCAGAAAAAGCCTAAAAGGTCCCAGACCTCAAAGTACTCGAGCCCTCGGCTCGGCAGAGTTTAAACAGTTACAAATCCACTCGGCATTCCGAGGTAAATTCAAAGTTTTTTACTCCTCAGGAGGAGGACTGGAAGGGGCGACGAACTCATCCAAGTCGATCCCGTCGGCAATACGGGTGGCAGCAGCGATGAAAGTGTCCATGAAGTCTTGAAAGCCGTGCTTCCTAGTATTGGCAACTTGGATGGCCGCCAGCTTTTCTTCTCGCGCCTCCTTGCAATGGACGCGGACCAGAGACAGAGCGATGTCAGCACCACATCTAGCAGAAGATTTCTTCCATTCCGCCACTCGACCTGGGACTTCGTTAAGTCGAGCCATCAGAGACTTGAGGTCGTTCTTAAGCATCGTCCCAGGCCAGACTGATGTGTCGATCCGCGACATCGCCACTTTCAGCCGAGCCAGATAGTCAATGACGCTGGCAGTACGAGACTCCAGCCGGAGCACGTTCATTGCAGCCTCGTCCTTCACAAGAGAGTTAACAGGGTCCAAGCTTGGCTCCACTCGACTGGTCTCCTCTTCAAAATTCTGGCAAAGTTTTGCATACACGATCCAAGGATAAGTCAATTTTCATAGACTGAGTCGACACAAAAACCAATCGGAACTGAATATGCACCTTCAAGCTTAAGGTACAACTTCTTGGCGAGGCTCCCCAAGTAGCTCTCCAGGTCGTCCCTCCTGCGAGCGATGCCTTCCAGCTTCTCACTCAGGGTGAGGTTCTCCTTCTTCCAACGTGAACACTCCCTGTTGGCTTCATTCAGAGCGGTCTTCAGCTTGGTATTCTCTTCTTCTAAATGGTCGACCGAAGCCAGCTTCTGTGCGGCCAGAGCGGTCTTGTCATCAGCCTCCTTACAAGCAATAGCCAAGTCCTCAAGCAGGGGGCTCCTAAGTCGGGGATGGGTCTGATTACCAACTTGTAACACCCACGATGCGGCTATATCTCCCACGTGTCGGGGCACGACTTAGAGGCATAGCCGCATGGTAGGTTTGTCGCAAGAGGGGTAATCTTCACACAATCCCATGTACTGAATAAGAAAGGGATAAAGAGTTGGCTTACAATCGCCACTTCAGATAAATACAACTTGAACATACATCATCTAGAATACAATCAAGGTCCGACTACGGAACCAAAATAATAGAAGACAACCCCAAATGCTGGATCCCCGATCGTCCCAACTGGGCTCCACTACTGATCAACTTGAAACGGAACAACACAACGAACACGAGCTTCATCAAGCTTCCACTTGAGCTGGGTTGCGTCATCTACACTGGTATCATCGGCACCTGCAACTGTTTGAAAGTATCTGTGAGCCACGAGGACTCAGCAATCTCACACCCTCGCGATCAGGACTATTTAAGATTATGGTTAGGAAAGGGTAGTGAGGTGGAGTTGCAGCAAGCACTAGCATATATGGTGGCTAACTTACGTAAATAAGAGCGAGAAGAGAAGCAAAGCACGGTCATGAACTAGAAGTGATCAAGAAGTGATCCTGAAGCTACTGACGTTCAAGCATAACACAAGAACCGTGTTCACTTCCCGGACTCCACCGAAAAGATACCATCACGGCTACACACGCGGTTGATGCATTTTAATTAAGTTAAGTTTCAAGTTCTCTACAACTGAACGTTAACAAATTCTCATCTGCCCATAACCACAGGCACGGCTTTCGAAAGTTCAAAACCCTGCAGGGGTGTCCTAACTTATCCCATCACAAGCTCTCACGGTCAATGAAGGATATTCCTTCTCCCAGGAAGACCCGATCAGACTCGGAATCCCGGTTACAAGACATTTCGACAATGGTAAAACAAGACCAGCAAAGCCACCCGATGTGCCAACATCCCGATAGGAGCTGCACATATCTCGTTCTCAGGGCAACACCGGATGAGCAATCCGTACAACTAAAACCAGCCCTCAAGTTTCCCCGAGGTGGTGCTGCAAGGGGCTCTAGTTCGGAGCAACACTTAGACAAGCACTGGCCCTGGGGGGTTAAAATAAAGATGACCCTCGGGAGAGCGACTCCCAAGGTAAAAATAGGTGGTGATGAGGCAAATGGTAAAACCAAGGTTGGGCCTTCCTGGAGGAGTTTGATTCAAAGCGAACTGTCGAGGGGTCCCCATAATACCCAACCGTGTAAGGAACGCAAAATCAAGGAGCATAACACCGGTATGACGGAAACTAGGGCGGCAAGAGTGGAACAAAACACCAGGCATAAGGCCGAGCCTTCCACCCTTTACCAAGTATATAGATGCATTAAATTAAATAAGAGATATTGTGATATCCCAACATATCCATGTTCCAACATGGAACAAACTTCAGCTTCACCTGCAACTAGCAACGCTATAAGAGGGGCTGAGGAAAAGCGGTAACATGGCCAAACAACGGTTTGCTAGGAAAGGTGGGTTAGAGGCTTGACATGGCAATATGGGAGGCATGATATAGCAAGTGGTAGGTATCGCGACATAGCAAAAGTGCGAGCAACTAGCAAGCAAAGATAGAAGTGATTTCGAGGGTATGGTCATCTTGCCTGAGATTCCGCAAGGAAGAAGAACGAGTCCATGAAGAAGACAAACGGACGAAGTCGAACGGATCCTCACAAACGCGACGTTATCGGAACTAACCCGAAGAAGCATGGCATGGCAAAGTGCAACAAACCAAGTATGATGCAAAACCAAGTATGATGCATGTCCGGTTTAATGAAGCATGGCATGGCAAAGTGCAACAAACAACGCTACAAATTAAGTGGAGCTCAATATGCAACGAGTTGCATATTGACGGAACACCACATCAATTATTTAGTTCACTCCTGGTTAGGTACTCAACAATATTAAATGTTGGTTAGCATGGCAAGAGGTGAAGCATATGAGAACTACCTATCTAGGCAAGTTTAAATGAGGCCGGAAATAACAAACAACAATTCCGAAAAATCCTCATATGCATATATTAGGTTTGGTACTGTTCTGCCCTAAAGCATATTTTAGAGTTATTAAACATGCAAAGTGATGCCACCATGTTAAACTAGGCATTTTTCTACTCCATTTACATATAAAGTTTGTTAAGTTTGGAGCTACGGTTAATTAGTTATGAAATAAAGCATTTTAATAAGTTATTTAAGAAAATTTAAACAAACAACATTTTAAACATTTTAAACATATATGAAAGTGGCATATAATGGAACTAGACAAGATTCCAAACAACTTTCGTATATAAATCATTTTAATCTGATGCACCATTTGTGAGTTATTAAATGCATGATCTAGGGGGACTTTTCTGCAAAAATGGTGTTCTCTGCAGGGAAAAAAATATGCACTGGGCTGGATCTGGCTGGCCGAACAGTGGAAAGGTGGTGGTGGACCTCACATAGTTGGTCCATGCCCAATTTGGTGGGAGGCCAGTCGCAGGCCGGGGGCAGCGTTGGGCCCGATCTCGAGCAATGACGCGATCAACGTGAGCGGTCTCCTCGCTCATTCGATCTGGGCAGGGGCGCAAGCAGAGACTGACGAGCTGCAGGTCGATGCAGTAGTAGGGGTCGGCAAAACTCCAGCGAGGAAACGGCTTGACGGAACGAACGCCGGCGACCTTGAGGACGAGCGAACAACGCGGCTCCAGGAGCAAGGCGAGGCGGCGACCGGGGCGACTCCGGCGGGCGATGCGGGACTTGCGGTGAAGGAACCGGGCGGAGGCGAGGGGAGCAGGGAGACTGGCCGGAACTTGGCGACGGCGAGGCAAGCGAAGGCCGCGGCGCCAGGTAGGATCTGGGCGGAAGGCGCGGAGCTGAACGGCAGGGGTCCTACGGGTCCTTGCTCCGACTTGCAGAAGAGCGAGCGGCGTCATGTCCCTCTCCGGCAACAGCGGCGGTGGCACTCGGGGCTCCGGCGTACGAGAGGCTCAGGCAGAGGAGGAGCGGATCTGAGCGTGGGGAGCTCGTTCCCGGCGGCAGAGAAGGAGATCCGGCCGGTGAGCTCGAACGGTGGCGGTGAGGTTCCTGTGATCCACGGGAGAGAGAACCATGAGAGGAGGAGAAGAAACGAGATGGGAAAAAAGTAGGAGAGGGAAGGGCGTGGGATGGCGGAGCACTGGCCTGGCTGATGAGGGTCGGCAAGGGCGGTGTCGTGCTCGAGGACGAGCTCGGGCGTGGAGCGGAACCATGGAAGAAGGGGGATTGCGGGAGCTGCAGGGAGCACCTCCTGGACGTTGGATCTCTATCAAAGGGTCCAGATGGATGGATCTGGAGGTTGGGTGGTGGCTGGACGAGGAGGAAGGTTGGTGGCTGGTTGGTTCGGCACTGAAAACAAGGGAGAGTGGCGGCGACTGATAACCCACAAGTATAGGGGATCGCAACAGTTTGCGATAAGTAAGAGTGTCGAACCCAACGAGGAGCTAAAGGTAGAACAAATATTCCCTCAAGTTCTATCGACCACCAATACAACTCTACACACGCTTGATGTTCGCTTTACCTAGGACAATTATGAAACTAGAAGTACTTTGTAGGTGTTGTTGGATAGGTTTGCAAGATAATAAACAGCAAGTAAATAAAAGCTAAGGGCTGTTGTAAGTAAAGAAGCAATAAAGTAAATATAGCGAGTGTGGAAAAGTGGTGGTAGGAGTTGCGAAATTGCCCTAAGCAATTGACTACTTTACTAGACCGATAGCAAGTATTATGTGGGAGAGGCCACTGCTAGCATGTCATCCCTGACTTGGAATTCTATGCACTTATGATTGGAACTATTAGCAAGCATCCGCAACTACTAATCTTCATTAAGGTAAAACCCAACCATAGCATTAAGATATATTGGTCCCCCTTCAATCCCGTATGCATGAATTTCTATGCTAGGTTGAAGCTTCTGTCACCCTTGCCCTCCAATACATAGTCCTATCAACATACAACTAACCCTATGGTGTGATCCACGCGCGCGCTCATGTGATGGGCACCAAAGGACAACAACATAACCACAAGCAAATTAAATCAATCATAGCAATTCATCAACCACCAATAGGACAACGAAAATCTACTCAGACATCATAGGATGGCAACACATCATTGGATAATAATATGAAGTATAAAGCACCATGTTCAAGTAGAGGGTACAGCGGGTTGCGGGGGAGTGGACCGCTGTAGATAGAGGGGGTAGGTGATGGAGATGTTGGTGAAGATGGCGGAGGTGTTGGTGTAGATCGCGGTGATGATGACGATGGCCACGGCAGTGTTCCGGCGCCACCAGAAGAGAAGGGGAGAGGGGGGCCCTTCGTCTTCTTCTTCCTTGACCTCCTCCCTAGATGGGAGAAGGGTTTCCCCTCTGGTTCTTGGCCTCCATGGCATGGGAGGGGCGAGACCCCCTCCGAGATTGGACCTGTCTCTCTCTGTCTCTCTCTGTTTCTGCGTTCTGTTCTGCTGCCCTTTCACCGTTTCGGGTATATATGGAGATCCGTAACTCCGATTGGATCGAAACCTTCGCCGTGATTTTTTCCCCAAAAATTAGCTTTCTTGCGGCCGGAGAAGGGCATCAACCGCCTTACGGGTGGCCCACGAGGGTCAGGGGCGCACCCAGGGGGGCGGGCGCGCCCCCTGCCTCCTGGCCACCTCGGGCACCGTCTCGCGTGGATTTTTCTTCCGGATTTTTCCAAATATTCCAAAAATAAGCTCCGTCCGTTTTTGTCCCATTTGGATTCCGTTTGATATGGATATTCCGCGAAACATAAAACATGCAACAGACATGAAATCCCACTTAGATAGATATTCCAAAAATAAGTTCAATTAATCATATTACTAAAGAACTCCCACTTAGATAGATATCCCTCTAATCCTCTAAGTGATCACGTGATCCAAATCAACTAAACCATGTCCGATCATCACGTGAGATGGAGTATTTTTATTGGTGAACATCACTATGTTGATCATATCTACTATATGATTCACGCTCGACCTTTCGGTCTACGTGTTCCGAGGCCATATCTGTATATGCTTGGCTCGTCAAGTATAACCTGAGTATTCCGCGTGTGCAACTGTTTTGCACCCGTTGTATTTGAACATAGAGCCTATCACACCCGATCATCACGTGGTGTCTCAGCACGAAGAACTTTCGCAACGGTGCATACTCAGGGAGAACACTTCTTGATAATTAGTGAGAGATCATCTTAAAATGCTACCGTCAATCAAAGCAAGATAAGATGCATAAAACATAAACATCACATGCAATCAATATAAGTGATATGATATGGCCATCATCAACTTGTGCTTGTGATCTCCATCTTTGAAGCACCGTCATGATCACCATCGTCACCGGTGCGACACCTTGATCATCATCGTAGCATCGTTGTCTTCTCGCCAATCTTATGCTTCCACGACTATCGCTACAGCTTAGTGATAAAGTAAAGCATTACAGCGCAATTGCATTGCATACAATAAAGCGACAACCATATGACTCTTGCCAGTTGCCGATAACTCAGTTACAAAACATGATCATCTCATACAATAAAATTTAGCATCATGTCTTGACCATATCACATCACAACATGCCCTGCAAAAAAAAGTTAGACATCCTCTACTTTGTTGTTGCAAGTTTTATATGGCTGCTACGGGCTTAGCAAGAAACGTTCTTACCTACGCATCAAAACCACAATGATAGTTTGTCAAGTTGGTGCTGTTTTAACCTTCGCAAGGACCGGTCGTAGCCACACTCGGTTCAACTAAAGTTGGAGAAACTGACACCCGCCAGCCACCTGTGTGCAAAGCACGTCGATAGAACCAGTCTCGCGTAAGCGTACGCGTAATGTCGGTCCGAGCCGCTTCATCCAACAATACCGCCGAACCAAAGTATGACATGCTGGTAAGCAGTATGACTTATAACGCCCACAACTCACTTGTGTTCTACTCGTGCATAACATCAACGCATAAAACCTAGGCACGGATGCCACTGCTGGGAAATGTAGTAATTTCAAAAAAAATCCTACGCACACGCAAGATCATGGTGATGCATAGCAACAAGAGGGGAGAGTGTGATCTACGTACCCTCGTAGACCGACAGCGGAAGCGTTATGACAACGCGGTTGATGTAGTTGTACATCTTCATAGTCCGACCGATCAAGCACCGAAACTATGGCACCTCCGAGTTTTACCACACGTTTAGCTCGATGACGATCCCCGGACTCCGATCCAGCAAAGTGTCGGGGAAGAGTTCCGTCAGCACGACGGCGTGGTGACGATCTTGATGTTCTACCGTCGCAGGGCTTCGCCTAAGCACCGCTACAATATTATCGAGGAGTATGGTGGAAGGGGCACCGCACACGGCTAAGAAAACGATCACGAGGATCAACTTGTGTGTCTAGGGGTGCCCCCTGCCCCCGTATATAAAGGAGAAAGGGGGGAGGCCGGCCGGCCCTAGGGCGCGCCAAGGAGGAGGAGTCCTCCTCCTAGTAGGAGTAGGACTCCCCTCTTTCCTACTCCTACTAGGAGGGGGAAAGGAAGGGGGAGAGGGAGAAGGAAAGGGGGGTGCCGCCCCCCCTCTCCTAGTCCAATTCGGACCAGAGGGGGAGGGGGCGCGCGGCCCACCCTGGCCGCCCCTCTCTCTCTCCACTAGGGCCCATAAGGCCCATTACTTCTCCCGGGGGGTTTCGGTAACCCTCCGGCACTCCGGTTTTCTCCGAAATCACGCGGAACACTTTCGGTGTCCGAATATAGCCGTCCAATATATCAATCTTTATGTCTCGGCCATTTCGAGACTCCTCGTCATGTCCGTGATCACATCCGGGACTCCGAACTAACTTCGGTACATCAAAACTCATAAACTCGTAATATAACTGCCATCGAAACCTTAAGCGTGCGGACCCTACGGGTTCGAGAACAATGTAGACATGACCGAGACATGTCTTTGGTCAATAACCAATAGCGGAATCTGGATGCTCATATTGGCTCCCAAATATTCTACGAAGATCTTTATCGGTCAGACCGCATAACTACATACGTTGTTCCCTTTGTCATCGTTATGTTACTTGCCCGAGATTCGATCGTCGGTATCTCAATACCTAGTTCAATCTCGTTACCGGCAAGTCTCTTTACTCGTTTCGTAATACATCATCTCGCAACTAACTCATTAGTTGCAATGCCTGCAAGGCTTATGTGATGTGCATTACCGAGAGGGCCTAGAGATACCTCTCCGACAATCGGAGTGACAAATCCTAATCTCGAAATACGCCAACCCAACATTTACCTTTGGAGACACCTGTAGAGCTCCTTTATAATCACCCAGTTACGTTGTGACGTTTGGTAGCACACAAAGTGTTCCTCCGGCAAACGGGAGTTGCATAATCTCATAGTCATAGGAACATGTATAAGTCATGAAGAAAGCAATAGCAACATACTAAACGATCGGGTGCTAAGCTAATGGAATGGGTCATGTCAATCACATCATTCTCCTAATAATGTGATCCCGTTAATGAAATGGCAACACATGTCTATGGTTAGGAAACATAACCATCTTTGATTAACGAGCTAGTCAAGTAGAGGCATACTAGTGACGTTTAGTTTGTCTATGTATTCACACAAGTATTATGTTTCCGGATAATACAATTCTAGCATGAATAATAAACATTTATCATGATATAAGGAAATAAAATAATAACATTATTATTGCCTCTAGGGCATATTTCCTTCATTAAGATATATTGGTCCCCTTTCAATCCCGTATGCATCAATTTCTATGCTAGGCTGAAGCTTTTGTCACCCTTGCCCTCCAATACATAGTCCTATCAACATACAACAAACCCTATGGTGTGATCCACGCGTGCGCTCATATGATGGGCACCAAAGGACAGCAACATAACCAGAAGCAAATTAAATCAATCATAGCAATTCATCAACCACCAATAGGACAACAAAAATCTACTCAGACATCATAGGATGGCAACACATCATTGGATAATAATATGAAGCATAAAGCACCATGTTCAAGTAGAGGGTACAGCGGGTTGCGGGAAAGTGGACCGTTGTAGATAGAGGGGGAAGGTGATGGAGATGTTGGTGAAGATGGCGGAGGTGTTGGTGTAGATCGCGGTGATGATGATGATGGCCACGACAGCGTTGCGGCGCCACCGGAAGAGAAGGGGAGAGGGGGCCCCTTCGTCTTCTTCTTCCTTGACCTCCTCCCTAGATGGGAGAAGGGTTTCCCCTCTGGTCCTTGGCCTTCATGGCATGGGAGGGGCGAGAGCCCCTCCGAGATTGGATCTGTCTCTCTGTCTCTCTCTGTTTCCGCGTTCTGTTCTGCTGCCCTTTCACCGTTTCGGGTATATATTGAGATCTGTAACTCAGATTGGATTGAAACCTTCGCCGTGATTTTCTTTCTGAAAATTAGCTTTCTTGCGGCCAAAGAAGGGCCACAACCGCCTTACGGGTGGCCCACGAGGGTCAGGGGCGCGCCCCCCTGCCTCGTGGCCACCTTTGGCACCGTCTCACGTGGATTTTTCTTCTGGAATTTCCAAATATTCCAAAAATAAGCTCCATCCGTTTTTATCCCGTTTGGATTCCGTTTGATATGGATATTCTGCGAAACATAAAACATGCAACAGACAGGAACTGGGCACTGGATCAATATGTTAGTCCCAAAAATAGTATAAAAAGTTGCCAAAAGTATATGGAAGTTGTAGAATATTGGCATGGAACAATCAAAAATTATAGATACGATGGAGACGTATTAGCGGCCGAAAAGGAATGACGGGACAAGCCTCCTCGAATTTAGGGTATGGTCTGATTTGGCTAGGGCTTGCTCTATTTATAAGGAAATGAGGGAGTTTTTAGGGTAGATTCGGACCCTCCAATCGAAATCGGGCGGTGGAGAAAAATAGGCTAGGGAGTCCAAATAAGAAAACGATGATGTTTTATAGATGTTTGGGGATGATCCGGATCCAACGGTGACGACTGCCCGGGTCGGGTTCGGGACAACTTTCGGACGCATGCGAGGAGAGCCGCGGGCTGACAAGAGAGGTTAGGTTGGGCCTGACAGTGAGTGGTAGTGGGCTGTGTAGAAAGCCTTGGGCTGAGAGAAGAGAAGAGAGAGACCCGGCGACTGTTTTCGGAGACCGAAAACGTCCGACGTTTGACCGGCTATACTGCCGCTATAGTTATCCGTTGGGGCATCAAACGAAGTCCGAATGCGATGAAACTTGGCAGGCGGCCTACTGAAAACATAACAACACCGTATGCCAACTTTCAACTCATTCTGAGAACATTTTCCGGCCACTTATAAAATAATATTTCGGACGTGTCGCGGACGCGTGCAAGTGTGTCTGGACTCAGAACGGACAACGGACGGAACTGGAATACCCGGATGGATGCAAGTTTCGAAAACATGCAGATGCAATGCGGATAATGACATGGCAAGATGCAACACGCAAGCAAATGACATGGCAAAGACAGCGAATAACTGGAAGACACCTGGCACATCGGTCTCGGGGCATCACAGTTTGACTCACCGGAGCACGCGCAGTCGTAGCGAACCATGACCGGGGTGAAAACCCCGGCGGGAAGGAGAGAGGTGGTGGAGCAGAGGAGGAATCGGCCCTGGCGACGGCCTGCGGCATCGGCCCCGTGCTCATCGCCACGCCGGAGGTCGAGGAGGACGGCCCACCGATAGTAGAAAACCCTTGGACTGGGATCAAGAAAACCCCCCTGCCTAATGGGGTCCCAACAAGCGGCGGCTCCGTCGACAGCGTCGGCGCCGAGCCTAGTACCACGAGGCCCGGAATCCACGGCAGAGAAGGAACGGCTAGAACGGCCGGCACCGCATTGGTCGGCGCTGGTGGTGGCCGGCAGCAGATGGGGGACAGCGCTCGCAGCGCCGATGCCAGGTCCCGCCCCGAGTTCTGGAGCCCGCACAGCCAGCGCTCTTGGATGCTGGCGATGCGCTGGTCGACAGGGGTCAGAGGGCGGCGCGGCGGTGGGCGAGGCGGAGCCATCGGAGAAGAGGAGAGGGAGGGACGGTGAGGAAGAGAGAAAGTGGTGAGAACAGTGCGACTGGGCGATGACAGAGAAGTGAAGGGTGAGTTATGAGACGCCCCCTCCGTCTCCCGCGCCGTCCGAGACGTGCAACTGTCTCGCACGCGTGGCCGCGCCCAGCCAGGCTCGCGAGAAACTACCGATTCTACAGTTTCCGCCGGACCAGGCTGCGGGCTGCTTTAAGGTCCGTCAGACCACAAACCGCATACAACCCAGACAACCAAATAAACCGCGCATATCTCGCGCGGGCCTGGTTAAACTGCATACGGGCAACTAAACACGCCCTATGCATTCCATCAGGTGATCTCCTTTCACTCACTGCTGTCCGACGTGAGGTGATGCTCCCTTGTGTGGTGAGATCTACCATTCTACTGTTATCTTCGATGTGTGTGTGAGACAAGCCCTCACGCATCCACCGTGGGTCCTGCGCGCTCATGGGCATGTGAGAAGTGTCCATGACTCCATGTGTCCTTTTCTTATGGCCACCGCTCATGAGAAGAAGCGCGCGCGTGCATGTGCCCACGCTTTGCTGCTATAACAGCGACTGCACATTGCCGGACAGTAGAATTATTATTAGCAGAGTTTGGTGCATCCATCTCATGATTCTTGGAACAAGGCCCAAAAGGTCAAAGCAAAGCATGACGACTTAACTACTTGCAGAAAAACTGACTACATGAAAAATCAACAAGAATTACAAATCTCAGGTGCTACAATGTGAATGATTGAAAACTGCACAGCTTAAATCGCCACTTTGTCTAGCAAGCTGCTTGGTCCAACAAGCAAGCCATGCTGATCGATAAGGTGACTGAACAACGACATTAAGCTTGGCATTTTCTGAAAGATTCAGACTGCAGAGATGGCAAACACGGTGCTGCTGCATGAAGGATGCAGCAAGCAATTCATGCTGACATGCTAGCTTATGATTTCCGAGCAAACTTGGTCGCAGATATTCTTCCGCGGCCAAATTGACAAGGACGACTCATGGTTTCTTCCTAGAAGTGCAAATCGTGATGTATATCCATTTCCTTGTCACATGAAAAAGGAACATCAAGTGTGCATTCAACAAAATGGATGCACTTTATGAAACCAGTATTTTTGCGTGATCTGGACAGAGAGAACAGATTGCTTAGCTGCGACTTCTTCGCTTGTATCAGCTGCTGGATCTTAGGTGATGCCAATCAGAGGCGGACCTATAGAGAAAATGACCGGGTGTTCTTTTTTTGATTTAAAATGAAACTTTATTTATTTGAAATAACCAGTACATCGTTTGTAAGGATCATTATTATTTCATTTGATGGTTCCTCGAACCAGTCGAAAGTCGAAGAAAATCTAGCTAATCTAGCAAGTTCATGAGGTACTTTATTTGCCTCTCTATTATAATGTTCGAATCTAGTCGTGACAAAATCACAAGCATAGTGACAACAGTCTTCGAAAACTGTCGCCGCCGCCCCCGTTGATTGTCCTCCTTCATGCATGGTCTCAACCACCTCCATGTTGTCTGAGTTGATGATTAGACGGTTACATCCCGCCCTTTGCGCTATTGTTAGGCCAAACTTGAGAGCTAAACCTTCAGCCATCAAAACATCTGCACAATAGTCAATCTTTCCATTTCCTCCTGCAATGAACCTACGTTTGTGGTCCCTTAAGACTGCCCTCATCGTACCCTTCAACATATCATGATTAAACGAGGCATCAACATTAAGTTTCACAAAACCCCTAGGGGGACAGTACCAGCCCCCCTTTTTCATCGCCGCCTTTGGAGATGATGCATTTACAAAGTTGGATGTGAGAGCTATGATCCCCATTACTATCTGATTTGCATTCTGGGTTAATTTCTTATGCACTAACTTTCGTCTTTCCCATCATAGGTACCATGCTGAAATAGCAATCATTTCACGTACATTTTGGTACCCCATAATACTCAAGTCTTGGTCTGGAAGAAGTAGAAGGTATTCCAATATTGCCTCCCCGGCAAGGTCAACCTCACAAGCTTTATCAATAATCACATCCATCCTTAGTCTCTTCCAAACCTCCTTTGCTTTACTACAGAGGAAAATCATGTGTTTCGTATCTTCTAAACCCCGAGAGCAAGTTGGGCAAGAGGGCGAGACCTTCATGTGTCTATTAGCGAGTGTTACCCGGCATGGGAGAGTACCATGTAATGTACACCATATAATTTTTTTACTTTTGTTGGGCAGGATAACTTCCATATCTGACACCAAATAAGATTTGGTGTGATTCTCCCCGTCCCATTAGAATATTTGAGTCTACTCCCATACTGATAATTTCATTCCACCAAGTACGCAGACCTTATCGAAAACATACCATTTTTTATGTAACTCCAGGCAATGAAATCTATCGTATCGTATTGCGAAAGTGGGATTGAAAGAATTCGTTGTGCGTCAATGGGCCACAGTTTGTCTAATCAGTTCATCGTCCCAATTGTTGGAAACAGGGTCAATCAGGTCACTCACTCTTGATAGCAGATGGCTCCCCCTAGGGGTCACAGTCTTCCTAGTGACACAGTTTGGGATCTAGACATCTTACTAGATATTGATGTTATGTCCGTTACCCACTCACCAAATATAGCCACGTTTCAGAGTAGTTATACCTGCCATAATGCTCTACCAGATGAAAGAAGCGCCATGTTTTGGCTTAGACTTCAGCAAATCGCCATCAGGGTAGTACTTGGCCCTTAAAATAGTGGTACACAAGGAGTCGGGATTATCAATAAAACGCCATGCTTGTTTGGCGAACAAAGCCAGGTTGAAACAGTGGATATCACGAAATCCCATTCCACCTTGGTTTTTTGGTATACACATTTCCACCAGGCCATCCAATGCATCCTCCTCTGGTTCTCCTCGTCTCTCCACCAGAAATGCGCTATCGCGTCAATGATTCCTTTACAATTTTTTTAGAAATTTTAAAGACCGACATTGCATAGGTAGGTATGGCTTGGATCACAGCCTTGAGTAGGATCTCCTTCCCCCCGGAGGACAGTAATTTTTCCTTACAACCACTGATTTTCTTAACATTCGTTCAATCAAAAATTTAAAGCAGTCTGATTTGTCAACACCCACGTTGGCTGGTAAACCCAAGTATTTATCATTCATTGCCTCCGTCATTATATTCAGCGTTGTACACATTTGTTCTCTAATCTCAACCGTTGTATTAGGACTAAAGAAAATGCTGGACTTTTCCACACTTACCAGCTGTCCCGACGCCGCACAATATAGATCTAATGCTGATTTCAGGGCCGCCGCACTATGTTAATTGGCTTTCATCAAGATCAGTGAATCATCCGCAAAGAGAAGATTTGTGACTGGTGGGGCGTCCCTACAGACTTTAACTCCTGATATGTTTTCGTTTTCCTCAGCATGTGCCAGCAATGCATTCAACCCCTCTATGCATAGCAGGAAGAGGTACGGTGATAGCGGATCTCCCTGCCTCAAGCCTCTAGTAGGCTTGAAGCTCTCACTTTCCATTGTATTGATCCTTACTCTGTATTCGACAATTGAGACACATTGCATAATCAAATTCACCCAATCTTGACAAAATCCCAATCTCAACATAATCTCCTTAAAAAAAAGGCCACTCGACCCTATCGTATGCTTTGTGCATGTGACGCCCGGGTAGTTAAGCTACAATGAACCTTCGCTAATGATGCCACGTCACCTCGGTTCCTGTGATAAACTCGCGTCAGTTCGAGATCCAGTTCAAATTTTAAATTTTAAAGTAAAACCAAAGAACAAAAGTTTTCAAACGATAAAACAAAAATGTTTGGGTTGTGGCAAATATTCCATACTAAATATTGGTGAAGAAACCACACTTCTATAAAATATATAAGTGCACTATCTTAAGTAAAATAGAAGCAAAAACGATTATTTAAATGCCCTTTATAATTAATAAAATGTCAAACTAAGTTATTTGGGGTCTAGACTTTTTGTGACTGTGGACTAAGTTGAAATACTAATTTAGATATTAAGTGTATGTTTTACTAAAACTAGAATTAATAGGAAACAAAACTAACAGAGAAAAGGTAATATAAAAAAGATAAAGGCAAAACAGAAAATAAAACAAAATTAAAAGCCCCCACCCCCACGCTGGGCCTCGGCCCAGCTGGCCACTCGGCTAGCCCGGCCGGCCCAGTCGGCGCCCCACTCCCACCCTCCATATCCCCACTCCGAGGGAACCCTAACCCGTAACCTCCACCCACTATCCCCACTCCCCCACTCATTCGCCCTCTCCCTCTCCTCCCACCCGATCCGTTCTGGATCGGGGCACGAACGCCTCCGCCGATCCCCGCGGCCACTATGCCGGAGCCCCCCCTCGCCGCGACGCCCTCCCGCCTCTGCGCCAACCCCGGTGAACGCCGCCCCATCGCCGGATCGCCTCCTCGTCCTCCTCCCCACCGGACTGCTCCCGCCTCCCCGACGCCCCGACGCCGCCCCATCATCCTCGTCTCCTCCTCGCCGGACGCCGGACGCGAACTTGACTCCTCCCCGAGCCACTGCCAATTCCCTACGACCTCCTCGTGAGCTCCCCTCTCCTCGTGCGCCCCCGGCCGCCACTTGCTCGCACCCGCGCGCGAGCCCCTGTCCCGCGCCCGCCGTTTCCGCGTGCACCGCCACTGCTAGCCCGTGCCGCCCGTGCCTTGCTTCGTGCCCGCACGCCGCCACGACTCCCGCTCCGCTGCTGTCGTTCCGCCCCAGCCTCTTTTCCTGCCCGCGCGCCTCTCCCATGCTCCTGGCCGCGCCGAAGCGCGCGTGCTCGCGCACCCGCATCGCAGCTTGCGCTGCCCGCCCGCGGTGGCCTCGCTCGTCGCCTGCCCCGCGCTACCGCGCCACCGCGCTCCCTTGTCGCGGCCCCTGCTCGCCGCTTCGCTGCCGACCGCGTGCCGCTCCGGCCACGGCCTCGCCTAGTGCAGCCAGTCGCCGCCGCCGTTGCGCCCCACCTCCGCCCGCTGCTGGCGCCGCTGCTACCGCGCCGCGCCCGCCTTCTACTCGCCGCGGCGCGCACCCACCTGCCGCTCTGCTTCCCTCCCGCGAGCCCGCGTCATCCCTGGCCCGCCTAGCCTGCGCTGCTCGCCCAGCCGCGGTTGGCCTTGGCGTGCGCTCGGTGCCCGCTCGGCCCTCGCCCGGGTCAGGGCGCTCGCAGCGCCCCTGCGCTCGCAACCCGCCTGACCGCGCGCCCGTTAGGCCCCTTTGCCTATGACCAGTGGGCCCCGCCCAGAACATTTTAAGAAGAAAAAGAAAAAGGAAATAAAATAAAAATGAATTAATAAAATTAATAATTAATGAATTAAGTTAATTAATCATGTTTAATTAATATAATTAACTAGTTACTTTAATTAAATAGTAATTAGATTAGCTAAATTCTAATTAAACTAAACAGAGTATGACAGGTGGGTCCCACACGTCAGGTTTGGGCCAGTCAACCCCCTGTAGACTGCTGACGTCATGATGATGTCAGCAAACACTATTCTGGATAATGTTAATTTAAAATAGTTAAATAAATCCTAAAAATGAATTAAATCTTTTAAAATTAATATAAAATAAACCGTAGCTCAGATGGAAAAACTTTGTACATGAAAGTTGCTCAGAACGACGAGACGAATCCGGATACGCAGCCCGTTCGTTCGTCACACATCCCTAGCATAGCAAACACCGAAATTTCCCCCTCCGATTCGTCTGTCCGAAAACGCGAAACACCGGGGACATTTTCCCGGATGTTTCCCTCCTTCGCCGGTATCACCTAGTACTGCTCTAGGTCACTCCTAGCACCGCGATATTGCCTTGTTATGTTTTGTGATGCTTCGATTGCTCTATTGTTTATTGTGTTCCCCCTCCGTTACTTCTTTCAGATAGACCCCGAGACAGCGGTTGAACCAGTGATCGACTACTTCACCTTCGGGGATCCGTTTCTGTCTGCAGAGCAACCAGGCAAGCCCCCTCCCTTGATCACAAGATATTGCCTATTCTTCTCTCTACTGCTTGCATTAGTGTAGTGTAGCATGCTACTGCTTTCCGTTAATCCTATCATGTTGCATAGCCCAACTTTGCTACTACTGTTGTTACCTTTACCTACAATCCTAAATGCTTAGTATAGGATGCTAGTATTCCATCAGTGGCCCTACATTCTTGTCCATCTGCCATGCTATACTATGGGGCCGTGATCACTCGAGAGGTGATCACGGGTATATACTTATACATAATATATGATACTTGTGGTGACTAAAGATGGGTCGGCTCGTAGAGTGCCCGCGAGTGATTCACGGATTGGGTCCGAAAGGACGTTTGTCCCGACGGCCCTCTGAGTGGATCTTTGAGGCGGAGCGATAGGGCAGGTTGAGACCACCTAGGAGAGAGGTGGGCCTGGCCGTGGTCGGCGTTCGCGGTTACTTCAAAATAGCATGCTTAACGAGATCTGGGTATTTGATCTGAGTCTGGCCACTAACCTATACGCACTAACCAACTACGCGGGAACATTTATGGGCACTCGGCGTTGTGGTATCAGTCGAAGCCTTCGTGACGTCAGCGACTGAGCGACGTGCGTCGGGTTGGACTGGAACGCCTGCTCTTGTATAAGGGAGGCTAGGTCTGCTCACCGGCCGCGTACGCAACGTGCAGGTGTGCAATGGGCGATGGGCCCAGACCCCTACGCCATAGGATTTAGATCGGCGTGTTGACCTCTCTGTTGTGCCTAGGTAGGGCTGCGACGTGTTGATCTTCCGAGGCCTGGCATGACCCAGAAAAGTGCATCCGGACGAAGGGGATCGAGCTTGTTGGGAAATGTGATGCACCCCTGCAGGGAAGTTTATCTACTCGAATAGCTGTGTCCCTCGGTAAAAGGATGACCCAGAGTTGTACCTTGACCTTATGACAAATAGAACCGGATATTTAATAAAACACACCCTTCCAAGTGCCAGATACAACCCGGTGATCACTCTCTCACAGGGCGGCGAGGGGAGGATCGCCGGGTAGGATTATGCTATGCGATGATACTTGGTGAACTTACCATCTACTCTCTTCTTCTGCTGCAAGATGGAGGTTACCAGAAGCGTAGTCTTTGATAGGACTAGCTATCCCCCTCTTATTCCGGCATTCTGCAGTTCAGTCCACATATACTACCCCCTTTCATTGGTACTTATGCATATGTAGTGTAGCTTCTTGCTTGCGAGTACTTTGGATGAGTACTCACAGTTGCTTTGCTCCCCTTTCCCCCCTTTCTATATCCGTTTGTTGCGACCAGACGTTGGAGTCCAGGAGCCAGACGCCACCGTCGATGACGGCTGCTACTACTCGGGAGGTGCCTAGTACTACGTGCAAGCCGCTGACGATGACCAGGAGTAGTTTAGGAGGATCCCAGGCAGGAGGCCTGCGCCTCTTTCGATCTGTATCCCAGTTTGTGCTAGCCTTCTTAAGGAAAACTTGTTTAACTTATGTCTGTACTTAGATATTGTTGCTTCCGCTGACTCGTCTATGATCGAGCTCTTGTATTCGAGCCCTCGAGGCCCCTGGCTTGTAACATGATGCTTGTATGACTTATTTTATTTGTATTATTGTGTTGTGATATCTTCTCGTGAGTCCCTGATCTTGATCGTACACGTTTGCGTGTACAATTAGTGTACAGTCAAATCGGGGGCGTCACAAGTTGGTATCAGAGCCGACTGCATGTAGGAATCCCCCTCCCAACTCCTTGGCTGAAGTTGAGTCTAGTCATTACAAAACTTTTACTAACATGGCTGTGTGGCTTACGGGCCCACATCGCCATTTGAGTGGTATTAGGATCTTTTATTCCTCGTCTATACTCTGGGATTCTGATCTCTCTTCTATTCGGGTTAAAAGATTTTGCTAACTCTAACTCTAGGTTCTCGTAATTACTTCCTTTCGGAGAGCCCCTTATTACAGATGATCGCCTGCTGCACCAGAAGATTCAGAAGTTACTCTCCGATGTTATCCGAGAATTTGTGCTCATTGTGTTTGCAATTACCTTCCGCCGTCAACCCCTATAGATAACTACATGCACTTGCCATTCTTACCTTAGTCCCCATTTTCTCTTGTTATTACAAGATACCCTGAAATACTCATTGTTGTTCCGAGAATCCGTGTGCCTACTGCCTTGCAGTTCCTTGTCGCCTGAATACACCTACAAATTAATCCTCACACACACCGATGATTTGTTTCTCCCCAGTTGTTCATGTGTTTCACCAAAGCCTTCGAAATACTATTTGATCTTCCAAAAATCCTCAGCAACTTATTGCTCTTGAAATTTTTCCTTGCTTGCATTATGGTTAACCCCATAAGTATGGTAATCTTATTGGCATCCTTTGCCACTATCATTTTTAGCCCATTGATTCAATAAGTACTAATTCTCGCAATCCTCAACCAGATCCTAGAATTCATCCTTCCGGCTTAGACGCCATTTTAAACATGAGCTGAATCTCGACCAACCAAATTGCCATCGATTGTACCCCTAAGGCTATTCAACTTTTCCATCCTTAATCAGACCATTGGCTTTGGATCCCTTGATTTGGAAATCATAATTCCTTTGCATTTGAGCTTTGAATTAATTAGTTGTTTCTATAATCTGATGCACTTGCATTCCTTCTTCCTCTGATAGAGTACCGATACTCACATCAGCTCCGTTGTAGACCACCAGACCTCTTGTTGGATAATTATTCGACAGTGTCCTTCATATTCAATAACCTTGTGAGCCTTTCCACAGATATATAAAGCCTTTGGTAAATTGTATCCTCTGCTTTCTCAACCATGCTCTGCTTTTGAGCTGGTGGTATTTAATATTGAAGGTTGTGGTATATGTTTCCACGATACCCTGACGGGTTGAACCTATGCCTTCCTTAATATGTGTGAACTCGAAAGTTTTCACGAGTCATACTCTTCTGGTATTTTGCCAGATAAAATTTCAACACTACAACTTCTTTGAAAGTGTGAGGTGAATGGAAGGTTATACATTGAAGAAGTGGGAGTCCACCTTGAACTTTGTGTTCATGCCCATGGACACGATGTAGATCCTACCATAGAGCTTCTTGTAATAATAACTATTTCGTTGATATAATATCATCTCGTATATGTGAATTGATTCTTTGCAATCATGGTTCTGACCTTATTTTCTCCTTGATTCCATTTCTCAGGCAAGTGAAAACACTTGTCTTCTGCGGATCAATACCCCAGTCCAACCCTTACTTTGATCTACCATCAAGTATTACACTCCGGTATCTCGAGAATATCATGGAACTGCATAACTTCTTATGGGTTCTTCATCAAATGTTATTTCTCCCCGAATCCAATCTTTTCTTGGGTTCTGGTTTGTCGTCAACCGAGAACACCGAATAGTGAATCAAGTCTGTACTCCGATTCAATAACTCTTAAGTAAATTCCGTTGCTTATGAGTTTAATAACCCTTCAAGTCATTCCTAGCCTGATTGGCCATATCATTATCATGCAAAATTTTAACTATGCTACCTGGTCCTTCTTCCCGGAGCACAATTTTCAATGATGAGCTAAGCTTACATCGATCTTCCTTGTCATATCACTTCGCCTTTAACAGCAAGCTTGATTTCGAGTTTGTGTCGTACCTTGGGTTCCAATAACCTTTCGCTTCATCATTCCATTGACTTGTTGTCATTGCTGACTAATTACATCTTCATGAAATCTCTTGACAAAATTTGTCATGATCATCGTCAACATCTTGACTCCTTCTAGGATATAAGTCGAATTCATGATCATAAGTGCCATCCTCGTCCCTTGGTAATTTGAGTTACCATCGACAACATCCTTACCTTCCTTTCATCACAAACTTGTTCATGTTATGGACGCAACTTGCTATCCAGCTTTATTATGTTCTACCTTGAAGTATTACTGTCTTTTATGTTAAGGATGTTGCGAGGATTGCACCACCTCTTAAGACATCTTGATACAAGTGATACTTATCACCATCACCATTCTTTCTTGTGTTGTTTCTAACCGGGATACCAACAGGTGAACGGTGTTGTTTGGATTCTGCCCTTCTATCAACCTTATTGCTTTGGAGTTGATGGTCAACATTACATCTTTAGGCCATTGATTATTGAATCAACATTCTAACATTGATTCTGCTACCTAAAGCCCATATTTCGGGTGCACCATTCAACCAATGTTAATTGTGTATGTTTTACTCAAGCATACATCATTATATCATTTGATCTGGTAAACGTTATGCCCTTGTTCATATAATTGTGTAAATCCATCTTTTTGGAAATCTCAATGAATTGGCGCCGAGTCCATCAGCCACCTCCTCACCCTCTCCTTGATTTAGTGATGAACTCTTGTTTCGGAACTCGCTTCCATAGTTCATTTCCCGAGGATCTTACAATGTCATCTCGTCAATTTGTGTTGCACTTTTTCTTTCGATGCATCTTGAGTCTAAGGTATCCTGACACCAATCAGATCTGAATCTCGGTCAGATATGATGGTTGGAACATACTTCCAGGAGTTATAACACATTTACATGACCGAATAAGGTGATGTCATGCCTAGCACACCTGGCCGGAGCACCTAGTGTTATAGTTTCCTTTTCTGCAAGGTTATCCATTCATCCATGAGGAAATTGTAAGACTTATTCTATAAGTTGTTCCTGAGGGATCCTTTGTGTATCCACAGCCTGATCTTTACCGGATGACCATGTCAATGCTATCCTGAAGCATGACTGTGCTACTCCGATCATCAATAAGAGCATTTGAAGCACAATGCTAAATTCTCTTTACCAATTATCCAAACACTATTGTATGGGTAATGTCATGAAATTTCTTCCCCCTTTCCTAAAGGGTTTTCTACATTATATCTTGTCATGGATTCATGCTCTGCTTGTCCTTGGGAAGGATATACCCCTGAAATATGTGTTTAAACACATTTTCCTTTTCATTGTTCTGTTTAATATGATGATCACCTTTTCCTTTCCATTGTTTTATTTAACCTTTCTAGTGATCTATATGACCTAAGCAGTAATATTATCTTGCTTATGAAAACACCTTGGTGTACAACCGTGTCAGTAAGACCCTATTGCTTTTGTTGATGGCATTCCGGTAACCACCGATGGACGAGAACTTTGCCTATAGGTCCGCCTCGTTTCAACGAGCAGGAAAATGGTTCTTTTTGTCCCTCGCCCTTGGTACCAATGTTGTTGCCGACATAACTGGCAGGCTACCCTCTGTCATGCCTTGCTATCATGACCGTGCAAGATGTCGGTACCCTTCCTACATTTAACCCACATGGTGGGCTCATAACCCACAGGTCCCAGGATCAAAACCTAACTCTCCTGTACACCATGTTGCCAGAGTTATTCCTCACACTTGACTTTGTATGTAATTCACGGGCCACCTGCTTAGTGATCTATTCTGGTATTAGACGCAATACTTATTCCCATTACTCTAAACCCCTTTCACACTTCATTTCAGGCAATGAATGATTGCCTATGCGTTTAATACTCCTATCTTGCACCTTCTTACTTTGCTCTCGTTAATTTCTTAAGTTTCAATTCGAGAGTTACTTTCTGCCACCTTCCCTGATGTTATCTACCAGAAAAGCAACATGGTAGCGGTCCGTTCTCCCGAAGTTACACCTTGTCCTTTGTACGTATGATGAAGACTCCGAACAAAAGGTGACGAGTTCATCTTGATGTCCTGAAGCAGGGAGATTAAGACATCAACGAGAAAGAACAACCTATTTGAGAAGAGTAGGCAAGACCGAGGAGATTCGTTAGAATTACGTAACCAGACCCTTTCCCCTTGTTCCACCTCTTAAATCTCGGGACGAGATTTCTTGTAGTGGAGGAGAATTGTGACGCCCGGGTAGTTAAGCTACAGTGAACCTCCGCTAATGATGCCACGTCACCTCGGTTACTGTGATAAACTCGCGTCAGTTCGAGACCCAGTTCAAATTTCAAATTTTAAAGTAAAACCAAACAACAAAAGTTTTCAAACGATAAAACAAAAATGTTTGGGTTGTGGCAAATATTCCATACTAAATATTGGTGAAGAAACCACACTTCTATAAAGTATATAAGTGCACTATCTTAAGTAAAATAGTAGCAAAAACGATTATTTGAATGCCTTTTATAATTAATAAAATGTCAAACTAAGTTATTTGGGGTCTAGACTTTTTGTGACTGTGGACTAAGTTGAAATATTAATTTAGATATTAAGTGTATGTTTTACTAAAACTAGAATTAATAGGAAACAAAACTAACACATAAAAGGTATATTAAAAAAGATAAAGGCAAAACAGAAAATAAAACAAAATTAAAAGCCCTCCTCCCTCGCTGGGCCACGGCCCAGCTGGCCACTGGCTAGTCAGGCCGGCCCAGCCGGTGCCCCACTCCCCACCTCCATATCCCCACTCCAGGGGAACCCTAACCCGTAACCTCCACCCACTACCCCCACTCATTCGCCCTCTCCCTCTCCCCCACCCGATCCGTTCTGGATCGAGGCACGAACGCCGCTGCCGATCCTCGCGGCCACTACGCCAGAGCCCCCTCTCGCCGCGATGCCCTCCCGCCTCTGCGCCAACCCCGTTGAACGTTGCCCCATCGTCTTCGCCGGATCGCCTCCTCGTCCTCCTCCCCACCGGACTGCTCCCGCCTCCCCGACGCTACGACGGCGCCCCGTCGTCCTCGTCTCCTCCTCGCCGGACGCCGGACGCGACCTTGACTCCTCCCCGAGCCACTGCCAGTTCCCTACGACCTCCCCGTGAGCTCCCCTCTCCTCGTGCGCCCTCGGCCTCCACTTGCTCGCACCCGCGTGCGAGCCCCTGTCCTGCGGACGCCGTTTCCGCGCGCGGCCGCCGCCACTCGCGCACCCGCGTCCTCGCCGTTGCTCGCCCGTGCCGCCCGCGCCTTGCTTCGTTCCTGCACGCCGCCATGACTCCCGCTCCGCTGCTGTCGTGCCGCCCCGGCCTCTTCTCCCGCCCGCGTGCCTCCCCCATGCTCCTGGCTGCGTCGAAGCGCGCGCGCTCGCGTGCCCGCATCTCAGCTTGCGCTGCCAGCCCGCGGTGGCCTCGTTCGTCGCCTGCCCCGCGCCACCGCGCCCCCGCGCTCCCTTGCCGCGGCCCATGCTCGCCGCTTCGCTGCCGACCGCGTGTCGCCCCGGCCACGGCCTCGCCTAGTGCATCCACTCGCCGCCGCCGTTGCGCCCCACCTCCACCCGTTGCTGGCGCCGCTGCTACCCTACCACGCCTGCCTTCTGCTCGCCGCGGCGCGCGCCCACCTGGCGCTCCGCTTCCCTCTCGCGAGCCCGCCTCGTCCCTGGCCCGCCTCGCCTGCGCTGCTCGCCCAGCCGCCGTTGGCCTTGGCATGCGCCCGGCGCCCGCTCGGCCCTTGCCCGGGTCAGGGCGCTCGCAGTGCCCCTGCGCCAGCAACCCGCATGACCGCGCACCTATTAGGCCCATGTGCCTATGACCAGTGGGCCCCACCCCAAAACGTTTTAAAAAGAAAAAGGAAAAGGAAATAAAATAAAAATGAATTAATAAAATTAATAATTAATTAATTGGTGAATTAATTAAGTTAATTAATCATGTTTAATTAATCTAATTAACTAGTTAGTTTAATTAAACAGTAATTAGATTAGGTAAATTCTAATTAAACTAAACAGAGTATGACAGGTGGGTCCCACACGTCAGGTTTGACCCAGTCAACCCCCTGTTGACTGCTGACGTCGTGATGACGTCAGCAAACACTATTCTGGATAATGTTAATTTAAAATAGTTAAATAAATCCTAAAAATGAATTAAATCTTTTAAAATTAATATAAAATAAACCGTAGCTCGGGTGGAAAAACTTTTTACATGAAAGTTGATCAGAACGACGAGACGAATCTGAATACGCAGCCCGTTCATCCACCACACATCCCTAGCATAGAAAACACGCAACTTTCCACCTTCGGTTCGTTTGTCCGAAAACGCGAAACACCGGGGACATTTTCCGGGATGTTTCCTTCCTTCGTCGGTATCACCTAGTACTGCTCTAGGTCACTCCTAGCACCGCGATATTGCCTTGTTATGTTTTGTGATGCTTCGATTGCTCTGTTGTTTATTGTGTTCTCCCTCCGTTACTTCTTTCAGATAGACCCCGAGACAGCGGTTGAACCAGTGATCGACTACTTCACCTTCGGGGATCCGTTTTTGTCTGCAGAGCAACCAGGCAAGCCCCCTCCCTTGATCACAAGATATCGCCTATTCTTCTCTCTACTGCTTGCATTAGAGTAGTGTAGCATGCTACTGCTTTCCGTTAATCCTATCCTGATGCATAGCCTGACTTTGCTACTACTGTTGTTACCTTTACTTACAATCCTAAATGCTTAGTATAGGATTCTAGTATTCCATCAGTGGCCCTACATTCTTGTACGTATGCCATGTTATACTATCGGGCCGTGATCACTCGGGAGGTGATCACGGGTATATACTTATACATAATATATGATACTTGTGGTGACTAAAGACGGGTCGGCTCGTAGAGTACCCGCGAGTGATTCACGGATTGGGTCCGAAGGGACGTTTGTCCTGCCGGCCCTCTGAGTGGATCTTTGAGGCGAAGCGACAGGGCAGGTTGAGACCACCTAGGAGAGAGGTGGGCCTGGCCGTGGTTGGCGTCTGCGGTTACTTCAAAATAACACGCTTAACGAGATCTGGGTATTTGATCTGAGTCTGGCCATTCGCCTATACGCACTAGCCAACTATGCGGGAACAGTTATGGGCACTCGACGTCGTGGTATCAGCCAAAGCCTACGTGATGTCAGCGACTGAGCGGCGCGCGCTGGGTTGGACTGGAACGCCTGCTCTTGTATAAGGGAGGCTAGGTCTGCTCACCGGCCGCGTACGCAGCGTGCGGCTGTGCAATGGGCGATGGGCCCAGACCCCTGCGCCATAGGATTTAGACTGGCGTGCCGACCTCTCTGTTGTGCCTAGGTAGGGCTGCGACGTGTTGATCTTCCGAGGCCGGGCATGACCCAGAAAAGTGTGTCCGGACAAAGGGGATCGAGCATGTTGGGAAATGTGGTGCACCCCTGCAGGGAAGTTTATCTATTCGAATAGCCGTGTCCCTCGGTAAAAGGACGACCCGGAGTTGTACCCTGACTTTATGACAACTAGAACCGGATACTTAATAAAACACACCCTTTCAAGTGACAGATACAACCTGGTGACCTCTCTCTCATAGGGCGACGAGGGGAGGATCGCCGGGTAGGATTATGCTATGCGATGATACTTGGTGAAATTACCATCTACTCTCTTTTTCTGCTGCAAGATGGAAGTTGCCAGAAGCATAGTCTTCGATAGGACTAGCTATCCCCCTCTTATTCCGGCATTCTGCAGTCCAGTCCACATATACTACCCCCTTTCATTGATACTAATGCATATGTAGTGTATCTCCTTTCTAGCGAGTACTTTGGATGAGTACTCACGGTTGCTTTGCTCCCCTTTTCTCCCCTTTCTATATCCGATTGTTGCGACCAGACGTTGGAGTCCAGGAGCCAGACGCCACCGTCGATGACAGCTACTACTACTCGGGAGGTTCCTACTACTACGTGCAGGCCGCTGACCATGACCAGGTGTAGTTTAGGAGGATCCCAGGCAGGAGGCATGCGCCTCTTTCGATCTGTATCCCAGTTTTTGCTAGCCTTCTTAAGGCAAACTTGCTTAACTTATGTTTGTACTCAGATATTGTTGCTTCCGCTGACTCATCTATGATCGAGCTCTTGTATTCGAGCCATCTGGCTTGTAATATGATGCTTGTATGACTTATTTTATTTGTAGAGTTGTGTTGTGATATCTTCCCGTGAGTACCTGATCTTGATCGTACACGTTTGCGTGTATAATTAGTGTACGGTCAAATCGGGGGCGTCACAGTGCATGTCAAGTTTTATGGCACACAAGCCCTCTCTACCTTCTCTTTTGTTCTTAATTGTGTGAAAACATTCATAGGCCACTAAAATATTATCCGTTATCAGTCTTCCTGGTATGAATGCACTCTGTGTTGGGCTAATGATTTCTGGTAAAAAACCTTCAAACGGGTAGCCACCATTTTTGCAATTATTTTGTATACCACATTACATAAGCTGATCGGTCTAAATTGTGTTACCTTTTCAGGTGTATTAATCTTAGGAATCATCATGATCGCCGTATCATTCCAACCGGTCGGGATAGTACATGTGTTGACTGCTTTCAGAACCTCCTCAATTAGGTCCTCCTCTAGCATAGGCCAGAACCTTTTGTAGAAAATAGCATGGAGACCATCTGGTCCTGGAGCTTTTAAGTCCCCAATATCGAATAAAGCCTTGCGAACATCTTCCGCGGTATAAGGGGCAAGTAGAGCACTGTTCATTTCATTTGACACTCTCCTACGGACAAGTGATAAAACTTCTTGATTCGGATGCTGAACTTCCGATGTGAAAAGTTTTGAAAAATATTTAGTGATGTGATCCGTCAACTCCTTTTCTTTTACCCAATTTCCAGATTCATCTAAAAGTTTCCTTATATTATTTCTTTTTTCCTAGCCGTGGCAGCGTTGTGAAAGAAAGGTGTATTACGATCCCCGTGCATCAACCAGTTTGCCCATCCTCTTTGTAACCAGAACATTTCCTCTTGATCCAAGATATTTTCAATTAGCACAATAATATCCTTCTGGCGACATCAAGATTCCGTATCCAGAGGGCCACGTCTTAGTTTCTCCAATTCTTTTTTCAATTTCCTAATTCTCACCTTCGGTCCCTTTAAAGTTTCGCGATCCCAAGTATGCAGATCGGCATGCATTGCTCTCGTACGATCAACAAGTGAAGGTCCAATCCCCGCAAGCTTTGCTTTCTCCCAAGATGCCTTAACAATTTCAGTGACCGTCTCTTCTTTTAACCACCTCGCCTCAAATTGTTTAACACGCCCCTCTGGTCGTTTGAAGATTTTTCCATCCAAAAATTCCATATCTAGTACGATTGGACGATGGTCAGAATAAACATGTTCTTCATTGATCACTCCCGCTTGTGGGAATTTATTTGCCCACGCTAATTTACAGACCGCCCGATCAAGACGCCCACGACGCCTCTACTCCAAGTGAAAATGTCACCTGTATAGCCTAAATCATCGAGACCACAATCCATTAGACATTCATGGAATTCTCTCATCATACCAAGTGGTCTTGCCATACCGCCCTCCTTTTCCGAAGGATACAAAATTTCATTAACATCCCCCAAAACCAAACAGGGGTGGTTACCCTTGCTATGTAGATTGCGAATATCATTCCAAGATAGATGGCGTTCATTCCAATTCGGGTGACCATAAAACCCCGTAAAACGCCATTGAACCACATCCTCATACATGAACACAATATCAATAAAATGGGGCAAAACATAGTTTAACTCAACTTTATTCGACTTATGATAAAACAAAACTAGGCCACCGGCCTTACCATCACTTTCCACTACTAACATAGAATCAAAACCTAAAGTGCAGCGAAGCTCATCGGCTTTACAATCTAAAGATGGAGTGTCCTAGCATATGACCACTTATATTTTTATCTAAAGATGGAGTGTCACACGCTATATTTGGCATGAAACTTACAAAGAAAACATCTTGCAACCGGTGTCCTGTGCATCCGGGTAGCTCAACTTGGGTACGCCCTGACGCCAATACCATCAGTTTAAGGTCGCACAATTAATGTTGTGGACGAGGCTTGACAACAAAAACTTTCAAGAGATCCACCCTTCACACACATATTTTCTTCACCTTCACATAAGTCAAACAAAAACTGAAGTTATGTATTTTCTTCACCTTGACAACATAATTTTCGCTTTCAAGAGATCCACCCTTCACACACATATCTTCTCCTCACCCTTGAACGTGTTTGTTTGTTTGTCACTAATGTTGCATCCTTTGAATGCAAACTGCGGACCATTGGTACTAGTAAACTCCAGCCGGAACACTGAGTTGACCTGTGTGATAGCATTTCAGCATTCACAACCGAAGATGTAGCAACTCTGATGAAGGAAAGTCAGATTTAATAACCTGGCGTAAGACAAATAGTTGCAAATTGGCAATGCACTTTTCGCTGGACCTGTCTTTTGCATTGTCCTATGTAGCAAGGAATTCAACCCGGACACCTACCTGTATTCGGTGGTATCTGAAGACGTCTGTACACACTGCAACCCAAGCATTTGTATACTCACCTAACAATGTGAGTGTCAGCGGAGTCAGGGATTACTTATATGTAATCTGGCCAATGTGAGTGTCACCTGGCAATGAATCGGCGAGTGTAATGAAGCATAACTGATTGAAGGAAGGTCCAGCAGATGGGACGGCGCCACAGAAAGAAATGCACTCTGCGTCTGCGTGGATGCATATGCATTCAGCCATGGACTCAACACAGCAAGAGACAAAGACAGCAGAGGACAGGTGACATGGGACTCGTCTCGTTATCATCTTGTGAGCTGAAAAGTCTGGCCAATGAGACGCTCATCTCCCGCCCTTAACTATGCACTATTTTGACAGACAGGATCGGCTCATGGACCATGAGCATGCTCAAGTCTTGACCGCCGTCGTCGTCTTGTTCCTTTTTAAATCGCCTCAAGACATGCAAGATGCTGGCTAGTTTGGAAAGCAGGAATTCAATGGACAATAGGGACCCGATGGATTGCATCACAAATCCCACCGAGATTTGCTCAACAGTCTGGAGCTTTGCACACGTATCTACTATGGCAGTACTGGTGATTTTCAACATTCCAACTGACGACTGCTCCTGCCGATTTGTGCACTTGAGGAATTTGGACCGCCCCCTCCTCTAGCAATGCTACGCATGATTTTTCACGGGCGACAGTTCAGCCACCGTCTATATTTTTTACTACTATACACTGCTAACAGATCCTTAGACTCGGGCATCTTCTCGGTAAACAGTAAAATCAAACAACTGTTTATAGAGGTGCGCTTCCGTACAACCCTCCCCCTCCCCCCAAACGTATAAGGGGCAGGCTGGTCATTTCACACCCCGTATTAAAATACCCACCCGCGTCGCCATACGGGCCTGTCGCATACGCTCCCCCCCCCCCCCCCCCCCCCCCCGTGTACGCCCGTGTGGTTTGAGGGGGGGAAACGCCCGATCGGGCGAACCCTATTTTCCCCTCGCCTCTACTGCCGCCGTCACCGCCGCTGCCATCTCCGGCAGTACCTGGCCGACGGGGAAATAAAGTCACCGGCAACACCCAGTTATACCGACGCGTTGTGCGCGACTCGACGCCAACAACCGCCTAGGTCGGGCAGACGCCGTCGCCGTCGTCTACTCGGTGTGCTGTTCGCCCTCAAGCCTCCAGCGAATCTCAACGCTATTGTCATGTCTGACGAAGGCAACAAGGTATGCGAGCCGCTGGCATAGTGATTTAAAAACGGATTTCAGTTGCGACGATGTTACGTGTTGTTCGAATGGATCTTTGATTATATATAAACGTGTATAGATGGAGGCGGAAATCGGATATGACGGTGATGATGGCGGTAGCGAGGACGGATCATTGTCATTGGATGAAGACGAACATGGCGGGGAAATTATATGAGTTTGGATGAGTCTTACAGTGGCAATGTAAGTGGTCTGCATGTTGTCAAGCATATTAAATACAAGCATCCGCGATGACACTAAAATGTATATGTTTGACTTTGCACAGGTAGGAGGGGATGATGACAATGAGGATATGGATGTAGATGATTCGTATGTTGAAAACGGTAGCCATGTAAGTTTAAAATTATGCATGTTAGTTTAAAATGACATGACAAACGCATCAAATCTTACATATCATATTTAAAATTTGCGCAGATAGATGTGGAAGGGTACTATGAGTGGAATTTATTCAATGATGCCAATGACGAAACCGATATCGATGCATCTTATAATGACAGCTCGACCAAAGTAAGTAGTGCAAAGTGAATACATATGATAGTCCTCATAGAACAACTTACTGACATATAAGGTTGTTTGTATTTTTTTTCAGGGAGAGGTTGGTGGCCCGTGCGAAAACAATGACGATGCCAATGGTGATGAGTGCAATTTTGACACTGGGTACGATGAATACCAGCAAGAATTACTAGACAGGCATTGGATGGTGATGTCCACGACGTTCAGGACAGACGAGGAGGCATATGATTTCTATAATGACTATGTGAAAAAGCGTGGATTCAGCATTAGGAGGGACAACATGAAAACGCGGAGGATGTCGACGCACATAGGCGCTTGAGGAGGTTTCTCTGTTCGAGGGCTGGGAAACAATAGGCCAAGTGTTGTACCATGGAAGGGAAGAAGCGTAGGCTGAGAGCAGAGAGTCGGTGTTATTGTGAGGCCCATCTAACTGTGAAGCTTGATAGAGAGCGCTCCATTTGGTATGTCAGTAGTTTCAACGATGATCATTGTCACATTCTTGCTAGACCGGATGAAGTTATATATCTTTGGTCTCATAATCAGATAAAGGAATACCAGAAGCTCGAGATCTTAGCAATGGCAGGTGATGGGATCAGAAAACATTGGATTTATGAAAACTTCGTTAGTGGGTATGGATCATATGCAAGGGCTGGTTTCGGGAGGAGGAAGCTTTATAACATGTGTTATAGGGAGAAAATAAAGTTACTAGCAAAGGGTGATGCGACACTGCGATTGGTATCATGATGATGAGAAAGGCAAGGGATCCAGACTTTTTCTTTGAGCACACTGTTGACGCAGAAGGCAAGCTGAAGAACATGTTCTGGTGTGATTCTCAGTCACGTCGGGATTACCTTGACTTCGATGATGTAACCGTCTTCGACAGCACTTATAAGATGAATAGGTATGGAGTGCCATTCCATACCTTTTGTTGGTCTAAACAATCATCATTGCACCACTGTGTTCGGTTGTGCTGTTGTGTCAGATGAGACCTAGGATACATATGTTTGGGTGTTTCAGACCTTCTTGAGAGCTCACTGTCAGAAGAAGCCGAGGTCTGTAATTACTGAAGGAGATGCAGCCATGATAAGGGCCATCGGGAAGGTCCTTACTGACGTGTGGCATCGACTTTGTTCATGGCATATAGAGAAGAACATGCAGAAACACCTCCACCACAAGTCCCTTAAGGAGTTCAGGTCTCTTATTTACTATGCTACTACACATGATGAGTTTGAGGAGAGATGGGTAGCTTTTAAAGCTAAATGTGAGTCGGAGAAAACTGGAACATGGTTGCGTAGGATGTATAGGAAGAAAAGGCTTTGGGTTGTGTCATATCTCACCGGTGGGTCTTCCTTGATATGCGGAGAAACCAGAAGAGCGAGAGTCTGAACTCTTGCCTTCATATGCATCTTGACTCTGACATGACAATTGTTGATATGGTTGTGCATTATGAGAACGGCATTGTTCGGCTCCGTGAAAACGAGTCATACAACGACTGCATGGCCACACAGACACTCCCTGTACCAGTACTCGACGAGTTCAAATGCATTGGGAAAGCCGCTGCCCGTGACTTCACTGCGGTGAAATTTTACCTCTTCCAGAAAGAAATGAAGAAGGCAGCGGATCTTGAGATCATAGATAGACTCAGTGGAGCCGTCAGTCAGAGATTCATAATGGCATGGAAAAATAACAGGCAACTGAGATACAAAGTGGACTATACACCTACTAACTCAGACGAAACAGTGAAGTGCAATTGTGATAATATGAAACGTAAAGGTCTCCCATGTAAGCATGTACTTTATGTTTTGGCCAGGTTGAACGTGAAGGACTTACCTAAGTGCTTAGTGCTGCGAAGATTCACCAAGAATGCTAGAGGTGGACTGCCCGTGAAGCGCACTAGCGATCTCTTCGCATGGGGATGGGCAGGTACTGAGGAGAGAACTAAGCACAGTGAGTTGAATATTTTGTCTGCGGAAGCATCTCATGTGGCATGTCATAGACCATTTCTATTTTACAAACTGAAGGCTGCTCTGGAGGATGTGATAGCAAACAAGGACGTTGAGGAGGAAGATTATGTGAGAAAGCATAGGGTTGCGCATGACGATGCTTTTGTGTTGGATCAAGATCATGTTTTTGTTGGTGATCCAGAGAAAGTCAATTCGAAAGGAGCACCGAAAGGGCAGAATAACAAAGGTCGTGGTAAGGAACCTGCATGACTAAAAATGGTAGACCTAAAGGTTTCAATGAGAAACCTCCTGTACGCCTATGCAATTTATGCAGAAGAAAAGGTCATCTCAAGAACAATTTTTCTCAGAATCCTAAGTATGTGTACATGTTTTGTTAACATACTTTTGTTGTTTAGTTTATTGTTTACGAAATTTTGACATATATTGTGATCTTTCTATGCAGGAACATGGCATGATGATGATAGCACGGATTGTTTGAAAAAGTGGAACAAGTTCTGAATAGAGTAGATGATTTATTTGGTTGTAATAAAGAATTGTACTTATAAATTTGTTTCGGCACATCACTACGGGAGACTTGTAATGAGTGTTTACTTATGTCATATTTGTTGGCACTATACTCGTTGTTTTTAATATGATATGCTACATGCACTTTTTTACTTTAGAATATATATTTGTTGGCGCTATAGTCATTGTTTTTAATAAGATATGTGATATACACATTTTTCTTTAGAAATATATGATTTCATGCATAAATCATGGATGTTGGGCGATTGGTTGCTTCGTTTTTTTAAATAGTTAACAGCCGCTGGGCCGCGAGTGGCGCTAGCCGGCGCAAATGGGTGCAAGGCACGAGGATGATTCAGGTGCCGCCGCAGATGGTGATCCCGAGGCTATAGCACCCTCAGGCACAGAGGGCGCAGGTGGGCAGAGGGAGAATCCACCTCGGGGCTGCACAGTCCAACCCAGGAGCGACGCGCAGCGCGGGCCAGCTCGCCGGATGACGCGCCCCCCGCAGCCATCTAGTGCCGAGCATGTGGCGTTGTTTGAACCGCACGAGGCGAGCACATGACACGCGGCGCGGGCGATGCTCGCCTCCTCTCAGTGACCACAGTCGTAGGCCATCTCCAGGCGAGCACAGGACGCGCTGTGCGGGCGATGCTCGCCTCCGATACGTGACCCTGATGTGTCAACAGGGTATTTTAAAGCCCCAACTTCGTACATTTGCGCGAACACTCATTCAATGCAAAATATAAAATAAATTTGTAAATTTCAAATGATTGGAATGTACGTTAAATAAATCGGTCACACGAAATAATCATAACATGTGAAAAATGTTTATAACTCACATAAAAAAATAAAACAGCCACACACAATCTTCAATCATGTTTCATAAGCATTCAAGTAAATTCGAAGCCCGCGTAGTACTCTGGTGTGAGATTTTTATTTCTTTGTCTTCTTTGCAAGTCGAATAACTTTGTTCTTCACTTTTGTAAGCTTATATTTTGGGGACAAAATAATTTCAGCTATCATACTTTCTCTCGAACTATCAATAGATTCCTGAAAAACAATTAAAATTATTTTAGTTTCAACACTTAGATATAGTATGATGTAATATTTTTTCATACTGAAAATGTACCCACTTGAGAAAAAAAGTTTATAATTTTTTCTTCATCTCAATATTGAAAACAGCGAAGGAGGAACAGTCCACATGAGTTCTTGTGCTCGAAAACCACAAGTGCAATTTTGATAGCATGTTAAGTAAGACAGCACTGAATCAATTAATGTATTTCGGAAGCACATGCAACATGTAACTCACCCATCTTCTTGTTGAGGCATGTCGTACGGGACTATAGGCCATGCGGACACATCCAAGAATGACATAATTGCACTATCATTTGCATCTTGGATATCTCCTGCAAGTTGTTCTCTCTAAAAATAGAAAAAAATGATACAAACACATTGAGTACATACGGTAAACAAATGGTAGGATTAATTGTACACACATGATTACGAAACTTACAAAAATTTCAACGAGTTTCCTGGTAGCTTCAGAAATTTTTTCTTCCCCCCTTAATGAATCAAGAAGTTGAAACAGTGTGCATAACACATGTAATCCAATGGTTTTATCCTTATTTAAAGCAAAGTAAGCCAATTTGAGAATTCAAATATTGTTACTAAGCTCGCCTTTCACATATGATACTCATGTAAAAACAATTCTACATTGCAAATGGTACCTTAGGTTTTACAAAATATTCTGTCATGCATCTATTGAGAGGTTCATTTGCATGTGCTAAACCTTCCGGATCGTCTACCGACTTCCCTCGTCTCACTAATTTTGGGTGAGTGTGCAGTAACCGGTAAGACCTATGTGTGGGTACAAGATATCTGTCCTTGGCGATACTTGAATCCGATATGTACGTTGCATAAGCGTCAATTACCTGAAATAGATGAGTAAATTTAACATGGATGCGTTATATTTAGCACATGAAATAAGCATGACAATTAAAGTACACACATCACCGGATAACCATGCATGGTTAATTATCTGGAAAGCTCTTGCTGCAGATAGTCCTTCATCATTACCGTGTTGAATTTTTCATGGTTCTTATGTTTTGGTGAGTGCTCGTACGCTTTCACATACTGCACAGCCGCACGCACCACATCATCCACAAAATGATCAAACTGAGGGCTTGTTTCATTAAACAGTTCTACAACACAATTCAATAAAGTTATAGTACAATTTTTAAATATAAAATTATCAAAGAAATATTCATAACGTGTTTAACTTACTCGCTTTTGCGGAACATTTCACACGCTTTTTCGGAGTCTTTTTAACATAAGGAGATTTCTGGTACTTTGACACAGTCCGCCTTCGCTTTCCTAGAATCATTTCCTTCTTCTCTTCTATCTCGCTATTATCATCTAACATGCCCTGTGACACTTCTTGATCATTTGGTTCCACTTCCCATCTCGTTGCTTTTATTTCATCTGTTTTTAGAGATGCTTCTCTTTTTTCCGACTGCTCTGGGACATCTGTAAGATCATCCTTCTCACCCTTATAACTACTCAACTGACCCAGTACTGAGTTTGAACGAATCCCCTCCTTCAGAATCCAAATCATAATTCCCACTGCCATTTCGGCCATTAGGTGTGTGTATGTCATCGTATTGAAATTCTTTATTAGGATACTTGTTTTCATACCGGACTCACTATTCTGTCCATACATATTTTCTTCCTCCTGTGCCATTGTGCTTGTTTTGTTTCGCACACCTGTCTTATTCATTTTCTCTAACAATCTATGCACAAGTAAGCACAGTAACATGTTATAACTTTTTGTCAATTTAACGAATTTAATATAGTGCATATCAGAATTGCCTAATTGTTACCTGTGCGCATAACTCCGGCATACGAACCAATTCCTTATGAATTTCCTTCATATCATTCATAACCCGGTCCATAAATGGCTTTAGGTTAGCAGGGACCTCGGACACACTATCCACTTTTCTCTTTCCCGTAACGGATGACTTTCCGCTACTAGGTTTCTTACTGCTTTCAGCATGTTGATCTGCAAGTTTTTTTCATTCTATACTCGTTCGTAATGCAGTCATCTATCTGCAAAGTGAGTATATAATGAAAATATAAGTACATAACAATTTGAATGGATCATCAACTAGTTAAATAAACATTACAATATTACCAATCCATGACCACGACCATTGTCCAGGTTGTACTTGTCTTGTTTCTCCGCTTTAGATTCAGCCCCGTTTTTCATTAGGGGACTTTGCAACGACAACGGGTCATATTTCGAGCCGGTGGTTGGCTGCACCTTCTCCCAATATAATTACTACAAAACAATGACAAAATAAATTACGAACGCATAACATGAAGGAATATTAAATAGCATTAGTTAATACCATGCCTGGAGTAGGGCTAGGTTACCACATGGACATTGCCTCACACGGCCGTCCTGCTTAAGTTTACCAATCTCCGCAAAACAAGTTCACAAAGTAAACACATTGAAGTTCAACGTGCTGATCTGCTTCACGTCATGAACCAACACGTAGTACTCCTTTGGTATGGAAACAGCCGACATCGGTGCAATAATAGTCCCCAACAAAACAAGAACAGTCATCCGAAGAAACTCATCGTCGGCATATTTATTCCTCACAATTTTTTGGATCAAGTCATCTATCATTATCTGACCATTTTTTTTGTGAATGTACTGAATAGGAATTTTCTTTATTAACTCTTTTCCTTCCGTCGCAAGGATTCCAAAAATATCCTCACCTTCATTCTTAAACCCAAATATTGAAAACACGTCGTCCGGTCTAAGTGAAATAAAACCTTTACTTCCAGTTTCTTCTTGTATCATGAATTTTTTGATGTTCGGGTTATAATCTAGAATCATAAAATGTAGCAAAAAATATCTCATTTGTACAAATGGAATGATCAACATCTCTTGCAAGTTTGTTCACAGAACCTAAATCGCTGAGTGGTTGTTAATTTCTCAACGAGACTTATCCATTTCTCTATGGAACATGGAATCACACTATCGATGTCCATACTGCATGTCAATTTTTTCCCCATTAATACATATAACTATGCAATACCACTAGCAGAAATTTTACGAGTGGGAAAATGTCACCTTGATCCGGGTGACAGCCGCCGAGCAGCGGCTGTGGCAGAGGGAAAGTAGGCAGCCGTACATCAGCGAGATGCGCTGTCAGCTGTTGGGCGTCCTGACACCAAGTACGGCAACGTGCGGCGTTGACGGCAACCGGGTGCGCCCGCTTTTTGCGGCACCATGAGGCGGTGGACGGCGATGGGCGTACATGGGGCGAGCGGGGATAGGGCAACGAAGGGCACGGGGCGGCGTACGGGGCGAGTGGGGGTAGGGTTTCGCCGTGCGTGGCGGTATACGGTGATGGAAAGGAAAAAAATGGTTTTCTGCGCCGACTGGGCCCGGCCCGATACCGCCCAACCTAGCGATGCCACGGTGGCTGCTACCTCTTGAGCACTTGCGTTGGTTTTCTCTTGAAGAGGAAAGGGTGATGCAGCAAAGTAGCGTAAGTATTTCCCTCAGTTTTTGAGAACCAAGGTATCAATCCAGTAGGAGGCCACGCATGAGTCCCTCGCACCTACAAAAACAAATAAATCCTTGCAACCAACGCGATAAGGGGTTGTCAATACCTACACGGTCACTTACGAGAGTGAGATCTGATAGATATGATAAGATAATATTTTTGGTATTTTTATGATAAAGATGCAAAGTAAAATAAAAGGCAATAAAAATAACTAAGTGTTGGAAGATTAATATGATAGAAGATAGACCCGAGGGCCATAGGTTTCACTAGTGGCTTCTCTCAAGAGCATAAGTATTCACGGTGGGTAAACAAATTATTGTTGAGAAATTGACAGACTTGAGCATAGTTATGAGAATATCTAGGTATGATCATGTATATAGGCATCATGTCCGAGACAAGTAGACCGACTCCTGCCTACATCTACTACTATTACTCCACACATCGACCGCTATCCAGCATGCATCTAGAGTATTAAGTTCAAGAGAACAGAGTAACGCTTTAAGCAAGATGACATGATGTAGAGGGATAAACTCATGCAATATGAAATAAACCCCATCTTGTTATCCTCGATGGCAACAATACAATACGTGCCTTGCTGCCCCTACTGTCACTGGGAAAGGACACCACAAGATTGAACCCAAAGCTAAGCACTTCTCCCATTGCAAGAAAGATCAATCTAGTAGGCCAAACCAAACTGATAATTTGAAGAGACTTGCAAAGATAACCAATCATACATAAAAGAATTCAGAGAAGATTCAAATATTGTTCATAGATAAACTTGATCATAAACCCACAATTACTCGGTCTCAACAAACACACCACAAAAGAAGATTACATCGAATAGATCTCCACAAGAGAGCGGGAGAACTTTGTATTGAGATCCAAAAAAAGAGAAGCCATCTAGCTAATAACTATGGACCCGTAGGTCTGAAGTAAACTACTCACACTTCATCGGAGAGGCTATGGTGTTGATGTAGAAGCCCTCTGTGATCGATGCCCCCTCCGACGGAGCTCCGGAAAAGGCCCCAAGATGGGATCTCATGGATACAGAAAGTTACGGCGGTGGAATTAGGGTTTTGGCTCTGTATCTGGTAGTTTGGGGGTACGTAGGTATATATAGGAGGAAGGAGTACGTCAGTGGAGCAACAGGGGGCCCACGAGGGTGGAGGGCACGCCTGGGGGGTAGGCGCGCCCCCCTACCTCGTGGCCTCCTGGTTTATGTCTTGACGTAGGGTCCAAGTCCTCTGGATCATGTTCGTTCCAAAAATCACGTCCCCGAAGGTTTCATTCCGTTTGGACTCCGTTTGATATTATTTTTCTGCGGAACCCTAAAATAAGCAAAAAAACAACAATTCTGGGCTGGGCCTCCGGTTAATAGGTTAGTGCCAAAAATAATATAAAAGTGTATAATAAAGCCCAATAATGTCCAAAACAGAACATAATATAGCATGGAACAATCAAGAATTATAGATACGTTGGAGACGTATCAGTGGCCACCGCCCAACGTGTTAATTGTTTAGTACGACATTGCTTCTAGTCACACTTAATCACCTGTTTAAATATAGTTCTCTGCGTACAATGTTGAATCCTTTAGTGTGGCGGCCTTACCTCAGTAGGCTATTGGAAATTATGCCCTGGCACTCCAAAATCATGGAGTGTCACGGCAAAAATTTCCATTAATCATCTTAGGTAAATTCGTCCACACTACAGGATTTTTTATATTTATGTTTTTTTGTTCATTTTTTATATTTTCATGAAACAACATCATTTTTCCACATGCTTCAGTGTGCAACACAAACACGCATGCAAAATTTCGGTGCGTTTCGACACTCGATGCATTTAATATGATTTTCTCTATGAAAATACACAAAAACGGTCTCTGGACGTGACGCAAAGTCCGTTCGTACTCCGATTCCATTGAAATTTGGCGTGGGCCACGCTGGGGGTCACTCACACGCGCATGCAACAGTTGGGTGTGTTCCGTCCATGTCGACATGTAGTTGCAGTAGAAACCAGAGGTATCGGTTAGGGGGGATGGGCATCCACGAGGTGTTCCCTTTCACAAAGTCATGAAACAACACCATTTTTTTCACATGCTATAGTGTGCAACACAAACACGCATGCAAAATTTCGGTTTGTTTCGACACTCGATGCATTACTATGATTTTCTCCGTGAAAATACAAAACAACAGTCTACGGACGTGACGCAACGTTCGTTCGTACTCCGATTCCGTTGAAATTTGGCATGGGCGATGGTGGGGTCACTCACACGTGCATGCAAAAGTTGGGTGCGTTTCGACATTACATTCATTTTATACGAATTTCTTCATGAAAGAACACAAAAACAGTATACATTTGTTTGTTTGCCAACTTTTTTTTACAACTGCCTGCATGCGCAGCACACACGGCTGGGCCACGAAAGGCAACCCACAGTGTCCACTTGGGTGCCGTTTGCGGCGCACACGTGAGGGCCCATGAAGCAAAAGCCATGGCGGCCACTGCCCAACCTGCCAATCGTTTAGTCCCATATTGGTTTTGGTCAGGCTTATTCACGTGTTTAAATACTGTCCTTTGCGTACAATGTTGAATCCTTTCTTATGGCGGGCTTTCCTCGGTAGGCTATTGTAAATGATGCTCTGGCACTTCAAAATCATGGAGTGTCACTGATAACCCACAAGTATAGAGGATCGGAACAGTTTTTGAGGGTAGAATATTCAACCCAAATTTATTGATTCGACACAAGAGGAGCCAAAGAATATTTTCAAGTATTAGCAGCTGAGTTGTCAATTCAACCACCTGGAAACTTAATATCCGCAGCAAAGTATTTAGTAGCAAAGTAATATGATAGTAGTGGTAGCGGTAGCAAAAGTAATAGTTTTGGTTTTATAATGATTGTAACAGTAGCAACAGAAAAGTAAATAAGCGAAGAACAATATGTGAAAAGCTCGTAGGCAATGGATCGGTGATGGATAATTATGTCGGATGCAATTCCTCATGCAATAGTTATAACATAGGGTGACACAGAACTAGCTCCAGTTCATCAATGTAATGTAGGCATGTATTCCTAATATAGTCATACGTGCTTATGGAAAAGAACTTGCATCACATCTTTTGTCCTACCCTCCCGTAGCAGTGGGGTCCTATTGGAAACTAAGGGATATTAAGGCCTCCTTTTAATAGAGTACCGGACCAAAGCATTAACACTTAGTGAATACATGAACTCCTCAAACTACGGTCATCACCGGTAAGTATCCCGATTATTGTCACTTCGGGGTTAACGGATCATAACACATAATAGGTGACTATAGACTTGCAAGATAGGATCAAGAGCTCTCATATATTCATGAAAACATAATAGGTTTAGATATGAAATCATGGCACTCGGGCCCTAGTGACAAGCATTAAGCATAGCAAAGTCATAGCAACATCAATCTCAGAACATAATGGATACTAGGGATCAAACCCTAACAAAACTAACTCGATTACATGATAAATCTCATCCAACCCATCACTGTCCAGCAAGTCTACGATGGAATTACTCACGCACGGCGGTGAGCATCATGAAATTGGTGATGAAGGAAGGTTGATGATGACGATGGCAACGGATTCCCCTCTCCGGAGCCCCGAACGGACTCCAGATCAGCCCTCCCGAGAGAGATTAGGGATTGGCGGCGGCTCCGTATCGTAAAACGCGATGAATCCTTCTCTCTATTTTTTTCTCTCCAAACGTGAATATATGGAGTTGGGGTTGAGGTTGGTGGAGCGTTAGGGGGGCCATGAGGTAGGGGCGCGCCCTAGGGGGTAGGCGCGCCCCCCACCCTCGTGGACAGGGTGTGGGCCCCCTGGCCTTGATTCTTTCGCTAGTATTTTTTATATATTACAAAAATATTCTCCGTTGATTTTCAGGTCATTCCAAGAACTTTTATTTTTGCACAAAAATAACACCATGGAAATTCTGCTGAAAACAGCGTCAGTCCGGGTTAGTTCCATTCAAGTCATGCAAGTTAGAGTCCAAAACAAGGGCAAAAGTGTTTGGAAAAGTAGGTACGTTGGAGACGTATCAACTCCCCCAAGCTTAAACCTTTGCTTGTCCTCAAGCAATTCAGTTAACAACTGAAAGTGATAAAGAAAAACTTTTACAAACTCTGTTTGCTCTTGTTGTTGTAAATATGTAAAGACAACATTCAAGTTTTCAGCAAAGATTATGAACTAACCATATTTACAATAACATTTAGGTCTCATGTTTACTCATATCAATGGCATAATCAACTAGCGAGCAATAATAATAAATCTCGGATGACAACACTTTCTCAAAACAATCATAATATGATATGACAAGATGGTATCTCGCTAGCCCTTTCTGAGACCGCAAAACATAAATTCAGAGCACCCCTGAAGATCAAGGGCTGACTGAAAATTGTAATTCATGGTAAAAGAGATCCAGTCAAGTGATACTCAATGTAAACTAATAATAATACATGCAAATGACAGCGGTGCTCTCCAACTGGTGCCTTTTAATAAGAGGATGATGACTCAACATAAAAGTAAATAGATAGGCCCTTCGCAGAGGGAAGCCGGGATTTGTAGAGGTGCCAGAGCTCGATTTTGAAATAGAGATGAATAATATTTTGAGCGGTATACTTTCATTGTCAACATAACAACCGAGAGATCTCGATATCTTCCATGCTACACACATTATAGGCGGTTCCCAAGCAGAATGGTAAAGTTTATACTCCCCCACCACCAACAAGCATCAATCCATGGCTTGCCCGAAACAACGGGTGCCTCCAACTAACAACAATCCTAGGGGAGTTTTGTTTGCAATTATTTTGATTTGATTTGAGCATGGGACTGGGCAACCCAGTGACCAGCCATTTTCTCGTGAGTGAGGAGCAGTGTCCACTCCTCTTGAGAATAACCCACCTAGCATGGAAGATACAGACATCCCTAGTTGATACATGAGCTATTCGAGTATACAAAACAGAATTTTTATTTGAAGGTTTAGAGTTTGCCACATACAAATTTACTTGGAACGGCATGTAGATACCCTATATAGGAAGGTATGGTGGACTCATATGGAACAACTTTGGGGTTCATGGAATTGGATGCACAAGCAGTATTCCCACTTAGTACAAGTGAAGGCTAGAAAGATACTGGGAAGCGACCAGCTAGAGAGCGACAACAGTCATGAACATGCATTAAAATTAATCAACACTGAATGCAAGCATGAGTAGGATATAATTCACCATGAACATAAATATCGTGGAGGCTATGTTGATTTTGTTTCAACTACATGCATGAACATGTGCCAAGTCAAGCCACTCGAATCGTTCAAAGGAGGATACCATCCTATCATACCACATCACAACCATTTTAATAGCATGTTGGCACGCAATGTAAACCATTATAAACTCCTAGCAAATTAAGCATGGCTTGAGCAACTATAATCTCTAATTGTCATTGTAAACATGTTTCATTCATAATAGGTTGAATCAGGAGCGATGGACTAATCATATTTACAAAAACAAGAGAGGTCGAGTTCATACCAGCTTCTCTCATCTCAATCAGTCCATCATATATCGTCATTATTGCCTTTCACTTGCAACACCGAATAGTATGGATAATAATAATAGTGCACGTGCATTGGAATAAGCTGGAATCTACAAGCAATTCAAGACAAGGGAGAAGACACGGTAATATGGGCTCTTTGTTAGATCAACAATAATGCATATAAGAGCCACTCAACATTTTCATCGTGGTCTTCTCCTCTTGACCCCCAAAGAAAAGAAATAAAACTATTTACACGGGAAAGCTCCCAACAAGCAAAAGAAGAATCAGAAATATTTTTGGGTTTTCTTTTTAATTACTACTACTACAGGCATGAAAAGTAAACTAGCTAAAAGCTACAACTAATTTTTTGGTTTTTCTTAAGGTTTTTCAAACACACAAGAAGAAATCTTAAAAAGAAAATAAACTAGCATGGATGATACAATGATAAAGTATGAGCACCGACAAGCGGCATGAGTATGTGAACATGAATGTAATGTCGGTGAGAAATATGTACTCCCCCAAGCTTAGGCTTTTGGCCTAAGTTGGTCTAAGCCCATGGATAAAAGTTGTAGCTGGGGTCGTACTGAGATGCAGCGGCAATTGCCTCATGAGCTGCAGCTTGGAGGCAGAGCTACCTCCGTCCTCCTCTCATACTCATTCGCTTCCTCCCTGGTTATAACATATCTCCCTTTTGTCTAAAAATCAAAGAAAGCAGGAGCAGGGAGAGCAACATGGATGGTGCGCCGTCTGTCAAAGATTAGTCGGTACTAGAGGAACTGATCGTACCTCTCAACAAACTGATGACGAACCATAGCATTATAATCTAGATAAGCAGGAGGCAACTCAATATCATCCCCACATATGGGTATACCAAGAAAGTTAGCTACACGAGTTGCATAAATTCCACCAAACAAATCTCCAGTTAAACCATTAAGATGCAACCTACGTGCAACAATAGCCCCCAAATTGTATTGTTTATCTCCTAATACAGCACTCTTGAGAACACTAAGATCGGGAACACACATGTGACATGCCTCATCCTTACCGTTAATGCATCTACCCACGAAGAGAGCAAAATAATATATGGTAGGAAAATGAATGCTCCCTATGGTAGCTTGTGTTATTTCTCTAGATTCCCCCACAGTGATACTAGCAAAAATTCTTTAAATTCAGATTTGTGAGGTTCACTAGCACTACCCCACTGCGGGAGTTTACAAGCAGTATTAAAATCTTCTAAGTCCATGGTATAAGATGTCTCATAAAGATCAAATAGAACATTGTGAAAATTGCAGGAGGATGTAAACTTAAACCTTCTCACAAATGAATCAGTTAAATAGAGGTATTGCCGGAACTTATCTGACACGAAGCTCTCAAGATCAGCGTTACACACATATGCTTCAAATTCTTCCTTGATGCCTGCCGGGACCATGAAATTCTCTGACGGCCATTCACAAGGCCGCACTTGAGCCTCCCTTGGTAGTTCATTGTCCGTCTCGCGTATTGCGGGCCTTGGGCCTTGCTTCCTTGAGGAACCACCTTGGTACATTTTCCTAAACATATTTCTTCCTCTGGAAAATTTCTGAAAATTTTTAGTGACTCAAAATAAAAGTGAACCAAACTCAACAAAATTGATAGCAACTACTCCTACAAGTGCCTAGAGGCTATAACATGCATTAAACTACTTTCGACCACACAAATTTGACATGCAAGCTCAAGAACAACGTCACCTAAGCAGCAAAAATTTTCAATAAATAAAGCACTAGAGCAAAAACTAATTGGACCATTGGAGGAGTCATATACCGAAGAACAATCCTCCAAAGCAGTTTTGTGAATGGAGCTTTGAGCAAGGAGATCGAAAATGGCAACAAGATGAGCTAGAACATGGGTTTGAGCTAGTGGATGATTTTTTCTGGAGGAAGACGAAGTGTGTGGGTGCAAGAATAAGTGGAGGGGACCCGCATGGGGTCCACGAGGTAGGGAGCACGCCCTCCACCCTCGTGGGCACATGGTGGGTCCCCCTGGTGTGTTCTCAGTGCTAATAATTCTTAAATATTCTAGAAAAACTCATATTAAATTTTCAGGGCATTTGCTGAGCTTTTATTTTTGAGGTATTTTTTATTGCAAGGATAATTCAGAAAACAGACAGAAAATACTATTTTTTCTTTATTTAATATAAATAACAGAAAGTAAAAAGAGGGTACAGACAGTTGTGCTTTCTAATTTCATCCATCTCATGCTTATCAAAAGGAATCCGCTAACAAGGTTGATCAAGTCTTGTTAACAAACTCATCCAAATCGTATGAAACCAGAGAAATTTTGAATAACACTAGGTTACCTCAACGGGGATATGCACATCCCCAACAATAAGAATATCATATTTCTTCTTGACAGTAGTAAGAGGAAATTCAAAACCTCCAATAGTAATCGTTGAAATTTTTCCAATAGAATTGATACTGTGGACTTGAGGTTGTTTCCTCGGAAAGTGTATCGAATGCTCATTACCATTAAAATGAAAAGTGACATTGCCTTTGTTGCAATCAATAACAGCCCCTGCAGTATTCAAAAAGGGTCTACCAAGGATAATGGACATACTATCGTCCTTGGGAATATCAAGAATAACAAAGTCCATTAAAATAGTAATGTTTGCAACCACAACAGGCACATCCTCACAAATACCGACATGTATAGCAGTTGATTTATCAGCCATTTGCAAAGATATTTCAGTAGGTGTCAACTTATTCAAATCAAGTCTACGATATAAAGAGAGAGGCATAACACTAACATCGGCTCCAAGATCACATAAAGCAGTTTTAACATAGTTTCTTTTAATGGAGCATGGTATAGTTGGTACTCCGGGATCTCCTAGTTTCTTTGGTATTCCACCCTTAAAAGTGTAATTAGCAAGCATGGTGGAAATTTCAGCTTCCGGTATCTTTATTTTATTAGTAACAATATCCTTCATGTACTTAGCATAAGGATTCATTTTAAGCAAAAAGATAGGTCTAATCATTTCAGTAAAGCGCTCAAAATCCTCATCATCTTTTTTCTTGGATGGTTTACGAGGAAAAGGCATGGGTTTCTGAACCCATGGTTCTCTTTCTTTACAGTGCTTCCTAGCAACAAAGTCTCTCTTATCATAACGTTGATTCCTTGATTGTGGGTTATCAAGATCAACAGCAGGTTCAATCTCTACATCATTATCATTGCTAGGTTGAGCGTGCCGGGGTTTCTGATCCACGGACACCTATGGAACCGGCGGACCGGGTCCCTTTCGGTTCGGCAGGGGCAGAGGTTGCGCAAAGAGCAGATCGAGGCGAAGCACGCGGGGCGATTTACCCAGGTTCGGGCCGCATGGATGCGTAAAACCCTACTCCTGCTTTGTGGTTTTGGATTGATTTCTAGCTCGAGAGCGCCGAGTGCTACAGTACACGCCGGCGGCTAACAAGACGTAGCGTGAGTGTTGGAACTGGCCGTCCTTCCCCCTTCCGTTGCGCACGGGCCTCCTTTTATATGCTTAAGGGGTTACCGACATAGAGCAACGGGGGCCAAGGGCAAGAATGGAAAGGTGCTGTAGCAGGCACAGCTACCTGCTATAGTGTATCATAGTAGGCACAGCTACTTGCTACAGTGTTATCATACCTAACCCTGACGGCAGGGGACAAGGGCATTAAATGCCCGTCTGTGTCGCCTAAACAGTACCGAAAGGGACCGCTAGGGATGCCACCATTTGCCTCGATGGTTATCTTGTCAGCGCCTGCTTGCCACCTCGCACCCCTCGCTGCACGGCCTCCCGCCACGTGTGCTTGGGAGGGTCCCAGAGCGACACGTGGGCGGGTGTGCTAGAGCGCGGGCATGAAGTGGGGGTTTCCCGCGGCAAGCTCCTTGCCGCGGTCGCCGTCTTGTCGTGTCCGGGAGCTCGTCGCTCACCGGGCCTTGCCGGGGCGCGCGGCGCGCCGCGGCAAGTTTCCTTGGTACGCCTTGGTTGGCCTTCCCGGCAAGCTCCTCTTGCCGGGGCCTTGTCTTCTTCCCGGCAAGCTCCTCTTGTCGGGGTTTCGTCTTGAATGCTTTGTTCTTGAATGGTCTTCGAAGGAAGCACGGAGGGTCTTGGCGGTCACCCGGCAAGCCTTGCCGCGGGATGCTGCGACTGCCCGTGCACAAGTTCGGGATACTAGGGTACCCCTACTCTAGTACACCGACAGGAGCCCCCGGGCCTGGGCCAGACACGGAGCCGAGCGCTGTTGGGCCAGGCCCAAAACAGTGCACGGGCACGCGCGGCCTAGGTCACACCGAATATCTCTCCGTTTCCACCGCGCACGCCCAGAACGGCATGCGTCAAACGCGACGTCGTGGGAGAGGTCGTGGGGGTTTCTTTATCTGGAAATGCGGAACGTCCGCCCCCTCCCCCTTTATAAGCAGGGGAAACAGGGGCAGCTGGCCCACTCGCCCGTTGCCGTTCCCAATCTCAAAAATCTCCGCCACTCCCTCGCCTCCCCAAAGCTGAGAGAGAGAGAGAGCAGCGCTCCGCCCCGATCGCCATTAGCACCACCAACGCCGTCGACCTCCTCCACTGCTTTCGCCATGGCCCCAAAAGCCGACAAGGGGAAGACCGTGAAGACGACCGAGGCGCAGCGGCTCACGGCGCTGCGGAAGAAGCGGTCCGTTTCCCCCCCCCCCCAGGCTCGGCGCGAAGGAGCCGAGGGAGGACTACTCTCTGTTCTGGTCGGCGGAGACGCGCGCGCATCCGCGCACAAAGGTACTCCCCGCCGCCGCTTGGAAGGAGGCTCCGAATGGATACCCCTTCTTCGCATTGTTCTTCTACTGCGGGCTCTGCCCGCCTTTCTCTGATTTCTTCTGCGACATCATGAACACCTATGGATTCCATCTCCTTGACTTTACCCCCAACGCCGTTCTAACAATGGCAGTTTTCGCACATCTCTGCGAAAACTTTGTCGGAGTCCTTCCCAACGTAGCTCTCTTCCGCCATTTCTTCATCCCCCGAGTAGAGAGAGGGGAACCCCTATCCGGCGGAATCGCCTGGATCTCAAGGGCCGGCAAGAAGGAGACCTATCTGGAGGGAGAGTTTCGCGGCAAGTGGGAGGAGTGGAGAGCGGACTGGTGCTGGATTGTCGAAGAAGATCCGCAGCCATTCACCACCCGGCGCCAAATCCCAGTAGTACGCGGCGGCAATTGGAGCGACCTGGCCCCGGAGGACGACAGGCTGAGAATTGCTGCCACTAGGATCCTGTGCCTCAGCCTCGCCGGGCTTACCGTCGGCGCTGTTGGCGCAGACTTCCTTCACCGCCGCATCGCCCCCCTGCAGGAACGAGGGAGGCCCACTTGGGAGTTCAAGAACGCGGCAGATATCATGAGGCTGCGGCCGGGCCTCAACTACAACTTCACAGTCCTAGAGCTCAACGCGATGCTGCAGGAGCTGTTCAAATATGACCCCCAGCATCCCGAGGTGTTCAGGTTGCCGGGGGGCGTCGTGCCTTTGTGCAACAATTCCGCGCCAAAGATGCCGGGGTTTCTGATCCACGGACACCTATGGGACCGGCGGACCGGGTCCCTTTCGGTTCGGCAGGGGCGGAGGTTGCGCAAAGAGCAGATCGAGGCGAAGCACGCGGGGCGATTTACCCATGTTCGGGCCGCACGGATGCGTAAAACCCTACTCCTGCTTTGTGGTTTTGGATTGATTTCTAGCTCGAGAGCGTCGAGTGCTACAGTACACGCCGGCGGCTAACAAGACCTAGCGTGAGTGTTGGAACTGGCCGTCCTTCCCCCTTCCGTTGCACACGGGCCTCCTTTTATATGCTTAAGGGGTTACCGACATAGAGCAACGGGGGCCAAGGGCAAGAATGGAAAGGTGCTGTAGCAGGCACAGCTACCTGCTACAGTGTATCATAGTAGGCACAGCTACTTGCTACAGTGTTATCATACCTAACCCTGACGGCAGGGGACAAGGGCATTAAATGCCCGTCTGTGTCGCCTAAACAGTACCGAAAGGGACCGCTAGGGACGCCACCGTTTGCCTCGATGGTTATCTTGTCAGCGCCTGCTTGCCACCTTGCACCCCTCGCTGCACGGCCTCCCGCCACGTGTGCTTGGGAGGGTCCCAGAGCGACACGTGGGCGGGTGTGCTGGAGCGCGGGCACGAAGTGGGGGTTTCCCGCGGCAAGCTCCTTGCCGCGGTCGCCGTCTTGTCGTGTCCGGGAGCTCGTCGCTCACCGGGCCTTGCCGGGGCGCGCGGCGCGCCGCGGCAAGTTTCCTTGGTACGCCTTGGTTGGCCTTCCCGGCAAGCTCCTCTTGCCGGGGCCTTGTCTTCTTCCCGGCAAGCTCCTCTTGCCGGGGTTTCGTCTTGAATGCTTTGTTCTTGAATGGTCTTCGAAGGAAGCACAGAGGGTCTTGGCGGTCACCCGGCAAGCCTTGCCGCGGGATGCTGCGACTGCCCGTGCACAAGTTCGGGATACTAGGGTACCCCTACTCTAGTACACCGACAGAGCGTCAACATGAACATCATCATTAACATTATCACTAGGTTCATGTTCATTACCAGATTGTGTTTCAGCATCAGAAATAGAAATATCATTGGGATTCTCAGGTGTGTCAACAACAGGTTCACTAGAAGCATGCAAAGTCCTATCATTTTTCTTATTCTTCTTCTTAGAAGAACTAGGTGCATCAACATTAGTTCTCTGAGAATCTTGCTCAATTCTCTTAGGATGGCCCTCAGGATACAAAGGTTCCCGGGTCATTTTACCCCCTCTAGTCATAACTCTAACAGCATTATCATTTTTCTTATTATTTAATTCATTGAGCAAATCATTCTGACCCTTAAGTACTTGTTCTACTTGAGTGGTAACCATAGAAGCATGTTTACTAATAAGTTTAAGTTCACCTTTAACTCTGGACATATAATCACTCAAGTGTCCAAGCATATCAGCCTTGCGTTTCAATTGTCTACCAACATAAGCATTGAAGTTTTCTTGTTTAACAATAAAATTATCGAACTCATCTAAGCATTGGCTAGCAGACTTATAACGAGGAATATCACCTTCATCAAATCTATAGAGAGAATTTACCTTTACTACCTGTGTCGGGTTATCAAGACCATGTATTTCTTTAATAGGTGGTAAATTCTTAACATCTTCAGCTTTAATACCTTTTTCTTTCATAGATTTCTTTGCCTCTTGCATATCTTCAGGACTGAGAAATAGAATACCCCTTTTCTTCGGAGTTGTCTTAGGAGTTGGTTCGGGAAGTGTCCAATCATTTTCATTACTCAACATATTATTCAATAGCAATTCAGCTTGATCAATAGTTCTTTCCCTGAAAACACAACCAGCACAACTATCCAGGTAGTCTCTAGAAGCATCGGTTAGTTCGTTATAAAAGATATCAAGTATTTCATTTTTATTGAGAGGATGATCAGGCAAAGCATTAAGTAATTGGAGAAGCCTCCCCCAAGCTTGTGGGAGACTCTCTTCTTCAATTTGCACAAAATTATATATTTCCCTTAAGGCAGCTTGTTTCTTATGAGCGGGGAAATATTTAGCAGAGAAGTAATAAATCATATCCTGGGGACTACGCACACAACCAAGATCAAGAGAATTAAACCATGTTTTAGCATCACCCTTTAATGAGAAAGGAAACAACTTAAGGATAAAGTAATAGTGAGTTTTCTCATCACGAGTGAATAGGGTAGCTATATCATTTAATTTAGTAAGATGTGCCACAACAGTTTCAGATTCATAGCCATAAAAAGGATCAGATTCAACCAAAGTAATTAACTCAGGATCGACAGAGAAATCATAATCCTTATCAGTAATAAAGATAGGTGAAGTAGCAAAAGCAGGGTCATGTTTCATTCTAGCATTCAAAGACTTTTCTTTAGGATTAGCTAATAATTTCTTAAGATCAGATCTATCATTGCAAGCTAAGAAGTCTCTAGCAGTTTCTCAATCCATAACATAACCCTCAGGCACAACAAGCAATTCATATCTAGGGGGAGAATCTTCATCATCACTTTCATCAATATTATCAGTTTCAAGAATTTCATTCTCTCTAACCCTAGCAAGTTATTCATCAAAAAATTCACCTAGTGGCACAGTATTATCAAGCATAGAAGTAGTTTCATCATAAGTATCACGCAAAGCAGAAGTGGCATCATCAATAACATGCGACATATCAGAATGAATAGCATGAGTAGGTGTCACAAGTTTACTCAAAACAGAAGGTGAATCAAGTGCAAAGCTAGATGGAAGTTCCTTACCTCCCCTCGTAGTTGAGGGAAAAAACTTGGTTCTTTTATCTTTCAAGTTCTTCATAGTGATCAGTAGATATAAATCCCAAGTGACTCAAAGAATAGAGCTATGCTCCCTGGCAACGGCGCCAGAAAATAATCTTGATAACCCACAAGTATAGGGATCGCAACAGTTTTCGAGGATAGAGTATTCAACCCAAATTTATTGAGTCGACACAAGGGGAGCCAAAGAATATTCTCAAGTATTAGCAGCTGAGTGGTCAATTCAACCACACCTGGAAACTTAATATATGCAGAAAAGTATTTAGTAGCAAAGTAATATGATAGTAGTTGTAATGGTAGCAAAACTAATAGTTTTGGTTTTATAATGATTGTAACAGTAGCAACAGAAAAGTAAATAAGTGAAGAACAATATGTGAAAATCTCGTAGGAAATGGATCAGTGATGGATAATTATGTCGGATGCGATTCCTCATGCAATAGTTATAACATAGGGTGACACAGAACTAGCTCCGGTTCATCAATGTAATGTAGGCATATATTCCGAATATAGTCATACGTGCTTATGGAAAAGAACTTGCATGACATCTTTTGTCCTACCCTCCCATGGCAGCGGGGTCCTATTGGAAACTAAGGGATATTAAGGCCTCCTTTTACTAGAGTACCGGACCAAAGCATTAACACTTAGTGAATACATGAACTCCTCAAATTACGATCATCACCGGTAAGTATCCCGATTATTGTCACTTCGGGGTTAACGAATCATAACACATAATAGGTGACTATAAACTTGCAAGATAGGATCAAAACTCTCATATATTCATAAAAACATAATAGGTTTAGATCTGAAATCATGGCACTCGGGCCCTAGTGACAAGCATTAAGCATAGCAAAGTAATAGCAACATCAATCTCAGAACATACTGGATACTAGGGATCAAACCCTAACAAAACTAACTCGATTACATGATAAATCTCATCCAACCCATCACCGTCCAGCAAGTCTGCGATGGAATTACTCACGCACGGCGGTGAGCATCATGAAATTGGTGATGGAGGAAGGTTGATGATGACGATGGCGACGGATTCCCCTCTCCGGAGCCCCGAACGGACTCCAGATGAGCCCTCCCGAGAGAGATTAGGGCTTGGCGGCGGCTGCGTATCATAAAACGCGATGAATCCTTCTCTCTAATTTTTTTCTCCCCGAACGTGAATATGGAGTTGGGGTTGAGGTCGGTGGAGCATTGGGGGGGCCATGAGGCAGGGGCGCGCCTAGGGGGTAGGCGCGCCCCCACCCTCGTGGACAGGGTGTGGGCCCCCTGGCCTTGATTCTTTCGCCAGTATTTTTATATATTCCAAAAATATTCTCCGTTGATTTTTAGGTCATTCCAAGAACTTTTATTTCTGCACCAAAATAACACCATGGCAATTCTGCTGAAAACAATGTCAGTCCGGGTTAGTTCCATTCAAATCATGCAAGTTAGAGTCCAAAACAAGGGCAGAAGTGTTTGGAAAAGTAGATACGTTGGAGACGTATCAATCACAGCAAAAATTAAATCCGTCCACACTACAGGATTTTTTATTCTTGCGTTTTTTTATCCTTTTCATAGCTCCAGAATAGTCAAATGTCATGTCTAATCTATATGGCTTGTCTTTACACTCAACCCGGATGGGCTGCGGGTGCTGGCAGATCATCGTCACTCAACCCGGACAGAAAATCTAATACCCTGATCGTCTCAACGCATCCGCCCATTCCAGATTTTATCCCACAATTTCACAACTATACAAAAACAATAAAAAATATATTGCATCATAGCATGTGTATACTTACCCAGAAGGAATGATGTACGTGTTGCTTTGCTTGTTGATAAAGATCAACAAGCAGAGCAACACCTACACCATCTGGATCCGTATACATGTACTATAAAGCAACAATTACTGGACGTTAAAATTTTGTGTGGCTATTTATACCACTACATATGAGTCTTCATAATCAATGTGGTACTAAAACCATTTATAAAAAGTAGTTAGCCTAAAGTGGCCACAAAAGGCGCGCGCGGGGCAGCCCACGACGCGCATGGGCCATGGTGGGGCGGACCTTCGTATATGTGCCGCCAATTGTGCGCCGCTAGGGGCGCCAACCGCCGACAGTGCTCTATTTTTAGTCCCACATTGCTATTTTTGACGATGAATTATGGGTTTGAATAGCGGCATCCGTATATGACATCAAGTCTTCTATCGTGGTAGCCATACCTCACTATGCTTATGTAGGTTTTGCTCTGTCACTTCACAATCGTTGTGGAGTGATACAACATGACCTACAGCAGTATTGCAAGGTATGACTATCCACGCTGGAAGACTGTTTTACACGCCCGACATAGTTTTTTTTTGACATCCTTCAAATGGACCCAATTTTTTTCATACATTACACTCATGGCAAGCAAGCATGTCAAGTTTCGGGCCATTTCAAACCTCCGAGAATTTTCTATGATTTTTCCCGCTCTGAAACTGAAACACACTCCCCGGACATGACATGACATAAGTGTGTGCTCGAAACATGATGAAATTTTGTGTGGGGTCCTACGGTGGGCATGCCTTCCTTGTCGCAAAACTTGGGGCCGTTCTGAAGATGGCCAAAAAATGACCTTCCTCTGCGCACGCCGTTCTGGTAGGAGCGAAGGCCCCGTCCCGGCGGAGGTTTTTTTTCGAATCCTTCAAATGGACCCAAATTTTCATACGTTTGTACACTCATGGCAAGCAAGCATGTCAAGTTTCGAGCCATTTCAAATCTCCGAGAATTTTCTATGATTTTCCTCGCTCTAAAACCGAAACACACTCCCTGTACGTGACGCGACATGAGTGTGTGCTCGGAACACGATGAAATTTTGCATTGGGTCCTACGGTGGGCATGCCTACCCTATCACAAAACTTGGGGTCGTTGTGAAGATGGCTAAAAAATGACCTTCCTCTGCGCACGCCGTTCTGGTAGGAGCAAAGGCCCTGTTCTGGCGGAGGTTTTTTTTCGACATCCTTCAAATGGACACAATTTTTTCCATACGTTTGTACACTCATGGAAAGCAAGCATGTAAATTTTAGAGCCATTTCAAACCTCTGAGAATTTTCTATGATTTTCCCCGCTGTGAAACCAAAACACATTCCCTGGACGTGACGCGACATGAGTGCGTGTTCGGAACACGATGAAATTTTGCGTGGGGTCCTACGTTGGGCATGCCTACCCTGTCGCAAAACTTGGGGTCATTCTGCATATGGCCAAAAAATGACCTTCCTCTATGCACGCCATTCTGGTAGGAGCGAAGGCCCCGTCCAGACGGAGGTTTTTTTCGACATCCTTCAAATGGACCCAATTTTTTCCATACGTTTGTACACTCATGGCAAGCAAGTGATACGTCTCCAACGTATCTATAATTTTTTATTGTTCCATGCTATTATATATTCTATTTTGGATGTTTAATGGGCTTATTTATAAACTTTTATATTATTTTTGGGACTAACATATTAACCGGATGCCCAGCCGAAATTGCTGTTTTTGCCTATTTCAGTGTTTCGCAGAAAAAGAATATCAAACGGAGTCCAAACGGAATGAAACCTTCGGGAGCGTGATTTTTGGAACAAACATGATCCAGAGGACTTGGAGTGGACGTCAAGCAACCAACGAGGAAGCCACGAGGCAGGGGGGCGCGCCCTCATTTGCTAGCCTCTCTATTACCGCACACTTCTCCCCGGTATCATACACCCACCATATACCTTCCTCAAAACAGCCACCATACCTACCTATTATGGCATTTCCATAGCCATTCCGAGATATATTGCCATGCAACTTTCCACCGTTCTGTTTGTTATGGCACGCTTCATCATTGTCATATTGTCATGCATGATCATGTAGTTGACATCGTATTTGTGGCAAAGCCACCGTTCATAATTGTTTTTCATACATGTCACTCTTGATTCATTGCATATCCTGGTACACCGCCAGAGGCATTCACATAGAGTCATATTTTGTTATAAGTATTGAGTTGTAATTCTTGAGTTGTAAGTAAAAAGAAGTGTGATGATCATCATTATTAGAGCATTGTCCCAGTGAGGAAAGGATGATGGAGACTATGATTCCCCCACAAGTCGGGATGAGACTCCGGATGGAAAAAGAAAAGAAAAGAGGCCCAAAAAAAGAAGGCCCAAATAAAAAATTTAGAGAAAAAGAGAGAAGGGACAATGTTACTATCCTTTTTCCACACTTGTGCTTCAAAGTAGCACCATGATCTTCATGATAGAGAGTCTCCTATGTTGTCACTTCCATAAACTAGTGGGAATTTTACATTATAGAACTTGGCGTGTATATTCTAATGATGGGCTTCCTCAAATTGCCCTAGGTCTTCGTGAGCAAGCAAGTTGGATGCACACCCACTTAGTTTCTTTTGTTGAGGTTTCATACACTTATAGCTCTAGTGCATCCGTTGCATTACAATCCCTACTCACTCACATTGATATCTATTGATGGGCATCTCCATAGCCCGTTGATACGCCTAGTTGATGTGAGACTGTCTTCTCCACAACCACCATTCCATTCCACCTATAGTGCTATGTCCATGGCTCATGCTCATGTATTGCATGAAAGTTGAAAAAGTTTGAGAACATCAAAAGTATGAAACAATTGATTGGCTTGTCATCGGGGTTGTGCGTGATTTAATATTTTGTTTATGAAGATAGAGCATAGCCAGACTATATGATTTTGTAGGGATAACTTTCTTTGACCATGCATTTTGAGAAGACATGATTGCTTAGTTAGTATGCTTGAAGTATTATTATTTTTATGTCAATATTAAACTTTTATCTTGTATCTTTCGGATCTGAACATTCATGCCACAATAAATAAAATTACATTGAGAAATATGTTAGGAACCATTCCTGAAAGTGCGTTATATCGACTAGAGGGGGGTGAATAGGCGATTTTTATGAAAGTCTTCAGAACATAGAAGTTTTGAAGACAAACGATAAAATTAAACCTATTACCATGCAGCGGAAGGTAGACTACACTAGGCAAACCATAGTCAAGTATTCAATGAAGTGAAAGCACAAAGACTAATTGTAGCTAGGTAGTAAGGATCAGGTAGGAAGATATTGTGAAGCCAAACAGAACACGCAGTCACTCAGTGAAGACAAATGATAGTGCAAACATACAATGACTTCACAAGGAGTAACAGTAAGTAAAGGGAAGTGAAGATGAAACCAGTGACTCGTTGAAGACAATGATTTGTTGGACCAGTTCCAGTTGCTGTGACAACTGTACGTCTGGTTGGAGCGGCTATGTATTTAAACCTTAGGACACACAGTCCCGGACACCCAGTCCTGAACACGCAGCTCAGGACACCCAGTCCTCACCGTATTCTCCTTGAGCTAAGGTCACATAGACCTCGCCCAATCACTCTGGTAAGTCTTCAAGGTAGACTCCCAAACCTTCACAGACTTCGTTCACTGGCAATCCACAATGTCTCTTGGATGCTCAGAACGCGACGCCTAACCGGCTGGAGGATGCACAGTCCTCAAGTGTAATAAGTCTTCAGATCACACAGACAAGAAGACTTAAGTGATGCCCAATTCTCTTTGGCTCTGGTGGTTAGGGCTTTATCCTCGCAAGGAATTCTCTCTCAAAGGCTTCGAGGTGGGTTGCTCTCAAACGACAAAAGCCGTACTTTCAATCTGAGCAGCCAACCGTTTATGGTTGTAGGTGGTGGGCTATTTATAGCCACTTGGCAACCCGACCTGATTTGTCCGAAATGACCCTGGGTCACTAAGGAACTGACACGTGTTCCAACGGTCATATTTCAAACTCACACGACAACTTTACTTGGGCTACAAGCAAAGCTGACTTGTCCGACTCTGGACAAGATTCGCTCTCATAGTCTTCACTCGAAGACATAGGTTTTTGGTTTAGGCATCACTTCAGTCATTCTGACTGGTTCTCTTGGACCCCACTTAATAGTACGGTGGTTCCTATGACTCAACACAAAAGAAAAAGAACTACGAAAGATCTAAGTCTTCGAGCTCCATAGGCTTCATATAGTGTCTTCTCTTGTCATAGTCTTCAATGTGAATATCTTCATATACCACCTTTGACTTCAATGTCTTCATACATTTTTAGGGGTCATCTCTGGTAGTAAAACCGAATCAATGAGGGACTTCTACCTGTGTTATCCTGCAATTCTCACAAACACATTAGTCCCTCAACTAGGTTTGTCGTCAATACTCCAAAACCAACTAGGGGTGACACTAGATGCACTTACAATCTCCCCCTTTTTGGTGATTGATGACAAACTAGTTGAAGTTTTCAATGGGGAATATAATCTGTGAAATTGTAAAGGATAAGGAATTGTCTTCATAAGTTGCAAGGGCTCCCCCTGAAGATGTGCATATAAGTTAATTTGCTTTTCGAATGCAAATGCACATGGCAGGTTGTACTTGTGGAGATCCACTTCAACTTATGATGACAATCCACTATGCATGTGAAAGTATATGAAGATAATGACATGCATAATGGAAAATGGACGTCTGCAGAATGAGCTAAGTGCGGAATTTATCGTCGCACATGCGGAATTTATCTTCGCAAAACAAGGTGGCAAATAAGTAGCGGACGACCATCTATTTTAAGTGTTACAACTCATAAGAACCAAATGTAGCAAAAATGAGAGTTTTAAGCACGAAGCAAAATATAAAGCACCCGACCATATGGACCCGCTTGAAGACTATCAATCTCATATGCTTCTCCCTCTTTTGTCAGTAATGACCAAAAAGGTTTGAAGACATAGAGCCTCTACTCGTTCCCATGAGGAGTAGGTGAAGTAGCAGGGTTGTTGGTGTTGTTTGGCGGTGCAGAAGATCTTGGAGGTGCTGAAGGAGGTGGCGGTGAAGTAGCATCGTCTTCTTCCTCAATAATTCTGACAGTCACTGTGGCAGCAGAGGAAGAGAACTCAGAGTCTTCAAGGGATGGAGTTCCTAGCAGCACATCCCTTCGAGGAGGTGTGGAGTCAAACTTGAATCTCTCAGAGAAGCCATCCTCTTGAAGATCAGCTTCAGAACACATCATCGTGAGCCCTTTCCATGTGCGGCGACAGGTTTCATGGGCAACGAAAGCATTCTTGGTGGCAAGATTTCGAGTGCGATTAACATCCACCAAGAGGCTTTTCATCTGACGCTTCAGCCAGTCATGATGCCTATCCTGTTTCTGATGTAGAGCCACAAGAAGCTCTCGGTCGTTGAGAACACGAGTGCGCTTCTTGGGTCTTGGAGCAGTGGCACTGTCAGTGGCTTCAGTGGAAGCAGGGTGTGGTGCACGTGTAGTGCCAGCCAAAGGATACACCCGAGAAACTGCTTCAACGCCTTCAACGTTCTGAGTAAAACTCTGATGTTCTGCATTCTGAAGACTTAGAGTTTGCTTGGCAGGCTCACAATATATGGCTTCAGTAGACATGTCCATGTCAGTCAAGAAGATCCGATAGTTGCGGGCTGAGGGCTGATATGAGATGGCGGAGTGTAGCTTGATCAGCCGCATGACCCAAGGGGCGTAGAACTTCAAACCAAACAGATCAATGCCTGATGCAGCAAGTTGGCGTAGGAAGAAGTCCTGTGCATTGAAGCATTTGCCATGAAGTATATAGAAGACCAAAGTCTTCATTGCACCCTGAAGCTTGGCATTTGGAGAGTGCCCTTTGATAGGCCAGAGAGTTCGCCTGATGATGTGATAGATGGTTCTTGGCAGGTACTCAAGGTCTTCAACGAAGAACTCTGTGGGATAAGCAGCGTCTTGGGGAAATGGCTTCATCATGCTGAGCATCTGACTCATATCAGGTTCTGGCCGCTGAAAGATGCTCTCAATAGCTTCAGCATGCAGCTGACAGCCTTGCTCGAAGAGATCGCCAGGAGTGGGCAAGCCAGTGAGCTCAATGATGTCAAATGCATTGGCTTCGTGATGAACGTTGCCAGTCATCCACTCCAGGACCCAAGTCTTCGAATCTCTGTTGTACCCTCTGATGTGAAGTGTGGCATAGAATTGAAGCAGCAGCTCTTCATTTCAATGCTCTTTGTCAGTAATGAACTGCAGCAGTCCAACTTCCTTGAAGCAATCTAAAGCTTCTTCCAGACAGGGCAGACCAGCTATAGCTTCAACGTCAAGGCGCTTGTGTGGGAAGATGCGACCTTGGTTGTAAAGAATGCAAGAGTAATAGCTTCACTGAGGATAGCTCCAGAACCGATCAGATGATATCCTTTCCCTTGAGTAGGGGTTCCTGGAGCTATTGAAGAACGTGTTGTCTGCCCTAAAGCCATTGATGTTGAAGGAGCCAGGTGCTGATGCAGGACCTGGAAGCCTTGGCAGTCTTGGGATTGGCTTCTGGACCTGAGGCCTATGCTCAACATGATAGTTGAATTGGGGACCAGCAGCAGACTCAGGAACAGAAGTGGCAGGATCAGTGGCTTCGTTGTCTTCTGAAGCTTTTGCTGGGGAGGGCTCCACATTAGCTTCATTGGTGGTTGTGGCAGCCTCACGATTTTCATCCTCCACTTGACTAGCTGGAGGGTCGGTCACAAGCACATTCTCCTGGAGAACTGCTTCTTGGTGGGACAGGGGAGTAGGATCTTGTGGGACTCCTTCTTCTGCGGCTGATGCAGCCGGAATGTCTTCAGCAGAGACTTGAGGCCTTGGACCTTTGCGAAGCCTGCGGAACACAGACGACGCCTGCGGAGTTGGAGTGGGCTGGGCCTCATAGTCTTCTTCCTCTTGTGGGCGATCCGCCCATGAAGCACCCTGTGCAATTGGCGTCAGTGGACGACCAATGCTGATGAGTTCGCTGTTTTCATGCTGAGGAAGGACTGCACCATCTTCTACATTGTCATGTTGACCAATGTCTTCAGCAGCGATGGGATCAGCTGCTGGAATGTCTTCAGCTTCATGAGCCTCTGTGGAAGCAGGCTCATGAATTGTTAGTTGTCGTTCAGCTTCAGGATAGACCATAGAAATGGGTTCAACTATCAAGGGCTCTGTGGAAGCAGCCCGAGCTTTCTTGGTCTTCCTCTTCTTCTTGGAGGGGGCAGTAGGAGAGGCTTCAGAGTGTTTCCTCTTCCTGGCTTCAGCCTCAGCAGTCCTTGTTTTCTTGAGCTCTGAAGCTGTTGACTGGCTTTTTGGCTTCAAGCCAGTCAGTCTAATTGGGAAGACAATCGGAACTGCTTCTTGCCTTGGTGCATCAGGTTCAGCCGTAGCAGGATTCTTCTTCTTCTTTGCGGCCATCCTGGGGTTGATGCCAGACGCCCAAGTGCCTTGCGCTTCTCAGCCTCATTATAGGCTTGCACACATCTGTCAGCCAGAGTCTTCATGCGCTCACGCGAACCCTGAGCTTCTGCACGCTTCTTCACAAAGGCTTACTTGAGCTCGTGCATCATTGTCTTGAAGTTCTTCACTTCTTGCACGCTGAGCTTGGCCATATGCTTCTTGAACTGAGCCTTTTCATTGTCAATCTTCTGCTTCAGTTCAACAATGCGCTGGGCAATTGCAAGTTCTGAAGCAATGGCGCCTTGGAAGGCGACACTGAGGCCAATGGGTAGCTGCAGATCTTCAAAGCTGATGTTTGGTGTGTCAAACCACTCGTCAATGAAGTTGTGGATGATGGTGACATCAAAGAGAGGCAGATCATTGAAGATTTCTTCTTCTTCTTTGCTCTTGATGAGTTGCTCAAGAGCGTCATCTGCAAGATCTTCATCACTTGACAGATCAATGTCGTCATTGCGCAGAATGGCAGCAGCTGTTAGCTCTTTGCCAGTGTGAGACAGAGGCATCTTGGCCTTCTGGGGCTTGGAGACGCGTGATAAGTCTTCAGACTGCACACTGTCTTTAGGAGGTGCAGTTGCCAATGGCTTCGCCCTAGAGATTTTTGGTGAAGGGGTCGGCTTTGAAGCTTTTGGCTTCTTCAACTGCTTTGGTTTCGGCACTGCAGGCGCGTCATCAGACGCAGTGTCAGCTGCAGGCTCATTCACTACAGTCCCTTGAACCAAGATGTAGGTGATGAGGTATTCAAGGTTGGCGAAAGGACCGATGACATTGGGTTCTGCATGTCGTGTGCCATCTGCCCTTGGAGATGAGGGACCAGGGTTGAAGTCTAACCCAAAAGCCTTCTTGTTCTGCTTCGCTGAGTTCTGAGCAAACTGAAAGTTGCGCTTGAACAGATTGTCGTCACGACACCATAGCAGTGACGACGAGTGTGCATCAGCAGGCTGTGGTCCACGGACCATGCATGGATAGAAGTCTTGAGCAATGGCTTCATCTCTGGACCTGGGTAGAAGATTCTTGAATAGGATGTCTCCCCACGGTCTCTTGATGGCGTTTTTCTCAACATACTCCTGGGTCAGAAATCTGTATTTGAACCATTGTTCTGCCCAATATCTTTGAATCCATTGGATTCGGGTCTTGCGCTGACTATAATCCTCTTCAGGATCTGTCTTGTACATTTCTGAGAGTTCATCTGGCAGATCTCTGGAGGTCTCACCACGACGCTTTCTGCCACCCTTCCTTGCTGCTTTCTCTAAAGCCATAAACTTTAACTTGAAAGGCTTCAAGACATTCAAAGGCTTCAAAGGTTTTCGTTTGCTGGACCAACAGGAACTGGCTTCGGAAGAATTTATGTGATGCTGTAAGAATTCTGCAAATGAATGCAGACTATGAGAACCAAAGGATTCTCCCACGGACATGTACCTGTGACAGCATTAAGGTGCGAGGGAAGGGGAAGAGGTCATATGCATTCTCAGAAGATTTTGAAGATAAATCAGTTTAGAAGACATTAACCTCATCGTGCGAAGACATTCACTCATAGATAAGAAGTTGGTTCCAGATTTGTACGAATCCACAGATCAGTACAAGTGAGGAATCTAACTACTTTGTGAAGCACAAGTGAATATACTAGGCATGTTATGAGATGCAGTATGAGAGAGATCTAGCTTGTGTGAACAGAAACTGCTTGTGGTAGAAAGTGACAAATCCATAGGATCAATGGTGCTGTAAAAAGAGGAAGTTTTATTTACCACACTAAGAACTGCTAGACGGAGTGTAAGATGAGGCCGAGCAGTTCGATCTTCCGTGCCCTAACTTGGCGACGGACGGCACCTACGGTGACGGCGGAGAGGACGATGTCCGCAGTCGGCGTGAAGACGGCGTCGGAGAGGTTGCGGCAGCGAAGCGCTTCATCGCCGGCGTCGTCGAGGGCTAGCGGTGGCGCTAGGGTTCGTGCGAGGGTGGAAGAAGAGATAATGACCGCTGTGAGTGTGTATTTATAGGTACAGGGGTGGCACTATGCTATTACACAGGTACCCCTGGCGATTCGCATCTGAGGAACACGTGGCCATTATGCGGAATTTTGGGGTTTTTTCCACGTCCCACGCACGCCTGGATTGTCGGGTGGTCGTTCCTACTTCTCCGGATTTCATGTGGAGGAATGAGCATTGAAAACGGACTTAATGGTTGTCTCTGTATCTTCTGCTGACAAGGATGCAGAGAAGACATTCGACAGTTTCAATAGAATGCATATGACTTGGGGAGATAGAGTTTGAGATAGAAAGCATAGAGAGATTAGGGTCCGATCACATTCACTTAGTTCAAAAGATTCAACACGAAGACATAGCTATAAGTGAATGCTGTAGAGGACAGAACACTAGTATATATATATATATATATAATCAACATAGTGAAGATAATCATGAAAATATGTTGAGATCGAAGCCAAACCAAATGTGAAGACATTGCAAGGTAACGCCATGAGTGAAACACTTCAAAATAGAACGTTTGGTGGTGGCGTTACCCACCGTATAGGAAGTATTAGACCCAGACACGGCGCACAATTATCGTGGCGCTCCGAAGTCAAATTCCACATTAATGTATTCACACTTAGAATGTATGTCTTCATTGATTGAAGATATACTTTACTTCGTGTGTTGCACATCTAAGTCATCAATATGCATAAGGGTTAGGATGTGTGCCTGATCACAGGACATTTGAGGATTCCAGGATATTTAGCTCACACCGTAACTTGCAAAACCTCTTCTCATCCAAGGGCTTGGTGAAGATATCTGCCAATTGCTCCTCAGTGTTGACGTGTATGATATCAATGTCTTCCTTCACAACATGATCTCTGAGAAAGTGATGACGAATTTCAATGTGCTTTGTCTTCGAGTGCTGAACTGGGTTGTTGGCAATCTTGATGGCGCTTTCGTTGTCGCAGTAAAGTGGCACTTGCTTCAGATGAACGCCATAGTCCTTGAGTGTTTGCTTCATCCACAGAAGCTGAGCGCAGCAAGATCCAGCAGCAATGTATTCAGATTCAGCAGTGGAGAGAGATACACAGTTCTGCTTCCTTGAAGACCAACATACAAGTTATCGTCCCAGAAAGTGACATGTGCCTGATGTAGACTGGCGATCAACTTTGTCACCAGCATAATCAGCATCCGAGAATCCAACCAGATCAAACTCTGAGCCCTTTGGATACCATAATCCTAGAGTTGGGGTGTGAGCCAAATATCGAAGAATTCGCTTCACAGCTAAGTGATGCGACTCCTTTGGTGCCGCTTGAAATCGAGCACACATGCAAACACTAAGCATAATATCTGGCCTAGATGTACATAGATAAAGTAAAGAACCAATCATGGAGCGGTATACATTTTGATCGAACTCTTTACCATTGTCGTCAGGACCCAGATGATGTTTGGCTAGCATTGGTGTTGTGAAGCCTTTGCAGTCTTGCATACCGAACTTCTTCAGGCAATCTTTGAGATACTTCTCTTGAGATATGAAGATGCCATTGCTTGTTGTCGTATTTGAAGACCGAGGAAGAACTTCAGCTCCCCCATCATGGACATCTGATATTTATCTTGCATCATATATCCAAACTCTTCACTGTACTTCTGATTGGTGCAGCCGAAGATAATGTCATCCACATATATTTGGCACACAAACAGTTCACCATCATATGTCTTCGTGAAAAGAGTGGGACCTAGGGAACCAGGTATGAAGCCTTTGCTCTTCAGGAAGTATTTGAGTGTGTCATACCAGGCCCGAGGGGCTTGTTTGAGGCCATACAGTGCCTTGTTGAGCTTGTATACCATGTCAGGATGTTTTGGATCTTCAAAGCCAGGCGGTTGAGCAACATACACTTCTTCTTCAATCTTGCCATTGAGAAAGGCACTCTTCACATCCATTTGATATAGAAGTATGTTATGATGATTTGCATAGGCCAGCAGTATGCGTATGGCTTCAAGTCTAGCCACAGGAGCAAATGTTTCATCGAAGTCAATGCCTTCCACTTGAGTATATCCTTGAGCAATGAGACGAGCTTTGTTTCTGACAACTTGACCATGCTCATCTTGCTTGTTGCGGTATATCCATTTGGTGCCTATTATATTGTGCTTCCGTGGATCAGGACGCTTAACCAGTTCCCATACATTATTCAGCTCAAACTGTTGAAGCTCTTCGTGCATAGCTTGAATCCATTCAGGTTCCATGAAGGCTTCTTCAACTTTCTTGGGTTCTGTTATTGAGACGAATGCGAAGTGCCCACAGAAATTTGCTAGCTGAGTTGCCCTTGAACGAGTGAGTGGACCAGGTGCATTGATGCTATCAATTATTCTTTCAATCTGCACTTCATTGGCAACGCGAGGATGTATAGGGCGAAGACTTTGCTCTTGCTGTTCATTGTCGTTGTTGGAAGGAATGTCTTCAGGCTGAGCATTGTCTTCATGTTGATCAGGTGCTGAAATGATAAGTTCTTCTTCAGGATGAGCTTCAGAAGGTATAATTTCTCCAGTTCCCATTAGCTTGATTGATTCACTGGATGGAACTTCATCTAGCACATTTGGCAGCTGCTCTCTTTGTGAACCGCGGGTCTCATCGAACCGCACATCCACTGTTTCAACCACTTTGTAATGAAAGAGATTGAAGACTCTGTAGGAGTGTGAATCCTTTCCATATCCAAGCATAAAACCCTCATGTGCTTTTGGTGCAAATTTTGAGGTGTGATGTGGGTCCTTGATCCAGCACCTTGTGCCAAATACTCTGAAGTAACTGACATTTGGCTTCTTGCCAGTAAGGAGATCATAAGATGTCTTGTTTAGTAGCTTGTGAAGATAAACACGATTGATTGTATGGCATGCAGTATCAATGGCTTCGGGCCAGAATTTTCTTGGGGTCTTGTATTCATCTAGCATCGTTCTAGCCATCTCAATTAGTGTTCTGTTCTTGCGTTCGACGACGCCATTCTGCTGTGGCGTGTACGGGGCTGAGAATTCATGTGTGATGCCCAAGGTATCAAGATATGTATCAAGGTCAGTGTTCTTGAATTCAGTGCCATTATCACTTCTGATGTGCTTTATCTTGGCGCCAAAATTGTTCATAGCTCGATTGGCGAAGCGTCTGAAGACATTCTGCACTTCCGTCTTGTAAAGGATTATGTGCACCCAAGTATATCTAGAATAATCATCAACAATAACGAAGCCATAGAGGCAAGCAGTAGTAGTTAGAGTTGAGTAATGAGTGGACCGAAAAGATCCATGTGAAGCAGTTCGAAGGGTCGAGTTGTGGTCATGATTGTCTTCGAAGGATGTTTGGCCCTCGTCATCTTCCCTGCTTCACAGGCACCGCATAAGTGGTCTTTCTTGAACTTGATGCCCTCGATGCCTATGACATGCTTCTTCTTCGCAAAGGTGTGGAGGTTCCTCATGCCAGCATGTCCAAGCCTCCGATGCCAGAGCCAGCATTCTGAAGCCTTTGCTAGAAGACATACTGCAAGCTGTGGCCCTGCTGAGAAGTCTACCACGTACAAATCATCTTTTCGATACCCTTCAAACACTAGAGACTTGTCAGATTCCATTAGTACAAGGCAACAATATTTTCCAAACATTACGATCATGTTCAAATCGCAAAGCATTGAGACAGACATTAAGTTGAAGCCAAGGGATTCAACAAGCATGACTTTATCCATGTGTTGATCCCTTGAGATTGCAACTCTACCTAGACCCAATACCTTACTTTTACCAGTGTCAGCAAATGTGATGTGGCTCTTGTCGGATGGACGTAAGGTTGAGTCCATAAGAAGACTTCTTTTGCCAGTCATGTGATTTGTACACCCACTGTCAATAATCCATTCTGAAGACGCTGGTGTCATACCCTACAGTGCAGTTAGGGGGATAGGCTTCACCAAGAGCATTGTGAAGCAAAAACATTTGACGAACCAGTGGGTTATGAAAGCTTAGATCCAGGTTAGGACTAATAGGGAGAGTAGCAAGCGATTCAGGTACGAAGTACATAGTAAGACCATTTGGGCATTTGATCTTGCACCCTACAAGATGTTTAAGGTCCCCAGCAATAGCGTCAGACGATTTTGGTTTTCTGCTGGAGACCTTTCCCTGCAAAAGAGAGTTAAGCTTTCTTAGCCACCCACATCAAGGGCGGCTTAGAAGCAATAAGTCTAAGTGCAGCATCTGAGAATTTTGGCCTTGAAGCCTTAGCAAACAGTCTTGCAAGCGGACAATAGTACTCATAAGAATAAGCAGAATAGTTCTTGGTCTTATGAACATGGCGGTTTGATGCACCGCTCTCATATTCATATGCCTGAGTATGGTTTCCCTGCAAAACATTTGCGTTAGTGCGACTCAGGTGAGTCCTCTGTCTGTATGAAGCCTTTGGACCGTATGAAGCCTTTGGTATGAGGTTTGTCTTCTTCACGTGAGGTGTCATGATGACATTCACAGGAAGACTCTCCAGACACCTTTTCGGAACCCAGATCTTCTTCATAGGCTGTCCATTCCTGCAGTTAGTACCAATGTACCTGGCAAACACTTCACCATTCTGATTCTTAAACAATATATAGTTTGCATCAAAGGATTCATCAATGATAATGGGGTTAGCACAAGTGAAGCCAGATAGATTGGATGGATCTGCTGAAGGTTCCTTTGCAGCAACCCACATGGTTTTGGGGTACTGCTCAGGTTTCCAGTAAGAGCCATCTGCATTCATTTTCCTTACGAACCCTACACCCTCTTTCCTAGGGTTTCGGTTCAGAATCTTCTTTTTTAGGACATCACATAGCGTCTGATGCCCTTTAAGACTTTTGTACATCCCTGTTTCAAGCAATGTCTTCAACCTAGCATTCTCATCAGCAATAGCGGTGGTATCCTCAGCAAAGGGGTTAGTTACCACATCAACAGTTGAAGATATTGCAACAGCAGTAGAAGTAGAACATTCAGCAACAGAAGTAGCATTATCACGCTCAATGCATTTAAGACATGGTGGTTCAAATCCTTCCTGAGCGGGACTGATCTGTTTGGCGCGAAGTGACTCGTTTTCCGTTTGAAGATCTTCATGAACCACTCTCAATTTCTCAAGATCTTGCTTCCTTTGAAGATAATCATAGGAAAGCTTTTCATGAGTTGTTGAGAGAGTTTCATGACGACTTTCAAGTTCCTGATACTTAACGTGAAGATTTTTTATGTCTTCAATTAAGGATTCAGATCGAGTCATTTCAGCACCTAACAGATCATCGCTTCTGTCTAACAGTTTTTGAATATGTTCCATAGCTTTCTGTTGTTCAGTTGCAATTTTAGCAAGTGTTTTGTAGCTAGGTTTTGAACCACAATCAGAGTCATCGTCGCTAGATGTTTGATAGTGAGTAGTGCGTGTGTTTACCTTGGCATCGCGTGCCATGAAGCGGTAGGTAGAAGCGGAGTAGTCCTTGTCATTTGCATCGGTGTCGGTGATGAAGTCATTGTCTTCAGTGTTGAAGATGGACTTGGCAACGTATGCTGTAGCCAGACTTGCGACGCCTGAGTCGGATTCCTCCTCAGACTCCACCTCCGCCTCCTCAGAAGCAGACTCCTCCTCTGAATCCATTTCCTTGCCAACAAACGCACGTGCCTTGCCAGATGATCTCTTCTTGTGTGATGAAGACTTTGAGGAAGACTTGGAAGAAGACTTTGAGTATTTCTTCTTCTTCTTGTCGTCAGAGTCATATTCCTTGCTCTTCTTCTTCTTTTTGTTCTCATTGTCCCACTGTGGACACTCAGAGATGAAGTGGCCAAGTTTCTTGCACTTGTGACATGTTTTCTTCTTGTAGTCATGAGCAGGAGCTTCATCATTCCTTGAACTTGATCGAGAAGACTTTCTGAAGCCTTTCTTCTTGGTGAATTTTTGGAACTTCTTGACAAGCATAGCAAGTTCCCTTCCAATGTCTTCAGGATCATCAGAACTGCTGTCAGATTCTTCTTCAGATGAGGAGACAGCTTTTGCCTTCAAGGCACGAGTTCGCCCATAGTTTGGACCATAGATATCTCTTTTCCCCGAAAGCTGAAACTCATGTGTGTTGAGCCTCTCAAGTATGTCAAATGGATCGAGTGTCTTGAAATCAGGACATTCTTGAATCATCAGGGCCAGGATGTCAAACGAACTATCAAGTGATCTCAGCAGCGTCTTGACGACTTCGTGTTTGGTAATCTCAGTGGCGCCGAGGGCTTGAAGCTCATTTGTGATGTCAGTGAGTCGGTCAAATGTGTGCTGGACATTCTCATTGTCATTTCGCTTGAAGCGGTTGAAGAGGTTGCAAAGGACACTGATTCTCTGATCTCTCTGGGTTGAGATGCCTTCATTGCCCTTGGAGAGCCAGTTCCAGACCAGCTTAGATGTCTTCAAAGCACTCACACGGCCATACTGTCCTTTGGTCAGATGACCACAGATGATATTCTTGGCAGTAGAGTCCAGTTGAACGAATTTCTTGACATCAGCAGCAGTGACACCTTCTCCAGCCTTGGGAACGCCGTTCTCGGTGACATACCATAGGTCGACATCAATGGCTTCAAGATGCATGCGCATCTTATTCTTCTAGTAGGGATATTCAGTTCCATCGAAGATGGGGCACGCAGCGGAGACTTTAATTATCCCTGCAGTCGACATAGCTAAAACTTCAGGTGGTTAAACCGAATCACACAGAATAAGGGAGCACCTTGCTCTGATACCAATTGAAAGTGCGTTATATCAACTAGAGGGGGGTGAATAGGCGATTTTTATGAAAGTCTTTAGAACATAGAAGTTTTGAAGACAAACGATAAAATTAAACCTATTACCATGCAGCGGAAGGTAAACTACACTAGGCAAACCATAGTCAAGTATTTAATGAAGTGAAAGCACAAAGACTAATTGCAGCTAGGTAGTAAGGATCAGGTAGGAAGATATTGTGAAGCCAAACAGAACACGCAGTCACTCAGTGAAGACAAATGATAGTGCAAACATACAATGACTTCACAAGGAGTAACAGTAAGTAAAGGGAAGTGAAGATGAAACCAGTGACTCGTTGAAGACAATGATTTGTTGGACCAGTTCCAGTTGTTGTGACAACTGTACGTCTGGTTGGAGCGGCTAGGTATTTAAACCTTAGGACACACAGTCCCGGACACCCAGTCCTGAACACGCAGCTCAAGACACCCAGTCCTCACCGTATTCTCCTTGAGCTAAGGTCACATAGACCTCGCCCAATCACTCTGGTAAGTCTTCAAGGTAGACTCCCAAACCTTCACAGACTTCGTTCACCGGCAATCCACAATGTCTCTTGGATGCTCAGAACGCGACGCCTAACCGGCTGGAGGATGCACAGTCCTCAAGTGTAATAAGTCTTCAGATCACACAGACAAGAAGACTTAAGTGATGCCTAATTCTCTTTGGCTCTGGTGGTTAGGGCTTTATCCTCGCAAGGAATTCTCTCTCAAAGGCTTCGAGGTGGGTTGCTCTCAAACGACAAAAGCCGTACTTTCAATCTGAGCAGCCAACCGTTTATGGTTGTAGGGGGTGGGCTATTTATAGCCACTTGGCAACCCGACCTGATTTGTCCGAAATGACCCTGGGTCACTAAGGAACTGACACGTGTTCCAACGATCAGATTTCAAACTCACACGGCAACTTTACTTGGGCTACAAGCAAAGCTGACTTGTCCGACTCTAGACAAGATTCGCTCTCATAGTCTTCACTCGAAGACATAGGTTTTTGGTTTAGGCATCACTTCAGTCATTCTGACTGGTTCTCTTGGACCCCACTTAACAGTACGGTGGTTCCTATGACTCAACACAAAAGAAAAAGAACTACGAAAGATCTAAGTCTTCGAGCTCCATAGGCTTCATATAGTGTCTTCTCTTGTCATAGTCTTCAATGTGAATATCTTCATATACCACCTTTGACTTCAATGTCTTCATACATTTTTAGGGGTCATCTCTGGTAGTAAAACCGAATCAATGAGGGACTTCTACCTGTGTTATCCTGCAATTCTCACAAACACATTAGTCCCTCAACTAGGTTTGTCGTCAATACTCCAAAACCAACTAGGGGTGGCACTAGATGCACTTACAATTCCACATCAAAAATTCTGTTTTTATCATTTACCTACTCGAGGACGAGCAGGAATTAAGCTTGGAGATGCTTGATACGTCTCCAACGTATCTATAATTTTTAATTGTTCCATGCTATTATATATTCTATTTTGGATGTTTAATGGGCTTATTTATACACTTTAATATTATTTTTGGGACTAACCTATAACCGGAGGCCCTGCCCAAATTGCTGTTTTTTGCCTATTTCAGTGTTTCGCAGAAAAAGAATATCAAACGGAGTCCAAACGTAATGAAACCTTAGGGAGCGTGATTTTTGGGACAAACGTGATCCAGAGGGCTTGGAGTGGACGTCAAGCAACCAACGAGGAAGCCACGTGGCAGGGAGCGCCTACCCCCCTGGGCGCGCCCTCCACCGTCGTGGGCCCCTCGTGGCTCCACCGACCTACTTCTTCCTCCTATATATACCTACGTACCCTGAAAACATCAGAGAGCACCACGAAAACCTAATTCCACCGCCGCAACCTTCTGTACCCGTGAGATCCCATCTTGGGGGCATTGATCACGGAGGGCTGCTACATCAACACCACAGCCTCTCCGATGATGCGTGAGTAGTTTACCTCAGACCTTCGGGTCCATACTTATTAGCTAGATGGCTTCTTCTCTCTTTTTGGAACTCAATACAAAGTTCTCCTCGATTCTCTTGGAGATCTATTCGATGTAATCTTCTTTTGCGGTGTGTTTCTCGAGATCCGATGAATTGTGGGTTTATGATCAAGATTATCTATGAACAATATTTGAATCTTCTCTGAATTCTTTTATGTATGATTGGTTATATTTGCAAGTCTCTTCGAATTATCAGTTTGGTTTGGCCTACTAGATTGATCTTTATTGCAATGGTTCAATCTTGTGGTGCTCGATCTCAGTGACAGTAGGGGAAACGACACGTATTGTATTGTTGCCATCGAGGATAAAAAGATGGGGTTTATATCATATTGCATGAGTTTATCCCTCTACATCATGTCATCTTGCTTAAAGCGTTACTCCATTCTTATGAACTTAATACTCTAGATGCATGCTGGATAGCGGTCGATGTGTGGAGTAATAGTAGTAGATGCAGGCAGGAGTCAGTCTACTTGTCACGGACGTGATTCCTATATACATGATCATACCTAGATATTACCATAACTATGCTCAATTCCATCAATTGCTCGACAGTAATTTGTTCACCCACTGTAATACTTATGCTATCTTGAGAGAAGCCACTAGTGAAACCTATGGCCCCCGGGTCTATTTTCCATCATACAAGTTTCCAATCTATTTTACTTTGCAATCTTTACTTTCAATTTATATCATAAAAATACCAAAAATATTTATCTTATTATTATTATCTCTATCAGATCTCACTCTTGCAAGTGGCCGTGAAGGGATTGACAACCCCTTTATCGCGTTGGTTGCGAGGCTCCTATTTGTTTGTGTAGGTATGAGGTGACTCGCGCGTGGTCTCCTACTGGATTGATAACTTGGTTCTCAAAAACGGAGGGACATACTTACGCTGCTCTACTGCATCACCCTTTCCCCTTCAAGGGAAAACCAGCACATGCTCAAGAGGTAGCAAGAAGGATTTGTGGCGCCGTTGCCGGGGAGATCTACGCCAAGTCAAGAAATACCAAGTACCCATCACAACTCTTACCCTTCGCATTACATTATTTGCCATTTGCCTCCCGTTTTCCTCTTCCCCACTTCACCCTTGCCGTTTTATTCGCCCACTTTTCCTTTCGCCATCTCTTTCCATTCGCTTTTTCTTCGCTTGTTTGCTTGTGTGTTGGATTGCTTGCTTGTCATGATGGCTCAAGATAGTACTAAATTGTGTGACTTTGCCAATACCAACAATAATGATTTTATTAGCACTCCGATTGATTCTCTTACCGATGCTGAATCTTGTGAAATTAATACTGCTTTGCTGAATCTTGTCATGAAAGATCCGTTTTCTGGCCTTCCTAGTGAAGATGCCGCTACCCATCTAAACAAATATGTTGATTTGTGTGATATGCAAAAGAAGAAAGATTTGGATAATAATATTGTTAAACTTAAGTTATTTTTGTTTTCGCTTAGGATTGTGCTAAAGCTTCGTTTTCGTCTTTGCCTAAAAATAGTATTGATTCATGGAATAAGTGCAAAGATGCTTTTATCTCTAAGTATTTTCCTCCCGCTAAGATCATCTCTCTTAGAAATGATATTATGAATTTTAAGCAACTTGATCATGAGCATGTTGCACAATCTTGGGAGAGGATGAAATTAATGATACGATAATTTCCCTACACATGGTTTGAATTTATGGATGATTATACAAAAATTTTATGCCGGATTGAATTTTGCTTCAAGAAATTTTTTAGATTCGGCCACGGGAGGCACTTTTATGGAAACCACTTTATGAGAAGCTACCAAACCCCTAGATGATATTATGGTTAATTATTCTCAATGGCACACTGAAAGATCTACTAGTAAAAAGGTGCATGCAATTGAAGAGATTAATGTTTTGAGTGGAAAGATGGATGAACTTATGAAATTGTTTGCTAATAGGAGTACTCCTACTGATCCCAATGATATGCCTTTGTCTACTTTAATTGAGAATAATAATGAATCTATGGATGTGAATTTTGTTGGTAGGAATAATTTTGGTAACAACGCGTATAGAGGTAATTTTAATTCTAGGCCGTTTCCTAGTAATTCCTCTAATATTTATGGTAATTCCTACAACAACTCTTATGGAAATTTTAATAAGATGCCCTCTGATTTTGAGACTAGTGTTTAAAGAATTTATGATTTCTCAAAAGAATTTCAATACTTTGATTGAAGAAAAATTGCCTAAGATTGATGAATTGGCTAGGAACGTGGATAGAATTTCTCTTGATGTTGATTCTTTGAAACTTAGATCTATTCCACCTAAGCATGATATCAATGACTCTCAAAGCCATGAGAATTTCCATTGATGAGTGCAAGGAAAGAACCGCTAGGATGCATGCTAAGAAAGATTGCTTTGTGAAGGCGTGTTCTTCTAGTTTTTATGAGAATAAAGATGAAGATCTAAAATTTATTGATATGTCCCCTATTAAATCTTTATTTTGCAATAGAATCTTGATAATGATGGGACTGGAGATGATTCAACTTTAGTTAGAAGGCGTCCTAAAAATTCGGAGTTTTCAGATCTTGATGCTAAAATTGTTAAAAGTGGGATTGAAGAGGTTAAAACTTTAGATAGCAATGAACCCACTATCTTGGATTTCAAGGAATTTAATTATGATAATTTTGCTTTGATAGATTGTATTTCCTTGTTGCAATCTGTGCTAAATTCTCCTCATGCTTATAGCCAAAATAAAGCTTTTACTAAACATATCGTTGATGCTTTAATGCAATCTTACGAAGAAAAACTTGAGTTGGAAGTTTCTATCCCTAGAAAACTTTATGATGAGTGGGAACCTACAATAAAAATAAAAATTAAAGATCATGAATGCTATGCTTTGTGTGATTTGGGTGCCAATGTTTCCACGATCCCAAAAACTTTGTGTGATTTGCTAGGTTTTCGTGAATTTGATGATTGTTCTTTAAACTTGCACCTTGCGGATTCCACTATTAAGAAACCTATAGGAAGAATTAATGATGTTCTTATTGTTGCAAATAGGAATTATGTGGCTGTAGATTTCATTGTTCTTGATATAGATTGCAATCCTTCATGTCCTATTATTCTTGATAGACCTTTCCTTAGAACGATTGGTGCAATCGTTGATATGAAGTAAGGGAATATTAGATTCCAATTTCCATTAAGGAAAGGCATGGAACACTTCCCTAGAAAGAAAATTAAATTACCATATGAATCTATTATGCAAGCCACTTATGGATTGCCTACCAAAGATGGCAATACCTAGATCTATCCTTGCGTTTATGCCTAACTAGGGACGTTAAACGATAGCGCTTGTTGGGAGGCAACCCAATTTTATTTTTATTTCTTGCTTTTTGTTTATGTTTAGTAATAAATAATTCATCAGACTCTGTTTTGGTTGTGTTTTTTATGTTTAATTAGTGTTTGTGCCAAGTAGAACCGTTGGGAAGACTTGGGGAAAGTCTTTTTAATCTTGCTGAAAAAAACAGAAACTTTAGCGCTCACGAGAATTGCTGCCATTTTTTATTGGAGAGTGCTAATTAGTTAATTATTTTTGAAGATGATTAATAGATAAATTCCTCAAGTCCAGCAATTTATTTTAGAATTTTCGGGGTTCAAGAAATATGCGTTTGATACAGATTACTACATACTATTCTGTTTTTGACAGATTCTGTTTTTCGTGTGTTGTTTGCTTATTTTGATGAATCTATGGCAAGTAATGGAGTTTATAAACCATAGAAAAGTTGGAATACAGTAGGTTTAACACCAATATAAATAAATAATAAGTTCATTACATTACCTTGAAGTGGTCTTTTGTTTTCTTCCGCTAACGGAGCTCACGAGATTTTCTGTTAAGTTTTGTGTTGTGAAGTTTTCAAGTTTTGGTTAAAGATTTAATGGATTATGGAACAAGGAGTGGCAAGAGCCTAAGCATGGGGATGCCCAAGGCACCCCAAGGTAAAATACAAGGACACCAAAAAGCCTAAGCTTAGGGATGCCCCGGAAGGCATCCCCTCTTTTGTCTTCGTTCATCGGTAACTTTACTTGGAGCTATATTTTTATTCACCACATGATATGTGTTTTGCTTGGAGCGTCTTGTATGATTTGAGTCTTTGCTTTTTAGTTTACCACAATCATCCTTTCTGTACACACCTTTTGAGAGTGAAACACTTAAATTGGAATTCATTAGAATACTCTATATTAGAATTTGTTAGAATACTCTATGTGCTTCACTTATATCTTTTGAGCTATATAGTTTTTGCTTTAGTGCTTCACTTATATCTTTTAGAGCACGACGGTGGTTCTATTTTATAGAAATAATTGATCTCTCATGCTTCACTTATATTATTTTGAGAGTCCTTTAGAACAGCATGGCCATTTTCTTTTAGGCATTATAAAATTTTTCATATAAGTGAATTGAATACTAAGAGAAGTTTGATACTTGATGATTGTTTTGAGATATCGAGATGGTGATATTAGAGTCATGCTAGTTGAGTAGTTGTGAATTTGAAAAATACTTGTGTTGAAGTTTGTGATTCCCGTAGCATGCACGTATGGTGAACCGTTATGTGATCAAGTCGGAGCATGATTTATTTATTGATTGCCTTACTTATGAGTGGCGGTCGGGGACGAGCGGTGGTCTTTTCCTACCAATCTATCCCCCTAGGAGCATGCGCGTAGTACTTTGTTTCGATAACTAATAGATTTTTGCAATAAGTGTGTGAGTTCTTTATGACTAATGTTGAGTCCATGGATTATACGCACCCTCACCCTTCCACCATTGCTAGCCTCTCTAGTACCGCGCAACTTTCGCCGGTACCATAAACCCAGCATATACCTTCCTCAAAACAGCCACCATACCTACCTATTATGGCATTTCCATCGCCATTCCGAGATATATTGCCATGCAACTTTCCACCGTTCTGTTGTTATGACACGCTTCATCATTGTCATATTGCCATGCATGATCATGTTGTTGACATCGTATTTGTGGCAAAGCCACCGTTCATAATTCTTTCATACATGTCACTCTTGATTCATTGCATATCCTGGTACACCGCCCGAGGCATTCACATAGAGTCATATTTTGTTCTAAGTATTGAGTTGTAATTCTTGATTTCTAAGTAAAAATAAGTGTGATGATCATCATTATTAGAGCATTGTCCCAGTGAGGAAAGGATGATGGAGACTATGATTCCCCCACAAGTCGGGATGAGACTCCGGATGAAAAAGAAAGAAAAGAAAAGAAAAGAGGACCAAATAAACGAAGGCCCAAATAAAAAATGAGAGAAAAAGAGATAAGGGACAATGTTACTATCCTTTTTCCACACTTGTGCTTCAAAGTAGCACCAGGATCTTCATGATAGATAGTCTCCTATGTTGTCACTTTCATAAACTAGTGGGAAGTTTACATTATAGAACTTGGCTTGTATATTCCAATGATGGGCTTCCTCAAATTTCCCTAGGTCTTCGTGAGCAAGCAAATTGGAGGCACACCGACTTAGTTTCTTTTGTTGAGCTTTCATACACTTATAGCTCTAGTGGATCCGTTGCATGGCAATCCCTACTCACTCACATTGATATCTATTGATGGGCATCACCATAGCCCGTTGATACGCCTAGTTGCTGTGAGACTATCTTCTCCTTTTTGTCTTCTCCACAACCACCATTCTATTCCGCCTATAGTGCTATGTCCATGGCTCATGCTCATGTATTGCATGAAAGTTGAAAAATTTTGAGAACATCAAAAATATGAAACAATTTCTTAGCTTGTCATCGGGGTTGTGCATGATTTAATATTTTGTGTGATGAATATAGAGTATAGCGAGACTATATGATTTTGTAGGGATAACTTTCTTTGACCATGTTATTTTGAGAAGACATGATTGCTTAGTTAGTATGCTTGAAGTATTATTATTTTTATGTCAATATTAAACTTTTATCTTGAATCTTTCGGATCTGAACATTCATGTCACAATAAAGAAAATTACATTGAGAAATATCTTAGGAACCATTCCACATCAAAAATTCTGTTTTTATCATTTACCTACTCGAGGACGAGCAGGAATTAAGCTTGGGGATGCTTGATACGTCTCCAATGTAACTAGAATTTTTAATTGTTCCATGCTATTATATATTCTGTTTCGGATGTTTAATGGGCTTATTTATACACTTTAATATTATTTTTGGGGCTAACCTATTAACCAAAGGCCCAACCCAAATTGTTATTTTTTTTGCCTATTTCAGTGTTTTGCAGAAAAAGAATATCAAACGGAGTCGAAACGGAATGAAACCTTCGGGAGCGTGATTTTTGGAACAAACGTGATCTAGAGGACTTGGAGTGGATGTCAAGCAAACAATGAGGAAGCCACGAGGCAGGGGGGAGCGCCAACCCCCCTGGGCGCGCCCTCCACCCTCGTGGGCCCCTCGTGGCTCCACCGACCTACTTCTTCCTCCTATATATACTTACGTACCCTGAAAACATCAGAGAGCACCACGAAAACCTAATTCCACCGCCGCAACCTTCTGTACCCGTGAGATCCCATCTTGGGGGCATTGATCACGGAGGGCTGCTACATCAACACCACAGCCTCTCCGATGATGCGTGAGTAGTTTACCTCAGACCTTCGGGTCCATACTTATTAGCTAGATGGCTTCTTCTCTCTTTTTGGAACTCAATACAAAGTTCTCCTCGATTCTCTTGGAGATCTATTCGATGTAATCTTCTTTTGCGGTGTGTTTCTCGAGATCCGATGAATTGTGGGTTTATGATCAAGATTATCTATGAACAATATTTGAATCTTCTCTGAATTCTTTTATGTATGATTGGTTATATTTGCAAGTCTCTTCGAATTATCAGTTTGGTTTGGCCTACTAGATTGATCTTTATTGCAATGGTTCGATCTTGTGGTGCTCGATCTCAGTGACAGTAGGGGAAACGACACGTATTGTATTGTTGCCATCGAGGATAAAAAGATGGGGTTTATATCATATTGCATGAGTTTATCCCTCTACATCATGTCATCTTGCTTAAAGCGTTACTCCATTCTTATGAACTTAATACTCTAGATGCATGCTGGATAGCGGTCGATGTGTGGAGTAATAGTAGTAGATGCAGGCAGGAGTCGGTCTACTTGTCACGGACGTGATTCCTATATACATGATCATACCTAGATATTACCATAACTATGCTCAATTCCATCAATTGCTCGACAGTAATTTGTTCACCCACCGTAATATTTATGCTATCTTGAGAGAAGCCACTAATGAAACCTATAGCCCTGGGTCTATTTTCCATCATACAAGTTTCCAATCTATTTTATTTTGCAATCTTTACTTTGAATTTATATCATAAAAATACCAAAAATATTTATCTTATTATTATCTTCTCTATCAGATCTCACTCTTGCAAGTGGCCGTGAAGGGATTGACAACCCCTTTATCGCGTTGGTTGCGAGGTTCTTATTTGTTTGTGTAGCTACGAGGTTACTCGCGCGTGGTCTCCTACTGGATTGATACCTTAGTTCTCAAAAAGTGAAGAAAATACTTATGCTACTCTGTTGCACCACCCTTTCCTCTTCAAGGGAAAACTAGCAGATGCTCAAGAGGTAGCAGCAAGCATGTCAAGTTTTGGGCCATTTCGAACCTCCGAGAATTTTCTACGATTTCCCCACTCTGAAACCGAAACACACTCCCCGGACGTGACGCGACATGAGTGTGTGCTCAGAACACGATGGAATTTTGCGCGGGGTGCTACGGTGGGCATGCCTACCCTGTCGCAAAACTTGGGGTCGTTCTGAATATGGCCAAAAAATGACCTTCCTCTGTGCACGATGTTCTGGTAGGAGCGAAGGCCCCATCTCGACGGAGGTTTTTTCTCGACATCCTTCAAATGTCCCTAATTTTTTTCATACATGTTTACACTCATGGAAAGAAAGCATGCCAAGTTTTGGGGAATTTCGAACCTCCGAGAATTTCCTACGATTTACCCGCTCTGAAACCGAAAAACACTCTACAGACGTGACGCGACATAAGTAAACTTGCGTAGAGTGGCAAACGGTCAAAAATAATATAGGTACTAATGATGTGATTTCAATGAGGTGTGGCAAATGTTAAAAAATAATATCGGTACTAATGATGTAATTTGAATGAGGTAAGACAAACTAGCGTAGAGTGACAAACGGTCAAAAATAAGATAGATACTAATGATATGATTTGAGTTTACACTGCCCCTAGCAGCACTGCAACGCTGCCCGGGCAGTGTAACATCCGTTTGAGATTTTACACTGCCCGGGCAGCAACGGTAGAGCTTCCCGCACATTGTAAAGTCAAATCAAATTATTATTAACTATCTTATATGGTAGGGTGCACGAACGCGGCTATTTAAACCAACCGGGGCGTCTTTTGGCGAGCGAGGTGGGACTAAACAAGTGCGCCTCAACTGCCACAGCCCCTGCGCCCTCGACCGGTTGCACGCGCGCCCTACAGACGGCCCATGCGGCCCACAGACTTCGACCCATCACAGCGGTACGCGCAGCGCCGCCCCGAGGCGAGGTCTAAATTTAGTCCCACCTCGCCTACCGGAGCTTGCACCCATCAGCTTAAATAGCACGCACCGCCCTACTCGCCGAACTCCTTCTAAAAAAACATTGCCTCGCCTACTCTCTCTTTGCCGCCTGGTTGGGCCCGTGGGCCTTGCGGGGTCGAAAAGCGATCCCTTTCGCCGTCGGCTTGATCGGGATCGGCCTATTACGCCTTGCACGGCTCCCGGCCGGCGATCTTTTTTAATTATTTTAATTTTTTGCTAATATTATTTAATTTTTTTCTTTGTTTCGTTTTTATTTACTTTTAAAATTTTCAAAGTTTATTTCTTATGTAGTCTATCTTTTCTGTTTTTAATTTTTTTTTGCATTTCAACTTTACTATTATTATTTAAAATAAGACAATTTAAAATAACGGTATCCATTCAAACACTCGATATTTAAATAATTTTTTAACAACATTCATTCAAACACTCGATATTTAATTCTAGTTTTCTGAAATATTTTACATAATACTGGAAAGTAGACTTAACTAAATGACATTACGAAAATAATTAAACATAACTAAACGACATTTTGAAACTAAACTACACTAAACTACTCGTCCTCGACGCCGCCGAAGTCTGCCTTGTCGTAGAGCCCGGCGCCGTCGTCGATCTCGTTGCTGGTGCTGCTATTGTCGCGGGGTACCACGGGCGCCGCGGGCACGGCCGGCGCAGCCATCGAGTCCTCCACCACGACGTGGTAGCTGGGGAAGTCCGGCGGGTCCTCCGGATGGACGGCGACTCGGGCGAGCTACATGTACTCCTGGACGAGCGGGGGCGGCTGCGGCACGCTCTCCGACTCCCAGATCGTCGTTAGGTAACCCAGCATGTCGTCTGGGTCACCGGCCTCCGCCACCAGCTGCCTATACTCCGCTAGCAACGCCGGCTCTGGCTACTGCTCCGGCTCGGGCGGAGGGGCGCGGCTGGACCCGACGCCGTTCCTCGACACGGTGCGGCGATCGCTGGCGTCGAGGTAGACAGAGCCGCGGTCACCGCCTGGGGCGACGCAATGCACGCGCCGATACGTCTCCAACGTATCTATAATTTTTTATATTATCCATCTAGGATGTTTTATATGCATTTATATGCTATTTTATATGATTTTTGGGACTAACCTATTAACCTAGAGCCCAGTGCTAGTTTCTGTTTTTTTCCTTGTTTTTGAGTATCGCAGAAAAGAAAAACCAAACGGAATCCAATTGACCTAAAATTTCACGGAGATTATTTTTGGACCAGAAGAAGCCTACGGAGTATCAGAGATGGGCCAGAAGAGTCCCGAGGCACCCACGAGGGTGGGGGCGCACCCTACCCCCCTGGGCACGCCCCCTTCCTCGTCGCCGCCTTGGGGACCCCCTGGCTTGTTCCCGACTCCAACACCTCTTATATATACCCAAATTTCCAGAAAGAAACCTAGATCGGGAGTTCCGTCACCGCAAGCCTCTATAGCCACCAAAAACCAATCTAGACCCATTCCGGCACCCTGCCGGAGGGGGGGGGGAATCCCTCTCCGGTGGCCATCTTCATCATCCCGGCGCTCTCCATGACGAGGAGGGAGTAGTTTACCCTCAGGGCTGAGGGTATGTACCAGTAGCTATGTGTTTGATCTCTCTCTCTCTCTCTCTCTCGTGTTCTTGATTCAGCACGATCTTAATGTATCGCGAGCTTTGCTATCATAGTTGGATCTTATGATGTTTCTCCCTCTCTACTCTCTTGTAATGGATTGAGTTTTCCCTTTGAAGTTATCTTATCGGATTGAGTCTTTAAGGATTTGAGAACACTTGGTGTATGTCTTGCATGTGCTTATCTGTGGTGACAATGGGATATCACGTGATCTACTTGATGTATGTTTTGGTGATCAACTTGCAAGCTCCGTGACCTCGTGAACTTATGCATAGGGGTTGGCACATGTTTTCGTCTTGACTCTCCGGTAAAAACTTTGGGGCACTCTTTAAATTTCTTTGTGTTGGTTGAATAAATGAATCTGAGATTGTGTGATGCATATCGTATAATCATACCCATGGATACTTGAGGTGACATTGGAGTATCTAGTTGACATTAGGGTTTTGGTTGATTTGTGTCTTAAGGTGTTATTCTAGTACGAACTCTAGGATAGATTGAACGGAAAGAATAGCTTTGTGTTATTTTATTACGGACTCTTGAATAGATCAATTAGAAAGAATGACTTTGAGGTGGTTTCGTACCCTACAATAATCATTTCGTTTGTTCTCCGCTATTAGTGACTTTGGAGTGACTCTTTGTTGCATGTTGAGGGATAGTTATATGATCCAATTATGTTATTATTGTTGAGAGAATTTACACTAGTGAAAGTATGAACGCTAGGTCTTGTTTCCTAGCATTGCCATACCGTTTTCGCTCCCTTTTATCATTAGTTACCTTACTGTTTTTATATTTTCAGATTACAAAAACATATATCTATCATCCATATTGCACTTGTATCACCATCTGTTCACTGAAGTAGTGCACCTATACAATTTACCATTGCATTGGGTGTGTTGGGGACACAAGAGACTCTTTGTTATTTGGCTGCAGGGTTGTTTGAGAGAGACCATCTTCATCCTACGCCTCCCATGGATTAATAAATCTTAGGTCATCCACTTGAGAGAAATTTGCTACTGTCCTACAAACCTCTGCACTTGGAGGCCCAACACGCGCGCGCCGAAGTCGACGCGGGCGCGGGGTAGAGCGTGCGTAAGAGAATGTAGCCATAGCTCGTCGGGGTGGGCACGGCGCCGGCGGCCGCCTGCACGTGATACGGGGCGACGACCTCCTCAGACGTCCGTCGTCCCAAAGCTGGTGCCGCCATGCGTGGTTGTGCTTCACGGGCGGGCACGGGCCAGCGAAGGCGTGGAGGCGCCGCTCGTGGTCGTCGGCGAGCCGGTCCGCCCAACCGGGGTGGTTGGGGGCGTACTGCGGGTCCTCCAGCTCCTCCGGCGACAGGTGCGCCTGATATAGGCCGACGGTGCGGGCGAAGAGGTGGCTGCCGACCTTGGGCACCGGCGCCACCGGCACGCCGTCGACGCTCAGCCGCCACCTCAATGGCAGGCGCACGTTGGGCGCGGCGGGGATGGCGAAGTGGGCGAGCTCCTCCGCCTCCTCCATTGTCAGGTTGGGGCGAGCCATCGTCAACGAGAGGGAGAGGAATGCGCGAGAGGCGACGCCGGCGATAAAGGGAGAAGGCGCGAGGGGAGGCGAGAGTGGTGCGAGCGACAGAGGGCGTGGGCAGCTTTTTATAGGGCGTCGGGAGGGGGCGGTGGTGGGTGCCGGTGATTAATGTCGGCAGGCGAGGGGGTGACGTGCGCAGTCGGTCAAAGCGGTGGGCGGCGGCATGCGAATCGGCGCCGCGCGCGAATCGACGCCGGTGATTAATCCCAGCAGGCGAGGGGGCGGCGTGCGCAGGCGGTCAAGCGCGGTGACGTGTGCAGACGATCGGTCGGCGAGGCGCAAGCGGTCGGGCGGTGGCGTGTGAATTGGCGCCGCGCTCGGACTGACACCGCCGATGGGACTTTTCACTGCGCCGCCAATGAGACTTGCCATTGCGCCGGCGTTAATGGCCTTAGCGTAATCCGCGTCGGATTAATGCGGGCGGGCGGCGATGGTTAGGGTTAAGTACGGGTGGGCCCACCCTCCTCCTCACGCGGCGCACACCGCCACGTACGAGCGTACAGCGAACCGTATAGCCGTGCGCCTCGCTACGCCGCGCCCACCCGCGCCCCGCTGGATTTCCCATCTTACCCTTTCTCACGAAAGGGTATTTTTTAATCTAGGCCGTTGATGTGTACAAGGGGTTGTATCGAAAATGAAGTGATGTTTATACTAAATCAACGACAATTAATATCGGAATAGCAATGCAGGTCTCACACTGAACTGAATCCCCTATGTTGATCGCGCGAGATCCCGCTGGAGTAAACACCAGCCTAGTCTAGCCTAGTGCTGCCCAAGAGCGGTGGTAGCTGGGGGATTACTGCACGCGCGTAAGAGCAATTTTAATATGGTGACCCATCTCGTCTACCCGCCTCTATTTAAGTCGGCGCGGATAAAAAAACTGCCCAACGCAGAGACCTATTTTTATTTTGCGTTCGCTTTATGTTCGCACGGACCCATTTTCGTCTTAAATGTGGGTTGTATTTAGGTCGACGGCGAACACAAAGCGGACGTTTTCTCTGCACTCCTCGTCCGCTTCTGCCTACTACATGTGCCGCGTGGCCCACATGTCATCCAACCACCCATCCCATCTCTCTCCTCCTTTCCTCTCTTTCTTCTCCCACCCACCCATCCACCCTGCTTCAGACCACCAACCACGTCGCGGGACAGCGCCAGAGAAGGGCCGGAGCCAGGGCAGCGCCGAGGAAGCGTCGGAGCCGGGGCAACGCCGGCACCGGTGAGCGCCGCGACCTGCGCCGCGAGCGGGGCGACGAGCAGCTGCTGGGCGTAGAGCGGGCTCGGCGAGTTGCGGCGCCCCGAGCGGTGAGCAGGCGGGGCGAGCTGCGGCACGGGCGTGGCAAGCTCGGGGCGGCGAGCTATGTCAAGGGGCGAGCTGCTGGGCGTCAAGAACGCGAGTGGGCAAAGGCGGGGCGAGGCGGCGTGGGAACTCAGGGCGGTGGTGCGGAGCTCGCCCACCAAGTGTTCGACAAAATGTCAACGCGGACATGTCTAAAATGCGTCTGTCCCCATTGGACGCACAGGCCGACCTGTTTGAAAAATAGACACGGACAGGTGGATGAATGACGTAAATGGATAAAATGCGAACAAAATCAATGTCGGTTTAAATCGGTCCATTGAAGTTGCTTTAAGTAGTGTATGTACGAGTAAACGTCGGGTTGGCAAAATGTCAATGCCCTGGGTCGTCCGGTTGCAGTGTGGTTGCGCTGACGACGAGGGAGCTGGTCCAGACACCGGAGGCGAGTCACATGTGAGATGAGGCCAACGGCAACGGCCGATGACGAGATGAGATCGCGCCCGCGATTCCATCGGCGACATTCGTCACGTCGAAGCAACTAGTACTACCTTGTGAGGCCGGCAACCTGACCTGACTTGCTGAGCTGTGGAACGGCAACCGCGCGCCTTTCTGAACCAACGCGTACATCATTTGCCATGCACGCGTGTGAACCAGTTGTGGATTCACATTACGCTGCAGGCCCAAACATACATATATCCTTGCTCGTCGCTGTGGCTGTGGCTGTGGCGAATATGGTGTGATGGATCGAGCAGTCAAAGAATAGTGGTTGAATATATACAAGCATATGGTGGTGTCATCTTGTGTCACTACTCCCTCTGTTTCTTTTTGGTTTGCATATAAGATTTGATCAAAGTTAAACTTTGTCAACTTTGACTAAGTTTATAGAAAAAATATTCACAGTATGAAATCAGTATTGTTAGATGCATCATGAAAATAATTTTCATATCATATAGCTTTAGTATTGTAGATGTTGATATTTTTCAATAAAATTGGTTAAACTTTAAAAAAATTAACTTTGACCAAATGTTATATGCACACTAAAAAATGAAAAAGTACTACCTGCCGGTGCTGGGCCTACACGGACACGGTCTCGCTGGTGGGCTGGACTACTACGGATCGACGCACGGTCCAGGTCACGGACGCCAACGTCGGCCTTCCAGGTTTCACACCCGCCCGATCCATCGGTTGCTCCATCGGTTATGCTGCTGCTGATGATGATGTGGGCGGGCGGAGCCAGCCAACAGCCTACCGCTTCTAGTCTTTGTGCGATGATTCCTTGCGCTCCCCTTTTCTTGTTTGCGATCACACCTGGTTCGTTGATGATCGATCCATCGCTGCCAAACGATCAACTGTTGCAGGACAGATGCTCGTTAACTCAAACATAAGAATACCATCAATCCCTGACGAAGAAAATACTCGCGCCACTCCATAATTTTTGCACTTGGCCTTCCCACACCAAACCAGAGGCATCATGCAACACAGTGCTGGCAATTCGTGGGTCTTGTCCTGCACAGGCTCCTAATTTTACGAGTCTAAAGAAGAATTTAAGAGTTTGGGGAGTAAGGGCATCTCTAAGGTCTACCCATCTTGTTAGAAATAAACACGCCTGGCCCATTAACAAATTCTGAAACTTCAAATGAGCCCGTGAGAAAAATGGCAAGTGGTGATGTGGTGCTAAAGTTTGGTCTCATACGTTGGTTGAGAAAGTGTTGGACCTTTTTATACAGTGAGTTCTCTCTGATAGAGTATATTTGGTAGTTGTAGATATTCATATCGTAGACTGCCATATGTATCCGGGGTTGCCTTGCACCCCAAGTCCTGTACTCTCATATATACGGGGCGAGGCCTCAATGCAATACAATCAATCCATCAGTTATACCAATTCTATCTTTCTATATGGTATCGCGAGGTTAGGTTCGGATCCTTGGCCACAAAACCTAATTCTTCCGCTGCTTCTCACGCACCCCTATTCTTCTCGCGCCACCGGCCGTCCACCACGGTGCGCAATCAGTGCGCCCCCTCGACGGCTCCGTAGCGCGCCCCCGGGGAGGTTCCCTATGACCTCCGCTGGGGGCAGCGCCCTCCTCTATGGCGGATCGAGTTAATCCGCCGCCGTCTTGCGTCCAGCAGGAGCAGATCGAAGTGTACCTTGTCATCCGTCATGGAGGCCGTCGACGACGACCCCGATCCGCGCCGCCGTGGTGGCAGCCGCGGTCTCCTTGTGGCGCACGCGTCCTTCCCCGCGCTGCCGTGGTGGCAGCTAGGGCTTCCGCGGGCGCCCTCCACCTGTCGTCGACCGGTCTCGTGGCGGCGCCACCCCTCCACCCGGCCATCCCGGAGGTCTATACGTAAGATTTGTTGCTGCTGATTTCTTTTTGGTAGTTTCTCTGATTTTTTACTCGATCAATGATCGAGATTGAGTCGCCCACCGCTCGTCGATCGCACGCCTTTTCTTCGACATCATCACCGGTTGTTCTCCTTCAACACCCGTGTCGTCCGGGCTGGTGTGTGGTGCGCGTCGGGGCACCACCCGTAGCGCCGCCAGGCTCCTCCGCAACATGGTCCCCAAGCCGGTCGTCCCTGACTTCTCCGCCATGACTCTGATCTGCGCAGCATCTTCGTCCGTCGTCTCACACGTGCGTCGTCGGTCTGATCAACTGACCGGCATACGGTCGCGACACGTACGGATTTGGGACGAGTGTCTTCAGTACACATGCATCTCCACTGACACGAGGGTTGCGGCTGCGTCGTTTGCAGCGCCGTTCTCCCTAGTCCTCTCCGCCGTTGCATCTTCATCGCCGTCGACTACGTCCTCGACATCATCTACGACTACGTCAGTGCGCGCCCTTGTGCGCGTGGTCTTCATCAAGTTGTTCGAGTTCTTCGCCATCTCCTTCGAGCTCCGCCGCCGCATCATCTGGATCATCAGGCCTTGCGCCAGATCGTCCGGGTTCACCTCTTCGCTTCGTCCAGCACCACCTCGTCGTCAGTGCCGCCGTCTCGTTCTTCCCCTTCGTCTACTCTGACAACTACGGGCTGCATCGGCATCTTCTACCCCGCCGTTGTGCGCCTGCGATCGTCGCGGAGGCCTTCTCTGCTGGTCCCTCAGACGACAACGCCTGGTGTGCACCCTCCCTCGCACGTCCGGTATTGGCAACACCGGTGCGTGCCATCGTCCCCGAGGCATTTTTCGGGCCTAGCAAACCCGAGCATGTCTCGCCCGTCGGCTCCGAACTGCATTCGGCATCGACCCCTTCTTTGACTGCCTTGATGTATCGCCGTCTTCGTCCTAGGTGGCTTCCCCTTCGCGCCACCGTCCTCACGGTGCCTCCTCGAGCGCCAGCGGCTTTCTGTGCGGCTCCTTACCCTCGGCAACCTCGACAGCTCCACGTCGACCATGGCTACCCTACGCACGGCATCCTCGACCATGACTATACACCCTACAGCTCGGTTTCCTCGACATCGGCACAAAGGGCTACCGTCCGCATGAATTACTCGTCGGTTTTCTTCTCCAGTCTCACCGTCTACGGTGCTCCCGCTGTGACTGCGGGGGGATGTTAGAGTATATTTGGTAGTTGTAGATATTCATATCGTAGACTGCCATATGTATCCGGGGTTGCCTTGCACCCCAAGTCATGTACTCTCATATATACCGGCCGAGGCCTCAATGCAATACAATCAATCCATCAGTTATACCAATTCTATCTTTCTATACTCTCCACCATTCTAAGTGGTGTGTTGAGAAGAGAAAAAGAAGACCACACACGCTCGCCTTACCGGGCCAGGGCGGCGTGTACGTGTGACATGCGCATGAATGGTCCACCAAAATACGGTCTGTTACTTTGTAGGGGCGCAGTTTCCTTATGCCGTTTTATTTTTTGTTGTCTTGACGGATAAGTTCATTGTTTCCTTGTCCGATAAGTTTGACTTGGAAACCAAGCCGATTTGAAATCATGATCACGACACGATACCGCGTGTGGTTCTCCTATATACTGCTTACCGGTCTCGGTCAAAGACACACCGAAAACACCTAGCGTTTTGCCTCATATTGCACACTTGCGTTGCCACCATAGTCTACTCTATCCTGAACGCCAACGTGCATCGGCGTGCGGGAGAGCAGGTCTTCGGAACAGTTCGTTCTTGCGATCCTGCACCGGGAGAGAACGGATTAGGTTTTCGGGAAGCGCTTTGCGCGACTGCTCAAGTTCGTCATCACGGGTCGTCTTCCGTTCAAGTCGGGTGGTGCTACTCATCGTCGTCTGCATCGTCGTCAACAACAAATCATCGGCAACATCGTCATCAACATAATCGCTCATGCAGCAGCTAACGAACAGTACGTCCATCATGATCTGGTCATGTCTCTGTCTATAGTTGTTGTTTCATGTCCGATGGTGTTGTGCGTATTTTCCTCTTTTATCTAGCTTGCTAGATTGTTGCATGCTATTTTCTGTTATAGTCATGAATTATTTACTAGAATTCATCATGAATTTGCCTAATATTCCAACAATCCAAAAACCTAATTGTAGGCAATTCCCCGAGTTAACTATAGTTGGATTTATTGATGCACTTGTTGGGGAACGCAGTAATTTCAAAAAAAAAATCCTACGTATACGCAAGATCTATCTAGGTGATGCATAACAACGAGAGGGAAGAGTGTTGTCTATGTACCCTCGTAGACCATAAGCGGAAGCGTTATGACAACACGGTTGATGTAGTCTAACGTCTTCATGATCCAACCGATCCTAACACCGAAAGTATGGCACCTCCGCGATCTGCACATGTTCAGCTCGGTGACGTCCCACGAACTCTTGATCCAGCTGAGTGTCGAGGGAGAGCTTCGTCAGCACGACGGCGTGATGACGGTGATGATGAAGCTACCGGCGCAGGGCTTCGCCTAAGCTCTATGACGATATGACCGAGGTGGATTATGGTGGAGGGGGGCACCGGACACGGCTAAAAGCAATCAACTTGTGTGTCCTAGGCTGCCCCTGCCCCCGTATATGAAGGAGTAAGGGGGGCGGCCGGCCGGCCCTAGGGGCACGCTAAGGGAGGAGGAATCCTCCTCCTAGTAGGAGTAGGATTCCTCCTTTCCTAGTCCTACTAGGAGGAGAAGGGGAAAGAGAGAAAGGAGAGGAAGAGGAGAAGGAAAGGGGGCGCGGCCCCCTCCCTAGTCCAATTCGGAATCCCTATAGGGAAGGGGTGCGGCTGCCCCTTGTGGGCTGCCTCCCCTCTTCCCTATGGCCCATGTAGGCCCAATCTTTCCCGGGGGGGGGGGGGGGGTCCGGTAACCCTCCGGTTTTCTCCGAAAAAACCCGGAACATTTCCGGTGTCTAAATATAGTCGTCCAATATATCAATCCTTATGTCTCGACCATTTCGAGATTCCTCGCCACGTCCGTGATCATATCCGGGACTCCGAACTACCTTCGGTACATCAAAACACGTAAACTCATAATACCGATCGTCACCGAACGTTAAGCGTGCGGACCCTACGGGTTCGACAACTATGTAGACATGACCGAGACACATCTCCGGTCAATAACCAATGGCGGAACCTGGATGTTCATATTGCCTCCCACATATTCTACGAAGATCTTTATCGGTCAAACCGCATAACAACATACGTTGTTCCCTTTGTCATCGGTATGTTACTTGCCCGAGATTCAATCTCGGTTTCTCAATACCTAGTTCACTCTCGTCACCGGCAAGTCTCTTTACTCGTTCCGTAATGCATCATCCCGCAACTAACTCATTAGTCATATTGCTTGCAAGGCTTATAGTGATGTGCATTACCGAGAGGGCCCAGAGATACCTCTCCGATACTCGGAGTGACAAATCCTAATCTTGATCTATGCCAACTCAACAAACACCATCAGAGACACCTGTAGAGCATGTTTATAGTCACCCAGTTACGTTGTGACATTTGATAGCACACTAAGTGTTCCTCCGGTATTCGGGAGTTGCATGATCTCATAGTCATAGGAACATGTATAAGTTATGGAGAAAGCAATAGCAGTAAACTAAACGATCATCGTGCTAAGCTAACGGATGGATCAAGTCAATCACAGCATTCTCTAATGATGTGATCCCGTTTATCAAATGAAAACTCTTTGCCCATGGCTAGGAAATTTAACCATCTTTGATCAACGAGCTAGTCAAGTAGAGGCATACTAGTGACACTCTGTTTGCCTATGTATTCACACATGTACTAAGTTTCCGGTTAATACAATTCTAGCATGAATAATAAACATTTGTCATAATATAAGGAAATATAAATAACAACTTTATTATTGCCTCTAGGGCATATTTCCTTCAGTCTCCCACTTGCACTAGAGTCAATAATCTAGATTACATTGTAATGATTCTAACACCCATGGAGTCTTGGTGCAGATCATGTTTTGCTCGTGAGAGAGGCTTAGTCAACGGGTCTGCACCATTCAGATCCGTATGTATCTTGCAAATCTCTATGTCTCCCTCCTTGACTTGGTCACGGATGGAATTGAAGCATCTCTTGATGCGCTTGGTTCTTTTGTGAAATCTGGATTCCTTTGCCAAGGCAATTGCACCAGTATTGTCACAAAAGATTTTCATTGGACCCGATGCACTAGGTATTACACCTAGATCTGATATGAACTCCTTCATCCAGACTCCATTATTTATTGTTTCCGAAGCAGCTATGTACTCTGCTTCACACGTAGATCCCGCCACGACGCTCTGCTTGGAACTGCACCAACTGACAGCTCCACCATTTAACAAAAATATGTATCCGGTTTGTGACTTAGAGTCATCCGGATCAGTGTCAAAGCTTGCATCGACATAACCGTTTACGACGAGCTCTTTGTCACCTCCATAAACGAGAAACATATCCTTAGTCCTTTTCAGGTATTTCAGGATGTTCTTGACCGCTGTCCAGAGATCCACTCCTGGATGACTTTGGTACCTCCCCGCTAAACTAATAGCAAGGCACACATCAGGTCGGGTACACAAAATTACATACATGATAGAATTAAAGTTCAATTAATCAAATTACTTAAGAACTCCCACTTAGATAGACATCTCTCTAATCATCTAAGTGATCACGTGATCGATATCAACTAAACCATGTCCGATCATCACGTGAGATGGAGTAGTTTTCAATGGTGGACATCACTATGTTGATCATATCTACTATATGATTCATGCTCGACCTTTCGGTCTCAGTGTTCCAAGGCCATATCTGCATATACTAGGATCTTCAAGTTTAACCCGAGTATTCTGCATGTGCAAAACTGGCTTGCACCCGTTGTATGTGAATGTAGAGCTTATCACACCCGATCATCACGTGGTGTCTCGGCACGACGAACTGTAGCAACGGTGCATACTCAGGGAGAACACTTGTACCTTGAAATTTAGTGAGAGATCATATTATAATGCTACCGCCGAACTAAGCAAAATAAGATGCATAAAGGAAAACATCACATGCAATCAATATAAGTGATATGATATGGCCATCATCATCTTGTGCCTTTGATCTCCATCTCCAAAGCACCGTCATGATCATCATCATCACTGGCTTGACACCTTGATCTCCATCGAAGCATCATTGTCGTCTCGCCAACTATTGCTACTACGACTATCGCTACCGCTTAGTGATAAAGTAAAGCAATTACATGGCGATTGCATTTTATACAATAAAGCCACAACCATATGGCTCCTGCCAGTTGCCGATAATTCTGTTACAAAACATGATCATCTCATACAATAAATTTAGCATCATGTCTTGACCATATCACATCACAACATGCCCTGCAAAAACAAGTTAGACGCCCTCTACTTTGTTGTTGCAAGTCTTACGTGGCTGCTACGGGCTGAGCAACAACCGTTCTTACCTACGCATCAAAAACCACAACGCGGTATAGTGATTGCTTTTTGATCTTCAGAAAGAACCTTGTTCATTGAATCCGATTCAACTAAAGTTGGAGAAACTGACACCCACCAGCCACCTATGTGCGAAGCACGTCGGTAGAACCAGTATCGCGTAAGCGTACGCGTAATGTCGGTCTGAGCCGCTTCATCCAACAATACCGCTGAATCGAGAATCAACTAGTGACGGCAAGCAATATGTATATACCCACGCCCACAACTCCTTTGTGTTCTACTCGTGCATATAACATCTACGCATAGACCTGGCTCGGATACCACCGTTGGGGAATGCAGTAATTTCAAAAAAAATCCTATGCACACGCAAGATCTATCTAGGTGATGCATAGCAACGAGAGGGAAGAGTGTTGTCCACGTACCCTCGTAGACCGTAAGCGGAAGCGTTATGACAACGCGGTTGATGTAGTCGAACGTCTTCACAATCCAACCGATCCTAGCACCTAAAGTACGGTACCTCCGCGATCTGCACACGTTCAGCTCGGTGATGTCCTACGAACTCTTGATCCAGCTGAGTGTCGAGGGAGAGCTTCGTCAGCACGACGGCGTGATGACGGTGATGATGAAGCTACCGGCGCAGGGCTTCACTTAAGCACTACGACGATATGACCGAGGTGGATTATGGTGGAGGGGGCACCGCACACGGCTAAAAGCAATCAACTTGTGTGTCCTAGGGTGCCCCCTGCCCCCGTATATAAAGGAGCAAGGGGGAGGCCGTCCGGCCCTAGGGGCGCGCCAAGGGAGGAGGAATCCTCCTCCTAGTAGGAGTAAGATTCATCCTTTCCTAGTCCTACTAGGAGGAGAAGGGGAAAGAGAGAAAGGAGAGCAAGAGGAGAAGGAAAGGGGGGGCGCCCCCCCTCCCTAGTCCAATTCGGACTCCCTATAGGGACGGGGCGCGGCTGCCCCTTGTGGGCTGCCTCCCCTCTCCCCTATGGCCCATGTAGGCCCAATCTTTCCCCGGGGGGGGGGGGAAGGGGTCCGGTAACCCTCTCGCACTCCGGTTTTCTCCGAAATCAACAAGAACACTTCCAGTGTCTGAATATAGTCATCCAATATATCAATCTTTATGTATCGACCATTTCGGGACTCCTCTTCATGTCCCCGATCATATCCGGGACTCCGAACTACCTTTGGTACATCAAAACACATAAACTCATAACACCGATCGTCACCGAACGTTAAGCATGCAGACCCTACGGGTTCGAGAACTACATATACATGACCAAGACACATCTCCGGTAAATAACCAATAGCGGAACCTGGATGTTCATATTGTATCCCACATATTATACGAAGATCTTTACTGGTCAAACCGCAAAACAACATACGTTGTTCCCTTTGTCATCGGTATGTTACTTGCCCGAGAGTCGATCGTCGGTATCTGAATACCTAGTTCAATCTCGTTACCGGCAAGTCTCTTTACTCGTTCCATAATGCATCACCCCGCAACTAACTCATTAGTCACATTGCTTGCAAGGCTTATAGTGATGTGCATTACCAAGAGGGCCCAGAGATACCTCTCCGATACTCGGAGTGACAAATCCTAATCTTGATCTATGCCAACTCAACAAACACCATCGGAGACACCTATAGAGAATCTTTATAATCACCCAGTTACATTGTGATGTTTGATAGCACACTAAGTGTTCCTCCGGTATTCGAAAGTTGCATGATCTGATAGTCATAGAAACAGGTATAAGTTATGGAGAAAGCAATAGCAGTAAACTAAAGGATCATCGTGCTAAGCTAACGGATGGGTCAAGTCAATCACATCATTCTCTAATGATGTGACCCCGTTTATGAAATGACAACTCTTTGTCCATGGCTAGGAAACTTAACCATCTTTGATCAATGAGCTAGTCAAGTACAGGCATACTAGTGACACTTTGTTTGTCTATGTATTCACACATGTCCTAAGTTTCCGGTTAATACAATTCTAGCATGAATAATAAACATTTATCATGATATAAGGAAATATAAATAACAACTTTATTATTAGCTCTAGAGCATATTTCCTTCAGCACTCAGGCCGGATAAGTTTACCGGTGTGCACTTTAAGAGGTGGAAGGTGAAGTCCACGCTTTGTCTTACACCTCTGAAAGTTTTCCATGTTAGTGTTGGTGCCCCAGAGGGAATGTCTGAGAAAAATCAGAGAAATTTTCAGGAAGCCAATAGTATGTTTGTGGGATGCATTCTGAGTGTTCTTATTGATTGTCTGTGCGATGTGTATATGCGCATACAAGATGGAAAGACACTGTGGGATGCACTAAATGCTAAATTCGGTGCAACAGATGCATGAAGTGAACTGTACATCATGCAGAGTTTCCACGACTACAAGATTGTGAATAAGCGTTCTGTGGTTGAACAAGCTCATGAGATACAGTGTGTTGTGAAGGAACTGGAACTCCTTAAGTGTGTTCTACCTGATGAATTTGTGGCTGGGTGCATGATTGCAAAGTTTCCTCCTTCATAGAGGAATTTCGCCACAACTCTGAAACATAAGAGACATGCGATATTAGTTAAAAATCTGAATGGATCTCTTAACGTCAAAGAGAAAGCTCAGAGTAAAGACACTACTGAGAAATGAGGTGAGGTTTAGCCTACTGCCAATATAGTGCAGAGGTACCCACAGAACAAGAACATAGGGAAGAATGAACATGTTTTCAACCGTTGGGGAATGTAGTATTTCAAAATTTCCTACGATCATGCAAGATCTATCTAGGAGAAGCATAACAACGAGCGGGGAGAGTGTGTCCACGTACCCTCATAGACCGAAAGTGGAAGCGTTAAGAAAGGCGGTTGATGTAGTCGAACGTCTTCGCGATCCAACCGATCAAGTACCGAACGCACGGCACCTCCGTGATCTGCACACGTTCAGATCGGTGACGTCCCTTGTATTATTGATCCAGTTGAGACCGAGGGAGAGTTTTGTAAGCACGACGGCGTGTTGATGGTGATGGTGAAGTTACCAGCGCAGGGTTCGCCTAAGCACTACGACGATATGACCGAGGTGGAAAACTGTGGAGGGGGCACCGCACACGGCTAAAGATCAACTTGTGTGTCTATTTTTATTCCTTGATTTTTGCTCCTGTTTAGTAATAAATAATTTATCTAGCCTGTGTTTCGGTTGTGTTTTTTGTGTTTAATTAGTGTTTGTGCCAAGTAGAATCGTTGGGAAGACTTGGGGAAAGTCTTTTTGATCTTGCTGTAAAAAACAGAAACTTTAGCGCTCACAAGAATTGCTTTCATTTTTTATTGGAGAGTGATATTTAGTTAATTATTTTTCCATATTATTAATAGATAAATTCCTCACGTCCACCAAAAAGCCTAAGCTTGGGGATGCCCCGGAAGGCATCCCCTCTATTGTCTTCGTTCATCGGTAACTTTACTTGGAGCTATATTTTTATTCACCACATGATATGTGTTTTGCTTGGAGCGTCTTGTATGATTTGAGTCTTTGCTTTTTAGTTTACCACAATCATCCTTGTTGTACACACCTTTTGAGAGTGACACACTTAAATTGGAATTCATTAGAATACTCTATATTAGAATTTGTTAGAATACTCTATGTGCTTCACTTATATCTTTTGAGCTATATAGTTTTTGCTCTAGTGCTTCACTTATATCTTTTAGAGCACGGCGGTGGTTCGATTTTATAGAAATAATTGATCTCTCATGCTTCACTTATATTATTTTGAGAGTCCTTTAGAACAGCATGGCCATTTTCTTTTACGCATTATAAAAAATTTTATATAAGTGAATTGAATACTAAGAGAAGTTTGATACTTGATGATTGTTTTGAGATATCGAGATGGTGATATTAGAGTCATGCTAGTTGAGTAGTTGTGAATTTGAGAAATACTTGTGTTGAAGTTTGTGATTCCTGTAGCATGCACGTATGGTGAACCGTTATGTGATCAAGTCGGAGCATGATTTATTTATTGATTGCCTTCCTTATGAGTGGCGGTCGGGGACGAGCGGTGGTCTTTTCCTACCAATCTATCCCCCAAGGAGCATGCATGTAGTACTTTGTTTCGATAACTAATAGATTTTTCCAATAAGTATGTGAGTTCTTTATGACTAATGTTGAGTCCATGGATTATACGCACCCTCACCCTTCCACCATTGCTAGCCTCTCTAGTACCGCGCAACTTTCGCCGGTACCATAAACCCACCATATACCTTCCTCAAAACAGCCACCATACCTACCTATTATGGCATTTCCATAGCCATTCCGAGATATATTGCCATGCAACTTTCCACCGTTCCATTGTTATGACACGCTTCATCATTGTCATATTGCCATGCATGATCATGTTGTTGACATCGTATTTGTGGCAAAGCCACCGTTCATAATTCTTTCATACATGTCACTCTTGATTCATTGCATATCCCGGTACACCGCCCGAGGCATTCACATAGAGTCATATTTTGTTCTAAGTATTGAGTTGTAATTCTTGAGTTGTAAGTAAAAAGAAGTGTGATGATCATCATTATTAGAGCACTATCCCAGTGAGGAAAGGATGATGGAGACTATGATTCCCCCACAAGTCGGGATGAGACCCCGGACGAAAAAAAATAGAAAAGAGGCCAAAAAAAGGAAAGAATGCCCAAATAAAAAATGAGAGAAAAAGAGAGAAGGGACAATGTTACTATCCTTTTCCACACTTGTGCTTCAAAGTAGCACCATGATCTTCATGATAGAGAGTCTCCTATGTTGTCACTTTCATAAACTAGTGGAAATTTTACATTATAGAACTTGTCTTGTATATTCCAATGATGGGCTTCCTCAAATTGCCCTAGGTCTTCATGAGCAAGCAAGTTGGATGCACACCCACTTAGTTTCTTTTGTTGAGCTTTCATACACTTATAGCTCTAGTGCATCCGTTGCATGTCAATCCCTACTCACTCACATTGATATCTATTGATGGGCATCTCCATAGCCCGTTGATACGCCTAGTTGATGTGAGACTATCTTCTCCTTTTTTTTCTTCTCCACAACCACCATTCTATTCCACCATAGTGCTATATCCATGCCTCACGCTCATATACTGCATGAAGATTGAAAAAGTTTGAGAACATCAAAAGTATGAAACAATTGCTTGGCTTGTCATCGGGGTTGTGCATGATTTAATATTTTGTGTGATGAAGATAGAGCATAGCCAGACTATATGATTTTGTAGGGATAACTTTCTTTGGCCATGTTATTTCGAGAAGACATGGATGCTTAGTTAGTATGCTTGAAGTATTATTATTTCTATGTCAATATTAAAATTTTATCTTGAATCTTTCGGATCTGAACATTCATGCCACAATAAATAAAAATTACATTGAGAAATATGTTAGGAAGCATTCCACATCAAAAATTCTGTTTTTATCATTTACCTACTTAAGGACGAGCAGGAATTAAGCTTGGGGATGCTTGATACGTCTCCAACGTATCTATAATTTTTTATTGTTCCATGCTATTATATTATCTATTTTGGATGTTAATGGGCTTATGTTTTACACTTTTATATTATTTTTCGGACTAACCTATTAACCGGAGACCCAGCCCAAATTCCTTTTTTTGCCTATTTCAATGTTTCACTAAAAAGGAATATCAAATGGAGTCTAAACGGAATGAAACCTTCGGGAGCGTTATTTTTGGAACAAACGTGATCCAGGGGACTTGGAGTGGACGTCAAGCAACAATCAAGGAGGCCACGAGGCAGGGGGCGCGCCCTCCACCATCGTGGGCCCCTCATTGCTCCACCGACCTACTTCTTCCTCCTATATATATCCATATACCCCACAAACATCTAGGAGCACCATGAAACCCTATTTCCACCGCCGCAACCTTCTGTACCCAAGAGATCCCATCTTGGGGCCTTTTCCAGAGCTCCGTCGGAGGGGGCATTGATCACGGAGGGCCTCTACATCAACTCCATGGCCCTTCCGATGATGTGTGAGTAGTTTACTTCAGACCTTCGGGTCCATAGCTAGTAGCTAGATGGCTTCTTCTCTCTCTTTGGATCTCAATACAAAGTTCTCCTCGATTCTCTTGGAGATCTATTCGAGGTAATCTTCTTTTGCGGTGTGTTTGTCGAGATCCGATGAATTGTGGGTTTATGATGAAGTCTATCTATGAACAATATTTGAATCTTCTCTGAATTCTTTTATGTATGATTGGTTTATCTTTGCAAGTCTCTTCGAATTATCAGTTTGGTTTGTCCTACTAGATTGATCTTTCTTGCAATGGGAAAAGTGCTTAGCTTTGGGTTCAATCTTGCGGTGCTCGATCCCAGTGACAGAAAGGGAAACGACACATATTGTATTGTTGCCATCGAGGATAAAAATATGGGGTTTACATCATATTGCATGAGTTTATCCCTCTACATCATGTCATCTTGCTTAAGGCGTTACTCTGTTCTTATGAACTTAATACTCTAGATGCATGCTAGATAGCGGTCGATGTGTGGAGTAATAGTAGTAGATGCAGGCAGGAGTCGGTCTACTTGTCACGGACGTGATGCCTATATACATGATCATACCTAGATATTCTCATAATTATTCGCTTTCCTATCAATTGCTCGACAGTAATATGTTCACCCACCGTAATACTTATGCTATCTTGAGAGGAGCCACTAGTGAAACCTATGGCCCCCAGGTCTATTCTCCATCATACAAGTTTCCCATCTATTTTTTTTTGCAATCTTTACTTTAAATCTATATCATAAAAATACAAAAAATATTTATCTTATTATTATCATCTCTATCAGATCTCACTCTTGCAAGTGGTCGTGAAGGGATTGACAACTGCTTTATCGCGTTGGTTGCGAGGTTCTTATTTGTTTGTGTAGGTACGAGGTGACTCGCGCATGGTCTCCTACTGGATTGATACCTTGGTTCTCAAAAACTGAGGGAAATACTTACGCTGCTTTACTGCATCACCCTTTCCTCTTCAAGGGAAAACCAACGCAGTGCTCAAGAGGTAGCAAGAAGGATTTCTGGCGTCGTTGCCGGGGAGATCTATGCCAAGTCAAGACATACCAAGTACCCATCACAACTCTTATCCTTCGCATTACATTATTTGCCATTTGCCTCTCGTTTTCCTCTCTCCCACTTCACCCTTGCCATTTTATTCGCCTCTTTCCCATTTGTTTCTTGTACCATGGCCGATTCAAAAAGGGCTAAGGGTTCTCTCCCGGGTTTTACCTTGGTTAGTCCCTCTGTCCTCTCTAAGCTCATAAATAATGATGCTATGGAGAGACCTACCAGGGTTATCAATGAGAGTTTGAATAATTTCGATGAAGATGATCCCAGAATTTTTCATTATTTACTTGATGAATCTTTGAAAGACACTTGGGATAGGCTATTAAGGATTCGAGTTAGCTATGTGCCCCAATATCAAATTGAAGTTTACTTGAAAAGCTTTTATATTGGTTTACCCTCTTCATTCAAGCAAGTTTTAGATTATATCTTTGAAGAAGGTTTCCTTGAGGGGGATCCCATTGATACTTATGAAAGGATGAAAACTATATTTGGGCATCCCATGTGTGAGAAGGTTAAATCTACCTCTCTTTTGTGTTTTTACCAAAATGAAATTATAAAAGAAATGAGGGCTAGCTTAGATGCCAATTTCTGAAACGTACTTAATCTTTCTTCCACTATCAATGGACACGTGCTATATCAAAATATAAAGATAAATGCTATAGAAAAGAATTTTTCTCTTTTCTTTCCTAATACCAAAGATGGCAATACCTAGATCTATCCTTGCTTTTATGCCTAGCTAGGGGCGTTAAACGATAGCGCTTGTTGGGAGGCAACCCAATTTTATTTTTTCCTTGCTTTTTGCTCCTGTTTAGTAATAAATAATTTATCTAGCCTCTGTTTTGGTTGTGTTTTTGTGTTTAATTAGTGTTTGTGCCAAGTAGAACCGTTGGGAAGACTTGGGGAAAGTCTTTTTGATCATGCTGTAAAAAACAGAAACTTTAGCGCTCACGAGAATTGCTGCCATTTTTTATTGGAGAGTGCTATTTAGTTAATTATTTTTGCATATGATTAATAGATAAATTCCTCACGTCCAGAAAGTTATTTTAGAATTTTTGGGGTTCTAGAAGTTTGCGTTAGTTACAGATTACTACAGACTGTTCTATTTTTTGACAGATTCTGTTTTTCGTGTGTTGTTTACTTATTTTGATAAATCTATGGCTAGTAATAGAGTTTATGAACCATAGAGAAGTTGGAATACAGTACCTTGAAGTGTTGTTTTGTTTTGTTTCGCTAACGGAGCTCACGAAGATTTTCTTTCAAGTTTTGTGTTGTGAAGTTTTCATGTTTTGGGTAAAGATTTGATGGATTATGGAACAAGGAGTAGCAAGAGACTAAGCTTGGGGATGCCCAAGGCACCCCAAGGTAAATGCAAGTACACCAAATAGCCTAAGCTTGGAGATGCCCCGGAAGGCATCCCCTCTTTTGTCTTCGTTCATCGGTAACTTTAATTGGAGCTATATTATTATTCACCACATGATATGTGTTTTGCTTGGAGTGTCTTGTATGATTTGAGTCTTTCATTTTTAGTTTACCATGATTATCCTTGCTGTACACACCTTTTGAGAGAGACACACATAGATTAGAATTTTTTAGAATACTCTATGCGCTTCACTTATATCTTTTGAGCTATATAGTTTTTACTCTAGTGCTTCACTTATATCTTTTAGAGCACAGCGGTGGTTCTATTTTATAGAAATAATTGATATCTCATGCTTCATTTATATTATTTTGATAGTCCTTTAGAACAACATGGCAATTTGCTTTTAGGCATTATAAAAACTTTCATATAAGTGCATTGAATACTAAGAGAAGTTTGATACTTGATGATTGTTTTGAGATATGGAGATGGTGATATTAGAGTCATGCTAGTTGAGTAGTTGTGAATTTGAGAAATACTTGTGTTGAAGTTTGTGACTCCCGTAGCATGCACGTATGGTGAACCGTTATGTGATGAAGTCAGAGCATGATTTATTTATTGATTGCCTTCCTTATGAGTGGCGGTTGGGGACGAGCGATGGTCTTTTCCTACCAATCTACCCCCCTAGGAGCATGCGTGTATTACTTTTTTCGATAACTAATAGATTTTTGCAATAAGTATGTGAGTTCCTTATGACTAATGTTGAGTCCATGGATTATACGCACCCTCACCCTTCCACCATTGCTAGTCTCTCTAGTACCGCGCAACTTTCGCCGGTACCATAAACCCACCATATACCTTCCTCATAGCAGCCACCATACCTACCTATTATGGAATTTCCATAGCCATTCCGAGATATATTGCCATGCAACTTTCCACCGTTCCGTTGTTATGACACGCTTCATCATTGTCATATCGCCATGCATGATCATGTAGTTGATACCGTATTTGTGGCAAAGCCACCGTTCATAATTATTTCATACATGTCACTCTTGATTCATTGCATATCCCGGTACACCGCCGGAGGCATTCACATAGAGTCATATTTTGTTCTAAGTATTGAGTTGTAAGTAAAATGAAGTGTGATGATCATCATTATTAGAGCACTGTCCCAGTGAGGAAAGGATGATGGAGACTATGATTCCCCCACAAGTCGGGATGAGACTCCGGACGAAAAATAAAAAAAAGAGAAAAGAGGCCAAAATAAAAAAAGGAAAGAAGGCCCAAATAAAAAAATGAGAGAAAAAGAGAGAAGGGACAATGTTACTATCCTTTTTTCCACACTTTTGCTTCAAAGTAGCACCATGATCTTCATGATAGAGAGTCTCCTATGTTGTCACTTTCATAAACTAGTGGGAAGTTTACATTATAGAACTTGGCTTGTATATTCCAATGATGGGCTTCCTCAAATTGCCCTAGGTCTTCGTGAGCAAGCAAGTTGGATGCACACCCACTTAGTTTCTTTTGTTGAGCTTTCATACACTTATAGCTCTAGTGCATCCGTTGCATGGCAATCCCTACTCACTCACATTGATATCTATTGATGGGCATCTCCATAGCCCGTTGATACGCCTACTTGATGTGAGACTATCTTCTCCTTTTTTGTCTTCTCCACAACCACCATTCTATTCCACCATAGTGCTATATCCATGGCTCACGCTCATATACTGCGTGAAGATTGAAAAAGTTTGAGAACATCAAAAAGTATGAAACAATTGCTTGGCTTGTCATCGGGGTTGTGCATGATTTAATATTTTGTGTGATGAAGATAGAGCATAGCCAGACTATATGATTTGTAGGGATAACTTTCTTTGGCGATGTTATTTTGAGAAGACATGAATGCTTAGTTAGTATGCTTGAAGTATTATTATTTCTATGTCAATATTAAACTTTTATCTTGAATCTTTCGGATCTGAACATTCGTGCCACAATAAAGAAAAATTACATTGAGAAATATGTTAGGAAGCATTCCACATCAAAAATTCTGTTTTTATCATTTACCTACTCGAGGACGAGCAGGAATTAAGCTTGGGGATGCTTGATACGTCTCCAACGTATCTATATTTTTTGATTGTTCCATGCTATTATATTATCTATTTTGGATATTAATGGGCTTATTTTTACACTTTTATATTATTTTTGGGACTAACCTATTAACCGGAGGCCCAGCCCAAATTGTTGTTTTTTGCCTATTTCAGTGTTTCACTAAAAAGGAATATCAAACGGAGTCCAAACGGAATGAAACCTTCGATAGCGTTATTTTTGGAACAAACGTGATCCAGGGGACTTGGAGTGGACATCAAGAAACAATTGAGGAGACCATGAGGCAGGGGGTGCGCCCACCCCCCTGTGCGTGCCCTCCACCCTCATGGGCCCCTCATTGCTCCACCGACCTACTTCTTCCTCCTGTATATATCCATATACCCCACAAACATCCAGAAGCACCACGAAACCCTATTTCCACCGCCTCAACCTTCTGTACCCAAGAGATCCCATCTTGGGGCTTTTCCGGAGCTCTGCCAGAGGGGACATTAATCACGGAGGGCCTCTACATCAACTCCATGGCCCCTCTGATGATGTGTGAGTAGTTTACTTCAGACCTTCAGGTCCATAGCTAGTAGCTAGATGGCTTGTTCTCTCTCTTTGGATCTCAATACAAAGTTCTCCTCGATTCTCTTGGAGAACTATTCGATGTAATCTTCTTTTGCGGTGTGTTTGTCGAGATCCGATGAATTATGGGTTTATGATGAAGTCTATCTATGAACAATATCTGAATCTTCTCTGAATTATTTTATGTATGATTGGTTTATCTCAAGTCTCTTCGAATTATTAGTTTGGTTTGGCCTACTAGATTGATCTTTATTGCAATGGGAAAAGTGCTTAGCTTTGGGTTCAATCTTGCGGTGCTCGATCCCAGTGACAGAAAGGGAAACGACACGTATTGTATTCTTGCCATCGAGGATAAAAGGATGGGGTTTACATGATATTGCATGAGTTTATCCCTCTACATCATGTCATCTTGCTTAAGGTGTTACTCTGTTCTTATGAACTTAATACTCTAGATGCATGCTAGATAGCGGTCGATGTGTGGAGTAATAGTAGTAGATGCACGCAGGAGTCGGTCTACTTGTCACGAACATGATGCCTATATACATGATCATACCTAGATATTCTCATACTTATTCGCTTTTCTATCAATTGCTCGACATTAATTTGTTCACCCACCGTAATACTTATGCTATCTTGAGAGAAGCCACTACTGAAACCTATGGCCCCTGGGTCTATTCTGCATCATACAAGTTTCCCATCTATTTTATTTTGCAATCTTTACTTTCAATCTATATCATAAAAATACAAAAAATATTTATCTTATCATTATCATCTCTATCAGATCTCACTCTTGCAAGTGGTCGTGAAGGGATTGACAACCCCTTTATCGCGTTGGTTGCGAGGTTCTTATTTGTTTGTGTAGGTACGAGGTGACTCACGCGTGGTCTCCTACTGGATTGATACCTTGGTTCTCAAAAACTGAGGGAAATACTTACGCTGCTTTACTGCATCACCCTTTCCTCTTCAAAGGAAAACCAACGCAGTGCTCAAGAGGTAGCAAGAAGGATTTCTTGGTTCCGTCACCGGGACAAGCCTGGACAAACTCTTATATGAAGGAAAGCGCTCCCGAGGACACATGGGAATTATCGTCAAGCTAGTTTTCATCACGTTCATATGATTCGCGTTCGGTACTTTGATAATTTGATATGTGGGTGGACCGGTGCTTGGGTACTGTCCTTACTTGGACAAGAATCCCACTTATGATTAACCCCCATTGCAAGCATCTGCAACTACAACAGAAGTATTAAGGTAAACCTAACCATAGCATGAAACATATGGATCCAAATCAGCCCCTTACGAAGCAATGCATAAACTAGGGTTTAAGCTTCTATCACTCTAGCAACCCATCATCTACTTATTACTTCTCAATGCCTCCCTCTAGGCCCAAACAATGGTGAAGTGTCACGTAGTCGACATTCACATGACACCACTAGAGGGATGACAACATACATCTCATCAAAATATCGAACGAATACCAAATTCACATGACTACTTATAGCAAGACTTCTCCCATGTCCTCAGGAACAAACGTAACTACTCACAAAGCATATTCATGTCCATAATCAGAGGGGTATTAATATGCATAATGGATCTAAACATATGATCTTCCACCAAGTAAACTAACTAGAATCAACTACAAGGAGTAATCAACACTACTAGCAACCCACAGGTACCAAACTGAGGTTTGGATACAAAGATTGGATACAAGAGATGAACTAGGGTTTGAAATGAGATGGTGCTGGTGAAGATGTTGATGGAGATTGACCCCCTCCCGATGAGAGGATCGTTGGTGATGACGATGGTGATGATTTCCCCCTCCCGGAGGGAAGTTTCCCAGGCAGAACAGTTCTGCCGGAGCCCTAGATTGGTTCCGCCTCGTGGCGGCGGAGTTTCTTCCCCAAAGCTTACTTATTATTTTTTCTCGGACAAAAGACCTCATATAGAAGAAGATGGGCATCGGAGGGCCACCATGGGGCCCACGAGGCAGGGGGTGCGCTCTCCACCCTCGTGGTCAGGGTGTGGCCCCCCTCTGGAACTTTCTTTGCTTAGTATTTTTATATATTCTGGAAATAACTTCCGTGAACTTTTAGGACTTTTGGAGCTATGCAGAATAGGTCTCTAATATTTTCTCCTTTTCCAGCCCAGAATCCTAGCTACCGGCATTCTCCCTCTTCATGTAAACCTTGTAAAATAAGAGGGAATAGGCATAAGTATTCTGACATAATGTGTAATAACAGCCCATAATGCAATAAATATTGATATAAAAGCATGATGCAAAATGGACGTATCAACTCCCCCAATCTTAGACCTCGCTTGTCCTCAAGCAAAAGCTGAAATCGAAAAATATGTCCACATGTTTAGAGATAGAGGTGTCGATAAAATAAAATACAAACATGAGGGCATCATGATCATTCTTAGAACAGCAACAAGTAACAAACTCTATTTCAAGTATGAATCATAAACTTCATTGAGAACCAACAAACTCTAATCTCAGTCATTGAGGCAATTGCAATTTGTCATAACATAGGAAAGAGTCAATATAAGAGCTTTTCAGCAAGTCCACATACTCAACCATCTTTTAGTCTTTCATAATTGCTAACATTTACGCGATATTTATGGTTATGAAGTTTTAATCGGACATAGAGAAAGATATGGGCTTATAGTTGCCTCCCAACGTTTTACCTCAAGGGTAATGTCAACAATAATAGTTCATGAAAACTCACATCCAATTAGCTATATATATCAGGATCTTACCAACACATTGTGCTTGCCAAAGGATAAAATGTAAAAAGGAAAGGTGAATATCACCATGACTCTTTGCATGAAGCATAAGACAAGAATAAAAGATAGGCCCTTCGCAGAGGAAAGTAGAGGTTGTCATGAGCTTTTATGGTTGGATGCACGAAATATTAATGCAAAAGAACGTCACTTTATATTGCCACTTGTGATGTGGACCTTTATTATGCAGTCCGTCGCTTTTATTTGTTCCACATCACAAGATCGTATAAAGCTTATTTTCTCCACACTAATAAGTCATACATACTTAGAGAGCAATTTTTATTGCTTGCACCGATGACAACTTACTTGATGGATCTTACTCAATCCATAGGTAGATATGGTGGACTCTCATGGCAAAACTGGGTTTAGGGATATTTGGAAGCACAAGTAGTATCTCTACTTGGTGCAAAGGAATTGGCTAACATGGGAGGGAAAGGCAAGCTCAACATGTTGGATGATCCATGACAATATAATTTATCTCAGATGTAAGAAAACATAACCCATTACGTTGTCTTCCTTGTCCAACGTCAACTCTTTAGCATGTCATACTTTAATGAGTGCTCACAATTATAAAAGATGTCCAAGATAGTATATTTATATGTGAACCTCTCTTTCTTTATTACTTTGGAACGATGACCAAAACTATGTTTGGCAACTCTCACCAACTTTTATTCATCATATTCTTTATATGTGAGCTCATTACTCTCCATAAGATCCATATGATCTCTTTATTTCTTCTCTTTTATTTTATTCCCTCTAGATCATAGCAAAATAATCAAGCCCTTGACTCAACACTAATCTTTATTATATATAGCTCACAGACTCGATTACATAGAAAGATCATAAAGAAAAACTCACAACTAGATCATACTAAAACTTTATTCTACTAGATCAAGACATTATCAAAAGGATCGAACTAAGAAAAAACGGTAAAGATAAAAGTGATGGTGATACGATACCGAGGCACTCCCCCAAGCTTGGCAGTTGCCAAGGAGAGTGCCCATACCCATGTGTTTATGTCTCCTTCTTCGGGGGTGGTGATGTGATATTCTTGGCGATGATGCCCCTCAAGATACGATTCTCTTCTTCAAGCTTATTGACTTGCTGCTTGAGGCCCATTATTTCTTTTCGGAGCTTGCCTATGACGGCTAAAGCTCCTTTCACCGACGGATGTTGCATAACTGCGGGAGAACAAGTAACCCTCTTTTTCATATTTCCATAAGAAAGAAATCTAACATTGGAAGGGATAACCGAGTTTGGGATGGCTAAGCTCTGTAGTTCCCCCATCGTGAATCTAGATCGGAAACGAGAAGTAACTTCTTGATCCTCTTCCATGGCATCTATCCTTTTCAAGTCGGCCTCCATCTCTTCTTCCGTTGACGGCCCAAAGTGGTCAGCGTCACTATTTGCTCTTGGTCCCGGTGTCGGATGAGACACCCGACTCTTCCCGACTGACTCTTGAGAAGACATCTTGCTCCGAATCTGCAGCAGAAACAGCTCGAAACAAGAACAGGAGATATTTGTGTGATACGATGGTCAAAACCTTCGGGAGATTATATAGTGATTTTTTACCGGCCAAAAGAAGTATCGTGCAAGAAAACGGAGTCCGGAGAGCACACGAGGTGCCCACGAGGCAAGGCCGCGCCCTCCACCCTCGTGGAAGCCTCGTGTCCTTTTCAGTCTACTTCTTATTTTCCTATTTTCTTAAATATTCCAAAACGGAGGAAAATTGCCATTAAAACTATTTTGGAGTCGGTTTACTTATCGTACCACGTACCTATTCCTTTTTGGAGTCTGAAACGTTCTGTAAAGTGTCCCTTATGTATTCCTCCGGGGTTACGGTTTCAACAATATTAGTTTCAACATTTATGGGATTACCTGAGATATAATTTTTGATTCTTTGACCGTTCACCACCTTCGGATTTGTGCCTTCGAAATTGTTGATTTATATGGCACCGGAACGATAGACCTCCTCGATGACGTAAGGACCCTCCCATTTAGAGATAAGTTTGCCTGCAAAAAATCTTAAACGAGAGTTGTATAGCAATACATAATCACCTACGTTAAACTCACGCTTTTGTATCCTTTTATCATGACATCTTTTAACTCTTTCTTTAAACAGCTTGGTATTTCGTAGGCCTGGGTTCTCCATTCATCAAGTGAGCTAATGTCAAATAACCTCTTCTCACCGGCAAGTTTGAAGTCATAATTGAGCTCTTTGATGGCCCAATATGCCTTATGTTCTAATTCGAGAGGTAAGTGACATGATTTTCCATAAACCATTTTATATGGAGACATACCCATAGGATTTTTATATGCAGTTCTATAAGCCCATAATGCATCATCAAGTTTCTTGGACCAATTCTTTCTAGATCTATTAACAGTCTTTTGCAAAATTAATTTAAGCTCTCTATTGCTAAGTTCTACTTGGCCACTAGACTGTGGGTGATAAGGAGATGCAATTCTATGATTAACATCATACTTAGCAAGCATTTTACGAAAAGCACCATGAATAAAATGTGAACCACCATCGGTCATTAAGTATCTAGGGACTCCAAACCTCGAAAAAATAACTTCTTTAAGCATCTTAATAGAGGTGTTATGATCAGCACTACTAGTTGGAATAGCTTCTACCCACTTAGTAATGTAATCAACAGCAACTAAAATATGTGTATACCCATTAGCGGAAGGAAAAGGTCCCATATAATCAAAGCCCCAAACATCAAATGGTTCAATAACAAGTGAATAATTCATAGGCATTTCTTGACGTCTACTAATATTACCAATTCTTTGACATTCATCACAAGATAAGATAAACTTACGGGCATCCTTGAAGAGAGTAGGCCAATAAAAACCGGATTGCAATACCTTGTGTGCAGTTCTATCTCCAGCGTGGTGTCCTCCATAAGCTTCGGAGTGACACTTGCGTAAGATCTGTTCCTGTTCATGCTCAGGTACACAACGTCTAATAGCACCATCTACTCCTTCTTTATAAAGATGTGGTTCATCCCAGAAGTAATGTCTTAAATCATAGAAGAACTTTTTCTTTTGCTGGTATGTGAAACTAGGTGGTATAAATTTAGCAACAATGTAATTAGCATAATCAGCATACCATGGAGCAGTACGAGAAGCATTTATTACATTTAATTGTTCATCAGGAAAGCTATCATCAATAGGTAGTGGGTCATGAAGAACATTCTATAACCTAGACAAGTTGTCTGCAACAGGGTTCTCAGCTCCCTTTCTATCAATAATATGCAAATAAAATTCTTGTACCAGGAGAACCCATCTAATAAGTCTAGGTTTAGCATCTTTTTTTTCCATAAGATATTTAATAGCAGCATGATCAGTGTGAATAGTTACTTTAGAATCAACAATATAAGGTCTGAACTTATCACAACAAAATACAACTGCTAAGAATTCCTTTTCAGTAGTAGCATAATTTCTCTGGGCATTTTCTAGAGTTTTACTAGCATACTGAATAACATTTAATTTTTTTATCAACTCTTTGTCCTATAATAGCCCCTACAACATAATCACTAGCATCACACATAATTTCAAAGGGTAAATTCCAATCAGGTGGCTGAACAATAGGTGCAGAAATTAAAGCTTTCTTAAGTATTTCAAATGCTTCTACACAATCATCATCAAAGACAAAAGGAATATATTTTTGTAATAGGTTAGTCAGAGGCCGGGAAAATTTTGAGAAGTCCTTAATGAACCTCCTATAAAAACCGGCATGACCAAGGAAACTTCTTATACCTTTGATGTCCTTGGGACACGGCATCTTTTCAATAGCATCAACTTTAGCTTTGTCAACTTCAATACCTCTTTCAGAAATTTTATGCCCCAAGACAATACCTTCATTAACCATAAAGTGGCACTTCTCCCAATTCAAGACAAGGTTAGTTTCTTCACATCTATGCAAAACTCGATCAAGGTTGCTCAAGCAATCATCAAAAGAGGATCCATAAACAGAGGAATCATCCATGAAAACTTCACAAATCTTTTCACAAAAGTCAGAGAATATAGCCATCATGCATCTTTGAAAGGTAACAGGTGCATTACATAAACCAAAAGGCATACGTCTATAAGCAAAGGCACCGAAAGGGCAAGTAAAAGTAGTCTTTTCTTGATCATCAACTGACACAGGTATTTGAGAGAAACCAGAGTAACCATCTAGAAAGAAAAAATGTGTATGTTTGGATAATCTTTCTAGCATTTGATCAATGAAAGGAAAAGAGTAATGATCTTTTTTAGTAGCTTTATTTAATTTGTGGAAATCAATCACCATCCTATAGCCTGTAATAATTCTTTGCGGAATCAATTCATATTTATCATTAGGAATGACAGTAATACCTCCCTTCTTAGGGACACAATGGACAGGGCTTACCCACTGACTATCAGCAACGGGATAAATTATACCTGCTTCAAGGAGCTTTAATATTTCCTTTCTTGCCACTTCTTTCATCTTAGGATTTAGCCGTCGTTGGTGATCAATAACTGTTTTGGCGTCTTTCTCCAAATTTATTTTGTGTTGACATAGAGTGGGACTAATGCCCTTAAGATCATCAAAAGTATATCCAATAGCAGCACGGTGCTTCTTCAGAGTTTTCAATAATCTCTCTTCTTCGTGCTCTGAAAGGTTAGCACTAATAATAACATGATATATCTTCTTTTCATCAAGATAAGCATATTTAAGAGTATCAGGCAATGGTTTAAGCTCAAACACGGGATCACCCTTGGGTGGAGGAGGACCCCCTAGGATTTCAACAGGCAAGTTGTGTTTCAGAATAGGTCCCTGTTTAAAGAACACTTCATCTATTTCCCTTCTTTCATTCATAAACATATCATTTTCATGGTCTAGCAAATATTGTTCTAAAGGATCAGTAGGAGTCACGACAATTAGAAGCAAGGCCAATAATTTCATCTTTACTAGGCAATTCTTTATCATGGGGTTGTCTATGAAATTTAGCAAAATTAAACTCATGAGACATATCCCCTAAACCAACAGAAACAATATGCTGATTGCAGGTAGCATTAACAGTATTCAAGAAGGGTCTACCAAATATAATGGGACAAAGGTCATCTTGTGGGGAACCAAGAACAAGAAAATCAGCAGGATATTTAACTTTCCCACACAAGACTTCAACATCTCTAACAATCCCAATCGGTGAAATAGTATCTCTATTGGCAAGTTTAATGGTAATATTGATATCTTCTATCTCAGGAGGTGCAATATCATGCATAATTTCTTGGTATAAGGAATGAGGTATTGCACTTGCACTAGCACCCATATCACATAAGCCATGATAGCAATGATCTCCTATTTTAGCAGAAATAACAGGCATGCCTACAACAGGTCTATGTTTATTTTTAGCATCACGTCTACCGATTCTAGCAGCTTCATTGCAGAAGTAAATAACATGCCCATCAATATTATCGGCCAAAAGATCTTTAACCATAGCAATACTAGGTTCAACTTTAATTTGCTCAGGGGGTTTAGGTGTCTTAATATTACTTTTGTTAACCACATTTGAAACTTTAGCATGATCCTTTATTCTAACAGGGAAAGGTGGTTTCTCAATATAAGCAGCAGAAACAACAGGATCATCATAAGTGATAGTATTTTCTTCAACTTTAATAGATGCAACTGCTTTTACTTCAATGGGAGGATTATATTTAAACCACTTCTCCTTAGGGAGATCAACATGAGTAGCAAAGGATTCATAGAAAGAAGCTACTATCTCAGAGTCAAGTCCATATTTAGTACTAAATTCACGGAAAGCATCGGTATCCATAAAAGATTTAACACAATCAAACTTAGGTGTTATACCTGACTCCTTACCTTCGTCGAGGTCCCAATATTCAGAGTTGCGTTTAATTCTTTCCAATAAATCCCATTTGAATTCAATAGTCTTCATCATAAAAGATCCAGTACAAGAAGTATCGAGCATGGAGCGATTACTAAGAGAAAGCCAAGCATAAATTTTTTGAATAATCATTTCTCTTGAGAGCTCATGATTGGGGCATGAATATAACATTGACTTAAGCCTCCGCAAGCTTGAGTGATGCTTTCTCCATCGCGAGGCCAAAAATTATATATATAATTATGATCACGATGAACAAGATGCATAGGATAAAACTTATGATGAAATTCCAATTTCAATCGCTTGTAGTCCCATGATCCCATATCATCACATAGCCTAATAAAGCCTATACCATGTCAATGCCTCTCCCTTCAAAGATAAAGGCAAGACCTTCTTCTTGATAACATCATCGGCCATACCTGCAAGCTTAAATAATCCACAAACTTCATCCACATATATTAAGTGTAAATCGGGATGCAATGTTCCATCACCTGCGAAAGGATTAGCTAGCAGTTTCTCTATCATACCCGAAGAAATTTCAAAGTAAACATTTTCAGTAGGTTCAATAGGTTGAGGAGCAACTCTTTGCTCTACTGGTCGTGGTGAAGATACCCCGAACAAGCCCCTCAAAGGATTATGTTCCATAGTAACAAGTGACAGTAAATTTCAGCACACTATATAAATTCTTCCTTACCAAATTCCACCTACCAAAGGCGCTTCACTCCCCGGCAACGGTGCCAGAAAAGAGTCTTGATGACCCACAAGTGTAGGGGATCTATCGTAGCCTTTTCAATAAGTAAGAGTGTCGAACCCAACGAGGAGCAGAAGGAAATGATAAGCAGTTTTCAGTAAGGTATTCTCTGCAAGCACTGAAATTATCGGTAACAGATAGTTTTGTGATAAGGTAATTTGTAACGAGTAGAAAGTAATAAAAGTAAATAAGGTGCAGCAAGATGGCATAATCCTTTTTGTAGCAAAGGACAAGCCTGGACAAACTCTTATATGAAGGAAAGCGCTCTCGAGGACACATGGGAATTATCGTCAAGCTAGTTTTCATCACGTTCATATGATTCGCGTTCGGTACTTTGATAATTTGATATGTGGGTGCACCGGTGCTAGGGTACTATCCTTACTTGGACAAGAATCCCACTTATGATTAACCCCCATTGGAAGCATCCACAACTACAACATAAGTATTAAGGTAAACCTAACCATAGCATGAAACATATGGATCCAAATCAGCCCCTTACGAAGCAACGCATAAACTAGGGTTTAAGTTTCTGTCACTCTAGCAACCCATAATCTACTTATTGCTTCCGAATGCCTCCCTCTAGGCCCAAACAATGGTGAAGTGTCACGTAGTCGACGTTCACATGACACCACTAGAGGGATGACAACATACATCTCATCAAAATATCGAACGAATACCAAATTCACATGACTACTAATAGCAAGACTTCTCCCATGTCCCCAGGAACAAACATGTAAATCCCTCGATGCGGCTATATCTCCCACGTGTCGAAGCATGACTTAGAGGCATAACCGCATTGAAAGCAATGTCGCAAGTGAGGTAATCTTCACAACAACCCATGTAAATAAATAAAGGGGAAAGGTACATAGTTGGCTTACATTCGCCATGTCACACAAATACATAAATAACATTACATTCATCCAAATACACTCAAGGTACGACTACGGAACCAAAATAAAGATCAACCCCCAAATGCGACAAAGTCCCCAATCAGCCCAACTGGGCACCACTACTGATCATCTGGGAAAGACACGTAGTAACGTCCTGAGTCCTCATCGAACTCCCACTTGAGCTCGGTCATATCATCTGGAACGGTATCATCGGTCCCTGCATCTGGTTTGGAAGGAATCTGTGAGTCGCGAGGACTCAGCAATCTCGCACCCTCGCGATCAAGACTATTTAAGCTTATAGGTAAGGTAAAGGTATGATGTAGAGCTGCAGCAAGCGACTAGCATATATGGTGGCTAACATATTCGCAAAAGAGAGCGAGAAGAGAAGGCAAAAGCACGGTCGAACAACTATGATCAAGAAGTGATCCTAGAACAACCTACGTCAAGCATTACTCCAACACCGTGTTCGCTTCCCGGACTCCGCCGAGAAGAGACCATCACGGTTACACACGCGGTTGGTGCATTTTAATTAAATTAAGTTCAAGTCTTCTACAACCGGACATTAACAAATTCCCATCTGCCCATAACCGCGGGCACGGCTTTCGAAAGTTCAAATCCCTGCAGGGGAGTCCCAACTTAGCCCATCACAAGCTCTCACGGTCAACGAAGGATATTCCTTCTCCCAAGACAATCCGATCAGACTCGGCATCCCGGTTACAAGACATCCTCGACAATAGTAAAACAAAACCAGCAACACCACCCAGATGTGCCGACAAATCCCGATAGGAGCAGCACATATCTTGTTCTCAGGGCACACCGGATGAGCAAGACGTCGGGTAGACCAGCCCAGAGTTACCCCTGTTAGCCCCGGACATCGCTCAGTTGGACCAACACTTAGAGAAGCACTAGCTCGGGGGGGTTAAAATAAAGATGACCCTTGAGTCTGCGAAACCCAAGGGAAAAGGCTAGGTGGCGAATGGTAAAACCAATGTTGGGCATTGCTGGAAGAGTTTTATTCAAGGCGAACTGTCAAGGGGTTCCCATTATAACCCAATTGTGTAAGGAACGCAAAATCCGGGAACATAACACCGATATGACGGAAACTAGGGCGGCAAGAGTGGAACAAAACACCAGGTATAAGGCCGAGCCTTCCACCCTTTACCAAGTATATACGTGCATTAAGATAAACAAGATAAATATGGTGATATCCCTGAAGGAAATATGCCCTAGAGGCAATAATAAAGTTATTATTTATTTCCTTATATCATGATGAATGTTTATTATTCATGCTAGAATTGTATTAACCGGAAACATAATACATGTGTGAATACATAGACAAACAGAGTGTCACTAGTATGCCTCTACTTGACTAGCTCGTTGATCAAAGATGGTTATGTTTCCTAACCATAGACATGAGTTGTCATTTGATTAACGGGATCACATCATTAGAAGAATGATGTGATTGACTTGACCCATTCCGTTATCTTAGCACTTGATCGTTTAGTTTGTTGCTATTACTTTCTTCATAACTTATACATGTTCCTATGACTATGAGATTATGCAACTCTCGTTTATCGGAGGAACACTTTGTGGCTACCAAATGTCACAACGTAACTAGGTGATTATAAAGGTGCTCTACAGGTGTCTCCTAAGGTACTTTTTGGGTTGGCGTATTTCGAGATTAGGATTTGTCACTCCGATTGTCGGAGAGGTATCTGTGGGCCCACTCGGTAATGCACATCACTTATGCCTTGCAAGCATTGCAACTAATGAGTTAGTTGCGGAATGATGTATTACAGAACGAGTAAAGATACTTGCCGGTAACGAGATTGAACTAGGTATTGGAATACCGATGATCGAATCTTGGGCAAGTAACATACCGATGACAAAGGGAACAACGTATGTTGTTATGCGGTTTGACCGATAAAGATCTTCGTAGAATATGTAGGAACCAATATGAGCATCCAGGTTCCGCTATTGGTTATTGACCGGAGACATGTCTCGGTCATGTCTACATAGTTCTCGAACCCGTAGGGTCCGCACGCTTAAAGTTCGGTGACGGTCGTAATTAGGGTTTTTTGTGTTTTAATGTACCGAAGGTTGTTCGGAGTCCCATATGTGATCACGGACATGACGAGGAGTCTCGAAATGATCAAGACATAAAGATTGATATATTGGAAGCCTATATTTGGATATCGGAATCGTTCCGGGTGAAATCGGGATTTTACCGTAGTACCGGGTGTTACCGGAACCCCCCCCCCCCGGGGGTTAATGGGCCTACATGGACCCTAAGGGAGAAGAGGAGGGCCGGCCAGGGCAGGCCGCGCGCCCCCTCCCTCCTAGTCCGAATAGGACAAGGAAGGGGGGGCGGCGCCCCCCTTTCCGCTTTCCACCTTCCCCTTTCCTTCTCCAACAAGGCAAGAGGGGGGAGTCCTACTCCCGGTGGGAGTAGGACTCCTCCAGGCGCACCCCTAGGGGCCGGCCGCACCTCTCCCCTCCCTCCTTTATATACGGGGGCAAGGGGGCACCCCATGACACAAAAGTTGATCTTCGTGATCGTTCCTTAGCCGTGTGCGGTGCCCCCTTCCACCATATTCCACCTCAGTCATATCGTAGCGGTGCTTAGGCGAAGCCCTGTGTCAGTAGAACATCATCACCGTCATCATGCTGTCGTGCTGACGAAACTCTCCCTCAACACTCGGCTGGATCGGAGCTCGAGGGACGTCACCGAGTTGAACGTGTGCAGAACTCGGAGGTGTCGTACGTTCGGTACTTGGATCGGTCGGATCGGGAAGACGTACGACTACTTCCTCTACGTTGTGTCAACACTTCCGTTGCCGGTCTACGAGGGTACGTAGACAACATTCTCTCCTCTCATTGCTATGCATCACCATGATCTTGCGTGTGTGTAGGATTTTTTTTGAAATTACTACGTTCTCCAACAGTGGCATCCGAGCCTGGTTTTATGCGTTGATGTTATATGCACGAGTAGAACACAAGTGAGTTGTGGGCGATACAAGTCATACTGCTTACCAGCATGTCATACTTTGGTTCGGCGGTATTGTTGGATGAAGCGGCCCGGACCGACATTACACGTACGCTTACGCAAGACTGGTTCTACCGATGTGCTTTGCACACAGGTGGCTGGCAGGTGTCAGTTTCTCCAACTTTAGTTGAATCGAGTGTGGCTACGCCCGGTCCTTGCGAAGGTTAAAACAACACCAACTTGACAAACTATCGTTGTGGTTTTGATGCGTAGGTAAGAATGGTTCTTGCTACGCCCGTAGCAGCCACGTAAAACTTGCAACAACAAAGTAGAGGACGTCTAACTTGTTTTTGCAGGGCATGTTGTGATGTGATATGGTCAAGACATGATGCTAAATTTTATTGTATGAGATGATCATGTTTTGTAACCGAGTTATCGGCAACTGGCAGGAGCCATATGGTTGTCGCTTTATTGTATGCAATGCAATCGCGCTGTAATGCTTTACTTTATCACTAAGCGGTAGCGATAGTCGTGGAAGCATAAGATTGGTGAGACGACAACGATGCTACGATGGAGATCAAGGTGTCGCGCCTGTGATGATGGTGATCATGACGGTACTTCGGAGATGGAGATCACAAGTACAAGATGATGATGGCCATATCATATCACTTATATTGATTGCATGTGATGTTTATCTTTTATGCATCTTATCTTTCTTTGATTGACGATAGCATTATAAAATGATCTCTCACTAAATTTCAAGATAAAAGTGTTCTCCCTGAGTATGCACCACTGCCAAAGTTCGTCGTGCCCAGACACCACATGATGATCGGGTGTGATAAGCTCTACGTCCATCTACACAGGGTGCAAGCCAGTTTTGCACACGCAGAATACTCAGGTTAAACTTGACGAGCCTAGCATATGCAGATATGGCCTCGGAACACTGAGACCGAAAGGTCGAGCATGAATCATATAGTAGATATGATCAACATATTGATGTTCACCATTGAAAGCTACTCCATTTCACGTGATGATTGGTTATGGTTTAGTTGATTTGGATCACGTGATCACTTAGAAGATTAGAGGGATGTCTTTCTAAGTGGGAGTTCTTAAGTAATATGATTAATTGAACTTGAATTTATCATGAACTTAGTACCTGATAGTATCTTTCTTGTCTATGTTTGATTGTAGATAGATGGCCCGTGCTATTGTTCCGTTGAATTTTAATGCGTTCCTTGAGAAAGCAAAGTTGAAAGATGATGGTAGCAATTACACGGACTGGGTCCGTAACTTGAGGATTATCCTCATTGCTGCACAGAAGAATTACGTCCTAGAAGCACCGCTGGGTGCCAGGCCTGCTGCTGGAGCAACACCAGATGTTATGAACGTCTGGCAGAGCAAAGCTGATGACTACTCGATAGTTCAGTGTGCCATGCTTTACGGCTTAGAATCGGGACTTCAACGACGTTTTGAACGTCATGGAGCATATGAGATGTTCCAGGAGTTGAAGTTAATATTTCAAGCAAATGCCCGGATTGAGAGATATGAAGTCTCCAATAAGTTCTATAGCTGCAAGATGGAGGAGAATAGTTCTGTCAGTGAACATATACTCAAAATGTCTGGGTATCATAATCACTTGACTCAACTGGGAGTTAATCTTCCTGTTGATAGTGTCATTGACAGAGTTCTTCAATCACTGCCACCAAGCTACAAGAGCTTCGTGATGAACTATAACATGTAAGGGATGGATAAGACAATTCCCGAGCTCTTCGCAATGCTAAATGCTGTGGAGGTAGAAATCAAGAAGGAGCATCAAGTGTTGATGGTCAACAAGACCGCCAGTTTCAAGAAAAAGGGGAAAGGGAAGAAGAAGGGGAACTTCAAGAAGAACAGCAAGCAAGTTGCTGCTCAGGAGAAGAAACCCAAATCTGTACCTAAGCCTGAAACTAAGTGCTTCTACTGCAAGCAGACTGGACACTGGAAGCAGAACTGCCCCAAGTATTTGGCGGATAAGAAGGATGGCAAGGTGAACAAAGGTATATGTGATATACATGTTATTGATGTGTACCTTACTAGAGCTTGCAGTAGCACCAGGGTATTTGATATTGGTTCTGTTGCTAATATTTGCAACTCAAAACAGGGACTACGGATTAAGCGAACACTGGCGAAGGACGAGGTGACGATGCGTGTGGGAAATGGTTCCAAAGTCGATGTGATCGCAGTCGGCACGCTACCTCTACATCTACCTTCGGGATTAGTATTAGACCTAAATAATTGTTATTTGGTGCCAGCGTTGAGCATGAACATTATATCTGGATCTTGTTTGATGCGAGATGGTTATTCATTTAAATCAGAGAATAATGCTTGTTCTATTTATATGAGTAATATCTTTTATGGTCATGCACCCTTTAAGAGTGGTCTATTTTTGATGAATCTCGATAGTAGTGATACACATATTCATAATGTTGAAGCCAAAAGATGCAGAGTTGATAATGATAGTGCAACTTATTTGTGCCACTTCCGTTTAGGTCATATCGGTGTCAAGCGCATGAAGAAACTCCATACTGATGGACTTTTGGAATCACTTGATTATGAATCACTTGGTACTTGCGAACCATGCCTCATGGGCAAGATGACTAAAACGCCGTTCTCCGGTACTATGGAGAGAGCAACAGATTTGTTGGAAATCATACATACAGATGTATGTGGTCCGATGAATGTTGAGGCTCGCGGCGGATATCGTTATTTTCTCACCTTCACAGATGATTTAAGCAGATATGGGTATATCTACTTAATGAAGCATAAGTCTGAAACATTTGAAAAGTTCAAAGAATTTCAGAGTGAAGTTGAAAATCATCGTAACAAGAAAATAAAGTTTCTACGATCTGATCGTGGAGGAGAATATTTGAGTTACGAGTTTGGTCTACATTTGAAACAATGCGGAATAGTTTCGCAACTCATGCCACCTGGAACACCACAGCGTAATGGTGTGTCCGAACGTCATAATTGTACTTTATTAGATATGGTGTGATCTATGATGTCTCTTACTGATTTACTGCTATCGTTTTGGGGTTATGCTTTAGAGACGGCTGCATTCACGTTAAATAGGGCACCATCGAAATCCGTTGAAACGACGCCTTATGAACTGTGGTTTGGCAAGAAACCAAAGTTGTCGTTTCTAAAAGTTTGGGGCTGCGATGCTTATGAGAAAAAACTTCAACCTGATAAGCTCGAACCCAAATCGGAGAAATGTGTCTTCATAGGATACCCAAAGGAGACTGTTGGGTACACCTTCTATCACAGATCCGAAGGCAAGACATTCGTTGCTAAGAATGGATCCTTTCTAGAGAAGGAGTTTCTCTCAAAATAAGTGAGTGGGAGGAAAGTAGAACTTGATGAGGTAACTGTACCTGCTCCCTTATTGGAAAGTAGTACATCACAGAAACCGGTTTCTGTGACACCTATACCAATTAGTGAGGAAGCTAATGATGATGATCATGAAACTTCCGATCAAGTTACTACCGAACCTCGTAGATCAACCAGAGTAAGATCCGCACTAGAGTGGTACGGTAATCCTGTTCTGGAAGTCATGCTACTAGATCACGATGAACCTACGAACTATGAAGAAGCGATGGTGAGCCCAGATTCCGCAAAATGGCTAGAAGCCATGAAATCTGAGATGGGATCCATGTATGAGAACAAAGTGTGGACTTTGGTTGACTTGCCCGTTGATCGGCAAGCAATTGAGAATAAATGGATCTTCAAGAAGAAGACTGACGCTGACGGTAATGTTACTGTCTACAAAGCTCGACTTGTTGCAAAAGGTTTTCGACAAGTTCAAGGGATTGACTATGATGAGACCTTCTCACCCGTAGCGATGCTTAAGTCTATCTGAATCATGTAGCGATTCTCGCATTTTATGATTATGAAATTTGGCAGATGGATGTCAAAACTGCATTCCTGAATGGATTTCTGGAAGAAGAGTTGTATATGATGCAACCAGAAGGTTTTGTCGATCCAAAGGGAGCTAACAAAGTGTGCAAGCTCCAACGATCCTTTTATGGACTGGTGCAAGCCTCTCGGAGTTGGAATAAACGCTTTGATAGTGTGATCAAAGCATTTGGTTTTGTACAGACTTTTGGAGAAGCCTGTATTTACAAGAAAGTGAGTGGGAGCTCTGTAGCATTTCTGATATTATATGTGGATGACATATTACTGATTAGAAATGATATAGAATTTCTGGATAGCATAAAGGGATACTTGAATAAGAGTTTTTCAATGAAAGACCTCGGTGAAGCTGCTTACATATTGGGCATTAAGATCTATAGAGATAGATCAAGACGCTTAATTGGACTTTCACAAAGCACATACCTTGACAAAGTTTTGAATAAGTTCAAAATGGATCAAGCAAAGAAAGGGTTCTTGCCTGTGTTACAAGGTGTGAAGTTGAGTAAGACTCAATGCCCGACCACTGCAGAAGATAGAGAAAAAATGAAAGATGTTCCCTATGCTTCAGCCATAGGCTCTATCATGTATGCAATGCTGTGTACCAGACCTAATGTGTGCCTTGCTATAAGTCTAGCAGGGAGGTACCAAAGTAATCCAGGAGTGGATCACTGGACAACGGTCAAGAACATCCTGAAGTACCTGAAAAGGACTAAGGATATGTTTCTCGTATATGGAGGTGACAAAGATCTCATCGTAAATGGTTACGTTGATGCAAGCTTTGACACTGATCCGGACAATTCTAAATCGCAAACCGGATACATGTTTATACTGAACGGTGGAGCTGTCAGTTGGTGCAGTTCTAAACAAAGCCTCGTGGCGGGATCTACATGTGAAGCGGAGTACATGGCTGCTTCGGAAGCAGCAAATGAAGGAGTCAGGATGAAGGAGTTCATATCCGATCTACGTGTCATACCTAGTGCATCGGGTCCAATGAAAATCTTTCGTGACAATACTGGTGCAATTGCCTTGGCGAAGGAATCCAGATTTCACAAGAGAACCAAGCACATCAAGAGACGCTTCAATTCCATTTGGGATTTAGTTCAAGTGGGAGACATAGAAATTTGCAAGATACATATGGATCTGAATGTTGCAGACTTGATGACTAAGCCTCTTCCATGAGCAAAACATGATCACCACCAAGGCTCCATGGGTGTTAGAATCATTACTGCGTAATCTAGATTATTGACTCTAGTGCAAGTGGGAGACTGAAGGAAATATGCCCTAGAGGCAATAATAAAGTTATTATTTATTTCCTTATATCATGATGAATGTTTATTATTCATGCTAGAATTGTATTAACCAGAAACATAATACATGTGTGAATACATAGACAAACAGAGTGTCACTAGTATGCCTCTACTTGACTAGCTCGTTGATCGAAGATGGTTATGTTTCCTAACCATAGACATGAGTTGTCATTTGATTAACGGGATCACATCATTAGAAGAATGATGTGATTGACTTGACCCATTTCGTTAGCTTAGCACTTGATCATTTAGTTTGTTGCTATTGCTTTCTTCATAACTTATACATGTTCCTATGACTATGAGATTATACAACTCCCGTTTACCGGAGGAACACTTTGGGTGCTACCAAACGTCACAACGTAATTGGGTGCTTATAAAGGTGCTCTACAGGTGTCTCCGAAGGTACTTGTTGGGTTGGCGTATTTCGAGATTAGGATTTGTCACTCCGATTGTCGGAGAGGTATCTCTGGGCCCACTCGGTAATGCACATCAGTTAAGCCTTGCAAGCATTGCAACTAATGAGTTAGTTGCAGAATGATGTATTACAGAACGAGTAAAGAGACTTGCCGGTAACGAGATTGAACTAGGTATTGGGATACCGACGATCGAATCTCGGGAAAGTAACATACGGATGACAAAGGGAACAACTTATGTTGTTATGTGGTTTGACCGATAAAGATCTTCGTAGAATATGTAGGAACCAATATGAGCATCCAGGTTCCGCTATTGGTTATTGACCGGAGACGTGTCTCGGTCATGTCTACATAGTTCTCGAACCCGTAGGGTCCGCACGCTTAAAGTTCGGTGACGATCGTAATTAGGGTTTTTTGTGTTTTAATGTACCGAAGGTTGTTCGGAGTCCCTGATGTGATCACGGACATGACGAGGAGTCTCGAAATGATCGAGACATAAATATTGATATATTGGAAGCCTATATTGGGATATCGGAATCGTTCCGGGTGAAATCGAGATTTTACCGGAGTACCAGGGGTTACCGGAACCCCCCCCCCCGGAGGTTAATGGGCCTACATGGGCCCTAAGGGAGAAGAGGAGGGCCAGCCAGGGCAGGCCGCGTGCCCCCTCCCCCCTAGTCCGAATAGGACAAGGAAGGGGGGCGGCGCCCCCCTTTCCTCTTTCCCCCTTCCCCTTTCCTTCTCCAACAAGGCAAGAGGGGGGAGTCCTACTCCCGGTGGGAGTAGGACTCCTCCAGGCGCACCCCTAGGGGCCGGCCACACCTCCCCCTCCCTCCTTTATATACGGGGGCAAGGGGGCACCCCATGACACAGAAGTTGATCTTCGTGATCGTTCCTTAGCCGTGTGCGGTGCCCCCTTCCACCATATTCCACCTGAGTCATATCGTAGCAGTGCTTAGGCAAAGCCCTGCATCGGTAGAACATCATCACCATCATCACGCCGTCGTGCTGATGAAACTCTCCCTCAACACTCGGCTAGATCGGAGCTCGAGGGACGTCACTGAGTTGAACGTGTGCAGAACTCGGAGGTGCCGTACGTTCGGTACTTGGATCGGTCAGATCGGGAAGACGTACGACTACTTCCTCTATGTTGTGTCAACGCTTCCGTTGCCGGTCTACGAGGGTACGTAGACAACATTCTCTCCTCTTGTTGCTATGCATCACCATGATCTTGCCTGTGCCTAGGAAATTTTTTGAAATTACTACGTTCCCCAACAATCCCAACAATAAAACATGTTCCAACAAGGAACGATCTCCAATCTTCACCTACAACTAGCAACGCTATAAGAGGGGCTGAGCAAAGTGGTAACATAGCCAAACAACGGTTTGCTAGGACATGGTGGGTTAGAAGTTTGACATGGCAATATGGGAGGCATGATAAGCAAGTGGTAGGTATCGTAGCATAGGCATAGCAAAAGAGCGAGGATCTAGCAAGCAAAGATAGAAGTGATTTCGATGGTATGGTCATCTTGCCTGCAAAGTTCTCAGAGTTTCCTTGATCCTCGTAAGCGAACTCAACGGGCTCCTCGTTCATGAACTCGTCTCCCGGCTCTACCCAAGCAAGAACAACAAGCAAAAGGAACACAATCAACCATGTGCAATGCTCAAGCAACATGATGCAAACATGGTATGATATGCGGGATGCGGTATGTGATGCATATGCATGATTTGGAAAGGAATGATTGAACCTGGCCTCAACTTGGAAAACCAAGAGTGCCACTGGAAAGGTGAGTTGATTTCGGTTGAAATCGATATAAAGATCATCGGAATCGGATGCACGGTTTGGAAATGGCAAGCAAAACAAATATGGCACCGGTCTGCGATAATCAGCAAGTGACCAACTAAATGCAACAAGATAAATATGCTACTGCACTCAAACATGGAAACAAAATACATGTCAGGGATACACTCATGATGCTTGACAAAAGATGAACACTGAGCTACGGCTAGATCACTCATTAACAGGTTCAAACAAGCATGGCAAAAGAGCAAATGATAACAAGTTACAGACTTAGTGAAATTAACAGCATGTCAGGAATTTATCATCAGGAAGCAATCTTTAGGGCATGAAAACTACATGCTACAGGAACATATCATGGCAAATCAAGGCATGGCATGAAACTACTCAAAGCATATAACAAAAGTCCCTTGGTGACCTTGAGCCAAAAGGGGTCAGAAAATACAATTGCAAGCATGTGAACATAGCAAAAACATAAACAGATTCAGACTTTGTGAAAAACTGGAGCATGCAAAACAGATTAACAAGTAGGCATGTTTACGAGCTCGATGCACTCACTACAGAGCATTGTATGACAATCTAAGCATACACCCATCAAGAAGACATGGCATAGAAGCTAGACATGGCAATAACAACAACAAAGCATGCACGGATCAATAGCAACATCGTCGGCAAAATCGCTAAACATGTCAATAATCTGCCAGAAACATTTTATAGCAAAAGTAGAGCTCGATTGACTCAAGCTAGGGTGCTCCATAAATTCAAACAAAGACATGGATGGATATAGCACCATAATATTAACAAAACATCCTTACTAATCATCCTCAAAAGATGCACGGATCACTAGGAAACAACATGAACATATGGCATAAAAACAAAAACAGGACAAAGACTTAGAATAATCCTAAATCCCTAAAATCAGCATCATAGAGTAAGCTACTTTGCATGCTTGTGCTAGTCACCACAAAGATCACAAAAATACATGTCATACACCCTTGTAAAGATGGCATGGCATTCTACAAAACACATGTAGAGCTCAGGATCATAGCATGCACACATTAATCATGGCAAAAATGACAAAAAGTCATTTGCTGAAACAGATCTGACATATTCATCACATAGCCCTCTTCCAACAGCATTTCGGGCATCAAGATGAGCTCAAATGAAAATGATGCAATGAGATGAAATGATGTACACGTCAAGACGAACATCTTGATATGCTACGCGCACGAATCGGAGCTACGGATGCAGAGTTATGGCATAATGAAGATTACATAAAAATACTGAGAGGAGAGGGAAAAGTCAACCCGAAAAGTGGATCTGAGATCTAGGGTTCGGGCCGGCACTGTAGCAGGGCGCGGTTCATGAGGTTCACCGGGAACCTGTTCACCGGAGAAGAACCCGAGGTCGCCGGAGGTGCGGGGACGCGGTGGCCTGCCGGGATCGACGAGGGGTGGCGAGGACGCCGGAGGAGACCGGGCGGTGCGGCGCTCGGCGAGGCGGCGGCGGCAACTGGCGACTGGAGATGACACCGGCGCGCGACGAGGCGGCAGGCGGCTTCGGTGGCGGAGGCGGCCAGCGGCGGAGGCGGCGGAGTCGGGCGCCAGGGCAGCGCGGGTGGCGATGGATCTGGGCGGCGACGATGCGCGATGGGCCGCGGGGGCCGGCCACGGGCTCGACGGGCCCGCACGGAGGAGGCGGCGATGTGGGGCGGCGGCGCCACGTGGCGCGCCCTGGTTGGCGGCGGCGGTCTCGTCCGGCGCGGGCGGACGTGTCCGCGCGCGGAGAGGAATTTTCTAGGGTTAGGGGGGAGAGGAGACCCGGGATTTTTGGGAGATGATCTATTTATAGAGGTAGAGGGAGCTAGGAAGCTCCAAATGAGGTGCGGTTTGCGGCCACGCGATTTTGATCGAACGCTCTAGACGATAGAAGGGGTTTAGGTGGGTTTTGGGCCAGTTTGGAAGGGTGTTGGGCTGCAACACACACGAGGCCTTTTCGGTCCATCGGTTAACCGTTGGAGTATCAAACGAATTCCAAATGGTACGAAACTTGACAGGCGGTCTACCGGTAGTAAACCAAGGCCGCATGAAAAGTCTAGGTCCAAACCTAAAATGTTTAACCCCCACACATGAAAAGAGGTAGAAAGGGCCACTGGAGGACATAGGAGCGCCGCAATGAAAAACGGACAACGGGAAAATGCTCGGATGCATGAGACGAACGCGTATGCAAATGAAATGCACATGATGGCATGCTATGAGATGCATGACAAAGACAACACACACGAAGACAAAAACCTGACAACGAGGAAAATAAAATAACTTAGTGCCGGAAACGGCAAGAGTTGGAATACAAATAAGATAAATTACATCCGGGGTGTTACAAAACGTAACTACTCACAAAGCATATTCATGTTCATAATCAGAGGGGTATTAATATGCATAATGGATCTGAACATATGATCTTCCACCAAGTAAACCAACTAACATCAACTACAAGGAGTAATCAACACTACTAGCAACCCACAGGTACCAATCTGAGGTTTGGATACAAAGATTGGATACAAGAGATGAACTAGGGTTTGAGATGAGATGGTGTTGGTGAAGATGTGGATGGAGATTGACCCCCTCCCTATGAGAGGATCGTTGGTGATGACGATGGTGATGATTTCCCCCACCCGGAGGGAAGTTTCCCGGGCAGAACAGCTCTGCCGGAGCCCTAGATTGGTTCCGCCAAGGTTCCGCCTCGTGGCGGCGGAGTTTCTTCCCCAAAGCTTACTTATTATTTTTTCTCGGACAAAAGACCTCATATAGAAGAAGATGGGCATCGGAGGGCCACTAGAGGGCCCACGAGGCAGGGGGCGTGCCCCCCACCCTCGTGGCCAGGGGTGGCCCCCTCTGGAACTTTCTTCGCTTAGTATTTTTCTTATATTCTGGAAATAACTTCCGTGAAGTTTCAGGACTTTTGGAGCTGTGCAGAATAGCTCTCTAATATTTGCTCCTTTTCTAGCCCAGAATCCCAGCTGCCGACATTCTCCCTCTTCATGTAAACCTTGTAAAATAAGAGAGAATGTGAATAAGTATTGTGACATAATGTGTAATAACAGCCCATAATGCAATAAATATCGATATAAAAGCATGATGCAAAATGGACATATCACCCCTCCCTAGTACAATTCGGAATAGCCCATGGGTGGGCGGCCTCCACTTGTGGCCCTTCTCTCCTTTCCACTAAGGCCCATGATGGCCCAATACTTTCCCCGGCGAATTCCCGTAACTCTTCGGTACTCCAAAAAATACCCGAACCACTCAGAACCTTTCCGATATCCAAATATAGCCTTCCAATATATCGATCTTTATGTATCGACCATTTTGAGACTCCTCGTCATGTTTGTGATCTCATCCGGGACTCCGAAAAAACTCCAGTCATCAAATCACATAACTCATAATACAAATCGTTATCGAACGTTAAGCATCGGACCCTACGAGTTCGAGAACTATGTAGACATGACCGAGACATATCTCCGGTCAATAACCAATAGCGGAACCTGGATGCTCATATTGGCTCCTACATATTCTACGAAGATCTTTATCGATCAAACCGCATAACAACATACGTTGTTCCCTTTGTCATCGGTATGTTACTTGCCTGAGATTCGATCGTCGGTATCACCATACCTAGTTCAATCTCGTTACCGGCAAGTCTCTTTACTCGTTCTGTAATGCATCATCCCGTAACTAACTCATTAGTAACATTGCTTGCAAGGCTTATAGTGATGTGCATTACCGAGAGGGCCCAGAGATACCTCTCCGAATCAGAGTGACAAATCCTAATCTCGATCTATGCCAACTCAAAAAACACCATCGGAGACACCTGTAGAGAATCTTTATAATCACCCAGTTACGTTGTGACGTTTGATAGCACACTAAGTGTTCCTCCGGTATTCGGGAGTTGCATAATCTCATAGTCATAGGAACATGTATAAGTCATGAAGAAAGCAATAGCAATAAACTAAACGATCATAGTGCTAAGCTAACGGATGGGTCTTGTCCATCACATCATTCTCTAATGATGTGATCCCGTTCATCAAATGACAACACATGTCTATGGTCAGGAAACTTGACCATCTTTGATTAACGAGCTAGTCAAGTAGAGGCATACTAGGGACACTCTGTTTGTCTATGTATTCACACATGTACTAAGTTTTCCGGTTAATACAATTCTAGCATGAATAATAAACATTTATCATGATATAAGGAAATATAAATAACAACTTTATTATTGCCTCTAGGGCATATTTCCTCCAGTCTCCCACTTGCACTAGAGTCAACAATCTAGTTCACATCGTCATGTGATTTCACACCAATAGTTCACATCTTGATGTGATTAGTTCACATATCCATGTGACTAATACCCAAAGGGTTTACAAGAGTCAATAATCTAGTTCACATCCCTATGTGATTAACACCCAAAGAGTGATCATGTTTTGCTTGTGAGAGAAATTTAGTCAACGGGCCTGCCACATTCATAGCCGTATGTATTTTGCAAATTTTCTATGTCTACAATGCTCTGCACGGAGCTACTCTAGCTAATCGCTCCCACTTTCAATATGTATATAGATCAAGACTTAGAGTCATCCAGATCGGTGTCAAAGCTTGCATCGACGTAAATCTTTACGACGAACTCTTTGTCATCTCCATAACCGAGAAATATTTCCTTATTCCACTAAGGATAATTTTGACCGTTGTTCAGTGATCTACTCCTGGATCACTATTCTACCCTCTTGACAAACTCATGGTGAGGTACACAATAGGTCTTGTACACAACATAGCATACTTTATAGAACCTATGACTGAGGCATAAGGAATGACTTTTCATTCTCTTTCTATTTTCTGCTGTGGTCGGGTTTTGAGTCTTTACTCAACTTCACACCTTGCAACACATGCAAGAACTCCTTCTTTGACTGTCCCATTTTGAACTATTTCAAAAATAACTTGTCGAGGTATGTACTCATTGGAAAAAATTATCAAGCGTCTTGATCTATCTCTATAGACCTTGATGCTCAATATATAAGCATCTTCACCGAGGTCTTTCTTTGAAAAACTCCTTTCAAACACTCCTTTATGCTTTCCAGAAAATTCTACATCATTTCCGATCAACAATATGTCATTCACATATACTTATCAGAAAAGCTATAGTGCTCCCACTCACTTTCTTGTAAATACAGGCTTCACCGCAAGTCTGTATAAAACTATATGCTTTGATCAACTTATCAAAGCGTATATTCTAACTCCGAGATGCTTGCACCAGTCCATAGATGGATCGTTGGAGCTTGCACATTTTGTTAGTAGCTTTAGGATTAACAAAACCTTCTTGTTGCATCATATACAACTCTTCTTTTAGAAAACCATTAAGGAATGTAGTTTTGACATCCATTTGCCAGATTTCATAAAATGTGGCAATTGCTAACATGATTCGGACAGACTTTAAGCATCGATACGAGTGAGAAAATCTCATCGTAGTCAACATCTTAAATTTGTCAAAAACCCCTTTCGACAAGTTGAGCTTTGTAGATAGTAACACTACTATCAGCGTACATCTTCCTCTTGAAGATCCATTTATTCTCAATGGCTTGCCAATCATCGGGCAAGTTCACCAAAGTCCACACTTTGTTCTCATACATGGATTATATCTCAGATTGCATGTCCTCAAGCCAACTGTCGGAATCTGGGGTCATCATCGCTTCCTCATAGCTCATAGGTTCATCATGGTCAAGTAACATGACCTCCAGAACAGGATTACCGTACCACTCTGGTGCGGATCTTACTCTGGTTGACCTACGAGGTTCGGTAGTAACTTGATCTGAAGTTCCATGATCATCATCATTAACTTCCTCACTAATTGGTGTAGGCATCATTGGGACTGATTTCAGTGATGAGCTACTTTCCAATTCGAGATAAGGTACAATTACCTCATCAAGTTCTACTTTCCTCCCACTCACTTCTTTCGAGAGAAACTCCTTCTCTAGAAAGTATCCACTCTTAGCAACAAAGATCTTGCCTTAGGATCTGTGATAGAAGGTGTACCCAACAGTTTCTTTTCGGTATCCTATGAAGACGCACTTCTCCGATTTGGGTTTGAGCTTATCAGGCTGAAACTTTTTCACATAAGCATCGCAACCCCAAATTTTAAGAAATGACAGCTTAGGTTTCTTGCTAAACCACAGTTCATACGGTGTCGTCTCAACGGATTTTTAGACGATGCCCTATTTAACATGAATGCAGCTGTCTCTAATGCATAACCCCAAAATGATAGTGGTAAATCGGTAAGAGACATCATAAATCGGACCATATCTAATAAAGTACGGTTACGACGTTCGGACACACCATTACGCTGTGGTGTTTTGGGTGGCGTGAGTTGAGAAACTATACCGCGTTGTTTCAAATGAAGACCAAACTCGTAACTCAAATATTCACCTCCACTTCACTCTGAAATTCTTTGAACTTTTCAAATGTTTCAGACTTATGTTTCGTCAAGTAGATATACCCATATCTGCTCAAATCATATGTGAAGGTCAGAAAATAACGATACCCGCCGCGAGCATCAACACTCATCGGACCATATACATCAGTATGTATTATTTCCAATAAGTTAGTGGCTCGCTCCATTGTTCCAGAGAACGGAGTCTTTAGTCATCTTGCCTATGAGGCATGGTTCGCAAACATCAAGAGATTCATATTCAAGTGATTCCAAAATCCCATCAGTATGGATTTTCTTCATGCGCTTTACACCAATATGACCTAAATGGTAGTGCCACAAAATAAGTTGCACTATCATTATTAACTTTGTAACTTTTGGCATTAATATCGAGGTGGAGTAAACCATTTACATTGGATGTAAGACCATAGAAGGTTTTATTCATGTAAACAGAATAACAATTATTCTTTGACTAGTTCCAATACTAATCACGAAGGTAAAGGGAGTGTGCGATGGTAATCTTATCAACCTTGGAATCACTTCCAACACACATCGTCACCTAGCCCTCAACTAGTCTTTGTTCATTTTGTAACTCCTGTTTCGAGTTACTAATCATAGCAACTGAACCAGTATCAAATACCCAGGGCTACTATGAACATTAGTAAAGCACACATCAATAACATGTATATCATATATACTTTTGTTCACTTTGTCATCCTTCTTATCCGCCAAGTATTTGGGGCAGTTTCGCTTCTAGTGACCATTTCCTTTGTAGTAGAAGCTCTCAGTTTTAGGCTTGGGTCTAGCTTTGGGCTTCTTCATGGGAGCGGAAACTTGCTTGCCATTCTTCTTTAAGTTCCCTTTCTTTCCCTTGCCCTTTTACTTGAAACTAGTGGTCTTGTCAACCATCAACATTTGATGCATTTCTTGATTTCTACCTTCGTCGATTTCAGCATCATGAAGAGCTCGGGAATTGTTTTTGTCCTCCCTTGCATATTATAGTTCATCACAAAGTTCCAGTAACTTGGTGATAGTGACTAGAGAACTCTGTCAATCACTATCTTATCTGGAAGATTAACTCCCACTTGATTCAAGCGATTGTAGTACTCAGACATTCTGAGCACATGCTCACTGGTTGAGCTATTCTCCTCCATCTTATAGGCAAAGTACTTGTCAGAGGTCTCATACCTCTCGAATCGGGCATGAGTCTGAAATACCAATTTCAGCTCTTGGAACATCTTATATGCTCTGTGGCGTTCAAAACGTTTTTGAAGTCCCGGTTCTAAGCCGTAAAGCATGGCGCACTAAACTATCAAGTAGTTGTCATACCGAGCTTGTCAAATGTTCATAACATCTATATCTGCTCCTGCAATAGGCCCATCACCTAGCAGTGCATGAAGGACATAATTCTGCTCTGCAGCAATGAGGATAATCCTCAGATCACGGACCTAGTCCTCATCATTGCTACTATCATCTTTCAACATAGTTTTTCTCTAGGAACATATCAAAATTAAACGGGGAGCTATATCGTGAGCTATTGATCTACAACATAGTTATGCAAATACTATCACTAAGTACATGATAAATTAAAGTTCAATTAATCATATTACTTAAGAACTCCCACTTAGATAGACATCCCTCTAATCATCTAAGTGATCACGTGATCCATATCAACTAAACCATGTTCGGTCATCACGTGAGATGGAGTAGCTTTCAATGGTGAACATCACTATGTTGATCATATCTACTATATGATTCACGCTCGACCTTTCGGTCTCAGTGTTCCGAGGCCATATTTGCATATTCTAGGCTCGTCAAGTTTAACCCGAGTATTCTGCATGAGCAAAACTGGCTTGCACCCATTGTATGTGAACGTAGAGCTTATCACACCCGATCATCACGTGGTGTCTCGGTACAACGAACTCTCGCAACGGTGTATACTCAGGGAGAACACTTATACCTTGAAATTTTAGTAAGGGATCATCTCATAATGCTACCATCGTACTAAGCAAAATAGGATGCATAAAAGATAAACATCACATGCAATCAAAATATGTGACATGATATGGCCATCATCATCTTGTGCCTTTGATCTCCATCCAAAGTACCGTCATGATCTCCATCGTCATCGGCATGACACCATGATCTCCATCATGTTGATCTTTAGCAACGTGTCGTCACATGGTCATCTCGCCAACTATTGCTTTTGCAACTATTGCTATCGCATAGCGATAAAGTAAAGCAATTATATGGTGCTTGCATCTTATGCAATAAAGAGACAACCATAAGGCTCCTGCCAGTTGCCGATAACTTTAACAAAACATGATCATCTTATACAACAATTTATATCTCATCACGTCTTGACCATATGACATCACAACATGCCCTGCAAAAAGAAGTTAGATGTCCTCTACTTTGTTGTTGCAAGTTTTACGTGGCTGCTACGGGCTTAGCAAGAACCGTTCTTACCTACGACATAAAAACCACAACGTGGTATAGTGATTGCTTTTTGATCTTCAGAAAGAACCCTTTTCATTGAATCCAATTCAACTAAAGTTGGAGAAACAGAAACCCGCCAGCCACCTGTGTGCAAAGCACGTCGGTAGAACCAGTCTCATGGACGCGGTCATGTAATGTCGGTCCGGGCCGCTTCATCCCACAATACCGCCGAATCAAGAAACAACTAGTGACGGCAAGCAATATGTATATATCCACGCCCACAACTCCTTTGTGTTCTACTCGTGCATATAACATCTATGCATAGACCTGGCTCGGGTACCACTGTTGGGGAACGTAGTATGATAATCCCCAAGTGCAGGGAATCATCGTAGCAATTCCCAATGGTGGAAGTGGTAAGTATGGAGTGTCAAACCCACAAGGAGATAAAGGTAAGATCAATATTCTCTCAAGTCCTATCTGCCACTGATACGACTCTACGTACACCGAACGTTTGCTTCCAACTAGTAACGAGAAATAAAACTACATTGTGGGTATCAAGAGGATAACTTTGCATGGTATCAGAGAGATAAAATATAAAAGTAGGTGTTGTTATCATAAAGTTAGAATATATTACTAAATATATAAATAGCGAGTGTGGAATAATGGTGGATCGGTGTGTGGAATAATGGTGGATCGGTGTGCGGAATTGTCTTAGGCAATTGTTAACAAGACCGGTGGTCGTCATTGCAATTTCATATGAGGGAGAGGCATAAGCTAACATACTTTCTCTTCTTGGATAATATGCACTTATGATTGGAACTCTAGCAAGCATCCGCAACTACTAAAGATCATTAAGGTAAAACCCAACCATAGCATTAACATACCAAGTCCCCTTTATCCCATACGCAACAACCCCCTTACTCAGGTTTATGCTTCTGTCACTCAAGCAACCCACTATAAGCGAATCATGAACGTGTTGCAACACCCTACAGCGGGAATCCCTCACGCTTGCGCGACACGGAGGGCACAATAGGACATCACCAAAATAAAACATATAACTTGTACCAATCTAGATCATCAATCAACCCAAAGACAAAGGACATCTACTCAAAACATCATAGGATGGCAACACATCATTGGATCATAATATGTGGCATAAAGTACCATGTTCAAGTAGGGATTACAGTGGGGTGCGGGAGAGTGGACCACATAAAAGAGATAAGGATGGTGATGATGATGGTGATGTTGATGAAGATGATCACTGCGGCGATGATTCCCCTCCCGATGGCACTCCGACGCCACTGAGAGAGAGGAGGAGAGGTTATCCCCCTTGTGCTTCCTCCTCCATGGCCTCCGGTGATGATGGCCCCCTCCGGCAGGGTGCCAGAGAGGGCCTAGATTGACTTCTCATGGCTATAGAGGCTTGAGGCGGCGGAACTTCCGATCTAGGTTTCTTTCTGGAAGTTTGGGTATAAATAAGAGGTGTTGGAGTCGGGAACAAATCAGGGGGGTCCCCGAGGCGGCCACGAGACAGGGGGCGCGCCCAGGGGGTAGTGCGCACTCCCCACCCTCGTGGTGGCCTCGGGACTCCCCTGATCCATCTCCGGTACTCCGTGGGCTTCTTCTGGTCCAAAAAACAATCTCCGTGAATTTTTAGGTCAAATGGACTCCGTTTGATTTTCCTTTTCTGCGATACTCAAAAACAAGGAAAAACAGAAACTGGCACTGGGCTCTAGGTTAATAGGTTAGTCCCAAAAAATCATATAAAATAGCATATAAAGGCCCATTAAACATCTAAGATGGATAATATAATAGCAAGAATACTTCATAAATTATAGATACGTTGGAGACATATCACCATCCCCAAGCTTAATTCCTGCTCGTCCTCGAGTAGGTAAATGATAAAAGAAATAATTTATGAAGTGTGAATGCTAGCAAGTGCATGAGTTTGATCAATGATAGTTCCAATCACTTTTCTAGCATCATTATATATCATAACAGTAGCTCAACTCATAAAACTTCTCATGATCAAGTAACAAGCTATTCACATGTTAAAGTATAGATCATAAACTTTCTCGAAAACTAACAGACCATGCTCTTAGTCATCAAATAATTGCAATTCATCTTATTTTCGGGAAGGTCTATGTAAGAGCTTTGGTTCAGAAAACTCCACATACTCAACTATCATTTAATCTTTCACAATTGTTAACACTCACATGATATTTATGGTTTCAAAGTTTTAATCGGACACAGAGAAAGATAGGGGCTTATAGTTCCGCCTCCCAACCTTTTACCTCAAGGGTAATGTCAACAATAATAATTTATGAAAACCTACATCCAAGTGGATATATATATCCGGATCGCTCCAACACAAAGTGCTTGCCAAAGGAAAAAGTGTAAAAAGGAAAGGTGATGATCACCATGACTCTTGTATAAGGGTAGAAGATAAAAGTAAAAGATAGGCCCTTCGTAAAGGGAAGCAGAGGTTGTCATGCGCTTTTATGGTTGGATGCACAAAATCTTAATGCAAAAGAACGTCACTTTATATTGCCACTTGTGATAAAGACCTTTATTATGCAGTCTGTCGCTTTTATTTCTTCCCTATCGCAAGTTCGTATAAAGCTTATTTTCTTCTCACTAATAGATCATACATATTTAGAGAGCAATTTTTATTGCACGCACCGATGAGAACTTACTTGAAGGATCTTACTCAATCCATAGGTAGGTATGGTGGACTCTCATGACAAAACTGGTTTAAGGAATGTTTGGAAGCACAAGTAGTATCTCTACTTGGTGCAAAGAATTTGGCTAGCATGAGATGCAAAAGCAAGCTCAACATGTTGGATGATCCAAGACATTATAACGTTTCAGATATAGGAAAACATAATCCATTAAGTTGTCTTACCTGTCCAACATCAACCTTTTAGCATGTCATATTTTAATGAGTGCTCAGAATTGCAAAAGTTGTCCAAGATAGTATATTTATATGTGAAATCTCTCTTCCTTCAATATTCTTTCATGAATTGTTCAAGTGACCAATTCTGCGTTTGCTAACTTCCAATAAGTTTACTACCTATACTTATTATGTGTGATGTCATTACTCCCCATGTTGTAAGCATATGAAACGTATATAAATTCAGCATTATGATATTCAATTCATTCAACCATTTACTCATAGAATATATGTGAAGCACGTGAGTAAATGACAAACTACTCCAAAAAGATAAAAGTGAAGAATACTGAGTAGTCAAATAATTAAATAACCATGGGAGGATTATTTTTCACTAAGATTTCAGATCTAAAGATTTTATTCAAACAGCAAGTAAAATTGAAACTACGCTCCAAGCAAAACACATATCATGTGACGAATAAAAATATAGCTCCGAGTAAGGTATACCGATAGTTTTGAAGACGAAAGAGGGGATGCCTTCCGGCGCATCGAAAGAGGGGATGCCTTCCGGCGCATCCCGGAGCTTAGGCGCTTGTGTCTTCCTTGAATGTTACCTTGGGGTGCCTTGGGCATCCCCAAGCTTAGGGTCTTTCCACTTGTTATTCTCCTCATATCGATATCTTACCCAAAGCTTGAAAACTTCAATCACACAAAACTTAACAGAACTTCGTGAGATAGGTTAGTATGATAAAGAATAAGCCATTCACTTTGGTACTGTCAAAGACAAGGTTCATAATTGTTCTCACACAATTCCTACTGTACCATATCATTTCTACAATTTACATTGAGAAATATAAGCCATAGAAACTAAAAAACAAGCAAACTATGCAATGAAAACAGAATATGTCAGAAATAGAACAGTCTGTAATGATCTGAACACCGACCATACTTATGCTACTCCAAAAATTATGAAATAAATTGGTGGACGTGAGGAATTTGTCTATTAATCTTATGAAAATGGAATCAACTCAATCTCACTCTTCTGTAAAAAAATTACAGCTAATCTCGTAAGCACAAAGTTTCTGTTTTTTTACAGCAAGATCACATTAACTTTCACCCAAGTCTTCCCAAAGGTCTTACTTGGCACTTTATTGAAACAAAAGCTATAATACATGACTAATACAGTATCTTAATCATGAGAACACACAAAAACAGTAAGGGTAAATATTGGGTTGTCTCCCAACAAGTGCTTTTCTTTAATGCCTTTTAGCTAGGCATGATGATTTCAATGATGCTCACATAAAAGATAAGAATTGAAACATAAAGAGAGCATCATGAAGAATATGACTAGCACATTTAAACCTAACCCACTTCCTATGCCTAGGGATTTTGTGCGCACAAAATTTATGGGAACAAGAATCAACTAGCATAGGAAGGCAAAACAAGTATAACTTTGAAACTTTAAGCACATAAAGAGGAAACTTGATATTATTGCAACTCCTACAAGCATGTATTCCTCCCTCATAATAATTTTCAGTAGTATCATGAATGAGTTCAACAATATAACCATCACATAAAGCATTATGTTCATGATCTACAAGCATAGAAATTTTACTAGTATCCATATAAGCAAAATTCTCCTCATTCGGAATAGTGGGAGCAAACTTCTTCTAAATTCACTTTAGATGATAGTATTATTCATACTCCAAAATATATATGTGAAGTTCATGGAGCATTCTACAATTAATATAGACTAACCAATATCCAAGCTCAAAATATATAAGTGAAGCACACGAATCATTCTATAAAGCCATACTCAAAAGATTTAAGTGAAGCACAAAGAGCAATTCTATAAGATCATACTTAAAAGATATAAGTGAAACACATGAAGTATTCTATAAATCAATAAAGGGCTATCTCATACTAGCATGGATCTTAAAGGAAAAATAAAAACACAAAGGACACAAATTATGTGAACAAAACAAAAACCGAGGTATACCTATAATTGTTGAAGAAGAAGGATGGGATGCCAACCGGGGCATCCCCAAGCTTAGATGCTTGAGTATCCTTGAAATATTTACTTGCGGTGCCTTTGGCATCCCCAAGCTTGAGCTCTTGCCTCTCTTTATTCTTCTCATATTGATAGCTCCTCGATCTTCGAACACTTCATCCACACAAAACTTTAACAAAAACTTTATGAGATCCGTTAGTGTAATAAAGCAAATCACTATCTTTAGGTACTGTTGCAAACTTATTCCAATTTCATGTTAGAACTATATCTACTGTATTCCAATTTCACCATGGTTCATACCTGTAATGCCCTCGATGCGGCTATATCTCCCACGTGTCGAAGCACGACTTAGAGGCATAACCGCATTGAAAGCGATGTCGCAAGTGAGGTAATCTTCACACAACCCATGTAATACATAAGGGAAGGAGATACATAGTTGGCTTACAATCGCCACTTCACACAATTACATGAATAAAGCATTACATCATCCAAATACAATCAAGGCCCGACTATAGAGACAAAATAAAAGAAGACTACCCCAAATGCTACACAGATCGCCGATCGTCCCGACTGGGCTCCACTACTGATCAACTAGAAACGAAACAAGTCAACGAACAAGATCTTCATCGAGCTCCTCCTTGAGCTTGGTTGCGTCACCTTCTCGGTATCATCGACACCTGCAAACTGGTTTTGGAAGTATCTGTGAGTCACGGGGACTCAGCAATCTCACACCCTTGCAATCAAGACTATTTAAGCTTATGGGTAAGGTAAAAGGTATGAGGTGGAGCTGCAGCAAGCGACTAGCATATGTGGTGGCTAACCTATTCGCAAAAGAGAGCGAGAAGAGAAGGCAAAGCACGGTCGAGAAATCTATGATCAAGAAGTGATCCTAGAACAACCTACGTCAAGCATAACTCCAACACCGTGTTCACTTCCCGGACCCCGCCGAGAAGAGACCATCACGGTAACACACACGGTTGATGTATTTTAATTAAGGTCAACTTCAGGTTTTCTACAACCGGACATAAACAAATTCTCATCTGCCCATAACCGCGGGCACGGCTTTCGAAAGTTCAAATCCCTGTAGGGGTGTCCCAACTTAGCCCATCACAAGCTCTCACGGTCAACGAAGGATATTCCTTCTAGCGGGAAGACCCGATCAGACTCGGAATCCGAGTTACAAGACATTTCGACAATGGTAAAACAAGACCAGCAAAGTCACCCAGATGTGCCGACAAATCCCGATAGGAGCTGCACATATCTCGTTCTCAGGGCACACTGGATGAGCAAGACGTCGGGTAAGCTAGCCCAGAGTTGCCCCTGGTAGCCTCGGACATCGCTCAGTTGGACCAACACTTAGAGAAGCACTGGCGGGGGGGGGGGGGTTAAAATAAGATGACCCTTGAGCCGGATGACTCAAGGGAAAGAAAAAGGCTAGGTGGCAAATGGTAAAACCAATGTTGGGCCTTGCTGGAGGAGTTTTATTCAAGGTGAACTGTCAAGGGGTTCCCATTATGACCCAACCGCGTAAGGAACGCAAAATCCGGGAACATAACACCAATATGACGGAAACTAGGGCGGCAAGAGTGGAACAAAACACCAGGCATAAGGCCGAGCCTTCCACCCTTTACCAAGTATATAGATGCATTAATTAAATAAGAAATATTGTGATATCCCAATAAGTAAACATGTTCCAACAAGGAACAACATCTCCATGTTCCAACAAGGAACAAACTTCAATCTTCACCTGCAACTAACAACGCTATAAGAGGGGCTGAGCAAAGCGGTAACATAGCCAAACAACGGTTTGCTAGGACAAGGTGGGTTAGAGGCTTGGTTTAACAATATGGGAGGCATGATAAGCAAGTGGTAGGTATCGCAGCATAGGCATAGCAAAAGAGCGAGCAACTAGCAAGCAAAGATAGAAGTGATTTCGAGGGTATGGTCATCTTGCCTGAGATCCCGCAAGGAAGAAGAACGAGTCCATGAAGAAGACAAACGGACGTAGTCGAACGGATCCTCACAAACGTGACGTTATCGGAACTAACCCGAAGAAGCAACACCGGAAAGAAGCAAACAACATAGTAAACAACCACCACATAAGCATGACATGATGCACAACCAAATATGATGCATGTCCGGATTAATGAGGCCTGGCATGGCAAGGTGCACAAGCAATCCTACAAATTAAGTGGAGCTCAATATGCAACTCCGTTGCATATTGACGGAACACCACATCAATTATTTAGTTCACTCTCGGTTAGGTACTCAGCAATATTAAAAGTTGGTTAACATGGCAAGAAGTGAAGCATAACAGAACTATACTATCTAAACAATTTAAATGGGGCCGGATATAACAAACAACAAATCCGGTAACTCCCCATATGCATTTAGCAAATTAATGCAAACAACAAATTAAACATTTTAATTGTTGTTATCATGATGCGGATGACATGAACAAGTTTATGCAATTTTTATTAAAAGTTGACAAGAGCATTATGAAGCATTTGTCACCGTGGTGGAAAGGAAAGGGGTGCCACGGCAACGGTAACGAAAACGGTGCCACGGCAACGTTCTGGTTCCGGTAACTCGATTGAGATACCGATGCAAAGGAGAAGTGTGCGGTTGCGTGCAGAAGATGGTGGGGCGCTCCCGGATACCGGGTGTCCCACGAGTTGGCGACAAGGAAACGAGTGACAAATCGGACACAGTGCAAACACGAGCATCTCAAACATCGCAAGCATTCGTTCACGGACGTCGTCTCAGGGTTATACCTTCGGAGCGTGCAAAGGGGACGGTTCTCGTTCGTAGAGGGAAGTAGGCGTTCTCGCGATGACGGTAGCTTCGTTGATGTTCACACTCCGTAGGTGTTCGGGGTCAACAAGGAACTTGCCGTCCACGGGTCTTCGAGGGTCGACGGTACATGTTCTGTAAACGTTCGAGCGGCGGTAGTGGTACACATTCACGGAGTAGGTCGTACACGTCGACGGTCTTATCGGAACCTCGTCAACATTCGCGATCCACCTTGGCGATCCGAAGGGGTACTTGGCGTCATGGTACTTGGGTCTTCGGACTTGCCGGTCTCGGTTCTTGCGACGGTAGTTGTACAAGGTCGTCGTGGGAGGTAGAGGTACTCGCGAACTTGTCGGATCCACGGCGACGGTAGTGGAACCTCACGGCTTCATGGTCTCCGGGCGGTCTCGATCTTGACGGTGGGGTACTTGACGCATCCCGGATATGTAGTCATACTTGACGAATCCAAAATACTCCTGCTCGGCATGGGTGCAACGGAGGCATCGCCTTGTGTTTAGAATCTGGGTCATGTTCGTATACCCGTTCGCATCAACGAAAAAAAAGGGCTTCGTCTTGAGGTGCTCGGTCGTGGGTGACGGAGCACACTGTGGACAAGGAGGCAGGGCGCGTTCATGGCGAGGCAGGATGCTCGGCGAGGGGTGCCGGCCACCAGCGGGCAAGGCAGCAGAGCAGCTGCTGCAGAAGACGGCGACTCCAGCCGGTTCGGGCACCCACGGCGAAACAGAGGAGGGCCGGCGCGGGCAGGAGCTGCATCGGACGGCGAAGGCGCATGAGAGAAGAGCTCCAGTGAAGAAGCGGAGCGGGGCTGCTCGGGTTCGAGCCTTTGCTCTCCCGAGCAAGGAGGCGGCGATGGTGGTGGTGCGCTCCGGCGCGACGGGGACGCGGGGAAGGGGTAGAGCGCGACAGGAGCCTCGGCATGACGACGGCGGAGGTAGCCAGCAGGGAAGGAGCTGCGGTGGCAGCATCGCAGGTTTGCCGGCGACCGGGAACAAGGTGCAGGAGAGGAGAGTCCCGCGAGGAAGACCGCGAGCAGGGGCGGCGACCGCCATGGACGAAGGAGGGGAGCTGCTCGCTGGTGACGGCCGGATGCAGAGGCACGTCGAGGAAGGAGGAGAGGCCGGCGTGGTCCTGGTGGTGCTCGGCGGTGGCGTCGCAGGCCGGCATGGCAGAGCCAAGGGGAGGGTGAGTATCGAGGAGAGGGTCTCCTCTGGTGGCGCAAGAGGAGGAGGGGGAGACGTGCGGGATCGAGTGAAAGAGAGAAACGCGAGGGAGGGAAGATGGGATCGAGGTAGATGGCTGCAGGCGCGGGCGCTCCTGGCGGCGCTGGGAAGATGCGAGGGAGGTGGGGGTCGGGCCAGGGAGAGGTTTAGGGTTAGGTAGGAGGCTGTTGGGCCTAGGGGAGGTTGGGCCGGCGTGGGAGGTTGGCCTGGGCTCTCTTCTCCCTCTCTCTTTAAAAACTTAAACCTTAACAGAAAAGAAATTTGAGAGAGGAAAAGAAAGAGATGGTTAGGGAAGGATTTTGAGCATGGGGATAATTTTACCGAACTCACAAAAATACGCTTGTTCCGAGAAAAAAATATAAAAGGCCAAGATTGGAAGATGTAAATTCAAACTCATTTGAATTTAATTCAAATGGGTTTGAACTAGGACTAGGTTTTGGAAGTGTCCAAAAATGTTGAGAATTTAGGTGGAGCTCCGGAAAATGACGAAAGGATATATGGGCAAAGTTGGAGACCAAGAATTGAGATAACAAAGGCATGGGATATTTGCAAGTGTGTTGCGGTAATTTCCAAGGGATGGAATATTTATTATAGCCCCCTAATATTGGGAGGATATGTTATAAAGAGAAATCACCACGTGAATTCCCTCGGTTTAAATGGATCAAAGATCCATGCCATTTATTTAGTTGAGTTAATAAAAGAAATGACATGATGGCATGATGACATGATGCAATGCACATGATGCAAAGATGAAATGCAACGGACCAAACAAATCACACGACGAAACCTGGAAACCCTGGAAGGCATCTGGAGCTCCGGTCTTGGGGCGTTACAATACCCCCCGATACTACCCATAGATTCATCAAAATAAGCGAACAACTCATAGAAAACAGAATCTGTCAAAAACAGGACAGTCTGTAGTAATCTGGAAGTTTAGTAAACTTCTGTAACTCAAAAAAATTATAAAACAATTATGAAAATTTAACCAATTTATACAAAAGTAATGTGCAATAAGTTTCAGACCCATTTGACTTTCCAGTAAAAAATGTAAAATCATGCGCTACAGCCAAAGTTTCTATTTTTGTACTGTACATAGTAAACGAGCAATCTAATCATCCTAATACCGAAGCTTGCACATTATTTTTATAATACAATGGATACATACAAGGGGATAATTATTTTCAGAGAAGCTTCCATGAATTTTTTTTACATTGTTTCCATGAGCATGAACACAAGTGCTCAAGGTCGACCCTCATTTCTTCAATGCATAATCTTCCAATCACTTCTCTTATTGAAAAAGTTTTTAGGCATGAGAGGTAAGTAAATTCTTTTTGTATTTTCATTCTTTTAAATTTTTTTGTATGTTTAACCCACAACTAAACAAAAACAAAAAGGAAAAACAAAATCTACTTAGTGAAGAAAGCAAACAAGCACACACGAGAATATCAACCCCACGCTATTGCTCCCCGACAACGGCGCCAGAAAAGAGCTTGATAATCCCCAAGTGCACGGAATCATCGTAGCAATTCCCAATGGTGGAAGTGATAAGTATGGAGTGTCGAACCCACAAGGAGCTAAAGGTAAGATCAATATTCTCTCAAGTCCTATCTGCCACTGATACGACTCTACATACACCGAACGTTTGCTTCCAACTAGAAACGAGAAATAAAACTACGTTGTGGGTATGAAGAGGATAACTTTGCATGGTATCGGAGAGATAAAATATAAAAGTAGGTGATGTTATCATAAAGTTAGAATATATTAGTAAATACTATAAAATAGCGAGTGTGGAATAATGGTGGATCGGTGTGTGGAATTGTCTTAGGAAATTGTTAACAAGACCGGTGGTCGTCATTGCAATTTCATATGAGGGAGAGGCATAAGCTAACATACTTTCTTTTCTTGGATCATATTGTAACACCCACAATGCGGCTATATCTCCCACGTGTCGGGGCATGACTTAGAGGCATAGCCGCATGGTAGGTCTGTCGCAAGAGGGGTAATCTTTACACATCCCATGTACTGAATAAGAAAGGGATAAAGAGTCGGCTTACAATCGCCACTTCACACAATACATAAATAGTCATACATCGTCCAGAATACAAACAAGGTCTGACTACGGAACCAAAATAAAGAAAGACAACCCCAAATGCTAGATCCCCGATCGTCCTAACTGGGCTCCTCTACTGATCATCCAGAAAAGAAACATAGTAACGACCCGAATCCTCGTCGAACTCCCACTTGAGTTCGGTAGCGTCCCTGCACTGGCATCATCGGCACCTGCATCTATTTGGAAGTATCTGTGAGTCACGGGGACTCAGCAATCTCACACCCGTGAGATCAAGACTATTTAAGCTTAAGGGTAGGAAAGGGGTAGTGAGGTGGAGCTGCAGCAAGCACTAGCATATATGGTGGCTAACTTACGCAAAAGAGAGAGAGAAGAGAAGCAAAGCACGGTTGAGAAGCTAATAGTGATCAAGAAGTGATCCTAAAGCTACTTACGTTCAAGCATAACACGAGACCGTGTTCTCTTCCCAGACTCCACCGAAAAGAGACCATCACGGCTACCCACGCGGTTGATTCATTTTAATTAAGTTAAGTGTCAAGTTTTCTACAACCTGATATTAACAAATTCCCATCTGCCCATAACCGCGGGCACGGCTTCTGAAAGTTCAAAACCCTACAGGGGTGTCCCAACTTAGCCCATCACAAGCTCTCACAGCCAACGAAGGATATTCCTTCTCCCAGGAAGACCCGATCAGGCTCGGAATCCCGATTATAAGACATTTCGACAATGGTAAAACAAGACAAGCAAAGCCGTCCGAATGTGCCGAAAAATCCCGATAGGAGCTGCACATATCTCGTTCTCAGGGCACACCGGATGAACACTACGTACAACTAAAACCAACCCTCAAGTTTCCCCGAGGTGGCGCTGCAAGTGGCTCTGTTTTGGACCAACACTCAGAGGAGCACTGGCCCGGGTGTTTAAAATAAAGATGACCCTTGAGTCCACGGAACCCAAGGGAAAAGGCTTAGGTGGCAAATGGTAAAACCAAGGTTGGACCTTGCTGGGGGAGTTTTATTCAAGGCGAACTGTCAAGGGGTTCCTAACACCCAACCGCGTAAGGAACGCAAAATCAAGGAACATAACACCGGTATGACGGAAACTAAGGCGGCAAGAGTGGAACAAAACACCAGGCATAAGGTCGAGCCTTCCACCCTTTACCAAGTATATAGATGCATTAAAGTAAATAAGAGATAATAATGATATCCCAACAATATCCATGTTCCAACAAGGAACAAACTCCATCTTCACCTGCAACTAGCAACGCTATAAAAGGGGCTGAGCAAAGCGGTAACATAGCCAAACAACGGTTTGCTAGGAAAGGTGGGTTAGAGGCTTGACATGGCAATATGGGAGGCATGATATAGCAAGTGGTAGGTAGTGTGCCATAGCCAAAGAGCGAGAAACTAGCAAGCAAAGATATAAGTGATTTCGAGGGTATGGTCATCTTTTCTGCAAAGTTCTCAGAGTTGAAGAAAGCTTGATACTCGTTAGCGTACTCAATAGGTTCCTCGATCATGTACTCGTCTCCTGGCTCTACCCAAAGCAAGAACAACAAGCAAAGGAACAACAATCAACCACGATGCAATGCACAAGCAACATGATGCAAAATATGGCATGATATGCGAGATGTGATATGCAATGCATATGCGAGCTCCGGAAGAAAAAGAATGATCAAGGAATCAACTTAGGAAAACAAGTGTGCCACTGGAAAAATGAGATGATTTCGGTCAAAATCGATATAAAGATCACCGGAATCGGATGCACGGTTTGCAAATGGCAAGCAAAACAAGAATGGCACAATTCTGCTATTAACAGCACGATGCCATCTAGAATGCAACAAGAAACTAAGCTAATGCACTCCAACATATCAACAAAGCACGTGGCAGTGATCTACTCAAGATGCTTGACAAAACATGAACACTGAGATACGGCTAAATCACAAAAGAGAAGGTTCAAACAAGCATGGCAAAAGTGCAAAAGATATCAGCTTCACAGACTTAGAGAAAATACTAGCATGCCAGGAATAACACCAGGAAGCAATGTTTAGAGCAAACAAACAACATGCTACAGGAATATATCATAGCAAACAAAGGCATGGAATTATTCTACTCAATGCATAGAACAAAAGTCCCTTACTGAACATGAGCCAAAAGGCACGGAAGATATGATGGCACCCACGTAAATATATCAAGTTTTATTAACAGTTTCAGACTTAGCAGAAAACAGAGCATGGCATAAGCAAAATTATGAAGGCATATTTGCGAGCTCAAATCACTCACCAGAAGGCATTGCATGACAAGATAAGTATAGCATTACCAAGAAGACATGTTCATGAAGCTAACCATGGCAAGAGAAAGTTCATAGCATGCATGGATCAACAACAACAACCATGGAAAAATTGATTAACATGTAAACAATTTGCCAGGAACATTTTATAACAAAAGTAGAGCAAGATTAAGACATGCTAGGGAACTCCATAATTGCAAACAGGGGCATGGATGGATAGAGCATAACCATATGTCAAAAACACCCTCACTAAAGATAATCAAAACAAGCATGGATCTCACTGTACCATCATGTTTACATGGCATCAAAATAACAACAGAATAGGGACTTAGCAAAATCCTAAGTCCCTGGAAATAGCAATATCACGAAGTCTACTTTGCATGGTTGTGCTAGTCACCAGAAAGATCACAAAAATACATGGCAAGCACCCTTGTAAAAATGGCATGGCCTAGTTTAAAACACACGTAGAGCTCATGCCCATATGAAGCACACATCAAATATGACTAAAATGACAAATCCTCATACTCTGATAAGTAACAGCACCTAACAATTTATAGCACTCGTGCATCAATGATTTGGGCACCAAGATGGACTCAAACAAGCATGTCACAATGGAATGAAATTAAGAGCATCTCCCAGTGAACATTTTGATATATCATGTGCATGAAACGGAGCTACGGATGAGAAGTTATGGCAGGTGGAACATAGCACTAGAATGCAAAAATATCAGGGACTTAGACAAAAAACGGGGTCAACCTTGTCAGATCCAGATCTGGCGCGGAGTTCGAGGATCACCGGAGAACTCGTCGGAGGTACGCCGGGGAGGAGGGACTTGCCGGATCCGAGGAGGAGGTGCTCGCCGGAGTCGCTCGGCGACGCCGGCGGAGGCGTTCGGCGGTCCGCGCGCGGGTGGGCAGCGGTGCCGGCGAGGTGCTGTGCAGGCGCGGGCGAGGTGGCGGTCGTTGGCGGCGGGCGTGGCGGCGGGCGGCGGCGATCATGGCGGCGGTCGGGCGGAGGAGTCGCGGGACAGGCGGCGGCCTCGGGCGCGGTCGCCCGCGGGCGGCGACGGCGGGGTGACGGGCCGCGGGGGCCAGCCTCGGGCCCGGGCGGGCCGGCGACGCGGGGTGCGGCGAGCGCTGACGTGGCAGGCGGAGATTGGCTGGGAACAGTGGCACGGACGCGTCCGGCGCCGTCCGGACGTGTCCGACACGGAGAGATATGGATCTAGGGTTTGGGACCCGAATTTGAGGAGGGGTGCATATATTTATAGCTAGGAGGAGGTAGGAGTGTTCAAATGGGGTGTAGTTTTCGACCACGCGATCGTGATCCGACGGCGGAGGACATGGAGATGGTTTGGAAGGGTTATTGGGCCGTTTTGGAGGGGTGTTGCGTTGCAACACACACGAGGCCTTTACGGTTCCCCGGTTAACCGTTGGAGCATCAAACGGACTCCAAATGACACAAAATTTGACAGGCGGTCTACCGGTGGCGTACCCAGGACGCTTGGCAAATCTCGGTCCATTGCAAGAATGTTTAACACCCGCTCACGAAAAGAGACAAAAGGGGGACGCCGGACGTGGGAGTGTCGGATTGCAAAACGGACAACGGGGAAATGCTCGGATGCATGAGATGAGCACGTATGCAAAATGAGATGCACATGATGACATGATATGAAATGCATGACACGAACAAAATGCAAAACGAAGAAAAAAACCCAATCACGAAGGGAATCTCATAACTTAAAGCCGGAAATGGCAGAGTCGGAGTTACAGTTATGGTAAGTTACATCCGGGTTGTTACACATATGCACTTATGATTGGAACTCTAGCTAGCATCCGCAACTACTAAAGATCATTAAGGTAAACCCAATCATAGCATTAACATATCAAGTCCCCTTTATCCCATACACAACAACCCCCTTACTCGGGTTTATGCTTATGTCATTCAAGCAACCCACTATAAGTGAATCATGAAAGTATTGCAACACCCTACAGCAGGAATCCCTCACGCTTGCGCGACACGGATGTCACAATAGGACAGCACCAAAATAAAACATATTACTCGTACCAATCTAAATCATCAATCAACCCAAAGACAAAGGATATCTACTCAAAACATCATAGGATAGCAACACATCATTGGATCATAATATGTGGCATAAATCACCATGTTCAAGTAGGGATTACAGCGGGGTGTGAGAGAGTGGACCACGTAAAAGAGATGAGGATGGTGATGTTGATGAAGACGATCACCGTGGCGATGATTCCCCTCCCGATGGCACTCCGGGGCCACCGGGAGAGAGGAGGAGAGGTTCTACCCCTTGTGCTTCCTCCTCCATGGCCTCCGGTGATGATGGCCCCCTCCGGGGGGTGCCAGAGAGGGCCTAGATTGATTTCTCGTGGCTATAGAGGCTTGCGGCGGCGGAACTTCGGATCTAGGTTTCTTTCTGGAAGTTTGGGTATAAATAAGAGGTGTTGGAGTCGGGAACAAGTCAGGGGGTCCCCGAGGCGGCCACGAGATAGGGGGTGCGCCCAGGGGGTAGGGCACACCCCCCACCCTCGTGGTGGCCATGGGACTCCCCAGGTCCATCTCCGGTACTCCGTGAGCTTCTTCTGGTCCAAAAAACAATCTCTGTGAAATTTCAGGTCTTTGGACTCCGTTTGATTTTCCTTTTCTGCCATACTCAAATACAAGGAAAAAAACAGAAACTGGCACTGGGCTCTAGGTTAATAGGTTAGTCCCAAAAATCATATAAAACTGCATATAAAGGCCCATTAAACATCTAAGATGGATAATATAATAGCATGAATACTTCATAAATTATAGATACATTGGAGACGTATCATAGTATTTCAAAAATTTCCTATGATCACGCAAGATCTATCTAGGAGAAGCATAGCAACGAGCGGGGAGAGTGTGTCCACGTACCCTCATAGACCGAAAGCGGAAGCGTTAAGAAACGCGGTTGATGTAGTCGAACATCTTCGCGATCCAACCAATCAAGTACCAAATGCACCGCACCTCCGTGATCTGCACACGTTCAGCTCGGTGACGACCCTTGTACTCTTGATACAGTTGAGGCCGAGGGAGAGTTTCGTCAGCACGACGGTGTGTTGACGATGATGATGAAGTCACCGGCGCAGGGCTTCGCCTAAGCGCTACGATGATATGACCGAGGTGGAAAACTATGGAGGGGAGCACTTCACACGGCTAAAAATCAACTTGTGTGTCTATGGGGTGCCTCCCTCCCTCGTATATAAAGGAGGGGAGGAGGAGGTTCCGGCCACAAGGGGCGCGCCCAAAGGGGGGATTCCTACTCCTAGTAGGAGTAGGTTTTCCCCTTTCTTAGTCCATGTAGGAGAAGAAGGAAGGAGATGAGACGGAGAAGGAAAGAGGGGGGCGCTGCCCCCTCCCTAGTCCAATCCGGACTAGCCCATGGGGGGTGCGGCCTCCCCTTGTGGCCCTTCTCTCCTTTCCACTAAGGCCCATGAAGGCCCAATACTTCCCCCGGTGAATTCCCGTAACTCTCCGGTCCTCCGAAAAATACCCGAACCATTCAGAACCTTTCCGATGTCCGAATATAGCCTTCCAATATATCGATCTTTACGTCTCGACCATTTTGAGACTCCTCGTCATGTCTGTGTTCTCATCCGGGACTCCGAACAAACTTCGGTCATCAAATCACATAACTCATAATACAAATCGTCATCGAACATTAAGCGTGCGGACCCTACGGGTTCGAGAACTATGTAGACATGACCGAGACATATCTCCGGTCAATAACCAATAGCGGAACCTGGATGCTCATATTGGTCCTACATATTCTACGAAGATATTTATTGGTCAAACCGCATAACAACATAAGTTGTTCCTTTTGTCATCGGTATGTTACTTGCCCGAGATTCAATCGTCGGTATCATCATACCTAGTTCAATCTCGTTATCGACAAGTCTCTTTACTCGTTCCGTAATGCACCATCCCGTAACTAACTTATTAGTCACATTGCTTGCAAGTCTTATAGTGATGTGCATTACTATATATACACTAGAAAAAGAGCCCGTGCGTTGCAATGGGAGAGAAAACATAACACACGCTCTTAACTCAACAACTAACACTCAAGACCACAATAGGTCCGTCTCCTTTATTTTTGTGAGGCATCATATTTGTGTTGCCGCTTATCCTCCTTCTCACCCTCGCCTTTGTAGACACTTAGGGCATGTTCGACAGCTCCCCAACTCCCAGCTTCCCTGAATCCAGGAGCAGAGCTGGCCCGAACACCCTGGCTCCACGAAGCTAGCTTCTGGGATGTGTGGCCTGGGTACGTGCAAAAATCGGGAGCTGCTCATTTGGAGATCCCAGAAAACGCAAAAGCTGGACTTCACTTTTATTACGAGGATGTGCCACCGCCAAGTGACATACATGTTCGACAGATAGGCTGGAGAAGTCTCGATACATCTCGATCCCCATTCTCCTCCTCCTGTATCCCCACCGGCTAGTCCAACCCTAGCCGCTAGACACCCCACCGCCGCATCCTCACCAGTCAACTTCGTCCGGCAACCTCGACCCCACCCCGAAGAAGGTCTCGTCCTCGAGCAGCCCTTCTTCGTCACGCTCGCGACTCCTTCAAGCTCGCCGCATTCCGCCCCCACCTGACAGCAGCCGACACCCCCTCTGTCGGTGACGCTGCTCCTCTGCCCCGTCGTCGCCGCTCGAGAAGCTCAAGGTGAGCTCGTGCAGATGTGCAACCTCACCACTCTCCATTCAGTTTATTTTACATTGAGTTATAGGCCATTGGGTCCGGATTTTTGGATGTCCAGATGCACAATCTTTTGTAAATGAGATGAACTTTTTTGAATGAGAGCATACATATTTATCATTTGGTTCAGATTTATAGATGTACAGATTTATAGATGGGAGCTATGATTTTTAGATTTATAAATGAAATAGTCCTTGTACAGAATTATAGATGAAATAGACTCTGTATATGTTTATAAATGAGATATTGCATATACATACGTACAGATTTATAGATGAAATAGTCTCTGTATATGTTTATAAATGAGAGCATACAGTTATTTTTATGACATGAATCTTTATATATATGAGAGCATACAATTTTATTAGCACACACAAAGTGACATGGACTTTTATATGGAGTTGTTGAAAATGCTTGCCGAATGGACTATTGAAAACACTCGGATTATCACCGAGTTGTTTGTCAAGCAAGTGAGAGCTGGAAATAGGCCAAATACTCACTTGACCTCCAATGCATATGATGAGGTGGTGATGCAATTCAAAATAAGAACAGGGTTGGAGTACACGAATGAGCAATTAAAGAACAAATGGGACAAACTGAGAGGTGAATATGGTGTATTCAACAAACTTAAGTTGAAGGAGACAGGAGCGGGATGGGACACAGAGCGCAACACTGTGAAACAAGATGCTGAGTGGTGGAAGAAGGCAAAGATAGTGAGTTTTCATCCTCATGTTGTGCATACCATATCTTTCTTCATATTACTTGTTGTTGACAAAGGTTATCTTGTTTGTGTATTTACAGGACATTCCAGGTTGTTACAAGTTTAGAAAGCATGGACTTCGCAATGAAGAGAACTTGCGCATCATGTTTGAAGACATCACAAGTGACGGTTCCGATTATTGGAATCCGACTTCTGGTATCCCCCTATTTCTACTGCACTAATATCAAGTGCCATAAATCTTGAGCAAATAGAAGATGTTGAAAATACATTTTTGTTTAATAATTTATAATTTATATACATAAAGTATATCAAACTACCCTTTATAGTTCTCTGTTATTGCACAGAAAAGAAAAGGCAACTCTTTGTCCCAGCGAATCTGGCCATCTCTGTTAGAGAAAGAAAGCAGAGGAAAAGGAGAAAAAGCTGCCTGCCAACGAACTAGGCTGAAAAATGCCCTCCAGGCACTCCAAACTAGGCCTTTAGCCATCTTTTCAGCCCCTAGGAGCTGGGCCTCACGTGGATTTCCATCCAGCCTCCATCTTGGGCTCACTTCGTCCTCTCCTCAATGTCCAATAAGGCCGAATCTGGCTGGCAGCCCATCTATGGCGATCGAAACCTGGAGCTGAGACACCGAACAGATTTCTGAGTGCTAGCGCTCGCGCCGGAAGCTGGCGATCAAAAAGAGAAGCTGGATTTGAGGATTTATTGTAGTTGGGGCGCTACCGAACATACCCTTATTTTGGGATGGAGGAAGTACATAGCAAGAAAAAACAGTAATAAAGACCTGATTAAGGTGGGATTTGTGTCAAAAAATGGTATAGGGGTGCGAAATGACGATACCACCTACCAACTCCTCAATTTTTCTTTTTTGAGATAAACCAACTTCTCAACTAGGAGTAGAGATATTCCCGGCAAATCCTATTTGGCGCTGCAGGCGCCCGTTTATGTGTATATTGCAAACGAGCGCCTACAACCAACCAAGCTGGGCCGACCCATCTTATCCTGTTTTCTTTCTGTATTCCAGACAACAAAAAATGAGCGTCCTCACGGGGGATCGAACTAGGGACGTATACTTCAAGCTATACCTGGCCATACCTCGGGCCGGGCCGGGCTTCGGGTCGGGCCTAGCCAAGCCCAACGCAAAAAACCCAGGCCTGAGCCCGGCCAGGCCCGGCCGTCGGGCCTGTTTTCTGGGCCTGAGCCCGGCCCGAACACGTAAAAACCCGTCAGGCTTCGGGCCGGGCCGGCCCGGCCTTCAAGAAAACGCGAAAACGATGGGCCCGGGCCCGGCCTTCGGCTCAAAAATCTAGGCCCGAGCCCAGCCCGGGAGCGGCGTCGGGCTGGACCGGGTCGGGCTTTTTCGGGCCGGGCCGTTCGGGCCGGGCTTTCCATGGCCAGGACTACTTCAAGCTAACCAGCAATAACCATCGCGCCACCTTGCCCATTGTGGTGAATGACATCCTCTTACATCTTTTCTTAGTTTAACTTTCCTTTTTCCTTTTTCCTTTTTCCTCTCTCCTTTCTCCTTTCTCCTTTTTCCTTTTTCCTGTTTCCGTTTATCTTTTATCTTTTTTTCTTTTTCTTCTTCCTGTCTCAATGATATTTTTTATAATTCGTGAACTTTTCTTCAAATCAATGAACTTTTTTCAAATTCGCTGAACTTTTTTTAGTTCCGATGAACTTTTTTCAAATTTGATGAACTTTTTTCATATTTGATGAAGTTTTTTTCAAATTCAACAAACTTTTCTAAATTAGATGAACTTATTTTCAAATTGATTATCTTTTTTTAAATTTGTACAATTTTTTATAATCCATGAACACTTGTTTTCATTTTTGATGAACTTTTTTTCAAAATCGATTAAATTTTTTTAAATTTGATGAACTTTTTTCAAATTGATGAACTTTTTTCAAAATATATGAACTTTTTCTTATCATGATTTTTTTCCAAAAAATTTAAGCGATACAGTACATGATTATGTGCAGCAAATAGCGCTTCAACAGTTTTATTACATATCTCAGGATGGAACAAATCGCTCAATGATGTTAGCTCCAGTGGTTGGAGAGGTCGGACATGGAACGAACGTCTTTAGTTCGAATCCTGTGGCAGATACATCTATCTTTTTCGGGATTTTTCCGCGCGAGTTCAGTGGCCGACGCGTTTCGTGGGCCGGCCCAACTAGGAGCTCCCGATATTCCCAGTGTACCATGTCCCCGCATGGCAAAAAAAAGAACTCATGTTCTCGGAAAGGCTCGGCCCAATTAAGCTATTGTGCCTAACCATGTTCTCGGGCCGAAGTGAGGCCTGGCCTAGTCCGAAACTCGCCTCCGCCGGCTGAGACTAGTTCTTCAGGCCCACTCTGTTTTTTTAAGCCCAAGCAAAACTCGATCCTGTTCGCCTCGCCGTGTCTCCCATGCCGCCGGCGAGGAGCCCGGCCGCCGGCCTGCGGCGGCGCAAAGTCTTCCTCCCTCTCGTGTTGCTCCTCCCCCTTATTCTACTGACCCTAATCCTGATCTTCCCATCTCGCTCCATCCCCGCGCTCCGCGACGCAGCTCTCAGGTCCCAACAGACCTGCGACTACGCTGCCGGTGGATGGGTGTCCGACTCCTCCGCCGAGTCCCACCTCCGGTACGACCACACGTGCAAGGAGATCTTCAAGGGGTGGAACTGCATCGCCAACGGCAAGCGCAACGGCCGCGCCCTCCTCCGCTGGCGATGGAAGCCCGAAGGGTGCGAGCTACTCCCCAGGCTCGACCCGCTCCGGTTCTTAGAGCATCACAGGAACACCAACATTGGTTCGTACTCACCCATTTCGCTGTGTTTGGTAGCTACTGCTTGGGACGTGACTCCGTCTGCAGAGTGAAGCCTTTCTGGTGTGGCCTCCTGGTAGAGTTGGAGTTTTTGGCATCTTTGAACAAAATCTTCTGCATATAACGTGGTAATACTTGCGGTGCTTACTGCCCATTGTCATAGATCGGCACTCAAGAGATGTCTCGATGTTTTGCTTGGTCTACTAAGCAAGGTGTAGTATCGTATGTGGATAGCATAGATATGTGATTGGTTCCCTGTACTGTTGAATGTGTTGAAATTTACATATGTAGCTGTACGAATGTCATCTTGTGGTGGTCATGTTGGGGCATGGTCAGTTATTATGATTCTTGCTTCATAATGATCATAATGTTATAAGAGGAAATTGGGTCAATGCATACCTTAAGTGATACGGCTTCTTGGTTCAGATTTATCTGTTTGTCTATGTGTAGTGTATTCAGTCATTTCAGTGACCCCTTGAATATGCTATCACATGTTGATGTGTGTTCAATGCTTTGTTGTAGGATTTGTGGGTGATTCTTTGAATCGAAACATGTTTGTCTCATTGGTCTGCATGCTCAGGGGAGTGAACGGAGAGGTTCGCAAGTGGCGTCCAGCAGGGGCAGACCGAGGTTTCACATTCCTACGCTACAACCTCACCCTCGCATACCACCGAACTAATCTTTTGGTACGCTATGGCAGGTAAGGAGTGCCATTTGTATTAGTACCAAAATTTAGTTCTTTGGAGATGGGTGTAACTTCTATTGTTATGAGTTGTGTAAGAATTATATATCCGCAACGTGGGTCATTGCTTTCAGTTTTGGACTCTAGTTCTAATTTGGTAGTATTGCAATGCTTCCAGTAGACCATTCTTGGTACTTGATTTTGAAAAAACTAAGGTTGCTATTAATAGTCTTTTCTCTTGCCGGCTCACCATTTTTCTTTAAATTGTTTTGTTTGCCTAATATTTTAGACAGTCTACTGTTTCCCTAACCTTTTTCTGTGCATTAGAGGGTGACTCTGGTAGGGCTAGGGTTCCTACCGGCTCTACTCCGTAGGTTATACGGGCAGGACAGTGAGGGTTGGGGGCGAGGGCGGCGGCTCCGGCGCGTGGGCGCCGTCGCGAGGAAGAAGAGGGCGGCGCGGCTAGGGCAAGGTGCGGCTAGGGTTTCCGGCTCCTCTGGAGCCGGGCAATAGGATAGAACTATCTTTTATTGCTTAATTCCAAAAGGTATCTTACAATCTAATATTTATAACCTGAAAACGACTAGCCTAAGATAACTTGTGGGCCAAGCCCTTAATCTACTGCCTAGCGGGCCTCCTCCGGTTGTATTGTAAACCGGTCATAACATCTCTCCCCGCCTGCACAAACAGCTCGTCCTCGAGCTGAAAGTCTGGATAGTGGTGGCGGAAATCCTCACGTGGCTCCCAAGTAGCTTCCTCCACAGGAAGACCCGCCCACTGGATCAGGATGAACCATACCCCGCGACGAAGTTGTGCCTTCAACACCTTCTCTGGCTCCGGAAGAAGACGTCCATTGCTGGTCGGGGGAAGCGCTGGTGGAGCCGCCGGTGGCTCTCCATGAAAAGGCTTGAGCAGCCCCACATGAAACACATCGTGGATGCGAGCGCCGGCCGGCAGCTGAAGACGATAGGCCACCTGCCCAATGCGCTCCAAGATGGCGAAGGGTCCCGCGTAGCGAGGCCCGAGCTTGCGCTTCGCGCGCGGGTCGAGTGACTGTGTAGAGCGGTGAAGAAGACGCAGCCACACCCAATCACCCACCGCGAACTCCGCCTCGCGATGGTGGTTGTTGTAGTAATGCTGCGCCAGCTGCTGAGCCTGAAGGAGACGCTGACGGACCTCCGCAAGCATCTCGTCACGGGTGCGAATAAGGTCACCCGCGGCCTCCGTCCTCGCCGTAGCCGGGTCCACCGGCAAGATCGGCGGAGGTGGCCGCCCGTAGACCACCTCAAATGGTGTCGCACGCAGGGCAGAGTGGTAGGAGGTGTTGTAGCAGTACTCCGCCCATGCGAGGCAATCCACCCAAGCACGAGGCCGATCACCTGTAACACAGCGTAAATACATGGCGATCACCTTGTTAACCACCTCTGATTGGCCGTCCGTCTGGGGGTGGAAGGCCGTGCTGAAGCGTAGCTTAACGCCCGCCATCCTGAAGAGATCGCGCCAGACATGGCCTGTGAACACCGTGTCGCGATCACCGACGATCGAAGCAGGAAACCCGTGCAGACGGACAATACCGTCGAAGAAGGCATGAGCCACGGACGCGGCAGTGTAGGGATGCCCCAGCGCGATGAAGTGAGCATATTTAGAAAGCGGTCGACCACCGTGAGAATGACCGACTTGCCTCCCACCTTGGGAAGCCCCTCGATGAAGTCCATGGAGATATCGGCCCAGACCTGAGAAGGCACATCCAGGGGTTGAAGAAGACCAGCTGGCCGTAGCGTCTCCGTCTTGTTGCGCTGACACGTCGCACAAGAGCGCACCCAATCGCGAACGAGGGCACGATCACCAGGAATGTAGAAGTCGGCACGGAGACGATGGAGGGTTTTCTGCACACCCTCGTGGCCAGCCGAGTGAGCTAGCAGCAAGACCTGGTGACGGAGATCATCATGAGCAGGAACGAAGACACGGCGCCCATGGACCAGCAGGCCGTCGGAGAGGCGCCATGGCTCCTCCAGGTCGCCGGCCGCCAGCTGCTGCTGCAGGAGAACCGCATCGGCGGCGGTCGCGGTGGCCCGGCGAATGTCGTCGAAGAGGCCGAAAGTCGGCCTTGAGCGGATGCAGAGTGCCTGCCCCTCGGAGTCGCCAGTGACAGAGTCGAGGTCGGCATCGCGGCGGGATAAGGCATCGGCCACGGTGTTAAGACGACCCGGGCGATACTCGACGGAGAAATCGAAGCCGAAGAGCTTGCTAATCCACTGATGCTGGGGCACGGTGGAGAGCCTCTGATCCAGCAAGAACTTGAGGCTGTAGTGGTCCGTGCGAATCTGAAAAGACCGGCCCCACAGATAGGGCCGCCAATGGCGCACCGCCTGCACCAGGCCAATGAGCTCCCGCTCGTACGCCGCGAGCTTGAGATGGCGCGGAGCGAAGGGCCGGCTGAAGAAAGCAAGAGGCCCGTCGCCCTGATGAAGCACAGTGCCGAACCCCACACCCGAGGCGTCACAGTCCACAACGAACGGCCGGTCGAAGTCCGGCATCTGAAGAACGGGCCCCGTCGTGAGGGCCCCCTTGAGGGCCTCGAAGGCTGTCGTCGCCTCCGCATCCCAGGCGAACGCGTCGCGGCGCAATAACCGCGTGAGTGGAGAAGCGATGACACCAAACTCCCGGATGAACTTCCGGTAGTAGCCAGCAAGGCCGAGAAACCCGCGAAGAGCCCGCGGAGACTGGGGCGTCGGCCAGGCAGCGACGGCGGCCACTTTGTCGGCGTCCATAGCGACCCCGTCGGCCGAGATGACGTGGCCTAAGTAGGCCACCGAAGGCGTCCCGAACGAGCACTTCGAGCGCTTAAGATGGAGATGGTGCGCCCGAAGCTCGTTGAAGATGATGGCGACGTGCTGTAGGTGCTCTGCCCAAGACGCACTGTAGATCAGAATATCATCAAAGAAAACGAGCACAAACCGGCGTAAGTAGGGTCGGAGGACGCCGTTCATCAGAGCCTGGAAAGTTGCCGGGGCGTTGGTGAGGCCAAAGGGCATCACTAAGAACTCGAAGTGGTCGTGATGAGTCTGAAACGCCGTCTTGGCGATGTCATCAGGGTGCATGCGCACCTGGTGGTACCCCGACCGGAGGTCGAGTTTGGTGAAGAAGCGCGCCCCGTGGAGCTCATCGAAGAGCTCGTCGACCACCGGAATAGGGAACTTATCCTTGAGTGTGACAGCATTAAGGGCACGGTAGTCGATGCAGAAACGCCATGTGCCGTCTGACTCGCGGACGAGAAGCACCGGGGCGGTAAACGGCGAAGTGGATAGCCGGATGATGCCCGCCGCGAGCATGAGTGCACACTGCCGCTCCAACTCATCCTTCTGCAACTGCGGATAGCGGTAAGGCCGTACCGCCACCGTGCAGAGCCTGGCAGAAGATGTATACGGTGATCGTACGCGTGGGCGGGCGGCAGCCCCTGTGGCTCGGTGAAGATGTCGCCGTGCTGCTGTAGGAGGCTCTCCAATAGTGGGTGCTCGGCCGTGGCCGTGGTCGCGGCGAGCTGGAGTGGAGGGGTGGGTGCGGCACCCCCAATGCCGGCCCATCGAATGCGGCGGCCTAACCGCCAGAAGGTCATCGTCAGCGCGTCGAAATCCCAGAGAATAGGACCAAGAGTGCGCAAGAAGTCGACGCCGAGGATGAAGTCGAAGCAGCCTAAGTCGATGCCGGCGCAGGTGATGGAGAAGTGCTTGTCGCCAATAGTGATGGGCACGTCGCGGGCGAGCCCGTGGCAGCGGAGACGGTCACCATTAGCGACGGTGACTCGCAACTGTTCACCGCCGGTTGGCTGTAATGCCAGGCGCCGCATGGTGGTCTCCGGCAGGAAGTTATGTGTGGACCCTGTGTCCACTAGGGCCACCAGGCGCTCACCGTGGATCATGACCGGTAAGAGCATCGTCTGTTCATCATGGATGCCGGCCAGCGCGTGTAGGGACACCACAAGGGCGGTGGCCGGGGCGGGCACGGGTGCCGCTGCGGGCTCCGCAAGGGCTGGGGCGCCGAGGCCATCCTCCAGTGGCTCCTCCTCAGACTCGTCTGTCGTTTCCAAGTAGAAGAGGCGGGGACAGACATGACCTGGTGCATAGGGCGCATCACAGTTGAAGCACAAGCCCAGTCGTCGGTGTTCCAGCTGTTCCGCCTGGGTGAGGCGCCTGAATGGCCGCGTCGGTGCCGGGGCGGCGGCCGGAACGGCTGTAGGGGACGCCGGTGCCGCCGGAGCCGGCCGGGGAAGCTGTCGGCCCCCACGTGGCGCAGATGGACGCGTCACGGCCTGGGCGCGCTGCTCGAACGCCCGGGCATAGTACATGGCCATCTGAAGGTCTTGGGGCCCTTTCATCTCGACGTCCACGCGGATGTGGTCGGGGAGGCCGCCGATGAAAAGTTCCGCCCGCTGTAAGGCCGTCACACCGGGTGCGTGGCATGCCAGGGCCTGGAAGCGATCGGCGAAGTCCTGCACCGTGGAGGTGAACGGCAGATGGCCCAACTCGGCCAAGCGGCTCCTGCGTACCGGTGGCCCAAAACGAAGAAGGCACAGCTCTCGGAAACGATCCCACGGGGGCATGCCGCCCTCGTCCTGTTCGAGGGCGTAGTACCATGTCTGGGCGACCCCGCGGAGATGGTAGGATGCCAGCCAAGTCCGTTCCGACGCGGGCGTGCGCTCGAAAGAACTGGTCACACTGGTTGAGCCAGTTAAGCGGGTCGTCGGAGCCGTCGTACGTGGCGAAGTCGATCTTGGCGAACCGGGGCGGTTGCTGGTGTGGCACACCCTGGCCCACTGCCTCGGCGGTGCGGAGGGCGGATGATGGCGCACAGGCCATGGTGGAAGGCCCGGCGTAGTTCCCAGCGGCGCCCGACACCGCGGGCTGCAGCGGAAAATCGGACGGTGGGCGGGTCTCCGGGTAGGCCGATGGCTGTCCGTTGAGCCAGCCGGGGAGTGGCGATGGGGACGACGGAAAGCGGACCTCCTGTATTGGGAGCCCGCTCGGCGAAGACCTGGGCGGGGCCGCTGGAAGGTAGGGCGCGACGGAGGACGGCGCGGCCAGCGCGGTCCAGGTGGGCCACTGCGGCCCCGTGGTGGCGACGAGTGGCGGGGCTGCCGGCACGATCTCCGGCGGCCACTGCGGCCAAGGCGGCGGTGCGGCCGCTGTGGCGGGAAGCGCCGGGTAGCCTCCGGTGGTGGCCCCCGGTGCCGAGTACCACGGAAGCGTCTGCTGACCCGCGGCCATGGCTGGATGGGGTGGTGGGGGCGGCCCGTACGGACCTGCCAGGTAGAGGCGGATCCCTTGAACCGCGGTGACGAGGTCGTTGAGGACGCCTGCCATGGCCTCCGGCGTGAACTGTTGCGGCTGCGGGGGAGGTGACGGCGGCGGCGAGTGTTGGACGGGGGCCGGTGGCTGCCCTTGGCCCGGCGTGGTGCCGGGTGCCGTTAGGGCCGGCGCTGAGAGCGACGCCGTGGTGCCCGCCGAGAGCGAGGCCATGACGCCCGGCGCAGAGGCGGCGGTGGTGGAGGAGTTGGCGGGCAGCGGTGGTGGTGGCGGTGGAATTGGCGGAGACATGGTCGAAACCCGGTTACCTGATACCAAATTGGTAGGGCTAGGGTTCCTACCGGCTCTACTCCGTAGGTTATACGGGCAGGACAGTGAGGGTTGGGGGCGAGGGCGGCGGCTCCGGCGCGTGGGCGACGTCGCGAGGAAGAAGAGGGCGGCGCGGCTAGGGCAAGGTGCGGCTAGGGTTTCCGGCTCCTCTGGAGCCGGGCAATAGGATAGAACTATCTTTTATTGCTTAATTCCAAAAGGTATCTTACAATCTAATATTTATAACCTGAAAACGACTAGCCTAAGATAACTTTTGGGCCAAGCCCTTAATCTACTGCCTAGCGGGCCTCCTCCGGTTGTATTGTAAACCGGTCATAACAGACTCATAAATCTTTTCATGGATGATGCTGTAACTCATCTATTTGGTTATCATTGATCAAAATCATATTGTTGGTTCTGTAGCTGGTCAGCCAGTCCAAACGGAGGTCCCCTAGAATCTCTTGGATACAAGCAAGGCCACAGGATTGATGTTGATATTGCGGACCAAACATGGGCAGAGGCACCAAGCTTCCATGATATTCTTATTTTCAATACGGGGCATTGGTACGTGAGATCACAATTCTTAAGGCATATAAGCTTTAAATGAACAGTTGATCAGTTGTCCAATGTTAGCTCCCCGTTATTAATTGGTGATCCTGAATCCTAATATTTAAACCCTCTGAGTAATCAGTTAATAGCTCAATACTATGTTGTTACTCTTCCATTATTGTTGTTTTGTAATGTGCCTCTTCCTCGGCCTCAGTGCACTCAACTAGATGTCTAGAAGGTATCATTCGCAACATGTGTTGCTTTACCAAGGCACATAACATCAGAAAGAAATGATTGTTTTGATAGATTGCTTTCATTATCTGAGATGATTGGTGCTATTGAAGTATTTTGATTAACCTATTGATGGTAATGATGGAAAAGGATATGCAGTGTTATCTGATTATTGTTATTAGATATGCTATATTTCCTGGCTTCTTTTGCTAACTATTTTTATGTGCTGAGCTAGACAATCTATGACCACTCTACCACATATAAAGGGCAATATAACCAAGCTATTTCCTGAAACTTGTTTTCTGTTTGCATTTGTATTTCGTATTACTGGGCTCATCCCCCTCTGCTTTATACAGGTGGTGGTCCTCTTCAAAGTTTGATCCAATACAGTCACCGATGCTCTTCTTTGAGAAAGGGAAGCCGATTATACCTCCTTTACTGCCACCTGAAGGACTGGATTTGACTCTTAAACACATGGTACGCCTGTGGTTGTCTCTTGAGTTTTCTGAAAATTCCTGCTTACTGTTCCTTGCCCGATAATGTTGAATCAGTCTGTCCAACCGGAAATACCGGAAGTTATGCCCTCATCTGTTCAGGTTCGCTTAAACCTTAGAAGAGAGTTTTGCCGATAACAACCATGAAAAAGATCATCGTATATGAGCAGCAGGCAAGGGATCAAACTTAGGACCTCTCGCCACCATTCGCGCAGGCATGGGATGCCCAGTACCTGCTGGGCTGCATTCCTTTGTGACCAAGTCACCATGTATAGCTGCTATGATGTGTTTCCAAGTATATATGAAGTCAAAGCTTCCTCCAAACTGACTTGAGAATCAATTAAATGTGATTTTTTTACGCATTAAACCGGCGGTTAGACCAACGAAGCGGTGAGCCATTCTTGACCATTTCACTCATTGGAATAGTCTATAAGAGACAAAGTTTTTTGTGTTTTCTCAAGAAAAAAATTGGGTTGATTTCGACTTGAATATTTTCACACTGCATTATGTCTAAATGACTTGTCTAAATATCCCCTGAACTCTAGCAAAGAAGGAAAATATCTGCTTTGCTGTTTAATATCATCATGATATTCAACTTTCATTCACTATGAATAATTTTTTCATCAGATAACATTTGCGAACAAAGCAATGAGACCCAATGGATTGAAATTCTTCAGCACTCAATCTCCTAGACATTTTGAAGGTGGTGATTGGAATGAAGGTGGATCTTGTCAACGTGACCAACCCTTGTCCTCTGAAGAGGTATCGAAACAACAGTGTGTTGATATTTGGATTGCGCTTTTTCATCTTCTGCTGCATGCTTTCGTTTTCCTCCCCTTTTTTCTTTCGAAATCATACATATTGTTTTTACACTCTTTTTAGTATGTTGAATTGTTGGTAGGCAGTCTTAATGTGATAAATGACAGAAGTTGTTTAAATCAGAACTCACAGTTGTAATATGAAGTGAAACAGATGTTCTAACAAGGGGATACTAGGACTGCACCATAGTCTTGTTTGCCAAAAGTATATGCATGTCTATATGTTAGGCTGTTATAAAGTAGTTGTAAGGCCATAAGCTATCACACACATGTGATTTGTGCATCTGAACAAGAGTGCTGTCTGTTTCACCCCAAAATAAAGAAACATGAACTTGATTCCTCTGGTTGCCTGACATTGCACCTTTCCCTGAAGTACTCCAATCACTTTTCAATCACTTTCAAGTTTTAATAGGAAAAAACCCTGCTTTGTAATTTTTTGTCCTAACAGAAAAAAAAAACTTTCAAGTCTGCCATCTGAAGCGCAAACGGCTTGACTAAAGAGAACTAATATCCGGATGACATAAAAAAGAGTTGCACTTGTCAACATATCTCCTCTGTGATCATCAATGCCTTGCATGGATTCCAATATAGCATAGCATTTGCAAATGCACATTATTTCCCCCCAAGAAAATATGCAGTAACTGGCAGACAATATTTATTTACCTCTGTTGGAATAACACTTTCCTGCTGAACATGCAATCAATCTCTTGATAGTTACTGAATGTGTTTATATTTCAGTGTTGCTGCAATATTATGTTTTTCCCTTTGGTCTAAATACCAAATATTGGGTTGTAGAAGGTTGGTGATTGTTTGGAGCTTGGAGTTTTGAGATTAATATGTTGAGCAAAACTGGTCTAGGTCAAAGAATTTTTCTCCTTGGACAACAACGGCACAAACACAGAAGTACGTTTGGTAAACCAGCACTTGATGAAGGCTCTGGAGCAGTCTTCCTTCAGAGTTTTGAACGTCACTCACATGAGCGAATTCAGAGCTGACGCTCATCCGGCGACAACCGGAGGAAAGAAGCACGACGATTGCATGCATTGGTGTTTACCAGGACCAACCGATGCATGGAACGATTTGCTAGCAGCAAGTCTTGCGGCAATTCAGAGCTAGCCTTGTGAGAAAATTTCCCCAATTTTTTTCTTGGGGTATGAATACGTTGGAGCATTATCCGTTGTCACAGAAGAGATTTCCTCCGAATACCAAACTGTAGATTTAACCCAGTATTGGAGTTTTACGACGTGTACTCCAGAATCCTAGAATACATTGATGGGAGTACCTAGAACTCATCTAGATGAGATATAATTTGGTCTCATTCACTTGGAAAACAAGAACATATAACATCCACGTCAGCACACACGCATCTTATAGCATCACATCCAATAGCTATAAAAGATGAATGAGACCAAATTATATCTCATCTAAATGAGTTCTAGCAAAACTGTATATTAATTGGATTTGTTTGTTGGACGATCAAACAGAGTGGAGTTTTCTCCCATACCGACTTATCTTTCCGTGTGACACCGACACTGAAAGGCAGGCTGCATTATTTTGTGCATATATAGGACAACACTATTTTAGATTAGAATAACTATTTGAATCACAACACGCCTTATATAGCAGCGATGGACGTGTTCCCGAACCTGGACAAAAGAAAAAAGAGCCCATGACCGTCCACCCCCTACCTCCCGCACCTCTCACTCTCCCGATCCCCATCCACATAGCCGCCAACAGCTCCAGGGAGCCGCCGGCTCCACCTGCCCGAGGGCCCCGCTGCCACCACCCGCCTCACGGAGCCGCCACCTCCACTTGCCCCAGGGCCGCCGCCCACCCCTGTCCCGATGCGGATCCACCTCCGCCGCCACCCAACTCGTCCCCGACGCGCTTCCTTTCTTTGGTCCCCGTCCACGACAACACCTCCCTACCCGATCCACGGCGGCGGCGGCCTCCATCCCCCTGGAACCACGACAGCGGCAACCTCCATCCCCCTGCAACCACGGCGGCGGCAGCCTACCTCCACCCCCCCCCCCCCCCCCCCCCCCCCTGCAACCACAGCGGCGGCGGTCTCCCTTCCCCTGGATCCACGGCAGAGGCGGCCCATCCTCTGCTTCCAATGCGCCAAGCCATCACGCGGGGTGGCAAAAACGAACTTCCATCTCGTCGCATTGCTTCAGTTTGATTCCAAGAACACTCTGCTTCTCTTCGTTGGAACTCGAAGTGTATGTTAGTGCTTAGTTTTCTTTGTACATTGCCAGGTAGGGAACCCACATCTGGTGATGGCATTAGTGGGCAACAAGGCTCTAAAAAAATTGGCCATTGTTGCAGGCCGACTTCGCCAGATTCTGAAGTTCAACTCTAAAATAATGAGCATTATACCTTGTTGTCCAGTTTGCTCACTTGTTGGAATGAAAAAAGGCTGAAGATCAATAGAAATTGTTCCAGAAGTTCAAAAATATGTCCAACTGCAAAAGAAAAGAGCGGTGTGCGTTGCTATCGTGTTCTGTTCGCTTGTTTGAATCAGGAAGGCCACTGGAGTGTTCTGTTCGCTTGTTTGAATCAGGAAGGCCGCTGGATCTTGGTGTATAAAAGAAGAAACAATAGAAGAAGCAAAGCATGTGGCTGGAGAAAAGAGAAGGAGCAATCAACGTTGAAGGGATAAGGGTGAATATGTGTCTAGGACTAAAATATATGGCATTGGGCAAGTGCGGTGCTAACACCACACCAACTAATGGTTGTTTTTCTATTAGGAAAAGAGATTATTATGCGTTCTATTTTGAAGAAAAAGTTCATTTCTATCCCTGCATGATTTATGTTTCAAGTTGATATCTGAAAAATCCCTCAGGTAGTACGATAGTTGTAGTTCTCCTGTCTCTGCATTTTTGCACAGCCGCGAGATCTCCTCTGGATTATCCCCACGGCCATCACAGCAGTGTGTGTGTGTACGTGCACTGGTGCATGGTGCGTGTCGACTGAATTGTTCTGGTGTACTTTGTATGTGTATTGTTGTGTGTTATTTTTTTAGTTTGCAACGAAGTTCATGTTTCAGTATTTTCGAAGTTCACATGTGCCAAATACAGAAGAAATTCATCAAAATAAAAAGGGACGACCCATATATATATAAATAGATTTTTTCCCTATTTCTAAAACTAAAATCAAGAACGTCAAAATAAAAAAAAGAGCAGTTTGATGCTCATAAAAATATTGGAATTTTCTTGTTTCTCGAAAATAACCAAAGTTTTTAAAAGTTAGATCTTCCTCGTTTCTAAAAAATAAGAGACAATGCCAGCTCAAAATAATAGAGCAGCTCAAAAAAAAGTTGATAAAAAAGGTATTTAAAAAAACTAGAAAATTTGAAAGAACCGAGAAGGTCAAAAAAACGTAGAATTAACTTCAAATTTGAAAACCCTAGAAGTTCAATTTGAAATAACCGAGAAGGTCAAAAAACCTAGAAGTTCGAAGTTAAATCCCTAGAAAATTGTTTGCTTATTAAACCTTATTTTCTCTAAGAAGTTCAAAGTAAAGTAAGAGAGAAGTTCGAAGGTTAAAAAAACTTAGATGTTTTCCCTTTACTAAATAATAAAATGAAGAACTTCAAATTATTATTTTTTAAAGAATCGACCATGAAGATCAAAGATAAAAAAAGTCAAAATCATGTTTATTTAAAAATAAAAAAACTTTACTCGAAAAATAAAAAATGTGAAGTCCAGATTAAAATAACACAGAAGTTCAAAGTATATTAAAAGCTAGGATTTAGAGCTGAAAAACAAAAACAAAAACAAAGTCATTTTGGGCATTTCCCCAATACTAAAGATTTAAACCATGAAGTTCAAATTAAAAAATTAAGTAGTTCAATGCATATTAAAAAACTCAGTTTTTTCTTGTTACTACATAATAAAACCAAGAAGTTCAATTTTTAAAAGCAGAGCAGTTTTATATTTATTTGAAAACTCAATTTTTTCCGGTTACTAAAGAATAAGACCAATAAGTTCTATTCGAAATAATGAAGAAGTTCTATTAAAATAAACCTAGATTTTCAAATTTTAAAACAGAGCGGCTCGATGTCTATCAAAAAGTAGGATTTTTTCCGTTACTAAAAGAAATAATAGCAGGAAGTCCAAATTAAAAAGATGGAGAAGTTCGATGATTATAGAAAACTCAGATTTCCCTCGTTATTAAAGAATGGAAAACAAGAAGTTCAAAAATTAAATAACAAGAAGTTCAACTTTAAAAAAAATATAGAGTGCTTCGAAATTTCATAAAATAGATTAAGAAAAAACCACGAATTCCATATTAAAAAGATGGAGAAGTTCGATGTTATAGAAAACTCAGATTTTCCAAACAAGTTTAAAAATAAAAAACAAGAAGTACAACTTAAAAAAAGAATGCCTCAAAATTTCATAAAAAATATTAAGAAATAAAACCAGGAAGTCCATATTAAAAAGATGGAGAAGTTCGATGATTATAGAACACTCAGATTTTCCTCGTTATTAAAGAATGGAAACAACAAGTTCAAAAATAAAATAACAAGAAGTTCAACTTTTAAAAATAGAGCGCTTCAAAATTTATAAAAGGGGATTAAGAAAATCAGATTAAAAATTCATAAAAAAACTCAGATATTTTCACGTAACCGAGAGAAGTTCAGATTGATAACTGCCAGAAGTTCACGTACTACACGTGTGCATTTGTATTAAAAATAAAATAAAAAACAAAGTCTAAAAGTTTTATTGTTATAAATTCAAGTCCTCCGTCGGAGAAAGTTAAAAAAAATTGTGAGGGAGGTTCGTACAAAAGGATTATCATTTGTGTAACACAAATCAATGGATGAGAAAATTACAAACGAAAATACATTAGAGAAGTTCAACGTGAAAACAGCAGGAAGTTCGACTCCTATAGTGAATGAATTTCAGATGAAAAACTTTTAAAATCGTCGCGAGTATGAAAAAATGATCAACACGGGAAAGTTGAGTGTTTACATTAGCTTTCCATCGGTTTATTACTTGCTCAATTCCGGTGAGTGGATGGAGAGCTGCGAGCAGATAAAGCACGTACAAAACAGAGTGAAGTTCAAGTACACACGCCGAGAAGTTCAGGTTCTTCACGCGGTGCATTTTCAAAGAATCTGTTTCACGATAAAGGCAGAATGAATGATCTTGCTATTTTTGAAATTACTTGAAAACGCCCAGGAATCAGAGAAACCATCAACATGAAAAAGTTTCGCATTTTTCGTAGCTTTTAACAGTATATTATTTGCCCCATTCCGATAAAGTTTGTAAAAATTACGGCGAAAATATGTTTTTAGCCATTTTCAAAATTGACTTAAAACAGTAAGGAATTGGGAGAAACAATATATACAAAAAAGTTTCGCATTTCCTCAAGCTTTCCAACGCCATATCATTTGCTGCATTCGGAAGCACGGTTAAAAATTAGCTCGAAAACACGAACTCGGTAGGACTTGTACCGTTTTCTAAATTACTCTTAACCGTTCAAAATTAGAAAAAACTTTTGACATGAAAAAGTATCGCATTTTCATAAGCTTTCCAACGCCATATCATATGCCTCAATTGGATTAGCCGTTTAGAAATGACATCGAAAATACGAACTCGGCTGTTCAGTTTGCGAAATTTTACGTTTTTTTTCTAAATTACTCTTTAACCATAGGGAATTAGAGAAAACTTTCAATATGTGGAAGGAGCGGTTTTGCAGCAGCTTTCCAACGCCGTATTATATGCCTCATTCCGATAAACGGTTTAGAAATGCGATCGAAAATACGATTCACGTTTTTTGTGTGAAGAAAAAACAATTTTCAAAACTGCTCTTAAACCGCTTACATTTTGACAAAAATTAAGCTGGTTGATGATACTGGTGTCCATTTGGGCAATGTTGGCGGAAGTTCAACCTAGCACTAGGGGAAGTTCAGGTCAAACAACTCAGGCAGTAAAATTGCAAAAAACACAATTTCATCACGACTCGAGAGCAAAATTTGCCAACGAGCGAGATACCTATTTAAAACCGGTATTTAGTTGCTAAAAACGTTTCTAGATTACACAAACATCATATAGAACATGACTAACCAGAATAATTCGCGGGGGAAGCCACGGTTGTGAAGATAGCCCGAAGGTCGGGTTCGTACAGAGGGAAGTTCAGGCGCGTTACTCGGGCAGTTCATGTTGTTGTGACGCCCCCAATTTGACAGTACACTAATCATACACGCAAACGTGTACGATCAAGATCAGGGACTCACGGCAAGATATCAGAACACAACTCTACAAATAAAATAAGTCATACAAGCATCATATTACAAGCCAGGGGCCCCGAAGGCTCGAATACAAGAGCTCGATCATAGACGAGTCAGCGGAAGCAACAATATCTAAGTACAGACATAAGTTAAACAAGTTTGCCTTAAGAAGGCTAGCACAAACTGGGATACAGATCGAAAGAGGCGCAGGCCTCCTGCCTGGGATCCTCCTAAACTACTCCTGGTCGTCGTCAGCGGGCTACACGTAGTAGTAGGCACCTCCCGAGTAGTAGTAGTCGTCATCGATAGTGGCGTCTGGCTCCTGGGCTCCATCGTCTGGTCGCAGCAATCGAGATAGGAAGGGGGAAAAGGGGGGAGCAAAGCAACCGTGAGTACTCATCCAAAGTACTCGCAAGCAAGGAGCTACACTACATATGTATGCATTGGTATCAAATGGAATAAGGGTATCATATGTGGACTGAACTCAGAAAGCCAAAATAAGAGGGGGATAGCTAATCCCGTCGAGGACTACGCTTCTGGCCACCTCCATCTTGCAGCATGGAGAAGAGAGTAGATGGTAAGCTCACCAAGTAGCATCGCATAGCATAAACCTAACCGATGATCCTCCCCTCGTCGCCCTGTGAGAGAGCGACCACCAGTTGTATCTGGCACTTGGAAGGGTGTGTTTTATTAAGTATTCGGTTCTAGTTGTCATAAGGTCAAGGTACAACTCCAAGTCGTCCTATTACCGAAGATCACGGCTATTCGAATAGATTAACTTCCCTGCAGGGGTGCACCACATAACCCAACACGCTCGATCCCATTTGGCCGGACACACTTTCCTGGGTCATGCCCGGCCTCGGAAGATCAACACGTCGCAGCCCTACCTAGGCACAACAGAGAGGTCAGCACGCCGATCTAAATCCTATGCACGCAGGGGTCTGGGCCCATCGCCCATTGCACACCTGCATGTTGCGTACGCGGTCGGTGAGCAGACCTAGCAACCTCCATTACAAAGGAAGTTGTGTTACGCGGTCCAACCCGGCGCGCGCCGCTCAGTCGCTGACGTCACGAAGGCTTCGGCTGATACCACGACGTCGAGTGCCCATAACTGTCACCGCGTAGATGGTTAGTGCGTATAGGCCAGTAGCCAGACTCAGATCAAATACCAAGATCTCGTTAAATGTGTTATCTTGAAGACACCGCGAACGCCGACCAGGGCCAGGCCCACCTCTCTCCTAGGTGGTCTCAACCTGCCCTGTCGCTCCGCCACAAAGATCCACCCAGAGGGCCGTCGGGACAAAGGTCCTTTCAGCCCCCAATCCGTGAATCACTCGCGGGTACTCCTCGAGCCAACCCGACTTTAGTCATCACATGTATCATGTATAAAGTATAGGTATATACCCGTGATCAACTCCCGAGTGATCACGGCCCGATAGTATAGCATGGCAGACGGACAAGAATGTATGGCCACTGATGATAAACTAGCATCCTATACTAAGCATTTAGGATTGCAGGTAAGGTATCAACAGTTGTAGCAACAATGACAGGCTATGCATCAGAATAGGATTAACAGAAAGCAGTAACATGCTACACTACTCTAATGCAAGCAGTATAGAGGAGAGTAGGCGATATCTGGTGATCAACGGGGGGCTTGCCTGGTTGCTCTGGCAAGAGAGAGGGGTCATCAACACCGTAGTCGTACTGGGTAGCAGCGGCGTCGATCTCGGTGTCTAGCAAGAGAAGAGGGGGAAGAAACAATAAATATAATGCAAACAGATGCATGACGATGCATGACATGACAAAGCGTGATGCTAGGTGTGCCCTAACGCGGTACGAGGTGGTACCGGTGAAGGGGGAAATATCCGGAAAATTATCCCCGGTGTTTCGCGTTTTCGGGCAGAGGAGCCGGAGGGGGAAAGCTGTGTGTTCGCTATGCTAGGGATGCGTGGCGGACGAATGGGCTGCGTATCCGGATTCGTCTCGTCGTTCTAAGCAACTTTCATGTACAAAGTTTTTCCATCCGAGCTACGGTTTATTTTATAGTAATTTTAAAAGATTTAAATCATTTTCTAAATTGTTTTAATTCAAAAATTAAATCTTAAACTGCTATGGGTACACAGAATTGTACCCAACAGAATGCATGTGTGGCTGGCAGGTGGGGTCAAGGGGGGGTGTCCAGTCAGCATTTGACCAGTCATCTGTTGACTGGTCAACAGGGTCGAATAGGGCCCACCTGTCATAGACTGGGTCAACCCAGTCAACAGTTTGACTGGTCAAACTGGACAGGGGCCCACATGTCATTGACTGATAACTAATTAACCTAATTAATTGGTTTAATTAACAGATTAATTAGGTTAAGTACATTAGTTAATCTAATTATGATTAATTAGTTTAATTAATCAAGATTGATTAATTAATATTATTTATTATTAATAATTTTTTTAATCCTTTTTCTTTTTTTAAACGTTCAATAGGGGCGGGCCCCACATGTCAATGGCCCAGGGGGCCTTGCGGGCGATGGGTTAGCGGTGGCGGGCGCCACCCGCTCGGGGCCAAGCCCAACCAAGGGCTACGGGGCGAGGCCACCGGAGCACGGCGGCATAGCGAGGCGGGGCCGGCAGAGGTGTAGGCCACGACGAGCAAAGGAGGCTCCAGGGCGGCAGCGGTGAGGAGCTCAGTATGGCAAGGGGCGGCCCAAGCGGGCGCTGCCAGGCGCAGCGGACAGGAGTCGGTGAGCGGCAGGGCATGCGCGGGGGCAGCGGGGAGCGACGGCACGGCGAGCTGGGCATGGGCTGCTGCGCGCGCAGGACGCGGGGCGTGCGCGGGGAGGAGGGGGCTCGGCCTGGCGCGCAGTCGGGCGGCCAGGGACGCGGGCGACGGCGTGTCCGACACGGTGGTGCTCGTGCACGACTGCGGGATGGCACGAGGAGCCGAGAGGAAGAGAGGTTGGGGGCCTCACCGTGGATCCGTAGGGTCAGGGGCAAGGGGGGGGCGAGGAGGAGGGCGGAGACGACGCGGCGCAGGGGATGCAGTCCGGCGGGGTAGTGCTCCGGCGATGGCGGAGCGGTCTGGCGAGTTGAGGAGGCCCTCAAGCGGCAGCGGACGGGGCGCGGTCGTCGGGGCTCGGGGTGCCGCGGGGTGCAGCCCCCGATCCAGCTCATGTCGAGGGGGGGCGTTGTGCGGGAGGAGTCGGAGAGCGGGCGGTGGCGCCGGACGGCGCGACTAGGGCCACGCCGGGGATGGGCGCCTGCGGCGGAGGCACGGGATCGGGCTCCTTCCTGATCCAGGCGAGTGGGGAGGGAGAGAGTGGGGGTCGTGGGGGGATCTGGGGCAGGTGGGGATAGGGTTTGGGTATAGGAGTGGGGTTATCCGGCCGGGGTGGGCCGGCTGGGCCGCGTGGATGGCCAGCTGGGCCAAGAAGCCCAGTGGGGGGGGAGGAGGTCTTTTGTTTTTTGTTTGTTTGTTTGATTTTTTTGTTTTCTTTTATTTTACTTTTGTTAGTCTAGTTTCTTTAAATTACCAAGTTAGCACCTAAATTAGTATTATCAAAATAGGCCAGTGCCAAGCCTAGTTTGGACCCAAAATTATTTAGTTTAATATTTTTATATTTTCAAAAGCAAATAAATTATTATTTTAGCCATTGTTTGTAATTAGTTCAGGGCATTTAAACATCTTGAAAAAGGTTGGTTCCAACACCAAAATAAGTTAGGGATTATTTGCCACACGATGAACATTTTAGTTTTCATGTTTGAAAACTTTTGTTGTCTGCCTCTATTCTAATTTTGAAATTTGAACTGGGTTTCGAACTGACGTGAGTTTATCAACAGTAACCGAGGTGACGTGGCTTCATTAGCGGAGGTTCACTATAGCTTAATTATCCGGGCGTCACAATTCTCCTCCACTACAAGAAATCTCGTCCCGAGATTTAAGAGAGGGACTAGGGGTAAGGTCTAGTTACGAAATTCTAACGAATCTTCTTGGTCTTGATTGCTCTTCTCAAAGTGGTCGATCCATTACATTGATGTCTTCATTTTTCTGCTTCAGGTCATTAAGATGAAGTCGGCATCATTTCTTCAGAAACTCCATCGTACTTACGAAAGAATAAAGGGGGAGCATTCCGGGAGAACAGACATCAGCAAGGTTGACTATCTGGTAGATAACATCAGGGAGGGAGGCGGAAAGTAACCCTCGAATTGAAACTTAAGAAAGTATCGAGAGCAAAGTAAAGAGGTGCCATAAGACGTTTCAAGCGCATAGACAATCGTTCGTTGCCTGAAACAGAGTTGTGAAAGGGGTTTAGAGCAATGGGAATAATATTGTGTTTCATACCAGAATTGATGATCTCTCGGAAGGTGGCTCATGAATTACATATGAAGCCAAGCGTGAAAAATAACTTTTGAAACTGGGGGGGGGGTGTACAGGAGAGTCAGGTTTCGATCCTGTGGGACTGTGGGTTATGGGCCCACCATGTGGGTTAAAATTAGGAAGGGCGGTGTTGTCTTGCACGATCATGTAAGCAAGGCATGTCAGAGTATAGACTGTCAGTTGTGTCAGCAACATCGATACCAAGGGCGAGGGGCGAAGAGAACCATTTTCCTCCTCGTTGAACGAGGCGGACCATTAGGTAAGGTTCTCGTCCATCGGTGGCTACCGGAATGTCATCAACATTAGTAACAGGGTCTTACTAACAGAGTTGTACACCGAGATGTTTACATAAGCAGCGAATTATCACTGCTTAGATCATATAGATCACAAGAAAGATTAAAAAACAATGGAAAGGAAAATATGATTATCACTTTAATCAGACCAATGGAAATGTAAAAGGTGGTTATACTCAAGTATTAGAGTATATCTTTCCCCAGGACGAGTAGAGCATGATATCCATGACATGATAGAAAGCAGAAAAACCTTTAGGTAAGGGGAGAGAAATTTCATGACATTACCCATACAACGGTGTTTGGATAATTGAGCAGGAAACATTTAGCATTGGGCTTCAAATGTTCTTGTTGAAAATCAGAGTATCATAGACATGCTTCGAGATTGCATTGACATGGTTTTCAAGCAAAGATCAGACTTTGGATACAAAGGATCCATCGGAAACAACTTATAGAATGAGTCTTATAGTTTCCTTATGGAAGAATGGATAGCATTGCTGAAAAGGAAGAACTATAACAATAGGTCCTCCGACCAGGTGAGGTAGGCATGACATCACCTTATCGGGTCAAATACTAATGTTATAACTCTCGGAAATATGTCCCAGCCATCATATCTGACCGAGATTCAGATATGACTGGGGTCAGGATACCTCAGACTCAGGATGCCTGAGAAGAAAAGGTGCAACACAATTTGACGAGATGACATTGTGAGATTCTCAGAAATGATCTATGGAAGTGAGCTCTGAAACAAGAGTTCATCAGCAAACCAAGGAGAGGAAGAGGAGGTGGCTGATAGGCTCAGCAACCAATCATCGGGATTTCCAAAGGATTGATTTCCACAATTATGTGAACAAGGAAATATCATTTGTCGGATCAAATGATATAGTGATGTATGCTCGAGGGAAACATACACAACTGAACAATGATAGAAGGGTGCACCCAGGAATCTGGACTAGGTAGCATGATCAATGTTCGAATGATGATTCAATAAGCAATAGACTTAGAATGAAACTGTAGACCAATAACTTCAAAGCAATAGGGTTGCTAGAAGTTTAGAATTTACACATCACAGACCATTTGTCGGTATTCCGGTTAGAAACAACACGGAGACCAAGAAATGAACGCAAAAGGCGAGAGATATTACTATATCAAGAATTCTCAAGAGGTGGTAAAATTAACACGACATTCTTGACATAAAAGGTGGTAACATTCCAAGGTAAAGAAGAACAACAAGGATCTCAAGGTATAACACAAAACACGAATAAGTTTGTGTTGAACGGAAGGCAATAAAGTGGTCGGTGATAACACAAACCATTGAGGGGCGAGGATGGTATTTCTCATCAAGAATTCGATATATATCTTGGAAGAGCTCGGGATGTTGATGATGACCACGACACATTTGTTGAGAGATTTCATGAAGATGTAATCGGTCGGCGATGACATTAAGTCAAATGATGATGCAGCAAAAGTCAAATAATACTTGAAGAAGAACTCATAAGAAGTTATGCAGTTCCGTGATAATCTCGAGATACCAAAGGGGGTAATACTCGATGACAGATCAAAGTAGAGGTTGGACTGGGGTATTGCTCTACAGAATAAAGCGCTTAAACTTGCATGCGAAATGGTATTTAAAGGAGAACATGGTCGGAACCACGATTGCAAAAGGCCAGATCCCAGATATAAGATGAACTTATACCAAAGGAATAATTAATTTAAGAGAAGCTTTAATGATAAGATCTACATCGTGTCCATGGGCATGAACACAAAGTTCAAGGTCGACTCCCACTTCTCCAATGCATAACCTTTCATTCACTTCTCACTTTCGAAGAAGTTGTAGTGTTGAAATTTTATCTGGAAAAATACCAGAAGTGTATGACTCGTGAAAACTTTCAAGTTCACACAGTTTAGAGAAAGCATATGTTCAACCCATAGGGGCTTCTTAGAAACATATACCACAAGTTTCAAGAGTAAATATCACAAGCTCGAAAGTAGAGCAAGGTTGAGAAAGTAGATGATACAATTTACCAAAGGCATTATGTATCCGAGGGAAGGCTCACAAGGTTATTGAATATGAAGGACGCTGTCGGATAAAATCCATTAAAGGATCTGCCGGTCCATAACAGAGCTGACGTGAGCATCGGCACACAACCAGAGGAAGTAACAATGCAAAGGCATTGGATTATGGAAACAACTGACTAATCCAGAGCTCAAATGCAAAGGAATTATGATTTTCAAATCAAGGGATCAGAAGCAATGTTCTGATTAGGGATGGATAAGTTGAATAGCCTTAGGGGTAAAATCGACGGCAATTGGATTTGTTGAGAACCAGCTCATGTTTAAAATGACGTCTGAGCCGGAAAGATAATTTAAAAGGATCAACTGATGATTGCGTGCATTCACACTCATGTCGAATCAAAGGGATCAAAATGACGGTGCCTAAGGATACTAACGAATATTGCCAGACATATGGAAAGCATCCATGATGCAAGCAGACAAGTATTGCAGAGCAATAAGCTACTAAGGATTTTTTTTGGAGGGTCGAATAGTATTTCGATGACCATTGTGAAACACATGAACAACTGGGGGATGAGCGGATACTCGGTAAGTGCGAGAATTATCCATAGGGGTATTCAGGTGACAAAGAACAGCAAGGCAGTAAGCTCAAAGGATTATCGAAACAATGACGAGTATTTCGGGGTATCTTGTAATAACAAGACCAACTGGGAATAAAAGTAAGAACGATAGGTGTAAGTATTTATCCATAGGGATTTTTTGGTGGTAGGGAATTGCAAAAGCAACATGCACAAGGTCTCGAGAAAATATTGGAGAGTATTGTCAGAATCTTCTGTTGAAGCAGTCGATCATCCGTAATGAAAGGGTTCTCTGGCAGGAAGTGGTAACGAGAACCTAGAGTTAGATTTTAGCAAAATCATATAACCCGAATAGAAGAGAGATCAGAGTCCCAGAGTATAGATCGAGGAATAAAAGATCCTAATAACATCCGATGGCGACGTGGGCCCAGGGGCCACACAACCAAGTTAGTAAAACAATTTTCATCGACTAGACTCAACTTCGGCCAAGGAGTGAGGAAGGGGGATTCCTACAGGCAGTCGGCTCTGATACCAACTTGTGACGCCCCCAATTTGATCGTACACTAATCATACACGCAAACGTGTACGATCAAGATCAGGGACTCACGGGAAGATATCACAACACAACTCTACAAATAAAATAAGTCATACACGCATCATATTACAAGCCAGGGCCCCGAAGGCTCGAATACAAGAGCTCGATCATAGACGAGTCAGTGGAAGCAACAATATCTGAGTACAGACATAAGTTAAACAAGTTTGCCTTAAGAAGGCTAGCACAAACTGGGATACAGATCGAAAGAGGCGCATGCCTCCTGCCTAGGATCCTCCTAAACTACTCCTGGTCATTGTCAGCGGGCTACACGTAGTAGTAGGCACCTCCCGAGTAGTAGTAGTCGTCATCGATAGTGGCGTCTGGCTCCTGGGCTCCATCGTCTGGTCGCAGCAATCGAGTATAGGAAGGGGGGGGGAAGGGGGAGCAAAGCAATCGTGAGTACTCATCCAAAGTACTCGCAAGCAAGGAGCTACACTACATATGTATGCATTGGTATCAAATGGAATAAGGGTATCATATGTGGACTGAACTGCAGAAAGCCGGAATAAGAGGGGGATAGCTAATCCTGTCGAGGACTACGCTTCTGGCCACCTCCATCTTGCAGCATGGATAAGAGAGTAGATGATAAGCTCACCAAGTAGCATCGCATAGCATAAACCTAACCGATGATCCTCCCCTCGTCGCCCTGTGAGAGAGAGACCACCAGTTGTATGTGGCACTTGGAAGGGTGTGTTTTATTAAGTATCCGGTTCTAGTTGTCATAAGGTCAAGGTACAACTCCAAGTCATTGTAACACCCTCGATGCGACTATAGCTCCCACGTGTCGAGGCACGACTTAGAGACATAATCGCATTGAAGGCATATGTCGCAAGTTAGGCAATCTTCACAACATCCCATGTAATATAAATAATAAAGGGGAGATAACATAGTTGGCTTACACTCGCCACGTCAAACAAGTACATAAATAACATTACATCATCCAAACACTCATGGCCCGACTACGGCGCCAAAATAAAAGAGAACCCAACATGCGACAACGGTCCCGTTCACCCCCAACTGGGCACCACTACTGATCATCGAGAAAGGAAACATAGTAACGTTGAGAGTCTTCGTCGAACTCCCACTTGAGCTCATACGCGTCTGCTGGAGCGGAATCATCAGGCCCTACATCTGGTGTAATAGTAATATGTGAGCCATAGGGACTCAGCAATCTCGCACCCTCGCGATCAAGACTATTTAAGCTTATAGGTATGGCAAGGTAAATATAAGTGGAGCTGCAGCAAGCGACTAGCAAGTATGGTGGCTAACTTATTCGCAAAAGAGAGCGAGAAGAGGAGGCAAAGCGCGAGCGAGAATCTAGAGAGCAACCTACGCAAACATTACTCCAACACCGTGTCCACTTCCCGGACTCCGCCGAGAAGAGGCCATCACGGTAACACACTCAGTTGATTCATTTTAATTAAGTTAAGGTTCAAGTTATCTACAACCGGACATTAACAAATTCCCATCTGCCCATAACCGCGGGCACGGCTTGCGAAAGTTCAATCCCTGCAGGGGAGTCCCAACTTAGCCCATGACAAGCTCTCACGGTCAACGAAGGAATAGACCTCCTCCCAAGACGTTCCGATCAGACTCAGTATCTCGTTAATTCAAGACACTTCGACAGGTTAAAACAAGACCAGCAACACCGCCTGAATGTGCCGAAAAATCCCGATAGGAGCCGCACATATCTCTTTCTCAGGGCACACTCAGATTGTCTTAGGTACGGGTAGGCCAGCCCAGAGTTGCCCCTGGTGGCCTCCGGTAGCTGACAGGTGGACCAACACTCAGAGGAGCACTGGCCCGGGGGGGTTTAAAATAAGATGACCCTTGAGTCTACAGAACCCAAGGGAAAGAAAAGGCTAGGTGGCGAATGGTAAAACCAAGGTTGGGCATTGCTGAAAAAGCTTTAATCAAGGTGAACTATCAAGGGGTTCCCATTATAACCCAACCGCGTAAGGAACGCAAAATCCGGGAACATAACACCGATATGACGGAAACTAGGGCGGCAAGAGTGGAACAAAACACTAGGCGAGAGGCCGAGCCTTCCACCCTTTACCAAATATATAGATGCATTAAGATAACATGGCAATATAATGATATCCCAACAAGTAAATAAATGTTCCAACAAGGAACGGCCTCCAATCTTCACCTGCAACCAGCAACGCTATAAGAGGGGCTGAGCAAAGCGGTAACATAGACAATCAACGGTTTGCTAGGAAAATGGTGGGTTAGAGGTTTGACATGGCAATTTGGGAGGCTTTCAAGCAAGTGGTAGGCATCGTAGCATTGGCATAGCAAAAGAGCGAGCAAACTAGCATAGCAAAGATAGTAGTGATTTCGAGGGTATGATCATCTTGCCTGCACAGTTGTCAGAGTTGACTGGATCCTCAAAAGCAAACTCAACGGGCTCCTCGTTAGCGAACTCATCTCCCAGCTCTACCCAAACAAGACAAACAAGCAACAAGGATACAATCAACCACGTGCAAACTCAAACAACACAATGCAAAGATGATATGCTATGCGGGATGCGATGCGGGATGCAAAATGCAAGATATGACAGGAAATGCATGAACCTGGCCTCAACTTGGAAAAACAAGTGTGCCACTGGAAAGATGAGATGAAATCGCTTGAGAACGATATAAAGAACGCCGGAATCGGAGTTACGGTTTGGAAATGGCAAGCGATTCAAAAATGACACCGGTCTGCGATTTACAGCAAGTAGGCATCTAAATGCAATGAGATGAACATGCTACAGCAACCAAACATGACAACAAAGTACATGGCATGGATGCACACAAGATTCTTAACAAAAGTCTAGCACTGAGCCACGGCCAATTCATCCATTAACAGGTTCAAACAAGCATGGCAAAAATGCATATGGCAAACATATCTCAGACTTAGTGAAATTAACACTTGTTTGGAATTTCAGATCAGGTAGCACTCTTCGGAGCAACAAAACTACATGCTACAGGACCTGAACATGACAAAGTAAAGCATGGCATGGAGCTACTCAAAGAGCTTAACAAAAGTCCCTTAGTGACCTTGAGCCAAAAGGGATCAGAAAATACAATTGCAAGCATGTGAACATAGCAAAAACATAATCAGTTTTCAGACTTAGTGAAAACTGGCACATGCTGAAATATAACTCAAGTAGACATGTTTACGAGCTCGATGCACTCACTACGGTTCAAGTCATGGCAAGACAAGCATACACCCATCAAGAAGGCACAAATGCAAGCTAGACATGGCAAGAACAATAGCATAGCATGTACGGATCAACTACAACATCACCGACAAAATTGCAAACAAGTTGACAATCTGCCAAGATTCACAAAGTAGCAAAAGTAGAGCTCGATTTACTCAAGCTAGGGTGCTCCATAATTGCAAACAAAGACATGGATGGATAGATCACTACAATATTAACAAAACATCCTTACTGATCATCCTCAAAAGAGGCACGGATCACTAGGAAACAACATGAACATATGGCATCATGAGATAAACAGCTCCAGGACATCAAAAAAATACATGGGTTGCACCTCTGGAAAGATGACAAAACCCTTAACAAAACATATGTAGAACTCACGGGCATATCATGCACACATCAATCATGGCAAAAATGACAAAAGTGCTAAACGGAGTAACAGATCTGACAATTAACTCAAGTAGCCCTCTTCTAACAACATTTCGGGCATCAAGATGAACTCAAATGAAAATGATGCAATGGAATGAAATGATGTATTCTCTAGGATGAACATTTTTATTTGCTATATGCATGAATCGGAGCTACGGATGCAAAGTTACAGAGCCGCGAACATGGCAACTTGGATCTGGAATTCTGGGACTGACGAAATTTTTACCCCTAGGGTTTACTGTTCACGCCAGATCTAGATCGGGCACGAGATCCGATGTTCGCCGGAGAAGAGGGTGTCGCCGGAGTGGAGAGAGGGCCGGCCCGAGGCGGTGGAGCGGCAAGGCGGCGGTGGTGATGGCGGTGGTGGCCGGGCGGCGGCTCGGCGGCGCGGGGCGGCTGGGCCGGGTCGAGGCGGCGCCGGCGCGGCGGAGCGGCGGCCGCCGGCGAGGAGCTGCGGGCGGGCGGCGGCTGGAGGTCCGGCGGGCGGCCGGCAGCGGGGACGAAGGCCCCGGGCGACGGCGCGGGTCAACGGGCCTCGGGGGCCCCTCCTGGGCCTCCCGGGCCGGCGGCGGCTGGCGAAGTGGTCCGGGGCGCCCACGTGGCGGCTCCCGGTTGGCGGCGACGGAGATGGTTTTTTTTAGGGTTTGACGAGGGGATCCGAGATTTGGAATGGGGGAGGTATATATAGGCATAGAGGGAGCTAGGAGAGTCCAAATGAGGTGCGGTTTTCGGCCACGCGATCGTGATCGAACGCTCTAGATGGTGGAGCAGAGTTAGGTGGGTTTTGGGACAAATTGGAGGGGTGTTGGGCTGCAACACACACGAGGCCTTTTCGGTCCCTCGGTTAACCGTTGGAGTATCAAACGAAGTCCAAATGATACGAAACTTGACAGGCGGTCTACCGGTAGTAAACCAAGGCCGCTTGGCAAGTCTCGGTCCAATCCAGAAATGTTTAATCCCCACACACGAAAGAAAGCTAGAAATGGCCACCGGAGGAGAACGAAGCGCCGGAATGCAAAACAGACAACGGGGAAGATGCTCGAATGCATGAGATGAACACGTATGCAAATGCAATGCACATGATGACATGATATGAGATGCATGACAACAACAACAACAACACACGGAGACAAAAACCCGAACCTGAGGAAATAAATATAACTTAACGCCGAAAACGGCAAGAGTTGGAGTACAAATAGAGAAAGTTATATCCGGGGTGTTACAGTCGTCCTGTTACCGAAGATCACGGCTATTCGAATAGATTAACTTCCCTGCAGGGGTGCACCACATAACCCAACACGCTCGATCCCATTTGGCCGGACACACTTTCCTGGGTCATGCCCGGCCTCGGAAGATCAACACGTCGCAGCCCTACCTAGGCACAACAGAGAGGTCAGCACACCGATCTAAATCCTATGCACGCAGGGGTCTGGGCCCATCGCCCATTACACACCTGCACATTGCGTACGCGGCCGGTGAGCAGACCTAGCAACCTCCATTACAAAGGAAGTTGTGTTACGCGGTCCAACCCGGCGCGCGCCGCTCAGTCGCTGACGTCACGAAGGCTTTGGCTGATACCACGATGTTGAGTGCCCATAATTGTCCCCGCGTAGATGGTTAGTGTGTATAGGCCAGTAGCCAGACTCAGATCAAATACCAAGATCTCGTTAAACGTGTTATCTTGAAGACACCGCGAACGCCGACCAGGGCCAGGCCCACCTCTCTCCTAGGTGGTCTCAACCTGCCCTGTCGCTCCGCCACAAAGATCCACCCAGAGGGCCGTCGGGACAAAGGTCCTTTCAGCCCCCAATCCGTGAATTGCTTGCGGGTACTCCTCGAGCCAACCCAACTTTAGTCATCACATGTATCATGTATAAAGTATATGTATATACCCGTGATCAACTCCCGAGTGATCACGGCCCGATAGTATAGCTTAGCAGACGGACAAGAATGTATGGCCACTGATGATAAAACTACATGCATACATGCATATTCACGACCAAAAATATTGCATACATGCATATTTGTCAGGTGATTTCTAATGCAAACTATTCAATAATCTATTTATATTATCCGGAACAAAAATACTTCACACACTCTTGTGTTTTGTCTAATTGCAGGTGTATGGGACATTTGTATAATCCACATATGAAGATAAGGGAAAAGGAGAAGTTTATGTTGTGTTCAAAAAGTCCTCTCACGTCACTTTTGGGCCAAGAGAAGATAGAGTCCAAGTCTTTCACGTTCTGGATTCAGATTCGGACTGCACAGACATACCTGACTCAAAACGCCAACAACTTTTTCATACGGACTCCGAATTGGGTGATTCTTTTTTTTGTTGGAAACTAGATTTCGTGCTCTTTCCAACCCAATTGGATTAACCTTCAAATTCGTCCGGAGCGTTGATTTACGGACGAAACAATCTGACGTTGCAGCAGAATCCGAGTCAAAATACAAGCCCAAAGGTGTTGCATCACCTCCACCTGGGCCCATGAGCCTTGTACGACCTAGGGTTAGTTTTAGGCTGCCTTGGGACGTCCTCCCACCTCCTTGGCCGCCACCCCTTGCTCCTATATAAGTAGATCCATCTAGTAGCTTTTTCCTGGGGGATTTGTTTAGTTAAAAGTTAGCCATTGCAACTTCGTGTACTTCGTTTGTGTCCAACGACCGGACCAAGACCGCTTACGGATCCCCACCGTTATCAATACTTCATATATATTTGCGATATTCAGATTGCTTTATCATATTCTTGCTCGTTCTTCGATTGCTTGCAGGAATAGACCTTCGTGGTCAGGCTGACCGTGCTTCCAGCATCGTCAGTAACCTCAGGAGATTGGTTTAGCGGTTGCTAAGGCGCAACGTCGTGCACGTTTGTAGTCGGATCGTCAAAGTCGTCTCCACCAAATCGATAGTTATCATCTCATCGAAATATCGGGACCCTCGCCTCTATCAAGTGGTATCAGTTTTCAGGTTGCTCGGTGAGAATTTCCAGTTTTCCTAGATTAGATTTATTTTCTTACCTATTGTCCAAGAAAAAGCCACAAAAAAGAGTTAGATCTATTCATCCTTGGTCCAAGCCAGTCTGAGCCTTTGCAATTTTCTTTTCATTGCTTGCATAGTTGAATTATCGGTTGCATCGTCGTGTCGAGTTGCTGGTCTTAGTGTCTAGTTCGTTTAGAGTTTCGAGTTCTGTTCACATTAGTCACGCCACCGCCGCATCATTATCTCTTCCGCTGTCCACCACCCATCCATCAATTTCCACCACGTGCTACCCACCATTCATTGTCATAATAATAGTTGATATCATTCACATCTTCACTTGATCCAATCTGCATCTTATCTAGTTTGTTTTGGAAAGAGGGAGAAAAAAAAGAGAGAAAAAAACGAGAGGAAAAAAAAGAGAAAAAAAAGTCAGAGAAAAAAAAGGAGAGGAAAAAAAAGTGTGAGGAAAAAAAAAGAGAAAAAAAAAACAAAATTCGGATCTTTTTAGACTCAATCTCGTAGTTGAATTCGGATTGGAATCTGTTTTGTGCACTGTTCAGTAAAACAGCTTGGCTGTTGTTTCACATCATTATCTTTACTGCCGTTGTGATCTTCACTTATATCTTGCTGTCCAGAGCTACTTAGTATCCTTCATTGATGCTGGTTGTGCTACGACGTGACCTCATTAGTGTTCTAGGCTCGCGTCTCTAGTTCGGTCTAGCCTAGGACCAGCACAGTACCGTCGTTGAGCGTTTATTCAACATTGCATCTCTGAATTGATTATTGCTAATCTTTTGCTACCATATATAGCCAACCCAGCTCCACATATTTCTACACCGTGTATACGCACGTTCCCCTGGCAATCGCTTTACACAATCTTCGGAGTTATTTGACACCGCTGGTTGCCTGTCACCACCTGCTGCATGGTAAGAACTTGTAAGATATTGATATTTGCTTTACTGTGAGCACTTTACAACCACATCCTAGTAGTTCATAGGAACATTATTCTCGAATTTTGGTTCTTGTTTCTACTAATCATGACAGGTTCCAGAGATAGAAGTTCTTGGACGACGGACACATCTTCACCATCAGGAGAGTTGGGACAACACACACAAGCATATGGTCAGGTTATCTCTTTACCATCATTTGAGGGTAGATTTAATCCTGCTATTTATCTAGCTTGGGAGCTTGAAGTAGAACAAGTTTTTAGTCACCATGATTTTTCTGAACTTGAGAGAGTACGAGCTACCATTAGAGCATTTACTAGTTTTGCTTCTGTTTGGTGGAGTGTACATTGTAAGAAAAACATTGATAACCAACCCACAACTTGGAAAGTTTTGAAAGCTGTAATGAGACAACAATTTTCCCTCCTTATTATCATCGTGAATTGCTTCGCAAATTTGAACAATTTAAACAAGGCAACAACACTGTTCATGCTTACTACCAAGAGTTCAAATCTTATATGCATCATTGTGACATAGAAGAATCTGAGAATGATACAATGAATAGATTTTTTGGTGGTTTGAACCATAATATTCAGGCAAGATTTCAGTATATTCCTCGTTGCATTACTGGTATGTATGTCCGTGCCTGTACCTTTGAGAGACAGATACAGGAGGATGCATTAGGTGACTACGACAACTACTATTCCAGTTCATGCTCACCACCGCCGGTGGGTTCCTCCATCATTGCACCTCAGATTATGAGCGCGGCATCATCTCAAGGGTATGGTACATTGTCAACGTCCATACCTACATCAGCTACATCTTTGCCACAAGGTAACAGTAAAGGTATTGATGATATAACTTCACATGAGAATGATGCATGTCTAGTTAACTTGAATGCGTCATGTATTGAGTTACCTGTTGATTTGAGCACACCACCTATTTTAGAGAATCTTGTTACTGTCATGAATGCGTCATGTGATCAAACAACTGAAATATCAATAATTTTGAGTGCACCCATTGAATTAACTGTTGATGCAAAAGAACTAATGTTTAATCATTTTGATATGGCCTCCAATCTTGGTGATGATTCTGTGTCCAATGACTTATTGCATGTTTGCTTATTTAAGCATGTCGTAGCATGTAAATTGATGCAAGTAAGGTTTATTCACCAAAGTTGGGATGGTTTAATGATGAACATTGCGAATCTTTTGAAATGAATAAGACCTTCACTTATATGTGCAAACCGAGTTCTAATATTTTCATGCCTTCTACTTCTTGTGATAATTTTTTGGCTTTAGTTTTTATGAACTATGAAAGTTACTCATGTATACATGTGTCATACGTGCAAAAATCAAAGGAAGTTAAACTGGATGGCATATACATATACAACATGTACACCTTGTCTCTTTTGTTAGCCACATTTCAGATTAAGCAACGCCGAGGACGGCTTTGTTTTTGTAGCGACCTGACCCGAATGGATCACGTCTACTGTGCTACGGTGTCATCCCTGGATCAGTAATGCTGACACCACACAGTACATTGAGGTTTTATAGCAGAGTTGCAATCACACACTTATTACATCGATGGCTCAAAAAGAACTTATTACAATAAATATGGCTTAAGGCCATATTTTAAAGATAACAGCGGAAGACTTGGAAGATAAATGGGTCCATCAACTCCAGCGGCATCACTGAGTATAGAACCACGACCTAGACACCTCAATCGTCGTCTGAGAAGTCTGCAACATTAACGTTGCAGCCCGAAAACGGGTCAGCACATGGAATATGCTGGCAAAGTAACACATAGAGAGTAATGGAATGAAACAGCTATACTATATGCATATATGGCTGGTGGAAAGCTCTATGGTTACAGTTTTGCGTAAAGCCAGTTTTTCCCTACTGCAAAGGAATAAATTTTATTTACTATCATGGTGGTTGTGAAACATTGAGAATGGTTGACAGCATTCTCAATCCCAATTAAAAGTAATTAAAACCCAATAACATTAATTAGAAGTAACATGTTGAGATTCACAATGATATTCAAGTACTAGATACTCAAGTTGTCCATAACCGGGGACACGGCTAATCATGATTAGTTTGTTACTCTGCAGAGGTTGCGCACTTTTCCCCACATGACTCGATCGCCTCCATTTGTTTTCTCGCACTACATGGTGTTTGAGAAACGGATGACCGAGACATAGTCTTTCAGAAGCACTAGCACCTTACATGTGGGGTAGACCGGTACACCTACATCCCCTACATCTGCTAGTCCACCCTGTAAGAGTTCGCACAACTTAGTCAACTATGCTAGAGCCCATAGTAGCATGTGGCTGCACACGGAAGTTTCTAGCATGAATTATCTTATGATCCCTTTGAGCCTGGGTGGCGGTCCAAAAAAAACAGGCAAGTCCTGATAGACATCAGGTGCCTCAATCCACCCAGATGTGTGTTTAAGTTGCCACCTTAGATAAACCATTTAAAATTATCAATCTCACATCTGTCATGGATATCACTCACCCAATCCACGTCTACTAGCATAGCATGGCATAATAAGCAAACGTAGAAGTAACTCCCAAAGGTTTCATAATAATATAGGTAATAGGTACTACCTCATCTACTTCCCATCCCACAATTTAATTAGATCCTAATCATGCAATGTGAGAGGATTGATCTAATGCAATAAAACATGGGTTGTAGAAAAGGTATGATCAAAGTGTTACTTGCCTTGCTGATGATCCGCGAGTCCTAGGGTTTCGAAGTAACAAGCGGCGCATCCGGGTAATCTATTGCAGACAAACAACAGGCATACAATAAGTACTCATCTAATGCACAGGTAAAACTCGAACAAGAGAACGAACCAAGTAGTTCAACTTAAGAACTCCGGTTGCAAATAAAGAACAAAAAACAAACGGCGGAAGAAAACAACTCGGTTCTAGCAAGTTGAATCTAGGTCAAAATTTTACTGTAACAAAAGCTTGTTCAAGTTGATTAGACGGAACGGCGGTTTCGAGACGAAACTCCAGGCGCTTGAATCACCTGATTCCGATAAACGAGCGAAAAGATAGACTAGGAAGAAGATCGGATCTGAGATCGCGATCGCGGAATAAATCCGACGAAAAGAAAAAGAAGAACGGTTAAACGAACGGACGTCGTTAACCTAGAAGAATCCGGTGATCACGTTCGTTAGGACGAACGGTCCGGCGAACGGTCCAAAGGCAACTAAATCGGAGAAGAAAACGAATCCGATCTAGGGTTTCGGAGAAGAAAAACCGATCGAAAAACTGATCTAGAAAACCGGAACGGTTTAGAGAAGAAAAGAATCGGAACGATTAGAAGAAAACGATCCGAGAAAAAGAATAGATGTAGCGCGGGGCAACCTTGGCGAGGTCTCCGGTGAGGGGCTCCGGCGGCGTCGGCGTAGGGCGGCGGCGTGGGCAAGGTGCGGCGGCGGCGCGGGGTGTGGGGCGGCGGCGGTAAGGTGCGGCGGCGGCGCGGGGTGTGGGGCGGCGGCGGCAAGGTGCGGCGGCGGCGCGGGTGTGGGGTGGCGGCGGCAAGGTGCGGCGGCGCGGCGGCGGTGACGCGAGTGTGGGGTGGCGGCGCGGGTGAGGCGGCGCGGCGGCGGTGACGCAGGGCGCGGTGTGATGCGGCGCGGTGGCGGTGCAAGGCGCGGTGTGGAGGAGGGCTTTGATTTGATGTGTTTAGAGGGGGGGGTGCTTGGGTATTTATATTGGGGAGGGGAGGGGTTTACTTGGGGTAGAGGACAAGGAATTAGAATAGGAGTAGGAAAGATCTAGAAAATAAACGGAATAAAGAAAAGGGACAAGGGGCGCCCTAGAATCCTAAAAGGATTCGGTCCTAGCAAGAGGCGGCGGCGGCCGACCGGCTCCTGGCTCGGCGCTTGGCGCCTGGGAGCGCGGCGGTAGGTGGCTTGGCTTGGGCCTTTGGCCCAAGGCGCTGCTCAATTTTTTTTTTAAATAGTTTCCTCGCGCAGAAAAAAAAAACAAAAAGGGATCTAAACGAACTCTGAAAAATCTAAAGTAAATTTTCCCCGACTCCTAAAAATGAGCCGAACAAAATGAACTTTTCTCCGGACCTAAAATGTAATTTTTGAAAACGCGCATTTTTCCCTATCCGAATAAAATGCAAATAAACACCGGAAAGCAAAATTGATCTATTTTTTATATCTTCATTTTTTCCTAAATTTGGGAAAGTCATATTATTCCCTCTCTCATATATTTTGACACCGGAAAAATTATTGAAGATAAAATAAATAAATCAAATGATCCTATTTTCAAAATTCGAGAGAACTCTCAAATATGAAAATAACGAAATCTCCAACTCTCTCCGAGGGTCCTTGAGTTGCGTGAAATTTCTAGGATCAACCAAAATGCAAGAAAATATGATATGCATATGATCTAGTGTATAACATTCCAAATTGAAAATTTGGGATGTTACAAACTTACCCCCCTTAAGATGAATCTCACCCTCGAGATTCGGGTTGGCTAGAAAATAGGTGAGGGTGGTCTTTGAGCAAATCTTCTTCTCTCTCCCAGGTGGCTTCATCTTCTGAGTGGTGGTTCCCCTAAACTTTGCAAAACTTGATAACCTTGCTGCGAGTAACTCTACTGGCAACATCGAGAATCTTGACTGGCTTCTCCTCATATGTTAGGTCATCCTTTAACTGAATCGCTTCTAATGGCACTGTATCTCTTAGCGGTACCTCCGCCATCTCGGCGTGACATTTCTTCAGCTGAGAAACATGGAATACATCATGAACTCCTGACAGTCCTTCTGGTAATTCCAACTTATAAGCGACTTCTCCCATACGTTTCACGATCTTAAACGGTCCAACGAAACGCGGTGCTAACTTTCCCTTAACTCCAAAGCGCTTAACTCCTCGAAGTGGGGATACTCGAAGGTAAACTCTGTCTCCGGTTCCGTAAACTGTCTCCTTGCGTTTAGAATCTGCATAGCTCTTCTGCCTGGACTGGGCTACCTTGAGCCTATCGCGAATCAACTTAACCTTCCGTTCAGACTCCTTAATCAAATCTGGTCCAAAGAATTGACGGTCTCCAACTTCGTTCCATGATAACGGTGTCCTGCACCTCCTTCCGTATAAAGCTTCGAAAGGGGCCATCTTCAAACTGGTTTGGTAACTGTTGTTATAAGAAAACTCCGCATACGGTAAGTTTTCGTCCCAACTTGATCCATAATCTAGTGCACAAGCTCTCAGCATATCTTCCAAAATCTGATTGACTCTCTCGGTCTGTCCATCTGTCTGCGGATGAAAAGCTGTGCTGAACTCTAGTCTGGTTCCTAAAGTTTCATGCAACTGATTCCAAAACTTTGAGGTAAATTGGGTTCCTCTATCTGATACGATACTCCTCGGAACTCCATGCAAACAAACGATTCTAGTCATGTATATCTTTGCCAACTTAGCACTGGTGTAAGTGGTCTTAACTGGAATGAAATGTGCTACCTTCGTCAAACGATCAACTACTACCCATATCGAGTCATAGCCTGCTTTCGTCCTGGGTAGTCCTGTGATAAAATCCATGCCTATCTTATCTCACTTCCATTCGGGTATTGGCAATGGTTGTAACAATCCTGCTGGCTTTTGATGTTCTGCTTTTACTCTCTGACATATGTCACAAACTTCTACATACGCTGCAATATCCTTCTTCATTCCGGTCCACCAGAATGTTTCCTTCAAATCCAAATACATCTTGGTATTCCCTGGGTGAATCGAATATGGTGAATTATGTGTCTCCTGCAAAATCAACTTCCTGATCTCCGGGTCATTGGGCACATAAACACGCTCCTCAAACCATAAGGTATCGTGCTCATCCTCACGAAATCCCTTTGCTTTTCCTTTGCTAAGTTTCTCCTTTATAGCAGCAATCTCCTTGTCAGATTTCTGAGCTTCTCTGATCTTATCCATCAATGTTGACTGAATCTCCAATGCTGCTACATAGCCTCTCGGAACTATTTCTAAGCTTAGTTCACGAAGGTTTTCTGCTAATTCCTTTGGTATTTTCCCCGTCACTAGGGTATTGACATGGCTCTTACGGCTCAATGCGTCAGCTACTACATTAGCCTTTCCGGGATGGTAATGCAATCTCATGTCATAATCCTTGATGAGCTCCAACCATCTCCTTTGTCGGAGGTTCAACTCCTTCTGCGTGAAAATGTACTTCAAACTCTTATGATCCGTGTACACCTCACAATGATTTCCAATGAGGAAATGTCTCCACGTCTTCAATGCATGCACTACGGCTGCTAACTCCAAATCATGCGTGGCATAATTCAACTCATGAGGCTTCAGTTGTCGTGATGCATACGAAACAACTCTCCCTTCCTGCATAAGCACTGCTCCAAGTCCTCGATGTGAAGCGTCGCAATACACCTCATAATCCTTGGTCTGATCTGGCAAAATCAATACCGGTGAGGTAACCAAACGTTTCTTCAACTCCTGGAAACTAGCCTCACACTCCTCAGTCCATTTGAACTTAGTATCCTTCTTCAACAACTCCGTCATAGGCTTCGCAATTTTTGAGAAATTCTCAATAAATCTCCGGTAGTATCCTGCGAGTCCAAGAAAACTCCGGATCTCTCCAACTGTTGTTGGTGCTTCCCATTCGGTTACGGTCTCAACCTTTGTGGGGTCAACTACTATACCTTCTCCGGATATAACGTGTCCGAGGAATCCAACTTCCTTCAACCAAAACTCACATTTGCTGAATTTGGCATATAACTGATGTTTCCTTAATTTCTCCAAAACCAAACGCAAATGTTCCTTATGCTCCTCTTCATTCTTTGAATAAACTAGGATGTCATCAATGAACACTACGACGAACTTATCCAAAAACTCCATAAACACTTTGTTCATCAGGTTCATAAAATAGGCAGGTGCGTTAGTCAATCCAAATGACATAACGGTATACTCATACAGTCCATATCTTGTGGTGAATGCTGTCTTAGGTATGTCCTGCTCTCGAATCTTCAACTGATGGTACCCTATCGCAAATCGATCTTGGAAAACACTTTAGCTCCTTGCAATCGATCAAACAGATCATTGATCATTGGCAGTGGGTACTTATTCTTGATGGTTACTTCATTCAATCCCCGATAATCTACAACCATCCTTAATGATCCATCCTTCTTTTCCACTAGAAGTACGGGTGATCCCCAAGGTGAAGAACTTGGGCGAATGTAACCTTTATCTAATAACTCCTTAATCTGATTCTTAATTTCCACCAAATCCTTTGCTGGCATCCGGTACGGTCGCTTCGATATTGGGCCTGTACCTGGCAATAACTCAATCAAAAACTCAATGTCTCTATCCGGTGGCATGCCTGGTAATTCCTCAGGAAATACATCAGGAAAATCCTTTACCACTGGTACTTCCTCCTGCACAACTCCTGATAAGCAATTCACTTGTGTCCTGTTTGGCACATGCCGGGATACATACTTGATCCTTCTTCCTTCTGGTGTGGTAAGCAAAATTGTCTTACTGGCGCAATCGATGTTTACTCCATACATCGACAGCCAATCCATACCAAGAATCACATCCAGTCCTTGGGATTCCAGAATAGTTAAATCCGTTGGGAATACATGCCTTCCTATACTCAATGGTACTTGGAAACATCCTTGTCTGGCCATGTATTCTGCTCCTGGCGAGCTTACTAGCATAGGTGTTTTAAGAATCCTAGTGGGCAGGCTATACTTTTCCACAAATCCCCTTGATATGTATGAATGCGATGCACCAGTATCAAAAAGAACGAGTGCAGTAAATGACTTAACCAAAAATTTACCGATTATTGCATCGGACTGATCTTCAATCTCCTCCACATTAACGTGGTTCACCTGTCCCCTATTGAAAGGGTTCGGCTTCTTCCCAGAGCTTCCATTGCCATTTCCATTCTGGCCTTCAGGACATTCATTGGCATAATGTCCGGTCTTCGAACACTTGAAACAGGTGACTTGACTCAGGTCTCTCTTGGTTGGGGTTGATGGGGTTGTTCGGTTCTGGCCGTTGCTTCCTCCATTCCCATTACCATTCTTGTGGCCATTATGGTTGTGCGAGCTACCTCCTCCATGGGTGTGCTGAAACTTAAATCCCGGTTTAGGGGTAAAACGGGGCTTCTGTTGGGCTCCAGAGTTATACTTCCCTTGTCCATACTTCCTCTTACGGTTCTCAATCTGCTGTTGCTTCCCTTCAATCATGATGGCACGATCTACCAACTCCTGGTAGTTGTTGAAATTTGCTACCATCAACTGCATGCTTAGTTCATCATTCAATCCTTCCAGAAACTTCTCCTGCTTGGCTGCATCCGTAGCAACGTCATCTGGGGCATAACGGGCTAGCTTACTAAACTCTTCCACATACTGGCCAACAGTCCTTCCTCCTTGGCGTAAGTTGCGAAACTCACGCTTCTTTATGGCCATAGCTCCTGCTGAAACATGGGCAGTGCGGAAAGCTTGCTGAAACTGATCCCATGTGACAGTGTCAACTGGGTAAGTGGCTGTGAAATTCTCCCACATTGCTGTCGCGGGTCCGTCAAGCTGGTGTGCGGCAAACTTCACTTTCTCACCATCCGTGCATCCTGCAGTGGTCAACTCCCTTCCTATCTTGCGGAGCCAATCATCTGCTACTATCGGCTCGGTGCTACTAGAAAACACTGGCGGATTCAGCCTAAGGAAACGGGCTAAGTGGTCAACAGGTGGTGGTGGTGGGTTGTTGTTGTTGTCCTGCTGATTCTGAACTAACATCTGCATCAATTGATTCTGCTGCTGGATCAACTGAGTGAGCTCCGGTGGAAATCCATTGTCACGTCTCGGAGGCATCTGAGGGTTTAGAAAAGACGAGAATTAAGAATAGAGGGGGTCTAAAGGGAAAACACTACCCATATGCACATGAGGCAAAAGCACACAATTCACTTCAATCAATCAAACAAGGGCTTACAAACGGTCTAACTATCGCAAAAGTGCTCGACTATAATGTGTTTACATGGGGGAATACTACTACTATCTGGTGGTCATCTAGAAATTTGATCCGGTGGAAGACTCCATGATATCTACTCCAGCTTCGTCTTCAAAGTCGGGTTCACTTGGATCCGAATCGGTGTCGTCGATGATGATGTAGTTGTCCGTACATGCGACGTACTCGTCTTCCTCCTGGGATGCTAACTTCCTCTTGAGTTCTTCAATCTCCTGCTTAAGATCGCAATTGTGCCTTGCTAGAGCTACGATCTCGTCCATGTAGTCCTTGCGTGTAGACTTTAGTTTCTCCTTCTAGCTCGATGATCCTTGCCTTAGCATTCTTCAACTCTATCATGTCATTGCACATCTGGTTCTCGTGGCGTCGAATGTGCTGGTTTAACTCCTGGATGAAAGATGCAATGGATCTATCTTTCTTGGTGCTGACTAACTCCCATTGTTCATCACGGCGTCCGCAAATCTGGTAGATAGTGTCCTTGAGGTCTTCTTGATAAACTTCTCCAATGCGTCCTATGGTGATATGAGCGGCCATGCTCCTTCCTAGACTCCAGGTTGGTGCATTGAAAACACTATCTATGGGCTTCGTGATTGGCGCGAATGTTCTTCCCGGAACGTGAGCTTGAATCTTCCAGCGCTCCTCTTCAGGCAGAGTGGCGTTGAAGGTTCCCGTGAAGCTTGGTAATCCAATGTTCAGGTACTTGGTGACTTCCTTCAGGTGAAATCCAAATGGTGTGCCTTCATCCGGTTGAGCGTACTTAACCTTCGCGTGCGTCATCCTAAAGGAGTAGAAAAGATGAGGAGTTAGAAAATGAGAAGAGAAGGGTGATCTATGGCTTTAACTTAGTGGTCGTGTCCTACAGTCAGCGTGTGCTCTGATACCATCTCTGTAGCGACCTGACCCGAATGGATCACGTCTACTGTGCTACGGTGTCATCCCTGGATCAGTAATGCTGACACCACACAGTACATCGAGGTTTTATAGCAGAGTTGCAATCACACACTTATTACATCGATGGCTCAAAAAGAACTTATTACAATAAATATGGCTTAAGGCCATATTTTAAAGATAACAGCGGAAGACTTGGAAGATAAATGGGTCCATCAACTCCAGCGGCATCACTGAGTATAGAACCACGACCTAAACACCTCAATCGTCGTCTGAAAAGTCTGCAACATTAACGTTGCAGCCCGAAAACGGGTCAGCACATGGAATATGCTGGCAAAGTAACACATAGAGAGTAATGGAATGAAACAGCTATACTATATGCATATATGGCTGGTGGAAAGCTCTATGGTTACAGTTTTGCGTAAAGCCAGTTTTTCCCTACTGCAAAGGAATAAATTTTATTTACTATCATGGTGGTTGTGAAACATTGAGAATGGTTGACAGCATTCTCAATCCCAATTAAAAGTAATTAAAACCCAATAACATTAATTAGAAGTAACATGTTGAGATTCACAATGATATTCAAGTACTAGATACTCAAGTTGTCCATAACCGGGGACACGGCTAATCATGATTAGTTTGTTACTCTGCAGAGGTTGCGCACTTTTCCCCACATGACTCGATCGCCTCCGTTTGTTTTCTCGCACTACATGGTGTTTGAGAAACGGATGACCGAGACATAGTCTTTCAGAAGCACTAGCACCTTACATGTGGGGTAGACCGGTACACCTACATCCCCTACATCTGCTAGTCCACCCCGTAAGAGTTCGCACAACTTAGTCAACTATGCTAGAGCCCATAGTAGCATGTGGCTGCACACGGAAGTTTCTAGCATGAATTATCTTATGATCCCTTTGAGCCTGGGTGGCAGTCCAAAAAAAACAGGCAAGTCCTGATAGACATCAGGTGCCTCAATCCACCCAGATGTGTGTTTAAGTTGCCACCTTAGATAAACCATTTAAAATTATCAATCTCACATCTGTCATGGATATCACTCACCCAATCCACGTCTACTAGCATAGCATGGCATAATAAGAAAACGTAGAAGTAACTCCCAAAGGTTTCATAATAATACAGGTAATAGGTACTACCTCATCTACTTCCCATCCCACAATTTAATTAGATCCTAATCATGCAATGTGAGAGGATTGATCTAATGCAATAAAACATGGGTTGTAGAAAAGGTATGATCAAAGTGTTACTTGCCTTGCTGATGATCCGCGAGTCCTAGGGTTTCGAAGTAACAAGCGGCGCATCCGGGTAATCTATTGCAGACAAACAACAGGCATACAATAAGTACTCATCTAATGCACAGGTAAAACTCGAACAAGAGAACGAACCAAGTAGTTCAACTTAAGAACTCCGGTTGCAAAGAAAGAACGAAAAACAAACGGCGGAAGAAAACAACTCGGTTCTAGCAAGTTGAATCTAGGTCAAAATTTTACTGTAACAAAAGCTTGTTCAAGTTGATTAGACGGAACGGCGGTTTCGAGACGAAACTCCAGGCGCTTGAATCACCTGATTCCGATAAACGAGCGAAAAGATAGACTAGGAAGAAGATCGGATCTGAGATCGCGATCACGGAATAAATCCGACGAAAAGAAAAAGAAGAACGGTTAAACGAACGGATGTCGTTAACCTAGAAGAATCCGGTGATCACGTTCGTTAGGACGAACGGTCCGGCGAACGGTCCAAAGGCAACTAAATCGGAGAAGAAAACGAATCTGATCTAGGGTTTCGGAGAAGAAAAACCGATCGAAAAACTGATCTAGAAAATCGGAACGGTTTAGAGAAGAAAAGAATCGGAACGATTAGAAGAAAACGATCCGAGAAAAAGAATAGATGTAGCGCGGGGCAACCTTGGCGAGGTCTCCGGTGAGGGGCTTCGGCGGCGTCGGCGTAGGGCGGCGGCGTGGGCAACGTGCGGCGGCGGCGCGGGGTGTGGGGCGGCGGCGGTAAGGTGCGGCGGCGGCACGGGGTGTGGGGCGGCGGCGGCAAGGTGCGGCAGCGGCGCGGGTGTGGGGTGGCGGCGGCAAGGTGCGGCGGCGCGGCGGCGGTGACGCGAGTGTGGGGTGGCGGCGCGGGTGAGGCGGCGCGGCGGCGGTGACGCAGGGCGCGGTGTGATGCGGCGCGGTGGCGGTGCAAGGCGCGGTGTGGAGGAGGGCTTTGATTTGATGTGTTTAGAGGGGCGGGGTGCTTGGGTATTTATATTGGGGAGGGGAGGGGTTTACTTGGGGTAGAGGACAAGGAATTAGAATAGGAGTAGGAAAGATCTAGAAAATAAACGGAATAAAGAAAAGGGACAAGGGGCGCCCTAGAATCCTAAAAGGATTCGGTCCTAGCAAGAGGCGGCGGCGGCCGACCGGCTCCTGGCTCGGCGCCTGGCGCCTGGGAGCGCGGCGGTAGGTGGCTTGGCTTGGGCTTTTGGCCCAAGGCGCTGCTCAATTTTTTTTTAAATAGTTTCCTCGCATAGAAAAAAAAACAAAAAGGATCTAAACGAACTCTGAAAAATCTAAAGTAAATTTTTCCCGACTCCTAAAAATGAGCCGAACAAAATGAACTTTTCTCCAGACCTAAAATGCAATTTTTGAAAACGCGCATTTTTTCCTATCCGAATAAAATGCAAATAAACACCGGAAAGCAAAATTGATCTATTTATTATATCTTCATTTTTTCCTAAATTTGGGAAAGTCATATTATTCCCTCTCTCATATATTTTGACACCGGAAAAATTATTGAAGATAAAATAAATAAATCAAATGATCCTATTTTCAAAATTCGAGAGAACTCTCAAATATGAAAATAACGAAATCTCCAACTCTCTCCGAGGGTCCTTGAGTTGCGTGAAATTTCTAGGATCAACCAAAATGCAAGAAAATATGATATGCATATGATCTAGTGTATAACATTCAAATTGAAAATTTGGGATGTTATAGTTTTCAAAAAGGGGAGGATGATGAGGACATGACTACCTTGGATACGACCAAAAATATTGCATACATGCATATTTGTCAGGTGATTTCTAATGCAAACTATTCAATAATCTATTTATGTTATCCGGAACAAAAATACTTCACACACTTTTGTGTTTTGTCTAATTGCAGGTGTATGGGACATTTGTATAATCCACATATGAAGATAAGGGAAAAGGAGAAGTTTATGTTGTGTTCAAAAAGTCCTCTCACGTCACTTTTGGGCCAAGAGAAGATAGAGTCCAAGTCTTTCACGTTCTGGATTCAGATTCGGACTGCACAGACATACCTGACTCAAAACGCCAACAATTTTTTCATACGGACTCCGAATTGGGTGATTCTTTTTTTGTTGGAAACTAGATTTCGTGCTCTTTCCAACCCAATTGGATTAACCTTCAAATTCGTCCGGAGCGTTGATTTACGGACGAAACAATCTGACGTTGCAGCAGAATCCGAGTCAAAATACAAGCCCAAAGGTGTTGCATCATCTCCACTTGGGCCCATGAGCCTTGTACGACCTAGGGTTAGTTTTAGGCTGCCTTGGGACGTCCTCCCACCTCCTTGGCCGCCACCCCTTGCTCCTATATAAGTAGATCCATCTAGTAGCTTTTTCCTGGGGGATTTGTTTAGTTAAAAGTTAGCCATTGCAACTTCGTGTACTTCGTTTGTGTCCAACGACCGGACCAAGACCGCTTACGGATCCCCACCGTTATCAATACTTCATATATATTTGCGATATTCAGATTGCTTTATCATATTCTTGCTCGTTCTTCGATTGCTTGCAGGAATAGACCTTCGTGGTCAGGCTGACCGTGCTTCCAGCATCGTCAGTAACCTCAGGAGATTGGTTTAGCGGTTGCTAAGGCGCAACGTCGTGCACGTTTGTAGTCGGATCGTCAAAGTCGTCTCCACCAAATCGATAGTTATCATCTCATCGAAAGATCAGGACCCTCGCCTCTATCAAGTGGTATAACATAAATAGATTATTGAATAGTTTGCATTAGAAATCACCTGACAAATATGCATGTATGCAATATTTTTGGTCGTATCCAAGGTAGTCATGTCCTCATCACGTCATCTGCACGAGGACGAGGCTCGCCTCCTTTTCGAGGCCGAGTACCCGGTCCCGTCGGACATGCGGGTGCCCGGGGCTTGGAGGATCAGCGCCGCCGGCGTGCCGGTGCCATCACCACCCACCGGGGTGACGCGGCGTGCAAAGATCGCACGCATCCGCGCGTCCCTGCCGCGGGCGGTGAGGGAGGGGCCACGGTACGTCCCCGACAGCCCGCTCTGGGAGCCCTACTTCCGCCGCCGTCACGTCGAGCAGCTCGAGGCCACCAACGGCGTCGTGCCCTCCGGCAGGCTCAACTCCGATGGCCGGCGCCGGTGGTGGGGCGTGCCCGGCCGCATGTTGGAGGTCGTCCTCGAGTACATCGAGAGCGGCAACACGCCGCGCTTCGAGTACCCTGCTCCCCCGTCCTTCTCACGCCGCCGGAGAAGCTCCTGGATGCCGAGGCGCATGGAGACCGGGGCATCCTCCTCCTCGTCCGGCGGCTCTCCGTGCCTCCACCTCCGCCCCGTCAAGCCGGAGCCCCAGGACACGCCTGTCAGCACGCGTACCCGCAGCTCCGGCGGCTCTCCCTGCCTCCACCTCCGCCCCGTCAAGCCGGAGCCCCAGGACACGCCTGTCAGCACGCGTACCCGCAGCTCCGGCGCCCTCGTCGAGCCCAAGGTGGAGCCCAGCCTTCCCCCGGAGTACGAGGAGATAGCCCGGCGCGGCTTCTCCGACGAGGACGCCATGCAGTGGTCGTGTGACGACTACCTGCGTGAGGAGATGATCCGGCAGCGCCGGGCCCTGGAGGAGATTGCCGCCCGTAAACGTGGGCGCGAGGACGAGGACGGTGTCGTCGTCCTCGATAGCGACGACGATGACGCCCCCGGACCGTCCAACCCGCCGCGCCAACCGGGGAAGGGATGCAGCAGGGACGGCGGAGGCGTAGGCGGGGGCAGCGGCGACGACGACGACGACGGTGACTACACGCGGTTCGACAGCCTCCTCGGCATGTAGAACCGCGTGGGCGGGCGGCGAGGGAGACGGCGGGGGTAGCCCCGCGGTAGTTTTTTTTTCTTTTTTTTGTAAAATATGTTTAAATTTGAACGAACTCGCCCGTGTTTGCGTTGTGTTTGCGCCGAATTTGAACATTTTAAAAACCCGTGGGGGGCCGCGACTGGGGGGCATCACGCCCCCAGTGCGCGGTTTAGCGCCGGTGCGCCCCTAGGGGGTGATTTTTTGCCCCTCTTGGGGGGCCAACGGCTGAAGATGCCCTTAGGATTAACCATATTCAACACACGTTTTTTGTGGTTTTATGTGAACACCGAGACCATCGCCGACGAGGGTAAGAAAAAGGATAAGCGGCAAAACAAATGTGATGCCTCACAAAAATAAAGGAGATGGACCTATTGTGATCTTGAATGATAGTTGTTGAGTTAAGAGCGTGTGTTATGTTTTCTCTCCTGTTGCAACGCACGGGCTCTTTTGCTAGTGTGTGTGTCTCTCTCTCTCTCTCTATATATATATATATATATATATATATTTGCAAGATCTAATTGGAAACTATGTTGTTGTGGCTATACAAATACTTTGACTTTCGCCTGTCATGTCGATGTTTTTGCATGTTTGCTAAATATCGGGCGCCAGAAAAAAAAATTAGTCGTAGGTAACTCCCATACATCGTGATGCTCTGGCAAAATTTCCTTTCCCTTTTGTTATACAACTCGACCTGATTTCTTTACTTATTTCAGACATTGGAGTATACTTTTTTTAATCGCGCTGACCCCTTTCCATTACAAAGAACGAAAATACAAATAGTCTGAGAAACATTCAGGAGGAGAGAAAGAGAGGTAGCGAGTTCAACGCACTGTCAAAAAACCCACTGCCTTCGCCCGCCATCGAAACGAAGGCTATGGAGCGAAAACCTGCCAGCACCAAAATAACTAACTTATTACATGCCCAAATCAGAGGGGCACAAATCCAGAACAGCCGGGGTATGCGAGTACATCAGTTCTGGCCACCGAGAGAATCCAAAAGAGATAAACTACCGACAGGATACGAACCCATCACATGATAGTACTGATTCATCAACTCGGACTTGGAATCGAAAGACTGCTGCTTGATCACCAGGAAAGTACACCCCCGCATCATCGCCCAGACGCCTAGATGTCTCGCAAAGTTTCATCAGCTTCATTGTACTGGTTCTCACCATCTCCGCTTGCAGCTTCTCCGCTTCCCCTGCTGGTTGAAGACCTGCCCAGTATAGAAGAAAGGAACACATCAAAAAAACAATCTCAAAAGGAGATTTAATTAATTTTTTCTCAAAAGTGGCCTTGTTACGAGCTAGCCAGATTGCCTAGGTGGCAGCAGCCAGACCAACCATATACAGCTGGGGTTCATCAGGGAGAAATTTGTGACACCAAATATAGTATTGCCAGTAATTATTAGGACACCAGTTAGTCCCCAGAACCACCTGAGTTGACTTCCATACCACACGAGCCACGGGACAGGTAAAAAAGAGATGAGTGGCTGTCTCAGCTTTTGCAAAAAGAGCAGGCTGGGTTACCAGGCCATTTTTTCCTCTTCATCACTTGCCTCGTGAGTACAACATTCTGGGCTAATTGCCACATGAAAATCTGAATTTTGAGAGGTATTTTTGCCTCCCAAATCCATTTGTAGTTGCTGCCATTAAGAGGCTTTTCCAGCCATTTATACATTGATTTAGTGAAGAATTTAGCATTTTTATTTAACCCCCACTACACCTCATCTTTTCCAGCCGTGAGGTGAACCTCTGAAATTTGGAGACACATCTCACGCCATTGTTCAGCGAGGATTGGGCAAAGGCGACGTCTAAAAAAGGCATTAACGTCTACAACACTGAACTTATCAACCGTGTAGTCTGGATCCGTGCAAATCTCAAAGAAATGAGGGAATTGCATATTAAACGGGATCAACCCATTTATAGGATCCTTCCAAACTCTAGTTAAGTCTCCAGGTTTCATTTTAATTTTCCTCCAGACCTTCTGTTAGATAATAACGAGATAAAAGAGACACGAGAGCACACAGATTTTTACGTGAAAACCCTTGCGGGAGGAAACCACGGACGCACGAAGGCGCAATCACTATGAGGAGGAGTATTACAAGCACGAGACGACAGACCGTCTGAGGTGCGACTACATGGGGTATATAAGAGGGGCAACACATAGGAGTCGTTGTAGGACAAGTAAACGAGTTGTACTCGTACGCGTCGGTACCAACGCAAAAGCCCACACCGGTTGTACTACGTCTAGTCCAACATGGTATAATTTGGATCACAATTTAACAATCTCCACCTTGATCCAAATTTCCTTCAGTAGTCGAAGAAGGTGAATAACTCCATCCAAATCAGCATAAACACCTTGTGCGTCAAAGTCCATAGGACTAGTGAGAAATACCAACTAAGCCTGAGCAAAGCTCAAACTTATTGGTCGGAACTGGCTTTGTCATCATCTCAGCAGGATTATCATGAGTACTTATCTTGCATACCTTCAAATCACCTTCAGCAACAACATCTTGAATATAGTGATATCTGACATCAATGTGCTTTGTTCTCTCATGATACATTGGATTCTTTGTAAGATATATAGCACTTTGACTGTCACTAATTACGGTAGGGCAAGATGAGTCTCCACAAAGCTCAGTGTACAAACCTCTCAACCAGATAGCTTCTTTGCATGCCTTAGAAATAGCCATATACTCGGCATCAGTAGTGGAACAAGCCACAATAGACTGCAAAGTTGCTCTCCAACTCACAGCACAACCACCAATGGTGAAAACATAACCTGTGAGTGATCTTCTCTTATCCAGATCACCAGCAAAATCAGAATCAACAAAACCAACAAGTCCAACTCTAGTTTTTCCAAACTGTAAATAAGCATTAGAAGTACCACGCAGGTATCTGAAAATCCACTGAACTGCTCTCCAATGCTCTTTTCCAGGATTAGCGATGTATCTACTGACAACACTCAATGCATATGATAAATCCGGACGAGAACAAACCATGGCATACATAAGTGAACCAACTGCACTCGAATAGGGAACTCTAGACATGTACTCAATATCTGCATCTGACTTAGGACATAAAGCTGATGATAATTTGAAGTGTGCAGCTAACGGAGTACTCACCGGCTTGGCATTATGCATATTAAAACGACGAAGAACTTTATCAATATATCCCTTCTGACTGAGATACACTTTTCTAGATGGTCTATCTCTGGATATTTCCATGCCAAGTATTTTCTTTGTTGCACCCAAATCTTTCATCTCAAATTCATTACTCAATTGCTTCTTTAGTTCATTAATATCTGACATACTCTTTGCAGCAATTAGCATATCATCAACATAAAGAAGCAAATAAATAGTTGAACCTTTGACAGTTTTCAAATAAACACAACTATCATAATTAGACCTTTTGAAACCTAGAGAGAGCATAAAGGTGTCAAATCTCTTGTACCACTGTCTAGGGGATTGCTTCAATCCATAAAGAGATTTCTTTAACTTACATACAAGCTTTTCTTTTCCAGGAATAACAAAATCTTTAGGTTGTTCCATATAAATATCCTCTTCTAATTCTTCATGTAAAAATGCAGTTTTAACATCCAATTGTTCAAGCTCAAGATCATGCATGGCAACAATACTGAGTAAAGTGCGAATAGAGCTATGCTTCACAACAGGAGAAAATACTTCGTTATAGTCAATACCTGGAATCTGACTGTAACCTTTACCAACTAACCTTGCTTTATATCTTGTCTCGTCATTAGGAGAAACACCTTCTTTCCTCTTGAAAACCCACTTGCAACGAATAGGTTTCTTCTCTCTAGGTAATCTTACTAAATCCCAAGTGCCATTCTTTTCAAGTGATTCCATCTCATCATGCATAGCGGTCATTGTGACGCCTGGATAATTAGGCTACAGTAACCCTCCGCTAATGATGCCACGTCACCTCGGTTACTGTTGCTAACCTCGTAATGATTCGAAACCGTTTTGAAATTTAAATCCTAAATATGTCAAACAACAAACGTTTTCAAAAGTTGAAACAAAAATGTTCGGTGGGTGCCGAATATTACAAGGGTAATTATAATAAAGAAAACATATTTTTAGAAAGTGTCTGAATATTTTAAAATGAATTAAAACAGAAAAGGAAAAATGAGAAAAGAAAAACAAACAAAATAAATAAAGGGGGGAAAACCCCCTGGCCAACTGGGCCAAACGGCCTAGCCGGCCGGCCCACTGACCCCTCCGGCCAGCCCACTGGCCCATCCGGCCCCCTCACTCCCTTAACCCCCCCCACTCCCCACCGAACCCTAGCCCCACCCGCAGCACCTCCAACTCCCCCCCCCCGTCGCCCCCACGAGCTGGATCGGGCTCGCCCCCGATCCCGTCGCCCCATCCCACGATCCCCACTCGCCCCTCCCCACTACGCTCCCCCCCCGCCGATCCGATCTGGACCGGGGCTTTTCTCGTCGCCCCTGACGCCGCTCGTCGCCGCACCGCCGGCGCCTGTCGCCCCGACTCGCCGGCCCGACCTCGCTTCCTCGTCCTCCTCCCCGACTCGCAGCAACGAGCCCCCACCGCGCCCGACGTCACCGTCCTCTCCGCCGCCGCCTCGCCCCGTCACCAACCCCGAAGCCGCCAGATCGATCCGCGCCACCCCTCGCCGATTGGACACCGCCGCCCGGAGCCCGCGCCACCACCGCCGACTTGGTCCTCATCCTCTCCCTCGTCGGACCTCCCCGACCTCCGCCGAGCCCGCTGCCCCGAACCCTACTCCGCGCCGTGAGCACCCCCCTGGCCTCTCCCTCTCTCCCTGTCGTCGCGGTCGCCGTGCTCCGCACGCGCACACGCTCACTCGCCGTCGCCCCTCGCCCGTGCCTGGCCACGCGCCCGCGCTGCCTCCTGGCCGCACCCGCCTCCGCCTGACCTTGTTGGCGGCGGCCCGCATCTGCCCCGCAGCCAACCTGCCGGCCACCACGCCACCGCCCTGGCCGAGGCCCCCCTGCTATGCGAGCGTGCCCAGCCGAGGCCACGGCCTCGCCCTCGCCCTCGATGGGCGCCCGCACCCGGCGCCCAACGCCCGCCCGATAGCGCCCGAACCCGCTAGGCCCCCTTGGGCCTATGACAAAGGGGCCCCACCCCCTGGAACTTAAAAAAAGAATAAAAATAATAATTAATTAGTTAAGATAATTAATTAACTTAGTTAATCCTGTTAGTTAATCTAATTAACACTGTTAATTAGCCTTAATTATTTGATTAGGTAAACAGTGAATGACAGTTGGGCCCCCACTGCCTTGTTTGACCGGTCAACGGTCAACGCTGACCGCTGACGTCATGATGACGCAATAAACGTTTTCGAATTAAATTAATTTCTGATAAATCTAAAAATGATTAAATCTTTTAAAATTAATATAAAATAAACCGTAGCTCAGATGGAAAAACTTTGTACATGAAAGTTGCTCAGAACGACGAGACGAATTCGGATACGCAGCCCGTTCGTCCGCCACGCGTCCCTAGCGTAGTGAACTTGCAACATTTCACCTCCGGTTCATCTGTCCAAAAACGCGAAACACTGGGGATACTTTCCCGGATGTTATCCCCCTTCACCGGTATCACCTAATACCGCGTTAGGGCACCCCTAGCACCGTTACTTGCCTTGTCATGCATCGTTATGCATCTGTTTGCATTATATTTATTGTTTCTTCCCCCCTCTTCTTCCACTAGACACCGAGACCGACGCCGCTGCTACCAGTACGAATACGGAGTTGACGACCCCTCTCTCTTGCCAGAGCAACCAGGCAAGCCCCCCCTTTGATCACCAGATATCGCCTACTCTTCTCTATACTGCTTGCATTAGAGTAGTGTAGCATGTTACTGCTTTCCGTTAATCCTATTCTGATGCATAGCCTGTCCTTGCTACTACTGTTGTTACCATTACCTGCTATCCTGCTGCTTAGTATAGGATGCTAGTGTTCCATCAGTGGCCCTACACTCTTGTCCGTCTGCCATGCTATACTACTGGGCCGTGATCACTTCGGGAGGTGATCACGGGCATATACTAAATACTTTACACAGTTACATTACTTATGATACTGTTCGGAGATGGGGGCTGAAGGGGCGGGTGGCTCCATCCCGGTAGAGGTGGGCCTGGGTTCCCGACGGCCCCCGACTATTACTTTGTGGCGGAGCAACAGGGCAGGTTGAGACCACCTAGGAGAGAGGTGGGCCTGGCCCTGGTCGGCGTTCGCAGATACTTAACACGTTAAACGAGATCTTGGTATTTGATCTGAGTCTGGCTACTGGCCTATACGCACTAACCATCTACGCGGTGACAGTTATGGGCACTCGACGTCGTGGTATCAGCCGAAGCCTTCGTGACTTCAGCGACTGCGTGGCGCGCGCCGGATTGGACTGGAACGCCTACTAGGCTAGGTCTGCTTCCGGCCGCGTTCGCAACGTGCAGGTGTGCAATGGGCGATGGGCCCAGACCCCTGCGCCATAGGATTTAGACCGGCGTGCTGACCTCTCTGTTGTGCCTAGGTAGGGCTGCGACGTGTTGATCTTCCGAGGCCGGGCATGACCCAGGAAAGTGTGTCCGGCCAAATGGGATCGAGCGTGTTGGGTTATGTGGTGCACCCCTGCAGGGAAGTTAATCTATTCGAATAGCCGTGATCTTCGGTAACAGGACGACTTGGAGTTGTACCTTGACCTTATGACAACTAGAACCGGATACTTAATAAAACACACCCTTCCAAGTGCCAGATACAACCGGTGATCGCTCTCTCACAGGGCGACGAGGGGAGGATCATCGGTTAGGATTATGCTATGCCATGATACTTGGAGGACTTCAGTCTACTCTCTTCTACATGCTGCAAGACGGAGGCTGCCAGAAGCGTAGTCTTCGAAAGGACTAGCTATCCCCCTCTTATTCCGGCTTTCTGCAGTCCAGTCCACATATAATAGCCTTATTCCAGTTGATACCAATGCATACATATGTAGTGTAGCTCCTTGCTTGCGAGTACTTTGGATGAGTACTCACGGTTGCTTTCTCCTTCTTTTCCCTCTATCCCTTCTACCTGGTTGTCGCAACCAGATGTTGGAGCCCAGGAGCCAGACGCCACCGTCGACGACGACTCCTACTACACTGGAGGTGCCTACTACTACGTGCTGCCCGCTGACGACGACCAGGAGTAGTTAGGAGGATCCCAGGCAGGAGGCCTGCGCCTCTTTCGATCTGTATCCCAGTTTGTGCTAGCCATCTTATGGCAACTTGTTTAACTTATGTCTGTACTCAGATATTGTTGCTTCCGCTGACTCGTCTATGATCGAGCTCTTGTATTCGAGCCCTCCGAGGCCCCTGGCTTGTAATATGATGCTTGTATGACTTATTTTTATTTGTAGAGTTGTGTTGTGATATCTTCCCGTGAGTCCCTGATCTTGATCGTACACGTTTGCGTGTATGATTAGTGTACGGTCCAATCGGGGGCGTCACAAGTTGGTATTAGAGCCGACTGCCTGTAGGAATCCCCCTTCCACACTCCTTGGCCGAAGTCGAGTCTAGTCATTGAAAAACTTTTACTAATATGGCTGTGTGGCTTACGGGCCCACATCGCCATTGGGTGGTATTAGGATCTTTTACTCCTTGTCTATACTCTGGGACTCTGATCTCTCTTCTATTCGGGTTAAATGAAATTTACTAAATCTAACATTAGGATCTCGTTATCACTTTCACCCGGAGAGCCCCTTATTACTGATGATCGTGTGCTGCACACGGAGACCCTGAAGATACTCTCCGCTGTTAACCCGAGAACTTGTGTTCATCGCGTTTGCAATTCCCTTCCACCATCAACCCTTATGGATAACTACTTGCAGTTGTATTCTTACATTCATCCCCAGTTGGTCTTGTTATTACAAGATACCCCGAATTACTTGTCGATGTTTCGATAATCTTTTAAGCTTACTGCCTTGCAGTTATTTGTCACCTGAATACCCCTATGGAAAAATTCTCACACTTATCGAGTATCCGCTCATCCCCAGTTGTTCTTGTGTTTCACAAAAGTCTTCAAAATACTATTCGATCTTCCGAAAATCCTCTGGAGCCTTTGGCTCTTGAAATTCTTGCTTGCTTGCATTATGGTTAATCCCATAAGTCTCGTAGTCTTATTGACATTCCTTGTCATTATCATTTTGAGTCTATTGACTCAATATGTTTGCGAATACACGCAATCATCATTGATCCTTATAAATTACCTTTCCGGCTGAGCTGCCATTCTTTAACTGGAATTGGTTCTCGACCAATCCAATTGTCGTTGATTGTACCCTAAGGCTATTCAACTTGTCCATCCCTAATCAGAGCATTGCTTCTGATCCCTTGATTTGGAAATCATAATTCCTTTGCATTTGACAATTGACATAGTCAGTTGTTTCTATAATATGATCTCCTTGCATTCTTCTTCCTCTAGTTGAGTACCGATGCTCATGCCAGATCCCTTGTGGACCACCAGGACCTTTATTGGATTTTATCCGACGACGTCCATCATATTCAATAACTTTGTGAGTCTTTTATCGGATGCATAATGCCTTGGGTGAATTGTATCCTCTGCTTTGTCAACCATGCTCTGCTATCGAGCTTGTGTTATTTACTCCTGAAGTTTGTGGTATATATTCCTAAGAGGCCCTGATGGGTTGGACATATGCCTTCTCTAATCTATGTGAACCCGGAAACTACTACGGGTCATACTCTACTAGTGTTATGTCAGATAAAATTTCAACACACAGCTTCGTTGAAGGCGAGAGGTGAATGGAAGGTTATACATTGAAGAAGTGGGAGTCGACCTTGAACTTTGTGTTCATGCCCATGGACACGATGTAGATCCTACCACAGAAGCTTCTTGCGATACTAACTATTTCGTTGGTACAATATCATCTGGTATCTGTGAATTTATCCTATGCAATCGTGGTTCCGACCATATTTTCTCTTTGATCCCATTTCTCGGGCAAGTTTAATCACTTGTCTTCTATGGATCAATACACCAGTCCAACCTTCACTCTGATCTTGTGTCGAGTATTACCCCAGGTATCTCGAGGATATCTTGCCATTGCACTACATCTTATAAACTTTGATGAAGCACTACCTTACCTTGTCTTTGCCACTTCATGGGTTCTGGGTTGTTTGTCGACCGAGAACACCGATAAGTGAATCGATGGAGCACTCCGATTCAATAACTCTTAAGTAATTTTCGTTGCTTATGGGTTTAATAATCCTTCAAGTCATTCCTAGCCTGATCGGCTATACCATTATCGTACCAAATTCTAACGGTGCTACCTGGTCCTTAATCCTGGAGCACCACCTTCGATGATGAGCTAAGCTTACGTCAATTTTCCTCGTCATATCATTCCGCCTTGAACAACAAGCTTGATTTTGAGTTTGTGTCGTACGCATGGTCCCATTAACCCTTTGCTTCATAATTCCTTTGACTTGATGTTATCGCCGATCGATTACATCTTCATGAAATCTCTCGACAAATGTGTCGTGATCATCATCAGCGTTCTGAGCTCTTCCATGATATCAATTGAATTCATGATGAGAAATAACATCCTTGCCCTCGATGAATTGTATTATCATCGACCACTTTATTGCCTTCCCACCAACACAAGCTTGTTCATGTTTGGTGTTATACCTTGAGTTCCTTGCTATCCAGCAATTGTTCTTCTTTACCTTGGAGTATTACCATCCTTTATGTCAAGAATGTTCTGAGATTTGTTCCACCTCTTGAGAATTCTTGACATAGAAATACTTCTCACCATCACCATTCTTTCTTGGTCCCCGTGTTAATTCCAACAAGTGAACGGTGTTGTTTGGATTCTTTCCTTCTAGCAACCCTATTTCTTTGAAGTTAATGGTCGAAAGTTCATTCTTAGGCTATTGATTATTGAATCACCATTCTGACATTGGTCGTGCAACCCAACCCATATTTCGGGCGCACCTTTCAACCAATGTTTAATTGGGTATGTTTTCCTCGAGCATACTTCCTTATATCATTTGATCTGAAAAATGTTATCTCCTTGTTCACTTAATGGTGGAAATCCATCTTTTGGAAATCTCGATGAATTGCGATTGAGTTCACTAGACACCTCCTTGTCCTCTCCTTGGGTTAATGATGGACTCTTGTTAACGGAAATCACTTCATAGTTCATTTCCCCGAGAATCTTACCATGTCATATCGTCAATTTGCAATGCACCTTTTCTTCTCAGGTATCCTAAGTCTGAGGTATCCTGACACCAATCGGATCTGAATCTCGTTCAGATATGATGCTTGGGATATATTTCCAAGAGTTGTAACATTGATCTCTACGTAACCCGGTAAGGTGGTGTCTTTGCTTAGCACCCTTGGCCAGAGGACCTATTGTTATAGTTTCCTTTTTAGCAATGTTAACCATTCTTCCAAGAGGAAATTGAAAGACTTATTCTATAAGCTGTTCCTGATGAATCCATTGAGTATCTAAAGTCCGACCTTTGCTTGAAGACCATGTCAATGCTATCTCGAAGCATGTCTGTGGTACTCCGATTTTCAACAAGAACATTTGAAGCCCAATGCTAAATGTTTCTTGCTCAATTATCCAAACACCGATGTATGGGTAATGTCATGAAATTTCTCCCCCCTACCTAAAGAGTTTTCTACATTATATCCTGTCATGGATATCATGCTCTGTTTGTCCTTGGGAAGGATATACCCTTGAAATATGTGTTTAAACACATTTTCCTTTCCATTGTTCTGTTTAATCTGATAATCTTATTTTCCTTTCCATTGGTTGGTTTAACTTTTCTTGAGGTCTATATAATCTAAGCAGTATTATTCTCCTGCTTATGTAAGCACCTCGTGGTACAACTCTGCCAGTAAGACCCATTTACTATTGTTGGTGACATTTCGGTAACCACCGATGGACGAGAACTTTGCCTATTGGTCCGCCTCGATGCAACGAGCAGGAAAATGGTTCTCTTCATCCCTCGCCCTTGGTACCAACGTTGTTGCCGACATAACTGACATGGTACTCTCTGACATGCCTTGCTATCATGACCGTGCAAGATGTCACTGCTCCTATTTAAAAAAAACCCACATGGTGGGCCCATAACCCACAGTTCCACAGGATCGAAACCTGACTGTCCTGTACACCCCCTATTCCCAGAGTTATTCCTCGCGCGTGGCCTCGTATGTAATTCACGGGCCACCGTCCTAGTGACCTATTCTGGTATCAGACGCAATACTTACTCTCGCTACTCTGAACCCCTTTCGCACTCTGCTTCAGGCAATGAACGATTGCCTATCTGCTTGAAACTTCTTATTGTACCTTCTTACCTTACTCTCGATTTGTTCAACTCGAGATATACTCATCTATTCATTCACAGGAAAACCCAGACGATTACCCCTTAAGCCTTCTGTCGTAGCCGAGCTACCCCTTACCTATTCGTAAGCATAAAGGAAACCCCGAAGAAAGGACGACAATTTCATCATGATGCGATGAAGTAGAGAAATGAAGACGTCCATGTAAGGGATCGACCTCTTCGAGAAGAGCAACCAAGACCGAGGAGATCCGTTAGAATTCCACAACCACAAATTTCCCCCTTACACCACCTCTTAAATCTCGGGACGAGATTTCTTGTAGTGGAGGAGTATTGTGACGCCCGGATAATTAGGCTACAGTAACCCTCCGCTAATGATGCCACGTCACCTCGGTTACTATTGCTAACCTCGTAATGATTCGAAACCGTTTTGAAATTTAAATCCTAAATATGTCAAACAACAAACGTTTTCAAAAGTTGAAACAAAAATGTTCGGTGGGTGCCGAATATTACAAGGGTAATTATAATAAAGAAAACATATTTTTAGAAAGTGTCTGAATATTTTAAAATGAATTAAAACACAAAAGGAAAAATAAGAAAAGAAAAACAAACAAAATAAATAAAGAGGGGGAAAACCCCCTGGCCAACTGGGCCAAACGGCCTAGCCGGCCGGCCCACTGACCCCTCCGGCCAGCCCACTGGCCCATCCGGCCCCCTCACTCCCTTAACCCCCCCCACTCCCCACCGAACCCTAGCCCCACCCGCAGCACCTCCAACTCCACCCCCCCGTCGCCCCCACGAGCTGGATCGGGCTTGCCCCCGATCCCGTCGCCCCATCCCACGATCCCCACTCGCCCTTCCCCACTACGCTCTCCCGCCCCCCCCGATCCGATCTGGACCGGGGCTTTTCTCGTCGCCCCTGACGCCGCTCGTCGCCGCACCGCCGGCGCCCGTCGCTCCGACTCGCCGGCCCGACCTCGCTTCCTCGTCCTCCTCCCCGACTCGCAGCACCGAGCCCCCACCGCGCCCGACGTCGCCGTCCTCTCCGCCGCCACCTCGCCCCGTCACCAACCCTGAAGCCGCCAGATCGATCCGCACCGCCCCTCGCCGATTGGACACCGCCGCCCGGAGCCCGCGCCACCACCGCCGACTTCGTCCTCATCCTCTCCCTCGTCGGACCTCCCCGACCTCCGCCGAGCCCGCTGCCCCGAACCCTACTCCGCGCCGTGAGCACCCCCCTGGCCTCTCCCTCTCTCCCCGTCGTCGCGGTCGCCGTGCTCCGCACGCGCACACGCTCACTCGCCGTCGCCCCTCGCCCGTGCCTGGCCACGCGCCCGCGCTGCCCCCTGGCCGCACCCGCCTCCGCCTGACCTTGCTGGCGGCGGCCCGCATCTGCCCCGCGGCCAACCTGCCGGCCACCATGCCACCGCCCTGGCCGAGGCCCCCCTGCTACGCGAGCGTGCCCAGCCGAGGCCACGGCCTCACCCTCGCCCTCGATGGGCTCCCGCATCCAGCGCCCAACGCCCGCCCGATAGCGCCCGAACCCGCTAGGCCCCCTGGGGCCTATGACAAAGGGGCGCCACCCCCTGGAACTTAAAAAAAGAATAAAAATAATAGTAAAAATAATAATTAATTAGTTAAGATAATTAATTAACTTAGTTAATCCTGTTAGTTAATCTAATCAACACTGTTAATTAGCCTTAATTATTTGATTAGGTAAACAGTGAATGACAGTTGGGCCCCCACTACCTTGTTTGACCGGTCAACGGTCAACGCTGACCGCTGACGTCATGATGACGCAATAAACGTTTTCGAATTAAATTAATTTCTGATAAATCTAAAAATGATTAAATCTTTTAAAATTAATATAAAATAAACCGTAGCTTAGATGGAAAAACTTTGTACATGAAAGTTGCTCAGAACGACGAGACGAATTCGGATACGCAGCCCGTTCGTCCGCCACGCGTCCCTAGCATAGTGAACCTGCAACATTTCACCTCCGGTTCATCTGTCCGAAAACGCGAAACACCGGGGATACTTTCCCGGATGTTATCCCCCTTCACCGGTATCACCTAATACCGCGTTAGGGCACCCCTAGCACCGTTACTTGCCTTGTCATGCATCGTTATGCATCTGTTTGCATTATATTTATTGTTTCTTCCCCCCTCTTCTTCCGCTAGACACCGAGACCGACGCCGCTGCTACTAGTACGACTACGAAGTTGACGACCCCTCTCTCTTGCCAGAGCAACCAGGCAAGCCCCCCCCTTTGATCACCAGATATCGCCTACTCTTCTCTATACTGCTTGCATTAGAGTAGTGTAGCATGTTACTGCTTTCCGTTAATCCTATTCTGATGCATAGCCTGTCCTTGCTACTACTGTTGTTACCATTACCTGCTATCCTGCTGCTTAGTATAGGATGCTAGTGTTCCATCAGTGGCCCTACACTCTTGTCCGTCTGCCATGCTATACTACTGGGCCGTGATCACTTCGGGAGGTGATCACGGGCATATACTAAATACTTTACACAGTTACATTACTTATGATACTGTTCGGAGATGGGGGCTGAAGGGGCGGGTGGCTCCATCCCGGTAGAGGTGGGCCTGGGTTCCCGACGGCCCCCGACTATTACTTTGTGGCGGAGCAACAGGGCAGGTTGAGACCACCTAGGAGAGAGGTGGGCCTGGCCCTGGTCGGCGTTCGCAGATACTTAACACGTTAAACGAGATCTTGGTATTTGATCTGAGTCTGGCTACTGGCCTATACGCACTAACCATCTACGCGGTGACAGTTATGGGCACTCGACGTCGTGGTATCAGCCGAAGCCTTCGTGACTTCAGCGACTGCGTGGCGCGCGCCGGATTGGACTGGAACGCCTACTAGGCTAGGTCTGCTTCCGGCCGCGTTCGCAACGTGCAGGTGTGCAATGGGCGATGGGCCCAGACCCTTGCGCCATAGGATTTAGACCGGCGTGCTGACCTCTCTGTTGTGCCTAGGTAGGGCTGCGACGTGTTGATCTTCCGAGGCCGGGCATGACCCAGGAAAGTGTGTCCGGCCAAATGGGATCGAGCGTGTTGGGTTATGTGGTGCACCCCTGCAGGGAAGTTAATCTATTCGAATAGCCGTGATCTTCGGTAACAGGACGACTTGGAGTTGTACCTTGACCTTATGACAACTAGAACCGGATACTTAATAAAACACACCCTTCCAAGTGCCAGATACAACCGGTGATCGCTCTCCTCACAGGGCGACGAGGGGAGGATCATCGGTTAGGATTATGCTATGCCATGATACTTGGAGGACTTCAGTCTACTCTCTTCTACATGCTGCAAGACGGAGGCTGCCAGAAGCGTAGTCTTCGAAAGGACTAGCTATCCCCCTCTTATTTTGGCTTTCTGAGTCCAGTCCACATATAATAGCCTTATTCCAGTTGATACCAATGCATACATATGTAGTGTAGCTCCTTGCTTGCGAGTACTTTGGATGAGTACTCACGGTTGCTTTCTCCTTCTTTTCCCTCTATCCCTTCTACCTGGTTGTCGCAACCAGATGTTGGAGCCCAGGAGCCAGACGCCACCGTCGACGACGACTCCTACTACACCGGAGGTGCCTACTACTACGTGCTGCCCGCTGACGACGACCAGGAGTAGTTAGGAGGATCCCAGGCAGGAGGCCTGCGCCTCTTTCGATCTGTATCCCAGTTTGTGCTAGCCATCTTATGGCAACTTGTTTAACTTATGTCTGTACTCAGATATTGTTGCTTCCGCTGACTCGTCTATGATCGAGCTCTTGTATTCGAGCCCTCCGAGGCCCCTGGCTTGTAATATGATGCTTGTATGACTTATTTTTATTTGTAGAGTTGTGTTGTGATATCTTCCCGTGAGTCCCTGATCTTGATCGTACACGTTTGCGTGTATGATTAGTGTACAGTCCAATCTGGGGCGTCACAGTCATCCACTTATTACTATCACTAGAAATAATAGCCTCGGAATATGAAGAAGGCTCAGCATTACGTTCAATTTCTTCTGCAACAGATAAAGCAAAAGAAACAATATTGCACTCTTCAATTAACCTGTCAGGTTTATTACTACCCCGTCTAACTCTGTCACGTGCAAGATTCCAACTGGGTGGAACAATATGCTGATTTGGAGTGGGAGTGACATGATAATCATTAACGACGGGTTCATCATGTGCATCAACAATTTCATTACGAGATGTATCACCTGAATCAATAACATGCTCCACCTGAACAGTAGGCTGCTGAATAGGAGGCTGCTGTTCACTCTCAATAGGAACATTAGTAAATGAAACATCATGTAACATAGCAGATTCATTAAAGATAACATTTCTGCTAATAACAACCTTCTGGGTTTCAGGATTCCATAATTTAAAACCTTTAACACCAGACTTATAACCAAGAAAGATGCACTTAACAGCCCTAGGCTCCAATTTTCCATTATCAACATGAGCATAAACAGTGCAACCAAAAACTCTCAACTGTGAATAATCAGCAGGTGAACCAGACCATACCTCAATTGGAGTTTTCTTATTAAGAGCAATAGATGGTGAACGGTTAATGAGATAACAAGCAGTGGAAGCGGCCTCAGCCCAAAAACGCCTATGCAAACCTACATTGGACAACATGCAACGAGCTCTGGAAATAATGGTTCTGTTCATACGCTCAGCAACACCGTTTTGTTGAGGAGTATAAGGAACGGTGTAGTGTCTGACAATGCCTTCAGACTTGCAATAATTCTTAAATTGCTTAGAACAGAATTCCATACCATTATCAGTGTGAAGTATTTTCATCTTCTTTTCAGTCTGCCTTTCAATCATAATCTTCCACTCCTTAAATGCTGAGAATGCTTCATATTTATGCTTCAAGAAAGAAGGCCATACTTTTCTCGAATAATCATCAATAATAGTCAGCATGTAACTAGCACCACCTAGTGACTTCTTGCGAGATGGTCCCCATAAATCAGAATGCACATAATCAAGAATACCTTCGGTTGTATGAGTCGAAGTATTGAACTTCACCCTCTTGTGTTTGCCGAAGATACAATGCTCACAAAATTTCAGTTTACCAGGTTCATATCCATCAAGAAGACCTATCTTATTTAACTCTGCCAAACCAAGTTCACTCATATGTCCAAGACGCATATGCCAAAGGTTAGCAGCATCACAATCAGAATTCTTTGAAATAACTGGAGTAGCGTTACCTGAAACGGTAAAACCTCGAAGGTAATAAAGACCATTGGTCGAACTTAAGTCACCTTTCATCACAACAAGGGAGCCTTTGGTGACCTTCAAAACACTATCTCCACCTGAATACTTGTACCCCTTTGCATCAAGGGCACTAACAGAGATAAGATTTCTCTTCATCTTCGGAATATACCGAACATCTGTCAAAGTTCTGATTATGCCATCAAACATCTTGATTCGAATAGAACCTATGCCTTCAATCTAGCATGGTGAATTATCAAAACCCAAAACGGAACCAACAGAAGTAGTGGAATCAAAAGTATTAAACCAATCTCTATGTGGACACATATGAAAAGTGCATGCAGTATCAAGTACCCACTCATCATTGGTCTCAGCACATCCAGCAATAATGACAAGAGCATCATCGGAACTATCATCACGAGCAACGTTAGCAGAATTTTCACCTTGTTTGTTACCTTTCCTCTTTTCCTTGTTCTGCAACTTGAAACACTCTGAGATGTCATGCCCGTCTCTCTTGCAATACCTGCAATACTTCTTGTCTCTGGATTGCGACCGGCCCCTGTAGCCGTTCTTACTTTTGCCTCTGTTTCCATTATGTGAGTTCTTTTCCTTTGTCCTGCCACGAACAGATAATCCCTCTGCTTGGGATGAACTTGAACCATCATGAGGCACCATTAGTTTCATCTTCTCCTTAGAGTTCAAAGCTTCATAAACTTCATTAAGTGTGAGAGTATCACGACTGTATAATATGGTGTCTCTAAAATTGGTATAAGAACTTGGCAGTGAACAAAGTAACATTAAAGCAGTATCTTCCTCTTCATACTTAACCTTCATTGCAGCTAGATCAGAAATGATCTCTTTAAATTCTGAAATATGATTCAAAACATTACCTCCCTCGGGTAACCTGTGCAGGAATAATTTTTGTTTCAGATGCATCTTGCTGGTGAGATCTTTAGTCATGCAAATTCCTTCCAGCTTTAACCATAGAGCGGCGGCAGTTTTCTCGCTCAGAACTTCCTGCAAAATATTATTATGCAAATGGAGTTGAATTTGTGACAAAGCCTTACAATCAATTCTTTTCTCCTCAGCAGTCCAGTCCTCAATTCGGTTCTTCCTAAAACTATCCAGTGCTACATCATAGTCGGCCTGTGCCAACAACGCCCGCATCTTGACTTGTCATAGGGTAAATCTTGTGTCACGATCCAGCAGCGGAAAATCGTACTTCATGGATGCCATGAGTCGATAAATCTATGTACACAAAGTAGTACAAGCCGTAGAAAAATTCTTGACAGAATTTAATATGCGGAGCAAAAAACTAAAACAGATAGCACCTGGTAGTATGTCTCTGGTAATCCAAGACAAAAAACATATCTGTAGCTTGACGTGACGAATAATACTAATAGTAGCTAGCTGATCTTGTACTATTTCTGGAGACTTGAGCCTTGTGATCCCACGTGGAGTAGCAACAGCAACCTTGATTGATGTAGTAGTGCCTCGGGACTGCAGCTTCAGAGACGTGACGATGCTGATGCTGCTTGATCGGCTGGAGAGTTGATTCCTCTACGGGCCGATCCAGATGCAGCCGTACGAAAACTCTTGACGACTTGGTCAAGAACGACTGCAGCAAAAAATCTCAGTCTTGGCGGCGATTTGACGGCTCGGTGGATAGCGCACAGTAGCCGCAGAAAAAACACCGTAGATTGAATTCCGATCGGACTCGGCGGATTGCGCAACGCGGCGGCAGCGCACGCAGACGCAAACCCTAATCTCTCGTCTCAAAACTCGTATATAAAACCTCAACTTTGATACCACTTGTTAGATAATAACGAGATAAAAAAGACACGAGAGCACACAGATTTTTACGTGAAAACCCTTGCGGGAGAAAACCACGGACGCACGAAGGCGCAATCATTATGAGGAGGAGTATTACAAGCACGAGACGACAGACCGACTGAGATGCGACTACATGGGGTATATAAGAGGGGCAACACATAGGAGTCCTTGTAGGACAAGTAAACGAATTGTACTCGTACGCGTCGGTACCAACGCAAAAGCCCACACCGGTTGTACTACATCTAGTCCAACACGGTATAATTTGGATCACAATTTAGCACCTTCAAAAGAGTTTTTCAACAAAGGGAGTCTGAGAATTTGGGACCAACATTAGCTACTGTTTTATTAGACAAATATCTGGCTTTGACAATATCTTGCCAAACTCCAGTCTGAGTCTCTAGTTTCCACCACCACTTCACTAGAAGACTTAAGTTTTGTTTCCTCAGATCTTTCACACCCAGACCTCCTTTGTCCTTGGATCTACAAACTCTCTTCCACTTCACGAGGTAGTATCTTTTTGTCTTACTACACCCCTGCCAAAAAACATTGGAGTATACCGGGTCTCTTTGCTGATTATATACGTGTACGAGTGCAATTATTTGATGATTAGCTCACGCTGACCTGATTAGTCATCTCCTTTCCCTACGTGCAGCCCATTTACAATCTCCTTCATGTATTGCTCCTCACGTCGTCTCAAGCAACGTGCTCGCGTGTAGGACGAAAGTAATCAAACCAGCTCCCGCGCAAAACTATATAACCAGCACTGGAACCAACCTCAGGTCAATCCATCTCTCGACACCTCATTTCTCCGACGAGCACGATGAGGACGGCGTTGTCGCTTCTCTCCTTCCTCGCCGTCTCAGTGCTTATCCTCGCCCCCATGGCGATGGCGGACGGCTACAGCCAGCCGCAAGACTACCAGCCGCCGGCCTACAGGAAGCCCGCGGACGGCCTTGCCGCCGGATACTACGGCGAGTCGTGCCCCGACATGGAGGGCATCGTCCAGAGGGCCGTCAAGAAGGCCTTCGCCGCAGACTACACCATCGCCGCGGGCCTCATCCGCCTCTTCTTCCACGACTTTGCCGTCGGGGTATGCAATGCATGCAAGAATTATCATACGATTCATCTCTCTCCTCAGATCATCAATCTGCACCGTGCTAATTGAATTCAAAATGCATGCGTGCGCGCCCGTGGCTTAATTTGATCGATAATCAGGGGTGCGACGCGTCGATCCTGATAGACGCGCCGGGGAGCGAGAAGTACGCCGCGGCGAGCAAGACGCTCCGGGGCTTCGAGCTCATCGAGGCCATCAAGACGGAGCTGGAGGCCAAGTGCCCCAAGACCGTCTCCTGCGCCGACATCCTCACCGCCGCCACCCGCGACGCCAGCAGGGAGGTGGGAGTGAGCTACTGGCCGCTCGTGTACGGCCGCAAGGACGGCCGCCAGTCCCGCAAAGAGGCCGCCGACAAGTACGTGCCCATGGGCCGCGAGAGCGTCACAGACCTCGTCGCCTTCTTCGAGTCCATGGGCCTAAACGTCCGCGACCTCGTCGTCCTCTCCGGCGCGCACACCATCGGCAAGGCCAGCTGTGCCGCCGTGAAGCCGCGTCTGTGCAAGAGCAAGCCGGAGACGCTGGACGGCAAGTACGGCGACTTCCTGAGGCGCAAGTGCCGCCGCGGCGACGCGGAGCACGAGCGAGTGGAGCTTGACGGCGTCACGCCCACGGCGTTCGATAACGGCTACTACAAGAACCTGGAGCGCAGGATGGGACTCCTGGAGACGGACCAGAAGATGCTCCATGACTCCCGGACCAGGAGCTTCGTCCAGGAAATGGCCCGAGAGCCCGAGGAATTCAAGCGCCAATTCGCCGAGTCCATGCGCTGCCTCGGCAACGTGCAGGTCCTCACCGGCAGCGAGGGCGAGGTTCGATCCAAGTGCTCCGCCGTCAACTACTGATCGATCCACATACGTCGGCGAAACAGCATGCGCATCTCGGTTAATTTCTTGGTTCAGGAGCGAAATGTTGCTTGCCTTTTTGGGTTTATTAATTCACTTGTTTTGGTTAATCTTTTCTAAACTACCTATATACTTATACAGTACTACGTGTTTGTGGTGTAAAGTCATGGCATGTGTCAGACATACTTTTGCCTCCCATTGGTTGGAGCCGATGAATGATCTTTTTCAACGTTTTTTTTCTTTTCGAGACACCCAAATCCATTATAAAAGTTCACTGGAAGCATTCCAAATATAAATATAAATTAACTTGTTTATCATTATTTTCTATAGAACTTCATGGACTGCATGATTTCAATTTGGGTTAATTGGATTTATGCCACTGTAACTTTCACGAGTTGAAGAAATGGCATTACAAAAAGTGAAGTTGGAAATATGCCATTACAACTTTCTCATACCTCTACATATGACATTTTCTTTACTTAAGAGAATATCAGTTCAATAAACGCTTGTATTTCAATGTGTATTTCAGTACTGGGCTGGGGAATCAGTAGCTGCATCGCGCGCCACTCCAGCCGCAGCATGCCCGTCGCGCCCACCTCCATGGCTGCCGCCGACGGAGAAGCCACTGGCGGGAATCTCGGCGACCTCTCCATGGCTTCACGTGGATTTAGTTCTACGAGTGGAGAGTGGACAACTTATAAACACAAGCACCTTGCTTGCACACGCACATAAGCTGGCCTTGCCGTGGACAGAGTTTCCCGGCGCGCCGGCGCCGTCGTTGCGGAATGACGCTGCTGATTCCACTTTTCACGCGACGACGCATGCGTCTGCCTTCGGCCACCGCCGCTCCCCTCTAGACGTCGGGCCGCGCACACCTCCCGTCGTCACCGCGCCACCCTCCAGCCGCCGGCGCCGCTCACCTCCAGTCACCGGCCGCGTGCCTCCAGCGGGCGGGCCCCTCCAGACGTCGGGCTGCGCGCGCCTCCAGACGTCGGGCTGCGCGCGCCTCCTGCCGTCGCCGCGCCAACCTCCAGCTGCCAGGCCGCGCACACCTCCAGCGCCCACTCCCCTCCAGACGCCACCCGAGGTGTGCGTGTGCATGCGGCCCGAATCAGTTTGGGCCAGCGTATAAAGGTATGTGAATGTATACGGGAGATATAAAAGGCAGTATATGGACGGGTATCGAAGACAATGGAAAATGTAGATGTATGAAAAAGTTGCAGTGGCATATTCCCAACTTCGGCTTTTGTAATGGCATTCTTCCAACTCGTGAAAGTTGCAGTGACATGAATCCAATTAACCCTTTTAATTAAGGAGCCCTTTACCGGATGACTAGTGATAGGCGGCGTCGGTTGATCCATCGGAAGCCACTATGGTCTTCTTATGTGAGGTCGAGTTCGTCTAATCCTTGCTTCTCATCCAGGAAAAAATCCTCCTTATCTTCTCCTTTATGTCTTGTCACTCCCAGTCTCCCACACATGGCATGGTTTGCTCCGCTCGCAACTCCACTGTTCGGTAATGAGGACATGACACCTGGGCATACCAGGTAGGCAGGCATTGGATCAACCATGTCATCTACCAAGGTGTTGAGTCGGCCATTCGAGCGCATGCACCAGCCAGGAACCGCACCAACCTCAGAGACAAGGAAGCAGAAAGCTACCTGCGCATGTTTTGTTCGACCAAGGGGCGTAAACCCAAAATTATTCAGATCAGGGCCATGTAACCCTAGCTCGGCAGAGTATATAAGGCGAGCTAGGGCCCTCTCGGGCCAGGATGACATTCTAGAGCCATTTTTTAAGAAAGAGCTTATGGAAAAAGCTGGGGAGCCATTTTTCCCATAAGCCCTCTCTTAAAAAATATGCCGCCTCTAAATTTTTTTGAGACTTTTAAATTAGTTATCCCATAACTAGTTTAGAAGCCTCAATGAATATAAGAGAGGGCTTATGGAAAAAGCTGAGGAGAGGCGGCTTATTTTTTAAGCCGCCCAAAAGAACTGGCCTCTAGTAAGGCTCTCCTTGGCAACTCAAAGATTTATGCTTTTATTAAGATAGAATGGTATTTTGCTAGTCACCAACAAAAACACCAGAAATCCATTCAATTGTATGGTGCTGTTTGGAAGGCGGTTATGTCTAAGAGCACCAAAACTCCAAACAATCACCGCGCACACCGCATGGAGGAGTTCATCGCGCAACGGGCTTCTGGACACTTGATATATCTCAAACATATCTATAAATTTTGATTGTTTCATACTATGTTTATATCATTTTGGCATAGTTTTGAAATCAATTTTTATCAATTTTCTAGATTAACCTATTAACTCAGTGCCCAGTTTTTCAATTTATAGGAAAACCAATTTTACGGAGCTCCAAAAATACCCCCCAAAATTGCACAAATTATTTTTCCTCGGGAAGCTTCCAAAGGGCTCAGGACCCACCGGAGGGGCCCCACAACCTCCACGCAACCCCACCATGCGGCCAGGGGTGCGTAGGCCCCCTGAACCTCCTATCCACCGCCTTTCGATGCTTATATTTTTTTCCTCTCCATAAACCCTAAACATCGAGGAGTTATTCTGTTTCTGCCGTCGCACCTCTCTGTTCCTTGGCGATCCAATCCAATTGGGAGCCCTTTCCCGATACTCTGTCGGAGGGGGAAATCATCACGGTGGCTATCTTCATCAACTTGAAAGTCACCATGAGCACATGTAAATAGTTTCCTTTGGACTATGGGTCCATATCAGGAGCTAGATGGCTTTCTCTCCATTGCTTGTCAATACAATGGTCACATGAGCCGCCCTACGTGCCCGCGATCCATCTGATGTAGTATGTTGGTGCGTTTGTTGCAGTGTGATGAATTTGTCACTTTATGATCAGATTTATTGATGAGTCTTTTTGAGATCTATTTGGTTTGTTTGTTGCATAATTCTTATTCATATATGCTCTATGGTTTAATTGTCTTTGTTTGACAAAGTTTGATATTTGATCCCCAAAAGTGGGGGTTGTGTATTGATGACCCACAAGTATAGGGGATCAATCGTAGTCCTTTCGATAAGTAAGAGTGTCGAACCCAACGAGGAGCAGAAGGAAATGACAAGTGGTTTTCAGCAAGGTATTCTCTCTAAGCACTAAAATTATAAGTAACGAGTAGTTTGATAGCAAGATAATTTGTAATGAGCAAGTAATGGTAATGGTAACAAAAGTGCAGCAAGATAGCCCAATCCTTTTAAGGCAAAGGACAGGCCAAAACGGTCTCTTATGATGAGCAAAGTGTTCTTGAGGATACACGGGAATTTCATCTAGTCACTTTCATCATGTTGGTTCGATTTGTGTTCGCTACTTTGATAATTTGATATGTGGGTGGACCGGTGCTTAGGTGTTGTTCTTACTTGAACAAACCCCCTACTTATTATTAATCCCCTCGCAAGCATCCGCAACTACGAGAAAAATATTAAGAATAAATTCTAACCATAGCATTAAACATTTGGATCCAAATCAGTCCCTCACGGAATAGCGCATAAACTAGGGTTTAAGCTTCTGTCACTCTTGTAACCCATCATCTAATAACTACTCCACAATGCATTCCCTTAGGCCCAAATATGGTGAAGTGTCATGTAGTCGACGTTCACATGACACCACTAAGGGAACACAACATACATACCGTCAAAATATCGAACACATATAAAATTCACATGATTACTTGCAACAAGATTTCTCCCATGACCTTAAGAACAAAAAGAACTACTCAAAAATGATAATCATGCTCGAGATCAGAGGGGTATTAAATAGCATATTAGATGTGAACATATAATCTTCCACCAAATAAACCATATAGTAATCAACTACAAGATGTAATCAACACTACTTGTCACCCACAAGTACCAATCTATAGTTCCGGTACAAAGATTGAACACAAGAGATGAAGTGGGGTTTGAGAGGAGATGGTGCTGTTGAAGATGTTGATGGAGATTTCCCTCCCCAAGATGGGAGAGTTGTTGGTGATGATGATAACGATGATTTCCCCCTCCAGGAGGGAAGTTCCCCCGGTAGAATCGCTCCGCCGGAGGGCAAAAGTGCTCCTGCCCAAGTTCCGCCTCGAGACGGCGGCGCTTCATCCCGAAAGTCCTCTCCTTATTTTTTATAGGTAAAAATGACTTATATACCATAACAGGGGCACCATAGGTGGGCCGAGGAGGGCACAACCCACCAGGGCGCGCCTAGGCTCCCTGGCGTGCCCAGGTGTGTTGTGCCCACCTGGTGGGCCCCCTCTGGTACTTATTGGCTCCAATATTTCTTATATATTCCATAAAAATTCCCCTTAAAGTTTCAGCTCACTTGGAGTTGTGCAGAATAGGTAGCCTGACGTAGCCTTTTCAGGTCCAGAATTCCAGCTGCCGGTATTCTCCCTCTTTGTGTGTACCTTGCATATTATGAGAGAAAAGGCATTAGAATTACTCCAAAAAGTATTGTTATGGGTAAAAACAATATAAATAACAGTAGGAAAACATGATGCAAAATGGACGTATCAACTCCCCCAAGCTTAGACCTCGCTTGTCCTCAAGAGAAAACCAAAATCGAAAAACATGTCCACATGCTTGGAGAGAGAGGTGTCGATAAAAACAAAATACAGGCATAAAAGCATCATGTATATTATTATGACAACAACAAACTTTAACATAAAACTTTATCACATAACTTTTATCATAAACTTTCATCATAGACTTCTCATGAGTAAGTAACAATTCATCAAAACATCGAAGTATAAAGCATAAACTCTATTGTAAACCAACAAACTATGTTCTCAGTCAACTTTACAACTAGAATTCATCATCTTTTCAGGAAGGGTCACATATCGGAGCCTTTTTGGCAAGTCCACATACTCAACCATCATATAGTCTTCTATGATTGCTGAGACGTCTCCAATGTATCTATAATTTTTGATTGTTCCATGCTGTTATATTATCATTCTTGGATGTTTTACAATCATTTTATATCATTTTTTGGGACAAACCTATTGACATAGTGCCAAGTTCCAGTTGATGTTTTTTGCTTGTTTTTACATCGTAGAAAATCAATATCAAATGGTGTCCAAATGCAGCAAAACTTTTTGTGGATTTTTTGGACTAGAAGACACCAGATGGGCCAGAGAAGCACCTGGGGGTGCCCCGAGGGGGGCACAACCCACCAGGGCGCGCCTAGGCCCCCAGGCGCGCCCAGGTGGGTTGTTCCCACCTCGGTGGCCTCCCGCACCGCCTCTTTGCTCTATAAATACCCCAATATTCCAGAAACCCTAGGGGAGTCAACGAAAATCAATTCCAGCTGTCACAAGTTCCAGAACCACCATATCCAATCTAGACACCATCACGGAGGGGTTCATTATCCTCATTGGTGCCTCTCCGATGATGCATGAGTAGTTCATTGTAGACCTACGGGTCCGTAGTTAGTAGCTAGATGGCTTCCTCTCTCTCTCTCTCTCTTGATTCTCAATACAATGGTCTCTTGGAGATCTATTTGATGTAACTCTTTGAAAGTGCGTTATATCGACTAGAGGGGGTGAATAGGAGATTTTTACAAATTCGTCACTGAGGAAATTCAACTTGAGGAAGATCCTAAGTCACGAACTACTTGCAGCGGAATAAGTACTCAGGTGTATGCATAACAGAACAGTAGCATAGTAATCATGATGAAATGAAACATACACAGTACATGTAGCATGTAAACATGATAAGTAGGCTGAAGACAAAGTGACTGAAGAATTAGGATTGAGGAAATTGAGAAAGTCTTCAGTAAAAGTTTTCGAACAATAACAGTCAAGTTCATCAACACATGAATGACGAAATGAAAGGGTTGAGGAAATAGAACCAGTTGTTTGGTGAATACGATGATTTGGTAGACCAGTTCCAACTACTGTGATAGTCATACGTCTGGTTGGAGCGGCTAGGTACTTAAACCTAAGGACACACAGTCCTCACCATATTCTCCTTGAGCTAAGTTCACATAGACCTTGCCCAATCACTCATGGGAAGTCTTGATGTGACTTCCAAACCTTCACAGACTCGGTCACTCTGCGATCCACAATTCCTCTTGGATGCTCTAGACCATGACGCTTAACCGTCTGGAGGATGCACAGTCCTCAAAGGTAATAAGCATCGGTTCCACACAGGAACAATCTCTTCAGTGATGCTCAATCACTTTGGGTTTGTAGGTGTTTGGGTTTGGATTTTTCCTCACTTGATGATTTTCACTCAAAGTCCTCGGAGGATGGGATGCTCTCAATTACAAGTGTCAGTTTCTCTCGGAGCAGCCAACCAACTAGTGGTTGTAGGGGGCAGCTATTTATAGCCTAGGGAGCAACCCGGCATGATAAGACATAAATGCCCTTCAATGATATGACTGTTAGGTGGGTAGATATTTTGGGATAGCTGGTGCATAGCACAACAATGGTCGGAAATTTGAGTATCAAATTCCTCAGGGCTATCATGTTCCTCACTTGTAGGCAATCGCACTGGAGAATTCCTAACTCCTTAGTCAAAACAAATTTCTTAGAGACCAGAAGATCTTCGTCTCTGTCACTGAAGAAATTGACTGAACTATATGAGATTTCCAATGGCTTCACTCGAAAGGATTGGGTAGGTGTAGGATTTTGAGATGAGCATAACTTGGAGAGTGTTTCCTTAGTTTTACCTCGACCCCCTTGAACAATATGGTATTTCCTATGACTGAAGAAAGAGAAAATGAAACTACAAAAACAAAAGTCTCCACGCTTCATAATCCTCGCATGGATATCAAAGTCTTTAAGGTCACACCAATTTCCTCATTTTCAAAGTCTTCAACAAAACCAAAGTCTCCAACTAAAGACATTCATTTTTAGGGGTCGACTTTCATTGTAAATATCAAACTACTCATAGACTTATAGAACCTATGTACACTCACAAACACATTAGTCCCGTAACCTATAAGTCTTCAGTACACCAAAATCACTAAGGGGCACTAGATGCACTTACAATCTCCCCCTTTTTGTTGATTGATGACAAATAGGTTAAGTTTTCAACGGGGATAAACATATGAAGTGTAAATACTGATTTTGAGGAATTTGATTGCAATATATAGAAGAACTCCCCCTAAAGATGTGCATATTTGAGTAATTTGCCTTAAATAGTAAATGCACATTGTCGAGTAAAATCATGGAGATCTCCCCCTATATCTTGTAATTCATACACGCACTTAACATATGATATGAAGAATTTGAAATGCAGGATGAAATATGGACTCTGACGAATTCAACATGCGTGCATTAAGGTACATGGGGAAATAAGCCTGTAGAAAGTAGTTCAAAAGAGTCAGAGCACCACAGGACTTAAGTTTACAACTAATCAGAGCAAACACCTCAGAAGAGCAAGGGTTGTAACTTAACCAAAAAAACACCCATATATAAGAGGCCCGCTTGAAGGCTAACTCAAATTTCTCCCCCTTTGTCATCGAATGACCAAAAGGGACAAAAAATGACGACTAACGCCCATGAAGAATATCATCATGATGTCGATGGAGGACCGTCGACGTTGCTGGGGTCTTCCGTTGGAGTAGGGCCTGCCATAGTGCCGTGCAAGTCTTCAGCTTCATCCGTCTCACGTGATGAAGAATATGAACTGGCGACCAGCTGAGGAACTTTAACCTTCTTGAATTTCTTCGAAGGTGGCTGAGACCAGTCAAAGTCCTGTTGGAAGCCCATCTCCTTAAGATCTTCAGCACTATAAAGATTAGACAGAATAGCCCAGGTGCGGTCAAAGACTTCATGGAAATAGTAGTAATTCTTCTTCAAAATATTTTGTGTGACTATCATGTTCTGAAGAATTGCACCAAACTGATGCTTGACCCACTTGTGATTGCGATCAACCTTCTGATGAAGACTGAGGAGAAGCACACGATCAGTCATCACACGCGGAGCAGTGGCTTGAGGATTTTGCTTTGAAGCTTTGGCGGCAGAATCTTGTGTTGCAGAGTCGTCATTGCTGGAATAGGATGCAGCTTTGCGAAACTGTCCATCCAATGGACGAGTGCCTTCATCAATAATAGCAGCTTTGCCCTTCTCATCAGCTGAGGAAATAGTCCTTTTGAGGACTTCAATAGGTGGCAAATAGCTGAGATGATTTTGATAGTCAGCCTGGTAATGAATTGAAGACATTGATCTGATGAATTTCATGATCCAGGGAGCATAAGGCTTCAACTCAAAAGGTGACAGAGCAACATTGGTCAAAGTTCTCATGAAGATATTGTGGTAGTTGATAGGAATACCATGTATGATATTGAACATCAAATTCTTCATGATGACAACAACCTATTCTTCATCAGAGTTGTGGCCCTTGATTGGAGTGAGGGTTTTGGTCAATATGCGATAAACTTTCCTTGGCACATATAGCAATTCCTTCACAAGGAATGTGGTCCTTGGAGCCTGGCCAGCCTTCAAAGGCTTCACCAGCACTTGCATCAAGTGATTTGAAAGTTCAGGTTCCTCATAAATGAGTCTGGCGCCTTCAGTGGGAGGACTGGCTGGGACGACATGAAGCAATTCAGAGGGCGGTGCTTTGTAATGAGTATTTTCAAACATCCAGTCCAGTACCCATGAATTTACATCTTCCACATTGCCAGTGAGATGCACTGTAGTATAGAATTGAAGAATAAGTTCTTCATTCCAGTCGCAGATGTCAACATGGAAGTTTAGAAGCCCAAAGTCATGAAAAACACTGAGGACAAGTTGGAATCACGGGAGAGACTCCATATCCACGTGAGGAATTTGACGGTGCTCAAAAACCTTATCCTTATCAAATAGGAGTGAAGAGTAGAAGTTCATCTAACTCGCTGTCCAGAAATGCTTGCGTCAAAGTCTTGCTGAGTCATAGGGATTGTAATCCATGAAGAAATGATGCTCAGCAAAGAAATCATCAGCCTTGAATTTCTGCTTCTTGGTATAAGGATTTTGTGGCTTCAGCTGAAGATTTATAGTTGAAGGCTTCACAGCCTCTTGGCGCACAACCTCTGGAGCCATAGACTGAGGAATTTCAGCGGCAGTTTCAGCAGCAGCCTCCATTTCTTCAGCATTAGTAGCTGGAACTTCTTCAAGAATAGAATGAAGTAATGTTTGATGTCCTTCAGAGCCCATATGAATTTCTTCAGTTTGAACTGGGGACTAAGGAATTTGTTGCAGAGGAGTGGTCAAGGGTGAATTGGGGTGAAGTCTTTCCCAATAATCATCATTAAGCACTGGAGTGGTAGAACCAATATCCACATCCTCATCTTCATCTATTTCTTCAACGCCGGCCTCTTCAGCTGTGAACTGAGGCATGGGTGATGAAACCAGTGGAGTTGAAGGGACATCATCCACTTCAATTTCTTCATCCAACTGCTCTGAAGAAGCAACAAAAGGATTATCTTCATCAATGTCATCAGTTATGACATATTCCTCACCAAAGGGAACAATCTCCTTTGAGGGCATGATTGAAATGGGAACAACATCAATGGGGTTGGTGTATGAACTCGACAAAGTCTTCACTTTTTTGGGAGCTGAAGACTCTACAATAGCTGATGCTTTCCTTTTCTTCATAGTTGCCTTCTCCGCAGCTTTAGTTTTCTTCGCTTCTGTTGCAGAAGGAATGTTGATATTCTTCATCTGTGATGACTTCGCAGGAGGAGCAGATGAAGTGTGTGCAATTTCTTTAGGCACAACTGATGAGTTTCCCTGCCTTGTTCAGTTTCCTCAGGCGCAGTAGCAGATGCTTTGACTGGCTTGGTTTGTTCTTCAGGCGCAACATTGGAGGTTGCCCTGGCAGTTTCTTCAGGAGCTGGAATTTCTTCAGCAGCCCTAGTACTTTCAGTTTCTTCAACAGTATGATGTTCATCATGAAGGAAATATGCCCTAGAGGCAATAATAAAGTTGTTATTTTATATTTCCTTATATCATGATAAATGTTTATTATTCATGCTAGAATTGTATTAATCGGAAACCTGATACATGTGTGGATACATAGACAAAACACCATGTCCCTAGTAAGCCTCTACTAGACTAGCTCGTTAATCAAAGATGGTTAAGTTTCCTAACCATAGACATGTGTTGTCATTTGATGAATGGGATCACATCATTAGGAGAATGATGTGATGGACAAGACCCATCTGTTAGCTTAGTATGTTGATCGCTTCAGTTTTATTGCTACTGCTTTCTTCATGTCAAATACATATTCCTTCGACTATGAGATTATGCAACTCCCAGATACCGGAGGAATACCTTGTGTGCTATCAAATGTCAAAAATGTAACTGGGTGATTATAAAGATTCTCTACAGGTATCTCCGAAGGTGTTTGTTGGGTTGGCATAGATCGAGATTGGGATTTGTCACTCCGAGTACCGAAGAGGTATTTCTGGGTCCTCTCGGTAATGCACATCATAATAAGCCTTGCAAGCAATGTGACTAATGAGTTAGTTACAGGATGATGTATTACGGAACAAGTAAATAGACTTGCCGGTAACGAGATTGAACTAGGTATGTAGATACCGACGATCGAATCTCGAGCACGTAACATACCGATGACAAAGGGAATAATGTATGTTGTCATTACGGTACGACCGATAAAGATCTTCGTAGAATATGTAGGAACCAATATGAGCATCCAGGTTCCACTGTTGGTTATTGACCGGAGAGGTGTCTCGGTCATGTCTACATAGTTCTCGAACCCGTAGGGTCCGCATGCTTAACGTTCGATGATGATTTTGTATTATATGAGTTATGTGATTTGGTGACAGAATGTTGTTCGTAGTCCCGGATGAGATCACAAACATGATGAGGAGTATCGAAATGGTCTAGAGGTAAAGATTGATATATAGGACGATGGTATTCGGACACCAGAAGTGTTCCGGGGGTACTGGGTACATATCGGGTCACCGGAAGGGGTTCCGGGCATCCCCTGGCAACTACATGGGCCTAATGGGCCAAGAGGGGGACAGACCAGCCCCTAAGGGGCTGGTGCACCCCATGTAGGCCGAAATAGGAGGGGAAGGAAAGAGGAAAAGAGAGAAAGGAAGGGGAGGGATTCGGCCTCCCCCTTCCTTCCCTCCTCCCTCCTTCCTTCCCCCTCCAGAAGTTATGGTAAGGGGGGGTGGGAATTGCACTAGGGCCCTGTCGGTGTCAAAACCGGCGGATCTCGGGTAGGGGGTCCCGAACTGTGCGTCTAAGGCGGATGGTAACAGGAGGCAGGGAACACGATGTTTTACCCAGGTTCGGGCCCTCTTGATGGAGGTAAAACCCTACGTCCTGCTTGATTAATATTGATGATATGGGTAGTACAAGAGTAGATCTACCACGAGATCGGAGAGGCTAACCCTAGAAGCTAGCCTATGGTATGATTGTATGTTGTCCTACGGACTAAAACCCTCCAGTTTATATAGACATCAGAGAGGGTTAGGGTTACACAAGGTCGGTTACAAAGGAGGAGATACACATATCCGTATTGCCTAGCTTGCCTTCCACGCCAAGTAGAGTCCCATCCGGACACGAGACGAAGTCTTCAATCTTGTATCTTCATAGTCTAGCAGTCCGGCCAATGGAGATAGTCCGGCTGTTCGGAGACCCCCTAATCCAGGACTCCCACAGTAGCCCCTGAACCAGGCTTCAATGACAATGAGTCCGGCACGCAGTATTGTCTTCGGCATTGCAAGGCGGGTTCCTCATCCGGATATACCACGGAAGAATTTGAATATAAGGATAGTGTCCGACCCTGCAAAATAAGTTCCACATACCACCGTAGAGAGAATAATATTTCCGCAAATCTAATTTGCTGACTTGTCTTGGCAACACGACATTATGCCATGGCCCGGTGATTATTCGAACCGTTTCCTTTAACTAGCCCCGCACATAACGCGAGGCAGTTTTTTGACATGTCTTGTTGAAGCAGAGATCGTGTCCCCTTATTACGGGATTCTCATCAATACGGGCGTGGGTAACCCAACCATGTCTAGGACTCCTAGATTATAGGCAAGTCCCAAACGGCTACGGAGAGGACGCTTGATATTCACCTTCTTTATAAAGGGACAAGGATTTTACTTTTTCCTCCCGTGCTCAATCGAATCCTTCCCCCGCCTCGAGTTCTAACACCCAAAGCCCAGGTCAGGTGCTCCGGATCTTCAATTGTGTCTGGATCTAGCCTTCAAGGCTGATGGATGCCCTCCTCCATTACGGAAGAAGACATCAAGAAGTTGAGGGGGGCCAGATACCTGACCGCCGAGGTTTCGCATCGGCTGCCTGCCCGAGGGCAGGTCGTCCCTACTCCTGAACCCAACAAAGACGTCGTGTTCATCTCCCACTTCCTCCACGATCTAGCCCTGACTCCTTTCTCCACATCTCGACATTCATTGTCGTGTGTGAGGCCTTCCTCCGCATTAACCCTCACTTCGGCCTGTGGCTCAAGACCTTTAACGTGAAGCCAAAGATGGTCGAGGGGCAGTATGCAGCGTGCGGAGGCGCATTAATGAGAAAGATAGCAGGAGCTCCATGGCCCAAAGGTTCCTTTCCAGAGGTGTCCGGATTATGGCAACAAGAGTGGTTTTATATCACAGCTCCCAGAAGTGCCAAGTGGGTGGCTGCCCCTGCTTTCTGCTCAGGCCCTCCACCACAACTGATGTCATGGATTAGCAGAGGGCTGAGCTGGGGTCCTGCCAAGGACGTGCCTGTACTGCAAATCCACATCCAAAATCTCTTCGAAGGAGATTTTAGTTTGATTATGGTGGCGCAAGTCATGCTGGTTCATCGAGTCCAACCTTGCAAACGCCGGCCCCTCCGCATGTGGGAGTTCAACCCAGAAGGGCCGCGTACTATTCAGAATTTCCTCAGCCTGACGCATGAGATGTACAAATCATTCTTCGGACCCCAAATAGAGTGTCCGGATACTACCGAGGACGTGGGCCTGAGCAGCAACCATACCGCCGACCAAGTAAGTAATCCTCTAGCCGAACACACCATCTTTTATTTACCACGACGTCATCCTATGAAATCGCTCTTTGACCAGGACTGGATAACAAAGGCGAAGATGATTCGGTGTTCGACCCCCCTTCTTGAGGGTTTGGAAAATCCGGTACTGGAAAAGATGCTCGAGCTAGCACCTTGCCCGGAGCCCTCAAAGGAAGACAAAGGGGGGAATAATGAGGGCGAAAGCGGGCCTCCATCGCTACCTATTCTGACCGAGGGAACGAGCGCCTCCGTGAGGGAGGATAACCGAGGGGAGGAATTGGACATTCTCTCACCCCGGGGAAGGAAGAGGACTACCTCTGAAGATCCGGAAACCCAGGTTTCCAAGCAGGAGAAGAAATCTCCACCAGAGGGTCCTGCCTTGGAGGGTGCTCTTGCCGCACAAAGTCCGCGCGGGGATCAGCCCTCCAACGAGCTGTAAGTAACCAAAAATTACTTTAATAGTGGAGATATACTACCTTACCTCTGAGGAAAATAACCAAAGTATTTATTGCAGTTCAGATCTTAGCCCTTCTCAGCAGAGCTCGTCTTCGGGGGATCTTCTTCCGGAGATGATGAAACGCCTCCCCCGGACTCCTCCGCTCAAGAAGCGGGCGACCTTGAAGTGTCGTAAAGGAGGGCCTCTCCAGATCCGGTGAGGCCAGAAGATAATCCTATAGTCACCCGAAGTCCCCAGCGTTCGGCTCTCGAAGAGAGCAAACAGAAGAGTCTAGCACCGTCTGGTATGCGTTCGGACGTACTGAGAGAGCTGTTGGAGTGAGCGGCCATCTCAAAACAACACCGTATATTTATGGGTACGGTGATGGAAAGGATCTCATCAGTCGAAAGCGGGTTGCATGATGCCTTTATGAGTCTACTGACGGGCTTTGAGGTATGTAAAATGATATACATTTGTGGTGGTACCACACATTTTTAGGTGTGCCATGTGTAGATAGTAGCCCCTGAGACTCTGGTTGTCGCCGAGAACGACGGCAAACAGAGGATCGTAGTCCCAAGTAATAACCATACCGCTTTGATGTGCAGGTAGCGGGAGCTTCGGTGGCTAGCCGGACTCATGAATTTGCCGAACTGAAGCGGCAACTGGATGCAACGGATGCCGACATCGAGCTTGTTAACAAGAGGCTTGACGAGGCACAGGGTAAGTTTTATTTTCTGGCGAATGCCACATAGTAAGAGCAACATGATGCCAGTATTTTTAATATGTTGTGACTGCAGATGGAGCTGCCACCGTGGAAACCTTGCGGGCAGAACTTGCCCGAGCCAAGGAACAAGCAAGGATTAGTAATGCGGCTGCTTTGAAGGCGGCCGAAGAGTTGAAAGCCGAGAAGGCCGCGCATTGCAAGAGCAAAGAGAAGATGGCCAAGATGGTCGTAAAATTAAAAGACACTGCCGACCGTTGCCGGTTCCTTGAGAAAGAAAACCGAGCGAAGGCAACGGACCTTGAAAAGGCCACGATGGCGGACAAAGACACCCGCTCTGCTATGAGAGCGAAGAAGGAGGAGCTGAGGGAAGCCGGGGATATTGCGGCTGGGAAGCCCTTCATGCTATGGAGGAAGTTCGGAGATCCACGGTATGCCCCTCTGGATCGGCTGTGGAGTTCCGCAGATGCATATATGGACTTGGCGGCGAGCGCTGCCGATGCGGCCAAATACTTCCAAGGTCAAACAGATTGTGAAGTGGACAAGTTGTTCTGGTTGCAATTCAACATTCCAGAGTGTCCGCTTCGATTGACTGATCAGCTAGCCGAATGGGCCGAACTAAATAGGTTGTCCGGACTCGCCATGAGGTCTGTCGTGGATCAACTGTGGCCAGAAAAGCCGAAGCCGAACAGCTATTTCAGCTTAGTGCAGCAGTTCCTTGGTGCAGTGCCACGCATTAATGCGATGAAGAGGTCGGCGTGCGTAGAAGGTTCGCGGATGGCCCTTGCCCGTGTTAAAGCATACTGGGCGGAGATGGACGCTACCACTATTGCGACACAGGGTTCGGCCATAGGCCGAGTGGCTGCCGAGCACTATTTTGAAGAGGTTCTCGAGGGTGCTCGTTTGATAGAGGCCCAATGCTCGAAGAATATTATGTTTGAGTGACATGTATTCCCATTGTAAACACAATGTTTTTATGAAATTTATTAAGGCTGTGTTTATATTTTTGCCTGAAAGTAATATGATGCCTCCTGTGCGGCCGTTTATGTATACATGTGTATAACCTGAAAGATTGCAGTCGTCGGCTTCAGCCCCCACGCATATAATGCGGTGGTGTTCGCAGAAGACGCGGGTTCACACTTAACCCAACGTCTTGGTCCTATTAAGGAGGTGATAGCACAATGAACGAGGCAACCGGATTATGATGCTTTAACACTTTCACTTAGCCATAGGAGTTTGACGGTGGGGTTACTATATAGCCCCTGTTGGCTCCGCACTCTCCCGAATTCGGGGTGCGTACATGCCTGGCCGGGAAACGGCCCTTCGTTAAGGCAGAGGAATTTAACATTCCGATAGGTCATCGAGTGGTTGACCAGTCTCACGCTATATCATGACAGTCAGTTTTCGGCTTTCTCTACTGAGGTGCTCGTCCGGATGACCCGGGGCACAATCGCAGTAGTTCTTCTAGTGCTACCTTAGCCGATAGAGCGGAACGTAAGGTACCAAAACATAGGAGCCGGGCAAACCCAACATTTGACCAAAGACATGATTCGGAGCTGATGCATATAAGGCCAAACTCGCGACGCCGAACACTCCCTAAGGTATTCGGTCTTTATGGTATAAACCGGGCCTAAATGGTGCCCTTTGTAAGAAGCCCCTGTGTCCAGGTACGTGCATTATTATGACGTGGCCACATGCCAAGACGCCAGCATCCTTCTCAATTGTACTAAGAATCCGAGGGATGTGTATCAACAAGAGACAGTAAAAAAGGTTGACGCAGGGTCTTAATCTAAAAAGAATCCTTGGGGCGGGTCCCTGCTGCACATTTGCGCTTGTGTCTCCGTTGTGTCGTATCCTGGACGGGTGTAGCACGATGGTCATCTGTAAAAGAGAGAAACTTAGGTGAAAAGTTGTCGTGCGAAAAGGTAGGTTTAAAGAAACCATGTATAATTCAAGATGAGTAAAAATTGCCACTTGTCTGCGTGCGTTGAGCCCCTTGTATTTGTAATAGGGATGTGCCTTATCAAACCTGTGTGAGTTACATATAGCTGCGTCGGACTCGTCTAACCGTGTCCGTGGTCTTGACGACCTATCAAATGCTTTAGCTGGTGAGGCCATATTTAGTGTGCGGCTGCCAAGGCAGTCGCACTTTCTTCGGCGCGCAGGGATCGCTTAATATTTCCATTCACTGCAATGATGCCACGTGGACCGGGCATCTTAAGCGTAAGGGAAGCGTAATGTGGTAGTGCATTAAAGCGAGCGAAAGCTTCGCGTCCAAGTAGTGCTTGATAGCCACTTTGGAACGGAGCAATGTGGAATGTTAAATATTCGCTATGGAAGTTATCGGGGAAGCCGAATATAACCTCTAGTAGCAGGGAGCCCGTGCAATGAGCCCCTGGGCCTGGCGTTACTCCTTTAAGGGTAGTATTGTTGAGGCAAATTTTCGTTGGGTCTATCCCCATTTTGCGGATTGTATCCTGGTATATCAGGTTTAAACTGCTGCCACCGTCCATCAGGACTCGTGTAAAGTGGTATCCGTTAATTATTGCGTCTAATACCAGGGCAGCTCATCCTGCACGCCAGATGCTTGCTGAGTAATCGCGATGGTCGAAAGTGATCAGTTGAGACGACCAGTGGCAGGACTCCGCGATGATAGGCCCTTGGGCATGTTTTTGTGGGAGTGCCGCTTTGTTTCTCCCCTTGCTCACGTGTAACACGTTTACTGTTTTGACTTCTGGTGGAAATTTTCTTTGTTCCCCAGTGTCTTGCTTGAGAGGCTCATCCTCGTCTTCGCTTGGTGTATCCTCCCCCTTGTGTACGGCGTTGAGCTTGCCGGACTGCTTGAAGACACAACATTCTCTGTGGGTATGATTAGCAGGTTTACCAGGGGTGCTATGGATCTGACATACTTGGTCCAGAATTTTTTTTAGGCTGGACAGTTCGTCTCTGGCGCCTTTAGAGGGCGGCTTTTGCTGACTTGGCCGAGAGCTTTTGAATCCGGCGTTTACTGTCGTGCTCTTCGTGCTGTCGTTTTTATTCTGGCGTTTGTTATTGTTGTTGCGCCGTGATTTCCCGTTTCCATCTCTAACTTCGGATGTACTGGGGTCGCTGGTGCTGCATCTGGCTAGCCAGCTATCCTCACTCGCGCAAAAGTGGGTCATGAGGCTTGTTAATGCTGCCATTGTTCTCGGCTTTTCTTGGCCGAGGTGTCTGGCAAGCCATTCGTCACGGACGCTATGCTTAAAAGCTACCAAGGCTTCGGTGTCCGGACAGTCGACTATTTGGTTCTTTTTGGTAAGAAGCCTGTTCCAAAGCTTTCGAGCTGACTCTCCGGGCTGTTGAGTTATATGACTCAAATCGTCCGCGTCCGGAGGTCGGACATAAGTCCCTTGAAAATTTGCCCAAAAAGCATCTTTGAGCTCTTCCCAGCTTCCAATGGAGCTTTCGGGGAGGCTTTTAAGCTAGTGCCGAGCTGGCCCTTTGAGTTTGAGGGGTAAATACTTAATGGCGTGGAGATCATCTCCTCGAGCCATATGGATATGGAGGATATAGTCCTCAATCCAGACCCCCAGGGTCTGTTGTTCTGTCGTATGCCTCTATGTTTACGGGTTTGAATCCCTCTGGAAATTCATGGTCCAGTACCTCGTCGGTGAAACATAGGGGGTGTGCGGCACCCTGTATCTGGGTGTACCATAGTGTTCGGATGTTTGTTGTGTTGCATCGTATGCTGGAGCGTGCCTGCGTGGTCCATAGATGGATCTGGTTGTGCCGTCCTTTTGATGCGAGCCCTCGCGTGGATTGCGTATTGGCTTATGTGCGGCATTGCTTGCCGCTCTATGTTGGCCGTGAGGTCGTCTATCCGGCCAGGTGGCCATTTTAATTTTTGGTTGCGGGGGATCTAAGGCCTCCTCATCGAATTCAGGTAGCAACTTCCTCTTCGGGTAGCTCTTGGTGGGGCGATTACCGCCATACTTCGCTGCTGTGTTGAGTACTTTGCTCCATCTGATTTGGAGTGTGTCTTGCGCAACCTTGAGCCTTTGCTTCTGCTTTTTTAGACTCCTCGCGGTGGCAACAAGCCTTTGATGGGCATTCTGTTGCTCCAGGTGTCTGTCCGGTGTTATGTCATACGGACTATTATCTTTGACAGAATCGGGTTGTTCGGTTTGATTCTCCGTGTTGCCATGGTCTGGCAATGGTTCACCCTGATCTAACGCTGGGCCTGTATAGTCGTTGTTTCTACCGAGGCGGGATTTGGGGCGGCGCTTACGTCGCCGCTTTGACTGCTTCTCGAGGGGACAACCCTTCGTTGCGTTCTTCCGTTCCTCGTCGTCGTTTTCCTTTGGTGTGTCCACCATGTATACGTCATGTGGTGAAGTGGCTGTCCAGTGCCTTGTGGGCAGTGGTTCCTCTTTGTCTCCCGCATCGTCTTCCATACCGTCGATGTCTTCGGAGTCGAAGTCGAGCATGTTGGTTAAGTCATCGACAGTGGCTACTAAGTGGGTGGTGGGTGGGCCGCGAATTTCTTCGTCGTCCGCATTCCAGTCCTGCCGGACATAGTTCGGCCAGGATCCTCCTGACAAGGAGAGAGTCCTTAATGAGTTCAGTATGTCACCCAAGGGCGAGTGCTAAAAAATATCCATGGAGGTAAACTCCATGATCGGCGCCCAATCGGGTTCGATAGGAACGGGCGCAGGCGGCTCGGAGTCCGTGGCTGGGGAAGGATCCGACAGTTTAACAACACGGCTCTCGTGCAAGGTAAGGCCGATGTTCGGCTCGATCGCCGCTAAGGGTAAGGCTTCTGTGGTGGGGTCCATCCACCCGTCCATGGACGGCGCAACTGGCTCCGAATTGAGGGTCGGAGCGGCTGCCTGTGCGATCTCCTGGACACTGTCCGATGGTAGAGCTAAATCGTACTCATCGTGACCGTGTGACGCACAAGGCAGAGGCTCGAATCCGTCGAAGATCAAGTCTCCACGGATATCGGACGTGTAGTTTAAGCTTCCAAACCTGACCTGGTGGCCAGGGGTGTAACTTTCAATCTGCTCCAGATGGCCAAGCGAATTGGCCCGTAGTGCAAAGCCGCCGAACACGAAGATCTGTCCGGGGAGAAAAGTCTCACCCCGGACTGCATCGCTATCGATGACAGTAGGAGCCATTAAGCCTAACAGCGACAACACAGAGGAACTCTCAATGAAAGCACCAATGTCGGTGTCAAAACCGGCGGATCTCGGGTAGGGGGTCCCGAACTGTGCGTCTAAGGCGGATGGTAACAGGAGGCAGGGAACACGATGTTTTACCCAGGTTTGGGCCCTCTTGATGGAGGTAAAACCCTACGTCCTGCTTGATTAATATTGATGATATGGGTAGTACAAGAGTAGATCTACCACGAGATCGGAGAGGCTAAACCCTAGAAGCTAGCCTATGGTATGATTGTATGTTGTCCTACGGACTAAAACCCTCTGGTTTATATAGACACCGGAGAGGGTTAGGGTTACACAAGGTCGGTTACAAAGGAGGAGATACACATATCTGTATTGCCTAGCTTGCCTTCCACGCAAAGTAGAGTCCCATCCGGACATGAGACGAAGTCTTCAATCTTGTATCTTCATAGTCTAGCAGTCCGGCCAATGGAGATAGTCCGGCTGTCCGGAGACCCCCTAATCCAGGACTCCCACAGGCCCTAAGGAGGATTCCTCCTACTTGGGCGCCCCCTTGGATGCTCCCTCTCCCTCCCACCAATATATATGAGGGGGGAGGCGCCTAGAACACACAACAACATATGTTAGCCGTGTACAACGCCTTCCTCCACAGATTACACCTCCGGTCATATCTTCGTAGTGCTTAGATGAAGCCCTGTGCTGATCACTTCCCCATCACCGTCACCACGCCGTCATGTTGAAGAAACTCTCCCTTGACACTTTGCAGGATCAAGAGTTCGAGGGCATCATCGAGCTGAATGTGTGCAGAACTCGGAGGTGTCGTACGTTCGGTGCTCGATCGGTCGGAATGAGAAGAAGTTCGACTACATCAACCGCGTTGTCAAACGCTTCCGCTTTTGGTCTATGAGGGTACATGGACACACTCTCCCCCTCTCGTTTCTGTGCATCTCCTAGATAGATCTTGCGTGAGCGTAGGATTTTTTTTTGAAATTGCATGCTAAGTTTCCCAATAGTGGCACCCGAGCCAGGTCTATGCATAGATGATATGCACGAGTAGAACACAAAGTGTTGTGGAAGGTGATCATTATAATGCTTACCACCAATGTATTATTTTGATTCGGTGGTATTGTTGGATGAAGCAGCCCGAACAAACCTTACATGACCACGTTCATGAGACTGGTTCCACCGACAGACATGCAACTAGTTTTGCATAAAGGTGGCTGGCGGGTGTCTGTTTCTCCAACTTCAGTTGAATCGTATTTGACTGCGGCCGGTCCTTGTTAAAGGTTAAAACAACAAACTTCATAAATCAACATTGTGGTTTTGATGCGTAGGTAAGAACGGTTCTTGATAGAAGCCCGTAGCAGTCACGTAAAACTTGTAACAACGAAGTAGAGGACGTCTAACTTGTTTTTACAGGGCATGTTTGTTGGGGAACGTAGCATGCAATTTCAAAAAAAATCCTACGATCATGCAAGATCTATCTAGGAGATGCATAGTAACGAGAGGGGAGAGTATGTCCATGTACCATCATAGACCAAAAGCGGAAGCGTTAGGTTAACGCGGTTGATGTAGTCGAACGTCTCCGTGATCCAACCGATCAATTATCGAACGTACGGCATCTCCGAGTTCAGCACGCGTTTAGCTCAATGACGTCCCTCGAACTCTTGATCCAGTAGAGGGTCGAGGGAGAGTTTTGCCAGCACAACGGCATGGTGATGGTGATGGTGATGTGATCCACGCAGGGCTTCGCCTAAGCACTATGACGCTATGACCGGAGGAGTAAACTATGGAGGGGGCACCGCACACAGCTAAGAGAATAACTGTTGTGTATCCAAGGGGTACCCTGCCCATGTATATAAAGGAGGAGGGGAGGAGGCCGGCAACCAGGGGAGCGCCAAAGGAGAGGGGAGTCCTACTAGGACACCAAGTCCTAGTAGGATTTCCCCCCTCTTTTCCTTCTCATGGAGGGGGAAAGGGGGAAGGGAGAGGGAAGAGTAGAAGGAAAGGGGGGGCGCGTCCCCTCCCCTAGTACAATTCGGACTCCCCATCAGAGGGGGGCGCGGCCACCCCTTGTGGGCTGCCTCCCCTCTCCCCTATGGCCCATGTAGGCCCAATATTTTCCGGGGGGGGGTCCGGTAACCCCTCGGCACTTTGATAAATATCCGAAATGTCCCGAAACCATTCCGGTGTCCGAATAACTTCATCCAATATATCAATCTTTACCTCTCAACTATTTTGAGACTCCTCGTCATGTCCGTGATCTCATCCGGGACTCCGAACAATCTTCGGTCACCAAAACACATAACTCAAAATATAAATAGTCATCGAACGTTAAGCGTGCGGACCCTACGGTTTCGAGAACTATGTAGACATGACTGAGACACATCTCCGGTCAACAACCAATAGAGGAACCTGGATGCTCATTTTGGTTCCTACATATTCTATGAAGATCTTTATCGGTCAAACCACAATGACAACATACGTAATTCCCTTTGTCATCGGTATGTTACTTGCCCGAGATTCGATCATCGGTATCTTCATACCTAGTTCAATCTCGTTATCGGCCAGTCTCTTTACTCGTTCCATAATGCATCATCCCGTAACTAACTCATTAGTCACATTACTTGCAGGGCTTATTATGATGTGCATTACCGAGAGGGCCCAGAGACACCTCTTCGATACTCGGAGTGACAAATCCTAATCTCGATCTATGCCAACCCAACAAACACCTTCGGAGATACCTGTATAGCATCTTTATAATCACCCAGTTACATTGCGACGTTTGATAACACACAAGGTATTCCTCCGGTATTCGGGAGTTGCATAATCTCATAGTCAAAGGAATATGTATAAGTCATGAAGAAAGCAATATCAATAAAACTTAACGATCATTATGCTAAGCTAACAGATGGGTCTTGTCCATCACATCATTGTCCTAATGATGTGATCCCATTCGTCAAATGATAACACATGTCTATGGTTAGGAAACTTAACCATCTTTGATTAACGAGCTAGTCTAGTAGAGGCTTACTAGGGACACTGTGTTTTGTCTATGTATCCACACATGTATCAAGTTCTCGGTTAATACAATTCTATCATGAATAGTAAACATTTATCATGATATAAGGAAATATAAATAACAGCTTTATTATTTCCTTTAGGGCATATTTCCTTGAGTCTCTCAGTTGCACTAGAGTTAATAATCTAGTTCACATCGCCGTGTGATTTAACACTAGTAGTTCACATATTTATGTGATTAACACCCATAGTTCAGATCGCCATGTGACCAACACCCAAAGGGTTTACTAGAGTCAATAATCTAGTTCACATCGCTATGTGATTAACACCCAAAGAGTATTAAGGTTTGATCATGTTTTGCTTGTCAGAGAAGTTTAGTCAACGGGTCTGCCACATTCAGATCCATATGTATTTTGCAAATTTCTATGTCTACAATGCGCTGCATGGAGATACTCTAGACAATCGCTCCCACTTTCAATACGTATCCAGATTGAGACTCAGAGTCATCTGGATTGGTGCAAAAGCTTGCATCGACGTAACTCTTTACGGCGAACTCTTTATCACCTCCATTACCGAGAAATATTTCCTTAGTCCTCTAAGGATAATTTTGACCGCTGTCTAGTGATCTACTCTTGGATCACTATTGGTACCTCCCTGCCAGACTTATGGCAAGGCACACAATAGGTTTGGTACATAGCATGGCATACTTTATAGAACCTATGACTGAAGCATAGGGAATGACTTTCATTCTCTCTCTATATTTTGTTGTGGTCGGGTTTTGAGTCTTACTCAACTTCACACCTTGTAACACAGGTAAGAACCCTTTCTTTGACTGATCCATTTTGAACTCCTTCAAAATCTTGTCAAGGTATGCGCTTTGTGAAAGTCCTATCAAGCATCTTGATCTATCTCTATGGATCTTGATGCTCCATATGTAAGCAGCTTCACTGAGGTATTTTATTGAAAAAATATTATTCAAGTAGCCTCTTATGCTATCCAGAAATTCTATATCATTCCTGATCAACAATATGTACTCCACATATAATATCAGAAATGCTATAGAGCTCCCACTCACTTTCTAGTAAAAACAGGCTTCACCATAAGTATGTATAAAACCATATGCTTTGATCACCTTATCAAAGCGTATATTCCAACTCCGAGATGCTTGCACCAGTCCATAAATGGATCGCTGGAGCTTGCACACTTTGTTAGCACCTTTAGAGCATCTCCAGCCGTTGCGCCCCCAAGACGCGCCGAAAATCGCCACTTGGGGGTGAGCCGGCGTTTTCTTCGGCATGGGGGCGAGCACGTCCCCAGCCGTCGCCCCCAGGTTGGGCCCCAGACGTCCCCACAGTTCGGCCAAATTTCAGCAAACACGACTAAATTTCAACAAACACGACATATTTGGCAAAATTTAGATGTTTTTTACACGAATAAAATGGACGGAAGAAAACCCTAAACTACGGGCCGAAGTAGGCGCTGAGCAGGGCGTAGTCGTCGCCGGCGTCGTCCTCCTGCTTCTCCTCCTTGACACGGCCGGCGCCGCTGCTCGACCCCTTGCCCCGACACGCTGCTTCACGGCGGCGGCGTTCGGCGATCTCCTCCAGGGCGCGGCGCTGGCGGTCCAGCTCCATGCGCGCATAGTCCTCGCGCGCCCACTTCAAGGAGGCCTCTTCTTCGTCGGCCTCCTTGGTGAGAGCAGGCTCCGGCTTCACGGCGGCGAGCCCGGGCTCCGGCTTCATCGTTGCCATCCCTGGCTCCCTCTTCGGCTTGACTAGGCGAGGAGGGGCCGAGGAGGAGGAGCCACGGCCGCCGTCGTTGATGACGAGGACGGCTCTAGCTTGACGCTGACCAATGCCGGCGCGCTGGAGGAGTGAGAGGAGGATCGGAAGGAGGAGGAAGAGGAGGATGACAATCCCATCATCCTCCTCGGCAGCCACGCGCCGCCACCCTGAGCGGTCGGGTACTCGAACGGCAGGTCGTTGCCGTCCTCGAGGTGCGCGAGGACGCCACTGAGCGTGCAGCCCGGGACGCCCCACCACAGGCGGCGGCCCTCGCTGTTGTTGCGGCCACGCGGCGTCAGCGCGTTGTTGGTGGAGGCGAGTCGCTCCTCCTGCCGGCGTCTGAAGTACGCGGCCCACGCCGCGTGGTTGCCGGTGGCGTACTCCGGGAGCGCCCGCTCCTCGGCCGTCAGGGACGCCCGCGCATGCTCGTTCTCGGCGTGGAAATAGGCGGGCGTCTCGAGGACGGGCGGAGGGGGGACAGGGACCCCGCCGGCGCTGAGCCTCCACCGCGACGGAGCGCGTACGTAGGGCGGCGCGGGGTAGTTGGCCTCGTGGAGGAGGTAGGCCTCCCAGTCATGCAGCGAGCGGCGGCCGAAACCGTTGGACGCTACCACGTCGCCGGGGTACCTCGCGCTCATGGTTGCCGGGGGGGAGAGAGAGGGGCTCGAACGGCAGAGAGAGAGGGGGGAGGAAGTGCAGCGGCAAGGAGGGGCAGATGGGTGCCTCACCGGCGCGGGCAGGTTCGCCTTTTATAGCGGCTCGGGGGCGGCCGCATGCGAACGCGTGGCGGAAGGCGGGGTGGCATCGCCGCACTTCGCCGCCCGTGAATCAATGGCAGGCTGACCGGCGGCAGCCTTGGCATTGATTCCCCACGGGAAAACCGAGACGATGAGGACGACCAGCCTTCGTCTCGCTGACGTGTCGGTCCCGCCACTCTTTCGCGCCAAAACGTTCGCGCCGGCGCCCCGGGTGCCCCCAGCGCGCCGGGTTCGGGTTGAGTGCGCCGGCGCCAATTTCGGCCCAATCCGGCGAAAAACAGGCTCGTGGGGGCGCGACTGGGCCGATTTTTCGGCACCGGCGCTAAAAACGGCCTTGGGGGGTCTGTTGGGGGCGCGGCTGGAGATGCTCTTAGGATCGACAAAACTTTCTGGTTGCATCATATACAACTCTTCTTTAAGATATCCATTAAGGAATGCAGTTTTGACATCCATTTGCCAGATTTCATAAAATGCGGCAATTGCTAACATGATTCGGATAGACTTAAGAATCGCTACGAGTGAGAAAATCTCATCGTAGTCAAACACCTTGAACTTGTCTAAAACATTTTTGCGACAAGTCGAGCTTTGTAGATAGTAACACTATCATCAGCGTCCATCTTCCTCTTGAAGATCCATCTATTCTCAATGGATTTCCGATCATCGGGTCAGTCCACCAAAGTCCGCACTTTGTTCTCATACATGGATCCTATCTCACATTTCGTGGCCTCAAGCCATTTATCGGAATCTGGGCTCATCATCGCTTCCTGATAGTTTATAGGTTCATCATGGTCTAGTAACATGACTTCCAGAGAAGGATTACCGTACCACTCTGGTGCAGAACATGCTCTGGTTGACCTACGAGGTTTGGTAGTAACTTGATCTGAAGTTTCATGATCATTATCACTAGCTTCCTCACTAATTGGTGCAGGCATCACTGGAACTGATTGCTGTGATGAACTACTTTCCAATTCGAGAGAAGGTACAACTACCTCATCAAGTTCTACTTTCCTCCCACTCACTTCTTTCGAGAGAAACTCCTTCTCTAGAAAGGATCCATTCTTAGCAAAAAAAATCTTGCCTTCGGATCTGTGATAGAAGATGTACCCAACAATTTCTTTTGGGTATCCTATGATGACACATTTCTCTGATTTGGGTTCAAGCTTATCAGGTTGAAGCTTTTTCACATAAGAATTGCAGCCCCAAACTTTAAGAAACAACAGCTTAGGTTTCTTGCTAAACCACAGTTCATATGGTGTCGTCTCAATAGATTTAGATGGTGCCCTATTTAACGCGAATGCAGCCGTCCCTAAAGCATAACCCCAAAACAATAGTGGTGAATCGGTAAGAGACATCATAGATCGCACCATATCTAATAAAGTACGGTTACAACGTTCGGACAAACCATGACGCTGTGGTGTTCCAGGTGGCGTGAGTTACGAAACTATTCCACATTGTTTCTAATGAAGACCAAACTCGTAACTCAAATGTTCGCCTCCGCAATCAGATCTTAGAAACTTTATTTTCTTGTTACAATGATTTTCCACTTCACTCTAAAATTCTTTGCACTTTTCAAATCCACGAGCCAATCATCAGCGTCTGTTGCCTCGACACAGTTACTAAAGGTCATTGGCTGCTTTGCGAGGAACTGGTTGAGTGTAGCAAACTGATTCTGATTGTTGCCATGGCCTTGATTTCCTTGGTTGCGCTCTTGCAAGAGTTGCATGAGCATCTGCGTGTTGGCATTGGTAGCGGCCATCACAGCTTGCCATGCCCCCGGAGGTGGAGGTGGTGGCGGCGATTCAGGATTCTGACGCGTTGGAGGAGCCATCCTGAAGAGGGTGACATCCGTTAGCATCTTGATAGAAATATATTCAAGCTGAATCAAATGGATCGAAATTGCAACATATAGTCTTAACGTCCGAACAAGAATGAACGAATGAATTCCAATTGAAATGGTCACACTTCCATAAATTGAGAAGCCACTTAGACAGAGATAGATGAATAAAACAACAAGGTACAGACAAGAACAAATACTTGGTGAGGATTACCCAATCATAAACCAAATATTCGCGGAAGAAATACTAGAGCTACAAGAATTCCCACCTATGAAACTCCCGAACCTTTCCGGTTATGCAATCAGGTGTTGGGGATACAGGGGAAGCATAATATCTCACCCAAAGCTAGCAAAATCCTACATCCAGTTGTATCCATCATTCAACACATAACCAAGAAACCTTCGGAAATCATTTACCTCAACCTTCGAAAAGCATCCGTTATACGAGTTATGGCAATACTCCCGAACTCTCGCCCCAGTACTGGGTGGCATCGAGGTTATCTCACCAACAACTGCATAAAAGAGATTTTCGATGTCGGCGAAACTTAGGTATTCCAGAATTGCAACGATAAAATTGTGACGACAACACCTCGGAGCTCAACTCCCCGGGACACTGCCACAACCCCTAAATGTCAGGATATACCAAGAACAATGTTCTCATCACAAAACCATCGGAACGATTCCAAGATACCCGCGTGATCCTAACTTTCTTTAGTGAAATTTGAGAAGATAAGAGTCAAAGCTCTACGTCAGGATGCCTCACTAGAGCGATGAAGGGACTGAGGAGTAAAAAGAATCCTACTCTCCGATATATATAATCCTAAAAGACTCAAAACATTTTTCTAGACTCAACAATGCCAACGATTCGATCAAGCAGGGGACTCCTAAGTCGGGGAAGGCTCTGATTACCAACTTGTAACACCCATGATGCGGCTATATCTCCCACGTGTCGGAGCATGACTTAGAGGCATAACCGCATTGTAGGCAATGTCGCAAGAGGGGTAATCTTTACACATCCCATGTACTGAATAAGAAAAGAGGTACATAGTTGGCTTACAATCGCCACGTCACACAATAACATAAATATATCATTACATTCATCCAGATACAATCAAGGTCCGACTATGGAACCAAAATAAAGACAACCCCAAATGCATAATGTCCCCGATCGCCCCAACTGGGCACCACTACTGATCATCTGGAAAGGAAACATAGTATCGTCCTGAGTCCTCATCGAACTCCCACTTGAGCTCAGTCGAATCTCCTGGAATGGTTTCATCGGTCCCTGCATCTGGTTTTGGAAGTAATCTGTGAGTCACGGGGACTCAGCAATCTCACACCCTCGCGATCAAGACTATTTAAGCTTATAGGTAGGTAAAAGGTATGAGCTGGAGCTGCAGTGAGCACTAGCATATATGCTGGCTAACATACGCAAATGAGAGCGAGAAGAGAAGGCAAGGCACGGTCGAGAAACTATGATCAAGAGGTGATCCTAGAACAATCTACGTTCAAGCATAACACGAGACCGTGTTTTCTTCCCGGACTCCGCCGAAAAGAGACCATCACGGCTACAGACGCCGTTGATTCATTTTAATTAAGTTTAAGTTTCAGGTTTTCTACAACCGGACATTAACAAATTCCCATCTGCCCATAACCGTGGGCACGGCTTTTGAAAGTTCAAATCCTTGCAGGGGAGTCCCAACTTAGCCCATCACAAGCTCTCACGGTCAATGAAGGATATTCCTTCTCCCAAGACAACCCGACCAGACTCGGAATCCCGGTTACAAGACATCTCTACAATGGTAAAACTAAACCAGCAAAACCGCCCGAATATGCCGACAAATCCCGATAGGAGCTGCACATATCTCGTTCTCAGGGCACACTCGGATGAGACATCCTACGAGTAAAACCAACCCTCAAGTTGCCCCGAGGTGGCCCCGCAGTCTACTTGGTTCGGACCAACACTCAGAGGAGCACTGGCCCAGGGGGGTTTAAAATAAAGATGACCCTTGAGTCCGTGGAACCCAAGGGAAAAACAGGCTAGGTGGCAAATGGTAAAACCAAGGTTGGGCTTTGCTGGAGGAGTTTTATTCAAGGCGAACTGTCAAGGGGTTCCCATTATAACCCAACCGTGTAAGGAACGCAAAATCCGGGAACATAACACCGATATGACGGAAACTAGGGCGGCAAGAGTGGAACAAAACACCAAGCATAAGGCCGATCCTTCCACCCTTTACCAAGTATATAGGTGCATTAAGATAAACAAGATAATATGGTGATATCCCAACAATAAACAAGTTCCAACAAGGAATTATCTCCAATCTTCACCTGCAACTAGCAACGCTATAAGAGGGGCTGAGCAAAGCGGTAACATAGCCAAACAACAGTTTGCTAGGACAAGGTGGGTTAGAGGTTTGACATGGCAATATGGGAGGCATAGTAAAGCATGGTGGTAGGTATCATAGCATAGGCATAACAATAGAATGAGCATCTAGCAAGCAAAGATAGAAGTGATTTCGAGGGTATGGTCATCTTGCCTGTAAAGTTCTCCGAGTTGACGTAAGCTTGATCCTCGTAAACGTTCTCAATGGGCTCCTCGATCATGTACTCATATCCCGGCTCTACCCAAAGCAAGAACACAAGCAAAGGCAGACACAATCAACCACGGTGCAATGCACAAGCAACATGATGCAAAACATGACATAATATGTAGGATGTGATATGCGATGCATATGCATGCTTCGGAAAGGAAAGATTGAACCTGGCCTCAACTTGGAAAACCAAGAGTGCCACTGGAAAGATGAGTTGATTTCGGTCGAAATCGATATAAAGATCACCGGAATCGGATGCACGGTTTGCAAATGGCAAGCAAAACAATAATGGCACAAAGCTGCGATTAACAGCACGAGGCCATCTAAATGCATCAAGAACAACAAGCTACTGCACCCTAACATAGCAACAAGGCACATGGCAGTGATCCACTCAAGATGCTTGACAAAAGATGAACACTGAGCTACGGCTAATTCACTCAATAGCAGGTTCAAACAAGCATGGCAAAAGTGCAAAAGATATCAGGTTACAGACTTAGTGAAAATAACAACATGCTAGGAATTTAACATCAGGAAGCAATGTTTAGAGCAAGATAACAGCACGCTACAGGAACATATCATGGCAAAGCAAGGCATGGCATGAAGCTACTCAAAGCATACAACAAAAGTCCCTTACTGACCATAAGCCAAAAGGGATCAGAAAATACAATGGCAACCATGTGAACATAGCAACTTTCGTTAACAGATCCAGACTTAGCAGAAAACTGGAACATGGCAAAACAGATTCACGTAGGCATGTTTACGAGCTCGATGCACTCACCACAAGGCATTGCATGACAAACTAAGCATACACCCAGCAAGTAGACATGATGAAAAAGCTAACCAAGGCAAGAACACTCTCATAGCACGCAAGGATCAAATACAACAACCTCGGCAAAATTGTTTAACACGTAAACAATCTGCCAGGAACATTTTATAGCAAAAGTAGAGCAAGATTGAGTCATGCTAGGTTGCTCCATAATTGCAAACAAAGACATGGATGGATAGAGCACAACAATATCTCAAAATCATCCTTACTGAACATGCTCAAAAGAGGCATGGATCACTCTGTAACAACAAGAATACATGGCATAAAAATATTATCAGGGAAAAGACTTAGAAGATTTCTCTGTCCCTGAAATCAGCAACATCACGAGAGCTACTTTGCGTGCTTGTGCTCTTCACCACAAAGATCACAAAATACATGGCATACACCCCTATAAAGATGGCATGGCATACTTCAAAACACGTGTATGGCTCAAGATCATAGGAGGCACACATTAAACATGGCAAAAATGACAAATGTCCAAACTCTGCTAAGAAACTGAAACTAACATTGCATAGCACTCTTTCAACAGCATTTAGGGCATCAAGATGAACTCAAATGAACATGTTGCAATGGAATAAAATGAAGTACTCGTCGAGACGAACAGTTTGATATGCTACACGCCCAAAACGGAGCCACGGATGCAAAGTTATGGCATGATGAAATATGCTAAAAAGTACTAGGACTTAGGAGAAAAATTAGGTCAACCCTCAAGTTCCAGATCTGGATCGGGCACGGTCTCCGAGGTTCATCGCCGTTCGCACCGGAGTCGACGAGGACGGCGGCCGGAGTCGTCGGGGACGCCGGAGGAGCTGGATCCGGCCGGAGAGCTCGCCGGGGCGGCGCGAGGCGGCGAGGGGCGGCGAGGGCGGCGGTGGTGCGGTAGGGTGGCGCGGGCGGAGGGAGCCGGGCGGCGCGGTGCACGGCGAAGGTGGCAGCAGCGGCCGGCGACGAGGCGGGCGAGACGGCGCCGGCGCGGTTGCTGCGGCTGGGGCGGCGCGGCGAAGAAGGAGGCCGGGCGGCGCGATGGGCCTCGGGGTCCCGCCCTGGGCTCGGCGGGCCGACGGCGGAGGGAGGCGGCCGGGTGAATGGAGTGATGCCACGTGGCGGCGGCGGCGCAGGTCGGACACGTCCGGCCGGCGATTTTCGTCCGGCGGCGCGAGGACAGGGAGAGGGTTAGGGTTTGACCCGGGATTTGGACGGGGTGCACATATTTATAGGTAGAGGGAGCTAGGAGGCTCCAAATTGAGTACGGTTTGCGGCCACGCGATCGTGATCGAACGACCGAGATGATGGAGGGGGTTTAGGTGGGTTTTGGGCGAATTTGGAGAGGTGTTGGGCTGCAACACACACGAGGCCTTTTCGGTTCCTCGGTTAACCGTTGGAGTATCAAACGAAGTTCAAATGGCACGAAACTTGACAGGCGGTCTACTGGTAGTGAAACAAGGCCGCTTGGCAAGTCTCGGTCCAATCCGAGAACATTTAACACCCACACACGAAAAGAGGTAAAAGGGGACACCGGAGGACATAGGAGCGCCGGAATGCAAAACGGACAACGGGGAAAATGCTCGGATGCATGAGACAAACACGTATGCAAATGTGATGCACATGATGACATGATATGATATGCATGACAAAGACAATAGCAACACGGAGACAAAAACCCGACAACGAGGAAATATCATAACTTAGTGGCGGAAATGGCAAGAGTTGGAATACAAATATGGCAGGTTACATATGGGGTGTTACAACACTCCACCACTACGAAAGGATCTCGTCCCGAGATCTAGGACTAGAAAAACTCCGGATATTCAGAACGGAGGTGGTCCTCGCGTTCCCAGGTGGCTTCACAGTCGGAATGATGTGACCACTTCACTTTCAGGAATTTGATAGACTTGTTGCGAGTCTTGCGCTCAGTTTCTCCAAGAATAGCAACGGGATGCTCATGATAAAACATGTCTTCTTGGAGATCAATCTCTTCAAAGTTGATGGTGCGGTCAGGAGTCCTGAAACACTTGCGGAGTTGAGACACGTGAAACACGTTGTGCACGTTTGCAAAGTTGGATGGAAGCTCAAGTTGATAGGCGAGATCACCTCTTTTGCCAATGATCTTGAAAGGACCCACATATCTAGGGGCAAGCTTCCCTTTGATACCGAAGCGACGAGTACCTTTCATTGGAGAGACGCGGAGGTAGACATGGTCTCCGATCTCGAAAGCCAAGTCATGATGGTTGCTATCATAGTAACTCTTCTAGCGTGATTGCGCGGCTTTGAGATTTTCACGAATGACTTTGCACATTTCTTCAGCCTCTGTGATCAAGTCATTGCCAAGAAGTTGGCGTTCACCAGTCTCTGACCAATTAAGAGGAGTACGACACTTCCTGCCATAGAGAATCTCAAATGGGGCCTTGCCCGAACTCGCTTGGAAGCTGTTGTTGTAGGAGAACTCGGCATATGGAAGACAATCTTCCCACTTCATACCGAAAGAAATGACACAAGCCCTGAGCATATCTTCAAGAATTTGATTGACTCGCTCGACTTGGCCACTAGTTTGAGGATGAAAAGTTGTGCTGAAGCGGATGTCGGTGCCCATGGCCTTCTGAAAATAATCCCAGAACTTAGAAGTAAAGATGCTCCCACGATCTGAAGATATCAACTGCGGAATGTCATGTAGAGAGACAATCCTGGAGGTATATAGATCTGCCAACTTAGCTGATGTGATAGACTCTTTGATAGGAAGAAAATGAGCCACTTTGGTGAGCTTGTCGATGACAACAAAGATAGCATCATTGTCACGCTTGGACTTGGGAAATCCAGTCACGAAGTCCATCTCAATATGATCAAACTTCCATTCTGGAATGACAAGAGGTTGGAGGAGACCAGCTGGCCGTTGGTGTTCTGCTTTCACTCTTCGGCAGACATCACATTCGTTCACGAACTGAGCAATTTCGCGCTTCATTCGAGTCCACCAATACGACTGCTTGAGGTCATGGTACATCTTTGTACTTCCTGGGTGAATAGAGAGGAGTGAATTGTGAGCCTAGTTCATAATGACTTTACGAAGGTCACCTTTAGGAACAACAATGCGATCCTCGAAGAAAAGAGTATCGTTGTCATCCAGGCGATAACACTTGTACTTGGGTTGGCTCTTGGCAATCCCAATCTTCACCTTCTTCACCATAGCATCAAGAAGTTGAGCCTCACGAATCTGATCTTCCAAAGTAGGAGAGACTTGGAGGTTGGCAAGGAATCCTTGAGGAACAACTTGGAGATTAAGTTTGCGGAAAGCTTCACAAAGCTCTGGTTGGTAGGGCTTGGGAATCAAACTGTTGCAGTAAGCATTCCTGCTCAATGCGTCAGCAATTACATTGGCCTTTCCTGGAGTATATTCAATACTCGGATTATACTCTTGAATCATTTCGGCCCAACGAGTCTGCCTGAGGTTGAGGTTTGGCTGAGTGAAGATGTACTTGAGACTCTTATGATCAATGAAGATGTCCACTTTTCTTCCCAACAAGAGATGTCTCCATGTTAAAAGAGCATGGACAACTACCGCCAACTCGAGGTCATGAGTGGGGTAGTTCTTTTCGTTGGGCTTCAACTGGCGAGAGGTATAGGCCACAACTTTCTTCTCTTGCATCAACACTACACCGAGACCTTGAAGGGAAGCATCACAGAAAACCTCGAATGGTTTGGATTCATCAGGAGGAGTCAGAACTGGAGCTGTGACTAACTTCTCTTTGAGGGTGTTGAAAGCGGTGTCACATTCAGGCGACCAGACATACTTCACATGCTTCTGGAGAAGGTTGGAAAGAGGCTTCGCGATCTTAGAGAAGTTCTCAATGAACCTTCGACAATAGCTTGCGAGCCCAAGGAAGCTGCGGAGTTGCTTCACGTTCTAAGGCGGTTCCCAATTCACAATTGCAGACACCTTCTCAGGATTAATAGCTATGCCCTTGGCAGAGATGATATGTCCAAGATAGAGAACCTCATCGAGCCAAAACTCGCACTTTGAAAACTTCGCATAGAACTGATGTTCTCTGAGTTTATCCAACACCAATCTCAAGTGCTTGGCATGATCCTCCTTGTTCTTGGAAAAGACCAAAATGTCATCGAGGTAGACCAAGACGAAGTCATTTGTGTAGGCGTTGAAGATGAAGTTCATCATGCGAGAGAATGTTGGAGGAGCATTGACGAGGCCGAACGACATGACAGTGTATTCATATGAACCATAGCTTGTTCTAAATGTTGTCTTGGGGATATCTTCTTCACGAATGCGAATCTGATGATAGCCCATACGGAGGTCAAGCTTGGAGAAAACTTGAGCACCTTTGAGTTGTTCAAAAAGCTCATTGATGTTGGGAAGTGGGTATTTGTTCTTTATGGTCTTCTTATTCAATGGACGGTAGTCGACACAAAGTCGGTCCGTTCCATCCTTTTTCTTGACAAAAAGAACACCACAGCCCCATGGAGAAGAACTTGGTCGGATGAGACCCATACGCTCTTGAATATCGAGTTGTTTCTTCGGCTCCTTCAACTCTTCAGGTCCAAGCTTGTAAGGACGTTTGCAAACAGGTTCCGTGCCAGGCTCAAGATCGATGACGAATTCAACTGTCCGGTGAGGAGGCATTCTTGGAAGCTCTTCTGGAAAGACGTCTTGATATTCGCAAACGACTGGAATCTGAGATATGGCATCCAACTCGCCCTTCTCATTGAGAGAAAACAGTCGAATTGTATCATCACGAGTGGCAAAGACGATTACATCCTCAGACGAATGTGTCAATTGAATCTGCCTGGCAGCACAATCAAGGTGAGCCTTGTGCTTAGAAAGCCAGTCCATTTCGAGAATAAGATCAATATCTGAGTTACCGAGGACCACTGGAGAGGACAGAAACTTATAGTCGCCCAATGTGATAGACATCGGGAGCAACCAAACTAGAAGTCATAAGCTTTCCGGGAGAAACAACTTGCATGACTTTGGGCAAAACCTCTGTGTCAACATTGTGCTTCGATGCAAAAGGGATTGACAAGAAAGAATGCGATGCACCAGTATCAAAAAGAACTCTTGCAGGAATATCGTTAACAGGAAGGTTATCCATGATCACATCTGACGAGTCCTCTGCCTAAGCTACGTTCATCATGTTGACCTTTGAGAACTTGGGATTATGCTTGACCACTATGGTGCTAGCAGATCTCACAGGAGGGGGAGGAGGAAGACGCCTCTGATTGAAGCATTTGTTGGCATAGTGACCCTTCTGCTGACACTTGTTGCACGTGACCTATGAAAGCAGACGGTGATACAGAGCACTTGATCTTGGAGCATGAGACGAAGTCTTGTTCTGAAAGCCTGGGTTGGGTGGGTGGGAAGATCCATTGCCACCTTTGCTCTTCTGCTGATAAGGCTGACGAAACGGAGGAGGAGGCAACCAATACTTTTGCTGCTTAGTTACCACTTGATTTGAGGAAGAAGGAGTTGCATCCCTGAATCGTTTCTTGGAAGCATTGCACTTGAGTTGAGCAGCCTCTTGTTTTAGTGCCATATTGTAGAACTCATCGTACTTCTTTGGCTCAAAAAGCACAAGGGCTAGTTGGAGATCTTCTCTGAGGCCACCCATGAACTGATAAATCATGCTCTTCTCGTCAGGGACGTCTTGCTTAGCGAAACGAGCGAGCTTCTGGAACATGATGTTATACTGGTAAACAGACAAGCTGCCTTGTTTCAGATTGCGGAACTCCTCGCGCTTGCTCTCGACAACACTCTGACGAATGTGGTGAGCTTTGAAGTCTTGAGGGAATTCATCCCAGGTAATCACATGACCTCCTGTGAAATCTTTGTATTGCTGATACCACTCTGCAGCTTGGTCTTTGAGTTGGAACGAGGCAAACTTGACAAAGTCCTCAGGCCTGACGTTGCTGCACTCGAAATGCTTGCGGATATCCACAAGCCAATCATCAACGTCTGTTGCCTCGACACAGTTACTGAATGTCTTTGGCTGGTTTGCGAGGAACTAGTTGAGTGTAGCAAACTGATTCTGATTGTTGCCATGGCCTTGATTTCCTTGGTTGCGCTCTTGCAAGAGTTGCATGAGCATCTGCGTGTTGGCATTGGTAGCGGCCATCACAGCTTGCCATGCCTCCGGAGGTGGAGGTGGTGGCAGCGATTCAGGATTCCGACGCGTTGGAGGAGCCATCCTGAGGAGGGTGACATCCGTTAGCATCTTGACAGAAATATATTCAAGCTGAATCAAATGGATCGAAATTGCAACATATAGTCTTAACATCCGAACAAGAATGAACGAATGAATTCCAATTGAAATGGTCACACTTCCATAAATTGAGAAGCCACTTAGGCAGAGATAGATGAATAAAACAACAAGGTACAGACAAGAACAAATACTTGGTGAGGATTACCCAATCATAAACCAAACATTCGCGGAAGAAATACTAGAGCTACAAGAATTCCCACCTATGAAACTCCCGAACCTTTCCGGTTATGCAATCAGGTGTTGGGGATACAGGGGAAGCATAATATCTCACCCAAAGCTAGCAAATCCTACATCCAGCTGTATCCATCATTCAACACATAACCAAGAAACCTTCGGAAATCATTTACCTCAACCTTCGAAAAGCATCCGTTATACGAGTTATGGCAATACTCCCGAACTCCCGCCCTAGTACTGGGTGGCGTCGAGGTTATCTCACCAACAACTGCATAAAAGAGATTTTCGATGTCGGCGAAACTTAGGTATTTTAGAATTGCAACGATAAAATTGTGACGACAACACCTCGGAGCTCAACTCCTCGGGACACTGCCACAACCCCTAAATGTCAGGAGGCACCAAGAACAATGTTCTCGTCACAAAACCATCGGAATGATTCCAAGATACCCGCGTGATCCTAAATTTTTTTAGTGAAATTTGAGAAGGGAAGAGTCAAAGGTCTACGTCAGGATGCCTCACCAGAGCGACGAAGGGACTGAGGAGTAAAAAGAATCCTACTCTCCGATATATACAATCCTAAAAGACTCAAAACATTTTTCTAGACTCAACAATGCCAACGATTCGATCAAGCAGGGGGCTCCTAAGTCGGGGAAGGCTCTGATTACCAACTTGTAACACCCATGATGCGGCTATATCTCCCACGTGTTGGAGCACGACTTAGAGGCATAACCACATTGTAGGCAATGTTGCAAGAGGGGTAATCTTTACACATCCCATGTACTAAATAAGAAAAGAGGTACATAGTTGGCTTACAATCGCCACGTCACACAATAGCATAAATATATCATTACATTCATCCAGATACAATCAAGGTCCGACTACGGAACCAAAATAAAGACAACCCCAAATGCATAATGTCCCCGATCGCCCCAACTGGGCACCACTACTGATCATCTGGAAAGGAAACGTAGTATCGTCCTGAGTCCTCATCGAACTCCCACTTGAGCTCAGTCGAATCTCCTGGAATGGTTTCATCGGTCCCTGCATCTGGTTTTGGAAGTAATCTGTGAGTCACGGGGACTCAGCAATCTCACACCCTCGCGATCAAGACTATTTAAGCTTATAGGTAGGTAAAAGGTATGAGGTGGAGCTGCAGCGAGCACTAGCATATATGGTGGCTAACATACGCAAATGAGAGCGAGAAGATAAGGCAAGGCACGGTCGAGAAACTATGACCAAGAAGTGATCCTAGAACAATCTACGTTCAAGCATAACACGAGACCGTGTTCTCTTCCCGGACTCCGCCGAAAAGAGACCATCACAGCTACACACGCTGTTGATTCATTTTAATTAAGTTTAAGTTTCAGGTTTTCTACAACCGGACATTAACTAATTCCCATCTGCCCATAACCGCGGGCACGACTTTCGAAAGTTCAAATCCCTACATGGGAGTCCCAACTTAGCCCATCACAAGCTCTCATGGTCAACGAAGGATATTCCTTCTCCCAAGACAACCCGATCAGACTCAGAATCTTGGTTACAAGACATCTCAACAATGGTAAAACTAAACCAGCAAAACCGCCCGAATGTGCCGACAAATCCTGATAGGATCTGCACATATCTCGTTCTCAGGGCACACTCGGATGAGACATCCTACGAGTAAAACCAACCCTCAAGTTGCCCCGAGGTGGCCCCGCAGTCTACTCGGTTCGGACCAACACTCAGAGGAGCACTAGCCTAGGGGCGTTTAAAATAAAGATGACCCTTGAGTCCGCGGAACCCAAGGGAAAAAGAGGCTAGGTTGCAAATGGTAAAACCAAGGTTGGGCTTTGCTGGAGGAGTTTTATTCAAGGCAAACTGTCAAGGGGTTCCCATTATAATCCAACCGTGTAAGGAACGCAAAATCAAGGAACATAACACCGGTATGATGGAAACTAGGGCGGCAAGAGTGGAACAAAACACCAGGCATAAGGCCGAGCCTTCCACCCTTTACCAACTATATAGATGCATTAAAGTAGACAAGATATAATAATGATATCCCAACAAATAAACATGTTCCAACAAGGAACAAACTCCAATCTTCACCTGCAACTAGCAACGCTATAAGAGGGGCTGAGCAAAGCGGTAACATAGCCAAACAACGGTTTGCTAGGACAAGGTGGGTTAGAGGTTTGACATGGCAATATGGGAGGCATAGTAAAGCATGGTGGTAGGTATCGTAGCATAGGCATAGCAATAGAACAAGCATCTAGCAAGCAAAGATAGAAGTGATTTCGAGGGTATGGTCATCTTGCCTGCAAAGTTCTCCGAGTTGACGTAAGCTTGATCCTCGTAAACGTTCTCAATGGGCTCCTCGATCACGTACTCGTCTCCCGGCTCTACCCAAAGCAAGAACACAAGCAAAGGCAGACACAATCAACAACAGTGCAATGCACAAGCAACATGATGCAAAACATGACATAATATGCGGGATGTGATATGCGATGCATATGCATGCTTCGGAAAGGAAAGATTGAACCTGGCCTCAACTTGGAAAACCAAGAGTGCCACTGGAAAGATGAGTTGATTTCGGTCGAAATCGATATAAAGATCACCGGAATCGGATGCACGGTTTGCAAATGGCAAGCAAAACAATAATGGCACAAAGCTGCGATTAACAGCACGAGGCCATCTAAATGCATCAAGAACAACAAGCTACTGCACCCTAACATAGCAACAAGGCACATGGCAGTGATCCACTCAAGATGCTTGACAAAAGATGAACACTGAGCTACGGCTAATTCACTCAATAGCAGGTTCAAACAAGCATGGCAAAAGTGCAAAAGATATCAGGTTACAGACTTAGTGAAAATAACAACATGCTAGGAATTAAACATCAGGAAGCAATGTTTAGAGCAAGATAACAGCATGCTACAGGAACATATCATGGCAAAGCAAGGCATGGCATGAAGTTACTCAAAGCATACAACAAAAGTCCCTTACTGACCATAAGCCAAAAGGGATCAGAAAATACAATGGCAACCATGTGAACATAGCAACTTTCGTTAACAGATTCAGACATAGCAGAAAACTGGAACATGGCAAAACAGATTCATGTAGGCATGTTTACGAGCTCGATGCACTCACCACAAGGCATTGAATGACAAACTAAGCATACACCCAGCAAGTAGACATGATGAATAAGCTAACCAAGGCAAGAACACTCTCATAGCATGCAAGGATCAAATACAACAACCTCGGCAAAATTGCGTAACACGTAAACAATCTGCCAGGAACATTTTATAGTAAAAGTAGAGCAAGATTGAGTCATGCTAGGGTGCTCCATAATTGCAAACAAAGACATGGATGGATATATCACAACAATATCTCAAAATCATCCTTACTGAACATGCTCAAAAGAGGCATGGATCACTCTGTAGCAACAAGAATACATGGCATAAAAATATTATTAGGGAAAAGACTTAGAAGATTTCGAAGTCCCTGAAATCAGCAACATCACGGGAGCTATTTTGCATGCTTGTGCTAGTCACCACAAAGATCACAAAAATACATGGCATACACCCCTGTAAAGATGGCATGGCATACTTCAAAACACATGTAGGGCTCAAGATCATAGGAGGCACACATTAAACATGGCAAAAATGACAAATGTCCAAACTCTGCTAAGAAACTGAAACTAACATTGCATAGCACTCTTGCAACAGCATTTAGGGCATCAAGACGAACTCAAATGAACATGGTGCAATGGAATAAGATGAAGTACTCGTCGAAACGAACAATTTGATATGCTACACGCCCAAAACGGAGCCACGGATGCAAAGTTATGGCATGATGAAATATGCTAAAAAGTACTAGGACTTAGGAGAAATATTAGGTCAACCCTCAAGTTCCAGATCTGGATCGGGCACGGTCTCCGAGGTTCATCGCCGTTCGCACCGGAGTCGACGAGGATGGCGGCAGGAGTCGTCGGGGACGCCGGAGGAGCGGGATCCGGCCGGAGAGCTCGTCGGGGCGGTGCGAGGCGGCGAGGGCCGGCGAGGGCGGCGGTGGCGTGGCAGGGCGGCGGTGGCGCGGCAGGGCGGCACCGACGGAGGGAGCTGGGCGGGGCGGCGCACGGCGAAGGTGGCAGCGGCGGCCGGCGACGAGGCGGGCGAGACGGCGCCGGCGCGGTTGCTGCGGCGTGGGGCGGCGCGGCGAAGGAGGAGGTCGGGCGGAGCGATGGGCCTCGGGGCCCGCCCTGGGCTCGGCGGGCCAGTGGCGGAGGTAGGCGGCCGGGCAAATGGCGTGATGCCACGTGGCGGCGGCGCAGGTCGGACACGTCCGGCCGGCGATTTTCGTCCGGCGTCGCGAGGACAGGGAGAGGGTTAGGGTTTGACCCGGGATTTGGACGGGGTGCACATATTTATAGGTAGAGGGAGTTTGGAGGCTCCAAATTGAGCACGGTTTGCGGCCACACGATCATGATCGAATGACCGAGATGGTGGATGGGGTTTAGGTGGGTTTTGGGCCACTTTGGAGAGGTGTTGGGCTGCAACACACACGAGGCCTTTCCGGTTCCTCGGTTAACCGTTGGAGTATCAAACAAAGTCCAAATGGCACGAAACTTGACAGGTGGTCTACCAGTAGTGAAACAAGGCCGCTTGGCAAGTCTCGGTCCAATCCAAGAACGTTTAACACCCGCACACAAAAAGAGGTAAAAGGGGACACCGAAGGACATAGGAGCGCCGGAATGCAAAACAGACAACGGGGAAAATGCTCGGATGCATGAGACGAAGACGTATACAAATGCGATGCACATGATGACATGATATGATATGCATGACAAAGACAAAAGCAACACGGAGACAAAAACCTGACAACGAGGAAATATCATAACTTAGTGCCGGAAATGGCAAGAGTTGGAATACAAATATGGCAGGTTACATATGGGGCGTTACAATACCGGCGAAAAGTGCGCGGTATTAGAGAGGCTAGCAATGGTGGAAGGAAGTAAAGTGCGTATAATCCATGGACTCAACATTAGTCATAAAGAACTCATATACTTACTGCAAAAATCTACAAGTTATCAAAGCAGAGTATTACGCGCATGCTCCTAGGGGGATAGATTGGTAGGAAAAGACTCACGCGTCCCCGACCGCTACTCATAAGGAAGACAATCAATAAATAAATTATGCTCCGACTTCATCACATAACGGTTCAACATATGTGCATGCTATGGGAATCACAAACTTTAACACAAGTATCTCTCAAATTCACAACTACTCAACTAGCATGACTCTAATATCACCATCTTTATATCTCAAAACAATTATCAAGTTTCAAACTTCTCTTAGTATTCAACACACTCATAAGAAAGTTTTTACTAATCTTGTATACCTAGCATATTAGGATTATTTAAGCAAATTACCATGCTATTTAAGACTCTCAAAATAATCTAAGTGAAGCATGAGAGATCAATAGTTTCTATAAAACAAATCCACCACCGTGCTCTAAAAGGTATAAGTGAAGTAATAGAGCAAAACTATATAACTCAAAAGATATAAGTGAAGCACATCGAGTATTCTAATAATTTCGGAATCATGTGTGTCTCTCTCAAAAGGTGTGTACAGCAAGGATGATTGTGGTAAACTAAAAAGCAAAGACTCAAATCATACAATACGCTCCAAGCAAAACACATATCATGTGGTGAATAAAATATAGCTCCAAGTAAAGTTACCGATGGAAGTAGACGAAAGAGGGGATGCCTTCCGGGGCATCCCCAAGCTTTGGATTTTTGGTGTCCTTATATTATCTTGGGGGTGCCATGTCCATCCCCAAGCTTAGGCTCTTTCCGCTCCTTGTTCCATAATCCATCAAATCTTTACCCAAAACTTGAAACTTCACAACACAAAACTTAAAGTAGAAAATCTCAAGAGCTCCGTTAGCGAAAAGAAAACAAAAAACCACTTCAAGGTACTGTAATGAACTCATTATTTATTTATATTGGTGTTAAACCTACTGCATTCCAAATTCCCTATGGTTTATAAACTATTTTACTAGCCATAGATTCATCAAAATAAGCAAACAACACACGAAAAACAGAATCTGTCAAAAACAGAACAGTCTGTAGTAATCCGTAGCTAACGCAAAATATGGAACCCCAAAAATTCTAAAATAAATATCTCGACGTGAGGAATTTATCTATTAATCATCTTCAAAAAGAATTAACTAAATATCACTTTCCAAATAAAAATGGCAGCAGTTCTCGTGAGCGCTAAAGTTTCTGTTTTTTACAGCAAGATTAACAAGACTTTCCCCAAGTCTTCCCAACGGTTCTACTTGGCACAAACACTAATTAAACACACAAAAAACACAACCAAAACAGAGGCTATATCAAATATTTATTCCTAAACAGAAGTAAAAAACAAAAAATAAAATTGGTTGCCTCCCAACAAGCACTATCGTTTAACGCCCCTAGCTAGGCATAAAAGCAAGAATAGATCTAGGTATTGCCATCTTTGGTAGGAAATTCATAAGTGGATCTCATGATAGATTCATATGGTAGTTTTATTTTCTTCCTAGGGAACTGTTCCATGCCTTTATTTAATGGAAATTGGAATCTAATATTCCCTTCCTTCATATCAATAATTGCACCAATCGTTCTAAGGAAAGGTCTACCAAGAATAATAGGACATGAAGGATTGCAATCTATATCAAGAAAGATAAAATCTACGAGTACATAATTCCTATTTGCAACAATAAGAACATTATTAGTTCTTCCCATAGGTTTCTTAATAGTGGAATCCGCAAGGTGCAAGTTTAGAGAGCAATCATCAAAATCACGGAAACCTAGCAAATCGCACAAAGTTTTGGGAATAGTGGAAACACTAGCACCCAAATCACATAAAGCATAGCATTCATGATCTTTAATTTTAATTTTAATAGTAGGTTCCCACTCATCATAAAGTTTTCTAGGGATAGAAACTTCCAACTCAAGTTTTTCTTCATAAGATTGCATCAAAGCATCAACGATATGTTTGGTAAAAGCTTTATTTTGACTATAAGCATGAGGCGAATTTAGCACGGATTGCAACAAGGAAATACAATCTATCAAAGAGAAATTATCATAATTAAATTCCTTGAAATCCAAAATAGTGGGTTCATTACTATTTAAAGTTTTGACTTCTTCAATCCCACTTTAAACAATTTTAGCATCAAGATCTAAAGACTCCAAATTTTTGGAACGTCGTCTAGGTAAAGGTGGATCATATTCAGTCCCATCATTATCAAGATTCATATTTCAAAACAAAGATTTAATAGGGGACACATCAATAACTTTTAGATCTTCATCTTTATTATCATGGAAACTAGAAGAACACGCTTTTATAAACCAATCTTTCTTAGCACGCATCCTAGCGGTTCTTTCTTTGCACTCATCAATGGAAATTCTCATGGCTTTGAGAGACTCATTAATATCATCCTTAGGTAGAATAGATCTAAGTTTCAAAGAACCAACATCAAGAGAAATTCTATCAACGTTCCTAGCCAACTCATCAATCTTAAGCAATTTTTCTTCAATCAAAGCATTGAAATTCTTTTGTGAAGTAATAAATTCTTTAATATTAGATTCAAATCAGAGGGCATATTATTATAATTTCTATAAGAATTGTTGTAGGAATTACCATAATTATTAGAGGAATTTCTAGGATAAAGCCTAGGATTAAAGTTTCCTCTATATGCGTTGTTACCAAAATTGTTCCTACCAACAAAATTCACATACATAGATTCATTATTATTCTCAATCAAAGTAGACAAAGGCATATCATTAGGAATAGAAGAAACACTTTTATTAGCAAATAATTTCATAAGTTCATCCATCTTTCCACTCAAAACATTAATTTCTTCTATCGCATGCACTTTCTTATTAGTGGATCTTTTAGTGTGCCATTGAGAATAATTAACCATAATATTATCTAGGAGTTTAGTAGCTTCTCCTAAAGTGATTTCCATAAAAGTGCCTGCCGCGGCCGAATCTAGAAGATTTCTAGAAGCAAAATTCTATCCGGCATAAATTTTTTGTATAATCATCCACAAATTCAAACCATGAGTAGGGCAATTATGTATCATTAATTTCATCCTCTCCCAAGCTTGTGCAACATGTTCATGATCAAGTTGCTTAAAATTCATAATATCGTTTCTAAGAGAGATAATCTTAGCGGGATGAAAATACTTAGAGATAAAAGCATCTTTTCACTTATTCCAAGAATCAATACTATTTTTAGGCAAAGACGAAAACCAAGCTTTAGCACGATCTCTAAGCGAAAAATGAAATAGCTTCAATTTAACAATATCATTATCAACATCTTTCTTCTTTTGCATATCACACAAATCAACAAAGCTATTTAGATGGGTAGCGGCATCTTCACTAGGAAGGCCGCAAACGGATCTTTCATGACAAGATTCAGCAAAGCGGCATTAATTCCACAAGATTCAGCCTCGGTAAGAGGAGCAATCGGAGTGCTCATAAAATCATTGTTGTCGGTATTGGTAAAGTCACACAATTTAGTGTTATCTTGGGCCATCGTGACAAGCAAGCAATCCAACAGACAAGCAAACAAGAAACAGGCAAAAAGAGGCAAATAGAGAAAGAATGAGAGGATAGAGAGAGAGGGCGAATAAAACGGAAAGGGTGAAGTGGGGGAGAGGAAAACGAGAGGCAAATGGCAAATAATGTAATGCGGGAGATAAGGATTTGTGATGGGTACTTGGTATGTTGACTTTTGCGTAGACCTCCCCGGCAACGGCGCCAGAAATCCTTCTTGCTACCTCTTGAGCACTGCGTTGGTTTTCCCTTGAAGAGGAAAGGGTGATGCAGCAAAGTAGCGTAAGTATTTACCTCAGTTTTTGAGAACCAAGGTGTCAATCCAATAGGAGGCTATGCGCGAGTCCCTCGCACCTACACAAAACAAATAAATCCTCGCAACCAACGCGATAAGGGGTTGTCAATCCCTACACGGTCACTTACGAGAGTGAGATCTGATAGATATGATAGGATAATATTTTTGGTGTTTTTATGATAAAGATGCAAAGTAAAATAAAAGCAAAGTAAAAAAGCAAAGGAAATAACTAAGTGTTGGAAGATTAATATGACGAAGACAGACCCGGGGGCCATAGGTTTCACTAGTGGCTTCTCTCAAGAGCATAAGTATTTTACGGTTGGTGAACAAATTACTATTGAGCAATTGACAGAATTGAGCATAGTTATGAGAATATCTAGTTATGATCATGTATATAGGCATCACGTCCGAGACAAGTAGACCGACTCCTGCCTGCATTTACTACTGTTACTCCACACATCGACCGCTATCCAGCATGCATCTAGAGTATTAAGTTCATAAGAACAGAGTAATGCCTTAAGCAAGATGACATGATGTAGAGGGATAAATTCATGCAATATGAAAAAAAACCATCTTGTTATCCTCGATGGCAACAATACAATACGTGCCTTGCTTCCCCTACTTGAAGGAAATATGCCCTAGAGGCAATAATAAAGTTATTATTTATTTCTTATATCACGATAAATGTTTATTATTCATGCTAGAATTGTATTAACCGGAAACATGATACATGTGTGAATACATAGACAAACAGAGTGTCACTAGTATGCCTCTACTTGACTAGCTCGTTGATCAAAGATGGTTATGTTTCCTAGCCATAGACAAAGAGTTGTCATTTGATTAACGGGATCACATCATTAGGAGAATGATGTGATTGACTTGACTCATTCCGTTAGCATAGCACTTGATCGTTTAGTTTATTACTATTGCTTTCTTCATGACTTATACATGTTCCTATGACTACGAGATTATGCAACTCCCGTTTACCAGAGGAACACTTTCTGTGCTACCAAACGTCACAACGTAACTGGGTGATTATAAAGGTGCTCTACAGGTGTCTCCGAAGGTAATTGTTGGGTTGGCATATTTCGAGATTAGGATTTTTCACTCCGATTGTCGGAGAGGTATCTCTGGGCCCACTCGGTAATGCACATCACTATAAGCCTTGCAAGCATTGCAACTAATGAGTTAGTTGCAGGATGATGTATTACGGAACGAGTAAAGAGACTTGCCGGTAATGAGATTGAACTAGGTATGAAGATACCGACGATCGAATCTCGGGCAAGTAACATACCGATGACAAAGGGAACAGCGTATGTAGTTATGCGGTTTGACCGATAAAGATCTTCGTAGAATATGTAGGAGCCAATATGAGCATCCAGGTTCCGCTATTGGTTATTGACCGGAGACGTGTCTCGGTCATGTCTACATAGTTCTCGAACCCGTAGGGTCCGCACGCTTAAAGTTCGATGACGGTTATATTATGAGTTTATGTGTTTTGATGTACCGAAGGAGTTCGGAGTCCCGGATGAGATCGGGGACATGACGAGGAGTCTCGAAATGGTCGAGACGTAAAGATCGATATATTGGATGACTATATTCGGACATCGGAAAGGTTCCGAATGATTCGGGTATTTTCGGGAGTACCGGGGAGTTACGTGAATTCGTATTGGGCCTTAATGGGCCATACGGGAAAGGAGAGAAAGGCCTCAAAGGTTGGCCGCACCCCTCCCCATGGGCTGGTCCGAATTGGACTAGGGGGGGCGCCCCCTTCCTTCCTTCTCATTTTCCCTTCCCTTTCCTTCCCTCCTACTCCTACTACTTGGAAGGGCTCCTAGTTCTACTAGGAAAGGGGGAATCCTACTCCCGGTGGGAGTAGGACTCCCCTAGGGTGCGCCACAGAGAGGGCCGGCCCTCCCCCTCCTCCACTCCTTTATATACGGGGGCAAGGGGGCACCCCAAAGACACAACAATTGATCTCTTGATCTCTTAGCCGTGTGTGGTGCCCGCCTCCACCATAATCCACCTCGATCATATCGTAGCGGTGCTTAGGCAAAGCCCTACATCGGTAGAACATCATCATCGTCACCACGCCGTCGTGCTGACGGAACTCTCCCTCAAAGCTCGGCTAAATCAGAGTTCAAGGGACGTCATCGAGTTGAACGTGTGCAGAACTCAGAGATGACGTGCGTTCGGTACTTGACCGGTCGGATCGTGAAGACGTACGACTACACCGACCGCGTTGTGCTAACGCTTCCATTTTCGGTCTACGAGGGTACGTAGACAACACTCTCCCCTCTCGTTGCTATGCATCACCATGATCTTGCGTCTGCGTAGGAATTTTTTTGAAATTACTACGTTCCCCAACAGTGGCATCTGAGCCAGGTTATATGCGTAGATGTCATATGCACGAGTAGAACACAAGTGAGTTGTGGGTGATATAAGTCATACTGCTTACCAGCATGTCATACTTTGGTTCGGCGGTATTGTTGGATGAAGCGGCCCGGACCGACATTACGCGTACGCTTACGCGAGACTGGTTTTACCGCCGTGCTATGCACACAAGTGACTAGCGGGTGTCAGTTTCTCCAACTTTAGTTGAACCGAGTGTGGCTACGCCCGGTCCTTGAGAAGGTTAAAACAGCACTAACTTGACAAACTATCGTTGTGGTTTTAATGCGTAGGTATGAACGGTTCCTGCTAAGCTCGTAGCAGCCACATAAAAACTTGCAACAACAAAGTAGAGGACGTCTAACTTGTTTTTGCAGGGCATGTTGTGATGTGATATTGTCGGATTTCGGGTTCCGGCAAACCCTTGAGGTTCGAACACTGGGGTGCGCGCGGAGATTTCGCCTTCTACCTACCTGCACCCCACCGCCTCGCTAAGATCTAAGCTATGGAAAGAACAACACAAGAGACACAGGGTTTATACTGGTTCGGGCCACCGTTGTGATGTAATACCCTACTCCAGTGTGGTTTGGCGGATTGCCTCTTGGGCTGATGATGATGAGTAATACAAGGAAGAACAGCCTCGCGAGGGTCTGTTCTTGGCTGGGACGATGAACTGCCAGGAGGAGTTCAGTCACCCTTCTCCCCCTCTCTCCCCTTGCTACCCTGGGGGTGGCTAGCCCTATATATAGGCAAAGGCCCTGGGCCTCTTCCCAAATATTGAGCAGGAAGGGCGCCAACAATTGGCCATTTTGAAGGGGAACATCTGGTACACTTATCCTGACTAAAGTTGATCCTCGCCTGCCAAAGGCTCTGGTGGTGACGCTAGCCTGGGCTCCACAATGACTTCCTCCCTGCCGTTGGGCTGGTCTTGGTCTCGTTGCACCGAAACGGGTGCCTTTGCTTGATGCTCTCGCCTGCGCTTGCTCCCTTTGCACCAAAGAGGAAAGGAGGACACTACGCGGGCTGGCGCCCGCCTGGCACCCTTGGTCGTCATGGCTTGCGTCACGGGCACCTCGTGAGGTACCCCGCCTTGATCTCTCCGCCTCCTCACGAGCCAGCCTGATGAGGCCGCGCCTGAGGAAGCTCTGTGTCGTCCGCCCCGCGAGGCTTGGCCCCTCGCGAGGGTCTTGGGTCTGTGTTGATGAAGATGGGTCGTGCTGGGCCCCCCTTTGAGCCACGCCGTGGGCCGCAGGCAGGCAAGTCTGGGGACCCCCGCTCCCAGAACGCCGACAGTAGCCCCCGAGCCCGTGGCACGCCCGGACTTGGCCATGCAGGGAGGCGAAAGGGCAAGAGCAAAGCGCCGCGGGCCCTATCAGCCTGCGGCCTTGGGCGCCGCGTGGTGGTTGATTGGACGTGGGCGTCTCCACTTCCCCACGGCGCCTCGGCAACTGCACGGATCGGACAAGTCCCTACATGCAAAGCGAGTCATGATTACCTGCGATCGTGGAGGTCGACGATTGGCCTTCGCCGGCTATAAGTACGGAACGGCACGCGCCCTTCCAGTTCATCCCCCCTTGCTTCTCCTTCTTCTTCATGGCTCCGTCGAGGAGGTTCTCGGCCGCAGAGAAGGGGAAGGCTCGCCAGGTTGAGCCTGCCTCTCCCCCGCCCAAGCGCGGCCGAGGTCGCCCACGCAAACATCCTGTGGCCACCACGACAGCTCCCCACGGCCGTGGAGATGATTTCCAGCATGGTGACGGGCGGACTGCTGCGGCCGGGGGGCACGCTTCGGTCACGCGTTCCCCTAGGCCGCGCTTTCGCGCTGCAGAGGTGCTGCTGGAGTTCGTTGTGTGGTCGGCGGAGCCGACTAGCACCCGGCTTCAACTTCCTCGCTTCCTCCTCGGCGAGCTCCCGGCCGGCGCCCCGGGCGGCCTCTGGCTTCAGGCAGACGGCTGCTGCAGCCGGGCCTCATGGGCCTCATTGGAGGTCTCCGCAGCCGGGAGCCTAGCCTTGACCCACGACTGGCAGACGTTTGCTCGCGCGCGTGGTCTGAGCCGTCGGTGCACCCTGCACTTCAAGTTTGACGGCGATGCCACCCTCTACGTGAGGGTATTTGGGGAAGATGGTCGCCGCGCAGGGTCCTGCCCTGAGGATGAGACCGTGGCCGAGGACCCAGCCCCCGCGATGATGGAGAGGACAGCGCTCGCGTGATTGGCGGCGCTCAGGGTTCCCCAAGCTTCACCAGTTCTTCTTCAGGCGGCGACTCTTCTAGCGGTGGCCGCGGTCAGCCTCCACGCCATCATACCTGCCTGGAAGGTGGTAGCGCGTCTGCCCGCCGTCGCGCCTCGGTGAAGCGTGAGAGGGAGTCTGCCTGAGCCCCGGAGGCAGCCCGAGTCTTCCCTGCAGGCCGGTGTGAGGTGAGTTGCGCCTGATTTGCTCTTTCTTTTCCTTTTTCCTGCGTAAAAAGACAGTAGCGTGGAGCCCCTCGGGGGCGTGTTTGGGTTATTGCTGTTAATCATCGCTTTGCTTCCGTTATCGTGCCTTCCGGCTACGTGGCGCACGTAGATAGTTCCCGGCCCCAGCCGTGGGGGGGCGACCGACCCAGGCCCTTTGATTGTGTCGCGGTGCCTGTGGGGCACGGACTGGAGGGGTGCTCCTGTAATGGACCCAGGTCGCGAAACCTTTGAACGACTAGGACGGAAATACTCACGAGGGTGCTCGGCTGCCCCCCTCGCGAGGCCTTGCGTAAGAGAAATCGAGGCAGGAGAGTGAAAAGTCAAAGAACCACAAGTCAAAGATGGCAACAGCTTCAACAAAACTTCGAATGAGAATGAACAAGCCAACTGCGGAAAGCAAATGAAAAAGGCGCGTCTGGCACCTAATCTAGTCTTTGACGTCTTCTCACCAGCGCTGAGCTAAGTGCTGCCACTGGGCGTGGGAGGGAGTCCCAGGGCCTGAGGCCGGCGCTCCTGAGACTCCGGGGCGTGTACAGCCCCAACTCATTATTACGTGAGAGTGTCACGGGCGGCGAGCTTCACAGGCGTTGGCCTTCTTCACAGGCTCCGGGCCTTTTCCAAAACGCGACAGCTTCACAGGCATTCGCCTTCTTCACAGGCTCTGGGCCTTTTCCAAAATGCGACAGCTTCACAGGCATTCGCCTTCTTCACAGGCTCCGGGCCTTTTCCAAAACGCGACAGCTTCACAGGCATTCGCCTTCTTCACAGGCTCTGGGCCTTTTCCAAAACGTGACAGCTTCACAGGCATTCGCCTTCTTCACAGGCTCTGGGCCTTTTCCAAAATGCGACAGCTTCACAGGCATTCGCCTTCTTCACAGGCTCTGGGCCTTTTCCAAAATGCGACAGCTTCACAGGCATTCGCCTTCTTCACAGGCTCTGGGCCTTTTTAAGGGTAGAACCTCCGGAGGTGCTGGATGTTCCATGCGTTCTGGACCGGCATCCCCTCCTGAGTCTCCAAGCGCGCAGAGCCAGGCCTGGAAACATGAACAACCTTGAACGGGCCCTCCCACATGGGAGAGAGCTTGTGCAGTCCCTCCCTGGAGAGAACCCGCCTGAGCACGAGGTCTCCTACCTCGAGAGTTCTGGGGCGGATGTTGCGGCAGTGGTATCGTCGTAGTGCTTGCTGGTACCTCGCCGCTCGCAGTGCGGCTTCTCGGCGACGTTCCTCCCCCAGCACGAGGTCCATCCCCTGCATGGCGTCCTGCTGCGCCTCGTCGAACGCCAGGACCCGTGCGGAGCGATGTCTGACCTCGTGAGGGAGGACCGCTTCGGCTCCGTAGACCAGGAAGAACGGGGTCTCTCCAGTCGGCTTGGTCGCGGTTGTGCGGATGGACCACAGCACGGACTGAAGCTCATCGTACCAACCTCTGCCGCAGGCCTCCAGCTTCTTCTTGAACGTCCTGGTCTTAAGGCCCCTCAGGACCTCTGCGTTGGCTCACTCGGCCTGGCCGTTGCTTCGGGGGTGCGCCACCGAAGCGTAGCATATCTGCGTTCCAAGGTTAGCACGGTGTGTTTTGAAGAGGTTACTGGTGAATTGTGAACCGTTGTATGTGATGATGCGGTTCGGCACCCCGAACCGGCTCACGATGCCCCTGATGAACTTGACCGCGGAACCCGCGGGGATGGTGCGGACGGCTTCTACTTCAGCCCACTTGGTGAACTTGTCCACGGCGACGTAGAGGTAGCGGTAGCCCCCTGGCGCCCGAGGAAACGGGCCCAGGATGTCCAGCCCCCAGACTGTGAACGGCCACGAAAGGGGTATAGTCTGCAGGCCTCCTGCCGGCTGATGGATCTGCTTGGCGTGGAACTGGCAGGCCTCACAAGCCTTCACCAGTTCGACGGCGTCATTGAGTGTGGTGGGCCAATAAAACCCACTGCGGAACGCCTTGCCGGCCAGGGTCCGTGATGATGAATGATGTCCACAGTCTCCACCGTGTATGTCTTCCAGCAGCTCCTTTCCTTGCTCCCTAGAGATGCAGCGCATGGATACATCGTTTGGTCGCTTCCGGTAGAGCTCTCCATCCTTGATGCAATATGCCGTGGCCAGCCGTGCCACACGCTCCGCCTCCTCCTCCTTCTCCGGCAGGGTCCCTTGTGTTAAGTAACTCCGGGGTTCCATGATCCAGTCCCCCTCCTGAGGCTCCATCGTCAGGAGCAGGCGTGCTCCTGAGGCCGGGCCGCAGACCGAGGCTCCTGAGGCAGGTGGCTGGGGGAGCTCCTCCCGAGGCTGAGCCGTGTTTGACAATGACGGCAGGGCTGAGGGCTTGAAGAGCCGCTCCTCGAAGACGCCAAGCTCCTGAGGTAACCGCCTGGACGCCCGTTTGGCGATGTCGTCGGCCTCCTGATTGGTGCCACGGGGCACATGCTGCAACTCCAACCCCCAGAACTACTTCTCCATCCTGCGGACCTCCGCAAGGTAGGCTTCCATGTGCTCATCTTTTGGCTCGTACACCTTGTTGGAGAAATTGACAAGGAGCTGCGAATCGCCCTTGATGGTGAGGCGTTTCACCCCCAGGGCAGCTGCGGCCTTCAAGCCCGCTATTAGACCTTCATACTCCGCTATGTTGTTGGAGACCTTTTCACCTTGCTGGAAACAGAGTTGTACAGCGTAGTAGAGCTTGTCCTGAGTGGGAGATATAAGCACCGCCCCAGCTCCAGCGCCATGCCTGGAGAACGCCCCATCGAAGTACATGACCCAGCCTTCTAGCGCCTCGCTTCCCGGGGAGAGGGACCGATCCTCGTCGGCCTTGAGGCCTGGTGCCTCCGTCCATTCTGCCACAAAATCCGCTAATGCTGCTCCCTTGATGACTCTGGTCGTGCTGAATTCAAGCTGAAATGCTTGTAGTTCTATGTTCCACTCAGCGACCCTTCCGGCTGAGTTAGGGCTCCCGAGCACTCTCTCCAAGGGGTATGACGAGACGACCTTGATGGGGTGACCCTGAAAATAGTGCCGCAGCTTGCGCGAGGCCACCAGTAGCGCGAGGAGGAGCTTCTGAGGCATGGGGTACCGTGCCCTCGCGTCCCGCAACACCGTGCTGACGAAGTACACTGGGTGCTCAACGAGGTTGGGTGCGTCAGTGCTGGTGGCGCCCTCCGGAGACCATGGCGCCTCCTGAGGCGATGAGGCTTCCGGAGGCTGGCTATCTGGGAGAGGGGCCTCTTTCGCCTCCTGTGCACTCCTCTGCGGCGGCTGATCCTCCTCAGCCACGGTGGCGGTTTCTATGGGCCTTCCTTGTCCCTGTTTTGCCTTGTCCCGGGCTGCTGCTGTGGTTTTGATTCGACGCTCCTCCCTAACCGCCACCAGGGCTGCGCTGGCGGAGTAGGGAGTGGCGGCGAGGTAAAGCACCAGGGGCCCTTGAGGGCGCGGAGCCACCATGACCGGAGGGCTGGTCAGGTATCTCTTGAGATCTTGGAAAGCCTTGTCGGCCTCTTCGGTCCATTCAAAGGGCCCCTTTTTCTTCATTAGCTGGAAGAAGGGCAGCGCTCGCTCCCCCAACTTGGAGATGAATCGCCCTAGCGCGGTCACGCGCCCAGTGAGCTTCTGCATTTCTCTGAGGGTCTTTGGCGGGCTCATGTCCTCGACCGCCTTGACCTTTTCCGGGTTAGCCTCGATGCCTCGGTGGGACACGAGGGAACCCAAGAGCTTGCCTGAGGGGACTCCGAACACACACTTCTCTGGGTTGAGCCGCAGGTTCACTGCGTTGAGGCTCGCGAAGGTTTCCTCCAGGTCTTGTATCAGGGTCCTGGCCTCCCGAGACTTCACCACAATGTCATTGATGTAAGCCTCAACATTCTTCCCGAGCTGCGGGCCCAAGGTGATGTGCATCAGCCGCTGAAAGGTCGCCCCGGTGTTACGCAGCCCAAATGGCATGCATGTGTAGCAGTACACCCCACACGGGGTTAGGAAGGCTGTCTTTTCGACGTCTTCTATCGCCATCTTGATCTGGTGATACCCAGAGAAGGCATCCAGGAAGCATAGCAGGTCGCATTCTGCGGTGGAATCGACGATCTGGTCGGTGCGGGGGAGCGGGAACGGATCTTGCGGGCATGCCTTATTGAGGTTGGTGAAGTCGACACACATGCGCTCCTTCCCTCCCTTCTTTGGCACAACGACAGGGTTGGCCAACCAATCCGGGTATCGGACCTCGCGAATGACCCCAGCGGCTTCTAGTTTGCGGGTCTCTCGGACGATGAAGGCCTGCTTTTCTGTGGACTGCCGCCTTGCCTTCTGCTTCACCGGGCGCACGTTGGGGCACACGTTGAGGTGATGCTCGATTACGCTCCTAGGGATCGCCGCCAACTGGTCAGGCTCCCAAGCGAATACCTTCTTGTTCGCGCGCAGGAACTTGACTAGGGTCTCCTCCTGCTCGAGCTCGAGGTTGGCGCCTATGGTGAAAGTGGCGTTGGTGGACCCGTACTCATCGACGGGTATCTGCTTGGTTTCTGCCTTGTCTTGGGTGAACAACTGTTTTTTCTTGGTGGGTGCAGCCCCCTTGGGCTCGAGGGTCTCCGAGTCGGCGGGCTGTGCCGACGCTGCTGTCTTGTAGGCGAGCTTGAGCACTCGCAGCGCGTCTCCGGCGTCCCCGTGCATGGTGAGGACACCGCTGCTCCCGGGCATCTTCATGAGGTTGTACGCCGGGTGCGTCGCGGCCATGAACCGGGCCAGCGCTGGATAGCCGAGGATGGCGTTGTAGGGGAGGCCGATGGGGGCGATGTCGAAGTCGATCAGCTCCGTGCGGAAGTTGTCGTAGGTGCCGAAGGTTACTGGGAGCTGGATCTATCCCAAGGAGCTGCATGACCCGCCCCCAACGCCTGAGAAGGGCCGGCTGGGTTGCAGCCGTTCCAGGGGTATGCAGAGGAGGCTGAAGGCCTCAACCGAGAGCACGCTGAGGCCCGCGCCGCCATCGATGAGAGTTCTGGTGACGGCCACCTGGCAGATGGTGGGGGTGCACAGCATGGGGAGCACACCCGGGCAGGCCGAGTTGGAGGGGTGGTCCTCCGAGCTGAAGGTCAGACCAGCCTTAGGCACCGCCCAGTCCAGGAGAGCCCCCTGCCGCGTGGAAGCGGTGCTAACCCGGCGGATGAACGGCTTGACGTGGTGACTTGTAGGCGGCGCCTGCGAGCCGCCTAGGAGAGCCGCGACGACCGGGGGTGTTGGTGTAGCGTGGTGGGCGAGGAAGAGGCCCCGGAGCTCCTCCCAAGAGGCCACGGAGGCTGCCGACAGGTGGAGCAGCCATGCGCGCGGAGCACCGGTCAGGGTCATGGGAAGCTAGTTGGCCATGACCCTATCATCACCTCCGGTTTCGAGGATGGCCTCCTTGTACGCTAGCAAGTAGGCCAGCGGACCAGTCGCGCCGCCGTAGCGCGGCGGTGTCGTTGGCTTGAACTTGTCCGGCCACCGTACTCGTTGCAGAGCTGGGGCCAGGGCTCGGAGCCCCCTGGCCCTCGTGTTGGCGCCGGCGGCCAGAGCGGGCGACGCGCTACTCATCGCGAGGCAGGTCGTGGTGGTGGCGGAAGGGGAAACTCCGGTGCACCCCTACCTGGCGCGCCAAATGTTGGATTTCAGGTTCTGGCGAACCCTTGAGGTTCGAACACTGGGGTGCGCGCGGAGATTTCGTCTTCTACCTACCTGCACCCCACCGCCTCGCTAAGATCTAAGCTATGGAAAGAACAACACAAGAGACACAGGGTTTATACTGGTTCGGGCCACCGTTGTGATGTAATACCCTACTCCAGTGTGGTTTGGCGGATTGCCTCTTGGGCTAATGATGATGAGTAATACAAGGAAGAACAGCCTCGCGAGGGTCTGTTCTTGGCCTGGGCGATGAACTGCCAGGAGGAGTTCAGTCACCCTTCTCCCCCTCTCTCCCCTTGCTACCCTGGGGGTGGCTAGCCCTATTTATAGGCAAAGGCCCTGGGCCTCTTCCCAAATATTGAGCGGGAAGGGCGCCAACAATTGGCCATTTTGAAGGGGAACATCTGGTACACTTATCCTAACTAAAGTTGATCCTCGCCTGCCAAAGGCTCTGGTGGTGACGCTAGCCTGGGCTCCACAATGACTTCCTCCCTGCCGTTGGGCTGGTCTTGGTCTCGTTGCACCGAAACGGGTGCCTTTGCTTGATGCTCTCGCCTGAGCTTGCTCCCTTTGCACCAAAGAGGAAAGGAGGACACTGCGCGGGCTGGCGCCCGCCTGGCACCCTTGGTCGTCATGGCTTGTGTCACGGGCACCTCGTGAGGTACCCCGCCTTGATCTCTCCACCTCCTCACGAGCCAGCCTGATGAGGCCGCGCCTGAGGAAGCTCCGTGTCGTCCGCCCCGCGAGGCTTGGCCCCTCGCGAGGGTCTTGGGTCTGTGTTGATGAAGATGGGCCGTGCTGGGCCCCCCTTTGAGCCACGTCGCGGGCCGCAGGCAGGCAAGTCTGGGGACCCCCATTCCCAGAACGCCGACAGATATGGTCAAGACATGATGCTAAATTTTATTGTATGAGATGATCATGTTTTGTAACCGAGTTATCGGCAACTGGCAGGAGCCATATGGTTGTCGCTTTATTGTATGCAATGCAATCACGCTGTAATGCTTTACTTTATCACTAAGAGGTAGCGATAGTCGTGGAAGCATAAGATTGGCGAGACGACGATGATGCTACGATGGAGATCAAGGTGTCGCGCCGGTGACGATGGTGATCATGATGGTACTTCAGAGATGGAGATCACAAGTACAAGATGATGATGGCCATATCATATCACTTATATTGATTGCATGTGATGTTTATCTTTTATGCATCTTATCTTGCTTTGATTGACGGTAGCATTATAAGATGACCTCTCACTAAATTTCAAGATAAAAGTGTTCTCCCTGAGTATGCACCGTTGCCAAAGTTCGTCGTGCCCAAACACCACGTGATGATCGGGTGTGATAAGCTCTACGTCCATCTACAACGGGTGCAAGCCAGTTTTGCACACGCAGAATACTCAGGTTAAACTTGACGAGCCTAGCATATGCAGATATGGCCTCGGAACACTGAGACCGAAAGGTCGAGCGTGAATCATATAGTAGATATGATCAACATAATGATGTTCACCATTGAAAGCTACTCCATTTCACGTGATGATCGGTTATGGTTTAGTTGATTTGGATCACGTGATCACTTAGATGATTAGAGGGATGTCTATCTAAGTGGGAGTTCTTAAGTAATATGATTAATTGAACTTTAATTTATCATGAACTTAGTCCTGGTAGTATTAGCATATCTATGTTGTAGATCAATAGCTCGCAATGTTGCTCCTCGTTTAATTTTTATATGTTCCTAGAGAAAACTAAGTTGAAAAATGTTAGTAGCAATGATGCGGATTGGATCCGTGATCTGAGGATTATCCTCATTGCTGCACAGAAGGATTATGTACTTGATGCACCGCTAGGTGACTGACCTATTGCAGGAGCAGATGCAGACGTTATGAACGTTTGGCTAACTCAATATGATGACTACTTGATAGTTTAGTGCAGCATGCTTAATGGCTTAGAATCGGGGCTTCAAAGATGTTTTGAACGTCATGGAGCATATAAGATGTTCCAAGAGTTGAAATTGGTATTTCATACTCATGCCCGTGTCGAGAGGTATGAGACCTCTGACAGTACTTTGCCTACAAGATGGAGGAGAATAGCTCAACCAGTGAGCATGTGCTCAGATTGTCTGAGTACTACAATTGCTTGAATCAAGTGGGAGTTAATCTTCCAGATAAGAGAGTAATTGACCAAGTTCTCTAGTCACTATCACCGAGTTACTAGAACTTAGTGATGAACTATAATATGCAAGGGATGCCAAAAGTAATTCCCAAGCTCTTCATGATGCTGAAATCGATGAAGGTAGAAATCAAGAAAAGCATCAAGTGTTGATGGTTGACAAAGACCACTAGTTTCAAAAAGGGCAAAGGGAAGAAAGGGAACTTCAAGAAGAACGGCAAGCAAGTTGCTGCTCAAGTGAAGAAACCCAAGTCTGGACCTAAGCCTAAGACTGAGTGCTTCTACTGCAAAGGGACTGGCCACTAGAAGCGGAACTGCCCCAAGTATTTGGCGGATAAGAAGGATGGCAAAGTGAACAAAGGTATATTTGATATACAGATTATTGATGTGTATTTTACTAGTGTTCGTAGCAACCCCTCGGTATTTGATACTAGTTCAGTTGCTAAGAGTAGTAACTCGAAACGGGAGTTGCAGAATGAACAGAGACTAGTTAAGGGTGAAGTGACGATGTGTGTTGGAAGTGGTTCCAAGATTGATATGATCATCATCGCACACTCCCTATACTTTCGGGATTAGTGTTGAACCTAAATAAGTGTTATTTGGTGTTTGCGTTGAGCATGAATATGATTTGATCATGTTTATTGCAATACGGTTATTCATTTAAGTAAGAGAATAAATTGTTGTTCTGTTTACATGAATAAAACCTTATATGGTTACACACCCAATGAAAATGGTTCGTTGGATCTCGATCGTAGTGATACACATATTCATAATATTGAAACCAAAAGATGAAAAGTTAATAATGATAGTGCAACTTATTTGTGGCACTGCCGTTTAGGTCATATTGGTGTAAAGCGCATGAAGAAACTCCATGCTGATGGACTTTTGGAATCACTTGATGCTTGCGAACCATGCCTCATGGGCAAGATGACTAAGACTCCGTTCTCCGGAAGAATGGAGCAAGCAACTGACTTATTGGAAATAATACATACTGATGTATGCGGTCCGATGAGTGTTAAGGCTCACGGCAAGTATCGTTATTTTCTGACCTTCACAAATGATTTGAGAAGATATGGGTATATCTACTTAATGAAACACAAGTCTGAAACATTTGAAAAGTTCAAAGAATTTCAAAGTGAAGTGAAGAATCATCGTAACAAGAAAATAAAAGTTTCTACGATATGATCGCAGAGGTAAAATATTTGAGTTAAGAGTTTGGCCTTTAGTTAAAACAATGTGAAATAGTTTCACTACTCACGCCACCTGGAACACCACAGTGTAATAGTGTGTCCGAATGGCATAACCGTACTTTATTAGATATGGTGCGATCTATGATGTCTCTTACCGATCTACCACTATAGTTTTGGGGTTATGCATTAGAGACAACTGCATTCATGTTAAATAGGGCACCATCTAAATCCGTTGAGACGACACCATATGAATTATGGTTTGGCAAGAAACCTAAGCTGTCGTTTCTTAAAGTTTGAGGTTGCAATGCTTATGTGAAAAAGTTTCAACCTTATAAGCTCAAACCCAAATCGGAGAAGTGCATCTTCATAGGATACCCAAAAGAAAATGTTGGGTACACCTTCTATCACAGATCCGAAGGCAAGATATTCATTGTTGAGAATGGATCCTTTCTAGAGAAGGAGTTTCTCTCGAAAGAAGTGAGTGGGAGGAAAGTAGAACTTGATGAGGTAACTGTACCTGCTCCCTTATTGGAAAGTAGTTCATCACAGAAATATGTTCATGTGACTACTACACCAATTAGTGAGGAAGCTGATGATGATGATCATGTAACTTCAGATCAAGTTGCTACCGAACCTCGTAGGTAAACTAGAGTGAGATCCGCACCAGAGTGGTACAATAATCATGTTCTAGAGGTCATGTTACTTGACCATGACGAGCCTACGAACTATGAGGAAGCGATAATGAGCCCTGATTCCACGAAATGGCTTGAGGCCATGAAATCTGAGATGAGATCCATGTATGAGAACAAAGTATGGACTTTGATTGACTTGACCATTGATCGGCGAGCCATTGAGATTAAATGGATCTTCAAGAGGAACACGGACGCTGATAGTAGTGTTACTATCTACAAAGCTAGAATTGTCGCAAAAGGTTTTCGACAAGTTCAAGGTGTTGACTACGATGAGAGTTTCTCACTCGTATCTATGCTTAAGTTTGTCCAAATCATGTTAGCAATTGCCACATTTTATGAAATCTAGCAAATGGATAAACAAAACTACATTCCTTAATGGATTTATTAAAGAAGAGTTGTATATGATGCAACAAGAAAGTTTTGTCAATCCTAAAGGTGCTAACAAAATATGCAAGCTCCAGCGATCCATCTATGGACTGGTGCAAGCATCTCGGAGTTGGAATATACGCTTTGATAAGTTGATCAAAGCATATAGTTTTATACAGACTTGCAGTGAAGCCTGTATTTACAAGAAAGTGAGTGGGAGCACTACAGCATTTCTGATAAGTATATGTGAATGACATATTGTTGATCGAAGATAATGTAGAATTATTCTGCAAAGCATAAAGGAGTGTTTGAAAGGAGTTTTTCAAAGAAAGACCTCGGTAAAGCTGCTTACATATTGAGCATCAAGATCTATAGAGATAGATCAAGACGCTTGATAAGTTTTTCAATGAGTACATACCTTGACAAGATTTTGAAGTAGTTCAAAATGGAATAGTCAAAGAAAGAGTTCTTACCTGTGTTACAAGGTGTGAAGTTGAGTAAGACTCAAAACCCGACCACGGCAGAAGATAAGAGAGAGAATGAAAGTCATTCCCTATGCCTTGGCCATAGGTTCTATAAAATATGCCATGCTGTGTACCAGATCTATTGTATACCCTACACTGTTTTTGGCAAGGGAGTACAATAGCGATCTAGGAATAGATCACTGGACAGCGGTCAAATTATCCTTAGTGGAATAAGGATATGTTTCTCGATTATGGAGGTGACAAAAAGGTTCGTCGTAAAGGGTTACGTCGATGCAAATTTTGACACTGGTCCAGATGACTCTAAATCTCAATCTGGATACATATTGAAAGTAGGAGCAATTAGCTAGAATAGCTCCGTGCAGAGCATTGTTGACATAGAAATTTGCAAAATACTTACGGATCTGAATTTTGCAGACCCGTTGACTAAACTTCTCTCACAAGCAAAACATGATCACACCTTAGTACTCTTTGGGTGTTAATCACATAGCGATGTGAACTAGGTTATTGAATCTAGTAAACCCTTTGGGTGTTGGTCACATGACGATGTGAACTATGGGTGTTAATCACATGGTGATGTGAACTATTGGTGTTAAATCACATGGCGATGTGAACTAGATTATTGACTCTAGTGCAAGTGGGAGACTGAAGGAAATATGCCCTAGAGGCAATAATAAAGTTATTATTTATTTCCTTATATCATGATAAATGTTTATTATTCATGCTAGAATTGTATTAACCGGAAACATGATACATGTGTGATTACATAGACAAACAGAGTGTCACTAGTATGCCTCTACTTGACTAGCTCGTTGATAAAAGATGGTTATGTTTCCTAGCCATAGACAAAGAGTTGTCATTTGATTAACGGGATCACATCATTAGGAGAATGATGTGATTGACTTGACCCATTCCGTTAGCATAGCACTTGATCGTTTAGTTTATTGCTATTGCTTTCTTCTTGACTTATACATGTTCCTATGACTATGAGATTATGCAACTCCCGTTTACCGGAGGAACACTTTGTGTGCTACCAAACGTCACAACGTAACTGGGTGAATATAAAGGTGCTCTACAGGTGTCTCCGAAGGTACTTGTTGGGTTGGCGTATTTTGAGATTAGGATTTGTCACTCTGATTGTCGGAGAGGTATCTCTGGGCCCACTCGGTAATGCACATCTCTATAAGCCTTGCAAGCATTCCAACTAATGAGTTATTTGCGGGATGATGTATTACGGAACGAGTAAAGAGACTTGCCGGTAACGAGATTGAACTAGGTATGAAGATACCGACGATCGAATCTCGGGCAAGTAACATACCGATGACAAAGGGAACAACGTATGTAGTTATGCAGTTTGACCGATAAAGATCTTCATAGAATATGTAGGAGCCAATACGAGCATCTAGGTTCCGCTATTGGTTATTGACCAGAGACGTGTCTGGGTCATGTCTACATAGTTCTCGAACCCGTAGGGTCCGCACGCTTAAAGTTCGATGATGGTTATATTATGAGTTTATGTGTTTTGATGTACCGAAGGAGTTCGGAGTCCCGGATGAGATCGGGGACATGACGAGGAGTCTCGAAATGGTCGAGACGTAAAGATCGATATATTTGACGACTATATTCGGCCATCGGAAAGGTTCCAAATGATTCGGGTATTTTTGGGAGTATCGGGGAGTTACGGGAATTCGTATTGGGCCTTAATGGGCCATACGGGAAAGGAGAGAAAGGCCTCAAAGGTTGGCCGCACCCCTCCCCATGGGCTGGTCCTAATTGGACTAGGGAGGGGGGGCGCCCCCTTCCTTCCTTCTCCTTTTCCCTTCCCTTTCCTTCCCTCCTACTCCTACTACTTGGAAGGGCTCCTAGTTCTACTAGGAAAGGGGGAATCCTACTCCCGGTGGGAGTAGGACTCCCCTAGGGCGCGCCGTAGAGAGGGCCGGCCCTCCCCCTCCTCCACTCCTTTATATACGGGGGCAAGGGGGCACCCCAAAGACACAACAATTGATCTCTTGATCTCTTAGCCGTGTGCGGTGCCCCCCTCCACCATAATCCACCCCGATCATATCGTAGCGGTGCTTAGGCGAAGCCCTGCATCGGTAGAACATCATCATCATCACCACGCCATCGTGCTGACGGAACTCTCCCTCAAAGCTCGGCTGGATCGGAGTTCAAGGGACGTCATCGAGTTGAACGTGTGCAGAACTCGGAGGTGCCGTGCGTTCGGTACTTGATCGGTCGGATCGTGAAGACGTACGACTACACCAACCGCGTTGTGCTAACGCTTCCACTTTCGGTCTACGAGGGTACATAGACAACACTCCCCCCTCTCGTTGCTATGCATCACCATGATCTTGCATGTGCGTAGGAATTTTTTTGAAATTACTACGTTCCCCAACACTACTGTCACTGGGAAAGGACACCGCAAGATTGAACCCAAAGCTAAGCACTTCTCCCATTGCAAGAAAGATCAATCTAGTAGGCCAAACCAAACTGATAATTTGAAGAGACTTGCAAAGATAACCAATCATACATAAAAGAATTCAGAAGATTCAAATATTGTTCATAGATAAACTTGATCATAAACCCACAATTAATCGGTCTCAACAAACACACCGCAAAAGAAGATTACATCGAATAGATCTCCACAAGAGAGGGGGAGAACATTGTATTGAGATCCAAAAAGAGAGAAGAAGCCATCTAGCTAATAACTATGGACCCGACGGTCTGAGGTAAACTACTCACACTTCATCAGAGGGGCTATGGTGTTGATGTAGAAGCCCTCCGTGATCGATGCCCCCTCCGGCGGAGCTCCGGAACAGGCCCCAAGATGGGATCTCATGGGTACAGAAGGTTGCGACGGTGGAATTAGGTTTTTGGCTGCATATCTGATTGTTTGGGGGTACATGGGTATATATAGGAGGAAGGAGTACATCGGTGGAGCAACAGGGGGCCCACGAGGGTGGAGGGCGCGCCTGGGGAGGGGGGGGGGTAGGCGCGCCCCCTACCTCATGGCTTCCTTGTTGGTTGCTTGACGTAGGGTCCAAGTCTCCTGGATCTTGTTCGTTCCAAAAATCACGTTCCCGAAGGTTTCATTCCGTTTGGACTCCGTTTGATATTCTTTTTCTGCGAAACTCTGAAATAGGCAAAAAACAGCAATTCTGGGCTGGGCCTCCGGTTAATAGGTTAGTCCCAAAAATAATATAAAAGTGAATAATAAAGCCCGATAATGTCCAAAATAGAAGATAATATAGCATGGAGCAATCAAAAATTATAGATACGTTGGAGACGTATCACATACCGACCCCCAGATCTGGCGAGAGGGTACTATTTGTATCCCACTTCCTTCACGGGCTAGGGTTCGCGCTTAACCCCTTCATCTGGGGGTCATGTTCTACTATGGGCTAGATTTTCACGATCTGCCCCCGGACTCTGTTCTCCTCATCTCGACATTTACCGTCACATGTGAGGCCTTACTCTGGACTCCTCCACACATTGGTTTGTGGCTCAAGACCTTTGGTGTGAGGCCGCAAGTGGCAGAGGAGGAGCAGGCAGAGTGCGACAGCGTCATAATAGGCAAGCTGGCCGGCGCGGTTTGGCCCAAAGGATCTTTCGCCAAATCTCCCGACCTATGGCAACAGGGGTGGTTTTATATCAACGAGCCGCGGGGCTCCAAGTGGGCGGCTACACCTGTGTTCCGACCCGGTCCTCCAATTCAGCTCGCTTCATGGGTCAATAAGGGATTGTACTTGGGATCCGTTGATGAAGTGCAGACTCTGCAAAGTCGCATCCGAAGCCTTACCGAGAAGGCCATCGATCTTGTGAATGTCATTCAAGTAATGCTAGTCCACCGGATCCTGCCATGTCAGCGGCGGCCTCTTCGTATGCGGGAGTTTAACCCAGAAGGGCAGCGGACTCTACATCACTTCTTCGGCACTACGCATGAAGGAATGTGGAAATTATATTTCGGGGAACAAGAGCAATGGCCGGACACCACCGAAGACGTTGGTCTTGACTGCAATCATCCAGACACTTCGGTAAGTACTCGATATCCGAGCATCTTCCATTCAGGCATCTCTTAACAAGATACTGAACAATCTGTCCCTGTACAGGACTGGATAAAGAAAGTGGTGCTAATCTGGTGTCCAACGCCTCTTCCCGAAGGCCCTGCGACCGCCCTGCTGACGAGAATGCTGATGCCGACACCGTACCAGGTGGCTGCGTTTGGGGAAACCGAAATTCTTTTGCCCAAGGGTAAGAGTGCAAAGGGCGCCCTCCAGGGCAAGAAGAGGGACGCCTCCGAAGATCAGGAGGGGGAGGCTTCCAATAGAGGAAAAACATAGTCGTCGAGCGGCTTGGGCCAGACGAGCGAGGCTGCCGTCGAGCTTGATGATGAGGACGAACCTCGAGGCAAACTGTAAGCAAGGCTGGGGTACTTTAAACGCACCTCATTATTTTCCTATTAGTGAAGTAAACATCCGATATATGTTCGGCCATGCAGGTTAACGTGCGGTGCTTCTCAATCGTCCTCCTCCTCGGGAGATCTTCTTCCAAAGATGATGGAGAGTGACACGCCTTCTCCGGCCTCATCGCCCAATAGGGGGATGATACCGAGGTATCGTCCCGAAGGGCTCCTCCCGAACACCAAGTAGTACAAGAAACGAAGGAGGCCTTACCCGAAGGCGGTGCCTCTATCACTCGGGGTTCCGGGATCAAGACTAGCGTCCCCGAACCGTCCGGTTTACAACCGGAGACGATTCTGGAGGCAAGTAAGCGGGTTTCTTCACAAGAATGCCATACTCCGGCGGCGGTTTCCGATGACCCAGGAGCGCCGGAAATGCTGACGGGCTTGCTATGATGAGCATCTATTTCAGAAGAGCACCGTACCTTGATGGCTATGGTGGTCAAAAGGGTTCTATCCGCGAAGAGTGGATTGAACGAGGCCTTCACGAGCCTTGTAAGAGGTTTTGAGGTTTGTGATGTAGCTTTGTCAATTGAATTTTATTGACAGAATGCACCTGTTGTATATGCAGTAGCCCCTGAGACTCAGATTGTCTTCCGAAGGAAGCGATCGGAGGATCAAAGAGATATGCTCGGGTATTAACCTTGGGTTAATTTGAAATACAGGCTTCTTCCCCTCCCGTGGCTGTCCGGAATACGGAAGTGGCCGAACTGTAGCAAAAGATGGATATTGTGGAGGATGACGTTGCATTGATCAACAGGCATCTTGACGACTCGCAAGGTATGTATTTCAAGCATTCTTTACACCAGTGTGCTTGACACGGGAAAGAGCTTCATATGAAATGTGCATGAAATCAAGGTAGTTAGAATCCCGACTCGACTCCTAGAATCCTACGACTTCACGATCCTACGGAACCATGTCGATCCAAGTCCCACTATGAATCCGGATTAGGTAGAATCCATGTTGACTCGCGATCCAAATCATAGAATCATGTACAAAACTGTAGAATCCCGACTATGCGATGGACTATGTCCGATTCTACTAATTTATCTAAGTCGTTTGTTTAATTGTACCACAACAGTATGCCATCATCCAAACCATTTTCACATGCCTCATGGCCCTTTATTCCCCTCCCAAGACCAAATGCTCAGCCGCCGACACCTTTGAGCTGGCTCTCAAAACCTAGATCAATATTGAGGAACAGACTTGTCAACAAATGGAATTGGTGTGGGAAGGAGGATGCGTCAAGATTGATCGGAGAAGGAGAGCAAGACTCTTCAAGGTTTGGCACTATAGGGCAGATATACAAGTGATCAGCTATTCACATATTCTAAAAAAACCGTAAGTAAATATCGTGCGTCGAAGATTTCAATGTTCTGTATATTTGCCTCATATATGTTCCATACATCCAAGCTAATAGTAGGTTAGCCATAAAAAGAAGTGGAATAGAACTAGCATTGATGTGTACGTCTTTGCTCTATATTTAGTGTCAAAACTCTATAGAACCCATATAAATCCATGGATACAAAATATCTTATTTGAGTAAATCAAGTAGAATCCTCGATTCCACGACTTGATACTACATTTTGATTCTGTCTAAGAAAAATCAATCCGACTCTGAATCCCGACTGTGACTACCTTGCATGAAATGTAGATAGTGCTGCCGCCGTGGAGGCTCTTCGGGCGGAGCTAATCCGGCCCAAGGAGCGGGCCCGGTTTAGTGATGCTCCTGCTGAAGGAGCATCGGTTGAACTGAAGGCCGAACAAGTTGTGCGATGCCAGGGCGAGGAGAAGGTATCCACGATGACACTCGCTTTGGAGAATGCTACTGGCCGCTGCGAATTTCTTGAGAAGGAGAATAAAGCCTTAACGGCTGAACTGGACAAGGCCCGATAGGAGGCAAGAGAAGCGCGATCAGAGTCCAGAGCACTCCGTGAGGAGGTTCGGCAGGCGAAAGAGATAGTGGCTGGAAAGCCTTTTCTGCTGCAGACTAAGTTCAGCGACCCGGACTATGCTCAGTTGAACCAAGTGTGGAGTTCTTCAGACGAGTATTTGGACTTGCCGAAGAGTTCTTCTGATGCAGCGCGATATTACCAAGCGCGAGCTGGATATGCAATGGAGAGGCTTTTTTGGTCACAGTTTGGTGCGTCGAAGCGCCTGCTGCTGCTCAATGAACATATGTCCCAATGGGCCGAACTTCATAGGGTATCTGGCGCTGCCATGAAGGATGTTATAATCTGGCTGTGGCCAACCGAGCCTGCGCCGAGTAGCTATTTCGGTTTGGTGCAGAAGCTTGTCGATGTGGTGCCGCGAATCGATGTTGTGAAGCGATTGGCGTGCATTGAAGGTGCATGGATGGCCCTTGCCCGAGTCAAGACATTCTGGGGAAATATGAAGGCCACCGACGTCGGAACGAAGGGTCCGCCTGAAGGCAAGGACCGTCCGGAACCGGAGCGTTATTTTGAAGACGTCCTGCAGGCCGCCCGCTTGATAGAGGGTCAATGCTCGAAAAACATAATGTTCGAGTGAGGTGTATGATATTGTAAAAGACAATTTTATAGTTAATCTATTTATGTTTTGCTCGAAAAGCTTGAATTCCTCTTGTGTGGTCGTTTTAATATAATCTGAAAGTTTTCCAGTCGTCGGCTTCAGCCCCCTTGTAGGAAGTACGGGGGTGTTTGGAAAAGCATTTAATCACTCTTTATCCAACGTCTTGGTCCATGAAGGAGGTGATAATGCGGTGAACTAGGCAATCAGACTACAAGGCGTTAACACTTTCACTTAACCATAGGAGTTTTATGGTGGGGCTACAACATAGCCCCTGGTGTGTATGCGGCGTGTGGTGCCTTGCATATATGATCTGAAAAAGACCCCTCGTGTTACACAGAGAATCGCTAAAGATTCCAATAAGTCTTCAAGTGGTTGACCAGCTCTCGCCGCATCATGACAGTCAGTTTTCGGCTTTCTCTACTGAGGTGCTCATCCGGTTTAGGCCAGGGCACAGTCATAGTAGTTCTCCCTTTACTACCCTAGCCGATAGAGCAGAACGTAGGGTAGCAAACACAGGAGCCGGGCAACCCAACTATTGACCCAAGACAATGATTCGGAGCTGATGCATATAAGGCCAAACTTGCGACGCCGAAGTACGCTATAGAGCTGTTCGGACTTTTACTGGCAGCTCATTCATTCCCATGCCGAGCCCCTGGCAGGGTATGCCGAGGTGCATCTGCAGAGCAGCCATTAAGGCCATACTTATTGTTGAAAGAGTATGAAATATCGGTTCGGATGAGACTTACTGAGAATGGAGCGATGTGCTAATGATAACTTTATGTATGTATATAATAAAAAGAGAGAAACCATGGACCTGGCTATTTGACATGCTCGGGGTCGGGGTCAGAGGAAGAGGGCATAGTACATGCTCAGAATAAAGAGTGTAGTCCAAAAAAAGTTATTTTGGACCTCCTGTCGCACGTCTGCGTCGCCCGTCCTCGGGGAGGGGAATCCTTATCGGAAGTAGCCCCTTAGGTGAGCATACGGATCCGAACTCCGATAGAGTCCGTTGTAGATGTTGTCCAGCTGGTCACCTGTTCTTTAGGGATGATACAGAAAAATAAGGTAAACAGATAAAAAACGTCACGGGAATGCTTGTAGGGTTGTTCGTATTGTGCTTCCGCCGATGCCCATGGTATCTTGAGTGCATAGTGATGTGCGCGAGGTGCAAATTTTGCCGGTACAGTACGTGGGTGGCGGAAGACGAACTGCTATTCGCGTTCCTGAAGTGGTCGAATGTCGGAGGGAAACTGTTTCTGGCCCCTAGCGTTCTGCTGGCGAGCCGATCTGTCGTCTTTATCGCCTGGCGGCCTCCTCCCCTTGTTATCAGCGTTAAGCTTGCCTGCCTGCTTGAAGACCCAACAGTTTCGGTTAGTATGATTAGCTGGCCTATTAGGGTGACCGTGAATCTGACAAGGTCGGTCCAATATCCTGTCAAGGGTGGATGGTCCATCCTGGTTTGACTTTAGTGGCTTCTTCCATTGATCGGGCTTTGGATTGTGAAATCCGGCGTTCACCGCTGTGTCGCGTATATTACTGCGACTGTTGTGTTCGGTTCGTCGTGGCTTGCCATTGCCATCTCGGATTTTGGAAGTGCCTGCGCCGTTGGCGTCGTTGCTTTTACGAGCAAGCCAATTGTCTTCTCCCGCGCAGAAGCGGGTCATTAGAGCGGTGAGGGCTGCCATGGATTTGGGTCCTTCCTGGCCGAGGTGACGCGCTAGCCATTCATCCCGGATGCTATGTCTGAAGGCCGTAAGGGCTTCTGCGTTCGGACAGTCGACAATTTGGTTCTTTTTGACTAAGAACCTGGTCCAGAGCTCCCTGGCTGACTCGCCGGGCTCCTGGACAATGTGACTTAAGTCATCGGCGTATAATGGTCGGACATATGTTCCTTGGAAGTTCTCTTGAAAGGCGTCTTCCAAATCTTCCCTGTTGCCAACAGAATTTTCTGGCAAACTGTTTAGCCAGTATCGAGCTGGCGCTTTAAGCTTGAGAGGTAAGTATTTAATGGCGTGGAGGTCGTCTCTGCGGGCCATGTGAATATGGAGGAGGTAATCCTCGATCCATACCGCGGGATCTGTTGTTCCATCGTATGATTCGATGTTAATGGGTTTAAACCCATCTGGAAATTCGTGCTCCATTACTTCGTTAGTGAAGCAGAGAGGGTGTGCGGCTCCTCTATGTTGGGCCACACTATGAAGCACCTCCGGCGGGCTCCATTTACGGTGCTCGGACCGGGCATGGTTGGCTTTATAGCGTCCGAATAGGCGACCATCATCGTCGGTCGGGGTATATCTTCGTGATCTGTACATCAATCTTCTGCGTCCTGCTCTACCCTCTGTGTCTTGGTTGATATCGTGGGTATTCCCCCGAGATGTTTTGTTTTGACGGCCGAATGGGTTGGTATGGTGCTCTGCTTGGGTTGCTGCTTTGTCTGGACCGAATTGTGGTCGGCCCGCCACGTTGTTCGATGGTGGTATGGGTTCCATCGCTCTGCCATCGTGTTGAGGGAGCCACCTATTCTTGGGGTGGCTTTTGACTGGGATGCTAAGGCCGTATGCTTCGGCGGCCAAGACCTCGGTCCATCTATCATTGAGCGAATCTTGGCTTGCTTGAAGCTGCAGCTGCTTCTTTCTTAGGCTCCTTGCAGTGGCTATAAGCCGGCGTTTAAAGCGCTCCTGCTCGAGAGGTTCCTTGGGCATGATAAAAATCCTCGTTGCCGAGGATCTCCTCCTCCTCGAAAAGTGGGAGATAATTGTTGTCCTCCGAGTCCCCATATGTGGTCTGTTCATCAGAGCTATCTTGCCCGCCTTCCTGTTCCTCCTGCTCGCATTCTATCTCAACAGGCTCTTTGTTGTCCGGAGTATCGTCTTCTCTGGTGCTAGCAGTGTTTTCTCTTGGGCGATGTGACCTAGGGCGCCGGTGTCCAGGCTGTGTGCCAGGCGGTTTATTCTCGACCGGATCCACTTTGTCATCGTCGAGAGCGCCGTAAGGTGTGTCTATCATACACACGTCATACCAGGAAGTGGTCATCCTATGTCGAGCGAGTAGTAAGCTCTGGCCTTGCCCCTCATCGTCGGCCACAACGTCGATGTCTTCGGGGCAGGGGTCGGGCGTGTTGGTTAGGTTTTCAACAATGGCTATGAAGTGGGTGGCGGGTGGGAAACAAAATTCTCCAGCGTCCGCTGAAAGTTCGAACCGAACATAGTTCGGCGACGGGTCGTTTGCCAGGGATAGGTTTTTAGCGAGTTAAGTATGTCACCCATGGGCGAGTGTTGGAAGACATCTGCGGTGCTGAACTTGAAGATCGATAACCGATCAAGTTCGGTATACGCGGGCTCGCAGGGTTCTGAGTTCGACGTCGGAGGCGAGTCCGAGGTTCCGTTGATGCAGATACCGTATGAAGTGGAATCTGCGTGCGGCTCCAGCACCACGGAATTGGTAGCCCCCGTGATGGGGTCGAGCTTCCCATTTTCGGGCGACTTGATCTGCTCCGGATTTAAGGCCAGAGTTGCTATAGGAGCTATCTCCTGGATGCGGCCCGATCACAGGTTTAAGCCATGTTCATTGAGGCTATTGGGAGCGGTTGCCGCGGTCTCGAATCCGTCGAAGATCAAATCTCCCCGGATGTCCGCGACGTAATTCAAGCTTCTGAATCTGACCTGATGGCCAGGGGCGTAGCTGTCGATCTGCTCCAGATGGCCAAATGAGTTGGCCCGCAGTACGAAGCCGCCGAATACGAAGATCTATCCGGGGAGGAAGGTTTCTCCCTGGACAACGTCATTACTGATGATCGAAGGGGCCATCGAGCCTTCTACCGATGGCACAGTGGAACTCTCAATGAAAGCACCAATGTCGGTGTCAAAACCGGCGGATCTCGGGTAGGGGGTCCTGAACTCTGCGTCTAGGATCGATGGTAACAGGAGACGGGGGACACGATGTTTACCCAAGTTCGGGCCCTCTCTATGGAGGTAATACCCTACTTCCTGCTTGATTGATCTTGATGAATATGAGTATTACAAGATTTGATCTATCACGAGATCATAATGGCTAAACCCTAGAAGCCTAGCCTACATGAATATGGTAATGAGTATATGTGTTGTCCTTTCCGGACTATCCCCTTCGGTTTATATAGACACCAAGGGGATTTAGGGTTTACATGGAGTCGGTTACATAAGAAGGAATCTTTGGTCGCCAAGCTTGCCTTCCATGCCAAGTAGAGTCCAATCCGGACACGAGTATTGTCTTCGATCTTCACAACCCATCAGTCCGGCCCGTGGATAACGGGCCGGATGCCCGAGGACACCTTTGTCCAGGACTCCCTCATTGGGGAACATAACATGTAATTTCAAAAAAATTCCTACGATCACGCAAGATTGATCTAGGAGATGCATAGCAACGAGAGGGGGAGAGTGTGTCCACGTACCCTGGTAGACTAAAAGCAGAAGCATTAGGTTAACGCAGTTGATGTAGTCGAACGTCTTCGCGATCCAACCGGTCAAGTACCGAATGTACGTTAGCTCCGAGTTCAGCACACGTTTAGCTCGATGACATCCCTCTAACTCTTGATCTAGTAGAGGGTTGAGGGAGAGTTTCGTCAGCACGACGACGTGGTGCCGGTGATGGTGATGTGATCCACGCAGGGCTCGGCCTAAGCACTATGACGCTATGACTGGAGGAGTAAACTGTGGAGGGGGGCACCGCACACAGCTAAGAGAATAACTATTGTGTATCCAAGGGGTGCCCTGCCCACGTATATAAAGGAGGAGGGGAGGGGGCCGGCCACCAAGGGCGTGCCAAGAAGAGGGGAGTCCTAATAGGACTCCAAGTCCTAGTAGGATTCGCCCCCCTCTTTTCCTTCTCATGGAGGGGGAAAAGGGGAAGGGAGAGGGAAGAGGAGAAGGAAAGGGGGGCGCGCCCCCTTCCCTAGTCCAATTCGGACTCCCCCTTCCCTTGTGGGCTGCCTCCCCTCTCACCTATGGCCCATGTAGGCCCAATATTTCTTGAGGGGTGGGGGGTTCCGGTAATCCACTAGTACCCTGATAAATATCTGAAATGTCCCTAAACCATTCCTGTGTCCGAATACCTTCGTCCAATATATCAATCTTTACCTCTCGACCATTTCGAGACTCCTTGTCATGTCCGCGATCTCATCCGGGACTCCAAACTCTTCGGTCACCAAAACACATAACTCATAATACAAATCGTCATAGAACGTTAAGCGTGCGGACCCTATGGGTTCGAGAACTATGTAGACATGACCGAGGCACATCGATTTGATCTGCGCAGGGCTTCGCCTAAGCACTACGATGCTATGACCGGAGGAGTAAACTGTGGAGGGGGGCACCGCACACGGCTAAGAGAATAATTGTTGTGTATCCAAGGGGTGCCCTGCCCACGTATATAAAGGAGGAGGGCAGGAGGCCGACCAGCAGGGGCGCGCCAAAGGAGAGGGGAGTCCTACTAGGACTCCAAGTCCTAGTAGGATTCACCCCCCTCTTTTCCTTCTCATGGAGGGGGAAAGGGGGAAGGGAGAGGGAAGAGGAGAAGGAAAGGGGGGCGCGCCCCCTCCCCTAGTCCAATTCGGACTCCCCATGGGAGGAGGCGCGGCCACCCCTTGTGGGCTGCCTCCCCTCTCCCCTATGGCCCATGTAGGCCCAATATTTCCATGGGGGGTTCCGGTAACCCCTCGGTACTCTGATAAATATCCGAAATGTCCCCAAACCATTCCGGTGTCCGAATACCTTCGTCCAATATATCAATCTTTACCTCTCGACCATTTTGAGACTCCTCGCCATGTCCGTGATCTCATCCGGGACTCCAAACAATCTTCGGTCACCGAAACACATAACTCATAATACAAATCATCATCGAACGTTAAGCGTGCGGGCCCTACGAGGTTAGGAACTATGTAGACTTGACCGAGACACATCTCCGGTCAATAACCAATAGCGGAACCTGGATGCTCATATTGGTTCCTACATATTCTACGAAGATCTTTATCAGTCAAACCACAATGACAACATACGCAATTCCCTTTGTCATCGGTATGTTACTTGCCCGAGATTCGATCATCGGTATCTTCATACCTAGTTCAATCTCGTTACCGGCAAGTTTCTTTACTCGTTCCGTAATGCATCATCCCGCAACTAACTCATTAGTCACATTGCTTACAAGGCTTATTATGATGTGCATTAACGAGAGGGCCCAGAGATACCTCTCCGATATTCGGAGTGACAAATCCTAATCTCGATCTATGCCAATCCAACAAAAACCTTCAGAGATACCTGTAGAGCATCGTCATAATCACCTAGTTATGTTGTGACATTTGATAGCACACAAGGTATTTCTCCGGTACTCGGGAGTTGCATAATCTCATAGTCAAAGGAATACGTATAAGTCATGAAGAAAGAAATAGCAATAAAACTTAACGATCATTATGCTAAGCTAACGGATGGGTCTTGTCCATCATACCATTCTCCTAATGATGTGATCCCATTCATCAAATGGCAACACATGTCTATGGTTAGGAAACTTAACCATCTTTGATTAACAAGCTAGTCTAGTAGAGGCTTACTAGGGTCACTGTGTTTTGTCTATGTATCCACACATGTATTAAGTTTCTAGTTAATACAATTCTACACTACTAGAAACTCCCATTTTACCTAGGGCCAAGTCCTTTACGTAGAGCTCATTGGCCTCCCCAAGGGATAGTAAAGCAATGAACAGTACACCCTAGGGGAAGATGGATTTTTGGGCAAAAAAATTGGAAATATACTTTCCCTGGGCCGGCCCTACTTAAATGGCATCAAGCCTGGCCCCGAAGTGGCATGTAGATGGACTCCGTTGCAATTTTGGTCGACTTCGCGCCACTTATTTTGATGCCTCGCGCCTTTTTCTTCCATTTTGTATAGTTGGGCCCACTGTTTAGTGAGCGATGGCACTCGAGAGCTGAGAAAGGGCGCGCACGTGGGAATATTTCGGTCGATTAGGTTTCTCCTTCCTTCGCTCGAAGCCCTACGCCGCCGGTCAGATCCATAAGCCAAAATCTTATCCCCTTCTCTCCCGAAGGATCCTACTCCATCCAAGATCCAAACGCTCTCACCCCTGCCTCACCATCGCCCGCCTCCCTGCCGCCCTGCCGTGCCCCACCGTCGCCCGCCGCCCGCCTCCCCGCCTCATTGCCGTGTCCCCTGTCGTCCCGTCTTGCCTGCCTCCTGGCCACCTGCCCTGTTCCCTGCCGCATCCACTCCCTGCTGCGTCCCCTGCCCCACCGCCACCCTGCCTCCCCTCCGGCCCGCCATGTGCCCATGTCCCCCACCGACCCACGCCGCACTGCCCCTACCGTGCCCCCTCTTCTTCCCCTTCTCTAGTTCCAGCGCTCCAGCGGAACAATGGCATGACGGGCTTGGTGACCATGGCCACGCCGGCCGGGATGACGTCGCCGCGCCGTCCATGTTGACCTTGTCGCGCCTGCTGGTCGGAAGACTATCAGATTTACCCGGCGTTGTACCCCCTGTTCTCCAACAGGTTACCTCTATACCTCTCACTCCAACGTTTTACTTGTGTGCTGGATATTCAATATAAATCTGCATATTCACTATATCAATAGACTATGTGGGGATAATCATGTGACATTATTTCTAAAATATCAAGTGCGGTAGTTATTATCAGTTCGATTATAATTGCATAATCTACCCAGCAGTTATAGACATTCTAATTGGTAAAGGAGAGTAGGTTTAGGAAATGTTTGACATGAACGCAGCAACAAGAGATAATCGTTAAGAGCTGTGCTGAATCTCGAGTTATTAAGAATGTATCTATGGACACACAACAAGTATACTAGTATAGTAACCTTGTCTTGTTATAAAAGGGCCACTTTGAGTCTATATAACTAATAGTAGTAGCATATTATTAACTGATAGTAGTATAACTGGTAGTTGTATTAGGAGGCCTGGTAATTTTCTACTACTATCTAGGCATTTCCCCTTTGATATTATTATGGCTATGTAAGTATGAAGCATTGTGGCAAAGTTTCAGCAAAATGAAGAAAATCAAACTTTTTTACTGAAGAATATGTCGAACTGAGCACCATGTCCATTTAATATCTACTATAATGTCAATCTGATTTCGATCTCTAGTTGTATGCTAACTTTTGTAGTGTCGATTGAATTGAGGTAAGCATGAAGCATCAATGCTCACGAAAAATTGAGCCAAGAACTAGAAATACTTTAGTTCGTTATGTAGTTACTGCCATAACTGATATTATTATTGATTTATAGGCTAGAAGGGCTAGATGATCAGTCCAGCAATGGGTGTCAGGCATGGTTTGATACATATGCAGACGAGACATCTGAAAAACTGAGATCAGGTTAGCACAAATCATTTGTACCATCAGACACTTAAGTTATACTATAACGACTACTTTTTTGGTTTGTTTGCACAAAGGAAACCATTAGTTGTTCGCACTTTATTTATCATTGAGTTATCTTATTTATCTACAAGAACATGTTCTTATGGGTGTCATAGTCTGATGGTCGATGTATACTATCATGTAATGCAAGGGGCGAAGCCAGCAATCTGGCGTGGTTTGGCGTCCGCCATACGTAAAATTTGCTGCAAAGTCTATGTATATATACCGCTAAAATCTTATACACCATGCATATGAAAATTTGAGCTAAGACGTGCCTCCATGCGGCGCCTGATTGATGATGGGTCATGGCTTGATGTAGTGGACTTGTAGGTTGTAACTTGATTGCACGTCAGCACATAGTAAAGCTAGCGATTACTCCGGCCAAACCCTCGTGATTAGGAGGATTGCTCCTCTAAACACGACAGTGCGCGAAGGCGGTGGGGCATGGCCTGACGGATGCTGGACACATGGGGACCGTGGCACTGCTTCTGCGAGGCGAGTTTGCGACTAGCAAGGCCGCGAGAGTCAGTATGCTATACGCAGATGGTGGCAAAGAAAAGCAAGTGCGTACTATAATGAAAGGTAATTGTTGTGGTCGAGTGAAATATGCTCTGCTATTCAATCTGTTCTAGTGCACTTCCATTGTTGAATGACCAATTGATTCGGTTCTGCTTGTAATTTTGTTATACATATTTAAGTAGCAGTTTTGCCAAGCAAGTCTCACTGAAGCCAGTCTAACTTTGGATGTAGTTGCTGGACAACGACAAGAGGAATGTCATTGCCATATTCTGTTAAGAAAGTAAAGCTTCATTATGGGTTTATGACTACGTATTCTTTATCGATCTTCACTATGATTTTATCCTACTAGTTACCAATTAATGATTTATCTATAGTTTATATGTTTTATAGATCATCTTTATGCCTATCTGGTTAATATACATGATAAATTATGGATCGGTCATCCATCTGGTGACGTATGTTGAGTGCGAACACTTAAATTTTGGATTTTGGTTATATTCTCAGAACACAAAGTAATATATGTCTACTATAGTGAGCTCTTGCATAATTACATGATATATGATTTGCTCCATCATAAACCCCACCATGCGTTCTGCCTTCGCCACTGAATATGCATGCTCTTACACAAAGACGATTCTTGAGGTAATGCTATGTAAGTTTGAGTTTATCAACATACTTGCCAGCCTTTGAAACTAACTAGTTGGTGTATCCCTATCCATTTGCAGACTTTAGCAGCTAAACAAGGAGTGTCTATCAACAAAATTCCACCACCTCCAGTTCCACCAAGTGCTTGTTCGGTCGCTCTTGCAGATTTTGGAAACAAGCACAGAACTGCAAACTTTGTGTGCTCGGCAACATGTAGAACATCAAGTCTGTTTGAAGACCAACTTTTGGGTGAATGCGTTGATAACATATTGCTACAAGTTTTAGTAGTAGTAGTAGATACTTGTCTTGACCATTAATGCTTGTATGTGCTGATTTAGGTATTCTGCTAGCTGTAGCAATTTTTTTGAATTTTGGTTCTAAACCGACCTTGTATCTCGTTTCAAACTGACCTTGGGTCTGATGTATGTGTGTCATTTGAACATGAATCTGATGTGTACATTGAATTACGACTGTAATTTATAAATTTGAATTATGATTCAGAATTTAATTTTTTTGAATTATGACTGCTATGAATTTAAATTTGAATAGCATATTTTTATATCGGTGGAAATGATTCAAAAGGGCTCCACGGTCTTTCCCTAGAGCCAAACTTGTTTGTAGGTAAAGCACCTTTCCACCTTGGACAGGCAAACAAGTTCAATTCCTTCCCTAGGGCCTGCAGCCCTAGGTAACCAAATGATTTCCCTAGGGCCTGGCAGGTGCACTCTAGGGAAAGCTCTTTACCGACTATGCTTTACCTAAGGTTCTTTCCCTAGGGCAAGCTCTAAGTAGAGCCTTTACCTATGGTTTTTCGCATTTCACCTAGGGTATCTGGCCCTAGGTAAAATCGTAGTTTCTAGTAGTGCTAGCATGAATAATAAACATTTATCATGATATAAGGAAATATAAATAACAACTTTAGGGTTTAGGAAATATGCCCTAAAGGCAATAATAAAGTTGTTATTTTATATTTCCTTATATCATGATAAATGTTTATTATTCATGCTAGAATTGTATTAACCGGAAACTTGATACATGTGTGGATACATAGACAAAACACTGTGTCCCTAGTAAGCCTCTACTAGACTAGATCGTTAATCAAAGATGGTTAAGTTTCCTAACCATAGACATGTGTTGTCATTTGATGAATGGGATCACATCATTAGGAGAATGATGTGATGGACAAGACCCATCCATTAGCTTAGCATGTTGATCGTTCAGTTTTATTGCTATTGCTTTCTTCATGTCAAATACATATTCCTTCGACTATGAGATTATGCAATTACCGGATACCGGAGGAATACCTTGTGTGCTATCAAACGTCACAACGTAACTGGGTTATTATAAAGATGCTCTATAGGTATCTCTGAAGGTGTTTGTTGGTTTGGCATAGATCGAGATTGGGATTTGTCACTACGAGTATCAGAGAGGTATCTCTAGGCCCTCTCGGTAACACACATCATAATAAGCCTTGCAAGCAATGTGACTAATGAGTTAGTTGTAGGATGATGTATTACGGAATGAGTAAAGAGACTTGCCGGTAACGAGATTGAACTAGGTATGTAGATACCGACGATTGAATCTCAGGTGAAAGGATCGAGAAGAGGTGTCTAGAGGGGGGGGGGTGGGGTGAATAGACTCTTAGTAAGGAAAAGTAGCAGTTTTTAATTTCTTTAAGTTAAGGTGGAGATTTAGCACAAGTTTAACCATTCACAACACATTCAAGCAAGCGTGGCAGGAGTATATGAGCAGCGGAAAGTAAAGCATGCAATTTGCAAGAAAGTAAAGCGATGGGATTGGAGTGTGCAAACGCAATTGGAGACTTGGAGATTTTTTGGCGTGGTTCCGATAGGTGGTGCTATCGTACATCCACGTTGATGGAGAGTTCAACACACGAAGGGTAATGGTTGCGCGAGTCCACGGAGGGCTCCACCCATGAAGGGTCCATGAAGAAGCAACCTTGTCTATCCCACCATGGCCATCGCCCACGAAGGACTTGCCTCACTAGGGTAGATCTTCACGAAGTAGGCGATCTCCTTGCCCGTACAAACTCCTTGGTTCAACTCCACAATCTTGATGGAGGCTCCCAAGTGACACCTAACCAATCTAGGACACACCACTCTCCAAAAGGTAATAGACGGTGTGTTTGAAGATGAACTCCTTGCTCTTGTGCTTCAAATGATAGTCTCCCTGTCGGTGTCAAAACCGGCGGATCTCGGGTAGGGGGTCCCGAACTGTGCGTCTAAGGCGGATGGTAACAGAAGACAAGGGACACGATGTTTTACCCAGGTTCGGGCCCTCTTGATGGAGGTAAAACCCTACGTCCTACTTGATTTATTCTTGATGATATGAGTATTACAAGAGTTGATCTATCATGAGATCGGAGAGGCTAAACCCTAGAAGCTAGCCTATGGTATGATTGTATGTTGTCCTATGGACTAAAACCCTCCGGTTTATATAGACACCGGAAGGGGTTAGGGTTACACAAGGTTGGTTACAAAGGAGGAGATATCCATATCCGTACTGCCTAGCTTGCCTTCCACGCCAAGTAGAGTCCCATCCGGACACGAGACGAAGTCTTCAATCTTGTATCTTCATAGTCCAACAGTCCGGTCAAAGGATATAGTCCGGCTGTCCGGAGACCCCCTAATCCAGGACTCCCTCAGTAGCCCCTGAACCAGGCTTCAATGACGATGAGTCCGACGCGCAGTGTTGTCTTCGGCATTGCAAGGCGGGTTCCTCCTACGGATACACCACAAAAGAGTTAGAATAAAACGATAGTGTCCGACCCTGCAAAATAAGTTCCACATACCATCATTCGAACCGTTTTTCTTTAACTAGCCCCGCACATAACGCGAGGCAGTTTCTTGACACGTCTTGTCAAAGCAAAGATCGTGTCCCCCTTATTACGGGATTCTCATCAATACGGGCGTGGGTAACCTGACCGCGCCATCAATTACGGCGCTTGGGGGATAAGCGAGTTTTACCAGGCTAGTGGGGGCGCATAATTTCGACCGCCCTTATAAAGGGATAATGTTTATCCTTTTTTCTACCCACGTCTTCTTCCTCCTTGCTCATCCATTCTCGCGCACTCGAGCTCCAACGCCCAAGTCCACATCCTTCTCCTCAACCTTCCCCAAACATGTCCGGAGCGGGAGGCAAGTGGATGGCTTCCTCCGTCACGGAGGGACACATCAAAAAGCTGCGCGGAGCCGGATACTTATCCGCGAATATCCAGCATCGGCTGCCCGCTGCGGGGCAGATCGTCCCTACCCCGAAACCTCACGAGAGGGTAGTCTTCCTCCACCACTTCCACCGCGGACTGGGGTTTCCCCTCCATCCATTCGTTCGTGGTCTTATGTTCTACTATGGGCCGGACTTTCATGATCTAGCCCCGAACTTCATCCTCAACATTTTGGCGTTCATCATCGTGTGTGAGGCTTTCCTCCGCATCCGGCCCCACTTCGGCCTGTGGCTGAAGACCTTCAATATCAAGCCGAAGGTGGTGGGAGGCCAACAAGCAGAATGCGGCGGAGCCATGGTGGGCAAGATGCCCAATGTTATATGGCTTGAAGGCTCCTTCGTGGAGACCATAAAGGGGTGGCAATCGACATGGTTCTACATCACCGAGCCGCGCGACACCAACTGGGTGGCGGCCCCCCGAGTTTCGATCCGGAATCCCCACACGGCTCACCTCCTGGAAAGAGAAGGGCCTATCCTGGGGTTCATCGGTGGAGCTGGACGGACTCCAGAAATGTATCCGGAATATGGCAAGCAAGAAGCTCAAGCTTGTCAACATAGTCCAGGTCACGCTCTTCCGCCGGATCCTCCCGTGTCAACAATGGGATTTCAACTTGTGGGAGTTCGACCCGGCCCAGCACCAGACTCTGAGCGAGCTGTTCGACACGACGCACAAGGACGTCTGGAGGGTGCTGTTCAAGGGTGCCGAGGTCCCTCCCTCTCTCACCAAGGACCGCGGGCTAAGCGCGAAGCGCCCTGCGAATCCGGTAAGTTTTGTACATCTGGTAGGATTTTTACTTCCCATAGCTTAACCATGCGTGGGGTCTGAGCTCCCATGCCTTTGACAGTACTGGGTGGGGGCATCGGAGAAGATTGACTGTCCGGTCTCTCTGCCCGAAGACACTATGGACTCTCTCCTGACGGAGATGCTGACTCTGGCTCCTTACAAGGTGCCGGAGAAGACCAAGAAGAAGGCCAAGGGAACCCGAAAGAGTTCCCGGCGCCAGGTGATATCGGGCTCATCGTCCGATGACTCCGCGACGCACTCCTCCCCCGAAGACGAGGAGGAAGATGAAGATGCTCCCCCTTCAATCGGGGGAGACAAGAAAAGGAAGGCCGCCCCGACTGGGGGGCCGAAGGGTCCAAGAAGGGGAGGACCCTCCTTCAAGACTACTCCACCACCGCCACCGAAGGCGAAGACGAGTGGCTGCTCAGGGCCAAGCCCCTGGCGAAGTCGTAAGTATTCGGATACCAGAGTAACTCATAGCATACCTTTGTCGCATTGCTTCTCCTAACACCGAATATGATTATGCACACCGCCTGTCGGTGTCAAAACCGGCGGATCTCGGGTAGGGGGTCCCGAACTGTGCGTCTAGGCGGATGGTAACAGGATACAAGGGGCACGATTTTTTACCCAGGTTCGGACCCTCTCGATGGAGGTAAAACCCTACGTCTTGCTTGATTTATTCTTGATATATGAGTATTACAAGAGTTGATCTACCACGAGTTCGGAGAGGCTAAACCCTAGAAGCTAGCCTATGGTATGATTGTTGTTATTGTCCTACGGACTAAAACCCTCCGGTTTATATAGACACCGGAGGGGCTAGGGTTACACAAGGTCGGTTACAAAGGAGGGGATATCCATATCCATATTGCCTAGCTTGCCTTCCACGCCAAGGAGAGTCCCATCCGGACACGAGACGAAGTCTTCAATCTTGTATCTTCATAGTCCAATAGTCCGACCGTCTGGAGACCCCCTAATCCAGGACTCCCTCAGTAGCCCCTAAACCAGGCTTCGCTGACGATGAGTCCGGCGCGCAGTGTTGTCTTCGGCATTGCAAGGCGGGTTCCTCCTCCGAATACACCCCGGAAGAATTTGAATACAAGGATAGTGTCCGACCCTGCAAAATAAGTTCCACATACCACCATAGAGAGAATAATATTTCCACAAATCTAATCTGCTGACACGTTTCGGCAACATGACGTTATGTCATGGCTCGGTGATTATTCGAACCGTTTCCTTTAACTAACTCCGCACATAACGCGAGGCAGTTTCCTGACACGTTTTGTCAAAGCAGGGATCGTGTCCCCCTTATTACGGGATTCTCATCAATATGGGCGTGGGTAACCCAACCGCGCCATTGATTACGGCGCTTGGGGAATAAGCGAGTTTTACCAGGCTAGTGGGGGCGCATGGCTTCGGCCGCCCTTATAAAGGGATAAGGTTTAACCTTTTTCTTCCCACGCCTTCTTCCTCCTTGCCTATCTGTTCTTGCGCACTCGAGCTCCAACGCCCAAGTCCACATCCTTCCCGTCAACCTTCTCCAAACATGTCCGGAGCGGGGGGCAAATGGATGGCTTCCTCCATTACAGAGGGGCACATCAAAAAGCTGCGCGGCGCCGGATACTTAGTCGCGAATATCGCGCATCGGCTGCCCGCTGCGGGGCAGATCGTTCCTACCCCGGAACCTCATGAGAGGGTAGTTTTCCTCCACCACTTCCTCCGTGGACTGGGGTTTCCCCTTCATCCATTCGTCTGTGGTCTCATGTTCTACAACGGGCTGGACTTTCATGATCTGGCCTCGAACTTCATCCTCAACATTTCGGCGTTCATCGTCATCTGTGAGGCTTTCCTCCGCATCCGGCCCCACTTTGGCCTGTGGCTGAAGACCTTGAACATCAAGCCGAAGGTGGTGGGAGGCCAACAAGCAGAATGTGGCGGAGCCATGGTGGGCAAGATGCCCAATGTCACATGGCTTGAGGGCTCCTTCGTGGAGACCATAAAGGGGTGGCAATCGGCCTGGTTCTACATCACCGAGCCGCGCGCCACCAAATTGTCGGAGGCCCCTGAGTTTCGATCCGGATTCCCTACACGGCTCACTTCCTGGAAAGAGAAGGGCTTGTCGTGGGGTTCATCGGTGGAGCTGGATGGACTCCAGAAATGTATCCGGAGTATGGCAAGCAAGAAGCTCAAGCTTTTCAACATAGTCCAGGTCATGCTCGTCTGCCGGATCCTCCTGTGTCAACAACGGGATTTTAACTTGTGGGAGTTCGACCTGGCCCAGCACCAGACTCTGAGTGAGCTCTTCGATACGACGCACAAGGACGTCTGGAGGGTGCTGTTCAAGGGCGCCGAGGTCCCTCCCTCTCTTGCTGAGGACCGCGGGCTAAGCGCAAAGCGCCTAGCGCGTTCAGTGAGTTCTATACATCCAATAGGATATTTATTTCCCCTAGCTTAATGATGTGCGGGGTCTGAGCTCCATACCTTTGACAGGACTGGATGGAGACGTCGGGGCAGATTAACTGTCTGGCCCCTCTGCCCGAAGACACTGCGGACGCTCTCCTGACGGAGATGCTGACTCCGGCTCCTTACAAGGTGCCGGAGAAGACCAAGAAGGCCAAGGGAACCTGAAAGATTTCCCGGCGCCAGGTGATATCGGACTCATCGTCTGAGGACTCCTCGGCGCACTCCTCGCACTAAGACGAGGAGGAAGATGAATACGCTCCCCCTCCAGTCGGGGGAGACAAGAAAAGGAAGGCCGCCCCAACTTGGGGGGCCGAAGGATCAAGAAGGGAAGGACTCTCCTTCCGGACAGTTCCACCACCGCCGCCGAAGGCGAAGATGAGTGGCTGCCCAGGGCCAAGCCCCTGGCGAAGTCGTAAGTATTCGGATACCAGAGTAGTTCATAGCATTCCTTTGTCGCACTGCTTCTCCTGACGCCGAATCGTGATTATGCAGACCGCCCCAAGCCCGTATCGATGTATCCTTGTCAGACGGCTCCCTGGACTCATCGGATATGGATAGCGATCCACTTCCGACCGCCACCTCCCCTTGCCCTACGGACAACGCCGAGGTGTTGTCTCAACAGATACCGGGTCTAGGGGAGACAGTCCCGGAGGCGCCTCAAGGCGACCTTCCAAACTCCAGGAGCAGAGGGAACAAGGCCCCCGAGGGCTCCGAGTTCGGACCTCAGCCGAACACCGCGCCGGAACCTCCAGTGGTTCCGGACTCGGGCAGGCGGCCTCCTTCCAAGAGGGGCAAGACGCCTGTGCCGGTGAACTCTGTCCATCCAGAGGCACCGGACAATCTGCTGGGAGCGCTTCGCAGCGCTTCCATCGACGAGGAGCACCGCACTATTATGAGTGCGGTGGTCCAGAAGGTTCAATCCGCCAAGAGCGGACTGACTGAAGCCTGTGCAAGCCTTCTAACAGGCTTTGAGGTAAGTTTTTGAAATATGGGAAAAATATTACCGCATAGACAGTAGCCCCTGATGCTCTGTTCGGTGTTCACAAAGAAAATCCGAATAGAGGATCAAACAATATCGCAGGAGTCTAATATAAGTATGTCTATATGCGTATGCAGGCTTCGCTACTGGCCTCTGCCGCACTAACTGCGGAGGTTGCCGCACTGAAGCAGGACCTCAAAGGGTCCAAGGAAGAGCTCGACCTTGCCAAGAGGCAGCTCGATGAGAACAAAGGTAAGTAGTACCTAGTCTGTGGACATATATGAAAGGAATGCGATTGCAAAATGACAGGATCATCATGAATTTACCAGGGGCACGGCCAAGGTGGCGACCCTGAAGCAAGCGCTATCCGAGGCCGAAAACAAAGCGGCCAAGGAGCACACCGAGCGGGAAAGGCAGGAGGCTCGGGTGGGCGAGGTGCAGCAAGAGCTCCACGCTCTCGTGACAAAGCACGAGGCATTGGAGCTTGACTTGAAGACGCGAGAGTCCGAGCTTGCCGCGGCCCTCGAGAGCGCAAAGAATGCCAAGGCCGAAGCCCAAAAGGCCCTCCAGGAGATTGATGCGATGAAGAAGATAGCGGCGGGTAAGGCATTCTATATGCAAAGCAAGCATGTGAAAGTAAATTACTTGTTACTTACCCGAATCCGGAGCTCTCCAGGAGCATTCGCGGATTTGCCCCACAGCATGTCGGATGCCGCAACGTTTTACCAGGCCGAGGAGGGAAGCTCAATGGAGAAGTTGTTTTGGGCCCAATATACTGGGACCGAACACCCGGTGCCTATGAGCGACCAGCTAAAGTAGTTGGTTGAGCTACACAAGGCGGCCGAAGAGGCCATGAAGGGCTTTATAGTCCGGCTATGGCCTGGCGACGCCCTTCCGAACAGCTACTTCGGCCTGGAGAGGCGGCTTGTGGATGCCTGCCCACGGCTGGAGGTCGTCAAGCGGTCCGTCTGCATCGAAGGTGCACGTCGGGCTTTCGCCCGTGTGAAGGTGCAATGGGCCAAGCTAGACGCCGTGAAGCTGATCAATGAAGGGCCGCCAGAGGGCAAGGAGCATCGCCACCCCGAGATGTACTATGAGGGTGTCCTGAAGGGTGCCCATCTCGTAGCGGACGAGTGTGCCAGAGATAAAATATTTGAGTAAACCCGCTCGTGTAATCCTGTATTCATGAAAACTTGTTCATATGCGCTATGCAACGCTTGTTTGAATTTAAAATATTACCTTCTGTTCGGCTATTTATCAAATCTGAGAGATGGCTAGTCGTTGGCTTCTGCCCCCATGCCACGAGTGCTGAGATGTTCGGGATAAACCTGAGCTCTCTTGTTCCCATTTTTGGGTCCTTCGAGGGAGGTGCTCAGCACAACGAACAAGGCAATCGGACTATAATGCGTTATCACTCTCACTTAGCCATAGAATTCTATAATTTTAAATTTCGGCGAAGCCCCTAGTGTTCGGAAGGCCGAACTCGGGGCGCGATACACGCCTTAAGCCGGACAGGGCCGACTGCTCGCTCTAAGCAGCATAAGTCTTTAAGGACTCAAAAACCTCTTGAGCAACGACCAGTCTCTCGCCTTATCATGACAGTCAGTTTTAGCTTTCTCTACTGAGGTGCTTAGCCCAGCAGAACCGGGGTACAATCGCAGTAGTTCTCCCAGTGCTACCTTAGCCGATATAGGGGAACGTAAGGTACCAAAACATGGTAGCCAGGCAAACCCAACTATTGACCCAAGACATGATTCGGAGCTGATGCATATAATGCTATAAGTTCAGGGTGTCGCACTGTTGAAAGTGTCCGGACTTCTCACGCCGTATTGTGGGGTATGCTTAAGCCCCTAGCGTATTGGCCGTACCAGAGTGTACGGGTGCTGGATGTCATGAATGAACATATATATATAAATATAAAGAAGAATGCAATAATAGTCTTAATGCTATTCATTGTTTATTCAAAAAGGTGCTTTAAAGCAGAATGATACATGTAGTGCAATAAGCAAAAAGTAGGACTATGTCCCCTCCAAGGGCGAGCTGAAGAATAGTATTAAGGCAAGTATTACACTCGTTATCGTAATCCACCTGGGAGTTACGTGGTGTGACGTAGCTTTCTGCCTTCTTGGTTGTTGCATCATATGTTCGGCAATCATGCCGCCGGACCGGGTTTCCAGAGATTAAAGTCCTGAAAAAAAATAACAAAACGGGAAGCCCCTAGTGCGGTTTAAGTCGCGTCTTGGGGCGTGCCGTAGTCATGCCCCCTCCCCGCATGTGCCCATGGTATTTGTAATGCGTAATTATGTACGCGCGGCACGAATTTCGCCGTTTGGCTTGGGCCGGGGTGGGGGCCACATTGCTATGCGAGCTCGGAACGTGCCAGGCGGTCCTGTTGCTGATTACTCCGAGCGCGCTTGAAGGTGTTTGGGTCCTTAAACACCGAACTAGTGGATTTCCTTAAGAGGCTGTTTTGCGCTTCCGCTGTGAGGGCTGCAGTGTGCTCCTCCATTCGGAGAGAGCGCTCTGTGTTTTCGTTAACTGTAATGACCCCCTGAGGTCCTGGCATCTTGAGCTTGAGGTATGCATAATGCGGTACCGCATTGAATCTCGCAAATGCGGTTCGCCCGGGCAGTGCATGATAACCACTGCGGAACGGGACTATATCGAAGATTAACTCTTCGCTTCGGAAGTTATCCGGAGATCTGAAGACCACTTCTAGTGTGACTCAGCCTGTGCAATGGGCCTCTACACCTGGTATGACGTGTTTAAAGGTCATTTTTGTGGGTTTGATCCTTGAGGGGTCTATACCCATTTTGCGCACTGTGTCTTGGTAAAGTAGGTTTAGACTGTTGCCGCCATCCATAAGGACTCAAGTGAGGTGAAATCCGTCAATGATTGGGTCTAGGACCAGTGCGGCGAATCCGCCATGACGGATACTAGTGGGGTGGTCCCTGCGATCGAAGGTGATCGGACAGGAGGACCATGGGTTGAACTTTGGGGCGACTGGCTCCAACGCATATACGTCCCTGAGCACACGCTTCCGCTCCCTCTTGGGGATGTGGGTTGCGTATATCATGTTCACCGTCCGCACTTGTGGGGGGAACCTCTTCTGTCCTCCGGTATTCGGCTGCCGGGGCTCTTCCTCGTCATCGCTATGTGGCCCCTTATCTTTGTTTTCAGCATTTAACTTGCCGGCCTGCTTGAATACCCAACAATCCCTATTGGTGTGGTTGGCTGGCTTGTCGGGGGTGTCGTGTATTTGACACAAGCGATCGAGTATGCGGTCCAAACTGGACGGGCCCTGAGTGCTTCTTTTAAATGGCTTTTTCCGCTGACCGGGTTTAGAGCCTTTGAATCCGGCATTGACTGCTGTATCCTCGGTATTGTCGCTGTTAATGCGGCGCTTATGTTTGTTGCGACGTGACCTTCCATTGCCGTCCTTGGTATCCAAAGTACCACGGTTCTTTGATATGTTATTACTGCGAGCCAGCCAGCTGTCTTCTCCTGCACAAAAGCGGTTCATGAGTGTCGTGAGGGCTGCCATAGATTTCGGCTTTTCCTGACCAAGGTGTCGGGCTAGCCACTCGTCGCGGATGTTGTGTTTAAAAGCTGCTAGGGCATCTGCATCCGGATAGTCGACGATTTGATTTTTCTTTGTTAGTAACCGTGTCTTGTATTGCTTGGCCGATTCCTCTGGCTGCTGAATTATATGGCTCAGGTCATCGGCGTGTGGTGGTCGCACATAAGTGCCCTGAAAGTTGTCGAGGAATGCGGCTTCCAGATCTTCCCAACAGCCAATGGACTCTACTGGCAAGCTGTTGAGCCAATGCCGAGCCGGTCCTTTAAGTTTGAGTGGGAGGTATTCGATTGCGTGTAGGTCATCACCGCGGGCCATGTGGATGTGCAGGAGGAAATCCTCGATCCATACCGCAGGATCTGTCGTGCCGTCGTATGATTCTATGTTTACGGGTTTGATACCCTCTGTGATTTGATGATCCATTACTTCATCTATGAAGCATAAGGGGTGTGCGGCACCTCTGTACTGGGCTATATCGCGACGCAGCTCCAATGAGTCTTGCCCGCTGTGTTCGGCCCGACCGGATTTACTTTTACTGTATCCAGCGTGACGTTTATCGTCTCGCGTAGTGGCGCGCCCTCGTGATCCGTAGATCGATCTTCCATGTTTTGCTTTGTCCTCCAGTACGTCTCGCAGGTCTGGCGTACTTCCCCATGCCTTTTTATTTGAATGGCGTCGGGGTGCAGGCTGAGCTTTTGGCTGGAATGCCTCTTTATCGCGGCCACGAGGTGGCCGATCAGCCGCGTCATACGCTTCTTCCTCCAGTCGGGGTAGCAACCTGCATTTTGGGTAACTCTTAGAGGGGCGTTTGAGTTTATATTCCTCGGCCGCAAGGACTTCAGTCCATCTGTCAGCTAGCAGATCTTGATCAGCTTGAAGCTGCTGCTGCTTTTTCTTAAGGCTATTTGCCATGGCTATAAGCCGGCGCTTGAAGCGCTCTTGTTCGACGGGATCCTCTGGCACGACGAATTCGTCATCGTTGAGGCTTGCCTCGTCTTCGGAGGGGGCATGTAATTATCATCCTCCGCCTCTCCATCTGTCGCTCTCTCTGGAGGGCTGGCCTCTCCATCCTCCTGTCCTGGATCGTGCCGGAGGGGATTGTTGCCATATTTGGCACTATCCGGAGTGTTATTATCTCATGTGCCGGTATCACCACTTTTGCTTTGGCGGGAGTTAGAGCGGCGCCGCTGACGTCGGCGCTTGGGTTGCTTCTTGGAGGGGTCATCCTCCACTGTCTCGTCGCCATTGCCTTCTTTGGGTGTGTCCACCATGTATATATCGTATGATGAGGTGGCTATCCAGTGCCCTGTGGGCAGTGGTTCCTCTTCGTCTCCCGCATCGTCGTCCATACCGTCGATATCTTTGGAGTCGAAGTCGAGCATGTCGGTTAAGTCGTTGATACGTCTCCAACATATCTATAATTTTTGATTGCCCCATGCTATATTATTTACTGTTTTGAATGTTTATGGGCTTTATTATACACTTTTATATCTTTTTTGGGACTAACCTATTAACCCAGAGCCCAATGCCAGTTTCTGTTTTTACCCTGTTTTAGGGTTTCGAAGAAAAGGAAAACCAAACGGAGTCCAGTTGACCTGAAACTTCACGGAACTCATTTTTGGAAGGAAAGAAGCCCAGAAGACTTGGAGTGCACGTCGGGGGATCTGCGAGGAGGTCACGAGGCAGGGGGCGCGCCCACCCCCCTGGGCGCGCCCTCCACCCTCGTGAGCCCCTCGTGGCCCCCCTGACATACTTCTTCCGCCTATATATCTCCATATACCCTAAAAACATCCGTGGACACAATAGATCGGGAGTTCCGCCGCCAGAAGCCTCCGTAGCCACCGAAAACCAATCTAGACCCGTTCCGGCACCCTGCCGGAGGGGGCAATCCTTCTCCAGTGGCCATCTTCATCATCCCGGTGCTCTCCATGACGAGGAGGGAGTTGTTCTCCCTCGGGGCTGAGGGTATGTACCAATAGCTATGTGTTTGATCTCTCTCTCTCTCTCTCTCTCGTGTTCTTGAGATGATATGATCTTGATGTATCGCGAGCTTTGCTATTATATTTGGATCCTATGATGTTTCTTCCCCCCTCTGTTCTCTTGTAATGAATTGAGTTTCCCTTTGAAGTTATCTTATCGGATTGAGTCTTTAAAGATTTGAGAACACTTGATGTATGTCTTGCCGTGGATATCTGTGGTGACAATGGGATATCACGTGATTCACTTGATGTATGTTTTGGTGATCAACTTGCGGGTTTCGCCCATGAACCTATGCATAGGGGTTGGCACATGTTTTCGTCGTGATTCTCCGGTAGAGACTTTGGGGCACTCTTTGAGGTTCTATGTGTTGGTTGAATAGATGAATCTGAGATTGTGTGACGCATATCGTATAATCATACTCACGGATACTTGAGGTGACATTGGAGTATCTATGTGACATTAGGGTTTTGGTTGATTTGTGTCTTAAGGTGTTATTCTAGTACGAACTCTAGGGCTGTTTGTGACACTTATAGGAATAGCCCAACAGATTGATTGGAAAGAATAACTTTGAGGTGGTTTCGTACCCTACCATAATCTCTTCGTTCGTTCTCCTCTATTAGTGACTTTGGAGTGACTCTTTGTTGCATGTTGAGGGCTAGTTATGTGATCCAATTATGTTAGTATTGTTGAGAGGACTTGCACTAGCGAAAGTATGAACCCTAGGCCTTATTTCAATGCATTGGAATACCGTTTACGCTCACTTTTATCATTTGTTACCTTGCTGTTTTTATTATTTCAGATTACAAAAACCTTTATCTACCATCCATATTGCACTTGTTTCACCATCTCTTCGCCGAACTAGTGCACCTATAGAATTTACCATTGTATTGGGTGTGTTGGGGACACAAGAGACTCTTTGTTATTTGGTTGCAGGGTTGCTTGAGAGAGACCATCTTCATCATACGCCTCCTACAGTTTGATAAACCTTAGGTCATCCACTTGAGGGAAATTTGCTACTGTCCTACAAACCTCTGCACTTGGAGGCCCAACAACGTCTACAAGAAGAAGGTTGTGTAGTAGACATCAAGCTCTTTTCTGGCGACGTTGCCGGGAAGGTTAGTGCTTGAAGGTATATCTTTAGATCTTGCAATCGAGTCTTTTTTTTTCTTGTTTTATCACTAGTTCAGTTTATAAAAAGAAAACTATAAAAAATGGAATTGAGTTTGTCTCATACCCTTCACCTTTTTAATATCTTTCGTGAGTATGATGGAAAGGAAAATTGTGCCAAAGTGTTAGAAGAAGAATGCATTAAAATGTTTGGCACTAAATCTTTGAATGATGAGCATGATTGCAATATTGTTAGTATGAATTCCTTGAATATCCATGATGCTAATGATGTGCAAAGCCACAAGCTTGGGGAAGCTATGTTTGATGAAGATGATATTTTTTGTCCCCCAAGCTTTGATGAGCAAATTTATTATGATAAAAGCATGCCTTCTATTTATGATGATTATATTGATGAACGTGGATTTGGAGAGGTCATGACTTTATTTTGTGATGAATCCACTATTCCGGAAGGAGTTCCAATTGATTATGAGAACAAAGTTGCTACCTATGATGATTATTGTGATGACTTGTATGCTATTAAAAATAATGATAACCATGAAAGTTCTCATCATGATTTTAGTTTTCAATTGGATTATGCCTCACATGATAATTATTCTGTTGAGTTTGCTCCCACTATTATTCATGAGAAGAATTTTGCTTATGTGAAGAGTAGTATATTTTCTATGCTTGTAGATCATAAAAAGAATGCTTTATGTGCTGGTTATATTTTTGAATTCGTTCATGATGCCACTGAAAATTATTATGAGGGTGGAACATATGCTTGTAGGAATTGCAATAATATCAAGTTTCCTCTCTATGTGCTTAAAGTTTTGAAGTTATGCTTGTTTTACCTTCCTATGCAAATTGATTCTTGTTCCCACAAGTTGTTTGCTCACAAAATCCCTATGCATAGGAAGCATGTTAGACTTAAATGTGGTAGTCATATTCTTCATGATGCTCTCTTTATGTTACAGTTCTTATCTTTTATGTGAGCATCGTTGAAATCATCATGCCTAGCTAGGGGCGTTAAACGATAGCGCTTGTTGGGAGGCAACCCAATTTTGTTTTTATTCATTGCTTTTTGTGCCTGTTTAGTAATAAATAAGTCATCTAGCCTCTGTTTAGATGTAGTTTTATGCTTTTAATTAGTGTTTGTGCCAAGTAGAACCGTTGGGAAGACTTGGGGAAAGTCTTGTTGATCTTGCTGTAAAAAACAGAAACTTTAGCGCTCACGAGAATTTCTGCCATTTTTATTTGGAGAGTTCTATTTAGTTAATTATTTTTGAAGATGATTAATAGATAAATTCCTCAGGTCCAGCAATTTATTTGAGAATTTTATGAGTTCCAGAAGTATACGTTTGATCCAGATTACTACAGACTGTTCTGTTTTTGACAGATTCTGTTTTTCATGTGTTGTTTACTTATTTTGATGAATCTATGGCTAGTAAAAGAGTTTATAAACCATAGTGAAGTTGGAATACAGTAGGTTTAACACCAATATAAATAAATAATGATTTCATTACAGTATCTTGAAGTGGTGATTTGTTTTCTTATACTAACGGAGCTTACGAGTTTTCTGTTAAGTTTTGTGTTGTGAAGTTTTCAAGTTTTGGGTAAGGATTCGATGGACTATGGAATAAGGAGTTGCAAGAGCCTAAGCTTGGGGATGCCCAAGGCACCCCAAGGTAATATTAAAGGATAGCCAAGATCCTAAGCTTGGGGATGCCCCGGAAGGCATCCCCTCTTTCGTCTTCGTTCATCGGTAACTTTACTTGGAGCTATATTTTTATTCACCACATGATATGTGTTTTGCTTGGAGCGTCAATTGATTTTGATAGAATTTGCTTGCTGTTATCTAGAACAATGTTTTTCATCTTTTATTCCAATAAAAGTGGCATTGATAGTCTTTACTATGCATATGTTACAAGTACACATGTTGCTGTTTGAAAACAGAATGTTTACCGCTGTTGCAATAATTCCCTCGAAAATTCAGAATGTGATAAAATGTTGAAACCTTTTGAATATTAAGCTATGATAAATTTACTACAGTGGGAATTTTATTTCAGAATTTTTGGAGCTAGGGAAGTATGGATGCTGCAGCATTCTTTACAGACTATCCTGTTTAGGCAGATTGCTGTTATGTTTGCATATGGTTGCTTCTTTAATGATTCTATTTGAGGATAGGACTATTAAATATGCAGAGTAATTTAGTATGAAATGTTTAATAATAATTTTAGTGATTTTCTAAAGTAGAGTATGATAAGGTTTTGGCAATGGTTTATACTAACCTATCCCACGAGTCCTTGTTGAGTTTTGTGTGGATGAAGCTTTTGCGATTTAGGGAGACCGTGATATGAGAGGAATTAAGGAGACAAAAAAGCTAAAGCTTGGGGATTCCCAAGGCATCCCAAGATAATATTTCAAGAAGTCTCCAGCATCTAAGCTTGGGGATTCCCCGGTTGGCATCCCACCTTTCTTCTTCAACAACTATCGGTTAGTTTCGGTTGATCCTAAGTTTTTGCTTCTTCACATGATGTTTTCCATTCTTAGAATGTCATTTTATTTAGTTTTGCTTGCTGTTTGAATAAAATAGCAATATCTGAAATTATTAAATGTTAGAGAGTCTTCACATAGTTGCATAATTATTCGAGTACTCATTGATCTTCACTTATATCTTTCGGAATAGTTTGTTGTTGCTCTAGTACTTCACTTATATCTTTTTAGAGCACGGTGGTGGTTTTATTTTATATAAATAGATGAACTCTCATGCTTCACTTATATTATTTTGAGAGTCTTAAATAGCATGGTATTTTTCTTAAATAATCCTAATATGCTAGGTATCCAAGAATAGTAAAAACTTTCTTATGAGTGTGTTGAATACTAAGAGAAGTTTGATGCTTGATGATTGTTTTGAGATATGGAGGTAGTAATATCAAAGTTGTACTAGTTGAGTAGTTGTGAATTTGAGAAATACTTGTGTTTAAGTTTGCAAGTCCCGTAGCATGCACGCATGGTGACCGTTGTGTAACAAATTTGAAACATGAGGTGTTATTTGATTGTCTTCCTTATGAGTGGCAGTCGCGGACGAGCGATGGTCTTTTCCTACCAATATATCCCCCTAGGAGCATGCGCGTAGTGCTTGGTTTTTGATGACTTGTAGATTTTTGCAATAAGTATGTGAGTTCTTTATGACTAATGTTGAGTCCATGGATTATACGCACTCTCACCCTTCCATCATTGCTAGCCTCTTCAGTACCATGCACTGCCCTTTTCTCACATTGAGAGTTGGAGCAAACTTCGCCGGTACATCCAAACCCCGTGATATGATACGCTCTTTCACACGTAAACCTCCTTATATCTTCCTCAAAACAACCACCATACCTACCTATTATGGCATTTCCATAGCCATTCCGAGATATATTACCATGAACTTTCCACCATTCCATTTATCATGACACGTTCATCATTGTCATATTGCTTTGCATGATCATGTAGTTGACATCGTATTTGTGGCAAAGCCACCGTTCGTAATTTTTCATACATGTCACTCTTGGTTCATTGCATAACCCGGTACACCGCCGGAGGCATTCATATAGAGTCATATCTCGTTCTAAGTATCGAGTTGTAATTCTTGAGTTGTAAATAAATAGAAGTGTGATGATCATCATTAATAGAGCATTGTCCCAAAAAAAGGAAAAAAAGGAAGGCCAAAAAAAGAAAGGCCAAAAAAAGGCCAAATAAAAAAGGAAAGGCCAAATAAAAAAATAAAGGCCAAATAAAAAATAAAAAAAATAAAAAGGGACAATGCTACTCTCCTTTTTTCCACACTTGTGCTTCAAAGTAGCACCATGATCTTTATGATAGAGAGTCTCTTGTTTTGTCACTTTCATATACTAGTGGGAATTTTTCATTGTAGAACTTGGCTTGTATATTCCAACAATGGGCCTCCTCAAGTTCCCTAGGTCTTCGTGAGCAAGCAAGTTGGATGCACACCCACTTAGTTTCTTTTGTTGAGCTTTCATACATTTATAGCTCTAGTGCATCCGTTGCATGGCAATCCCTACCCCTTGCATTAACATCAATCGGTGGGCATCTCCATAGCCCATTGATTAGCCTCGTTGATGTGAGACTTTCTCCTTTTTTGTCTTCTCCACATAACCCCCTCATTATATTCTATTCCACCCATAGTGCTATGTCCATGGCTCGCGCTCATGTATTGCGTGAAAGTTTATAGGTTTGAGATTACTAAAGTATGAAACAATTGCTTGGCTTGTCATCGGGGTTGTGCATGATGAGAGCATTCTTGTGTGACGAAAATGGAGCATGACTAAACTATATGATTTTGTAGGGATGAACTTTCTTTGGCCATGTTATTTTGAGAAGACATAATTGTTTAGTTAGTATGCTTGAAGTATTATCATTTTTATGTCAATATGAACTTTTGTCTTGAATCTTATGGATCTTAATATTCATGCCACAATTAAGAAGAATTACATTGAAATTATGCCAAGTAGCACTCCGCATCAAAAATTCTGTTTTTATCATTTACCTACTCGAGGACGAGCAGGAATTAAGCTTGGGGATGCTGATACGTCTCCAACGTATCTATAATTTTTGATTGCTCCATGCTATATTATTTAAAGTTTTGAATGTTTATGGGCTTTATTATACATTTTTATATCATTTTTGGGACTAACCTATTAACCCAGAGCCCAGTGCCAGTTTCTGTTTTTACCCTGTTTTAGGGTTTCGAAGAAAAGGAAAACCAAATGGAGTCCAGTTGACCTGAAACTTCACGGAACTCATTTTTGGAAGGAAATAAGCCCAAAATACTTGGAGTGCACGTCGGGGGATCTGCGAGGAGGTCACGAGGCAGGGGGCGCGCCCACCCCCCCTGGGCGCGCCCTCCACCCTCGTGAGCCCCTCGTGGCCCCCCTGACGTACTTCTTCCGCCTATATATCTCCATATACCCTAAAAACATCCGTGGACACAATAGATCGAGAGTTCCGCCGCCAGAAGCCTTCGTAGCCACCGAAAACCAATCTAGACCCATTCCGGCACCCTGTCGGAGGGGGCAATCCTTCTCCGGTGGCTATCTTCATCATCTCGGTAATCTCCATGACGAGGAGGGAGTAGTTCTCCCTCGGGGCTGAGGGTATGTACCAGTAGCTATGTGTTTGATCTCTCTCTCTCTCGTGTTCTTGAGATGATACGATCTTGATGTATCGCGAGCTTTGCTATTATATTTGGATCCTATGATGTTTCTTCCCCCTCTACTCTCTTGTAATGAATTGAGTTTCCCCTTTGAAGTTATCTTATCGGATTGAGTCTTTAAAGATTTGAGAACACTTGATGTATGTCTTGCCGTGGATATATGTGGTGACAATGGGATATCACGTGATTCACTTGATGTATGTTTTGGTGATCAAGTTGCGGGTTCTGCCCATGAACCTATGAATAGGGGTTGGCACATGTTTTCGTCGTGATTCTCCGGTAGAGACTTTGGGGCACTCTTTGAGGTTCTATGTGTTGGTTGAATAGATGAATCTGAGATTGTGTGACGCATATCGTATAATCATACCCACGGATACTTGAGGTGACATTGGAGTATCTAGGTGACATTAGGGTTTTGGTTGATTTGTGTCTTAAGGTGTTATTCTAGTATGAACTCTAGGGTTGTTTGTGACACTTATAGGAATAGCCCAACGGATTGATTGGAAAGAATAACTTTGAGGTGGTTTCGTACCCTACCATAATCTCTTCGTTCGTTCTCCGCTATTAGTGACTTTGGAGTGACTCTTTGTTACATGTTGAGGGCTAGTTATGTGATCCAATTATGTTAGTATTGTTGAGAGGACTTGCACTAGCGAAAGTATGAACCCTAGGCCTTATTTCAACGCATTGCAATACCGTTTACGCTCACTTTTATCATTTGTTACCTTGCTGTTTTTATTATTTCAGATTAAAAAAACCTTTATCTACCATCCATATTGCACTTGTTTCACCATCTCTTCGCCGAACTAGTGCACCTATACAATTTACCATTGTATTGGGTGTGTTGGGGACACAAGAGACTCTTTGTTATTTGGTTGCAGGGTTGCTTGAGAGAGACCATCTTCATCCTACGCCTCCTAGGGATTGATAAACCTTATATCATCCACTTGAGGGAAATTTGCTACTGTCCTACAAACCTCTGCACTTGGAGGCCCAACAACGTCTACAAGAATAAGGTTGTGTAGTAGACATCAGTCGTCGACAGTGGCTACTAAGTGGGTGGTGGGTGGGCAGCGAATTTCTTCGTCATCCGCATCCCAATCCTGCCAGACATAGTTTGGCCAGGATCCTCCTGACAAGGAGAGAGACCTTAATGAGTTCAGTATGTCGCCAAAGGGGGGGTGCTGAAAAATATCCGCGGGGGTAAACTCCATGATCGGCGCCCAATCGGATTCGCTAGGAACGGGCGCAAGCGGTTCGGAGTCTGTGGCCGGAGAAAAATCCGGCAGTCTGACAACACGGCTCTCGTGCAGGGTAAGGTCGATGTTCGGCTCGATCGCCGCTAAGGGTAAGGCCTCCGTGGCAGGGTCCATCCACCCGTCCATGGACGGCGCAATTGGCTCCGAATTGAGGGTCGGAGCGGCTGCCGGTGCGATCTCCTGAACAATATCTGATGCTAGAGCTAAATTGTACTCATCGTGACCGCGTGACGCACAAGGCAGAGGCTCGAATCCGTCGAAGATCAAGTCTCAGCGGATATCGGTCGTGTAGTTTAAGCTTCCAAACCTACCTAGTGGCCAGGGGCGTAACTTTCAATCTGCTCCAGATGGCCAAGCGAGTTGGCCCGCAGTGCGAAGCCGCCGAACACAAAGATCTGTGCGGGGAGAAAAGTCTCACCCTGGACTGCATCGCTATCGATGATCGTAGGAGCCATCAAGCCTAACGGCGACGACACAGAGGAACTCTCAATGAAAGCACCAATGTCGGTGTCAAAACCGACGGATCTCGGGTAGGGGGTCCCGAACTGTGCGTCTAGGTGGATGGTAACAGGAGACAAGGGACACGATGTTTTTACCCAGGTTCGGGCCCTCTCGATTTATTCTTGATGATATGAGTATTACAAGAGTTGATCTACCACGAGATCGGAGAGGCTAAACCCTAGAAGCTAGCCTATGGTATGATTGTTGTTATTGTCCTACGGACTAAAACCCTCCGGTTTATATAGACACCGGAGGGGCTAGGGTTACACAAGGTCGGTTACAAAGGAGGGGATATCCATATCCGTATTGCCTAGCTTGCCTTCCACGCCAAGGAGAGTCCCATCCGGACACGAGACGAAGTCTTCAATCTTGTATCTTCATAGTCCAATAGTCCGGCCAAAGGATATAGTTCGGCCGTCCGGAGACCCCCTAATCCAGGACTCCCTCACCGCCCCAAGCCCGTATCGACGTATCTTCGTCGGGCGGCTCCTTGGACTCGTCGGATATGGATAGCGATCCACTTCCGACCGCCACCTCCCCTTGCCCTACGGACAATGCCGAGGTATTGTCTCAAGAGGCACTGGGTCGAGGGGAGACAGTCCCGGAGGCGCCTCAAGGTGACCTTCTGGACTCCGGGAGCAGAGGGAGTAAGGCTCCCGAGGGCTCCGAGTTCGGCTCTCAGCCGAACACCGCGCCGGAACCTCCAGTGGTTCCGGACTCAGCCAGGCGGCCTCCTTCCAAAAGGGGCAAGACGCCTGTGCCGGTGACGTCTGTCCATCCAAAGGCACCGGATAATCTACTAGGAGCGCTTCGCAGCGCTTCCATCGACGAAGAGCACCGCACTATTATGAGTGCGGTGATCCAGAAGGTTCAGTCCGCCAAGAGCGGACTGACTGAAGCCTGTGCCAGCCTTCTAACAGGCTTTGAGGTAAGTATTTGAAATATAGGAAAAATATCACCGCATAGACAGTAGCCCCTGATGCTCTGTTTGGTGTTAAAAAAGAAAAGCCGAATAGAGGATCAACTAATATCTGCAGGAGTCTAATATAAGTATGTCTATATGCGTATGCAGGCTTCGCTGCTGACCTCTGCCGCACTGACTGCGGAGGTCGCCGTACTGAAGCAGGATCTCGAAGGGTCCAAGAAAGAGCTCGGCCTTGCCAAGAGGCAGCTCGAGGAGAACAAAGGTAAGTAATACCTAGTCTATAGATATGTATATATACAAAAGGGATGCGATTGCAAAATGACAGGATCATCTTTAATTTGCCAGGGGCCACGACTGAAGTGGCAACCCTGAAGCAAGCGCTGTCCGGGGCCGAAAACAAAGCGGCCCTGGAGCGCACCGAGCGGGAAAAACAAGAGGCACGGGTGGGCGAGGTGCAGCAGGAGCTCCACGCTCTCGTGACAAAGCACGAGGCGTTGGAGCTTGACTTGAAGACGCTAGAGTCCGAGCTTGCCGCGGCCCTTGAGAGTGGAAAGAGTGCCAAGGCTGAAGCCCAAAAGGCCCTCCAAGAGATTGATGCGATGAAGAAGATAGCGGCTGGTAAGGCATTCTATATGCAAAGCAAGCATGTGAAAGTAAATTACTTGTTACTTACCCGAATCCGGAGCTCTCCAGGAGCATTCGCATATTTGCCCCGCAACGTGTCAGATGCCGCATAGTTTTACCAGGCCTAGGAGGGAAGCTCAATGGAGAAGTTGTTCTGGTCTCAGTATACTGGGACCGAACACCCGATGCCTCTGAGCGACCAGCTGAAGCAACTGGTCGAGCTGCACAAGGCGGCCGAACAGGCCATGAAGGGCTTTATAGTCCGGATGTGGCTTGGAGACGCCCTTCCCACCAGCTACTTCGGCCTAGTGAGGCGGCTTGTGGATGCCTGCCCATGGCTGGAAGTCATCAAGCGGTCCGTCTGCATTGAAGGTGCACGTCGGGCTTTCGCCCGTGCGAAGGTGCACTGGGCCAAGATGGACGCTGTGAAGCTGGTGAAGGAAGGGCCGCCACAGGGCAAGGAGCATCGCCACCCCGAGATGTACTATGAGGGTGTCTTGAAGGGTGCCCGTCTTGTAGCGGACGAGTGTGCGAAACATGTAATATTTGAATAAACTTGCTCGTGTAATCCTGTATTATGAAAACTTGTTCATATGCGCTATGCAACGCTTGTTTGAATTTAAAATATTGCCTTCTGTTCGGTTGTTTATCAAATTTGAGAGATGACTAGTTGCCGGGTTCTGCCCCCACGCCACGATTGCTGGGGTGTTCAGGATAAACCTGAGCACTCTTGTTCCCATTTTTGGGTCCTTCGAGGGAGGTGCTCAGCACAACGAACAAGGTAATCGGACTATAATGCTTTATCACTCTCACTTAGCCATATAATTCTTTAATTTTAAATTCCGGCGAAGCCCCTAGTATTCGGAAGGCCGATTTCGGGGCTCTATACACGCCTTAAGCCGGACAGGGATGACTCCTCGCTCTAAGCGGCATAAGTCTTTAGGGACTTGAAACCTCTCGAACAGCGACCAGTCTCTCGCCTTATCATGACAGTCAGTTTTAGCTTTCTCTACTGAGGTGCTTAGCCCAGCAGAACCGGGGCACAATCGCCGTAGTTCTCCCAGTGCTACCTTAGCGGATATAGCAGAACGTAAGGCACCAAAACATGGGAGCCGGGAAAACCCAACTATTGACCCAAGACATGATTCGGAGCTGATGCATATAATGCTATAAGTTCGGGGTGCCGCACTGTCGAAAGTGTTCGGACTTCTAACACCGTATTATGGGGTATGCCTAAGCCCCTAGCATATTGGCCGTACCAGAGTGTACGGGTGCTAGATGTCATGAATGAACATATATATATATGTATATAAAGGAAGAATGCAATAATAGTCTTAATGCCATGCCTTGTTTATTCAAAAAGGTGCGTTAAAGCAGAATGATACAAGTAGTGCGATAAGCAAAAATCAGGATTGTTTGACATGTCCCTTCCAAGGGCAAGCTGAGGAATAGTATTAAAGCAAATATTTCACTCGTTATCGTAATCCACCTGGGAGTTCCGTGGTGTGACGTAGCTTTCTGCCCCCTTGGTTGCTGCATCATGTGTTCAGGAATCATGCTGCCAGATAGGGTTTCCAGAGATTAAAGTCCTGAAAGAGAAAAATAACAAAGAAGGAAGCCCCTAGTGCGATTTAAGCCGCGGCTTGGAGCGTGCCGTAGTCGTGCCCCCCTCCCCACCTGTGCCCATGGTATTTTTAATGCGTATTATGTACGCGTGGCACGGATTTCGCCGTTTGGCTGGGACCGGGGTGGGGGACGCATTGCTATGCGAGCTCGGAATGTGCCAGGCGGTCCAGTTGTCGATTACTCCGAGCGCGCTTGAAGGTGTCCGGATCCTTAATTGCCAAACTAGTGGATTGCCTTAAGAGGCTGCTTTGCGCTTCTGCTGCGAGGGCCGCAGTGTGCTCCTCCGTGCGGAGAGAGCGCTTTGTGTTTCCATTGACTGTGATGACCCCCCGAGGTCCTGGCATCTTGAGCTTGAGATATGCATAATGCGGTACCTTATTGAATCTCGCAAATGCAGTTCACCCGAGCAGTGCATGGTAGCCACTGCGGAACGGGACTATGTCGAAGATTAACTCTTTGCTTCGGAAGTTATCCGGGGATCCGAAGACCACTTCCAGTGTGACTGAGCCTGTGCAATGGGCCTCTACACCTGGTATGACGCATTTGAAGGTCGTTTTTGTGGGTTTGATCCTTGAGGGGTCTATACCCATTTTGTGCACTGTGTCCTGATAAAGCAGGTTCAGGCTGATGCGGCCATCCATAAGGACTCGAGTGAGGTGAAATCCGTCAATGATTGAGTCTAGGACCAGTGCGGCGAATCCGCCATGAGGGATACTAGTGGGGTGGTCCCTGCGATCGAAGGTGATCGGACAGGAGGACCATGGGTTGAACTTTGGGGCGACTGGCTCCAACGCATATACGTCCCTAAGCGCACGCTTCTGCTCCCTCTTGGGGATGTGGGTTGCGTATATCATGTTCACCATCTGCACTTGTGGGGGGAACCTATTTTGTCCTCCGGTGTTCGGCTGCCGGGGCTCCTCCTCGACATCACTATGTGACCCCTTATCTTTGTTTCGGCATTTAACTTGCCGGCCTCCTTGAACACCCAACAATCCCTGTTGGTGTAGTTGGGTGGCTTGTCGGGGGTGCTGTGTATTTGACACGAGCGATCGATTATACGGTCCAAACTAGATGGGCCCGGAGTGCTTCTTTTGAATGGCTTTTTCTGCTGACCGGGTTTAGAGCCTTTGAATCCGGCAATGACTGTCGTATCCTCGGTATTGTCGCTGTTAATGTGGCGCTTATGTTTGTTGTGACGTGACCTGCCGTCCTTGGTATCCGAAGTACCATGGTTCTTTGATATGTTATTGCTGTGATCCAACCAGCTGTCCTCTCCCACACAAAAGCGGGTCATGAGTGTCGTGAGGGCTGCCATAGATTTCGGCTTTTCCTGGCCAAGGTGCCGGACGAGCCATTCGTCACGGATGTTGTGCTTGAAAACTGCTAGGGCCTCTGCATCCGGATAGTCGACGATTTGATTTTTCTTTGTTAGGAATCGTGTCCAGAATTGCCTGGCCGATTCCTCTGGCTGCTGAATTATGTGGCTCAAGTCATCGGCATCTGGTGGTCGCACATAAGTGCCCTGAAAGTTGTCGAGGAATGCGGCTTCCAGATCTTCCCAACAACCAATGGACTCTGCTGGCAAGCTGTTGAGCCTATGCCGAGCTAGTCCTTTGAGTTTGAGTGGAAGGTATTTGATGGCGTGTAGGTCATCGCCGCGGGCCATGTGGATGTGCAGGAGGAAATCCTCGATCCATACCGCAGGATCTGTTGTGCCGTCGTATGATTCTATATTTACGGGTTTGAAACCCTCTGGGATTTGATGATCCATTACTTCGTCTGTGAAGCATAAGGGGTGTGCGGCGCCTCTGTACTGGGCTATATCGCGACGCAGCTCAAATGAGTCTTGCCCGCTGTGTTCGGCCCGGTCGGACTTACTTTTACTGTATCTGGCGTGACGATTATCATCTCGCATAGTGGCATGCCCTCGTGATCCGTAGATCGATCTTGAGTGTTTTGTTTTGTTTTGTCCTCCAATACGTCTCGCAGGTCCGGCGTATTTCCCCCTACCTTTTTATTTGAATGGCGTCGGGGTGCGGGCTGAGCTTTTGGCTGGAATGCCTCTCTGTCGCGGCCGCGAGGTGGCCGATCAGCCGCGTCATACGCCGAGGATGTAGGTTTTGGTGCTTCCTCCTCCAGTCAGGGTAGCAACCTGCACTTTGGGTAACTCTTGGAGGGGCGTTCGAGTTTATATTCCTCGGCTGCCAGGACTTTAGTCCATCTATCAGCTAGCAAATCTTGATCAGCTTGAAGCTGTTGCTGCTTTTTCTTTAGGCTATTTGCCGTGGCTATAAGCCGGCGGTTGAAGCGCTCTTGTTCGACGGGATCCTCTGGCACGACGAATTCGTCATTGTCGAGGCTTGCCTCATCTTCGGAGGGAGGCATGTAATTATCATCCTCCGCCTCTCCATCTGCCGCTCTCTTAAGAGGGCTGGCTTCTCCATCCTCCTTCTCTAAATCTTGCTGGAGGGGATTGTTGTTGCCTTCGGCACTGTCCGGAGTGCTATTATCTCCGGTGCCGGTATCACCTCTTTTGCCTTGGCGGGACTTAGAGCGGTGCCGCTGACGCCAGCGCTTGGGTTGCATCTTGGAGGGGTCATCCTCCGCTGTCCCGTCGCCATTGCCTTCTTTGGGTGTGTCCACCATGTATATGTCATATGATGAGGTGGCTGTCCAGTGCCCTGTGGGCAGTGGTTCCTCTTCGCCTCCCTCATCGTCGTCCATACCGTCGATGTCTTCGGAGTCGAAGTGGAGCATGTCGGTTAAGTCGTCGACAGTGGCTACTAAGTGGGTGGTGGGTGGGCGGCGAATTTCTTCGTCATCCGCATCCCAGTCCTGCCGGACGTAATTCGGCCAGGACTCTCCTGACAAGGAGAGAGACCTTAGTGAGTTCAGTATGTCACCAAAGGGCGAGTGCTATCCGCGGAGGTAAACTCCATGATTGGCGCCCAATCGGATTCGACAGGAATGGGCGCACGCGGTTCGGAGTCCGTGGCCGGAGAAGGATCCGTCAGTTTGGCAACACGGCTCTCGCGGATATCGGCCGTGTAGTTTAAGCTTCCAAACCTAACCTGGTGGCCAGGGGCGTAACTTTTGATCTGCTCCAGACGGCCAAGCGAGTTGGCCCGCAGTGCGAAGCCGCCAAACACAAAGATCTGTCCGGGGAGAAAAGTCTCACCCTGGACTGCATCGCTATCGATGATCGTAGGAGCCATCAAGCCTAAAGGTGACGACACAGAGGAACTCTCAATGAAAGCACCAATGTCGGTGTCAAAACCGGCGGATCTCGGGTAGGGGGTCCCGAACTGTGCGTCTAAGGCGGATGGTAATAGGAGGCAGGGGACATGATGTTTTACCCAGGTTTGGGCCCTCTTGATGGAGGTAAAAACCTACGTCCTGCTTGATTTATTCTTGATGATATGAGTATTACAAGAGCTGATCTACCACGAGATCGGAGAGGCTAAACCCTAGAAGCTAGCCTATGGTATGATTGTATGTTGTCCTACGGACTAAAACCCTCCGGTTTATATAGACACCGAAAGGGGTTAGGGTTACACAAGGTCGGTTACAAAGGAGGAGATATCCATATCCGTACTGCCTAGCTTGCCTTCCACGCCAAGTAGAGTCCCATCCGGACACGAGACAAGTCTTCAATCTTGTATCTTCATAGTCCAACAGTCCGGTCAAAGGATATAGTCCGACTGTCCAGAGACCCCCTAATCCAGGACTCCCTCACTCCCCAACACTCAACTCTCTCTCACATATTTTAATTTGGTTGAAAGATGATTTGAGTGGAAAGCAACTTGAGGAAGGCTAGAGATCAAGATTCAAATGGTTGGAATGGAATATCTTGGTCTCAACACATGAGTAGGTGGTTTTCTCTCAGAAAATGAATGCTGAAGTGTAGGCACGTTCTGATGGCTCTCCTTTTTAATGAAGGAAGGGTGGAGGGGTATATATAGCCTCCACACAAAATCTAACTGTTACACACAATTTACCAAACTTGGTGGGACCGGATCAGAAAACTCAGTCGGACTGATTCAGTTCAAAATGTGACTGTTAGGTATTTCGGTTGGACTAATATGATCAACTCGGTGGAACCGATGTGCTAGGGTTAGGGTAAAACCTCATCTCGGTTTGACCGATTACACAAACTCGGTGGGACCGATTTTGGTAATAAGCAAATTGAGAGTTGGTCAAGAAAACTCGGTGGGACCGATTGCATATCTCGGTGAGACCGAAATAATTGCAACACGCAATAGAGAGTTTGCAAGCCCATCTCGGTGAGACCAAGATCCCATTGGTGAGACCAAATTTATTAGGGTTTCTGGCAGTGGCTATGTCAAGTGAACTCGGTGGCGCTGGATAGAATATTCCGGTGGGGCCGAGTTTAACTTTTGGTTTGGGACATATGTGGATACGAGAAAGTGGTTGAGGGTTTTTGGAGCATATCACTAAGCATTTTGAGCAAGCAAGCCATTAAGCAACACCTCATCCCCTTTTAATAGTATTGGCTTTCCTAAGGACTCAATGTGATCTTGGATCACTAAAAGTAAAATGTAGAGTCTTGAGATTTTGAGCTTGAGCCAATCCTTTGTACTTAACATCTTGAAGAGGTTCCACATCCTCTGGTCCACGCTACTCCATCTGTTGAACTTATCTGAAATATACTAGATAAAGGCATTAGTCCAACAAGAAATATGTTGACATTAATTACCAAAACCACCTAGGGAGCACTTGTGCTTTCAATCTCCCCTTTTTTGGTAATTGATGACACCATACATCAAAGCTTTAGATAAAGATATAGGGAATAGCAAGTAAAGCTTTGGAAGGACATATAACATGCATAGGCTCCCCCTATATGTATGCATCCATGTAACTACGGAATATGAGAGCATGTGAATGCATAGATATGACAAAGCAAGCAATGAGTTACAAGTATCTTGGCTATATGCATCAGAGCAAATGATGTGGATATAGGAACTGTAGCTTCATGTTCAGGAGTCCTTTCAAACAATATGTACATCAGCAAGAGATCATCATGCACATGGGTGAGATGCATATTACCTTGTAGTCTTAAGCTGGCTTAGGAAGAGATGAACCTGAGTAAACAAGGTTAGATAACACAGATATATCTACTAACCATAGCAAACGGCAGACCACAAGAGTACCAAGACTGGGATGGCATGTAGATAATGAGTACTAGGTACTCCCATTGGATATAGACATGTCCCCAAGGAAAAGATATGCAATGAATTCAAGATTTCCTTCCCTTAGATGTCTTTGTCCCCCTGAATCTTATATTTGATAATGGGAGAATATAGGGACCAGAAAATCAGAGCAAAACAGATCAGAGCATAGAAACATAAGACATAAAACAAACTAACATGTCTTTCCCCTCTTAAAGACATGTGACTTCTCTCCTCTTGAATACCAAGCATCTGGGCTCTCTCTCCGTTTGAAATGATTATGCATTCTCCTCCTTTGAAGTACTCTCCCCCTTTTGAAGGGAATAAGCTTTGATGTGATCTCTCTCTCCCCCTTTGACATCAATTTCCAAGAAGGGATCTCCTGGATTGTGAGTCAAAATAGGTTTGGTCCTTGAGTCACAGAGAAAAGGAGCATATAGAGTGTGATGCTGGTAGAGGACAAGAATCATTGAGTGGAGCTGGAGTAAAAATGCAGGATACAAGTGGCAAACTGTCTTCTATGCAGTGAAATCGGTAACACCGAGTTGTATTCTTCGGTGGCACAGAAATGGTTCGGTTTGACCGAAAGCTACAGACCGGTGTGACCGAGTTCAACACAGAGAGAAAATTTGTCACCTCAGCTCACTACGCAAATAAGATCTCACAAGGATTTGCAATGAATTGGATGCTGGGAATGCAAAACAAAACAAAGAAAAAGAAAAGAAATCTAGATGAAGGGAAACAAATATGGAAGAGACAAATGCAAGAAATCATAGAAACACTAGAGAACTTCATCTAGAATTGGTCGGCGACAGGGTCACCTATGTTAGAGTATATTTACTGAGGAGTCAAGTGAGAACACTTGATCGTAGGTCATACTCATCCTTTAAGCTCAAAATGGGGTTACCATTTTTCGTTTAAGCATTTGATGTATTCACATCTTGTTGAGTTGCTTTGACCCGTGACTTGGGGTAAAGCTTCTCTAAGATGGAATAACATACCTTGGGTGGTGGTGTTGAACTGGATCATGTAGTTGATCTTGTGTGGGATGCTCAAGGTTGATGTAGCTCATCAAAGATTGGGAGCACCACTTGTAGTTTGAGTTCATCTACCTACATGAGTTAGTCTTGCAAGGAAGATCACTTGTGTATCCAAATTGACAATCATGAATTTGATACCAAATGAAATTTGATATATAGAAATGGTCAAAGGATATGTTGAAAGGTCTCATGCTTCCTTGTCTTTAACTACCATATTGTAGAGACTTGGTGATGTAGAGATTGTTCAAGATATGAGTGATTTGCAATCTCATAGATTTTAATTCATCCAAGTACCTACAAGGGTTAGATAGCATGCATGGGTACAAATATATCCAAGACATATGATCATTATCATAAGAGAAACATCAAGGATTAGTCAAAGGCTCATGCCTTGCATGTATCCAAATGGAGTTTCTACTCCAATTTTGAAGTATCAATGATGTTCAAATCACCTCTCAAATGTCAAAATACTTTCTCATCAAGCGGTTTGGTGAATATATCCGCTAATTGCTTATCGGTACGAACATGCTTAAGATCAATGTCTCCTTTGGCAACATGATATAGAATGAAATGGTGATGAACTCCAATATGCTTGGTTTGAGAATGTTGCACGGGATTATGAGAAATCTTAATAGCACTTTAATTTTCACAAAGCAACGGAACATGTTTCACACAGATCCCATAATCTTTAAGAGTTTGGGTCATCGAAAGTAATTGAGAACAACATGAGCCGGCGGCAATGTATTTCGCTTCGGCGGTGGATAAGGATACCGAGTTTTGTTTCTTGGAGGACAAAGATACAAGAGATCTACCAAGGAATTGACAAGTACCCGAAGTGGACTTTCTATCAACCTTGTCACCGGCATAGTCTGAGCCGGAATAGCCAACAAGATCAAAAGAAGACCTCTTAGGATACCAAATGCCAAAATTTGGTGTATGAATTAGGTATCTCACTATCCTTTTCACAGCCTTAAGATGACATTCTTTGGGGGCCGCTTGATATCGTGCACACCTGCACACACTTAGCATAATATCGGGATGGGAGGCACATAGATATAACAATGAACCAATCATAGAGCGATAAACCTTTTGGTCAAACGGTTTGCCATCCTTCTTCAAGTCAAGATGTCCACTAGTAGGCATGGGGGTTTTCATACCTTTGCTTTCTTGCATGTTGAGCTTCTTCAATAAGTCCTTGGTGTACTTTCTTTGAGAGACAAAGGTGCCTTCCTTAGTTTGCTTGATTTGCAAACCAAGAAAGAACTTGAGTTCACTCATCATAGACATCTCAAACTTCTCCGACATTAGATTCCCAAACTTTTCACTAAAATGAGGGTTATTCGAACCAAAATGATATCATTGACATAAATTTGGCACACAAATAATTCACCATATATTAACCCTTTTAGTAAAAAGAGTAGAATCAATCTTTCCAATCTCAAACCCTTTTTCAATAAGGAACTTGGTCAAGCATTTATACCACGCTCTAGGAGCCTGTTTAAGACCATAAATAGCTTTGTGAAGTTTGTAAACATGGTCGGGTTTCTTAGGATTAACAAAGCCGGGAGGTTGTTTAACATAAATTTCCTCTTCAATTTCACCATTTAGGAAAGCACTTTTAATGTCCATTTGGTACAAGGTGATATCATGGTGATTAGCATAGGCAAGTAAGATGCGGATGGACTCAAGTCTAGCAACGGGGGCATATGTCTCACCATAGTCCATACCTTCGACTTGAGTGTAGCCTTGGACGACGAGACGTGCTTTATTGCGAAATACTTGTCCATCTTCGTCTTGCTTGTTGCGAAATACCCATTTGGTACCGATGATGTTGTGGTTGTTGTCGGGCTTCTCGACCAATGTCCACACTTGGTTTCTCTCAAAGTTGTGTAGCTCTTCGTGAATTGCATTTATGCAATCCGGATCTTCCAATGCTTCTTCAACCTTCATAGGTTCAATGCTAGAGATGAATGAATAATGTTCACAAAAATTAGCCAAACGAGTTTTAGAGTGATTGATTCTCCCTGTTTGAATATCATTGAAGATTTGTCCGATGGGATGGTCTCTTGAGACTCTTGCTCGAACTCGTGGGAGCTTTTGTTTGGGTTGGGTTGGAGTATCTTCTTCATCATCTTGTTCTTCTTCTTGGTCTTCTTCGTTGTTGACATTGTCGTTCTCTTGTCGAGGTGGAGAAGGAGGTTGATGAGGTTCATCCTGGTGTACTTCCTTGTTTTCTTCATCTTGGTGTGTTCCACTTGTGGATGCTTCCATTTCAACTCTTGGTTCACCTTGTCGTGAGGTAGAAGCTTCCACTTGGACGGACGAGGTACTCTCCTTCACCTCCGTTGGACGAATCTTGCCAATAGACAAGTCTTGGATTGCTTCCGAAGGGTCTTTGTCTCCTACATCAATTGACAATTGCTCTACTTGCGAGCCGTTAGATTCATCAAACTTCACATCTACCGTCTCTTCAATCTTTTGGGTGAAGTTGTTGTAGACATAGTAAGTGTGAGAGTTTGAGCCATAACCAAGTAGGAAACCCTCATGAGATTTAGGAGCAAATTTAGAACGACGATGCTTATCAAGAATGTAACACTTTGAGCCAAATACTCGAAAGTATCCAACTTGGGGATTGTTACCGGTGAGAAGCTCGTATGCCGTCTTGCCGAGTAGCTTGTGAAGATACAAGCGATTTGTTGCATGACAAGCTGTCTCAACCGCTTCCACCCAAAAGTGTTTTGGCGTCTTGTACTCATCAAGCATCGTTCTTGCCATCTCGATAAGAGTCTGGTTCTTCCTCTCAACAACTCCATTTTGTTGAGGTGTATACATGGCCGAGAACTCATGTGAAATCCCTTCTTCTTCAAGAAAAGTATCCACATTTGCGTTCTTGAACTCTGTTCCATTGTCGCTTCGAACCTTCTTGATCTTCACTTCAAATTGATTTTGGGCCTTCCTAGCTAAGTTTTTGAAGATATTTTGGACCTGCAATTTATCATCAAGAAAGAAGACCCACGTAAATCTTGAAAAATCATCGACTATGACTAGACCAAATGAGTTACCACTGAGACTTTTGTAGGCATTGGGACCAAAGAGATCCATATGAAGTAGCTCTAGCGGTCTCCTCGTGGTCATGATTTTCTTCACGGGATGACTTCCTCCAACTTGTTTTCCTGCTTGACAAGCACTTCACACTCTATCCTTGTCAAATATAACATCTTTTACTCCAAGGATGTGATCACCTTTAATAAGCTTATCAAGATTTCGCATGCCCACATGACCTAATCTTCTATGCCACAACCAACCTTTAGAAGATTTAGCAATTAAGCAAGTTCTAGGTTGAGCCTTTTTAGTGAAATCAACAATGTAAAGATCACCTCTACGTAAACTGGTAAAGACCATATTGTGGTTATCTCTATGAAACACTTGGAAATCTACTTCAGTAAATAGGACATTGAAACCAAAGTCAGCAAGTCTAGATACAGAAGGTAGATTATATCCAAGATATTCAACGAGCATAACATTTTGTATGGAGCTATCATGTGAGATGGCAACCTTACCAAGGCCAACCACCTTACCCTTTGAGTTGTCATGAAAAGTGACTACTTTCGAGGGCCGTCATTTTCAGCAAGCTCACGAAACATATCCTTGTCTCCGGTCATGTGATCGGTACACCCACTATCAAGAACCCATTCCTTTCCTCCAGCCATGTAGCCGCGAAGATTAGCCATAAGACCAAAGTGTCTCATAAATTCATCGAGATCAAAGTCACTATCATCATCCTCATCATAGTATCCATGTTCAACGTCGTCTTGTGATGGATCAATTCCTAGAGAGGGTAATTCATTAGATAAATGGTCATCACAATAGTCATATTTATGATTCTAATGGCTTCGGAGATGATATTGCTAATGATTCCAACATCTCCTTTGACACATGTGAGATTAGTAAGCTCAAATAGACAATCACCAAATTTGGGATCATTGGAACTCATCTTACTCAACGCAATAGACTTATGAAGAATTTCATCCAAGTTTTGCAAGGAATAGTTTGGAAATCGTTCCTCAAGAAATCCCCATATGGTGTAAGCACAATCAAGAGCTGGCAAGATAGCGAACAAGTTTCTAGGCAATCCTTTAGTGATTAAATTGACAGTTCTAAGATTACAGATCATGTCAATACACTCATCAAGGGTAGGATGCAAAGGATCAACATGAGGTGCACAATGGCTAGTAATATACTTGTTCAAATGATATTCATTGAAAATCTCAAGCATCTCAATTTTCCATTCATGAAAGAGCTCTCCATCAAGTATAGGCACTCTACATCTAAGACTCCCCAACATAGACTCATCCATCTTCCTCCAAAGGTATTTAAACCAAAGCAATGGAGACCAAAGCTCTGATACCAATTGAAAGGATCGAGAAGAGGTGTCTAGAGGGGGGGGGGGTGAATAGACTCTTAGTAAAGAAAAGTAGCAGTTTTTAATTTCTTTAAGTTGAGGTGGAGATTTAGCACAAGTTTAACCATTCACAACACATTCAAGCAAGCATGGAAAGAGTATATGAGCAGCGGAAAGTAAAGCATGCAATTTGCAAGAAATTAAAGGGATGTGATTGGAGTGTGCAAATGCAATTGGAGACTCAGAGATTTTTGGCGTGGTTCCGATAGGTGGTGCTATCGTACATCCACGTTGATGGAGACTTCAACCCACGAAGGGTAACGGTTGCGAGAGTCCACAAGGGCTCCACCTACGAAGGTTCCACGAAGAAGCAACCTTGTCTATCCCACCATGGCCATCGCCCATGAAGGACTTGGCTCACTAGGGTAGATCTTCATGAAGTAGGCGATCTTCTTGCCTGTACAAACTCCTTGGTTCAATTCCACAATCTTGACGGAGGCTCCCAAGTGACACCTAACAAATCTAGGAGACACCACTCTCCAAAAGGTAATAGTGTTGGGGAACACGGTAATTTCAAAAAATTCCTATCACTACAAAAAAATACACTTCCGTGATGATACGTGTTTGTCACAGTAGGTCACGTTTTCTTTCATGCATGTACATCCATGACAATTTTATGACAGAATCAAGATAGTCATACATGTGCTGTCGTAGAAGTGTTCCATGACATTACCAAAATTATCATCACGGAAGTGTCCACTTCCATGACGATAAATCGCGCGTCACAGAAGTGCTTTCGTCAAGGGTGACCGACACGTGGCATCCACCGTAACAGAATGTCGTTAAGCTATCGGGTCCGGTTTTGGATCCGATAACCCGTTAACAGCCCCGACCAATGGGGATTTTCCCCGTGTAAAATCATCATTGGCTGGAGGAAACACGTGTCGGCTCACCGTTGGGACACATGTCATCCACTCATTGGACCCAAAGTGCCTATGATACGTTGACACGTGGCACGGCCCAATAGAGGCCCATTCCTGTGAAAAGGCCGACCCGTTTGACTTGGTCAAAAGGTGGCGGGCCGGCCCATGGCAAGCCTGTTAACAGCCTGTTCGCATATAGCCCATTTACAGCTCGCTAACCCAGGGCCCGTTTACGGCCTATCCGAATTAGGCCCAGTATCGTCATCTGGGTTGTCCAATATAATTCCAGCCCATTTTAACTTCCGGCCCATGTATGGCCCATGACGTCTTTCGGCCCATATGAGGCCCTTAGTAACTCTCGGCCCATTAACGGCCCATGGTAAAACTGGCCCGTAATGAACAGTGTATCACTTTATACCCATTAACAGAACATGGTGAAACTGGCCCGTAATGAATATTGTATCACTTTATACCCATTAACGGCCCATTATTCCGTTGGTCCGTTTCCATCCCATGTTATCTTTCGGCCTTCTCAGGGCCCATTTATTCTTGGGCTCATTTCCAGCATTCGTTTACTTACGGCCCGTTACTGTCATTTTTTGCTTGTGGGCCAAATTCAGCCCATGGTTATAGTCGGCCCGTTTGTGGCCCGTTAATACATTGGGCCATTTTCATAGCGTCATCAAATACGCCAATTAACGACGACCCGTTATGGCCGTCCCATGAACAGACGATTTCAACTCTAGCCCATTTACGGCCATAATGTGGTCTGTTATTGGCCCATGTTTGGCTAACCGATCATACGGCCCGTAGAAGGCCCATTGATGATACGGCCCGTAGAAGGCCCATTGTGTCTACGTCCCGTATAAGGCCCATTGTTTCTACGCCGCACAAGGCCCATTGTTTCTACGGCCCTTAGAAGGCGCATTGTTTCTACAGCCCGTAGGAGGCCCATGTTAACTACAGTAAATATGTAGCCGATGGTTATTGTGGCCTAGTATTAAAAAATAGGTTATTGCGGCCACTAGCAAACCGCGGAAAAAGAACTGCACAGACTAAAAGAAAACAAATAAACAATACAATAAGGAAATAAATAAGCAAGCAACTTACGCTAGGCTATCACGGCTATTACACATATTACATCCACTGGGCATCAAAGTTCGCCACCAGTGCAAATATAGGGAACAAAGCAGCATATAAATGTTGTAGCAAAACAAGTCCAGAACAAAAACCTGATGTCTACTAGACAACCTTCTTGTAGACGTTGTTGGGCCTCCAGGTGCAGAGGTTTGTAGGACAGTAGCAAATTTCCCTCAAGTGGATGACCTAAGGTTTATCAATCCGTAGGAGGCGTAGGATGAAGATGGTCTCTCTCAAGCAACCCTGCAACCAAATAACAAAGAGTCTCTTGTGTCCCCAACACACCCAATACAATGGTAAATTGTATAGGTGCACTAGTTCGGCGAAGAGATGGTGATACAAGTGCAATATGGATAGAAGATAATAGTTTTTGTAATCTGAAAATATAAAAACAGCAAGGTAACTAATGATAAAAGTGAGCATAAACGGTATTGCAATGCGTGGAAATAAGGCCTAGGGTTCATACTTTCGCTAGTGTAAGTTCCCCCAACAATGATAACATAATCGGATCACATAACTATCCCTCAACATGCAACAAAGAGTCACTCCAAAGTCACTAATAGCGGAGAACAAACGAAGAGATTATGGTAGGGTACGAAACCACCTCAAAGTTATTCTTTCCAATCAATCTATTGGGCTATTGCTATAAGTGTCACAAACAGCCCTAGAGTTCGTACTAGAATAACACCTTAAGACACAAATCAACCAAAACCCTAATGTCACCTAGATACTCCAATGTCACCTCAATTATCTGTGGGTATGATTATACGATATGCGTCACACAATCTCAGATTCATATATTCAACCAACACAAAAGGACCTCAAAGAGTGCCCCAAAGTTCTATCGGAGAATCACGATGAAAATGTGTGCCAACCCCTATGCATAGGTTCATGGGCGAAACCCGCAAGTTGATCACCAAAACATACATTAATTGAATCACGTGGTATCCCATTGTCACCACAGATACGCACGACAAGACATACATCAAGTGTTCTCAAATCTTTAAAGACTCAATCCGATAAGATAACTTCAAAGGGGAAACTCAATTCATTACAAGAGAGTAGAGGGGGGAAGAAACATCATAGGATCCAAATATAATAGCAAAGCTCGCGATACATCAAGATCATATCACCTCAAGAACACGAGAGAGAGAGATCAAACACATAGCTACTGGTACATACCCTCACCCCCGAGGGAGAACTACTCCCTCCTCATCATGGAGAGCACCGGGATGATGAAGATGGCCACCGGAGAGGGATTACCCCCTCCGGCAGGGTGTCAGAATGGATCTAGATTGGCTTTCGGTGGCTAAAGAGGCTTCTGGCGGCGGAACTCCCGATCTATTGTCTGTTCTGGAAGTTTTAGGGTACGTGAGTATATATGGGTGCGGGAAGTATGTCGGTGGAGCTTTGGGGGCCCCACGAGGCAGGGGGCGCGCCCTAGGGGGGCGCCCCCACCCTCGTGAGCACCTCCCTTGGCTCCTGACGTGGGGTCCAAGTCCACCCGGTAGCTTTCCTTCCAAAAATAACTTCTCCAGTTGATTTCATTCCGTTTCGACTCCGTTTGATATTCCTTTTCTTTGAAACACTGAAATAGGCAAAAAAACAGCAATTCTGGGCTGGGCCTCCGGTTAATAGGTTAGTCCAAAAAATAATATAAAAGTGGATAATAAATCCCAATATTTACCAAAACAGTAGATAACATAGCATGAAGCAATCAAAAATTATAGATACGTTGGAGACGTATCAAGCATCCCCAAGCTTAATTCCTGCTCGTCCTCGAGTAGGTAAATGATAAAAACAGAATTTTTGATGCGGAGTGCTACTTGGCATAATTTCAATATAATTCTTCTTAATTGTGGTATGAATATTCATATCTGAAAGATTCAAGACAAAAGTTCATATTGACATAAAAATGATAATACTTCAAGCATACTAACTAAGCAATTATGTCTTCTCAAAATAACATGGCCAAAGAAAGTTCATCCTACAAAATCATATAGTTTAGTCATGTTTCATTTTCGTCACACAAGACTGCTCTCATCATGCACAACCCCGATGACAAGCCAAGCAATTGTTTCATACTTTAGTAATCTCAAACCTATAAACTTTCATGCAATACATGAGCGCGAGCCATGGATATAGCACTATGGGTGGAATAGAATATAATGAGGGGGGTTATGTGGAGAAGACAAAAAGGGGAAAGTCTCACATCAACGAGGATAATCAATGGGCTATGGAGATGCCCACCGATTGATGTTAATGCAAGGAGTAGGGATTGCCATGTAACGGATGCACTAGAGCTATAAATGTATGAAAGCTCAACAAAAGAAACTAAGTGGGTGTGCATCCAACTTGCTTGCTCACGAAGACCTAGGGCACTTGAGGAGGCCCATTGCTGGAATATACAAGGCAAGTTCTATAATGAAATATTCCCACTAGTATATGAAAGTGACAAAACAAGAGACTCTCTATCATGAAGATCATGGTGCTACTTTGAAGAACAAGTGTGGTAAAAGGATAGTAACATTGTCCCTTCTCTCTTTTTCTCTCATTTTTTGGGCCTTCTCCTTTTTTATGGCCTTTCTCTTTTTTGGGGCCTTCTCTTTTTTATGGCCTTTCTCTTTATTTATTTATTTATTCCACACTTGGGACAATGCTCGAATAATGATGATCATCACACTTCTATTTATTTACAACTCAATGATTACAACTCGATACTAGAACAAAGATGACTCTATATGAATGCCTCCGGCGGTGTACCGGGATATGCAATGAACCAAGAGTGACATGTATGAAAGAATTATGAACGGTGGCTTTGCCACAAATACTATGTCAACTACATGATCATGCTAATCAATATGACAATGATGAATGTGTCATGATGAACGGAATGATGGAAAGTTGCATGGAAATATATCTCGGAATGGCTATGGAAATGCCATAATAGGTAGGTACGGTGGCTGTTTTGAGGAAGATATAAGGAGGTTTATGTGTGAAAGAGCGTATCATATCACGGGGTTTAGATGCACCGGCGAAGTTTGCGCCAACTCTCGATGTGAGAAAGGGCAATGCATGGTACCGAAGAGGCTAGCAAGGATGGAAGGGTGAGAGTGTGTATAATCCATGGACTCAACATTAGTCATAAAGAACTCACATACTTACTGCAAAAATCTACAAGTCATCAAAAACCTCGGTACTACGTGCATGCTCCTAGGGGGATAGATTGGTAGGAAAAGACCATCGCTCGTCCCCGACCGCCACTCATAAGGAGGACAATCAAATAGCACCTCATGTTTCAAATTTGTTACACAACGTTTACCATATGTGCATGCTACGGGACTTGCAAACTTCAACACAAGTATTTCTCAATTTCACAACTACTCAACTAGCACGACTTTGATATTATTACCTCCATATCTCAAAACAATCATCAAGCATCAAACTTCTCTTAGTATTCAACACACTCATAAGAAAGTTTTTACTAATCTTGTATACCTAGCATATTAGGATTTTAAGCAAATTACGATGCTATTTAAGATTATCAAAATAATCTAAGTGAAGCATGAGAGTTCATCTATTTCTTTAAAATAAAACTACCACCATGCTCTAAAAGATATAAGTGAAGCACTAGAGCATCGACAAACTACTCCGAAAGATATAAGTGAAGATCAATGAGTAGTTGAATAATTATGCAACTATGTGAAGACTCTCTAACATTTAATAATTTCAGATCTTGGTATTTTATTCAAACAGCAAGCAAAGAAAAATAAAATGGCATCTAAGAATAGCAAACATCATGTGAAGAAGCAAAAACTTAGGATCAACCGATACTAACCGATAGTTGTTGAAGAAGAAAGGTGGGATGCCAACCGGGGCATCCCCAAGCTTAGACACTTGAGACTTCTTGATATATTATCTTGGGGTGCCTTGGGCATCCCCAAGCTTGAGCTTTTGTGTCTCCTTAATTCCTCTCATATCAAGGTCTCCCTAAATCTCAAAAGCTTCATCCACACAAAACTCAACAAGGACTCGTGAGATAAGTTAGTATAAACCATTGCCAAAACATTATCATACTCTACTATAGAAAATCACTAAAATTATTATTAAACATTGCATACTAAATGCCTATGCATATTTAATAGTCCTACCCTCAAATAGAATCATTAAAGAAGCAAACATATGCAAACAATGCAAACATAACAGCAATCTGCCTAAACAGGATAGTCTGTAAAGGATGCAGCAACATCCATACTTCCCTAGCTCCAAAAATCATGAAAGAAAATTCCCACTGTAGTAAATTTATCAGAGCTTAATATTAAAAAGGTTTCAACATTTTATCAGATTCTCACTTTTCTAGGGAATTATTGCAACAGCGGTAAACTTTCTGTTTTCAAACAGCAACATGTGGACTTCTAAAATAGGCGTAGTAAGGGCTATCAATGCCACTTTTATTGAAATAAAAGATGCAAAACATTGTTCTAAATAACAGAAAGCAAATATTAACAAAATAAATTGATGATCCAAGCAAAACACATATCATGTGGTAAATAAAAATATAGCTCCAAGTAAAGTTACCGATGAAGGAAGACGAAAGAGGGGATGCCTTCCGGGGCATCCCCAAGCTTTGGCTTTTAGGTGTCCTTAGATTATCTTGGGGGTGACATGGGAATACCAAAGTTTAGTCTCTTTCCACTCCTTGTTCCATAATCCATCAAATCTTTACCTAAAACTTGAAAACTTCACAACACAGAACTTAAAGTAGAAAATCTCGTAAGCTCCGTTAGTATAAGAAAATAAAACACCACTTCAAGGTACTGTAATTAACTCATTATTTATTTATATTGGTGTTAAAACTACTGTATTCCAACTTCTCTATGGTTTATAAACTATTTTACTAGCCATAGATTCATCGAAATAAGCAAACAACACACGAAAAACAGAATCTGTTAAAAACAGAACAATCTGTAGTAATCTATATCAAACGTATACTTATGGAACCCCAAAAATTATAAAATAAATTTCTGGACGTTAGGAATTTATCTATTAATCATCTGCAAAAAGAATTAACTAAATATCACTCCCCAAATAAAAATGGCAGCAATTCTCGTGAGCGCTAAAGTTTCTGTTTTTTACAGCATGATCAACAAGACTTTCCCCAAGTCTTCCCAACGGTACTACTTGGCACAAACACTAATTAAAAGCATAAAACCACATCTAAACAGAGGCTAGATGAATAATTTGTTACTAAACAGGAACAAAAATCAAGGAACAAAAATAAAATTGGGTTGCCTCCCAACAAGCGCTATCGTTTAACGCCTCTAGCTAGGCATGATGATTTCAAGGATGCTCACATAAAAGATAAGAATTGGAACATAAAAAGAGCATCATGAAGAATATGACTAGCACATTTAAGTCTAACATACTTCCTATGCATAGGGATTTTGTGAGCAAAGAACTTATGGGAACAATAATCAACTAGCATAGGAGGACAAAACAAGCATAACTTCAAAACTTTAAGCACATAGAGAGGAAACTTGATATTATTGCAATCCCTACAAGCATAAATTCCTCCCTCATAATAATTTTCAGTAGCATCATGAATGAATTCAACAATATAACCAGTACCTAAAGCATTCTTTTCATGATCTACAAGCATAGAAAATTTACTACTCTCCACACAAGCAAAATTCTTCTCATGAATAATAGTGGGAGCAAACTTAACAAAGTAACTATCATGGGATTGAAAATTGAAATCAAGATGACAAGTTTCATTGTTATTATTATTCTTTAAAGCATGCGTGTCATCACAATAATCATCATATATAGTAGGCATGCTTTCATCATAATAAATTTTCTCATCAAAACTTGGGGGACAAAAAATATCATCTTCATCAAACATGGCTTCCCCAAGCTTGTGGCTTTGCATATCATTAGCATCATGGATATTCAAGGAATTCATACTAACAATATTGCAATCATGCTCATCATTCAAATATTTAGTGCCAAACATTTTATAGATTTCTTTTTCTAGCACTTGAGCACAATTATCCTTTCCATCATACTTATGAAAGGTATTAAAAAGGTGAAGCGTATGAGACAAACTCAATTCCATTTTTTTATAGTTTTCTTTTATAAACTAAACTAGTGATAAAACAAGAAACTAAAAGACTTGATTGCAAGATCTAAAGATATACCTTCAAGCGCTAACCTCCCCGGCAACAGCGCCAAAAAAGAGCTTGATATCTACTACACAACCTTCTTCTTGTAGACGTTGTTGGGCCTCCAAGTGGAGAGGTTTGTAGGACAGTAGCAAATTTCCTCAAGTGGATGACCTAAGGTTTATCAATCCGTAGGAGGCGTAGGATGAAGATGGTCTCTCTCAAGAAACCCTGCAACCAAATAACAAAGAGTCTCTTGTGTCCCCAACGCACCCAATACAATGGTAAATTGTATAGGTGCACTAGTTCGGCGAAGAGATGGTGATACAAGTGCAATATGGATAGAATATAATAGTTTTTGTAATCTGAAAATATAAAAACAGCAAGGTAACTAATGATAAAAGTGAGCATAAACGGTATTGCAATGGGTGGAAATAAGGCCCAGGGTTCATACTTTCGCTAGTGTAAGTTCCCTCAACAATGATAACATTATTGGGTCACATAAATATCCCTTAACATGCAACAAAGAGTCACTCCAAAGTCACTAATAGCGGAGAACAAACGAAGAGATTATGGTAGGGTACGAAACCACCTCAAAATTATTCTTTCCAATCAATCAGTTGGGCTATTCCTATAAGTGTCACAAACAGCCCTAGAGTTCGTACTAGAATTATACCTTAAGACACAAATCAACCAAAACCCTAATGTCACATGGATACTCCAATGTCACCTCATGTATCCGTCGGTATGATTATACGATATGCGTCACACAATCTCAGATTCATCTATTCAACGAACACAAAGGACCTCAAAGAATGCCCCAAAGTTCTACCGGAGAATCACGATGAAAACGTGTGCCAACCCCTATGCATAGGTTCATGGGAGGAACCCGCAAGTTGATCACCAAAACATACATCAAGTGAATCACGTGGTATCCCATTGTCACCACAGATACGCACGGCAAGACATACATCAAGTGTTCTCAAATCTTTAAAGACTCAATCCGATAAGATAACTTCAAAGGGGAAACTCAATTCATTACAAGAAAGTAGAGGGGGGAAGAAACATCATAGGATCAAAATATAATTGCAAAGCTCGCGATACATCAAGATCGTATCACCTCAAGAACACGAGAGAGAGAGATCAAACACATAGCTACTGCTACATACCCTCAGCCCCGAGGGAGAATGTAACATCCCAAATTTTCAATTTGGAATGTTATACATTAGATCATCATGCATATCATATTTTATTTTGGCTTTTGGTTTTGATCCTAGAAAATCCTAAGCAACTCAAGGACCCACGGAGAGAGTTGGGGATTTCGTTATTTACATATTTGAGTTTTCTCAAATTTTGTAAACAGGATCTTTGATTTTATTTATTTTATCATCAATTATTTCTATTACAAAAATATGAGAGAGGGAATAAAATGACTTTCCCAAAATATAGAAATATTGAGGATTTAATAAAAAAATCAAATAAGATTTATTTCTGAGTTTTTCGGTATTTTTATTTGAATTTAGGAAAAATGCGCGTTTTTCAAAATTGCATTTAGGGCCGAAATAAATGTTCACTTTATCGGGCTTGATTTTAGAAACCCGGAAAAATTTATTTCAGGATTTTTGGAGTCCGTTTAGTATTTATTTTTGTTTTTTCCGAGCGTAATTATTTAAAAAAAAAGAGCGGAACCGACTATGGACCGTACTCGGCCAGGACTCCCCTGGCCGGGGCCTTTATAAGCCGGGGCAAGCCAGCCCGAAGGCCAGCCGCCCCGAAACCCTAGGCCCAGCCGCCGCCAGCCCAGCCGCCGCCGCCAGCCGCCGCCGCCGCCCCGCCGCCGATCCGCCGGAGCCGCGCGTCGCCCGAGGTTCGCCGCCCTCGAAATCTGTGCCGTTTTTTTAGGAAAAAAAGTAATTTTTTTTCCATTCGTCGTTTTTCTTTTTCGTCGGATTTTTCCGCGATTATTTTCTGATCGCGATTTCTGATCCGATTTTCGTTTTAGTATAACTTTTCGCTCGTTTATCGGAATCAGGCGATTCAAGCGCCTGGAGTTTCGTCTCGAAACCCTCTTTCTGAATAATCAACTTAAACAAGTTTTTGCTACTGTAAAATTTGACTTAGATCCAGATTACTAGAACGAAGTTGTTTTCTTTCGCCGTTTGATTTCTTTTGCTTCGTTCGATTTGATTCTTTTTGCAAACCAGGGTTCTTAAGTTGAACTTTCTGGTTAGATCTTCTATTTGAGTTTTACCTGTGCATTAGATCAGTACTTATTGTATGTTTGTTTGTTTGTCTGCGATAGAATACCCGGAGTGCGCCGCCTGTTACTTTGAATCTCTAGGTTTTGCGGATCATCAGCAAGGCAAGTAACACTTTGATCATACCTTTTTCTACAACCCAGTTTTATTGCATTAGATCAATCCTCACACATTGCATGACTAGGATCTAATTAAATTGTGGGATGGGAAGTAGATGAGGTAGTACCTATTACCTGTTTATTATCAAACCTTTGGGAGTTATTTCTACGTTTGCTCATTATGCCATGCTATGCTAGTAGACGTGGATTGGGTGAGTGATATCCATGCCAGATGTGAGATTGTTAATTAATGGTTTATCTAAGGTGGCAACCTAAACACACATCTGGGTGGATTGAGGCACCTGGGTATTCCAGGACTTGCCTGTTTTTCTTTTGGACCGCCACCCAGGCTCAAAGGGATCATGAGATTATTCATACTAGAAACTTCTGTGTACAGCCACAAGCCATTATGGGCTCTGGCATAGTTGATTAAGTCGTGCGAACTCTTACAGGGTAGACTAGCAGATGTAGGGGATGTAGGTGGTACGGTCTACCCGATCGTAAGGTGCTAGCGCTTCTAAAAGACTATGTCTCGGTCATCCGTTTCTCAAACACCATGTAGTGCGAGAAATCCAACGGAGGCGATCGAGTCTTGTGGGGAAAAGTGCGCAAACCTCTGTAGAGTGTAACAAACTAATCATGGTTAGCCGTGTCCCCGGTTATGGACATCTTGAGTATCTAGTACCTGGATTATCATGTGAATCTCAACATGTTACTCTAAAGTAAATTTTGTTGGGTTTAATGATGTTACTTTAATTGGGATTGAGAATGCTGTCAACCATTCTCAATGTTTAACAACCACCATGATAGTAATTAAATTTATTCCTTTGAAGTAGGGAAAAATTGGCTTTGCGCAAAAACTGTAACCATAGAGCTTTCCACCAGCCAAATATGCATATAGTATAGCTGTTGCATTCCTTTACTCTCTATGTGTTACCTTGCCAGCATATTCCATGTGCTGACCCGTTTTCGGGCTGCAACGTTAATGTTGCAGACTTTTCAGACGATGAATAAGGAGTTTTTAGATCGTGGTTCTATACTCAGTGATGCCGTTGGAGTTGATGGACTCACTTATCTTCCAAGCCTTCCGATGTTATCGTTATTAGATGGCCTTAAGCCATATTTATTGTAATAAGTTCTCTTTTGAGACACTCGATGTAATAAGTGTGTGATTGCTACTCTGTTATAAATCCTTCGAGTACTGTGTGGTGTCAGCATTACTGATCCAGGGATGACACCGGAGCACAGAGATCAGACTGTTTGAGGTCTGGTCGCTATAGAGATGGTATCAGAGCACACGCTGACTGTAGGACACGACCACTAAGCTAAAGACCTAGATCACTAGTCACTCTCTTCTCCTCTGACCTCTCATCTTTTCTACTCTTTAGGATGGCGGATGCAAGGAACAAGTTCACCCAACCAGATGAAGATACACCCTTTGGACGCCACTTGAAGGAAGTCACTAGATACCTGAACATAGGAATACCAAGCTTCACAGGAACCTACAACGCCACTTTACCTGAAGAAGAGCGCTGGATGATTCAAGTTCAAGTTCCAGGAAGGACGTTCATGCCAGTCACTGAGCCCATAGAGTTTTCTTTTGATGCACCAACTTGGAGTCTAGGAAAGAGTATGGCAGCTCACATCGCCATGGGACGCATTGGCGAAGTCTACCGCAAGGATCTCAAGGATACTATCTACCAGATTTGCGGGCGCCGAGATGAACACTGGGAGATGATCAGCACCAGGAAAGATAGATCAATTGCAGCTTTTATTCAGGAGTTAAATCAGCACATTCGACGACAGGAGAATCAGATGTGCGCCGACATGATAGATCTGAAGAAGGCTAAGACTAGAATCAAGGAACTAGAGGAAGAACTCAAGGCTACACGCAAAGATTATGAATAAGAAATTGAAGTATTGGTGGAGAAGAATGACGATCTGATCAAGAAGATTGGCATATTTTTGGGAGGCCCGACACCAGTAGATGAAGACAAAGAACCCAAGGAGATTAGCCCGGAAGACTACATCATCATCGATGGCACTGACTCGGAAGCAGATAATAGCAATGATGACTATGTTGATGAAGCAGGAGCAGATATCATGGAGTCTACAACCGTAGAATATTTCTAGTAGACCAGCTCATCAGTAGTAGTAGTCCACCATGTAAATATAGTAGTCCGAGCACTCTTGCGATAGCTAGATCGATTGAATGCCTTTGTTTGATTGAATGAAGTGAATTGTTTGCTTTTGCCTCATGTGCATATGGGTAGTGTTTTCTCTTTAGACCCCCTCTATTCTTATATCTCATCTTTTCTAAACCCTCAGATGCCTCCGAGACGTGACCCCGGATTTGCCTTTCCGCCGGAGCTCACCCAGTTGATCCAGCAGCAGAACACCTTGATGCAGTTGCTAGTTCAGAATCAGAATCAGGGGAACAACAACAACAACCCACCACCACCACCACCACCTGTTGACCACTTAGCCCGTTTTCTTAGGCTAAATCCGCTGGTGTTTTCCAGTAGCACCGAGCTGATAGTAGTAGATGATTGGCTCCGCAAGACAGCTAGGGAGTTGACCACAGCAGGATGCACAGATGCGGAGAAGGTGAAGTTTGCCGCACATCGGTTAGAAGGACCCGCAGCATCCTGGTGGGAGAATTTCACAGCCACCTTCCCAGTCGACACTATCACATGGGACCAGTTTCAGCAGGCTTTCCGTACTGCCCATGTTTCAGCAGGAGCAATGGCCATGAAGAAGCGTGAGTTTCGTAACTTGCACCAAGGAGGACGGACAGTTGGCCAGTATGTGGAGGAGTTTAGTAAGCTAGCACGTTATGCCCCAGATGACGTTGCTACGGATGCAGCTAAGCAGGAGAAATTCCTGGAAGGACTGAATGATGAGTTGAGTATGCAGTTGATGGTAGCCACCTTCAACAACTACCAGGAGTTGGTAGATCGTGCTCTTATGATTGAAGGGAAGCAGCAGCAAATTGAGAACCGCAAGAGGAAGTATGGACAAGGAAAGTATAATTCAGGAACTCAGCAGAAGCCACATTTTACCCCTAGACCGGGAGGACATTTTCAGCATACCCATGGAGTAGGTAGCTCGCACAATCACAATGGCACCAAGAATGGTAATGGGAATGGAGGAAGCAATGGCCAGAACCGCAGCACCCCATCAACCCCAGCCAAGAGAGATCTGAGTCAAGTTACCTGTTTCAAGTGTTCCAAGACCGGACATTATGCCAATGAATGTCCTGAAGGCCAAAACGGCAATGGAAGCTCTGGAAAGAAGCCGAACCCTTTCAACAGGGGACAGGTGAACCACGTTAATGTGGAGGAGGTTGAAACTCAGCCCGATGCAGTAATAGGTAAGTTTTTGGTTAAGTCATTTACTGCACTTGTTCTTTTTGATACTGGTGCATCGCATTCATACATCTCAAGGGGATTTGTGGATAAGTATAACCTACCAACCCAAGCCCTTAGGTCCCCCATGTTAGTAACCTCGCCAGGAGCAGAGTATGTGGCTAGTCTATGGTGTGATCGGTTACCATTAAGGATTGGTAACTATGTTTTTCCCTCAGACCTAGTAGTATTGGAATCTCAAGGATTGGATGTGATATTAGGCATGGATTGGTTATCAAAGTATGAAGGGAATATTGAGTGTGCTAGTAAGACAATTTTGCTCACAACGCCAGAAGGAAGAAGGATCAAGTATGTATCCTGACATGCGCCAAACAGGACACAAGTAAATTCCTTTTCAGGAGTTGTGCAGGAGGAAGTACCAGTGGTAAAGGATTTTCCTGATGTATTTCCCGAAGAGTTGCCAGGCATGCCACCGGATAGAGACATTGAGTTTTTGATTGAGCTTCTGCCAGGCACTGGGCCAATATCAAAGAGACCATATAGGATGCCAGCAAAAGATTTGGTGGAAATTAAGAAGCAGATTAAGGAGTTACTGGATAAAGGTTACATTCGCCCAAGTTCTTCGCCTTGGGGATCACCAGTACTTCTAGTGGAGAAGAAGGATGGATCGTTAAGGATGGTTGTTGATTATCGAGGATTGAATGAAGTAACGATCAAGAACAAGTACCCACTACCAATGATCAACGATCTTTCTGATCGATTGCAAGGAGCTAAAGTATTTTCCAAGATCGATTTGCGATCAGGATACCACCAGTTGAAGATTCGAGAACAGGATATTCCGAAGACAGCTTTTACCACCAGGTATGGGCTGTATGAGTATACCGTTATGTCATTTGGTCTGACTAACGCACCTGCCTATTTTATGAACATGATGAACAAAGTGTTTATGGAGTTTTTGGATAAGTTCGTCGTAGTGTTCATTGATGATATCCTGGTATATTCGAAGAATGAAGAGGAGCATAAGGAGCATTTGCGTTTGGTACTTGGAAAGCTCAGAGAACACCAATTATATGCCAAATTCAGCAAATGTGAGTTTTGGTTGAAGGAAGTAGGATTCCTCGGACACGTTATATCCGGAGAAGGTATAGCAGTAGATCCCGCTAAAGTTGAAACCGTGACCAAGTGGGAAGCCCCAACTACCATTGGAGAGATCCGGAGTTTTCTTGGACTCGCAGGATACTACCGGAGATTTATTAAGAACTTCTCAAAGATTGCGAAGCCTATGACGGGGTTGCTGAAGAAGGATACTAAGTTCAAATGGACTGAGGAGTGTGAGGCTAGTTTCCAGGAGTTGAAGAAACGCTTGGTTACCTCACCGGTGTTGATTTTTCCAGATCAAACCAAGGATTATGAGGTGTATTGCGACGCTTCACGTCGAGGACTTGGAGCAGTGCTTATGCAGGATGGAAGAGTTGTTTCGTATGCTTCACGACAACTGAAGCCTCACTAATTGAATTATGCCACGCATGATTTGGAGTTAGCAGCCGTAGCGCATGCCTTGAAGACATGGAGACATTTCCTCATCGAAAATCATTGTGAGGTGTACACGGATCACAAGAGTTTGAAGTACATTTTCACGCAGAAGGAGTTGAACCTCAGACAAAGGAGATGGTTGGAGCTCATCCAGGATTATGATATGAGATTGCATTATCATCTCGGGAAGGCTAATGTAGTAGCTGATGCATTAAGCCGCAAGAGCCATGTCAATACGTTAATGACGGGAGAAATACCCAAGGAGTTAGCAGAAAATCTTTGTGAACTATGTGTGGAAATAGTTCCGAGAGGCTATGTAGCAGCACTAGAGATTCAGTCAACTTTGATGGATAGAATCAGAGAAGCTCAGAAAATTGACAAAGAGATTGCCGCTATAAAGGAGAAACTGAGCAAAGGAAAAGCTAAAGGATTTCGCGAGGATGAGCACGATACCCTATGGTTTGAAGACCGTGTTTATGTACCCAATGACCCGGAGATCAGAAAGTTGATTCTGCAAGAGGCACATGATTCACCGTATTCGATTCACCCAGGAAATACCAAGATGTATTTGGATTTGAAGGATATTTTCTGGTGGACCGTTATGAAGAAGGATATTGCAGAGTATGTAGCAGTTTGTGACGTATGTCAGAGAGTAAAGGCAGAGCATCAGAAGCCAGCAGGATTGTTGCAACCATTGCCGATACCCGAATGGAAGTGGGATAAGCTAGGCATGGATTTTATCACGGGATTACCAAGGACTCGTTCAGGCTATGACTCGATTTGGGTTGTAGTTGATCGATTGACGAAGGTAGCTCATTTCATCCCAGTAAAGACCACTTACACCAGTGCTAAGTTGGCGAAGATATACATGACCAGGATCGTATGTCTGCATGGAGTTCCGAGGAGTATCATATCAGATAGAGGAACCCAGTTTACCTCAAAGTTCTGGAAGCAGTTGCATGAGACTTTGGGTACTAGGCTAGAATTTAGTACAGCTTTTCATCCGCAGACAGCTGGATAGACCGAGAGAGTCAATCAGATTTTGGAGGATATGCTGAGAGCTTATGCGCTAGATTATGGATCTAGTTGGGACGATAATTTGCCATATGCAGAGTTCTCTTACAATAATAGCTATCAGACCAGTTTGAAGATGGCCCCTTTCGAAGCTCTGTATGGAAGGAGGTGCAGGACACCGTTGTCATGGGACGAAGTTGGAGACCGCCAGTTGTTTGGACCAGATCTGATTAAAGAGTCTGAACAGAAGGCGAAGTTGATTCGCGATAGGCTCAAGGTAGCCCAGTCCAGGAAGAAGAGCTATGCAGATTCTAAACGCAAAGAGACAGTTTACGAAGTCGGAGACAGAGCTTATCTTCGAGTATCCCCACTTCGAGGGATTAAGCGCTTTGGAGTTAAGGGGAAGTTAGCGCCACGATTTGTAGGGCCATATCGAGTTTTGGAGCGTATGGGAGAAGTGGCCTACAAGTTGGACTTGCCAGGAGGATTGACAGGAGTTCATGATGTGTTCCACGTTTCTCAGTTGAAGAAGTGTCACGCCGAGATGGCTGGCATACCTTTGAGAGACACAGTGCCATTAGAAGCAATTCAGTTGGATAACGATTTGACCTATGAGGAGAAACCGGTCAAGATTCTCGAGTTTGCCAGCCGAGTCACTCGCAGCAAGGTTATCAAGTTTTGCAAAGTTCAGTGGAGCCACTAGACGGAGGATGAAGCCACCTGGGAGCGAGAGGAAGATTTTCTCAAGGACCACCCTCACCTATTTTCTAGCCAACCCGAATCTCGAGGGCGAGATTCATCTTAAGGGGGGTAGGTTTGCAACATCCCAAATTTTCAATTTGGAATGTTATACATTAGATCATCATGCATATCATATTTTATTTTGCTTTTGGTTTTGATCCTAGAAAATCCTAAGCAACTCAAGGACCCACGGAGAGAGTTGGGGATTTCGTTATTTACATATTTGAGTTTTCTCAAATTTTGTAAACAGGATCATTTGATTTTATTTATTTTATCATCAATTATTTCTATTACAAAAATATGAGAGAGGGAATAAAATGACCTTCCCAAAATATAGAAATATTGAGGATTTAATAAAAAATCAAATAAGATTTATTTCTGAGTTTTTCGGTATTTTTATTTGAATTTAGGAAAAATGCGCGTTTTTCAAAATTGCATTTAGGGCCCAAATAAATGTTCACTTTATCAGGCTTGATTTTAGAAACCCGGGAAAATTTATTTCAGGATTTTTGGAGTCCGTTTAGTATTTATTTTTATTTTTTTCCAAGCGTAATTATTAAAAAAAAAGAGTGGAACCGACTATGGGCCGTACTCGGCCAGGACTCCCCTGGTCGGGGCCTTTATAAGCCGGGGCAAGCCAGCCCGAAGGCCAGCCGCCCCGAAACCCTAGGCCCAGCCGCCGCCGCCAGCCGCCGCCGCCGCCGCCACCAGCCGCCGATCCGCCGGAGCCGCGCATCGCCCGAGGTTCGCCGCCCTCGAAATCCGTGCCGTTTTTTTAGGAAAAAAAGGAAAAAAAATTTCCGTTTGTCATTTTTTTTCGTCGGATTTTTCCGCGATTATTTTCTGATCACGATTTCTGATCTGATTTTCGTTTTAGTATAACTTTTCGCTCGTTTATCGGAATCAGGCGATTCAAGCGCCTGGAGTTTCGTCTCGAAACCCTCTTTCCGAATAATCAACTTAAACAAGTTTTTTCTACTGTAAAATTTGACTTAGATCCAGATTACTAGAACGAAGTTGTTTTCTTTCGCCGTTTGATTTCTTTTGCTTCGTTCGATTTGATTCTTTTTGCAAACCAGGGTTCTTAAGTTGAACTTTCTGGTTAGATCTTCTATTTGAGTTTTACCTGTGCATTAGATCAGTACTTATTGTATGTTTGTTTGTTTGTCTGCGATAGAATACCCGGAGTGCGCCGCCTGTTACTTTGAATCTCTAGGTTTCACGGATTATCAGCAAGGCAAGTAACACTTTGATCATACCTTTTTCTACAACCCAGTTTTATTGCATTAGATCAATCCTCACACATTGCATGACTAGGATCTAATTAAATTGTGGGATGGGAAGTAGATGAGGTAGTACCTATTACCTGTTTATTATCAAACCTTTGGGAGTTATTTCTACATTTGCTCATTATGCCATGCTATGCTAGTAGACGTGGATTGGGTGAGTGATATCCATGCCAGATGTGAGATTGTTAATTAATGGTTTATCTAAGGTGGCAACCTAAACACACATCTGGGTGGATTGAGGCACCTGGGTATTCCAGGACTTGCCTGTTTTTCTTTTGGACTACCACCCAGGCTCAAAGGGATCATGAGATTATTCATACTAGAAACTCCCGTGTGCAGCCACAAGCCATTATGGGCTCTGGCATAGTTGATTAAGTCGTGCGAACTCTTACAGGGTAGACTAGCAGATGTAGGGGATGTAGGTGGTACGGTCTACCCGATCGTAAGGTGCTAGCGCTTCTGAAATACTATGTCTCGGTCATCCGTTTCTCAAACACCATGTAGTGCGAGAAATCCAACGGAGGCGATCGAGTCTTGTGGGGAAAAGTGCGCAAACCTCTGCAGAGTGTAACAAACTAATCATGGTTAGCCGTGTCCCCGGTTATGGACATCTTGAGTATCTAGTACCTGGATTATCATGTGAATCTCAACATGTTACTCTAAAGTAAATTTTGTTGGGTTTAATGATGTTACTTTAATTGGGATTGAGAATGCTGTCAACCATTCTCAATGTTTAACAACCACCATGATAGTAATTAAATTTATTCCTTTGAAGTAGGGAAAAATTGGCTTTGCGCAAAAACTGTAACCATAGAGCTTTCCACCAGCCAAATATTCATATAGTATGGCTGTTCCATTCCTTTACTCTCTATGTGTTACCTTGCCAGCATATTCCATCTGCTGACCCGTTTTCGGGCTGCAACGTTAATGTTGCAGACTTTTCAGACGACAAATAAGGAGTTTTTAGGTCGTGGTTCTATACTCAGTGATGCCGTTGGAGTTGATGGACTCACTTATCTTCCAAGCCTTCCGCTGTTATCGTTATTAGATGGCCTTAAGCCATATTTATTGTAATAAGTTCTCTTTTGAGACACTCGATGTAATAAGTGTGTGATTGCTACTCTGTTATAAATCCTTCGAGTACTGTGTGGTGTCAGCATTACTGATCCAGGGATGACACGGGAGCACAAAGATCAGACTGTTTGAGGTCTGGTCGCTACAGAGAACTACTCCCTCCTCTTCATGGAGAGCACCGGGATGATGAAGATGGCCACCGGAGAGGGATTGCCCCCTCCGGCAGGGTGCCGGAACGGGTCTAGATTGGCTTTCGGTGGCTATGGAGGCTTCTGGCGGCGAAACTCCTGATCTATTGTCTGTTCTGGAAGTTTTAGGGTACGTGAGTATATATGGGTGCAGGAAGTATGTCGGTGGAGCTTCTGGGGCCCCACGAGGCAGGGGCGCGCCCCCACCCTCGTGAGCACCTCCCTTGGCTCCCGACGTGGGGTCCAAGTCCATCCGGTAGCTTTCCTTGCAAAAATAACTTCTCCAGTTGATTTCGTTCCGTTTTGACTCCGTTTGATATTCCTTTTCTTCGAAACACTGAAATAGGCAAAAAACAGCAATTCTTGGTTGGGCCTCTGGTTAATAGGTTAGTCCCAAAAATAATATAAAAGTGGATAATAAAGCCCAATATTGCCCAAAACAGTAGATAACATAGCATGGAGCAATCAAAAATTATAGATACGTTGGAGACGTATCAAAACCACTTCAGAAGAGCTCAAGAAACAATATCCTGGGTACCCATAATGCTGGCAAGATGCTTAGCAAGCTTATTAACTTTCTCTTGTTTGGCGCTTAAATCCTCCAGCACTTGCTGTTGCATCAGAAAGTATGCATCTGAATTCTGCAGGGACATCCTCACTCCTTCGGCTTCCTGTCGCATAACATCTGATCGATGTCATTCAACTTGAAGTTGAGACTCAAGAAGCCGAACTGATTCAGGCAGCGAGTTCGAAGAGCTGGTGCCAGTAGTAGTAGCTAGTAACTCGAACACTACATCAAGACAGGACTTTGGGGTTGTCTCAGTGTCTTCAATATAGTTTTTATCAGCTTTCTTGGAGACCAACAGGGATGTCTCACTATCTTGAACCTTATCTGCATTACTTTAGAATTGCATAACAGGGTACTCTTCTCCAATTTTTTATCTGCATTCTAAAAGAGAAACCAACAAACACATCACAGGTTTACAATGTAGTATATGAAACTCATTTTGGTAAACCAGTTCAGTAGTAAGGTGGACAGGATAACAGCATGAAACAAACATATATCTATGTAGTATGGTTACTGTATGGTCTATATCATTCTAGTTTATGTTTCCAAATCAAGATAGATACAGTTTGAATCATATCTATTTAAGACAAAGCAGCATAGACAAAATATAAGTGTGGGAAACTACACATCAATAAAAACACTTGTAATGTGCATGGCATGAGAACATAACTGTTTATTCAATTGAAACTGAAATCAACATAGAGCAAGTTACAACAGCAAACATGTTAAAGAAACAAGTTTAAAACATACGTGTTGTGCCATTGGAGTTTCAATTGCATCCTTCAAATTTGAAATTAGTTGGTATGAGTAAATACAGTGATGCAAGAGCAAAGTAGTATGAACCATAGCTACGGAACCTGACCTGAGAACAATTCTTCTTCTGCTTTAAGCGTTGACTTGGGGTTCGGAGTGGTGGTCCTCGTGCTTTGGGCACTGCAGTTGCCTTACTAACTGCTCGTGTTTGGGTGCTCTGTGGTGGAGACGGTGCTGTGTCAATGGGAACTGGGTTACTATCTGCTGGGGTTGGGGTTAGAAGGGGTGTAGCTTGTTCTATGTCCAACTGGGTAGGGGTACAATCTGCGTGAGTCCGGGTTATGTGTGGTGGGGCTGGTTCTTGGGAAAGTACAACCGTGGTTCTATCTCCATCGACAGGTAGCACCATCTTTTCTGAAGGCCGTGTTTTTACTCCCACAGATACTGCCATCACCCCCTCCAATTGAAATGGCTGATAAACAAGAAAAGTAATTGAATGTACAGACATTGTAAGATAGACAGGTGCAATGGATAGTAGGGAAGAAAACAGGGCATGAAATAATTCACATTTATGTTGTCTAACCAAACAGAATAACAGGACATAATTTCAAATACATGATGGCTAATTAAACAGGATAGCATGACACAATTTCACATGTATGATGGCTAACTAAACAGGATAGAATGACATACTTCAAAATATGATGACTATGTAAACATGATGACATGATATAACTATATGATGTGCCTATTAAAGTGGTTGGCATGCCATAAATCACAAACATGCAATCGACGGAAACATGATGGCATGATATAATTCACGGATAGAATGACATAATTCAAATTATGATGACTATGTCAACAGGATGAGATGATATAACAATATTATGTCTTTAGAAAATGGGTTGGCATGCCATAATTCAGATACATGCTGTCTATGTAAACATCATGGCATGATATAATTCAAATATATGGTTTACATACTAAGGAAGTGAGCAGAGGGCAATCGCATATATGATGTGTCAACTAAGGAGATGGCATTCAATATCGTCTATATGATGTAAAAAGCTAAGCATTGCAATACAACATATGCATGATATGAGTAATATAACCCTGCCAAGTTTGAGCATACACCCCAGGGGGATAATAGGACTGGTCATCTACCTCTAAATCCTCCTCTGAAGAGCTATCTGTAACCAATAAGATATCTGCTTCAGCAGGTAGCATTGTCTGCTCTGAAGACCTTGTTTTCACTCCAGATTTCTCCATCACCAATTCAAATGGCTGATGCATAGGAAGAGCAGTTGAATATACAAACATTGTCAACAAAAGCAATGATAAATAAAAAAAGGACGACATGATATAATTCACATATATGACGCTTGGCTAAACAACATGTCATTGCATAATTCACATATATAATGCCTTGCAACAAGATAGCATTGCATAATTCACATATATAATGTCTTGCAACAAGAAGGCATTGCATAATTCACATATATGGTAATTAGACACTAAACAGGTGGCATTCACACAAAGCATGTCTAAACTAAGCAAATGACATAGCAATGCAAGATACCATACACACGATATGAGAAACATAACCATGCCAAGTTAGAGCATGCACCTCGGGGGGGATAGGACTGGTCATCTGTCTCTGAATCCTCCTCTGAGGAGCTATCTGTAACCAGCAAGACATGCGCTTTGTCAGATAGCATTGTCTGCTCTGAAGACCTTGTTTCCACTCCAGATTTTTCCACGACCGTGCCGAATGGATGATGGACAGGAAGAGTATTGAATGTACTAAAATTGTTGACAAATTTAACACGTAAAAAAATGATGTCATGATATAATTCACATATAAGATGACTGGCTAACCAGGGTGGCATTGCAAAATTCACATATATGATGCCTAGCTAAACAAGATGGCATTGCATGATTCACATATACGATAAAGAAAATAAACAGATGGCATTGACACAAAGCATGTCTAAAGTAAGCAGATGACATCTTTGATGTATACAGTAAGCAATGCAAGGCACCATATGCATGATATTACCAACATCAGCATGCCAAGTTAGAGCGAAGACCTCATGGGGTAAATAGGAGTGGTCTTATGCTTCTGAATCCCCCTTAGAATAGTTATCTTCCTCTTGATTACGGTCCGAAATTGGTGGAGGGGGGCTGCTTTTGCGCCCACCGTGGAGCGACGTTTGCATGAAATTTTATTGCCACGCAAGGCTCGTATCTTTTGCTCTACATGTTCAGTTCCATTGTGTACAATAACTGGCATGCATAGGAATAAAACGTAGTGAGATTATGTAAGCAGTGCATGCACAAATTCAGAGTGATGGTAGCAAACTGTGGATAGACCCAAAACCAATGATAGCAGGCAGACAATAGCTTTAGTTAAAAAATACAGATAATGGCTCCTTTAATGTTTGTTTGCACCCAACATGAAACTCATAGTAGACACCCGAGATTAACCAGATAGTAGACAGATAGTACTGATTGCTGCCCCAATATGTACCCCACAACCATTTAAAAACTCAAGTTTCAGCATAAGTTTGGACCTGACTCGGAGTCTAATAGGTGAACACGACGATATAGTAGCATGTCATCATGTTAAGCGATGCATAACGTAAGCAGACACAGAATAGTGCGACATCTCTTGCGGACCCGTGTAGTCCTCAAGGTCATCTGCTCAGTTGATGATGGTAATGCAGTTGTCATGGCTGCCGGCGGCGGGGAAGAAGATGTGAGGCGGCGAAAGACAGTCTGGAGAGCGGATCCCTGCTGTGGTGAGCCCTTCCATCGTTGGAGCAGCTGAGCTGGGGTGGAACACAACACCGCAGAAGCAGGACAAACCACACAAGGTTTTCTTTGACACATATCTGTAACAGAAGTAATTGTGTAAGGGCTTGTTTGAATTTGAGGATTATAACAATGTAGGGATAGGAAATAGACATGAATAGGATAGGAATGGACGTGCAAAACGTAGAATTTAAAAACACAGGATTTCTACCAATCTGGGTGTTTGGTTCACAAGAATTGGAAGATCACAGGATGCAAATAAGCATGGTGAGATTAAGTCAAACCACAATAAAATGTACGATTATAATGCTATTACGCTACTATCTCTTAGTCTTGTGCTTCATGAATAGGAATTTGAAAAGGAGAATAGGTGGAAATTAAAATTCCTACGGTTTTTCTTTCAAGGAGACACTAAAGGAACAAATCCTACAATTTTCCTTTGCTCCATTCCTTTGCACCAAATTCATGAAAAGTAGTACCATACGAAACTTTCCAATTCCTATGTTTTTATTCACTTTTCCTTTCAAGCACTGGCGATTCTAGTAGGCAGGCTTGAGAAAGGAAAAGCCTACACTAAAAAAATGTTTTTGTGCTACTTCTATTACTTTGGACCTAGGCCACTGCCCTACTAGCTCAACTCCCAGGGCCATCGACAAATGCACAGCTCAAACGCGCAGAGATAAATAATGATGGCATTCAAGAGAGTCCATCACGGATAGCTAAGTTGCCTGGTACCTCACTGCTTGTCATATAGTAGGATAACATAATCGTATTTCTCATTACTCCATGTGCTCAATGGACAATATATATAACATGTAGAGTAAAAAAGATATGCAACAAGTGTACAACCTCTTTGGCGAAGCCATGTTGATCTCAGCGTGATTGGGTTGGCCGGTGAGGATGCTCCGTCTGACTTGGATGTCGGAGGAGGGAAGAAGATCTTAGGCGTCTGTAGATGGAGCCCGAGGTACTGCTCTGCTGTGACGGAGGGTTTCGTCGTTGGAGCATCTCCGGTGAGTTGTACGACGCCGAGGGTGAAGCAGGACAAGAGAGACAACGTTAACCTGAGTGGAATTCTAATAACATCTCCAATAGATGAAGTAAAATACATAACCACAAAGTGCTAGATGTAAAATACATTAGCCGCTCATCTCTGAACTTAACTGTCAAAACTGAATTTAACTGTCAAAACTGAACTTGACTGTCGAAACTGAATTTTGCTGTCGAAACTGAATTTTACTATCGAAACTGAACGCACTAGAGGTGAGGCTACACGTCAGTCGACTGACTTTTTCATCTCTGGTCAGTTGATTTTGCAGCCGTTGGATACGAAATGAAGGGCCTACAGTTCATCTTCAACTTCCACCCCCTAAGCCGCCAGCCACCACCAGCGAAATAGCCGCCCGCGGCCGGTGGTGCGCCGCCCCGCCCGCCCTGAAAACACTCCCCACCGCCGGTCCTCCGCCGCCCCGGCCATCCCTCTAGGCCCCCCCGTGCCGAGCTTTTTCTCCGGTGATCCCCACGCCACCGTCCTCCACCGCCGGCGACCATCGCCCCCACCCTGAACCCTAAGATAGATAGTGGGGTACCTCTCCGGCGAGCCCCCATCCCCGCTGCGGCTGGTTCTTCCTTAACTCTGGCGAGCCCCCCACCCCCTGAAAATCGACTGACCCAAAAGTCGATTTAGTCGACTGAAGTGTAGCTAAATCGAAGCAACATCGCAAGCAAGAGCAAGAGCAAGAGCAGCAGCGCGAGCAAGAGCAAGAGCAGCCAAGACAGGGGATCGAGAGCAAGAGCAGAGTAGTAGTGCGAGCGATAGCTAAATTAACAACAGCTCCTACTGATGTGGACGTCACCGCCGAGGGAGCGACGCCATGGAGGAAGTGGCCGGCGACGCCGCCGTGGATGGAGCCGCGCCGTGTTGGCTCGGGACCGAGCGCCGACAGCACTGTGAGATCGAATCAAGAAGAAAATGCGGCGATTAGTGTACAACCTCTTTGGTGGCGCTGATTAGGCCGCAGCTTCATCCGCGGAAATGGTGATGATGATGCTCTTCCTGTGGTGCAGGTGAAGACGGCGGTGTGGGAATGGAGGTGGCGCAAAAGAAGAGGGGAACATCGGGGCAGCTCCTTAGAGGTGGAGGACGGGGTGGCTGAACCAGCGGGATGACCAGATTGATGACGGATCCTCATCCGGTATGGTGGATGCGGGATGTCGAGGTGTTGCTGTGGATGACGTTGTCGGGGAAGAGGCTCCGGCTGGGCGGCAGACGGAGGAGGGTGTGGGGCTTCACGGGTTTTCCCAGCCTTGGTACACGAATGGGTGGGCGGATGGGATGGGAGTGGGGAACCATGGCTTAGGGACGCGCTTGTCCGAAATGTGGGGGTAAGTTACAGAAATACCCCCACCGATTTTAGGCGGTTCTTTCGGTTCAGGGGTATCACGGGCATTTCGCTTGTTGGGATTTCACAGGAGGTGGGAGTTTTCGCGCACGTTGTAATTTTGGAATAGCAAGGCGAGGGTTGAGATGGAGGTAGTTGTCGGAGCACAACGAGACAAAGATTTATCTTAAATATTTAGGGGCAACAAGGCACGGGGTGAAGAGGCGGGAGTTTCGCAGCACGATAGGCAGAGATGCTAGCTTGAAATTTCGGCATAACAAGGCGCGGCTTGAAATTTCGGGAGAACAAGCTTAACGTGTACCCAAAAGAAAAAAGACAATTTAGACTAGTATGATATACTACATACAATGTGTTTAACACGCACAACACACACAAACACCATTTAGACTGGTAAGGTACACGTGCATTGCACGCATGAGATTTGGCAACCAAATTATGAATAAATACCACATTATAGCATGTAAGCTTTGAGTCATATATGCATGATGTAGATGTTCGTTTAATTCTTATAGTTCATTTCATTCAAAATCATCTAGTTTTTATAAGAAAGCTAAACTTTTTAAGATTCATGGAATTGTGTGTTGTAAGGCATAAAGTAAAAACAAATCATGTAGAAAAACATTTGGGCAATTCTGATACGGAAGATTCTAGAACAAAGAAGAAGTGCTTGTGTTTTGAGGTTTGTGCATTATGCTTAAGTTCAACCATAGAGTCTTCTAGATTGTACATGTGGCAAAATCTGGTGGAATCTAGATGATATCCAACGGCCAGTAGTGCTCAAATTTGCCAGCTCTGCACCATCGGATTGGCCTCATCCAACGACCATCTTTCAAAGTTAAAGTTATCCACACACTATATAAAAAATATAATATATATAGGGGTATAGATATAGATATGTGATGCGAAAGCCACCCATCATCTCTAATTAGAATAGTGTGTCCATGCACGGATGCAATGTGGCCAAACGATGTCTGCCAACAGTATCTCAAATTCAAACCAGTCTGACCTTGTTCAATGTGTATACATTACAACATGCTCGTTTCCAAACCACACCACGTAGATCTCCGTTATATTCATGCATGCATGAGTTTCAAACATCATGCTCTCTTATTCAACTATTTGACTTCAACTTTACATTGATTATGACCTCACCTAGTCTTTTACACCCACACATTGGTCTTCTCTTTATAATTGTACCATTTCTCTTATGCATGCATGCACACACACTACCAGTCGGCATTATCCATCACACACATGCAATCTTTTTCTTTAGGTCGGTCTCCCATGAAGGCACACACACACACACACACGTCCCCCTCTCCATCATATCAGGCATTCTTTATCTCTCACGTGCATGCACAACAATCGATGTTCCTCTATGTGTGTGTGTATATAGCTAGGTCTTTCATAGTTTTCCACATAAACCGATCAATCTATATATCTAGTGAGGTCTCACCCTCTTTCCCACGTCCACATCGACCAATCTATACCTCTCTATATAGGATTACATATATAGCTAATACACCCACATTAATTATATATCCAATGCCCCCCTCTCATAATCCATGCCTTCCGCTTCATCTCCCAGACGCCCGCACAATGGCGAAGACAGGGGGCAGCAAGGGCCCTGCCCCCCTAACATCACTATATATCGAGGCTAATATGGATGTGATCATTAGACAATTGCTGGTAAAAATGGTTTAAGTTGATGAATTGGCCCTCCTCGTAAAGGATTAGCAATGCTTGGCCCCCTAGCTCATGGGACATTTTTCATGGCTCCACCACTACGTGCAACAGCGCACGTTCTCGCCGCTCTCTCTAAATATCGATCTCGCAGTTGTGCACTCCTTCATAGTCTCCCTCCACTCGGCCCCTCACACCATCTTCTAGCCCCCACCAGATTTTTCCACATGTACAATCTAGCAGACTCCATGGTTGAACTTAAGCATAATGCACAAATCTCAAAACAACAGTGGTTCTCCTTTGTTCTAGAATCTTTCGTATCATAACTGCCCAAACTTTTTTTCTAGTTGAATTGCCATTATTTGTTTTTACTTTATTCTTTACAATGCACAATTCCATGAATCATAAAATAGATTAAGGGCTTCTTTGATTCAAAGGATTCTCAAAGGAATTTTGGAGTATTCTAATCCTTAGGAATTTTTCCTATATTGGTTGCTTGATTCGTAGGATTGTAAACCATAGGAATTTTTCCATATGATTCATTTGCACTAGATTTCATAGGAAACATCCCATCCACTCAAACCTCTTTGAAAGAATTCTGCGTTTTTTCTATGCACAATCAAACACTCGTACAATCTTGTAGGATTCAAGACGACATTCCACTCTAATCCCATGTTCTTCCTATTCCCGCGTTTTGGAAATCCTACGAATCAAAGAGGCCCTAGGTTTTTTATAAAAACTAATGGATTTTGAATGACATGAACTACAAGAATTAAATGAAGGTCTACATCAGGCATATATGACTCAGAGCTTACATGCTATAGTGTGGTATTTATTCATAATTTGGTTGCAAAATCTGACGCGTGCAATGCACGTGTACCTTACTAGTACTTCGAGTTTGTGCAAAACACAATGGCACGCTACACAGTGTCTCTCTTATAGTTCATGAAGCCACGTGGCTCATGTGGAGGCGTTGCCGCGACATCCTTGTGTGGATTGATCACAATGACGTGCTGCTGGTTCCAGAATAATGTACTCGTCCTCCCTGAGCCACACTGGCGGTACATGCATGAAGCAAAGATGTGCACGCATGCCACACACGCACTCATTCCCTCACACGCACACGCGGCTACATGGGCGGACACAATTTTGTACCAAGATCCACCCCATGTGATAATTTGACGCATGTAAAGTCCTTCACTTCATTGATGGTCAATTAATACAGTGCATACAAATTGAGTGGACGTGAGGGCAGAAGAAAGACATTACTACTCCACTGCGCGCATGTGAGTAGTTAAATCATGGGTTGCTAGTAGTACTTCCATTGGTCTCCTTCGTATTTTGTGCCAAATTTTGATAGTAACATAATATTTACGCATCTGAGCAGTGTAGTCTTCTTGAAATTTATGTTCCACTAAGCTCATCGGGAGCCGTTTCGGGCCTTGAAACCAAAATCCATCAATTTATCTTTACCTTGTTCCCATCACATTCGAAAGTACTAGTGCTACAATTAAGTGCAAGCCTTCTCACACCTACTAGTACGTACCAAACCTGAACGTGTTCCCACTATGCAGGTATTAGTACTAGTGCTAGTACTTAGGTTATAAAAAGGGGAACTACCTAACCAAAAATTACTCTACCTTTCCTCCTCATAAGTGCTTCTTCTTCGTCCGTCCTTGCCATGTCCGGTGCGTAGAGCTCTAGGTCGAGAACTACTCGTAACAAGGGAGTGACAACCAAGGCTGTGGAAAAAAAGAGGGCTTGCCGCCACGCAGAGACCTCAAAAGATCTCTCACGGCTGGCGATGGATGCCAGGAGCGCCCTAGCCGCGGAGGCGAACATGCCAAGCTGGCGGCGCTGGAGTCGTTATCCCTTGACGGCATGCCCGATCAGCTCAATAGGCGCCTCAATAAGCAGAAGGAGTTCATCCACGGCTTGGTGGAGCTGCTGAAGGAGAGCCTCGACGACATGCCCGCTGAGTTCAATAAGCAGGGGGAGTTGACCGCCGGCTTGGTGATGCTGTTGAAGAAGAGCATTGCCTAGGAGAAGAAGGCGGCCGGCGAAATCCTGCAACTTCAGGAGGACAAGGCGAAGCTCTACCACGAGCTCGACCTGCTGAAGGAGAAGAACACCGGCTGGAAAAAGCTGCATGAGAGTAGTAGTTCCTCTATGAAGATGCTGCAGGCCCTCGTCATGGAACAAAAGGAGGAGTTGGCGAAGCTCCGCATCGAGCACCCGGCTGCTGTCAACGTACGTAATGCGGCCGTGGAACTGATGATGAAGGCTCGTGTCGAGAAATCTCGCGTTATGGATAGAATGAAGAAGATGGCGGAGGAGATGCGCAAGGAGATGGAGGTCGTGGAGGCGATGAAGAAGGAGTTACGACTCCATGGCGAATTAGATCATTTGGGGTGATAATCTTCCTTCTTCTTTTGCTCCTGTGTTTCTTCTTTTGCTTCGGGTGTTTCGCCGCACGTGTCATGTTCTCTGCGAGGCATGAATAGAACAATGCTAACAATGAGATGCCTAGCAAATTAGATCATTTTTATCGCCATATTGCATGGGGCTGCCGTGTTTCATGCTCCTCCGTCGTACTACTCCAGTGGAAAACTTGAGTATACCGCACGGTTCTTTGCTCCTCCTCAGGTCGTCGGCACACTTATACGAGCAGTCAAATCACAAGGCCCCGCCTTCTAGCAGTAATGAGCCGTCAAATCACAAAGGCCCTCACCTCTCGTGAAAAGAACCAAGCTAGACTGCCCCGCCCTCTAGCCTTTTAAAAAATGTATACATTTGTACAGTAGTAGTATTGATGGATTGCGCCATGGAGCAAAACTAACAAGATGAAATTAAAGAAAAAAGGTGGTACATATAGAGAGCGCTCGTTGCCAAATTATGCATATACTATATGACACTACCCACTATGAAGGTACTAGTAACATAGACTAGTAACTAGTCTATGTTACTCTCCACTATGACCAGTCAAAGTCGAGGCGCGGATACCAACGAGGGCCTTGTTGTGTCTATACTTGGACAACTCACCTGACTGCATACGCACCAGGCAGACGAAGCTCTTGTCGTGTTGGTGCCGTGTGCGGCCCGCACATTAACCAAAACCTCGCGCCTCCATCTTAGCCTCCGCATTTTAAACTTCTCAATCTCAAGGCCAAGGAGCAACGTGAACCTATGATAGAGACAATCGAATGGTTGAGAACACTACAATTCGTAGCTACAGATGTGTGTGTGAGAGAGGACGAGTGCGTGCGTGCACCTCTTCTTAGAGTACAAGTGTATGTGGGTGGCATCGACCTAGGGAGCAGTGATGGTGCGTGCGAGAAGTCCCGAGAGATAGGTGTAATGCATCTGAAAAAAGACTAGTCTATAGCTCGCCACGAGGCTATTCCTGTCGAACACCAAGCGTAAGATATATATCCGACGGTGCCAGTTTTTGCACGTACACAGTAGTAGAAAAAGAACTAGTACCATGGCATATGCTACACCACGGCCGAGAAAACGTGCCGACGTTACACCATCCGGGAATAGTGCCACACTTCAAAACTAGAACCATCAATAAATTTTGAGCGCGTCTTGTCACATTCCGAATTACGACTACTACCACGCAACATTTAATTGCAAACCTATTCACACTGATCACAACCTAAATGGTTTCCCACATAGGAGCGTATTAGTAGTACTTGGTTATAAATACTACAATGCTAAGATGACTGCACATTCTTCCTCAACTCCTCATCCACAAAAAACAATCATGTCAATCAAGGCATGGCCAGTGTGAGTTCTGGGTCGAGAGGTTTCCATCAGGGAGAGGTGAGCATGGAAGAGGAAGCATGAGAGATGTCCTGCCTCGCTGCGAAAGCAACCGACATGTCCAGCCGCGCAGCAGTAGCAGCACAGAGGTCTCGCTGCGCCGTTGAAGAAGCACGGAGGTCCCACCGCATCGTCGATGTAGCAGACTAGTCCGGCCATGCCGTGGAAGCAGCAGAGATGCCCCGCCATGCTGCCGAAGCAGCACGGAGGTCCCGCCGCGCCACGGCGGCCTAGGAAAATTTCTCGCGGGCAGGCAAGGACTCTTATAGGCGCATGCATGTGATGGTCCATAGCCAAATGGATCAGATCTCCGACTGGGCGAGGTTGCAGGACGAGGCTACCAGCGTCATCGGCAACTAAAGGAGGCCAATGCGAAGCTCCGGGGCAAGCATGACCTGCTGAGGGCGAAGATCGCCGTAAGGGCGAAGCAGGAGGAGGAGACCGCTGCCTTGTTGCAGAGGACGGGCGTCATCATCAAGAAACTTATGGACGAGAATGCCATGCTCCGCATCGAGCACAATAGGCTGGTGGAGGAATCCATGGATGCTGCCAAATAGCGTACTAAGGACATGAAACTGATGAAAGAGATCATTGCCCGCCGCGAGAACTAGTCCCCGCGACCTGCAGCGCATAAATAAATTAGAGATCAGCGAGCTAGATTGTTGTATGTGTCTTCCTTCTTCTTTTGCCCTTGTGTATTTCGAGCGTAGCCGCATGTGGCTTTTTTAATTATCTTCCTAATTATGTAAGACAATTATTATCCACTCTCATCGTCCTTATATATATATTCACCAGTCTTGATATAAGTCACAGTAGATGCTATATAGTTCCGTCGGATCTTATATCAAGATCCGTGCAAAATTTTCTTTTTAGATTTTCTTTTCTCTCTTAAATCTCAGTCGAGTGAGACATTGCCATGCCATTAAACAGTGGCTCGGGCGCCATTAATGGAGACCTTGGGATAGAGGTGGACGACAGATGTAGGTAAAAGGACTCTCCTCCTGATAAGCACGCGCAGGGTTCTGATCGCACGCCTCCCGTACTCAAATAGCTACCCTGCACGGCGCCTCCTAGCTAATAAAAAAAGGGGACGTGTGGCGGCACGTAAATGGTAAATAGAACGCCCACGGTTTCAATAATACTTGTGTTTCCTATTGTAATGTGACAGCACTTGTTCCAAAATGACTTTGTTGATTGTTAATGTGTGCGCCTTCGCAAATTGGACAACAAAATTACCACAACATGTTGGTGCCATGTCATGACACCAAGCCAAGTTTCATGTTTTTCATGCGTGTTTTGGATTTACAGGAATTAAAAAACCAAGTTTCTCAATGTTTCCAGCTGAGCCATGACGCCCAGATGTTTGAATTTCATTCCCATTTCTAGCATGGGACCTAGAAATTTACCCGAGGACACACATGTGATTTTTCAACCAGCTTTGGTGCACTGGAGCATGTGCTTGTATTTAAAATTTGAATATGCACACAAAGGTGACACGTTCCCTCTCAGAACCACGAGCCTTCTTGAGAGAAGCTCTGATTTGCAAGAAACTTATACCAAAACTTGTTCCTATTCTGCAATTTTTTTACCACAACATGGTAGTACCATGACATGACACCATGCCAAGTTTCATGATTTTCAGGCGTGTTTTTGATTTACAAGAATTTTAAAACCAAGCTTCTCAATGTTCTCAGCTGAACCACGATGCCCAGATGTTGGAATTTCATTCCCAATTCTTGCATGGGACCTAGAAATTCACACGAGGACACGCATGTGATTTTTCGATCAACTTTGGTGCACGGGAGCATGTGCTTGTAGTTCAAATTTGAATTATGCACATTAAATGACCAGAAACTCAATTAATGTATAAAAAAGGCCAAACGAACCTGGAATAATTCCAAAATTTAACAGGGCACTCATATAGTTCTATGTTTTCTCTGTAAAGAAAATCTGGGGGAGGCAGCATATATTGTTTCGCACACAAAGGTATAAAGAAATAAAGAAATAAAGAAATTAGCATAGCTATTTAATTCTTGGGTTCTTATTATTTATGCCACTAGTTGTGTATCACTACTTAGTTTTGCCATTAGAAGTTACAACTACTCAAAAAATGCCATCGATCCGTGAGATGCCTGCTCAAAAATGCAATTAGATATCTAAAAAATGCCATCGTTAAGTTAGATGTTTGCTCAGAAATGCCATTAGACATTGTTATTTTCACGTCAAACCCGTTGACATGTTACATGATAAAAATAAGCGATTCTCACAATGATAAGTTAATGGTGTCCAGCACAACACACCCCTCAAATAAAACTAAGCACCCTGGAATTATTTGACAAAACTAAGCGCCCTGAAATTCTTTGACAACTAAACTGTTGGCTATATGATGTTGGCCATATATATTGTACGTATATAATGTGAAGAAACGAGTGGTAGTACTATACCAACTAAAAGATGAAATGTACGAAATATAACAAGAAGAAACATAACATAGTTCTGCTGGGGGCTCAGCACAACACACCCCTCAAATAAAACTAAGCACACCAGAAATTAAACTAAGCAACTAATCCGGTAGACACTGCATTAGAACCACCATGAACAATGACACTGCCACCTTACTCGGAGTCCTCGTCCACGTCCTCGACTTTGTCCTTGTGCCTCTTCCTCTTGGGCAATACTTCTTTGCTTGAACCGCACACTTGGCTCTTGCTCTTCATCCAACCCTTGTAGATATTTAAACAAAGGTAGCCATCCATTGCAGCGTAGTGGTTGTAGTCTATATCTAGTACAATCCACTGCCATGCACGATGAAATGTGTGCGGAGGTTTCTTCAGTTCACCATACGAAGGATGAACCATGGCTCCTAGCAGGGTCAACATTGAAGGCTGATCACAGGAGGGCACCAGCCTTCCTTCTAGAGGTCGAAGGGCTCGCCTACAACGAGGCCATCTGACCCAGGATTTCCTTGTCATTCCTAAAGTCTATAGTAACGAATTTGACTTGGCCGCCCTTGAGGAACTTCTTGAATTCCTCGCACTCAACGTCGGCATGGCATATGTGGTAGACCAAGAATAAGTCATGCACGCAAACCTGGATCACGGCGGGCTTCTACTTCTATGCCTCCTTTAGATTCTTCTTGCTTCCCAGGATTGTGGTGTACTCAACATCTAGCCTAGCGACCCACTCATCATTTGAGTTTTTGAACATGCGTTTGAAGCGAGCAAGGCATTCTTTCACCGTTGCGGAAGAACGGGTGTAGATGACATCAAACTCATCGCCGGTGATGGTTCTAACCTTGTACTCATTGCCAATCAAGGAGATTTGGGATGCCATGGATTTGGGAGGAGGCTTAGGATTAGTGGAACTGCCGTAATGTGAAAGGACGGGACGACTAGGAGCGGTTTATCGATTGTAAAAATGTCGAGTGGGGGGCACGTGCGAATGGCAGGGTAGTGGCCTTCCTGGTGGATAAATGGATTCATGCACAGTACTATGGGGGCCCAATTAGATGTCATGTCTACTCGACACCCAATTAAATGGCTTTCGATGTCATGTCAAGCGTCGGGAAAATTACAGGTGATACGAAGCTTTCATTTCTCCCATGATACGGGCTTACAAGAGCCCTTGGATCTGAGATCAAACGGTTCCATGGCGTGATTATAGACCTATGGGTGAATATCCTATCCTAGAGGGTTATTCTGCAAATTTTCAGCAACTTAGCATGCGACCGTTCGATCTCAGATCCAAGGGCTGCCAGCAGCCTGTATCATGGTCGCGCCTACCACGACCACCTCCTCGCTCGCGCGGTCGCACCCATGGAGATTTAACACGGTGCATTAGGCTATCTGATGTTGGCATGTCATACATAGTCATCACTTAGTCACTCATACAACAAGGTTAGCTATAAAGTTGGCTATAAGAGCATTTTTTGTTTACTTCTCTCTATCTCTTTCTTCGTACTATTTATTGCATTTGCCAAGGAGTGACCTCTTCCAATGAAATGGTGCTTAGATGAGGTGCTATGGGCATTAAATGGATTAGCAACTCAAGTCCCCAATGCATACGTGCTTAGTTTTTTGTTGCTAAGTTTGCTTCATCTAGGTACACGCGCTTATCACTGTTTCTTCCTGGGGTCACCAAACTAGTCTCTCTCTCTTTCTAATTAACTTGCCATCAGACTTTATGCCTATGTGGCAGGCTTAGCACCTGTAGGATCAAGTACAATAGTGGGCTATAAGCCCGCTTTACATGGCATTTTTGCATACGTGGGGGAAAGAGGCAAGGAAAAAGTGGAGGAGTGGGCTCTCAAGCAAGAGCCAACCTCTACATGGTGGAGCATCGGGAGAGGCACCTGTATGGAGGTGGTCAAGAATCGGGAGACTCACGCCGGTCGTAGCACCGCAGTTAAAATGATAATGGCAAGTCAAATCACCGGGCCCCACCTGTCCAGCAGCAACTCACTGTCAAATCACACAGCCCTACGTTTGCAGCAGCCTACTCCCTCATCTTCTCGCGTCTCTGTCAAACCGACTAGGCGGAACTGCCCCACCTACCGCGCGGGAAAAGCCCCACCCTCAACTTTTAAATAGTATAGTATACTAATTTTGTATCCATGGATTGCGCCATGGAGCAAAGCCTCAAGAAAATGGTGGTACACATGTACGGAGTATACAGCACGCCCGTCGCGTTCGTGTCGCACCCCAGACGGTCGGTCCTGGCACGCCACTCTCCAAATGGAACGCGCGTCATATTGTGTTTGCACACACATGTGGGACCGAAATTGAGAACCGACCATAGGCACACTCCCCGGCCCCGCAAGTCGGGTGAGTTAATAGAAGAGAGAGATGAGCGATAGTTCTACTAGAGAAGTGTTGTAGGAGTACATACGTTGGTACCTGGACAATCCCTGCAAGACACGGAAGATCAGTTCGTCCATGCATGTGACCAGACTCTAGCAGACACGCCTGGATTGGCTATCGTCTACATGTCGTGCAGGCTGTGTTGTACATGGCTGTAGTTCTAGTGAGAAATCTAAAAAAGGTTTCTTGTCATCTCGCAAAATTAGGTGTCATGTGCTTCGGATCACTGCGAGGGTTAAACAGCGACAACTGAGTTGGGCTAGTCATTGGGGGCACATGCACGAAGACTACTCGGCTGCCATCTAGGTCAAGCCGGCTATGTTAATTAGGACATCTATCGACGGACCCCTTTTCTACGAGTTTATCTTTAATTTGAGCTTTGATCCTCGTCTAGTTTGTCCGTCGGGATTCATCTTGTCTCCTTTGGGCAGTGAGGTTATGATTTCTTGTCATGTGGCATTTTTTCATGTTATATGTTATAATCCGGTGCTTCAGATGAAAATGACGACAACTGCGCCTCTGGGGCATGTGCATGAAGACTTCTCGACAGTCATTGTCGAGGTCAAGCCGGCTCCGGCCGGTAGACAAAAGAAAACTAGTACTCCACTATATAGGCAGGAGCCTCCGCGCTTGCTTGCTAGTGTTTCTCTCTTCACACTGTCTCGTCCTCTCCAGATCTAAACACGATAGAGGCGGCCACACACTCTCTCTCTCTACTCACCACTGGTCACAGATCCAGCCGGATCATCTCCGCCGGGGAAGGTGAGATGGTGAAACGTTCACGCGGTCGTCCTCGGCGACGACTCCTACCCACTGCCAGCGCGTCCTGATTAGCGTGTCTTGCCGTTCTCTCCCAAGCATCGCTGGCGAGGGAGGGCCTCCCACCCCTTCTTCCTCGCTGCCGTAGTGTGGGCAGATCCGGCCTCTCGCTGCCCACCTAGCGATATCCCGACGACCCTCAGGTATAACTTCCTTCAAAACCGGCCTTGCTCTACTTCCTGAGCTCCTGACGTCGCTGCATTTGTATCTTTTACTATTTCTCAGGGCCCCTCGTAGATAGGATCGGTCGGCTGTTCAAAAACCACCTAATTTTTTACTGTTAAGAGGTAAAACTAGTTCATGCACTCGAATCTAGTACTACTTGGTTCAAACAAGGAAGAAAGGGGGTGGGGGTGGGGGAAGATTTGTTACCTGAATCTAGGACTTGGTCGAAAGAGGAAATAATGGGGGCGAAAAGTAGTAGAGACTGGCTACCCAACTAGTTTCTAGGTCCAATAGGGAAATAAAGGGAACGCAGTACAAACTCAATATAAACCCGATCTATTGGTTGAAAAAGGAAAGAAAGTGGGGAGTGGGGACAAGTCAATAGTGTAAGTCCAGCACTAGATTTGCTAGCCTCACACAGTATAAGGTGGCTATATACCGAACAAAAATGGGACCAACCCAGATATCCTCTTCTGATGTTTGTTGCCCCAAGCCGCTCTTATGTAATGCCACTGGTAAATGTAGCAGTCGCACTGTTAAAAGTAAGGACATGTTAAACCAATGTTGTTTTCAATGTAATGCCTCCAATAATATGAATCAATGGCACTTTTTTCATGTCCTACTAAATTTCCCATTAAGATAAGTTGCTTCTTTTCGTTAGAGATGCAACTGTCCTGGTCTGCCTAATCTCCCGTGCCCAAATACCGACTCTGTAGCAACTGTTAATGTAATGTTGCTGGTAAAATGAAGCAATGGCACCATCAAAGTAATGTCGTATTTAACGGTTGTCATAGTTAATCCTAATGCCCACACTAATATCTAGCAATGATGCTAGAAATTGCTACTGTACTTGTACGATTGCCATTCAGATAAGGAACATGATTTTTTCATTTAATGCATGTTTCATGACTTGTTAGTCACCCTCCTTTCCACCTTTTTTGTGCAAATAGAGATATACATTTCACGCTTGATCTTAGTTAACTGCACAAATGATATCCAAATGATCTTAGGTGACTATTCCAGGAGCTTCACGACCAACCTTGATGTTGCTCAATTTTATTGCAACTAATGAAGAAGAAGCTCTGTGGGTTTCATTTTCTGATGGAAATGGAACCGGGGCTGGAGCCCTTTTCTTAAAAAAGAAGAAGAAGAAGCTGCTAGCTCATGGGACATTGCTTCATTTTAGGTGAACTGCACCAAAAGGTCGCATGAATTGAATCATCCATGTTGGTGACTTGTGTCATCCCTTCTACGATGGTGTTGACTGCAGATATGGTTCCCATCATGAGGTATGTTCCTTTTTGGTCTGACCGTTTGCCAAAGATCCTGCATGTTGATCCTGCTCTTGTGCTACTGTTTTGGCACTGCCATGATAAAGCAGTAATGTTATTATTTTGCACCTTAATCTAGTGGCACTATTAATTTGAGGCAATTTTTTGGCACCTCTAGTTCCACTGTTTTTTAATATATCGAAAGAGGGGGTTCCCTTCGATTTCATTAAAGTAACCCAACCATAGAGAACCATTATCCGACAACATCTCAGTGTAAACGGGCAGTTATGCAACTACTACTAGAACGAACTTAGTACTAGCAGGAGACAAGTTCGTCGCATAAGCTAGGCAGGTAGGGGGATGCAGCACCAGCTCGACCAAGTTTGGATTACAACCCAAATGCTACTACGGAAACATCAGGGGGAAGATAGGGACTAAAAGAGCTAGCTTCAGCATCCCAGTCTAAGCACCCCCGGCCTTCAACCTTGCGACACATGGTACACCTCGTTTGCCACCTGCTCGACCCTAGTGTCACTGATAAAATGAAGTAATAATATAGTTAAAATAGAGTGAGTGTCCTCTCTATCATTTCATTTCCAATGTAGATAAAGAAAGTACTTCTCTTTGTTAATGTATGTTTCATAAACCAGTCCCATTGTTAATGTTTAAGCGTTTCTGCAACCTGGGGTGCTTAATTTTAGTTGATCTACACAAAAATAGTGATTTGAATGTCTCAAGGCCCCTCCTTGTACTACCGCTGTACACTGATGTTCATCACTGGCAGAAGGTGTATCGGGGAGACTTGGGACGATTTCCAGTATGAGGCGTGGCGTACCGTATGAGGCGTCACAGGGCCCATCTCGACCTCGCAGCATGGCATACTATGATACTATCGCAATATTTTCTTCTACTTTTTGCGTGTTTGATCAACTAGTGCCACTATAATGTAATCACGCTTTTTCATTATCTGTGCAAACAGGGTTATTCAGCTACATTTTGGTGGAACTACACAAATGTACGGATGGAACCGGCATATATGCAGAGTGCGGGGTGTGCCAAGTAAAAATTACTGACACCAACCATGCTCCATGCACGCATTGGCGTCCACCACCAGTGGGATGTGTGGCGCTCTTTGTGGACGGATCTTTCTCGGCAGCAAATCCTCTAACCAAATACTAGTAGCTTATATTGGTAGTTTTCTAGGGAGTACTCTTTTCTGAAACAAGCACCAGTCTATTTTTCTTTATTTGTACACAATGTCACAACTTTGACCCAAAGTTCCAGAGCTATTTAAGGGTGATTGGCGTAGTACTCAGAGACTGATTGTAAGCATGATTTTCATTAGCTGTCACACTGATTGTAAGCATGAGCAGGTGGAAGATTAGGTTAGTGCGAAGCTTACCTTAAACCCTACCGCCGCCATTGAGACGAGGTGAGCGTCGAGGGAACCATGGAGAACAGCGGGGCAGCAACGTTGCACCATCCGACCTCCTCTTGCGGTGGGAGAACGGATACTCATGTGGCTTCGGCTGGCTCTACACCCTCACGAACGGCACACCGTAATCGATCGATTCGTTATCCTCTGGCTGCTCGACCTTCGACCTGTACGCCCACCGCCTCCACCTGACTTTCGCCTCAGGAGAATTTGTCTGCTCCATCGCCCAGGGAAGACACTCGATGAAGTCGAAGGACTGCGGCATGACTGCCGCCGAGGAGTGCATGTACATCTCTGCCCTCATCGCCGCTGTCTCGCTCTTTCACATACAGTGCCACATGGCCCTCACCATCCTTGAAATCTCCCACTCATTGTCAAACCAAGTAAGGATCTCCTTCAACCTAGCTAACTTTGCCTGGTTGCCGCCGGCGATCTTCCTGATTCGTTGCTGCATCCTCTCCATAAATATCCTTCTGAGTGGTCTGGTGCTAGCTTTGGAAGATGGGAGGAGAGACGGTGGTCTTGCAATAGAGAATAGGGAGAGGCGAGACGGTGGTTTTGGAATGGAGATGATGGAGAGGAGAGGAGGTGGTTTTGTAATGGAGAAGAGGGAGAGGCGACACGGTGGTTTTGGAATGGAGATGATGGAGAGGAGAGGAGGTGGTTTTGTAATGGAGAAGAGGGAGAGGAGCGTGCGACAGTGATTTAGGATTGGACGAGAGGGCCGGCGCGCTGTGACTGGATAAAAATCAAAATCAATTTACCCTTCAATTAAGAAAGCGACCCCACATTAACTAGTCTCCCTTTTATTCTGGGTCATAATTGACCATGATTTTCGCAAATAAAATAATGTTATACGTTGCAAAATAATATAATTTGAAAGTACATTCAGATACGAACCAAACGATACAATTTTTGGTGACATGCATTCACATTTTGCTTGTTCAATATAGTACGTGGTCAAACTTTGACCCAAAATACGCAAAACAAAAAAAATACTTCCAAGACCAGTCCCGCTCTTCTCCTCTTAAACCACCGCCGCTCCTCTCCTGTTCCAATCTAAATCCAGCGCCGCTCCTCTCCTCTTCCATTTCAAAACCACCGCCTCTCCTCTCCTGTTCCAATCCAAAACCAGTGTCACTCCTCTCCCGTTCTAATCCAAAACCAGCGCTGCTCCTCTCCTCTTCCATTCAAAAACCACCACCAGCGAGGGAAGGTGCTATGGAGAAGTAGATCGATGGAGGAGTACAATCGATACATGAGGATCGCAGACGGCGACCCTGTGAAGCTAGCTAGGATGTTGGAGATACGGTCTTGGTTTGACAACAAGGGCTAACTAGCGGCGACGGCGATATCCATGGCCAAATATCTGCAACAGAGCGAAAAGGCGGCGATACTCCCGGAGGGAGTCGCGCGGGAGTACATAGAGCTACTCCTCTAGGCCATGGAGCAAACAGATTCACCGAATCTGATCGTGAGGGAGTGGTGGTGGAAGTATCGATCCCACATGGAGCATCCACCAGAGATTGAAGGATCGAGCATCTACAGGGTGCCGTTTGTGAGGCTGTCGTGCCAGAGCGAGCCGGTGGAGTCTTCGTTGACCGAACCCAACTGCAAGAGGAGAAAAATAGTTGGCTCGACGATGCTTCCCCGCCATCCTCTCCCTCGCCGTTCACATCGTCTCACGGGGAGGCTGTCTGCCGCTGAGGGATAGGAGGGACTGCCCCCCAGCCCAATAGTCGGGCAGGTTGTGAATTGTCAGGAGGAGCTTAGGTTTGTCAGTATTTGCAGGTTGTGAATTGTGTTTTGTGTTGTGTATTTTGAGAGTACTTTCAGATATGAATGTCTTTTCAATTTCAGGTTTGCAGTATTGAGCATATGAAGTATTTTATGAATTCTAGAGATCTATTTTTAGCACTTAAAAAATGTAGTTTCATAGGAGTATAAAAGTGCAGACAATGTGATTCTCAGAGAAGAAACTTCAAGTTTTAGTTTCAGATAAGAAACTCCAAGTTCAGTTTCAGATAAGAAACTGCAACTTTCAGAGGCAGAGCATTTATATTAACACGGCCTTTTCAAACAGTGCTAATATCAAGTTGGAAGTTTTAGTCATGGTCGAAACTGGAATTACCAGCCAGTTAACATCATGCTGATCAACATTCATGCATAGCACATCTTCATATGATGCACAATCAAAAAGATATGCTATTTTCAAAATGCTCACACAATGTCGAGTGTGCGAAAAACAGAGAAAATGAGGGATGAAGTTTTGTCAAGTGTTGGATGTGGTGTGCGTAGATGACAATTGGGACCCACATGTCAATAAAGGCAGATGCAAAAAATTTGAAGATGTTTTCTCTGCACAGGTGGAATCGAACCCGGGCGGAACAACTATCGGGTAGTGTCACTCGGCCACTAGGCTAGTTCAGTTGTTTCGTTACTAATAAGGCACTTCCTCAGGTGGTCGGATCTCCTCCTGCGCCTTTGTGCGCTCGCCGTGACGCTGCTGTCTGCTGTTGTGAACATGCTGAACAAACGAGATGAATCTGGAGAGGACTGTACATGGAGAGGCGGAAAATCGGGACCCACCAGGTCTATGGTCGTATGCAAGCAAGTGCCTCATCGAAAAAATACTTCCTACTAATGATATACTGACGTTGGGGCCCACGGGTTTGTCAACATAGTTACATTTTTAGGTGCTTCAATGTAGTTACTATAGGAGATAAATTCACAATGAAGCCGGGGAGCTGGCAGGTATCATTTATTATCACTGGGGCAGCAAGTATCAGCTGGGTTTTCGGCTGCCCCGTCTAGGCTTTCTTTTTTAACATGCGCAACCCACGACCTTGGATGGGAGGTCCATAGGCCTGTTTGTATTTTCTTGAGGGCCGTCATGTATCGACCGGCCTATGGACCTCCCATCCGAGGTTTGATTTTTCCTGAAACATCGACAGCCCAATTTATGTTTTTTTTGAAGAAAACACATAGGTCTGTTCTATTTTTCTATATAAGAATAGGAACGCCTGGTCCAACTTATTTTTCCCTTCTAACTATATTATATATATAAAAACTATTTTATATGTTATTATATATTATTGTTATTGTCATCATATATTTAACAGATACTTACATATGTAAGAAAACAATATCCCACATCTTATTAACTTATAAAAATAATTTCTTAACAATAAAATCCTGGATTTTTTTGGCAACGAAAATCCTGGTGATTGTGTACAAAATCTTGGTAAGATTGAAGGACCAATGTAATAATAAATCACTTATTATTTAAATACATATATAACAAGATGCTCAACCCCTGTTTACTTTTTGATAATGTTGATGCGCCCACCCCAACATTATAATTAGAATCAGCCTAGCAAAATCGTGTATTTTGAGAAAGTGCAAATGGCATGTAATTTTTTAGGAAAAACATAAATGGGCCACATGGACGCTACATCTAATGGACTGTAATTCAAAAAAAAAATGATCAAATTGACTATAAATTCTACCCCGCAAAAAAAGACTGTAAATTCTGAAAAAATGGGTTCAATACGTGCCACATTTTTGGAGGCTGAAATGTGGGCCAATAGGTCGAAGCCAATGCAAGTCGTTGTCAACTTAGTCAACAAATGATTCTGACATCGTTAGCCGTTGGATTTACATCCAACAACCGGCATCCATCTTCAATCTCTCGTCTTCTTCCTCCAGCACCGTCGGAACCACCTGCTCCCGCCTCCTGCTGCTAGTAGTTCTGCTTAGCATGCTTCGCTGGGAAGCGCTACTCCACCGTTGGCCAGGCCATCCCTCCACCCCTCCACACCTCCTGTTCTTCTCCACCGACTGCCGAACCACACCGCAGCAGAACCAGTTAACCCTCGTACACCTCTCCGCTTGCGACACTGCTCCCGCGTCTTCCCTTCTCCGGCTCATTGCTGTCCGGGGCCTCGCCGTCGTCCACCACTTTGGATGCGCTCGGCGCGGAGTGGTCAACGTGGTCAACGAACGACACCATCAGAAGTAGATTGTGCATGGAGAGGCTGACAGCTGGGTCCACGACCGCACACAAGGAAATGCCTCCTTATAACGCGCAAAATAATGATTCCTCACTTGATAGCTGGGTCCCACTGGAAGGGCCTCTGTATTTCGCGAAAAAACGTTCCCACCGCTGACAGATTGGACCCACCAGCTATATCTTTGCACGCAAGGAAGTGCCTCCTTATTATGCACAAAAAAATGAATACCCACTGCTAGCTGGGACCCACAATAATGGGAGGCTGACTTGTGGGCCAACTAAGTTGACGGGGACGGAGGGCTTTGTCAACTTAGTCAATATGAACGATTGTAGCTCCAGTGACCGTACGATGTCCATCCAACGGCCGTAGTGCTTCTTCAACCTCTGGTCTTCTTGCTCCAGCTGCCCAAACCAGTGCCGGTCGTGCCTCGTGCTCCTGCCTCCCGTGGCAGGCTGCGATGCCGTGGAGGCCTCACCGCCCCTACTACTCCCACCGCTGGCCAGACCATCCCTCTACTCACCCACACCCCTGTTATTCTCGGCGTCGGCAGCCTCACACCGCAGAGAACCAGTGAACCCTCATACTCCTCTACGCGTGGGCATCCACTGCCGCATCTACCTCGGCTCCACGTCGTCCCCTTCCTAGGCCTCGCCGTTGTCCACCGCCCTGGTGCTCTCGGCGTGGCGTAGTCAACGTGGTCAAGGAACGGCTTCCATCGGACATGGACTGTATGTGGAGAGGCTGACAGCTGGGTCCACGGCCGCAGCAAGGAAGTGCCTCCTTATTACGCGGAAAATAATGATTCCTCCACCTGACAGTAGGGACCCATCGGACGGGCAACCGTATTTCACGAAAAAAACGATTCCCCCCTGACTGCTGGGACCTACCAGCGACATCTTCGCACACAAGGAAGTGTGTCCGGGCAAAAAAAAACGATTCGCCCCCTGACTGCTGGGACCCACCAGCTACATCTTCGCATGCAAGGAAGTGCCTGACAGTCGGGACCCACCTGGTCGAAGCGTACATAGCGTCGTCATTCCAGTCATGAACGTGTACGTACATACTGGTTGATATAGAGGCGTGCATATGTCATAGTAGAGGCGCACACGTAGCATGTACACGTACGTACGACGGCCAGTGTGCAAGAAAGAAAATACGGCCACATACGTACATACGGGTGGAGTCTCGAACGCCTACTCGCGCATACGTATGGCCAGGGCTCGTGTACATGGCTGGGTCGGAACAGAAAAACAACATCGTCGTCGCCTGCAAAAAAAAACAGCGTCATCGTCGTGTTCATGGGGAGGCAACGGAATGCGTCATGTTCATCGGGAGGCAACGGAACGCGTGGGAGCCAACCGGCTTGGATGGAACAGCCGATGGAAACGAGGCCTGGCTTACCGCAGAACGGAGTAAACGACCTTGTGTTTGACCGACCACGTTCGAAACGGGATCCTGTTCATCGAGAGGGGTCTGTCATACCGCAAAACGGAGGAAACGGACCTCCTACGGTCGAAACGGGGTCCTGTTGATCGGGAGGGGTGTGGCGTACCGCAAAACGGAGGAAATGGACTTGTGTCGGAGCGTTACGGTTGAAACGGGTCCTGTTCATCGGGAGGGGTGTGGCATACCGCAAAATGGGACTCCACGGGATACTGTTCATCTCCATCGTTGACCCCCTCCAGCCTCCATGGGCTACTGTTCATCCACCATCGACCTCCTCCAGCCTCCACCTGCGACTGTTCATCCACCATCGACCTCCTCCAGCCTCCACCTGCGACTGTTCATCCACGGGCTCCTGTTCATCCAGCCTCCACCGCGCGCTACTCCACCGGCTACTGTTCAACCAACCCTCTCCACGGGCTCCTATTCAACCACCCCTCCACGGGATACTGTTCATCCAGCCCTCCACCATCTACTGTTCATCCAGCCCTCCACGGGGTTGTCCTGTTCATCCAGCCCTCCACGGGGTCCTGTTCATCCAGCCACAACCGGCTCGATCGATCGGGGTCCTATTCGTCCAGAGGCAACACCATGGGGTCCTGTTCATCCACCCCCACCAGGAACTGTTCATCAAAACCCCCAGCAACGCTCACTGTTCATCCAGAGGCAGCATCGATCGGCTTCAGTTAGCAGCAGTAGCGAAGGAATCGCTCGATCGGGTTCAGTTAACAGCCATCGATCGATCACTCGAGTTCAGTAACGCGTAGCCTGCAGTGCAATCGCTCGGGTTCAGTAGGCGAACGCCTCGCTCGGGTTCAGTTAGAGCCCAATGCCTCGCACCCATGCGCGTGCGTGTACGAGAGAAATGCGCAAACCTCCGTGCATCGCTTGGCCCCGACCACCCACCATAACTGGGAACACCCCGATATTTTCCTCGCCCTCGCTTCTACCACGGTTTTTTCCATCATGGATGGCCCAAAGAATGTCATGCAGCTGCGTCTCCGGCCCACCCAGGACAAAAAGCCCATTTTTTGTCATGATTTTTTGTCATAGAAGTAGGATCCCACCACATCTATGATGATACCGGGTTTTGTCACAATTATCATCATAGAAGTGTCATAAGTATGCCAGAAAAAAAATTTCGTTCGGCCCAAAATGTCACGGATGTGTCTTTTTTTTGTAGTGTATGCACACGTAAGATCTATCTAGGTGATGCATAGCAACGAGAGGGAAGAGTTTGTCCATGTACCCTCGTAGACCATAAGCGGAAGCGTTATGACAACACGGTTCATGTAGTCGAACGTCTTCACGATCCAACCGATCCTAGCACCGAAAGTACGGCACCTCCGCGATCTACACACGTTCAGCTCGGTGACGTCCCATGAACTCTTGATCCAGCTAAGTGTCGAGGGAGATCTTCGTCAGCACGACGGCGTGATCACGGTGGTGATGAAGCTACCAACGCAGGGCTTTGCCTAAGCACTACGACGATATGACCGAGGTGGATTATGGTGGAGGGGGGCACCGCACACGGCTAAAAGCAATCAACTTGTGTGTCCTAGAGTGCCCCCTGCCGCCATATATAAAGGAGCTAGGGGGGAGGCCGGCCGGCCCTAGGGGTGCGCCAAGGGAGGAGGAGTTCTCCTCCTAGTAGGAGTAGGATTCCTCCTTTCCTAGTCCTACTAGGAGGAGAAGGGGAAAGAGGGAAAGGAGAGGAAGAGGAGAAGGAAAGCGGGGGCGCGCCCCCTTCCCTAGTCAAATTCGGACTCCCTATAGGGAGGGCGTGCGGCTGCCCCTTGTAGGCTGCCTCCCCTCTTCCCTATGGCCCATGTAGGCCCAATCTTTCCCCGGGGGGGGGGGTGTGGGTCTGGTAACCCTCCGACACTCCGGTTTTCTTCGAAATCACCCGGAACACTTTCGGTGTCCGAATATAGTCGTCCAATATGTCAATCTTTATGTCTCGACCATTTCGAGACTCCTCGTCATGTCCGTGATCATATCCGGGACTTTGAACTACCTTCGGTACATCAAAACACATAAACTCATAATACAGTTCGTCACCGAACGTTAAGCATGTGGACCCCACGGGTTCGAGAACTATGTAGACATGAACGAGACAAATATCTGGTCAATAACCAATAGCGAAACCTGGATGTTCATATTGGCTCCCACATATTCTACGAAGATCTTTATCGGTCAAACCGCATAACAACGTAAGTTGTTCCCTTTGTCATCGGTATGTTACTTGCCCGAGATTCGATCGTTGGTATCTCAATACCTAGTTCAATCTCATTACGGGCAAGTCTCTTTACTTGTTCCGTAATGCATCATCCCACAACTAACTTATTAGTCCCATTTCTTGCAAGGCTTATAGTGATGTGCATTACCGAGAGGCCCTAGAGATACCTCTCCGATACTCGGAGTGACAAATCCTAATCTCGATCTATGCTAACTCAGAAAACACCATCGGGGACACCATTAGAGCATCTTTATAATCATCCAGTTACGTTGTGACGTTTGATAGCACACTAAGTGTTCCTCCGGTATTCGGGAGTTGCATGATCTCATAGTCATAGGAACATGTATAAGTTATGGAGAAAGCAATAGAAGTAAACTAAACGATCATCGTGCAAAGCTAACGGATGGGTCAAGTCAATCACATTATTTTCTAATGATGTGATCCCATTTATCAAATGACAACTCTTTGTCCATGGCTAGGAAAATTAACCATCTTTGATCAACGAGCTAGTCAAGTAGAGGCATACTAGTGACACTCTGTTTTTCTATGTATTCACACATCTACTAAGTTTCCGGTTAATACAATTCTAGCATGAATAATAAACATTTATCATGATATAAGGAAATATAAATAACAACTTTATTATTGCCTCTAGGGAATATTTCCTTCAAATAGACAGTGTGTTGATGATGAACTCCTTGCTCTTGTGCTTCAAATGATAGTCTCCCCAACACTCAACTCTCTCTCAAAGATTTGGATTTGGTGGCAAGATGATTTGAGTGGAAAGCAACTTGAGGAAGGCTAGAGATAAAGATTCAAATGGTTGGAATGGAATATCTTGGTCTCAACACATGAGTAGGTGGTTCTTGACGATGACATGTACCTAGGGTAGGGAAATAGACCTGATCTAAGCACCCTTCCCAAGGAAACTGCCTTATAGTCAAGGACATTCAAAAGATAGCAAATTCTACCGACTGAAATCACCACAGGATGCAACCCACTCGACCGAGGGTTCCACTCGGATAACCCAATTCCATTCGACCAGGATATAATCATTTGACCATATCAGAAACCACTCGGAATATAGAAGGTCTAAGGTCACTCTAGATGACAACGGTCAGGCGTTCACTCTGTAGTCTTAATGATCATTTATATGACTTTAATACTGACATTACCAGTAATGTCCCCTCTTTATGTACATTGAACCCTATGTAACGAGGGAGGGCTGGGGTCCTGGAGCACTCTATATAAGTCACCCCCTCCTCTGGGACAAGAGTTCGCACCCCCTATAACTTCACGCATAATCCAGTCGACCGCCTCATGGCACCTTGATGTAGGGCTGTTACTTCCTCCGCGAAGGGCCTGAACTCGTAAATCTTGCATGCACAACCTCATCGTAGCTAGGATCTTGCCTCCTCTTACATACCCCCTAGTCTACTATCAGACTTAGAACCACGATAGTTGGCGCCCACCTTTGGGCAGGTGTCTTAGCGACTTCCGATGAGGTTGCGATTTCTCCGATCCCCATCATCATGGTTTCCGGCGGTTGTTTGGCTGAGGGCCGCGAGATCTGTCTCGACACGCTTTTCTTCGTCGCCGACTACTCCGCCTGGCTCCAGGAGGCCCCCCTCGACGTCGAGACACTTCCCGTCCGCGGGGCGACGCACTTTCGCGCGGGCATTCGCGGCGTCCTTCTGCGGTAGCTATCAACCCAGTATCGATCGGCTCCCGTGATTTCTTCGCTCCCCACTGTTCATCGTCGCAAGCAATCCGGTCGGTCATGGCTTTAGCGGTGGGTGAAGAATGCGGTGGCACGTCAGTCAGCCACCCCTCAAGTCACGGCAATCGAGCCCAACGAATCTCTCTACGACCTGTTCGACTGGCTCCGTCGAGACCCAATCCGAGTGCGACAACAGCGACCCTGTGGCGGAAGTCCTGATGGTATACACGCCGCGTAGCCCGCCTGGCATGCGTCACAACGGTGGCGGCGACGGCGATGGTGACCCGTCGCACGTTCACGAGGAGTACCACCCCGAAACCCTCTCTTCTCAGCAGAGGGAAGAACTTCACCGCTGCAACATGGAGGCTCTCCACACGCCCATTGTTGGAGAGACCTCTGAGGCTCGGGCCTTGGAGGCAGCTCGCCTGGCCACTTTGGCTGAGCGCACTCGACTGGAGAACCTTCAGCACGCACTCGACGAACGCACCCGGCAGCAGATCCCTGAGTCCAGTCGACGGCAGTGACAACTATTCCCACCTGAACCATAGGTATACCGCACTCCGATTCAGAATCTTAGAGCTGCAGCCCGTATAGCAGAGTCTATTCAGCTGTCCCGGTCGGAGGCTAGAAGAGGTTTGACGTAGATCAGAGCGTTGCTCCGGGCAGTAGAAGAGCAGAACACTATAGTGTCTTAGTCGTGTAACAAAATTCATAGCAGATCTATGGTGGCTGATATAGTCCAGTCGGCTCACAGCCCAAGATCGCCTCCGCGGTGTGAGGGACGTGGGCATTGCCAAGGATAGTACTTGGGTCGGAACCACGAGCAGCATGATCATTGGCTCGACCGTGATGACCGCCGTCGAGTGCCTAGGCCCCCTCCGAGGGGCGGATCATATGTGCCCTGGCATTATGATGATAGGCGCCCGTACAGCGCGGAGCGGAGGATTCCAGTCGACCCAAGAGAGCCAGGGTTTGATGAGAGGTCAATTCTGGTGCAAGGTCTGGTGGACAGGAATCGAGCACACAGAGAAGGGCAGGACAGAGATGGCCCAACTGGAAGCAGAGTGCATGTTTCTGGTCCCAAATGTTTTAGCAGATCCATCAAGGCTGCAGAGAGCCCTCCAAACTTCAGGTTAGCGACTGGAGTTAGTGAGTTCACTGGTGAATCCAAGCCTGACACTTGGCTTGAGGATTACCGAGTGGCTGTACAGATCGGTGGTGGAAACAATAAGGTGGCCATGAAACACCTTCCCATGATGCTTGAAGGGTCAGCTAGGGCTTGGTTGAATCATTTGGCTCCGGGCAGTATATTCAGCTGGGAGGAGTTAGCCCGAGTGTTTGTCAGAGCATTCGAGGGCACATGCAAATGACCTGCAGGGTTGGCAGAATTGCAACATTGTATGCAAAAACCGAATGAAACTTTGGGGGATTACATCCAGAGGTGGACCACTTTGCATCACACGGTGGAGAATGTGTCTCGGCATCAAGTAGTTTGCGCCTTAAAGGAGGGCGTTCGGTATCGGGATCTTAACCTGAAATTCGGTCGCACAGGAGACATGACCATGACCCGAATGATGGAATAGCCACTCGGTACGCAAACAGCAAAGAAGAGGTCCGACTCCGCAGCGGCAAGGTCAAACTAGTCGGCCAGGATCCTGGAGGAGGTAATTCCAATCGGAAGCAGAAGCCCAAAGCGGAACATGCGGGTCCTAGAGAGGTTGCAGTCGCAACCCAAGGAAAATTTAAGGGAAAGCCTAAAGGGCCCTGGATCCCCAAGAAGGTGAAAGATCAAGCAGGAAACGATGTGTTGGATTTGCCATGTCACATTCACATCAAGAAGGATGAAGAGGGTAATCTGATTTATCCCAAACATACCACTCGACAGTGTCTATTCCTTATACAGCAGTTCCGAGAAAAACAACCCAGTGAGAAAGAGAAGGAATCTGATAAGGATGAGGACAAGGAAGAGGATGATGATGGATTTCCCAATGTCAATTCCACTTTGGTGATTTTTGCTGACATTGAAAGTAAAAGTCGACTGAAAGTCATCAATAGAGAAGTAAACATGGTTGCTCCGGCAACAATGACGTATCTGAAATGGTCAAAGACTCCCATCACATTCGACCAGGCCGACCACCCGCCACGCGTTGCCACCCCCGGGAGGCAAGAGTTGGTGGTCGACCCAGTCATTGGGGGCACCCGATTGACCAAAGTCTTGATGGATGGCGGCAGTGGTTTGAACATTTTGTACGCTGAGACCCTCCGAGGGATGGGCATTTTGATGTCCAAGCTCAGCGAGAGCAACATGCGGTTCCACGGAGTCATCCCTGGAAAGAAAGCCGATTCACTCGGCCAGATCACTGTCGACGTGGTTTTTGGTGATTCAAATAATTACCGTAAGGAAAAGTTGACATTTGAAGTTGTGCATTTTCACCGTGCTTATCATGCTATCCTGGGCAGAACTGCATATGCTCGATTCATGGCTCGACCATGTTATGTGTACCTCAAACTCAAGATGCCTGGCCCTAGGGGCGTGATCATGGTCACTGGTAATCGGCAGCGAGCACAAGAGTGCCTCCAAAAGGGCTCGAAGATTGCCGATGTATAGATGGCAGCGGTAGAAATGGAAGAATACAAGAAGACGACAAATCCGAGTAATTTGTTGAGAGCTAAGAAGCCTGCTTCAGACTCTGCATTTAAGTCGTATGGTGAAACAAAGTCAGTCCATATCCACCCGACTGATCCCAATGCTGCTCTGACTCATATCTCAACAACACTCGACAGCAAATAGGAAGAAGCGCTCATCCACTTCCTCCATGAGAACTGGGACATCTTCGCATGGAAACCTTTTGACATGCCAGGTGTACCCAGGGGACTGACTGAGCACCTTTTGCGAGTTGACCCAAAAGCAAAACCTGTCAAAGAGCATCTCCGACGGTCCGCCGTGGAGAAAAGAAAGGCAATTGGTGAGGAAGTGGCTCAGCTTCTAGCAGTTGAGTTCATCCGAGAGATTTACTACTCTGAGTGACTCGCGAACGTCGTCATGGTCCCCAAGAAAGATGATTCACTTTGTATGTGTATTGACTTCAAGCATACCAATCGGGCCTACCTGAAAGATCACTTCCCTCTCCCCCGCATCGATCAAATAGTCGACTCGACTGCGGGATGTGAGCGGTTGTCCTTTCTGGATGCATATTCCGGGTACCATCAGATCCGACTGTATGGACCCAACGGAATAAAAACAGCTTTTATCACCCCATTCGGGTGCTTTTGCTTTGTTACTATGCCCTTTGGTCTCAAGAATGCTGGTGCCACATTCATGCACATGATACAGAAGTGTCTGCTCACTCAAATCAGTTGGAATGTGGAAGCGTACATGGATGACATTGTGGTTAAGTCACGTAAAAGTTCCGACCTGCTGACTAACCTTGCTGAAACCTTTGCCAATCTGAGAAGATATGATATCAAGCTTAATCCGTCGAAGTGTACAGTCAGAGTTCCAGGTGGAAAGTTACTCGGTTTCCTCATTTCCGAACATGGGATCGATGCAAACCCAGAGAAAGTTGGCGCAATACTCCGGATGAAATGCCCTATGCGCATACACGACGTTCAGAAGCTTCCTGGTTGTTTGGCTGCTTTGATTCGAATCATCTCTTGTCTCGGTGAAAAGGCATTGCCTCTTTACCGATTAATGAAGAAATCTGATAAGTTTGAGTGGACTCCTGAAGCTGACGCAGCGTTTGTAGAGCTCAAAACCCTGCTTTCCACCCAGCCGGTGCTCACTGCTCCAATCAGAAAAGAGCCTTTACTTCTTTATATTGCAGCCACTGGACAAGTTGTCAGTACAGTACTCACGGTTGAGCGGGAAGAAGAAGGTAAAGCCTACAAGGTTCAGCGCCAGTGTACTATATTTCTGAAGTCTTAACTACGTCCAAGCAGAGATATCCGCATTATCAGAAGCTTTTCTATGGAATTTACTTGACCACGAAGAAGGTTGCACATTATTTCTTAGATCACTCTATCACAGTCATCAGCGATGCTCCATTGTCAGAAATTCTGAACAACAGAAATGCAACTGGTCGAGTGGCAAAGTGGGCGATTGAACTCCTTCCGTTGGATATCAAGTTTGAGGCAAAGAAAGCAATCAAGTCCCAAGCAATAGCAGATTTCCTCGTCGAGTGGATTGAACATCAACAACCTACTCAAGTTCACTCGGAACATTGGACTATGTTCTTTGATGGATCCAAGATGCTGAATGGTTCTGGCGCTGGAGTAATCCTGGTATCCCCGCGAGGCGACAAACTCATTTATGTCCTTCAGATTCACTTTGATTCCTCCAACAATGAAGCTGAATACGAAGCACTTCTGTATGGGTTGCGAATGGCCATTTCCCTCGGCGTCCGTCGCCTAATGGTCTATGGTGACTCAGATTTGGTGGTCAATCAAGTGATGAAGGAGTGGGACGTCAGGAGCCCAGCTATGACTGGCTATTGTAATGCAGTGAGAAAGTTATAAAAGAAGTTTGAAGGGCTAGAGCTCCACCACATTCCCCGACTGAAGAACCAGGAAGAGGATGACCTCGCAAAGATAGGTTCCAAGCGGGAGCCCATTCCCAACAATGTGTTCTTGGAGCATCTTCACACACCATCAGTTCAAGAGGATCCCTTCATGAAAGAGCCCCCGCAGCCTAAGAGTTCTACTGGTCCGACTGAAGTTGAAGTCCCAGCCGTGGTCGACTTAATCATGGAAGTTTTGGTCATCATTCCTGATTGGACAGTGCCGTATATTGCATATATTCTCAGGAAAGAGCTTCCAGAAGACAAAGATGAAGCACGTCAGATTGTCCGTCGATCCAAAGCCTTCACCTTAATAGGTGGAGAACTTTACAGAGAGAGTGTTACTGGAGTCACTCAGTGGTGCATCACGCCAGAGGAAGGTCAAATGATTCTCGACGACATCCACTCGGGGACCTGTGGTCACCATGCGTCCTCTCAAAAAATTGTGGCCAAAGCATACCGAGCGGGATTCTATTGGCCGCGAGCAAATGAAATGGCAAAAGATATAGTCGACAAATGTGAAGGCTGTCAATTCTACTCCAACATGTCTCATAAGCTTGCGTCAGCCTTGAAGACCATTCCTCTCGCCTGGCCCTACGCTGTTTGGGGATTGGATATGGTTGGACCTCCGAGGACCAGTAGAAGTGGCTTCACCCACCTGCTTGTTGCAGTCGACAAGTTCACTAAATGGATTGAAGCCAAACCCATCAAGAGCCTCGACTCGGGCACCACCGCCAGCTTCATCAGAGAGTTAACATTCAGATACGGAGTCCCGCACTGCATCATCATAGACAACGGTTCAAACTTTGATTTAGATGAGTTCAGAGCTTTCTGTGCTTCCCAAGGCACCCGGGTCGACTATGCTTCAGTCGCTCACCCACAGTCGAATGGACAAGCAGAAAGAGCAAATGGTTTATGACCAGTCCATGGGTTGAAGCCCAGATTGATGTGCGACCTCAAGCATGTGGCTGGTGCCTGGGTAGATTAGGTACCATCAGTACTGTGGGGGTCTGAGAACAACGCCAAATCGGTCGACTGGTCACACTCCTTTCTTCATGGTCTATGGAGCCAAAGCCGTGTTGCCAACTGGTTTACTCCACAATGCCCTGAGAGTAGAGCTTTTCTTAGAGGCAGAAGTAGAACAAGCCCGACAAGACGATGTTGATCTTTTGGAAGAGGAGAGAGAGATGGCCCTGATCAAGTCGACCATTTATCAGCAAGACGTTTGTCGGTTCCACGCTAGAAACGTAAGAGGTCAAGCACTTCAGGAGGGAGACCTGGTTCTCCAAGTGGATCAGCAATGACCACACAAGCTTAGTCCCGCCTGGGAAGGCCCCTTCATCATCACCAAAGTGCTCCACAATGGAGCATACCACCCGTACGATGTGGAACATAAGAAGGACGAGCTACGCGCTTGGAATGCGGAGCTGCTCCGCCATTTTTATAATTAAGCATTCAGACTATTGAGATGTAATAAGAAGTACCTTTCAGTTTGTGTATCAAAGACATGGTTTTAAATCTCCTAATATTACTTATACATATGTTCAAAATCCCCCAGTGGGTGGCTTAGCTGCGAATCAAATTTGCCTAAGTTTCAAAAACAAAATCCTACCGAGTGAAGAGCAAGCCTCTCACTCGGGAGCTTAGCTGCGAATCCGATTCGCCTAAGTTTGAAAAAATCCCACTGAGTGAAGAGCAATCCTCTCACTCGGGGGCTTAGCTACAATCTTGTACTCGCCTAAGTTTAAAAAATCCAAGCGAGTGAAGAGAAACCCTCTCACTTGGGGGCTTAGCTGTAGTTCCATACTCACCTAAGTTTAAAATATCCCACCGAGTGAAGAGCAATCCTCTCACTCGGGGCTTAGCTACAGTCCCGTACTCGCCTAAGTTTAAAGAATCCCACCGAGTGAAGAGCAACCCTCTCACTCGGGGGGCTTAGCTGCAGTTCCGTACTCGCCTAAGTTTAAAAAATCCCACCGAGTGAAGAGAAATCCTCTCACTCGGGGGCTTAGCTGCAGTTTCGTACTTGCCTAAATTTTAAAAATCCCACCAATTGAAGAGCAACCCTCTCACTCTAGGGCCTACCTGCAGTTCCGTACTCGCCTAAGTTAGAACACGCTACGAGTGAAGAACGGTTCTCTCGTTCGGAGACTTGGCCACAAATACAATGTGCGCTCCTTCCTGATCCGCAAGGACGAGGAGGTGCTAGTCGACTACGATCTTCTCCTCAGAGCTGTGCCACAAATTCAATGTGCGCTCCCTCCTGATCCGCAAGGACGACAAGGTGCAGGTCAACTACAACCTTCTCCTCAGAGCTGCGCCACAAATACAATGTGCACTCCATCTTGGTCCGCAAGGACGACGAGGTGCAGGTGGACTACGACCTTCTCCTCAGAGCTGCGCCACAAGTACAATGTACGCTCCATCCTGATCCGCGAGGACGACGAGGTGCAGGTCGACTACGACCTTCTCCTCAGAGCTGCTCCACAATTACATTGTGCGCTCCATCCTGATCCGCAAGGACGACGAGGTGCAGGTCGACTACGACCTTCTCCTCAGAGCTAGGCCACAAGTACAATGTGCACTCCATCCCGATCTTGAAGAACGACGAGGTGTAGGGCGTCCGCGACCCCCTCCTCAGAGTTGCATCCCAAGAAAAAAAGTCTGCTCCAAGTGAAGAAACAAGTTCCACTCGGAAATAAATACAAACATATTAAAGGAAAAACCAAGTTCGGATAAATCCCATGAGGTTCCGGGCCGCAGATTAAAGTACTCGAGTACCAGGCCCGAAGGATTTTAACGGTTACAAAACCACTCGGAATACCGAGGCAAATTTAATCAGATCGTAAACGTTTGTTCACTCCATAGAAGGAGGACTGGAAGGCTGGACGAACTCATCTAGGTCAATTCCATCTACAATTCGAGTAGCAGCAGCAATGAAGGTCTCCATAAAATACTTGAAGTCAAGTCTCTTGGTGTTGGCAACCTTGATCGCTCCTAACTTATCTTCTTTGACCTCCTTGCAATGGACACGAACAAGGGGCAGAGCTACGTCAGCACCGCACCGAGCAGACGATTTCTTCCATTCCTGCACTTGACCAGGGGTCTCATTGAGTCAAGTCATCAAAGACTCGGGGTCATTTTGGAGCATCTCCCTAGGCCAAAGCTCCGTGTCGATCCGCGACACCGCAACCTTCAGTCGAGCGAGGTAGTCTGTGACGTTGGCAAGACGGGATTTCAGTCTAAGCACATTCATGGCAGCTTCATCCTTAACAGGGGAATTGATGGGGTCCAAGCTTGTCTCGATTCGCCCGGTTTCTTCCTCAAAGTTTTGGCAGAATTCTGCAATCACAAAGAAATAGTGAGTCGACGGCTTTATGATGAATCTACGTTAGAAAAATAATCGGACAAGGAAATGTACCTTCAAGCATGAGGAATAACTTCTTGGCGAGTCCTCCCAGATAAGTCTCCAGCTCGTCTCTCTTACGGGTGATGTCTTCCACCTTGTCAGTCAGGGTCCCTTTATCCTTCTTCAGTCGAGTCACCTCTTTGTTGGCTTCATCAAGAGAAGTCTTCAGCTTAGAGTTCTCTTCCTTCGGCTTTCCGACTGAAGCCAGCTTCTGGTCGGTGAGTGCCGTCTTTTCTTTTGCTGTTTTCTGTGCGGCCGCAAGGTCAGAGTCCTTATTCTCCAAAGCCCGTCTCATTGTTTCTACAAAGAATAACATTTGAGTTAGAAAAAGGAAGGAAAAGGTGGCAGGAGAATCAGTCGACAAGTTTTCCATACCAGTAGCATCATCCTTAGCCTTCTGCAAATTCATCTTGGCCAACTCTAGATCAAGATTGAGCTGGATCTGCTTCTGCTCCAAGTCAGCAAACCAAGCTCCAAGTTCACAAGATCTCTATGGTCAGAGGACAGTCAATCAATAGATACAATGTTTGGTTGCTTACCAGGCAATAAAGTTCTAATTCAAAAGTTCTAAGACTACTACTGAATCAAACATTCAACAGTAGTCTCGGGGACTACACCCAGTGGGTGCACTTAGCGTGCCCCCACTAGTCCAGGTTCCACTCGACATGGTCCGCCCAGACCGTGTGGAAGAATGTTAAAAAAGCAAAAGTTATTCTCAGACCATAACCGACTGCCCGTAGTCGACCGCGGTCTCAGGGACTACACCCAGTGGGTGCACTCAGCGTGCCCCCACTGGTTCAGGTTCCACTCCACATGGTCCGCCCGGACCGAGTGGAAGAACTGAAAAGCAACATTTTTATCAAGAGCCCCGCTGAATCACACATTCTACGGCGGCCTCGGGGACTACACCCAGTGGGTGCACTCTGTGTGCCCCACTAGTTCAAAGATACAATCAACACTAAGTAGTGGAATCAGGTGGAAATCCTACTCAGCAAAAATCGAAACACCTAGTGGGTGTACAGGTGCAACAGTGCAGACTGACAAGTAGAAGCACAATAAAGGTTTTCAGGTAGCATATCCTAATAGAACAAGCGACAAGCTAGAAGATCAGTCAGAAATCAGCTAACCTGGACATTGGCTTGGAGAGCTGAGATGGCGTCATAGGCATCTTGACTAGCCTCGCGCACCACTTTCATCTGCTTCATCATAAGGTCCGCCTGGCATATAGCTTCCTTGGCGGCGTCCAATTGGTCCTCTGGGACATGATGGGTGGTGAAAAGTGAAGATGGTGGATCAGCTGTAGCAGCTCGAGAATCTGAGGAATGGGGTTGCACAGATGAAACATGAGCCTGTGCAGTCGATGTTGAAGGCAGTGCACTCGACAATGGAACGACAAAAGTAACAGAAGCCCGGTTGAGGTCTCCAGACTGCTGAATCACTGGTTCCGTCGCCGGCGTCGACTGAGGCGTCTTGCTAGCCGATGCCTTCCTACCCGAAGTCCTGCCCCTCCTTCCCATGGGCCTCATGTCACATCTTTGTCGTCGTATGGAAGTTCAATAACATTGGGCGGAGCTGCAAAGGAATCGATCGTAAGAGTTTAGTCGACCGTCAAAGTGGATGGTAAAGTAAAGACAAGATGACAAGAGTTATACCCGCGTTGGAGATGACCGTGTCTTCCATCTCCTCCTCATCATGATCTTTATAAATAGAAGTCCCACAGGTAGTAGCACTGCAAATTTTAGAATTCACTCGGTCAGAACAGGAAAGTGAGTCAACCAAAGATCAAGTCGTGCAAAACTAAGAGGTCGAGCACAATGATTACCTAGAAGCGATGGGGATGGCCACTTTGATCTTGGGCAAGGCCTTCCGGGGTTTTGACGGTGCGACTTTGGGCTGCGTCGGAGCTTTCTCAGTTGGCACATGAGAAGATGTTTGAGTACGCTTTGAAGTATGTCCAGTCGGTTCAGTCGCCTTGCCACGAACACTCGTTGGGTCTTATCTCTGCATGGAGCGTCTTTCTGAGCGAGGTGGGGAGTCGACCTCCTCACCATTGCTTGAGTCTTCGCTCTCCTCATCTTCTCCTCCATCAGAATGCCAGTCGCTGCTCTCCTCTCCCTCCTGCTCCTGCTTCTGCTTTCCGCTGGGCATTGAATACAACTCAGTATAAATCTGCAAGACACAGAATCGACCGGGTATCAGTCAGTTTCGAGAACAAATACATGTCAGGACAATAAGACACTCGAAAAAAAGAGTTAGAACTTGTCCGACTCATTGGTGTTGTCGAGTGGAGGAATTCTCCTGGACCCCCTGGGGTTGTCCTTGTTGCCCGTGATTCCCTGCAACCACTACGCCACTGTCTCCTCGTCAACTTCCTCCGGATGGATCTGAGTGGTGTCATCAATTCCCGAGTACATCCACATCGGGTGATCACGAGCTTGAAGTGGTTGGATGCGTCGACTGAGAAAAACCTCCAGCAAATCCATGCCAGTCACACCGTCGCCGACAAGTTGCACTACTTGCTCAACCAACATTTTCACCTCCACTTTCTCAGCTGGAGTCACTTTCAAAGAAGAGGGCTTATCAACTTGGTCCATGGAAAACGGAGGGAGACCAGTCGACTGACCAGGGGTTGGTTGGTCCTTGCAATAGAACCAGGTCGACTGCCAACCTCTCACTGACTCAGGAAGAATCATAGTTGGGAAAGTGCTTTTACCCCTCATCTGGATCCCTAGACCTCCTCTCATATGGATCACGCGTGTCCTCTCATCACTCGGATTAGCCTTTTTTACAGACTGAGAACGACAAGTGAAAATGTGTTTGAAGAGACCCCAGTGCGGTCGACAGCCCAGAAAGTTCTCACACATGGACACGAATGCAGCAAGGTATGTGATGGTGTTGGGAGAAAATTGATGAAGTTGGGCTCCAAAAAAGTTCAGAAAACCCTAGAAGAAAGGATGGGGGCAAAGAGAAACCGCGGTCGACATGAGTCGCAAGAAGGACACACTCACCCTCCTGCGGTCGCGGCTCGGTCTCGTCCTCCGGAAGCCGCCAAGAACCATGGGGAATCAATCCCCCCTCAACCAGATCCTCCAGATCTTCTTGCTGGATCGTCGACCGAATCCAGTCGCCCTGGATCCAGCCGGGCGGCAGGCCAGTTCTCGACGATGACCCTCCCCGGCTCGTCTTCTTCTCCTTGGGCTTCGCCGTCGCCTTCTTCATGCGCTCTAGAGCCGCCGTCTTGTCCTTCCCCATCGCGGCAGGTTGAGCTCAGGCTAGGTGGTGGCGCCGAGGGTGGAGGTGGATGCAGTGGAGAAGCAGAGGAGGAAGGAAGAAACTGGGGCGCACTGTGCAAAAACACCGGCCCAGATGCCTTATATGGTCCTATTCCCCGAGTGACTGACTTGTGGGCTTAGGCAATCCTGTCAAATACCACAACAGTCACGCGCTCGATACATGGTGAAAAAGGTTGCACAAGAATCGAGGCGCCCCTGCCTAATCCGCTCCGCTTACTGCGGCTCTCTCTATCCCGCGTGCTTCCCCAAATTTCGAATCCCGTGAGATCTGGGGACGGCAGCACAGTCGATCACGCCAAAGATTTTATACCATATCAGCATTCGAAGCTTATCAGCTAAATTCACTCGACAACCTCTGAATGGCTCAAGGCGACTGAAAATTAGGTCGGAATTTTTGCATGGTTCACCAATCCAAGTAAAATGCTTCCGAAGCATGAAAATTGGGTCGGAACGATCTTCAACTCCATCTCCACTCGGACCTAGAACCATTCGGGGGCTAATGACAATGACATGTACCTAGGGTAGGGCAATCGACCTGATCTAAGTACCCTTCCCAAGGACACTGCCTTATAGTCAAGGACATTCAAAAGGAAGCAAATTCTACCGAGTGAAATCACCACAGGATGCAACCCACTCGACCGAGGATTCCACTCAGATAACCCAATTCCATTCGACCAGGATATAATCATTCGACCATATCAGAAACCACTCGGAATACATAAGATCTAAGGTCACTCTAGATGACAACGGTCAGGCGTTCACTCAGTAGTCTTAATGATCATTTATATGACTTTAATAATGACATTACCAGTAATGTCCCCTCTTTATGTACATTGAACCCTATGTAACAGGGGGGGCTGGGGTCCTGGCGCACTCTATATAAGCCACCCCTCCTCTCGGACAAGGGTTCGCACCCCCTGTAACTTCACGCATAATCCAGTCGACCACCTCAGGGCACCAAGACGTAGGGTTGTTACTTCGTCCGCGAAGGGCCCGAACTCGTAAATCTTGCGTGAACAACCTCATCGTAGCTAGGATCTTGCCTCCTCTTACATACTCCCTAATCTACTATCAGACTTAGAACCATGACAGTTCTCTCTCAGAAAATGAATGCTGAAGTGTAGGCACGTTCTGATGGCTCTCCTTTTTAATGAAGGAATGGTGGAGGGGTATATATAGCCTCCACACAAAATCTAACCATTACACACAATTTACCAAACTCGGTGCGACCGAATCAGAAAACTCGGTCGGACTGATTCAGTTCAAAATGTGACCGTTAGGTATTTCAGTGAGACCGATATGATCAACTCGGTGGAACCGATGTGCTAGGGTTAGGGTAAAACTTCATCTCGGTTTGACTGATTACACAAACTCGGTGGGACCGATTTTGTTAATAAGCAAAATAGAGAGTTCTTCAAGCAAACTCGGTTGGACCGATTGCATATCTCGGTGAGACCGAATAATTGCAACAGGCAACAGAGAGTTTGCAAGCCCATATCGTTGAGACCGAGATCCCATCGGTGAGACCGAATTGATTAGGGTTTCTGGCAGTGGCTATGTCAAGTGAACTCGGTGGCGCCGGATAGAATATTTCAATGGGGCCGAGTTTGACTTTTGGTTTGGGACATATGTGGATATGAGAAAGTGGTTGAGGGTTTTTGGAGCATATCACTAAGCATTTTGAGCAAGCAAGCCATTACGCAACACCTCATCCCCTTTTAATAGTATTGGCTTTCCTAAGGACTCAATGTGATCTTGGATCACTAAAAGTAAAATGTAGAGTCTTGAGCTTTTGAGCTTGATCCAATCCTTTGTCCTTCGCATCTTGAAGAGGTTCCACATCCTCTTGTCCACGCCACTCCATATGTTGAACTTTTCTCAAATATACTAGATAAAGACATTAGTCCAACAAGAAATATGTTGACATTAATTACCAAAACCACCTAGGGAGCACTTGTGCTTTCATCGGGCAAGTAACATACCGATGACAAAGGGAATAATGTATGTTGTCATTACGGTACAACCGATAAAGATCTTCGTAGAATATGTAGGAACCAATATGATCATCTAGGTTCTGCTATTGGTTATTGACCAGAGAGGTGTCTCGGTCATGTCCACATAGTTCTCGAATCCGTAGGGTCCGCATGCTTAACGTTCGATGACGATTTTGTATTATATGAGTTATGTGATTTGGTGACTGAATGTTGTTTGGATTCCTGGATGAGATCATCATGGACATGGCGAGGAGTCTCGAAATGGTCGAGAGGTAAAGATTAATATATAGGATGATGGCGGACACCGGAAGTGTTCCGGGCATCCCCCCGGCAACTACATGGGCCTAATGGGCCAAGAGGGGGACAAACCAGCCCGTAAGCGGCTGGTGCACCCCATGTAGGCCAAAATAGGAGGGGAAGGAAAGAGGAGAAGAGAGAAAGGAAGGGGAGGGATTCGGCCTCCCCCTTCCTTCCCTCCTTCCTTCCCCCTCCGGAAGTTATGGTGGGGGGGGGGGGGCGAATTGCACTACGGCCCCAAGTAGGATTCGTCCTACTTGGGCGCCCCCTTGGCTGCTCCCTCTCCCTCCCACTTATATATATATGAGGGAGGGAGGTGCCTAGAACACACAACAACATCTGTTAGCCGTGTGCGGTGCCTCCCTCCACAGATTACACCTCCGGTCAAATCTTTGTAGTGCTTAGGCGAAGCCTTGCGCATATCACTTCATCATCATCGTCACCACGCCGTCCTGCTGACGAAACTCTCCCTCGACACTTTGCTGGATCAAGAGTTTGAGGGACGTCATCGAGTTGAATGTGTGCAAAACTCGGAGGTGTCATACGTTCGGTGCTTGATAAGTTTGACTAAATCAACCGCCTTGTCAAATGCTTCCACTTTCGGTCCACGAGGGAACATGGACACACTCTCCCCCTCCCATTGCTATGCATCTCCTAGATAGATCTTGCGTGAGCATAGGAATTTTTTTAAATTGCATGCTACATTTCCCAACACATCAGCTGTGCTAGCATGTTCTTCGATAGGCTGAGCAGATGCTTCAGCCTGAGGAATTTTTTGTTGTGATGTTGCTGCAACATTTGGCTTGAGGGTCTTGGTCAGCTTGACAAATCTGACTTTGGCACCTAGCCAATCAGCATAGTATCTCTCAAATTTATCACTGAGGCCCTTGATTTGTGTTTGCAGAGCAACAAGTTCATCAGGAGAAAAGTTTAGAACATTTTTCTTTAGAAAACACTCCTTCTTGTATTGAGCTTTCTTGACTTTCCTCCCATGTTCAAATTTCCATTTTTCTTCATTTATGAAGGCCGTCAACATATGACTTTGGCCAGGCGTGAGGTTTAAGTCAGGAAGACGAGTGTTAGGATCCTTGTGCCATAAGTCAATGAAATCAAGGATCTTCTTCAGATCCAGTAAAAGAGGCACAACACTACCTTTGGCTCTAGCGGCCCTTTGTTGCTTGTCGCTGATGATCTCAGCGAGTTCTTCATCATCAGCTTCATCGTCACTTGACAGAACTTGAAAGGCAACTTGCTTCTTGTGAGGACTTGGCCTCGAGTCGCATACAACAGCGGCCTTTTTATTCAGTAAGGCCGGGCCTGTTGAGGACTGTGGCGGAGCTGAGGAACTTGTAGAGGCTCCTGAAGTAATTGAGATTCCTGTAGTCCTTTGGCACGATGCTAGATGCACAGGAGTTGAGGACTTTGCCGCTATAGCTGAGGATTTTGTAACTGAGGGAGTTGGAGCTGCTTTTGAAGAGGTTGCTTGAGGAATAGGCCGTGAGGGCTTTGAAGAACTTGGCCATGAGGGCTTCGACAAAGCCTTCTTGGGCTTGCTAGCAGACGCCTCAGTAGCAGCAGCTGAATCTTCGTTGATTTTTTTTCACTTCTTCCTTGGCCATTTTAGCCAACTTGGCTTGTCGCTTGGCCCATTCCTTGGGAAAATCCTCACCTCGCCTGATGCTAGAGGGATCAGCTTCTTGGCCTAGAGCCAATGGAGGTCTTGGGCATGGAGGGTGTACAACGAATTTCTACATGTAATCAGGAGTAACATACCGATACTCCTTCCATTCTCTTGCCCATCTCCTCTCAATCCTCTGAATGCGCACCTTGCGCTGATTTTTGTTCTCCTTGCCATGGGTGGCTTCATCAGGAGTGCAATATTCATCATAGATGTCTTCAGGGATTTCAAACACTGTATTTGTTTTTGGCCTCTTTCCTCCTTTCTGAGGTCGTTTACCATCAGCCATTTTCTTCACTTGAGGATTTTGAACAATCAAAGTCTATGAGGAGGTATGCAATTTGTCTTCGAGTAACGCTGCAAATGATTTAAGTTGATGAGAACCTAGTGATTCAGCATCGTACATGTGCACTTATGAACAGAGTATAGGTGCGAAGAATTTGGAGAGGTCATATGTGTTCTTAGAAAATTTTCAAAAGAATCAAGTTTGAGGAATTTGACCATGGGTGTCTTGAGGAATTTCACTAAGCATTCTTGACTTAGGGTCCAGAGTTGTATAGATTTGAAAATCCGCACAATTGAGGAATCTTGAGGAAAAACATAGCTTAGAGAAACAAATCAATAACAGATGTAACCGGGTGTTTAAGGATTTGAAAGTTGAAGCATAAACACCTTTTGAAGATTTTGTGTAAATCACCAGAATCAATATAGGGAAGTAAAATCAGATTTTATCTACCCTGGACGAAGAACACGACGAACTGGGAGTTGAAGTGGAGAATTTCATCCATTCAGATCTCCTGGGCCCTAAATTGGCGGTGAGAGACAGCTACGGCAACGGTGGAGTGAAGAATTATGCGGCCGGCGCGAGTACGACGGCGACAAGGTCGAGGCAGCGAAGCTATTCCTCACTGCCGACGATGGAGTGTAGCGGCGATGCTAGGTCTGAGAGCTCGAGCGAGGAGAGGTAGAGTAGAGTAAATGAGGTCTGAGGATGGGAGGGGGTATTTATAGCCACGGTGAAAACTGCACATCTGAAGAAATTGGACGAATGTGCCCCTGACCCGCCATCCTAGTGACATGTGTCACCCATGTTGGGGATATAACTACTAAGTATGAACCACCCAGGAGGGGCCGGGTCATACCACTGGAGATTGACCAATGAAGATAGCGGCTCATACAAGCCCATTGACGGCCCAAGACCCAGAGGCGACTTGAGGCCCAAGAGGATGAACCGCCACACATGTATGACTTGTATTGTAAGGCAAGATTAGTTTGTCATCGAGCCGGACACATTGTGTATGAGCCGGTTGGGACTCTCTGAGCCGTCGGGCGTCAACCTGTGTATATAAAGGGACGACCCGGCGGCGGTTTAAGGACAGGTAACAACAATTGAGAGCTAGGTCAAGCGTATTCGCTCACTGGTAATCGAAACCCTAGCAATACAACACAAAGTACGAGTAGGCTTTTACCTCGTTGAGAGGGGCCGAACGTGGGTAAACTCTATGTGTCCTTTGTCCCGTTTAACCCCTTCAAGCTAACCTAGTTGTGATGGCTCCATGACTAAGTGCTTGTGCTAGGACATCTGCCATGTCAAGTCCATGACAGTTGGCGCCCACCATGGGGCCAGTGCGCGGTGGTTTTGAGTTCTTGAAGGGCAGCTTCCCAGGGATCAAGGGATACACAGTGGGCCGGATGACCAAGAGTTGTCGCAGCAAGCTCTACATTGATGATGCTGGCTGGGGCCCCGAGGCCGGCTCAATTGAGTACGGGTACTGGCTCCCCTTCGGTGGAATCCACGTCTTCATCGGTAAGATCGGGGAATCGGGCCCTATGCCAGACACCTGCATCGACACCATCTAGACGGCTCAGCATGCACGACACACCCAGGTTCAGCCCGTCGTAAAACATGCCTTTGTTGGTTTCATCCATGGGGCGGAATTTGAGGAAGGATCTGTGTCCGATGGCGAGACGGCCGTCCACTTTGATGGTGAATCGTCCATAGGCGAGACCAATTCAATGTATCAAGTGCAAGACGGCTGGCTTGGGGGATGTTCCGATGGCGACGGTATTCCGGACCCCTATGAGCCTCCGAACAGGGTTGCGATCTTCATGGCCGGTACACAGCCAGCGCTCGGCTCATCGACCGCCACGGGTATGACCTCCAGCTCAACGGCTATGGCGATGGCTAGTGCTAGCGGCTTTGCGCGCCCACTAGCTCAGGTTCTGACGGAGTTGTTGGAGTCTTTGGCGACTTTGATGGGGGTAGAAGTGACCCCGGAGACTCAGGAACAGCATAAGGTGGATGTTGCGAAGTTACGAGATGAGATAACTCAAGCCAAGGAACAGCTGGCGGCTGAGAATGCTAGGATGGCCACGGAGCGAGCTGCTTTGGATGCCTAGGCACAACAGATTCAGGCAGATTCTTTTTGGCTCACCTTGGATCAACACACCTCCAATGAGGTCGTGAGAGGGAGACACCAGAGTCATTTACCTCTGGAGGACGATGCGAGAAACCTTTTCAACACACCAGGGGCAGGGACCAGTAACCCATCGGTGGTGAACCAGGCGGTTGAGGCGCCTGTGACTGGAGCGCCGGTTCAGCCACGCGCTATGGACCCGCCTCGTTTGGATATGACTCCACCTCAGCATGTGCCGACACCGCCGGGTCATTATTCTAATCCTTTGGACAATATGATTACAGTAGTGTCACGAATGGCGGCTCTTCTAGTTGAAGGTGAGTCTGCTGCTGTGATGGAGATATGGAGGGCCAGAGAACTTCTTCAGATGGCTGTGGCTCAATAGGCGGCTTATTCATATAGCCGTGAACGAATTTATTCAACCCCTCGTCCAAGCCGGAGTTATAGCAGGCATATTGAGTCGCCCACAGTTTCGAGCATTGAACAGCGCCGTAACCAGCGTCGTGGGCATGACCCGGCATGCGGTGGTGTTGATGCTCGGACTTTTGTGGATCAGGGCAGGGCGCGTCAGGAGGCGGAGCTAGCGGCTCAGCTAGCGACTCAATAGCAACCCCCAGTTTATCCATCAACATCTATGGAGGCTGGGGTGACCTCCAGAACCTTGGGTGTGCCGTGTTTAGCACCGGCTCTACGTAATGAGCGTTTGCCTAAGGATTCCAAGGGTCCTCGTAAGGTACCTAATTACACAGCAGATCAGCCCCCTGAAGCTTGGATTGAGTGTTATGAGATGGCCATGGAGATGTTGGATGTTAGAGATGCTGGATGTGCCAAGTACTTCACCATGATGTTGGGTGGGCTGGCTCGTACTTGGTTGAAAGGATTGCCCGCTAACTCTATAAGGTCATGGGCAGAGTTGAAAGCCCGTTTCATCCAAAATTTTAAAGATACATGCAAGCAATATCTATCGATCTTGGATTTGGATTCCTTCTTCGAAGGTGAGGGCGAGTCAACAACCAATTGGGTATGCCAGATCTCATTTGTTATACATTCATCAGATAGTTGACTCGCCCTCCGGTTGATACTATCTGATGCTGGAGAAGAACTGTCTCAGCTATCTTAGTCCTGATGCTGGAGAAGAACTGTCGTTTTCTCCCCCTTAAGCAGAAATTGGGGTGGCTTAAGTGCCACTTCAATGACATGGGGGAGCTCATGGCAGCTCTCGTCAAATATGCCGATTCTGATAGTACCAAGGACCTCGACTCTGATGAAGAAAAGGTGGGTAAGGGAAAGAAGAGTGGCAGTGTGAAGGGACATCAGCATAACACAGCGGGTCATGGTGGCAATGGCAAGCGTAAGGCGGAGAATGATGTCTACTACACAACCTTCTCTTGTAGACGTTGTTGGGCCTCCAAGTGCAGAGGTGTAACACCCACCATGCGGTTATGCCTCTAAGTCGTGCCTCGACACGTGGGAGATATAGCCGCATCGTGGGCGTTACACTCCTCTTCTTCTTTCTCCTTTTCCTCTGTTCTTCTTCAGGCTTGCGAAGAAGAGGCATGGGTGGCCACGACAGTCGACAGAGTGGACGACTGGCGGCACGGGAGGGCTGGCCATTGTGTGCAGGGGCTCCGCCACTCCTTGCCGCGCCGGTGGGTGACCGCGGGGCCGCTCGGGGAGGGCTGTAGCGACGGGACCATGGGAGGCCTACAGCGGCCGAAGAGCTTCGGCGGGGAGGCGAGCCGGCAGGGCTCCCCGTTGGAACTGGAGGGCGGCGGTGGTCTTCTCGCTCCATTGGGGGGGGCTAGGGAGCAGGAAAAGGAGGCGGGGGAAGGGCCACGACCAAGAATGGCCGAGGGGGATCGACGGCGGTGGTTCAGCCATGGAGCGGACATGAGGAGCTCCGAGGTGAGGGGAGAGGTGAGGGGAGGGGTTGTGGACTGCGAGGGAGCTCGGGGGCGTGCTTAAATAGCCACGGGGAAGGCTTTAGAAGAGGGGGAGAGGTGGCACGCGGTGTGGCAACGTGTCCGTGCTCCAGCGACGGACGCGGTGTCGGCAGACGCGGCCAAGGGTCAAAGGGAGACGCGGTGTCCGTGCTCCCGCTAAATCACGGCCCGTTACGGCCTATCGGAATTAAGCCCAATAGCTTCATCTGGGACGTCCAATTTGATTCCAGCCCGTTGTAACTTCCGGCCCATGTATGGCCCATGATGTCTTTCTGCCCATACGAGGCCATTTGTAACTCTTGGCCCATTAATGACCGGTAGTGAATCTGGCCCGCAATGAACGGTGTATCACTTCATACCCACTAACGGCCTATTATTCCATTGGCCCGTTTCTAACCTGTGTTATCTTTAGGCCTTCTTAGGGCCCATTTATTCTTGGGCTTATGTAACACCCTCGATGCAACTATATCTCCCACGTGTCGAGGCACGACTTAGAGGCATAATCGCATTGAAGGCATATGTCACAAGTTAGGCAATCTTCACAACATCCCATGTAATATAAATCATAAAGGGGAGATAACATAGTTGGCTTACACTCACCACGTCAATCAAGTACATAAATAACATTACATCATCCAAACACTCATGGCCCGACTATGGCGCCAAAATAAAAGATAACCCAACATGCGACACGGTCCCGATCACCCCCAACTGGGCTCCACTACTGATCATCAGGAAAGGAGACATAGTAATGTTGAGAGTCCTCGTCGAACTCCCACTTGAGCTCAAGCGCGTCTCCTGGAGTGGAATCATCAGGCCCTGCATCTGGTGTGATAGTAATCTGTGAGCCACAGGGACTCAGCAATCTCGCACCCTCGCGATCAAGACTATTTAATCTTATAGGTATGGCAAGGTAAATATATGTGGAGCTGCAGCAAGCGACTAGCAAAATATGGTGGCTAACTTATTCGCAAAAGATAGCGAGAAGAGGAGGCAAAGCACGAGCGAGAAACTAGAGAGCAACCTGCGCAAACATTACTCCAACACCGTGTCCACTTCCCGGACTCCGCCGAGAAGAGGCCATCACGGTAACACACTCAGTTGATTCAATTTAATTAAGTTAAGGTTCAAGTTATCTACAACCGGACATTAACAAATTCCCATCTTCCCATAACCGCGGGCACGGATTTCGTAAGTTCAAATCCCTGCAGGGGAGTCCCAACTTAGCCCATGACAAGCTCTCACGGTCAATGAAGGAATATACCTCCTCCCAAGACGTTCCGATCAGACTCGGTATCTCAGTTCTTCAAGACACTTCGACAGGTTAAAACAAGACCAGCAACACCGCCCGAATGTGCCGACAAATCCCGATAGGAGCTGCACATATCTCTTTCTCAGGGTACACTCAGATTGTCTTAGGTATGGGTAGGCCAGCCCAGAGTTGCCCCTAGTGGCCACCGGCAGCTGACAGGTGGACCAACACTCAGAGGAGCACTGGCCCGGGGGGGGGGTTTAAAATAAGATGACCCTCGGGCTCCGGAAACCCAAGGGAAAAAGAGGCTAGGTGGCAAATGGTAAAACCAAGGTTGGGCATTGCTGGAAAAGCTTTAATCAAGGCGAAACATCAAGGGGTTCCCATTATAACCCAACCGCGTAAGGAACGCACAAATCCGGGAACATAACACCGATATGACGGAAACTAGGGCGGCAAGAGTGGAACAAAACACTAGGCGAGAGGCCGAGCCTTCCACCCTTTACCAAGTATATAGATGCATTAAGATAACATAGCAATATAATGATATCCCAAAAAGTAAATAAATGTTCCAACAAGGAACGACCTTCAATCTTCACCTGCAACTAGCAACGCTATAAGTGGGGCTGAGCAAAGCGGTAACATAGCCAATCAACGGTTTGCTAGGACATGGTGGGTTAGAGGTTTGACATGGCAATTTGGGAGGCTTGAAAGCTAGTGGTAGGCATCGTAGCATTGGCATAGCAAAAGAGCGAGCAAACTAGCATAGCAAAGATAGTAGTGATTTCAAGGATGATATGCTATGCGGGATGCGATGCGGGATGCATATGCAAGATGTGACGGGGAATGCATGAACCTAGCCTCAACTTGGAAATCCAAGCATTCCACTGGAAAGATGAGATGAAATCGCTTGAAAACGATATAAAGAACACCGGAATCGGAGTTACAGTTTGGAAATGGCAAGCGATTCAAATATGACACCGGTCTGCGATTTACAGCAAGTAGCCATCTAAATGCAACGAGATGAACATGCTACAGCACTCAAACATGACAACAAAATACATCGCAGGGATGAATTCATGATGCTTAACAAAAGTCTAGCACTGAGCTACGGCCAATTCATCCATTAATAGGTTCAAACAAGCATGGCAAAAATGCATATGGTAAACAGATCTCAGACTTAGTGAAATTAACACTTGTCTGGAATTTCAGATCAGGTAGCACTCTTCGGAGCAACAAAACTACATGCTATAGGACATGAACATGGGAAAATAAAGCATGTCATGGAGCTACTCAAAGAGCTTAACAAAAGTCCCTTAGTGACCTTGAGCCAAAAGGGATCAGAAAATACAATTGCAAGCATGTGAACATAGCAAAAACATAATCAGTTTTCAGACTTAGCGAAAACTGGCACATGCTGAAACATAACTCAAGTAGCATGTTTACGAACTCGATGCACTCACTACGGTGCAAGTCATGACAAGCTAAGCATACATCCATCAAGAACACAAAAAATGCAAGCTAGACATGGCAAGAACAACAGCATAGCATGCACGGATCAACTACAACATCATCAGCAAAATTGCAAACAAGTTGACAATCTGCCCAGATTCACAAAGTAGTAAAAGTAGAGCTCGATTGACTCAAGCTAGGGTGCTCCATAAATGCAAAAAAAGACATGGATATATAGGGAACTACAAGATTAATAAAACTCACTTACTGATCATCCTCAAAAGAGGCACGGATCACTAGGAAACAACATGAACATATGGCATCATGAGATAAATAGATCAAGGACTTGGTGGAAATGCTAAGTCCCTGAAAACAGAATTACCAAGTGCACCACTTTGCAAGCTTGCACTAGTCACCACACACATCACAAAAATACATGGGTTGCACCTCTGGAAAGATGACAAAACCCTTAACAAAACATATGTAGAACATCAGGGCATATCATGCACACAATAATCATGGCAAAAATGACAAAAACCTAAATGGAGTAGCAGATCTGACAATTATATCAAGTAGCCCTCTTCTAACAGCATTTCGGGCATCAAGATGAACTCAAATGAAAATGATGCAATGGAATGAAATGATGTACTCTCTGAGATGAACATTTTGATATGCTATATGCATGATCGGAGCTACGGATGCAAAGTTACAAGGCTATGAACATGAGCACTTGAAACTGGAATTTCGGGACTTAGAAGAATAAAAACACCTCCGGATCTAGGGTTTGACCCGGCACGCGAACCGAGGCGGAATCCGGCAAGGTACTATTCACCGAAGAGCTCGTGGCGGCCGGATCTCGTCGGGGCTTGCCGGAGACGAGGGAGAGGAGGAGGACGGCGTGGACGGCGGTGGCGTGGCAAGGGCGGCGCGGCCGCGGGCGATGGCGGCGGCCGGTCGGCGACCGAGGCGGAGGCGGCGGCGTGCGGTGATGGCGGGCGGCGGCGGCGGCTACGGGCCGGCGGCGGCGGGGATCAGGTGAGCGGCGCGGGAGGAAGGAGAAGGACCCAGGCGGCGGCGGCCGGCGCTGGGCCTGGCGGGCCCGCGCGGGTGGCGGCGCGGCGAAGTGGGCGCTGCCACGTGGCGGCTCCCGGTTGGGGCGGCGGCGACGTCCGGCCCGGACGGACGTGTCCGGCCGGCGCGGGGACGATCTCTAGGGTTTTGGACGAGGGGGATCCGAGATTTTCGAGGAGGACCTATTTATAGGCATAGAGAGAGCTAGGAGAGTCCAAATGAGGTGCGGTTTCCGGCCACGCGATCGTGATCGAACGCTCTAGATGATGGAGCAGAGTTAGGTGGGTTTTGGGCCAAATTGGAGGGGTGTTGGGCTGCAACACACACGAGGCCTTTTCGGTCCCTCGGTTAACCGTTGGAGTATCAAACGAAGTCCAAATGATACGAAACTTGACAGGCGGTCTACCGGTAGTAAACCAAGGCCGCTTGGCAAGTCTCGGTCCAATCCGGAAATGTTTAATCCCCACACACGAAAGAAAGCTAGAAATGACCACGGGAGGAGAACGAAGCGCCGGAATGCAAAACGGACAACGGGGAAAATGCTCGAATGCATGAGACGAACACGTATGCAAATGCAATGCACATGATGACATGATATGAGATGCATGACAATGACAGCAACACACGGAGACAAAAACCTGAACCCGAGAAAATAAAATAACTTAACGCCGGAAACGGCAAGAGTTGGAGTACAAATTGGGAAAGTTACATCCGGGGTGTTACAACACTCCACCACTACGAAAGGATCTCGTCCCGAGATCTAGGACTGAAAGAACGCCGGGTACTCAGAACGGAGGTGATCCTCGCGTTCCCAGGTAGCTTCACGGTCGGAATGGTGTGACCACTTGACTTTGAGAAATTTGATTGACTTGTTGCGAGTCTTGCGTTCAGTCTCTTCGAGAATAGCAACTGGGTGCTCACGATAAGAGAGATCTTCTTGGAGCTCAATGTCCTCGAAGTTGACGGTGCGGTCAAGCGTCTTGAAGCCCTTTCAAAGCTGAGAGACATGAAACACGTCATGAACATTTGCAAAGTTTGAAGGAAGCTCGAGTTGATAGGCAAGGTCGCCTCTCTTGCTGACAATCTTGAAAGGTCCCACGTATCTAGGGGCAAGCTTCCCTTTGATACCGAAGCGACGAGTACCTTTCATAGGAGAGACGCAGAGGTAAACATGATCTCCGATATCGAAAGCCAAATCACGGTCCTTACTATCATAGTAGCTCTTCTGGCGGGATTGGGCTGCTTTGAGGTTATCACGAATGACTTTGCACATTTCCTCTGCCTCTGTGATTAAGTCATTACCCAAAAGCTGACGTTCACCGGTTTCAGACCAGTTGAGAGGGGTACGGCACTTCCTGCCATACAGAATTTCAAAAGGGGCCTTGCCCGAACTTGCTTGAAAACTGTTGTTGTAGGAGAATTCCGCATAAGGAAGACAATCCTCCCACTTCATGCTGAAGGAGATCACACAAGCCCTGAGCATATCTTCAAGCATCTGATTGACACGCTCGACATGACCGCTAGTTTGAGGATGGAAAGCTGTGCTGAAGCGGATGTTCGTGCCCATGGCCTTCTGAAAAGAATCCCAAAACTTTGAGGTAAAGATGCTGCCACGGTCTGAAGAGATCACTTGAGGAATACCGTGCAGAGAGACAATTCGAGAGGTATAGAGTTCCACCAATTGAGCTGCAGTGATCGACTCTTTGATAGGCAGAAAGTGAGCCACTTTGGTGAGTTTGTCGATGACAACGAATATAGCATCATTGCCACGCTTGGACTTTGGAAACCCAGTCACGAAGTCCATTTCAATGTGGTCAAACTTCCATTCTGGAATGGCAAGAGGTTGGAGGAGACCAGCTGGCCTTTGGTGTTCTGCATTCACTCTTCTGCAGACATCACATTCATTCACGAATTGAGCAATCTCGCGCTTCATTCGAGTCCACCAATAAGCTTGCTTAAGGTCCTGATACATCTTCGTGCTCCCAGGGTGGATGGAGAGGAGAGAATTGTGAGCCTCGTTCATGATCACTTTACGAAGTTCACCTTTGGGTACAACAATATGATCCTCGAAGAAGAGAGTGTCCTTGTCATCAAGGCGGTAGCACTTGTACTTGGGTTGACTCTTGGCAATCCCAATCTTCACCTTTTTCACCATAGCATCAAGAAGCTAGGCTTGGCTGATCTTCCAAGGTAGGAGAGACTTGAAGGTTGGCGAGGAAACCTTGAGGAACAATTTGCAGAATAAGTTTGCGGAAAGCTTCACAAAGCTCGGGTTGATAAGGCTTGAGAATCAGACTGTTGCAGTAAGCTTTCCTGCTCAATGCGTCAGCAATCACTTTGGCCTTGCCTAGGGTATACTCGATACTCGGATTATACTCTTGAATCATTTCGACCCATCGAGTTTGCCTGAGGTTGAGATTAGGCTGAGTCAAGATGTACTTGAGACTCTTGCGATCAGTGAAAATGTCCACTTTTCTTCCCAATAGAAGATGTCTCCAAGTCAAAAGAGCATGCACAACTGCCGCCAACTCGAGATCATGAGTGGGGTAGTTCTTCTCATTGGGCTTCAACTGGTGAGAAGTATAAGCAACAACTTTCTTCTCTTGCATCAAAACTACGCCAAGACCTTGGAGAGAGGCGTTACAAAAGACCTCGTACGGCTTGGATTCATCAGGAGGAGTCAGAACTGGAGCAGTGATCAATTTCTCTTTCAAAGTGTTGAAAGCAATATCACACTCCGGAGACCAAACGTACTTGACGTGCTTCTGGAGAAGATTAGAGAGAGGCTTCGTGATCTTAGAAAAGTTTTCAACGAATCTTCGGCAATAGCTTGCGAGACCAAGGAAGCTACGGAGTTGCTTCACGTTCTGAGGAGGTTCCCAATTCACAATTGCAGACACCTTCTCAGGATTTACGGCCATACCCTTGGCAGAGATGATATGACCAAGATAAAGAACCTCATCGAGCCAAAATTCACACTTGGAGAACTTTGCGTAGAACTGATGTTCCCTGAGCTTATCGAGTACCAAACGCAAGTGCTTGGCATGATCTTCCTTGTTCTTCGAGAAAACTAGAATGTCGTCGAGATAGACCAAAGCGAAGTCATTGGTGTAGGCGTTGAAGATGAAGTTCATTATGCGAGAGAAAGTCGGAGGAGCGTTGACGAGGCCAAAAGACATGACAGTGTATTCATATGAACCATAGCTTGTCCTGAAAGCCGTCTTGGGAATATCTTGCTCATGGATTCGAATCTGATGATAACCCATACGGAGATCAAGCTTGGAGAATACTTGGGCACCTTTGAGTTGTTCGAACAACTCATTGATGTTGGGAAGTGGGTATTTGTTCTTGATGGTCTTCTTGTTCAATGGACGGTAATCAACACAAAGCCAGTCCGTTCCATCCTTCTTCTTCACAAAAAGAACACCACAACCCCACAGAGAAGAACTAGGCCGGATGAGACCCATTTTCTCTTGAATATCGAGTTGCTTCTTCAGCTCCTTCAACTCTTCAGGTCCGAGCTTGTAAGGACGCTTGCACACAGGTTCTGTACCAGGCTCAAGATCAATAACGAATTCAACTGGCCGGTGCGGAGGCATTCCTGGAAGCTCTTCTGGAAAGACGTCTTGATATTCGCAAACGACTGGAATTTGCGAGATGGCATCCAATTCACCCTTCTCAATGAGAGAAAACAGCCGAATGGTATCATCACGAGCGCCAAAGACAATTACATCCTCAGACGAATGAGTCAATTGAATCTGCCTGGCTGCACAATCAAGCTGAGCCTTGTGCTTAGAAAGCCAATCCATTCCGAGAATAAGATCAATATCCGAGTCACCAAGAACCGTAGGAGAAGATAGAAACTTGTAGTCTCCCAAAGTGATAGTAACATCCGGAGCAATGGAGTTAGCATGCATGCGCTTACCGGGAGAGACGACTGCTAATGGACTAGGCAAAATTTGCAAAGGCAAACCATGCTTAGATGAAAACGGTCTCGAGATGAAACAATGAGATGCACCCGTGTCAAAAAGAACTTTAGCTGGAATATCATTAACAGGAAGGTTACCCATGATGACATCTGATGAATCCTCTGCCTGAGCTGCATTCATCAAGTTGACCTTGGCGTGCTTGGGGTTATGCTTGACCACAGCTGTACTTGCCGATCTGACAGGAGGAGGAGGAAGACGCCTCTGGTTGAAACACTTGTTGGCATAGTGACCCTTCTGTTGGCACTTGTTGCACGTGACCTCTGAAAGCGGACGGTGATACGGAGCAGTCGATCTTGGAGCTTGAGATGAAGTCTTGTTCTGAAAGCCAGGGTTGGGTGGGTGGGAAGAACCACTGCCACCTTTGCTCTTCTGCTGATACGGCTGACGGAACGGAGGAGGAGGAAGCCAATACTTCTGCTGCTTGGCCACTTGAGTAGAGGAAGAAGGAGTAGCATCTCTGACTCGCTTCTTGGAAGCATCACACCTCAACTGAGCAGCCTCTTGCTTCAATGCCATGTTGTAAAACTCATCGTACCTCAAGGACTCGAAGAGAACAAGAGCTAGCTGAATTTCTTCTCTGAGACCACCCCTTAACTGATATATCATGCTCTTCTCATCAGGGACGTCCTGCTTGGCAAAGCGGGCGAGCTTCTGAAACAACTTGTTGTAGTCATAGACAGACAAAGAGCCTTGCTTCAGGTTGCGGAATTCCTCACGCTTGCTTTCAACCACACTCTGAGGAATATGATGAGCTCGGAAATCTTGACGGAATTCATCCCAAGTGGTAACACGTCCACCTCTTGAGTCCTTGTACTGCCGGAACCATTCTGCAGCTTGATCTTTGAGTTGGAAGGAAGCGAACTTGACGAAATCCTCAGGCCTGACGTTACTGCACAAATCCACATGCCAATCGTCAGCATCGGTTGCCTCAACACAATTGCTGAAAGTCTTTGGCCCGTTAGCAAGGAACTGGTTGAGTGAAGCAAAGTGATTCTGATTGTTGCCTTGATTCCCTTGGTTGCCTTGATTGCGCTCTTGAAGAATTTGCATGATCAGCTGTGTGTTTGCATTGGTTGCGGCCATCACAGCTTGCCATGCCTCCGGAGGAGGGGGAGGTGGTGGCGGATCAGGATTCGGAGTCGTGCGCGTTGGAGGAGCCATCCTGAAGAGGTTGACCACCATTAGCACATTGATAGAAAAATATTGACGCTGAATCCAACGGAATGAAAATTGCAACATATAGTCTTCACATCCGAACAAAATGAACGAATGCATTCCTCTTGAAATGGTCACGTATCCGTAAATTGAGAAGCCACTTAGAATTAAGGTAGAGAAATAAATCAACAAGGTACGGATCAAGAACGAATAATCGGTAAGAAATCCCAATCTCAAACCAATATCCATGAAAGAAGAACTAGAGCTACTAGAATTCCCACCTATGAAACTCCCGAACCTTTCCGGTTATGCAATCAGGTGTTGGGGATACAGGGGAAGCATAATATCTCACCCAAACTAGCAAATCCTACATCCAGCTGTATCCATCCTTCAACACATAACCAAGAAACCTTCAGAAACCATCTACCTCAACCTTCGAAAAGCATCCGTTATACAAGTTATGGTGATACTCCCGAACTCCCGTCCCAGTACTGGGTGGCGTCGAGGTTATCTCACCAACGAACTGCATAAAAGAGATTTTCGATGTCGGCGTACTAAACTCAGGTATTCCAGAACTACAACGATAAAATTATGATGACAACACCTCAGAGCTCAACTCCCCGGGACACTTCCACTAAACCCCTGACAGGAGGCACCAAGACAATGTACTCATCATAAAACCATCGGAACGATTCCAAGATACCCGCGTGATCCTAAATTTTTTTTAGTGAAATTTGAGAAGAGGAGAGTCAAAACTCTACGTCAGGATGCCTTACCAGAGCGATGAGGAGACTGGGAAGTAAAAAGAATTCCTAAACTCTCCGATATATATTTCCTAAATGACTCAAAACATTTTTTCTAGACACAACTCGGCCGCTAAGAACGATCAAGCAATGGGGCTCCTAAGGTCGGGGATGGCTCTGATTACCAACTTGTAACACCTTCGATGCGACTATATCTCCCACGTGTCGAGGCACGACTTAGAGGCATAATCGCATTGAAGGCATATGTCGCAAGTTAGGCAATCTTCACAACATCCCATGTAATATAAATCATAAAGGGGAGATAACATAGTTGGCTTACACTCGCCACGTCCCGACATGCGACACGGTCCCGATCACCCCCAACTGGGCTCCACTACTGATCATCAGGAAAGGAGACATAGTAACGTTGAGAGTCCTCGTCGAACTCCCACTTGAGCTCAAGCGCGTCTCCTGGAGCGGAATCATCAGGCCCTGCATCTGGTGTGATAGTAATCTATGAGCCACAGGGACTCATCAATCTCGCACCCTCGCGATCAAGACTATTTAAGCTTATAGGTATGGCAAGGTAAATATATGTGGAGCTGCAGCCAGCGACTAGCAAAATATGGTGGCTAACTTATTCGCAAAAGAGAGCGAGAAGAGGAGGCAAAGCGCGAGCGAGAAACTAGAGAGCAACCTGTGCAAACATTACTCCAACACCGTGTCCACTTCCCGGACTCCGCCGAGAAGAGGCCATCACGGTAACACACTCAGTTGATACAGTTTAATTAAGTTAAGGTTCAAGTTATCTACAACCGAACATTAACAAATTCCCGTCTGCCCATAACCGCGGGCACGGCTTTCGAAAGTTCAAATCCCTGCAGCGGAGTCCCAACTTAGCCCATGACAAGCTCTCACGGTCAATGAAGGAATAGACCTCCTCCCAAGATGTTCCGATCAGACTCGGTATCTCGGTTCTTCAAGACACTTCGACAGGTTAAAAGAAGACCAGCAACACCGCCCGAATGTGCCGACAAATCCCGATAGGAGCTGCACATATCTCTTTCTCAGGGCACACTCAGATTGTCTTAGGTACGGGTAGGCCAGCCCAGAGTTGCCCCTGGTGGCCACCGACAGCTGACAGGTGGACCAACACTCAGAGGAGCACTGGCCCGGGGGGGGGGGGGGGGTTTAAAATAAGATGACCCTCGGGCTCCGGAAACCCAAGGGAAAAAGAGGCTAGGTGACAAATGGTAAAACCAAGGTTGGGCATTGCTGGAAAAGCTTTAATCAAGGAGAAACATCAAGGGGTTCCCATTATAACCCAACCGCGTAAGGAACGCACAAATCCGGGAACATAACACCGATATGACGGAAACTAGGGCGGCAAGAGTGGAACAAAACACTAGGCGAGAGGCCGAGCCTTCCACCCTTTACCAAGTATATAGATGCATTAAGATAACATAGCAATATAATGATATCCCAACAAGTAAATAAATGTTCCAACAAGGAACGACCTTCAATCTTCACCTGCAACTAGCAACGCTATAAGAGGGGCTGAGCAAAGCGGTAACATAGCCAATCAACGATTTGCTAGGACATGGTGGGTTAGAGGTTTGACATGGCAATTTGGGAGGCTTGAAAGCAAGTGGTAGGCATCATAGCATTGGCATAGCAAAAGAGCGAGAAAACTAGCATAGCAAAGATAGTAGTGATTTCGAGGGTATGATCATCTTGCCTGCACAGTTGTCAGAGTTGACTGGATCCCTAGAAGAAAACTCAACGGGCTCCTCGTTAGCGAAATCGTCTCCCGGCTCTACCCGAACAAGACAAACAAGCAACAAGGACACAATCAACCACGTGCAACGACCAAACAAGATGATACAAGGATGATATGCTATGCGGGATGCGATGCGGGATGCATATGCAAGATGTGACGGGGAATGCATGAACCTGGACTCAACTTGGAAATCCAAGCATGCCACTGGAAATATGAGATAAAATCGCTTGAAAACAATATAAAGAGCACCGGAATCGGAGTTACGGTTTGGAAATGGCAAGCGATTCAAATATGACACCGGTCTGCGATTTACAGCAAGTAGCCATCTAAATGCAACGAGATGAACATGCTATAGCACTCAAACATGACAACCAAATACATGGAAGGGATGCATTCATTATGCTTAACAAAAGTCTAGCACTGAGCTACGGCCAATTCATCCATTAACAGGTTCAAACAAGCATGGCAAAAATGCATATGGTAAACAGATCTCAGACTTAGTGAAATTAACACTTGTCTGGAATTTCAGATCAGGTAGCACTCTTCGGAGCAACAAAACTACCTGCTACAGGACCTGAACATGGCAAAGTAAAGCATGGCATGGAGCTACTCAAAGAGCTTAACAAAAGTAACTTAGTGACCTTGAGCCAAAAAGGATCAGAAAAAACAATTGCAAGCATGTGAACATAGCAAAAACATAATCAGTTTTCAGACTTAGCGAAAACTGGCACATGCTGAAACATAACTCAAGTAGGCATGTTTACGAACTCGATACACTCACTACGGTGCAAGTCATGACAAGCTAATCATACATCCATCAAGAACACACAAAATTCAAGCTAAACATGGCAAGAACAACAGCATAGCATGCACGGATCAACTACAACATCATCAGCAAAATTGCAAACAAGTTGACAATCTGCCCAGATTCACAAAGTAGTAAAAGTAGAGCTCGATTGACTCAAGCTAGGGTGCTCCATAAATGCAAAAAAAGACATGGATATATAGGGAACTACAAGATTAATAAAACTCACTTACTGATCATCCTCAAAATAGGCACGGATCACTAGGAAACAACATGAACATATGGCATCATGAGATAAACAGATCAAGGACTTGGTGGAAATGCTAAGTCCCTGAAAACAGAATTACCAAGTGCACCACTTTGCAAGCTTGCACTAGTCACCACACACATCACAAAAATACATGGGTTGCACCTCTGGAAAGATGACAAAACCCTTAACAAAACATATGTAGAACATCAGGGCATATCATGCACACAATAATCATGGCAAAAATGACAAAAACCTAAATGGAGTAGCAGATCTGACAATTATATCAAGTAGCCCTCTTCTAACAGCGTTTCGGGCATCAAGATGAACTCAAATGAAAATGATTCAATGGAATGAAATTATGTACTCTCTGAGATGAACATTTTGATATGCTATATGCATGAATCGGAACTACGGATGCAGAGTTACGAGGCTATGAACATGAGCACTTGAAACTGGAATTTCGGGACTTGGAAGAATAAAAACACCTCCGGATCTAGGGTTTGACCCGGCACGCAAACCGAGGCGGAATCCGGTGAGGTACTGTTCACCGGGGAGCTCGTGGCGGCCGGAGCTCGTCGGGGCTTTGCCGGAGACGAGGGAGAGGAGGAGGACGGCGTGGACGGCGGCAGCGTGGCAAGGGCGGCGCGGCCACGGGCGATGGCGGCGGCCGGTCGGCGACCGAGGCGGAGGCGGCGGCGTGCGGCGATGGCGGGCGGCGGCGCGGTGCCGGCGCGGTGGCGGCGGGGATCCGGCGAGCGGCGCGGGAGGAAGGAGAAGGACCCGGGCGGCGGCGGCTACGGGCCGTGGGGGCCGGCGCTGGGCCTGGCGGGCCCGCGCGGGTGGCGGCGCTGTGAAGTGGGGCGCTGCCACGTGGTGGCTCCCGGTTGGGGCGGCGGCGACGTCCGGCCCGGACGGACGTGTCCGACCGACGCGGGGACGATCTCTAGGGTTTTGGACGAGGGGGGATCCAAGATTTTCGAGGAGGACCTATTTATAGGCATAGAGGGAGCTAGGAGAGTCCAAATGAGGTGCGGTTTTCGGCCACGCGATTGTGATCGAACGCTCTAGATGATGGAGCAGAGTTAGGTGGGTTTTGGGCCAAATTGGAGGGGTGTTGGGCTGCAACACACACGAGGCCTTTTTGGTTCCTCGGTTAACCGTTGGAGTATCAAACGAAGTCCAAATGATACGAAACTTGACAGGCGGTCTACCGGTAGTAAACCAAGGCCGCTTGGCAAGTCTCGGTACAATCCGGAAATGTTTAATCCCCACACATGAAAGAAATCTAGAAATGACCACCGGAGGAGAATGAAGCGCCGGAATGCAAAACGGACAACGGGGAAATGCTCGAATGCATGAGACGAACACGTATGCAAATGCAATGCACATGATGACATGATATGAGATGCATGACAACGACAACAACACACGGAGACAAAAACCCGAACCCCGAGAAAATAAAATAACTTAACGTCGGAAACGGCAAGAGTTGGAGTACAAATTGGGAAAGTTACATCGAGGGTGTTACAGCTTATTTCTAGCATTCGGTTACTTACGGCCCGTTACTGGCCTTTTCTGCTTGTGGGCCAAATTCAGCCCATGGTTACAATCGGCACGTTTGCGGCCCGTTAATCCGTTGGGCCATTTTCATAGCGTCATCGAATACGGCCAATTAACGATGGCCTGTTATTGTCGGCCCATGAGCGGACAATTCCAAATCTAGCCCGTTTACGACCCATAATGGGGTCTGTTATTGGCCCATGTTTGGCCAATCGATCATACGGCCTGTATAAGGCCCATTGATGCTACGGCCCGTATAAAGCCCATTGATGCTACAGCCCGTAGAAGGACCATTGTTTCTTCGGCCCTTACAAGGCCTACTGTTTCTACGGCTCGTAGGAGGCCCATGGTAACTACAGTAAATATGTAGCCCATGGTGATTGTGGCCTAGTTTTAAAAATAGGTTATTGCGGCCAAACCGCGGAAAAAGAACTGCACTGACTACAAGCAAACAAATAAACAAGACAACAAGGAAATAAATAAACAAGCAACTTACGCTAGGCTATCACGGCTATTACACATATTACATCCACTCGGCATCAAAGTTCGCCACCAGTGCAAATATAGGGAACAAAGCAGCATATATATACACTGGTTGTTAAAGTTGGCGACCAGTGCCAATAAACGTCGCAGAAAAACAAGTCCAGAACTGAAACCACTTCAGAAGATCTCAAGAAACAATATCCTGGGTACCCATAATGCTGGCAAGATGCTTAGCAAGCTTATTAAATTTCTCTTGTTTGGCTCTTAAATCCTCCAGAGCTTGCCGTTGCACCAGAAAGTATGCATCTAAATTCTGCAGGGACTTCCCCAGTCCTTCAGCCTCCTGTCGCAGCACATCTGATCGATGTCTTTCAACTTGAAGTTGAGACTCAAGAAGACAAACTGATTCAGGCAGTGAGTTCGAAGAGCTTGTGCCAGCAGTAGTGGCCAGTAAATCGAACACTACATCAAGACAGGACTTTTGGGTTATCTCACTGTCGTCAAGATAGTTTTTATCAACTTTCTTGGAGACCAACAGGGATGTCTCACTATCTTGAACCTTATCTGCACTACTTCCTTTACCATTGCATAACGGGGTACCGTTCTTCAATATTTTGTCCATATTCTAAAAGAGAAACAAGCAGACACATCACAGGTTTACCATGTTGTATATGAAACTCATTTTGGTAAATCAGTTCAGTAGTAAAGTGGACAGGATAACAACATGAAACAAACATATATCTATGTACCATTTTCCTAACAACCTATTACCCTTCCCTTGGGTCGCCCAACCCGAGGGTCATCTTTATTTTAACACCCCCCCAGGCCAGTGCTTCTCTAAGTGTTGGTCCGAACTAGAGTCCTCTGCAGCGCCACCTTGGGGGAACTTGAGGGCTGGTTTTAGTTGTACGGAGTGCTCATCCGGTGTTGCCCTGAGAACGAGATATGTGCAGCTCCTATCGGGATTGTTGGCACATTGGGCGGTCTTGCTGGTCTTGTTTTACCATTGTCGAAATGTCTTGTAACCGGGATTCCGAGACTGACCGGGTCTTTTCAGGAGAAGGAATATCCTTCGTTGACCGTGAGAGCTTGTGATGGGGTAAGTTGGGACACCCCTGCAGGGTATAAACTTTTGAGAGCCGTGCCCGCGGTTATGTGGCAGATGGGAATTTGTTAATATCCGGTTGTAGAGAACTTGACACTTGACTTAATTAAAATGCATCATCTGTGTGTGTAGCGTTGATGGTCTCTTTCCGACGGAGTCCAGGAAGTGAACACGGTCTTGTGTTATGCTTGAACGTAAGTAGTTTCAGGATCACTTCTTGATCACTTCTAGCTTCTCGATCATTGCGTTGCTTCTCTTCTCACTCTCATTTGCGTATGTTAGCCACCATATATGCTTAGTGCTTGCTGCAGCTCCACCTCATTACCTTATCCTACCCATAAGCTTAAATAGTCTTGATCTCGCGGGTGTGAGATTGCTGAGTCCTCATGACTCACAGATACTTCCATACAGTTGTAGGTGCCGATGATACCAGTGCAGGTGACACAACCCAGCTCAAGTGGGAGATCGATGAAGATCTTGGTCGGTGTTATGTGTCTTCTCTGGATGATCAGTAGTGGTGCCCAATTGGGACGATCGGGGATCTAGCATTTGGGGTTGTCTTCTTTTATTTTGGTTCCGTAGTCGGACCTTGATTGTACTCTGGTTGACGTATGTTTAACTTGTTATTTGTGTGAAGTGGTGATTGTAAGCCAGCTCTTTATCCCTTTCTTATTCAGTAAATGGGATTGTGTGAAGAGTACCCCACTTGCGACTAAACCACCATGCGGCTATGCCTCTAAGTCGTGCCCCGACACATGGGAGATATAGCCGCATTGTGGGTGTTACAAGAGGTTTGTAGGCCAGTAGCAAATTTCCCTCAAGTGGATGACCTAAGGTTTATCAATCCGTGGGAGGCATAGGATGAAGATGGTCTCTCTCAAACAACCCTGCAGCCAAATAACAAAGATTCTCTTGTGTCCCCAACACACCCAATACAATGGTAAATTGTATAGGTGCACTAGTTCGGCGACGAGATGGTGATACAAGTGCAATATGGATGGTAGATATAGGTTTTTGTAATCTGAAAATATAAAAACAGCAAGGGAACTAATGATAAAAGTGAGCGAAAACGGTATTGCAATGCTAGGAAACAAGGCCTAGGGTTCATACTTTCATTAGTTCAAGTTATCTCAACAATAATAACATAATTGGATCATATAACAATCACTCAACATGCAACAAAGAGTCGCTCCAAAGTCACTAATAGCGGAGAACAAACGAAGAGATTATTGTAGGGTACGAAACAACCTCAAAGTTATCCTTTCTGATCGATGTATTCAAGAGTCCATAGTAAAATAACACGAAGCTATTCTTTCCGTTCGATCCATCCTAGAGTTCGTACTAGAATAACACCTTAAGACACTAATCAACCAAAACCCTAATGTCACCTAGATACTCCAATGTCACCTCAAGTATCCGTCTGATTATACGATATCCATCACACAATCTCAGATTCATCTATTCAACCAACACACAGAACTTCCAAGAGCACCCCAAAGTTTCTACCGAAGAGTCAAGACAAAAACGCGTGCCAACCCCTATGCATAAGTTCATGAGGTCACGAAACTCGCAAGTTCATCACCAAAACATACATCAACTGGATCACGTGAATATCCCATTGTCACCATAGATAAGCACATGCAAGACATACATCAAGTGTTCTCAAATCCTTAAAGACTCAATCCGATAAGATAACTTCAAAGGGAAAACTCAATCCATTACAAGAGAGTAGAGGGGGAGAAACATCATAAGATCCAACTATAATAGCAAAGCTCGTGTTACATCAAGATCGTGCCGAATCAAGAACACGAGAGTGAGAGAGAGACAGAGAGAGAGAGAGAGATCAAACACATAGCTACTGGTACATACCCTCAGCCCCGAGGGTGAACTACTCCCTCCTCGTCATGGAGAGCGCCGGGATGATGAAGATGGCCACCGGAGAGGGATTCGCCCCCCCCTCTGGCAGGGTGCCCGAACGGGCCTAGATTGGTTTTCGGTGGCTAAAGAGGCTTGCGGCGGCGGAACTCCCGATCTAGGTTATGTTTTGGAAGTTTGGGTATATATAAGAGGTTTTGGTGTCGGGAACAAGTCAGGGGGGTCTCCGAGGTGGCCACGAGGTAGGGGGCGCGCCCCCCACCCTCGTGGGAGCCTCGGGACTCTTCTGGCCCATCTCCGATACTCTGTGGGCTTCTTCTGGTCCAAAAATAATCTCCGTGCAATTTCAGGTCAATTGGACTCTGTTTGGTTTTCCTTTTCTGCGATACTCAAAAACAAGGAAAAACAGAAATTGGCACTGGGCTCTAGGTTAATAGATTAGACCCAAAAATCATATAAAATAGCATATAAATGCATATAAAACATCCACGATTGATAATATAATAGCATGGAACAATCAAAAATTATAGATACGTTGGAGACGTATCAAGCATCCCCAAGCTTAATTCCTACTCGTCCTCGAGTAGGTAAATGATAAAAACATAATTTTTGTTGTGGAATGCTACCTAACATATTTAACAATGTAATTTTCTTTATTGTGGCATGAATGTTCAGATCCATAAGATTCAAGACAAAAGTTTAATATTGACATAAAAATAATAAGGGTTAATTAGATAAATGCCACTCCAATTATGGCGATTCATAAAAATGCCATTGCAATTTCCAAACTTTGAAAAATGCCACTGCAAATTTTGCAATCTTTGAAGAACACCACTGCAGACTTCGAAAAATGCCACTGAAAGTGGCATGAAATGGCATTTTTCAAAGTTTGGAAATTGCGGTGGCATTTCTCAGAATCGCCATAATTGGAGTGGCATTTATCAAATTAACCCAAATAATAATACTTCAGGCATACTTACTAAGAAATTATGTCTTCTCAAAATAACATGGCCAAAGAAAGCTTATCCCTACAAAATCATATAGTTTGGCTATGCTTTATTTTCATCACACAAAAATGCTCTCGTCATGCACAACCCTGATGACAAGCCAAGCAATTGTTTCATACTTTAGGAATCTCAAACTTTTTTCAACTTTCACGCAATACATGAGCGTGAGCCATTGGCATAGCACTATGGGTGGAATAGAATGTGATGATGGGGGTTGTGTGGAGAAGACAATAAAAGGAAAGTTCCACATTGACGCAGCTAATCAACGGCCTATGGAGATGCCCATCAATTGATGTCAATGCGAGGAGTAGGGATTGCCATGCAACGGATGCACTAGAGCTATAAATGTGTGAAAGCTCAACAAAAGAAACTAAGTGGGTGTGCATCCAACTTGCTTGCTCACGTAGACCTAGGGCATTTGAGAAAGCCCATTGTTGGAATATACAAGCCAAGTTCTATAATGAAAAATTCCCACTAGTATATGAAAGTGACAAAATAAGAGACTCTCTATCATAAAGATCATGGTGCTACTTTGAAGCACAAGTGTGGAAAAAAGGATAGTAGCATTGTCCCTTTTATTTATTTTCTCCTTTTTGGGGACAATGCTCTATTAATGATGGTCATCACACTTCTATTTATTTACAACTCAGTGATTACAACTCGATACTAGAACAAAATATGACTCTATATGAGTGCCTCCGGCGGTGTACCGGGATGGGCAATGAATCAAGAGTGACATGTATGATAAATTATGCATGGTGGCTTTGCCACAAATACGATGTCAACTACATGATCATGCAAGGCAATATGACAATGATGAAGTGTGTCATAATAAATGAAAAAGTGGAAAGTTGCATGGCAATATATCTCGGAATGGCTATGGAAATGCCATAGTAGGTAGGTATGGTGGCTGTTTTGAGGAAGATATAAGGAGGTTTATGTGTGATAGAGCATATCATATCACGGGGGTTGGATACACGGGCGAAGTTTGCACCAACTCTCAAGGTGAGAAAGGGCAATGCACGGTACCGAAGAGGCGAGCAATGATGGAAAGGTGAGAGTGCATATAATCCATGGACTCAACATTAGTCATAAAGAACTCACATACTTATTGAAAAAATCTACAAGTCATCAAAAACCAAGCATTACCCGCATGCTCCTAGGGGGATAGATTGGTAGGAAAATACCGTCGCTCGTCCCCGGCCGCCACTCATAAGGATGATAATCAAAGAACACCTCATGTTTCAAAATTTTCACATAAAGGTCACCATACGTGCATGCTACGTGACTTGCAAACTTCAACACAAGTATTTCTCAAATTCACAACTACTCAACTAGCACGACTCTAATATTACCATCTTCATATCTCAAAACAATCATCAAGTATCAAACTTCTTGTAGTATTCAATGCACTTTTTATGAAAGTTTTTATCATATCCCTCTTGGATGCCCATCATATTAGGACTAATTTCATAACCAAAGCAAATTACCATGCTATTTAGGACTCTCAAAATAATATAAGTGAAGCATGAGAGTTCATCTATTTTCTTCAAAATAAAACCACCGCCGTGCTCTAAAAGGATATAAGTGAAGCACTAGAGCAAATGGCAAACTACTCCGAAAGATATAAGTGAAGATCAATGAGTAGTCGAATAATTATGCAACTATGTGAAGACTCTCTAATATTTAAGAATTTCAGATCTTGGTATTTTATTCAAAAAGCAAGCAAAATAAAATAAAATGATGCTCCAAGCAAAATACATATCATGTGGTGAATAAAAATATAGCTCCAAGTAAAGTTACTAATGAACGAAGACGAAAGAGGGGATGCCATCCGTGGCATCCCCAAGCTTAGGCTCTTGGTTGTACTTGAATATTATCTTGGGGTGCCTTGGGCATCCCCAATATTAGGCTCTTGCCACTCCTTATTCCATAGTCCACTGAATCTTTACACAAAACTTGAAAACTTCACAACACAAAACTTAACAGAAAACTCGTAAGCTCCATTAGTATAAGAAAATAATTCACCACTTAGGTACTGTTTTGAACTCATTCTAAATTAATATTGGTGTAATATCTACTGTATTCCAACTTCTCTATGGTTCATACCCACCGATACTACTCATGGATTTATCAAAATAAGCAAACAACACATAGAAAACAGAATCTGTCAAAAACAGAACAGTATGTAGTAATCTGTAGGTTTCGAATATTTCTGTAACTCCGAAAATCCTTAGAAATTAGGAAGTCCTAGGAAATTTGGTTATTAATCTACTACAGGTGGAATTGGTATTTTATCTCTCTCTGGTAAAAAATTAAAATTATTCTCGTGAGCGCATACTTTCTGTTTTTTACAGAAAGATCAAATAACAATCACCCAAGAAGATCCTAAAGGCTTTACTTGGCACAAACACTAATTAAAACATAAAAAACACAATCATAACAGAGGATAGATGAATTATTTATTACTAAACAGGTAAAAAAAGAAAAGAGCAAAAATAAAATGGGGTTGCCTCCCAACAAGCGCTATCGTTTAACACCCCTAGCTAGGCATGATGATTTCAATGATGCTCACATAAAAGATAAGAATTGAAACATAAAGAGAGCATCATGAAGAATATGACTAGCACCTTTAAGTCTAACCCACTTACTATGCATGGGGATTTTGTGAGCAAACAACTTATGGGAACAAGAATCAACTAGCATAGGAAGACAAAACAAGCATAACTTCGAAACGTTAAGCACATAGAGAGGAAACTTGGTATTATTGCAATTCCTACTAGCATATATCCCTCCCTCATAATAATTTTCAGTAGCATCATGAATTAATTCAACAATATAAATATCACATAAAGCATTCTTTTCATGATGTACAAGCATATAATTTTTATTACCCTCCACATAAGCAAATTTCTTCTCATGAATAGTAGTGGGAGCAAACTCAACAAAATAACTATCATGTGAGGCATAATCCAATTGAAAGTTAAAATCATGATGACAAGTTTCATGGATATCGTTATTCTTTATAGCATATGTGTCATCACAATAATCATCATAGCTAGGAGGGATGCTTTCATCATAATAAATTTGCTCATCAAAACTTGGGGGACAAAAAAATATCATCTTCATCAAACATAGCATCCCCAAGCTTGTGGCTTTGCATATCATTAGCATCATGGGTATTCAAAGAATTCATACTAACAACATTGAAATCATTCTCATCATCCAAAGATTTAGTGCCAAACATTTTAATACATTCTTCGTCTAACACCATGGCAAAATTATCTGAATCCTTATTTTCACAAAATACATTAAAAAGATGAAGTATATGAGGCAACCTTAATTCCATTTTTTGTAGTTTTATTTTATAGACTAAACTAGTGATAAAACAAGAAACTAAAAGATTCGATTGCAAGATCTAAAGATATACCTTCAAGCACTAACCTCCCCGGCAACGGCGCCAGAAAACAGCTTGATGTCTACTACACAACCTTCTTCTTGTAGACATTGTTGGGCCTCCAAGTGCAGAGGTTTGTAGGATAGTAGGAAATTTCCCTCAAGTGGATGGCCTAAGGTTTATCAATCCGTGGGAGGCGTAGGATGAAGATGGTCTCTCGCAAACAACCCTGCAACCAAATAACAAAGAGTCTTCTGTGTCCCCAACACACCCAATACAATGGTAAATTGTATAGGTGCACTAGTTCGACGAAGAGATGGTGATACAAGTGCAATATGGATGGTAGATATAGGTTTTTGTTATCTGAAAATATAAAAACAGCAAGGTAACTAATGATAAAAGTGAGAGAAAATGGTATTGCAATGCTAGGAAACAAGGCCTAGGGTTCATACTTTCACTAGTGCAAGTTCTCTCAACAATAATAACATAATTGGATCATATAACAATCCCTCAACATGCAACGTCACTCCAAAGTCACCAATAGCGGAGAACAAACGAAGAGATTATTGTAGGGTACGAAACCACCTCAAAGTTATCCTTTCTAATCGATCTATTCAAGAGTCCGTAGTAAAATAACACAAAGCTATTCTTTCCGTTCGATCTATACTAGAGTTCGTACTAGAATAACACCTTAAGACGCAAATCAACCAAAACCATAATGTCACCTCAAGTATTCATGGGTATGATTATACGATATGCATCACACAATCTCAGATTCATCTATTCAACCAACACAAAGAACATCAAAGAGTGCCCCAAAGTTTCCACCGGAGTGTCAAGACGAAAACGTGTGCCAACCCCTATGCATAAGTTCACGAGGTCACGAAACTCGCAAGTTGATTACCAAAACATACATCAACTGGATCACGTGAATATCCCATTGTCACCACAGATAAGCACATGCAAGACATACATCAAGTGTTCTCAAATCCTCAAAGACTCACTCCTATAAGATAACTTCAAAGGGAAAACTCAATCCATTACAAGAGAGTAGAGGGGGAGAAACATCAAAATATCCAACTATAATAGCAAAGCTCGCGATACATCAAGATCGTGCTAAACCAAGAACATGAGAGAGAGAGAGAGATCAAACACATAGCTACCGGTACATACCATCAGCCTCGAGGGTGAACTACTCCCTCCCCGTCGTGGAGAGCGCCGGGATGATGAAGATGGCCACCGGAGAGGGATTCCCCCCCTCCGTCAGGGTGTCAGAACGGGTCTAGATTGGTTTTCGGTGCCTACAGAGGCTTGCGGCGGCGGAACTCCCGATCTAGGTTATGTTATGGAAGTTTGGGTATATATAAGAGGTTTTGGCGTCGGGAACAAGTCAGGGGGGTCTCCGAGGCGGCCACAAGGTAGGGGGGCGTGCCCAGGGCGGTAGGGCGCACCCCCACCCTCGTGGGTGCCTTGGGACTCTTCTGGCCCATCTCCAATACTCCGTCGGCTTCTTCTGGTCCAAAAATACTCTCCGTGAAATTTCAGGTCAATTGGACTCCGTTTGGTTTTCCTTTTCTGCGATACTCAAAAACAAGGAAAAAACAAAAACTGGCACTGGGCTCTAGGTTAATATGTTAGTCCCAAAAATCATATAAAATAGCATATAAATGCATATAAAACATTCATGATTGATAATATAATAGCATGGAACAATCAAAAATTATAGATACGTTGGAGACGTATCAGAGAACAATTTAAACTTTGTGGCCAACACCAATACGCAGAATCATAATCAACGTCGCAAAGGAAAGCCGGCCCGGTTTGGCGGGCCAAAGTTCAGCCTTGAAGCCATGATGAACTAGCCTTGGCTAAAGCATGGTACACATGAAAAGCCGGCCAAGCATCTGTGGAAGGATTGCTTCATCATGAGGGAGTATAGGAATTCCAATTTTTTCCAGAATAATCATGGCCCAAATGGCGGTTCAGGATCCGGCTCTCACGGGCCTGGCTTTGGTGGTGGCGGTTCGAATTCTGGTTTCCAGGGCCAAGGTAATCAAGGTGGTTTCAATCAATAGTTTGGTCAAGGGAATCAGCAGCAGCAGTCTGGTTATCAGAGTAATCCGGAGCAGCTGAATAGTGGACAATATCATGTGTTCACTATGAGCTTATGCAAACGAGATCAGAAGATTCATAAAAGGGTGGTGCACGCAGTTGAGCCGGCGGTTCCCTGTTTCTTGAGATGGTCTGAACATCCTATTTTTTGGAGCCGTGAGGATCACCTGCCCCGGGTTGACAATTCGGGTCAGTTGGCTCTAGTGGTTGCACCCCAGGTTGGAGGATACAGGTTTACTAAGGTGCTCATGGATGGAGGCAGCAGCATCAATATCCTTTACTACGAAACTTTTCGTCGTATGAGTTTGAATGACAAGGATCTTAAGCCGTCTAACACTGTTTTTCATGGCGTGGTGCCTGGTTAATCAGCATACCCAGTGGGCAAGATCTTCTCTCTCTTTGATTCTCAATACCATGTTCTCCTCGATGTTATTAGAGATCCATCTGATGTAATATTCTTTTTGTGGTGTGTTTGTCGAGATCCGATGAATTGTGGATTTATGATCAACTTATCTATGAATATTATTTGAATCTTCTCTGGATTTGTCGGAGTAATTGGACACGGATACCCCGAAGACGGCGAGACAATAAATCAAGACATCGGGGCTAGCAAAGCCCCTCAGTCCGACTGCCCGGCCGCTCCTGCCGGCTCCCCGTCCGACTACTCTGCCCGGCCGGCTGCCGGCTGCCGACTGCGCCAACTAGCCGGCTGCCGACTATAGGCCGACCCGACACCGACAAGACACCGACGAGATGGCTGTACCTGAGCACTGTTTATATGTCACCCCAGCCATCATGTATAGTGTCACTTGTCCCCTTGCACTATTTATGAAGTGACCCAGGGGACAAGGATGACACCCACCATACCTTGCCCATGCCACTACTTGGCTTACTCTCTAAGCTAGCTCACACTATAAAAGGAGGCCTCATCCATCCATCCAGGAGGATGGACTCACGCACACACACAAGCAAGCTAGCTAGCAAGCCATCCACACACACGTATGAGCATACACCCATTCGGCCAGAGGCCATGACCACCACGCCACTAGCTAGCTAGCTCATTGCTACTACTCCCAGTCCAATACAGCTCCAGGAGCGCTCTGTACTGCGATGTACTCCATATATACTCAGACATGCAGGAGTAGGGGTATTATCTCTTCGGAGAGCCCCGAACCTGGGTAAACTAGAGCGTGCTACTCGCATACCCGTCCCCGGATATTCCGGCAGCAGTCTTGCCCCCACCATGATAAGCCATCCTTTGGCATACGTCGCACCCAACCCCCGACATTTGGCGCCCACCGTGGGGCGGTACTATGCTACCACGCTGCTGCTGGTTTCGCCGTCCGGGCGAGACCATCTTGTTCATCATCCCCGGCGTCGCGCCGTCTCTCCGGTAGTGCTCGGGGGCTCGACTTCGACACGCCCTCGGAGCGGCCGCGTGGGACGGCGTGCCCTCGTCATCAGCCTCGCCACCTTCGTCATCACCATCATTGCGACGCCGGCAGTCCGTTCGCGCGCGCGGGGCCTCGCTTCGGTCGGCCGCGTCTGGTCCGCGCACTGCTCGCATTCGCTCCCCTCCACGCTGCGTTTTGCTTCGGTCGAAACGTGTGTTCACTCCTCCACATACCATCTATGCAAGCTAGCTAGATGCAAGTCATACAATGGTCAAACCATTGGCCGTACACGCTGTCCAGCAAATCAAACCATTGCCATACACTATACGCGTCCTAGACGCAAGCTAGTCAGATTATGGCCATATACTGCTAATACACTTCCCAGACAACGGGTATACACACGCCTCTGCTCGTCCTCCTGTGCGTCGTCAGGGGAGGCGCCCATACGCGCGGCCGCACCGCTCGTGCCTGGCTGGACCTCTGCGAGCTCCTCGAAGCGCCTCCTGCTCCACGTCTCCAGCTCTTCTCCCGTGCGTCGTCCACCGCACTGCCGCCTTGATTCTTCTTGCATGCGCCCATGGCTCACTCGAGCGGCTGGCTCGGCTGCACGCATAGCCTCGCTTCTCCTTCCTCGAGCGCCTTGCCCTGTCGCCGCGCCCAGCTCCGGCCCGGCGCACCGCGCACCCCAGCTTCTGCCCGTCAGCAGCCGCTACCCGTGCTCCTCGTCGCAGCTCCCGTGCACCCCGGTTGTTGCACGTCGGCGTGCCCGCTGGCCGTCGCTGGCTCCCGCCGCGCAGTCTCCACACCTGTCTGGCTCCTGCCCCGCGGGCTACGGCCGGCTGCCTCGACTCGCGCCGACCTGTCCGCCCGCTCACGCGCGCCTACACCCCGCGTGGCGGCCCCGACCTGGTTGCCTCTGCGTCACCTGTCGTGGACCTAAGTCTGACAGTAGAATGGGGGTAGGAATGTAGAGGCAAGATCCTAGCTATGGAGGAGTTGTACACGCAGGTTTAACAAGTTCAGGCCCTTCTCAGAGGAAGTAATAGCCCTACGTCTCGGAGCCTGGAGGCGGTCGACTGGATTATGAGCGTGTGTGTTACAGGGGGTGCGAACCCTTGTCCCAGAGGAGGGGGTGGCTTATATAGAGTGCGACAGGACCCCGTCTCCCCTCCGTTACATAGGATTCAATGTACATAAAGGGGTGGCGTTACAGGTAACGCCTGTATTGAAGTGCTACAAATGATCATTAAATATATGAGTAAATACTCGACCATTGCTGCGTAGAGCGGCTTTAGGTCTTCTTATATGTCGAGTGGTTTCATGGTCGAGTGACCTAGATAAAGAGAGATCTCCGAGTGAATGGTAGGTCGAGTGGACTTCACTCGACACCTTTGCTAGATCCCTTCTTCTAGTTCTTGAACTTCTTTATTCTTAGGACAAGGACCTCAGGTAGGACGTATAGGTCAAGCCTATTACCCTACCCCATGTTCGTGTCCTCATCATTAGCCCCCGAATGGATCGAGGTTTGAGTGAAAAAAGAAGGATGGACTTGACCTTGCTTCTGCTCTGGCTTTGCCTTGTCTTCATCTCCTGATGGAGTCCAGTTGTTAGAACTTCGGCTTCGTTTCAGTTGCCTTGATCGATTCAGAAATTGCCGACTGGCTTATACAATGACATCTGTCGAGTGACATCATTGACATGAAATCTTTGGCGTGATCGGTTGTAGAGGATCCCGGATTTCATGGGATTCGAAATTTTGGTGGAAGCGCGCCAGGCGGAGCGCTCCGTGGTAAGTGGAGTAGATAAATAGGACGTTTCGATTTCCGTGCCACCTTTTTCGCCACGTATCCCATGTGCGACTGTTGGGGGGATTTGACACGATCGCTCGGGCCCACGCGTCAGCCACTCGGAAGCAGGCCTTTAGAAGCGGCGAGGCCGAGGCATTTGCACTGTGCGTGTCCATTTCCCTTCTTCTTCCCCTCGCATCTCCACTCCGTCCAGCCCAACCGCTCTCGACGCCGCAGCTTTGCCGCTATGGGGAAGGACAAAACGACGGTGCTAGAGCGTGCGAAGAAGGCGACGGGGGCGGCGAAGAACAAGAAGATGAATCGGGGGTCTTCATCATGCTCGGGGCTGTCGTCGGGTTGGATCCAAGGAGATTGGATCTGATCTTCGCTTCGGCAGGAGGACTTGGATGATATGGCAGAGTTAGGGCTGATCATCCATAAATCTGCGCGTCTGCCGAGGGGGGAAACGGAGCCGCGGCCGCGACCGGGTGAGTGTGTTCTGCTCGCCACTCATGTCGATCGCGGCTTCTCGCTTCCACCACACCCCTTCTTCCGAGCTTTCCTGAATTTCTTTGGTGCCCAACTCCACCATTTTACTCCCAATACCATCACATATCTTGCTGTATTCGTCTCCATGTGTGAGAATTTCCTGGGGTACCGACCACACTGGGGTGTTTTCAAGCCCATTTTTACCATCCGATCCCAAACTGTGAAGAAAGCGAACTCGAACGATGAGAAGACCCATGTTATTCAGATGTGTGGGGGTCTGGGCATTCAGAAGAGGAAGAGGAGTTCTTTTCCCCCGGACACTTCCGGAGTCGGTCAGGGGCTGGCAGTCGACCTAGTTCTACTGCCAGGATATCGTGACCCCAGGCCAGTCGACCAGGCTCCCCCCTTTCTCTTTTGACCATGTTCAAACTCCATCTTCATTGAAAGTGACCGCTGCGGAGAAGGTGGAGACAGACATGCTAGTCGAGAAAGTAGTCCAACTGATCAACCAAGGTGTCACCGGTATGGACGTGCTCGAGGTGTTCCTCAGTCGGCGGATCCAACCTCTCCAAGCTCGTGACCACTCCATGTGGATGTACTCCGGGGCTGGCAACACTGCTCGGGTTCATCCGGAGGAGGTGGAGGCCAAAACAGTGGCCGAGTGGTTGATGGGTATCACCAGAAACAAGGACAACCCCAAAGGTGCTAGGAGAGTTGACCCTTTCAACAACAACAACCAGCCAGATAAGGTCTGGTCATCATAACTGAGTTTTTGAACGTATTTTCCGACTGACTGTTGATCCGACTGACTTATGATCGGTCCCTTGTTTCGCAGATCTACACGGAGATGTATTCAATGCCCAATGGTGAACAAGCTCTGGAGCAAGACCACGAGGGTGAGGACAGTGTCGAGGAGAGCGGCAAGTGGGAGTTCCCTGCTGACGATGATGAAGACGAGAGCGACAAGTCGTACGATGAGGAAGTGGCCGACTCACCGCTTCGTTCTGTACATCGATCGAAGCTGCGCCATGATCCCGCGAGCAAGCGCGGCAAAGCTGTGGCGTCGAATGATCCATCTCACAAGCGCGCCCGGTCCTCGACTCCAGAATTGACTAAGAAGGTCACCAAGCAGCCCAAAATTAATCCTTCGAAGGCTCGGAAGACCTTGCCTAGAATCAAGATGGACGTCCCTGTTGCCTCTGGGTAAACGTTCTTCTGTATTTACTTGTTCCGACCGATTTCCTGTTCCAGCCGGTTTTTCTTGTTCTGACCGAGTGGATGATGAACCTGTATAGCCCGACCTCTGCTGCGACTGATATGGATATTGACAAGACTCCAGCCGACGAGGAAGCTGACGACACCGTCACCTCCAAAGCCAGTAAGTCTGCCTGATTCGAATTCATTAGGTCGACTGGTCGGTTTGTCAATTATCCTTATGGCTTTCTCTATTTATTGCAGTTCCACGAGACGTTGTTGTGCTCCCAGACGATGAAGAAGAAGTACCGCTGAGAGGGAGGATGAGGAAGGACAAGGTACTGGGCGGGAAGGCGCCTGAAGTCCAGGTTCTTCGGTCGACTGTGACGCTTGGGACGACGGTCGAGCGATCGATGGATCTGGCTCGAACCAACGTCACCTTCGCCGTTCCTCTGTCGACTGATTGCCCCTCAGGATCAGCTGCTCAGACTTCTGCTGCGCCGATACAACTCTCTGCCTCAGATCCGATGGCTGCTTCGATTGCTCTGCCTTCATCACTTTTTACTGCATATCAAACTCCGGACGATCCACCGGCTGCTGCTAAGGAAGCTCTTCTTTAGTTGAATCTTGTGATGGGGCAAATGAAAGTGCTACATGAGGCTAGTCAGATAGCCTTCAACGCCGGAGCTACTCTGCAAGCCAATGTCCAGGTTAGTTGATTTTCCGATCGACCATATTTCTTGTCTGATCACCCACTAGGGTGTGACTGTTTTGAAATTGTATGTCTCTTTGTGTCGATTCAAGCTGAATCTTTGCACTAGTGGGGGCACGCTGAGTGCACCCACTTGGTGTAGTCCCCGAGACTAGAGTTGACTGCGGGCAATCGACTGTGGTCTGAGAATAGGAACCTTTTTTTTGCAACTCGAACTGGGAAGGCCACGCCGAGTGGAACCAAAACTAGTGGGGGCACACTGAGTGCACCCACTGGGTGTAGTCCCCGAGACCATAGTTGACTGCGGGCAGTCGACTGTGGTCTGAGAATCTGAACCTCTCTCTCTCTCTCTTACAAAATCAGTGGGGGCACGCTAAGTGCACCCACTGGGTGTAGTCCTCGAGACTGCCATTGAATGTTTGATTCAGTGGTAGTCTTAGAGTAGCTATCATTGTGATGTCTTTTATCTCTGTCGACTGATATGGCTTTAAATGCAGAAATCTTGTGATCTTGGGGCTCAACTTTCTGCAATGAACAAACAGCAAATCAGCCTCAACCTTGATCTGGAATTGGCCAAGAAGAATCTCAAGACCGCTCGTGACGAAGTAGCTGCCATTGGAGGTAACCAATCGCTAACTGTATATCCCACTACTGACACTTTTCCTTTCCATTTTTTGAACCGAGTGACTCCAGTCGAGCAGATGTACGTAGTGAAAACCACCAACTCCAAGCCCGTCTGAAGAGTGTTGTTTCTTTAGAGAAAATGAAGCAGGCTTTGGAGAAGAAGGATTTGGATCTTGCTTCAGCACAGAAGGAGGCGCGCGATAAAACATCACTTGCTGACAAGAAGCTTGCTTCAGTCGACAAGTTAGAAGAAGAAAACTCCAAGCTGAAGACTGCTGTTTCCGACGCCAATCGGGAGGTCGAGCAACTGAAGAAGGACAAGGAGAAACCGACCGACGAGCTTGGGGGTCTCAAGGCCAAGAATGGCGAACTGGAGTCTTATCTGGGCCAGCTTGCTGCAAAGCTGGTTTTGAAACTTGAAGGTACTGATTAATCTGTCTTATTTCTGTTGACTGCCAAGTCTAATTATACCGTCGACTCACCATTCACTCGACTATACAGAATTTTGCCAAGACTTTGAAGCAGAAACTGGGCGGGTCGAGACAGGTCTTGATCCCATAAACTGTCCAGTCAAGGATGATGTTGCAATGAACGTGCTGCGGTTGGAATCTCGTATGGATAGTGCGGTTGCTTATCTTGCCCGCCCAAAAGCTGCGATGACTCGGGTTGATGCTGAACGCTGGCCTCAAGCGGAACTGTCTCAAGACCTGGAGTCCTTGATGACTCGACTGAATCAAATCCCCGAGCGTGTGCAAGAATGGAAGAAGTCATCAGCTTGCTGTGGTGCTGATGTCGTGTTGTCTTTGGTCGGAGTGCACTACAAGGACGTCAAAGAAGACAAGATGGCGGAACTCAAGGTTGCTAACACGAAGAGGCACACTTTCCAGTCTTTCATGGATACCTTCCTTGAGGCCGCCACTCGCATTGCAGACAGCATTGACCTTGACAGTTTCTACGACCCAGCCAGTCCTTCTCCTGATGCGTGACCGAAAAAACATTATGCCTCACTTTCATTTGCCTCGGAATGCCGAGTGATTATGTAACCGTTAAACTCCTTTGGGCTTTATGCTCAAATACTTTTGATCCGTTGTCCGGTACTTTAGGATTTATCCGAACTTGGTTTATTTCCGAATATGCTTGTGTTTGCCTTCAAGTGGACTTTGTTCTTCGCTCAGAATAATCTTTGTGCTTGAGATGCAGCTCTGAGGTGGTGACTTCAGTCGACCTGCACTTCATCGTCCTTGCGGATAGGGACAAAGCACGCATTGCAGTCGACCAACACCTCGTCATCCTTACGGATAGGGATGGAGTGCACATTGTACTTGTAGCGTAGCTCCGAAAGAGAAGGTTGCAGTCGACCTTCACCTCGTCGTCCTTGAGGATAGGGATGGAGCGCACATTGTACTTGTGGCCTAGCTCCGAAGGAGAAGGTTGCAGTCGACCTGCACCTCGTCGTCCTTGCGGATAGGGATGAAGCGCACATTGTACTTGTGGCGTAGCTCCGAAGGAGAAGGTTGCAGATGACCTACACCTCGTCGTCCTTGCGGATAGGGATGGAGCGCACATTGTACTTGTGGTGTAGCTCCGAAGGAGAAGGTTGCAATCGACCTGCACCTCGTCATCCTTGCAGATAGGGATGTGTTTCGAACTTAGGCGAGTACTGGACAATAGCTAAGCCCCCGAGTGGGAGGGTTGCTCTCCACTCGGTAGGATTTTTCAAACTTAGGCGAGTACTAGACTGCAGCTAAGCCTCCGAGTGGGAGGGTTGCTCTCCACTCGGTAGGATTTTTCAAACCTAAGCAAGTACTAGACTGCAGATAAGACCCCGAGTGGGAGGGTTGCTCTCCACTCGGTAGGATTTTTCAAACTTAGGCGAGTACTTGACTGCAGCTAAGCCCCTGAGTGGGAGGATTGCTCACCACTCGGTAGGATTTTTTCAAACTTAGGCGAGTGCCGTACTGCAGCTAAGCCCCCGAGCGAGAGGGTTGCTCTCCACTCGGTAGGATTTTACAAACTTAGGCGAGTACTGGACTGCAGCTAAGCCCCCGAGTGAGAGGGTTGCTCTCCACTCGGTAGGATTTTACAAACTTAGGCGAGTACTGGATTGCAGCTAAGCCCCCGAGTGGGAGGATTGCTCACCACTCGGTAGGATTTTTTCAAACTTAGGCGAGTACCGGACTGCAGCTAAGCCCCCGAGTGGGAGGGTTGCTCTCCACTCGGTAGGATTTTTCAAACTTAGGCGAGTACTAGACTGCAGCTAAGCCCCCGAGTGGGAGGGTTGCTCTCCAGTCGGTAGGATTTTTCAAACTTAGGCGAGTACTAGACTGCAGCTAAGCCCCCGAGTGGGAGGGTTTCTCTCCACTCGGTAGGATTTTTTCAAACTTAGGCGAGTACTGGACTGCAGCTAAGCCCCCGAGTGGGAGGATTGCCCACCACTCAGTATGATTTTTTCAAACTTAGGCGAGTACTGGACTGCAGCTAAGCCTCCGAGTGGGAGGTTGCTCTCCACTCGGCAGGATTTTTTCAAACTTAGGCGAGTAGTGGACTACAGCTAAGCACCCGAGTGGGAGGATTGCTCACCAGTCGGTAGGATTTTTTCAAACTTAGGCGAGTACTGGACTGCAGCTAAGCCTCCGAGTGGGAGACTAGCTCATCACTCGGTAGGATTTGGAAAACTTAGGAGAAACGGGTTCGCAGCTAAGCCCCTGAGTGGGAGGCTAGCTCACCACTCGGTAGGATTTTCTTTCGAACTTAGGCAAAACGGATTCGCGGCTAAGTCACCCACTGGGGGTTTTCAGACATAAAAAAAAGCAACGGTATTTCTTATTACATTTTATTCGAACGAATACTTAAGTATAAAAGGGGCGGAGCAGCTCCGCGTTCCAAGCCCGTGGCTCGTCCTTCTTGTGCTCGACACTGTAAAGGTGGTATGCTCCATTGTGGAGCACTCTGGTGACAATGAAGGGGCATTCCCAAGCTGGGGCGAGCTTGTGTGGTTTCTGCCGATCCACTCAAAGAACCAAGTCTCCCTCTTAAAAGGCTCGACCCTTCACGTGTCTAGCATGGAATCGACGCAAGTCTTGTTGATAAATGGTCGACCGGATCAAGGCCATCTCTCTTTCCTCCTCTAGGAGGTCAACTGCGTCTTGCCGAGCTTGTTCCGCTTCATCTTCAGAGAAGAGCTCAACTCATGGAGCATTATGAAGCAAGTCACTCGGTAGAATAGCTTCAGCTCCATAGACCAAGAAGAATGGAGTTCGACCAGTCGACTGATTAGGAGTTGTCCTCAGTGCCCAGAGAACTGATGGAAGTTCATCAACCCAGGCGCCCACTACGTGCTTGAGATCTCGCATCAGTCGGGGTTTCAGTCCTTTGAGAATCTGGCCATTTGCTCTTTCTGCTTGTCCATTCGACTGGGGATGGGCGACTGAAGCATAGTCGACTCGTGTGCCTTGTGAGGAGCAGAAGGTTCTGAACTCATCAGAATCGACGTTTGATCTGTTGTTAGTGATGATGCTGTGCGGAACCCCATATCTGAAAATCAACTCTCTGATGAAGCTGACAGCAGTACTAGCTTCAAAATTCTTAATAGGCTTGGCTTCGATCCATTTGGTAAACTTGTCGACTGCTACAAGCACATGAGTGAAGCCGCTCCTACCAGTCCTCAGTGGACCAACCATGTCCAATCCCCAAACAGCAAAGGGCTAGACGAGTGGGATGGTCTTCAGGGCTGATGCAGGTTTGTGCGACATATTGGACTAGAACTAGCAGCCTTCACATCTGTCGACTATATCTTTCGCCATTTCATTTGCTTGTGGCCAATAAAATCCAGCTCGGTATGCTTTAGCCACAATGGTCCGAGAGGACGCATGGTGACCATAGGTCCCCAAATGGATGTCATGGAGGATCACTCGGCCTTCTTCTGGTGTTATGCATTTCTGGCTAACCCCAGTTGCACTTTCTCTGAACAGTTGTCCTCTTATTAAATTAAAGGCCTTGGATCGACGGACAATCTGTCGAGCCTCTTCTTCATCTTCTGGGAGCTCTTTCCTAAGGATATATGCAATGTATGGTACTGTCCAGTCGGGGGTGATGACCAACACCTCCATGATCAAGTCGGCCACGGCTGGGACCTCGACTTCAGTCGAATCTGTGGCACTCTTATGCTACGGGGGTTCTTCATTGAAGGGATCTTCTTGAACTGAAGGTGCATGAATATGCTCCAGGAACACATTCCTGGGAATGGCTTCTCTCTTGGAGCCTATCTTTGCTAAATCATCTGCTGCTTGATTTTTCAGTCGGGGGATATGATGGAGCTCTAACCCCTCAAACTTCTTTTCCAACTTTCTCACTGCGTTGCAGTAACCAGTCATGGCTGGGCTTCTGATGTCCCACTCCTTCATCACTTGATTGACTACCAAATCTGAGTCGCCATAGACCATGAGGCGACGGACGCCGAGTGAAATGGCCATACGCAACCCATACAAGAGTGCTTCATATTCTGCTTCGTTATTGGAAGAATCAAAGTGAATCTGGAGGACAGATCTGAGCTTGTCTCCTCGGGGGGATACCAGTACTACCCCAGCACCGGAACCATTTGGCATCTTGGAACCATCAAAGAACATGGTCCAGTGCTCCGAGTGTACTTGAGTCAGCAGTTGTTGTTCTATCCACTCGGCGAGGAAATCTGCTATTGCTTGGGACTTGATAGCTTTCTTTGCCTCAAACTTGATATCTAAGGGAAGGAGTTCAATCGCCCACTTTGCCACTCGACTAGTTGCATCTCTATTGTTCAGAATCTCTGATAATGCAGCGTCGCTGACGACTGTAATGGAGTGATCAAAGAAGTAATGTGCAACCTTCTTTGTGGTCATATAGATCCCATAAACAAGTTTCTGATAATGTGGATATCTTTGCTTTGATGGAGTCAAAACTTCAGAAACATAGTATACTGGGCGCTGAATTTTGTAAGTTTTTCCTTCTTCTTCCCGCTCGACCGTAAGTATTGTACTGACGACTTGTCTAGTGGATGCAATGTAAAGCAGTAAAGGCTCTTTGCTGATTGGGGCAGCAAGCACCGGCTGGGTGGAAAGCAGGGCTTTAAGCTCTGCAGATGCTGCATCAGCTTCAGGAGTCCACTCGAACTTATCTGACTTCTTCATCAGTCGGTAAAGAGGCAATGCCTTTTCACCGAGGCGAGAAATTAATCGACTTAGGGCGGCCAAACAACCAGTAAGCTTCTGGACATCATGCACACGCACAGGGCGTTTCATCTGGAGTATGGCACCCACTTTCTCTGGGTTAGCGTCGATCCCTCGTTCGGAAACGAGAAAACCGAGTAATTTTCCGCCTGGAACTCCAAACGTGCACTTTGATGGATTAAGCTTGATATCATACCTTCTGAGGTTGGCAAAGGTTTCAGCAAGGTCAGCCAGTAGGTCGGAACCTTTACGTGACTTGACCATAGTGTCATCCATGTATGCTTCCACATTCTGACTGATCTGAGTGAGCAGGCACTTCTAAATCATCCGCATGAATGTGGCTCTAGCGTTCTTCAAACCGAATGGTATAGTGACATAACAGAAACATCCAAATGGGGTGATGAAAGCTGTTTTTATCTCATCGGGTCCGTACAGACGGATCTGATGGTACCTGGAATAAGCGTCCAAAAAGGACAAACGCTCGCACCGCACAGTCGAGTCGACTATTTGGTCGATGCGAGGCAGAGGAAAGTGATCTTTCGGGCAGGCCTGATTGATATGTTTGAAGTCAATGCACATGCGAAGTGAGTCGTCCTTCTTTGGGACCATGACAACATTAGCTAACCACTCGGAGTGGTAAATCTCTCGGATAAACTCAGCTGCCAGAAGCCGAGCCACTTCTTCACCGATTGCCTTCCTCTTCTGTACGACGGACCATCGAAGATGTTCTTTGACTGGTTTCACTTTTGTGTCGACTCGCAAACGATGCTTAGCCAGTCCCCTGGGAACACCTGGCATGTCAAAAGGTTTCCATGCAAAGATGTCCCAGTTCTCACGGAGGAACTGGATGAGCTCTTCTTCCTATTTGGAGTCGAGTGTTGTTGAAATGTGGGTCGGAGCAGCATTGGGATCAGTCGGGTGAACATGAATCGGTTTCGTTTCACCGGACGACTGAAATGTTGAATCCATGGTAGGCTTCTTAGCTCGTAGCAAATAACTCGGATCTGCATTTTTCTGATATTCCTGCAATTTCACTACTGCCATCTGTGCATCGGCGATCTTCGAGCCCTTCTGGAAGCATTCTTCTGCCTTCTTTCTGTTTCCAGTGATAGTGATCACGCCCTTAGGACCAGGCATCTTCAGTTTGAGGTACACATAGCATGGTCGAGCCATAAAACATGCATAAGCTGGCCTGCCCAGAATAGCGTGATAAGCACTCTGGAAATGCACAACTTCAAATGTCAACTTTTCTTTGCGGCAATTCTTGGAATCACCTAAAACCACGTCGAGAGAAATCTGGCCGAGTGATGCAGCCTTCTTGCCTGGAATGACTCCATGGAAACTCATATTGCTTTCACTGAGTCTGGACATCGAAATGCCCATTCCTTTCAACGTCTCCGCATACAGTATATTCAGACCACTGCCACCATCCATCAGAACCTTAGTCAATCGGGTGCCTTCGACCACTGGGTCGACCACCAACGCTTGCCTCCCAAGGGTGGCTATGTGCGCCGGGTGATCGGACTGGTCGAATGTAATGGCAGTCTGAGACCACTTCAAATAACTGGGTGTCACCAGGGCGACCATGTTTACTTCTCTGTTGATGACTTTCAGTCGACTCTTGCTCTCAACATCAGCGAAAATCATCAGAGTGGAATTGACGTGGGGGTAACCATCATCGTCCTCCTCCTCATCCTCAACTTTTTCTGCTTCCTTCTCCTTTTCCTTGGGCTGTTCCTCCCGGAATTGCTAGATTAGGAGTCGACACTGTCGAGTGGTATGCTTTGGGTAAATGAAATTACCCTCCTCATCTTTCTTGGTCTGAATGTGGCATGCTAAATCCAGCACATCATTTCCATCTTGATCTTTTACTTTCTTGGGGTTCCACGTTCCTTTAGGTTTCCCCTTGAACTTCCCCTGAGTTACGGCTAAGGCTTCACCAGGAGCGACTGGCTCGACTTTGCACTTTTGCTTTCGACTGGAATTTCCTCCTCCGGTTTCATGGGCGACTGCTTTGTGCTTACCACTCCGGAGTCGGTCTTCTTATTCACCATTGGCGTACCTGGTGGCAATCTCCATCATCCGAGTCAGAGTCATATCTCCTGTCCGATCAAATTTCATATTCAACTCCCGATACTTAACGCCTTCTTTGAAGGCACAAATTGCTTGGTGATCTGACACATTCTCCACTGTGTGGTGCAACGTGATCCACCTCTGGATATAATCCCTCAAAGTTTCATTCGGTTTCCTGAACGCAACACTGTAATTCTGTCAACCCTGCTGGCCGCTTGCAAGTACCTTCAAATGTTCTGACAAATACTTGAGCAAGATCTTCCCAAGTATAAATACTACCAAGAGCTAACTGATTCAGCCACGCCCTGGCCGAGCCCTCTAGCATCAAAGGAAGATGCTTCATGGCCGCTTCATCGTTGCCGCCACCAATCTGTACAGCCACTCGGTAATCCTCGAGCCAAGTGTCTGACTTGGACTCACTAGTGAATTTACTGACTCCAGTCGCCAATCTGAAGTTGGGAGGAATCACCGCAGACCTGATGGCTCTGCTGAAGCACTCTGGGCCTGAGACATGCATTCTACTACCAGTTGGAAAATCTCTGTCAGGGCCTTCTTTGTGAGCTCTTTTTCTGTCGACCAGACCCTGAACGAGAATAGATCTCGCATCAAAGCCTGGTTCCATGGGGTCGACTGGAATCCTTAGCCCACCACTGTGAGGGCGTCTGTCATCCTGCTGCCGAGGCACGTATGATCCACTCCTTGGGGGAGGCGTGGGCCCTCGACGACAATCATCATGATCGAGTCGGTGATCATACTGCTCACGGTTTCTGTACTGATCTCGTCGGTCTCCACGTCCCTCATGCCTCGGGGGCGATCTCGGGCTGTGAGCCGACTAGACTGTGTCTGCAACTATGGATCTGCTATGAATCCTATTCCGCGACTGAGATACTACTGTATTCTGCTCTCCCGCGGCTCGGAGCAAAGCCCGGATCTGCACCAAACCTCGACCAGCTTCTGGCTAGGAAGGTTGAATTGACTCCGCTATTCATGCCGCAGCTGCAAGATTCTGGATTGCAGTTCGGTATACCTGAGTCGGAGGTGGAAAAAGTTGACGTCGACTCGATTCGGGAGCATGCTGTCGAGCACGCTCGTCGAGTGCGCACTGGAGGTTCTCTAGTCGAGTGCGGTCAGCCAAGTTGGCCAGGCGCGCCTCCTCCAAGGCCTGGGCCTCAGGGGTTTCTCCAACGATAGGAGTGTCAAGTGCATCCATGTTCCGACGGCGAAGTTCCTCCCTCCTCTGTGAAGAGAGGGGTTCGGGTCGGTACTCTTCGTGGACACGCGACGGATCGCCGCCACCATCACCTCCGTCTTCACGGGTGAAGCCAGGAGGACTACGTGGTCCATTAACCATCAAAACTTCCGCCGCGGGGTCGCTACTGTCGCACTGGGATGCAGTCTCTACGGAGCCAGTCGAACATGCCATATAGAGTTTCATCGGGCTCGATCGCCGCGACCTAGGGGGTGGCCGATTGGCAAGCCACCGCATGCCTCACCCACCGCTGAAGCCTCGACCGACCGGAACATTTGCTCCGACGGGCTGCAGGGAGGGGGGAAGGTACAGGAGCCGACCGATACTGGGTCGACGGCTGCCGCAGGAGGACGCCGTGGACGCACGCGCGAAAGTGCGTTGCCCCGCGGACGGGGAGTGCGTCGACATCGAGTGGAGCCTCCTGAAGCCAAGCCGAGTCGTCGGCGACAAACACGAGCACGCCGAGACGGATCTCGCGGCCCTCAGCCAAACCTCCGCCTGAAACCATGATGAAGGGGATCGGAAAAATTGCAACTGCTCCCCATCGCCGCCTTGCGTCCGCAGGCACCTGGCCCCGTTGCGCCCGCTTCCTCCGCCCGCGAGCCCGCACCGGTTGCCTGCTGGCCGCTCGCGCCGGCTGCCTGCTTGCCTCCCTTGCAGCGCCTCACCTGATTCGCCTCCACGCAACCCCGCTCCCGCTTCGCCATGCGGCCCTGCTCCGCTCCTCCGCACGCCCCGACTGCTCAGTCCGGTCGCCTGCTGGCCTCCCCGGCCCCGACCACCTACCGGCTCCGTGCTCACGCGTCGGTTTCTGCTGCTCGGCAGCTGCGGCCGGCTGCCCGTGTGCTCTCGGGCCGGCTGGAGATGAGAAGAAGAAAGAAAAAAAGAAAGGAGTATGGTGCCGGCTAGAGAAAAGTCAGAGGCCGGCCAGTGCAAAAAGAAAGAAGAAGAAGAGGGAGGATCCGACTGCACAAACTGTTGCCCAGCAGACTGCTCTGGTCGACCGCTCGCGTCACCGCTCGGCCGGCTGGTTCGTCTGCCCGCTTCGCTGCATGGCCGACCGACGAGCCGCTCCGGCTGCGCACATCCGGCTGAATAAGAAAAAGAAGAAAAAGTAGTTCCCGGGAGATCTGGCACGACTGCTCTGCAGTTGCCCGAATCTCAGGGGCTATACCTAGTGGGTGCGCTGATGCGCCCCCGCAAGGAAGAAGACAAAGTAGTCGCCGGGAGATCCGGCCCGACTGCTCAGCAGTCGGCCCGAATCTCAGGGGCTACACCCAGTGGGTGCGCTGACAAGCTCCCACGGAAGATTGCAGACAAGAGAAGAGTTTTGTCCGGCTGTCAGCAACTGGCAGAAAAGAAGAAAAAGGGCGCCTCAAGACGCCTCGCCGCCTGGATGGTCGAGCCTGACCGGCCGGGACCCCCCTTCGAGGACCCGGGGGCTCGAAGGCTACACCCAGCGGGTGCGCCGGCGCACTCCGCGAGCGCCGAGCCGTGCCGGCTGTCTTCGGCAAACTCTGCCTCGGCTACACAAAAATCAATGTGAGCTCCTCACCCGCATATTTTTGCACTGCGAAAGCACGGATAACCCCGAGCGATGCTCGGGGGCTATCTCCGCATTTTTTATTATAGTTGCATCACTGTTCGCCCCGACGCCATCCAGAGTTGGCCCGGGGGCTAGCCGCTTGACCTGAGACGTTAGTTCCTGCAGACGGCTTAGTAGCGTGCGCGGTACGAAAGGCCCACTCTTAGTCACAGACTACAGAGCGGTTGTCCGGCTAGCAAGAGTGAATGCTGGAGGCCACCCATGCGCAAAATGTCCGGGAAGAAAAACGGCTCGGGTGACCCGGCCATTTCCTTTACAAGTATCTACTCGGTTGAATCTGCTCCCAGACTCTGAGTACTGTACACTCCACTTCGCGGCCCACTCTCAGCCACAGACCGCAGTGCGGCTGTCCGGCAGCAAGAGCACAAGCCAAAAAGTGGAGCGAACATGAAAAAGATTAAGGGGGCTCGGACAAAACCGAGTCGGCACCCTCCGCATAAACTTGCAATGCTAAAAGCAAACATTTGATATATCTGCGTGGACTAACTTTGCCTTTTTCATGATCATTTCCATGAACACTTGCCAAAAAACCTCCGCCCAACTTTGCCAAGTTGCCCGGAGGCTTGGGGCTACTGTCGGAGTAATTGGACACGAATACCTCGAAGACGGCGAGACAATAAACCAAGACATCGGGGCTAGCAAAGCCCCTCAGTCCGACTGCCCAGCCGCTCCTGCCGGCTCCCCGTCCGACTGCTCTGCCCGGCCGGCTGCCGGATGCCGACTGCGCCAACCAGCCGGCTGCCAACTGTAGCCCGACACGACACCGACAAGGCACTGACGAGATGGTTGTACCTGAGCACTGTTTATATGTCACCCCAGCCATCATTTATAGTGTCACTTGTCCCCTAGCACTATTTATGAAGTGACCCAGGGGACAAGGATGACACCCACCATGCCTTGCCCATGCCACTACTTGGCTTACTCTCTAAGCTAGCTCACACTATAAAAGGAGGCCTCATCCATCCATCCAGGAGGATGGACTCACGCACACACACAAGCAAGCTAGCTAGCAAGCCATCCACACACACATGAGCATACACCCATTTGGCCAGAGGCCACGGCCATCATGCCACTAGCTAGCTAGCTCATTGTTACTAGTCTCAGTCCAATACAGCTTCAGGAGTGCTCTGTACTGCGATGTACTCCATATATACTCAGACATGCAGGAGTAGGGGTATTATCTCTCTGGAGAGCCCCGAACCTGGGTAAACTAGAGCGTGCTACTCGCATACCCGTCCCCTGATATTCCGGCAGCAGTCTTGCCCCCACCATGATAGGCCATCCTTTGGCATATGTCGCACCCAACCCCCAACAAGATTCTTTTATGCATGATTTGATATCTTTGTAATTCTCTTCGAACTGTCGATTTAGTTTGGCCAACTTGATTAGTTTTTCTTGCAATGGGAGAAGTGCTAAGCTTTGGGTTCAATCTTGCGGTGTCCTCACCTAGTGACAGTAGGGGTAGCGAGGCATGTATTGCATTGTTGCCATCGAGGATAAAAAGATGGGGTTTACATCATATTTCTTGAGTTTATTCCTCTACATCATGTCATCTTACTTAAAGCGTTACTCTGTTCTTCATGAACTTACTACTCTAGATGCAGGCAGGAGTCAGTCGATGTGTGGAGTAATAGTAGTAGATGTAGGGAGGAGTCAGTCTACTTGACACAAACGTCATACCTATATTTCGTAATCATTGCCTTATATATCGTCATAACTTTGCGCTTTTCTATCAATTGCTCGACAGTAATTTGTTCACCCACTATATTATTTGCTATCTTGAGAGAAGCCTCTAGTGAAACCTATGGCCCCCGGGTCTATTTTCCATCATATAAGTTTCCGGTCTTCTATTTTGCAATCTTTTACTTTCTGATCTGTAAACCAAAAAAACAAAAATATTTACTTTATCATATCTCACTTTTGCAAGTGACCGTGAAGGGATTGACAACCCCTTTTATCGCGTTGGGTGCAAGTGTTTGATTGTTTGTGCAGGTATTGGTGATTTATGCATTGTCTTGATAACCCACAAGTATAGGGGATCGCATCAGTTTTCGAGGGTAGAGTATTCAACCCAAATTTATTGATTCAACACAAGGGGAGCCAAAGAATATTCTCAAATATTAGTAGTTGAGTTGTCAATTCAACCACACCTGAAAGACTTAATATCTGCAGAAGTATTTAGTGGCAAAGTAGTATGGAAGTAACGGTAACGGTGGTAAAAGTAACAGTAGTAGTTTTTGTAGCAATTGTAACAGTGGAAACAGAAAAATAAGTAAGCAAAGATTAATATGTGAAAAGCTCGTAGGCAATGGATGAATGATGGATAATTATGTCGGATGTGATTCCTCATGCAATAGTTAGAACATGGGGTGACACAGAACTAGTTCCAGTTCATCAATGTAATGTAGGCATGTATTCCGAATATAGTCATACGTGCTTATGGAAAAGAACTTGCATGACATCTTTTGTCCTACCCTCCCGTGGCAATGGGGTCCTATTGGAAACTATGGGATATTAAGGCCTCCTTTTAATAGAGTAACAGACCAAAGCATTAACACTTAGTGAATACATGAACTCCTAAAACTATGGTCATCACCGAGAGTGGTCCCGATTATTGTTACTTCGGGGTTGCCAGATCATAACACATAGTAGGTGACTATTGACTTGCAAGATAGGATCAAGAACTCACATATATTCATGAAAAATAATAGGTTCGGATCTAAAATCATGGCACTTGGGCCCTAGTGACAAGCATTAAGCATAGCAAAGTCATAACAACATCAATCTTAGAACATAATGGATACTAGGGATCAAACCCTAACAAAACTAACTCGATTACATGGCAAATCTCATCCAACCCATCACCTTCTAGCAAGCCTATGATGGGATTACTCACGCACGGCGGAGAGCATCATGAAATTGGTGATTGAGGAAGGTTGATGATGATGATGGCGACGGATTCCCCTCTCCGGAGCCCCGAACGAACTCCAGATCAGCCCTCCCGAGGAAGATTAGGGCTTGGTGGCGGCTCCGTATCGTAAAACGTGATGAATCCTTCTCTCTGATTTTTTCTCCCCGAAAGTGAATATATGGAGTTGGAGTTGAGGTCGGTGGAGTCCCAAGGGGCCCACGAGGCAGGGGGCGCACCCCAGGGGGCTTATCGTCGAGAGGTTAATGCTATTGCGGGCTACTTCAAGGGTTATCAAGTTGAACATGTTGATCGCAGGAAAAATGAGGCGGCTGATGCTTTAAGCCGGTTAGGGTCTCAGCATAAGCCGGTGCCACCTAACACTTTCCTGGATATTCGGCATAACCCTTCTGTCAAATTGCATACAAAGGAGGATCTTGCTATTCCTGACCCGGAAGCACAACTGGTGGCGCCTCTTCATGCTATTCCTGATTGGACGGTTCCATATTTGGCTTATATGACCCGGGGCGAGTTACCTGAGGACAAAACTTTGGCCAGCCAGATAACCCAACAGTATAAGTCAATGATTATTGTCAATGGAGAATTGCATCGTCGCAGTGTTATAGGGGCATTTCAACATTGTGTTTTTTTCTAAAGAAGGCTGTGAAATTCTATGAGAGATTCATGAAGGAGATTTTGGTCATCATGTCGGCTCTAAATCTCTTGTATCCAAAGCTTTCTGTCATGGGTTTTATTGGCTGACGGCTCACGCTGACGCTGGAGATCTAATTAGTAAATGTGATGGGTGTCAGAAGTTTTCACGTCGAGCCCATGTGCCAGCTCAAGAATTGAGGATGATTCCAATTACTTGTCCATTTGTAGTCCGGGGGCTTGATATGGTTGGGCCTTTCAAAAGGTCCAAAGATAAAAAGGCACACATCCTGGTGGCGGTTGACAAGTTTACAAAGTGGGTTGAGGCAGAGCCGGTCAGTAAATGTGACGCGGCGACGTCGGTTTAATTCATCAAAAAGGTGATTTTCCGTTTTGGTTTTCCCCATAGCATCATAACTGATAATGGCACTAATCTATCCAAGGGTTCTATGGAAGAATTTTGTCAACGTGAGCACATCCGGCTTGATGTATCATCAATAGCTCACCCCCAGTCTAATGGTCAAGCTGAGAGAGCCAATCAAGAGATCCTGAGAGGCATCAAGGCCCGGCTTATGGTTCCTTTGCAGATGACGTCGGGTTGTTGGGTGGAGGAGTTACCCTCAGTGTTATGGAGTATCAATACTCTACCCAACAGATCTACGGGTTACTCGCCCTTCTGAAGGAAATATGCCCAAGAGGCAATAATAAAGTTGTTATTTGTATTTCCTTATATCATGATAAATGTTTATTATTCATGCTAGAATTGTATTAACTGGAAACTTAGTACATGTGTGAATACATAGACAAACAGAGTGTCCCTAGTATGCCTCTACTTGACTAGCTTGTTAATCAAAGATGGTTAAGTTTCCTAGACATAGACATGTGTTGTCATTTGATGAATGGAGTCACATCCTTAGAGAATCATGTGATGGACTAGACCCATCCGTTAGCTTAGCATTATGATCGTTTAGTTTATTGCTATTGCTTTCTTCATGACTTATACATGTTCCTATGACTATGAGATTATGCAACTCCCGAATACCGGAGGAACACTTAGTGTGCTATCAAACTTCACAATGTAACTGGGCGACTATAAGATGCTCTACAGATGTCTCCAATGGTGTTTGTTGAGTTAGCATAGACTGAGATTAGGATTTGTCACTCCATGCATCGGAGAGGTATCTCTGGGCCCTCTTGGTAATGCACATCACTATAAGCCTTGCAAGCAATGTGACTAATGATTTAGTTACGGGATGTTGCATTATGGAACGAGTAAATAGACTTTCCGGTAACGAGATTGAACTAGGTACTAAGATACCAACGATCAAATCCCGGCAAGTAACATACGGATGACAAAGGGAACATCGTATGTTCTTATGTGGTTTGACCGATAAAGATCTTCGTAGAATATGTAGGAGCCAGTGTGAGCATCCAGGTTCCCCTATTGGTTATTGACCGGAGATGTGTCTTGGTCATGTCTACATAGTTCTCGAACCCGTAGGGTCCGCACGCTTAATGTTCGATGACGATTTGTATTATGAGTTATGTGATTTGATGCACCAAAGTTTGTTCGAAGTCCCGAATGAGATCACGTACATGACGAGGAGTCTCGAAATGGTCGGGGTGTAAAGATCGATATATTGGAAGGCTATATTCAGACATCGGAAAGGTTCCGAGTGATTCGGGTATTTTTCGGAGTACCAGAGAGTTACGGGAATTCACCGGAGGGACTAATGGGCCAACATGGGCCTTCTGAGGGAGAGGAGAGGGCCCTAGGGCTGGCCGCGGGCCCCTGCCCCTTGACGAGTCCGAATTGGACTAGGAGGGGGCGGCACCCCCTCCCTTTCCTTCTCCCTCTCTCCCTCTCCTTCCTTCCCCCTCTCTTCCCTTGTTGGAAACCTACTAGGAATAGGATTCCTATTCCTAGTAGGAATCCTACTTGGGGCGTCCCCTACCGGCCTCCCCTTGCTCCTTTATATACGGGGGCAGGGGGCACCCTAGAACACACAACTTGACAGTTGTCTTAGCCATGTGCGGTGCCCCCCTCCACAGACTTCCACCTCGGTCATATCGTTGTAGTGCTTAGGCGAAGCCCTGCATCGGTAACTTCATCATCACCATCATCACGCCGTCGTGATGATGAAACTCTCCCTCGACCTCAGCTGGATCTAGAGATCGTGGGACGTCACCGAGATGAACATGTGCAGATCGCGGAGGTGCCATACCTTCGGTGCTAGGATCGGACGGATCGTGAAGACGTACGACTACATCAACCGCGTTGTCATAACGCTTTCGCTTTCGGTCTATGAGGGTACGTGGACAATACTCTCCCCTCTCGTTGCTATGCATCACCTATATGGATCTTGCGTGCGCGTAGGAATTTTTTGAAATACTGCGTTCCCCAACAGTGGCATCCGAGCTAGGTCTATGCGTAGATGTTATATGCATGAGTAGAACACAAAGGAGTTGTGGGCGTGAGTATATACATATTGCTTGCCATCACTAGTTGATTGTTGATTCAGCGGTATTGTTGGATGAAGCGGCTCAGACCGACATTACGCGTAAGCTTACGCGAGACTGGTTCTACCGACGTGCTTCGCAAACTGGTGGCTAGTGGGTGTCTGTTTCTCCAACTTTAGTTGAATCGGATTCAATGAACAGGGTTCTTTCTAAAGATCAAAAAGCAATCACTATACTGCGTTGTGGTTTTTGATGCGTAGGTAAGAACAGTTCTTGCTAAGCCTGTAGCAGCCATGTAAAACTTGCAACAACAAAGTAGAGGACGTCTAACTTTTTTGTTCAGGGCATGTTGTGATGTGATATGGTCAAGATGTGATGAGATATAAGTTGTTGAATGAGATGATCATGTTTTGTTAAAGTTATCGGCAATTGGCAAGAGCCTTATGGTTGTTTCTTTATTGCATAAGATACAAGCGCTATATAATTGCTTTACTTTATCGCTATGTGATAGCAATAGTTGCAAAAGCAATAATTGGTGAGACGACTATGTGATGACACATTGATAGAGATCAAGGTGATGTAGATGGCGATACTTTGGAGATGGAGATCAAAGGCACAAGATGATGATGGCCATATCATGTCACATATTTTGATTGCATGTGATGTTTATCCTTTATGCATCTTATTTTGCTTAGTACGACGGTAGAATTATGAGATGATCCCTTACTAAAATTTCAAGGTATAAGTCTTCTCCCGGAGTACGCACCGTTGTGTCAGTTCTTCGTGCTGAGACACCATGTGATGATTGGGTGTGATAAGATCTAAGTTCACATACAACGGGTGCAAGCCAGTTTTTCACAAGTAGAATACTCAGGTTAAACTTGACGAGCCTAGAATATGAAGATATGGCCTTAGAACACTAAGACCGAAAGGTCGAGCATGAATCATATAGTATATATGATCAACATAGTGATGTTCACCATTGAAAACTTCTCCATCTCATGTGATGATCGGACATGGTTTAGTTGATATGGATCACGTGATCATTTAGATGACTAGAGGGATATCTATCTAAGTGGGAGGTCTTAAGTAATATGATTAATTGAACTTAAATTTATCATGAACTTAGTCCTGATAGTATTTGCATATTTATGTTGTAGATCAATTGCTCACATATAGCTTCCTCGTTTTATTTATGATATGTTCCTAGAGAAAATTATGTTGAAAGATGTTAGTACCAATGATGCAGACTAGCTCCGTGATCTGAGGATTATCCTCATTGCTGCATAGAAGAATTATGTCCTTGATGCACCGCTAGGTGACGGACCTATTGCAGGAGCAGATGCAGACGTTATGAACGTTTGGCAAGCTCGGTATGATGACTACTTGATAGTTTAGTGCGCCATGCTTTACGGCTTAGAACCGGGACTTCAAAAAGGTTTTGAACGCCATGGAGCATATAATATGTTCCAAGAGCTGAAATTGGTATTTCAGACTCATGCCCGAGTCGAGAGGTATGAAACCTCTGACAAGTATTTTTCTGACAAGATGGAGGAGAATAGCTCAACCAGTGAGCATCACTACAAAAAATACACTTCCGTGATGATACGTGTTTGTCACAGTAGGTCACATTTTCTGTCATGCATGCACATCCATGACAATTTTATGACAGAATCAACACAGTCATACTTGTGCTGTCATAGAAGTGTTCCATGACATTACCAAAATTATCATCACGGAAGTGTCCACTTCCATGACGATAAATCGCGCGTCACAGAAGTGCTTTCGTCAAGGGTGACCGACACGTGGCATCCACCGTAATGGAACGCCGTTAAGCTATCGGGTCCACTTTTGGATCCAATAACCCGTTAACAGCCCCGACCAAGGGGGATTTTCCACGTGTAAAATCATAATTGGCTGGAGGGAACACGTGTTGGCTCGCCGTTGGGACAGATGTCATCCACTCATTGGACCCAAAGCGGCTATGATACGTCGACACATGGCACGGCCCAACAGAGGCCCATTCCTATGAAAAGGCCGGCCCGTTTGACTTGGTCAAAAGGTGGGGGCCGGCCCACGACAAGCCTGTTAACGGCATGTTCGCATATAGCCCATTTACAGCCCGCTAACCCAGGGCCCGTTTACGGCCTATCATAATTAGGCCCAATAGCTTCATCTGGGCCGTCCAATATAATTCCACCCCATTTTAACTTCCGGCCCATGTATGGCCCATGACGTCTTTCAGCCCATATGAAGCCCTTAGTAACCCTCGGCCCATTAACGGTCCGTGGTAAAACTGGCCTGTGATGAACAGTGTATCACTTTATACCCATTAACGGCCCATTATTCGATTGGGCTATTTCTAGCCCATGTTATATTTCGGCCTTCTCAGGGCCCGTTTATTCTTGGGCTCATTTCCAGCATTCGTTTACTTTTGGCCCGTTATTGTCATTTTCTGCTTATGGGCCAAATTCAGCCCGTGGTTACAGTCAGCCTGCTTGTGGCCCCTTAATACGTTGGGCCGTTTTCACAGCGCCATCAAATACGGCCAATTAATGACGGCCCATTATGGTCGGCCCATGAACAGACGATTTCAACTCTAGCCCATTTACGACCATAATGTGGTCTGTTATTGGCCCATGTTTGGCCAACCGATCATACGACCCGTAGAAGGCCCATTGTGTCAATGGCCCGTATAAGGCCCATGGTTTCTATGCCCCGTAGAAGGCACATTGTTTCTACGGCCCTTAGAAGGCCCATATTGTTTCTACGGCCCGTACGAGGCCCATCTTAACTATAGTAAATATGTAGCCCATGGTTAATGTGGCCTAGTTTCAAAAAATAGGTTATTGCGGCCACTAGCAAACCGTGGAAAAAGAACTGCACTGACTACAAGAAAACAAATAAACAAGACAATAAGGAAATAAATAGGCAAGCAACTTACGCTAGGCTATCACGGCTATTACACATATGACATCCACTGGGCATCGAAGTTCGCCACCAGTGCAAATATAGGGAACAAAGTTGCATATAAACGCCGCAGCAAAACAAGTACAGAACTAAAACCACTTCAGAAGATCTCAAGAAACAATATCCTGGGTACCCATAATGCTGGCAAGATGCTTAGCAAGCTTATTAACTTTCTCTTGTTTGGCGCTTAAATCCTCCAGCACTTGCTGTTGCACCAGAAAGTATGCATCTGAATTCTGCAGGGTCTTCATCAGTCCTTCGGCTTCATGTCGCATAACATCTGATCGATGTCTTTCAACTTGACGTTGAGACTCAAGAAGCGGAATTGATTCAGGCAGCAAGTTCAAAGAGCTGGTGCCAACAGTAGTAGTCGGTAACTGGAACACTATATCAAGATGGGACTTTGGGGTTGTCTGAGTGCCTTCAATATAGTTTTTATCAGCTTTCTTGGGGACCAACAAGGATGTCTCACTATCTTGTACCTTATCTGCATTACTTCCTGTACCATTGCATACCGGGGTACTCTTCTCCAATATTTTATCCGCATTCTAAAAGAGAAACAAACAAACACATCACAGGTTTACAATGTAGTATATGAAACTCATTTTGGTAAACCACTTTAGTAGTAAGGTGGACAGGATAACATCATGAAACAAACATATATCTATGTAGTATGGTCACTGTATGGTCTATATCATTCTATTTTATGTTGCCAAATCAAGATAGATATCATTCGAATCATATCTATTTAAGACAAAGCAGCTTAGACAAAATATAAGTGTGGGTAACTACATAGCAATAACAACACTTGTAAGGTGCATGGCATGAGAATATAACTGTTTATTCAATTGAAACTGAAATCAACATAGAGCAAGTTACAACAGCAAACATGTTAAAGAAACAGGTTTAAAACATACATGTTGCGCCATTGGAGTTTCAATTGCATCCTTCAAAATTGAAATTAGTTGGTATGAGTAAATACAGTGATGCAAGAGCAAAGTAGTATGAACCATAGCTACGGAACCTGACCTGAGAACAATTCTTCTTCTGCTTTATGCGTTGACTTGGGGTTCGGAGTGGTGGTCCTCGTGCTTTGGGCACTGCAGTTGCCTTACTAACTGCTCGTGTTTGGGTGCTCTATGGTGGAGACGGTGCTGTGTTAACGGGAACTGGGTTACTATCCGCTGGGGTTGGGGTTAGAAGGGGTGTAGTTGGTTCTCTGTCCAACTGGGTAGGGGTACAATCTGCGTGAGTTTGGGTTATGTGTGGTGGGGCTGGTTCTTGGGAAAGTACAACCATGGTTCTATCTCCATCGACAGGTAGCATGATCTTTTCTGAAGACCATGTTTTTACTCCCACAAATACTGCCATCACCCCCTCCAATTGAAATGGCTGATAAACAAGAAAAGTATTGAATGTACAGACATTGTAAGATAGACAGGTGCAATGGATAGTAGGGAAGAAAACATGGCATGAAATAATTCACATTTATGTTGTCAAACCAAACAGAATAGCAGGACATAATTTCACATATATGATGGCTAATTGAACAGGATAGCATGACACAATTTCACATGTATGATGGCTAACTAAACAGGATAGAATGACATACTTCAAAATATGATGACTATGTAAACAGGATGACATGATATAACTATACGATGTGTCTATTAAAGTGGTTGGCATGCCATAAATCACAAACATGTCGTCGATGGAAACATGATGGCATGATATAATTCATGGATAGAATGACATAATTCAAAATATGATGACTATGTGAAGTGTGAACAGGATGAGATGATATAACTATATTATGTCTTTAGAAAATGGGTTGGCATGCCATAATTCAGATACATGCTATCTATGTGAACATCATGGCATGATATAATTCAAATATATGATTTATATACTAAGGAAGTGAGTAGAGGGCAATCGCATATATGATGTGTCAACTAAGGAGATGGCATTCAATATCGTGTATATGATGTATAAACTAAGCATTGCAATACAACATATGCATGATATGAGTAATATAACCCTGCCAAGTTTGAGCATACACCTCAGGGGGATAATAGGACTGGTCATATGCCTCTGAATCCTCCTCTGAACAGCTATTTGTAACCAGCAAGATATCTGCTTCACCAGGTAGCATTGTCTGCTCTGAAGACCTTGTTTTCACTCCAGATTTCTCCATCACCAATCCAAATGGCTGATGCACAGGAAGAGCAGTTGAATATACAAACATTGTCGACAAAAGCAATGAGAAATACAAAAAAAGGATGGCATGATATAATTCACATATATGACACTTGGCTAAACAACATGGCATTGCATAATTCACATATATAATGCCTTGCAACAAGATAGCATTGCATAATTCACATATATAATGTCTTGCAACAAGATGGCATTGCATAATTCACATATATGGTAATTAGACACTAAACAGGTGGCATTCACACAAAGCTTGTCTAAACTAAGAAAATGACATAGCAATGCAAGATACCATACGCACAATATGAGCAACATAACCCTGCCAAGTTAGAGCATGCACCTCGGTGGGGAATAGGACTGATCATCTGTCTCTGAATCCTCCTCTAAGGAGCTATCTGTAACCAGCAAGACATGCGCTTCGTCAAATAGCATTGTCTGCTCTGAAGACCTTGTTTCCACTCCAGATTTTTTCCATGACCGTGTCGAATGGCTGATGCACAGGAAGAGTAATTGAATGTACTAAAATTGTTGACAAATTTAACACGTAATAAAAAATGATGTCATGATATAATTCACATATAAGATGACTGGCTAACCAGGGTGGCATTGCAAAATTCACATATATGATGCCTAGCTAAACAAGATGGCATTGCATGATTCACATATACGATAAAGAAACTAAACCGATGGCATTGACACAAAGCATGTCTAAACTAAGCAGATGACATCTTTGATGTATACAGTAAGCAATGCAAGGCACCATATGCATGATTTTACCAACATAGGCATGCCAAGTTAGAGCGAAGACATCATGGGGTAAATAGGAGTGGTCTTGTGCTTCTGAATCCCCCTTAGAACAATTATCTTCCTCTTGATTACGTTCCGAAATGGGTGGAGGGGGGGCTGCCTTTGCTCCCACCATGGAGCGACGTCTCCATGAAATTTTAGTGCCACGCAAGGCTCGTCTCTTTTGCTCTACATGTTCAGTTCCATTGTGTACAATAACTGACATGCGTAGGAATAAAACATAGTGAGATTATGTAAGGAGTGCATGCACAAATCTAGAGTGATGGTAGCAAACTCTGGATAGACCCAAAAAAATGATAGCAGGCAGATAATAGCTTTAGATAAAAATACAGATAATGTCTCCTTTAATGTTTGTTTGCACCCAACATGAAACTCATAGTAGACACCCGAGATTAACCAGATAGTAGACAGATAGTACTGATTGCTTCCCCAATATGTACCCCACAACCATTTAAAAACTCAAGTTTCAGCATAAGTTTGGACCTGAGTCAGAGTCTAATAGGTGAACACGACGATAAAGTAGCATGTCATCATATTAAGCAATGCATAACGTAAGCAGACACGGAAGAGTGTGACCTCTCTTGCGGACCCGTGTAGTCCTCAAGATCATCTGCTCAGTTGATGATGGTAATACAGTTGTCGTGGCTGCCGGCGGCGGGGAAGAAGATCTGAGGCGGCGAAAGACAGTCTGGAGAGCGGATCCCTGCTGTGGTGAACTCTTTCCTCGTTGGAGCAGCTGAGCTGGGGTGGAACACAGCACCACAGGAGCAGGACAAACCACACAAGGTTTTCTTTGACACATATCTGTAACATAAGTAATTGTGTAAGGGCTTGTTTGAATTTGAGGATTCTAACAATGCAGGGATAGGAAATAGACATGAATAGGATAGGAATGCACGTGCAAAACAGGAAATTCAAAAACATAGGATGTCTGCCAATCTGGGTGTTTGGTTCACAAGAATTGGAAGATCACAGGATGCAAAGAAGCATGGTGAGATTAAGCAAACCACAAGAAGTGTACAACCTCTTTGGCGAAGCCATGTCGATCTCGGCGTGATTGGGTTGGCCGGTGAGGATGCTCCGGCTGACTTGGCTGTCGGAGGAGGGGAAGAAGATCTTAGGCGTCTGGAGATGGAGCCCGAGGTACTGTTGTGCTGTGATGGAAGGTTTCGTGGTTGGAGCAGCTCCGGTGAGTTGTACGACGCCGAGGCTGAAGCAGGACAAGAGAGACAATGTTAACCTAAGTGTAATTCTAATAGCATCTGCAATAGATGACGTAAAATACGTAACCACAAAGTGCTAGATGTATACATCAGCCGCTCATCTCTGAACTTAACTGTCGAAACTCAATTGAACTGTCGAAACTGAACTTAACTATCGAAACTGAATTTTGCTGTCGAAACTAAACACACTAGAGGTGAGGCTAAACGTCAGTCGACTGACTTTTTCATCTCTGGTCAGTCGATTTTGCAGCCATTGGATACGAAATCAAGGGCCTGCAGTTCATCTTCAACCTCCACCCCCTGAGCCGCCAGCCAGCACCGGCCAAACAGCCGCCCCCCGCCGCCCGAGGCCGGCGATGCGCCGCCCCGCCCGCCCCGAAAACACTCCCCACTGCCGGTCCGCCGCCGCCCCGGCCATCCCTGTAGACCCCCTGTGCCGAGCTTTTTCTCCTGCGATCCCCACGCCACCGCCCCACCACCGCCGGCGACCACCGCCCCCACCCTGAACCCTAAGATAGATAGTGGGGTACCTCTCCGGCGAGCCCCCCTTCCCGCTGCGGCTGGTTCTTCCTTAACTCCGGTGAGCCCCAGCACCCCCTGAAAATCGATTGACCCAAAAGTCGATTCAGTCGACTGAAGTGTAGCTAAATCGGAGCAGCATCGCAAGCAAGAGCAAGAGCGAGAGCAGCAGCGTGAGCAAGAGCAAGAGCAGACCAGGCAGGGGACCGAGAGCAAGAGCAGAGCAGCAGCGCGAGCGAGCGCTAAAGCAGCAACAGCTCCTACTGATGTGGACGTTGCTGCCGAGGGAGCGACGCCGTGGAGGAAGTGGCCGGCGACGCCGCCGTGGATGGAGCCGCGCCGTGTCGGCTCGGGACCGAGCATCGGCAGCACCGTGAGATCGAATCAAGAATAAAATGCGGCGATTAGTGTGCAACCTCTTTGGTGGCACCGATTAGGCCGCAACTTCATCCGAGGAAACGGTGATGATGATGCTCTTCCGGTGGTGCAGGTGAAGATGGCGGTGTGGGAATGGAGGTGGCGCGAAAGATGAGAGGAACGTCAGGGCAGCTCCTTGGAGGTGGAGGACGGGGTGGCTGAACCGGCGGGATGACCAGATCGACGACGGATCGTCATCTGGTACGGTGGATGAGGGATGTCGAGGTGTTGCTGTGGATGACGTCGTTGGGGAAGAGGCTCCGGCTGGGTGGCGGACGGAGGAGGGTGTGGGGCTTCGCTGGTTTTCCGGCCTCGGTGTACGAATGGGTGGGCGGATGGGATGGGAGTGGGGGAACCATGGATTAGGGACGCGCTTGTCCAAAATGTGGGGTAAGTTACGAAAGTACCCCCACCGATTTGAGGCGGTTCTTTCAGTTCAGGGGTATCACGGGCATTTCGCGTGTCGGGATTTCACAGGAGGTGGGAGTTTTTGCGCGCGTTGTAATTTTGGAATAGAAGGTGCGGGTTGAGATGGAGGGAGTTGTCGGAGCACAACTAGACAAAGATTTATCTTAAATATTTCGGGGTAACAAGGCGTGGGTTGAAGAGGCTGGAGTTTCGCAGCATGATAGACAGAGACGCTAGCTTGAAATTTCGGCATAACAAGGCGCGGCTTGAAATTTCGGGAGAACAAACTTAACGTGTACCCAAAAGAAAAAAAGACAATTTAGACTAGTATGATATACTACGTACAATGTGTTTAACACGCACAACACACACACAAACACCATTTAGACTAGTAAGGTACACGTACATTGCACGCATGAGATTTGGCAACCAAATTATGAATAAATACCACATTATAGCATGTAAGCTTTGAGTCATATATGCATGATGTAGATGTTCATTTAATTTTTATAGTTCATTTCATTCAAAATCATCTAGTTTTTATAAGAAAGCTAATCTATTTTAAGATTCATGGAATTGTGCGTTGTAAGGCATAAAGTAAAAACAAATCATATAGAAAAACATTTGGGCAATTCTGATACGGAAGATTCTAGAACAAAGAAGAAGTGCTTGTGTTTTGAGGTTTGGGCATTATGCTTAAGTTCAACCATAGAGTCTTCTAGATTGTACATGTGGCAAAATCTGGTGGAATCTAGATGATATCCAACGGCCAGTAGTGCTCAAATTTGCCAGCTCTGCACCATCGGATTGGCCTCATCCAACGACCATCTTTCAAAGTTAAAGTTATCCGCACACTATATAAAAAATAATATATATATATATATGGGTATAGATATAGATATGTGATGCGAAAGCCACCCATCATCTCCAATTAGAATAGTGTGTCCATGCACAGATGCAATGTGGCCAAATGATGTCTGCCATCAGTATCTCAAATTCAAACCAGTCTGACCTTGTTCAATGTCTATACATTACAACATGCTCGTTTCCAAACCACACCGCGCAGATCTCCGTTATATTCATGCATGCATGGGTTTCAATCATCATGATCTCTTATTCAAATATTTGAATTCAACTTTACATTGATTATGACCTCACCTAGTATTTTACACCCATACATTGGTCTTCTCTTTATAATTGTACCACTAACTTTCTCTCGTGCATGCATGCACACACACTACCAGTCGGCATTATCCATCGCACACATGCAATGTTTTTTCTTCAGGTCGGTCTCCCATGAAGGCACACACACACACATCCCCCTCTCGATCATATCAGGCATTCTTTATCTCTCACGTGCATGCACAATGATCGATGTTCCTCTATGTGTGTGTGTGTGTATAACTAGGTCTTTCATAGTTTTCCACATAAACCGATCAATCTATATGTATAGTGAGGTCTCGCCCTCTTTCCCACGTCCACATCGATCAATCTAGACCTCTCTATATAGGATTACATATATAGCTAATACACCCACATTAATTATACCAACACCCCCCTCTCATCATCCATGCCTCCCGGTTCATCTCTCAGACGCGCACACAATGGCGAAGACAGGGGGCAGCAAGGGCCCTGCCCCCCCTAACATCACTATATATCGAGGCTAATATGAATGTGATCATTAGACAATTGCTGGTAAAAATGGTTTAAGTTGATGAATTGGCCCTCCTCGTAAAGGATTAGCAATGCTTGGCCCCCTAGCTCATGGGACATTTTTCATGGCTCCGCCACTGCGCGCAAGAGCGCACGTTCTCGCCCCCTCTCTCTAAATATCGATCTCGCAGTTGTGCACTCCTTCATAGTCTCCCTCCACTTGGCCCCTCGCACCATCTTCTAGCCCCCCACCGGATTTTGCCACATGTACAATCTAGCAGACTCCATGGCTGAACTTAAGCATAATGCACAAATCTCAAAACAACAGTGGTTCTCCTTTGTTCTTGAGTCTTTCGTATCATAACTGCCCAAACTTTTTTTCTAGTTGAATTGCCATTGTTTGTTTTTACTGTATGCTTTACAACGCAAAATTCCATGAATCATAAAATATATTAAGGGCTTCTTTGATTCAAAGGATTCTCGAAGGAATTTTGGAGGATTCTAATCGTTAGGAATTTTTCCTATCTTGGTTGTTTGATTCGTAGGATTGTAAACCATAGGATTTTTTCCATATGATTCATTTGCACTAGATTTCATAGGAAACATCCCATCCACTCAAACCTCTTTGAAAGAATTCTGCGTTGTTTCTATGCATAATCAAACACTCGTACCATCCTGTAGGAGTCAAGACGACATTCCACTCTAATCCCATTTTCTTCCTATTCCCGCATTTTGGAAATCCTACGAATCAAAGAGGCCCTAGGTTTTTTATAAAAACTAATTGATTTTGAATGAGATGAACTATAAGAATTAAACGAAGGTCTACATCAGGCATATATGACTCAGAGCTTACATGCTACAGTGTGGTATTTATTCATAATTTGGTTGCAAAATCTGACGCGTGCAATGCACGTGTACCTTACTAGTACTTCGAGTATGTGCAAAACACAATGGCACGCTACACAGTGTCTCTCTTAAAGTTCATGAAGCCATGTGGCACATGTGGAGGTGTTGTCGCGACATCCTTGTGTGGATTGATCACAGTGGCGTGCTGCTGGTTCCAGAAGAATGTACTCGTCCTCCCTGAGCCGCACTAGCGGTACATGCACGAAGCGAAGATGTGCACGCACGCCACGCACGCACTCATTCCCTCGCACGCACACGCGGGTACACGGGCGGACGCAATTTTGTATGAAGATCCACCCCATGTTATAATTTGACGCGTGTAAAGTCCTTCACTTCATTGATGGTCAATTAATATAGTGCATGCAAATTGAGTGGACGTGAGGGCGGAAGAAAGACATGCGTGTAGTACTGCGCGCATGCGAGTAGTTAAATCATGGGTTGCTAGTAGTACTTCCATTGGTCTCCTTCGTATTTTGTGCCAATTTTTGATAGTAACATAATATTTACGCATCTGAGCAGTGTAGTCTACTTGAAATTTATGTTCCACTAAACTCACTGAGAGCCGTTTCGGGCCTCGAAACCAAAAACCATCAATTAATCTTTACATTGTTCCCATCACATTCGAAAGTACTAGTGCTACAATTAAGTGCAAGCCTGCTCACACCGACCAGTACGTACCAAACCTGAACGTGTTCCCACTATGCAGGTTTTAGTACTAGTGCTAGTAGTTAGGTTATAAAAAGGGGAACTACCTAACCGAAAATTACTCTACCTTCCTCCTCATAAGTCCTCCTTCTTCGTTCGTCCTTGCCATGGCCGGTGTGCAGAGCTCTAGGTCGAGAACTACTCGTAACAAGGGAGCGGCAACCAAGGCTGCGAAAAAAACAGGGCTCGCCACCACGCAGAGACCTCGAAAGATCTCTCACGGGAAGGCGATGGCTCCCAGGAGCGCCCTAGACGTGGAGGCGAACATGCGGCGCTGGAGTCGTTATCCCTCGACGGCATGCCCGATCAGCTCAATAAGAACCTCAATAAGCAGAAGGAGTTCATCCACGGCTTGGTGGAGCTGCTGAAGGAGAGCCTCGACGACATGCCCGCTAAGCTCAATGAGCAGGGGGAGTTGACCGCCGGCTTGGTGATGCTGCTGAAGAAGAGCATTGCCTCGGAGAAGAAGGCGACCTATAACATCCCAAATTTTCATTTTGGAATGTTATACATTAGATCATCATTGCATACCATACTTTATTTTTGCATTTTGGTTGATCCTAGAAATTCTACGCAACTCAATGACCCACGGAGAGAGTTGGGGATTTCGTTATTTTCATATTTGAGTTTACTCAAATTTTGAGAATAGGATCATTTGATTTTAATTTTTTATCATCAATAATTTCTATTACAAAAATATGAGAGAGGGAATAAAATGACTTTCCCAAAATAAAGAAATATTGAGGTTTTAATAATAAAATCAAACAGGATTTTATTTCGGAGTTTTTCGGTGTTTTATTTGAATTTAGGAAAAATGTGCGTTTTTCAAAATTGCATTTAGGTCCCAAATAAATGTTCACCTTGTGCGGCTTGATTTTAGAAGCCCGTGAAAATTTATTTCGAAATTTTTGGAGTCCGTTTAGTATTTCTTTTTATTTTTCTTCCGAGCGGAATAATAAATAATAAAAAACCGACCTACGGGCCGTGTCCGGATAGGACTCCGGCCCGAGGTGGCCTTTAAAAGCCGGCCCAGCCCCCCGGGGAGAAACCCTAGCCGCCCAACCCCTAGCCGCCGCCGCCACCCGCTCCCGTGCCACCTCCGCCGCCGGACGCCGAGGTTCGCAGTGCCTCGACTTCCGTGCCATCGTTTTTTAAAAAAAAATTAGATCGGTTTTCGCGGTTTTTCGCCGGTTTTTTTAGTTTTGTTTTTTTAATAGATCGGTTTTTCCGGTTTATTTAAATAGCAAGCGTTCGTCCGTTCGTTCGTTCTAGCGAACGTTCGTCGTTTTTCTTTTTCTCGGATTAAATCCGCGATTTTTCCGATCGCGATTCCTGATCCGATTTTCCTTTTAGTATAACGTTTCGCTCGTTTATCGGAATCAGGCGATTCAAGCACCTAGAGTTTCGTCTCGAAACCCTCTATCCGTTTAACCAACTTAAACAAGATTTTTTTACTGTAAAATTTGCCCTAGATCCAGATTAGTAGAGCGAAGTTGTTTTCTTTCGCCGTTTGACTTTCGTTGCTTTGTTCGATTTGATTCTTTTTGCCAACCGAAGTTCTTAAGTTGAACCTTCTGGTTAGATCTCTTATTTGACTTTTACCTGTGCATTAGATGAGTACTTATTGTATGCTTGTTTGTTTGTCTGCGATAGAATACCCGGAGTGCGCCGCCTATTACTTCGAATCTCTAGGTTTCGCGGATCATTAGCAAGGCAAGTAACACTTTGATCATACCTTTCCTACTACCCAGTTTTATTGCATTAGATCAATCCTCAAACATTGCATGATTAGGATCTAATTAAATTGTGGGATGGGAAGTAGATGAGGTAGTACCTATTACCTTTTTATTAACAAACCTTTGGGAGTTACTTCTACGTTTGCTTATTATGCCATGCTATGCTAGTAGACATGGATTGGGTGAGTGATATCCATGACAGATGTGATTTTTGTTAATTAATGGTTATCTAAGGTGGCAACTTAAACACACATCTGGGTGGATTGAGGCACCTGGGTATTCCAGGACTTGCCTATTTTCTTGTGGACCGCCACCCAGGCTCAAAGGGATCATGAGACTATTCATACTAGAAACTTCCGTGTGCAGCCACAAGCTATTATGGGCTCTAGCATAGTTGACTAAGTCATGCGAACTCTTATAGTGGTAGACTAGCAGATGTAGGGGATGTAGGTGGTACGGTCTACCCGATCGTAAGGTGCTAGCGCTTCTGAAAGACTATGTCTCGGTCATCCGTCTTCTCAAACACCATGTAGTGCGAGAAACCAAATGGAGGCGATCGAGTCTTGTGGGGAAAAGTGCGCAAACCTCTGCAGAGTGTAATAAACTAATCATGGTTAGCCGTGTCCCCGGTTATGGACATCTTGAGTATCTAGTACCTGGATTATCATGTGAATCTCAACATGTTACTCTAAATTAATTTTGTTGGGTTAGGTTTAATGATGATGCTTAATTGGGATTGAGGATGCTGTCAACCATTCTCAATGTTTAACAACTACCATGATCGTTAAATAAATTTTATTCCTTTGAAGTAGGGAAAAATTGGCTTTACGCAAAACTGTAACCATAGAGCTTTCCACCAGCCAAATATGCATATAGTATAGCTGTTTCATTCCATTACTCTCTAGGTGTTACATTGCCAGCATATTCCATGTGCTGACCCATTTCGGGCTGCAAGGTTAATGTTGCAGACTTTTCAGACGACGAATAAGGAGTTTTTAGGTCGTGGTTCTATACTCAGTGATGCCGTTGGAGTTGATGGACTCACTTATCTTCCAAGCCTTCTGTTGTTTTCGTTATTAGATGGCCTTAAGCCATATTTATTGTAATAAGTTCTCTTTTGAGACACTCGATGTAATATGTGTGTGATTGCTACTCTGCTATAAATCCTCCGAGTACTGTGTGGTGTCAGCATTACTGATCCATGGATGACACCGGAGCATAGAGATCAGACTGTTTGAGGTCTGGTCGCTACAGAGATGGTATCAGAGAACACGCTGACTGTAGGACACGACCACTAAGCTAAAAGACCTAGATCACTATTTCACTCTCTTCTCTTCTGACCTCTCATCTTTTCTACTCTTTTAGGATGGCGGATGCAAGGAACAAGTTCACGCAACCAGATGAAGATACACCCTTTGGACGACACTTGAAGGAAGTCACTAGATACCTGAACATAGGAGTACCAAGCTTCACCGGAACCTACAACGCCACATTACCTGAAGAAGAGCGCTGGATGATTCAAGTTCAAGTTCCAAGAAGGACGTTCATGCCAGTCACTAAGCCCATAGAGTTTTCTTTTGATACACCAACTTGGAGTCTAGGACAGAGCATGGCAGCTCACATCGCCATGGGACGCATTGGAGAAGTCTACCGCAATGACCTCAAGGATACTATCTACTAGATTTGTGGGCGCCAAGATGAACACTGGGAGATGATCAGCACCAGGAAGGATAGATCAATCGCAGCTTTTATCCAGGAGCTAAACCAGCACATTCGACGACAGGAGAACCAGATGTACGCCGACATGATAGATCTGAAGAAGGCTAAGACTAGAATCAAGGAACTGGAGGAAGAACTCAAGGCTACACATGAAGATTATGAAGAGGAAATTGAAGTATTGGTGGAGAAGAATGATGACCTGATCAAGAAGATTGGAATATTTATGGGAGGCCCTACGCCAGTAGAGGAAGACGAAGAACCCAAGGAGATTAGCCCGGAAGACTACATCATCATCGACGACACCGATTCGGATCCAGATAGTAGCGACGATGACTATGTTGATGAAGCTGGAGCAGATGTCATGGAGTCTGCAACCGAGGAATATTTCTAGTAGACCACCTCATCAGTAGTAGTAGTCCACCATGTAAATATAGTAGTCCAAGCACTTTTGCGATAGATAGATCGATTGTATGCCCTTGTTTGATTGAATGAAGTGAATTGTTTGCTTTTGCCTCATGTGCATATGGGTAGTGTTTTCTCTTTAGACCCCCTCTATTCTTACATCTCATCTTTTCTAAACCCTCAGATGCCTCCGAGACGTGACCCCGGATTTGCCTTTCCACCGGAGCTCACCCAGTTGATCCTGCAGCAAAACACATTGATGCAGTTGCTAGTCTAGAATCAGAATCAAGGGAACAACAACAACCCACCACCACCACCACCACCTGTTGACCACTTAGCCCGTTTTCTTAGGCTGAATCCGCCGGTGTTTTCCAGTAGCATCGAGCCGATAGTAGCAGATGATTGGCTCCGCAAGACAGCTAGGGAGTTGACCATAGCAGGATGCACAGATGCGGAAAAGGTGAAGTTTGCCGCACATCAGTTAGAAGGACCCGCAGCATCATGGTGGGAAAATTTCACAGCCACTTTTCCAGTCGACACTGTCACATGGGACCAATTTCAGCTGGCTTTTCGTACTGCACATGTTTCAGCAGGAGCTATGGCCATGAAGAAGCATGAGTTTCGCAACTTGCGCCAAGGAGGACGGACAGTTGGCCAGTATGTGGAGGACTTTAGTAAGTTAGCACGTTATGCCCCAGATGACGTCGCTATGGATGCAGCTAAGCAGGAGAAGTTTCTGGAAGGACTGAATAATGATTTGAGCATGCAGTTGATGCTAGCAACCTTCAACAACTACCAGGAGTTGGTAGATCGTGCTCTTATGATTGAAGGGAAGCAGCAGCAAATTGAGAATAGCAAGAGGAAGTATGGACAAGGAAAGTATAGTTCTGGAGCTCAGCAGAAGCCATGTTTTACCCCTAGACCAGGAGGACATTTTCAGCATACCCATGGAGGAGGTAGCTCGCACAATCACAATGGCACCAGGAATGGTAATGGGAATGGAGGAAGCAACAGCCAGAATCGCACCAACCCATCAACCCCAGCTAAGAAGGACCTGAGCCAAGTCGCTTGCTTTAAGTGTTCGAAGACCGGACATTATGCCAATGAATGCCCTGAAATACAAAATGGAAATGGCAATGGAAGCTCTGGGAAGAAGCCGAACCCTTTCAACAGGGGACAGGTGAACCACGTTAGCGTGGAGGAGGTTGAAGCTCAGCCTGATGCAGTAATAGGTAAGTTTTTGGTTAAGTCATTTACTGCACTCGTTCTTTTTGATACTGGTGCATCGCATTCATACATCTCAAGGGGATTTGTGGATAAGTATAACCTATCAACCCAAGCCCTTAGGTCACCCATGTTAGTAACCTCGCCTGGAGCAGAGTATGTGGCTAGCCTATGGTGTGATCGGTTACCATTAAGGATTGGTAACTATGTTTTTCCCTCGGACCTAATAGTATTGGAATCCCAAGGATTGGATGTGATATTAGGCATGGATTGGTTATCAAAGTATGAAGGGAATATTGAATGTGCTAGTAAGTCAATTTTGCTTACCACCCCAGAAGGGAGAAGGATCAAGTATGTATCCCGGCGTGTGCCAAAGAGGACTCAAGTAAATTGCCTAACAAGAGTTGTGCAGGAGGAAGTACCAGTGGTAAGGGATTTCCCTGAAGTATTTCCAGAGGAGTTGCCAGGCATGCCACCGGATAGAGATATTGAGTTTTTGATTGAGCTATTGCCAGGCACCAGGCCAATATCAAAGAGACCATATAGGATGCCAGCAAAGCACTTGGTGGAAATTAAGAAGCAGATTAAGGAGTTACTGGATAAGGCATATATCCGCCCAAGTTCTTCGCCTTGGGGATCGCCAGTACTTCTAGTGGAGAAGAAGGATGGATCGTTAAGGATGGTTGTTGATTATCGAGGATTGAACGAAGTAACGATCAAGAACAAGTACCCACTACCAATGATTGATGATCTATTTGATCGATTGCATGGAGCTAAAGTATTTTCCAAGATCGATCTGCGATCAGGATACCACCAGTTGAAGATTCGAGAATAGGATATTCCCAAGACAACTTTTACCACCAGGTATGGGCTGTACGAGTATACCGTTATGTCATTTGGTCTGACTAACGCACCTGCCTATTTTATGAACATGATGAACAAAGTGTTTATGGAATTTTTGGATAAGTTCGTCGTAGTGTTCATTGATGATATCCTGGTTTATTCGAAGAATGAAGAGGAGCATAAGGAGCATTTGTGTTTGGTACTTGGAAAGCTCAGAGAACATCAATTATATGCCAAGTTCAGCAAATGTGAGTTTTGGTTGAAGGAAGTAGGATTTCTCGGACACGTTATATCCGGAGAAGGAATAGCAGTAGATACCGCTAAAGCTGATACCGTGACCAAGTGGGAAGCCCCAACAACAGTTGGAGAGATCCGGAGTTTTCTTGGACTCGCAGGATACTACCGGAGATTTATTGAGAACTTCTCAAAGATTGCGAAGCCTATGACTGAGTTGTTAAAGAAAGATACCAAGTTCATATGGACAGAGGAATGTGAGGCTAGTTTCCAAGAGTTGAAGAAACATTTGGTTACCTCACCAGTGTTGATTTTGCCAGACCAGACCAAAGATTATGAGGTGTATTGCGACGCATCACGTCGAGGACTTGGAGCAGTGCTTATGCAGGAAGGGAGAGTTGTTTCATATGCCTCAAGAAAACTGAAACCTCATGAGTTGAATTATGCTACGCATGATTTGGAGTTAGAAGCCGTAGTGCATGCTTTAAAAACATGGAGGCATTTCCTCATTGGAAACCATTGTGAGGTGTACATGGATCATAAGAGTTTGAAGTACATTTTCACACAGAAGGAGTTGAATCTCAGACAAAGGAGATGGTTGGAGCTCATCAAGGATTATGATATGAGATTGCATTATCATCCCGGAAAAGCTAATGTAGTAGTTGACGCATTAAGTCGTAAGAGCCATGTCAATACATTGATGACGGGAGAAATACCCAAGGAGTTAGCAGAAAATCTACGTGAACTATGTTTGGAAATAGTTCCGAGAGGCCATGTAGCAGCATTGGAGATTCAGTCAACTTTGATGGATAGAATCAGAGAAGCCCAGAAGACCGACAAAGAGATTGCCGCTATTAAGGAGAAACTGACCAAAGGAAAGGCTAAAGGATTTTGTGAGGATGAGCACGATACCCTATGGTTTGAAGACCGCGTTTACGTGCCCAATGACCCGGAGATCTGGAAGTTGATTTTGCAAGAGGCACACGACTCACCGTATTCGATTCACCCAGGAAATACCAAGATGTATTTGGATTTGAAGGATATTTTCTGGTGGACCGTTATGAAGAAGGATATTGCAGAGTATGTAGCAGTTTGTGACGTATGTCAGAGAGTAAAGGCAGAGCATCAGAAGCCAGCAGGATTGTTGCAACCATTGCCGATACCCGAATGGAAGTGGGATAAGCTAGGCATGGATTTTATCACAGGATTACCAAGGACTCGTTCAGGCTATGACTCGATTTGGGTTGTAGTTGATCGATTGACGAAGGTAGCTCATTTCATCCCAGTAAAGACCACTTACACCAGTGCTAAGTTGGCGAAGATATACATGACTAGGATCGTATGTCTGCATGGAGTTCCGAGGAGTATCGTATCAGATAGAGGAACCCAGTTTACCTCAAAGTTCTGGAAGCAGTTGCATGAGACTTTGGGTACTAGGCTAGAATTTAGTACAGCTTTTCATCCGCAGACAGCTGGATAGACCGAGAGAGTCAATCAGATTTTGGAGGATATGCTGAGAGCTTGTGCGCTAGATTACGGATCTAGTTGGGACGATAATTTGCCATATGCAGAGTTCTCTTACAACAATAGTTACCAAGCCAGTTTAAAGATGGCCCCTTTCGAAGCCTTGTACGGAAGGAGGTGCAGGACACCGTTGTCATGGGACGAAGTTGGAGACCGCCAGTTATTTGGACCTGACTTGATTAAAGAGTCTGAACAGAAGGTGAAGTTGATTCGCGATAGGCTCAAGGTAGCCCAGTCCAGACAGAAAAGTTATGCAGATTCTAAACACAAGGAGACAGTTTACGAAGTCGGAGATAGAGCTTATCTTCGAGTATCTCCACTTCGGGGAACAAAGCGTTTTGGAGTTAAAGGGAAGTTAGCACCACGATTTGTAGGACCATATCGAGTTTTGGAGCGTATGGGAGAAGTGGCCTACAAGTTGGAATCGCCTGAAGGATTGTCAGGAGTTCATGATGTGTTCCACGTTTCTCAGTTAAAGAAATGTCACGCGGAGATGGCTGACATACCGTTGAGAGACACAGTGCCCTTAGAAACTATTCAGTTGGATAACGATTTGACCTACGAGGAGAAGCCAATTAAGATCCTCGAGTTTGCCAGCCGAGTTACCCGCAGCAAGGTTATCAAGTTTTGCAAAGTTCCGTGGAGCCACCACACAGAGGATGAAGCCACCTGGGAGCGAGAGGAGGATTTGCTCAAGGACCACCCTCACCTATTTTCTAGCCAACCTGAATCTCGAGGGCGAGATTCATCTTAAGGGGGTAGGTTTGTAACATCCCAATTTTTCAATTTCGAATGTTATACATTAGATCATCATTGCATACCATATTTTATTTTTGCATTTTGGTTGATCCTAGAAATTCTATGCAACTCAATGACCCACGGAGAGAGTTGGGGATTTCGTTATTTTCATATTTGAGTTTTCTCAAATTTTGAGAATAGGATCATTTGATTTTAATTATTTTATCATCAATTATTTCTGTTACAAAAATATGAGAGAGGGAATAAAATGACTTTCCCAAAATAAAGAAATATTGAGTATTTAATAATAAAATCAAATAGGATTTTATTTCGGAGTTTTTCGGTGTTTTATTTGAATTTAGGAAAAATGTGCGTTTTTCAAAATTGCATTTAGGTCCCAAATAAATGTTCACCTTGTGCGGCTTGATTTTAGAAGCCCGTGAAAATTTATTTCGGAATTTTTGGAGTCCGTTTAGTATTTCTTTTTATTTTTCTTCCGAGTGGAATAATAAATAAAAAAACAAACCGACCTATGGGCCGTGTCCGGATAGGACTCCGGCCCGAGGTGGCCTTTAAAAGCCGGCCCAGCCCCCCCGGGAGAAACCCTAGCCGCCCAGCCCCTAGCCGCCGCCGCCACCCGCTCCCGCGCCGCCGCCGAGGTTCGCCGCGCCTCGACTTCCGTGCCATCGGTTTTTTTAAAAAAATAGATCGGTTTTTGTCAGTTTTTCGCCGTTTTTTTAGTTTTGGTTTTTTTAATAGATCGGTTTTTCCGGTTTATTTAAATAGCGAGCATTCGTCCGTTCGTTCGTTCTAGCGAACGTTTGTCATTTTTCTTTTTCTTGGATTAAATCCGCGATTTTTCTGATCGCGATTCCTGATCCGATATTCTTTTTAGTATAACTTTTCACTCGTTTATCGGAATCAGGCGATTCAAGCGCCTAGCATTTCGTCTCGAAACCCTCTATCCGTTTAACCAACTTAAACAAGATTTTTCTACTGTAAAATTTGCCCTAGATCCAGATTAGTAGAGCGAAGTTGTTTTCTTTCGCCGTTTGACTTTCGTTGCTTTGTTCGATTTGATTCTTTTTGCCAACCGGAGTTCTTAAGTTGAACCTTCTGGTTAGATCTCTTATTTGACTTTTACCTGTGCATTAGATGAGTACTTATTGTATGCTTGTTTGTTTGTCTGCGATAGAATACCCGGAGTGCGCCGCCTGTTACTTCGAATCTCTAGGTTTCGCGGATCATCAGCAAGGCAAGTAACACTTTGATCATACCTTTCCTACTACCCAGTTTTATTGCATTAGATCAATCCTCAAACATTGCATGATTAGGATCTAATTAAATTGTGGGATGGGAAGTAGATGAGGTAGTACCTATTACCTGTTTATTAACAAACCTTTGGGAGTTACTTCTACGTTTGCTTATTATGCCATGCTATGCTAGTAGACGTGGATTGGGTGAGTGATATCCATGAAAGATGTGAGTTTTGTTAATTAATGGTTATCTAAGGTGGCAACTTAAACACACATCTGGGTTGATTGAGGCACCTGGGTATTCCAGGACTTGCCTGTTTTCTTTTGGACCGCCACCCAGGCTCAAAGGGATCATGAGACTATTCATACTAGAAAATTCTGTGTGCAGCCACAAGCTATTATGGGCTCTAGCATAGTTGACTAAGTTGTGCGAACTCTTACAGTGGCAGACTAGTAGATGTAGGGGATGTAGGTGGTATGGTCTACCCGATCGTAAGGTGCTAGCGCTTCTGAAAGACTATGTCTCGGTCATCCGTGTTCTCAAACACCATGTAGTGCGAGAAACCAAACGGAGGCGATGGAGTCTTGTGGGGAAAAGTGCGCAAACCTCTGCAGAGTGTAATAAACTAATCATGGTTAGCCGTGTCCCCGATTATGGACATCTTGAGTATCTAGTACCTGGATTATCATGTGAATCTCAACATGTTACTCTAAATTAATTTTGTTGGGTTAGGTTTAATGATGATGCTTAATTGGGATTGAGGATGCTGTCAACCATTCTCAATGTTTAACCACTACCATGATCGTTAAATAAATTTTATTCCTTTGAAGTAGGGAAAAATTGGCTTTACGCAAAACTGTAACCATAGAGCTTTACACCAGCCAAATATGCATATAGTATAGCTGTTTCATTCCATTACTCTCTAGGTGTTACATTGCCAGCATATTCCATGTGCTGACCCATTTCGGGCTGCAACGTTAATGTTGCAGACTTCTCAGACGACGAATAAGGAGTTTTTAGGTCGTGGTTCTATACTCAGTGATGTCGTTGGAGTTGATGGACTCACTTATCTTCCAAGCCTTCCGCTGTTTTCGTTATTAGATGGCCTTAAGCCATATTTATTGTAATAAGTTCTCTTTTGAGACACTCGATGTAATAAGTGTGTGATTGCTACTCTGCTATAAATCCTCCGAGTACTGTGTGGTGTCAGCATTACTGATCCATGGATGACACCGAAGCACAGAGATCAGATTGTTTGAGGTCTGGTCGCTATACGACCGGTGAAATCCTGCAATTTCAGGATGACAAGGTGAAGCTCTGCCACGAGCTTGACCTACTGAAGGAGGAGAACACTGGCTGGAAGAAGCTGGATGAGAATAGTAGTTCCTTGATGAAGATGTTGCAGGCCCTCGTCATGGAACAGAAGGAGGAGTTGGCGAAGCTCCGCATCGAGCACCCAGCTGCTGTCAAGGTACGTAATGCGGCCGTGGAACAGATGATGATGGCTCGCGTCGAGAAATCCCGCGTCATGGACATAATGATGAAGATGGCGGTGGAGACGCGCGAGGAGATGGAGGTCGTGGAGGCGATGAAGAAGCAGTTACGACTCTGCGGCCAGCAACCCTTCATGTAGTGAGAGCAGCGCCCCAGACTTGTGTGTGCGTCTTCCTTCTTTTTCGGGGGTGATAATCCTCCTTCTTATTTTGCTTCGGGTGTTTAGCCGCACGTGTCACCTTCTCTGCGACGCATGAATAGAACAATGCTAAAAATGAGATGACTAGCAAATTAGATCATTCTTTATCGCCAATAGAACAATGCCTCTTGCTAGTAATATATAATAAGAGCAGAGAGTAGAGGATATGGCACTGGGCTGCCGTGTTTCGTGCTCCTTTGTCATACTCCAGTGCAAAACTTGAGTATACCGCACGGTACTTTGCTCCTCCTCAGGTTGTCGACACATTTATACGAGCACTCAAATCACAAGGCTCCGCCTTCCAGCAGTAATGAGCCGTCAAATCACAAAGGCCCTCGCCTCTCGTGAAAAGGACCAAGCTAGACTGCCCCACCCTCTAGCCTTTTAAAAAATGTATACATTTGTACAGTAGTAGTATCGAGGGATTGCGCCATGGAGCAAAACTAACAAGATGTAATTAAAGAAAAAAGGTGGTACATATAGAGAGCGCTTCTCGCCAAATTATGCATATACTATGACACTACCCACTATGAAGGCACTAGTAACATAGACTAGTAACTAGTCTATGCTACTATGACCAACCAAAGTCGAGGCGCGGATACCAACGAGGGCCTGGTTGTGTCTATACTTGGACAACTCAGTCGACTGCATGCGCACCAGGCAGACAAAGCTCGTGTCGTGTTGGTGTCGTGTGCGGCCTGCACATTCATCAGTCTTGCTATAAGTTGCAGTAGATGCTATATAGGTCTGTCGGATCTTACATCGAGATCCATGCAAAATTTTCTTTTCAGATTTTCAGATTTTCTTTTTTCTCTCTTAAAGCTCAGTCGAGTGAGACATTGCCACGCCATTAAACAAAGGCTCGGGCGCCATTAATGGAGACCTTGGGAGAGAGGTGGACGGCAGATGGAGGTCAAAGGGCTCGCACGCCTCCCGTACTCAAATATCTACCCTGCACGGCGCCTCCTAGGTAATAAAAAAAGGGGACGCGTGGCGGCACGTAAATGGTAAATAGAACGCCCACGGTTTCAATAATACTTGTGTTTCCGATTGTAACGTGACAGCACTTGTTCCAAAATGACTTTGTTGATTGTTAATATGTGCGCCCTCGCAAATTGGAAAGCAAAATTACCACAGCATGTTGGTGCCATGTCATGACACCAAGCAAAGTTTCATGATTTTCATGCGTGTTCCGGATTTACAGGAATTAAAAAACCAAGTTTCTCAATGTTTCCAGCCGAGCCATGACGCCCAGATGTTAGAATTTTATTCCCATTTCTGGCATGGGACCTAGAAATTTACCCGAGGACGCACATGTGATTTTTCAACCAGTTTTGGTGCACTGGAGCATGTGCTTGTATTAAAAATTTGAATTATGCACACAAAGGTGACACGTTCCCTCATAGAACCATGAGCCTTCTTGAGAGAAGCTCCGGTTTGCAAGAAACTTATACCAAAACTTGTTCCTATTCTGCAATTTTTTTTACCACAACATGGTAGTACCATGACATGACACCATGCCAAGTTTCATGATTTTCAGGCGTGTTTTGGATTTACAAGAATTTTAAAACCAAGCTTCTCAATGTTCTCGGCCGAACCACGATGCCCATATGTTTGAATTTCATTCCCATGTCTTGCATGTGACCTAGAAATTCACCCGAGGACACACATGTGATTTTTCAATCAACTTTGGTGCACGGGAGCATGTGCTTGTAGTTCAAATTTGAATTATGCACATTAAATGACCAGAAACTCAATTAATGTATAGAAAAGGCCAAACGAACCTATAATAATTCCAAAATTTAACAAGGCACTCATATAGTTCTATGTTGCCTCTGTAAAGAAAATCTGGGGGGGAGGCAGCGTATATTAGAAATGCCATTAGACATTGTTATTTTCACGTCAAACTCGTTGACCATGATACATGACAAAAATAAGACGATTCTCACAATGATAAGTTAATGGTCTCCAGCACAACACACCCCTCAAATAAAACTAGGCACCCTGGAATTCTTTGACAAAACTAAGCACCCTGGAATTCTTTGACAACTAAACTTATGGCTATATGATGTTGGCCATATATATTGTACGTATATAATGTGAAGAAACGAGTGGCAGTACTATACCAACTAAAAGATGAAATGTACTAAATATAACGAGAAGAAACATAACATACTTCTGCTGGGTGCTCAGCACAACACACCCCTCAAATAAAACTAAGCACACCTGAAATTAAACTAAGCAACTAATCTGGTAGACACTTCATTAGAAACACCATGAGCAACGACACTGCCACCTTACTCGGACTCCTCATACACGTCCTCGATTTCCTCCTTGTCCCTCTTCCTCTTGGCCGATACGTACGTCTTTGCTTGAACCGCACACTTGGCTCTTGATCTTCATCCAACCCTTGTAGATATTGAAACAAAGGTAGCCATCCATTGCAGCATAGTGGATGTGGTCTATGTCTAGTATATTCCACTCACATGCATGATGAAACATGAACGGAGGTTTCTTTAGTGTACCATACGAAGGATGAACCATGGCTCCTGCCAGGGTCAGCATTGAAGGCTGATCACGGGAGGGCACCAGCCATTTCTTCTGGAGGTCGAATGGGTTGCCTACAACGAGGCTTATCCAACCTAGGATTTCCTTGTCGTTCCTAAAGTCTACAGTAAAGAATTTGACTCGGCCATCCTTGAGGAAATTCTTAAAATCCTGGCACTCAACGTCGGCATGGCATATGTGGTAGACCAAGCATAAGTCATGCACACAAACCTGGATCACGGCGGGCTTCTTCTTCTCTGCCTCCTTTAGATTCTTCTCGCTTCCCAGGACTGTGGTGTACTCAACATCTAGCCCAGCGACCCACTCATCATTTGAGTTTTGGAACATGTGTTTTAAGCGAGCAAGGCATTCTTTCACCATTGCGGAAGAACAGGTGTAGATGACGTCGAACTCATCGCCTGTGATGGTTCTAACCTTGTACTCACCGCCGATCATGGAGATTTGGGATGCCATGGATTTGGGAGGAGGGTTAGGATTAGTGGAACTACCGTAATGTGAAAGGACGGGACGACTAGGAGCGGTTTATCGATTGTAAAAATGTCGAGTGGGGGGGCGCGTGCGAATGGCAGGGTAGTGGCTTGCCTGGTGGATAAATGGATTCATGCACAGTACTATGGGGGCCCAATTAGATGTCATGTCTACTCGACGCCCAATTAAATGGCTTTCGATGCCATGTCAAGCGTCGGGAAAATTACAGGTGATACGAAGCTTTCCATTCTCCCATGATACGGGCTTCTGAGAGCCCTTGGATCTGTGATTGAACGGTTGCATGGCGTAATTCTAGACCTATGGGTGAATATCCTATCCTGGAGGGTTATTCTGCAAATCTTTAGCAACTTAGCATGCGACCGTTCGATCTCAGATCCAAGGGCTGCTAGCAGCCCGTATCATGGTCGCGCCTACCACGACCGTCGCCTCGCTCGTGCGGCCGCTCCCTTGGAGATTTAACACGGTGCGTTAGGCTATCTGATGTTGGCATGTCATACATAGTCATCACTTAGTCACTCATACAACAAGGTTAGCTATAAGGTTGGCTATAAGAGTATTTTTTGTTTACTTCTCTCTATCTCTTTCTTCGTAGTATTTATTGCATTTGCCAAGGAGTGAGCTCTTCCAATGAAATGGTGCTTAGATGAGGTGCTATGGGCATTAAATGGCTTAGCAACTCAAGTCCCCAATGCATAGGTGCTTAGTTTTTTGTTGCTAAGTTTGCTTCATCTAGGTACACGCGCTTATCACCGTTTCTTCCTGGGGTCACCAAACTAGTCTGTCTCTTCTTAATTAACTTGCCACATCAGACTTTATGCCTATGTGGCAGGCTTAGCACCTATAGGACCAAGTACAATAGTGGGCTATAAGCCCGCTTTACATGGCATTTTTGCATATGTGGGGGAAAGAGGCAAGGAAAAAGTGGAGGAGTGGGCTCTCAAGCAAGAGCCAGCCTCTACATGGTGGAGCATCAGGAGAGGCACCTGTATGGAGGTGGTCAGGAATCGGGAGACTCAAGCCGGTCGTAGCGCCGCAGTTAAAATGATAATGGCAAGTAAAATCACCAGGCCCCACCTGTCCAGCAGTAACTCACTATCAAATCACACAGCCCTACGTTTGCAGTAGCCTACTCCCTCATCTTCTCGCGTCTCTGTCGAACCGACTAGGCGGAACTGCCCCGCCTACCGCGCAGGAAAATCCCGCCCTTGACTTTTAAATAGTACAATATACTAATTTTGTATCCATGGATTGTGCCATGGAGTAAAGCCTCAAAAAAACGGCGGGACACATGTACATAGTATACAGCATGCCCGTCGCGTTCGCGTCGCACCCTAGATGGTCGATCGGTTTGGCACGCCGCTCTCCGAATGGAACGCGCGTCATATTGCATTTGCACACACATGTGGGACCACAATTGAGAAGCGACCATAGCCACACTCCCCGGCCCCGCAAGTCGGGTGAGTTAATAGAAGTAGTACATACGTTGGTACCTGGACGATCCCTGCAAGACACGGAAGATCAGTGCGTCCATGCATGTGACCAGACTCCAGCAGACACGCCTGGATTGGCTATCGTCTACATGTCGTGCAGGCTGTGTTGTACATGGCTGTAGTTCTGGTGAGAAATCTAAAAATGGTTTCTTGTCATCTCGCAAAATTAGGTGTCATGTGCTTCAGATCACTGCGAGGGTTAAACGGCGACAACTGAGTTGGGCTAGTCATTGGGGGCACATGCACGAAGACTACTTGGCTTCCATCTAGGTCAAGCCGGCTATGTTAATCAGGACATCTATCGACGGACCCCTTTTCTACGAGTTTATCTTTAATTTGAGCTTTGATCCTCGTCTAGTTTGCTCGTCGGGATTCATCTTGTCTCCTTTGGGCAGTGAGGTTATGATTTCTTGTCATGTGGCATTTTTTCGTGTTATATGTTATAATCCGATGCTTCAGATCAAAATGACAACAACTGCACCTCTGCGGAACGTGCATGAAGACTTCTCGACAGTCATTGCCGAGGTCAAGCCGGCTCCGGCTAGTAGACAAAAGAAAACTAGCACTCCATTATATAGGCAGGAGCATCCGTGCTTGCTTGCTAGTGTTGCTCTCTTCACACTGTCTCGTCCTTTCCAGATCTAAACACGACAGTGGTGGCCACACTCTCTCTCTACTCACCGCTGGTCATAGATCCAGCCGGATCCTCTCCGCTGGGGAAGGTGAGAAGGTGCAACGTTCACGCGGTCGTCCTCGGTGACGGCTCTTACCCACTGCCGGCGCGTCCCGATCAGCGTGCCTTGCCATTCTCTCCCAAGCATCGCTGGCGAGGGAGGGCCTCCCACCCCTTCTTCCTCGCTGCCGTAGTGTGGGCAGATCCGGCCTCCCGCCGCCAGCCTAGCGACATCCCGGCGACCCTCAGGTATAACGTCCTTCGAAACCGGCCTTGCTCTACTTCCTGAGCTCCTGACGTCGCTGCATTTGTATCTTTTACTATTTCTTAGCCACCCTTGTGTAGATAGGATCGATCGGCTGTTCGAAAACCACCTAGTTTTTTACTATTAAGAGGTAAAACTAGTTAATGCACTCGAATCTAGTAGTACTTGGTTCAAACAAGGAAGAAAGGGGGTGGGGGTGGGGCAAGATTTGTTACCTGCATCTAGGACTTGGTCAAAAGAGGAAATAATGGGGGAAAAGTAGCAGACACTGGCTATCCAACTGGTCTCTAGGTCTAATAAGGAAATAAAGGGAACGCAGTACAAACTCAATATAAACCCGATCTATTGGTTGAAAAAGGAAAGAAAGTGGGGACTGGGGGACAAGTCAACAGAGTAAGTCCAGCACTAGATTTGCTAGCTTCACACAGTATAAGGTGGCTATATACCGAACAAAAATGGGACCAACCCAGATATCCTCTTCTGATGTTTGTTACCCCGAGCCGCTCTTATGTAATGCCACTGGTAAAATGTAGCAGACGCACTGTTAAAAGTAAGGACATGTTAAACCAATGTTGTTTTCAATGTAATGCCTCCAGTAATATGAATCAATGGCACTTTTTTCATGTCTTGCTAAATTTCCCTTTAAGATAAGTTGCTTCTTTTCGTTAGAGATGCAACTGTCCTGGTCCGCCTACTCTCCAGGAGCTTCACGACCAACCTTGATGTTGCTCAATTTTATTGCAACTAATGAAGAAGAAGCTCTATGGGTTTCGTTTTCTGATGGAAATGGAACCGGGGCTGGGGCCCTTTTCTTAAAAAAAAGAAGAAGAAGAAGCTGCTAGCTCATGGGACATTGCTTCATTTTAGGTGAACTGCACCAAAAGGTCCCATGAATTGAATCATCCGTGTTGGTGACTGGTGTCATCCCTTCTACGATGGCGTTGACTGCAGATATGGTTCCCATCACGAGATATGTTCCTTTTTGGTCTGTCCGTTTGCCAAAGATCCTGCATGTTGATCCTGCTCTTGTGCTATTGTTTTGGCACTACCATGATAAAGCAGTAATGTTATTATTTTGCACCTTAATCTAGTGGCACTATTAATTTGAGGCAATGTTTTGGCACCGCTAGTGCCACTGTTTTTTTATATATCAAAAGAGGGGGTTCCCTCCGATTTCATTAAAGAAACCCAACAATAGAGAACCATTATCTGACAACATCTCAGTGTAAACAGGAAGTTATGCAACTACTACTAGAACGGACTGAGTACTAGCAGGAGACAAGTTCGCCACATAAGCTAGGCAGGTAGGGGGGACGCAGCACCAGCTCGACCGTGTTTGGGTTACAACCCAAATGCTACCACAGAAACATCAGGGGGAAGATAGGGACTGAAAGAGCCAGCTTCAGCATCCCAGTCTAAGCACCCCCAGCCTTCATCGTTGCGATGCACGGTACACCTCGTTTGCCACCTACTCGACCCTAGTGTCACTGATAAAATGAAGTAATAATACAGTTAAAATAGAGCGAGTGTCCTCTCTATCATTTCATTTCCTATGTAGATAAAGAAAGTGCTTCTCTTTGCTAATGTATGTTTCATCAACTAGTCCCATTGTTAATGTTTAAGCGTTTCTGCAAACTAGGGTGCTTAATTTTAGTTGATATGCACAAAAATAGAGATTTGAATGTCTCAAGGCCCCTCCTTCTACTACCACTGTACACTGATGTTCATCACTGGCAGAAGGTGTATCGGGGAGACTTGGGTCGATTTCTAGTATGCTGTTATATTTTCTTCTGTTTATTAGTGTATGTTTCATCAACTAGTGCCACTATACTGTAATCACGTCTTTTCATTATCTGTGCAAATAGGGTTATTCAACTGCATTTTGGTGGAACTGCACAAATGTACGGATGAAACCGGCATATATGCAGAGTGCGAAGTGCAAAGTAAAAATTACCAACACCAACCCTGCTCCATCTAAGCATTGGCATCCACCACCATCAGTGGGATGTGTGGCGCTCACTGTGGATGGATCTTTCTCGGCAGCAAATCCTCTAACCAAATACTAGTAGCTTAGACTTAAAAAATACTAGTAGCTTATATTAGCAGTTTTCTAGGGGTGTACTCTTTTCTGAAAGAAGCACCAATCTATTTTTCTTTATTTGTACACAGTGTCACAACTTTGACCCAAAGGTCCAGAGCTATTTTAGGGTGATTGGCGCAGTACTCAGAGTCTGATTGTAAGCATGATTTTTATTAGTTGTCACACTGATTGTAAGCATGAGTAGATGGAAGATTAGGTTAGTCTGAAGCTTACCTTAAACCCTACCGATGCCGTTGAAACGAGGCGAGCGTCAAGGGAACCGTGGAGAACGGCAGGGAAGCGACATCATGCCATCCGGCCTCCTCTTGCGGTGGGAGAACGAATACTCCTGTGGCTCCGACTGGCTCTACACCCTCACGAACAGCACACCATACTCGATCGATTCGTTATCCTATGGGTGCTCGACCTTCGACCTGTACGCCCACCACCTCCGCCTGACTTTCACCTCGGGCAAATATGTCTGCTCCATCGCCCAGAGGAGATACTCGATGAACTCGAAGGATTGCGGCGTGACTGCCGCCGAGGAGTACATCATCGCCCTCATCGCTGTCGTCTCGCTCTTTCGCATACATTGCCACATGGCCCGCACCGTCCTCAAAATCTCCCACTCATTAGCAAACCAAGTAAGGATCTCCTTCAACCTGGCTAACTTTTTCTAGTTGCCGTCGGCGATCTTCCTAATTCGCTGCTGCATGCCCTCCATAGATGTCCTTCTGAGTGGTCCGGTGCTAGCTTTGGAAGATGGGAGGAGAGACGGTGGTCTTGCAATAGAGAAGAGGGAGAGGCGAGATGGTGGTTTTGGAATGGAGATGATGGAGAGGAGAGGAGGTGGTTTTCAAATGGAGAAGAGGGAGAGGCGAGACGGTGGTTTTGGAATGGAGATGATGGAGAGGAGAGGTTCCCCTGCCTTTCGGTCGCTGACAGGTGATTCTCAGAGAAGAAACTGCAAGTTTAAATTTCAGATAAGAAACTCCAAGTTCAGTTTCAGATAAGAAACTGCAACTTTCAGAGGCAGAGCATTTATATTAACACGGCCTTTTCAAATAGTGTTAACATCATGCTGGAATATTTATTCATGGTCGAAACTGGAACTACTAGCCAGTTAACATCATGCTGATCAACATTCATGCATAACACATCCTCATATGATGCACAGTCAAAAAGATATGCTATTTTCAAGATGCCCACACAATGTCGAGTGTGCGAAAAACAGAGAAAACGAGGGACGAAGTTTTGGAAAGTGTTGGACATGGTGTGTGTAGATGACAATTGGGACCCACATGTCAATAAAGGCAGAGGCAAAAAATTTGGAGATATTTTCTCTGCACAGGTGGAATCGAACCCGGGCGGAATAGCTGTCAGGTAGTGTCACTCGGCCACTAGGCTAGTTCAGTCGTTTCGTTACTAATAAGGTACTTCCTCAGGTGGTCGGATCTTCTCCTGCGCCTTTGTGTGCTCGCCGCAACGCCGCTGTCTGCCGTTGTGAACATGCTGAACACACGAGAGGAATCTGGAGAGGACTGTACATGGAGAGGCGGACAGTCGGGACCCACCAGGTCTATGGTCGTACGCAAGCAAGTGCCTCATCGAAAAAATACTTCCTCCTAATGCTATACTGACGTTGGGGCCCAAGGGTTTGTCAACATAGTTACATTTTTTAGGTGCTTCAACGTAGTTACTATAGGAGATAAATTCACAACGAAGCCGGGGAGCTGGCAGGTATCATTTATTATCACTGGGGCAGCAAGTATCAGCTGGGTTTTGGGCTGCCCCGTCTAGGCTTTCTTTTTTAACATGCGCAGCCCACGACCTCGGATGGGAGGTCCATAGGCCTATTTGTAATTTCTTGAGGGCCGTCATGTATCGACCGGCCTACGGACCTCCCATCTGAGGTTTTATTTTTCCTGAAACATCGGAAGCCCAATTTATGTTTTTTTTTTGAAGAAAACGCAGAGGTCTGTTCTATTTTTCTATATAAGAATAGGAACGCTTTGTCCAATTTATGTTTCCCTTCTAACTATATTATATATATATATTATTATATATTATTGTTATTGTCATCATATATTTAACAGATACTTACATATGTAAGAAAACAATATCCCACATCTTATTAACTTATAAAAATAATTTCTTAACAAAACAATCCTGGATTTTTTTGGCAACGAAAATCCTGGTGATTGTGTACAAAAGCTTGGTAAGATTTAAGGACCAATGTAATAATAAATCACTTATTATTTAAATATATATATATATATATATATAACAAAATGCTCAGCCCCTGTTTATTTTTTGATAACATTGTTGCGCCCACCCAAACATTATAATTATAATAAGCTGAACAAAATCGTGTATTTCGAGAAAGTGCAAATGGCCTATAATTTTTTAGGAAAAGCATAAATGGGCCACAAGGACACTACATTATTTGTTCACCCAGCCCGGCTAATGGACTATAATTCAAAAGAAAAGAGATCAAATGGATTGTAAATTTTACCCTGCAAAAAAAGACTGTAAATTCTGAAAAAAATGGGTTGAATACGTGCCACATTTTTGGAGGCTGAAATGTGGGCCAATAGGTCGAAGCCAATGCATGTCGTTGTCAACTTAGTCAACAAATGATTTTGACATCGTTAGCCGTTGGATTTACATCCAACGACCGGCATCCATCTTCAATCTCTCATCTTCTTCCTCTAGCGCCGCCGGGACCACCTGCTCCTGCCTCCACACCTCCTGTTCTTCTCCACCGACTGCCGAACCACACCGCACCAGAACCAGTTAACCCTCATACACCTCTCCGTCTCTGAATCTATTCCCGCATCTTCCCATCTCCGGCTCGTTGCTGTCCAGGGCCTCGTCGTCGTCCACCACCTTGGATGCGCTCGGCGCGAAGTGGTCAACGTGGTCAACGAACGACACCATCGGAAGTAAACTATGCGTGGAGAGGCTGACAGCTGGGTCCACGGCTGCACGCAAGGAAATGCCTCCTTATTACGCGTAAAATAATGATTCCTCCACCTGACAGCTGGGACCCACCAGAAGGGCCTCTGTATTTCGCGAAAAACGTTCCCATTGCTGACAGGTCGGACCCACCAGCTATATCTTCGCACGCAAGGAAGTGCCTCCTTATTACGCATAAAAATGAATACCCCCTGCTAGCTGGGACCCACAATAGTGGGAGGCTGACTTGTGGGCCAACTAAGTTGATGGGGACGGAGGGCTTTGTCAACTTACTCAATATGAACGATTCTAGCTCCAGTGACCGTACGATGTCCATCCAACGGCCGTAGTGCTTCTTCAACCTCTGGTCTTCTTGCTCCAGCCGCCCAAAGCAGCGCCGGTCGTGCCTCATGCTCCTGCCTCCGGTGGTCGGCTGCAATGTCGTGGAGGCCTCACCGCCCCCTACTACTCCCACCGCTGGCCAGGCCATCCCTCTACACACCCACACCCCCTGTTATTTTGCGGCGACGACAGCCTCACACCGCAGCGAACCAACGAACCCTCATACTCCTCTGCACGTGGGCATCCATTGTCGCGTCTTCCCCGGCTCCATGTCGTCCCCTTCCTAGGCCTCGCCATTGTCCACCGCCCTGGTGCTCTCGGCACGGCGTTGTCAATGTGGTCAAGGAACGACTTCCATCGGAAGAGTACTGTACATGGAGAGGATGACAGTTGGGTCCATGGCAGCCGCAAGGAAGTGCCTCCTTATTACGCAGGAAATAATTATTCCTCCACCTGACAGCAGGGACCCACCGGACGGGCCACCGTATTTGGCAAAAAAACGTTTCCCCCTGACTGCTGGGACCCACCAAACGTGCCACCGTTTTCGCGAAAAAAATCCCCCCGCTGTCAACTCGGACCCACCGGAAGTGCCTCCTTATTACGCACAAAAAATGAATACTACCCCTGCTAGTTGGGACCCACCTTGGTGGTTGGCTCACTTGTGGGCCTACTAAGTTGACGAGGATGGAGTGCTTTGTCAACTTAGTCAATATGAACGATTCTAGCTCCAGTGACCGTACGATGTCCATCCAACGGCCGTAGTGCTTCTTCAACATCTGGTCTTCTTGCTCCAGCCGCCCAAAGCAGCGCCGGTCGTGCCGCATGCTCCTGCCTCCCGTGGCCGGCTGTGCCGCCGTAGAGGCCTCACCGCCCCCTACCCCCACCGCTGGCCAGGCCCTGCGACGATGGCAGCCTCACGCCGTAGCTGAACCAGTGAACCCTCGTACTCCTCTCCGCGCGGGCTTCCACTGTCGTGTTTTCCCCGGCTCCGCGTCGTCCCCATCCTAGGCCTCGCCGTCGTCCACCGCCCTGGTGCTCTCGGCGCGGCGTGGTCAATGTGGTCAAGGAACGGCTTCCATTGGACCTGGAGTATATGTGGATAGGCTGTCAGCTGGGTCCACGGCCGCAGCAAGGAAGTGCCTCCTTATTACGCGCAAAATAATTATTCCTCCACCTAATAGCGGGGACCCACCGGACGGGCCCCCGTATTTCGTGAAAAAAACGTTTCCCCCTGACTGCTGGGACCCACCAGCTACATCTTCGCACGCAAGGAAGTGCGTCTGGGAAAAAAAAACGATTCGCCCCCATGACTGCTAGGACCCACCAGCTACATCTTCGCACGCAAGGAAGTGCCTGACAGTCGGGACCCACCTGGTTGAAGCGTACCGTTGTCATTCTGGTCATGAACGTGTACATACAGACTGGTCGATGTAGAGGCGCGCACGTGTCGTAGCAGAGGTGTGCACGTAGCATGTACACGTACGTACAGGGGCCAGGGTGCAAGAAAGTAAATACAACCACGTACATACATATAGGCGGGGTCTCGAACGCCTACTCGCGCGTACGTACGACCCGGTCTCGTGTACATGGCTGGGTTAGAACAGAGAAACAACGTCATCGTCGTGTTCCTGGGGAGCCAACCGGCTGGGTCAGAATGAAATACGTTGTCGTGTTCATCGGGAGGGCTTGGACGAAACAGCCGATGGAAACGAGGCCTGGCATACTGCAGAACGGAGGAAACGGCCTTGTGTTCGACCGGCCACAGTCGAAACGGCATCCTGTTCATGGGAGGGGTCTGGCGTACCGCAAAATGGAGGAAACGGACCTCCTACGGTCGAAACGGGGGCCCTGTTGATCGGGAGGGGTGTGGCGTACCGCAAAACGGAGGAAACGGACTTGTGTTGGAGTGCTTCGGTCGAAACGGGGGTCCTGTTCATCGGGAGGGGTGTGGCGTACCACAAAACGGGACTCCACGGGATACTGTTCATCTCCATCGTCGACCCCCTCCAGCCTCCACGGGCTATTGTTCATCCACCATCGACCTCCTCCAGCCTGCACCTGCGACTGATCATCCAAGGGCTCCTGTTCATCCAGCCTCCACGGCGCGCTACTCCACCGGCTACTGCTCAACCAGCCCTCTCCTGGGCTCCTGTTCAACCACCCCTCCACGGGCTACTGTTCATCCAGCCCTCCACCGTCTACTATTCATCCTGCCCTCCACGGGGTGGTCCTGTTCATCCAGCCCTCCACGGGGTCCTGTTCATCCAGCCCCAACCAACTCGATTGATCGGGGTCATGTTCATCCAGAGGCAACACCAAAGGGTCCTGTTCATCCACCCCCACTGGGAACTGTTCATCCAAACCCCCCAGCAATGCTCATTGTTCATCCAGAGGCAGCATCGATCGGCTTCAGTTAGCAGCAGTAGTGAAGGAATCGTTCGATCGGGTTCAGTTAATAGCCATCGATCGATTGCTCGGGTTCAGTAACGCGTAGCTTGCGGTGCAATCGCTCGGGTTCAGTTAGAGCCCAACACCTTGCTCGGGTTCAGTTAGAGCCCAACGCCTCACATCCACGCATGTGCGTGTATGAGAGAAACGCGCATCGCTCGGCCCCAACCACCCACCGTAATCGGGAACACCCTGATATTTTCCTCGCCCTCGCTTCTACCATGGTTTTTTCCGTCATGAACGGCCCAAAGAATGTCATGCAGCTGCGTCTCCGGCCCGCCCAGGACGAAAAGCCCATTTTCTATCATGATTTTTGTCATAGAAGTAGGACCCCACCACATCTATGATGATACTGTGTTTTGTCACAATTATTGTCATAGAAGTGTCATAAGTATGGCAGAAAAAAATTCGTTCGGCCCAAAATGTCACGGATGTGTCTTTTCTTTGTAGTGCATGTGCTTAGAATGTCTGAGTACTACAATCGCTTGAATTGAGTGGGAGTTAATCTTCTAGATAAGATAGTGATTGACAGAGTTCTCTAGTCACTATCACCAAGTTACTAGAACTTCGTGATGAACTATAATATGTATGGGATGACGAAAACGATTCCCGAGCTCTTCGTGATGTTGAAATCAGCGAAAGGTAGAAATCAAGAAAAGCATCAAGTGTTGATGGTTGAAAAGACCACTAGTTTCAAGTAAAAGGGCAAGGGAAAGAAAGGGAACTTCAAGAAGAATGGAAAGCAAGTTGCCACTCCCATGAAGAAGCCCAAAGCTAGACCCAGGCCTGAAACTGAGTGCTTCTGCCGCAAAGGAAATGGTCACTGGAAGTGGAACTACCCTAGATACTTGCCGGATAAGAAGGATGGCAAAGTGAACAAAGTTATATTTGATATACATGTTATTGATGTGTACTTTACTAGTGTTTACAGCAACCCCTCATCAGTATTTGATACTGGTTCAGTTTCTAAGAGTAGTAACTCGAAATGGGAGTTGCAAAATAAACAGAGACTAGTTAAGGGTGAGGTGATGATGTGAGTTGGAAGTGATTCCAAGGTTGATAAGATCACCATCGCACACTCCCTTTACCTTCAGGATTAGTGTTGAACCTAAATTTTATTTGGTGTTTGTGTTGAGCATGGATATGATTGGATCATGTTTATTGCAATACGGTCATTCATTTAAGTCAAAGAATAATTGTTGCTCTATTTACATGAATAAAACTTTCGATGGTCATACACTCAATATAAATGGTTAATTGAATCTCGATCATAATGATACACATATTCATAATATTGAAGCCAAAAGATGCAAAGTTAATAATGATAGTGCAACTTATATGTGGCACTACCGTTTAGGTCATATTGGTGTAAAGCACATGAAGAAACTCCATGCTGATGGATTTTTGGAATCACTTGATTATGAATCACTTGATGCTTGCGAATCATGCTTCATGGGCAAGATGACTAAGACTCCGTTCTCCGGAACAATGGAGCGAGCAACTGACTTATTGGAAATAATACATACTGATGTATGCGGTCCGATGAGTGTAGAGGCTCGCGGCGGGTATCATTATTTTCTGACCTTCACAGATGATTTGAGCAGATATGGGTATATCTACTTGATGAAACATAAAGTCTGAAACATTTGAAAAGTCCAAACAATTCCAGAGTGAAGTGGAAAATCATCGTAACAAGAAAATAAAGTTTCTACGATCTGATCGCAGAGACGAATATTTGAGTTACGAGTTTGGTCTTCATTCGAAACAATGTGGAATAGTTTCGCAACTCACGCCACCTGGAACACCACAGCGTAATGGTGTGTCTGAACGTCATAACCGTACTTTATTAGATATGGTGCGATTTATGATGTCTCTTACCGATTTACCACTATTGTTTTGGGGTTATGCATTAGAGACAGCTGCATTCACGTTTAATAGGGCACCATCTAAATCCGTTGAGATGACACCGTATGAATTGTGGTTTGGCAAGAAGCCTAAGCTGTCATTTCTTAAAGTTTGGGGCTGCGATGCTTATGTAAAAACAGCTTCAACCTAATAAGCTCGAACCCAAATCGGAGAAATGTGTCTTCATAGGATACCCAAAGGAGATTGTTGGGTACACCTTCTATCACATATCCGAAGGCAAGACATTCATTGCTAAGAATGGATCCTTTCTAGAGAAGGAGTTTCTCTCAAAAGAAGTGAGTGGGTGGAAAGTAGAACTTGATGAGGTAACTGTACCTTCTCTCGAATTGGAAAGTAGTTCATCAGAGAAATCTATTCCTGTGATGCCTACACCAACTAGAGAGGAAGTTAATGATGATGATCATGAAACTTCGGATCAAGTTACTACTGAACTTTGTAGGTCAACCAGAGCACGATCCGCACCATTGTGGTAAGGTAATCCTATACTGGAAGTCATGTTATTAGACCATGATGAACTTACGAACTATGAGGGAGCGATGATGAGCCCAGATTCCACAAAATGGCTTGAGGCCATGAAATCTGAGATGGGATCCATGTATGAGAACAATGTATGGACTTTGGTGGACTTCCTAATGATCGGCAAGCCATAGAGAATAAATGTATCTTCAAGAGGAAGACGAATGTAGATAGTAGTGTTACCATATACAAAGCTCGAATTGTCGAAAAACAGTTCTTTTATAAGTTCAAGGTGTTGACTACGATGAGATTTTCTCATTCGTAGCGATGCTTAAGTCTATCCGAATCATGTTAGCCAATTACCACATTTTATGAAATCTGGCAAATGGATATCAAAAGTACATTCCTTAATGGATTTCTTAAAGAAGAGTTGTATATGATGCAACCAGAAGGTTTTGTCAATCCTAAAGGTGCTAACAAAATGTGCAAGCTCCAGAGATCCATCTATGGACTGGTGCAAGCATCTCAGAGTTGGAATATACACTTTGATAAGTTGATCAAAGCATATAGTTTTATACAGACTTGCGGCGAAGCCTGTATTTACAAGAAAGTGAGTGGGAGCACTACAGCCTTTCTGATAAGTATATGTGAATGACATATTGTTGATCAGAAATGATGTAGAATTTTCTGAAAAGCATAAAGGAGTGTTTGAAAGGAGTTTTTTCAATGAAAGACCTCGGTGAAGCTGCTTACATATTGGGCATCAAGATCTATAGAGATAGATCAAGACGCTTGACAAATTTTTTCAATGAGTACATACCTTAACAAGTCTTTTGAAGTAGTTCAAAATGGAACAGTCAAAGAAGGAGTTCTTGCCTGTGTTGCAAGGTATGAAGTTGAGTAAAGACTCAAAACCCGACCACGGCAGAAAATTGAAAGAGAATGAAAAGTCATTCCCTATTCCTCAGTCATAGGTTCTATAAAGTGCTATGTTGTGTACCAGACCTATTGTATACCTTAGCCTAATTTTGGCAAGGGGGTACAATAGTGATCTAGGAGTAGATCACTAGAGAGTGGTCAAAATTATCCTTAGAGGACTAAGGAAATATTTCTCGATTATGGAGTTGATAAAAGATTTGTCCTAAAGAGTTACATTGATGCAAGCTTTTGACACCGATCTAGATGACTCTCAGTCTCGATCTAGCTACATATTGAAAGTGGGAACAATTAGCTAGAGTATCTCCGTGCAGAGTATTGTAGACATAAAAATTTGCAACATACGGATCTGAATGTTGTAGACCCGTAGACTAAACTTCTCTCACAAGCAAAACATGATCACTCTTTGGGTGTTAATCACATAGCGATGTGAACTATATTATTGACTCTAGTAAAACCTTTGGGTATTAGTCACATGAAGATGTGAACTAATCACATAAAGATGTGAACTATTGGTGTGAAATCACATGATGATGTGAACTAGATTATTGACTCTAGTGCAAGTGGGAGACTGAAGGAAATATACCCTAGAGGCAATAATAAAGTTGTTATTTATATTTCCTAATATCATGATAAATGTTTATTATTCATGATAGAATTGTACTAACCGGAAACTTACTGCATGTGTGAATACATAGACAAACAGAGTGTCCCTAGTATGCCTCTACTTGACTAGCTTGTTAATCAAAGATGGTTAAGTTTCCTAGACATAGACATGTGTTGTCATTTGATGAACGGGATCACATCATTAGAGAATGATGTGATGGACTAGACCCATCTGTTAGCTTAGCACTATGATCGTTTAGTTTATTGCTATTGCTTTCTTCATGACTTACACATGTTCCTATGACTATGAGATTATGCAACTCCCGAATACCGGAGGAACACTTAGTGTGCTATCAAACGTCACAACGTAACTGGGTTACTATAAAGATGCTCTACAGGTGTCTCCAATGGTGTTTGTAGAGTTGGCATAGATCGAGATTAGGATTTGTCACTTCATGTATCAGAGAGGTATCTCTGGGCCCTCTCGGCAATGCACATCACTATAAGCCTTGCAAGCAATGTGACTAATGAGTTAGTTATGGGATGTTGCATTAGAGACCTAGTAAAGAGACTTTCCGGTAACGAGATTGAACTAGGTATTAAGATACCGACGATCGAATCTCGGGCAAGTAACATACCGATGACAAAGGGAACAACGTATGTTGTTACGTGGTTTGACCGATAAAGATCTTCGTAGAATATGTAGGAGCCAATATGAGCATCCAGGTTCCGCCATTGGTTATTGACCGGAGATGTGTCTCAGTCATGTCTACATAGTTCTCGAACCCGTAGGGTCCGCACGCTTAACGTTCGATGACGATTTGTATTATGAGTTATGTGATTTGATGTACCGAAGGTTGTTTAGAGTCCCGGATGAGATCATGGACATGAAGAGCAGTCTCGAAATGGTCAAGAGTAAAGATCGATATATTGGATGGCTATATTTGGACATCGGAAAGGTTCTGGGTGATTCAGGTATTTTTCGGAGTACCGGAGAGTTACGGGAATCCACCAGGGGGACTAATGGGCCAACATGGGCCTTGTGAGAGAGAGAGAGGAAAGGGCCCTAGGGCTGGCCGAGCTCCCCCCTTGAGGAGTCTGAATTGGACTAGGAGGGGGCGGCGCCCCCTCCCTTTCCTTCTCCCTCTCTCCCTCTCCTTCCTTCCCCCTCTCTTCCTTTGTTGGAAACCTACTAGGAATAGGATTCCTGTTCCGAATCCAATTCCTAGTAGGAATCCTACTTGGGGCGTGCCCCTATAGGGCCGGCCGGCCTCCCCCTTGCCCTTTTATATACGGAGGCAGGGGCACCCTAGAACACACAAGTTGACAGTTGTCTTAGCCGTGTGCCGTGCCCCCCTCCACAGATTTCCACCTCGGTCATATCGTTGTAGTGCTTAGGCGAAGCCCTGCGTCGGTAACTTCATCATCACCATCATCACCCCGTCGTGCTAACGAAACTCTCCCTCGACCTCAGCTGGATCTAGAGATCATGGGACGTCACCAAGCTGAACGTGTGCAGATCGCGGAGGTGCCGTATCTTCGGTGCTAGGATCGGTCATATCGTGAAGATGTACGACTACATCAACCGCGTTGTCATAACGCTTCCGCTTTCGGTCTACAAGGGTACGTGGACAACACTCTCCCCTCTCATTGCTATGCATCACCTATATGGATCTTGTGTGTGCGTAGGAATTGTTTTTGAAATACTGGGTTCCCCAACACTTTCTTCATGGTTTATGGAGCAGAGGCAGTCCTCCCTAGTGACATCCGTCACGACTCGCCCCTGTGACGGCTTATGTTGAAGCTGACAATGAAAAAGCACACCAGGATGCACTTGACCTATTAGATGAGGAGCGTGACCTTGCGGCGGCTCGTTCGGGGATTTACCAACAAGACTTGCGTCGTTATCACAGTCGTCGGGTTAAAACCAGAACCTTTCAAGAAGGTGACTTGGTGCTCCGGCTTATCCAGGATCAATCTGATATGCACAAGCTATCCCTACCTTGGGAAGGGCCCTTTATGGTCAGCAAAAATCTGAGCAATGGGTCATACTATCTTGTCGATGTTCGAGACCACAAGGACTCACGCACGTCGGAGGAGGAGACCCGTCGGCCGTGGAATATTGCTCATCTTTGGCCTTACTGCACTTGAGCTACCGGCTCTTACAATGTACATATCTTGACAATGTATATATTATGATGATTAAAATAAAGGTGGAACCCCTGTTAACACAGGGCCTCTATTCATTTCATCTCAAGGAAATGAGTCTTTTTTACTACAAATGGACATTTGGGGGCTTCCTGCTCATTCAGCATAGCTGTGAATATCCCTCTTGATCCGGCTCATAGCCATAGTTACAGGACATTTGGGGGCTTCCTGCTCATTGAGCATAGCTGTGAATATCCCTCTTGATCCGGCGCAATGCTACATCTTCAGATGGTCACTTGGGGGCTTCCTGCTAATTGAGCATAGCTGTGAATGTCCCTCTTGATTCGGCGCAAGGCCACTCTTACAAATCACTTGGGGGCTTCCTGCTCATTGAGCATAGCTGTGAATATCCCTCTTGATTCGGCTTATATGCCATAAAGCACTTGGGTGCTTCCTGTTCAAACATAGGTGTATTCACCAAAGAGAACATAGCGTTACTACCCTCGTGAGCTAGCTTGGAATGCTAGGTGTATTCATCAAAATTTTCCAGGTTCTCCTACTTTGTAGAAACTACCACTCCGCCCGGGTAATCCCGGAATGACAAGCCGAACTCTTGACAGTCAATCTTACATAGACCCTGAACTTGTCAAGGTTAAAACAACAGTCATGTGAGGCCGGATTCACAAAGTGTAAAAGGTTAACTCAGTGGCTTGGTGAACCATGAAAGCCTTGGAGCTTTAGGCTTGGCGGCCTATGAAAGCCTCGTTTTCTTGATTTTGATTCATTATCTTTTTCTGAGCATTTTTTGGAGTCATGTCTTTACGCCATATTAACATATGGCTTGAGTCAATTCAGGCCATGAAGCCTTCATCCTTATGGATCATGCTTAAACATATCTGGAGTTTCATAACCCGGATTGGCTTCGGACTATAAGTCGCCAGTATATGATAATAGCCTATGTGCTTGGAGTTCTGGCTTTAAAACTTTGGGATATTACCCCTTGCTGCATATGGTGTATTAAGCGACGGTATGTGTCAACTCGCACAGAGTTTTTTACGCTCAACCTTTTGGGTTTTCACCCTTATTCCACTGGTATGCTAAGACGGCGGCGTATCATAGGTATGATATTTTTATTAAAGGTCATGGTTAAACCGGCACTGGTTATGGACTATCTTTAGCCATAAGTGGTTCTTTATAAGGTATTATGACCCGTCATACGGTAAACCGCCAGGATACTTGTCATATGTCTGTGTGCAGGTACAATAAATAATCTAGAGCATGCAGTCGATGAAATCATAAACATAAATGGCAGATCTTCAACTTGACAGATCAGTAGTATCATGCAAAACAAAACATGCACGATGGCATGGCAGATCAAGAGTTTAACTAAGCTTATTACAAAGGCATCTGATGCCTCACAGGAATCATTGTCTTAACAGTTTTGCAGAAAGCAGATGCTAAGCCGACCCACGGCTTATGACTCTTGACCTTGCTGAGTTGAAGGTTGCGGTTCGTCCAGCATCGGTTCATCTGCCTCCTTTTCACCCAATGGATGGAAGTCAGTGGTAGACCAATCGATCCCAGTGGAGAGCGAGGATGAACTCTGATGAACCCGTCGAAACCATAACGGAGCTATGAGAAGAAGAAGAAGGGGAACTAACCAGGGTTGTTGGATAGTGGAGGTGCGCGGGCGAAATCTGGTCCAAACAGGTTGATGCAGCGGCCGATGTTGGAGCAGAGGCGAAGGTGGACGGCGGCGGCAGAGCTCGAGTGCCAGGACGTCGTGAGGTGGAAGACGGAGATGAAGAGGCAAGGGGGGAAGTGAAAGGGACCCCCGGCCCTATTTATAAGGCAAAGGGATAAATGACATGCGCGGGAATCGAGGAGACCAAAAAATGGATACGACGGTGCAAATGCCACGATTTTCAGAGATTCATTAAAAAGAAGATTAACTTTATTTAAGCTTTGTGCAATATTAAATGGCAGGTGATGTCACGGCAGGTTACCATGATCCTAGAAGATGACGTCACGACGGGTTAGAAGGTTTTGCAAGAGTAATAAGGAAGGAATTTTTTCTAAGTGTTGAAGATTTATATGAACGAGTTCAAATCAACCTGGGGCCTAATGTTGGGGATGTAACTATTGGGTTAACCCACCCAGGAGGGGCCGGGTTAAGCCCCTAGAGTTCATCAAGACAAAGCCCATGAAGATGCTTAAGACGGTAGTCCACTACGCAGACTCATTGAGGGCCTGAAGCCCGAAGGCGACTTAAGTCCCAAACAAGTGTAAACCGTTGTATATGTGTAACTTGTATTATAAGGCATGTACTGTTAAGTCACCGAGCCGGACACATTGTTTATGAGCCGGTCGGGACTCTGTAAGCTACTGGGCATCGACCTGTGTATATAAAGGGACGACCCGGCGGCGACTTAGGGCAAGAGACAACAGATCGAAAGCTAGGTCAAGCGTATTCACTCCCTTGTAATCGAGACATAAGAAATACCACCTCAAACTGGATTAGGCCTTTACCTTCACCGCAAGGGGTCGAACCAGTATAAACTCCATGTGTCCTTTGTCCCGTTTAACCCCTTTAAGATAACCTAGTTGCGATGGCTCCACGACTAAGTTCTCACACTAGGACATCTGCCGTGACAATTCCACGACAAGGGGGCGCCCTGCACCCTCGTGGACAGGGTGTGGGCCCCTCTGATGCTGATTCTTTCGCCAATATTTTTCACTAATTCCAAAACGTGTCTCTGTGGATTTTCAGGTCATTCCAAGAACTTTTATTTCTGCACAAAAATAACACCATGGCAGTTCTGTTGAAAACTGCGTTAGTCCGGGTTAGTTCCATGCAAATCATGCAAGTTAGAGTCCAAAACAAGGGCAAAAGTGTTTGGAAAAGTGATACGTTGGAGACGTATCATGTCTCCTACTAGATTGATACCTTGGTTCTCTAACTAAGGGAAATACTTATCTCTACTTTGCTGCATCACCCTTTCCTCTTCAAGGGAAAAACCAATGCAAGCTCAAGAAGTAGCAGGAAGAATTTATGGCGCCATTGCCTGGGAGATCTACGCCAAGTCAAGACATACCAAGTACCCATCATAAAACTCTCATCTCATGCATTACATTATTCACCATTTGCCTCTTGTTTTCCTCTCCCCCACTTCTAAAACGATTTTTGAAAAGATTTACCTTTTTCTTCGCCCCTCTTCCGTTTCTCTTCTTCGTTGCTTTTTGTTTGCTCGTGTGTTAGATTGCTTGCTTTGTCACGATGGCTCAAGAGAATACCAAATTGTGTGATTTTCCCAACACTAATAACAATGATTTTATTAGTACTCTGATTGCTCCCGCCACTAGTGTGGAATCCTATGAAATTAATGGCGCTTTGCTGAATCTTGTTATGAAAGATCAATTTTCTGGCCTTCCTAGTGAAGATGCCACATCCCATCTGAATATTTTCATCGAGTTGTGTGATATGCAAAAGAAGAAATATGTGGATAATGATATTGTTAAATTGAAGATATTTCTGTTCTCACTTCGAGATCGTGCTAAAACTTGGTTTTCATCTTTCCTAAAAATAGTATTGATTCATGGAATAAGTGTAAAGATGCGTTTATTTCCAAGTATTTTCCTCCCGCTAAGATCATCTCCCATAGGAACTATATTATGAATTTTAAGCAACTTGATCATGAACATGTTGCACAATCTTGGGAGAGGATGAAATTGATGATACGAAATTGTCCTACTCATGGTTTGAATTTGTTGATGATTATACAAAAAATTTATGCCGGATTGAATTTTGCTTCTAGAAATCTTTTAGATTCGGCCACAGGAGGTACTTTTATGGAAATTACTTTAGGAGAAGCTACTAAACTCCTAGATAATATTATGGTTAATTATTCACAATGGCATACCGAAAGATTTTCCACTAATAAAAAGTGCATGCAATTGAAGAGATTAATGTTTTGAGTGGAAAGATGGATGAACTTATGAAATTATTTGCTAGCAAGAGTGATTCTATTGATCCTAATGATATGCCTTTGTCTACTTTGATTGAGAATAATAATGAATCTATGGATATGAATTTTATTGGTAGGAACAATTTTGGTAATAACGCGTATAGAGGTAATTTTAATCCTAGGTCGTTTCCTAGTAATTCCTCTAATAATTATGGTAACTCCGACAACAATTCTTATGCAAATTATAATAAGATGCCCTCTGATTTTGAGAATAATGTTAAAGAATTTATGAGTTCACAAAAGAATTTTAGTGATTTGGTTGAAGAAAAATTCCTTAAGATTGATGATTTGGCTAGGAACATGGATAGAATTTCTCTTGATGTTGATTCTTTGAAAATTAGATCTATTCCACCCAAACATTATATCAATGAATCTCTAAAGGCTATGAGAATCTCCATTGATGAGTGCAAAGAAAGAACCGCTAAGATGTGTGCTAAACGAGATTGGTTTGTAAAAGCGTGTTCTTCTAGTTTTTGTGAAAATAAGGATGAAGATCTTAAAGTGATTAATGTGACTCCTATTGAATCTTTGTTTTCCAATATAAATCTCGATGAAGATGGGACTGGAGATGAGTCAACTTTAGTTAAAGGGCGTCCCAATGATTCGGAGTTTTTATATCTTGATGCAGAAATTGATAAAAGTGGGATTGGAGAGTTCAAAACTTTAAGTAGGAATGAACCCACTCTTTTGAAATTCAAGGAATTTAATTATGATAATTGTTCTTTAATAGATTGTATTTCCTTGTTGCAATCCATGTTGAATTCTCCTCATTCTTATAATCAAAACAAAGCTTTTACTAAACACATCATTGATGCTATGATGCAATCTTTTGAAGAAAAGCTTGAATTGGAAGTTTCTATCCCTAGAAAAATTTATGATGAGTGGGAACCTACTATTAATATTAATATTAAAGATTATGAGTGCCATGCTTTGTGTGATTTGGGTACTAGCGTTTCCACGATTCCAAAAACTTTGTGTGATGTGCTAGGTTTCCATGAATTTGATATTGTTCTTTAAATTTGCATCTTGCAGATTCCACTATTAAGAAACCTATGGGAAGGGTTAATTATATTCTCATTGTTGCAAATAGGAATTATGTGCCATTAGATTTAATTGTTCTTGATATAGATTGCAATCCTACATGTCCTATTATTCTTGGTAGACCTTTCCTTAGAACGATTGGTGCAATTATTGATATGAAAGAAGGAAACATTAGATTTCAATTTCCGTTAAGGAAGGGCATGGAACACATTCCTAGAAAGAAAATTAAGTTGCCATATGAATATATTATGAGAGCTACTTATGGATTGCATACAAATATGACAATACCTAGATCTATCTATGTGTTTTATGCCTAGCTCGGGCGTTAAACAATAGCGCTTGTTGGGAGGCAACCCAATTTTATTTTTGAGTTCTTTGTTCTACTACAGTCTTGAATAAATTAAACAATAGCGCTTGTTGGGAGGCAACCCAATTGTGTTTTGGTGTTTTAATTAGTGTTTGTGCCAAGTAAGACCTTTGGGATGGCTTATGGTGATAGTTGTTTTGATCTTGCTGAAAAAACAGAAACTTTTGCGCTCAGGAAAACAATTCTCATTTTTAACAGAAGCGTGATAAATTACTTATTATTTTTTGAAGAAGATTGGTACACAAATTTCCCAGGCTGTCCTAAGTTTTCAGAATTTTTGGAGTAACATAAGTATTTGAGAGTTACAGATTACTATAGACTGTTCTGTTTTTGACAGATTCTTTTTTCTATGTGTTGTTTGCTTATTTTGATGAATCTATGGGTAGTATCGGGGGTATGAACCATGGAAAAGTTGGAATACAGTAGATATTACACTAATATAAATAAATAATGAGTCCACAACAGTACCAAAAGTGGTGATTTATTTTCTTATACTAACGGAGCTTATGAGATTTTTTGTTGAGTTTTGTGTTGTGAAGTTTTCAAGTTTTGGGTAAGGAATTGATGGACTATGGAATAGGGAGTGGCAAGAGCCTAAGATTGGGGATGCCCAAGGCACCCCAAGGTAATATTCAAGGACAACGAAGATCATAAGCTTGGGAATGCGCCGGAAGGTATCCCCTCTTTCGTCTTTGTCTATCGGTAACTTCACTTGAGGCTATATTTTTATTCACCACATGATATGTGTTTTGCTTGGAGCGTCTTGTATGATATGAGTCTTTAATTTTTAGTTTGACACAATCATCCTTGCTGTACACACCTTTTGAGAGGGACACACATGAATCGTTATTTATTAGAATACTCTATGTGCTTCACTTATATCTTTTGAGCTAGGAAATTTTGCTCTAGTGCTTCGCTTATATCTTTTTAGAGCACAGCGGTGATTTTATTTTATAGAAATTCTTGTACTGTCATGCTTCACTTATATTATTTTGAGAGTCTTTATAAACAGCATGGTAATTTGCTTTGGTTATGAATTTAGTCCTAATATGATAGTCATCCAAGGGAGGTATAATAAAAACTTTCATATAAAGTGCATTGAATACTATGAGAAGTTTGATTCCTTATGATTGTTTTGAGATATAGATATGGTGGTATTAGAGTCATGCTAGTAAGTAATTTTGAATTGGAGAAATACTTGTGTAAAGTTTTGTGATCCCCGTAGCTTGCACGTATGGTGAACCATTATGTAACGAAGTTGGAGCATGAGGTATTTTTTGATTGTCTTCCTTATGAGTGGCGGTTGGGGATGAGAGATGGTATTTTCCTACCAATCTATCCCTCTAGGATCATGCGTAGTACTTTGTTTCAATGACTAATATATTTTTGCAATGTATGTGAGTTCTTTATGACTAATGTTGAGTCCATGGATTATAGGCACTCTCACCTTTCCACCAGTGCTAGCCTCTCTAGTGCCGCACAACTTTCGCCGGAACCTTAAACCACCATATATCTTCCTCAAAACAGCCACCATACCTACCTATTATGGCATTTCCATAGCCATTCTGAGATATATTACCATGCAACTTTCCACCGTTCCGTTTTATAATGACACGTTCCAGCATTGTCATATTGCTTTGCATGATCATGTAGTTGACATCATATTTGTGGAAAAGCCACCTTTCATAACTCTTCCATACATGCCACTCTTGAGTCATTGCACATCCCGGTAAACCGCTGGAGGCATTCATATAGAGTCATATTTTGTTCTAAGTATCGACTTGTAATTTTTAAGTTGTAAGTAAATAAGAGTGTGATGAATTTAATTATTAGAGCATTGTCCCATGTGAGGAAAAAAATAAAAGGGAGGCCAAAGAAGCAACACAAAAAAATGAGAGAAAAAGAGAGAAGGGGCAATGTTACTATCCTTTTTTCCACACTTGTGCTTCAAAGTAGCACCATGATCTTCATGATAGAGAGTCTCCTATGTTGTTACTTTCATATGCTAGTGGGAATTTTTCATTATAGAACTTGGCTTGTATATTCCGACGATGGGCTTCCTCAAATTGCCCAAGGTCTTCATGAGCAAGCAAGTTGGATGCACACCCACTTAGTTTTCTTTCGAGCTTTCATAAACTTATAGCTCTAGTGCATCCGTTGCATGGCAATCCCTACTCACTCACATTGATATATATTGATGGGCATCTCCATAGCCCATTAATACGCCTAGTTGATGTGAGACTATATCCCTCTTTTTTGTCTTCTCCACAACCACCATATTCTATTCCACCCATAGTGTTGTGTCCATGGCTCACGCTCATGTATTGCGTGAAAGTTGAAAAGGTTTGAGAACACCAAAAGTATGAAACAATTGCTTGGCTTGTCATCGGGGTTGTGCATGATTTGAATATTTTGTGTGGCGAAGATGGAGCATAGCCAGACTATATGATTTTGTAGGGATAAACTTTCTTTGGCCATGTTATTTTGAGAAGACATAATTTCCTTGTTAGTATGCTTGAAGTACTATTGTTTTTATGTCAATATTAAACTTCTGTTTTGAATCTTATCGATCTGAACATTCATGCCACAATAAAGAAAATTACATGGATAAATATGTTAGGTAGCATCCCACATCAAAAATTCTGTTTTCTATCATTTACCTATTCGAGGACGAGCAAGAATTAAGCTTGTGGATGCTTTGTACGTCTGCAATGTATCTATAATTTTTTATTGTTACATGCTATTATATTATCTATTTTAGATGTTTTATATGCATTAATATGCTATTTTATATTATTTTTGGGACTAACTTATTAACCTAGAGTCCAGTGCTAGTTTTTGTTTTTTTCTTGTTTCTTTAGCTTCGCGGAGAAGGAATACCAAACGGAGTCCAAACGGAATAAAACCTTCACGATGATTTTTCTTGGACCAGAAGACACCCCGAAGACTTGAAGACCAAGTCAGAAGAGCCACGAGGTGGCCACAAGGGGAAGGGTGCGCCCCCTGCCCCTCGGTGACCCCTGACCTAGTTCTGCCTCCTATAGATTCACATATATTCCCAAACCACCAGAAACATCCACAAAAACACTTTTCGACCACCGCAACCTCCTATTCCCGTGAGATCCCATCTAGGGGCCTTTTCCGGCATCCTGTCGGAGGGGGATTCGATCTCGGAGGGCTTCTACATCAACTCTTTTGACCTTCCAATGGAGCGTGAGTAGTTTACCACAGACCTACTGGTCCATTGCTAGTAGCTAGATGGCTTCTTCTCTCTCTTTGATTCTCAATACCATGTTCTCCTCGATGTTCTTGGAGATCTATCCGATGTAATATTCTTTTGTGGTGTGTTTGTCCAGATCTAATGAATTGTGGATTTATGATCAGCTTATCTATGAATATTGTTTGAATCTTCTCTGAATTCTTTTATACATGATTTGATATCTTTGTAATTCTCTTCGAACTATTGGTTTAGTTTGGCCAACTACATTGGTTTTTCTTGCAATGGGAGAAGTGCTTAGCTTTGGGTTCAATCTTGTGGTGTCCTCACCCAGTGACAGTAGGGGTAGCGAGGCACGTATTGTATTGTTGCCATCGAGGATAAAAAGATGGGGTTTACATCATATTGCTTGAGTTTATTCCTCTATAGCATGTCATCTTACTTAAAGTGTTACTCTGTTCTTCATGAACTTAATACTCTAGATGCAGGCAAGAGTCGGTCGATGTGTGTAGTAATAGTAGTAAATGCAGGCAGGGGTCGGTCTACTTGACACGGACGTGATGCCTATATTTCATAATTATAGCCCTAGATATTGTCATAACTTTACGCTTTTCTATCAATTGCTCGATAGTAATTTTTTCACCCACTGTATTATTTGCTATCTTGAGAGAAGCCTCTAGTGAAACCTATGGCCCCGGGTCTATTTTCCATCATATAAGTTTCCGATATACTATTTTGCAATCTTTTACTTTCCAATCTATAAACAAAAAAACCAAAAATATTTACTTTATCTTTTGCTTAGTTTTATCTATCTCTATCAGATTTCACTTTTGCATGTGACCGTGAAGGGATTGACAACCCCTTTATCACGTTGGGTGCAAGTGTTTGATTGTTTGTGCAGGCATTGGTGATTTGTGCGGTGTCTCCTACTGGATTGAGACATTGGTTCTCTAACTGAGGGAAATACTTATCTCTACTTTGCTACATCACCCTTTCCTCTTCAAGGGAAAAACCAATACAAATTCAAGAAGTAGCACATACCAAGGAGTGTTATGAGAAACATTTATTGCAGCTAATTGTTCATTAGGAAAACTATCATTAATAGGTTGTGGGTCCTCAAGAATATTTTCAAGCCTAAACAAGTTATCAGCCACGGGGTTCTTAGCTCCCTTTCTATCAGTGATATGTAAGTCAAATTCTTGCAGCAAGAGAACCCACCTAATGATTCTAGGTTTAGCATCTTTCTTTTCCATAAGATATTTTATTGCAGCATGGTCGATGTGAACAATAACTTTAGAACAATTTAAGATCTGAATTTATCACAAGCAAACACCACTGCTAAGGATTATTTTTCAGTAGTAGCATAATTTCGTTGAGCATTGTCTAGAGTTTTACTAGCATAATGAATAACATTTAATTTCTTATCAACTCTTTGTCATAGAACAGCACCAACAACATAGTCACTAGCATCACACATAATTTCAACAGGCAAATTCCAATCAGGTGGTTGAACAATAGGTGCGGAAATCAAGGCTTTCTTAAGTGTTTCAAAGGCTTCTACACAATCATCATCAAAAAATGGAACTTCCTTTTGTAAAATATTTGTAAGAGGCCTAGATAGAGGAGTCTTTAATAAACCTCCTATAGAAACCAACATGACCAAGGAAACTATGAATACCTTTGATATCTTTAGGACATGGCGTTTTCTCAATTGCATCAACTTTAGCTTTATCCACCTCAATACCCCGTTCAAAAATTGTATGTCCCAAGACAATACCTTCATTAACCATAAAGTGGCATCTCCCAATTCAAAACAAGATTAGTTTGCTCGCATCTCTGCAAAACTCGGTCAAGGTTTCTTAAGCAATCATCAAAAGAAGTTCCATAAACGGAAAAATCATCCATGAAAACCTCAACAATCTTTTCACAAAAATTAGAGAATATAGCAATCATACATCTTTGAAAGGTAGCAGGTGCATTACATAAACCAAAAGGCATACGTCTATAAGCATAAGTTCCAAAAGAACAAGTAAAGGTGGTTTTCTCTTGATCAGGTTGTGAGACAGGTATTTGAGATAAACCAGAATATCCATCAAGGAAACAAAAATGTGTGTGATTTGACAATCTTTCTAGCATTTGATCAATAAAAGGCAGAGGGTAATGATCTTTCCGAGTAGCATTATTTAATTTTCTAAAATCAGTTACCATTCTATTGCCAGTGACAATTCTTTGTGGAATAAGTTCAGTTTTTGTCATTAGGAACAACGGTAATACCTCCCTTCTTAGGGACACAATGAACATGACTTACTCATCCACTATCAGCTATAGGATAGATTATACCTGCTTCCAGAAGCTTCAATATTTCATTTCTTACCACTTCTTTCATCTTAAAATTTAAACGTCATTGGTGATCAACAACGGGTTTAGCATCAGGTTCCATATTAATTTTGTGCTAACAGAGAGTGGGACTAATGCCCTTTAAATCATCAAGAGTATACCCAATAGCAGCTCGGTGCTTCTTCAGAACCTTTAATAATCTTTCTTCTTCATGTACTGAAAGGTTAGCACTACTAATAACAGGATATATCTTCTTCTCATCAAGATAAGCATATTTCAAAGTGTTCGGCAATTGTTTAATTCAAAAACAGGATCACCTTTAGGTGGACGAGGACCTCCTAGAGTTTCAATAGGAAAATTGTGTTTAAGCAGAGGACGTTGTTCAAAGAAAATCTTATCTATTTCATTTCTTTCATGCATATGTATATCATTCTCATGGTCTAGCAAATATTGTTCTAGTGGATCAGTAGAAGGTACAACAATAGAAGCAAGACCAATTATTTCATCCTTACTAGGAAATTCTTTCTTATGATGCTTTCTACTAAACTTAGAAAAATTAAAGTCATGAGACTCATCACCAAAACTAACACTGAGGGAGTCCTGGATTAGGGGGTGTTCGGGTAGCCGGACTATACCTTCATCCGGACTCCAGGACTATGAAGATACAAGATTGAAGACTTCGTCCCATGTCCGGATGGGACTTTCCTTGGCGTGGAAGGCAAGCTTGGCGATGCGGATATTCAAGATCTCCTACCATTGTAACCGACTCTGTGTAACCCTAACCCTATCCGGTGTCTATATAAATCGGAGGGTTCTAGTCCGTAGGACAACTTCATTATACAACAATCATACCATAGGCTAGCTTCTAGGGTTTAGCCTCCTTGATCTCGTGGTAGATCTACTCTTGTACTACCCATATCATCAATATTAATCAAGCAGGAGTAGGGTTTTACCTCCATCGAGAGTGCCCGAACCTGGGTAAAAACATCGTGTCCCTTGTCTCCTGTTACCATCCGCCTAGACGCACAGTTCGGGACCCCCTACCCGAGATCCGCCGGTTTTGACACCGACATTGGTGCTTTCATTGAGAGTTCCTCTGTGTCGTCACTTTTAGGCCCGATGGCTCCTTTGATCATCAACGACGATGCGGTCTAGGGTGAGACTTTTCTCCCCGGACAGATCTTCGTCTTCGGCGGCTTCGCACTGCGGGCCAATTCGCTTGGCCACCTGGAGCAGATCGAAAGCTACGCCCCTGGCCATCAGGTCAGGTTTGGAAGCTTAAACTACACGGCAGACATTCGAGGGGATTTGATCTTCGACGGATTCGAGCCACAACCAAGCGCGCCGCACTGTTTTGAGAGGCATGATCTTGCTCTGCCGCCGAACAGTGCCCTGGAGGCCGCATGCGCACCGGTTCCTACCCTTAATCCGGAGCCTATTGCACCAATCGAGGATGAGCGGCTAGACGTCACCTCAGGGGCTACGATCTCAAAGGCGATCGAGCCGAACGTCAGCCCCGCGTTCTGCGTGACCCGTGACTCCGAGGATCCGGATTCCTCTCCAGACTCCGAACCCCCCGCGCCCCTACCGATCGAATCCGATTGGGAGCCGATAATGGAGTTCACCGCAGCGGACATTTTTCAGCACTCGCCCTTCGGCGACATCCTGAACTCACTAAAGTCTCTCTCTTTATCAGGAGAGGCATGGCCGGACTACGTTCAGCAAGGATGGGATGCGGACGACGAAGAAATTCGAAGCCCACCCACCACCCACTTTGTAGCCACTGTCGATGATTTAACCGACATGCTTGACTTCGACTCCGAAGACATCGACGGTATGGACGACGATGCAGGAGACGAATAGGAACCAGCACCTGTAGGGCGCTGGAAGGCCACCTCGTCATATGATATATACATGGTGGATACTCCAAAAGATGGAGATGGCGATGGAACAGCGGAGGATGACACCTCCAAGAAACAGCCAAAGCGCCGGCGTCAGCGGCGCCGCTCTAAATCCCACCAAAGAAAAAACGGTGATTCCGGCACGGAGATAATACTACCCCGAATAGCGTCGAAGAACACCCCCAACAGCAAGATTCGGCACAGGAAGATGGAGAAGCCAGCTCTCAAGAGAGAGCGGCAGACCGAGAGGTTGAGGATGATAACTATATGCCTCCCTCCGAAGACGAGGCAAGCCTCGACGATGACGAATTCGTCGTAGCATCGGACCCCGCCGAACAAGAGCATTTCAAACGCAGGCTTTTAGCCACGGCAAGCAGCCTCAAGAAAAAGCAGCAACAGCTTAGAGCTGATCAAGATTTGCTAGCTGACAGATGGACCTAAGTCCTTGCAGCCGAAGAGTATGAACTCGAACGCCCCTCCAAGAGTTACCCAAAGCGCAGGCCGCTACCCCGATCAGAGGAGGAAGCACCTACATCACCAGCGCACGACATGGCCGACCGGCCACCTCGCGGCCGCGACAGAGAGGCCTCTCGGCCCTCCACCCAAGGCACGGGAAAATGCGCCAGACCTGCGAGACGTACTGGAGGACAAGGCAAGAAAAACAAGATTGATCTGCAGATCGAGCAGGCGCCCCACGGCACGTGACGGTGATCTTCATTCCGGATACAACAAATCCGGCCGGGCTGAACAGAACAGACATAGCTCCTTCGAGCTGCGTCGTGATATAGCCCAGTATAGAGGCGCCGCACACCCATTATGCTTCACAGACGAAGTAATGGATCATAAAATCCCAGAGGGTTTCAAACCCGTAAACATCGAATCATATGATGGAACAACAGATCCTGCGGTATGGATTGAGGATTATCTCCTCCATATCCACATGGCCCGCGGCGATCATCTACACGCCATCAAATACCTCCCGCTCAAACTTAAGGGACCGGCCCGGCATTGGCTTAACAGCTTGCCAGCAGACTCAATCGGTTCTTGGGAGGACCTGGAAGCCGCATTCCTCGACAACTTCCAGGGCACTTATGTGCGACCACCGGATGCCGATGACTTAAGCCACATAATTCAGCAGCCAGAGGAATCGACCAGGCAATACTGGACACGGTTCCTAACAAAGAAAAACCAGATAGTCGACTCTTCGGACGCAGAGGACCTAGCAGCCTTCAAGCATAATATCCGCGACGAGTGGCTTGCCCGGCACCTGGGACAGGAAAAGCCGAAGTCCATGGCAGCCCTCACGACACTCATGACCCGCTTTTGCGCGGGAGAAGACAGCTGGCTAGCTCGCAGTAACAACTTAGCAAAGAACCCTGGTAATTCTGATACCAAGGACAAAAGTGGCAGTACACGCCGGAATAAGCAAAAGCGCCGCGTTAGGAGCGACAGCAACGAAGACACGGTAGTTAATGCCGGATTCAGAGGCTATAAATCCGGTCAGCGGAAAAAGGCATTCAAAAAGAATACTTAGGGCCCGTCCAGTTTGGACCGAATACTCGACCGCTTGTGCCAGATACATGGCACCACCGAAAGGCCAGCCAATCACACCAACAGGGATTGTTGGGTGTTCAAGCAGGCAGGCAAGCTAAGAGCCGAAAATAAAGACAAGGGGCTGCATAGCGATGACGAGGAGGAGCCCAGGCCGCCGAACAACAGTGGACATAAGGGTTTTCCCCCACAAGTGCGGACGAGGAACATGATATACGCAACCCACATTCCCAAGAGGGAGCGGAAGCGTGCACTACGGGACGTATACGCGATGGAGCCAGTCGCCCGAAAGTTCAACCCATGGTCCTCCTGCCCGATCACTTTTGATCAAAGGGACCACCCCACTAGCATCCGTCACGGCGGCTTCGCCGCATTGGTTCTCGACCCAATTATCGACGGATTTCATCTCACAAGAGTCCTCATGGATGGTGGAAGTAGCCTGAACCTGCTTTACCAGGATACAGTGCGGAAAATGGGCATAGATCCCTCGAGGATTAAGCCCACAAAAACGACCTTTAAAGGCGTTATGCCAGGTGTAGAGGCCAACTGTACAGGCTCAGTAACACTTGAAGTGGTCTTCGGGTCCCCGGACAATTTCCGAAGCGAAGAGTTAATCTTCGATATAGTCCCGTTTCGCAGTGGCTATCACGCCCTGCTCGGGCGAACCTCATTTGCAAAGTTCAATGCGGTACCGCACTACGCATATCTCAAGCTCAAGATGCCAGGCCCTCAAGGAGTAATCACGGTCAACAGAAACACCAAACGCTCCCTCCGTACGGAGGAGCACACGGCGGCCCTCGCAGCGGAAGTACAAAGCAGCCTTCTTAGGCAATTCTCTAGTCCGGCCGTTAAAAATCCAGACACTGCCAAGTGCGCCCGGAGTAACCTACAACAAGACCGCCTGGCACGTTCTGAGCAGGCGTAGCAATGCGGCCCCAACCCCAACCCCAGCCCTCGCGACATAGCGAAACCAGTGCCTCGCGTACATAACTACGCTCTTGAATTACCATGGGCGCAGGGGAAGGGGCACAATAACGGCAAACCCAAAATACAGCTTAAAACGTACTAGGGCTGCCGAATTCTTTTTTTAATTTTCTCTTACTTTCAGGACTCCATACTTCGGACGACCTGTTCGGCAATTCAACTGCCGCATAAACAATGCCATATCCAGGGAAGCAGACAAGCCATGCCGCATTATGGAACTCCCAGGTGGTCTCTGTTACGAGCAGTATACATGTTTTGGCATACAATTCCGCGGCCTGCTCCTGGCCAGGACATGTTGAATAGCCCTATATCTTTTGCTTATCGCACTACTTGTATCGTTCTGCTTTGATAGCAGCCTTTCTATTAACAATGCATAGCTTTTTGTCTATTTTTTGCATTATCCTCCTTTCATATATATGTTTATTAAATGACATGTTGCACCCGTACACCATGGTACGGCAAACACGCCAGGGGCTTCAGTACCCCTCAATATGGTGTGAGAAGCCCGTACACTTTCACAAGTGCGGCACCCTGAACTTATAGCACTATATGCATCGGCTCCGAATCATGATTTGGGTCAATAGTTGGGTTTGCCCGGCTCCTATGTTTTGGTGCCTTACGTTCTGCTATATCGGCTAAGGTAGCACTGGGAGAACCACTGCGATTGTGCCCCAGTTGAGCTGGGTTAAGCACCTCAGTGGAGAAAGCTAAAACTGACTATCATGATGAGGCGAGAGACCGGTCGCTGTTCGAGAGGTTTTTCGAGTCCCTAAAGACTTATGCCGCTTCGAGCGAGGAACCGGCTTTGTCCGGCCAAGGCGTGGATAGCGCCCCGAACTAGGGGCTTCGCCGAAATTTAAAATTATAGAGTTCTGTGGCTAAGTGAGAGTGTTCAAGCATTATAGTCCGATTGCCTGGTTCGTTGTGCTGAGCGCCTCCCTCGAAGGACCCAACTATGGGAAAAAGAGCGCTCAGGTTTATCCCGAACACCCCAGCACTAGTGGCATGGGGGCGGAAGCCGACGACTGGCCATCTCTCAATTTTTTGATAAACGGCCGCACAGAAAGTAATATTTTAAATTCAAAAAGCATTGCTTAGCGCATATGAACAAGTTTTCAGCGCACAGGATAAACACGAGCGAGTTCATTCAAAAATTACATCCTTGGTACACTCATCCGCCACAAGGCGGGCACCCGCAAGAACATCCTTATAATAGTTCTCGGGCTTGCGATGCTCCTTCCCCGGTGGCGGCCCGTCCCTCACAAGCTTCTCACCGTCCAGCTTACCCCAGTGCACCTTTGCACGGGCAAGGGCCCTACGGGCACCTTCGATGCAGACGGAGCGCTTGATGACCTCGAGCCTTGGACAGGCCTCCACCAGCCGCCGCATCAGCCCGAAGTAGCTCCTAGGCAGGGCCTCTCCGGGCCACAGCCGAACTATGAAGCCCTTCATGGCCTGTTTGGCCGCCTTGTGGAGCTCGACCAGCTGTTTCAGCTGGTCGTTCAAGGGCACAGGGTGTCCGGCCTCAGTATACTGAGACCGGAACACCTTCTCCATCGAGCTGCCCTCTTCAGCTCGGTAGAATGCGCCGGCGGCGGATACGCTGCGAGGAAGATCTGTGAATGCCCCTGGAGAGCTCGGATTCGGGTAAGTAACAAGTAGTTTACTTTTATATTTCTGCTTTGCATAAAGAATGCCTTACCCGCTGTTATCTTTTTCATCTCCTCCAACTCTTGGAGGGCCTTTTGGGCTTCGGCCTTGGCAGACTTGGCAGTCTCAAGGGCCGCCGCGAGCTCAGACGCTTGTGTCTTTGACTCAAGCTCCAAACTCTCATGTTTTTTCATGAGAGCCTGAAGCTCTGGCTGCACCTCGCCGACCCGGGCCTCAAGTTTCTCTCACTCGGTGCGCTCCGCAGCCGCTTTCTTTTCGGCCTCGGACAGCGCCTGCTTGAGGGTCGCCACCTCAGTCGTGGCCCCTATAATAAGCAGTACAATCCTGTTATTTTTTGCAATCACGTCTTTTTATAGGCACTTTTTTCTGTAAGGTATTTCTTACCTTCTTTCTCCTCGAGTTGCCGCTTGGCAAGGCCGAGCTCTTGCTCGGTCCGCTCGAGTCCCTGTTTCAGGGCACCCACCTCCGCAGTCAGTGCGGCGGTGGCTAGCAGCGAAGCCTGTATACGCATATTGACTCTTTGTTGTTAGACTCCTGCGAGATTTAATAGATCCTCTATTCGGCTTTTCTTTCCGAATGCCAAACAGAGCATCAGGGGCTACTGTCTATGTGGTTATATTCTTACATATTTTTTACTTACCTCGAAGCCTGTTAGAAGGCTAGCGCAAGCTTCACTCAGTCCGCTCTTGGAGGACTGAACCTTCTGGATCACCGTACTCATAATAGTACGGTGCTCCTCGTCGATGGAGGCGCCGTCAAGCACCTCCAGCAGATTGTCTGGCACCCCCGGTTGGACGGAGGCTGCCGGCTCAGAAGGCTTGCTCCTCTTGGAAGGAGTTCGCCTACTGCGGTCCGGAACTGTTGAAGATTCCGGTGCGGTGTCCGGCACGAAGCCGGACTTGGAGCCCTGGGGGGTCTTGTCCCCTTTACTCCTGGAGTCCAGGAGGTCGCCTTGCGGCTCCTCCAGGACCACCTCCTCCGGCCCCGGAGCTCGTTGCGACGCCACTTCGGCGTCATCCGCAGTGCGGGGGGAGACAGCGGGCGGAACTGAGTTCACGTCCGATGAATCCAGGGAGCCGCTCGACGACTCGTTGAGTTCGGCCTGGGGCGGGCTGCATAATTATGTTCGACATTAGGGAAGGCTGTGCAACAAAGGAACATCATGAGTTACTCTGATATCTGAATACTTACGATTTCGCCGGACGCTTGGCCCTATCTGGCCACTCCTCTTCGTCCTCTTCGGCGTCGGGGGAGTAGTTTGGCGAAGGGGTCTTCCTCTTCCTGGACCCTTCGGCCTCCCCCGTTGGGGCGGCCTTCCTTTTCTTTCCTCCCCCCGCTGGAGGGGGAGAGTGTTCTTCTTCCTCCTCCTCGTTCTCACGGGAGGAGAGCGTCTCGGACTCGTCGGATGACGAGTCCGACACCACCACATTACGAGTACTCTTTCGAGTCCCCGTGGCCTTCTTCTTCTTGGCCTTCTTCTCTGGCACCACATAAGGCGCCGGAACCAGTAGCTTCACTAGGAGAGCAGGGGCTGGGTCTTCGGGCAAGGGAGCCAGACAGTTAATCGATCCGGACTGCGCCTGCCAAGCCTGTCAAAGGTGAGGGAGTTTAGATCCCGCATAGAGTCAAACTATGAAAAAACTTAACATCCTGTAAAAGGTGAAAATAGCTTACCTCGCTAGCGTGACGCTGCGAGCAGTATCCGCGGTCCTCGGAAGCGGATGTGGGAGCCTCGACGCCTTTGGTTAGCACCTTCCAGACGTCTTCATACGTCGTGTTGAAGAGCCGGTTAAGGGTTTGGTGTTGCGCCGGGTCGAACTCCCACAGATTAAAGCCCCGTTGTTGACACGGGAGGATCCTGCGGACGAGCATAACCTGGACTACATTGACAAGCTTGATCGGCTTGCTCACCAGGGACTGGATGCATGTCTGTAATCCGGTCACCTCTTTTTCGTCGCCCCACGACAGGCCCGTCTCTTTCCAGGACATAAGCCGCATGGGGGGTCCAGATCGAAACTCGGGGGTTGCGATCCATTTCGGATCGCGCGGCTCGGTGATGTAAAACCACCATGATTGCCACCCCTTCAGGGTCTCCACGAAGGAGCCCTCGAGCCATAGGACGTTGGCCATCTTGCCCGCCATGGCGCCTCCGCACTCCGCCTAGCTGCCGCGCACCACCTTGGGCTTGACATTGAAGGTCTTGAGCCAGAGGCCGAAATGGGGGCGGATGCAGAGGAAAGCCTCGCACACGATGATAAACGCCGAGATGTTGAGGATGGAGTTCGGGGCCAGATCGTGGAAATCCAGGCCATAGTAGAACATGAGCCCCTGGACAAATGGGTGGAGTAGGAAACCCAGTCCGCGGAGGAAGTGGGGAAGGAATACTACCCTCTCATGGGGCCTTGGGGTGGGGAGAAGCTGCCCTTCCTCGGGAAGCCGTTGCGCGATGTCTTTGGACAAGTATCCGGCCTTCCTTAGCTTTTTGACATGGCCCTCCGTGATGGAGGAGACCATCCACTTGCCTCCCGCTCAAGACATTGTTGGAGGAGGTTGAGGTAGGAAGCGTGGACTTGGGCGCTGGAGCTCGAGTGCGCAGGTGATGGATAGGCAAAGGAGGAAGAAGGCGTAGGTAAAAAGGTTGATCCTTATCCCCTTATATGGGCGGATGCGGTTGTGCGTCCCCACCAGCCTAGTAAAACTCGCTTGCCTCCCAAGCGCCGTGATAAATGGCACAGTTGGGTTACCCACGTCCGTATTGATGAGAATCCCGTAAAAGGGGGCACACGATCTCTGCTTTGACAAGATGTGCCAAGGAAACCGCCTCGCTAAACGTGCTGAGGTGGAAAAGTAAAAATGATTCGAGTAAAGGACTTGGCCGTAGTGTGATGTCACGCTGCGGAATACGTCAGCAGATTAGATTTGTGTTGATATTATTCTCTCTATGGCAATATTTGGAAACTTATTTTGCAGAGCCGAACACTATCCTTGGTGTTTAAAATGTTCTTGAAGTACTTGGAGGAGGAACCCGCCTTGCAATGCCGAAGACAATCTGCGTGCCGGACTCGTCGTCATTAAAGCCTGGTTCAGGGGCTACTGAGGGAGTCCTAGATTAGGGGGTGTTCGGTTAGCCGGACTATACCTTCAGCCGAACTCCAGGACTATGAAGATACAAGATTGAAGACTTCGTCCCGTGTCCGGATGGGACTTTCCTTGGCGTGGAAGGCAAGCTTGGCGATGCGGATATTCAAGATCTCCTACCATTGTAACCGACTCTGTGTAACCCTAACCCTATCCGGTGTCTATATAAACCGGAGGGTTCTAGTCCGTAGGACAACTTCATTATGCAACAATCATACCATAGGCTAGCTTCTAGGGTTTAGCCTCCTTGATCTCGTGGTAGTTCTACTCTTGTACTACCCATATCATCAATATTAATCAAGCAGGAGTAGGGTTTTACCTCCATCGAGAGGGCCCGAACCTGGGTAAAAACATCGTGTCCCTTGTCTCCTGTTACCATCCGCCTAGACGCACAGTTCGGGACCCCCTACCCGAGATCCGCCAGTTTTGACACCGACAAACACCAAAAGTTTGTTTCTCACAATCTATTTTAGCATTAACGGTGTTCAAGAAAGGTCTACCAAAGATAATGGGACAAAAGTCATCTTGTGGGGAACCAAGAACAAGAAAATCAGTAGGATATTTTATTTTCCCGCACAAGACTTCAACATCTCTAACAATCACAAGTGGTGTGATGGTGTCTCTATTAGCAAGTTTAATAGTAACATCTATTCTTTTATCTCAACGGGTGCTATATCATTCATAATTTCTTGATCTAAGGTAAAAGGAATAGCACTCACACTAGCACCTATGTCACATAAGCCATGATAACAATGATCTCCTATCTTAACTGAGACAATAGGCATGCCAACAATGGGTCTATGTTTATCCTTTTCATCGGGTTTGGCAATTCTAGCAGCTTCATCACAGAAGTAAATAGCATGCCCATCTATATTTTCAACCAGGAGATCCTTAACCATAACAACACTAGGTTCTACCTTAATTTGTTCAGCTGGTTTAGGTGTTCTAATATAACTTGTATTGACCATAGTTGAAACTTTAGCATGTTCCTTCATCCTAACAGGGAAAGCTGGTTTTTCAATATAAGCAGTAGGAACAACTGGATCAACATTATAAATAGTAGTTTCATCTTTAGCTATTATTGGTTCTTTAATAGGTGAGTGATATTTAAACCACCTCTCCTTAGGGAGATCAACATGAGTAGCAAAAGTATCACAAAAGGAGGCTACTATCTCAGAGTCAAGTCCATATTTAGTGCTAAACTTTTGAAAAGCATCGGTATTCATAAAAGATTTAACACAATCATACTTAAGCTTAATACCTGACCCTTTACCTTCATCGAGTTCCCAATCTTTAGATTGCGTTTAATTCTTTCTAAAATATCCCACCGAAATTCAATAGTCTTCTTCGTAAAGGAACCAGTACAAGAAGTATCGAGCATGGATCGATCATCATGAGAAAGCCGAGCATAAAAGTTCTGAATGATATTTTCTCTTGAGAGATAATGATTGGGGCATGAATATAACATGGACTTAAGCCTCCACCAAGCTAGAGTGATACTTTCTCCTTCACGAGGCCAAAAATTATATATGTAATTCCGATCACGATGAACTAGATGCATAGGATAATTTTTTTGGTGGAACTCCAATTTCAATCGATTCTAATTCCAAGATCCAATATCATTGCATAGCCTATACCATGCCAATGCCTTTCCCTTCAAAGATAAAGGGAAACCCTTCTTCTTAGCTTCATCTCCGGGTAAACCTGCAAGCTTAAATAATCCACAAATTTCCTCCACATATATCAAGTGCATATCAGGATGGTCGGTTCCATCTCCTACATAAGGATTAACTATCAGTTGTTCTATCATACCTGAAGGAATTTCATAACCAATATTTTTAGTAGGTGCATTAGGTTGAAGGGTAACTAATTGTGGTTCCGGTCGAGGTGAACATACCCCGAACAAACCCCTCAAAGGATTGTTTTACATAGTGACAAGTAACAATTAATTTCAGCACATAGTAATAATTTTTCCTTACTGATTTCCAATTACCAAGAGCGCTTCACTCCAGGCAATGGCGCCAGAAAAGAGCCTTGATGAGCCACAAGTATATAGGATCAATCGTAGTCCTTTCGATAAGTAAGAGTGTCGAACCCAACAAGGAGCAGAAGGAAATGACAAGTGGTTTTCAACAAGGTATTCTCTGCAAGCACTGAAATTATAAGTAACGAGTAGTTTGATAGCAAGATAATGTGTAACGAGCAAGTAATGGTAACGGTAACAAAAGTGTAGCAAGATAGCCCAATCCTTTTGAGGCAAAGGATAGGCCAAAAGGGTCTCTTATGATGAGCAAAGCGTTCTTGAGGATACACGGGAATTTCATCTAGTCACATTCATCACGTTGGTTTGATTTGTGTTCGCTACATTGATAATTTGATATGTGGGTGGACCGGTGCTTAGGTGTTTTTCTTACTTGAACAAACCTCCTACTTATGACTAACCCCCCCCTCGCAAGCATCCGCAACTACGAGAAAAGTATTAAGAATAAATTCTAATTCTAACCATAGCATTAAACTTTTGGATCCAAATCAGTCCCTTACGGAATAGCACATAAAGTAGGGTTTAAGCTTCTACCACTCTCGCATCCCATCATATAATAACTACTCCACAATGCATTCCCTTAGGCCCAATTATGGTAAAGTGTCATGTAGTCGACGTTCACATGACACCACTAAGGGAATCACAACATGCATACCATCAAAATATCAAACACATAATTTCACATGATTACTTGCAACAAGATTTCTCCCATGACCTCAAGAACAAAAGTAACTACCCACAAATGATAATCATGCTCAAGATCAAAGGGTTATTAAATAGCATATTGGATCTGAACATATAATCTTCCACCAAATAAACCATATAGTAATCAACTACAAGATGTAATCAACACTACTAGTCACCCACAAGTACCAATCTATAGTTCCGGTACAAAGATTGAACACAAGAGATGAACTAGGGTTTGAGAGGAGATGGTGCTGTTGAAGATGTTGATGGAGATTGCCATCCCCGGGATGGGAGAGTTGTTGGTGATGATGATGACGATGATTTCCCCCTCCAGGAGGGAAGTTCCCCTGGCAGAATCGCTTTGCCGGAGGGCAAAAGTGCTCCTGCCCAAGTTCCACCTCGAGATGGTGGCGCTTCGTCCCGAAAGTCCTCTCCTTATTTTTTGTAGGTCAAAATGACTTATATACTAGAAGAGGGGCACCGGAGGTGGTCCGAGGAGGGCACAACCCACTAGGGCGCACCTGGGCTCCCTGGCGCGCCCAGGTGGGTTGTGCCCACTTGGTGGGCCCCCTCCGGTACTTATTGGCTCCAATATTTCTTATATATTCCATAAAAATTCCCCGTAAAGTTTCATCTCATTTGGAGTTGTGTGGAATAGGTAGCCTGATGTAGCTTTTTTAGGTCCAGAATTCCAGCTACCGGTATTCTCCCTCTTTGTGTGCACCTTGCATATTATGAGAGAAAAGGCATTAGAATTACTCCAAAAAGCATTATTATGGATAAAAACAATAAAAATAATAGTAGGAAAAATGATGCAAAATGGACGTATCATGTATGATAGTTGGGTTCAATCTTGCAAGTAATTCACCGCAGTGACAGAAAGTGAAAAAATATTGTATCATGTTGTTGCCACTAGGGATAAAAATATGATTACGTAATTGACCTTTGAACGCAGGGTGAAGACAATATATCATCGAATTCATGTCATCATACTTAAAGCAGTACTCTGTTTTTACTTAATACTTTAATATGCATGATGGAAAGTAGTCATGGGTGGAGTATTAGTTATAGATGTAGTTGGATAGACATTTGGGTCTGATGCTCATATGCTAGTTATGCCATTGATAGTCATAGTTATGAAACTATAATTTAATTGATAAGCAACTATAATTTGTTCACCACGCCCTTTTGGAGAGAAACCACTAGTGAACCTAAGGATTTCAGTCCATTATTCTTCCTATTTCCTTCAACCCCGATCAAATGCTCTTTTTTAAAATTCCTTGTTTTTTACTTTCTTGATGCAATCAAATTTTCCATACACTTGTGCATTTAAATACTTGTAACTAGCAAGGCTAGTGAGATTAACAACCTTGCTAGTTTTGTTGGGGACCAAGGGATTTTTGTATTTTTGTGTGCATATCCTGATCATTGGATGTGCCACAAACTCCTACTGATTCGATAAATATTAAGGTCATCTACTTGAGGAAAATTGATGCTTTCTACAAACCTTGCACTTGGGGAGCGAAACCTAGCTAGTTCAAAGGAAGCAAGTCTTTTTCGGATGTCGTTGCTGGGTAGTTTCCTTTACAGGTACACTGAACCCAATCTATCATCAATTTTGCCAAGTCCTTTTGGTACTTTTGTTTTTTAGTTTTGTCTTTCTACCATAGGTTCTGCATACCTTAACTTTGCTACCATGTTATCTACTTTGTTTAGTTACTTTTTGTTGCTTGTGAAAAGATCGATATGGTCAACTAGAGGGGAGGGGGTGAATAGGAGACTAACAATTTTTAGCCTCTTTAGAAAATTTAGGTTCAACAAGAATGTAGGTTGTCTAGATATGCAACTAGGTGGACAACCTATATTACAAGCAACATAGGTAGAAAGTACAAGGAAGAGTAAATGCACAATAAAAGCTTGCACAAAATAGAGGCACAAAGTAACAGCAAGTTGAGTCAATGGAGACAGGGATGTGTTGCCAAAGTTTCCTCCTTTTGAGGAGGAATATCTTCGTTGGAGAGAGTGGAGGCACAATGCTCCCCAAATGTACCTAGGACCACCTTATTCTCCTCATGCCCACGCACAATGCAAGGTGTCGTGAATCCACTAGCGGTGCCTTTGAAGGCGGAAACCGAAACCTTTATAAACAAGGTTGGGGCTCCCTCCAAAACTTAATTGGAGGCTCCCAACACCACCACGAAGCTTCACCACAATGGAATGTGTATGCGAGGTGACCTCTTCCATCTAGAGTGCCCAAACACCCAAGAGTGACCAGATCCACAAGTGAAAGTATGGGGGAATCAAATTTCCTTTGGTGTAAGTGCATATCTAGGTTTCCTCCCTCGATCCCTAGCAAGTTAACAAGTTTGGTTGGATAGGGAAGGATATCGGACAATAATGAGCTTGGGGAAACAATGAAGGAGAGAGAGGCGAGAGATGGGTGGGAGGTGGAAGAACCACCTCCTTTTATACCGGTGCCCCAAATCCAACCGTTATGTGAATGCACAGGGGCGGTAGTGTTTCGAAACATAGTAGAAAATAGAATTTTTTTCGCCCTAGGTACACCTAGGAACAATATGAAGATGCATATCGGGCTTGGATCAACGACCGTTACCGACTCCGGAGTGCAGTGGAATTAGACGAGTCGGTGTAGATCGTACTTGGAGTCCTTCGAACATCGATGACAATCTCGCTAATCGCCCTCAAACGATCCCTCGAACTAAAGACCGAAAGCACAACCTCTCTACTTGGTTGCAACCGTATGCTCTTCACGATCTGGCATTGCTTCACCATCCAGAGCTAATCGTCGCCAGAGAATTAGAGGGAGGAGATTAGAACCACAAGGGGCTTCTAATTATGCGGATTAGAGGTGGCTAGGGCTAACTCCAATTAGTCTACTAGGACCAACTAAAACTAGAACTAGATCAACTAGAGGAAGTTCCAAAACTTGTGTCTTCAAAAGAGCAAAATCCCCTAGTATATATATAGGTTAGAGGGGAGAGAGAGGGCTGCTAACAGGGGGATGAGTCCCCCTTGGTGCGCCATCTGACTCCTCCCCTTCCCCAATTCGGCCCCCTTCCTTAGGGAAGGGAGGCACTTTCCCACTTGGGCCTTTTTGGCCCAAGTTGCCTTCCACATCTTGGCCTTTTTAGGCCCATTGATATTTAAATTAAATATAAAATGTTCTAAACATTTTCAGAGCATTATATATATATATATATTTTTTAACATCCTCAGAAACATTTTCCACCTATATATATATATATATATACTAGCACAAATACCCGTGCGTTGCAACGGGGAAAATACCAGTTCTTATGAACCACGATTTTGGTGGGTCAAGGAACTATGTAAAGGGACAATGATCGTTGATGACCAAGAAAGATGCATAATTTGAGGACCACGACGTAGAGCTTAGGAAGTGGGGTATAATTCGGAGTAAATTGATCTGATTGACATTTTTTTGGAAAACTTTTGACTTATTTATCAAATATCATGGTAATATAAAGAACATCAAAAGTATTAAAATTTACATCTATGTCGTGTGTTACAACATGATAAAAATTCATCGCATGCTGGCACTCCTAATCCAATTATTATTGTTTCTCGAAAGAAGAGTCAAATGTCCCTAACATGAGGACGAATTGTTCTTTCAAGCCGACCATCTTTACAAAACGTCTAACAAAATTAAGTCTTTTTGTCGGGGGGCGGGGGGATATATGTAGTGTTCAACTTGCGGCCCATGCTTTGCTAATGAGTAAACACCATAATGCTTTAGCAAAAAAATAGAAAATCGGATTATAGTAGAGTTGATCAAAATGCAATATCGATTAGCTTCATGCGTGGATCCTTGCCTCAATCTCTTTCAAAATTAGCTTCCTTATCGTGCTCTCCCAATATTATTCTCAACATGTGTGCATCTTCCTTATTATTCATTCATTTCCAAATTAGCTTCCTTATTTCCCTGTCACAATGAACCAAATGCACTACTTTCTTATTACCATGTCTAAATTTCCTTCTCAAATCCATTTTCCCTTAGCATGGACTGTTTTCATTATTATTTTGGCTCAGTTACTTCTCAAGTCCATTTTCCTTTAGCATGGATTGCTTTCCTTATTATTCTAGCTCAATTCCTTCTCAAATCCTTTCTTCTTTATTTCTCTCGCTGCAAGTTGAAACGTCGGCTGAAATCGTCTCTAGAGAGCCGGAACTTAACTTTTACCCTTCACTTATTGATTTTCGACATGACTCCTTGATACCCTGAAAATTGAAAGACCTATATATGGTAGAAGGTTTGGATGTAAAAATGCGAGGTGGTACTATTTAATAAATTAGGCAATATGACATTTCAAACCAAATATTCACCTAGCTCGGCTGGTAGCAAAAAATTTACATGACCATGAGGTTGTGAGTTCAATTCCTGGTCCAAACGCATATTTTCTGCCCCTGCTTTTTACCCCCTATGTGGGCTCCCAGGTAGATATACAAACGCACAAAGGCCCAGCTAGACAGCTAGAGGCCCAACCGAGCGACGCAAGGAAATATCGAATATCGAACGCAAGACGATGACGGATGAAAATCGTGCGATGTACGAAGAAACCCAAACGGATAGTAAATCGGGAGTAAGAAGCGATCACCCCTTTAACAGTAGGTATAGATATATTAAACGGTAATACTTGGTATTACCCGATACTCACTAAAACTCTTCTGGTGACCCCGAAATGCTTCCGGAACCTCTCGGAACTATTCCGGATATTAATGAAACAATTTCACAAATATATTCTCATTACTCATGTACCACTAATACTTAGCAGATTGTGATTACCTTAAGCTTGTGACCCCGTAGGTTCGGTGAATCATAGACATGAACGAAATCCCTTTGTTCAATGACTGATAGCGGAACCGTGGACATCCATATCGGTCCCTATGATTACACGAATGATATTCGAGTGAACCTTCGGTTATCATGTAATGTTCCCTTTGCTTCATGATACTTTAGAAAATCCGGTTTGCATCGGTATCTGATACGTCTCCAACGTATCTATAATTTTTTATTATTCCATGCTATTATATTATCATTCTTCGATGTTTTACAATCATTTTATAGCAACTTTATATCATTTTCTGGGACTAACCTATTGACATTGTGCCCAGTGCCAGTGGTTGTTTTTTGCTTGTTTTTTACTTCATAGAAAATCAATACCAAATGGAGTCCAAATGCAGCAAAACTTTTTGGATAATTTTTTTGGACCAGAAGACACAAGATGGGCCAACGAAGTACCAGAGGGGGGCCCCGAGGGGGGCACAACCCACCTGGACGCGCCTGGGGGCCCAGGCGCACCCTGGTGGGTTGTGCCCACCTCAGTCGCCTCCCACACTGCCTCTTTGCTCTATAAATACCCCGAAAATTCAAAAAACCTAGGGGATTCGACAAAACACAATTCCAGCCACCGCAAGTTCCAGAAACCATAGATCTAATCTAGACACCACCATGGAGGGGTTCATTTTATGATCAGATCTATTTTATCCATGAACATTATTTGAGTTTTTATCTCTTATATGCATGATTGCTTATAGCCTCGTATTTCTTCTTTGAATCTTTGATTTAGTTAGGCTGACTAGATTGATTTTTCTTGCCATGGGAAGAGGTGCTTTGTGATGGGTTTGATTTTACGGTGCTCAATCCCAGTGAAAGAAGGGGACATGACACGTATGTATCATTGCTATTAAGGAGAACAAGATGGCGTCTATTCCTACATAAATAGATCATGTCTACATCATGTCATCATTCTTACTACATTACTCCGTTTCTCCATGAACTTAATACACTAGATGCATGTTGGATAGTGGTCGATGTGTGGAGTAATAGTAGTAGATGCAGGCAGGAGTCGGTATTTTACTTCGAGCTATATTTTTATTCGTCACATATCATGAGTTTTTCTTGGAGTGTCTTGTATTATATGAGTTTTTGCTTCTTTTGCTTTTCGCCTTGAGTCAAGTATCATTGCTGGACACACGTATTTGAGAAAGCCAAATTATGATATGATTTGTTAGAATTGCTCTATGTACTTCACTTAAATTTTTTTGAGCTATGGAATTGCTCTAGTGCTTCACTTATATATTTTTGAGCATGGTGTGCTTTAATAATTTTGAAGAAATGCTCTCATGCTTCACTTAGATTTATTTGAGAGTTAGTAAAAAATTTAAGAAATTTTGTCATGCTTCACTTAAATTATTTTGAGAGAAGAAAATTTTTATGATCATGTTCTTCACTTAGATTTTTTTGAGATATCAAAAGAAACATATGAAACTAGTCCCAAAGTGATATATATTCAAGAGGGATATAATAAAAACTTTCATGAATATCACTGGACAAAATAAACTTGATTCTTTGTAATAGTTTTGTGGTATGATGATACAATATGTGAGTCATGTTGATGAGTAATTATGGTTTAGTAAGAATATTGGTGTTAAGGTTTGTGATTCCCTATGCAAGCACAAAAGTCAATAGTTGTGCAATGAAATTAAATCCTACTTGTGTGCATTATTCGATTTTAGTTATGCTTAACGCTCGCTTATGAGTTGTTTCGTTTCTTGGTTGGATGCTTCTCAATCTTTTTGCTAGCCTTCACTTGTACTAAGTGGGATTACTACTTGTACATCCAAAATCCTTAAACCCAGTTTTTCCACATGAGTCCACTATACCTACCTATATGCGGTATTTCTGTGTCGTTCTAAGAAAATTTGTATGCGCCATGTCTAATTTTAAAAATAAATTTCCCTTTTGTGTGCTCGTACCGCTCATGAAACTACAGGGGGTGGCTGATATTTTTCCATGCTAGCTGTGTTATTCTCAAGATGAGTGTTTATTCACTTGTCATTGCACGAGAGTATGGCAAACTTATTAGGGATGCCCAATCCCAAAATTAAAAATGAATTTACTTTATGTTGTCCAAAAATAAATTCCTTGGAAAGTATTGGTATGGACGGTACCCGTGGATTCAGTTAGCCGTGGAATGTGAAAGTATGGTGGAAAATGAATAAACTTTAATTTCTGTTTGGGAACCGCCTATGATATATCTAGCAGGGAAAGTATTGGGAACTACTCGATCATTTTCGTTGACAAGAAAGGCATGCCACCCAAAAAATATCTCTATTTTTTCCGCTTTGAGCTCTGGCACCTCTACAAATCCCTATTTCCCTCTACGAAGGGCCTTTCTATTTACTTTATGCAATTATTTATTTTTATTTGAGTCTCCATCTTCTCTTATAAAGCACCAACTAAGGGGCACGATGATCATACTTGAGCATTGGATGTAGCTAATATGCGAGTGCGTTTCATGAATGGATCAATGATTGAGCATAATGGGCTAGGGATAACTTGCTTTAGTGTTGGTATTTTGAAAGACATGGTTGCTTGTTGATATGCTTGAGTATTGAAATCTTCATGTCAAAACTAGACTATTGCTTTGAATCATATAGAAGTCCAAATGTTCATGCTACAAAAGAAAAGAATATGTAATGAACATGTTAGGCAACATTCCACAACAAAAATTTTGTTTTTATCATTTATGTACTCGAGGACGAGCAGGAATTAAGCTTGGGCATGCTGATACGTCTCCAATGTATCTATATTTTTTTATAGTTCCATGCTGTTATATTATCATTCTTGAATGTTTTTCAATCATTTTATAGCAATTTTATATTATTTTTTGGGACTAACCTATTGACATAGTGCCCAGTGGTAGTTGCTATTTTTTGCTTGTTTTTTACTTCGCAGAAAATCAATACCAAACGGAGTCCAAATGCAGAGAAATTTTTTGGAGAATTCTTTTGGACCAGAAGACACAAGAAAGGAAGTACCAAAGGGGGGCCCCAAGGGGGCACAACCAACCTGGGGGCCCAGGCGCGCCCTGGTGGGTTGTGCCCACCTCGGCCGCCTCCTGGACCACCTCTTTGCTCTATAAATACCCAGAAAATCCAAAAACCCTAGGGGAGTCGACGAAACACAATTTTAGCTGCAGCAAGTTCCAGAAACCATAGCTCCAATCTAGACACCATCACGGAGGGGTTCATCATCCTCATTGGTGCCTCTCCGATGATGCGTGAGTAGTTTCATTGTAGACCTACGGATCCGTAGGCATTAGCTAGATGGCCTCCTCTCTCTCTTTTGATTCTCAATACAATGGTCTCTTGGAAATCTATTTGATGTAACTCTTTTTTGCGGTGTGTTTGCGATCCAATGAACTTCGAGTTTATGATTAGATCTATTTTATCCATGAAAGTTATTTGAGTTTTGATCTCTTATATGCATGACTGCTTACAGCCTTGTATTTCTTCTTTGAATCTTTGGTTTAGTTACGCCCACTAGATCGATTTTTCTTGCCATGGGAAGAGGTGCTTTGTGATTGGTTAGATTTTACAGTGCTCAATCCCAGTGACAGAAGGGGACATTACACGTATGTATTGTTGCTATTAAGGATAATAAGATGGGGTCTATTCCTACATGAATAGATCTTGTCTACATCATGTCATCGTTCTTATTGCATTACTCCGTTTCTCCATGAACTTAATACACTAGATGCATGCTGGATAGCAGTCGATGTGTGGATTAATAGTAGTAGATGTAGGCAGGAGTCGGTCTACTAATCTTGGATGTGATGCCTATATAATGATCATTGCCTTGATATAATCATAATTATTTGAAGTTCTATCAATTTTCCAACATTATTCTATTTTTCTCGAGAGAAGCCACTAGTGAAATCTACGGCCCCATGGTCTCTTCTTTATCATATTTGCCTTTGAGATCTACTTCTATTCGCTTTTATTTTCAGATCTATTAATCCAAAAACCCAAAAATACCTTGCTGTATTTTTTTATTTTGCATTTCCGCGAGATCTATTTATCCAATCTACTACAAATTTATGTATCTTTTTACTCGAGAGGGATTGACAACCCCTCTTTCACGTGGGGTTGCAAGTATTTGTTCTTTGTGTGCAGGTACCGTTTACATAGTGTTGCATGGTTCTCCTACTGGTTCAATGACCTTGGTCTCATCACTAAGGGAAATACCTACCGTAGCTATGCTGCATCATCCCTTCCTCTTTGGGGAAATACCGATGTAGTTCAAGCCGCATCAAAAGGAATTTCTGGCGCCATTGCTGGGGAGACATCATCAACATCTATTAGGTTCCTAATCACAAATCTGATCTCCTTGCAATTTACATTATTTGCCATTTGCCTCTCGTTTTCATCTCCCTGCTTCAAAAAATTGCCATTTTATTCACCCTCTTTTTCGTTCGCCTTTTCTCGTCGGATCTCTTATTTGCGTGAACTTGTCATCATGAGTGAATTTTGTATGGCAGAAACATACGATGTCCTAACTCCTAAAATTGGACGATCTGGCAATATGGATGCCAAAACTTTTGTTTTGGGGCAAGGGAATGTTATGGGAAAAGAACATATCCAAGAATTTTTCAATTGTGTTGGAAATTTAAGTCTTGACGATGCTCCTATACTTAAAGGACTAAAACTTATGCGGAAGCCATTTCAGCACTAGTTCTGAAACTAGAAAATTAATTTATCTGTACCCATCCTACCTTGCAAAGATTGTTTTATGACACTACAAAAAAAAGACACATCCATTACATTTTGGGCCGAACGAAAAAAAATTTGTCATACATATGACACTTCTATGACGATAATTGTGACAAAAATCAGTATCATCATAGATGTGGTGGGCTCCTACTTCTATGACAAAAAATCATGACAGAAAATGGGCTTTTCATCCTGGGCGGGCCGGAGACGCAGCTACATGGCATTCTTTGGGCCATCCATGACAGAAAAAATCGTGGTAGAAGCGAGGGCGAGGAAAATTTCGGGGAGTTCCCGGTTACGGTGGGAGATCAGGGGCCGAGCGATGCGCGTTTCTCTCGTACACATACACGCGTGTGTGCGAGGCGTTGGCTCTAACTGAACCCGAGCGAGGCGTTGTTGGGCTCTAAATGAACCCGAGCGATTGCACTGCAGGCTACGTGTTACTGAACCCGAGCGACCGATCGATGGCTGTTAACTGAACCCGATCGAGCGATTCCTTCGCTACTGCTGCTAACTGAAGCCGATCGATGCTGCCTCTCGGATGAACGGTGAGCGTTGCGGGGGGTTTGGATGAACAGTGAGCGGTGGCGTTGCCTCTGGATGAACAGGACCCCGTGGTGTGGTGGAGGGCTGGATGAACAATAGACGGTGGAGGGGTGTCCGTGGAGGGGTGGTTGAACAGGACCCCGTGGTGTGGAGGGCTGGATGAACAGTAGACGATGGAGGGGTGCCCGTGGAGGGGTGGTTGAACAGTAGCCGGTGGAGTAGCGCGCGGTGGAGGCTGGATGAACAGGAGCCCGTGGAGGCTGCAGGAGGTCGACGGTAGCTCGTGGAGGCTGGAGGAGGTCGACGGTGGAGATGAACAGTATCCCGTGGAGTCCCGTTTTGCGGTACGCCACACCCCTCCCGATGAACAGGACCCCCGTTTCGACCGTAGCGCTCCAACACAAGTCCGTTTCGTCCATTTTGTGGTACGCCACACCCCTCCCAATCAACAGGACCCCCGTTTCGATCGTAGGAGGTCCGTTTCGTCCGTTTTGCGGTACGCCACACCCCTCCCGATCAATAGGACCCACCTTTCGACCGTAGGAGGTCCGTTTCCTCCGTTTTACGGTACGCCAGACCCCTCCCGATCAACAGGACCCCGTTCCGAACATAGGAGGTCCGTTTCCTCCGTTGTGCGGTACGCCAGGCCTCGTTTCCATCGCCTGTTCCGTCCAAGCCCTCCCGATGAACACGACCACGCATTCCGTTCCAGCCCAGCCGGTTGGCTCCCATGCGTTCCGTTGCCTCCTGATGAACACGATGCATTCCGTTGCCTCCCCATGAACATGATGCATTCCGTTGCCTCCCCATGAACACGACAACGACGTTGTTTCTCCGTTCCGACCCAGCCATGTACACGAGCCCTGGCTGTACATATGTGCGAGTAGGCGTTTGAGACCCCGCCCGTATGTACACATACATGGTCGTATTTTCTTTCTTGCACCCTGGCCGTTGTACGTACGTGTACATGCTACCTGCGCGCCTCTACTACAACACGTACGCACCTCTACTACGACACGTGCGCGCCTCTACATCCACCAGTATATATGTACGTACACGTTCGCGACCAGAATGACAACGCTATGTACGCTTCGACCAGGTGGGTCCCGACTGTCAGGCACTTCCTTGCGTGCGAAGATGTAGCTGGTGGGTCCCAGCAGTCAGGGGGCGAATCATTTTTTTCTAGACGCACTTCCTTGCGTGTGAAGATGTAGCTGGTGGGTCCCAGCAGTCAGGGGGCGAATCGTTTTTTTTGCCTGGACGCACTTCCTTGCGTGCAAAGATGTAGCTGGTGGGTCCCAGCAGTCAGGGCGAAACGTTTTTTTGCGAAATATGGTGTCCCGTCCGGTGGGTCCCCGCTGTCAGGTGGAGGAATCATTATTTTGCGCGTAATAAGGAGGTACTTCCTTGCTGCGGCCGTGGACCCAGCTGTCAGCCTCTCCACGTACAGTCCACGTCCGATGGAAGTCGTTCCTTGACCACGTTGACCACGCCGCGCCGAGAGCACCACGGCAGTGGACGACGGTGAGGACTAGGAAGGGGACGACTCGGAGCCAGGGAAGACGCAGCAGTGGATGCCCACGCGAAGAGGAGTACGAGGGTTCACTGGTTCGGCTACGATGTGAGGTTGTTGTCGCCGCAGAATAACACGGGGTGTCGGTCGTTGACCATGTTGACCAGGCCGCGCCGAGAGCACCAGGGCGGTGGACGATGGCGAGGCCTAGGAAGGGAACGACACGGAGGCAGGGAAGACTCGACAGTTGTTTCCCACGCGGAGGGGAGTATGACTGTACGAGGCGTCTGCCGTCGCCGGAGAATAACAGCATGTGTGGGTGAGTAGAGGGATGGCTAGGCCAGCGATGGGAGTACGGTGGGGCGGTGAGGCCCGCGCGGCAGCACAGCCAGCCGCGGGGAGGAGGGAGCAGGCAGTCCCGCCGGCGCTTGTTTGAGCGGCTGGAGCAGGAAGAGCAGAGATTGAAGAAGCACGACGGCCGTTCGATGGACATCCAACAGTTACTGCTTGTGCGTCAACCTTTTTTTAGGAAAGCCTCAAATCTGTGGAAAATAGCATACAGCCTATCTGCCATTATTTCTAATAATTTACAGCCCATTTGTTAATTCTTAAGGTTTTTTTGGAGCCCATATTCTTTTTGTTAGCATTACAGCCCATATTGTGTCCACGGTTAAAAAATTATACGAAATTTTGCATATTTCGGTGCGGTCCGAACTGTTTTTAATCCTGAAATTTCGACTCACATTCAAAATGATTTTAAAAATAAATGTATATCAATATAAAATCCAACTAATTCTCCATGCATAAAAATTAATGTAATTTAAAATATTGAAATAAAAAAAAGATATTTGAAACTAATTGCCGGTTTGATGTGTTTTAAAAATGTACAGCCCATTTCTCATTACTGATGGGCCATTTTCTCAGCCAGCCAAATGAAAGCTCTCCTCGTCTTGAAAGATTTGCAGCCCAACAGGCCTGACAAAGCAACTTACTTGGCAAATCACAAAAAAACTGGGTTGTGGCCATGGACCCAGCTGTCAGCCTCTCCACGTACAATACTCTTCCGATGCAAGTCGTTCCTTGAGCACGTTGATCACACCGCGCGGAGAGCACCACGGCGGTGGACGACGACGAGGCCTAGGAAGGGGACGACGCGGAGCCAGGGAAGAAGCGGCAGTGGAAGCCCGCGCGTAGAGGAGTACGAGGGTTTACTGGTTCGGCTACGGTGTGAGGCTGCCGTCGCCGCAGGGCCTGGCCAGCGGTGGGAATAGTAGGGGGCGGTGAAGCCTCCGCGGCAACACAGCCGGCCACGGGAGGCAGGAGCATGTGACACGACCAGCGCTGCTTTGGGCGGCTAGAGCAAGAAGACCAGAGGTTGAAGAAGCACTACGGCCATTGGATGGACATCGTACGGTCACTGGAGCTATAATCGTTCATATTGACTAAGTTGACAAAGCCCTTCGTCCCCGTCAACTTAGTAGGCCCACAAGTCAGCCTCCCACCAAGGTGGGTCCCAGCTAGCCGGGGGAGTATTCATTTTTTTGTGTAATAAGGAGGCACTTCCGGTGGGTCCAAGCTGACAGCGGGGGGGAACGTTTTTTTGTGAAATACGGTGGCCCGTCAGGTGGGTCCCAGCAGTCAGGGGGCAAACGTTTTTTTTGAAAAATACGGTGGCTCGTCCAGTGGGTCCTTGCTGTCAGTTGGAGGAATCATTATTTTCCGCGTAATAAGGAGGCACTTACTTGCTGCGGCCGTGGACCCAGCTGAGACTCTCCACGTACAGTATACTTCTGATGGAAGTCGTTCCTTGACCATGTTGACCTCGCCGCGTTCCGTTGCATGCACGCGTCCATGGGCGTGGTGCGTCCCCACTGTCAGCCTCCAACATACAGTCATCTTCTGATGACTCTCGGTTGTTGACCACGTTGACCACACCGTGCCGAGCGCACCCAGACTGGAATGACCCAGAGATGGGGAAGACGGGGCGGTGGAGTCGCGGATGGAGAGGAGTGGGAAACTTCACTGGTTCAGGTGCGCAGCAGCACAGCCGCGGTGCCGCCCACGGGAGACAGGAGCAAGAACAGAGGTTGAAGAAGGAGCATGGCTGTTGGATTAACATCCAACGGTCCAGCTGCTAGAATCATTTGTTGATTAAGTTGACAAAGCCATGCGTACACGTCCGCTTAGTAGGCCCACAAGTCAGTCACCAAATCTGACGGGTCCCAGCTGTCAACGGAATGAATACTTTTTTCACAAAACAAGGAGGCACTTCCTTCCGTGCGAAGATACAGCCGGTGGGTCCCAGCTGTCAGGTGGAGGAAACATTTTTTCAGCTTAATAAGGTGGAACTTTCCTTGCGTGCGACCATGGACCTCGTGGGTCCCAGCCGTCAGGCTCTCCACGTACAGTCCTCTTCCGATGACTCTCTTTTGCTGACCACGCCGCACCGAACGCAGCGAGGCGGTGGACGACGGCAAGGCCTCGGACGGGAATGACTCGGAGATGGGAAAACACGGCAGTGGAGTCGCAGATTGAGAGGAGGAGAAGGGTTATAACTGGTTCTGTTGCGGCATGGGGCTGTAGTCTGTAGAGAATAACAGGAGGTGTCGAGGGGTGGAGGGATAGCCTGGCCGGCGGTGGGGTAGCGCTTCGCAGCGATGCATGCTAGGTAGAGCCGCTAGCCGCCGGAGGCCGGACCAGGCGGTCCCGGCGACGCTGGAGGAAGAAGACGAGAGATTGAAGGTGCATGCCGGCCGTTGGATATAAATCCAATGGTTGTGGATGACACAATCATTTGTTGACCAAGTTGACAACACCCTGCGTAGGCTTCGACCTATTGGCCAACATGTCAGCCTGCAAAAATGTGGCATATATTTAACCCATGTTTTCTAGAATGTACAGTCCATTTGCTGGGCTGGGTGAACAAATAATTTTGCATCAATCAGGCCCATTTATATTTTCTAAGAAATCCCAACCCATTTGCACTTCCTTGAAATACACGTATTAGGTGGGCTCGTTATATATATAATGTTATGTTAGAAGGAGCAATTAATATCAAAGAATAAACCGAAGAGGCACATTTTGTATATATATAATTAAGAAATTAGCGAGTTATTGCTCAAAATAAAAATGAGCGCGTTATTATTAAATTGGTCCTTAAAATCTTCGCAAGCTTTTGTACGCAATCACCAGGATTTTCCTTGCCTGCGAGTCAAAAACAACCAGGATTTTCCTTGCCTGTGAGTCAAAAACAACCAGGATTTTCCTTGCCAACTTCCGTTAAACATTTACTTTTATAAGTTAATAACACATGGGATGTTTTTATAATGTATATATAAGTCTCTATAAAATATACAATAATAGTAATAATATAAATCTTTCCCTAATAATAAAGCATGGATTGACTCTTTGGGTTCACCGTCACAATACGCTTCTTTCCGTGAATTTACGCTTTCAGTTTTTTCCGTTAGTTTTGATCGACAGTCCATCCAATTGCCATGAGGCGGAACTAAAAACTTTGTCCATCCAATTGGTCCACGTCCACATTCTCTTATTGGGCCTGCACGCATGTTTCGGCCTGCATGCATGCTTCTGTATCTGTACCTTACCTGATTTTCACACATGCACTCGGAGTAATCCCACCTCGATTGCTTACAAGAAAGTCTACCAGTTTATATACCTAGGAAAATTGCATATCAACAATGAGCCTCTTGAATCAACAAACACAGAATGAGAACGAAGGGAAATTGTACAACAAAACGGCAGTCCGGCGCGAAGCTATTCAGTCCGGCGCTCGCCGGGGTGAGGATCCATCGGCTTGGAGAGGGAGGTGTGGAGGAGCACGCGGGACAGAGGGCGGAGGAGGATGGAGGTGGAATGACGAGGTCGGGCTATAGACTCGGAGTGGAGGAGCCACGGAGAGGCCCGGGAGCCACCACGGCAGCCACGAGAGCGAGATGGGCCTGGCCATGCTCGGCGGTCGTCAGCCGACTTCGTGTTTCTCTGCTTATGATCCCTGACCACCTACTGCCCGGGGTCGGTTACATGCTGTTATCTCAGTTTGCTTGGTAGTTTCATTCTTGCTTAAGATTAGACCTAGCCATGTAGATGCAGATGGACATTGGAGGTACAGTGTTGGCACTAACGACTTGGATAAAAATATTTTTGTATGCACTCCGAGTGGGTCAGTCTATATACACTTAAATTTTCACATTCAGTTTCCTTCAGTTAGACGACGGCAAGGAGATAATGCACTCCTTTTTTCTGAAAAAATATCATAAGGGACATCTTTTGGAAGAATGACAAGCCATGTTGGCCGTGGTTGGAGTGAAAGAATTACAACTTTTTTGTGCCAAATAATCAAATATAGCACTGGTTCAGAAAAAAACCGAAACCATGAGAAATGTTGTTGTTGGATGTCAGTGCGCATCATATATCCTCTTGGCCATGCCGGTCATAACAGCAACAACTTTCTTCAAGCTGGTGATGCTCATATTGTCAATCATTCTCACTATGGTGCCTGAGACAAAAACTCCTAAGGCAATTTGGTAATTTATGATGTTATTACACCGGAGCACATGTAATGACAGACCCGTAAAGAAGAATAGAATGTAAGTGTGTGCCGCACGGGCCCTTTTGCTAGTATATATAATGTGGTTAGAAGGGAAAACATAAATTGGACACAACATTACTTTTATAAGAGTCCTGCGTTTTATACCACACAGTAGGCATACTAACAAGTTCACACACAAATACAACAGAAAAGGTAAACATTCATATCAAACTTAGGTTCACAGGACACGTTCATATTCATAGCCAACATTCACTATCAACAACTCAAAAGATTCATATATACACAAGCTCAGCATATCTATGCATCCAAATGATTGATACATCACACGACAATATTCATACATAATTCACAAAAAGATTCAGATATACACATGTTCAATATGTTTATGCATCCAAATGATTGAGATCACAGCCAATATGATCCATGGACGAACTTTAATTACCTAGTGTACAGACTGGTAAATGGTGTTCAATCAGAGGTACTTCTTGCTAAAATTAGTTCTTGTACGAGTAAACTTTCGAGTACATAAGAGGCAGCACATACAATCTGAACTTTGCTTGTAGGTTTATCCTCAAATAGTGGCCTCGTGCCGAGGGAGGTTTGAGCAACTTGGCCACTACTTTCATCTAACTAGTTTACTGGCTCATCTTGGTCCTGTATCTCGCCAAAATTCAACATTGCAGACGAGAAAGGAGGCGGTTGAGAAAATGAACCACCCAAATTTTTTGTGCAGTTCAACTGAAATGGAGCATCCTTGGCGTGCAGACTGATTAAGTGCCAGATGAATATATGCGTCAACCAACTTGTCTGGAATCTTTAGACTCCATGCCATATAGTTCGCTACCATATGTGCCGATAACCAAAAGGCACAAGTTGGGACCAAAGACTAGATTGCGTTTTTCTGGGCTATGCACCAAGCAATATTTTTGGTGTTCACTCTCCTAATACTTGGAGTTTGACAATTGGTTGACGTTGGTTGATACTCGAATGAATATAGGCACTTCTTGTCAACATCTATGCTTGTCTGAGTGAACTTTGGAGTACATACCAGCAGCATAAGTACCTGTCCATCTGATCATTTTGTGCAGTTCCACTGAAATCATCTGATGTAATGATTTGCCTGCGAGTTCAGGCTCCAAATTGCTCCTTTATGAAATCGGCAAACAAAAGCACAATACCAAATTACCAATACATATGACAGGCACAATAATTAGGATAAAGACCAGTACCAACCTGTGTGAGGTAGCATATCAATTACTATTTCCTTTGACTGGAAGCCGAGATAAGCCAAGCAACTGATAGCAAAGGAAGAAAGCAAGCAGAGATTAGCGACTGGCAGGAAAGGACGGAAGCTATCGAGGCAATGAAGCACCCAAAGTGTTTGTGCAGTTCCACCAAAATCGAGCATCCCTGTTGGCACATATATTGAGAGAGTGAGATTATTGTAATAGTGGGACTAGTTGATGAAACATACACTAACAAATAGAAGCACCCTCATTATCTTAATGGGTAAAGTTAGCAACATAGTAGACTTTCTTAAAGAGAGGTATTAGTTTATTTAATCAGTGCCAATTAGCTCAACTCAACACTCAAAGCATTGCCATTTATCATAGGTTGCAAAACTTTAACGTGCAAAGATAAAGGAGTTTCTCATGACAGTAGCACGATACAAATAGAGATGACAGCAAACTAATATGGATGAAGGCCTTAGGCCCGTACCAACCTGAGAAAAAAAAGCTTATTCATGTAGTCCCATAAGAGATGATAAAGCACTCACTGGAATCACACAATAGTATATATTTTTGTGCACTTCAAATGTATGGTTGAAATCACTCTTGTTTACCAGTGCTTAGATTATATCGAAAGATTATCAAGAACTTCCAACAGAGCTAAAGCACTGGCTGGGATACAGTTCATTGTATTATCTTGTGTAGTTCCACTAAAATGTATGATTGACACAACATGATCCCTGTTTGCACAAGTAGGAACAAGGTGAAACCTTCATTAGCTTAGTGAGAAAGGATAGGAAGACATTAGCATATTACTCAAACAGTAGAATCAAATTCATGATGGACAATACGCAAAACATTGCCTCATTGAACCAATGGCAATAAATTGACATGCAAAACAATAGCACTATTATGTCATGACACTAATAATATTCCCTCCCTGCTCCACCACATGATTCACCTCCATAGACAAACATACACACGTACATGATTCAGCATAGGGTCCTACTAAAGATTTGTTTAACTCCAACAGGAAAATTAGGCAGTAATAAATTAGTGGTACTTAAGTACTCCTAATTAATTAAGTGAGACAGCAGAAGTGGAAGGGCTCCTTGGAGGATCGTCTCACATGTAAGGTAGTCGTTGCCGGAGCCCTTGAACGGCCTCGACTGAGGCCTCTGGCTTCAGCAAGATTGCCTTGGCACTGTTTATTCTTCTTCTTCTTCCTCTTCATGCTCTGTTTCTCTTTCTCCTCACCAGTTGGTGAAACCAAGTACATGATTGGCCTTCTAATTCAGAATTGGTTTTGTCCGTGAGGGAGTACAAGTGTACTAGTAAAAACAGCACTATTTTCTCATGGCAGTCGGAAAATAGAGATGAACACATGCATTAAATATCATTCTTACCTAAAGGAAGGTTATGGCGCAAATATGGATGATGAGGATTGGAACACAGATCTCCCTTTGTGCAGTTCCACCAAAATGAACCAACTGTTCCATTCTGACATTCCAGTTAAATAGCACAAAAGTCACTTCTTTTAAGAAGAGTTTTGTGTAGTGCACCAAAAGGTCACAATAGCAACCAGGTGAATTGGATATCCCTGTTTGCACAAAAAGGCACAGAGGAAACAGTCAGAGTCTCAAACAATTAAAAGCAAAAACATTTGGCTAAACTTGTCATGGCTTATAACAGTGGCATGGCTTCATTTTTACCAGGGACATTAGATTAAGAACAACTAAGGCTGCGTTCGGTTCACAGGTTTGGTGCAGGATTTTCGTAGGAACGCAATTCCTACGGTATTCTTTCCCTTCCAACCGTTCGGAACACGGGAAAGGTGAATAGTGTTTCATAGGAAAGCTAGTCTAGTAGTACTGATTCCATAGGATTAGAAACATCCACGCGCTGCTCATTTTATGGGCGGAAGCCCGAGGCAGGCGCTCGCTGCCATGCGTTAGACAGGTTGCTGTGATGTGTTGCCGGAATAAAAAAATCAACCTATGTGTGGTACGTGAGGTGAGGACAAGAGTAGTCACTGTGCAGCTGAATAAACAAATAGTATCTCATACTGCCAAGCATGCTACTCTAAAAAACAAATCTGTACATTTCATAGTCCATCCGAACACATTCTCTTGAGAGTTTCCTCCGGTTCGCTGTTCCATAGTTTTATACCTACATTCCTTTCCTATTCCTCTATTTTCATCAAGACATATGTTTTCTGCCCCATTATTCCAAACGGAGCCTAAATATTTGGTATAAGGGCATGGGACAGTGGGTGCACCAGCAGTCCAGCACCATGTACGTAAACAGGGGCATAAAGTGGTGATTCACAGTTTGTTGCCCCGAGAAACAAACATCCAAGAAACATATCTGGGTTGGTCCCATTTTTGTTCACTCTAGACACCTATTCCTATGTGTGGATAGCAAATCTAGTCCTGGTCATACCACTGTGTATAGCGTTACCCCTATATTTCCCTTTTCGACCAAGAGACCGGTTGGATGACCAGTCTGTACGACTTTCACCCCCTTTCCTTCCTGTTTGTACCAAGTTCGATGTACATACTAAATTCCCCCACCCCCACTTTATTTCTTGTTTGAACCAAGTACTCCCTATGTCCGAAATTACTTGTCATCAAAATGGATGTGTCTAGAACTAAAATACATCTAGATACATCAATTTCAATGACAAGTATTTTCGGACGGAGGGAGTACAAGATTCGACTCCATGAAGTAGCTTTACCTCTAACAATGGAAGAAAAAAATATGTGACGTTGGACAATCCGATCGAGAGGGGCTGAGGGGTACAAAATGTTGCACATGCAGCGACGTAGCGAGATGGGGAAGTAGAGCTAAGGCGGTTTCGAACAAAGATATACCTAAAGGTCGTCGAGATGTGGATAGGTGGGCGGCGGGAGGCCGGATCCGCCCACAGGAAACGACGAAGGGATCGGAGGACCTCCCGTGCCGGCGCTCGGCCAGAGATAACGGTGCGGCCGGAAGTGGGCCTCCTCCCTCGCTGTCGACGACGGCCTAAACGCTGCCCCTCCTCCCCTTCACCGGCGGAGGGGGATACATCCGGATCTGTAACCAGCGGTGAGGATAGAAAGCCAGTGTTTTTTGAAGGGAGAAAGACAGTGTTACTACCCCTATCTTGTTTAGATCTAGAGAGGATGAGAGTGTGTGAATAGAGCAACCCTAGCAAGCAAGCGCGGAGGCTCCGGCCTATATATACGTAGTGGGGTAGTTTTCCTTTTTCACTCCATCAAAATAATCGTTTAAAATTGTGTACTACTACATGCGAGGTCGCGGGTTTTTTTAGTTGTTGATTGTTTTTTGAGATAGCTACCCGCTTGTTCCAAGTGGTGTTACGGTGTGCCAGGTTGCACTTTGTATCGTTCAAGTCTGGTACTACAAGTCCCTCCATTAAATGAACAACCACCCCCTCGTAAAAATTGTGAACAAGCCCACGGCTAAAATTAGTGGAAACGTGGGTTTCCCCAACATGCATTATTATTTATATTTTCTACTCCCTCCGTTCCTACATATAAGTCTTTTTTATTAGCCACACCTAAGACAAGAATTTTTTTTATTAGCAGTGAACCCCACATGTCATAGACACAAAAATTGTGGCAAGATTCCCTTAGGCAAGCCAAAGTGTGTCTAACAATTTAAGCAACTCAGGTTAGGCAAGTGTGGCAAGTGTGGGAAAAATAATGTGGCAACATAAGACAAACATAGTCACAATCCAAACAGCCCCGTAATTTTTTGTGACATGCATGAAAATTTGGTTAGTTAAATTTGTAGTCAAAATTTGGCAAGGTGCATCAAATCAACACATGCAAGTATCAAAAGGAAAGTCGCGGCATGCATGCATGCGTTGTACTCCCTCTGTTTCCAAATATAAGTCTTTTTAGATATTGCAACAAGTGACTACATATGAAGCAGAATATGTCTACTCCTACATACGAAGTAGCCCATTTGAAATGTGTAAAAAGACTTATATCGAGTGCAGTGCTTTGATGTGTTGCGTCAACTCGTACAAGACCGAGAAATTTGATTACTACAACGCCCTCTCCCTCGCGGACTGAGCTCCGGTGCCTTAACTGCACCTGCCTTTGGCTGCATGACAGGAGGGCCAACCACCTATTGGGCCCACCTGCCATAGACGCAAAGGCAGGAGCAGTAAGTAGAAGCTTTCGCTACACGCTATCCCTCCCGTACGAGGTGGATGGACATGCAGCAGTGGATTCGATACTGTAGAAGTAGGAGTAACATCATTGTTCGTCTTCTCGAAGAGGCGAAGAGCCAAGTGCAACCCGAACATGGCAGTTCCGCTCACGTGGTGCGGTTCCTTGGAGTACTAGCTAGGCTCTTGCATGAGACAAAATTGCTATTGTTTAACAATTAAACTCCATTATCCATTGGTTGATACTCATTCTGCATAGGTCCACGCGCTTAGCACCGTTTCCTCCTGGGGTCACCAATGTTTATTTGCTAATTAATAGCATTGCATGAAATGAACTAGCCATTGCAAGTCATTAAAAGCATGCACACCTCTCATCTCTTATTGGTTGATATGTCAAGAAACAAGAAACAAGGTAGAAGTTAATGCACCACGCCTAAGTGTTTTGGGACTATTTGGTTTTCATAAGATGACTTACACACCTAGACGGAGGGAGTAGTATAGCCCTGTAAACCGGAAAGGAGTATTTGCCTTTCTAGAGATTTCAACAAGTGACTAGACTACACCGTGTGCAGTACTCCCTCCCTTCCGGTTTATAGGGCTCAAATCTCAAATCTCATGAACCAAGGCATTTTGCGATTGGAGGAATGTATCTCATACTTTACAAAACTACCCTAATTAAACTCATGCATTACTTACGTAGTTCTCTCATTTTCCTCTCCGCCTTGGTCGCGGTGCACATGCGGGACATTTCAAAGCATCCGGGCCCGCGTGCCATCCACCAAATCACAGCGAGGTGCTACAGTCGAGACTCACCTGTCACCCCGGTGTGGCCGTCATGACCCGTCATATCACAAAACCCACACCTTTACCAGAAGTGGTAAGGTGGCCTCCAAGTTGGACTGGACGAAGCAACCATCATTTCACTAGAACGCTCGTTCAAGCCCTTTATTCCCTTTCTTGAAGAAAACCTCACTCCAGGCTACTCACTTCTGCCATTTTTCTTCTGTACCGACGAAGGAAAGGTGGGCGAATCAGTTATGCTGCTATATTTTCATTCCAAGAATCTTCTTTTTGCGAAGCACCGACCGATTCTCACATCCTATTCTTTTCCCGTTTTCATTGCGATTGTGGTTTCCTTTCGATTGCTTTTTGTTTGTCAGTTCATTGATGGATCCTGGAGCACTAGGCAAAGAGTTGCCGGCGGACAACCCACAGGAGACAGCGATCTCCAGGAAGCGAGCACCGACCAACGAGTTGACCATGTTGGCAGGCCAACCCATGGAGACGAAGAACTCCAAGAAACAAGCACTGGCCAAAGAGTTGAGTACGTTGGCGGACGAACTCCTCAATCTAAGTTGGAAGAACAGCAAGGGCCCCACCGTGCCTACCCCAGGAACTCTGGTTGCGACCTATGTGAGGCTCAAGACCGAGTTTGAGGAGATAGTCGCCGTTGAGAAGCAGTATTCCCCTGGCAAGGTGATGGCCCCCATCGAGGACGAGGAGATGGCCCCCGGAGGGATGAGATCCCCCGGTGAGCTGCACAAGGTAAAAAATAATGGCTTATTACCATAGTTCTGGCTTTTGATTATTTGCAATGTGCTTGCTAATATGTTAGGGTTGTGCAGGTGCCGGTGGACGTCCTTGATGATTCCGATGTCGTGGCCTGTCCTGTTGGCATCGCCCCGGAGACCGATTCCGATGTCGCTGTCCATCCTGTGGACATCGCCCCAGAGATCGATTCCGATGTCGCGGTCAGTCCTGTGGACATCGCCCCAGAAATCGATTCCCATGCCGTTGTCCGTGCTATGGTCATTGCCCAAGAGATCGATGACAAGAAATAGTTGGTCGCGCTAATCCTTTAGGGTAGTTTGCATTGCCCTGTGTTCAATTACCAGAACGATGCGTGTTATCAAACCATCTTAGGGCTAGTGTACTGTCTTGTGTGGGCGGATCTTGCTACTTTTGTTTGATAGTGAATCATGCGATGAATCATGCGAACCCTCTCCGAGTTATGGAAACAGATGTATCCTCACCAGCTTTTGATGTAATATATGGCATGCTTAGATGTAAGTTTGAACTGTTTATCATATCAGCAGGGCTTGTGTGATGATTCTTGGTGTTAGTAGGCTAGCTACTGTGCGAGCTATAGTACTTGCAAAACACTCACCAAAGAGAAACGTTGGGGCTGATGAGCTCGTGGTACGCTTATACTTATCCGTCATCAATCGACCAATAGCCCTAGCTCCTAAAATTGTAGGCTTAGTGATCGATCAGACAATAGTCGACATACATTCAGGCCTCATTTGGTTCATATGGTAGGAAAATCATAGCAAAAGTACAGAGAACGTGCAACACAAAATCATAGCAGTGCAGAGACGTACTCCCTCCATTCCAAAATAGATGACCTAGGCGGGCTAGTTTGGCCTAGTGGGTTTCAGTGATATGACATGGTACAGTGCCGTCCAGTCTTCGCGTGTGGTAGTAGTATTGCGAGTACAGTAAGTTTTCTTGAAGAAGCGGAATTCAACAAAGTCATGATGGTTCCTTCGTCCGAACAACTTACAGTGGGAAAGGTTGGGCCTGCGATACGACCGGGGTAGACCAGGATAATTTTGTGCATGGCAGGTGGACCAGGATGGTCGACATCCCACATGTCGGCGAATGAAAGTATTCTTTCCGATATAGAGGACGAGCAACGAGTATTCATTGTTTATTTTTGATGAAAGCTATTGTCTCCACTGTTACGACGGAGGAGTGTGAAACACGGCAGCCCAGTGAACTTGGCATGTGCACCACTCCCTCCTTCCTCATGTAATGCCCAGGTTACAGCTTTTTCTCACTTTCTCTCTATCTATTTCCTCTCATATGTTTTTTACCTTTCTTTTTTTACGACACAATTGTTTTTATGCCTTTTTTTAGAATTATTTTTTCATACCTAGGAGCACGTGTAGAGACGGACTCTTGCAGAGCCCACTCCTTGACTTTGTCAATGCCTCTCTCTCCTCCACATAAGGAGTACTACTTGCTATGCATGCATGCAGTGGGCAGCTGGCGTCTTGAGGGGCCAGGGCGGTGAGAGCAGGCTCCGGAAGCGGTCCGGACTCTAGCATGGCCCACCTCACATTATCACCATATATTTCTTGGAGTCCGTGCGCGGCGAGCGGGCGATCTCTTCTCCCTCCCCCGTTTCTCTCCTCTCAGCCGACGCCCGCCGAGCGATTAGATTTTTGCTATCTACGGTTTATTCAATTACGGTCCCACATGTCAGTGAAATTGCAAGACAACGCGTGTCCCCTCTGGTGAGCGGCGTGCGAGCCGGACTGTCGGGGTTGCGACATGTACGAGTCGTAAGTGTGCCGCCTTTTCCTTTAGAACTTGCGAAGCGTAACATTTTTGCGCGATCGATCGATAGAAATCCAGAACAAAATGACGAGGGCGGTGCTTTCCCACTCGTTAGGCGGGCTAGTTCGAGTGATATGACGTGCTACAGTGCCGTCCACTTGCTCCATTTTTATGTAAGCAAGAGTTTACACTCTTACGCGGGAGGAGTGCGAAACACTGCGGATCTGATTTTGATCAAGGGATAACTGTTCCCTGCCAAATAATGGAGGATTGTTAGCGATTATAGCATGATAGTTAGGGCATCTCCAGTGCTGGCCCACAAATTTACACCGGCATCTGTCCGAGGACACTGATGGATGCCATCCGATGCTGCCCGCATACCTTTCGACAACTATATGAACTAACAGGACGAAATTTGTGCAAACAAAGCAAATTTCAAATTAACCAGATGAAATTCATTACATTTCGAAAACTTTTCCTACAAACTGGACGAAATTCATTACATATTTTGCACAAACCGTACTAAAACCTACTGTAAACCTAATCTAAGCGATCGCCGGCGCCCGACCACCATGTCCGGCCATGAACCCGAGAAAGCCGGCCATTGCCTTTGCCTCCTCCTCATCCGCCTCGATAACCTCCTCCTCCGGAGCACAAGGTTCTGAAGATTTCCGCCTCCACATCGTCGTCAAGCGGCTAATCGGCCGCTGATGTTTACCCCACCAAGCTTGGCGTCGACTGAGTGGAGTAGCGGTGGCCTTCCTGGGACCAGAGCAGCGGCGACCTACCGCGTACTACTCTTCCTTGCTGCCAGCTGCACCCGCGCCGGCTTCGTGGTCGTGGCGGCGGAGGGCGGCCGGGGGGTGCCGGCGATCTCCTTCATTTGCTCCTGCGACAGTACGTCGAAGAGAGCTTTGGAGCGCGCCTGGAGCGGAGCCACCGATGTCCCTCGTCAGCTCCTGCGACAGTACATCCAAGAGAGCTTCGGAGCGCCAGGAGGCCATGGTTGAAGTGGTGCCGACAGAAGGAAGGGACCGGAGGAGAATAAGTGTGGGTCTTTTGCTATGGCTGGGACCTGGGGCTCAAGTTAATATAGCGGGCGAATGGCAATGAGCCGCGGCAGACAGATGGACAACTGGCGCCAGAGTAGGTTCGTTGGGCGTGAATGCGAACGCTGCTTCAGTGACTTAACTACAGATGCGTTTGGGTTACTGACACGTGGGCCCAATGGGCATCTGGCCCGCATGTCAGTGACACACCAATTGCACCTGCAGTTAAGTCCGGTGAATGCAGCATTGACATTCTGGAGAGACGGTGACCGTTTCAGGCGGGAAGCGCGCGCTAGCGATGGAAGGGGTTTGGGTGTGCAGTGGCACTAAGATCGGTCGCTCACGATAGTACATACTCCGTACCATACTACCATAGTACCCTCTCTAGCTTAGGATGTTTTATAGATTGTCATTGTGATGGACGATATACATGAGCAAGGCGGTCCGAGTATGACCGTTGGTGTTGAGCCAGGTGAATACATGCTCGGCGTTCGCGTAGGCCTCCATCAAACATCTAAACAGTAATGTCAGGCACCGTCGGGGCGCGCAGGTGATGGGCTCGCCATTTGCGTTGCGCCATGAGCAGGACTTTGATTTAGAGGGCGACGTGCATGCATTAGCATGCTTTGACAGCGTGAGCATGAGTGTCTGATGCGAAGTATTTCATTTTCATTTGGCTGACGAGGGTGCGTTGCAGCGACGAGTCCGTGGTTTGATTCCCCACATACGCATAATTTTGTTTTTTATAGTATTTCTTTCTCCATTGATAGGTAGGCCCGCGTAATAGATAAAGAACACGAGCTGATGAGGCGCATGCGGACTATTTGACTGGTCAGCCAGACAAATATGGAGCTATACGCTGAGCCAGTGACCGTATAATCACCATATCTCGTATACAATGATCAAAGTGAGCTATCAAGACAAGTTCGATGACCGCCAATGCATTTTACTCAGTAATAAATGACCAGGATTGAAGGGGAATCCAAATTTGCTTCGTCTTCTGTCCTTGAGCTGTTGACAAACCAATGCACTATACGGTTGTCCGGCCACTCCACCCCAGAGCTCTCACCAAGCGTCATTCATGCCACCGCGCCGCACACTAACCGGTAAGGCAGCGATGGCATCCCACCGCGCCGAGTTCCTCGCCGCCCATGACCGCACACAAAATGGTAGGGAAGCGATGGCATCCCGCCGTGCCGAGTTCATCGCCGCTCGCGACCTCACAACTATGTGGGAGGAATTTGAAGAGGCCAAGACCGAATGGGCGGTAGAGCAAGAGGCGGCCAAAGCCGCACAGAGGGAGCGGAAAAGTCAGAAAGCACTCAAGAAAAGAGAGGCCCACCGCCGCAAGAAAGAAAAGGATGCACGCGCTGCTGCGGAGAGGTCGGCGGAGATCCAAGCACGGTGGGGTGTCGCCGACAAAGCTGGGAAGGAGAACGACGGCGTCTGGCCAGCATGTGAGAAGTAGTAGTACTAGTAGTTAGTGTGTGTGTGTCTGTGTCTGAGTACGAGCATGTACCAATACTACTAGTTACTACTATAGTTTTTAGAGCAAATTACTAATACATTAGCCTAGACTAAATGGAAAAATTCCTATCCTAAGCATCAAATGGCATCTCTTTCTCTATAGGAATTGAGATGCATGTCATCTCACTTCCTATGATTTTCATATTCCTATCCTATGAACGAAAGGAGGCCTCTGTTGGAGTAACTACTGTAGCGAGCAGTACTGCTGGTACAGTAGTTTTCTTCAAGAAGCGGAATTCAACAAAGTCATGATGGTTCCTTCATCCGAGCAACTTCAAAGTGGGAAGTGGGCCTGTGATTTGATGGCTCATTAGTCATTGTTACTGCGGCACGACGACCTGGGTGACTCTCCCTTGAAGTTCTGCGTGCATGGCAAATGGACCAGGATGGTCGACGTCCCACATGTTGGCGAACGGAAGTATTCTTTCCGATATCGAGGACCAAGGAAACCGCGTGGTATAGTATCACTGCTGATTGGTTCACAAAAAAATAGCATCACTGCCGATTTATATTATTTTTTATTTCTGATGAATGCTAGTGTTTCAACTCTTATGACGAAGGGTGCCAAACACGACACGTGCTGGACGTCCCACACGTCAGCGAAAGGAGTGGGACATGAACCGCGTGGTAGATCCCAGCGTAAAAAAACAGCGTGGTAGAGCGTCTCCACTTCTTCCACTTCTGGGTCAGAGACCACACGTAGTAGTACTTAGTGGTATGAACGATACAAAGTGCGACCTGGAGAGAAAGAAACGTCTAGTTGGAAGGTCTCGGGGCATACACGTAAACAAATATAAAAGTTAATATGTGCCTCCAACTAATATAGTAGTAGTAGAGTACTTAGGCACGTACTCCATAACATCACCGTGCATTGCACGTACAACATTTAGTGGTAGTACGTAGTAAGAGACAAATGCCGCCCAAGAGTTCCCTTCTCGACCTACTTTTGGGTGTTTGGTAGAGTGTATGGAGGGTGCATGAGTCCACACTAGTTTAGCACAAATACACTAGAAGCATGCATGAAGAGGGGTGTTGAGTTGAGCATGCATGAAGAGGGAACAACTATGCTGAGACGAGAACGCAACCAAACACACCCTATATGCCACGCATGTTCATACCATTTGTGCCTTTCTACTTCACTTACTGCGCTAGATTACTCAGGTTCGTGCGTCCACTCCTGGGTACATGTCCGTCTCATAGTTCCAGTCCCACGTGTTCTTCATATAGATGGAACGATCCTTGCATAACACGTGCACCTTGATGCTAGATGTCTCGCGTGTTGGCAAAAGGATGAACAAAGCTCACATAAAAAAATAGAGTGGAAGAACATAGATTTCGGATGACCGAGAAGGAGCAAGGAACCTCATGGTGGAGCATCTGCACTCATAATATTTAATATTATTTAGTGATATAAAATTAACGAATCATCTCCACAGTGGACTGGAAGAGTACGAAACACGGCAGCCCAGTGTAGTTACATCATACTAGTACATGGCTAACCCATGCTATCACCATATTTCTTGGCTTCTGTGCGACACCTATCTCTAGTAATCCAGCAGCTTGTATCGCTTCTCCCTCCTCGTCTCTATCAAAGTGCAGTGGGCTGGCGTTTCTGCCGTCTATTGAGGTCGGTTAACTATCACATGTTAGCGACATGCCAAGAGCATTCTAAAAAAATTCTTTCGCGTTCCGTTTTCAAAAAGAAAAAAATCCTTTCACATACGAATTTGCCTGTATGCTTTGAGCAACTTGCATGTCCTATACTGCTCCTGTTTGATACTCTAACTTAGCTAGAGGTTAGACTAACTCATGACTAACCCTGAACTAACTGTAGCCAAAGAGATGTTTGGGTGACAGGGTTAGATTGACAATAAATGCACTTCATGGAGAGAGAAAAGTGATTTTTCAGTGGTCCCAATGAGAACTATCTCCAGTTAGCACCTCTTGGGTGGGATAGTTTTTTTTGGTGGGTTCGGTGCAACTTGCTCCAATTTAAACCCTCATGATTGGATACTTTAGGGCTATTTGAGCCCCAACTAGCTCAAACTAACTCTAACCCGTGGATCCAAACAGGGCCTATGGCCAGTCTCGATGCGGAGCGGTCACGTGCACCGGGAAGCGGCACTCTCTCGGCCGTCGCGCCACATCAAAGCCGGTGCCAGTGAGAGGTCGCCTCCGCTCTAGCCGGGCATTAATGCGGCACTGACGCTCCAGGGCGACACTGGCCGTTTAACGCGGGAAGCGCGCGCTGGCAATGGAGTATAGGTTTTGAACCGTTTCAGGTGTAGTACTGGTAGTTTGCAAAACTACTCAATTATTGCACTCAGTTTCCTAAGAAATTGTGGTAAAAAAACGTTACTCCACAGCCCGCTTCCCTTCTCCTTCCTTTTCCACCGCCCCCGCGCGTCCGCGGGAAGCGACCGGTCAACCCTTATATAGGAGTGCTAGCACAAAAAGATGCATGCATGACCACTAAAATTTCCATATTAAAGCGTCGCTCCGGCGGGAGTATGGCGTATGTTGTTACCTTCGGCCGACCCATGGCTACCGGGCGACGGCGACCAAAGAAGAGGTGGCGGGAGGGGAACGAATGCAGCTACTGTTTGGGTTCGCCTTCCGGCTTAAATAAATGCGCAGCATCACGTGTACCCGCGGGTGCACAAATTGTAACATACATGTCTGCTTAAGTGGGCGTCACGTAACTGGTGTGTGTGTGAGAGAGAGAGATTCTGAGAGACAGAGTGCGTGTGTGAGACTCTACTCTTCGGACATGTACTCAACCTTTTGCATCGGGATATAAGTATAATGGTATTTACTTTAGCTAGTGATTTACGTGGCCATGTTAACATGGTTGTGTCAAAAAATGTCACTTCCTGCTCGTGATTTGCGTTATATAATTACAAGCAAGATTCTCGTGCATTGCAGGGAACATCAATATGCATTTTTTACAAAACACCGGTTGTGATTGACCCATGCAGGAGTAATCCCATGTGTAAAAACTAATGATATCTCGAGAATTTTATCGGAAAACTGGTATCTCGAGAATGTCATCGAAAAAATGAAAGATGAGAGATAAGGCGAGGAGGAGTGGAGTGTGGTGGTGACTGGTGGTTGGAATGGGCGGAGGCATGGGGATGGACGGCGCCGGCAGGCGGCAACGACCACCATGCATGCTAGATTGTTCCAGAGACTTATTCCTTTTTTAATTGCCGAGCAATGAGGTTGCGGGAGATAATGATGTGGAGAGAGGTGCGGGTATCTTTTGTAAAATTATCATAGTTTGCTTTCTATCCTCAGATATAGATCATACGGTCTGTATTACAAGATGGCAGGCACACCATCACCGCCAACTCATTTTTTTATAAGGGTACAGATGATAAGTTTGCTGACTACTAAAGTAAAGTGGAATTTGTCCATGTTATGCAAGTAAATAAAGGTGATTGTTTATCATACGGGTAAGGTTGGATGAAGGGTGGTAGGAACAAATGCTCCGCCTAGAGCATGTGTGTGTGAGATGGAGTCTTAGTGTGTGTGTGTGTGTGAGAGAGAGAGAGAGGAGGGAGAGAGAGATGGAGTCTTAGTTTGTGTGTGTGAGAGAGAGAGAGATGGAGTCTTAGTTTGTGTGTGTGTGAGAGAGAGAGATGGAGTCTTAGTGTGTGTGTGGGGGTGCGTGCATGCGTGCGTGTGTGTGTGTGTGTTTGTGTGTGTGAGAGAGAGAGGGAGAGAGAGATGGAGTCTTAGTGTGTGTGGGGGGTGCGTGTGTGTGCGCGCGCGTGTGTGTGTGTGTCGCGGAGTCCTGTGTGGCAGATGTAATTTAAGTGTGCATGGCTTCATCATAGAGAGGTGATGTGTATGGCAGAGGCCACCAACGATGGGGTGCGAGAGAGAAAGTTCCCGTAGATAGGGAAGAGAAGGTGTGTGCCCGTGAGAGGAATCGACATCGAGAGAACGTGTTTGTTCGAGAGACACCGAGGAAGACTACTATATATCGATGGTGCATGTAGGCGGGAATTAAACAAAGGGATGGTCTTATTGGTTTCGGGGATATATGGGAAGAGTGAGAGGCGGGGGGTAGCTAGAAGGAGATTGTTAAGTGTGAGTGTGTGTTTTACCCATCCAGGCGGAAGTTATGTGCGCAAAAGAGGAGAATGATTCGATGTGGCGTTAGGATTGAGGGTAATTAACTACGTATGGAGACATAGAGACCTTGAACGTGCATGTGTGAGAGGTATACATGTATAAGTGGGATGTGTGTGTGGTGTGCGCGCGCATGATCGAGATAAAAGAAAGAAGACATAAGTCATAAGATCAACGACATGGGAGAGACGGATCGGTATGACAATATGCATGCATGTGAGAATGCAGGGAAGAAGGCCCGACAATTGAGCATGTGTTTTTGTCTTTAAGAGATAGTGGCGTGGGCTGGAGCATGCATCTATGGCGAGCAGAGGGAGTGAGGCACAACGATTGTGCAAAAGAGACCAACCTATAAATGCATATGTATGGAGAGACATATATAGTGTGGGTGATAGGAAGCAAGACTCCGTGCGAGAAAGAAATGTTGACGGAGAAACTACAGATAGATACAGAGATGGAGATGCTAGCTAGAGGGACATCTGCTAGTTTGGGTGTTGGAGATGACCGTCGGGTGGTTCAAAGGGTGAAGTTATATATGTGTGTGGGAGGGCACTTGACTGCATGTAGAGAGAAACATATGTAGTGTGTGTGATAGGAATCAAGAGTGAGGGTGAGAAAGAAGGTTGATGGAGAAACGGATAAATAGAAAGATAAAGATGCTAGCTAGTGTGCGTTAGAGATAGGAGTCAAGTGGATCAGAAGGCTAGGTTATGTGTGTGGGTGTGAGAGAGATAGAGAGAGGGTGCATGTGAGTCACATACAAACAGATATCAGAGAGAAATGAGATCCAGAGAGACAGAGTTTTGTGTCTGCGAGAGAGAAAGATATTTCACAACGAGAGTGATAGCTAGAGAGACATGCGAGGGAACGCAAGATATATCTAGGGAGAGAGGGTGTGTGTGAGCGACATACAAGAGAACAATGGAGAAATATGAGACCATGGGAGACAGAGTTTGTGTTTGTGTGTGAGAAAGAGATATTGAAGAGGAAGAGTCATAGGTTCTCATATCTAAGGAGCAAAAGACATCTCTGTATGAGGGGTGTGCGAGTGGCACACATGGGAATAGTAGAGAGAAATGAGACCCCGGGAGACAAAGTTTTGTGTTCATGTGAGAAAAAGAGATTCCACATGGAGAATCATAGTTAGAGACACATAGCAGGGAGCGAGATATACTTAGAGAGAGATAGAGTGATGAAGGTCGAGGGAGAGAGTACCGTCAGTGTGTTACAAAGATAAAAGATCATTGTCGACATACATGTAGCATGAGAGATACCTGAGAGACGATGAACACGTATAGGTCCAGAGAGATAGTCCTATATAAGCATGAGCGATAGCTATATGAGACGAATATCTGGATTAAAGGGGATTCAATTATTTAAACTGGAGATCACGACATCGATAATATCATAACGCAAATTGGTGTATCAAACATGCATATTCATTTGAATTTGGGCACACGTGTAATGTTATATAGTTTATCAATATTGGGTGATCCATAGATTCTTCAATTACAAACAATGCATGGTTTATATGCAATTAATGTCTAAACAGGATTACACTATATGTTGTGTGTGTGAAACACATTATACATGTTTGAGAAGTAAAAAAACCCGCATGAAACACACATTAATTGGAGACAGTTAGCGAGGAATACATACATTGGACTTCAACATAAAGTGGTTTCAAATATTTGAAAATCCAAATTGATTGATACAACCTTATGAATCTGAGATCATGCCATTTGTAAACCATATTTATGTATAAATGGTGTTGTGCTTTTGAAAGTATATATAAAAATGATGTATATAGAATGTAATTCCAATTGAAAATGGATCCCGCCCGGAAAAAAATAGAATACAAACGGGATTCGAATTGAGTTGGCACGGTAAACGTGCACTCTGCAAAATTTGAACGAAGTGGGGAAAGTCGTAGTAACTGCCCGAAACCAAAATCTGCGAGATGGAAATCACTACTGCCTATCCCTTCCACGCAAAGCCTATCTGCTGGATTTCTATAGGTTTCGATAGGGGTAGGTTTGTAATTTCACCCAAACATGACGTAACCACCTCTCACCCAGATTCATACATGGTGGGCACCAAAACACAGTGTGTCCTCGGCCGAAATAGACTCCCTCCCCGATTCATATTCATACACGGTGGGCGCCAAAAACAAACTCTCGTCGGCAAATATTCGGTGTATGCGAGATTACCGTCCTAACCCCAACCAACTAATGTTGTTGTGATGTAGTAGAAATTTGAAATGGGGGCTAAGTTTGTAAATTTCCTCGCATTTGAGACAAGCGCGCCCTGAATACATGGTTCCCCCCTTCCTCTATACCTCCCTTTTCCCCATTCATGCTCCGTGGGCGCCAAAACACCCTCTCCACCCCACCCTCCTCCGTCCGCCGCCATCCGCCACCCCATCCACTGCCGTCCTCCTCCACCATGCTGGAGCTGATACCCCGACGCCGCCGTCCATTACAAGAGATCGACCTCTCTCATCCACGGCTTCGGACCGGGATCCTTGCATCCTCTCGCTTCATCCCCGCCGTCGTCCACCTTGCCGGCGCCGCTCCTACGACTGTCTCGTCCACCGCGCCCCGCCGCCACCGTCTACCCTCCTAGATCTACTTCCACCCCGCCGACAGCCATCGCTACCGCAGCACTATCAAATTCTCAGCAGATGCGTACACGGCGCCGCACCAGAGGCGGTACTCTTTCGTATCTGCTCAACTTATTTATCACAGCAAGAAAATAGATCGCCACTGCTTTACTCTGATTTCTTGTCTTGGTTGCGAAGTTGCCTTTGTCCGGTTTGCACCTTCAGATCCGCCATGGCACGCTCAACACTATACTCCCAATGCTTATGGTTTTCCCCTTTTATATTCCACACTAGTTAAATCAAAGTAGACTAAATTTCAAAATTGGGTCAGTCAATTTTTCAGAGCTCGTCGGAGTTTGCCGGTGCGATCGAAGGGGCTCTGGTGGTTGTGGGGCCTCGCCGAACGAAGAAAGCTCGACGCGGGTGGGGGTTGGGGCGGGGGTGGGGGTGGGGGTGGCGGAGGAACACAGGCGGTGGGGGCCGGTGGTCCGGCCGGTGGCCCGTGCGGTGTTCTGTACGGGAAGAATCAGAGACGAGGAAGAAGAAGGGTTAGGAGACATAGGATCTTCATCCCTACCGCCTGAAATGGTCGAGAGATAGCTGGGAGTTGCATTCTTAATGCGCTCTGGTTCATCATGTGTGGGCACTACGCAACCAACATTTTATTATCCAAAATCTGCTTGCTCTTCTTTACCATGTTCCTCTTCCGTTCTTCTTTAATATGTACTCTCTCTGTTCCTAAATACAAGTCTTTGTATAGCTTCCACCATGGACTACATATGGAGCAAAATGAGTGAATCTACACTCTAAAATGTATCTGGATACATCTGTATGTGATCCAAAGTGGAAATCTCTACCAAGACTTATATTTTGGAACGGAGGTAGTATGATAGTAGTACAGTATGATCCTTGTACTAAAGATGAGCAGGGACATTTGCAGTGTAGAGGTCTATACGGTCGGTTGTGATGGACACTTTGAGCCTCTTTGATCGTAGGATCTTGTAAACATAGGAATAGGATTTGTAGTGGCCTGCCCACTTGAATCCTATAAGAATAGCAAGGAAATGCGGGGAGCTGTGTCGCCTTTGAGAGTTACACTGATATTAACAGTACCGCACCTTCACTTGAAGAGAGCTGGTATCCGAAGCCTTTCTAGCCGTACCGGCAATACTAGCACATATATTCCAGCAAGTTCCACTTTGCTGATTTTACTCTGATGCTTAAGGTTTTCCCATTATATCTACACTATGATCTGTGTAGCTGCTTTGTGTCGCACTAGCAGCAGTCCACTCTTGAAGCTAAACACTGCAATGACTTACAAAATTGGCACCAAGGCATTGAGTGCCATTCTAGATGCAATGAAACTCATATGCTCCCCGCCTGTTGATTCTTGTTCAGAATATGATCCTAATGACTATTCTAACCTCGAGGAGTCAAAGGCAGATGGCCTGTCCTGTTCACCCATCAAGGTGCCTATTCTAATTTGGCAATGTTTTATTGATTGCGGGAATCTTGCATATGTTGTCTTGCATTTCTTCTACTTTGTTGCACCGCCATCTGCTTAGTTTACTCATCATATATGCCGAGATGACATGCCCATCCATTATCAATACATATTCTATATGTCATCATACCATGTTTTTCCACTCAAATGTTGTTCTTGTGCATCAGACATCAAAAAGGAAGAGGGTGATTGCCGAACCTGAAGGAGCACCAGCAAAGTCCTTGAAAAACGTGGTGGTGCCGGAGAAATCAGACAGCACCCCAGTTATATTGGTTGTACAACAATGGACACAAAACGTAGGACCGACTCCAGCAGACTGTACCCATACTTCACTGGCCACACCACTAGCCCCACCACACAGGACCTGCACTCCAGCAAAAGGTATACCGATTTCATTTGCCATAGCACCAGCTATACCACAAAAAAATCCCACTCCAGCAAAAAGTACAGCAAGTCCACCGGCCGAAGACCTATCCCAACTGCAGAGACGGCCAATTCCTGCAGATTGGAACCCGATTCCATTTATTCCCAGTTTAAAAGACAATGCTTTCAATGTTGTTAGGGACTACATGCATATATTCCCATCATGGGAAGATTATTGTGAAGACAAACACCATTTTCACATCTTCCTGTCCAACTTACGTGTAAGTGCTATTATTCATGGTTATTATTTTCCTGTTTTCTGCTGATTGAACACATCAATGATTTACATTACATTGTTGTAACTAGGCGAGGGTCAATCTGGATAGTCATGACGAGCAAAGCTTGCTTGTGCTTTTCAAGGAAGCATTGCAGCAGTATCGGTGTTACCTGAGGAAATCACACTTTGATGGCAAGTCTATAAACGAATTTCCGGTGAAGTCCCCTATGCTAAATTTAGAAGACATTGAATGGAAAAACCTTGTTATGCACTGGTCTCGTTCCCAGGATGAGGTACTGTCTATGAAATCACATGAGAATTTGAACTTCTACTTTTCCGCATGTGCCTTACGGATCTTTTTTGCAGGAAATCTGCTCGAAGAAGAATTCCGGTTTGACAAGAACGACAGGATATCGCAAATATGCTGCCCGCTGCTTTGCTCTTGTTAGTACCTATTGTCCTGTATCACTGTACTTGCATACATACCTGGTTCATTATGTGACAGCAGTATGCATGATAGCTTGCTTATCAATTATTCGCTCCAAATTATCTAATATGTATGAATGGTTACATTAGTGTAGAATATATCCAATGCCAATATTTTTTTAGCTCTGCATTGTTCTTGTAAGTACATGTTGCCCTTTATCAGTATACTTATAATGACAGGTAGTTGTTCATGTACCATCACTCTGCAGCTTATTTTCCTTTGCCCTCCATTTTCTACACATCAGATCTATATTTACTCTTACCATAAGGTTGGTACTAAAGAAGTTTAGTTGTGCATTGCTCTTGGCTGTACCTTTTGCCTGTATCGCTGCACTTACATTTATAGCTACTTGGTTATGTAGCATCACTCTTCATCTTATCTTAAATATTCTCCATTTTTTCGTATATTATCACATCTATATTTACTCTTAACAAAATGTAAAATAAAGGCAATGCTTTTGAAGAAGATTCTGTGCTAAACTTCCTGAATTGCCCCCCCCCATCAGCATGGACAAGGCCTTTATAAAGCCTGTCTTCACCAATAATGTAAGTTTGTCCATCTCAAGCCTTCAAACTTTGTTGTATATATTTGGTTAGGCATGACTGCAACGGCTGTTTATTTTTGGTGTTTGCATCAAATTGCTTGTTTAAAGTTTATTATGTAGTTCATAAACAAAAGTTTGTCCTTTCTCAATTTAAGTTTTCAGTTGTACAACCAAGCTCCTTCTTCATACCATGTAAATTAAACTATACAAAGCAAGTGATCTTCTTTTGCACTGCATGTATGCTTCTGTTCTTCATCCGTAATCTAGTGGTGTGGTGAACCTACCCACTACAGCACAATGTCATATTCTGCAATGTCTTAACTATGAACAATGTCATATCATTCTACTATTATTTAAACCGTCTCTTTATTTGCTAATCTGAAATGGTATAAATTGACAGCACACTAACCATTGATACTTATGAGTTCTTGATCTGTAATCCAGTGGTGTCGTGAAGCTGCCAACTCCTTCACAATGTCATTTCCTGCCATGTCTTGACCTGAAAAATACCATATTGTGTTAATGCAATTTTAAACTATGTCACTTTATTCGTCAGTAAGAAATGTGATGAATTGTCAGCACTGATACTTTTATGTGCAAAACCTGTCATCTGTCTGCTTGTTTATCTGTCAGAGTGAGGAAGATATAAGTGTTGAACAAGCGCAGTCTCATCATCTTGCTCAGCTGCTTGCGCTACACCTCCCCGGTAGGGCTAACCTTTCTTGAACTCTATTGAAGTGCTGTCGGTTTTGTATATTATTTTGTCAGCGTGTTTATTTGCTCTGGTGGCGATCTTTGATGCCCAGTGTATGTAATCTGCTGTCTGCTTGTGCTTTATTATCATAGTGGTGAACTTTGATGCCCAGTGGATGTAATATGACGTAATTTCTTTATTGTATATATAGTCTAGGTTTTTTTTATTATTCACGATGTTGTAGTTATTTTACTGTATATATATCATGTCTTCGCAGTAAATCGGCCAAACCGTAAAATTACGGTACATAATCGGGCCGTCATGCAATCACGATGTAGGTTGGGCCTGAAACGTGCCGAACAGCTCACGGGCCGGCAGCAGCCTGAAATGAACCCCGGCCCATGATTGTGCGAATCAAATCATGGGCTTCTAACAGGCCAAAATTGTCTCGGTCCTTGTTTGGCCCAATCAGATATCGGTTGCGAGCAAGCCGGATGCAAACCGGGCCGTAGTTAGGCCCAACTATATGGTAGGCTTTTAACATGCCAAATTAATATAGGGCCGAAATGTTAAACGAGCCCTTAACACGCCAAAACTAATATCAGGCCGAATTACTAAGTGGGCCTTTAGCAAGTGGGACCAAAAGCATAGTGTCCAGTTGACGGGTCGAATCTGATATGGTCCATAATTGAGCCCAAAGCCTCTTAAAGGGCCGGACCTGATCTGGGCCGTAATTTGGCCCAGAACGTGGTAGGCTTTTAACGGATTGGATCTCATATGGGCCACTATTAGGCCCGGAGCGTGGCAGGCCATTAATGGACCGGATCAAATATGGGTCGGCATTTAACCCAAAACATGGCAGCCAGTTAATGGGCTGGCCTACTAGGGTCCTCAAAATCTTGTGGGCCTACAGCTGGGCCGGCCCATTAATGTCGGTGAAATCTCATGGGCCTTTAGCTGGGCCGGCCCATTATGATCCGCAAGAACTTGTGGGCCTTTACCTGGGCCGGCCCATTATGGCACACAAAAATCTTGTGGGCCTTTACCTGGGCTGGCCCATTATGGCCCGCAAAATCTTGTGGGCCTTTAGATGGGCCATCCCATTATGGTCTGCAAAATCTCGTGGGCCTTTAGCTGGGCCGGCCCATTATGGTCCGCAAAATCTTGTGGGCCTTCAGTTGGGCCGGCCCATTTAAACTTGATGGGCCGGTCCACGTGTCAACATATCTTAGGCGCGTCTCCCCCATTGGATGAGTGACACCTGTGCCAACGCAGACCTGACACGTGTCTCCTCCAGCCAATGATGATTTTACACGTGGAAAATCCCCATTGATCGGGGCTGTTAATGGGTTATCGGATCCAAAACCCGACCCGATAGCTTAACAGCGTTCCGTTACAGTGGATGCCACGTGTCGGTCACCCTTGACGAAAGCACTTCTGTGACGCGCAATTTATCGTCATGGAAGTGGACACTTCCGTGATGATAATTTTGGTAATGTCATGGAACACTTCTACGACAGCACAGGTATGACTATCTTGATTCTGTCATAAAATCGCCATGGATGTACATGCATGACAGAAAATGTGACCTACTGTGACAAACACGTATCATCACGGAAGTGTATTTTTTTGTAGTGTGAGCTACCCATTATTAAGAATCCCAATGCTAAAAAGTTGGCCACCCTTGTTCCTATGAATGAATTTGATTACATAATACAGGAAGCTAGGGAAATTTTAGATTTCTATGGTATGAATCATGAATAACCGGTGATATATATATATATATGAGATTCTTTATAATAGTTTTTATGTGCTAAGACATTTGCTTGGGGATAATTGAATCTTTTATGAAAATCTTAAAAAGGAAATCCATGTTTTAGATATAATCCAACAAGTTTTCAATGATGTTAATCAACACTATTCTTGGATTGTTGCCGGAAATCAAAGGGGATATGATGATAAGCAACTTGATAGTGCTATGGTTTGTATGGATAATGTGTTCTATGTTGTTTTTGCAAAACCTCCTGACAAAATCACCTCTAAGGAATTGGAAACTAAATATGACAATACTTAGATCCTTGCATTATGCCTAGCTAGGGGCATAAAATGATAGTGCTTGTTGGGAGGCAACCCAATGAATAAAATTTATTTTTGTCTTTTTCTTTCTATTCTTAAGCGTTTGCACAATTATGCTACTGTTATGATTGTGCTTTTTGTGTTTTAGTTAGTGTTTGTGGCAAGCAAAGCCTTTGGGATCATGTTGGGTGATAGTTGATTTGATCTTGTTGAAAAATAGAAACTTTTGCGCCCAATAAAACAAGTTTAGTTTTTAACAGAAGCGAGATAAAATCCTGATTTTTGTACACAAGATTTATGTGCAAATTCCCCACATTGTCCTAATTTTTCAGAAATTTTGGAGATACAGAAGTATTCCAAGTTTTCAGAGATCTATAGACTGTTTTGTTTTTGACAGATTCTGTTTTCTTTGTGTTGTGTACTTATTTTGATGAATCTATGGTTTGTATTGGAGCGTATAAGCTATTGTAAAGTTGGAAAATAGTAGATATAATGCGAAAATAAAATATGAATGGGTTTGCAATAGTACTTAGATTAGTGATTTTCTTTCTTATACTAACGGATCTCACGAAGGTTTTGTTGAGTTTTGTGTGATTGAAGTTTTCAAGTTTTTGGTGAGAACACGCTGGATGAAGGAATAAGGAGTAAGAAGAGCCTAAGCTTGGGGATGCCCATGGCACCCCAAGTTATTATCCAAATAGGAATAAGCAACTAAGCTTGGGGATGCCCCCGAGTGGCATCCCCTCTTTCTTCTAACGCCCATCGGTATTTTACTTGGAGCTATATTTTTATTCGTCACATATCATGCGTTTTGCTTGGAACGTCTTGTATTACATGAGTTTTTGCTTGTTTTGCTTTTTTTGAGTCAAGTATCCTTGTTGGACACACCTATTTGAGAAAGCCAAAATTATTCTATGATTTGTTAGAATTGCTCTATGTACTTCACTTAAATTTTTTTGAGCTATGGAATTTCTCTAGTGCTTCACTTATATCTTTTTGAGCATGATGTGCTTTAATAATTTTGAAGAAATGCTCTCATGCTTCACTTAGATTTATTTTAGAGTTAGTAAAAAATTAAGAAATTCTCTCATGCTTCACTTAAATTATTTTGAGAGAAGAAAATTTTTATGCTCATGTTCTTCGCTTAGATTTGTTTGGGCTATCAAAAGCAACATATGAAACTAGTCCCAAAGTGATAGATATTCAAGAGGGATATAATAAAAACTTTCATGAAGATCATTGGATAAAATAAACTTGATTCTTTGTAATAGTTTGGCGGTATGTTGATATAATATGTGAGTCATGTTGATGAGTAATTATGGTTTAGTAAGAATATTGGTGTTAAGATTTGTGATTCCCTATGCAAGAACGAAAGTCAATAGTTATGCAATGAAATTACATCCTACTTGTGGTGCCTTATTCGGTGTTAGTTATGCTTAATGCTCGCTTATGAGATTTTTCATTTCTTGGTTGGATGCTTCTCAATCTTTTTGCTAGCCTTCACTTGTACTAAGTGGGATTACTACTTGTACATCCAAAATCCTTAAACCCAGTTTTGACGCATGAGTCCACTATACCTACCTATATGTGGTATTTATGTGCTGTTCTAAGCAAATTTGTATGTGTTGTCTCTAATTTTAAAAATAATTTTCCCTTTTGTGTGCTCGTACCGCTCATGAAACGGTAGGGGGTGGCTGATATTTTTCCATGCTAGATGTGTTATTCTCAAGATGAGTGTTTATTCACTTGTCATTGCACGAGAGTACGGCAAAGGTATTAGGGATGCCCACTCCGGAAATGAAAAATGAATTTACTTTATGTTGTTAAATAATAAATTCCTTGGAAAGTGTTGGTATGGAAGGTACCCGTGGATTCGGTTAGCCATGGAATGTGAAAGTATGGTGGAAAACGGAATAAAATTTATTTTCTGTTTGGGAACCGCCTATGATATATCTAGCATGGAAAGTATTGGGAACTACTTGTCAGTGCACAAAAGGTGGGGGTCCTATTTTGTACCCCTTTACTTGTGCGCGGGCAATTAGAGTCGCGCCTGCGGCCACACCTAGCAGGGCAGAGGAAGGAAGCAAAGCCACAAGACAACCAGAACAACGCCAAGCCAGAAACACGAAGAGCAGAGGGGCGAGGTGGACTCCCCCGGCAAGGCCCTTGCCGAGCAGCCTCCGCAGCCCCGGCAAGAACCTTGCCGGGGCAACTTGCCCAACACCAACACCACAGCCACCCTTGAGCCTGAGAGTTCCGACGCCATCGACAACATTGAAACCAAGGCTCGGGAAGTGCGTGCATGGTGGCATGAAAATCTTTGTGGAGACCAGAAGCACACAAGACCAGATGATGACCAGAAGACGATGATCCTCGGCAAGGTCCTTGCCAAGGATACCCACGAGACCCCCGGCAAGACCCTTGTCGGGGAAGACCAAGATGCCGCGGCAAGACCCTTGCCGGGGCCCCGGAAAGACTCTTGCCGAAAACATCCACGGGGCCGCAGCCAGGCCCACGTCTGCCAAGACTCCACCATTGTTCCCATGCAGCTGCCAGCCCACCAGCTAGGCAGGCGCCTGCGTGGCGACGTGCGGCCTCTAGGCCGACTCGGCAAGCACATGCATGGTGGCATGCAGATCTTCGTGAAGATTCAGCCACCGCACCAACTCAGCAGCTAGCCAACGTGGCACTACACGCCTCGTCAGTTCGTACGTGCCTCAATGCCAGGCAAGGCGGCGATAGCTGGGACGAGCTTCCTTGCCGTCCCCGATAAAGCAAGAAGGGCACGTTGGCAGCACATTAAATGTGTTTGTCCTACGGTGCCAGGAGATAGACTCGATTACTGTATACCTTTCCACCTCCTGTGTGCCACTGTGGCAGCCCCTTTTGACTATAAAAGGAGGCCCGAGGCATACTGGAGAAGGATTCAGATTTTTTGGATGACGCACGCAGCGTAGCTAGTTCAAGAACTCAAGAACACTCAAATATACACCAAAGCAGGACTAGGGTATTACGCAACCTCGCGGCCCGAACATTGGTAAACGATCCTCGTGCTGGCTTCTAGACCCGCTCTTTGCACAACCCTGCGCCCGCCAACCATAGCAAAAAGGGATCCCAGTGGTCCCGTAGGTGTTGTTTCCCCCGAAATTTTTGGCGCGCCAGGTAGGGGCGCGCGGTTGTGAAAATCTGGTCTAGTTGGCGCAGCGGCTTCATCATGGTCGTCACTTCAAGGAAGAAGACGACCGAACGAGCGGCATCATTTGCGGATGCGATAAACGCTCGCGCGGTGACAGAAAAGCTAAGTCATGCGAAACTTTGAGTAATTCTTTTATATATGAGGTTGTTTTCCTCGGAGATCCTGTTCTTGGTATGAGAAACATGCATGCGATGGGGGCCTTCCGCTATCGGCAACGCCCTTGTTCTGTTTCGAGTCCGCTCAACAGTTCAAGCGACCGCGTAGAGAACGGCAAGGTGGCCTTCCCGCTACTCGCAACGCCCTTGTTCTGTTTTGAGTCCACTAAACAGTTCTAGCGGCCGCGCTGAGAACAGTCGTTTAATTGGCCTCAAGCACACCCAGCCGGTTGTTGAGGATCCGTCCTCGAAATGCCGCAGCCTGGATTTATGCGCCGGCAAGCCTATCCAGTTGAGCGTAGGGAGTACATACAAAGAAAGATCGAACAGGAAAGTAACATGCATAGTTTCAAAGTACTACAGAGTTATATTACACCAGTTGTTGCTGCGGTTCTAACTAAAAATAAAAATTGTCTTCATGATGAACCTACAGCGGCGATGAGAAATGGGGTGCCTAGTCCCGGCGCTAGCCCTCTATCCTCCGAACTCCATCGACGCGGCTGATGATGGGCTCGATACGCTCTTCGAGCGCCGTGAGGTCCACACCCTCCGGCAAGCTCTCCAGCGCGTGTCGAAGTCGATGTTGGGGTTCCAGTACGTCACCTTGGTGAGAACCTTGGTCAGGGCACCCCGGCAAAGCCTCCGAGCCTCGTTGGCCAAAGAGGACGCTCTGTTGGAACGGAGCTGCTCCAGGGCCTCAAGAACGCCCTCGAAGAACAAGGTCAGTTTGGCATTGGGGCTTGCACCCACCTCACGGGAATACCTGAATCTTGACATGCCCATGGCAGCCAGCTGTGTGGTAAGCCTCTCCGCAACACCAACGAGGCCGTTGATCCAGAGGTTTTCGCCCTTCACGTAATCCTCGTGGTTGGTGGCACCGTTCCTCCGCAGCTGCTTCTCATTCTCCAGGGCCTTGGTTAGGGTCTCTTCCCGGGCCCTGACCTCTGAAAGTGTCCCCTCAAGACCCTCCAGCTTCAGCTTCACGTTGTTGATGGAGTCATTGGCCTTGGAGAGAAACTCGGCTTTGCTGAGGACCGCGTACTATGCCTCCACCAAGGTGCCGTTGAGCGTGTCTTTCTCCTTCGCCAGCTCCAGGACCTGTTTCTTCAGGTCATCCCGCTCCACCTCCAGCTCCTTCACTCTGCTGGCATGGACCAGGGCTTGGGCATCGAGCTCCTCCATGTGCTTCTACTCCAGTTCCTGGGTCCACAACATGACAAGCTTCTCGACCTCCTCATCCTTGTCGCGGAGCGTGGCGGCGAGTGCCTGCTCACGAGAGGCAAGGTCCTCCTCCTGGGAGTACAGCTCGACCTGGTGCTGATGTCGAGCGACCTCGTCCTTGGCAGCCTATTCCCTCGCTGCCTCTTCAGCTTTCTCGACATTGGCCTACTTCAGGATGAGCTCCGTTTGCACTCGGCTAGCAGGTCCTGAGCGACCTTCAGTTCCTTGTGGGCTTGGCAGAACCAGGCCTGCGTCTCGACGATGCGTTCCTTGAGATCCGCCTCCGCCTTGTCCACCGCCGCCATCTTGGATTTTGCCTTGTCCAGGTGGGCACGGTGAAGCGCCTGGAGCTTCTGGAAGTTGGTGCTCATGACCCGAAGTAGCTGCTCCTCTTGGGAACCGCCGCCGCCGGTGCTCGGTTCGTCAACGACCTGGAGCCTGACGGAGGCGAGCGCCTCGTCATCGAATGCCTCCCCTTCAGTTGGCGCCCTGGTGCTTGCCGTTCCTGGAAGATGGACGAACAGGTCGTCGCCCACCTTCAAGTACTTGCTCGAGCCGGAGGCAGCAGAGGGGAAAGGTTGGTCGTCAACCACCCCCTCCTCGGCACCGGCCTTGCCGGCCTCTCCGGCAGGCCCCTTGCCGGCCTCCTCCGCAGCGGCCTTGTCGGCCTCCCCGGCAGGCTTCTTGGCGGCCTCTTCAGTGGCGGTCTTGGCGGACTCCTCGGCGGCGATCTTGTTGGCCTCGGCCTCGGCGTCCCTGGCGACCTCCCCGATAACGGTGTCAATATCCTCCCGGTCCACCGAGGAAGGATCTGGATACCAAGAAGAGAGGATGAGACGGGGCCAAGGTCAAGGTTCAATAAGAAAGAGAAAGAGCGAGGACGGAAAGCAAATGACTTACCCACTTCAAGCTAGGAAGAAGTAGCGCCCTCCCTTCCAGCATTTGTTGCCGGGGCAGAACCCTCGGCACCCAAGTCCGTCTCTTCCTCCATATGAGTGGGCTCGGTGGTGGATGCCCTCGCCGGGGACTCCCCTCGGGGTGGCGTAGCTGAGAGGGGCGGCGTGTTGGGGGTGGCCCTCAGCGGCTCCTCCTACCGCCGTTATTCTCCTACAAACCCGGCAAGGTCAGCATCAAGGATTCACACCCCAATGTTCATCAGTGGAGGAGTGAGTGGTGAGCTTATGCTGGGGGCTGGAGCGGGGGCTGCACTGGGACTGCTGTCCGGGCTACTCCCCACCAACAACGGTGTATGCGAAGTACCCGCTGGGGGCTTGTCGCCCGTCGAGGCCTTGGCCTTCTTCGGCACCCTCTGGGCTAGCATCTTCATGTCCCTGCAAGAATAAAAACAAGTCAAGAAAACCGGCGCGGTCTGAAGGGACGGGGATGATGATGGGCAAGATGCTTACTCATCCTCCACCTCCTCTTCCGCTGCCTTCCTCTTCCTCCTTGGGCTGAGAGACCCAAGATCGAAGACGACCTCCGTGTCGACATCTGCGGGAGGAGGGCAAGGGGATGGAGTCCGGCGACTCTTGGACGAGAAGAGGCGGTCGCTTTCTTCTTCGCCACCGCGGCCTTCACCACCTTCTTCGCTGCCGCGGCCCTCGTTAGGCGCATGAACTCCTACTGGACCTCTTGCCGCTGCTCGGTCCTGCTGGGCCGGACCGGCTCGCCAGAGTTGGCCCACCGCAGGACACGCCTTTTCCCCGTGGCCAGAGGGTCGTCAGCCCCGGCCTCTTCCTCGGTTGACTCCTCGACCACATCTTCGATGAGAGGGGCCCCGGTGCCGGCGCTGCTGTCCTCTCCAGACTCTGCCCATCCGGTAAGCTCCCCCTCCACCGCGGCCACCTCGGCCTCTTCCTCCACATGGCCGGCGCTGCCAGCTTCCCTGGCGATGATGTAGTCTAGCTCCTCCTTGGTGGTGTCTTTGATAAGCAGTGGCTCATCGCGGACGTACCTCTCTGACAGGTTGTTGAAGAACTCCTGCACCTCCTCTGCCTCCAGCACGGCCCAATTTGGGTCAAGGCCGTGCGCGTTGAAGTCCGGCATCATGGCGATGATGTCGTTTTGGCGAGAGTTGTTGCTCATCGGGACCACTCCCGCCGGCAACCCGAATAGAGGCCCCTTGACGACTTTGCCGGCCTTCACGGCCTTGCCGGCTCTCTCAGCCCTTCCGTCATCACCCACATCGAGCTGAAAAAGCCTCTGACAAAAATGGGCGTGCCCCATCACCGTGAAGTTGTGCCTCAAGCCAGGGCGAAGCCTCATGATATCGGCCGCGTTCCTGAAGAGCCAGGCCGGCCTCCCCTTGTTATGCAGTGGGGCGACTCGGTGGCGGATGAAATTGGTCCCAATCATCTCAAGGGTGAGCCCGGCCATAGTGAGGCGATGGATTCTGGTAGTAGCGACCGCGAGCTTCTTGTCGTCGGCGTCGAGGTCGCTCCAGTCCTTGCGGCGGACTAGCGGGCGCTGATGAACTCGGCAGAACTCCTGCAGATCCTCCTGCTCGATCCATAGCCACCGGCCCCGCCACTCCTCCCACCTCTCCTTCTGGGCGCCCTCAGGATATGTGCCCTTCTCCTGGGTCCATGGGATCCAGGTGACGCAGCCGGAGATGGCACCCCCCGCCTGGATACGGGGAAAGAAGTAGTGGCGGAAGAGCACTGTGATGAGAAGCATTCCGGCGAAGCCCTCGCAGAGGTGGGCAAATAGGGCCATGCACGCCACGACATTCGGCATAAAATCAAGAAGATGGAAGCCGTAGGTGTGCATGACATCATTGAAAAAGTTGGAGAAAGGGGGGCAGAGCCCGCAGGAGAAGTAGTCAACGAAGAAAGGATACCGATTCGGGACGGCCTCAGCAAAATCGGCGGGGATGATGTGCGTGCATGGATGCCCTGTCGTCTTCGCCCCCCACAAAGGCCTGAAGTAGTCCTTAAGGTGGACCGCATCAACCATCGAGGGGAAGAAGGAAAGCTGCGGCCGAAGTGCCGCCGACTCTCTCTCTGGCATCTCCTTCTCCCCGGCGTCCTTGTCCACTCCCTTGCCCTTACTAGTTTTGGGTGCCATGGCGGCCGGCAAAGAGGTGAGGAATCTGGAGCAATGGGAGATTGAGGACAATGGGGGTGTGGCGACGGTGGATGGAGGCGGGAGTTTCGGCTTTTTCGCTTGAGGAAGAAGGGGGAGGGCGGTTCCGAAATTGGAGAGACGCGGAGGGTAAATGAGCAGCACGCCCGTGGTTTCCCTTTTTTCATGGGGAAGGCATGGTCCGCCTCTTTACCATTCATTACGATGTGACGCATGAGAGAAGCAACCGCCCCACGCATGACCCCCACGTCACGCACGACCCCCACGTCGCGCATTCAACGCAGGTCGTGGGGAAGTGCGACGGGCGAGGGAGTTACAGCGGTAAAACTCGGCCTCGCATGCCCGCGCACCGTTTTGGGCCTAGCCCAACAATGCGTGGCGCTTATGTATGGCCCAGGCCCGGGGGCTCCTGTCGGTGCACAAAAGGAGGGCTCCTATTTTGGACCCCTTTACTTGTGCGTGGGTAGTTGGAGCCATGTCTGCAGCCACACCTAGCGGGGCAAAGGAAGGAAGCAAAGCCACAAGACAACCAGGACAACGCCAAGCCAGAAACACGAAGAGCAGAGGGGCGAGGTGGACTCCCCTGGCAAGGCCCTTACCGAGGCGGCCTCTGCAGCCCCAGCAAGAACCTTGCCGGGGCAACTTGCCCAACACCAACATCGCAGCCACCCTTGAGCCTGAGAGTTTCGACGCCATCGGCAGCATTGAAACAAAGGCTCGGGAAGTGCCTGCATGGTGGCATGCAAATCTTTGTGGAGACGAGAAGTACACAAGACCAGATGATGACCAGAAGACAACGATCCTCGGCATGATCCTTGCCAAGGATACCCACGAGACCCCCGGAAAGACCCATGCCGAGGACGACCAAGATGTCGCGGCAAGACCCTTACCGGGGGCCCGGCAAGACTCTTGCCGAAAACATCTGCGGGGTCACAGCCAGGCCCACGTCTGCCAAGACTCCACCACCGTTCCCATGCAGCTACCAGCCCACCAGCTAGGCAGGTGCCTGCGTGGCGACGTGCGGCCTCTAGGCCGACTCGGAAAGCACCTGCGTGGTGGCATGCAGATCATCATGAAGATTCAGCCACCGCACCAACTCAGCAGCCAGCCAACATGGCAATAAACACCTCGTCAGTTCGGACACGTGTCAAAGCCAGGAGAGGCGGTGACAGCTGGGACAAGCTTCCTTGTTGTCCCCGATAAAGCAAGAAGGGCACGTCGGCAGTGCGTTAAATGCGTTTGTCCTACGGTGCCAGGAGATAGACTCGATTACTGTATACCTTTCCACCTCTTGTGTGCCACTGTGGCAGTCCCTTTTGACTATAAAAGGAGGCCTGAGGCATACTAGAGAAGGATTCGGATTTTTTGGACGACGCACGCATCGTAGCTAGTTCAAGAACTCAAGAAAACTCGAATATACACCAAAGCAGGACTAGGGTATTACGCAACCTCGCGGCCCGAACCTGGGTAAACGATCCTCGTGCTGGCTTCTAGACCCGCTCTTTGCACAACCCCGCGCCCGCCAACCGTAGCAAAAAGGGATCCCAGTAATCCCGTAGGTGTCGTTTCCCCCGACACTACTCGACCGTTTTCGTTGACAGGGAAAGCATGCCACCCAAAATGTTTTTATCTCTATCTTTTTCGCTTGAGCTCTTGCACCTCTACAAATCCCAACTTCCCTTTGCGAAGGGCCTTTCTTTTACTTTATGCAATTTTTATTTTTTAGTTTGTGTCTCCGTCTTCTCTTATAAAGCACCAACTAAGGGGCACTATGATCGTACTTGAGCATTGGGTGTAGCTAATATGCGAGTGTGTTTCATGAATGGATTGATGATTGAGCATGACGGGCTAGGGATAACTTGCTTTAGTGTTGATATTTTGAAAGACATGGTTGCTTGTTGATATGCTTGAGTATTGAAATCTTCATGTCAAAACTAGACTATTGCATTGAATCATATAAAATTCCAAATGTCCATGCTACAAACAAAATAATTGTGATGAACATGTTAGGCAGCATTCCACATCAAAAATTCTGTTTTTATCATTTACCTACTCGAGGACGAGCCGGAATTAAGCTTGGGGATGTTGATACGTCTCCAACATATCCATAATTTTTTATTGTTCCATGTTGCTATATTATCATTTTTGGATGTTTTACAATCATTTTATAGCAACTTTATATTTTTTGGGACTAACCTGTTGACATAATGCCAGTGCCAGTTGCTGTTTTTTGCTTGTTTTTTACTTCACAGAAAATCAATACCAAACGGAGTCCAAATGCAGCGAAACTTTTTGGAGAATTTTTTTGGACCACAAGACACAAGATGGGCCAAGGAAGTACCAGAGGGGGGCACGATCCACCTGGGCACGCCTGGGGGCCTAGGCGTGCCCTGGTGAGTTGTGCCAACCTCGCCCTCCTCTCGCACCGTCTCTTTGCTCTATAAATACCCCGAAAATTGAAAAACCCTAGGGGAGTCAATGAAACAGAATTCCAGCCGCCGCAAGTTCCAGAAACCACAGATCCAATCTAGACACCATCACGGAGCGGTTCATAATCCTCATTGGTGCCTCTCTGATGATGCCTGAGTAGTTCATTGTAGACCTACAGGTCCGTAGGCAGTAGCTAGATGGCTTCCTCTCTCTCTTTTGATTCTCAATACAATGGTCTCTTGGAGATCTATTTGATGTAACTCTTTTTTGTGGTGTGTTTGTTGGGATCTGATGAACTTTCAGTTTATGATCAGATCTATTTTATCCATGAAAGTTATTTGAGTTTTGATCTCTTATATGCATGATTGCTTATAGCCTTTATATTTCTTCTTTGAATGTTTGGTTTAGTTAGGCTGACTAGATTGATTTTTCTTGCCATGGGAAGAGGTGCTTTGTGATAGGTTCGATCTTACGATGCTCAATCCTAGTGACAGAAGGGGACATGACACGTATGTATCATTGCTATTAAGGAGAACAAGATGGGGTCTATTCCTACATGAATAGATCTTGTCTACAACATGTCATCGTTCTTATTGCATTACTCCGTTTCAACATGAACTTAATACATTAGATGCATGCTGGATAGCGGTCGATGTGTGGAGTAATAGTAGTAGATGCAGGTAGGAGTCGGTCTACTAGTATTGGACTTGATGCCTATATAATGATCATTGCCTGGATATCTTCATAATTATTTGAAGTTCTATCAATTGCCCAACAGTAAAAAATTTCCCGTCGTATGCTATTTTTCTCGAGATAAGCCACTAGTGAAATCTACGGCCCCCGGGTCTCTTCTTTATCATATTTGCCTTTGAGATCTACTTTTATTCGCTTTTATCTTCAGATCTATTAATCCAAAAATCCAAAAGTACTTTGCTGCAATTTTTGTTATTTATTTTATTTCACGTTTCCATGAGATCTATTTATCCAATCTACTACAAATTTATTGATCTTTTTACCCGGGAGGGATTGACAACCCCTCTTTCGCGTAGGGTTGCAAGTATTTGTTCTTTGTGTGTTGGTACCGTTTACATAGTGTTGTGTGGTTCTCCTACTGGTTCGATAACCTTGGTCTCATCACTGAGGGAAATACCTACCGTAGTTGTGATGCATCATCCCTTCCTCTTTGGGGAAATATCGACGTAGTTCAAGCCGCATCAGTATCCTCCTGAGTCGTCACCATGCTCACTATACCGTTGCTTCCGTTACCGGTTTTGTTCTTCTTTCTTGTTAACGTATTTTGGCATCCCCCTGATGTAGTCACCTGTGTCTGGCCAGATGATGATGGATGCCATCACACTGAGAGGGCCCTAAGAAAATTCTCCCTCGTCGGAGGAGCAAATCCCACTCTCGAGCTATCCGGTCACTTGTCAAACTTTCCGATGAGCCTGAAAGTTTTCATTATGATCACCTTGTTACATATGAGGTTTGAGCAACCCTAAAGTCCACCGTATGGTAGGAAATGACCGTGACACTCTCATGGTATGAGGAACTAAAACACATGCTAACACTTCGTGTTATAACAGATGATTTCAGACGATATAATTACAAAGTATAATGATACATCTCCAACATATCTGTAATTTTTGATTGTTCCATGTTGTTATATTACCAATCTTGGATGTTTTATAATCATTTTATAGTCATTTTATATCATTTTTTTGGTACTAACCTACTGCCATAGTGTGAAGTGCCAGTTCCTGTTTTCTGCATGTTTTTTACATCACGGGAAATCAATACCAAACGGAGTCCAAACACAACGAAACTTTTTGTGGATTTTTTTGGACCAGAAGACAACCAATGGGCCGAAGAAGCACCTAGGGGCTGCTCCGAGGGGAGCACAACCCACCAGAGCGCGCCTGGAGGCCTAGGTCCGCCCTGGTGGGTTGTCCCCACCTCGGGTGCCCCCTGGACAACCTCTTTGCTCTATAAATACCCCAATATTCCAGAAACCCTAGGGGAGTCGACGAAAATCAATTCCAGCCGCTGCAGAGTCCAGAACCACCAGATCCAATCTAGACACCATCACGGAGGGGTTCACCACTTCCATTGGTGCCTCTCCGATGATTTGTGAGTAGTTCTTTGTAGAACTTTGGGTCTGTAGTTAGTAGCTAGATGGATTCCTCTCTCTCATTTTATTCTCAATACAATTTTCTCTTGGAGATCCATATGATGTAACTCTTTTTGCGGTGTGTTTGTTGGGATCGGATGAACTTTGAGTTTATGATCAGATCTATCTTTTTATCCATGAAAGTTATTTGAGTTTCTTTGATCTCTTATATGCATGATTGCTTATAGCCTCATATTTCTTCTTCGATATTTGGGTTTTGTTTGGCCAACTTGATCTATTTATCTTGCAATGGGAAGAGGTGCATTGTAGTGGGTTCAATCTTACGGTGCTTGATCCTAGTGACAGAAGGGGAAACAACATGTATGTATCGTTGCTACTAAGGATAAAACGATGGGGTCTATTTCTACATAAATAGATCTTGTCTACATCATGTCATTGTTCTTATTGCATTACTCTATTTCTCCATGAACATAAATACACTAGATGCATGCTGGATAGCGGTCGATGTGTGGAGTAATAGTAGTAGATTCAGGAAGGAGTCGGTCTACTAATCTTAGACGTGATGCCTATATAATGATCATTGCCCGGATATCATCATGATTATTTGAAGTTCTATCAATTGCCCAACAGTAATTTTTTTACCCACTGTTTGCTATTTTTCTCGAGAGAAGCCACTAGTGAAACCTACGGCCCCTGGGTCTCTTTCTCATATTATTTGCCTTTGCGATCTATTTTCCTTTTCTTTTATTTTTAGATCTATTAAAATCAAAAGTACAAAAATACTTTGCTGCAATTTATTCTTATTTATTTTATTTGGCATTTGATCTATCAATCTACTACAATTTATTCACATCCGTTGCCAATTTCTGGCGCCGTTACCCGAAAGGGATTGACAACCCCTTTAATACGTCGGGTTGCGAGTATTTGTTATTTGTGTGCAGGTGCCATTTACGTATTGTTGCTTGGTTCTCCTACTAGTTCGATAACCTTGGTTTCATCACTGAGGGAAATACCTACCGTCGTTGTGCTGTATCATCCCTTCCTCTTTGGGGAAATACCGACATAGCTTCAAGCCGCACCAAAAGGAATTTCTGGCACCGTTGCCGGGGAAGATCTTCAACATATACCAGGTTCCTAATCACAAATCTCATCTCCTCGCAATCTATATTATTTGCCATTTGCCTCTCGTTTTCCTATCCCCCACTTCATAGAAATTTGCCGTTTTATTCGCCCTCTTTTTCGTTCGCCATTTTCTTCCCAGATCTATCTGTGTTCTTGCTTTCTAGTCATAATGGCTAGTGTGCCTGCCCCTCCTTTGTCACCAGATTTTGAAGTTCTTTACTTCAAGCAAAGACAGGGAGAAAATTTGAAAGATGCTTGGTATAGGCTTATGGAATCTTGTCGTATTTGCAATTTAAAGGGGGGCGGTAAGATCTTGCTTCGTAAATTTTAGATAGGATTGGCTTTGCATCATAGACAACTCCTAGATTTTGCCGCTAAAGGGAATTTTATTGAGCTTGATGCCAATGCTGCCTATGAAATTTTAGAAGGAATTGTGTGGGTTCCACCTCAAAAGAAGGGGTTTTCTTTCACCCCAGAGGGAGTTCAAATGTTGGACAAACTTGGTGATTTGCAAAAATATAAGGAGCCCCCCAAACATCTCAATGGTAGTATCAATCGCATGAATACCTTGATTACTCTTTGCAACAAGCGATTGGATATTTTAGATTTAAAGATGGTTTCTTTTCCTGAGAATTTAGGGAAGCATAAAGAGGCTCCCGGGTTTGAGAAAACCCTTACCAAAGTAGCCAAAACTACGAATGACAAAACTTAGATCCTTGTTTTATGCCTAGCTAGGGGCGTGAAACAATAGCGCGCGTTGGGAGGAAACCTAATGAATAAAATTTATTTTTGCTTTATGTTCTTGAGTGTTAGCACAATTATTCTACTTTTATGATTATGTTTTTTGTGTTTTAATTAGTGTTTGTGCCAAGTAAAGCCTTTAGGATCTTCTTGGGTGATAGTTGTTCGATCTTGCTGAAAAACAGAAACTTTGGCGCTCACAAAAACAATTCTCATTTCTAACCAGGGAGCGATAAAATACCAATTCTTTTTTCAGAATATTAATATACAAATTTCCCAGGTCTTCCTATTTTTTCAGAGTTTTTGGAGTTACATAAGTATTTGAAATATCCAGATTGCTACAGACTGTTCTGTTTTTGACAGATTCTATTTTCTTTGTGTTGTGTGCTTGTTTTGATGATTCTATGGTTTTCTTTGATGAGTTTTTTCCATAGAAAAGTTGACATACAGTAGATATAATGCAAGAACAAAATATGAATTGGTTTGCTACAACACTTATAGTAGTGATTTGCTTTCTTATACTAGCAGATCTCACGAAGGTTTTGTTGAGTTTTGTGTGATTGAAGTTTTCAAGTTTTGGGTTATCTTACGATGGATGAAGGAATAAGGAATAAGAAGAGCCTAAGCTTGGGGATGCCCCAGCATCCCAAACTATTATCCGAAGAGAGCAAGCAACTAAGCTTGGGGATGCCCCGAGTGGCATCCCCTCTTTCTTCTAACAACCATCGGTATTTTACTCGAAGCTATATTTTTATTCATCACATACTATGTGTTTTGCTTGGAGCATCTTGTATGATATGAGTCTTTGCTTGTTTTATTTTGTGTTTTAAGTCTTGATTCCTTGCTGGACACACCTATTTGAGAGAGCCAAAATTATTCCATGACTTGTTAGAATTGCTCTCTATGCTTCACTAAAAAATTTATGAGCTATGGATTTGCTCTAGTGCTTCACTTATATCATTTTGATCACGGTGTGCTTTAGTATTTTTGAAGAAATTCTCTCTTGCTTCACTTAAATTAATTTGAGAGAAAGAAATATTATGCTCATGATCTTCACTTATATTTGTTTGAGCTTATCAAAAGCAACACGTGAAAATTAGTCCCAAAGTGATAGATATACAAGAAGGATATAATAAAAACTTTCATGAAGATCATTGGACAAAATAAAATTGATTCTTAGTAATGGTTTTGAGATATGATGATGTGATATGTGAGTCATCTTGACGAGTAATTATGCTTTAGTAAGAATATTGGTGTTAAGGTTTGCGATTCCCTATGCAAGCACGGAAGTCAATAGTCATGCAATGAAATTATATCCTACTTGTGGTTCATTATTCGGTGTTAATTATGCTTAATGCTCGCTTATGATATTATTCGTTTCTTGGTTGGTTGCTTCTCAATCTTTTGCTAGCCTTCATTTTGCACTAAGTATGATCACTACTTGTGCATCCAAAATCCTTTAAACCAGTTTTGCCACATGAGTCCACTATACCTACCTATATGCGATATTCTTTTGTCGTTCTAAGCAAATTTGTATGTGCCAGCTATAATATTCAAATAAATTTCTCTTTTTTGTGCTCATACCGCTGGCAAGGCGGTGAGGGATGGCTAATATTTTCCATGCTAGATGTGTTATTCTCACGATGAGTGTTTATTCACTTGTCATTGCACGAGAGTAAGGCAAAGGTATTAGGGATGCCCACTCCTGAAATGAAAAATGAATTTACTTTATGTTGTCAAATATTAAATTCCTTGGGAAGTGTTGGTATGGAAGGCACCCGTGGATACGGTTAGCCATGGAAGTGAAAGTATGGTGGAAAAAGGAATAAACTTTAATTTCTATTTGGGAACCGCCTATGATATATCTAGCATGGAAAGTGTTGGGAACTCTAAGTCGTTTAAGTTGGTGGGAAAAGTATGCCTCTCAAAATGTTTTTATCTCTCAATTTTCGCTTTGCGCAATGGCACCTCTATAAATCACTACTTCCCTCTGCGAAGGCCCTTTCTTTTACTTTATGCATTTTTTATTTTTGAATTTGAGTCTCCATCTTCTCTTATAAAAGCACCAACTAGGAGGCACTATGATCGTACTTGAGCATTGGGTGTAGTTAATATGCGAGTGTGTTTCATGAATGGATCAATGATTGAGCATGATGGGCTACGGATAGCTTATTTTAGCGTTGTTATTTTGAAATACATGGTTGCTTGTTGATATGCTTGAGTATTTAAGTTATCATGTCAAAACTAGACTATTGCTTTGAACAATATAAAAGTCCAAATGTCCATGTTATAAAGAAAAGAATATGAGATGACATATTAGGCAGCATTCCACATCAAAATTTCTATTTTTATCATTTACCTACTCGAGGACGAGCAGGAATTAAGATTGGGGATGCTGATACGTATCCAACGTATCTATAATTTTTTATTGTTCCATGTTGTTATATTATCAATCTTGGATGTTTTATAATCATTTTATAGTCATTTTATATCTTTTTTTGGTACTAACCTATTGACATAGTGCCAAGTGCCAATTGTTGTTTTTTGCATGTTTTGTACATCGCAGGAAATCAATACCAAACGGAGTCCAAATGCACCGAAGCTTTTTCTGGGTGTTTTTGGACCAGAAGGCAACCAATGGGCCAAAGAAGCACCTGGGGGCTGCTCCGAGGGGAGCACAACCCACTAGGGCGCGCCCCGGTGGGTTGTGCTCACTTGGGTGCCCCCTGGACCGCCTCTTTGCTCTATAAATACCCCAATATTCCAGAAACCCTAGGGGAGTCAACAAAAATTAATTCCAGCCGCCGCAGAGTCCAAAACCATTGATACGTCTCCAACGTATCTATAATTTTTTATTGTTCCCTGCTGTTATATTATCATTCTTGGATGTTTTATAATCATTTTATATCATTTTTTGGTACTAACCTATTGCCATAGTACCAAGTGCTAGATGTTGTTTCTTGCATGTTTTTTACATCGCATGAAATTAATACCAAACGGAGCGAAACTTTTTGTGGATTTTTTTGGACCAAAAGACATCCGGTGGGCCGGAGAAGCACTTGGGGTCTGCTCCGAGGGGAGCACAACCCACCAGGGCACGCCTGGAGGCCCAGGCGTGCCCTGGTGGGCTGTGCCCACCTCAGGTGCCCCCTGAACCGCCTCTTTACTCTATAAATACCCCAATATTCCAAAAACCCTAGGGGAGTCAAGGAAAATCAATTCCAACCGCCGTAGAGTCCAGAACCACCAGATCCAATCTAGACACCATCACGGAGGGGTTCAGCACTTCCATTGGTGCCTCTCCGATGATGCGTGAGTAGTTCTTTGTAGACCTTCGGGTCTGTAGTTAGTAGCTAGATGGCTTCCTCTCTCTCTCGTTTGATTCTCAATACAATGGTCTCTTGGAGATCCATATGATGTAACTCTTTTTGTGGTGTGATTGTTGGGATCGGATGAACTTTGAGTTTATGATCAGATCTATCTTTTTATCCATGGAAGTTATTTGAGTTTCTTTGATCTCTTATATGCATGATTGCCTATAGCCTCATATTTCTTCTCCAATATTTGGGTTTGTTTGGCCAACTTGATCTATTTATCTTGCAATGGGAAGAGGTGCTTTGTAGTGGGTTCGATCTTACGGTGCTTGATCCCAGTGACAGAAGGGGAACCAAAACGTATGTATCATTGCTACTAAGGATAAAACAATGGGGTCTGTTTCTACATAAATATATCTTGTCTACTTCATGTCATCATTCTTATTGCATTACCCTGTTTCTCCATCAACTTAATACACTAGATGCATGCTGGATAGCGGTCGATGTGTGGAGTAATAGTAGTAGATGCCGGGAGGAGTCGGTCTACTAATCTTGGACGTGATGCCTATATAATGATCATTGCCTGGATATCGTCATGATTATTTGAAGTTCTATCAATTGCCAAACAGTAATTTGCTTACCCATCGTTTGCTATTTTTCTCGAGAGAAGCCACTAGTGAAACCTACGGCCCCCGGGTCTCTTTCTCATATTTTTTGCCTTCGCGATCTATTTTCCTTTGCTTTTATTTTCAGATCTATTAAAACCAAAAATACAAAAATACCTTGTTGCAATTTATTCTTATTTATTTTATTTGGTGTTCGATCTATCAATCTACTACAATTTGTTCACATCTGTTTGCCAATTTCTAGCATCGTTACCCGAAAGGGACTGACAACCCCTTTAATACGTCGGATTGCGAGTATTTGTTATTTGTGTGTAGGTGTCGTTTACGTATTGTTGCTTGGTTCTAGTACTGGTTCGATAACCTTGGTTTCATCACTGAGGAAAATACCTACCATCGTGGTGCTGCATCATCCCTTCCTCTTTGGGAAATTCTGACGTAGCTTCAAGCCGCATCATATAACAAACAAGTATGGGGTCGATTAAATATGATCGTTCTTCTAACGTCATACCCTCAATGTTTTTTAGGACGTTACACTTAACGATATCCTAAGATCTGGAAAATATGATTACCAACAACACTTGAGTCAGTCTTAGAGGCGAGATCGGGAACCTATTGTTTACCGTTTATCATTTCACACGTGCATATGAGTTTTCCACTGAATCGCATATTCCATGATCATAGCAGTTATAGCATGAAATATAAACTCTTAACTATGAATAGGGAAATATAATAGTACAAATATTATTACCTCTAGGCCATATTTCCAATACGTACAACCACCTTAGCTGTGTTGCATAGCTAGAGCAGTACAACCGTTGGGTGGTCCAGTTGTACTAGTAAATAGTAATCTACTAGAACAACCAAAGGGCCACCACCCTTGAACCGCTCATCACCTGAAGGAATCAGCCTTATGGCGGTGATTTGAGCGGTACTTGGGCTGGTACAACCACCCAAAAACAATGTCCAAGGATTGCTAAGTCCCGGGTGGTACAACCACCCTAGACCTTGGTTGTGTTGGGGAACGTAGCATGCAATTTCAAAATTTTCCTACGATCACGCAAGATCTATCTAGGAGATGCATAGAAACAAGAGGGGAAGAGTCTGTCCACGCACCCTCGTAGACCGAAAGCGGAAGCGTTAGGTTAATGCGATTGATGTAGTCGAACATCTTCACGATCCAACAGATCCAAGTACGGAATGTATGGCACCTCCGTGTTCAGCACACGTTCAGCTAAATGGCATCCCTCGAACTCTTGATCCAGCAGTGGGTCGAGGGAGAGTTCTGTTAGCACGACGGCATGGTGACGGTGATGTGATCCGCGCAGGGCTTCGCCTAAGCACTACGACGCTATGTCCGGAGGAATAAACTGTGGAGGGGGCACTGCACACGGCTAAGAGAACTATTGGTCTGCCTTTGGGGTGCCCCCCTCCCCCGTATATAAAGGAGGGGAGGAGGAGGCCGGCCACGGGCGCGCGCCATGTGAGGGTCCTACCAGGAGTAGGATTCGCCCCCCCCCCCCTTTCCTTTCTTTCACCGAAGGGAATAGGAAGGAGAGGGAGAGGGAAAGGGGGGTTGCGCCCCCTCCTCCTTTTCCTATATAGACTCCCTATGAGGGGGGCCCGCACCACCACCCCCCCCCCCCCCCCCGCGCAGGCTTCTCTCTCTCCATCCCTTAGGCCCATGTAGGCCCAACACTTCCCCGGGGGGTTTCGGTAACCCCTCGGTACACCGGAAAAATACCTGAATCACTCGGAACCATTCCGATGCCCGAATACTACCTTCCAATATATGAATCTTTACCTCTCGGCCATTTCGAGACTCCTCGTCAGGTCCATGATCTCATCTGGGACTCTGAACAAACTTTGGCCACCAAAACACATAACTCATAATACAAATCGTCATCGAACGTTAAGCGTGCGGACCCTACGGGTTCAAGAACTATGTAGACATGACCGAGACACATCTCCGGTCAATAACCAATAGCGGAACCTGGATGCTCATATTGGTTCCTACATATTCTAGAAGATCTTTACTGGTCAAACCACATAACAACATATGTCATTCCCTTTGTCATCGGTTTGTTACTTGCCCGAGATTCGATCATCGGTATCATCATACCTAGTTCAATCTCGTTGCCGGTAGGTCTCTTTACTCGTTCCATAATGCATCATCCCGTAGCTAACTCATTAGTCACATTTCTTGCAAGGCTTATAGTGATGTACATTACCGAGAGGGCCCAGAGATACCTCTTCGATACACGGAGTGACAAATCCTAATCTCGATCTATGCCAACCCAACAAACACCTTCGGAGACACCTATAGAGCATCTTTATAATCACCCAGTTACGTTGTGATGTTTGATAGCACACAAGGTGTTCCTCCGGTATTCGGGAGTTGCATAATCTCATAGTCAGAGGAATATGTATAAGTCATGAAGAAAGCAATAGCAATAAAACTAAACGATCATAATGCTAAGCTAAAAATGGGTCTTGTCCATCACATCATTCTCTAATGATGTGATCACTTTCATCAAATGAAAACACATGTCTGTGGTCAGGAAACTTAACCATCTTTGATTAACGAGCTAGTCAAGTAGAGGCATACTAGGGACACTCTGTTTGTCTATGTATTCACACATGTACTAAGTTTCTGGTTAATGCAATTCTAGCATGAATAATAAACATTTATCATGATATAAGGAAATATAAATAACAACTTTATTATTGCCTCTAGGGCATATTTCCTTCAGTCTCCCACTTGCACTAGAGTCAATAATCTAGATTACATAGTAATGATTCTAACACCCATGGAGTCTTGGTGTTGATCATGTTTTGCTCGTGAAAGAGGCTTAGTCAACGGGTCTGCAACATTCAGATCCGTATGTATCTTGCAAATATCTATGTCTCCCTCCTTGACTTGATCGCGGATGGAATTGAAGTGTCTCTTGATGTGTTTGGTTCTCTTGTGAAATTTGGATTCCTTCGCTAAGGCAATTGCTCCAGTATTGTCACAAAAGATTTTCATTGGACCCGATGCACTAGGTATTACACCTAGATCGCATATGAACTCCTTCATCCAGACTGCTTCATTTGTTCATGTAGCGACCAGACCTCAAACGGTCTGATCTCTGTGCTCAGGTGTCATCCCTGCATCAGTAATGCTGACACCACACAGTACTTGAAGGATTTATAACAGAGTAGCAATCGCACACTTATTACATCGAGTGTCTCAATAGAGAACTAATTACAATAAATATGGCTTAAGGCCATCTAAACGATAACAGCAGGAGGCTTGGAAGACAAGTGAGTCCATCAACTCCAACGGCATCACTGAGTATAGAACCACGACCTAAAAACTCCTTAATCATCGTCTGAAAAGTCTGCAACATTAACGTTGTAGCCCAAAACGGTTCAGCACACGGAATATGCTGGCAAGGTAACACATAGAGAGTAATGGAATGAAACAGCTATACTATATGCATATTTGGCTGGTGGAAAGCTCTATGGTTACAGTTTTGCATAAAGCTAATTTTTCCCTACTGCAAAGGAATAAATTTTATTTAACTATCATGGTAGTTGTTAAACATTGAGAATGGTTGACAGCATTCTCAATCCCAATTAAGCATCATCATTAAACAAAACCCAACAAAATTAAATTAGAGAGTAACATGTTGAGATTCACATGATAATCCAAGTACTAGATACTCAAGATGTCCATGACCGGCGACACGGCTAACCATGATTAGTTTATACACTCTGCAGAGGTTTGCGCACTTTTCCCCACAAGACTCGATCGCCTCCATTTGGTTTCTCGCACTACATGGTGTTTGAGAAGACGGATGACCGAGACACAGTCTCTCAGAAGCGCTAGCACCTTACGGTGGATAGGCCGTTACACCTACTTTCCCCTACATCTGCTAGTCTACCCTGTAAGAGTTCGCACGACTTAATCAACTATGCTAGAGCCCATAATAGCTTGTGGCTGCACATGGAAGTTTCTTGTATGAAAAATCTCATGATCCCTTTGGGCCTGGGTGGCGGTCCATAAAGAAAAACAGGCAATCCTGGAATACCCAGGTACCTCAATCAACCCAGATGTGTGTTTAAGTTGCCACCTTAGATAAACCATTAATTAAAAAACTCACATCTGTCATGGATATCACTCACCCAATCCACGTCTACTAGCATAGCATGGCACAATAGGCAAACGTAGAAGTAACTCCCAAAGGTTTGATAATAAACAGGTAATAGGTACTACCTCAACTACTTCCCATCCCACAATTTAATTAGATCCTAATCATGCAATGTTTGAGGATTGATCTAATGCAATAAAACTGGGTAGTGGGAGGTATGATCAAAGTGTTACTTGCCTTGCTGATGATCCGCGAAACCTAGAGATTTGAAGTAACAGGCGGCGCACTCCGGGTATTCTATCGTAGACAAACAAACAAGCATATAATAAGTATTCATCTAATGCACGGGTAAAACTCAAAAAAAAAGATCTAACCAGAAGGTTCAACTTAAGAACTCCGGTTTGCAAAAAGAATCAAATCAAACGAAGCAACGAAAGTCAAACGGCAAAAGAAACAGGTTTCGTTTACTATTCTGGGTCTAGGGCAATTTTTATAGTGGCAAAAACTTGTTTAAGTTGGTTAAACAGATAGAGAGTTTCAAGACGAAACTCCAGGCGCTTGAATCGCCTGATTCCGATAAACGAGCGAAAACTTATACTAAAACGAAAATCGGATCAGGAATCGCGATCAAAAAAATCGCGGATTTAATCCGAGAAAAAGAAAAACGACGAACATTCGCTAGAACGAACGAGCGAACGAACGCTCGCTAATTAAATAAATCGGAAAAACCGATCTATTTAAAAAACCGAAACTAAAAAAACGAACAAAACCGTCGGAAAAACCGAACGGTTTTTCGGAAAAAAAACGGCGTCTAAAAAAAACTACCCGGCAACTCCGGCGAGAAATTCGGCAGCGGCGGCGGGGCTCCGGCGGCAGCCGCGGTCGGCGGTCGGGGGCGGCGGCAGCAGTCGGCGGCGCAGTGGCAGCGGCGGCGGTCGGCGGTGCAAGCGGGGGCGGTCGCTGGGGCTAGGGTTTTGGGGAGGCTCCAGGCTGGGCTCCCCGGCTTATAGAGCCCGATCGGGCCTAGAGTCCATGTCGGACACGACCCGTAGATGGGTTGCGTTTTTTTTAAATATTCCACGCAAAAAAACAAATAAAAGAAATACTAAACGGACTCCAAAAATCCCGAAATAAATTTTCCCGGGCTTCTAAAATCAAGACGCACAAGGTGAACATTTATTTGGGCCCAAATGCAATTTTGAAAAACGCACATTTTTCCTAAATTCAAATAAAATAACGAAAAACTCCGAAATAAAATCTTATTTGATTTTATTATTAAATCCTCAATATTTCTTTATTTTGGGAAAGTCATTTTATTCCCTCTCTCATATTTTTGTAATAGAAATAATTTGACGATAAAATAATTAAAATCAAATGATCCTATTCTCAAAATTTGAGAAAACTCAAATATGAAAATAACGAAATCCCCAACTCTCTCCGTGGGTCCTTGAGTTGCGTAGAATTTCTAGGATCAAAACCAAAAGCAGATAAATTATGATATGCAATGATGATCTAATGTATAACATTCCAAATTGAAAATTTGGGGTGTTATAGTTGCTTCCGAAACAGCTATGTACTCCGCTTCACACGTAGATCCCGCCACGATGCTCTGCTTGGAACTACACCAACATACAGCTCCACCATTCAATATAAATACGTACCCGGTTTGTGACTTAGAGTCATCCGGATTAGTGTCAAAGCTTGCATCGACGTAACCATTTACGACAAGCTCTTTGTCACCTCCATAAATGAGAAACATATCCTTAGTCCTTTTCAGGTATTTCAGCATGTTCTTGACCGTTGTTCAGTGATCCACTCCTGGATTACTTTGGTACCTCCCTGCTAAACTTATAGCAAGGCACACATCAGGTCTGGTACACAACATTGCATATATGATAGAACCTATGACCGAGGCATAGGGAATGACTTCCATTTTCTCTCTATCTTCTGCAATGGTCGGGCATTGAATCTGACTCAACTTCTCACTTTGTAACACTGGCAAGAACCCCTTCTTTGACTAATCCATTTTGAACTTCTTCAAAACTTTATCAAGGTATGTGCTTTGTGAAAGTCCAATTAAGCATCTTTATCTATCTCTATAGATCGTGATGCCCAATATATAAGCAGCTTCACCAAGGTCTTTCATTGAAAAATTCTTATTCAAGTATCCTTTTATGCTATCCAGAAATTATGTATTATTTCCAATCAACAATATGTAATCTACATATAATATTGGAAATGCTACAGAGCTCCCACTCACTTTCTTGTAAATGCAGGATTCTCCAAACGTCTGTATAAAACCATATGCTTTGATCACACTATCAAAGTGTATATTCCAACTCCGAGAGGATTGCACCAGTCCATAAATGGATCTCTAGAGCTTGCACACTTTGTTAGCACCTTTAGGATTGACAAAACCTTTTGGTTGCATCATATACAACTCTTCTTTAAGAAATCCATTAAGGAATGCGGTTTTGACATCCATTTGCCAAATTTCATAATCATAAAATGCGGTAATTGCTAACATGATTCGGACAGACTTAAGCATCGCTACGGGTGAGAAGGTCTCATCATAGTCAACTCCTTGAACTTGTTGAAAACCTTCCGCAACAAGTCGACTTTGTAAACAGTAACATTACCATCAGCGTCGGTCTTCTTCTTGAAGATCCATTTATTCTCTATGGCTTGCCGATCATCGGGCAAGTCAACCAAAGTCCACACTTTGTTCTCATACATGGGTCCCATCTCAGATTTCATGGCCTCCAGCCATTTCGCGGAATCTGGGCTCATCATCCCTTCCTCATAGTTCGTAGGTTCGTCATGGTCAATTAACATGACCTCCAGTACAGGATTACCGTACCACTCTGGTGCGGATCGTACTCTAGTTGACCTGCGAGGTTTGGTAGTAACTTGATCTGAAGTTTCATGATCATCATCATTAGCTTCCTCACTGATTGGTGTAGAAATCACTGGAACTGATTTCTGTGATGAACTACTTTCCAGTTGGGAGAAGATACAATTACCTAGTTCTACTTTCCTCCCACTCACTTCTTTCGAGAGAAACTCCTTCTCTAAAAGGATCCATTTTTAGCAACGAATATCTTGCCTTCGGATCTTTGATAGAAGGTGTACCCAACAGTTTCCTTTGGGTATCCTATGAATACACATTTCTCCGATTTTGGTTCAAGCTTATCAGGTTGAAGCTTTTTCACATAAGCATCGCAGCCCCAAACTTTAAGAAACGATAGCTTAGGTCTCTTGCTAAACTACAGTTCATATGGTGTCATCGCAACGGATTTAGATGGTGCCCTATTTAACGTGAATGCAGCCGTCTCTAAAGCATAACCCCAAAACGATAGCGGTAAATCGGTAAGAGACATCATAGATCGCACCATATCTAATAAAGTACGGTTACGACGTTCAGATACACCATTACACTGTGGTGTTCCAGGTAGCGTGAGTTGCGGAACTATTCCACATTGTTTCAAATGAAGACCAAACTCATAACACAAATATTCACCTCCACGATCAGATTGTAGAAACTTTATTTTCTTGTTACGATGATTTTCCACTTCACTCTAAAATTCTTTGAACTTTTTAAATGTTTCAGACTTATATTTCATTAAGTAGATATACCCATATCTGCTCAAATCATCTGTGAAGGTCAGAAAATAACGATACCCGCCGCGAGCCTCAACACTCATCGGACCACATACATCAGTATGTATTATTTCAATGGCTCGCTCCATTGTTCCGGAGAACGGAGTCTTAGTCATCTTGCCCATGAGGCATGGTTCACAAGCATCAAGTGATTCCAAAAGTCCATCGGCATGGAGTTTCTTCATGCGCTTTACACCAATATGACCTAAACGGCAGTGCCACCAATAAGTTGCACTATCATTATTAACTTTGCATCTTTTGGCTTCAATATTATGAATATGTGTATCACTACGATCGAGATTCAACAAAAATAGACCACTCATCAAGGGTGCATGACCATAAAAGATATTACTCATATAAATAGAACAACCATTATTCTCTGATTTAAATGAATAACCGTCTCGCATCAAACGAGATCCAGATATAATGTTCATGCTCAACGCTGGCACCAAATAACAATTATTCATGTCTAAAACTAATCCTGGCGGTAGATGTAGAGGTAGAGTGCCGACGGCAATCACATCAACCTTGGAACCATTTCCGGCGCGCATAGTCACCTCGTCCTTAGCCAATCTTCGTTTAATCTGGAGCCCCTGTTTCGAGTTGCAAATATGAGCAACAGAACAATTATCAAATACCCAGGCGCTACTACGAGTATTAGTAAGGTACACATCAATAACATGTATATCAAATATACCTTTCACTTTGCCATCCTTCTTATCCCCCAAATACTTGGGGCAGTTCTGCTTCCAGTGACCAGTCCCTTTGCAGTAGAAGCACCCAGTTTTAGGCTTAGGTCTAGACTCGGGCTTCTTCCCTTGGGCAGCAACTTGCTTGCTATTCTTCTTGAAGTTCCCCTTCTTTCATTTGCCCTTTTTCTTGAAACTAGTGGTCTTGTTAACCATCAACACTTGATGCTCCTTCTTGATTTCTACCTCCGCAGCTTTTAGCATCGCGAAGAGCTCGGGAATTGTCTTTTCCATCCCTTGCATATTATAGTTCAACACGAAGCCTTTATAGCTTGGTGGTAGTGATTGAAGAAGTCTGTCAATGACACTACCATCAGGAAGATTAACTCCCAGCTGAGTCAAGTGGTTATGGTACCCATACATTCTGAGTATGTGTTCACTAACAGAACTACTCTCCTCAATTTTGTAGCTATAGAACTTGTTGGAGACTTCATATCTCTCAACTCGGGCATTTGCTTGAAATATTAACTTCAACTCCTAGAACATCTCATATGCTCCATGACGTTCAAAATGTCTTTGAAGTCCCGATTCTAAGCCGTAAAGCATGGCACATTGAACTATCGAGTAGTCGTCAGCTTTGCTCTGCCAGACGTTCATAACGTCTGGAGTTGCTCCTGCAGCGGGTCTTGCACCTAGCGGTGCTTCCAGGATGTAATTCTTCTGTGCAGCAATGAGAATAATCCTCAAGTTACGGACCCATATCGTGTAGTTGCTACCATCATCTTTCAACTTAGCTTTCTCTAGGAACGCATTAAAATTCAAGGGAACGGTAGCACGGGCCATTGATCTACAACAACATAGATATGCAAAAACTATCAGGACTAAGTTCATGATAAATTAAAGTTCAGTTAATCATATTACTTAAAACTCCCACTTAGATTGACATCCCTCTAGTCATCTAAATGATCACGTGATCCATATCAACTAAACCATGTCCGATCATCACGTGATATGGAGTAGTTTTCAATGGTGAACATATTTATGTTGATCATATCTACAATATGATTCACGTTCGACCTTTCGGTCTTAGTGTTCCGAGGCCATATCTGCATATGCTAGGCTCGTCAAGTTTAACCCGAGTATTATGCACGTGCAAAACTGGCTTGCACCCGTTGTATGTGAACGTAGAGCTTATCACACCTGATCATCACGTGGTGTCTCGGCACGACGAACTATAGCAACGGTGCATACTCAGGGAGAACACTTATACCTTGAAATTTAGTGAGGGATCATCTTATAATGCTACCGCCATACTAAGGAAAATAAGATGCATAAAAGATAAACATCACATGCAATCAAAATATGTGACATGATATGGTCATCATCATCTTGTGCCTTTGATCTCCATCTCCAAAGCACCGTCATGATCTCCATCGTCACCGGCTTGACAGCTTGATATCCATCGTAGCACCGTTGTCATCTCGCCAACTGTTGCTTCTACGACTATTGCTACCGCTTAATGATAAAGTAAAGCAATTACATGGCGATTGCATTTTATACAATAAAGCGACAACCATAAGGCTCATGCCAGTTGCCGATAACTTTTACAAAACATGATCATCTCATTTAACAATTTATATCTCATCACGTCTTTACCGTATCACATCACAACATGCCCTGCAAAAACAAGTTAGACGTCCTCTACTTTGTTGTTGCAAGTTTTATGCGGCTTCTACAGGCTTCTAGAAAGAACCGTTCTTACCTACACATCAAAACCACAATGATTTTTCGTCAAGTGTGTTGTTTTAACCTTCAACAAGGACCGGCCATAGTCAAACTTGATTCAACTAAAGTTGGAGAAACAGACACCCGCCAGCCACATGTGTGCAAAACACGTCAGTAGAACCGGTATCATGAACGTGGTCATGTAATGTTGGTCCGGGCCACTTCATCCAACAATATCGCCGAATCAAAGTAAGACGTTGGTGGTAAGTAGTATGACTATTTTCGCCCACAACTCTTTGTGCTCTACTCGTGCATATCATCTATGCATAGACCTGGCTCAGATGCCACTGTTGGGGAATGTAGCATGCAATTTCAAAATTTTCCTACGATCACGCAAGATCTATCTAGGAGATGCATAGCAACGAGAGGGGGAGAGTGTGTCCACGTACCCTCGTAGACCGAAAGCGAAAGCGTTAGGTTAACGTGGTTGATGTAGTTGAACGTCTTCACGATCCAACCGATCCAAGTACCGAACGTACGGCACCTCCGTGTTCAGCACATGTTCAGCTCGATGACGTCCCTCGAACTCTTGATCCAGTAGAGGGTCGATGGAGAGTTCCATCAGCATGACGGCGTGGTGATGGTGTTGTGATCCGCGCAGGGCTTTGCCTAAGCACTACAACGCTATGACCTGAGGAGTAAACTGTGGAGGGGGCATGACACACGGCTAAGAGAACTATTGGTGTGCCTTTGGGGTGCCCCCCGCCCCCGTATATAAAGGAGGGGAGGAGGAGGCCAGCCAGGTGGCATGCACCATGGGGGGAGTCCTACTAGGAGTAGGATTCACCCCCCCCCCCTTCCTTTCTTTCACCGGAGGGAATAGAAAGGAGAGGGAAAGGGAAAGGGAAAGGGGGGCTGCGCCCCCACCTCCTTGTCCTATATGGACTCCCTAGGAGGGGGTGCGCACCACCCCAATGCGGGCTTCCGTCTCTCTCCCTTAGGCCCATGTAGGCCCAACACTTCCCCGGGGGTTCCGGTAACCCCTCGGTACTCCGGAAAAATACTCGAATCACTCGGAACCATCCCGATGCCCGAATACTACCTTCCAATATATGAATCTTTACCTCTCGACCATTTCAAGACTCCTCGTCATGTCCGTGATCTCATCCGAGACTCTGAACAAACTTCGGTCACCAAAACACATAACTCATAATACAAATAGTCATCGAACGTTAAGCGTGCGGACCCTACGGGTTCAAGAACTATGTAGACATGACCGAGACACATCTCTGGTCAATAACCAATAGCGGAACATGGATTCTCATATTGGTTCGTACATATTCTACGAAGATCTTTATCGGTCAAACCGCATAACAACATACGTCATTCCCTTTGTCATCGGTATGTTACTTGCCTGAGATTCGATCGTCGGTATCATCATACCTAGTTCAATCTCGTTGCCGGTAAGCCTCTTTACTCGTTCCGTAATGCATCATCCCACAACTAACTCATTAGTCACATTGCTTGCAAGGCTTATAGTGATGTGCATTACCGAGAGGGCCCAGAGATACCTCTCCGATACACGGAGTGACAAATCCTAATCTCGATCTATGCCAACCCAACAAACACCTTCGGAGACACCTATAGAGCATCTTTATAATCACCCAGTTACATTGTGACGTTTGATAGCACACAAGGTGTTCCTCCGGTATTCGGGAGTTGCATAATCTCATAGTCAGAGGAATATGTATAAGTCATGAAGAAAGCAATAGCAATAAAACTAAACGATCATAATGCTAAGCTAACGAATGGGTCTTGTCCATCACATCATTCTCTAATGATGTGATCTCGTTCATTAAATGACAACACATGTCTATGGTCAGGAAACTTAACCATCTTTGATTAAGGAGCTAGTCAAGTAGAGGCATACTAGGGACACTCTGTTTGTCTATGTATTCACACATGTACTAAGTTTCTGGTTAATACAATTCTAGCATGAATAATAAACATTTATCATGATATAAGGAAATATAAATAACAACTTTATTATTACCTCTAGGGCTATAGACTTGTTTGTCTAACCCTAATCTGTCCAACTCGTGAAAAAACTTGTCCCTCTTGGGGTGCCCTGCCCCTCCTTATATATGTTGAAGAGGCGGCTTACATGAAGAGTCCTAGTAGGATTAGGATTACTCTATTACAAGTGGAGTCCTAGTATTTCTTCCATTTTAAGGGAATATTCCTTATGCTTTCCTCTTAAGCCGGCCCACCATAACACAAGCCGGTCTTCAATGAACCGCCTTCTGGGCCTTCGGGTCTTGTCGCTCCTATGACCCGCCTGTCGGTTCACCAATGAGTCACTTGGCTCGGCCGGGTCATCAGTGAGTGGAGAGATCCGGGCGGGTCACTTAGTGAGTCGCCAAGTCAGGGCGGGTCACCAGTGAGTCGCCAAGTCCAGCCGGGTCATACATCTGGCCGGGTCATATCGCAGGGTATATCCCCGACATTATCCCCCAGTTTAATTTGGATTTATTCATGTTAAGCTGTTTCTGATCATCCTTAAGTCCTTGTCATTTCCTTCTTGATACTTGTTCATGACCTCATAGCAAATTTCCTTTAGCAGATATGTTCAAACTTTGTCAATGCAAAAAATCCGAGCACTTCTTTTGAAAAGTCCGGGTCAATAGACCAGCTTCATAATCAATTTGCTGACATTGGTTTCTCATAGAAAAATATTGTGAAGAATAATTCATTTTGATTCAGATCCCAATGCTTAACAAAAATATTGGTCTTGAAATACTCATTTGATTTTCAGCCGGCTTGAAGATGTAGAACTTGCCAGTTTATCATTGCCAAAACTGCCGGTTTTGTAAATATTGATGGCACCGGGTCATAATTGTTGCTAACATCAAGCTTGAAAATGTACCACCCTTATATGCGTATCACTTGTAGCCCCCAAGTCTTAAGAAGGGAGCGTAGTAACAGCTTAAGACTTGCTTCAATATAAATATCGCAACCTTGAAGAATTCCAGGTTGTTCATCTCAATCACTAGTCAAAACTGAATATTCCACATATGTAGCCCCCAAGTGTCGGGTTGTCATGCTTGCATCAGCCTGAGACTTGTAATTGCCCTATACTCATAAAAACATCAACCAGTGTAGCCCCCAAGGGCCGGGTCATTATGTAATAATGACTAGGGTCTTTGTAAATATGATCATGTAGACTTGAACAACAATGTGTAGCCCCCAAGGGTCGGCTCAGCAAGACAATACTGAGCTGGGACTTTATATATACTTCATTGAAAATAACATCATATGATGTAGCCTCCATCATAGGGCTTGAACCCACGACCACAAGGTTAAGAGCCTTGTGCTCTACCAACTGAGCAATGGACCCTTCAATATAATGGATTAAAGTTTGTGTACTTTGAATTTTTGACAGGAGCAATTAGTAGCCCCCAAGGGTCGGCTCATCACTATGTGATGGGTCGAGTCTTTAATAAGGCGAGTTAAAGATGCCCTTGCATTAGCCCACAAGTGTCATGGTGCATGCTTGCAGCGACATGGGACTTCCATATTTGATATAATCATGATTTGAATAATGTAGCCCCCAAGTGCCGGGTCGTGTGCCTGCAGCGACTCGGGACTATCCCTTTCATTGTAGAATAAAGCATATCTAGTGAACAAATTTTTAAAAATGTGAACATTTTTTGCAAACATGAACATTTCCTAAATTTCCCAAACAAATTTGAACATGCGAACAATTTTGGGATACACGAACATTTTCAAATTTGCGGACAAATTTCAAAACCACGAATACTTTTTTGTTCATGTTTATAAACAATCAATTTTTTTTCAAAAAAATGGATTATCGTGAACTTTTCGAATTTTGTGAACAAATTTTGATTAAATCAAATATTTTGAAAACTATGAACATTTTATTGAATATATGAATATTTTGTAAAACTGGAATATTTTTTGAAACTATTAACAAAATTTGAAAAAGGTGAACAATTTTTGTAAAGGCGCACAATTTTTGGAATTGAGAACACGAACATATTTTGAAATTTGGGAACAACTTTTGAAAAACCAGAACATTCTTTGCAAACTTGAACATTTTTTGAAACTACGGAAGAAATTTGAAAACAGGAACGACTTGTGGAAACCCGAATATTTTTGAAAGCCACAAACATATAAACAAATAATTGGAAAAAGAAAAAATGAAAATGAAAATTGAAAGAAAAAACAGAAAATAGAAAAAGGAGAGAAAAGCAAAAAAAGAAACAGTAAAGAATAAAATCGAAAAAGAAATAGAAATGAAAAAACAGTTCATGAACCTCCATGAATGTTCCCAAAACCGAAAAAAAGTCTGGGGACCTCTAGAAGGTTCCCAAAACCAGGATCACCGCAACCACTAACATCAAAAGCATTTTTAATATAGAAGTTTAACACTGTCCAAATTCATTATTAATACTTTTGAAAAATTATATATTTTGATTTATATTTTTCCCATACACATTGTACATTACACCCGAAACAATCCTATGTAGAAATTTAACATTCCTTAATTGAAACAAATTCAAAACCTCCATTTTGTTTTATTTCTACTTTTTTTCCATACGCATTGAATTTTTTTCTATACAACAAAAACATTTTTATACACACACTCAACTTTGATCTAGTGAATGATTAACAGTTAAACAATTTAAAACTTTTAGAAATTATTGATTATTTTCTTATAGATGTATGGTTTTTTTAATATTTTTTGTATCCATGGAAACATATTTTCTATGCACTATTAACATTTTTATTGCATGATTATATTGCAAGAAAAATTATAAATGTTGTAGTATTTTTTATTTCTATTTTTTCCATATATATTGTAAATATTTCTATACACACATTGCATTTTTAATGCATGATTAACACTTTTCAAGTTTTGTATATAAAGTGTTTTTTATAGTCTGCATACTCAGAATATGTCGTATGATAAGCAAAAGTAAAAAAATTGAAACAAAAAACGAATGTAAAAAGGTGAAAAAACACGTCAAAAAAGCGTTGAAGGCCTGTGTCCGTACTGGGCCGGCTAAAACCAGGCGAGTGCCTTCAGGGAGACGTCCTACTATCGCCAGATCCTATTTGGCGCCCTTAGCGCCTGATACAGTGCTTTTCACAAACAGGCACACACCCCCTCGCTCCCGTCGCTACTAACAGGCCGGCCCATTTCCCCCTTTCGTTATATGCTTTTTATACCGCAAAAAACGCCGCTCGAGGGGAGAATTGAACCTGCCACCAAGGTAGTCAGAGTCGGGATTCGGAGTCAGATCGGTTTTCCTCGGACAGAATCGAGTCGTAAGGTCGGGTCGTGGAATCGAGGATTCTACTAGATTTATTCAAATAAGTTATTTTGTATGCACACAAGAAATTTATATGAGTTCTATACAGTTTTGACACTAAATATGGAGCAAAGAACGTATACATCAATGCTAGCTGTATTCCAATTCTTTTTATGGCTAACCTACCATCTAGCTCGCATGTATGGAACATATATGAGAGGGAAATAACTAGAACATTTAAACCTTCAATGCACGAAATTTAATTATGTTCTTTTTAGAGTGCGTGAATAGTCAATCACTTATCTATCTGACCTACAGTGCTAAACCTTGAAGGGTCTTGCTCTCCTTCTCCGATCAATCTTGAAGCATCCTCCTTTTCACACTAATTCCATATGTTGACCAGACTGATCCTCAATTTCGATCTAGGGTTGCTGAGAGCTAGATCAAAGGTGTCTACGGCTGAGCGTTCGGTCTTGGGAGGGGAATAAAGGTCCATGAGGTATATGAAAAGGGGTTTGGATGATGGCATATTATTTTTCTACAACTAAACAAATGGCTTAGATAAGTTAGTAGAATCGGATGTAATCCATAGCATAGTCGGGATTGTATAGTTTTGTATAGGATTCTTTGATTTGGATCGCGACCCAACATGGATTCTACCTGATCCGGATTCATACTAGGATTTGGATCGACATGCTTCCGTAGGGTCGTGAAGTCGTAGGATTCTAGCAGTCGAATCGGGATTCTGACTACCTTGCCTGCGAATTCAACTTTGAGGGAGGATGAAATAACCACCGCGCGCACCTCCCCCACTGTGATAAGTTGTTCTTTATAGTCTGCATACTCCGAATATTTCGTATGATAAGAAAAGGTAAAAAAATTGAAACAAAAGACGAATGTAAAAAAGGTGAAAAAAACACACGTCAAAAAAACGTTGAAGGCATGTGTCCGCGCTTGGCTATCTAAAACCAGGCGGGTGCCTTCAAGGAGACGTCCTACTATCGCCAGATCCTATTTGGCGCCCTTAGCGCCTGATACAATGCTTTCCACAAACGGGCGCACACCCCCTCCCTCCTCAAGGTGGCAACGGGGATGGGATGACCGGGGATGACTCCACCATCACCGCCCCAATCCCCGTCAACCCTCATACCCGTGAGCCCCGTGAAGCTTCGCGGGGACAAAATATCCCCCATCCCCGTCAATATCGGGTACCTGGTACCCGTCGGGGTATCCATGGGGATCTCGAAACTGACTGGGATAGGTGAGATTGGAGAGGGCATGGTTGTTGGGAGAGGTGGAGAAAAATAACTGTGTGAAATATCTATTTATTAATCTATATATTGTGCATTTGTAGTACGCATGGCATAGTTTTTGGGGTATCCATGGAGTCCGGGGGGGGGGGGGATTTGTTCCCATCCACGCCTCGCGAGACTAACGGGAACGGGCACCCATGAGACAATACCCATGGGGTCAATTTCTCCCCCATCCCTGCTCCATGATGCGTAAATCCCCACGGGTACCTTTCCCCATGGGGAATATTGCCACCTTGACTCCCTCCCTTCGCTACTAATAAGCCGACCTATCTCCCCCTTTCGTTATATGCCTTTTATATCGCAGAAAACGGCGCTCCAAGGGAGAATCAGACCTGCGACATTCAACTTCGAGGGAGGATGAAATAACCACCGCGCCACCTCCCCCACTATGATAAGCTACATCTTTTTTATCCTTTATATCGTCTTTCCTTTTTTTTTACTTTTTCAAAATTTTCTTTTTAAATTGATCTTTTTTCTTTTTCTTCACGTTTTTTCTGCAAAATGCATGAACATTTTTTTCAAATTCAATGAACGTTTTCTATATTCGACAAACTTTTTTCAAATTTGATGAACTCTTTTCAAATCCGATAATTTTTTTTAATTTGATGACCTTTTTCAACTTTGATGAACTTTTTTTTTCCAAATTCGATGAACCATTTTTTCAAATCTGATGAACTTTTTCTCAAATTTGATGAACTGATTTCAAATGTAATGAACTCATTTAAAATTCGGTGGACTTTTTCCAAATTTAATGAAGAATTTTCAAATTCAATGAACTATTTTTCAAAGCTGATGAACTTTTCTGAAAGGTCAATGAACTTTTTTAAAATACGATGACTTTTTTCAAAAGTCAATATAAAAATTCAAATTTGATAAACTTCTTTCAAAATCGATGATTTTTTTCAATTTCATGATATTTTTTTTAAAATTCGATGAAGTTTTTTAAATTGACGAACATTTCTCAAGTTTGACGAACTTTCTTAAAATTCCTTGAAACTTTTTAAATTTGATCATTTAAAAAAAATCATGAACTCTTTCCATTTTTGTGAAAATTTTCAATTGGTATGAACCTTATTGAATTTGTTTAATTTTTTTAATTTGTGGTTTTTGCGAATGCTTATCCAAATTTATGTTTTCTTTATTCAAATAATTATAGTGTGTGTATAATGTAGTATTTATTTAATTTTTTTACTTGATGAATGGTCAAGGAGCTCTATTTTCCTTAGTGATTAGCAGATTGTAACACCCCAGGTAGGAAGAGAGGGTGAGGGGATCCAGATCGAGGCGAGAGGAGGAAGGATGGCTTGGAGAGGAAGGGAGGAGGAATGGATTGCAAAGGAAGGATTCAAATACAGGAAGTGTCAACACACGCATGACACCCACGGCCACAGGCGGCCTCTTTTAACACCACCTACTCACGCCACTTGGCTGGCCAGCTGGCTGGGCCCACCAGCCAGTTCTAGAGCACACTAATCAAAGATTAGGTGTGACATTCCTCCCTCCTTAAGACGTGGCTTCTTCTTCTTACGCGTGGTCTTCGTCGTCTGCCTCCGCCCAAAGTGGTGCTGACGGAAAACGGTGGCGGAGCACGTCGTAGTCCTCCCATGTCGTCGGCGCAGAGTCGCCGGTGCCCCACTACACCTTGAGCTGCACCACCGGCGCATCGCCGTGCTTCATCATACGCCGGTCTAGGATGCGTGTAGGGGTGAGGTTGTCGACGGAGAGGTCCGGCACCTTGGGCAACTCGCCGTACACCGTGTGAAGTCGGGGGTGAAGGGCTTCAGCTGCGAAACATGGAAGACAGGATGGACTTGGCTTTCTGGCGGTAGGTCAAGCTTGTACGCGAGCGCGCCGATCTTCTCCATGATCTTGTACGGACCAAAGTACTTGAAGGCGAGCTTGGCGCACGGGCGGTTGACCACCGAATGTTGAGCATAAGGCTGAAGCTTGAGCAGCACCTGTTCACCCGCCTGAAAGTGACGCTCGGTGCGGTTGCGGTCGGTGTTCTTCTTGAACCGGCGCTGGGCGCGTTCCAGCTGGGCGCGAATGTGCGCAGTGTGCGCCGCCCAGTCCATCTGCTCGTCTGCCGGCGCTGACTCCGCCCAGGACGCCATCGCGCCTAGATTGGCTTCCTTGCCGTAGAGAGCCTTCAAGGGAGTGCCGTTGAGCGATGCATGGAATGTTGAATTGTACCAGAACTCTGCCATTGGCAGCCACCGACGCCATTTATGCGGCGAGTCGTGAACTGTGCAACGGAGGTACATCTCCATGCACTGGTTCACCTGCTCGCTCTGGCCGTCTGTCTGGGGGTGATAGGCTGTCGAGTAGAGCAGCTTGGTGCCTGCGCCCGCGAGCAGCTCGCGCCAGAGGTGGCTTGTGAAGATTTTGTCGCGGTCGGAGACGATGGACGCGGGAATGCCGTGCAGCTTCACCATGTTCTCCCAGAAGGCGCGCGCCACCTACAGGGCGTTGAAGGGGTGGCGGAGGGAACAAAATGGGCGAACTTGGTGAGGCGGTCGACGACCACCATGATCGTGTCATAACCTTCCGAGCGCGGCAAGCCTTCGACAAAGTCCATGGTCAGATCCTCTCAGGGCGCTGTTGGAATGGGCAGCGGTGCCAGGAGACCCGCCGGCTTGACGTGCTTGTTGGAAATATGCCCTAGAGGCAATAATAAAAGGACTATTATTATATTTCCTTGTTCATGATAATTGTCTTTTATTCATGCTATAATTGTGTTATCCGGAAATCGTAATACATGTGTGAATACATAGACACCAACATGTCCCTAGTAAGCCTCTAGTTGACTAGCTCGTTGATCAACAGATAGTCATGGTTTCCTGACTATGGACATTGGATGTCATTGATAACAAGATCACATCATTAGGAGAATGATGTGATGGACAAGACCCAATCCTAAACATAGCACAAGATCATATAGTTCGTTTGCTAGAGTTTTTCCAATGTCAAGTATCTTTTCCTTAGACCATGAGATCATGTAACTCCCGGATACCGTAGGAATGCTTTGGGTGTACCAAACATCACAACGTAACTGGGTGACTATAAAGGTATACTACGGGTATCTCTGAAAGTGTCTGTTGGGTTGACACGAATCAAGACTGGGATTTGTCACTCCGTATGACGGAGAGGTATCTCTGGGCCCACTCGGTAATGCATCATCATAATGAGCTCAAAGTGACCAAGTGTCTGGTCACGGGATCATGCATTACGGTACGAGTAAAGTGACTTGCCGGTAACGAGATTGAACGAGGTATTGGGATACCGACGATCGAATCTCGGGCAAGTAACGTACCGATTGACAAAGGGAATTGTATACGGGGTTGCTTGAATCCTCGACATCATGGTTCATCCGATGAGATCATCGAGGAGCATGTGGGAGCCAACATGGGTATCCAGATCCCACTGTTGGTTATCAACCAGAGAGCCATCTCGGTCATGTCTACATGTCTCCCGAACCCGTAGGGTCTACACACTTAAGGTTCGGTGACGCTAGGGTTGTAGAGATATGAATATGCAGTAACCCGAAAGTTGTTTGGAGTCCCAGATGAGATCCCGGACGTCATGAGGAATTCCAGAATGGTCCGGAGGTGAAGAATTATATATGGGAAGTGCAGTTTCGGCCATCGGGAGAGTTTCGGGGGTCACCGGTATTGTACCGGGACCACCGGATGGGTCCCGGGGGTCCACCGGGTGGGACCACCCATCCCGGAGGGCCCCATGGGATGAAGTGGGGAGGGGAACCAGCCCATAGTGGGCTGGTGCGCCCCCCTTGGCCCACCCCCTGCGCCTAGGGTTGGAAACCCTAGGGTGGGGGCGCCCCACTTGCCTTGGGGGCCACTCCACCCTTGGCCGCCCCCCTAGGAGATCCCATCTCCTAGGGCCAGAGCCCCCCTTTGGGGAGCCTATATAAAGGGGGGGGAGGGGCAGCCGCACCCTTGACTCTTGGTGCCTCCCTCTCCCCTGCTACACCTCTCCCTCTCGCAGTAGAACGGCGAAGCCCTGCTGCGGTGACTCCTGCATCCACCACCACGCCGTCATGCTGCTGGATCTTCATCAACCTCTCCTTCCCCCTTGCTGGATCAAGAAGGAGGAGACATCACGCTGACCGTACGTGTGTTGAACACGGAGGTGCCGTCCGTTCGGCGCTAGGATCTCCGGTGATTTGGATCACGTCGAGTACGACTTCCTCATCACCGTTCTTTGAACGCTTCCGCGCGTGATCTACAAAGGTATGTAGATGCAATCCGATCACTCGTTGCTAGATGAACTCATAGATGGATCTTGGTGAAACCGTAGGAAATTTTTTGTTTTCTGCAACGTTCCCCAACAGTGGCATCATGAGCTAGGTCTATGCGTAGTTCTCTTTGCACGGGTAGAACACAATTTGTTGTGGGCGTAGATGTTGTCAACTTTCTTGCCGCTACTAGTCTTATTTTGCTTCAGCAGTATTGTGGGATGAAGCGGCCCGGACCAACCTTACACGTACGCTTACGTGAGACCGGTTCCACCGACTGACATGCACTAGTTGCATAAGGTGGCTGGCGGGTGTCTGTCTCTCCCACTTTAGTTGGAGCGGATTCGATGAAAAGGGTCCTTATGAAGGGTAAATAGAAGTTGACAAATCACGTTGTGGCTTTCACGTAGGTAAGAAAACGTTCTTGCTAGAACCCTATTGCAGCCACGTAAAACTTGCAACAACAATTAGAGGACGTCTAACTTGTTTTTGCAGCAAGTGTTTTGTGATGTGATATGGCCAAAGTTGTGATGAATGATGAATGATATATATGTGATGTATGAGATGTTCATGCTATTGTAATAGGAATCACAACTTGCATGTCGATGAGTATGACAACCGGCAGGAGCCATAGGAGTTGTCTTTATTTTTTTGTATGACCTGCGTGTCATTGAGAAACGCCATGTAAATTACTTTACTTTATTGCTAAACGTGTTAGCCATAGTAGTAGAAGTAATAGTTGGTGAGCAACTTCATGGAGACACGATGATGGAGATCATGGTGTCATGCCGGTGACAAGATGATCATGGAGCCCCAAGATGGAGATCAAAGGAGCTATGTGATATTGGCCATATCATGTCACTATTATCATTTGATTGCATGTGATGTTTATCATGTTTTTGCATCTTGTTTACTTAGAACGACGGTAGTAAATAAGATGATCCCTCATAATAATTTCAAGAAAGTGTTCCCCCTAACTGTGCACCATTGCGATAGTTCATTGTTTCAAAGCACCACGTGATGATCGGGTGTGATAGATTCCAACGTTCACATACAACGGGTGTAAGACAGATTTACACATGCAAACACTTAGGTTGACTTGACGAGCCTAGCATGTACAGACATGGCCTCGGAACACAGAAGACCGAAAGGTCGATCATGAGTCGTATAGAAGATACGATCAACATGAAGATGTTCACTGATGTTGACTAGTCTGTCTCACGTGATGATCGGACACGGCCTAGTTAACTCGGATCATGTTATACTTAGATGACTGGAGGGATGTCTATCTAAGTGGGAGTTCATTGAATAATTTGATTAGATGAACTTAATTATCATGAACTTAGTCTAAAATCTTTACAACATGTATTGTAGATCAAATGGCCAACGTTGTCCTCAACTTCAACGTGTTCCTAGAGAAAACCAAGCTGAAAGACGATGGCAGCAACTATACGGACTGGGTCCGGAACCTGAGGATCATCCTCATAGCTGCCAAGAAAGATTATGTCCTATAAGCACCGCTAGGTGAAGCACTTGTTCTTCCTGCAGAACAAGACGTTATGAATGCTTGGCAGACACGTACCGATGATTACTCCCTCGTTCAGTGCGGCATGCTTTACAGCTTAGAGCCGGGGCTCCAAAAGTGTTTTGAGAGACACGGAGCATATGAGATGTTCGAAGAGCTGAAAATGGTTTTTCAAGCTCATGCCTGGGTCGAGAGTTATGAAGTCTCCGACAAGTTCTTCAGCTCTAAGATGGAGGAAAACAGTTCTGTCAGTGAGCACATACTCACTATGTCTGGGTTACATAACCGCTTGACTCAGCTGGGAGTTAATCTCCCAGATGACGCGGTCATTGATAGAATCCTTCAGTCGCTTCCACCGAGCTACAAGAGCTTTGTGATGAACTTCAATATGCAGGGGATGGAAAAGACCATTCCTGGAGTATTTGCAATGCTGAAATCAGCAGAGGTAGAAGTCAAAAAGGAACATCAAGTGTTGATGGTGAATAAAACCACTAAGTTCAAGAAAGGCAAGGGTAAGAAGAACTTCAAGAAGGACGGCAAGGGAGTTGCCGCGCCCGGGAAGCAAGCTGCCGGGAAGAAGCCAAAGAATGGACCCAAGCCTGAGACTGAGTGTTTTTATTGCAAGGAAAGTGGTCACTGGAAGCGGAACTGCCCCAAATACTTAGCGGACAAGAAGGCCGGCAAAACGAAAGGTATATGTGATATACATGTAATTGATGTGTACCTTACCAGTACTCGTAGTAGCTCCTGGGTATTTGATACCGGTGCAGTTGCTCACATTTGTAACTCAAAGCAGGAGCTGCAGAATAAGCGGAGACTGGCGAAGGACGAGGTGACGATGCGCGTCGGGAATGGTTCCAAGGTCGATGTGATCGCCGTCGGCACGCTACCTCTACATTTACCTACGGGATTAGTTTTAAACCTCAATAATTGTTATTTAGTGCCAGCTTTGAGCATGAACATTGTATCAGGATCTCGTTTAATTCGAGATGGCTACTCATTTAAATCCAAGAATAATGGTTGTTCTATTTATATGAGAGATATGTTTTATGGTCATGCTCCGATGGTGAATGGTTTATTCTTAATGAATCTCGAGCGTAATGCTACACATATTCATAGTGTGAATACCAAAAGATGTAAGGTTGATAATGATAGTCCCACATACTTATGGCACTGCCGCCTTGGTCACATAGGTGTCAAACGCATGAAGAAGCTCCATGCAGATGGACTTTTAGAGTCTCTTGATTACGAATCATTTGACACGTGCGAACCATGCCTCATGGGTAAAATGACCAAGACTCCGTTCTCAGGAACAATGGAGCGAGCAACCAACTTATTGGAAATCATACATACTGATGTGTGCGGTCCAATGAGTGTTGAGGCTCGCGGTGGTTATCGTTATGTTCTCACCCTCACTGATGACTTGAGTAGATATGGGTATGTCTACTTAATGAAACACAAGTCTGAGACCTTTGAAAGGTTCAAGGAATTTCAGAGTGAGGTTGAGAATCAACGTGACAGAAAAATCAAGTTCTTGCGATCAGATCGTGGAGGAGAATACTTGAGTCACGAATTTGGCACACACTTAAGAAAATGTGGAATAGTTTCACAACTCACGCCGCCTGGAACACCTCAGCGTAATGGTGTGTCCAAACGTCGTAATCGCACTCTATTAGATATGGTGCGGTCTATGATGTCTCTTACCGATTTACCGCTATCATTTTGGGGCTATGCTTTAGAGACTGCCGCATTCACTTTAAATAGGGCTCCGTCGAAATCCGTTGAGACGACACCGTATGAATTATGGTTTGGGAAGAAACCTAAGCTGTCGTTTCTAAAAGTTTGGGGATGCGATGCTTATGTTAAGAAACTTCGACCTGAAAAGCTCGAACCCAAGTCGGAAAAATGCGTCTTCATAGGATACCCTAAAGAAACTATTGGGTATACCTTCTACCTCAGATCCGAAGGCAAGATCTTTGTTGCCAAGAATGGATCCTTTCTAGAGAAAGAGTTTCTCTCGAAAGAAGTAAGTGGGAGGAAAGTAGAACTTGATGAAGTATTACCTCTTGAACCGGAAAGTGGTGCAACTCAAGAAAATGTTCTTGAGGTGCCTGCACTGACTAGAGAGGAAGTTAATGATGATGATCATGAAACTTCAGATCAAGTTGCTACTGAACTTCGTAGGTCCACAAGGACACGTTCCGCACCAGAGTGGTACGGCAACCCTGTCTTGGAAATCATGTTGTTAGACAACGGTGAACCTTCGAACTATGAAGAAGCGATGGCGGGCCCAGATTCCAACAAATGGCTTGAAGCCATGCGATCCGAGATAGGATCCATGTATGAAAACAAAGTATGGACTTTGACAGACTTGCCCGATGATCGGCGAGCGATAGAAAACAAATGGATCTTTAAGAAGAAGATGGACGCGGATGGTAATGTTACCATCTATAAAGCTCGACTTGTCGCTAAGGGTTATCGGCAAGTTCAAGGGGTTGACTACGATGAGACTTTCTCTCCCGTAGCGAAGCTGAAGTCCATCCGAATTATGTTAGCAATTGCCGCATACTATGATTATGAGATATGGCAAATGGACGTCAAAACGGCATTCCTTAATGGTTTCCTTAAGGAAGAATTGTATATGATGCAGCCGGAAGGTTTTGTCGACCCTAAGAATGCTAACAAGGTATGCAAGCTCCAGCGATCCATTTATGGGCTGGTGCAAGCATCTCGGAGTTGGAATATTCGCTTTGATGAGATGATCAAAGCGTTTGGGTTTATGCAGACTTATGGATAAGTCTGCGTTTACAAGAAAGTGAGTGGGAGCTCTGTAGCATTTCTCATATTATATATAGATGACATACTTTTGATGGGAAATGATATAGAACTTTTGGACAGCATTAAGGCCTACTTGAATAAGAGTTTTTCAATGAAGGACCTTGGAGAAGCTGCTTATATATTAGGCATCAAGATCTATAGAGATAGATCAAGACGCCTCATAAGTCTTTCACAAAGCACATACCTTGATAAGATATTGAAGAAGTTCAATATGGATCAGTCTAAGAAGGGGTTCTTGCCTGTGTTGCAAGGTGTGAAATTGAGCTCAGCTCAATGTCCGACCACGGCAGAAGATATAGAAGAGATGAGTGTCATCCCCTATGCCTCAGCCATAGGGTCTATTATGTATGCCATGCTGTGTACCAGACCTGATGTAAACCTTGCCGTAAGTTTGGTAGGTAGGTACCAAAGTAATCCCGGCAAGGAACACTGGACAGCGGTTAAGAATATCCCGAAGTACCTGAAAAGGACTAAGGACATGTTTCTCGTTTATGGAGGTGACGAAGAGCTCGTCGTAAAGAGTTACGTCGATGCTAGCTTCGACACAGATCTGGATGACTCTAAGTCACAAACCGGATACGTGTATATTTTGAATGGTGGGGCAGTAAGCTGGTGTAGTTGCAAGAAGAGCGTCGTGGCGGGATCTACATGTGAAGCGGAGTACATGGCAGCCTCGGAGGCAGCGCATGAAGCAATTTGGGTGAAGGAGTTCATCACCGACCTAGGAGTCATACCCAATGCGTCGAGGCCGATCAAACTCTTCTATGACAACAGTGGAGCTATTGCACTTGCCAAGGAGCCCAGGTTTCACAAGAAGACCAGGCACATCAAGCGTCGCTTCAACTCCATTCGTGAAAATGTTCAAGATGGAGACATAGATATTTGTAAAGTACATACGGACCTGAATGTAGCAGATCCGTTGACTAAACCTCTCCCTAGAGCAAAACATGATCAACACCAGAATTCCATGGGTGTTCGATTCATCACAATGTAACTAGATTATTGACTCTAGTGCAAGTGGGAGACTATTGGAAATATGCCCTAGAGGCAATAATAAAAGGATTATTATTATATTTCCTTGTTCATGATAATTGTCTTTTATTCATGCTATAATTGTGTTATCCGGAAATCGTAATACATGTGTGAATACATAGACACCAACATGTCCCTAGTAAGCCTCTAGTTGACTAGCTCGTTGATCAACAGATAGTCATGGTTTCCTGACTATGGACATTGGATGTCATTGATAACGAGATCACATCATTAGGAGAATGATGTGATGGACAAGACCCAATCCTAAACATAGCACAAGATCATATAGTTCGTTTGCTAGAGTTTTTCCAATGTCAAGTATCTTTTCCTTAGACCATGAGATCGTGTAACTCCCGGATACCGTAGGAATGCTTTGGGTGTACCAAACGTCACAACGTAACTGGGTGACTATAAAGGTATACTACAGGTATCTCCGAAAGTGTCTATTGGGTTGACATGAATCAAGACTGGGATTTGTCACTCCGTATGACGGAGAGGTATCTCTGGGCCCACTCGGTAATGCATCATCATAATGAGCTCAAAGTGACCAAGTGTCTGGTCACGGGATCATGCATTACGGTACGAGTAAAGTGACTTGCCGGTAACGAGATTGAATGAGGTATTGGGATACCGACGGTCGAATCTCGGGCAAGTAACATACCGATTGACAAAGGGAATTGTATACGGGGTTGCTTGAATCCTCGACATCGTGGTTCATCCGATGAGATCATCGAGGAGCATGTGGGAGCCAACATGGGTATACAGATCCCGCTATTGGTTATTGACCAGAGAGCCATCTCGGTCATGTCTACATGTCTCCCGAACCCGTAGGGTCTACACACTTAAGGTTCGGTGACGCTAGGGTTGTAGAGATATGAATATGCAGTAACCCGAAAGTTGTTTGGAGTCCCGGATGAGATCCCGGACGTCACGAGGAATTCCGGAATGGTCCGGAGGTGAAGAATTATATATAGGAAGTGCAGTTTCGGCCATCGGGAGAGTTTCGGGGGTCACCGGTATTGTACCGGGACCACCGGATGGGTCCCGGGGGTCCACCGGGTGGGACCACCCATCCCGGAGGACCCCATGGGATGAAGTGGGGAGGGGAACCAGCCCATAGTGGGCTGGTGCGCCCCCCTTGGCCCACCCCCTGCGCCTAGGGTTGGAAACCCTAGGGTGGGGGGGGGCGCCCCACTTGCCTTGGGGGCCACTCCACCCTTGGCCGCCCCCCCTAGGAGATCCCATCTCCTAGGGCCGGCGCCCCCCTTTGGTGAGCCTATATAAAGGGGGGGGGAGGGGCAGCCCACCCTTGACTCTTGGAGCCTCCCTCTCCCCTGCTACACCTCTCCCTCTCGCAGTAGAACGGCGAAGCCCTGCTGCGGTGACTCCTGCATCCACCACCACGCCGTCGTGCTGCTGGATCTTCATCAACCTCTCCTTCCCCCTTGCTGGATCAAGAAGGAGGAGACGTCACGCTGACCATACGTGTGTTGAACGCGGAGGTGCCGTCCGTTCGGCGCTAGGATCTCCGGTGATTTGGATCACGTCGAGTATGACTTCCTCATCACCGTTCTTTGAACGCTTCCGCGTGTGATCTACAAAGGTATGTAGATGCAATCCGATCACTCGTTGCTAGATGAACTCATAGATGGATCTTGGTGAAACCGTAGGAAAATTTTTGTTTTCTACAACGTTCCCCAACAGTGCTCGTGTTTGGCCTGCTGGCACACCGTGCACTGCTGCACGAACTCGGCGACGTCATGCTTGATCCCCCGCCAGTCGAAGTGCTTGCACACGCGCTGGTATGTGGCGGTGGATCCGGAGTGGCCGCCCACCGCCCTGCAATGCAGCGCGGCGATGAGCTTCGTGCGCAGGGCCGAATTGGCCCCAATCCAGAGACGACCTTGGCGCCTGATGATGCCGCGATAGAGTTCGTAGCCTTGATCATCTGGACTGTGCACCGCCAATTGTTGAAGTCGCTCCTGGGTGTCGGCGTCGGTGACGTAGGAGTTGGCCACCTCCTGCACCGAGGCTGGCTGGCATGTGGAGAGTGCGGCCAACTCGAACTGCTTGCCCACAAGTGAGAGCGTGTCGGCAGCGCCGTTGTCCAGTCCCCGTCTGTACTGGAAGCGAAATTGCAGCCCCACCAGTTTCGTCATGGCCTTGCGCTGGAGCTTTGTCTCTAGGTGCTGTTCATCGAGGTTGCAGAGAGACTTGTGATCTGTGATGATGTCGAAGGGGCCGCGCTGCAAGTACTGACGCCACTTGTCGACGGCCATCATCACGGCGAGGAACTCCTTCTCATAGGTGGAGAGCTTCTGATTGCGCACTCCCAGTGCCTTGCTGAAGTATGCCACGGGGTGCCCGTCCTGCACAAGCACCGCGCCCACGCCCGTGTCGCAAGCGTCCGTCTCGATCATGAACGGACGCGCGAAGTCCGGCAGCGCCAGAACATGTGTGGTGATCATCGCCTGCTTGAGCGTCTCGAACGCTGTCTGCGCCTGCTCGGTCCAGGAGAACCCTTTCTTGGTGAGCAGCTGCGTGAGCGGCTTCGCGATGATGCCGTAGTGCGGCACAAACTTTCTGTAGTAGCCCGTGAGACCGAGAAAGCCGCGCAGCTCCGTGGCGTTCGTCGGCGTCGGCCATTGCTCCATGGCCTGCGTCTTCTCCTTGTCCATGGCCACTCCCTCCTTCGAGATCACGTGGCCGAGGTAGTCGATGTGTTCAGCGGCGAAGGTGCACTTGGATTCCTTGACGTAGAGCTGGTGCACGCGGAGCAGCTCGAAGACGATGCGCAGGTGCTCCAGGTGCTCCTCCATGGTCCCGCTGAAGACAAGAATATCATCCAGAAAGATGATGACGAACTTGTGGACATACTTACTGAAAACTGTGTTCATCAGGCACTGAAAGGTGGCCGGCGCGTTCGTGAGACCGAACGGCATGACTCTGAACTGGAAGTGCCCGTGGTGCGTCGTGAACGCCGTCTTGGGTTCGTCCTCCTCACACATTCGGATCTGGTAGTAACCATCACGCAAATCCAGCTTGGAGAACACTGTTGCGCCGGCCAATTCGTCCAGGAGCTCGTTGATGATGGGCAGCGGAAACTTGTTTTAAATGGTGGCATCATTGAGCCGGCGATAGTCGACGTAGAATCGCCAGGTGCCATCCTTCTTCTTCACTAGCAGCACCGGCGCGGCATAGGGACTGACGATGTGCGTGATCACGCCCGCGTCCAGCATCTCCTTGACCTGACGCTCGATCTCGTCCTTCTGCAATGGCGAGTAGCGGTACGGGCGCGTGTTCGCGGGGACCGCGCCCTCCACCAGCGTGACGGCGTGGTCATACTGGCGATGCGGAGGGAGCCCGTGCGGTGTCATGAATAAGTCGGCGAATTCCTCGAGCAGGTCCGCGAGCGGAGTTTGACTTGCGCATTTGCGAGCCGGACGCGGTGCGGGGCCGCAGATGTCCACCATGGCCATGGCCAAAACGTCGTTGCCGGCGATCATCTTGCGCAGCTCCTCAGAGCCGACGGCCTTGAGCGATGTGGCCGGCTTGGGGGACACGCCGCGCAGAGTGACCTCTTCACCATCGTGCTGGAACTTCACCCACTTGTCCTGCCAGTGGCACGTCATCGGACTGTTCTGGGCAAGCCAGTCCATCCCCAGAATGCCGTCGTACGCTCCAATCGCCAGCTCGCGCATGGGCGTCTCGAAGGTGTGACCCTCCATCCACCACTTGAGGCCGGGCACCCTACGCGTGCAGGTAAGTTTGTCGCCGTTGGCCACGCGCACCTTTGTCGGCGACATCTCTTCTGTGGCGAGGCCGAGGCGATCGGCAAACGCCTTGTTGACGAAGCTGTGGGTGCTGCCCGAATCGAGCAACAGGAGCATGACCTGGTTTTCGACGAGGGCGCGCAACCTGATTGTGGTCGTGGAATCCGTGCCGTCGAGCGCCTGCGACGAGAGGAGACAGCACTCTGGCGCGTCCGCGGCCAGAGCAGGGGGTTGCGTCACCGGGCCCGGGTCGTCGAGCAGCTGCAGGGCATGGATGGTGTCGTCCGAGAGCACCTCACCGTGGTCACCCACGTTGATTGTGAGCAGTTGCGCGGGCTGGGCGCAGCGATGCTCTCTAGAGTAGCGATCGCCGCACTTTAAACAGAGGTTGTTTGCGCGACGAAAATCGCGTAGCTGCCGCTCCCGAGCGTACTCGTCTCCTTAGGTTTGATGGCTCTGATACCAGTTGTAACACCCCAGGTAGGAAGAGAGGGAGAGGGGATCCAGATCGAGGCGAGAGGAGGAAGGATGGCTTGAAGAGGAAGGGATGAGGAATGGATTGCAAAGGAAGGATTCAGATACAGGAAGTGTCAACACACGCATGACACCCACGGCCACAGGCGGCCTCTTTTAACACCACCTACTCACGCCACTTGGCCGGCCAGCTGGCTGGGCCCACCAGCCAGCTCTAGAGCACACTAATCAAAGATTAGGTGTGACACAGATCGAGCGCTTCCTAGTGGTAAGCGTGTGTGGGCATTTACATTCTTGTTCAGAGATCGAATCCTTGTTCTCCCGATTAAACATGAATGTACATGAATGTTTTTGCTCGCAGTTTGCTTTTTCTGTCGGTTTTGCTGGCCCGGCCCATGTGGTGAGGCGCGCGGGCACCAGCTACCTATTCGGGCGCATAAGGCGCCGAACAGGAGCTCTCCCTACCCTCCCGCTTGAAGCGACACATATGCGCGCCCTTTGCTCATTGTCGGGACCTCCGAGAGCTCCTAGCTGAGGGAGCTCCTAACCGGCGCTAAAGGCGTCGGTTGGAGTTTCTGGCGCCCACGCGACTCCTATTATGGGCCAGGCCCACGAACATGCAGCAGTTCGATGTAGTAGTAGCGCGAAAAAAAGTACTGAGAAATAATGGCGTTCCAAGGAATCAAACTCACGACCCTTGACTCAACTTACTGGTTGGCTAACCACTCGAGCAACTACACATTTCAGAAATACTGCAGCGCGACGATGTATAAGAACAAAACACTGTAGCCAGGTAGAATTTTGAATTAATTGCAAACATTTTGAAAAAATGTGATTTCTTCTGACAAAAGTCTCATTTTTTTCGAAAGTCCACATATTTTAGAAAGAATCACGAATTAGAATAAATTTCATCCATTTACAAAAACTTCACAAAATCTGAAGAAGTTCATTGATTTTTAGAAAAGTCCAGAAAATCTGAAAAAGGTTCATTGATTTTGAACAAAAAGTTCATCGATCCACAAAAAGAGTTTATCGATTTTCAAAAAAGTTCATCGACTTAAAAAAGGTTCACAAAATCAATTTTGAAAAATAGTTCACAAATTTGAAAAACGTTCATCGATTTTGGAAAAAAAATCATCATTTTGGAAAAGAGTTCATCAAATTTGAAAAAAAAGTTCATCAATATTGGAAAAAAGTTCATCGAATTTGAAAAAAGTTCATCGAATTTGGAGAAGAGTTCATCGAATTCAAAAAAAGTTCATCCAATTCAAAAAAAGTTCATCGAATTTGGAAAAAAGTTCATCGATTTTGAAAAATAGTACATTCAAGTGAACAAAAGAAAAAAACACCGAACAAAACCGTTCCAAACGAAATAAGGAATTTTAAAAAATAATCACGAATTGTAAATAGTTCACGCATTTAGTAAAGGAAAAAAGAAACATAAAATGAGAAAAGTAAACTAAAAACTGTTCCAAAAAAAGAAACCAGGATTCCGCGACGTTTATATATACAAAGAATAAATAAAACAAAGGAAGCGTTTTGACACAATGGTTAGCTTGTAGTAGTGGTTGGGGCGCTGCTCTTTGAACGTGGAGAACTTGGGCTCGAACCCCACCTCAAACACTCCCTTTTTGCGTTGCTTCAGTTTGAAACAGAAGAAAAAAAATGACAACGGGCCGGCCCAGCGCAGCAGGGGGGTGTGCGCCCGATTGCACATAGTACTGTAACGGGCGCAGCGAGCGCCGTTTAGGATTTGCACCTAGCTGACGCTCACACGAGCTTTCGCACAGGCTGTACAATGTGAATGGGCTGGCCCATTTAGTGGCATCAAAGCGAGTTGCTATTAATCCCAATAAAAAAATGATGGTGCTACGAGGAATCAAACTCGACCCCCCACGATGGTCAGCAGGTGTCCAATACCAGTTGACCTGCTCAATGTTTGCTGTATATAGGCCGCGCGAGCATATAAGAACTAAACACAGCGGAAGAAAAATAAATCGAAAATTTCCGACAATTAAACATTTTTATGATATACGTTGAACAATTCTTAAATACACATTGAACATTTTTGTGATATACACTGAACATTTTGTAATTACACAATGAACATTGTTATAAAATACGTTGAACATTTTCTTAGTATATGGTGGACATTTTGTTAAAAATGTGTGACTAATATTTTTGTAATACACGAGGAACATTTTTATTAATGCATGGTGAACTTTTTTGTAATATACAGTGAACATTTTCTTAAGATATGATGAACATTTTTGTAATACACAATGAATTTTTTATATAACACCAAAAAAATGAGAATAAAAATAAAATAAATGAAAAGGAAAAAAATGGAAGGTAAAAGGAACAAAAAAACATAACAAAACCACTGAAAACCGAAAAAACATTGAAAAAAGGGAAGAAAAACAGCACAGACGAAAATAAAAAAAAGTACGAAAAGCGAAGGAAAGCAGCAGTGAATAAATAAACAGCGAATCTGCACGTGGGCCGGCCCAACCAGACGTTCGCCTCAGCGAAGGTACGACGTTTGGACGCTCTGGTGAACTTTTGTAATATACAGTGAACATTTTCTTAAGATATGATGAACATTTTTGTAATACACAATGAAATTTTTATATAACACCAAAAAAATGAGAAGAAAAAGAAAAAAGAAAATAAACGAAAAGGAAAAAAATGAAAGGTAAAAGGAACAAAAAACATAACAAAACCACTGAAAAACCGAAAAAACATTGAAAAAAGGGAAGAAAAACAGCACAGACAAAAATAAAAAAAGTACGAAAAGCAAAGGAAAGCAGCAGCGAATAAATAAACAGCAAATCTGCACGTGGGCCGGCCCAACCAAACGTTCGCCTCAGCGAAGGTACGACGTTTGGACGCTCACGAGCGTCATATATGATCCACCGGGACCTCCTTTTTCATGCGGTTTGAATCAAACACGGACGCGACGCACAAGGGCAAGCGCGACTGGACCAGCCCAATAGAGGCTGCCGCGAGCGTTGTAAACCAGCTTCGACACTGTGCGTTGGCTAGAAAGAGGAGGAAGATCTAGATTTTTCTAGAGAGGTGGACGAGTTGATCAACGATGTGCGTTGGCTAGAAAGAGGAGGAAGATCTAGATTTTTCTAGAGAGGTGGACGAGTTGATCAACGATGTGCGTTGGCTAGGGTTATTCCGGGTGCACACTACACGGTCGTTCAGGCATGCAGCTTTGCTTAACCAGATGTGTAATGCGTGGTCGTCGGCGCAAGGTGTAACTTTTAATATCAAGGGGCCAAATTTGTTTTTAGTCCAATGCCACTGTTTGAGTGATTGGAAGAGGGTAATGGAGGGGGCCATGGCTGTTTCGGAAGGCACCAGTGATCATACAAGAGTATGATGGTTACTCGGATGTAAATGAATACAAATTGAACAAGATTCCAGTTTGGGCAAGAATTAAGGGGCTCCCTGACAGACTGACAAGGAGGAAAGACCTAGCTGAAAAGGTTGCAGCAAAAGTTGGGGAGCCACCATTCACCGTCATTGTTAATGAGGGAAGAATTAACCCTTGAAGCACTCTGAGAGCTCGTGTGTTCCTGGATGTGGACACGCCTTTAGTCCGTTTTGTCCCAATAACTCTTAAATTCAGCAAGAAGTATAAAGTGTTCTATGAAAAGCTACCCGATTTTTGTTTTGTTTGTGGGCTGATGGGACACATTGCGGAAGAATGTGGAGACGGAGTGCATGATCCAAGCACGTTTGAGTGGGGAGAGTGGCTTATCTGGGAACCGGAACCTCCTGTTGACCGTCCTTTTGGCGGCCGAGGAGGAGGAGATGGAGGCTTCCTGGTCGTGCAGGGGGGGAGGGGTGATAGAGGAAGATTTGGTAGAGGAGGTTCTGATGGAAGAGGCAGAGGGACGGGTGGGAGTCGACATAATGGCATGGGGGCTGCTCCGTCTCCTATGGACTACACCACTCAGAATGAGTTAGGGGAGAAAGGTGCTCGCAAGAGGCTAGTTTCGCCTGATGGCATGGTGAATGTGAGGGGCCAGTCACTACCTCATCTCACGGGCAAGGTAGCGGCTTCTGTTTTGATGTTGGAGGGTGCTACTTCTGGTGCTTCTAAGGAGGTGGCCACAATGCCAGAGAAGGTGCAAGTTGTTAAGAGAAGAAGACGGGATGGAGCAGATGGGACCAAATATACGTGACAGTGTTCAGATTGCAGGATTCAGAGAAGTCGTGATGTTTGTGGCCTTGCTAACCTGGGATATAAAGGTCTAGATTGGACTTTCAAGAAAAGAGCCACCGGAGGGGAGTTTTGTAGGGTGCGCCTGGACCGGGCTCTAGCTACACCGAGCTGGTCTGCGAGATTCCCTTTCTCATCAGTGGAACATCTGACGGCTGCAAAGTCGGATCACAGTCCAATCGTATTATCAACTGAATTGAAAACAAGTAGCATTCAGTATGCAGTAAAGAAGCCATTTAGATATGAATGTATGTGGGAGATGGACAGTAGATTCAGTGGAGTAGTGGAGGAAGCATGGCGAGCTGAGCAGCCAGTGGAAACGGTTGGAGACCTAGCAAGGAAGCTAACCTCGTTTGCAAACTCCTTGGCACGTTGGGGTCGATGCACTTTTGGCTCGGTAAGACAGGAGCTCCGCATTTTGCGCCAACAGCTGGCCGCCCTACGTTCTGATCCTAGGCAAGTCGGGCCAGGTGTAGATGAACAGCGGGTGCAGGACCGTTTGATTGAGCTTTGTTACACTGAAGAAATAATGATGAGGCAACGGGCAAGAATACAATGGCTGTCCGAGGGTTATAAAAATACTAGTTTGTTCCAAAAGAAAGCTAGCGCTTGCCGGGCAAAAAATTAAATCAGCCAGCTTGAAATGGCCGATGGCACTGTCACAAGTGATTTGGATATGATGGCCAATATGGCGAGTGAGTTCTATTTGAATCTGTACACATCCGAAGGCACAATAGGGATGGAGGAGGTACTTTCTCATATACCTTCCAGGGTGAATGGAGAGATGAATGCACAATTAAATAAAGAATACAGTATGGCAGAGGTTAAAGATGCTTTATTCCAAATGTTCCAACAAAGGCACCGGGACCGGACGGTTTTCCGGCGCACTTTTTTCAAAGGCATTGGGACTTATGTGGTGATGAGATAACTAGAATGATCATCGGAGTGCTTGATGGAGAGGACTCACCGGAGGAGATAAATCACACATTCATTGTTATGATTCCCAAGATTGCAAGTCCAAAAGTTTTAGGTCAGTTTCGGCCTATAAACCTTTGTAATGTGATCTACAAAATCGCTTTGAAGGTCTTAGCAAACAGGTTGAAAGTTATTCTCCCCGAGGTAATCTCTGAAGAGCAGTCGGTGTTTGTTCCTGGACGTCTCATTACAGACAACTTTATAACAGCCTATGAGTGTTTGCATTATATGAAAACTAGAAGAGTGAAGAGTAATCGCTAATGTGCCCTTAAACTCGATATGATGAAAGCTTATGATAGACTCGAGTGGCCCTATTTGAAGACTGTCATGCTTAAACTGGGTATCAGCCCACGTTTTACGGAGACCATCATGAGATGCGAGACTTCGGTTTCTTTCTCGGTTCTTTTTAATGGTGGCAGTTTGGATTCTTTCAGGCCATCCCGAGGTGTTCGACAGGGGGATCCCATCTCCCCATATCTGTTTTTGATAGCAGCTGAGGGTTTGTCATGCCTTCTCAAAACTCATGAGGATGGAGTGAGGGGCATAAAAGTGGCTGCTAGTGCTCCGGAAGTGAACCATCTGTTATTCGCTGATGACAGTCTCCTATTCTTTAAAGCATCCACCAAAAATGCAATTCGTGTCAAGGGTCTCCTGAAGATTTACTGTGACGCTTCTGGACAAAGAATTAATAGTGATAAATCTTCTATATACTTCAGCAAAGGGGTGGCAGAAAGTTTACGAGGTGATGTCAAAAATATTTTAGAGGTACATAATGAGTCCCTTTCTGAGAAATATCTGGGATTACCCACGGATGTTGGGAAATCAAAAGAGGGTTGTTTTAGATACCTCAAGGACAGAGTTTGGAAGCATGTACAAGGATGGATGGGAAAATGCCTTTCAGCAGGGGGTAAAGAAGTGCTTATTAAGTCGGTCGCTCAAGCGATCCTGACTTATTCTATGTCTTGCTTCAAGCTCCCCCGTGGGCTATATGAGCACATCAATGGTATTCTTCGAAAATTTTGATGGGGAAGCCGTCGAGGGGAGAGGAAGGTGGCTTGGGTTTCCTGGAAAACAATGTGTAAATCAAAGTACATGGGCGGAATGGGATTCAGAGATATAGAACTTTTTAATTTGGCACTTTTGGCAAGGCAAGCTTGGCGACTCATGCAACATCCTGATTCGTTGAGTGCTCGAGTCCTCAAAGCAAGGTACTATCCTGATTGTGATCTACTGGATGCACAGTTGGGCTCGAATCCCTCGCAAGTGTGGTGTGCTGTCAATGAAGGAAAAGAGGTTCTGTCCATGGGCCTAATCAAAAGAATAGGCACGGGCAACGGCGAATCCAAGGGGCAGGCTTGGATGGGCTCAAGCCTGCCCTCCAAAATCGAACAATTTTTTTACTACTACTCATCAAGTCATCAGTGCAGCCCAGCCCAGCCCAGAAAACACAGGCCATCTGCTCAGCCCCTGTAAACGCTGGTCTCGAGCACCAATTCCAGCGGGCTGCTGCCTGCAACACCTCTCGACGCCTCATATTTGGCACGTATGGCTGTTTAAATTGACAATACCAATTTTTACGTCAAAATTTGACTACTTCCAAAAAATCTGAGAAAACTCTTGTAAATACTAGATGTGACTAGTATGAATCTGGGAAAGTTTGAGCATCTTTGGACAAAGGGATTGGTATATAATAGCTATTTTGACAAAATGTCCAAATTTTGGTTCATAAATTGTCATATAAAAAATTAAAAAAAATCAAGTAAGTACTACATGCTTACAGTAGTAATCTAGGAAACTGTAAGCTTATTTTGACAATATGATTAGGAGATAACAGCTATTTTGCTCAACTGATCCTAATTTTGGTTGAATATTTGATAGTTGTCAAAAATTCTAAAAAAAACTCTAGTAAATACTACATATGACCAGTAGCAATCTGGTAAAGTTTGAGCTTATTTGCACAAAAGGATTAGGAGAAAATCGGTTTTTTCGTCTAAAAGGTGTTTAATTTACTCGTCATTAACTTTGAGCCCCCCCTCCATTTTCTTTCTGGATTCGCCGCTGGGCACGGGTGTGGATACAAACATTTGGCATGACAATTGGCTTCCCAGAGATTATAAACTTAGGCCAATATGTGCACGAACACAAAATCCCCCTATGCTTGCTAGCGAGCTTATTGATGGGGCTATAAAAACTTGGGACAGACAAGTTCTCGAGGAACACTTCATTGAACCAGATATTGATGTTATAACGAATATACCACTTAGTTCAAGAGTGCAGTCTAATTTCTAGGCTTGGCACTATGATAAAAGGGGTATTTTTTCAGTCTGATCTGCTTATAGAATGCGAGACATGATTTTCAGCACCCGGGTGCCCCTACACCCTCTATGAACAGTAAATTCAAAACAAATTCAAAAAAATCAAAAAAAATCTGAAACTTTGGGACATCGAACATCATGAAACTTTTGACGATCTTGCAATGTTTTAGCTAAAAATAACATTCGAAGAGCACTCAAATAAAAAAACAAAATCATTGTTCAAAGTTTATGTACATTTTTGAGCAGTGATTTTGTTTTTTTTGGTGAGGGCTCCACGAAGGTTATTTGTTGCTGAAACTTTGCAGGAACATCAAACCTTTGATAATATTTGATCCCTGAAAGTTTCAGATTTTTTTGATAGTTTTTCAATTTTTTATGAATTTACTGTTCATAAGGGTGTAGGGGCACCCGGGAGCTGTTAGACATTTCTCAATGCGAGACATGCTCACTGGAATAAAAATGCAGAGAGAAGATTGGTTAGAGAATAGACCAAGCCATTCGAATCAAGAAGGAGAAAAGAAGGACTGGACCAGATTGTGGAAGGGCTTGGTGCCTTCTAAGCTGCGTGTTTTCACATGGAGATTAGCACATACATCACTGCCAACTGGCACAAGGAGGTATGAAAGAAACATGGCAACCTCGCCGGTGTGTTCAATTTGCAATGGTGCAGTCGATACTTGGCGACATTCGTTATTTGAGTGCCGGATGGCCAGGTGCGTCTGGGCACTTGGTGATGAAGAGATTTTGGAGCATATAATTTCAAATCAAACTGAAGACGCTCGTCTATGGCTCTTTTGGCTCTTCGAAACAATGAATCAAGAGGATCTGGCTCGGGTTCTGGTTACCCTTTGGGCAATATGGTGGGCGAGGAGACGAGCCATTCATGATAATGAATTCCAAAGTCCTTTGACTACTATAAGTTTCATCACAAGGTATCTACATGACTTAAACATTGCTGCAGCTCGGCCTGTTAAAACTTCCGTTCCGCCAGAACAGCGCCGAAGGACGAACAAATGGATTCCTCCAGAAGGAAACAGTTTGAAGATCAATGTTGATGGGGGACTGTCACGCAACGGCAAGTCAGGTGCAGCAGTGGCGATTTGCAGAGATAAGGCGGGACAATTCTTGGGAGCCTCAGCCGTCATCTTCGACGGACTGACAGACCCTGCGAGCCTAGAAGCTCATGCATGCAACGAGGCGATGGCACTAGCCCAAGACCTGAACCTCCGAGATGTGGTGATTGGCTCAGACTGCTTAGAGGTGGTAACTAGTATCAAAAAGGGAGCAACATCAGTTTATGCACCAATTCTGAATAAGATACACCATCGTAGTCAGGAGTTTCAGCAAGTGCAGTTTCTGTTTGAGCCCCGTGAAGCAAATTTCGAAGCTCACTTGTTAGCTAAAGCTGCATCTTCTCTTGCAGCTGGTAGACATATGTGGCTAGGAGTGTTCCGAACATTATTTGTATTCCACATTTTTTGCATATTGAATAAATTCCCTGGTTCACCTAAAAAAAAAGCTTCGACACTGTAGCCGCTAAAATCCACAAAAATATATATGCGCTCAAATGGGTTCCGATCTAAGGATTTCATGTACCTGTGCGTGCATTGCTAACCAACAGAGTTAATGCCCTATATTATCCACATACTAGCGCGAGACTCTAAAAACCAAATACAGCAGCAAATCTGGAACTTTCTAAGTTTCGAAACTGAACATTTTTCAACAGGGGAATATTTTTAGAAACGTGAACACTTTTCAAATCCGTCAACTAAATTTAGAAAACTCGACTTAAAAAAAGGAATTTTATTGAATCTTGAACAAGGTTTGAAATTCTGAACAAGATTTGAAAACATGAACAGATTTTTAAAACAATAACATTTTTATAAAACAGGAACTTTTTCAAACTCATAAAAAAATAAAATGCGAACACTTTTTTGAATTTGCAAACAAATTTAGAAAACACGAATATTTTTTGTATTTGTGAATAAATTTTAACAGGAACAATTTTTTTGAAATTCCAGAACATTATTTGAATTTCTGAACAAGTTTAAAATTTGTAATCATATTTTGGCAAAAGTGAAAAGTTTTTAAATCTCGCGAACAAATTTAAACATGTGAACAAGTTTTTGGAAAAACAAACATTTCTTGAATTTTCCAACCAATTTTTTAAACTAGAAATGTTTTTTTCGTGTTTATAAAAAAATAAAAATATGAATACTTTACGAAAACACAATCAATTATTAAATTATGTGAACATATTTTGAAAAAACTCAAACATTTTCGGAAAATATGAGAATTTTATGAATATTTTTTAAAAAGGAAACATTTTCTTGATCTAATGATTTTTTTAAATGTGAACAACTTTCAGAAAAGCGCACATTTTAAAACATGATTTTTTAAACTCCCTGAATAAAATGGAAAACACAAACATTAATTGAAATTTGGGAACAATATTTTAAAATGGCAACATTTTTTGGAAACGCAAACTTTTTTTGCACACATGAACATTGTTTGAAACTCGCGAACATATTTGGAAAATTGAAGAATTTTGGAAATGTGAACATTTTCCAAATTTGCAAACAATTTTTTAAAAAGACAAACATCTAAAAAATATTGAAGAGGAAAAAATTTAAGCAAAAAAGGAGAGAAAAGAAAAAAAAGAAACTTCTAGAGGGCTCGCAAAACCCAAAAAACCCTCTGGTCATCTCTCTGGAGGTTCGCAAAATCGGGATAACTGAAATGATTAATAGGCCGGCCCAGATCGCGTTGCTCGCTCGAGAAATCTCCTCGACAACTTGACGCAGCGTGCAGGGACCTCGTAATCGGCGCCTTCTGCGCCGGTTAGAGCTTCCGGCGCCCACGCGCGTGGACATATGGGCCGGCACATCGCGCGCGACACCATTAATTGTCTCGCGAAAAACACAGGAGTCGAACTCGCGCCGGCAACTAGAAACTGACGGAGTGTTTGGCTAACCACCACACCTACTGAGCAGTTGTGATCAATAACAACGCGAAAACTTTAAGAACCATTTTATACGCGCTATTTATTAGATTTTTGAGTTATTTGATTTTTTTGGAAAAGTTACATTTTTTTAATGAAAAAGGGTTCATCAAGTTTCGAAAAAGTTCATGAATTTTTTAGTGAATTTAAAAAACAGTTCATTGATTTAAAAAAAAAAGTTCATCAAGTTTGAAAAGAGTTCATCAATTTTAGAAAAATTTCATCGATTTTAAAAAAAGTTCATCAATTTTGAAAAAACGTTCATCGGTTTTGAAAAAGAGTTCGTCGATTTTGAAATTTTTCATCAATTTGGGAAAAAGGTTCATCGATGTTGAAAAAGAGTTCATCGATTTTGAAAATGTTCGTCGATTTTGAAAAGAGTTCATCGGCTTTAAAAAAAGTTCATCAATTTTGAAAAAAAGTTCATCGGTTTTGAAAAAGAGTTCATCAATTTTGAAAAAAGTTCATAGATTTTCGGAAAAAGGTTCATCGATTTTGAAAAAGAGTTCATCGATTTTGAAAAGAGTAAATCGGCTTTAAAAAAAGTTCATCGAATTTGAAAAAACGTTCATAAAATCTGCTTAACCTTTTGTATTGAATTAGAAAAATAAAATGAAGAAAGAAAACAAAAAAGAAAAATAATAAATAAAAAGAAGAAACAAGAAACAAAAAGAAAAGAAAGAAAAGGAAAAAACAAAAAGATTAAAAGAGGGAAGAAGCTGTTCTTGGTCAGATAAGTCGACTGGCTGTGGTGGTTATCGCCTGTTGCGTCGAAACCCTGGTGCGCGTGTTCGAGTCCTGCTTGGCACCAATTTTGCTGTTTTTTACGGAAGAAAAAAAATGAACATGGGCTGGCCCATCATGGAGGAGGGGTATGCGCCGTGTACCGTTAATCCTGTTACGGGCGCTACGGGCGCCGTTTAGGATTCGCCCAGCGTGCATCGTATAAGATTCCCTCGTTGCCCGCCGCGCGGCTCGTCCCCGGAATCCAGTACTACAGCAAGCGGGCGGGCAGAGCAAAATCATCATTATTTCTTTCCATTACCTTCAGTTTTTCTTTTCAGTTTTTTATTTTTTTTATATTTTCTTCTCCTTTGTTTTTTTATTTACCTTGTGCCTTTCATTTAATAACATATTTATCACACATATAAAAAGTGGTAACCATGTATCTGAAAAATGTTAGCACATGTGAAATAAATGTTTAACACATATTCATAATAGTTTTTCATACATATACAAAAAAAATTCAAACACGTATATTTGAAAAAAAATTAATCATGAATTTGAAAAATAAATTCTAGATGTATATGAAAAATATAAAATGCATATGAAACAAAATAGACATCAAAACATATATTTTCTTTAAATGTAAATCATGTATTTATAAAATGTTAACACACGTGTGAAAAAATGTTCCTGGTGTAAGAAGAAAAAATGTATAAGGTCTATGGAAACAAATAGACATCAAAAAATGTTAATCATGTATTTTGGAAAATACTAAAGGCATATAAAAAATTCTAATGATGTATTTCAAAAATGTAAAAGGGATATAATGTTTTGTTATATGTAGGTAAAAATGTATAATGTGTATGATAATAAAAAACACATCAAAAACATATATTTGAAAGATAAAAATCACATATTTTGAACATGTTCAATGTGTAGACAAAAATGTTTCAATTGTATATAGAAATATTTTCATGTATTTAAAAATGTTAAACATGTATGCAAATGTTTCTGGTGTATAGGAAAAATTACATTATGTGTAAATAATATTTACATTTAGAAAATCACCATGTATTTGAAAAATGTTGACCACATATACAAAATATGTATTGAAGAAATAAAAAAAATACATTGTGTGTTGAAAAAACATTGAACGTGTATCAAAAAAATGATTCACATGTACACTAAAAAATGTACATTGTGTACTGAAAAAACCAGATACGTGTTGAACAAAAAAGTATCTGATGAAAACGACAGAAGAAACAAAAAAGTGAAGAAAAACTAAAGGAAGCCAAGTAAGAAACAAAGAAAACCAAACTGTAACAAAAAGAAAAGAAAGTCGGTGTAAAACAAAGAAAACTAAACTATATAAAATAATAACAACGAAAACCAGGGGAAGACCCATAAAACCAAGGGAAAAAAGATAAAACCAACGCAAAACAACCAAAAAACAGTCAAAAAACCAAGAAAGAAGACAAGCCAGTGAACATAACAATACACAAAAACAAAAAGAACCCGTGGAGAAACAAAGAAGGCCAAAGGAAAAAAAGAAAAGAAAAAAAAGTAAAACCAGAACAGCTGCGAACAAACTTATTAATGAAACAAGGGAACAAAAAAAGGCTAATAGACTGGCTCAAATTCATTGGCGCTGCGGGCGAGACCTATGTTATCCTGGCAATAAGCGAGGAATAGCTCCTGCGCCACTGAACAACGGCCTCCCGACAGTTAGAAGAAAATGTAAAGGAGAAAAGAAAAGAGATCTCAGGAAAACTAAGCCATGGGAAGGGTATTAGAGCATCTCCAATAAATGATGTAGACGTATAAATACCTATTTTTTATATCACTTGGACCCCAAAACACCTCTCCAACAGTTGACGTGGATGTAAAAAAAAAGCTCAGAATTTACATCTCATGTATTTTGCATCACTTGGAGATGCAAATACTCATCTGCAGGCGCGCGCTGATGTAAAAACAGCCGCCCAACACGCAAACGCCAACCGCCGTGGAAAGTTCCCCTCCCCACCACCTCGAGTGACTACCCATTGCACCCCGCTGGAGCTCGCCGCACCCCGCCGCTGGCAGCGGGGGTTCTTTTGGAAGTGTGAGGCGGAGAAGAAGAAGAAGATGGTGAAGAAGGAGGACGAGGCTGGCCCCTCAACGGTAATCACTGTCGAGTCTGACTCGTCACACTAGGATGACTTGGAGGAGTACGACGACCCCAGCAAGGACGAGTTCTGGGAGCAATTCCATAGCGATGAGTAGTTTTATGTTTGATGTAGTTGAAGTAGACACGGAGTAGTGGTAGTTTGTGTGATGTAGTAGTTTGAACTATGTTGATTTATGTTTTAAGAACTATGTTTGCTTTAAATGAACTTGCTATGATAGGTAGACACAGCCCGCTCGGCTGTTCCCCGAACTGTGCCCTCCCGACAGTTAGAAGAAATTATTGAACTGAATTTGCTCCCGCATCCGTCTGCGGATAGTGGATCAGTCCACGGACACAGAAACGGGAGTCGGCCATACAACGCAACCCACATATATTTCAAACAAGGTTTAGACAAACCAGACATAATTCATGCAAAGACGGCGGATTTTCATATAATCTGAAGCACATTCATTACATTCGGACATTTTTCATTAAAAAAGAGGTCGGTCCCTAAACATCGACGACCACGTCCTCCATCTGCCGTTTCCATGAGAGGCGGCGGGGTTTAAAACCCGTGAAGTGAAGGTTCTCCGACGAGAAAGAGTAGAACATGGGAGATGGACCGGCCCACTTGGGACACAATGCCCTGCCGCCTCCCATGCCATACTTATCCTCGGAGGAATCCGTGACCTGTCCATCACCGGTGCCGGTGGACGTGAGGTCGATGATCGGATGTGGATGGTCCTTCACTGTTAACTTGCCACATGTGTCCCCGAAAGTTGGACGGCGACGTGTAGGACGCACAGCTCGCGGCGTTCTCGTCGTCAACCGCTTGCGCTGCCAGTGTGTGTGAGGCCGCATCCGGCTGCACCGTCTCTGCATTGTGAGCGGTACATTGAGCACGCGTGGCCTCGTAGAGCATCCGCTACTCCGCAACAATGTTCGGGTTCGCCGTGGCAATGGTGACCACGACCTCCTTGTTTGCATGCTCGTCGTAGATTTGCCCCTCCGCCAGCCGGTGCTACTCAAGGAGGAACAAATTGTACCCCTGCTCCACCTGCGCTTGTCGGAACGACAACATAGGAGCCAGAGCAGGCTGCTCCTCATCTGCCACGACGACATCGTAGTGCGTTTGCACCTGCTCCATGGCCAAGCCGGAATGCATAGGCACAGGGTCTTACGTGGTGTCGCTACCGGAGTCCGTCTCCGTCGTAGGGTCCTTGTCGGAGACCTCGGGCGAGCTGGCCGACATACCGTGGTCGATCCGCCAGGCGGCTGTAAGGGTGGCTACCTCGTGCTTCTGCTCTGATGTCAAGCTCTCCCACAACGCGTTATAGCTTGCGGTCATGGTCGATGTGGTGCAAGGGAGGAGGATGTGCATTGCGTGTTGTGTTGTGGAGTTTAGCCGGCATGGCCGTCTTTAAATAGCGGATTCCGGTGAGGCCAAGCGTCTTGTACGACACCGGAGTTGGTTTCTCGGGCGGCGAGCCTGATTAATGGCAGCATACGGACGGGCGGGTATTGAACAAGCATGGTAGATATCCGTCCAATCTGTACAGTAAACGTCTCTCCGGCATTAAATATGCATGAAAACAGGGTCGCGGTGGCCAACGCTCTCGGCCGATGCGTCACTTTAGTGCCGGTGCCAGTGAGTGGTCGCGTCCGCTCTGGTCCGGCATCAATGCGGAGCGGCCGCACTACAGTGGCATGAATACGGGCAGCTGGTGCCAGACCAAAACACATGCGGACGAAGAGGGATGATTTTTAGTGGGCCAGGTTAGTCAGGAGCGGGCGTGTTAGCTGTCCGGACTCCCGTAAAGCCCCTTGTCTCCAGTTTACGGAAGAAAGCGTGTCCAAACCGATTTACGGACAATACATGACCGTGTTGAATGGCATAGCACATTCAAACCACATGATCCGATTACGGGCGATTTGAGATTCGGCGTTAGAGATTCCCATAAACACGATCCAAAGCGGATCAACGCATTGGAGCTATATTTTTCCTTTTTAGGGAAAGCAGCACTGCGCCGTAAAGAAACTGCAATAGCATAGTTCTCATAAAAAAGAACTCCCAGAATGAGGATCTTCGGATTTTATTACAGGATCGCAGCACATTGGAGCTATACTTCGGAATTGTTATCGTGTAGATCATGACATCTGAACCACCGATCAGTGATGACACGACAGTCTTTGACCCTCCATGTGACCAGGCATACTGCCTTAGATCATCTACCGTTGAGTATATGTGTTGTATATATTTATGTATTGAGCCCATCTCTTAGTTGCCTTATTATATAATTGAGATTGTGGCATACTCTTATAAATCATATATATGTGCGTTTGTACCTGAGAAATATAACACGTAATTCCCACATCATACATGGATTCTAAATCTAGCCTTCCGTCGCCACCGCTGCCGCCGTTCGCGCGCCTCCCGCGTCGGCCGCTGCTTCTTCATCTCCGTGTGCGCGTGCTCCTCTAAGCCGCCCGCTCGCCCGCACTTTCCCCGCTGCCAGATCGCCTCGCTCGCGTCTGCACCCGATCCCGAACTCGCTAGCCGCCCGCCACCGATCGCCAACCCTCCGCTGCACTCAATCGCCAACCCGCCCCTGCACCCGATCGCCCGCTGTCAACCCGCCGCTGCAGCCGATCCCCAGCTGCTGCTATGCTAGCCCGCCCGCTGCTTCGCTAGCTAGCCCGGACCAGGAACGCCAAGACCACATTCGTGGTTATCGCCAATACCCAAGACGTTCAACTACACCACGAAAAGTGGTACGCCTACGTGGATTCTTCAAGTTCCCCGAAGCCCACTCGGACTCCAGCTCCGATGACGTCCACCGGCCCGTTCCCGCCGCTGACATCCTACAGCACGGCCCCGCCACCGTACAGCGCGTCCGGCCGCACGACACGGCTCCGTTGCCCCCGCTGGCATACGTTGCCGCCCCACCGCCAGCGCTCTCCGGCCAGTTCGCCGTCGGTGCCGACTCTGTCGTCGACCCTTTGCTATTGCGCGGGATGTTCGACGCGCTTGTGTACGAGGCTCCCGGGTACTGGTGGGGGTCGTCAGCAGGCCCGCACTCGCCCGTTGGGCAGCAGCCAGACGACGTCCAACACCTGCAACATTTGACAGCGAGCAAGCAGGCCTTTTCAGCGGGCCATCCGGCCTACCCGGCACCGCAGTCGTAGCCAGGGTTGCTTCCCATACCGTCTGGAGAGTACCCATCGCCGCAACCGAGCGGCGGCTACGACCTCCCCATGGTGTCTCCGTCCCCCTCGCCAGCCCTGCCGCCGGCGCCCTGGGACCCGGTGCTCCTTCCCGCACTGCATGCCGCTCCTACGCTGAACAACTTCACCGGAGGTGATGATTGGTACATGGACACCAGGGCTACGGCTCACATGTTTTCTCATCCTGGTTATCTTGCCTCCTTCACTCCCGTCCACCGACCGCCGCATCATTGTCGGTAACGGTTCCACATTCCCTATCACACATGTCGGGCACACTTCCTTTCCTTCTAATTCCATGCCTATTAATTTGTCTAACATACTTGTGTCATCTCATCTTATTAAGAACTTTGTTTCCGTTCATCGTTTAACGCGTGAAAATCCCGTTACTATTGAATTTGACGAGCTTGGGTTTTGTGTCAAGGACGCTCGAATCAGGATGGTACTTCACCGATGTGACAGCCTCGGCGAGCTCTATCCGGTGCATTCGCTGTCCATCTCCACCACCACACCGGTTGCTCTCTCCGCTGGCATCGATCTCTGGCACGCTCGTTTGGGTCATCCCAACCCGTCACACTTCGTCATATTCTTAAGAGTTTCAGTTTCAGTTTCCATAAGATAGAGGATCACACCTGTCATGCCTGTCGTGTCGGCAAACATATTCGCCTCCCGTTTAATAATTGATGCGGAGCATCCCAAGGTCATCCCCATGGACCTATAATTGTCTCACCAAGTGCCTAGAAGACCCATGACACGGGCACATGCAAGAGCTCTAGAAACCGAGGTGACATCTCTACTCTCACAATTCTACTTCGATGCACATGAGACATGGCTACTACCTCAAACGGACACATTATGCATACTCAGGTACCAAGGAGTTAGCCATGGAGAAGCTAAGGAGCAAGAAGGATCGGAAGCAAAAGACATGTGTGAAGACGGAGAAGAAATTAGCCAAGTCCCAGGCTGGCCGGACGATCCGGATGAGGTCCCGGACGATCCGGATAAGTGGAGACCCGAGAACACCCGAAGCTACACCCCAAAGCCGGACCATCCGGACATGTCCTGGATCATCCGGACCCTAGCCGGACCTCCGGACCACCCTCCAAACATCCGGGCCGCCGCCGACGACGCCCGCCTACTCGCCTCGTCCGGACCCCCTCCCGGATCATCCGGGTTCCTAAAGCCCGGATCATCCGAACCACCACCTGCATGTGTGTGTTGGGCCGAAGCCCATGTACCCCTTCGCCCCCTTTTCCTATATAAACGACTCCTCCACCACTTTTTTAGGGTTAGCAAAGGATTAGCTCATATTTGTGTGAGATCTTTGCTCATCGACTTGGTTACCTTCTCCTCGGAGATCGCGCCTCCTCGAAGAAGATCCCTCAAGCGGATTCAAGACCCCGTCATGGGAAGAACCTCAAGACCTCCTCACGGAGAGGATCGTGCTACTTGTATCATCCTTAGTTGACCGTGGATCATGTATCTCTTATGTGTTTGAGGATCTAGCATATGTGTGATCGTTCTTGTTGGTTGGAGTGATTCTCTCGTGTTTTCCCCCTCGTGCTTCCCCTCGTGTTCTTTGTGTTCATCGCGGGATCCGCTCCGCTCCTTTCACGAAAGATCGGCCATCTAGGGTTCCACCCTACATCATCTTGGTATCTAGAGCCACGTTGATCACGATTTCGGAGCCTCCCCGTTGTGTTTTCTAGCTTGTTTTTGTTGTTTTTCGTCCTAATTAGAAAATCCCCACAAAAATAGCCCCAATTTTTTTTGTGATTTGTGAATTTTCATGAAGTTTTGTTGATTTTGATCCGTGAATTTGTTGTGTTGCAAGTGGATCTTACCTTTCCCCACCATCTCCACCTCGAAATCCATCCAAATTCCATGAAATCCTTGAATTTGTCCCCGTTTTCGAGTTCATTCCGAGCCATCCCCAAGCGCAGTTGACCCGCCCGGATCATCCGTCCCTTGTCCCGGATCATCCGGCTCCTGGCCCAGATCATCCGGCTAACTCTGCCGAAACTGCATTTTCTGCAGTTTTTGACCACCACCACCTACGCCTCCGCATTCACACTTTCACCTCCACCACCTACCTTCCGCAAACCCTTTCAATACACCAAACTCTACCACCACTTGACCGCTACAAACCCCGACAAATTTGGACGCATTGGGTTTTGAGAATTTGAGTTGTGGTTCATTGTTTCCTAGGGTGTTTAGGCTAACTAGGAACGGTTCGACATCGACATCACCGCCACTCACTCTTCGCCACGGATGCGTCATCAAAAACGACCTTCCTGGTAACCTCATCTTGGTTTCGTGACACCCTCAACCGTAAGCAAGGACATTAACTTCGACGACATATTTGTCCACTCCTTGCCATTACATTGATAACCACCATAGCCTTACCTTCTTGCTAGCTTACCCATCGAGACTAGCCTTTGAGTATTGCCGGCAACGTGACTTGTGCACATTAGTGATCATACTTCCCATAGCATACATACATATCATTGGTGCATATCTTGATATCATCTCTTGTGTCACAAAGTTGTCATCGCATACACAATTGCTATCTTGGTTCATGAAGCATTGCATGAGAAAAGAGCTCAAACACAAGGAGCCAAACAAGCTTTTAAGCAAAACAGAAAAGATAAGCAAAGAGCTTTTAAGCAAGAACCATAGCATCATACAACATCAAGATTGTCATACTAGATCATCTTGGATCATACCACCGGAACACTACACATATAACATACTTGGGATAGAAGTTGTTGCATTTTTGCTTAGTAGGTTGTGCACAAGTCTCGTATCCTCCTATTGTGCAATCGTGCTAGCGTCTCTCTAGTGTTGTGCAATAAGAGTATTTCCGTGGATTCCACATTTTGGCTCATTCCTTGGTTGCACGACCCCATTTATCTTTCCGTGTGTTGTGTTTCCGTGTGCCACAGATTGCTATTGGTCTACTTGTTGCATTTGCAAATTTGTGAATCTTTTCCAACATTATTGAGTCTTGCTTACTTTCACAACAAATTTTGTGCCACCACCCTAACCAAGCCCCACCATAAGCTCTTCTTTGTGTAGATGTGAGAACCGACAAGAATTGGTACCAATTGTGCTATTTCCTTGTTCCACATTGGAGTGATCATTGATCCACCTTCAACTTTGGTCAAGGTACATTTGGTATACGTTCTTCTCTTTCTACCACTCACATATTTTCCTTAGAATGATGGATAGGCCAAGTACTTCTACCAACCCACTCTTCCTCGAGCAAGACGATGACATGACTTCCTTCGTCACAAAGAGCCACCTCTTTGGTGCACAACATGCTTTGCATCAAGAGCAACAAGCAATGAGTGACCGCATCGACCATCTCGCCACCGACTTGCGACTATTCGAGCAACGTACAAGAGACTACTTCGACCACAAGCTCGACGATCACAAGCAAGAGAATGATGCAAGAATGGACGAGATTCGTCCTTTGTTGCTCAACCGCTCTTCTTCCACTTCGTCCTCATCAAGACGGAGCCTCTTAAGTCGACACTCCGACTACACCATCTCCGGCTCAACTACACCGTCATTGAACACTCTTCGTCGTGCCGCGCGCCAAGATCATCACGCAAACCGCAACTGTAACGCCCCGAGACCGTTGCGCCAGGTGTCTTCCAGTTATTTGCTATTGTTGCCTTGTCATTTTCTTACGTGTCATGCATTTCATATCATGTCATCATGTGCATCGCATTTGCATACATGTTCGTCTCATGCACCCGAGCATTTTTCCCGTTGTCCGTTTTGCAATCCGACACTCCTATGTCCTCCGGCGTCTCCTTTTGCCTCTTTTCGTGTGGGGGTGTTAAACGTTCTCGGATTGGAGCGAGACTTGCCAAGCGGCCTTGGTTCACTACCGGTAGACCGTCTGTCAAGTTTTGTGCCATTTGGACTTCGTTTGATACTCCAACGGTTAACTGAGGAACCGTAAAGGCCTCGTGTGTTTTGCAGCCCAACACCTCTCCAAAGTGGCCCAAAACCCCCTCCATCCTCTCGGTCGTTCGATCACGATCGCGTGGCCCAAAACCGCACCTCATTTGGACTCTCCTAGCTCCTTCTACCTATATATATGTCCTCTCCCCCGAAATTTCCGTAGTTGAAACCGTAAAAATCCCCCCGCACGCCGCCGGACATGTCCGCGCCCACTGGACAAAATCTCGCCGCCGCTCCTGGCCAGTGGCATCGCGCCACGTGTCCCGCACCCCCCGTCCCCGCCGAAGCCCGCCGGGGCCCGAGGCCGGCCCGCCCCGGGCCAGATCTGGGTCGCTGCCTTGCGCCCGCTCGCCGGCACTCACGCTGCTCCTCGCCGCGCTGCGCATGACAGGTGTTAGATAATAACAAGATAAAATAAGACACGAGAGCACACGGATTTTTACGTGGAAACCCTTACGGGAGAAAACCACGGACGCACGAAGGCGCAATCACTATGAGGAGGAGTATTACAAGCACGAGACGACAGGCTGTCTGAGGTGCGACTACATGGGGTATATAAGAGGGCAATACATGAGAGTCCTTGGAGGACAAGTAAACGAGTTGTACTCGTACACTTCGACGTCAATGCAAAGGCCCACACCAGTTGTACTACGTCTAGTCCAACACGGTATAATTTTGGATCACAATTTAACAATCTCCACCTTGATCCAAATTTCCTCCAGTAGTCGAAGAAAGTGAATAACTCCATCCAAATCAGCATAAACACATTGTGCGTCAAAGTCCATAGGACTAGTGAGAAATGCCAACTAAGCCTGAGCAAAGCTCAAACTTATTGGTCAGAACTGGCTTTGTCATCATATCAGCTGGATTATCATGAGTACTTATCTTGCATACCTTCAAATCGCCTTCAGCAACAACATCTCGAATATAATGAAATCTGACATCAATGTGCTTTGTTCTCTCATGATACATTGGATTCTTTGTAAGATATATAGCACTTTGACTGTCACTAAATACGGTAGGGCAATACGAATCTCCACAAAGCTCAGAGTACAAACCTCTTAACCAGATAGCTTCTTTGCATGCCTCAGAAATAGCCATATACTCGGCATCAGTAGTGGAACAAGCCACAATAGACTGCAAAGTTGCTCTCCAATTCACAGCACAACCACCAATGGTAAAAACATAACCTGTGAGTGATCTTATCTTATCCAAATCACCGGCAAAATTAGAATCAACAAAACCAACAAGTCCATCTCCAGTTTTCCCAAACTGTAAATAAGCATTAGAAGTACCTCGCAGGTATCTGAAAATCCACTGAACTGCTTTCCAATGTTCCTTTCCAGGATTAGCCATGTATCTACTAACAACACTCAATGCATATGATAAATCCGGACGAGAACAAACCATGGCATACATAAGTGAACCAACTGCACTTGAATAGGGAACTCTAGACATGTACTCAATATCGGCATCTGACTTAGGACATAAAGCTGATGATAATTTGAAGTGTGCAGCTAACGGAGTACTTACTGGCTTGGCATTATGCATATTAAAACGACGAAGAACTTTATCAATATATCCCTTCTGACTTAGATACACTTTTCCAGATGGTCTATCTCTGGATATTTCCATGCCAAGTATTTTCTTTGCTGCACCCAAATCCTTCATCTCAAATTCATTACTCAATTGCTTCTTTAGTTCATCAATATATGACATACTCTTTGCAGCAATTAGCATATCATCAACATAAAGGAGCAAATAAATAGTCGAACCTTTGACAGTTTTCAAATAAACACAACTATCATAATTAGACCTTTTGAAACCTTGAGAGAGCATAAATGTGTCAAATCTCTTGTACCACTGTCTCGGGGATTGCTTCAATCCATAAAAAGATTTCATTAACTTACAGACAAGCTTTTCTTTTCTAGGAATAACAAAACCTTCAGGTTGTTCCATATAAATATCCTCTTCTAATTCTCTATGTAAGAACACAGTTTTAACATCTAATTGTTCAAGCTCAAGATCATGCATGGCAACAATACCGAGTAAAGTGCGAATATACTATGCTTCACAACAGGAGAAAAGACTTCGTTATAGTCAATACCTGGAATCTAGCTATAACCTTTAGCAACTAACCTTGCTTTATATCTTGTCTCATCATTAGGAGAAACACCTTCTTTCCTCTTGAAAACCCACTTGCAACGAATAGGTTTCTTCTCTCTAGGTAATCTTACTAAATCCCAAGTGCCATTCTTTTCAAGTGATTCCATCTCATCATGCATAGCAGTCATCCACTTATTTATATCACCAGAAATAATAGCCTCGGAATATGAAGAAGGCTCAACATTACCTTCAATTTCTTCTCCAACAGATAAAGCAAAAGAAACAATATTGCACTCTTCAATTAACCTGTCAGGTTTATTAATGCCCCGTCTAACTCTGTCACGTGCAAGATTCCAACTGGGTGGAACAATAGGCTGATTTGGAGTGGGAGTGACATGATCATCATTAACGACGGGTTCATCATGTGCATCAACAATTTCATTACGAGATGTATCACCTGAATCAATAACATGCTCCACCTGAACAGTAGGCTCCTGAACAATAGGCTGTTGTTCACTCTCAACGGGAACATTAGTAGATGAAACATCATGTAACATAGCAGATTCATTAAAGATAACATTTCTGCTAATAACAACCTTCTGGGTTTCAGGATTCCATAATTTAAAACCTTTAACACCAGACTTATAACCAAGAAAGATGCACTTAACAGCCCTAGGCTCCAATTTTCCATTATCAACATGAGCATAAGCAGTGCAACCAAAAACTCTCAACTGTGAATAATCAGCAGGTGAACCATACCATACCTCAATTGGAGTTTTCTTATTAAGAGCAATAGACGGTGAACGGTTAATGAGATAACAAGCAGTGGAAGCGGCCTCAGCCCAAAAACGCCTATGCAAACCTGCATTGGACAACATGCAATGGGCTCTGGAAATAATGGTCCTGCTCATACGCTCAGCAACACTGTTTTGTTGAGGATTATAAGGAACGGTGTAATGTCTGACAATGCCTTCAGACTTGCAATAATTCTTAAATTGCTTAGAACAAAATTCCATACCATTATCAGTGCGAAGTATCTTTACCTTCTTTTCAGTTTGTCTTTCAATCATAATCTTCCACTCCTTAAATGCTGAGAATGCTTCATATTTATGCTTCAAGAAATAAGGCCAAACTTTTCTCGAATAATCATCAATAATAGTCAGCATGTAACTAGCACCACCTAGTGACTTCTTGCGAGATGGTCCCCATAAATCAGAATGCACATAATCAAGAATACCTTCGGTTGTATGAGTCGAAGTGTTGAACTTCACCCTCTTGTGCTTGCCGAAGATACAATGCTCACAAAATTTTAATTTACCAGGTTCATATCCATCAAGAATACCTCTCTTATTTAACTTTGCCAAACCAAGTTCACTCATATGTCCAAGACACATATGCCAAAGGTTAGCAGCATCACAATCATAATTCTTTGAAATAGCTGGAGTAGCGTTACCTGAAACGGTAGAACCTCGAAGGTAATAAAGACCATTGGTCGAACTTAAATCACCTTTCATCACAATAAGGGAACCTTTGGTGACCTTCAAAACACTATCTCCACCTGAATACTTGTATCCCTTTGCATCAAGGGCACTCATAGAAATAAGATTTCTCTTCATCTTCGGAATATACCGAACATCTGTCAAAGTTCTGATTATGCCATCAAACATCTTGATTCGAATAGAACCTATGCCTTCAATCTTGCATGGTGAATTATCAAAACCCAAAATGGAACCAGCAGAAGTAGTGGAATCAAAAGTATTAAACCAATCTCTATGCGGGAACATATGAAAAGTACATGTAGTATCAAGTACCCACTCATCATTGGTCTCAGCACATCCAGCAATAACGACAAGAGCATCATTGGAACTATCATCACGAGCAACGTTAGCAGAATTTTCACCTTGTTTGTTACCTTTCCTCTTTTCTTTATTCTGCAACTTGAAACACTCTGAGATGTCATGCCCGTCTCTCTTGCAATATCTGCAATATTTCTTGTCTCTGGATTGTGACCGGCCCCTGTAGCCGTTTTTACTTTTGCCTCTGTTTCCATTATTGGAGTTCTTCTCCTTTGTCCTGCCACGAACAGATAATCCCTCTGCTTGGGATGAACTTGAACCATCATGAGGCACCATTAATTTCATCTTCTCCTTAGAGTTCAAAGCTTCATAAACCTCATTAAGTGTGAGAGTATCACGACTATATAATATGGTGTCTCTAAAATTGGTATAAGAACTTGGCAGTGAACAAAGTAACATTAAAGCAGTATCTTCCTCTTCATATTTAACCTCCATTGCAGCTAGATCGGATATAATCTCCTTAAAATTCTGAAATATGATTCAAAACATTACCTTCCTCGGGTAACCTGTGCAGGAATAATTTTTTCTTCAGATGCATCTTGCTGGTGAGATCTTTAGTCATGCAAATCCCTTCCAGCTTTAACCATAGAGCGGCGGCAGTTTTCTCGCTCAAAACTTCCCGCAAAATATTATTATGCAAATGGAGTTGAATTTGTGACAAAGCCTTACAATCAATTCTTTTCTCCTCAGCAGTCCAGTCCTCAATTCAGTTCTTTCCAAAACTATCCAGTGCTACATCATAGTCGGCCTGTGCCAACAATGCCCGCATCTTGACTTGCCATAGGGTAAACCTTGTGTCACGATCCAGCAGCGGAAAATCGTACTTCATGGATGCCATGAGTTGATAAACTATGCACAAAGTAGTACAAGTCGAAGTAGAAAAATTCTTGACAGAATTAATGTGGACAAAGAACCAAAAAAATAGCACCTGGTAGTCGCTGGATGTGGACGTAGAAATCTACGTGAAGTAGTACTAGATCAAACAACTAGTACTGTACCCCTCCTGTAGCCTTCATGATTAGACTTGAAGCTTCACGTGATGAGAAGGAAAAAGTAGTACTTTCGCCTGTACATGGATATGTAGCAACGTGAACACGGCGACTTGGCCAATGCGTGGATCGCTTGCTTCGAGACCTCGGACTTGATGCAGACACGGATGCTGGTTGCGTACACAGCTGCAGCTGCTTCTGTTGCCTTGCTTTATCCTCGGGAGCGGTAGCGGAACTCGGATCAGACTCGTCTACGTGCGGCTGCAGTAGCAGAAATCAATCTCCAGCCGGATTCGACAGATCGTCGAGACGCGCGCGACGGCACGCGTAACCCTAATCTCTCGATCTTAAATCTCGTATATAAAACTTGGCTCTGATACCACTTGTTAGATAATAATGAGATAAAATAAGACACGAGAGCACACGGATTTTTACGTGGAAACCCTTACGGGAGAAAACCACGACGCACGAAGGCGCAATCACTATGAGGAGGAGTATTACAAGCACGAGACGACAGGCCATCTGAGGTGCGACTACATGGGGTATATAAGAGAGCAATACATGAGAGTCCTTGGAGGACAAGTAAACGAGTTGTACTCGTACGCGTCGACGTCAACGCAAAGGCCCACACCAGTTGTACTACGTCTAGTCCAACACGGTATAATTTTGGATCACAATTTAACAGCCAGCGCCCCGCCTCCCATCGCCGGCGCGCTCACTGGCGCCCACGCCCCGCGTCGCCGCATCTCGCCGCCAGACATCTCTGCGCGCGCCGCCGTACACCGCCGCCGTGCGCCGCCTCGCCTCCCGTTCTGCATCACCAGAGTCACCGCCCTCATCCGCCACCCGCCGTGCCGGAGCGCGCCGCCGCCGCCACCTCCTTGCCGGAGTCAAGGCAGGAGCTCGCTGGCCGGATCCCGTCGGGTGGACGAGATCCACCCGCTCCACCAACCAAACATGCCGTCTCGCGACCCGGATCTCCTCGTCCCGCACGTTCCCGTCCTGAGTGGACTTTTCCGGAGGTTGATTTTCCACTAAGTCCCCAGACCTGTGTTATTTTCAGTCCATGTTCATCGCATCATAACTTCATCACCATTGCTCCGTTTTGCATGCATGATATATCGAATTGTTCGTCTGGATGTCCTCTTCATTTCATTGCATCATGCTTGTTTGAGTCCATCTTGATGCCCTAAATGTTGTTGCAAGAGTGCTATAAAATGTTAGGGGCTGTTTCTTTACAGATTATGGACATTTGTCATTTTTGCCATGTTTAATGTGTGCCTCCTATGAACTTGAGCCCTACATGTGTTTTGGGCTATGACATGTCATCTTTACAGGGGTGTATGCCATGCATTTTTGTGATCAATGTGGTGACTAGCACAAGCATGCAAAGTAGCTCTCATGATATTGCTGATTTCAGGGACTTATAATTCTTCTAAGTCATTTCCCTGATGTTATTTTTATGCCATGTATTCATGTTGCTACAGTGTGATCCATGCCTCTTTTGAGTATGTTCAGTAAGGATGATTTTGAGATATTGTTATGCTCTATACATCCATGTCTTTGTTTGCAATTATGGAGTGCCCTAGCATGACTCAGTCTTGCTCTACTTTTGCTATAAAATGTTCCTGGCAGATTGGTTACGTGTTAATCAATTTTGCCAAGGTTGTTGTAGTTGATCCTTGCATGCTATGAGATGGTTCTTGCCATGGTTAGCTACTTGATCATGTCTTCTTGCTGGGTGTATGCTTAGTTTGTCATGCAATGCCTTGTGGTGAGTGCATCGAGCTCGCAAACATGCCTACTTAACTTTGTTTTTGCCATGTCCAGTTTTCTGCCAAGTCTGTATCTATTAATGAAACTTGCTATGTTCACATGGTTGCCATTGTATTTTCTGATCCTTTTTGGCTTATGGTCAGTAAGGGACTTTTGTTATATGCTTTGAGTAATTTCATGCCATGCCTTGTTTTGCCATGATATGTTCCTGTAGCATGTTGTTATCTTGCTCTAAACATTGCTTCCTGATGTTAAATCCTGACATGTTGTTATTTTCACTAAGTCTGTGAACCTGATATCTTTTGCACTTTTGCCATGCTTGTTTGAACCTGCTATTGTGTGATTTAGACATAGCTCAGTGTTCATCTTTTGTCAAGCATCTTGAGTGGATCACTGCCATGTGCTTTGTTGCTATGTTAGAGTGCAGTAGCTTATTTTTCTTGATGCATTTAGATGGCATCGTGCTTTTAATCGCAGATTGGTGCCATTATTGTTTTGCTTGCCATTTGCAAACCGTGCATCCGATTCCGGTGATCTCTATATCGATTTCGACCGAAATCAACTCATCTTTCCAGAGGCGCTCTTGGTTTGCCAAGTTGAGGCCTGGTTCAATCTTTCCTTTCCGAAGCATGCATATGCATTGCATATCACTTCCCGCATATCATGCCATGTTTTGCATCATGTTGCTTGCGCATTGCACCGTGGTTGATTGTGGTTTCCTTTGCTTGTGTTCTTGCCTTGGGTAGAGCCGGGAGACGAGTTCGTGCTCGAGGTACCCGTTGAGTATGTTTACGAGGATCAAGCTTTCGTCTTCTCGGAGAACTTTGCAGGCATGATGACCATACCCTCGAAATCACTTCTATCTTTGCTTGCTAGATGCTCGCTCTTTTTCTATGCCTATGCTGCGATACCTACCACTTGCTATATCATGCTGCCATGTTGCCATGTCAAACCTCTAACCCACCTTGTCCTAGCAAACCGTTGTTTGGCTATGTTACCGCTTTGCTCAGCCCCTCTTATAGCGTTGCTAGTTGCAAGTGAAGATGGAGTTTGTTCCTTGTTGGAACATGTTTTTGTTGGGATATGGATATGTTGGGATATCACAATATCTCTTATTTAATTAATGCATCTATATACTTGGTAAAGGGTGGAAGGCTCGGCCTTATGCCTGGTGTTTTGTTCCACTCTTGCCGCCCTAGTTTCTGTCATACCGGTGTTATGTTCCTTGATTTTGCGTTCCTTACGCGGTTGGGTTATAATGGGAACCCCTTGACAGTTCGCCTTGAATAAAACTCCTCCAGCAAGGCCCAACCTTGGTTTTACCATTTGCCACCTAGCCTTTTCCCTTGGGTTCTGCAGACTCAAGGGTCATCTTTATTTTAACCCCCCAGGCCAGTGCTTCTCTAAGTGTTGGTCCGAAACAGAGCCACTTGCGGCGCCACCTCGGGGAAACTTGAGGGCTGGTTTTAGCTGTACGCAGTGTTCATCCGGTGTTGCCCTGAGAACGAGGTATGTGTAGCTCCTATCAGGATGTCGGCGCATCGGGCGGTCTTGCTGGTCTTGTTTTACCATTGTCGAAATTTCTTGTAACCGGGATTCCGAGCCTGATCGGGTCTTCCTGGGAGAAGGAATATCCTTCGTTGACTGTGAGAGCTTGTGATGGGCTAAGTTGGGACACCCCTGCAGGGTATTTTGAACTTTCGAAAGCCGTGCCCGCGGTTATGGGCGGATGGGAATTTGTTAATGTCCGGTTGTAGAAAATTTGACACTTAACTTTAACTAAAATGCATCAACCGCGTGTGTAGCCGTGATGGTCTCTTTCCGGCGGAGTCCGGGAAGTGAACACGGTTTCGGAGTTATGTTTGAACGTAAGTAGTTTTAGGATCACTTCTTGATCACTTCTAGTTCACGACCGTGCTTTGCTTCTCTTCTCGCTCTCTTTTGCGTAAGTTAGCCACCATATATGCTAGTGCTTGCTGCAGCTCCACCTCACTACCTTTTCCCTACCCATAAGCTTAAATATTCTTGATCGCGAGGGTGTGAGGTTGCTGAGTCCCCGTGACTCACAGATTACTTCAAACAGTTGCAGGTGGCAATGTTAACCGTGCAGGTGACGCAACCGAGCTCAAGGAGGATCTCGATGAAGATCGTGTTCGTTGTGTTGTTTCGTTTCCAGTTGATCAGTAGTGGAGCCCGGTCGAGGCGATCGGGGATCTTTTGCATTAGGGGTGGTCTTTCTTTATTTGGTTCCGTAGTCGGACCTTGTTCGTATCCGGATGTTGTAATGCTGTATTTATGTATTGTGTAAAGTGGCGATTGTAAGCCAACTCTTTATCCCTTTCTCATTCAGTACATGGGATGTGTAAAGATTACCCCTCTTGCGACATGCCTACAATGCGGTTATGCCTCTAAGTCGTGCTCCGACACGTGGGAGATATAGCCGCATCATGGGTGTTACAAGTTGGTATCAGAGCCTTCCCCGACTTAGGAGCCCCCTGCTTGATCGAATCGCTGGCGTTGTTGAGTCTAGAAAAATGTTTTGAGTCTTTACGATTATATATATCGAAGAGTAGGATTATTTTTACTCCTCAGTCCCTTCGTCGCTCTGGTGAGGCTTCCTGACCTAGAGTTTTGACTCTTCTCTTCTCAAATTTCATTAATTTTTTTTAGGATCACACGGGTATCTTGGAATCGTTCCGATGGTTTTGTGACGAGAACATTGTTCTTGGTGCCTCCTGACATTTAGGTGTTGTGGCAGTGCCCCGGGGAGTTGAGCTCCGAGGTGTTGTCGTCACAATTTTATCGTTGCAGTTCTGGAATACCTGAGTTCGCTGACATCGAAAATCTCTTTTATGCAGTTGTTGGTGAGATAACCTCGACGCCGCCCAGTACTGGGGCATGAGTTCGGGAGTATTGCCATAACTCGTATAACAAACGCTTTTCAAAGGTTGAGGTAAATGATTTCCGAAGGTTTCTTGGTTATGTGTTGAAGGATGGATACAGCTGGATGTAGGATTTGTTAGTTTTGGGTGAGATATTATGCTTCCCCTGTATCCCCAACACCAGACGTTTTCAGAATATATAAAAAATACTCAGCGGAAGAAATTCACCAGGGGGGCCACACCCTGCCTATGAGGGTGGGGGGCGCGCCCTACCTGTAACGCCCCGAGACCGATGCTCGAGAAGACTTCCATATGTTCCGGGTTTTACCGTGTGTTTCATTTGTGCCTGCCCTTTTATTTTTGCATTGCATCATGTCATCATGCCATCATCTCATAAATCTTTTGCAACTCAACTAAATAAATGGCATGGATCTTTGATCCATTTAAATCAAGGGAATTCACATGGTGATTCTCTTTACAACATATCCTCTCGATATTTAGAGAGCTATAGTAATTATTCCATTTATTTGGAATTAACCATAACACACTTGCAAATATCCCATGCCTTTGTTATCTCAATTCTTGGTCTCCAAACTTTGCCCATAAATTCTTTCTTCATTTTCTGGAGATCCACCAAAAATCCGAACATTTTTGGACACCTCTATTTCATAGCCCTTGTTCAAACCATTTGAATTAAATTCAAATGACTTTGAATTAAATACTTGCAATCATGCCTCTCCTATTTTTCTTGGAACCAGCGCATTTTTGTGAGTCCGGGAATATTATCTGCGTGCGCTAATTCTTTCCCTAACCCCTCCCTCTTTCTTTTCTTCTCCACTTTTGTTTTCTGCTTAGAAATAAAGGAGAGAGAGAGGAGAGAGCCCAGCAGACCGGCCTCTCGGGACATCCCTAGGCCCAACCAGCCGCCGGCCTCCCTAGGCCCAACCTCCAGCGCATGCCCATTTGCCCCTCCAAGGCCCAGCCGTCCCACCCACACCTAACCCTAGCCCATACCCTCTGGACGATCCTCTCTCCGCCTTGTTTCCTCCTAGCGCCGCCAGGAGAGCCCCACGCTCGATCTCCCCGTTATTTCCCCTCCCGCAGCGCCACACACACACACACACACGCACAGGGCTGCACCCGATCCCCATCTCTCCCTCCTCACGCTCTCTTCCTCGTGCCGCACCACCAGACCCGATGCCCGGCCTCTTCCTCGCCCTGCCATGCCCTGCCGCCGTTGGCACCTGCGCCTCCCCAAGCTACGCCCGTCACTCGGCATGGCCCGTGAGGCCATCAGCATCGCAGCACCCCTGTTGCCTCCCTTTTCTTGCCGGCCTCGACCTCCTCGTCTTCCCGGCCTCCTCCGTGTACCCTGGATGCCTCTCTGCATCAAACAACAGTAGCTCAACGCCTCGGCGCCCCTGCTGGCTCCTCCCTCGCTGTCCTCACGCCTGTGAGAGGCACCAGCAGGTCGTCCCCACCACCGCCGCATCCAGGAGGTGCTCGTCCGCCTCTGCTCCACACCGGCCTCCTCTGCTACGCGCCTCCACTCGCCCGCATCGTCTAGCGCCGCCCCCATCCGGATCCGTCAAGCCCTGCTGCGCACCTTCTTCGCCTCGTCATCCCTCGTTCCGACCAGCAGCAGGAGCTCGAGCCCTGCCACGGCTGCTGCCTTCTTCCAACTTCGTCGGCCCCCCTCGTTTTGACTGGCAGGTCAAGAACGACTCCGTCGCGTCCTTCCTGCACCCCCACACGCCGTCCGCGAGCGTCAGGAGCATTCTTACGTGTATGACCGTCGTCGAAACTGCAAGTACCTCTACGCACGGATAACGCCAAGTACATGGATACGCCGAGCTTCTCTCCGAATGTGTGTACGACTACCGTAGCGCCGAAGACCTTGGATGCTCGAACGAGTACCGAACGAGACGCCAAGTACCACTATCGCCGAGTACGACTACTTCCACGATGATACAAGAACAACTACCGTCAAACCTCGAAGCCTCTGTGGACGTCAAGTCCCTCGCTGTGATCCCGAACATCTACGAAAAATTATGCAACAAAGAACGTGAACGACTACCGCCGCCAAGATCACGAGTACCTCTACCATCGTCATGTACCCCTACTTCCACTACCGAACGTCCCGAGAACGTCTACTTCCCCTACACCGCATCAAACTTGAACCCCTCTGATAACGCACGCTTCGAAGGTATAACCATCGAGACGACGCCCGTGAGTGAAGGCATGTGTGTTGTATGAAATGCTCGCATTTGCACCGTGCCCGACATGTTTTCTTGCATGTTCCCCGTTGCCATACCGTCGTCTCATGGGACACCCGTTTGCCGGGATCACCCCACCATCCTTGCATGACATGCTCCCGTCACACTCTCTTTTACACTGGCATCTCAATTGAGTTATCAGAACCGGAAAGTTGCTGTGGCATCATTTTCGGATTCGTTGCCGTGGCACCCCCTTCATTTCCGCCACAATGACAAATGCCTCATATCTTATCATGTCAACATTGCCTTAAAACTTGCATAAACTTGCATATGTCATTCACATCATGATAATAACATTTAAATGTTTAAAATTGTTGTTGCACCAAATTGATAAATGCATATGGGGATTTACCGGAATTGTTGTTTGGCGTTCCGGCCTCATTTACACTTGCCTAGATAGGTAGATTTTCATATGTTTCACCTCTTGCCATGTTTAACATCATTTAATATTGTTGGGTACATAAACGAGAGAGAACTAAATAATTGATGTGGTGTTCCGTCAATATGCAACTCATTGCATATTGAGCTCCACTTAACTTGTAGTTTTGTTTGTGCCCCTTGCCATGCCATGCATATTTAAACTGGACATGCATCATACTTGGTTGTGCATCATGCCATGTTCATGTGATGGTTGTTTACTATGTTGTTTGCTTCTTTCCGGGTTACTTCTTGCGTTAGCTTCAGTTTCGTTCCGGAGTTGTGAGGATCCGTTCGGCTACGTCCGTTTGTCTTCTTCATGGACTCGTTCTTCTTCCTTGCGGGAACTCAGGCAAGATGACCATACCCTCGAAATCACTTCTATCTTTGCTTGCTAGATGCTCACTCTTTTGCTATGCCTATGCTGCGATACCTACCACTTGCTTATCATGCCTCCCATATTGCCATGTCAAACCTCTAACCCACCTTGTCCTAGCAAACCATTGTTTGGCTATGTTACCGCTTTGCTCAGCCCCTCTTATAGCGTTGCTAGTTGCAGGTGAAGATTGGAGTTTGTTCCATGTTGGAACATGGATATTTGTTGGGATATCACAATATCTCTTATTTAGTTAATGCATCTATATACTTGGTAAAGGGTGGAAGGCTCGGCCTTATGCCTGGTGTTTTGTTCCACTCTTGCCGCCCTAGTTTCCGTCATACCGGTGTTATGTTCCTTGATTTTGCGTTCCTTACGCGGTTGGGTTATAATGGGAACCCCTTGACAGTTCGCTTTGAATAAAACTCCTCCAGCAAGGCCCAACCTTGGTTTTACCATTTGCCTCACCACCACCTACTTTTCCCTTGGGAGTCGCGCTCCCGAGGGTCATCTTATTTTAACCCCCCGGGCCAGTGATCCTCTAAGTGTTGGTCCAAACTAGAGCCCCTTGCAGCGCCACCTCGGGGAAACTTGAGGGTTGGTTTTAGTTGTATGGATTGCTCATCCGGTGTGCCCTGAGAACGAGATATGTGCAGCTCCTATCGGGATTTGTCGGCACATTTGGGCTGCTTTGCTGGTCTTGTTTTACCATTGTCGAAATGTCTTGTAACCGGGATTCTATCGGGTCTTCCTGGGAGAAGGAATATCCTTCGTTGACCGTGAGAGCTTGTGATGGGCTAAGTTGGGGCACCCCTGCAGGGTTTTGAACTTTCGAAAGCCGTGCCCGCGGTTATGGGCGGATGGGAATTTGTTAATGTCCGGTTGTAGAAAATTTGACACTTAACTTTAACTAAAATGCATCAACCACGTGTGTAGCCGTGATGGTCTCTTTCCGGCGGAGTTCGGGAAATGAACATGGTGTTGGAGTTATGCTTGACGTAGGTTGTTCTAGGATCACTTCTTGATCATAGTTTCTCGACCGTGCTTTACCTTCTCTTCTCGCTCTCATTTGCGTATGTTAGCCACCTTATATGCTAGTGCTTGCTGCAGCTCCACCTCACATACCTTTTCCCTACCTATAAGCTTAAATAGTCTTGATCGCGAGGGTGTGAGATTGCTGAGTCCCCGTGACTCACAGATACTTCCAAAACCAGTTTGCAGGTGCCGATGATACCGTGTAGGTGACGCAACCAAGCTCAGGGAGGAGCTTGATGAAGATCTCGTTCATTGTGTTGTTTCGTTTCAGTTGATCAGTAGTGGAGCCCAGTTGGGACGATTGGGGATCTGTAGCATTAGGGGTGGTCTTCTTTTATTTTGGTTCCGTAGTCGGACCTTGATTGTATCTGGTTGTTGTAATGCTATATTCATGTATTGTGTGAAGTGGCGATTGTAAGCCAACTATGTATCTCTTTCCTTATTCAGTACATGGGATGTGTAAAGATTACCCCTCTTGCGACATGCCTACTATGCGGTTATGCCTCTAAGTCGTGCTCCGACACGTGGGAGATATAGCCGCATCGTGGGTGTTACAAGTTGGTAATCAGAGCCTTCCCCAACTTAGGAGCCCCCTGGTTGATCGAATCGTTAGCGTTGTTGTCTAGAAAAATGTGTTGAGTTATTTAGGATTATATATATCGGAGAGTAGGATTCTTTTTACTCCTCAGTACCTTCGTCGCTCTGGTGAGGCATCCTGACATAGAGTTTTGACTCTTCTCAATTTCACTAAATTTTTTTAGGATCACGTGGGTATCTTGGAATCATTCCGATGGTTTTGTGACGAGAACATTGTTCTTGGTGCCTCCTGACATTTAGGGGTTGTGGCAGTGTCCCGAGGAGTTGAGCTCTGAGGTGTTGTCGTCACAATTTTGTCGTTGCAGTTCTGGAATACCTGAGTTTTGCCGACATCGAAAATCTCTTTTATGCAGTTGTTGGTGAGATAACCTCGACGCCACCCAGTACTGGGGCGGGAGTTCGAGAGTATTGCCATAACTCATATAACGGACGCTTTTCAAAGGTTGAGGTAAATGATTTCCGAAGGTTTCTTGGTTATGTGTTGAAGGATGGATACAGCTGGATGTAGGATTTGTTAGTTTTGGGTGAGATATTATGCTTCCGCTGTATCCCCAACACCCGATTGCATAACCGGAAAGTTTCAGGAGTTTATAAGTGGGAGTTCAAGTAGCTCTTAGGATATCTTTCTGACAGATGTGTGCTATGAAATTGGGGTTCGACGTCTAGTGGTCCGCCTATCCACGGTTGGTTTTACAGTGGTCTCGTTGTGTCTTAAAGAGTCCTTGGCTATGCTGACTTGGGGACGCTTCGTATGTCATGTGCACTGCCTTGTACATGATGGTGCTGCGATCGAGCCCGTGTAGGCCCCACCATGAAAACTTCGGATGAAATCTCTATCATATGTTTGTGCCGGCTTATTCTGCAAGCCAATCCTTTGTTTTTGTTTTTTGTTGTTGTGGTATTCGAGTTGCTTCGAAGTCAAATGAGTTTGCATACCTTCCCTAAGCGGTGTTCTCATACTCCGATGTGAATACCAATCCTTCATGATAATCGAGATTGCCATGACAATCCTTTTCAACCGGCGTGTTTTCTCTTCAAGCGGATCTATTCATCTCAACATCCGCAAGATCAACTCAGTTCTTCTCAACGGTGTTTGTTTCATCCGTCTCCAAGTTGCCTTTGTCTTCCCACCCTCCCACCCCTTTTTTCTTCAAGGACTCGGATTTCTTAATCAAGTATCCTTTTATTCATATGAAGTCTCTCCATACTTTTCCGTCAATGTTCTTATCCGGTGATTCTCATGAAGATTCTAACGGAGCTTCAAGATCATCATTCATCATTCTTTTCTTCTCCGGTGGATTCAAGTCAAGCTTTGTTGATCATATCCTTTCCTCGTTTCAATGCTTTCTCATACTGGTGCACCTCTTAAATCATCCACTTCTCGCTATTCAATTGTTCTGGAGTGCTGGAGGTATCTTAGAAGACTCACGGTTACATTCTCGATCCATCCAAGTTATTTTGAGGTTGTTATCTCATTCAATCCATTTAATTCAACCAGTGGAATCTCTCTATTCAAGCAATCGTTCAACGATGTATCTTTTTAATGGGCCCTAACCCACATGTCTTTTTCCAGGATCTTACCTAACTCTTCTTATTTTTCCCGGAGCTTATCAAATTCTTTTCCAAGTTTGACGTAAGAATGATTTATCATCAGTCAGATGTGTTTCTCCAAGATCTCTCAATTTATTTTCATCGTTGGCTCAACCTCTTCGCTTTTGATTCTTCCGGAGTGTCTAAACAATTCATGGTGGTGTCTCTCATCGTCATTCTCAACATTTGAAGACTGAAGAAGAATTTTTCCTCCATATCTTGCTCCATTCTCTTCAGGATTCATGGTGCTAGCTTGTTGCCATCCTCTCATAATTGTTTTCTATTGAGAGAATCCTTTTCACCCATCATGAGCTATTCAAGAGTATTTTCAGTTTGATTCTCCGGAGCCCATCATTTCAGAAGAATTATTCATTCTCAGCTTTCAGCTCTCATCCTCTAAATCATACCGGTGCATCGATCAAATATCCTCTAATCAGCTTGTGATCTCTTCGTTCACTTGCATCTAAACTCTCTCATGTATCTTCGTTCTTTTGCTAATTTTTACCGTTGATCATCCCTTTACTTCATTCGTTTTTCAATTCTTACGGTGGTTCATTCAAGATTTCTCTTCCTTCTTTATCATATTAATTTATTCGTTGTTTCAATTCTACCGATGGATCGTTGAAGTCCTTCTCAAATTTGTGCTATATCTCTTTTAATCTTTTCTACGAGAATGAGTGGTATGCCAAATCCGTTGCTTGTCATCAATTTAATTGATGAAGGATAAGCATAATGTAATTCTTATTCTTGTTTCATCGTGTAAATTCAATTCCTTATTCCGGAGGTTCATCAAAATTCTTATTTTCTTTTGTTCATTTTTTTCTTTTCCTGGAGTTTCAAGATCTCTCATTTATCTCGTCGCAAAGTTCCATTTAATCATTCCAAGGCTTCACCTTATATTCTCAACTTCTCTTTCGTTTGTCATCCTTTTGATTACCGGAGTTATTCATGGAGGTTCTACATGATGGTTCACCAAGGATTTAATCCCTTCTCGAAGTGTTCATCGGGATTCTTTTCAAAGGAGCTCAAGCATTCTTCATCTTGTATTCCGTAGTGCAATTCTTTCTACCGTATCATTTGAGGTGGTATTATGTCATTCTTGATAATTTGTGTCCATGTTTCATGATTCACTTGTTGTTAAGAATGAGGTATTTTAAGCCCATCAATCTCTTCATTGGAGTTATCTTGGGTTATATTTCACCTAAAGCTTTCCCTAAGGGTCGTTTCTATTTATGGTGCTTATAAATGATCCAAGTTCTTCATTTATCCTCCCGATGAAATAAGTTTCTCGTCTTCTTGTTCTTATCAATCCAATCTATTGTTTTCCGTTAGCGGCAAGTTGTCAACTCATAATTTTGAGATGTTGCTCTCTTCACCCATCATCCCATTTTTGTCAAGTTCACGTTCAATTCCTTCCATTTATAGCCGGACTGCTGCCCAAATTATATCAGTCTTATTCTTTCTCTATATTGTTTTTAACCGGAGTGTTGTGTTTATCATTACTCTTCTAACCGGAGTCTCATCCAAGAGATTTCATTTTGCCAAGCTCATTTCCTTACCTTCCATTTCCAACCGGAGTGTTGTTGTAATTCATCTTTATCGTCCCTTGTACATCTTGTTTTCAACCAAAGTGCTTGCATGTACTTCTTGTCCATTGCAACCCTTTTCTTATGTCTTTCAACCTACAAGGTTCCCGTAATGTTCCTTGTTCCTCTTTTCTAACGGTGTATTCTAAACGTCGTTCATTTCCGTTGTATTCTTTCTCGAAATGGTTTAAACTTTCAAGGTTCTTTGGTTTCACTCTTTTGTCAAAGAAGCAACTTAGTTTTACCTCTCCTCTTCCTCTTCCGTTTTCCCCCCGGTGCCATCCTAGATCTCGGGACGAGATCCTCTCGTAGTGGTGGAGTGTTGTAACGCCCCGAGACCGATGCTCGAGAAGACTTCCATATGTTCCTGGTTTCGCCGTGTGTTTCATTTGTGCCTGCCCTTTTATTTTTGCATTGCATCATGTCATCATGCCATCATCTCATAAATCTTTTGCAACTCAACTAAATAAATGGCATGGATCTTTGATCCATTTAAATCGAGGGAATTCACATGGTGATTCTCTTTACAACATATCCTCTCGATATTTAGAGAGCTATAGTAATTATTCCATTTATTTGGAATTAACCATAACACACTTGCAAATATCCCATGCCTTTGTTATCTCAATTCTTGGTCTCCAAAATTTGCCCATAAATTCTTTCTTCATTTTCCGGAGCTCCACCAAAAATCCAAACATTTTTGGACACCTCTATTTTCTAGACCTTGTTCAAACCATTTGAATTCAAATGACTTTGAATTAAATACTTGCAATCATGCCTCTCCTATTTTTCTTGGAACCAGCGCATTTTTGCGAGTCCGGGAATATTATGCGCTAATTCTTTCCCTAACCCCTCCCTCTTTCTTTTCTTCTCCACTTTTGTTTTCTGCTTAGAAATAAAGGAGAGAGAGGAGAGAGCCCAGCAGACCGGCCTCTAGGGCCATCCCTAGACCCAACCAGCCGCCGGCCTCCCTAGGCCCAACCTCCAGCGCAGGCCCATTTGCCCCTCCAAGGCCCAGCCGTCCCACCCACACCTAACCCTAGCCCACACCCTCTGGACGATCCTCTCTCCCCCCTTCGTTTCCTCCTAGCGCTGCCAGGAGAGCCCCACGCTCGATCTCCCCATTCTTTCCCCTCCCGCAGCACCACATGCACACACGCACAGGGCTGCGCCCGATCCCCATCTCTCCCTCCTCACGCTCTCTTCCTCGCGCCACACCACCAGACCCGACGCCCGACCTCTTCCTCGCCCTGCCATGCCCTGCCGCCGTTGGCACCTGCGCCTCCCCAAGCTACGCCCGTCGCCCGGCATGGCCCGTGAGGCCATCAGCATCGCAGCACCCCTGCTGCCTCCCTTTTCTTGCCGGCCTCGACCTCCCCGTCTTCCCGGCCTCCTCCGTGTACCCTGGATGCCTCTCTGCATCAAACAGCAGCTGCTCAATGCCTCGGCGCCCCTGCTGGCTCCTCCCTCGCTGTCCTCTCGCTGGTGAGAGGCACCAGCAGGTCGTCCCCGCCACCGCCGCGTCCAGGAGGTGCTCGTCCGCCTCTGCTCCACACCGGCCTCCTCTGCTACGCGCCTCCACTCGCCCGCATAGTCTAGTGCCGCCCCCATCCGGATCGGTCAAGCCCCGCTACACACCTTCTTCGCCTCGTCATCCCTCGTTCCGACCAGCAGCAGGAGCTCGAGCCCTGCCATGGCCGCTGCCTTCTTCCTGCTTCATCGGCCCCCTCATTTTGACTGACAGGTCAAGAACGACTCCGTCGCGTCCTTCCTGCACCCCCACACGCCATCCGCGAGCGTCAGGAGCATCCTCACGTGTATGACCGTCGTCGAAACTGCAAGTACCTCTATGCACGGATAATGCCAAGTACATGGATACGCCGAGCTTCTCTCCGAATGCGTGTACGACTAACGTAGCGCCGAAGACCTTGGATGCTCGAACGAGTACCAAACGAAACGCCAAGTACCACTATCGCCGAGTACGACTACTTCCACGATGATACGAGAACAACTACCGTCGACCCTTGAAGCCTCCGTGGACGTCTAGTCCCTCGCCGTGATCCCGAACATCTACAGAAAATTGTGCAACTAAGAACGTGAACGAATACCGCCGCCAAGATCATGGGTACCTCTACCGTCGTCATGTACCCCTACTTCCACTACCGAACGTCCCGAGAACTTCTACTTCCCCTACACCGCATCGAATTTGAACCCCTCCGATAACGCACGCTTCGAAGGTATAACCATCGAGATGACGTCCGTGAGTAAACGCATGTGTGTTGTATGAAATGCTCGCGTTTGCACCGTGCCCGACATGTTTTCTTGCATGTTCCCCGTTGCCATACCCTCGTCTCGTGGGACACCCGTTTTCCAGGATCACCCCACCATCCTTGCATGACATGCTCCCGTCACACTCTCTTTTACACCGGCATCTCAATCGAGTTATCGGAACCGGAAAGTTGTCGTGGCATCATTTTCGGATTCGTTGCCGTGGCACCCCCTTCGTTTGCGCCACGATGACAAATGCCTCATATCTTATCATGTCAACATTTCCTTAAAACTTGCATAAACTTGCATATGTCATTCGCATCATGATAATAACATTTAAATGTTTAAAATTGTTGTCGCACCAAATTGATAAATGCATATGGGGATTTACCGGAATTGTTGTTTGGCGTTCCGGCCTCATTTACACTTGCCTAGATAGGTTGATTTTCATATGCTTCACCTCTTGCCATGTTTAACAACATTTAATATTGTTGGGTACATAAATGAGAGAGAACTAAATAATTGATGTGGTGTTCCGTCAATATGCAACTCGTTGCATATTGAGCTCCACTTAACTTGTAGTTTTGTTTGTGCCCTTTGCCATGCCACGCATATTTAAACCGGACATGCATCATACTTGGTTGTGCATCATGCCATGTTCATGTGATGGTTGTTTACTATGTTGTTTGCTTCTTTCCGGGTTACTTCTTGCGTTAGCTTCAGTTTCGTTCCGGAGTTGTGAGGATCCGTTCGGCTACGTCCGTTTGTCTTCTTCATGGACTCGTTCTTCTTCCTTGCGGGAACTCAGGCAAGATGACCATACCCTCGAAATCACTTCTATCTTTGCTTGCTAGATGCTCGCTCTTTTGCTATGCCTATGATGCGATACCTACCACTTGCTTATCATGCCTCCCATATTGCCATGTCAAACCTCTAACCCACCTTGTCCTAGCAAACCGTTGTTTGGCTATGTTACTGCTTTGCTCAGCCTCTCTTATAGTGTTGCTAGTTGCAGGTGAAGATTGGAGTTTGTTCCATGTTGGAACATGGATATTTGTTGGGATATCACAATATCTCTTATTTAATTAATGCATCTATATAGTTGGTAAAGGGTGGAAGGCTCGGCCTTATGCCTGGTGTTTTGTTCCACTCTTGCCGCCCTAGTTTCCGTCATACCGGTGTTATGTTCCTTGATTTTGCGTTCCTTACGGGGTTGGGTTATAATGGGAACCCCTTGACAGTTTGCTTTGAATAAAACTCCTCTAGCAAGGCCCAACCATGGTTTTACCATTTGCCTCAGCACCACCTACTTTTCCCTTGGGAGTCGCGCTCCCGAGGGTCATCTTATTTTAACCCCCCCGGGCCAGTGCTCCTCTGAGTGTTGGTCCAAACTAGAGCCCCTTGCAGCGCCACCTCGGGGAAACTTGAGGGTTGGTTTTAGTTGTACGGATTGCTCATCCGGTGTGCCCTGAGAACGAGATATGTGCGGCTCCTATCGGGATTTGTCTGCACATTCGGGCGGCTTTGCTGGTCTTGTTTTACCATTGTCGAAATGTCTTGTAACCGGGATTCCGAGCCTGATCGGGTCTTCCTGGGAGAAGGAATATCCTTCTTTGACCGTGAGAGCTTGTGATGGGCTAAGTTGGGACACCCCTGTAGGGTTTTGAACTTTTGAAAGCCGTGCCCGCGGTTATGGGCATATGGTAATTTGTTAATGTCCGGTTGTAGAAAACCTAAAACTTAACTTAATTAAAATGCATCAACCACGTGTGTAGCCGTGATGGTATCTTTCCGGCGGAGTTCAGGAAGTGAACACGGTGTTGGAGTTATGCTTGACGTAGGTTGTTCTAGGATCACTTCTTGATCATAGTTTCTCGACCGTGCTTTGCCTTCTCTTCTCGCTCTCATTTGCGTATGTTAGCCACCTTATATGCTAGTTCTTGCTGCAGCTCCACCTCACATACCTTTTCCCTACCTATAAGCTTACATAGTCTTGATCGCGAGGGTGTGAGATTGCTGAGTCCCCGTGACTCACAGATACTTCCAAAACCAGTTTGCAGGTGCCGATGATACTATGCATGTGATGCAACCGAGCTCAGGGAGGAGCTCGATGAAGATCTCTTTCATTGTGTTGTTTCATTTCAGTTGATCAGTAGTGGAGCCCAGTTGGGACGATCGGGGATTTGTAGCATTAGGGGTGATCTTCTTTTATTTTGGTTCCGTAGTCGGACCTTGATTGTATCTAGTTGTTGTAATGCTATATTCATGTATTGTGTGAAGTGGCGATTGTAAGCCAACTATGTATCTCTTTCCTTATTCAGTACATGGGATGTGTAAAGATTACCCCTCTTGCGACATGCCTACTATGCGGTTATGCCTCTAAGTCGTGCTCCGACACATGGGAGATATAGCCGCATCGTGGGTGTTACACTAGCCCCCTAGGCGTGCCCCCTAGTGGCCCTTTGGTGGCCATCTTCTGCTATATGGAGTCTTTCGATGGGAAAGAATCATAAGCCATCTTCTCGGATGAAACTCCACCACCACGAGGCGGAACCTTGGCGGATCCAATCTAGGGCTCCGACAGAGCTGTTCTGCCGGGGAAACTTCCCTCCCAAAGGGGGAAATCATCGCCATCGTCATCACCAACGCTCCTCTCATCGGGAGAGGGCAATCTCCATCAACATGTTCATCAGCACCATCTCCTCTCAAAACCCTAGTTCATCTCTTGTATCCAATTCTTGTCTCTAAGTCCGGGATTGGTGCTAGTAGGTTGCTAGTAGTGTTAATTACTCCTGGTAGTTGATGCTATTTGGTTTAATTGGTGGAAGATCATATGTTCAGATCCTATATGCATATCAATACCCCTCTGATTATGAACATGTTTATGCTTTGTGAGTAGTTACGTTTGTTCCTGAGGACATGGGAGAAGTCTTGCTATTAGTAGTCATGTGAATTTGGTATTCGTTCGATATTTTGATGAGATGTATGTTGTCTCTCCTCTAGTGGTGTTATGTGAACATCGACTACATGACACTTCACCATTGTTTGGGCCTAGAGGAAGGCATTGGGAAGTAATAAGTAGATGATGGGTTGCTAGAGTGACAGAAGCTTAAACCCTAGTTTATGCGTTGCTTCGTAAGGGGCTGATTTGGATCCATATGTTTCATGCTATGGTTAGGTTTACCTTAATACTTTTGTGTAGTTGCGGATGCTTGCAATAGAGGTTAATCATAAGTGGGATGTTTGTCCAAGTAAGGGCAACACCCAAGCACCGATCCACCCACATACCAAATTATCAAAGTACCAAACGCGAATCATATGAACGTGATGAAAACTAGCTTGCCGATATTCCCATGTGTCCTCGGGAGTGCTTTACATCATATAAGAGTTTGTCCAGGCTTGTCCTTTGCTACAAAAGGATTGGGCCACCTTGCTGCACCTTATTTACTTTTGTTACTTGTTGCTCGTTACGAATTATCCTATCACAAAACTATCTGTTACAACTTATTTTAGTACTTTCAGAGAATACCTTGCTGGAAACCGCTTATCATTTCCTTCTGCTCCTCGTTGGGTTCGACACTCTTATTTATCGAAAGGACTACGATAGATCCCCTATACTTGTGGGTCATCATAGACCATGGACATGTGCATGAAAGTTTGAGTCCTTGTGCCGTTCCAGTCATTCTTGTGCCAAAAATAGACGGTAGCTTTCGCATGTGTTCCAATTGTAGACCTATCAATGCTATCACCGTTCGATATAGGTACCCCATTCCACGCCTTGATGATATGCTTGACGAACTTAGCGGTGCCACTATTTTTTTCCAAAATTGATCTTAAAAGTGGTTACTATCAAATCCGCATACAAGAGGGTGATGAATGGAAACCCGCTTTAAAAACAAAGTTTGGTTTGTATGAGTGGTTAGTCATGCCTATGGGTTTATCGGAAGCACCCAGTACTTTCATGCGTCTTATGAATTATGTGTTTCGCCCTTACATTGGTGAGTTTGTTGTGGTCTACTTCGATGATATCCTTGTTTATAGAAAACCTCTCAAAGATCATGTCACCCTCGAATCGTTTTGCAAACTCTTCGAAAAGAGCGTCTCTATGCTAACATGGAAAAAATGCCTTTTTGGCGTTGATAAGCTCATTTTCTTGGGTTTTGTTGTGTCCTCTAAGGGTGTTCATGTTGATGACTCTAAGATCAATGCTATTAAAACTTGGCCCCAACCAACCAACTTGCAACAAGTGCGTAGCTTCCTTGGTCTAGCCGGTTTCTACCATCATTTTGTAGAGGACTTTAGCACTATTGCTTCACCTTTGCATGCTTTGAGTAAGAAAAATGCGCCTTTTGTTTGGGGACCATCCCAAGATAATGATTTCAATGAGCTTAAGAATTTTCTTACTCACGCTCCCGTGCTTGCTTTACCCAACTTTGAAAAACCCTTTGCGATTCATTGCGATGCTAGTGGTAATGGCATAGGAGGTGTGTTAACGCAAGAGAAGCGCCCCATAGCTTACTTTAGTGAGAAACTCTCCGGAGCGCAACTCAATTACCCCATCTATGACAAAGAGCTATATGCTTTAGTCCGCGTTTTGCGTGAATGGGAACATTACCTTCGACCCCATGAATTTGTCATCCATACTGATCATGAAACGCTCAAGTACCTTAAGGGTCAAACCAAGTTGAATAAGCGTCATGCTAAGTGGAGTGAGTTTATTGAGTCTTTTCCTTATATCATCAAGCATATCAAAGGCAAAGATTATGTTGTGGCAGATGCTCTTTCGCGTATATGCATGCTTGTTACTCAACTTGAATTTAATGTCATTGGCTTTTTTTGGAAATGGAGGTTTACCCCTGGCCTCTGCATCATAATGATGCATGCGGCCATCTTATTAAAAGTTCGCAGAGTAGCACAAATTCATAAAAGTATTACAACTCACAAGCGGAGCAAAGGAAATAAAAAGAAAAAAGTACACACTGAGAAACACAACGGTATGACAATATGTATGATACAACTCCTAGAGTCCTATCCTGCTATGCGACCGCCATCCAAACCGGTTGAATATAGCCCGTGCTACCATCTCCCACTGGTTGCACCCAATAACAAAAGGCTCCCTGGAGTCCATAGGAGTGAGTAAGGACCATGTACGGATCCAAACAGTAGCTCTGAAGATAACCTGCAAGAAATTTAAATTGTATTGTCTGTTAAAAATAAAATCATTCCAACAGTTCCATATAGCCCACAAAAGCGAACATATTCCAATCCGAATGCGAGCCGCAATAGTTTGTTCAACGCCAGCTAACCATGTTCCAAACAACGAGTCAATGTCAACTGGAGGATTAATGTTGAAGGCTATATGAATCATTCTCCAAAGAAATTTGGCTATTGGGCATTCAATGAATAAATGTTGTATTGTTTCATCATGATCACAAAAACAACAACGTGAACTACCTACCCAACGCCTCTTAATTAGGTTGTACTTGGTGAGAATAACTTGCTTGTGGACAAACCACATAAAAAATTTATCCACAAGGGAGCCTTAATCTTCCAGATATGCAACGATCTTGAGATTGGGCCAGAATTAATCAAATCCAAATAAAACGACTTCACCATAAAAACCCCATTTTAGCTAATTTCCATTGCATCGAATCTGGCTAGTCAGAGAGTTGAACATCTATCAATCTCCGAACTAGGTGCATCCAGGCTATCCATCGCTCCCCAACTAGCGCCCGTATGAACTGGATATTCAAAGGAATCATTTGGAAAATTGTGCCTACATAGTCCTCCTTATGTTGCACAATGTTATAAAGGGTTGGATATTGGATGGCTAAAGGCGTCTCTCCCAACCACGTATCCTCCCAAAATCTTGTTGACATCCCATTGCCAACCAAGAATTTTACCCTACGAAAGAACACATCCTTCGTCCTCATAAGTCCTTTCCAGAATGGCGAGTCAATTGGTCTCATGGTAACCTGAGCGAGTGTTTTCGACTGCAAATATTTATTGCGCAAAAGCTGTGCCCACATGCCCTCCGGCTCTGTCTCTAACCTATAGAGCCATTTACTCATAAGACAATTATTCTCGATTTCTAAATTTTCAATACCCAGACCCCCTAGTCTTTTGGGCGCAAATAATATCCCATCGCGCGAGTCGGTATTTCCTCTTGGCCTCATCTGACTGCCAGAAAAACCGAGATCTAAAGAAATCAAGTCGCTTCCGTACCCCTTTCGGAATTTCGAAGAACGATAGTAGGAACATCAGCATACTAGTCAATACCGAATTAATCAGTACTAACCGACCTCCATAAGACATAAGCTTACCCTTCCAGCATCTTAGCTTTTTCTCAATTCGATCTTCGATACATTTCCATTCTTTATTAGATAACTTACGGTGGTGAATAGGTATGCCTAGATAACTAAATGGTAAAGAACCTAATTCACACCCGAAAAATTGTCTATAAGTATCCTGCTCGTCTCTGGCCTTCCCAAAGCAGAACAATTCACTCTTGTGAAAGTTTATCTTTAACCTAGATAATTGTTCGAAGAGGCATAATATAAGTTGCATATTACGCGCTTTAGCTATGTCATGTTCCATGAATAGGACAGTCTCGTCAGCGTACTGTAAGATGGATACTCCTTCATTAACCAGATGAGGAACTAACCCCTCGACTTGATCATGCTGCTTGGCTCTACCAATAAGAATGGACAACATATCGGCCACTACGTTAAACAACAAGGGATACATGGAATCGCCCTACCTCAGGACCTTGTGTGTCTGGAAAAAATGTCCGATATCATCATTAACCTTGATTCCGACACTACCCTTCTGGACTTGAGAACCCACCTGGTTTCACCAAGCCTCACTAAATCCTTTCATGCGCATTGCCTGCTGAAGGAAAGGCCATTTAACTTTATCATATGCCTTCTCAAAATCCACTTTGAAGATAACCCCATCTAGCTTCTTCGAATGGATTTCGTGAAGCGTTTCATGCAATACGACCACCCCTTCCAGTATGTGTCATCCTGGCATGAACACTGTCTGACTGGGTTATACCACAGAATGAGCAATTTGTGTCAATCTATTGGTACCCACCTTTGTGAATATTTTGAAACTCACATTAAGAAGACATATGGGCCTGAATTGTTCGATCCGAACCGCTTCTTCTTTCTTTGGTAACAACGTAGTCATGCCAAAGTTCAGATGAAACAGCTTAAGATGGCCGTTAAAGAAATTATGAAACATAGGCATAAGATCATCCTTAATAATATGCCAACATTTCTTATAGAATTCAGAAGGAAACCCATCTGGTCCTGGTGCTTTATTTGGTTTCATTTGGGAAATTGCATCGAAAACCTCCTTCTCAGTAAATGGAGCAGAGAGAATATCATTCTCCTCTACCTGGAGCTGGGGAATCTCCACAGACAGATTCATCTAGGGTCACTATACTTGCTTCTGGATGCCCAAAGAGTTGTTTATAATAGTTAGAGATATATGCTTCCAGATTCTCATGTCCCACTATTGTCCCCTCGTCCTGTTCTAGCTGTATGATTTTCTTCTTCCTATCTTTAACATTTGCAATCATATGGAAGAATTGTGTATTGTCATCCCCTTGGACAACCTTAAGCACTTTAGCACGCAATGCCCATTTGAGATCCTCTTCTCTTAGAAGAGCCCGTAAGCCTTTCTCAGCTTCGGACTTGGAGCTTTGCTCATGAACCGTAAGGGAGGTTACGTTCAACTTTCAAATCAAGCGCTTCAATTAATTGAGTGAGTCGTTCTTTTTCTTGTTTGTAAATACCACTCTCATTTCTGGACCAACCTCTCAAGAACTATCTCAAATGTCGGATCTTATTTTGTCATCTCTCAATATTAGTACTTCCATTAATAGGTTTTGCCCATTCGCGTGCAATGATTCCTAAAAAAATTTCTTTCTCGAACCATCCTGATTCGAAAGAGAAAGCATTCTTGTTTGCAACATGTGTAGCCTCACCCGAGTCTACAATAAGTGGTGTGTGGTCTGAGATCGCTCGCTGCATCACATGAACCGACACCAAATGGTACTTTTGTTCCCAATCCACACTAGCAAGTACCCGATCCAACTTATCATAAGTCAGAATGGGAAACGAATTGGCCCATGTAAATTGTCTACCGATGAGCTCAATTTCTCTTAAATTAAGACTCTCGATAATCATGTTAAACATCATGGACCACCGTCCATCAAAATTTTCATTGTTCTTTTCATCTCTCCTCCGAATGATATTGAAGTCTCCACCAACTAGGATTGGCAGAGTTTCATCTCCACATATCCGCACTAAGTCGGCTAGAAAATCTGGTTTAAGTTCGGGTTGTGCTGCCCCATATACAGCTACAAGAGACCACAGAAAACCATCCAATTTTGATCTCACCCGAAACTTGACCATAAAATCTCCCTGAACCACATTAAGCACCTCAAGTGTTTCACATCGAACCCCTAGTAAAATCCCATCGGACCTTCCTCTAGGTGGTAATACATGCCAATCAAAATCAATTCCTCCGGATAGAGTTCCAAGGAACTGTGAGGTGAAATTATCCCGTCATGTTTCCAAAAGCGCAATAAAATCTAAAGGCTGCTCAATCGTTGTCTCCGCGAAGAATCTATGTTTAGCCAAGTCAGCTAGACCTTTGCTATTCCAAAAGATTCCTTTCATAAGTCATCATGGAATTTCTTCTTCAGCTTAACCCTAGCACTTCTACGGACCGCCGAAGTAGGATAAATTTTTCGTTTCCAGGGTCGCTTAGGCTTCTCCCCATCACCTTCCGTGACCGGAGGGTCAGCAAAACCCAAGACACTGCCCTCCATCCTTAGAGGTTCTACAATGTCCAGAGTCTCCAACCCCTCCTCATCTTCGGCCTCCTCCCTAGGTAATAGATTGTTGCAAATGTTTTCTAAGTCTACAATTCCAAGGTTGTTCACATCATCGTCACTCATAGGTTTGACTGTTGCGAGGTTTCAAATTATTTCAGAAGCCCTCTCGGCTTCTAAATCTAGAAGATCATTAACTGATTTTGCTACCTCCTTTTCATTTGAACCCAAAGTTATGCCTAGGTCGTTTGCCTTATCAATAATTTCATGATCGGTGAAATGCATAATTGAACAACTCTTATCAAAAGACATACCTGTAGCTGTCTGGACATCGCGAAGCATAGCCGCCCTCTTGGCACGTGCTAGTTGCATGTCATCAGCATCTGGTAGTCCCCGTATCCGGTGGCTGACACTCCTGCCAGCCGAGACCGGATCTGCAATCCCACCGAAGGCAACAAGCTCCTCCGTAGAACTCTCCCGAGGTGTGTGCTCCCTACTCCGACTCCCTTCCCTAGGTGTTGGTGATGAAGGGAAAGGCGCAGTCGAGCGGGTATCACCAACCAAGGTGGTGGTAGAAGGAGACCGTGGAGCCAACTGCTCGACAGTCTCCTTCCCCCCCAAAGCACCCGCATGGCACGGGGACGACGTCGGAGAGGATGTCTGGGCTACCTACTCATGAACTTGACCCTGCTGGCCGGGCCGACCCTATGGTGAGGCCGAGAGGTCCTCCAGCCTGTGCCTCGCGTCGGGAGGGCAGGGGACCAACACAGACGGGCTGGGGTTGCGGGCCTCCTGCCCACCGCCCCCAACCCCCAAAGAAAAACCACTGCCCAAGGCCTCATGTGTCCTTGGATCAACTCTCTGTGACCTAACATCAGGCGCAACAACAGTCGAGGGCATCGCGGGCGGTAACTCAAGCTCCTCGGGATCATCCGTCTCAACTCTGTTGCTCCACAATCTGCTAGGCGCGGACTGTGCTCCAAAAGATCCAAACCGAAGGGTACTCAACGGTGGCATAGAAGAAGAAGACGCCTTATTGGCTGAAGAATCTGCCTTATGCCGCGACTCCGGCTCCTTAGCCGGTTCCCGTGGTGTGCTCTCGGGCCCCTTGTCCTAATTACCGGGTGCCCCACCACCCTCCGTCGTGTCCATGTCCTGAATCTCATCTCCCTCCAGAGGTATGAGTGTATCCTCAATCTCAAGCTCTAACACGTATGTGACCCCGACATGCGTCCACTTGACCACGTCCGGTACGAACTCCACACTGACGACACTGACAAGCAACCTCCCTGCTCCATGATACTACGAAGCTCGGAATCAAGCTACTCTTCTCCACGGCTTACCATCCACAAACCGACGGCCAAACGGAGGTGACCAACTGCACACTCTCCGCTCTACTTCATGTGCTAATCAAGAAGAACATCAAGGAGTGGGATGAGTGTCTACCTATCGCCGAGTTCGCCTACAATCGTGCAAGACACTCAACAACCGGCAAGTCCCCCTTCGAGGTCGTCTACGAATTCAATCCATTGTCCCCAATGGATATCATCGTCTCACCAAGTTCCTAGAAGACCCATGACACGGGCACGTGCAAGAGCTCTCGAAACCGAGGTGACATCTCTCCTCTCACAATTCCACTTTGATGCACATGAGACATGGCTACTACCTCAAACGGACACATTATGCATACTCAGGTACCAAGAAGTTAGCCATGGAGAAGCTAAGGAGCAAGAAGGATCAGAAGCGGAAGACATGCGTGAAGACGGAGAAGAAATCATCCAAGTCCCAGGCTGGCAGGACGATCCGGACGAGGTACTGGATGATCCGGACCCTAGCCCGGACGATCCGGATAAGTGGAGACCCGAGAACACCTGAAGCTGCACCCCGAAGCTGGACCATCCAGACATGTCCCGGATCATCCGGACCCCAGCCGGACGTCCGGACCACCCTCCGGACATCCGGGCTGCCGCCGACACCGCCCGCCTACTTGCCTCGTCCGGACCCCCTCCCAGATCATCCGAGTTCCTAAAGCCCGGATCATCCGGCTGCCCGTCCGGATCATCCGGACCACCACCTGCGTGTGTGTGTTGGGCCGAAGCCCATGTACCCCTTTGCCCCCTTTGCCTATATAAACGACTCCGCCACCACTTTTCTAGGGTTAGCAAAGGATTAGCTCATATTTGTGTGAGAGCTTTGCTCATCCACTTGGTTACCTTCTCCTCGGAGATCGCGCCTCCTCGGAGAAGATCCCCCAAGTGGATTCAAGACCCCGTCACAGGAAGAACCTCAAGACCTCCTCATGGAGAAGATCGTGCTACTTGTATCGTCCTTAGTTGACTGTGGATCATGTATCTCTTATGTGTTTGAGGATCTAGCATATGTGTGATTGTTCTTGTTGGTTGGAGTGATTCTCTCGTGTTTTCCACCTTGTGTTTCCCCTCGTGTTCTTCATGTTCATCGCGGGATCCGCTCCTTTTGTGAAAGATCGGCCATCTTGGGTTCCAACCTACATCAATAACTCCACTATGACGCCCCGAGACCGATGTGCCAGGTGTCCTCCAGTTATTCGCTGTTGTTGCCTTGTCTTTTGCTTGCGTGTCGCATCTTGCCATGTCATCATACGCATTGCATCATCATGTTTTAAAAACTTGCATCCATCAGGGTTCTCCGAGTTCTCTCCATTGTCCGTTCTGAGCCCAACCTCACTTGCACGCGCCCGCGGCACGTCTGAAATATTATTTTATAAGTGGCTGGAAAATGTTCTCGAAATGGGTTGAAAGTTGGCGTGTGGTCTTGTTTTAGTGTAGATAGACCGCCTGTCAAGTTTCATTGCATTCGGAGTTCGTTTGATAGTCCAACCGTTAAATATAGCGGCAATAGTAGCCGGTCTAACATCGGACGTTTTCGGTCTCCGGAAACAGTTGCCGGGCTGCACTCCTCTCCTCTCATCTCAGCCCAACCTCTCTTCACAGCCCACTACCTACCGCCAGGTCCAACCTAACCTCTCTCGTCAGCCCGCGGCCCCCCTCGCGCGCGTCTGAAAGTTGTCCCGAACCTGACCCGGGGAGTCGTTACCGTTGGGTCCGGAACATCCCCAAACATCTACAAAATATCATCGTTTTATTTATTGGACTCTTTAGCATATATATTCTCGTCCGTCGGATTTCGATCCGAAGATCTCTCTCTTTTCACCTACATGCTATATATATAGGCACCTAACCCTAGATGCCGTCCCATCCGTCAAATCTTTCCCCTGCCCAGTCGGCCGCCGCCAGCCTCTTCCTTGGGATCGCTCCCGATCCAAAAAAAATCCTTCAGTCAACCACTTCTCCTCGATCGAAATCATCCCCGACCACCGTCCTTGTTTTCCGCCGCCACCCAATCCATTCATCCAGCCCGCAACAGTGTCTCCCCTCGATGGCTCCATCGCTCCTGTTCGAGCCCTTCTGCCTCAATCCACCAGACGCCTAGCTCGCAACGGCCAACGCACAGGAGAGGAGCTCCTGAATTCCCTTGCCCCGACCTGCTTCGCCCCACGGCCTCCTCCTCGTTGCCTTGGAGCCCGAGCGCGCCACCACCTCCTAGCGCCGCTGCCAGCGACCTCGCTGAATCAGGCCACGCCGGCCTGCCTTTGGCCACCTGCAGGCCAAGCCCGTCGCTGCTCTTTCCCTGCTCCTCTTCCTTCCTTCTCCTCCCAGCCTTACCTCGTTTTTCCTTTGCCTGTTTTCTCCATGGACAGGGATCACCAGGGCATCCGCTTCAATCTTCTGCACCGCCCAGAGCTCCTCGACGCTGGCCAGATCAACGCAGTTCGCTACCGCCAAGAGCTTCCTCGCGACAGATCTCACCTCCCGCGCCTGTCCTGGACAGGATCCGCGTTGCCCGATCTCGCCTGCGCCCGCTGCCACGTTCATCTTTGTTCCGGAGCTCGAGTTGGAGTGCTGTACCTCGTCGCTGCTGCCCCACGCGCCTCCTCTGCCTGGCGCGTTGACCGCGTCGCCAGCCACGTCGGCCGCGCGAAGCCTCCTCTGCTCGAACCAGTCCGCCGACTGCGCCCGCGTGGACTCGAGCGAGTCCAGCGCTTCGGCCCAGCTTTGCCTCTGCCGACCTCTTCCTCTGCTCCAGCGGGCCTTGGCCCATGGGTGAGGCAGCCCCCTTGTCCCTGTGCACTTTTGGGCCGGCCAGATTCGGCCTGGGACATATTTTTTCCGCAGAACGTTTTTGTCTATTATCCGTAGGATTGCAGTTTTACAGAAAAGCCCTCATACATCATGCATTTAATAACTTCACAACCGTGCATCGGATCTAAATAAATTATATATGAAACTTGCTTAGTTTTTCATCTAGTTTCATAATAAGTCATTTTCATCTATGTTTAAAATGTTTAAAATCTTGTTTGTTTAAATTTGCTTAAATAACTTGCTAAAATGCTTTATTCCATAACTAAATAACCGTAGCTCCGAATTTAATAATCTTTATATGTAAATGGGGTAGAAAAATGCCGAGTTTAACATGGTGGCTTCACTTTGCATGTTTAAAAACTCTAAAATATTGTTTAGGGCAGGACAGTACCAAACTTTAAAATATGCATATGAGGAGTTTCCGGAAATTGTTGTTCGTTGTTTCCGGCCTCATTTAAACTTGACTAGATAGGTAGTTTTCATGTGCTTCACCTCTTGCCATGCTAACAACATTTAATCTTGTTGGGTACATAAACGAGAGAGAACTAAATAAGTCATGTGGTGTTTCGTCAATATGCAACGGAGTTGCATATTGAGCTCCACTTAATCTGTAGGATTGTTTGTGCACTTTGCCATGCCATGCCATGTATCAGTAAATCGGACATGCATCATACTTGTTTGCGCATCGTGCCATGCTTATGTGGTGGTTGTTTACTATGTTGTTTGCTTCTTTCCGGTGTTGCTTCTTCGGGTTGGTTCCGATAACGTCGTGTTTGTGAGGACCCGTTCGACTATGTCCGTTTATCTTCTTCATGGAGTCGCTCTTCTTCCTTGCGGGATCTCAGGCAAGATGACCATACCCTCGAAATCACTTCTATCTTTGCTTGCTAGAGGCTCGCTCTTTTGCTATGCCTATGCTGCGATACCTACCACTTGCTTATCATGCCTCCTACTTTGTTGAACCAAGCCTCTAACCCACCTTGTCCTAGCAAACCGTTGTTTGGCTATGTTACCGCTTTGCTCAGCCCTCTTATAAAGTTATTAGTTACAGGTGAAGATTGAAGTTTGTTCCTTGTTGGAACATGGAGATCGTTCCTTGTTGGAACATGTTTACTTGTTGGGATATCACAATATATCTTACTTAATTAATGCATCTATATACTTGGTAAAGGGTGGAAGGCTCGGCCTTATGCCTGGTATTTTGTTCCACTCTTGCTGCCCTAGTTTCCGTCATATCGGTGTTAAGTTCCCGGATTTTGCGTTCCTCACGCGGTTGGGTAATAATGGGAACCCCTTGACAGTTCGCCTTAAGTAAAGCTCCTCCAGCAATGCCCAACCTTGGTTTTACCATTTGCCTCACCACCACCTATTTTTCCCTTGGGAGTCACTCTCTCGAGGGTCATCTTTATTTTAACCCCCCGGGCCAGTGCTTGTCTAAGTGTTGGTCCGAAATGGGCAGCCCGCGGGGCCACCTCGGGGAAACTTGAGGGCTGGTTTTACTCGTAGCTTGACCTATCCGGTGTTGCCCTGAGAACGAGATATGTGCAGCTCCCATCAGGATGTCGGCGCATCGGGCGGTGTTGCTGGTTTAGTTTTACCCTGTCGAAATGTCTTGTTGTACCGGGATACCGAGTCTGATCGGAATGTCTCGGGAGGAGGTCTATTCCTTCGTTGACCGTGAGAGCTTGTGATGGGCTAAGTTGGGACACCCCTGCAGGGATTTGAACTTTCGAAAGCCGTGCTCGCGGTTATGGGAAGATGGGAATTTGTTAATGTCCGGTTGTAGAAAACCTAAACTTGACCTTAATTAAAATGAATCAATAGCGTGTGTTACCGTGATGGTCTCTTTCCGGCGGAGTCCGGGAAGTGAACACGGTGTTGGAGTTATGCTTGACGTAGGTTGTTATAGGATCACTTCTTGATCATACTTTTATCGACCGTGCTTTACCTTCTCTTCTCGCTCTCATTTGCGTATGTTAGCCACCATACATGCTAGTCGCTTGCTGCAGCTCCACCTCAAACTATTACCTTACCCATAAGCTTAAGTAGTCTTGATCGCGAGGGTGCGAGATTGCTGAGTCCCCGTGGCTCACAGATTACTTCCAAAAACCAGCTTGTAGGTGCCGATGAGTCTGTGCAGATGACGCAACCAAGCTCAAGGAGGAGCTCGATGAAGATCTTGTCCTTTATGTTGTTTCATTCTAGTTGATCAGTAGTGGAGCCCAGTTGGGGCCAATCGGGGACCTTTGTCGCATTTGGGGTTCTTCTTTTATTTTGGTTCCGTAGTCGGACCTTGAGTGTATTTGGATGATGTAATGCTTTATTCATGTAATTGTGTGAAGTGGCGATTGTAAGCCAACTATGCATCTCTTTCCCTTATTATATTACATGGGTTGTGTGAAGATTACCTCACTTGCGACATATGCCTTCAATGCGATTATGCCTCTAAGTCGTGCCTCGACACATGGGAGATATAGTCGCATCGAGGGTGTTACAAGTTGGTAATCAGAGCCTTCCCCGACCTTAGGAGCCCCATTGCTTGATCGTTTTTAGCAGCCGAGTTGTGTCTAGAAAAATGTTTTGAGTCACTTAGGGAATATATATCAGAGAGTTTAGGAATTCTTTTTACTTCCCAGTCTCCTCATCGCTCTGGTAAGGCATCCTGACGTAGAGTTTTGACTCTTCTCTTCTCAAATTTCACTAAAAAAATTTTTAGGATCACGCGGGTATTTTGGAATTGTTCCGATGGTTTTATGATGAGAACATTGTCTTGGTGCCTCCTGTCAGGGGTTTTCTGGAAGTGTCCTGGGGAGTTGAGCTCTGAGGTGTTGTCATCATAATTTTATCGTTGCAGTTCTGGAATACCTGAGTTTAGTACGCCGACATCAAAAATCTCTTTTATGCAGTTTGTTGGTGAGATAACCTCGACGCCACCCAGTACTGGGGCGGGAGTTTGGGAGTATCGCCATAACTTGTATAACGGATGCTTTTCGAAGGTTGAGGTAGATGACTTCCGAAGGTTTCTTGGTTATGTGTTGAAGGATGGATACAGCTGGATGTAGGATTTGCTAGATTTGGGTGAGATATTATGCTTCCCCTGTATCCCCAACACCTGATTGCATAACCGGAAAGGTTCGGGAGTTTTATAAGTGGGAATTCAAGTAGCTCTTAGGATATCTTTCTGACAGATGTATGATATGAAATTGGGGTTCGACGTCTAGTGGTCCGCCTATTCACGGTCGGTTTTACAGTGGTCTCGTTGTGTCTTAAAGAGTCCTTGGCTATGCCGACTCGGGGACGCTTCGTATGTCATGTGCACTGCCTTGTACATGATGGTGCTGTATGATCGAGCCCGTGTAGGCCCCACCACGAAAACTTCGGACGAAATCTCTATCATATGTTTGTTCTGGCTTATTCTGCGAGCCAAACCTTTGTTTTTGTTTTTGAGTTGTGGTATTCGAGTTGCTTTAATGTCAAGTGTTGATTCCATACCTTTTCCAAGTGGTGTTCTCATATTTCTATGTGAATACAAATCCTTCTTGATCATCGAGATTGTCATCTAAATTCCTTCTATACCGGCGTGTTTCTCTTCAAACGGATCCGATCACTTCAACATCCGCAGGATTCAATCTCAGCTTTCTCAACGGTGTACGTTTCATCCGTCTCCAAGTTGCCCTTGTTTTCCCTCCCTCCCACCCTTTTCTTCAAGGACTCAGATTTCTTATTCAAGTATCCATCTTATTGATGTGAAGTCTCTCCATTCTTCTCCATCAATGTTTTTACCCGGTGTTTCTCATGAAGATGCTCTACCCGTTCGTCATTCTTCATTCTTTTCATCTCCGGTGGTTTCAAGTCAAGCTTTGTTCATCATATCCTTTCCTCGTTTCAATGTTTTCTCATGCCGGTGCAATTCATATTCATTCACTTCTCGCTATTTAATTGTTCCGGAGTGCTCAAGATATCTCGAAGATTCGTGTTTCCACTCTGCATTCGTTCAAGCTCTTTCGAGATTGGTATCTCATTCAAGTCATTTAATTCAACCGGTGCTTTCTCTCTTAAATCGTTTCAACGGTGCTTCTTTTCAGTGGGCCCTAACCCACAGGTCTTTTTCCAGGATCTTACCTGATTCTTCTAATTTTCCCGGAGCTATCCTAAATTCTTTTGAAGTTTGACGTAAGAATGAGTTATCATCAGTCATATGTATTTCTCCAAGATCTGTCAAATTTTTTCATCGTTGGCTCAACCTCTTCGTTTTGATTCTTCCAGAGTTTCTAAATAATTCATGGTGGTGTTTCTCGTCATCATTCTCGAAGATTTGAAGACCGAAGAAGAGTTTTACCTCTATATCTTATCCGTTCTCTCAGAGATTCGTGGTTCTAGTTCAAGTCCATCCTCTCATAATTGTTTTCGATTGCGAGAATTCTTTTCACCCATCCGGAGCAATTCAGGAGTCTTTTCAGTTTGATTCTCCGCAGCCCATCATCTCAGAATTATTCTTTCTAGTTTTCAGTTCTCGTTCTTTAAATCTTACCGGTGTTTCGTTCAAGTGATCTCTAATCGGCTCGTGATCTCTTCGTTCTCATGTATCTAAATCCTCTCAAGCATCTTCGTTCATTTTATAATTCTTCCCGGTGTTTCTTTATCTTCTCTTCGTTCACTTTCAATTCTTACGGTGGTTCGTTCAAGAGTTCCTCTTCCTTTGTTTATCATATCAATTCATTCGTTGTTTCAACCCTTCCGGTGGTTCATTCAATACCTTCTCAAGTTTGCGCTATATCTCTCTTAATCCTTCCAACGGGAATAAGTTGTTTGCAATCCGTTGCTTGTCATCAATTTAAATTGGTGAAGGATACGCATAATGTAATTCTTATTCTTGTTCCATCCATATGTTAATCTTTTCCTCCGGAGTTTGCTCATGACGAATAGTTTCTTGATCGCTTTGGTTAATCTTTCTTTTACGGAGCTCCAAGTTATTTCAATTATATCATTTCAAAGCTCCATCTAATCATTGCAAGGTTTCAATCTTATTCTTTTCATCCTTCACTTCCTTTTGATCATCCTTTTATTACCGGAGTTCTCACGAAGGTTCTACATGATGGTTCATCAAGGATTTAATTCCTTCTCGAAGTGTTCATCAAGATTCTTTTCAGAGGAGCTCCAGCATTCTTCTTCTTGCTATCCGGAGTGCAATTCTTTCTTCCGTATCATTGGAGGTGGAATTATGTCATTCTTGATATCTTGAGTTCATGTTTCATGATTCACATGTTATCAAGAATGAGATATTTTAAATCCATCAATCTCGTCATTGGAGTTATCTTGGGTCATATTTCACCTAAAGCCTTCCCTAAGGATTGTTGCTATTTATGGTGCCCATAAATGACCCAAATTCTTCATTTATCCTCCCGGTGAAATAGTTTCTCGTCCCCTTGTCTTATAAATCCAATCAAATCTTTTCCGTGAGTGGCAAGTTGTCACCCCATAATGTTGAGATGCCTTCTATAAGCCCACTTCAAGCTTGTCCTTCCGTTGTTGGTGTTCCAACAATTCCGTACAACCCTTCTCCTAAAGATGCCTTTTCAGGCTCTTTTGTAGCAGAAGTTGGAATTGTCTTCTACATTCGTTTGTCTCAATTATCTTTACTCTACTCTTTCGTTCCGGAGGCATTGTGATGTTGCTCTCTGAAACCCATCTTCTTGTTTTGTCAGGATCGTGTTCTTTTCGTCCTTATCCTTTTAACCGGAGTGTCGTGCCTGCTTTTAGAATTTTTCCCATTCTGTCAAGTTTTGCCTCCCTTCTCAGACGGAGTGCTGCTCAAATTATATCATTCTTAATCCTTCTCTATCTTGTTTTAACCGGAGTGGTTTCAATATACATCTTGCCCTTCAACCTCAAGGTTTTTCGCAATGTTCTTTGTCCCTCTTTTCTAACGGAGTGTTTTCAAATTTGTCATCTCCGTTATTCTTTTTCTCGAAATGGCTTAACCTTTTCAAGGTTCTTTGGTCTCACTCGTTTGTCAAAGAAGCAACTTAGTGTTACCTCTTCTCTTTCTCTTCAGTTTTCCCTCCGGTGCCATTCTAGATCTCGGGACGAGATCCTCTTGTAGTGGTGGAGTGTTGTGACGCCCCGAGACCGATGTGCCAGGTGTCCTCCAATTATTCGCTGTTGTTGCCTTGTCTTTTGCTTGCGTGTCGCATCTTTCCATGTCATCATACGCATTGCATCATCATGTTTTAAAAACTTGCATCCATCAGGGTTCTCCAAGTTCTCTCCATTGTCCGTTCTGAGCCCAACCTCACTTGCACGCGCCCGCGGCACGTCTGAAATATTATTTTATAAGTGGCCGGAAAATGTTCTCGAAATGGGTTGAAAGTTGGCGTGTGGTCTTGTTTTAGTGTAGATAGACCGCCTGTCAAGTTTCATTGCATTCGGAGTTCGTTTGATAGTCCAACCGTTAAATATAGCGGCAATAGTAGCCGGTCTAACATCGGACGTTTTCGGTCTCCGGAAACAGTTGCCGGGCTGCACTCCTCTCCTCTCATCTCAGCCCAACCTCTCTTCACAGCCCACTACCTACCGCCAGGTCCAACCTAACCTCTCTCGTCAGCCCGCGGCCCCCCTCGCGCGCGTCTGAAAGTTGTCCCGAACCTGACCCGGGGAGTCGTTACCGTTGGGTCCGGAACATCCCCAAACATCTACAAAATATCATCGTTTTATTTATTGGACTCTTTAGCATATATATTCTCGTCCGTCGGATTTCGATCCGATGATCCAGATCTCTCTCTTTTCACCTACATGCTATATATATAGGCACCTAACCCTAGATGCCGTCCCATCCGTCAAATCTTTCCCCTGCCCAGTCGGCCACCGCCACCCTCCTCCTTGGGATCGCTCCCGATCCAAAAAAAAATCCTTCAGTCAACCACTTCTCCTCGATCCAAATCATCCCCGACCACCGTCCTTGTTTTCCGCCGCCACCCAATCCATTCATCCAGCCCACAACAGTGTCTCCCCTCGATGGCTCCATCGCTCCTGTTCGAGCCCTTCTGCCTCAATCCACCAGACGCCTAGCTCGCAGCGGCCAACGCACAGGAGAGGAGCTCCTGAATTCCCTTGCCCCGACCTGCTTCGCCCCACGGCCTCCTCCTCGTTGCCTTGGAGCCCGAGCGCGCCACCACCTCCTAGCGCCGCTGCCGACGACCTCGCTGAATCAGGCCACGCCGGCCTGCCTTTGGCCACCTGCAGGCCAAGCCCGTCGCTGCTCTTTCCCTGCTCCTCTTCCTTCCTTCTCCTCCCAGCCTTACCTAGTTTTTCCTTTGCCTGTTTTCTCCATGGACAGGGATCACCAGGGCATCCGCTTCAATCTTCTGCGCCGCCCGGAGCTCCTCGACGCTGGCCAGATCAACGCAGTTCGCTGCCGCCAAGAGCTTCCTCGCGACAGATCTCACCTCCCGCGCCTGTCCTGGACAGGATCCGCGTTGCCCGATCTCGCCTGCGCCCGCTGCCACGTTCGTCTTTGTTCCGGAGCTCGAGTTGGAGTGCTGTACCTCGTCGCTGCTGCCCCACGCGCCTCCTCTGCCTGGCGCGTTGACCGCGTCGCCAGCCACGTCGGCCGCGCGAAGCCTCCTCTGCTCGAACCAGTCCGCCGACTGCGCCCGCGTGGACTCGAGCGAGTCCAGCGCTTCGGCCCAGCTTTGCCTCTGCCGACCTCTTCCTCTGCTCCAGCGGGCCTTGGCCCATGGGTGAGGCAGCCCCCTTGTCCCTGTGCACTTTTGGGCCGGCCAGATTCGGCCCGGGACATATTTTTTCCGCAGAACGTTTTTTTCTGTTATCCGTAGGATTGCAGTTTTACAGAAAAGCCCTCATACATCATGCATTTAATAACTTCACAACCGTGCATCGGATCTAAATAAATTATATATGAAAGTTGCTTAGTTTTTCATATAGTTTCATAATAAGTCATTTTCATCTATGTTTAAAATGTTTAAAATCTTGTTTGTTTAAATTTGCTTAAATAACTTGCTAAAATGCTTTATTCCATAACTAAATAACTGTAGCTCCGAATTTAATAATCTTTATATGTAAATGGGGTAGAAAAATGCCGAGTTTAACATGGTGGCTTTACTTTGCATGTTTAAAAACTCTAAAATATTGTTTAGGGCAGAACAGTACCAAACTTTAAAATATGCATATGAGGAGTTTCCGGAAATTGTTGTTCGTTGTTTCCGGCCTCATTTAAACTTGACTAGATAGGTAGTTTTCATTTGCTTCACCTCTTGCCATGCTAACAACATTTAATCTTGTTGGGTACATAAACGAGAGAGAACTAAATAAGTCATGTGGTGTTTCGTCAATATGCAACGGAGTTGCATATTGAGCTCCACTTAATCTGTAGGATTGTTTGTGCACTTTGCCGTGCCATGCCATGTATCATTAAACCGGACATGCATCATACTTGTTTGCGCATCGTGCCATGCTTATGTGGTGGTTGTTTACTATGTTGTTTGCTTCTTTCCGGTGTTGCTTCTTCGGGTTGGTTCCGATAACGTCGTGTTTGTGAGGACCCGTTCGACTACGTCCGTTTATCTTCTTCATGGAGTCGTTCTTCTTCCTTGCGGGATCTCAGGCAAGATGACCATACCCTTGAAATCACTTCTATCTTTGCTTGCTAGAGGCTCGCTCTTTTGCTATGCCTATGCTGCGATACCTACCACTTGCTTATCATGCCTCCTACTTTGTTGAACCAAGCCTCTAACCCACCTTGTCCTAGCAAACCGTTGTTTGGCTATGTTACCGCTTTGCTCAGCCCCTCTTATAGCGTTATTAGTTATAGGTGAAGATTGAAGTTTGTTCCTTGTTGGAACATGGAGATCGTTCCTTGTTGGAACATGTTTACTTGTTGGGATATCACAATATATCTTACTTAATTAATGCATCTATATACTTGGTAAAGGGTGGAAGGCTCGGCCTTATGCCTGGTGTTTTGTTCCACTCTTGCCGCCCTAGTTTCCGTCATATCGGTGTTACGTTCCCGGATTTTGCGTTCCTCACGCGGTTGGGTAATAATGGGAACCCCTTGACAGTTCGCCTTAAGTAAAGCTCCTCCAGCAATGCCCAACCTTGGTTTTACCATTTGCCTCACCACCACCTATTCTTCCCTTGGGAGTCGCTCTCTCGAGGGTCATCTTTATTTTAACCCCCCCGGGCCAGTGCTTGTCTAAGTGTTGGTCCGAAATGGGCAGCCTGCGGGGCCACCTCGGGGAAACTTGAGGGCTGGTTTTACTCGTAGCTTGACCTATCCGGTGTTGCCCTGAGAACGAGATATGTGCAGCTCCCATCAGGATGTCGGCGCATCGGGCGGTGTTGCTGGTTTAGTTTTACCCTGTCGAAATGTCTTGTTGTACCGGGATACCGAGTCTGATCGGAATGTCTCGGGAGGAGGTCTATTCCTTCGTTGACCGTGAGAGCTTGTGATGGGCTAAGTTGGGACACCCCTGCAGGGATTTGAACTTTCGAAAGCCGTGCCCGCGGTTATGGGCAGATGGGAACTTGTTAATGTCCGGTTGTAGAAAACCTAAACTTGACGTTAATTAAAATGAATCAACAGCGTGTGTTACCATGATGGTCTCTTTTCGGCGGAGTCCGGGAAGTGAACACGGTGTTGGAGTTATGATTGACGTAGGTTGTTATAGGATCACTTCTTGATCATACTTTTATCGACCGTGCTTTGCCTTCTCTTCTCGCTCTCATTTGCATATGTTAGCCACCATACATGCTAGTCGCTTGCTGCAGCTCCACCTCACGCTTTTACCTTACCCATAAGCTTAAATAGTCTTGATCGCGAGGGTGCGAGATTGCTGAGTCCCTGTGGCTCACAGATTACTTCCAAAAACCAGCTTGCAGGTGCCGATGAGTCTGTGCAGATGACGCAACCAAGCTCAAGGAGGAGCTCGATGAAGATCTTGTCCTTTATGTTGTTTCGTTCTAGTTGATCAGTAGTGGAGCCCAGTTGGGGCCGATCGGGGACCTTTGTCGCATTTGGGGTTCTTCTTTTATTTTGGTTCCGTAGTCGGACCTTGAGTGTATTTGGATGATGTAATGCTTTATTCATGTAATTGTGTGAAGTGGCGATTGTAAGCCAACTATGTATCTCTTTCTCTTATTATATTACATGGGTTGTGTGAAGATTACCTCACTTGCGACATATGCCTTCAATGCGATTATGCCTCTAAGTCGTGCCTCGACACGTGGGAGATATAGTCGCATCGAGGGTGTTACATCCACCACCATAGCTTCTTTTCCTTTTCAGTTGATTCATAGCGATGTGTGGACCTCTCCAGTTCCTAGTAATTCGGGCTATTTATATTATCTGGTTATCCTTGATGATTATTCTCATTATGTGTGGACTTTTTCTTTGCGCAGAAAGTCGGATGCACTCTCCACTTTAACGGCCTTTTACTCCTATGTCAGCACGCAGTTTGGGCGTCCCATCCTTGCTCTTCAGACTGACAATGGAAAAGAGTTCGTCAACCTTGCTTTCCGCACCTCTTTGTTGCACCACGGCACAATTTTTCGCATCACATGCCCGTATACTTCCCAGCAGAATGGTCGAGCCGAACGCGTCCTTCGCACTCTGAACGACTGCGTTCGCACGCTCCTGTTCCATGCTAATGTGCCGCCTCATTTCTGGCCGGACGCACTCGTTACTGCTTCTCTTCTCCTTAACATCCGCCCTTGCCGCCCACGGTGGAACTATGCACTCACCATCTTCTCTTTGGTACGCCCCATCTTATGATGGCTTGCGTATTTTGGGTGCCTTTGCTATCCTAACACTGCCGACTCCGCTCCTCACAAACTTGCACCTCATTCTGTCGCTTGCATCTTCATCGGCTACCCCTCCAACTCCAAGGGATATCGGTGCTATGATCCCATCTCCCACCGTGTGTTCACTTCCTGACACGTTTACTTTGATGAGCATGTGTTTCCGTTTCACCAGGTACCCCCCGATGTTCCTCTCACCACCAGTGACGCGAGCTCCTCGATGCCTCTCCCAGGGCGCTCGCGCGCCTCTCTTGGCCCGCCCTGGCTTTGAGGCGCACCCCCCACATGCGGCGCCTCCTCCAGCCGCGGCGTTGGCGACCCCGGCGCCCCCGACGTTGGCGCCCGTGGCCCCCGCGCCCCCGACGTTGGCGCCCGCGGCCCCCGCGGTCCCCTCGGTGCCCATGGCCCCCTTGGCGTCCCCGGCGCCTGTGGCCGGTCCGGTCACCCGCGCCCGTACGGGCATTTTTTGCCCGAGCTCGCGCTACGCCTCGGATGACTACGCCCATGCAGCGTCCACCTCTGAGCCATCGCCATTGCCGTCCTCTGTTCGAGCCGCTCTTCGTGACCTGCTTTGGATGGCTGCGATGCAAGAGGAGTTTGACGCCCTGTTGCGCAACCGGACGTGGTGGCTTGTTCCCTGTCCCCGGCACGCCAACATGATTTCTGGGAAGTGGGTCTTTAAACACAAGATCCATCCTGATGGTACCCTTGATCGCTACAAAGCGCGTGGGGTCGTTCGTGGCTTCCGACAGCGTGCTGGCATCGACTTCACTGACACCTTCGCTCCGGTCATGAAGCCCGGCACGATACACACGGTTCTCCACCTTGCGGTCTCCCATGCTTGGCCGGTGCACCATATGGACGTCTCCAACGCCTTCCTCCATGTTCACCTCGAGGAGCAGGTCTTCTGCCAGCAGCCCACCGGGTTTATTGACTCGACGCTTCCCGACCGTGTGTGCCTGTTTTCGCGGTCTTTATACGGACTTAAGCAGGCTCCGCGTGCTTGGTACCAGCGCATCGCGATGTTTCTCCACCAGCTTGTGTTCCTCTCTACCCGCTCGGACGCTTCGCTCTTCGTCTATCATCAGGGCTCTGACACGGCCTACTTGCTGCTCTATGTCGATGACATCATCCTGACAGCATGTACAACTGGTCTTCTCAGTCAGCTCACGGCTCGTCTTCGCGCTGAGTTCGCCATCAAGGACTTGGGGTCCTTTGCACTACTTCCTTGGTGTCGAGGTGGTGCGCCGTCCAGATGGCTTCTTCCTTCATCAGCGGAAGTACGGTCACGAGCTCCTGGAGCGCGCCGACATGCTTAACTACAAGCCTGCCGCTACTCCTGTTGATACGAAGGCCAAGCTTTCTGCCACAGATGGTTCTCATGCTTCAGATGCTGCTTTCTATCGGTCTATCGTTGGTGCTCTCCAGTACCTCACTCTGACTCGACCGAAGATCCAGTATGCCGTGCAGCAGGTGTGTCATCATATGCATGCTCCTCGAGACGTTCACTGGGCTGCCGTCAAGCGGATTCTCCGCTATATCTGTGGCACTATGGATCTTGGCGTCACGCTTCACACCTCCGCCGACACCGCCCTTACCGCCTACTCCGATGCAGACTGGGCGGGCTGCCCTGACACTCGTCGCTCCACTTCGGGCTATTTGTTGACACCCGTTTTTGGCTCGATACAAAATGCAATAAATATGACTTCAAATGGAGATTTCTCAAAGTAAGAAAGTTCTGTATCGTCAAAAAGAGAAACTTTGATGTTTGGGCCATCGCCACCCGATATCATCTCGAAGGCCGAAGTTGTGTTCGAAATACCGAGATTTTGTATTCAGAACAGTATTCGGCTGATTACGCCCTCAAGACTGCCTCGTATGGAAGCATGATCTACACGGATTGTCTTCATCTCGTCGAAAGGATCGATTTCTATACAAAAATCATCCCAATCCGAGTTCGTATGCAAAAGTTAGAGCTATCGGAGTGCAGCCCTCTCATGAGGCGCGATGTTGCGCGCCCCATCAGACCTATGTCTGATGAGTAGCGCGAGCGAACAGGTGTTTTGCGTGACCGTTTTGGCCCATAAGATGACCTCAGATCGAAAAATATTCAACATGAAAGTTGTTCGTCTCGTCGAAACGGTCATGATTGCTTTAGGACTCGTTTCCATCCGATGTCGTTTACCACCACAAAAAAGACCCGCAAGGTGCAGCCAGTTTAAACCGAACAGTTTTGGAAAGTTTGGACAAAACCAATCCGAATTGGACTAGGGTTTTGGACGTGAATTGAAGCCTTTTCCTTGCACGGGAAGTCCAGCCGCCTCTTATATATCTAAGGGGTGATGGCCGATTGAAGAACACACAATCGAACAAATCTATCTACATCTTTTACCTTTACTTTTTCTTCTCCCTTGTTCTTCTTCTTCCTCGTTCTTCGTTCGTTCTTCTTCATTGCAGGGTGGCGAACCTCGAGGCTCTAGGGGCGGTCAGGCCGACCTAGGGCAGCCCATAGCCGCCGCGCGTCCAGACGGGGTCCCTCCCGGGCGCGTGGGGTTTCGGGTCTACAAAAGCACCCGCCGGATTGCTTGCGTACCGCGCTTCCGGCGGGTCTCCTTCGACGTGAGCTGCGATGCATCACCCCCGGCGTTGGAGGTACACGGTGACGTGTTCGTGTGCGAACACACTTTTTGGCGACTCCGCTGGCGAAGAAGCTTTGAATAGTCTCCAGCCTGTTCTTGCTACGAGGAGAGCGTCATCAAGCGGCTGCAATCTACAACGGTAACATGTATCATCAATCTCCTTGCGTAGATGCAAATAGCCATTATGTTGACGTTGCTAGATCTTTCAACAGACATGTGATGTCGGCCAGCCCTAATGAGCAAAGGCCGACTAGTTATTCCATTGGAGAAACTTGGAATTTACAGAATTGTGACATGCAACTTATGAATCTGAACTTTCGTGCATCGGCAACATTTTTCAATATGCCGGTGAACAACATGATTTGTTCGAGTGATCAATATAGGACACCTCATGTAAAGGAGGGCATCTCAAAGTTTTATCCATCGGCAACCGACTCGCAATATGCGGGTTCATCCCCAAACATGCCGATGAATGGGGGAATCGGCCATGCTTCTGTTAGCTATTTGGCCGGTTATCCTCAAACATCATATACTACACCTCATCAGATTAATTGTTCAGTGGCGTATGAAACTAAAAATATTCATGACTCGGCCCACCTTCACAGTCATGGCCGAGTGAATGGAGATTCTATAGGAGCATATGTGCCTAATATTGCAGGAGATGAGGTGGCTCTGGCTGCATTAAAATTTTTAGCCCAAAATAAGAAGATTAGTGCTATTTGCCTTGAGCAACACGACAAGGGATTGGTTCCTGATTATGAGGCAATAAGATCTAGGGTTTTGAAAGAAGACCAAGTGTTGTCGATTGATCAAATTGTCGAGAAAAAATATTCAACAACGATGTACATGCCTTCACCTATCATTGCAGCATGTTATACACCCCCTATACAAGCGCACAATTTCGGCAACATCAATTCATTGCCGAAAGATCCTAAAAGTATTGGGGGGCAAGCCGATCCAAGCAAGGTTGAGTTTAAAGAAAAATATCTGGCCCAAGTGGACAAGATCAAGCCAAAGCTCACAGGGAATAGAGTCAACGAATTTACTACACCTACCCTTGAGGAATTACCAGCAGAATATCGACAGGCCTACGAAGCACTCAAGAAGAAGCGTGGAGAGGGATATTTGCAAGAATACGTCAAGTGCCTTCCTCCATGTAGCAACCATGTTGGCCCTTCTACACTGTTGAGGCAAGATAAAAAAGAAGCTTTGCAAGCAAACCAGCAAAAAAGGATTCACTCGGCTAATACGGTGGATTCGGTTGAAACCGGATTGAGAAACGGGATGTTTAAGGCCGAGTGCGTTGCATCGTGCCAGCCGAGTGCATCGTTCCAGACGAGTGCATCACCAGCTAAAGCCGAGTGCATCAAGCCAACTATTGCCTCGTGTACCAAAATAGAAGATGCAAGCTTGGCTGAGCAAAGGAACGACAAACACAACAAATTGGTTGTGCTCGATTTTTCTGGATGTAAGGGATCTTACATGCTACCTTATGAGTTTCGTGCTAAAGATATTGATGAGCATCAAGAACACAGTAATATGGCTGAACACAGTTCAGTTAACGATGAACATCAAGACCAAGAAAATGCGGCAGAGCAAAGTTCAACTGACAAAGAGCGTCCGAGTGAAATCCACTCGGGCAATCCGACTGAAATATACTCAGGCAATTCGAGTGAAATATACTCGGGAAATCTGAGTGATGAGGCACCAGATCCAGAAAAAGAGGAAGAGGCGTTGGAGAATTATTCAGAAGTGGAGCAATGTATTGTTCCAGTGGTGCAACCATCTTCTCCTTCCAATGTCTTCACAAAGGTACACCTAGCAGATAGTTTACTCAATTTTCGATGGGTCAAAATCATATTGTTGATGAACCTATTAGTAAGATTCTAATTAATTTTGAAAGACCAATTGAAATGAGTAATCTATTTGTTAGGAAGGATCTTGTCACTAATCATGATAGTCAACGCATGGTATCATTCATAGAGGCTAATAGTGACAACTTATCAAAACCAAAGTTGTTCTTGTCATGCCAACTGAACTTTGTATTCATATGGACAACTTTGTTTGTTTCATGCCTAGCTAACATTTGGACTCGTATGAGATGTATATTCTGTAATTATTTTGGTTGCAGAAACATAAAGCCAGGTCCAAAGTCCTTCGAAGCCGATTCAAAAGCATCAGGAAAAGAGGATGAAAATCAATGCATAGCCGAGTCGGATGATGCTAAGCCAGCACTGCTCGGTTGTTTTGTTTCAGAGCTAGTATCACAATATCAGTTAATGGACGAGAAGTGTACCTTCGGTCGAGGCATAGTTGATCACATCGTTGGTGCATCGTCGACCAATCCTATTATAATTGATCATGATGTCGAGCCATCAGGACAAGAACAAATGCAATATTTGTTTGAAGAGAATATCGAAGACAACAACGTGATTCATCAAGCCGCACAATCGAGACGATTGAATTTTGTTGAGGCACGATCATATGACCAGTCGGATCAGATTGGTTTTGATGGCGATCAAATGTTGACTCGACTATCTCAAGTTCGATTCACCTAAAGGTCAACAGGTACACACCAATGATGATGGGGTGAAGCCTTCGAGCAAGGATATGGATAAAAAGTGCATCAACAACAATCTTGAAGATGGGAATTCCATCAAAGTTACAATGGCGACATCTAGCACTAGGGGGCAACAATAAAATTCAAAGACCGATGCATGCACAGTTAAAGAAAGCAAAGGCAATGGTAAGCACAAAGGTAAAAAGCCGAAAGTCACTTTCGCGCAGTTATTAGAAAAATACCAGAAGGTAAGTGAGGCAAAGAGTGCTTATCGGCCGAGTGAAACAAAAGCATCGAAGTCACCCCTAAGGCATAAATTTGAGGACCGGGATTGGCGAAGGAAGAAGTTGAGCAAACAGACTCCATATCCTCCTTTTGGGCCACCAATGCCGATGTCATGGATACCTCCCCATGTTGTCTATTATTCAGATCAATCATGGAACAAGTATAAATCAAGGGCACACCGTCCATCATATTCTAAACCACATCACCAAAATTATGCAGCTCTGAGAGGATCATCATTTGTTCAACAACCACATGTGAAAGACCGACTCAACCAAAAAGAATTGGTCTGGGGGTCAACAAAGAAGATGGACGTGGTCAAGCAAGTGTATCGAGTAAAAAAGGATGGCTGCAAGTGTGCTATTTCAGATCCGACTCCGGACGACAAAAAGCTAGCCGGGTTCACGTTGGCTACTAAGGGAAAGGAAGTGAAGCGGGTAACTTTCAAGGACCCAATCATCAAGTCTGGACAGGCCAAGCCAGAAGTGCCAATGGTCAGGAAAGAGTTGCTAGTGCACAAAACAAAATCACAGCCGGGATGCTCACTCGGCTTTTCACATTGGCAAGAAAGAAAGCTGAAGCGGCTCAGGGCCAAAGAGTTGGAGAAGAGGAATATGGCATGGGTCCCCAAGGGAAGCCGTCAAGGCGAGAATGATGTGCCAGCTCCTGTTGTGAAGCCAGGAGGAGTAAGGGAGGACAAGCGTGAAGCCAGTAGGCGAAAACAATGATTTTCATGTCACTATATGAGACTCCAAACGGCGCATCATCCATGTTCTGCAACCGTCACATCAGAGTTTGTGCCTAACAATATATCCCCAGCTGAAATATCTGATTTATTTCGGCTATTCACACTTTTGTGGACGGATTTTCAAGCTCCTTTGAGATGAGAATGCATGGCCTATATTTTCATATCGCCCTGAGAGTTCATTGTATTGGCAAAACGGGGCATCTGGTTAACGGTGTTCATCATGTTTATCTTGTACTCCTATAGCCGGTGCTCGGTGTTTGCCAATACCAGCGAGGCCGACATAATTATTTATTCGGCCACTGATCAAGAGTTTAGTGCATAAAAGCTCCGACTCATGATGATAGTTATCTGCAGGATCCATGTTAGGAGACAGACGATGTTCGGCGGAGGCTTGATGGTGTACTTTGGTCAACAATGAGTTGAGTCACCGAACAGTTGTCGGTATTCCTTTGAGGTGCATGGTCATAATTGCTCGGCAAGATGGCTTGACGATGTATCGTCGAGCGGTTCTAATATTTCCAAGGAGTACCTGGACAAAGTAAGGTTAGAATTGACATGAGAAATTTGTGTGGAGGCCTTTGTGACATCCAATGGTTGTTGTCAGACGACTATCATCCGAAGAAGTTCTACTCAAGCAGCAATAAGCCCGAGCATATGGCCGATAACAATTATCGTCCTTAGCATACACATTCGATGGAGTGTTGACATCGTGCTTAAACAATACCCGAGGCAAAGTATTTTCTGGCACGCAAGCTCTGCCAGAAAACAGGGGGGCATGTGTTGACACCTGATTTTGGCACGATACAAAACGCAATAAATATGACTTCAAATAGAGAGTGCTCAAAGTAAGAAAGTTCCATATCGTCAAAAAGAGAAACTTTGATGTTTGGGCCATCGCCACCCGATATCATCTCGAAGGCTGAAGTTGTGTTCGAAATACCGAGATTTTTTATTAAGAACAGTATTCGGCTGATTACGCCCTCAAGAATGCCTCGTATGGAAGCATGATCTACACGAATTGTCTTCGTCTCGTCGAAACGATCGATTTCTATATAAAAATCATCCCAATCCGAGTTCGTATGCAAAAGTTAGAGCTATCGGAGTGCAGCCCTGTCATAAGGCGCGATGTTGCGCGCCCCATCAGACCTATGTCTGATGAGTAGCGCGAGCGAACAGGTGTTTTGCGTGACCGTTTTGGCCCATAAGATGACCTCAGATCAAAAAACATTCAACATGAAAGTTGTTCGTCTCGTCGAAACGGTCATGATTTCTTTAGGACTTGTTTCCATCCGATGTCGTTTACCACCACAAAAGAGACCCACAAGGTGCAGCCAGTTTAAACCGAACAATTTTGGAAAGTTCGGACAAAACCAATCCGAATTGGACTAGGGTTTTGGACGTGAATTGAAGCCTTTTCCTTGCACGGGAAGTCCAGCCGCCTCTTATATATCTAAGGGGTGACGGCCGATTGAAGAACACACAATCGAATAAATCTATCTACATCTTTTACCTTTACTTTTCCTTCTCCCTTGTTCTTCTTCTTCTTCCTCGTTCTTCGTTCGTTCTTCTTCATTGCAGGGCGGCGAACCTCGAGGCTCTAGGGGCGGTCAGGCCGACCTAGGGCATCCCATAGCCGCCGCGCGTCCAGACGGGGTCCCTCCCGGGCGCGTGGGGTTTCGGGTCTACAAAAGCACCCGCCGGATTGCTTGCGTACCGCGCTTCCGGCGGGTCTCCTTCGACGTGAGCTGCGGTGCATCACCCCCGGTGTTGGAGGTACACGGTGACGTGTTCGTGTGCGAACACTATTGTGTCTACCTTGGACCCTCACTTATCTCGTGGTCGTCCAAGCGGCAGCCTACGATCTCTCGTTCCAGTGCTGCGGCTGAGAATCGTGAGGTGGCCAACGCTGTTGCCGAGTGTTCGTGGCTATGCCAGCTGCTTCAGGAGCTCTCTTGCCCTGTTGACCGTGCCATCGTGGTTTACTGCGACAACGTCTCGGCGGTCTACCTCTCCGCTAACCCGGTGCATCATCAACGGACCAAGCATATTGAGTTGGATATCCATTTTGTTCGGGAACAGGTGGCTCTTGGCCATATTCGTGTTTTACACGTCCCTACTTCCCAACAATTTGCAGATATCATGACCAAGGGCTTGCCTGCGACGTCATTTGAGGAGTTCCGGTCCAGTCTTTGCGTCAGCGCGGTGCCACTTCGACTGCGGGGGGGGGGGGGTGTTGAGTATATGTGTTTTGCATATTTGTGTATAGGGCCCACCTCCTAGTTGCCTTGTATAGCTGAGGTCGTGGCCTACTCTTGTACATCATATATACGTGCATTTGCACATGAGAAATACAACACGTAATTCCCACATCATACATCTACAACCCATGTCTCAAGTCCACCTCATACATCCAGGCAGGCCATCCGGTCACTATCCCGTCATGTTTTTTAAACTCATACGGGCTCCTTAAACTAGCCTCAAACGCCCGGCTACCGGCACCTTCATATCCAGCCAAAATATAGGTGGATATGGGCATCCGGGCATGTCCGCCGTGTCAGACCTGACAGCCCGACCTGACCCCAAATTGCATCAAATCCATCAAACTCTTCCTCCTCCTCCCGCCGCCCTTTAACCTTTCCCGCGTTCGGACCCTCGCCATCGTCCACCTTTACTCCCAATCCTCGCCTCCGGTCCCGATCCACCGCTTGATATGTCGTCCAGCCCAACCCACACCGCCACAACGAAGAAGCAGTCCGCCTCATCCGTCGCGAGGTCAATTCGTTGGTTGTGACTTGCAAGGCAGAGAATGTCGCCCGCAAGTTGCAGCGACGCCGACAGCGAGAGAGGGAGGCGGCGGCGTAGGGAGGTTCGGACATGGTGGAGCAACTGTCTCCTCCGCCATGCCTGGGTCCCCACACTCCTTCCCTCCGAGCGCCGACGCGGATAATGCCATCTGACCCCCTTGGGACAGAGGATGATTCGACCCCTGGCTGGGCCATTCCGGAGAGCTTTTCGCCCACGCAGATGCCGGTGGGCGACGTGTGTGACTTGCCACAGCTCGTTCGGGCGCAGATGAGCACGGGCATCGGCAGTGCCCAAGTTGCCCTCGACATGTTCGACGGAATGACCAAACGAGAGACGGTGCGTTTTCTTTGCTCATGCACGATCAGATTTTAGCATAGACCACTAGGTCATTTCACACATGATGAATGCTTGCAAACCATAATCATGTAGGAGGCGTTCTTGTCGAACATGATCAATGACAATGAAGATCCGGCCGAAATGGAGTATGAATTGGAGGCCACCATCGCATTTGAAGTTGGGACAACATCCGATCCCAATACGAGCAAGAAGAAGAAGAAGACCAAGACGCCGAAGGCAAGAGGTTCAGCATTCTCAAGATTTGAGAACATCTTGTTGGCCAAAACTTGGTTGGCCACAACGATGGATCCAATATGCGGCAATGAGCAAAAGGGGAACACCTATTGGACAAAGATTTGGAAGGAATATCAGAAGCAAAAGAAGTATGCGGAGCCGCATCCTATCATGACCACCCGCAATGTGGCATCTCTCCAACATCGTTGGGAGATCATTCAAGGGGAAGTGAACATGTACGTCGGCTACTACTCATAAGTGACCAAACGCCCTCAAAGTGGGATGGGAGTCGCAACTCACTTAAGCTCGATTGCCTCATCTTGTCATCCATTGCATATGCTTCTTGTGTTTGCATTCTCGTGCTCATATATATGTTGTTTGCTAGACGGCGGTGGCGGCCACTTTGTATCACGAGGTGGAGAAGAAGCCATTTGCTTTTAGCCATTGTTGGGTCATATTGAATGGCAAGCCGAAGTGGAACCAACTTGTGGCCGACCTCAAGTCCGGCAAGAAAAAGAATGATGGCTTAAGACTGAACCAATCGATTGGGTTGGACGATGAAGAGGATGATATTGTCGTGACGAATGGAAAAGCCACTGTGCCAAAGGACAACCGCCAAGTCATGGGAAACTAGTGGAAGAAGGCATGTGCCGCCCGTGATGCCGCCGCTACCAATATGTCATCCACATGAACATGCATTTTTTCAGTGAGGGAGAACAAGAAGGAAAGGTACAAGCTCATGTTGGATGCGCAAAAGGAAAGGATGGGGTGGGATTGAAAGAGGGCGGAGAAGAAGCTTGGAATTAAGAGGGAGATGATCGAGTTGGAGAAGCAACAAGCAGCGATCAAATGGGAACTCGAGAAGACCAAGACATTTGGCAACATAGAGCTTGAGAAGGAGAGGTTGCAACTCGCACGGGGCACGGAAAATGCGAGGAACATGTTGGCGGATGAGACCTTCTTGGATGAGTATGTGAAGAAGTGGCTTGCAGACAAGAAGATGGAGATCAATGACCGTACAAAGTAAGAGGCGGCAAGGGCGGCAGCGGCCCGGATGCAGGCGCGGGAGGCAACCTGGATGCAGGCAGAGCAGGCAGCCCGGATGCAGGTGGAGGAGGCTGCCCAGATGTAGGCAGAGCAGGACGAGCAGGACGCATTCTGCCTGGAGCACGACGCATTCCGCTTGGAGAAAACGCTCGACCAATGATTCGAAGCCATTCGTCACGCTCGGACATTAATTTTATTTTGTCATGTCCAGTTTGTTGAAATATGATTTGCTTTGCTCTGTTTTGAACTTTGGCATTCGTACAATTTGTATCGTATATGTGATGTGTATGGATTGTATGGATTTTAGAATCGAAATTTGCGGTATGAGAATGCGCGGCACAACATTTGACAGGTGCCCGACCAGTGCTTGCGGACCCGCCTAGATGCGTCCACAACCAATTGAGGAGGCCGGATTTGCCAAGTCCGCTCTAGATGCTCTTAGGATCGGTGCCAAAATGATTCCGGATGACCATACATCATAATGTGCTATGATACGGGTCAATGATATGGACCGTGCAAGCCAGATACAATCAAGTAGATAGAACACACACACACACACGATGTACCTAGGATCCAATCCTGACACCCATGCCCAAAAATCTGTCGGGTTGTGATACAGAAAAGGACATCCATGGTCGTACCATGCCATCTCGACGTTCATCAACAGTCAAGCAGTACAGTGCTGCGCTCGGTTACAACAACATAGGACATGCGCGGAAATTTACTGGGAGAGATCTTGTCCACCATGGCTCGGGTCGAGGCAAATAATTCTCCCAATAGAAGGAGAGGAACAAACGGATGAGCGAGAGATGATGGATCATGTGTCCCGATGCAATGGAGCTATCGGTACAGGAAAAGCCCCCCCGGTTCGGGCGAAGGGGAGAACATTGGGCCCCATGCATCCTCCCTGCACGCTCTTCATTAGGGGGTCAAAAAAATTTCAATCTATTCATCAATCATGTCAGTACAGAGAACGTAAGAGGTAATAAAAATTACAACCAAGTCTAAGGACCACATAGTGACGGCTATAAGCACTGAAGTGAGCCGAAGGTGCGCCGCTGTTATCGCCCCTCCATAACAGAGCCGGGCAAACCTTGTTATAGTAGACAAGCGGAAATCGTCGTGCTAAGGCCCCAAAGGACCAACACACCAGAGCAGCAACCATCGTCTGTTAGACTCTGTATATACTGGCCCTACATGTATTATAATTGTAATTGTATTTGTACACGATGATGTACCCCCTATATAATACAAAGGCCACCCCACGTTGGAGGTGTGCACAAACCCTAAACCCTTTGTTTCATATGGTATCACGCCTAGCGATCTAACCTAATGTCTTTCGCTCCGCCCCCGCCGCCAGCTGCTGCCGCGTCGCACCCGGCCTCCATCCGCACCGCCGCCCTACATGGATCTTGAAGATGCCTTGGCTGCGATCTCCTTGCCGCCGTTCCTGTTCTCGCACCTCCTCCCGGTGAAGCTCAAGCCGGATAACTGCCTCTACTGGCGCGCACAAGTGCTTCCATTACTTTGCAGCCATTACTTGGAAGGCTTCATCGATGGTACCCTGCCGTGTCCACCGCCGCATCATCCGATGTTTCGCGCGTGGATTGCTCAGGACCAAGCCATCCTCTCGGTGATACAATCCTCCCCGGGGTAGGGTGTTGCCGGTCTGGTTCTCTTCGCCGCGACCTCTCATGAGGTGTGCGATATCCTGGAGTCGAGCTTTTCATCTCAGTCTACTGCGCAGATCATGTCCATCCGCACGAAGCTTGCCGAGACCCGTAAGGACAGCGGTACTGTGACCGCCTTCTACAACAAGATCAAGAAGTTGGCCGACACTCTTGCTTCCATTGGAGAGCCTCTTTGCGACTCTGAGTTCACGGCCTACATCCTCGCGGCCTTGATAGCGACTATGACTCGCTGGCAGAGGTGATCAATGAACGCAAGGTTCCTATCCGTCCTCAGGACCTCTACAGCCGCCTCCTCTCGACGGAGCAACGGTTCAACACACGCCACCCGGACATCCCCGCTGACCCCTCTGTTCATGCTGCGTACCGCGGAAAACAAGGTGGCCGCAGCCCTTCTTCTGCTCCCTCGGCTGGGGGGGGGGGCAAACCCGGTGGTGCACCCTCGGGTCAGCAGCCGCCGTCGCGCCCTGGCTCCTCTGTGTTCATCGTTGATGGTCGTCCACGTGCATGTTGTGCTGCTTGTGGTGCGGCTCAGCTGTGTCAACTTTGTGGCCTGCCGGGTCATGTCGCATCTCGCTGTCATCGTTGCTTCAAGACCGACTTCCTCGGCCTCGACAACAACGGCAAGGGCAATGATCGCCTAGTTCTCATGGCGCAGCAAGGGCATACGCCCTCATATCATGTTGATCCTTCTTGGTACATGGATACTGGAGCTACAGCCCACGTGATGAATGAATTGGGCAAGCTCACCGTTCAGCACCCCTACCATGTCCATGACAAGGTTCACACAACGGATGGGGCAGGTATGCACATCTCTCATATTGGTCAGGCATCACTTCTCACAAACACCTCTAGGAATTTGCATCTTAGAAATGTTCTTCATGTTCCCTCTGTTACTCGTAACTTAATCTCTATTCCTAGACTTACTCAGGATAATAATGTCTTTTGTGAGTTTCACCTGTTTCATCTCCTTGTTAAGGACTGAGCTACGAGGGACATACTTCTTAGAGGTTGTTTTCGCCAAGGCTTGTATGCTCTGGATGGGCCCACCGCCATTCCTGCTGTTGCTGCTGAGTTTCAGGTCTTCAGTGGGGCTCGTGTGTCTCCTGCATTATGGCATTCTCGCCTTGGTCATCCAGTATTACCCATTGTTCGCCATGTTCTCCACCGTCATGAGCTACCGTCAGAATCTAGAAATAATGATGCTGCTATCTGTGATGCCTGTCAGCAAGGCAAGAGTCATCAGTTACCATTTTCTGTTTCCAACCATATAGTCAAAACTCCTCTTGAGCTTGTGTTTTCAGATGTATGGGGCCCTGCCCAACTATCTGTTAGTGGTCATGAATATTATGTCAGTTTCATTGATGCTTATAGTTGGTTTACTTGGTTATATCTTCTTAAACGGAAGTCTGATGTCTTTGATGTGTTTCTTAAGTTTCAACCACATGTTGAGCGTCTTCTCAATCATAAGATCATTCATGTACAGTCGGATTGGGGGGGGGGGATTACCGCAATCTTGACACTTTCTCCGAAAAACTTGGGATTGCTCATCATGTGTCCTGCCCACACATACATCAGCAGAATGGTTCAGCCGAACGTAAGCATCGTCATATTGTTAAAACTGGGTTAACTTTGCTAGCTCATGAATCTGTTCCATTTCGGTTTTGGAGTGATGCTTTCACTACAGCCTGTTTTCTTATAAATAGGCTTCCTTCGCGACTCCTTCATATGAAAACTCCACTTGAACTCTTGATTGGTCAAATTCCCGATTACACGTTTCTTAAGGTGTTTGGCTGTGCATGCTGGCCACACCTTTGTCCCTATAATAATCGCAAGCTTGAGTTTAGATCCAGAAAATGTGTCTTCCTTGGGTATAGTTCTGTTCACAAAGGGTATAAATGTCTTCATGTTCCGTCTAATCATGTGTATATTTCCCGTGATGTTGTTTTTGATGAACATGTTTTTCCCTTTTCTGCGCTTCCCACCTCTGTCGCCACCTCCACACCGCCTGAGCACCCATCCACTACTTTTCCTGATCAATTTGTAGATGCTGCACATTCGCCCTCTTCGTTGTCTAACCATGGTGCCGGTATTGGGAGGAGTGCACGTTTGCAGCTTCTGGACGAGGAGGAACTAGCGGCTCCCTCATCCCCGACTCCTCACGTCGATCGGCCGGGCGCCTGCATGCCCCATGCAGCCTGCCCGCCAGTGCCTGTAGCCTTCACGCCATCCGACAGCGCCCTGGCCCAGCGGACTGCCTCTCCTCCCACACCTGGGCTGGCCTCGTCGCCCACCCGTTCCTCCACGTCGACCTCGCCTGGGCCGGCCTCGCCTGGGCGGCCCTCCACGCCGAGCTTGCCTGGGCTGGCCGTGTCGCCCGCTCGGCCCTCCATGTCGACCTCGCCTGGGCCGGTCTCGCCTGTGCGGCCCTCTATGCCGAGCTCACCTGGGCCGGCCACGCCCTCCAGTGGGCTGCTGACTCCTGCTGCGTTGACGTCGTCCACGCCTCCACATGCCACCTCGCCGTTGGCCTCTCCTGAGGTTGCGGTTTCATTGCCGCTGTCGCCGACGCCTTCACTACCACCGGCCCCAGCTCCTGTTCAGCGTCCTCATACACGCAACAAGAGTGGTGTGTTTCAACCGAAAAAGCGCACGGACGGTACTGTTGCCTGGCTTGCGACTTGCATGGCACAGGCACAGGCGGATCCTACTGCTGAACCACAGCATTTTTAGGCAGCTATGAGCATTCCTCACTGGCGTCTTGCGATGGAACAAGAATACCAAGCTCTTCTTCAGAATGGTACATGGTGTTTATTTCCTCCCAAGGCGGGTGTCAATGTTATTGATTCCAAGTGGGTTTTTAAGGTCAAGAGACATGCCGATGGTTCTATTGAGAGATACAAGGCTCGCCTGGTTGCTAAAGGATTCAAACATCGTCCTAGTCTTGATTATGAGGATACCTTCAGTCCGGTGGTTAAACCCACTACCATTCGCCTTTTGCTCTCACTGATTGTTACTCATGGATGATCTCTTCGCCAACTTGATGTTCAGAATGCTTTTCTTCATGGTGTACTAGAGGAGGAGGTCTATATGCGTCAGCCTCCTGGCTTTGTTGATCCAGCTCGTCCGCATCATCTGTGTCGCCTTGTTAAGGAGCTGTATGGTCTGAAGCAGGCTCCGCGTGCTTGGCATGCACGTCTTGGCACCACTTTTCGGGCTCATGGTTTTGTTCCATCTACGGCTGACACCTTGCTGTTTCTTCTGCAGCGTCCTACAGTTACTATGTATCTGCTGGTCTACGTTGATGACATCATTCTTGTCAGCTCATCTGTGTTCGCTGCGGATCGCTTGGTTTCTTCCTTGCGTGCTGATTTTGCGGTTAAGGATCTTGGGAAGCTGCACTATTTTCTTGGTCTGGAGGTCTCGTACTCTGGTTCTGGTTTGACACTGACTTAGCAGAAGTATTCTCTTGATGTTCTTCGACGTGCTGGTATGCTCAAGTGCAAGACTGCTACTACACCTATGTCTTCTACTCACAAACTGTCTGCTCTCGATGGTTCACTTCTTTGTGCTGATGAGGCCACTGAGTATCGCAATATTGGTGGTGGTCTGCAGTACTTGACCATCACTCGTCCGGATATGGCTTATGCTGCCAACCATGTCATCAATTTCTGCATGCACCTCGAGATTCTAATTGGATTTCTGTTAAGCGTATACTATGCTATATTCGGTTGACTACTTCTTATCGCTTGCATATGCAACCGGCGCCCTCTGAGCTCTTTCTGTGTTCTCTGATGCAGACTGGGCGGGGAATCCGGATGACATGCGATCAACGGGGGGCTATGCAGTGTTCCTTGGTGCTAACTTGATCACCTGGAGTGCTCGTAAATAAGCAATAGTGTCCCGAAGTAGCACTGAGGCTGAGTACAAGGCAGTTGCAAATGCCACAGCTGAGCTGATTTGGGTATAGTCCTTGCTTCGAGAGTTGAGGATCTCTCAGGAGCAACCTCCTGTTCTTTGGTGTGATAACATCGGTGCTACGTATCTGTCTTCGAATCCAGTATTCCATGCCCGAACAAAACACATCGAAGTTGATTACCACTTTGTCAGAGAACGTGTTGCCCAGAAGCTACTTCTTATCAAGTTCATCCCTTCAAAGGATCAACTTGCTGACATCTTCACCAAGCCACTGCCTCTTCCTCAGTTTGAAGGCTGTAGGCGCAATCTCAACCTAGTAAATTCTTCTGAGCACGGTTGAGATTGAGGGAGGGTGTTAGACTCTGTATATACTGGGCCTACATGTATTATAATTGTATTTGTACACGATGATGTACCCCCTATATAATACAAAGGCCACCCCACGTTGGAGGTGTGCCACAAACCATAAACCCTTTGTTTCATATCGCCGATGAAGAGAGTTCTAGATCGGAAAGATCAAACCTGGAACCACACAAATGAAGACGAACAAAAACTGGATCCAAATAGATCCACCGAAGACTAGCACCGACCGAATCCCATGAGATTTGATGGAGACACACCTCCACACATTCTTTGACAACACTATTTGCACCATCGGCATAGGGATAGGACGTGGGAGACATTATTACTATCGAGGGACATCACTGCCGCCACACAGCCCCAACCAAGACGCTCAACCTAGCAAAAACGAGAACGGGGTCCCCCCCCGCTGGTGGGGGGCCGAGATCCTTCGCACCTCCACAGGCCAAAGGCCATTGGAGGCGGGGCAGATCTGCGGCGGTGGTGATGGGAGGAGGAAGGAGACTTTTCTTGGGGAGGAGGAAAGCAGTTAGGGGTTTTGCACTCATCAAAACTCAAAACTACTAGGGATTATACAAAGAGAGAGAGAGAGAGAGAGAGAAATGTGTAATTGATACATAAATAGAGGCATTTTTTTGGAGTTTCTCAGCCCGGGGTCAAATGAGCTTAGGTGAACAGTAAAATATAAAAAAAATCTGAATTTTTTTGTGACAAACCTTGACAAATATTTCGAGTGCTTGCAAAATTCGTCATGTAATCACATTTCTGGAAGGCGTGGCAAAAAAATCGATACTCTGAAAATGCTACTTTCAAAAGCATTTTGGAGCAGTGATTTTGTCCTTTTCACGACTTCCACAAATATTATTTCATGATGAAATTTTGCAAGCTCTTAGAACATTTATAAATGCCTATCACATAAGAAAATCAGATTCTTTTTGTTTTTTTGTTTTTACTTTTGAGCTCATCTAAGCTCAAGCTGAGAAGGTTATTTTCCCAATTTTTCTTTGCATACTCGTGAGTTCAAATTTTAGAAACATTATTACATTTCAGCACTTCTTAAAAAGTTTGGGTTGTACATTCTAGTCCCAGCGGTAGAGCCAGAATTATGTAAATTTGGATGTTGAGTGACGCGGTAAGAGCAAATTTTTCATAAATTGTACAACTCACAAGAATGCGAGCAAATCAGTGTTGTTAGGGGGTGTCAGGGCCCTTGTTGGTCCCTCGGGGTCGGCTACTACCTAGTTCAGAATTGTATAATTGAGCTCACGGTGTTTTGTTACCCTCTTTAACTGGTTGTGCATGGTTGCGCCCTGTTTCAGCTCCCACGTGAGGCCAGTGATTTCTGACGTCCATGACGCGCCAACACTTTCTACTACCCAGCTCCTATCTTCCCAGATGCCCTCTGCCATGAAGGCTCCCCTACCTATAGGTTGTTTCCATGTCGTTCATGCTTGCTTCAGCTTCCTATCCTCCTCAACCCAATGATAGCCCAATAGAGTCTGGGCCCTATACCCATCTTCATCACGCATGAGGTGGTGATTGTCCCTGCCCCGAGCTCGACCCCTCCTCACTGCCGATGACAACACTGACAGGCTTCAACATCTTTTAGTTAATCATTGTAGCGCACCTTCAAGCAAAAAGAAGTGGAACATGCCTATCATGCAGATGGCAAAAAACTCCTTTGCCAGAAAATGGACATTGTTGCAGATGGTGAATAGGACACAAAGGAAGTGATATGTAAGTTTGTATTAATGTTCCAAGATAGGCTCTCTGACATTACGATGGTGCCATGTGCCCTGCTGAAGATGGATTGTGACCTCACCACGACGGCCGAGGGTGCTCTCACTAAGTAGGAGGAGCGAATGAACCAAGCTCTAGGCCCATGTCAAGGATGTGACTAAGAGACTGCATGATGTTCCATTGTCCCTCTGAAGTAGATGAAGCTTACTCCTTAATGTCCAAAGATCAATGGATGACTGTGGATGTGAGTGATATGTCTGTTTGTAGCGGCTCCTTATTGTTGTTGTGTGTGTTGCCTTGGTGAGGCGTATGTGTTTTGGGTTGCTTATGCTATTAGACAATGGCTCACTTATGTGCTTTGTATGCTGCCAGTTTTCTGGCTATCGGGGACTTGAACCAAATCCATTGGGCTAGAGACAAGAAGTGTGCCAATGTTGACGGGAGATTAGGTTATTCATTTTAGGAACACCCTACACTACAAAAAATACACATCCATGACATTTTGGGCCGAACGAAATTTTTTCTGTCATGCTTATGACACTTCTATGACGATAATTGTGACAAAGCCCGGTATCAACATAGATGCGGTGGGCTCCTACTTCTATGACAAAAAATCATGATAAAAATGGGCTTTTCATCCTGCGCGGGCCGGAGACGCAGCTGCATGACATTCTTTGGGACGTCCATGATGGAAAAAATCATGGTAGAAGCGAGGGCGAGGAAAATATCAGGGAGTTCCCGGTTACGGTGGGTGGTCAGGGGCCGAGCGATGTGCGTTTCTCTCGTACACGTACGCGCGTGGGTGCGAGGCGTTGGGCTCTAACTGAACCTGAGCGAGGCATTCGCCTACTGAACCCGAGCGATTGCACTGCAGGATACGCGTTACTGGACCCGAGCGATCGATCGATGGCTGTTAGCTGAACCCGATCGAGCGATTCCTTCGCTACTGCTGCTAACTGAAGCCGATCGATGCTGCCTCTGAATGAACAGTGAACATTGTTGGGGGGGGGTTGGATGAATAGTTCCCGGTGGGGGGTTAGATGAATAGGACCCCGTGGTAGTAGAGGTCATTGCCGGTGGATGAACAGGACCCCAATCGAGCCGGTTGGGGGTGGATGAACAGGACCTCGTGGAGGGCTAGATGAATAGGACCCCATGGAGGGTTGGTTGAACAGTACCCCGTGGAGAGGGCTGGTTGAACAGTAGCCGGTGGAGGAGCGGTGGAGGCTGGATGAACAGGAGCCCGTGGATGAACAGTCATAGGTGGAGGCTCGAGGAGGTCGATGGTGGATGAACAGTAGCCCGTGGATGCTGGAGGAGGTCGACGGTGGAGATGAACAGTATCCCGTGGAGTCCCGTTTTGCGGTACGCGACACCCCTCCCGATGAATAGGACCCCCGTTTCGACCGTAGCGCTCCAACACAAGTCCGTTTCCTATGTTTTGCGGTAAGAGGTCCAAGAGAAGTCTGTTTCCTCCGTTTTGCAGTACACCAGACCCCTCTCGATGAACATGATCCCGTTTCGACCGTGGCCGGTCAAACACAAGGCCGCTTCCGTCGTTTTGCGGTACACCAGGCCTCATTTCGATCGACTGTTCCGTCTAAGCCGGTTGGCTCCCGCTGAACATGATGACAACATAGTTTCTCCGTTCCGACCCAGCCATGTACACGAGCCCTGGCCATACTGTTGGGGAATGCAGTATTTCAAATTTTTTACATACAATCACGCAAGATCTATCTAGGAGATGCATAGCAATGAGCGGGGAGAGTGTGCCCACGTACCCTCGTAGACCGAAAGTGGACGCGTTTACTAACATGGTTGATGTGGTCGAACGTCTTCGCGATCCAACCGATCCAAGCACCAAACGTACACAACCTCCACATTCAGCACACGTTCAACTCGATGACGTCCCCCGATCTCTTGATCCAGTTTGTAAGGGCATATTTATCCCTTTGTTGTTTTGGTGATTGATGACAATTCTTTTGCGGACTAATCATGTGCATGGAGTATTTCAGACATATCATGACTAGGCACAAGACGATCTGGTGCCCCTCGAAGACTACTGAAGACGATGTTTCTCTATGTTTCTTTTCAGTGGACTTGAGTCGTAGGAAAGCCATACTATTAAGAGGGGGTCCGCGTTGGAAAGGTTTGGGTGGAATCAACACGTACACGTCTGCTCCTTTTTGCACCACCTTTACTTTATCTCTTTGGAGCATCCTCTGTCTCTCCGCGTCTTTGCAATATGAAGGACTCCTAGTGTTGCTATTCTGGGGCACGCGGTAGTAGTGCTCTTCGGAGCGGTAGTACCGTGGGGCCTTGCGGTAGTACCGGCCATAGGCGTGGTAGTACCGCTCCTTGGGAGCGGTAGTACCGTGGCCACTGGCCAGGCTCAGCCGCTCGAGCAGTTGTAGGGGCGGATGTAATTTTTTACATCCGTGCCCTACGAGGTAGTACTGCCCCATGGGTGCGGTAGTACCATGAGCCTTGGCCTGGCACAACAACATGAGCGGAAGTAGGGGCGGATGTAATTTGTTTACATCCGTGCCCTACGCGGTAGTACCGCTCCAGGCATGCGGCACTACCGTGTCGGATTTTTGCACAGATCCCAACTCAGCGGAAGTTACCACTGATGTATTTTTATATGTCCATGCCTTCCCAAATCTGGACTATCCCTGCCTTGCGGTAGTACCGCAAGGGGGAGCAGTAGTACTGCGCCAATGGTTCTACCGCCCTCTGATTCATTGCATCAGGGCTGCTTTGGATTCTGTTGCATGGGTGGTAGTACCGCAATGTCTTGCGGTAGTACCGTGTGCCCTAGAGGTAGTATCACGCCTCCAGTGCGGTAGTCCCGTGCTTCGCAGGCTGAGTTGGTGGATAACGGTTGGATTTGTTCTTCCACTATATAAGGGGAGTCTTCTTCTCCGAGTTGACTACCTCTTCCACCTCCAAGCTCCATTGTTGCTCTGAGCTCCATTTTCGCCCAATCTCTCTCCCTAGCCGATCAAACTTGTTAATCTCCTAGGGATTGGTTGAGAAGGCCTAGGTCTACACATCCACCAAGAGATATTTGATTCCCCCCACTAATCCCTTGTGGATCTTGTTACTCTTGGGTGTTTGAGCACCCTAGATGGTTGAGGTCATCCGGAGCCATATTCCATTGTGGTGAAGCTTCGTGGTGTTGTTGGGAGCCTCCAATTAAGTTGTGGAGATAGCCCCAACCTTGTTTGTAAAGGTTCGGTCGCCGCCTTCAAGGGCACCAATAGTGGAATCACGGGATCTCGCATTGTGTGAGGGCATGAGGAGAATACGGTGGCCCTAGTGGCTTCTTGGGGAGCATTGTGTCTCCACACCGCTCCAACAGAGACATACTTCCTCTCAACGGGAAGGAACTTCGGTAACATATCCTCGTCTTCACCGACTCCACTCTTTGTTATCTCATCCCTTTACTCGTGCAAGCTTATCTTGTGTTACTTCCCTTGCTCGCTTGTTTACTTATTGTTGTTGCATCATATAGGTTGCTCACCTAGTTGCATATCTAGACAACCTACTTTGATGCAAAGTTTAAATTGGTAAAGAAAAGCTAAAAATTGTTAGTTGCCTATTCAACCCCCTCTAGTCAACTATATCGATCCTTTCAATTGGTATTAGAGCCTCATCTCTTTATTAAGGACTTTTCCATCCGAAGAGTATGGTTGACACCATAGACGGTGAGGAGGAGCACCCCGGTGTGATTCCGTCCTCGTCTACGACCGATGGGGGAACCTCGGTCTCACGTGAGGAACTCAATGTGGCCTTGGACACATTTAAAACCTCCATGACGGCCGAGGTCAAAGGCGTGCTTAAAGATTTTCTTGATGGTATTAAATTATCCACCGCAACATTGGAAGTGGTTGACCCCAGTAACAAGGTGACGGTTGCTAACTCCGACAAGGGGGAAGCTTCTAGTGATAAAGTTCCTTTGTCTAGTGGTAAAAGTGGAAATGGCATCTTTGCCCATGTGGAACCTCCACTTACCCATGGAGGACCGATCCCCTCCACACATTTAAATCATGCTGGTTCTCCTCCTAAGATTGTGAAAAATGAGGATTTTGACGCGTGGGTATATCACTTTAAACGCCATTTAAATCATGTGAATACTAACCTATGGAGAATCATTGAGCAAGGTTTCTATCCGCATGACCAAAGCAACTTCACCCCAAGAGAAGCCGCGGATCATCAATCCAACAAGAATGCTCTCTTCATCATCCAAGATGCTATCCCTCCCGAAGATATTACGCATCTCCGACTATTCACCATGGCAAAGGAAGCATGGCACCATGTTGTTTCCCTTTACAAGGGAAGCGCAAGCATTAAATGCTCCAACTATGAAGTGGTGCAAGATGAAGCCGATGAATTTGCTATGAATGAAGGTGAAGAACCTCGTGAGCTCTACCGGAGACTAACCACACTCGCGGTCTCACTCCAAGATCATGGGAGCAAGGATACAAATGACAATTGGATCAAGCGGAAATTTCTCAAAGCCATGATGCCTTACCATAAGGCCATGTTCTCCGTCATCCGTCAAAGGCCAGACTTCCACACCTTGTCATCAAGAGAAGTGTTGGATGAGTCTGTGGCAATGAGTATCTTGGACAAGACCGCCGACAATGCGGTATTGTGTTCTCAAAGAGCCAAGAAGCCCAATCTTGCTTTGAAGGCCAAGGATAGTGTGCAAGAAGAGGAGGAAGAGGAAGAAGAGGAGAGCAACACCGAGGATACAAAATATGATTATCATGAGCACATGGCTCTCGCTTCAAGACAATTTTGGAGCAAGAAGAACTCAAGGCCCAACTTCAACAAGAGCAACTCAAGTGGCGTCAAAGGCAAGAAACGCGTGAGGACTTGCTACGGTTGCGGAAATGTGAGCCAATTTGTTACGGAGTGCCCCTATGATAAGAGGGAAGATAATGGTGGCAAACTCATCCGGAAGGACAAGGCCAAGTCTTTCCCCAACAAGAACCACTTCACCAAGAAGGCTCCTCCCAAGGGATTGGTGGCACAAGAAGAGTACAACAAGGATGATGATGAAGATGGCAAGACGGTTGCCATGGCCTCTGTGGCCATTGCGACAACACCCCGGGCGTCCCTCTTCGACTCACCCAATGAGAAAATCACCGCCAAGTGCCTCATGGCTAAAGCCACCAACAAGGTAACCCCCAACATCAAAACTACCATCATTACTCATCCTTCTTTGACGGATTGCATTGATGAAAGTGGGGGGTCCAACATGGAGGAAAATGAGTTTGAGTCTTTTATGAGTAAGCTTAAGGGTAAATCCAAGAAGCACTTCGCTGCTCTCTTGGAACAACTTGGTGAATCCAATGACATGATCGAGGCTCACGAAGACACCATCTCTAAGATGGAGGGGCATAGTCGTGACTATGCCGATGAGATATCGGATCTCTCTAATGCTCTTGAGGAAGAGTGTGGTCATCGCTTGGCTCTTGAGGAGTCACAGAATGATGACCATGCTAAATTAAAGAAATATCTTGATAATGCTCTTGTTGTGTCTCGTGTGCTAAATTCCGAGAAGGCCAAACTTGGTGTTGATCTTGCTAGACTCAAGGAGGAGTTTGACATCCTTGACAAGTCTCACAAGGCCTTGAAGAGTACTCACGCTAATCTTAAAGAGTCTCATGATCAACTCCAAGTGAGGCTAACCAAGGAGAAAGCCACTTTTCCTCATATGGTTTTAATTGATAATGCAAATGCTACTAACCCTTGTTGTGAGCATGTGCATCTTGTTGAGGAGAATGCAAAGTTGAAGGAGCAACTTGAGAAAGGCCTTGTGTCGTGCATACAAGGTGAGAAGAACCTCAACGATCTTTTGAGCAATCAAAAGGAAGTTGTGGCCAAGGAAGGGATTGGGTTTGCACCCATGTCCAAGAACAAGAAGAAGAATGACAAGGCCAAATGACCTCCTCCTCTCATGCAAACTTTTGTCAAAGAGGGAGAGGGTGCCTCTAAGAAGAAGAAGAACGGTGTGAAGGGTGGTGGTGTCAAGAAGGGCAATGCCACCCCTTCCGACAAGCCGGCGAATTTAACCCTTCCTATGTGTTATGTCGTGCTAGTGATGGGCATGTTTATGCTAAATTTGTTGGTTCTTCTTATGAGTACATTGAATGGTCTATTTGGGTTCCTAAGACCCTTATCACTAACATCAAAGGAAAATGGGTACCTAAAACCAAGCATTGATCTCTTGTAGGTGTTTGCTTCCGGTGAGGGATCATGGTTGCTCGATAGTGGTGCCACTAATAATATGACCAGAAGCAAGGACTTGGTGGTGGACGTACACAAGATTCCATCTATGCCCACCAATGTCGAGTGGGGTGATGCCTCGTCCTCTAAGGTATTGGGACTTGTCAAGGTTGTCATTTCTGATGATCTCACGATCGAGAAGGTCATGCTTGTTGAGTCCCTTGCATACAATTTACTTTCCGTTCGTCAACTTGCACTCATGGGCTTTGCCACTTTCTTTGATATTGATACCGTGGCCCTCTTGTGGAGCAAGACTCTTAAAGTAGCCTTTGTTGGGCATGTCGAGAACGGTCTCTATGTGATTAACTTTTCGGAGCGACCCACTAAGCCCGCGGCATGCCTAATGGCTAAAGTTGACGTGGGATGGCTTTGGCAGCGCCGTTTAGCCCATGTCAATATGAGATCTTTGCAAAGTCTTCTTAAGGGGGACCGTGTCCGTGGACTAACAAATGTTAGTTCTGCTAAAGATCGTGCTTGCAGTGAAAGCTACATGAAAAGGCTCACCCTCCCACGACTATCATTTACTCGAAGAGGCCTTTGTAGCTCCTTCACTTGGATCTCTTTGGGCCTCCCTCCTTTGATAGTCTTGGGGGTAGAAAGTATTTCTTGGTGATTGTGGATGACTATTCAAGATACACTTGGGTGTACTTCTTCAAGAGGAAGAGTGAGACCCAACAAACCTTCATTGACTTTTGATACGTCTCCGTCGTATCTACTTTTCCAAACACTTTTTCCCTTGTTTTGGACTCTAACTTGTATGATTTGAATGGAACTAACCCGGACTGACGCTGTTTTCAGCAGAATTGCCATGATGTTGTTTTATGTACAGAAAACAAATATTCTCGGAATGACCTGAAACTCCACGGAACATCTTAGGAAAAATAATAAAAAAATCCTCACCAAAGATGAAGACCAGGGGGCCCACACCCTGTCCATGAGGGTGGGGGGCGCGCCCCCCTCTAGGGCGCGCCCCCTACCTCGTGGGCCCCCTGGATGCCCTCCGACGCCAACTCCAACTCTATATATTTGCTTTCGGAGAGAAAAAATTAGAGAGAAGAAATCATTGCGTTTTATGATACGGAGCCGCCGCCAAGCCCTAAAACCTCTCGGGAGGGCTGATCCGGAGTCCGTTCGGGGCTTTGGAGAGGGGGATTCGTCGCCGTCATCATCATCAACCATCCCCCATCACCAATTTCATGATGCTCACCGCAGTGCATGAGTAATTCCATCATAGGCTTGCTGGACGGTGATGGGTTGGATGAGATTTATCATGTAATCGAGTTAGTTTTGTTAGGGTTTGATCCCTAGTATCTACTATGTTCTGAGATTGATGTTGCTATGACTTTGCTCTGCTTAATGCTTGTCACTAGGGCCCGAGTGCCATGATTTCAGATCTGAACCTATTATGTTTTCATGAATATATGTGAGTTCTTTATCCTATCTTGCAAGTCTATAGTCACCTACTATGTGTTATGATCCGGCAACCCCGAAGTGACAATAATCGGGACCACTCCCGGTGATGACCATAGTTTGAGGAGTTCATGTATTCACTATGTGCTAATGCTTTGTTCCGGTTCTCTATTAAAAGGGGGCCTTAATATCCCTTAGTGTCCAATAGGACCCCGCTGCCACGGGAGGGTAGGACAAAAGATGCCATGCAAGTTCTTTTCCATAAGCACGTATGACTATATACAGAATACATGCCTACATTACATTGATGAATTGGAGCTAGTTCTGTGTCACCCTATGTTATGACTGTTACATGATGAACCGCATCCGGCATAATTATCCATCACTGATCTGGTGCCTACGAGCTCTCCATATGCTGGTTTACGCTTATTTACTTTCCCGCTGCTACTGTTACAATCACTACAAAATACCAAAAACATTACTTTTGCTGTCTTTACTTTTGTTGCCGCTACCACCACTATCATATTACTTTGCTACTAAACACTTTGCTGCAGATACTAAGTTTCCAGGTGTGGTTGAATTGACAACTCAGCTGCTAATACTTGAGAATATTCTTTGGCTCCCCTTGTGTCGAATCAATAAATTTGGGTTGAATACTCTACCCTCGAAAGCTGTTGCGATCCTCTATACTTGTGGGTTATCAAGACTAATTTCTGGAGCCGTTATCAAGACTAATTTGAGTCGCTTGGGATTTATATCTGCTGGACACTATGAAGAACTTGAAAGGCGCTAAGACAACAATTTATCCCTCAACTACGAGGGGAGGTAAGGAACTGCCATCTAGATCTGCACTTGATTCACCTTCTGTTATGAGTAGGCTAGCGACACCTAAACCTGCTTCTGCTATTAGTTCTGATATGTCGCATGTTATTGATGATGCCACTTCTGCTATGCATGATACTTATGATGAAACTGCTTCTATGCCTGATACTACTGTGCCCCTTAGTGAATTTCTTGATGAACAAATTTCTAGGGCTAGAGAAAAAGAAACTATTGAATCTGAATACGATGATGAAAGTGATGATGAAAATATGCTTGTTCTTCCTGAGGGCTATCTTTTTGATATGGAATCTTCTGCTGCTATTTTAGCTTGCAAAGATAGATATGAGCTCAAGAGGTTATTAGTTAAATGGAACAAAGAATCACTTAGAGATAAAATGAAACCCGACCCTGCTTTTGCTACTTCACCTATTTGTGTTCCTGATAAGGATTATGAATTCTCTCTTGATCCTGATATAGTTACTTTGGTTGAATCTAATCCGTTTTATGGCTATGAATCTGAAACTATCGTGGCACATCTTACTAAGTTAAATGATATAGCTGCCTTGTTCACTAATGATGAGAGATCGCGTTACTTCTATATACTCAAAATATTTCCGTTCTCATTAAAGGGTGATGCTAAGATATGGTTTAATTCTCTTGATCCTGGTTGTGTGCGTAGTCCCCAGGATATGATTTATTACTTCTCTGCTAAATATTTCCCTGCTCATAAGAAACAATCTGCTTTGAGGGAAATATACAACTTTGTACAAATTAAAGAAGAGAGTCTCCCACAAGCTTGGGGGAGGCTTCTCAAGTTACTTAATGCTTTGCCTGATCATCCACTTAGGAAACCTGAAATACTTGATATCTTTTATAATGGACTAACCAATGCTTCCAGAGATTACCTGGATAGTTGTGCTGGTTCTCTTTTCAGGGAAAGAACATCGGATGAAGCTGAAATTCTATTGAATAATATGTTGAAAAATGAAAATAATTGGGCACCTCCTGAGCCAGCTCCTGCTCCAATTACTGAGCCTATTCTTAAACCAACTCCAAAGAAGAGAGGTGTTCTATTCCTTAGTCCCGAAGATATGCAAGAGGCAAAGAAATCTATGAAAGAAAAAGGTATTAAAGCTGAAGACGTTAAGAATTTACCTCCTATTGAAGAAATACATGGTCTTAATTCACCGCCTGTTGAAGAAACTTATGATCTCAATTCTTTATTTATTGAAGAACCTCCTGACCCTGATATCTCGACACAGGTAGTAAAGGTAAATTCTCTCTATAGATATGATAAAGCTGAAGTTCCTCCTACTAAAATTGCTAGTCAGTGCTTGGATGAGTTTGATAACTTTATGTTTAAGCAAGACGACTTCAATGCTTATTTTGGTAGAAAATTAAAAGAAAATGCTTATATGATTAGACGCTTGGGTGATTATATGGCTAATATTAAAGGTGAACTTAAACTTGTTAGCAAACATGCTTCTATGGTTACCACGCAAGTAGAACAAGTGCTTAAAGCTCAAAAAGAAGTGCTTGATGAAATGAATAGTAAGAAAAATGATTATGCTATTAGAGTGGCTACTAGAACTGGTAGAATGACTCGGGAACCTTTGTATCCTAAAGGCCACCTAAGAGAATCGAGAAAGATTCTCAGAGAAATAATATTGATGTTTCTAGTTCTTCTAAAAAGAAGAAAAAGAAAAATGATAGAACTGTGCAAACTTCTAGTGAACCTATTGCTGAACCACCTGATAATCCAAATGATATATCTATGTCGGATGCTGAACCACAATCTGGTGATGAACATGAACCTAATGAAAATATTAATGATGATGTTCATGATGATGCTCAACCTAGTAATGACAATGATGTAGAAATTGAACCTGATGTTGATCTTGATAACCCACAATCAAAGAATCAACGTTATGATAAAAGAGACTTTGTTGCTAGGAAACATGGTAAAGAAAGGGAACCTTGGGTTCAGAAACCCATGCCTTTTCCTCCAAAACCATCCAAGAAAAAGGATGATGAGGATTTTGAGCGCTTTGCTGAAATGATTAGGCCTATCTTTTTGCGTATGCGATTAACTGATGTGCTCAAAACAAATCCTTATGCTAAATATATGAAGGATATCATTACTAATAAAAGAAAGATACCGGAAGCTGAAATTTCCACCATGCTTTCTAATTATACTTTTAAGGGTGGAATACCAAAGAAACTTGGAGACCCCAGAGTACCTACTATACCTTGCTCCATTAAAAGAAATTATATTAAAACTGCTTTATGTGATCTTGGAGCCGGTGTTAGTGTTATGCCTCTCTCTTTATATCGTAGACTTGACTTGAATAAGCTGACACCTACTGAAATATCTTTGCAAATGGCTGATAAATGAACTGCTATACCTGTCGGTATTTGTGAGGATGTGCCTGTTGTGGTTGCAAACATTACTATTTTAACAGACTTTGTTATACTTGATATTCCCGAGGATGATATTATGTCTATTATTCTTGGAAGACCTTTTCTTAATACTGCAGGGGCTGTTATTGATTGCAACAAAGGCAATGTCACTTTTCATGTTAATGGTAATGAGCATACGGTACACTTTCCGAGGAAACAACCTCAAGTTCATAGTATCAACTCCATTGGAAAATTTCATCGATTATAATTGGAGGTTTTGAATTTCCTCTTCCTACCGTCAAAAAGAAATATGATATACTTATTATAGGGGATGTGCATATCACTGTTGAGGTAACTTAGTGTTATTCGAAATTTCTCCAGTTTCATGATTATCGGAATGAGTTTGTTAACAAGACTTGATCAACCTTGTTAGTGGAATATTTTTGATGAGCATGAGATGTATGAAACTAGAAGCACAACCTTCTGTACCCTCTCTATATTTTCTGTTAATTAGTAGAAATAAAGTAAAAATAGTATTTTTCTGTCTGTTTCCTGACTTATCCGTGCAATATAAAAATATCTCGAAAATAAAAGTCCTCAGAATGACATGCCAATTTAATATGATTTTTCAGGAATATTTGAGGATTTACTGTGCAAAAATTACCGCGGGAGGAGCTGCCACCTGGCCACGAGGGTGGTGGGCGCGCCCCCTGCCTCGTGGGCCCACGGTGGCCCTCCTCCACTTATCCCAGCACCCGTCTTCTTCCTCTGCCCCACACAAACCTGAAAAACCAACTCAAGCACGAGTTCCAACCACTTTTGCTGTGATTTTCGATCTCCTTGCTCAAAGCACCTCTCGCAAAACTGCTTGGGGAGATTGTTCCTTGGTATGTGACTCCTCCATTGGTCCAATTAGTTTTTGTTCTAGTGCTTTATTCTTTGCAAATTTGTGCCGCATAGGTGACCATGTTCTTGAGCTTGCATGTCAAATTTATATGCTTCCAAGTAGTTCTAATGCTTGATATAGGCTCTAGGCACTTGTAGGAGTAGTTGCTATCAGTTTTATTGAAGTTGGTTCACTTTTGTTTGAAGTTACTAAAAATTTCAGAATTTTTCAGAGAAAAACAATATGCTTAGGTAGATGTTCCAAGGTGGTTCTTCTAAGAAGCAAGGACCCAGGACTGCTATGCGCGATGCTGACGAGGATCCACCAAGAGACGCTCCAGTACGGCCTTGCGAATGGCCGTCGGAAAATTTTATGGACCGTGCGGGAATTAAAGAAGAATTCAAAGCATATTTGCGCAATGCCGGTCTTGAGGATTTTGAGGCTAACAAATGCCCCCAGTATCATGATCTCACAAGTTCATTTGTTAGGAGGTTTGAGTATTCATCTTCGCGTAATTCTCCTTCAGTCATGTTTGATCTCTATGACAAATCTTATACCATGGACTTAGAGGATTTCACTTCTGCTTGCAAACTTCCATCATGGGGTAGTGTTAGGGATTCCCCTAAATCTGAATTTAGAAACTTTCTTGCTAGTATAACTGTGGGGGAATCTAGAGATATAATGCAGGCTACCATAGGGAGCATTCACTTTCCTGCTATACATTATTTTGCTCTCTTCACCGGTAGATGCAAAAGTGCTAAGGATGAAGCATGTCACATGTGTGTCCCTGATCTTAGCATTCTTAGGAGTGCTGTGTTAGGAGACCAATCTTATCATATGGGAGCCATTGTAGCTCGTAGGTTGCATCATAATAGACATAATGGAGATTTCTTTGGAGGAATTTATGCAACCCGCTTAGCTCATTTTCTTGAGATAGACATTCGTGAGGGTAAAGGCTGCGTACGAGGTAAAGCTAGCCTTCTCATTTTCTTGAGAAGGGGAGCCTTGGCGCAGTGGTAAAGCTGCTGACCGTGAGGTCACGGGTTCAAGTCCTGGAAACAACCTCTTATAGAAATGTAGGGAAAGGCTGCGTACAATAGATCCAAAGTGGTCGGACCCTTCCCCAGACCCTGCGCAAGCGGGAGCTACATGCACTGGGGCTGCCCTTTAGACATTCGTGAGGGTGATATGGAGTTGCCTCCTGCATATTTAGATTATAACTCTATGGCTTCGCACCAGTTTGTCGAGAGGCCTGAATCACCTCTCTTATATCGTTTAATTTTTGATAAACGACGTGTTTTCCGTATTACTCTCCCTGCTCCTGCCTTCTTTGATTCACAGACAAAAAGAAGATATGTTATTACCAGAGAGGAGGCAGAAGAGTACGAGAGGAGAGCGGAGGCAGCTCAACTCCACGCTGCAGCTCAGCAGGCGATAACCGCTGCACATCAGTATGATCCCAACTATTCTTCGTCGCAGTACGACCCCAGCTACACCTATGGGTACCTGCCAGGCTATCCCTGGCAATAGACCAACTTAGGCCAAAAGCCTAAGCTTGGTTGAGTACGTATTTCTCACCGACATTACATTTATATTCACACACACTCATTGCTAGATGTCGGTGCTCATACTCTTTCACTGTAATATCCATGCTAGTTTATTTTCTTTTTACTGCTTTCTTCTTGTGTGTTTGTTAAACCTTAAGAAAAACCAAAAAAATTAGTAGTAGTTTATTTTTCTGCTGTAGTAGTAATAATTAAAAAGAAAACCCAAAAATAGTTCCCGTTCTTCTTTTGCTTGTTGGGAGCTTTCCCGTGTAAATAGTTTTATTTCTTCTCTTTCCTTTGGGGGTCAGTAGGAGAAGACCATAATTAAATTGTTGAAGTGGCTCTTATATGCATTATTGTTGGTTTAACCAAGAGCCCTGTAACATCCCAAATTTTTAATTTGGAATGTTATACACTAGATCATCATTGCATATCATATTTTATTGCATTTTGGTTTATCCTAGAAAATTCTACGCAACTCAAGGACCCTCGGAGAGAGTTGGGGATTTCGATATTTTCATATTTGAGTTGTCTCAATTTTTGAAAATAGGATCATTTGATTTTATTTATTTTATCTTCAATTATTTCTATTATAAAAAAATTATGAGAGAGGGAATAAAATGACTTTCCCAAAATAAAGAAATATTTGGGATTTAATAAAAAATCAAATAAGATTTTATTTAGTTTTATTTGCTACTTTATTTGAATTTAGGAAAAATACGCGTTTTTCAAAATTGCATTTAGGGCCAAAATAAATGTTCATCCTGTGCGGCTTGATTTTAGAAGCCGGGGAAAATTTATTTCGGTATATGTGGAGTCCGTTTAGTATTTCTTTTATTTTTTTCGAGTGTAATTATTTAAAAAAAGTCCGAACCGACCTTGGGCCGTAACCAGCCAGGACTCCTCATGGCCGGGCCTTCTTATAAGTGCCCCGAGGCCCCAGGCCAAGCCCAGCCGCGCCCCCGCCGAAACCCTAACCCTAGCCGCCCGCCGCCGCCGCCGCGCAGCCGCCCGCCCGCGCCGCCGCCGACATCGCTGCCATCGGTTTTTCTCGAAAAACCGTTCGGTTTTCCGACGGTTTTATTTGTTTTTTTAGTTTTGGTTTTTTTAAATAGATCGGTTTTTCCGGTTTATTTAATTAGCGAGCATTCGTCCGTTCATTCGTTTTAACGAACGTTCGTCGTTTTTCTTTTTTCTCGGATTAAATCCGTGGTTTTTCTGATCGCGATTTCTGATCCGATTTTCGTTTTAGTCTAACTTTTCGCTCGTTTATCGGAATCAGGCGATTCAAGCGCTTGGAGTTTCGTCTCGAAACCCTCTTTCCGTTTAACCAGCTTAAACAAGTTTTTGCCACTGTAAAAATTGCCTTAGATCCAGAATAATAAACGAAGCCTGTTTCTTTTGCCGTTTGTCTTTCGTTGCTTCGTTCGATTTGATTCTTTTTGCCAACCGGAGTTCTTAAGTTGAACTTTCTGGTTAGATCTCTTATTTGAGTTTTACCTGTGCATTAGTTGAGTACTTATTGTATGCTTGTTTGTTTGCGATAGAGTACCCGGAGTGCGCCGCTTGCTACTTCGAATCGCTAGGTTTCCCGGATCATCAACAAGGCAAGTAACACTTTGATCATGTTTTCCCTCTACCCAGTTTTATTGCATTAGATCAATCCTCACACATTGCATGATTAGGATCTAATTAAATTGTGGGTTTGGGAAGTAGTTGAGGTAGTACCTATTACCTGTTATTATCAAACGTTTGGGAGTTACTTCTACGTTTTCTTATTATGCCATGCTATGCTAGTAGACGTGGATTGAGTGAGTGTATCCATGACAGATGTGAGATTGTTAATTAATGGTTTATCTAAGGTGGCAACTTAAACACACATCTGGGTGGATTGAGGCACCTGGGTATTCCAGCGATTGCCTGTTTTCTTTATGGACCGCCACCCAGGCTCAAAGGGATCATGAGATTATTCATGCTAGAAACTTCCGTGTGCAGCCACAAGCTATTATGGGCTCTAGCATAGTTGATTAAGTTGTGCGAACTCTTACAGTGGTAGACTAGCAGATGTAGGGGAAAGTAGGTGTAACGGTCTACCTGATCGTAAGGTGCTAGCGCTTCTGAAAGACTATGTCTCGGTCATCCGTCTTCTCAAACACCATGCAGTGCGAGAAACCAAACGGAGCCGATCGAGTCTTGTGGGGAAAAGTGCGCAAACCTCTGCAGAGTGTAAAACTAATCATGATTAGCCGTGTCCCTGGTTCTGGACATCTTGAGTATCTAGTATTTGGATTATCATGTGAATCTCAACATGTTACTCTGAAATTGAATTTTGTTGGTTTTTGTTTAATGATGATGCTTAATTGGGATTGAGAATGCTGCTAACCATTCTCAATGTTTAACAACTACCATGATAGTTAAATAAAATTTATTCCTTTGCAGTAGGGAAAAATTGGCTTTACACAAAACTATAACCATAGAGCTTTCCACCAGCCAAACATGCATATAGAATAGCCTATTTCATTCCATTACTCTCTATGTGTTATTTTGCCAGCATATTCCATGTGCTGACCCATTTCGGGCTGCAATGTTAATGTTGCAGATTTTTCAGACGACGATTAAGGTGTTTTTAGGTCGTGGTTCTATACTCAGTGATGCCACTAGAGTTGATGGACTCACTTATCTTCCAAGCCTTCCGCTGTTATCGTTATTAGATGACCTTAAGCCATATTTATTGTAATAAGTTCTCTTTTGAGACACTCGATGTAATAAGTGTGTGATTGCTACTCTGTTATAAATCCTTCAAGTACTGTGTGGTGTCAGCATTACTGATCCAGGGATGACACCTGAGCATAGAGATTAGACCGTTTGAGGTCTGGTTGCTACAAGCCCATATTGCCTTGTCTTCTCCTGTTTATTGAATGCTCGCAGATTCCAGCTTAGTCCAATGCACGTGCACCCTTATTATTATTCACACCGTTCGGTCGTGCAAGTGAAAGGCAATTATGATGATATATGATGGGCTGACTAAGATGAGAAAAGCTGGTATGAACTCGACCTCTTTTGTTTTTGTAAATATGATGAGTCCCTCGTTCTTGATTTAGCTTATTATGAATAAACATGTTTGCAATGACAATGAGTGATCATAGTTGCTTGTGCCATGCTTGATTAGCTATGAGTTATAATGATTTACCTTGTGTGCCAACATGCTATTGCGATGATGTAACACCCTCGATGCGACTATATCTCCCACGTGTCGAGGCACGACTTAGAGGCATAATCGCATTGAAGGCATATGTCGCAAGTTAGGCAATCTTCACAACATCCCATGTAATATGATAATAAAAGGGGAGATAACATAGTTGGCTTACACTCGCCACGTCAATCATGTACATAAATAACATTACATCATCCAAACACTCATGGCCCGACTACGGCGCCAAAGTAAAAGATAACCCAACATGCGACACGGTCCCGATCACCCCCAACTGGGCACCACTACTGATCATCAGGAAAGGAAACATAGTAACGTTGAGAGTCTTCGTCGAACTCCCACTTGAGCTCAAGCGCGTCTCCTGGAGCGGAATCATCAGGCCCTGCATCTGGTGTAATAGTAATCTGTGAGCCACAGGGACTTAGCAATCTCGCACCCTCGCGATCAAGACTATTTAAGCTTATAGGTAAGGCAGGGTAAATATAAGTGGAGCTACAGCAAGCGACTAGCAAAATATGGTGGCTAACTTATTCGCAAAAGAGAGCGAGAAGAGGAGGCAAAGCGCGAGCGAGAAACTAGAGAGCAACCTGCGCAAACATTACTCCAACACCGTGTCCACTTCCCGGACTCCGCCGAGAAGAGGCCATCATGGTAACACACCCAGTTGATTCCTTTTAGTTAAGTTAAGGTTCAAGTTATCTACAACCGGACATTAACAAATCCCCATCTGCCCATAACCGCGGGCACAACTTTCGAAAGTTCAAATCCCTGCAGGGGAGTCCCAACTTAGCCCATGGCAAGCTCTCACGGTCAACGAAGGAATAGACCTCCTCCCAAGACGTTCCGATCAGACTCGGTATCTCGGTTCTTCAAGACATTTCGACAGGTTAAAACAAGACCAGCAACACCGCCCGAATGTGCCGACAAATCCCGATAGGAGCTGCACATATCTCTTTCTCAAGGCACACTCAGATTGTCCAAACTTCCGGTAGGCCAGCCCAGAGTTGCCCCTGGTGGCCACCGGCGGCTGACGAGTTGGACCAACACCTAGAGGAGCACTGGCTCGGGGGGGGGGGGGGGTCAAATAAGATGACCCTCGGGCTCCGGAAACCCAAGGGAATAAGAGGCTAGGTGACAAATGGTAAAACCAAGGTTGGGCATTGCTGGAAAAGCTTTAATCAAGGCGAACTATCAAGGGGTTCCCATTATAACCCAACCGCGTAAGGAACGCAAAATCCGGGAACATAACACCGATATGACGGAAACTAGGGCGGCAAGAGTGGAACAAAACACTAGGCGAGAGGCCGAGCCTTCCACCCTTTACCAAGTATATAGATGCATTAAGATAACATAGCAATATAATGATATCCCAACAAGTAAATAAAGGTTCCAACAAGGAACGGCCTCCAATCTTCACCTGCAACTAGCAACGCTATAAGAGGGGCTGAGCAAAGCGGTAACATAGCCAATCAACGGTTTGCTAGGACATGGTGGGTTAGAGGTTTGACATGGCAATTTGGGAGGCTTGAAAGCAAGTGGTAGGCATCATAGCATTGGCATAGAAAAAGAGCGAGCAAACTAGCATAGCAAAGATAGTAGTGATTTCGAGGGTATGATCATCTTGCCTGCACAGTTGTCAGAGTTGACTGGATCCTCGAAAGCAAACTCAACGGGCTCCTCGTTAGTAAACTCGTCTCCCGGCTTTACCCAAACAAGACAAACAAACAACAAGGGCACAATCAACCACGTGCAAGGATCAAACAAGATGATGCAAAGATGGTGTGCTATGCGGGGTGCGATGCGGGATGCATATGCAAGATATGACAGGAAATGCAAGAACCTGGCCTCAACTTGGAAATCCAAGTGTTCCACTGGAAAGATGAGATGAAATCGCTTGAAAACGATATAAAGAACGCCGGAATCGGAGTTACGGTTTGGAAATGGCAAGCGATTCAAATATGACACCGGTCTGCGATTTACAGCAAGTAGCCATCTAAATGCAATGAGGTGAACATGCTACAGCACCCAAACATGACAACAAAATACATGGCAGGGATGCATTCAATATGCTTAACAAAAGTCTAGCACTGAGCTACGGCCAATTCATCCATTAACAGGTTCAAACAAGCATGGCAAAAATGCATATGGCAAACAGATCTCAGACATGGTGAAATTATCACTTGTCTGGAATTTCAGATCAGGTAGCACTCTTCGGGGCAACAAAACTACATGCTACAGGACCTGAACATGGCAAAGTAAAGCATGGCATGGAGCTACTCAAAGAGCTTAACAAAAGTCCCTTAGTGACCTTGAGCCAAAAGGGATCAGAAAATACAATTGCAAGCATGTGAACATGGCAAAATCATAATCAGTTTTCAGACTTAGTGAAAACTAGAGCATGCTGAAAACAGATATCAAGTAGGCATGTTTACGAGCTCGATGCACTCACTATGGTGCAAGTCACGATAATCTAAGCATACACCCATCAAGAATACACAAAATTCAAGCAAGACATGGCAAGAACAAAAGCATAGCATGCACGGATCAACTACAACATCATCGGCAAAATTGCAAACACGTTGACAATCTGCCCATATTCACAAAGTAGCAAAAGTAGAGCTCGATTGACTGAAGCTAGGGTGCTCCATAATTGCAAACAAAGACATTGATGGATAGATCACTACAAGATTAACAAAACATCCTTACTGATCATCCTCAAAAGAGGCACGGGTCACTAGGAAACAACATGAACATATGGCCATATGAGATAAACAGATCAAGGACTTAGTGGAAATGCTAAGTCCCTGAAAACAGAATTACCATGTGCACCACTTGGCAAGCATGTGCTAGTCACCACACACATCACAAAAATACATGGGTTGCACCTCTGGAAAGATGACAAAACCCTAAACAAAACATATGTAGGACTCATGGGCATAGCATGCACACAATAATCATGGAAAAATGACAAATAGCTAAATGGAGCAGCAGATCTGACAAATATCTCAAGTAGCCCTCTTCTAACAGCATTTCGGGCATCAAGATGAGCTCAAATGAAAATGATGCAATGAGATGAAATGATATACTCTCTGAGATGAACATTTTGATATGCTATATTCATGAATCGGAGCTACGGATGCAAAGTTACGAGGCTATGAACAGGAGCACATGGATCTGGAATTTCGAGGACTTGGAAGAAAAACAACCTCCAGATCTAGGGTTTCGGTGGCACGCAATCCAAGGTGGATCGGATCCCTCGCCGGAGTTGAGCCGGAGAAGCTCGATCTCGCCGGAGGAGAGGGCTCGTCGGCCGGAGAGGGAGGAGGCGGCGAGGGACGGCGAGGTGGCGGTGGTCGGCGCCGGAGAGGGAGGCGCGGTCGTCGCCGGAGCAGCGGCGGTAGCCGGCGTCGGGTGCGCCGATGAGGCGGTGGCCGGCACCGGGCGGCGGAGCGAGGAGGAAGAGTGGCGGCGCGGCGAGGCGGGTGCCCGCGGCCTCGGTCGGGCGGCGATGCGGGCTGGGGGGGCCCGGCCTGGGCTGCGGCGGGCCCGCGCGGGCGAGGCGGCGGTGATGAGGGAGCGGTGGCGGCGGCGAATCCCGGGGTGACACATGGCGGTGGCGGCTGGGTCGGACGGTGTCCGGCTCCGTCCGGACACGTCCGGCGGCGGCGGAGACGGAATTTTAGGGTTAGGACGGGGGAAGATCCGGATTTTCGGGGAGAGGCCTATTTATAGCCATAGAGGGAGCTAGGAGAGTCCAAATGAGGTGCGGTTTTCGGCCACGTGATCGTGATCGAACGCTCTAGATGATGGAGAGGGTTTAGGTGGGTTTTGGGCCAAATTGGAGGGGTGTTGGGCTGCAACACACACGAGGCCTTCTCGGTCCCTCGGTTAACCGTTGGAGTATCAAACGAAGTCCAAATGATACGAAACTTGACAGGCGGTCTACCGGCAGTAAACCAAGGCCGCTTGGCAAGTCTCGGTCCAATCCGGAAATGTTTAATCCCCACACACGAAAGAAAGCTAGAAATGACCACCGGAGGAGAACGAAGCGCCGGAATGCAAAAGGGACAACGGGGAAAATGCTCGAATGCATGAGATGAACACGTATGCAAATGCAATGCACATGATGACATGATATGAGATGTATGACAACGATAACAACACACAAAGACAAAGACCCGAACATGAGAAAACAAATAACTTAACGCCGGAAACGGCAAGAGTTGGAGTACAAATTGGGAAAGTTACATTTGGGGTGTTACAACACTCCACCACTACGAAAGGATCTCGTCCCGAGATCTAGGACTAAAAGAACGCTGGGTACTCAGAACAGAGGTGATTCTCGTGTTCCCAGGTAGCTTCACGATCGGAATGGTGTGACCACTTGACTTTGAGAAATTTGATTGACTTATTGCGAGTCTTGCGTTCAGTCTCTTCAAGAATAGCAACTGGGTGCTCACGATAAGAGAGATCTTCTTGGAGCTCAATGTCCTCGAAGTTATTGGTGCGGTCAGGAGTCTTGAAGCACTTTCGGAGCTGAGAGACATGGAACACGTCATGAACATTTGCAAAGTTTGAAGGAAGCTCGAGTTGATAGGCGAGGTCGCCTCTCTTGCTAACAATCTTGAAAGGTCCCAAGTATCTAGGGGCAAGCTTCCCTTTGATACCGAAGCGACGAGTACCTTTCATAGGAGAGACGCGGAGGTAAACATGATCTCCGATCTCGAAAGCCAAATCATGGTGCTTACTATCATAGTAGCTCTTCTGGCGGGATTGGGCTGCTTTGAGGTTATCACGAATGACTTTGCACATTTCCTATGCCTCTATGATTAAGTCATTACCCAAAAGCTGACGTTCGCCGGTTTCAGACCAGTTGAGAGGGGTACGACACTTCCTGCCATACAAAATTTCGAATGGGGCCTTGCCCGAACTTGCTTGAAAACTGTTGTTGTTGGAGAATTCAGCATAAGGAAGGCAATCCTCCCACTTCATGCCGAAGGAGATCACACAAGCCCTGAGCATATCTTCAAGAATCTGGTTGACATGCTCGACTTGACCGCTAGTTTGAGGATGGAAAGCTGTGTTGAAGCGGATGTTGGTGCCCATGGCCTTCTGGAAAGAATCCCAAAACTTTGAGGTAAAGATGCTGCCACGGTCTAAAGAGATCACTTGTGGAATACCGTGCAGAGAGACAATACGAGAAGTATAGAGTTCCGCCAATTGAGCTACAGTGATCGACTCTTTGATAGGCAGAAAGTGAGCCACTTTAGTGAGTTTGTCGATGACAACGAATATAGCATCATTGCTACGCTTGGACTTTGGAAACCCAGTCACGAAGTCCATTTCAATGTGGTCAAACTTCCATTCTGGAATGGCAAGAGGTTGGAGGAGACCTGCTGGCCTTTGGTGTTCTGCCTTCACTCTCCTGCAGACATCACATTCATTCACAAATTGAGCAATCTCGCGCTTCATTCGAGTCCACCAATAAGCCTGCTTGAGGTCCTGATACATCTTCGTGCTCCCAGGGTGGATGGAGAGGAGAGAATTGTGAGCCTCGTTCATGATCACTTTACGGAGGTCACCTTTGGGTACAACAATACGATCCTCGAAGAAGAGAGTGTCCTTGTCATCAAGGCGGTAGCACTTGTACTTGGGTTGACTCTTGGCAATCCCAATCTTCACCTTTTTCACCATAGCATCAAGAAGCTGGGCTTGGCGAATCTGGTCTTCCAAGGTAGGAGAGACTAGAAGGTTGGCGAGGAAACCTTGAGGAACAACTTGCAGATTAAGTTTGTGGAAAGCTTCACAAAGCTCGGGTTGATAAGGCTTGAGAATCAGACTGTTGCAGTAAGCTTTCCTGCTCAATGCGTCAGCAATCACATTGGCCTTGCCTGGAGTATACTCGATACTCGTATTATACTCTTGAATCATTTCGACCCATCGAGTTTGCCTGAGGTTGAGATTAGGCTGAGTGAAGATGTACTTGAGACTCTTGTGATCAGTGAAAATGTCCACTTTTCTTCCCAATAAGAGATGTCTCCAAGTCAAAAGAGCATGCACAACTGCCGCCAACTCGAGATCATGAGTGGGGTAGTTCTTCTCATTAGGCTTCAATTGGCGAGAGGTATAAGCAACAACTTTCTTCTCTTGCATCAATACTGCGCCAAGACCTTGGAGAGAGGCATCACAAAATCTCTTGTACGGCTTGGATTCATCAGGCGGAGTCAGAACTGGAGCAGTGATCAATTTCTCTTTCAAAGTGTTGAAAGCAATGTCACACTCCGGAGACCAAACGTACTTGACGTGCTTCTGGAGAAGATTTGAGAGAGGCTTCGCGATCTTAGAAAAGTTTTCAATGAATCTTCGGCAATAGCTTGCGAGACCAAGGAAGCTATGGAGTTGCTTCACGTTCTGAGGAGGTTCCCAATTCACAATTGCAGACACCTTCTCAGGATTCACGGCAATGCCCTTGGCAGAGATGATATGACCAAGATAAAGAACCTCATCGAGCCAAAATGCACACTTGGAGAACTTGGCGTAGAACTAATGTTCTCTGAGCTTATCGAGTACCAAACGCAAGTGCTTGGCATGATCTTCCTTGTTCTTCGAGAAAACCAGAATGTCGTCGAGATAGACCAAAACGAAGTCATTGGTGTAGGCGTTGAAGATGAAGTTCATCATGCGAGAGAAAGTCGGAGGAGCGTTGACGAGGCCAAAAGACATGACAGTGTATTCATATGAACCATAGCTTGTCCTGAAAGCCGTCTTGGGAATATCTTGCTCACGGATTCGAATCTGATGATAACCCATACGGAGATCAAGCTTGGAGAATACTTGGGCACCTTTTAGTTGTTCGAACAGCTCATTGATGTTGGGAAGTGGGTATTTGTTCTTGATGGTCTTCTTGTTCAATGGACGGTAATCAACACAAAGTCGGTCCGTTCCATCCTTCTTCTTCACAAAAAGAACACCACAACCCCACGGGGAAGAACTAGGCCGGATGAGACCCATTTTCTCTTGAATATTGAGTTGATTCTTCAGCTCCTTCAACTCTTCAGGTCCGAGCTTGTAAGGACGCTTGCACACAGGTTCCATGCCGGGCTCAAGATCAATAACGAATTCAACTGGCCGGTGCGGAGGCATTCCTGGAAGCTCTTCTGGAAAGATGTCTTGATATTCGCAAACGACTGGAATTTGAGAGATGGCATCCAATTCACCCTTCTCATTGAGAGAAAACAGACGGATAGTATTATCCCGAGCGGCAAAGACAATTACATCCTTAGATGAATGAGTCAATTGAATCTGCCTGGCTGCACAATCAAGCTGAGCCTTGTGCTTAGAAAGCCAATCCATTCCGAGAATAAGATCAATATCCGAGTTACCAAGAACCATTGGAGAAGCCAGAAACTTGAAATCACCCATCATGATAGAAATATCCGGAATCTCGTGGTTAGCGAGCAAACATTTACCTGGAGAGACAACTGCTAACGGTTTATGCATAACTTGGGAAGTCAACTCATGCCTAGATGCAAAAGGCTTCGAGATGAAACAATGAGATGCACCAGTATCAAAAAGAACTTTTGCGGGAACATCGTTAACAGGAAGGTTACCCATGATCACATCTGACGAGTCCTCTGCCTGAGCTGCATTCATCAAATTGACCTTGGCATGCTTGGGGTTATGCTTGACCACAGCTGAACTTGCCGATCTGACATGAGGAGGAGGAGGAAGACGCCTCTGGTTGAAACACTTGTTGGCATAGTTACCCTTCTGTTGGAACTTGTTGCACGTGACCTGTGAAAGCGGACGGTGATACGGAGCACTCGATCTTGGAGCTTGAGACAAAGTCTTGTTCTGAAAGCCAGGGTTGGGTGGGTGGGAAGATCCACTGCCACCTTTGCTCTTCTGCTGATACGGCTGACGGAACGGAGGAGGAGGAAGCCAATACTTCTGCTGCTTGGCCACTTGAATAGAGGAAGAAGGAGTAACATCTCTGACTCGCTTCTTGGAAGCATCACACCTCAATTGAGCAGCCTCTTGCTTCAGTGCCATGTTGTAGAACTCATCGTATCTCAAGGGCTCAAAGAGAACAAGAGCTAACTGAATTTCTTCTCTGAGACCACCCCTGAACTGATATATCATGCTCTTCTCATCAGGTACGTCCTGCTTGGCAAAGCGGGCGAGCTTCTGAAACAACTTGTTGTAGTCATAGACAGACAAAGAGCCTTGCTTCAGATTGCGGAATTCCTCACACTTGCTTTCAACCACGCTCTGGGGAATATGATGAGCTCGAAATTCTTGACGGAATTCATCCCAGGTGATAACACGTCCACCTCTAGAATCCTTGTATTGCTGGAACCATTCTGCAGCTTGATCTTTGAGTTGGAAGGAAGCGAACTTGAAGAAGTCCTCAGGCCTGACGTTACTACACTCGAAATGCTTGCACAGATCCACAAGCCAATCGTCACCATCGGTTGCCTCAACACAATTGCTGAAAGTCTTTGGCCCATTAGCAAGGAACTGGTTGAGTGAAGCAAAGTGATTCTGATTGTTGCCTTGGTTCCCTTGGTTGCCTTGATTGCGCTCTTGGAGAATTTGCATGATCAACTGTGTGTTTGCATTGGTTGCGGCCATCACAGCTTGCCATGCCTCCGGAGGAGGGGGAGGTGGTGGTGGATCAGGATTCGGAGTCGTGCGCATTGGAGGAGTCATCCTGAAGAGGTTGACATCCATTAGCACATTGATAGACAAATATTGAAGCTGAATCCAACGAAATGAAAATTGCAACATATAGTCTTCACATCCGAACTCAATGAACGAATGCATTCCTCTTGAAATGGTCACATATCCATAAATTGAGAAGCCACTTAGAATTAAGGTAGAGAAATAAATCAACAAGGTACGGATCAAGAACGAATAGTCGGTAAGAAATCCCAATCTCAAACCAATATCCGTGGAAGAAGAACTAGACCTACAAGAATTCCCACCTATGAAACTCCCGAACCTTTTCGGTTATGCAATCAGGTGTTGGGGATACAGGGGAAGCATAATATCTCACCCAAACTAGCAAATCCTACATCCAGCTGTATCCATCCTTCAACACATAACCAAGAAACCTTCGGAAACCATCTACCTCAACCTTCGAAAAGCATCCGTTATACAAGTTATGGCGATACTCCCGAACTCCCGCCCCAGTACTGGGTGGCGTCGAGGTTATCTCACCAACGAACTGCATAAAAGAGATTTTCGATGTCGGCGTACTAAACTCAGGTATTCCAGAATTGCAACGATAAAATTATGACGACAACACCTCAGAGCTCAACTCCCCGGGACACTTCCACTAAACCCCTGACAGGAGGCACCAAGACAATGTTCTCATCATAAAACCATCGGAACGATTCCAAGATACCCGCGTGATCCTAAATTTTTTTAGTGAAATTTGAGAAGAAAAGAGTCAAAACTCTACGTCAGGATGCCTTACCAGAGCGATGAGGAGACTGGGAAGTAAAAAGAATTCCTAAACTCTCCGATATATAATTCCTAAATGACTCAAAACATTTTTCTAGACACAACTCGGCTGCTAAAAACGATCAAGCAATGGGGCTCCTAAGGTTGGGGAAGGCTCTGATTACCAACTTGTAACACCCTCGATGCGACTATATCTCCCACGTGTCGAGGCATGACTTAGAGGCATAATCGCATTGAAGGCATATGTCGCAAGTTAGGCAATCTTCACAACATCCCATGTAATATGATAATAAAAGGGGAGATAACATAGTTGGCTTACACTCGCCACGTCAATCATGTACATAAATAACATTACATCATCCAAACACTCATGGCCCGACTACGGCGCCAAAATAAAAGATAACCCAACATGCGACACGATCCCGATCACCCCCAACTGGGCACCACTACTGATCATCAGGAAAGGAAACATAGTAACGTTGAGAGTCTTCGTCGAACTCCCACTTGAGCTCAAGCGCGTCTCCTGGAGCGGAATCATCAGGCCCCGCATCTGGTGTAATAATAATCTGTGAGCCACAAGGACTCAGCAATCTCGCACCCTCGCGATCAAGACTATTTAAGCTTATAGGTAAGGCAGGGTAAATATAAGTGGAGCTGCAGCAAGCGACTAGCAAAATATGGTGGCTAACTTATTCGCAAAAGAGAGCGAGAAGAGGAGGCAAAGCGCGAGCGAGAAACTAGAGAGCAACCTGCGCAAACATTACTCCAACACCGTGTCCACTTCCCGGACTCCGCCGAGAAGAGGCCATCACGGTAACACACTCAGTTGATTCATTTTAGTTAAGTTAAGGTTCAAGTTATCCACAACCGGACATTAACAAATTCCCATCTTCCCATAACCGCGGGCACGGCTTTCGAAAGTTCAAATCCCTGCAGGGGAGTCCCAACTTAGCCCATGACAAGCTCTCACGGTCAACGAAGGAATAGACCTCCTCCCAAGACGTTCCGATCAGACTCGGTATCTCAGTTCTTCAAGACACTTTGACAGGTTAAAACAAGACCAGCAACACCGCCCGAATGTGCTGACAAATCCCGATAGGAGCTGCACATATCTCTTTCTCAGGGCACACTCAGATTGTCCAAACTTCCGGTAGGCCAGCCCAGAGTTGCCCCTGGTGGCCACCGGCGGCTGACGAGTTGGACCAACACCTAGAGGAGCACTGGCTCGGGGGGGGGGGTCAAATAAGATGACCCTCGGGCTCCGGAAACCCAAGGGAATAAGAGGCTAGGTGACAAATGGTAAAACCAAGGTTGGGCATTGCTGGAAAAGCTTTAATCAAGGCGAACTATCAAGGGGTTCCCATTATAACCCAACCGCGTAAGGAACGCAAAATCTGGGAACATAACACCGATATGACGGGAACTAGGGCAGCAAGAGTGGAACAAAACACTAGGCGAGAGGCCGAGCCTTCTACCCTTTACCAAGTATATAGATGCATTAAGATAACATAGCAATATAATGATATCCCAACAAGTAAATAAAGGTTCCAACAAGGAACGGCCTCCAATCTTCACCTGCAACTAGCAACGCTATAAGAGGGGCTGAACAAAGCGGTAACATAGCCAATCAACGGTTTGCTAGGACATGGTGGGTTAGAGGTTTGACATGGCAATTTGGGAGGCTTGAAAGCAAGTGGTAGGCATCGTAGCATTGGCATAGCAAAAGAGCAAGCAAACTAGCATAGCAAAGATAGTAGTGATTTCGAGGGTATGATCATCTTGCCTGCACAGTTGTCAGAGTTGACTAGATCCTCGAAAGCAAACTCAACGGGCTCCTCGTTAGCAAACTCGTCTCCCGGCTCTACCCAAACAAGACAAACAAACAACAAGGGCACAATCAACCACGTGCAAGGATCAAACAAGATGATGCAAAGATGGTATGCTATGCGGGATGCGATGCAGGATGCATATGCAAGATATGACAGGAAATGCAAGAACCTGGCCTCAACTTGGAAATTCAAGTTTGCCACTGGAAAGATGAGATGAAATTGCTTGAAAACGATATAAAGAACGCAGGAATCGGAGTTACGGTTTGGAAATGGCAAGCGATTCAAATATTACACCGGTCTGCGATTTACAGCAAGTAGCCATCTAAATGCAATGAGATGAACATGCTACAGCACCCAAACATGACAACAAAATACATGGCAGGGATGCATTCAAGATGCTTAACAAAAGTCTAGCACTGAGCTATGGCCAATTCATCCATTAACATGTTCAAACAAGCATGGAAAAAATGCATATGGCAAACAGATCTCAGACTTGGTGAAATTATCACTTGTCTGGAATTTCAGATCAGGTAGCACTCTTCGGAGCAACAAAACTACATGCTACAGGACCTGAACATGGCAAAGTAAAGCATGTCATGGCGCTACTAAAAGAGCTTAACAAAAGTCCCTTAGTGACCTTGAGCCAAAAGGGACCAGAAAATACAATTGCAAGCATGTGAACATGGCAAAATCATAATCAGTTTTCAGACTTAGTGAAAACTGGAGCATGCTGAAAATAGATATCAAGTAGGCATGTTTACGAGCTCGATGCACTCACTACGGTGCAAGTCATGATAATCTAAGCATACACCCATCAAGAATACACAAAATTCAAGCAAGACATGGCAAGAACAAAAGCATAGCATGCACGGATCAACTACAACATCATCAGCAAAATTGCAAACACGTTGACAATCTGCCCATATTCACAAAGTAGCAAAAGTAGAGCTCGATTGACTGAAGCTAGGGTGCTCCATAATTGCAACTAAAGACATTGATGGATAGAGCACTACAAGATTAAGAAAACATCCTTACTGATCATCCTCAAAAGAGGCACGGATCACTAGGAAACAACATGAACATATGGCCATATGAGATAAACAGATCAAGGACTTAGTGGAAATGCTAAGTCCCTGAAAACAGAATTACCATGTGCACCACTTGGCAAGCATGTGCTAGTCACCACACACATCACAAAAATACATGGGTTGCACCTCTGGAAAGATGACAAAACCCTAAACAAAACATATGTAGGACTCATGGGCATAGCATGCACACAATAATCATGGAAAAAATGACAAATAGCTAAATGGAGCAGCAGATCTGACAAATATCTCAAGTAGCCCTCTTCTAATAGCATTTCGGGCATCAAGATGAGCTCAAATGAAAATGATGCAATGAGATGAAATGATATACTCTCTGATATGAACATTTTGATATGCTATATGCATGAATCGGAGCTACGGATGCAAAGTTACGAGGCTATGAACAGGAGCACATGGATCTGGAATTTCGAGGACTTGGAAGAAAAACAACCTCCAGATCTAGGGTTTCGGTGGCACGCAATCCAAGGTGGACCGGATCCCTCGCCGGAGTTGAGCCAGAGAAGCTCGATCTCGCCGGAGGAGAGGGCTCACCGGCCGGAGAGGGAGGAGGCGGCGAGGGACGGCGAGGTGGCGGTGGTCGGCGCTGGAGCAGCGGCGGTAGCCGGCGTCGGGTGCGCCGATGAGGCGGTGGCCGGAACCGGGCGGCGGAGCGAGGAGGAAGAGTGGCGGCGCGGCGAGGCGGGCGCCCACGGCCTCGGTCGGGCGGCGATGCGGGCTGGGGGGGCCCGGCCTGGGCTGCGGCGGGCCCGCGCGGGCGAGGCGGCGGTGATGTGGGAGCGGTGGCGGCGGCGAATCCCGGGGCGACACGTGGCGGTGGCGGCTGGGTCGGACGGTGTCCGGCTCCGTCCGGACACGTCCGGCGGCGGCGGAGTCGGAATTTTAGGGTTAGGACGGGGGAAGATCCGGATTTTCGGGGAGAGGCCTATTTATAGCCATAGAGGGAGCTAGGAGAGTCCAAATGAGGTGCGGTTTTCAGCCACGCGATCGTGATCGAACGCTCTAGATGATGGAGAGGGTTTAGGTGGGTTTTGGGCCAAATTGGAGGGGTGTTGGGCTGCAACACACACGAGGCCTTCTCGGTCCCTCGGTTAACCGTTGGAGTATCAAACGAAGTCCAAATGATACGAAACTTGACAGGCGGTCTACCGGCAGTAAACCAAGGCCGCTTGGCAAGTCTCGGTCCAATCCGGAAATGTTTAATCCCCACACACGAAAGAAAGCTAGAAATGACCACCGGAGGAGAACGAAGCGCCGGAATGCAAAAGGGACAACGGGGAAAATGCTCGAATGCATGAGATGAACACGTATGCAAATGCAATGCACATGATGACATGATATGAGATGCATGACAATGATAACAACACACGGAGACAAAGACCCGAACCTGAGAAAATAAATAACTTAACGCCGGAAACGGCAAGAGTTGGAGTTCAAATTGGGAAAGTTACATCCGGGGTGTTACAGATGATTATGATGTGGTATGATGGGGTGGTATCCTCCTTTGAATGATTTAAGTGACTTGACTTGGAACATGTTCACGCATGTAGTTGAAACAAAATCAACATAGCCTTCACGATATTTATGTTCATGCTGGATTATATCCTACTCATGCTTGCATCCAATGTTTATTAATTTTAATGCATGTACATGGCTGTTGTCGCTCTCTAGTTGGTCGCTTCCCAGTCTTTTACTAGCCTTCACTTGTACTAAGCGGGAATACTGCTTGTGCATCCAATCCCTTAAACCCCAAAGTTATTCCAGATGAGTCCACTATACCTTCCTATATGCGGTATCTACCTGCCGTTCCAAGTAAATTTGTATGTGCCAAACTCTAAACCTTCAAATAAACATTCTGTTTTGTATGCTCGAATAGCTCATGTATCAACCAAGGCTGTCCTTATCTTCCGTGTTAGGCGGGTTATTCTCAAGAGGAGTGGACTCCGCTCCTCACTCACGAGAAAATGACTGGTCACCGGGATGCCCAGTCCCATGCTTTATGCAAACTAAATCAATATTAATTGCAAACAAAACTCCCCCTGGGACCTGATGTATGTTGGAGACACTCGTTGTTTTGAGAAAGTCATGGATTGATGCTTGTTGGTGGAGGGGGAGTATAAACTTTACCATTCTGTTTGGGAACCGCCTATAATGTGTTTAGCATGGAAGATATCGCCATCTCTTAGTTGCTACGTTGACAATGAAAGTATACCGCTCAAAATACAATTTATCTCTATTGCAAAACCGAGCTCTGGCACCTCTACAAATCCCTGCTTTCCTCTGCGAAGGGCCTATCCATTTACTTTTATGTTGAGTCATCACCCTCTTATTAAAAAGCACTAGCTGGAGAGCACAACTGTCATTTGCATTCATCACTATTAATGTATGTTGGGTGTGACTATGATTGGATATCTTTTACCATGAATTACAATGTCTAGTCAGTCCTTGATCTTTAAAGGTGCTCTGCATTTATGTTTTGCAGTCTCAGAAAGGGCTAGCGAGATACCATCTTGTTATATCATATTATGATTGTTTTAAGAAAGTGTTGTCATCCGAGTTTTATTATTATGGCTTGCTAGTTGATTATACTATTGATATGAGTAATTATGAGACCTGAGAATTATTGCAAATGTGGTTAGTTATGATCTATGCTGAAAACTTGAATGCTGGCTTGACATAGTTACAACAAAAAAAGCAAACAGAGTTTGTAAAAGTTTTTCTTTCTTTCTTTCAGTTTGTCAACTGAATTGCTTGAGGACAAGCAAGGGTTTAAGCTTGGGGGAGTTGATACGTCTCCGTCGTATCTACTTTTCCAAACACTTTTGCCCTTATTTTGGACTCTAACTTGTATGATTTGAATGGAACTAACCCGGACTGACGCTGTTTTCAGCAGAATTGCCATGATGTTGTTTTATGTGCAGAAAACAAATATTCTCGGAATGACCTGAAACTCCACGGAACATCTTAGAAAAAATAATAAAAAATCCTTGCCAAAGATGAAGACCAGGGGGCCCACACCCTGTCCACGAGGGTGGGGGGCGCGCCCCCTACCTCGTGGGCCCCCTGGATGCCCTCCGACACCAACTCCAACTCTATATATTTGCTTTTGGAGAGAAAAAAAATAGAGAGAAGAAATCATCGCATTTTACGATACGGAGCCGCCGCCAAGCCCTAAAACCTCTTGGGAGGGCTGATCTGGAGTCCGTTCGGGGCTCCGAAGAGGGGGGTTCGTCGCCGTCGTCATCATCAACCATCCTCCATCACCAATTTCATGATGCTCACCGCCGTGCGTGAGTAATTCCATCGTAGGCTTGCTGGACGGTGATGGGTTGGATGAGATTTATCATGTAATCGAGTTACTTTTGTTAGGGTTTGATCCCTAGTATCCACTATGTTCTGAGATTGAGGTTGTTATGACTTTGCTATGCTTAATGCTTGTCACTAGGGCCTGAGTGCCATGATTTCAGATCTGAACCTATTATGTTTTCATAAATATATGTGAGTTCTTGATCCTATCTTGCAAGTCTATAGTCACCTACTATGTGTTATGATCTGGCAACCCCGAAGTGACAATAATCGGGACCACTCCCGGTGATGACCATAGTTTGAGGAGTTCATGTATTCACTATGTGCTAATGCTTTGTTCCAGTTCTCTATTAAAAGGAGGCCTTAATATCCCTTAGTTTCCAATAGGACCCCGCTGCCACAGGAGGGTAGGACAAAAGATGTCATGCAAGTTCTTTTCCATAAGCACGTATGACTATATACGGAATACATGCCTACATTACATTGATGAATTGGAGCTAGTTCTGTGTCACCCTATGTTATGAATGTTACATGATGAACCGCATCCGGCATAATTATCCATCACTGATCCGGTGCCTACGAGTTTTCCATATACTGGTTTACGCTTATTTACTTTCCCGCTGCTACTGTTACAATCACTACAAAATACCAAAAACATTACTTTTTCTGTCTTTACTTTTGTTGCCGCTACCACCACTATCATATTACTTTGCTACTAAACACTTTGCTGCAGATACTAAGTTTCCAGGTGTGGTTGAATTGACAACTCAGCTGCTAATACTTGAGAATATTCTTTGGCTCCCCTTGTGTCGAATCAATAAATTTGGGTTGAATACTCTACCCTCGAAAGCTGTTGCGATCCCCTATACTTGTGGGTTATCAACTTTGCAAATGAAGATCAACGTCAACACAATGCAAAGATCTTGACAATAAGAAGTGACAACGGAACCGATTTCAAGAACTACACCTTGGATGAGTTTCTTAGTGATGACGGGATCAAACATCAATATTCCGCACCTTACACCCCTCAACAAAATGGCGTAGCGGAGAGGAAGAACCAGACGCTGATGGATGCGGCAAGAACCATGATGGCGGAGTTCAAGTCTCTATACAACTTTTGGGCCGAAGCCATCAACACCGCGTGTCATGCATCCAATCGGCTCTACCTACGCAAAGGCTTGAACAAGACTCCATATGATATACTCACTGGTAACAAGCCCAACCTCAAGTACTGACGGGTGTTCGGGTGTAAGTGTTTCATTCTCAAGAAAGGTGTTCGTTTGTCTAAATTTAAGGCTAGAGCTCATGAGGGCATATTCGTTGGTTATGCTATAAACTCTCATGCTTACCGTGTCCTCAATAAGTCCATGAGCCTTATTGAGGAGACATGTAATGTGGAGTTTGATGAGAATAACGGCTCCCAAGTGGAGCAAAGTGGTACTTGTGATGTAGGTGATGAAATTCCTCCCCAAGCCATAATAAGAATGGGTGTTGGTTTTATCCTACCCATTGAGGAACCCCTTGTGGCCGAAGGAGAAGGACAATGTTCTACTCAAGTGGAACCATCACCAACCCAAGACCCACACGCTTCCGAAGAACAAAGTGAAGGCCCTCAACCTCATGAACAAGACCAAGGGCAAGATCAACCTCAAGATGGCGTTGAACCACCAAGTGATGCCCAAGGTCAAGTTCTCCTCTCCGAGCAAGTTCAAGATCAAGAACAAGCTCAAGAAGAGACTCAAGATGATCAAGTAACCACTCCTCATCTCTCTCATGAGGAGGAATTGGAGCGTCGTGCCACCAAGATTGCATCCAAGCTATCTACCAAGGGTCATCTCATGACAAATGTGCTTGGAAGCATACGAAAGGGGGTAAGCACTCGTAGAAAATTCACAAATTATTTTGAACATCACGCATTTGTCTCTTGTGTTGAACCCCAAAAGGTCTATGAGGCGCTCGAAGATCCGGATTGGCTTAATGCCATGCATGAAGAGCTCAACAACTTCGAGCACAACAAGGTGTGGAGATTGGTGCCAAGGCCAACGGGGAACCATAATGTCATTGGAACCAAGTGGATATTCAAGAACAAGCAAGATGCTCATGGAATTATTGTCCGCAACAAGGCTCGCTTGGTAGCTCAAGGCTACTCCCAAGTCGAGGGTATCGACTACGATGAAACCTTTGCTCCCGTTGCTCGTCTTGAGTCTATTCGTTTGTTGATTGCTTATGCTTCTCATCATAACTTCAAGTTGCAACAAATGGATGTGAAGAGTGCTTTTCTTAATGGTCCTATTAATGAGTTGGTGTATGTCAAACAACCCCCTGGGTTCGAGGATCCCTATTTCCCCGATCATGTGTACCAACTCGATAAGGCACTCTATGGCCTTAAACAAGCCCCACGTGCGTGGTATGACCACCTTACCGAGTTGTTGCAAGATCATGGGTTTGAAATTGGGAAAATCGACCCCACTCTTTTTACTAAGAAAGTCAAAGGGGAGTTGTTTGTGTGCCAACTATATGTTGATGACATTATCTTTGGTTCTCCTAACAAAATTTTCAATGAGGAATTTGCCGCTCTCATGACCTCCAAGTTCAAGATGTCCATGATGGGAGAGTTGAAGTTCTTTCTCGGATTCAAAATCAAGCAACGAAGAGAAGGAACCTTCATCAACCAAGCCAAATACACTCAAGACATGCTCAAAAGATTCAAGCTAAGTGAAGTCAAGCCGGCTTCCACTCCAATGCCCGTCAAATGCCAACTTGACATAGATCCCAATGGTAAAGCGGTGGATCAAAAGGTATATCGCTCCATGATTGGCTCCTTGCTTTACCTTTGTGCATCTAGACCGAATATCATGTTGAGTGTGGGAATTTGTGCACGGTTTCAAGATGCACCTAAGGAAAGTCACTTTGTGGCAGTCAAGCGGATCTTTCAATATTTGGCTCATACCCAAACTATGGCTTATGGTACCCAAGAGGAGCAAACTTCAACCTTGTAGGCTATTCGGACTTCGTTTGGGCGGGAGACAAAGTGGATAGGAAGGCAACTTACGGAGGGTGCCAATTCTTTGGTGAGTTGGTCTTCCAAGAAAAAAGTTGAGTGTCTCTCTCGTCCACAGAAGCAGAGTATGTGGCCGCCGGTAGTTGTTGCGCACAACTTCTATGGATGAGGCAAACTTTAAAGGATTACGGTGTCATTTGTGACAAAGTGCCTCTTTGGTGTGACAATGAAAGTTCCATGAAGATTTCTCTCAACCCGGTACAACACTTCAAGACGAAGCATATTGAGATTCGGTATCACTTCATCCGGGATCATATTAGGCGAGGGGAGATCGAGCTCAACTATGTCAACACTCATGATAACCTTGCATATATCTTCATGAAGCCTTTGGATGAAGCAAGATTTCGTGAGTTAAGGCATGAGCTAAATATCATTGATTTGAGCAATGTTGCTTGAACCCTTGCACTCCCCACCATACTCAACTTGTTATCTTGTTTAGGTGTAGGCATGGACATAAGGGGAGAGTTGTTCTCTAAATGAACTCTCCCTCCCCCCATTATGCATAATTTGATCAACTCTTTCACATTAGCCATTTGTGATGATACTTGTGCTTCAAAGACAAGTTTTGGTCATGAGCCCAAGGATAATTCTTCGCGGTGCCATACCAATTGACTCAAACATAGGTGGCTCCGGCCACCGCCCTCTCCTTGGAGAGGTTGTGTCTCGCGGTTGATGCTTGTTGTCTTTTTTCCTCCCTTCTTCATGTTGAGCGTGTGTTTGAGTTGCCTCGTGTGTTAGCTCTTTGCTGTGTCCGTTCGCTTGAAGGTTGCATTGCAAAGGCCCCTTTCTTCTCTGTTTTTGAAACTTGCATTTTCTTGGGCCCACAGTACTACCGCGGCTTGCCACAGTACTACCGCAGGAGCCACGCAAGGTACTACCGCACCCAGCACGACATTAATTTTTTACTGCTGCTGGAGCAGCGGTACTACCATCCACAGTGCGGTACTTTCACCCGGGTGGTACTACCGCGATGACACGCGGTACTAACGCGCAGTTGCGAGCGCGTGGGGGTTAAGAGTGGGCAGGGTGAGGTCCAACTCCCCCATACCCATTCAGCTCTTTTTTCCCATGCCGTCTCTCTCTCCTGCCCAAGAATGGCGCCGGAGAACCTCGCCGGATCTCCATCTCCGGCCGCTCTCCTCGCGCTCCGTCCGGTGGGATCATCCCCATCACTTCCTCTTGCCATGGAACAAGGTTTGTCCCCAAATCTCTCTCTCTTTGGTTCGTTCTTTCATTTCTAGGTTTTTGGGGAGATGCATGTTGTTCTTGAGTTTTTAGGCTAAATCTTTGCAAGAGTAGGATGTAGGAGAGTAGTAATGCGTAGAATTGGTACTTGGTATGTTGCCCCTTGGTAGATTTGATCAACCGTAGTACCGGTCCGTTGTCACGGTTGTGCTCATATCCGTTTGTGGTTCGGATCTGGCCCTATGTGGTACTACCCCACCACCCTTGCGGTACTATCGCTCATACGGTACTACCGCTCCTCAGGAGTGGTACTACCGCGAGAGGCGTGACACTAAAATTTTACTTCCGCTCCAAGGCGCGGTACTACCGTGCCATCCGGGCGCGGTACTACCGTGACTAGGAGCGGTACTAAAATTTTAGTTCCGTGCATACATGTGGTACTACCGTTGGTGTCAAATCTATCAAGTGGCAATTACACATTGCTAGTTCTACTTGTTTCACCTGTTTTGCTGTGGTCATTGCATTGATACTTCTCGTTTCTCTTGCGTGTTTTGTGTGTCATAGGTGGTGGCTCCGGTGCCCCTGCACGCCGTTCCAATCCCAGCTGTGACACGGGCTCCAAGCATTTGCGCAACCAAGATGAAGCTCCAAAGGGCTCCAATGCCCCCAACGCAGGACCAAGACCACCGCCACCAAGAACAAGGAGCCCACCATGGGCATTGATGAGATACCACTTGTTGAGTTTGTGATGTAGGGTCGAACCCTAGATGGTCGATCTTTCACGAATGGAGCGGATCCCGCGGTGAACACAAAGAACACGAGGGGAAACACGAGGGGAAAGACGAGAGAATCACTAAAACCAACAAGAAATAGTCACACATATGCTAGATCCTCGAATACATAAGAGATCACATGATCCACGATCAACAAAGGACGATACATGGTAACCGGTTCTTCTCCAAAGGAGGTCTTGATGGTCTTCTCCATGAGGAGGTCTTGAATCCAAGAGGATCTTCTCTGTAGAGGGGTCGCGGTCTATCTCGTGGAGTAGATCCGATATGGAGGAGCGATGCTCTATCTCTAATATGAACTTACACAATGCTAACCCTAAAAAGGTAGGTGGAGGGGGAGTATATATAGTCTAAGGGGTGAAGGGGTACATGGTCCACGGCCCAGATGCGCTGCACACAGTCAGGGGGACCGGATGTCCGGGCGCCGGGCCGGATGTCCGGGCCTTCCTGTGACACTAGATGTCCGAGCTGGCAGGGTCCAGCCTTGTTGCTCTCTGGAATGGCGGGGTCCGGATTTCTGGGCCGGAGGCCGGATGTCCGGGGGCTCGGGACGCGCCGGATGTCTGGATTGGTCGCCGGATGTCCCGGCCCTGTAAACTTGGCCGCTAGCTCCTTGTTGCTGGTGACACTTCCAGGGGCCGGATGTCCGGCCCTTGGGAGCTGTCTCCGTCTTCTTCCGTCGTCGCTTCAATGCTTCCCTCGCGGATGGTGTAGTTGTTCCTTGGCGCTTGCACTCCTCCTCGTCGTCCATAGTGTTCCGACAATACCTATGCATGCACATGAGAGGGGTGTCAAGTAGTATTCCATCCTCAAAGGGGTCAAGTGAGCACGTGTAAAGGAGATGATTCACCTTTGGGTATGTCAAGTAGATGTCACACGTGTCACTCGCCAAACGGACTCTTGACATGGTGATGTCCATAGGATGCTCCGCATCATCTCCCCCTCATGGGAAAGATCCAACCTCGGATCGAATACCAAATCACCATGGGAAAGATATGGCTTCGCCGTGTAGAAGTGGACGTTCACCAGGTACTCGTCATCTTGAAGCTCGAAATGGGCACTCTCCAATGTCGCATCGTCTAGTGATTCCTTCAAAAAGATCAAGGACAATAAACACTTGGAAAAACAAATATGGTTAGCGTTAGTGCAAAACCAAGCATTCAAGAGGTGATTCACCAAACAAGTGTCATTATCAAGCATAGCATAGGGTGTGACATGGCATGTAAGCATATCAATCGAGCACAAGCAAGGAAATCATGTGGACAAGTATGGAATTGTGAGGTAGAGATGCAAATAATAGGCATAGGTAATGCACATGACATATCGCAAGCACGAACACAAAGCAATATCATAGTATCATCATAGGCATGGGGCACAAAGAAAATGTGGCAATGACAAGTGATATCTCCACCAAGCTTGCAAATACACATACAAGTATGAGAATCAATCATCATGTGTAATGCAAAGCATGGGTCACAAATGCGTGGCAAAGGCATAGGAATGAGCATATCATGCAAAATGAACATGGCAAGATGGGCAAAGGATATATAATGGACAACAACCCATAGCCAAGTGAGGGCCATGTATAAGAAATGCGTGATTCTTTGCGTGAAGAGAGCGGTGGAAAAGACAATCCATGGGATCCCAAGCTACCGTTGCTCTCTAGAGCTCGTTTTTTCAACTCGTGGGGTTGCGAGGTTGACAAGTATTCATGGGTACCCACACAAAAGAAACACAAACGAAAGAAATTGTGTGTGTGGTAAATGTACACATCATCCATCATGATGTGTATGTGCACGTGAGAGTTAGCACAAGATAATCATCACTCAAAGAAATATGATGGATGGTATAGGAACATGTCATCCATCATGAAAGAATAGTTATTGTGTGTAACATGATGGGGACACAAATTGAGAATGCAAGTATATGGCACATCAATAGCATGTTTATTCATGGGAAGCATATTGTGCACACAAGTGTTGGGATCATGCAATGGATGGGATGAATCAAAATCTCCTAACATGTATGAGGAAACTATGTGGGTCTCCTAATGAGCAATATCGGAAATATCATATGGAGAAAATGGACAACATCCAAAACAATGCATATCGTAAGCTAGGTGGTCATGGCATGGCATATGAGATAAATGATGCAAAGGGAGCATATCAATATCATGACAAGAGAAACAAATGCCAATAACCATGGGCTTGTCATCTATGCCATATGTGAAAATTGGGTTTATTTTAATAGCATATGCATAGTCATATGAAGAGATTGCAAATATGACGTATTATTGATCTCATGCATAGCATATGACAAGTCAAGCGGATTGGCAAACATGATGTGACCTAAAGAATTGTCACAAGATATCCTATGCAACATGGCATCACAACTAATAGACTCCACATGGCAATAATCAAACTCATCATGAATGGGTAAATCATCGCATGGGGAAGTCGCACTAGCATGAAGCATGGTAATAAGTTGATCAACATCATGCAAGCAATCAATGTCAAGAATGTCCACTAGTGGGACGAGAGCATCATCGTCACCTATGTTACCGTTTTCATTCCACTCAAGTGGTGTAGGTGAGGTGGGAAAGACCAAATGGTGGTCATCTTCATCTTGATGGAACCATGTGGGGGTGCATCATATCCCACCATGGCCATCGTCTTGTCCAAAGGGAGGACGAAGTCATCGCGAATCGGCGCGTCATCATAGATGGGACCTAGCACCAAATGAGAAGACACAATAGAGGTAGAGGTCAAGTCATTAGTGTTGAAAGTGGCCTCACATGACCTATCAACTATCGCACTCTCTCTATGTGGTGGTTCACTCACTCCCTCAAGGTAGGTGCACTCAATCTCACGTATGGTGGAGTCACTCATCTCACTCAAGTGGTGGGGTTTGTGGCTCTCCTCACATGGGAATAGTGGCAACACATCATATATGGGTCTAGTGGTGAAGTCACTCTCACTCTCAATATGGTGGAAAAAGTCACTCAAGTCAAGATACGTCGCGTGGTCGAAGGAAAAATACCATGCTCAACCATCTCATCGCCATCGACGTGGATGAAAACCGAAGATGGCACATCATCACTCTCGCCTCCTAAGAAGGAAGCATCATCCTCGCTCGTCACCATGTCGCTCGCCTCCAAAGCTTGGTCCTTGATGGTCACCGTAGTCGTAGTCATCGCAGCGCCATCTTGAAAAAGAGTCGAAGTAGACTCGGCATCATCAATGCCACAAAGAGGGATGGCGGTGAATTCGAACTTGGGAGCATCATCTTGGAGCTTGTCGGGCTTGGACATCATGGTGGTACTAGCCTCATGCTCGTTCTCATGGAGCTTGGTCGTCGTGAAGTGTGCTTGGGGTGGAGAAGCCTTGACCTTCATGAGTTCTTGTTTCGCCTTGAGAGCACCAATGTAGTTGTCGTCGAGGGACTTGTAGTTCTCGAGGAAGATAGTCTTGGATATGTCGTTGTTCAATCCCATCATGAAGTAGAACTTCATCGAAATGGGGTCGTCCATGCCGGCTCATCGCAAGGCAATCTTCATCTCCTTGAAGTACTCGTCGATGGACTTGGATCCTTGGGTGGTGTTCCCCAATTGGCGTAGACGTTGTTCCGTGTAGGTTGGAGGCACAAACTCTCGCCTCAAAGCTCTCTTCGTCTTAGGCCAACTCATGTCGTATCTCTCCGAATGTGTGTGAAGCCACCATGTAGACGCGTAGTCGTGGAACTTCATTGTGGCGCACTTCACTTGATCTTCGGGAGGAACTTGATGTAGCTTGAGGTAGTCGTCCATTAGGCGCTCCCACTTGAGATACTCCTCGGGTTCTTGAGTCCCATAGAAAGGAATCACATGGTCGATGTCGAGGTCGTAGTAGCTTGTGGAAGTCGAGGACTTGAGCTTGGGAGCTTCTCTTGAAGTGCATGTGGGCGAAGATGTCGTATGTCCATAGGCGAAGATGCCTTGAAGTTGCTTGGCGAAGATGCCAATGGAGATGGTGAAGTCGTTGAGCGGTTGTTGGTGTTGAGCTCTTGACCTTCACGTTCGTGGTGGTGATGGTGTCGATGCCGATGTGACCTTGCCGGAGATGGTAGCTCGGAGGCATGTGCTCTTGAGCGTCTTCTCGAAGATGAGGAAGACCGCTTGTAGGACTTGATGAGGGCTTTGATCTCCTCCATTTGAGCTTGCATCTTGGTGTCGTCGGAGTTGTTCATGGCATCGAACTCATCGTTGTTGTTGTAGACCGAAGATGAAATGACTTGCCTATCCATCACAAGACTCGAGCAAATGTGAGTGGAGAAAGAATAAGAACTATACCAAATGTACCTTGACCGATGTTGAAGATGGATCAATGATCACTCAATGATGTAACAAGGAAATAGAACAATTGGTACCAATTCTTGTCGATTTCTCACACCTACACAAGTAAAAGCTTATGGTGGAGCTCGGTGAGGATAGTGGCACAAAAATTTGATGTAAAGTGTTAGCAAGAGTCAATAATGTTGAAAGAGATTCAAAAATTTGCATGTGAAACAAGTAGACCAATAGCAATGAATGGCACACAGAAACACACACACTGATATATAAATGGGGCCGTGCAACCAAGGAATGAGCTCAAAATGTGGAATCCACAGAAAATGGTCTTGTTGCACAACTCTAGAGAGACGCTAGCACGATTTCTCAATAGGCGGATACGATAGTTGTGCACAACCTATAGGATACAAAAATGCAACGACTTCTATCCCAAGTATGCTATGTATATGATGTTCCCGATGTTGTGATCCAAGATGATCGGATATGACAATCTTATGCAATGTGGTATGATGTTATGGCACTTTCTTACAAGCTTCTTTGCTCTTTCTCTTTTGCTTAAAAGCATATTATTTTTTTGGTATATGACCACAATGCGAAATGCACAAACCAAGATAACAATTGTATATATGCGGGAACAAACTTGTGGCACAAGAGATGATATGATGATACCAATATGATATGGTATGTATGTAATGGAAGGTGTAGACCACTAATGTGCACAAGTAACGTTGCCGGCAATACTCAAATGGCTAGTCTCGATAGGCAAGTGACGCAAAATGGAATAGGGGTTATCAATGCAATGGCATGGGAATATACAATGGAGGGATACCACGATACCAAGATGTTATGGAGGTTACCGTCCTTGGCGATGATGAGTGGCGGTGTTCTTGATGTAGATACCAAGATGATGGAGACCCATCCCTAAGTAGCCGAAACACCTTAGGAAACAGAAAATACCGCGAACTCAAAATCTCAAATGTCAAATGTCAAATGGTGGTAGCGGGAATGCGGTGGTGGTTGTGGAAGCTCAATGGGATTGCGGAAATGCAATGATGGGTTTTCAGACGCAATGCGGAAGTGAAGGGTAAGGTGGTGGACTATACACGGTGTCGGAGTTGGAAGCACGGTCCCTAAGTAGCCGAAACACCTTAGGAGACACAACTCACAACACTAACAAAATTGGGTTAAGTTGTGGTGGTGGAAGTGTATGGTGGTCAAGCCTATGCAGAAGTTATGGTGGTTGTTGATGAAGAAGCAATCGTCCCTAAGTAGCCTAAACACCTTAGGAGACTCAAATCACAACTCAAACAACCACTAATGCTATGGGGATCAATATTGGATAGGTTGCGGAAGTCGGTGGTGGTTATGCGGATGATATGGTGGAAGCCCTAGGCAAAGATGCCAAAGTTCCAAAAATTTGATGGAGTCAAATGGTGATGGTACTATTTAGTGGGATGGGGGATGTCAATAGCTTCAAAACGAGCTAAAGAACGTCAAAATCGGACTCCGGATGAATTAGTTATGGTCAAAATGGTGAAACGTGAAAGGCTGAAGTTACAGGGGCCGGACATCCGGGGCTCAGGCCAGATTTCCGGGACCTGATGCCCAGTACAGCGTGCGAAAATGCACTCCAGGAGCCGGATGTCCGGCTTGGGGCCCGGATGTCCGGCTCGATGGCCCGGATGTCCAGTCCGACGATTCCAGATCCCGTTTGGGGCGGAAATTTTTGAATTGGGGACGAAAATTGATGATTCCAAGGACAAAATTGGAGAGATTTCATGGATGGAAGGTGGGGAAACTTGGGGAGATGCTAGATCCACTCGAAACCAAGCAAATCCATGGATCAAATCCAACAAAACCTCATCAAACCAACAAATCACAAAAAAAATTGGGGCTATTTTTGGTGGGGATTTTCAAATTCAGGACGAAATCAACAAAATAACGCTAGAAAACACAACGGGGAGGCTCCGAAATCGTGATCAACGTAGCTCTAGATACCAAGATGATGTAGGGTGGAACCCTAGATGGCCGATCTTTCATGAAAGGAGCGGATCCCGTGATGAACACAAAGAACACGAGGGGAAACATGAGAGAATCACTAAAACCAACAAGAAACAGTCACACATATGCTAGATCCTCGAGTACATAAGAGATCACACGATCCACGATCAACAAAGGATGATACACGGTAACCAGTTCTTCTCCAAAGGAGGTCTTGATGGTCTTCTCTGCGAGGAGGTCTTGAATCCAAGAGGATCTTCTTCGTAGAGGGGCCGCGGAATCTCTCATGGAGTAGATCCGATATGGATGGGCGATGCTCTATCTCTAATATGAGCTTACACAACACTAACCCTAAAACGTTGGTGGAGGGGGAGTATATATAGTTTAAGGGGCGAAGGGGTACATGGGCCATGGCCCAGATGCGCTGCACGCAGGCAGGGGGGCCGGAGGTCCGGGCGTCGGGCCGGATGTCCGGGCCTTCCCGAGACGTCGGATGTCCGGGCTGGCAGGTTCCAGCCTTATTGCTCTCTGGAATGGCGGGGATCCGGATTTTTGGGCTAGAGGCCGGATGTCCGGGGGATCGGGATGCGCCGGATGTCCGGGCCCTGTAGACTTGGCCACTGGCTCCTTGCTGCTGGTGACACTTCCAGGGGTCGGATGTCCGGGCCAGGGCCGGATGTCCGGGTCCTGGGAGCTGTCTCCGTCTTCTTCCGTCGTCGCTTCCATGCTTCCCTCGCGGATGGTGTAGTTGTTCCTTGGTGCTTGCACTCCTCGTCGTCCGTAGTGTTTCTATAATACCTATGCATGCACACGAGAGGGGTGTCAAGTAGTATACCATCGTCGAAGGGGTCAAGTGAGCACGTGTAAAGGAGATGATTCACCTTTGGGTATGTCAAGTAGATGTCGCATGTGTCACTCGCCAAACGGACTCTTGACATGGTGATGTCCATAGGATGCTACACATCAGTTTGTCTCTCGCAGGAAGATCAACCCCTATTTGAATACCCGTGCAAACTTCAGAGGGAATGACTTGTTCTGGACCAAGCAGCAGAATCTTATCTATCTGGATGTGATCAAGGCCAAGCAGAACATCTATGTGGACGTGCACTGGATTGACATGAATCATATGAGGCAGGATAAGCATCATGCCTATTTTGGTGAGGCTTTGGATCTGGTGGAGCAGTTTGGCATTGAGGATGTGATCTCTTTCCACCTGGACTATGACCCTGTGATTGTGGCCCAGTTCTTTGCTTCGGTCCACTTCCATCCTGTTGAGGAATGGACCATGACCTGGATGACCAATGGACAACAGCTGACTGCTACATGGAAGGACTTCATGGATTTGTTTCAGGTTCCTAATGAGGGGCTCAACACGCCCGTTGGTGTACGCCCTCATGCCAATTCCGAGTCAGCCAACAAGAACAAGCACTACTAGGGAAAACCTTATACACAGAATCTTAGCAGCAGCGCGGCACAAAAAGAGGCGCTGCTAATTAGTAGTAGCGCATTAGGGAAAGCGCGCTACTGATGTAAACTTAGCAGTAGCGCGTGATGTCTAAACCGCGCTGCTACAAAAATCCATCGAGAGTACACAACGAGCTAAGTTTACCAACAACGCGACGTCAGGAAGCGCGCTACTGCTAACGCCGTAGAAGTAGCGCACTTTTTAGTCACGTCGCTGCTGCTAATTTTGAAATTGTCCACACGGTTGGCCCGTTTAGCAGTAGCGCATGATAGGAAAGCTTGATGCTGGTACGCTCTTAGCAACAACGTGTTTTTGTTACCGCGCTACTACTAACACGCAGGACCCACCACCTTTTTCCACCTTTCCCTCCCCATCTCCCTCTCCTCCCTTTCCCCTCCCACATCCTCCCTCTATCACTCTTCTTCTTCCGTAATACTTCTCCCCCCATTACTCTCCCTCTTCTACCTACCTTTCTCTCTCTTCATTACTCCTAGCTAACTACACCACCACCATTAATGCATCTCCTTTCTTTTTTTCCTTCCCCTCCACTAGTTGAAGTTGTCTCCCAAATTAGCTAGCTAGGTAGATGTATCATTTAGTTAGGTGACCTATTTGCTCCCTAACTAGATCTTTCTTTGTCAAGAAGATCTTTGTGCACTTTTGATGTCCCTACATCATCATCCACACACCATGTGCTCGATCTCGAGATAGTGGTGATTAAAATTTCATGCTTTTGCAAAATGGAAATATGTGTATGTGTGTGTGTGTGATATGATAATTGGGAAATATGATGGAAATTGTGTGTGTGTGGCATGAGTTGATGCCAAATTGTGCTTTTGAGTTGCCTATGTTTTGCCGAAATGTAGATGTATTTCCATTTCGGCGAATTTTGGGCAAACGCTAGATCTATATATGTCCTATTTTTAGGGAAGGTCATGCCGAATTTTTGTATGACTTTGATGCATGCATGCATTTTTATAATCAATTTGTTTATTACTACTGTGCAGGTGTTCATGATGGTCAGTGGAACGATGGTGGACAGGTGGTTGCGGTCGGCGATGCAGGGCATGAAAGAAAATAACCTGACAGAGGTTTTATGTCCGTGTCGAAGATGCAAAGGAATAGTTTGGCTCGACCCCTATGACGAAGGTCGTGCCGAAGCGCACCTACTCATGACTAGTTTCATGGATGGCTATAATCGGTGGATAATTGAAGATGAGGATGATGATGTTGAGGACGCCGACGGGGCAGCCAATGACGACACTGGGCAAGACAAAGAGATGACCGATAATGGCGGCGGGGAAGAGGACGGACATGGCGGAAGATAAGGGGCCGGACATGGCGGAGGAGAAGGGGTTGGACATGTCGGCGGAGAGAACATGGACTCCACGCAGCAGAGTTCGTCCGTACTAAGTTCAATCATGCGGGACCCTCATGTTCAAGCACTGCTTCGCAAGGAGACGAGTACTGAGAGAGCTGCTTCTAGAGAGGAGGCTAAGCTGGAGCAACTGGTGGTAGACTGGAACACTCCATTGTATGATGGTTGCAATCCTGAGGTGACCCGCTTGAGTTTCACGCTCCAACTCCTGAAGACAAAGGCTAAAATCAAATGGACCGACACTAGCCTTGATGAGCATCTGAAGTACCTAAAGGATGTTCTTCCCATGGGGAATCTATGTCCTACTAGTGTTGATGAGGCCAAGAAGATCGTGTGCCCTCTTGATCCTCCGCATGTTAGATACCATGCATGCATCAACGATTGCATAATTTATCGGAAGGAGCACGCGGAAAAAACAAGCTGTCCGGTGTGCAATGCTTCTCGATACAAGAAGGCCGGGAAGAAATGTCCCCAGAAAGTTGTATGGTACTTACCGATCACTCCCCATCTCCAGCGGTATTTCGTAGATCCCAAGGAAGCAAAGCTAATGCGCTGCCACGCGGAGAGGAAGAAGCCCGACGCTGGAGATGATCTGAAGCTGAGACAAGTCAAGGATGGAAGCCAGTGGAGAGTGTTGAACAACTTCTATCGATATTTTGAATGTGATGCAAGGAACATCGTGCTTGGCGCGTGTATCGATGGTGTGAATCCGTTTGGCAACCAGAACACCAACCATAGCACATGGCCTGTGTTTGTATGGATGTACAACCTCCCCCCTGGTTGTGCATGAAGTCGAAGTACATTCACATGAGCATGCTTATTCAAGGGCCGAAACAACCAGGAAATAATGTTAATTTGTATCTGGGGCTACTTCAAGAGGAGTTAGACACTTTATGGAAAACATCGGCCAAGACATGGGACGCCAGCAAAGGCGAGTATTTCTACATGAGAGCCACGCTGATCACGACGGTGCACGACTATCTCGGTTACGGATATGTCGCAGGCCAGGTGTGCCATGGATATTGCGGATGCACGCGGTGCATGGATGATACGACATCTCAGCAGCTAACATCAAGGAAAGATGGCGGGTCTGGGAAAATCGTGTACATGGGGCATCGAAGATGGCTCGAACAGGACGACCCGTGGAGAAACTGTGGAGATCTATTCAATGGTCACGTTGAGCATCGAGGACCTCCACGTAAGCAGAGCGGTGCCGAAATCGATGAGCTATTGAAAAACTGGAAGGAGTGCCCCGCGCCGGGAAAGACGATGAAAAAGGCACTGGAGCCACTGCTGAAGGTATGGAAGACAAGGTCTGTGTTCTAGGACTTGGAGTACTGGCACAAACTCGATACACCTCATTGCCTTGATCAAATGCACATCTGTAAGAATGTCCTTGAGAGCTTGCTCGCGACACTAATGAACATGCCGGATAAGACCAAGGATGGGCCGAAGGCAAGAAAAGACTTGCAAGATTTGAAAATCAGGGAAGATCTGCACATGCCGCCCCGTAAACAGTCAGACGAGACAGAGACGGAGACAGAGGCGCGGGAGAAGAAGGGAAAGAAAATAAAGAAAGAGGGATAATGGATGAAGTCCCATGACTGTCATGTTATGATGACGCAGATACTACCTGTTGCCCTTAGAGGGATAATGGACAAGCAAGTCCGTGACACGCTTATTGGTCTCTGCAACTTTTTTGACGTCATCTCTCAAAAGTCGATCAGTCTGAAGCAGCTCCGAAGGCTACATGAAGAGATCGTTGTGATATTGAATGAGCTTAAGATGTACTTCCCTCCCGCGTTCTTTGACATGATGGTGCATCTGTGTATCCATATTGTGGACGACATAATTGACTTGGGGCCGTCATTTCTACACAACATGATGCCGTTTGAGAGGATGAATGGGATCATCAAAGGATTCGTTCGTAACATGTCCCGTCTGGATGGAAGCATCATCCAGGGCTATCTGACACAAGAGTGCATCTCTTTCTGCGAGAATTTTCTATATGGCGCAGACTAGCCGCCTGATGTTAGTGTTGGTTTTCCCGTTAACTAGCACAATGGGAGGCTCGAAGGAGAAGGTCAATCCAAAGGTCGCAGGGAACTGCACGTGTCATACTCAGATCGACGCAGCGACTTTGACATAGCAAACTTGGTAGTGCTACAACACCTAGACGAGGTAGATCCTTTCGTGGCACTGCACAAAGAAATTATCGCAAAGAAGTATCGTGACCAGGGGTATGCAGGACGGACGTTGAAGTTACTAGAGAGCACAACTCCACTTTCCTGCATTGGTTCAAAGAGCATATTATTGCTAATCCCCCAGAGGAGGGCTCTAAGAACGGATTGCTCATATACGCCTTAGCACATGGCCCCTCGCCCAACCTCCTAACCTATCAGGCATACGATATCAGCTGATACACGTTCTACACATAGGCCAGAGATATGGACAGTGATGATCAGAACTCAGGGGTGACAATGGAATGCATGACCAGCAACGACAACGATGCAACTAAAAGATTTTACGGAAGGGTCGAGGAGATCTGGGAGCTTGACTACTCTGGACTGCACAACACGACGATGTTTCGTGTCAGATGGGCTGAGAATGTCGAAAGAGAAAACCGGCATTTCACTACCATGACTATACCCGATGCCAAGAGCGCTACTGTGAACGCTATCATAAAAAATGAGAAATGGGTACACGCTAAGCACGTGACACAATGCTTCTTCATAATCGATCCGCGCAATCCCAGCCGTGTTGTCGTGAGGAGAGGCAAAAGGAACATCATTGGAATGGATGGAGTCGTGTAACACCCCGGATGTAACTTGCCATATTTGTAACTCCGACTTTGCCATTTTCGGTTTAAGTTATGAGATGTCCCTTCGTGGTTGGGTTTTCTCTTCGTCTTTCATTTTGTTCATGTCATGCATTTTATATCATGTCATCATGTGCATCTCATTTGCATACGTGTTCGTCTCATGCATCCGAGCATTTTCCCCGTTGTCCGTTTCGCAATCCGACACTCCTACGTGCACCGGCACCCCTCTTGCCTCTTTTTGTGAGCGGGTGTTGAACGTTCTTGGATTTGACCGAGATTTGCCAAGCGGCCTTGGTACACCACCGGTAGACCGCCTGTCAAATTTCATCCATTTGGAGTCCGTTTGATACTCCAACGGTTAACCGGGGAACCGTAAAGGCCTCGTGTGTGTTGCAGCCCAACACCCCTCCAAAACGGCCCAATAACCCATCCAAACCACTCCCATGTCCTCCGTCGTTGGATCACGATCGCATGGTCGAAAACTACACTCCATTTGGACACTCCTACCTCCTCCTAGCTATAAATATGTGATCCCCTCCATTTTTCGCGCAGTCTAACCCTAGCCCCGCTCCTCCAGCACCGCCGAACACGTCCGTGTCTGCCGGACACGTCCGCCTCCACCGCCCGGCCACTCACAGTGCGCCACGTGGCACGCTGCCACCCGCCGCCGCCGCGGTCCGTGAGCCCACGGTGGGCCTGTGAGCCTGACTCCACCGCCCCGCGCGCCTGAGCCTCCTCCCTCCGCTGCCCGGGAGAGCCACCGCCACCGCTCTCTCTGTCCGCCGCCGCTCCTCGCCGCGCACCTCGCCGACCGCCGCCACCTCGGACCCCGCGTCGCCGATCCCCGCCGCCCTTCGCCATCTCCTCCGCCGCCCGCACCTCCCCTTGCCCGGATCCGCCTCTCCACCTCGCCGACGCACCTCTCCGACGAGCTCCGGCCACCGCGGGACGAACCCCAGCGATCCTCGACTTCCGTGCCCACGAACCCTAGATCTGTTTCTGGGTGGTGAAAATTCCACTAAGTATTTTCCCCTAACTTTTTATGCGTCTGTTCTTCATGCCCGAACTCTGTGACTGTAGCTCCGTTTCATGTGCACGATATATAAAAATGTTCATTGGGAGATGCTCTTCATTTCACTCCATTGTTGCATGCTTGTTTGAATCCATCTGGATGCCCAAATCACTGATGCAAGAGTGCTATAAATTGTTAGGTGCTGTTACTTTTCAGAGTATGAGGATTTGCCATTTTGTCACATTTGTTGTGTTGTTCATATGGGCATGAGCTCTACATGTGTTTTGATATATGCCATGCCATATTTACAGGGGTGCTTGCCATGTATTTTTGTGATCAACGTGGTGACTAGCACAAGCATGCAAAGTAGCCTTCGTGATATTGCTGTTTTCAGGGACTTTGGATTTTACCAAGTCCTTTTCCTACTGTTATTTTTATGCCATGTAAACATGTTAATACAGTGAGATCCACGCTTGTTTTGAGTTGCTTCAGTAAGGATGTTTTGGACATATGGTTAGGCCATATCCACCCATGGCCCTGTTTGCAATTATGGAGTGGCCTAGCATGTCTTAATCTTGCTCTACTTTTGCTATAAAATGTTCCTGGCAGATTGTTTACATGTTAATCAATTTTTCCATGGTTGTTGTTGTTGATACATGCTTGGTATGAACTTGCTCTTGACATGGTTAGCTTCATGATCATGTCATCTTGCTGTAGGTATGCTTGTTTTGTCATGCAAGGCTTTGTGATGAGTGATTTGAGCTCGCAAAGTTGCCTTCATAATTCTGTTTATGCCATGCTCAGTTTTTCTGCTAAGTCTAAAACTGTTAATAAAATTTGCTATTTTTACATGGGTGCCATCATATCTTCTGTGCCTTTTTGGCTCATGGTCAGTAAGGGACTTTTGATCTATGCATTTAGTAGATTTATTCCATGCCTTTGTTTGCTATGATATGTTCCTGTAGCATGTTGTTTTCTTGCTCTAATCATGGCTTCTTGATGTTATTCCTGGCATGTTAGTATTTTCACTAAGTCTGTGAAGCTGATATCTTTTGCACTTTTGCCATGCTTGTTTGAACCTGCTCTGTTGTGATTTAGCCGTAGCTCAGTGTTCATGTTTTGTCAAGAATCTTGAGTACATCACTGCCATATGACGTGTTGCTATGTTGGAGCGCAGTAGCTTAGTTTCTTGTTGCATTCTAGGTGGCATCATGTTGTCAATCGCAGAATTGTGCCATTCTTGTTTTGCTTTCCATTTGCAAACCGTGCATCCGATTCCGGTGATCTTTATATCGATTTCGACCGAAATCATCTCATCTTTCCAGCGGCACACTTGGTTTGCCAAGTTGATGCCTTGTTCATTCTTCCCCTTCCAAAGCACACATATGCATTGCATATCACATCCCACATGACATGCCATGTTTTGCATCATGTTGATTGTGCATTGCAACGTGATTGATTGTTGGTCCTTTGCTTGTGTTCTTGCTTTGGGTAGAGCCGGGAGACGAGTACGTGATCGAGGAGCCTGTTGAGTATGCTAACGAGGATCAAGCTTTCGTCAACTCTAAGAACTTTGCAGGCAAGATGACCATACCCTCGAAATCACTTCTATCTTTGCTTGCTAGTTGTTCGCTCTATTGCTATGCCGCGATTCCTACCACTTGCTATATCATGCCTCCCATATTGCCATGTCAAGCCTCTAACCCTCCATTCCTAGCAAACCGTTGTTTGGCTATGTTACCGCTTTGCTCAGCCCCTCTTATAGCGTTGCTAGTTGCAGGTGAAGATGAAGTTTGTTTCATGTTGGAACATGGATATTGTTGGGATATCACTATTATCTCTTATTTACTTTAACGCATCTATATACTTCGTAAAGAGTAGAAGGCTCGGCCTTATGCCTGGTGTTTTGTTCCACTCTTGCCGACCTAGTTTCCGTCATACCGGTGTTATGTTCCTTGATTTTGCGTTCCTTACGTGGTTGGGTGTTATGGGAACCCCTTGACAGTTCGCCTTGAATAAAACTCCTCCAACAAGGGCCAACCTTGGTTTTACCATTTTCCTACCTACCACCATATACCTTCCCTTGGGTTCTGCAGACTCAAGGGTCATCTTTATTTTAAACCCCTCGGGCCAGTGCTCCTCTGAGTGTTGGTCCAAACCGAGTAGATTGGGGGGCCACCTCGGGGCAACTTGAGGGTTGGTTTTACTCGTAGGATGTCTCATCCGGTGTGCCCTGAGAACGAGATACGTGCGACTCCTATCAGGATTTGTCGGCACATCGGGCGGCTTTGCTGGTCTTGTTTTACCATTGTTGAAATGTCTTGTAACCGGGATTCCGAGACTGACCGGGTCTTCCTGCGAGAAGGAATATCCTTCGTTGACCGTGATAGCTTGTGATGGGCTAAGATGGGACACCCCTGTAGGGTTTTGAACTTTCAAAAGCCGTGCCCGCGGTTATGGGCAGATGGGAATTTTTTAATGTCCGGTTGTAGAAAACTTGACACTTAACTTAATTAAAATGAATCAATCACGTGTGTAGCCGTGATGGTCTATTTTCGGTGGAGTCCGGGAAGAGAACACGGTCTCGTGTTATGCTTGAACATAACTAGTTTCAGGATCACTTCTTGATCATTCATAGCTTCTCAACCGTGCTTCTCTTCTCTTCTCGCTCTCTTTTGCGTAAGTTAGCCACCATATATGCTAGTGCTTGCTGCAGCTCCACCTCACTACCCTTTCCTACCTTAAGCTTAAATAGTCTTGATCGCGAGGGTGTGAGATTGATGAGTCCCCGTGACTCACAGATACTTCAAAACAGATGCAGGTGCCGACGATGCCAGTGCAGGGGACGCAGCCAAACTCAAGTGGGAGTTCGACGAGGATTCGGGCCGTTACTATGTTTCTTTTCCAGATGATCAGTAGAGGAGCCCAGTTGGGACGATCGCGGATCTAGCATTTGGGGTTGTCTTTCTTTATTTTAGTTCTGTAGTCGGACCTTGATTGTATTCTGGATGATGTATGCTAGATTTATGTATTGTGTGAAGTGGAGATTCTAAGCCAACTCTTTGTCCCTTTCTTATTCAGTACATGGGATGTGTAAAGATTACCCCTCTTGCGACATGCCTACCATGCAGCTATGCCTCTAAGTCATGCCCCGACACGTGGGAGATATAGCCGCATTGTGGGTGTTATGCCTACCATGCGGCTATGCCTCTAAGTCGTGCCCCGACATGTGGGAGATATAGCCACATTGTGGGTGTTACAAGTCGCCAATGAGGAAGACTACGATCATTACGGCAACCCAATGAGGGAAGATGACGATGATGATGAAGTATACGTCAAAATAAGAATCAATACTACATTGCCTAAGAAAAATCGTACTCCATGGAAAAGGCAAAGTCACAATGAGGGGCTCAATTATTCTTCAACGAACAAGAAGGGAAAGAAGCTGACTCAAAAACGAAAACGCCAATGCTAAGGAACCGTATTTTATCGGTCAAATGATGTAATATATATATATATATATGTTCCTATTTTGTATACACACTTAGCCATTATTATGCATGGGTCCAATGATGTAATATATATGTTCCTATTTTGTATACATATTTAACCGTCAAATGATGCAATATATATCGCCTTCCATTGGTTCACTGCTCTCGAAAAAAAAGAAAAGTGAGAGAAAATAAAGGAAAATAAAAAGGAAAACTGTTGGTTATAGCAGTAGCGCTTTACTGAAAAAGAGCTACAGCTAGTCAAGTTAGCAGTAGCGCTTTCTGCACAAAACCACTATATCTACCTGTAATAGTACTAGCGCTTTTTCTCTAAACGCGCTACTGCTACGTCCACTTAACCCAAAATCCTCACTCTCTCTGCTTCATCCCTCCTCTTTTCCCCCCAAATCCCGTCGGGGCCCTGCCCTCGCGGCGCCCCTGCGCTCGCCCCCACCCTCGCCGCACCCCTGCGCTCGCCCCCGCCCTCGCCGCGCCCCTGCTCTCGCCCCGCCCTCGCCGCGCCCCTGTGCTCTCCCCCGACCCCGACCCCGGCCCCGACCCCGGCGTTGGCTCCGACCCTGGCGCTCGTCCCCGACCCCGACGCGCCATGCCTCCCTCCTCTGCTTCCTCCCCTCCCAATCTCGGCCGTCGTCGGGCCTGCCTCCTCGCCCCTGCACCCTCTGTAAACCCCCCAGCGCTCCTCCTCTCTCTACTAGCTAGGGTTCTTCGGTTAATTTTCTTTGGTTTTAGTTAGGGCAGTAGGTTAATTAGGTTATCTATTTAGTTATGAATTTATCTAGTTTTTTATGAACCATACGTTTTAAAATAGGACAGAAATTTAGGGTTAAGCAATTGTAGTTAAAAGAAAAGGCAGCATTTAAGCAAGTGTCCAAATCAACATCCCTTGTTAAAGAAAATTTAGGTAGGCTGAATTTATATGCAAATTTGAACTGGACATGTGATATGTGGACATGTGATGTTTTGGACATGTCATGTTTGGAATTTGGACATGTCATGTTTGGAATTTGGACATGTCATTTGGACATGTGATGTTTTGGACATGTTATCTTTGGAAAATGATGATTATGTGCAGGGTAAATGTTCCGAGTGGCCTATGTTATGCTGGAATGTTGATTCATTTCCGTTCCAGTGAATTTCAGGCGCTCGATATGTCCATTTTTTAGCAAAGGTCATGCCGAAATTTTCCATGAATTTTGGCATGATTTGTGCTAGATAGTAGGCATATCGAGTGCTGGGAGTTGCTGGGAAACGACATTCCGGCAAACATAGATTTCTTTTTTACGTCATTTATCATTTTTTCATACTTTTAGAATTAAACGAGGAGACTTAATCATAGGAAACATGTCGAACAACGAAGAAACTGGGCCTTCTGACCAAGATGCAGACGAGATGGATTATGAGGGTGAATAAGAGTACCTCGACTATTTGACTGCTAAGCAAGGTTTGTAGGTCGTCCTCGATGATGGTACTGACGCCGACATCGACACCGATGGCGGTGCCGAGACCGGCGGGGAAGGTATTGGCTGGGAAGATACCGGCGGGGATGGTACCAACGCCGATGCCGCTACCGAAAAGAAGAAGCAGAGGATACGAAAACCTAACAAACTAGGGATTGGACAACTAGTGATCACAAAGATGGCACCTGGCAAGTTTGAGCCATTAGAGCCGGAAGAACCTCGCAAGTGCTATGGGAACCAAGTAGGATGCATCCTACGGGAATGCGCGAGCATCAACGACGATGACTTAAGGAGTAAAGAACATTTGACGCAGTTTCTCCTGACGAAGTTGCACAAGAGATTCAAGTTCCCCGACCAGGATGATAACATAGAAGAACCGTGGGATGATCAGAAGATGAAAAAGATTAACGATCACGCCATGGGCATGTTCAGCAATGATTTGGCCTCTTGGAAAGGGAGGGTGAAATGAGCTATTGAGGTTGAGGAACCCTTGTCCAAGATTCTGGAGGAAAATCTGACACTTACGGTAGAGGAGTTCAAAAAGTTCAAGGAGACTTGCGCTACCGAGGTAGCCAAGGCTAAGGCTACGAAATTCAAGAGCCTTCAGCAAAGGAACACAGGGAAGCATCACCTCGGAAGCCGTGGCTACCTCGGTAAAAGGCCCATATGGGATAAGGAGGACGCGGAACATGAAGCCGTGGGTCTCCTAGACCCCTTCGCGAAGTTCACCAACCCCTTGGAGCGTGACTTCATCAGGGCCCGCTACAAGTGGGACAAGGAAAAGAAGGTTTTTTACACGGACAAAGATCACGAGGAAATTGATTAGACTACTGGTAATTATTCTTTTACCACCTGACATTTAGCTCCATATCTAGTCGACTACACATTCCTAAACGGTTCACACTCCTTTTGTAGGAGAAGCAACACCAGCTTGCAGCCGAAAGCCCTACTTCTCCGATGAGGCCCAAGTGGGACACCCCTCTCAACTGGGCCTTGAACGAACTTAAGGGACTCCCTTTGGGCCAGCGGCCGCAATATGGTCGTGTGCACGACGCTGGAGACGGCGCCACGTGAAAGGTGTTTTACAACGAGGGCCCAGAGGCCAAGAAGCAGAAAAAGGAATTTAGTCAGGCGGACATCGACGCGAAGGTGAAGCTTGCGGTCGAGAAAAAAGCAGCCGAGGACGCGAAAAAAATAGCCGAGGAGAAAAATGAGTTGCTACTTCAAGAAGTCAATGCAGCTGTAATTGCCTGCAGAAATGATTTCGCTACTAACTTGGTTCCAGCTATCATCATCTGGATGAAGGAAAAATCAGACAAGACGGTACATGATTTCCCGTTGCCCAGTTTTGTCGGGAGCAACTCCATGAACAACAACACCACCGCACCATCAATTGCTTACGCAACTGGGCCTGCTCTCGCAGCCGCTCCCGCCTCATAGCATCCCGTCCTCAGTCTCTGGCGTGCTAGGTGGGCCTTCGTCTTTGGCTGAGCTCGACGCCGTCACGGTAATTACATGTTGCACCTATATATATATATAGAATATTCCATTTTTGTTGCCTTTCGGATGTTTTACGCGACAACCATATGTGTTTGCAGGCCAAAGAAACCCTGTGCACCATACTCTACTTGATCAAAGGCCAGAAGGTGGACGTGGGAAAGGGGATGATAATGAACCCCTTGCAACCCACGTTCCACAACCAGCCGATCCCCGTTGGGCACTTCGGGGTTAGCTTGTCCAGTGTGAAATGGGGCACGAGCATTTGCCTCCTCCAGTACATCCTGTGGGAGAGGACGACGAGACCCCGCCACGAATTGGAAACTGTAAGGGTTGGGTGCTGCTATGGCCGAAGAATCTTATTCATCTAGAGCCGGCCGACAGCACACCAATAATCGCACATCAACAACCATGTGCGGATACCACCACCCCGCCTACGCAATTACCAGATCCTGTAGTGTCGCGTGAGAGCGGTGGACGACGTGATGAAGGGGGTGCAATAGTACTGGCTGATGTAATCAGTCTTGTAGAACATATGATGGATGATGAGACGGAGGTCGGCCCAATGGGTTTCCTCAATACAAACGCGTATGACTGTGACATAGATATGATGAGTAAACCATATGATGAATCGGGCTATTGATAACCCACAAGTATAGGGGATCGCAATAGTTTTCGATAAGTAAGTGTGTCGAACCCAACGAGGAGCTAAAGGCAGAACAAATATTCCCTCAAGTTCTATCGACCACCGATACAACTCTATGCACACTTGATGTTCGCTTTACCTAGAACAAGTATGAAACTACAAGTACTTTGTAGGTATTGTTGGATAGGTTTGCAAGATAATAAAGAGCAAGTAAATAAAGAGTAGGGGCTGTTTAGATAAGGACACAACTAAGTTAGTTTAAGTAAAGAGGTTTTTGTTATGAGAAAGTTATTTGTCCCTAGGCAATTGATAACAAGACCGGTAATCACTACTGCAATTTTATGAGGGAGAGGCATAAGCTAACATACTTTATCTACTTGGATCATATGCACTTATGATTGGAACTCTAGCAAGCATCCGCTACTACTAAAGATCATTAAGGTAAAACCCAACCATAGCATTAAAGTATGAAGTCCTCTTTATCCCATACGCAAACAACCTACTTACTCGGGTCTGTGCTTCTGTCACTCACACCACCCACCATAAGCAAATCATGAACATATTGCAAACCCTATAGTGGGTATCCCTCACGCTTGCGCGACACAGAGAGCAGCATAGGATAGCACCAATAATAAAACATGCAACTCAAACCAATCACGATCATCAAATAACCCATAGGACAAAACGGATCTACTCAAACATCATAGGATAGCCATACATCATTGGGATATAATATATAGCGTTGAGCACCATGTTTAAGTAGAGATTACAGCGGGTAAGAGAGCGGTTACACCGCTGCATAGAGGGGGGAAGAGTTGGTGATGATGGCGGTGAAGTTGTTGGTGAAGATTGCGGTGATGATGATGGCCCCCGGTGGCACTCCGGCGCCACCGGAAGCGAGGGGAGAGAGCCCCCTCCTTATTCTCTTCCTTGACCTCCTCCCTAGATGGGAGAAGGGTTTCCCCTCTGGTCCATGGCCTCCATGGCATGGGAGGGGCGAGAGCCCCTCCGAGATTGGATATGTCTCTCTGTCTCTCTCTGTTTCTGCATTCTCAGATTCTACCCTTTCACCGTTTCTTATATTCCTGGAGATCCGTAACTCCGATTGGGCTGAAATTTTAACACAATCTCTATCCGGATATTAGCTTTCTTGCGGCGAAAGAAGGGCATCAACCGCCTTACGGGGTGGCCACGAGGAGCAGGGGCGCGCCCCCTGCCTCGTGGCCCCCTCGGGTATCGTCTCGCGTGGATTTTTCTTCCCAAAAATCATATATATTCCAAAAAAATCTTTGTCAGTTTTTATCCCGTTTGGACTCCGTTTGATATGGATATTCTGTGAAACAAAAAACATGCAACAAACAGGAACTGGCACTGGGCACTGGATGAATATGTTAGTCCCAAAAATAGTAAAAAAAGTTGCCAAAAGTATATGAAAGTTGTAGAATATTGGCATGGAACAATCAAAAATTATAGATACGACGGAGACGTATCAGCATCCCCAAGCTTAATTCCTGCTCGTCCTCGAGTAGGTAAATGATAAGAAAGATAATTTTTGATGTGGAATGCTACCTAAGATAAACTACTCACACATCATCGGAGGGGCCATGGAGTTGATGTAGAGGCCCTCTATGATCGATTCCCCCTCCGGCGGAGCTCCGGAAAAGGCCCCAAGATGGGATCTCTTGGGTACAGAACGTTGCAGCGGTGGAAATAGGGTTTCGTGGTGCTCCTGGATGTTTTTGGGGTATATGAATATATATAGGAGGAAGAAGTAGGTCGGTGGAGCCACAAGGGGCCCATGAGGGGGGAGGGCACGACCAGGGGGTAGGCGCGCCCCTAGCCTCGTGGCCTCCTTGTTGGTTGCTTGACTTCCACTCCAAGTCCCCTCGATCACGTTTGTTCCAAAAATAACTCTCCCGAAGGTTTTTATTCTGTTTGGATTGCGTTTGATATTCCTTTTCTGCGAAACACTGAAATAGGCAAAAAACAGCAATTGGCACTGGGCCTTGGGTTAGTAGGTTAGTCCCAAAAATAATATAAAAGTGTATAAATAAGCCCATTAACATCCAAAACAGATAATATAATGGCATGGAATAATCAAAAATTATAGATACCTTGGAGACGTATCAAGCATCCCGAAGCATAATTCCTGCTCGTCCTCGAGTAGGTAAATGATAAAAACAGAATTTTTGATGCGGAATGCTACCTAGCATAATTCTCAATGTAATTTTCTGTATTCTAGCATGAATGTTCAGATCTGAAAGATTCAAGACAAAAGTTTAATATTGACATAAAAATAATAATACTTCAAGCATACTAACAAAGCAGTTATGTCTTCTCAAAATAACATGGCCAAAGAAAGTTATCCCTACAAAGTCATATGTCTGGGAATGCTCTGTCTTCATCACACAAAATATTTAAATCATGCACAACCCCGATGACAAGCCAAGCAATTGTTTCATACTTTTGATTTTCTCAAACTTCTTCAATCTTCACGCAATATATGAGTGTGAGCCATGGACATAACACTATATGTGGAATAGAATAGTGGTTGTGGAGAAGACAAAAAGGAGAAGATAGTCTCACATCAACTAGGCGTATCAATGGGCTATGGAGATGCCCATCAATAGATATCAATGTGAGTGACTTTGGATTGCCATGCAATGGATGCACTAGAGCTATAAGTGTATGAAAGCTCAAAAAGAAACTAACTGGGTGTGCATCCAACTCGCTTGCTCACGAAGACCTAGGGCATTTTGAGGAAGCCCATCATTGTAATATACAAGCCAAGTTTTATAATGTAAAATTCCCACTAGTATATGAAACTGACAACATATGAGACTCTCTATCATGAAGATCATGGTGCTACTTTGAAGCACAAGTGTGGTAAAAGGATAGTAACATTGCCCCTTCTCTCTTTTTCTCTCATTTTTTTGTTTTTTTGGTGGGCTTCTTTGGCCTTTTTTTATTTGGGCTTCTTTGGCCTCTTTTATTTATTTTTAAAGTCCGGAGTCTCATCCCGACTTGTGGGGGAATCATAGTCTCCATCATCCTTTCCTCACTGGGGCAATGTTCTAATAATGATGATCATCACACTTTTATTTACTTACAACTCAATATTACAACTCGATACTAGAACAAAGATATGACTCTATATGAATGCCTCTGGCGGTGTATCGGGATGTGCAATGATCTAGCGTAGCAATGACATCAAAAAAACGGACAAGCCATGAAAACATCATGCTAGCTATCTTACGATCATGCAAAGCAATATGACAATGAATGCTCAAGTCATGTATATGATGATGATGGAAGTTGCATGGCAATATATCTCGGAATGGCTATGGAAATGCCATGATAGGTAGGTATGGTGGCTATTTTGAGGAAGGTATATGGTGGGTTTATGGTACCGGCGAAAGTTGCGCGGTACTAGAGAGGCTAGCAATGGTGGAAGGGTGAGAGTGCGTATAATACATGGACTCAACATTAGTCATAAAGAACTCACATACTTATTGCAAAATTCTATTAGCTATCGAAACAAAGTACTACGCGCATGCTCCTAGGGGGATAGATTGGTAGGAAAAGACCATAGCTCGTCCCCGACCGCCACTCATAAGGAAGACAATCAATAAATAAATCATGCCCCGACTTCATCACATAACAGTTCACCATACGTGCATGCTACGGGAATCGCAAACCTCAACACAAGTATTTCTACTAATCCACAACTAGCCACTAGCATGACTCTAATATCACCATCTTTATATCGCAAAACTATTGCAAGGAATCAAACATATCATATTCAGTGATCTACAAGTTTTATGTAGGATTTTATGACTAACCATGTGAATGACCAATTCCTTTCATCTCTCTAAATAGATATAAGTGAAGCAAGAGAGTTTAGTTCTTTCTAAAAAAGATATGCCCGTGCTCTAACAAATATAAGTGAAGCAAAAGAGCATTCTACAAATGGTGGTTTTCTATGTAAAGAGAAATAGGCAATCCAAACATCAAATGATATAAGTGAAGCACATGAAGCATTCTATAAAGCCATACTCAAAAGATATAAGTGAAGTGCATAGAGCATTCTATAAATAAACCAAGGACTATCTCATACCAGCATGGTGCATAAAAGAAAAATGAAAACTAAATGCAAAAGACGCTCCAAGATCTGCACATATCACATGAATAAAACGAATCCGAAAACATACCGATACTTGTTGAAGAAAGAGGGAATGTCTTCCTGGGCATCCCCAAGCTTAGACGCTTGAGTCTCCTTGAATATTTACTTGGGGTGCCTCGGGAATCCCCAAGCTTGAGCTCTTGCCTCTCTTCCTTCTTCTCACATTGAGACCTTCTCGATCATCGAACACTTCATCCACACAAAACTTAAACAGAAAACTCGGTAAGATCCGTTAGTATTATAATGCAAATCACTACTCTAAGTACTGTTGCAAACCAATTCATATTTTTTTTTGCATTGTAGCTACTGTAATATAACTTTTCCATGTCTTAATCCACTGATATAAATTGATAGTTGCATCAAAACAAGCAAACTATGCATCAAAAATAGAACAATCTGTAATAATCTGAACATTCACCATACCTCTGATACTCCAAAAATTCTACCAAAATTAGGAAAAATAAAAAATTTGTATAGAAAGACAGTGCAAAAAGTTTCAGAACTGTTTGACATTCCAGTAAAAAAAATGTAAAATCACGCACTACAGCCAAAGTTTCTGTCCTGCACCGTACAAACCAACAAGCAAAGTAAACATCCTAAAGGCAAACCTTGGCACATTATTTTTATTTTCGAACATTATAAAAGCACACAACAGAAATAAATGACTCTCTAAAACTTTCGGGTTGTCTCCCTGGCAGCGCTTTCTTTAAAGCCATTAAGCTAGGCATATAGTGCTCGAGTAAAGGATCCACCCGGATCCCAAGGTATATCAAAGCCAATTTTAATTAACAATGATTTGTAGTTTAGTAGTGAGCACAAAGTAACATATATCATGCAACAACAAAGTCTAACTCTCTTCCGATGCATTGGCATGTCATAAAAGAACAATTCATGCACACATAGTAAAGGCCAATGCATAGTATAAACAATTTCTTGCAATTTTATCATATTGGAAACATAGAGAGGTGGAGATATAGTTCCTCTCTCATAATAATTGCAATTAGGAGCAGCAAGCACATGCATATTATATTCATCAAAATCATCATGCTTAGTAGTAAAATGCAACCCATCAATATAATCCTTAATAAGCGCAAACTTTTCCGATATAGTGTAGTCGGGAGAATTCAAAAAGATAATAGGACTATCATGTGTGGGTGCAATAGCAACAATTTCATGTTTAACATAAGGAACTATAGCAAGTTCATCTCCATAATCATAATTCATATTGGCATCTTGGACACACGCATAGCAAGCATCATCAAAAAGGGATATTTCAAGAGAATCAACGGGATCATAACAATCATCATAGCAATCATCCTTCGGTAAGCACGAAGGGAAATTAAACAATGTATGAGTTGAAGAGTTACTCTCATTAGAAGGTTGGCACGGGTAGCTAATCCGCTCTTCCTCCTTTTGTTCTTCTCTCTCCTCCTCATCTTTTTCATCCAATGAGCTCACAGTTTCATCAATTTCTTCTTCCATAGACTCCTGCAAAATATTAGTCTCTTCTTGGACAGCGGGGTAGTCCTCAATATATGGTTCAACATAGGCATTAGAAGCATAATTATCATAGCAATATTTAAGTATGGCAAAAATTTCAGATTTGTAAAGAGTAGCATCATACGTTTCAATCAAAGAAGCAATTTCATAAGCACCCTTAAAAGCAACAAATTCTTCAATTTGTTGAACATCATAGTAACTATAAACACCCTTAGCATATGAAGATACGATTCCATTATCACTAAACTCACATTGATAGGGAAGGTGTTTCTTACGGTTTTTAGAACAACAAGTAATATCATATATTTCGCATAAATTCCAAGCATATCATTGCAAACGATGAATTTGACCCAGTAAAATTTCCCCTTTTTTAGACATGGTGTCGCACATAACAGGCATGCTCATCTAAAGATTTGCCCTCAACTAAGCTAGTTGGGGTTTCAGCACGAGCACATAGGGATCAAAGATGATCCAAGTAATAAGCTTCAGCAGTGTGATAGATTTTGAGTGGTTCGTCAACCATTGGTTTAGTAGGTACAACTAATTTTTTTGGTTTTTTGCGTTTCCCACCCATAACTAAAGATAGAAAACAACTAAGAACAGCAAATAAAAATTACTTAGTGATAAAGCAAACAAGCACACACGAGAATATTCACCCCACGCTATTGCTCTCGGGCAACGGCGCCAGAAAAAGGTCTTGATAACCCACAAGTATAGGGGATCGCAACAGTTTTCGATAAGTAAGAGTGTCGAACCCAACGAGGAGCTAAAGGCAGAACAAATATTCCCTCAAGTTCTATCGACCACCGATACAACTCTACGCATGCTTGATGTTCGCTTTACCTAGAACAAGTATGAAACTAGAAGTACTTTGTAGGTATTGTTGGATAGGTTTGCAAGATAATAAAGAGCAACTAAAATAAATAGTAGGGGCTGTTTAGATAAGGACAAAACTAAGTTAGTTTTAGTAAAGAGGTTTTTGTTACGACAAAGTTATTTGTCCCTAGGCAATCGATAACTAGACCGGTAATCACTATTGCAATTTTATATGAGGGAGAGACATAAGCTAACATACTTTCTCTACTTGGATCATATGCACTTATGATTGGAACTCTAGCAAGCATCCGCTACTACTAAAGATCATTAAGGTAAAACCCAACCATAGCATTAAAGTATGAAGTCCTCTTTATCCCATACGCAAACAACCTACTTACTCGGGTCTGTGCTTCTGTCACTCACACCACCCACCATAAGCAAATCATGAACATATTGCAAACCCTATAGTGGGTATCCCTCACGCTTGCGCGACACAGAGAGCAGCATAGGATAGCACCAATAATAAAACATGCAACTCAAACCAATCACGATCATCAAATAACCCATAGGACAAAACGGATCTACTCAAACATCATAGGATAGCCATACATCATTGGGATATAATATATAGCGTTGAGCACCATGTTTAAGTAGAGATTACAGCGGCTAAGAGAGAGGTTACACCGCTGCATAGAGGGGGGAAGAGTTGGTGATGATGGCGGTGAAGTTGTTGGTGAAGATTGCGGTGATGATGATGGTCCCCGGTGGCACTCCGACGCCATCGGAAGCGAGGGGGAGAGAGCCCCCCTCCTTCTTCTTATTCCTTGACATCCTCCCTTGATGGGAGAAGGGTTTCCCCTCTATTCCATGGCCTCCATGGCATGGGAGGGGTGAGAGCCCCTCCGAGATTGGATCTGTCTCTCTCGGTTTCTGCGTTCTCAGATTCTACCCTTTCACCGTTTCTTATATCCCCGGAGATCCGTAACTCCGATTGGGCTGAAATTTTAACACGATCTCTATCCAGATATTAGATTTCTTGCGGAGAAAGAAGGGCATCAACCACCTTACGGGCTGGCCACGAGGGTCAGGGGCGCGCCCCCTGCCTCGTGCCCCCCTCGGGCATCGTCTCGCGTGGATTTTTCTTCCCAAAAATCATATATATTCCAAAAAAATCTCTGTCAGTTTTTATCCCGTTTTGACTCCGTTTGATATGGATATTCCGTGAAACAAAAAAACATGCAACAAACAGGAAGTAGCACTGGGCACTGGATCAATATGTTAGTCCCAAAAATATTATAAAAAGTTGCCAAAAGTATATGAAAGTTGTAGAATATTGGCATGGAACAATCAAAAATTATAGATACGACAGAGACATATCAGCTATCAGCAAGCTAATGAGGATATGGATGATCTGCCCGGGCAGGAAGGTCGTAGCAAGGATTGCAAAAAGTCTCTCTTCATGAAATCCTCATAGGACACGCCTGAAAATGCCGCCTCAACACAGGCTCAACTAGCCGAGGGTCGTATAGTGCTTAGCCCGGGAACACTGGGGCATGGGTTAAGGAAGGGTCTGGAAGGTGTGACCAAGAAAAAGGAGAGGAAGAGATCGGGGAAGATAGCTGCCTCCAAACAAGCCAGAGCACATAGCAGCCAGATGATGGGTTCTGAAGAGCGTGTACGCGTGAAATATGCGGCCATGTTCCATCTCACGGGCGAGCCGATGCTACCGTCGAAACTGCTGGAGGCACTATCAGGGGATCTCAGGAGACTGCATGACCATGTGCACGACCAGGATATCCGACATACGCGGCTCATGTGCCTGAGGGGAAGTGCTACGTCAACACACAGCCCGCAAAGGTGTTCCTCCTGCGGTTTGACCATATCTTTCAGATGTTTCTGACAAGGCGGCTCGATTTTACAATCCTCCGCCTTTTGCGCTACATATGAGCTCCGCCATGAAGAGAGAAGAAGTCTCGCAAATCTATGTGGCGGATCCGTACTACATGCACGAGTCTTTCTTGAGTCTCGGCGACTTTGAGCGTGAAACTGCTAGGGACTACCTCCAAAACTTCATGGTACAGAATAAGGACCAGGAAATTGTCCTCCTGCCTTATCATCGAAAGTAAGTCAGTTCCGGACAACCCTTTCGTACATTTCAATCATTCCTTCTCGCTCATATGAAGAATAATTTGAGGTATCTTTTCCCCGCAGCAACGGGCGCGCCGTCCTTATCGTTCTTTACCTGCGAGTCTCCCACGCCGTGTATTTCGACCCTTCCAGGGACTACGATAAGAAGGACTACACCCACATAATGAATATTCTGGATGATGCTCTCCAAGGCTTCAGCATTAGAGGTGGCCACATGCAGATAAGGAAACAAAGGAACAAGAAGATGGGTTTCGCGCATAAAACTAACTTCTGCTGCATCCATGTCCCAAAACCCAGCAAGAAGGATGGATTCTACATCCTCCATCTCATGATTGAGTTCAACACGGATCACCAAAAGCTTTGCATGACAAGCAGAAATGATGAACATATCCACAAGTGGCTAGACTCTCATGGAGAAGTGGATTATAAACTTAGAGATGACTTCTTTCGCATCCAAAGGGACATTGCGACGATCATCATGAAAGAAGTCGTCGATGAGAAGGGGATGTTCCACCACGGCCCTATATCACGAGCTGACGTCCGAACTCACATAGGCATGCAACGTCAAGACCTCACGCCGTTCAAGAAGCTAGGGTCCATCCTCGATGATATGGAAGGACGGAACTTCTAGTGATTTACAATGCCGATGATGATGATATGTGTCGGTTGAACTTGTATACTTTCTGTAGCGATCAAACTTTGTGATGTCCACGGTCCCTGCCGAACTTGCGTAACGCTACTTTGTTTGTTTGGGTACGATGACCTGCGTACCTCTAGTTAATTAGTTTGCGTAGTGTATGTTACATCTAGTTGCTAATTAACCCTTTTTATTTCGTGTTGCTCTAATATATATATTTTGTTGCATATGATTGTACATCCTCTTGATGAACATGCATCTCTGTCAGGTACCTAATTTCTTGATGGCGAGATGGCAGTGCTATGTCATGTACAAAGGGAAGATTCCGGGGGTGTACAACGAATGGCCTGAGTGTCAGGCGCAAGTGAATGGGGTCTCGAGCGCCAGCCATAAAGGCTTCAAAACCAGACAAGAAGCCGAAGCTAGTTACTTGAGGTTCACGCTAGCGCGAGAGAGGACTCGTAACCGCCACCTCATGTACTACATAGTTCTTCTCTCACTCATAGTGATAGCTCTTCTCACGTATACCATTGTTTAGATGGATGACGTTGTAGTTGCAAGTATTTGAGACTTGCATGTATCGTTATTTTCGAGATGATGACGAGATACCACTTTTTGTTGGATGATGATTATGATGAGACTATTTGTATGTATATGCTATGATTACATTTGTGGTATCGCAGCCATTTGTATGTGTATCATGATGACATTTGTATCTGCTACATATTCTTGTATAAAGCCTGTTCAAATACAAAACAAATATGCAGGAAAAAAGCAAAAACTACTAAAATTAGCAGTAGCGAGTGTAGAAAAGTCAGCAGCAGCGCCACAATACCAGTAGCGCGCCCAAGAACAGCGCGCTAGAGCTATTAGCAGTAGCGAGCTTCCACGAAGCGCGCTGCTGCTACACTTGTATAGCAGTAGCGCGGGTGTGCACGCGCTACTGCTACGGGTTAGCTGTAGCGCCTTATTAGTAGCGCCGGTACCCGCGCTACTGATATACCTAGAACCCGCGCTGCTGCTACCTTTTCCCTAGTAGTGAAGCTTCAACCCTTCTATGTGGAGAAGTTGTTTCCCAGTGGCAAGAAGACGTGGGTGCTGAAGTCATTCCTTGACATCATGTATCGCATCTTCCGCAACTCCCTCTTTCCACGCATTGGTGGCAAGGACAAGGTGCATGCCTATCTTGTGGATATGATGCTCATTTTTGAAGAGGCGTGTCATACTCAGACGCAACCACTTGATGTCTCACATATCATGTGGTGCGAGCTTCAGTTTGTGGTGTTCAACCGTAAGGTACCCATCTATGGACCTTACCTGTTTCTGTTGATCTCGAAGACTTGGGAGAAGCTCTATCCCGATGATGAGTTTCTTGCCCCTGACTGGACTCATCATGAGCCCATCAAGCTCCGTGTCAAGCCCCAGTGGGCCAACACTACTACCCATGCTGAGGCAGCGACTGCTCAGATGGATGTGGATGAGGATGATATTGAGGAGGAGGACACTGATGAGGACAGCTCTGCTGGCTACTCGCCTTCATCTTTTGAGCCTTCTTGGGCTAAGAAGCTGAAGAACAAGATGAAGGCTTTGTTTTGCACGCAGGCCAAGGGGCAGTACCGGTCTCATGTTGCTCACAAGGAGAGTCGCCGCCACGACAAGAGGATCTTGAGGATGTTTGGCGAGGACATATCCAGTGGGTCCGAGAAGCACATCACTCCAGAGGTCGAATGGATGGTGAAGCAGGGTTACAAGTGGACTGATTCTGAGGAGGATCCCATGCCCACTGCTGAGACCGACGAGGAGCATGACGAGTGATCGTTTCAGCTTGAGCCACCACTTGTTTCATAGGTGTCCTCTTTGCCTTTTTGGTGTCTCAATGCCAAAGGGGGAGAGAGTGTAGTATTTGCGAGTCGTGTGTCGTGTTTCGTCCTGTCGTTTTGCTTTCACTTCATTGAACCTCGTTTGCTTTGGTTTTGTTTGTGCTTGTGAGACCTTTCTTCCATATGGTGTAAGACATATGCACTCTTGCGTACTTTACTAAGCCTATGCTATCTTGTGCCCTTTACTTTATGCTCATAGTTATTATCTTGCTTAGTGTTAGCTTTATCATTACAAGATTTGCCTTGTCTATCAAATATAGGGGGAGTGTTGATCCTAGTATCCGTGTCGTGCAGTCCAACGCACTTCTCTAGTTAGCACACATCTAGGGGAGCCCGTCTATATTTTATAGATGTGGGGTTTGCCCATGTTCTTTTTTATCTCCCTTTCTGCAAATCTTGCATTATCATCAATCCACCAAAAAGGGGGAGAATGTAAGGGCATATCTATCCCTTAGTTGTTTTGGTGATTGATGACAGTGCTTTTGCGGACTAATCATGTGCATGGAGTTTTTCAGACATATCATGACTAGGCACAAGACGATCTGGTGCCCCTCAAAGACTATTGAAGACGGCATTTCTCTATGTTTCTTTTCGGTGTACTTGAGTCGTAGGAAAGCCGTACTATTAAGAGGGGGTCCACGTTGGAAAGGTTTGGGTGGAATCAAAACGTACACGTCTGCTCCTTTTTGCACCACCTTTCCTTTGGCTCTTTGGAGCATCCTCCTTCTCTCTGCGTCTTTGCAAAATGAAGGACTCCTAGTGTAGTTGTTCTGGGGCACGCGGTAGTACTGTTCTTCGGAGTGGTAGTACCGCGGGGCCTTGTGGAAGTACCGGCCATAGGCGCGGTAGTACCGCAGGTACTCATGGTAGTACCGCTCCTTGGGAGCGGTAGTACCGTGGCCTCTGGCCAGGCTTAGTCGCTCGAGCGGTTGTAGGGGCAGATGTAATTTTTTACATCCGCGCCCTACGCGGTAGTACCGCGCCATGGGTGCGGTAGTACCGTGAGCACTGGCCTCGCACAACAACGTGAGCGGAAGTAGGGGCAGATGTAATTTTTTACATCCGTGCCCTACGCGGTAGTACCACTCCTGGCATGCGGCACTACCGTATTGTATTTTTGCACAGATCCCAACTCAGCGGAAGTTGCCACGGATGTACTTTTATCTGTCTGTGCCTTCCCAAATCTGGACTATCCCTACCTTGCAGTAGTACCACAAGGGGGAGCAGTAGTACCACGCCAGCGATTCTACCGCCCTCTGCTTCATCGCATCAGGGCTGCTTTGGATTCTGCTGCATGGGTGGTAGTACCACAATGTCTTGCGGTAGTACCATGTGCCCTAGAGGTAGTACCGCGCCTCCGGTGCGGTAGTACCGTGCTTCGCAGGCTGAGTTGGTGGATAACGGTTGGATTTGTTCTTCCACTATATAAGGGGGGTCTTCTTCTCTGAGTTAACTACCTCTTCCACCTCCAAGCTCCATTGTTGCTCTAAGCTCCATTTTCACCCGATCTCTCTCCCTAGACGATCAAACTTGTTGATCTCCTAGGGATTGGTTGAGAAGGCCTAGATCTACACATCCACCAAGAGATATTTGATTCCTCCCACTAATCCCTTGCGGATCTTGTTACTCTTGGGTGTTTGAGCACCCTAGACGGTTGAGGTCATCGTGGAGCCATATTCCATTGTGGTGAAGCTTCATGGTGTTGTTGGGAGCCTCCAATTAAGTTGTGGAGATTGCCCCAACCTTGTTTGTAAAGGTTCGGTCGCCGCCTTCAAGGGCACTGTCGGTGTCAAAACCGGCGGATCTCGGGTAGGGGGTCCCGAACTGTGCGTCTAGGCCGGATGGTAACAGGAGACAAGGGACACGATGTTTTTTACCCAGGTTCGGGCCCTCTCGATGGAGGTAATACCCTACTCCTGCTTGATTAATATTGATGATATGGGTAGTACAAGAGTAGATCTACCACGAGATCAAGGAGGCTAAACCCTAGAAGCTAGCCTATGGTATGATTGTTGTGTATGGAGTTGATTGCCTACGGACTACAACCCTCCGGTTTATATAGGCACCAGATAGGGTTAGGGTTACACAGAGTCGGTTACAATGGTAGGAGATCTTGAATATCCGCATCGCCAAGCTTGCCTTCCACGCCAAGGAAAGTCCCATCCGGACACGGGATGAAGTCTTCAATCTTGTATCTTCACATTCCAGGAGTCGGGCTGAAGGTATAGTCCGGCTACCCGAACACCCCCTAATCCAGGACTCTCTCAGTAGCCCCTGAACCATGCTTCAATGACGACGAGTCCGACGCGCAAATTGTCTTCGGCATTGCAAGGCGGGTTCCTCCTCCAAGCCCTTCGTGGAAGATTTTAAACACCAAGAGTAGTGTCCGGCTCTGCAAAATAAGTTTCCACATATTGCCATAGAGAGAATAATATTGACACAAATCAAATCTGCCGACGTATTCCGCAGTGTGTCATCACACTGCGGCCAAGTCCTTTACTCGAATCGTTTTTTACTTTTCCACCTCAGCATGTTTTGCGAGGCGGTTTCCTTGGCACGTCTTGTCAAAGCAGAGATCGTGTGCCCCCCTTTACGGGATTCTCATCAATACAGACATGGGTAACCCAATCGTGCCCGTTAGCATGTTTCCTCGATTAAAGGCGAGTCCCAAACGGTTACGGGGAGGGCTCCTGGTATTCAACCTCTTATAAAGAGACCAAGGCCTTACTCTTTTCCAATCTCAAACAAGTTCGCCCGTCGCCTCGAGTTCCAACACCCTAGGCTCCAGATTCCAGGCGCTTCGGACCTTTGACAATGTCCGGTTCCGTCCTTCAAGGCCGATGGATGCCTTCCTCCATCACGGAGGAGGACGTGCTAAAGTTGAGAGAGGCTAAGTTCTTGACCGCCGAAATCCCGCATAGGTTACCTGCTCAAAGGCAGGATATTCCCACTCCCCAGCCCGGTGAGAGCGTAGTGTTCATGTCTCACTTCCTTCGGGGGTTAGGCTTCCCGATGGATCCCTTCGTGAGGGGGCTGCTGTTTTATTATGGGCTGGAATTTCATGACTTAGCTCCGGAGTCCATCCTCCACATTTCCTCATTCATCGTTGTGTGCGAAGCGTTCCTCCGTGTTACTCCTCACTTCGGATTGTGGCTCAAGACCTTTGGAGTGGAGCTGAAGATGATCGAGGGACGGTACGCAGAGTGCGGAGGCGCTGTCATAAGTAAGAATGCTGATGCTCCATGGCCCGAGGGCTCCTTTCAAGAGGAGCTCGGCTTGTGGCAACGAGAATGGTTCTATATCACCGCTCCCAGGAGCGCCAAGTGGGCGGCGCCTCCTGCCTTTCGCTCGGGTCCCCCATCACGGCTAGCGTCATGGGTCAACAAAGGATTAGATTGGGGTTTTCCCAAAGACGTGCCCCTGTTACAGGGCCGAATTAAGGATCTCTTGGAAGGAGACCTCAGCTTGGTCAAGGTGACCCAGGTCATGCTGATTCGCCGAATATTGCCCGGCAAACATCGCCCCCTTGGCCTGTGGGAGTTTAATTCAGAGGGACCGCGAGCTCTCCAGAACTTTATGGGCGCAACGCCCCGGAGATGTATAGACTATTCTTCGGATCACAAGAGATGTGTCCGGATTAACCGAGGACGCAGGCCTAAGCTGCAATCGCCCGGATACTCAAGTAAGCAACCTTGTGCCCGGACCTTCTATCCGTATAATTGTCTTAAACTTGCCCCTAAAAGAGCCGTCCTTTTAAACAGGAGTGGATAGCGAAGTCAAAGCTGATTAGGTGTCCGGCTCCCCTTCCTGAAACCAGGCCGGATCCTGTGCTAGTCAGGATGTTGGAGATAATGCCTTTGGAGGGGGAGGACAAGGAAGCTATGGCCTCCTCGAAGGAGGCTGCTCCGAAGGGAGGAACCGACAATTCCTCTCCTAAGGGGAAGAAGAGAGTCGTCTCTGACGACCCGGAAACCATGGCCTCGAAACGGGGGAGAAAATCCTCATCAGAGGGTCCGACACCGGGGAGTTCCTCGGCCGGACTACGCCCTCAAGGGGATCAGCCCTCCAGCGAGCCGTAAGTAGAGAGAGGTTTTCCTTTTGAGGGATGAGAGAAATCCTTGATTTATATCTGAGAAGATTTAACCGAAATTTTACCTTGTAGCTCGGACCTCAGCCCTTCTCAGCAGAGCTCGTCTTCGGGGGATCTTCTTCCGGAGATGATGGAGAGCGGGACCTCCCCCTGCCATACCGCCTAGCGAGGCGGGCGACCCTGAGGTATCGTCGCGGAGGGTTTCTCTGAATCCGGCAGGGGCAGAAGATAGCTATGTGGCCCCCAAGGCTCTCCGTGTCCGTCCTTCGAAAGAGGCCATAGGACAAGTCCGACACCGTCTGGTATTCGGCCGGAGGTGCTAAAGATTCTGCTGGGGCGAGCTTCTATCTCACAGGATCACCGTGCATTGATGGGCACGGTGATTGAAAGGATTTCATCCGCAGAAAGCGGATTGCATGAGGCCGTCAAAAGTTTACTAACGGGTTTTGAGTTACGTTAGATAATGTACACTTTTGTCAGTTGCGCATAAGTAAGATGCGCCCTGTGTAGATAGTAGCCCCTGAGACTCTGCGCGTTGTCAAGAAATGACGGCACGCAGAGGATCATAATCCCAGGTCTAAGATGTCGCCTTTGAATGTAGGTGGCGAGGTGTCCGGAATCAAGCCGAACTGATGAAGTGGCCGAACTAAAGCGGCAACTGGACGTGGCAGATGCCGACATCGCGCTTGTCAACAAGCGGCTTGATGAGGCTCAAGGTATGTAATTCTTCGGGCGACATCAGGTAAGAGGAGCTTCGTGCTAGTGTCTTACAATGTGTGTGCTTGACGCAGATGGTACGGCCGTCGTGGAGAATCTTAGGGCAGAACTTGCCCGAGCAAAGGAGCAAGCCAGAAAAAGCGATGCGGCTGCCGAGAAGGCCCTTGAAGAGCTGAGAGCCGAACAGGCTACTCACTGCCGAAGCAAAGAAGAGATGGCCGAGAAGTTAAAGAGCGCTGTAGACCATTGCAAACTTCTTGAGAAAGAAGACCAGGCGAGACAGACGGACTTAGAGAAGGCCGTTGCCGGTGCCAAGGACGCTCGCTCTGCGATGAGAGCTGCGAAAGAGGAGCTGCGTCAGGCCGAACAGATTGCGGCTGGAAAGCCCTTTATGCTGCGAAGGAAGTTTTGTGATCCGAAGTTTGCTCCATTGGACCGGATGTGGAGTGTGGAGGACACCTATCTGGATTTGGCAGCAAGTGCTGCTGATGCGACCGAACACTTTCGAGATCTAAAAGATCACGAAGTGGAAAAGCTTTTCTGGTCACAGTTCCACAATCCAGAGCGTCCACTGGCAGTGGACGATCGCCTGGCTCAATGGGCCGAGCTGAATAGATTGTCCGGACTCGCCATGAAGTACGTCATGGGTCATCTGTGGCCTGGGAGATCGGAGCCGAAGAGTTATTTCAGCTTGGTGCAGCAATTCCTTGACGCGGTGCCGCATATAAATGCAATGAAGAGGTCAGCATGCATAGAGGGCGCTAGGATGGCTCTTGCCCATGTTAAGACATACTGGGCAGAGATGGAGACCACCGTTGTTGTGTCCCGAGATTCGGACAAAAGCTGAGTACCCTCCGAGCACTATTTTCAGGAAGTTCTTGAAGGCGCTCGTGTAATAGAGACGCAGTGCCTGAAAGATGCTATGTTATGATAGCATATGTAATTATAAAGTAATATTTTGATAAACTGTAGTGGCCTTTTTTATACTTGTGCCTCCAAGTATTGGGAACACCTCCTGTGCGGCCGTTTTAAGATATATATATATATATATATATAGAATCTGAAAGATGGCAGTCGTTGGCTTCAGCCCCCACGCACATAGTGCGGGGGTGCTCGCAGAAGACACATTTTCACACTTAACCCAACGTCTTGGTCCTACAAAGGAGGTGATAGCGCAGCGGGCCAGGCAATCGAACTATAATGCTTTAACACATTCACTTAGCCATAGGTGTTTGACAATGAGACTCTTTAGGTAGCTCCTTGGTGGCAACTGTGCTCGTCGGAATTCGGGGCACGTATGTGCCTGACCGGGAAGCGGCCCTTCGTTGAAGCGGAGGAATACGATAGATTCCAATAGGTCATCGAGTGGCTGACCAGTCTCACGCTACATCATGACAGTCAGTTTTTGGCTTTCTCTACTGAGGTGCTCGCCCGGCCGAACCGGGGGCACAATCGCAGTAGTTCTCCTGGTGCTACCTTAACCGATAGAGCGGAACGTAAGGTAGCTGAACTCAGGAGCCGGGCAACCCAACATTTGACCAAAGACATGATTCGGAGCTGATGCATATAATGCCAAAACTTGCGACGCCGAACACTCCCTAAGGTGTTCGGTCTTTATGAGTGCGGGCAAAACAACACTCTTTATTAAAAAAGCCGCTAGTGTCCAGGTACGTGCAAAAATTCTAACGTGGCCACATGCCAAGACGCTAGCCTCCTCCTTGGTTATATCAGAAAGAAAAAACCAGGGGATGTGTAGCAACAAGAGACAATAAAAAAGGTTTACGCAGGGTCTTAATCTAAAAAGAATCCTTTAGGACGGGTCCCTACTGCACGTCTGCGCCAGTGTCTCCATTGTGCCGTATCCTGGACGGGCGCCGGACGATGTTCATCTGTAAAAGAGAGGAACTGAGTTGAAAACGGGTCGTGCCGAAAAAGTTTAAAATAAGCAAAGTATAAGGTAAGATATATAAGTTTGAGCTTTATTGTCTCTTATTGTATATGCGTGGAGCCCCTAGTGCGGGGGTATATGGCTTCTAGGCCTGGATCAATGATGATTTTGCACCGAACTCGTCTATCCGCGTTCATGGTCTTGAATGACCTATTTCGAAGTTTTTTGGCCGGTGAGGCCATTTTGCTGTGGGGCTGTCAAAGCGGCCGCACAGCCCTCCGCTTGGGGAGGCGCACTTTAGTGCTTCCCCTTCAAAGAGATGATGCCTCGTGGACCGGGCATCTTAAGCGTAAGAGATGCATAATGCGGTATTGCGTTAAAGCGAGCGAAACCTTCGCGTCCCAATAGTGCTAGATAGCGACTTGAAAACGGGACGATACGAAAGGTTAGCTTTTCGCGGCGGAGGTTATCGGCAGAGCCGAATGTGACTGTGAGCCGGAGAAAACCCGTACAATGGGTGTCCGGACCAGGTATTACCCCTTGAAAGGAGGTTTTGCTGCGGTGGATTCTTGCTGGGTTTATCCCCATGTGCTAGATTGTATCCTGATATATCAGGTTTAGTCCACTGCCGCCGTCCATAAGGACATTTGAAAACTGGAGTCCGCCAATTATTGGATCGAGTATCAAGGCAGTCCAGCCTACATTCTTGATATTCCTAGAATAATCTAGCTGATCAAAGATGATCGGTTTTGACAACCAGTGGCAGGACCCTTTGGGCCGTGTGGTGCGTACCTTTACGGGCGCCGCACGTTTTGTTATGTGAAGTGAGTTCACTGTTTGTACTTCTTGTGGGAAGTTCTTTTGTTTCCTGGTGCTCTACTTTTGGGGTTCGTCCTCGTCTTCGCTTGGTGTGTCGAGCCCCTTGTGTTCGGCATTGAGTCTGCCGGATTGTTTGAAAACCCAACAGTCTCTGTGGGTATGGTTAGCAGGCTTCCCGGGAGTACTGTGTATCTGACAGTATCCTGTCCAGGATTTTATTCAGGTTGGATGGATCGTCCCTGTTATCCTGGGGGGGGTGATTTTTCCTGATTTTGTCGTGAGCCTTTGAATCCGGCATTGACTTCCGTGCTCTTCAGACTTTTGTCCTTAGTCCAGCGACGGTCCTTGTTGCGTCGCGGTTTTCCGTTTCCATCCCTAGTTTCGGATGTACTTGGGTTGCTGGGGCTGCACCTTGCCAACCAACTGTCCTCTCCTGCACAAAAGCGGGTCATGAGGCTTGTTAGTGCGGCCATTGTTCTTGGCTTTTTTTGGCCGAGGTGTCTGGTGAGCCATTCGTCTCGGACGTTATGCCTGAAAGCTGCTAAGGCTTCGGCGTCCAGACAGTCGACTATCTGATTCTTTTTAATGAGGAATCTATTCTAGAACTACCGAGCTGATTCTCCGGGTTGTTGAGTTATGTGACTAAGATCGTCTGCATCCGGAGGGCGGACATAGGTCCCTTGAAAGTTTGTTCGGAAAGCATCCTCGAGCTCTTCCTAGCTTCCAATTGTGTTTTCGGGAAGGCTTTTAAGCCAATGCCGGGCTGGCCCTTTAGGCTTAAGGAGTAGATATTTTATGGCGTGGAGATCATCTCCTCTAGCCATGTGTATGTGGAGGATATAATCCTCGATCCAGACTCCAGGGTCTGTTGTTCCATGATATGCCTCTATGTTTACGGGTTTGAATCCCTCTGGGAATTCATAGTCCCGGACCTCATCGGTGAAACATAGGGGGTGTGCGGCGCCCCTGTATTTGGGTGTGCCGGATTCTGATGATGGCTTCATAGCGTTTCTTACGAGAGCTTGCTTTCTTGGCCTATAAATGGACCTGACTGGGCCATGGTGTGAATCCTTAAGTGGGTCGCATGCCGATTTAGGTGCAGCGCTGCTTGCCGCTTTATGGGGTTGTCTATCCGACCGTGTGGCTTTTTCATTTTTGAATGCGAGGGCTCTAGGGCCTCTTCGTCGAATTCAGGCAGTAGCTTTCTTTTCGGATAGCTTTTAGTGCGGCGACTGTCGCCGTACTTACCTGTGGTATTGATTACTTTGCTCCATCTAATCCGGAGTGCGTCTTCCGCTGTTTTTAGCTTCCGCTTCTGCTTCTTTAGGCTGCGTGCAGTTGCAACGAGCCTCTCGTGGAGATTCTTCTGCTCCGTAGGTTTATTCGGCATTAGGTCGTCTGGAGTGCCGTTTTAACCGGAGGAGGGATGTTCGGTTTCTCTATCCGTGTTGCCTTGTTCGGACGGCTGCTCTAAGGCCTGCTCGTCGTCTACCGGCTCGTCTTGCTCTATGGCTGGGTTTTTGTTGAGGCAGGGCTTGGGTCGTCGTTTACGCCGACGCTTTGATTGCTTTTCGGGGGGTCGATCTCCCGTCCCATCCCCTTTTTCCTCGTTGTCGCTTCCTTTAGGGGTATCCACCATGTACACATCGTGAGATGAGGTGGCTGTCCAATGCCTTATGGGCGTTGGTTCGTCGGTATCTCCTGCATCGTCATCCATGTTGTCGATGTCTCCGGAGTCGAAGTTGAGAACGTCGTTTAAATTGTCGACATTGGCTACCAAGTGGGTGGTGGGTGGGCTTTGAATTTCTTCATCGTCCGTATCCCATCCTCGCTGACCGTAGTTCGGCCAGGGCTCTTCTGATAAGGAGAGAGACTCGAGAGAGTTCAGGATATCGCCACAAGGCGAGTGCTGCAAGATGTCTGCGGCGGTGAACTCCATTATAGGCGCCCAATCGGATTCGATTGGCAGGGGCGCTGGGGGTTCAGAGTCCGGGGAGGAGTCCGGATCCTTGGAGTCACGGGTCGTGCAGAGTGTGGGGCTAGCATTCGGCTTGATCGCCTCTGAGATCGTAGCCCCTGAGGCAGCGTCCAACCGCTGATCCTCGATCGGCGCAGTAGGCTCCGAATCAATGGTCGAAACCGATGCGTATGCGGCCTCCCAGGCGCTGTTCGGCGGCAAAGCTATATCATGCCCATCGAGACAGTGCGGCGCGCTTGGCTGTGGCTCGAATCCGTCGAAGATCAAGTCTCCGCGGATGTCAGCTGTGTAGTTTAAGCTTCCAAACCTGACTTGATGGCCAGGGGCGTAGCTTTCGATCTGCTCCAGGTGGCCGAGCGAATTGGCCCGCAGAGCGAAGCAGCCGAAGACGAAGATCTGTCCGGGGAGAAAAGTCTCACCCTGGACCGTATCGTGGTTGATGATTAAAGGAGCCATCGGGCCTAAAGGCGACGACACAGAGGAACCCTCGATGAAAGCACCAATGTCGGTGTCAAAACCGGCGGATCTCGGGTAGGGGGTCCCGAACTGTGCGTCTAGGCCGGATGGTAACAGGAGACAAGGGACACGATGTTTTTTACCCAGGTTCGGGCCCTCTCGATGGAGGTAATACCCTACTCCTGCTTGATTAATATTGATGATATGGGTAGTACAAGAGTAGATCTACCATGAGATCAAGGAGGCTAAACCCTAGAAGCTAGCCTATGGTATGATTGTTGTGTATGGAGTTGATTGCCTACAGACTACAACCCTCCGGTTTATATAGGCACCGGATAGGGTTAGGGTTACACAGAGTCGGTTACAATGGTAGGAGATCTTGAATATCCGCATTGCCAAGCTTGCCTTCCACGCCAAGGAAAGTCCCATCCGGACACGGGACGAAGTCTTCAATCTTGTATCTTCACAGTCCAGGAGTCCGGCTGAAGGTATAGTCCGGCTACCCGAACACCCCCTAATCCAGGACTCCCTCACGCACCAATAGTGGAATCACGGGATCTCGCATTGTGTGAGGGCGTGAGGAGAATACAATGGCCCTAGTGGCTTCTTGGGGAGCATTGTGCCTCCACACCGCTCCAACGGAGACGTAGTTCCTCTCAAAGGGAAGGAACTTCGGTAACACATCCTCGTCTTCACCGTCTCCACTCTTGGTTATCTCATCGCTTTACTCGTGCAAGCTTATCTTGTGTTACTTCCCTTGCTCTCTTGTTTACTTATTGTTGTTGAATCATATAGGTTGCTCACCTAGTTGCATATCTAGACAACCTACTTTGATGCAAAGTTTAAATTGGTAAAGAAAAGCTAAAAATTGTTAGTTGCCTATTCACCCCCCCTCTAGTCAACTATATCTATCCTTTCACAGTTGAGGACGAGGGAGAGTTCCGTCAGCACGACGGCGTGGCGACGGTGATGATGAAGTTACTGGCGCAGGGCTTCACCTAAGCACTACGACGATATGACCGAGGTGTGTAAGTGTGGAGGGGGCACCGCACACGGCTAAGAGAAGACTTGTTGTGCCTTTGGGTGCCCCCCTCCCACGTATATAAAGGGGGGAGGAGAGGTGGCCGACCCAAGGGGGGGGGCGCCATGGGGGGAGTCCTACTTTGTCGGATCATGGGTTCCGGCAAAACCCTTAAGGTTCGAACACTGGGGTGCACGCGAAGATTCCCCCCTACCGATCCACGTCCTAGCTCGGCTAAGATCTTACGGACTAACTCGACGAACTCGCAACACAAAGGACACAAGATTTATACTGGTTCGGGCCACCGTTGTGGTGTAATACCCTACTCCAGTGTGGTGGTGGTGGATTGCCTCTCGGGCTGATGATGAACAGTACAAGGGGAAGAAAACCTCCTGAGGTTGAGTTGTTCTTGTGCTTGGCGAACTTGTGCGTGTGACGATTCGATTCACCCTCTTGATGTCTCTCCAATCTCCCCCCAGATATGGTGGTGGCTAGTCCTATTTATAGAGGCCCTAGTCCTCTCCCCAAATATTGAGCGGGAAGGGAGCCAACAACGGCCAATTTGAAGGGGGAGAACTAGTACAGCTTATCCTGACAAAAGTGGTCTACGCCTGCAAAAGGCTGTTGGTGGTGACACCGCCTTGGGCTCCATGGTGACCTCCGTCTTGCCATCCTGCTGGTCTTGGTCTCGTTGCACCGATATGGAAACCTTTTCTTGATGCCTCGGTACTCCGCGCCTGCGCTTCCCTCCTTAGCACCAAAGAGGAAACAAGGATGCTGCGCGCTGGCGCCCACCTGGCACCTGCCTGGTCTCGATCATCATGGCTCACGTCACGAGAACCTCGCGAGGTTTGCCGTGCCTTGAACTCTCCGCCCCTCGCGAGCTAGCCTGGTGAGGTCGCTCTAGAGGAGGTCTTGTGCCGTCCACCTCACAAAGGTCTTGAATGCCTTGTTGATGAAGATGGGCCGTACAGGCCTTCTAGAAAAGCCACGACGTGGGCCGCAGGCAGGCAAGTCTGGGGACCCCCATTCCCAGAACACCGACAGTAGCCCCCGGGCCCAAGGCATGCTCGGGCTTGGCTTCAAGGCGAAGCCAAAGGTCAAGTGTGGAGCGCCGCGGGCCCCCAATAGCCTGTAGCCTTGCTCGACGTGTGGCGGTTGATTGGACGTGGGCGTCTCCGCTTCCCCATGCTGCCTCGGCAACTGCCTAACTTGACAAGTCCCTGTGATCGTGGGGGGTGTTGGTTGGCCTTCTCCTGGTATAAATGGGAGTGGGGCAGAGCCCCCGTCACCCATCTTTCCTCTGCCTCTCCCGCTTCTTCTCCTTCCTAGCTCCACTCCTGGCTTGTGGAGACATGGCGCCGATCCGGAGGTTCTCGGCCGCAGAGAAGGGCAAGGCTCCCCTCAGTTAGCCCAACCTGCTCCCGCCGAAGAAGAGGAGGTCTCATCACCGCGAGATGGTAGTGAGGATGGTCGTGTCGCGGCCATGGTATGAGAGGCCGCCTCCTGGGTACCTGCTGCCCTTGTATGCTCATGTCGACGATTCCGGAGGGAGGAGCGGTGAGCGGCGCCGCCCGCGCCAGAGCCGTTGCCGCTGTGACGCAGAGGCGCATGCCGTCGCCCCAGGGGTCCATGCGATGGACTCCTCGCGCGAGTTCGTGCTGTGGGCGGTGATGCCCCCGGGCACCTGGGTATGCCTCCCGAAGTTCTTCGCCGCCGAGATGCCGCCGAGGGGCATTCGCAAGCTTTGGCTGCAACACGCCGACTGTGACGCCCCGGCGACTGGAGCGGAGATTGGAGTTGTTGCCTCCGGGAAGATCTTCATGACCCGAGGCTGTGGCGAGATTGCCTAAGTCTGTCGCGGAGGGCGCCCTTGTGATCCACTTCGAGTACGACGGCGCCTCCATTCTGTTCTTCAAGGTCTTCGCCGAGGAAGCCGCCGCCTGGAGTGCTGCCCTGAAGGAGGTCGCTAGGACGACGATGCGGCGGGCGCTGGGCTCGCAGGAGGCCTCGCCTGCAGCTCCTCCTGCGACAGTGGCGACTCCTGGTGGTCCAGCGACTCTCCAGAGCTCTTGGAGTCTCCGGAGATGAGCGATGATAGCTATGTGCCCCCGAGCTCCCTCCGAGACCGGAGCAGGGATGCGACCATCCAGCCGTTGTCGTCGCTGGTCTGGATAGGGTTGGCGCCGGCCTCGCATGGCCCACTGTTGATGATGGCGTCGACGACATTGGGTGCATGTAGATAGGACCCCTAGGAATTCCTTCCCTTTTGTTCCCTGCGAGGAATCGAGAAATGAACCCCGTGGGGGTGTGTAAAGTGTCTGTAATGCCTTTTGTCAATATAGCCCTTATTATGAAGATTTGTGTGCCCATATCCTGCCAAGGCCCGACCTCCCCTTTCCAATCCTGCGGCAGCTTGGTGCTCTACGCTGACAGGTCCCGGTCCCCAGGCAGGCTGCAGCAGTCGCTGGTATGCCAGGTCGTGTGCCGTGGTCAAGGCCAGGAGTGAGCGGCCCGAGGTCTAGTAAGAGCTCCTAAGGCGCGATTCTCAAGAGGTCCCCTTTAGCGCGCAAGCAGCTGTCTTAGGATGGGAAAGGAAGAAAACGTTGCTGCAGCAGGGCAGCGAAGGGAGTGAGCGAGGGTCTCGTGCCGTAGCGACTGGTGGATCCAGAGCAACAACTTATCTTGGCTGTCTAGGGTCGGCTCCTCGAGTCGTGCCGGACTCGCACGTCGGTCGCCGTAGTGTAGCTAGGTCAGGCCCATGCGGGTCTCCCCCTCCCCTCCATGTTCTTCTTGGTGCTTTGCGTCCTCAGGTCCCGACCCTCGAGCGAGCTCAGCCGTCCCTGGTATGCCAGGTCGCGCGCCATGCTCAAGGCCAGGGGGTGAGGGCTGGAGAGCCAGTAAGAGCTCCTGAGACACGATGCTCAAGAGCCCCCCTTTTAACGCGCAAGCGAATCGCATGAGAGAAGAGGGAGAGTCCGTGGTACCGCCTGCTGCGGCCCTCAGGAAGTTCCTACAAGTTAGCGCGAGGAAGGGCACCGGTCGCCGTGGTGATTGCTGGTTTGCTTCTGGCACGCGTGAGAGGGGACTCCCTACTGCGGAGAGCCCCCGGGGCGTGTACAACCCCACCCTGACAAGTGGCTTGCACGGCAGGGCTAGACGAGGTGTGTCTGGACACTCGTGAGCCAGCGCGGGACTCACGAGGCCCTACCTCAAGGAGGGTTGCGCCTGGTCTTGGTTCTTGTTCGTTGTCTTGGTCCTGCGAGTTGGTTAGACAACGCGAAGGGTCCTGAAGAAAGACAGCCGGCGCGCGGCTCCCATGGTGGGCGACAATCAAGCAGGTGATAGTCATAGATAGATTAAGCATGGAAAGCATACTGGCTTAGGTAAATGCAGGGAAGATGCACGCCACTGGGTCAGGCCTGAGCGGCTTGGGGATGATGCAGCCCGAGGGGCGCCCCCAACAAGGTAATCTAAAGACATAAAAAGGAGAGATACATGCCACAGGGACGGACCCATGCGGCCTGGGAATGATGCAGCCCTGGGGGTGCTCCCAGCTGAATGAACTTGGAAAATGTCACCTGGTTTTGTTGATGAAGGAGAGTTGGGGCAGCTGAAGGTATGCGGTCGCCACCGGGGCCCTGAGCCTCGGGAGGCTCTGTGGGTCTAGGGGGTTAGTTGAGGACCATCTTCATCTCCATCAGCACAGCGTGGTGCCTGGCCTCCTGAGTCGCCAGGATGCTTTGCAGGTTGTGTTGATAGGCGGTCTCCACGCTCAGCAGGCCAAAAGGCATGCGAACATAGCTGTAAGGTGGGCCCTCGCAGGGTCCCATGCGCGAAGGCCAGAAAAGCTCCTGAGAGGCGGCCCGGTTGAGCCCTAGGACGTCAATGCAGATGCGCAGCCCGGCATCCTCGCCTGGATGGGGAGCTACGCCTGGTGAGCGGCAGCCGCCGCACATGGCCCTTGCGTCTTGCAGTTCCTGAGTGGTCTTGGTGATGAACTCCTGAACGGTGGGTGTCGGTGTCAAAACCGGCGGATCTCAGGTAGGGGGTCCCGAACTGTGCGTGTAAGGCAGATGGTAACAGGAGGCAGGGGACATGATGTTTTACCCAGGTTCGGGCCCTCTTGATGGAGGTAAAACCCTACGTCCTGCTTGATTATTCTTGATAATATGTGTAGTACAAGAGTTGTTCTACCACGAGATCAGAGAGGCTAAACCCTAGAAGCTAGCCTATGGTATGATTGTATGTTGTCCTACGGACTAAAACCCTCCGGTTTATATAGACACCGGAAGGGGCTAGGGTTACACAAGGTCGGTTACAAAGGAGGAGATATACATATCCGTATTGCCTAGCTTGCCTTCCACGCCAAGTAGGGTCCCATCCAGACACGGGACGAAGTCTTCAATCTCGTATCTTCATAGTCCAACAGTCCGGCCAAAGGATATCGTCCGGCTGTCCGGAGACCCCCTAATCCAGGACTCCCTCAGTAGCCCCTGAACCAGGCTTCAATGACGATGAGTCCGGCGCGCAGTGTTGTCTTCGGCATTGCATGGCGAGTTCCTCCTTCGAATACACCACAGAAGAATTTGAATACAAGGATAGTGTCCGACCCTGCAAAATAAGTTCCACATACCACCGTAGAGAGAATGATATTACCACAAATCTAATCTGCTGACACGTTTTGGCAGCATGACATCACGCCACGGCCCGGTAATTATTTGAACTGTTTTTCTTTAACCAACCCCGCACATAATGCGAGGCGGTTTCTTGACACGTCTTGCCAAAGCAGAGATTTTGTTCCCCTTATTACGGGATTCTCATCAATACGGACGTGGGTAACCCAACCGTGCCTAGGACTCCTAGACTTTAGGCAAGTCCCAAACGGCCACGAGGAGGACGCTTGATATTCACCCTCTTTATAAAGGGACAAGGCTTTTACTTTTTTCCCTCCCGTGCTCAATCGAATCCCTCCCCCGCCTCGAGTTCTAACACCCAAAGCCAAGGTCAGGTGCTTCGGACCTTCAATCATGTCCGGATCCAGCCTTCAAGGCCGGTGTATGCCCTCCTCCGTCACGGAGGAGGACATCAAGAAGTTGAGGGAGGCCAGATATCTGACCGCTGAAATTTCACATAGACTGCCCGCCCGAGGGCAGGTCGTCCCTACTCCCGAACCCAACGAGAGCGTTGTGTTCGTCTCCCACTTCCTCCGAGGACTAGGCCTCGCTCTGGATCCCTTTATTAGGGTCTCATGTTCTATTACGGGCTGGATATTCACGATCTGGCCCCGGATTCCCTTCTTCACATCTCGTCATTTATTGTCGTGTGTGAGGCCTTCCTCCGCATTACCCCTCACTTCGGCCTGTGGCTCAAGACCTTCGATGTGAAGCCGAAGATGGTCGAGGGGCAGTACGCAACGTGCAGAGGTGCTCTAATGAGCAAAAATGCTGATGCTCCATGGCCAAAGGGTTCCTTTCCAGAGGTGTCCGGATTGTGGCAACGGGAGTGGTTCTACGTCACAACTCCCAGAAGTGCCAAGTGGGTAGCTGCCCCCGCCTTTCGCTCGGGCCCTCCACCACAACGGATGTCATGGATTAGTAGGGAGCTGAGCTGGGGTCCAGCCAAGGACATGCCCATACTGCAGAGCCGTATCCGAGATATCTTTGAGGGAGATTTCAGTTTGATTATGGTAATGCAAGTCATGCTGGTTCGTCGAGTCCAGCCTTGCAAACGCCGAACCCTCCGCATGTGGGAATTCAACCCAGAAGGACCGCACACTATTCGGAATTTCCTCGGCATGACGCACGAGGAGATGTACAAATCATTCATCGGACCCCAAATAGAGTGTCCGGACACTCCCGAGGACGTGGGCCTGAGCAGCAACTGCACCGCTGCCCAAGTAAGTAATCCCATGGCCAAACACACCATCCTTTTATTTATCATGACATCATTATGAAGAGTCACTCTTTGACCAGGACTGGATAACAAAGGCGAAGATGATCCGGTGTTTGGCCCCCCTTCCTAAAGGCTTGGACAATCCAGTGCTGGAAAAGATGCTCGAGCCAGCACCTTGTCCAGTGCCCTCAAAGGAAGACGAAGGGGGGAATAAAGAGGGCGAAAGAGGGCCTCCATCGCTACCTATTCCAACCGAGGGAATGAGTGCCTCCGTGTGGGAGGATAACCGAGGGGAAGAATCTGACATTCTCTCTCCCCGGGGAAGGAAGAGGACTACCTCCGAAGATTCGGAAATCAAGGTTTCCAAACGGGAGAAGAAATCTCCGCCAGAGGGTCCTGCCTCAGAGGGTGTTCTTGCCACACAATGTCCACGCGGAGATCAGCCCTCTAACGAGCTGTAGGTAATCAAAAGGTATTTAATAGTGAAGATATACTACCTTACTTCTGAGGAAAATAACTGAAGTATTTATCTTGCAGTTCGGATCTTAGCCCTTCTCAGCTGAGCTCGTCTTCGGGGGATCTTCTTCCGGAGATGATGGAGAGCGAAACGCCTCCCCCTGCCACACCGCCTTACGATGCGGGCGACCCTGAGGTGTCGTCGCGGAGGGCTTCTCCTGATCCAGCAAGGCCAGAAGGTAATCCTATAGCCACCCGAAGTCCTCGGTATCCGGCTCTCGAAGAGAGCAATCAAAAGAGTCCGGCCTCGTCTGGTGCGCGGTCGGATGTACGGAGGGATCTGCTAGAGAAGGCGGCTATCTCAGAAGAGCACCGCACATTGATGAGTACGGTGATTGAAAGGATTTCGTCCGCCGAAAGCGGGCTGCATGAAGCCTTTATGAGTCTACTGACGGGTTTTGAGGTACGTGAAATGATGTATATTTTTGGAAGTACCGCACATTTTTGGATGTGCCCTGTGTAGATAGTAGCCCCTAAGACTCTGGTTGTCGTCGAAAATGGTGGCAAACAGAGGATCATAGTCCCAGGCAATAACCAGACTGCCTTTATGTGCAGGTGGTGGAGGCTCCGGTGGCTAGCCGGACTGATGGGTATGCCGAACTAAAGCGTCAGCTGGATGCGGCCGATGCCGACATCATGCTTGTCAATGAGCGGCTTGACAAGGCACAGGGTGAGTGGCCTTTCTGGTGATTCTCACATAATAAGAGCAGCATGATGCCAGTATCTTTAATATGTTGTGACTGCAGATGGAGCGGCCACCGTGCAGACCCTTCGGGCGGAGCTTTCCTGAGCCAAGGAGCAAGCAAGGAGTAGCAATGCGGCTGCTTTGCAAGCAGCCAAAGAGTTAAGGGCCGAACAGGCCACACATTGCGAGAGCAAAGAGAAAATGGCCAAGATGGCTGTAAAGTTAAAAGATACTGCCGACCATTGCCAGCTTCTTGAAGAAGAAAACCGGGCGAAGGCGACGGACCTGGAAAAGGCCTCGATGGCGACCAAAGATACCCTCTCTGCGATGAGAGCGAAAAAGGAGGAGCTGCGTCAAGCCAGGGATATCGCGGCTGGGAAAACCTTTGTGCTGCGGAGGAAGTTTGGAGATCCTCGGTATGCCCCTCTGGACCGGCTGTGGAGTTCAGTGGACGCATATCTAGACTTGGCGGCGAGTGCTGTCGATGCGGCCGAATACTTCCGAGATCAAACAGATCGTGAAGTGGACAAGCTATTATGGTCACAATTTAACGTTCCAGAGCATCCGCTGCCATTGACTGATCGGCTTGCCGAATGGGCCGAGCTGAATAGATTGTCCGGACTAGCCATGAGGTCTGTTGTGGATCATCTGTGGTCGGAAAGGCCAAAGCCGAACAACTATTTTAGTTTGGTGCAACAATTCCTTGGTGCGGTGCCGCGCATTAATGCGATGAAGAGGTCAGCGTGCATAGAAGGCTCGTGGATGGCCCTTGCCCGTGTCAAAACATACTGCGCGGAGATGGATGCCACCACTGTTGCGGCGCAGGGTTCGGCCATAGGCCGAGTGGCCGCCGAGCACTATTTTGAAGAAGTTCTTGAAGGCGCTCGTTCGATAGAGGCCCAGTGCTCGAAGAATATTATGTTTGAGTGACATGTATTCTCATTGTAAAAACGATGTTTTATTAAGTTTATGAAGGCTTTATTTATACTTTTGCCCGAAAGTATTATGATGCCTCCTGTGCGGCCGTTTATGTATATATGTATATAACCTGAAAGATTGTAGTCGTCGGCTTCAGCCCCCACACATATAATGCAGGGGTGTTCGCAGAAGACGCATGTTCACACTTGACCCAACCTCTTGGTCCATTAAGGAGGTGATAGCGCAGCGAACTAGGCAACCAGACTATAATGCTTTAACACTTTCACTTAGCTAGAGGAGTTTGATAGTGGGGCTTCTATATAGCCCCTGGTGGCTCCGCACTCATCCGAATTCGGGGTGCGTACATGCCTGGCCGGGAAACGGACCTTCGTTAAGGCGGAGGAATCCCAAAGATTCCGATAGGTCATCGAGTGGTTGACCAGTCTCACGCTATATCATGACAGTCAGTTTTCGGCTTTCTCTACTGAGGTGCTCGTCCGGATGAACCAGGGCACAATCGCAGTAGTTCTCCTGGTGCCGCCTTAGCCGATATAGTGGAACGTAGCAAAACACAGGAGCTAGGCAAGCCCAACATTTGACCAAAGACATGATTCGGAGCTGATGCATATAAGGCCAAACTCGCGACGCCGAACACTCCCTAAGGTATTCGGTCTTTATGGTGTAAACCGGGCCTAGACAGTGCCCTTTGTAATAAGCCCCTGGTGTCCAGGTACGTGCAATATTCTGACGTGGCCACATGCCAATACGTTAGCATCCTTCTCAATTGTACTGAGAATCCAAGGGATGTGTATCAACAAGAGACAGTAAAAAAGGTTTACGCAGGGTCTTAATCTAAAAAGAATCCTTGGAACGGGTCCCTGTTGCACGTCTGCGCCTGTGTCTCCGTTGTGCCGTATTCTGGACGGGTGTAGCACGATGGTCATCTAAAAAAGAGAGGAACTTAATTGAAAAGTTGTCGTGCAAAAGATAAGTTATACAAAATAAACAATATGAGTAAAGTTGAGCCTGATTGTCACTTGTGCACGCGCTTGAGCCCCTTGTACTGTAATAGGGGTATAGCCATCAAACCTGTATCAATTACATATAGCAATACCAGACTCGTCCAACCGTGTCCGTGGTCTTAACGACCTGTCAGATGCTTTAGTTGGTGAGACCGTATAGTGTGCGGCTGCCAAGGCAGCCGCACGGTCTTCCGCGCGCAAGGAGCACTCAATATTTCCATTTACTATAATGATGCCACGTGGACCGGTCATCTTAAGCATGAGGGAAGCATAATGGGGTATTGCGTTAAAGCGAGCGAAAGCTTCGCGTCCGAGTAGTGCTTGATAGCCACTTTGGAACGGAGCGATGTGGAACATTAAATTTTCGCTACGGAAGTTATCGGGAAAGCCGAATATAACCTCTAGTGGCAGGGAGCCCGTGCAATGGGCCTCTAGGCCTGGCGTTACTCCTTTAAAGGTAGTATTGCTGCGGCTAATTTTTGTTGGGTCTATCCCCATTTTGCGGACTATGTCCTGATATATCAGGTTTAGACTGTTGCCACCGTCCATCAGGACTCGTGTGAAGTGGTATCCGTCAATTATTGGGTCTAACACCAAGGCACCCCATCCTGCACGCCGGATACTTGCCGAGTAATCCCGATGGTCGAAGGTGATCGGTTGGGACGACCAGTGGCAGAACTCCGCTATGATAGGCCCTGGGACATGTGTCTCTAGGAGTGCCGCTTTGTTTCTCCCCTTTGTCATGTGCAACACGTTTACTGTTTTAACTTCTGGTGGGAACTTCTTCTGTTCCCCAGTGCTTTGCTTGCGAGGCTCGTCCTCGTCTTCGCTTGGTGTATCTTGCCCCTTGTGTTCGGCGTTGAGCTTGCCGGACTGCTTGAAGACCCAACATTCTCTATGGATATGATTTGCAGGTTTATCGGGGGTGCTATGGATCTGACATATTTGGTCCAGAATCTTGTTTAGACTGGACAGTTCGTCTCTGTTTCCTTTGGGGGGCACCTTTTGCTGACCTGGCCGAGAGCTTTTGAATTCGGCGTTTACCGTTGTGCTCTTCGGGTTGTCTTCTTTATTCCGACGCTTGTTTTTGCTGCGTCATGATTTCCCGTTTCCGTCCCTGACTTCGGATGTACTTGGGTCGCTCGTGCTGCATCGGGCTAACCAGCTGTCCTCGCCCGCGCAAAAGCGGGTCATGAGGCTTGTTAATGCTGCCATTGTTCTCGGCTTTTCTTGGCCGAGGTGTCTGGCAAGCCATTCGTCTCGAACGCTGTGCTTGAAAGCTACTAAGGCTTCGGCGTCCGGATAGTCGACTATTTGGTTCTTTTTAGTGAGGAACCTGTTCCAAAGCTTTCAGGCCGACTCTCCGGGCTGTTGAGTTATATGACTTAAATCGTCTGCATCCGGTGGTCGGACATAGGTCCCTTGAAAATTTGCCCGAAAGGCGTCTTCGAGCTCTTCCCAGCTTCCAATGGAGTTTTTGGGGAGGCTTTTAAGCCAGTGCCGAGCTGGCCCTTTGAGCTTGAGGGGTAAGTACTTGATGGCATGGAGATCGTCTCCTCGAGCCATATGGATATGGAGGATGTAGTCCTCAATCCAGACCCCAGGGTCTGTTGTTCCATCGTACACCTCTATGTTTATGGGTTTTAATCCCTCTGAAATTCATGGTCCAGCACCTTATCGGTGAAACATAGGGGGTGTGCAGCACCCCTGTATTTGGGTGTACCGTGGTATTGGGATGCTTGTTGTGTTGCATTGCGTGCTGGAGCGCGCTTGCGTGGCCCGTAGATGGATCTGGTCGCACCGTACTTTTGATGCGAGTCCTCACGTGGATCGCGTACCGGCTTATGTGCGGCATCGTTTGTCGTGCTATGTTGGCCACGAGGTCGTCTATCCGACTGGATGGCCTTTTTGTTTTTTGATTGCGGGGGATCTAAGACCTCCTCATCGAATTCAGGTAGCAGCTTTCGCTTCGGGTAGCTCTTGGTGTGGCGATTACCGCCGTACTTCGCTGCAGTATTGAGTACTTCACTCCATCTGATTCTGAGTGTGTCTTGTGCAGCCCTCAGCCTTTGCTTCTGCTTTTTCAGACTCCTCGCAGTGGCAACCAGCCTTTGATGGGCATTCTGTTGCTCCGGGTGCCTGTCCGGTGTGATGTTGTCCGGACTGTTATCTTCGACGGGGTCGGGTTGTTCGGTTTGATTCTCTGTGTTTCCCTGGTCGGGAGATGGTTCACCCTGCTCTATCGCTGGGTCTATATGACCGCTGTTTCTACCGAGGCGGGATTTGGAGCGGCGCTTATGTCGCCGCTTTGACTGTTTCTCGAGGGAACAACCCTTCGCTACGTCTTTCCGTTCCTCGTCATCGTTTTCTTTGGGTGTGTCCACCATGTATACATCATATGATGAAGTGGGCGTCCAGTGCCCTGTGGGCAGTGGTTCCTGTTCGTCTCCTACATCGTCGTCCATACCGTCGATGTCCTCGGAGTCGAAGTCAAGCATGTCGGTTAAATCGTCGACAGTGGCTACTAAGTGGGTGGTGGGTGGGCAGCGAATTTCTTCGTCATCCGCATCCCAATCCTGCCGAACATAGTTCGGCCCGGACTCTCCGGACAAGGAGAGAGACCTTAATGAGTCCAGTATGTCACCGAAGGGCGAGTGCTGGAAAATATCCGCGAAGATAAACTCCATGATCGACGCCTATTCTGATTCGATAGGCACGGGCACAGGCGGTTCGGAGTCCGTGGCCAGGGAAGAATCTGGTAGTTCGGCGTCACGGCTCCCGTGAAGGGTAAGGTCGATACTCGGCTCGATAGCCGACGAGAGTGTGGCCTCCGTGGTGGGGTCTAGCCACCCATCCACGGATGGTGAAACTGGCTCCGAATTGAGGGCCGGAGCGGTTGCCTGAACACTGTCCGATGGTAGAGCTAAATCATGCTCATCGTGACCGTGCGGTGCTCTTGGCAAGGGCTCGAATCCGTCGAAGATCGAGTCTCTACGAATGTCGGCCGTGTAGTTTAAGCTTCCGAACCTGACCTGGTGGCCAGGGGTGTAACTCTCGATCTGCTCCAGATGGCCAAGCGAGTTGGCCCGCAGTACAAAGCCGTCGAATACGAGGATCTGTCCGGGGAGAAAAGTCTCACCTTGGACTGCGTCACTATTGATGATCAAAGGAGCCATCCAGCCTAATGACGACGACACAGAGGAACTCTCAATGAAAGCACCAATGTTGGTGTCAAAACCGGCGGATCTAGCGTTGGGGGTCCCGAACTGTGCGTCTAAGGCGGATGGTAACAGGAGGCAGGGGACACGATGTTTTACCCAGGTTCGGGCCCTCTTGATGGAGGTAAAACCCTACGTCCTGCTTGATTATTCTTGATAATATGTGTAGTACAAGAGTTGATCTACCACGAGATCGGAGAGGCTAAACCCTAGAAGCTAGCCTATGGTATGATTGTATGTTGTCCTACGGACTAAAACCCTCCGGTTTATATAGACACCGGAAGGGGCTAGGGTTACACAAGGTCGGTTACAAAGGAGGAGATATACATATCCGTATTGCCTAGCTTGCCTTCCACGCCAAGTAGGGTCCCATCCAGACACGGGACGAAGTCTTCAATCTCGTATCTTCATAGTCCAACAGTCTGGCCAAAGGATATATTCCGGCTGTCCAGAGACCCCCTAATCCAGGACTCCCTTAGTGGGAACTCCTTGCCCTGTGTTCTCCTGAGGGAAACGTGCCATGAAGCACGCCTCCAAGTGGTGCCCAAGCGCCTCCCTCGTGATGCTGGCAAAGTCTGAGGCCCTCCAGAAGAGAGCCCCCGAGCCCTACCTGAGAGGGGTGCTGGGCGCACTTTCCTATGCGATGGAGGGAGGCGCCCCCGGCGCTGGCGCCGATCCTGACGATGCGCCGCTTGCCTGAGGCTCTTCATGGCGCAACTGCTTCTTCTTCTTGGAGGTGGCCTCAGGAGGGCGCTCGCCCTGGCTGTCGGGGTCATCGATTGCTGCAGCTTGGAAAGCACGCTCGAGGGAGCACACCGCGTCTCTTTCCTCACACGGGACTGTGATGATTCCGCCGCTTCCCGGCATCTTGAGGACATTGTAGCCGTGATCGCCATGAACTTGTCCAGGACTGGATACCCGAGGTTGGCATTGTATGGCAGGCGGATGTAGGCGACGTTGAAGTCGATGAGTTCGGTGCGGCAGTTGTTGCGTTCTCCGAAGGCAACAGGGAGGCGGACCTGCCCAATCAGGGTAGTAGAGCCGTCGGTCACTCCTGAGAAAGGCTTGGTAGGCTGAAGCTGGGCATATGGCACTTGGAGGTTGTCAAACGTGTCGACGCATAGGACATTGAGCCCTGCGCCGCCGTCGATGAGGGTCTTGGTAACTTGCATGTTGCTGATGACTGGTGAAAAGCATTGGGAGGACGCCGGCAGTTGCTGCGCAGTTGAGCTGATCTGCCAAACTGAACGTGATGGGGCACCTGGACCATCTAAGAGGGCGTGTGTCCTCGAGCTTGGGGAGGACTGCATTCACTTTTCGAGCAAACAGTTTGAAGATACGCTGCGAGGCTGGGGCTTGAGCTCCTCCCAAGATGCAGGCGATAGCTCGCGGCTCCTAGAAGCCCCCAGCCCCCTCGTCTTGATGGTGGTCGTCATTCCTTCTGTGCGGTGGCAGTAGTGGAGGGAGGCCAGCGTTGCCTTGAGGCCGATCCTCATGAGGCTGGTCCCTCCGGGCGCACTTGCGAGGCTGATCCTGCCAACGGTCCTCACGAGGCCGGCCGTGCCACTCCGGGCGCGGGCCATGGTTGTCCCAATGTCCGCCACCACGTCCTCCTCCTCGGCCGTAGCCCCGGTCGCTGTGCTTGGGGTGTCGACCGAAGCGTCCTTCTCGAATGGCTCTGAGCTCTTGACAGTCGCTGGTGTTGTGGGTATGCAGGTTATGGAAGGCGCAGAACGGTCGGCTGCTCTTGGATGACTCGGGAAGATCTTGGGCACGCTTGGTGTCTGGCTCCGCCGCAAGCACGGCCACCGATGTCTACTACACAACCTTCTTCTTGTAGACATTGTTGGGCCTCCAAGTGCAAAGGTTTGTATGACAGTAGAAAATTTCCCTCAAGTGGATGACCTAAGGTTTATCGATCCGTGGGAGGCGTAGGATGAAGATGGTCTCTCTCAAACAACCCTGCAACCAAATAACAAAGAGTCTCTTGTGTCCCCAACACACCCAATATAATGGTAAATTGTATAGGTGCACTAGTTCGGCGAAGTGATGGTGATACAAGTGGTATATGGATAGTAGATATAGGTTTTTGTAATCTGAAAATATAAAAACAGCAAGGTAACTAATGATAAAAGTGAGCGTAAACGGTATTGCAATGCGTTGAAACAAGGCCTAGGGCTCATACTTTCACTAGTGCAAGTTCTCTCAACAATAATAACATAATTGGATCACATAACTATCCCTCAACATGCAACAAAGAGTCACCTCAAAGTCACTAATAGCGGAGAACAAACGAAGAGATTATGGTAGGGTACGAAACCACCTCAAAGTTATTCTTTCCAATCAATCCGTTGGGCTATTCCTATAAGTGTCACAAACAGCCCTAGAGTTCGTACTAGAATAACACCTTAAGACACAAATCAACCAAAACCCTATTGTCACCTAGATACTCTAATGTCACCTCCAGTATCCGTGGGTATGATTATACGATATGCATCACACAATCTCAGATTCATCTATTCAACCAACACATAGAACCTCAAAGAGTGCCCCAAAGTTTCTACCGGAGAGTCAAGATGAAAACATGTGCCAACCCCTATGCATAGGTTCATGGGAGGAACCCACAAGTTGATCACCAAAACATACATTATGTGGATCATAGAAGACCCCATTGTCACCACAGGTATCCCACGCAAGACATACATCAAGTGTTCTCAAATCCTTAAAGACTCAATCCGATAAGATAACTTCAAAGGGAAAACTCAATCCATTACAAGAGAGTAGAGGGGGAGACACATCATAAGATCCAACTATAATAGCAAAGCGCGCGATACATCAAGATCGTACCACCTCAAGAACACGAGAGAGAGAGAGAGATCAAACACATAGCTACTGGTACATACCCTCAGCCCCGAGGGAGAACTACTCCCTCCTCGTCATGGAGAGCACCAGGATGATGAAGATGGCCACTGGAGAGGGTTTGCCCCCTCTGGCAGGGTGCCGGAACGGGTCTAAATTGGTTTTCGGTGGCTACGGAGGCTTCTGGCGGCGGAACTCCCGATCTATTGTGCTCCCCGAAGTTTTTAGGGTATATGGATATATATAGGAGGAAGAAGTACGTCGGTGGATCTCCGGGCTGTCCACGAGGCAGGGGGTGCGCCCAGGGGGGGTGAGCACACCCCCACCCTTGTGGGCAGACCGGGACTCTCCTGGTCCAACTCCGATACTCCGTGGGCTTCTTCTGGTCCAAAAGTAAGTTCCGTGAAGTTTCGGGTCAATTGGACTCCGTTTGATTTTCCTTTTCTGCGATACTCTAAAACAAGGTAAAAACAGAAACTGGCACTGGGCTCTGGGTTAACAGGTTAGTCCCAAAAATAATATAGAAGTGTTTAATAAAGCCCATAAACATCCAAAACAGATAATATAATAGCATGGAACAATCAAAAATTATAGATACGTTGGAGACGTATCAGCCACTCCTTTGCACTTCACGTCCTTGGCCTTGGCTTTCTTCTCCTCCGGGTCCGCAGCAGGGAGCTCGAGAAGGTAGAGGCGCCCCTCCTCAGCTCTTGCACACTTGGTCGCGATGTTGAACAACTCCAAGGTCGTGCACAACTCCTCATGGATGGCGAGCTCCTCCTTCATCTTGACGTCGCGGACACCGTCGGAGAACGCTGAGATGATGGCCTCGTCTGTCACCCTGGGGATCTTGATTCGCGCGTTGTTGAAGCGCTGGATGTACTTCTGCATGGTCTCTCCTGGTTGTTGATTGATGCGGCGCGGGTCACCTGCGACCGGGGGGGGCGGGCGGTCGTGAATGCCCTGGAAGTTGGCGATGAAGCAGTTGCGCATCTCGTCCTAGGAGGAAATCGAGCCTGGAGGCAGGTTCAGAAGCTAGTAGCAGGTGCCATCCTTGAGAGCCATGTGAAACCGGTTTGCCATGACTTTCTCGTCGCCGTTAGCCGCCTCGATGCTCAGCTCATAGAGTTGCAGGAACTCCGTGGGGTCAGGGGTGCCGTCGTAGCGAGGAGGCAGATCTGGCTTGAACTTGTCCGGCCAGGTGACGCTACGCAGCTCAGGGATGAAGGCGCGACAGCCGGCCGTGGTCACCGGGGCCCGCCTTGGAGGTGGAACTTGGTCTTGGCGCCCACGCGCCGCTATGAAAAGTGACGCGGGGCCTTGCCGTAGCAAACGATCCTGGAGCGGCGGTGCGAGGAGTGGCGAAGCGTCCTCTTGTGGTCGAGGGACTTCTTGGCAGCTTCTTTCTTCACGCGCGGGCGCCGGACTCGGTGGGTCGCGCCGTGGAGCCGCATGCATTGGCGCTAGGGCGCCGTCTTGGTGCAGAAGTGGTGGAGGTGCTTCGTGAGCTGCATCGCCCGTGGCTGGCAGAGGGTGAGGCAGAGAGTGGGACGGCGCAGGGGTGCCCCCTGCGGCGCGGACAAGCTCGGCGATGCGGTCAAGCCAGTCCTCGTAGAGGTCATCGACTGGGCGGTAGCGTAGGAGCTCGTGCGCCATGAGGAGCGCGGCCCGTGCGTCCGCGGGAACACGATGAGCGTGAGCCGACGAACCAACGGGAGTCAGCGATGGAGTGGCGGTGCGGCCGTCCGGTCGCACCGAGGGGTGCAGAGAGGATGCTTGCTGCTCATTCCCCGCCGGGCCGGTGGCGGCGTTGGCAGCAGGCGACGGGGGGCGACGGGGTGACCCGCCGACAGGGGCCGTCTGAGCGACATGGGTGGCGAGGGCAGCCCGGCGCTCGGTGCGGGCACGGCGTGCGTCCGCCATGGAGACGATGAAGCGACGTGACGCGGAGAGATGGAAGGGAAGCTTCGGCGCACCCCTACCTGGAGCGCCAAATGTCGAATCAGGGGTTCCAGCAAAACCCTTAAGGTTCGAACACTGGGTGCGCGCGAAGATTCCCCCCTACCGATCCACGTCCTAGCTCGGCTAAGATCTTACGGACTAACTCGACGAACTCGCAACACAAAGGACACAAGATTTAACTGGTTCGGGCCACCGTTGTGGTGTAATACCCTACTCCAGTGTGGTGGTGGTGGATTGCCTCTCGGGCTGATGATGAACAGTACAAGGGGAAGAACAGCCTCATGAGGTTGAGGTGTTCTTGTGTTTGGCGAACTTGTGTGTGTGAGGATTCAATTCACCCTCTTGATGTCTCTCCGATCTCCCCCAGCTATGGTGGTGGCTAGTCCTATTTATAGAGGCCCTGGTCCTCTCCCCAAATATTGAGCGGGAAGGGAGCCAACAACGGCTAATTTGAAGGGGACAGCTAGTATAGCTTATCCTGACAAAAGTGGTCTTCGCCTGCAAAAGGCTCTGGTGGTGACGCCGCCTTGGGCTCCATGGTGACCTCCGTCTTACCGTCCTGCTGGTCTTGGTCTCGTTGCACCGATATGGAAACCTTTGCCTGATGCCTCGGTACTCTGCGCCTGCGCTTGCCCCTTAGCAAAAAAGAGGAAACAAGGAAGTTGTGCACGCTGGCGCCTGCCTGGTCTCGATCGTCATGGCTCACGTCACGAGAACCTCGCGAGGTTTGCCATGGCTTGAACTCTCTGCCCCTTGCGAGCCAGCCTGGTGAGGTCGCTCCTGAGGAGGTCTTGTGCCGTCCACCTTGCGAGGCTTGGCCTTCGCGAAGGTCTTGAATGCCTTGTTGATGAAGATGGGCCGTACGGGCCTGCTAGCAAAGCCATGCCGTGGGCCACAGGCAGGCAAGTCTGGGGACCCCCGTACCCAGAACGCCGACATAATTGGACTCCCGGTCGAAGTAGGATTCGCCCCCCCTTTCCTTTCCGAAGAAGGGGGAAGGAGGAAAGAGAAGGAGGAGAAGAAGGAAAGGGCCCCCCAACCCTAGTCCAATTTGGATTGGGTGTGGGGGGCGCGCGCCTCCACCTGGCCGCTGCCTCCTCATTTCCACTAGGGCTTATGAAGGCCCATTATACCCCCGGGGGGTTCTGGTAAACCCCCGATACTCCGGAAAATGTCCGAACCTATCCGAAACCTTTCCGGTGTCCAAACATAACCTTCCAATATATCAATCTTTATGTGTTGACCATTTCGAGACTCCTCGTCATGTCCGCGATCTCATCCAAGACTGCAAACAAACTTCGGTTCATCAAATCACATAACTCATAATACAAATCGTCATCGAACGTTAAGCGTGCGGACCCTACAGGTTCGAAAACTATGTAGACATGACCGAGACACATATCCGGTCAATAACCAATAACGGAACCTGGATGCTCATATTGGTTCATACATATTCTATGAAGATCTTTATCGGTCAAACCGCATGACAACATACATCATTCCCTTTGTTATCGGTATGTTACTTGCCCGAGATTCGATTGTCGGTATCATCATACCTAGTTCATGTAGGGTAACGCAGTAATTTCAAAAAAATTCCTACGCACACGCAAGAACATGGTGATGCATAGCAATGAGAGGGGAAGAGTGTTGTCCATGTACCCTCGTAGACCGCAAGCGTAAGCGTTATGACAACACGGTTGATGTAGTCGTACGTCTTCATGATTGACCGATCCTAGTACCGAAAGTACGGCACCTCCGCGATCTGCACACGTTCGGCTCAGTGACGTCCCATGAACTCACAATCCAGCAGAGTATCGACGGAGAGTTTCGTCAGCACGACGGCATGATGACGGTGATGATGATGCTACCGGAACAGGGCTTCGCCTAAGCACCACTACGATATGACCAAGGTGGATTATGGTGGAGGGGGGCACCGCACATGGCTGGAAACAATCAACTTGTGTGTTCTAGGGTGCCCCCTGCCCCCGTATATAAAGGACCAAGGGGGAGGCCGGTCGACCCTTGGGGCACGCCAGGAGAGGAGGAGTCCTCCTCCTAGTAGGAGTAGGCCTCCCCTTTCATAGTCCTACTAGGAGAAGGAAGGGGGAAGGAAGGAGAGGGAGAGAAGAGAAGGAAAGGGGGGCGCAGCCCCCCTTCCCTAGTCGAATTTGGACTAGAGGGGAGGGGGTGCGCGGCCCTGCCTTGGCTGGCCCTCTATCTCTCCACTAAGGCCCATGTGGCCCATTAGTTCCCCCCGGGGGTTCCGATAACCCCCCAGCACTCCGATAATTATCCGATGACCCCCGGAACTCATCTGGTGTTCGAATATAGTCATCCAATATATCAATCTTTATGTCTCGACCATTTCGAGACTCCTCGTCATGTCCGTGATCATATTCGGGACTCCGGACTACCTTCGGTACATCAAAACACATAAACTCATAATAATGATCGTCACCGAACGTTAAGCGTGAGGACCCTACGAGTTTGAGAACTATGTAGACATGACCGAGACACGCCTCTGGTCAATAAACAATAGCGGAACCTAGATGTTCATATTGGCTCCCACATATTCTACGAAGATCTTTATTGGTCAAACCGCATAACGATATACGTTGTTCCATTTGTCATCGGTATGTTACTTGCCCGAGATTCGATCATCAGTATCTCAATACCTAGTTCAATCTCATTACTGGCAAGTCTCTTTACTTGTTCCATAATGTATCATCCCATAACTAACTCATTAATCACATTGCTTGGAAGGCTTATAGTGATGTGCATTACCGAGAGGGCCCAGAGATACCTCTCCGACAATCGGAGTGACAAATCCTACTCTCGATCTATGCCAACTCAACAAACACCATCTCGACAATTGGAGCACCTTTATAATGACCCAGTTACGTTGTGACGTTTGGTAGCACACAAAGTGTTCCTCCGGTATTTGGGATTTGCATGATCTCATAGTCATAGGAACATGTATAAGTTATGGAGAAAGCAATAGCAACAAACTAAGCGATCATCGTGCTAATCTAACGGATGGGTCTAGTCAAAGTCATCATTCTCTAATGGTGTGATCCCGTTAATCAAATGACAACTCATGTCTATGGTTAGGAAACATAACCATCATTGATTCAATGAGCTAGTTAAGTAGAGGCATACTAGTGACATTCTGTTTGTCTATGTATTCACACATGTACTAAGTTTTCGGTTAATACAATTCTGGCATGAATAATAAACATTTATCATGATATAAGGAAATATTAATAACAACTTTATTATTGCCTCTAGGGCATATTTCCTTCAGTCTCCCACTTGCACTAGAGTCAATAATCTAGATTACATTGTAATGATTCTAACACCCATGGAGTCTTGGTGCTGATCATGTTTTGCTCGTGAGAGAGGCTTAGTCAACGGGTCTGCAACATTCAGATCCGTATGTATCTTGCAAATATCTACGTGTCCCTCCTTGACTTGATCGCAGCTGGAATTAAAGTGTCTCTTGATGTGCTTAGTTCTCTTGTGAAATCTGGATTCCTTTGCCAAGGCAATTGCACCAGTATTGTCACAAAAGATTTTCATTGGACCCGATGCACTAGGTATTATACCTAGATCGGATATGAACTCCTTCATCCAGACTCCTTCATTTGCTGATTCCGAAGCAGCTATGTATTCCGCTTCACATGTAGATCCCGCCACGATGCTCTGCTTGGAACTGCACCAGCTGACAGCTCCACTATTTAATTAAAACACGTATCCGGTTTGTGACTCAGAGTCATCTGGATCAGTGTCAAAGCTTGCATCGACGTAACCATTTATGACGAGGTCTTTGTCACCTCCATATACGAGAAACATATCCTTAGTCCTTTTCAGGTATTTCAGGATGTTCTTGACCGTTGTCCAGTGATCCACTCTTGTATTACTTTGGTACCTCCCTGCTAGACTGATAGCAAGGTACACATCAGGTCTAGTACACAGCATTGCATACATGATAGAGCCTATGGCTGAAGCATAGGGAACTGATAACCCACAAGTATAGGGGATCAATTGTAGCCTCTTTCGATAAGCAAGAGTGTCGAACCCAACAAGGAGCTAAAGTTAGAACAAATATTCCCTCAAGTTCTATCGACCACCGATACAACTCTACGCATGCTTAACGTTCTCTTTACCTAGAGCAAGTATGAAACTAGAAGTAATTTGTAGATGTTGTTGGATAGGTTTGCAAGATAATAAAGAGCGCATAAATAAAAAGTAGGGGCTGTTTAGATGAAGACAAAACTAAGTTAGTTTTATTAGAGAGCTTTTTGTCACACAAGAAAGTTATTTGTCCCTAGGCAATCGATAACTAGACCGGTAATCATTATTGCAATTTTATTTGAGGGAGGGGCATAAGCTAACATACTTTCTCTTCTTGGATCATATGCACTTATGATTGGAACTCTAGCAAGCATCCGCAACTACAAAAGATCATTAAGGTAAAACTCAACCATACCATTATAAGGCATCAAGTCCTCTTTACTCCCATACGCAAACAACCTACTTACTCGGGTCTGTGCTTCTGTCACTCACGCCACCCACCGTAAGCAAATCATGAACATATTGCAAACCCTACAGAGGGGATCCCTCACGCTTGAGCGACACGAAGAGCACCATAGGACAACACCAATAATAAAACATGCAACTCAAACCAATCACGATCATCAATTAACCCATAGGACAAAACGGATCTACTCAAACATCATAGGATAGCCATACATCATTGGGAAATAATATGTAGCATTGAGCACCATGTTTAAGTATAGATTACAGCGGGTAAAAGAGGGGTTACACCGCTGCATAGAGGGGGGAGAGTTGGTGATGATGGCGGTGAAGTTGTTGGTGTAGATTGCGGTGATGATGATGGCCCCGACGGTGGTCCGGCGCCACTGGAAGAGAGGGGGAGAAGGACCCCCTTCTTATTATTCTTCCTTGACTTTCTCCCTAGATGGGAGAAGGGTTTCCCCTCTGGTCCATGGCCTCCATGGCATGGGTGGGGAGAGAGCCCCTCCGAGATTGGATTTATCTCTCTGTCTCTCTCTGTTTCTGCGTTTTCTGATTTTGCCCTTTCACCGTTTCTTAAATTCCCGGAGATCCGTAACTCTGATTGGGATGAATTTTGGACACGATTTTTATCCGGATATTAGATTTCTTGCCGCGAAAGAAGGGCACCAACCACCTTATGGGGTGGCCACGAGGGCCCAGGGCACGCCTGACCCCCTGGTATATGAGGAAGCCCATGAAGACCAAGTGGGTGTGCATCCAGCTTGCTTGCTCATGAAGACCTCGGGCATTTGAGGAATCCCATCATCGGAATATACAAGCCAATTTATATAATGAAAATTCCCACTAGTATATGAAAGTGATAACTCAATAGACTTTCTATATGAAGAACATGGTGCTACTCTGAAGCACAAGTGTGGTAAAAGGATAGTAACATTGTCCCTTCTCTCTCTTTTTTTTTCTTTTTTGGTAGGCTTCTTTGGCCTCCCTCTCTTTTTTGGGGGGCTTCTTTGGCCACTTTTATTTTGATTACCTCGCATGGGACAATGTTCTAATAATGATGATCATCACACTTTTATTTACTTACAAATCAATATTACAACTCGATACTAGAACAAAGTATGACTCTATATGAATTCCTCCGGCGGTGTACCGGGATGTTGAATGATATAGCGCAGCAATGACATCAAAAAATGGGCAAGCCATGAAAACATCATGATAGCTACCTTACGATCATGCAAAGAAATATGAAAATAAATGCTCAAGTCATGTATATGATGATGATGGAAGTTGCATGGCAATATATCTTGGAATGGCTATGGAAATGCCATGATAGGTAGGTATGGTGGCTGTTTTCAGGAAGATATAAGGAGGTTTATATGTGATAGAGCGTATCGTATCACGGGGTTTGGATGCACCGGCGAAGTTTGCACCAACTCTCGAGGTGAGAAAGGGCAATGCACAGTACCGAAGAGGCTAGCAATGATGGAAGGGTGAGAGTGCGTATAATCCATGGACTCACATTAGTCATAAAGAACTCATATACTTATTGCAAAAGCTTATTAGCCCCCGAAGCAAAGTACTACTACGCATGCCCCTAGGGGAGATAGATTGGTAGGAAAAGACCATCGCTCGTCCCCGACCGCCACTCATAAGGAATGCAATCAAAGAACACCCATGCTTCAAATTTGTCACACAACGTTTACCATACGTGCATGCTACGGGACTTGCAAACCTCAACACAAGTATTTCTAAATTTCACAATTACTCAACTAGCTTGACTCTAATATCACCACCTTTATATCGCAAAACTATTGCAAGGAATCAAACATATCATATTCAGTGATCTACAAGTTTTATGTAGGATTTTATGACTAACCATGTGAATGACCAATTCCTGTCATATCTCTAAATAGATATAAGTGAAGCAATAGATTTTCATTCTTTCTACAAAAGATATTCCCATGCTCTAACAAATATAAGTGAAGCAAAAGAGCAGTCTACAAATGGCGGTTTTCTATGTGAACAGAAAGAGGCAATCCAAACTTCAAATGATATAAGTGAAGCACATGAAGCATTCTACAAATCAACCAAGGACTATCTCAAACCATCATGGTGCATAAAATAAAAGTGAAAACTAAATGCAAAAGACGCTCCAAGATTTGCACATATCGCATGAACGAAACGAATCAGAAAACATACCGATACTTGTTGAAGAAAGATGGGATGGCTTCCGGGGAATCCCCAAGCTTAGACGCTTGAGTTTCCTTGAATATTTACTTGGGGTGCCTTGGGAATACCAAGCTTGAGCTCTTGCCTCTCCTCCTTCTCCTCACATTGAGACCTCCTCGATCTTCGAACACTTCATCCATAGAAAACTCAACAGAAAACTCGGTAAGATCCGTTAGTATAATAAAGCAAATAACTACTCTAATACTATTGCAAACCAATTCATATTTTGTTTTTGCATTGTAGCTACTTTAATATAACTTTTCCATGTCTTAATCCACTGATAGAAATCAATAGTTTCATCAAAACAAGCAAACAATGCATCAAAAACAGAATCTGTCTTAAACAGGACAGACTGTAGTAATCTGAATATTCACCATACCTCTGGTACTCAAACAATTCTAGCAAAATTATGAAAAATAAAAAATAGTATAGAAAGACAGTGAAAAAAGTTTTGAGAACCGTTTGACGTTCCAGTAGAAAATGTAAAATCGTGCACTACAGCCAAAGTTTCTGTTCTACACCGCACAAACCAACAAGCAATGTAAACATCCTAAAGGCAAATCTTGGAACATTATTTTTATAATACAAAGGAATTGTACAAGGGGATAATTATTTTTGTTGAAAATTTTCTGCAATCAAGCGTCACAAAGTTTCCATGGGCATGAACAAACTTCAAGGCTAGCTCCCATTTTAACAATGCTCGTCTTTCTCACTTTCGCTTTTCTTTTTGAAAAAGTTTTAGGTTCCGCTCTTTATTTTTTGTTTTTAAACTTTATAAAAGCACTCAACAGAAATAAATGACTCTCTAAAACTTCCGGGTTGTCTCCCTGGCAACACTTTCTTTAAAGCCATTAAGCTAGGCATAAGGTGCTCAAGTAATGGATCCACCCGGATCCCAAGGTATATCAAAGCCAATTTGAATTATCAATGATTTGGCATTTAGTAGTGAGCACAAAGCAACATATATAAAGCAATGATGAAGTCTAAATCTCTTGCTATGCATGGCCATGTCATAAAAGAACAATTCATGCACACATAGTAAAGGCCAATGCATAGTATAAATAGTTTCTTGCAATTTATCGTGTTGGAAACATAGAGAGGTGGAGATGTAGTTCCTCTCTCATAATAATTGCAAGTAGGAGCAGCAAGCACATGCATATTACATTCATCAAAATTATCATGTGCAACGGTAAAATGCAGCCCATCAACATAATCCTTAATAAGAGCAAACTTCTCCGATATAGTGTAGTTTGGAGAATTCAAAAAGATAATAGGACTATTATGTGTGGGTGCAATAGCAACAATTTCATGTTTAACTTAAGGAACTATAGCAAGTTCATCACCATAAGCATCATTCATATTGGCATCATGGACACAAGCATAGCAAGCATCAAGTTCATCAAAAAGGGGTATTTCAAAAGAATCAACGGGATCATAACAATCATCCTTCGGTAAGAATGAAGGGACATTAAATAATGTATGAGTTGGAGAGTTACTCTCATTATAAGGTGGACACGGGTAGCTATTCCGATCTTCCTCCTTTTGTTCTTCACTCTCCTCATCATCTTTTTCATCCAATGAGCTCACAGTTTCATCAATTTCTTCTTCCATAGACTCCTGCAAAATATTAGTCTCTTCTTGGACAATGGAGGAGTCCTCAATATATGGTTTAACATAGGCATTAGAAGCATAATTATCATAAAAATATTTAAGTATGGAAAAAATTTCAGATTTGTAAAGAGTAGCATCATACTTTTCAATTAAAGAAGCAATTTCATAAGCACCCTTAAAAGCAACAAAGTCTTCAATTTGTTGAACATCATAGTAATTATAAACACCCTTAGCATATGAAGATACGATTCCATTATCACTAAACTCACATTGGTATGGAAGGTGTTTCTTAGGGTTTTCAGAACAACAAGTAACATCATATATTTCACATAAATTCCAAGCATAACATTGCAAACGATCAATTTGATCCAGTAAATGTTTCCCTTTTTGAGATAAGCGGTCTCGCACATAACAAGCATGTTCATCAAAAGATTTTCCCTCAACTAAGCTAGTTGGCATTTCAGCACGAGCACACACGGATCGAAGATGATCCAAGTAAAAAGCTTCAGGAGTGTGATAGATTTTGAGTGGTTCTTCAACCATTGGTGTAGTAGGTACACCTAAACTTTTTGGTATTTTGCGTTTCCTACCCATGACTAAAGATAGAAAAAAAGAGCACAAAATAAAAACTACTTAGCGATAAAGCAAACAAGGACATACGAGAATATTCACCCCACGCTATTGCTCCCCGGCAACGGCGCCATAAAAAGGTCTTGATAACCCACAAGTATAGGGAATCAATTGCGGCCTCTTTGGATAAGTAAGAGTGTCGAACCCAACGAGGAGCTAAAGCTAGAACAAATATTCCCTCAAGTTCTATCGACCACCGATACAACTTTATGCATGCTTAACGTTCGCTTTACCTAGAAAAAAGTATGAAACTAGAAGTACTTTGTAGGTGTTGTTGGATAGGTTCGCAAGATAATAAAGATCACGTAAATAAAAAGTAGGGGCTGTTTAGATGAAGACACAACTAAGTTAGTTTTATCAGAGAACTTTTTGTCACACAAGAAAGTTATTTGTCCCTAGGCCATCGATAACTAGACCGGTAATCATTATTGCAATTTTATTTGAGGGAGAGGCATAAGCTAACATACTTTCTCTTCTTGGATCATATGCACTTATGATTGGAACTCTAGCAAGCATCCGCAACTACTAAAGATCATTAAGGTAAAACTCAACCATACCATTATAAGGCATCAAGTCCTCTTTACTCCCATACGCAAACAACCTACTTACTCGGGTCTGTGCTTCTGTCACTCACGCCACCCACCGTAAGCAAATCATGAAAATATTGCAAACCCTACAGAGGGGATCCCTCACGCTTGAGCGACACGAAGAGCACCATAGGACAACACCAATAATAAAACATGCAACTCAAACCAATCACGATCATCAATTTACCCATAGGACAAAACAGATCTACTCAAACATCATAGGATAGCCATACATCATTGGGAAAAAATATATAGCGTTGAACACAATGTTTAAGTAGAGATTACAACGGGTAAAAGAGGTGTTACACGGCTTCATAGAGGGGGGAAGAGTTGGTGATGATGGTGGTGGAGTTGTTGGTGTAGATTGCGGTGATGATGATGGCCCCGACGGCGTTCCGGCGCCACCGAAAGAGAGGGGGAGAGGGGCCCCCTTCTTCTTATTCTTCTTCCTTGACCTTCTCCCTAGATGGGAGAAGGGTTTCCCCTCTGGTCCATGGCCTCCATGGAATGGGAGGGGCGAGAGCCCTCCGAGATTGGATATGTCTCTCTGTCTATCTGTGTTTCTGCGTTTTCTGATTTTGCCCCTTCACCATTTCTTAAATTCCCGGTGATCCATAACTCCGATTGGGCTGAATTTTGGAAACGATTTTTATCCGGATATTATCTTTCTTGCGGCGAAATAAGGGCACCAACCGCCTTACGGGGTGGCCATGAGGTCCCAGGGAGCGACTGACCTCCTGGGGCGCACCACCCTGCCTCGTGGTCCCCTTGGGCCGTCTCACGTTGATTCTTCTTCCCAAAAATAACATATATTCCAAAAAAAATCTTCATCAGTTTTTATCCCGTTGGGACTCCGTTTGATATGGATTTTTTGTGAAACAAAAACATGCAAGAAATAGGAACTGGAACTGGGCACTGGATCAATATGTTAGTCCCAACAATAGTATAAAAAGTTGCGAAAAGTATATGAAAGTTGTATAATATTGGCATGGAATAATTAAGCGTCTTGATCTATCTCTATAGATCTTGATGCCCAATATATAAGCAGCTTCACCGAGGTCTTTCATTGAAAAATTCTTATTCAAGTATCCTTTTATGCTGTTTAGAAATTCAGTATCATTTCCGATCAACAATATCATCTACATATAATATCAGAAATGCTACGGAGCTCCCACTCCTTTCTTGTAAATACAGGCTTCTCCAAAAGTCTGTATAAAACCATATGCTTTGATCACACTATCAAAGTGTATATTCCAACTCCGAGAGGCTTGCACCAGTCCATAAATGGATTGCTGGAGCTTGCACACTTTGTTAGCACCTTTTGGATCGACAAAACCTTCTGGTTGCATCATATACAACTCTTCTTTAAGATATCCATTAAGGAATGCATTTTTGACATCCATTTGCCAAATTTCATAATCATAAAATGCGGCAATTGCTAACATGATTTGGATGGACTTAAGCATCGCTACAGGTGAGAAGGTCTCATCGTAGTCAACTCCTTGAACTTGTAAAAAACCTTTTGCAACAAGTCGAGCTTTGTAGACAGTAATATTACTGTCAGCGTCAGTCTTCTTCTTGAAGATCCATTTATTCTCTATGGCCTGCTGATCATCCGGCAAGTCAACCAAAGTCCATACTTTGTTCTCATACATGGATCCCATCTCAGATTTCATGGCCTCAAGCCATTTTGCGGAATCTGGGCTCATCATCGCTTCCTCATAGTTCGTAGGTTCGCCATGATCAAGTAACATGACTTCTAGAACAGGATTACCGTACCACTCTAGTGCGGATCTTACTCTAGTTAACCTACGAGGTTTGGTAGTAACTTGATCAGAAGTTTCATGATCATCACCATTAGATTCCTCACTTACTGGTGTAGGAATCACTGGAACTGATTTCAGTGATGAACTACTTTCCAATAAGGGAGAAGGTACAATTACCTCGTCAAGTTCTACTTTCCTCCCACTCACTTCTTTCAAGAGAAACTCCTTATCTAGAAATGATCCATTCTTAGCAACGAATATCTTGCCTTCGGATCTGTGATAGAAGGTGTACCCAACAGTCTCCTTTGGGTATCCTATGAAGACACATTTCTCTGATTTGGGTTCAAGCTTATCAGGTTGAAGTTTCTTCATGTAAGCATCGCAGCCCCAAAACTTAAGAAACGACAACTTGGGTTTCTTGCCAAACCACAGTTCATAAGGTGTTGTCTCAACGGATTTAGATGGTGCCCTATTTAACGTGAATGCAGCCGTCTCTAAAGCATAACCCCAAAACGATAGCGGTAAATCAGTAAGAGACATCATAGATCGCACCATATCTAGTAAAGTGCGATTACGATGTTCGGACACACCATACGCTGTGGTGTTCCGGGTGGTGTGAGTTGCGAAACTATTCCGCATCGTTTCAAATGAAGACCAAACTCGTAACTCAAATATTGTCCTCCACAATCAGATCATAGAAACTTTATTTTCTTGTTACGATGATTTTCCACTTCACTCTGAAATTCTTTGAACTTTTCAAATGTTTTAGACTTATGTTTCATTAAGTAAATATACCCGTATCTTCTCAAATCATCTGTGAAGGTGAGAAAATAATGATATCCGCCGTGAGCTTCAGTGTTCATTGGACAACATACATCAGTATGTATGATTTCCAATAACTCTATTGGTCGCTCCATTGTTCCAAAGAACAGAGTTTTAGTCATCTTGCCGATGAGGCATGGTTCGCAAGTACCAAGTGATTCATAATCAAGTGATTCCAGAAGTCCATCGGAATGGAGTTTCTTCATGCGCTTTACACCAATATGACCTAAACAGCAGTGCCACAAATAAGTTGCACTATCATTATCAACTCTGCATCTTTTGGCTTCAATACCATGAACATGTGTATCACTACTATTAAGATTTAGTAAAAATAGACCATTCATTAAGGGTGCATGACCATAAAAGATATTACTCATATAAATAGAACAACCATTATTCTCTGATTTAAATGAATAACCGTCTCACATCAAACAAGATCCAGATATAATGTTCATGCTCAACGCTGGCAGCAAATAACAATTATTTAGGTCTAAAACTAATCCCGAAGGTAGATGTAGAGGTAGTGTGTCGACGGCGATCACATCGACTTTGGAACCATTTCCCACGCGCATCGTCACCTCGTCCTTAGCCAATCTTCGCTTAATACGTAGCCCTTGTTTCCAGTTGCAAATGTTAGCAACTGAACCAGTATCAAATACCCAGGCACTACTGCGAGCATTAGTAAGGTACACATCAATAACATATATATCAAATATACCTTTCACTTTGCCATCCTTCTTCTCCGCCAAATACTTGGGGCAGTTCCGCTTCCAGTGACCAGTCCCTTTGCAGTAGAAGCACTCAGTCTCAGGCTTAGGTCCAGACTTGGGTTTCTTCACTTGAGCAGGAACTGGCTTGCTATTCTTCTTGAAGTTCCCTTTCTTCCCCTTACCCTTTTTCTTGAAATTGGTGTCCTTGTTGACCATCAACACTTGATGCTCCTTCTTGATTTCTACCTCCGCAGCCTTTAGCATTGGGAAGAGCTCAGGAATCGTCATATCCATCCCTTGCATATTATAGTTCATCACGAAGCTCTTGTAGCTTGGTGGCAATGATTGAAGAACTCTGTCAATGACACTATCATCAGGAAGATTAACTCCCACCTGAGTCAAGTGGTTGTGGTACCCGGACATTTTGAGTATATGTTCATTGACAGAACTATTCTCCTCCATTTTGCAGCTATAGAACTTATTGGAGACTTCATATCTCTCAATTCGGGCATTTTCTTGAAATATTAACTTAAACTCCTGGAACATCTCATATGCTCCATGACGTTTAAAACGTCGTTGAAGTCCCGGTTCTAAGCCGTAAAGCATGGCACACTGAACTATCGAGTAGTTATCAGCTTTGCTCTGCCAGGTGTTCACAACATCTGGCGTTGCTCCTGCAGTGGGTTTGTCACCTAGCGGTGCTTCCAGGACGTAATTCTTCTGTGCAACAATGAGGATAATCCTCAAGTTACGGACCCAGTCCGTGTAGTTGCTACCATCATCTTTCAACTTAGCTTTCTCTAAGAACGCATTAAAATTCAATGGAACAACAGCACGGGCCATCTATCTACAACAGCATAGACATGCAAAATACTATTAGGTACTAAGTTCATGATAAATTAAACTTCAATTAATCAAATTACTTAAGAACTCCCACTAAGATAGAAATCTCTCTAATCATCTAAGTGATCACGTGATCCATATCAACTAAACCATGTTCAATCATCACGTGAGATGGAGTAGTTTTCAATGGTGAACATCACTATGTTGATCATATCTACTATATGATTCATGCTCGACCTTTCGGTCTCAGTGTTTCGAGGCCATATCTGCATATGCTAGGCTCGTCAAGTTTAACCCAAGTATTCCGCGTGTGCAAAACTCGTTTGCACCCGTTGTATGTGAACGTAGAGCTTATCACACCCGATCATCACATGTTGTCTCGGCACGACGAACTGTAGCAACGGTGCATACTCAGGGAGAACACTTATACCTTGAAATTTAGTGAGAGATCATCTTATAATGCTACCGTCGAACTAAGCTAAATAAGATGCATAAAGGATAAACATCACATGCAATCAATATAAGTGATATGATATGGCCAACATCATCTTGTGCCTTTGATCTCCATCTCCAAAGCACCGTCATGATCACCATCTTCACCGGCTTGACACCTTGATCTTCATCGAAGCATCGTTGTCGTCTCACCAACTATTGCTTCTAGGACTATCGCTACCGCTTAGTGATAAAGTAAAGCAATTACATGGCGATTGCATTTCATAAAATAAAGCGACAACCATATGGCTCCTGCCAGTTGTCGGTAACTGTGTTACAAAACATGATCATCTCATACAATAAAATTTAGCATCATGTCTTGACCATATCACATCACAACATGCCCTGCAAAAACAAGTTAGACGTCCTCTACTTTGTTGTTGCAAGTTTTACATGGTCGCTACGAGCTGAGCAAGAACCATTATTACCTACGCATCAAAAACCACAACACGGTATAGTGATTGCTTTTTGATCTTCAGAAAGAACCCTGTTCATTGAATCCGATTCAACTAAAGTTGGAGAAACTCACACCCACAAGCCACCTGTGTGTGAAGCACGTCGGTAGAACCAGTCTCGCGTAAGCGTACGCGTAATGTTGGTCTGGGCCGCTTCATCCAACAATACCGCTGAATCAAGAATCAACTAGTAATGGCAAGCAATATGTATATACCCACGCCCACAATTCCTTTGTGTTCTACTCGTGCATATGACATCTACGCATAAACCTGGCTCGGATACCACTATTGCGTAATGCAGCAATTTCAAAAAAATTCCTACGCACACGCATGATCATGGTGATACATAGAAACGAGAGGGGAAGAGTGTTGTCCACGTACCCTCGTATACCGTAAGCGGAAGCGTTATGACAACACGATTGATGTAGTCGTACATCTTCACGGTCGACCAATCCTAGTACCGAAAGTACGGCACCTCCGCGATCGGCACACGTTCGGCTCGGTGACGTCCCACGAACTCACGATCCAATAGAGTGTCGAGGGAGAGCTTCGTCAGCACAACGGGGTGATGACACTGATGATGCTATCGGAACAGGGCTTCACCTAAGCACCGCTACAATAAGACCGAGGTGGATTATGGTGGAGGGGGCACCGCACACGGCTGGAAACAATCAACTTGTGTGTTCTAGGGTGCCCCCTGCCCCCGTATATAAAGGAGTAAGGGGGGAGGCCGGCCGGCCCTTGCGGCGTGCCAGGAGAGGAGGAGTCCTCCACCTAGTAGGAGTAGGACTCCCCTTTCCTAGTCCTACTAGGAGGAGGAAGGGGGGAAGGAAGGAGAGGGAGAGAAGAGGAGGAAAGGGGGGCGCCGCCCCCCCTTCCCTAGTCCAATTCGGACAAGAGGGGAGGGGTGTGTGGCCCTACCTTGGCTGGCCCTCTCTCTCCACTAAGGCCCATGTGGCCCATTAGTTCCCCCCGGGGGTTCCGATAACCCCCCGGCACTCCGATAATTATCCGGTGACCCCCGGAACTCATCCGGTGTCCGAATATAGTCATCCAATATATCAATCTTTATGTCTAGAGCATTTTGAGACTCCTCGTCATGTCCGTGATCATATCCGGGACTCCGAACTACCTTGGGTACATCAAAACACATAAACTCATAATACCGAACGTTAAGCGTGCGGACCCTATGGGTTCAAGAACTATGTAGACATGACAGAGACACGACTCCGGTCAATAACCAGTAGCGGAACCTGGAAGTTCATATTGGCTCCCACATATTCTACGAAGATCTTTATCGGTCAAACCGCATAACGATATACATTGTTCCCTTTGTCCTCGGAATGTCACTTGCCCGAGATTCGATCGTCGGTATCTCAATACGTAGTTCAATCTTGATCGTACACATTTGCGTGTATGATTAGTGTACGATTGAATCAAGGGCATCACAGTATTTTATTTGAACTTGAAAAATAGTTCATGTTTTAGGATTTCTTTTTTTGAAAATTTCTATATATTATATGCCTATATTAAGTTTATATTTAGTTTGTTTTCCTTGAGTTTACCCTCTATTTTTCTAAAAACAAAAAAAAGAGCCCGCCAGGCAAAGCCAGGCGCACCGGCCGGCCCAACCCAGCGCTGGCGCTAGGGCTAGCGCTCGCACGAGAGGGACTCCCCAGGAGCCGCCGCCACCCCTCCCTCTCACGATCTCTCTCTCCCTCATTTTTCTCTCTAGCGCATGGACCCCACCCCGCTCTTTTCTTCTTCCCCACGTGCATGTACAGAAATAGAAACCTATACGTACGCGACGCCGCCGCCGCGTCCGATCTTCGTGGAAAACCTATTCTGAGTCTCTCCCTTGTCCAAGCAAGTTGTCCTATAAATAGCCACGACCATCCTCCCCTGACCCCTTGAAAACCCTCGCCAAAACCCACAGTGTCACGCGACCTCACCGTTTGGATCTCGCTGGAGTTCACGCGGTTCACCGGTCGTTTCCGATGCTTGTAAGTATCCTCGAAACCTTTCCTTCCATAGCCAACTATCCCTCGTTGTTGCGAACCTCTTTGACATGTTTTGGACGCCTAGGGAGCACCGGAGCCACCGCGTCGAGCTCACAATGCCGCCGGAGTTCACGAAGTTCACCTGGACGCCACGCTCGACCCCGATGTTCCCTCGCCTCACTATCCACAGAAAATCGGACCCCCTCAGAGTTCCCCATCCACTGGACATCGCCGTCTCTGCCGCCGGTCACCGGAGCCGTCGCCCCCGACGACATCCACTTCCCTGCCTACACGAGCTCCTCTCTGTAAGCAACGAGTGCCTCCCTCCGTTTTTTTGAAATGTTAAGTGCAAATAATATTAGATCCGTTTAGTAGATCAGTTTTTCTTGTAGATCGGTTCCTCGGTTTAGATCGAACCGGCTCCCCGGTCTTCTATTAAATAAACGCACATGTACGTATTGTTAAGTTTCGCCCGAGCGTTTGGTAGCTACAGATCGCACCCCCGTAGGCCCATTAGCGCCTGTTTGTTTTTTCTGTATTTTCGTTTCTGTTTTTAAAACAGAAAAGTTTCAGTTTCGTAAATTCTATATGTCTTACGTTATTTATAGTTTTTGATTGATTCTTTTTGCTCTAGTCTGCAAATTTCCTAAAGTTTCTGTACAAAATATATTCGGCCATGTTTTTGTTTTAAAAAATTGTTTTATATGGGTTTTAGTCAGATTAGTATTTCTACTATAATATGAGCTAGAATTAATATATTTTAGTAGATTCTTTTTGTCACTGTTTTGTTTTGACCTTGCATAGCAGTAGGATTAATTTGCGTACTTATAGATTTTATTAAAATTAGTTTTTCACGAAAACAAAACTGCGCTAGTTATTTTTTAACATGCTGTTGTTTTCTGTTGTTTTAATTATTTTAAAATTTATTTTCACCTCTATTATATTTTATTTCAGATTTGTTTCTTTAGTATTAGAGGGTGAACTTTTATTTACAGAAAAATAAAATGTTTTATTTCTTTTGCTTACTAGTTTTGTTTTAAGCATAATTAGAGTTTTAATTTAGCTTTTTATGTGTTTCCTTTTGCTAGTAAAACTTTATGAAAAATACTTTATGTTAACTTAGTTGATTTAAATTTTATTTTCTGTTAAAATTATTAGTTTAATATTTTCTTTGTCAAGTTTTGCTTAGGACAAAACTATTTTTGTAGTTAAGGCAAAAGGTTTTCGTAGTAGATTCTTTATAGTTTTCCCCTATTATTTCTTTTGATGTGTTATTTGTTTTGTATTGGGTTTTCTTATTGAGTTTTCTTTTGATTGTTAGATTTGCTTGCTAGAATGCTTGCTTATGTGAATGTCATGTTTGTCATTATAGATTTCATCGGAGAGTTGCCTATAGTCCTATCAAGTTATTTTCGAGAGCGTTGTTATCTTCATCAACTTACCAGGCAAGTTCACTTTGACCATGTTTTTCATACCTATGTTTTATTTGCATGTAGTAGCACCCTTTCAATAATCCCTCTAGTAGTGATATTGATTTCTTTTAGTGGAGTAGAATGCATGAGGTAGGAACCCATCACCCTGTTACCAAGCCTAGGACGTTATTTATCTTAATGCTACGCTATAGTAGACAGGGTTGGTATGAGTGCTCGGGAGTGGTGTGAGAATGGAGGACTCTACGTCAATGACGACAACTTCATGGTGGCATCGGTTATTTCGAGCCACCGCAAGATTTCGAGACTCGAGACAAGAATTCAATACCCATTACTGGGTGAAGGACGATTTACGGGCACCCTGGAGGAACCAGTGGATGGCCGGGATGCATGGAGAAGCGCCATGACATCTTGCGGAAAGCTTCACCCAGACTCAAAGAGACGGAAGAATATTCATGCCCGGAAGCTTACCCGTGCAACCGCAAGTCACAATGGGATGTGGCTTGGTTGACCCTAGTGGTGACTCTGGTTGGGATGGGGCTAGCAGATGTAGAACTACGATAGGATTGGATGAGCACATGACAGTGGTCAGGGGAACTCTTCGAAAGACCATGTTTCGGTCGTCTTGTTCTCAAACAACCCAAAGTGTGAGAACGTAAAAAGATGGATCGAATCTTGCGGGTAAAGTGTACAAACCTCTACAGAGGGTTAAAACCTAATCGATTAGCCGTGTCCCCGGTTACGGACAATTTGAGCCTTCGGACTTGGATCTATCTTGGGACTCTCAACACCGGACTGATAATTTAATTGTGTGCAACTTATGATGATTTGGGTGATGAGACATCGGTTGGCGGAACTATGTCATGATAGTAAATTATGTAGTACAGACTCCTGATATTCCTTTATGTAGGGAAAAATAAAACCAAATTTTATGCAAAAACTCAGACCCAGAGCCACAAAGCCATATTGCATGTAGTATAGTTTATCATCTGTTTTTCTTACAGTGATCTTGCCGGTACATTCAATGCACTAACCAACACGGCTGCAACATCTCATGTTGCAGAAATGTTTCTTCCGACGAGTAAGAGTACGGTATAGGGTTACGGTCTACACTCAACATGCCGATGGCGTTGATGGGACTCCACACCCGATTGTTGTTTCCGCTGAGACTTATGAGGTATATATCAGCTTTACATTATTTATACATGTGATTGCACTTTGATATATACATTGATGTACTGTGTGTGCCCGCATACCGATCCAGGGATGGCACAAATACACAGAGGCTTGACCGTCTGAGCTCGGGTCGCTACAGATATGGTATCAGAGCACATGTTGGCTATAGGACGTGACCCTATGAAATGACTTAGTAATGTGAAGACCCCAATAGGAATGACCTTTGTTTTGTACTACTCTCGTAACACCTGATTTCTTTTACTGAACCTTCCTTATTTCAAACTATCACTACTAGGGAAAAGGCTAGCAGCAGCGCGGGTTTTAGGCCTATCAGCAGCGTGGGTACCCGCGCTACCAATAAGGCGCTACAGCTAACTCTTAGTAGTAGCGCTGCCTGTACCCGCGCTACCGCTATTGACTATAGCAGCAGCGCTTTTCAGGAACGCGCTGCTATTACTTAGCTGTAGCGATTTCCTGGTCCAGCGCTACTGTTATATCTTTCACCATTTCCCCATTCCGGCTTCGATAAACTACAATTTCCAGATACTAGGTACTACTAGATATCAATTTCATAAAGCATTATAGGTACTAGGTAGTACTCCCTCGGTTCGAAATTACTTGTCATGGTTTTAGTTCAAATTTGAACTCAAACCACGACAAGTAATTTGGAACCGAGGGAGTACTAGATAACAATTTCATATATACTCAACATGCATCCTCAAGCAGTACAAGGTGACATCGACGACAATCATCATATTTAGTTCTAGATGATATCGACGACGATCATCATATGTAGTTCTACATGATATCGATGACGATCATCATATGTAGTTCTAGATGATATAGCCACATACACATATGTAGTTCTAGATGATATCGACGACGATCATCATCCTCAAGCCTGGGCGGTGGGTGTTCTTGATAGTAATTAGGATGGCCTGTCCAGCACGAAGATTCTTGCCAACGAGGAATCTCTTCCACCCAACCGAGTTCAAGTGTGTGCGACCATCTGTGCCCATGCGGTAAGTACATGTGGTGACGGAGCCCCTTGCGGTAAGGCATAGTCCAACTGAGCCTTCTTCATCAGGCTTGATACCACAACTCACAGATAGGTTCTTTGGCAATCTCTGAATAAGAAAAACATATCAATTAATAAATAGCCTAAGCATGTGATCAGACTCTACACTAAAGTATATCATCAACTAGATTCCACAAAGCATATCATTGGACTCTACACAAAGCATATCATCGCATTCACTAAGCATATAATCGGATAATTTGCATTTATAAGTATAACAATAAAGCATATATATATATCATCAAATTACTACATGTAGTACGTATCACATACCATTTCATGCCGATCGACCATGGTACTTGTCAGGCGTGTCATGAATGGCACCCCGACAAAGTCATCACGTGGCGGAATTATGTCCCATAGGTTGCACAACTCCTCCTCGCTCAGCCTCATTCTTTGAGCTATGATGGCTTCATGAAGTGGGTTCTCATCATCTTCATTGAGTGGGTCCTCATTATCTTCATCATCTTCGTCATCTTCGTCATCTTCATCATCTTCCACCAGGTTGATATAAATGACAACCAGCTTGGGTCTTTCTACTCTGAAGGAGAATCTGATCAACTCACCACCAGTAAGACGCATGCGAGCGAGGAAACGGGCCCATCCATCTCCTCCAATCTACGACATATTGCGTCCTTTCTCGACCTCCATAGTGTACGGCCCCCCAGGAGCCTCAAATGTCACAGTGTCTCCTGTCAGCTTGTTGAATTTCCACCTCACATTGCATGGGACGATCTGTGTAAGAAAAGCAAAATGACACAATGCAGTAATGCCAACACTAAAATTAAAATAGTTGTTACAGTTCATCTAATTTCTTACCGCCGCATGACGAAAACTCAGATGGAAGTAGATGCCGAACAGCTTGCCAGTTGCAAGGCTGCTGGCGCACCTTGACTTGCACAGTCGACATAGTGGTGCTGGTGGTGGCGCCATTTTACTAAATCAACTAAATCAAAATGTTCTAAATCAACTAGCCTACTAAATCAACTAAATCAACTAGCCTACTAAATAAACTAAATCAAAATGTTCTAAATCAGCTAAATCAACTAGCCTACTAAATCAATTGAATCATATCAACTAAATCGACTAAATCAACTAGCATACTAAATCAACTAGCATACTAAATCCACTAGCATACTAAATCAACTAAACCAAAATGTATCAGGGAGGAGGGACAAGGAGGGGCGACTCGAGGAGGGAGAAGATAGTAGGACGGAGGAGGAAGGCGGCGCGAGGAGGGGCCGGCCGGCGGCGAGTGGAGGGAGGACGGATCAAGGAGGAAGGCAGAGCGAGGAGGGGGCGGCCCACGGCGAGTGGAGGGAGGATGGAGGAGGAGGCCGGTACCAAGTCCAGCGAGGAGGATGAGGCAACAACGGCGTAGATCGGGGGAGGGGCGATGGGGGAGGGGCGACGGGGGAGGACCGGCGGTGCGGGGGGTGAGGAGGAGACCGTGAGTGTGTGTGAGTGTGATCTGTGGATGAGGCTAGTGAGATGGAATGGAATAGCAGTAGCGCGCTATAGGTAAACGCGCTACTGCTAAACTACCTATCAGTAGCGCCTTTCAGCCTGAACGCGCTACTGCTATGTGTCAGTATGTAAAAATAGACATAGACATAAAAAATACATTGATCATCAATGGTCTTTTTGTGTACAATCTGATTTGTCAATAGGAATCCTCGCCGGTTGGTTTAAGAACTGGCGAGGACTCCTATTGCGGCCACAGATCCTACACATAGAGTTCAATGAAGACCAAGTGCTTGTGAAAGTTGTAGAAGAAACATATTTAAGGTGGGTAAAACTCTCTTCACGGAGCGAGGTGGGACTAAATTTTTGTAGTTAATTTAGCAGTAGCGATTATTGCCTGAATGTGCTGCTGCTACGTTACGTAGCAGTAGCGCTGTCTATTCTAATGCGCTGCTGCTATAACTGGCCTCGTGGCGGCGTCGTGGGAATTTTAGCAGTAGCGCCGCTTGGAGTGCGCGCGCTACTGATAAACTTGTTTCAGCAGCGAGTTTCCACAGCCCGCGCTACTCCTACATAGCAGCAGCGCCTGATTTTATAGCGCGCTGCTGGTAAGATTCTATGTATACGCTTTTCCCTAGTAGTGTATAGATGGAGAGCTACATTCTGAACAAAAGAGAACACTACGAGAAGGTTCTTGGAGGCCCCTTCCTTGTGGAGCTAGTCAGGCTACGGAAGCTACCGATACCTGAGATCAAGGCAACTAAGAGGACGACTAGATCATGGGGTGTCAAGATGCAAGTTTTTGGCCGTAAAGAAGACCCCAACACTGCAGACATCAACTTTGGAACTATAAATGGTGACTGTGATATGGGCATCAACACTGCCATCCATGATGCTATTGCACGCTTATGCTATTGTCATCGTGCTGCACTAAACCCACACTTCTTTGGAAGGATTGGATGGCAGAAGTTTGATGGAGCAACCATTGGCTTCACGGAAGCGCTAAAGAAGAAGTTCTCCCCACCGTTAGTGTACAATCAGGATCTAGAACAATATGCCAAGAATCTTCAGATGGACCTCCTGGAAGCCCTATTTGACAATGAAGCACTAAAAGAACAGGTTGAGAGTCAGAGACTGAAGGTAGACAAGCTGGAGGAGGAGAACCTCGAGATCCCGAGAATGCGTCAGGAACTGAAAAGCAGCAGGACCATGTCTCATGCCAAGGACGTTGAGATCTAGAAGCTCAAGGAAAAACTTAAGGACATACAAGGTCGTCACAAGAAACTCCGCGTCGACAGGGAAAATCTAGCAGAAAAATTGGAGGAGACCAAGTCCACACAGAAGAAGCCCCAGTGGGGACAATGATCAAGTTCCCGATAAATTAGCTTAGTAGTAGCCCACCATGAGAGAAATAAAGACGAACGCTTTCTCGATTTAAATATCTGACCATACCAACTTATGTGGGTGGTGATACTGTAGAATTGTTTGAATAAATGAATGCTTGGTTGCTATTATTTTCTGTGTTTATTGAATGGTTGGATAGATGCGATATTCGTAGGCTTGTAGTTATTTCAACCTTGAGAGACGTAAGTTACGGAAGAATGGTAGAAGGCCTTCATATGGGAAAAGCATCGGGAATTGGAAACTTCCGAGCATTGAAGACCTGAAGAAATGAAGACGTAGAAACGAAACCATAGTATAACTGTCCATTACAAATGGTATTTTTTTCTTTTGATCTAGGATTTGTTTGTTGATGGGTGGGTATTTGCTTTCTCTTTCTATCTCAACCAGACCCCGAAACCTTGAACCCATGGACAACTGAACACCAAAATTTTCTGGAGACAATTAAAATTTCCCCATGGAGATACATTCTTTGTTCTGAGTACCCCTCTTATCCTGCACATCCATATGACAACCCTTTATGAGTCTTTCCTTAAGGGCCCGGAAATGATTATGACCCTGACAAGTGATCATGATTACCCGAAGATCCTGAAGGACATGATGAAGCATATTCACCTTGAAGGAGATGCATGTGACGCCCCGAGACCGATGCGCGAGAATACTTCCATATGTTCTGGGTTTCGCCGTGTGTTTCATTTGTGCCTGCCCTTTTATTTTTGCATTGCATCATGTCATCATGCCATCATCTCATAAATCTTTTGCAACTCAACTAAATAAATGGCATGGATCTTTGATCCATTTAAATCGAGGGAATTCACATGGTGATTCCCTTTATAACATATCCTCCTAATATTAGGGAGCTATATTAAATATTCCATTTGTTGGAATTAACCGGAACACACTTGCAAAATAAATCTCAATGCCTTTGTTATCACAAACTCTTGGCCTCTAACTTTGCCATATATCCTTTCGTCATTTTCCGGAGCTCCACCTAAATTCTCAACATTTTTGGACATTTCTAATTCCTAGCCCTTGTTCAAACCTTTTCAATTAAATTCAAATGATTTTGAATTTAATTCTTGCAATCATGTCCACTCCTACTTTTCTTTGACCGTGCACATTTTTGTGAGTCCGGGGAAATTATCCCCGTGCCCAAATTCCTTCTCCGACCTTTTTTTTCTCTCATTTTCTTTCTTTGTTATGTGTTGTTTTGGCAAATAAAGAGAAGTATGAGGGAGAGACAGCAGACCAGGCCTCTGGCTTTTTCCTTCCCACCAATTCGGCCTAAGGCCCAGCGGCCGGCCTCTCTAGGAGCAGCAACTCCCTCTCTACTGGGCCGGCCCAAGGCCAAAGCCCACCGAACCTTCCTAACCCTAGCGCGCACCCACTCCCCTCGATTGTGCCCTCGTCCTCCTGCGCCGCCAGAGACACACGCACGCAGGCGCGACCCCCTCTTTCTCTAGATCTCCCTCTCGGTCCCTCCCTCGCTCGAGCCCCGATCCCTCGCCCTCTCTCCTCGCGCGCCCTCCAGCGGCAACTTCCAGGCCCTCGCCGGCGACCTCGACCTTCAAGAGGCCTCAACTCCTCCGCCCGCCTCCTAGTGGCCTCCCATGGTGACCTGCATCTACCTCGCGCTCGCCTTCTTCTTCTCTTCCTTGTGCGCCCGCGACCATGGCCCTGGTCATCAAGCTCGCCTGCGTCTCCTAGGCGCCGTATCTCCTCCATGAAGCCTTCCCCCTCATCGCTCCCATCGTCAACCGCGCTCCCAGGCTCCTGCCTCCTCCCTGGCCGAGGACAGCCACCGCCAGAGCTCCACGCCGCCGGCCGACGAGGCCACGACCAAGATGGAGCCTCCTCTCATCCCTCTGCGTCGCACCTACCGAGCAGCTCCTGGATCCTCTTTCCTCCCGCTGGGACCAGGAGCGCCGCCACCAGCTCTCCGCCTCGCCTCGCTTGTCCGCTGCCGCCGCCTGCTGTTGTTCCCAGCGCCTCCAGCCACGTGCCCTACCTTCATTGTTGTTGACCCGAGCTCCGCTGTGACCTCAAGGCCAGGGGCACCCTGCCTCCTTGTCTACCGTGTGCTCCGTCGCCCACACCCGAGCACCTCAAGATGAAGCCCTTTTTCGTTGATGTGAACGGTTATATGAACATGACCCAGATTCGAAACGCAAGACGATGCCTCCGTTGCACCCATGCCGAGCAGGAGTATTTTGGATTCGTCAAGTTCGACTACATATCCGGGATGCGTCAAGTACCCCACCGTCAAGACCGAGACCGCCCGGAGACCACGAATCCGTGAGGTTCCACTACCGTCGTCGTGGATCCGACAAGTTCGCGAGTACCTCTACCTCCCACGACGACCTTGTACAACTACCGTCGCAAGAACCAAGACCGGCAAGTCCGAAGACCCAAGTACCATGACGCCAAGTACCCCTTCGGATCGCCAAGGTGGATCGCGAACGTTGACGAGGTTCCTATAAGACCGTCGACGTGTATGACCTACTCTATGAATGTGTACCACTACCACCGCTCGAACGTTTACAGAACATGTACCGTCGACCCTCGAAGACCCATGGACGGCAAGTTCCTTGTTGACCCCGAACACCTACGGAGTGTGAAAATCTAAGAATCGAGAACGACTACTTCCACTACTGTCGTCGCGAGAACGCCTACTTCCCTCTACGAACGAGAACCGTCTCCTTTGCATGCTCCGAAGGTATAACCCTGAGACGATGTCCGTGAACGAATGCTTGCGATGCTTGAGATGCTTGTGTTTGCACTGTGTCCAATTTGTCACTCGTTTCCTTGTCGCCAACTCGTGGGACACCCGGTATCCGGGAGCGCCCCACCATCTTCTGCACGCAACCACACACTTCTCCTTTGCATCGGTACCTCAATCGAGTTACCGGAACCGGAACGCTGCCGTGGCACCGTTTTTGTTATCGTTGCCATGGCACCCCTTTCCTTTCCACCACGGTGACAAATGCTTCATATTGCTCTTGTCAACTTTTAATAAAATTGCATAAACTTGATCATGTCATCCGCATCATGTTAACAACATTAAGATGGTTTAAATTGTTGTTTGCGTTAATTTACTAATGCATATGGGGATTTACCGGATTTGTTGTTTGCTATATCCGGCCCCATTTAAATTGTTTAGATAGATAATCCCTTTATGTTTCACCTCTTGACATGCTTAACAACATTTAATATTGTTGGGTACATAACCGAGAGAGAACTAAATAATTGATGTGGTGTTTTGTCAATATGCAACTCGTTGCATATTGAGCTTCACTTAATTTGTAGTGTTGTTTGTTGCACTTTACCATGCCATGACATGTATCTTTAAACCGGACATGCATCATACTTGTTGTGCATCATGCCATGATCGTGTGATAGTTGTTTACTATGTTGTGTGCTTCTTTCCGGTGTTGCGTCTTCGGGTTGGTTCCGATATCGTCGCGTTTGTGAGGAACCGTTCATCTACGTCCGTTTGTCTTCTTCATGGACTCGCTCTTCTTCCTTGCGGGATTTCAGGCAAGATGACCATACCCTCGAAATCACTTCTATCTTTGCTTGCTAGTTACTCGCTCTTTTGCTATGCCTATGCTGCGATACCTACCACTTGCTTATCATGCCTCCCATGTTGTTAAACCAAGCCTCTCACCCACCTTGTCCTAGCAAACCGTTGTTTGGCTATGTTACCGCTTTGCTCAGCCCCTCTTATAGCGTTGTTAGTTGCAGGTGAAGATTGAAGTTTGTTCCTTGTTGGAACATGGAGATGTTGTTCCTTGTTGGAACATGTTTACTTGTTGGGATATCACAATATCTCTTATTTAATTAATGCATCTATATACTTGGTAAAGGGTGGAAGGCTCGGCCTTATGCCTGGTGTTTTGTTCCACTCTTGCCGCCCTAGTTTCCGTCATATCGGTGTTATGTTCCCGGATTTTGCGTTCCTTACACGGTTGGGTAATAATGGGAACCCCTTGACAGTTCGCCTTGAATAAAACTCCTCCAGCAAGGCCCAACATTGGTTTTACCATTTGCCACCTAGCCTTTTCTTTCCCTTGAGTCGGCCGGCTCAAGGGTCATCTTTATTTTAACCCCCCCCGAGCCAGTGCTTCTCTAAGTGTTGGTCCAACTGAGCGATGTCCGAGGCTACCAGGGGCAACTCTGGGTTCCCTTACCCGACGTCTTGCTCATCCGGTGTGCCCTGAGAACGAGATATGTGCAGCTCCTATCGGGATTTGTCGGCACATCTGGGTGGCTTTGCTGGTCTTGTTTTACCATTGTCGAAATGTCTTGTAACCGGGATTCCGAGTCCGATCGGGTCTTCCCGCTAGAAGGAATATCCTTCATTGACCGTGAGAGCTTGTGATGGGCTAAGTTGGGACACCCCTGCAGGGATTTGATCTTTCGAAAGCCGTGCCCACGGTTATGGGCAGATGGGAATTTGTTAACGTCCGGTTGTAGAAAACCTGAAGTTGACCTTAATTAAAATGCATCAACCGCGTGTGTAACCGTGATGGCCTCTTTCCGGCGGAGTCCGGGAAGTGAACACGGTGTTGGAGTTATGCTTGACGTAGGTTGTTCTAGGATCACTTCTTGATCATACTTTTATCGACCGTGCTTTGCCTTCTCTTCTCGCTCTCATTTGCGTATGTTAGCCACCATATATGCTAGTCGCTTGCTGCAGCTCCACATCATAACTTTTACCCTACCTATAAGCTTAAATAGTCTTGATCACGAGGGTGCAAGATTGCTGAGTCCCCGTGGCTCACAGATACTTCCAAAACCAGCTTGCAGGTGCCGATGAGACCGTGCAGATGATGCAACCAAGCTCAGGAGGAGCTCGATGAAGATCTTGTCCTTTGTGTTGTTTCGTTCTAGTTGATCAATAGTGGAGCCCAGTTGGGGTCGATCGGGGGCCTTGTCGCATTTGGGGTTCTTCTTTTATTTTGGTTCCATAGTCGGACCTTGATTGTATTTGGATGTTGTAATGCTTTATTCATGTATTTGTGTGAAGTGGCGATTGTAAGCCTACTATGTATCTTTTTCCCTTATGTATTACATGGGTTGTGTGAAGATTACCTCACTTGCGACATTGCTTTAAATGCGGTTATGCCTCTAAGTCGTTCTTTGACATGGGAGATATAGCCGCATCGAGGGCGTTACAAGTTGGTATCAGAGCCTTCCCCGACCTTAGGAGCCCCCTCTGCTTGATCGTTTTTAGCAGCCGTTGTTGAGTCTAGAAAAATGTTTTGAGTCATCTAGGAATTATATATATCGGAGAGTTTAGGAATTCTTTTTACTCCCGAGTCTCCTCATCGCTCTGGTAAGGCATCCTGACGTAGAGTTTTGACTCTTCTCTTCTCAAATTTCACCCAAAAAAATTTAGGATCACGCGGGTATCTTGGAATCGTTCCGATGGTTTTGTGACGAGAACATTGTTCTTGCTGCCTCCTGACATTTAGGGGTTTTGGTAGTGTCCCGGGGAGTTGAGCTCCGAGGTGTTGTCATCACAATTTTATCGTTGCAGTTCTGGAATACCTGAGTTTAGTTTCGCCGACATCGAAAATCTCTTTTATGCAGTTCGTTGGTGAGATAACCTCGACGCCACCCAGTACTGGGGCGGGAGTTCGGGAGTATTGCCATAACTTGTATAACGGATGCTTTTCGAAGGTTGAGGTAGACGATTTCCGAAGGTTTCTTGGTTATGTGTTGAAGGATGGATACAGCTGGATGTAGTATTTGCCAGTTTGGGTGAGATATTATGCTTCCCCTGTATCCCCAACACCTGATTGCATAACCGGGAAAATTTCGGGAGTTTATAAGTGGGAATTCAAGTAGCTCTTAGGATATCTTTCCGACAGATGTATGATATGAAATTGGGGTTCGACGTCTAGTGGTCCGCCTATTCACGGTCGGTTTTACAGTGGTCTCGTTGTGTCTTAAAGAGTCCTTGGCTATGCCGACTCGGGGACGCTTCGTATGTCATGTGCACTGCCTTGTACATGATGGTGTTGTACGATCGAGCCCGTGTAGGCCCCACCACAAAAACTTCGGGCGAAATCTCTATCATATGTTTGTTCCGGCTTATTCCGCAAGCCAATCCTTTGTTTTTGTTTTCAGTTGTGGTATTCGAGTTGCTTCAGAGACAAATGTGGATTCCATCCCTTTCCTAAGCGGTGTTCTCGTACTCCTATGTGAATACTAATCCTTCTTGTTCATCGAGATTGTCATGTCAATCCTTTTCAACCGGTGTGTCTCTCGCCAAGCGGATCCGGTCATGTTCAACATTCGCAAGATCAATTATCAGTTCTTCTCAATGTTGTTTGTTTCATCCGTCTCCAAGTTTCCTTTGTTTTTTTCCCGCCCTCCCTCCCTTGTTTTTCTTGAAGGACTCAGATTTCTTAATCGAGTATCCATCTTATTGATGTGAAGCCTCTCCATTCTTTTCCTTCAATGTTCTTATCCGGTGATCCTCATGAAGATACTAACGGAGCTTCTAGTTCATCATTCTTCTTTCTTTTATCTTCTCCGGTGGTTTCAAGTCAAGCTTTGTTGATCTTACCCGTTTCCTCATTTCAATGCCTTCTCATACCGGTGTACCTCATAACAATTCACTTCTCACTATTCAATTGTTCCAGCGTGCTCTAAGCTTTCTCAAAAGGCTCGTCTTGTCATTCAAGATCTATTCAACCTACTTCGAGGTTGTTATCCCATTCAAGCCTTTTAATTCAACCGGTGCAATCTCTCCTTCAAATCGTTCAACGGGGTTTCTTTGAGTGGGCCCTAACCCACAGGTCTTTTCCCAGGATCTTACCTGACTCTTCTTATTTTCCCTGAGCTATCCTAAATTCTTTGTCAAAGTTTGACATAAGAATGAATTATCATCAGTCAAATGCCTTTCTCCCAGATCTTTCAAATTCTTTTTATCTTTGGCTCAACTTTTCCATTTTTTATTCTGGTGTGCCTCAATAATTCTTGGTGGTGTTTCTCGTTGTCATTCTCATCAATTGAAGATCGAAGAAGATTTTTCTGTCAATCTTGCTCTTTTCTCTTCAAGATTCATGGTTCTAGTTCGAGGCCACCCTCTCATAATTGTTTTGATTGTGAGAATTCCTTTCACCTATCTGGAGTCCATCAATTCAGGTTTATTCATTCTCAGCTGTCAGTCATCATTCTCTAAATCTTACCGGGGCATCATTCAAATTTCTCTAATCACCTCGGGATCTCTTCGTTCACTTGAATCTAAATTCTCTCAAGTGTCTTCGTTCATTTCATAATTCTTCCCGGTGTTTATTTATCTTTTCTTTGTTCTTTTTAAATTCTTACAGTGGTTCTTCCAAGATTTTGTCTTCCTTCGTTCATCATATCAATTTATTCGTTGTTTCAACCCGACCGGTGGTTCGTCAAAGACCTTCTTAAGTTTGCGCTATATCTCTCTTAATCGTTCTACGAGGATAAGTAGTATGCCAAATCCGTTGCTTGTCAGCAATTAAATTGTTGAAGGATACGCATAACATAATTCTTATTCTTGTTCCATCCAAGTGATTAATTCCTTTTTCCGGAGTGGTTCATCATATCTTATTCTCAGTTCGAGAGGCTTTATCTTTCTTTTCCAAGAGTTCCAAGCTCTCGCAATTTTATTATCACGAAGATCCATCTAATAATTGCAAGTCTCCACCTTGTGTTCTTCAACTTCTCTTTCTTTTCGTTATCCTTTTGTTTAACGGAGTTCTTTATGGAGGCGATATATGATGGTTCATAAAGGATTTAAATTCCTTCTCGAAGTGCTCATCAAGATTCTTTTCAAAGGAGCTCAAGCATTCTTCATCTTGCATTCCGGAGTGATTTTCTTTCTACCATATCATTGGAGGTGGTATTATGTCATTCTGGATAATTGGAGTTCATGTTTTCATGATTCACAAGTTATCAAGTATGAGATATTTTAAATCCATCATTTTCTTCATTGGAATTATCTTGGGTTACATTTCACCTAAAGCCTTCCGTAAGGATTGTTGCTATCTATGGTGCTTATAAATGATCCAATTTCTTCTTTCATCCTTCCGGTGAACAAGTTTTCTCTTCTTCTTGTTCATATCAATCCAATTCTTTTTTTTCGTGAGTGGCAGAATTTCACCTCATAGTTTTGAGTTGTTCTCCATAAGCGCACTACAAGCTTACTCTCTTTGTTGTTGGTTTTTCCCAACAACTCCGGTCAATCTTTCTTTTTAAAGATGCTCTCTCAAATTCATTTCAGGCAGAACTTGTTGCCTTCTTCTCTGTTCTTTTGGGTCCATTCATACATTTCTTCCGGAGGCTTTGTGATGTTGCTCTTTTCAACCCATCATCTCGTTTTGGTCAAAGATCATGTTCTTTCCATTCCTATCCATTAAACCGGAGTGTTGTGCCCTTTTGCTCAAGTTCTTTTCGCCTTATCAAGTCTTGCATAACTTCTCAACCGGAGTGCGGCTCGAAGTTGTTCTTCCTTGTCCCTCTTTTCTAACGAAGTGTTTTCAACTTCGTTCATCCCCGTTGTATTCTTTCTTTCAATTTGTTCAAACTTTTCAAGATTCTTTGGTTTCACTCATTTGTCAAAAGAAGCAACTTAGTTTTACCTCTTCTCTTTCTCTTCCGTTTTTCCCTCCGGTGTCATCCTAGATCTCGGGACGAGATCCTCTTGTAGTGGTGGAGTGATGTGACGACCCGAGACCGATGCGCGAGAATACTTCCATATGTTCCGGGTTTCACCGTGTGTTTCATTTGTGCCTGCCCTTTTATTTTTGCATTGCATCATGTCATCATGCCATCATCTCATAAATCTTTTGCAACTCAACTAAATAAATGGCATGGATCTTTGATCCATTTAAATCGAGGGAATTCACATCGTGATTCTCTTTATAACATATCCTCCCGATATTAGGGAGCTATATTAAATATTTCATTTGTTGGAATTAACCGGAACACACTTGCAAAATAAATCTTAATGCCTTTGTTATCACAAACTCTTGGCCTCTAACTTTGCCATATATCCTTTCATCATTTTCTGGAGCTCCACCTAAATTCTCAACATTTTTGGACATTTCTAATTCCTAGCCATTGTTCAAACCTTTTCAATTAAATTCAAATGATTTTGAATTTAATTCTTGCAATCATGTCCACTCCTACTTTTCTTTGACCGTGCACATTTTTGTGAGTCCGGGGAAATTATCCCCGTGCCCAAATTCCTTCTCCGACCTTTTTTTTCTCTCATTTTCTTTCTTTGTTATGTGCTTTTTTGGCAAATAAAGAGAAGTATGAGGGAGAGATAGCAGACCAGGCCTCTGGCCTTTTCCTTCCCACCAATTCGGCCTAAGGCCCAGCCGCCGGCCTCTCTAGGAGCAGCCCCTCCCTCTCTACTGGGCCGGCCCAAGGCCAAAGCCCACCGAACCTTCCTAACCCTAGCGCGCACCCCCTCCCCTCGATCGTGCCCTCGTCCTCCTGCGCCGCCAGAGACACACGCACGCAGGCGCGACCCCCTTTTTCTCTCGATCTCCCTCTCGGTCCCTCCCTCGCTCGAGCCCCGATACCTCGCCCTCTCTCCTCGCGCGCCCTCCAGCGGCAACTTCCAGGCCCCCGCCGGCGACCTCGACCTTCAAGAGGCCTCAGCTCCTCCGCCCGCCTCCTAGTGGCCTCCCATGGTGACCTGCATCTGCCTCGCGCTCGCCTTCTTCTTCTCTTCCTCGTGCGCCCGTGACCATGGCCCTGGTCATCAAGCTTGCCTGCGTCTCCTAGGCGCCGTATCTCCTCCATGCAGCCTTCCCCCTCATCGCTCCCATCGTCAACCACGCTCCCAGGCTCCTGCCTCCTCCCTGGCCGAGGACATCCACCGCCGGAGCTCCATCCCGCCGGCCGACGAGGCCACGACCAAGATGGATCCTCCTCTCATCCCTCTGCGTCGCGCCTACCGAGCAGCTCCTGGATCCTCTTTCCTCCCTCTAGGACCAGGAGCGCCGCCACCAGCTCTCCGCCTCGCCTCGCTTGTCCGCTGCCGCCGCCTGCTATTGTTCCCAGCGCCTCCAGCCGCGCGCCCTACCCTCGTTGTTGTTGACCCGAGCTCCGCTGTGACCTCAAGGCCAGGGGCGCCCTGCCTCCTTGTCTACCGTGTGCTCCGTCGCCCACGACCGAGCACCTCAAGATGAAGCCCTTTTTCGTTGATGCGAACGGTTATACGAACATGACCCAGATTCGAAACGCAAGATGATGCCTCCGTTGCACCCATGCCGAGCAGGAGTATTTTGGATTCGTCAAGTACGACTACATATCCGGGATGCGTCAAGTACCCCACCGTCAAGACCGAGACCGCCCGGAGACCACGAATCCGTGAGGTTCCACTACCGTCGCCGTGGATCCAACAAGTTCGCGAGTACCTCTACCTCCCACGACGACCTTGTACAACTACTGTCGCAAGAACCGAGACCGGCAAGTCCGAAGACCCAAGTACCATGACGCCAAGTACCCCTTCGGATCGCCAAGGTGGATCGCGAACGTTGACGAGGTTCCGATAAGACCGTCGACATGTACAACCTACTCCGTGAATGTGTGCCACTATCGCCGCTCGAACGTTTACAGAACATGTACCGTCGACCCTCGAAGACCCGTGGAAGGCAAGTTCCTTGTTGACCCCGAACACCTACGGAGTGTGAACATCTACGAATCAAGAACGCCTACTTCCCTCTACGAGCGAGAACCGTCTCCTTTGCACGCTCCGAAGGTATAACCTTGAGACGACGTCCGTGAATGAATGTTTGCGGTGTTTGAGATGCTTGTGTTTGCACTGTGTCCAATTTGTCACTCGTTTCCTTGTCGCCAACTCGTGGGACACCCGGTATCCGGGAGCGCCCCACCATCTTTTGCATGCAACCGCACACTTCTCCTTTGCATCGGTATCTCAATCGAGTTATCGGAACCGGAATGCTGCCGTGGCACCGTTTTCGTTATCGTTGCTGTGGCACCCCTTTCCTTTCCACCACGGTGACAAATGCTTCATATTTCTCTTGTCAACTTTTAATAAAATTGCGTAAACTTGATCATGTCATCCGCATCATGTTAACAACATTAAGATGGTTTAAATTGTTGTTTGCGTTAATTTACTAATGCATATGGGGATTTACCGGATTTGTTGTTTGCTATATCCGGCCCCATTTAAATTGTTTAGATAGATAATCCCTTTATGTTTCACCTGACATGCTTAACAACATTTAACATTGTTGGGTACATAACCGAGAGAGAACTAAATAATTGATGTGGTGTTTTGTCAATATGCAACTCGTTGCATATTAAGCTTCACTTAATTTGTAGTGTTGTTTGTTGCACTTTGCCATGCCATGACATGTATCTTTAAACCGGACATGCATCATACTTGTTGTGCATCATGCCATGATCGTGTGATAGTTGTTTACTATGTTGTGTGCTTCTTTCCGGTGTTGCTTCTTCGGGTTGGTTCCGATATCGTCGCGTTTGTGAGGAACCGTTCGTCTACGTCTGTTTGACTTCTTCATGGACTCGCTCTTCTACCTTGCGTGATTTCAGGCAAGATGACCATACCCTCGAAATCACTTCTATCTTTGCTTTCTAGTTGCTCGCTCTTTTGCTATGCCTATGCTGCGATACCTACCACTTGCTTATCATGCCTCCCATGTTGTTAAACCAAGCCTCTAACCCACCTTGTCCTAGCAAACCGTTGTTTGGCTATGTTACCGCTTTGCTCAGCCCCTCATATAGCGTTGTTAGTTGCAGGTGAAGATTGAAGTTTGTTCCTTGTTGGAACATGTTTACTTGTTGGGATATCACAATAACTCTTATTTAATTAATGCATCTATATACTTGGTAAAGGGTGGAAGGCTCGGCCTTATGCCTGGTGTTTTCTTCCACTCTTGCCGCCCTAGTTTCCGTCATATCGGTGTTATGTTCCCGGATTTTGCGTTCCTTACGCGGTTGGGTAATAATGGGAACCCCTTGATAATTCGCCTTGAATAAAACTCCTCCAGCAAGGCCCAACAATGGTTTTACCATTTTCCACCTAGCCTTTTCTTTCCCTTGAGTCGGCCGGCTCAAGGGTCATCTTTATTTTGACCCCCCCGGGCCAGTGCTTCTCTAAGTGTTGGTCCAACTGAGTGATGTCCGAGGCTACCAGGGGCAACTCTGGGTTGGCTTACCCGACGTCTTGCTCATCTGGTGTGCCTTGAGAACGAGATATGTGCAGCTCCTATCGGGATTTGTCGGCACATCTGGGTGGCTTTGCTGGTCTTGTTTTACTATTGTCGAAATGTCTTGTAACCGGGATTCCGAGTCTGATTGGGTCTTCCCGCTAGAAGGAATATCCTTCGTTGACCGTGAGAGCTTGTGATGGGCTAAGTTGGGACACCCCTGCAGGGATTTGAACTTTCGAAAGCCGTGCCCACGGTTATGGGCAGATGGGAATTTGTTAACGTCCGATTGTAGAAAACCTGAAGTTGACCTTAATTAATATGCATCAACCGTGTGTCTAATCATGATGGTCTCTTTCGGGCGGAGTCCAGGAAGTGAACACGGTGTTGGAGTTATGCTTGACGTAGGTTGTTCTAGGATCACTTCTTGATCATACTTTTATCGACCGTGCTTTGCCTTCTCTTCTCGCTCTCATTTGCGTATGTTAGCCACCATATATGCTAGTCGCTTGTTGCAGCTCCACATCATACCTTTTACCCTACCTATAAGCTTAAATAGTCTTGATCGCGAGGGTGCGAGATTGCTGAGTCCCCGTGGCTCACAGATACTAGAACCAGCTTGCAGGTGCCGATGAAACTGTGCAAATGATGCAACCAAGCTCAGGAGGAGCTCGATGAAGATCTTGTCCTTTGTGTTGTTTTGTTCTAGTTGATGAGTAGTGGAGCCCAGTTGGGGTCGATCGGGGGCCTTGTCGCATTTGGGGTTCTTCTTTTATTTTGGTTCCGTAGTTGGACCTTGATTGTATTTGGATGTTGTAATGCTTTATTCATGTATTTGTGCGAAGTGGCGATTGTAAGCCAACTATGTATCTTTTTCCCTTATGTATTACATGGGTTGTGTGAAGATTACCTCACTTGCGACATTGCTTTTAATGCGGTTATGCCTCTAAGTCGTGCTTCGACACATGGGAGATATAGCCGCATCGAGGGCGTTACAATGCAGTCTACAAAGGCTCCCCCTTCATGCAAAAGGGAGTGGAACTTTGGTATGTGGAGGTACACCTCCACCGTATGAAAGGAGTTTGCCCAAAGATGATGGGGCAGTACTTTTCATCTCACGTGTACAACAAGCAACTTTCTTCGACGCTGTTCATGAAGCAGCCATGGAAGTCATACGCCAGATCAAAGAAATACTTGAAGCAAGACTCCGTTATACTCAGGAATACCTAAGAGAAGTGAATGCAGAGATGATGGAGATGAAGCTCAAGGCCACCATGATGAAACAGAAGATTGAAGATTTCAAGGCGCATGTCGCACAATTCTAGTGGGCTGAAGAATCCTCAAGGAGGAGAAATGAATAAAGGTGGAAGTAATGTCTGACCACACCAAACCATGTCGGTGGCAGCATTTGTAATAAAGTACTATTTGGAATTTGGATTTACGAAAAATGGTTAAGGATGCAATAAAAGATTTGATATGAAAATAATATGATTTATGGATAAACTAGTGCATTTCATTTTAGGTGTGGTAGTACTTCGTAAAGCCATAGGATCAATGAAGAAATAAATGTGTTATTCATGACGGTCCATAGAAGGGAGCTGAACCAAATAAGTTGGAGTTTTGTATGATCGTCACCACAAGGGTATGAAGGAAGAAGTAGTATTGGATTTAAAGGAGATGTGATGTTGGAATACGGATGATAATCCTCGAAAGGATGAATTAAATTTGTACAAGAGTTGAAGTGGGCCATAACCCACAGGCCCAGGAGTTAATAAGAAGCAAGCACACTGTTGCTGAAGAAAGATATTTTGGAAGAAAACTCTGAGTTAATCAGCCGACATTTTTAGGAGGATATGAAAACCCGAGAGTTGTGAAGAAACGTTAGATGTCTTGTTCAACTTGCAGAAACAATGGATTTATTCGAACACAGTTCGTCGACAAGAGAAGTTCGGCAATGCTTGTGAGTATGCCCAAGTGTTAGAATATGTGATTCGATGTCTGTATATGTAGTAATGGTTCAAGTACGGGATGGATTGGCCCCCATACCGGAGACTTCTATCATGAACTATCATATGTTGATGGAAAATCAGAGATGCCTTGAAAACCTTAGAAGAGTGTCGACACGGTAAGCCAAAACCATAGAATGGTAGGATGATTGATCCATGTACCAGGCACCCGTTGCCAATCATAGGATATATAGTGAGATTCAACTAAACCCATTTTTCTGCAGGAGAAACCATACATGGTTGACCACCATGAGAATTTCGATAGTTATTTAGTATTGGCGCCAGACCAATCAGCTAAGAAGACCCAGTCTATGAAGAACGTCACCGGGATGAAAGGACACGTGTTTGAGGAAAAAGGTTATTCCCTGACCGGAAGAGCACCAGTGAAAGAGTTATTCTGGAGAATATGAGAAGACCGACACCGTCAACCAAAAGGATGGAGTACATGAATTTTTCTAGAACCATAGCATTGCTTTCAAGTGTGGTAGCACCCCAGACCTCTCTGGTCGATGGATTTGCTGGAAGACCCCAAACCCTAATCCTTTTCTTGCTAGCCTCTTCGAATCTCGAGGACGAGATTCGTTTTAAGTGTGGTAGGTTTGTAACATCCCAATATTCTAAATTTTGGAATGTTATATTAAATAAATAGTTTTGATTGTTTGTTTGATTGTGGTGTGGTTGCTTCTGTGAAAATTGAGTGGAATTTGAAACCTTTTTGAAAGTTGAATGAGAAGGAATAAAAGGACTTTCCCAAAATTTTCTATTTGAATCCCTATGTAATTCTTTAATTTTAAATCTTTTCAACATTCTCTGACAAAAAAAAGGAGAGGAGGAACATGACACTCCAAAATCAGAGACAAGGTTCGACAACTTATTGGAAACTTAAATTCTATTTCTATTTTGGAGTTATTGCAAAAAAAGAGTTTTTTTCTAAAGTATTTTATTTGCACTTGAAAAATAGTTCATGTTTTGGGATTTCTTTTTCTGAAAATTTATATATATTATATCCCTATATTAAGTTTATATTTAGTTTGTTTTCCTTGAGTTTACCCTCTATTTTTTTTAAAACAAAAAAAGAGCCTGCTAGGCTAAGCCAGGCGCACCGGCCGGCCCAACCCAGCGCTGGCGCTAGGGCTAGCGCTCGCACGAGAGGGACTCCCTAGGAGCCACCGCCACCCCTCCCTCTCACGATCTCTCTCTCCCTCTTTTTTTTCTCTCCTCTCTCTTCCCCACGTACACGTACAGAAACAGAAACCTATATGTACGCGACGCCGCCATCGCATCCGATCTTCGTGGAAAACCTATCCCGAGTCTCCCCCTCGTCCAAGCAAGTTGTCCTATAAATAGCAACGACCATCCTCTCCTGACCCCCTCGAAAACCCTTGCCAAAACCCACCGTGTCATGCGACCTCACCATTTGGATCTCGCCAGAGTTCACGCGGTTCACCGGTCATTTCCGACGCTTGTAAGTATCCTTGAAACATTTCCTTCCATAGCCAACTATCCCTTGTTGTTGCGAACCTCTTTGACATGTTTTGGACGCCTAGGGAGCACCAGAGCCACCGCATCGATGTCACAACGCCGCTGGAGTTCACGAAGTTCACCTGGATGCCACGCTCGACCCCGACGTTCCCTCCCCTCACTATCCATAGAAAATCGGACCCCCTCGGAGTTCCCCATCCACTGGACATCGCCGTCCCCACCGCCGGTCACCGGAGCCGTCGCCCCCGATGACATCCACTTCCCTGCCTACACGAGCTCCTCTCTGTAAGCAATGAGCGCCTCCCTCCGTTTTTTTGAAACGTTAAGTGCAAATAATATTAGATCGGTTTAGTAGATCAGTTTTTCTTGTAGATCGGATCCTCGGTTTAGATCGAACCAGCTCCCCAGTCTTCTGTTAAATAAACGCACGTGTACATATTGTTAAGTTTCGCCCGAGTGTTTGGTAGCTACAGATCGCACCCCCATAGGCCCATTAGCGCCCGTTTATTTTTTTCTGTATTTTCGTTTCTGTTTTTAAAACAGAAAAGTTTCAGTTCTGTAAATTCTATATCTCTTAGGTTATTTATAGTTATTGATTGATTCGTTTTTCTCTAGTCTGCAAATTTCCTAAAGTTTCTGTACAAAATAGATTCGGCCATGTTTTAGTTTTAAAAAATTGTTTTATATGGGTTTTAGTCAGATTAGTATTTCTACTATAATATGAGCTAGAATTAATATTTTTTAGGCGATTCTTTTTGCCACTGCTTTGTTTTGACCTTGCATAGCAGTAGGATTAATTTGCATACTTATAGATTTTATTAAAATTAGTTTTTCGTGAAAACAACACTGCACTAGTTATTTTTTAACATGCTGTTGTTTTCTGTTGTTTTAATTATTTTAAAATTTATTTTCACCTTTGTTATATTTTATTTCAGATTTGTTTCTGTAGTATTAGAGGGTGAACTTTTATTTACAAAAAACTAAAATGTTTTATTTCTTTTTCTTACTAGTTTTGTTTTAAGCATAATTAGAGTTTTAATTTAGCTTTTTATGTGTTTCCTTTTGCTAGTAAAACTTTATGAAAAATACTTTATGTTAACTTAGTTGATTTAGATTTTATTTTCTGTTAAAATTATTAGTTTATTATTTTTTGTCAAGTTTTTCTTAGGACAAAACTATTTTTGTAGTTAAGGCAAAAGGTTTTCCAAGTACGTTCTTTATAGTTTTCCCCTATTAGTTCTTTCGATGTGTTATTTGTTTTGTATTGAGTTTTCTTATTGAGTTTTATTTTGATTGTTAGATTTTCTTGCTAGAATGCTTGCTTATGTGAATGTCATGTTTGTTATTATAGATTTCATCGGAGAGTTGTGTATAGTCCTATCAAGTTATTTTCGAGAGCGTTGTTATCTTCATCAACTTACCAGGCAAGTTCACTTTGACCATCTTTTTCATACCTTTGTTTTATTTGCATGTAGTAGCACCCTTTCAATAATCCCTCTAGTAGTGATATTTATTTCTTGTAGTGGAGTAGAATGAATGAGGTAGGAACCCATCACCATGTTACCAAGCCCGAGACGTTATTTATCTTAATGCTACGCTATAGTAGACGGGGTTGGTATGAGTGCTTGGGAGTAGTGTGAGAATGGAGGACTCTACGTCAATGACGACAACTTCATGGTGGCATCGGCAAGGACTGCATCTTTATGACCTCAAGACCTCAAGATTTCGAGACTCGAGACAAGAATTCAATACACACTACTAGGTGAAGGACGGTTTACGGGAACCCTGGAGGAACCAGTGGATGGCCAGGATTCATGGAGAAGCGCCATGACATCTTGCAAAAAGCTTCACCCAGACTCAAAGAGACGGAAGAATACTTCATGCCCGGAAGCTTACCTATGCAACTGCAAGTCACTATGGGCTCTGGCTTGGTTGACCCTAGTGGTAACTCTGGCTGGGATGGTGCTAGCAAATGTAGAACTATGATAGGATTGGATGAGCACCGGACAGTGGTCAGGGGAACTCTTCAGAAGACCATGTTTCGTCATCTTGATCTCAAACAACCTGAAGTGCGAGAACGTAAAAAGAGGGATCGAATCTTGCGGGTAAAGTGTACAAACCTCTGTAGAGTGTTAAAACCTAATCGATTAGCCGAGTCCCCTATTACGGGAAATTTGAGCCTCTGGACTTTGATCTATCTCGGAACTCTCAACACCGGACTGATAATTTAATTGTGGGCAACTTATGATGATTTGGGTGATGAGACATCGGTTGGCGTAACTATGTCATGATAGGGAATTCTCTAGTACAGACTCCTGATATTCCTTTGATGTAGGGAAAAATAAAACCATCTTTTATGCAAAAACTCAGACCCAGAGCCGAAAAGCCATATTGCATTAGTATAGTTTATCTTCTGTTTTTCTTACAGTGATCTTGCCAGTACATTCAATGACTGACCTACATGGCCGCAACGTCTCATGTTGCAGAAATGTTTCTTCCGACGAGTAAGAGTATGGTATAGGGTTACGGTCTACACTCAACCTGCCGATGGCGTTGATGGGACTCCACACCCGATTGTTGTTTCCACCGAGACTTATGAGGTATATATCAGTTTTACGTTATTTATACATGTGATTGCACTTTGATATATACATTGATTTACTGTGTGTGCCAGCATACCGATCCAGGGATGGCACAGATACACAGAGGCTTGACCGTATGAGCTCGAGTCGCTACAAATAATATGTTTAAGTGTTGTTCTGCTGCTTTCAGTTGGTGATTTTTTAATAGTTTGGTTGATGATCTTCCAATTTGATTCATGCAGAAAAGGGAAGATTCATGTGATTTGTTTTTCTGGGAAGTTGCTGATGTGGGGGAATGCAACTACGCTGATTATTTGGTTAGCTGAGAAATCTCAATACCAGCAGGTTGGGGTGTTGGAAAAGTAACTGAAGGAACAACAGAAGAGGAAGATGCAGAGCAGAAGGTTAAGGATGCAATTCCTCTGATCATGGCCAAGCAACAGCTGCTGAACGACCTTGACAGCAATGAGGAGATGAAAGAGCTTGTGAAGATAATGGGAAAAATCGATGTGCTCTGTAGGATGATTATCTCTTTATTTGAAGTGTATGTAGCACTCGTTATTTATTCAGTGGCTATGGCATGAGCACTTTGTTGAAACTAGTAATGAATGAAATCTATGTAGCAGGCTGGGCATAGTGTTGTGAACATCTAATGATTTCTGTTAACGGAAATCGAGGGTATCCCCTTTTGCTCATAAATAAATAAATATCAGAGGCCCTTTGGGTAATAAATAAAAAAAATAGCAAAGGCCCTGTCAGCTCAGCTTTGTTCCCATTCGAAGACATCGAGCAAATTGCAGTCCAACAGCAAACTATGTCATCAAGTTCAAGTTTCACAGCCAAATATGAGTACAACTAAACAACAATGCCATCATGTTTTAGTCGTCATACAATCACCAAACACAAATCAACATACATAACAAGTGATGTTATCACCGCAAAATACTAAACAACACGTTCATCAGGTTTCAGTTGTCATAGCAAACACAATTTCACATAGTAGATAAAAAAACATCTTCTGATAGGCAAATACAACAAAAGCAATCTAATCATCATCCACAGCAGCAGCGTCAACATCTTCACCATGTGTATCAGTCTGAATCGTAATTCCCCAGAGTGTCATCTTCTTCTTCATCCTTAATGTCCTCGAATGTTGGCTTCTTCTTGATCAACTCTTGTATGTCCACAGCACGACAGGCAATCTTTTCGCTAGCGTCATTGACGTGATGGTTCTCAAAGATATTAGGAACATCTGCGGAATCTTCTACGTCAGGAGCAGTGTAAGTATCATCTTGTTGTGCAACTTCATTAAACGAATCCCTCTGCTGAAAACTTTGCAATACTCTCCAGTCATCGCTACGTGCAAATATGTCTTCCAAGAAAAATATCTACGTTGCTTGATTTTCCAAAATAAAAGGCTTGTTGGTCTGGTATGCCGCTTTGACATTGATGGATTTGAAATAATCATCAGATCTGGGTTTTGCGATCCTAGAAAATAGGTTATACCAACGACAGCACAACAGATCCACACACCGATGATCCTCGAAACTAGAGATATACTGCAACTGAACAATGTCTGTTATGTTAGCATACATTTCAGTTGTCTCTCTGTCGTACATATCCATGCTCATGATGGCACTGTTTTGTGTCTTCCTGCCTTTGTCGCGTGCAAGGGTGTTGTAGCGCACATCTCGAACAACGCAAGATTCATAATATCTTACCCGAGTATCAGGACCCATTGCTAGTGCGTAAAGGGCATCATCAACTGCCTGCCCATCCTCCCGCATCTTCTTAACCTATGGTTAGAAAATAGACAAGCCAATCATCTTATGTACTCAATATATTAAAAAACTGACCGTGCAATTCAAAGCCTTACATGGCTCTTGAACCATTTCGCAAATCCTGCCATAACTAGTTTGTCAAGGTTTCTTGGATTTTGCGGAAGTAACTCCTTTTTGTAAATGCTGCACAACATAGTGATCGTGTCAAACATCTAAATATATAAGAATGTGCTGCAAGTTTACTAGATTATGATGTATAAGCTGCAATACTTAGCACTTACTAGATATAAGGTAGTATCGCAGGACAGTTATTCAACACATACCAAACCATTTTGTCCAAATCTTTAGGTTTGTCCTCTTGTCGACTCTTCCCCGTAACTCCAACAAAATAATCGAAAACATTGAGCCCAGGATTGTCTTCACCCACCTCTTTGCTAAGCTGATAAGCTGTTTCAATGTATTTTGAGCAGAATGTCAACGCTTCTGTAGCAATGTAGGCCTCTACAATGGAACCCTCGGTTCTAGCTCTTCTCCTAAAATAGCCCTTGAAAGTGCATAGCTGCCTTTCAATAGGGTACATCCAGCCATACTATACTGGACCTCTAAGTAGTGCCTCATCAGGTAGATGAACAGCCAAAAGCACCATCACATCAAAGAAGGCTAGAGGATATATCTTCTCAAGGTCGCATAGGATAGTTAGTATCTTGTCTATAAGACACTCCAAAGCATTTACCTGATATTTCTACTATAGAGTTATAACGCCCACGATGCGGCTATATCTCCCATGTGTCGAAGCACGACTTAGAGGCATAACCGCATTGTAAGCAATGTCGCAAGTGAGGTAATCTTCACACAACCCATATAATGAATAAGGAAAAGAGGTACATAGTTGGCTTACAATCACCACTTCACACAATACATGAATATAACATTACATCATCCAGATACAAACAAGGTCCATCTACGGAACCAAAATAAAAGAAGACTACCCCAAAAGCTACATAGATCCCCGATCGTCCCAACTGGGCTCCACTACTGATCAACTGGAAACGGAACGAAATAACAAACACGATCTTCATCGAGCTCCTCCTTGAGCTCGGTTGCGTCACCTTCACGGTATCATCGGCACCTACAAACTGGTTTTGGAAGTATCTGTGAGTCACGGGGAATCAGCAATCTCACACCCTCGCGATCAAGACTATTTAAGCTTATAGGTAGGGTAAAAGGTATGAGGTGGAGCTGCAGCAAGCGACTAGCATATTTGGTGGCTAACATACGCAAATGAGAGTGAGAAGAGAAGGCAAAGCACGGTCGAGAATCTATGATCAAGAAGTGATCCTGGACTACTTACGTTCAAGCATAACTCCAACACCGTGTTCACTTCCCGGACTCCGCCGAGAAGAGATCATCACGGCTACACACGCGGCTGATGCATTTTAATTAAGTTAAGGTTTCAGGTTTTCTACAAATGGACATTAACAAATTCCCATCTGCCCATAACCGCGGGCACGACTTTCAAAAGATCAAATCCCTGCATGGGTGTCCCAACTTAGCCCATCACAAGCTCTCACGGTCAACGAAGGATATTCCTTCTCCCAAGACAATCTGATCAGACTCGGAATCCCGGTTACAAGACATCTCGACAATGGTAAAACAAGACCAGCAAAGCCACCTGAATGTGCCGACAAATCCTAATAGGAGCTTCACATATCTCGTTCTCAGGGCACACCGGATTGTCCAATGTTTCGGTAGGCCAGCCCAGAGTTGCCCCTGGTGGCCATCGGCAACTGACAGGTTGGACCAACACTCAGAGGAGCACTGGCCCGGGGGTTTAATAAAGATGACCCTTGGGCTCCGGAAACCCAAGGGAAAAAGAGGCTAGGTGGCAAATGGTAAAACCAATGTTGGACCTTGCTGGAGGAGTTTTATTCAAGGCGAACTGTCAAGGGGTTCCCATTATAACCTAACCGTGTAAGGAACACAAAATCAAGGAACATAACACCTGTATGACAGGAACTAGGGCGGCAAGAGTGGAACAAAACACCAGGCATAAGGCCGAGCCTTCCACCCTTTACCAAGTATATAGATGCATTAATTAAATAAGAGGTATTGTGATATCCCAACAAAATATCCATGTTCCAACAAGGAACAAACTCCAATCTTCACCTGCAACTAACAACGCTATAAGAGGGGCTGAGCAAAGCAGTAACATATCCAAACAACGGTTTGCTAAGACAAGGTGGGTTAGAGGTTTGACATGGCCATATGGGAGGCATGATAAGCAAGTGGTAGGTATCGTAGCATAGGCAAAGCAATAGAGCAAGCGACTAGCAAGCAAAGATAGAAGTGATTTCATGGGTATGGTCATCTTGCCTGAGATCCCGCAAGGAAGAAGAACAAGTCCAAGAAGAAGACAAACGGACGTAGTCGAACGAATCCTCACCACACGACGTTATCGGAACCAACCCGAGGAAGCACACCGGAAAGAAGCAAAAAACATAGTAAACAACCACCACATAGACATGGCATGATGCACAAACAATTATGATGCATGTCCAGTTTAATGAAGCATTGCATGGCAAAGTGCACAAACAACCCTACAAATTAAGTGGAGCTCAATATGCAACTGAGTTGCCTATTGAAGAAAACACCACATGACTTATTTAGTTCTCTCTTGTTTAGGTACTCAACAAAATTAAATGTGGGTTAGCATGGCAAGAGGTGAAGCAAAATGAAGCTATCTATCTAGGCAAGTTTAAATGAGGCCGGAACAACAAACAACAAGTCCGGAAAAATCCCCATGTGCTTTAGTAATTTAAAGCAACAACAATTTAAACATTTAAAGGTTATTATCATGATGCGAATGACATGCAAGTTTTATGCAATATTATTTATTAAAAGTTGAAAAGAGCATGATATGAAGCATTTGTCATCGTGGCGGAAACGAAAGGGGTGCCACGACAATGACAACAGAAATGGTGCCACGGCAACATTCCGGTCCTGGTAATTCGATTGAGATACTGATGCAAAGGAGAAGTGTGCGGATGCGTTCAAAAGATGGTGGGGCGTTCCCGGATTCCGGGAGTCCCACAAGTTGGCGACAAGGGAACGAGTGACAATTTGGACATGGTGCAAACACGAGCATCTCAAACATCGCAAGCATTCGTTCATGGACGTCGTCTCGAGGTTATACCTTTGAAGCGTGCATTATCGAAATGGATCGAGTTCGGCGGTAGGGGTACACGTGTCGAAGGGGAAGTAGTTGTTCACGGGGTCGTCATGGGAAGTAGCGGTTCACGCGATGGTAGTTGAACTTGACGTTTGCGTTACACGGGTCTTCAGCGACGGACGTCGTACATGGTTCGGAGTGGTACTTGCATCTTCGGACTTGTCAGTCTTGATTCTTGCGACGATAGCGGTATACGTCTCGTTTTCGGAGAGGTACTTGGGGTCATTTGAACTTGTCGGTCTCGTCATCTCCAAGGGGTGCTTGACATTCTTAGCGATTCCAAAGACGACGGTAGAGGTACACTTGTTGTAGGGGTACTTGTTGGATCCACGGCGACGGTAGAGGTACAAACGTTCTCGCGGTACTTGGGTCGTCGTGGAACTTGGCGATAGTAGTGGTACAAGGGTTGTGGCCGGCCATGGCGGTTCATCGTGTAGTCGTAAACGTTCCGTAGATGTTCATGTCGTCGTAGCCGTTCGGATCTTGGAGTGATGGTAGTCGTTCACTTGACGGTCTTGAAGGATTCGAAGGGGTACTGGGCGGTCTGTCGTGGTACTCGTTCGGGCATCCGTGTGTCGTGGTACGTGGTATCCCTGTAGTTGAACTTGCCGGTCTTGATGGTCTGAAAAGAAGTAGCACAAGGACCTCGGGAGAACGACGAAGCCGCATGGAGGCTTGCGACAGGGAAGTCAGTGCAGGCATGGGCCCCCGTCCTGTCGCTCGAAAACAAGGGTACTTGACGCGGCGGAGCTCTACAGCGAAGCAACAGCAACAGCAGGACTCGGCATGACCGCGAGAGACTCCGGGATGACAGGGAGGTTGAGGAAGACGAGCTCGAAGCGGTGCTGGAGCATGGCGACGCGGCGGTCGGACGAAGCACGGTGACGAGGTGGCGGCGAGGAGCTCCTGGACCGGCTGCGGGAGATGAGGCACTTGAGGGCGCAGTGATGCAGGGAGCAGCAGCAGCTCCAGGAGCTTGACAATAGGTGAGGAGGTCGAGGCCAGCACTGGTCGGCGCTGCGGCACAGCTCGGCTGCGGCAAGGCGAGAGGCGGCCTTGCAGGAGAGGGAGGCGCACGGGACGAAGAAGGGGAGGCCGGCGACGTTTCCTGCAGGCGGTGGGATAGCGAGGGTGAGGCGGAGGCGCCGGGAGCCGGCAGGGTGGAGCCGAGGAGGAGGTACGGCGACGGCCGATGCTGTGGCTCCAGCGAGCTCCGGCCAAAACAATTGGGACGAGCGGTCCGGGGCCTTGCTGGAAGAAGGAGTGGAGGGGCTCGGAACAAGGATGGGATCGAGCAGAGGTTGCGGGCGTTGGTGCGAGGAAGAACAGGGCGATGGGATCGAGCGCAGGGCACCTGGCGGCGCTGGGAAGATGCGAGGGAGATGGGGGTCGGGCCAGGGAGAGGCTAGGGTTAAGAGGAGGGTTTTGGTGGGCTGGGCTAGCTGCGCAAATGGGTCGGCCTAGATGGACAGACCCAAGAGGCTGGGCTCTCCTCTCTTCATTCTTTTCCTTTTTAAAACAAACCAGAGAAGGAGAAGGAAAAGAAAGAGAAGGTAGGGGTGGAATCTGGGCACGAGGACAATTTTCCCGGACTCATAACAATATGCATGGTCCGAGAAAATTAGAAGTGGCAAGATCAGAAGATATGAATTCAAACTCATTTGAATTTAATAAAATGGTTTGAACTAGGGCTAGGGTTTTGAAGTGCCCAGAAATGTTGAGAATTTAGGTGGAGCTCGGGTAAGTGACGAAAAAATTACAGGAAAAGTTTGGGGCCAAACTTGAAGCGGAAAAGGGCATGTGATAAATTGCAAGTGTGTTATAGGTGATTCCGAAAATGGAATATTTGATATAGCTCCCTAATATCGGGAGGATATGTTATAAAGAGAATCACCATGTGAATTCCCTCGGTTTAAATGGACTGAAGATCCATGCAATTTATTTAGTTGAGTTTTAAAACGGGTTGCATGATGACATGATGCAATGAACATGATGCAAAGATGAAATGCAACGGACCAAACGAAACACACGACAAAACGCGGAAATCATGGAAGGCACCTGAAGCTCCGGTTTTGGGACGTTACAACACTCCACCACTACGAGAGGATCTCATCCCGAGATCTAGGATGGCACCGGAGGGAAAACAGAAGAGAAAGAGAAGAGGTAAAACTAAGTTGCTTCTTTGAAAAATGAGTGACACCAAGAATCTTGAGAGGTTGAACAAATTGAAAGAACGAATACAACGGAGATGAACGAAGTTGAAAGCACTCCGTTAGAAAAGAGGAACAAGGAACATTACGAGAAAACTTATGGGTTGAGAGACATAAGAAAAAGTTACAATGGACAAGAAGTAGTTGCAAGCAGCTCGGTTAACACGAGATGTACAAGGAATGATAAAGATCAAATACGGCAACACTCTGGTTAAATAAGATAGAGAAGGAATAAGATTGATATAATTTGGACAACACTTCGACTGTAAATGGAAGGAATTGAACAAGATCTTGACAAACAAGATGGTGGGTCGAAGAGAGCATCATCACAATGCCTCTGGAAGAAATGAGATAAAGGAATGGAATGAACGGAGGAGAAAACAAGATCTTGAGAGAGCATGCTTACAACATATGCTAGAACGGAGTTGCTGGATAACAACAACGAAAAGGATAAGCTTGATATGGACTTATGGAAACATCTCAACACTGAGGTGAAATTCTGCCACTTAAAGAAAACAAGAATGGATTGATAAGAACAAGGAGACGAGAAACTATTTCACCGGCAGGATAAAAGAAGAACTTGGGTCATTTAAAACACCATAAATAGCAACAATCCTTTGGGAAAGCTTTAGGTGAAATATAACCCAAGATAACTCCAATGACGAGATTGATGGATTTAAAATACCTCATTCTTCACAACATGTGAATCATGAAACATGAACTCAAATTATCAAGAATGACATAATACCACCTCCGATGATACGGTAGAAAGAATTGTACTCCGGATTGCAAGATGAAGAGTGCATGAGCTCCTCTGAAAAGAATCTCGATGAACACTTCGAAAAGGAATTAAATCCTTGAAGAACCATCTTGTAGAACCTCCATGAAGAACTCCGGTAAGAAAAAGATGATCGAACGAAAGGAATGAGAAATTGGAAACACAAGGTGAAGCCTTGCGATGATTTAGAAGGAGCTTCGCGACGAGATAAAGTGGAAACTTTGAACTCCGGAAGAAAAGATAAAGCATCTCGAACCGAGAATGTGATATGATGAACCACTCTAGAAAGCAGGAATTGAATTTACTTGATGAAACAAGAATAAGAATTACATTATGCTTATCCTTCATCAATTAAATTGATGACAAGCAACGGATTGCATACAATTTATTCTCGTAGAAAGGATTAAGATAGATATAGCGCAAACTTGAGGAGGTCTTCAACAAACCAGCGGTAGGATTTGGAAAACAACGACTGACTTGATATGATGACAAGAGGAAAGTAATCTTGAACGGACCACCGTAAGAATTGAAAAAGAATGAATAAAACATGAGGAAACACCGGGAAGGATTAGCAAATAAACGGATATGCTTGAGCGAATTTAGATCCATGAGAATGAAGAGATCACGAGCTGATTAGAGAAAACTTGATTTAAGCATCGGTAAGATTTGGAAGACAAGAGCTGAAAGCTGAAAATGAATAATTCTGAGATCATGGGCTCCGGAGAAACAAACAGAAAAGACTCCTGAATACTCCAGAAGGGTGAAAAGAATATCTCCCAATCGAAAACAATTATGAGAGGATGGCATCAAGCTAGAACCATGAATCTTGAAGAGAATGGAGCAAGATTTAAGAGAAACTCGTCTTCGGTCTTCAAAATCCAAGAATGACGACAAGAAACACCACCATGAATTGTTGAGGCACTCCGGAATGAAAATTAGAAAGGTTGAACCGACAATGAAAAGAATTTGAAAGATCTTGGAGAAAGACATATGACTGATGATAACTCATTCTTACGTTAAACTTTGAGAAAATTTGAGGATAGCTCCGGGAAAATAAGAAGAGTCAGGTAAGATCCTGGGAAAAGACCTGTGGGTTAGGGCCCACTCAAAAGATACACCGTAGAACGATTTAAAAGAGAGCATGCACCGGTTGAATTAAATGTCTAGAATGAGATAACAACCTCGAAAGAGCTTGAAAGGATTACGAATAGAAACTTGAATCTCCAGAGATATCTTCAGCACTCCAGAACAATTGAGTAGCGAGAAGTGAATGATTATGAGGTGCACCGGCATGAGAAAACATTTAAAATGAGGAAAAAGGATATGATCAACAAAGCTTGAATTAGATCCACCGGAGAAGAAAGAGAACGAATAATGATGAAGTTGAAGCTTCCTTAGCAACTGCACGATAAATCACCGGATCGAAACTTGAAAGAAAAGGATGAAGAGGCTTCACATGAATAAAATGGATAGTTGATTTAGAAATCCGAGTCCTCGAGAAAAAAGGGTGGGAGGGTGGGAAAACAAAGGCAACTTGGGGCGGATGAAACAAACACCACTGAGAAGAAATGATAATTGATCTTGCTGATGTTGAAATGATCGGATCCACTTGAAGAGAAACACGCCGGTTGAAAGGATTGACATGACAATCTCGATGATCAAAAAGGATTAGTATCCACATAGAAATATGAGAACACCTCTTAGGAAAGGTATGGAATCAGCACTTGACTTCGAAGCAACTCGAATACCACAACTGAAAACAAAAAAACAAAGGATTGGCTTGCAGAATAAGCCAGAACAAACATATGATAGAGATTTCGTCCGAAGTTTTCATGGTGGGGCCTACACGGTCTCAATCGTACAACATCATCCTGTACAAGGCAGTGCACATGACATACGAAGCGTCCCCGAGTCAGCATAGCCAAGGACTCTTTAAGACACAACGAGACCACTGTAAAATCAACCGCGGATAGGCGGACCACTAGACGTCAAACCCCAATTTCATATCATACATCTGTCGGAAAGATATCCTAAGAGCTACTTGAATTCCCACTTATAAACTCCCGAAACTTTTTGGTTATGCAATCAGGTGTTGGGGATACAGGGGAAGCATAATATCTCACCCAAAACTAGCAAATCCTACATCCAGCTGTATCCATCCTTCAACACATAACCAAGACACCTTCGGAAATCGTTTACCTCAACCTTCAAAAAGTATCCGTTATACGAGTTATGGCAATACTCCCGAACTCCCGCCCCAGTACTGGGTGGCGTCGAGGTTACCTCACGAACAACTGCATAAAAGAGATTTTTGATGTCGGCGAAACTCAGGTATTCCAGAACTGCAACGATAAAATTGTGACGACAACACCTCGGAGCTCAACTCCCCGGGACACTACCACAACCCCTAAATGTCAAGAGGCACCAAGAACAATGTTCTCATCACAAAACCATCGGAACGATTCCAAGATACCCGCGTGATCCTAAAAATTTTTTGGTGAAATTTGAGAAGAGAAGAGTCAAAACTCTACGTCAGGATGCCTCACCAGAGCGACGAAGGGACTGAGGAGTAAAAAGAAACCTACTCTCCGATATATATAATCATTAATGACTCAAAACATTTTTCTAGACTCAACAACGCGAGCGATTCGATCAAGCAGGGGGCTCCTAAGTCGGGGAAGGCTCTGATTACCAACTTGTAACGCCCACGATGCGGCTATATCTCCCACGTGTCGAAGCACGACTTAGAGGCATAACCGCATTGTAAGCAATGTCGCAAGTGATGAATCTTCACACAACCCATGTAATGAATAAGGAAAAGAGGTACATAGTTGGCTTACAATCACCACTTCACACAATACATGAATATAACATTACATCATCCAGATACAAACAAGGTCCGTCTACGGAACCAAAATAAAAGAAGACTACCCCAAAAGCTACACAGATCCCCGATCATCCCAACTGGGCTCCACTACTGATCAACTGGAAACGGAACAACATAACAAACACGATCTTCATCGAGCTCCTCCTTGAGCTCAGTTGCGTCATCTGCACGGTATCATCGGCACCTGCAAACTGGTTTTGGAAGTATCTGTGAGTCACCGGGACTCAGCAATCTCACACCCTCGTGATCAAGACTATTTAAGATTATAGGTAGGGTAAAAGGTATGAGGTGGAGCTGCAGCAAGCGACTAGCATATTTGGTGGCTAACATACGTAAATGAGAGCGAGAAGAGAAGGAAAAGCACGGTCGAGAATCTATGATCAAGAAGTGATCCTGGACTACTTACGTTCAAGCATAACTCCAACACCGTGTTCACTTCCCGGACTCCGCCGAGAAGAGACCATCACGGCTACACACGCGGTTGATGCATTTTAATTAAGTTAAGGTTTCAGGTTTTCTAAAACCGGACATTAACAAATACCCATCTGCCCACAACTGCGGACACGGCTTTTGAAAGATCAAATCCCTGCAGGGGTGTCCCAACCTAGCCCATCACAAGCTCTCACGGTCAACGAAGGATATTCCTTCTCCCAAGACAATCCGATCAGACTCGGAATCCCAGTTACAAGATATCTCGACAATGGTAAAACAAGACCAGCAAAGCCACCCGAATGTGCCGACAAATCCCGATAGGAGCTGCACATATCTCGTTCTCAGGTTACACCGGTTGTCCAAGGTTCCGGTAGGCCCGCCCAGAGTTGCCCCTGGTGGCCACCGACAACTGACAGGTTGGACCAACACTCAGAGGAGCACTGGCCCGGGGGTTTAATAAAGATGACCCTTGGGCTCCGGAAACCCAAGGGAAAAAGAGGCTAGGTGGAAAATGGTAAAACCGATGTTGGACCTTGCTGGAGGAGTTTTATTCAAGGCGAACTGTCAAGGGGTTCCCATTATAACCCAACCGTATGATGGGAACTAGGGCGGCAAGAGTAGAACAAAACACCAGGCATAAGGTCGAGCCTTCCACCCTTTACCAAGTATATAGATGCATTAATTAAATAAAAGGTATTGTGAAATCCCAACAAAATATCCATGTTCCAACAAGGAACAAACTCCAATCTTCACCTGCAAGTAACAACGCTATAAGAGGGGCTGAGCAAAGCGGTAACATAGCCAAACAACGGTTTGCTAGGACAAGGTGGGTTAGAGGTTTGACATGGCCATATGGGAGGCATGATAAGCAAGTGGTAGGTATCGTAGCATAGGCAAAGCAATAGAGCGAGCGACTAGCAAGCAAAGATAGAAGTGATTTCAAGGGTATGGTCATCTTGCCTGAGATCCCGCAAGGAAGAAGAACGAGTCCAAGAAGAAGACAAACGGACGTAGTCGAACGAATCCTCACCACACAAATTTATCGGAACCAACCCGAGGAAGCACACCGGAAAGAAGCAAACAACATAGTAAACAACCACCACATAGACATGGCATGATGCACAAACAATTATGATGCATGTCCGGTTTAATGAACCATGGCATGGCAAAGTGCACAAACAACCCTACAAATTAAGTGGAGCTCAATATGTAACTGAGTTGCATATTGATGAAAACACCACATGACTTATTTAGTTCTCTCTCGTTTAGGTACTCAACAAAATTAAATGTGGGTTATCATGGCAAGAGGTGAAGCAAAATGATATGAAGCATTTGTCATCGTGGCGGAAACGAAAGGGGTGCCACGACAATGACAACAGAAATGGTGCCACGGCAACATTCTGGTTCCGGTAATTCGATTGAGATACCGATGCAAAGGAGAAGTGTGCGGATGCGTGCAAAAGATGGTGGGGCGTTCCCGGATTCCGGGAGTCCCACGAGTTGGCGACAAGGGAACGAGTGACAATTTGGACATGGTGCAAACACGAGCATCTCAAACATCGCAAGCATACGTTCACGGACGTCGTCACGGAAGTGTGCATTATCGGAATGGATCGAGTTCGGGGGTAGGGGTACACGTGTCGAAGGGGAAGTAGTTGTTCACGGGGTCGTCGTGGGATGTAGCGGTTCACGCGACGGTAGTTGAACTTGAAGTTTGCGTTACACAGGTCTTCGGCGACGGTCGTCGTACATGGTTCGGAGTGGTACTTGCATCTGCGGACTTGTCGGTCTCGATTCTTGCGACGGTAGCGGTATACGTCTCGTTTTCGCAGAGGTACTTGGGGTCATTTGAACTTGTCGGTCTCGTCATCTCGAACGGGTGCTTGACGTTCTTAGCGATTCCGAAGACGACGGTAGAGGTACACTTGTTGTAGGGGTACTTGTCGGATCCACGGCGACGGTAGAGGTACAAACGTTCTCGCGGTACTAGGGTCGGCGTGGAACTTGGCGATAGTAGTGGTACAAGGGTTGTGGCCGGCCTTGGCGGTTCATCATGTAGTCATAAACGTTCCGTAGATGTTCATGTCGTCGTACCCGTTCGGATCATGGAGCGATGGTAGTCGTTCACTTGACGGTCTTGAAGGATTCGGAGGGGTACTGGGCGGTCTGTCATGGTACTCGTTCGGGCATCCGTGTGTCATGGTACGTGGTATCCCTGTAGTTGACCTTGCCGGTCTTGATGCTCTGAAAAGAAGTAGCACAAGGACCTCGGGAGAACGATGAAGCCGCATGGAGGCTTGCGACAGGGAAGTCAGCGCAGGCACGGGACCCCGTCCTGTCGCTCGAAAGCAGGGGTACTTGACGTGGCGGAGCTCTACAGCGAAGCAACAGCAGCAGCAGGACTCGGCATGGTCGCGAGAGACTCCGGGATGATAGGGAGGTCGAGGAAGACGAGCTCGAAGCACTGCTGGAGCATGGCGACGTGGTGGCCGGACGAAGAAGGGTGACGAGGTGGCGGTGAGGAGTTCCTGGACCGGCTGCGGGAGACGAGGCACTTGAGGGTGCAGCGATGCAGGGAGCAGCAGCAGCTCCAGGAGCTTGACAGCAGGTGAGGAGGTCGAGGCCAGCACTGGTCGGCGCCGCGGCGCAGCTCGGCTGCGGCAAGGCGAGAGGCGGCCTTGCAGGAGAGGGAGGCGCACGGGAGGAAGAAGGAGAGGCCGGCGACGTTTACTTCAAGCGGTGGGGTAGTGAGGATGAGGCAGAGGCGCCAGGAGCCGGCAGGCTGGAGCCAAGGAGGAGGTGCGGCAACGGCCGGTGCTGTGGCTCCGGCGAACTCCGGCCAAAACAATTGGGACGAGCGGTGTGGGGCCTTGCTGGAAGAAGGAGTGGAGGGGCTCGCCGAGAGCGAGAGAGAGGGAGGCGCAGGGAAGCAGGAGGGGATCGAGCAGAGGTTGCGGGCATTGGTGCGAGGAAGAACAGGGCGATGGGATCGAGCGCAGGGCTCCTGGCGGTGCTGGGAAGATGCGAGGGAGATGGGGGTCGGGCCAGGGAGAGGCTAGGGTTAAGAGGAGGGTTTAGGTGGGCTGGGCTAGCTACACAAATGGGCCGGCCTAGATGGACAGATCCAAGAGGCTGGGCTCTCCTCTCTTCATACTTTTCCTTTTTAAAACAAACCAGAGAAGGAGAAGGAAAAGAAAGAGAAGGTAGGGGCGGAATCTAGGCACGAGGACAATTTTCCCGGACTCATAACAATATGCATGGTCCGAGAAAATTAGAAGTGGCAAGATCGGAAGATATGAATTCAAACTCATTTGAATTTAATCAAATGGTTTGAACTAGGGCTAGGGTTTTGAAGTGCCCAGAAATGTTGAGAATTTAGGTGGAGCTCGGGGAAGTGACAAAAAAATTATAGGAAAAGTTTGGGGACCAAACTTCAAGCGGAAAAGGGCATTTGCTAAATTGCAAGTGTGTTATAGGTGATTCCAAAAATGGAATATTTGATATAGCTCCCTAATATCGGGAAGATATGTTATAAAGAGAATCACCATGTGAATTCCCTCGGTTTAAATGGACCGAAGATTCATGCAATTTATTTAGTTGAGTTTTAAAATGGGTTGCATGATGACATGATGCAGTGCACATGATGCAAAGGTGAAATGCAACGGACCAAACGAAACACACGACGAAACCCAGAAATCATGGAAGGCACCTGAAGCTCCGGTCTTGGGACGTTACAAGAGTTCCCTGAAGAATTGTCCCAACTCTGCAACTGCTATGTATAAGTCAGGGTGGCCCAATCCTATAAGAATAACAGGTAAAATCCTTTGAAGTAGGATGTGGCAGTCATGAGTTTTCCACCCTTGTACCTTGTTTCCATCTGCACTGACTCTCCTTTCAGGATTGGAAGCAAATCCATGTGGGAATCTCGCATGTGATAGGACCTCGCAGAATTCTTTTCTTTTTACCTTGTCCAAGACGTACACAGCTGGTGCCATATCCCGTGGTTTACCTTCATCTTCCACCTGCAAATCCTTTCTGATAGCCAGGTGTGTCAAATCAATCCTAGATTTTAAGGTACCTTTTGTCTTGCCTTCAATATTAAGAATTGTGCCGATAATGATGTCACATATATTTTTCTCGATGTGCATCACATCAAGATTATGCCAAAGATCCAAATCTTTCCAATACTCCAAGTCCTACAAAGTGGACCTGCGGGTAAACAATAATCTCTCTTCTGCCCTACCATGCTTCCTTTTCCTGCTACCATTACCATAATGGTTTCCTGGTGTAATATGCCTGACCTTCTCTAATTCCACTTGCAACTCATCGACGGTGAGCCTCTTTAGCGCATCATGGTTTTCATGCTTTGCATTGAACACATGTCTTTGGTATTATGTAGGACATGAATTGTCCTTGTCAAGGAAACGGTGGTGTCGAATGTAACAGATCTTGCTAAGTATTGTGTATGATAGCGGATTCCTGTCACAACAAACACATGCATTGTAACCATGTGTCGTTCACCCTGACATAGTGCTCAAATCCAGATAATCATGGACGCACCAAATTATAACAACAAATAGAAAGAAATCAGCTGGTAGGCTGCTATGTAGGTCTCGAGTGAGAACACCCCTCCATAGATGTTGAAGTTCCTCCACAAGAGGCTCCATGAATAAATCAAAATCCTTTCTAGGATTTTTTGGACCTGGGATGATCAAGCCCATCATGTAGTTTGATTCTTTGGTGCAGAAATTTGGGGGCATGTTGTAAGGGATAACAAGCACTGGCCACATGCTATATGTGGCGCTCTGGTGGCCAAATGGGTTAAATCCATCTGAAGCTAAGCCAATTCTAATGTTTCTCGGGTCAGCAGCAAACTTTTTGTGTTTCTGATTGAAGCTTTTCCACTCACTACCATGAGATGGATGGCTCATTACATTCTGATCTCTGTACTCCTGGTTCCTAGAATGCCACAGTACATTCTCTCTTGTTTCAGCATCATGAAACAACCTCTGCAATCTTGGTATAATTGGAAAATGTCTCAGAACATTATGAGGAATCCTCTTCACAGCATCGCCATCTTTCCATCTTGATGATTTGCATTTCGGGCACTTAAGTTGGCATAACCCTTCGGGAACAGAACACAATTATTCTTAAAACATGGATCATATCATATCCAATTCCAACTGCATGAAGGAAATTCTTCATTTTACTGTAGGTGTGTGGCAGCTCAGACGCATCTGGAAAAGATTTGCGAAAAGCATCCAACATCGCATCAAACGATTTGTTGGTCATCCACTCAGATGTCTTCACCTGAAGAAAGGTGACCATAGCTGAGAATACTGACAACTTATTTCCTGGGGTGACAACCACGTTGCATTGTTCCAACATGCAGGCCCATCATTTTTTCTGCAGGTGAAAGTTCACGAAATGCATGAGCATTTCGTAGCATTGTTTCAATGTTGGTCAAACTCACTAGCTCCGCTGCCACCACCACCTCCTCCTCTTCCACCTGAGTATCAGGCAGATCAAGATGGTGATCTGCTGCTTCCATGTAGTCAGTAACATTGATGTTCACAGCTTCACCATGATGAACCCACCTAGTATATGTGACCGACATCCCATACAAGTGTAGATGATTTTGCACTGTTGACTGGGGTCTTGTAACTTAATTCATACAACTGCTACATGGGCAGAGCACATCTGATTTTGGACCACCGTACTCAACTCTAATAAAGTTCATGAAGATTTCAACCCCCTCGACATATGCATCGGAGAATCTTCGAGCAGAAGTTATCCAAGTCCTGTCCATCTGTTAGACATACAAATTAGTTCTTCTACTAGATATTACAGGAAAAACATATATGCTTTTTATGAAGTCCAGAAAAAATACCTATGTCAATGTCTAAAGATATGGCAAGATATTTGGACGAGCAGATCTAAGTAACGAAATATATGTAAAGCTAATTCAACAAACATATTGAGTGCTAAATTTTTTTTGAGCAAAAAACTGTGGGGAAGGCCCCCACTATAACTCTCATTTTCATTTATAATATGAGACAGTTACATATGGATGTACATGGTGGAGAAAAGGTGGGAAAATAAAACAGAAAGTCTACAAATAATCTAGCCAACTTTGCATGCCCTCCTTCAATCCAGCTTTTGCCTTCTTTATGATCATGCTGAAGTGTTCCTTGAAAGTGGCTATAAAGTATGCCATATTCTTGATCTTGTGATCAAAGATGATGCTATTTCTATGCTTCCATAAACTCCAGCATCCAGCAGTAAGACACTCTTTAAAACAACCATAAGTATTTTTTCCTACCCTCCACGAGCATTTCTATAAGGTTATAATCAGTGTCCCATTGGTAACCAATGTTCATCCAGAAATTTTCGCTGAAATCACAGCTTAAAAAGAGGTGTATTGGATGTTCATTAGGTTCATCATCACATAACACACACTTACTTTATCAATGTAGAAATTCTTCCTGTTAAGTAGGTCTCTAGTATTAAATCTATCTTGTAACAGAAGCCGGAAGAAGAATTTCTTCTTGGGGAGTGAACATCACCTTCATATGCATTGATAAGGTTTGGGAGCATCAGCAGGATTTCCCATGAGTTCGAGATATTTTCTCTTATTAGAGTACTTAGTGCCACCCAAATAAAATTTCCATGAGTCTGGCATTTTCTGGTTATCTCTGCTATTGATCAGCTCTCTGAGATTGTTACTCTGTTGTATTACAATGGAAGACATATGCAAGTGAAACAAGTCATAAAAGTCATTGTCCTCCATGTTGCTGGCAGATGCAAGGGTGATGTCAACATTTTCAGCATAAGAATATAGCTGGGGCATTAACTGGGAATGTATATGAGAACACCATTTATCTGACTATAGCTTTATTGTATTACCACTCCCAGCATAGCATATAGTCATATCTTTGAAGTCTTGCAAAATAGAACAACAGTCTCTCCACCAAAAAGATCCCACCTTGGTAGGGAAACTAGGTACATCATCATTGCCATAGTAATTGTTCCAGATAAGGTTAACCTAGGGAATATCATGTTTGTTAAAAAATTTGAAAAGGAATTTTGTAAGCATAGTTTTGTTTTGTATTCTGAGATCTAGCACTCCCAGACCCCCTGCTTTTTTGGCAGACAAACATTATGCCATTTGACAAGGTAGTTTCCTTTTTTATTGATGTCTTTGCCATACCAAAGAAAATTTCTACCATATTTTTCAAAATGGTCCAGTATGGTGAAAGGTACTCTAATACAGCACATAGCAAAAATTGGAAGAGCAGCAACTAGGGACTTGAGATGAAAAAGTCTCCCATAGTATGACATCGTGGAAGGTATGCCAGATAGCCTGTGATCAAGCCTTGATACCATGGGCATCAAATCAGATACTTTAGGCCTTGTTAATCCCATTGGTAGACCGAGATATGTGAAAGGCATGGCTTCTTTTTTACAGTTAAAGGAATTATCCAGTTCCTGAGCTTTATCATCAGAGATATTGATTAGCACCATAGAGGATTTACTGTAGTTTACTACAAGCCCTATGAATTTGGAAAAATTGTCAAGGATCTCAATAAAATTCCTAATTTGTTCCTCATCAGCAGGTAGGATAACTAGTGTATCATCAACATACTGTATGATGGGGTAGCATCCATTATAGATGGTCTCAATAGGTAAATATAGGGTTCCATTCCTCCATGCTTCATTAACCAAGATTTGCAATAATTCTCCAACCATAACATACAGCAAGGGGTAAAATGGATCTCCTTGCCTGACACCACATTTGCATTGGATGCACTTACCTGGAACACTATTGAGGATGACCGAGGTAGTGGCAGTAGATAGGATAGATGTGACCCACCTAATCCATTTGCTGTTGAAACCCAGATGCTTCATCGTGAATAAGATGGCCTTGTAGTTGACCTTATCAAATACCTTAACAAAGTCAATCTTGAAAATAATGATTTCTTTCTTGGATCTGTGGCACATATGTATGTATTCAAAACTCCATGCAAGGCAGTCTTGAATATTCCTTGTCTTAATAAAGCCATATTGATTCTTGCTAACTCTAGATATAATAATCTATTGTGCTTTGTTAGCAAGAAGTTTAGTAAGTATTTTGATAGGCATACGCACAAGACATATGGGCCTATAATCATCAGGAGTTTCAGGGTTATCATTCTTAGGTATAAGAGTTATGTAGGCAGTGTTAACAGGAGCTACAGAAACAATTTCATTGTGGAAATCATTGATGAACTTGTAGAAGTAAAGTTTGATGATGTGCCAACATTTCTTCATAAATAGGCCATTGAATCCATCAGGTCCAGGAGATTTGTCATTGGGCATTTTATTGATGATATCATCAATTTCTTCATTGGAGAAAGGCCTGTCAAGATCATAGAGGTCATCATCCATAGCAAGATGGGATATATCAAAGTTTTGTGTGCAGTTTACTTCAGTACCAATCCTATCCTTGAATGATGCCCAAAGTATGGTAGCTTTATGGTCATGATCAAAAAATTGTTGTCCATCCATTGTCATAAGATATGTGATGTAGTTGTGCCTAAATACATAAGTAGCGATGGAATGAAAGAACTTGGTATTTTCAACACCAAGGTTTTCCCATCTGATGTTTCCCTAATTCTCCAATATATTCTCTTTGCCTCCAGTAACTTGTTTGTAAGATTGATGAGCAAAATCCTGAAATTCCTTTCCACCCTAGATAGTGGTATTTGTTCCTCAAGACCATCAATTAACTTCACATGGAAACAACAATTGTCAATGATTTTGTTCAGTTGGGAGTATTGCTTGCTCCATGTTTTCAATCCTCTTCTAATACCTTTAAACTTGGAATTTAAGTTTTTAGCAGAGTCAGAAAAATGAGTGGAATTCAACCAGTGTTTCTCCACAGTCTCAATGAATCCACTAAATTCAGTCCAATATTCTTCAAATCTGAATATCAGACTTTTTGGGATGTTGCTGTCAATTTGTATTTTAATAGGAACATGGTCAGATGTAATTTTTTCCAATGGAATAGCCATAGTAGATGGATGAGCAGTAGTCCAATGAGAGCTAGTAAATATCCAGTCTAATTTTTCCAATAGTGGCTGGTCTTGTTTATTGCTCCATGTGAAGGATCTTCCTTTGAGTGGGATTTCAACCAGATCCAAATTGATAATGATATTGTTAAAAGTCATCATACTGGCAGGATCACCACCTGGTTTGTTCCTATTGTCAGGGCTTCTTATAAAATTAAAGTCACCAAGTATCATCCATAGCTTAGACTGGTTCATATTCAGACTCATAAGCTAGTCAGTGAATTCCAATTTACCTTCAGTGTTGTTAGGACCATAAACATTAGTGAGATACCAGCAACTATTATCCAAATTAGATGTAAACTCAATGGTGATCTGATAGTAATTTTGAGATATAACTTTACCCTTCATTATGCTACCATTCGAAATAGCAATCAAACCTCTAGAGCTACCATTGGATGGTAAATAACAAAATTGGTTGAGCCTCTTGGGACAAAAATTCTTGATGTATGCATTGTCAAATATTTCTCTCTTAGCTTTTGAAAAGTCATAATACAGCATGCACTTTCATCAATTTTCCTTCTAATATCATTCCATCTAGTTGTGGAGTTTATACCTCTCACATTCCAATTTAAGATATTCTAATTTATGAATGCTAAACTATGGCAGGCTATTTCAGCAGTCAATGAGGCCGAGCACACAGCCATCAAACTATTGAAGGCCATCACAACAACAAAGATCGAGTATATAAAACGGTGTAGAGCTATTTCACCTAACAGATTGGCTACTAGACCATGGCAATCTATGTCACAATAAATATATGGCAGGATATTTTAGCAACTAATCAGGCTTGGCATGCCATCTCAGCTAAGAAGATTGAGTGTAGAACAGGGCAAGGAAGCTTCTTAAGCATAGCATATTGACTGTAAACTACTTTGGGAAATAGTGAGATTAACAACGTCTATCAGCTAACATTCAGCGCTACACCGACATGCACGGGACCTCTATCTAGAATGCGCGTACTGTGGGAGAAGCTAACCGCCGTGCATCTCCACATGAACGTCGCCAGCGGTGGCGGTGCTGACCGTCGTGCGCCTCCACAAGAACGTCGCCAGCGGTGGCAGCACAGCTAGAGGACGGCAGTCTATGAGAGCGTACTATGGGAGCGAGAGGATCGCCGTGCATCCCCTCGACGAACCACGGCGCCGACGTATCGGCGTGGCAGGGAGGGCGGGTTTGGCGGAGCGAATGGACTGGAGGGGGACGGGGGGAGGGGGGTTTGGGGAATATTATTGGCTAGTTGGCCGAAGGGCGGTTGAATTTGGGATTTGGGTGGAATTTTTTTTGGGGGGAGGGGATTTCGCGCGGTGGGCGGGGGGAGTTTGGCGCATGGTCGGTTTCTCCAAGTGCAGTCCCACATGTCAGTGAAGAGGCAAGCCAAAGCGCATTCCGTTTGCGTGTGCCATGTGCAAGACCGAACGCGTGTGGGGTGCAATGCGACCGTGACACGGGTGCTGTGAGTGTACCGCCTTTTTTCCTTTTAAACTAGGTGCTTCGCCCCCTAAAAAAACTTGGTGATCCCGACTAAAATGGCGCGGCCGGATCTTTTCCCGCGCGATATGCTGGGAGGTTGGCTTAGTTGGGTTTTTTAGGACGAGTAATGCTACATGATAACCCACAAGTATAGGGGATCGCAACAGTTTTCGAGGGTAGAGTATTCAACCCAAATTTATTGATTCGACACAAGGGGGGCCAAAGAATATACTCAAGTATTAGCAGCTGAGTTGTCAATTCAACCACACCTGGAAACTTAATATCTGCAGCAAGGTATTTAGTAGCAAAGTAATATGATAGTAGTGGTAACAGTGGCAAAAGTAACGGTAGCAGTTTTGGTTTTATAGTGGTTGTAATAGTAGCAACGGAAAAGTAAATAAGCGAAGAACAATATATGAAAAGCTCGTAGGAAATGGATCGGTGATGGATAATTATGTCGGATACGATTCCTCATGCAATAGTTATAACATAGGGTGACATAGAACTAGCTCCAGTTCATCAATGTAATGTAGGCATGTATTCCGAATATAGTCATAAGTGCTTATGGAAAAGAACTTACATGATATCTTTTGTCCTACCCTCCCGTGGCAGCGGGGTCCTATTGGAAACTAAGGGATATTAAGGCCTCCATTTTATAGAGTGCCGTACCAAAGCATTAACACATAGTGAATACATGAACTCCTCAAACTACGGTCATCACCGGTAAGTATCCCGATTATTGTCACTTCGGGGTTAACGGATCATAGCACATAATAGGTGACTATAGACTTGCAAGATAGGATCAAGAACTCACATATATTCATGAAAACATAATAGGTTCAGATCTGAAATCATGGCAGTCGGGCCTTAGTGACAAGCATTAAGCATAGCAAAGTCATAGCAACATCAATCTCAGAACATAATGGATACTAGGAATCAAACCCTAACAAAACTAACTTGATTACATGATAAATCTCATCCAACCCATCACCATCTAGTAAGCCTACGATGGAATTACTCACGCACAGCGGTGAGCATCATGAAATTGGTGATGGAGGAAGGTTGATGATAACGATGGCGACGGATTCCCCTCTCTCGAGCCCCGAACGGACTCCAGATCAGCCCTCCCGAGAGAGTTTAGGGCTTGGCGGCGGCTCCATATCGTAAAACGTGATGAATCCTTCTCTCTGATTTTTTCTCCCCGAAAGTGAATATATGGAGTTGAGGTCGGTGGAGCGTAAGGGGGGCCATGAGGCAGGGGCGTGCCCAGGGGGTAGGCGCGCCCCCACTCTCATGGACAGGGTGTGGGCCCCTAACGTGGATTCTTTCACCAGTATTTTTTATATATTCCAAAAGCAATCTCCGTTGATTTTTAGGTCATTCTGAGAACTTTGATTTCTGCACAAAAATAACACCATGGCAATTCTGTTGAAAACAGCGTCAGTCCGGGTTAGTTCCATTCAAATCATGCAAGTTAGAGTCCAAAACAAGGGCAAAAGTGTTTGGAAAAGTAGATACGTTGGAGATGTATCACTACACCTACATAATCCCAGTTACGTAATTAACATAATGTGAAACGTGTGATTTGTTGATTGTAGATTGGGGGGAGGGAGGGGCCCACCACCATGAAAATCAGGGAGGAGAGAGAGAGAGGCAATTTACGTTAACCCTTTCGTAGGTTCTCGTAGATGTAGAAAGATGTGAAATGCGTGAATGTGTAGTTGATGTGCTATTGGAGTGCCTAAGATAAATTGTGTATGTAGACCCTACGTGTTTATTTACTTTGCATGTTAGCTTTGTCTCGGTTCAATAAAAAGCAGAGTTGGTGATGACGGTGTGCCTGCCATCCTGCAATATAGGCCGGCCGATCTATATCTAATGGATAGGAAGGAAACTATGACAATTTACCCGCACTCCTCTCCACATTGGCAGATAAGACCTTCCCTCGTTCATCCTTTTCTCCCACAAGATCTTGATGTTCCATGCAACGCACGGGCATCTTGCTAGTACTCCTACAATATATTATATTATTGTGAAAGTTAATATACACTGGCCGAGATTAATGCAAACACGGCAGATTTTCATTACATTTTGAACTTCTATAGGACAGAAAAATTAAAAAAAACCCGACCCTAAACCTATTCCACGGCGGCGACCGACGTCCTCCATCTGCAATCTCCATGTACGGGGGCGGGGTTCAAGACCCGTGAAGTGACGGTGCGGTCTCTGGCGAGGAAGAGTAGAACACAGGGAGACGGACCGGCCAGTTGGCACACCATGCCCTGTTTCCTCCCATGCCCTACTCATCCTTGGAGGAGTCCCCAACCATGGCGGTGCCGGACGTTGGACGGCGGCGAGTAGGCTAACGGTGCTCCCGTCGTTGGCCGCCAGCGTGGCCACCGCTTGTGCGGTCGCGTCCGCATCCGACTATGCCGCCATTGCGTCGCAAGCGGCGACTTGAGCGAGCGCGGCGACCTCGAGCTTCATCCCCAAAGACAAGCTCTCCTGCAGAGCGTTCGTGCTCGCGGTCATGGCGGATGTGGTGCCAGGTACCAGGACGATGCGTGATGGTGTGGAGGTTAACCTAGCATTGCCGCTTTAAGTAGTGCATTCCGGTGAGGCCAAGCTTCTGGGTGCATCATTAAGTCGCCGGAGTTGGTTCCTCGGGCACCGAGCCTCTTAATGACGGCATACAGACGGACGACAGGAATGCGGGCAGCTGGCGCCGGTTGGGAACGCACCGCGCGACGGCATGAAGGACAAGGGTTTTTTGTGTGCCAGGGTAGTCAGCTGCGGTCGTGGCAATGTTGGAGATGCCCTTTGCTCACATGCGATCCCCACATGTCATTGAAAAAGCAAGGCGACCCGGCAAGGTCTCAGATCTTGGGGATGCAGTTGGTCGTGCTACACCACTCCACAGACGCGTCGTGGCGCGCGCGCACTTCGGCGCCCCGTGCATCCTTGACGAGCCGGGTGTTGATCTGCTGGTCGTGCCACAGCGCTAACGCCACCCTCGGCACACTGAAACCAACCGTGTCCAGCGACGATGAGCGTGTCGCTCACCACGGTCGCCATGTACAGAGGCGGTGCTGGAGCTGCGCCACGTTGTTGGTCACCACCCTTTTCCTTTTCAAGTAGGGAAGCATAAGACTTTATTAAGTAGTTGGATGGTGTGCTAAATGTAGGTGTCCGGCTGTTTGAAAGAATAATTGAGGTGTGCCCGGCCCGTGCCCGCATTTAGGGATCCAACTTACCATGTTCTGGCAATAGTAACTATACTAGTCCCTGTGTACTCCTTCTATTTTAGCTTTGCTCAAAGTCAAACTTTGTAAACTTTGACAAAGTTTATAGAAAGAAATAATAACATATACAATAACAAATCAATACCATTAGACTCATTATTGAATATACTTTCACACCATATAGATTTGCTATTGTAAATGTTCAAATTTCTACTCTTACTAGCAAGATGCCCGTGCGTTACACGTGACATCAAGATGCATATGTATGACTAGTTTATCTTGTGAGAGAAAGGGATGAATGAGGGAAGACCTTATTTGCAAATGTGGAGATGTGTGTGTACCTTTTTGCAAAATTGTCGCAGTTTCCTTCCTATTCGTCAGATATAAATCGGACGGCCTATATTGCAGGATGGCAGGCACACCATCATCACCAACTCTGTTTTTATAAGAGTCCGTCCGATTTATATCTGACGGATAGGAAGCAAACTATGGCAAGTTTGCAAAAATATACCCACACCCCTCTCCACATTTGCAAATAAGGCCTTCCCTCATTCATCCTTTTCTCCCACAACATAAACTACTCATACAAATGCATCTTGATGTTCCGTGCAACGCACGGGCATCTTGCTAGTCTACTTTTCTTTGAAAAAACAGAGTTGGTGATGATGGTGTGCCAGCCATCCTGCAATATAGGCCGCCCGATTTATATCCGACGGATAGGAAGGAAACTATGGAAATTCTACAGAAAGATACCCACACCCCTCTCCAAATTTGCAAATAAGGCCTTCCCTCGTTCATCCCTTTCTCCCACGAGATAAACTACTCATACAAATGCATCTTGATGTTCCGTACAACGCATGGGCGTCTTGCTAATGTAGATAAAAAGCAGAGTTGGTGATGATGGTGTGCCTACCATCCTGCAATATAGGCCATCCGATCTATATCTAACGGATATGAAGGAAACTATGACAATTTACTTGCACTCCTCTCCACATTTGCAGATAAGGCCTTCCCTCGTTCATCCTTTTCTCCCACAAGATCTTGATGTTCCGTGCAACGCACGGGCATCTTGCTAGTTTTCTATAAATTTGATCAATTTTTATGAAGTTTGACTTCAGTCAAACCCAATATGCAGAGTAAATAAAAACAGAGGGAGTATCTTACTCCGTGACCAAGATGGAAGGGAAAACGAGACAAATTATTGTTTATTTGAGCCGTTCAAGTATAATCATGTGGCGTTGCTTATTTCTCATTCCTCTCCAACCCTCTTCTCCATCGACCATGCCACCCTCTGGTTGAGGCCATCCTCCCGCATGTCTCATTTGAACATTCCGCGGAGTATCATTCGCATGTGGGCCTAGACCATGCTTGTATTTCCAATGTTGTAATTTGTCCGACATGCATACAAATAAATGGTTTGTTTAAAGTTTCACTTTGCCTCCACTACGTGTCGCTTCTCGTCTTAGTTTTGACATCTCATTTGGTTCATGCCCCGACACATCTTGACGAGATCGATTGATGTTCAGAGATCAATTGCGTGTCGTGCAAGGAGATAAAGGTTTGGTCTGTTTCTATGATAGAAATGACCCGCGAGGGGTGAGGGGGTCGGTGGGGATCAGAGGGAGTATATTGTACGCTCATAAGTGAAACGAATGTATTGTACCCACCCTAGTCCTCTTTCAATCGATCTCCGGTCCCCGAGATGAAATCAAGAGAGAATGAGTGGGTGCATGTGTGATACCTATGGTGGATTCAAAATTTTGCACTGGTGATCATAGCATCCGCAAATCATATATAAAGGGTATTCAATGTTCGTTTCGCTTTTGAATGTACAATATACTCCCTCCGATTCTTTCTAGTTTACATATAAGTTTTATGTGTAGTCAAAGTATCTCTACTTTGATCAAACTTACAGAAAAAAGTATCAACATTCAACAACGCCCAATCAATATTGTTAGATTCGTACGTACTCCTAGATTTGTATTCAAACATAGATGGTTTCCAATTTGTGTTCAACCACGTGAATGTGCTTGTTCTCGTGCATGCTCTTCCCACTAGGATTTAGCCACGTATAGCCAGTCGAATAGTAACTTTTTTTAAGCTCCATGTCCAATAGTACTAGTGGAGTACTGACAACATCTGTAGTAGAGAATGCACTGCTCATAGTACTCCCTCCTTCCATTTATATAGGGCCTAAGAGCAAGTACAATATTGGGCTTATATCCCGCTTACATGGCACTTTTGCCTATGTGGAGGAGAGAGATGTGAAAAAGTAAGGGGAGTGAGCTCTCATGCAAGATCCTAGCTATATACGCATTCCTAGGTAAATACAATAAATATGAAGAAAGAGATAGAGAGGAGATGGAAAATGTACTAATACAATAGCCAACCTTATATATATTTTTTGTGGGAAATAGCCAACCTTATAGACCACACTATTCTATGAGTGCATATAGATGATGGCTATAGATGACATGGCGGTTCCTTATAGCCATCGGCTGGCTATATTATTTACCATGCTCTAATGCATTTTTCAAAACCGCCTTTGACTATTGACAAGATTAATAGTACATGAGCTGTATAATGTGAAAATTATATCATTGGAAGCTCCTTTCACATACGAATTTGACCGTATGCTTTGTGTAAGTTGCATGTCATATATTATTACTCTAACATTTGGTCAAAGTTAGCCTCGAAAAACACATTAGGCCCTGTATAGTAGATGGAAGGAGGGAGTAGTAGTGGAAGTGGATCCTCTGATGTAGGTATCCGTTCCTTACCCTCCCTTTCGCTTACTTACTGGCGGACCCCTTGCTTGCTAGGCCCAACATGTCAGTTACTCAATGGGTTCGGCCACGTTAGGGGATCCTCATCCGTAGTATACTCCCTCTATTTTTAAGTACTCCGCATAAAACGGAGGGAGTGGTAGTATAAACGACGCACGCGGGGAAGGGACGTCGGTTTGCTCTCAACTGCGGTCCCACAAGCGAGCGAAAACGCAAGACGAAGCGTGTTCCATTCAGTGAGTGACGTGGAGGGTCCAGCGTGCCGGGGTGCAATGCGATCGCAACAAGAGCGATGTACAGTCAAAAACGATTCACCAGTCATCACCGGAAGCACTATTCACACCGGAACCTTTGCTGCTCGGCCTACACCAGCAACGGCCCCAAAACCACACCTCCTCTCCAGCCCAATCCCCCACCTTTCGATCCCCTAGCCCGCATCAAGCGTGCCCTAGTTTACTGGAAAGCCATGGTGCGCCGCAAGATCATGTACTACAAGATGCTGACGCCAGAGCGCCGCGCAGAAATTGCGGTGGCGGTCGACGCCACAGACCTCCGTTCCCAAGATCGCTTTGCGGCGGGCCAATCCCCGAGTTCTCTAGAGCCAAGCTACGAGGAGGAGGAAGCCGATCCAATGTTCATGGCGGAGGTCGCGGCACAGAAGACCCCGATGGGTATGAGATGATGGACGTCGACTTCGTGCCAGCATCCGGGTCCCCCATGGTGCAGGTGGACCAGCGGTTCAACCTGGCGATACTAAAGGAGGACCGGGAGGAAGAGGCTCAACTCTACGCGGAGCACGCGCATGCCGCTGCCATCGAGTCTCTCCTGCAGGCAGAACCGGATGTCACGGATGTGAACCAAATGGCAGAGGCTCAACTTGACGCGGAGCGCGTGGATGTCACTGCCATCGAGGCCCTCCTACAGGCGGAACCGGACGTCCTGGACTTGAACCGAGCAGCAGAGGCTCAACTTGACACGGAGCACGCGGATGCCACTGCCATCGAGGCCCTCCTGTAGGTGGAACCAAACATCCTGGACTTGAACCAAGCGACGGTGGCTAAACTCGACGCGGAGCGCGCGAATGTCGTTGCCATTGAGGCCCTCTTGCAGGCGGAACCGGACGTCTTGGACTTGAACCGGGCGGTGCTCTCGTCCGCAGAGCATCAGCACGCTCCACGTGAACGAGTAGCTGGAGGCCGAGGACAAACACGGTGCCAAGACACACGTCGGCAGCAACGGCTGGTTCGCGCCGGCAGCCAAAGACGATGAGGTCGTCTCGTTCCGCAAGTAGTGATAGTTTTTCTTTGTGTTGTTGTTTTTAGGGATCTTTTGCTATGTAAAAACATATATTGTTATGCAAGTCGCCTGACTTTCATCATTTGGGTCAGTCTACCATTTCAGATGGTTGGATGAACACTACTGCAGGATGCTGCTAACGCGACACTACGATCAGAGACCCTTAGAGAAACTGTGCGCGCAATAATCGCAAACGGTGTTGTATGAAAACCGTCAGAAATGTATAAAATGTTTGCGATGACGGATGCATCAAACACGGTTCAGGTTTTATTTGTGTGTGCGATGAAGGGCATACGGTTCAGTTCAATGAACTGTTTGCGATGAGGAGGAACAAAAGAAACGGGCAGCCAGATGAAGGTGTGTGCGATACACAGCATACGGTTCACTCAGATGAACTATTTGTGATTAGGCAACACAAAAGAAATGATGAGACAAATCAAAGGTGTGTGCGATATACGGCATGCAGTTCACTCGGATGAACTGTTTGCGTTGAGACATGAGAACAGGAACGGTTCAACTTAACAAGATGTGTGTGAGACTCGGCAAACAGGTCTGTAATCAGAATGTGTGAAGACCATAATTACACAGACGATTGCTGCTAATAAGACATGTGTGTTGTGCGGTGGGATTGCATACAAAACAACAACATATATATACACACACTTATAAGGACATGTTTGCATAACCAAATTAAATCCACTTACATAGGTGGCTACTACACACATGACATTTCCACACACACCAATAAAGTAAACTATATATTACATGCATGATTAACTAGCATAAACAATCATCTGATCATCATCTACTTCTTGTGACGCTTGCTCTGCTTGTGGCTCGATCCAGGCTCGTCGATTTGGGCAACGAGGCACTTCCTCATGTCAACGATCCGCCTGTGCATCTCGTAGCATGTGTACACGCGCTTGGCCATGAACCTGGGGTGAGGTTCATCCAGCTGCCGCATCCAGGCCTTGTTCCAGGATACGGGACTTGTTCTCTGGGCATCCTACTTCATCTTTTCATAGTAGTGGTCGATGATGGTCGAGGCGAGTTCGACCAGGGAGTCCCGCTTCATGCTGCCCCAGACCCTGTAGTGGTCACGAATTTCGACAAGGTTCTTGCAGGCCAAGCCCGTAACACTGAGCACTTTTACATCGTCTTTGGTTTCCACCGTGGCGAACTTGTAGTCGATGCTGTTGACAAACCTGTTGAAATGGTCGCAAGGCTCTGTGGCCATGCAGTAGTGGTAGATGAGGACATGATGTCACACGCACAACTGGGCGACGACAACCTTCTGATCTACGATGGGACGACCGGCGGTGTACTGGAGGTCGATGCCGACCACCTTATACTTGTCTCCAGCAAGCAACTGCTCAACGCTATTGATGTAGTCGTCCACCACAGCCGGGTCGATGGTGTACACCACCGAGAGATATGTCTCCCTCGCGTGGGTCTCCACTCTATGCTCGCCGAACTCCATTGGAGCACCGCCGGACATCCCCTCTCTATGTGTCATCATGGGTGTGCTTGTGGTGTTGTGGGGCGCGATCGAAAGGTTGAAGAGACTAAGGTTATAATGGCCGTGGGAATTAAAGGGGAAGCCGGACGACCAGGAATATCGGCAGGCCCTAATGGCAGTTCTAATTTGCAGCGCGTAACTCCATCGTGCCACACGTAATTGCATCACGTGGAAACAGGCGCGGCGCAACCGCATGCATATGGGGCCCCCGACATGATCGTGCGCATGCCCAAGCGCTAGCAGAGCGCGCGCAGAGGGACGCGAGCAGAGCGCTCCATGGTCGCCTCAAGGAAAAAGCTGTCAACAAGCCGAGCGTGCCGACGGATGCGAGCAGAGCGCGCCAATGAGCGCGATAGAGCGCACTGCGGCGCCTAAGGACGAGCAGAGCTTGCCGAGGGACGCGATCAGAGGACGACACAGTGATACGTGGCAAATAAGACGAACTGTGCGAGCGATGTCGGAGACATCAAGCACGAATCAGATTAGAGTTGCGTGTGCGATACGTGGCAGACAGTTGATCCATCAGAGCTGTTTGTGATGGAATAAGCCATGTGTGTTGCGGGCAAACGCTTGCTGGTGTATAACCTTAAATTTAACCAAAAAAGTGTTAATGCATGTTACAAAAATTGTATAGCTGGAAACTATGTTCAAATACAACTCCAACGATATAATCTATGGCGACATGCATTCGTATTTTATTAGTTAAATCCTACTTATAAACCAGGAGAGGGGTATAGTAGGTAATTAAATCGCAAACAGTTTTTACTAAATGTATGTGTACGTGTCCTCTCGTCCTCCTCTCGCACGTCTTGTCACCCCACTGCTGAAGACGGCTTACAGCGCAAGCTTGCGCAGCACGCGGGGGCGTTCTTTTGGCCAAACGGTGGCGCCAATTAATCGTCGGTGAGCTCGTTCCCACGCAACCTCGCAGGTTCCTTTGCAAGCCTCCCGACCAACTCGGTGAAATCCCCCAAAATCCCAATGCTTGCCGGCCTGCTATAAAAACCCTCATGACCGGCGACTCCTGCGTCGCATTTCCCTCCCTCCTTGTAGCTTATCTCGTCTGCTTCTCCCACAATCGCCAACGGCACCGGTCCGTCATCATCGCTCAGCCACTCTGCCGTCATCAGAGGACAGCTCCAGCTGGGAGGCTACACCGCGGTGGCGGCGCAGTCCTCGGCGTAGTGTAGTGTGCATGGTGTCCCTGTTGGGTGTGCACAGAACACCCACCACACGCTCCGCCGCCGCTGCCCGTCGGCAGATGTTGCCGGCCGCTGTTGCCGCCACACCACCGTCAAAAGCCAGGGCCATCTCCCGCTTCGCCGCCGCGGCTCGAAGGTGGGAGGTGGACGTCGTGGCCGCCACCCCACTGCCGGCCACCGTGGCCATTACCAACTTAGCCCGAAGGCGGGAGGTAGTGGTTGTGGCCGCCAGCCCACCATCGACCGTCGGGATAATCACCCGCTCCGCCACCGCCGCCCAAAGAAGGGAGGCAGAGGAGGAGGCCCACACATGCGTCAGCGACCTTGCGCGCTACATTGAGTTCCTATGAGAGGAGGAGGAGCGCCTCATCGAGCATGCAAAGAGCCTTACCACAGCCATGGCCGGAGCACACGCCGACGCAGAGGCACAGAATCAGGAGATCTACAAGCAGTCCGGCCGCTTTGAGATGGATCGTCTAGAGCGGCAGTGGGCTTTCGAGCTGGGGAGCGTCGCTGAATGTGCAGCAGCGGCAGGCACCGTATTGCATTTTTCTAGCTCGTCGGTAGGCTCCTCCTCCTCCTCTGCCTCTTACTGAGCGCTTGGCAGAGGAGAGGATGCCGGAAGTAGCACAAAGCCCCTCCGTGGTAGTAGTAGTATTTAGGGGGCTATTTTGTTTAGTTCATCTGACTATAGATGTGTGGTCGAACTTTACAACATACTAAAATTAGCTAGAATATATAGTTGAACTAGCTATTTCAGTACGTGGTTGGCAACAATTGGGGAGAAGTTTGGTCGGTTCACCTGTCGAGTTGAACTGTTTGTATAAATTAAGAATGACTACTTAATCTATGAATGAAATCTATGCTTAATTACTGAATTTTAGTTGCAAAAATTACATAGTGCTAATGATTTCTAGCTGCATATTTTGACAAATCGCCGTGTTACGAGGATTGACAAATGACAACGTTACTAGATCAACAAATGTAAATCTTTCTAGTTTGACAAATGACAACATACCCAATATGACAGATGCAAATCTTACCAAATTGTTTATACGTGGTTGCACATGGGTCATCCAAAACAACCATTTGCATTGAAGGGATGAACAAATCCTGCGCTGCTCTCACTTTGCATATGAGTGTTCTATCTAAATCGTTTGCGATCAAGAGCTGCAGAAATCCTGCTCGGCACATTTGCTCTTGGCTTCCTGGGGAAGCTGTCAGTTTGCATATGGGTGTTCTAACTAAAACATTTGCAATGAGTGTTTTATATTTAAAAAGTGAATTAAAATGCAGCTTGGGCGCCATTAATGGAGAGGATGCGAGCAAGGCAGGCGGCCATGGAAGTCAAAGGGCTCACTTCCGAGTGAGCCTGCGCAGCTTACAGCTCGCACGCTTCCCAGTGAGCCTGTGCACTTGAGGACAGCTTCCACGCTTCTCGGTCAGCCTGCGCACCGGACAGCGCTCGCACGCCTTCCGTTCAGTCAAGGTCAAGCAGCTGTCCACACGGCACCTCCTACAGCCATTAAAACCAAGACACGTGGTGTCACGTCAATGGTTAACAAAATTTTGGATTTACTAGAATTTAAAAACCAGACATCTCAATGTTTTGCTAGCAATCAACGGTGCCCTGGTGTTTGAAGTTCATTTGCATTTCTTGCATGGGACCTAAGCATGCACCCAAGGACACATATTTGATTTTTCAACCAATCTACATGCAATGGAGCATGTGCATGTAGTTCATATTTGAATTATGCACATAAAAGCATTGAAAACACAGTTAATCCATAAAAATGCCCAAACGAACCCCGAAAAATCACAAAAATTCACACAGCACTCCTGTTGTTCTATGTTGACATGAGAAAAAATATTGAAAGCAATAAGAGGCAATGGATATCATTTCGTCCCCAAAGGTGGGACGTTCCCTACCGAAAACCATCATGCTTGTTCGTGAGAAGCATATAACCAAACCTGCCCCGAATGGGACAAAATTTGTACCACGCCATGTTGATGCCGCTCCATGATAGCATGCCAAGTTTCATGAATTTCAGACGAGTTTTGGATTTACTAGAATTTAAAAACCAGGCATCTCAACGTTTTGCCGGCAATCAACGGTGCCCTGGTGTTTGAAATTCATTCCCATTTCTTGCATGGGACCTAAGCATGCACCCAAGGAAATAGATTTGATTTTTCAACCAATTTATATGCACTGGAGCATGTGCATGTAGTTCAAATTTGAATTATGCACATAAATGCATTGAAAACCCATTTAATGCATAAAAATGTCCAAACGAACCCCGAAAAATCACAAAAATTCACACAACACTCCTGTTGTTCTATTTTGCACGAGGAAAAAAATTGAAAGCAATGAGAGGCAATGGATATCGTTTCATCCCCAAAGGTGGGACGTTCCCTACCGAAAACCATCATGCTTGTTATGAGAAGCTCCGGTTTGGGAGAAGCATATACCCAAACTTGCCCCAAATGGGACAAAATTTGTACCATGGCATGTTGATGCCGCTCCATGATAGGATGCCATGTTTCATGAATTTCAGACATGTCGTGAAATTGTCATGGCAGATGTCCTAGCAGAAGGACTTAGTCGTAGGGCCATCGCAACTAGGAAGCTTAAAGGAGTTAATCGGGACAAAGGACATGCGAGGTTTTATACTAGTTCGGCCCCTTACGATGAAGGTAAAAGCCTACGTCTAGTTGTGTTGATATTGCTGGGTTTTCGATCACCAAGAGGCTAGTTCACCGGCTTGGTTATCGATCTCTTTTTTCTTGCCCTAAGCCGCCACCGGGTCGTCCCCTTATATACACGGGTTGATGCCTGGTGGCCTCCAGAGTCCCTGCCGGCTCAAATCGTGTCCAGCTCGGTGACTTCTTTTACATGCATTTCCTTACAAGTCTTTCCTTACATATGACGGTTTACAATTGGGCCTTAAGCTGCCTCTAGGCCTTTAGGCCTTCTATAAGATTTAATAAACTATCGCCTTGAGTGCTTACTGGGCTTCCTTTGTGACCCGCCATTGGGGCTAACCCAGCCCCTCCTGGGTGGGTCATAGCTGATAGTTATATCCCCAACATTAGGCCCCAGGTTGACTATGAACTTTGTTCTTTGTCAATCTCCAACACTTAAACAAAAATCCATCTTCCTTTCCTCGCAGAAATTTTTGTAACCCGCCATGACGTCATCTCTGGAAAACACGAAAAACTTTTATGACATCATCTCCCCACGGATCTTCATCTTTAATGCTTTCCGAGAATCGAGGCATCCGTTTAGTCGAATAACCATTATTCGGGTCTTCCTCGATTTTCGCGCCCACCTGTTCGCTTATCACCTTATAAATAGGCACGCGGCCGGTTTTTCTCATTCTCCTCTCTTCTTCGTCTTCCTTCTCTCGCGACCTCCGCTGCTGCTCGAGCTGCACCACCGCCAGAGAGCTTCTCACCTCCGTCGACCTCGGCCGCTGCATCGACCGGAATCAGTTCAGAAAAAACGGCGGCGACCTTCCGTGGAAACTCTGTCGCTGTGAGCGTTTCCCTTCTTGCCCCTCAGATCTGCATTAGGGCTTTCTAGGTTTTTCCATGTTCTTTGTAATTCATCACAGCTGCTCCGTAGTTCTTCCCTGCAGCCTCTTCTTGATCCAAAAAGAGATACATGTTTGTGCAATAGTTGTTTTGTGCTTGCTCTTGACACTGGTAGATCCCTTTTCCCCAATCTAGGGCCTCATTAGGACTTACAAATTCATCTGCGCTAAACTTTTAGGTCTAGAATTTTTTCCATTTTGAACAGCCATTTGATCTAGAATAATACCAAGCAATTTTGGAAACTTGTTTGTCTCAACACTTAGCTGAATCTGCTTTCTCAAATATCTATAGTCATGGCGGCTTACTGTTCTGGCTTACTTTTCCTTATATGAAATTAGCCCTTATTTAAGCCGCCATTACTCCCCTGTATCATCATCATTTACTTTCACCATTGTCATTGAATTGAACCGGCATGTTACCATCCTTTCAGTTCATTTTTGAACATCATGCCGTCCAAAGCGCTGACTGTCTGCAATTGGGTTCCCTCAACCGTGACTGAGGAAAATTTGAAGGAGTTCTTCTCCATAGGATTTTTGCCAGGAAAAAATGTCATGTCTTATCATGCACCTGACCCGGACGAGGAACGGCCCAATCCAAGAGATGGTGAAGTCATTGTCTTTTCTGACCACATGAACCGTGGCTTTTCACCGCCCGGCTCAAAGTTCTTCAGAGATGTCTTCCATTTTCTAGAACTCCACCCTCAAGATATCGGGCCCAATTCCATATCCAATATCTGCAACTTCCAAGTGCTCTGTGAGGTGTACCTTCAGGAAGAGCCAACCGTGGAACTCTTTAGAGAGTATTTTTATCTGAACCGGCAGAATGAGTGCACCAACGACCTTAGCTTGGAGCTTGGAGGCATCTCAATTCAGCGTCGACAGGGCGCTGTCTTCCCCCTCATAGTCTTGCCGAGTCATCCAAAAGACTGGAATCAAACTTGGTTCTATTCTCAAGACACTTCACCAGCAAACGAGAAGCCACTGTCGGGTTATCGCGCCGAGCGTCTTGACTTCAAATTCATGGTCCCTGACAAGCTTACTGATGCCGAACGCAAGAAGCTGATCCCATCAATCAAAAGGACTAACGCCTTATTAGGGAACGGCTTAACCGGAGTTGACTTGACCCGCTACTGGGTCTCATGGCGGGTTATCCCTCTAAGCCGCCGATCAAAACTGATGTGTGAATATGGTGGAGGCCCAAATGATCCTCTTCGTCATAGCTCCGTCCAATTACCCGAAGAAGATATTGTTGCAATGTCAACCCTTCTAGTAAACGGCAAATACGAAGACTGCAGTAAAGTCGGGTTAAACCCCTTCTGCAAACTTAACCCAGCGCCAGAGGTAAAGAACCTCTGATCTCTTTCTTTGTATGTTTCCCAGCCGTGTTAAGTACCTGCCTGATCTTTCATCTTTGTTTATTCATCTGCAGGCCAGATCTGATTTCTGGAAAGCCAAGTACGACCACGAAGCCGCCAAGAAGGCTAGAGCCGCTGCTATCAACACCAAGAAAATGACCCAGCGGTCCAAGAAGAAGAAAAGTACCGCTAAGGATCTGATGAAGCTTGATGATACTTCTGAGTCGAAGGTAGCCCTTGACTCCCTTGGCCAAATTTTTAATAATCTTATTAACACTGATCATTGCCAGGACGACACAGGGACCAGTCAGGCCGTGGAAGAACATGTAACTATTTCCTCCGACTCAGCCCATTTGCCAAGATAGAAAGTTCGAGTCGTAACCCAGAAAGTAAGGTTTTCACACCCTTTGGCTTATCTGGATCCTCGTTTTCTTTTGAAAAAGCAGCAACATGAGAGCCGCCGTCAGACCCGGAATGATGATGAACCACCTATTGTTCTTCAATAGACTCCTCAAAAATGCTAGAATGAGGTTTATTTCTTTGTCTTTGACTTTCTGTTAATGGATCTTCTCCCTTGCATTACTTACTTTGTTTTATCTTTGTAGGAGGTGTCACGCTCTTCTGGTGATTCGTCACAGACCCAATTTCCGGCCTTCAAGACTGCCCCTGGGTAAGGAAAAACCCTCTTTCCGCCGTGTTTTTCAAATTGTATCTTTATACGGATAGTGTCATAACATTTCTTTTAGTGGTCAAGCTAAGTCCAAGAAGGCCAAGGTGACTAAACCAGCGGAAGACCCGCCAGTCCTGGCGCCTGAATCGGCCATGCCACCTTCTCCCCCTCCTACTGAAACTCCAGAAGACCCGGCCGCCAATGCTGAATTAAATCCTCCTGAGCCGTCAGCCGACAATACCACCGTTAACCCTTCTGCTACTGGACCATCCAGCTCAGCTAACCCACCATCACCGTCTGCTCAAGACGTTCTGATCAATGGAAGCCGCTTCTTTGAGACGGGGAATCCTACCGTGTTGGCTCGTCATACTACGAAAGAGGCGCTGGAGAAACAAAAAGTGTGTTTTGATATTTCGCATTATGACCATCTGAATGCCAATGACATATTGTCCGGCTATCTCAGCCATGTGCACTCCAGCCGTGATTCAGAGATCGACATGGTCAAGCAGTTGCAGCTGAAGTATGAGGTATGTTCTTCCGGCTTACTTATATTCTGCTAGCCCCCAAGTCTTCAGATTATGAGAAAACCGAAATGACCTGTAGACTTATGATATAGGCTAAGACTTTACCTTTAAATTTTTTTGAAGTCCAATAAAATAGAACAAAGCTTCACCTGTAGTCCTCAAGAGCCGGTTCATTTGACCATAAATGAGCCGGTACTTTGAATTTTCATAATTGTCTTGTGCCGAATCCAACAAACATTGTAATCCGGCTTAACCTTGAGAAACCTGCTGAATAGCATACATTAGCCCCCAAGTGCCAAGTGCTGTTACTTTGTAAAGTACTCGGGACTTAAAGTATGTTAGAGTCATAAGAATTTTTTTTGGCATACATTAGCCCCCAAGTGTCAAGTGGTATTGTAGTGCAAAGTACTTGAGACTTGAATCTTGACTTTTGAACCTTAATTGAAATCTTGACTCATCTAGGTATGTTTTTGCAGAATGCCTTATCTGAACCGAGCTCGCAATTAACTGATGCGAAGGCCCGGCTGGCGGATCAGGAGGCAGAAATCAAGTCTGCTGACTCCAAACTGCAATTAAGTCTATCTGATACGGAAAAATTAAAAAGCAGCTTTACTGCCAAGAAGAAAACCTGGCTGAAGAAAAAACGCTGCTGACACAATGCGCCGAGAAAGCTGAAGCAGCCCTTGAAGAAGTTATGATGGAGCTGACTGGTTTAAAGGACCGGGTGTCTCAAATGGTGTCCGCCATCTTTGGTAAGCCATCTGTACTGACCTTTTTACCTTCTTTTGACCCGAAAAACAAACCACTAGCTGACCCTTTGTGTTCAAAACACGTGCAGGCCCACGAAGTAAGAATCTAATTCAAGAGAACGTGACTAAGCTGAAGGAAGTCTATACCTTAGTGGAGCAGTTGTACATTGGCGCACTACGAGCACTTGCCGCTATCTCTCCTACCAATCAAGGACCAACCGGCTCAGCGATGTCTTAAAGAAGCTGTCAATATTACCCGCCAGGTTCCAAAAAGTCAAGCGCTCCTGTGCCAGAGCCGGAGCTTTGACTGCCCTAAGCCGCTCCAAGGCTTGGGTGCCAGACCTAGACCCGGCGGATGTAGCCAGAGGGTATCCCACGGTAAAGGAAGACGGGTCACTGTTTGAACAGGATGACTTCGTTGCTTGCGTGAGGGAGGTGCGACCTCAGGCCACCATTCTTGGAGATGAAACAAATATTGATAAATACCAGCCGGGTTTTGACTTGCACAATAAGAAGATGGCGACTCCCTCCTACAAAGTGACCGACCTTATCATGCCGGTTCGTCAACATACATTTTCTCCGGATATTGATCCAGCCGGCTTGATTGATGAAGAAGCAGAATTTACTGTTGTAGATGGTTTTGATTGGTCAAAACCTAACTTCCAATTAGCAGAAGGCGGTGAGCCGGTGAGGGAGGAGTAAAGACCATCTTCATGGGCTTTTAAAAGCCTTGTAATAGATTAGCTGTGAAAACACTACATGATTTGCCTATGCCATCGCGCATAAGACACCGTGTGTGATTCTGTGTTTCCTGATGTCAATATATGCATCATATTTATGGTTGTCCCTGCAATATTTCCGCTCTGTTCCTGTAGATAAAAGGGAAAAACTGGCTTGGCAGCTTAGTACCAAACGGGTCAGAACACCCAGTTTATAGCTAATATTTTTATCATAGTAGAAAACAGAACCAGACGTAAAAAGAAAACAAGGTTGAAATAACCTTTGATTAATACAGAAGGAAACTGTTCATAAACAATAGCCATACCTGTATCTTTGACCTTCGGACCACCGGTTTATATGACTCGGGTGATGAGGTTGATAATCATGTCTTTGCGAGAAGTCAATGCTTCTGAATACCTGATGATTATCATGCCCTGGCGGCTTGTTGTCAAATAGTCAAGCCGGTGAAAAGACCATGATTGATTATTTTGAAATTGATACAACAAAAAACCAATAAGACAAATAACTGGTGGTAAACAAAATTAACCTTGTAACTAAAGATTGGGGGTTTTCTGATTCGAAAACGATCAGTAAACCGGACCAAAGGGGTTAAGCTAAGATTCGAATACGATCATATAGCCCCCAGTGGCTTTGGCATTGCGCCGATCAAGAGGGTACCGATAGCTATGTTCTCTTTGGTTCGAATATGACCTATGTTTGAACAGGAAGCCCCCAAATGACCTTGAGAGGTTTTTAACGACCCTGATTCGAATATGATCCAAGTCGGACCCAAAAGGGGTTAAGCTGTGATTCGAATACGATCAAGAAGCCCCCTAGTGAGTTTGGCTTTGAGCCGATTAAGAGGGTTACGACAGCTCTGTTCTCTTTGGTTCGAATACAACCTATGTTTGAACAGGAAGCCCCCAAGTGACCATGATAGTTTGCAGCTAGATTCGAATACGATCATAAGCCGGACCAAAAAAGGTTAGACTTGATTCAAATATGATCAGCTCCTTAATAGTCATTTGAAAATAGTAAAATATAGTAAAGATGCGTAATCTTTGAAAAGAAAAGAGACCGATGGTCCTGCTTTATTACTTATCATAGTATATACAACGTCAAAGTATGTACATGATGAGAGCCGGTGACTCTGGTGTAGTATGGCCGAAGTTGAGCAATGTTCCACGGCCGGCGGGTCTCCTCTTCCGACTTACGTGAGTCTTTGTGCTCTCGAACGTCAATGAGGTAATATGACCCATTGTTTAAGTTCTTGCTGACCACAAAGGGTCCTTCCCAAGGTGGGGATAGCTTGTGTGCATCTGACAGATCCTGGATGAGCCGGAGCACCAGGTCACCTTCTTGAAAAGTCCTGGACTTAACCCAGCGGCTGTGATAACGGCACAGGTCCTGTTGATAAATTGCTGATCGAGCTGCTGCTAAGTCTCTCTCCTCATCTAACAAGTCAAGTGCATCCTGTCTGGCTTGTTCATTATTAGCTTCAACATAAGCCGCCACACGGGGCGAGTCATGACGGATGTCACTAGGCAACACTGCTTCGGCTCCATAAACCATGAAGAAAGGTGTATAACCTGTAGACATGTTAGGGGTGGTGTTGATACTCCACAGCACCGAGGGTAACTCCTCTACCCAACAACCCGGCGTTCGCTGAAAGGGAACCATAAGCCGGGGCTTGAGACCTTTTAAGATTTCCTGATTTGCTCTCTCATCCTGACCATTGGATTGAGGATGAGCTACAGAAGAAACATCAAGCCGGATATGCTCGCGCTAACAAAACTCCTCCATAGCCCCTTCGGATAGATTAGTGCCATTATCAGTGATAATGCTATGTGGAAAACCAAAACGGAAGATCACCTTTTTCATGAACTGAACAGTTGTGGGCGCATCACACTTACTCACTGGTTCTGCCTCAACCCAATTTGTGAATTTGTCCACTGCCCCTAAAAGATGTGTCTTTTTATCCTTAGACCTTTTGAAAGGTCCAACCATGTCAAACCCCCAGACCACAAACGGCCAAGTGATTGGAATCATCCGCAGCTCTTGAGCCTGCACATGTGCTCATCGTGCGAATTTTTGACATCCATCACATCTACTGACCAGATCTTCTGCATCAGCGTGAGCCGTCAACCAGTAAAAACCATGACGAAAAGCTTTGGCCACTGATAACCCACAAGTATAGGGGATCGCAACAGCTTTCGAGGGTAGAGTATTCAACCCAAATTTATTGATTCGACACAAGGGGAGCCAAAGAATATTCTCAAGTATTAGCAGCTGAGTTGTCAATTCAACCACACCTGGAAACTTAGTATCTGCAGCAAAGTGTTTAGTAGCAAAGTAATATGATAGTGATGGTAACGATAACAAAAGAGTAACGAAAGCAAAGTAATGTTCTTGGTATTTTGTAGTGATTGTAATAATAGCAACGGGAAACTAAATAAGCGTAAACCAGTATATGGAAAGCTCGTAGGCATCGGATCAGTGATGGATAATTATGCCGGAAGTGGTTCATCATGTAACAGTCATAACATGGGGTGACACAGAACTAGCTCCAATTCGTCAATGTAATGTAGGCATGTATTCCGAATATAGTCATATGTGCTTATGGAAAAGAACTTGCATGACATCTTTTGTCCTACCCTCCCGTGGCAGCGGGGTCCTAATGGAAACTAAGGGATATTAAGGCCTCCTTTTAATAGAGAACCGGAACAAAGCATTAGCACATAGTGAATACATGAACTCCTCAAACTACGGTCATCACCGGTAAGTATCCCGATTATTGTCACTTCAGGGTTAACGGATCATAACACATAATAGGTGACTATAGACTTGCAAGATAGGATCAAGAACTCTCATATATTGATGAAAACATAATAGGTTCAAATCTAAAATCATGGCACTCGGGCCCTAGTGACAAGCATTAAGCATAGCAAAGTCATAGCAACATCAATCTCAGAACATAGTGGGTACTAGGGATCAAACCCTAACAAAACTAACTCGATTACATGGTAAATCTCATCCGGTGATGGAATTACTCACGCACGGCTGTGAGCATCATGAAATTGGTGATGGAGGATGGTTGATGGACGACGGTGACGAATGCTCCTCTCCGGAGCCCCGAACGGACTCCAGATCAGCCCTCCCGAGAGGTTTTAGGGATTGGTGGTGGCTCCGTATCATAAAACACGATGATTTCTTCTCTCTTATTTTTTTCTCCCCGAAAGCAGTTACATAGAGTTGGAGTTGGAGTCGGGAGGTCTCCAGGGGGGCCACGAGGTAGGGGGCGCGCCCTAGGGGGGCGCGCCCCCCACCCTCGTGGCAAGGGTGTGGGCCCCCTGGTCTTCATCTTTGGCGAGGATTTTTTTATTATTTATTGTAAGATATTCCGTGGAGCTTCAGGTCATTCCAAGAACTTTTGTTTTCTGCACATAAAACAACATCATGGCAATTCTGATGAAAACATCGTCAGTCCGGGTTAGTTCCATTCAAATCATACAAGTTAGAGTCCAAAACAAGGGCAAAAGTGTTTGGAAAAGTAGATACGACAGAGACGTATCAACTCCCCCAAGCTTAAACCCTTGCTTGTCCTCAAGCAATTCAGTTGACAAACTGAAAGAAATAAAGAAAAACTTTTACAAACTCTGTTTGCTCTTGTTGTTGTAAATATGTCAAGCTAGCATTCAAGTTTTCAACAAAGATTATAACTAACCACATTTGCAATAATTCTCAGGTCTCATGATTACCCATGTCAATAGCATAATCAACTAGAAAGCCATATTAATAAATCTCGGATGAAAACACTTTCTCAAAACAATCATAATATGATATAATAAGATGGTATCTCGCTAGCACTTTCTGCGACCGCAAAACATAAATGCAGAGCACCTTTAAAGATCAAGGACTGACTAGATATTGTAATTCATGGTAAAAGAGATCCAATCATAGTCACACCCAATGTAAACTAACAATAATGAATGCAAATGACAGCTGCGCTCTCCAGCTAGTGCTTTTAATAAGAGGGTGATGACTCAACATAAAAGTAAATAGATAGGCCCTTCGTAGAGGGAAGCAGGGATTTGAAGAGGTGCCAGAGCTCGGTTTTGAAATAGAGGTGAATAATATTTTGAGCGGTATACTTTTATTGTCAACATAACAACCAAGAGATGGTGATATCTTCCATGCTACACACATTATAGGCGGTTCCCAAACAGAATGGTAAAGTTTATACTCCCCCTCCACCAACAAACATCAATCCATGGCTTGCTCGAAACAACGAGTGCCTCCAACATACATCAGGTCCCAGTGGGAGTTCTGTTTTGCAATTATTTTGATTTAGTTTGCATAAAGCATGGGACTGGGCATCCCGGTGACCAGCCATTTTCTCGTGAGTGAGGAGCGGAGTCCACTCCTCTTGAGAATAACCCGCCTAGCATGGAAGATACAGGCAGCCCTAGTTGATACATGAGCTATTCGAGCATACAAAACAGGATGATTATTTGAAGGTTTAGAGTTTGGCACATACAAATTTACTTGGAACGGCAGGTAGATACCGCATATAGGAAAGTATAGTGGACTCATCTGGAATAACTTTGGGGTTTAAGGAATTGGATGCACAAGCAGTATTCCCGCTTAGTACAGGTGAAGGCTAGCAAAAGACTGGGAAGCGAACAACCAGAGAGCGACAACAGCCATGTACATGCATTAAAATTAATACACGTTGGATGGAAGCATGAGTAGGATATAATCCACCATGAACATAAATATCGTGAAGGCTATGTTGATTTGTTTCAACTACATGCGTGGACATGTGCCAAGTCAAGTCACTTAAATCATTCAGAGGAGGACACCACCCTATCACACCACATCATAACCATTTTAATAGCATGTTGGCATGCAAGGTAAACCATTATAACTCATAGCTAATCAAGCATGGAACAAGCAACTATGATCTCTAATTGTCATTGCGAACATGTTTATTTATAACAAGCTGAATCAAGAACGATGAACTCATCATATTTACAAAAACAAAAGAGGTCGAGTTCGTACCAGCTTTTCTCATCTCAGTCAGTCCATCATATTTCATCATAATTGCCTTTCACTTGCACGACCGAATGATGTGAATAATAATAAGAGTGCACGTGCATTGGACTAAGCTGGAATCTGCGAGCATTCAATACACAGGAGAAGACAAAGCAATATGGGCTCTTGGTTAAATCAACAATAAAGCATATAAGAGCCACTTCAACAATTTAATCATGGTCTTATCCTACTGATCCCCAAAGAAAAGAAAACAAATAAAACTATTTACACGGGAAAGCTCCCAACAAGCAAAAGAAGAATAGGAAATATTTTGGGGTTTTCTTTTTAATTACTACGACAAGCATGGAAATTAAACTGATTAAAAGTTACAACTAATTTTTTTTGTTTTTTCTTAAGGTTTATTAAAGACACAAGAAGAAAGCATAAAAGGAAATAAACTAGCATGGATGATACAATGAAAAAGTATGAACACCGACAACTAGCAATGAGTGTGTGTGAACATAAATGTAATGTTGGTGAGAAATACGTACTCCCCCAAGCTTAGGCTTTTGGCCTAAGTTGGTCTATGGCCACGGCTGGCCTGGATGATATCCATAATAATAGTTGGGGTCGTACTGCGATGAGGAAGAAGAAGGCTCCGATTGCCACTGGCTGGCAATCATCTCCGGATCCCACTGATAGTTAGACTGCCGTGAAGGATCAAATTGTGGTTCCGGTTCTAGCTCCTCGGCTGGTGCAGGGTTCCGGTAGGCGTGGATAGCTGTCAACGGAACAAGGTACGTGCCTACAGTCAAATCAAACAAAGAAGGAGCAGGCAAGGTAATAGTCTCAGGATGATGTTTATTAAAGAACAATTGATATTTAAGCTCTCCTGCCCTATTCTTAATAATAAAATCATGTGCCACCATAATTTTATAATCTAGATAAACATGAGGCAGCACTTTTTCTTCCTTCTCAGCATGCCTAATAGGTATGTTAAAATGTGCAGCTAGGCGTGTGGCATAGATGCCTCCAAAGATGGGGCCCTTTGTACGGTTCAGACTTAACCGTTTAGCCATAATACCGCCCATACTAAAAGTGTTATCACTGTATAAACCGTGGTGCAAAATAATAATATCAGGGATACTCAGGTTTCCACAGTTTCCGCGACCAATTAAGCAACGACTAGCAAATAATGCAAAGTAGCTTAAAACAGGAAAATGTATGCTAGTGATTCATGCATCGGAAACCTTCCTAGTTTCTCCTACAGTGTTAGTATCAATAAACCCCTCCACATCATCATGATGTGGTTCTTCTGTCTTGCCCCCAAAAGGGACTAAAAAAATCCGACAGAAATCATAAAGTGACATCTCCTTATGCTCATCATATAAATGAAACTCCACCGTAGGTGGTGACTTCCTAGAATGAAAATGAAAGTTTTGCACAAAGGTATTTGTGAGTAAGAGATACTGATCGCATTGGTCGTGGAGGAAAGCGGTGAGGCCTGCATTATGATCCAATTCATGAAAATCTTCATAAATCTCGGCTGCTCTCAAGAAATCCTCGGAAGGCCATTCACACGCCCGAACCTCCGCGGTACGCGGCAAATTATACTTAGGCTTCGGTGCCTTTTCCTTCGAGCTTTGGCTCGATGAGCCCCTCAATAATCTCCTCATCATTTTTTGAAAAATTCTGAAATTTTTAGTAACTTCAAAATAAAAGTAAACCAAACTCAATAATATTGGTAGCAAGTACCCCTACAAGTGCCTAGAGCCTATATCATGCATCAAAACTACTTTTGACTATATAAATTTGACATGCAAGCTCAAGAACAGGGTCACCTAAGCAGCAAAAATTTGCAATGAATAAAGCAGTAGAACAAAAACTAATTGGACCAATGGAGGAGTCACATACCAAGGAACAATCTCCCCAAGCAGTTTTGTGAGAGGTGCTTTGAGCAAGGATATCGAGAATGGCAGCAAAGAGGGCTGGAACTCGTGCTTGAGTTGGTTTTTCATGTTTGTGGGAGGAAGAAGAAGAAGATGGGTGCAGGAATAAGTGGAGGAGGGCCACTGTAGGCCCACGAGGCAGGGGCGTGCCCTAGGGGGGTGGGCGTGCCCTCCACCCTCGTGGCAAGGTGGTTCCCCCCCTGGTGTGTTCTTTGTTTCATAAATCCTCAAATATTCTAGAAAAAATCATATTTAATTTTCAGGGCATTTGGAGAACTTGTATTTTTGAGGTATTTTTATATTGCACGGATAATCAGATAACAGACAGAAAATTATTTATTTTTACTTTTGTCACACCCTAGCTAGTTCAAGCATTAGAGTGTGCGTCATGTTTAAATTCCTCTTAAATTTGAAATGGGGAAGACAGAACCCCCAGCACCCCCTGGAAACAACTAGGGTTTACTAAAATTATTTTCAATGAACCTGAAATGCCCTTCTAAAAAGTTCACTCTCTTTGTCTTGGGTTAGAACCTCTGGCAAAATTGGTGCACAATTTTCTAGGTCAATAGAAGGTCATTGAATTAAATCATAAGTATTTGAATTTGGGCATTTAAATGCTATAAAATAATTTAAATGCTCAAATAATTCTGGAAATAAGTGTGGGCTGTTGGGAATAATCTAAATAGAGCCCATGAATATTTTCAGGATTTTTAAAGATGCCCTGGTATTTTTAATAAAGCCCAACAGTTGCAGAAAAATAGAAAAAGAAAAAAAAAATAAGAAAAAGAGAGAGGGAGAAACCGACCTGGGCCTCACCTATGCTGGCCCAGCCCACCTGGCCTGTGCCAGTCGTCACCCACCTCTGCCATCTGCTGACCAGGGGTTTGACCCCAGTTTGACCCCGCCCGAGTCACTGATAGGTGGGGCCGGCTCCTAACTTAATTAGATTAGTTTTAATTAGAGCTAATCACTCTGTTAGAGGTTAATGACCTCGTTAACTAACTCTCTCTCATTGACATGTGGGCCCAGGGCCTAACTAACCTAGCTTAGTGCTAACTAAACACTAACTAACTCTGTTAGTTAGCTGAGAGACTGATAGATGGGGCCCACCAGCCAGGTTCGACCTGGGCTGGTGCCTTTGACCCGCTGACGTCACAGTGACGCAGTGCTGACGCATTAATTCAATTACTGGATTTATTCTTTAATAGGAAATTCCAGAAAATAGTCAAAACTTCTAAAAATCATAGAAAATCAACCATAACTCCAAATGCAAAGATTTATATATGAAAAATGATCAGAAAAAATTCAATCTGTCCATCTGTAATGGTTTCATGCATGACAAAACAAGTTAACCTTGCTGTTTAAGCAGAATAAGGTGATGCACTAATAAGGCCATGTTTAATGAGCTAATATTTGAATCTTTGATTCAAATGAGTTCATCCCCTTCTGTTTTAGCTTGCATTAGGCCAAGACATTTTCATCTTGCCATGTCATAGCATGCATCATATTGTTGCATATTGCCATGTGTTGATTATGTTCAGTGTGTCTTTCGTGGTAGGTTCTGCCTCCGAGGATAACCCCGAGTATCTGTCTGAAGGGCAGTACCCTACTACCTCTACAACAGGCAAGCAACCCATTGATCATTCCGATACAAACCCATGTTCTCGCTTCTGCTCTTCTTTACTGCATTAAGACAACGCGATTCAAACTGCTGTGTGCTACGGTAGTTGAACCCTTATCCTCTGCATGACCTGTCATTGCCACAATAACTAGATGAAACCCACTAGCATGTGTAGGAGTTGATTGAGCCATGTATGTGATTCCTACCTTGCTATGCTGCTATGCTTAGAGTTGTGTCAGGTCTGGTTCATCTGGGTGATGGGCTAGAGTGAAATGTTTATGTCGGTAATGTGAGGGATGTGTTGAATATGTTTTGGTAAAGGTATCGATGAGAGGCCATGTAGGAGTACATGGTGGGTTGTTTAATTGAGACCGTCCATAAAAACTGAGATCTGTATGTGTGATTTAAGACGCAGTTACTACCGTACATTGGGCCCAAAACCAATGGACCCTCTCGGCTTCTTAATCACCCTAGTACTCTGTCCAGGAGTTGCAAATAGTTTCTGCTGTTTGTAGGTTATGTGTTGGCGGCCGTGCGTAGCGCTGACCCTAGGGGTGGGATATGTTGCGGCAGATACACCATGGCCGGGTATGCCGGGCGCCCGTTTGGCGTCTCGGGACCATGTTCACATCGTTCGGGGTCGTATGTGGAATCCTCGGCCGGACTCCCTGCGGATGGAACCTGGATAGGCGATAAACCTGGACTAGAGACTTAAGTGTTTAGGTAGGCCGTGGCCGACACCCTCGCTGGGCTTCTGCTTGAAGGTTACCGAGTACATGTCGTGTAAACGGTGGTAAGTGGTGAAAGCGTGTATGAAGAAGTATACCCCTGCAGTGTTAACATCATCTATTTGAATAGCCGCGTCCGCGGTAAAGGACTACTTGGTTGCCTATACAGTTCATAGACAAGTTAATGGCTACTATTAAAAGACTCAAGATAAGTGTGAGTACCGAGGATGGCCCTCTCGTAGGATGACGAGAGAGAATCCCCGGTGGAGTATTGTGTTGGTGAGTAGTGGACTCATGTGTGAAAACTGTTTTACTAGTGGAGTTCCGTAGGATAGCTTAGCCAAGAGTCAAAGTTGGCTTGCTGCAATAACCCCACCACCTTCTTGAGAATGAGCATGTATAGTAGGTTCTGTTGTAAGACTTGCTGAGTACCTTTGTACTCATGTTTGCTTAATTACTATTTTCAGACGACAACACCGCCCCCTCCGATGGGTTCTACGTAGACCTTGACATCGACGAGTGACTAGCCACCCAGGTGGTGATCCTGGCCATGGAGGGGCCTATGTAGATAATCAGGCTTCAAGAAGCCTTCTTTCTTTCTAGTGTCTGTACTCAGACTAGTTTCTTCCGCTTGTGCTTGTACGATTGTATGACTTGAGTGTCGGGTCATGTGACCCCTATCTATATGAACATGTTATGTATGGCTCTCTGGAGCCTTTAAATAAAGTACTTGAGTTGTAGAGTTTTGTTGTGATGCCATGTTGTATGTACTCATATCGGGCATATTGTGTGTATGATTGAAATGCTTGGTATGAGTGGGATCCGACAATCTAGTTGTTTAGCCTTGGCAGCCTTTCTTATGGGGAAATGTAGTCTAGTGTTCCTCGAGCCATAGTAGTCCACTATAGCCCGGTTCACCGGAGTCCTGCTAGCCCAGCAGTACTGCTCAGGACACTTGACTGGCCGACATGTGTTTCGCGTCGTTCCTATGTCTGTCCCTTCGGGGAAATGTCACGCGGTGACATCCGGAGTCGTGCCTAGCCTGCTACAGCCCGGGTTCCCCGGAGTCCTGTTAGCCCAGTGCTACAGCCCGGAATCACTCGCTGATGACCGACATGCTCGATGTGATTCATGTATGCCTGTCTCCATAGGTCTGTGCCGCTTTGGGTTCATGACTAGCCATGTCGGCCCGGGTTCCCTGTCATATGGATGCTAGCGACACTATCATATACGTGAGCTAAAAGGCGCAAACGTTCCCGGGCCATGGTAAGGCGACACCCGTGGGATACCGTGCGTGAGGCTGCAAAGTGATATGAGGTGTTACCGGCTAGATCGATGTGACTTGAAATCGGGGTCCTGACAGCGTTGGCATCAGAGCCGGACTGCCTGTAGGTTCGTTGAGCCAAACTGGTCGATGTCGAGTCTAGAAATGCTTTAGTTATATGTAGGGGAATTGATTGTGGGAGGGAACGTAAGGCTCTTTTACTCCTTTACCTTATGCCCTCTAATCTGAGTCATTCTCTTCTCATTCAACGTGGGTTAAGGACTAGGCTCTCTTCTTCTATCAGGTTCACGTGTTACTAATCCGTAGTAGCTTATAGGATTGTTGTTACAAGCCTCAGTACAGTTTCTACTATTTTTAGTATGTTGCTAGTTGAATCAGAACCTTGATATGATGTTGTTGAGTGGTATTGCAAACTGTAGTGGATGTCTCAAATCTTTTTCTGAGCATTTACAGCTGTTATGCTGTCCAATTTTCCCTAGAAATTCTAATGTCTTTGCATTGTGGTTGTGCTTTCAGATGGCCAACCGTGCTCAAAACCAAGTGGTTCGCCTGACCCGGTGCCTCGACGTGCCCGGTCATACTGCTATGTTAGTCCGGGTAATGATCGAGACGGGTTACCGTTGGTATCCCGAATACACTGTCGAAGAGTAGTTCCGAGAGTTTAATCAGAGCCAATATTTCTGCACTGTCAGGATATTTCCTTCTTATCCTGGATCCACCAAGCCCCTTCACTGTTCCTATGGACTCGGGGTTACTGTTGAGATGGCTGTGCAGGATGCTGCCTATTCCATGATGACCATCATGCGAGTCCGGAATGGCCTGCTTCGGAACACCGACTTCCGTTACATGCCAGCTTCACTTCCGGGAGCGCAAGGGTACCTTCAGGCTATCTATGCTGACTCCACTCAGGAGGACTCATTAACTCGTACCACTGCCGAGATGCTCGAAGATAAGGACCGAGAGAATCGGGCCTTGAGGCTGGAGCTTTTCAATACCCATGCTGATCATTGGGCCACATTGACTCGGTTTGCACCTGCGGTGCAAGCTGGATGTATGGATACAAGGGATCTGTATCCTGTGAGATCTGCTCTGCCAGACATGGTGGATTGGCGTGATGTGGGAGGCATCACCCCACCCCGTGGTCCCCGCAGGCCACCGTTTGTTGGTCCAAGACCTCATCCTAGCCCCTTTGGTCCACAAGCTCCTCAGGACCGTCTGTTCCTGGATGATCACGTTGAACTTCCAGGCTATGGAGGTGACTTCTATGAGGACTACTACGGAGCTGTCTGAGTTAGTAGTAGTATCACTAGTATTGTAATAGTTGTATCTCCACTGTCCTGCGTGACTTGTGGAATATGACTTGGTGTGTAATCAATTCCGGAGGTGTAGACAAATAATGTATAGCAGCTTGGAATGCTTCCGATGAGATGTAACGTCTTTCATCATAGTTGTACTGTAGCTTGGGCTTGTACTAAACTATGTATGATGTGTATGACCGTTGGTATATATATGGCAGTTTTATATTACCATGACATACGGATGAACATCTCTGCATTCTGTGTTATCCATTACATTCTGCACTTCCTTGCTAAGTTTGAGCCATCCTTATCTAAACCGTTGTCTTGTTTTCTCCTAGGATGGTCAACACCCGCAGCAACCCTGCTGCCCCGGAGCAGGGGGAAGCCAGTGCAGCTAGGGGTGAAAACCTGCCTCACCCGCCCTCTCTGGCCGAAGTGATGCTGGAGGCGGAAAGAAACAAGCGTGAGACTAACCGCCTGCTAGAGCGGATTGAGCAAAACACTGCACGCCACCCGCGAAATGACTTGGTGTCAATTAATGACTTTATCAAGCTGTACCCACCAAAGTTTAACCATTCCGTCGAGCCCCTCGACGCGGATGACTGGCTTCGCAGCATCACCCACAAGCTACGTTCTGCCAACATAGCCGAAGCTGATAAAGTTACTTACGCTGCCTACCATCTCGAAGGCCCTGCTAGACTTTGGTGGGAAAACTTCGAAGCTATGCGCCCGGTCGGCCAAATTACTACTTGGGCTGAATTCAGTGAGGCTTTCCATGAGCATCACATTCCGGAAGGTCTCATGGATCGCAAGAGGGAGGAGTTCTACAACTTCACCCAAGGAAGACTGACTGTGGATGCATATAGTCATGAATTTGGGAATCTGGCACGTTATGCCCCTGAAGAGGTATCTACTGACGCTAAGAAGCAGGCAAGGTTCCGCAAGGGACTTAGCCTTGAGCTTCGCCGCGATCTTCGTCTGCACGAGTGCACGTCCTTTCAGAAGTTGGTCAATAAAGCCATCAGTGCTGAGACAGGCCAGACTGATTATGACGCTTCATGCAAGCACTCCCGTGATTTTGGCTCTTCATCCGGCTCTGGAGCTCAGAAGCGCCGGGTGTGGATCCCAAGCACGGCACTGCCACCCAGGTTTATTCCGAGGCCATCCTTTCAGGCGCCTCGTCCCAACCAGCAATTTGCACCGCCCAAGCCCTATGGTGGCCCCACTGCTAATGTTGCTCCACGCCCCAATATTGTGACTTGTTTCAAGTGTGGAGAGCCGGGTCACTATAGCCGAGAGTGTCCCCAGAACAACAACCCCAATCAAACTGGAAAGTCTGTTGGCCGTGGTAAGCCCACGGGAAAGACATTCTATGCCAAGACGGTCACCACTGCCCGTGGCCATGTCAACTATGTTTCAGCCGAGGAGGCTCATGAGGATCCTAACGTCGTCCTTGGTACGCTTCTTGTTAACTGCCATCCGGCATCTGTTCTTTTCGATACTAGAGCATCTCATTCATTCATATCCGAGAACTATGCTCGATTGCATAACATGACATTCTGTGACATGCCCTCTACCATGGAAATTCAAACCCCTGGCTCTAGATGGAAAACTTCTAGAGTAAGCCATGGGAACGAAATTCTTGTCGATAGACTTGTCTTCCTTGCGTCCCTAATAGCTCTCAAGTCCTCGGACATAAACATCATTTTGGGTATGGACTGGATGTCAGCTCATTATGCTAAGATTGATTGTGCCACTAGAACTGTTCAACTTACTCACCCATCGGGCAAGACAGTCAATGTCTTAACTCGAGTGGCCAAGCGCCAACTTTACTCCCTAAATGCCAACCCCCTTCCAAACCTTGAGGATGTTCCGGTAGTCCGAGACTTTCCGGATGTCTTTCCAGAAGAACTGCCAGGTGTTCCACCTGACAGGGATGTCGAGTTTGTGATAGACCTTGTTCCAGGAACCGTTCCAATTTCTAGAAGACCCTACAAGATGGCACCCTTAGAACTAGCCGAGCTTAAGAACCAACTCGATGAGTCCTTGAAAAACGGTTTCATCCGTCCTAGTTCCACTCCATGGGCTTGCCCCGTCCTCTTCGTCAAGAAGAAGGATGGAACGGATCGAATGGTTGTAGATTACCGACCTGTCAACGTGGTCACCATCAAGAACAAGTATCCGCTTCCCAGGATCAACGATCTGTATGATTAGCTCGCTGGATCCTCAGTCTTCTCCAAGATGGATTTGAGGTTGGGCTACCATCAAATCAAAATCAGAAACGGGGACATTCCCAAAATGACCTTTGTTACTCGTTATTGCCAATACGAGTACACCGTTATGTCCTTCGGTTTAACCAATGCCCCAGCTACCTTCTCTAGGTTAATGAACTTGGTCTTCATGGAGTATTTGGATAAATTCGTCGTAGTATATCTCGATGACATACTCATCTACTCCAAGAATGAAGAGGAACATGCCGAACATCTAAGGCTGGTATTGATGAAACTTCAAGAGCATCGCCTTTATGCCAAATTCTCCAAGTGTGAATTTTGGTTGCCAGAAGTGACCTATCTAGGCCATGTCATCTCTGGTAAGGGTATTGCTATCAATCCCGAGCGAGTTCAAGCCGTCCTTGACTGGACTCCACCTGAGACGGTCAAGCAAGTTCGGAGCTTCCTTGGCTTAGCGAGCTATTGCCGCCGCTTCGTCGAGAATTTCTCCAAGGTTGCTAAACCTCTAACTGAACTCCTCAAGAAAGATAAAAAGTTCGAGTGGACTCCACAGTGCGAGTTCAGCTTTTAGGAACTGAAAAGACGCCTGACATCTGCTCCTGTACTGGTACCACCAGATTTCTCCAAGGACTTTATTATCTATTACGACGCCTCGCGACAAGGACTAGGTTGCATACTCTTGCAAGATTGTCAGGTAATTGCCTATGCTTCACGGCAATTACACCCACATGAGGAAAATTATCCCACACATGATCTAGAGCTTGCAATTGTAGTCCATGCACTTAAAACTTGGCGACATTACCTTCTCGGTAATCGTTGCGAGATCTTCACCGATCACCAAAGTTTGAAATATATCTTCACCCAACCATATTTGAATCTCAGGCAAAGACGTTGGGTCGAGTTGATCTCGGATTATGACTTAGGAATAACTTACACCCCGGGCAAAGCCAATGTCATGGCTGATGCGCTAAGTCGTAAGTCCTATTGAACAATCTGATGTTACAACAAAGTCAACCACTTCTCCATGAGGAATTTCGTAAGCTTAATCTTCACATTGTTCCTCGAGGATTCCTATCCACCCTGATGGCGAAACCTACCCTTACGGATCAGATCATCAAGGCACAGAAGGTAGATCCGGGAATCTCCCCTATTAAGAGAAGCATTAAGAAAGGAGTCGCGAATTGTTTCTCCATTGATGATCAAGGTGTTGTATACTTTGGAAATCGCCTAGTGGTTCCAAAGGCATGAAACCTGAGGCGGCTGATCCTTAAGGAAGCTCATGAATCCCCTCTCACCATTCATCCCGGTAGTACTAAAATGTATCAAGACCTACGCCAGAGGTTTTGGTGGACTAGGATGAAGAGAGAAATCGCTCAATACATTGCTAATTGAGACGTTTGTCGTCGTGTTAAAGCAGAGCATCAACGGCCTGCTGGCACTCTTCAACTTTGGCTATTCCTGAGTGGAAATGGGATAAAATCAGTATGGATTTCATCACTGGGTTTCCCAGGACCAAGAGAGGGAATAATGCCATCTTCGTCGTGATCGACCATCTTTCCAAAGTAGCCCACTTTCTACCTGTTCGTGAGAGTATCACCGCTAGCCAGCTAGCCGATTTATACATCTCCCGAATAGTGTCTCTTCATGGTGTCCCATTGGAAATTAACTCAGACCGTGGGAGTCTCTTCACCTCTCGATTTTGGGAAAGTTTCCAAAATGCTATGGGAACTCGTCTCTCTTTTAGCACCGCCTTCCACCCACAATCAAGTGGTCAAGTAGAACGAGTCAATCAAATTCTGGAAGATATGCTCCGAGCCTCTGTCATCTCGTTCGGAATGGGTTGGGAGAAATGCCTTCCATTCGCGGAGTTTTCTTACAACAATAGTTATCAAGCTAGCTTGGGCAAGGCTCCTTTCGAAGTTCTCTATGGACGAAAATGTCGAACGCCTCTTAACTGGTAAAAAACCGGGGAAAGACAACTCTTTGGCCCGGATATGATTTAGGAAGCAGAAGAGCAGGTTCGCGTTATTCGTGAGAAATTGAAAACAGCCCAATCTCGTCAAAAGAGTCAATATGATCGTAAACATAAGCCTATGACTTATGAAATCGGCGAGAAGGCCTACCTTCGGGTTACTCCGTTAAAGGGAACCCATCGTTTTGGTATCAAGGGCAAATTGGCCCCTCGTTACATTGGACCTTTTCGCATTCTTGCCAAATGAGGAGAAGTTTCCTACCAATTGGAACTACCTTCGCATCTTTCCAGAGTTCACGATGTCTTCCACGTTTCTCAACTCAGGCGTTGCTTCGCGGATCCTATCCGTGGAGTGGACCACGAAACGCTTGATCTACAAGATAACCTCTCATATCGGGAATATCCCGTTCGTATCCTTGATCAAGCCGAGCGTACCACACGACGCCATAACATCAAGTTTCTCAAGGTTCAATGGTCACACCATTCCGAGAAAGAAGCCACTTGGGAAAGGGAGGATCGTCTTCGACTCGAGTACCCCACCTTCTTCCCGGAGGATCCTAAATCTCGGGACGAGATTCTTTTGAGTGGGGGTGAGTTGTCATACCCTAGCTAGTTCAAGCATTAGAGTGTGCATCATGTTTCAATTCCTCTTAAATTTGAAATGGGGAAGACAGAACCCCCAGCACCCCCCTGGAAACAACTAGGGTTTACTAAAATTATTTTCAATGAACCTGAAATGCCCTTCTAAAAAGTTCACTCTCTTTGTCTTGGGTTAGAACCTCTGGCAAAATTCGTGCACAATTTTCTAGGTCAACACAAGGTCATTGAATTAAATCATAAGTATTTGAATTTGGGCATTTAAATGCTATAAAATAATTTAAATGCTCAAATAATTCTGGAAATAAGTGTGGGCTGTTGGGAATAATCTAAACAGAGCCCCTGAATATTTTCAGGATTTTTAAAGATGCCCTGGTAATTTTAATAAAGCCCAACAGTTGCAGAAAAATAGAAAAAGAAAACAAATAAGAAAAAGAGAGAGGGAGAAACCCACCTCGGCCTCACCTGTGCTGGCCCAGCCCACCTGGCATGTGCCAGTCGTCACCCACCTTTGCCAGTAGGCAGAGGCGTGTCGCCGGCGCGTGCACCCGCGGCCACCTCCTGCTTCCACCTCCTGCTGCCTCCTCGTCCCCATCCGAGCGCCACGGAGACGCCCAGCACCTCCCTGCACTCCTCCCCTCTCTCCCCCTCGTCTCCCTCACCCTCTCCCGCGATGGCCGAGTGCGATCCTCGCTGCCGTTCGCCGTAGTTGTCACCAGAGCCACCCCCTCGCCTCTCCGACAAGTCCATTAGCTCCGCGCTGCCGTCCTCGACCTCCTCGTCGACTCACGCGACGCCGGACGCCTCCAAGCACCTCCCCGACGCCTTCTTCTTCCTCGGTCCGCCGAGATCGCCGGCAACGCCCCGACGACATCCAACCTCCCCCGAGCCCGCTGAGACGCGTTCTGCAACCGCCGTGAGCTCCTCTACCGAACCCCCCTCTTCTCTGCTTCGTTTGCTCGCCTTAACCGCTGCCCCCTTGCTCACCGTAGCACGCCGCCGCGCGAGCTCGACGCCGGCGTCACTCCGGTAACCATTTGGTCAGGCGCGGGTGCTTAACGCACTCACCGCACCTCATAGCGCCTCGCTAGTGCGTCCGTTTCCCCGCTAGCTCACTGCAGCAGCAAAACCACCAACGGCCGAGCTCCGGCCACCGCCCGGCTCGACGCCGTCGTCGTTCCCGGCCATCCCAGCACCAACCAACGCCACCGTTGGATGCGCTACACCGCCAGCTACCCGTAGCACTCCCCCGCGCATCGAACCGTGGCCGGAGCAGCGTTTCCGACGCTCTCCGCCGTCTCAGCCTCGCCGGCGACTCAACGCCGGCGGGATTAACCCCGCTGACTAGGGGTTTGACCCCAGTTTGACCCCGCCCGAGTCACTGATAGGTGGGGCCGGCTCCTAACTTAATTAGATTAGTTTTAATTAGAGCTAATCACTCTGTTAGAGGTTAACGACCTCGTTAACTAACTCTCTCTCATTGACATGTGGGCCCAGGGCCTAACTAACCTAGCTTAGTGCTAACTAAACACTAACTAACTCTGTTAGTTAGCTGAGAGACTGACAGATGGGGCCCACCAGCCAGGTTTGACCTGGGCTGGCGCCTTTGACCCGCTGACGTCACACTGACGCAGTGCTGGCGCATTAATTCAATTACTGGATTTATTCTTTAATAGGAAATTCCAAAAATAGTCAAAACTTCTAAAAATCATAGAAAATCAACCATAGCTCCAAATGCAAAGATTTATATATGAAAAATGATCAGAAAAATTCAATCTATCCATCTGTAATAGTTTCATCCATGACAAAACAAGTTAACCTTGCTGTTTAAGAAGAATAATGTGATGCACTAATAAGGCCATGTTTAATGAGCTAATATTTGAATCTTTGATTCAAATGAGTTCATCCCCTTCTGTTTTAGCTTGCATTAGGCCAAGACATTTTCATCTTGCCATGTCATAGCATGCATCATATTGTTGCATATTGCCATATGTTGATTATGTTCGGTGTGTCTTTCGTCGTAGGTTCTGCCTCCGAGGATAACCCTGAGTATCCGTCTGAAGGGCAGTACCCTACTACCTCTACAACAGGCAAGCAGCCCATTGATCATTCTGATACAAACCCATGTTCTCGCTTCTGCTCTTGTTTACTGCATTAAGACAACGCGATTCAAACTGCTGTGTGCTACGGTAGTTGAACCCTTATCCTCTGCATGACCTGTCATTGCCACAGTAACTAGATGAAACCCACTAGCATGTGTAGGAGTTGATTGAGCCATGTATGTGATTCCTACCATGCTATGCCTGCTATGCTTAGAGTTGTGTCAGGTCTGGTTCATCTGGGTAATGGGCTAGAGTGAAATGTTTATGTTGGTAATGTGAGGGATGTGTTGAATATGTTTTGGTGAAGGTATCGATGAGAGGCCATGTAGGAGTACATGGTGGGTTGTTTCATTGAGACCGTCCATAAGAATTGAGATCTGTATGTGTGATTTAAGACGCAGTTACTACCGTACATTGGGCCCGAAACCAATGGACCCTCTCGGCTTCTTAATCACCCTAGTACTCTGTCCAGGAGTTGCAAATAGTTTCTGGTGTTTGTAGGTTATGTGTTGGCGGCCGTGTGTAGAGCTGACCCTAGGGGTGGGCTATGTTGCGGTAGATACACCATGGCCGGGTATGCCGGGCGCCCGTTTGGCGTCTCGGGACCCTGTTCACACCGTTCGGGGCCGTATGTGGAAACCTCGGCCGGACTCCCTATGGATGGAACCTGGATAGGCGATAAACCTGGACTAGAGACTTAAGTGTTTAGGTAGGTCGCGGCCGACACCCTCGCTGGGCTTCCGCTTGAAGGTTGCCGAGTACATGTCGTGTAAACGGCGGTAAGTGGTGAAAGCGTGTATGAAGAAGTATACCCCTGCAGGGTTAACATCATCTATTCGAATAGCCACGTCCGCGGTAAAGGACTACTTGGTTGCCTATAAAGTTCATAGACAAGTTAATGGCTACTACTAAAAGACTCAAGATAAGTGTGAGTACCGAGGATGGCCCTCTCGTAGGATGACGAGAGAGAATCCCCGGTGGAGTATTGTGTTGGTGAGTAGTGGACTCGTGTGCGAAAACTATTTTACTAGTGGAGTTACGTAGGATAGCTTAGCCAAGAGTCAAAGATGGCTTGCTGCAATAACCCCACCACCTTCTTGAGAATGAGCATGTATAGTAGGTTCTGTTGTAAGATTTGCTGAGTACCTTTGTACTCATGTTTGCTTAATTACTGTTTTCAGACGACAACACCGCCCCCTCCGATGGGTTCTACGTAGACCTTGACGTCGATGAGTGACTAGCCAACCAGGTGGTGATCCTGGCCATGGAGGGCCCTATGTAGATAATCAGGCTTCGAGAAGCCTTCTTTCTTTCTAGTGTCTGTACTCAGACTAGTTGCTTCCGCTTGTGCTTTTATGATTGTATGACTTGAGTGTCGGGTTATGTGACCCCTATCTATATGAACATGTTATGTATGTCTCTCTGGAGCCTTTAAATAAAGTACTTGAGTTGTAGAGTTTTGTTGTGATGCCATGTTGTATGTACTCATATCGGGCATATTGTGTGTATGATTGAAATGCTTGGTATGAGTGGGATCCGACAATCTAGTTGTTTATCCTTGGCAGCCTGGGGAAATGTAGTCTAGTGTTCCTCGAGCCATAGTAGTCTGCTACAGCCCAGTTCACCGAAGTCCTGCTAGCCCAGCACTACTGCTCAGGACACTTGACTGGCCGGCATGTGTTTCGCGTCATTCCTATGTCTGTCCCTTCGGGGATGTGTCATGCGGTGACATCCAGAGTCCTGCCTAGCCTGCTACAGCCCGGGTTTCCCGGAGTCCTGTTAGCCCAGTGCTATAGCCCGGAATCACTCGCTGATGACCGACATGCTCGATGTGATTCATGTATGCCTGTCTCCATAGGTTTATGCCGCTTTGGGTTCATGACTAGCCATGTCGGCCCGGGTTCTCTGTCATATGGATGCTAGCGACACTATCATATACGTGAGCCAAAAGGCGCAAACGGTCCCGGGCCATGGTAAGGTGACACCCATGGGATACCGTGCGTGAGGCCGCAAAGTGATATGAGGTGTTACCGGCTAGATCGATCTGACTTGGAATCGGGGTCCTGACAGCTTTATTTCAACTAAATAATATAAAGTATAGAGAGGGTACAAAAGGTTGTGCTTCTAGTTTCATCCATCTCATGCTCGTTAATAGGAATCCACTAACAAGGTTGATCAAGTCTTGTTAACGAACTCATTCCGAATAACATGAAACCGGAGAAATTTCGAATAACACTAGGTTACCTCAACGGGGATATATACATCCCCAATAATAAGTATATCATATTTCTTCTTGACAGTAGGAAGAGGAAATTCAAAACCTCCAAATATAATCGATGGAATTTTTCCGATAGAATTGATACTATGAACTTGAGGTTGTTTCCTCGGAAAGTGTACCGTATGCTCATTTCCATTAACATGAAAAGTGACATTGCCTTTGTTGCAATCAATAACAGCCCTTGCAGTATTAATAAAAGGTCTTCCAAGAATAATAGACATACTATCATCCTCTGGAATATCAAGAATAACAAAGTCCGTTAAAATAGTAACGTTTGCAACCACAATAGGCACATCCTCACAAATACCGATAGGTATAGCAGTTGATTTATCAGCCATTTGCAAAGATATTTTAGTAGGTGTCAACTTATTCAAGTCAAGTCTACGATATAAAGAGAGAGGCATAACACTAACACCGGCTCCAAGATAACATAAAGGAGTTTTAACATAGTTTCTTTTAATGGAGCATGGTATAGTAGGTATTCCTGGATCTCCAAGTTTCTATGGTATTCCACCCTTAGAAGTATAATTAGCAACCATGGTGGAAATTTCAGCTTCTGGTATCTTTCTTTTATTTGTAACAATATCTTTCATGTACTTAGCATAAGGATTCATTTTGAGCATATCAGTCAATCGCATACGCAAGAAGATAGGTCTAATCATTTCAGCAAAGCGCTCAAAATCCTCATCATCCTTTTTCTTCGATGGTTTGGGAGGAAAAGGCATGGGTTTCTGAACCCAAGGCTCTCTTTCTTTACCATGTTTCCTAGCAACAAAGTCTTTCTTATCATAATGTTGATTCTTTGATTGTGGGTTATCAAGATCAACAACAGGTTCAATTTCTTCATCATTATCATTACTAGGTTGAGCATTATTATGAACATCATCATTAACATTTTCAGTAGGTTCATGTTCATTGCTAGATTGTGTTTCAGCATCAGAACTAGAGACATCATTTGGATTATGCAACACCCCGGATGTAACTTTCCCTATTTGTACTCCAACTCTTGCCGTTTCCGGCGTTAAGTTATTTTATTTTCTCGGGTTCGGGTTTTTGTCTCCGTGTGTCATTGTCATTGTCATGCATCTCATCTCATGTCATCATGTGCATTGCATTTGCATACGTGTTCGTCTCATGCATTCGAGCATTTTCCCCGTTGTCCGTTTTGCATTCCGGCGCTTCGTTCTCCTCCGATGGTCATTTCTAGCTTTCTTTCGTGTGTGGGGATTAAACATTTATGGATTGGACCGAGACTTGTCATGCAGCCTTGGTTTACTACCGGTAGACCGCCTGTCAAGTTCCGTATCATTTGGACTTCGTTTGATACTCCAACGGTTAACCGAGGGACCGAAAAGGCCTCGTGTGTGTTGCAGCCCAACACCCCTCCAATTTGGCCCAAAACCCACCAAACCCTGCTCCATGTCCTAGAGCGTTCGATCATGATCGCGTGGCCGAAAACAGCACCTCATTTGGACTCTCCTAGCTCCCTCTATGCCTATATATACACCCCCATTCCAAATTCCGAATCCCCCTCGTCCCTAACCCTAGCTAAAAAAAATAGAGATCCCGCCGCCGACGGACATGTCCGGAGCCTAGCCGGACACGTCCGCCGCGCCCCTTCGCCCACTCCGCAAGCGCCATGTGGCGCTGCTCCACACCCGCCGCCGCCGGGCCCGAAGGCCCGTAGCCGGCCCCCGCCGCCGCCTCCGCGGGCCAGAGGAGCCCCGCGCCTCCCGGCCTCCTCCCGCCGCCTTCTCCCTCGGCTCAGGCGGCCGGAGCCGCCACCGCCACCGCGCCGGACCGCGCCGCCGTGCTCTCTCGCCGGCCGCGCCGCTCCACGCCGACCCCGCCGCCGCACCGCGCCACCTCGCCGCCGGCGCCTCCGCCCTCGCCGCCCCGGATCCGGCCAGCCTCGCCCCGGCCCTCTCCTTCCTCTCCGGCCACGACGATCTCCGGCGAGCTACAGCAAATCCGGCGATCCTCGTAATCCGTGCCAGATCCAGATCTGAGTTTCGGGTTGACTTTTCCCTCCGAACCCTAATTTTTATGCCTAATTTGACCGGCCGTATCTCCACATCCGTAGCTCCGTTTTGGACATATAGTATATCAAAATGTTCGCCTCGACGAGTACATCATTTAATTCCATTGCATCATTTTCATTTGAGTTCATGTTGATGCTCAAAATGCTGTTAGAAGGAGGCTTCGTGAGTTAATTGTCAGATCTGCTAGTTCATCTTAGACTTTTGTCATTTTTGCCATGATTATTGTGTGCATGCTATGCCTGTGAGTCCTTCATATGTTTTGTTAAGGATTTTGTCTTCTTTCCAGAGGTGCAACCCATGCATTTTTAGGATGTGTGGGGTGACTTGTGCAAGCTTGCAAAGTGAGGCACCCGGTAAATCTGTTTTCAGAGACTTAGTAGTTTTCACTAAGTCTGGGATTATTTAGTTCGTGATGCCATATGTTCAGCTTGTTTCCTAGTGATACGTGCCTCTTTTGAGGATGATCAGTAAAGGAGTTTTGTTAATCATGTTATTCTATATCCATCCATGTCTTTGTTTGCAATTTTGGAGCACCCCAGCTTGAGTCAATCAAGCTCTACTTTTGCTTCGTGGTGAATCTGGGCAGATCGTCAACTCGTTTGCGATTTTGCCGGCGTTGTTGTAGTTGATCCGTGCATTCTATGCCATTGTTCTTCCCATATCTAGCTTGTATTTTGTGCCTTCTTAATGGATGTATGCCTGTCTTGCCATGACTTGCACCGTGGTGAGTGCATCGAGCGCGTTTACATGCCTTCGTGAGTTATAATTCAGCATGTCTCAGTTTTCAGTAAGTCTGAAAACTGATTGTCTTTTAGCTATGTTCGTGTGCTTATTAGTATATTTTGTGATCCCTTTTGGCCCCAGGTCACTTAGGGACTTTTGTTAAGCTTGTTGAGTAGCTCCATGCCATGTTCTTCTTTGTCATAATCAGGTCATGTATCATGTTGTTTTGTTGATCGGAAAGAGGGCTTCGTGATCTGAAATTTCAAACAAGTGTTAATTTCACTAAGTCTGGAATCTGTCTTGCATTTGCGTTTTTGCCATGCTTGTTTGAACCTCATAATGGATTAATTGGCCGTGGATCAGTGCTAGTATTTTGTTAAGCATCTTGTGTGTATCCCTGCCATATATTTTGTTGTCATGTTTGGGCGCTGTAGCATGTTCATCTCATTGCATTTAGATGCCTACTTGCTGTAAATCGCAGACCGGTGTCATTCTTAAAACGCTTGCCATTTCCAAACCGTAACTCCGATTCCGGCGTTCTTTACATCGTTTTCAAGCGATTTCATCTCATCTTTCCAGTGGCACCCTTGGAATTCCAAGTTGAGGCCAGGTTCATGCATTTCCTGTCATATCTTGCATTTTGCATCCCGCATCGCATCCCGCATAGCATATCATCATTGCATCGTATCGCTTGATCCTTGCACGTGGTTGATTTTATCCTTGTTGCTTGTTTGTCTTGTTTGGGTAGAGCCAGGAGACGAGTTCGCCACCGAGGAGCCCGTTGAGTTTGCTTGTGAGGATCCAGTCAACTCTGACAACTGTGCAGGCAAGATGATCATACCCTCGAAATCACTACTATCTTTGCTATGCTAGTTTGCTCGCTCTTTGCTATGCCAATGCTACGATGCCTACCTTTTGCTTGTCAGCCTCCCAATTGCCATGTCAAACCTCTAACCCACCTTGTCCTAGCAAACCGTTGATTGGCTATGTTACCGCTTTGCTCAGCCCCTCTTATAGCGTTGCTAGTTGGAGGTGAAGATTGGAGGCCGTTCCTTGTTGGAACATTATTCATTTACTTGTTGGGATATCATTATATTGCCATGGTATCTTAATGCATCTATATACTTGGTAAAGGGTGGAAGGCTCGGCCTCTCGCCTAGTGTTTTGTTCCACTCTTGCCGCCCTAGTTTCCGTCATATCGGTGTTATTTTCCCGGATTTTTGCGTTCCTTACGTGGTTGGGTTATAATGGGAACCCCTTGATATTTCGTCTTGATTAAAGCTTGTCCAGCAATGCCCAACATTGGTTTTACCATTTGCCACCTAGCCTTTTCTTCCCCTGGGTTCTGCAGACTCAAGGGTCATCTTATTTTACCCCCCCCCCCCGGCCAGTGCTCCTCTGAGTGTTGGTCCAACCTAGAGCACCGTGCGGGCCGTCCCTCGGCAACTTGGGTTACGTTGGCTCCCGTACGCTTAGCTTATCTGGTGTGCCCTGAGAACGAGATATGTGCAGCTCCTATCGGGATTTGTCGGCACAGCGGGTGGTGTTGATGGTCTTGTTTTGACCTGTCGAAGTGTCTTGAGTTACCGAGATACCGAGTCTGATCGGAACATCTTGGGGGGAGGTCTATTCCTTCGTTGACCGTGAGAGCTTGTCATGGGCTAAGTTGGGACTCCCCTGCAGGGATTGAACTTTCGAAAGCCGTGCCCGCGGTTATGGGCAGATGGGAATTTGTTAACGTCCGGTTGTAGATAACTTGAACCTTGATTAATTAAAATGAATCAACTGAGTGTGTTACCGTGATGGCCTCTTCTCGGCGGAGTCCGGGAAGTGGACATGGTGTTGGAGTATTGTTTGCGCAGGTTGCTCGCTAGTTTCACGCTCGTGCTTTGCCTCCCCTTCTCGCTCTCTTTTGCGAATAAGATAGCCAGCATATATGCTAGTCGCTTGCTGCAGCTCCACATATATTGCCTTGACATTCCTATAAGCTTAAATAGTCTTGATCGCGAGGGCGCGAGATTGCTGAGTCCCCGTGGCTCACAGATACTAAAACTCCAGATGCAGGTCCAGGTGATTCCGCTCCAGGTGACGAGTACGAGCTCAAGTGGGAGTTCGACGAGGACTCTCAGCGTTACTACGTTTCCTTTCCCGATGATCAGTAGTGGTGCCCAGTTGGGGATGATTGGGACCGTTGTCGCATGTTGGGTTTTCTTCTATTTTGGCGCCGTAGTCGGGCCATGAGTGTTTGAATGATGTATGTTATTTATGTACTCTGATGTGATGTGGCGAGTGTAAGCCAACTATGTTCTCCCCTTTATTATTCATATTACATGGGATGTTGTGAAGATTGCCTAACTTGCGACATATGCCTTCAATGCGATTATGTCTCTAAGTCGTGCCTCGACACGTGGGAGCTATAGTCGCGTCGAGGGTGTTACAGATTATCAGGTGGTTCAGCAATAGGTTCACTAGAAGTTTGCACAGTTCTATCATTTTTCTTTTTCTTCCTTTTAGAAGAACTAGGTGCATCAATATTATTTCTCTGAGAATCTTGTTCAATTCTCTTAGGGTGGCCTTCGGGATACAAAGGTTCCTGAGTTATTCTACCAGTTCTAGTAGCCACTTTAAGAGCATAATCATTTTTCTTACTATTCATCTCATCGAGCAATTCTTTTTGAGCTTTAAGTACTTGTTCTACTTGAGTGGTAACCATAGAAGCATGTTTGCTAACAAGTTTGAGTTCACCTCTAATATTAGCCATATAATCACCCAAGTATTTAATCATATCAGCATCTTGTTTTAATTGTCTACCAAAATAAGCATTGAAGTCTTCTTGCTTAAACATAAAATTATCAAACTCATCCAAGCATTGACTAGCAATTTTAGCAGGAGGGATTTCAGCTTTATCATATCTATAGAGAGAATTTACCTTTACTACCTGTGTCGGGTTATCGAGGTCTGGAGGTTCTTCAATAAGTAAAGGATCAAGATCATATGTTTCTTCAATAGGCGGTAAATTAAGACCATGTATTTCTTCAATAGGAGGTAATTTCTTAACATCTTCAGCTTTAATACCTTTTTCTTTCATAGATTTCTTTGCCTCTTGCATATCTTCGGGACTGAGAAATAGAACACCTCTCTTCTTCGGAGTTGGTTTAGGAATAGGATCATTAATTGGAGCAGGAGCTGGCTCAGGAGGTGCCCAATTATTTTCATTTGTCAACATATTATTCAATAAGATCTCAGCTTCATCCGGTATTCTTTCCGTGAAAAGAGAACCGGCACAACTATGCAGGTAATCTCTGGAAGCATCGGTTAGTCCATCGTAAAAGATATCAAGTATTTCATTTTTCTTAAGAGGATGATCAGGCAAAGCATTAAGTAACTTGAGAAGCCTCCCCCAAGCTTGTGGGAGACTCTCTTCTTTAATTTCCACAAAGTTGTATATTTCCTTTAAAGCAGCTTGTTTCTTATGAGCAGGGAAATATTTAGCAGAGAAGTAGTAAATCATATCCTGGGGACTACGCACACAACCAGGATCAAGATAATTAAATCATATCTTAGCATCACCCTTTAATGAGAACGGAAATATTTTAAGGATATAAAAGTAGCGAAATCTCTCATCATTAGTGAACTGGGTGGCTATATCATTTAATTTAGTAAGATGTGCCACAACAGTTTCAGATTCATAGCCATGAAAAGGATCAGATTCAACCAAAGTAATTATATTAGGATCAACAGAGAATTCATTATCCTTATCAGTAACACAGATAGGTGAAGTAGCAAAAGCAGGGTCAGGTCTCATCCTAGCATTTTGAGATTGCTTATTCCATTTAGCTAATAACCTTTTGAGTTCATATCTATCTTTGCAAGCTAAAATAGCTAAAGAAGCTTCTTGATCAAATAAATAACCCTCAGGAATAACAAGTGATTCTTCATCATCACTTTCATCATCATAATCAGATTCAATATTTTCAATCTCTCTAGCCCTAGCAAGTCGTTCCTCGAGAAAATCACTAAGTGGCATAGTAGTATCAGGCATAGAGGTAGTTTCATCATAAGTATCATGTATAGCAGAAGTAGCATCATCAATAACATGCGACATATCAGAACGAATAGCAGAAGCAGGTTTAGGTGTCGCAAACTTACTCATAACAGAAGGTGAATCAAGTGCAGAGCTAGATGGAAGTTCCTTACCTCCCTCGTAGTTGAGGGATAAATTGTTGTCTTAGCATCTTTCAAATTCTTCATAGTGTCCAGCAGATATAAATCCCAAGTGACTCAGAGAATAGAGCTATGCTCCCCGGCAATGGCGCCAGAAATTAGTCTTGATAACCCACAAGTATAGGGGATCGCAACAGCTTTCGAGGGTAGAGTATTCAACCCAAATTTATTGATTCGACACAAGGGGAGCCAAAGAATATTCTCAAGTATTAGCAGCTAAGTTCTCAATTCAACCATACCTGGAAACTTAGTATCTGCAACAAAGTGTTTAGTAGCAAAGTAATATGATAGTGATGGTAACGGTAACAAAAGAGTAACGAAAGCAAAGTAATGTTTTTGGTATTTTGTAGTGATTGTAACAATAGCAACGAAAAAGTAAATAAGCGTAAACCAGTATATGGAAAGCTCGTAGGCATCGGATCAGTGATGGATAATTATGCCAGATGTGGTTCATCATGTAACAGTCATAACATAGGGTGACACAGAACTAGCTCCAATTCGTCAATGTAATGTAGGCATGTATTCCGAATATAGCCATACGTGCTTATGGAAAAGAACTTGCATGACATCTTTTGTCCTACCCTCCCGTGGCAGCGGGGTCCTAATGGAAACTAAGGGATATTAAGGCCTCCTTTTAATAGAGAACCGGAACAAAGCATTAGCACATAGTGAATAGATGAACTCCTCAAACTACGGTCATCACCAGTAATATCCTGATTATTGTCACTTCGGGGTTAACGGATCATAACACATAATAGGTGACTATAGAATTGCAAGATAGGATCAAAAACTCTCATATATTGATGAAAACATAATAGGTTCAGATCTGAAATCATGGCACTCGGGCCCTAGTGACAAGCATTAAGCATAGCAAAGTCATAGCAACATCAATCTCAGAACATAGTGGGTACTAGGGATCAAACCCTAACAAAACTAACTCGATTACATGGTAAATCTCATCCAACCCATCACCGTCCAGCAAGCCTACGATGGAATTACTCACGCACGACTGTGAGCATCATGAAATTGGTGATGGAGGATGGTTGATAATGACGACGGTGACGAATCCCCCTCTCCGGAGCCCCGAACGGACTCCAGATTAGCCCTCCCGAGAGGTTTTAGGGCTTGGCGGCAGCTCCATATCGTAAAACGCGATGATTTCTTCTGTCTTATTTTTTTCTCCCTGAAAGCAGTTATATAGAGTTAGAGTTGGAGTCGGGAGGTCTCCAGGGGGCCCACAAGGTAGAGGAGCGCGCCCTAGGGGGGGCGCCCCCCACCCTCGTGGCAAGGGTCTGGGCCCCCTGGTCTTCATCTTTGGCGAGGATTATTTATTATTTATTGTAAGATATTCCGTGGAGTTTCAGGTCATTCCGAGAACTTTTGTTTTCTGCACATAAAACAACATCATGGCAATTCTGCTGAAAACAGCGTCAGTCCAGGTTAGTTCCATTCAAATCATACAAGTTAGAGTCCAAAGCAAGGGCAAAAGTGTTTGGAAAAGTAGATACGACGGAGACATATCAGCCACCAGAGATTTTGACCCGGCATGATGACCACAATCGCCTTCATGGATCTCACGGAGTATTTCTTGTCCTTCTTCAGGGGAAACACACCGCTGAAACGCTCCAGAGACGCTGCGATCTTATACTTCTCCGTCAGAAAACGTCATTGACTTAGACCGCCAGGTTATCTATCGGGCCAGGGTCTCATCCGCTGGCAGCTCGCCCCAGGTCATGTAAGCCAAGAACGGCGCTGTCCAATCTGGGATGACGTGAAGAGCCGCCACCAACTGCGCCTCCGGGTCAGGAACGGCTAGATCTTCTTCTGTAGGTAACTTAACAGACGGGTTATGCAAAATATCCAAAAAGGTGTTAGGTGGCACCGGCTTACACTGAGATCCCAACCGGCTTAAAGCATCAGCCACTTCGTTCTTCCTATGGTCAATGTGTTCCACCTGATAACCTTTAAAATTCCCTGCAACAGCATCAACTTCACAGTGATAAGCCGCCATGAGAGGATCTTTGGAATCCCACTTGCCTGACACCTATTGAGCTACCAAATCTGAGTCGCCAAGACACCGGACCTGGCTCAGGCTCATCTCTTTACCCATTCGAAGCCCATGGAGCAACGCTTCATATTCCGCTGCATTGTTAGTGCAAGGAAACATCAGCCTCAACACATAACAAAATTTGTCACCTTGAGGGGAGGTTAAAACAACTCCAGCCCCCAAGCCTTCCAACTGTCTGGACCCATCAAAGTGAATAGTCCAATATGTGTTGTCTAGTTTCTCCTCCGGCATCTGCATCTCTGTCCAGTCTTTAGTAAAGTCAACCAGTGCTTGAGACTTGATCGCAGTACGCGGCACATAGTTCAACCCATGAGATCAAGTTCAATGGCCCACTTGGCGACTCGTCCAGTGGACTCTCTATACTGGATGATGTCCCCCAAAGGCGCAGAGCTAACAACAGTGATCGGGTGACCCTGAAAGTAATGTTTGAGCTTCCGGCTTGCCATGAACACCCCATACACGAGCTTCTGCCGATGTGGATATCTTTGTTTAGATTCAATCAGCACCTCACTAACATAATAAACCGGTCGTTGAACCGGATGTTCCTTGCCAACCTCCTTGCGCTCCACCACAATTGCCACACTAACAGCTCGTGAGTTAGCGGCTACGTATAACAATAGCGGCTCTTTCTCAATTGGAGCAGCAAGAACTGGCGGCTCAGCAAGCTGTTTCTTCAGATCCTCAAAAGCAGAGTTCGTAGCATCGCTCCAAATGAAATCATCTGTTTTCTTCATCATCTGATACAAAGGCATCGCTTTCTCCCCTAACCGGCTTAAAGCAGCAACGCGACCCGCCAGCCGTCGAATGTCATTGATGCATGTTGGTTTGGCCAGGGATGTGATTGCCTTAATTTTCTCTGGGTTAGCTTCAATACCTCGGTTGGACACCAAGAAACCCAAGAGCTTGCTAGCTGGGACTCCAAAAACACACTTGGCCGGGTTGAGCATCATTCTGTAGACCCGGAGGTTATCAAAGGTCTCCTTTAGATCTGTGACCAAAGTTTCCTCCTTTCTGGACTTTACTACTATATCACCCACATAAGCATGAACATTACGCCCAATCTGATTGCGAAGGCAATTCTGCACACACCGTTGATAAGTCGCCTGGGCACTCTTAAGCCCAAAAGGCATAGACACATAACAGAAGGCTCCAAACGGAGTGATAAAAGCTGTCTTCTCCTGGTCCTTGACTGCCATCTTGATCTGATGATAACCTGAATAAGCATCCAAAAAACTCAAACGCTCACAACCCGTCGTAGCGTCAATGATCTGATCAATACGAGGGAGAGCAAAAGGGTCAAACGGACAAGCTTTGTTTAGATCAGTATAATCCACACACATACGCCAGGTGCCATTCTTCTAGAGTACGAGCACCGGGTTAGCCAACCACTCTGGGTGAAAAACTTACACAATGAACCCGGCTGCCAAGAGTCGGGCCACCTCTTCTCCAATGGCTTTGCGACATTCCTCGTTAAACCGTCGGAGAAACTGCCCGACCGGCTTAAACTTTGGATCAATATTGGGAGTATGCTCAGCGAGTTCCCTCGGGACACCCGACATGTCAGAAGGTTTCCATGCAAAGATGTCCCGGTTCTCATGGATGAACTCGATGAGCGCGCTTTCCTATTTTGGATCCAAGTTGGCACTGATGATAACTGCTTGGATGAGTCGCCGGGCACAAAATCAACCGTCTTGGTGTCATCAGCTGAATTGAATTTCAACACCGATTCATGCTCCGTTGTTGGATTCTTTAAAGACATCATGTCTGCCGGGTCAACATTATCCTTATAAAATTTTAGCTCCTCTGTTGCGCAAACAGACTCAGCATATGCAACATCTCCTTCTTGACACTCCAGGGCTATTTTCCGGCTTCCATGTACTGTAATGGTGCCCTTATAACCCGACATCTTGAGCTGCAAATACACATAAAATGGCCGAGCCATGAACTTGGCGTAAGCCGGCCGTCCAAACAGAGCATGATATGGGCTTTTGATCTTAACCACCTCAAAGGTTAATTTTTTCGCTCTGGAATCATACTCATCCCCAAAGGCTACTTCCAATTCAATCTTGCCAACTGGGTATGCCGATTTGCCAGGTACCACACCGTGAAAAACAGTGTTGGATTGCTTAAGACTCTTATCAGTCAACCCCATCCGACGAAACGTCTCATAGTGGAGGATGTTGATGCTACTGCCTCCATCCATGAGCACCTTAGTGAATTTATATCCACCAACCTGAGGGGCTACTACCAAAGCCAAGTGACCCGGATTATCAACCCGGGGAGGATGATCCTCTCTGCTCCACACCATAGGCCGTTCTGACCACCATAAGTAACATGGAATCGTCGGCTCAACGGCATTGACAGCCCTCTTGTGAAGCTTCTGGTCCCTCTTACATAAATTAGTGGTGAACACATGGTATTGCCCACTATTCAACTGTTTCGGGTTGCTCTGATATCCGGACTATTGCTGCTGATTCCCTTGGCCGGGTTGTGGATTATAACCTCCCTGGTTACCCGTATGGCCCTGACAAAAAAAACCGCCTCCACCTGAACCGGCGCCTGGGCCATGAAAACCGCCTCCACTTGAACTGGCGCCAGGCCCGTGACCGCCATCAAATGCATTTGAATTCTTAAACGCTTTCATGATTGTACAGTCCTTCGATAGATGGGTGGTTGGCTTCTCCCGGGTGCCGTGTTTTAGACAAGGTTCATTCAATAGCTACTCGAGGCTGGGACCTGACCCGCCTGGCCGAGGGGGTTGCCTACCCTTGTGCCGTTGATTGTTTCCCTGTGTATTGGTGTTAGCTACAAATTCGTCAGCCTTACGTTTGTTACCTCCTTGATTTGCCGGGTTTTGCTGGTGACCCTTGCCGTTGCCGTTCTTCTTTCCCTTCCCTGTCTTTTCTTCATCAGACACGGGGTCCTTGGTACTATAAGAATGAGCATACTTGACGAGAGCCGCCATCAACTGGCCCATGTCATTGCAGTCTCGCTTGAGTCGCCCCAGCTTCTGCTTCAGAGGTTCAAAACGGCAGTTCTTCTCCAACATTAAGACTGCAGAGCCAGCATTCATCTTATCAGATGAATGTATTATCTCATTGACCCGGCGCACCCAATGGGCTATAGACTCACCTTACTCTTGCTTACAATTAGTCAGGTCCACAATCGACATAGGTTGCTTACATGTGTATTTGAAGTTCTGAATGAACCGGGCCTTCAACTCCGCCCATGAGCTGATGGAATTGGGTGGCAACCCCTTTAACCAAGTACGAGCCGTTCCATCCAACATCATAGTGAAATACTTAGCCATTGCCGCGTCGCTAACCTCCAACAGCTCCATAGCCATCTCATAACTCTCAATCCAAGCCCCAGGCTGCAAGTCGGCCGTGTAATTAGGCACCTTACGAGGCCCCTTGAAGTCCTTTGGCAAACGCTCATTACATATGGCCGGCACCAGGCAAGGGACACCTACAGTTCTTGTGGCCACTCCTGCCTCAACCGAGGTTGCTGGATAAGCCGGAAAAGTCTGATGAGCCGCCTGCTCCATCGCCAGTTGAACCACTCGCTCAGCCTCTTGTCGGATCCTCTCCTGATCCGCCAAGTTAAGGGCTCCACCCTGTACCGGCTCATGCCTGTGCGGCCGGTTGCGGCGTTGAGCATTGCTTGACATGTCAGCTGAATCCCTATGCCTACTTTAGCTTGGGCTCTAGCTCGGGCGAGGGGTTGAATGGATCATGTCTCGACTGTAAGAGTACGCATCCTGCTGCGCCAGAGCTGTTTGAAGAAGTTCTCTCACCCTTCGTGTTTTGATCGCTGCCGGAGAGTCGCCTTCCATCGGGAGTGCCGCCAAATGAGCCGACGCATCAACGAGGTTTTCCAAGGGATTGGAGAAGTGACCCAGTGGTGTTGGCACATAATGAGGCGGAGCGGTATGTACACGAGGTGGTTCCATGGCGCGCGGCTAAATCGGTGCCCCGGTGTCGTGATCCGATTTGCCCCCGACGGGTTACTTGTCCCGGCCCTGGGTGTATGGAAAAGGTTCCTAGGATCGAGCGTCAGAGGTAGACGTGACTGAGTTTTCTGATGCCTTCTTCTCATGACCTCATTTGACGCGTTCAGATCCACCGACAGCCGGAAGGTCTCTGCTTGAAGCTGTTGAGCACGAGAGTCCAAAGCCGCCCGCTCCGCTGCCATCCTGACCTCTTCTGCTGCCAAATTTTCTTTAGCTTGTACCGTCTCTTCACGTACGCGTGCCACCTCCGCATCATGCTGAGATTTATCCGCCGGATCTACCACGGCAGTCCAACAGGTTCGTCAGTTTATCCATGAGGTCCATTAGAATCTGAGCCGGGGGTGCGCGGGGTCTCCTGACCCGGCTGCGGCCGACCCGATGGTTGTTGCCGCTGCTGCTGTGGAGTTCTGCCCGGGCTGTGTTCCAGCCATGAAGACTCCGGCCCAATTCAGCGGCTCAAGGGGGTCCGGAATACGGCTGCCATCGGAACAGCCCCCGAGCATGCCATCCTGCAGCTGATACAAACAATCTGTCTCGCCTGTTGATGATGTGGCGTCAGAACAGATGGCCGTCTCACCGCCATCCACCGATTCTTTAGAGTATTCACCGCCGTGGATGCAACCTACGAAGGCATGCTTCACGACAGATTGAACACGGGTGGACCTCGCGCGCTGTGCCGTTTCGACGAGGTTGGTGTGGACGTCCGGCTCAGGGCCCAACTCGCAGATCCGGACGATGAAGACATGAATTCCGCCGAAGGGGACCTGGTACCCGTACTCAATCGAGCCGGCCTCGGGGCCCCAGCCTTCGTCGTCGATGTAGAGCTTGCCGCGACGACTCTTGGTCATCCGGCCCACAGCGTATCCCTTGAGCCCTTCGAAGTTGCCCTTCAAGAACTCAAATCCACCGTGCGTTGGCCCCACGGTGGGCGCCAACTGTCGTGGAATTGTCACGGCAGATGTCCTAGCAAAAGGACTTAGTCGTAGGGCCATCGCAACTAGGAATCTTAAAGGGGTTAATCGGGACAAAGGAAACGAGAGGTTTTATACTAGTTCGGCCCCTTACGATGAAGGCAAAAGCCTACGTCTAGTTGTGTTGATATTGCTGGGTTTTCGATCACCAAGAGGCTAGTTCGCTGGCTTGGTTATCGATCTCTTCTTTCTTGCCCTAAGCCGCCATCGGGTCGTCCCCTTATATACATGGGTTGACGCCTAGTGGCCTACAGAGTCCCTGTCGGCTCATAAATCGTGTCCGGCTCGGTAACTTCTTTTACATGCCTTTCCTTACAAGTCTTTCCTTACATAAGATGGTTGACAAAATTGGGCCTTAAGCCGCCTCTAGGCCTTTAGGCCTTCTATAAGATTTAATAAACTATCGCCTTGAGTGCTTAATGGGCTTCCTTTGTGACCCGCCATTGGGGCTGACCCGGCCCCTCCTGGATGGGTCATAGCTGATAGTTATATCCCCAACAAGACGAGTTTTGGATTTACTAGAATTTAAAAACCAGGCATCTCAATGTTTTTCCGGCAATCAACGGTGCCATGGTGTTTGAAATTCTTTCCCATTTTTTGCATGGGACCTAAGCATGCACCCAAGGACATAGATTCGATTTTTCAACCAATTTATATGCACTGGAGCATGTGCATGTAGTTCAAATTTGAATTATGCACATACATGCATTGAAAAACTCACTTAATGCATAAAAATGTCCAAATGAACCCCAAAAAATCACAAAAATTCACACAACACGCCTGTTGTTCTATCTTGACATGAGAAAAAATTTGAAAGCAATGAGAGGCAATGGATATCGTATCGTCCCCAAAGGTGGGACTTTCCCTACCGAAAACCATCATGCTTACTGTGAGAAGCTCCGGTTTGTGAGAAGCATATACCCAAACCTGCCCCAAATGGGACAAAATTTGTACCACGGCATGTTGATGCCGCTCCATGATAGCATGCCAAGTTTCATGAATTTAAGATGAGTTTTGGATTTACTAGAATTTAAAAAACAGGAATCTCAATGTTTTGCCGGCAATCAACGGTGCCATGGTGTTTGAAATTCATTCCCATTTCTTGCATGGGACCTAAGCATGCACCGAAGGATACGTATTTGTTTTTTCAACCAATTTATATGCACTGGAGCATGTGCATGTAGTTCAAATTTGAATTATGCACATAAATGCATTGAAAACTCAGTTAATGCATAAAAATGTCCAAACGAACCCCGAAAAATTCCAAAATTGAACACAACACTCTTGTTCTTCTATGTTGACACTTGATTTTTTTAAAAGCAATAAGAGGCAAGGGATATCGTTTCATCCCAAAAGGTGGCACGTTCCCTACCGAAACCATCACGCTTGTTGTGAGAAGCTCTGGTTCATGAGAAGCTTATACCCAAACCTGCCCCAAATGGGACAAAAAATTTACCACAGCATGTTCATGCCGCTACATGATAGCATGCCAAGTTTCATGAATTTCAGACGAGTTTTGGATTTACTAGAATTTAAAAACCGGGTATCTCAATGTTTGCGGCCGAGTGACGGTGGCAGGGTGTTTGAAATTCATTCCCATTTCTTGCATGGGACCTAAGCATGCAACCAAGGACACATATTTGATTTTTCAATAAGTTTATATGCACTGGAGCATGTGCATGTTGTTCAAATTTGAATTATGTGCATAAAATGCACGGAAAACCCAGTTAATGTATAAAAATGTACAAACGAACCCTGAATAATTACAATTTTTTTGACGGCACACCTATAGTAGCATGTTCACTACAGATAAAAGTTCTAACAATTCAAACACCATCCTTTGTAGTTGTGACCCCATTACTTAATTCAAATGATCAAGACGATAAATCAAGTAGACCACGCACAGTTTATTACCATCAACCGTGTGAGATGCAGCACAAAATATCTTGGAGCACCGTCGGTATATAGTACTATAAATCAAGTAGATCGCACATAGTTAGTCTCCTTTGTGTACCCAAATTATGCAATGACGTGGATGACCATTGTAACCAGGGAAATTCGAACCAAAATTTTTGACGCTCAAACTCAACACACACGGGTTAAGCTATCTGAATCATTTGTGATGTTCACATATCGTACACAGTTCTGAATAAGGGACTGTGTCTGATGGCACTTTGCGTGCCAGTTTTTTGGCTGAAGCGATTCCAAATTTTCGGCTTCCGCAGAAATATCTACCTCCCCGCCCCTCCCCCTAACCAAAAGCCACATTTCCCCTCTTTTCGCCTTCCTTTCCAAGTTGAAACCTTCACTCCTTGCTTGCAGCGCCGCCGCCTCCTCATGGGCGACCCTCCTTCACGCTCCACGGCCTCGCCTATCCAGGCAGGTAATTCACACCCGACCCCCATCCTTGTCCTCCTTCCACATCCCACATGCCCCTACCGCCAGCGCGAGCGCGACACCTTCCACTCAAATCACCGACCCCTCCACCAAATAAGCGCCGGCCTAAGCCATGGTGCACGCAGTATAGCCAGGACCTCAAGGAGCATTTGGCAGCAGAGAAGCAAATCACGGCCGCATGCGCGGATGAGGTCGCGATGGCTACCATTCGTGCCGACCCCCAGATCTTGAAGGAGCATGTTGCCATTTGGTAGCTACGCCGGTTAAGCATGCTCGGTTTACCCGTTGGGTGTGCTGCTCCTTCCTTTCCTTCACAAATTCTAGTGAATTGTGCTATCTAATTTTAACATGCAATATGTTGCTCTAGTGTATATGTTCTATATGTCATGCAGTGTGGTGCTCACTTATTAACTATTTTGTTAGTTAATTGTCGTCTTCAGTTAACTCTTTGGTTCAATTCTGCAAATGTGATGTTCAATTCTTCAGGCTGCAATTTTGTATTGTCTTCCATGTGAGAAATAAATCGAATTTATCTTTACAAAATTGTGGGTGCATTCTATTATTGTATACCATGTGAGGAATAAATTGAATTTGGCTGTAGTAAATACTAGAGAAACAAATACAATTGCTACAATTGGTTGTATCTAACTGTTTGGTTAACTGTCTGATCTTCTATTAGGAGTATGTTATATTGTGCAATGCGGTGCTCAGTTAATGTTTGGTTCATTTGTTGTGGTGTTTAGTTAACTGCTTGGTTCAATTCTGCAATGCGATGTCCAATTGTTGTGGGTAGAATTTTGTATTGATGTGCATGTGAGGAATAAATCGAATTTGGCTGCACTTAATACATCAGAAACATATACAAGTGCTATATTTCCTAGTTCTTAATCATGCTTGGTTTGGATAAATGGAGTTTCCATGTGGCTTCAATTAATCTGATCAATCTGCAATGTGATTATTTTTCATCAACATATTTTACTGATAGCATGTGAACCCTTACTTAACCCGATGACTAACTACCTTATATGTGTTGCAGGGAAACAATGGGAAGCACTAAGGTTTACAATCGAGGTTAGCACGTGCATGGTCCGTTGTCTAATAGCATATTATTGTGCAATTGTAGGAACCATTCTAATTTTTAGTTTTTTAACAATTTGGTCTTGCACACGTAGGTCCTGCTGTCAAAGGTGTTGACCCACTTTTCGACCCTTTTTGCATATGGGGAAATGAGTTGTCCATGAATATTAGTCAAGTTAAGAAACTCAGAAAGATTGTTAGGATAAAGAAATTAGCGACAAAAACAACAAGATCTTTGTCTGCACAATGAACAAGACATTAGTTCACTACAGGATGGTACTAACTATTATACCTTGCCTTTTTTATTCCTTTGCCCCATTTCCAATATAGAGAAGATATTTATGCACATCCTTGTTTTCAGGCCTTTCCAAAGCAGTTCATTGATGATTACCTCTCAAACCACCTGTATGATCAGGAGGCGAGGAAGGTTTTCATACAACACCCACGGTTCAATATTGAAGTGTTCCCGAAGAGGACGAAGGATGGACGGTCAATCATCCATAGGCATTGGCCTAAAGTTACAAAGACCTTCAACATCAATGAAGGCTCAATATTCGCCTTCTGCTTCAGCAGTTTTCAAGATGAGATACATCTGTCTACGTACCGTCTATGATGCTAATTTCAAAAGGTTATAGATGTTGCATGTGAAACTTGGTCCTGGTGTAGTAGTGTAATGGGGTAGCTGAGTGCTGAAGCTATATGATGTATTTCAATTATGAAAATGAAATATGTTGTGTGCTTAATATGAACTGTCAATTAGATTAATAAATGGATTATGAATAATTGGATAATTAGCCTACTAATTGGGTTTTGCTATTGCAAACGGTTGTTGAAAAAATACGGTGGGCGATGACCTCAGGCAACGCACACAGTTTCTAGGAATAAACCGTGTTGGATCAATGAACAATCACACACGACTTTCTCTTGAAAACTGTTTGCGTTAGGCCACCTTGCGCAAACGTTTACCACATGAAAACTGTGTGTGATGGACAGCCTTTGCCACATAGTTTCTTCCATAGACCGTGTGTGATATATTCAATAACGCAAGTGATTTAACGAGAAAAATTGTGTGTGATGTACCTGCAAACGGAAACGTTTTCCTTGGAGCAACTATGTGGGATGTACATATGAATGGAAACGTTTAGAGGGGACTGACTGTGTGGGACGTACTTGCGACCGAAAACAATTTCGCCGTATAATTGTATTTTTTAGCTCTACTGTACGTATTCTATATTTGAGCGCTCGCCGGTCGCACATGACCTCATTTTGCCGAACGTGTGTGCCAGGAGGGCATATCCCCGATGGTTTCTGGGTCGTGTGGGAAGGACCCCCCTATCGCCCACACTCACTTGGCGACGGTTCCAAATGCCGTCGTGGAAAGGGTTAAAAACCGTTTGTTTAGGAGCTCGCCGTACTAGTGGAATATCCTACGTCTCCTAACACTTTTTCCTCACCTCTTCTTCTTCCCCAGCAGACCACTGCACGGGCCATACAGATCTTCCCCAACATGCGGTTGGATAAACATATTGTATGAACGAAAATTATGTGTCAGCGGTAGGATGGCTGAGTTTGGTTTGATCTCATGTGGTATCACCTGTCAGTGAGGGTGTGTTCCCTTGGTTGGGTTTGCGGCGTGCAGGAGCGACTGTATGAGGGTGCGATGCGACCGCGGCATGCAGGAGCGACTGTGTGAGGGTGCGGTGCGACCGCGATATCCGTGCACAAGTGTACCTCCTTTTCATTTTGAAAACTTTAGGCAAGCTTGGCAAAAGTGTGTGGCGAAGTATGGCAATGCAAGGCTGTAACACCCACAATGAGGCTATATCTCCCACGTGTCGGGGCATGACTTAGAGGCATAGCCGCATGGTAGGCTTGTCGCAAGAGGGGTAATCTTCACACATCACATGTACTGAATAAGCAAGGGATAAAGAGTTGGCTTACAATCATCCAAAATAAATCATACAACATCCATCATCCATCATGCCACTTCACACAATACATAAATAAATCATACATCATCCAAAATACAATCAAAGGTCCGACTACAGAACCAAAATAAAGGAAGACAACCCCAAATGCTAGATCTCCGATCGTCCCAACTAGGCTCCACTACTGATCATCCGGAAAAGAAACATAGAATGACCCGAATCCTCGTCGAACTCCCACTTGAGTTCCCTAGCATCACTTGCACTGGTATCCTCGGCACCTACAACTGTTTGGAAGTATCCGTGAGTCACGAGGACTCAGCAATCTCACACCCACGAGATCAATATTATTTAAGCTTAAGGGTAGGAAAGGGTAGTGAGGTGGAGCTACAGCAAGCACTAAGCATATATGGTGGCTAACATACGCAAATGAGAGCGAGAAGAGAAGCAATGCAACGGTCAAGAAACTAGAAGTGATCAAGAAGTGATCCTGAAGCTACTTACGTTCAAGCATAACACAAGGCCATGTTCACTTCCCGGACTCCGCAAAAAAGAGAGCATCACGGCTACACACGCAGTTGATTCATTTTAATTAAGTTAAGTGTCAAGTTCTCTACAACCGGATATTAACAAATTCCCATCCGCCACATAACAGCGGGCATGGCTCACGAAAGTTTATACCCTGTAGGGGTGTCCCAACTTAGCCCATCATGAGCTCTCACTGTCAACGAAGGATATTCCTTCTCCCGGAAAGACCCAATCAGTCTCGGAATCCCGGTTACAAGACATTTCTACAAAGGTAAAACAAGACCAGCAAAGCCGCCTGATGTGCCGACAAATCCCGATAGGAGTTGCACGTATCTCGATCTCAGGGCACACCGGATAGGTCAAGCTACGAGTAAAACCAACCCTCAAGTTGCCCTGAGGTGGCCCCGTAGGCTGCCCATTTCGGACCAACACTCAGAGGAGCACTGGCCTGGGGGGGAGGGGTTAAAATAAAAATGACCCTTGAGTCTACAGAACCCAAGGGAAAGGTATATGGTCGTAGGTAGGAAAATAGTAAAACCAAGGTTGGGCCTTGCTGGAGGAGTTTTATTCAAGGCGAACTGTCAAGGGGTTCCCATAACACCCAACCGCATAAGGAACGCAAAATCAAGGAACATAACACCGGTATGACAGAAACTAGGGCGGCAAGAATGGAACAAAACACCAGGCATAAGGCCGAGCCTTCCACCCTTTACCAAGTATATAGATGCATTAAAGTAAATAAGATATAATAATGATATCCCAACAAAACCATGTTCCAACATGGAACAAACTTCATCTTCACCTGCAACTAGCAACGCTATAAGAGGGGCTGAGAAAAAGCGGTAACATAGCCAAACAGCGGTTTGCTAGGAAGGTGGATTAGAGGCTTGACATGGCAATATGGGAGGCATGATATAGCAAGTGGTAGGTAGCGCGACATAGCAATAGAACGAACAACTAGCAAAGCAAAGATAGAAGTGATTTTGAGGGCATGGTCATCTTGCCTGCAAAGTTCTTAGAGTTGTCGAAAGCTTGATCCTCGAAAGCATACTCGATAGGTTTCCCGTTCACGTACTCGTCTCCCGGCTCTACCCAAGGCAAGAACACAAGCAAATGGAACAACAATCAATCACGGTGCAATGCACAAGCAACATGATGCAGTACATGGCATGATATGCAAGACATGATATGCAATGCATATGCGTGCTCTGGAAGGGAAAGAATGATCAAGGCATCAACTTGGCAAACCAAGTATGCCGCTGGAAATATGAGATGATTTTGGTTGAAATCGATATAAAGATCACCGAAAACGGATGCACGGTTTGCAAATGGCAAGCAAAACAAGAATGGTGCAAAACTGTGATTAACAGCACGATGCCACTTAGAATGCAACAAGAAACTAAGGTACTGCACTCCAACACAGCAACAAAACATATGGTAGTGATTTAAAAGAGACTCGTGACAAAACATGAACACTGAGCTACGGCTAAATCACAGTAGAACAGGTTCAAATAGGCATGGCAAAAGTGCAAAATATATCAGCATCACAGACTTAGTGAAAATACTAACATGTCAAAAACGACATCAGAAGCAATGTTTAGAGCAAGCAGACATCATGCTACAGGAACATACCATAGAAAACCAAGGAATGCAATGATTCTACTAAAAGCATATATCAAAAGTCCCTTACTGAACAGGAGCCAAAAAGGCACACACGATATGATGGCACCCATGTAAACATAGCAAGTTTTATTACCAGTTTTAGACTTAGCAGAAAAACAGAGCATGACATAAACAGAATTATGATAACAACTTTGTGAGCTCACGCCACTCATCACAAAGAATTTCATGACAACATAAGCATACCAATAGCAAGATGACATGTTCATGAAACTAACCATGTCAAGAGCAAGTTCATAGGATGCATGGATCACTAGCAACAACCATGGCAATATTGATTAACGTGTTAACATTCTGCCAGGAACATTTTATAGCCACAGTAGAGCAAGCAAATGACATGCTAGACAACTCCATAATTGCAAACAGTGGCATGGATGGACAGAGCATAACCACATGTTCAAAACACCCTTACTGAAGTATCCAAAAATAAGCATGGATCTCACTGTAGTATCAAGTTTACATGACATCAAAATAACAGCAGGAAAAAGACTTGGCAAAATTCCAAGTTCCTGAAAACAGCAACATCACGGAGCCTAGTTTACATGCTTGTGCTAGTCACCACATAGATCACAAAAATACAAGACAAGTACCCCTGTAAATTTGGCATGTTGTAGTTCAAAACACATGTAGACCTCATGCTCATATGATGCACACATCAAATGCAACGAAAATGATAAAACCTCATAAAGTGATAAGTACCAGCAGTTAACATTTATAGCACTCTTGCATCAATGAAAATGGCATCATAATTGGCAGTATCATGCATGGAAATGCTACTGGCATGAAGAGCTCAATGAGACGAACAATTCTACATATCATATGCAAGATTTGGAGCATCGAGCACCGAGATATGACATGTTGAACAGGGCATAAAAAGAACACAGATTCGGGACTTTGAGAAAAATCAACCTCGCAAGAAGCTGGATGAGGAGGACCCGGGACGAAACTGTATGGCGGGGTGGAGGCATTTGGCTCGCGGGTCGAGCGGATCCAGGGACGGAGGCATTCAGATCTGGAGTCCGAGGTCAACACCGACGAGGGCGCTGCTCCGGCGAGCGGCGGAGGTCGGGGACGGCACGGGGCCATAGATCCGGTGACCTCCCGGCCGGATCCGGCGAAGAGTAGGACGCGGCGACGATCTCAGCCGGCGGCAGGGCATGGAGCACCGTCGCAGGGCGGCGCGGTGGTGGTTGGCGGCGACAGTGGAGCAAGGTGGCGCGGTGGTGGTTGGCGGCGGCGGTTGCGGCGGAGCTGGGCGGCGCCAGCGGGCAGGCAGCGGGGACGGGCGGCGGCGATGCGTGGGCCGGGCGGGTCGGCGGTGGCGGGCGGATTCGGCGGGACAAGCCTCGGTGTGGGAGAGGCCGGACGGTGGCGGTGGACATGTCCGTCGGCGGGATTTCTGTCCGGCGGCGTGAGGGGAGCGGGGCTAGGGTTTCATCTACGCGAAAAAGCGGAGGGGATCACATATTTATAGGTAGAGGGAGTTTGGAGTGTCCAAATGAGGTGTAGTTTTTGCCCACACGATCGTGATCCGAAGACGGAGGACATGGAGATGGTTTGGAAGGGTTATTGGGCTATTTTGGAGGGGTGTTGGGCTGCAACACACAAGAGGCTTTTACGGTTACCCGGTTAACCGTTGGAGCATCAAACAGCCTCCAAATGGAACGAAATTTGACAGGCAGTCTACCGGTGGTGTACAAATGCCACTTGGCAAATCTCGGTCCATTCCGAGAATGTTTAACTACCGCTCACGAAAAGAGACAAGAGGGGTGCGTCGGTGCATGTAGGAGTGTCGGATTGCGAAACGGACAATGGGGAAAAGGCTCGGATGCATGAGACGAACATGAATGCAAATGCGATGCACATGATGACATGATATGAAATGCATGACATGAAAAAAATGCAAAACGAAGACAAATCCCAACCACGAAGGGAATCTCATAACTTAAAGCCGAAAATGGCAAGTGTCGGAGTTACAAATATGGCAAGTTACATCCAGGGTGCTACAAAGGCCTAGACCCAAACAGGATACAAGTTCTTACATACTAGGAGTACTAGCGTTAAAAAAGAAAGGCGGGGTTTTCCTTCGCGGGATTAATCAATAGAAATCCTCGTTTGACGTGTCAATTAATGTGTATTTTTTCTCCAAAGCCCAAAGAGCTAACGATCTCACTCATCATCGCTTGATTAATGCAGAGCCATGCAAACCAACCTTCTCACTTCCGCATGCATGCAAGGGTATATTAATGTCCTTGGTTGCTAGTATGAGGCAAACCCCATCAATTTTGCCTCGATTAGTGTTACTAGCCTTTTGCAAATTGTAATTTTGATATACTGGCCTTGTGTACAAAAAAGGAGGTAGTAACTATTTGATTTCCTTCCCCATTGTGGTGACGTCGACGATATGTCGAACATTGTGGTTTGGCGAAGTGCGTTCGATGGAGAACACCATTGAGGAGATCACGGTAAGTCGTTTGCAAGTGCCGCCTGAAAGCCGAGACAACCGCCTTATTTGCATCCAGGAAGTCCGTTGAACCAAAGGACGCATAAATGTACTAGTACTACTAGTACACAATAGCGTCGTCCGTCCAGCTTTGTGCGGTGAGTTGGTTTCTCGAAGAAGACAATGGAGAAGCGGAGTAGCGGAGAGTGAAATGATGGTTGCTTCGTCCGTGCTTTTTGATATAAGGGAAATGGGAGTAGACTCTGTGTTGTATATTGTACATGCGTCCAAGCACGGGAGAACGTTGGCCTGGCGGTTTGCTAACATGCGGTCCCACGTGTTAGTGCTTTACCAAGCCGATCTGTGTCCCACATGAGGCAGAACAATGGCAGAAGCAACACGTGGTTAACTTGAAGAAGATGAGGGAGAAGCGGATTCATCAACGAGTGAAATGATGGTTGCTTCGTCCCTCCAACTTCTTTTTTAGCATTATTACTTCGTCCCTCCCACTTAACAGTAGGAAAGGTGCAGCTTTGTGATTTGACGCCTCATTTATCATTACTACGCGGGCGCCATGACTGGGGTGCTTCACCCCTGCTGCTCTGCACTTTATTTTGGTATGACACGTGGACCCGGTAGCTTGATGTCCCACATGTCGATGAAAGGGACTAGAACATTTAGGAAAATGAGCGCTCCACTCTTACGACGGAGGAGTACACGACACAGCGGCCCAGTGAATTGTTACTTGTACTGTATAGTACTATAGTACTATAGTTTTGTTGTTTCGCACGATCCATCGATACAAACCCGATTAAAAAGGAAAGGGCCGGATTTTTCCCGCGCGGTAGATGATACTGGCCATACATTTCAATGGCAATTTTAATGTATGCAAACTGAATAATTAAGTAACAATATGATATCTAGTAAAACTAAAAACACATATGATTTATTGTGTTAGAGTGTAGTAGTAGTGTTGTATTGCATAGTTGTTAGATGTAACATGCGAGAATGTGTAGAGATGTAGTTTTGGAGGGCCTACAGAGAGAAAAGCGTAACACGGTCACCAGACTTCAGAATACGCTCATTACAGCCACTATATATATTTTGCGGTGATTATGCGGTCACTTGCTCACCGTTCAGCATCGGATTGCACTTTATTGAACAGCCAAAGAGTTTGTGTGGCACCATGTTGACTAGTTAAATTGACCAAGTTCCTTATGGGTCCCACCTGTTAGTTCGCATAGGAAAAAGGTCAGATAAACACAAATTTACGCTGGTGCGACAAGACTCCAACCCGTGGGCGGGAACCACCTGGTTGTCTATGTGTCTATCGGGGCCTGATGTGTGCGCATGCACGTGTAGGTTGAGCACTTGAGCGTGAGAGTGTGTGTTGGTCGTGTGGTGTGTGCATGCATGTGTGTGAGTGTTGTGTGCATGCGTGGTTGCGTGTGTACATGTGAGTGTTGCGTGCGTGCATCGTTGCATGTGTTCATGTGAGTGTTGCGTGCATACAGTTCATGTGCATGCGTGCGTGTGTGTATAATCACCACACCAGCTCATGTGTGTTAAAACAGACGGCTCAGCATACCAATACAAGGCCACCTTGTCCGTTGTGCCCGCGGTCATGACTTCGAACCACCGTCCAATATTTTTTCGTTTGTTTTCATTCTTACTAGCAAGATACCCGTGCGTTGCACGTAACATCAAGATGCATTTGTATGACTAGTTTATCTTGTGAGAGAAAAGGATGAACGAGAGAAGGCATTATTTGCAAATGTGGAGAGGTGTGTGGGTATCTTTTTGAAAAATTGCCATAGTTTCCTTCCTACCCGTCATATATAAATCGGACGGCCTATATTGCAGGATGGCAGGCACACCATCATCACCAATTTTGTTTTTTATAAGAGTGTAGAGTAGATACAAGCTGACGGGTAGGCCCAATGGTAGTGAGATAATGTGATGCAACACTGGAGGTGCCACGTGGAGCGTTTGACTGGTCAACTAGTCGTGTCTTGAGCAAATACAGAGTTGTACGGTGAGCCTGTGGCTGTATAATAACCACAAAACATAAATGGTGACCGTAATGAGTGGATTCTAAAGTCCAATGTATCATGCTTTCGCTTCAAATACAATGATCGTCACTGTATATATCGTGAGAGAAAGATGAAACATGCGTGAATGTGCTGGGGGCATACTTTTAGAGGACCTGGAGATAGTTTGTGTGTATATGTGAAAGGGCCATAGAGGGGGTGTATGCGATGGAGATAGAGATGCTCTTTGTTTCTCTTTATTATGACTAACTTTATATATAGTATAAAAATATAAAAATTCACAGTGCAGAATAAATATCATTGTGGGCACCATGCAATGCAAATTAACGTTCATACTCCTCCATATAACTTTGTAATGTTGTATATATGTAAAAATTCTAAAATAATTTTTTGGCCATACTTTATTCAAAAGGAATGTTGTATACGAAATAAACGTCAAGAGAGGGTTTTTAGATGAATGGGGTACGTGATGTAACTTGTGTGAATGTGTAGTTGATGTATTTGGCAGGGCCTAGAGAGGTATGTGTGTATTACGTATTCGAGAGAGGCATGGATAGAGGGGCCGGCGGCGGGAGGGGTGTGGGAGAAATAGCACAAGAAATGAGAGAGGTCTAGAGAGACAGAGACGAATATGATGTCATGGCGAGAGATTCCATTGAGTGTGTATATGCAAGGGGGGAGGGGATAGAGACACGTGGATAATTTTTTTTGTGTGGTGTCTGTGTTGGTATGTGTGGGTGTGAGAAGATAACGAGACCTAGGGGCAGAGGGTGACTAGTCGTACAAGACAAGGATAGCAGAATCGTGAAGGACTCTATGTCCACTAACAAAGCCAGCCAGGATTTGTAACCCTAGGTCCTCGGACTAAGGTAACCCCTTATCTCTGATATTACTATTCATCCAACCTAACTTTAAGGGGCATCCTACAGAATGCTCTGCTAGAATCATACTCGTTGATTAGGAAGAGAGGTGTGAGACAATGCATGAGAGACAAGCCTAAAGATAATGTGTGTACATGAGACACATAGGCAGGTCTATGCATATAGAAAGGGTCGATGGGGATTGTGCGCGTGTATGCTTGTGAGAGGAAGAGTGCTTGTGATAAAGGTTAGTGAAAACAGTCGTAAATGGTTACGAGAGGGAGGGAGGGTTATATCGAGAGCATGTCTGCGAGAAAGACACCTCGGGAGAGTGTTTGTGATCATGTGTGAGAGACCACCGATGGAGAGTGAAACTACACATAAAAGACTGATGTACACATTGATTAAAGATATAAATTGTATCCAAATATTAGGATGGGATCATGATATTTGCAATTCGTGTAAGGAACGGTCATTGATCCATCAGACATCAAGATTCTATCGAATTTGAGCATGTCTATGTTATTATTCAACATAATTGATCCACATAGTTAGTATTTTGCCAGACAATGCATATCTTTAGCAATCGAATATAAACGTGAGTATAGTTCATGTTGTATGTGTAAAGCACATTATACGTACGAAAGTTACACAATGAACATTATAAATAGCTATCTATGAACTAGCATACATTTGAATTCAACTTAAGGTGGTTTAAAAAATTTTAATTCAACATGGAGTCCATTCAATTATTTGAATTTGATATCATGGCATTTGTAAATCATACCTAAATTATGGGGGCACCAATCTTTGCTCTGCTTTTGTACATAATAGGATATATAGTCATGTACAAAATAGATTCAAATTTAGCTCCTCCATTCCAAAATAATCATAGTTATAGGATTTTCAAGTGTCAAAAATTCAAAAAGAAGCGGATAATTTAATGAGGTTTTCAAACATACAAGGTCAAATTTAACATTGTCTATTTAGGTCAATCCTCAAAATTTAAGAGTACTCTAAACGTTAATGCTTTTGTTTCAAAATTTCGAACGAAGCGCCAAAGAGCCTCTACTCGCCCGAAACTGCGTGAGACCAATGTTTGGTAGTAGAAGGAAATTACTTTTCTAACTCCGACCTTTGAAACATACCGTCCCGACATCCAAAGGTCTAAACCGGCGTAGGTTTGTAGCTTCCTCTAGACGCCACGCAACCGCCTCCAAAAAACATTCATACACAATGGCCGCCTAAGAACACATGCGCGTGGCCGAAATCGCTCCCGCCCACTATTTGGGACACCTGGTATTACCATCCTACCCCCGACCCGCAATAGGTCCAAAATTTAAGAGGGGGGGCAAAGTTTGTACTTTCCCCAAATTTCAAACAAGTGTGTCCCATCTGTTCAAAAAAGCCAAAAAACAAGCGTGTCCCAGACCGAAACATGGTTCTCCCTTAGATCCCCCCGCCCCCGCCCCCTGTCCGATTCCCCATTCATACTTCGTGGGCGCCAAAACTACCTATCCACCAGCCGTGAAACACCGGCGTCCTCCGTCCGCCACCCTATCCCACCCATCAACTGCCGCCCTCCTCCATCACAACGGAGCCGATACCCCGACGTCATCGTCCACCACCTCACCGCAACGCCCTCCACGACTAGTAGTTGAAGCCGAGACCGAGCTGTCCGTACCCGAGCCAGTTCAACCACGTCGTCCTGCGCCTCACTGCCGCCACTCCAACTTCGCCGCTTTCCACTGCACCGGAGATGTTCCTTTTATGTCGTCCTTCGCCGCCTCGGATCTACTTCCCCTCCGCTGACATATGGCCACAACAACACAATCAACAATTTGGCCATGGATTCGTCCAAGGCTGCACCCTCCTCCAAAACATTGGTTTCCCCAGCAAAAAGAAGAAAATCGCCGCGACATATGAAGGACACAACACTGGCAACCCAAAATGGTACTCCTCTTCCCTTATTCGTGCAAACTGTACATGTCTACTTGCACGGTATTCATCCCACGGAAGACACTAGTTGATCGCTTCATCTTGATACTAGATGTTCCTAGTAACTCGCGATGCACAAGGTTTCTCCTCATATACTATTTCATCTTAGCTAGAGGTCCGTCGCCCCCCTCGATTTCAATTCTTGGTCAGTTGATTCCCAATTAACGAAAGCATTCCCTGGCGTAATAGGCGCTAGTATGCTTATTACGCCGGGGAAGCAGTGCCTCGTTGTTTATCTTAGGGGCGTGTGGGGCCTAGAGCTGCTGGCGCCCGATCTGGAGGTCGGCCGGGATTAAAGGGACGGCCTGGGGGAGCTGCCAAGCATGGAGGTGGTGTGAGGTCGAGGGGAGGGCGGGCGGCGGAGGCAGGAGTCTGGGCCGGTGGTCACTGGCGGTTCGAGAAAGATCGTCAACAGTGACTGGCGGGAGGTAGACGAAGGCCATGTGCCCGTTCCATATAGATGGGACGGTTCATAAAAAAATCGACTGACCTATTTATTTTTAGTCGACTGTTATTTTGATAGGACCATATGTGGTGGTGTGCTTGCTGGGGAACGTAGTAATTTAAAAAAAATCCGATGCACACACAGGATCATGGTGATGCATAGCAACGAGAGGGGAGAGTGTGTCCACGTACCGTCGTAGACCGAAAGCGGAAGCGTTAGCACAACGCGGTTGATGTAGTTGTACGTCTTCATGATCCGACCGATCCAAGTACCGAACGCATGGCACCTTCGAGTTCTGCACACGTTCAACTCGATGACGTCCCGCGAGCTCCGATCCAACAAAGATTCACAGGAGAGTTTCGTCAGCACGACGGCGTGGTGACGGTGATGATGATGCTACCGATGTAGGGCTTCGCCTAAGCTCCGCTACGATATGATCGAGATGGATTATGGTGGAGGGGGGCACCGCACATGGCTAAGAGATCAATGATCAATTGTTGTGTCTATGGGGTGCCCCTGCCCCCATATATAAAGGAGCAAGGGTGAGGAGGCGGCCGGCCAGGGAGAGGCGCGCCAAGGGGGAGTCATACTCCCACTAGGAGTAGGACTCGTCCTATTCCTAGTACGAGTAGGAGAGGGGAAAGGAAAGGGATAGGAGGAGAAGGAAAGAGGGGGCCGGCCCCCTTTACCCTAAACCAATTCGGTTTGAGCCTTGGGGGGCGCGCCCCACACTTCCCTTGCTGACCTCTATTTCCACTAAGGCCCACGTAGGCCCATTAAGCCCCCCAGGGGGGTGAGGGAGTCCTGGATTAGGGGGTGTTCGGATAGCCGGACTATACCTTCAGCGTACTCCTGTACTATGAAGATACAAGATTGAAGACTTCGTCCCGTGTCCGGATGGGACTTTCCTTGGCGTGGAAGGCAAGCTTGGCGATACGGATATTCAAGATCTCCTACCATTGTAACCAACTCTGTGTAACCCTAACCCTATCCGATGTCTATATAAACCGGAGGGTTGTAGTCCGTAGGACAGAATCAACTCCATATACAACAATCATACCATAGGCTAGCTTCTTGGGTTTAGCCTCCTTGATCTCGTGGTAGATCTACTCTTGTACTACTCATATCATCAATATTAATAAAGCAGGAGTAGGGTATTACCTCCATCGAGAGGGCCCGAACCTGGGTAAAACAAAGTGTCCCCTGTCTCCTGTTACCATCCGGCCTAGACGCACAGTTCGGGACCCCCTACCCGAGATCCGCCGTTTTTCACACCGACATTGGTGCTTTCATTGAGAGTTCCGCTGTGTGATCGACAAAAGGATCGATGGCTCGCCTGCAGATCAACTGCGACTTCAGCATCTTCGTCACCAGCTCGACTGGTCACCTTGGTTCGACCAAGAATTGCGCCCCGTGTTCGGATCACCATGTCCGGACGAGGGCCCTCATCAAACATCAACTCCGATCTCTATCAAGATCACGTAGAAATCATCTATGGAGCTCGGGGGCTCAACGTCAACATTGCCCTCAAGCGACCGTGCTGTTTTTCTCGACAACGAACTCGTATCTGCCACCAACACCTCCTCGAGTATCGCTTTGACGATCTCTTTGGTGGAATTGTTTGGAATTGAGTCTACAACAACCCTGGAAAATTTCGTCGAGTTCCGATGGAGGAATCTCTGGCAATCCACGATATACCGGAGCCCTATCAAATCTGGACGGGAATTTGGATGAGTTTAGGGCGTGGTGTCCAGCTTCTAGCTCGGACGTCCTTTGGAAGATCCAACCGTTGATCGGCTGCGGAATTCCTATATCTACCACCTCTCAAAATTTCGGCTCGATCCGACCGTCCAAACTCCGGAAACCTTCCGATTAGTGCATCACTTTTTGGATCTGTTTTCTGCGCGAAAATGAATCCGACCCGAGTTCATCTTTTTTATGAACAGGATTTCGGACATCCCTTTTGAAGGAAGTTTTGTATGGGGTATTGTGTTTTGTTCCCGAACACATCCCACTAACTATAAGATCTTTTGAACATGATCTTCAACATCATGCTGGTGTCAAACCAGTCCGGCAATATTACTCCACGGTTGTCGACCTGCGCTAGACACGGCGTCACTTTGTTGAGCCGAGCTCAACTTCTTCGGATCATCATCTCGGCAAGCCGAACAAGAGCCCGGCATCGCGAAGGATAAATCATCACCAACATCGCCGCCCCACGGATTACACGGAGCGGGCATACCGGCATCGCCGCACGGTCGCTTCATCAAGCCGGCATCGACCACGTCACGACCTGCATCGATAGGGCCGCACTATTGCTTCTTTAAGCTGGTGTCCATCACGCCGACCTACTTTGACTCATCGGCTGACATCGAGGCTTCGACATCTCGGCTGGACCGGGGGCTTCATCATCTCTTCATCAACCTACTCCGGTAACGGGTGTGCGGATCGAGTCCCAATTTTGGAAATCACCTTCCTTTGGATTGCTACAACAAATAAACCAGGTACTATTAATCCTAGTATTTTTTGCTTGTTTGGGTTCAATTTTTCCCAAGGAATTATTACTCTGGTTTGTCCATCATATGTAAACAGGTCTATCAAATGGTGGTCGCATTAACGACGGTCGCATGGTGGTCCGGTCAGTCTCCGTACATAGTCCGGCAAACGCCGCATCCGGAACTCGGACCGACCTGTGAATTCAGGCTTTGCCACGCCCTTACCGCATCACGCCGACGCCCTGCATCGACATTGACTTCGGCGCCAGGCCATATTTCTTTTATAATTCACTTTGCATAAATTATTGATTATGCAACGATTTTTTATTATTATTACTATTATCTCCGGTTTGCACTATTTTATGTGACACAGGAAAATGATCCAGCCGGACTATATCCTTTGGCGTCACCTCGGCTGGACGGGGGGCTTCGTCAACACTTCATTACCCCATGCCGGGGACTTCGGCATCACTCCGCCGGTCTGCATTGACTGTGCTATGTCACCACTTCGGAGTGCCGAGCTCTTTGTTCCGCCACCTCCGGACCGGCTTGGGGGATGGCACCTTGTCCCGCATCAAGCTCGGACCGCGTCATCAATACCAAACACATTAACCAGCTAAGTTGCCTTCATGCTCAAAGTTTTAAATTTCTAACTTGTGTTCGGCTCGACCAAGCATTATACATTTTTGGAAAAAAGTTGCTTGTAAAAAAAATTTCTTGTCCAAACTTTGTTTGTGACACACAAATTCAAGGACCCAATTCACTTGGGGGCTTCCTTTATGAAGCTTTTCCTCTTGCATATGATTATACTTGTACGGCTTCGTTCCTTGTTCGTGTATTATGCCACAATATGCACCATATTGACTTAAGCGATTTGCAAGCTGGGTTGCCTCGCTCCTATGTTTACCCCTACGTTCCCGATTGTTCGGCTAGGGAGTAAAGGGAGCACCCCTGCGATTGTCACAATCGGGTAGCCCGAGCCGGACCTCAGACTGGGCGAAGCCGAAAGCTAGCGCTCTTATAGTTATTCAATGATGGTCGGCACACAACGGAACTCATGAGTACAAAAAATCTATTGCACAAGTCTCATAATAACAATGAGCACCGAAGAAAGGTATCGGTGGGGGTACTATTTTCTTCGAAGATGCTTCTTACACTTCATGGTAATATAGCATAAGTTCCCTGAGCGCGCTTTGTCTGTTACAGCCTTATGGCCTGATTGCCTGGTTATTTGGAACACTGTCGATATTCTCGACCGATGGAGTACATAACACTTTTCGGTCCTTGACTGACGAGGGAGAAGCTGATGGTCGGTTAAGACGCGTTTAAAGTTTGGTTGAACATAGATATGATATAAGTACTTCGGTACATGCAATCATTCTTCTACCCAACTCACTTGGGGGCTCTTAAGTTTATTTGAGCCGTTTTATAATAAGTGTTATTCTTCTTAGTCGTTGCAAAGTTTTATTATTATTTATCACTCCTTTTTCGACACGAGTGTGCGGTCACTAGCCAGGGAGCCTAATTTCTCTCTCAAAGCCGCTAGAGTTTAGTTTGCTAAACTGGCCTGATGAGAAGTACTCCGCCCTCGGGATAGGAGGTTGAAGCCGTCGGCTGACCCGCTCGAAGTCTTGAGATAGGATGTATCATGTTAAAGCACGACAGAAGCACTTCTTTTTTCTAAGACCAACTTTTGGATTGGCACCGAACACTTGATATTGTTCGGACGTCATGTTTTTACTGACGTTTCTTGGTTTTCCAAGCTTTTTGGCACTTTTAAACTATTTGTGCTTTTCCAGCATTAGTCTCGCAGTGCAACACCGGACACCTTTAGGGATTCGGCAAAAACATTCTCAGATATTGCTATATATGCATCGGTTTCGAATTGTGTCTTCGGTCAATAGTTGGGTTGCCCGGCTCCTGCACTTGCTTCCTACGTTCCGTTTTGTTTGGCTAGGCGTGCAAAGGGAGAACCACTGCGATTGTGCTTCCAGCTCACATGGTTAAGCACCTTAGTGGAGAAAGCCAAAAACTGATTGTCACAATAAGCGTAAACTGGTCAGCGATCCGATGACTATGACGGGCCATTCATAACATTGGCCGAAGTGTTTACGGCTTGACCTCGACTGTCGCCGAACACTACCGGGGGCTATTAACTGGCCTCCCGAACTAAATCCTCTATATTTTGCTCTTACATTCGAGCTGAGGTTTCATGATCATCCTTAGCATGACAACCCAAAGAAAGGAACCGATAGCGGGACTATTTTCTTTGGAATACATGTCTTCTGTTAAACAGTAATATAACATATCTCTCTGCATACCTTTGTTTATAAAACCGTGTGGCCAGATTGCCTTGTTTTTCGTAAATCTTTGCCCTCATAAAGGCTTTATAAAATAGGACAAACACTCCTCGGCTACTGGCCGAGGAGGTGGAAGCCGATGGTCGGTCAACAAAGCTTTGTACAATGCGGTTCCAAGCATTAATGACGTACAGTACTTGGATACATAGAGTCATTATACATAATTTGTGATTTTACTATGGATATTGATCCTTAATTCGGCCACCCGTGCCCGCATTAAGGCTCGGGGGCTACTGGGCTTCGGGCTTATTATTTACAAATATTAAAGGGGCACATCGATCCCCTGATCTAGTGTTGCCACCCGACCAGTGTCTCGGGGGCTACTGCATTGCTTGTCCAATGCAGAAAATTTTATGTGCAATATAGTTTCCGAGGAGATTTTGATCCTCAGGCTGGTCGGCCGCACCCAACCTGAGTCTCGAGGACTGAGCACGCCGCTTTTTAGTGTCCCGAAGTATTCTGCCGAGCTTGGACTTAATCCTCAGGCCGATTTTGCAAATCAACCTGAGTCTCAGCGGCTACTGGGATCAGCGGTCTTATGTCATCCTTCATGTGCATCTCGGGTTTTAGACCGATACACGCCTTGAGGGCTACTGGATATATATCTCGGCAGAGAATAAATTGCACCAATAAAAAATATATATTCACAAAAATCGGCCCACATTCGGGGTGGTGCACCACCTCAGAAGCAACCCGACATAAAGCTCGGGCGCTAGTGGCTGGCTCCATAGAGGGCATTTCCGGCATTAAGCTCGGCTAAACTCCTTCAGAACTTCTTTGAACCAAGGTGATTTACGACACCTCGGATACAGTCCGGCGTTGGAGCTCGGATACATAGTCCGGCGTTGGAGCTCGGATACATTCCGGCGTTAGAGCTGGGAAGTGCGGACTTGGGCGCTGGAGCTCGAGTGCGCGGAAAATAGGTAAAGGAGGAAGAAGGCATAGGTGAAAGGGTGGATTCTTATCCCCTTATATGAGCGGACGCAACTACGTGTCCCCACCAGCCTGATAAAACTCGCTTGCCTCCCAAGCGCCGTGGTAAATGGCACGGTTAGGGTTACCCACGTCCGTATTGATGAGAATCCCGTAAAAAGGGCACACGATCTCTGCTTTGACAAGACGTGCCAAGGAAACCGCCTCGCAAAACATGCTGAGGTGGAAAAGTAAAAATGATTCGAGTAAAGGACTTGGCCGTAGTGTGATAGCGCACTGCGGAATATGTCTGCAGATTTGATTTGTGTCAATATTATTCTCTCTATGGCAATATGTGGAAACTTATTTTGCAGAACCGGACACTACTCTTGGTGTTTACAAATCTTCTATGAAGGACTTGAAGGAGGAACCCACCTTGCAATGCCGAAGACAATTTGCGCGCCGGACTCGTCGTCATTGAAGCCTGGTTCGGGGGCTACTGAGGGAGTCCTGGATTAGGGGGTGTTCGGGTAGCCGGACTATACCTTCAGTCGGACTCCTGGACTATGAAGATACAAGATTGAAGACTTCGTCCCGTGTCCGGATGGGACTTTCCTTGGCGTGGAAGGCAAGCTTGGCGATACGGATATTCAAGATCTCCTACCATTGTAACCGACTCTGTGTAACCCTAACCCTATCCGGTGTCTATATAAACCGGAGGGTTGTAGTCCGTAGGACAGAATCAACTCCATACACAACAATCATACCATAGGCTAGCTTCTAGGGTTTAGCCTCCTTGATCTCGAGGTAGATCTACTCTTGTACTACCCATATCATCAATATTAATCAAGAAGGAGTAGGGTATTACCTCCACCGAGAGGGCCCGAACCTGGGTAAAACAAAGTGTCCCCTGTCTCCTGTTACCATCCGGCCTAGACGCACAGTTCGGGACCCCCTACCCGAGATCCGCCGGTTTTGACACCGACAGGGGGGTTTCGATAACCCCCCGGTACTCTAGTATATGTCCGAAACCTTCTGGAACCTTTCCGGTGTCCGAACATAGTCGTCCAATATATCAATCTTTACGTCTCGACCATTTCGAGACTCCTTGTCATGTCCGTGATCATATCCGGGACTCCGAACTACCTTCGGTACATCAAAACACAAAAACTCATAATACCGATCGTCACCGAATTTTAAGCGCGCGGACCCTACAGGTTCGAGAACTATGTAGACATGACCGAGACACGTCTCCGGTCAATAACTAATAGTGGAACCTGGATGTTCATATTGTCTCCAACATATTCTACGAAGATATTTAATGGTCAAACCGCATAACAACATACGTTGTCCCCTTTGTCATCGGTATGTTACTTGCCTGAGATTCAATCGTCGGTATCTCAATACCTAGTTCAATCTCGTTACCAGCAAGTCTCTTTACTCGTTCTGTAATACATCATCCTGCAACTAACTCATTAGTTACAATGCTTGCAAGGCTTATAGTGATGTGCATTACCGAGTGGGCCCGGAGATACCTCTCTGACAATCGGAGTGACAAATCCTAATCTCGAAATACGCCAACTCAACAAGTACCTTCGGAGACACCTATAGAGCACCTTTATAATCACCCAGATACATTGTGACGTTTGGTAGCACACAAAGTGTTCCTCCGGTAAGCGGGAGTTGCATAATCTCATAGTCATAGGAACATGTATAAGTCATGAAGAAAGCAATAGCAACATACTAAACGATCCAGTGCTAAGCTAGCGGAATGAGTCAAGTCAATCACATCATTCTCCTAATGATGTGACCCTGTTAATCAAATGACAACTCATGTGTATGGCAAGGAAACATAACCATCTTTGATCAACGAGCTAGTCAAGTAGAGGCATACTAGTGACACTCAGTTTGTCTATGTATTCACACATGTATCATGTTTCAGGTTAATACAACTCTAGCATGAATAATAAACATTTATCATGATATAACGAAATAAATAATAACTTTATTATTGCCTCTAGGGCATATTTCCTTCTGTCTCCCACTTGCACTAGACTCAATAATCTAGATTACACAGTAATGATTCTAACACCCATGGAGCCTTGGTGTTGATCATGTTTTGCTCATGGAAGAGGCTTAGTCAATGGGTCTGCAACATTCAGATCCATATGTATCTTGCAAATCTCTATGTCTCCCACCTAGACTTGATCCCGGATGGAGTTGAAGCGTCTCTTGATGTGCTTGGTTCTCTTATGAAATCTGGATTCCTTTGCCAAGGCAATTGCACCAGTATTGTCACAAAAGATTTTCATTGGACCCGAGCACTAGGTACAACACCTAGATCGGATATGAACTCCTTCATCCAGACTCCTTCATTTGCTGCTTCCGAAGCAGCAATGTACTCCACTTCACATGTAGTCCCGCCACGACGCTCTGTTTAGAACTGCTCCAACTGACAGCTCCACCGTTCAATATAAACACGTATCTGGTTTGTGATTTAGAATCGTCCGGATCAGTGTCAAAGCTTGCATCAACGTAACCATTTACGATGAGCACTTTGTCACCTCCATAAACGAGAAACATATCCTTAGTCCTTTTCAGGTACTTCAGGATGTTCTTGACAGCTGTCTTCTGATCCACTCCTGGATTACTTTGGTACCTCCCTGCTAAACTAATAGCAAGGCACACATCAGGTCCGGTACACAGCATTGCATACATGATAGAGCCTATGGCTGAAGCATAGGGAACATCTTTCATTTTCTCTCTATCTTCTGAAGTGGTTGGGCATTGAGTCTTACTCAACTTCACACCTTGTAACACAGGCAAGAACCCTTTCTTTGCCTGATCCATTTTGAACTTCTTCAAAACTTTTTCAAGGTATGTGCTTTGTGAAAGTCCAATTAAGCGTCTTGATCTATCTCTATAGATCTTGATGCCCAATATGTAAGCAGCTTCACCAAGGTCTTTCATTGAAAAACTCTTATTCAAGTATTCTTTTATGCTATCCAGAAATTCTATATCCTTTCCAATCAACAATATGTCATCCACATATAATATTAGAAATGCTACAGAGCTCCCACTCACTTTCTTGTAAATACAGGCTTCTCCAAAAGTCTGTATATAAACCATATGCTTTGATCACACTATCAAAACATTTATTCCAACTTTGAGAGGCTTGCACCAGTCCATAAATGGATCGCTGGAGATTGCACACTTTGTTAGCACCTTTTGGATCGATAAAACCTTCAGGTTGCATCATATACAAATCTTCTTCCAGAAATCCATTCAGGAATGCAGTCTTTACATCCATTTGCCAAATTTCATAATCATAAAATGTGGCAATAGCTAACATGATTTGGACGGACTTAAGCATCTCTACGGGTGAGAAGGTCTCATCGTAGTCAACTCCTTGAACTTGTCGAAAACCTTTTGCAACAAGTCGAGCTTTGTAGACAGTAACATTACCATCAGCGTCTGTCTTCTTCTTGAAGATCCATTTATTCTCGATGGCTTGCCGATCATCGGGCAAGTCAACCAAAGTCCACACTTTGTTCTCATACATGGATCCCATCTCAGATTTCATGGCCTCTAGCCATTTTGCGGAATCTGGGCTCATCATCGCTTCCTCATAGTTCGTAGGTTTGTCATGTTCTAGCAACATGACCTCCAGAATAGGATTACCGTACCACTATGGTGCTGATCTTAATCTAGTTGACCTATGAGGTTCAGTAGTAACTTGATCTGAAGTTTCATGATCATCATCATTAGCTTCCTCACTAATTGGTGTAGATGTCACAGGAACCGGTTTCTGTGATGAACTACTTCCCAATAAGGGAGCAGGTATAGTTACTTCATCAAGTTCTACTTTCCTCCCGCTCAGTTCTTTCGAGAGAAACTCCTTCTCTAGAAAGGATCCATTCTTAGCAACAAAAGTCTTACCTTCGGATCTGTGATAGAAGGTGTACCCAACAGTTTCCTTTGGGTATCCTATGAAGACACAATTCTCTGATTTGGGTTTGAGCTTATCAGGTTGAAGCTTTTTCACATAAGCATCGCGGCCCCAAACTTTAAGAAACGACAATTTTGGTTTCTTGCCAAACCATAGTTCATAAGGCGTCCTCTCAACGGATTTTGATGGTGCCCTATTTAGTGTGAATGCAGCCGTCTCTAAAGCATAACCCCAAAATGATAGCGGTAAATCAGTAAGAGACATCATAGATCGCACCATATCTAGTAAAGTACGATTACGACGTTCGGACACACCATTACGCTATGGTGTTCCGGGTGGCGTGAGTTGCGAAACTATTCCGCATTGTTTCAAATGTAGACCAAATTCGTAACTCAAATATTCTCCTCCACGATCAGATCGTAGAAACTTTATTTTCTTGTTACGATTATTTTCTACTTCACTCTGAAATTCTTTGAACTTTTCAAATGTTTCAGACTTATGTTTCATTAAGTACATATACCCATATCTGCTTAAGTCATCTGTGAAGGTGAGAAAATAACGATATCCGCCACGAGCCTCAATATTCATCGGACCACATACATCTGTATGTATGATTTCCAACAAATCTGTTGCTCTCTCCATAGTACCGGAGAACGGTGTTTTAGTCATATTGCCCATGAGGCACGGTTCGCAAGTACTAAGTGATTCATAATCAAGTGGTCCCACGCGCATCGTCACCTCGTCCTTAGCCAGTCTTCGCATTATTCGTAGTCCCTGTTTCGAGTTGCAAATATTAGCAACAGAACCAATATCAAATACCCAGGTGCTACTGCAAGCTCTGGTAAGGTACACATCAATAACATGTATATCACATGTACCTTTGTTCACCTTGCCATCCTTCTGATCCACCAAATACTTGGGGCAGTTCCGCTTCTAGTGACCAGTCTATTTGCAGTAGAAGCACTCAGTCTCAAGCTAAGGTCCAGACTTGGGTTTCTTCTCCTGAGCAACAACTTGTTTGCTGTTCTTCTTGAAGTTCCCCTTCTTCTTCCCTTTACCCTTTTTCTTGAAACTGGCGGTCTTGTTGACCATCAACACTTGATGCTCCTTCTTGATTTCTACCACCGCTGCCTTTAGCATTGCGAAGAGCTCGTGAATTGTCTTATTCATCCCTTGCATATTATAGTTCATCACGAAGCTCTTGTAGCTTGGTGGCAGTGATTGTAGAACTCTGTCAATGACACTATCAACAGGAAGATTAACTCCCAGTTGAGTCAAGTGATTATGATACCCAGACATTTTGACTATATGTTCACTGACAGAACTATTCTCCTCCATTTTGCAGCTATAGAACTTATTGGACACTTCATATCTCTCAACCCGGGCATTTGCTTGAAATATTAACTTCAACTCCTGGAGCATCTCATATGCTCCATGACGTTCAAAGCATCGTTGAAGTACCGGTTCTAAGCCGTAAAGCATGGCACACTGAACTATCGAGTAGTCATCAGCTTTACTCTGCCAGGCGTTCTTATCGTCATCAGCAGCATATGCAACAGGCCTGGCACCCAGCAGTGTTTCAGGACGTAATTCTTCTGTGTAGCAATGAGGATAATCCTCAAGTTACGGACCCAGCCCGTGTAATTGCTACCATCATCTTTCAACTTTGCTTTCTCAAGGAACGCATTAAAATTCAATGGAACAATAGCACGGGCCATCTATCTACAATAACATAGACAAGCAAAATACTATCAGGTACTAAGTTCATGATAAATTTAAGTTCAATTAATCATATTACTTAAGAACTCCCACTTAGATAGACATCCCTCTAATGATCTAAGTGATCACGTGATCCATATCAACTAAACCATAACCGATCATCATGTGAAATGGAGTAGTTTTCAATGGTGAACATCACTATGTTGATCATATCTACTATATGATTCACGTTCGACCTTTCGGTCTCAGTGTTCAGATACGTCTCCAACGTATCTATAATTTTTGATTGCTCCATGCTATATTATCTTCTTTTTTGGACATTATTGGGCTTTATTATACACTTTTATATTATTTTTGGGACTAACCTAAAACTGGAGGCCCAGCCCAGAATTGTTGTTTTTTGCCTATTTTAGGGTTTCGAAGAAAAGGAATATCAAACGGAGTCCAAACAGAATGAAACCTTCGGGAACGTGATTTTTGGAACGAACAAGATCTAGGAGACTTGGACCCTACGTCAAGCAACCAACAAGGAAGCCACGAGGTAGGGGGCGCGCCTACCCCCACCCCCCATGATCTCCCTCCACCCTCGTGGGCCCCCTATTGCTCTACCGACGTACTCCTTCCTCCTATATATATCTACGTACCCCCAAACGATCAAATACGGAGCCAAAACCCTAATTCCACCGCCGTAACTTTCTGTATCCACGAGATCCCATCTTGGGGCCTGTTCCGGAGCTCCGCCGGAGGGGGCATCGATCACGGAGGGCTTCTACATCAACACCATAGCCTCTCTGATGAAGTGTGAGTAGTTTACCTCAGACCTATGGGTCCATAGTTATTAGTTAGATGGCTTCTTCTCTCTTTTTGGATCTCAATACAAAGTTCTCCCCCTCTCTTGTGGAGATCTATTCGATGTAATCTACTTTTGCGGTGTGTTTGTTGAGACCGATGAATTGTGGGTTTATGATCAAATTTATCTATGAACAATATTTGAATCTTCTCTGAATTCTTTTATGTATGATTGGTTATCTTTGCAAGTCTCTTCGAATTATCAGTTTGGTTTGGCCTACTAGATTGATCTTTCTTGAAATGGGAGAAGTGCTTAGCTTTGGGTTCAATCTTGCGGTGTCCTTTCCAAGTGACAGTAGGGGCAGCAAGGCACGTATTGTATTGTTGCCATCGAGTATAACAAGATGGGGTTTTTATCATATTGCATGAATTTATCCCTCTACATCATGTCATCTTTCTTAAGGCATTACTCTGTTCTTATGAACTTAATACTCTAGATGCATGCTGGATAGCGGTCGATGTGTGGAGTAATAGTAGTAGATGCAGGCAGGAGTCGGTCTACTTGTCTTGGAAATGGTGCCTATATACATGATCATACCTAGATATTCTCATAACTATGCTCAATTCTGTCAATTGCTCAACATTAATTTGTACCCACCGTAGAATACTTATGCTCTTGAGAGAAGCCACTAGTGAAACCTATGGCCCCCGGGTCTATCTTCATCATATTAATCTTCCAATACTTAGTTATTTTCATTGCTTTTATTTTACTTTGCATCTTTATCATAAAAATACCAAAAATATTATCATATCATATCTATCAGATCTCACTCTCGTAAGTTACTGTGTAGGGATTGACAACCCCTTATCGCGTTGGTTGCGAGAATTTATTTGTTTTGTGTAGGTGCGAGGGACTCGCGCGTAGCCTCCTACTGGATTGATACCTTGGTTCTCAAAAACTGAGGGAAATACTTACGTTACTTTGTTGCACCACCCTTTCCTCTTCAAGGGAAAACCAACGCAAGTTCTCAAGAGGTAGCAAGAAGGATTTCTGGCGCCGTTGCCGAGGAGGTCTACACAAAAGTCAACATACCAGGTACCCATCACAAACCCTTATCTCCCGCATTAAATTATTTTCCATTTGCCTCTCATTTTCCTCTCCCCTGCTTCACCCTTGCTGTTTTATTCGCCCTCTCTCTCTATCCTCCTTCTCTTTTCCGTTTGCTTGTCGTTATGGCGAGTCATCTATCTTCTCCGTTGTCTCCTGAGAATGAAGTTCTAAATTTTAAGCAAAGGGAGGGAGAAAATCTAAAAGACGCTTGGTATAGAATTTGCAATGTTCAAAATAGATCTACCAGGAAGCAATCTACTTCTGTTCTTCTTCGCAATTTTTATGTAGGTGCTACTCCTTGGTACAGATATATCCTTGATACCATTATCGTAGGGAACTTCTTGGGTAGCCATAATTTTGATTCTTATAATGCTATGATAGATTTGTTTGGCTCACCACCTCTTTTGGTTAATGGAACTATGTTAACTTTGGAGCATGTAATGCAAAGACATGAAATTATTGAAAATAAGGTTGCTATCGTAGAGTTAATTGAAAATTTGGACAAAAAGATCCACAACCGAATCACTCAATATGGATCTAAAGTAGGAGTCACTTTAAAAAATATTAAAGAGAAGGAACCCATAGTTAATGACAAAATAAATCAGGATTCCACTAGAATCGATAAACTTGAGGATATCATTACCAACTTGGGAACCCCTTTTTCTTCCATAAAGTATACTCCAAGTCCTCCTACTAAAATTGCCAAGCTTATGTATGTTCCTAAAAATAAGGGTGAATCCTCTAGTAAGGAAACTGCGGACCTCAAATCTATAAGTATTCATCCCAATCTTTTTGCTATCATTAAGAAACCATTTGTTACAAATGAATTTTTCGATCTTGTGCCTAAAAGTTTGATAATCAATATAAATAAATAAACTCCTAAGGATGATAGATGTCTCATTAAAGAATTGCCTACCAAAGATGGCAATACCTAGATCTATCCTTGCTTTTTATGCCTGGCTAGGGGCGTTAAACGATAGCGCTTGTTGGGAGGCAACACAAATTTATTTTCATTCCTTGCTTTTTGCTCCTGTTTAGTAATGAATAATTTATCTATCCTCTGTTTTGGTTGTATTTGTTGTGTTTAATTAGTGTTTGTGCCAAGTAGAACCGTTGAGAAGACTTGGGGAAAGTCTTGGTAATCTTGCTGTAAAAAACAGAAACTTAAACGCTCACGAGAACTGCTGCCATTTTTATTTGGAAAGTGCTATTTAGTTAATTATTTTTGAAGATGATTAATAGATAAATTACTCACGTCCAGCAATTTATTTTAGAATTTTTGGGGTAACAAATTTTGCGTCGGCTAAAGATTAGTACAGGCTGTTCTATTTTTGACAGATTCTGTTTTTCGTGTGTTGTTTGCTTATTTTGATGAATCTATGGCTAGTAAAATAGTTTATAAACCATAAAGAAGTTGGAATAAAGTAGGTTTAACACCAATATAAATAAAGAATGAGTTCATTACAATACCTTGAAGTGGTGTTTTGTTTTCTTTTGCTAACGGAGCTCACGAGATTTTCTACTTTAAGTTTTGTGTTGTGAAGTTTTCAAGTTTTGGGTAAAGATTTGATGGATTATGGAACAAGGAGTGGCAAGAGCCTAAAATTGGGGTTTCCCATGGCACCCCCAAGATAATCTAAGGACACCTAAAAGCCAAAGCTTGGGGATGCCCCGGAAGGCATCCCCTCTTTTGTCTACTTTTATCGGTAACTTTACTTGGAGCTATATTTTTTCACCACATGATATGTGTTTTGCTTGGAGCGTCTTCTATGATTTGAGTCTTTGCTTTTTAGTTTACCACAATCATCTTTGCTGTACACACCTTTTGAGAGAGACACACATGATTCGAAAATTATTAGAATACTCTATGTGCTTCACTTATATCTTTTGAGTTATATAGTTTTGCTCTAGTACTTCACTTATATCTTTTAGAGCACGGTGGTGGATTTGTAATATTTCATGCTTCACTTAGATTATTTTGAGAGTATTAAATAGCATGGTAATTTTCTTAAATAATCCTAATATGCTAGGTATACAAGATTAGTAAAAAAATTCTTATGAGAGTGTTGAATACTAAGAGAAGTTTGATGCTTGATAATTGTTTTGAGATATAAAGATGGTGATATTAGAGTCATGCTAGTTGAGTAGTTGTGAATTTGAGAGATACTTGTGTTAAAGTTTGTGATTCCCGTAGCATGCACGTATGGTGAACCGTTATGTGATGAAGTCGGAGCATAATTTATTTATTGATTGTCTTCCTTATGAGTGGCGGTCGGGGACGAGCGATGGTCTTTTCCTACCAATCTATCCCCCTAGGAGCATCCGCGTAATACTTTTCTTTGGTAACTTGTAGATTTTTGCAATAAGTATATGAGTTCTTTATGACTAATGTTGAGTCCATGGATTATACGCACTTTTCTTCCTTCCACCATTGCTAGCCTCTCTAATACCGCGCACTTTTCGCCGGTATCATACACCCACCATATACCTTCCTCAAAACAGCCACCATACCTACCTATCATGGCATTTCCATAGCCATTATGAGATATATTGCCATGTAACTTACCACCGTTCCAATTATTATGACACGCTCCATCATTGTCATATTGCTTTGCATGATCATGTAGTTGGCATCGTATTTGTGGCAAAGCCACCGTTCATAATTCTTTCATACATGTCACTCTTGATTCATTGCATATCCCGGTACACCGCCGGAAGCATTCACATAGAGTCATATTTTGTTCTAAGTATTGAGTTGTAATTGTTGAGTTGTAAGTAAATAAAAGTGTGATGATCATCATTATTAGAGCATTGTCCCAAGTGAGGAAAGGATGATGGAGAGCATGATTCCCCCACAAGTCGGGATGAGACTCCGGACGATAATAAATAAATAAATAAAAGAGGCCAAAGAAGCCCAAATAAAAAAATAAAAAAAGAGGCCATAAAAAAAGAAAAGGCCCAAATAAAAAAATGAGAGAAAAAGAGAGGAGGGACAATGCTACTATCATTTTACCACACTTGTGCTTCAAAGTAGCACCATGACCTTCATGATAGAGAGTCTCCTATGATATCACTTTCATATACTAGTGGGAATTTTTCATTATAGAACTTGGCTTGCATATTCCAATGATGGGCTTCCTCAAAATGCCTTAGGTCTTCATGAGCAAGCAAGTTGGATGCACACCCACTTAGTTTCTTTTGTTGAGCTTTCATACACTTATAGCTCTAGTGCATCCATTGCATGGCAATCCCTACTCACTCACATTGATATCTATTGATGGGCATCTCCATAGCCCGTTGATACGCCTAGTTGATGTGAGACTATCTTCTCCCTTTTTGTCTTCTCCACAACCACCATTCTATTCCACATATAGTGCTATGTCCATGGCTCACGCTCATGTATTGTGTGAAAATTGAAAAAGTTTGAGAATGTCAAAAGTATGAAACAATTGCTTGGCTTGTCATCGGGGTTGTGCATGATTTAAATACTTTATGTGGTGAAGATAGAGCATAGCCAGACTATATGATTTTGTAGGGATAACATTCTTTGGCCATGTTATTTTGAGAAGACATAATTGCTTAGTTAGTATGCTTGAAGTATTACTATTTTTATGTCAATATTAGACTTTTGCTTTAATCTTTCGGATCTGAATATTCATACCACAATTAAGAAGCATTACATTGAAATTATGCCTAGTAGCATTTCGCATCAAAAATTCTGTTTTTATCATTTACCTACTCGAGGACGAGCAGGAATTAAGCTTGGGGATGCTTGATACGTCTCCAATGTAAATATAATTTTTGATTGCTCCATGCTATATTATCTCCTATTTTGGACATTATTGGGCTTTATTATACACTTTTATATTATTTTTGGGACTAACCTACTAACTGGAGGCCCATCCCAGAATTGCTGTTTTTTTGCCTATTTTAGGGTTTCGAAGAAAAGGAATATCAAACGGAGTCCAAACGGAATGAAACCTTCGGGAACGTGATTTTTGGAACGAACAAGATCCAGGAGACTTGGACCCTACGTCAAGCAACCAACAGGGAAGCCACGAGGTAGGGGGCACGCCTACCCCCCCAGGCGCGCCCTCCACCCTCGTGGGCCCCCTGTTGCTCCACCGACATACTCCTTCCTCCTATATATACCTACGTACCCCCAAACGATCAAATACGGAGCCAAAACCCTAATTCCACCGCCGTAACTTTCTGTATCCACGAGATCCCATCTTGGGGCCTGTTCCGGAGCTCCGTCGGAGGGGGCATCGATCACGGAGGGCTTCTACATCAAAACCATAGCCTCTCCGATGAAGTGTGAGTATTTTACCTCAGACCTACGGGTCCATAGTTATTAGCTAGATGGCTTCTTCTCTCTTTTTGGAACTCAATACAAAGTTCTCCCCCTCTCTTGTGGAGATCTATTTGATGTAATCTTCTTTTGCGGTGTGTTTGTTGAGATCGATGAATTGTGGGTTTATGATCAAATTTATCTATGAACAATATTTGAATCTTCTCTGAATTCTTTTATGTATGATTGGTTATCTTTGCAAGTCTCTTCGAATTATCAGTTTGGTTTGGCCTACTAGATTGATCTTTCTTGCAATGGGAGAAGTGCTTAGCTTTGTGTTCAACCTTGCGGTGTCCTTTCCCAGTGACAGTAGGGGCAGCAAGGCACGTATTGTATTGTTGCCATCAAGGATAACAAGATGGGGTTTTTATCATATTGCATGAATTTATCCCTCTACATCATGTCATCTTGCTTAAGGCGCTACTCTGTTCTTATGAACTTAATACTCTAGATGCATGCTGGATAGCGGTCGATGTGTGGAGTAATAGTAGTAGATGCAGGCAGGAGTCGGTCTACTTGTCTTGGACGTGATGCCTATATACATGATCATACCTAGATATTCTCATAACTATGCTCAATTCTGTCAATTGCTCAATAGTAATTTGTTCACCCACCGTAGAATAACTATGCTCTTGAGAGAAGCCACTAGTGAAACCTATGGCCCCCGGGTCTATCTTCATCATATTAATCTTCCAATACTTAGTTATTTTCATTGCTTTTATTTTACTTTGCATCTTTATCATAAAAATACCAAAAATATGATCTTATCATATCTATCAGATCTCACTCTCGTAGGTGACCGTGTAGGGATTGACAACCCCTTATCGCGTTGGTTGCGAGGATTTATTTGTTTTGTGCAGGTGCGAGGGACTCGCGCGTAGCCTCCTACTGGATTGATACCTTGGTTCTCAAAAACTGAGGGAAATACTTACGCTACTTTGCTGCACCACCCTTTCCTCTTCAAGGGAAAACCAACGCAAGTGCTCAAGAGGTAGCATGTTCCGAGGCCATATATGCATATGCTAGGCTCGTCAAGTTTAACCCGAGTATTCTACGTGTGTAAAACTATCTTACACCCGTTGTAGATGAACGTTGAGCTTATCACACCCAATCATCACGTGGTGTCTCGGCACGACAAACTTTGGCAACAGTGCATACTCAGGGAGAACACTTTTATCTTGAAATTTAGTGAGAGATCATCTTATAATGCTACCGTCAAACAAAACAGAATAAGATGCATAAAGGATAAACATCACATGCAATCAATGTAAGTGGTCTGATATGGCCATCATCATCTTGTGCTTGTGATCTCCATCTCCGAAGCACCGTCATGATCACCATCGTGACCGGCGCGACACCTTGATCTCCATCACAGCATCATTGTCGTCTCGCAGACTATTGCTTCTACAACTATCGCTATCTCTTAGTGATAAAGTGAAGCAATTATAGGGCGATTGCATTGCATACAATAAAGCGACAACCATATGGCTCTTGCCAGTTGCTGGTAACTCCGTTACAAAACATGATCATCTCATACAATAAATATAGCATCATGTCTTGACCATATCACATCACAACATGCCCTGCAAAAACAAGTTAGACATCCTCTACTTTGTTGTTGCAAGTTTGACGTGGCTGCTACGGGCTGAGCAAGAACCGTTCTTACCTACGCATCAAAACCACAATGATAGTTTGTTAAGTTAGTGATGTTTTAACCTTCACAAGGACCGGGCGTAGCCACACTCGGTTCAACTAAAGTTGGAGAAACTGACACCCGCCAGCCACCTGTGTGCAAAGCTCAGTAGAACCAGTCTCGCGTAAGCGTACGCGTAATGTCGGTCCGCGCCGCTTCATCCAACAATACCGTCGAACCAAAGTATGACATGCTGGTAAGCAGTATGACTTGTATCGCCCACAACTCACTTGTGTTCTACTCGTGCATATAACATCTACGCAATAACCTGGCTCTGATACCACTGTTGGGGAACGTAGTAATTTCAAAAAAAATCATACACACATAGGATGATGGTGATTCATAGCAACGAGAGGGGCGAGTGTGTCCATGTACCCTCGTAGACTGGAAGCGGAAGCATTAGCACAACGCGGTTGATGTAGTCGTACGTCTTCACGATCCGACCGATCCAAGTACCGAACGCACGGCACCTCCGAGTTCTGCACACGTTCAACTCGATGACGTCGCGCGAGCTCCGATCCAGCAAATCTTCACAGGAGAGTTTCGTCAGCATGGCGGCGTGGTGATGGTGATGATGATGCTACCGACGTAGGGCTTCGCCTAAGCTCCGCTACGATATGATCGAGGTGGATTATGGTGGAGGGGGGCACCGCACACGGCTAAGAGATCAATGATCAATTGTTGTGTCTATGGGGTACCCCCTGCCCTGTATATAAAGGAGCAAGGGGGAGGAGGCGGCCGACCAGGGAGAGGCGCGCCAAGGGGGAGTCCTACTCCCATAAGGAGTAGGACTCCTCCTATTCCTAGTAGAAGTAGGAGAGGGGGAAGGAAAGGGAGAGGAGGAGAAGGAAAGAGGGGGCCGGCCCCCTTTGCCCTAAAACAATTCGGTTTGGGCCTTGGAGGGCGCGCCCCACACTGCCCTTGCTGCCCTCTATTTCCACTAAGGCCCATGTAGGCCCATTAAGCCCACAGGAGGGTTCCGGTAACCCCCCGGTACTTCGGTATATGTCTGAAACCTTCCGGAACCTTTCCGATGTCTGAACATAGTAGTCCAATATATCAATCTTTTACGTCTCCACCATTTCGAGGCTCCTCGCCATGTCTGTGGTCATATCCGGGACTCCGAACTACCTTCGATAGATCAAATCACAAAAACTAATAATACCGATCGTCACCGAACTTTAACCGTGCGGACCCTACGGGTTCAAGAACTATGTAGACACGACCGAGACACGTCTCCGGTCAATAACCAATAGCGGAACCTGGATGTTCATATTGGCTCCCACATATTCTACGAAGATCTTTATCGGTCAAACCGCATAACGAATACGTTGTCCCCTTTGTCATCGGTATGTTACTTGCCCGAGATTCAATCGTCGGTATCTCAATACCTAGTTCAATCTCGTTACCGGCAAGTCTCTTTACAAGTTCTGTAATACATCATCCCGCAATTTACTCATTAGTTACAATTATTGCAAGGCTTATAGTGATGTGCATTATCGAGTGGGCCCAGAGATACCTCTCCGACAATCGGAGTGACAAATCCTAATCTCGAAATACGCCAACTCAACAAGTACCTTTGGAGACACCTATAGAGCACCTTTATAATCACCTAGTTACGTTGTGGTGTTTGGTAGCACACAAAGTGTTCCTCCGATAAACGGGAGTTGCATAATCTCATAGTCATAGGAACATGTATAAGTCATGAAGAAAGCAATAGCAACATACTAAACGATCAAGTGCTAAGCTAACGGAATGGGTCAAGTCAATCACATCATTCTCCTAATGATGTGATCCCGTTAATCAAATGACAACTCATGTCTATGGCTAGGAAACATAACCATCTTTGATTAACGAGCTAGTCAAGTAGAGGCATACTAGTGACACTATGTTTGTCTATGTATTCACACATGTATCATACTTCCGGTTAATACAATTCTAGCATGAATAATAAACATTTATCATGATATAAGGAAATAAATAGTAACTTTATTATTCCCTCTAGGGCATATTTCCTTCACTGCTGGAGGAGTACCTGCATTTCCCAGCCATCCATGTGCTCAAATATTACAAAATCATATGGAGTAGAATCTAATTTTGTTTTCCATGCAATGTTGTAGAGCTATCATATGTCTCTTGTCATCTATTTTTTAGCCACCTGCTATCTGCTACTTTACAGTGCACTAGTTTTGCACACACTTCACCCATACACTTACTATTGTGTTTTTATGCAAGGGTATTTCAGACTCTGCTGCCTTGACAGAAGCAAAAAAGAAAAGAGATAAGTTGCTCCAGCTTGGTACGCGGCTAGGCCAGACATGTTTCAGCACTTTAAGGGGTGTAGTGTCAGCAGATGGAGACGGTAAACGTAGCTCTGGAGTTGATGATCTCGCTCGCAATGAACCACCATCCCAGGTGCCTGCTTTAACATCGCGGTGTCATATGTGGTTGCATGTTGCATATGGTGTCTAGCTTGTAGTCGAAAGGCCGAAATTGGTCTTTATTAAGATAAGGAAATATATTTTTTACATGAACCACCATCCCGGGAGCACCAGAAGACAAATACCTAGTCAGGTCACTGACCGAGCCAGTGACAAGCCCAGCACAGACATGCATCACCTGGAAGCCAACTAAAAAGCCATGATGGTGGCGAACCAGCCAGCCTCCCACCAGGCTCTCATGTCCTCGATGATCATGCTCACCACTCCAGCCAGATGTCTAGCTTGTATTGCTTCCAATTTGGTTAAATTGCATCTGCTTATAGCTTACACATTATACCTTTGAATATGACATGCCTTCCTATTTTTGGTACATACTAGTACATGTGTCTATTAACCATGTTCTTACATCGAACTAATGTTCTTGTGTATCCCTCATCAATCACTTATGATGAGACAGTCACCCCAGTGGGTTACTTTGAGAAAAGATCCTCTTGTGAAGAATGCAGTGTCAGCCTCCCCACATGATTCTCGAGAAATAACAAGGCTAGATGAAAATAGTGAACGTAGCTCTATAGTTGATGACCGCATTTCCCCTACACCAGCATCGCAGGTGCTTTCTCTAACTTGGCAGCGTGATATGTGGTTGCATGTTGCATATGGTGTCTAGACTATAATTCTTCCAATCTGGTTAAATTGCATGTGCTATTCTGCTTAGTTTATACATTATACCTATTAATGTGACATGCCTTCCTGTTTTTAGTACACAGTACATCTGTCTATTAAGCATGTCCTTACATAAAACTATTTTTTGTATCCCGCATGAATCAATATGATGAGACACCTTTAGTATATGCATTGTAATATTAATTGCATCTTTCATATGATTTATAGCATGCGCTGCTTCTAATTTGTTGAAACGCCATTTATGATGGGACGCTTTTAACTTGGCAGAGTCGTATTGGTTGCATCTTTCATGTGGTGTCTAGCTTGCATTGCTTCTTATTTGTTTAAATGGCTTCTTCTTAGTTTACACAAATAGTTGTGAATATGCCATGCCGTCCTGTTTTTCGTACATATTCCATCCTGGTATCATGTGTTTGCCTTACATCAAAGTAGTGATTGTCAGTACCATGCACGAATGAGTTCTGAAGAGTGAATTTTATTGCTTTTTCTTGTCGGTTTTACTTGACAATTCAAAACCTATAAAGCGGAAGGAAAGTAGCAAGGCAGCGAATATAGGTGCTCCTTCCAAATGGAGGGTGTAACACCCACAATGCGGCTATATCTCCCACGTGTCGGGGCATGACTTAGAGGCATAGCCGCATGGTAGGTCTGTCACAAGAGGGGTAATCTTTACACATCTCATGTACTGAATAAGAAGAGATAAAGAGTCGGCTTACAATCGCCACTTCACACAATACATAAATAGTCATACATCATCCAGAATACAACCAAGGTCCGACTATGGAAGCAAAACAAAGAAAGACAACCCCAAATGCTAGATTCCCGATCGTCCCAACTGGACTCCTCTACTGGTCGTCCGGAAAAGAAACATGGTAACGGCCTGAATCCTTGTCGAACTCCCACTTGAGTTCGGTAGCGTCCCCTGCACTGGCATCATCGGCACATGCATCTGTTTGGAAGTATCTGTGAGTCACGGGGACTTAGCAATCTCACACCCGCGAGATCAAGACTATTTAAGCTTAAGGGTAGGAAAGTGTAGTGAGGTGGAGCTGTAGCAAAGCACTAAGCATATATGGTGGCTAACTTACACAAAAGAGAGCGAGAAGAGAAGCAACGCACGGTCGAGAAACTATAAGTGATCAAGAAATGATCCTGAAGCTACTTACGCTCAAGCATAACACAAGGCCGTGTTCACTTCTCGGACTCCGCCGAAAAAAGACCATCACGGCTACACACGCGGTTGATTCATTTTAATTAAGTTAAGTGTCAAGTTCTCTACAACCGAATATTAACAAATTCCCATCTGACCATAACCGCGGGCACGGCTTTCCAAAGTTCAAAACCCTGCAGGGGTGTCCCAACTTAGCCCATCACAAGCTCTCACGGTCAACGAAGGATAATCCTTCTTGCGGGAAGACCCGATCAGTCTCGGAATCCCGGTTACAAGACATTTCGACAATGGTAAAACAAGACCAGCAAGACCACCCGATGTGCTGACAAATCCCGATAGGAGTCGCACGTATCTCGTTCTGAGGGCAACACCGGATGAGACTAGCTACGAGTAAAACCAACCCTCAAGTTTTCCCGAGGTGGCCCCGCAGGCAGCTCGGTTCGGACCAACACTCAGAGGAGCACTGGCCCAGGGGGGCATAAAATAAAGATGACCCTTGAGTCTGCAGAACCCAAGGGAAGGTATATGGTGGTAGGTAGGCAAATGGTAAAACCAAGGTTGGGCCTTGCTGGAGGAGTTTTAATCAAGGTGAACTGTCAAGGGGTTCCCATAACACCCAACCGCGTAAGGAATGCAAAATAAAGGAACATAAGACCGGTATGACGGAAACTAGGGCGGCAAGAGTGGAACAAAATACCAGGCATAAGGCCGTGCCTTCCACCCTTTACCAAGTATACAGATGCATTAAAGTAAATAAGAGATAATAATGATGTCCCAACAATATCCATGTTCCAACATGGAACAAACTTCATTTTCACCTGCAACTAGCAACGCTATAAGAGGGGCTGAGCAAAAGCGGTAACATAGCCAAACAATGGTTTGCTAGGAAAGGTGGGTTAGAGGTTTAAAATGGCAATATGGGAGGCATGATATAGCAAGTGGTAGGTAGCGCAGCATAGCAATAGAGCGAACAACTAGCAAAGCAAACATAGAAGTGATTTCGAGGGTATGGTCATCTTGCATGCAAAGTTCTCAGAGTTGACGAAAGCTTGATCCTCGTTAGTGTACTTGTCGTGGAATTTTCACGGCAGATGTCCTAGTGTGAGGACTTTAGTCGTGAGGCCAACGCATCTTTGTAGTAGCTTGATAGGGGTTGAGCAAAATCAAGAGACGCAACACAAGACAAGTATTTAGACAGCTTCGGGTCCTGGTAAACATCATCCGGTAACAACCCTGCATGATGTTTGTGGCTAGATCTCATTATGCTCATGAGAGAGTCGTAGCATAAGCCGGCTCCCCCTTTGTGTCTAGCCCTAGCGATTGTTTCTTCTTACCTGCCCCTCTTCGGGAGCCCTGCCCCTCCTTATATATGTTGAAGGGGCGGGTTACGCGTCTAGTCCTATTAGGATTAGGATTACTCTATTACAAGTGGAGTCCTAGTCTTGCTTCCTTTGTAGGAGAATATTCCTTGTGCTTTCCTCATAAACCGGCCCACCATTAACTTGAACCGGCCTTCTGGGCCTTGGGCCTTGTCATCCGTCTAACCCGCCCGCCGGGTCACCAGTGAGTCATAATGTTCAGGCGGGTTGCTTGTAAACTGCCAGGTCAGGTCGGGTCACTAGTGAATCGCCAAGTGTCGGCCGGATCTCAAGTAAACTGCATAGTCCAGCCAGGTCATATTTCTGGCCGGGTCATACCGCGGGGTATATCCTCGACATTAGCCCCAGTTTAATTTGGATTTATCCATGTTAAACTGATCCTATAAAACAAACACAAGAACAAATTTGACAGATTGTGTTCTGGGTTAAGAATTCTTGTAAGTCGGCACCTGATCATCCTTAACTCCTTGTCATTTCCTCCTTCTAGAAAATCCGGGTCAATAGGCCAACTTCATAATCCATTTGCTGACATTGGCTCTTGTAAAGAAATATTATAAGAAATAACACATTTGAGTCGGCCTTCAATGCTCTTATTTGACAAAAATATTGGTCTTGAAATATTCAACTGATATTCAGTCGGCTTAAAGATGTAGATCTTGCCTATTTATGATTGCCAAAATTGTCGGGTTATAAACAAATGATGCCGGGTCATGTAATTGTTGCTGATGCCGGGTTAATTTTATGATGATGTCGGGTCATAATCTTTGCAGATTTCTCCGATAATAATATAATACCTGATTTGCTCAAAACTAAGAATTTGAAGTTATTCCTCCCTTATATGCATATCACCTGTAGCCCCCAAGTGTCGGGTTGTCATGCTTGCAGCAACCTGGGACTTGTAATTGCCTTATGCTCATAAAAATTTCAACCAGTGTAGCCCCCAAGGGCCGGGTCATTATGCAATAATGAGGAGGGACTTTGTAAATATGATCATGTAAACTTGAGCAGCAACGTGTAGCCCCCAAGGGCTGGCTCAGTAAGATAATACTAAGCTGGGACTTTGTATATAATTCATTGATAATAACATCATATGATGTAATCTCCACCATGGGGCTTGAACCCACGTCCATAAGGTTAAGAGCTTTGTACTCTATCAACTGAGTAGTGGATCTTTTAATATAATGGATTAAGGCTTGTGTACCTTGAATTTTCGACAGGAGCAATTGGTAGCCCCCAAGGGCCGGCTCATTTAGAATGTGATGAGTCAGGTCTTCAATAAGTTGAGCAAAAAATGACTTTGCATTAGCCCCCAAGTGCCATGGTGCATGCTGGCAGTGACATGGGACTTGCATATTTGATGTAATCTCAATTTGAATAATGTAGCCCCCAAGTGCCTGGTCATAAGCCTGCAGCGACTCGGGACTATTCCTTCCATTGTAAAAATAAATCATGTACATTAATAAAATAATAACTATTGCGCTGAAGTGACTTTGAAGACCTCCATCATAATATTGGCTATTGATAACCATAATAAAAATCCAGCCATGTTGGATATTAAAGATTTGAATAATATAATCCGGTTTGGAAAACCGGTTCCTGTGATATTGAATCGTACCGCCGGTTTTAGGATACCTATGAAGTAAGGGTGATAACCCAATCTTTAGAAGCAAAAACTTCCAAATGTTTATGATTGTCATATATGGCAACTTATCATCCAAAGTTAAGCCGGGTTAATCGAAACCACATATATGCTTTAGATATGAACAAAAAGGTCTCAAGACAAAACCAAAGATTTTTTGCAAAAAATTAAGCAAAATAGAAAGAAAGTTTTGAGGCTTCTGATTCGAATACGATCAGTAAACCGGACCAAAGGGGTTAAGCTAGGATTCGAATACGATCATGTAGCCCCTAGTGGCTTTGGCGTTACACCGATCAAGAGGGTACCGACAGCTATGTTCTCTTTGGTTCGAATATGACCTATGTTTGAACAGAAAGCCCCCAAATGACCTTGAGAGTTTTTTAATGACTCTGGTTCGAATACGATCAAAGGCGGACCCAAAAGGGGTTAAGCTATGATTTGAATACGATCAAGAAGCCCCCTAGTGAGTTTGGCATTGCGCCGATCAAGAGGGTACCGACAGCTATGTTCTCTTTGGTTCAAATACGACCAATGTTTGAACAACAAGCCCCCAAGAGACCATTTCAAGCAGTGTACCTATGTTTGAGCTGTGTTGTGCAACAGACTCTCTTTGGTCCCTTTCAATTTTTCTGAGAACTCAAACCTTGTGAGTAATGAATTCTTCTTGAACCGGGTGGTGAGCCGGATATTTGAAAGCTTCAGAGCTTTGTGGGAGACAGCTTTCCCTTGAGCCGGAATGTTAAACCGAATATTGAGAGCTTCAAAGCTTTATGTGAGACAGCTTTCCCTTGAATCGGATTTTGAACCAGAATCCTTCTTTTTAAGCCCGAAATTTTCTGACGGCCTTTAAATTTTTCACCAATATGACGGTAGCCTCCGGAACCGGGTTATCTTCCCTCCAATGATCCGGAGTTCTTGAATTCACTAACACCAGCCAATTTCGCCGAGTCATGTCATTGTAGCCCCCGAGTCTTAAGACGACTCAAGGAGTTGTCTTGAGATTGTCCTCATTTGACCGTGATATAAACCGGTATGAGTCATTCAACATCTCAGTGATATACTTGTCCTGCACTGGAGAACTTGCAAACCAGAGTAACTGCTCTCTTAAATAAAGCAATATTTAATATAAAAATATACTGGATGGATCTCACCTGATATGTCAGGCCAGAATTTATCCGCCCTGGAGTTGATGATCAGTTGACCACCATGGTGAAGTGGCACGATAAACCATGCGAACGGCAAGTTAGCCACATTGTGTTGATATACACCCAACCGCGGAGACGGATGGAAAAAACCCGCAATATTAGAGGCAGTATGGACGCGGGCAAATCACTACCGCTCTTGAAGTGACCAAATGTCCTAATGTATTTGGACCTTATGATCCTCGGCGGTATCCGTTAGTCAACCCGGCACGTTGAATAGGCCGGAGTGCGGGGCGGACAGTAAAACGGCCGCAGCATCAGAGGCGGCACAAACAGATGAGTCAGCAGCAGTGTGGTAAGCCGGTGCAGACGAGCAAGTTGTCCTCCACGTTTGTAAACCGGTGCGGAAGCATGAACCGCCAAGCGAGTCATCTGTGGTGTTGTAAGGCGGCGTGGACGGGCGAGTCAGCCACGGCATTGTAAGCCGGAGCGGGAGTCCGTTGAGTAAGGACGACCACCTGTGCCGAATAATGTTGGCACGCCTTCATCTCCGTGGTATAATGTCACTTTGTAATGAATAATTGTTCTGCGTAAAATAAATACAATAGGGCAGAGTAGTTGTTTCTTGAAGGAAATCAACATGTACTTAATAAAATATATAGGATAAATATCACCTGATGTATTTTGACGACAGATGATTCAAACACAGCATCATGGATCACCTTAGCAATTTGAACGACAATTTAACAACTCTCCCCTTCTCTTATAAACAGCAGAGGTCAAGTGGCGGCTTACGAGACCGCGGCGGAGATCGCGGGTCGTAACAGTGAAAACAGCCCGAGGCGAAACCGAGGATTTTGAAACCCGACCACAGCAGAACCGGGAACCGGGCAGCTCCGTACGGATCCTCCAAATCATGATTAATTAATCCACGTCCCCTTCGACTTGTTACTCTCTGAATTCTTGCAGAATAGACTGCAGCTGAGGAAATTTACAGTGGGTTGAACTCTGTTGACACGCCAGCCCTTCCCCGAACATGCTAACTCACGTGAAGCAATTATCTAGACATGTTGCCTCCTCCAAATGTGAACTTTAACATAGGCAGCACTCAAGTACTTGATGGATTACTTTATGCGAATAGTAGCAACAGAGTAGTATTGCCTTCTTAGACCATGATTTGTTGACCATCTATGAAGCATTGACGTCCACCATTGCAATCCTAAATCCTCCTTGATAAGCGTTGTAAAGAAAATCTGATCACACAATGCGCAAGAAAACTGCAGTCATAGGCATCGTGGCAGCTGATGTGTCAATGGCGACCGGCGGCTCGGCGCAAAGCCGAGCAAGGGACAGCCTAAAAATGGCGGCGGCTTGTGGCGATAGGGCCGACTCAACTTGGCGGCGGAGGCACTGACACCGGGTGGCTCAAGGCCGAACAACTCAAAGAAGCGTCGTTGTAGAGGCGGCTCGACCGCGGAGATGAATAACCAGCCCGGACGGAGGTCATAGGGAAGCGCAGGATGAAAAAAGCGGCGCACAACAGCTTCATGATTCAAAAATCGCGGTGGCGACTGTCGCGGCTCGGAGTGCGATGGCTAAGCGAAGACGGGCGGATCTGACCGCCGGGCGTCACGCGGGCGCGCGTAGGAGTACAGATCGTAGCTGGCTCCGTTTCCGGATCGTGGCGTCACATTGGCGCAGTCCGACTTGATCCCAGTATTTTCCCATGCTATACACAGCCACCGTGTAATGAGAGGAACAAATTTGTAGCGACCCGACCTCAGACGGTCAAGCCTCTGTGTATTTATGCCATCCCTGGATTGGTATGCTGGCACACACAGTACATCAATGTATATATCAAAGTGCAATCACATGTATAAATAACATAAAACTGATATATACCTCATAAGTCTCAGCGGAAACAAATAATCGGGTGTGGAGTCCCATCAACGCCATCGGCAGGTTGAGTGTAGACCGTAACCCTGTACCGTACTCTTACTCGTCGGAAGGAACATATCTGCAACATGAGACGTTGCAGCCGTGTAGGTCAGTACATTGAATGTACCGGCAAGATCACAATATGAGGAAAACAGATGATAAAACTATTCTATATGCAATATGGCTTTGTGGCTCTGTGTCTGATGTTTTTGCGTAAAAGCTGGTTTTATTTTCCCTACAACAAAGGAATATCAGGAGTCTGTACTATGGAGTTTTCTGTCATGACATGGTTCCGCCAACCGATGTCCCATACCCAAATCATCATAAGTTGCCCACAATTAAATTTTCAGTCCGGTGTTGAGAGTTCTGAGATAGATCCAAGTCCAGAGGTTCAAATTGTCCGTAACTGGGGACACGGCTAATCGATTAGGTTTTAACCCTCTGCAGAGGTTTGTACACTTTAACCGCAAGATTCGATCCCTCTCTTTACATTCTCGCACTTCAGGGTGTTTGAGAACAAGATGACTGAAACATGGTCTTCCGAAGAGTTTCTCTAACCACTGTCCAGTGCTCATCCAATCCTACCGTAGTTCTACATCTGCTAGCACCGTCCCAGCCAGAGTCACCACTAAGGTCAACCAAGCCAGAGCCCATAGTGACTTGCGGTTGCACAGGTAAGCTTCCGGGGGTGAAGTATCCTTCCGTCTCTTTGAGTCTGGGTGAAGCTTTCCGCAAGATGTCATGGCACTTCTCCATGCAACCCGGCCAACCACTGGTTTCTCCAGGGTGCCCGTCAACCGTCCTTCACCTAGTAGTGTGTATTGAATTCCTGTCTCGAGTCTCGAAAATCTTGAGGAGTCCTGAAGATGCAGTCCTTGCCGGTGCCATCATGAAGTTGTCGCCATTGACGTAGAGTCCTCCTTCTTCACACCACTCTCATGCACTCATACCAAACCCCGTCTACTATAGCGTAGCATTAAAAATATATAACGTCCCGGGTTTGGTAACAGGGATATGGTTCCTACCTCATGCATTCTACTCAACTACAAGATTCAATAACAATACTGGAGAGACTGTTAAAAGGGTGATACTACATGCAAATAAACATAGGTATGGAAAACATGGTCAAAGTGAACTTGCCTGGTAAGTTGATGAAGACAACAACGCTCTCGAAACTAACTTGATAGGACTATTCGCAACTCTCCCATGAAATCTATAATAACAAACATGACATTCGCATAAGCAAGCATTCTAGCAAGCAAATCTAACAATCAAAAGAAAACTCAATAAGAAAACCCAACACAAAACAAATAGCACATCGAAAGAACTAATAGGGGAAAACTATAAAGAACCTACTAGGAAAACCTTTTGCCTTAACTACAAAGATATTTTTGTCCTAAGCAAAACTTAACAAAGAAAATACTAAACTAATAACTTCAACAGAAGATAAAATTTAAATCAACTAAGTTAACATAAAGTATTTTCATAAAGATTTACTAGCAAAAGGAAACACATAAAAAGCTAAAATAAAACTCTAACTATGACCTATACAAGTTTCCATACAAAACTAACAAAACAAATTTTTAAACTAAGAATAAAATTGTCTACAGTTAAATAACAGAAACAAAACTAAATTTGTCAAAAGTGACAAAAAGAAATAATTTAAAAAACCATTAAAACTATAAAGAAAAGGTTAAAACAAAAGTAGAACTAAAAAAATAATGTTTTGCCTAAAAATCTAATTTAAAAAATAAATTAAAATAAATAACTATATTCTACTAGATAAACCAAACAATAACAAAACAGTAGCAAAAGGAATCAATCAAAAATATTTGATAAAACTCAAGATACGGCCAAAATAGTGATTTGAACAAATTTCATCAAACTCAAATTTATACTACTTAAATTTGAAAACTAAGTACACAAACAGAAACTTCAACAAATTTGTGACACAATGCAAAAAGAATCACTCAATTTGGATATAAAACATAAAAGTTATAGAATAACTAAGATTGAAACCTTTCTGTTTTAAAAACAGAAACGAAATTACATATAAAAAAACAAAAACAGGCGCTCTTGGGCCTAAGGGTTGTGCGATCTGAAGTTATACAGCGCTCAGGCTCAACTTAACAGAAACCTGCACGTGCGAATAACTAAAAAACCGATCGGGCCGGTCTAACTAAACCAGGAACTAAACCGGAAATAAACCGTAACTAAACCGACCTATTGAAAATAACCTAACTGTTCATTTTGGATCTAATCTAAGGCGTTGGAATTAAATCGGACGGTCAGAGGCTTATCGCGGCGGTGGAAGAGCTCCGGCGAGGTCGTTGTCGGCGGTGGTGGCTCGGGGATGACGCAGACGAGGCCTCCAGTGGTCCTCGGCGACGAGGAAGGATACGGGTGGACGCGGCGCATCTCTGCGGTCTCGATGGTGGTGGAGTCCGTCTCCGGGGATGTCTGAGGCGAGAGAGGCGAGGTCCGCTCCGGCGCTGGGCACTGGTGGTGTTGCGGAGCAATGGCTCTAGTGCCCCTAGAGCTCCAGGAGGTGGTCTAGGTGGTGGAAAAGAGCGAGGGGAGGTTGGGGGCGGTCTCGGACGGCGGAGAGGTGGTCGGGGTGGAGCGGCAGGGCAACAATGGCGCGGCGGTGATGTGGTGCTCCGGCGAGGTAATCCGGGCGAGGCAGAGGGTTTCGGCGAGGGGAAGGAGGGGGAACGGGTCGAGGGGAGGAGTATATATAGGGGGGAGAGACTTGGAGCAGGGGGTGGATCGGAAGATCGCGATCCCGAGAAGTTCGGGATTCTGGCGGCGGCGATGCCCTGCGTGGCTTGCGGGAGGAGGAAGAAGGGCGCGGGCCCCAGCGGTCAGTGGCAGCGGGAGACGAGCGAGGGGTCGGGCGACCTACGCGAAGAGTTTTCGCGTGTGGGGGTGACCGTGGGCCGAGGGAGAGCGAGAGAGAGAAAGTTAGGTGGGCCCTTGGTCCGTTGGCTTCGGCTATTTTTTTTAAAGCACAGACAAGAATACTAAATAAAGGAAAAACAATAATACTTTTATATAGACATATTATATATCAAAATGACCGGAAAAATAAATCCTACAACATGAACATTTTTACATGGTGAAATAAAATTCACATAAATTCTAATAAATCAAAACGTGCTACTGTTGCAATTAAAATTCAAATAAAATTACATTAAGATACCAAAATTATTTCAAACTAAATTTTCTCCATTTTTATAATCTAGGGAATCATTTTACCCTATTTTCCATATAGTATAATTTTGGAGAAAAATAATTCGAAATAAACCAAATAACTCCAAATGGTTTTGAATTTAAAAAAATTCAAACCATCTTCAAACCTTTCTTCATACTTCCAACTCATATTTCATATACTTTGAAGAAGTCATTTTATCTTCCCTCATGAAAATCATTGAGTTGCATAAAGTTTATGAATTTGAAATACTTTCAGATGGAATTCAAATTTTTTTTTTCAAAAAACCTTTTCATTTCAAATGGAAGAAGTCGTGTCATCTTCGCTCTAGTGTTATGATGATGAAATGAATTTGAATCCTCAGAGATCAAAAGTCAAAAAAAGCCTGGGAAAGTCATTTCATTCCCTCTCATTAAACTTTCAAAAAGTTTCAAATTCCACTCAATTTCACACAATCAATCACTCAACAATCAAACAAACAAATCAGAATTGTTTATTTAATATAACATTCCAAAATTTAGAATTTTGGGATGTTACAAAATTCCAACGCAGATGTCCGTCCACTTGATTTCTTTATACGATCTGCAATCTTGAGCGAGGAACAGTAACGACACCGGGTCTCTGTTGGTCTCGGCGGCTTGTACCTCATATCCATTGATCTTTGTGATTCCTTTCATCAAGTTTCTAGCAGTAACTTTTGAACAGGCACTTTTACGGATCCACCTCGGGACAATCCTTGTACAAACCGATCTCAGACATAGCTTTTAGCTGATCAAGGTAGTGCCCGATGGATTTTCCTATTAATCTCAGTGACTTGTGACTCTGCTAATCTCGGTGACTTGTAGTGGCGCACCGACGCTGCCCTTACTTTTTTTGAAATTAAACTTCACAGATCGTAAAGCTGGACCAATGAACACAAAGCTAACGCGGATCCTACTTGGGTATTTCTTCATCCAGAAAATTATGAACTTCTCGATCCCTGGGAGAGATCCCTCCAAGAACTCAACACCACCGTGCGCAGGCCCCACGGTGGGCCAACTGTCATGGAGTTTTCATGGCGGATGTCCTAGTGTGAGGACTTTAGTCGTGAGGCCAACGCATCTTTGTAGTAGCTTGAGAGGGGTTGAGCGGAATCGAGAGACGCAACACAAGACAAGGATTTAGATAGCTTCGGGCCTTGGGAAACATCATCCGGTAACAACCCTACATGTTGTTTGTGGCTAGATCTCATTATGCTCATGAGAGAGTCGCCGCATAAGCCGGCTCCCCCTTTGTGTCTAGCCCTAGCGATTGTTTCTTCTTACCTGCCCCTCTTTGGGGAGCCCTGCCCCTCCTTATATATGTTGAAGGGGCGGGTTACACGTCTAGTCCTATTAGGATTAGGATTACTCTATTACAAGTGGAGTCCTAGTCTTGCTTCCTTTGTAGGAGAATATTCCTTGTGCTTTCCTCATAAACCGGCCCACCATTAACATGAACCGGCCTTCTGGGCCTTGGGCCTTGTCATCCGTCTAACCAGCCCGCCAGGTCACCAATGAGTCATAATGTTCAGGTGGGTTGCTTGTAAACTGCCAGGTCAGGGCGGGTCGCTAGTGAATCACCAAGTGTCAGACGGATCTAAAGTAAACTGCATAGTCCTGTCGGGTCATATTTCTGGCCGGGTCATACCGTGGGGTATATCCTCGACAGTACTCAACAGGTTCCTCGATCACACACTCGTCTCCCGGCTCTACCCAAAGTAAGAACACAAGCAAAGGACCAACAATCAATCACGGTGCAATGCACAAACAACATGATGCAAAACATGGCATGACATGCGGGATGTGATATGCAATGCACATGCGTGCTCCGGAAGGAAAAGGATGAACAAGGCATCAACTTGGCAAACCAAGTGTGCCTCTGGAAAGATGAGATGACTTCGCTCGAAATCAATATAAATATCACCGGAAATGGAGGCACGGTTTGCAAATGGCAAGAAAACAAGAATGGGACAATTATGTGATTAATAGCACGATACCATATAGAATGCAACAAGAAACTAAGCTACTGCACCCCAACATATCAAAAAGGCATATGGCAGTGTTGTACTCAAGATTCTTGACAAAACATGAACACTGAGCTATGGCTAAATCACACTAGAACATGTTCAAACAAGCATGGCAAAAGTGCAAAAGATATCAGCTTCACAGACTTAGAGAAATTACTAACATGCCAAAAACAACATCAGGAAGCTATGTTTAGAGCAAACAACATGCTACAGGAACATATCGTAGCAATACAAGGCATGGCATGAATCTACCAAATGCATAAATAAAATGTCCCTTACTGATCATGAGCCAGAAAGGCACAGAAGATATGATGGCACCCATGTAAACATAGAAAGTTTTATTAACAGTTTCAGACTTAGCAGAAATCAGAGCATGGCATAAACAGAATTATGAAGGCATCTTTGCAAGATCAAATCACTCATCACAAAGCCTTGCATGACACAAAAATCATGGAAACAACAAGATGACATGTTCATGAAGCTAACCATGGCAAGAGCAAGTTCATAGAATGCTTGGATCACTGACAACAACCATGGCAAAATTGATTCACATGTAAACAATCTGCCAGGAACATTTTATAGCAAAAGTAGAGCAAGAATGAGACATGCTAGGGCACTCCATAATTGCAAACATGGGCATGCATAGATAGAGAATAACCATATGTCCAAAACATCCTTACTGAAACAACTCAAAACAAGCACGGATATCATTGTAGCATCAAGTTTACATGGCATAAAAATAACAGCAGGAAAATGACAGTAAAATCCTAAGTCCCTGAAAACAGCAATATCACGAAGCCTAGTTTGCATGCTTGTGGTAGTCACCAGATAGATCACAAAAATACATGGCAAGCACCCCTGTAAAGATGGCATGTCATAGTTCAAAACACATGTAGAGCTCATGCCCATATGATGCACACAACAAATGTGACAAAAATGACAAATCATCATAATCTGATAAGTAACAGAAGGAAACATTTCATAGCACTCTTGCATCAATGGTTAGGGCATCAAGATGGACTCAAACAAGCATGCCAGAATGGAATGAAATGAAGAGCATCTCACAGTGAACATTTTTATATATCATATGCATGAAACGGAGCTACAGTCAGGGAGTTATGATGCAATGAACAGGGCATGAAAAAGTTGCAGAAAAAGGACTTCGAGAAAATATACCCCTCCGGACCAGATCTAGGGTTCGTGGCATGGTTTTCGAGGTTCGCCGGAAGACGCCGGAGGAGCTTCGCGCGACGACCGGAGATGAGGGAGATGGATCCGTAGATGGGGGCTGCCGAAGATGGGGTTGCCGGCGACGTGCGGAGCCGGGGCGGCGCGGAGGAGATGGCGGCGGTGCCGACCGGCGAGGGCGGTAGTGCCGACCGGCGAGGGCGCCGTGGTGGCGCGGCTGGGCGGTGAGGGCGCGAGAGGCGGCGTCCGGCGACCGAGGCGGCGGGGCGCGGTCGAGGGCGGTGGGGCGAGGCACAGGCGGCGGCGGGCATGGCATGGGCGGGCATGGCGTGGGCCGGGAGGGCCGGCGACGGGCTTCGCGGGCCTACGCTTGAGGCGGCGAAGTAGGGCGCGGGCGTGGGCGACGTGGCGCGCTGTGAGTGGAGGAGGAAGGCGGCGGAGCTGATGTGGCAGCCTGCGATTGGGCGGAGGGACATGGCGGTGGTGATGGACGTGTCCGGTCACCGGGCGGACATGTCCGGCGGCGCGGGGAGGGTGGATCTAGGGTTTTCGGAACCCGGATTTGAACGAGGTGCACATATTTATAGCTAGGAGGAGTTAGGAGTGTCCAAATGGAGTGTACTTTTCGCCCACACGATCGTGATCCGACGACAGAGGATATGGGAGTGGTTTGGAAGGGTTATTGTGCTGTTTTGGAGGGGTGTTGGGCTGCAACACACAACAGGTCTTCCCGGTTACCCGGTTAACCGTTGGAGTATCAAACGGACTCCAAATTGCACGAAATTTGACAGGTGGTCTACTGGCGATGTACCAAGGTCACTTGTCAAATCTCGGTCCATTCCGAGAACGTTTAACACCTGCTCATGCTCATGAAAAGAGGCAAGAGGGGTGCGCCGGTGCACGTGGGAGTGTCGGATTGCAAAACGGACAACGGGGAAAATGCTCGGAAGCATGAGACGAACACGTATGCAAATGCGATGCACATGATATGAAATGCATGACATGAACAAAAAGCAAAACAAAGAAAAAACCCAACCACGAAGGGAATCTCATAACTTAAAGCCGAAAATGGCAACAGTCGGAGTTACAAATATGGCAAGTTAAATCCGGGGTTTTACAACACTCCACCACTATGAAAGGATCTCGTACCGAGATCTAGGACTGTAAGAACTCGGGATATTTGGAACGGAGGTGATCCTCGCATTCCCAGGTGGCTTCTCGGTCGGAATGGTGTGACCACTTCACTTTCAGGAATTTGATAGACTTGTTGCGAGTCTTGTGTTCGGTTTCTTCAAGAATAGCAACTGGATGCTCATGATAAGAAAAATCTTCTTGGAGATCAATCTCTTCGAAGTTTATGGTGTGCTCAGGAGTCTTGAAGCACTTGCGAAGCTGTGACACGTGAAACACATCGTGCACATTTGCGAAGTTGGACGGAAGCTCAAGTTGATAGGCGAGATCACCTATTTTGCCAATGATCTTGAAAGGACCCACGTATCTAGGGGTGAGCTTCCCTTTGATACCGAAGCGACGAGTGCCTTTCATTGGAGAGATGCTGAGGTAGACGTGGTCTTCGATCTTGAAAGCCAAGTCACGGTGCTTGCTATCATAGTAACTCTTCTGGCGCGATTGCGCGGCTTGAGATTTTCACGTATGACTTTGCACATTTCTTCAGCTTCTGTGATTAAGTTGTTGCCAAGAAGTTGGCATTCACCAGTCTCTGACAAATTAAGAGGAGTACGACACTTTCTGCCATAGAGAATTTCGAATGGGGCCTTGCCCAAACTCGCTTGGAAACTGTTGTTGTAGGAGAACTCGGCATATGGAAGACAATCTTCCCACTTCATACCGAAGGAAATGACACAAGCCCTGAGCATATCTTCAAGGATTTGATTGACTCGCTTGACTTGGCCACTAGTTTGAGGATGGAAGGCTGTGCTGAACCGAATGTTGGTTCCCATGGCCTTCTGGAAGGAGTCCCAGAACTTAGAAGTGAAAATGCTTCCACGATTTGAAGATATCAATTGCGGAATGACGTGCCAAGAGACAATCCTGGAGGTGTATAGCTCTGCCAGCTGAGCTGCTGTGATCGATTCTTTGATTGGAACGATATGAGCCACTTTAGTAAGCCTGTCGATGACAACGAAGATAGCATCATTTCCACGCTTGAACTTGGGAAATCTAGTCACGAAGTCCATCTCAATATGGTCAAATTTCCATTCTGGAATAGCAAGAGGTTGGAGGAGACCAACTGGCCATTGGTGTTCTGCTTTCACTCTTCTACAGACATCACATTCATTCACGAATTGAGCAATTTCTCGCTTCATTTGAGTCCACCAATACGACTGCTTGAGGTCATGGTACATCTTCGTACTTCCAGGATGAATGGATAGGAGGGAATTGTGCGCCTCATTCATAATGACTTTCCTTAGATCACCTTTAGGAACCACAGTTCGATCCTCGAAGAATAGAGTGTCTTTGTCATCAATGCGATAGCACTTGTACTTGGGTTGGCTCTTCGCAATCCCATTTTTCACCTTCTTCACCATGGCATCAAGAAGTTGTGCCTCACGAATTTGATCTTCCAAAGTAGGAGAGACTTGGAGGTTGGCAAGAAAGCCTTGAGGAACAACTTGGAGGTTTAGTTTGCGGAAAGCTTCACAAAGGTCCGGTTGGAAGGGCTTGAGAATTAAGCTATTGTAGTAAGCCTTCCTGCTCAAAGATCTGCAATGGCATTGGCCTTGCCTGGAGTATATTCAATACTTGGATTGTATTCTTGAATCATTTCGACCCAACGAGTATGCCTGAGGTTGAGGTTGGGCTGAGTGAAGATGTACTTGAGGCTCTTATGATCTATGAAGATGTCCACTTTCCTTCCCAATAAGAGATGTCTCCACGTTAATAATGCATGGACAACTGCCGCCAACTCAAGGTCGTGAGTGGGGTAGTTCCTTTCGTTGGGCTTCAACTGGCGAGAGGTATAAGACACAACTTTCTTCTCTTGCATTAACACAGCACCGAGACCTTGCAAGTAGGCATCATCGAAAACTTCAAAAGGCTTGGATTCATCAGGAAGAGTCAAAACAGGAGCTGTGACTAACTTCTCTTTGAGGGTCTTGAAAGCAACGTCACATTCAGGCGTCCAGACATACTTGACATGATTCTGGAGGACGTTGGAAAGAGGCTTTGCAATCTTAGAGAAATTCTCAATGAATCTTCGACAATAGCTTGCAAGCCCAAGAAAACTACGGAGCTGCTTGACATTCTGAGGAGGTTCCCAATTCACAATTGCAGACACCTTCTCGGGATTAACAGTGATGCCCTTGGCGGAGATGATATGACCAAGGTAAAGAACTTCGTCAAGCCAGAACTCACACTTGGAAAACTTCACATAGAATTGATGCTCTCTGAGTTTGTCGAGTACCAATCTCAAATGCTTGGCATGATCCTCCTTATTCTTGGAAAAGACCAAAATATCATCGGGATACACCAGGACGAAATCATTTGTGTAAGGGTTGAAGATGAAGTTCATGCGAGAGAACGTTGGAGGAGCATTGACAAGGCCGAAAGACATGACAGTATATTCATAAGAACCATAGCTTGTTCTGGATGTTGTCTTGGGGATATCTTGTTCACGAATGCGAATCTGATGATAACCCATGCGGAGGTCAATCTTGGAGAATACTTGGGCACCTTTAAGTTGCTCTAAAAGCTCATTGATGTTGGAAGTGGATACTTGTTCTTTATTGTCTTCTTGTTCAATGGACGATAGTCGACGCAGAGTCATTCCGTTCCATCCTTCTTCTTGACAAAAAGAACACCACAACCCCACGGAGATGAACTCGGTCTGATCAGACCCATACGCTCTTGTTCATAGAGTTATTTCTTCAACTCCTTCAACTCTTCTGGTCCAAGCTTGTAATGACGTTTGCAAACAGGTTCCGTGCCAGGCTCAAGATCGATAACAAATTCAACTGGACGGTGGGGAGGCATTCCCGGAAGCTCTTCTGGAAAAACGTCTTGATATTCACAAACGACTGGAATCTGAGAGATGGCATTCAACTCTCCCTTCTCATTGAGAGAAAACAGTTGAATGGTTTCGTCACGAGCGGCATAGATGATCAGTTCCTCAGAAGAGTGTGTCAATTGAATTTCTCTGGCAGCACAATCAAGCAAAGCCTTGTGCTTAGAAAGCCAGTCCATGCCAAGAATTAGATCAATATCCGAGTCACCAAGAACAATTGGAGAAGCCAGAAATTTATAGTCGCCCATCTCGATACTGACATTCGGAACCATCATGCTAGAATTCAAACACTTAGCCGGAGAAACACCTTGCAATGCTTTAGGTAATGCCTTAGTGTCAAAATTGTGCTCCGATGCAAAAGGGAATGACATGAAAGAATGCGATGCACCAGTATCAAATAAGACTTTAGGAGGAATTGAGTTAACTGGAAGGTTACCCATGATCACTTCTGAAGAATCCTCTGCTTGAGTTGCGTTCATCATGTTGACCTTAGCATGCTTGGGATTATGCTTGACTACTGCATTGCTGGCAGATCTCACAGGAGGAGGAGGCGGAAGGCGCCTTTGGTTGAAGCATTTGTTTGCATAGTGCCTGAGGGAGTCCTGGATTAGGGGGTCTCCGGACAGCCGGACTATCTCCATTGGCCGGACTGTTAGACTATGAAGACACGAGATTGAAGACTTCGTCTCGTGTCCGGATGGGACTCTACTTGGCGTGGAAGGCAAGCTAGGCAATACGGATATGGATATCTCCTCCTTTGTAACCGACCTTATGTAACCCTAATCCTCTCCGGTGTCTATATAAACCAAAGGGTTTTAGTCCGTAGGACAACAACCACAACATACAATCATACCATAGGCTAGCTTCTAGGGTTTAGCCTCTCTAATCTCGTGGTAGATCTACTCTTCTATTACCCATATCATCAATATTAATCAAGCAGGACGTAGGGTTTTACCTCCATCAAGAGGGCCCGAACCTAGGTAAAACATTGCGTCCCCTGCCTCTTGTTGCCATCCAGCCTAGACGCACAGTTCGGGACCCCCTACCCGAGATCCGCCGGTTTTGACACCGACATTGGTGCTTTCATTGAGAGTTCCTCTGTGTCGTCGCTGTTAGGCTTGATGGCTCCTACTATCATCGATAGCGATGCGGTCCAGGGTGAGACTTTTCTCCCCGGACAGATCTTCGTATTCGGCGGCTTTGCACTGCGGGCTAATTCGCTTGGCCATCTGGAGCAGATTGAAAGCTATGCCCCTGGCCATCAGGTCAGATTTGGAAGTTTGAACTACACGGCCGACATCCGCGAAGACTTGATCTTCGACGGATTCGAGCCCCAGCCGGGCGCGCCGCACTGTCATGATGGGTATGACCTAGCTCTGCCGCCGAACAGTACCCCAGAGGCCGCACCCGCATCAGCTCCGACCCTTAGCCCGGAGCCCACTGCGCCAATCGAGGACGGGTGGTTAGACACCGCCTCAGGGGCTGCAGTCTCAACGGCGATCGAGACGAACACCAGCCTAACCCTCCGCGCAGCCCGTGACTCCAAGGTGTCGGACTCTTTTTCTGACTCCGAACCGCCCGCGCCCCTGCCAATCGAATCCGATTGGGCGCCGATCATGGAATTCACCGCCGCGGATATCTTTCAGCACTCGCCCTTCGGCGACATTCTGAATTCACTAAGGTCTCTCTCTTTGTCAGGAGAGCCCTGGCCGGACTATGGCCAACAGGATTGGGATGCGGACGACGAAGAAATTCGACGCCCACCCACCACCCACTTCGTAGCCACTGTCGATGACTTAACCGACATGCTCAACTTCGACTCCGAAGATATCGACGGTATGGACGACGATGTAGGAGACGAACATGAACCAGCGCCTATAGGGCACTAGAAAGCTACCTCGTCATATGACATATACATGGTGGATACACCCAACGAAGGCAATGGCGACGAGATAGCGGAGGATGACCCCTCCAAGAAGCAACCCAAGCGCCGACGTCAGCGGCGCCGCTCTAAGTCTCGCCAAAGCAAAAGTGGTGATACCGGCACAGGAGATAATAACACTCCGGATAGTGCCGAAGACAACAACAATCCCCTCCAGCATGATTTAGAGCCGGAGGATGGAGAAGCCAGCTCTCCTGAGAGAGCGGCAGACAGAGAGGAGGAGGATGACAATTACATGCCCCCTCCGAAGACGAGGCAAGCCTCGGCGACGGTGAATTCGCCGTACCAGAGGATCCCATCGAACAAGAGCGCTTCAAGCGCCGGCTAATGGCCACGGCAAATAGCTTGAACAAAAAGCAGCAGCAGCTTCAAGCTGATCAAGATCTGCTAGCTGACAGATGGACTGAAGTCCTCGCGGCCGAGGAACATAAACTCGAGCGCCCCTCCAAGAATTACCCAAAGTGCAGGTTACTACCATGACTGGAGGAAGAAGCGTATGATATGGCTGATCGGCCACCTCGTGGCCGCGATAGAGAGGCATTCCAGCCAAAAGCTCAACCTCCACCCCGACGCCATTCAAATAAAAATGCATGGGGAGATACGCCAGACCTGCAAGACATATTGGAGGACAAAGCAAAGCATGCAAGATCGATCTACGGATCACGACGGCGCACCACTCTGCGAGACGATAAACGTCACGCCGGATACAGTAAAAGCAAATCCGGCCGGGCCGAACACAGCGGGCAAGACCCATTCGAGCTGCGTCACGATATAGCCCAATACAGAGGCGCCGCACACCCCATATGCTTCACAGATGAAGTAATGGAACATCAATTCCCAGAAGGTTTCAAACCTGTAAATATTGAATCATACGACGGCACAACAGATCCCGCAGTATGGATTGAGGATTTCCTCCTCCACATCCACATGGCCCGCGGTGATGACTTACACGCCATCAAATACCTCCCACTAAATCTCAAAGGACCAGCGCGACATTGGCTTAACAGCTTGCCAGCGGACTCCATTAGCTATTGGGAAGATCTGGAAGCCGCATTCCTTGACAACTTTCACGGCACTTATGCGACCACCAGACGCCGATGACTTGAGCCACATAATTCAGCAGCCAGAAGAGTCAGCCAGGTAATTCTGGACTCGGTTCCTTACAAAGAAAAATCAAATCGTCGACTGTACGGATGCGGAGGCCTTAGAGGCTTTCGAACACAATATCCGAGACGAGTGGCTAGCCTGGCACCTTGGTCAGGAAAAGCCGAAATCTATGGCAGCTCTCACGACGCTCATGACCCGCTTTTGTGCGGGAGAAGACAGCTGGTTAGCTCGCAGTAATAACATATCAAAGAACCATGGTACCACAGATACCAAGGATGGAAATAGCAGGTCACGTCGCAACAAACATAAGCGTCGCATTAACAGCGAAAATACTGAGGATACGGCAGTCAATGCCGGATTCAAAGGCTCTAAACCCGGTCAGCGGAAAAAGCCATTCAAACAAAGTACGCCGGGTCCGTCCAGCTTGGACCGTATACTCGATCGCTCGTGTCAAATACACGGCACCCAAGACAAGCCAACCAATCACACCAACAAGGATTGTTGGGTGTTCAAGCAGGCCGGCAAGTTAATTGCCGAAAACAAGGACAAGGGGCCGCATAGCGATGACGAGGAGGAGCCCCGGCAGCCGCACACTGGAGACAGAAGAGGTTTCCCCTGCAAGTGCGGACGGTGAACATGATATACGCAACTCACATTCCCAAGAGGGAGCGGAAGCATGCGCTCAGGGACGTATATGCGTTGGAGCCAGTCGCCCCAAAGTTCAACCCTTGGCCCTCCTGCCCGATCACCTTCGATCGCAGGGACCGCCCCACTAGTATCCGTCATGGCGGATTCACCGCACTGGTCCTAGACCCAATCATTGATGGATTTCACCTCACTCGAGTCCTTATGGATGGCGGCAGCAGCCTGAACCTGCTTTATCAGGACACAGTGTGCAAAATGGGTATAGACCCCTCAAGGATCAAACCCACAAAAACGACATTTAAGGGCGTCATTCCAGGTGTAGAGGCCCATTGCACAGGCTCAATTACACTGGAAGTGGTCTTCGGATCCCCGGATAACTTCCAAAGCGAAGAGTTAATCTTAGATATAGTCCCGTTCCGCAGTGGTTATCACGCGCTGCTCGGGTGAACCGCATTTGCTAGATTCAATGCGGCACCGCATTGTGCATACCTCAAGCTCAAGATGCCAGGACCTCGTGGAGTTATTACAGTCAATGGAAACACAGAGCGCTCTCTCTGAACAGAGGAGCACACCGCAGCCCTCACAGCAGAAACGCAAAGCAGCCTCTCAGGGCAATCAACCAGTTCGGCGCTTCACAGCCCGGACACCTTCAAGCGCGCTCGGGGCAATCGTTAAATAGACCGCCTGGCGTGATCTGAGCTCGCGTAGCAATACGGCGGCCACCCCAATCCCAGCCCAGCGGCGAAACTCGTGTCGTGCGTACATAATTATGCATTAAAAATACCATGGGCACAGGTGGGGAGGGGGGCACAACTGCGGCACGCCCCAATACGCGGCCTAAATCGCACTAGGGGCTTCCCGTTTGGTTATTTTTCTTTTTCTTTTAGGACCTTAATCTCTGGAAACACTGTCCGGCAGCACTATTTCCGAACACATGATGCAGCAACCAAGGAGGCAGACAGCTACGTTATACCACGGAGTTCCCTGGTTGATTACAGTAACGAGTGAAATATTCAATTTAGTATCATTCCTCATCTTGCCCTTGGAAGGGACATAGTCGTACTCTTTGCTTATCGCAGTATCTGTATCACTCTGCTTTAACGCATTTTTTTAATAAACAATGCATGACATTATGACTATTATTGCATTCCTGTTATATATATATATATATATATATATATATATATATATCTGTGTGTGTGTGTGTGTTCATTAATGATGCCTTGCAACCGTACGCTATGGTACGGCCAACACACCAGGGGCTTACGTACCCCACAATGCGGTGTGAAAAGTCCAAACACTTCCACAAGTGCGGCACCCCGAACTTATAGCATTATATGCATTAGCTCTGAATCATGTCTTTGGTCAAATGTTGGGTTTGCCCGGCTCCTATGTTTTGGTACCTTACGTTCCGCTCTATCGGCTAAGGTAGCGCTAGGAGAACTACTGCGATTGTGCCCCGGTTCTGCTGGGTTCAGCACCTCAGTAGAGAAAGCTAAAACTGACGGTCATGATAAGGTGAGAGACTGGTCGCTGTTCGGCAAGGTTTTCAAGTCCCTAAAGACTTATGCCGCTTAGAGCGAGGGGCCGGCCCTGTCCGGCTTAAAGGCGTGTATCGCGCCCCGAATTCGGCCTTCCGAATACCAAGGGCTTTGCCGAAATTTAAAATTATAGAATTCTATGACTAAGTGAGAGTGATAAAGCATTATTAGTCCGGTTGCCTCGTTCGCTGTGCTGAGCACCTCCCTCGAAGGACCCAAACATGGGAACAAGAGTGCTCAGGTTTATCCCGAACACCCCAGCACTCGTGGCATGGGGGCAGAAGCCGAGGACTAGCCATCTCTCAGATTGTATAAACAGCCAAACAGAAGGTAATATTTTAAATTCCAACAAGGGTTGCATAGCGCATATGAAACAAGTTTTCATACATACAAGATAAAACGAGCAAGTCTCATTCAAATATTACATCTTTTGAACACTCGTTCGCGATGAGACGGGCACCCGGCAGAACACCCTCGTAGTACATCTCGGGGTGGCGGTGCTCCTTGCCCTCCGGCGGCCCCTCCTTGATCATCTTCACGGCGTCTAGCTTGACCCACTGCAATTTCACACGGGCGAAAGCCCGGCGTGCACCTTCAATGCAGACAGATCGCTTGACGACCTCCAACCGCGGGCAGGCATCCACAAGCCGCCTCACCAGGCCGAAGAAGCTGTTTGGAAGGGCGTCGCCAAGCCACAGCCGGATTATAAAGCTCTTCATGGCCTAATCGGCCGCCTTATGTAGCTCGACCATCTGCTTTAGCTGGTCGCTCATTGGCACCGGATGTCCGGCCTCGGCATACTGAGACCAGAACAGCTTCTCCGTCGAGCTTCTGTCCTCGGCCTGGTAAAATTGTGCGGCATCAGACACACTGCGGGGCAAATCTGCGAATGCTCTTGAAGAGCTCCGGATCAGGGCTTGCTTTGCATATAGAAAGCATTACCTGCCGCTATCTTCTTCATCGCGTCGATCTCTTGGAGGGCCTTTTGGGCTTCGGCCTTGGCACTTTTTACACTCTCGAGGGCCGCGGCAAACTCAGACTCCCGCGTCTTTGAGTCAAGCTCCAACGCCTCGTGCTTCACCATGAGAGCCTGGAGCTCTTGCTGCACCTCGCCCACACGAGCCTCGTACTTCTCTCGCTCAGTGCGCTCCTTGGCCGCTTTATCTTTGGCCTTGGTTAGCGCTTGCTTCAGGGTCGCCACCACGGTTGTGGCCCCTGGCAAACATACGATGATCCTGTCATTTTTCAATCACGTCCTCTTTTATATATATACATATCTATAGACAGGGTATTACTTACCCTTGTTTTCCTCGAGCTGCCTCTTGGCAAGGCCGAGCTCTTTCCTGGACCCCCCGAGGTCCTGCTTCAGTACGGCGACATCCGCAGTCAGTGCGGCGGACGCCAGCAGCGAAGCCTGCATATGCATATTGACACACTTATGTTAGACTCCTGCGATATTATTTGATCCTCTGTTCGGCTTTTCTTTGTGAACACCGAACAAAGCATCAGGGGCTACTGTCTATGCGGTAATATTTCTACTACATTTTAAAACACTTACCTCGAAGCCTGTTAGAAGGCTGGCGCAGGCTTCAGTCAATCCGCTCTTGGCGGACTGAACCTTCTGGATCACCGCACTCATGATAGTGTGGTGCTCCTCGTCGATGGAAGCGCTGCGAAGCGCTTCCAGCAGATTGTCCGGCGCCTCTGGATGGACAGAGGTCACCGGCACAGGCGTCTTGCCCCTCTTAGAAGGAGGCCGCCTGCCCGAGCCTGGAACCGCTGGAGGTTCCGGCGCGGTGTTCGGCTGAGGGCCGAACTCGGAGCTCTCAGGGGCCCCGTCCCCTCGGCTCCTGGAGTCCGGAAGGTCGCCTTGAGGCGCCTCCGGGGCTGTCTCCCCTTGATCTGGTGCCTCTTGAGACAACACCTCAGCGTCGTCGGCAGGATGAGGGGAGGTGGTGGTCGTGACTGGATCGCTATCCATGTCCAACAAGCCCAAGGAGCCGTCCGACGATACATCGATATTGGCTCGTGGTGGCCTGCATAATTGTGTCCGGTGTTAGGGAAAGCAGTGCGACAAAGGAATCCTATAGGTACTCTGGTATCCGAATACTTACGATCTCCCGGGGGGCTTGGCCCTGGGCAACCACTCGTCTTCGCCTTCGTCGGCGGTGGTGGAGCTGTCCGGAAGGAGAGTCCTTCCCTTCTTGGACCCTTCGGCCCCCCCAGTTGGGGCGGCCTTCCTTTTCCTGTCTCCCCCAGTCGGTGAGGGAGCATCTTCTTCTTCTTCCTCGTCTTCGGGGGAAGAGTGCGCCGCAGAGTCATCGGACGGTGAGTCCGACGACGCCTGGCGTCGGGAACTCTTTCGGGTTCCCTTGGCCTTCTTGGTCTTCTCTGGCACCGTATAAGGGGCCGGAGTCAACATCTTCGCCAGAAGAGCGTCTGCGGGGCCTTCGGGCAAAGGAATCAGACGGTCGATCTGTCTGGCCATCTTCTGCTAGTCCTATCAAAAGTATGGGAGTCTAGATACCGCGTAGAGTCAATCTATAAAAAAAATAAGTATCCTGTGAAAGGTAAAATAGCTTACCGCACTGGCTTGGTGCTACGCGCTGGATCCGCGATCCTCGGTAATAGGAGGGGGGACCTCGACACTTTTGAACAACACCCTCCAGGCATCTTCATGAGTCGTGTCGAAGAGCATGTTCAGAGTTCGGTGCTGCGCCGGGTCGAACTACCACAAGTTGAACTCCCGTTGTTGGCACGGGAGGATCCAGCGGATGAGCATAACTTGGACTATGTTGACAAGCTTGAGCTTCTTGTTCACCATGTTTTGAATACATGTTTGGAGTCCGGTCAGCTCTTCCGAACTATCCCAGGACAGGCCCTTCTCTTTCCAGGAGGTGAGCCGCGTGGGGATGCCAGATCGGAACTCGGGGGCCGCCGCCCATACAGGGTCGCGCGGCTCGGTGATGTAGAACCAAACCGATTGCCACCCCTTTATGGTTTCCACAAAGGATCCCTCGAGCCATGTTACGTTGGGCATCTTTCCCACCATGGCGTCTCCGCACTCCGCCTGGCGGCCACCCACCACCTTCGGCTTGACATTGAAGGTCTTTAGCCATAAGCCGAAGTGGGGCTGGATGCGGAGGAAGGCCTCGCACACGACGATAAACGCCGAGATGTTGAGGATGAAGTTCGGGGCCAGATCGTGGAAATCCAGGCCGTAATAGAACATGAGCCCCCGGACGAATGGATGGAGAGGGAATCCCAGTCCGCAGAGGAAATGGGTGAGGAATACTACCCTCTCGTGGGGCCTGGGGGTGGGGATGAGCTGCCCCTCATCTGGGAGCCGGTGCGCGATGTCGTCGGGCAGGTATCCGGGTCTCCTCAGTTTCTTGATCTCTCCCTCCATGACGGAGGAGACCATCCACCTGCCTCCCTCTCTGGACATGGTTGGAGAAGGCTGAGGTGGGAAGTGTGGGCTTGGGCGCTAGAGCTCTAGTGTGCGAAAACGGATGAGCAAAGGAGGAAGAAGGCGTGGATAGAAAGGTGAATCCTTATCCCTTTATATGGGCGGACGAAGCTAAGCGTCCCCACTTGCCTGGTAAAACTCGCTTATCCCCCAAGCGCCGCAATTGATGGCGCGGTTGGGTTACCCACGCCCATATTGATGAGAATCCCGCAATAAGGGGACACGATCTCTGCTTTGACAAGACGTGTCGAAAAACTGCCTCGCGTTATGTGCGGGGCTGGTTAAAGGCAACGGTTCGAATAATCACCAGACCATGACATGACGTCATACTATTAAGACAAGTCAGCAAATTAGGTCTACGAAAATATTATTCTCTCTATGGTGGAATGTGGATCTTATTTTGCAGGGTCGGACACTATCCTCGTATTCAAATTCTTCTGTGATGTATTCGGAGAAGGAACCCGCCTTGCAATGCCGAAGACAATACTGTGCGCCGGACTCATCGTCATTGAAGCCTGGTTCAGGGGCTACTAAGGGAGTCCTGGATTAGGGGGTCTCCGGACAGCCGGACTATCTCCATTGGCCGGACTGTTAGACTATGAAGATACAAGATTGAAGACTTCGTCTCGTGTCCGGATGGGACTCTACTTGGCGTGGAAGGCAAGCTAGGCAATACGGATATGGATATCTCCTCCTTTGTAACCGACCTTATGTAACCCTAACCCTCTCCGGTGTCTATATAAACCGAAGGGTTTTAGTCCGTAGGACAACAACCACAAGATACAATCATACCATAGGCTAGCTTCTAGGGTTTAGCCTCTCTGATCTCGTGGTAGATCTACTCTTGTATTACCCATATCATCAATATTAATCAAGCAGGACGTAGGGTTTTACCTCCATCAAGAGGGCCCGAACCTGGGTAAAACATTGTGTCCCCTGCCTCCTGTTACCATCCAGCCTAGACGCACAGTTCGGGACCCCCTACCCGAGATCCGCCGGTTTTGACACCGACAGTGCCCTTTCTGCTGACACTTGTTGCAAGTAACCTCTGAGAGCGGATGGTGATAAGGAACACTTGACCTTGGAGTATGAGACTGAGCTTTGTTCTGATAGCCTGGGTTGGGTGGGTGGGAAGATCCATTGCCACCTTAGCTCTTTTGTTGGTAAGGCTGACGAAACGAAGGAGGAGGAGGCAACCAGAACTTCTGTTGCTTAGCTGCCACTTGTGATGAAGAAGAAGATTGAACTTCGTCCTTGACTCTCTTCTTGGATGCCTCACACTTGAGCTGAGCAGCTTCTTGCTTTAGTGCCATGTTGTAGAATTCATCGAACATAGTCGGCTCAATAAGCACAAGAGCTAATTACAGATCTTCTCTGAGGCCACCTCTGAATTGATAAATCATGCTCTTTTCATCAGGGATGTCTTGTTTAGCGAAGCGAGCGAGTTTCTAAAACTAGATATTGTATTGATACATGGACAAGCTGCCTTGCTTGAGATTGTGGAACTCCTCATGCTTGCTCTCGGCAACACTTGGTGGGATGTGATGAGCTTTGAAGTCTCGGCAGAAATCATCCTAGGTAATCACACGACCTCCTCTGGAATCTCTGTATTGTTGATACCACTCAGCACCTTGGTCCTTGAGTTGAAACGAAGCAAACTTGACAAAGTCCTCAGGCCTGACATTGCTACACTCAAAATGTTTGCAGATATCCATGAGCCAGTCGTCGGCGTCTGTGGCCTCGACACGGTTGCTGAAGGACTTCGGCTGGTTTGCGAGGAACTGATTGAGGGTAGCAAACTGAGGCTGATTGTTGCCTTGGCCTTAATTTCCTTGGTTGCCTTGCCCTTGATTACGCTCTTGCAAGAGTTGCAAAAGCATCTGAGTGTTGGCGTTGGTGGCTGCCATGACGGCTTGCCATGCCCCCGGAGGTGGAGGTGGTGGCGGAGGGTTCGACTGATCCACATCATTGCGATCCAGATTCTGACGCGTTGGAGGAGCCATCCTGAAGAGGTTGACATCTGTTATCATCTTGAAAGACATATATTCAAGCTGAATCAATGGATCGAAATTGCAACATAAAGCCTTAACATTCGAACAAGGATGAACGAATAAATTCCAAAGTAAATCATCACACGTCCATAAAGTTGAGAAGCCACTTAGATAAAGGTAGATGAATAAAGCAACAAGGTACGGATATGAACAAATGAGTGGTAAGGATTACCCAATCACAAACCAAGTATATACGGGAAGAAATACTAGAGCTACTTGAATTCCCACCTATAAAACTCCCAAAACTTTCTGGTTATGCAATCAGGTGTTGGGGATACAGGGGAAGCATAACATCTCACCCAAAACTAGCAAATCCTACATCCAGCTGTATCCATCCTTCAACACATAACCAATAAACCTCCGAAAATCATGTACCTCAACCTTTGAAAAGCATCCGTTATATGAGTTATGGCAATACTCCCGAACTCGGGCCCCAATACTGGGTGGCGTCTAGGTTATCTCACCAACAACTGCATAAAATAGATTTTTGATGTCGGCGAACTCAGGTATTCCAGAATTGCAACGATAAAATTTTGACGACGACACCTCGGAGCTCAACTCCCCGGGACACTGCCACAACCCCTAAATGTCAGGAGGCACCAAGAACAATGTTCTTGTCACAAAACCATCGGAACGATTCCAAGATAGCCGCGTGATCCTTAAAAAAATCGTGAAATTTGAGGAGAGAAGAGTCAAAACTCTACGTCAGGAGGCCTCACCAGAGCGACGAAGGGACTGAGGAGTAAAAATAATCCTACTCTCCAATATATATAATCCTAAGACTCAAAACATTTTGTTCTAGACTCAACAACGTCAGCGGTTCGATCAAGCAGGGGGCTCCTAAGTTGGGGAAGGCTCTGATTACCAACTTGTAACACCCACAATGCGGCTACATCTCCCATGTGTCGGGCCACGACTTAGAGGCATAGCCGCATGGTAGGTCTGTCGCAAGAGGGGTAATCTTTACACATCCCATGTACTGAATAAGAAGGGATAAAGAGTCGGCTTACAATCGCCACTTCACACAATACATAAATAGTCATACATCATCCAGAATACAATCAAGGTCCGACTACGGAACCAAAACAAAGAAAGACAACCCCAAATGCTAGATCCCCGATTGTCCCAACTGGGATCCTCTACTGATCGTCCGGAAAAGAAACATAGTAACGACCTGAATCCTCGTCGAACTCCCACTTGAGTTCGGTAGCGTCCCCTGCACTGGCATCATCGGCACCTGCATCTGTTTGGAAGTATCTGTGAGTCCCAAGGACTCGGCAATCTCACACCTGCGAGATCAAGACTATTTAAGCTTAAGGGTAGGAAAGGGTAGTGAGGTGGAGCTGCAGCAAAGCACTAAGCATATATGGTGGCTAACTTACGCAAAAGAGAGCGAGAAGAGAAGCAACGCACGGTCGAGAAACTATAAGTGATCGAGAAATGATCCTGAAGCTACTTACGCTAAAGCATAACACAAGGCCATGTTCACTTCCCGGACTCCGCTGAAAAGAGACCATCACGGCTACACACGCGGTTGATTCATTTTAATTACGTTAAGTGTCAAGTTCTCTACGACCGGATATTAACAAATTCCCATCTACCCATAACCACAGGCACGGCTTTCGAAAGTTCAAAGCCCTGCAGGGGTGTCCCAACTTATCCCATCACAAGCTCTCACGGTCAACGAAGGATATTCCTTCTCGCAGGAAGACCCGATCTGTCTCGGAATCCCGGTTACAAGACATTTCGACAATGGTAAAACAAGACCAGCAAAGCCACCCGATGTGCCGACAAATCCCGATAGGAGTCGCACGTATATCGTTCTCAGGGCAACACCGGATGAGACTAGCTACGAGTAAAACCAACCCTCAAGTTTCCCTGAGGTGGCCCCGCGGGCAGCTCGGTTCAGACCAACACTCAGAGGAGCACTGGCCCGGGGGGTTTAAAATAAAGATGACCCTTGAGTCTGCAGAACCCAAGGGAAGGTTTATGGTGGTAGGTAGGAAAATGGTAAAACCAAGGTTGGGCCTTGCTGGAGGAGTTTTATTCAAGGCGAACTGTCAAGGGGTTCCCATAACATCCAACCGTGTAAGGAACGCAAAATCAAGGAACATAACACCGGTATGAGGGAAACTAGGCCGGCAAGAGTGGAACAAAACACCAGGCATAAGGCTGAGCCTTCCACCCTTTAACAAGTATATAGATGCATTAAAGTAAATAAGAGATAATAATGATATCCCAACAATATCCATGTTCCAACATGGAACAAACTTCATCTTCACCTGCAACTAGCAACGTTATAAGAGGTGCTGAGCAAAAGCGGTAACATAGCCAAACAACGGTTTGCTAGGAAATGTGGGTTAGCGATTTGACATGGTAATATGGGAGGCATGATATAGCAAGTGGTAGGTAGCGCGGCATAGCAATAGAGTGGACAACTAGCAAAGCAAAGATAGAAGTAATTTCGAGGGTATGGTCATCTTGCCTGCAAAGTTCTCGGAGTTGACGAAAGCTTGATCCTCGTTAGCGTACTCAATAGTTTCCTCGATCACGTACTCGTCTCCCGGCTCTACCCAAAGGCAGAACACAAGCAAAGGATCAACAATCAATCACGGTGCAATGCACAAACAACATGATGCAAAACTTAGCATGACATGCGGGATGTGATATGCAATGCATATGCGTGCTCCAGAAGGAAAAGGATGAAAAAGGCATCAACTTGGCAAACCAAGTGTGCTGCTGGAAAGATGAGATGATTTCGGTCGAAATCGATATAGAGATCACTGGAAACGGAGGCACGGTTTGCAAATGGCAAGCAAAACAAGAATGGCACAATTCTGTGATTAACAGCACGATGCCATCTAGAGTGCAACAAGAAACTAAGCTACTGCACCCCAACATATCAACAAGGCATCTGGCAGTGTTGTACTCAAGATTCTCGACAAAACATGAACACTGAGCTACGGCTAAATCACACGAGAACAGGTTCAAACAAGCATGGCAAAAGTGCAAAAGATATCAGCTTCACAGACTTAGAGAAATTACTAACATGCCAAAAACAACATCAAGAAGCCATGTTTAGAGCAAGGAAACAACATGCTACAGGAACATATCATAGCAATACAAGGCACGGCATGAATCTACTAAATGCATAGATAAAATGTCCCTTACTGATCATAAGCCAAAAAGGCACAGAAGATATGATGGCAGCCATGTAAACATAGCAAGTTTTATTAACAGTTTTAGACTTAGCAGAAATCAGAGCATGGCATAAACAGAATTATGAAGGCATCTTTGCGAGCTCAAATCACTCATCACAAAGCCTTGCATGACAAAAAAGCATGGAAACAGCAAGATGACATGTTCATGAAGCTAACCATGGCAAGAGAAAGTTCATAGCATGCTTGGATCACTAACAACAACCATGGAAAAATTGATTAACATGTAAACAATCTGGCAGGGACATTTTATAGCAAGAGTAGAGCAAGTACTATACATGCTAGGGCACTCCATAATTGCAAACATGGGCATGGACTGATAGAGCATATCCATATGTCCAAAACATCCTTACTGAAGCAACTCAAAACAAGCATGGATCTCACTGTAGCATCAAGTTTACATGGCATAAAAATAACAGCAGGAAAATGATAGTAAAATCCTAAGTCCCTGAAAACAGCAATATCACGAAGCCTAGTGTGCATGCTTGTGCTAGTCACCCTATAGATCACAAAAATACATGGCAAGCACCACTGTAAATATGGCAAGTCATAGTTCAAAACACATGTAGAGCTCATGCCCATATGATGCACACAACAAATGTGACAAAAATGACAAATCATCATAATCTGATAAGTAATAGCAGGAAACATTTTATAGCACTCTTGCATCAATGGTTAGGCACCAATATGGACTCAAACAAGCATGCCACAATGGAATGAAATGAAAAGCATCTCACGTTGAATGTTTTGATTTATCATATGCATGCAACGGAGCTACGGTCACGGAGTTATGATGCAATGAACAGGGCATGAAAAAGTTGCATAAAAATGACTTAGAGAAAATAGACCCCTCCGGACCAGATCTAGGGTTCGTGGCACGGTTTTCAAGGTTCATCGGAAGACGCCGGAGGAGCTTCGCCCGACGGCCAGAGATGAGGGAGATGGATCCGGATATGGGGGCTGCCGGAGATGGGGTTGCCGGCGACGAGCGGAGCCGGGGCGGCACGGAGGAGATGGCGGCGGTGCCGACCGGCGACGGCGCCGCGGTGGCGCGGCTGGGCGGCGAGGGTGTGGGAGGCGGCGTTCGGTGAAAGAGCCGGTGGGGCGAGGCGCTGGCGGCGGCGGGCGAGGCACGGGCCGGGAGGGCCGGCGACGGGCTTCGCGGGCCCGCGCTGGAGGCGGCGAAGTGGGGCGCGGGCGTGGGCGATGTGGCGCGCTGTGAGTGGAGGAGGGAGGCGGCGAAGCTGATGTGGCGACCTGCGATTGGGCGGAGGGACGTTGCGGTGGCGGTTGGAGGTGTCCGGTCACCGGGCGGACATGTCCGGCGGCGTGAGGAGGGTGGATCTAGGGTTTTCAGGACCCGGATTTGAACGAGGTGCATATATTTATAGCTAGGAGGAGGTAGGAGTGTCCAAATGGAGTGTAGTTTTCGCCCACATGATCATGATCTGACGACGGGGGACATGGGGTGGTTTGAAAGGGTTATTGGGCCGTTTTGGAGGGGTGTTGGGCTACAACACACAAGAGGCCTTCCCGGTTATCCAGTTAACCGTTGGAGTATCAAACGGACTCCAAATGGCACGAGATTTGACAGGCGGTCTACCGGTGGTGTACCAAGGCCACTTCACAAATCTCGGTCCATTCCAAGAACGTTTAACACCTGCTCATGAAAAGAGGCAAGAGGGGTGCGCCGGTGCACGTGGGAGTGTCGGATTGCAAAACGGACAACGGGGATAATGCTCGAAAGCATGAGACGAACACGTATGCAAATGCAATGCACATGATGACATGATATGAAATGCATGACATGAAAAAAAAGCAAAACGAAGACAAAACCCAACGACGAAGGGAATCTCATAACTTAAAGCTGAAAATGGCAAGAGTCGGAGTTACAAATATGGCAAGTTACATCCGGGTGTTACAGAGGGCCTCTACAGATTCTACTCCGCCACCTCCTCAAGAAGATTTGCAAGACAACACATGCACAGACACTCAACATAGTTGTGTTGATGATGAGCACGTCTCCCCTAGTGCACCATCACAGGTGATCCCTCTAACTTGGAATTGTTATATGTGGTTGCATGTTATGTATGATATCTAGCTTATATTGCTTCTAATTTTGTTGAATTCCATCTGCTTACTTTACACATTATACTTGTGAATAAGACACGTGTTCCTGTTTCTAGAACATACAATATCTGTCTATCACACCATGTTCTTACATCAAAGTACTACTATTGTGTAACCTGCAACAATCACTTACCATAAGACACGTTTGACTTGGGAGTGTGATATAGGTTACATCTCGCATTCTTTTCTAGCTTGTACTACTTCTAATTTGTTGAAATGGCACTTATGACGAGACAGTTTTATCTTGGTAGAGTGATATTCGTTGCATCTTTCATATGGCGTCTAGCGTTCATTGCTTCTAATTTGTTGAAATGTCTTCTCCTTAGTTTACACATCATAAGCTATGAATATGCAATGTTGTGAATATGCAATGGCACTAATGACGAGAGACCTTTAACTTGGTAGTGTGATGTTGTTTGCATCTTGCATATGATTTATTTCTTGTACTACTTCACATTTTTTTAAACGCCATTATGACAAAACACTGTTAACTTGGCAGAGTGATATTTGTAGCATCTTTCATATGGTGTCTACCTTCCATTGCATTGCTTCTCATTTAGCGAAATGTCTTCTGCTTAGTTTACACATCATAGTTCTAGTTATCTCATGCCGTCCTATTTTTCGTACATATTACATCCTCCTATCATGTGGTTGTCCAACATCAAAGTTCAGTTTGTCTGTATCACGCATCAATTTGTTCTGAAGAACTAAATTGTTATTTGTTTTTATTGTCGGCTTGACTTAACATGACACAGAGAAATAGGAAGGAACACAGAATGACAGGGAAAGGGAAGAATGGAGATCCATTTTGAGGTGGGTTTAAAAAGGCCACATGATGCTACAGAGTCAGCCAAGTTAGTATCAGAGGCAGCGGTTTCCGTTAGGTGCCATGTACGTATCCTCCCAACATGGATTCAGTATAGGAATGACAAAGACGAAACCCAGTTCAACACCTTCCTCGACCATTTATCTATAATTATGGTTATGTATGGAAACTAGTAATACCGTCTTGCTATGTCCCATACTTTCTAGGTTGCTGATAATGAGACTCCCATAATTTTCAACAAATAAGGTTCAAGTTGGATAGCCAAGATGATGCAACCAGACAAGCTTGCACCCATGTTTTCAAGTCTGCTCTGCGACACTATCGGTATAACTTGATGAAAAATCACTTTGAAGGTAAGGCTAACAGTGAACTTGCCCAAACATCTCGAGTGGAAAATATATCGAATGAAGACTGGAGAGGCCTCGTTAAACACTGGTCTGATCCAAAGTATCAGGTACATTATATATATGTGATCAGATCACATGTTGAAGTCCTATTTACGCATGTGCCTCACAAATCTATCTTCTTGTAGGTGAACTGTTCAAAGAACAAGGCCAACCGTACGAAAGTGAAATTCCAATAGACGACAGGATCTCATAGCTATATTGCACACTGTGGGGCTCTTGTAATTAGCTGTTGTTTCACTCTTTTCGCTGTACCATATTATAAGATCTATATTGACTTGTTCCCAATGTAGAGGAAAGCCCGCAAGGACCAAAAAGTACTTGAACCAAATGTGGTGGAAATCTTCAAGGACTATCACACCAGCAAGACGAAGGCCATGATGATATGTCTCCAACGTATCCATAATTTTTGATTGCTCCATGTTATATTATCTACTGTTTTGAACATTATTGGGCTTTATTATCCACTTTTATATTATTTTTGGGACTAACTTATTAACCGGAGGCCCAGCCCAGAATTGTTGTTTTTTGCCTATTTTAGGGATACGAAGAAAAGGAATATCAAACGGAGTCCAAACGGAATGAAACCTTCGGGAATGTGATTTTCTCACCGAACATGATCCAGGAGACTTGGACCCTATGTGAAGAAATAAAGGAGGAGGCCACGAGGTAGGGGGCGCGCCTACCCCCCCCCCCCCCAGGCGCGCCCTCCACCCTCGTGGGCCCCCTGTTACTCCACCGACGTACTCCTTCCTCCTATATATACCTATGTACCCCCAAACGATCAGATACGGAGCCAAAACCCTACTTCCACTGCCGTAACTTTCTGTATCCATGAGATCCCATCTTGGGGCCTGTTCCGGAGCTCCGCCGGAGGGGGCATCCATCACGGAGGGCTTCTACATCACCACCATAACCCCTCCGATGAAGTGTGAGTAGTTTACCTCAGACCTTCGGTTCCATAGTTATTAGCTAGATGGCTTCTTCTCTCTTTTTGGATCTCAATACAATGTTCTCCCCCTCTCTTGTGGAGATCTATTCGATGTAATCTTCTTTCTGCGGTGTGTTTGTTGAGACTGATGAATTGGGGGTTTATGATCAAGATTATCTATGAAAAATATTTGAATCTTCTCTGAATTCTTTTATGTATGATTGGTTATCTTTGCAAGTCTCTTCGAATTATCAGTTTGGTTTGGCCTACTAGATTGATCTTTCTTGCAATGGGAGAAGTGCTTAGCTTTGGGTTCAATCTTGCGGTGTCCTTTCCCAGTGACAGTAGGGGCAGCAAGGCACGTATTGTATTGTTGCCATCGAGGATAACAAGATGGCTTTTTCATATTGCATGAATTTATCCCTCTACATCATGTCATCTTGCTTAAGGTGTTACTCTGTTTTCATGAACTTAATACTGTAGATGCATGCTGGATAGCGGTCGATGAGTGGAGTAATAGTAGTAGAGACTTGCAACCGTTCATCATTGTCATATTGCTTAGCATGATCGTGTAGTTGACATAGTATTTGTGGCAAAGCTACCATTCATAATTCTTTCATACATGTCACTCTTGGTTCATTGCATATCCCGGTACACCGCCGGAGGCATTCATATAGAGTCATATTTTGTTCTAGCATCGAGTTGTAATCATTGAGTTGTAAATAAATAGAAGTGTGATGACCATCATTTTCTAGAGCATTGTCCCAAGTGAGGAATTAAAAAAAGGGGGAGAAAGGCCATAAAAAGAAGAGAAGGCCCATAAAAAAGAGAGAGAAAGAGAGAAGGTACAATGCTACTATCTTTTGCCACACTTGTGCTTCAAGGTAGCACCATAATCTTCATGATAGAGTCTTTTGTTTTAACACTTTCATATACTAGTGGGAATTTTTCACTATAGATCTTGGCTTGTATATTCCAACTATGGGCCTCCTCAACTACCCTAAGTCTTCGTGAGCAAGCAAGTTGGATGCACACCCACTTAGTTTCTTTTGTTGAGCTTTCATACATTTATAGCCCTAGTGCATCCATTGCATGGCAATCCCTACTCCTTGCATTAACATCAATCGATGGGCATCTCCATAGCCCATTGATTAGCCTCGTTGATGTGAGACTTTCTCCTTTTTGTCTTCTCCACATAACCCCCATCATCATATTCTATTCCACCCACAGTGCTATGTCCATGGCTCGCGCTAATATATTGCATGAAAGTTTATAGGTTTGAGATTACTAAAGTATTAAACAATTGTTTGGCTTGTCATCGGGATTATGCATGATGAGAGCATTCTTGTGTGACGAAAATGGAGCATGACTAAACTATATGATTTTGTAGGGATGAACTTTCTTTGGCCATGTTATTTTGAGAAGATACAATTGCTTAGTTAGTATAATTGAAGTATTATTGTTTTTATGTCAATATGAACTTTTATCTTGAATCTTTCGGATCTGAATATTCATACCACAATTAAGAAGAATTACATTAAAATTATGCCAAGTAGCACTCCGCATCAAAAATTCTGTTTTTATCATTTACCTACTCGAGGACGAGCAGGAATTAAGCTTGGGGGTGCTTGATACGTCTCCAACGTATCCATAATTTTTTATTGCTCCATGCTATATTATCTACTATTTTGGACATTATTGGGCTTTATTATCCACTTTTATATTATTTTTGGGACTAACCTATTAACCGGAGGCCCAGCCCAGAATTGCTGTTTTTTGCCAATTTTAGGGTTTCGAAGAAAAGGAATATCAAACGGAGTCCAAATGCAATGAAACTTTCGGGAACGTGATTTTCTCACCGAACATGATCCAGGAGACTTGGACCCTATGTCAAGAAATAAAGGAGGAGGCCACGAGGTAGGGGGCGCGCCTACCCCCCCCAGGTGCGCCCTCCACCCTCGTGGGCCCCTGTTGCTCCACCGACGTACTCCTTCCTCCTATATATACCTACGTACCCCCAAACGATCAGATACGGAGCCAAAACCCTACTTCCACCGCCGTAACTTTCTGTATCCATGAGATCCCATCTTGGGGCCTATTCCAGAGCTCCGCCGGAGGGGGCATCCATCATGGAGGGCTTCTACATCAACACCATAGCCCCTCCGATGAAGTGTGAGTAGTTTACCTCAGACCTTCGGGTCCATAGTTATTAGCTAGATGGCTTCTTCTCTCTTTTTGGATCTCAATACAATGTTCTCCCCCTCTCTTGTGGAGATCTATTCTATGTAATCTTCTTTTTGCAGTGTGTTTGTTGAGACCGATGAATTGTGGGTTTATGATCAAGATTATCTATGAACAATATTTGAATCTTCTCTGAATTCTTTTATGTATGATTGGTTATCTTTGCAAGTCTCTTCGAATTATCAGTTTGGTTTGGCATACTAGATTGATCTTTGTCGCAATGGGATAAGTGCTTAGCTTTGGGTTCAATCTTCCAGTGTCCTTTCCCAGTGACAGTAGGGGCAGCAAGGCACGTATTGTATTATTGCCATCGAGGATAACAAGATGGGGTTTTTTCATATTGCATGAATTTATCCCTCTACATCATGTCATCTTGTTTAAGGCGTTACTCTGTTTTCATGAACTTAATACTCTAGATGCATGCTAGATAGCGGTCGATGAGTGGAGTCATAGTAGTAGATGCGGGCAGGAGTCGGTCTACTTGTCTCGGACGTGATGCCTATATACATGATCATACCTAGATATTCTCATAACTATGCTCAATTCTGTAAATTGCTCAACAGTAATTCGTTCACCCACCATAAGTACTTATGCTCTTGAGAGAAGCCACTAGTGAAACCTATGGCCCCCGGGTCTATCTTCATCATATTAATCTTCCAATACTTAGTTATTTCCTTTGCTTTTTTAGTTTGCCTTTATTTTTATTTGCATCTTTATCACAAAAATACCAAAAATATTATTTAATCATATCTATCAGATCTCACTCTTGTAAGTGACCGTGAAGGGATTGACAACCCCTTTTTGCGTTGGTTGCGAGGAGTTATTTGTTTTGTGCAGGTACGAGGGACTCGCGCGTAGCCTCCTACTGGATTGATACCTTGGTTCTCAAAAACTGAGGGAAATACTTACGTTACTTTGCTGCATCATCCTTTCCTCTTCAAGAAAATCCAACGCAGTGCTCAAGAGGTAGCACATGACTACACCAGTCAAAGCCGTTGTTGTAAGTCCTTAATCATCACGCCTTTTAACTACTACTTACTCTGACTTGTGCCTTGAACTGCATGGTTTGCAGCCAATGTCTATTACTCTTTTCAATTTTATACACAATTGTCTTAGCGTATCATTGCACCTTACAAGGTTTAAAAGAGAGGAGTGATGTTCCTTTGATCTTGATCTGTAATCTAGTTCCGTGCTGGACTTGCCCACACAATGTTACAATTGCATGTTTGTTTGTTCTAAGTTGTTTTGTGATATGAATGGTGTCATACTATGCTTACTGTATTATAAACTTTCTCTCTTTATCCTTAGCTGTTAATACAATGTGAAGAAATAGACAATACATTAGCCATGGTACATGGTCATATGTTTGGAACTTGGTTTTATTATATACTTTGCAGTAAAATACAACTAATATTTTACATGGATTCACCAGAATAAGTTCTATATATAGACCAAAGCTATTTTGTTTGGTTTTGCTGACTCCTTAATATCTTCTGTTCTGGTTCTACTAATGTAAAACTCAACTTTTCAGCACGCTATGGAAAAAATGGTGGAACCGCCACCTTCTGAAGGTGGCGAGGCAACTATAACCGCAATGTCAACTCTTGCTACAGTGGGTCAGTACCTGTCCACTAACAGTGCCAAAAGCACGTTCCTGTGTAATATTCGGTTGGTTGTTAAGGAAATCTCATCCAAACTTCCTCATGATCAAGATATGCAACTCAAAACAATGTTATATCTGCGCTCCATACACAAGTCCATTCCCTAACAGAGACCCTTTGTGAAACAAGGACAGACATTGTTCGATGTCGTCAAGATATGCATGGCTCTGAAACCAGACTATTAGACATTTGCTATGTTGTCCAGGAGCCTAGTAGAAATGAAGGTGAAGGTTATGGTGCTCCATCGGACAATACAACATGAAAACCTAACAGTCAGGTCAAAATGAACTGAGCTTCTGAACTTCTGGTGGTGCATTTATCTACCAGACTATTAACTTGTATGCCAACTTTCCTTTTGTTTTATAGTTGTAATTTGTTTTGTTGTGATACAAAATTTGTTCTTAACGTGCAGCCACCGGCTGAAGAAAATAGCAAGCCATTTTTGTATAGTGTAGGGTGTTCCCTATATTTGCACTAGTGGCGATCTTTGATGCCCAGTGGATGTAATCTGTGCAATCACCTTAATAGCCTAGCGTTAGCTTCGGGCTTATTTATTTCCTAGTCTTCTTTTTCCCTGGTTTGCTAGTGGCCACAACAACCATGGGCCATATACGGACCATGGTAAACTTGACCCTACTACAGTGTGTAGGATCCATGGGCCTCCTACGGGCCGTCAATAAATGGGCCTCCAACAGGGCCGTAGAATCGGTGGTCCTCAGGCCGTCGGATAAATGGGCCTACATGGGTCATAAATGGGCGTAATTGGTATCAGCACAGCATGGTAATGGGACATTAACAGGCCGGAGGACTGCAAAGGCTTAATTCTGTCAGAGGCATAACGGGTCGTTAATGGGCCAGAATATGGGACGGGATGGAAACGGCGCAACGGGTTAATAGGCCACAAACGGGCCGAATCTTGCCACGGGCCGAATTTGGCCCATTAGGTGAACAGGCCAGTAACGGGCCGAAAGTAATCGAGGGCCATAAAGGAGCCCAAGAACGTCTGGGCCGTCAGTAGGCCGAAAGCTAACATAGGCTGGAAACGGCCCATGTGAATCATGGGCCATTAATGGGTACAAAGAAATTTACTGTTCATTATGGGCTAGAGTCACCGTGGGCCTCTAAAGGGCTTAAAGATGCGAAAGGCCTCATATGGGCCGAAAGACGTCGTGGGCCATACATGAGACGAAAGTGAATAGGGCTGGTGTTATATTCGATGGCCCACATGACATTGTTGGGCCAATTTCGGGTAGTCCCTAACGGGCCTTGAGTTACCGGGCCGTAAAATGGGCTATTTGCGAAGAGACCGTTAACAGGCTTTTCATGGGCCAGCCCGCTAACTTTTGACCAAGTCAAACGGGCCGGAATTTGTAAGCTAAATGGGCCAGTGGTGGGCCGTCGCACGTGTCAACATATCATAGGTGCCTATCTGACCCACTAACAAGCTGACACGTGTTTCCTCCGGCCAATCAGAATTTTACACATGGAAAATTCCCATTAGTCCGGGCGGTTAACGGGTTATCAGATCCAAAACCGGGCCTGATAGCTTAACGGGGACCCATTATGGTGAATGCCACGTGTCAGTCGCCCTTGACGAAAGAACTTCTGTGACGCGCGATTTATCGTCATGGAAGTGGACACTTCCGTGATGATAATTTTGGTAACGTCATGGAACACTTCTACGACAGCACAGGTATGACTATCTTGATTCTGTCATAAAATCGTCATGGATGTACATGCATGACAAAAAACATGACCTACTGTGACAAACACGTATCATCACGGAAGTGTATTTTTTTGTAGTGCTACATGCATCTGAGCTTACAGATATTCACATCAAAGCCCGGAAGTTCACTTGGAGTAATGAGAAAAATGATCCCACCATGAGTAAACTTGATGACTTCTTCTTCAATGATGAGTGGGACATCGAGTTTGGCACTCAAACCCTTCATGCTCTTTCTTCGTCCCTCTCTAATCACTTCCCTTTATTGCTTGCTAATGATAAGGGCACAAGGTGTACCAAGTTCTTTCAGTATGAGAATTTCTGGATCAAAATCCCTATCTTCAAAAGGGTGGTCCAAGATACTTGGAATAAGGGGGTTGCCCATGTTGAGTCGTGTCATGTCCTTTTTTATAACTCAATAGAACCAGCCAGTAGCTTTGCAAGTGCCATAAAACTATTTTTGGTGATTCTAAAGTATAGATTCATATGACATCAGAGGTCATTCTTCGTTTGAACATTGCAAAGCGAATCAAGCTTCGAGTGATCATGAGAGAGATATTAGAAGAAGGCTCAAGAAGAAGGTCATCGGCAGTGCTGTCCTTGAGAGAATGCATACAAGACAAAGCTCGAGTATCACCAACCTTCAGGAGGAGGAGGCCAATACTCGTTTCTTGCACCTACATATCAATCACCAAAGACGGAAAGGTAATTGAAAGTATGGTCATGCCTTTAATTATGTTTCAACATTGACGACCATATATATAGGGGACTATTTAAGTTTCTCAAGTGTATACACAAGTGAAAGGATCGATATCGTTGACTAGAGGGATGGGGTGAGTAGGAAATTACCAATTTTTAGTTCTTTTTATCAAATTAGGCTTGACAATAAAGTAGGTTGTCTAGATATGCAACTAGGTGGACAACCTATATGACAAGCACAACAACAAGCTCCCAAGCAAGAACAAGATGTAAACACAATGTAAGCATGCAAAACTAAAGGTTAGAAGTACCACAAGTGGAGCGGGTGAAGATGAGGATATGTTACTGAAGTTCCTTCTCTTTATGGGGATGTATGTATCTGTTGGAGCGGTGTGGAGGAACAATGCTCCCCAAGAAGCCACTGGGGCAACTGATCCGGCTTGAGCTACGTCGGTATTTCCCCAAAGACGAAGGGTGATGCAGCACAACGACGGTAGGTATTTCCTTCAGTGATGAGACCAAGGTTATCGAACCAGTAGGAGAATCACGCGACACTAAGTAAACAGTACCTGCACACAAAGAAAAATACTTGCAACCCGACATGTTAAAGGGGTTGTCAATCCCTTTCGGGTAACGGTGCCAGAAATTGTCGAGTTGACGGAATAAAAATATGATAGATTGGATAAATAGATCATGAATAAATGCAAAATAAAATAAAGTGCGGCAAGGTATTTTTGGGTTTTTGGATTAATAGATCTAAAAATAAAAGCGAATAAAAATAGATCTCGAAGGCAAATATAATAAAGAAGAGACTCGGGGGCCATAGATTTCACTAGTGGATTCTCTCAAGAAAAATATCATATGGTGGGTAAACAAATTACTGTTGGGCAATTGATAGAACTTCAAATAATCATGATGGTATCCAGGAAATGATTATTATATAGGCATCACGTCCAAGATTAGTAGACCAACTCCTGCCTGCATCTACTACTACTACTCCACACATCGACCACTATCCAGCATGCATCTGGTGTATTAAGTTCATGGAGAAATGGAGTAATGCAATAAGAACGATGACATGATGTAGACAAGATCTATTTATGTAGAAATAGACCCCATCTTTTTATCCTTAATAACAACGATATATACGTCTCGGTTCCCCTTCTGTCACTGGGATCAAGCACCGAAAGATCGAACCCATCACAAAGCACCTCTTCCCATGGCAAGAAAAATCAACCTAGTTGGCCTAACTAAAGCAAAGATTCAAAGAAGAAATACGAGGATATAAGTAATCATGCATATAGGAGATCAAAAGACTCAAATAACTTTCATGGATAAAAACATATATCTGATCATAAACTCAAAGTTCATCGGATCCCAACAAACACACCGCTAAAAGAGTTACATCAAATAGATCTCCAAGAGACCATTGTATTGAGAATCAAAAGAGAGAGAGGAAGCCACCAAGCTACTACCTACGGACCCATAGGTCTACAATGAAATACTCACGCATCATTAGAGAGGCGCCAATGAGGATGATGAACCCCTCGGTGATGGTGTCTAGATTGGAGCCCCTTCACCATTGAATGGATTCTCAACAAACCGATCAACTTTCTCTATGATGAATATGTGATAGTTTTGAGGTCCCGCATCTTCTTCAGGAGCAGCAACTTGAGACACGAGTGGTTGGACATGAGTAGTGGGAGGCAAAGGTTCCAATGGCTGCAAAAGTGTTGGAGCAAATTTAGCAACCTTCTTCAAAATAACTGCCTCATGGGCAATCTTTTTAGTGCAATCTATAGTAGGTTTGGGAGGTGCTGAGATTTTCGGCACTGGGGTTTTTGGATTGCTTCACTGGGCTTGGCAGTGCGCACCGGTGCATCCACGATCACCCTTGCAAGTTTATCGCATTAGGATGAGGAGTGATGTTGAGGTGTTGCTTCATCATAACTGTTGTGCCTCGAGTCTTACGAAGCTTAATTTTTAGAGCAACAAGAGGATAGTTCGGTTCGGTTTGGTCGAATCTGGCAAAGTGATTGAAGTGGCAATGCTGATGTAATCACTCACTACGGCATCAACTTCTTCTTGAGGACGAGGGGGATCATCATCATTCGAAGGATTTTCTGGATCAGCATCCTCAACTGGTTGTTTCTCTTTCTTGTGGCCAAGCTCCTTTTTATTCGAAGAACCTAATCCATTTTTTCGTGCTTGTGTTTGGATTAGCCTTCATCAAGACCAGGAGCTTCGCACTAATCGAGATCTTCCTTCATCAAACAAAGGTTTTCCTACTCTCGTGCCCGGTCTCTTAATTCTTTGCAGCCCGCCTTTCAATATTTCTGGTTTGCTTGGCATGTTCTTGAGGAAAATCAGTTTGGGTCATTCAAGAGGATGGATCAACATCAGCTGGAGGAGGAGGTCTTTCATTCAAATCATTTGTTTTTAGCGGCCATATTGCATGATAGTCCCCCCATGGAGGATCTTCATACACGACACCGGGTTTGACAAACCTGGCACGATGCCTCGTCAACACCGTCTTCTTCCTGGCACACTACTGCGTCCCTGACTACACGACGCTTCCTTGCGCTGTTGCGCCCGTGGCTCCATGGCGGACACCTCAACACCGGCCACCTGTTGGAAATATGAGCAATTTACCAAATGATTTTATTAACAGAAATACTAGATAAAGCACGACTAGTATAGAAATGATAAAACAAGTCATGCAATTTGACAAAGAGAAGGTAAACAACATCTTCATATATGAACTGTAACTAAACACATCTAGAGCAGACAGTATAGCAAGTTGCATATATGAAACAAAGTGTAACATATCTAGGGAAAACACTAGAACAAGGAACTGTAGCAGGGCATCCAATAGAAAGAGGAAGAACACGTATGGGACAGCAACAGCAGAAGCGCTGGACTTGGGGACAGTGTCCTCGCCAGCCATGTCATCGAGGAGGTTGTCGATGTCGGGGAAGAAGTCGTCGTCGGGGAAGTAGTCGTCGGAGTCCGGGGCGTCTGTGACGAAGAAGTCAGTAGTCGCCCTGAGCGCTCCCCAAAAACCTTATCACCCTTCTCCCGTACAGGACTCAAAGAGGTGGGGTTTCAGAGGCCTACTGTCCCGACCTGCGATGCACGCCGCAAGCCAGTATGGGGAAGATCATAGCAGCAGCGCAGTGCTCAGGAACTTTGTGGCGAGAGGAAGAGGATCTTCTGGTGCGTATCTCTGAGAGGAGCGACCTCCCTTTTATAGGCGCAAGAGAAGGAGGCGAGAGGCTGTGCCGGGAGCTGAAGGGAACGAGGGAGACGAAACGAACAGGCAGCAGGCGAAGAGGTGCGCTGTTCGTATTCAATCTCCACTACAGCAAAATGTTTCAGCTTCCGCGTGACCTTTCGTATACCCGTCGTGTGTGGCAAAAATTTATACATTGGCTCGGCTCATTTCTGCGGCGTGGTGCGTCGTGATGAGGCGTGGCGTGGTGTGGCGTGGCGAGGCGGGCGGCGATAGAGGAGCGTGCGTGGATGTCTCTCTTGTTCTCATCCTCATACATGTAAAGAAAGAGCCTCCCTTATAAAGAGGTCCAACTCCCTCTAAACTAGCAATGTGGGACTAAACTTTAGTTCCACCTCTTGCCTTGCACGAATGGGCTGCGTGGGCCTCTAGGATTTATTAGGAATTTCTGAAACTGCTATTGGGCTAGGCACAAAATAGGCAAAATTCCAGCAATCCCCCACCAGATCCCAGAGGCACACAAAATTTGCCTTTGGTTCCAAAACACTGTTTTATATACCAGTACTGTAGTGGAGACTGTTAACTTGAACTTCCACCTAGAACTCTATGCTACACTAGTAAGCAACTTGAACAGTGGACTGGGCCTTGAACTGCAAGTTTTCTGCGAATCTAGCTTCACATAAAGCCTTGACCGATACTTGGCTACCGTGGGTCTTCTCCGCGGGTGGAGCTTATGCGTCATACTCTGAGACCTTTCACGAGTTTACTAGAGAGAACCCTACTCTCATAGATTGCGACGTTTAACAATGAGACTCATATAGGTGCGTTCTTCAAAAGATGTTCTCTAGGACGACATCTCTGCTTCAGTGAGCCACTTAGAACACATTAATATGTACATCAACCTGCCATGCAGATTAGGATAGTATTGCATCTTCATGGAGTGGTATTGTTAATAATAAGGATACTCTCCTCTCAGTTGACCAATAGCTTGTCTTCCACATCTAATTCACTGGATCTCCGATCACATAGACTAGGTTACCACTATGAACAACTCATATTGTGGGTCTCATACCCATCTCCCTGGATGCATTATCTATCACATTACGTGATAGACCCTTAGTGAAAGGATCTGCCAGATTTTTAGACGTTTGGATATAATACAATGCAATAACTCTGGAGTTTCTCATTTTCCTGACAGACTTTAACCTTCTCTGAATGTGTCTTGGTGACTTCAGGTTATCCTTTGAGCTGCTCACTTTCGTGATTACAGTTTGATTGTCGTAGTTCATAAGGATACCTGGTACAGGTTTCTCAACAACCGGCAAGTCATTCAAGAGCCGATGAAGCCAATCTTCTTTGACCGTAGTTGTATCTAGTGCTGTGAGTTCTGCTTCCATTGTTGACCTCGTTAAGATGGTCTGTGAGGGATTCCTGGACTAAGGGGTCCTTGGACGTCCGGCCTGTTATCTATGGGCCGGACTAATGGGCTGTGAAGATCGAAGACCATACTCGTGTCCGGATTGGACTCTGCTTGGCGTGGAAGGCAAGCTTGGCGACCGAAGATTCCTTTTTATGTAACCTACTCCACATAAACCCTAGATCCCCTTGGTGTCTATATAAACTGAAGGGGATAGTCCGGAAAGGACACCACATATACTCATTACCATATTCATAGGCTAGACTTCTAGGGTTTAGCCATTACGATCTCGGGGTAGATCAACTCTTGTAATACTCATATTCATCAAGATCAATCAAGCAGGAAGTAGGGTATTACCTCCATAGAGAGGGCCCGAACCTGGGTAAACATCGTGTCCCCCGTCTCCTGTTACCATCAATCCTAGACGCACAGTTCGGGACCCCCTACCTGAGATCCGCTGCTTTTGACACTGATATTAGTGCTTTCATTGAGAGTTCCACTATGTCGTCGGCAGAAGGCTCGATGGTCCCTTCGATCGTCAATAATGACGCTGTCCAAGGAGGAACCTTCCTCCCTGGACAAATCTTCATATTCGGCGGCTTCGTACTATAGGCCAACTCGCTTGGCCATCTGGTGCAGATCGACAGCTACGCCCCTGGCCATCAGGTCAGATTCGGAAGCCTGAATTATGTTGCGGACGTCCGTGGAGATTTGATCTTCAACGGATACGAGACCGTGGCAACCGCTCCCCGTCGCCTCGATGAACATGGCCTAAACCTGTCATCAGGCCGCATCCAGGAGATAGGTCATGTAACAGCTCTGGCCTTAAATCCGGAGCAGATCAAGTCGCCCGAAGACGGGAAGCTCAACCCCAACACGAGAGCTACCGATTCCGCGGCGCTGGAGCCGCACGCAGATTCCACTACATACGGTGTCCGCATCAACAGAACCTCGGACTCGCGTCCGATGTCGAACTTCGAACCCTGTGAGCCCGCGTATACCGAACTCGATCGGTTATCGATCCTCAAGTTCAGCGCCCCAGATGTCTTCCAACACTCGCCCATGGGTGACATGCTAAACTCGCTAAAAACCAATCACTGGCAAGCGACCCGTCGCCGAAGTATGTTCGGTTCCAACTCTCTGCGGACGATGGAGAATTTTGTTTCCCATCCGCTGCCCACTTCGTAGCCACTATTGAAGACCTAACCAACACGCCCGACCCCTGCCCCGAACACATCGACGTTTTGGACGATGATGAGGGGCAAGGCCAGAGCTCATTACCCGTTCGACACGGGAAGACCACTTCCTGGTATGACATGTGTATGAAAGACACACCTCATGGCACTCTCGAGGATGACAAGAAGGATCTGGTCGAGAACAAACCGCCTGGCACACAGCTCGGAAACCGGCACCCTAGGCCACATCACCCAAGAGAAAACACTGCCAACACCAGAGAAGATGACACCCCGGACAACAAAGACCCTGCTGAGGTAGAATCCAAGCAGGATGAACAGGAAGGCGGGCAGGACAGCTCTGATGAACAGACCACATACGGGGACTCGGAGGACAGCAATTATCTCCCACCCTCCGAGGAAGAGGAGATCCTCGACGAAGAAGACTTTATCATACCCAAGGAACCTCTCGAGCAGGAGCGCTTTAAATGCCAGCTTATAGCCACTGCAAGGAGCCTAAGAAGGAAGCAGCTGCAGCTTCAAGCAAGCCAAGAGTTGCTCAAAGATAGATGGACCGAGGTCTTGGCCTCCGAAGAACACGGCCTTAGCATCCCAGTCAAAAGCCACCCAAAGAATAGGTGGCCCTCTCAATACGATGGCAGGGCGATGGAGCCCATACCACCATCGAATAATGTGGCAAGCCGACCACAGTTCGGTCAAGTCAAAGCAGCAGCCCAAGCAGAGCACCATACCAACCCATCCGGCCGTCAAAACAAAACAGCTCGGAGGAATACCTGCGATATCAACCAATACACTGAGGGTAGAGCAGGACGTACACGATCGACGTACAGATCACGAAGATATGTCCCGAGCGACGATGATAGTCACCTATTCGGACGCTATAAAGCCGACCATGCCCGGGCCGTACACCATAAACGGAACCTGCCGGAGGTGCTTCATAGTGTGGCCCAACATAGAGGAGCCGTACACCCTCTCTGCTTCACTAACGAAGTAATGGAGCCTGAATTCCTAGACGGGTTTAAACCGATTAACATTGAATCATACGATGGAACAACAGATCCCACGGTATAGATCGAGGATTATCTCCTTCATATTCACATGGCCCGTGGAGACGATCTCCATGCCATTAAATACCTACCTCTCAAGCTCAAAGGGCCAGCTCGGTACTGGCTAAACAGTTTGCCAGAAAATTCCATTGGCAACTGGGAAGATTTGGAAGACGCCTTCCGAGGCACTTTCCAGGGAACATATGTCTGGCCATTATACGATGATGACTTAAGTCACATTGTCCAGGAGCCCGGTGAGTCAGCCAGGGAGCTCTGGACCAGGTTCTTAGTAAAAAAAGAATCAAATTGTCGACTGTTCGGACGTGGAATCCCTTGCGGCCTTAAGACACAGCGTCCGGGACGAATGGCTAGCGCGTCACCTCGGCCAGGAAGGACCAAAATCCATGGCAGCCCTTACCGCTCTAATGACCCGCTTCTGCGCGGGAGAAGACAACTGGCTGGCTCGTAAAAGCAACGACGCCAGCAGCCCAGGCACCTCTGAAATCCGAGATGGCAACGGCAAGCCACGACAAACCGAACACAACAGTCGCAGTAATATACACGACACAGCGGTGAACGCCGGATTTCACAATCCAAAGCCCGGTCAACGGAAGAATCCACTAAAGGCAAACCAGGATGGACCATCCACCCTCGACAGGATATTGGACCGACCTTGTCAGATTCACGGTCAACCTGATATGCCAGCTAATCATACCAACCGAAACTGTTGGGTCTTCAAGTAGGCAGACAAGCTTAACGCTGATCACAAGGGGAGGAGGCCACCAGGCGATTAGGATGACGGATCGGCTCGCCAGCAGAACGCCAAGGGCCAGAAATAGTTTCCCTCCGACATTCGACTACTCCGGGAACGCGAATAGCAGTCCGTCTTCCGCCACCCACATACTGTACTGGCAAAGTTTGCACCACGCGCACATCACTATGCACTCAAGATACCATGGGCATCGGCGGAAGCATAATACGGACACCCTGCAAGCATTCCCGTAACATTTTCTATCTGCTTACTTTATTTTTTATGTATCATCCCTAAATAACAGGTGACCAGCCGGACAGCATCTACAACGGACTCTGTCGGAGTCCGGATCCATATGCTCACCTAAGGGGCTACTTTCATTAAGGATTCCCCTCCCCGAGGATGGGCGACGTAGACGTGCGATAGGAGGTCCAAAAATAACTTTTTGTGGACCACACTCTTTATTCCGAGCCTGTACTATGCCCTCTTTCCTCTGATCCCGACCCCGTGCATATCAAATAGCCGGGTCCGCAGTCTTTTCTTTATTATTATTATTATTATATATACAAATTTATCATTGGCACATCGCTTCGTTCTCAGTAAGTCTCCACCGAACTGATCTTCCATACTCTTTTAAGGACGGCCTTAACGGATGCCCTGCAGATACACCTCGGCATACCCTGCCAGGGGTTCGGCATGGGAACGAATGAGCTGCCAGTAAAAGTCCAAACATCTCTATAGCGTACTTCGGCGTCACAAGTTTGGCCTTATATGCATAAGCTCCGAATCATTGTCTTGGGTCAATAGTTGGGTTGCCCGGCTCCTATCTTTGCTACCCTATGTTCCGCCCTATCGACTAGGGTAGTAAAGCGAGAACTACTGCGATTGTGCCCTGGCCTAGACCGGATGAGCACCTCAGTAGAGAAAGTCGAAAACTGACTGTCATGATGCGGCGAGAGCTGGTCAACCACTTGACAACATGTTGGAATCCTTAGTGATTCTCCGTGTAACACGAAGGATCTTTTTCAGATCAGATACGCAAGGCATCACACACCGCATATACACTAGGGGCTATGTCGTAGCCCCACCATAAAACTTCTATGGTTAAGTGAAAGTGTTAACGCCTTATAGTCCGATTGCCTGGTTCGCCGCATTATCACCTCCCTCATGGACCAAGACATTGGATAAAGAGTGATTAAATTCTTTTACGAACACCCCTATACTTCCTACGAGGGGGCTGAAGCCGACGACTGGAAAACTTTCAGATTATATTCAAACAACCACACAGGAGGAATTCAAGCTTTCGAGCAAAACACAAATAGATTAACTATAAAGTTGTCTTTTACAATCATCATACACCTCACTCGAACATTATGTTTTTCGAACATTGACCCTCTATCAAGCGGGCGGCCTCAAGGACGTCTTCAAAGTAACTCTCCGGTTCCGAACGGTTCCTGCCCCCGGGCAGACCCTTCGTAGCAACGTCGACGGCCTTCATCTTTCACCAAAATGTCTTGACTCGGGCAAGGGCCATCCGTGCACCTTCAATGCATGCCAATCACTTAGCAGCATCGATTCACGGCGCAGGCTTGGTTGGCCACAGCCGGATCATAACATCCTTCATGGCAGCGCCAGATACCCTATGAAGTTCGGCCCATTGGGACATCTGCTCATTAAGCAGCAGCGGGCGCTTAGACGCACCGAACTGTGACCAAAAAAGCTTCTCCGTCGCATATCCAGCTCGTGCTTGGTAATACCGCGCTGCATCGGAAGAACTCTTCGGCAAGTCCAAATACTCGTCCGGAGAACTCCACACTTGGTTCAGCTGACCATAGTCCGGGTTGCCGAACTTAGTCTGCAGCAGAAAAGGCTTTCCAGCCACTATCTCTTTCGCATGCCGAACCTCCTCACGGAGTGCTCTGGACTCTGATCGCGCTTCTCTTGCCTCCTATCGGTCCTTATCAAGTTCAGCCGTTAAGGCTTCATTCTCCTTCTCAAGAATTTCGCAGCGGCCAGTGGCATTCTCCAAAGCAAGTGTCATTGTGGATACCTTCTCCTCGACCTGGCATCGTGCAGCTTGTTCGGCCTTCAATTCAACCGATGCCTCTTTAGCAGCAGCATCACTAAGGCGGACCCGCTCCTTGGCCCAGACTAGCTCCACCCGAAGAACCTCCACGGCGGCAGCACCATCTGCTTTGTATGCACATTTCATATACAACACTTTCCTGCGTCAAGCACACTGGTGTAAAGAATGCTCAAAATACGTACCTTGCGAGTCATCAAGACGCCTGTTGATCAATGCAATGTCATCCTCCGCAATATCCAGCTTTTGTTGTAGTTCGGCCACTTCCATACTCTGGGCAGCCATAGGAGGGGCAGCAGCCTGTATTTCAAATTAATCCAAGGTTAATACATGAGCATATCTCTTTGATCCTCCGATCGCTTCCTTCGAAAGACAATCCGAGTCTCAGGGGCTACTGCATATACAACAGGTGCATTCTGTCAATAAAATTCAATTGACAAAACTACATCACAAACCTCAAAACCTCTCAGAAGGCTTGTAAAAGCATCGTTGAATCCACTCTTCGCGGATAGAATCCTTTTAACCACCGTAGCCATCAAAGTACGGTACTCTTCTGAAAGGGATGCTCCTCGTAGCAAGTCCGTCAGCGGCTCCGGCACCCTTGGGTCTTCGGAAACCACTGCCGAAGTACGGCCTTCCCGTGAAGGATCCCACCTGCTTACCTCCAGAATCATCTCCAGCTGTAAACCGGATGGTTCAGGGACTCCAATCTTGATCCCGGAACCTCGAGTGGCAGAGGCGTCGCCTTCAGGTAACGCCTTCTCCATTTCTTGTACCACTTGGTGTTCGGGAGGAGCCCTTCGGGACGATACCTCGGTATCATCCCCCCTATCGGGTGATGGGGCTGGAGAAGGCGTATCACTCCCCATCATCTCCAGAAGAAGATCTCCCGAGGAGGAGAAGATTGAGAAACACCAGGTGTTAACCTGCATGGATGAACATATATCGGATGATTACTTCACTAGTAGGAAAAGAATGAGGTGCCCCAGCCACGCTTACATTTTGCCGTGAGGTTCGTCCTCGTCATCGTTCGCCCGGCCCAAGCCGCTCGATGATGGTGTCTTTCCCTTCTTGGAAGGCTTCCCCTCCTGACCTTCGGAGGTTGCCCTCTTCTTGCCTTGGAAGGCTCCCTCTGCACTTTTGCCCTTGGGTAAAAGGGTTTTGGTTTCCCCGAATGCGGCCACCTGGTACGGTGTTGGAACCAGCATCCTCGTCAGCAGGTCGATCGCAGGGCCTTCGGGAAGAGGCGCCGGACACCAGATCAGCACCGCTTTCTTTATCCAGTCCTGTACAGGGACGAATTGTTCAATATCTTGTTAAGAGATACCTGAATGGAAGGTGCTTGGATACCAAATACTTACCGAAGTGTCCGGATGATTGCAGTCAAGGCCAACGTCTTCGGTGGTGTCCGGCCATTGCTCTCGTTCCCCGAAATATAATTTCCACATTTCTTCGTGCGTAGCACCGAAGAAGTGTTGTAGGGCCCGCTGTCCTTCTGGGTTAAACTCCCACATACGAAGAGGCCGCCGCTGACATGGCAGGATCTGGCGGACTAGCATTATTAGAACGACGTTCACAAGATCGATGCCCTTCTCAATAAGGCTTCGGATGCGACTTTACCGAGTCTGCAATTCATTGACGGATCCCAGTCCAATCCCTTATTGACCCATGAAGCAAGCTCAACTAGAGGGTCGGGTCGAAACGTGGGTGTAGCCGCCCACTTGGAGCTCCGCGGCTTGTTGACATAAAACCACCCCTGCTGGTACAGGTCTGAAGATTTGGCGAAAGATCCTTCGGGCCAAACCGCGCCGGCCAGTTTTCCTATTATGACGCTGCCGCACTCCGCCTGCCCCTCCTCTGCCACCTGCAGCCTCACATCAAAGGTCTTGAGCCACAAACTAAAGTGCGGAGGAGTCCGGAGCAAGGCCTCACATGTGACGATAAATGTCGAGATGAGGAGAATAGAGTCCGGGGTCAGACGTGAAAATCTAGCCCATAGTAAAACATGAGCCCCGGATGAAGGGGTTAAGCACAAACCCTAGCCCGTGAAGGAAGTGAGACAAAAATACAACCCTCTCGCCAGATATGGGGGTCGGTATGACTTGCCCTTGCGCCGGAAGCCAATGAAAGATTTTCGAGATCAGGTACCTCGCTACGCGAAGCTCCGCAATGTACTCCTCTATGACAGAAGAAGCCACCCACCGGCCCTGACGGTTGGATCCGGACATGACTAAGGCTGGTGGTGATTGGAACCCAAGGGTTGGAACTTGGGGTGGCTGGGGTTGAGGAAGGAGCAAGCGCCTCTCCCAGGGTCTCTAAACTTACCTATCACCAAGGAGTTGTACCCAGGGGACGGTTGGGTTACTCACGCCTGCATTAATGAAAATCATGTAAAGAAGGGACACGATCTCTACCCTGACGAGACGTGCCAGTAAAACCACACCCCAAGACGTGGGGCGGCTCGCTAGCTGATGGTTGGAAATAGCAACCGGGCAGGCATGATGTGATGTCATAAACAATTATCAACAAGTTGAGCTCATGGGATATTATACTCTCTACACACAGGTCCGGATATACTTACTTCGCCCGAAGACTGTTCTAGAGTTCAGAAGGAGGGAACCCGCCTTGCAATGCCGAAGACAAATCTGTGCGCCGGACTCCTCGTCATTGAAGCCAGGTTCAGGGGCTACTGAGGGAGTCCTGGACTAAGGGGTCCTCGGACGTACGGCCTGTTATCTATGGGCAGGACTGATGGGCTGTGAAGATCGAAGACCATACTCGTGTTCGGATTGGACTCTGCTTGGCGTCGAAGGCAAGTTTGGCGACCGAAGATTCCTTTTTATGTAACCGACTCCATGTAAACCCTAGATCCCCTTGGTGTCTATATAAACCGAAGGGGATAGTCCGGAAAGGACACCACATATACTCATTACCATATTCATAGGCTAGACTTCTAGGGTTTAGCCATTACGATCTTGGGGTAGATCAACTCATGTAATACTCATATTCATCAAGATCAATCAAGCAGGAAGTAGGGTATTACCTCCATAGAGAGGGCCCGAACCTGGGTAAACATCGTGTCCTCCGTCTCCTGTTACCATCGATCCTAGACGCACAGTTCCGGACCCCCTACCCGAGATCCGCCGGTTTTGACACCGACAGTATGCTTGCAAGACTTCAGAGAAACATCGCCACCTCCATGAGTGAATACATATCCGCTCGTGGCCTTTATCTCATCAGCATCCGAGATCTAGTTTGATTCACTATACCCTTCAAGCACCTTTGGGTGCCTGGTGTAGTGAATTCCATAATTCGCAGTGCCTTTCAAATAACGCAAAACTCTCTCTAGAGCTCTCCAATGCACATCTCCTGGTTTTGAGACAAACCGACTCAGTGTGCTAACAAGAAAAGAGATGTCAGGTCTTGTAGCACTGGCTAAGTACATAAGCGAGCCAATAATCTGAGGATATTTCAATTGATCTCTAACAATTCTTTGATTCTTTCGAAGTAACACACTCGAATCATATGGTGTTGGAGAGGTCTTGCAGTCACTATAGCCAAAGCGACTCAAGATCTTTTCCACATAGTGAGATTGAAGCATTGTAATCCCACCATCATCGTCTCTCAACAACTTGATGTTCAGAATGACATCAGCCACTCCTAAATACTTCATCTCAAAGCAGCGAGATAGGAAATCCTTGACCTCCTTAATAACATTTAGATTTGTTCTGAAAATCAGTATGTCATCAACATACAAGCAAAGGATGACTCCCTCGCCCCCACCATGGCGATAGTACACACATTTATCAGCTTCGTTTACAACAAAGCCTGCAGCTGTTAAAGTTCTTTCAAACTTCTCATGCCACTGTTTGGGTGCTTGCTTGGGTCCATACAAAGACTTCAGCAACTTGCACACTTTTCCTTCCTATCCATCTAGTACAAACCCATCTGGTTGTTCCATATGAATTTCCTCGTCCAACTCTCCATTTAGGAAAGCAGTCTTAACATCCATTTGATGAATGAGAAGACCATGTGAGGCAGCTTGTGAAAGTAGAACTCAAATAGGGGTCAGTCAAGCCACAGGTGAGTAAGTATCAAAGAAGTCTTCCCCTTCCTTTTGGGTATAACCCTTAGTCACGAGCCGAGCCTTGTACTTTTCAATAGTACCATTAGGCCTAAGCTTCTTCTTGAATACCCATTTGCATCCTATAGGTTTGCACCCATAAGGATGATCAGTTATCTCCCAAGTTTCATTCGCCAAGATGGAATCCATCTCGCTACGAACCGCTTCCTTCCAGTAGTCAGCATCTTCAGATGCATAGGCCTCTGAAATAGAACTGGGAGTGGCATCTATGAGATACATAAGAAAATCATCACCAAAGGACTTTGCAGTCATCTGTCTCTTGCTCCTAGTAGGAACTTTATTGTTCTCCACAGGATTTTCAAAGTGTTCCATCAAAATGGCAGGTTCGGTAATTGTAACCGGTTCCTGATTCGGTGAACTAGGCATCTCCTGATTAGATGAGGTAGCCATATCCTTCATTGGGAAGATATCTTCAAAGAAAGTCGCATCATTCGACTCCATGATCGTACCGGCATGCATGTCAGGTACCTCAAATTTTACAACCAAGAATCTATAACCGATGCTATGAAAAGGCATATCCCAGGAAAACACAATCCACGGTCTTTGGTCCAAGCTTGCGCTTCTTTGGAATTGGCACATTGACTTTCGCCAAACAACCCCAGGTTCGTAGATAAGAGAGTTTTAATCTTTTCTTACCCCATTCCTCGAATGGAGTTATCTCTTTATTCTTTGTGGGAACTTGGTTTAGGACATGACATGCAGTCAATATCACCTCCCCCACCATGCCTTGGAGAGACCCGATGTGTCTATGATACGTCTCCATCGTATCTACTTTTCCAAACACTTTTGCCCTTGTTTTGGACTCTAACTCGCATGATTTGAATGGAACTAACTCGGGCTGACGCTGTTTTCAGTAGAATTGCCATGGTGTTATTTTTGTGCAGAAATAAAAGTTCTCGGAATGACCTGAAAATCAACAAAGAATTATTTTGGAATATATAAAAAATACTGGAAGGAAGATCCACATCAGGGGGGCCTCCACCTGTCCACGAGGGTGGGGGCGCGCCCTACCCCCCTGGGCGCGCCCCCCTGCCTCGTGGGCCCCCTAACGCTCCACCGACCTCAACCCTGACTCCATATATTCACATTCGGGGAGAAAAAAACCAGACAGAAGGATTCATCACGTTTTACGATACGGAGCCGCCGCCAAGCCCTAAACTCTCCCGGCAGGGGTGATCTGGAGTCCATTCGGGGCTCCGGAGAGGGGAATCCATCGCCATCGTCATTGTCAACCTTCCTCCATCACCAATTTCATGATGCTCACCGCCGTGCGTGAGTAATTCCATCGTAGGCTTGCTGGACGGTGATGGGTTGGATGAGATTTATCATGTAATCGAGTTAGTTTTTGTTAGGGTTTGATCCCTAGTGTCCACTATGTTCTGAGATTGATGTTGCTATGACTTTGCTATGCTTAATGCTTGTCACTAGGGCCCGAGTGCCATGATTTCAGATCTGAACCTATTATGTTTTCATCAATATATGAGAGTTCTTGATCCTATCTTGCAAGTCTATAGTCACCTACTATGTGTTATGATCCGGCAACCCCGAAGTGACAATAATCGAGACCACTCCCGGTGATGACCGTAGTTTGAGGAGTTCATGTATTCACTATGTGTTAATGCTTTGGTTCGGTACTCTATTAAAAGGAGGCCTTAATATCCCTTAGTTTCCAATAGGACCCCGCTGCCACGGGAGGGCAGGACAAAAGATGTCATGCAAGTTCTTTCCATAAGCACGTATGATTATATTCGGAATACATGCCTACATTACATTGATGAATTGGAGCTAGTTCTGTGTCACCCTATGTTATGACTATTACATGATGAACCGCATCCGGAATAATTCTCCATCACCGATCCATTGCCTACGAGCTTTCCATATATTGTTCTTCGCTTATTAACTTTTCCGTTGCTATTGTTATCATCACTATAAAACACCAAAAATATTACTTTTGCTACCGTTACTTTTGCTATCGTTACCACTACTATCATATTACTTTGCTACTAAACACTTTGCTGCAGATATTAAGTTTCCACGTGTGGTTGAATTGACAACTCAGCTGCTAATACTTGAGAATATTCTTTGGCTCCCCATGTGTCGAATCAATAAATTTGGGTTGAATACTCTACCCTTGAAAATTGTTGCGATCACCTATACTTGTGGGTTATCAAGACTATTTTCTGACGCCGTTGCCGGGGAGCATAGCTCTATTCTTTGAGTCACTTGGGATTTATATCTGCTTATCATTATGAAGAACTTGAAAGATCCAAGAACCAAGATTTATCCCTCAACTACGAGGGGAGGTAAGGAACTGCCATCTAGCTCTGCACTTGATTCACCTTCTGTTTTGAGTAAGCTTGCGATAGCTAAACCTGCTTCTGCTATTAATTCTGATATGTCGCATGTTATTGATGATGCCACTTCTGCTATGCATGATACTTATGATGAAACTACTTCTATGCTTGATACTACTGTGCCACTTGGTGAATTTCTTGATGAACAACTTGCTAGGGCTAGAGAGAATGAAATTATTGAAACTGATAATATTGATGAAAGTGATGATGAAGATTCTCCCCCTAGATATGAATTACCTATTGTGCCTGAGGGCTGTGTTATGGATGAAGAAACTGCTAGAGACTTGCCTGCAATGATAAAAGTGATCTTAAGAAACTATTAGCTAAGCTGAAACAAAAAACTCTGAATGCTAGAATGAAATGTGATCCTGCTTATGCTACTTCACCTATATTTGTAACTGATAAGGATTATGATTTCTTAGTTGATCCTGAGATAATTACTTTAGTTGAATCTGATCCTTTCTATGGCTATGAATCTAAAACTGTTGTGGCACATCTTACTAAATTAAATGATATAGCCACCTTGTTCACTAATGATGAGAAAACTTGCTATTATTATATCCTTAAATTATTTTCGTTCTCATTAAAGGGTGATGCTAAGATATGGTTTAATTCTCTTGATCCTGGTTGTGTGCGTAGTCCCCGGGATATGATTTATTACTTCTCTGCTAAATATTTCCCTGCTCATAAGAAACAAGCTGATTTAAGGGAAATATATAATTTTGTGCAAATTGAAGAAGAGAGTCTCCCACAAGCTTGGGGGGGGGGGGGGGCTTCTCCGATTACTTAATGCTTTGCCTAATCATCCTCTTAATAAAAATGAAATACTTGATATCTTTTATAATGGACTAACTGATGCTTCCAGAGACCACCTGGATAGTTGTGCTGGTTGTGTTTTCAGGGAAAGAACACCAGATGAAGTTGAAATTCTATTGAATAATATGTTGACCAATGCTTAGATGAGTTTGATAACTTTATGGTTAAGCAAGAACACTTCAATGCTTATTTTGGTAGAGAATTAAAACACAGTGCTTATTTGATTGAACACTTGAGTAATTATATGGCTAATGTTAAAGGTGAACTAAAACTTATTAGTAAACATGCTTCTATGGTTACCACTCAAGTAGAACAAGTACTTAAAGCTTAGAATGATCTGCTCAATGAATTAAATAGTAAGAAAACTGATAATGCTGTTAGAGTTATGACTAGAGGTGGTAAAATGACTCAGGAACCTTTGTATCCAGAGGGCCATCCTAAGAGAATTGAGCAAGATTCTCAGAGAAATAATATTGATGCACCTAGTCCTTCTAAAAGGAAGAAAAAGAAAAATGATAGGACTTTGCGTGCTTCTAGTGAACCTGTTGTTGACATACCTGAGAATCCCAATGATATTTCAATTTCTGATGCTGAAACATAATCTGGTAATGAACATGAACCTAGTGATAATGTTAATGATGATGTTCATGTTGATGCTCAACCTAGTAATGACAATGAATTAGAGATTGAACCTGTTGTTGATCTTGATAACCCACAATCAAAGAATCAACGTTATGATAAGAGACACTTTGTTGCTAGGAAGCATGGTTAGGAAAGAGAACCATGGGTTCAGAAACCCATGCCTTTTCCTCCTAAACCATCCAAGAAAAAGGATGATGAGGATTTTGAGCGCTTTGCTGAAATGATTAGACCTATCTTTTTGCGTATACGTTTGACTGATATGCTTAAAATGAATCCTTATGCTAAATATATGAAGGAAATTGTTACAAATAAGAGAAAGATACCGGAAGCTGAAATTTCCACCATGCTTGCTAATTATACTTTTAAGGGTGGAATACCAAAGAAACTTGGAGATCCAGGAGTACCAACTATACCATGCTCCATTAAAAGAAACTATGTTAAAACTGCTTTATGTGATCTTGGAGCCGGTGTTCGTGTTATGCCTCTCTCTTTATATCGTAGACTTGATTTGAATAAGTTGACACCTACTGAAATATCTTTGCAAATGGTTGATAAATCAACTGCGGTACCTATTAGTATTTGTGAGGATGTGCCTGTTGTGGTTGCAAACGTTACTGTTTTAACAGACTTTGTTATTCTTAATATTCCCGAGGATGATAGTATGTCTATTATTCTTGGAAGACCCTTTTTGAATACTGCAGGGGTTGTTATTGATTGCACCAAAGGTAATGTCACTTTTCATGTTAATGGTAATGAGCATACGGTACACTTTCCGAGGAAACAACCTCAAGTCCATAGTATCAATTCTATTGGAAAATTTTCAACCATCACTATTGGAGGTTTTGAATTTCCTCTTCCTACTGTCAAGAAGAAATATGATATTCTTATTGTTGGGGACATGCATATCCCCGTTGAGGTAACTTAATGTTATTCGAAAATTCTCCGGTTTCATGTTATTCGAAATGAGTTTGTTAATAAGACATGATCAACCTTATTAGTGGATTCCTTTTGATGAGCATGAGATGGATGGATTTAGAAAGCACAACTCTCTGTACCCTCTGTTTACTTTCTGTTATTTATATTAAATAAAGCAAACATAATATTTTTCTGTCTGTTTTCTGAATTATCCATGCAATAAAAAATACCCCAGAAATAAAAGTTCTCCAAATGCCCTAAAATTTAAATATGATTTTTTCTAGAATATTTGAGAATATCTGGCAGTGAGAACACACAAGGGGGAGCAAGCACCTAGCCACGAGGGTCCAGGGTGCGCCCCCTGCCTCGTGGGCCCAGTGTGGCTCCCCTCCACTTATTCCAGCTACCACACACTCCTTCTTCCTCCAAAAAACATCACTAGCCAGCTCAAACCCGAGTCCAAGCTCATCTTGCTGCCATTTTCGATCTCCTTGCTCAAAGCTCCATTCATAAAACTGTTTTGGGGGATTGTTCTTTGGTATGTGATTCCTCCAATGGTCCAATTAGTTTTTGTTCTAGTGCTTTATTCATTGCATATTTTTGCTGCTTAGGTGACCATGTTCTTGAGCTTGCACGTCAAATTTATGTGGTCAAAAGTAGTTTTAATGCATGATATTGTCTCTAGGCACTTGTAGGAGTCGTTGCTATCAATTTTGTTGAGTTTGGTTCACTTTTTTGAAGTTACTAAAAAATTCAGATATTTTCAAAAAAGGATGAAGAGATTTTTGAGGGGCTCATCGAGCCGAAGCTCGAAAGATAAGCAAAGTGAGGAGGATAAGAGGCCCAAGTATAATCTCCCTCGCACCACGGAGGCCTCACCTCCTTCCTCCATGACCAACGCAAACAGTACTCTTACTCACCAATATCTTTGTGCAAAACTTTCATTTCCATGCTAGGATCTCACCACCTACGGTGAATTTTATTTATATCATGAGCATAAGAAGATGTCACTTCGTGATTTTTGTCGGGTTTGTTTGATCCCTTTTGAGGGCAGTGTTGAGGAACCACATCATGATGATGTGGAAGGGTTTATTGATACAATTGTTGTAGGGGAAACGAGGAAAGTTTCTGATGCAAGAATCACTAGCATACATTTTCCTGTTTTACATTACTTTGCAATATTTGCTAGTAGATGCTTAATTGGTTGCGGAAACTGTGGCAACCTTAGTGCCCCTGATATTGTTATTTTGTGCCATGCCTTATTCCGTGATGACACATTTAGTATGGGCGCTATTGTTGCAAAGCGGTTAAATCTTAACCGTACTAAGGGCCCCTTCCTTGGAGGCATCTTCGCATCACGCCTTGCAGCACACTTTAACATACCTATTAGGCATTATGAGAAGGAAGAGAAGTTGTTGCCTCCTGTTTATCTAGATTATAAGAGTATGGTAGCACATGATTTTATTGTTAAGAATAAGGAAAAGATGCTTAAGTACAAGCTAATATTTGATAAAAATCACCTTGAGACTATTACTTTGCCTGCTCCTTCCTTGTTTGATTAATCTGCAGGCAAGTGCCTTGTTCCGTTGGAGGCCATTCACGCCTACCGGAACCCTACATCAGCTACAGAGCCAGAGCCGGAACCACAATTTGATCCTCCACGACAGTCTGATTATCAGTGGGATCCGGAGGTGATTGCCAACCAGTGGCAATCCGAGGCTTCTTCACAATACAACCCCAACTATTACTTTGGATATCCGCTAGGCCAGCCGTGGCCATAGACCAACTTCGGCCAAAAGCCTAAGCTTGGGGGAGTACGTATTTCTCACCGACATTACAATCATGTTCACACACTCATTGCTAGTTGTCGGTGCTCATACTTTTTCATTGTATCATCCTTGCTAGTTTATTTTCCTTTTTAAGCTTTCTTCTTGTGTGTTTAATAAACCTTAAGAAAAACAAAAAAATTAGTTGTAAGCTTTTAATTACTTTACTTTCCATGCTTGTAATAGTAATTAAAAATAAAACCCAAAAAGATTTCTCGTTCTTCTTTTGCTTGTTGGGAGCTTTCCCGTGTAAATAGTTTTATTTCTTTTCTTGTTCTTTGGGGGTCAAGAGGAGAAGACCATGATGAAAATGTTGAGTGGCTCTCATATGCATTATTGTTGATCTAACAAAGAGCCCATATTACCTTGTCTTCTCTCTTGAATTGAATGCTTGTAGATTCCAGCTTAGTCCAATGCACGTGCACTATTATTATTATCCACACTATTCGGTCGTGCAAGTGAAAGGCAATAATGATGATTATATGATGAACTTATTGAGATGAGAAAAGCTGGTATGAACTCGACCTCTCTTGTTTTGGTAAATATGATTAGTCCATCATTCCTGATTCATCCTATTATGAATAAACATGTTTGCAATGACAATTAGAGATTATAGTTGCTTATGCCATGCTTAATTAGCTAGGAGCTTATAATGGTTTACCTTGCGTGCCAACATGCTATTAAAATGGTTGTGATGTGGTATTATAGGGTGGTATCCTCTTTTGAACGATTCGAGTGGCTTGACTTGGCACATGTTCACGCATGTAGTTGAAACAAAATCAACATAGCCCCTACGATATTTATGTTCATGGTGCATTATATCCTACTCATGCTCGCATTCGGTGTTGATTAATTTTAATGCATGTTCATGACTGTTGTCGCTCTCTAGCTGGTCGCTTCCCAGTCTTTTTCTAGCCTTCACTTGTACTAATAAGCGGGAATACTGCTTGTGCATCCAATTCCATAAACCCCAAAGTTATTCCATATGAGTCCACCATACCTACCTATATACGGTATTTACCTGTCATTCCAAGTAAATTTGTATGTGCCAAACTCTAAACCTTCAAATAAACATTCTGTTTTGTATACTCGAATAGCTCATGTATCAACTAGGGTTGTCTGTATCTTCCATGTTAGGCGGGCTATTCTCAAGAGGAGTGGACTCCGCTCCTCACTCACGAGAAAATGGCTGGTCACCGGGATGCCCAGTCCCATGCTTTATGCAAATCAAATCAAAATAATTGCAAACAAAACTCCCCCGGAACTGTTGTTAGTTCGAGGCACTCGTTGTTTCGAGCAAGCCATGGATTGATGCTTGTTGGTGGGGGGGAGTATAAACTTTACCATTCTGTTTGGGAACCGTAGCATGGAAGATATCGCCATCTCTCGGTTGTTATGTTGACAACGAAAGTATGCCGCTCAAAATATTATTCATATCTATTTCAAAACCGAGCTCTAGCACCTCTACAAATCCCTCTTCCCTCTGCGAAGGGCCTATCTATTTACTTTTATGTTGAGTCATCATCCTCTTATTAAAAAGCACCAGTTGGAGAGCACCGCTGTCATTTGCATTCATTACTGTTAGTTTACATTGAGTATGACTTGACTGGATCTCTTTTACCATGAATTACATTGTCTAGTCAGTCCTTGATCTTTAAAGGTGCTCTGCATTTATGTTTTGCGGACTCGAAAAGGGCTAGCGAGATACCATCTTGTTATATCATATCATGATTGTTTTGAGAAAGTGTTGTCATCCGAGATTTATTATTATTGCTCGCTAGTTGATTATGCCATTGATATGAGTAAACATGAGACCTAAATGTTATTGTGAATATGTTACTTCATAATCTTTGCTGAAAACTTGAATGCTAGCTTTATATGTCTACAACAACAAGAGCAAACAGAGTTTGTAAAAGTTTTTCTTTATCACTTTCAGTTTATCAACTGAATTGCTTGAGGACAGGCAAAGGTTTAAGCTTGGGGGAGTTGATACGTCTCCGTCGTATCTACTTTTCCAAACACTTTTGCCCTTGTTTTGGACTCTAACTTGCATGATTTGAATGGAACTAACCCGGACTGACGTTGTTTTCAGCAGAATTGCCATGGTGTTATTTTTGTGCAGAAATAAAAGTTCTCGGAATGGCCAGAAAATCAACGGAGAATTATTTTGGAATATATAAAAAATATTGGAAGGAAGATCCATGTCAGGGGGGCCTGCACCTGTCCACGAGGGTGGGGGCGCGTCCCCTGCCTCGTGGGCCCCCATGCACTCCACCGACCTCAACCCTGACTCCATATATTCACTTTCGGGGAGAGAAAAAACCAGAGAGAAGGGTTCATCGCGTTTTATGATACGGAGCCACCGCCAAGCCCTAAACTCTCTCGGGAAGGCTGATCTGGAGTCCGTTCGTGGGTCCGAGGAGGGGAATCCGTCGCCATCGTCATCATCAACCTTCCTCCATCACCAATTTCATGATGCTCACCGCTGTGCGTGAGTAATTCCATCGTAGGCTTGCTGGACGGTGATGGGTTGGATGAGATTTATCATGTAATCGAGTTAGTTTTTGTTAGGGTTTGATCCCTGGTGTCCACTATGTTCTGAGATTGATGTTGCTATGACTTTGCTATGCTTAATGCTTGTCACTAGGGCCCGAGTGCCATGATTTCAGACCTAAACCTATTATGTTTTCATCAATATATGAGAGTTCTTGATCCTATCTTGCAAGTCTATAGTCACCTACTATGTGTTATGATCCGGCAACCCCGAAGTGACAATAATCGGGACCACTCCCGGTGATGACCATAGTTTGAGGAGTTCATGTATTCACTATGTGTTAGTGCTTTGGTCTGGTACTCTATTAAAAGGAGGCCTTAATATCCCTTAGTTTCCAATAGGACCCCGCTGCCACGGGAGGGTTGGACAAAAGATGTCATGCAAGTTCTTTCCATAAGCATGTATGACTATATTCGGAATACATGCCTACATTACATTGATGAATTGGAGCTAGTTTTGTGTCACCCTATGTTATGACTGTTACATGATGAACCGCATCTGGCATAATTCTCCATCACCGATCCATTGCCTACGAGCTTTCCTCTTCGCTTATTTACTTTACCGTTGCTATTGTTATCATCACTATAAAACACCAAAAATATTACTTTTGCTACCGTTACTTTTGCTATCGTTACCACTACTATCATATTACTTTGCTACTAAACACGTTGCTGCAGATATTAAGTTTCCAGTTTTGGTTGAATTGACAACTCAGCTGCTAATACTTGTTAATATTCTTTGGCTCCCCTTGTGTCGAATCAATAAATTTGGGTTGAATACTCTACCCTCAAAAACTGTTGCGATCCCCTATACTTGTGGGTTATCAATAAGACGATTCCTGAGCTCTTCGCAATGCTAAAGGCTGCGGAGGTAGAAATCAAGAAGGAGCATCAAGTGTTGATTGTCAACAAGACCACCAGTTTCAAGAAAAAAGGGTAAAGGGAAGAAGGGGAACTTCAAGAAGAACAGCAAGCCAGATGCTGCTCAAGTGAAGAAACCCAAGTCTGGACCTAAGCCTGAGACTGAGTGCTTCTACTGCAAAGGAACTGGTCACTGGAAGCGGAACTGCCCCAAGTATTTGGCGGAGAAGAAGGATGGTAAAGTGAAAGGTATATTTGATATACATGTTATTGATGTGTACCTTACTAATGCTCGGAATAGTGCATGGGTATTTGATACTGGTTCAGTTGCTAACATTTGCAACGCGAAATAGGGGCTACGAATTAAGCGAAGATTGGATAAGGACGAGGTGACGATGCGCGTGGGAAATGGTTCCAAAGTCGACGTGATCGCCGTCGGCACGCTACCTCTACATCTACCTTCGGGATTAGTTTTAGACCTAAATAATTGTTATTTGGTGCCAGCATTGAGCATGAACATTATATCTGGATCTTGTTTGATGCGAGACGGTTATTCATTTAAATCAGAGAATAATGGTTGTTCTATTTATATGAGTAATATCTTTTATGGTCATGCACCCTTAATGAGTGGTCTATTTTTACTAAATCTTGATAGTAGTGATACACATGTTCATAGTATTGAAGCCAAAAGATGCAGAGTTGATAATGATAGTGCAACTTATTTGTGGAACTGCCGTTTAGGTCCTATTGGTATAAAGCGCATGAAGAAACTCCATTCTGATGGACTTCTGGAATCACTTGATTATGAATCACTTGGTACTTGCGAACCATGCCTCATGGGCAAGATGAGTAAAACTCCATTCTCCGGAATAATGGAGCGAGCAACAGAGTTATTGTAAATTATGCATACTGATGTATGTGGTCCAATAAACATTGAAGCTCGCGGCGGATATCATTATTTTCTCACCTTCACAGATGATTTGAGCAGATATGGGTATATCTACTTGATGAAACAAAAGTCTGAAACATTTGAAAAGTTCAAAGAATTTCAGAGTGAAGTGGAATATCATCATAACAAGAAAATCAATTTTCTACGATCTGATCGTGGAGGTGAATATTTGAGTTATGAGTTTGGACTTCATTTGAAACAATGCAGAATAGTTTCGCAACTCACGCCACCTGGAACACCACAACGTAATGGTGTGTCCGAACGTCGTAACCGCACTTTATTAGACATGGTGCGATCTATGATGTCTCTCACTGATTTACAGCTATCGTTTTGGGGTTATGCTTTAGAGACGGCTGCATTCATGTTAAATAGGGCACCATCTAAATTCGTTGAGCCGACACCTTATGAACTATGGTTTGGCAAGAAACCCAAGTTGTCGTCTCTTAAAGTTTGGGGCTGTGATGCTTATGTGAAAAAGCTTCAACCTGATAAGCTCGAACCCAAATCGGAGAAATGTGTCTTCATATGATACCCAAAGGAGACTGTTGGGTACACATTCTATCACAGATCCGAAGGCAAGATATTCGTTGCTAAGAATGGATCCTTTCTAGAGAAGGAGTTTCTCTCGAAAGAAGTAAGTGGGAGGGAAGTAGAACTTGACGAGGTAATTGTACCTTCTCCCTTATTGGAAAGTAGTTCATCACTGAAATCAGTTCCAGTTTTTCCTACACCAGTAAGTGAGGAATCTAATGATGATGATCATGAAACTTCTGATCAAGTTACTACCGAACCTCGTAGGTCAACTAGAGTAAGATCCGCACTAGAGTGGTACGGTAATCCTGTTCTAGAAGTCATGTTACTTGACCATGACGAACCTACGAACTATGAGGAAGCGATGATGAGCCCAGATTCCGCAAAATGGCTTGAGGCCATGAAATCTGAGATGGGATCCATGTATGGGAACAAAGTATGGACTTTGGTTGACTTGCCCGATGATCGGCAGGCCATAGAGAATAAATGGATCTTCAAGAAGAAGACTGATGCTGACGGTAATATTACTGTCTACAAAGCTCGACTTGTTGCAAAAGGTTTTTTACAAGTTCAAGGAGTAGACTACGATGAGACCTTCTCACCCGTAGCGATGCTTAAGTCCGTCCAAATCATGCTAGCAATTGCCGCATTTTATGATTATGAAATTTGGCAAATGGATGTCAAAAATGCATTCCTTAATGGATATCTTAAAGAAGAGTTGTATATGATGCAACCAGAAGGTTTTGTCGATCCAAAAGGTGCTAACAAAGTGTGCAAGCTCCAGCGATCCATTTATGGACTGGTGCAAGCCTCTCGGGGTTGGAATATACGCTTTGATAGTGTGATCAAAGCATATGGTTTTATACAGACTTTTGGAGAAGCCTATATTTACAAGAAAGTGAGTGTGAGCTCCGTAGCATTTCTGATATTATATGTAGATGATATTGTTGATCGGAAATGATACTGAATTTCTGAATAGCATAAAAGGATACTTGAATAAGAATTTTTCAATGAAAGACCTCGGTGAAGCTGCTTATATATTAGGCATCAAGATCTATAGAGATAGATCAAGACGCTTAATTGGACTTTCACAAAGTACATACCTTGATAAAGTTTTAAAGAAGTTCAAAATGGATCAGGCAAAGAAAGGGTTCTTGCCTGTATTACAAGGTGTGAAGTTGAGTCAAACTCAACGCCCGACCACTGTAGAAGATAGAGAGAAAATGAAAGGTGTTCCCTATGCTTTAGCCATAGGCTCTATCATGTATGCAATGTTGTGTAGCAGACCTGATGTGTTCCTTGCTATCAGTATAGCAGGGAGGTACCAAAGTAATCCAGGAGTGGATCACTGGACAGCAGTCAAGAATATCCTGAAATACCTGAAAAGGACTAAGGATATGTTTCTTGTATATGGAGGTGACAAAGAGCTCGTCGTAAACGGTTACGTCGATGCAAGCTTTGGCACTGATCCGGATGACTCTAAGTCACAAACCGGATACATGTTTTATTAAATGGTGGAGCTGTCAGTTGGTGCAGTTCCAAGCAGAGCGTCGTGGCGGGATCTACGTGTGAAGCAGAATACATAGTTGCTTTGGAAGCAGCAAATGAAGGAGCCTGGATGAAGGAGTTCATATCTGATCTAGGTGTCATACCTAGTGCATCAGGTCCAATGAAAATCTTTTGTGACAATACTGGTGCAATTGCCTTGGCAAAGGAATCTAGATTTCACAAGAGAACCAAGCACATCAAGAGACACTTCAATTCCATCCATGATCAAGTCAAGGAGGGAGACATAGAGATTTGCAAGATACATGCGGATCTGAATGTTGCAGACTCGTTGACTAAGCCTCTCTCACGAGCGAAACATGATCAGCACCAAGACTCCATGGGTGTTAGAATCATTACAATGTAATCTAGATTATTGACTCTAGTGCAAGTGGGAGACTGTAGGAAATATGCCCTAGAGGCAATAATAAAGTTGTTATTTATATTTCCTTATATCATGGTAAATGTTTATTATTCATGCTAGAATTGTATTAACTGGAAACTTAGTACATGTGTGAATACATAGACAAACAGAGTGTCACTAGTTTGCCTCTACTTGACTAGCTCGTTGAACCAATGAAGGTTATGTTTCCTAACCATAGACATGAGTTGTCATTTGATTAAGGAGATCACATCATTAGAGAATGATGTGATTGACTTGACCCATCCGTTAGCTTAGCACGATGATTGTTTAGTTTGTTGCTATTGCTTTCTCCATAACTTATACATATTCCTATGACTATGAGATCATGCAACTCCCGAATACCGGAGGAACACTTTGTGTGCTACCAAACGTCACAACGTAAATGGGTGATTATAAAGGTGCTCTATAGGTGTCTCCGATGGTGTTTGTTGAGTTGGCATAGATCGAGATTAGGATTTGTCACTCTGATTATCAGAGAGGTATCTCTGGGCCCTCTCAGTAATGTACATCACTATACGCCTTGCAAGCAATGTAGCTAATGAGTTAGTTACGGGATGTAGCATTACGGAATGAGTAAAGAGACTTTCCGATAACGAGATTGAACTAGGTATTGAGATACCGACGATCAAATCTCGGGCAAGTAACATACCGATGACAAAGGGAACAACGTATATCGTTATGCGGTTTGACTGATAAAGATCTTCGTAGAATATGTAGGAACCAATATGAGCATCCAAGTTCCGCTATTGGTTATTGACTAGAGACGTGTCTCGGTCATGTCTACATAGTTCTCGAACCCGTAGGGTCCGCACGCTTAACGTTCGGTGACGATCGTATTATGAGTTTATGTGTTTTGATGTACCGAAGGTAGTTCAGAGTCCTGGATATGATCACGGATATGACGAGGAGTCTCTAAATGGTCGAGACATAAAGATCGATATATTGGACGACTATATTTGGACATCGGAATGGTTCCGAGTGAGATCGGGCATTTACCGATGTACCGGGAGGTTACCGGAACCCCTCGGGAGGTATATGGGCCTTATTGGGCCATAGTGGGAGAGAGGAGAAGGGAGAAAAGGAGGGGGCGCCCCCCCCCCCAGCCCAATCTGAATTGGGAGGGCCCCCCTTTCCTTCCTCCTTCCTCCCCCTTCCTTCTCTCCTAATCCAACTAGGGAATGGGGGAGGGAATCCTACTCCCGATGGGAATAGGAATCCCCTTGGGGCGCGCCTAGGAGGCCGGCCCCCTCCCCCTCCTCCACTCCTTTATATACGGGGGAGGGGGCACCCCATAGGCACACAAGTTGATCATTGATCTCTTAGCCGTGTGTCGTGCCCCCCTCCACCATAATCCACCTCGGTCATATCGTAGCGGTTCTTAGGCGAAGCCCTATTCCAGTAGCATCATCATCACCGTCAACACGCCGTCGTATTGACAAAGCTCTCCCTTGACACTCTATTGGATCATGAGTTTGTGGGACGTCACCGAGACGAACGTGTGCAGATCGCGGAGGTGTCGTACCTTCGGTGCTAGGATCGCTCGATCGTGAAGACGTACGACTACATCAACCGCGTTGTCATAACGCTTCCACTTACGGTATATGAGGGTACATGGACAACACTCTTCCCTCTCGTTGTTATGCATCACCATGATCTTGCGTGTGCGTAGGAATTTTTTTGAAATTACTGCGTTCCCCAACATCTTCAACCAGGGCTGGATAAAGAAGGCGGAGCGGATTAGGTGTCCAACTCCACTTCCTGAAGACTCAGCAGATCCTGTGTTAATGAGGATGCTGGCCCCGACTCCGTATCAAATGCTGGCGAGGGAGGACAAGAAGAGCAAGAGGGCTGAAGATGGCCTCCGCTCTAAAGGTGTACTAGACGCTATATCCGGGGAGGCTGAAGCTCCTTCTTCCGAAGACAAAGGGGAAGAGGAAGAAAGGGATGTCTCTTCCCCCCACGAGAAGAAAAGGACTGCCCCAAAGAATTGGAGGTGGAGGCACCCAAGAGAGGGAAGATATCTCTATCAGATGGTTCAGGTTCGGAGGATGATGTTGACGTAGAGCTCCTTTTTAGGGACAAGCCCTTTGCCAAATTGTAAGTGAACAAGGATGCTCTAGGCATATCCTGTTCTTTGGTTTTGCAAGGGTAACATTTAAACCATATGTTCGCAGGTCGGCCCGTTATCTACCTCCATAGTCCTCCTCCTCGGGGGACTTGCTTCCGGAGATGATGGAAAGTGAGACGCCTTCACAAGCTTCACCGCCCCTAAGGGCGGATGACTTCGAGGTGTCATCCCAAAGGATCTCCCCTGACCATCCGGCGGCGCGAGGGACAGAGGAAACACTGCCCGAAGGTGATATCTCGACCGTCAGGGGTCTAGAGGAGGCGGCCCCCGCGGGGGCCAACAATAAGGGTCCCGAACTATCCGGCTTATAGCCGGAGAGGACTCTAGGGTCGAGTAAGCGTACCCTTTTAGAGGGAATTTGCACTCCCACAGCAGCCTCCGGGAATCCGGAGGTGCTGGATACACTGAAGTGTACCTTGCAAAGTGCATTCATCGCGGAGGAACATCGTACCTTGATGGGTACGGTAGTTGAGAGGATTCTGTCCGCGAGAAGCGGATTGAATGAAGCCTTCATGAGCCTGCTGAGAGGCTTTGAGGTACGGAATGTAATGACTGCTCTTTTCATGCAAAAATGCGCCTGTGTATAGATAGTAGCCCCTGAGACTCTAGTCGGCATCCACAGGGAGGCGATCAGAGGATCGAAAAGGATTTTCTCAGGAAGTAACATGATGAGTTTGAAAACAGGTTGTGATGTCCAAGGCGACTGCCCAAGCCACAAAAATTGCAGATTTAAAGCAGAAACTTGAATTAGCTCATGAAGACATGACCCATATTAACAGGCGGCTCGATGAGGCACAAGGTATGTGTTGGGGCCGCCCAATTACGCATGTATAATAGTATGAGCACGAAGCTGAAAACTATACAATGTGATATGCGTGACTGTAGATGGTGCTACCGCGGTTGAGACCCTGCGATCCGATCTTGCCCAGGCCAAGGAGCAGGCCAGAGTGAGTAATGCGGCTGTCTAGAAGGCGGCTGCTGATTTAAAGTCCGAACAGGCCACTCGGCGCTGATACGTCTCCAACGTATCTATAATTTTTGATCGCTCCATGCTATATTATCTACTGTTTTGGACATTATTCGGCTTTATTATCCACTTTTATATTATTTTTGGGACTAACCTATTAACCGGAGGCCCAGCCCAGAATTGTTGTTTTTTGCCTATTTTAGGGTTTTGAAGAAACGGAATATCAAACGGAGTCCAAACGGAATGAAACCTTCGGGAATGTGATTTTCTCACCGAACATGATCCAGGAGACTTGGACCCTACATCAAGAAATAAAGGAGGAGGCCATGAGGTAGGGGGTGCGCCTACCACCCCCAGGCGCGCCCTCCACCCTTGTGGGGCTCCTGTTGCTCCACCGACGTACTCCTTCCTCCTATATATACCTACGTACCCCCAAACGATCAGAGACGGAGCCAAAACCCTAATTCCACAGCCGTAACTTTCTGTATCCACGAGATCCCATCTTTGGGCCTGTTCCGGAGCTCCGCCGGAGGGGGCATCCATCATGGAGGGCTTCTACATCAACACCATAGCCCCTTTGATGAAGTGTGAGTAGTTTACCTCAGACCTTCGGGTCCATAGTTATTAGCTAGATGGCTTCTTCTCTCTTTTTGGATCTCGATACAATGTTCTCCCCCTCTCTTGTGGAGATCTATTCGATGTAATCTTCTTTTTGCAGTGTGTTTGTTGAGACCGATGAATTGTGGGTTTATGATCAAGATTATCTATGAACAATATTTGAATCTTCTCTGAATTCTTTAATGTATGATTGGTTATCTTTGCAAGTCTCTTCGAATTATCAGTTTGGTTTGGCCTACTAGATTGATCTTTCTTGCAATGGGAGAAGTGCTTAGCTTTGGGTTCAATCTTGCGGTGTCCTTTCCCAGTGACAGTAGGGGCAGCAAGGCACGTATTGTATTGTTGCCATCGAGGATAACAAGATGGGGTTTTTATCATATTGCATGAATTTATCCCTCTACATCATGTCATCTTGCTTAAGGCGTTACTCTGTTTTCATGAACTTAATACTCTAGATGCATGTTGGATAGCGGTCGATGAGTGGAGTAATAGTAGTAGATGCAGGCAGGAGTCGGTCTACTTGTCTCGGACGTGATGCCTATATACATGATCATACCTAGATATTCTCATAACTATGCTCAATTCTGTCAATTCCTCAATAGTAATTCGTTCACCCACCGTAAAATACTTATGCTCTTGAGAGAAGCCACTAGTGAAACCTATGGCCCCCGGGTCTATCTTCATCATATTAATCTTCCAATACTTAGTTATTTACTTTGCTTTTATTTTACTTTGCATCTTTATCACAAAAATACCAAAAATATTATCTTATCATATCTATCAGATATCACTCTCGTAAGTGACCGTGAAGGGATTGACAACCCCTTATTGCGTTGGTTGCGAGGAGTTATTTGTTTTGTGCAGGTACGAGGGACTCGCGCGTAGCCTCCTACTGCATTGATACCTTGGTTCTCAAAAACTGAGGGAAATACTTACGTTACTTTGCTGCATCATCCTTTCCTCTTCAAGGAAATCCAACTAGTGCTCAAGAGGTAGCAAGAAGGATTTCTGGCGCCGTTGCCGGGGAGGTTCGCGCAAGTCAAGATTTGACTCCCGACAACGAGCCATTTCTGGCGCCATTGCCGGGGAGTCTATGCAAAAGTCAACATACCAAGTACCCATCACAACCCTTATCTCCCGCATTACATTATTTGCCATTTGCCTCTCGTTTTCCTCTCCCCCACTTCACCCTTGCCGTTTTATTCGCCCTCTCTCTCTATCCTCCCTCTCTTTTTCCGTTCGCCTCTTTTCCGTTTGCTTGTCGTTATGGTGAGTCCTCTATCTTCTCCGTTGTCTCCTAAGAATGAAGTTCTAAATTTTAAGCAAAGGGAGGGGGGAAATCTAAAAGACGCTTGGTATAGAATTTGCAATGCTCAAAATAGATCTTCCAGGAAGCAATCTACTTCCGTTCTTCTTCCCAATTTTTATGTAGGCACTACTCCTTGGTACAGATATATCCTTGATACCATCACCGGAGGGAACTTCTTGGGTAGCCATACTTTTGATTCTTATAATGCTATGATAGATTTGTTTGGCTCACCACCTCTTTTGGTTAATGGAACTACGTTAACTTTGGAGCATGTAATGCAAAGACTTGAAATTATTGAGAATAAGGTTGCTACTGTAGAGTTAATTGAAAATTTGGATAAAATGATCCACAACCGAATCACTCAATATGGATCTAAATTAGGAGTCACTTTGAAAAATATTAAAGAAAAGGACCCTATAGTTAATGTGAAAATAAATCAGGATTCCACTAGAATCGATAAACTTGAGGGTATTATTACCAACTTGGGAACCGTTTTTTCTTCCGTAAAGAATACTCCAAGTCCTCCCACTAAAATTGCCAAGCTTATGTATGTTCCTAAAAATAAGGGTGAATCTTCTAGTAAGGAAACTGCGGATCTCAAATCTATAAGTATTCATCCCAATCTTTTTGCTATCATTAAGGAACCATTTGTTACAAATGAATTTTTCGATATTGTGCCTAAAAGTTTGATAATCAATAAAAAGAAAGAAATTCCTAAGGATGGTAGATGCCTCATTGAAGAATTAGCTACCAAAGATGGAAATACCTAGATCTATCCTTGCTTTTTATGCCTAGCTAGGGGCGTTAAACGATAGCGCTTGTTGGGAGGCAACCCCATTTTATTTTTACCACTTGCTTTTTGATCTCATTTAGTAATAAATAATTTACATAGCCTCTGTTTTGGTTGTGTTTTTTGTGTTTAATTAGTGTTTGTACCAAGTAGAACCGTTGGGAAGACTTGGGGAAAGTCTTGATATCTTGCTGTAAAAAACAGAAACTTTAGCGCTCACGAGAACTTCTGCTATTTTTATTTGGAAAGTGCTATTTAGTTAATTATTGTTGCAGATGATTAATAGATAAATTCCTCACGTCCATCAATTTATTTTAGAATTTTTGGAGTTCCAGATCTTGCGCTAGCTACAGACTACTACAGACTGTTCTGTTTTTGACAGATTCTGTTTTTCGTGTGTTGTTTGCTTATTTTGATGAATCTATGGCTAGTAAAAGAGTTTATAAACCATAGAGAAGTTGTAATAAAGTAGGTTTAACACCAATGTGAATAAATAATGAGTTCATTACAGTACCTTGAATGGTGTTTTGTTTTATTTCACTAACGGAGCTCACGAGATTTTCTACTTTAAGTTTTGTGTTGTGAAGTTTTCAAGTTTTGGAAAAAGATTTGATGGATTATGGAACAAGGAGTGGAAAGAGTCTAAGCTTGGGGATGCCCATGGCACCCCCAAGATAATATAAGGACACCTAAAAGCCAAAGCTTGGGGATTCCCCTGAAGGCATCCCCTCTTTCGTCTACTTCTATCGGTAACTTTACTTGGAGCTATATTTTTATTCACCACATGATATGTGTTTTTCTTGGAGCGTCTTGTATAATTTGAGTCTTTGCTTTTTAGTTTACCACAATCATCCTTGCTGTACACACCTTTTGAGAGATCCATACATGATTTGGAATTTGTTAGAATACTCTATGTGCTTCACTTATATCTTTTGAGTTATATAGTTTTGCTCTAGTACTTCACTTATATCTTTTAGAGCACGGTGGTGGATTTGTTTTATAGAAACTATTGATCTCTCATGCTTCACTTATATTATTTTGAGAATCTTAAATATCATGGTAATTTGCTTAAATAATCCTAATATGCTAGGTATTCAAGATTAGTAAAAAATTCTTATGAGTGTTTTGAATACTAAGAGAAGTTTGATGCTTGATGATTGTTTTGAGATATGGAGGTAATAATATCAAAGTTGTGCTAGTTGGGTAGTTGTGAATTTGAGAAATGCTTTTGTTGACTTCTGCAAGTCCCGTAGCATGCACGTATGGTAAACATTGTGTAACAAATTTGAAACATGAGGTGTTCTTTGATTGTCCTCCTTATGAGTGGCAGTCGGGGATGAGCGATGGTCTTTTCCTACCAATCTATCCCCCTAGGAGCATGCGCATAGTGCTTGGTTTTTGATGACTTGTAGATTTTTGCAATAAGTATGTGAGTTCTTTATGACTAATGTTGATTCCATGGATTATACGCACTCTCACCCTTCCATCATTGCTAGCCTCTTCGGTACCATGCATAGCCCTTTCTCACATTGAGACTTGGTGCAAACTTCGCCAGTGCATCCAAACCCCGTGATATGATACGCTCTTTCACACATAAACCTCCTTATATATTTCTCAAAACAGCCACCATACCTACCTATTATGGCATTTCCATAGCCATTCCGAGATATATTGCCATTCAATTTTTCACCGTTCCGTTTATCATGACACATTCATCATTGTCATATTGCTTAGCATGATCATGTAGTTGACATAGTATTTGTGGCAAAGCCACCATTCATAATTCTTTCATACATGTCACTCTTGGTTCATTGCATATCCTGGTACACCGCCGGAGGCATTCATATAGAGTCATCTTTTGTTCTAGCATCGAGTTGTAATCATTGAGTTGTAAATAAATAGAAGTGTGATGATCATCATTTTCTAGAGCATTGTCCCAAGTGAGGAATTAAAAAAGGGGGAGAAAGGCCATAAAAAGAAGAGAAGGCCCATAAAAAAGAGAGAAAAAGAGAGAAGGGACAATGCTACTATCTTTTGCCACACTTGTGCTTCAAGGTAGCACCATAATCTTCATGATAGAGAGTCTTTTGTTTTGTCACTTTCATATACTAGTGGGAATTTTTCACTATAGAACTTGGCTTGTATATTCCAACTATGGGCCTCCTCAACTGCCCTAGGTCTTCGTGAGCAAGCAAGTTGGATGCACACCCACTTAGTTTCTTTTGTTGAGCTTTCATACATTTATAGCTCTAGTGCATCAGTTGCATGGCAATCCCTACTCCTTGCATTAACATCAATCGATGGGCATCTCCATAGCCCATTGATTAGCCTCGTTGATGTGAGACTTTCTCCTTTTTGTCTTCTCCACATAACCCCCATCATCATATTCTATTCCACCCATAGTGCTATGTCCATGGCTCGCGCTCATATATTGCGTGAAAGTTTATAGGTTTGAGATTACTAAAGTATGAAACAATTGCTTGGCTTGTCATCGGGGTTGTGCATGATGAGAGCATTCTTGTGTGACGAAATGGAGCATGACTAAACTATATGATTTTGTAGGGATGAACTTTCTTTGGCCATGTTATTTTGAGAAGACATAATTGCTTAGTTAGTATGCTTGAAGTATTATTGTTTTTATGTCAATATGAAATTTTATCTTGAATCTTTCGGATCTGAATATTCATACCACAATTAAGAATAATTACATTAAAATTATGCCAAGTAGCACTCCGCGTCAAAAATTCTGTTTTTATCATTTACATACTCAAGGACGAGCAGGAATTAAGCTTGGGGATGCTTGATACGTCTCCAATGTATCCATAATTTTTGATTGCTCCATGCTATATTATCTACTGTTTTGGACATTATTGGGCTTTATTATCCACTTTTATATTATTTTTGGGACTAACCTATTAACCGGAGGCCCAGCCCAGAATTGATGTTTTTTGCCTATTTTAGGGTTTCAAAGAAACGGAATATCAAACGGAATGAAACCTTCAGGAACGTGATTTTCTCACCGAACATGATCCAGGAGACTTGGACCCTACGTCAAGAAATAAAGGAGGAGGCCACGAGGTAGGGGCGCGCCTACCCCCCCCCCCAGGCGCGCCCTCCACCCTCATGGGCCCCCTGTTGCTCCACCGACGTACTCCTTCCTCCTATATATACCTACGTACCCCCAAACGATCAGAGACGGAGCCAAAACCCTAATTCCACCGCCGTAACTTTCTGTATCCACGAGATCCCATCTTAGGGCCTATTCCGGAGCTCCGCCGGAGGGGGCATCCATCACGGAGGGCTTCTACATCAACACCATAGCCCCTCCGATGAAGTGTGAGTAGTTTACCTCAGACCTTCAGGTCCATAGTTATTAGCTAGATGGCTTCTTCTCTCTTTTTGGATCTCAATACAATGTTCTCCCCTCTCTTGTGGAGATCTATTCGATGTAATCTTCTTTTTGCGGTGTGTTTGTTGAGACCGATGAATTGTGGGTTTATGATCAAGATTATCTATGAACAATATTTGAATCTTCTCTGAATTCTTTTATGTATGATTGGTTATCTTTGCAAGTCTCTTCGAATTATCAGTTTGGTTTGGCCTACTAGATTGATCTTTCTTGCAATGGGAGAAGTGCTTAGCTTTGGGTTCAATCTTGCGGTGTCCTTTCCCAGTGACAGTAGGGGCAGCAAGGCATGTATTGTATTGTTTCCATCGAGGATAACAAGATGGGTTTTTTATCATATTGCATGAATTTATCCCTCTACATCATGTCATCTTGCTTAAGGCGTTACTCTATTTTCATGAACTTAATACTCTAGATGCATGCTGGATAGCGGTCGATGAGTGGAGTAATAGTAGTAGATGCAGGCAGGAGTCGGTCTACTTGTCTCGGACGTGATGCCTATATACATGATCATACTTAGATATTCTCAAAACTATGCTCAATTCTGTCAATTGCTCAACAGTAATTCGTTCACCCACCGTAAAATACTTATGCTCTTGAGAGAAGTCACTAGTGAAACATATGGCCCCCGGGTCTATCTTCATCATATTAATCTTCCAATACTTAGTTATTTCCTTTGTTTTTTACTTTGCTTTTATTTTACTTTGCATCTTTATCACAAAAATACCAAAAATATTATCTTATCATATCTATCAAATCTCACTCTTGTAAGTGACCGTGAAGGGATTGACAACCCCTTATTGCGTTGGTTGCGAGGAGTTATTTGTTTTGTGCAGGTACGTGGGACTCGTGCATAGCCTCCTACTGGATTGATACCTTGGTTCTCAAAACCTGAGGGAAATACTTACGTTACTTTGCTGCATCATCCTTTCCTCTTCAAGGAAATCCAACGCAGTGCTCAAGAGGTAGCAGGCGCCAGTGCGAGGAGAGAATATCTGTCATGGAGCGAGAGCTAGAGGATGCCACCGTCAAATGAAAATTACTCGAGAAGGGTAACAAAGCCAAAGTCGCCGAACTCGAGAAGGCCTTGCAAGAGGCGAGGGAGGCACGGTCTAAGTCTAGAGTGGCTCGGGAGGAGATCCGGCAAGCTGGGGAGATAGCGGCTGGTAAGCCCTTTCTTTTACACACTAAATTCGGTGACCCGAAGTATGCTTTGCTTAATCAATTGTGGAGTTCTCCAGATGCGTTCTTGGACCTGCCGAAGAGTGTCTCCGATGCGGCGTAGTTATTCCAAGCACGAGAAGGATGTTCTGCGGAGAAGCTTTTCTGGTCACAATTCAGCATGCCACGGCGTCAGGCGCTGCTGAACGAACAGATGGCACAATGGGCCGAGCTCCATAAGATGTCTGGAGCTGCCATGAAGGACATCGTGGTCCGGCTATGGCCGGCTGAGCCCATTCCGAACAACTATTTCGGTTTGGTGCGGCGACTTGTCGATGCAGTGCCGCGTATCGACGCCGTCAAGCGGTCGGTGTGCATAGAAGGTGCTCGGATGGCCATTGCCCGCGTCAAGATGTACTGGGCAAAGATGAAGGCCACCGATGTTGCAGTTTAAAGGCCCACCCAACGGCAAGGACCACCGCACGTCGAAGCATTATTTGGATGATGTCCTAGAGGGCATCCGTTTGATAGAGGGCCAGTGCTCGAATCACATTATGTTCGAATAGATGCACTGTAATTGTGAGAACAACATTATGATATATGAAAGTTGTGTTATATTCATACCTTTTTCTGAAAGTTTTTTCCTCCTGTGTGGCCGTTTTTTATAATCTGAAAGTTTTTCAATCGTTGGCTTTAGCCCCCTCGCATATAATACGGGGGTGTTCGGATTAGCACCTGATCACTCTTGACCCAACGTCTTGATCCGTAACGGCGGTGTCAGTGCGGCGAACTAGGCAATCAGACTATAGGGCTTTAACACTTTCACTTAGCCGTAGGAGTTTTATGGTGGGTCTATGATGTAGCCCCTAGTATGTACGCGGTGATCCGGATACGGTTGCGTTACATAGGTGACCGGGAAACGGTCCTCCGTGTAATACGGAAAAATCGCTAACGATTGTAATGGATCGCCGAGTGGCTGGCCAGCTCTCGCCGCATCATGACAGTCAGTTTTCAGCTTTCTCTGCTGAGGTGCTTAACCGGACGAACCAGAAACACAATCGCAGTAGTTCTCCCTTTACTACCCTAGCTGATCAGACGAAACGTAGGGTAGCAAGCACAGGAGCCGGGCAACCCAACTATTGACCAAAGACATGATTCGGAGCCGATGCATATAGTGCCGAACTCGAGACGCCGAATTGTGCTAAAAAGTTGTTCGGACTTTTGCTTGGCAACACATAGTTTGCCTTATAAAGCCCCTGGCAGTCTTATGCCGAGGTGTGGAACCACATAACAGACGGAATAAAAACGATACCGAATAAGAATTTTGGTTCACGGAAATCTGATTGATACGTCAAAACATAATCTTACGGGAGGTATCATAATCACCAAGGCCATTTTACATGCCGGGGGTCTAGGGCGAAGGAAAAATCTCTATACGGGTCCTTGAGCGAAGTTGTGATCTTCCTGCTGCACGTTTGCGCCGCTTTTTGCCCACAATGAGAAAGATTTCTTTAAGGGAATGGTCTTCGGCCATGTATACGGATCCAGGCTCGGAAAGAGTCCTTGTGGGTCCGAAGAATGAGTAGGTGTTGATTCACCTGCTGTAAAAAAGGAAAGATGATTAAAGAAAGGGCAGGGTCGTATAAGGTCGAACCTTTGTATAGGCCTGTCCGTATATTGCCTCTGCCGATGCCCAAGGTATTTTGAGTGCATAATTGTGCACGCGCGGTACGAATTCCGCTGCTATACGTGGCGGTCGGCGGAGGCTAGGTTGCTAATTCGGCCCTGAAGTTGCCAGACTGCCGATATGTAGGACTGATCGGTCCTGTGTGGGGAAGTCCGATGGCTTGACAGCCGAGGGGTTGTGCGACTTGACAGGGCCGCTTTGTACTTCAGCCGCGATGGCCGCTGTATGCTCCTTGGTGCGGAGGGAGCGCTCCATGTTTCCATTGATTGTAATGACGCCACGTGGACCGGGCATTTTGAGTTTCAAATAGGCGTAATGCGGGACCGCGTTGAAGTGGGCAAAAGCGTGATAGCTGCTGTGGAAGGGGACGATCTTAAATATCAAGTCTTCGCTCTGGAAGTTTTCCGCCGAGCCGAAGACTACTCCCAGCGTGATTGAGCCCGTACATCGGGCCTCTATTCCAGGTATTACTCCTTTGAAGGTAGTTCTAGTGGATTTGATTCTTGACGGATCAGTACCCATTTTGCGGACAGTGTCCTGATGAAGTACATTGAGACTGTTGCCGCCATCCATGAGGACTCTCGCAAGATGGAATCCGTTGATGATTGGATCGAGGACCAAAGCTGTTGAACCTCCGTGACGGATACTGGTTGGGTGGTCCTTGCAATCGAAGGTGATCGGACAAGCAGACCATGGGTTAAATTTAAGGGCGGACGGCTTCCTGGTGTAGCCGTCCCATAGTGCGCGCTTGTGCTCCCTCCTGGGGATATGTGTGACATATATCGTGTTCACTGTCTTTACTTCGGGGAGAAATTGCTTCTGTCCCCCTGTGTTCGGCTGACGGGGCTCTTGGTCATCGCCGTCGCTTGGCGACCCCTTCCCTTGTGTTCGGCGTTAAGCTTGCCGGCTTGTTTGAAGACCCAGCAATTTCTGTTGGTGTGGTTGGCGGGTTTATTGGGGGTGCCATGAATCTGGCAAGGCCGATCAAGTATTCTATCTAGACTGGATGGGCCATCTCCGTTTGCCTTGAATGGCTTTTTCTGTTGACCGGGTTTGGAGCTGCTGAATCCGGCGTTAACCGCTGTGTCTTGTGTTCCTTCATTATTGTTTTGAAGCTTGTGCTAGTCGCGTCGTGGCTTGCCATTGTCGTCCCTAGCTTCTGAGGTACCAGAGTCACTGGTGCTATTGCTTCTGCGAGCGAGCCAGCTGTCTTCTCTCGCGCAGAAACGGGTCATAAGTGCGGTGAGGGCTGTCATGGACTTCGTCATTTCTTGGCCGAGGTGTCGGGCGAGCCACTCGTCGCGGACGCTATGTTTGAGGGCCGCAAGGGCTTCTGCATCCGGACAGTCCACAATCTGGTTCTTTTTGATTAGGAACCTTGTCCAAAGCTGTTGGGTCGATTACCAAGGTTGCTGGATTATGTGGCTAAGGTCATCAGCGTCCGAGGGCCGAACATAGGTACCCTGGAAGTTGTCTCTGAATGCATCCTCCAGGTCCTCCCAACTACCAATAGAATTTTCTGGTAGGCTGTTCAGCCAGTGCCGTGGTGGTCCTTTGAGCTTTAGCAGGAGATATTTGATGGCATGGAGATCATCACCGCGAGCCATATGAATATGGAGAATGAAGTCCTCAATCCATAGTGCGGGATCTGTTGTTCCATCATATGATTCGATATTCACGGGTTTAAACCCTTCTGGGAATTCATGTTCCATTACTTCGTCGGTGAAGCAAAGGGGGTGTGCGGCGCCTCTATAGCGGGCCACATCGCGACATAATTCGGATGGAGTCCGTCTACGATTTTTGGCCCGGGCGTGGTTATGGCTGTCATGCCTGGCTAGATAGCCGTCTTTGTGCGTCGGAGCATGCCCCCACGATCCGTAGATCGATCTAGTCTGGCCCGCTTTGTTTTCCAAATCCTGCCGCATGCCGTAAGTATATTTCCGAGTTGTTGTGTCTCTACTTTTACGGAGAGGTGGGGTGGGCTGGTGTTCGGCGTCAGTTGCTGTTCTGCCCTGGCCACGTGGTGGTCGGTTAGGTCCGTCAGCCACATTATGTGCGGGCGGTATGGGCTTCGGTGCCTCGTCGTCGAATTGGGGTAGCAGTTTACGCTTCGGGTAAGTCTTTGTTGGGCGTTCGAGGCCATATTCTTCGGCTGCCAAGACATTAGTCCATCTGTCGTTGAGCAGATCCTGGTCATCTTGCAGCTGTTGTTGTTTCTTTTTTAGGCCTCTAACTGTGGCTATTAGCCGGCGCTTGAAGCACTCTTGCTCCAGGGGTTCCTCTCGCACGATAAAATCTTCATCGCCGAGGCTTACGTCGTCTTCGGAGAATGGTAGGTAATTGTTGTCCTCCGAGTCCTCGTTCCCTGTTTGTTTGTCGGGATCAATTTTCCCATCCTCCCGATCGTCCTGTTCGGATGTTGGCCCGATGGGGGCTTCTTGGTCTTCGGCGTTTGCCGGAGTATCATTGTCTCCGGTGCCAGTGTTGTTGTTATTGCCGTGACGCGATTTAGGGCGGCATCGCTGACGTTGACGTTTCGGCGGTATCTCAGGAGGTTTGCCCTCGACCGGGTTTTTATTGCCTTTTTTAGGTGTTTCCACCATGTATACATCGTACGAGGAGGTGGCCGTCAAACGTCCGGTCACTGGCGGGTTTTGGGCCTGCTCCTCTCCGGCATCGTCGTCCATACCGTCGATGTCTCTGGAGGCGTAATCGAGCATGTCGGTTAAGTCCTCGACAGTGGCTATGAAGTGGCTGGTGGGTGGGACGTAAAATTCCCCGCTCTCAGCCCCTAGTCCGGGCTGGGCGTAATTCGGACGCCGCTCCTCTGTAATGATGAGGAATCGCATTAAGTCCATAGCCTCGCTTAAAGGCGAGGTTCGGCCAGGGAGAAGAGAGTTCGTGGAGTACGGCGGGAGGGAAATTCCTTGGCCGAGCTCACGCGCTGCTGCCTCCGAGAACTCGGAGCCAGTGTTCGGAGAAGAGTCTGGCTTCATGATGATTGCCGGAGACGCTATTCTTTCAGTGTTGGGCTCTAAGGCCACTGAGAGTCCGGCGGGTTCTAAACTCCCGTCTTCGGACCTGAAGACACGCTCCGGATCTATGGCCAGAGCGGAGGTTGGGGTCGCGAACCCTTGGAAGATCAAATCTCCTCTGATATCAGCGACATAATCCAGATTTCCAAAACTAATCTGGTGACCTGGGCGTAGCTGTCGATCCTCTAGATGGCCAATCGAGTTGGCCCGCAGGGCGAAGCTGCCGAACACGAAAATCTGGCCGGGGAGAAAGACCTCCCTCAGGACAGCATTGTTGTAGATGATTGATGGGGCCATCGAACCTACTGATGACGACACAGCGGAACTCTCAATAAAAGCACCAATGTCGATGTCAAAACCGGCAGATCTCGGGTAGGGGGTCCCGAACTGTGCATCTAAGGATTGATGGTAACAGGAGACAAGGGACACGGTGTTTTACCCAGGTTCGGGCCCTCTTGATGGAGGTAATACCCTATGTCCTACTTGATTGACTTTGATGAGTATAGGGGTTACAAGAGTTGATCTACCACGAGATTGTAATAGCTAAACCCTAATTGTCTAGCCTCTATGATTATGATTGTTGCCTCTACGGACTAAACCCTCCGGTTTATATAGACACCGAAGGGGGTTAGGGTTGTACAAAATCGGTTTATAGATAAAGGAATATTCATATCCGTACGCCAAGCTTGCCTTCCATGCCAAGGAGAGTCCCATGGACACGGGAGGAAGTCTTCTATCTTGTACCTTCACGGCCCATTAGTCCGGCCCATGTCATATAGCCCGGACGCCCGAAGACCCCTTAATCCAGGACTCCCTCAGATGCGCCGGGAGCTGAAAGGAACGAGGAATATGAAATAAACAGGTAGCAGGCGAAGAGGTGTGCCGTTCGTATTCAATCTCCACTACAACAAAACGTTTCAGGTTCCGCGTGACCTTTCGTATACCCGTCATGCGTGGCAAAAATTTAGACATCGGCTCGGCTCATTCCCGCAACCCACGGCGTGTCGTGACGAGGCGTGGCGTGGCATGACGAGGCGGGCGGCTGAGGAGGAGCGCACGTGGGTGTCTCTCTTATTCTCAGCCTCATACACGTGGAGAAAGAGCCTCCCTTATAAAGAGGTCAAACTCCCTCTAAACTAGCAATATGGGACTAAATTTTAGTTCCACCTCTTGCCTTGCACGAACGGGGTGCGTGGGCCTCTAGGATTTATTAGAAATTTCTGAAACTGCTATTGGGCTAGGTACAAAATAGACAAAATTCCAGCACCACCCCCAACTCGATATCAACCTCGGCATCCCGCACAACTAGCTCGACTACGGTTACACCTTCCTACGCTCCCGGCTACCTCGACATCAGCACAAAGGGCTACCGTCTTACTTGAGCAACTCGTTGGCTTCCACTCTAGCCACAACATCCGCGGCGCATTAACCTTTATGATTGCAAGGGATGTCAGCCCGTCAGCTTACAACCTTTGTTTCTTCTCCAGTTTCACAGACGTCTGTGCCGCTCCCATCGTGACTGCGTGACCGCGGGGAGGGGAGGGGGTGTTAGTGTATATTATGGTATATGTGTATTTGATAGTATATGATTCATACCTCTCTTCAATCTTATTTGTATGGGGGCTTCTTGTCCTCTAAGACATATGCATAATATATACTCACGCACAGGGCTCAGCAATATGATAACAATTCCACTACCAACTAAACAGTCTCCTACGTAATAGGAAGGCAAGAACGTTCGTGAACATTCATCTACGTACATCAACCGGAGCTACTCGGCTACAGGGGGCATGACATAAGACGATGTATAGAGAACCGAAATCATATTTTTGAGAAATAAGAGCAACTACAACCGATCGACCCAAATGGACGATGATTTTTTTTTGTCCATTTGGGTTGGTTAGACGGACACAGATGCCCGCTTCCGTATTTAGATCGGTGCGTGCGCCCAACACTGGCCTGAACCTATTTTGACGGCGCTAAAAGAAAATGAACACATGCATATTAAAAAAAGAAATCACATTAATTAAACATTAAAGCCGGCCACGAAGGCCCGCGAGAGTCCACGCGTCCACATTTGTATTTAAAAAAATAAAAACAGCCTAAACTATGAGGCGGCGTGCTGCCCTAGGCGTCGTCGTCGTCCTCGAGGTCCATGAGGTCGATGAGCGTCGGCGCCGGCCCGGCCCAGGCGAACGCCGTGTTCCAGAGCGCCGTCATGTCGGGATATGCCGGCGCAGACAGTGCCGACGCGGGGGGTGTGCGGGCGCCTGTGCAGCCGCGGCCTGGTGCGCTTCCTCCTTGGCCTCGCGCTGCTCCTCCTCGAGGTCACGCTCAAGCATCTCGAGGTACTCGCCGTCGCGGCGCTCCTCGGTCACCCTGAGCTTGTGCTAGCGCTTGAGGTACGCCGCCTCCTACGCCGGCGTCGCTCCCATCCAGACCGGCGGCGCGCGTATCCACTCGCGCACTACTCCCGTCCAGGAGTAGAGCTCGATGGGGGCCGGCTCCCGCTCCGGCTCCAGCTTGATAGGGGACGGCGGGCCACCGGCGGCACCACGCTGTCGCCCGCCGCGGAGAGGGCAAGGGCCTGCCCCATTGCCGCTCGTCCTCCTCGCTCTCCCGGTAGACGGCCGCAAGGGTCGCCTGGTAGGCGTCCTCCGCCGCCTGGTCCTCCTCGCGGACGACGAGCGCCGGTGGCGGCGACCTCTGGTCGACCTCGCGAATGCCCCGTCGCCTCGCCTCCTCGTGCTCGAAGGCGAACCACCTCGCCCAGTTGGGCGAGTCGGTTGCGTAGGCGGGGTCGCGGCGCTGCTCCGGCGTCAGCAGCGCCCGCCGGCACCGCACCTCCTCCGCGTGAGCCCGAGCCGACCGCGGCACCGCCGGCACTGGGATCCTATCTGGATCCAGATGCCAGTCGTGCGGCAGCGTCACGCCGGGATACGACAAAGGCTGGCGGTGCTGCCAGTGCCGCTCCGCCTGGTGCACTGACACGTTCACGCGCTGCCTCTGTCGGCGAGGCGCTGGCGCCGGCGGGAGGAACTCTGAGGGGAAAGGGGTGGCGGTGGCCTTGCCCTTGGCCTTGCTGCCGCTGGCGCCGGAGAAGAGGCCCATCTCGTTGTGGTTGTGGTGCCTAGGGTTTGCCGGCGACGAGGGAGCAAAGGTTGGCAGATGTGGACGACGAGTTTGGATGAGGACGACCCCGCCGCACGGCCGGCTTAAAAAAGGACGAGCGTCGTCGCTGACGCATGGACCCGTGGTCATAAATTAAGCTGACCGTGTGAGCAGGGGGTAGTTGGACGGTCGCCATGTGGGGACGCGGCAGATAGCGAGAAGGTGTGTAAAGCGTCCGTTCGGCGTCCGCGCCGACGCATTTAGGACGTAAATTTGGGCCGCAAATGCGTCGGCGCGGACGTGACGCGGACGTGATTTAGGTTTAGGTCGGCACGTTGGATCGCCACTTTTGTCCGCGCTAATCTAAATGAACGCAGGCGGATCAAATGGATGGGTCTTTTGAAATTGCTCTGATAACCTTCATGATTGGATCAGCCACAAAGAGCTTTACATAAAAAGAAAACATAAGAAATGAATGGGACCCTCTGTAAACAAAAACAGACAAACACAACGCTGCGCGCGAAAGTTGGGGCAGCTGGATTTTATTTGATGAGTCGAGCGGAGGAATGCCCCCTGGACGATCTTGACTAGAAAGCGTTGGTGTGGTAGGCTCCTACGAAAACAGGACTGGTTCGTTCCAGCAGTACCTTTCCAGTGCCGATAGAATAGAAGAATAATCGAATCTAGATCCTAGTCCAACTTTTTAAGTACGCCCACTTGCATTAAAGCTGCCTATGTCTATCTAGGCGATGCTACTCTGCTGCTGCCGTACAAGCTCGCGTGGGCAATTTCTTAACGTGGGTATGCACTTTTGCCTGGATCCTGTTGGACGTTAGGAAGAAAGGCGCGTCTCCGCGTAGGTTTACGAAGCAGTGGAAGCGCGGATCGATGGTAATCCTAATCCAGGCATGATCTCCGGCTACCGGTCTGGTCACGGGGTTATTTTCCAGAAAGGTCAGATTCACATTTCGAGCAGGACAGGTTCAAATTAAATTGGCTCGTACACGCATACGATTTGCACATGTATCTATCATGGTATTAGGCATCTCCAATGTTGATCTACAAATTTCCTCTGCCATCTGTCTGTGGACACAAATGCGGAAGCCAGCCATCAAACACTGCTCGCATACATTTCAACAACTATTTAAACCAACCGGACGAAATTCATGCAGACACGACGGATTCCATATAAATCGAACAAAATTTCTTACATTTTGGACATTCTTAAACTAATAAAAACTATACCGGACTAAGGTAAGTAGTCTACTACCATCACCGGCGGATATCCATTCCCACGACACGAATACCCTTGGCTAGTCGATGACTGGCAGCAGCGGATCCCCACTGTCTTCCCCATGTTCGGCAGCCCGCTCATTAGACTACCGTGAGCGCCGGATATGCTTCAGTGCGAAGGGCCGCTCGCTTCCTCATGTTTGGCAGCGCCGCTCAACAGAGGGAGCGCCGCCGAGATGTGCTTCAGCTGGAGGGGAAGGGGACGACGATGGCCTGCGACCGGGCAAGGCAACGGTTGTGTACATCGGCGTCGCCTCGATGACGGTCTTCATGGGACCCAAGCAGCGGCAGCCTTCCATGTTCTACTTATACTCGATGATGGTTGCGGGCGTTGACATGCTGGACGCCGCGTCATCGATCTCCATGAAGCCGGATGCTTTCTCCACCGGCAGGGTGCGGTTACACGAACGTTGACGACGGATGTCGCGGTCGCAGGCACAGGAAGAGCATTACAGCACGGTGTCGTCCAAGACAGCCACGATGCCCATGTCACCATGCTCCACCGCGTTCCAGCCTGGAGCAACCCATCACTCCTCAGCGAGCTGGCTTGGTGATGAGGACATCAATACCATTGTTACACCCACAGCCCCTACTGTTACATATACTGGACCAATTACTAGAGCTCGCGCACGCCAATTAAATTACCAGGTACTTTCGTTTCTTGGTAATGATTCTAATGTTCATGAGATTATGATGCTGCCTAAATTGGATACATTTGTTTTGCTTACAAATGAAGGGCCTAGCTTGGAGAAGGATGAACATTGGAGCAAGAACACGCATGGAGTTGATGGCATGCGCAAGGGGATCAAGAACGGAGTTACAAGTGATGATTTCAGGACTTTGAAGCCGCCATAAGGAGTGCATGAAGCCTTGGACGAAATATACAAGATGCCACTTCATAATATTCGTCCATAGGCTATTCTAGGTGCTGCGTCACCTTATTAATGGGCCAGGCCCATGTAATTTCGAAATACTTAAGTATAGGCTATTTTTAGAGTCCGTATGTGTGGGGAAACAAGAGTTAGGGTTGGTTTCGGACCCCATCCTCAAGGGCCACGAAATTCCCCCCTCTTCCTCCATATATACAACCCTTAGGGCGTCGTTTAGACTTTGGGTTTTGTTTAGATTAAAAGTTCGCCATAGCTGCAACTTCGCGTACTTCGTTTGTGTCCAACGACCAGACCAAGACGTCACAGAACCCCACCTTGATCAATAAAGCTTTCATCTTATATTCGCAATATCCCGATTGCAATCTCAGTTTCTTGCTTGTTCTTCGTTTGCTCGCAGGAAACAGACCCTCGTGGTCAGGTTGATCGTGCTCCGGCGTGGTCAATAACCCTCGGAAGTTGGTTTAGCGATTGCTAAGGTGCGACGTCTCGCACGTTCATAGTCGGATCGTCAAGGTCGACTCCCACAGAAAACGATAGCCACCATCTCATCGAAACATCGGGACACCTTAGCCTCTATCAAGTGGTATCAGATTTCCAGGTTGCTCGGTGAGATTTTACAGTTTTTCATAGATTAGATCGAGTCTGTTCTTCATACCTACAGTCCACGAAAAAGCCAGAAAAAACAATTAGGGTTAGTTCATCATATCCGAACCAATCTGAGCCTTTGCATAATCTTTTTAGGGTTTTTGCTTTGTTGAATTTGCGGTTGCATCGTCGTGTCAAGTTGCTGGTCTTAGAGTCTAGTCTTTTAGAGTTTCGAGTTCTGGTCATAAGTTGTCACGCCGCCGCCGCACCATCATCATCGCCCATCTACCACTTTTGCTTATCCGCCACCGCTCTGAATCCATATCCATATACCACTACCAATCCGTATCCATATACCACCACCAATCTCTATCCATATACAACCACCGCTACCATATACCACCACCGCTGCCATATACCACAACCATATATCCACCACCAATCCGAGTTCTTCTCATATTAGGTTTGTTCTTGAGATCAATCTAAATTCCGAGTCGTGTTTCCTTGCCTGCGTAGGTCTCGGAAAAAAAAAGAGTCTGGAGACCCCCGGGCAGTTTTTAGGCCAAAATTTTCACGGGCAAAATTTTTTTCCCTATCCTATTTTTAGGATTTTCTGAGTCTTTTGAGCCACGTGCCATCATAGTGATTTTTTGTCGCACTTTTTCGTCGTCGCTGCCCTGATTTACGAAAAAAAAAGTGAAAAAAAAAATTTCGTGCCCATCCTATCAGTTTGACGAGGGAAGAGTTTTGAGACACTCGCCATTATAGTGATTTTTTGCAAAAAAAAAGAGGAGCGCAAAAAAAAAGGAGCGCAAAAAAAAGAGCGCAAAAAAAGTTCCAGAGTGTGCTTTTCCCTTATTTACGTGCAGCGCCGTGATTTTGTTAGTGTTCTAGGCTCGCGTCTCTAGCACGGTCTAGCCTAGGACCAGCACAGTACCGTCGTTGAGCGTTTATTCAACTTTGCATCTCTGAATTGATTATTGCTGACCCTTTTTGCTACCATACTATAAGCCTTCCCAGCTCCACATACATCTACGTCGTGCGTTTGACTCTCCCTGACAATCGCTCTATCCAAGATTTTGAGAGTTTTTGACTACAACGGTTGCCGATCACTGCCTGCTGCTGGGTAAGAACTGGTAAGAATTTGAGATTTGCTTGACGGATTTGTGACACCCGCCACCACCACCACTTGTTAGTAGTCTGTAGGATCATATCCTTGTGTGTTTCTATTGCTGCTAACCATGCCAGGATCACAAGCCGACGAGACTGACTGGGAGAACTTGACGAACAAGGAGCTTCATGATACGTTTCAGCAAATGATGAATGGACAGGTGCAAGATGTGATAAACAGATTTGAAGAGGCCATGGAGAAGATAGATGGCATGGAGAAGACGTTTGAAACAAAGCTCGATAACAAGTTTGTTGAATTGCTTTCGCGTTTTCCACCACCACCACCGGCTGCTCTTGCCGCACCTCTGCAACAATAGCAACAACACCGACTACCTCCACGTTGGGAAACAGCCCTCCGCCGAGCGAGCCGTGTCCCTCTTCAGTCGGGCCAAACTGCTGGTGCTGCTGTTGATACTTCTGTGGCTCCTACTGCTGATGTGGAGGAGGATGCTTATGTGGGAGATTATGAGGATGAGGTTGATCAAAATCAGAACTACGTGCCACCAACAGCACAGCAACCACCAGGTCGTCCACATGCAAATAATGGCAATGGTAGGGCTCACCCTCAGGTACGAGATCATGACCATCTCCCTAAACTAAAATTGAATATTCCACCATTTGAGGGTAGATATGTTCCTGATATATATCTTACTTGGGAGTTAGAAACTGAACAACGATTTACATGTTTACAATATCCCGAGGAGAGACGTGTTCCTGCTGCTGTTTGTGCTTTCAGTAGTTTTGCATGTGTTTGGTGGTCTGAGCATTGTAGATTATATCATATTCCGGCTACTTGGGCTGCTTTGAAAACTGCTATGCGTACTCGTTGGGTTCCACCATATTATCAACGTGAATTACTTCAAAAATTGCAGCGCTTAAGACAGGGAAAAAATTCTGTAGAAGAATATTATCAGGAATTACAAACTGGCATGATTAGATGTGGTATTGTTGAGGAGAATGAAGCTATGCTTGCACGTTTTATGGGTGGATTAAATAGAGAGATTCAGACGATTCTAGAGTATAAGGAGTATACTAATATCACTCGTTTATTCCATCTTGCTTGTAAAGCTGAACGTGAAGTGCAGGATCGACAGGCATTGGCGCGGACTAACTTTTCTGCAGGTCGACCTTCATCATGGACACCACGTGCATCATCTACTTCCACACGTTCTGCTACACCGGCGCCTCCGTCGGCTACCACCTCCAACCGTGATACAATAAAGCAGGCACAATCACCACTGTCTGCCAAGAGCACACCTTCTGGGCCTGCAAAGAGCTCTTCTTCATCCATGGCATCAACAGGGCAAACACATGATATTATTTGTCGACTTTGCAAGGGTGGAGGTCATTATGCGAGAGAATGCCCATCTAAGCGTGTGATGATTGTTACTGAGGATGGTGGGTATGAGTCCGCTAGTGACTATGATGAGGAGACTTTGGCTCTTATTACACGTGACGAACACGGTGGAGACGATTCTGATCATGAGACGCAATACATGGCTCCTGAAGATGCTGACAGGTATGAATGTTTAGTTGCTCAACGTGTTTTGAGTGTGCAGGTTACACAAGCTGAGCAAAATCAGAGGCATAATTTGTTCCATACAAAGGGAGTTGTGAAGGAACGTTCTGTTCGCGTGATCATAGATGGAGGGAGCTGCAATAACTTGGCTAGCATGGAGATGGTGGAGAAGCTATCTCTCACCACAAGACCACATCCACATCCTTACTACATCCAATGGTTCAACAACAGCGGCAAGGTTAAGGTAACACGTACTGTTCGTGTGCATTTTAGTATCTCTACATATGCTGATTATGTTGATTGTGATGTGGTACCTATGCAAGCATGTTCCTTATTACTTGGTAGACCATGGCAATTTGATAAAAATTCTGTACACCATGGTAGAAACAATCAGTATACTCTTGTTCATAACGATAAAAATATTACTTTGCTTCCTATGACTCCTGATTCCATTTTGAAAGATGATATTAATAGAGCTAATAAAGCAAAACAGGAGACAAATAAGAGTGAAAATCAGATTGTGGCAAAAGAATTTGAGCACCAAATGAAGCCTAATAATAAACCATCTACTGTTGTTTCTGAAATTAAATTGAAAAGTGCATGTTTACTTGCCACCAAATCTGATATTGATGAGCTAGATTTCAGCAAATCTGTTTGCTATGCTTTTGTGTGCAAAGAGGCATTATTTTCATTCGAGGACGTGTCTTCCTCTTTGCCCCCTGCTGTCACTAACATTTTGCAGGAGTTCGCTGGCGTCTTTCCACAAGACGTGCCACCGGGATTACCACCTATTCGAGGGATTGAGCATCAAATTGACTTAATTCCCGGTGCTTCGCTACCCAACCGTGCACCATACCGTACCAATCCAGAGGAGACGAAGGAGATTATGCGTCAAGTACAAGAACTGCTCGATAAAGGTTATATACGTGAATCCCTTAGTCCTTGTGTTGTTCCTATCATTTTAGTGCCGAAAAAGGATGGTACGTCGCGTATGTGCGTTGATTGTAGAGGCATTAATAATATTACTATTCGTTATCGTCATCCTATTCCTAGGCTAGATGATATGCTTGATGAATTGAGTGGCTCTACAATATTCTCCAAAGTTGATTTGCGTAGTGGATACCATCAAATTCGTATGAAATTGGGTGATGAATGGAAAACAGCATTTAAAACTAAGTTTGGATTATATGAGTGGTTAGTCATGCCTTTTGGGTTAACTAATGCACCTAGTACTTTCATGAGGTTAATGAACGAAGTTTTAAGGGTTTTCATTGGACGATTTGTGGTAGTTTACTTTGATAACATATTGATTTATAGCAAATCTTTGGAGAAACATTTGGAACATTTACGTGCTGTTTTTATTGCTCTACGTGATGCACATTTGTTTGGAAACCTTGGAAAGTGCACCTTTTGCACCGACCGAGTATCTTTTCTTGGCTATGTTGTTACTCCACAGGGAATTGAAGTTGATAAAGCCAAGATTGAAGCTATTGAGAGTTGGCCGCAGCCCAAAACGGTCACACAAGTGAGGAGTTTCCTTGGCCTCGCTGGTTTCTATAGGCGTTTTGTGAGAGATTTCAGCACCATTGCTGCACCTCTCAACGAGCTTACAAAGAAGGATGTGCCTTTTGTTTGGGGTACCGCACAGAAAAAAGCCTTCACGGTTTTGAAAGATAAGTTGACACATGCTCCTTTACTCCAACTTCCTAATTTCAATAAGACTTTTGAGCTTGAATGTGATGCTAGTGGAATTGGATTAGGAGGTGTGTTATTACAAGATGGAAAACCTGTTGCATACTTTTCTGAAAAATTGAGTGGGCCTAGTCTGAACTATTCTACTTATGATAAAGAATTATATGCTCTTGTTCGGACCTTAGAAACATGGCAACATTATTTATGGCCCAAGGAATTTGTTATACATTCTGATCATGAATCTTTGAAACACATTAAAAGTCAAGCAAAACTGAACCGTAGACATGCTAAATGGGTTGAATTTATTGAGACTTTCCCTTATGTCATTAAACACAAGAAGGGTAAGAAAATGTTATTGCTGATGCCTTGTCTCGTCGTTATACTATGCTTTCACAACTTGACTTTAAAATATTTGGTTTGGAGACCATCAAAGATCAATATGTTCATGATGCTGAATTTAAAGATGTATTGCAGAATTGTAAGGAAGGGAGAACTTGGAACAAGTTCGTTCTTAATGATGGATTTGTGTTTCGTGCTAACAAGCTATGCATTCCAGCTAGCTCCGTTCGTCTTTTGTTGTTGCAGGAGGCGCATGGAGGAGGATTAATGGGACACTTTGGCGTCAAGAAGACGAAGGATATACTTGCTACACATTTCTTTTGGCCAAAGATGAGACGGGATGTTGAGTGTTTTGTTGCTCGCTGCACTACATGTCAAAGAGCTAAGTCACGACTCAATCCTCATGGTTTATATATGCCTTTGCCAGTACCTAGTGTTCCTTGGGAGGATATATCTATGGACTTTGTTTTAGGTTTACCTCGAACAAAGAAGGGGAGGGATGGCATATTTGTTGTCGTGGATAGGTTCTCGAAAATGGCACACTTTATACCATGTCATAAAAGCGATGATGCTGTTAATGTTGCTGATTTGTTCTTTCGTGAAATTATTCGCTTACATGGTGTGCCAAATACTATTGTTTCAGATCGTGATACTAAATTTCTTAGCCACTTTTGGAGATGTTTATGGGCTAAGTTGGGGACTAAGCTGCTTTTTAGTACTACTTGTCACCCCCAAACTGATGGACAAACTGAAGTAGTCAATAGAACATTGTCTACTATGCTTAGGGCTGTTTTGAAGAATAACAAGAAAATGTGGGAAGAATGCTTGCCTCATATTGAATTTGCTTATAATCGCTCATTGCATTCTACTACTAAGATGTGCCCTTTTGAAATTGTGTATGGTTTCCTACCTCGTGCACCTATTGATTTGTTGCCTCTTCCATCTTCAGAGAAGGTTAATTTTGATGCTAAAGAACATTCTGAATTGATTTTAAAAATGCATGAGTTAACTAAGGAAAACATTGAGCGTATGAATGCTAAATATAAACTTGCTGGAGATAAGGGTAGAAAACATGTTGTGTTTGCGCCTGGAGATCTTGTTTGGTTACATTTGCGTAAAGATAGATTTCCTAATCTGCGCAAATCAAAACTAATGCCACGTGCTGATGGTCCTTTTAAGGTGTTAGAGAAAATAAATGATAATGCATATAAACTTGAGCTACCTATAGATTTTGGGGTTAGTCCCACTTTTAACATTGCAGATTTGAAGCCTTATTTGGATGAGGAAGATGCGCTTCCGTCGAGGACGACTTCATTTCAAGAAGGGGAGGATGATGAGGACATCAATACCATTGTTACACCCACAGCCCCTACTGTTACATATACTGGACCAATTACTAGAGCTCGCGCACGCCAATTAAATTACCAGGTACTTTCGTTTCTTGGTAATGATTCTAATGTTCATGAGATTATGATGCTGCCTAAATTGGATACATTTGTTTTGCTTACAAATGAAGGGCCTAGCTTGGAGAAGGATGAACATTGGAGCAAGAACACGCATGGAGTTGATGGCATGCGCAAGGGGATCAAGAACGGAGTTACAAGTGATGATTTCAGGACTTTGAAGCCGCCATAAGGAGTGCATGAAGCCTTGGACGAAATATACAAGATGCCACTTCATAATATTCGTCCATAGGCTATTCTAGGTGCTGCGTCACCTTATTAATGGGCCAGGCCCATGTAATTTCGAAATACTTAAGTATAGGCTATTTTTAGAGTCCGTATGTGTGGGGAAACAAGAGTTAGGGTTGGTTTCGGACCCCATCCTCAAGGGCCACGAAATTCCCCCCTCTTCCTCCATATATACAGCCCTTAGGGCGTCGTTTAGACTTTGGGTTTTGTTTAGATTAAAAGTTCGCCATAGCTGCAACTTCGCGTACTTCGTTTGTGTCCAACGACCAGACCAAGACGTCACAGAACCCCACCTTGATCAATAAAGCTTTCATCTTATATTCGCAATATCCCGATTGCAATCTCAGTTTCTTACTTTTTCTTCGCTTGCTCGCAGGAAACAGACCCTCGTGGTCAGGTTGATCGTGCTCCGGCGTGGTCAATAACCCTCGGAAGTTGGTTTAGCGATTGCTAAGGCGCGACGTCTCGCACGTTCGTAGTCGGATCGTCAAGGTCGACTCCCACAGAAAACGATAGCCACCATCTCATCGAAACATCGGGACACCTTAGCCTCTATCACTTGGAGCGGCGAGTTGTTGAACAATGCGCTGGCTTGGAGCTTTTGCATCCGTGAGCTGGCCTGCAGCGGCCTGCAGCGCCGAGGGACATGGAGCAGAGATTTACCTGGCTCGTATTCGGCGGGCTCTATGGGCCACCCAGACGGCTTTTATGCCAGAGAACTTCTTTTCCTGCTCGTCGGATGCCATGGAGATTTTGGAGAAAATTGTGCAAGTAGAAGATGGGAGCGGAGTGTGGTGGGATTTTTGTCCGGTGTCTGGCATCATTTAAATAGGAGGCAGACGGTCGGAGCAAACCAACATTGTGTTTAATGATGGATGACTCGCGAACGGATGTGTGGTCGAAGTAGGTTTTTCGGCACAAGTACATGTTTAATGGAGGAAGGTGGGCAGTCTGTGGTCGTTTGAATGCGGCGAGGAGGTGTGTTCAGTCGGGAGTGCGGCGAGCGACGCTCTCTTGGCCGACAGACTGCTCCAATGCTAACAGTGAGAGGTCCCGTCATTTCTGTGTCGGCGTCAATGCAGAGCGGCCGCTCTCCAGCGACATGAATGCGGGGCTGGCGTCGGGCGGGAAGCACACACGGGCAAGGAAGGTTTTTTTGGTGGGTCAGGGAAGTTAGAAGTGGGCGTGGTAGTGGCCCGGACGCACGCAAAGCCTCCTAATTTGTCTCTGGTTTGCTGGAGAAAAGTGCATCCGGACCGCCGAGCGGATCGATACAGACCCGTGTTGGATGACACAACACGCCCGAACCGCCGAGCGAACCGATACAGGCCCGCGTTGAATGGCACAATATGTCTGGACCGCGCAATCCAGATGGTTGCGGGTGGTTTGAGGGCCCACAACGTTTGTATGATCTAACCACAAGGCACCTGCACTTCATTGCACGATCTAACCACAACGTTTGTACCTTTCAAACTTAGAGCCTTGGGGAGGAGGCCCAACTAGGGTGGCGGTTGCGAAGGACGCGCACGGGCAGCAAGATCCAATCAAGAGGAGAAGAAGATAGATCGGACGAGTGCGGGAGAGCTCCCGCTGCCGACCACCACCGCGAAGGGCTTTGCCCTAGCGGCCGCGACCGATAGCGGCGAGGAGGGAAGCGAAGGAAGGCTTAGAAGCGGCGGCGGTGGTCCTGTTGCTCGGGACGCCCGCGGGACGACACAGGCAGATGTTCGTGTTGGTGTCGCAAGCAACCTTGAAAATTTTTCATGCGAAACAGAGCAACGGTGTTTCACCGATGAAACAACAAATTTAGGGTAACATTTGGATGTGACAAAGAACACATAGAATTTTTATTGAATTTTTTTTACATTTCAAAAAGTATTTTTGCGGCGAACTAATCTGTGATTGGATGGTTAGAGGGACAGTGGTATTCCCTGTCCACCAGGATTCAAATCCTAGTGCTCGCATTATTTCTGGATTTATTTCAGAATTTCGGACGATGTGCTTTCAGTGGGAGAAAAGATGATTTATCGGCTCAGTCTTTGAAGATGCTCATAGCGGCAGGGTGTGCGTGTGTGCATTCATAAAGGTGAATGTATACATGTACGTATGAACGCTTGCGTCTGTACTGTGTAAAAAAATATTTTTGCATGCAGGAGTGCGCGCACCCGGGAGCGCCAACAGATTTTCGTACACTGTTCACCCTAATCGTTTAGAGGGAAATGGAGGGTCCTTTTTTTGCGGCGTGGAGGGTCCAGTTGTCATAGATGCTCTAAATACCCCTGATCCCGTCCATCCCAGTTCGAAATTTCCTCATTTGCTATCTTGGCCGGAGAATCCAGTATCCCAGTTTCGAAATCGGTTTGGCTCCAAATTGGTACCACTCTGTGGGGATCAAAGCGGACGCACCTGGCAGTTGACGCAGTAGCCACCTGTCTGAATTGTTTTGGCTCCAACCAATGTGCTGGTAGTTGCATGGTGTACTTGGAGTATTCAAAATAGTGTCGACCTTCCGTGCAAATAAGTGGGATGCAATTTCAAAATTTCTTTAGGGTTGTAAACGGAATTTTAACTCAATAATGGTTGTCCCTCAACAACTAAACAGGTAGTTAGTCTTGCGCACATAGGGTTTAGGATTGTAAACCGACATTTATCCGGTTTAGGTTTTCTATCAGTTAGCAAAATGGTGGCCTCCATTTGCAGTTTGGTTCTCCGGTCTTCTCTTCGTCTCATTGGTACTGCTTTTCTTTTTTAGGTTGGGATCTTAGATTTGTCCACCTTCGGACGCCAACAGTATGGTTTATTCTCCAGGGCGTTGGTTCAGCAGGACTATGGGTTAGAGAATTAGATTATATGACATTTCGCCCGATCAACAATAAAGTTGGCTCTGGTGATGGAAGAGAATTTGTGACAGGCAGGTGCGGGGCACCGATCCCATTTTTCTCTTGGATTTTGTTTTTGAATATTTATATATTTTGAACCAAAAGTCTAAATTAAGTTTCGTTTGCATATTCTTTTCCTTGTGACGAAACTTGATAAGACAGACAGAAAAATCACTAAATTTCGAAACCTAAAAATTTAAAACTTGGTGTGCCCCGGTGCATCCCATGACTTCATAGATCGCGAACCAATCGTGAGGCGGGGCATGGCTGGTCAGGTGCATGCCCCTGCAATTTTTTGCTCTTGCAATGGAAAGGAAACAGTGGCGCGGACTATCAACATGTTTGTTGTTCGTGAGAAATTAAAGAGACAATCTCACCTAGAGAGCTCGATGCATCTTCTTTATTTTGTAGGTTTTTTTTTGCAATGTTTGTACATATGGTTGATTTCATCAAGAGATCTATTGCCTTTTTCAAAAGAAAACTTGTACTATTTATCATGGTATCTTTATTTTTCATAAACTCAAGTTTAATCTGAAACTATAAGGATTAGGCGTGTTTTGTTGTGCCACTAGTGTTGTTGGATTTTCATATTTTTTTACTCCATCTGTTTCAAAATATAATGTGTATTGCACACGTACCCCTTCAACGTTGTGCTCTAGCGGACTCAAGGCGATTAAGGTTACTCGCCTCCTGCCGGCGTCACCTCAAATCTACCCCATCTCATGTGGCCTTATGCCATGGAGACGCGGTGGATCTTGGCCCTTGCCGGCAACAGGCCCTAGCTTCACTTTTAGGTGTCCTTTTGTGTCTGTTTAGGGTATGTGTTCTGTTCAGGAAGGCGAGGCGGCGGCAACTCCCTGAGTATGGATTAATATTCTCCGCGCCTAACCCTCGTCCCGATGCTGCGTGTAGCCTCGTCGGAGGTTGTGTAGAGGTGTGTCTCCGACAGATCTCGTGGGATTTGGTCAGTGTTTGGATGCGGTCTTCGTTCGACTGCGTGTGTGTGTTTACAAGTTGGATCCTTCCCATCTATCATTCTCTTCATCGCATGCGGGTGTTGTTCTGGTGCATTGTCCTATGCGGTTTTACTATGATGACTTCCCGTTTGTATACTAGAAAAAGGTCTGCCCAGCTCCGATAATGGAGGGGCAACGACGGTGGCGTACCTTTAGCTCGCTCTAGTGACTATAGTCATCGATAGGTGATCTATGAACCTGGATGTAATTCTTACTTCGAGTGTTCTTCGTACTATCTTTACATACAGTTGATGAATAGATTGAAAGTTTTATTGCAAAATAAAACAAAACATATAAGGTGTGTTAGTGTTTTGGAAAGTCAAACCTATTTAAGTTTGAACAAATTTGTAGAATATCCATAATATCAAATTGGCATCGTTAGATTCATCAAGAAATGAATTTTCATGTTTTATTTATTTAGTATTGTGGATGTCGATAGTTTTGACTCTGAACTTGATCAAAGTTAAAGAAATTTGACTTTTTTAAAAATGTTGGACTGTGTTTTTCTTTTTATTTATAACACGGTGTTTTGGCGGGTCTTTCGCGGTGTGATTCTGTGTTATCTGCTGATCAACCCATACTTATGTGAAAAATATGATGGGCCGGTGTCTGCATGTACTATTTTTTGTGCTAAAATATCACATGTTGACACTTCTTTTTTCTAGGTGGTAACAGGGTGCACGGTGTTGATATGTTTTATAGGCCAGTTGATGCCACTTGATTTGAAAAAATGTTTTCCCAGTAAAGATCATGAACCTAATCCAAAATTGAATACCTCAATCGAATGGACAAGCTTCAAAATTTATAAGCATTGTGAATTAGAAGAGTCAAATGAGAGAGCCCCTTGATAAATTATTGACCCGGTCAAAATCTGATGGCCCAATTCTAAATTGGAGATCTCAGTTGATTGCGACTAGTTCTCAAAAAAAAGTTAATTGCGACTTTACGAGGACTTAAAATCATAATCCCTTCGTTGGTGCACCAACCAAGGAGGAGGAATCCTCCTCCAACTAGTTTCGCCCCCTAGCTTGTTAGGGTTGCCACATCTTTATTGGTCCCAACATGCCCATTAACCTTTCCCTATGAGGACTTTAGCAATTTCCATCAGCCCATACCCACTAAATAAATTCTAGGGGATCCTGGTAATTACTGGCGCCCTCTCATATTTATATTAGCTTTCCGTAAACTATTTCCGCCTATGCAGTACTACCCGGTATTCTCCGGAACCCTTCCCATAACCCCGAAACGCTTCCAATTTCTCTCGAAACTATTTTTTTTTCAAAACTTTTCTGACAGTAATTTCTCATATTCCTAACTCCTATAGAATTCAACAGATCATAGTCCCTTAAGCATATGTGTCGGGGTTGAGAACGACACCTATGGGATCACAAGAATCCCTACTACGGTTGCCGGGGCGCAGGGTTGCGAGGAGAGCAGGGCTAGTAGACAGCACAAGGATCGTTTACCTAGGTTCGGGCCGCAAGGATGCGTAAAACCCTAGTCCTGCTTTGGTGGGTGTATTTCCGAGAGTTCTTGAGCTCTCGAACTAGCTGTAGTCAGCGTGTGGTTCCAAAGAGCCGAATCCCTCCCCTGGTCGCCTTGGGCCTCCTTTTATAGGAAAAAGGGTTGCCACAGTGGCACACAGGAGGTGGAAAGGTCTACAGTGGAACGAGGTTATCCCTCGTATTACAGGACAAGGTGCATTTAATGCATCACTTAGGTGTCCTCTTGCTTTATCGGGGACGGAGGTGAGGCCCGTCCCGTCCGTCGCCGCTCCTCCTCGCTTCGACACGCGCCTCGACCAGGGATGCATGCGGTGCCATGTAGGCAGGCAGGCAGTTGTGTTGGCGCGGTGGTGGAGCCTCCATGAAGATCTGCATGCTGCCACTCATGCGCTTGATGAGTTGACCTGGGAGCTGCATGTTGCCACGCAGGTGCCCGCCCAGCTGGTTGGACTGGCAGCTACATGTGAACGGTGGTGGAAGCTTGGTTGACGTGGGCTTGGCGGTGGCCTTGCCGACGTCTTTGGCGAGGGCCTTGCCGGGTGGCCCGGCAAGGGCCTCTCCGTGGCTTGTTGTCGTCCCCGACAAGGATCTTGCCGGGGGTCTAGTGGCCTTCCTTGGCAAGGATCTTGCAGAGGACCATCGTCTTCTAATCTGATCTTGAATATGTCCTCACAAAGATCCGCATGCCACCACAGGGGTGCCTTCCCGAGCCCTGGCCCCATGCTGAAGATGGTACTGGGGGCCGTGGGCTCAAGGGTGGCTCGCTCTGTTAGTGCGGGGCAAGCTGCCCCGACAAGAGTCTTGTCGGGGCTGCCGAGGCCACCCGGCAAGGGTCTTGCCGGGGGAATCTGCTTCGTCCCTCTGCTCTTTGTGGTCTTGGCCTTGGCGTCGCTTTGACTGTCTTGGACTTCAATCTTACCTTGGCTCACCCCCCTCGTTCTGCTTGGTGTGGCCGCGGGCGCGGCTCTGACTGCCCGTGCACAGGAAAAGGGGTACAAAGATGCACCCCTATTTTTTTACACCTACAGGAGCCCTCGGACCTGGGCCACACATAAGCGCAATACGTTGTTGGGCCAGGCCCAAAATGGTGCGCGGGTAGGTGGGGCGGTTTTTACTGTGGTAAGATTCTTCGCGCGCTTCGCCTCCCACGACCCGCACGTGTGGCGCGGCATGGGGGGTGCGCGTGACGTGGGTGGCATGCATGGGACGGTTTCCACATGCATGCGTCACGTTGCAGTAAAGAGGCGACTCACGCCTTCCCCGTAAAAAGAGGGAGGCGTGGAGGCGCGGCTCATTTACTGAGCGGGGTCGGGGTGTGGTCTTCAAGGCGTCCACTCCCCACGATCATGGGGAGTGGAGAGGTCACTCACCCATCCCTTCAGTTCTGCACGTCTGCCACGCGTCCCTGTGGTGGCAAACGGTGGAGGCGAGAAATCGGGCCGCCGCTGGTTGGGCGACGGGTCGGTCCTAATCCCCCGCGCCTCCGGTGTCTGGATTGGCCGAGTAGGGCGGCCGAGCCTCAACCCCGTCCCTTTATAAAGAGGAGGGACGGTAAACGGCACCCCGCATTCTTCCATCTTCCCTCTCTTCTCTGCTTCTGCTCCTCCCTCTCACCTGCCATGGAGAAAGGGAATCCTGGCCCTTCGACGGTGGCGGCGAGGGTCACCGCTCGACAGCGCGTCCCTCCTCCTCCTGAACCCGTGGTGGCGGAACCGACCGCGAGGGGAAGGGGGAGGGGGCGAGGCAGAGGCCGTAGCGCTCGGGGAAGAGGAGGACGGGGCGGCGCGCCGGCCCTGCCCCTGCCAATGATGCCCTTCCTGATGGAGGTCCACGTTGAAGACCAACTTTACGAGTTCTTCATCAGGCTCCGTCGGCCCCCGCGTCGTCTTCTTCGTCTCCCCACTCCGTTCGCTCTGGTGATGGAGCGTGCCCCGCCCCATACCCTCAGGTTGCACATGAGGGCTGCGGGAACGGGGGCACGCGGGTCGACGTCGACTTCCCGGCTCCTCGGGTCATGTATCTCCGCCGTGGATGGAAGATGTTTGCCCACATCCACAGCCTGACGGCGGGGCTCGTCCTCTACTTCAAGTTAATGGAGGACGGCCTACTCTCCGTCAAGGTCTTCAGAGATCTTGGAACTCGTATGAAATGTTGCGTGGAGAGCTCCTCTGATGAAGATTCTGACGATGGGAGCTCGTCCTCGAGTGAGAGCGACGAGGAGGACAGCGGGGCAGACAGCGGGGATGAGTCCGACTAGGCGTCGGACGCCCCGCGCCTGGGCGGGTGCAGCAGCAGCAGCATCTGCACCTAGCCGCTCCTCTAGCAGAAGCCGGCCGGGGGCAGGGCCAGCTCCTTGAACCTTGCGGGGCTGTCTCCTTGGGCGGCTGGCATTGGGAGGCCGCGAAAGAGGAAGAGGGTGGGCGGCAAGGCCGTCAACTCGAAGTACGCCGACACCAACGCCTTCATTGCGTATTGCCGGTCCTGCCGCCTCGTCTTCTAGCTCCTTTCCCGGCACCGTTATCACCGGCCCGCCCGTGGGTGGTCACCGAGAGGTCCTCTTGGTGCTTTCTGCTGCTCGTAGCTCGCCTAAGCGCCCCTTTTGCCCTTTCGCCTCCTTGACCTGCCTCCTGAGGAGAGGGACAAGAAAGGGATTATGGGCATCTTATCTCTTTTTTAGTTTGTAAGCATGCAAGCCTTTATTAAATTCGAAACTTGTAATCCTCTTGTTCATGTTTTTCATCTCGCACGAACTGTACCTGTATGGGATGTTTTTAATGAAAAAGGGATGCTTGTCGGGTTTTTCGTTCGCGGGTAAATCCTGCGACAAGGAGCGAATCCTTGTTATTGTTTTAAGATAAACGTTTTTCGTCCGGCAACAGGCCTTGTTGTCCCCCCACTCCACTCGACCCTTCTCGCGCTCTTGGAGGAGGCAGGGATGAAGTGGGCTTTAGTCTCCTCGTCCCACCTCCTTGCCGCCGCGGCTACGACCAAATCCGAACCTAGGAAATAATCCCTAGGTATAGGAAAAAGGGGAGCACAACAACCTAGAGATAAAAACGAGGTTTCACATGCCCCAGTTCGGTTCCGAAATACATGACAGAGGATAAAAGATTTATCTGGATCCGCAGCCATTGGCAATCTCATCTTGCCGCGGTTGGATCCTTGTGCTTGCAGCCCCCGGCAACCCTGGCTTGCCGGGGTCGGGGCGCCGGTCCGTTTCCTTCTTTCCGAGTAGCTCAGCAGAAGTGCTCATGTGCCCTGCGAACCAAAGGAGGACAGAAAAGGAACAGACAAACACGCACTCGACCTCTAGGCTAGGGGTTAGTCGCCGCTAAGCACTATCAACCCTAACCAAGGAAGAGACTGGACCTAGCATGCATGCTATAACTTAGGCGCCAGCGCTTCATTTATTTATGCTCAGGGTCTGCGCCTGGCTTTGTACGAAGGGTCACATGCCTTGTCGGCAAAGCTTGTACAAAAAGTGGCTTGCCGGGAGGCCCGGCAAGCCGCGCCTTACGGGTAAAACTTGCGAAGATGCTCGATGTTCCAGGAGTTGCTCACTGGGACGGCATCTTCGGTTTCCAGGTGGACTGCGCCAGGCCTGGTGACTCGTATTACCCGATAAGGGCCTTCCCACTTCGGCGTCAACTTGTTGGAATTCTTGGCCGACTGAACGCGCCGAAGAACAAGGTCGCCTTCCTCAAGGCTTCGGGCATGAATCTTGCGGCTATGATAGCGGCGCAAGGCTTGCTGGTAGCGTGCCGCTCTCACAGCCGCCCGAAGACGATCTTCCTCAAGGAGCGTCGCGTCATCTTGGCGCAACGGCTGTTGCTCAAGCTCATCATAAGCGAGCACTCGAGGTGACCCGTATATGAGTTCTGTGGGGAGAACTGTTTCTGCCCCGTATACCAGGGCAAAAGGTGTCTGGCCGGTGGCTCGATTTGGCGTCGTTCTGATCGACCAAAGAACCGCCGGCAACTCATCAATCCAGCGCCTTCCACTCTTGTGCAGCTTGTCAAAGGTCTTCGTTCTCAAGCCTCAAAACACTTCAGCATTCGCCCTCTTCGCTTGGTCATTGCTCCATGGATGTGCCACGGAAGCAAAACAGACCATGCTGCCGAGGTCTTGGATGTACTGCATGAAGGTGTGGCTTGTGAACTGCGTGCCGTTATCGGTGATGACTCTGTTTGGCACACCAAAACGGCAGACCAGTCCTTTGAAGAACTTGGCGGCTGACTGAGCAGTCACCTTCCTCACTGCTTCCACTTCCGGCCACTTTGTGAACTTGTCGATTGCAACGTACAAGTACTCAAAGCCCCCGACGACGTGGGGGAAAGGGCCCAGTATATCGAGCCCCCAGACCGAGAATGGCCAGGAGAGAGGGATTGTTTGAAGGGCTTGAGCCGGCTGATGAAGCTTCTTTGAATGGAACTAGCACGCTTCACACTTGGTTACTAGTGCCGTCGCATCCTGGAGGGCGGTGAGCCAGAAGAAACCTTGCCGGAACGCCTTCCCGGCAAGGGCCCTTGACCCTATGTGGGAGCCACATATGCCTCCATGTATCTTCGCCAACAGCTCTAGTCCTTCCTCCTGGGGAATGCACTTGAGTTTCACACCGTTTGGCCTCCTCCGGTACAGGACGTCATCGACGAACTAGTACAGGGTGGACCGGCGGGCTACTTTCTCTGCTTCTTCCTGCTCCTCAGGAAGCTCCCTTGTTTGGAGGAAGTGGACGGTAGGCTGCGCCCATGCCAGAGCCTGGGGCTCGACGGCAAGGACCAAAGGCATTTCTTCCGCCATGAGAGCGGCTGTCGGAGCCAGTCGCTCTTGGGCAGGCTCAGCGTCCGCGGCAGCACCCTTGCCGGCGGCCCCAGGGGGCTCGGTAGGAAAGTACTTAACGGGACCTGATTTCCTCCGCTTGTTCTACCCCGCTGATGGTTTGACATATGGTTGAGTTAACCGGAGCAAAAAGGGACCTGGTTCCACAGGTAGCTTGAATGCGGCACACTATGACAGGTAATCAGCGATGTCGTTCTTCGCTCGGGGGACGTGCTCCGCCTGGATACCGTCAAAGCGTTTCTCCAGCTTCCTCACCTCATCTACGTAGGCTTTCATCAATGGGCTTTGATAATCCTTGTTGATCTACCTGACAACGAGCTGCGAGTCGCCCCTGACGATGAGCTTCTTAACCCCGATGTCTGCCGCGATCCTGAGACCGGCAAGCAATCCCTCGTACTCAGCAGTGTTGTTGGTGGACATCTCCCTGGGGAAGTGCATCTGGATCACGTACTTGAGGTGTTCTCCGGTGGGTGCGACGAGTAGCACACCAGCACCGGTGCCTTGCAGCAAGAAAGCTCCATCAAAGTACATGATCTAGTCGCGATCTGCTTCCTTGCCGGGGAGAGTGGTCTCCTGGATTTCTTCGTCAGGCATCGAGGTCCATTCTGCGATGAATTCCGCCAAGACTCTGCTCTGAATTGTTGAGGTACTTTCAAACTTTAAACCAAAAATCGACAGCTCCAAGTCCCATTCCACAATCCTTCCGGTTGCGTCCGGGTTGTGCAGTATCCATTGCAACAAGAGGCGGGTGACGACGGTGATCTCGTGGGCCTGGAAGTAGTGACGCAGCTTCCTCGAGGCCATAAGGAGGCCGAAGAGCAATTTTTGCACGTCGGAATACCTCGACCTAGTCCCCTGCAAGAGGGAGCTGACAAAGTAAACTGGGTGCTGCATCATCTTCTTCTTTGGCACCACTTCACTTGACTGCGCGGGCATTGCCTTGGCGGAACCAGACTCCATCGGAGGCCGCGCCTTGCCGGCACCAGGCCCTGTAGGGGGAATCTTTGGATTGCCATCCGCTGGTTCTGCCGCCACTGCCGCCCCCTCGTCGACCTCCCTCTGTGCCACCAGTGCGGCGCTGACCACTTGATTCATCGCTGCCAGATACAGCAGCAACGGCTCTTGTGGTTTAGGCGCAACCAGTATCGACGTGGAGGAAAGGTATTTCTGTTGGGGAACGTAGTAATTTCAAAAAAATTCCTACGCACACGCAAGATCATGGTGATGCATAGCAACGAGAGGAGGAGAGTGTGATCTACGTACCCTTGTAGATCGACAACGGAAGCGTTGACTTTGGTTGATGTAGTCGTACGTCTCCATGGCCCGACCGATCAAGCACCGAAACTACGACACCTCCGAGTTTTAGCACACGTTCAGCTCGATGACGATCCCCGGACTCCGATCCAGCAAAGTGTCGGGAAAGAGTTCCGTCAGCACGACGGCGTGGTGACGATCTTGATGTACTATCGTCGCAGGGCTTCGCCTAAGCGCCGCTACAATGTTATCGAGGATTATGGTGGAAGGGGGCACCGCACACGGCTAAGAATATGATCACGTGGATCAACTTGTGTGTCTAGGGGTGCCCCTTGCCTCCGTATATAAAGGATCCAAGGGGGGGGGTGCAGCCGGCCCTAGTAGGAGGCGCGCAGGAGGAGTCCTACTCCTACCGGGAGTAGGACTCCCCTCCCTTTCCTTGTCCAAGTAGGAGAGGGGGAAGGAGAGAAGGAAAAGGGGGGGCGCCGCCCCTCCCTCCTTGTCCAATTCGGAATAGGGGGAGAGGGGGCGCGCGGCCTGCCCTGGCAGCCCCTCCTCTTCTCCACTTTAGGCCCATGAGGCCCATTAACCCCCCGGGGGGTTCCGGTAACCCCCCGGTGCTCCGGTTTTATCCGAAACTTCCCCGGAACACTTCCGGTGTCCGAATATAGCCGTCCAATATATCAATATTTATGTCTCGACCATTTCGAGACTCCTCGTCATGTCCGTGATCACATCCGGGACTCCGAACTAACTTCGGTACATCAAAACTCATAAACTCATAATATAACTGTCATCGAAACCTTAAGCGTGCGGACCCTACGGGTTCGAGAACAATGTTGACATGACCGAGACACGTCTCCGGTCAATAACCAATAGCGGAACCTGGATGCTCATATTGGCTCCTACATATTCTATGAAGATCTTTATCGGTCAGACCGCATAACAACATACGTTGTTCCCTTTGTCATCGGTATGTTACTTGCCCAAGATTCGATCGTCGGTATCTCAATACCTAGTTCAATCTTGTTACCGGCAAGTCTCTTTACTCGTTTCATAATACATCATCTTGCAACTAACTCATTAGTTGTAATTCTTGCAAGGCTTATGTGATGTGCATTACCGAGAGGGCCCAGAGATACCTCTCCGACATTCGAAGTGACAAATCCTAATCTCGAAATACGCCAACCCAACATGTACTTTTGGAGACACCTGTAGGGCACCTTTATAATCACCCATTTACGTTGTGACGTTTGGTAGCACACAAAGTGTTCCTCCGGCAAACGGGAGTTGCATAATCTCATAGTCATAGGAACATGTATAAGTCATGAAGAAAGCAATAGCAACATACTAAACGATCGGGTGCTAAGCTAATGGAATGGGTCATGTCAATCAGATCATTCACCTAATGATGTGATCCCATTAATCAAATAACAACTCTTTGTCCATGGTTAGGAAACATAACCATCTTTGATTAACGATCTAGTCAAGTAGAGGCATACTAGTGACACTCTGTTTGTCTATGTATTCACACATGTATTATGTTTCCGGTTAATACAATTCTAGCATGAATAATAAACATTTATCATGATATAAGGAAATAAATAATAACTTTATTATTGCCTCTAGGGCATATTTCCTTCAGTCTCCCACTTGCACTAGAGTCAATAATCTAGATTACACAGTAATGATTCTAACACCCATGGAGCCTTGGTGCTGATCATGTTTTGCTCGTGGAAGAGGCTTAGTCAATGGGTCTGCAACATTCAGATCCGTATGTATCTTGCAAATCTCTATGTCTCCCACCTGGACTAGATCCCGGATGGAATTGAAGCGTCTCTTGATGTGCTTGGTTCTCTTGTGAAATCTGGATTCCTTTGCCAAGGCAATTGCACCAGTATTGTCACAAAAGATTTTCATTGGACCCGATGCACTAGGTATGACACCTAGATCGGATATAAACTCCTTCATCCAGACTCCTTCATTTGCTGCTTCCGAAGCAGCTATGTACTCCGCTTCACATGTAGATCCCGCTACAATGCTTTGTTTAGAACTGCACCAACTGACAGCTCCACCGTTTAATGTAAACACGTATCCGGTTTGCGATTTAGAATCGTCCGGATCAGTGTCAAAGCTTGCATCAACGTAACCTTTTACGATGAGCTCTTTGTCACCTCCATATATGAGAAACATATCCTTAGTCCTTTTCAGGTATTTCAGGATGTTCTTGACCGCTGTCCAATGATCCACTCCTGGATCACTTTGGTACCTCCCTGCTAGAATTATAGCAAGGCACACATCAGGTCTGGTACACAGCATTGCATACATGATAGAGCCTATGGCTGAAGCATAGGGAACATCTTTCATTTTTTTCTCTATCTTCTGCAGTGGTCGGGCATTGAGTCTTACTCAACTTCACACCTTGTAACACAGGCAAGAACCCTTTCTTTGCTTGATCCATTTTGAACTTCTTCAAAACTTTGTCAAGGTATGTGCTTTGTGAAAGTCCAATTAAGCGTCTTGCTCTATCTCTATAGATCTTAATGCCTAATATGTAAGCAGCTTCACCGATGTCTTTCATTGAAAAACTCTTATTCAAGTATCCCTTTATGCTATCCAGAAATTCTATATCATTTCCAATTAGTAATATGTCATCCACATATAATATCAGAAATGCTACAGAGCTCCCACTCACTTTCTTGTAAATACAGGCTTCTCCAAAAGTCTGTATAAAACCACATGCTTTGATCACACTATCAAAGCGTTTATTCCAACTCCGAGAGGCTTGCACCAGTCCATAAATGGATCGCTGGAGCTTGCACACTTTGTTAGCTCCCTTTGGATCGACAAAACCTTCTGGTTGCATCATATACAATTCTTCTTCCAGAAATCCATTCAGGAATGCAGTTTTGACATCCATCTGCCAAATTTCATAATCATAAAATGCGGCAATTGCTAACATGATTCGGACAGACTTAAGCATCGCTACGGGTGAGAAGGTCTCATCGTAGTCAATCCCTTGAACTTGCCGAAAACCTTTTGCGACAAGTCGAGCTTTGTAAACAATAATATTACCGTCAGCGTCAGTATTCTTCTTGAAGATCCATTTATTCTCAATTGCTTGCCGATCATCGGGCAAGTCAACCAAAGTCCATACTTTGTTCTCATACATGGATCCCATCTCAGATTTCATGGCTTCAAGCCATTTTGCGGAATCTGGGCTCACCATCGCTTCTTCATATTTCGTAGTTTCATCATGATCTAGTAGCATGACTTCCAGAACAGGATTACCGTACCACTCTGGCGTGGATCTCACTCTGGTTGATCTACGAGGTTCAGTAGTATCTTGTTCTGAAGTTTCATGATCATCATCTTTAGCTTCCTCACTAACTGGTGTAGGTGTCACAGAAACAGGTTTCTGTGATGTACTACTTTCCAATAAGGGAGTAGGTACAGTTACCTCGTCAAGTTCTACTTTCCTCCCACTCACTTCTTTCGAGAGAAACTCCTTCTCCAGAATGTTTCCGAATTTAGCAACAAAAGTATTGCCTTCGGATCTGTGATAGAAGGTGTATCCAATAGTCTCATTTGGATATCCTATGAAGACACATTTCTCCGATTTGGGTTCGAGCTTATCAGGTTGAAGCTTTTTCACGTAAGCATCGCAGCCCCAAACTTTCAGAAATGACAACTTTGGTTTCTTGCCAAACCATAGTTCATAAGGCGTCGTCTCAACGGATTTTAATGGTGCCCTATTTAACGTGAATGCGGCCGTCTCCAAAGCATAACCCCAAAACGATAGCGGTAAATCAGTAAGAGACATCATAGATCGCACCATATCTAGTAAAGTACGATTACAACGTTTGGACACACCATTACGCTGTGGTGTTCCGGGTGGCGTGAGTTGCGAAACTATTCCGCATTGTTTCAAATGTACACCAAACTCGTAACTCAAATATTCTCCTCCACGATTAGATCGTAGAAACTTTATTTTCTTGTTACGATGATTTTCAACTTCACTCTGAAATTCTTTGAACTTTTCAAATGTTTCAGACTTATGTTTCATTAAGTAGATATACCCATATCTGCTTAAGTCATCTGTGAAGGTGAGAAAATAACGATATCCGCCACGAGCCTCAATATTCATCGGACCACATACATCTGTATGTATGATTTCCAACAAATCTGTTGCTCTCTCCATAGTACCGGAGAACGGTGTTTTAGTCATATTGCCCATGAGGCATGGTTCGCAAGTACCAAGTGATTCATAATCAAGTGGTTCCAAAAGTCCATTAGTATGGAGTTTCTTCATGTGCTTTACACCGATATGACCTAAACGGCAGTGCCACAAATAAGTTGCACTATCATTATCAACTCTGTATCTTTTGGCTTCAACACTATGAATATGTGTGTCACTACTATCGAGATTCAATAAAAATAGACCGCTCTTTAAGGGTGCATGACCATAAAAGATATTACTCATATAAATAGAACAACCATTATTCTCAGATTTAAATGAATAACCGTCTCGCATCAAACAAGATCCAGATATAATGTTCATGCTTAACGCTGGCACCAAATAACAATTATTTAGGTCTAATATTAATCCCGAAGGTAGATGTAGAGGTAGCGTGCCGACTGCGATCACATCGACTTTGGAACCGTTTCCCACGCGCATCGTCACCTCGTCCTTAGCCAATCTTCGCTTAATCCGTAGTCCCTGTTTCGAGTTGCAAATATTAGCAACAGAACCAGTATCAAATACCCAGGTGCTACTGCGAGCATTAGTAAGGTACACATCAATAACATGTATATCACATATACCTTTGTTCACCTTGCCATCCTTCTTATCCGCCAAATACTTGGGGCAGTTCCGCTTCCAGTGACCAGTCTGCTTGCAGTAGAAGCACTCAGTTTCAGGCTTAGGTCCGGGTTTGGGTTTCTTCTCTTGAGTAGCAACTTGCTTGCTGTTCTTTTTGAAGTTCCCCTTCTTCTTCCCTTTGCCCTTTTTCTTGAAACTAGTGGTCTTGTTGACCATCAACACTTGATGCTCTTTCTTGATTTCTACCTCCGCAGCTTTCAGCATTGCGAAGAGCTCGGGAATAGTCTTATTCATCCCTTGCATATTATAGTTCATCACGAAGCTCTTGTAGCTTGGTGGCAGTGATTGGAGAATTCTGTCAATGACGCAATCATCTGGAAGATTAACTCCCAATTGAATCAAGTGATTATTATACCCAGACATTTTGAGTATATGCTCACTGACAGAACTGTTCTCCTCCATCTTGCAGCTATAGAACTTATTGGAGACTTCATATCTCTCAATCCGGGCATTTGCTTGAAATATTAACTTCAACTCCTGGAACATCTCATATGCTCCATGACATTCAAAACGTCGTTGAAGTCCCGATTCTAAGCCGTAAAGCATGGCACACTGAACTATCGAGTAGTCATCAGCTTTGCTCTGCCAGACGTTCATAACATCTGGTGTTGCTCCAGCAGCAGGCCTGGCACCCAGCGGTGCTTCCAAGACGTAATTCTTCTGTGTAGCAATGAGGATAATCCTCAAGTTACGGACCCAGTCCGTGTAATTGCTACCATCATCTTTCAACTTTGCTTTCTCAAGGAATGCATTAAAATTCAACAGAACAACAACACGAGCCATCTATCTACAAGCATAAACAAGCAAGATACTATCAGGTACTAAGTTTCATGATAAATTTAGGTTCAATTAGTTTACTTAAAGAACTCCCACTTAGATAGACATCCCTCTAATCCTCTAAGTGATTACGTGATCCAAATCAACTAAACCATGTCCGATCATCACGTGAGATGGAGTAGTTTCATTGGTGAACATCACTATGTTGATCATATCTACTATATGATTCACGCTCGACCTTTCGGTCTCCGTGTTCCGAGGCCATATCTGTATATGCTTGGCTCGTCAAGTATAACCTGAGTATTACGCGTGTGCAACTGTTTTGCACCCGTTGTATTTGAACATAGAGCCTATCACACCCGATCATCATGTGGTGTCTCAGCACGAAGAACTTTCGCAACGGTGCATACTCAGGGAGAACACTTCTTGATAATTAGTGAGAGATCATCTTATAATGCTACCGTCAATCAAAGCAAGATAAGATGCATAAAAGATAAACATCACATGCAATCAGTATAAGTGATATGATATGGCCATCATCATCTTGTGCTTGTGATCTCCATCTTCGAAGCACCGTCGTGATCACCATCGTCACCGGCGCGACACCTTGATCTCCATCGTAGCATCGTTGTCGTCTCGCCAATCTTATGCTTCCACGACTATCGCTGCCGCTTAGTGATAAAGTAAAGCATTACAGCGCGATTGCATTGCATACAATAAAGCGACAACCATATGGCTCCTGCCAGTTGCCGATAACTCGGTTACAAAACATGATCATCTCATACAATAAAATTTAGCATCATGTCTTGACCATATCACATCACAACATGCCCTGCAAAAACAAGTTAGACGTCCTCTACTTTGTTTGTTGCAAGTTTTACGTGGCTGCTACGGGCTTAAGCAAGAACCAATCTTACCTACGCATCAAAACCACAACGATAGTTTGTCAAGTTGGTGCTGTTTTAACCTTCGCAAGGACCGGGCGTAGCCACACTCGGTTCAACTAAAGTTGGAGAAACTGTCACCCGCAAGCCACCTATGTGCAAAGCACGTCAGGAGAACCGGTCTCGCGTAAGCGTACGCGTAATGTCAGTCCGGGCCGCTTCGTCCAACAATACTGCCGAACCAAAGTATGACATGCTGGTAAGCAGTATGACTTATATCGCCCACAACTCACTTGTGTTCTACTCGTGCATATAACATCAACATATAAAACCTAGGCTCGGATGCCACTGTTGGGGAACGTAGTAATTTCAAAAAAATTCCTACGCACACGCAAGATCATGGTGATGCATAGCAATGAGAGGAGGAGAGTGTGATCTACGTACCCTTGTAGATCGACAACGGAAGCGTTGACTTCGGTTGATGTAGTCATACGTCTCCACGGCCCGACCGATCAAGCACCGAGACTACGGCACCTCCGAGTTTTAGCACACGTTCAGCTCGATGACGATCCCCGGACTCCGATCCAGCAAAGTGTCGGGGAAGAGTTCCGTCAGCACGACAGCGTGGTGACGATCTTGATGTACTATCGTCGCAGGGCTTCGCCTAAGCACCGCTACAATGTTATCGAGGATTATGGTGGAAGGGGGCACCGCACACGGCTAAGAATATGATCACGTGGATCAACTTGTGTGTCTAGGGGTGCCCCTTGCCTCTGTATATAAAGGATCCAAGGGGGGTGCGGCCGGCCCTAGTAGGAGGCGCGCAGGAGGAGTCCTACTCCTACCGGGAGTAGGACTCCCCTCCCTTTCCTTGTCCAAGTAGGAGAGGGGGAAGGAGAGAAGGAAAAGGGGGGGGCGCCGCCCCTCCCTCCTTGTCCAATTCGGACTAGGGGGAGAGGGGGCGCGCGGCCTGCCCTGGCAGCCCCTCCTCTTCTCCACTTTAGGCCCATGAGGCCCATTAACCCCCCAGGGGGTTCCGGTAACCCCCCGGTGCTCCGGTTTTATCCGAAACTTCCCCGGAACACTTTTGGTGTCCGAATATAGCCGTCCAATATATCAATCTTTATGTCTCGACCATTTTGAGACTCCTCGTCATGTCCGTGATCACATCCGGAACTCCGAACTAACTTCGGTACATCAAAACTCATAAACTCATAATATAACTGTCATCGAAACCTTAAGCGTGCGGACCCTACGGGTTCGAGAACAATGTAGACATGACCGAGACACGTCTCCGGTCAATAACCAATAGCGGAACCTGGATGCTCATATTGGCTCCTACATATTCTACGAAGATCTTTATCGGTCAGACCGCATAACAACATACGTTGTTCCCTTTGTCATCGGTATGTTACTTGCCCGAGATTCGATCGTCGGTATCTCAATACCTAGTTCAATCTCGTTACCGGCAAGTCTCTTTACTCGTTTCGTAATACATCATCTTGCAACTAACTCATTAGTTGTAATGCTTGCAAGGCTTATGTGATGTGCATTACCGAGAGGGCCCAGAGATACCTCTCCGACATTCGGAGTGACAAACCCTAATCTCGAAGTACGCCAACCCAACATGTACTTTTGGAGACACCTGTAGAGCACCTTTATAATCACCCATTTACGTTGTGACGTTTGGTAGCACACAAAGTGTTCCTCCGGCAAACGGGAGTTGCATAATCTCATAGTCATAGGAACATGTATAAGTCATGAAGAAAGCAATAGCAACATACTAAACGGTCGGGTGCTAAGCTAATGGAATGGGTCATGTCAATCAGATCATTCACCTAATGATGTGATCCCGTTAATCAAATAACAACTCTTTGTCCATGGTTAGGAAACATAACCATCTTTGATTAACGAGCTAGTCAAGTAGAGGCATACTAGTGACACTCTGTTTGTCTATGTATTCACACATGTATTATGTTTCCGGTTAATACAATTCTAGCATGAATAATAAATATTTATCATGATATAAGGAAATAAATAATAACTTTATTATTGCCTCTAGGGCATATTTCCTTCAAGTTCTTCAGATCCTGAAGTGTTGCCTCGGCTTCTGGTGTCCACTCTATTGGGCCTGCATTCTTCAAGATTTTGAAGAAGGGAAGGGCGCGCTCGGCGAACTTGGAGACGAACCGGCTCATGGCGGCAACGCAGCCGGTGAGCCGACGCACATCCTTGATTCGCTTGGGCGCCTCGATCTGCTCAATAGCCTTGATCTTGTCTGGGTTTGCCTCGATCCCACGCTGCGACACAAAGAATCCGAGAAGCTTGCCAGATGGAATGCCAAAGACGCACTTCTCAGGGTTCAGCTTGAGGTTGATCTTGCGCAGGTTAGCAAATGTCTCTTCCAGATCTTGCACAAGAGTGGGCCCGTCTTTGGTTTTGACCACTATGTCATCCATATAGGCCTCCATATTTCTATAGAGCTGAGGTTCAATACCAATTTGGACTACTCTTGCAAACGTTGAGCCGGCACTCTTCAACCCAAAAGGCATCTATAAAAAGCAATACGTACCACATGGGGTGATGAATGACGTCTTCTCTTCGTCCTCTCTTGTCATGAAGATTTGGTGGTAGCCTGAGTAGGCGTCGAGGAATGATAACAGACCACACCCGGCCGTGGAGTCAACAATCTGGTCGATGCGCGACAAGGGGAAGGGGTCCTTAGGGCAAGCCTTATTAATATCTGTGTAATCAATACACATCCTCCACTTCCCATTCGCCTTGCGCACCACTACTGGATTAGCCAACCACGTCGGGTGGAGCACCCCTCTCACCAAACCTGCCGCTTCCAACTTCCTGATCTCCTCTGTGATGAACTCCTGCCTTTCCAGAGCCTACTTCCTGAGCTTCTGCTTGACGGGCCGCGCGTGGGGACAGACATCTAGGTGGTGCTCAATCACCTCCCTGGGAACACCGGGGATGTCAGACGCTTGTCATGCAAACACGTCGACATTTGCCTGCAAGAAGGTGACGAGCGCGCCTTCCTATTTGCTGTCGAGGGTGGAGCCTATGATGAAGGCCCCTCCTGTGCCATCCTCCCCGAAGGGCACCTTCTTGGTCTGCGGCGGCTCGGCTCTGGATCTCTTGCTCTTGTTAGTAGAGCTCTCTGGCACGTCCTCAACAGTAGCATAACACTCTGAGGAGGTGCGCTTGCCGGAGTGGGTGCGAGAGGTCTTGCCGGGCTCCTTTTTCCCTCTCGGGCCGTCAGCGGCAGGAGCAGGTGCCTTGACGGCAGCTGCTGCAACTGCTGCAACTGCTTCCCGGTAGAGTTGGTTGGCGCATATCAGCGCGTCCTTCTTGTCAGAGAGGACGGAGATGATGGTCAACGGCCCGGGCATCTTCAGCATGTTGTAGGCGTAGTGTGCCGCTGCCATGAACTTGGCCAATGCCGGGCGGCCGAGGATCCCGTTGTAGGGCAAGGGGATATCGGCCACGTCGAAGACGATCCTCTCCGTCCTGTAGTTCAACTCTCCTCCAAATGTCACGTGAAGTGTGACCTTTCCCTTCGGCTGGCTCCTCCCCGGATTGACCCCTTGAAACGTGCCCGTTTCCTCGAGGTCACCATCAGGGATTTGCAACCTTTTGATCATGGCAGTCGAGATCAGGTTCAGGCCGGCCCCGCTGTCAACCAACATCTTGTTCACCCTGAGGTTGCGTATTGTTGGCGAGACCAACAATGTCAAACACCCGACCGCGGTGGTGCGGTCAGGGTGGTCCTCGACGTCAAAGATGAGGAGCGTGCTGGGCCACTTCAGCGGCTTCTGAGCGTCGAACGACGGCTCTGCTGTTGTAACCTCACGCGCCCACTGCTTGAGCCGGCGGTGAGAGGTATGCAGCGAGGCGCCGCCATCGACGCACATGGACTCCGTAGCCTTCTGGAACCCTTGCTCACCAGACTCGTCGTCCTCGTCGTGGTCGTCGTCTTCTTGTTTCTTGTTGTGGCCCCGAGCGGGCTTCTCTTGCTGGTTGTCCTTGCCGGGGCGGCCTCCTTGGCCGCCACGCTTCTTGCCGGATCTCTCAGCACCGTCCTGGCCCTTCTCCTTGTCCCGCCTTTCATACTCAGCCTTTTGCTTCTCAGCAAGCAACTCTACTTGTCGGTAGTTCTGGAGGTCATGGCCCTTGGTGCGGTGGATCTTGCAGTATTGCTTGCCGGAGCTTCCTGGCTTGTCGGTAGCCGCCAGGGCCTGGCAGGCGGCGCACCCGTCAATCTCCTTGCCAGGGGCATCTGCCTTGACCTTTTTGCCGGCACCGATGTTGTCAGATCCCTCAACGGCAAGCATGGCCTTGCCTTTGCGTTTCCTGTTGCGATGCCGGCTCTTCTTCGTTGGAGTGGCGGCGTCTTCATCAGTAGAGTCGGTTTCCACGCCGACGTCTTCGCCGGGGTACTTCCTTCCCTCTTCAGCCCGAGCGCACCTATCGTCTAGAACGTAGAGCTCGGCCACATCCTTAACCTTGGTCATCGCCAGCTCCTCGCTCATCTTGCGATTGCGTACGTTCTGGTGGAACGCGCTAATCACAGCGGCGGGATGAACGTCGGGGATGTTATACTGCACCTGGCTGAATCTTTGGATATACTTGTGCAGGGTCTCCCCTTCCTTCTGTGAAATGATATGCAAATCACTGGCCTGGCCATGAGTTTGGTGGCCTCCTGTGAAGGCGCCAACGAACTCATGGCACAGATCTGACCAGGAAGAAATGGAGTCCGCTGGCAAGTGCATCAACCAAGACATCACATTGGGCTTGAGCGCCAGCGGGAAATAGTTGGGAAGCACCTTGTCGTCACGAGCCCCAGCGGCCTGCATCGCAATGGTGTAGATGCCGAGGAACTCGGACGGATGGGTCTTGCCGGTGTACTTCTCGCCAATGCCGGGCTTGAGTGTGCGGTGGGATGGCCACTGGAACTGCCTCAGCTCACTGGTAAAAGCCGGGCAGCCCACCTCGTAAGGTAGGCCGCCGGGGCCCCCGGTGCCGAGTGGTCCATAGCGGGTCCCGCCCACTTGTCCGACTGGCGGCGCGTTTCGCGCCGACGCTCGACGGTGGTTCGAGCGTCTTCGTGAGCTCGCTCCCGAAGGACCTGGCGCTGGTCGCGGAGGGTCCGCGGGTCAGACGACGCTATGGAGATGTTATCACAAGCGTCGTCGCGACGGGCCGACATTCGCGGCAGCTGGCGAGGAGGAGGAGAGTGCACGGTGGCCGCAGCTCCCCCGGCCCTCCTAGCGCCAGCATGTGGTGGCTCGGTGGAGCGCCGGCCCGAGGGCCCCGTCGGCCGCGGATCGTCTTTGTTTGCGACGGCGACGAGGCTCCGGATGGTGGCCCTCCACTCGTCGAGCTTCTCTGCATCAGGAGGGAAGTCGAGGAGCAGCTATGCGCGTGCCAAAGCTTCCGTTGGCGTGGGCGGCGGCGACAGCTGCGTGGATCGCGGCGCGCTTCGACTTCTAACTACGTTAGAAGGAGCTCCGTCACGACCCGGCGGCTGCGTACCATCTTCGCCAGCGATTTGGCGAGCGTGCTGACCCCCCTCATTTTGTTGATGACGCACATGGCTCTTCCCATGGCGGTGCCCAGGGTCACCATTGTGGTGACGCTGCTCGGCGCGCACACCATGGGAAGAACGAGCGGTGGTCGCTGGTGTAGGTGTCCTGGAGGTCGCCGCGCCACCCGGAGTCGGCACAGCAACGCCCCTAGAGGGCCCCGCGCCGCTTGCGGGGGCCCCAGCTCCGTCCTTGGATCCGGCGATGTGTCGCCGGTCATCTGGCGGGCGAACGACGCCGCTCACCAGGCTCCGACTACCTGGGCGATGCTGGTGCTCGCGGGCCGCGGTCCGGGTCCTGTCTGCGACCGGTCCGCTGCTCGTCCGCACCGGCATGGGTCGCTCGGCTCCCAACGAATCGACCGTCGTGTCCGTCTACTTCCTAGGGGCCATGGCGACGAAGAACTGCTAGGCTAACTACTAGACCAGATTCTCACAATTGCGCCCCCTACGTGGCGCGCCAAGGATGTCGGGGTTGAGAACGACACCTATGGGATCACAAGAATCCCTACTACGGTTGCCGGGGCGCAGGGTTGCGAGGAGAGCAGGGCTAGTAGACAGCACAAGGATTGTTTACCCAGGTCGGGCCGCAAGGATGCGTAAAACCCTAGTCCTGCTTTGGTGGGTGTATTTCTGAGAGTTCTTGAACTCCCGAACTAGTTGTAGTCAGTGTGTGGTTCCAAAGAGCCGAATCCCTCTCCTGGTCGCCTTGGGCCTCCTTTTATAGGAAAAAGGGGTTGCCACAGTGGCACACAGGAGGTGGAAAGGTCTACAGTGGCACAAGGTTATCCCTCGTATTATAGGACAAGGTGCATTTAATGCATCGCTTAGGTGTCCTCTTGCTTTATCGGGGACGGGGGTGAGGCCCGTCCCGTCCGTCGCCGCTCCTCCTCGCTTCGACACGCGCTTCGACCAGGGATGCATGCGGTGCCATGTAGGCAGGCAAGCATCTGTGTTGGCACGGTGGTGGAGCCTTTACGAAGATCTGCATGCCGCCACGCAGGCGCTTGATGAGTTGGCCTGGGAGCTGCATGTTGCCATGCAGGTGCCCGCCCAGCTGGTTGGGCTGGCAGCTGCATGTGAACGGCGGTGGAAGCTTGGTTGACGTGGGCTTGGCGGTGGCCTTGCCGATGCCTTTGGCGAGGGCCTTGCCGGGTGGCCCGGCAAGGGCCTCGCCGTGGCTTGTTGTCGTCCCCGGCAAGGATCTTGCCGGGGGTCTGGTGGCCTTCCTTGGCAAGGATCTTGCCGAGGACCGTCGTCTTCTAATCTGATCTTGAATATGTCCTCACAAAAATCTGCATGCCACCACAGGGGTGCCTTCCCGAGCCCTGGCCCCATGCTGAAGATGGTACTAGGGGCCGTGGGCTCAAGGGTGGCTCGCTCTGTTGGTTCGGGGCGAGCTGCCCCGGCAAGAGTCTTGCCGGGGCTGCCGAGGCCACCCGGCAAGGGTCTTGCCGGGGGAACCTGCTTCGTCCCTCTGCACTTTGTGGTCTTGGCATCGGCGTCGCTTTGACTGTCTTGGACTTCGATCTTACCTTGGCTCACCCCCCTCGTTCTGCTTGATGTGGCCGCAGGCGCGGCTCTGACTGCCCGTGCACAAAAAAGGGGTACAAAGATGCACCCCTATTTTTGTACACCGACAATATTACCCTGCAAGTTTGGTAAAATATAGACATGAACAAGAACACTTTTCGTTCAATGATCAACAATGGAAATGTGGACATCCATGTTGATCCCTATATTTTAATGAATGATATTCGAATGAATCATTGGTTATAACATGTTATTCCTTTTGCTTCATGATATGTTACAAAACCTGAGATGAGTTACATATGTATCCCCGTGAGATCAACACAAGCTCACTATATTGTTCTTCCTCATTACCGATTTTGTTCTCTTTTCTCATTCTTGTATTTCGGCATCTCCATGATCAATTCACGCTGTGTCTAGCCAGACGATGATGGATACCGTCACACCGAGAGGCCCCTAAGAATATCCCTTCATCGCTGGAGGAGTAAATCCCAGTCTCGAGCTATCCAGTCGCTTGTCATACGTTTTCGATGAGACCGTAAGTTCCCGTTATGATCACTCAGTTACGGATGGCGTTGAAACAACCCCAAAGTTGACCATTCGGTATGGAGTGACTTGATACTCTCATGGTCTAATGAATCATATATATGTTAACACCTGTGTTATGGATTATAGACTTCATATGATATAATATTTAACTATAATATACTAATTGGGTCAATTCAAGACGAGTGTTCTTCCAACATCGTGCTCTCAATATTATCGGCATTATTATTGCACTTAACTAAGCCGGTGATTAGGAAAACAACACCATCATGCAATACTTGTCACAAAGGCAAGACCATGAATCATATTTTACCGTTTATAACTCTATACATGCTCATGAGTTTCATCTAAGAATAAATATTAATATCTCTAAGAATAAATAACAGTTAAATATTAATTATCTCTAGGGCATATCTCCAACACACAGTGTATTTATAGATTCATATTATGTCAAGTGCAGTGCTAACAATGATGTTCTAGGTAAACCCAATAACAAATGAACGTGATGCAATGAGCGTGTGATCTGCCTCCCCTTTGCCTACCGCTTTGGTGGTCGGTGGCAGAGAGAAGGAATCCCGGTCCCTTGGCTCCGGCTAGTATTTTAGGTTAGATTTTTTAATCCTCGTGAAAGGTGGCGCTCGGACACGTGGTCATGCTTTTTCTTGGAGTTAGTCTTTTAGCCTTCAATCCTTTTCGTGTTTGTTCATCTAGACGGAATTGAAGAAGCTCCGAAAGATTTATGTGTCTCCTTGTTTGCAACAATGTTGGAGTTTTTCGTCGTGCCTGCCAGATGCCGAGATCTGATGCCCGGCACTTTGAATCAATTTAGGAGCTTAATGGCAACAAGTGTGACTAAAGTGCGCTGGTCCTTACTTAGATGCACGTACACGAAAACTTTCTCGCTATCGTCGACAAGGTCATGTCGGCTTCGCGAAGTGGCAACAATGGCGCCTTTTTATTTACGTTTATTTGTGATGCTTGGTACTTTTATATAAACTTGTATAATGGTAGAAAATGTTCTGCTATACATAGGATGTTTATTTTTGTTGGGGGGTGGAGAGAATGTTGGTAGAATGTACAGCACGTAGACATCGTTGTTGTTGGGCTCGAGACGTCGTGGGTGGCGAGCAGCCGAGCACATGTCTTGTATTGGCAAAGCCTAGCTTGAAGCTTAGTCAACTGGTCCGTACTAGTACTCCAGATTTTCAGCGATAGGGCGTTCCTCCCTTGAAGTCGATGCATTTAGAGCATCTCCAATAAACGCCCAACGCGCCGCGCGCAAAAAACAGATTTAGCGCGCGTCCATTGTCTGGTTTGGCGTGGCGCGCTGCGTTCGCTCCAGCAGCCGCGCTAAAATGCAGCGCGCGCGTCGCTCCAGCAGCACGCAAAAAATACAGCGCGCACATAATATTTTTTTTAATTTTCGAACGCATAGATAAAATAAAAACTAAATAGATTGCATAAATAAAAAACGATACAAAGGTATTTTACATCGGTGCAACTAGATAGATAGTTCGAAAGCATAGATAAACTACGGCGCAACTAGATAGAAACTACTCTAAGTCGCTATCATCATCACCATTATCATCCTCGGCGGTGTCGTCCGAGGTGTCTAGCCAGATGTCCAGCCACCGATCATCGTTCGACGCGAAGAACGACTGCCCACCTGCTGCAACGATGTCGGACTGCGCATTCGCCAACGCCTTCCGCTGACGCCTTTCCAACCGCGTCTCGCGGCGCCTTCGCGTGTCCTCCTCGCGGCGCCTTGCCCAGTAGGCCTGCTCGTAGGCGACGTCCTCCGGGTGGCGCTGGCGCCACTCCGCCATGACCCGCTCGTCCTCCTGGGCGACGAGGAGGCGGCATTGCCGCTTGGCATGCTCCGCACGGTCTTCCGCCGTGTTCAGACAAGGCAGAGGGGCGAGGTTGAGCGCTTGCTGGAGCGTGTACACATCTTGAAAGTTCATCTGGCCGCGCGGCCGGCCTAGGCGCCACGCCGCCGCGTCGTACGCGCGGGCGGCCTCGCGCGCCGTCCCGTACGTGCCGAGGCCGAGCCGGAGTTCGCCGGAGCGTATCTCCGCGGTGTAGCAGCCGTTGGGGCGCAGACAGACGCCGCGGTAGCCGGACGCTCCTCGACGGCGCGGCGGCATGGCGGCGCGTCGGTGGCGGGGCGCTGGAGCGGCGCGTGGCAGAGAGGGAGAGGAAGAGGGGAAGAGGAAGTGTGGAGAAGCGCGTGGCGAAGCGGCGCGCAGCTTTATAGACGCGCGCGAAGCGGCGCGTCAAATCTTGCGCGCGAGCTGGTGCCTTTTCGCGCGCGCGCGCAAACGGTTCGGGCGCGCGCTTGTTTCCCGCGGTCGCTGGAGCGCGGCAAACCGCCCCGCGCACACTAAAAGTTGGGTTTACCGCGCGCGCGTCGTTTGGGGCGTCTGTTAAAAATGCTCTTAGATGCGAATTTCAGGGTTTAACTGGTCGTGGATACACCACAGCAGGAGGTGGACAAGTTGACGGTCTCGCCTGGCGGGTTTAGTCAGAGCAGAGTAGAGTAGATAGTTTACCGCACCTCGCTTTGATTACGAGATGGAAACGGAAAACGCCATCATGTGGATTCACTCGTACCACGTCGTGGAGTAATAAGTCTCTTATAGATAGGACTATAATATAAAGAACCTGTGAGAAGCACGCGTGGATAACGGTGGACGTGTCACGTACGTTGTGAACCGCAGATTCACACGCATAGGTAAGCGTCGGACAAGGCAGCTCGCAGTTGGGAGACAGACAAGACTTTATAACTTGTTGGGAATAATGATACTGATAATTAAAACCCAGAAAAATACCCAAAAAGGGAGCTAAAGTCGGCATGTAGCTGAGGAGAGGAGAGGAGAGGAGGGGTCGGAGTCGGCATGCGCAGCCTGTATGCAATGCAATTGCAATTGCAAAGCAAGCACATTCTGTGAGAAAGCAACGTGTAGCGCGACGCATGCAGCACCTAACGAGGGAAGACCAACACCGGCGCGGGCGGAGCAGGGACGACGACCCGGGCGCACGTCACATGGCACATGGCAGGGCAACCACCGTGGCCCGAAACGGGAAAGGGTGCGAGGTGGAATGGCGCGGAAACCACGCCCGCCCGCGCTAACGCCGTAACGGCACCTTCTTCCCTCCCCCGCCTCCTCCGCCTAAATTTAGGAGCAAACTCTCTCTCTCTCTCTCTCTTCTCCCCCGCCATTCTGCTCTGCTCCGTGGCTCTGTGCTCCCGTGCGCAACGGCTCTTGCCGGAGCGGAAAATAGCATAGCAAAACGGAACCGCGATCGCAGGATCGCAGGAACCGTGGAGCTTCTCTTCCTCTTGTCTCCTTATATTCACCACCGCACACGCGTCCTCCCGCCACCACTGCCCATTCTTAGCCTGCCCCGACCCTTCTCCCCATGGCCTCTTCCCTGGCCGCCATGCCCCACGACTCCGCGCCATGGAGGGACCCCTCCACCTCCACCTCCACCTCCAGGCACAGGCGCTTCTTCAACGTCAACGTCCTCATACCGCCGCCGCGCCACTCCTTCTCCGACGCCGCCGCCACCGCGCCCGCCGAGCCCACGCCCAGGCGCAAGCGGATTATATTGGAGCGCTGGGCGGCCGCCGCTGCCGCCGCCACGGCCTCCGAGCCGCCGCCTCCCGCCGATGCGCGCCGCCGCGACAGGGAGGCCGAGCTGTCCGCGCTCGCCTCGGCCACCCGCCCCGTCGCCGCCCGCGCCGCCGTCTTCCGTGAGCCCTCGCCTGCGCCGTCCGACGCCTCCTCCACGACCACTGCCGGCCCGGACCTGCCGCCGTCGGGCCCGCGGGCGTCCTCGCTCATCCAGCGCTGGCGCGAGATCGAGGCCGTGGGGCCCGTCACGCCCCGCGCCTCGGGCGACGTCACCTCTGAATCCGATGGCTCGCCACGCGGCCGCGTCGGATGCATCGTCAAGAAGCTCAGCGGGGCTGCCTCGCTGCCGGAGGAGGACCTGGAGGCCGCCAATAACGAGCTCGCGCTCTCGCAGTCCGCGCCCCCGTCGCCGACCCAGCTGCGCAACGCAGTCGAGTCGCTCGCCGTTCATATCAAGGGCACTCGGCCGCCCAAGCTGGTGGTCAGGACGGTACGCGGGCGCCGCGCAGTGGAGGAGCTTGTCGCTCGGATGGCACATCGTCGCAGGCGAGAGCTCGCCGCGCTCGCGGAGCGACACGCCGTCTCTCGCTTCGGGCACAAAGGCAGGATCCAGGTAAATTCGTATTCCATCAAAAAAGTTCACGCTGCATAATGCATTATACAGTATATATACTAGCATTAGAGTACAAAATTACCTCCATCAACCATAAATTGATGATCAGTGACGCAATTTTCTTAGTATCGTTTTGGAAACATTATTTAAGACGAGCCAAGAAGTGTGAGTTGTTGGTTTTAGACCCGCAAGGATGGGGCCGGAGAACTGTTTGGTAGATCGGTTTCCCAACTGGCATTGCTGATCAATGGCATGTGCAAACTCCATAATCATGCTTTATTTCGGCTCAACCAAAAATAGACGGGAATGGTCTAAAAACTTGACAGCCCCTTAGTCCTTACATGTTATTATGTGACCATCAAACTAGTTAGTGATCTTATTTGTGACTCTGGTGAATAGTCGCAAAAGCTTGACCAAAAGATCCAATAATCTTGATCGTGGAAACTCTAGTACCCTATAGCCGCTCATGACCTTTGCAGATCTGTTTGTATGTCATTATGAATGAGAAAAGTTAACATACGTAGTAGTACTTTCAATGTCAGTAATATGCAACTAATTTGCTGGTGACAGTGGAGCAACGTTCAGTACAGTTTTTAGAACGGAGGCGCTTGCCGGCCTTAGAATGAGGCCCTTACGTTCAGTACAGTAGGATGGGCGTTTCAATGCCAGACTGATTGAGGTTATGGCTTGGATCCCTGAAAAAGGGGGCTATAGCTTGCACCCCTCAAAAGAAAAAGAAAAAAAGTTGTGGCTTCTCATAGCTGATGGATGAGATGTCACGAGTGAATATCATCTCTGGTTTGTATCATGTGGAGATTGTGATTGCTGCACAGTTGTGGCCAACAAGCCAAACAAACCATACCACATGACTTCACAGGTTACTTGCTATAGCATGTACCAGGGACATAAATATGAGTAATGGCTGGGCAGTTTAGTTGTGCAAAGTACAACGCAAATTTCAATTCTTCTTAATGGCATCGCCTTTTAGGTTGTGTTATTTTTTTTTCTGCCATACCTTCAGTTACTTTTTTTTTGAAAGATCCGGGGTCACCGGCTTCATTGATTTAGAAGAAAGCAGCGAGAAATACATGAGTGATCAAGTGATCGTAGTTTTGGGAGAGCTAAGAGTGGCCAGAGCTAGGCCAGTTACATGACCAGGGTGTTTCATCTCACTACATCCTCCCCGAACGGGGCCTCAATGCATCGCGCTCCTGCGAGCCGCCAGAGCTCCATCGTGTTCTTGATGGCTCGCAGAACGTCCTCCGTCCGAGGCGTTTTTCCTCTGAACACAGACGCATTCCTCTCTTTCCAGAGCTCCCACGTGATCAGCAGCATCATCGTCCTTAGCCCCTTTCTGCAACTTTGAGGCGTTGAAGCAATCAGCCTTTCCCAATGCCTGAGAGAGCTGTGACCTGCTTCCCGCGCTTCATTGAGCAGTGCGCAACCATATCTACGCGACGCTGCCTGCCAGACCGTTCGGGCGAAAGGGCAGTCCCAGAAAAGGTGAATTGAGCTTTCCAGATTTCTGTTGCAGCAAGCGTAGAAATACCCGTTGGGCCACCCTCGCCGTTGTAGGCGATCGTTGCACCAAAGCTTGTCTTGGTGGAGCAGCCAAGCGAAGATCTTCACCGTACCTGGCGCCCAAGCTCTCCAAATCGCAGTTGTTTCACCTGAGGGAGGGATGTCACTGATCTGTAGATCGTAAGCAGCCTTTGCCGAGTAGTTTCCTCCTCCTGTGGTTGCCGCCCAGCTGATCGTGTCCTCGTCGGAGGAAAGAAAGATGCCTGCGCCCTGAATTTTCCTCCACATTTGCAAAAACTGGTGGGCAATCTCTGCTGTGTTGCCATGCCGGAGGTCACGCACCCATGTGTCATTTGCCAGCGCGTCTTGAACTGTCCTGTTTTTCCTTCTGGAATGCTGAAACAAGGCGGGGAACTCGTGTTGCAGCGCCACCGGCCCAATCCATTTGCAAGTCCAGAAAAGCGCTGTTTTTCCGTTGCCCAAGTGCACGTTGGTGGCCGATGCAAACAGCTCCAGGTCCTCCTTGACACATGGGGCCGGGAAGTTCATCCAAGTCCGGCGTGGCTGTTGCCATGAGAGCCACAACCAGCGCAGCCGGAGAGCTGTGCTGAAGCGATGTAGATCTAGCAAACCAAGCCCCCCCTTGTCCACCGGAAGACAAACTTTGCCCCAGGCCACCTTGCATTTGGCGCCGGTGACATTCTCATCATGAGCCCATAAAAACTGCCTCCTTGCTTTGTCCACGTCTTTTAGGATCTTTTTCGGCACTTTGAGGACAGTCATTGCAAACACCGGCAGCACCGTCAGAACGGCACGCACCAGTACTCTTCTTCCTGCCATGTTCATCAGCTTGCCCTTCCACCCAGCCAACCTTGAGCGTATCCGGTCGATGATAAATTGGAAATGCACCAGCCTTAGCTTCCTTGGAGAGATTGGCAGTCCCAGGTATGTGGTTGGGAACGTGGAGTGCAGCCCCCCAAAGTTTTGCAGAACCACATCTAACTGAACATCAGCACAGTTGATTGGGATGACTGCAGATTTAGCCTGGTTTAACCTCAGTCCCGTGGCTTCCCCGAATCTGCTGAGCAAGTGCAGCAGTGCATCCACTTCCTCCTTCACCGGGTTTGCGAAAATGACGGCGTCATCAGCGTATAAGCTGACTCGCATGCTGATGCCCCGGCCTGGCAGCCGAGCGATCATCTCTTCCTCCGCAGCAGCTTGAAGGAGGTGGTGAAGGGGGTCAATCGCCAGGATGAAAAGCAGCGGGGATAGTGGATCACCCTGCCTAAAACCACAGCCATGAGAAATTGATTGGCCCTGCGTTCCGTTGAGCAAGCAGGCGGAGGTGGCAGAGGAGAGTAGCAGAGCTATCCAGTTTCTCCATCTCGGAGGGAAACCCATTTTTTGCTTGAGCTCGAGCAGGTACTCCCATGACACCGAATCAAAAGCCTTTGTTATGTCCAGTTTGAAGAAAAGCGCCTTTTTCTTCGTTCTATGCAACATCCGAACACAACTCTGTACGTACTGATAGCTCTCGTGGATGCATTTGCCTTTCTGAAAAGCAGTCTGTGCCGGTGAGATGATTGTATCTAGAGCCCTTGCCAGCCTTGCAGAGAGCACTTTGGAGATTAGTTTGGCAACTGAGTGGATCAAGCTGATTGGCCGATAATGGTTGACCTCTGAAGCTCCATTTTTCTTTGGCAGCAGTGTAATCAGAGCCGTGTTGATCTCTTGGAAATTTTGCCCAGCCACCTGATGGAATTTGTTAAACACTGCCATGATGTCATCCTGAATGATGTGCCAGCAGGAGCGGAAGAATTGTCCCGTGAACCCGTCAAGGCCAGGAGCTTTTTCCGTTGGGGAGGAGACGATGGCTGGCCAAACCTCGGCCATGGAGAATGGCGAGTCCAAACCTTGCGGATCAATGGTGGGAATGGCCAGTCGTTCCCAGTTTATGGTGGCTTTTCTATCCTCCTGCTTGCCTAGAAATCTGGCGAAGTGATCGTGAATAATCCTCTCCTTTCCGTTGTGATCGAACACCTCCAAGCCATCCTCCCTGAGGGAGTGAATGAAGTTTTTTCTCCTTCTAGCTCTCACTCTTGCATGGAAAAACTTCGTGTTTGCATCTCCTGCCTTTAGCCAGGTAATCCTAGAGGCTTGCCTCCTTCTTGCCCGCTCAATGGCTGCTAAACCAAGCACTTTCATACTTTGTTTTCTTGCGCCACGTCGAACAGACGTATGACCTCATTTGCGATGTGCAGCTGCATTTTTCCTTTACCAAAAGAGGCCTTGCTCCAAATTCTCAGGTCAGCCGCTGTTCTGTCAAGCTTCATCTTGATTCTGACGGAAGGGCAGTCGTGCTGCACTGGCCTTTGCCAGGCATGAGTGACTGTTTGGAAGAAATGAGGAAATTTAGGCCAGAAGTTTTCAAATCTGAACCTAGCACTTCTTCGTGGTGCATCCACAGCAGAGAGAACCAGGGGGCAGTGATCTGAGAAAGAAGTTGACGCAGCAAACAGCATGTGGTCTGGGTGCGATTCTTCCCAGCGCGTGTTGCAGAAAATCTTGTCAATGCTGCACATGGTAGGGCTTTCTCTCTCATTGCTCCAAGTGAAACGCCGGTTTTTGCACTTGACTTCCTTGAGCCCTGCTAAATCAGTGGCCCGACGAAACTTCCCGATCATCCTTCTGTTTATGTTGGAGTTGCTCTTGTCTCGCGCTTGATATATCATGTTGAAGTCATCGTTGATCATCCACGGCTCGTCAGCAGGAGGGGCGGCAGCAGCTATCTCCGATAGGAAGCTTTCTTTTTGTGCATCATCAGTTGGGTCGTAAACCGTGGTCATCCAAAAAACCTTCCCTGAACTCCTTTCGTGCACCCTAGCCATAATGGAGAAACTACCCAGGTAGTGCGAAGCTACGTCGACTACATCCTTGTCCCAGAAAATCGCTGCGCCCCCTCTAGTCCCCGTTGCCGGCAGCACCACACACCCCTGCAATCTGCTACCTCCTATCTCTCTAGCTACCGCAGTCGTCCAGGTGTCGATCTTAGTTTCCTGTAAACAGAGCACTGCTACTCTATGGGAGGAGGCTACGTCGCTGACGACCGTGCGTTTTGCCGGGCAGTTCAGACCTCTAACATTCCAGGTCATGAAGGTTAGATTGCCGTCATCCATCTAAGAAACTGAAATTGCACCGCCAACTGAACCATCTACTTGAAACAGAGACACCATACAGCGAAACCAAGGGCGACGACGGCCACCAATAGCCCCAAAACCCCGTCGTCGTCGAGCCGTCCACAATGCCAGAGAACTAAACATAGAAACTAATCCTAACTCGAACTGGTTTAAGACCAGCCGCTGGCAGAGACTGGCTAACACTAAAACTACCAACATAATCAGCCTTGCATGATCTCCTCCGCGTCGGCGATTCCTGCCATGCCCGCAGCGATCGTCAGAGCACCCTGGTTGAGCCCCGTGAGCTTGGCTATCGCAGCAATGCCGTCGGAGAGTGGTTCCTGGAAGCGCTTCATGATCCGCGCTGCAGCTCTTTCAGTCATCTTGTCCTTCGGGCCAAGCTCTCCCAGCTCCTGAACGAGGCGCAGCACCGCCCTTCGCGCCACGGGGATGGAGGTGCCCGCGGCCGCCTGTCGAGCGCTGCGGCGAGATGGGGCGGAGGTGGCCCTGGACTTGGGCGGGGCGGAGAGGCGAGGACGTGGAGGCTGGCTAGAGAGGATCGGGGGCGGCACCGGGGCGAACAACTCCTCAACCTGCGCCTTCCCGTTGTCGATGCACATGGCGCCCACCTGGTGGGTGATCGCCTCCATCTGGAAACCCACCGTCGCCCATAGCAGGGGAGGCGATGCAGGGCAGCAGGCACGGAAGCATCTCCGGGCTCTCCAGCTCGGGTGGGTTTGCGGCTTGAGGGGGAGGGGAGCGGCCACCGTCTTCGAAGGCAAGCGGGGTGACCAGGGCTTCCTGCATGGCGCTCTCAAGCTCCAATTGCATGCAGTCTGTGCGCGGGGGTGGAGGCAGGGCGCGCCCATTGTCGGAGAAGGAGAAGAACTGGGCCACCGGGTCCGCCTCCGCCGCGGGGGGAGGAGGCGCAGAGCGCAGGGGGAGCGGTGGTGTTGCGCGCAGGACATGAGCACCAGCAGCCTTGCCGCCTGCCTGACGGCCGTGCCGGTCCGTCCCGTGGCGACGCCTGGCAGGGGATCTGCTGCGGCGCCGATGCGCCTCCCTGACGACGTCCTCGTTGCAGCTCCTGTCGTGGCAGCCGCCGCCAAGCAGGCGATCTCTCCAGGAGCGGCTTGCCCCAGCGCCTCCACTTCCGCCGTCCTCCTCGCGGTCACAGGCACCACCTCCGAGCACAGGGCCGCAGGCCGCAGCCCCGACACGCGGCGCCCGGCTGCGGGCCTTGCCCTGCCCATCCTTGACGTGCGCCACCCATGTGCCAGGCTCGTAGCGCGGGAAGGGGCGGTCGTCATCTTCATCCGAGGATGGCAGCCCGCTCTGGCCGGAGTGCGAAGAGCGCGGCGAGAGGGGGGTCCAATCCTCCAACAGGTCGACGTGGATCAGGAGATCATAGCGCCGAACGCCTAGCGGCGGGGGGATGCGGCGATCAGCGGGGGAGATCATAGCGCCGAACGCCTAGCGGCGGGGGGATGCGGCGATCAGCGGGGGCGAGGCCGACGATCTCGTCCGCCCGGCCCGCGCCCCGCTTGAGCACCCAGAGCGCGCGCTTGGTGGGGATGTGGGCAACATCCCACACCCAGAGCCAGAACGCGAACGTCTTGGTGTGCCCTCTCTTCAGGGTGCGCGAGTCGAGCCGGTCGACGCGGCCGACGTCGCCGAGGGCCTCCTCTGCACCCAGCAGCGACCAGAACTTCATGGGCAGGTCTTCAACGACGACGCGAACGTGGTGGTGGAACTTGAGAAGCGCGGCGTGGTCGTCCTCATTCCAAGCCCTGATGAAGTACTTGCAACCCTCCACCTTGATGACGCCCCGGCGCACGGCGTTGTCCCGGTGCGCAGGGAGGTCGAAGTGGACTAGGAAAGCTTCTGGCTGGTGGGCAGTGACGCGAAGCAGGTGCGGAGGGGTGGAGAGCTGCTCGAGGATGACCCTGCCCACCGCGGCGGGGGTGGTGGAGTGCGAGCGGTCCGCAGCGGTGAGGGTGACCGCGTGCTGGCGTAGCACGTGCTCCTCGATCTCCAACGCCGGGGAGGCCACGATGATCTTGCTGCTCTCCCGCGGCCTCCTGGCCGGGTCGCAGAGAGCGAGGCTTGCCATGGGGCAGGGGGGCGGGGTGGGGGTGGCGCTGGCGGAAAGACGACGCGGTCGCGGACCGGAGCTCTTGGTGCAGCCGGGAAGATCAAGCGAGCACGGGCAGCCCCTCCCGGGCCACCGTTTCTTGGGTTTTGAGGGCACTCCTTGCCGAAATGACCCGCCCGCTTGCAGATGATGCAGCGGAGGGGATCCCGGCAATCTACGCGGCGGCGGCGCTTACTGAGGCATCGGAAGCATTTACCTTTGAACTTGCTTAAAAAGGCCTCCCTCCCCGCATCCGCCTTGAATGATCTGCGGCGGTCCGAGCGCAGGGTCGGAGCACGCCCGCCTCTATCCGCCGAGCGGTAGCCGGCCTTCCCCTTCTTTCGGGACTTGACCTCCGTCCATCCACCCCCCCCCCCCCCCACCGAGCTGGCCTGGCCCGAAGAGGAAAGAGAGGCCGGTGAGGAGGGGCGAACCACAACGGATTTAAGGCGCGCCTGGCCCCCAGATCCGGCGGTCCGAGCCGCGCCCCGGCCCCGGATGGCTCGCCGCGCCGCAGGATTCGCGGCGTCGAGGCCGGATCTGACGCAGCTGCCGTCGAGGCCGCAGACCGAGGGGAGGAGAGCTGGGATGGTCCACCGGATCGAAACGCGGCCCCAGCGGGCGGAGAGGGGCTCCGACGGGCCTGCGCGGGGAAGCAGGAGGCGCAGCTGGCAGCCATAACGGCCGGGATTTGGTGGCCGCCGCGGCCCGGAGCGGCCAGCGGCGCGGGCAGAGGAGAGAGGAGAGCTAGCTGTCGCCAGCCGTTTTTTCCCAGAGCTAGCGGCGCGGGCCCCTTCAGTTACTTGAAACATTTTTGTTTTTCCTTTACTCCAACTCCAGCCAATATTGATGTGCATGGTACCTAGGAAAAATGAACTTTTAACTGGACAAGGCAATGACAGCGTGGTTCTGAAGAATTGCCATCCTTGAAAGCAACTGTTCTTGTTTGCAGAAATTTCGAGCATGCATTTCATTGATTAACAGCGTTCCCTCCCTCCACATATTCCTGGCATTAGCAACTAACATAAATAAAATATTCCTTTTTCTTTCATTATTCCTTCCTCCAAGGACAAGATTATTCTTCCCTCTACTGCAAAGTCTGTTACTAAATACCAGACTACTTATCTGCTCGCATGAACTCATTTATTTACTCCCTGGAACATTATTGGCATGGTATTGGTATCTGTATTCTCTGTTCTATTTCTCGAGGCGCTGCTTTTTTATCCCGTCCCTTTGAAGCATGTTTATGCAATAATCACTGCTTCTCATCTTAAAATGTTCTTTGATATGCTGCAGTCCATGCTTCGTCTAAAGCTATTGCGTCATGGAGACGCAATTAACGATGAAGTGTGCAATCTACTAAGACCTGTTAGGCCACACCCACCAAAATGCAGACCTGAGGCATTGAGGTATTAGCACGTTTTTTCTCTCTCTTACATAAGATGGCTTGAGACAATTTTGGTGGATAAAAAGGATCTCTGAACAATTTTGGTGTATTAGTACATGTTTGTCTTCTTGGTCTTTTCTTAGAATGTCACAACAACACGTATTTAAGTCTGTAGTATGCTCTTGATGATTGCAATTTCGGATGGGCAGAGATGATAGCAGCAAGACAGATTCACAAGATGCAAATGAATGCAGTCCGCAAAATAATAGGTAAACTACTGTTTCAAATAGCTTAGATGGAGAAGTTGGGTTTGTCCTTGGTCGTATCTATTAAGTACTCGTACTTGATTTCCGTCTACTCTCATGTATGCCTAAAGCAATACTGGTTTTCACGAAGTGCAGGGCTGATGAACAACATAGTGATGATAGAAATCCATCTGCGGGGAAGTCTACCGGGCTAGCGATTGAGAGCCTTGTTAACTCCCACGGTTCAGGAAATCGACAATATGATGAGAAGATAGACACAAAGGGCAATCAATATGATGAGAAGATAGACACAAAGGGAAGACAAGAAAGTTCTAAAGCTTCAAGCTTTGCAAGGTACGGTGATCATCGTGTTGTCTACGATAATCAATATATGGATGATATCTCCCCAAGTACTATAAGCACATCGTGTGAACTTCAAGAAACTCCTTCATCAAGAGGTGAAACTTTACGAGAAGAAGACAACCAAAGTCTGAATGGTTCTTGGGACGAGAGAGCACTATGGATGAGCAGTCTTGGTTGGCCCGCACCAGTAGATTCCATGAGTCCGGACAGCTGGCATCAGGGTGCAATTGGGGATATGGAGAACCATAATCAGATTGAATTTAATGATCGGCCTTGGATAGACTCCCCTAACTCATGGAGATCATTGCATATTGCCACACAAGCAGACAGTCGAGATTTGTCTGGCAATGCTGATATTTGTAATCTTCTTGAGAGGTAATTTCCCTCTAATTCCCAGTATATGTTTTGCACATCTCCACCTGCGCAACTAGATGCACTTAGGGTGTGTTTGGTAGGGTGCATGGAGGGTGCATGAGGGCAAAAGTTCTCAATCCGACCCATTTTTGCTTGTTTGGTAGGGTGCACAGGCTCACCTGAGCTATGTCCATCTCATGCATAAAAGGGCCCTCAACCATGCTCATCTCATGCACCCTAAACAGGGTGCATGAAGGCAGCCATGCTGGTCGTGACCCTCGTCACCACCCACCAGATCACGTTCAGATATGTTTATAGTTCAAAAAATGTTCATAATTTCAAATTTTGTTCAAATTTCCAAAAAATATTCAGAATTACAAAAATTGTTTAAATTTAAAAAAAGTTCAGAATTTCAATTTTTTTGAAAAAGTTTAACATTTCAAATTTTTTTGAATTTTCAAAAAAATGTTCTGAATTTCAAAATTTGTTTGAATTTTCAATAAATGTTTTAAAAATTGAAAAAATCAGAATTTTGAAAAAAACCAGAATTTTAAAAAGTTAAATTTTTATAAAATATTCAAATTTTGTTTAAATTTTCAAAAGTTCAGAATTTCAAATATGTTCAAAATTTTAAAATATGTTCAGAATTTCAAATTTTAATTAATTTTGAAAAAATGTTTAGAATTTTAAATTTTGTTCAAATTTTCAAAATATGTTTAAATTTGTTTTCATGTTATTTCAATTTTGTTCATCATTCAAAAAATTAGAATTTAAAATTGTTCAGCATGTCTAAACACATGCAGGCTGCCAAACAAAGTCTCTGCTCAACATGTCTCAGCGCATACATCGCTGCCAAACAACAGCAACTGCATGGAGTCAGCATGTTTACACTCAGCATGTATGAGAGGAGAACAACTAGGCTAGGTCCATACATACTACCAAACACACCCTTAGGTTCACTCCAGCAGAACTTTTTTTTATGAAGACATACTGAGATGCAAGTGTTCCGTAAAACTTGGCTAGCCTACCAATAAAAAGCCACTAAAGCTTAAACAAGCTTAAAAGGTATTTTTTTTATTAGAAGAGAACACCAAGAAGGCGTAATACGCCACCACAAGCATGGCTGCGACCAAAAACCAAATCAGTAAGCAAAAACTACTCCCTCCGTCCCATAATGTAAGACGTTTTCTGACTCTACACTAGAGTAAAAAACGTCTTACATTATGGCACGGAGGGAGTAGAAGGAAAGAGAAATAAACTGCCAGGCTATCCTAACAAAATGACAAGAGAAAACAATAAAACAAATAGGCTAAACAAGCTTAAACATTAGACATGTTATATATACCGTATTATCACCTTTTTAAACAAGGTTAACACATGCCACCTTGCAGGTGGCAATCAGAGTCAATAATGAGCGTCCCCTATTTTTATTTTGTTAACCGTGACATATTTGTTTCTTCCATGCAGCAAAAAGGTCTCAAATTCCCTTGAGAGTGATTTTAGCAATAAAATGAACCATCTCCTGAGAGCAATTCTGCAGAAGCAAAGACAAGAACACATGATTGATGAATTTGGGGGTTACTATCCAGAACACTTATACTGGCAACAGAATGATGAACCCCGGAATGAAGATCAGGTGGCATCTGCACCGTGTTCATTAGCACCTGTCTCCCATGTCACAGCCCACCACCAAGAGAATTGGCAGCACTCATCATTAGAACAACAACAACATGAAAATCAAAATTTGCTTGTGAGTCAGCTGCTGTTCAATGTCAATTGTGGAAAGACATGTTCTTACCATGCTGTCTGTTACAGGAAATGGAGGTCAGGGTAAGAAGTGAAATGGCCCAGATTCATCATGAAATATATGAACTACGTAAGTTGGCAGAAACTTGTATTGCATCCCAAGTAAAGATGCAGCATTCCATTAAAGAAGAGGTGTGCAGCGCACTTCGCGAAGCTGGTGAGTTGCGACAAAAGATTTTTTATGTCTGTGTCTCTTCTATATCTGGTCCTGTTCGGCATAAAATAGGATGAAGTTGAAGTTTCTTTTTTATTTGGAAAATAATTTTGCATTGAAGGCAATATGTCTGGTGACATGTGAGCTAGTTTTGCTTAAAAGGCTAGGCAGATGAAATCTTGAAAAAAAGGACCACAGCTACTTTCGAGTGGCACTGTTTGGAAAAGAGTCACTCTGGTCTTCTAAGCTAAACAATATATTCTGTTCTTCTTGGGCTGGACCACTCGCTGCTTAAATCTTGGCGTGTCAGGTTTTGTAATTCAGTCTGTTGAGTACCATCTGAACTTGGATTTGTTTTCCGTTTACCACTACCCCACAGTAGCTCACTGACATTTTAGTTCTACTCATAATCATCAATTTTTTTTCTTAAGCCTGATGCAATCTTTTGAACAGGGTTGATGCCAAGCCAGCCTGACATAACAGCAAAAAAGGGCACGTGCTGCATCTGCCATGAGATGCAAGTTGACTCTTTACTTTACAGGTTATAATGATTTGCAGGAACACACACATTATGTACTTTTGACTCATTTTAACCTTGAATTGTTGTGTGGAGTCTTGCTAACCGAGTTGATGTTCATTCAGGTGTGGCCATATGTGCACCTGCTTCAACTGTGCTGATCAGCTGAAATCGAGCAGCGAGAGTTGCCCAATCTGTCAATCTCCTATCGACGATGTTGTTCGGGCTCACCTGAATTTTTGAGACTTAGGATTTAGGAAGAAGAAAGAAAAAAAGCCGACACTCCCAGCTTTAGAAGTGGAGTTCGTGAAGCCCTGGTTTTGAGGAGGCTTCTTGCCTTTTGTTAACCACTGAAAACTATAGGAGCTAGGTTTTCTCGAGAAAATGTAAATATGTTTTGTGTAACTGCGACACGTATTGACTGGGAAGCAAACATAGATCTAATCAAAATGCTGGTCTTGCTTCTTTTGACTCCTGTTTCGGTTTATGTACCATTTTTGGTTTTGTTCTGTAGAAGAAGAGGCTCAGTGAGAGAGTGGCATCGATCTGTACAAGCATAGATCACAACGCACTCGATTTGGAGAAATATAAGCCTAACTTTTTCATCCTTTGCCGCGGCATGTTTCTTGGCCGCAGCATTGTGCATCACGGGCTCATCACCGCGCATCTCTGGTCGTGGCACGGGCCGTCATCCTTGCATCATCGGGATCGGTGCAAGCGTCCTTTGCCGCAGCGGTGGTCACCCCATGCAGTAGTGTGTGGCAGCACTCCCAGCAATGCTGGGCCGCCGGTCACCGTCCACTGCTCGCAGCATCACTGGCGGCTGATGCAGCATCGCTGCCTCGCGCTTGCACCGCCATTGGCTTGGGCCGCAGCATTGGTAGTCGAGATTGAAGCTCCCGTACTCCAGCTTGCAGCAGGTGCCCATACCGCTTGCAACACCTAGTGTATCTGTTAGAATTAATCTGAGATACGCGGTCAACCTACGGAGGACCAAACAATCCCACAAGCATGACACCGACATTTGCTAACGAGGTTCACCGATATGGCTGCATCCCCGGGGCCTGACTACGGGCACTCCTCCCTATGACACCGCTACAATATCACACCCCGGCCGTTCGGGCGCCGGCTCCCCCTATGTACTTGTGTTATTATGTCGGCATAGGTTACATCGTGTGTCTATTCTCTCATTATATAAGAGACCTAGATACAAGTGTCCTAATTGGACACGACTCCATATCCTGTCTACACACCATACGACTCTAAATCCAACTGTAACCTACCTTGTGCAATAATATTCGACATAACTCTAACAGTATGCGGTAGCCATCATCGTCGCTTGCAACATAGCAGGAGCTAGCGTTTGTTGTAGTAGCGCAGTAGCAAAGCAGGCAACCCCTCAGAGTCCGATGATTAGTGACGGTCGTGGTCCGACAACATATAGATGGAAGCATAGTTTAAAAAACCGGACCGGAAAATATCGAAACCAGGGATCCCAGCAGTTCTCTAAGCCAGCAGACCATTCAAGCAATTGAATCGAAAAAACCAGCCGAACCGGGCGGTTTTTGTAAAAACAGATGAACCGTGCGGTTTCAAGAAAACCATAGTGTTTCCGAAGAAGCCCCTCGATCCACTCGATTTCGTGTGCAGAAGCTGGGGGTAGAATTGGAAAAGAGAAAAAAGCCCTCTTTTGTAGGGTTCCCATCCGCCACCACCTCTCTAGCCTGGCGCAGCCGCCACCCTTGCCTGGCGCCTTGGTGCAGCGATGCCGCCTCCGTCTCACCCTCAGTCCCTCTTCGTTCCAGCCCCTTATTGTGAGCAACACCAGGCCACCAGCCCCCACGGCCACTCCCGCCGTCCGCGCCGCCACTGTCTCTGTTGATTGTCAACGCCCGGGGAGAGGTGGACGGCGCCGCCTGGTCTCCCATCCTACGCAGCTCCGACACTCCATTCAAATCGATGACCAGGCTAAGCCTCCCTCCGGTTGTCTCCCCTCATGGAGGCCTCACTTACATACCTCCCCCCGGCCTTCGCTCGGCTACTCTGTGATGTTGAGTGCTGCTACTTACTAATTGCTATGTGGAAATTGAAACTGTGAATTGTTGGGAACGTAGTAATTTCAAAAAATTTCCTACGCACACGCAAGATCATGGTGATGCATAGCAACGAGAGGGGAGAGTGTCGTCCACGTACCCTCGTAGACCGTAAGCGTAAGCGTTATGAGAACGCGGTTGATGTAGTCGTACGTCTTCACGATCCGACCGATCCAAGTACCGAACGTACGGCACCTCTGAGTTCAGCACACGTTCAGCTCGGTGACGTCCCACGAACTCCGATCCAGCAGAGCTTTGAGGGAGTTTCGTCAGCACGACGGCGTGATGAAGGTGATGATGATGCTACCGACGCAGGGCTTCGCCTAAGCACCGCTACGATATGACCGAGGTGGATTATGGTGGAGGGGGGCACCACACACGGCTAAAAGATCAACTGATCAACTTGTGTGTCTTGGGGTGCCCCCTGCCCCCGTATAAAAAGGAGCAAGGGGGGAGGCCGGCTGGCCCTAGTAGGGCGCACCAGGAAGAGGAGTCCTCCTCCTAGTGGGAGTAGGACTCCCCTTTCCTAGTCCCACTAGGAGGGGGAAGGAAGGAGTGGGAAAGGGGAAAGGCAAGGGGGCGCCACCCCCCCTTCCTTGTCCTATTCGAACTCAAGGGGAGGGGCGCGCGGCCCTGCCCTGGCCGGCCCCTCACTCTCTCCACTAGGGCCCAACAAGGCCCATTAACCCCCGGGGGGTTCCGGTCATCCCCCCGGCACTCCGGTAAAATCTTGATTTCACCCGGAACCATTCTGATGTCCAAATATAGGCTTCCAATATATCAATCTTTATGTCTCGACCATTTCGAGACTCCTTGTCATGTCCGTGATCATATCCGGGACTCCGAACTACCTTCGGTACATCAAAACACATAAACTCATATTACCGATCGTCACCGAATTTTAAGCGTGCGGACCCTACGGGTTCGAGAACTATGTAGACATGACCGAGACTCGTCTCCGGTCAATAACCAATAGCGGAACCTGGATGCTCATATTGGTTCCTACATATTCTCCGAAGATCTTTATCGGTCAAACCGCATAACAACATACGCTGTTCCCTTTGTCATCGGTATGTTACTTGCCCGAGATTCGATCGTCGGTGTCTCAATAACTAGTTCAATCTTGTTACCGGAAAGTCTCTTTACTCGTTCGTCATCCCGCAACTAACTCATTAGTTGCATTGCTTGCAAGGCTTATAGAGATGTGCATTACCGAGAGGGCCCAGAGATACCTCTCCGACAATCGGAGTGACAAATCCTAATCTCGATCTATGCCAACTCAACAAGTACCATCGGAGACACCTGTAGAGCACCTTTATAATCACCCAGTTACGTTGTGATGTTTGGTAGCACACAAAGTGTTCCTCCGGTACTCGGGAATTGCATAATCTCATAGTCATAGGAACATGTATAAGTCATGAAGAAAGCAATAGCAACAAACTAAACGATCATCGTGCTAAGCTAACAGATGGGTCAAGTCAATCACATCATTCTGTAATGATGTGATCTCGTTAATCAAATGACAAATCAGTCTATGGTTAGGAAACATAACCATCATTGATTCAACAAGCTAGTCAAGTAGAGGCAAACTAGTGACACTCTATTTGTCTATGTAGTCACACATGTACTAAGTTTCTGGTTAATACAATTCTAGCATGAATAATAAACATTTATCATGATATAAGGAAATATAAATAACAACTTTATTATTGCCTCTAGGGCATATTTCCTCCAGTCTCCCACTTGCACTAGAGTCAATAATCTAGATTACACAGTAATGATTCTAACACCCATGGAGTCTTGGTGCTGATCATGTTTTGCTCGTGAGAGAGGCTTAGTCAATGGGTCTGCAACATTCAGATCCGTATGTATCTTGCAAATCTCTGTGTCTCCCTCCTTGACTTGATCGCGGATGGAATTGAAGCGTCTCTTGATGTGCTTGGTTCTTTTGTGAAATCTGGATTCCTTTGCCAAGGCAATTGCACCAGTATTGTCACAAAAGATTTTCATTGGACCCGATGCACTAGGTATGACACCTAGATCGGATATGAACTCCTTCATCCAGACTCCTTCATTTGCTGCTTCCGAAGCAGCTATGTACTCCGCTTCACAAGTAGATCCCGCCACGACGCTTTGCTTAGAACTGCACCAACTGACAGCTCCACCGTTCAATAAAAACACATATCCGATTTGTGACTTAGAGTCATCCGGATCAGTGTCAATGCTTGCATCGACGTAACCATTTACGATGAGCTCTTTGTCACCTCCATATATGAGAAACATATCCTTAGTCCTTTTCAGGTATTTCAGGTTGTTCTTGACCGCTGTCCAGTGATCCACTCCTGGATTACTTTGGTACCTTCCTGCTAAACTAACAACAAGGCACACATCAGGTCTGGTACACAGCATTGCATACATGATAGAGCCTATGGCTGAAGCATAGGGAACATCTTTCATTTTCTCTCTATCTTCTGCATTGGTCGGGCATTGAGTCTGACTCAACTTAACACCTTGTAACACAGGCAAGAACCCTTTCTTTGCTTGATCCATTTTGAACTTCTTCAAAACTTTATCAAGGTATGTGCTTTGTGAAAGTCCAATTAAGCGTCTTGATCTATATCTATAGATCTTGATGCCCAATATATAAACAGCTTCACCGAGGTCTTTCATTGAAAAACTCTTATTCAAGTATCCTTTTATGCTATCCAGAAATTCTATATCATTTCCAATCAACAATATGTCATCCACATATAATATTAGAAATGCTACAGAGCTCCCACTCACTTTCTTGTAAATACAGGCTTCTCCAAAAGTCTGTATAAAACCATATGCTTTGATCACACTATCAAAATGTTTATTCCAACTCCGAGATGCTTGCACCAGTCCATAGATGGATCGCTGGAGCTTGCACACTTTGTTAGCTCTCTTTAGATCGATAAAACCTTTGGGTTGCATCATATACAACTCTTCTTCCAGAAATCCATTCAGAAATGCAGTCTTTACATCCATTTGCAAAATTTCATAATCATAAAATTCGGCAATTGCTAACATGATTCGGACGGACTTAAGCATCGCTACGGGTGAGGAAGTCTCATCGTAGTCAACTCCTTAAACTTGTCAAAAACCTTTCACAACAAGTCGAGCTTTGTAGATAGTAACATTACCTCCAGCGTCAGTCTTCTTCTCAAAGATCCATTTATTCTCGATGGCTTGCCGATCATCGGGCAAGTCAACCAAAGTCCATACTTTGTTCTCATACATGGATCCCATCTCAGATTTCATGGCCTCAAGCCATTTTGCGAAATCTGGGCTCATCATCGCTTCCTCATAGTTCGTAGGTTCGTCATGGTCAAGTAACATGACTTCTAGAACAGGATTACCGTACCACTCTGGTGCGGATCTTACTCTGGTTGACCTACAAGGTCCGGTAGTAACTTGATCTGAAGTTACATGATCTTCATCATTAGCTTCCTCACTAATTGGTGTAGGAGTCACATGAATATATTTCTGTGATGAACTAGTTTCCAATAAGGGATCAGGTACAGTTACCTCATCAAGTTCTACTTTCCTCCCACTCACCTTTTTCGAGAGAAACTCCTTCTCTAGCAAGGATCTATTCTTAGCAACGAATGTCTTGCCTTCATATCTGTGATAGAAGGCGTACCCAACAGTCTCCTTTGGGTATCCTATGAAGACACATTTCTTCAATTTGGGTTCGAGCTTATCAGGTTGAAGCTTTTTCACATAAGCATCGCAACCCCAAACTTTAATAAGCGACAACTTTGGTTTCTTGCCAAACCACAGTTCATAAGGTGTCGTCTCAACGGATTTAGATGGTGCCCTATTTAACGTGATGCAACCGTCTCTAAAGCATAACCCCAAAATGATAGCGGTAAATCGGTAAGAGACATCATAGATCGTACCATATCTAGTAAAGTACGATTACGACGTTCGGACACACCATTACGATGTGATGTTCCGGGTGGCATGAGTTGGGAAACTATTCTGCATTGTTTCAAATGAAGACCAAACTCGTAACTCAAATATTCTCCTCCACGATCAGATCGAAGAAACTTTATTTTCTTGTTACGATGATTTTCTACTTCACTCTGAAATTCTTTGAACTTTTCAAATGTTTCAGACTTATGTTTCATCAAGTAGATATACCCATATCTTCTCAAATCATTTGTGAAGGTGAGAAAATAACGATACTCGCCACGAGCCTCAACATTCATCAGACCACACACATCAGTATGTATGATTTCCAACAAATCTGTTGCTCGCTCCATAGTTCCGGAGAACGACGTTTTAGTCATCTTGCCCATGAGGCATGGTTCGCAAGTACCAAGTGATTCATAATCAAGTGATTCCAAAAGTCCATCAAAATGGAGTTTCTTCATGCGCTTTACACCAATATGACCTAAACGGCAGTGCCACAAATAAGTTTCACTATCATTATCAACTCTGCATCTTTTAGCTTCAATATTTTGAATATGTGTATCACTACTATCGAGATTCATCAAAAATAGACCACTCTTCAAGGGTGCATGACCATAAAATATTTTACTCATATAAATAGAACAACCATTATTCTCATATTTAAATGAATAACCGTCTCGCATCAAACAAGATCCAGATATAGTGTTCATGCTCAACGCTGGCACCAAATAACAATTATTCAGGCCTAAAATTAATTCTGAAGGTAGATGTAGAGGCAGCGTGCCGACCGCGATCACATCGACTTTGGAACCATTTCCCACACGCATCGTCACCTCGTCCTTAGACAATCTTCGCTTAATCCGTAGCCCGTGTTTCGAGTTGCAAATATTAGCAACAGAACCAGTATCAAATACCCAGGTGCTACTGCAAGAATTAGTAAGGTACACATCAATAACATGTATATCACATATACCTTTGTTCACCTTTCCATCCTTCTTATCCGCCAAATACTTGGGGCAGTTCCGTTTCCAGTGACCAGTCCCTTTGCAGTAGAAGCACTCAGTCTTAGGCTTAGGTCCAAACTTGGTTTCTTCACTTGAGCAGCAACTGGCTTGCTATTCTTCTTGAAGTTCCCCTTCTTCCCTTTACCCTTTTTCTTGAAACTGGTGGTCTTGTTGACCATCAACACTTGATGCTCCTTCTTGATTTCTACCTCCGCAGCCTTTAGCATCGTGAAGAGCTCGGGAATAGTCTTATCCATCCCTTGCATATTATAGTTCATCACGAAGCTCTTGTAGCTTGGTGGCCGTGATTGAAGAATTCTGTCAATGACACTATCATCCGGAAGATTAACTCATAGTTGAATCAAGTGATTGTTATACCCAGACATTTTGAGTATATGCTCAGTGACAGAACTATTCTCTTCCATCTTGCAGCTGTAGAACTTATTGGAGACTTCATATCTCTCAATCCGGGCATTTGCTTGAAATATTAACTTCAACTCCTGGAACATCTCATATGCTCCATGACGTTCAAAACGTCGTGAAGTCCTGGTTCTAAGCCGTAAAGCATGGCACACTAAACTATCGAGTAGTCATCAGCTTTGCTCTGCCAGACGTTCATAACATCTGGCGTTGCTCCTGCAGCGGGTTTGGCACCTAGCGGTGCTTCCAGGACGTAATTCTTCTGTGCAGCAATGAGGATAATCCTCAAGTTATGGGCCCAGTCCGTGTAATTGCTACCATCATCTTTCAACTTTGCGTTCTCAAGGAACACATTAAAATTCAACGGAACAACAACACAGGCCATCTATCTACAACAACATAGATATGCAAAGAACTATCAGGTACTAAGTTCATGATAAATTAAAGTTCAATTAATCATATTACTTAAGAACTCCCACTTAGACAGACATCCCTCTAATCATCTAAGTGATAACGTGATCCATATCAACTAAACCATGTCCGATCATTACGTGAGATGGAGTAGTTTTCAATGGTGAACATCACTATGTTGATCATATCAACTATATGATTCACGCTCGACCTTTTGGTCTCCAGTGTTCCGAGGCCATATCTTCATATGCTAGGCTCGTCAAGTTTAACCCAAGTATTCCGCGTGTGCAAAACTGGCTTGCACCCGTTGTATGTGAACGTAGATCTTATCACACCCGATCATCACGTGGTGTCTCGGCATGACGAACTTTCGCCATGGTGCATACTCAGGGAGAACACTTATACCTTGAAATTTAGTGAGAGATCATCTTATAATGCTACCATCGATCTAAGCAAAATAAGATGCGTAAAGGATAAACATCACATGCAATCAATATAAGTGATATGATATGGCCATCATCATCTTGTGCCTGTGATCTTCATCTTCAAAGCACCGTCATGATCACCATCGTCATCGGCTTGACACCTTGATCTCCATCGAAGCATCGTTGTCGTCACGCCAACTATTGCTTCCATGACTATCGCTACCGCTTAGTGATAAAGTAAAACAATTACATGGCGATTGCATTTCATACAATAAAGCGACAACCATATGGCTCCTGCCAGTTGTCGATAACTGTGTTACAAAACATGATCATCTCATACAATAAAATTTAGCATCATGTCTTTACCATATCACATCACAACATGCCCTGCAAAAACAAGTTAGACGTCCTCTACTTTGTTGTTGCAAGTTTTACGTGGCTGCTACGGGCTGAGCAAGAACCATTCTTACCTACGCATCAAAAACCACAACGCGGTATAGTGATTGCTTTTTGATCTTCAGAAAGAACCATGTTCATTGAATCCGATCCAACTAAAGCTGGAGAAACAGACACCCACTAGCCACCTGTGTGCGAAGCACGTCGGTAGAACCAGTCTCGCGTAAGCGTACACGTAATGTCCGTCTGGGCCGCTTCATCCAACAATGCTGCTGAATCAAGAATCAACTAGTGACGGCAAGCAATATGTATATACCCATGCCCAAAACTCCTTTGTGTTCTACTCATGCATATAACATCTACGCATAAACCTAGCTCGGATGCCACTGTTGGGGAACGTAGTAATTTCAAAAAATTTCCTACGCACACACAAGATCATGGTGATGCATAGCAACGAGAGGGGAGAGTGTCGTCCACGTACCCTCGTAGACTGTAAGTGGAAGCGTTATGAGAACGCGGTTGATGTAGTCGTACGTCTTCATGATCCGACCGATCAAAGTACTGAACGTACGACACGTCCGAGTTCATCACACGTTCTGCTCGGTGACGTCCCACGAACTCCGATCCAGCAGAGCTTCGAGGGAGAGTTCCGTCAGCACGACGGCGTGATGAAGGTGACGATGATGCTACCAATGCAGGGCTTCGCCTAAGCACCGCTACGATATGACTGAGGTGGATTATGGTGGAGGGGGGCACCACACACGGCTAAAAGATCAACTGATCAACTTGTGTGTCTTGGGGTGCCCCTGCCCCCGTATATAAAGGAGCAAGGGGGAGGCCGGCCGGCCCTGGTAGGGCGCGCTAGGAGGAGTCCTCCTCCTCCTACTGGGAGTAGGACTCCCCTTTTCTAGTCCCACTAGGAGGGGGAAGGAAGGAGTGGGAGAGGGGAAAGGCAAGGAGGGCGCCGCCCCCCTTCCTTGTCCTATTCGGACTCAAGGGGAGGGGCGCGCGGCCCTGCCCTGGACAACTCTTCTCTCTCTCCACTAGGGCCCAACAAGGCCCATTAACCCCCAGGGGGTTCCGGTAATCCCCCCGGCACTCTGGTATAATCCCGATTTCACCCGGAATCATTCCGATGTCCAAATACAGGCTTCCAATATGTCAATCTTTATGTCTCGACCATTTCTAGACTCCTCGTCATGTCCGTGATCATATCCGGGACTCCGAACTAACTTCGGCACATCAAAACACAAAAACTCATATTACCGATCGTCACCTAACTTTAAGCGTGCGGACCCTACGGGTTCGAGAACTATGTAGACATGACCGAGACACGTCTCCGGTCAATAACCAATAGCGGGACCTCTATGCTCATATTGGTTCCTACATATTCTACGAAGATCTTTATCGGTCAAACCGCATAACAACATACGTTCTTCCCTTTGTCATCAGTATGTTACTTGCCCGAGATTCGATCGTCGGTATCTCAATACCTAGTTCAATCTCGTTATCGGCAAGTCTCTTTACTCATTCCTTAATACATCATCCTGCAACTAACTCATTATTAGTATTGCTTGCAAGGCTTATAGTGATGTGCATTACCGAGAGGGCCCAGAGATACCTCTCCGACAATAGGAGTGACAAATCCTAATCTCGATCTATGCCAACTCAACAAGTACCATCAGAGACACCTGTGGAGCACCTTTATAATCACCCAGTTACGTTGTGATGTTTGGTATGACACAAAGTGTTCCTACAGTACTCGGGAGTTGCATAGTCTCATAGTCATAGGAACATGTATAAGTCATGAAGAAAGCAATAGCAAAAAACTAAACGATCATCGTGCTAAGCTAACGGATGGGTCAAGTCAATCACATCATTCTCTAATACAATCCTAGCATGAATAAAAAACATTTATCATGATATAAGGAAATATAAATAACAAGTTTATTATTGCCTCTAGGGCATATTTCCTTCATGAATTAGTGATGTTGGCATGTTGATGTTGCTTGCCGCTATGCACTCTACAAGCTAATTGCTACAACACTACTTATGTTGATGTTGCTCTATTGCTTGACTTGCTAATTGCTACTCCCTTGGTGTCAGAAACGCTCTTATATTATGGGACGGAGGGAGTACTAAATTACTACGTTAGATCTAGATATTATCTCTACTCCTATAAAAGATTCAGTTGGTGACGGTGTGTATGCCATCCGTTATTTCCAACCATCAGATCTGCATCCAACGACTGTGAGGTAAGCTGTGGCATTTTTGCAACAAGACCCCACTTCTCTTCTCCAATTTACAGAAAACCCCTTAGTATCTTGAAACCAATCATCCTCGCCTCACCTAAAAAAAGCCACGAGGAATATATTTTGAGTGAAACCTAGTACGAGTATACTTTTAGTGATATATATATATACACCAAAACTAGAGTGTTTTCATTGTTCTACTTTGGATCCGTTGCAACGTCGAGGCACATTGCTAGTCATGTATATGAATTAGATATTAACATGTAGTTCTAGTTACTCTATCAAGTGAGTACACATTTTGTTTCTATTGATTGGTGTATTTATTAATAGAATAGATATTATTTAATTTCTTAGAAAAACGACAATTGAACCGGTGAACCGGCGGTCTGACCGGTAAAAATCTGAACCGACAGCCTTACCGGTTCGATCACCGGTTCAGGTTTTTAAAGTATATGGAAGAGGTGAGAGACGTGAGCGAGGCTTGAGAGGTGGTGAAGGCTAACTGGGTGAGAGGTATTTGAGGAAGGGGATGATGAATGTGTGGACGAAAGCATCGGTTGGCTAGATAAGGAGCAGTGGAGTGTCCAATAGGGCCCAGGGGGCATGTGTCGAATGCACAAGTTGTTCGAAATATGCCCTAAAGGTAATAATACATGTTATTTGTTTCCATGTTTGTAATTAATGTTTACTTTGTGTGATATAATTGCAATGGTTCTTGAATATGAGATTTAGAGAAAAACTCATTTGCATGTGTGGAAACATAAACACATAATACGTTCCTAGTCACATCTCTAAGAATAGCTAGTTGTTGCATGATGATCCCATTTTACTGGTCATTGGGCATTGTTAAAGTAACAAGGATGCTGGCAATAAAGATAGTACATTGTTATCGGAACAATGGTGTTGAACAGACTCAACCGAGGTGTCAACGTATACTCACTTTGTTGGACTATGAGAGCATCGAGTACCTTCATGCCAGATGGTCTGCTTGGGGTTCATCAAACGTTACCCATAACAGGGTGATTATAATGACAACTTTTGGCACATCGAATGTGCCAAGGGACTTGTTAGCTCAAGATGGGATTTGCTCCTATGACAATGGGGGGATATTCTTCGGGCCCTCTCGGTATTTAGGTATCCATCATCGTTTGGCTAGACACAAAGTGATATGATCACGGGGATGCTGGAATACAGAAACAAGAAAAAGAATAAAACTGGCAACAAGGATAACTTCAGTAGTGTGATCAAGTTATTTCTTCTCAGAAACGGGTAGACGTGATTTCTCGGTAAGTCTACTTAATCGTATTTCTAGCGGCATAGACTTCACTTGGATTTCATGTCCGCCTAGGGGCCGTTCTGGGGGCATCTTACTTGGCGTGAATACAAGGAATATGGATGTGTTGGCTAGTTCGGATGGTGAGTATAATATTAAACTCCATATCCGTAACAAGGCCGACAACTTCAGATGGACCCTCGTCGCTGTGTATGGTGCTACCCAGGATGAATTCAAGGCCTACTTTCTTTGTGAACTGGTTAATCTAGTGAAAGATAATCCCCATCCTATTTTGATAGGTGGTGATTTTAATTTTCTAAGATTCCCAAACAAGAAAAGTCGTGGTAGGTTTGATAATCATTGGCCTTTCCCGTTCAATGTTGTTATTGACGGTCTTGATCTGCGAGAGATTTCCATGATTGGAAGACATTTCACTTGGGCGAACAGTCTCCATGAACCGGCATACGAGAAATTAGATCGTGTGTTGATTGATACTCAAATGTGAATCTAAATTCCCGTTCCGTGCGTGCATTACCTCGTGTCGAGGCTCTATCAGACCATGCCCCATCCTCCTAACCACAGGTTTGCCACGACCACAGAGTAGACGCAAGTTCAAGTTCGAACTTTGTTGGCCGCTCCATGATGATTTTCATGATATGGCCATGGAGGTGTGGGAGAAACATGTCGACAGGATTACTCCAATACACAAATGGAATAACAAAATACGTGCACTACATAAATTCCTTGGTGGTTGGGCTAGGCACACTGCGGGTATTCTCAAAAAAGGAAAGATTTGTCTCACGTCTATTATTAACAATTTAGAAGCCTTAGCAGAGGTTTGACCGATATCTGAGCATGAAATTGAAATCAAGAGTCAATCAAATGCACATATAGCTCGACTTATGAGAGAAGAGGAGCTCAAATGGTACCAGCATTCAAAATCTCAATTTATTCTCAAAGGGGATTCAAATACTGGATACTTCCATGGTGTAGCGAATGGCAGACATCGGAAGAAACTTATTTATTCTCTTAGTCAGGAGGAGGGTACGATTGAAGGTCATGAGCAACTTAAATGTTACATTACTAATTATTATAAAAATATGTTTGGGACTCCAGAATAGGGTAAATTCTTGATGGATGAGTCCCTAACAAACGATATTTCCTAGGTTTCTGTTGAGGAAAATAACCTTCTAACAACTCCCTACTCTGAGGAGGAGGTAAAGAAGGCGGTTTTCCTAATGGACCACAACAAGGCCCCGGGTCCGGATAGTTTTCCAGCTGATTTCTATCAGAACTTCTAGGAGGTTATAAAACCGGACCTTCTAGACTTCTTTGGCCACCTCCATGCTAGGAAACTAGAATTGTTTCGCCTAAACTTCGTTGAGATAATTTTATTACCTAAGGTTAATGAGGTTGTAAGGATACAACAATATAGACCTATCTGTCTCCTTAATGTTAGTTTTAAGATTTTCACAAAAGTTGGAATGATTAGGCTAAACTCAGTGGCTGACCATGCGGTTCGCCCCTCCCAGACAACATTCATGCAGGGTAGAAACATCCTAGATGGTGTTGTAATCCTCCATGAAACCGTTCATGAACTGCATCAAAAAAAGTTGAGTGGGGTAATACTCGAAATTGACTTTGAAAAGGCGTATGATAAAGTCAAGTGGTCTTTTCTCCAGCAGACTCTCAGAATGAAATGCTTCTCTGCAAAGTGGTGCGCTCTGATCCATAGCTTCATTTCTGGAGGGAGTGTGGCCATTAAAGTCAACGATGACGTCAGCCACTACTTACAAACGAATAAAGGATTGAGACAAGGTGACTTATTATGGCCCATGTTATTTAATATAGTGGCTAATGTTAGCTATCATGATTGAGTGTGCAAAGGTTGATGGCCAAATTGATGGTGGTGGTTAATCACCTCATAGATGGTGGTCTTTCTACCCTTTAGTATGCCGACGATACGATTCTCTTTATGGATCATGACCTTGATAAAGCGAGAAATTTGAAATTAATTTTGTTAGCTTTCGAGCATCTATCGTGTCTTAAGATAAACTTCCATAAGAGTGAGTTGTATTGTTTCAGTGAGGCCCAAGACGAGGCTCACCTGTACGCTGATTTGTTTGGTTGTGGGCTAGGCCATTTCCTATCAGCTACTTGGGGATATCGATACATTATCAGCGTCTCACAAATGTTGAATGCAAACACGTTGAGGAGAGACTACAGAAAAGGTTAAGCAGTTGGAAAGGTAAACTATTTTCTCTGTGGAAGATTGGTCCTCATAAACTCAGTGCTAAGTAATACGGGTAATGTATACGATTTCTTTCTTCCAATTGCAAGGGGTTTTATAACGATTGGATTATTTTCAACCAAGCTTCTTTTGGCAAGGAGATAGCGAAAGGAAGAAATATCGTTTGGCAAAATGGAATGTAGTTTGCCATCCCAAAGACCAAGGATGGTTGGTGATACGTCTCCAACGTATCTATATTTTTGATTGCTCCATGCAATTACATTATTTATTTTGGATGTTAATGGGCTTTATTTTACACTTTTATATCTTTTTGGGACTAACCTACTAACTGGAGGCCCAGCCCAAATTGCTGTTTTTTTTGCCTATTTTAGGGTATCGAAGAAAAGGAATATCAAACGGAGTCCAAACGGAATGAAACCTTCGGGAACGTGATTTTCTCAACAAACGTGATCCACGAGACTTGGAGTGGGCGTCAAGAAACGAACAAGGAGGGCACAAGGCAGGGAGGCGCGCCTACCCCCTGGGCGTGCCCTCCACCCTCGTGGGCCCCTCGTTGCTCCACCGACGTACTTCTTGCTCCTATATATATCCACGTACCCCCCAAACATCTAGGAGCACCACTAAAACCTAATTCCACCGCCGCAACCTTCTGTACCCGAGAGATCCCATCTTGGGGCCTTTTCCGGAGCTCCGCCGGAGGGAGCATTGATCATGGAGGGCCTCTACATCAACTCCATGGCCTCTCCGGTGATGTGTGAGTAGTTTACTTCAGACCTATGGGTCCATAGTTATTAGCTAGATGGCTTCTTCTCTCTCTTTGGATCTCAGTACAAAGTTCTCCTCGATTCTCTTGGAGATCTATTCGATGTAATCTTCTTTTGCGGTGTGTTTGTCGAGATCCGATGAATTGTGGGTTTATGATCCAGTTTATCTATGAACAATATTTGAATCTTCTCTGAATTCTTTTATGTATGATTGATTTATCTTTGCAAGTCTCTTCGAATTATCAGTTTGGTTTGGCCAACTAGATTGATCTTTCTTGCAATGGGAGAAGTGCTTAGCTTTGGGTTCAATCTTGCGGTGCTTGATCCCAGTGACAGAAAGGTAACCGACACGTATTGTATTGTTGCCATCGAGGATAAAAAGATGGGGTTTATATCATATTGCATGAGTTTGTCCCTCTATATCATGTCATCTTAGTTAAAGCATCACTTTGTTCTTATGAACTTAATACTCCAGATGCATGCTGGATAGCGGTTGATGTGTGGAGTAATAGTAGTAGATGTAGAATTGTTTCGGTCTACTTGTCGCGGACATGATGCCTATATACATGATCATACATAGATATTCTCATAACTATGCTCAATTCTATCAATTGCTCGACAGTAATTTGTTTACCCACCGTAATACTTATGCTCTTGAGAGAAGCCACTAGTGAAACCTATGGCCCCCGGGTCTATCTTCCATCATATTAATCTTCCAACACTTAGTTATTTCTATTGTCGTTTATTTTACTTTGCATCTTTATTTCTCTTTATCATAAAAATACCAAAAATATTATCTTATCATATCTATCAGATCTCACTCTCGTAAGTGACCGTGAAGGGATTGACAACCCCTTTATCGCGTTGGTTGCGAGGTTCTTATTTGTTGTGTAGGTGCGTGGGACTCGAGCGTGATCTCCTACTGGATTGATACCTTGGTTCTAAAAAACTGAGGGAAATACTTACGCTACTTTGCTACATCACCCTTTCCTCTTCAAGGGAAAACCAATGCAGTGCTCAAGAGGTAGCAAGAAGGATTTCTGGCGCCGTTGCCGGGGAGATTCACGCCAAGTCAAGTCAAGATTTGACTCCTAACAACGAGCCATTTCTGGCACCGTTGTCAGAGTCTACGCACAAGTCAAGACATACCAAGTACCCATCACAAACCCTTATCCCTCGCATTACATTATTTGCCATTTGCCTCTCGTTTTCCTCTCCCCCACTTCACCCTTGCCGTTTTATTCGCCCTCTTTTCCTCTCGCCCTCTCTTTCCGTTTGCCTCTTTTTCACTTGCTTTTTGTTTGCTCGTGTGTTGGATTGCTTGCTTGTAACGATGGCTCAAGATAATACTAAATTGTGTGACTTTACCAATAGCAACAACAATGATTTTCTTAGCACTCCAATTGCTCCTCTTACCGATGCTGAATCTTGTGAAATTAATGCTTCTTTGTTGAATCTTGTCATGAAAGATCAATTTGCCGGCCTTCCTAGTGAAGATGCCGCTACCCATCTAAATAGCTTTGTTGATTTGTGTGATATGCAAAAGAAGAAAGATGTGGATAATGATATTGTTAAACTTAAGCTATTTCCGTTTTTGCTTAGAGATCGTGCTAAAACTTGGTTTTCGTCTTTGCCTAAAAATAGTATTGATTCATGGAATAAGTGCAAAGATGCTTTTATCTATAAGTATTTTCCTCCCGCTAAAATCATCTCCCTTAGAAACAATATTATGAATTTTAAGCAACTTGATCATGAACATCTTGCACAATCTTGGGAGAGGATGAAATTAATGATACGTAATTGCCCTACACATGGTTTGAATCTTTGGATGATTATACAAATATTTTATGCCGGATTGAATTTTGCTTCTATAAATTTTTTAGATTCGGCCGCGGGGGGGGGGGGGACTTTTATGGAAATCACTTTAGGAGAAGCTACTAAACTCCTAGATAATATTATGGTTAATTATTCTCAATGGCACACTGAAAGATCTACTAGTAAAAAGTGCATGCAATTGAAGAGATTAATGTTTTGAGTGGAAAGATGGATGAACTTATGATTTTTTTTGCTAATAATAGTGTTTCCTATGATCCTAATGATGTGCCTTTGTCAACCTTGATTGAGAATAATAATGAATCTATGGATGTGAATTTTGTAGGTAGGAACAATTTTGGTAATAATGCGTATAGAGGTAATTTTAATTCTAGGCCGTTTCCTAGTAATTACTCTAATAATTATGGTAATTCCTACAACAATTCTTATGGAAATTTTAATAATATGCCCTCTGAATTTGAGACTACTGTTAAGGAGTTTATGAATTCGCAAAAGAATTTCAATGCTTTGCTTGAAGAAAAATTGCTTAAGGTTGATGAATTGGCTAGGAACGTTGATAGAATTTCTCTTGATGTTGATTCTTTGAAACTTAGATCTATCCCACCTAAGAATGATATCAATGAGTCTCTCAAAGCCATGAGAATTTCCATTGATGAGTGCAAAGAAAGAACCGCTAGGATGCGTGCTAAGAAAGATTGCTTTGTGAAAGCGTGTTCTTCTAGTTTTCATGAAAATAAAGATGAAGATCTAAAAGTTACTGATGTGTCTCCTATTAAATCTTTGTTTTGCAATATGAATCTTGATAATTATGGGACTGAAGATGAGCCACCTTTACCTAGAAGGCGTTCCAAAAATTCAGAGTTTTTAGATCTTGATGCAAAAATTGGTAAAAGTGAGATTGAAGAGGTCAAAACTTTAAATAGCAATGAACCCCCTATTTTGGATTTCAAGGAATTTAATTATGATAATTGCTCTTTGATAGATTGTATTTCCTTGTTGCAATCCGTGCTAAATTCTCCTCATGCTTAGAGTCAAAATAAAGCTTTTACTAAACATATCGTTGATGCTTTGATGCAATCTTATGAAGAAAAACTTGAGTTGGAAGTTTCCATCCCTAGAAAACTTTATTATGAGTGGGAACCTACAATAAAAATCAAAATTAAAGATCACGAGTGCTATGCTTTGTGTGATTTGGGTGCTAGTGTTTCCATGATTCCAAAAACTTTGTGTGATTTGCTAGGTTTCCGTGATTTTGATGATTATTCTTTAAACTTGCACCTTGCGGATTCCACTATTAAGAAACCTATGGGAAGAATTAATGATGTTCTTTTTGTTTCAAATAGGAACTAAGTGCCCATAGATTTCATTGTTCTTGATATAGATTGCAATCCTTCATGTCCTATTATTCTTGGTAGACCTTTCCTTAGAACGATTGGTGCAATTATTGATATGAAGGAAGGGAATATTAAATTCCAATTTACATTAAAGAAAGGCATGGAAAACTTCCCTAGAAAGAAAGTTAAATTACCATATGAATCTATTATGAGAGCCACTTATGGATTGCCTACCAAAGATCGCAATACCTAGATCTATCTTCGCTTTTATGCCTAGCTTGGGGCGTTAAACGATAGCGTTTGTTGGGACGAAACCCAATTTTATTTTTATTCCTTGACTTTTGCTCCTGTTTAGTAATAAATAATTTATCTAGCCTCTGTTTTGGTTGTGTTTTTTGTGTTTAATTAGTGTTTGTGCCAAGTAGAACCGTTGGGAAGACTTGGGGAAAGTCTTTTTGATCTTGCTGTAAAAAACAGAAACTTTATCGCTCACGAGAATTGCTGACATTGTTATTTGGAAAGTGATATTTAGTTAATTATTTTTTCATATGATTAATAGATAAATTCCTCACGTCCAGAAATTTATTTTAGAATTTTTGGGATTCCAGAAGTTGCGTTAGCTACAGATTACTACAGACTGTTCTGTTTTTGATAGATTCTGTTTTTCGTGTGTTGTTTGCTTATTTTGATGAATCTATGGCTAGTAAAAGAGTTTATAAACCATAGAGAAGTTGGAATACAGTAGGTTTAACACCAATATAAACAAAGAATGGGTTCATTACAGTACCTTTAAGTGGTGTTTTCTTTTCTTTCGCTAACGGAGCTCACGAGATTTTCTATTTTGAGTTTTGTGCTGTGAAGTTTTCAAGTTTTGGGTAAAGATTTGATGGATTATGGAACAAGGAGTGGAAAGAGCCTAATCTTGGGGATGCCCATGGCACCCCAAGGTGAAATTCAAGGACACCAAAAAGCCTAAGCTTGGGGATGCCCCGGAAGGCATCCCCTCTTTTGTCTTTGTTTGTCGGTAACTTTACTTGGAGCTATATTTTTTATTCATCACATGATATGTGTTTTGCTTGGATCATCTTGTATGATTTGAGTCTTTGATTTTTAGTTTACCAAAATCATCCTTTCTGTACACACCTTTTGAGAGAGACTCAAATGATTTGAAATTTATTAGAATACTCTATGTGCTTCACTTATATCTTTTGAGCTATATAGTTTTTGCTCTAGTGCTTCACTTATATATTTTAGAGCATGGTGGTGGATTTATTTCATAGAAATAATTGTTCTCTCATGCTTAACTTATATTATTTTGAGAGTCCTTTAGAACAACATGGAAATTTGCTTTAATATAAAAACTTCCATAGAAGTGCATTGAATACTATGAGAAGTTTGATACTTGATAATTGTTTTGAGATATGGAGATGGTGATATTAGAGTCATCCTAGTTGAGTAGTTGTGAATTTGAGAAATACTTGTGTTGAAGTTTGTGATTCCCATAGCATGCACATATGGTGAACCGTTATGTGATGAAGTCGGAGCATGATTTATTTATTGATTGTCTTCCTTATGAGTGGCGGTCGGGGACGAGCGATGGTCTTTTCCTACCAATCTATCCCCCTAGGAGCATGCGCGTAATACTTTGTTTCGATAACTAATAGATTTTTGCAATAAGTATGTGAGTTCTTTATGACTAATGTTGAGTCCATGGATTATACGCACTCTCACCCTTCCACCATTGCTAGCCTCTCTAGTATCGCGCAACTTTCGCCGGTACCATAAACCCACCATATACCTTCCTCAAAACAGCCACCATACCTACCTATTATGGCATTTCCATAGCCATTCCGAGATATATTGCGATGCAACTTTCCATCGTTCCGTTGTTATGACACGCTTCATCATTGTCATATTGCTTGCATCATCATGTAGTTGACATCGTATTTGTGGCAAAGCCACCGCTCATAATTCTTCGTACATGTCACTCATGCATCATTGCACATCCCGGTACACCGCCAGAGGCATTCACATAGAGTCATATTTTGTTCTAAGTATTGAGTTGTAATTCTTGAGTTGTAAGGAAATAAAGTGTGATGATCATTATTAGAGCACTGTCCCAAGTGAGGAAAGGATGATGGAGACTATGATTCCCCCACAAGTCGGGATGAGACTCCGAACGAAAAATAAAAAAAAGAAGAAAATAGGCCAAAAAGAAAAAAAAGGAAAGAATGCCTAAATAAAAAAATGAGAGAAAAAGAGAGAAGGGACAATGCTACTATCATTTTCCACACTTGTGCTTCAAAGTAGCACCATGATCTTCATGATAGAGAGTCTCCTATGTTGTCACTTTCATATACTAGTGGGAATTTTTCATTATAGAACTTGGCTTGTATATTCCAATGATGGGCTTCCTCAAGATGCCCTAGGTCTTCATGAGGAAGCGAGTTGGATGCACACCCACTTAGTTTCTTTTGTCGATCTTTCATATACTTATAGCTCTAGTGCATCCGTTGCATGGCAATCCCTACTCATTCACATTGATATCTACTAGCAAAAGAGCCCGTGCTTTGCAACGGGAGAGAAAACATAACACACGCTCTTAACTCAACAACCATCACTCAAGACTACAATAGGTCCATCTCCTTTATTTTTGTGAGGCATCATATTTGTGTTGCCGCTTATCCTCCTTCTCACCCTCGTTGGCAATGGCCTTGGTGTTCACACAAAACAACAAAAAACGTGTGTTGAATATGGTTAATCCTAAGGCGTCTCTCTCTCCCTCTCTCCTCCTTCTCCCCCCTCTCTCTCGCTCGCTTTCTCTCACTCTCGCGATGAGAAATCTGTTGTTTTCCCCTGCGACATTTTTCAGAGATATGCATGTGTATTCATCGATGTTTTCTTTCCGTATATGGTTATAGTGGGGTGTTTATTTGCAATCTGGATCGTCGCCGGTATGAAAAAAAGAATCTTGCGCTATAAATTATAAGTTTGCTTTCATAACAATATTTTAAAAATATTTAGCAGGTAAAATTAACATCATATTTAGATTCCACACATTTTTCTAATAAAATTTCATATCTAATATGTTAAAATCGAAGTTACGGTTTAAAAGATACAGATAATTTAGAAAATCATTTGGTTTGACTCAAATATATTCCAAAATAAAATTTAAAAATACTTAACAGGTACAAATAATCTCATATTCATATTCTACATATTTTTATAATCAAATTTCATATATAACATGTTTAAATCGGAGTTACGGTTTAAAAGATATGGATGATTTTAAACAACATTTGCTTGACTTAAATATGATCCACGGATGAATTACCTAAAACATCAGGTTTTTTTTTTCGAAAAATGTAAAATAACGGTTCGGGTGTGACTTAAATCCGGACGGCGGGTTGATTTCAAGAAAAGACAGGGACTTTTGTGTAAAATACAAAAAGAACGATTCGTTTTAACTTAAAACAGGACTGCAGGTTGAATTCCCTGAAATAGAGGGACTTTTCTGAAAAATGCCATGACAGACGAAAGAAACCCAATTTTCTTTATTATTAGGTAAAGATTGATGGGCATCTCCATAGCCCGTTGATACGCCTAGTTGATGTGAGACCATCTTCTCCTTTTTTGTCTTCTCCACAACCACCATTTTATTCCACATATAGTGATATATCCATGGCTCACGCTCATATATTGCATGAAGATTGAAAAAGTTTGAGAACATCAAAAGTATGAAACAATTGCTTGGCTTGTCATCGGGGTTGTGCATGATTTAAATATTTTGTGTGGTGAAGATAGAGCATAGCCAGACTATATGATTCTGTAGGGATAACTTTCTTTGGCCATGCTATTTTGAGAAGACATGATTGCTGAGCTAGTATGCTTGAAGTATTATTATTTTTATGCCAATATTAAACTTTTATCTTGAATCTTTCAGATCTGAACATTCATGCCACAATAAAGAAAAATTACATTGAGAAATATGTTAGAAAGCATTCCACATCAAAAATTCTGTTTTTATCATTTACCTACTCAAGGACGAGCATGAATTAAGCTTGGGGATGCTTGATGCGTCTCCAACGTATCTATAATTTTTGATTGCTCCATGCTATTATATTATCTATTTTGGATGTTAATGGGCTTTATTTTACACTTTGATATCATTTTTGGGACTAACCTACTAACCGGAGGCCCAGCCCAAATTGCTGTTTTTTTGCCTATTTTAGGGTTTCGAAGAAAAGGAATATCAAACTGAGTCCAAACAGAATGAAACCTTCGGGAACGCGATTTTCTCAACAAACGTGATCCAGGAGACTTGTAGTGGGCGTCAAGAAACGATCGAGGAGGGCACGAGACAGGGGGGCGCGCCTACCCCCCTGGGCGCGCCCTCCACCTTCGTGGGCCCCTCGTTGCTCCACTGACGTACTTATTCCTCCTATATATATCCACGTACCCCCAAACATCCAGGAGCACCACGAAAACCTAATTCCACCGCCACAACCTTCTGTACCTGAGAGATCCCATCTTGGGGCCTTTTCTGGAACTCCGCCGGAGGGGGCATTGATCACGGAGGGCCTCTACATCAACTCCATGGCCTCTCCGGTGATGTGTGAGTAGTTTGCTTCAGACCTACGGGTCCATAGTTATTAGCTAGATGGCTTCTTCTCTCTCTTTGGATCTTAATACAAAGTTCTCCTTGATTCTCTTGGAGATCTATTCGATCTAATCTTCTTTTGCGGTGTGTTTGTCGAGATCGGATGAATTATGGGTTTATGATCCAGTTTATCTATGAACAATATTTGAATCTTCTCTGAATTCTTTTATGTATGATTGGATAAAAAGATGGGGTTTATATCATATTGCATGAGTTTATCCCTTTACATCATGTCATCTTACTTAAAGCATTACTCAGCTCTTATGAACTTAATACTGTAGATGTATGCTGGATAGCGGTCGATGTGTGGAGTAATAGTAGTTGATGCAAAATCGTTTCGGTCTACTTGTCGCGGACGTGATGCCTATATACATGATCATACCTAGATATTCTCATAACTATGCTCAATTCTATCAATTGCTCGACAGTAATTCGTTTACCCACCGTAATACTTATGCTCTTGAGAGAAGCCACTAGTGAAACCTATGGCCCCGGGGTCTATCTTCCATCATATTAATCTTCCAACACTTAGTTATTTCTATTGCCGTTTATTTTACTTTGCATCTTTATTTCTCTTTATCATAAAAATACCAAAAATATTATCTTATCATATCTATCAGATCTCACTCTCGTAAGTGATAGTGAAGGGATTGACAACCCCTTTATCGCGTTGGTTGCGAGGTTCTTATTTGTTTGTGTAGGTGCGTGGGACTCGAGCGTGATCTCCTACTGGAATGATACCTTGGTTCTAAAAAACTGAGGGAAATACTTACGCTACTTTGCTGCATCACCCTTTCCTCTTCAAGGGAAAACCAACGCAGTGCTCAAGAGGTAGCAATTGGGTATTCATGACCATGAGGTTAAAAATACAACCCTACTTGGAAAATGGTTGTTTAAGCTACTTACGGAAGATGGTGTATGTCAAACCCTCCTAAGAAGGAAATATGTGGGCTCAAAGGCAGTGTCCCAAGTATATTGGAAGCCTAGGGACTCATACTTTTGGGCTGGTCTCATGGCAACGAAGAAACATTTCTTCTGCTATGGATCCTTCGCCATTAAAGATGGATTGGAGATTAGGTTCTGGGAGGATAAGTGGCTAGGAAATGCCACTCTCCGGGAACAATATCCTACCCTATACAATATTGTGCGTCACAACGGTGATACTATCACCATAATAATGGAATCCTTTCTGCCAAATGTGACGTTCATGAGAGATTTAATTGGTCCTAGACTTGAATCATGGAACTGAAGGAAATATGCCCTAGAGGCAATAATAAAGTTGTTATTTTATATTTCATTATATCATGATAAATGTTTATTATTCATGCTAGAATTGTATTAACCGGAAACTTGATACATGTGTGGATACATAGACAAAACATCGTGTCCCTAGTAAGCTGCTAGTAGACTAGCTCGTTAATCAAAGATGGTTAAGTTTCCTAGCCATGGACATGTGTTGTCATTTGATGACTGGGATCACATCATTAGGAGAATGATGTGATGGACATGACCCATATGTTAGCTTAGCATAATGATAAGTTTTATTGCTATTGCTTTCTTCATGTCATATACATATTCCTTTGACTATGAGATTATGCAACTCCTGGATACCGGAGGAATACCTTGTGTGTTATCAAATGTCACAACGTAATTGGGTGATTATAAAGATTCTCTACAGGCATCTTCGAAGGTGTTTGTTGGGTTGGCATAGGTCGAGATTAGGATTTGTCACTCCGAGTATTGGAGAGATATCTTTGGGCCCTCTCGGTAATGCACATCATAATAAGCCTTGCAAGCAATGTGACTAATGAGTTAGTTGCGGGATGATGTATTACGAAACGAGTAAAGAGACTTGCCGGTAATGAGATTGAACTAGGTATGAAGATACCGACGATCGAATCTCGGGCAACACTACAAAAAAATACACTTTCGTGATGATACGTGTTTGTCATAGTAGGTCACGTTTTCTGTCATGCATGTACATCCATGACAATTTTATGACAGAATCAAGATAGTCATACCTGTGCTGTCGTAGAAGTGTTCCATGACATTACCAAAATTATCATCACGGAAGTGTCCACTTCCATGATGATAAATCGTGCGTCATAGAAGTGCTTTCATCAAGGGTGACCGACACGTGGCATCCACCGTAACGGGTCGCCATTAAGCTATCGGGTTCCGGTTTGGATTCGATAACCCGTTAACAGCCCAGACCAATGGCGGTTTTCCACATGTAAAATTCTCATTCACCGATGAACCACGTGTCGGCTCAGTGTTGGGACAGATGTCAACCTTCCACTACAAGAGATCGGGCCTACCATGACGAGCTCAAAAATGTCATGTAATAGCTGAAAACATCACAAATACTCGTGTGTGACGTTTTTTGAGCATCGCCAACATCGTCATAGAATCCCCATCACAGATTATTCATAGTGACGCAACGCGCAAGAAAACGTCACACGATATGGGACCTTCGGTGACGAAGCTGTCATCACTAGATATTTGGTGGGCTAATGTGCACTGGATTTCCAAATGGGCCAAACCCAATAGTTCATTTCATTTTCTATTTTTGGATCTAATTTGTGGTGGTCCATTGCCAATTTGCAACCCAATAGTTGCTGATCGAGCCCATTCCTTTTTTATGGAGCATTTCCTGCTAGCCTTTTCAAGTATTATTTTATTTGTAATTTTTCCTCAAAGTTTCGTTTACATGGTCAGAAAACGCATTGTGGGCTTGTCGTCTTTTTAAGACCATCTTTCCATTGACCAATTTTCACATACTATTACAAGCCAACTAGTTTCTATACGGTGTGCATATTACACATCACACTTACATGCTCAATCCAAAATAACCCAAGCTACATAATCATTGAATACAACATCTTTTTTTAATTTTGGAGGTCATCTATAGAAACTTTGTTGGTGTGACTCTTAGCTCCCACCTTCATCAAAAATAGAAACCTTTGTTGGACACCTCTTCTCGCGACTTCTTGAAGTCAACTAAAGTTGGTCAAATCCTCCTTTCTCCATATCAACTTCTGGAAAGATGACTTACGAATCAACCTATTAGAAACAAAGGCGTAAAGATAGCAGTATGAATGAGTTACAGAAAATGATCTACCATTGCAACAAAGAACAAAAAATGTTATTACTCGAAGCTCTAGGTTGGAATCTTAACAAAAAAAGACATGTTAGTACTTGTCCAATAAGTGATATGAAAAAATATGTATGTGTGAGCATAAAAGGTCATCTGAAATATTATATTGGAATAAACACCTATTAATAATCAGAACGTAAGCGGACTATTAGAATTAAGAAGACACACGTAAATAAGATCTCAACTCAAAGTTTCAAATCCCGAGAGGAACAAATTTGCATTTGTAGTAGTTACTCCTTCACAAATTAAAATGGCGCAAAACAAATATCAACAAAGCCTCGGAGGATGAAACATTCAATCAGCCTAGAACATTAAAGAAAGCATGAACATCTTCCACATAGCTTAGTTGTTGTCCTTGGCACACATTTGACTCGAAGTGTGATCAATAAGACACTTCCATCCGAAAATAAATTACTGACAATTACGCTATGGTCATAGGCCGAATAAAAAGCTTGTTTAGGATTTGATCTTTAGTTGTAGTATCTGCTTGCTTGGACAATAATGTTGACGGGACCCCGATTCCAAGTCACATCGATCTAGCCGGTAATACCTCATATCACTTTGCGGCCTCACGCACGGTATCCCCATGGGTGTCGCCTTACCCTGGCCCGGGACCGTTTGCGCCTTTTGGCTCACGTATATGATTGTGTCGCTAGCATCCATATGACAGAGAACCCGGGCCGACATGGCTAGTCGTGAACCCAAAGCGGCACTAACCTATGGGGACAGGCATACATGACTCACATCGAGCATGCCGGTCAGCAGCGTGTGAATCCGGGCTGTAGCACTGGGCTAACAGGACTCCGGGGAACCCGGGCTGTAGCAGGCTAGGCAGGACTCCGGATGTCACCGCATGACATTTCCCCGAAGGGACAGACACAGGAACGAAGTGAAACACATGCCGGCCAGTCAAGTGTCTTGAGCAGTAGTGCTGGGCTAGCAGGACTCCGGTGAACCGGGCTGTAGCGGACTACTATGGCTCAAGGAAGCACTAGGCTACATTTCCCCATAAGAGAGGCTGCCAAGGATAAACAACTAGATTGTCGGATCCCACACATAGCAATACACGTCACACGTACGCATAACATGCAAGTATGTGCTGTAAAACATGGCATCACAACATAACGCAACTCATATAGATAAAGGCCCAGAAGAGCCACATAGCATTAAATACAAACAGGGGTCACATGACCCATCATTCAGAGCATACAAGCAACAAGCGGAAGCATTACATGTCTGAGTACAGGCAACTACAAAAGAAAAAGGCTGAGAAGCCTGACTATCTACAAGACCCTCCCAAGGGCACAAGATCGTAGCTGAGGTGCAAGCTACTCGTTGAAGTCCAAGTAAACTAGTAAGACCGAAGTCTCCGCTGCAAAACATAAATAAAGCAACGTGAGTACAAAGGTACTCAACAAGACTTACATCAGATCCTATCATACATGCATTAGTATCAAGGAGGCAATGTGGGGTTCAGTTGCAGCAAGCCAGCTTTGACTCAGTGGCTAACCTGTACTACTACTGCTTGTAACTCTTTTGAGGTGGCGCACACGAGTCCACTAATCACCACATCAATACTCTACTATGGATTCATTCCCGTCTCCCTACGGGAGGCCATCCATAACACTCACACTTGTCTTGAGCATTTTAAAGTATCCACTTTAAGTTGTCTATGTACCACGTAAGCATCCAAGAAGTCCATAACCGAGGGCACGGCTATTCAAATAGATCATGATAACCCTGCAGGGGTGTACTTCCTCACACACGCTTTCGCCACTTACCGCCATGTACACGTCATGTATCTCGGCAACCTTCAAGCGGAAGCCTGGCGAGGGAGTCGGCCACGACCTGACTAACCACACAAGACTCTAGTCCAGGTTTATCGCCTATTCGGGTTCCATCCGCAAGGAGATCCGGCCGGGGTGTCGCTCACGGCCCCAAACGATGTGTGCAGGGTTCCCAAGCCCACCTCGCTGAATGGATCTACGCTTGGTACACCGTGCCACTTGTGCCTAGTCTGTCCCAAGCCCACCTGGCCGGGTGCCACTTGGTAGACTACTAACACTACCTACAAACACCAGAAACTATTTGCGACTCCTGGACAGAGATCAAGTTGGTTAATAAGTCGAGAGAGCTTGGAGCGCTCGGAACCCAATGTGTGGTAGTAGCTAGTCATTGGATAACATACACGGAACTCAGTGCTTAAGGACGGTTCTAGTGAGATAACCCACCATGTACTCCTACATGGCCTCTCACCGCTACCTTTACCAAATCGTGTTCACACGCTTAACTCTCAACATCAGAACATAGCGCTGTACTCCAATTCATTCCCAATGAATCAGACCTGACACACTCTAAGCAATAGCAAGCATGGCATGGTAGGAACACAACAATGGCTTCAATCAACTCCTACACATGCTAGAGGGTTTCAACTAGTTACTGTGGCAATGACAGGTCATGCAGAGGAATTGGTTCAACTACCGCAGCACAAAGTAGCAGTTGAATCGTTGTTGTCCTAATGCAATAAATGAGAGCAGGAGCGAGAGAGTAGGATTGTATAGGAATGAACAAGGGGGTTTTCTTGCCTGGTAGATCAAAAGGGGGGCACTGCTCCACTGACAGGTACTCTGGATCGGTCTCCGGAGCAGGACCTATCGAGAAGGAACGGTGTCGACAATCAAACACAAGCATATGCAACAATATGATGCATGATCATGGCATGAGTATGTGATGTTTGTTTGAGTTAATGCATCTAGCATTCATTTGTATGAAATCCATTTGAACCAAAGTTTCAAATGCAACTCCAAAATAAGCCTTTATAAATGACATTCATGTGTTTCCTCATATACAACATGTATAAGTTGGTTTGTCATGCATGAAAATGGTACAGATGGATAGATTGAATTTTTCTGATAATTTTTCATATATAAATTATTTCAATCTGAGCTACGGTTGAATTTCTATGAATTTTTGAAGTTTATAACATTTTCTGGAATTTCCTGATTTAATTTAAAACCAGAAAAGAAATAACCGCGTCAGCACCGTGTCATGCTTGCGTCAGCAAGTCAACAACGCTGACCAAGTCAAACCTGACGTGTAGGGTCCACACGTCAGTGACTCAGTTAGTTAATAGGGGGTTTAATTAGTCTAATTAGGATTAGTGGGCGCCGGGCCCATTGGTCAGCGACTAACTAGCTAACTAACCTAGGTTAATTAGTGTTAAACTAATACTAACTAAAATGTCAGGGGGTGGCCCACGCGTCAGTGACACCAGGGGGGAGGTCAAGCCCCGGTCAGCGGGTCAAAACCCACCGGCGACTCGACGCCGGCGAGGCCAGACGCGGCGGAGGGCGTCGGAAATCGCCTACAGGCGATGGTTTTGGGCGTGGGGAGGCTCTACGAAGAGCTGCTGCTCACGCCCAGCTGATGGAGCGGACGGCGAAAGCTGGGGTGGCCGGAGACGACCACGGCGAGGTCATCCGCGGCGGCCGGAGTTCGGACACGCGCGGGTTCAGTGCTATGGGGCTCGGGAAGGGGAGCCGTTGGTGGCTACGGGTTCGTGGAGGGACGCTGAGCGCGTTGACGTGCTCGCCCGCGAGCTGCAGCGCCTGAAACGACGGCGGCGACATGGCTGTGCGTCGGCGAGCTTCGGGCACGGCGGCACTAGCGTTTGAGGACGTGCGGGGCGACGAGGCAAGGGGGGATTTGTTCAATGGCTCACCACGGAGCTGCAAGGATGGTAAGCGGGCTCGGGACGCGCTGATGGCGGCGAGCGGCAACAGAGATCCACGGCGGCCAGAGGTGAAGAAGGCGACAGCGACGGCTCCACGGGGCGTCCGGCGATGCACGGCTTGGCGGAGAGGTTGCAGACGAGGTGGCGGAGCTTTTGGGCACGACGGAGGGGCGAGGGGACGGCGGGGGCAGCGAACGGCGGCGACGGCAACGTTCGGGCAGCAGCGGGGAAGAGAGTAGAGGAGGAGAGGGGCGACCAGAGGGGAGGGGAGTGGACGAGGGGGGGTCGGGGGGTGCGTGGCAATGCCTAGGCGCGAGGAGAAGGAGCCAGGCAGGCAGCTGCGTGCCGGCATGCACGGCGTCGGGCACCGCTTCCCCTCTGCCTACTGGCAAGAGGAGGAAGACGGCTCTGCCCCTAGTGGGCTGGGCCAGAGCAGGAACGAGTCGGCCAGAGGCGCCAGGTAAGTATCTCCCTCTCTTTGGTTTTCTATTTATTAATGTTTTCTATTTTCTGCAATTTGTTTGGACTTAGTAATAATACTAATCCATTTTATTTAATTCTGTCAAATTTTGCAGGGACCTAAGGAACTAATCCAAAGCCCCTCACCAAAATTCAGAATTTTTGGACATATATTATATATATAGCAAATATATATCCAAAGCAAATAATTACTGGATTAATTCCAAATGCCCAAAATAAATACTTATGAGCTCCTGAAAATATTTGTTTGAATTTTACCTCTAACCAATATTTTCAGAGAACTACATGAACATTTTCTTGGACCTTTTTGGAGCAATTTTTATCTGGGTTATTTCCAGAAATGATTTTGAGGGTTTCACAAATCCCCATTTCAAATTTAAAGGTAATTTAAACATGGTGCACAATTGACTAGCTAGTCTAGGTCATACCAGAACTAGGGATGTGACAACTCGCCCCCACTCGAAAGAATCTCGTCCCGAGATTCAGGAGTCGGCGGAAAGAATGTGGGGTACTCAAGTCGAAGATGATCTTCACGCTCCCAAGTAGCTACTCTCTCGGAATGATGAGACCACTAAACCTTGAGAAACTTGATGTTATGACGTCGGGTGACACGCTCTGCTTGATCAAGAATGCAAACAGGGTACTCTCGATAAGTGAGGTTATCTTGGAGATCAAGCGTTCCGTGGTCCACTTCACGGATGGGATCCGAGAAGCAACGCCTGAGTTGAGAGACGTGGAAGACATCATGTACCCGAGAAAGATGTGGGGGTAGTTCCAACTGGTAGGCAACCTCTCCTCGTTTAGCGAGAATGCGAAAAGGACCAATGTAACAAGGAGCCAACTTGCCCTTGATACCGAAACGATGGGTACCCTTCAAAGGGGTAACCCGAAGGTAAGCCTTGTCACCAGCTTCATAAGCCACTTCCTTATGACTACGGTCATACTGGCTCTTTTGACGAGATTGGGCTGTTTTCAAATTCTCACGAATGATGCGAACTTGCTCTTCTGCCTCCTGGATCATGTCCGGTCCAAAGAATCGTCTTTCACCGGCTTCTGACCAGTTCAAAGGTGTTCAACATCTTCGTCCATACGGAACCTCAAAAGGAGCTTTCTTGAGGCTGGATTGGTAGCTGTTGTTATAAGCAAACTCGGCAAAGGGAAGACACTTCTCCCAATCCATACCGAATGAGATAACACAAGCTCTAAGCATGTCTTCAAGAATTTGGTTGACCCTTTCCACCTGACCACTTGATTGAGGGTGGAAAGCGGTACTGAAGGAAAGATGGGTGCCCATGGCAGTTTGGAAACTCTCCCAGAAATGAGAAGTGAAAAGACTACCACGGTCTGAATTGATCTCTAGTGGGACACCATGAAGTGACACTATTCGAGAAATATATAAGTCAGCGAGCTGACTAGCGGTGATACTCTCTCGAACAGGTAGGAAGTGAGCCACTTTGGAAAGACGATCAATGACTATGAAGATATCATTATTCCCTTTCTTGGTCCTAGGAAAACCGGTGATGAAGTCCATACCAACTTTATCCCATTTCCACTCAGGAATAGCTAAAGGTTGAAGGGTGCCAGCAGGCCTTTGATGCTCTGCCTTAACGCGACGACAAACGTCGCAGTTAGCAATAAATGAAGCAATTTCTCTCTTCATCCTAGTCCACCAGAACCTCTGGCGTAGGTCCTGATACATCTTAGTACTACCGGGATGAATTGTGAGAGGAGATTCATGGGCCTCCTTAAGAATCAGTTGTCGCAGATGTTGATTCTTGGGAACCACCAAGCGATTCTGAAAGAAAACAACACCTCGATCATCTAAGGAGAAACTGCCACCAACTCCCTTGTCAATGTTTCTCTTGATCCGGGAAATTCCCGTATCCTGCTTCTGAGCAGAGATGATCTGATCCACAAGAGTAGGTTTCGTCACCAAGGTAGAAAGGAATCCGTGAGGAGCAATGTGAAGGTTGATCTTACATAACTCCTCATGGAGAAGTGGTTGGCCCTGTTGCAACATGAGATTGTTGCAATAGGACTTACGACTTAGTGCATCAACCATGACATTGCCCTTACCTGGGGTGTAGGTAATCCCTAAGTCGTAATCTGAGATCAACCCCAACCAACGTCTTTGCCTAAGGTTCAGATCTGGTTGGGTGAAGATATACTTGATACTCTGGTGATCGGTGTAAATCTCGAACGCTTACCAAGAAGGTAACGTTGCTAGGTCTTAAGTGCATAGACTACGGCTGCAAGCTCTAGATCATGTGTAGGATAATTCTCCTCATGTGGATGCAACTGTCGAGATGCATAGGCAATCACATGGCGATCTTGCATAAGAATGCAACCTAGTCCCTGTCCTGAGGCGTCACAGTAGATAACAAAGTCTTTAGTGAAATCTGGTGGCACAAGTATGGGAGCAGAAGTCAAGCGTATTTTCAGTTCCTGAAAACTGTGCTCACACTGTGGGGACCACTCAAACTTTTTATCTTTCTTGAGAAGTTCCGTGAGAGGTTTGGCCACTTTGGAGAAGTTCTCAATGAAGCGACGACAATAACTGGCTAGACCAAGGAAACTCCTAACTTGCTTAACTGTTTCAGGCGGAGTCCAATCAAGAACGGCCTAAACTCTCTCGGGATTGACAGCAATGCCCTTACCAGAGATTACGTGGTCGAGATAGGTCACTTCTGGTAACCAAAATTCACACTTGGGGAACTTGGCATAAAGGCGGTGCTCTCTGAGTTTTTCTAACACAAGTCTAAGATGTTCGGCATGCTCTTCCTCGTTCTTCGAGTATATAAGGATATCATCGAGGTAAACCACGACGAACTTATCTAAGTACTCCATGAAGATCGAGTTCATCAAGCGGGAGAATGTAGCTGGAGCATTGGTTAGACCGAAGGACATGACGGTGTACTCATACCGGCCATAACGAGTGACAAAAGCCGTCTTAGGAATGTACCCATTTATTATCTTGATTTGGTGATAGCCTAACCTCAAATCCATCTTGGAAAAGACTGAGGATCCAGTGAGCTGATCATACAGGTCGTTGATCCTGGGGAGCGGATACTTATTCTTTATCGTGACCAAATTAATGGGACGATAATCTACAACCATTCGGTCCGTACCATCCTTCTTCTTAACGAAGAGGACGTGGCAAGCCCAAGGAGAAGAACTAGGACAGATGAAACCCTTTTGCAAGGACTCATCAAGTTGTTTCTTAAGCTCGGCTAGCTCTAAGGGTGCCATCTTGTAAGGTCTCCTAGAGATTGGAGCGGTTCCTGGGATAAGATCTATGACAAACTCTACATCTCTGTCAGGTGGAATACCTGGCAGTTCCTCAAGAAAGACATCCGGAAAGTCACGGACTACCGGGATATCTTCAAGGTCAGGAAGAGGGTTGGCATTAAGAGAATAGAGTTGGCGCTTTGCAACTCTAGTGGAAATAGTGACTATCTTGCCAGATGGGTGTGTGAGCTGAATAGACCTGGTGTAACAATCAATCTTGGCATAATGAACTTTCATCCAGTCCATACCCAAGATGATGTTAATATCTGAAGACTTAAGAGATATTAAGGAAGCTAGGAATACAAGTCTGTCAACATGTATTTCATTGCCATAACTTATCCTAGAGGTTTGCCATTTGGATCCAGGAGTTTGAATGAGTAGTGGGGAGGGCATATCACAAAATGACATGTCGTGCAAGTGGGCATAACTTTCAGAAATGAAGGAGTGAGATGCTCCAGTATCGAATAGAACCGAAGCTGGATGACAGTTGATAAGGAGTGTACCAAGAACGACATCTGGATCATCATGAGCGTCTTTAGCTGAGACGTGATGCACACGTCCAAGTTCAGTGGGAGCTGACTTGGCACTGATCATCTGGTGTGATAGCTTACTACCACGGCCAACAGACTTCTCAGGCTGGGGTGGAGCAACACGGGTCTGAGTGCAAATATGGGCAATGTGGCCTGTCTCTCCGCACTTGTAACAAATCTTGGAGGTAGGACATGGACCCGCATTGACAAGTGGTCTACCAATAGGCATGGGTGTAGCATACGGTCGAACTGGGTGAGGTGCCACACAAGAAGGCCTTGGTGTATAACCAGGTGTAAGAGCAGAGTTCGGAACCCAAATCCGGCGCTTCTGAGAACTAGAACCGGAGGAAGAACCCAAATCACGGGTGTGCTTACGAGACTCCTCGTAAGTGAGTTGAGCTGTCTCTGCATTAATGGCCTTGTTCACAAGGGCCTGGAATGTATTGCAATGATGCAAGTGAAGATCACGACGTAACTTGGGGTTGAGACCCTTCTAGAACCTAGCCTGCTTCTTGGCATCTGTGGACACCTCTTCTGTAGCATAGCGGGCAAGGTTCTCAAACTCTCTACTGTAAGCATCAACAACCATCTTACTCTGGGTGAAACTACAGAACTCTTCTCTCTTGCGGTCAATGAGAGCCTGAGGAATGTCATGCTCGCGAAAAGCCTCAGTGAAATCTCTCCAGGTGGTTATCTGGCCAGCTGTAAGCATAGTCTCATAGTTTTGCCACCAAAGACTAGCAGGACCTTCCAAGTGATATGTAGCATAGGTGACCTTGTTACCTTCAGCTACGCTCGCGGAACGCAGCTTGTGTGTGATACTATGGAGCCAGTCATATGCATCCAGTGGTTCAATGGAATGATGGAATGTAGGTGGTTTCAGACCAATGAAATCATAGATGGTCGCCGACTCTTTGCACTAGGGTGAGGTGTTCTCCTCGATACGTGCTAACAAGCAGTTGGTCTCATGCTTGTTCATCTCAACCTCTAACATGAACTTTGCCAACGAAGACTGATTGGGAGGATCCTCATCCCTACCATCTCCGTGGTTCCGGCTATGAGCAACAAAACTTCGATTAACCGGCAACATCCTGAAGAACGAAACCAAGGAAAACAAGGATGGATTCAGCACCAACTATAGGATGTAGAAGGTAGCACAAGAATTTAGTATCTCTCAAACTCCTAGGACAATTCCGGCAGAATAACGGCAGTAAAATGCTCAAAATGAGACATTCTGCAAAAGACAGGGTAGCACCATACTCAACATCATCACTTAAGGTTCTGAGATATTACTAAACAGACTACACCGAAAGTACTTGAACTGGGATAAGACTCTGATCAACAAATCCTAAGAGACTACGGAGTAGTAACACGTGATCCTGATAGACGGAAGAGGAAGCCTAGTTCCTTAACCCCGTAGGAAAGATAGAATGACTCAGATCAGAAGGGCATGAGGTATAATGAGTAAAAAGAGCCTTACGTTCCCTTCCACAATCAATTCCCTTACATAACTAAAGAATTTCTAGACTCAACTTCGACCAGGTTGGCTTGAAAATCCTACAGGCAGTCAGGCTCTGATACCAAAGCTGCCGGGACACCGATTCCAAGTCACATTGATCTATCCGGTAACACCTCATATCACTTTGCGGCCTCACGCACGGTATCCCCACGGGTGTCGCCTTACCCTGGCCCGGGACCGTTTGCGCCTTTTGGCTCACGTATATGATTGTGTCGCTAGCATCCATATGACAGAGAACCCGGGCCGACATGGCTAGTCGTGAACCCAAAGCGGCACTAACCTATGGGGACATGCATACATGACTCACATCGAGCATGCCGGTCAGCAGCGTGTGAATCCGGGCTGTAGCACTGGGCTAATAGGACTCCGGGGAACCCGGGCTGTAGCAGGCTAGGAAGGACTCCGGATGTCACCGCATGACATTTCCCCGAAGGGACAGACACAGGAACGAAGTGAAACACATGCCGACCAGTCAAGTGTCCTGAGCAGTAGTGCTGGGCTAGCAGGACTCCAGTGAACCGGGCTGTAGCGGACTACTATGGCTCAAGGAAGCACTACGCTACATTTCCCCATAAGAGAGGCTGCCAAGGATAAACAACTAGATTGTCGGATCCCACACATAGCAATACACGTCACACGTACGCATAACATGCAAGTATGTGTTGTACAACATGGCATCACAACATAACACAACTCATATAGATAAAGGCCCAAAAGAGCCACATAGCATTAAATACAAACAGGGGTCACATGACCCATCATTCAGAGCATACAAGCAACAAGCGGAAGCATTACATGTCTGAGTACAGACAACTACAAAAGAAAAAGGCTGAGAAGCCTGACTATCTACAAGACCCTCCCAAGGGCACAAGATCGTAGCTGAGGTGCAAGTTACTCATCGAAGTCCAAGTAAACTAGTAAGACCGAAGTCTCCACTGCAAAACATAAATAAAGCAACGTGAGTACAAAGGTACTCAGCAAGACTTATATCAGATCCTATCATACATGCAATAGTATCAAGGAGGAAATGTGGGGTTCAGTTGCAGCAAGCCAGCTTTGACTCAGTGGCTAACCTGTACTACGACTGCTGGTAACTCTTTTGAGGTGGCGCACACGAGTCCACTAATCACCACATCAATACTCTACTATGGATTCATTCCCGTCTCCCTACGGGAGGCCATCCATACCACTCACACTTGTGTTGAGCATTTTAAAGTATCCACTTTAAGTTGTCTATGTACCACGTAAGCATCCAAGAAATCCATAACCGAGGACACGGCTATTCGAATAGATCATGATAACCCTGCAGGGGTGTACTTCCTCACACACGCTTTCGCCACTTACCACCATGTACACGTCATGTATCTCGGCAACCTTCAAGCGGAAGCCTGGCGAGGGAGTCGACCACGACTTGACTAACCACACAAGACTCTAGTCCAGGTTTATCGCCTACTCGGGTTCCATCCGCAAGGAGATCCGGCCGGGGTGTCGCTCACGGCCCCAAACGATGTGTGCAGGGTTCCCAAGCCCACCTCGCCGAATGGATCTACGCTTGGTACACCGTGCCACTTGTGCCTAGTCTGTCCCAAGCCCACCTGGCCGGGTGCCACTTGGTAGACTACTAACACTACCTACAAAACACCACAAACTATTTGTGACTCCTAGACAGAGATCAAGTTGGTTAATAAGTCGAGAGAGCTTGGAGCGCCCGGAGCCCAATGTGTGGTAGTAGCTAGTCATTGGACAACATATACAGAACTCAGTACTTAAGGACGGTTCCAGTGAGACAACCCACCATGTACTCCTACATGGCCTCTCACCGCTACCTTTACCAAATCGTGTTCACACGCTTAACTCTCAACATCAGAACATAGCGCTGTACTCCAATTCATTCCCAATGAATCAGACCTGACACACTCTAAGCAATAGCAAGCATGTCATGGTAGGAACACAACAATGGCTTCAATCAACTCCTACACATGCTAGAGGGTTTCAACTAGTTACTGTGGCAATGACAGGTCATGCAGAGGAATTGGTTCAACTACCGCAGCACAAAGTAGCAGTTGAATCGTTGTTGTCCTAATGCAATAAATGAGAGCAGGAGCAAGAGAGTAGGATTGTATAGGAATGAACAAGGGGGTTTGCTTTCCTTGTAGATCAACAGGGGGGCACTGCTCCACTGACAGGTACTCTGGATCGGTCTTCGGAGCAGGACCTATCGAGAAGGAACGGTGTCGACAATCAAACACAAGCATATGCAACAATATGATGCATGATCATGGCATGAGTATGTGATGTTTGTTTGAGTTAATGCATCTAGCATTCATTTGCATGAAATCCATTTGAACCAAAGTTTCAAATGCAACTCCAAAATAAGCCTTTATAAATGACATTCATGTGTTTCCTCATATACAGCATGTATAAGTTGGTTTGTCATGCATGAAAATGGTACAGATGGATAGATTGAATTTTTCTGATAATTTTCATATATAAATTATTTCAATCTGAGCTACGGTTGAATTTCTATGAATTTTTGAAGTTTATAACATTTTTTGGAATTTCCTGATTTAATTTAAAACCAGAAAAGAAATAACTGCGTCAGCACCGCGTCATGCTTGCATCAGCAAGTCAACAATGCTGACCAAGTCAAACCTGACATGTGGGGTCCACATGTCAGTGACTCAGTTAGTTAACAGGGGGTTTAATTAGTCTAATTAGGATTAGTGGCCGCCGGGCCCACTGGTCAGTGACTAACTAGCTAACTAACCTAGGTTAATTAGTGTTAAACTAATACTAACTAAAATGTTAGGGGGTGGCCCACGCGTCAGTGACACCAGGGGGAGGTCAAACGCTGGTCAGCGGGTCAAAACCCGCCGGCGACTCGACGCCGGCGAGGCCAGACGCGGTGGAGGGCGTCGAAAATCGCCTACATGCGATGGTTTTGGGCGTGGGGAGGCTCTACGAAGAGCTGCTGCTCGCACGCAGCTGATGGAGCGGACGGCGGAAGCTGGGGTGGCCGGAGACGACCGCGGCGAGGTCATCCGCGGCGGCCGGAGTTCGGACACGCGCGAGTTCAGTGCTACGGGGCTCGAGAAGGGGAGCCGTTGGTGGCTACGGGTTCGTGGAGGGACGCTGAGCGCGTTGACGTGCTCGCCCGCGAGCTACAACGCCTGAAACGACGGCGGCGACATGGCTGTGCGGCGGCGAGCTTCGGGCACGGCGGCGCTAGCATTTGAGGACGTGCAGGGCGACGAGGCAAGGGGGATCAGTTCAATGGCTCACCACGGAGCTGCAGGGATGGTAAGTGGGCTCGGGGACGCGCTGATAGCGGCGAGCGGCGACGGAGATCCACGACGGCCGGAGGTGAAGAAGGCGACAGCGACGGCTCCACGGGGCGTCCGGCGATGCACGGCTTGGCGGAGAGGTTGCGGACAAGGTGGCGGAGCTTTTGGGCATGACGGAGGGGCGAGGGGACGGCGGGGAGTACGAGGGCAGCGAACGGCAGCGACAGCAGCGTTCGGGAAGCAGCGGGGAAGAGAGCAAAGGAGGAGAGGGGCGACCAGAGGGAAGGGGAGTGGACGAGGGGGTCGGGGGGTGCGTGGCAACGCCTAGGCGCGAGGAGAAGGATCCAGACAGGCAGCTGTGTGCCGGCGTGCACGGCGTCGGGCACCGCTTCCCCTCTGCCTACTGGCAAGAGGAGGAAGACGGCTGTGCCCCTGGTGGGCTGGGCCAGAACATGAACGGGCCGGCCAGAGGCGCCAGGTAAGTATCTCCCTCTCTCTGGTTTCTATTTATTAATGTTTTCTATTTTCTGCAATTTCTTTGGACTTAGTAATAATACTAATCCATTTTATTTAATTCTGTCAAATTTTGTAGGGACCTAAGGAACTAATCCAAAGCCCCTGACCGAAATTCAGAATTTTTGGACATATATTATATATATATAGAAAATATATATCCGACGCATATAATTACTGGATTAATTCCAAATGCCCAAAATAAATACTTATGAGCTCCTGAAAATATTTGTTTGAATTTTACCTCTGACCAATATTTTCAGAGAACTACATGAACATTTTCTTGGACCTTTTTGGAGCAATTTTTATCTGGGTTATTTCCAGAAATGATTCCGAGGGTTTCACAAATCCCCATTTCAAATTTAAAGGGAATTTAAACATGATGCACAATTGACTAGCTGGTCTAGGTCATACCAGAACTAGGGATGTGACAAATGTGCATTAGCCAGTATCACTTATGATTACCACAAACGAGTTCAATGAATTAGTTCTCCATTAGTAATTTTCCAAAATCATGTCAAATCTCTCATAAAACTCCCACTGCACTACAAAAACAATTCACTTGCAAATCTATTCGCAGTCCCTCAAACAGAGTTGTCGCGAGTTCATAACTACAAATTAACATAACAAAAATGGTGGAGCATCAACATAAAGAAAATATTTTACTGCAGCTACTACTTAATTACTAACCCATTTCACATGTACGATCTTGGTTCTCATAATAATTTCTCTTAAACCCGAATCATACAATTTAGTTTACAAATTTCAACTTAAGTGACAAGTAAAAACTAACTTTCATACTATTTGACCTAGCAAATACTTTGGGAGTGATATACAAGCATCTCACAGTTGACCAATAAGAACTCACTAACAGGGAGGAATAGAACAAAACTAATATCGGAACCAATCCCGACATGTAAGCAGTTCATCTAAACTGAGAGCAGAGAGTTGGGCGTTGTACACATGTTAACTCAGGTTGGTGGTCGAGCTTGACAGTCCTCCCGGAGAACTCCGGCATGCTCCTTTGGTCTGTGCTCTATGTCAATCTGATGGAAAAAATCAAGAAGCGGAAAAAGAGAGAGTCAACAAGATGTACTACAAGTGCTGAAGGTCGGACGACTACGGCCCAAGTCATTAGTTAATCAAAAAAATCAATCATACACTATGGCGGTAGTCCCTTACGAAGGTGGTGAGGTGGGTGTCGTAGGCTAACCCAAGGTTCCGCACAAGGAAGCCATAGCTTGTACCACATCACCATGACTCATCCTCACCATCATTTGCTCCGATGGAATTGAGAAGTGTATGGACGAGTGGCACCACAGAGTGAGAATCCAGTCCCTACAATCACACGAGAGGGATCAGAGGATGCACGCATGCAGGCACTCACATTAAGAAAGCACGTCACGCACAAAAGCAGGCCCGCCACCGCGCTCTAGACTGGTCCGGCCGCTGCGCACCACGGAGGGCCCTGACGCCACTAGCAACTTCCGCAGCAGGGCGCCCTCAAGGAATCCTAAGGGAGAGGGAGGAGAGAGAAGCTACTCCTGCAGCCGTCGTCACGCTTGGTAGCGTCCGATCTACCGCCGCCGCCACATGAGCGAAAGAAAACAAGATCAGATAGATAGGGTTTCCCTCCGGTAAGGAAAGGTGGTGGAGGGAAAAAATCGCTGCTTATATACGTGGTTGAGCTGGCTTGAGCCCACGTAGAAAAAATTAAAGAAAGGGTGTTTGCTGGGCTTGACGGGCTATGGTTGAAGGAAATATTGTTGGGAAACGTAGTAATTTCAAAAAATTTCCTACGCACACGCAAGATCATGGTGATGCATAGCAACGAGAGGGGGAGAGTGTGATCTACGTACCCTTGTAGATCGACAACGGAGGCGTTAACTTGGTTGATGTAGTCGTACGTCTCCACGGCCCGACCGATCAAGCACCGAAACTACGGCACCTCCGAGTTCTAGCACACGTTCAGCTCGATGACGATCCCAGGACTCCCATCCAGCAAAGTGTCGGGGAAGAGTTCCGTCAGCACGACGGCGTGGTGACGATCTTGATGTACTACTGTCGCAGGGCTTCGCCTAAGCACCGCTACAATATGATCGAGGTGGAATATGGTGGCAGGGGGCACCGCACACGGCTAAGAATAAGACCACGTGGATCAACTTGTTTTCATGGGGTGCCCCTTGCCTCAGTATATAAAGGATGGAGGAGGAGGAGGCCGGCCAAGGCTAGGTGCGGCCAGGATGTGGAGTCCTACTAGGACTCCAAGAGGGGAGGAAGGGAGAAGGAAGTGGAGGAGAAGGAGAGGTGGCCGGCCCCCTTTTCCCTAGTCCAATTCGGACTAGAGGGGAGGGGGGGGGGGGAGCAGCAGCCCCTTGGCCCTTTCTCCTCTTCCCACTAAAGCCCATCAAGGCCCATTGCTTCTCCCGTAACTACCCGGTACTCCGAAAAATACCCAAATCACTCGGAACCTTTCCGATGTCCGAATATAGTCGTCCAATATATCAATCTTTACGTCTCGACCATTTCGAGACTCCTCGTCATGTCCCCGATCTCATCCGGGACTCCGAACTCCTTCGGTACATCAAAACTCATAAACTCATAATATAACTGTCATCGAAACCTTAAGCGTGCGGACCCTACGGGTTTGAGAACAATGTAGAAATGACTAAGACAAATCTCCGGTCAATAACCAACAGCAGGACCTGGATGCCCATATTGGCTCCTACATATTCTACGAAGATCTTTATCGGTCAGACCGCATAACAACATACGTTGTTCCCTTTGTCATCGGTATGTTACTTGCCCGAGATTCGATCGTCGGTATCCAATACCTAGTTCAATCTCGTTACCGGCAAGTCTCTTTACTCGTTCCGTAATACATCATCTCACAACTAACATATTAGTTGTAATGCTTGCAAGGCTTATGTGATGTGCATTACCGAGAGGGCCCAGAGATACCTCTCCGACAATCGGAGTGACAAATCCTAATCTCGAAATACGCCAACCCAACATCTACCTTTGGAGACACCTGTAATGCTCCTTTATAATCACCCAGTTACGTTGTGACGTTTGGTAGCACCCAAAGTGTTCCTCCGGTAAACGGGAGTTGCATAATCTCATAGTCATAGGAACATGTATAAGTCATGAAGAAAGCAATAGCAACATACTAAACGATCGGGTGCTAAGCTAATGGAATGGGTCATGTCAATTAGATCATTCAACTAATGATGTGATCCCATTAATCAAATAATAACTACTTTGTCTATGGTTAGGAAACATAACCATCTTTGATTAATGAGCTAGTCAAGTAGAGGCATACTAGTGACACTCTGTTTGTCTATGTATTCACACATGTATTATGTTTCCGGTTAATACAATTCTAGCATGAATAATAAACATTTATCATTAAATAAGGAAATAAATAATAACTTTATTATTGCCTCTAGGGCATATTTCCTTAAGTCTCCCACTTGCACTAGAGTCAATAATCTAGTTCACATCGCCATGTGATTTAACAGCAATAGTTCACATCACCATGTGATTAACAACCATAGTTCACATCGATATGTGATCAACACCCAAAGGGTTTACTAGAGTCACTAATCTAGTTCACATCGCTATGTGATTAACACCCAAAGAGTACTAAGGTGTGATCATGTTTTGCTTGTGAGATAATTTTAGTCAACGGGTCTGACACATTCAGATCCGTAAGTATTTTGCGAATTTCTATGTTAACAATGCTCTGCACGGAGCTACTCTAGCTTATTTCTCCCACTTTCAATATGTATCTAGATCGAGACTTAGAGTCATCCATATCTGTGTCAGAACTTGCATCGACGTAACTTTTTACGACGAACCTTTTTGTCACCTCCATAATTGAGAAATATTTCCTTATTCCACTAAGGATAATTTTGACCGCTGTCCAGTGATCTACTCTTAGATCACTATTGTACTCCCTTGCTTAACACAGTGTAGGGTATACAATAGATCTGGTACACAGCATGGCATACTTTATAGAACCTATGGTTGAGGCATATGGAATGAATTTCATTCTATTTCTATCTTCTGCCGTGGTCAGGCTTTGAGTCTTACTCAAATTCACACCTTGTAACACAGGCAAGAAACTTTTTCTTTGACTGTTCCATTTTGAACTACTTCAAAATCTTGTCAAGGTATGTACTCATTGAAAAACTTATCGAACGTCTTGATCTATCTCTATAGATCTTGATACTCAATATGTAAGCAGCTTTACTGAGGTCTTTCTTTGAAAAACTCCTTTCAAACACTCCTTTATGCTTTGCAGAATAATTCTACATTATTTCCGATCAACAATATGTCATACACATATACTTATCATAAATGATGTAGTGCTCCCACTCACTTTCTTGTAAATACAGGCTTCACCGCAAGTCTGTATAAAACTATATGCTTTGATCAACTTATCAAAGCGTATATTCCAACTCCGAGATTCTTGCACCAGTCCATAGATGGATCGCTGGAGCTTGCATATTTAGTTAACACCTTTAGGATCAACAAAACCTTCTAGTTGCATCGTATACAACTCTTCTTTAGTAAATCCATTAAGGAATGCAGTTTTGTTTATCCATTTGCCAGATTTCATAAAATGCGGCAATTGCTAACATGATTCGGACAGACTTAAGCATAGATACGAGTGAGAAAATCTCATCGTAGTCAACACCTTGAACTTGTCGAAAACCTTTTGCGACAATTCTAGCTTTGTAGATAGTAACACTACTATCAGCATCCGTCTTCCTCTTGAAGATCCATTTATTTTCTATTGCTTGCCGATCATCGGGCAAGTCAACCAAAGTCCATACTTTGTTCTCATACATGGATCCCATCTCAGATTTCATGGCCTCAAGCCATTTTGCGGAATCTGGGCTCATCATCGCTTCCTCATAGTTCGCAAGTTCGTCATGGTCAAGTAACATGACCTCCAGAATAGGATTACCGTACCACTCTGGTGCAGATCTCACTCTGGTTTACCTACGATATTTGATAGTAACTTGATCTGAAGTTACATGATCATCATCATTAGCTTCCTCACTAATTGGTGTAGTAGTCACAGGAACAGATTTCTGTGATGAACTACTTTCCAATAAGGGAGCAGGTACAGTTACCTCATCAAGTTCTCTACTTTCCTCCCACTCACTTCTTTCGAGAGAAACTCCTTCTCTAGAAAAACTCCGAATTTAGCAACAAAAGTCTTGCCTTCAGATTTGTAATAGAAGGTGTACCCAACAGTCTCCTTTGGGTATCCTATGAAGACATATTTCTCTGATTTGGGTTTGAGCTTATTAGGATGAAACTTTTTCATATAAGCATCACAACCCCAAACTTTAAGAAACGACAGCTTAGGTTTCTTGCCAAACCATAGTTCAGATTGTGTCGTCTCAACATACTTAGATGGTGCCCTATTTAATGTGAATGCAGCTGTCTCTAATGCATAACCCCAAAACGATAGTGGTAGATCGGTAAGAGACATCATAGATCGCACTATATCTAATAAAGTATGGTTATGACGTTCGGACACACCATTACACTGGTGTTCCAGGTGGCGTGAGTAGTGAAACTATTTCACATTGTTTTAATTGAAGGCCAAACTCATAACTCAAATATTTTACCTCTGCGATCATATCGTAGAAACTTTTATTTTCTTGTCACGATGATTTTCCACTTCACTCTGAAATTCTTTGAACTGTTCAAATGTTTTAGACTTATGTTTCATCAAGTAGATATACCCATATCTGCTCAAATCATCTGTGAAGTTCAGAAAATAACGATGCTTGCCGTGAGCCTTAACACTCATCGGACCGCATACATCAGTATGTATTATTTCCAATAAGTCAGTTGCTCCCTCCGGAGAACGGAGTCTTAGTCATCTTGCCCATGAGGCATGGTTCGCAAGCATCAAGTGATTCATAATCAAGTGATTCCAAAATCCCATCAGCATGGAGTTTCTTCATGCGCTTTACACCAATATGACCTAAACGGCAGTGCTACAAATAAGTTGCACTATCATTATTAACTTTGCAGTTTTGGTTTCAATATTATGATTATGTGTATCTCTACGATCGAGATCCAACGAACTATTTTCATTGGGTGTGTAACCATATAAGGTTTTATTCATGTAAACAGAACAACAATTTATTCTCTTACTTAAATGAATAACCATATTACAATAAACATGATCAAATCATATTCATGCTCAACGCAAACACCAAATAACACTTATACAGGTTCAACACTAATCCCGAAAGTATAGGGAGTGTGCAATGATGATCATATCAATCTTGGAACCACTTCTAACACACATCGTCACTTCACCCTTAACTAGTCTCTGTTTATTCTGCAACTCCCGTTTCGAGTTACTAATCTTAGCAACTGAACTAGTATCAAATACTGAGGGGTTGCTATAAACACTAGTAAAGTACACATCAATAACATGTATATCAAATATACTTATGTTCACTTTGCCATCCTTCTTATCTGCCAATCACTTGGGGTAGTTCCGCTTCCAGTGACCAGTCCCTTTGCAGTATAAACACTTAGTCTCAAGCTTAGGATCAGACTTGGGCTTCTTCACTTGAGCAGCAACTTGCTTGCTGTTCTTCTTGAAGTTCCCCTTCTTCCCTCTGCCCTTTTCTTGAAACTAGTGGTCTTGTCTACCATCAACACTTGATGTTTTTCTCAATTTCTACCTTCGTCAATCTCCGCATTATGAAGAGCTTGGGAATCGTTTCCGTTATCCCTTGCATATCATAGTTCATCACAAAGTTCTACTAACTTGGTGATGGTGACTAGAGAATTCTGTCAATCACTTTCTTATCTGGAAGATTAACTCCCACTTGATTCAAGTGATTGTAGTACCTAGACAATCTGAGCACATGCTCACTAGTTGAGCGATTCTCCTCCATCTTTTGGCTATAGAACTTATTGGAGACTTCATATCTCTCAACTCGGGTATTTGCTTGAAATATTAACTTCAACTCCTGGAACATCTCATATGGTCCATGACGTTCAAAACGTCTTTGAAGTCCCGATTCTAAGCCGTTAAGCATGGTGCACTAAACTATCAAGTAGTCATCATATTGAGCTAGCCAAACGTTCATAACGTCTGCATCTGCTCCTGTAATAGGTCTGTCACCTAGCGGTGCATAAAGGACATAATTCTTCTGTGCAGCAATTATGATAAACCTCAGATCACGGATCCAATCCGCATCATTGCTACTAACATCTTTCAACACAATTTTTCTCTAGGAACATCTCAAAATAAACATATGAAAGCAACAACGCGAGCTATTGATCGACAACATAATTTGCAAAATACTACCAGGACTAAGTTCATGATTAAATTTAAGTTCAATTAATCAAATTACTTAAAGAACTCCCACTCAGATAGACATCCCTCTAATCCTCTAAGTGATCACGTGATCCAAATCAACTAAACCATAACCGATCATCATGTGAAACGGAGTAGTTTTCAATGGTGAACATCGTTATGTTGATCATATCTACTATATGATTCACGCTCGACCTTTCGGTCTCCGTGTTCCGAGGCCATATCTGCATATGCTAGGCTCGTCAAGTTTAACCCGAGTATTCTGCGTGTGCAAAACTGGCTTGCACCCGTTGTAGATGGACGTAGAGCTTATCACACCCGATCATCACGTGGTGTCTGGGCACGATGAACTTTGGCAACGGTGCATACTCAGGGAGAACACTTCTTGATAATTAGTGAGAGATCATCTTATAATGCTACCGTCAATCAAAGAAAAAATAAGATGTATAAAAGATAAACATCATATGCAATCAAAATATGTGACATGATATGGCCATCATCATCTTGCTTCTTTGATCTCCATCTCCAAAGTACTGTCATGATCTATATCGTCACCGGCATGACACCATGATCTCCATCATCTTGATCTATATCAATGTGTCGTCACGTGGTCGTCTCGCCAACAATTGCTCTTGCAACTATTGCTATCGCATAGCGATAAAGTAAAGCAATTATTTGGCGCTTGCATCTTATGCAATAAAGAGACAACCATAAGGCTTTTGCCAGTTGCCGATAACTTTAACAAAATATGATCATCTCATACAACAACTTATATATCATCACGTTTTGACCATATCACATCACATGCCCTGCAAAAACAAGTTAGACGTCCTCTACTTTGTTGTTGTAAGTTTTACGTGGCTGCTACGGGCTTAGCAAGAACCGTTCTTACCTACGCATCAAAAACCACAACGATAGTTTGTCAAGTTGGTGCTGTTTTAACCTTCGCAAGGACCGGGCGTAGCCACACTCGGTTCAGCTAAAGTTGGAGAAACTGTCACCCGCTAGCCACCTTTGTGCAAAGCACGTCGGGAGAACCGGTCTCGTGTAAGCGTACGCGTAATGTCGGTCCGAGCCGCTTCATCCAACAATACCGCCGAACCAAAGTATGACATGCTGGTAAGCAGTATGACTTATATCGCCCACAACTCACTTGTGTTCTACTCATGCATATAACATCAACACATAAAACCTAGGCTCGGATGCCACTGTTGGGAAACGTAGTAATTTCAAAAATTTTCCTACGCACACGCAAGATCATGGTGATGCATAGCAACAAGAGGGGGAGAGTGTGATCTACGTACCCTTGTAGATTGACAACGGAAGCGTTAACTTGGTTGATGTAGTCGTACGTCTCCACGGCCCGACCGATCAAGCACCGAAACTATGGCACCTCCGAGTTCTAGCACACGTTCCGCTCGATGACGATCCCCGGACTCCGATCTAGCAAAGTGTTGGGGAAGAGTTCCGTCAGCACGACGGCATGGTGACGATCTTGATGTACTACTGTCGCAGGGCTTCGCCTAAGCACCGCTCCAATATGATCGAGGTGGAATATGGTGGCAGGGGGCACCGCACACGGCTAAGAATAAGACCACGTGGATCAACTTGTTTTCATGGGGTGCCCCTTGCCTCAGTATATAAAGGATGGAGGAGGAGGAGGCCGGCCAAGGCTAGGTGCGGCCAGGATGTGGAGTCCTACTAGGACTCCAAGTCCTAGTAGGAGTCCACCAAGAGGGGAGGAAGGGAGAAGGAAGTGGAGGAGAAGGAGAGGTGGCCGCCCCCCTTTTCCCTAGTCCAATTAGGACTAGAGGGGAGGGGGGGCGCAGCAGCGCCTTGGCCCTTTCTCCTCTTCCCACTAAAGCCCATCAAGGCCCATTGCTTCTCCCGTAACTACCCGGTACTCCGAAAAATACCCGAATCACTCGGAACCTTTCCGATGTCCGAATATAGTCGTCCAATATATCAATCTTTACGTCTCGACCATTTAGAGACTCCTCGTCATGTCCCCGATCTCATCCGGGACTCCGAACTCCTTCGGTACATCAAAACTCATAAACTCATAATATAACTGTCATCGAAACCTTAAGCGTGCGGACCCTACGGGTTCGAGAACAATGTAGACATGACTGAGACAAATCTCCGGTCAATAACCAATAGCGGGACCTGGATGCCCATATTGTCTCCTACATATTCTACGAAGATCTTTATCGGTCAGACCGCATAACAACATACGTTGTTCCCTTTGTCATCGGTATGTTACTTGCCCGAGATTCGATCGTCGGTATCCAATACCTAGTTCAATCTTGTTACCGGCAAGTCTCTTTACTCGTTCCGTAATACATCATCTCACAACTAACATATTAGTTGTAATGCTTGCAAGGCTTATGTGATGTGCATTACCGAGAGGGCCCAGAGATACCTCTCCGACAATCGGAGTGACAAATCCTAATCTCGAAATACGCCAACCCAACATCTACCTTTGGAGACACCTGTAATGCTCCTTTATAATCACCCAGTTATGTTGTGACGTTTGGTAGCACCCAAAGTGTTCCTCCGGTAAACGGGAGTTGCATAATCGCATAGTCATAGGAACATGTATAAGTCATGAAGAAAGCAATAGCAACATACTAAACGATCAGGTGCTAAGCTAATGGAATGGGTCATGCCAATCAGATCATTCAACTAATGATGTGATCCCATTAATCAAATAACAACTACTTTGTCTATGGTTAGGAAACATAACCGTCTTTGATTAATGAGCTAGTCAAGTAGAGGCATACTAGTGACACTCTGTTTGTCTATGTATTCACACATGTATTATGTTTCCGGTTAATACAATTCTAGAATGAATAATAAACATTTATCATGAAATAAGGAAATAAATAATAACTTTATTATTGCCTCTAGGGCATATTTCCTTCAAATATGCCCTAGATGCAATATTAAAGTTGTTATTTATATTTCCTTATATCATGATAAATGTTTATTATTCATGCTAGAATTGTATTAACCGGAAACTTAGTACATGTGTGAATACATAGACAAACAGAATGTCACTAGTTTGCCTAGCTCGTTGAATCAATGATGGTTAAGTTTCCTAACCATAGACATGAGTTTTCATTTGATTAACAGGATCACATCATTAGAGAATGATGTGATTGACTTGACCCATCCGTTAGCTTAGCACGATGCTCGCTTAGTTTGTTGCTATTGCTTTCTTCATGACTTATACATGTTCCTATGACTATGAGATTATGCAACTCCCGAATACCGGAGGAACACTTTGTGTGCTACCAAATGTCACAACGTAACTGGGTGATTATAAAGGTGCTCCACAGGTGTCTCAGATGGTACTTGTTGAGTTGGCATAGATCAAGATTAGGATTTGTCACTCTGATTGTCGGAGTGGTATCTCTGGCCCTCTCGATAATGCACATCACTATAAGCTTTGCAAGCAATGTAACTAATGAGTTAGTTGCGGGATGATGCATTAAGGAACAAGTAAAGAGACTTGCCGGCAACGAGATTGAACTAGGTATTGAGATACCGACGATCGAATCTCAGGCAAGTAACATACCGATGACAAAGGGAGCAACATATGTTGTTATGCGGTTTGACCGATAAAGATCTTCGTAGAATATGTAGGAACCAATATGAGCATCCAGGTTCCGCTATTGGTTATTGACCGGAGTTGTGTCTCGGTCATGTCTACATAGTTCTCAAACCCGTAGGGTCCGCACGCTTAACATTCGGTGACGATCGATATTATTAGTTTATGTGTTTTGATGTACCGAAGGTTGTTCGGAGTCCCGGATGAGATCAGGGACATGACGAGGAGTCTTGAAATGTTTGAGATGTAAAGATCGATATATTGGAAGGCTATATTCAGACATCGGAAAGGTTCTAAGTGGTTCAGGTATTTATCGGAGTACCGGAGAGTTACGGGAATTCGCCGCGGAGTATATCGGCCTTATTGGGCTTTAGGGGAAAGAGAGAGGGGAGGTTGCACGCTCCCCAAGGCCTAGTTCAAATTGGACTAGGGGGAGGGGCGACGCCCCCTCCTTCCTTCTCTTCTCTTTTCCCTTTCCTTCTCTCCTCCTACTACATGGAAGGGGGGGGGGGAATCCTACTCCCGGTGGGAGTAGGACTCCCCAGGGCACGCCATAGTAGAGGGCCGGCCCTCCCCCTCCTCCACTCCTTTATATACGGGGGAGGGGGCACCCCATGGACACACAAGTTGATCAGTTGATCTTTTAGCCATCTGCGGTGCCCCCCTCCACCATAATCCACCTCGGTCATATCGTAGCGGTGCTTAGGCGAAGCCCTGCGTCGGTAGCATCATCATCACCATCATCACGCCGTCCTGCTGACGGAACTCTCCCTCGAAGCTCTGCTAGATCGGAGTTCGTGGGACGTCACCGAGCTGAATGAGTGCTGAACTCGGCGGTGCCGTACATTCGGTACTTGGATCGGTCGGATCGTGAAGACGCACGACTACACCAACCGCGTTCTCATAACGCTTCCGCTTACAGTCTACGAGGGTACGTAGACGATACTCTCCCCTCTCCTTGCTATGCATCACCATGATCTTGCGTGTGTGTAGGATTTTTTTTGAAATTACTACGTTCCCCAACAGTGGCATCAGAGCCAGGTTTATGCGTAGATGTCATATGCAGGAGTAGAACACAAAGGAGTTGTGGGCATGGGTATATACATATTGCTTGCCATCACTAGTTCATTCTTGATTCAGCGGCATTGTTGGATGAAGTAGCCCAGACCGACATTACGCGTATGCTTACACGAGACTGGTTCTACCGACGTGCTTCACACACAGGTGGCTAGTGGGTGTTTGTTTCTCCAGCTTTTGTTGAATCGGATTCAATGAACATGGTTCTTTCTGAAGTCAAAAATCAATCACTATACTGCGTTGTGGTTTTTGATGCGTAGGTAAGAACTGTTCTTGCTCAGCCCGTAGCAGCCACGTAAAACTTGCAACAACAAAGTAGAGGACGTCTAACTTGTTTTTGTAGGGCTTGTTGTGATGTGATATGGTCAAGACGTGATGAGATATAAGTTGTTGTATGAGATGATCATGTTTTGTTGAAGTTATCGGCAACTGGCGGAAGCCTTATGGTTGCCTCTTTATTGCATAAGATGCAAATGCCAAATAATTGCTTTACTTTATCGCTATGCGATAGCAATAGTTGCAAGAGCAATAGTTGGCGAGACGACCATGTGATGACACATTGATAGAGATCAAGATGATGGAGATCATGGTGTCATGCCGGTGATGATAGAGATCATGACGGTACTTTGGAGATGGAGAACAAAGGCGCAAGATGATCATGGCCATATCATGTCACATATTTTGATTGCATGTGATGTTTATCCTTTATGCATCTTATTTTGCTTAGTTCGGCGGTAGCATTATAAGATGATCTCTCACTAAATTTCAAGGTATAAGTGTTCTCCCTGAGTATGCACTGTTGCGACAGTTCATCGTGCCGAGACACCACGTGATGATTGGGTGTGATAAGTTCTACGTTCACATACAATGGGTGCAAGCCAGTTTTGCACACGCGGAATACTCGGGTTAAACTTGACAAGCCTAGCATATGCAGATATGGCCTCAGAACACTGGAGACCGAAAGGTCAAGCGTGAATCATATAGTAGATATGATCAACATTGTGATGTTCACCATTGAAAACTACTCCATCTCACTTGATGATCAGACATGGTTTAGTTGATTTGGATCACGTGATCATTTAGATGACTAGAGGTATGTCTATCTAAGTGGGAGTTCTTAAGTAATATGATTAATTGAACTTTAATTTATCATGAACTTAGTCCTGATAGTATTTGCATAACTATGTTGTAGATCAATAGCTCGCGATGTAGCTCCCCGTTTATTTTTGGTATGTTCCTAGAGAAAAACTATGTTGAAAGATGATAGTAGCAATGATGTGAACTAGGTCCGTGATCTAAGGATTATCCTCATTGCTGCACAGAAGAATTATGTCCTTGATGCACCGCTAGGTGACAGACCTATTGCAGGAGCAGATGCAGACGTTATGAATGTTTGACAAGCTCAGTATGATGACTACTTGATAGTTTAGTGCACCATGCTTTACGGCTTAGAACCGGGACTTCAAAAATGTTTTGAACGCCACTAAGCATATAAGATGTTCCAAGAGTTGAAATTGGTATCTCATACTCATGCCCGTGTCAAGAGGTAAGAGACCTCTGACAGTACTTTGCCTACAAGATGGAGGAGAATATCTCAAAGAGTGAGCATGTGCTCAGAATGTCTGAATACTACAATCACTTGAATCAAGTGGGAGTTAATCTTCCCGATAAGATAGTGATTGACAGAGTTCTCTAGTCACTATCACCAAGTTACTAGAACTTCGTGATGAACTATAATACGCAAGGGATAACGAAAATGATTCCCAAAGCTCTTCGTGATGCTGAAATCGATGAAGGTAGAAACCAAGAAAAGCATCAAGTGTTGATGGTTGACAAGACCACTAGTTTCAAGAAAAGGGCAAAGGGAAGAAAGGGAAATTCAATAAGAACGGCAAGAAAGTTGCTGCTCAAGTGAAGAAGCCCAAGTCTAGACCTAAGCCTGAGACTAAGTGCTTCTACTGCAAAGGGACTGGTTACTGGAAGTAGAACTGCCCCAAGTATTTGGCGGATAAGAAGGATGGCAAAGTGAACAAAGGTATATTTGATATACATGTTATTGATGTGTACTTTACTAGTGTTTATAGCAACCCCTCAGTATTTGATGCTAGTTCAGTTGCTAAAGATTAGTAACTCGAAATAGGAGTTGCAGAATGAACAGAGACTAGTTAAGGGTGAAGTGACGATGTGTATTGGAAGTGGTTCCAAGATTGATATGATCATCATCGCACACTCCCTATACTTTCGGGATTAGTGTTGAACCTACAATTAATGTTATTTGGTGTTTGCGTTAAGCATGAATATGATTGGATCATGTTTATTGCAATATGATTATTCATTTAAGTCAAAGAATAATTGTTGTTCTATTTACATGAATAAAACCTTCTATGGTCATACACTCAATATAAATGGTTTATTGAATCTCGATCATAGTGATACACATATTCATAATATTAAAGCCAAAAGATGTAAAGTTAATAATGGTAGTGCAACTTATTTATGGCACTGCCGTTTTGGTCATATTGGTGTAAAGCGCATGAAGAAACTCCATGCTGATGGACTTTTGGAATCACTTGATTATGAATCACTTGATGCTTGCGAACCATGCCTCATGGGCAAGATGACTAAGACTCTGTTCTCCAGAACAATGGAGCGAGCAACTAACTTATTGGAAATAATACATACTGATGTATGCGATCCGATAAGTGTTGAGGCTCGTGGCGGGTATCGTTATTTTCTGACATTCACAGATGATTTGAGCAGATATGGGTATATCTACTTAATGAAACATAAGTCTGAAACACTTGAAAAGTTCAAAGAATTTCAGAGTGAAGTGGAAAATCATCATAACAAGAAAATAAAGTTTCTACGATCTGATCACGGAGGCGAATATTTGACTTACGAGTTTGGTCTTCATTTGAAACAATGTGGAATAGTTTCGCAACTCACGCCACCTGGAACACCACAGCATAATGGTGTGTCCGAACATTGTAATCGTACTTTATTGGATATGGTGCGATCTATGATGTCTCTTACTGATTTACCACTATCATTTTGGGGTTATGCATTAGAGACAGCTGCATTCACGTTAAATAGGGCACCATCTAAATCCGTTGAGATGACACCGTATGAACTATGGTTTGGCAAGAAAGCAAAGCTGTCGTTTCTTAAGTTTGGGGTTGCGATGCTTATGTGAAAAAGTTTCAAACTAATAAGCTCGAACCCAAATCGGAGTAGTGCGTCTTCATAGGATACCCAAAAGAAACTATTGGGTACACCTTCTACCACAGATCCGAAGGCAAGATATTTTGTTGCTAAGAATGGATCCTTTCTAGAGAAGGAGTTTCTCTCGAAAGAAGTTTGTGGGAGGGAAAGTAGTTCATCACAGAAATCAGTTCCAGTGATTCCTACACCAATTAGTGAGGAAGCTAATGATGATGATCATGAAACTTCAGAGCAAGTTACTACTGTACCTCGTAGGTCAACCAGAGTACGGTCCACACCAGAGTGGTACGGTAATCCTGTTCTGGAAGTCATGTTACTAGACCATGACGAACCTATGAACTATGAGGAAGCGATGATGAGTCCAGATTCTGCAAAATGGCTTGAGGCCATGAAATCTGAGATGGGATCCATGTATGAGAACAAAGTATGGACTTTGATTGACTTGCCCGATGATCGGTGAGTCACTGAGAATAAATGGATCTTCAAGAGGAAGATGGACGCTGATAGTAGTGTTACTATCTACAAATCTCGAATTGTCGCAAAATGTTTTCGACAAGATCAAGGTGTTGACTATGATGAGATTTTCTCACTCGTATAGATGCTTAAAAGTCTCTCCGAATCATGTTAGCAGTTGCCGCATTTTATGAAATCTGGCAAATGGATGTCAAAACTGCATTCCTGAATGGATTTCTTAAGGAAGAGTTGTATATGATGCAACCAGAAGGTTTTGTCAATCATAAAAGTGCTAACAAAGTGAGCAAGCTCCAGCGATCCATCTATGGACTGGTGCAAGCATCTCAGAGTTGGAATATATGCTTTGATAAAGTGATCAAATCATATTGTTTTATATAGACTTGTAGTGAAGCCTGCATTTACAAGAAAGTGAGTGGGAGCACTACAACATTTCTGATAAGTATATGTGAATGACATATTGTTGATCAGAAATAATGTAGAATTTTCTGGAAAGCATAAAGGAGTGTTTGCTAGGAGTTTTTCAAAGAAAGACCTCGGTGAAGCTACTTACATACTGAGCATCAAGATCTATAGATATAGGTCAAGACGCTTGATATATTTTCAATGAGTACATACCTTGACAAGATTTTGAAGTAGTTCAAAATAGAACAGTCAAAGAAGGAGTTCTTGCCTGTGTTGCAAGGTGTGAAGTTGAGTAAAGACTCAAAACCCGACCACGACAGAAAATAGAAAGAGAATGAAAAGCCATTCCCTATGCCTCAGTCATAGGTTCTATAAAATATGCTATGCTGTATACCAGACCTATTGTGTACCTCACCATAAGTTTAGCAAGAGGGTACAATAGTGATCCAGGAGTGGACCACTGGACAACAGTCAAAAATATCCTTAGTGGAATAAGGAAATGTTTCTTGGTTATGGAGGTGACAAAGAGTTCTTCATAAATAGTTACGTCGATGCAAGCTTTGACACTGATTTGGATGACTCTAAGTCTCGATCTAGATACATATTGAAAGTGGGAGAAATTAGCTAGAGTAGCTCCGTGCAAAGCATTGTAGACATAGAAAATTTGCTAAATACATACGGCTTTGAATGTGGCAGACCCATTGACTAAATTTCTCTCACAAGCAAAACATGATCACTCTTTGGGTGTTAATCACATAACGATGTGAACTAGATTATCGACTCTAGTAAACCCTTTTGAGTGTTAGTCACATGGAGATGTGAACTAATCACATAAAGATGTGAGCTATTGGTGTTAAATCACATGACAATGTGAACTAGATTATTGACTATAGTGCAAGTGGGAGACTGAAGGAAATATGCCCTAGAGGAAATAATAAAGTTGTTATTTATATTTCCATATATCATGATAAATGTTTATTATTCATGCTAGAATTGTATTAACCGGAAACTTAGTACATGTGTGAATACATAGACAAACAATATGTCACTAGTTTGCCTCTACTTGACTAGCTCGTTGAATCAATGATGGTTATGTTTCCTAACCATAGACATGAGTTGTCATTTGATTAACGTGATCACATCATTAGAGAATGATGTGATTGACTTGACCCATCCGTTAGCTTAGCACGATGATCACTTAGTTTGTTGCTATTGCTTTCTTCATGACTTATACATGTTCCTATGACTATGAGATTATGCAACTCCCGAATACCGGAGGAACACTTTGTGTGCTACCAGATGTCACAACGTAATTGGGTGATTATAAAGGTGCTCTACAGGTGTCTCCGATGGTACTTGTTGTGTTGGCATAGATCAAGATTAGGATTTGTCACTCCGATTGTCAGAGAGGTATCTCTGGGACCTCTCGGTGATGCACATCACTATAAGCCTTGCAAGCAATGTAACTAATTAGTTAGTTGCGGGATGATGCATTACGGAAAGAGTAAAAGAGACTTGCCGATAACGAGATTGAACTAGGTATTGAGATACCGATGATCGAATCTCAGGCAAGTAACATACCGATGACAAAGGGAGCAACGTATGTTGTTATGCAGTTTGACCGATAAAGATCTTCGTAGAATATGTAGGAACCAATATGAGCATCTAGGTTCCGCTATTGGTTATTGACCGGAGATGAGTCTCGGTCATGTCTACATAGTTCTCGAACCCGTAGGGTCCGCACGCTTAACGTTCAGTGACAATCGGTATTATGAGTTTATGTGTTTTGATGTACCGAAGGTTGTTCGGAGTCCCGGATGAGACCAGGGACATGACGAGGAGTCTCAAAATGTTCGAGACATAAAGATCAATATAGTGGAAGGCTATATTTGGACATCGGAATGGTTCTGAGTGGTTCGGGTATTTATCGGAGTGCCGGAGAGTTACGGGAATTCGCCGGGGAGTATATGGGCCTTATTGGGCTTTAGGGGAAAGAGAGAGGGGAGGCCGCGCACCCCCCAAGGCCTAGTCCGAATTGGACTAGGGGGAGGGGGGTGCCCCGTCCTTCCTTCTCTTCTCTTTTCCCTTTCCTTCTCTCCTACTCCTACTACATGGAAGGGGGGGAACCCTACTCCCGGTGGGAGTAGGACTCCCCAGGGTGCGCCATAGTAGAGGGCCGGCCCTCCCCCTCCTCCACTCCTTTATATACGGGGGAGGGGGGCACCCCATGGACACACAAGTTGATCAGTTAATCTTTTAGCCGTGTGCGGTGCCCCCCTCCACCATAATCCACCTCGGTCATATTGTAGCGGTGCTTAGGCGAAGCCCTGCATCGGTAGCATCATCATCACTGTTATCACGCCATCGTGCTGACGGAACTCTCCCTCGAAGCTCTGCTGGATCAGAGTTCGTGGGACATCACCGAGCTGAACGTGTGCTGAACTCGGAGGTGCTGTACGTTCGGTACTTGGATCGGTCGGATCGCGAAGACGTACGACTACATCAACCGCGTTCTTATAACGCTTCCGCTTATGGTCTACGAGGGTACATAGACGATACTCTCCCCTCTCGTTGCTATGCATCACCATGATCTTGCGTGTGCGTAGGATTTTTTTTTTGAAATTACTACGTTCCCTAACAATGGTCTATGCTGCGCTCGTCACATACGAAGTTAAGAATCGTTATAAAAAACATACGAAGTTAAGAACAACCGGAACCAAGACGTGCCATGCGTTGCCTATCCCGGTCGGGACAGACAAACAAATCGATCACATAGGCAGCGGGTAATGAATAACTAACCTCCTAAGTCTTACTAGTAGTATATGCGTGTATATATATATATATATAGTCGAGCACCATAATAAATATTTTTTAGCACAAATTACATTAGTATCTTTTTTTGTAGAAAAAAAATTACATTTATATCTGAACTCTAGCCTATTAGCAACGTCGTTAGTTGAGGCCATAATGGTCCCGAGTTCAAACTCCCTGTACCAAAAAAATTCCCATTAACTTCTATTTCCATTCATTTTTGTGATAGAACCAAATAACATCACCCCACGAAAATGCATGGATTCAAGGTTTTTCTTTTTTTCCTGGACACTATCTATTTATATTAGATGGGATAAAATAAGTTCTCCTCGGGCCATTACCTATCTATATTAAATGGAACTAAAATAATTACACCGCTCAGTAGATTGTGAAAAACTATGGTTGGTCCTTATGCCAACACTCGTAATATTCGGTGAATCTAGTAGGCTCGTCACGGAAAATTTCCAAACCATCATAGAAATTGGTAGCCAGGTGCGCTCATAGGCTAAAGCAATTCAGTGACGTCTATCGACATCGATTTGCGGTAATCAGTGACGCCACCTATGAAAACATCACACATTAGGTATTTCTATGACGTTGTCCATCTCCGTCACGAGGATTTTCGTCACAGTATCTCAGTTTTCTTGTAGTGATCGCCAATGAAACGTTGACATGTGGGACGGCCCAATAAAGGCCCATATAGGTCTAAAAGCCGGCCCAGGAACATGCCCACAAGATTTTGTCAGATCTAATGGGCTGGCCCGTTAACAACCTAACATTTTCCGCACCAAATTATAGCCCACATTAGATACGAGTCGTTAAATGACTGCAATATTCTGGGTCAGTTTATGGGCCATGTCAGATCCGGCCCGTTAACAGCCTGCAATACTTTGGGCCAAATTACGGTCCACACCTGATCCGGACCGTTAACTGACTTTTATTTCTCGGTCCAAATTACGGCCCATAACAGATACAGCCCTTTTAACAGCTATTGTGCCATTTGGCCCATTGGTGGCCTGATTTGCTCTTCGGCCTCTTAATGGCCCGTTTAACAGTTCGACTCGATACTAGTTTCGGCCTATCGGCGGCCCTGTCTACATATGGGCCTCTTTCGGCCCAGTTTCACTTTCGGCCATTTAAAGGCCCAAGTTGCACAGGGCCTAATTATGATCCGTAGTTACTTTCGACCTCTTAACAGACCGTAGTCTTCGTGGATACATTCTAGCCCAAACTGCCTATCGACCCGTTAAAGGCCCTTGAGAGTATTGGGCCTAATTTTGGCCCATTATACATTCGGCCTGCTTCCCACCCGTCATGTAATTGGGTCAGCCAAGGCCCAAAAACATTTCACCCTGTGAATGGCCCGTCACCCGAATGGGCCAATAATGGGCCGATTTATATTACAACATGCTATCGGCCCGTGATTTGTTCAACACCATTAGGGCTGAATCTAATTCTCAATCTGTTAAAAGCCTATTTAATTTTCGGGCCCAATTAAGGCAAGTGGTGAAGGAAATATGCCCTAGGGGAAATAATAAAGTTGTTCTTTGTATTTCTTTATATCATGATAAATTTTTATTATTCATGCTAGAATTGTATTAACCGGAAACTTGATATCTGTGTGGATACATAGACAAAACACAGTGTCCCTAGTAAGCCTCTACTAGACTAGCTCGTTAATCAAAGATGGTTAAGTTTCCTAACCATAGACATGTGTTGTCATTTGATGAACGGGATCACATCATTAGGAGAATGATGTGATGGACAAGACCCATCCGTTAACTTAGCATAATGATCGTTAAGTTTTATTGGTATTGCTTTCTTCATGGCTTATACATATTCCTTTGACTATGAGATTATGCAACTCCCGAATACCGGAGGAATACCTTGTGTGCTATCAAACGTCACAACATAACTGGGTGATTATAAAGAAGCTCTATAGGTATCTCTGAAGGTGTTTGTTGGGTTGGCGTAGATTGAGATTATGATTTGTCACTCCGAGTATCGGAGAGGTATCTCTGGGCCCTCTCGGTAATGCACATCATAATAAGCCTTGCAAGCAATGTGAATAAAGAGTTAGTTGCGGTATGATGCATTACGAAAGGAGCAAAGAGACTTGCTGGTAACAAGATTGAACTAGGTATGAAGATACCGACAATCGAATCTCGGACAAGTAACATAGCGATGACAAAGGGAACAACTTATGTTGTCATAACGGTTTGACCGATAAAGATCTTCCTAGAATATGTGGGAACCAATATGAGCATCTAGGTCCCGCTATTGGTTATTGACCGGAGAGGTGTCTCGGTCATGTCTACATAGTTCTTGAACCCGTACGGTCCACACGCTTAACATTCGATGACGATTTGTATTATATGAGTTATGTGATTTGGTGACCGAATGTTGTTCGGAGTCCCGGATGAGATCACGTACATGACAAGGAGTCTCAAAATGGTCGAGAGGTAAAGATTCATATATAGGACGATAGTATTTGGACACCGTAAGTGTTCCGGGGGTACCGGGTATGTATCGGGTCACTGGAAAGGGTTCCGGGCACCCCCCGACAAAGATATAGGCCTTATTGGGCCAAGGGCGGGACAGAACAGCCCCTAGTGGGCTGGTGCTCCCCCATATGGAAAGGAAATAGAGGGGATAGGATTCCCCCTTCCTTTGCCCTCTCCCCTCTTTCCTTTCCCCCTCCAAAGAAAAGGAAAGGGGGAAGCCGAATTGGAGGAGGCCCCCAAGTAGGATTCCTCCTACTTGGGGCTCCCAATGGCTGCCCCCTCCCCCTCCCACCTATATATATGTGGGGAGGGGTGCCTATAACACGCAACAAACATTGTTAGCCGTGTGCGGTGCCCCCCTTCACAGTTTACGCCTCCGGTCATATTCATGTAGTGCTTAGGCGAAGCCCTGCGCGAATCACTTCACCATCACCGTCACCACGTCGTCGTGCTAACGGAACTCTCCCTCGACACTTTGTTGGATCAAGAGTTCGAGGGATGTCATCGAGCTGAACGCGTGTAGAACTCGGAGGTGCCGTACGTTCGGTGCCTGCTCGGTCAGAACAAGAAGAAGTTCGACTACATCAACCGCGTTGTCAAACACTTCCGCTTTTGGTCTACGAGGGTACGTGGACACACTCTCCCCCTCTTGTTGTTATGCATCTCCTAGATTGATCTTGCGTGATCGTAGGAATTTTTTTGAAATTGCATGCTATGTTCCCCAACAAGCAGTTTACTCGGCCTTTTAAAGGCCCGAAACTAATAGTGGGCCAGATTTAGACTATACCAAACTAATGACCCAAGATGATTGTAGGCCCATGGTTCGGCCCATACTAGTGATTGGCGACCAGGAAATTTTAGTATAGAAATTATTATTTTATAAACCTAACCTATTGGCTCATTGCGCACCGATCAAAGATTACGACCTTTTCTCAGAGCGACGACAGCAGAAACAGTAAATAAATTAGAACATCGTGACGAAGAATAAATCTAGACTATACAACAAAGAAATTATAGCATATTACGTCCCCTAGGCATCAAAGTTCGCCTGCAGTGATAATAAAGGGAAACTAGATAGCAGATTACATAAACTGGGCAGGTCGCCACCAGTGGAAGTTAACAGGCGGATACAATAATAGACAGAACTGACTGCACTTCAACACAGTTCAAAAAAGGTTAGCCCGACCCAGGAGCTGCAGCGCAAGATGATGAAGCTATGTACCTAGGGTAGGATCATAAGCCTGACCTAGACACCCTCCCTTGGGACATCACCCTAAAGTCAGAAGCATTCAAGGGACACCATCATCCACTCGACAGAAGCATTCCACTCGGTAGACTCAATGTCACTCGACCATAGCAATAATCACTCGACAGACAGAAGATCGAAAGACATTCAGAACTGCAATGGTTGGATGTTTACTCTGTGGACTTAATGGTCATTTATGTCACTTTATGGCTAGCGTTACCAGAAATGCCCCATATTTATGTACCTTAAAACCATGTGTAACTGAGGGCGGGAGGGGCCTGGTGAACTCTATATAAGCCACCCCCCTCCTCAGGGACAAGGGTTCGCACCCCCTGTAACACCACACACATATAATCCAGTCGACCTCCTCCGGGCACCGAGACGTAGGGCTATTACTTCCACCGTGAAGGGCCTAAACTCGTAAATTTTGTGTGTACAACTTCACCATAGTTGGGATCTTGCCTCCTCATACCTACCCCCATTCTACTGTCAGTCTTAGAACCACGACAGTTGGCGCCCACCATGGGGCAGGTGTCTTAGCGATTCTTTGGTGAAGTTATGATTTTTACGATTCCCATCATCATGGTTTCCGGAGGTGGATTGGCTGAGGCCCGCGAGATCCATCTCGGCACGCTCATCTTCGTTGTCGACGACTCCGCCTAGCTTCAGGAAGCTCCCCTCGACGTCGAGGCGCTCCCCATCCACGGGGCAACGCACTTTCGCGCGTGCGCTCGCGGCGTCCTTCTCCGGCAACCGTCGACCCAGTATCGACCGGCTCCCATGGCGTCCTCGCTCCCCGCTGTTCGCCGACGCAAGCGATCTGGTCGGTCGCGGCTCCAGCGATGGGAGAAACACGTGGTGGCTCGTCAGTCGGGCAACCCACAAGTCGCGGCAATCGAGCCTGACAAAACTCTCTACGGCCTGTTCGACCCGGCTCCGTCGAGACCGCATCCGAATGCGATAGCAGCGATCCTGCAGCTGAAGTCTTGATGGTTGACGGACCACATAGTCCTCCTGGCTTCCGCCGCGATGATGGTGGTGATGGGGGCGGCGATCCATCACACGTTCACGAGGAGTACCGCCTCGAACCCCTTTCTTCGCAGCAGAGGGAAGAGCTTCGCCGCCGCAACATGGACATGCTTCACACGCCCATCGTTGGGGAAACGTCCAAGGCCCGGGCCTTGGAGGAGGCGCGCCTGGCCAATTTGGCTGAGCGCACTCGACCGGAGAACCTTCAGCATGCACTCGATGAGCGTGCTCGGCAGCGGGTTCCCGAGTCCAGTCGACGACAACTTTTTTCGCCTCAACCTCATGTATACCGCACTCCGATCCAAAATCTCACAGCTGCAGCCCGTATAGCAGAGTCAGTTTAGCCTTCCCAGTCGAAGGCTGACAGAGGCTTGATGCAGATCTGAGCCTTACTCCGGGCAGAAGGAGAGCAGAACACAACAGTGTCTTAGTCTCGGAATAGGATTCATAGTAGATATGTGATGGCAGATACAGTTTAGTCGACCCATAGCCCAAGATTGCCCCCGCGGCGTGAGGGACATGGACACCGGTAGGATCAATACAGGAACCACGAGCAGTATGATCACCGACTCGGCCGTGATGACCGTCGTAGAGTGCCCACACCTCCTCCGAGGAGTGGATCGTATGTGCCTCGGCAATATGATGACAGACGCCCTCACAGTGGCGAGCGGAGAATACCAGTCGACCCAAGAGAGCCAGGCTTTTATGGGAGATCAATCCTTGTTCAAGGTCTAGTTGACAGGAACAGAGCACACAGGGAGGTCCTTGACAGAGATCACCCGACTGGCGGCATAGTTCATGTTTCAGGTCCAGAGTGTTTCAGCAGAGCCATCAGGGCCGCAGTGATTCCTCCCAATTTCAGGTTGGCGACTGGAGTCAGCAAGTTCACTGGTGAGCCCAAGCCTGACACTTGGCTTGAGGATTACCGAGTGGCTGTGCAGATTGGTGGCGGCAATGATGAAGTGGCCATGAAGCATCTTCCTCTGATGTTGGAAGGTTCAGCCATGGCATGGTTGACTCAGTTAGCACCAGGCAGTATATTCAGTTGGGAAGAACTTGCCCGAGTGTTTGTTAGAACTTTTTAGGGTACTTGCAAGTGGCCAGCAGGGTTAACAGAATTGCAACATTGCGTGCAAAAACCGAATGAGACGCCGAGGGATTACATCAAGAGGTGGACCACTTTGCATCACACAGTGGAAAATGTATCCCCGCATCAAGCAGTTTGTGCCTTCAAATAAGGCATTAAATATCAAGAACTGGTCCTCAAATTCGGTCGGACAGGAGATATGTCTCTGACTCGGATGATGGAGATAGCCACTCGGTACGCTAACGAAGAAGAAGAGGATCGACTCCGAAGTGGAAAGAGAAAACTAGTCGATCAGGACACCGGTGGAGGCAATTCCAATCGGAAACAGAAGCGTAAAGCTGAGTGAGGGAGTCCTGGATTAGGGGGTCTCCGGAAAGCCGGGCTATCTCCATTGGCTGGACTATTAGACTATGAAGATACAAGATTGAAAACTTCGTCTCGTGTTCGGATGGGACTCTACTTGGCGTGGAAGGCAAGCTAGGGAATACGTATATGGATATCTTCTGCTTTGTAACCGACCTTGTGTAACCCTAACCCTCTCCGATATATATATATAAACCGAAGGGTTTTTAGTCCGTAGGACAACAATCACAACATACAATCATACCATAGGCTAGCTTCTAGGGTTTAGCCTCTCTGATCTCGTGGTAGATCTACTCTTGTACTACCCATATCATCAATATTAATCAAGCAGGACGTAGGGTTTTACCTCCATCAAGAGGGCCCGAACCTGGGTAAAACATCGTGTCCCCTGCCTCCTGTTACCATCCGGCCTAGACGCACAGTTCGGGACCCCCTACCCGAGATCCGCCGGTTTTGACACCGACATTGGTGCTTTCATTGAGAGTTCCTCTGTGTCGTCGCCGTTAGGATTGATGGCTCCTACTATCATCGATAGTGATGCGGTCCAGGGTGAGACTTTTCTTCCCGGACAGATCTTTGTATTCGGCGGCTTTGCACTGCGGGCTAATTCGCTTGGCCATCTGTAGCAGATTGAAAGCTACGCCCCTGGCCATCAGGTCAGATTTGGAAGTTTGAACTACACGGCCGACATCCGCGGAGACTTGATCTTCGACGGATTCGAGCCACAGCCGGGCGCACCGCACTGTCGCGATGGGTATGAACTAGCTCTGCCGCCGAACAGTACCCTAGAGGCCGCGCCCGCATCAACTCCGACCCTTAGATCGGAGCCAATTACGCCAATCGAGGACGGGTGGCTAGACACCGCCTCAGGGGCTGCAGTCTCGACGGCGATCGAGCCGAACACCTGCCTAACCCTCTGCGCAGCCCGTGACCCCAAGGTGTCGGACTCTTTCCCAGACTCCGAATCATCCGCGCCCCTGCCAATCAAATCCGATTGGGCGCCGATCATGGAATTCACCGCCGCAGATATCTTTCAGCACTCGCCCTTCGGCAACATTCTGAATTCAGTAAGGTCTCTCTCTTTGTTAGGAGAGCCCTGGCCGGGTTATGGTCAACAGGATTGGGATGCGGATGGCGAAGAAATTCGACGCCCACCCACCACCCACTTTGTAGCCACTGTCGATGATTTAACCGACATGCTCGACTTCGACTCCGAAGACATCGACGGTATGGACAACGATGTAGGAGACGAACATGAACCAACACCTATAGGGCACTAGAAAGCCACCTCATCATATGACATATACATGGTGGATGCACCCAACGAAGGCAACGGCGACGAGGTAGCGGAGGATGACCCCTCCAAGAAGCAACCCAAGCGCCGACGTCAGCGGCGCCACTCTAAGTCCTGCCAAAGCAAAAGTGGTGATACCGGCACAGGAGATAATAACATCCGTATAGTGCCGAAGACAACAACAATCCCCTCCAGCAAGATTTAGAGCAGGAGGATGAAGGAGCCAGCTCTCCTGAGAGAGCGGCAGACGGAGAGGAGGAGGATGAAAATTGCATCCCCCCTTCGAAGACGAGGCAAGCCTCGGCGACGATGAATTCGCCGTCCCAGAGGATCCCGTCGAACAAGAGCGCTTCAAGCACCGGCTTATGGCCACGGCAAATAGCCTGAAGAAAAAGCAGCGGCAGCTTCAAGCTGATCAAGATCTGTTAGCTGACAAATGGACTAAAGTCCTCGCGGCCAAGGAATATAAACTCAAGCGTCCCTCCAAGAGTTGCCCAAGGCGCATGTTACTACCCCGACTAGAGGAAGAAGCGTATGATACGGCTGATCGGCCACCTCGTGGCCGCGATAGAGAGGCATTCCAGCCAAAAGCTCAGCCTCCCCCCAACACCATTCAAATAAAAAGGCATGGGGAGATACGCCAGACCTGCGAGACATATTGGAGGACAAGGCAAAGCATTCAAGATCGATCTATGAATCACGAGGGTGCACCACTCTGCGAGACGACAAACGTCACGCCGGATACAGTAAAAGCAAATCCGGCCGGGCCGAACACAGCGGGCAAGACCCATTTGAGCTGCGTCGCGATATAGCCCAATACAGAGGCGCCGCACACCCCTTATGCTTCACAGACGAAGTAATGGAACATCAATTCCCAGAAGGTTTCAAACCTGTAAATATTGAATCATGCAACAGCACAACAGATCCCGCGGTATGGATTGAGGACTTCCTCCACCACATCCACATGGCCCTCGGCGATGACTTACACGCCATCAAATACCTCACACTAAAGCTCAAAGGACCAGCGCGGCATTGGCTTAATAGCTTGCCAGCAGACTCCATTAGCTGTTGGGAAGATCTGGAAGCCGCATTCCTCGACAACTTTCAGGGCACTTATGTGCGACCACCAGATGCCGATGATTTAAGCCACATAATTCAGCAGCCAGAAGAGTCGGCGAGGCAATTCCGGACTCGGTTCCTTACAAAGAAAAATCAAATCGTCGACTGTCCGGACGCGGAGGCCTTAGCGGCTTTCAAGCACAACATCCGAGACGAGTGGCTAGCCCGGCACCTTGGTCAGGAAAAGCCGAAATCTATGGCAGCTCTCACGACGCTCATGACCCGCTTTTGTGCGGGAGAAGACAGCTGGCTGGCTCGCAGTAATAACATATCAAAGAACCATGGTACCTCAGATACCAAGGACGGCAATAACAGGTCACGTCGCAACAAGCATAAGCGCCACATTAACAGCAAAAATACTAAGGATACGGCAGTCAATGCCGGATTCAAAGGCTCTAAACTCGGTCAGCGGAAAAAGCCATTCAAAAGAAGTACGCCGGGCCCGTCCAGCTTGGACCGTATACTCGATCGCTCGTGTCAAATAAACGGCACCCCAGACAAGCCAGCCAATCACACCAACAGGGATTTTTGGGTGTTCAAGCAGGCCGACAAGTTAATTGCCGAAAACAAGGACAAGGGGCCGCATAGCGATGACGAGGAGGAGCCCCGGCAGCCGCACACTGGAGGACAGAAGAGGTTTCCCCCGCAAGTGCGGACGGTGAACATGATATACGCAACCCACATCCCCAAGAGGGAGCGGAAGCGTGCGCTCAGGGGCGTATATGCGTTGGAGCCAGTCGCCCCAAAGTTCAACCCTTGGTCCTCCTGTCCGATCACCTTCGATCGCAGGGACCACCCCACTAGTATCCGTCATGGAGGATTCGCCGCACTAGTCCTAGACCCAATCATCGACGGATTTCACCTCACTCGAGTCCTTATGGACGGCGGCAGCAGCCTGAACCTGCTTTATCAGGACACAATGCGCAAAATGGGTATAGACCCGTCAAGGATCAAACCCACAAAAACGACCTTTAAGGGCGTCATTCCAGGCATAGAGGCCCATTGCACAGGCTCAATTACACTGGAAGTGGTCTTTGGATCCCCGGATAACTTCCAAAGCGAAGAGTTAATCTTTGATATAGTCTCGTTCCGCAGTGGTTATCACGCGCTGCTCAGGCGAACCGCATTTGCTAGATTCAATGTGGTACCGCATTATGCATACCTCAAGCTCAAGATGCCAGGACCTCGTGGAGTTATTACAGTCAATGGAAACATAGAGCGCTCTCTCCGAACAGAGGAGCACACCGCGGCCCTCGCAGCAGAAGCGCAAAGCAGACTCTCAAGGCAATCAACCAGTTCGGTGTTTCAAAGCCCAGACACCTTCAAGCACGCTCGGGGCAATCGACAAATAGACCGCCTGGCGCGATCTGAGCTCGCGTAGCAATATGGCGGCCACCCCAATCCCAGCCCAACAGCGATATTCGTGTCGCGCGTACATAATTACGCATTAAAAATACCATGGGCACAGGTGGGGTGGGGGGGCACAACTGCGGCACGCCCCAAAACGCGGCCTAAACCGCACTAGGGGCTTCTCGTTTGGTTATTTTTCTTTTTCTTTCAGGACCTTAATCTCTGGAAACACTGTCCGACAGCTCTATTGCCGAACACATGATGCAGCAACCAAGGAGGCAGACAACTACGTTATACAACGGAATTCCCAGGTTGATTACAGATTTCATATCATTCCTCAGCTCGCCCTTGGAAGGGACATAGTCCTACTCTTTTGCTTATCGCACAATCTGTATCACTCTACTTTAACGCAATTTTTCAATAAACAATGCATGACATTACGACTGTTTTTGCATTCTTGTTATATATATATCTATGTGTTCATTAATGACGCCTTGCAACCGTACACTCTGGTACGGCCAATACACCAGGGGCTTACGTACCCCACAATGCGGTGTGAAAAGTCCGAACACTTTCACAAGTGCGGCACCCCGAACTTATAGCATTATATGCATCAGCTCCGAATCTTGTCTTTGGTCAAATGTTGGGTTTGTCCGGCTCCTATGTTTTGGTACCTTACGTCCCGCTCTATCGGCTAAGGTAGCGCTAGGAGAACTACTGCGATTGTGCCCCGGTTCTGCCGGGCTGAGCACCTCAGTAGAGAAAGCTAAAACTGACTGTAATGATAAGGCGAGAGACTGGTCGCTGTTCGGCGAGGTTTTTCGAGTCCCTAAAGACTTATGCCGCTTAGGGCGAGGGGCCGGCTCTGTCCGGCTTATAGGCGTGTATCACGCCCCGAATTCGGCCTTCCGAATACCAGGGGCTTCGCCGAAATTTAAAATTATAGAATTCTATGGCTAAGTGAGAGTGATAAAGCATTATTAGTCCGGTTGCCTTGTTCGTTGTGCTGAGCACCTCCCTCGAAGGACCCAAACATGGGAACAAGAGTGCTCAGGTTTATCCCGAACACCCCAACACTCGTGGCATGGGGTAGAAGCTGAGGACTAGCCATCTCTCAGATTGGATAAACAGCCAAACAGAAGGTAATATTTTAAATTCCAACAAGCGTTGCATAGCGCATATGAAACAAGTTTTCATACATACAGGAGAAAACGAGCAAGTCTCATTCAAATATTACATCTTTTGAACACTCATCCGCGATAAGACGGGCACCCGGCAGAACACCCTCGTAGTACATCTCGGGGTGGCGGTGCTCCTTGACCTCCGGCGGCCCCTCCTTGATCAGCTTCACGACGTCTAGCTTGACCCACTGCATTTCTACACGGGCAAAAGCCCGGCGTGCACCTTCAATGCAGACAGATCGCTTGACGACCTCCAGCCGCGGGCAGGCATCCACAAGCTGCCTCACCAGGCTGAAGAAGCTGTTCGGAAGGGCGTCGCCAGGCCACAACCGGACTACAAAGCTCTTCATGGCCTGATCGGCCGCCTTATGTAGCTCGACCATCTACTTCAGCTGGTCGCTCATTGGCACCGGATGTTCGGCCTTAGCATACTGAGACCAGAACAGGTTCTCCGTCGAGCTTCCATCCTCGGCCTGGTAAAATTGTGCGGCACCGGACACACTACGGGGCAAATCTGCGAATGCTCCTGAAGAGCTTCGGATTCGGGTAAGTAATCGGTAATTTACTTTTACATGCTTGCTTTGCATATAGAAAGCCTTACCTGCCGCTATCTTCTTCATCGCGTCGATCTCTTGGAGGGCCTTTTGGGCTTCGGCCTTGGCACTTTTTACACTCTCGAGGGCCGTGGCAAGCTCAGACTCCCGCGTCTTGAAGTCCAGCTCCAACGCCTCGTGCTTCGCCACAAGAGCCCGGAGCTCTTGCTGCACCTCGCCCACCCGAGCCTCGTGCTTCTCTCGCTCGGCGCGCTCCTTGGCCGCTGTATCTTCGGCCTTGGCCAGCGCTTGCTTCAGGGTCGCCACCTCGGTCGTGGCCCCGGGCAAACATACAATGATCCTGTCATTTTGCAATCACGTCCTTTTTTATATATACATATCTATAGACGGGGTATTACTTACGCTTGTTCTCCTCGAGCTGCCTCTTGGCAAGGCCGAGCTCTTTCTTGGACCCCTCGAGGTCCTGTTTCAGTACGACAACCTCCGCAGTTAGTGCAACGGACGCCAGCAGCGAAGCCTGCATATGCATATTGACATACTTATATTAGACTCCTGCGATATTATTTGATCCTCTGTTCGGCTTTTCTTTGTGAACACCGAACAAAGCATCAGTGCTACTGTCTAAGCGGTAATATTTCTACTACATTTTAAAACACTTACCTCGAAGCCTGTTAGAAGGCTGGCACAGGCTTCAGTCAATCCGCTCATGGTGGACTGAACCTTCTGGATCACCGCACTCATGATGGTGCGGTGCTCCTCGTCGATGGAAGCGCTGCGAAGCGCTTCCAGCAGGTTGTCCGGCGCCTCTGGATGGATAGAGGTCACTGGCACAGGCGTTTTGCCCCTCTTAGAAGGAGGCCGCCTGCCCGAGCCCGGAACCGCTGGAGGGTCCGGCGCGGTGTTCGGCTGAGGGCCGAACTCGGAGCTCTCAGGGGCCCCGTCCCCTCGGCTCCCGGAGTCCGGAAGGTCGCCTTGAGGCGCCTCCGGGACTGTCTCCCCTTGATCCGGTGCCTCTTGAGACAACACCTTGGCGTCGTCGGCAGGATGAGGGGAGGTGGCGGTCGGGACTGGATCGCTGTCCATGTCCAATGAGCCCAGGGAGCCGTCCGATGATACCTCGATATTGGCTCGTGGCGGCCTGCATAATTATGTTCGGCGATTAGGGAAAGCAGTGCAACCAAGGAATCTTATGGGTTACTTTGGTATCCGAATACTTACGAACTCCCCGGGGGCTTGGCCCTGGGCAACCACTCGTCTTCGCCTTCGTCAGCGGCGGTGGAGCTGTCCGGAAGGAGAGTCCTTCCCTTCTTGGACCCTTCGCCCCCCCCCCAGTTGGGGCAGCCTTCCTTTTTCTGTCTCCCCTAGTCGGTGGGGGAGCATCTTCTTCTTCTTCCTCGTCTTCGGGGGAAGAGGGCGCCGCAGAGTCATTGGACGGTGAGTCCGACGACGCCTGGCGTCGGGAACTCTTTCGAGCTCCCTTGGCCTTCTTGGTCTTCTCCGGCACCTTAAAGGGGACGGAGTCAACATCTTCGCCAGAAGAGCGTCTGCGGGGACTTCGGGCAAAGGAGCCGGACAGTCGATCTGTCCGGCCATCTTCTGCCAGTCCTGTCAAAGGTACGGGAGTTTAGATCCCGCATAGAGTCAATCTATATAAAAAATAAGTATCCTGTGTAAGGTAAAGCAGCTTACCGCACTAGCTTGGCGCTTCGCGCTGAATCCGCGATCCTTAGTAATAGGGGGAGGGACCTCAGCACTTTTGAACAGCACCCTCTAGGCGTCTTCATGAGTCGTGTCGAAGAGCTTGTTCAGAGTTCAGTGCTGCGCCGGATTGAACTCCCACAATGTGAACTACCGTTGTTGGCACGGGAGTATCCGGCGGATGAGCATAACCTGGACTATGTTGACAAGCTTGAGCTTCTTGTCCACCATGTTTTGAATACATGTTTGGAGTCCGGTCAGCTCTTTCGAACTACCCCAGGACAGGCCCTTCTCTTTCCAGGAGGTGAGCCGCATGGGGACGCCAGATCGGAACTCGGGGGCCGCTACCCATGCGGGGTCGCGTGGCTCGGTGATATAGAACCACCCCGATTGCCACCCCTTTATGGTTTCCACAAAGGAGCCCTCGAGCCATGTTATTTTGGGCATCTTGCCCACCATGACGCCTCCGCACTCCGCCTGGCGGCTGCCCACCAGCTTCGGCTTGACATTCAAGGTCTTCAGCCATAAGCCGAAGTGGGGCTTGATGCGGAGGAAGGCCTCGCACACGACGATAATCGCCGAGATGTTGAGGACGAAGTTGGGGCCAGATCGTCGAAATCCAGGCCGTAATAGAACATGAGCCCCCGGACGAATGGATGGAGAGGGAATCCCAGTCCATGGAGGAAATGGGTGAGGAAAACCACCCTCTCATGGCGTCTGGGGTGGGGATGAGCTGCCCCTCATCTGGGAGCCGGTGCCCAATGTCGTCGGGCAGGTATCCGGCTCTCCTCAGTTTCTTGATGTCTCCCTCCGTGACGGAAGAGACCATCCACTTGCCTCCTGCTCCGGACATGACTAGAGAAGGTCGAGGTGGGAAGTGCGGACTTGGGCGCTAGAGCTCGAGTGTGCGAAAACGGATGGGTAAGGGAGGAAGAAGGCGTGGATAGAAAGGTGAATCCTTATCCCCTTATATGGGCAGACGAAACTAAGCGTCCCCACTTGCCTGGTTAAACTCGCTTATCCCCCAAGCGCCGCAATTGATGGCACAGTTGGGTTACCCACGCCCGTATTGATGAGAATCCCGCAATAAGGGACGCGATCTCTGCTTTGACAAGACGTGTCGAAAAACTGCCTCGCATCATGCGCGGGGCTGGTTAAAAGAAACGGTTCGAATAATCACCGGGCCATGACGTAATGTCATGCTGCCAAAACAAGCCAGCAAATTAGATCTGCGAAAATATTATTCTCTCTACGGTGGAATGTGGAACTTAGTTTGCAGGGTCGGACACTATCCTCGTATTCAAATTCTTCTATGATGTATTCGGAGAAGGAACCCGCCTTGCAATGCCGAAGACAATACTGCGGCCGGACTCATCGTCATTGAAGCCTGGTTCAGGGGCTACTGAGGGAGTCCTGGATGAGGGGGTCTCCGGATAGCCAGACTATCTCCATTGGCCGGACTGTTAGACTATGAAGATACAAGATTGAAGACTTCGTCTCGTGTCCGGATGGGACTCTACTTGGCGTGGAAGGCAAGCTAGGCAATATGTATATGGATATCTCCTCCTTTGTAACCAACCTTGTGTAACCCTAACCCTCTCCGGTATCTATATAAACCAAAGTTTTTTAGTCCGTAGGACAACATTCACAACATACAATCATACCATAGGCTAGCTTCTAGGGTTTAGCCTCTCTGATCTCGTGGTAGATCTACTCTTGTACTACCCATATCATCAATATTAATCAAGCAGGACGTAGGGTTTTACCTCCATCAAGAGGGCCCGAACCTGGGTAAAACATCATGTCCCCTGCCTCCTGTTACCATCCGGCCTAGACGCACAGTTCGGGACCCCTACCCGAGATCCGCCGGTTTTGACACTGATAGGATAAATCAAGTGGATGGTCTCCTCACCCGGTTGCTCAACCTGCAGGACCTGGTGAAACTGCGGCAGTGATTCAAGGAAAGTTCAAAGGGAAACCTAAGGGGCCCTGGACCCCCAAGAAAGTGAAGGATCAAGCCAGAAATGATGTGTTGGATTTGCCATGTCACATTCACACCAAGAAGGATGAAGAAGGCAATTTGATTTATCCTAAGCATACCACTCGACAGTGTCAAGTTCTGATCGAGCAATTCCGAGAGAAACAAACTAATGAGAAGGAAAAGGAATCAGACAAGGATGAGGACAAAGAGGAAGATGATGGTTTTCCTAATGTCAATTCCACCCTAGTGATTTTTGCTGATGTTGAGAGCAAAAGTCGACTGAAAGTAATCAACAGAGAAGTGAATATGGTTGCTCCGGCAACGACAACATACCTGAAGTGGTCACAAACATCTAGCACATTCGACCAGTCTGACCACCCTGCTCGCATAGCCACTCCAGGGAGGCAAGCGTTGGTGGTCGACCCAGTTGTTGGGGGTACTCGATTGACCAAAGTGTTGATGGATGGTGGTAGTGGTTTGAATATTCTTTACGCTGAAACCTTGAAAGGGATGGGCATTCTGATGTCCAAACTTAGTGAGAGCAACATGAGCTTTCACGGCATCATCCCTGGCAAGAAGGCTGAATCACTCAGCCAGATAACCCTGGACGTGGTTTTCGGTGATTCAAAGAATTACCGTAAGGAAAAGTTGACATTTGAAGTAGTGGATTTCCAGAGTGCTTATCATGCTATTTTGGGGAGGCCTGCATACGCGTGTTTTATGGCTCGACCATGATACGTGTATCTCAAGTTGAAAATGCCTGGTCCCAGAGGAGTGATCACGGTCACTGGCAATTGGCAGAAGGCAGAGGAATGCTTCCAGAAGGGTTCTAAAATTGCCGATGCACAAATGGCAGCAGTTGAAAGGCAAGAGTACCAGAAACATACAGATCTGAGTGATTTGTTACGAGCCAAGAAGCCTGCCACAGATTTTGCATTTCAGTCGTCCGGTGAAACAAAGCCGATTCATATTCATCCGATCGATCCTAATGCTGCTCCTACTCATATCTCAACATCACTCGACAGCAAATAGGAAGAAGCGCTCATCCAGTTCCTCCGTGAGAACTGGGACATCTTTGCATGGAAACCTTCTGACATGCCGGGTGTACCCAGGGGACTGGCTGAGCATCGTTTGTGAGTCGACCCGAAAGTGAAGCCAGTCAAGGAACATCTTAGACGGTCTGCCGTACAGAAGAGAAAAGCAATTGGCGAGGAAGTGGATCGGCTCCTAGCAGCTGAGTTCATCCGAGAGATTTATCACTCCAAGTGGCTCACCAATGTTGTCATGGTCCCCAAGAAGGACGATTCACTTCGTATGTGCATTGACTTCAAGCATATCAATCGGGCCTGCCCGAAAGATCATTTCCCTCCCCCCGTATCGACCTAATCGTCGACTCAACTGCGGGGTGTGAGCGTTTGTCTTTTCTAGACGCCTATTCCGGGTATCATCAGATCCGACTGTATGGACCCGATGAGATAAAAACAGCTTTCATCACTCCATTTGGGTGATTTTGTTATGTCACCATGCCATTCGGTCTCAAGAATGTCGGGGCCACATTTATGAGGATGATTCAGAAGTGCCTGCTCACTCAAATCAGTTGGAATGTGGAAGCATATATGGATTACATTGTGGTCAAGTCGCGTAATGGTTTTAACCTGCTGAATGACATCGCTGAAACCTTTGCCAACCTAAGAAGGTATGATATCAGGCTTAATCCATCGAAATGCACATTCAGAGTTCCAGGAGGGAAGTTACTCAGTTTCCTTGTTTCCGAACAAGGGATCGACGCGAACATAGAGAAAGTTGGGGCCATACTCCGGATGAAACACCCTGTGCGTGTGCATGATGTTCAAAAGCTTACTGGTTGCTTGGCCACCTTGGGTTGATTCATCTCTCGCCTCGGTGAAAAGGCATTGCCTCTTTACCGACTAATGAAGAAATCTAACAAGTTCGAGTGCACTCCTGAAGCTGACGCAGCATTTGCAGAACTCAAAACCCTGCCTTCCACCCAGCCGGTGCTTGTTGCCCCAATCAGCAAAGAGCCTTTACTGCTTTATATTGCAGCCACTGGACAAGTTGTCAGTACAGTACTTACGGTCGAGCGGGAAGAAGAAGGAAAAATCTATAAAGTTCAACGCCCAGTATACTATATTTCTGAAGTCTTGACTGGATCCAAGCAAAGATATCCACATTATCAGAAGCTTGTCTATGGAATTTACATGACCATGAAGAAGGTTGCACATTATTTCTCTGATCACTCCATTACATTCGTCAGCGACGCACCATTGTCAGAAATTCTGAACAACAGAGATGCAACTGGTCGAGTGGCAAAGTGGGCGATTGAACTCCTTCCCTTGGATATCAAGTTTGAGGCAAAGAAAGCTATCAAGTCCCAGACAATAGCAGATTTCCTCGTCGAGTGGGTTGAGCAGCAACAACCGACTCAGATTCACTCGGAGCATTGGACCATGTTCTTTGCTGGATCCAAGATGCTGAATGGTTCTGGAGCTAGGGTGGTATTGGTATCCCCTCGAGGAGACAGACTCAGCTATGTTCTTGAGATTCATTTTGATTCCTCCAACAACGAAGCTAAATATGAAGCCCTTCTCTACGGGTTGCGTATGGCCATTTCGCTCGGTGTCCATCGCCTAATGGTCTACGGCGGGTTAATCAAGTAATGAAGGAGTGGGACGTCAGAAGCACAGCTATGACTGGCTATTGTAATGAAGTGAGAAACTTAGAGAAGAAGTTTGAGGGGTTAGAGCTCCATCATATACCCCGACTGAAAAATCAAGCAGCTGATGATTTGGCAAAGATAGGCTCCAAGCGTGAGCCTATTCCCAGTAATGTGTTCTCAGAGCATCTTCACACGCCGTACGTCCAAGAGGATCCCTTCACCGAGGAGCCCCCACAACCTAAGAGCCCTACTGATCCGACTGAAGTTCAAATCCCAGTTGTGGTCGACTTGGTCATGGAAGTTTTGGTCGTCATACCCGATTGGACAGTGTCGTACATTGTGTATATTATCAGGAAAGAGCTCCCAGAGGATGAAGAAGAGGCCCGTCAGATTGTCCATCAATCTAAAGCTTTCACAGTGATAGGTGGATAGCATTACAGGGAAAGTGTTAACGTAGTTGCTCAGAAGTGCATAACACCGGAAGAAGGTCGAGTGATCCTCAACGACATCCACTCAGGGACCTGTGGTCACCATGCGTCTTCTCGGACCATTGTGGCCAAAGCATACCGAGCGGGATTTTATTGGCCACGAGCAAATGAAATGGCAAAAGACATAGTCGACATATGTGAAGGTTGCCAGTTCTACTCCAACATGTCTCACAAGCCCGCATCAGCCCTGAAAACCATTCCACTCGCCTGGCCCTTTGCTGTTTGGGTATTAGATATGGTTGGACCTCTGAGGACAGGCAGAAGCGGCTTCACCCATGTGCTTGTAGCAGTCGACAAGTTCACCAAATGGATTGAAGCCAAACCTATCAAAAACCTTGAAGCAAGTACTGCTGTCAGCTTCATCAGAGAGTTAACATTCAGATATGGTGTCCTACACAGCATCATCACAGATAATGGGTCAAACTTTGATTCTGATGAGTTCAGAGCCTTTTGCGCTTCCCAAGGCACTCGGGTCGACTATGCTTTAGTCGCCCATCCCCAGTCAAATGGACAAGCTGAAAGAGCAAACGGATTGATTCTCAAAGGACTGAAACCCCGATTGATGCGTGACCTCAAGCATGCAGCAGGCGCCTGGGTCGATGAACTTCCATCAGCGCTTTGGGGATTGAGGACCACTCCTAATCGGTTGACTGGCCAAACTCCATTCTTCTTATTCTATGGCGCTGAAGCTGTGCTTCCGAGTGACTTTCTCCACAATGCGCCTCGAGTCGAACTTTTCTCAGAAGACAAAGCGGAACAGGCTCGGCAAGACGCAGTTGATCTTCTGGAAGAGGAAAGGGAGATGGCCCTGATCCGGTCGACCATCTATCAGCAAGACCTGCGTCGATTCCACGCCAGAAACGTGAGAGGTCGAGCATTTCAAGAGGGAGACCTGGTTCTTCGAGTGGATCAGCAGAAACCACACAAGCTCGCTCCTGCTTGGGAAGGCCCCTTCATCATCACCAAGGTGCTTCACAACGGAGCTTATCGCCTCCACAATGTGGAGCACAATAAAGACGAGCCACGCGCTTGGAATGCGGAGTTGCTCCGCCTCTTTTATACTAAAGCATTCAGATTATTGAGATGTAATAAGAAATACATTCTAGTTTGGTTATCAAAGATACAGTTTCATAGTCTCCCTGATGATTGTTGTTCCTTTTTTAAGTGTTCTAAATCCCCGAGTGCATGCCTTAGCTGCGAATCTGCTTTGCCTAAGTTTCAAAAAAGAAAATCCTACCGAGTGGCGAGAAAGTCTCTCACTCGGGGGCTTAGCTGTGAATCCGTTTCGCCTAAGTATAAAAAATCCTACCGAGTGGTGAGCAAGCCTCCCACTCGGGGGCTTAGCTGCAGTCCAGTACTCACCTAAATATAAAAATTCCTACCGAGTGGTGAGCAAGCCTCCCACTCGGGGGCTTAGCTGCAGTCCAGTACTCGCCTAAGTATAAAAAATCCTATCGAGTGGTGAGCAGCCCTCCCACTCGGGGGCTTACCTGCAGTCAAGGACTCGCCTAAGTTTAAAAAATCCTACCGAGTGCTGAGCAGCCCTCCCACTCAGGGGCTTAGCTACAGTCCAGTACTCGCCTAGGTTTAAAAAATCCTACCAAGTGGTGAGCAAGCCTCCCACTCGGGGGCTTAGCTGCAGTTCAGTACTCGCCTAAGTATAAAAAATCCTAACGAGTGGTGAGCAAGCCTCCCACTCGGGGGCTTAGCTGCACTCCAGTACTCGCCTAAGTATAAAAAATCCTATCGAGTGGTGAGCAGCCCTCCCACTCGGGGGCTTAGCTGCAGTCCAGTACTCGCCTAAGTTTAAAAAATCCTACCGAGTGGTGAGCAACCCTCCCACTCGGGGGCTTAGCTGCAGTCCAGTGCTCACCTAAGTTTAAAAAATCCTACCGAGTGGTGAGCAACCCTCCCACTCGGGGGCTTAGCTGCAGTCCAGTGCTCGCCTAAGTATAAAAAATCCTACCGAGTGGTGAGCAAGCCTAACACTCAGGGGCTTATCTCCAATCCAGTACTCGCCTAAGTATAAAAATCCTACCGAGTGGTGAGCAACCCTCCCACTTGGGGGCATAGCTGCAGTCCAGTACTTGATGACCCACAAGTATAGGGGATCTATCGTAGTCCTTTTGATAAGTAAGAGTGTCGAACCCAACGAGGAGCAGAAGGAAATGATAAGTGGTTTCCAGCAAGGTATTCTCTGCAAGTACTGAAATAAGTGGTAACCGATAGTTTTTTGATAAGATAATTTGTAACGAGCAACAAGTAACAAAAGTAAATAAAGTGCAGCAAAGGACAAGCCTGGACAAACTCTTATATGATGTAAAGCGCTCCCGAGGACACATGGGAATATCGTCAAGCTAGTTTTCATCACGCTCATATGATTCGCGCTCGGTACATTGATAATTTGGTATGTGGGTGGACCGGTGCTTGGGTGCTGCTCTTACTTGGACAAGCATCCCACTTATGATTAAACTCTATTGCAAGCATCCGCAAATACAACAAAAGTATTAAGGTAAACCTAACCATAGCATGAAACATATGGATCCAAATCAGGTCCTTACGAAGCAACACATAAACTAGGGTTTAAGCTTATGTCACTCTAGCAACCCATCATCTACTTATTACTTCCCAATGCCTTCCTCTAGGCCCAAACAATGGTTAAGTGTCATGTAGTCGACGTTCACATAACACCACTAGAGGAGAGACAACATACATCTCATCAAAATATTGAACGAATACCAAATTCACATGACTATTAATAGCAAGACTTCTCCCATGTCCTCAGGAACAAAAGTAACTACTCACAAAGCATAAACATGTTCATAATCAGAGGGGTATTAATGTGCATATAGGATCTGAACATATGATCTTCCACCAATTAAACCAATTAGAATCAACTACAAGGAGTAATTAACACTACTAGCAACCTACTAGCACCAATCATGGACTTGGAGACAAGAATTGGATACAAGAGATGAACTAGGGTTTTGAGATGAGATGGTGCTGATGAAGATGTTGATGGAGATTGCCCTCTCCCGATGAGAGGTGCGTTGGTGATGACGATGGCGATGATTTCCCCCTCCGGGAGGGAAGTTTCCTCGGCAGAACAGCCCCGCCAGAACCCTAGATTGGTTCCGCCAAGGTTCTGCCTCGTGGCGGCGGAGTTTCGTCCGAGAAGATGGCTTATGATTATTTTCCCATCGAAAGAGTCCATATAGCAGAAGATGGTCACCGGAGGGCCACCAGGGGGCTTCAGGACTTTTGGAGCTATGCAAAATAGGTCTCTAATATTTGCTCCTTTTCCAGCCAGAATCCCAGCTGCTGGCATTCTCCCTCTTTATGTAAACCTTGTAAAATAAGAGAGAATAGGCATAAGTATTGTGATATAATGTGTAATAACAGCCCGTAATGCAATAAATATTGATATAAAAGCATGATGCAAAATGGACGTATCAACTCCCCCAAGCTTACACCTCGCTTGTCCTCAAGCGAAAAGCCAAAATCGAAAAATATGTCCACATGTTTAGAGATGAAGGTGTCGATAAAAATAAAATGCGGACATGAGGGCATCATGATCATTCTTAGAGCAGCAACTTATATAATTCTTGTCATATGATATCTTATGCTAGAGTAATAATTCAATCACAATACCAAGTATGAATCGTAAACTTCATTGAAAACTAACAAACTATAATCTTAGTCATTGAAGCAATTGCAATTTATCATAACATAGGAAAGAGTCAATGTATAAGAGCTTTTCAGCAAGTCCACATACTCAACTATCATATAGTCTTTCACAATTGCTGACACTCATGCAATACTTATGGGTATGGAGTTTTAATCGGACACAGAGAAAGATAGGGGCTTATAGTTTTGCCTCCCAATGTTTTAACTCAAGGATAATGTCAACAGTAATAGTTCATGAAAACCCACATCCAATTAGCCATATATACCAGGATCTTTCCAACATATTGTGCTTGCCAAAGGATAAAATGTAAAAAGGAAGGGTGAAGATCACCTTGACTCTTTTGCAGTATAGGAGATAAAAGTAAAAGATAGGCCCTTCGCAGAGGGAAGCAGATGTTGTCATGCGCTTTTATGGTTGTATGCACAAAATCCTAATGCGAAAGAACGCCACTTTATATTGCCACTTGTGATAGGAACCTTTATTATGTAGTCTGTCGCTTTTATTACTTCCATATCACACGATTGTATAAAGCTTATTTCTTCCACACCAATCAATCATACATATTTAGAGAGAAATTTTTATTGCTTGCACCGATGACAACTTATTTGACGGATCTTACTCAATCCATAGGTAGGTATGGTGGACTCTCATGGCGAAACTGGTTTAAGGGTATTTGGAAGCACAAGTACTATCTCTACTTGGTGCAATGAATTTGGCTAGCATGAGGGAGAAAGGCAAGCTCAACATGTTGGAGGATCCAAGACAATATAATTTATCTCAGATGAAATAAAACATAACCCATTACGTTGTCTTCCTTGTCCAATGTCAACTCTTTAGCATGTCATATGCTCACAATCATAAAAGATATCCAAGATAGTATATTTATATGTGAAGACCTCTCTTTCTTTATTACTTCCTATTAATTGCAATGATGACCAAAAATATCTTTGTCAACCCTCAATAACTTTTATTCATCATACTTTTTCTATGTGAGCACATTACTCTCCATAAGAGTCACATGATCTCTTTGTTTCTTTTTATTTCTTTCTCTTTTCTTTTATTCACTTGGGATCATGGCAAAAATAATAAAGCCCTTGACTCAACACTAATCTTTATTATATAGCTCATGGACTCGATTACATAGAAGGATAATAAAGCAAAAATCTCAACTAGATCATACTAAGAACTTTTATTCTACTAGATCAAGATATTACCAAAAGGATCGAACTAAGAAAAACGGTAAACATAAAAGTGATGGTGATACGATACCGGGGCACTCCCCCAAGCTTGGCAGTTGCCAAGTGGAGTGCCCATACCAGATACTCAATTCTTCTTTGTTGGAGAAAAAGGTGGAGTTGTTGATGATGGATAGTGGCACATCGAGCGTAGGAGGTCTTCTAGCTTGCGGATAATGCCCTTGAGTGCGATGATATGCTCGTTCAACAAAATATTTTCACGTGTGAGATACTTATTTTGTATATGAGCCAACTCAATCATCTTGAAAGCTTCGATTTCTGTTGGAGTAAGTATATTGTGATCCAGTTGAAGGGTGTTCTCTGTTGCTGGAACTTGGTCCTCCATGGCCTTCTTGATCCCTTCATCCTTGTTGATATCCATAGGTTCTTGTCTCTTCAGCTCTATCTTCATTAGCCAAGCATCATTGCCATCATGGTTGGAGGAGGAGGGAGACGACATAGTGCTCGGCCTTGACAACCCTGACAGAAAACAGCTCGAAACAAAGACAGGAGATTTTTGCGTGATACGGGAGTCAAAACCCCCGGGAGATTATATAATGAATTTTTACCGACCAAAATACGTGTCCTGTAAGAAAATGGAGTCCGGAGAGCACACGAGGTGCCCACGAGGTAGGGGGCGCACCCAGGGGGTAGGGCGCGCCCTCCACCCTTGTGGAGCCTTCGTGTACTTTCCGAACTGCTACTTATTTTTCTATTTTTCTAAATATTCCAAAACGGAGAAATATTGCCTTAAAAACTGTTTTGGAGTCGGTTTACTTACCGTACCACATACATATTCCTTTTCGGAGTCTGAAACGTTCCGGAAAGTGTCCTTTATGTACTCCTCCGGGGTTACAGTTTCAATAACATTGGTTTCAACATTTATGGGATTACCTGAGACATAGTGTTTGATTCTTTGACCGTTCACCACCTTCGGTTTTGTGCCTTCGAAGTTGTTGATTTTTATGGCACCAAAACGATAGACCTCCTCGATAACGTAAGGGCCTTCCCATTTAGAGAGAAGTTTTCCTGCAAAAAATCTTAAACGAGAGTTGTATAGCAATACATAATCACCTACATTAAACTCACGCATTTGTATTCTTTTATCATGCCACCTTTTAACTTTTTCTTTAAACAACTTGGCATTTTTGTAGGCTTGGGTTCTCCATTCATCAAGTGAGCTAATATCAAATAACCTCTTCTCACCGGCAAGTTTAAAATCATAATTAAGTTCTTTAATAGCCCAATAAGCCTTGTGTTCTAGTTCGAGAGGTAAGTGACATGCTTTTCCATAGACCATTTTATACGGAGACATACCCATAGGATTTTTATATGCAGTTCTATAGGCCCATAATGCATCATCAAGTTTCTTGGACCAATTCTTTCTGGACCTATTAACAGTCTTTTGCAAAATTAATTTGAGTTCTCTATTACTCAATTCTACTTGACCACTAGACTGAGGGTGATAAGGAGATGCAATTCTATGATTAACATCATATTTAGCAAGCATTTTACGGAAATCACCATGAATAAAATGTGAACCACCATCAGTCATTAAATATCTAGGGACTCCAAACCTTGGAAAAATAACTTCTTTAAGCATTTTAATAGAAGTGTTATGATCAGCACTACTAGTTGGAATAGCTTCTACCCACTTAGTAACATAATCAACAGCAACTAAAATATGTGTATAACCATTAGAGGAAGGAAAAGGTCCCATATAGTCAAAGCCCCAAACATCAAATGGTTCAATAACAAGTGAATAATTCATAGGCATTTCTTGACATCTACTAATATTACCAATTCTTTGACATTCATCACAAGATAAGACAAACTTACGGGCATCCTTGAAGAGAGTAGGCCAATAAAAACCAGATTGCAGTACCTTATGTGATGTCCTATCTCCAGCATGGTGTACTCCATAAGCTTCAGAGTGACACTTGCGTAGGAGCTGTTCCTGTTCATGCTCAGGTGCACGACGTCTAATAACACCATCTACTCCTTATTTATAAAGATGTGGGTCATCCCAAAAGTAATGCCTCAAATCATAGAAGAACTTTTTCTTTTGCTGGTATGTGAAACTAGGTGGTATAAACTTAGCAACAATGTAATTAGCATAATCAGCATACCATGGAGTAGTACGAGAAGTATTTATGACATTTAATTGCTCATCAGGAAAGCTATCATCAATAGGTAGTGGGTCATCAAGCACATTTTCTAACCTAGACAAGTTGTCTGCAACGGGGTTCTCAGCTCATTTTCTATCAAAAATATGTAAATCAAATTCTTGTAGCAAGAGAACCCATCTAATAAGTCTAGGTTTAGCATCTTTCTTTTCCATAAGATATTTAATAGCAGCATGATCGGTGTGAATAGTTACTTTAGAATCAACAATATAAGGTCTAAACTTATCACAGGCAAATACAACTGCTAAGAATTCTTTTTCAGTAGTAGCATAATTTCTTTGAGCATTGCCTAGAGTTTTACTAGCATATTGAATAACATTTAGTTTCTTATCAACTCTTTGTCCTAGAATAGCACCTACAACATAATCACTAGCATCACACATAATTTCAAAGGGTAAATTCCAATCAGGTGGCTGAACAATAGGTGCAGAGATCAATGCTTTCTTAAATATTTCAAATGCTTCTACACAATCATCATCAAAGACAAATGGTATATCCTTTTGTAATAAATTAGTCAGAGTCCGAGAGATTTTTGTGAAGTCCTTGATGAACCTCCTATAAAAACCGACATGACCAAGGAAACTTCTTATACCTTTGATGTCCTTGGGACATGGCATCTTTTCAATAGCATTAACCTTGGCTTTATCAACTTCAATACCACTTTCAGAAACTTTATGCCCCAAGACAATACCTTCATTAACCATAAAGTTGCACTTTTCCCAATTCAAGACAAGATTAGTTTCTTCACATCTCTACAAAACTCGATCAAGGTTGCTCAAGCAATCATCAAAAGAAGATCCATAGACGGAAAAGTCATCCATGAAAACCTCACAAATCTTTTCACAAAAGTCAGAGAATATAGCCATCATGCATCTTTGAAAGGTAGCGGGTGCATTACATAAACCAAAAGGCATACGTCTATAAGAAAAAAGTACCAAAAGGGCGTGTAATAGTAGTCTTTGATTGATCTTTGGCTGACACAGGTATTTGAGAGAAACCAGAATAACCATCTAGAAAGCAAAAATGTGTATGTTTGGATAATCTTTCTAGCATTTGATCAATAAAAGGTAAGGGGTAATGATCCTTTTTAGTAGCCTTATTTAATTTGCGAAAATCAATTACCATCCTATAACCAGTAACAATTCTTTGAGGAATCAATTCATCTTTATCATTAGGAACAATAGTAATACCTCCCTTCTTAGGGACACAATGGACATGACTTACCCACTTACTATCAGCAACGGGATAAATTATACCTGCCTCAAGGAGCTTTAGTATCTCCTTTCTTACCACTTTTTTCATTTTAGGATTCAGACGGCGTTGATGATCACGAACTGGTTTAGCATCTTCTTCCAAATTAATTTTATGTTGACATAGAGTGGTACTAATGCCCTTAAGATCATCAAGAGTATACCTAACAGAAGCACGATGCTTCTTGAGAGTTTTTAATAATCTCTCTTCTTCATGTTCTGAAAGGTTAGCACTGATAATAACAGGGTATATCTTTTTCTCATCAAGATAAGCATATTTAAGAGTATCAGGTAACGGTTTAAGCTCAAACACGGGATCACCCTTGGGTGGAGGAGGATCCCCTAGGATTTCAACAGGTAAATTGTTTTTCAGAATAGTTTTCTGTTTAAAGAATACTTCATCTAATTCCCTTCTTTCATTCATAAACATATCATTTTCATGGTCTAGCAAATATTGTTCTAAAGGATCACTAGGAGGTACGGCAATAGAAGCAAGACCAATAATTTCATACTTACTAGGTAATTCTTCTTCACAGTGTTGTCTACTAAATTTAGAAAAATTAAATTCATGAGTCATATCATCTAAAGCGACAGTAACAACATCCCTTTTGCAATCTATGGTAGCATTAACAGTATTTAAGAAGGGTCTACCAAATATAATGGGACAAAAACTATCTTGTGGGGAACCAAGAACAAGAAAATCAGCAGGATATTTAGTTTTCCCACACAAGACTTCAACATCTCTAACGATTCCCATTGGTGAAATAGTATCTCTATTAGCAAGTTCAATTGTGACATCTATATCTTCCATCTCAGCAGGTGCAATATCATGCATAACTTCTTGGTATAAAGAATAAGGAATTGCACTAGCACTAGCACCCATATCCCATAAGCCGTGATAACAATGATCTCCTATTCTAACAGAAATAACAGGCATGCCTACCACAGGGTTAGGTTTATCTGTATCACAGGGTTTAGCAATTCTAGCAGTTTCATTACAGAAATAAATAACATGCCCATCTATATTATCAGACAAGAGATCTTTAACAATAGCAATATTAGGTTCAACTTTAACTTGCTCAGGAGGTGTATATGCTTTAATATTGCTTTTACGAACCATAGTTGAAGCTTTAGCATGATCCTTTATCCTAACAGGGAAAGGCGGTTTCTCAACATAAGAAGTAGGAACAATAGGATCATTGTAAGTAATAGTCTTTTCTTCAACTTTAATAGGTGCAGATACTTTTACTTCTATGGGAGGATGATATTTAAACCACTTCTCCTTGGGGAGATCAACATAAGCAGCAAAAGATTCACAAAAAGAAGCTACTATCTCAGAAAGAGTCAAGTCCATATTTAGTGCTAAATTTACGAAAAATATCAGTATCCATAAAAGATTTAACACAATCAAAACTAGGTGTCATACCTGACTCCTTACCATTGCCGAGGTCCCAATCTTCGGAGTTGCGTTTAATTCTTTCCAATAAATCCCATTTGAATTCAATAGTCTTCATCATAAAAGAGTCAACACAAGAAGTATCAAGCATGGTGCGATTGTTACCAGAAAGCCGAGCATAAAAATTTGAATAATCATTTCTCTTGAGAGCTCATGATTGGGGCATGAATATAACATTGATTTAAGCCTCCCCCAAGCTTGAGCGATGCTTTCTCCTTCATGAGGCCAAAATTATATATATAATTGCGATCATGATGAACAAGATGCATAGGATAAAACTTTTGATGAAATTCCAATTTCAATCGTTTGTAGTTCCAAGACTCCATATCATCACATAGCCTATACCATGTCGATGCATCTCCCCTCAAAGACAAAGGGAAGGCCTTCTTCTTAACAACATCTCCGGGTACACCTGCAAGCTTAAATAATCCACAAATTTCATCCACATATATTAGATGCTCATCAGGATGTTTTGTTCCATCTCCTAAAAAAGGATTAGCTAGCAGTTTTTCTACCATACCCAAACGAATTTCAAAGCAAGCATTTTCATTTTCAGTAGGTTCAGTAGGTTGAGGAGCAACTCTTTGCTCTACTGGTCGGGGTGAAGATACCCCAAACAAGCCCCTTAGAGGATTACTTTCCATAGTAACAAGTGCCAGTAAATTTCAGCATACTATATAAATTTTTCCTTACCAAATTCCACCTACCAAAGGCGCTTCACTCCCCGGCAATGGCGCCAGAAAAGAGTCTTGATGACCCACAAGTATAGGGGATATATCGTAGTCCTTTCGATAAGTAAGAGTGTCGAACCCAACGAGGAGCAGAAGGAAATGATAAGCGGTTTCCAGCAAGGTATTCTCTGCAAGTACTGAAATAAGTGGTAACAGATAGTTTTGTGATAAGATAATTTGTAACAAGCAACAAGTAACAAAAGTAAATAAAGTGCAGCAAAGTGGCACAATCCTTTTGTAGCAAAGGACAAGCCTGGACAAACTCTTATATGATGTAAAGCGCTCCCGACGACACATGGGAATATCGTCAAGCTAGTTTTCATCACGCTCATATGACTCGCGTTCGGTACTTTGATAATTTGGTATGTGGGTGGACCGGTGCTTGGGTGCTGCCTTTACTTGGACAAGCATCCCGCTTATGATTAACCTCTATTGCAAGCATCCGCAAATACAACAAAAGTATTAAGGTAAACCTAACCATAGCATGAAACATATGGATCCAAATCAGCCCCTTACGAAGCAACGCATAAACTAGGGTTTAAGCTTCTATCACTCTAGCAACCCATAATCTACTTATTACTTCCCAATGCCTTCCTCTAGTCTCAAACAATGGTGAAGTGTCATGTAGTCGATGTTCACATAACACCAGTAGAGGAGAGACAACATACATCTCATCAAAATATTGAACGAATACCAAATTCACATGACTACTAATAGAAAGACTTCTCCCATGTCCTCAGGAACAAAAGTAACTACTCACAAAGCATAAACATGTTAATAATCAGAGGGGTATTAATGTGCATATAGGATCTGAACATATGATCTTCCACCAATTAAAACAACTAGCATCAACTACAAGGAGTAATTAACACTACTAGCAACCTACTAGCACCAATCCCGGACTTGGAGACAAGAATTGGATACAAGAGATGAACTAGGGTTTTGAGATGAGATGGTGTTGATGAAGATGTTGATGGAGATTGCCCCTCTCCCGATGAGAGGAGCGTTGGTGATGACGATGGCGATGATTTCCCCCTCCGGGAGGGAAATTTCCCCTGCAGAACAGCCCCGCCAGAACCCTAGATTGGTTCCACCAAGGTTCTGCCTCGTGGCGGCGGAGTTTCGTCTGAGAAGATGGATTATGATTATTTTCCCATCGAAAGAGTCCATATAGCAGAAGATGGTCACCGGAGGGCCACCAGGGGGCCCACGAGGTAGGGGGCGCGCCCAGGGGGTAGGGCGCGCCCCCCACCCTCGTGGGCAGGGTGTGGCCCCCTGGTGAAGTTCTTGCGCTCAATGTTTTTTTATATATTTGGAAAACATCATCCATGAAGTTTCAGGACTTTTGGAGCTATGCAGAATAGGTCTCTAATATTTGCTCCTTTTCCAGCCAGAATCCCAGCTGCCGGCATTCTCCCTCTTTATGTAAACCTTGTAAAATAAGAGAGAATAGGCATAAGTATTGTGACATAATGTGTAATAACAGCCCATAATGCAATAAATATTGATATAAAAGCATGATACAAAATGGACGTATCAGTACTCGCTTAAGTTTAAAAAATCCTACCGAGTGGTGAGAAACCCTCCGACTCGGGGGCTTAGCTGCAGTCCAGTACTTGCCTAAGTTTAAAAAATCCTACCGAGTGGTGAGCAACCCTCCCACTCGGAGGCTTAGCTGTAGTCCAGTGCTCGCCTAAGTATAAAAAATCCTACCGAGTGGTGAGCAACCCTCCCACTCAGAGGCTTGGCTGCAGTCCAGTACTCGCCTAAGTTTAAAAACATGCTCCATCCTTATCCGCAAGGACGACGAGGTGCAGGTCGACCATGATCTGTCCTCAGAGCTTCGACACAAACACAATGTCTGCTCCATCCTTATCCACAAGGACGACGAGGTGCAGGTCGACCATGATCTGTCCTCGGATCTTCACCACAAATACAACGCCCGCTCCATCCCGATCCGTAAGGACGACAAGGTGCAGACCATGGGCAACACCAAGTACCTCTACCCATGATACTCTCGACTGAGTTGCATCACAGAGTCAGTGACAATTCAAACAGAAGGAACAAGTTCTACTCAAAGAGTTGAAAGATTCAAAAGCAACCAAAGTTCAGATAAATCCTAGAGTTCCAGAACACGGGTTAAAGTACTCGGGCATCAGGCCCAAAGGAGTTTAACGATTACAAAATCACTCGGCATTCCGAGGCAAATTTAAGGCGAGGCGTAAAGTTTGTTCACTCCACAGGAGGAGGGCTAACAGGCTCGACGAACTCGTCCAGATCAATTCTGTCAGCAATCCGAGTGGCAGCAGCAATGAAGGTTTCGATGAAAGATTGAAGTCATGCCTTTTAGTATTGGCAGCCTTGATCGATGCCAGCTTCTCTTCTCGGACTTCCTTGCGGTGGACACGAACCAACGACAGAGCCACGTCAGCACCGCATCGGGCAGAAGACTTCTTCCATTCCTCCACTCGACCAGGGACCTCATTGAGTCGAGCCATCAGAGACTTGATTTCATTTTGAGGCGTTGCCCCTGGCCAGAGTGTTGTATCAATGCGCGGCACCGCAACCTTCAGGCGTGCAAGGTAACCCGTGACATTGGCGACGCGGGACTCCAGTTGGAGCACGTACATAGCAGCTTCATCACCGACAGGAGAAAGGACGGGGTCCAGACCTGTCTCGACTCGTCCAGTCTCTTCTTCAATGTTCTGGCAGAATTCTGCAGATTCAAGGAGTTAGTGAGTCGACCGGTTCATGATGACTTGCAAACAGCAAATCAGTCGGACAAAGAAAAATACCTTCGAGCATGAGGAACAACTTCTTGGCGAGTGCCCCGAGATAAGCCTCCAGGTCATTTCTCTTACGAGAAATACCTTCGATCTTCTCGTTCAAAGCAACTTTGTCTTTCTTCAGACGAGTCACTTCTTTGTTGGACTCGGTGAGGGATGCCTTTAGCTTGGCATTGTCTTCCTCCAGTGCTCCGACTGAGGCCAACTTCTTATCAACAAGTCCGGTCTTCTCCTTAGCCTCCTTCTGCGCGGCTGTAAGGTCAAGATTCTTCTGTACCAGGGCTTGCTTCATTTTCTCTGAAAGATGTGCACTCGGGTCAAAGAAACGAACAAAAAGATAACTTGAGGGATGGTCAAGATAAACAGTCGATAGGTCGTTACCTTCCGTACCAGCTACTTCGTCTTTGGCCTTTTTCAAGTTCTGATTGGCCAGCTCCAAGTCAAGGTTAAGTTGTCTCTGCTTCTCCTCTAAATCGGCAAACTTGGAGATAAGCTCACATGATTTCTACAGTCCGCAAAAAGATACATCAGTAGACAAGATCAGAGATCATTTGCTTCCGAGTGAATAGAGCTCTAAGACTACTTCAGAATCAAACAGTCTATAGTAGTCTCGAGGACTACACCTAGTGGGTGCACTTGTCGTGCCCCCACTGGTTCGGATTCCACTCGACATGGTCCGCCCAGACCGAGTGGAAGAGTAAAAAAAGAGAGAAGACCGAAGTTACTTTCCGAAGTCAACAAAAGACATTCTCAGACCCCAACTGACTGCCCGCAGTCGACCACGGTCTCGAGGACTACACCCAGTGGGTGCACTTGGCATGCCCCCACTAGTTCGGATTCCGCTCGACATGGCCCGCTCAGACCGAGTGGAAGAGTGAAACAATAAAGACATTTTTGTATCTAGGCCCCCGCCGAATCAGACATTCGACAATGGCCTCGGGGACTACACCTAGTGGGTGCACTCTGCATGCCCCCACTAGCCTAGAACTACAACCGACACAACCTAGTAAACTCAACTGGAAAAATCACTCGACATAAATTCAAACACTTAGCGGGTGTGCAGATGCGAAGTGTAGACTAACAGGAGGATGCACAAAGAAAAGTTTTCAGGTAGCATATCCTAACAGAAGCGCGAAGATAGGAGTTCAGAAGGAAGCCAACTTACCTGGACATTGGCTCGAAGGGCCGCACTGGCGTCATAAGCAGCGTGACTGTTCTCATGCACCGCCTTCACTCACTCCATCATTATGCCAGATTGGCGTATGGCTTCTGCAGTAGCGCCTTCCTGGTCTTCTGGAACGTGATGAGTAGTGAAGAATGGGGTTGACGGTTCAGTCGCGGCAGCTTGGAGTCCCGAGGCATGCGGCTGTGTAGTTGAAGGAAGCACTGGTGCAGTCGACGATGTGGGGCGTTCACTTGATACTAGAACAACGAAAGTAACAGAAGCCCAAGTCACATCTCTAGGCTGTTGAATCAGTGGCTCCACCACCGGCTTCGGTTGGGACGTCTGGCCAGTCGACGCCTTCTTGCTTGAAGTCCTGACCCTCCTCCTTATGGCCCTCTGCGGCACGTCCTCGTCATCATATGGTAACTCAATGACATTGGGTGGAGCTGCAAAACAATCGACTGTGTCTTCAGTCGACTGCTCAAACAGTTGATTAAGTAAAGATGAAATAACAAGAATTATACCTGGTTGAGAGGTGGCCGTGTCTTCCATATCCTCATCGTCATCATCGTTGTAAAGAGAAGTACTAGAAGCGGCACTACAGAAGTCAGATTTCACTCGGTTAGAACAAGATAGTGGGCCAACTAAAGTTTGAATCATGGGAAAACCTAAGAGTTGAGTTCAATAGTTACCCAGAAGCAATGGGGACAGACACTTTGATCTTGGGCAGAGCTTTCCGGGGTTTTGTTGTCATGACTTTGGGCTGCTTGGGAGCTTTTTCAGTCGGGGCAGGGGAAGTCGTCCAAGTACGCTTTAAAGGCTGATCAGTCGGAGGAGTCGTTTTGCCCCGAATGCTTACTGGGTCCAGCCTCTGCTTGGAGCGCCTCTGTGCGAGGCGTAGAGTCGACTTCCTCGCCGCTGCTTGAGTCCTCACTCTCCTTGTTTCCTTCTCCGTCCGAGTGCCAGCCGCCGCTATCGCCCCCACTCACCTCTCCCTCTTGCTCTTGCTCTCCGTTGGGAATCGAGCATAGTTCAGTGAAGGTCTGCAAAAGATAGAGTCGAGTGGATATTCGTCAATCTCCAAAGCTAACGCGTGTCAGAGCAAAATACACTCAGAAGGAAAGAATCAAACCTTGTCTGGCTCAGTGGTGTTGTCGAGTGGAGGACCCTTCTAGACCGCCTGGGGTTGTCCTTATTCCTAGTGATGCCTTGCAGCCACAACTCCACCATCTCTACACTGACTGCTTCCGGGTGGATCCGAGTGGTGTCCTCGACGCCCGAGTACAACCACATTGGGTGGTCACGAGCTTGGAGCGGTTGAATGCGTCGACTTAGGAAAGCTTCTAGCAAATCCATACCGGTCACTCCATCACAGACGAGTTGTACCACTCGCTCGACTAACATAGCAACCTCCTCTTTCTCCTCTGGAGTCACTCTCAACGAAGAAGGCTTCTCTACTCGGTCAGTGGAATACGGGGGGAGACCAGTCAACTGACCAGGAGTCGGTTCATCCTTACAGTAGAACCAGGTCGACTGCCACCCCCTGACGGAATCGGGAAGAATCATGGCAGGTAAAGTGCTTTTGTTTCTCATTTGGATCCCTAAACCCCCACACATCTGAATCACATGTCTTCTCTCATCACTCGGATTGTCTTTCTTTACCGACTAGGAGCAGCAAGTGAAAATGTGTTTGAACATGCCCTAGTGTGGTTGACATCCTAGAAAATTCTCACACATGGACACGTAGGCAGCGAGATATGTGATAGAGTTGGGGGAGAAGTGATGAAGTTGAGCCCCGAAGAAATTCACAAACCCTTGGAAGAAAGGATGAGGGGGCAAAGAAAATCCGCGGTCGACGTGGGTGGCAAGCAGGACACACTCACCTGCTTGTGGTTGCGGCTCTGTCTCGTCCCCTGGATGCCGCCAAGACTCATGGGCAATCAGTCCTCCGTCCACCAGATCTTCCATGTCCTCTTTCACGATGTTCGACCAGATCCAGTCGCCCTGGATCCAGCCACACGGCAAGGCAGATCTTGACGATGATCCTCCCCGGCTCGTCTTCTTCCCCTTCGCCTTCATCGTTGCTTTCTTCGCACGCTCCAGAGCGGCGGTCTTGTCCTTCCCCATTACGGCGGAATGGGCTCGAGGTGGGCGGTGGTGTCGAAAGTGAAGACGGAAGCAGTGGAGGAACGGAGGAGGAAGAAGGAGAAATTGAGGCGCATTGTGCAAAATCCCCTAGCTCGACGTCTTATATGGAGTCATTTCTGAGTGGCTGACGACTGGGCCCGGGCGATCCTGTCAAATCCCACAACTGGCGCTCGCTCGGTACATGCCGAAAAAGGTGGCGCGGTGATCGAGGCGCCCCTGCCTAATCCGTCCCGGTTACTGTGGCCTCCTCAGCCCCGCGCGCTTCCCAAAATTTCAAATCCCACATGATCCGGGAACTGCAGAGCAACCTGTCAGACTAAAGATTTCTTTCGTATCAACACTCGAAGCTTATCAGCAAAAGTTCATTCGATAAACTAAGAATGGATCAAGGCGATTGAAAAAGAAGTTGAAGACATCAAGTTGTTCATTGATCCTAACAAGACGCTTCCAAAGCGCAAAAATTGAGTCGGAAGTATTTTCAACTCCTTCTCCACTCGAACCCTGAACCATTCGGGGGCTAATGATGAAGCTATGTACCTAGGGTAGGATCATAGGCCTGACCTAGACACCCTCCCCTAGGACATCGCCCTAAAATCAGAAGCATTCAAGGGACACCATCATCCACTCGACAGAAGCATTCCACTCGGTAGACTCAATGTCACTCGACCATAGCAATAATCACTCGACAGACCGAAGATCGAAAGCCATTCGGAACTGCAACAGTCGGGCGCTTACATTGTAGACTTAATGGTCATTTATGTCACTTTATGGCTAGCGTTACTAGAAATGCCCCATCTTTATGTACCTTAAAACCCTGTGTAACTGAGGGCGGGAGGGGCCTGGCGAACTCTATATAAGCCACCCCCCTCCTCAGGGACAAGGGTTCGCACCGCCTCTAACACCACACACATATAATCCAGTCAACCGCCTCCTAGCACCGAGACGTAGGGATATTACTTCCACCGTGAAGGGCCTGAACTCGTAAATCTTGTGTGTACAACTTCACCATAGCTAGGATCTTGCCTCCTCATACCTACCCCTCATTCTACTGTCAGTCTTAGAACCACGACACAAGTAGCTTAGCAACCTGATGAGACTGCGCTTCTTTGGCGCTCATATCCACCAACTTAAGCTGCATAGCATCAATAAACGTCCTATACTTATGGTTAATCTTGCATAGAGATTGGAGTTCCAGTCGGATTTGAGCGGAAGCATGTATTTCTGCTTGAATTTCAGACTGAAGAAGTCGAACATATTCAGGCGGCGACTTCATCGAGCTTGTGTCACTGAGTAAGTTTGACACTACATCAAGATGTGACTTCATGGTTGTATCCCTACCCTCAACATGTGTTGCCTTCTCCTCTAGAATATGTGTTAGAGGGACAAACAATGGGTTCGTCTCACTATCATTGTGGCAGTTCTTCCTAGCAGCAGTGTTATCACCCTTAAAGAGAAACAAGTAGGTAGATAACAGGTTTTGCACGTATAAGCATCAACGCTGTCAATTCATCTCATTTCTTTGTCAGAAATAAAGATACATGGTTGAAAATAGCATTAACATAATAGGAAATGGCATTGTGCAGGAGCGGCCAGCTTCACCAGACCACTGGATTACAGATCAAGAACACAAGCATAGATGTAGTTCTAAACAACGTATAAACATGAATGGTGAGTGTACTGTCAATTTATACCATTTCAGATTGGTAAATAAAGAGACACGATTTAAATAACATTAATGTAATATGGCATTGTTCATGGTTCAGACATAGCATGATATGACATTGTGCTGTTATTGGTAGTTTCACCACACCACTGGATTACAGATCAAGAACACAAGCATACACATAGTGCTAAAGAAGATAACTTGCTATGTTTAGTTTAATTTACATGTTACGAATAAGGAACTAGGTTGTACAACTAAAGACTGAAAGTGAGAAGGGCAAACTTACATTAGTAGTGAAGACATGCTCTATAAAGGCCTTGTCCATATTGATGGGGGGGGCAATTCAAGAAGTTTATGTAGACTCTTCTTCAAGAGTATTGCCTTTATCCTACATTTTGTTAAGAGTAAATATAGATGTGAAAATATAGGAACAAATGGCGATTATTTAACTTAAGATGTAGAGTACAAATGTAAATACAACATATAGGAAGAAGGCACTGACAAGAGCAATGCAGAGCTAAACTTCTTCAGTAACATTGGTTTTATTCAATATTTTGGCAAGAGTAAATGTAGATCTGATGTGTATAAAAATGGAGGACAAGGGAAAATAAGCTGCAAAGTGTACATGAAGATCTAGCTGACAAACATAAGTACAATGATGAAGGACAGCAGATACTTACAAGAACAGTGCAGAACTAAATTTCTTCATAAGCATTGGGTTTATTCTACATTAGTTTAAGCATTAATATAGATCTTATAATTTGGAGCGAACAGTGGATAAGCAAGCTATAATGCACAATGATGTCACATAATCCACCAGGTATGAATGTAAGGACATTGATAGGACAATAGGTACTCACAAGAGCAAAGCAGCGACCAGCATAGTTGCGACATCCTAGGTTTTGCGGCGCTAGTTCTATCGCCATTCGCCAATATATGTCGGGTGCTATGTGATTTCTCTGGTAGCACCACCCTTAAGGACTTTGCTTGTACTCCTTCAGGTTCTGCAATCACCCTCTTCCTTTTGGATGTCTGAAACACAAGAACACCATTTGAATGGAAAACATGGTATGACGACAAATGTAATAGGTGTTGACAATGGATGGGCATGGAATCTTCACATATATCATGAGTAAACTAAGCATATGGCGGTGCAACGAAGCAAAAGAAATGCAAGACACCTTATGCAAGATATGTGCAACCAATAAAACCTTATGAAATTAGAACATGCACCTTATTGGGTGAACAGGATAGGCCATCTGCCTTTGACTCCTTGAGCTCAGAATAGTCATTAGGATCATATTCTGAATACGAATCTATTGGTTGGGAGCATGTGAATTTCATTGCATCCACAATGGACCTCAATCCCTTGATGCCAAGTTTGTTACCCATTGAACCGTTCCGCACTATTCTTCTGATGTGCGCATTCTTATATTCATTGTGATTACGTACAATATCTGTAAAGCATAAAAATACAAATAGTAGTGAGATTATCTTTGTAATGCAGAGGATATTGTAATATAATATAGGCTCCCTGTAAACCGTTTTATGCTATCACTGGATTCTGATGAGAGAGCCCATGTGTGTTGTAATATGGTGAGTAGATTAATATAATCTGGCATAACTACACAAAATAGGCTCCCTGTTGGGAGCCCCAGATGTAAGGATAGTTGGTAGATGATAGGTTCATAATATACCATATAGAAAGTTTATTGCCAAACCATGATAACGAGAGTGTAGAGCCAGTAGGAAGATCGTAGTGTAGATAATAGGGGTACACCATAACCACCATAAATAAATCGGGAAAGCGGAACTGGCTGGAAAACACAGGGTTTTGCCGATACTAATATGCAGCCTATCGATCACCTACATGCCAGCTCTATTCATGTGAAGGCGCACAACTGTTACTATCAGTTTAGTCTATCAAAGACCGCATGGCTCCCACCATTTCTGGGGTATTATGGCAGACCAACTAGAAGTGCGAAATCATTTAGCAGAACCGGCCCAATAGAGCTGTCGACTGCAGATGTCCCTGCTCCCCTTACTAACAAGGAACATACTGCGCTTCCTAAAGAAGAACAGAAGAGGAACATGTTAAAGAACAGAAAGGGAAGCATATTATTGAGATTGCCCTTCTTTCTATACAATGTTGGTTGCCCACCCATGATGAATCAGAGCGCGCAAAGAAATGCAATTCCATGATGTCTCTCTATATGTGGCCACATGCATTTGGAAACTCAATTGGGAGCATTAGCTAACCAATTAAATGTGTGTCTGTTAGCTAATGTCAGTATCATATCACATTCGTATTTGAAGAACCTTAGGACATATGATTGGTGTGATACATCTCCAACGTATCTACAATTTATGAAGTATTCATGATAATATATTATCATTCTTGGATGTTTTACAATCATTTTATAGCAACTTTATATCATTTTTTGGGACTAACCTATTGACCCAGTGCCCAGTGCCAGTTGCTACTTTGCTTGTTTTTTACATCGCAGAAAATCAATATCAAACGGAGTCCAAACACCGCGAAATTTTTTGGAGAATTTTTATGGACCAGAACACCCAGGATGGGCCAGAGCAGCACCTGGGGGGGTGCCCCGAGGGGGGCACAACCCACCAGGGAGCGCCCAGGCCCCTAGGCGCGCCTAGGTGGGTTGTTCCCACCTTGATGGCCTCCTGCACCCCCTCTTTACCATATAAATTCCCAAATATTCCAAAAATCCTCGGGGTTAACCTAGTTCAGAAGTTCCGCCGCCGCAAGGCTCTGTAGCCACCGAAAACCAATCTAGACCCCGTTCCGGCACCCTGCCGGAGGGGGGAATCATCTCTGGTGGCCATCTTCATCATCCCGGCGGCCACCACGATGAGGAGGGAGTAGTCCACCCTCGGGGCCGAGGGTTTGTAACAGTTGCTATGTGTTTAATTTCTCTCTCTCTCTCTCTCGTGTTCTTGAGATGTCACGATCTTGATGTATCGCGGGCTTTGTTAATATAGTCAGATCATATGGTGTTTCCCCTCTCTATCTTGTTGTGATGAATTGAGTTTTTCCCTCTGAGATTTCATCGTTATCAGATTGAATACTTTTATGGATTTGAGAACACTTGATATATGTCTTGCAATTGAATACTCGTGGTGACAATGGGGTATCGTATTGATTCACGTGATATATTTTTTGTCACTCAACTCGCGGATTCCCGAGGTGACATTGGGGTAATCTATGCATAGGGGTTGATGCACGTTCTTGTCTTTGTTTCTCTGATAGAAATCTTGGGGCACTCTTTGAAGTTCTTTGTGTTGGATTGAATATTAGGAACCTGAATTTGCTTTGGTGTTATTTTAGTATGAACTCTTGGTTAGATCTATCGGAAAGAATAGCTTCATGTTATTTTAGTACGAACTCTAGGATAGATTGATCGGAAAGAATAGCTTTGAGGTGGTTTTGTACCCTACAAACAATTCCGTCTTATGTTCTCTGCTAGATAGGAACTTTGGAGTGATTCTTCATTGCACGTTGAGGGACGGTTATATGATCCAATTATATTAGCACTGTTGAGAGATTGCACTAGCGAAAGTACGGACCCTAGGCCTTGTTTTTAAGCATTGCAATACCATTTTTGTGCCCGTTTAGTATTTGCTACCTTTCTGTTTTTATTTATTCAGATTATAAAAATATATTTCTACCATCAATTTTACACTTTTATCATCATCTCTTCGCCGAACTAGTGCACCTATACAATTTGCCATTGTATTGGGTGTGTTGGGGACACAAGAGATTTCTTGTATTTGGTTGCACGGTCGTTTGAGAGAGACCATCTTCATCCTACATCTCTCACGGATTGATAAACCTTAGGCCATCCACTTGAGGGAAAATTGCTACTGTCCTACAGAACTCTGCGCTTGGAGGCCCAACATGTGTCTACAAGAATAAAGTTGCGTAGTAGACATCAAGCTCTTTTCTGGCGCCATTGTCGGGGAGGTGAGTGCATGAAGGTATATCTTTAGATCTTGCAATTGAATCTTTTAGTTTCTTGTTTTATCACTAGTTTGGTTTATAAAAGAAAACTACAAAAAATGGAATTGAGTTTGCATCATATTATTCATCTTTACAATGTATTTCGTGAAAATGATGGAAAGGAAAATTGTGCTCAGTTGGTAGAAGAAGAATTTAATAATATGTTTGGCATAAATGATGAGCATGATTGTAATGTTGTTAGTATGAATTCTTTGAATATCCATGATGCTAATGTGTAACACCCACGATGCGGCTATATCTCCCATGTATCGGAGCACGACTTAGAGGCATAACCGCATAGTAGGCATGTCGCAAGAGGGGTAATCTTTACACATCCCATGTACTGAATAAGAAAGGGATAAAGAGTTGGCTTACAATCGCCACTTCAAACGATACAAAAATATATCATACATCATCCAGAATACAATCAAGGTCCGACTACTGAAGCAAAATAAAAGAAGACAACCCCAATTGCTAGATCCCCGATCGTCCCTACTGGGCTCCACTACTGATCAACAGGAAAAGACACAAAGCAACGATCTAGATCTTCATCAAGCTCCCACTTGAGCTCGGTTGCATCACCTGCACTGGTATCATCGGATCTTGCAACTGTTTGGAATTATCTGTGAGTCACGAGGACTCAGCAATCTCACACCCGCGAGATCAAGACTATTTAAGATTATGGGTAGGAAAGGGTAGTGGAGCTGCAGCAAGCACTAAGTATATATGGTGGCTAACATACGCAAATAAGAGCGAGAAGAGAAGCAACGCAACGGTCATGAAACTGGAAATGATCAAGAAGTGATCTTGAATCTACTTACGTTCAAGCATAACACAAGAACCGTGTTCACTTCCCGGACTCCGCTAGAAAGAGACCATCACGGCTACACACGTGGTTGATGCATTTTAATTAAGTTAAGTTTCAAGTTCTCTACAACTAGACATTAACAAATTCCCATCTGCCACATAACCGCGGGCACGGCTTTCAAAAGTTCAAACCCTGTAGGGGTGTCCCAACTTAGCCCATCACAAGCTCCCACGGTCAACGAAGGATATTCCTTCTCCCGGGAAGACCCAATCAGTCTCGGAATCCCGGTTACAAGACATTTCGACGATGGTAAAACAAGACCAGCAAAACCACCTGATGTGCCGACAATCCCAATAGGAGTCGCACGTATCTCGTTCTCAGGGCAACACCGGATGAGACAGGCTATGAGTAAAACCAAACCTCGAGTTTCCCCGAGGTGGCCCCGCAGGCGGCTCGGTTTGGACCAACACTTAGAGAAGCACTGGCCCCGGGGGGGGGGGGGGGTTAAAATAAAGATGACCCTTGGGTTGGCCGACCCGAGGGAAGGGTAGGTGGTGGTGAGGCAAATGGTAAAACCAAGGTTGGGCCTTGCTGTAGGAGTTTTATTCAAAGCGAACTGTCAAGGGGTTCCCATAACACCCAACCGCGTTAGGGACGCAAAATCAAGGAAAATAACACCGGTATGACGGAAACTAGGGTGGCAAGAGTGGAACAAAACACCAGGCATAAGGCCGAGCCTTCCACCCTTTACCAAGTATATGGATACGTTAATTAAATAATAGATATTGTGATATCCCAACATATCCATGTTCCAACAAGGAACAAACTTCATCTTCACCTGCAACTAGAAACGCTATAAGAGGGGCTGAGCAAAGCGGTAACATAGCCAAACAACGGTTTGCTAGGAAAGGAGGGTTAGAGGCTTGACATGGCAATATGGGAGGCATGATATAGCATGTAGTAGGTATCGCGGCATAGCAATAGAGCGAACAAATAGCAAGCAAAGATAGAAGTGATTTTGAGGGTATGGTCATCTTGCATGAGATCCCGCAAGGAAGAAGAACAAGTCCATGAAGAAGACAAACAGACGTACTCGAACGGATCCTTACAAACGCGACGTTATCGGAACTAACCCGAAGAAGCAAGACCGGAAAGAAGCAGACAACATAGTAAACGACCATCACATAAGCATGGCATGATGCACAACCAAGTATGATGCATGACCGGTTTAAAGAGGCATGGCATGGCAAAATGCACAAATAAACCTACAAATTAAGTGGAGCTCAATATGCAACTCCGTTGCATATTGACGAAACACCACATTCAAGTTATTTAGTTCGATCTCGTTTATGTACCCATCAATATTAAATGTTGTTAAACATGGCAAGAGGTGAAGCATATGAAACTACCTATCTAGGCAAGTTGAAATGAGGTCGGATATAACAAACAACAAATCCGGAAAATCCCCATGTGCATATTTTAGATTTGGTACTGTTCTGCCCTAAACCATATTTTAGAGTTGTTAAACATGCAAATTAATGTCACCATGTTAAACTAGGCATTTTTCTACCCCAAATACATATAAAGTTTATTTAAAATGGAGCTACGGTTATTTAGTTATGAAATAAATCATTTTAGCAACATATTTATGCAAATTAATTTAAAAAACACATTTAAACATTTTTAACATGATTGAAAGTTGGATATTATTAAATTACATGAATATCTACTCATGTTTCATACATGGCATGTTTTATTTGGATGCATGGTTATTTAGTTGTTGGCATTTTAAAATCATGGCAGTTCTGAAAATATGCATGCACTGGTTAAAAGAATAAATTCATCCTGGAAAAAACACACTAAATGGGCCGAAATAGTGAACGCAGGATAACTGAACAACGCTCATGAGCGAGGGTGTGGGTCGGTGCTCGCATCGGGCCATTGGGCCTGAAGCGGAGAAGCAGAGGCAGGCCGGGGTAAGCAGAGGCCCACGAGCGAGCGAGGCACTCGTTTCAGGACGCAGCAGAGGAGCGACCGAGGCTGGTCAACATGGGCGAGCAGAGGCATAGCACCGCGATGCAGAGGATGCAGGCACACGTTCGTCTCCCTTGCTCGAATAGAAGCAGAGGAAGAAGGCACGACGGCTGCGGGTCTTGGGCGCGGGAGGTCGATCCAGACCGGATCTGGCGAGGAAGCAGCTTGGCGGCGCCGGGCTTGAGAGGAGGGCGTCGGCCATGATGTGGAGATCCTCCGTTCGTGGCGCTCGTGCTTGTGCATGTGTGAGGAGGGCCTCGCCGGGTTCATGCGGAAGGAGTACAGGAGGCGCGCGAGGAGGGACTTGGCGCTGTCGAGGATGACGGCCTCAGGTTAGGGGAGCTCGGGCGCAGGACGAGGTGATCGGCGGCAGAAACGGGGCGGCGGTGAGGAACTCTTGGCGCGAATCCATGGCGGCGCTGGACGCCGGTGACGGGGCGCAGGGGTCCAGAAACCGTGAGGAGGCGAGGGGCGGCCATGGCGCTGGAGCTCCTGTGAGAGGAACGGGAGGGAGAGAGAGGTTAGAGAAGAAAGGAGCCTCGGGAAGGAGGAGGAAGGACAGGGAGGAGGCCGGTCCTGGTGGTTGGGTTCGCCGGCTGCGATGACGCCATGGAGGGAGGATAGGGGATCAGGTGCGGCTGCGCTGAAAACCAGGAGGTGGTCGGAGGCTGCTAGGGGTTGGGGGATGGATCCCGAGAGATTTGAGTGGGTGGCGGCACATGATGGGATGGATGGGACATCTCCTAAAAATTAGGGTTTCGTCTGGTTATAAATAGGTAGGGGAACTAGATGCTGGCGATTTGGTACCTCCGATCAAAATCGGACGTTCCGGAAAAATAGACTAGGGAGTCCAAATAAGAAAATGGTGATGTTTTATAGATGTTAGGGGATGATCCGGACCCAACGGTGATGACTGCCCGGGTCGGGTTCGGGACAACTTTCGGACGCGCGTGTGAGGAGGACCGCGGGCTGATGAGAGAGGTTACGTTGGCCCTGGCAGTAGGTGGTGGACTGTGTAGACGGTCTATGGGGGAAAAGAGAGGGATAACCCGGCAACAGTTTTCGGAGACCGAAAACGTCTGACGTTTGACCGGCTATACTGCCGCTATAGTTATCCGTTGGGGCATCAAACGAACTCCGAATGCGATGAAACTTGGCAGGCGGCCTATCTACACTATAGCAACACCACATGCCAACTTTCAACCCATTCCGAGAACATTTTATGGCCACCTATAAAATAATATTTCGGACATGCTGTGGGCGCGTGCAAGTGTGTCTGGGCTCAGAACGGACAACGGAGAGAACTGGGAGACCCGGACAAATGCAAGTTTTGAAAACATGATGATGCAAATGCGCATGATGACATGACAAGATGCGACACGCAAGCAAATGACAAGGCAACAACAACGAATAACTAGAAGACACCTGGCGCGTCGGTCTCGGGGCGTCACATAATGATATGCAAAGCTACAAGCTTGGGGATGCTATATTTGATGGAGATGATATTTTTAGTCCCCCAAGATTTGATGTGCAAATTTGTTATAATGATTTCATGCCTCCTATTTATGATGATTATAATGATGAAAGTGGATTTGAAGAGGTCATGACTTTATTTAATGATGAATCCACCATTTTGGATGAGGCTTCAATTGACTATGATAACAAAGTTGCCATCTATGATGATTATGGTGATGACATGTATGATATAAAGAATAATGACAACCATGAAACTTGTCATCATTATTTTAATTTTCACTCTCATGATAGTTATTTTGTTGAGTTTGCTCCCACTAGCATTCATGAGAATAAATTTGCTTATGTGGAGAGTAAAAAAATTTCTATGCTTATGCATCATGAAAAGAATGATTTATGTGATAGATATATTGTTTAATTCATTCATGATGCTAGTGAAAATTATTATGAGAGAGGAACATTTGCTTGTAGGTATTGCAATAATATCGAGTTTCCTTTCTATGTGTTGAAAATCTTGAAGTTATGCTTATTTTGCCTTCCTATGCTAGTTGGTTCTTGTTCCCACAAGTTTTTTGCTCACAAAATTCCTATGCATAGGAAGTGGGTTAGGATTAAATGTGCTTGCCATGTGTTTCATGATGCTCTCGTTATGTTTCAGTTCTTTACTTTTATGTGAGCATCAATGAAATCATCATGCCTAGCTAAAATGCATTAAATAAAAACAACCCAACACTTTTACCTATTATTTTTGTGTGTTCACACGATTAAGCTACTCTAGTAATCATGCTTTATTGCTTTCGTTTCAATAAAGTGCCAAGTAAGACCTTTGGGATGGCTTACGGTGATAGTTGATTTGATCTTGCTGAAAAACAGAAACTTTTATGCTCAGTAAAACAATTTTCATTTTTAACAAAAGCGTGATAAAATGTTGTTCTTTTTCCAGAAGATTAATAGACAAATTTCTCAGGTTTTCCTATTTTTCAGAATTTTTGGAGTAGCATAAGTATGGTTGGAGTATAGATTACTACAAACGTTCTGTTTTTAACAGATTCTGTTTTCAATGCATAGTTTGTTTGTTTTCTAGTTTCCATGGCTTATATTGCTCAATATAAATTGTGGAAATGATATGCTACAGTAGTAATTGTGTGAGAACAATTATGAATCTTGTCTTTGATAGTACCAAAAGTGAAATGGTTTGCTCTTTATCATACTAACCTATCTCACAAAGTTCCGTTAAGTTTTGTGTGATTGAAGTTTTCAAGTTTTGAGTGAGATGTCGATATGAGGAGAATAAAGAGTGACAAGACCCTATGATTGGGGATGCCCAAGGCACCCCAAGGTAATATTCAAGGAAGATCTAAGCAACTAAGCTTGGGGATGCCCCAGAAGGCATCCTCTCTTTCGTCTTCAACGTTATTGGTAACCTCACTTGGAGCTATGTCTTCATTCATCACATGATATGAGTTTTACTTGGAGCATCATTTTATTTTGTTAGGATTTGCTTGATTTTATTTATAATAATGTTTTGAATCTTTTATTTCCATAGAAGTGGCAATGTAACCTTTGCCATGCTTATTTTTCAAGTGTACATGTTGCTGTTTGAAAACATAAAGTTTACTACTGTTGCAAAAATTCCCTAGAAAGGTCAGAATGTGATAAAATGTTGATTTTTTTGCAAAATGATATATGATAAATTTATACAGTGTGGTAAATTTTCATAACTTTTTAAGTTAGGCATGTATTAATACTCTTGCATTCTTTACGGACTGTACTGTTTTGGCAGATTGCTGTTATGTTTGCATTGTTTGCATATGTTTGCTTGTTTAATGATTTTATTTGAGGATAGGAGTATTAAATATGCAGAGGCATTTAGTATGCAATGCTGAATAATATTTTTAGTGATTTTCTACAGTAGAGAATGATAAGGTTTTTGCATTGGTTTATACTAACTTATCTCACAAGTTCATGTTGAGTTTTGTGTGGATGAAGCTTTTGAGATTTAGGAAAACCGTGATATGAGAAGAATTAAGGAGACATAAAAACTCAATCTTGGGGATGCCTAAGGCATCCCAAGATAATATTCAAGAAGTCTGAAGCATCTAAGGTTGGGGATGCCCCGATAGGCATCCCACCTTTCTTCTTCAACAATTAACGGTTAGTACCGGTTGAGGCTAAGTTTTTGCTTCTTCACATGAGTTGCGCTATTCTTAGAATGTCATTTTATTTTCATTTTGCTTGATTTTTTTAATAAAATACTTAGATCTTAAAGTTTTTAAATAAAATAGAGTCCTCAAATAGTTGCCATGGAGGCTAGGTAAGCGACATTCACATCCCATCAACGAAGCTCTTTTCTATGGAATTGCTCTTGTGCTTCACTTATATCTTTTTGAGCACGGTGTGCTTTAGTATTTTTGAAGAAATTATCTCTTGCTTAACTTAAATTAATTTGAGAGAAAGAAATATTATGCTCATGATCTTCATTTATATCTTTTTGGAGTAGCTTGTCATTTACTCTTGTGCTCCACTTATATCATATGAGTAAATTGTTGAATAAATTTAATGTCATGAAGTTGAAATCATATCATCCCTGGTGGTAGCCTCACATTCAGTTTAGAAAGTGAAATCTTTTGAGGCTTGACAATCACAATATTGGACATACAAGCAATTCATGAATAATTAGTATCATGGAAATCTTTTGTGATTCTGAGCCCCCATCAAAATATTATATGCCAAAATTGTTGACATTGGACAAGGAAGACAACGTAATGGTTTCTGTTTGTTCATATTCACATAGAAGTTATATTGTTATAGATCCTTCAACATGTGGTGCTTGCCCCCCATCTTTGCTAGCCAAAAATTCCGCACCAAGTAGAGATACTACTTGTGCATCCAAAAACCCTTAAACCCAAATTTTATTTTCAAGAGTCCAGCATACCTACCTAAGGATTGAGCAAGATCCTTCAAGTAAGTTGTCATCTGTGCAATAAGGAAATAAAAATTGCTTCTAAAAGTGTGAGATCATTTAGTGTAAGAGAAAATTGAGCGTTGTACGAACTTGTGATGGTGAAGAATAAAAGTGATAGACTGCATAATAAAGGTTTCCATCACAAGGGGCAATACAACGTGACGTTCTTTTGCACTAAGGGGTTAAGCATACAAACAAATAAGCGCATGGCAACCTCTACTTCCCTCTGCGATGGGCCTATCTTTTACTTTTATGTATTTACTTTTATGCAAAGAGTCAAAGTTCTTCTCTCTATTCCTTTTTATTTTTCACTTTTGGCAAGCATCATGTGGTGAGGAAAGATCTAGGCACATATATCCAGTTCGATACGGGTAGCATGAGTTATTATCGTTGATATCACCCTTGAGGTGAATACGTTGGGAGGCAAAACAATAAGCCCGTATCTTTCTATGTGTCTAGTTGAAACGTTTTGCTCATGTGTATGCGGTGAGTGTTAGCAATCATAGAAGACTATATGATGGTTGAGTATGTGGAGCTCTTACTTAAACTCTGTTGAATAAGTTGAATTGCAATTGCTTGGTGACCGAGAACATAGGTTGTTGAGTTTCAAGAGAGTTCATTGTGTGAACCTTAACATGTGAATTGGTTGCTACTTTAACATGAGAAGTTTCATAAGAAAGAATTGATGTTGTGTGATGACCCAAAAGTATAGGGGATCTATCGTAGTCCTTTCCATAAGTAAGAGTGTCGAACCCAACGAGGAGCAGAAGGAAATGATAAGCAGTTTTCACTAAGGTATTCTATGCCAGCACTGAAATTATCGGTAACAGATAGTTTTGTGATAAGGTAATTTGTAACGGGTAACAAGTAATAATAGTAAATAAGGTGCAGAAAGATGGCCCAATCCTTTTTGTAGCAAAGGACAAGCCTGTACAAACTCTTATATAAAGGAAAACGCTCCCAAGGACACATGGGAATTATCGTCAAGCTAGTTTTCACCATGTTCATATGATTCGCGTTCGGTACTTTGATAATTTGATATGTAGGTGGACCGGTGCTTGGGTACTGCTCTTACTTGGACAAGCATCCCAGTTATGATTAACCCCTCTTGCAAGCATCCGCAACTACAAAAGAAGTATTAAGGTAAACCTAACCATAGCATGAAACATATGGATCCAAATCAGCCCCTTACGAAGCAACACATAAACTAGGGTTTAAGCTTCGGTCACTCTAGCAACCCATCATCTACTTATTACTTCCCAATGCCTTCCCCTAGGCCCAAACAATGGTGAAGTGTCATGTTTTCGACGTTCACATGACACCACTAGAGGAAAGACAACATACAACTCATCAAAATTTCGAACGAATACCAAATTCACATGACTACTTATAGCAACACTTCTCCCATGTCCTCAGGAACAAACGTAACTACTCACAAAGCATATTCATGTTCATAATCAGAGAGGTATTAATGTGCATAAAGGATCTGAACATATGATCTTCCACCAAGTAAACCAACTAACATCAACTACAAGGAGTAATCAACACTACTAGCAACTGATAGGTACCAATCTGAGGCTTTGAGACAAAGATTGGATATAAGAGATGAACTAGGGTTTGATATGAGATGGTGCTGGTGAAGATGTTGATGGAGATTGACCCCCTCACAATGAGAGGATCGATGGTGATGACGATGGTGATGATTTCCCCCTCCCGGAGGGATGTTTCCCCGGCAGAACAGCTCCGTCGGAGCCCTAGATTGGTTCCGCCAAGGTTCCGCCTCGTGGCGGCGGAGTTTTGTCCCGAGAGCTTTCTTGTGATTTTTTCCAGGGCAAAAGACTTCATATAGCCAAATATGGGCACCGGAGGCCTGCCAGGGTGCCCACGAGACAGGGGGCGCTCAGGGGGTAGTGCCCGCCCCCACCCTCATGGATGGTGGGTGGTCCCCTCTGGTGCTTCCTTCGCCCAATATTTTATATATATTCTAAAAATGACTCCCGTGGAGTTTCAGGACTTTTGGAGTTCTGCAGAATAGGTCTCTAATATTTTCTCCTTTTCTAGCCAAAATACCAGGTGCCGGCATTCTCCCTCTTCATGTAAACCTTGTAAAATAAGAGAGAATAGGCATAAGTATTGTGGCACAATGTGTAATAACAGCCCATAATGCAATAAATATCGATATAAAAGCATGATGCAAAATGGACGTATCAACTCCCCCAAGCTTAGACCTCGTTTGTCCTCAAGTGGAAGCCGATATCGAAAAATATGTCCACATGTTCAGAGATAGAGGTGTCGATAGAATGAAATACGGACATGAGGGCATCATGATCATTCTTATAACATCAACATATATATATTGTCATATGATTTCTTATGCTAAATTAACAATCTTATTCACAATGTAAAGTATGAATTAGAAACTTCATTGAAAACTAACAAAACTATAATCCGAGTCATTGAAGCAATTGCAATTTATCATAACATCGGAAAGAGTCAATATAAGAGCTTTTCAGTAAGTCCACATACTCAACTATCATTTAGTCTTTCGCAATTGCTAACACTCACGCAATACTTATGGGTGTGAAGTTTTAATCGGACACAGAGAAATATAGGGGCTTATAGTTTTGCCTCCCAACCTTTTACCTCAAGGGTAATGTCAACAATAATAGTTTATGAAAACCCACATCCAATTAGCTATATATATCAGGATCTTTCCAACACACAGTGCTTGCCAAAGGATAAAATGTAAAAAAGAAAGGTGAAAATCACCATGACTCTTGTATAAAGTATAGGACAAAAATAAAAGATACGCCCTTCACAGAGGGAAGCAGAGGTTGTCATATGTTTTTATGGTTGGATGCACGAAATCTTAATGCAAAAGAACGTCACTTTATATTGCCACTTGTGATATGGACCTTTATTATGCAGTACGTCACTTTTATTTCTTCCACATCACCAGATCGTATAAAGCTTATTTTCTCCACACTAATAGATCATACATATTTAGAGAGAAATTTTTATTGCTTGCAACAATGACAACTTACTTGAACGATCTTACTCAATCCATAGGTAGATTGAAGGAAATATGCCCTAGAGGCAATAATAAAGTTGTTATTTATATTTCCTTATATCATGATAAATGTTTATTATTCATGCTAGAATTGTATTAACCGGAAACTTAGTACATGTGTGGATACATAGACAAACAGAGTGTCACTAGTATGCCTCTACTTGACTAGCTCGTTGAATCAATGATGGTTATGTTTCTTAACCATAGACATGAGTTGTCATTTGATTAATGGTATCACATCATTAGAGAATGATGTGATTGAATTGACCCATCCATTAGCTTAGCACGACAATCGTTTAGTTTGTTGCTATTGCTTTCTCCATAACTTATACATGTTCCTACGACTATGAGATCAAGCAACTCCCGAATACGAGAGGAACACTCTGTGTGCTCTATAGGTGTCTCCGATGGTACTTGTTGAGTTGGCATAGAACGAGATTAGGATTTGTCGCTCCGATTGTCGGAGAGGTATCTCTGGGCCCTCTCGGTAATGCACATCCATATAAGCCTTGCAAGCGATGTAGCTAATGAGTTAGTTTTGGGATGTAGCATTACGGAACGAGTAAAGAGACTTGCCGGTAACGAGATTAAACTAGGTATTGAGATATCGACGATCGAATCTCAGGCAAGTAACATACTGGTGACAAAGGGAACAACATATATTGTTATGCGGTTTGACCGATAAAGATCTTCGTAGAATATGTAGGAACCAATATGAGCATACAGGTTCCGCTATTGGTTGTTGACCGGAGATGTGTCTCGATCATGTCTACATAGTTCTCGAACCCGTAGGGTCCGCACGCTTAACGTTCGATGACGATCGGTATTATGAGTTTATGTGTTTTGATGAACCGAAGGTAGTTCGGAGTCCTGGATTTGATCACGTCATGATGAGGAGTCTCGAAATGGTCGAGACATAAAGATCGATATATTGGAAGCCTATGTTTGGACATCGGAATGGTTCCAGATGAGTTCGGGCATTTTCCGGAATACCGGGAGGTTACCGGAACCCCCCGGGGAGTATATGGGCCTTATTGGGCTTTAGGGGAAAGAGAGAGGGGCTGCCTAGGGAAGGTCGTGCGCCCCCCAAGGCCTAGTACGAATAGGACTAGGGGGGAGGGGTGGCGCCCCCTCCTTCCTTCTCTTATCTCCTTCCCTTCCTTCTCTCCTACTCCTACATGGAAAGGGGGGAATCCTACTCCTGGTGGGAGTAGGATACCCTAGGGAGTGCCATAGTAGAGGGCTGGCCCTCCCCCTCCTCCACTCCTTTATATACGAGGGAGGGGGGCACCCCATAGACACACAAGTTGATCATTGATCTCTTAGCCCTGTGCGGTGCCCCCCTCCACCATAATCTACCTCGGTCATATCGTAGCGGTGCTTAGGCGAAGCCCTGTTCTGGTAGCATCATCATCAGCGTCACCACGCCGTCGTGCTGACGAAGCTCTCCCTCCATACTCTGCTGGATCGTGAGTTCGTGGGACGTCGCCGAGCCGAATGTGTGCAGATCGTGGAGGTGTCGTACCTTTGGCGCTAGGATCGGTCGATCGTGAAGACGTACGACTATATCAACCGCGTTGTCATAACGCTTCCGCTTACAGTCTACGAGGGTATGTGGACAACACTCTTCCCTCTCATTGCTATGCATCACCATGATCTTGCGTCTGCGTAGGATTTTTTTTGAAATTACTACATTCCCCAATAGTGGCATCCGAGCCAGGTTTATGCGTAGATGTTATATGCACGAGTAGAACACAAAGGAGTTGTGGGCGTGGGTATATACATATTGCTTGCCGTCACTAGTTGTTTCTTGATTCGGCGGTATTGCTGGATGAAGCGGCCCAGACCGACATTACGCGTATGCTTACGCGAGACTGGTTCTACCGATGTGCTTCGCACATAGGTAGCTGTTGGGTGTCAGTTTCTCCAACTTTAGTTGAATCGGATTCAATGAACAAGGTTCTTTCTGAAGATCAAAAATCAATCACTATACCGCGTTGTGGTTTTTGATGCGTAGGTAAGAACAGTTCTTGCTCAGTCTGTACCAGCCACGTCAAACTTGCAACAACAAAGTAGAGGACGTCTAACTTGTTTTTGCAGGGCATGTTGTGATGTGATATGGTCAAGACATGATGCTAAATTTTATTGTATGAGCTTATCATGTTTTGTAACACAGTTATCGTGTAACATCCCAAATTTTTAATTTGGAATGTTATTCATTAGATCATCACTACATATCATATTTTTATTTGCTTTTTTCCTGATCCAGAAATTCTACGCAACTCAAGGACCCACGGAGAGAGTTGGGGATTTCGTTATTTTCCTATTTGGGTTTTCTCAAATTTTGAAAATAGGATCATTTGATTTGATTTATTTTATCTTCAATTATTTCTATTATACAAATATGAGAGAGGGAATAAAATGACTTTCCCAAAATAAAGAAAATATTGAAGATTTAATAAAAAATCAAATAAGATTTTATTTTGGAGTTTTTGGCTAGTTTATTTGAATTTAGGAAAAATTGCACGTTTTTCAAAACTGCATTTTAGGGCCAAGAAAATGTTCATCTCGTTCTAAATATTTTATTTAGGCGGTGAAAATTTATTTTGGCATTTTTAGAATTTTATTTCATTTTCTAGAATTTTTCTTAGTTTTGGCGGAATTTGTTTAAAAAAAAGGTACCGCGCGCCCGACTGGGCCGAAGGCCCAGCCGAGCCAGGCCAGGCGCGCGCCCGCCGCTGCCTTCCCCGCGGGAGCCCGCACCGCTGCCGCAGCCGAGTCCGGCCGGGGCAGGCCTCCCGAGGCCGACCCCGACCCGGCGCCCCCTTCCCCAAGCCGCGCCACCCCCCTCTTATAAATACCCCACCGCCGCCGCCTCACCCCGCCACCTCGACCCACCCCGCCTCCCGCAGCCGCCGCTCGCCGCCGCAGCCGCCGCCGCCGCCACTTGCCGCACCCGCTGCCGCCGCTTGCTGCGCCGCCCGCCGCCAACACCGCCCCACCCCGCCGGAGCCCCGAGCCGCCAGAGTCCGACAAGGTAGCCGCGCCGTTCGCCGCCGGTTTTCCGAAGAAAACTGATTCAGTTTTTTTGAAAACCCTAGGTTTTTTATTTTTATTTTTATTTTTGTTAGATCGGTTTTATCGGTTCTTTTATTTAGCGAGCGTTTGCTCGTTCGTTCGTTTTAACGGACGAGTTCACCGTTTAGTTTTAGATAATGAACGTTTGTTCGTTAATCTGTTCATCAGTTTTCTCTTTTTCTCAGATTTTCCGTGATTATTTCTGATCGCGATTTCTGATCCGATTTTCGTTTTAGTATAACTTTTCACTCGTTTAATCGAATCAGGCGATTCAAGTGCCTAGAGTTTCGTCTCGAAACCCTCTTTTCGTTTAACCAACTCAATCAAGTTTTTGCTTCTATAAATTTGACTTAGGTCCAGATTAGCAATCGAAGCTTGTTTTCTTTCGCTGTTTGTCTTTCGTTGTTTCGTTTGATTTCTTTCTTTTTGCAACCGGGGTTCTTAAGTTGAACTTTCTGGTTAGATCTCTTATTTGAGTTTTACATGTGCATTAGATGAGTACTTATTGTATGCTTGTTTGTTTGTTTGCGTTAGAGTACCCGGAGTGCGCCGCTTGCTACTTCGAATCTCTAGGTTTCACGGATCATCAGCAAGGCAAGTAACACTTTGGTCATACCTATTTACTACCAAGTTTTATTGCATTAGATCAATCCTCAAACCATTGCATGAATAGGATCTGATTAATATGTGGGTTTTGGGAAGTAGATGAGGTAGTACCTATTACCTGTTTTATTATCAAACCCTGGGAGTTACTTCTACGTTTGGTTATGCCATGCTATGCTTGTAGACGTGGATTGGGTTTGAGTGTATCCATGACAGATGTGAGAATGTTAATTAATGGTTCAACTTAAGGTGGCAACTTTAATACACATCTTGGGTGGATTGAGGCACCTGGGTATTCCAGCGATTGCCTATTTTTCTTTATGGACCGCCACCCAGGCTCAAAGGGATCATGAGATTATTCATACTAGAAACTTCCGTGTGCAGCCACAAGCTACTATGGGCTCTAGCATAGTTGATTAAGTCGTGCGAACTCTTACAGTGGTAGACTAGCAGATGTAGGGGAAACTAGGTGTAACGGTCGATCATAAGGTGCTAGCGCTTCTGAAAGACTATGTCTCGGTCATCCGTTTCTCAAACACCATGTAGTGTGAGAATCCCAACGGAGGAGATCGAGTCTTATGGGGAAAAGTGCACAAACCTCTACAGACTGTATAAACTAATCATGATTAGCCGTGTCCCCGGTTATGGACGTCTTGAGTATCTAGTACTTGGATTATCATGTGAATCTCATCATGTGACTTTAATTAATTTTGTTGGGTTTTAATGATGATGTTTAATTGGGATTGAGAGGGTGTCTACACTCTCAATGTTTAACAACCACCATGATAGTTAAATGAAATTTATTCCTTTGCAGTAGGGGAAAATTAGCTTTATGCAAAACTGTAACCACAGAGCTTTCCACCAGCCACTTATGCATGTAGTATAGCCTATTTCTATTCACTACTCTCTATTTGTTACATTGCTAGCATATTCCATGTGCTGACCCGTTTTCGGGCTGCAACATTTATGTTGCAGACTTTTCAGATGACGAGTAAGGAGCCTTAGGTCGTGGTTCTATACTCAGTGATGCCGTTGGAGTTGATGGACTCACTTATCTTCCAAGCCTTCGGCTGTTATCGTTATTAGATGGCCTTAAGTCATATTATTTGTAATAAGTTCTGTTTTGAGACACTCAATGTAATAAGTGTGTGATTGCTACTCTGTTATAAATCCTTCAAGTACTGTGCGTGTCAGCATTACTGATCCAGGGATGACACTGAAGCACAGAGACTTGACCGCCTGAGGTCGGGTCGCTACAAGATGGTATCAGAGCACACGCTGACTGTAGGACACGACCACTAAGATAAAGACCTAGATCACCACTCTCTTCTCATTTCTGACTTCTCATCTTTTCTACTCTTTTAGGATGGCGGATGCAAGGAACAAGTTCACGCAACCGGATGAAGATACACCCTTTGGATGCCACCTGAAGGAAGTCACTAAGTACCTGAACATCGGAGTACCAAGCTTCACCGGGACCTACAACGCCACTTTACCCGAAGAGGAGCGCTGGATGATTCAAGTTCAAGTTCCAGGAAGAACGTTTGCGCCAGTCACCGAGCCCATAGAGTTTTCCTTTGATGCACCAACCTGGAGTCTAGGAAAGAGCATGGAAGCCCACATCACCATGGGACATATTGGAGAAGTTTACCGCAATGATCTCAAGGATACTATCTACCAGATTTGTGGGCGCCGAGATGACCAATGGGAGATGATCAGCACTAGCAAGGATAGATCAATTGCAGCTTTTATCCAGGAGTTAAACCAGCACATTCGACGTCAGGAGAACCAGATGTGCGCAGGCATGATAGATCTGAAGAAGGCGATGACAAGAATCATGGAGCTGGAGAAAGAACTCAAGGCTACACATGAAGATTATGAGGAGGAAATCGTCGTACTAGTGAAGAATGACGACCTGTTAAGAAGATCAGAACATTCATGGGAGACCCCACACCAGTAGAAGAAGACGAAGAACCCAAGGAGATTCGCCCGGAAGACTACATCATCATCGACGACACCGACTCTGACCTGAGCGATGATGACTTTGAAGACAAAGCTGGAGCAAATATCATGGAGTCTGCAACCGAGAAATATTTCTAGTAGACCACCATATCAGTAGTAGTATTCCACCATGTAAATAGAGTAGTCCAAGCACTTTTGCGATAGTTCTAGACCGATTGTATGCCCTTGTTTGATTTGAGTGAAGTGATTTTGTTTGCATTTGCCTCATGTGCATATGGGTAGTGTTTTCTCTCTAGACCTCAATCTATTCTTAATTATCATATTTTCTAAACCCTCAGATGCCTCCGAGATGTGACAATGGATTTGCATTTCTGCCGGAGCTCACTCAGTTGATCCAGCAGCAGAATGCATTGATGCAGCTGCTAGTCCAGAATCAGAATCAGGGGAACAACAACAACAACAACCCACCACCACCTGTTGATCACTTAACCCGTTTCCTTAGACTGAATCTGCCGGTGTTCTCCAGTAGCACCGAGCCTATAGTAGCAGACGATTGGCTTCGCAAAATTGGAAGGGAGTTAACCACTACAGGATGTACTGACGCTGAGAAGGTGCGTTTTGCCGCACATCAGTTGGATGGACCAGCAACATCATGGTGGGAGAATTACACTATCACCTACCCTATAGCCACGGTGACATGGGACCAATTTCAGCAGGCTTTCTGTACATCCCATGTTTCAGCAGGAGCTATGGCCATGAAGAAGCATGAGTTTCGCAACTTGCGCCAAGGAGGACAGACAGTTGGCCATTACGTGGATGACTTTAGTAAGTTAGCACGTTATGCCCCGGATGACGTTGCTACGGATGCAACTAAGCAGGAGAAGTTTCTGGAAGGATTGAATGATGAGTTGAGCATGCAGTTGATGGTAGCAACTTTTAACAACTACCAGGAGTTGGTAGATCGTGCTCTTATGATAGAAGGGAAGCAGCATCAGATTGAGAACCGCAAGAGGAAGTATGGACAAGGTAAATACAATTCAGGAGCTCAGCAGAAGCCATGTTTTACCCCGAAATCGGGAGGACATTTTTAGCATACCCATGGAGGAGGGAATTCGCATAATCATAGTGGCCCCAAGAATGGTAATGGGAATGGGGGAAGCAATGGTCAGAACCATACCAACCCTTCAACCCCAGCCAAGAGAGACCCGAGTCAAGTCACTTGTTATAAGTGTCAGAAGACCAGACATTATGCCAATGAATGTCCTGAAGCCCAGAATGGAAATGGCAATGGAAGCTCTGGGAGGAAGCCGAACCCTTTCAACAGGGGACATGTGAACCACGTTAACGTGGAGGAGGTTGAAGCCCAGCCAGATGCAGTAATCGATAAGTTTTTGGTTAAGTCATTTACTGCAATTGTTCTTTTTGATACGGGTGCATCACATTCATACATATCAAGGGGATTCGTGGATAAGAATAAACTGCCCACCAAGGTTCTTAGAACACCTATGTTAGTAAGCTCACTAGGAGCGGAGTATATGGCCAGTAAAGGATGTTTTCAAGTGCCATTGAGTACAGGTAGGCATGTATTTCCCTCAGATTTAATCATTTTGGAATTGCAAGGGTTGGATGTAATTCTGGGTATGGATTGGCTATCGATGTATGGAGGAAACATCGATTGCGCCTGTAAGTCGATTTTGCTTACCACCCCAGAGGGAAGAAGGATCAAGTATGTATCACGGCATGTGCCGAGTAGGACTCAAGTAAATTCCTTATCAGGAGTTGTACAGGAGGAGGTACCGATGGTAAAGGAGTTTCCGGATGTATTTCCAGAAGAATTGCCAGGCATGCCACCGGATAGAGACATTGAGTTTTTGATTGATCTTTTGCCAGGCACATGACCAATATCTAAGAGACCGTATAGAATGCGTGCAAAGGATTTGGGGGAGATTAAGAAGCAGATTAAAGAGTTACTGGATAAGGGATATATTCGCCCAAGTTCGTCACCTTGGGGATGACTAGTACTTCTAGTGGAAAAGAAGGATGGATCGTTAAGGATGGTTGTTGATTATCGAGGATTGAATGAAGTGACGATCAAGAATAAGTACCCACTGCCGATGATCAATGATTTGTTTGACCAATTGCAAGGAGCTAAGGTATTTTCCAAGATCGATTTGCAATCAGGATACCACCAGTTGAAGATTCGAGAGCAGGACATACCTAAGACAGCTTTTACCACAAGGTATGGGCTGTATGAGTATACAGTTATGTCATTTGGCCTGACTAACGCACCTGCCTATTTTATGAACATGATGAACAAAGTGTTTATGGAGTTTTTGGATAAGTTCGTCGTAGTGTTCATTGATGATATTCTGGTTTACTCGAAGAATGAAGAAGAACATAAAGAACATTTGTGTTTGGTACTTGGTAAGCTCAGAGAACATCAGTTATACGCCAAGTTCAGCAAATGTGAGTTTTGGTTGAAGGAAGTGGGATTCCTCAGACATGTTATATCCGGAGAAGGAATAGCAGTAGATCCCACCAAGGTTGTCACTGTGACAAATTGGGAAGCCCCAACAACAGTTGGAGAGATCCGGAGTTTTCTTGGACTCGCAGGATACTACCAGAGGTTCATTGAAAATTTCTCGAAAATTGAAAAACCTATGACGGAGTTGTTGAAGAAGGATACAAAGTTCAAATGGACTGAAGAATGTGAGGCCAGTTTCTAGGAGTTGAAGAAACATTTGGTTACCTCGCCGGTGTTGATTCTGCCAGATCAGCGCAAGGATTACGTGGTATATTGCGACGCTTCATGTCGAGGACTTGGAGCAGTGCTTATGCAGGAGGGAAGAGTTGTTTCATATGCTTCACGACAGCTTAAGCCCCATGAGTTGAATTATGCTACACACGACTTGGAGTTAGCAGCCGTAGTGCATGCTTTAAAGACGTGGAGACATTTTCTCATCGGAAACCATTGTGAGGTGTACACGGATCACAAGAGTTTGAAGTACATCTTCACGCAGAAGGAGTTGAATCTCAGGCAAAGGAGATGGTTGGAACTCATCAAGGATTATGATATGAGATTACATTATCATCCCGGAAAGGCTAACGTAGTAGCTGACGCATTGAGCCGCAAGAGCCATGTTAACACACTAATGACCGGAGAGTTACCAAAGGAGTTAGCCGAGGATCTTCATGGGCTATGTTTGGAGATAGTTCCGAGAGGCTATGTAGCAGCATTGGAGATTCAGTCTACTCTGATGGATAAGATCATAGGATCTCAGAAGACCGACAAGGAGATTGCCACCATAAAGGAGAAGATGAGCAAGGGAAAAGTTAAAGGATTTCGTGAGGATGAACACGATATCTTATGGTTTGAGGACCACATTTATGTGCCTAATGACCCAGAGATCAGGAAGCTAATTCTGTAAGAGGCCTATGATTTGCCGTACTCGATTCACCCAGGAAATACCAAGATGTATTTGGATTTGAAAGACACTTTTTGGTGGACCAGAATGAAGAAGGATATTGCAGAGTATGTAGCAGTTTGTGATGTATGTCAGAGAGTAAAGGCAGAGCATCAGAAACTAGCAGGATTGCTACAGCCATTGCCGATACCCGAATGGAAGTGGGATAAGCTAGGCATGGATTTTATCGCGGGATTACCCAGGACCCGTTCAGGCTATGACTCGATATGGGTTGTAGTCGATCGCTTGACGAAGGTAGCTCATTTCATCCCAGTGAAGACCACTTACATCAGTGCTAAGTTGGCAAAGATATACAAGACCGGGATCGTATGTCTGCATAGAGTTCCGAGAAGCATTGTATCAGATAGAGGAACCCAGTTTACCTCAAAGTTCTGGAATTAGTTCCACAAAACTTTGGGTACCAGGCTAGAGTTCAGTACAGCTTTTCATCCGCAGACCGATGGACAGACCGGAAGAGTCAATCGGATTTTGGAGGATATGCTGAGGGCTTGTGCGCTAGATTATGGATCTAGTTGGGATGACAACTTTCGATATGCGGAGTTCTCTTACAACAATAGTTATCAATCTAGTTTGAAGATGGCCCTTTTGAAGCCTTGTACGGAAGATGATGCAGAACACCATTGTCGTGGGACGAAGTTGGAGACCGCCAGTTATTTGGACCAGATTTGATTAAGGAGTCTGAACAGAAGGTGAAATTGATTCGCGATAGGCTCAAGGTAGCCCAGTCCAGGCAGAAGAGCTATGTAGATTCTAAACGCGAGGAGGCAATTTAAGAAACTGGAGATAGAGTTTATCTTTGTGTATCTCCACTTCGAGGAGTTAAGCACTTTGGAGTTGAGGGAAATCTAGTGCCATGCTTTGTGGGACCATACAAAGTTTTGGAACACATGGGAGAAGTTGCTTATAAGTTGGAATTACCTGAGGGATTGTCGGGAGTTCACGACATGTTCCATGTTTCCCAGTTGAAGAAGTGCCACGCAGAGATGGCAGATATACCGCTGAGAGATACAGTGCCGCATGAAGCGATTCAGTTGGATAGTGATTTGACCTATGAGGAGAAACCAGTTAAGATTCTCGAGTATGCCAGCCGAGTCACCCGCAGCAAGGTTATCAAGTTTTGCAAGGTTCAGTGGAGCCACCACACCGAGGATGAAGCCACCTGGGAGCGATAGGAAGATCTGCTGAAGGACCACCCTCACCTATTTTCTAGCCAACCCAAATCTCGAGGGCGAGATTCATCTTAAGGGGGGTCGGTTTGTAACATCCCAAATTTTCAATTTGGAATGTTATACATTAGATCATCACTGCATATCATATTTTTATTTGCTTTTGTCCTGATCTAGAAATTCCACGCAACTCAAGGATCTACGGAGAGAGTTGGGGATTTCGTTATTTTCATATTTGGGTTTTCTCAAATTTTGAAAATAGGATCATTTGATTTTATTTATTTTATCTTCAATTATTTCTATTATAAAAATATGAGAGAGGGAATAAAATGACTTTCCCAAAATAAAGAAATATTGAAGATTTAATAAGAAAATCAAATAAGATTTTATTTTGGAGTTTTTGGCTAGTTTATTTGAATTTAGGAAAAAAATGCATGTTTTCAAAACTGCATTTTAGGGCCAAGAAAATGTTCATCTCGTTCTAAATATTTTATTTAGGTGGTGAAAATTTATTTTGGCATTTTTAGAATTTTATTTTATTTTCTAGAATTTTTCTTAGTTTCGGCGGAATTTGTTTAACAAAAGGTACCGCGCGCCCGACTGAGCCGAAGGCCCACCCGAGCCAGGCCAGGCCCGCGCGCGCCGCCGCCTTCCCTGCGGGAGCCCGCACCGCCGCCGTAGCCGTGTCCGGCCAGGGCACGCCTCCCGAGGCCGACCCCGACCCGGCGCCCCCTTCCCCAAGCCGCGCCACCCCCATCTCATAAATACCCCGCCGCCGCCATCTCACCCCGCCACCTCGACCCGCTCCGCCTCCCGCAGCTGCCGCTCGCCACCGTGTGCCGCTGCCGCTTGCCGCACCCGCCGCTTGCCGCGCCGCCCGCCGTCGACGTCGCCCCACCCCGCCGGAGCCCCGAGCCGCCGGAGTCCGATGAGGTAGCCGCGCCGTTCGCTGCTAGTTTTCCAAAGAAAACCGATCCGGTTTTTTTGAAAATCCTAGTTTTTTTATTAGATCGGTTTTATCGGTTCTTTTATTTAGCAAGCGTTCGCTCGTTCGTTTGTTTTAACGGACGAGTTAACCGTTTAGTTTCAGATAACGAACGTTCGTCGTTAATCTGTTCGTCAGTTTTCTCTTTTTCTCAGATTTTCTGCGATTATTTCTGATCGCGATTTCTGATCCGATTTTCGTTTTAGTATAACTTTTCGCTCGTTTATCGAAATCAGGCGATTGAAGCGCCCAGAGTTTCGTCTCGAAACCCTCTTTCCGCTTAACCAACTCAAACAAGTTTTTTCTTCTGTAAAATTTGACTTAGGTCCAGATTAGCAATCAAAGCTTGTTTTCTTTCGCCGTTTGTCTTTCGTTGTTTCGTTCAATTTGTTTTTTTTGCAAACCGGAGTTCTTAAGTTGAAATTTCTAGTTAGATCTCTTATTTGAGTTTTACCTGTGCATTAGATGAGTACTTATTGTATGCTTGTTTGTTTATTTGTGTTAGAGTACCCGGAGTGCGTCGCTTGCTACTTCGAATCTCTAGGCTTTGCGGATCATCAGCAAGGCAAGTAACACTTTGATCATACCTCTTTACTACCCAGTTTTATTGCATTAGATCAATCCTCAAATCATTGCATGAATAGGATCTGATTAATATGTGGGTTTTGGGAAGTAGATGAGGTAGTACCTATTACCTATTTTATTATCAAACCCTGGGAGTTACTTCTACGTTTGCTTATGCCATGCTATGCTTGTAGACGTGGATTGGGTTTGATTGTATCCATGACAGATGTGAGAATGTTAATTAATGGTTCAATTTAAGGTGGCAACTTTAATACACATCTGGGTGGATTGAGGCACATGGGTATTCCAACGATTGCCTATTTTTCTTTATGGACCGCCACCCAGGCTCAAAGGGATCATGAGATTATTCATACTAGAAACTTCTGTGTGCAGCCACAAGCTACTATGGGCTCTAGCATAGTTGATTAAGTCGTGCGAACTCTTATAGTGGTAGACTAGCAGATGTAGGGGAAAGTAGGTGTAACGGTCTACCCCGATCGTAAGGTGCTAGCGCTTCTAAAAGACTGTGTCTCGGTCATCCGTTTCTCAAACACCATGTAGTGCAAGAATCCCAACAGAGGAGATCGAGTCTTGTGGGGAAAAGTGCGCAAACCTTTGCAGAGTGTATAAACTAATCATGATTAGCCGTGTCCCTGGTTATGGACGTCTTGAGTATCTAGTACTTGGATTATCATGTGAATCTCATCATGTGACTTTAATTAATTTTGTTGGTGTTTAATGATGATGTTTAATTGGGATTGAGAGGGTGTCTACACTCTCAATGTTTAACAACCACCATGATAGTTAAATGAAATTTATTACTTTGCAGTAGGGAAAAATTGGCTTTACGCAAAACTGTAACCATAGAGCTTTCCACCAGCCACTTATGCATGTAGTATAGCCTATTTCTGTTCACTACTCTCTATGTGTTACATTGCCAGCATATTCCATGTGCTGACCCATTTTCGGGCTGCAACGTTCATGTTGCAGACTTTTCAGACGACGAGTAAGGAGCCTTAGGTCGTGGTTCTATACTCAGTGATGCCGTTCGAGTTGATGGACTCACTTATCTTCCAAGCCTTCCGCTGTTATCGTTATTAGATGGCCTTAAGTCATATTATTTGTAATAAGTTCTTTTTTGAGACACTCGATGTAATAAGTGTGTGATTGCTACTCTGGTATAAATCCTTCAAGTACTGTGCGTGTCAGCATTACTAATCTAGGGATGACACTGAAACACAGAGACTTGACCGTCTGAGGTCAGGTCGCTACATATCGGCAATTGGCAGGAGCCATATGGTTGTCACCTTATTGTACAAAATGCAATCTCCATGTAATTGCTTTACTTTATCACTAAGCAGTTGCAATAGCCGTAGAACCAATAGTTGGTGAGACGACAACGATGCTTCAATGGATATCTAGGTGTCAAGCCGGTGATGATGGTGATCATGACGGTGCTTTGGAGATGGAGATCAAAGGCACAAGATGATGATGGCCATATCATATCACTTATATTGATTGCATGTGATGTTTATCCTTTATGCATCTTATTTTGCTTAGTTCGGCGGTAGCATTATAAGATGAACTCTCACTAAATTTCAAGGTATAAGTGTTCTTCCTGAGTATGCACCATTGCTACAGTTAGTCATGCCGAGACACCACATAATGATCGGGTGTGATAAGCTCTACATTCACATACAACGGGTGCAAGCCAGTTTTGCACACGCAGAATACTCGGGTTAAACTTGATGAGCCTAGCATATGCAGATATGGCCTCGGAACACTGAGACCGAAAGGTTAAGCGTGAATCATATAGTAGATATGATCAATATAGTGATGTTCACCATTGAAAACTACTCCATCTCACGTGATGATCGGATATGTTTTAGTTGATTTGGATCACGTGATCATTTAGATGACTAGAGGGATGTCTATCTAAGTGGGAGTTCTTAAATAATATGATTAATTGAACTTTAAATTTATCATGAACTTAGTTCTGGTAGTATTAGCATATCTATGTTGTATATCAATAGCTCGCGTTTAGCTCCCCTGTTTTATTTTTGGTATGTTCCTAGAGAAAACTAAGTTGAAAGATGATACTAGCAATGATGCAGACTGGGTCCGTGATATGAGAATTATCCTCATTGCTGCACATAAGAATTATGTTCTTGATGCACCGCTAGGTGACTGACCTATTGCAGGAGCAGATGCGGACGTTATGAACGTTTGGCAAGCTCGGTATGATAACTACTTGATAGTTTAGTGCGCCATACTTTACGGCTTAGAACTGGGACTTCAAAAATGTTTTGAACGCCAAAGAGCATATAAGATGTTCTAAGAGCCGAAATTGGTATTTCAGACTCATGCCCGGGTTGAGAGGTATGAGACCTCTGACAAGTACTTTGCCTACAAGATGGAGGAGAATAGCTCAACCAGTGAGCATGTACTCAGATTGTCTGAGTACTACAATCACTTAAATCAATTAGGAGTTAATCTTCCATATAAAATAGTGATTGACAGAGTTCTCTAGTCACTATCACCAAGTTACTGGAACTTCGTGATGAACTATAATATGCAAGGGATGACGAAAACGATTCCTGAGCTCTTCGTGATGCTGAAATCGATGAAGGTAGAAATCAAGAAAAGCATCAAATGTTGATGGTTGACAAGACCACTAGTATCAAGTAAAAGGGCAAGGGAAATAAAGGAAACTTCAAAAATAATGTCTAGCAAGTTTCCACTCCCATGAATAAGCCCAAAGCTAGACCCAAGCTTGCAACTGAGTGCTTCTACTACAAAGGAAATGATCACTGGAAGTGGAACTACCCTAGATACTTGGCGGATAAGAAGGATGGCAAAGTGAACAAAAGTATATTTGATATACATGTTATTGATGTGTACTTTACTAGTGTTTATAGAACCCTCAGTATTTGATACTGGTTCAGTTGCTAAGAGTAGTAACTCGAAACGGGAGTTGCAAAATAAACAAAGACGAGTTAAGGGCGAGGTGATGATGTGAGTTGGAAGTGATTCGAAGGTTGATAAGATCACCATCACACACTCCCTTTACCTTCGAGATTAGTGTTGAACCTAAAATAAATGTTATTTGGTGTTTGCGTTGAGCATAAATATGATTGGATCATGTTTGTTGCAATACGGTTATTCATTTAAGTCAAATAATAATTGTTATTTTGTTTACATGAATAATACCTTCTGAGGTCATACACCCGAAGGTGAATGGTTTACTGAATCTCGATTGTAGTGATTACCATATTCATAATATTAATGCCAAAAGATGCAAAGTTGATAATGATAGTCCAACATATTTGTGGCACTGCCATTTAGGTCATATTGGTGTAAAGAGCATGAAGAAACTCCATGCTAATGGGCTTTTGGAATCACTTGATGCTCGCGAACCATGCCTCATGGGCAAGATGACTAAGACTCCGTTCTCCGGAACAATGGAGCAAGCAACTGACTTATTGGAAATAATACATACTGATGTATGCGATCTGATGAGTGTTGAGGCTCGTGGCGGGTATCATTATTTTTTGACCTTCACAGATGATTTGAGAAGATATGGGTATATCTACTTGTTGAAACATAAGTCTGAAACATTTGAAAAGTTCAAAGAATTTCAGAGTGAAGAGGAAAATCATCGTAACAAGAAAATTAAGTTTCTATGATCCGATCATGGAGGAGAATATTTGAGTTATGAGTTTGTCCTTCAATTAAAACAATGTGGAATAGTTTCACAAACTCATGCCACCTGGAACACCATAGCATAATGGTGTGTCTGAGCATCGTAACCGTACTTTATTAGATATGGTGCAATTTATGATATCTCTTACTGATTTACCACTATCATTTTAGGGTTAAGCATTAGAGACAACTGCATTCACGTTAAATTGGGCACCATCTAAATCCATTGAGACGACACCATATGAACTGTGGTTTAGCAAGAAACCTAAGCTGTCATTTCTTAAAGTTTGAGGTTGCGATGCTTATGTGAAAAAGTTTCAACCTGATAAGATCAAACCTAAATCGAAGAAGTGCGTCTTCATAGGATACCCAAGAGAAACTGTTGGGTACACCTTCTATCACAGATTCGAAGGCAAGATCTTTATTGCTAAGAGTGGATCCTTTCTAGAGAGGGAGTTTCAATCGAAAGAAGTGAGTGGGAGGAATGTAGAACTTAATGAGGTAATTGTACCTTCTCCTGAATTGGAAAGTAGTTCATCACAGAAATCCGTTCTTGTGATTCCTACACCAATTAGTGAGGAAGCTAATGATGATGATCATGAAACTTCACATCAAGTTACTACCGAACCTCGTAGGTCAACCAGAGTATGGTTCGCACCAGAGTGCTACGGTAATCCTTTCTGGATGTCATGTTATTAGACCATGACGAACCTACAAACTATGAGGAAGCGATGATGAGCCCAAATTCCGGAAAATGGCTTAAGCCATGAAATCTGAGATGGGATACATGTATAAGAACAAAGTGTGGACTTTGGTTGACTTGCCCAACGATCGGCAAGCCAGTGAGAATAAATGGATCTTCAAGAGGAAGACAGATGCTGATAGTAGTATTACTATATACCAAGCTCGAATTGTCGCAAAAAGGTTTTCGACAAGTTCAAGATGTTGACTACGATGAGATTTTCTCACTCGTAGCAATGCTTAAGTCTGTTCGAATCATGTTAGCAATTGCCACATTTTATGAAATCTGGCAAATGGATATCAAAACTGCATTCCTTAATGGATTTCTTAAAGAAGAGCTGCATATGATGCAACAAGAAGGTTTTGTGAATCCTAAAGGTGCTAACAAAGTGTGCAAGCTCAAGCGATCCATCTATGGACTGGTGCAAGCATCTCGGAGTTGGAATATATGCTTTGATAAAGTGATCAAAGCATATGGTTTTATACAGACTTGCGGTGAAGCCTGCATTTACAAGAAAGTGAGTGGGAGCACTACAGGCTTTCTGATAAGTATATGTGAATGACATATTGTTGATCAGAAATGATGTAGAATTTTCTGCAAAGCATAAAGGAGTGTTTGAAAGGAGTTTTTCAAAGAAAGACCTCGGTGAAGCTACTTACATATTGAGCATCAAGATCTATAGATATAGATCAAGACACTTGATATATTTTTCAATAAGTACATACCTTGACAAGATTTTGAAGTAGTTCAAAACGGAACAGTCAAAGAAGGAGTTCTTGCCTGTGTTGCAAGATGTGAGGTTGAGTAAAGACTCAAAACCCGACCACGGCAGAAAATAGAAAGAGAATGAAAAGTCATTCCCTATGCCTCAGCCATAGGTTCTATAAAGTATGTTATGATATGTACCGGACCTATCGTGTACCTCACCAAGAGTTTGGCAAGAGGGTATAATAGTGATCCAGGAGTGGATCACTGAACAACAGTCAAAATTATCCTTAGTGGACTGAAGGAAATGTTTCTCAGTTATGGAGGTGACAAAGAGTTCGTCGTAAAGAGTTATGTTGATGCAAGCTTTGACACTGATCTGGATTACTCTAAGTCTTGATCTAGATACATATTGAACGTGGGAGCGATTAGCTAGAGTAGCTCTGTGCAGAGCATTGTAGACATAGAAATTTGGCAAAATACATACGGCTCTGAATGTGGCAGAACCGTTGACTAAATTTCTCTCACAAGCAAAACATGACCACTCTTTGGGTGTTAATCACATAGCGATGTGAACTAGATTATTGACTCTAGTAAACCCTTTGGGTGTTAGTCACATGGAGATGTGAACTAATCACATGAAGATGTGAACTATTGGTGTTAAATCACATGACGATGTGAACTAGATTAATGACTTTAGCGCAAGTGCGAGACTGAAGGAAATATGCCCTAGAGGCAATAATAAAGTTGTTATTTATATTTCCTTATATCTTGATAAATTTTATTATTCATTCTAGAATTGTATTAACCGAAACTTAGTACATGTGTGGATACATAGACAAATAGAGTGTCACTAGTATGCCTCTACTTGACTAGCTCATTGAATCAATGATGGTTATGTTTCCTAACCATAGACATGAGTTGTCATTTGATTAATGGGATCTCATTAGAGAATGATGTGATTGACTTGACCCATCCATTAGCTTAGCACGATGATCGCGTAGTTTGTTGCTATTGTTTTCTCCATAACTTATACATGTTCCTATGACTATGAGATCATGCAAACTCCCGAATACCGGAGGAACACTTTGTGTGCTACCAAACGTCACCACGCAACTGGGTGATTATAAAGGTGCTCTACAGGTGTCTCCAATGGTACTTGTTGAGTTGGCATAGATCGAGATTAGGATTTGTCACTCCGATTGTCGGAGAGGTATCTCTGGGCCCTCTCGGTAATGCACATCAATATAAGCCTTGCAAGCAATGAAGCTAATGAGTTAGTTACTAGATGTAGCATTACGGAACGAGTAAATAGACTTGCCGGTAACGAGATTAAACTAGGTATTGAGATATCGACGATCGAATCTCAGGCAAGTAACATACTGGTGACAAAGGGAACAACATATATTGTTATGCGGTTTGACCGATAAAGATATTCGTAGAATATGTAGGAACCTATATGAGCATCCAGGTTCCACTATTGGCTATTGACCGGAGACGTGTCTCGGTCATGTCTACATAGTTCTCAAACCCGTAGGGTCCGCACGCTTAACGTTCGGTGATGATCAATATTATGAGTTTATGTGTTTTGATGAACCGAAGGTAGTTCAGAGTCCTGGATTTGATCACGGACATGATGAGGAGTCTCAAAATGGTTGAGACGTAAAGATCGATATATTGGAAGCCTATGTTTGGACATCAGAATGTTTCCGGATGAGTTCGGGCATTTTTCAGAGTACCTAGGGGTTACCGGAACCCCCCGGGGAGTATATGGGCCTTATTGGGCTTTAGGGGAAAGAGAGGGGCTGCCTAGGGCAGGCCGCGTGCCCCCCAATGCCTAGTCCAAATTGGACTAGGGGGGAGGGGCGGCGCCCCCTCCTTCCTTCTCTTCTCTCATTCCCTTCCTTCTCTCCTACTCCTACTTGGAAAGGGGGGAATCCTACTCCCGGTGGGAGTAGGGCTCCCTAGGGCGCGCCATAGTAGAGGGCCGGCCCTCCCCCTCCTCCACTCCTCTATATACGGGGGAGGGGGCACCCCATAGACACACAAGTTGATCATTGATCTCTTAGCCATGTGCGGTGCCCCCCTCCACCATAATCCACCTCGGTCATATCATAGCGGTGCTTAGGCGAAGCCCTGTTCCGGTAGCATCATCATCACCGCCATCACGCCGTCGTGCTGACGAAGCTCTCCCTCGACACTCTGCTGGATTGTGAGTTCATGGGACATCACCGAGCCGAACGTGTGCAGATCGTGGAGGTGCCGCACCTTCGGCGCTAGGATCGGTCGATCGTGAAGACGTACGACTACATCAACCACATTGTCATAACGCTTCCGCTTACGGTCTACGAGGGTATGTGGACAACACTCTTCCCTCTCGTTGCTATGCATCACCATGATCTTGCGTGTGCGTAGGAATTTTTTTGAAATTACTGCGTTCCCCAACATAGATATGTTGGACTATCACGACAAAATTGAGTTTAAGGATATTTGGAAGCACAAGTAGTATCTCTACTTGGTGCAAAGAATTTGGCAAGCATGAGGGGGAAAGGCAAGCTCAACATGTTGGATGATCCATGACAATATAATTTATTTCAGATGTAATAAAACATAACCCATTACGTTGTCTTCCTTGTCCAACATCAACTTTTTAGCATGTCATGTTTTAATGAGTGCTCACAATCATAAAAGATGTCCAAGATAGTATATTTATATGTGAAAACCTCTCTTTCTTTATTACTTCCTATTAATTGCAACGATGACCAAAACTATGTTTTTCATCTCTCAACAACTTTTATTCATCATACTCTTTATATGTGAAGTCATTACTCTCCATAAGATCCATATGTTGTCTTTATTTCTTTTTATTCTTCCTTGTATTCCCTCAAGATCATAGCAAGATGGCAAAGCCCTTGACTCAACACTAATGTTTATTATATATAGCTCACATACTTGATTACATAGAAGGATCATCAAGCAAAACTCAAAACTAAATCATACTAAAACTTTATTCTACTAGATCAAGATATTGCCAAAAGGATCGAACTAAGAAAAACGGTAAATATAAAAGTGTGATGGTGATACGATACCGGGGCACTCCCCCAAGCTTGGCAGTTGCCAAGGGGAGTGCCCATACCCTTGTGTTTATGTATCTTTCTCCGGAGGTGGTGATGAAGTGATTGTTGATGAGGTAGGCTTGTCGTCCAACATCGAGCGTAGGAGGTGCTCCAACTTACGAATAATGCCCTTGAGTGCGGTGATATGTTCTTGCAACAGAATATTTTCACTAGTTAGATACTTTTTCTACACTCGAACTATTTCAATCATCTTGAGAGCTTCAATTTTAGTAGGGGTAAGAAGATTGTAATGAGGTTGAAGAATGTTTTCTTCTTCTACTCCCGAAGCTTAATCCTCCATGCCCTTCTTGATCCCGTCATCCTTGTTGATATCCCCGGGTTCTTCTCTCTTCAGCTCTGTCTTCATTAGCCAAGCATCGTCGCCCTCATTGTTGGAGGAGGGGGATGACATGATGCTTGACCTTGACAACTCTGGTAGAAAACATCTTGAAACAAAAGCCGAGGATAATTGCATGGTACGGTAGTCAAAACCTTCAAGAGATTATATAATGAATTTTTACCGACCAAAAGAAGTATCGTGCAAGAAAACGGAGTTCGGAGGGCACACGAGGTGCCCACAAGGCAGGGGGTGTGCCCTCCACCCTCGTGGACGCCTCGTGTCCTTTCCAGACTGCTTCTTATTTTCCTATTTTCTTAAATATTCCAAAACGGAGAAAAATTGCTATTAGAGCTATTTTGGAGTCGGTTTACTTACCGTACCACATACCTCTTCCTTTTCGGAGGTTGAAACGTTTTGGAAGGTGTCCCTTATATACTCCTCCAGGGTTACGGTTTCAATAACATTAGTTTCAACATTTATAGGATTACCTGAGATATAATGCTTGATTCTTCGACCGTTCACCACCCTCAGATTTGTGCCTTCGAAGTTGTTGATTTTTATGGCACCAGAACGATATACCTCCTCGATAACATAAGGACCTTCCCATTTAGAGAGGAGTTTTCCTGCAAAAAATCTTAAACGAGAGTTGTATAACAATACATAATCACCTACATTAAACTCATGTTTTTTATCCTTTTGTCATGCAATCTTTTAACTTTTTGTTTAAACAGTTTGGCATTCTCATAGGCCTGGGTTCTCCACTCATCAAGTGAGGTAATATCAAATAGTCTCTTCTCACCAGCAAGTTTGAAGTCATAGTTGAGCTCTTTAATGGCCCAATATGCCTTATGTTCTAGTTCGAGAGGTAAGTGACATGCTTTTCCATAAACCATTTTATATGGAGACATACCCATAGGATTTTTATATGCAGTTCTATGGGCCCATAAATGAATCATCAAGTTTCTTGGACCAATTATTTCTAGATATATTAATAGTCTTTTGCAAAATTAATTTAAGATCCCTATTACTCAGTTCTACTTGACCACTAGACTGTGGATGATATGGAGATGCAATTCTATGATTAACATCATACTTAGCAAGCATCTTACGAAAAGCACCATGAATAAAATGTGAACCACCATCATTCATTAAGTATCTAGGGACTCCAAACCTCGGAAAAATATCTTCTTTAAGCGTCTTAATAGAGGTTTTATGATCAGCACTACTAGTTGGAATAGCTTCTACCCACTTAGTAACGTAATCAACATCAACTAAAATATGTGTATACCCATTAGAGGGGGGAAACGGTCCCATATAATCAAAGCCCCAAACATCAAATGGTTCAATAACAAGTGAATAATTCATAGGCATTTCTTGACGTCTACTAATATTACCAATTCTTTGACATTCATCACAAGACAAGACAAACTTACGGGCATCCTTGAAGAGAGTAGGCCAATAAAAACCGAATTGCAATACCTTATGTGCAGTTCTATCTCCAGCATGGTGTCCTCCATAAGCCTTAGAGTGATACTTGCATAGGATATGTTCCTGTTCATGCCCAGGTACACAACGTCTAATAACACCATCTACTCCTTCTTTATAAAGGTGTGGGTCATCCCAGAAGTAATGTCTTAAATCATAGAAAAGTTTTTCTTTTGTTGGTATGTGAAACTAGGTGGTATAAATTTAGCAACAATGTAATTGGCATAATCAACATACCATGGAGCAGTACTAGAAGCATTTATGACATCTAATTGTTCATCAGGAAAGCTATCATGAATAGGTAGTGGGTCATCAAGAACATTCTCTAACCTAGACAAGTTGTCTGCAACGGGGTTCTCAGCTCCCTTTCTATCAATAATATTCAAATCAAATTCTTGTTGTAGGAGAACCCATCTAATAAGTCTAGGTTTAGCATCTTTCTTTTCCATAAGATATTTAATAGCAGCATGATCAGTGCGAACAGTTACTTTAGAATCAACAATATAAGGTCTGAACTTATCACAAGAAAATACAACTGATAAAAATTCTTTTTCAGTAGTAGCATAATTTCTCTGGGCACTGTCTAGAGTTTTACTAGCATATTGAATAACATTTAATTTCTTATCAACTCTTTGTCCTAGAACAACACCTACAGCATAATCACTAGCATCACACATAATTTCAAAGGGTAAATTCCAATCAAGAGGCTTAACAATAGGTGCATAAATCAAGGCTTTCGTAAGTATTTCAAATGCTTCTATACAATCATCATCAAAGACGAAAGGAACATATTTTTGTAAGATATTAGTCAGAGGCCAGGAAATTTTTGAGAAGTCTTTAATGAACCTCCTATAAAAACCAGCATGACCAAGGAAACTTCTTATACCTTTAATGTCCTTAGGACACGACATATTTTCAATAGCATCAACTTTAGCTTTATCAACTTCAATACCTCTTTCAGAAATTTTATGCCCCAAGACAATGCCTTCATTAACCATAAAGTGGCACTTCTCCCAATTCAAGACAATATTAGTTTCTTCACATCTCTGCAAAACTCGATCAAGGTTGCTTCTCTGAAAGGTAGCAGGTGCATTACATCAAAAGAAGTTCCATAAATAGAAAAATCATCTAAGACAATGCCTTCATTAATCATCAAAACAATGCCCCAAGACAATGCCCGAAGACAATGCCTTCATTAATCATCAAAAGAAGTTCCATAAACAGAAAAATCATCCATGAAAACCTCAACAATCTTTTCACAAAAGTGAGAGAATATAGCGGTCATGCATCTTTGAAAGGTAGCAGGTGCATTACATAAACCAAAAGGCATACGTCTATAAGCAAATGTACTGAAAGGGCAAGTAAAAAGTGGTCTTTTCCTGATCCTCTTTTGACACAGGTATTTGAGAGAAACCAGAATAGCCATCTAGAAAGCAAAAATGCATATGTTTGGATAATCTTTCTAGCATTTGATCAATGAAAGGTAGAGGGTAATGATCCTTTTTAGTAGCTTTATTTAATTTGTGGAAATCATTACCATTCTATAACCTATAACAATTCATTATGGGATCAATTCATCTTTATCATTTGGAACAACAGTAATACCTCCCTTCGTATGGACACGATGGACAACACTTACCCACTGACTATCAGCAACAGGATAAATTATACCTGCCTCCAGAAGCTTTAGTATTTCTTTTCTTACCAGTTCTTTCATTTTAGGATTTAACCATCGTTGGTGATCAACAACCAGTTTAGCATCTTTCTCCAATTTTATTTTGTGCTGGCATAGAGTGGGACTAATGCCCTTAAGATCATCAAGAGTATATCCAATAGCAGCACGATGCTTCTTCAGAGTTTTCAATAATTTCTCTTCTTCTTGCTCTAAAAGTTTAGCACTAATAATAACAGGATATATCTTCTTTTCATCAAGATAAGAATATTTAGGAGTATCAGGCAATGGTTTAAGCTCATACATGGGATAATCCTTGGGTGGAGGAGGATCCCCTAGAATTTCAATAGGTAAATTGTGTTTCAAAATAGGTCCCTATTTAAAGAATACTTCATCTATTTCCCTTCTTTCATTCATAAACCTATCATTTTCATGGTCTAGCAAATATTGTTCTAAAGGATCACTAGGAGGCACGGCAATAGAAGCAAGACCAATAATTTCATCTTTACTAGGCAATTCTTTATCATGGGGTTGTGTACGAAATTTAGCAAAATTAAAATCATGAGACATATCCCCAAAACCAACAAAAACAATATCCTTTTTGCAGTCTATCTTAGCATTAATAATATTCAAGAAGGGTCTACCAAATATAATGGGACAAAAGTCATCTTGTGGGGAACCAAGAACAAGAAAATCTGCAGGATATTTAACTTTCCCACACAATACTTCAACATCTCTAACAATCCCAACCGGTGAAATAGTATCTCTATTGGCAAGCTTAATTGTAACATCAATAGCTTCTAACTCAGCAGGTGCAATATCATGCATAATTTCTTCATATAAAGAATGAGGTATTGCACTTGCACTAGCACCCATATCACATAAGCCATGGTAGCAATGATCTCCTATTTTAACAGAAATAACATGCATGCCTACAACAGGTCTATGTTTATTTTTAGTATCGGGTCTAGCAATTCTAGCAGCTTCATCACGAAAGTAAATAACATGCCCATCAATATTATGGGCCAAGAGATCTTTAACCGTAGCAATACTAGGTTCAACTTTAATTTGCTCAGAGGGTTTGGGTGTTCTAATGTTACTTTTGTTGACCACAGTTGAAGCTTTAACATGACCCTTCATTCTAATAGGGAAAGGTGGTTTCTAAGCGGTAGGAACAATAGGATCAACATTATAAGTGATAGTCTTTTCTTCAACTTTAATAGGTTCAACTACTTTTAGTTCAATGGGAGGATGATATTTGAGCCACTTCTCCTTAGGGAGATCAACATGAGAAGCAAATGATTCACAGAAAGAAGCTACTATCTCAGAGTGAAGTACATATTTAGTGCTAAATTCACGAAAACCATCAATATCCATAAAAGATTTAACACAATCAAACTTAGGTGTTATACCTAACTCCTTAAATTCGTCGAGTTCATAATCTTCAGAATTGCGTTTAATTCTTTCCAATAAATCCCATTTGAATTCAATAGTCTTCATCATAAAAGAACCAGTACAAGAAGTATCGAGCATGGAGCGATTAGTGAGAGAAAGACGAGCATAAATTTTTTGAATAATAATTTCTCTTGAGAGCTCATGATTGGGGCATCAATATAACATTGAATTAAGCCTCCCCAAGCTTGAGAAATTCTTTCTCCTTCACGAGGCCAAAAATTATATATATAATTACGATCACAATGAACCAGATGCATAGGATAAAACTTCTAATGAAATTCCAATTTCAATCAGTTGTAGTTCCATGATCCAATATCATCACATAGCCTAAACCATGGCAATGCCTTTCCCTTCAAAGATAAAGGGAAGAACTTCTTCTTGATAACATCCTCGGGCATACTTGCAAGCTTAAATAATCCACAAACTTCATCCACATAGATTAGGTGCAAATCGGGATGCAATGTTCCATCTCCTGTAAAAGGATTAGCTAGCAGTTTCTCTATCATACCCGAAGGAATTTCAAAGTAAACATTTTCAGTAGGTTCGGTAGGTTAAGGAGAAACTCTTTTCTTTACTGGTCTGGGTGAAGATACCCCGAACAAGCCCTTAAAGGATTACTTTCCATAGTAACAAGTGACAGTAAATTTTAGCACACTATATAAAATTTTCCTTACCAAATTCCACCTACCAAAGGCGCTTCACTCCCCGACAACGGCGCCAGAAAAGAGTCTTGATGACCCACAAGTATAGGGGATATATCGTAGTCCTTTCGATAAGTAAGAGTGTTAAACCCAACGAGGAGCAGAAGGAAATGATAAGCAGTTTTCAGTAAGGTATTCTCTGCAAGCACTGAAATTATCGATAACAGATAGTTTTGTGATAAGGTAATTTGTAATGGATAACAAGTAATAAAAGTAAATAAGGTGCAGTAAGATGGCCCAATCCTTTTTGTAGCAATGGACAAGCCTGGACAAACTCTTATATAAAGGAAAATGCTCCTGAGGACACATGGGAATTATCGTCAAGCTAGTTCTCATCACGTTCATATGATTCACGTTCGGTACTTTGATAATTTGATATGTGGGTGGACCGGTGCTTGGGTACTGCCCTAACTTGGACAAGCATCCCACTTATGATTAACCCCTCTTGCAAGCATCCACAACTACAAAAGAAGTATTAACGTAAACCTAACCATAGCATGAAACATATAGATCCAAATCAGCCCCTTACGAAGCAACACATAAACTTGGGTTTAAGCTTCTGTCACTCTAGCAACACATCATCTACTTATTACTTCCCAATGCCTTCCCCTAGGCCCACACAATGGTGAAGTTTCATGTAGTCGACGTTCACATGACACCACTAGAGGAAAGACAACATACAACTCATTAAAATATCGAACGAATACCAAATTCACATGAGTACTTATAGCAAGACTTCTCCCATGTCCCCAGGAACAAATGTAACTACTCACAAAGCATATTCATGTTCATAATCAAAGGGGTATTAATGTGCATAAAGGATCTGAACATATGATCTTCCACCAAGTAAACCAACTAACATCAACTACAAGGAGTAATCAACACTACTAGCAACCCACAAGTACCAATCTGAGGCTTTGAAACAAAGATTGGATACAAGAGATGAACTAGGGTTTGAGATGAGATGGTGTTCGTGAAGATATTGATGGAGATTGACCCCCTCCCGATGAGAGGATCGATGGTGATGACGATGCGGATGATTTCCCCCTCCCGAAGGGATGTTTCCCCGGCAGAACAGCTCCGCCGGAGCCCTAGATTGGTTCCGCCAACGTTCCGCCTCGTGGTGGCGGAGTTTCATCCCGAGAGCTTACTTCTGATTTTTTCCAGGGCAAAAGACTTCATATAGCCAAAGATGGGCACTGGAGGCCTGCCAGGGGGCCCACGAGATAGGGGTGCGCCCCCACCCTCATGGATGGTGGGTGGCCCCCCTCTGGTGCTTCTTTCGCCCAATATTTTTTATATATTCTAAAAATGACTCCGATGGAGTTTCAGGACTTTTGGAGTTGTGCAGAATAGGTCTATAATATTTGCTCCTTTTCCATCCCAGAATTCCAGCTGCCGGCATTCTCCCTCTTCATGTAAACTTGTAAAATAAGAGAGAATAGGCATAAGTATTGTGACATAATGTGTAATAACAGCCCATAATGCAATAAATATTGATATAAAAGCATGATGCAAAATGGATGTATCATTATGATGCTAGGAAAAGTGATTGAAATTATCATTGATCAAACTTATGCAGTTTGCTAGCATTCACACTTCATAAATTATTTCTTTTATCATTTACCTACTCAAGGAGGAGTAGGAATTAAGCTTGGGGATGCTGATACGTCTCCAACGTATCAAAAATTTATGAAGTATTCATGCTAATATATCTTCATTCTTGGATGTTCTACAACCATTTTATAGCAACTTTATATCATTTTTCGGGACTAACCTATTGACCCAGTGCCCAGTGGTAGTTGATGTTTTTTGCTTATTTTTTACATCGCAGAAAATCAATATCAAACAGAGTCCAAACACCGCGAAACTTTTTGGAGAATTTTTATGGACCAGATCACCCAGGATGGGCCAGAGCAGCACCTGGAGGGTACCTCGAGGGGGGCACAACCCACCAGGGCGCGCCTGGCCAGATGGGTTGTGCCCACCTCGATGGCCTCCCGCACCCCCTCTTTACCCTATAAATTCCCAAATGTTCTAAAAACCCTCGGGGTTAACCTAGATCAGAAGTTCCGCCACTGCAATGCTCTATAGCCACCGAAAACCAATCTAGACCCCGTTCCAGCACCCTGCCAGAGGGGGGGATCATCTCCGGTGGCCATCTTCATCATCCCAGCGGCCACCATGATGAGGAATGAGTAGTCCACCCTCGGGGATGAGGGTTTGTACCAGTAGCTATGTGTTTAATCTCTCTCTCTCTCGTGTTCTTGAGATGTCACGATCTTGATGTATCGCGAGCTTTGTTAATATAGTCGGATCATATGGTGTTTTCCCCTCTCTATCATGTTGTGCTGAATTGAGTTTTTCCCTTTGAAATTTCGTTGTTATCGGATTGAATACTTTTATGGATTTGAGAACACTTGATATATGTCTTGCAATTGAATACTCGTGGTGACAATGGGGTATCGTATCAATTCACTTGATATGTGTTTTGGCACTGAACTCGCGGATTCCCGAGGTGACATTGGGGTAATCTATGCATTGGGGTTGATGCACGTTCTTGTCTTTGTTTCTCTGGTAGAAATCTTGGAGCACTGTTTGAAGTTCTTTGTGTTGGATTGAATATTATGAATCTGAATTTGCTTTGGTGTTATTTTAGTACGAAGTCTTGGTTACATCGATCAGAAAGAATAGCTTTGTGTTATTTTAGTACGAACTCTAGGATAGATTGATCAGAAAGAATAGCTTTGAGGTGGTTTCGTACCCTACAAACAATTCCGTCTAATGTTCTTCGCTAGATAGGAACTTTGGAGTAATTCTTCGTTGCGTGTTGAGGGACGGTTACATGATCCAATTATATTAGCACTGCTGAGAGATTGCACTAGCGAAAGTACGGACCCGAGGCCTTGTTTTTAAGCATTGCAATACCGTTTTTGTGCCCGTTTACTATTTGCTACCTTGCTGTTTTTATTTATTAAGATTATAAAAATATATTTTTACCATCAATATTACACTTTTATCATCATCTCTTCGCTGAACTAGTGCACCTATACAATTTTCCATTGTATTGGGTATGTTGGGGACACTAAAGATTTCTTGTATTTGGTTGGAGGGTCATTTGAGAGAGACCATCTTCATCCTACACCTCTCACAGATTGATAAACCTTAGGTCATCCACTTGAGGGAAAATTTCTACTGTCCTACAAAACTCTGCGCTTGGAGGCCCAACTCGTGTCTACAAGAATAAAGTTGTGTGGTAGACATCAGTGTGTTATTTAGCTTTAATGGGGGAACAACTGCTAGTAGGACACAAAGCACCTACGTAGATCGTAGTGTAGATATAATGGGAAAACCCTAAGCATCACGAGTAAAATCAAGAAAGTGGAACTTACTGGAATATATGTGCTAGTATTGCCGGTAAGGCTAGAAAGGCTTCGCATACCAGCTCCCTACAACTGAAGGCGCAATACTGTTACTATCAGTCTAACTCTGAAAGGCGACACATATGATCAAATATGAAGAGTTGAAAGCGTCTATGACAGTCAATATGAAGACCAACACGAAGAGTTGAAAGCGTCCATGACAAGCGACCGAATAGGCCTGTACACTGCAAATGTCCCTGCTCCTCTTCACTACAAAGAACATATTCACTGGTGCGCATCGGTCCTAAACAAACGTTTTAAAACCCCTTTCCGCGACGGCATTTGGAACCGTCGCCAAGTGAGTGTGGGTGATAGGGGGGGTCCTTCCCACATGACCCAGAAACTGTCGGGGATAGGCCCCCTACATTACTCCTACTCGTTTCTGCTTGCATTGCCATCGTAGTTGGTATTTTGTGGTGCTACTTTTACAATGCGTGGCCCATCACGAACGGTTCAGTATTATAGAACATGTATGATGCGCGGCCCTTCACAAATGGTTCACCGTTAAGAAGATTAGCTAATCGTCTTACGAGTGTCGGACAGGACTACGAAACGTCGGACCGTTGTAACATCCTCGTACATGACAACTATCGCACACGCTATTCTGTGGTGCAACATTTACGATGCATACTTCATTATAAACAGTTCATGGTTGCGAATCGTGTACGATAAGGAAACTAACACAAACGTTTAGTTTGCCCGCATCGTTTGTGATATTGTCTGACATCGCACACGCTTTGCAAACGGCAACTGTGTGCATGTTTGCACACGTTTCCTCTCTGTGAACCGTCTCTGATTATGGTGCATATCGCAAACGTTTGTGTTTTACCAACCATGTGTGCCGTAAAAACCTAGAGAGCGTACTTTCACCATAATTTAATTGCTACCTTTCCAAATTGTACTGGATTTGGATTTGAATTTGAATGTATGCTACAACTTTATTCATATCCATTAGGTTCAAACAACCAATGCATTATTTGATTCATAGGTACATATCACTACTAGTGAAAACCTTATACACAGAACTTTAGTAGTAGCACGGGTCAAAGAAGCACGCTGGTGCTAAGTAGCAGTAGCGCGCCTGTGCAAACCGTGCTGTAGATAAAGTTTTAGCTGTAGCGCGTCTTGTTCTAAACACGTTACTACTAAAATTCCCATGGCTTAGCCGATAGGCTACACATAGTAGTAGCGACCTATATCGAACCGCACTACCGCTACTTTCTTTGTAGCAGCGCGTTTTAATCTAAACTCACTACTGCTAAAGGATATAAAATTAAATGGAAAGCACATAGAAAGGTAATTGAAAATGAAAGAAATAGAATAAGGTGAAAGGAAAAAAATAAAATGTGAAGAAAACTAAATGAAAAAGGGGGAAAAAGAGAAAGGAGTAGCAATAGCGTGTATCCCAGAACGCGCTGTAGCTAACGTAGCAGTAGCGCGCTTTCTGGAACACGCTACTGCTACTTCTGACTTAACCATGGGGTTCGTCCTTCCCCACGGCCACTTTCCCCAAATCCAGCTCTCCACTCTCGCCGCCGCTATCGCCCGTCGGCCGCCGCGCGCTCTCCGCACACCCTCTACGCCACCCCCGACCCCAGAATCAACGCCGCCCCCGCCCCCGACCTCAACGCCGCCCCGGACGCCCACCCCCGACCCCGACCTCGACGCCGCCATCCGCCGCACGCCAGAGCCCCGACCCTAACCTCGACGCCGCCTGCCCCTCCCTTGTCGTAGGCACCCGAGGTGAGCATGCCTGCTCCTCCCTCTCCCCTACCTCTGCCCAGGGTTTCTTTATTTTAGTTGCATCAAATTAGTTACGGTTCATGTAAGGGTGGAAACGAATCGGATGCGAATGCGGCTCAAATGAGTTAGGGTTCATGTAAGGGTGGAAACGAATCAAATTTCTAAGATGAATCATAAAACGAGTAAAATTTGACCACTTATTTCACTTTATAGTTGGATAATTGGAATATCCGCTACCACTTTCCACCCCTAGCTTCATTAAATTAGATGGTAATTAGGGCAGTAGTTCCTAGGTACTAATTCGTTAGTAAGAACTAGGTACTAATTAGGTACTAGTTTATTTTTATTTATAGTAAGTTTATTTTTAATAAGAACTAGTTGAATTAATAGAACTAGTTAGTAAGAACTTGTTGCTATTTTTTTTAGTTAAAGCAATTTTTCCCGCATCGACGTGGGCGATGCCTATCCCGCATCCTCGCCGTCGAGTCGGCGGAGGACGACACCTGCTTGACCAGATGGGCCATGTCCGGGACTGGGCTCCGCCGGGGTGGTACTGGGAGGCGCTACCTACCGGGGGGCGCAGGTTGGTGAGGAGCCAGGCTGTCGTTGACCCGAACCTTCTTTGGTGGCGGTTGCGTGGGCTAGTGACGGTCCAGAGGCTCGAGGACCCCACGGAGGTGGTGCGTCACCGTGTCAGTGAGGAGGACGCGCACGTCCGTCACTACTTGTTTGCGTTGGAGCACAGGTTCTCCAATACCTGGCAGGTTCTCCAGGGATCTCACTGGAGCTATGATCCCGTGATGGTTCCGTCTCTGTGGGTGTCCACCGCCCGTGCCGATACCCGTCGTGTGCTAGGGTTTTAGTTGTATTAGTGATGTTATATGTATGACACTATTCGGGATGTATTAGTGATAATATTCGATGATGTATGGATGCATGAGATGATTTACTTTTGCATATTGAATGCATGCTAATTTGAGTCCTATAAGATATTTTGAAATGTATATCTTATGTTGCTCAAATAGGATATGTGCTTGCCCAAGTGGCCGGTCATGTTTGCAGGTTACATCTCCGAGTGGCCTATGTTTTGCCGGAGTGTTGATTCATTTCCGTTCCGGCAAATTTCAGGCGCTCGATATGTCCTATTTTAGCAAAGGACATGCCGGATTTTTCCATGAATTTTGGCATGACTTGTGCCAGAAGATGTAGGAAATATCAAGTGCCCCGGATTTGTGTGTTGAGTATCCTGGTAGTTGTCTTCGATCGATTTTAAATTAATGTTTTAACTATGAACATAGGAAATGTCTGATGACGAAAAGGATTTCGGTATTTGCAAATACTGCGAAGACGAGCGTGGCCTATGCGACGGAATCTTCCTTGATGATGATAGGCGCTTCAGCATCAAGCTGGACGAGAACTTCGAAGTGGTTACAGTAAGTCACAACGACAAGTATTTTTTCGTAATTAAGCATGACATTTGCTTCATTTGCTTCAACTTATAATTTAAGCATGACATTAAGCATGACAAGTCTTTTTTTACTATTCTACTAGCGTATCCCCTGCCATGCAAGAGTTTTTGTATTGGATAAGATAGGTTTCAGCCATACTATGGAGGAAAAGAAAGTTTACTTGAAGACCGAGCATGGTTATATTTTCCACCCAAAATTATACAATTCAGACGACTACACCTATTTTGGATGCAAAACATGGCGAGCACTATGCAAGACTTATGTTTGAGCCTGATATGGTTATCACCTTTGATATTCGTCCGGAAGATGATATTGAAGGTAATACAGACATCTGGTTCGATGTGTAGACGCCTCCAATTATACCATTATGTAAGTTTCTCAACCATATTTATGTCTTTGATATTGTTTATTCAAAAATAGTTGACAACTAATTTGTATTGTTAGCTTATTTTGGTGCAAGCAAACATGTCCAGCGCTTGGTAGACAGGACCTACTACTGTCCCGAGGCTGAACTAAACTACGATGAGCTAAGTCATTATGTTTCATGGCTTGAGGATCTTGATACTGTCAAGACAAATTTTCTTCCTGCATTTAGAAATGTTAGTACTGAAAACGTGCGACCAATAGTGTTCGTAATGAACTATGGTCACATCTATTTAGGAAGGATGGTAAGATTTTTACTATTTGTCCTCAGTGCATCTCTTCCATACATTATTTTTGAAGCTAAACTTCATTGCTAAGTATGTTACCATACAATGTTCTTCAACAGGGACTCCCGATGAATGTTGTGCCTTATGGGATCGAGACTAAAGGTACCATGAGTATTATTAGCTTACGGCCAAGATATCCTACATATTACTTTAGTGCATTCAAGATTAGCGACGGATGCTTAATAGTGCAAGACTGGACCAAATGTGTGATGGAGAAGCGCAGAGAAGTACTAGGGGGCAGCAAACAGATGCGCTACCCACGATTAGGAGACAGGTTCATCTGCATGCTCCAACTTGATCAAGGAGGAGAGCTACACATGTTTTATGTTATTTTACCTAAGAGAGAGCAGCATGAGTGATTAGCTAGCTAGAAATGAGTTTGAGGATGATGATGTGCTACACTATTACTATGATGATAAAATAGCTAGTATTGGTGGTAATGACTATGATGATTATTATTAGCTAGTGTTGGTGGTAATTAAATAAATACTGTTGGTGGTAATGACTATGATGATGATTAAATAGCTTGTGTTGGCGGATTAGATTCAAGTGGAGGCAACATGTGGTGCACATCGAAAGTACTACTAGTCCAAACTGATCAAGTTTGGATTAGTAGTATACTTTTGACATGCACCACATATTGCCTCCACTTGAACCTAATCCACCTTCATTTGACACACTGTTATGGACATAATGATGTAAACCTCATAACTGGTATTGTACCAATATTTGTATGATGGCGCATAAATACACTAAAAATAAAAAAATAAAAAAATAATACTAGTAGCGATGGAGAGAAAACACGCTGCCAGTAGTTACATTAGCAGTAGCGTGGGAGTGAACAAATGCTGCAGCTATTTGTCCTAGCAGTAGCGCGTGCGGGCACGCGTTACTGCTAAGCAATAGCTGTAGCGCCTTATTAGTAGCGCGCCTACCCGCGCTACTAGTGAGCACAAAACCAGCGCTACTGCTAGGGTTTTCCCTAGTAGTGTATGTTCAATAATTACATAAGAAGCAAATAAAGAATGATGAACCACAGTTGTATACTTGTACTATTAAAGACGGTAAAGAAAGAGGTGAAATATATTCTGGTTGCTGAACAAGGTGAAGCGGAATGCCCATATTGTGCCCTCCTCCATGCAGAAGGCACACACGACTCTAGTCCAAACCCTTGTGATGGCCGACCACCCATCCTTCACGGTCTTCATGAAAACATCTAGATAATCATCGTATTCTGGTAGAAATACTTTAACCTTTGCATGCCCCCCAATCATGTAGTTTGAGAGGCAATCTTGAGTAAACTGCTTTGGCAACCACTTCAAAGGAAAAAGATTCATACATTATCATCTAACACAACTCATTATGGGTAGTAAAAAGAAGGCTACAGAGTTCTTACTTACCATCTTGCAGTTCGTTGTTGTCTTGGATAAAGTGTAAACAAATAGTTTAATTGCCATCTTTGGACCCATTTTACTAACAATCTTTATCAGCTTCCTCACTTGATGCTGGTTCATCAATATCTCATTGCCCCATACGCAGAAAGGGTCAAAACGCGGATCTTTACCAATGCCATATGTACCTAAAAGCACCAAGTTAATATTAGAAGCTAAACAGCAATTGCACAGTGATGTAGTACAACACTCTTTTATAATATGTCTATATACATCCATATGTGGTAGTCCATTTGAAATCTCTAAAAAGACAAATATTTAGGAACGGAGGGAGTATCTTATAACATCCAATATACTCACATATTAGATGAATTAACATCTTATATTATGGGACAGAAGGAGTTTAGTTGATTCTTTACAAATTATCTGCTGTTGTATCCACGGGTTATAGTTAGTTTGAGCTAGTTCGGGCTCAAATAGCCCTAAAGTATATCTAAACATGAGGGCTAGTTTGAGCTAGTTGCATCTATAACCCACCCAAAAAAACTAGTATCCAACCCAAGAGGTGCTAATTGGAGCTAGTTCTCCTAGTGCATTTATTGTCAATCTAACCCTACCATCCAAAAAACTCTTTGGATGGAGTTAGTTCAGGGTTAGTAATGAGCTAGAAACTAACTCTAACCTCTAGCTAAGTTGAGTATCCAAACAGGGCTGTGTTGTTGCTGTTGCTGCTGTTGCTCTTCTATGTATATCTAGACATCATTAGAACATTAATGTAACACTCTTCCTTGTTGCTATGTAGCCTAGGATTGCATATTTAGACATTAAGTACAATGCATGTTGCTATGTAGCCTCAGATATATTTCATATGGCCCTAGTTAACCTAAGGAAAAATGGGTTGCAGATATATTCAGTTAAAAGTCCGATTCACCGATTAGTCCCTTATCAGTCGCTGGCCTATATGGTACCAGCTACGCTATATCCTGAACAGTGAGCAGATATAAGCCATGGGATGAATCTAACCTCGATGGAAAACAATAGTCGTTCCCAAAATTGTCCTGTGTAGGTACATCAAGAAGCATGTTAAGCACAACAGGCTAAACATCAACCAAAATTACACATGGCAGACAAAATAATCTCCAAAAGATAGCTTTAGTGTGCAGGTTTAAGGACAATAGTAAAGCAAAACAAGTGGAAAGGTGTGCTAACTGCAACAGGCCAAACATTTAACAACAAGCAAACATGGTCATTCAAACTGGTATTGTGCCGGTCTAAGTACACTAGTTATGGTTAAATAAAAATGGAAAGGCGTGTTAACTATAAGATGCAGCAACTAAATGTAGTCATTCATAGTGGTATTGTTGAAACTGGTACTGATGAAATTGAACTGCACAGTTCATACTTGCACATATAGAACATCACATTGTGAATAACTGGAATAAACAAGGCATACTACGAATAACCAAAAATAACATTTGAAACTGAACATATGCTAACTACAAACAACTAAACAATCAGAAAACTTTAAAAGAGGCATCTACTAGCTATAACAGGCTTAACGGCAAGCAAATATAGGCATTACTATCGGTATGTTTAAAACTAGATTGATGAAATGTACTGCACAGTAAATAATTGCACATATAGAGCATCACATTTTGAACAACTAAAATAAACAAGGCATACTGCAAACAACTAGATATAGCAATTAAAACTAGACATATTCTCATTACACTACAAAAGGGACTCGACAAAACAAATCATGGGTTCCCCCCTGTGAAGAGGCACAACAAAACAAATCATGGGTTTCCTCACTTGTCATGGATGGGCTCGTTCCCGTGGGAAGGGCACGAACCCTGGATGCGTTCCATGTTGTCGCAGATGGGCTCCTTCCCCTTGGAAGAGCACGGCTGTAGGGTGCCCTCCCTGATGTGGCAGACGGGCGCTTTCCCCTTGGAAGAGTAGATGGGCTCTTTCCCCTTGGAAGAGCCGGAGAGGGTGCCCTCCTCGTGGTCGCCATCGATGAGATCTGACTTGGAAGCTGTGGATCCAAGCCAGCGTCGCAGAACTAGTCCTTCAGATATGACAAAAGGGGATCGATGGCGATGTAGAATGGCAAATTGTTGACAGCAAGCCAGAGGAGATCAGCGGCGGGGCCATGGATGAGATCGACGATGGTTGAACCCGAGGGGTTGGGGGTGGGCCACTTAACCTGTGACACAGCCTGCCTCAGGGCGTCGCTGTCGATGACCTCGATGTCGTAGTCGGCGGACGAGACATGCCCGCATAGTCTAGTCCGCCGCTTGAGTGCCTGTCGCCAGTAATGGTCGTCAGCTTCCTCGGCGACGTCGGGCGAAGAGACGGCTATACACCTCTTTTGGGCCAGTCGCTCCTCGAGCTCCACGGGAAGCGTAGCCGGGCTTAGGCTGCAACGCTCTAGAGTGGGGGATGGGGATGGGGATCTGTGGGAAAGGGGGCGTTTGGCATGTGTCATCTAAGAAACTCAGGGCGGCCTGGGTATGGATATCGGTGGGTAAGCTGCACGGGCAAACCGACAGATGTTGACAATGGAGGCCTTGCGGCGGCGGTGGCGGCAGCGGCGGCGGGGACTTTGCTAGGGTTTTGAGGGAGGGAGGGTGTGTGTGTGTGCTCACGCCCGAGGAGGTTTTGGTGTGTGTGTGTGTGTGTGCGTTGGGGGGGTGTGGTGTTTGAGGAAATGACGCGGGTACTGAAAATTTTACTACACGGGAGTCAAAGGCGGGAGTGAAATGCTGGGCTATTGAAAATTTTGATGATAGTGCATCACACACGATCCGGAGATAACAACCGTGTGTTATGAAACAGAAAAACCCTCGAGGCGGGCAGCTATTTTCTAGGGATGCAGGCGGGATTGGGAACAAGAAACATCGCACACGGTCCGGAGATAACAACCGTGTGTTATGAAATATAAAAACCCTCGAGGCGGGCAGATATTTTTGAGATGGGGAGCCTCGTGGAGCCCAATGTACTGTGCGGATGTGTGCATGACAGGTGCACCGGCGTGGCACACGGTTAGTTTGAGTGAACCGTGTCTGCTGCGTCATCCGACTTGTCTAATGTCCATAAATTTGGCAAAAAATGACGTGGGAGAGGGTCAGAATACGAACACACTTGCATGTGGACCAAATTTATGTATCAAAAGGGTGGTTTGATTTTCAAATACCAAATGCAACTTCGATGTGGCACCTCTCTCACAAAGAGCATGATATTGCTTGCCCCCACCCCCCATCGTGTCGGCACGAAGGGAATCCTAAGCTATGAATGCATGCCCCCTCCCCCTCAACCAAGGTTCACCTATCAAAGTGCGAAGTAGCTAGCAGCCCCCTCCTCCCTCATGTCGGCACGAAGGGAATCCTAAGATATGAATGCATGCCCCCCAACCGAGGTTTACCGTAGTGAAGTGCAAAGTAGCTAGCGGCCCCCTCCCTCGTGTTGGCACGAAGGGAATCCTAAGCTATGAATGCATGCCCCCAAACCGAGGTTCACCTAGCAAAGTGTGAAGTCGAGCTAGCAGCCCCCTCCCTCATGTCGGCATGAAGGGATTCCTAAGCTATGAATGCATGCGCCCCCCCAACCGAGGTTCACCTAGCAATGTGCGAAGCAGCTAGCAGCCCCCTCCCTCGTGTCGGCACGAAGGGAATCCTAGCTAAGCTATGAATGCATGCCCTCCCCCCCCCAACCAAGGTTCACCCTAGCAAAGTGCGAAGTAGCTAGCAGCCACCGCTCCCTTGTGTCGGCACGAAGGGAATCCTAAGCTATGAATGCACATGCCCCCCAAGCGAGGTTCACCTAGCAAAGTTCGAAGTAGCTAGCAGACCCCCTCCCTTGTGTCGGCACGAAGGGAATCCTAAGCTATGAATGCATGCCCTCTGTCAATGTCAAGACCGGCGGATCTCTGGTAGGGGGTCCCGAACTATGTGTCTGAGGTTGGTGGTAACAGGAGACAACAAACACAAAGTTTTACCCAGGTTCTGGCCCTCTTGATGGAGGTAATAGCCTACGTCCTACTTGATTAATATTGATGAGTATGGGAGTTACAAGAGTTGATCTACCACGAGATCATAATGGATAAAACCCTATAAGTCTAACCTGTATGATTATCATTGTTCCTATGGACTAAACCCTCTGGTTTATATAGACATCGGAGGGGATTAGGGTTGTACAAAGTTGGTTACAGAGAAAGGAATCTTCATATCCGAACGCCAAGTTTGCCATCCACGCCAAGGAGAGTCCCACCCGGACACGGGAGAGAGTCTTCGGTCTTTGTATCTTCATACGCAATCAGTCCGGCCCATGTCCAACAGGCCGGACGCCCGAGGACCCCTTAGTCCAGGACTCCCTGAGTAGCACCTGAACCAGGCTTTCAATGACGAGGTGTCTGAAGCGCAGATTGTCATCGGCATTGCAAGGCGGGTTCCTCTCCGAATACTTCAAACCAGCCTTCGAACGCAAAGAATGTGTCCGGCTCTGCAAAACAAGTACCACACACAACCGCAGAGAGTATAATATTTCACGAGTGCAATCTACTGACAACTTTTCATAGCATGATGCCACGTCACCACCCGGTCATTGATACGTCTCCAACGTATCTATAATTTTTGATTGCTCCATGCTACATTATCTACTATTTTGGACATTATTGGGCTTTATTATCCACTTTTATATTATTTTGGGGACTAACCTATTAACCGGAGGCCCAACCCAGACTGTTTTTTTAGCCTATTTTAGGGTTTCGAAGAAAAGGAATATCAAACGGAGTCCAAACAGAATGAAACCTTCGGGAACATGATTTTCTCACCGAATACAACTCAGGAGACTCGGACCCTACATCAAGCTAGCTAACAGGAGGCCACGAGGTAGGCGGTGCACCTGCCCCCCCCCAGGCGCACCCTCCACCCTCGTGGGCCCCCTGTTGCTCCACCGACGTACTTCTTCGTCCTATATATACCCACATACCCCCAATGATCAGATACGGAGCCAAAACCCTAATTCCACCGCCGTAACTTTATGTATCCACGAGATCCCATCTTGGGGCCTGTTCCGGAGCTCCGCCGGAGGGGGCATCGATCACGGAGGGTTTCTACATCAACACCATAGCCTCTCCGATGAAGTGTGAGTAGTTTACTTCAGACCTACGGGTCCATAGTTAGTAGCTAGATGGCTTCTTCTCTCTTTTTGGATATCAATACAATGTTCTCCGCCTCTCTTGTGGAGATCTATTCGATGTAACCTTCTTTTGGCGGTGTGTTTGTGGGGACCGATGAATTGTGGGTTTATGATCAAGTCTATCTATGAATAATATTTGAATCTTCTCTGAATTCTTTTATGTATGATTGGTTATCTTTGCAAGTCTCTTCGAATTATCAGTTTGGTTTGGCCTACTAGATTGATCTTTCTTGCAATGGGAGAAGTGCTTAGCTTAGGGTTCAATCTTGCGGTGTCCTTTCCCGGTGACAGTAAGGGCAGCAAGGCATGTATTGTATTGTTGCCATCGAGGATAACAAGATGGGGTTTTCTACATATTGCATGAGTCTATCCCTCTACATCATGTCATCTTGCTTAAGGCGTTACTCTGTTTTTAACTTAATACTCTAGATGCATGCTGGATAGCGGTCGATGAGTGGAGTAATAGTAGTAGATGCAGGCAGGAGTCGGTCTACTTGTCTCGGACGTGATGCCTATATACATGATCATACCTAGATATTCTCATAACTATGCTCAATTCTGTCAATTGCTCAACAGTAATTTGTTCACCCACCATAGAATACTTATGCTCTCGAGAGAAGCCACTAGTGAAACCTATGGCCCCCGGGTCTATCTTTATCATATTAATCTCCTACTACTAAGTTATTTACTTTGCCTTTATTTTACTTTGCATCTTTATCATAAAAATACCAAAAATATTATCTTATCATATCTATCAGATCTCACTCTCGTAAGTGGCCCTATAGGGATTGACAAACCCTATTTGCGCTGGTTGCGAGGATTTATTTGTTTTGTGCAGGTGCGAGGGACTCGCGGGTAGCCTCCTACTGGATTGATACCTTGGTTCTCACGCTACTTTGCTGCATCATCCCTTCCTCTTCGGGGAAAACCAATGCAGTGCTAAAAGAGGTAGCAAGAAGGAGTTCTGGCGCCGTTGCCGGGGAGGTCTACGCAAAAGTCAACATACCAAGTACCCATCACATACCCTTATCTCCCGCATTACATTATTTGCCATTTCTCTCTTGTTTTCCTCTCCCCCCAATTCACCCTTGTCATTTTATTCGCCCTCTCTCTCTTTATCCTCCCTCTCTTTCCGCTTGCCTTTCTTCCGCTATGTCTGAATCAAAAAGGGTTGGGGGTTCTCTCCAGAGTTTTAGTACTTTGGACAACCCCTGTATCCTTGCTAAACTTATAAATAAGGATACTATGGAAAAACCTACCGGAGTTATCAATGAGAGTCTTAATAATTTTGATGAAGATGATTCTGGAATTTTTCGTTATTTACTTGATGAATCTTTGAAAGATGCTTGGTATAGCCTATTAAGGATCAGGGCTAGTTATGTTCCTCAATATCAAATTGAAGTTTACCTAAAAAGCTTCTATATTGCCCTTCCTTCTTCTTTTAAGCATGTCTTAGATTCTATATTTGAAGAAGGTTTCCTTGAAGGGGATGTCGTAGACACTTATGAAAAAATGAAAACTATATTTGGGCATCCCATGAATGAGAAAGTTGAATCTCCATCTCTTTTGCTCTCTTACCAAAATGAATCTATTAAAGAGATAAAGGCTAGCCTAGATACCGTAACATACTTAATATTTCTTCTACCATTAATAGCCATGTGCTTTATCAAAATAGAAGGATTAATTCTATAGATAGCAAGTTTGCTCTTTTCTTTCCTAGTACCAAATATGGCAATACCTAGATCTATTCTTGCTCATTATGCCTTGCTAGGGGCGTTAAACGATAGCGCTTGTTGGGAGGCAACCCAATTTTATTTTTATTCCTTGATTTTTGCTCCTACTTAGTAATAAATAAATTATTTAGCCTCTGTTTTGGTTGTGTTTTTTGTGTTTAATTAATGTTTGAGCCAAGTAGAACCGTTGGGAAGACTTGGGGAAAGTCTTGATGAACTTGCTGTAAAAAACAGAAACTTTAGCGCTCACGAGAACTGCTTTCATTTTTATTTGGAAAGTGCTATTTAGTTAATTATTTTTGAAGATGATTAATAGATAAATTACTCACGTCCAGCAATTTATTTTATAATTTTTGGGGTTCCATATATTGCGCTAGCTACAAATTACTACAGACTATTCTGTTTTTGACAGATTCTGTTTTTCGTGTGTTGTTTGCTTATTTTGATGAATCTATGGCTAGTAAAATAGTTTATGAACCATAGAGAAGTTGGAATACAGTAGGTATAACACCCATATAAATAAAGAATGATTTCATTACAGTATCTTGAAGTGGTATTTTGTTTTCTTTCCCTAACGGAGCTCACGAGATTTTCTACTTTAAGTTTTGTGTTGTGAAGTTTTCAACTTTTGGGTAAAGATTTGATGGATTATGGAACAAGGAGTGGCAAGAGCCTAATCTTGGGGATGCACATGGCACCCCCAAGATAATCTAAGGACACCTAAAAGCCAAAGCTTGGGGATTCCCCGGAAGGCATCCCCTCTTTCGTCTACTTCTATCGGTAACTTTACTTGGAGCTTTATTTTTATTTACCACATGATATGTGTTTTACTTGGAGCGTCTTGTATGATTTGAGTCTTTGATTATTAGTTTACCACAATAATACTTTCTTTACACACCTTTTGAGATAGCCAAACATGATTTGGAATTTGTTAGAATACTTTATGTGCTTCGCTTATATCTTTTGAGTTATATAATTTTGCTCTAGTGCTTCACTTATATCTTTTAGAGCACGGTGGTGGATTTGTGTTATAGAAACTATTGATCTCTCATGATTCACTTAGATTATTTTGAGAGTCTTAAATAGCGTGGTAATTTTCTTAGAATCCTAATATGCTTGGTATGCAAGATTAATAATAAAAACATTCTTATGAGTGTGTTGAATACTATGATAAGTTTGATACTTGATAATTGTTTTGAGATATGGAGATGGTGATATTAAAGTCATGCTAGTTGAGAAGTTGTGAATTTGAGAAATACTTGTGTTGAAGTTTGTGATTCCCGTAGCATGCACGTATGGTGAACCGTTATGTGATGAAGTCGAAGCATGATTTCTTTATTGATAAACTTCCTTATGAGTGGCGGTCGGGAATGAGCGATGGTCTTTTCCTACCAATCTATCCCCCTAGGAGCATGCGCGTAATACTTTGCATTGATAACTTGTAGATTTTTGCAATAAGTATATGAGTTCTTTATGACTAATTTTGAGTCCATGGATTATACGCACTCTCACCCTTCCACCTTTGCTAGCCTCTCTAATACCGCGCACCTTTCGCCGGTATCATACACCCACCATATACCTTCCTCAAAATAGCCACCATACCTACCTATTATGGCATTTCCATAGCCATTCCGAGATATATTTTCATGCAACTTTCCACCGTTCCGTTTATGACACACTCCATCATTGTCATACTGCTTAGCATGATCATGTAGTTGACATAGTATTTGTGGCAAAGCCACCGTTCATAATTCTTTCAAACATGTCACTCATGAATCATTGCATATCCCGGTACACCGTCGGAGGCATTCACATAGAGTCATATTTTGTTCTAAGTATCGAGTTGTAATTGTTGAGTTGTAAGAAAAATAAAAGTGTGATGATCATCATTATTAGAGCATTGTCCCAAGTGAGGAAAGGATGATGGAGACTATGATTCCTCCACAAGTCGGGATGAGACTCCGAACAAAAAATAGAAAAAAGAAAGAAAAGAGGCCATAAAGAAAAGAGAAAAGGCCCAAATAAAAAAAATATGAGAGAAAAAGAGAGAAGGGACAATGTTACTATCCTTTTACCACACTTGTGCTTCAAAGTAGCACCATGATCTTCATAGTAGAGAGTCTCTCATATTATCACTTTCATATACTAGTGGGAATTTTTCATTATATAACTTGGCTTGTATATTCCAATGATGGGCTTCCTCAAAATGCCCTAGGTCTTCATGAGCAAGCAAGTTGGATGCACACCCACTTAGTTTCTTTTTGAGCTTTCATATACTTATAGCTCTAGTGCATCCGTTGCATGGCAATCCCTACTCACTCACATTGATATCTATTGATGGGCATCTCCATAGCCCGTTGATACGCCTAGTTGATGTGAGACTATCTTCCCCTTTTTGTCTTCTCCACAACCACCACTCTATTCCACCTATAGTGCTATATCCATGGCTCACGCTCATGTATTGCGTGAAGATTGAAAAAGTTTTGAGAATGCCAAAAGTATGAAACAATTGCTTGGCTCGTCATCGGGGTTGTGCATGATTTAAATATTTTGTGTGGTGAAGATAGAGCATAGCCAGGCTATATGATTTTGTAGGGATAAATTTCTTTAGCCATGTTATTTTGAGAAGACATAATTGCTTTGTTAGTATGCTCGAAGTATTATTATTTTCTATGTCAATATAAACTTTTGTCTTGAATCTTTCAGATCTAAATATTCATACCACAGTTAAGAAGAATTACATTAAAATTATGCCAAGTAGCACTCTGCATCAAAAATTCTGTTTTTATCATTTACCTACTCGAGGACGAGCAGGAATTAAGCCTGGGGATGCTTGATACGTCTCCAACGTATCTATAATTTTTGATTGCTCCATGCTATATTATCTACTGTTTTGGACATTATTGGGCTTTATTATCCACTTTTATATTATTTTTGGGACCAACCTATTAACCGGATGCCCAGCCCAGAATTGATGTTTTTTTTGCCTATTTTAGGGTTTCGAAGAAAAGGAATATCAAACAGAGTCCAAACGGAATGAAACCTTTGGGAACGTGATTTTCTCACCGAATACAACTCAGGAGACTTGGACCCTACGTCAAGCCAGCTAACAGGAGGCCACAAGGTAGGGGGCGCGTCTGCCCCCCACCCCAGGCGTGCTCTCCACCCTCGTGGGCCCCCTGTTGCTCCACCGACGTACTTCTTCCTCCTATATATACCCACGTACCCCCAAACGATCAGATACAGAGCCAAAACCCTAATTCCACCGCCGTAACTTTCTGTATCCACGAGATCCCATCTTGGGGCCTGTTCTAGAGCTCCGCCGGAGGGGGCATCGATCACGGAGGGCTTCTACATCAACACCATAGCCTCTCCAATGAAGTGTGAGTAGTTTACTTCAGGCCTACGGGTCCATAGTTAGTAGCTAGATGGCTTCTTCTCTCTTTTTGGATCTCAATACAATGTTCTCCCCCTCTCTTGTGGATATCTACTCGATGTAACCTTCTTTTTGCGGTGTTTTTGTTGGGACCGATGAATTGTGGGTTTATGATCAAGTCTATCTATGAATGATATTTGAATCTTCTCTGAATTCTTTTATGTATGATTGGTTTCCTTGCAAGTCTTTTTGAATTATCAGTTTAGTTTGGCCTACTAGATTGATCTTTCTTGCAATGGGAGAAGTGCTTAGCTTTGGGTTCAATCTTGCGGTGTCCTTTCCCAGTGATAGTAAGGGAAGCAAGGCACGTATTGTATTGTTGCCATCGAGGATAACAAGATGGGGTTTTCTTCATATTGTCTGAGTATATCCCTCTACATCATTTCATCTTGGTTAAGGCGTTACTCTGTTTTTAACTTAATACTCTAGATGCATGCTGGATAGCGGTCGATGAGTGGAGTAATAGTAGTAGATGCAGGCAGGAGTCGGTCTACTTGTCTCGGACGTGATGCCTATATACATGATCATACCTAGATATTCTCATAACTATGCTCAATTCTGTCAATTGCTCAACAGTAATTTGTTCACCCACCATAGAATACTTATGCTCTCGAGAGAAGCCACTAGTGAAACCTATGGCCCCCGGGTCTATCTTTATCATATTAATCTCCTACTACTAAGTTATTTACTTTGCGTCTTTATCATAAAAATACCAAAAATATTATCATATCATATCTATCAGATCTCACTCTCGTAAGTGGCCCTATAGGGATTGCCAACGCCTATTTGCGTTGGTTGCGAGGATTTTTTTATTTTGCGCAGGTGTGAGGGACTCGCGCGTAGCCTCCTACTGGATTGATACCTTGGTTCTCAAAAACTGAGGGAAATACTTACGCTACTTTGCTGCATCATCCCTTCCTCTTCGGGGAAAACCAACGCAGTGCTAAAAGAGGTAGCAATCATTATTTCAAACCGTTTTTCGGCCTGCCGCTCCACGCTTTGAGATGCGGTTTTATTGGCACGTCTTGTCAAAAAGCAGAGATCGTGTCCCCTTATTACGGGATTCTCATCAATGCGGGTGTGGGTAATCCAACCGTGCCATCTACACGGCCCTTGGGAAACAGTGGAGTTTTAAGGCTAGTGGGGCGGGGGGGCGCTTGATATTCGCTGCCTTTATAAGGGGATAAGGATTCACCCTCTTTCGCCCATGCCTTCTCTCTCTACCTACCCACTCTCGAGTTCCAGCGCCCAAGTTCTCATCCTTTCTGCCTCAAAAAAGCACTCCAATCATGTCCGGATCCGGAGCGCAAGGCAAGTGGATGTTCTCCTCCGTCAAGGAGAAGGACATCACCCAGCTCCCGGAGGCCGGATATTTGGCCAAGGAAGTCGCCCATCAGCTTCCGACCGAGGGACATATCGTCCCTACCCTGGAGCCCCACGAGAGGGTAGTTTTCATCCCCCACTTCATCCTCAGGCTGGGATTTCCACTCCACCCATTCGTCCGTGGACTTATGTTCTATTATGGGCTAGATTTCCATGATCTAGCCCCAAATTCCATCCTCAACATCTCGGCATTTATTGTTGTGTGTTAGGCTTTCCTCCGCATCCCACCCCATTTCGGATTGTGGCTAAAGATCTTCAACATGAAGCCGAAGGTGGTGGGTGGCCAACACGCAGAGTGCGGAGGCACCTTGGTGAGCAAGATGCCCAACGTCACATGGACCGAAGGCTCCTTTGTGGAAACCGTCAAAGGGTGGCTGCAACTATGGTTCTATATCACAGAGCCTCGCGACGCCACCTGGGCCGCGGTTCTAGAATTCAAGTCCGGCTCCCCAATGCGGCTCACCTCCTGGCTAGAGAAGGGCCTAAATTGGGTTTTGTCAGACGAGCTGACAATGCTGCAGACGCGCATCCAGCGCATGGTGGATAAGAACATCAAACTTGTCAACGTGATTAAGGTGATGCTAGTTCGCTGGATCCTTCCATGCCAGAGCCGGGCTTGCCATCTATGGGAGTTCGATCCGGCCGAGCACCAGACCTTCCAGCGGTTCTTCGGAACTACGCACGAAGATACCTGGAAGGTGCTCTTAAAGGCCAATGAGACGTGGTCGAAGACGACCGAGAACCGTGGGCACAACCTGGCCCATGCCGCCAGTCCGGTAAGACTTTCGCATTTCAAGGTGTATCCTTTACTTGCTTTTTCAGAGAAGGGACCTAAGCCGCCCTATATATATTTTTTCAGGGCTAGACAAAGAAGGCGGAGCGGATTCAGTGTCCGGCTCCGCTGCCCGAGGAACCAACCATCCCGCTTCTGACGAAGATGCTGGTTCCGGTGCCCTACCAGGCACCGGAGAAGAAGGCCAAGGGGACCAGATGTGGCCTCCATCACAAGGGCACTTCGGACATGACGTCCGAAGACGCCAAAACTCACTCCTCCATCGCCGAAGATGACGAGGAGGAGGAGGAAAGCAACTCACCCCCTGAGGGGGGAAGGAAGAAGAGGGCGGCTTCCAGAACTCTTGAAGCAGAGGCGTCCAAGAAGGGGAAGGTCTCCCTCGCGGATAACTCCGCGAGGGACATAGATAGCAGCCCAGAGCGGCGCCCCCGAGATAAGCCCCTAGCCGAATCGTGAGTATCCAGAGACCCTTACTCATTCATATACCAGCCTCTTTACTTCATAGTTTTGACATGTTGAATCGTGCACTTGTAGTCCAGCTCGTTCCAACCTCAATCGATCCTCATCTTCGAGGAATTCGCTGGACCCGAAGGTGATGGACAACGGGTCCCTTCCGTCGGCCTCCTCTCCCAGGGCCATGGATGACACCGAGGTACTATCCCGAAGGACCCCAGGCCAGGGAGAGACGTAGGAGGTCGTCAGGGCGGTGCCAGAGGGTGAAACCTCGGCCGCCAGACACATGGGAGAGTGAATCCCCATGGAGACTAGCGATGGGGGCCATATCCAATTCGGCCCCCAGCCGAATACGGCCTCGGAGATCTATATGGCTCCGGAATCTGGCAAGCAGCCTCCTTCAAAAGAAGGAGGTATGCCTATTCCACCGGTGACCTCTGTCCAACTAGAGGCACTGGATACTCTACTAGAAGCGCTGCGAAGTGCTTCCATTGTCGAGGAACACCGTACCCTCACGGGTGCGGTGATTAAGAAGATTCAGTCCATGAAGAGCGGACTGACCGAAGCCTGCGGAAGCCTTCTAACAGGCTTTGAGGTAAGCACTACATTTATGTAAAAAGAAAGTTACAATATAGACAGTAGCCCCTGAGACTCTGTCCGGTGTTTGGAAAGAAGAGCCGAACAGAGGATCAAATAGTTTTTCGCAGGAGACTAACCATATATGTCTTTGTGAATAAGCAGGTGTCGCTGCTAGCCGCAACTTCTCAGGCTGCCAACATCTCTGGACTGAAGCAGAGGCTGGAGCGGATCAAGGAAGAGATCGGCCGTGCGAAAAAGCAGTTGGAGGACACCCAAGGTATGCAATGACCTTGTGCTGACCACAGTGCTATGATATTTATTAGGGGCGACGACCGAGGTGGAGGCCCTCAAGAAGGCGCTGGCCGAGGTAGAGGAGAGAGCAGCACAGGAACAAGCCACGCGTGAAAGGCATGAGGCTAGGGTTGGTGAGGTCCAGTAGGAGCTCCAGGACACCGTGAAGAAATGCGAGTCCTTGGAGCGCCAGAATGCGGACCAAGAGTCTGAACTCTCTAAGGCCCGCCAAAGCGCACAAGAGGCCCGGACCAAAGCCCAAGGCGCCCTCCAGGAAATCCAAGAGGCCAAGAAAATCGCGGCAAGTAAGGCTTTAATTATGCAAAGCAAGTATGTGAAGAAGAGGTATCTCTTACTGACCCGGATTTGGAGTTCTCCAAGGGCGTTTGTAGATCTGCCGCGTAGTGTTTCTGACGTTGCGGAATTCTTCCGAGCCGAAGAGGGGAGCTCAACGGAGAAGCTGTTCTGGTCGCAATACCTTGCGCCAGAACATTCGGTGCCCTTTAGCGATAAGCTTAAACAACTGGTCGAGCTGCATAGGGTGGCCGAACTAGCCATGAAGGATTTGATAATCCGGCTATGGCCTGCCGAAACTGTACCCAGCAACTACTTGATGAACCATAAGTGTAGGGGATCTATCGTAGCCTTTTCGATAAGTAAGAGTGTGGAACCCAACAAGGAGCAGAAGGAAATGATAAGCAGTTTTCAGTAAGGTATTCTCTGCAAGCACTGAAATTATCGGTAACACATAGTTTTGTGATAAGGTAATTTGTAATGAGTAGCAAGTAATAAAAGAAAATAAGGCGCAGCAAGATGGCCCAATCCTTTTTGTAGCAAATGACAAGCCTGGAAAAACTCTTATATGAAGGAAAACACTCCCGAGGACACATGGGAATTATCGTCAAGCTAGTTTTCATCACGTTCATATGATTCGCGTTCGGTACTTCGATAATTTGATATGTGGGTGGACCGGTGCTTGGGTACTGTCCTTACTTGGACAAGCATCCCACTTATGATTAACCCCCATTGCGAGCATCCGCAACTACAAGAGAAGTATTAAGGTAAACCTAACCATAGCATGAAACATATGGATCCAAATCAGCCCCTTACGAAGCAATGCATAAACTAGGATTTAAGCTTCTGTCACTCTAGCAACCCATCATCTACTTATTACTTCCCAATGCCTCCCTCTAGTCCCAAACAATGGTGAAGTGTCATGTAGTCGACATTCACATAACACCACTAGAGGGATGACAACATACATCTCATCAAAATATCGAACGAATACCAAATTCACATGACTACTTATAGCAAGACTCCTCCCATGTCCTCAGGGATAAACGTAACTACTCACAAAGCATATTCATGTTCAAAATCAGAGGGGATTAATATGCATAATGGATCTGAACATATGATCTTCCACCAAGTAAACCAACTAGCATCAACTACAAGGAGTAATCAACACTACTAGAAACCCACAGGTCCCAATCTGAGGTTTGGATACAAAGATTGGATACAAGAGATGAACTAGGGTTTGAGATGAGACGGTGCTGGTGAATATGTTGATGGAGATTGACCCCCTCCCGATGAGAGGATCGTTGGTGCTGACGATGGTGATGATTTCCCCCTCCCAGAGGGAAGTTTCGCCGGCAGAATAGCTCTGCCGAAGCCCTAGATTGGTTTCGCCTTGTGGCGGCGGAGTTTCTTCCCGAAAGCTTGCTTGTGATTTTTTTCTCGGACGAAAGACTTCATATAGCAAAAGATGGGCACCGGAGGCCTGCCAGGGGGCCCACGAGGCAGGGGGCGCACCCAGGGGGTAGGGCCTGCCCCCCACCATCGCGGCCAGGGTGTGGGCCCCCTCTGGTGGATTCTTTCGCCAGTATTTTTTATTAATTCCAGATATAACTTCCGTGAAGTTTCAGGACTTTTGGAGCTGTGCAGAATGGGTCTCTAATATTTGCTCCTTTTCCAGCCCAGAATTCCAGCTGCCGGCATTCTCCCTCTTCATGTAAACCTTGTAAAATAAGAGAGAATAGGCATAAGTATTGTGACATAACGTGTAATGACAGCCCATAATGCAATAAATATCGATATAAAAGCATGATGCAAAATGGACGTATCAACTCCCCCAAGCTTAGACCTCGCTTGTCGTCAAGCAAAAGCCGAAATCGAAAAATATGTCCACATGTTTAGAGATAGAGGTGTCGATAAAATAAAGTACGGTCATGAGGGCATCATGATCATTCTTAGAACAGCAACATATATATATATATATATATTGTCATATGATTTCCCATGCTAAAGTAACAATTCATTCACGTACTCAAGTATGAATCAGAAACTTCATTGAAACTTAACAAACTATAATTTCAGTCATTGAAGCAATTGCAATTTATCATAACATAGGAAAGAGTCAATATAAGAGCTTTTCAGCAAGTCTACATACGCAACCATCATTTAGTCTTTCACAGTTGCTAACACTCAGGCGATATTTATGGTTATGAAGTTTTAGCGAGACACAGAGAAAGATAGGGGCTTATAGTTTTGCCTCTCAACTCTTTACCTCAAGGGTAATGTCAACAATAATAGTTCATGAAAACTCACATCCAATTAGCTATATATATCAGGATATTTCCAACACATTGTTCTTGTCAAAGGATAAAATGTAAAAAGGAAAGGTGAATATCACCATGACTCTTTGCATGAAGTATAAGACAAGAATAAAAGATAGGCCCTTCACAGAAGGAAGCAGAGGTTGTCATGTGCTTTTATGGTTGGATGCACGGAATCTTAATGCAAAAGAACGTCACTTTATATTGTCACTTGTGATATGGACCTTTATTATGCAGTCCGTCGCTTTTATTTCTTCCACATCACAACATCGTATAAAGCTTATTTTCTCCACACTAATAAGTCATACATATTTAGAGGGAAATTCTTATTGCCTGCAACAATGAAAACTTACTTGATGGATCTTACTCAATCCATAGGTCGATATGGTGGACTCTCATGGCAAAACTGGGTTTAGGGATATTTGGAAGCACAAGTAGTATCTCTACTTGGTGCAAAGAATTTGGCTTAGCAAGAGAGGGAAAGGCAAGCTCAACATGTTGGATGATCCATGACAATATAATTTATCTCAGATGTAAGAAAACATAACCCATTACGTTTTCTTCCTTGTCCAACGTCAACTCTTTAGCATATCATACTTTAATGAGTGCTCAAAAATATAAAAGATGTCCAAGATAGTATATTTATATGTGAAAACCTCTCTTTCTTTGCATGGGTATAGGTAAGTCTAGACATATTGACACGGGCGTATACTGAAATAGGCTTACTTCCTATTAATTGCAACGATGACCAAAACTATGTTTGTCAACTCTCAACAACTTTTATTCATCATACTCTTTATATATGAAGTCACTACTCTCCATAAGATCCATATGATCTCTTTATTTCTTTTTATTTTTTCTCTTTTATTTTATTCCTTCAAGATCATAGCAAAATAATCAAGCCCTTGACTCAACACTAAACTTTATTATATATAGCTCACAGACTCGATTACATAGAAGGATCATAAAGCAAAACTCAAAACTAGATCATGCTAAAACTTTATTCTACTAGATCAAGATATTACCAAAAGGATCGAACTAAGAAAAAGTGTAAAGATAGGAGTGTGATGGTGATACGATACCGGGGAACCTCCCGCAAGCTTGGCAGTTGCCAAGGGGAGTGCCCATACCCATGTGATTATGTCTCTTTTGTTGGTGAAGGAGATGGAGGTGATGATGGATAGTCGCACATCGAGCGTAGGAGGTCCTCCAATTTGCGGATAATGCCCTTGAGTGCGATGATATGCTCCTTCAACAAAATACTTTCACGTGTGAGATACTTGTTTTGTATACGAGCTAACTCAATCATCTTGAAAGCTTCGATCTTAGTTGGGGTAAGAAGATTGTGATCAAGTTGAAGGATGTCTTCTGCTGCCGGAACTTGGTCCTCCATGGCCTTGTTGATCCCATCATCCTTGTTGATCTCCATGGGTTCTTCCCTCTTTAGCTCTATCTTCATTAGCCAAGCATTGTTGTCACCATTGTTGGAGGAGGGGGAAGACATGATGCCTGGCCTTGACAACTCTGGCAGAAAACAGCTTGAAACAAGAACAAAGGATATTTTCATGGTACGGTGGTCAAAACCTTCAGGATATTATATAATGAATTTTTACCGACCATAAGAAGTATCGTGCAAGAAAACAGAATCCGGAGGGCACACGAGGTGCCCACGAGGCAGGGGGTGCGCCCAGGGGGGTAGGGCGCGCTCTCCACCCACGTGGAAGCCTCGTGTCCTTCCCGCACTACTTCTTATTTTCCTATTTTCTCAAATATTCCAAAACAGAGAAATGCCATTAGAACTATTTTGGAGTCGGCTTCCTTACCGTACCATGTACCTATTCCTTTTCGGAGTCTGAAACATTCTGGAACGTGTCCCTTATGTATTCCTCCGGGGTTACGGTTTCAATAACATAAGTTTCAATATTTATGGGATTACCTGAGATATAATGTTTGATTCTTTGACCGTTCACCATCCTCGGATTTGTGCCTTCGAAGTTGTTGATTTTTATGGCACCGGAACAATAGACCTCCTCGATAACGTAAGGACCTTCCCATTTAGTGAGAAGTTTTCCTGCAAAAAAATCTTAAATGAGAGTTGAATAGCAACACATAATCACCTACATTAAACTCATGCTTTTGTATCCCTTTGTCTTGCCATCTTTTAACTTTTTCTTTAAATAGTTTGGCATTCTCATAGGCCTGGGTTCTCCGTTCATCATGTGAGCTAATGTCAAATAACCTCTTCTCACCGGCAAGTTTGAAATCATAATTTAGCTCTTTGATGGCCCAATATGCCCTATGTTCTAATTCGAGAGGTAAGTGACATGCTTTTCCATGAACCATTTTATACGGAGACATACCCATAGGATTTTTATATGCAGTTCTATAAGCCCAAAATGCATAATCAAGTTTCTTGGACCAATTCTTACTAGATCTATTAACAGTCTTTTGCAAAATTAATTTGAGCTCTCTGTAACTCAATTCTACTTGACCACTAGACTGCGGGTGATATGGAGATGCAATTCTATGATTAACATCATACTTAGCAAGCATTTTACGAAAGGCACCATGAATAAAATGTGAACCACCATTAGTCATTAAATATCTAGGGACTCCAAACCTCGGAAAAATAACTTCTTTAAGCATATTAATAGAGGTGTTATGATCAGCACTACTAGTTGGAATAGCTTCTACCCACTTAGTAACGTAATCAACGGCAACTAAAATATGTGTATACCCATTAGAGGAAGGAATCGGTCCCATATAATCGAAGCCCCAAACATCAAATGGTTCTATAACGAGTGAATAATTCATAGGCATTTCTTGACGTCTACTAATATTACCAATTTTTTGACATTCATCACAAGATAAGACAAACATGAAGAGAGTGGACCAATAAAAACCGGATTGCAATACCTGCAGTTCTATCTCCAGCATGGTGTCCTCCATAAGCTTTGGAGTGACACTTGCATACGATCTGTTCCTGTTCATGCTCAGGTATACAACGTATAATAACACCACCTACCCCTTCTTTATAAAGGTGTGGGTCATCCCATAAGTAATGTCTTAAATCATAGAAAAACTTTTTCTTTTGCTGGTATGTCAAACTAGGTGGTATAAATTTAGCAACAGTGTAATTAGCATAATCAGCATACCATGGAGCAGTGCGAGAACCATTTATGACAGCTAATTGTTCATCGGGAAAGCTATCATCAATAGGTAGTGGGTCATCAAGAACATTCTCTAACCTAGACAAGTTGTCTGCAACGGGATTCTCAGCTCCCTTTCTATCAATAATATGCAAATCAAATTCTTGTAGCAGGAGAACCCATCTAATAAGTCTAGGTTTAGCATCTTTCTTTTCCATAAGATATTTAATAGCAGCATGATCAGTGTGAATAGTTACTTTAGAATCAGCAATATAAGGTCTGAACTTATCACAAGCAAATACAACTGCTAAGAATTCCTTTTCAGTAGTAGCATAATTTCTCTGGGCATTGTCTAGAGTTTTACTAGCATATTGAATAACATTTAACTTTTATCAACTGTTTGTCCTAGAACAACACCTACAACATAGTCACTAGCATCACACATGATTTCAAAGGGTAAATTCCAATCAGGTGGCTGAACAATAGGTGCAGAAATCAAGGCTTTCTTATGTATTTCAAATGCTTCTACACAATCTTCATCAAAGACAAAAGGAATATCTTTTTGTAATAGGTTAGTCAGAGGCCGGAAATTTTTTTTAGAAGTCCTTAATGAACCTCCTATAAAAACCGGCATGACCAAGGATACTTCTTATACCTTTGATGTCCTTGGGACACGACATCTTGTCAATAGCATCAACTTTAGCTTTGTCAACTTCAATACATCTTTCAGAAATTTTATGCCCCAAGACAATGTTGGAGATATGCCCTAGAGGCAATCATGTATGATGATATTTCCTATGTGTTTATGAATAAAGATAGTCCTTGGACGTTATCAATGATGTGTATCAGCATGTACATGACTTGTTTGTGGGACTATGCATTGTATGATGACTGTCCTAAAAGGTCCCTAGTAGAAAGGGCTGTGTGGACGCGCAGCGAACTAGACTAGCATATGACGTGGTCGATGGCTTGGTCTCACTAGCCATGGGGCATTGGATGCTAACCGGATAATATGGACTTGGAAGGATCTAGTCGGATTCGACGTAGTCGGATCCGAGTCGAGATAAGGTCCGAGTCGGACAGACCCAACTATGAGACGCAGCGATATGTCATCTATGAGTCTCTAGTACAACATATGTTCTTTATCCTAAGACCTGAGCTGACGCATGTACTCGGGATGGTGACAGACTTGCTTTGGGCCGACCAAACGCTATTCCATAACTAGGTAGTTATAAAGGTAGGTTTCGGGTTTGTCCAGAACCATGCTGTGAGACGTGGTCGAGCAAGATGGGATTTGCCCCTCCGATCAGGAGAGATATACTCTGGGCCCCTCATGTGATCCGACCAGGATAAGCATGGCCATGCGACAAGGATTATGAGATAATCCGGTTTGTGGTCGGCATCACTGGAACGAGAAAGAGGTCGGGCTAGCACAAGGATGACAGACTCGCCTTGAGCTCGAGAACATATATCGTGTGGCAAAAGGAATGGAAGTATGATGTACAGGTTCGCTAACCAGCTTCATAGTCTGCTTGGTGTTCGGCATGCCTTGCTAGAGGCCGCTACCAACCATGCAGTTCGGAGGTGATCCGAACTGCGACCAAGCCGACTTGAACCTAAGGGGTCACGCACTTAAGGGAAGGAACCTACGAGGTTGGATCCGAGGACACTGGTCGGATGTGATACGAACTGTATTCGGATTGTGGCCGAGTAAACTTATGGGCTTTAGGGTCCGTGCGAGGCCCAAGTGTTGAGCCCGCGACGGACGCCTATATATAGTGGAGGTGCCACACACTCACGCGGCTGATCGCTTCGGCGTTGTCACTTGGGTTTGCATGTGTTGCGAATAGACACCTCCACTCGCCGCTGGTTGTGTGATCGCACCTAGCAGTCCGCCGCACGACGTTCCTCCTGCATGCGCAAATACCGTTAGGGGCGGTGCACTTGTGCCACTCCGACGAACTTGTACGTGGGAACCGACCACTAGCTGCATGAGGGAGATCGGACGAGGAGGAGACGATCCACGCGGACACGCTGCCCCAACTCTTCTTCCGCTGCACGGCACTATGCGTCTAGTGGTAACAAACTGTGATCCATCTCCCGTAGCATGTTCTTGGTTGTTCTGCGCGTAGGAAATTAAATTTGCAGTCGACGCATCCTACCGTAGATCCCAATAGTGGTATCAGAGCCTCTGCTATAGGATTTGGATTCAGATCGTATGCATATTAGATATGTGGAGGCGGCAGATGAGATCTATCGTCATTTATGAGATTGGCTATGTGCGTGGTTGATGAGATCAACTACACATGGGGATCGATGAGGCTATGTTTTCTGTCAATTGGGACCGCCGTGTGTGTAGCGCCTTGTATTTTGTACACGATCACTCAAACCGGTAGAATGCGATTCTATGCATAACTTTATTTGCAGGGTTTGATGTGAATAGTATGTCTCATGTGTATGTGATGCATATGTGTAAATTATATATGCCCTGCGTGTCATGTTTGTCAGCCGACTGGAGCCAAACTGCTGTCATTATATTGTATAACGACCTGCATGTCGACTTGTGACTCTATGTAAAATTCATTCCTAGTTGTAGTAGTTGGATAATAGAGATCAGGTTGGTGGCTTGGCGTCCCGGCGTGACAAACAAGATGGAGTTCCTAGATGGTCATCGGAGTCGGAGCCGACCTAGAAGGACATCCATGAAGGAGCCATACTATTTCACAATATGTGTTTATTTGTGATTGTTATGCTTCCTTGTTTTCTATGCATGTTAGAATGGTAGAAAGATCCCTCATGAATATCAAGCGAATTGCCATCCCCGATGTTGCACCTTCGCACGTCAAGTACGTCTAGTAGTGGGCTCAAAAAATTGGGGTGCCGCTAGGTGTCCTTGAACTGAAGGGTTCATGTCGGACACGGACATGCACTGCATTAGGTTAGCTTGACAAGGCTATCAAAACGGTTTTGGGCCTTGTGGCAAAGAAGGTTGGGGGCTGGGGTATGAGATACCTACCCGACCGACAGGAGTCGTATGGAGATACGATTAGTAAGGAGTTGCTTACCGGATAGACATGTTGTCTAGCAGTGATGCTAAAGCTCACTAGTCGCATGTGCTAGTCGGATCCTGAATCACTGAGTGTTTGCAGAGGGATGCTGACTTCAGTGGGAGTATTTCTATTTAAGGCTAGAATTACTCTACATAAACACATTGCTTAGTGATTGCATATTTTTTCCGTTGTAGACCAATGGCACCACCTACTCAACCCAACTTTGCATTGAAATCAATTCTGGAAAAGGATAAACTGAATGGAACAAACTTTACTACCTGGTATAGAAATTTGAGAATTGTTCTCAAGCATGATAAAAAGGAACATGTTCTAGAGGATCCGCTTCTAGAGGAACCTGCCGATAATGCTAGTACCACAACCAAGAATGCCTACCAGAAACTTGTTGGTGAATCAAACGAGATCAGCTGCCTCATGCTGGCTTGTATGGAGCCCGATTTGCTGCAGCATTTCGAAGATGTTGGGGCTTTCGATATGATCGAGAGTCTCAAGAGCATGTTTCAGGTGCAGGCTAGGACCGAAAGGTTCAACGTCTGGCGATCCTTGATGGATTGTAAGCTGAAGGAAGGTGATCCACTGAGCCCGCATGTGATCAAGATGATCGGATATGTACAAGCTTTGGATCGGTTGGGCTTCCCTCTCTTGGATGAGCTGGCTACTGATGCGGTTCTGGGTTCTCTTCTGCCCAGCTATGGGACGTTCATCTCGAACTATCATATGCATGGCATGGATAAGAAGCTCACTTAATTGCACAGGATGCTCAAAGTGGCAGAGTAGGATATTAAGAAAGGCACGCATCAAGTGTTGATGGTGCAGAAATCGGCTAAGTTCAAGAAGAGTTGGTCTAAGAAGAAGGCTAAGGCAAAGGGCACGGAGATGGTAACTTCCGCCGCTGCGCCGAAGTCTAGACCGGACTCAAAGACCATTTGCTATCATTGCAAGGAAACTGGTCACTGGAAGAGGAACTATAGCAAGTGGCTTGCAGAGCATGGCAAGAAGGCCGGGAATGCTGCTTCAGGCAAAGGTACACTTGTTACATATGTTATAGATATTTACCTTGCTGACATACCTAGTAGCCCTTGGGTATTTGATATCGGATCGGTTGTTCATATTTGCAACTCGATGCAGGGGCTGGTAAGAACTAGGCATGTGGCACAAGGGGAGATTGACATCAGGGTCGGCAACAAAGCAAGAGTTGCTGCGTTGGAGGTCGGCACGATGCAGCTCCAACTTCCTTCTGGATTTATTTTGGAATTGAATAATTGTTATTACATTCCCGCACTTAGTCAGAACATTATTTCTGCCTCATGCTTGATGAGTCAGGGTTATGAATTCAATTTAAAGGACAATGGTTGTTTGATTTATTTGAATGGTATGTTCCACGACTATGCACCCATTGTTGATGGGTTATTTATATTGAATCTAGAACAAGAACCGGTCTATAACGTGAATGTCAAGAGGCATAAGCCCAATGAGATAAATCCGACATACTTCTGGCATTGCCGGCTTGGACACATTAGTGTGAAACGCATGAAGAAGCTCCATGATGATGGACTCCTAACTTTGACCGACTTTGGGTCGTTCGAGACATGCGAATCATGCTTGCTCGGCAAGATGACTAAGTCTCCTTTTGCAAAGAGTTGTGAGAGGGCATCCGAGCTGTTCGAACTGATACACAGTGATGTGTGTGGACCAATGAGCACAACTGCCAGAGGTGGCTATCAGTACTTCGTGACTTTTACCGACAACTTGAGTAGATATGGATATATCTATTTGATGAGGCACAAGTCAGAGACTTTTGAAAAGTTCAAAGAGTTTCAAAACGAGGTGGAGAATCAGCTCGGCAAGACTATAAAACTTTTACAATCTGATCGTGGAGGTGAGTACATGAGCCAGGAGTTTGATGATCATCTGAAAAGCAGAGGTATAGTACCTCATCTCACACTTCCGGGTACACCACAGAGAAATGGTGTATCGGAATAGAGGAATCGCACCTTGTTGGACATGGTTCGATCTATGATGAGAAAGTCGGATTTACCCTTGTCATTCTGGGGATACGCTCTAGAAACTGCAGCTTTCACACTTAACAGGGTACCATCAAAATCCGTAGACAAGACACCACATGAGATGTGGACCGGGAAGAGTCCCAGTTTGCCTTTTCTAAAGATTTGGGGTTGTGAAGCATTTGTCAAGAAACTTATGTCAGACAAGCTTACACCCAAGTCGGATAAATGCATATTCGTGGGATATCCGAGGGAAACCTTGGGATCTAACTTCTACAACCAGGAAGAGAACAAAGTGTTTGTTGCACGGAATGGGGCTTTCCTTGAGAAAGAGTTTCTCAGTCGGGAGGCCAGTGGGAGGACGGTCAGACTCGAAGAAATTTGAGGACCCCTCGGGGATGGCTCGGCTGGTGATGAGATCATACCGGAGTCAGTCAGGGAACCCGTAGTGGAAGCGGCACCGGAACCACGGAGGTCGGAAAGATTGCGCAGAGTGCGCGATGTATTGTAGCTAGAAAGCGACGAGCCGGCCACATATGCGGAAGCGATGGTGAGTCCAGATTCTGAGGCATGGCTGGAGGCCATGAGATCCGAGTTAAAGTCCATGGATGAGAATCAAGTTTGGGACTTGGTTGATCCGCCGCCTGGCGTAACAGCCATTGGTTGCAAATGGGTCTTTAAAAAGAAAACCGATGTGGATGGAAATGTTCAGATCCACAAAGCTCGGCTTGTCGCTAAGGGTTATGGACAAGTTCAAGGAATTGACTACGACAAGACTTACTCGCTGGTAGCGATGCTGAAGTCGGTGAGGATCGTACTAGCTATAGCTGCATATTTCGATTACGAGATATGGCAGATGGATGTCAAGACGGCTTTGCTTCACAGAAATTTAACCGAGGACGTGTATATGATATAGCCCGAGGGTTTTGTCGATCCGACTAGCACTAGTAAGGTATGCAAGCTCAAGAGATTCATTTATGGGTTGAGGCAAGCATCTCGAAGCTGGAACATTCATTTTGATGAGGTCATCACTGGTTTCGGCTTCATCAAAAGCGAAGAGGACTCTTGTTTATACAAGAAGTTAAGTGGGAGCTCGATAGTGTTTTTGATCTTGTATGTGGATGACATACTATTGATCGGAAATGGTATTTCGATGCTAAACTCGATCAAGGAGTCACTGAATGGCAAGTTTTCGATGAAGGACCTTGGTGAGGCAATGTACATTTTAGGCATTAAGATCTATAGAGATAGATCAAGGAGGCTGCTCGGCTTAAGCCAGAGCATGTACATAGATAAAGTGTTGAAGCGGTTCAACATGAGTGAGGCAAAGAAAGGGTTCTTTCCACTCTCACATGGTATAAGGCTAAGCGAGACTCAGAGTCCTTCGAAATCTGATGAGCGAAGCAGGATGAGTAGGATTCCATATGCCTCGGCAATCGGATCCATCATGTATGCCATGATATGTACGCGGCCCGATGTTGCTTTTGCAATAAGCCTAACAAGTAGATACCAGGCCAACCCAGGTGAGAGTCACTGGGCAGCGGTAAAGACTATTTTGAAGTACCTGAAAAGGACTAAAGAGATGTTCCTAGTTTATGGAGGTGAGGAAGAGCTTGTCGTAAGGGGTTACGCCGATGCTAGTTTCCAAACCGACAGAGATGATTGTCGATCACAGTCCGGATTCGTGTACGTCATGAACGGAGGAGCAGTGAGCTGGATGAGTTCCAAGCAAGATACGGTGGCCGATTCTACTACAAAAGCCGAATACATTGCGGCTTGTGAAGCTGCAAAGGAAGGTGTTTGGATCCGGAACTTTCTGGATGATCTTAGTATTTTCCCAGCCTCGGTAAAACTGTTGGACCTTTATTGTGATAATTATGGTGCCATCACACAAGCCAAGGAGCCGAGGAATCACCACAAGGTCAGACACATAGATCGGAAATATCACCTGATACGAACGATCGTAAAGAATGGTGATGTAGAGTTATGCAAAATTCACACGGATGCAAATGTTGCGGATCCGTTGACTAAGCCGCTTCCACAACCCAAGCATGAGGGGCACGTTAGAGCTATGGGCATTCGATGTCTATTTGATTGACTCTAGTGCAAGTGGGAGACTGTTGGAGATATGCCCTAGAGGCAATCATGTATGATGATATTTCCTATGTGTTTACGAATAAATATAGTCCTTGGACATTATCAATGATGTGTATCAGCAAGTATGTGACTTGTTTGTGGGACTATGCATTGTATGATGACTGTCCTGAAAGGTCCCTAGTCGAAAGGGCTGTGTGGACGCGCAGCCAACTAGACTAGCATATGCCGCGGTCGATGGCTTGGTCTCACTAGCCATGGGACATTGGATGCTAACCGGATAATATGGACTTGGAAGGATCTAGTCGGATTCGACGTAGTCGGATCCGAGTCGAGATAAGGTCCGAGTCGGACAGACCCAACTATGAGACGCAGCGATATGTCATCTGTGAGTCTCTAGTACAACATATGTTCTATGTCCTAAGACCTGAGCTGACGCATGTACTCGGGATGGTGACAGACTTGCTTTGGGCCGACAAACGCTACTCCGTAACTGGGTAATTATAAAGGTAGGTTTCGGGTTTGTCCAGAACCATGCTGCGAGACGTGGTCGAGCAAGATGGGATTTGCCCCTCCGATCAGGAGAGATATACTCTGGGCCCCTCATGTGATCCGACCAGGATAAGCATGGCCATGCGACAAGGATTATGAGATAATCCGGTTTGTGGTCGGCATCACTGGAACGAGAAAGAGGTCGGGCTAGCACAAGGATGACAGACTCGCCTTGAGCTCGAGAACATATACCGTGTGGCAAAAGGAATGGAAGTATGATGTACAGGTTCGCTAACCAGCTTCATAGTCTGCTTGGTGTTCGGCATGCCTTGCTAGAGGCCGCTACCAACCATGTGGTTCGGAGGTGATCTGAACTGCAACCAAGCCGACTTGAACCCGCGCGCTTAAGGGAAGGAACCTACGAGGTCGGATCCGAGGACACTGGTCGGATGTGATACGAACTGGATTTGGATTGTGGCCGAGTAGACTTATGGGCTTTAGGGTCCGTGCATGGCCCAAGTGTTGAGCCCGCGACGGACGCCTATATATAGTGGAGGTGCCGCACACTCACGCGGCTGATCGCTTCGGCGTTGTCACTAGGGTTTGCATGTGTTGCGAATAGACACCTCCACTCACCGCCGGTTGTGTGATCGGACCTAGTAGTCCGCCGCATGACGTTCCTCCTGCACGCGCGGATACCGTTAGAGGCGGTGCACTTGCGCAGCTCCGGCGAACCTGTACGTGGGAACCGACCACCGGCTGTACGAGGGAGATCGTACGAGGAGGAGACAATCCACGCGGACGCACTGCCCCAACTCTTCTTCCGCTGCACGGCACTGTGCATCTAGTGGTAACAAACTGTGATCCATCTCCCGTAGCATGTTCTTGGTTGTTCTGCACGTAGGAAATTAATTTTGTAGTCAATGCATCCTACCGTAGATCCCAACACACAATACCTTCATTAACCATAAAGTGGTAGTTCTCCCAATTCAAGACAAGGTTAGTTTCTTCACATCTCTGCAAAACTCGATCATGTTTTCTCAAGCAATCATCAAAATAGGATCCATAAATAGAGAAATTATCCATGAAAACTTCAGAAATCTTTTCACAAAAGTCAGAGAATATAGCCATCATGCATCTTTGAAAAGTAGCAGGTGCATTACATAAACCAGAAGGCATACTTCTATAAGAAAAGGTACCGAAAGGGCAAGTAAAAGTAGCCTTTTCTTGATCATCAGCTAACACAGGTATTTGAGAGAAACCAGAGTAACCATCTAGAAAGCAAATATGTGTATGTTTGGATAATCTTTCTAGCATTTGATCAATGAAAGGCAAAGGGTAATGATCTTTTTAGTAGCTTTATTGAATTTGCGGAAATCAATCACTATCCTATAACCTGTAATAATTCTTTGCGGAATCAATTCGTCTTTATCATTAGGAACGACAGTAATACCTCCCTTCTTTGGGACACAACGGACATGGCTTATCCACTGACTATCAGTAACGGGATAAATTATACCTGCTTCAAGGAGCTTTAATATTTCCTTTCTTACCACCTCTTTCATCTTAGGATTTAGCCGTCGTTGGTGATCAATAACTGGTTTGGCGTGTTTCTCCAAATTTATTTTGTGTTGACATAGAGTGGGACCAATGCCCTTAAGATCATCAAGAGTATATCCAATAGTAGCACGGTGCTTCTTCAGAGTTTTCAATAATTTCTCTTCTTCATGCTCTGAAAGGTTAGCACTAATAATAATAGGATATATCTTATTTTCATCAAGATAAGCATATTTAAGACTATCAGGCAATGGTTTAAGCTAAAACACGGGATCACCCTTGGGTGGAGGAGGATCCCCTAGGATTTCAACAGGCAAGTTGTGTTTCAGAATAGGTCCCTATTTAAAGAATACTTCATCTCTTTCCCTTCTTTCATTCATATACGTATCATTTTCATGGTCTAGCAAATATTGTTCTAAAGGATCACTAGGAGGCACGACAATAGAATAAAGACCAATAATTTCATCTTTACTAGGCAATTCCTCATCACGGGGTTGTCTACTAAATTTAGCAAAATTAAACTCATGAGACATATCACCCAAACCAATAGTAACAACATCCTTTTCGCAGTCTATCCTAGCATTAACAGTGTTGAAGAAGGGTCTACCAAATATAATGGGACAAAGGACATCTTGTGGGGAAGCAAGAACAAGAAAATCAGCAGGATATTTAACTTTCCCACACAAGACTTCAACATCTCTAACAATCACAACCGGTGAAATAGTATCTCTATTGGCAAGTTTAATGGTAACATCGATATCTTCTATCTCAGCATGTGCAATATGATGCATAATTTATTCGTATAAGGAATAAGGTATTGCACTTGCACAAGCACCCATATCACATAAGCCATGACAACAATGATCTCCTATTTTAACGGAAATAACATGCATGCCTACAACAGGTCTATGTTTATTTTTAGCATCAGGTCTAGCAATTCTAGCAGCTTCATTGCAGAAGTAAATAACATGCCCATCAATATTATCGGCCAAGAGATCTTTAACCATATCAATTTTAGGTTCAAGTTTAACTTTCTCAGGGGGTTTGTGTGTCCTAATATTACTTTTGTTGACTACAGTTGAAGTTTTAGCATGATCCTTTATTCTAACAGGGAAAGGTGGTTTCTCAATATAAGCAGCAGGAACAACAGGATCATCATAAGTGCTAGTATTTTATTCAACTTTAATAGGAGCAACTACTTTTACCTCAGTGGGAGGATTATATTTAAACCACTTCTCCTTTGGGAGATCAACATGAGTAGCAAAGGATTCACAGAAAGAAGCTACTATCTCAGAGTCAAGTCCATATTTAGTGCTAAATTCACGGAAAGCATCGGTATCCATAAAAGATTTAACACAATCAAACTTAGGTGTTATACCTGACTCCTTACCTTCGTCGAGGTCCCAATCTTCAGAGTTGCATTTAATTCTTTCCAATAAATCCCATTTGAATTCAATAGTCTTCATCATAAAAGATCCAATACAAGAAGTATCGAGCATGGAGCGATTACTGAGAGAAAGCCGATCATAATTTTTTTGAATAATCATTTCTTTTGAGAGCTCATGATTGGGGCATGAATATAACATTGACTTAAGCCTCCACCAAGCTTGAGCAATGTTTTCTCCTTCGCGAGGCCAAAAATTATATATATAATTACGATCACGATGAACAAGATGCATAGGATAAAACTTCTGATGAAATTCCAATTTCAATCGTTGGTAATTCCATGATCCAATATCATCACATAGCCTAAGCCATGTCAATGCATCTCCCTTCAAAGATAAAGGGAAGACCTTCTTCTTGATAACATCATCGGGCATACCTGCAAGCTTAAATAATCCAGACACTTCATCCACATAGATTAAGTGTAAATCGGGATGCAATGTTCCATCTCCTGCAAAGGATTAGCTAGCAGTTTCTCTATCACACTCGAAGGAATTTCAAAGTAAACATTTCAGTAGGTTCAGTAGGTTGAGGAGCAACTCTTTGCTCTACTGGTCGGGGTGAAGATACCACGAACAAGGCCCTCAAAGGATTATGTTCCACGGTAACAAGTGACAGTAAATTTCAGCACACTATATAAATTTTTCGTTACCAAATTCCACCTACCAAATGCGCTTCACTCCCCGGCAACGGCGCCAGAAAAGAGTCTTGATGACCCACAAGTGTAGGGGATCTATCGTAGCCTTTTTGATAAGTAAGAGTGTCAAACCCAACGAGGAGCAGAAGGAAATGATAAGCAGTTTTCAGTAAGGTATTCCCTGCAAGCACTTAAATTATCGGTCACAAATAGTTTTGTGATAAGGTAATTTGTAATGAGTAGCAAGTAATAAAAGTAAATAAGGTGCAGAAAGATGGCCCAATCCTTTTTGTAGCAAAGGACAAGCCTAGACAAAGTCTTATATGAAGGAAAGCACTCTCGATGACACATGGGAATTATCGTCAAGCTAGTTTTCATCATGTTCATATGATTTGTGTTCGGTACTTTGATAATTTTATATGTGGGTGGACCGGTGCTTGGGTACTGTCCTTACTTGGACAAGCATCCCACTTATGATTAACCCCCATTGCAAGCATCCACAACTACAACAGAAGTATTAAAGTAAACCTAACCATAGCATGAAACATATGGATCAAAATCAGCCCCTTACGAAGCAACGCATAAACTAGGGTTTAAGCTTCTGTCACTCTGGCAACCCATCATCTACTTATTACTTCCCAATGCCTCCCTCTAGGACCAAACAATGGTGACGTGTCATGTAGTCGACGTTCACATAGCACCACTAGAGGGATGACAACATACATCTCATCAAAATATCGAACGAATACCAAATTCACATGACTACTTATAGCAAGAGTTGTCCCATGTCCTCAGGAACAAATGTAACTACTCACAAAGCATATTCATGTTCAAAATCAGAGGGGTATTAATATGCATAATGGATCTGAACATATGATCTTCCACCAAGTAAACCAACTAGCATCAACTACAAGGAGTAATCAACACTACTAGAAACCCACGGGTACCGATCTGAGGTTTGCATACAAAGATTGGATACAAGAGATGAACTAGGGTTTGAGATGAGATGGTGCTGGTGAAGATGTTGATGGAGATTGACCCCCTCCCGATGAGAGGATCGTTGGTGATGACGATGGTGATGATTTCCCCCTCCCAGACGGAAGTTTCCCTGGCATAACAGCTCTACTGGAGCCCTAGATTGGTCCCGCCAAGGTTCCGCCTCGTGGCGGCGGAATTTCTTCCCGAAAGCTTGCTTGTGATTTTTCTCGGACGAAAGACTTCATATAGCAGAAGATGGGCACCGGAGGCCTGCCAGGGGGCCCACGAGGCAGGGGGCGCGCCCCCACCCTCGTGGCAGGGTGTGGGCCTCCTCTAGTGGATTCTTTCGCCAGTATTCTTTATTAATTCCAAAAATAACTTCCGTGAAGTTTCAGGACTTTTGGAGCTGTGTAGAATAGGTCTTTAATATTTGCTCCGTTTGCATCCCAGAATTCCAGCTGCCGGCATTCTCCCTCTTCATGTAAACCTTATAAAATAAGAGAGAATAGGCATAAGTATTGTGATATAACATGTAATGACAACCCATAACGCAATAAATATCAATATAAAAGCATCATGCAAAATGGATGTATCACTACTTCGGGCTCGCGAAGCGGCTGGTCGATGCCTGCCCTCGACTTGATGCCATCAAGCGATCGGTCTGCATAGAAGGTGTGTGGATGGCATTCGCCCGTGTCAAGATACAATGGGCGAAGATGGACGCCGTCAAGCTTGCGACCGAAGGACCGCCCACGGGCAAGGAGCACCGCACGCCCGAGCGGTATTTTGTAGATGTCCTGAAGGGATCTCGTATTGTAGAAGGGCAGTGTTCAAAAGACATTATCTTTGAATGAAATCATTCATATTGTCCCTTCCTGTATGATGAAAACAAGGCTGATATGTAATATAATGCTTTGCTGTTTATTATTTAAAGTTTTACCTCTTGTGCGGCCGTTTTATTAAGTCTGAGAGTTGGCTAGTCATCGGATTCAGCCCCCACGTAGGTAGTACAGGGGTGTTCGAGATTAATCTAAAACACTCTTTATCCAAAAGTTTGGTCCATGAAGGAGGTGTTTAGTGCAACGAACCAGGCAATCAGACTATGTGGATTTATCACCCTCACTTAGCCATAGGAGTTTGACAATAGAATTTTAGGCGCAGCCCCTAGTATTCGTGAGTCCGAACTAGGGTGTTGTAAATGCCTGATCGGGTAAAGACCGATTCGTCGCATAATGCGGAAAAAACGAAAAAGGTTTCTAACCTCCGAACAGCTGACCGGCTCATGCCGCATCATGACAGTCAGTTTTCGGCTTTCTCTATTGAGGTGCTCATCCGGATAAACCAGGACACAATCGCAGTAGTTCTCCCTTTACTACCCTAGCCGATAGAGCAGAACGTAAGGTAGTAAGCACAGGAGACGGGCAACCCAACTATTGACCAAAGAGATAATTCGGAGCCAATGCATATAATGCTGAAATTCGGGGTGCCGAACTGTACTGTAAAAGTGTTCAGACTTTGTTGCCGTAGAATGGAGCATAGTAAAGCTCCTGGCGAATTAAGGCGTACCAAAGTGTACGGGTGCAATTGATAAGTTTGTCAAGAAAAAATGAAGTAGTAAGCTAGGGCCGCAAACTGTTTCCATTATAATTGGATTAATACGTCAAAGCATATTTGTACAGGTAGTGCGATAACCAACAGGGCTATTTAACATGCCGTGACCAAGGGCGAGCTGCGTGCGGGTCCTAAAAACAGGTAGAGTGATTGTCAAAAAGGCTACCTAGAGGTTCCCTTATACATCAATGCTTCCTGCCATCTTGGTGTATCTATCCTTCGAAAGGACCAATGATCAGGCCATCAGGAAAGGCCTGTAGAAAAGAAACCTGAAAAGGATGAAAGAAGATGTGAGAGTATGTGTGTCCAGGGGAGGTCGAGCCGTATTATGGACCAAAATCTAGTTATGCCTCTGTCTATGCCCATGGTATTTTGAGTACGTAGTTATGTACACGCGGTACGAACACCGCCATTTGGTCGGGACTGGGATGGAGGCCAAATTGCTAGTCGAGCTCTTGACGGGCTGGACTATCCTGCTACAGAGTAGTCCAGACTCGTTTGACAGTGTCCGGGAGCTTGGCCGCCGAATTAAGGTTCTTCTTGAAAAAGCCGCTCTGTACTTCTGCTGCTAGGGCAGCGGTGTGCTCCTCGGCATGGAGGGAGCGCTTTGTGTTTCCATTAACTGTTATGACACCGCGTGGTTCGGGCATCTTGAGCTTGAGGTAAGCATAGTGTGGCACCGCGCTGAAGCGAGCGAATGCGGTTCGTCCGAGCAGTGCATGATAGCCACTGCGGAAGGGGACGATGTCGAAGATCAACTCTTCGCTTCAGAAGTTGTCCGGTGATCCGAAGACAACTTCCAGTGTGGTTGAGCCCGTACAACGGGCCTCTACACCTGGGATAACTCTTTTAAAGGTAGTTTTCGTGGGCTTGATCCTTGATGGATCGATGCCCATTTTGCGCACTGTGTCCTAATAGAGCAGGTTGAGACTCCTGCCACCGTCCATGAGGACTCGCATGAGGTGGGATCCATCAATTATCGGACCAAGGACCAGTGCGGCTGAACCGCCATGATGGATACTGGTCGGATATTCTCTGCGATCAAAAGTGATCGGGCAGGACAACCATGGGTTGAATTTTGGGGCGGCTGCTCTATCGCATAGACGTCCTTGAGCGCGCGTTTGGGCTCCCTCTTGGGAATATGGGGGGCATATATCATGTTCACCGTTTTGACTTGAGGGGGAAACTTCTTCTGTCCCCCTGTGTTTGGTGGACGGGGCTCCTCGTCGTCATTCTCACTTTGCGACCCCTCCTCCTTGTCTTTGGCATTTAACTTGCCGGCCTGTTTGAAGACCCAACAACTCCGGTGAGTATGATTTGCTGGTTTATTAGGGGTGCCATGGATCTGACATGGATGATCGAGTATGCAGTCCAGGCTGGAAGGGCCCTGATTATTTCTTTTATATGGTTTCTTCCGCTGACCGGATTTGCAGCCACTGAATCCGGTGTTGACCGCCGTGTCATCGGTATTGTCACCATTGTTTCGATGCTTGTGCCTGTTGCGCCGGGGCTTGCCGTTGCTATTTCTGGCTTCTGAGGTGCCAGGTTCACTTGCATTGTTAGTGTTGCAGGCTAGCCAGCTATCTTCACCCGCACAAAAGCGGGTCACGAGTGCCGTGAGGGCCGCCATGGAGTTCGGCTTTTCTTGGCTGAGGTGTCGGGCGAGCCATTCGTCCCGGATGCTATGTTTAAGGGCCGCTAGGGCTTCGGCATCCGGACAGTCGATGATCTGGTTCTTTTTAGTTAAGAACCTAGTCTAGAATTTCGTGGCTGACTCTCTGGGCTGTTGAATTATGTGACTTAAGTTGTCGGCATCCCGAGGTCGAACATATGTACCTTGGAAGTTGTCAAGGAAGGCTTCTTCAAAGTCCTCCCAGCTGCCAATGGAGTTTTTGGGCAGACTGTTCAACCAGTGCCGAGCTAGTCCTTTGAGTTTTAGTGGGAGGTATTTGATGGCATGGAGATCATCACTGCGGGCCATATGAATATGGAGAAGAAAATCCTCGATCCATACCGCGGGGTCTGTTGTCCCATCATATGATTCGATATTTACGAGTTTAAAATCTTCTGGGTATTCGTGCTCCATTACCTTGTCAGTGAAGCAAAGGGGGTGTGCGGCGCCTCTATATCGGGCCACGTCGCGACGTAGCTCGGATGGAGTCCGTCTGCGGTTCTCGGTCCGGGCGTGATTATGATTGTTGCATCCGTCTAGGTAGCCATTATCGCGTGCCGGGGCACACCCCCGTGATCCATAGATCGATCTGTTCTGACCTGCTATACTGTCCAAGTCCTACCGCAGGTCATATGTATGTCCCCGAGCTATTTTATCTCTGCCTTTATGGTGAGGTAGTACAGGCTGGTGTTCGGCTTGAGTTACCGCTTTGTCCCGGCCACGTGGTGGTCGGTCAGCCGCATTGTGCGATGATGGTACGGGCTCCAGCGCCTCATCATCGAACTGAGGTAGCAATTTGCGCTTCGAATAACTTTTGGCTGGGTGCTCAAGGCCGTATTCCTCAGCTGCCAGGACATGAGTCCATCTATCATTGAGCAGATCTTTGTCAGCTTGAAGCTGCTGCTGCTTCTTTTTCAGGCTCCTTGCAGTGGCTATTAGCCGGCGCTGGAAGCGCTCCCGCTCGAGAGGTTCCTCGGGCACGATAAAATCCTCGTTGCCGAGGCTCACCTCATCCTCGGAGAGCGGAAGATAATTACTGTCCTTCGAGTCTTCGTTTATGGCCTGTTTATCAGGGCTAACTTGCCTGTTTTTCCATTCGTCATGTTCTAAAGTTTAGCTCAACGGGGTCCTCATTGTCTTCGGCATCGTCCGAAGTATTGTTTTCTCCTGTTCTGGTATTGCTGTATTTTCCACGGCGTGACTTGGAGCGGCGCCGCTGACGTCGGTGCTTTGGTTGTATCTCAGGAGGTTTATCCTCGACTGGGTCTTTCTTGTCATCGCCGCTATTCTCTTTGCGTGTATCCACCATGTACATGTCATACGAGGAGGTGGCCGTCCAGTGTCCGGTAAGAGGCAGGTTTTGGGCCTCCTCTTCTCCGGCATCGTCGTCCATACCATCGATCTCTTCGGAGCCGTAATCGAGCATGTTGGTTAAGTCCTCAACAGTGGCTATGAAGTGGGAGGTGGGTGGGAAGCGAAATTCCCCGTCATCAACCCCTAGTTTGAGCCAGATATAATTCGGCTGCAAGTCCCCTACTAAGGAGGGGGATTTTAATGAGTTCAACACATCACTTAAAGGTGAGTGCCAGAAAATGTTCATGATGCTGAATTTGTTGACCGACGCCTGATCAGGCTCGACGGACGCGGGTACGCGGAGTTCGGAACCTGTGGCCGGAGACGAATCCGAGGTTCCGATGACGCAGGTCATGTTCGAGGTTGAGTCTGTGTGCGGCTCCAGCGCCACTGAGTCTGCGGCTCCCGTGGCGGGGTTGAGCTTCCCGTCCTCGGGCGGCGCAATCTGCTCTGGATGTAGGACCGGAGCACTCACAGGTGCTATCTCCTGGGTATGGTCCAATGACAGATTTAGGTCATGCTCATCGCGGTGGCAGGGAGTGGCTGTCGTGGGCTTGAACCCGTCGAAGATCAAGTCTCCGCGGGTATCAGTAACGTAGTTCAAGCTTCCAAACGACCTGATGGCCAGAGGCGTAGCTGTCGATTTGCTCTAGATGGCCAAGCGAGTTGGCCCACAGTGCGACACGGACAGATCCAACCCCTAGTTTGAGCCAGATATAATTCGGCTGCAAGTCCCCTGCTAAGGAGAGGGATTTTAATGAGTTCAACACATCACTTAAAGGTGAGTGCCGGAAGATGTTCATGATGCTGAATTTGTTAACCGACGCCTGATCAGGCTCGACGGACGCGGGTACGCGGAGTTCAGAGCCTGTGGCCGGAGACGAATCCGAGGTTCCGATGACGCAGGTCATGTTCGAGATTGAGTCTGTGTGCGGCTCCAGTGCCACTGAGTCTGGGGCTCCCGTGGCGGGGTTGAGCTTCCCGTCCTCGGGCGGCACAATCTGCTCTGGATGTAGGACCGGAGCACTCACAGGTGCTATCTCCTGGGTATGGTCCAATGACAGATTTAGGTCATGCTCATCGCGGTGGCAGGGAGCGGCTGTCGTGGGCTTGAACCCGTCGAAGATCAAGTCTCCGCGGGTATCAGCAACGTAGTTCAAGCTTCCAAACGACCTGATGGCCAGAGGCGTAGCTGTCGATTTGCTCTAGATGGCCAAGCGAGTTGGCACACAGTGCGGCACCGCCGAATGCACATGCCCCCCCAACCAAGGTTCACCTAGCAAAGTGCGAAGTAGCCAGAAGCCCCCCTCGTGTTGGCATGAAGGGAATCCTAAGCTATGAGCATGCCCCCTCCCCCCAACCAAGGTTCACCTAGCAAAGTGCGAAGTAGCTAGCAGCCCCCCACCCCCCTCGTTTCGCCATGAACGGAATCCTAATTAAGCTATGAATGCATGCCCCCCCCCCCAACCGAGGTTCACCTAGCAAAGTGCGATGTAGCAACAACCCCCCCCCCCCACACACACACACTTTCAGTCGGCAGGCCAGAGAGGCATATATCTCACCAAGATGGATCGTAAAATGGATCAAGAATAATCCACCTTGGTCGTACAACCTCTCTCTTGTTGTTGGTCAAAGTGATGGCCGTCCATGCGATCCCGGAGATGGGCTAGCTCGCCAATAATCACGCAAGTAACTAGTCCCCGAAGACAACCACTGCATGCGTGTGGCCCTAACATATGTATGGATAGGTGTGTTTTTGAGTAACAATGGAACAACTTTGATGTGGCACCATGATTTCGAACTAGAAATCCCCACACCAAGTGAGGGTTAGGTTGACGATGCATATGTATGTTACACCACACTTCAAGCCAACGACGGGGATTCACATATGCATGCGTGCGTGCATAATATATGCGCTCAAACTTAATTAGGTCTGAATCCCACCATAACCTATACTACGATAACATGAACCAAATGAAGAATCCCCCATTGTAACCTATCTTGTTGTTGGTCAAGGTGATCATGGATGTCCACGCGGGCCCAGCTTATCGCCGATAACCACGCGAGGGAGTGTATCGTTCGAAGGCAACCACTACATGCATATATATGGAGGTGATGCGTGCCTGCATGTTTGAATACACAACATTGATCTACGCGCGTGTGTCAAAAAATCATACACTAGCTCTGTGGTGACCCGACCTTAGACGGTCAAGTCTCTGTGCTTCAGTGTCATCCCTGGATCGGTAATGCTGACACACAGAGTGCTCAAATGGATTTATAACAGAGTAGCAATCACACACTTATTACATCGATAGTCTCAAGAGAGAACTTAATACAATAATTATGGCTTAAGGCCATCGAATTAAGATAACAGCGGAAGACTTGGAAGATAAAGTGTGTCCATCAACTCCAACGGCATAGTTGAGTGCATGACAACGACCTAGCGCACCTTACTCCTCGTCTGAAAAGTCTACAACATGATATGTTGCAGCCCGAAATGGGTCAGCACATGGAATATGCTGGCAATATAACACAGTAGAGCAATGAATAGATAAATGCTATCACTATATGCATATATGGCTGGTGGAGGCTCTATGGTTATATTATTTTGCGAAAAGCCAATTTTCCCTACAACAAAGGAATAGATTTTATTTAACTATCATGGTGGTTGAACCATCATTGAGAAGGTTCCTCCAACTCAATCCCAATTAAAGTAATCATTATCATCCCAACAAATTAATTTTAGAGTGATGAGATCCAATCAATAACTCAAGTACCAGATACTCAAGATGTCCATAACCGGGGACACGGCTAACCATGATTAGTTAGTACACTCTTTAGAGGTTTGCACACTTTTAACCACAAGACTCGATCTCCTCCATTTGATTTCTTGCACTACAGGGTGTTTGAGAAACGGATGACCGAGACACAGTCTTTCAGAAGCATTAACTCTTTACTCTGGGTAGACAGTTACACCTACTTTCCCCTACATCTGCTAGCCTACCACTGAAAGAGGTCACACAACATACTCAAATATGCCAGAGCCCATAATGGCTTGTGGCTGCACACGGAAGTTTTTAGCATGAATAATCTCATGATCCCTTTGAGCCTGGGTGGCAGACCGTAGGATGATCACACGGGTACTCTGGGATATCCTAGGACAACACTGGATTCTCCAGGTGCCCAGAAGTGTATTAAAGTTGCCACCTTAAGCTGAACCATTAATTAACAAACTCACAACTTTCATGGATCCACTCAAAACCAAACCACGTCTACGAGCATATCATAGCAATATAAGCATAAAGTAGAAGTAACTCCCAAGGGTTTGATAGTAAAACAGGTGCTAGGTTCTACCTCATCATCTACTTCCCAGACCCACATGTTAAGAGATCCTACTCATGCAATGTGTGAGGGTTGAAACTAATGCATAAAAACTGGGTAATAAATGGGTATGATCAATGTGTTACTTGCCTTGCTGACGATCTGCAAATCCTAGAGACTCGTAGTAGCACGCTTCGCACTCCGGGAATTCTATCACAAACAAAAAATAGCATACTTAAGAAATCAAGCGAAGATGCACAGGTAAAACTCAAATAAGAAGATTGAATCTGAAAACTCAACTAAAGAGATTCGATTTGCAAAAAGAATCAAATCAAACGGAGCAACGAAACTCAAACTACGAAAGAAACAAGATCCGTTTACTAATCTGGACTAAAGTCAAATTTTACAGTACCAAAATCTTGTTCAAGTTGGTTAAACAGAAAGAGGGCTTTGAGACGAAGATCTAGGCTCTTGTTTCACCTGATTTGGATAAACGAGCGAAAAGATAAACTAAAACGAAGACTAGGGCAGAAATCGCGATCGAAAATAATCACGGAGAAACCTTGGAAAATAAAACGAGACGAACAGGCTAACGAACGAATGTGCCCTGTCTGCGGCTAACTGACAAACATCGTTCGTTAAAACGAACGTATGGACGAATGTCCGCTAAATAATAAACCGACAAAAAACCAAACCGAAACGAAATCTAAGAAAAAACGAATCTAGGGTTTACTAGAAAAAACCCGATCGGTTTTTCCTGAGAAAAACCGGACAGCGGCGGCAGCTACCTCAGCGGCGGGGGGCGGCGGTGGCGGGCGGCAGCGTCGCGGGCTGTAAAGCCTGGCCGGGCAGTGTCCGGATCGGGCACGACCCAGTTAGGTCGGTGCACTTTTTTTAAAAAAATAATCACGATGCGGAAAAACAAATAAAAGAAATACTAATGGAGTCCAAAAATCCTGAAATGAATTTTCACGGTCCTCTAATAATATTGCGGACAAAGTGAACATTTATTTGGGCCTCAAATGCAATTTTGAAAAACGAATATTTTTCCTAATTCAAATAAAATATCAATAAAAGTCCAAAAAGAAATTATTTATTTGATTTTAATATTTTTCCTCCTGCATTCCCTTTATTTTGGAGAAGTCATATTATCTCCTCTCATATATTTTAACATGAAATATTTTCGGAGAGAAAAATAATTAAAACCAAAGTGATCCTTGTTTCGATATTTGATAAAATTCAAATATGAAAAACATGAAATCCCCAACTCTCTCCGTGGGTCCTTGAGTTGCTTAGAATTTTGAGGATCGCAAAGGAAAAATGCAGTAAAATATGATATGCATGAATGACCTATGTATAACATTCCAAATTGAAAATTTGGGATGTTACAAACCTACCCCCCCTTAATATGAATCTCGTCCTCGAGATTAGGGTTGGCTAGAAAATAGGTGTGGGTGGTCTCTGCGTAGATCATCTTCTCGCTCCCAGGTGGCTTCATCCTCGGTATGGTGGCTCCACTGAACTTTGCAAAACTTGATAACCTTGCTGCGTGTAACTAGGCTGGCAAACTCGAGAATCTTGACTGGTTTCTCCTCATAGGTCAAATCACTATCCAATTGAATTGTTTCCAGGGGCACTGTATCTTTCAGAGAAATATCGGCCATCTCTGCATGGCACTTCTTTAATTGGGAAACGTGAAACACATCATGAACTCCTGACAGTCCCTCGGGTAACTCCAACTTGTAGGCAAGCTCTCCCATGCATTCCAAAACACGGTACGGTCCTACAAATCTCGGGGCTCACTTTCCCTTAACTCCAAAACATTTAACTCCTTGCAGTGGTGACACACGGAGATATGCTCTGTCTCCGATTTCATAGACTACCTCCTTGCGTTTTGAGTCTACATAGCTCTTCTGTCTGGACTGAGCTACCTTCAGTCTATCTCGAATCAGCTTAACCTTCTCTTTGGACTCCTTAATCAAATCTGGTCCAAACAACTAGCGGTCTCCAACTTCATCCCACATCAACAGTGTTCGGCACCTTCTTCCATATAGGGCTTCGAATGGTGCCATCTTCAAACTGGCCTGGTAGCTGTTGTTGTATGAGAACTCCGAGTAGGGCAAGTTGTCATCCCAACTAGATCCATAATCTAGCGCACAAGCTCTCAGCATGTCTTCCAAAATCTGATTGACTCTCTTGGTCTGTCCATCTGTCTACGGATGAAAGGCTGTACTGAACTCTAGCCTGGTTCCCAAAGTCTGGTGCAGCTGGTGCCAAAACTTTGAAGTAAACTATGTTCCTCTATCTGATATGATGGTCCTCAGAACTCCGTGCAGACATACGATCCTGGTCATATATATCTTGGCCAACTTTGCGCTGTTATAGGTGGTTTTTACTGGGATAAAGTGAGCTACTTTGGTCAAGCGATCCACTACTACCTAGGTAGAATCATATCCCGATTGGGTCCTAGGTAATCCGGTGATAAAATCCATGCCAAGCTTGTCCCACTTCCATTCGGGTATCGGCATAGGCTAGAGTAATCCTGCTGGCTTCTGATGTTCTGCCTTCACTCTCTGACATACATCACATATGGCTACATACTCGGCAATGTCCTTCTTCATTCCAGTCCACCAGAAACGCTCCTTCAAATCCAAATACATCTTGCTATTTTCAGGGTGTATCAAGTATGTTGAGTCATGAGCTTCCTGTAGTATCAACTTCCTGATCTCGGCATTATTGGGCACATATACACGGTCCTCAAACCACAAGGTGTCATGCTCATCCTCACGAAAACCTTTGGCTTTTCCTTCACTCATCTTCTCCTTTATCTCAGCAATTTCTTTGTCATCCTTCTGTGCTTCTCGAATCTTTTCAAATAATGTTGACAGAACCTCCAGTGCTGCAACAAAACCTCTAGGAACTATCTCCAAACGAAGCTCCCTGAGATCTTCTGCTAACTCCTTTGGCAATCCTTCGCTTATGAGGGTATTGACATAACTCTTCCAGCTCAAAGCGTCTGCTATGACATTGGCCTTGCAGGGATGATAGTGCAACTTCATATCATAATCCTTTATGAGCTCCAACCATCTCCTCTACCTGAGGTTCAGCTCCTACTGAGTAAAAATGTACTTCAAACTCTTATGATCCGTGTACACATCACAATGGTTTCCAATAAGAAAATGACTCTAGGTCTTGAGCGCATTCACTACAGCTGCTAATTCCAAATAATGCGTGGCATAATTCAACTCATGCGATCGAAGTTGACATGAGGCATACGAAACAACTCTCCCGTCTTGCATAAGCACTCCTCGAAGTCCTAAGCGAGAGGCATCGCAATACACTTGGAAATCCTTGCGTATATCCGGCAGAATCAGCACCGGGGCTGTAGTTAGACGTTTCTTCAACTCCTGGAAAATTTCTTCACATTCTTTAGTCCAACGGAACTTGGTGTCCTTCTTCAACAACGCCGTCATGGGCTTCGCAATCTTAGAAAAATTCTCAATGAATCTTTGTTAATATCCCGCGAGTCCAAGAAAACTGCGGATCTCTCCAACTGAGGTGGGTGCCAACCACTCGGTGACTGACTGAACCTTGGTAGGATCCACTGCTATACCTTCTCCTAATATAACATGTCCAAGAAATCCAAGTTCCTTCAACCAAAACTCACATTTGCTAAACTTGGCATGTAACTGATGTTCCCTGAGCCTCTGAAGAACCAAACACAAATGTTCCTTGTGTTCCTCCTCATTCTTCGAGTATACCAAGATATCATCAATGAACACCACGACAAACTTATCCAAGAACTCCATGAACACCTTGTTAATCATACTCATGAAATAGGTAGGGGCGTCAGTCAGTCCAAATGACATAATCGTATACTCATATAACCCGTACCTTGTGGTGAAAGCTGTTTTTGGTATATCCTTTTCACGTATCTTTAGCTGGTGATTTCCCGATCGCAAATCAATCTTCGAAAACACCTTATCTCCTTGCAACTGGTCAAACAAATCATTGATCATCGGCAGCGGGTACTTGTTCTTGATCGTCACTTCATTCAACGCACGATAATCAACAACCATTCTTAACGATCCATCCTTATTCTCAACCAAGAGCACTGGGGATCCCCATTGTGATGAACTTCGTCGAATGTAACCTTTCTCCAATAACTCCTTAATCTACTTCTTGATCTCTTCCAGATCATTTGCGGGCATCCAGTATGGTCTCTTCGATACCGGTCTGGTGCCTGGCAATAGTTCTATCAAAAACTTGATGTCTCGATCTGGCAGCATGCCTGGTAGCTCCTCTGGAAATACATCTGGGTAATCCTTCACTACAGGCACTTCCTCCTGAACAACTCCCGATAGAGAATTTACTTGAGTCCTCCTAGGCGCATGCCTAGATACATACTTGATCCTTTTTCCCTCCGGGGTGGTGAGTAAAATCGACTTACTGGCGCAATCAATGATTCCCCCATACATCGATAGCCAATCCATGCCTAGTATCACATCCAACCCTTGTCACTCCAAAATTATCAGGTCTGAGGGGAAAACATGGCTTCCAATGGTCAATGGTATCTGAAAACATCCTTGACTTGCCATATACTCCGCTCTTGGTGAGCTTACTAACATAGGTGTTCTAAGTACTTTAGTGGGCAACTTATATCAACTTATATTTATCCACAAATCCCCTTGAAATGTACGAATGCGATGCACCAGTATCGAAAAGAACAATTGCAGTAAATGACTTAACCAAAAACTTACTGACAACTGCATCAGGCTGCTCTTCAACCTCCTCCACGTTCACGTGGTTCACTTGTCCCCTGTTGAAAGGGTTGGGCTTATTCCCAGAGCTTCCATTGCCATTCCCATTCTTCGCTTCAGGGCACTCAGTGGCATAGTGTCCAGTCTTCCCGCACTTGAAACAAGAAATGTGACTTAGATCCTTCTTGGTGGGCGTTGCTGGGTTAGAGCGGTTCTGATTGCTGCCTGCTCCATTCCCGCTTCCATTCTTGGGGCCACTGTGGTTATGCGAACTTCCTCCATTGTGAGTATGGCCTCCATGGTTATGGGTAAATCCTCCTGAGTTTGGGGTGAAACGGGGCTTCTGCTGAGCTCCAGAATTGTACTTCCCTTGTCCATACTTCCTTTTGCGGCTCTCTATCTGCTGCTGCTTTCCTTCAATCATAAGAGCCTTGTCTACCAGCTCCTGGTAGTTGTTAAATGTTGCCACCATCAACTGCATGCTCATCTCATCATTCAGCCCTTTCATAAACTTCTCCTGCTTCGCGGCATCTATGGCCACATCATCAGGGGCATAACGAGATAGCTTACTAAACTCATCTGCATACTGAGGCACAGTACGATTTCCCTGGTGCAAGTTGCGAAACTCGCCCTTCTTCATGCTCATAGCTCCAGGTGAGACATGCGCTGTGCGGAATGCTTGCTGAAACTGATCCCAAGTGATATTGGCTATAGGGAAAGTGCCTGTATAATTCTCCCACCATGAGGCTGCTGGTCCATCCAATTGATGTGCGGCGAAACGCACCTTCTCATCATTGGTGCAACCGGCGGTGTTCAAGTCCCTTCCAATCTTGCGTAGCCAGTCATCGACAACTATTGGCTCGGTGGTACTGGAAAACACCAGTGGCTGCAACCTTAGAAAACGGGCTAAGTTATCAACTGGTAGTGGTGGCGGAGGGTTATTGTTGTTGTTGTTGCCTTGGTTCTGGACTAATATCTACATCAAGGCATTCTGCTGTTAGATCAACTGGGTGATCTCTGGTGGGAAGACAAATCCGGTATCACGTCTCGGAGGCATCTGATGGGTTTAGAGGGGAGAGATTAGAATAGAATGAGGTCTACTGATAAAACACTACCCATATGCACATGAGACAAACACAATCATATCACACCAAATCAATTCAAACAAGGGCATACAATCGGTCTAGAACTATCGTTACAAAAGTGCTCGGACTACTACTATATACATGGGGGAAACTACTATTCATATGGTGGTCATCTAGAAATTTTGATCGGTGGAAGACTCCATGATATCCGCTCCAGCTTTGTCTTCATAGTCATCGTCACTGCCATCAGGATCAGAGTCGGTGTCGTCTATGATGATGTAGTCTTCAGAACGAATTTCCTTGGGTTCGTCGTCTTCTCCTCCTGGCGCAGGGTCTCCCATGAAAACTCCTAGCTTCCTCGTCAGGTCATCATTCATCTCCACTAGTGTCCCGATTTCCTCCTCATATCCATCGCGTGTAGACTTGAGTTCCTCTTCTAGCTCTATGATCTTGGTCATTGCCTTCTTCAGATCTAACATGCCTGCACACATCTGGTTCTCCTGGCGACGAATGTGATGGTTTAGCTCATGGATGAAAGCTGCAATGGACCTGTCCCTCCTGGTGCTGATCATCTCCCATTGCTCATCTCGGCGCCCACATATCTGGTAGATAGTGTCCTTAAGATCCTTGTTGTAGACTTCGCGGATGCGTCCCATGGCGATGTGGGCTGCCATGCTCTTTCCTAGACTCCAGCTTGGTGCATCAACGGAAAACTCTATGGGCTCCGTAACTGGCATGAATGTCCTTCCTGGAACTTGAACTCGAATAATCCAATGCTCCTCTTCTGGTAAAGTGGCGGTGTAGGTCCCGGTGAAGCTGGGTATTCCGATGTTCAGGTACCTAGTGTCTTCCTTCAAGTGTCGTCCAAAGGATGTGTCTACATCCAGTTGAGCAAACTTGTTCCTTGAGTCCGCCATCCTAAAGAGTAGAAAATAGAGAGGAGTCAAAAATGAGTAGAGAAGAGTGACCTATGGCTCATCTTAGTGGTCATGTCCTACATTTAGCATGTGCTCTGATACCATCTTGTGGCGACCCGACCTTAGATGGTCAAATCTCTGTGCTTCAGTCTCATCCCTGGATCGGTAATGCAGACACACAGTACTCGAATGGATTTATAACAAAGTAGCAATCACACACTTATTACATCGATAGTCTCAAGAGAGAATTTAATACAATAATTATGGCTTAAGGCCATCTAATTAAGATAACAGCGGAAGGCTTGGAAGATAAAGTGAGTCCATCAACTCAAACGGCATAGCTGAGTGCATGACAACGACCTAGCGCACCTTACTCCTCGTCTGAAAAGTCTGCAACATGATATGTTGCAGCCTGAAACAGGTCAGCACGTGGAATATGCTAGCAATATAACACAGTAGAGCAATGAATAGATAAATTCTATCACTACATGCATATATGGCTGGTGGAGGCTCTATGGTTATATTGTTTTGCGAAAAACAATTTTTCCCTAGAACAAAGTAATAGATTTTATTTAACTATCATGGTGGTTGAAAAATCATTGAGAAGGTTCCTCCACCTCAATCCCAATTGAAGTTATCATTATCATCCCAACAAATTAATTTTAGAGTGATGAGATCCAATCAATAACTCAAGTACCAGATACTGAAGATGTCCATAACCGGGGACATAGCTAACCATGATTAGTTTGTACACTCTGCAGAGGTTTGCGCACTTTTCCCCATAAGACTCGATCTCCTCCGTTGGATTTCTCGCACTACAGGGTGTTTGAGAAATGGATGACCGAGACACAGTCTTTCAGAAGAATTAACTCTTTACTCTGGGTAGACAGTTACACCTACTTTCATCTGCTAGCCTACCACTGAAAGAGGTCACACAACATACTCATCTATGCCATAGACCATAATGGCTTGTGGCTGCACACAGAAGTTTCTAGCATGAATAATCTCATGATCCCTTTGAGCCTGGGTGGCGGGCCGTAGGATGATCACACGTGTACTCTGGGATATCCTAGGACAACACTGGATTCTCTAGGTGCCCACAAGCAATCCACCCAGATGTGTATTAAAGTTGCCACCTTAAGTTGAACCATTAATTAACAAACTCACATCTGTCATGGATCCACTCAAACCCGAACCATGTCTACGAGCATAGCATCGCAATATAAGTATAACCTAGAAGTAACTCCCAAGGGTTTGATAGTAAAACAGGTGATAGGTTATACCTCATCATCTACTTCCTAGACCCACATGTTAAGAGATCCTACTCATGCAATGTGTGAGGGTTGAAACTAATGCATACAAACTGGGTAATAAAGGGGTATGATCAATGTGTTACTTGCCTTGCTGACGATCTGCAAATCCTAGAGACTCATAGTAGCACGCTTCGCACTACGGGAATTCTATCGCAAACAAACAGTAGCATACTTAAGCAATCAAGAAAAGATGCACGGGTAAAACTCAAATAAGAAGATCGAATCTGAAAACTCAACTAAAGAGATTCGATTTGCAGAAAGAGGGCTTCGAGACGAAGATCTAGGCGCTTGTTTCACCTGATTTGGATAAACGAGCGAAAAGATAAACTAAAACGAAGACTAGGGCAGAAATCGCGATCGAAAATAATCGCGGAGTAACCCTAGAAAATAAAACGAGACGAACAGGCTAACGAACGAACGTTCGCTGTCTGTGGCTAACTAACGAACAACGTTCGTTAAAACGAACGTACGGACGAACGTCCGCTAACTAAGAAACCGACGAAAAACCGAATCGAACCAAAATCTAAAAAGCAAATCTAGGGTTTACTAGAAAAAAACTGATCGGTTTTTCTCGAGAAAAACCAGACGGCGGCGGCGGCGTCACGAGCTGTAAAGCCTGGCCGGGCAGTGTCCGGATCGGGCACGGCCCGGTTAGGTCGGTGCACTTTTTTCTTAAAAATAATAATCATGACGCGGATAAACAAATAAAAGAAATACTAAATGGAGTCCAAAATCATGAAATAAACTTTCACGGTCCTCTAATAATATTGCGGACAAAGTAAACATTTATTTGGGCCTCTATTGCAATTTTGAAAAACGCATATTTTTCCTAATTCGAATAAAATAGCAATAAAAGTCCAAAAAGAAATTATTTATTTGATTTTAATATTTTCCTCCTATATTCCCTTTATTTTGGAGAAGTCATATTATCTCCTCTCATATATTTTAATATGAAATATTTTCGAAGAGAAAAATAATTAAAACCAAAGTGATCCTTGTTTCGATATTTGATAAAATTCAAATATGAAAAACGTGAAATCCCCAACTCTCTCCATGGGTCCTTGAGTTGCTTAGAATTTCATGAATCGCAAAGCAAAAATGCAGTAAAATATGATATGCATGAATGACCTATGTATAACATTCCAAATTGAAAATTTGGGATGTTACAAGCTCCCCACACAAAGCGAGATCGGTTCATGATGGTGTCGCTGTACTAGCCACTTCGACTTGATGGGAGGGATTCATGCGTACACATGCATGTGTGTGATCTCATAGTGTATCATGCATGTCATCCCAGAGAAAAAATAATAATCCCCTCCTATGTCAAATTAACCTCTCTTGTTGTCAGGCAAAAAGAAGTGATGGACCAAGCGGGCCCACAGATGTAAAGCATCGATATCTCTGATAACCGCTTAAGTGGGTGCGAGAGGACAACCACCATCGCTTTGCATGTGGGCCAAACATATATATGGTGAATACTCAAAATGCACAACTTTGGTGTGCCACATGCCTCAAAACCGTAAACCATGCACCCACACAGAGCGTGGTTCATATCAAGCGTACTACATATGATGGTCCCATTCCCCCCTCTTCACCGCATACTATATGCTCCTGCCGTAATATATGTACAACCCAAAAGAATCCTCATCGATGGTGCAATTAATTAACCTCTCCTGATGTAGGTCAAAGTGATGCATACATGCATGCATTGACGATGGCCTCATGCGCCCACAGATGGAAGCGTCACACATGAGTGTCCTAGCTAGGATATATATGCATGTGGCCCAACAAGGTGTTGTGTGATGTTTGAATAACCAATTTCACAATTTTAATCTGGCATGTGCCTCGGTAACCAAAAAGTCCCGACACTGAGTGAGGTGTACTTGTTCACGGACGCATGCGTATAGTGTATATGCTAGTCCCTTCCCACCTCTTCGACGGGTACTATATACCACCATAACACAAACAAAAAAGATTCTACCTTGATGGTCAAATTAACCTCACTGCTGGCTGTGCATCAAAGTGATGGATGACGACCTCGCGGGCCCACAAAAAGCGCCACACGCAAGTATCGAGTGTCGTGTAGGACAACCATCGACTGCATGTGGCCAAAACATTTTTTTATGAAAGGGTTGTGTAATGTTTTAAATAACGATTTCACAACTCTGATGTGGCACCAGCCTGCCTAACAAAACGGCCAACCCTCACGGTGGCTCACAACTCGTAGTGTACTGCGAGCCACCCGCCATCCCCAGACACACACCCACACACACACATCGCGAATCCACCGCAACTACGATGCATGTTAAATTAATTATCCCACGGTGAACATACATGTTATCAAAGGAGGGACATTTTAATTTCAAAAAAATCACAGAGATCATTAAGACGTTTTAATACATTGATTTATTGATTTTCTATGGGTATAATGTGCCAAAATCAAATTTGAGCTACATGCACACGTGACAGTGCACCTAAATGGATTGCAAAAACACATGTGTCTCATTAGGTGCATGTTTACTCCCCGTGCAACAAATTTCAAACATTGAGAATCTTGATTTTTAAATTCTAGTACATCCAAAACTTATTTTAAGTTCATGAAACTTATCATGTTGTCATATGGGGACCAATACAAAGTGGCATTGTACTTTTTTTGTCAAATTTGAGACCAGTTTTGATGTATCTTTATCTAGTTACAGATGGGAGATTATTAATAATTGGGAACCAATATCCCAAACGGATTATTTATCCGAACAATGATCATTAGACCAATAATGGATACATGCCGTGCTTCGGTTAAGCAATAAAGTGGCAGGATTAATCGTCCAAATAGAAAAACAATATACGTGCCACCGCGTGACCCGTGTGGCGTGCGAGCAGGCATGAGTTGACGGGACACATGCGAGCTGTCTGCCGCGCAGGCAGACGGGGAGGCGTGCGTGCAGGTGTGTGAATTAACGGAGACGTGCTCGTTGCGCAGTGTCATCGGGAGGCGTACGAGTAGCTGTGTGAAACTTTGGTAGGCATGCCAGCAGTCTGGTGCGCAGGCTCACCGGGAGGCGAGCCATCGGTTTGACCGTCGCCTGCCTCTCTACCACAACTCCCACTACTCCATATTAATGGTGCGCCCGAGCGGCTGCTCCCCCCATCTTCGCTACGCACACACAATCCTCTCTTTCCGCTTGCATCCTCAACGCCGCTCTTAGTCCTCAAAGCCGTCAGTGTATGAGGATGTTGCCGAAGTGCCCCATCGGAGGGAGTGGCGACGTCGGGGCTGCTAAAGCACCGGAGCATGCCGTGGAGATGGAGACAGAGGTTTCCGTCATCGTCGGCGAGTTATCGCTACACCCTGACGTCGTCGACGGCGTCGAGCTTCCACAGCCAGAGGCAGAGTTCCGCACCAACTCCGACGACCACTTCGGTGACGACTCCGACGACCACACCGGCGACGACTCCGACGACCACTCCGGCGATGAGTCCGACGACGACGGACGCCTGGTTTGTCATCTATACCCATTTATGTGTGAAATAGATCATAGGTTTTCTCTGGTTACTCCTGCCTCCCCCTTTTTGGAATAGAAATCATGTGGTTATGTTCTCCCAATCCATGAAATCTGAGTAAGTTTCGTTAGATCCGTGAAGTTTATTGATTGTTTGAATGGTACATGTGATAAGAGATTAGGTGTTTCATCTGTGCAAATGATTTCTGCTAGTAATCCGACTAGGGTTAGTGTTCGTGCTAATAATTCCTAGCCAGGACTTGACAATTGATTTTGAATGACCTACCTATGTTTGTGCCATTATTTTCTTCAAGATTTGTTTGTACATAGACGACTGTGCTTAAAATTTTTGAATGGCCTACCTATGTTTGTGCCATTATTTTCTTCAAGATTGGTCTGTACATAGACGACTGTGCTTAAAAATTGAAACATAATCACTGGATATGTATAAATAAATAGCCATAAATTCCTAATCCTACTTCATGGCATGTAATCAGTGATTTGATGCCAAATTTGTTTTACTATTTGTATAGGTGCTGTCTGACGATGTGGACAGCGAGGATGAAGATGCCCAGAGGAGGTACAAGAGGCGAATCCTGAGGGAGCTTTATGCGGGAATGCATAACAGGCGTATTAGGACCTGGAACGACGGCTATGGATGCACATTTTGCAACCACAAGATTCAGGACGCATATCTATGTAACGCCCCGAGACCGACGCTCCAGACGGCTTCCATGTTTTTCATTGTTGTCATGTGTTTTGTTTGGTTCGTTGCATTCATCATTGCATCATGTGCATTGCATCATGTCATTTAATTTTTAAAACTCAACCAATTAAATTGCATGGATCTTTGGTCCATTTAAACCGAGGGAATTCACATGGTGATTCTCTTTACAACATATCCTCCCAATATTAGGGAGCTATAATAAATATTCCATTCTTTTGGAATTAACCATAACACACTTGCAAATATTTCCCATGCCTATTCCACTTCGAGTTTGACCATCAAATCTTGTCCACAATTCCTTATCTCTTTTATCGAGGCTCCTCTAAAAAACCGAACATTTTTGGACCTTCTGTTTACCGAGTCCTAGTTCAAACACATTTGAATTAAATTCAAATGAGATCGAACTTACATCTTTCAATCATGGCCTTTTCTATTTTCTCGGAACAAACTCATTTTTATGAGTCCGGGAAAATTACCCGTTTGCGCAAATTCTTGTCCTATCTCTTCTCCTTTTTCTTCTTTGTTTTCTTCTTTTCTTTTCTTCTGTTTTTAGAAGAAAAAGAGAGAAGGAGAGAGAAGCCCAGCCCAGGCCGGCCTCCCTGGGCCTCCCAGCAGTCGAGCAAGGTCCAGCAGCCCCGCTGCAAACCCTATCCCGACCGAACCCCACTCCCTCTCGATCCCCACCGCCGCCGCCATCTCCCTCGCTCGCCTTGATCCCCATCTCACTCTGTCCCTCTCGATCCTGAGTGCCTCCCTCTGCAGGGCCACCCACCCACACCAGGGAGGAGTCTCGCTCGGCCCCCCTCGTCCTCCTCCTGCAGCAGCCCTTGCACCCGCGCCTGGCCCGAGCATCTCTCCTCTCCTGCACCTCGTCCCCGGCGCCGTCCAGCCGCACCGCGCCCTCAAGTGCCTTGCCGTCCTACCTCCTCGTTTTCCATGGCCGTCGCCCGTTCGTCGCCTCCGCCGCAGGAGCCTCGCGCCCGACCCCCTCGTCAAGGCCATGGGTGCCTGCGGCCCCGCCTTCTGCGTCTACCACCATCACCGTGGCCGCTCTTTGCTTCTCCACCGGAGCCACGTCGCCTTCCTGCCATGGCGCCCTGCTCCAGACCTCATCCTCGTCGGACTCCGCCGCCCCCAGGACAGCTCCTCCGGCCTCCCCGTCCTCTGCTTCGCCTCCTCGTGCACCTACCTTCTACGCCCACGCCGTCCTCCACCAGCAGCGTCGCTACCCTCGCCGTACCTCGTTCCTCAGCCCGCAGCCATGGCCTTAAGTTCGCCAAGCCGCTGCTCCGCCTCTGCATCGTTCGAGCAGGGAGGAGGATGCACCTCTGCTCGCCTGCTTCGACCAGTGCCATGACCTGCAGCTCTCTGTACCGGGCTCCGAACCGCAAGACCAAGAACCCCCACCGACCTGAGCATCCCCTGGACACGTCAAGGTCAACTCCATCATAGAGAACGACTACATGATGACCTTGGATATGGGATTGCAAAACGCCAAGTACCCTTCAGTTCGGCAAGACCGGCAAGTTCGACTACGTCACCGTAATATCAAGTACACGACAAAGTGCAAAGTTCCTCTTCAAATATGAACGACTACATCCGATGTGGAATTCATCAATTACCCTGGAGGCCACATTGACGCCAAATACCTCTACCGCCGTCTTCGGAACCGTCAAACCATCTTAGATTTTGCCGAGTGACACTATACCCGAAGAGACACCGGATTCGTTAAGTTCCTCTTTGACACTATGTACCACTACCGCCACCCGAACTTTTACAGAAGGTGTACCACAACCATTGCTGAAGACCCGTGAACGACTACTGATGACCCTCCAAGTCCGTCCACAATTGCCATGTACAACTACCAACGCCACGAACAATTACTTCCACTACCCTCGCGAGAACGACTACTTCCCACGACTACCCCGTGAACAACTACTTCCCCTTCGACACGTGTACCCCTACCGCCGAACTCGATCCGTTCCGATAATGCACGCGTCAAAGGTATAACCGCCGAGAACGACCGCCTGTGGACAAATGCATGAGTTGCATGAGATGCATGTTTGGATGTTGTATCCGCCCATGAACGTTAGTTGTTCCTCCTCGTTGCCACGCCGTCGATCCGTGGGAACCCGGTATCCGGGAGCACCCCATCATCTTTCATGACACACTCACACCCACTTCCTTTTGCACAGGTATCTCCATGAGCTACCGGAACCGATATGTTGCCATGGCATCATTTTCGGGTTCGTTGCCATGGCACCCTTTCTTTCCACCACGGTGACAAATGCTTCATATCATGTTCATGTCAACTTTTTCATAAAATTGCATCCAACTTGCATATGCCATCCGCATCATGATAATAACATTTAAAATGTTTAAAACTGTTGTTGCATTAAATTGCTAATACACATGAGGATTTATCGGAATTGTTGTTTGATGTTTCCGGCCTCATTTAAAATGCCTAATTGTGTATTTTACTCATGCTTCACCCCTTGCCATGTTTAAGAACATTTAATATTGTTGGGTACATAAACGAGAGATAATTAAGTAATTGAATATGGTTTTCTGTCAATATGCAACTCGTTGCATATTAAGCTCCATTTAATTTGTAGTATTGTTTGTGCACTTTGCCATGCCATGCCTCATTAAACCGGATATTCATCATACTTGGTTGCGCAGCATGCCATGTTTATGTGATGGTTGTTTACTATGTTGCTTGCTTCTTTCCGGGTTGCCTCTCTCGTTAGCTTCGGTTTTGTTCCAGAGTTGTGAGGATTCGTTCGACTCCGTCCGTTTGTATTCTTCATGGACTTGTTCTTATTCATTGCAGGATCTCAGGCAAGATAACCATACCCTCAAAATCACTTCTATCTTTGCTTGCTAGTTGTTCGTTCTATCGCTATGTCACGCTACCTACCACTTTTTATATCATGCCTCCCATATTGCCATGTCAAGCCTCTAACCCACCTTTCCTAGCAAACCGTTGTTTGTCTAAGTTACCGCTTTTTCTCAGCCCCTCTTATAGCGTTGTTAGTTGAAGGTGAAGTTGAAGTTTGTTCCATGTTGGAACATGGATATTTTGGGATATCACAATATCTATTATTTTAATTAATGCATCTATATACTTGGTAAAGGGTGGAAGGCTCGGCCTTATGCCTGGTGTTTTGTTCCACTCTTGCCGCCCTAGTTACCATCATACCGATGTTATGTTCCTTGATTTTGCGTTCCTTACACGGTTGGGTGTTATGGGAACCCCTTGACAGTTCGCTTTGAATAAAACTCCTCCAGCAAGGCCCAACCTTGGTTTTACCATTTGCCTCAACACCACCTACACTTTTCCCTTGGGAGTCGCGCTCCCAAGGGTCATCTTTATTTTAACCCCCCCTAGGCCAGTGCTTCTCTAAGTGTTGGTCCGAACTAGAGCCCCTTGCAGCGCCACCTCGGGGAAACTTGAGGGTTGGTTTTAGTTGTACGGATTGCTCATCCGGTGTTCCCTGATAACGAGATATGTGTAGCTCCTATCAGGATTTGTTGGCATATTCGGGCGGCTTTGCTGGTCTTGTTTTACCATTGTAGAAATGTCTTGTAACCAGGATTCCGATTCTGATCGGGTCTTCCTGGGAGAAGGAATATCCTTCGTTGACCGTGAGAGCTTGTGATGGGCTAAGTTGGGACACCCCTGCAGGTATAAACTTTCGAAAGACGTGCCCGCGGTTATGTGGCAGATGGGAATTTGTTAATATCCGGTTGTAGAGAACTTGACACTTGACTTAAATTAAAATGCATCAACCGCGTGTGTAGCCGTGATGGTCTCTTTTCGGCAGAGTCCGGGAAGTGAAGACAGTTCTTGTGTTATGTTTGAACGTAAGTAGTTTCAGGATCACTTCTTGATCACTCCTAGTTTCTCGACTGTTGCGTTGCTTCTCTTCTCGCTCTTATTTGCGTATGCTAGCCACCATATATGCTTAGTGTTTGCTGCAGCTCCACCTCATTACCCTATCCTACCCATAAGCTTAAATAGTCTTGATCTTGTGGGTGTGACATTGCTGAGTCCTCATGACTCACAGATACTTCCAAACAGTTGCGGGTGTCGATGATACCAGTGCAGGTGACGCAACCGAGCTCAAGTGGGAGTTTGATGAAGCTCTTGTTCGTTTTTATGTGTCTTTTCCGGTTGATCAGTAGTGGTGCCCAGTTGGGACGATCGGGGATCTAGCATTTGGGGTTATCTTCTTTTATTTTGGTTCCGTAGTTGGACCTTGATTGTAATCTGGATGATGTATGTTTAACTTGTTATTTGCGTGAAGTGGCGATTGTAAGCCAACCCTTTACCCCATTCTTATTCAGTACATGGGATTGTGTGAAGATTACCCCACTTGCGACTAAACCACCATGCGGTTATGCCTCTAAGTCGTTCCTCGACACATGGGAGATATAGCCGCATTGTGGGTGTAACAATCTAAGTGTTCTGACGCATGCAAGAGGATGGGTCGTTGGCTCTTTCAAGCAGAAGTATTCTCACAGGGTGGCGCACGGCGCGTATGCCGAGTACCTGGAGAAGCTTCAAGATCATGTCGGCCACATGTGAAATGAGATGTGGGATGGATCGAACTATGTACGCTTCAGTATGCTTAATGATGGTTGAACTATGTACTTATGGTTGAACTATGCTTATGTACGTGTATGCTTATTATCTATGTCTCAGTATTTTAAATATTTAGCCAAATTTTGGTAAAAATTACAACGGTGGACCAATAAACCAGGACGGAGGTAGTACGTCAGTCACACACGGTTCCCAAAATTGGAACCATGTGCAATAACTTTCATTTTGCCTGCTACGTCAATCACACACGGTTCGCTCTAGCAAACTGTCGCCCCCAAAATTCTTTATGGGACAGAAAACCCTCACCACCCAATTCAAAAAAGAAAAAAGAAAATCCTCACTATCCCCACGTCACAAAAACCCTTACCTTGCCCGCCACCCCCTCGTCCCCTCCGGTACGTTCCCCATTCACACCTGCACAAGCTCCTCCGCGCCTATGCCATGGCACCGGCTATCGCGGTGGTAAACACTTAGCTCGAAACCTGCCGCCGCCGCCAGGCTGCTGGCAAAGCCCACCGCATTTTGCCACTTCCGATTGCCGCCGCCTATCGCCATCGACTTTCTCGACGCTGCTTGCGGTCGACCCAGCTCCGCTCGGCTGGAGAATCTGCCGTACTGAGGGTTCTTTCTCATGGATGACAAGTTAACTAATTTAACGAGATATTATCTCATATCTTATCCCAGTTCATCTGCCTCCTTTAATCACCCAGTGGAAATCGCCATGAATTCATTTTTATTCGAGTTGATTTGAGGGTTTTCTTTCATTCATAGAATGTACAGTGCGCCGACACTTCAGGACTTGGCGACCGCCGCCAGAGATTCCATCTCATTGTACCAGATAACTTGAGGAGACACGCGGTATATTCAATCTCACCCTAAATCGGTTGGCATGGCCTACTTTCCTGAACATATTCTAAATATTGCTACATTTGGATAAAAGGTGCCACAAGCATCATATACGTCAAAGGGGATTTCCCCCTCTTCTTTCTATATTAGGCAAATTAATGATGTATTGTTCTTTCGATTACTCTCATATTTCCATGACATCATGTTTACCCTATTTGTTTAATTATAGACTTTTGTCCTTCAATTTCAACTGTTGTACAGTTCTTTCAATTTGGGCCCATATTTGCATGTTACCATATTTTCTTTAACAATCCTACCATTTTCTGTAGGACATCCCTCGCTATGCAACAGATTATGTAGTGCACGATTTTTCCCTTTACATACATGAAGGCTCCATGCATGTCATACTACACACAAACCATGGATTTACAATCGTTGCTACTATAAGACTTGATGAACGTGGTGACTCCTATTTTGGCACTGACTTTTGGAATGAAATTGCAAAGTTTTATGTATTGAAAGCTGGCACTAAAATTGCACTGCACATAGAAGGGGATGGTCATGAGATATATGCTAACTTCCCCGACAAAATCATCCGTCTAGACTTTGTTCGAAGTAAGTTTTCTTTTCAAATATCTGCATATGTTGACTTACCCAGCAATATCAAATGAATTGCGTAGTATTTAAGCAACCAATTGTTATTCCCTTTTCTTACTATATCCCTACCTAATAACTTCTAGTTACCAATACACATTTCTATTGCCCTGTTTTAACTAAATATTCCTTGTACTCCCATTTCTATCAAAAAGCGCCGCTGACAAGGAGACTCCGGAGGTGGACAACGGGATTTCCGACAAGCGGAGGCGGGGCAAGCTAGAACCGCAAGTGACTCCAGCACGCCTAGACTTAATCAGCAGCCTCCCCGATGATATGTTGAGAGTCATCATCTCCCTCCTCCCAATAAAATATGGGGTGCGGACAACCCTCCTTTCCCGGCGGTGGCGCCCCCTATGGAACTCCAGCCCTCTCGACCTCATCGACACCCACGAGCTCTGCCATGGCTATCGCAAAAGCTTGGATGCGTTCTCCAAGATCCTTGGCAGTCACCTTGGCCCAACCAAAGGCCTTAGAATGGGCAAGTTCCGTTCCAACGGCAAGGACTGAGCCAAACTTGATGAGTAGTTCTGATCCCCCACCCTAGATCAGCTCGAGGAGCGCACTTTTGATGATGGGCATATGCGATCGCTGCCAACGTCCACTCTCTGCCTCGCGCCCATGCTGCGCTCCGCCAAGTTGAGGAATTGCCATTTCCGCCCCTTAATGACGCGCCCGCTCTTATTCTACCACGACTGAAGCACCTCGAGCTTGTCGTCGTCTGCCTCTCAAAGGGTGACATGGAGCGCCTGCTCCGTGGCTGTACCGCACTCGAGTACCTTCGTATTCAGGTGATCAATGGGTTGAGTACCTTCCACATCATCTGCATGACTCTCCGGACTATTTATGTGTGTTCCTGGTGCGGCAGGAAGACAGCTCAAAAGGTGGACCACGGTATGGTCATCGAGGACACACATGCACTTGAGAGATTACTTGTAGTTGATCAAGAAGGTCGAACAAGAATCAATGTCATTTCTGCGCCGAAATTGACAGTGGTGGGCTACTTGTCTGACAAATACTCCGAACTTGTTATTGGATCCACACACGTTCAGGTACAACAACCGCCTTCTACCTCTCCTTCTACAAATTAACATTATTTCTAATTTTGAAGATGTTTGTTCGTCTGTCATTCAGAAAATGATTCCGACAAGCTTGACCCCAAAACTGCGCACAGTGAAGGTCTTGGCACTAGAATCTATCGGGCCCGACCTGGAGCAAGTTGTCAGTTCCTAAGATACTTTCCATGCCTGGAGAAGCTATATATCGAAGTGATGTTCCTTTCCTGTTAAATGTTAACCATAAGGGAGTTCAATTTGTGACACCTTTTTCCAAGTTTACAATGACAATGTACTATGATTTCTGAAGGTTCTTTTGGAAGATTTCAGTACATACATGCCCCCCATATTGGTTGCTTCATCCATATGGTTACATTCAATAAGCATTTCTCCTTTGGATTCATCTATACTAGCTTTCTTAGGGAACTTTTCATCCACTCCAACCTCTTGTGAAGAAGGCTACATTTTTCTAGAATGTAATCAAATGCCCATGTTAATCATGTCAGATCAAAGATGGCATGTTAGTGCATTTTACAAATCCTGCAAACCAAATAGCTAGGCCTGTAGTAATGTTCAAAACTGCATGTTGGCACTAACATGTTTTCTTTTTTTGCAAATAAGATTAGGCCTAGTGGTGGATAATGTGATACAATATAACAATCACGTCGAATGCCTAGATCTGCATCTCTCAGAAATTACTTTGAACTCCTACCGAGGGACCTTACCGGAGATTATATTCGCCAGGTTCTTTGTTCTCAGAGCAAGGGTGTTGAAGGAAATGAGGTTTGCCCTACATTTATTTCACAAAAATGAATGGTTTGTTGATCAGCGCCGGCGCCTATGGTAGAATGGAGTAGGCTCCAAAAATGCTGAATTTCATTTTGGAACTACACATGACAGAGTAATCGGCAGTCATCGGGTCAACCCCATACATGACTTCTTAGTGGCTGACCCCTTTGCAAAAATTGTGAGGTTTCAAAGCCAGACTTAGAAGCGGTGATATTAGTTTGAACCTCTCTGATATCCATGTTCAGCGCATCAGTGCGAGCATTTGCAGCTGATGAGCTGAATTTCATTTCTAATATCAGTTTGATTACAGGCCGACCGGCCCCCATTTATTACAGCGGCCATTTAACCTACCCTTGTGTCTCTTCAACCTTTCGATCGTGCCCCACCATTGCAATAAGCACACCCACCACAAGAAATTCTTAGAGGGTATCCTGTGCGGCTCCAATGGCGCTCCGAGCGGCTGCCGACGACGAGCAACAGTTCACCATGCGTGCCATGGTGGACACCAACAAAAGGTTCATGGACCTCTTGGTGGTGTACACCAACGAGCCGGTCTGGGCAGAGCACTCCATCCACATCATAGAGCTGTTGCTTGCCAAGGAGAAGTACAAGGTAGTCTAGTTCGACCTCGAGTACACCCACGCTCATGCCAGGTCTCGTCCCAAGGTTGTCGTCGCCCATATGTGTGTGCGCCACCACGTCCTCGTCTACCACTACTACCTGGCCACAAGGCCTTGCTAGCGTTTCGCCAGGTTTATCAACAGCCCCCACTGCATGTTCGCTATGGTGGACATCACCAACAATGTAAAGGCGCTCAAGAATTTGGGCATCGCCTGCCAGAATCTTGTCGACATCCAGGGCCAATACAAGATCATAGGCAACAAGGATCATGAGAAGGACTCACTGGTTCACCTCACCGAGGCCATCATCAACCCCTACTACAGAGACATGAAGGATTCGTGCAACAACGACAAGTGTGCCTGGCACTCGACCTAGATGGAGAAACTCGAAAAGCTCACGTTGTGTACGTGGCCAAGGAGGCGTACACGAGCTACGACATGTACAGCGGATCGTTGACATGAGAAAGTCCCTCCTTCCCCCAAACGGCCAGGGATCCATCCGGAAGCAGAGCAATGGCAAGCGGCGTCGCAACAATAAGTAGATGATTAGATCCTCATTTCTCCTACTTTAGTATACATGTAATTGCTTTCTTTGGCGTGTGGAAATGTTATGTGTGTAGTCACTTGTGTAATTGTATGCTTAATTTGGTTATGCAATGTTGTCTTTTTAAGTATATATGTGGATGTTGTAGACAGAGCGTAGATGTTGTGCGGACAAAGAAAATCACATCGCACACGGACTAAACAATGGTACCCGTCGGTGATGTTTTCATCAATCACTCACAATTGCATACCAGCAGTCGTTTCCTCACAACACACACGGCTTGTTAGCAGTAATCGTCTGTGTTGTAATCGGTCTTCGCACACATCTCCGATTACAGACCTGTTTGCCTCGTATCACACACGTTTTGTTCATTTGAACCATTTATGTTCTCATGTCTCAACGCAAACAGTTCATCCGAGTGAACTGCATGCCGTATATCGCACACACCTTTGACCTGGCTCACCATTTCTTTTGTTTTGCCTAATCACAAATAGTTCATCCGAGTGAACCGTATGATGTGTATCACACACACCTTCATCTGGTTGCCCGTTTATTTTGTTCCTCCTCATCGCAAATAGTTCATTGAACTGAACCATATGCTCTTCATCGCACACGCAAATAAAACCTGAACCGTGTTTGATGCATCCGTCATCGCAAACTTTTTATACATTTCTGACGGTTTTCATACAACATTGTTTGCGATTATTGCACCGCACACAGTTTCTCAAAGGGTCTCTGATCATAGTGTCACGTTAGCAGCATCCTGCAATAGTGATTGTAGAACTATTATACACCCTCTGTTCCAAAATACAAATCTTTGTAGAGATTCCGCTATGGATCACATACAGACGTATATACATATATTTTAGAGTGTAGATTCACTCATTTTGCTCTGTATGTAGTCCATGGAGGAATCTCTACAAAGACTTATATTTAGGTACGGAGAGAGTACTTACAAAGGAAGAACAGAAGAGGAGGATGCTAAAGAAGAGCAAGCAGCTTTTGGGTAATAAAATGTTGGTTGGCCACACATGATGAACCAGAGCACATAAAGAACGCAACTCCCTGTTGTCCCTTGATATGTGGCGCATGTGCTTTTTGAAAGTAAAGTAGGAACATTAACTGGCCAATTAAACATTCTCAGTTTTAGTACATGCCAACATCAAGATTCATATTTGAGCATCTATGTTTGGAATTATGAGTGGCATGTTGTTTATCTTGATGGGTTGAGGAGCACTGCTTGCATGTAGTATGTCTCGAAGCACCTACGATAATAGTACTGAATATCTGGGAATGTCTACATGCAAGTCGCCTAACTTCCGTCATTTGGGTCAGTCGACCATTTCAAGCGGTTGGATGAAGATCCTACGTCTTCTAATCCTTCTTCTTCCTCGCGTCTTATTCTTCCCCTAAAGACCACCGCACGGGGCGCCCGCCGAACCACGAGCCCCCGCCCTCCCGTGAACCGCCCACCACCTCTGATCTTCTGCCGCCCCGTCCATCCCTCTAGCTAACCCCAACCCCCCACCCGTGTCGAGTATTTCCTCCGCCGAGGCCCCACCATAGGCTGACGACAGCCCCCCCCCCACTGTCCCCACCCGAAACCCTAAGATAGATAATGGGGCAGCCCTCCGGCGAGCCCCTTCCTTCGCACCGGCGAACTCCGACGAGCTCTCAAAAATCTACTGACCCAATTATGAAATCTAGTCTACTATAATTTAACTAGTGTGGAATATAAAAGGGGAAAATCAAAAGCATTGCGAGTATAGTGTTGAGCGTGCCATGGAAGATCTAAAGGTGCAAACTGGACAAAGGCAACTTCGCAACCAATGTTTGCTTTCAACTAACAAGTAAGTAATGGACAAGAAATCAGAGTAAAGTAGTGGTGATCTATTTTCTTGTTGTGATAAATAAGTTGAACAGATACGAAAGAGTACCGCCTCTGGTGCGGCGCCATGTATGCATCTGCTGAGAATTTGATGGTGCTGCGGTAGCGATGGCTGTCGGCGGCGTCGAAGCAGATCTAGGAGGGTAGACGGTGGCGGCGGGGGCGGGGGAAATATCCCAGTGCGGTGGACGAGACGGTCGTAGGAGCGGTGCCGACAAGGTGGACGACGGCGGGGATGAAGCGAGAGGACGGAATGCAAGGATCCCGGTCCGAAGCCATGGACGAGAGAGGTTGATCTCTTGTAATGGACGACGGCGTCAGGGTATCAGCTCCGGCATGGTGGAGGAGGACGGCAGTGGATGGGGTAGCGGACGGAGGAGGCTGGGGTGGAGGGGGTGTTTGGGCGCCCACGGAGTACGAATGGGGAAATGGAGGGAGAGAGGAAGAGGGGAACCATGTCTTCAGGGTGCGTTTGTCTCAAATGCAAGGAAATTTACAAACTTAGCCCCCATTTAAAATTTCCTATATCATAGCAATATTAGTCGGTTGGGGATAGGACGGTAATCTCCCATACACCGAATATTTGCCGATGAGAGGTTGTTTTGGCGCCCACCATGTATGAATCGGGGAGGGAGTCGATTTCGGCCGAGGAGACACTATGTTTTGGCGCCCACCGTGTATGAATCCAGGTGAGAGGCGGCTATGTCACGTTTCAGTGAAATTACAAACATACCCCTATCAAAACCTATAGAAACCGAGCCGATAGACTTTGCGTGTCAGGGATAGACAATAATTTCCATCTCGCAGATTTTGGTTTCGGGCGATTACTGCGACTTTCCCCGCTTCGTTCAAATTTTTGCAGAGCAAGAGTGCACGTTTACCGTGCCAACTCAATTCAAATCTAGTTTGTATTCTATTTTTGTTTGGGAAGGATCCATTTTCGATTGGAATAAAATTCTATATACATCATTTTTTATATATAATTTCAAAAGTACAATACCCGTTATACATAAATATGGTTTACAAATGGCATGATCTCAGATTCATAAGGCTGGATCCGTCTTAATTTATATTTTCAAATATTTTAAACCACTTTATGTTGAAATCCAATGTATGCATTCCTCGCTAACTGTCTCCAATTAATGTGTGTTTCATGCGGGTTTTTTACTTCTCAAACATGTATAATGTGTTTCACACATGCAACATATAGTGTAATCCCGTTTAGACATTAATTGCATATAAACCATGCATTGTATCTAATTAAAGAATCTATGGATCACTAATATTGATAAACTATATAACATTACACGTGTCCCCAAATTCAAATGAATATGCATGTTTGATACACCAATTTTTGTTATGGTATTATCGATGTCATGATCTCTAGTTTAAATATTTGAATCCCTTTAATCCAGATATTTGTCTCATATAGCTATCACTCATGCTTATATAGAAGTATCTCTCTAGACCTATACACATTCGTCATCTCTCGGGTATCTCTCATGCTACCTGTATGTCGACAATGATCTTTTATCTTCGTAGCACACTAACGCTACTCTCTCCCTCGACCTTCATCACTCTATCTCTCTCTAAGTATATCTCGCTCACTGCTATGTGTCTCTAACTATGATTCTCCATGTGAAATCTCTTTCTCTCACACAAACACAAACTTCGTCTCCCGGGGTCTCATTTCTCTCTACTATTCCCCTGCGTGCCACTCGCACACCACCTCTCACACAAAGATGTCTTGCGGACCTTAGGTTTGAGAAGCTATGACTCTTCCTCTTAAATATCTCTTTCTCACACACAAACACAAACTCTGTCTCCTAGGGTCTCATATCTCTCCACCATTCTCTTGTATGTCGCTCACACACACACTCTCTCTCCCTAGAGATATCTCTCGTTCCCTGATATGTCTCTCTAGCTATCACTCTCGTTGTGAAATATCTTTCTATCTCGCAGACACAAAACTCAATCTCTCGGGATATATTTTCTCTCTGATATTTGTTTGTATGTGACTCACATGCACCCTCTCTCTATATCTCTCACACCCACACACATAACTCAGCCTTCTGATCCACTCGACTCTTATCTCTAACACACACAGTAGCTAGCATCTTTATCTTTCTATTTATCTGTTTCTCCATCAACCTTCTTTCTCACCCTCACTCTTGCTTCCTATCACGCACACTATATATGTTTCTCTCTACATGCAGTCATGTGCCCTCTTTTTTATCTTTCTCTCTCACACACATAACTTCACCCTTTGAACCACTCGGCCATCATCTCCAACACTCAAACTAGCCGATGTCCCTCTAGATAGCATCTCTATCTCTGTATCTATCTGTAGTTTCTCTGTCAACATTTTTTTCTCTCGCACGCACTCTTGCTTCCTATCACGCACACTATATTTGTCTCTCCATACATGCATCTATAGGTTCATCTCTTTTGCACAATCGCTGTGTCTCGCTCCCTCTGCTCGCCATAGATGCATGCTCCAGCCCACACCACTATCTCCAAAAGACAAAAACACATGCTCAATTTTCGGGCCTTCTTCCCTGCACTCTCACATGCATGCATATTGTCATACCGATCCGTCTCTCCCATGTCGTTGATCTTATGACTTATGTCTTCTTTCTTTTATCTCGATCATGCGCGCGCGCACACACACACATCCCACGTATACATGTATACCTCTCGCATATGCACGTTCAAGGTCTCATATGTCCCAATACCTAGTTAATTACCCTCAGCCCTAACCCCACATTGAATCGTTCTCTTTTTTTGTGCACATAACTTCCGCCTGGATGGGTAAAACACACACTCACACTTAACAATCTCCTTCTAGCTACCCCCCTCTCTCATTCTTCCCCAATATCCCCGAAACCAATAAGACCATCCCTTCGTTTAATTCCCGCCTACGTGCACCATCGATATATAGTAGTCTTCCTCGGTGCCTCTCGAACAAACGCGTTCTCTCGGTGTCGACTCCTCTCACGTGCACACGCCTTCTCTTCCCTCTCTACGGTCCTTTTCTCTCTCGAACCCCCTCGTTGGTGGCCTCTGCGATACACATCACCTCTCTACGATGAAGCCACGCACACTTAAATTACTTTCACCACCGAAGACTCAGTGTCACACACACACATACGCACGCACGCACGCACCCACCCACACACACATTAAGACTCCATCTCACACACACATGCTCTACGCGGAGCATTTATTCCTACCACCCTTCGTCGAACCTTACCCGTATGATAAACAATCACCTTAATTTACTTGTATAACATGGACAAATTCCACTTTACTTTAGTAGTTAGCAAACTTCTCATAATTATATAGCACCAATCACAAGCAGGAAGTGACATTTTTTACACAACCACGTTAACATGGACTTGCAAATCACGAGCTAAAGTGTAATACTCCCTCCTTTCCGGTTTATAGGGCTTATCTCAAAATTTTAGTTTTTCCATTTTATAATGCTCAATTTGGTTGTTTTCCATCACTTGTTCAGATTCCAAGGTGCATTAAATCATTGCATGCAAGTATTAAGAGAAAATTGACCAATGCATGTACTTTATGCATGCATGCATTGCAATTAATGCATTGATAAACATTATTTTTTTGAGAAAAACAAGAGCATTAATTAGGTGCTTTTGCAAACTACAAAAAGTATTCCACCACTCACCATCTACCTTGGTTGGTGAGATTTTTGAATTGATCCCTATAAACCGGAAAGGAGGGAGTACCATTATACTTATATCCCATGCAAAAGGTTGATGAGAGAGGTTGATCTCTTGTAATGGATGACAGCATCGGGGTAGCAGCTCCGGCATGGTGGAGGAGGACGATGGTGGATGGGGTGGCGGATGGAGGAGGCTGGGGTGGAGAGGGTGTTTTGGCGCCCACGAAGTACGAATGGGGAAATGGAGGGAGAGAGGAAGGGGGAACCATGTCTTCAGGGCGCACTTGTCTCAAATGCGAGGAAATTCACAAACTTAGCCCCCGTTTACAATTTCCTACATCACAGCAATATTAGTCGGTTGGGGATAGGACGGTAATCTCGCATACACCGAATATTTGCTGACGAGAGTTTGTTTTGTCGCCCACCATGTATGAATTGGGGAGGGAGTCGATTTCGGCCGAGGAGACACTGTGTTTTGGCGCCCACCGTGTATGAATCCAGGTGAGAGGCGGCTATGTCACGTTTCAGTGAAATTACAAACATACCCCTATCGAAACCTATAGAAACCAAGCCGATAGACTTTGCGTGTTAGGGATAGACAATAATTTCCATCTCGCAGATTTTGGTTTCGGGCGATTACTACGACTTTCCCCGCTTCGTTCAAATTTTTGCAGAGCAAGAGTGCACGTTTACCGTGCCAACTCAATTCAAATCTAGTTTGTATTCTATTTTTGTTTGGGCAGGATCCATTTTCGATTGGAATAAAATTCTATATACATCATTTTTTATATATACTTTCAAAATCACAACACCCTTTATACATAAATATGGTTTACAAATGGCATGATCTAAGATTCATAAGACTGGATCCATCTTAATTTGGATTTTCAAATATTTGAAACCACTTTATGTTGAAATCCAACGTATGCATTCCTCACTAACTGTCTCCAACTAATGTGTGTTTCATGCGGTTTTTTTACTTCTCAAACATGTATAATGTGTTTCACACACGCAACATATAGTGTAATCTTGTTTAGACATAAATTGCATATAAACCATGCATTGTCTCTAATTAAAGAATCTATCACTACTAGGAAAAGGCCTACTAATGGCGCACCAGTTTTGCCTACTAATGGCGCATCACTGGTGCGCCATTAGTATCACGCCACTAGTATTTATTACTAATGGCGCACCACAGGTGCGCCATTAGTATCTGGTATACTAATGGCGCACCACCCAGTGCGCCATTAGTATATAACACCATGCGCCATTAGTATGCCTCCCAGGGCCATATTTAACCATGTGCTTTGGCTCACTAATGGTGCACCGCGGATGGATGCGCCATTAGTATACTTGGCATACTAATGGCGCACTCTGTAGTGATGCGCCATTAGTATGAATATTAGGTTTTATTTTTGTTACTTCTTTGATTTTTGCACAGGTTACAAAATATATTATTTGACTGAATATAGACAGTAGCACACAGCAATAGCAGATTCATCGAATACAATAGAAGATTAGTCTCCGAATACAATTCATCATATTAGTCTCCGAATTCAAAAGACCGAACAAATATAAAACATTACAAGTCTCGAGACCGCGAGTATCGAGTTTGTCGGAAGTAATACTAATCCTAAGAAGTCCTACTAATCATCATCATACAACTTTTACTCGTTATTCATAACAAGTCATACGATCATCATCTTGATAGTCATCGAACCAACCCTACTTAATTGTTCTTAGCACATGATCATCAGTATTAGGCAGGACCTAAATACCCTATTTAAGCTAAAATAGCATAAAACAATATAGACCCTAACTCTCCATTATGGAGAATGGAGAACATCCTGTCTCCAATTCTTGCGCTTCGCTTCCTTTTGCTTCCAAGAAGCTCCTTACGACTATCCATACATTTTTTCCATCCTTTGATTTTCATGTCTCCACTTCTTTTAGAAATCTCGTATGGATAGTTGAGATTCGTAGGATGACCTGGCTGTATGTTCAAAACATTAACACTACCTTTCTGATACATCATATGAGGCACACAATTCTCTGGGATTATCTGTTGAAAAACATAGTAATAACTTCATAGTTAGCAATGATGTACTAGTTTTAGAAGTATGCAAAAGATGCACGGATGTCGTAATAGTGAAAATCTTACCAGGGTATCTCCATGGTAGTTACCGTAGTTGAACACATGCACTAGTGGCACGTATTTACCATAATGTTGAGGAGTTTGATTGTGGATAGTGTGATTCTCAATGTCAGTACAAAATCCAACCAGATGATTTTTCTCCTTGTAAGTTCTTAATTCGGAGCCATCGGTGTAGTGGGTTTTATCTACCATCTCCCGCACATTCTTTGAACAATAAAAATAAGCTATCAATGGAAATAAGCTGTCAACTATTTTGAAATAAACAATATAAATTAGCTAATAACTATGTTTGAGAAACTCACATAGCGGTAGAACTGGAGGCGTATCAACAAGGACCCAAATGTCCATATTGTCTTGGTTGATGTCAGGATTACCAAGATCCATGGTGATAAGCATACCCTCATCAAAACCATACATCTTGCAAAATGCTTCCCAATTTTTGCAACCAAAATGGGTTACGCTCTCAGAATTATATAGATTTACTTCAAAGTCCACATCGTGATGAGTCCTTAGGTGAATTTTCTTTGTTTCAGAAATTTCATGGTCTTCAAAATCCATCCTCTCCAAGACATAGCGTCTTGCATGGCATGGGATAAGCTATACTCGAATTGTAAAAGATGAAAATTATACATTGAAATAGTTGAAGTCATGCTTAATTATGAAAATAACACTTGTCGTCGTTGTGTACCGTTTCAACTTCGAAGGTCTCCTCAAGCTTAATGCTGAAGCGCCGATCATCATCCAGGTGAGGCATGTCGCACAGACCTCGATTGTCGTGGCACCAGTCACACTCCGCCGGGAGACTTTCGTCGTCCGATGATGATGACGACATATCCTACGTTCATAATTCAAAACTATATCATTTAGGGTTTGTCGACACCGAGGCATCCTAAAAGCTAAGCTTTTATCATTTAGGGTTTGTCGACACTGAGGCACCCTAAAAGCCTAAGCTTTCATCATTTAGGTTCTTATCGACACCGAGGCACCCTAAAAGCCAAGGTTTTATCATTTAGGGTTTGTCGACGTCAAGGCACCCTAAAAGCCTAAGCTTTCATCATTTAGGTTTTGTCGACGCCGATGCATGCATTAGTCGCAAGTACCCCATATGTCCTATTTTTAGCAAAGTCATGCTAAAATTCACGGAAAATATCGGCATGGCCTTTGCTAAAAATTGGACATATGGAGTACCCGAATTTGCCGGAACAGAAGTTAATCGACATTCCGGCAAACTCAAGGGCCTCTCGGGGTACCTGCAAATTCATCATGACACAATGGTCGGAGACAAAACCCAGCAAACTAGCAAGATGATCATCATCTTTAAAAGTCATTACTTGTCAAATACAGAAGAAGGAACAATTTATTTGTGACATAGTTGGCCCATACAGAAGAAGCAACACCCTGCACTAGCCTAAAAACAAGTGAAGTTTCACCCATATAATAACAACTTCATAAAAATAGAGAAGTTGCTATGTTTTTTCTACTGCTAGGAAAAACATCACTCATTGGAAATGAAATTCTCAGTACCAGCATTTTGAACTTTGAAATGAAATACAGTAGTAGTATTAGTAGTATATGGAGTAGTATCTTGTCTAGTAGTAGTATTAGTTGTATATGGAGTAGCAAGTTTTGCCTCAGAGACCGCAAAAGCTATGTTTTTTCTCAATTCAGATAGCTAAGTGGAAAACCACGTCAAGTCCTGTTTTAATACTCTATTTCTCAATGCATGCAATTGGTTTCATCTGGACTACATCATAGAACCACCAATAAAGGACACTGAAAAAATATATAGAGATGCCTACGGTTACTATCCTTGAGTAGCATGATTAGAGATGAGTAGACCTCCTAAAGGTGTCATAAGCACCTGCTGTTACTCTTGGAAGCAATGCAAACATGTAAAAGTTATTACTGTTGACAATACTACTCAAATATCCAACTATCAGGACACAAGGCATGATAATCCATCTAATCTAATGAAATCTGAACTCAACTTGATCATGGTTCATGCCCTCAGACACATCAGCACCTCAAGAATGCCATGACAAAAATGAAAAGGACCAAGACAATCACCACACAAGTGAAGAGAGAACTCGGGGCCTCTTTGACAAAAATGAAAAGGACCAATACAATGAAAAGGACCAGTGAGATGAAAAAACTAAGGTAAGGGGGGACATCAAAACGCAGAAGTGCATAACACAAGCTCACCGACATAGACACACATAACAGCCGCTCAACAGCATATACATTAAACATGTGCAGAGATCACAATCAACAGAGGCATAACAGTAGAAATTACAGATGTAGATTGCTCTGTTCAACAAACTTCCTATCAGTCGAACAATGTTTCTGAATCTAAACTTTTTCAGTTAACAGAACCTAAACCTGACAATGTTCAGTTAACAGAAAGGGGGGGACGGGAACCGGTGCAGCTCACCGAGAGGAAGACGATGGCGAGCTCGTGCGGGGATCGACGGTGAGGCCGCGGTGGCCGGAGGTGGAAGAAGGCGCAGACGCCCTAGACGGTGCAGTTGTCGGTGTCGTAGAGGTGCCGGAGACCTTGCCCTGTGAGACAAAGAAGGGGCCGTCAGCCCCGGCGCAGGCGGGGGGAAAGGGGAGGAGGAGGAGGGGAAGGGGAGGGGGAGGGTCGGGGGGGCGTACGGTGCTGCGTCGCTGCTCGGCGCTGACGGCGAGGAGGAAGGCGAAGACGTTGAGGGTCGGGGCGGCGGGGGTGGGGGCGCGTGGGCGGTGGGGGTGGGGGCGCGTGGGCGGCGGCAGTGGAGTCCGGCGGGGGTCGGGGCGGCGGCCTCGTGGGTCTGGCGAGGGAGAGAGGGACGAAAGGGGATCTCTGTCGAGGGAGAGGGAGGACTTAGCTATAGGAGGAAGCTTACTAATGGCGCACCACTCGTCGGTGCGCCATTAGAAATCTTTTTTTAGATAGCAATGGCGCACCACCATGCCGGTGCGCCATTAGTATATTTATTATTATTATTTTTTAATAAATGAATATGAATATGAAACAGTAATATTTTTTTATAATAACAGTAATAATTGTTGTTTAACAACAATTGTAGTCTACAATTTTTTATAATTATTTTTTAGAAAATGAATATGAATATGAAACAGTAATAATTTTTTATAAAAATAGTAATAACTTTTTAAAAAATATCATCAAATTTGTTATTTGAAAATATCATCGGTGGCGGCGGTGGAGCGGGGGAGGTTGCGAGGGGTCGTCGGCGGCGGTGGAGCGGGGGAGGGTGCGGTGGGTCGTCGGCAGCGGTGGAGCGGGGGAGGGTACGGGGGGTCGTCGGCGGCGGTGGAGCAGGGGGAGGGTGCGGGGGGGGGGGGGGGGGTGCTCGGCGGCGAGGGGGATCTGGCGAGGGGGATAGCTATCGAGAGGGAGGGGGATCGAGATCGAGTGTCCTCATGAATATTCAATATTTTTTCATATGGAATATGAAAAAATATCATCAAATTTGAAAAAATATTCATGAATTCAAAAAGTGCCCATGAAATTTAAAAATATTCATGATATCAAAAAGTAAAAAAAAAGTGCCCATTACTAGTTTAAACTAGTAATGGCGCACTATGCAACGGTGCGCCATTAGTAATTTTGCAGAAAAGTATATATATATATACTAATGGCGCACTTTTACAGGGTGCGTCATTAGTAGTTTAAACTAGTAATGGCACACTGTGAGGCGGTGCGCCATTAGTAGTTTTGCAAAAAAAGAATTAAAAAAATTCAGTACTGACGCACTCCCTATCTGGTGCGCCATTACTAGTTAGAACTAGTAATGGCGCACTTCGTTAGGATGCGCCATTAGTATGTATGTAAAAATGAAAAAAAATTATCACTAGTGGCGCACCTATTTTTTGGTGCACCATTAGTGTCTTCCACACTAATGGCGGATCACCAACAGGTGCGCCATTAGTATATAGTAGTGGCGCACTACTTCCCTGGTGCGCCATTAGTGTCAATCCTATCTATAGACCTTTTCCTAGTAGTGTTGGATCACTAATATTGATAAACTATATAACATTACACGTGTCCCCAAATTCAAATGAATATGCATGTTTGAGAAACCAATTTTCATTATGATATTATCGATGTCGTGATCTCTAGTTTAAATATTTGAATCCCTTTAATATAGATATTCGTCTCATATAGCTATCACTCATGCTTGTATAGGAGTATCTCTCTAGACCTATACACGTTCATCGTCTCTCGGGTATCTCCCGTGCTACCTGTATGTTGACAATGATCTTTTATCTTTGTAACACACTGACGCTACTCTCTCCCTCGACCTTCATCACTCTATCTCTCTCTAAGTATATCTCGCTCCCTGCTATGTGTCTAACTATGATTCTCCATGTGAAATCTCTTTCTCTCACACAAACACAAACTTCATCTCCCGGGGTCTCATTTCTCTCTACTATTCCCCTGCGTGCCACTCGCATACCCTCTCACACATAGATGTCTTGTGCTCTTTAGGCATGAGAAGCTACGACTCTTCCTCTTGAATATATCTTTCTCACACACAAACACAAACTCGGTCTCCCAGGGTCTCATATCTCTCCACCATTCTCTTGTATGTCGCTCACACACACTCTCTCTCTCCCTAGAGATATCTCGCGTTCCCTGATATGTCTCTCTAGTTATCACTCTCGTTGTGAAATATCTTTCTCTCTCGCAGACATAAAACTTTGTCTCTTGGGATCTCATTTCTCTATGATATTTGTTTGTATGTGACTCACATGCAGCTTCTCTCTCTCTCTCTCACACACACACACACATCCCCTGTATACATGTATACCTCTGGCACATGCACAGTCAAGGTCTCCTATGTCTCCGTACATAGTTAATTACCCTCATCCCTAACCTCGCATCGAATCGTTCTCTTCTTGTGTGCACATAACTTCCGCCTGGATGGGTAAAACACACACTCACACTTAACAATCTCCTTCTAGCTACCCCCTCTCTCACTCTTCCCCTATATCCCTGAAACTAATAAGACCATCCCTTCGTTTAATTCCCGCCTACATGCACCATCGATATAAGTAGTCTTCCACGGTGTCTCTCAAACAAACACATTCTCTCCATGTCAACTCCTCTCATGAGCACACGCCTTCTCTTCCCTCTCTACGAGCCTTTTCTCTCTTGCACCCCCTCGTTGGTGGCCTCTGCCATACACATCACCTCTCTACAATGAAGCCACACACACTTAAATTACTTCCGTCACCGAAGACTCCGTGTCACACACACACACATGCACCCCCCCCCCACACACACTAAGACTCCATCTCTCACACACATGCTTGATACGTCCATTTTGCATCATGCTTTTATATCAGTATTTATTGCATTATGGGCTGTTATTACACATTATGTCATAATACTTATGCCTATTCTCTCTTATTTTACAAGGTTAACACGAAGAGGGAGAATGCCGGCAGCTGGAATTCTGGGCTGGAAAAGGAGCAAATATTAGAGACCTATTCTGCACAACTCCAAAAGTCCTGAAACTCCATGAAAGTCAGTTTTGGAATATATAAAAAATATTGGGCGAAGAAAGAACCAGAGGGGGCCACCCACCATCCATGAGGGTGGGGTGCGCGCCCTACCCCCTGGGCACGCCCCCCTATCTCGTGGGCCCCCTGGCAGGCCTCCGGTGCCCATCTTTTGCTATATGAAGTCTTTCACCCTGGAAAAAACAGAAGGAAGCTTTCGGGACGAAGCGCCGCCATCTCGAGGCGGAACCTTGGCAGAACCAATCTAGGGCTCCAGCGGAGCTGTTCTGCCAGGGAAACATCCCTCCAGGAGGGGGAAATCGTCACCATTGTCATCACCATCGATCCTGTCATCGGGAGGGGGTCAATCTCCATCAACATCTTCACCAGCACCATCTCCTCTCAAACCCTAGTTCATCTCTTGTATCCGATCTTTGTCTCAAAACCTCAGATTGGTACCTCTGGTTGCTAGTAGTGTTGATTACTCCTTGTAGTTGATGCTAGTTGGTTTATTTGGTGGAAGATCATATGTTCAGATCCTTTATGCATATTAATAGCCCTTTGATTATGAACATGAATATGATTTTTGAGTAGTTACTTTTGTTCCTAAGGACATGGGAGAAGTCTTGCTATAAGTAGTCATGTGAATCTGGTATTCGTTCGATATTTTAATGAGATACATGTTGTCTCTCCTCTAGTGGTGTCATGTGAACGTCGACTACATGCCACTTCACCATTGTTTGGGCCTAGGGGAAGGCATTGGGAAGTAATAAGTAGATGATGGGTTGCTAGAGTGACAGGAGCTTAAACCCTAGTTTATGCGTTGCTTCGTAAGGGGCTGATTTGGATCCATATGTTTCATGCTAAGGTTAGGTTTACCTTAATACTTCTTTTGTAGTTGCAGATGCTTGCAAGAGGGGTTAATCATAAGTGGGTTGCTTGTCCAAGTAAGGGCAGTACCCAAGAACCGGTCCACCCACATATCAAATTATCAAACTAACGAACGCGAATCATATGAGCATGATGAAAACTAGCTTGACGATAATTCACATGTGTCCTCGAGAGTGCTTTCCTTTATATAAGAGTTTGTCTAGGCTTGTCCTTTGCTACAAAAAGGATTGGGCCACCTTGCTGCATCTTGTTTACTTTTATTACTTGTTATCCATTATGAATTACCTTACACAAAACTATCTGTTACCGATAATTTCAGTGCTTGCAGAGAATACCTTACTGAAAACCGCTTGTCATTTCCTTCTGCTCCTCGTTGGGTTCGACACTCTTACTTATCGAAAGGACTACAATAGATCCCCTATACTTGTGGGTCATAAAGACTCTTTTCTAGCGCCGTTGCCGGGGATTGAAGCTCCTTTGGTAAGTGGAATTTGGTAAGGAAAAAATTATATAGTGTGCTGAAATTTACTGTCACTTGTTACTATGGAAAGTAATCGTTTGAGGGGCTTGTTCGGGGTATCTTCACCCCGACCAGTAGAGCAAAGAGTTGCTCCTCAACCTACTGAACCTACTGAAAATGTTTGCTTTGAAATTCCTTCGGGTATGATAGAGAAACTGCTAGCTAATCCTTTTACAGGAGATGGAACATTCCATCCCAATTTGCACCTAATCAATGTGGATGAAGTTTGTGGATTATTTAAGCTTGCAGGTATTAGGCTATGCAATGATATTGGATGATGGAACTACAATCGATTGAAATTGGAATTTCATCAGGAGTTTTATCCTATGCATCCGGTTCATCGTGATCGTAATTATATATATAATTTTTGGCCTCGCAAAGGAGAAAGCATCGCTCAAGCTTGGGGGAGGCTTAAGTCAATGTTATATTCATGCCCAAATCATGAGCTCTCAAGAGAAATTATTACTCAAAAGTTTTATGCTCGACTTTCTCTCAATATTCGCTCCATGCTCGATACTTCTTGTACTAGTTCTTTTATGATGAAGATTATTGAATTCAGATGGGATTTATTGGAAGTATTTAAACGCAACTCTGAAGATTGGGAACTCGACGAAGGTAAGGAGTCAGGTATAACACCTAAGTTCGATTATGTTAAATCTTTTATGGATACCGATGCTTTTCGTGAATTTAGCACTAAATATGGACTTGATTCTGAGATAGTAGCTTCTTTCTGTGAATCATTTGCTACTCATGTTGATCTCCCTAAGGAGAAGTGGCTTAAGTATCATCCTTTCATTGAAGTAAAAGTAGTTGAACCTATTAAAGTTGAATAAAAGACTATCACTTATAATGTTGATCCTATTGTTCCTACCGCTTATATTGAGAAACCACCTTTCCTTGCTACAATAAAGGATCATGCTAAAGCTTCAACTGTGGTTCGTAAGAGTAATACTAGAACACCTACACCCTCTGGGAAATTAAAGTTGAATCTAATATTGCTATGGTGAAGGATCTCTTGTTCGATAATAATGATGGGCATGTTATTTACGTTTGTGATGAAGCTGCTAGAATTGCTAGACCCGATGCAAAAAATAAACATAGACCTATTGTAGGCATGCCTATTTTTTCTGTTAAAATAGGAGATCACTATTATCATGGCTTATGTGATATGGATGCTAGTGCAAGTGCAATACCACATTCTTTATAAAAAAGAAATTATGCATGATATTTCACCTGCTGAGATAGAAGATATTGATGTTACTATTAATAAGCTTGCCAATAGAGATACTATTTCACCAGTTGGGATTGTTAGAGATGTTGAAGTCTTGTGTGGGAAGGCTAAATATCCTACTGATTTTCTTGTTCTTCCTTCCGCACAAGATGACTTTTGCCCCATTATATTTGGTAGACCCTTCTTGAATATTGTTAATCCTAAGATAGACTGCAAAAAGGATATTGTTTCTGTTGGTTTAGGGGATATGTCTCATGATTTTAATTTGCTAAATTTTGTAGACAACCCCGTGATAAAGAATTGCCTAGTAAAGATGAAATTATTGGTCTTGCTTCTATTGTCGTGCCTCCTAACGATCCTTTAGAACAATATTTGCTAGACCATGAAAATGATATGTTTATGAATGAAAGAAGGGAAATAGATGAAGTATTCTTTAAACAGGGACCTATTTTGAAACACAATTTTCCTGTTGAAATTCTAGGGGATCCTCCTCCACCCAAGGGTGATCCCGTGTTCGAGCTAAAACCATTACCTGATACTCTTACATATGCTTATCTTGATGAAATTATCCTGTTATTATTAGTGCTAACCTTCTAGAGCAGGAAGAAGAGAAATTATTGAAAACTCTGAAGAAGCACCGTGCTGCTATTGGATATACTCTTGATGATCTTAAGGGCATTAGTCCCACTCTATACCAGCACAAAATAAAAGCACAAAATAAAATTGGAGAAAGACGCTAAACCGGTTGTTGATCACCAACGACGGTTAAATCCTAAGATGAAAGAAGTGGTAAGAAATGAAATACTAAAGCTTCTGGAGGCAGGTATAATTTATCTTGTTGCTGATAGTCAATGGGTAAGACATGTCCATTGTGTCCCTAAGAAGGGAGGTATTACTGTTGTTCCTAATGATAAAGATGAATTTATCCCACAAAGAATTGTTACAGGTTATAGAATGGTAAGTGATTTCCGCAAATTAAATAAAGCTACTAGAAAGGACCATTACCCTTTACCTTTTATTGATCAAATGCTAGAAAGATTATCCAAACATACACATTTTTGCTTTCTAGATGGTTATTCTGGTTTCTCTCAAATACCTGTGTCAAAAGAGGATCAGGAAAAGACCACTTTTACCTGCCATTTCGGTACCTTTGCTTATAGACGTATGCCTTTTGGTTTATGTAATGCACCTGCTACCTTTCAAAGATGTATGACTGCTATATTCTCTGACTTTTGAGAAAATATTGTTGAGGTTTCCATGCATGATTTTTCCGTATATGGAACTTCTTTTGATGATTGCTTAAGTAATCTTGATCGAGTTTTGCAGAGATGTTAAGAAGCTAATCTTGTCTTGAACTGGGAGAAGTGCCACTTTATGGTTAATGAAGGTATTGTCTTGGGGCATAAAGTTTTTGAAAGAGGTATTGAAGTTGATAAAGCTAAAGTTGATGCTATTGAAAAGATGACGTGTCCTAAGGACATTAAAGGTATACGGATTTTCCTTGGTCATGCCGGTTTTTATAGGTGGTACATTAAAGACTTCTCGAAAATTTCTAGGCCTCTAACTAATCTTTTGCAAAAGATGTTCCTTTTGTCTTTGATGATGATTGTGTAGAAGCATTTGAAATACTTAAGAAAGCCTTGATTTCTACACCTATTGTTCAGCCTCCTGATTGGAATTTACCCTTTGAAATTATGTGTGATGCTAGCAATTATGCTGTAGGTGTTGTTCTAGGACAAAGAGTTGATAAGAAATTAAATGTTATCCAATATGCTAGTAAAACTCTAGGTAGTGCCCAGAGAAATTATGCTACTACTGAAAAAGAATTTTTAGCAGTTGTATTTGCTTGTGATAAGTTCAGACATTATATTGTTGATTCTAAAGTTACTGTTCACATTGATCATGCTGCTATTAAATATCTTATGGAAAAGAAAGATGCTAAACCTAGACTTATTAGATGGGTTCTCTTGCTACAAGAATTTGATTTGCATATTATTGATAGAGAGGGAGCTGAGAACCCCGTTACAGACAACTTGTCTAGGTTAGAGAATGTTCTTGATGACCCACTACTTATAGATGATAGCTTTCTAGATGAACAATTAGCTGTCATAAATGCTTCTCGTACGGCTCCATGGTATGCTGATTATGCTAATTACATTGTTGCTAAATTTATACCACCTGGTTTCACATATCATCAAAATAAAAAGTTTTCTATGATTTAAGACATTACTTCTGGGATGACCCACACCTTTATAAAGAAGGAGTAGATGGTGTTATTAGACGTTGTGTACCTGAGCATGAACAAGAACAGATCCTAGGCAAGTGTCACTCTGAGTCTTATGGAGGACACCACGTTGGAGATAGAACTGCACATAAGGTATCGCAATCCGGTTTTTATTGGCCTACTCTCTTCAAGGATGCCCGTAAGTTTCTCTTGTCTTGTGATGAATGTCAAAGAATTGGTAATATTAGTAGATGTTAAGAAATGCCTATGAATTATTCACTTGTTACTGAACCATTTGATGTTTGGGGCTTTGATTATATGGGACCATTTCCTTCCCCTAATGGGTATACACATATTTTAGTTGCTGTTGATTATGTTACTAAGTGGGTAGAAGCTATTCTAACTAGTAGTGCTGATCATAACACCTCTATTAAGATGCTTAAAGAAGTTATTTTTTCGAGGTTTGGAGTCCCTAGATATTTAATGACTGATGGTGGTTCACATTTTATTCATGGTGCATTTCGTAAAATGCTTACTAAGTATGATGTTAATCATAGAATTGCATCTCCATACCACCCACAGTCTAGTGGTCAAGTAGAACTGAGGAATAGAGAGCTTAAATTAATTTTGCAAAAGACTGTTAATAGATCTAGAAAGAATTGGTCCAAGAAACTTGATGATGCACTATGGGCCTATAGAACTGCATATAAAAATCCTATGGGTATGTCTCCGTATAAAATGGTTTATGGAAAAGCATGTCACTTACCTCTCAAACTAGAACATAAGGCATATTGGGCCATCAAAGAGCTGAACTGTGACTTCAAACTTGCCGGTGAAAAGAGACTATTTGACATCAGCTCACTTGATAAGTGGAGAACCCAGGCCTATGAGAATGCCAAACTATTTAAAGAAAAAGTTAAAAGATGGCATGATAAAAGAATACAAAAATGTGAGTTTAATGTAGGTGATTATGTTCTATTATACAACTCTCGTTTATGATTTTTTGCAGGAAAACTCCTCTCTAAATGGAAAGGTCCTTACGTTATCGAGGAGGTCTATTGTTCCGGTGCCATAAAAATCAACAACTTCGAAGGCATAAATCCGAAGGTGGTGAATGGTCAAAGAATCAAACATTGTATCTCAGGTAATCCCATAAATGTTGAAACTAATGTTATTGACACCGTAACCCTGGAGGAGTATATAAGGGACACTTTCCAGAACGTTTCAGCCTACGAAAAGGAATAGGTATGTGGTACGGTAAGTAAACCATCTCCAAAACAGTTCTAATAGCAATTTTTCTCCATTTTGGAATATCTAATAAAATAGGAAAATAAGAAGCAATACAGAAAGGACATGAGGCATCCACAAGGGTGGAGGGCGCGCCCCCCTACCTCGTCGGCACCTCGTGTGCCATCCGGACTCCGTTTTCTTGCACGATACTTCTTATGGTTGGTAAAAGTTCATTATATAATCTCCCGAAGGTTTTGACCACCGTACCACACAATTATCCTCTGTTTTTGTTTCAAGTTGTTTTCTGCCAGAGTTGTCAAGGCCAGCCATCATGTCGTCCCCCTCCATCAACAATGAGGGCGACGATGGCTAATGAAGATAGAGCTGAACATAGAAGAACCCGGGGAGATCAACAAGGATGATGGGATCAAGAAGGCCACGGCGGATCAAGCTCCGGCAGCAGAAGAAGAAGACATCCTTCAACCTCATTACAATCTTCTTACCCCTACTGAAATTGAAGCTTTCAAAATGATTGAAATAGTTCGGGTGTAGAACAAGTATCTAACTCATGAAAATATTCTGTTGCAAGAGCATATGATTGCACTCAAGGGCATTATTCGTAAGTTGGAGCACCTCCTGCGCTCGATGTTGGATGACAAGCCTACATCATCAACAATCTCTTCTTCACCGCCAAACGAGACTGAGTATCGGCTATGGGCACTCCCCTGGGCAACTGCCAAGCTTGGGGGAGTTCCCTGGTATCGTATCACCATCACACTTCTATGTTTACCGTTTTTCTTAGTTCGATCCTTTTGGTTATGTCTTGATCTAGTAGAATAAAGTTTAGTACGATCTAGATTTAAGTTTTAGTGTTGATCCTTATCTATGTAATCGAGTCCGTGAGCTATATATAATAAAGATTAGTTTTGAGTCAAGGGCTTGGTTATCTTGCTATGATCTTGAAAAAAAAGAGAAAGAATAAAAAGAAATAAAGAGATCATGTTGATCTTATGGAGAGCAATGACTTCACATATAAAGAGTATGATGAATAGAAGTTGTTGAGAGTTGACAAACATAGTTTTGGTCATCGATGCAATTAATAGGAAGTAATAAGGAAAGAGAGGTTTTCACATATAAATATACTATCTTGGACATCTTTTATGATTGTGAGCACTCATTAAAATATGATATGCTAAAAAGTTGATGTTGGACAAGGAAGACAACGTAATGGGTTATGTATTCTTACATCCGAAATAAATTATATTGACATGGATCATCCAACATGTTGAGTTTGCCTTTCCCCCTCATGCTAGCCAAATTCTCTGCACCAAGTAGAGATACTACTTGTGCTTCGAAATATCCTTAAACCTAGTTTTGCCATGAGAGTCCATCATATCTTCCTATGGATTGAGTAAGATCCTTCAAGTATGTTGTCATTCTTGCAAGCAATAAAAATTGCTCTCTAAATATGTATGATCTATTAGTGTGGAGAAAATAAGCTTTATACGATCTTGTGATGTGGAAGAAATAAAAGTGATAGACTGCATAATAAAGGTCCATATCACAAGTGGCAACATAAAGTGACGTTCTTTTGCATTAAGATTTCATGCATCCAACCATAAAACACATGACAACCTCTGCTTCCCTCTGTGAAGGGCCTATCTTTTATTTTTTGTCCTATATCTTATACAAGAGTCATGGTGATCTTCACCTTTCCTTTTTACACTTTATACTTTTGCAAGCACTGTGTGTTGGAAAGATCCTGATATATATATCCACACGGATGTAAGTTATCATAAACTATTATTGTTGACGTTACCCTTGAGGTAAAAGGTTGGGAGGCAAAACTATGAGCCCCTATCTTTCTCTGTGTCCGATTAAAACTTCATACCATAAGTATTGCATGACTGTTAGCAATTGTGAAAGACTAAATGATAGTTGAGTATGTGGACTTGCTGAAAAGCTCTTATATTGACTCTTTTCGATGTTATGATAAATAGCAATTGCTTTAATGACTGAGATTATAGTTTGTTAGTTTTCAATGAAGTTTCCGATTCATACTCTACATTGTGAATAAAATTGTTACTTTAGCATAAGAAATCACATGACAATATATATATATATATATGTGTGTGTGTTGCTGTTCTAAGAATGATCATGATGCTCTCATGTCCATATTTTATTTTATCGACACCTCTATCTCTAAACATGTGGACATATTTTTCGATAACGGCTTCCGCTTGAGGACAAGCAAGGTCTAAGCTTGGGGGAGTTGATACGTCCATTTTGCATCATGCTTTTATATCGATATTTATTGCATTATGGGCTGTTATTACACATTATGTCACAATAACTATGGCAATTCTATCTTATTTTACAAGGTTAACACGAAGAGGGAGAATGCCGGCAGCTGGAATTCTGGGCTGGAAAAGGAGCAAATATTAGAGACCTATTGTGCACAACTCCAAAAGTCTTGAAACTCCACGAAAGTCAGTTTTGGTATATATAAAAATTATTGGGCTAAGAAAGCACCAGAGGGGGCCACCCACCATCCACAAGGGTGGGGGCGCGCCCTACCCCCGTTGGCACGCCACCATGTCTCGTGGGCCCCCTGGCAGGCCTCCGGTGCCCATCTTTTGCTGTATGAAGTCTTTTGCCCTAGAAAAAATCAGAAGGAAGCTTTCGGGACAAAGCGCCACCGTCTCGAGGTGGAACCTTGGTGGAACCAATCTATGGCTCCGGCGGAGCTGTTCTGCCAGGGAAACATCCCTCCGGGGGGGGGGGAATCGTCACCATCGTCATCACCATCGATCCTCTCATTAGGAGAGGGTCAATCTCCATCAACATCTTCACCAGCACCATCTCCTCTCAAACGCTAGTTCATCTCTTGTATCCGATCTTTGTCTCAAAACCTCAGATTGGTACCTGTGGGTTGCTAGTAGTGTTGATTACTCCTTGTAGTTGATGCTAGTTGGTTTATTTGGTGGAAGATCATATGTTCAGATCCTTTATGCATATTAATACCCCTATGATTATGAACATGAATATGATTTGTGAGTAGCTACGTTTGTTCCTGAGGACATGGGAGAAGTCTTGCTATAAGTAGTCATGTGGATTTGGTATTCGTTCGATATTTTAATGAGATGCATGTTGTCTCTCCTCTAGTGGTGTCATGTGAACGTTGACTACATGCCACTTCACCATTGTTTGGGCCTAGGGGAAGGCATTGGGAAGTAATAAGTAGATGATGGGTTACTAAAGTGACAGAAGCTTAAACCCTAGTTTATGCGTTGCTTCGTAAGGGGCTGATTTGGATCCATATGTTTCATGCTATGGTTAGGTTTACCGTAATACTTCTTTTGTACTAGCGAATGATTGCAAGAGGGGTTAATCATAAGTGGGTTGCTTTTCCAAGTAAGGGCAGTACCCAAGAACCGGTCCACCCACATATCAAATTATCAATACGAACGCGAATCATATGAGCATGATGAAAACTAGCTTGACGATAATTCCCATGTGTCCTCGAGAGTGCTTTCCTTTATATAAGAGTTTGTGCAGGCTTGTCCTTTGCTACAAAAAGGATTGGGCCACCTTGCTGCACCTTGTTTACTTTTATTACTTGTTACCGTTACGAATTACCTTATCACAAAACTACCTGTTACCGATAATTTTAGTGCTTGCAGAGAATACCTTACTGAAAACCGCTTGTCATTTCCTTCTGCTCCTCGTTGTGTTCGACACTCTTACTTATCGAAAGGACTACGATAGATCCCCTATACTTGGGGGTCATCAGTTATCTAGGTAGAGCATTTGATCCTACCACCCTTCGTGCAACCTTACCCGTATGATAAACAATCACCTTAATTTACTTGTATAACATGGACAAATTCCACTTTACTTTAGTAGTTAGCAAACTTCTCATAATTACATAATGCAAATCACGAGCAGGAAGTGACATTTTTTACACGTAAATCACTAGCTAAAGTGTAATACCATTATACTTATATCCCGATGCAAAAGGTTGAGTACATGTCCGAAGAGTAGAGTCGCACACACGCCCTCTGTCTCTGAGAATGTCACACACACACACACCAGTTACGTGACGCCCCCTTAAGCAGACCCCTATGTTACAATTTGTGCACCCGCGGGTACACGTGATGGTGCACATTTATTTAAGCTCGACGGTGTACCCAAACAGTAGCTGCATTCATTCCCCTCCCGCCACCTCTTCTCTGGTCGCTGTCGCCCGATAGCCATGGCCCGGCCAAAGGTAACAACATACTCCATACTCCGATCGGAGCGGCGCTTTAATCAGGAGGCGGTGCGAAGCCCGGATCGCAGCTGCCCTGCCTCCGGAGGCTGGACTAGCCGGAGCCGGATGAGGAGGCGTTGGAGGCGGAGTAGCACGCAGAGCCGGAGGAGGAGAACAACGGCACGGAGCTGGAACAGGAGGATGACGACGCAGGCAAAGTGGAGCTAGAGGAGGACGATGGTTTCCATTATACTCAGACTTAAAGGGCTTTGAGTTTCACGCCACATTTATTTCATAGAGAGAAGAGAAAGGAAATTTTACTGGTCATGCATGCATCTTTTTGTGCTAGCACTCCTATATAAGGGTTGACCGGTCACTTCTCGCGGACGTGCGTGGGCGGTGGAAGAGGAAGGAGAAGGGAAGCGGGCTATGGAGTAACATTTTTTACCACAATTTCTTAGGAAACTGAGTGCAATAATTGAGTAGTTTTGCAAACTACCAGTACTCCCTCTGTTCAGGTGAATAAGCCATTTTTGGTTGTGCACCGTGACCAAGAAGTAGGAAAAAACAAGAGAACTTAATGTTTATTTTCTAATTAATAGCATTGCATGCAATGAACTAACCATTGCATGTCGTGTTTGGTAGTCTCGAGTCATTGAAAACATGCACGCCCAGATCTCTTATTGGTTGATATGACAAGAAACAAGAAATGAGATGGCAGTTAATTCGCGGCACCTAAGTGTTTTGAGATTATTTGGTTTTCGTAAAGTGACTTATACACCTAGACGGAGGGAGTACATACTACACTTGAAACAGTTCAAAACCAATACCACCACCACGCCCACGTTTGACCGCCCTAGCCGACCCAACCCCCTCCCTTGCCAGCGCACGCTTCCCGCGTGAAACGGTCAGCGTCGCCCTGGAGTGTCAGTGCCACATTAATGCCCGGCCAGAGCGGAGGCGACCTCTCACTGGCGCCAGATTTGAAGCAGCGCGATGGCCGACAGAGCGCCGCTTCCCGGTGCACGCGACTGCTCCGCGTCGAGGCTGGCCATAGTTTGGATGAGTCTCCATCATGGGGAGCCACACTAGCTGCGACGATATGGACTCCCGTTGCCCACAGTTGTGGATCGTTCCATCTATGAAGAACACGTGGGACTGGGACTACGAGACGAACGTGTACCGAAGAGTGGACGTACGAACCTGAGTAATGTAGCGTAGTAAGTGAAGTAGAAAGGAACAAATAGTATGAACATGCATGGTCTATAGGCATTTATCTTTTACTACCACTAAATGTTGTACGTGCAATGCATGGTGATGTTATGATGTAGTACGTGCCTAAGTACTCTACTAGTACTACTATATTAATCGGAGGCACATATTAGGTTTTATATTTGTTTACGTGTATGCCCCAAGACCTTCCAACTAGACGTGTCTTTCTCTCTGAGTCGCACTTTGTATTGTTCATACCACTAGTACTACTACGTGTGGTCTCCGACCCAGAAGTGGAAGAAGTGGAGACGCTCTACCACGTTGTTCATATCCCACTACTTTCGCTGACGTGTGGGACATCCAGCACATGTTGTGTTTGGCACTCCTTCGTCATAAGAGTTGAAACGATAGCATTCATCAAAAAATAAAAAATAAATATAAATCAGTAGTGATACTATACCACGCGGTTTCCTTGCTCATCGATATCAGAAAGAATACTTCCGTTGGCCAACATGTGCGACATCGACCATCCTGGTCCACTTGCCATGCACGCAAAACTCCAAGGGAGAGTCACCCCGACCGTCGTGCCACAGTAATAATGACTAATGAGTCGTCAAATCACAGGCCCAACCTTTCCCACTATGAAGTTGCTCGGACTAAGGAACCATCATGACTTCGTTGAATTCCGCTTCTTGAAGAAAACTACTGTACTAGTAGTACGGCTAGCTATAGTAGTTACTCCAGCATAGGCCTCCTTTGGTTCATAGGATAGGAATTTCATAGGAATATGAAAATCATAGGAAGTGAGATGACATGCATCTCAATTCCTATAGAGAAAGAGATGCCATTTGATGCATAGGATAGGAATTTTTCCATTGAGTCTAGGCTAATGTACTGGTAATTTGTTCTAAAAGCTACAGTAGTAACTAGTACTGGTACATGCTCGTAATTAATTAAACAAACATACGGGCGACCTAGACACACACACAATAACTACTAGTACTACTAACCACATGCTTGCCAGGCGCCCTCGTTCTCCTTCTCGGCTTTGTCAGCGACACCCCACCGTGCTTGGATCTCCGCCGACCTCTCCGTAGCAGTGCGTGTGTCCACTTCTTTCTAGTGGTGGCAGGCCTCTCTTTTATTGAGTGCTTTCTGACTTTTCCGCTCCCTCCGTGCGGCTTTGGCCGCCTATTGCTCTACCGCCCATTCAGCGCTGGCAGCTTCAAATTCCGCCCACGTAGGTGTGAGGTCGCGAGCGGCGATTAACTCAGCACGGCTGAGGGAGTCCAGGATTATGGGGTCCTCGGGTGTCCGGGCTACATGATGTGGGCTGAACAGATGGGCCGTGAAGATACAAGATAGAAGGCCTTCCCTTGTGTCCGGATGGGACTCTCCTTGGCATGGAAGGCAAGCTTAGCATGCAGATATGTATATTCCTTTCTCTGTAAACCGACTCTGTACAATCCTAGCCCCCTCCGGTGTCTATATAAACCGGAGGGTTTAGTCCGAAGGCACAATCATAATCATACATACTAGACAATTAGGGTTTAGCCATTATGATCTCATGGTAGATCAACTCTTGTAACCCCTATACTCATCAAAGTCAATCAAGCAGGACGTAGGGTATTACCTCCATCAAGAGGGCCTGAACCTAGGTAAACATCGTGTCCCTTGTCTCCTGTTACCATTGATCCTTAGACGCATAGTTCGGGACCCCCTACCTGAGATCTGCCGGCTTTGACACCGACATTGGTGCTTTCCTTGAGAGCTCCACGGTGCCATCGTCGAAAGGCTCGATAGCTCCATTAATCATCTATAACAATGTTGTCGCGAAGGAGATTTTAATACAAACACCGTATACTACTTCCGAACCCTGAAAGAATAGCGTCTCCAACAATCATTGCAAAGCCGGACTCTTCTCCGGATACTACTTCTGAACCCTGGAGTCCCGCGTCATGCGAGCTCGTCCCAGAAACTTCTGACCATGTCCAAACCCCGCTCTTAAACGAGGCTTTGGACCTAATGCGTTCCCTTGTCATCACAGAGGAACCGCTTCTGAATCATGCCCAGCCCGGGCTAAGGGCTGGAAATAGGGAATTTTACTACCCACCCACCACCCACTTCATAGCCACTGTCGAGGACCTAACCGACATGCTTGATTATGCCCCCGAAGACTTCGACGGTATGGACGATGATGCCAGAGAGGAGCAGGCCCAAAACCCGCCTGTCACCGGACGTTGGACGGCCACCTCCTCGTATGACGTATACATGGTGGATACACCTAAAAACGGCGATGGATATGATGAGAAAAACCCAGTCGAGGACGAACCTCCTGAGATACCGCCGAAACATCGACGTCAGCGGCGCCGCTCTAAATCGCCGTGGTAATAGCAGCGACACCGGAACCGGAGACAATGATACTCCGGAGAACGCCAAAGACCAAGAAGCTCCCATCGGGCCAACATCCGAACAGGACGATCGGGAGGACAGGCAAATTGATCCCGACGAGCAAGCAGGGAATGAAGACTCGGAGGACAACAACTATTTGACACTCTCTGAGGACGATGTGAGCCTCGGCGACGAAGATTTTATCGTGCCAGAGGAGCCCCTCGAGCAAGAGCGCTTCAAGCGCCGGCTAATAGCCACGGCTAGAAGCCTAAAAAAGAAACAACTACAAGGTGCAAGCTGACCAAGATCTGCTCGATGACAGATGGACTAATGTCTTGGAAGCCGAAGAGTACGGCCTCGAACGCCCAACAAAGAGTTACCCAAAGCGTAAACTGCTACCCCAATTCGACGACGAGGTGCCGGAGCCCATACCGCCCACACATAACACGGCTAACGGACCCAACCGACCACCAAGTGGCCAGGGCAGAACGACAACTTAGGCCGAACACCAGCCCGCTCCACCTCGCTGTAAAAGCAGAGAAACAACAGCTCGGGGGTATACATATGACCTACGACAAGACCTGGAAAATAGAGCAGGTCAAACCAGATCAATCTCTGGATCATGGGGGCATGCCCCGGCGCGAGAGGATGGTTACCAATCCTGGCACGGCAAGTATAACCATGCCCCGGCCGAAAACTGCATACGGACTTCATCTGAACTGCCTCGTGACATGGCCTGATATAGGGGTGCCGCACACCTCCTATGCTTCACCAAAGAGGTAATGGAGCACCAGTTCCCAGAAGGGTTCAAACCCATGAACATCGAACCATTCGATGGCACAACAGATCCCGCAGTATGGATTGAAGACTTTCTTCTCCACATTCACATGGCTCACGGTGACGATCTACACGCCATCGAATACCTTCCCCTCAAACTTAAGGGACCAGCACGACACTGGATGAACAGTCTACCAGAAAATTTGGCGGCGGCCATAGCACTCGTCGGCAGATCCACATATGCTTCTGGAGAACTCCACAGTCGATTAAGCAAGGCATACTTCCGCCCCCCAAATTTAGCCTGTAAAAGAAAAGGCTTAGCAGCCGCTATCTGATCGGCTTGAAGGATTTCCTCGCGCACTGTGCGGGATTCGGACCGCGCCTCTGAAGCATCTTGAAGGGCCTTGGCGAGTTCGATCACCTTCTCTTTGTTTTTCTGTTTCCATGGACTCGCACTTGGCAGCAGTCTCCTTGAGCTTTTGCTCCATCTCAGTCACTTGTTCCTCAAAATGGCGCCGAGCGGCCTGTTCGGCCGTTAAATCCACAGCCGCCTTGTCAGCAGCCGCATGGCTTAGACTTGCCTGCTCCTTGGCTTGAGCAAGCTCACCCATAAGGGTCTCCACCGCGGTGACACCATCTGTACAACCATGCACAGTAAAGCACTTCAACTTCCACAAAAGCACAGAAATAAACATGCATACAGCAAGATGTATCTTATACTTTGCACTTGGTCGAGCCGTCTGTTAGAAAGGACTAGATCCTCATCGGCTCGCTCCAGTTTCCGTTTGAGTTCGGAAATCTCTGCTAACTGGGCAGTCGCCGCTAATAGAGGCCTATTTTGAAATTTAAATAAAATAGCATGTTACCACCTGACAACTGATTATCGATCCTCTGCTCGCTTTTCCTTCAGAAAACCGAACAGAGTCTCAGGGGCTACTACCTATATACGGGCATATTTCTCATAAAAAGATAAAAAAACATTACATTGCATACCTCGAAGCCTGCTAGTAGGCTGGAGAAGGCTTAATTCAGTCTGCCTTTGGCAGACTGAATCTTCTCAGACACCACACCCATCAGGATGCGGTGCTCGTCTAGGACGGATGCACTTTGAAGAGCGTCCATCGTGGTATTCGGCACCTCCGGATTAGCAGAGGTCGCCACACCCTTTTCTCCCATAGGGGGTCGTTCACTAGACTTCGGGGCCGTATTGGCCTCCAGAATAGTCTACGGCTGGGGAATGGATTGACCGGGGCCCTCACCGCCGGTCGTCATGAGGACCGTCCTCCCCGGCCCTCCGGCAACCGAGGTATTACCCTCTGGCATCATTAAATCCCCCCTCCCGTGCGTCTCTTCACGACTTGGGGAGGGCCTATGAGACGACATCTCGGCATCATCCGCCTTAGGCGGCGGGGAGGGTAATGAAGGCGACCCGCTCTCCATCATCTCCGGTGGCAGATCCACCAAGGACGAATATAGTGGGGGAAGATCACGGGCCGGACTAAAAGATAGAACTTAGAGTTAGCATCACAGTTTATTGATTGAACAAGTGCGAAAAATCCCGGACCACTTACAATTTAGCTTGGGGCTTAGTTTGGCGCCGGTGCATCGGGGCAACCTCGGTATCTGACCCCGAGTCATTAGTGTCGGTGTCAACACCGGTGGATCTCGGGTAGGGGGTCCCGAACTGTGAGTCTAAGGAGGATGGTAACAGGAGGCAGGGGACACGATGTTTACCCAGGTTCGGGCCCTCCTGATGGAGGTAAAACCCTACGTCCTGCTTGATTGTTCTTGATGATATGAGTATTACAAGAGTAGATCTACCACGAGATCAGAGAGGCTAAACCCTAGAAGCTAGCCTATGGTATGATTGTATGTTGTGCTACGGACTAAAACCCTCCGGTTTATATAGACACCGGAGGGGGCTAGGGTTACACAAGGTCGGTTACAAAGGAGGAGATATCCATATCCGTATTGCCTAGCTTGCCTTCCACGCCAAGTAGAGTCCCATCCGGACACGGGACAAAGTCTTCGATCTTGTATCTTCATAGTCCAACAGTCCGGCCAAAGGATATAGTCCGGCTGTCCGGAGACCCCCTAATCCAGGACTCCCTCAGTAGCCCCTGAACCAGACTTCAATGACGATGAGTCCGGAACGCAGTGTTGTCTTCGGCATTGCAAGGCGGGTTCCTCCTTCGAATACACCATGGAAGAGTTTGAATGGAAGGATAGTGTCCGACCCTGCAAAAAAAAGTTCCACATACCACCGTAGAGAGAATAATACTTCCACAAATATAATCTGCTGACACGTTTTGATAGTATGACATCACTTCATTGCCCGGTTATCATTCGAACAGCTTTTCTCAACTAGCTCCACACATATCGCGAGGCGGTTTTCTTGATATGTCTTGTCAAAGCAGAGATCGTGTTCCCCTTATCACGGGATTATCATCAATACGGATGTGGGTAACTCAACCGCGCCATCAATTGCGGTGCCTAGGGAATAAGCGGTTTTGCCAGGCAAGTGGGGAGACTCATCGCCTCCTCTGCCCTTATAAAGGGACAAAGATTTACTTTTTACACCCACGCCTTCTTCCTTCTCGCTTACCCATCCCCGCACACTCGAGCTCTAGCGCCCAAGCTCGCGTTCTTCTTCTCAAACCACTCCAAGCATGTCTGGAGCAGGAGGCAAGTGGATGGTTTCCTCCGTGACGGAGGAAAACATCAAAAAGTTATGGGGAGCCGGATACCTAATTGCGAATATCGCGCACCGGCTGCCGAATGCAGGGCAGATCGTCCCCACGCCCGAACCCCATGAGAGGGTAGTTTTTCTTACCCATTTCATCCACGAACTGGGATTTCCTCTCCACCCATTTGTCCGTGGGCTCATGTTCTACTATGGGCTGGATTTTCATGATCTGGCCCCCAACTTCATCCTCACCATCTTGGTGTTTATCGTCGTGTGCGAGGCCTTCCTCCGCATCAGGCCCCACTTTGGCATATGGCTGAAAACCTTCAATGTCATACTGAAGGTGGTGGCTGGCCAGCAAGCAGAGTGCGGAGGCGCCATGGTGGGCAAGATGCCTAATGTCACCTGGCTCGAGGGTACGTATGTGGATACCATAAAGGGGTGGCAATCGGGGTGGTTCTACATCACCGAGCCGCGCGACTCCAACCGGGTGGCGGCCCCCAAATTTCGATCCGGAATCCCCACGCGGCTCACCTCCTGGAAAAAGAAGGGACTATCCTGGGGTTCTTCGGTAGAGCTGACTGGACTCCAGACCTACATCCAGAACATGACGAACAAGAAAATTAAGCTCATCAACGTGGTCCAGGTTATGCTCTTCCGCCGGATCCTTCCGTGCCAACGACGGGCATTTGTTTTGTGGGAGTTCAACTCAGCCCAGCACTAGATGTTGCGAGAGCTCTACGACATGACGCACGAGGACGTCTGGAGGGTGCTGTTCAAGGGCGCCGAGATGCCTCCCTCCCTCACCGAGGACCACAGACTCAAGGCAAAGCGCCACGCCCATCCGGTAGGCTTTTATATCTCTTAGGGTATTTATGTGCCCTGGTTTGGTTATGTGCTGGATCTAAGCTTTCATGTCATTAACAGGACTGGATAAAGACAGCAGAGCAGCTTGATTGCCTAGCCCTCCTGCCCGAAGATCCTGCAAACGCTCTTCTAACAAAGATGCTGACTTCGGCACCTTATGAGGTGCCGAAAAGGACGGCCAAGAAGAAGGCCGCGGGGACCCGAAAGGGTCTCCGGCGCAAGGTGGTTCTATTGGACTCATCGTCCGATGAGTCCGACACGCACTCCTCCCACGAAAACATGGAGGAGGAGAAAAGTTCTCCCCCCCCAGCCGGGGGAGACAAGAAAAGGAAGGCCGACCCATCCGGGGAGGCCGAAGGGTCCAAGAAGGGAAAGACCCTCCCTCCGGACTGTGCCACGATGGCCGCCGACAACGACGACGAGTGGCTACCCAGGGAACAGCACCTGGCGAAGTCGTAAGTGTCCAGACACCATAGTTCTTCATGGTATGTTTTATTGTACTGCCTTTGCTCATGTCGAACATGATTATGCAGTCTGGCCCGAGCTCATCTCGACGTACCCTCCTCGATCGGCTCTTTGGGCTCATCGGATATGAACAGCGGTTCTCCTCCGACGGCTTCCCCCCTTGCCCTACGGACAACGCCGAGGTGGTGTCTCAAAAGGCACCGACCCAAGGGGAGGTGACCCTGGGGGCGCCTCACGGCGACCTCCCGGACCCTGAGTACCAAGGGAGCGAGGCTCCTATGGGCTTCGAGTTCGGGGCCCAGCCGGACACTACGCTGGAACCTTCGATGGTTCCGGACTCTGGCAGGCGGTCCCCCATTAAGGGGGGCCAACCATCCGTGTCGGTGTCCTCTGTCCAACCAGAGGCACCGGACAACTTGCTGGAAGCGTTTCATAGCACTTCCATCGATGAAGAACACCGCACTATCATGAGTGCGGTGGTTAAGAAGGTTCAGTCTACCAAAAACGGACTGACCGAAGCTTGCGCCAGCCTCCTAACAGGCTTTGAGGTAAGCATTCAAAATATAAAAATATTACCGCATAGATAGTAGCCCCTGATGCTCTGCTCGGCGTTCGCGAAGAAAAGCCGAATAGAGTATCAAATGATAACTCAGGAGTCTAATTAGAGTATGTCTATGTGTATGTGCAGGCTTCCCTGCTGGCCGCTGCCGCACGTACTGTGGAGGTCTCTGTGCTGAAGCAGGCCCTGAAGCGGTCCGATGATGAGCTCGGCCTTACCAAGGGGCAGCTCAAAGAGAGCAAAGGTAAGATATACCCCAGTTTATATAGTTAAAAAGAAGTTCGTTGTAAAGTAATAGGATCATCATGAATTTGTCAGGGGCCATGAACGAGGTGGAGACACTGAGGAAGGCGTTGTCCGCGGCCGAAGACAAAGCGGCCAAAGAACGCATTGAACGGGAGAGACAAGAAGCCCGAGTAGGAGAGGTGCGGCAAGAGCTTGATGCTGTCGCCAAAAAGCACGAGTCCTTGGAGCTTGACTCCAAGACACGAAAGTCCGAGCTCGCACAGGCGCTTGAAAGCGTCCGGAGCGCCAAGGCCGAAACCCACAAGGCCCTCCAGGAGATTGGTGCGGCGAAGAAGATAGCAGCAGGTAAGGCATTCAATATGCAAAGCAAGCATGTGAAGGAGAGTTTCCTTTTTCTTACCCGAGTTCGGAGCTCTCCAGGAGCGTTTGCAGATCTTCCCCGCAGTGTGCTGGATGTCGTGGAGTTTTAACGGGCTGAGGAGGGGAGCTCAACGGAGAAGTTGTTCTGGTCTTAGTATACTGGGACCGAACACCCCGTGTCCTTGAGCGACCTGCTGAAGCAGTTGGTCGAACTTCACAAGGCGGCCGAACAGGCCATGAGGGGCCTTATAGTCCGGATGTGTCCTGGCAAACCCCTGTCCGGCAGCTACTTCAGTCTGGTGAGGCGGCTCATGGAAGCCTACCCACGGCTTGAGGTCATCAAGCGGTCCGTCTGCATCGAAGGTGCACGGAGGGCTTTTGCCCGGGCGAAGGTGCACTGGGCAAAGCTGGACGCCGTGAAGCTTGTGAAGGAGGGGCCGCCGGAGGGCAAGGAGCATCGCTGCCCCGAGAATTATTATGAGAGCATCCTGAAGGGTTCCCGCTTAGTGGCGGATGAGTGTGCCAAGGATGTAATCTTTGAATGAACATGCCCATGTGATCCTGTAATATGAAACGAGTTCTTTTGCGCCATGCAACGCTTTCTTAATTTAAAATATTACCTTCTGTGCGGCCTTTTATAAAATCTGAGAGTTGGCCAGTCGTCGGCTTCTGCCCCCATGTAACTAGTACTGGGGTGTTCGGGGTAAATCTAAAAACTCTTTACCCCAATTTTGGGTCCTTCAAGGGAGGTGCTCAGCGCAACGAACCAGGCAATCGGACTATAATGCTTTATCAGTCTCACTTAGCCATAGAAGTCTATGATTTTAAATTTTTGGCGAAGCCCCTGGTATTCGGAGGGCCGAATTTGGGGCGCTATACACGCCTAAGCCGGACAAGGCCGACTCCTCACCCGAAGCGGAAAAAGTCTTTAAGGACTTGAGACCTCTCGAACAGCAACCAGTCTCTCGCCTTATCATGACAGTCGGTTTTTGGCTTTCTCTACTTAGGTGCTTGTCCGGAAGAACCGGGACACAGTCGCAGTAGTTCTCCCACCGCCTTAGCCGATATAGCGGAACATAAGGTACCAAAGCATGGGAGCCGGGCAACCCAACATTTGACCCAAGACATGATTCGGAGCTGATGCATATAATGCTATAAGTTCGGGGTGCCGCACTGTCGAAAGTGTTCGGACTTCTTGCACCGTATTACGAGGTAAACGAGAGCCCCTGGCGTACTGACCGCACATGAGCGTGCAGGTGCGGAATGTCGTAAATGGACATATAAGAGAAAGAGAAAAACATAAATAATGCAATGATAGATTAATAATATGCATTGTTATTTGAATAATACGTCAAAGCATACTGGTACAAGTAGTGCAATAAGCATAAAGTAGGACAATTCGAAATGTCCTATCCCATGGCAAGCTATGCATAAATAGTGAAAATGGGTATATCAAGTATTACTAGAGACCACCTGGCGGTTCCCGTGTTCATCCTAGCTTCTTGCCGCCTTGGTTGTTGCTTCCGGAATGTGTCCCGCAATCGGACTGCCAGAAAGGGCTTCCGAAGAGTTAGGCCCTGAAAGAGAAAAGGAATGTCAAAGGTATACAGCCCCTGGTGTGGTTAAGCCACAATGCGGGGCGTGTCCTGATTGTGCCCCCGCCTATGTCCATGGTATTTTTAATGCGTAGTTATGTATGCGCGGCACGAATTTCGTCGTTGCACTGGGACTGGGATGAGGCCGGATTGCTAGGTGAGCATTGATCGCGCCGGGCGATCCTGTTGCATATTGTTCCGGACTCGCTTGAAGGTGTCCGGGGGCTGTAACGCCGAATGAGTGGTCTGCCTGAATAGGCTGCTTTGTGCCTTTGCTGCAAGGGCCGCAGTGTGCTCTTCTATTCGGAGCGAGTGTTCTGTGTTTCCATTTACTGTTATGACCCTGCGGGGTCCTGGCATCTTGAGCTTGAGGTATGCATAATGCGGCACTGCCGAATTTTGCAAATGCTGTCCATCCGAGCAGTGCATGATAGCCACTGCGAAACGGGACGATGTCAAAGATTAACTCTTTGCTTCGGAAGTTATCTGGTGATCCAAAGACCACTTCCGGTGTGATTGAGCCTGTGCAATGGGCCTCTACACCTGGGATGACGCCTTTAAAGGTGGTTTTGCTTGGTTTGATCCTTGAGGGATCGATACCCATTTTTTGCACTGTATCCTGATAAAGCAGGTTCAGGCTGCTGCCGCCGTCCATAAGGACTCGAGTGAGGTGAAATCCGTCAATGATGGTGTCTAGGACCAGTGCGGCGGATCCGCCATGGCGGATGCTAGTGGGGTGGTCCCTGCAATCGAAGGTGATCGGACAAGCAGACCATGGATTGAACTTCGGGGCGACGAGCTCCATCGCGTAGACGTCCCTTAGTGCACGCTTCCGCTCCCTCTTGGGAATGTGGGTTGCGTATATCATGTTCACTGTCTTCACTTGTGGGGGAAACCCCTTCTGTCCTCCTGGGTTCGCCGACCGGGGCTCCTCCTCGTCATCGCTATGCAGCCCCTTGTCCTTGTTTTCGGCATTTAACTTGCCGGCCTGCTTAAACACCCAGCATTCTCTATTAGTGTGATTGGCTGGTTTGTCAGGGGTGCCGTGGATTTGACACGAGCGATCCAGTATGCGATCCAGACTGGACGGAGCGGAGTATTTCTTTTAAATGGCTCTTTCCGCTGACCGGATTTAGAGCCCCTGAATCCGGCATTGACTGCCATATCTTCGGTGTTATTGCCGTTATTGCGGCGCTTTGGTCTATTACGACGCTGCCTACCATTAACGTCTTTGGTATCCGAGGTATCCGGATTCCTTGATGTGTCGTTGCTGCGAGCCATCCAGCTGTCCTCACCCACGCAAAAGCGGGTCATGAGTGTTGTGAGGGCTGCCATAGATTTCGGCTTCTCCTGGCCGAGGTGGCGGGCGAGCCACTCGTCGTAGATTTTTTGCTTGAATGCCGATAGGGCTTCTGCATCCGGACAGTCTAGAATTTGATTTTTCTTAGTCAAGAACCGTGTCCAGAATTGTCTGGCCGATTCCCCTGGCTGCTGGGTTATGTGGCTCAGGTCATCAGCATCCGGTGGCCGCACATAAGTGCCATGGAAGTTGTCAAGAAATGCATCTTCCAAATCCTCCAAACTCCCAACTGAATCTGCTGGCAAGCTATTCAGCCAATGCCGGGCTGGTCCTTTGAGTTTTAGTGGGAGGAAATTGATGGCATGTAGATCATCACCGCGAGCCATGTGGATGTGAAGGAGGAAATCCTCAATCCATATAGCGGGATCTGTTGCATCGTCGTATGATTCGATATTTGCGGATTTGAAACCCTCCGGGAATTCATGATTCATAACTTCATCAGTGAAGCATAGGGGGTGTGCGGCGCCTCTGTGTCGGGCTATATCCCGACGTAGTTCATATGAGTCTTGTCTGCTGTATTCGGCCTGGCCAGATTTACTCTTGGTGTATCCGACGCGACGATCATCGTCCTGTGTGGGCGCACGTGCTCGTGTCCCATATATTGACCGTGCTATTTTTGCCTTACTGTCCAAGATGTCTCGCAGGTCCTCTGTGTTGCCACAGGCCTTAGTATTTTTGACTGAGTGGCGATGGGGTGTGGTCTGAACTTTAGGCTGAAACGCCTCTCTAGCTCAGCCGCGTAGAGCCGGTCAGCTACATCGTACACTGGTGAATGAGGTTTCAATGCTACGTCCTCGAGGTGAGGTAGCAACCTGCGTTTTGGGTAACTCTTGGACGGGCGCTCGAGTTCATGCTCCTTGGCCGCAAGGACTTCAGTCCATCTATCTGCTAGCAAGTCTTGATCGGCTTGAAGTTGTTGTTGTTTCTTCTTTAGGCTACTTGCCGTGGCCATAAGCCGGCGCTTGAAGCACTCTTGCTCGACGGGGTCCTCAGGCACGATAAACTCGTCGTCGCCGAGGCTCACCTCGTCTTCAGAGAGAGGCATGTAATTGTCCTCATCCGGTTCTCCATCTGCTGCCTGCTCTGGGGGCTAGCTTTTTCGTCCTCTAGCTCTGCACCGTGCTGGAGGGGATTGTTGTTTTCTTTGACTCTATCCGAAGTGTTATTATCTCTTGTGCCGGTATCACTACTCTTGCTGTGGCGGGACTTAGAGCGGCGCCGCTGACGTCGGCGCTTGGGTTGCTTCTTGGAGGGGTCATCCCCCGCTTTCTCGTCGCCATTGGCTTCTTTGGAGGTGTCCACCATGTATATATCATATGAGGAGGTGGCGGTCCAGTGCCTCGAGGGCGGTGGTTCCTGTTCTTCTCCGGCTTCGCCAACCATACCGTCGAAGTCTTCAGAGCCGAAGTCGAGCATGTCGGTTAAGTCGTCGACAGTGGCTACTAAGTGGGTGGTGGGTGGGCAGCGAATTTCTTCGTCGTTCGCATCCCATTCTAGCTGGACATAGTTCGTCCAAGGTTCTCCTGACAGGGAGAGATACCTTACTGAATTTAGCACATCCCCGAAGGGTGAGTGCTGAAAGATGTCCGCGGAGGTGAACTCCATGATCGGTGCCCAGTCGGACTCGACGGGCACGGATATGAGCGGCTCGGAGTCTATGGCCGGAGATGAATCCTGTGGTTTGGCGACACAGCTCTCATAAGGGGTGAAGTCAGTATCTGGCTCTATCGCCACTGAGAGTGCGGCCTCCATGGCGGGGTCCATCCCTTCGCTCTCGGATGGGGCAACTTGCTCCGGATTGATGGACGGAGTAGTTGCGGATGCGATCTCCCGAACACTGTCCGACGGCAGAGTTACGTCATGCTCGTCAAGACTGTACGGCACGTCCGACCTGGACTCGAATCCGTCAAAGATCAAGTCTCCGCGGATGTCGGCCGTGTAGTTCATGTTTCCAAATCTGACCTGATGGCCAGGGGCATAGCTCTCAATCTACTCCAGATGGTCAAGCGAATTGGCCCGCAGTGCAAAGCCGCCGAATATGAAGATCTGTCCGGGGAGGAAAGCCTCACCCTGGACCGCATCGCTAGAGATGATCGAAGGAGCCATCAAGCCTTATGGTGGCGACACAGTGGAACTCTCAATGAAAGCACCAATGTCGGTGTCAAAACAGGCGGATCTCGGGTAGGGGGTCCCGAAGTGTGCGTCTAAGGCGGATGGTTACAGGAGGCAGGGGACATGATGTTTACCCAGGTTCGGGCCCTCCTGATGGAAGTAAAACCCTACGCCCTACTTGACTGTTCTTGATGATATGAGTATTACAAGAGTAGATCTACCACGAGATCAGAGAGGCTAAACCCTAGAAGCTAGCCTATGGTATGATTGTATGTTGTCCTACGGACTAAAACCCTCCGGTTTATATAGACACCGGAGGGGGCTAGGGTTACACGAGGTTGGTTACAAAGGAGGAGATATCCATATCCGTATTGCCTAGCTTGCCTTCCATGCCAAGTAGAGTCCCATCCGGACACGGGACAAAGTCTTCGATCTTGTATCTTCATAGTCCAACACTCCGGCTGTAGCGACCAAACCTCAAACGGTCCAATCTCTGTGCTCAGGTGTCATCCCTGGATCAGTAATGCTGACAGCACACAGTACTTGAAGGATTTATAACAGAGTAGCAATCACACACTTATTACATCGAGTGTCTCAAAAGAGAACTTATTACAATAAATATGGCTTAAGGCCATCTAATAATGATAACAGCGGAAGGCTTGGAAGATAAGTGAGTCCATCAACTCCAACGACATCACTGAGTATAGAACCACGACCTAAAAACTCCTTAATCATCGTCTGAAAAGTCTGCAACATTAACGTTGCAGCCCGAAACGGGTCAGCACATGGAATATGCTGGCAACGTAACACATAGAGAGTAATGGAATGAAATAGGCTATTCTATATGCATATTTGGCTGGTGGAAAGCTCTATGGTTACAGTTTTGCGTAAAGCCAAATTTTCCCTACTGCAAAGGAAATAAATTTTATTTAACTATCATGGTAGTTGTTAAACATTGAGAATGGTTGACAGCATTCTCAATCCCAATTAAGCATCAACATTAATCAAAACCCATCAAAATTAATTTTTAGAGTAACATGTTGAGATTCACATGATAATCCAGGTACTAGATACTCAAGATCTCCATAACCGGGGACACGGCTAATCATGATTAGTTTATACACTCTGTAGAGGTTTGCGCACTTTTCCCCACAAGACTCGATCGCCTCCGTTTGGTTTCTCGCACTGCATGGTGTTTGAGAAGACGGATGACCGAGACATAGTCTTTCAGAAGCGCTAGCACCTTACGATCAGCTAGACCGTTACACCTACTTTCCCCTACATCTTCTAGTCTACCACTGTAAGAGTTCGCACAACTTAGTCAACTATGCTAGAGCCCATAATAGCTTGTGGTTGCACACGGAAATTTCTAGCATGAATAATCTCATGATCCCTTTGAGCCTGGATGGCGGTCCATAGAAAAAAAAACAGGCAATCCTGGAATACCCAGGTGCCTCAATCCACCCAGATGTGTGTTTAAGTTGCCACCTTAAGTAAACCATTAATTAACAATCTCACATCTGTTGTGGATACTCTCAAACCCAATCCACGTCTACGAGCATAGCATAACAGTATAAGCATAACGTAAAAGTAACTCCGAGGGTTTGATAACAACAGGTAATAGGTTCTACCTCATCTACTTCCCAAACCCACAATTTAATTAGATCCTAATCATGCAATGTGTGAGGATTGATCTAATGCAATAAAACTAGGTAGAGGGAAAACATGATCAAAGTGTTACTTGCCTTGCTGATGATCCAAGAAACCTAGCGATTCGAAGTAGCAAGCGGCGCACTCCGGGTACTCTATCGCTAACAAACAAGCATACAATAAGTACTCAACTAATGCACAGGTAAAACTCAAATAAGAGATCTAACCAGAAAGTTCAACTTAAGAACTCCGGTTGGCAAAAAGAATCAAATCGAACGAAGCAACGAAAGACAAACGACAAACGAAAAGGCTTCATTTACTATTCTGGATCTAGGGCAATTTTTACAGTGGAAAAAACTTGTTTAAGTTGGTTAAACGGAAAGAGGGTTTCGAGACGAAACTCCAGGCGCTTGAATCGCCTGATTCCGATAAACGAGCGAAAAGTTAGACTAAAACGAAAATCGGATCAGAAATCGCGATCTGAAAAATCACGGATTTAATCCGAGAAAAAGAAAAATGACGAACGTTCGTTAAAACGAACGAACGGATGAACGCTTGCTAATTAAATAAACTGGAAAAACCGATCTATTTAAAAAACCAAAACTAAAAAAACGAACAAAACCGTCGGAAAAACCAAACGGTTTTTCAGGAAAAACCGGCGGCGGCGAGGTCACCTCCGGCGGGCAGTGGCGCAGCGCGGCGGCAGCGGCGAAGGCGGCAGTGGCGGCGGCGAAGGCGGCGAAGGCGGCGGCGGCGGGCTAGGCGGCTAGGGTTTGAGGGGGGGGGTCCGGCTAGACCTCTTCGGCTTATAAAGCCAGACGGGCCTAGTGTCCGGGTCGGACACGGCCCGTTAGGTCGGTTGCGTTTTTTTAAATAGTTACGCTTAGAAAAAAACAAAAGGAATACTAAACAGACTCCAAAAATCCCGAAATAAATTTTCCCCGGCTTCTAAAATCAAGCCGCACAGGATGAACGTTTATTTGGGGCCTAAATGCAATTTTGAAAAACGCGCATTTTCCTAAATTCAAATAAAATAGCAAATAAAACCAAAATAAAATCTTGTTTGATTTTACTATTAAATCCCCAATATTTCTTTATTTTGGGAAAGTCATTTTATTCCCTCTCTCACATTTTTATAATAGAAATAATTGAATATAAAATAAATAAAATCAAATGATCCTATTTTCAAAATTTGAGAAAACTCAAATATGAAAATAACGAAATCCCCAACTCTCTCCGAGGGTCCTCGAGTTGCGTGAAATTTCTAGGATCAACCAAAATGCAATAAAAATGATATGCAATGATGATCTAGTGTATAACATTCCAAATTGAAAATTTGGGATGTTACACCGGCCAAAGGATATAGTCCGGCTATCCGAAGACCCCCTAATCTAGGGCTCCCTCAATCTGGGAGGGTAATTTTGTCCCTCGTGGATGCTTCGGCTTCCAGGTCTTCGGAGGCCGCTCTCTTTTTACCCTTGCGGGGAGGATATTCTTCCTCCTCCTCCTCCTCCTCCTCGTCGTCATCATCACCCTCGTGAGAGGACTGGGCAACAACATCTCCGGACATTGCGTCCGAAGTGCTCTCCTCCCTTTTCTTCTTCTTGTCCTTCTTTGTCGGCACCTAGTATGGCGCCGGGACCAGCATCCTCATTAGAAGAGGATTGGTCGGGTCTTCAGGGAGCGGAGCCGGACACCGCATCTGCTCCGCCTTCTTAATCCAGACCTGTAAGGGGATGGATTACTTAGCACCTCTCCCTCAGTTTGTTGAAGTCTATTGGTGTTCGGAGTTTTTAGAATTTACCTCGGAGGGCGGATGGTTGCAGTCAATGCCGGTGTCGTCTGAGGACATTGGCCACGATTTGTGCTTCTTAAAAAGCAGCTTCCAAATCCCCTTATGTGTTGTGCCATAGAACCGTTGTAGGGTCCACGGCCCTTCCGAGTTGAACTCCCACATCTTGAGGGGCCGCCTCTGGCAGGGAAGTGCTCGGCGGATCAACATCACTTGGACTAAGACAGTATGGGTAACGTCCTTCGCTATCATGCTCTTGACGCGCTTCTGCAGCCGCAGGACCTCAAGGACCGACCCCCAGTTCGGACTCTTGTCGGTCCAGGATGTAAGCCTCAATGGGGGTTTGGATCTAAAGGCTGGTGCGGCCGCCCACTTGGAGCCGCAGGGTTCTGTAATATAGAACCATTCATGTTGCCATATTTTGACGGTGTCCAATAAGACTCCCTTTAGCCAATTGACTTTGGGAAGCTTGCTCACCATGGCGCCACCATAGTTCGCGTGTTGCCCATTGACCACCTTTGGTTTCACATTAAAAATCTTGAGCCATAAGCCAAAATGTGGAGGGACATGGAGGAAGGCTTCACACACTACGATAAACGCCGAGATGTGAACGAACGAATTTGGGGCCAGATCATGAAAATCCAACCCGTAGGAGAACATGAGACCCCTTACAAATGGGTGAAGGGCGAACCGTAGTCCATGGAGGAAGTGGGGGATAAACACCACCCTCTCATCGGGCCCCGGAGTGGGGATGACCTGTGCTGGATCGGGAAGCCTATGCTTGATTTCCGTGGTCAAATACCGTGCTTCCCGCAGCTCCTTGATGTTCTCCTCCATGACGGAGGAGGGAACCCACTTTCCTTGAGAGCTGGCCATGGTCGGAGGAGTTGTCGGGAAGGGAAGAGCTTGGAGTTTGGGCGCTGGAGCTCGGGGATGGAGAGGCAAAGAGAATGAGGCGTGGGGTGGAACAGATGGGTTCTATCCACTTATATGGTCTGCGAATTGAAGGAAATATGCCCTAGAGGCAATAATAAAGTTATTATTTATTTCCTTATATCATGATAAATGTTTATTATTCATGCTAGAATTGTATTAACCGGAAACATGATACATGTGTGAATACATAGACAAACAGAGTGTCACTAGTATGCCTCTACTTGACTAGGTCATTGATCAAAGATGGTTATGTTTCCTAGCCATAGACAAAGAATTGTCTTTTGATTAACGGGGTCACTTCATTAAGAGAATGATGTGATTGACTTGATCGTTTAGTTTGTTGCTGTTGCTTTCTTCATGACTTATACATGTTCCTATGACTATGAGATTATGCAACTCCCGTTTATCGGAGGAACACTTTGTGTGCTACCAAACATCACAAAGTAACTGGGTGATTATAAAGCTGCTCTACATGTGTCTCTGAAGGTACTTGTTGGGTTGGCGTATTTCGAGATTAGGATATGTCACTCCGATTGTCGGAGAGGTATCTCTGGGCCACTCGGTAATACACATCACTTAAGCCTTGCAAGAATTGCAACTAATGAGTTAGTTGCGGGATGATGTATTACGGAACGAGTAAAGAGACTTGCCAGTAACAAGATTGGACTAGGTATTGAGATACCGACGATCGAATCTCGGGCAAGTAACATATCGATGACAAAGGGAACAATGTATGTTGTTATGCGGTTTGACCGATAAAGATCTTCGTAGAATATGTAGGAGCCAATATGAGCATCCAGGTTCCGCTATTGGTTATTGACTGGAGACGTGTCTCGGTCATGTCTACATAGTTCTCGAACCCGTAAGGTCCGCACGCTTAAAGTTTGATGACGGTTATATTATGAGTTTATGTGTTTGATGTACTGAAGGTAGTTCGGAGTCCCGGATGAGATCGGGTACATGATGAGGAGTCTCAAAATGGTCGAGACATAAAGATCGATATATTGTACGACTATATTCAGACATCGGAAAGGTTCCGAGTGGTTCGGGTATTTTTCGGAGTACCGGGGAGTTACGGGAATACAGGGGAAGAAGTATATGGGCCTTATTGGGCTTTAGGGGAGAGAGAGAGAGGCAGGCCGCGCGGCCCCCCAATGACTAGTCTGAATTGGACTACGGGGAGGGGCGACGTCCCCTCCTTCCTTCTCTTCCCTCTTCCCCTTCCTTGTCTCCTACTCCTACTACTTGGAAGGGGAGGAATCCTACTCCCGGTGGGAGTAGGACTCCTCCAGGGCACTCCATAGGGGCCGACCCTCTCCCCCTCCTCCACTCCTTTATATATGTGTCCAGGGGGCACCCCATAGACACAACAATTCATCTCTTGGATCTTTTAGCCGTGTGTGGTGCCCCTCTCCACCATAGTCCACCTCAATAATATTGTAGTTGTGCTTAGGCGAAGCCCTGCGACAGTAGAACATCAACATCGTCACCACGCCGTCGTGCTGACGGAACTCTCCCTCAAAGCTCGGCTAGATCGGAGTTCGAGGGACGTCATCGAGTTGAATGTGTGCAGAACTCGGAGGTGCCGTGCGTTCGGTACTTGATCGGTCGGATCGTGAAGACGTATGACTACATCAACTGTGTTGTGCTAACGCTTCCGCTTTCGGTCTACGAGGGTACGTGGACACACCCTTCCCTCTCGTTGCTATGTATCACCATGATCTTGCGGGTGCGTAGGAATTTTTTTGATATTACTATGTTCCCCAACAGTGACATCCGAGCCTGGTTTATGCGTAGATGTTATATGCACGAGTAGAACACAAGTGAGTTGTGGGCGATACAAGTCATACTGCTTACCAGCATGTCATACTTTGGTTCGGCGGTATTGTTGGATGAAGCGGCCCGGACCGACATTACGCGTACGCTTACGCGAGACTGGTTCTACCGACGTGATTTGCACACAGGTGGCTGGCGGGTGTCAGTTTCTCCAACTTTAGTTGAACCGAGTGTGGCTACGCCCGATCCTTGAGAAGGTTAAAATAGCATTAACTTGACGAACTATCATTGTGGTTTTGATGCGTAGGTAAGAACAGTTCTTGCTCAGCCCGTAGCAGCCACGTAAAAGTCACAACAACAAAGTAGAGGACGTCTAACTTGTTTTTGTAGGGCATATTGTGATGTGATATGGTAAAGATGTGATGAGATATAAATTGTTGCATGAGATGATCATGTTTTTGTTAAAGTTATCGGCAACTGGCAAGCCTTATGGTTGTCTCTTTATTGCATAAGATGCAAGTGCCAAATAATTGCTTTACTATCGCTATGCGATAGCAATAGTTGCAAGAGCAATAGTTGGCGAGACGACCATGTGACGACACATTGATATAGATCAAGATGATGGAGATCATGGTGTCATGCTGGTGACGATGGAGATCATGACGATGCTTTGGAGATGGAGATCAAAGGCACAAGATAATGATGGCCATATCATGTCACAGTTTTTGATTGCATGTGATGTTTATCTTTTATGCATCTTATTTTTGCTTAGTTCAACGGTAGCATTATAAGATAATCTCACTAAATTTCAAGATAAAAGTGTTCTCACTGAGTATGCACCGTTGCCAAAGTTCGTCGTGCCCAAACACCACGTGATGATCGGGTGTGATAAGCTCTACGTCCATCTACAACGGGTGCAAGCCAGTTTTGCACACGCAGAATACTCTGGTTAAACTTGACGAGCCTAGAATATGCAGATATGGCCTCGGAACACTGAGACCGAAATGTCGAGCATGAAACATATAGTAGATATGATCAACATAGTGATGTTCACCATTGAAAACTACTCCATTTCACGTGATGATCGGTTATGGTTTAGTTGATTTGGATCACGTGATCATTTAGATGATTAGAGGGGTGTCTATCTAAGTGGGAGTTCTTACGTAATATGATTAATTGAACTTTAATTTATCATGAACTTAGTCCGGGTAGTATTAGCATATCTATGTTGTAGATCAATAGCTCGCTTTTAGCTCCTCTGTTTTATTTTTGATATGTTCCTAGAGAAAACTAAGTTGAAAAATGTTAGTAGCAATGATGCGGATTGGATCCGTGATCTGAGGATTATCCTCATTGCTGCACAGAAGAATTATGTCCTTGATGCACCGATAGGTGACAGACCTATTGCAGGAGCAGATGCAGACGTCATGAACGTTTGGCTAGCTCAATATGATGACTACTTGATAGTTTAGTGCACCATGCTTAACAACTTAGAATCGGGACCAAGGTCAAAAAAACTTAGAATCGGGACTTCAAAGATGTTTTGAACGTCATGGATCATATGAGATGTTCCAGGAGTTGAAGTTAATATTTCAAGCAAATACCCGAGTTGAGAGATATGAAGTCTCCAACAAGTTCTATAGCTAAAAGATGGAGGAGAATAGCTCAAGCAGTGAGCATGTGTTCAGATTGTCTGGGTACTACAATCGCTTGAATCAAGTAGGAGTTAATCTTACAGATTAAATAGTGATTAACAGAATTCTCTAGTCACCATGACCAAGTTAGTAGAACTTCGTGATGAACTATAGTATGCAAGGGATGACGAAAACGATTCCCGAGCTTTTCATGACGATGAAATTGATGAAGGTAGAAATCAAGAAAGAGCATCAAGTGTTGATGATTAACAAGACCACTAGTTTCAAGAAAAGTGCAAAGGGAAAGAAAGGGAACTTCAAGAAGAACGGCAAGCAAGTTGCTACTCAAGTGAAGAAGCCCAAGTCTGGACCTAAGCCTGGGATTAAGTGCTTCTACTGCAAAGGGAGTGGTCACTGGAAGCGGAACTGCCCCAAGTATTTGGCGGATAAGAAGGATGGCAAAGTGAACAATGCTATATTTGATATACATGTTATTGATGTGTACTTCACTAGTGTTTATAGCAACCCCTCAGTATTTGATACTGGTTCAGTTGCTAAGAGTAGTAACTCGAAACAGGAGTTGCAGAATGAACAGAGACTAGTTAAGGGTGAAGTGACGATGTGTGTTGGAAGTGGTTCCAAGATTGATATGATCATCATCGCACACTCCCTATACTTTCAGGATTAGTGTTAAATCTAAATAAATGTTATTTGGTGTTTACATTGAGCATGAATATGATTTGATCATGTTTATTGCAAAACGGTTATTCATTTAAGTTAGAGAATAATTGTTGTTCTGTTTACATGAATAAAACCTTCTATGGTCATACACCCAATGAAAATGGTACGTTGGATCTCGATCGTAGTGATACACATATTCATAATATTGAAGCCAAAAGATGCAAAGTTAATAATGATAGTGCAACTTATTTGTGGCACTGTCGTTTAGGTCATATTGGTGTAAAGCGCATGAAGAAACTCCATGCTGATGGGCTTTTGGAATCACTTGATTATGAATCATTTTGATGCTTGCGAACCACGCCTCATGGGCAAGATGACTAAGACTCCGTTCTTCGGAAAAATGGAGCGAGCAACGGACTTATTGGAAATAATACATACTAATGTATGCAGCCCGATGAGTGTTGAGGCTCACGGCGGGTATCGTTATTTCCTGACCTTCACAAATGATTTGAGCAGATATGGGTATATCTACTACATAAGTCTGAAACATTTGAAAAGTTCAAAGAACTTCAGAGTGAAGTGGAAAATCATCGTGACAAGAAAATAAAGTTTCTACGATCTGATCGCAAAGACAAATATTTGAGTTACGAGTTTGGTCTTCAATTAAAACAATGTGGAATAGTTTCACAAAATCGTGCCACCTGGAACACCACAGCATAATGGTGTGTCCGATCGTCATAACCGTACCATTATTGGATATAGTACAATCTATGATGTTTCTTACCGATTAACCACTATAGTTTTGGGGTTATGCATTAGAGACAACTGCATTAATGTTAAAAAAGGGCACCATCTAAATCCGTTGAGACGACACCGTATGAACTGTGGTTTGGCAAGAAACCAAAGTTGTCATTTCTTAAAGTTTGGGGTTGCGATGCTTATAAGAAAAAGTTTCATCCTGATAAGTTCAAACCCAAATCGGAGAAATGTGTCTTCATAGGATACCCAAAGGAGACAGTTGGTTACACCTTCTATCATAGATCCGAAGGCAAGACATTGTTGCTAAGAATGGATCCTTTCTAGAGAAGGAGTTTCTCTTGAAAGAAGTGAGTGGGAGGAAAGTAGAACTTGATGAGGTAACTGAACTTGCTCCCTTATTGGAAAGTAGATCATCACAGTAATCTGTTTCTGTGACTCCTACACCAATTAGTGAGGAAGCTAATGATGATGATCATGTAACTTCAGATGAAGTTACTAACGAACCTCGTAGGTCAACCAGAGTGAGATCAGCACCAGAGTGGTACGGTCATCCTGTTCTGGAGGTCATGTTAATTGACCATGACGAACCTACGATCTATGAGGAAGCGATGATGAGCCCAGATTCCGCGAAATGGCTTGAGGCCATGAAATCTAAGAATGGATCCATGTATGAGAACAAAGTATGGACTTTGATTGACTTGCCCGATGATCGGTGAGTCATTAAGAATAAATGGATCTTCAAGAGGAAGATGGACGCTAATAGTAGTGTTACTATCTACAAAGCTCGAATTGTCGCAAAGTGTTTTCGACAAGTTCAAAGTGTTGACTACGATGAGATTTTCTCACTCGTATCGATGCTTAAAAGTCTGTCTGAATCATGTTAGCAGTTGCCGCATTTTATGAAATCTGGCAAATGGATTTCAAAACTGTATTCCTTCATGGATTTCTTAAAAACAAGAGTTGTATATGATGCAGCCAGATGGTTTTGTCGACCCTAAAGGTGCTAACAAAGTGAGCAAGCTCCAGCGATCCATCTATGGACTGGTGCAAGCATCTCGGAGTTGGAATGCATGCTTTGATAAAGTGATCAAAGTATATGGTTTTATACAGACTTGCGGTGAAGCCTGTATTTACAAGAAAGTGAGTGGGAGCACTACAACATTTATGATAAGTATATGTGAATGACATATTGTTGATCGGAAAGAATGTAGAATTTTCTAGAAAGCATAAAGGAGTATTTGAAAGGAGTTTTTCAAAGAAAGACCTCAATGAAGCTGCTTACACATTGAGCATCAAGATCTATAGAGATAGATCAAGACGCTTGATAAGTTATTTCAATGAGTAGATACCTTGACAAGATTTTGAAGTAGTTCAAAATGGAACAGTCGAAGAAGGAGTTCTTGCCTGTGTTGCAAGGTATGAAGTTGAGTAAAGACTCAAAACCCAACCATAGCAGAAAATAGAAAGAGAATGATAAGTCATTCCCTATGCCTCAGTCATAGGTTCTATAAAGTATGCCATGTTGTGTATCAGACCTATTGTATACCTTAGCATGAGTTTGGCAAGGGAGTACAATAGTGATCTTGGAGTAGATCACTGGACAGCGGTCAAAATTATCCTTAGAGGACTAAGGAAATATTTCTCGGTTATGGAGGTGATAAAAGAGTTCATCGTAAAGAGTTACGTCGATGCAAGCTTTTTACATTGATCTAGATGACTCTAAGTGTCAATCTGGATACATGTTGAAAGTGGGAGCAATTAGCTAGAGTGGCTCCGTGAAGAGCATTGTAGACATAGAAATTTGCGAAATACATACGGATCTGAATGTTGCAGACCCATAGACTAAACTTCTCTCACAAGCAAAATATGATCACTCTTTGGGTGTTAATCACATAGCGATGTGAACTAGATTATAGACTCTAGTAAACCCTTTGGGTATTAGTCACATGGAGATGTGAACTAATCACATAAAGATGTGAACTAGATTATTGACTCTAGTGCAAGTGGGAGACTAAAGGAAATATGCCCTAGAGGCAATAATAAAGTTATTATTTATTTCCTTATATCATGATAAATGTTTATTATTCATGCTAGAATTGTATTAACCGGAAACATGATACATGTGTGAATACATAGACAAACAGAGTGTCACTAGTATGCCTCTACTTGACTAGCTCGTTGATCAAAGATGGTTATGTTTCCTAGCCATAGAAAAAGAGTTGTCATTTGATTAACGGGATCACATCATTAAGAGAATGATGTGATTGACTTGACCCATTCCGTTAGCTTAGCACTTGATCGTTTAGTTTGTTGCTATTGCTTTCTTCATGACTTATACATGTTCCTATGACTATGAGTTTATGCAACTCCCGTTTACCGGAGGAACACTTTGTGTGCTACCAAACGTTACAACGTAATTGGGTGATTGTAAAGGTGCTCTATAGGTGTCTTCGAAGGTACTTGTTGGGTTGGCGTATTTCGAGGTTAGGATTTGTCACTTTGATTGTCGGAGAGGTATCTCTGGGCCCACTCAGTAATACACATCACTTAAGCCTTGCAAGCATTGCAACTAATGAGTTAGTTGCGGGATGATGTATTACGGAACGAGTAAAGAGACTTGCCGGTAACGAGATTGAACTAGGTATTGAGATACCGACGATCGAATCTCGGGCAAGTAACATACCGATGACAAAGGGAACAACGTATGTTGTTATGCGGTTTGACCGATAAAGATCTTCGTAGAATATGTAGGAGCCAATATGAGCATCTAGGTTCCGCTATTGGTTATTGACCGGAGATGTGTCTCGGTCATGTCTACATAGTTCTCGAACCCGTAGGGTCCGCACGCTTAAAGTTCGATGACGGTTATATTATGAGTTTATGTGTTTTGATGTATCGAAGGTAGTTCGGAGTCCCGGATGAGATCGGGTTCATGAGGAGGAGTCTCGAAATGGTCGAGATGTAAAGATCGATATATTGGACGACTATACTCCGACATCGGAAAGGTTGCGAGTGGTTCAGGTATTTTTCGGAGTACCGAGGAGTTACGGGAATACGGGGGAAGAATTATACGGGCCTTATTGGGCTTTAGGGGAGACAGAGAGGCAGGCCGCGCCCCCCCCCCCCCCCCAATGACTAGTCCGAATTGGACTAGGGGGAGGGGCGGCGCCCCCTCCTTCCTTCTCTTCCCTCTTCCCCTTCCTTGTCTCCTACTCCTACTACTTGGAAGGGGAGGAATCCTACTCCCGGTGGGAGTAGGACTCCTCCAGGGCGCGCCATAGGGGCCGGCCCTCTCCCCCTCCATCACTCCTTTATATACATGGCCAGGGGCACCCCATAGACACAACAATTGATCTCATGGATCTTTTAGCCGTGTGCGGTGCCCCTCTCCACCATAGCCCACCTCGATTATATTGTAGTGGTGCTTAGGTGAAGCCCTGCGACAGTAGAACATCAACATCGTCACCACACTGTCGTGCTGATGGAACTCTTCCTTAAAGATCGGCTGGATCGGAGTTCGACGGATGTCATCGCGTTGAACGTGCGCAGAACTCGGAGGTGCCGCGCGTTCGGTACTTGATCGGTCGGATCGTGAAGACGTACGACTACATCAACCGCGTTGTGCTAACGCTTCCACTTTCGGTCTACGAGGGTACGTGGACACACTCTTGCCTCTCGCTGCTATGCATCACCATAATCTTGCGTGTGCGTCGGATTTTTTTTGAAATTACTATGTTCCCCAACACGAATATCAAGCGTCCCCTCCCTTGAGCCTTAAAACTCGCATGTTCCGAAGGGGTCGCTCAAACCGCACGGTTAGGTTACCAAAACTCGTATTGATGAGAATCCCGTAATAAGGGGGCGTGATCTCTGCTTTGACAAGACATGTCGCTGGAGGTTGCGTATCGAAGCGCGAAAGGGGAGGCTAAAAAATGGTTGGAAGTAACAAAGCGGCTGGCCATAACGTCTCACCAGTGAAATCTTCGGAGGATAGAACTTATCTATATTCTAATTCATAGGTATGACTGTTGTACAGAGCCGGATATAATACTGACGATCAACTGCTTTGAAGAATTCGGAGGAGGAACCCGCCTTGCAATGCGGAAGACAATCTGCGCGCCGGACACATCGTCATTGAAGACTGGTTCAGGGGCTACTGAGGGAATCTAGGATTATGGGGTCCTCGGGTGTCTGGGCTGCGTGATGTGGGCCGGACAGATGGGCCATGAAGATACAAGATAGAAGGCATTCCCTCGTGTCCAGATGGTACTCTCCTTGGCGTGGAAGGCAAGCTTAGCATGCGGATATGTATATTCCTTTCTCTATAAACCGACTCTGTACAACCCTAGAACCCTTCGATGTCTATATAAACCGGAGGGTTTAGTCCGAAGGGACAATCATAATCATACATGATAGACAATTAGGGTTTAGCCATTACGATCTTGTGGTAGATCAACTCTTGTAACCCCTATACTCATCAAAGTCAATCAAGCAGGACATAGGGTATTACCTCCATCAAGAGGGCCCGAACTTGGGTAAACATCGTGTCCCTTGTCTCCTATGACCATTGATCCTTAGACGCACAATTTGGGACCCCCTACCCGAGATCTGCCGGTTTTGACACCAACAATAGCGGGATGCCATCGCTTCCCTACCACTTTGTGTGTGGTCGTGGGCGGCGAGGAACTCGGCGCGACGGGATGCGATCGCTTCCTTACCAGCTAGTGTGTGGCGCGGTGGCATAACCGACGCTTGGTAAGAGCTCTGGGGTGGAGTGGCCGTACAACCATATAGTGCGTTGGTATGTCAAGAGCTCAACGACAAAAGACGAAGAAAATTTGGATTCCCCTTCAATCCTGGTCATTTATTACCGAGTAAAATGCATTGGCGGTCATCGAACTTGTCTTGATAGCTCACTTTGATCATTGTATATGAGATATGGTGATTATACTGTCACTGGCTCAGCGTATTGCTCCGTATTTGTCTAGTTGACCAATCAAACAGTCCGCATGCGCCTCATCAGCTCGTGTTTTTTATCTATATATCTATGCGGGCCTACCTGTCAGTGGAGAAAGAAATGAAAACCAAAATTATGCGTATGTGAGGAATGAAACCACGGACTCGTCGTTGCAATGCACACTCATCAGCCAAATGAAAATGAAATACTTTGCGTTAAATGCACAAACTGATTTTTTTATATTATTTGTGATGCACACGTTAGTGCACACCGTCCATAGAGGTAAGTAGCATGTACGCGTGCAGACACTCATTCTCATGCTATCAAACCATGCTAATGCATGCACGTCGCCCTCTCAATCAAAGACCTGCTCATGGCGCAACGCTAACAGCGAGCCCATCACCTGCGCGCCCTGACGGTGCCTGACATTACTGTTTAGACGTTTGTTGGCGGCCTCCACGGACACCGAGCATGTATTCACCTGGTTCAACACCAACGGTCATACTTGTGCTTGCGCGCCGACCTGCTCGACAATAGCCATGGTTCTGCACACGATGCGACAATGTGACTCGGCGCCTTGCTCATATATATCATCCATCACAACGACAATCTATAAAACAACCTAGCTAGAGAGGGTACTATGGTACCTATATATGTATCGTGAGCGACCGATCATAGTGCCACTGCACACGAGTGTGTTTTTGATCAATTTGTCCATTATTCGTAAGTTATGCATGGTTGTGTGGTGTCTAATGGTGGTCTTCAAAGGCTAGCTGGCGACAAGAGTGGTTGCATGGACGCCTGTTTGTCAATACGTGCTGCATACACTTCAAAGGCTCGTCATCCATGAGTTCACATTTTACCACCACGCAAGCATCTGACCGCCCTGGCCTACCGAAACCCCTTCCATCGCTAGCGCGCGCTTCTCGCCTAAAATGGTCACCATCTCTCCAGAACGTCAATGCTGCATTCACGGGACTTAAACTGCATGTGCAGTTGGTGTGTCACTGACATATGGGCCAGATGCCTGTTGGGCCCACATGTCAGTGACCCAGCTACACCTGTAGTTAAGTCACTGAAGCAGCATCTGCATTCACGGCCGATGCGACCTCTCAATGTCATCGACATTGCAGCAGCAAGACGGCTGAGAGAGCGCCACCCGCACGGCATCTTGGTGCAAGCGACTGCTCCGCATTAACGACACCACGACCATCCTTCCATCCAACACCCACATTAATGACACACGGCTGCCAACGAACCTACTCTAGTGCCATCCATCCATTCGTCTGCCGCGGCTCATTGCCATTCGCCCGCTATATTAACTTGAGCCCCAGCTCCCAGCCATAGACAAAGACCCACACTCATTCTCCTCCGGTCCCTTCCTTCTGTCGGCACCACTCCAACCATGGCCTCCTAGTGCTCCAAAGCTCTCTTGGACGTATTGTAGCAGGAGCATACGAAGGACATCGGTGGCTTTGCTCTGGGCGTGATCCAAAGCTCTCTTGGACGTACTGTCGCAGGAGCAGATGAAGGAGATCGCCAGCTCCCCCCCCCCCGGTCGCCCTCTACCGCCACGACCACGAAGTTGGCGCGCGTGCGCGGGCACAGCCGGCAACGAGGAAGAGTAGTATACGGTAGGTCGCTGCTGCTCTGGTCCCAGGAAGGCCACCGCTCCTCCACTCAGTCGACGCCAAGCTTGGTAGGGTAAACATCGGCATCTGATTAGCCGCTCTACAATGATGTGGAGGCGGAAATCTTTAGAACCTTGTGCATCGGAGGAGGAGGTTATCGAGGCGGAGCTGGAGAAAGCCGAGGCGGATGAGGAGGAGGCAAAGGCAATGTCCCGCGTTCTCGGGGATCATGGCCGGACATGGTGGTCGGGCATCGGTGATCATTTAGATTAGGTTTATAGTAGGTTTTAATATGGTTAGTGCGAAATATGCAAGGAATTTTGTCTAGTTTATAGGAAAAGTTTTTGAAATGTAATGAATTTCATCTGGTTAATTTGAAATTTGCTTTGTTTGCATGAATTTCGTCCGGTTAGTTCATATAGTTCTCGAAAGGTATGCGGGCAGCATTGGATGGCATCCTCTGGCATCATTGTCCTCGGACAGATGCCGGTGTAAATTTGTGGGCCAGTGCTGGAGATGCCCTAACTATCATGCTATAATCGCTAATAGTGCTCCATTATTTCGCAGGGAACCATGATCCCTCGATCAAAATCAGATCCCCCGTGTTTCACACTCCTCCCATGTATGAGCGTAGACTCTTGCTTACATAAAAATGGAGCAAGTGGACGGCACTATAGCACGTCATATCACTCAAACTAGCCCGCCTAACACACGGGAAAGCCCCGCCCTCGTCATTTTGTTCTGGATTTCTATCGATCGATCGCACGAAAATGTTACGCTTTGCAAGTTCAAAAGGAAAAGGCGGCACACTTACGACTCGTATGCGTCTCATTCCCGTCACACCCCCGACTGTCCGGCTCGCATGCTGCTCACCAGAGGGGACACACGTTGTCTTGCATTTTCACTGACATGCATTGGTGCGCGTCGGTCCTAAACAAACGGTTTTTAACCCCTTTCCACGACGGCATCTGGAACTGTGGCTAAGTGAGTGTGGGCGATAGGGGGTCCTTCCCACACGACCCGGAAACCATCGGGGATATGCCCTCCTGGCACACACGTTCCGCAAAATGAGGTCGTGTGCGACCGGCGAGCGCTCAAATATGGAAATACATACAATACAGCTAAAAAATACAATTATATGACAAAATTATTTCTGTCGCAAGTACATCCCACACAATCGCTCCAAGGAAAACGTTTCCGTTCATAGGTACATCACACACAATTTTTCCCTCTAAATCGTTTGTTATAGCGTTGCCATTGCACACGATATTAATAATTTTATCGTTTACGTTATTGAATGCATCACACACGGTGCATACATAGAAATTGTGTGGCAAAGGCTGTCCATCACACACACTTTTTATGTGATAAACATTTGCGCAAGGTGGTTAACGCAAATAGTTTTCAAGAGAACGTCGTGTGTGCAGTGGAGATCAGTCGCGCACGTAGTGGATCCTAGAAACGTTTCTGATCTCCACGTATATCGCAGACGTTTCGCTTTCACAAACCGTGTGCAGTGTAATCCCTATTTAATCCAATTAATCCCTAATTTAAAAATCATAGGTTATGAATTTGAAAGTAGGCAATGACCTATTTCATATCCAACCATGTTTATTACAAATATAGGTTCAACCACAAATCCATAATTCAATGCACATGTACATATACTAAAGAACTACAGAAGCACCAAGTAAAGAATGATGAACCACAGTTGTACTAAAGACTGTAAAGAGAGAGGCGAAAGACATTCTGGTTGCTGGAGAAGGTGAAGCGGAATGCCCATACTGTGCCCTCCTCCATGCGTAAGGCGCGCATGACTCTAGGCCAACCCCTTGTGATGGATGCCCGTCCATCCTTCACTGTCTTCATTAGGACTTCTCGATACTCATTGTAGTCTGGATGAAATACTTTAACCTTTCATTGCGTGTCCACCAATCATGTACTTTGTGAGGTAACCTTGAGTGAACTGCTTCGGGAACCACTGGGAACGAAAAAGATTCAGACATTGTTTTCTAGCAACTCATTATGGGCAGTACAAAGAGAAGGTTGTAGAGTTTGTAGACCATCCTACAGCTCACTGTTGTGTTGGATAGAGCATAAACAAATAATTTGCTTGCCACCATTCGTATCTTTTTGCTAATAATCTTTATCAGTTTCCTCACTTGATGCTTGTTCATCAGTATCTCATTTCCCCATACGCAAAAAGGGTCGATGCGTGGTTCCTTGCCAAGGGCATATGTACCTACAAGCAACAAGTCAATATTAGAAGCTAACGAGTGTTCAGGCCTGGATCTATATGCATTATATTATGGAACGACGGGGGGAGTACAAGCCGAGGGATGAAGCTAACCTCGGCGGAAAATGGTGGCCACTCTTGTTGTTGTCCTGCATAAGTAGTGGAAAGGCATGATAAGTACGTCAATCTTAACATCAAACAAATATAGCGAAGGTAAACAACATCATCTCCAAATGATAGCTTGAATGTGTTGGTTTCGGCATGCTGTTAAAGCGGATATAAAATGGAAGGCAATGTTACCGACAGCAGGCTTAACAGCAATCAAATATTGCAATTCAAACTAGTATTGTTGAAAATGAATGGAACGTAGGTAATGCTTAAACATCACACTGGATAAATGTGTAAAACTGAAATAAAGGACATGTGTTAACTACACCAGAAATAACTGGAACCAAATATATCCGTTCAAACTGGTATTGATGTAGTCGAGCGGCACAGTTCCGACTTGCACATAATGAACCACACATTGTGAATGATTGAAATAAACAAGGCATAAATGACCAGTATAACAAGCAAATATAGCCATTGAAACTGGACAGAGTCTCACTACAACCAACCTAACAAGCAAATACAGATAAACAAGGCATATGCTTGAAAACTGGACAAATGCTCACTGCAACCAACCTAACAAGCAGATAAAGATAAATAAGGCATCTGTTTGATAACTGGAGAAATGCTAAAAAAGCAACCTAACAACCAAATACAGATAAACAAGGCATCTGCATGATAACTGTATAAATGCTAAAAAAGCAACCTAACAACCAAATACAGATAAACAGGGCATCTGCTTGATAACTGGACAAATACTCACTGCAACCAAACTAAGAACCAAATACAGATAGACAAGGCATCTGCTCGATAACTGAAAAAATGCTCACTCCAACCAACCTAACAACCAAATAAAGATAAACAAGGCATCTACTCACTATAAACAACTAAATATAGCCATTCGCGAAACTAAAGTGGGCACTTCATACTTAAGCATCACATAGACCTATTGAACAATACATTTTTGCATAACTGAAATAATTAAACATGGCACAGTTAAAGCACCACACGACAAATGCTACTACAACAAAGGGTACGAGTTGGCAAGCTAGAAAAGGTAATATTTGCTGATAGAATGTTGCCTCACATTTCATGGACGGGATCCTTCCAGTTGGAAGAGCACAGACCCATGGTGCGCTCTCTGATGTCACAGATGGGTTGTTTCACCATGGAAGAACCTTCGTGGGTGCCCTCCTCATGGTCGTGGTCGAGGTTGATGAGATCTGACTTGGCTATTGAGGATCCCAAGCCACCGCCATAAAACGTGTCCTTTAGAAGTGACAAAATGGGCTCGATGGCGTATAAAGCTCGCAAATCCTTGACCGCTTGGCGGAGGAGATCGGCGGCAGGGTCGTCGAAGAGATCGACAGCGGTTGAACCACAGGGGTTGGGGATGGACCACTTAACCCGTGCCATGGCCCGCGTGAAGCCGTCGATGTGGACGAGCTTGATGTCGTAGCCAGCTTTCCCGAGATACAGTAATATGCTAGCCTGCTGACATGAAGCCTTCGGTATGGCAACGTAGTCAACGTCTTCGCCGGCTTCCGCGGTGATGTGTTGCTCCGGGATCGACAAGTCGGGATGAATGACGGCCACCTCGCCAATGTCCACCGGAGAGGCCATGATAAACTTCTTGGCCGAACGCTCGCCGGGCTCCCCGGGATACGTGGTCGAGCTTAGGCTGCAACATTCTGGAGCAGGGGATGTGGATCTAGCGGGAAGGGACACCGTAGGCCTCATCTAAAAACTTAGGGGAGTGGGCCAACGGTATGGGAATCGCTGGATAACCTGAACTTTATTATCTAAGCTAGGAGGAACGGGCAGACCGGCAGGGTTGGCGGCGGCGGCGGCGGCGGCGGCCGCGAGCTAGGGTTCGAAGGGGGGAAGGGGGCGGGTTGTGTTGGGGATACACATAATAGGTAGGCCCACGAAGGGTCGAAATATCATAAAGCATGGGGTCCACATAGCATGTGGGTCCAGATAAATTTCATACAGACATACTATCCACTCGGATGACCATCAAGTGACTCGGACGACAACAACCACTCAACCAACTCATTCCACTCGAAGCACCTGATCTCACTCAGATATGCGAAGACCAGCAGTCAACAAGGCACTCAAAGCATCATCTTAGTAGTAGGCTGAGTTATGGCTGTAACGCCCCCACTTTGTAACATAGGAGGTGAGGGGGTGTGTCAGGACCCCGATTCGAAGTCACATCGATCTAGCCGGTAACACCTCATATCACTTTGCAGCCTCACGCACGGTATTCCCACGGGCGTCGCCTTACCATGGCCCGGGACAGTATGCGCCTTTTGGCTCACGTATATGATAGTGTCGCTAGCATCCATATGACAGAGAACCCCGGCCGACATGGCTAGTCGTGAACCCAAAGCGGCACCAACCTATGGGGACAGGCATACATGAATCACATCGAGCATGTCGGTCAGCAGCGTGTGAATCCGGGCTGTAGCACTGGGCTAACAGGACTCCGGGAACCCGGGCTGTAGCAGGCTAGGCAGGACTCCGGATGTCACCGCGTGACATTTCCCCGAAGGGACAGACACAGGAACAAAGTGAAACACATGCCGGCCAGTCAAGTGTCCTGAGCAGTAGTGCTGGGCTAGCAGGACTCCGGTGAACCGGGCTGTAGCGGACTACTATGGCCCATGGAAGCACTAGACTACATTTCCCTATAAGAGAGGCTGCCAAGGATAAACAACTAGATTGTCGGATCCCACACATACCAAGCATTTCAATCATACACACAATATGCTCGATATGTGTAAATACAACATGGCATCACAACATAACTCTACGACTCAAGTATTTATTCATTAGGCTCCGAGGAGCGAGATATTACAAACATGGGTCCCATGACCCAACAATCATAGCATACAAATCAAAACACATGCGGAAGCTTAACATGTCTGAGTACAGACATCTACAGATGAAAAGGGCTAAGAAGCCTGACTATCTACCAGACCCTCCCAAGGGTACAAGATCATAGCTGAGGTAAAAATCTAAACGTCGAAGTCCAAGCGGAACTACTAGTGATACTGACGTCTCTCTACAAAACATAAATTAAGCAAACGTGGGTACAAATGTACCCAGCAAGACTTACATCAAAACTAGCTACATATGCATCATTATCAACAAAAGGGACGGTGGGGTTTAACTGCAGCAACCCAGCTTTTGACTCAGTGGCTAACCTGAACTACGACTGCAAGTAACTCTTTTGAGGTGGCGCACACGAGTCCACATATTCACCATATCAATACACCACTATGGATCCGCTCCCGTCTCCCTATGAGAAGGCCATCCATAGCACTCACACTTATCTTGCGAGTTTTAGAGTATCCACTTTCACTTGTCTATGAACTGTTATAGGCAACCCAGAAGTCCTTTACCGCGGACACGGCTATTCGAATAGATGATGTTAACCCTGCAGGGGTGTACTTCTTCACACACGCTCTCACCACTTACCGCCGTTTACACAACATGTACTCGGCAACCTTCAAGCGGAAGCCCAACGAGGGTGTCGGCCACGACGTACCTAAACACTCAAGTCTCTAGTCCAGGTTTATCGCCTATCCAGGTTCCATCCGCAGGGAGTCCGGCCGAGGTTTCCACATACGGCCCCGAACGATGTGAACAGGGTTCCCGAGACACCAAACGGGCACCCGGTACACCGTGCCATGGTGTATCTACCGCATCATAGCCCACCCCTAGGGTCAGCGCTACGCACGGCCGCCAACACATATCCTATAAACACCAGAAACTAGTTGCAACTCCTGGACAGAGGACAAGGGTGATCAAGAAGCCGAGAGGGTCCATTGGTTTCGGGCCCAATGCGTGGTAGTAACTGTTTCATGGATCACAAACACAGAACTCAGTTCCTAAGGACGGCTTCAATGAGACAACCCACCATGTACTCCTACATGGCCTCTCACCACTACCTTTACCAAATCGTGTTCACACACTTAGCTCTCAACAGTAGGACATGTTTACACACCTCCGATCCATCCCCGATGAATCAGACCTGACTCAACTCTAAGCAGTAGCAGGCATGACAAACAAGCATGAATGAGTAGGCACATCAGGGCTCAAACAACTCCTACTCATGCTAGTGGGTTTCATCTATTTACTGTGGCAATGACAGGTCATGTAGAGGATAAGGGGTTCAACTACCGCAACAAGTAACAGATGAATCGTTGTTGTCCTAATGCAGTAAAAGAGAGCAGGAGCAAGAGAGTGGGCTTGTATCGGAATGAACAAGGGGGTTGTGCTTGCCTGGCACTTCTGAAGATATTATAGTTCTTCATCGGTGTCATCGAACTCGTCGTTGAAACCACGTCTATCAAGAGGGGACAAATACCGGCAACAAAGAAGGAAAACACAATCAATGCAATGCACAATATGATACATGATCATGACATGTCAATATGATGTGTTTTGAGCTAATGCAACTAGCAACATGTTAAATGGAGTTGGTTTGAACCTTAGGTTCAAATTCAAACTCCATATGTGAGGGTTTAAATGTCATTTATATGATTTGGCCTAAACAGCAGCCATAAGTTGTTCTAACATGCATTAAAATGCCATAAACAGAATCCTTGAATTTTTCTGATAATTTTTCATATATAAATTATTTCATTTGGAGTTACGCTTTAATTTCTATGATTTTTTGAAGTTTAAGTCATTTTCTGGAATTTCCTGAATTGTTTTAAAACAGAAATTAATTACTGCGTCGGCATGACATCGTCATGACATCAGCAGGTCAACGGGGCACGGTCCAGGTCAAACCTGACCAGTGGAACCCACTGGTCAGTGACCTAGTGCCATTTAGTGTCACCGACAGGTGGTCCGGTCAACGGCCACGTCAGCCGGGTCAAAGATGACGCGTGGGGCCACTGGATTAATCTAAAATAAACAGGGAATAAACCCAGGGTTAACTTGGGCGCGGGGCCCATATGTCAGTGAGAGAGGGGTTAATTAGCGGGGTAATTAGTCCCTAACGACGATGCCACATCAGCACGCCGGAGTTGAACGTCGGCGAGCACGCGAACGCGCTGGCGATGCTCGGGAACGCGCTACGGGCGGCGGTTGGACGTGCTGCAGGCACCATGAGGAAGCCCTCGCTCGCCCGCATCCAGGGGTGCTCGCAGCTGGGTGCGGGGAGGCCGGGGTCGACAGCGGCGACCACTTGGGCGGTGGCCGGAGTTCGGGTGGTGGCGGGTTTGGCGCTACGGCTTGCGTTCGAGAAAAGTAGCAGGCTAGAGAGGCACTAGGCGTTGCTACGAGCGCAACGGCACACGCACAGGACCAATTGGTCACTGGAGCCACGTCGGCGACGAGGCCAGTCGGCAGCGCGATTCGGTCGGCAAGGGGGCGACGGCTACGGGGCATAATCGAGCTCGGGAAGAGGGGGGTTAGACGCAGGAGCTCACAGCGCTTCGGACGGAAGGCTCGAGGGGCTCGGGGAAGGCCCGCAGACGGTGGAGCGGCGATGGTGTTTGTCGGAGCCCGAGGAAGAAGATGAAGCCGATGCCGGCGATGCAGTGCCTACGGGCTCGAGCGCGTCAGCTTAGAGACGTCGGGCGTTGTAGTGAAGCTTCTGGATGCGTCGAGGGGGCGAGGGGATGGCAGTGGGCGCAGCAACGTCGAGCGGCGGTGGCTGCGTTCGGTGCGTGCGAGCGAGAGAGCCAGGGGAGGGGATGGGGACGAGAGAGTGAGAGAGAGTCGGGGGAGGCAGCGTGGCGTCTCCAGGCAAGCAGTTGGACTCGCAGGGACGCTGCCAGCGCGAAGCAGGAGGTGGAGGCCTCCCGGCGCGCGCGTGCGTCTTCACCTCTGTCTACTGGCTGAGGAAGATGACGAGCGATGAGGTAGGTGGACTGGGCTGGTCAAGTTGGGCCGGCTACAGGTAAGTGGGCCAGGTAGATTCCTTTCTCCTCTCTCTGTTTCTGTTTTTTTTGTTCTGTTTGTTTTTATTTTATCTTTGCCACTGCTTTTAAAATTCAAAACAGTTTCAAAAACAATGTCAATTATCCTCTAATAATTTCATGTTGCAAAATGGACTTTTCCAAATGCACATAAAATATATCAGAGGTATTTGAAGATATATCCTATATATATTTGGGTATATTTCCAAATTCAAATAGGATAGTGATTTAAATTCAGTGCCCAAAATATTCCACAAAAATGTTCCCTATTTTTGGTTTGGTCTCAAAGCCTTTCCAAAATTAACAAACATTTATGAAGGCATTTTGGAAACAATGAATGCAATTTAAAGGGTTCTTGCCCTTCTTTTAAATTGATTTCTGAGGCTTTCACTTTCCTCATTTCAAGTTTCTTGAGATTAATAGGATGCATGATGCTCACTGATGCAACCATCTCCAAACAATTCTAGGGCTGTGACAACTCACCCCCACTAAACAAGAATCTCGTCCCGAGATTCAAGACGTGAGGTAAGAAGAAAGAGGGGCACAAGACCAACACAATCTTCACGATCCAAGTTGCACCTCATAAGGTTGTTGATTCGTAGCATACGTTGATCTTGACATCCTCGCTTTTGAGATCTTCGTCCACGAGATGACGACGGAAAGAAACTCTACTAGGATTGATCTTCCCAAAGATCAAACTATACAATCTCAACTCGCGGAATGAGATGTTGAAACATCTCGAGTTGAGACACAAAACACATCGAGAGGGATGGAAGAACAAACGACGGGGTTTGATTTGGTGGGCAACAATTCCATGCTTAGAAAGATGGTGGATGGTGTCAAGGTGGTGGGGAAATAATTGCCATGATCCCATAACGGGGCACCTTGGGAAAAGTGACTCAATGGATTGTTCCCTTAAGTGGCAAAAAGAATTACTTTTGATCCATAGATCATTGAAACTCTTCATACCAACTTAAGGCAATTTACAATTGATCGTTTGAAAGAGCTCGAAGAAATGGCAAACTCTGACTAGGATGGATGACGTGGACTACCTTGTTGAAGACAACGCAATGGATGATTTTTGCTTATCACCGGAGATGGATGGGACCCGTGGTAGGACCACTTTGAGGATGATCCTGGTTAGTAATTACTGAGAAGGGTAGTCCGTAGTAGGATGACACAATGGCGGTGCAAGCTGGGAACAAAATGCAAACGCTAGGAATGATTCTAGTAACTGGGGAGAAACCCAACAGTAGAGAGAGATTCCACTGTTTGAAAGGTTATGGCATAATCGAAGAAACTAAGAACGGATCCCAATTAATGCCGACGATAAATCCTAGTGCTTGCGCGTGCTCTCAAGAACTTGAGCATTTCCGTATTCATCAAGGTTTTACCAATATCCGTATCAAGGATCCTGGCAACACAACATGCTACCATGATGAATAATGGTGGAAGATGCAGATGCAAAGAAGGATAACACTTTCTCAGATTTCACCTTAACGAGGCCAAGGGATCAAAATCTAGATGATCGACCGAGAGACATTTAGCGCTCCGCTTCTAATGCTCTCCTTGATGTGCTAGCCTAACCATTCTTTGAAATGGTTGGGTATCTAGAACATCAAGTAGCAGGTCGGACTTCGGAAACACAGAAATCCATAAGGAACTACTATTGGAATAAATTCTGCGAGATCCTTATGGGGAGGTGGCCAACTTACTCAATTGAGATACTACAATAATAGGTCTTCCGGCTGGGTGTGTTGGTCACGACATCCACTTTACCGGGTTACAGAGAGATCAATATTATAGCTCTTGAGAAAACGTCCCAACCATCACATCTTCCTGAGATTTAGATCTGGTTGGTGTCAGGATATTCCAGACTCATCGAGTCTAGAAAGAAAATGAAAGTTTGCAACACAAATCAACGAGATGACATTGCGAGATTCTCAGGAAATGGACTATGGTAGTAAGCTCCAAAACATGAGCTCGTTCTGCTAAACACATGTGAACATGTTGTCCCAGACAAACATGACCACATAGTAGTCTTATAATAAAACACTATCGATTCCTAGTTGGGAACCATCATCAAGGATATCGAAGTCCTTGCATAAGTCATATGACTAGCTCTTATGAAGAAACTTCTTTTCCCTGAACAAATCAGCCAGTGGCTTGGTGTGATAGGGAATACAAATGGAATGGAGGTAGCGAGCCTGTCAAACCATAGCATACTTCGCACATGCATGACTGACTTGGGATGGTACCAGAGGAAACAAAAACTACCTTTCTCGAACTCACGGTGGCAACTTGCATCGTTTGCACGTGAACTTAGAGGAGGTCACTACTTTCATCCAAACATATTCTATATGAACGGGGCATGAAGAAAATGCTTACACAAGTTTTCAACACTAGCTGGATGTTCAACACAAATCATGGAGGAGACAAAATGCTGCTAATGGGCTCAACAACAACTCATCGGGATTTCCATATCACTGGACTTCCACCACTATGTGAACAATGTGATAGTATTGGTCAGAAAAAAAAGATGTAATGGTGTATGCTCGAGGGATCAACCACGAGTAAGACAACATTAGAAACATCGTTGGTTCTTATTTGACTTGACAATAGCCCATACTCAAGTCAAGGTTTTGACAAGGCAATAGATCCAACAATTGATCACGAGGACCAATCGATGGAGATATCATCTTTCTTCATCACACACACACCAAAAAGATATCCCTTAACATGAACTAAGTCAGACAAGTTTTATCTTCCAACTCTCCAAGTTGTTGTTTAGCTCAACCAACTAGCTCAGGGATATCCAACACAGATTCTTGGAGAAGGGGTGATTTATAAGAAAACCCATTTAATCACGAACTCAACATACCGGTCAGGTAACAACCAGGTAATACTTCCGAGAAGATCTTCAGAAAATCACGAACCACCGATATGTTACTAAGCTCGAGAACAATCTTGCTTTTCAGGGCAAGATGATATGATCAACTAAGCAAGGATAGACACAGTCCCAACTCTTGATCGAAGAGTGCACCAAGAAAATGGACTAGGTAGCACGATCAATCTTAGAATGATGATTCAATAACCAACACGCTAAGAATGATTTTATTGTCCATTAACTACCAAGCAACGAGGTTTCTAGGAGTATTGATTTCACAGATCACAGTTCACTTGTCGGCATTCCGGTTATGGCAACACGGGACCGAGGAATGAACGATGATGGCGAGAGTATCGCTGCATCAAAAATTCATAAGAGAAGGTGCAATTCTCATGACGTTCCTGACATAAAAGTGGGTAATACTTCAGGGTAGAACAGAATCAGAGCTTGATTGCATTTGATCTTCATAATACAACTGCTTTGACCCAATCCTAGAAATGGATGAGGTACTGGAGTTTGTTTCTCCTAGTCATTCTGAACTAGAATGGCTTGACGGACCACAGGAATAATAAGCATCGATAACACGGATGCACAATTACTCCTGACTATCAATTGATAGATGATGGTTGGAATACAAATGAAGAGGGACAACTCAAGGGAACATATATCTTTCTGAGTTGTGGATACATAGGTTAGTATGTTGAGCAAAGCACAACATTTCTCCCGGATAACCCATGTAGAAAGGTAGAACTCACAGATTCACAATGTAGAATGGAGGACTCATTAAGAGCACTCTGGTTGTGATCTTTTGATTCAAACGAATTTCTGCCAAGGATGATTCATGGTATTTGGAAGAATGATATACCACGGACCTCAAAGACTATCACAAAGATTACTAATATCCTAAAGGTACGAGCAACACTATCAACACGAGGTAAGTAGAGTGGATCTTGGGTCAAGAACCCAGGAGTAGAATACCTACTACTAAATGGCATCGCGGAATGCTTTCGAGAATGGTGGCCAGAGTCATCACACTGGGGATACAAAGCATTGCTAGATTACTAGGTGACTCCCTAAAACACCTACGGTCATAATAATAGCTCCAACACATATGTCGAGACAATAAATTACCTCAGCGCACCGGTTAGTGTGCTTATTCTGACCATAAAGGACATCGGAAACGGAAAGAAAGGATTGCAAATGCATCAGATTATCTAGAAACCTGGGATGACTCGGATAGCATAATGGCTGTAAATGCTCAAAAGATTTGAGACATCCTGCAAAATGGTGGCATAACCACTCAACAACACAATATCAAGGTTCCGAGATCAACTGTCAACACACAGAAATAGTAGGAACTGAACTAAGAATTGAATCCATCAATCCTATAAGTCTATGGATTAGTAACACGTCATCCTGATAGATAGATTAGAAGGCCTAGTTCTTAAACCCCGTAGAAGAGAAGAGGATGACTCAGATCAGAAGGCCATAAGGTAAAGGCGTAAAAAGAGCCTTACGTTCCCTTCCACAATCAATTCCCTTATATAACTAAAGCATTTCTAGACTCAACTTCGACCAGTTTGGCTTGGTAATCCTACATGCAGTCAGGCTCTGATACCAACCCTGTCAGGACCCCGATTCCAAGTCACATCGATCTAGCCGGTAACACCTCATATCACTTTGCGGCCTCACGCACGGTATTCCCACGGGTGTCGCCTTACCATGGCCCAGGACCGTATGCGCCTTTTGGCTCACGTATATGATAGTGTCGCTAGCATCCATATGACAAAGAACCCAGGCCGACATGGCTAGTCGTGAACCCAAAGCGGCACCAACCTATGGGGACAGGCATACATGAATCACATCGAGCATATCGGTCAGCAGCGTGTGAATCTGGGCTGTAGCACTGGGCTAACAGGACTCCGGGAACCCGGGCTGTAGCAGGCTAGGCAGGACTCCGGATGTCACCGCATGACATTTCCCCGAAGGGACAGACACAGGAACGAAGTGAAACACATGCCGTCCAGTCAAGTGTCCTGAGCAGTAGTGCTGGGCTAGCAGGACTCCGGTGAACCGGGCTGTAGCGGACTACTATGGCCCATGGAAGCACTAGACTACATTTCCCTATAGGCTGCCAAGGATAAACAACTAGATTGTCGGATCCCACACATACCAAGCATTTCAATCATACACACAATATGCTCGATATGTGTAAATACAACATGGCATCACAACATAACTCTACGACTCAAGTATTTATTCATTAGGCTCCGAGGAGCGAGATATTACAAACATGGGTCCCATGACCCAACAATCATAGCATACAAATCAAAACACATGCGGAAGCTTAACATGTATGAGTACAGACATCTACAAATGAAAAGGGCTGAGAAGCCTGACTATCTACCAGACCCTCCCAAGGGTACAAGATCGTAGCTGAGGTAACAAGCTAAACGTCGAAGTCCAAGCGGAACTACTAGTGATACTGACGTCTCTCTACAAAACATAAATTAAGCAAACGTGAGTACAAATGTACCCAGCAAGACTTACATCAGAACTAGCTACATATGCATCATTATCAACAAAAGGGATGGTGGGGTTTAACTGCAGCAACCCAGCTTTTGACTCAGTGGCTAACCTGAACTACGACTGCAAGTAACTTTTTTGAGGTGGCGCACACGAGTCCACATATTCACCATATCAATACACCACTATGGATCCGCTCCCGTCTCCCTACGAGAAGGCCATCCATAGCACTCACACTTATCTTGCGAGTTTTATAGTATCCACTTTAACTTGTCTATGAACTGTTATAGGCAACCCAGAAGTCCTTTACTGCGGACACGGCTATTCGAATAGATGATGTTAACCCTGCAGGGGTGTACTTCTTCACACACGCTCTCACCACTTACCGCTGTTTACACGACATGTACTCGGCAACCTTCAAGCGGAAGCCCAACGAGGGTGTCGGCCACGACGTACCTAAACACTCAAGTCTCTAGTCCAGGTTTATCGCCTATCCAGGTTCCATCCGCAGGGAGTCCGGCCGAGGTTTCCACATACGGCCCCGAACGATGTGAACAGGGTTCCCGAGACACCAAACGGGCGCCCGGTACACCGTGCCACGGTGTATCTACCGCATTATAGCCCACCCCTAGGGTCAGCGCTATGCACGGCCGCCAACACATATCCTATAAACACCAGAAACTAGTTGCAACTCCTAGACAGAGGACAAGGGTGATCAAGAAGCCGAGAGGGTCCATTGGTTTCGGGCCCAATGCGTGGTAGTAACTGTTTCATGGATCACAAACACAGAACTCAGTTCCTAAGGACGGCTTCAATGAGACAACCCACCATCTACTCCTACATGGCCTCTCACCGCTACCTTTACCAAATCGTGTTCACACACTTAGCTCTCAATAGTAGGACATGTTTACACACCTCCGATCCATCCCCGATGAATCAGACCTGACTCAACTCTAAGCAGTAGCAGGCATGACAAACAAGCATGAATGAGTAGGCACATCAGGGCTCAAACAACTCCTACTCATGCTAGTGGGTTTCATCTATTTACTGCGGCAATGACAGGTCATGCACATGATAAGGGGTTCAACTACCGCAACAAGTAACAGATGAATCGTTGTTATCCTAATGCAGTAAAAGAGAGCAGGAGCGAGAGAGTGGGCTTGTATCGGAATGAACAAGGGGGTTGTGCTTGCCTGGCACTTCTGAAGATATTATAGTTCTTCATCGGTGTCATCGAACTCGTTGTCGAAACCACGTCTATCGAGAGGGGACAAATACCGGCAACAGAGAAGGAAAACACAATCAATGCAATGCACAGTATGATGCATGATCATGACATGTCAATATGATGTGTTTTGAGCTAATGCAACTAGCAACATGTTAAATGGAGTTGGTTTGAACCTTAGGTTCAAATTCAAACTCCATATGTGAGGGTTTAAATGTCATTTATATGATTTGGCCTAAACAGCAGCCATAAGTTGTTCTAACATGCATTAAAATGCCATAAACAGAATCCTTGAATTTTTCTGATAATTTTTCATATATAAATTTTTTCATTTGGAGTTACGCTTTAATTTCTATGATTTTTTGAAGTTTAAGTCATTTTCTGGAATTTCCTGAATTGTTTTAAAACAGAAATTAATTACTGCGTCGGCATGACATAGTCATGACATCAGCAGGTCAACGGGGCACGGTCCAGGTCAAACCTGACCAGTGGGACCCACTGGTCAGTGACCCAGTGCCATTTAGTGTCACCGACAGGTGGGTCCGGTCAACGGCCACGTCAGCCAGGTCAAAGATGACGCGTGGGGCCACTGGATTAATCTAAAATAAACAGGGAATAAACCCAGGGTTAACTTCGGCGCGGGGCCCATATGTCAGTGAGAGAGGGGGTTAATTAGCGGGGTAATTAGTCCCTAACGACGGTGCCACATCAGCATGCCGGAGTTGAACGTCGGCGAGCACGCGAACGTGTCGGCGATGCTCGGGAACGCGCTACGGGCGGCGGTTGGACGTGCTGCGGGCACCACGAGGAAGCCCTCGCTCGCCCGCATCCAGGGGTGCTCGCAGCTGGGCGTAGGGAGGCCAGGGTCGACGGCGGCGACCACTTGGGCGGCGGCCGGAGTTCGGGTGGTGGCGGGTTTGGCACTACGGCTTGCGTTCGAGAAAAGTAGCAGGCTAGAGAGGCACTAGGCGTTGCTACGAGCGCAACGGCACACGCACAGGACCAATTGGTCACCGGTGCCACGTCGGCGACGAGGCCAGGCGGCAGCGCGATTCGGTCGGCAAGGGGGCGACGGCTACGGGGCATAATCGAGCTCGGGAAGAGGGGGGTTAGACGCAGGAGCTCACAGCGCTTCGGACGGAAGGCTCGAGGGGCTCGGGGAAGGCCTGCAGACGGCGGAGCAGCGATGGCGTTGGTCGGAGCCCGAGGAAGAAGACGAAGCCGATGCCGGCGATGCAGCGCCTACGGGCTCGAGCGCGTCAGCTTGGAGACGTCGGGCGTTGTAGTGAAGCTTCTGGATGCGTCGAGGGGGCGAGGGGATGGCAGTGGGCGCAGCAACGGCGAGTGGCGACGGCGGCTGCGTTCGGTGCGTGCGAGCGAGAGAGCCAGTGGAGGGAATGGGGACGAGAGAGAGTGAGAGAGAGTCGGGGGAGGCAGCATGGCGTCTCCAGGCAAGCAGCTGGACTCGCAGGGACGCTGCCAGCGCTAAGCAGGAGGTGGAGGCCTCCCGGCGCGCGCGTGCGTCTTCACCTCTGCCTACTGGCTGAGGAAGACGACGAGCGACGAGGTAGGTGGGCTGGGCTGGTCAAGTTGGGCCGGCTACAGGTAAGTGGGCCAGGTAGATTCCTTTCTCCTCTCTCTGTTTCTGTTTTTTTGTTCTTTTTGTTTTTATTTTATCTTTGCCACTGCTTTTAAAATTCAAAACAGTTTCAAAAACAGTGTCAACTATCCTCTAATAATTTCATGTTGCAAAATGGACTTTTCCAAATACACATAAAATATATCAGAGGTATTTGAAGATATATCCTATATATATTTGGGTATATTTCCAAATTCAAATAGGATAGTGATTTAAATTCAGAGCCCAAAATATTCCACAAAAATGTTTCTATTTTTGGTTTGGTCTCAAAGCCTTGTCAAAATTAACAAACATTTATGAAGGCATTTTGGAAACAATGAATGCAATTTAAAGGGTTCTTGCCCTTCTTTTAAATTGATTTCTGAGGCTTTCACTTTCCTCATTTCAAGTTTCTTGAGATTAATAGGATGCATGATGCTCATTGATGCAACCATCTCCAAACAATTCTAGGGCTGTGACAGGGTGACGCACTCTATATAAGCCACCCCCACCACTAGACTAGGGAGCTTTTTTCTTCCACCTCTCCCTCTTTCTCACCATTTATCTTGAGGCATGGAGATCCGTTCTCCCCTCTCTATCTCAAATACATCATGTAATCTCCAGGTACAAACTGAGATAAAACAAAGCCTCTCCGGAGCACAAGACGTAGGGCTGTTATCTCCATCGTGGGAGGCTCGAACTCGCTAAAACCACTTTGTCACCCATTTGCATCTCGATAGATCATGCTCCGTTACCCTATACCTTATTATTGTCGGAATCGTTCCCACGACAGTTGGTGCCCACCGTGGGGCATGACATCTATCGAGTCATGATGCAAATGGTTTTTCCATTTATTTTCGGCAACAGCTCAACGATTGGCTTGCTGGAATTCTGGGCATCATGCTATTAGTACAAACACAAGGATCAAGGAAGTATCTATTTGATCTAGTCTTTCTTTGAATTAATTATCTAACAATGGGTTGATCTTTTTCTCTTATAGGATCAGACATCACCAAAGCGTGATCAATCATTAAATGAAAAAGGAGGAGAGATAACTCATCCTTATTCAGCGCCGCAAGGCTCCTCCGCCCGTTCGCTTTCCCGATGACGGTTTCCATGCTGTGGAGGCACCCACCTCGCCGGCAACGCAAGGCTCCTCTGCCCGGTCGACTGCCCGCCGGCGGCCTCCATGTCGTGGGGCTTCCCCAGCCGATCATCAGCTTGATGGCGACGTCCGCGCGTGCAGGCATAGGCTCGACCGACGACGCGAGACTCCTCCCTTTCCGCTCCGCAGAGGCACGAACCTGGCCAGCAGCGCGGAGCTTCTCCGCCCGGTCAACTGCCCGCCGACGGCCTCCACGCCACGGGGCATCCCCAGTCGATCGCCTGCTCGATGACGGTGTCCGCACCGTGGAGGCATACGACCGACCGGGGACGGGAGATTCCTCCCTTGCCGCTCGGCAGAGAGACACGAATCTGCCCGGCAACGCGGAGCTCCTCCGACCGGGCGCCTGCCCACTGGCAGCCTCCACGACGCGGGGATCCTACGCCCGGGCTGCCTGTGGGAAAAGGAAACGCCCATCGCATGCAACGCTTCAATTTCGGCTTAATTAGTACTGATGACATTTGCATGCAGATTCTGGACTTGGGGCAACGCCTTCAATGCGTTGGACATGGGGACAACTCCTTCAATGCACGAACAGTAACGCCTTTTGCTTAATTAGCGCTAATTAATGCTTCTTACATGCAGATGCTGCGTACTCCTACATGGTCAGGACGTGGGCTGTTTTTTCCATCAATTAGCTGCATGCAGGAATAGTTTGAAAATGGAAGGAATCTTCAACGCCGGATTAATTGGCTGCCTCATTAATCGGCCATTCAAAAAAAGGTGCATTGATTCATTTTTTTCCGCAGCCACCTGCACAAGCCTCCAGCGCACACGCAGCTTGCGTTGACTTCAAGCTGGCCCACCTGGTCCGCTACTCCGAGTGGGTACTTTGGTACGCTCGGACAAGTGCACGTCTACACTCCACATATGCAACACTCGGGCACGCATCATTTCCTTGGAGACATTCAGGCGACTAATGTGCAGGCACTTGATCTCTACTCCTAATGTCTCAGTTGGTAGGTCGCGTTCTGGGTTTTATTTTCGTCCCACCTCACCCGGTCTTTTTTGGTACTTTTTTGCTACTTCCTCCCGCCTCCCACCTCCCACGTAGTTTCCTCCACGCCAAAAAAATCGAACCAACCAATGTTACGAGGGAGAGATGCCTCTAGGTACTCCCTCCACGCCAAAAAAACGGACAGAAATAAACCGTTGAAAGAAAACCAGCGAAAAAAAAATCCGTCTTGGACTGGCAACGTGCGAACTAGCGAGCGAGCGAGCGAAGCCTCCAGGTGCCCTCGAGCGACGCCACACCAGATCCCCTCGCCGTTGCCCTCGCCCTCGCAGCCGCCGCCGATCCCCTCCCCCATCTTCCTCCCTCAAAGCTAACCCGTCTCGCAGTGCGCCACCGCCCGTCGCGGCCGCCCCCGCCACCTCCCGCCGCGGCCGCCGCCCCAGCTCCAGCCGTGGCCGTCGCGCCCAGATCCAGCCGCGGCCGCTGCCCTGCGTGCCAACGACCCCTTCCCCCGCCGCCGCGCCACAGGTCCACTTCGCCTGCGCACCAGAGAGGACCCCGCTGCCATGCCTCCGTCTCCCCCTACTCCTCTTTTCCGCTACCTATCTCTCTCCTCTGAGCTGCGCGTCGTTCCTCTCTGCAGGTGCCGCCATGGCCGCGTCATGGAGCTCGCCGCCATGGGCTGCGTGCCCCTCCGATGATGGCCTGCCTCGCCCACGTCCAGGTCCTCTCAATCCTAATTTGGGTGTCCATTTATTTTGCGCTTGATCCTGGTTTTAGTGGGTTTTTCGTCCTCGTCGCGTGTTTCATGGTGGCCGCTAGGGTGCCACTGCCGGCCATCTGCCATCTGCTCCAGGGGCCCCCTCCAGGAACACACAGCGACTGCTAAGCCATCGTCCTGTTTTGCTTCTCCCTACACATCCTTACTAAGAGAAAGGGGCCTGCCCAGCTAGCAGCAGCTTCCTAGCTGGAAGATGCATAGCCATAACGCACACATCGATTAGGAGCAGTTTATCGCGCAGCTTGTACGCATGCCGCCGCCACCTTTTCACCTCGTGCCTATATCGTGGCGGGTGAACAAGGGAATCTCGCTGGAGACCCTTTTGGAAGGGATCTCGGTGGCGCACTGCCGTTGCGTGTCGTTCGTCGGTATAAGCATTGCCGGACGGTCGATGTCCGCTGTACGTTTCATTAGCTATATGTTTCTGCAGTTTGATATCATGTTTTTGTGGCGTAGATCTACAAGAGATCAAGAAGGGTGATGTTCTGGATGCTGATCTCGACTAATAGTTGCCGGATGAACTATGCAATGACAACATGAATGAGGTAATTAATATCTTGATTTACTCATTTGTACAGCTAGATAAGAGTAACTTTGCAATATCGTAGTGCCCGTTGAATTGTTTTTTTAAGATAGAAAATTTTCATATCATCCATGCAGATTTGCTCGTCTATCTTAATTTCTATAATACTACTACTATTTAAAATAACAATCTTACCATTAGTCAATTCAAGGACTACTTTGCCATTTGGATGCTCTTGGGTGCAAATGTCTTATTGGACTATTAGTGGAGTCACTTGTCGATGGACTGTTTGGTACCTAATGTACTTCCATAGTTTACAACCTCTCATTAACTGTGACTGTACATTTCCAAGAATATTTTGTAATAGACACACGCCCAAAGTTTTAATAACGCACTAAGGCTCTTAGCGGCGGACATCTTCTAAATGCTATAGCAAGCTATTTAAAATAAAATGTTTAAATCTGGCCGGTCTTACTCCTGCAATACTCCTGGAATAGTACATGAGATTTAGCCACTGGACTCTCACTGAAGTGTGATTCATGCAGCTTTGTGTGCAGTTCACATTTACTTGGTGGACCATCACCAACCGGATGGAGGTGAAGCAAGTGGGCAAGTCAGGGAAATGCTCGGAAGGCTATCGAGAAGATCAACGATCTTAACCCCACGATCCTAATTTCAGTTTGTACCTCGTTGTTGGGCTGTCAGAAAAGTTTGGAGCAGGAGCAATGATATGACAATTGTGGCTAACTTTCTTGTCATTAGTCATATATGTGCTAATGGACCTTCCGGGTTCTCCATTATGTTTACCGGCCGGTTTCTCATCTGAAAATACCCCATAGCATAGTGGACAATGCTTTTTTTGGTCAGAAGTAGTATTTCTACATGAAACTAAGTTATATATGCGTATGAGAAATGTGGCTTATCTTTAGATAATGCTTTTTTGTTAGAAGTTGTTTTTCTACATGAAATTAAGGTATATATGCGTATGAGAAATTATATCTTTGCTTAACTCAAAAAATTGTATTTGCTCCTTTTAGCGGGAGCCTGGAGGTGATACGGTTTGTACATCATGGTTTGAATAAGATATTGTTTGTATACTGTTGAGTGAAGTATTGTATAACTACTGTAAAGTGGGTGTAGGTTTTTATTGTGCATTTTTCACAGAGGTTTGGGTGTTTGGACACAACCATATGTACAAGTTGAAGCCTTCATTTGGTATTGACTTCTTATCTTGACTCAAATTTTGAAAATTCTCTATAATACTTCCATCTGGAAGCACAAAATCTGATAGAGTTGATTCGTGTGGGAAAAATACATGAAACTTTGAAGTTTTCTCAAGAAGAACTAGCACCAAGAGCCGAGTAAACTGTAATTTTTTTGTTAAAACATCTCACTTACCTTAGTTAAAAACCAGGGTTCGAAACTATATTAGTCAGAATACAGTTCTTGTTGTCAGCTAGATTTCATTTTCTGGTAATATCATTTGTCGTTAAGAACATGCTCTTATGTTATATTTTATTTGTAAACTTTTGGCAATTTTTTCAGCAAGCATTTCTTTAGGAAACAGAGAAAACCACAGCAACTATTTGATGTTTCTCGACGCTTGAAGACAACAAGTGAAGTTGTTGCTACCATCTTACAAGCCAAAGTCATGAGAAAGGTATGCACTATGTGGCAGAGGCATGCATATGATGTGATGCCCGTTTTATTTTCATATATATCTTACGATTTAATTTCACTGCAGTGTACCTAAATCCATGTGGTAATGTCATTGGCGTACATAATATTTTATGCATACAAACATTGTTCTCTCACAACAAATGATTAGTTTCTAAATTCTAATCTTTTGGTTCTGGTTAAAGAATTACATGATGGAGGATGGAGTTGTCCTTCGAAGAATTGTTTAAAGAACTAAAAAGTTGTCTTTCAAGTGCATACATAAACCTATGATAATTAGGAGATGTTTGGTAGTACAATATTTGTCCATGTGTTGTAGTAAATTTGTACAATGCAAGTCACCATAATTCAATGTGTTTAGAATAATAAAATAGAAGAAGTTCAACTAAGGAGTTGATAGCAAGGATCATATGTGATGTTTTGTTTTAATTTGATACAAAAAATTATCTCTACAATTTGTTGATATTAAGGAGTAATAACTGAAAACTTCTAGAGGTTTACATCTGTGAAGGTGTCTAGAAAATGGACTGTAAAATGTTTTTTATGTGGAGGCATAAAGATTAATGAGCTACTTTAAAACGGTTGTTTACTCGCCAATTTGTATAGTTAAATCCATCTATTAAGGATATATTATTGACAGGTATTATTTTTTACTTCATTCAATTTTTTAGCCGGGTGTTAAAATGTTGGGAGATTACAAAGTTCATGCTCTATTCACACATGGTGGAAGCAACCAACAAGTTGTTGTGGGAGCCAGCAGAGAAAGGAGTCGAGGAACCCGCATCATGGGAGAGTCATCGAGGGGCATCCGGATAAAGTGAGACACTGCATTGTATATATATGGTCAGAATATATAACCATATTCTACATACAATGCACGCTGAGTATTCTTTGTTGCACATTCTTAAATATTTCACATGAAATCTTCATGCTAACTATATACATTGCTTGTGCTGGTTGGTTATGAGCTGAAAATGAAAATTTTATTGTACTTGTTGAAGTAGCGTACGAACGAAGCTAAAGACAACATTCCCGGTGTTGTACGGGAATATCTCAAGCGTAGCAAGTAGAATTTAGTTTGTAACAGATAATTATTTGGATCATTGCCCGTTTTGTATGTACATTGTCAAATTACATTGCAAGTGAAGCGGATTTCAATTATTTTCCAATTGTTGCGGGTTATCTTTTCTATACATGTAAGTTTTCACATGCAGTATATATTATTTTGACGGGGAACTACAGACTTACTACCGGCTGAACTATATGCATTATATTTATATATGTGTAATCAGAAAACAAAGGCCCGTGGACACCGAAGAACCAGCAGTGGAATTATATAAAATTTCTTGCGAGAGCTACACCGTTCTTTTTAGTACTGACTAATTCTCATGAGTACCAATGGTGAAATTTTCAGGCCTATATACTGGATGAGATTCTCATTGCCGGCATTCTTCATGAACCTATCAAGGAGAACATTTCAATACTAATTGCAGCACATGTTTTCTCACCACCGGCTAGCAAGAAGAGAGTATGATTTTCTAATGCTCAGTGTTGTAAGCTTGATTCACGAGGAGCTTCTCAATGTTGTACATGTTGTTTGTGAGTAACAGAAATAAATCATTTCCTGGAATCAGACGCTATATTTTCTGTGGGAATTAAATCATTTCCTAGAATCATACGCTATATTTTCTGTGGGAATTCGTTGACACAGTTCCTTACAACACTGAGAATCTTTGAAGTGGGCAAACCGCTCTATGTAATTCTATCACCCATTCTGATTTTGAGACAAGTATATCAGTTATCTTTTTCCTTCTAGCAAGGTACCATATACATGTTTTCAAATTCTCCTTTGCCTTCCAGATCAACCAAATAGGCATCTTTTTGACAAATGGAGGGAATTCATTTGTCAATATAAATAGATTTCTTCAGTATAAGCAAATGAACAGTGCGATGAAGTTAACAGCTCTCTATCCTTATTCCTCTTATTCATTGTGTATTTCCCCGTTTTATACATGTAACAATGATGAATGATGATGAACTTAGACTTGGTGTAAGGAGAGTCATTCTGTTTCCTTGAACAAAACAGCCCTCTATCCTTATTTATCCTAAAAGCTTTCAGACGGCACTCACACCATATGATTCCTTGAAGTATAGAAGTATTTTTTTCACATCTGTTACAATCCAATATTTGTTAGTTAATCATATTATTTATATTCGCAAGTAGTATAAAATTGCCCCAAAATTGGTAATATGATTTCGGATTATACATTATATGCCGACAAGGAGGATAATGGTGCTCAATAAACTAGCAGTATGAAATAACCCTGCATATATTTGTTGATTTTTAATTTGAGCCTTTCAATTCAACTAAAATATTTATTTGTACAATATTTACTGACTTTTACCTCTTGTTTTGCAGGCTATCTGGAATGATTGCATGTATTAATGAAGTAGTCCACGTTAGGTGGATTGGCTCAAAATGGAGAAGCATGATTGTATTAAGCATTTAAGCTCTAAGCAATTTAGAATGTCAATGTCTTGGGGCTCCCTTGCAATATTTCAGAGAACTATATTTTTCCAGACATTTTATATTGCCTCATGATATTTGGGGGATCTGATTAGGTATTGTTTCTCTATATATCTATCTATCTCTCTATTTTAGTTGCTAATAGAATAATGAACAATTGATAGGACTAATCTTATAGACTTGTGTTCTCCTCAATCCGACTGTGTATTTTCCAAGTTTTGTGCTAAAACGGAAAAAAACATATGTTTTAAACTTGCGACAACATATTCTCTGTGCAAATTTTAGCCTTGTTGTTCACAATTGATGCTGCCTGTGATTCACACTTATATTTGAGCTTAAAGTCTGAGTGTATACCGAATTAGGCTTTCCTTTCGGTCGGTTTATGTCAGAGTTCACACTACAACACACATTTCCTTTTGAGTCTTATGTGAGTTACTTTTGAACCGATACACCAAATCAGGCGTTACACCGCTCAAACAAACTAGAAGAAAATCATGAATGGATTTATCACAATATTATAAAAATCAGAATAAATGTATACACAATTTTTTAACAATAAATGTTATCAAAGATTGATGTATTTACCTCTCCCAAGATAGGTAACATGTTCTAGAAGATGTGTTTTGTTGCAGTAGTACGTAAATGGTGAATTGCATGTTCTAGAATATAGGCTTTTGCATATTGCAATCAAGTTCTTTTTTTATGGAATTGAGTTTCTGGTTGTAACTTGTTCGAACATTTGTTTAAAGGGAACAAAATACTCCATGTGTTTGTCTTCAATTAATGGATAATAACAATACACTTGCTTTTGTGAGATGGTATCTTAAGCATAAATAATAAAGGCATTCAAGTGTTATTATCATTTGTAATGCAGACCACAATAAAGAGTTCAATGTTTTTGTAGCCCCTTCTTTATTTTGTGAATCAGATATGATAGGTCTTTCTATTATACGGTTGATTTTTTATCGAAATACATTGCAAGTGAAGGGGATTCTAAATCGTTTTTTTGTGTTATTGGCTATCTTTTCTGTCCATATCAAATTCGATATGCAACCAGTACAAATTTTACAAAGCCCGTGGCAACGCACGGGCAGCCTACTAGTCATTCGTGTGTTCCCACTCGGTCGGACGCCTCGTCGACGACATGCTCAACTCGACCGTCCCATGCAGTGCCACTCGGTTGGACGCATCCTCGACGCTCTGCCACCCACGCGTCGTCACTTCGCGGGACGTGTTTACTTCGTTCGGTAGCTCCGTGCATCGCCACTTCGCGGGACGGGTCTACATCACTCGGACGTTCCGAACATCGTCACTCTGTGATACGCATCCACATCATCCGGACGCTCCGCGCGTCGTCACTCCACGGGCCGCGTCTACATCATTCGGACGCCCCGCGCATCGTCATTCCGCGGCACACGTTTACATCACCTGGACGCTCCGCGCGTCGCCACTCCGCGGGACGAATCTACGTCACTCGGACACCCGGCACATCGTCACTCCGCAGCACGCGTCTACATCACCCGCACGCTTCGTGCGTCGACACTCCTCGGGATGCGTCTACATCATTCGGACGCCCCGCGCATCATCACTCCGCGGCACGCGTCTACATCGTCGGGATGCTTCGTGCGTCGCCACTCCGCGGGACGCGTCTACATCATTCGGGCGCCCCACGCATCGTCACTCCGCGGCACACGTCTACATCGCCCGGATACTCCATGCGTCGCCACACCACGGGACGCGTCTACGTCACTCGGACGCCCCGCGCATCATCACTCCGCGGCACGCCTATACATCGGCCGGACGCTCCGCGCGTCGCCACTTCATGGGACGCGTCTACCTCACTCGAACGCCCCGCGCATCGTCACTCCGCGGCACGCGTCTACATCGTCCGGACGCTCCGCGCGTCGCCACTCCACGGGCGCGTCAACATCATTCGGACGCCCCATGCATCATCACTCCGCAGCACGCGTCTACATCGCCCGGACGCTGCGCGCGTCGCCACTCCGCGGGACGCGTCAACATTACTCGGACGCCCCACGCATTGTCACTCCGCGGCACGCGTCTACATCGCCCTGACACTCCGTGCGTCACCACTCCGCGGGACGCGTCTGCATCACTCGGACACCCCACGCATCGTCCCTCCACGGCACGCGTCTACATCGCTCGGACGCTCCGCGCGTCGCCACTCCGCGGGACGCGTCTATACCACTCGGACGCCCCGCGCATCGTCACTCCGAGGCACGCGTCTACATCGCCCGAACGCTCCGCGGGACGCGTCTACATCACTCGGACGCCCTGTGCATCGTCATTCCACGGCACGCGTCTACATCGCCCGGCGCTCCGTGCGTCGCCACTAGGCGGGACGCGTCTACATCACTCGGACGCCCCGTGCGTCGCCATAGGTTGCTCACCTCATAACCACTCGGCCGCCCCGCGCATCGCCACTCGGGTGGTCACCTCATAACCACTCGGGCGCCCCGCGCATCGTCATTCCGCGGCACGCGTCTACATCGCCCCGACGCTCCGCGCGTCGCCACTCGGCGGGACGCGTCTACATCACTCAGACGCCCCGTGCGTCGCCATAGGTTGGTCACCTCATAACCACTCGACCGCCCCGTGCGTCGCCATAGGTTGGTCACCTCATAACCACTCGGCCGCCCCGCGTGTCGCCATAGGTTGGTCACCTCATAACCACTTGGGCGCCCCGCGCGTCACCACTCGGTTGGTCACCTCATAACCACTCGGCCGCCCCGCGCATCACCACTCGGTTGGTCACCTCATAACCACTCGGCCGCCCCGCGCGTCGCCACTCGGTTGGTCACCTCATAACCACGCGGCCGCCCCGCCCGTCGCCATAGGTTGGTCACCTCATAACCACTCGGCCGCCCCGCACGTCGCCATAGGTTGGTCACCTCATAACCACTCGCCCGCCCCCCGCGTTCCCACTCGGTTGTTCACCTTATAACCACTCGGACGCACCGCGTGTCGCCCCTCGGTTGGTCACCTCATAACCACTTGGCCGCCCCATGCGTCACCATAGGTTGGTCACCTCATAACCACTTGGCCGCCCCGCGCGTCGCCATAGGTTGGTCACCTCGTAACCACTCGGCCGCCCCGCGCGTCGCCACTAGATTGGTCACCTCATAACCGCTCGGATGCCCCGCGCATCGTCATTCCGCGGCACGCGTCTACATCGCCCCGACGCTTCGCGCGTCACTACTCGGCGGGATGCGTCTACATCACTCGGACGCCCCGTGCGTCGCCATAGGTTGGTCACTTCATAACCACTCGGCCGCCCAGTGCGTCGCCATAGGTTGGTCACCTCATAACCACTCAGCCGCCCCGCGCGTCGCCATAGGTTGGTCACCTCGTAACCACTTGGGCGCCCCGCGCGTCACCACTCGGTTGGTCACCTCATAACCACTCGGCCGCCCCGCGCGTCGCCACTCGGTTGGTCACCTCATAACCAGTCGGCCGCCCCGCGCATCGCCACTCGGTTGGTCACCTCATAACCACTCGGCCGCCCCGCGCGTCGCCATAGGTTGGTCACCTCATAACCGCTCGGCCGCCCCGCGCGTAGCCATAGGTTGGTCACCTCATAACCGCTTGGCCGCCCGGCGCGTCGCCACTCGGTTGGTCACCTCATAACCGCTCGGCCGCCCCGCGCGTCGCCACTTGGTTGGTCACCTCATAACCCCTCGGCCGCCCCGCGCGTCGCCATCGGTTGGTCACCTCATAACCACTCAGCCGCCCCGTGCGTCGCCACTCGGTTGGTCACCCCATCACCACTCGGCCGCCCCGTGCGTCGCCACTCAGTTGGACACATCTACATCAATCGATCGCCGCTTGCATTGCCATCGGTTGAACACATCTTCACCACTCGGCCACTCGCGCACCTTCAGACAACTAAGTCATTCTAGCACTACATTCTATTATTTCCCCGTGCTTGAGTATCCTGTAATTCGAAAATCATGTTCACTCGGAGGCCACGCCACCGAGTGTGCCCCTACGCTCGGTTTCTTATTTTCACATACTTGCTTAGTGCTCACTCCTGAGTCCAACTTCCATTTTAACGCATACGTCATTCACGAACACCATGTGTTCTTCATTTCGAGTTTGCATCAGTCCTCGGGGGCTGCAACTCAGTCGGAACACTACACTTCCGTTTTATTTGAGCCAGCACTCCAACATGTCCAGTTGGATCCTTCACTTCGTCAAGTTTGACTAGATCCTTCACTCTTTTAGAATCTTGTTGGTTTTGAACCAGCAAGCCCCTTGCACTCCCAGTGGGTGTCTATGGGTGTTATTTACACAAATCATTTCAGCACACATCAAATTTCCTCAAGAAATTATTCCGTTGGCTTGTGCCATTTTTCTTACACAAGTTACGCGATCACTCGACGGCCCTATGCGCCAACTTCATCGCTTCTCGAACTCAGTCACCATACCGGTCCTAGCGCACCACAACACCGACCTTGTCACTTGTTGGCTTCAAACACATTTGGCCAACCCCTCAGAGGAATCCTCTTCATCATATCAATGACACAGACCTCGTCAGGCATGAGACTGATAAGTCCCTTTTATAATTAAACTGCACACTTCACTCCTTGCGAGTTTCCCTCTTTCGAGCATCACTCGGAAGCTTCTCCTCATCTTTACCCGAGTCCGACTCAATGAATTACAAATTATCCATTCAAAACTATATTTCACGTATTCTGACATGTCCGTTGTCGAAGCCTGTAGTACGCTCGGGGGCTATGCCGCACTTGGGGGCTGCATCTCATTTGGAATGGCACTCTCCTGAGTAGTCGAGTACTTCATCACCAGTCAGATCCTTCACTTCAACAAGTGCATTCGATCCGCCAGTTTGACAAGTTTTATAACCACCCAGATGCTCTGCACCAATGTCGGTCCTGAGCGTCTGCTCGGGCCGTCGGCCAGTAAAAGCCTGTACGGAAAGCCTTGCTAACAAGGGACCGAGCAGCGGCGTGGTGACCACCGAGTACGGCATGAATTTCAGCCAGGAGGTTCCGCCCTTCCTCTTCAGAGATGCACCTTTGAAGGACTCCAGTAGTGCTTTTCTTATAAAGTTCTCCCTCATGGACTCTGTAGGCCTTAGATCGCCGCACTATGCAGCGGGCCTCGTTTTGGTCCTCCGGGAGTTCCTGCCTAGTAAGGTAGGCTAGGAATGGTTCTGTCCACGGGGCAATAAGCGCCATTATTCCGTGGGCTGAAGGTGTAATTTCATTGGCAGAGCCTCCAATTGTGTCAGATTGTTCGGCGTCGAGTGGTGCGGCTGGGTTCGGGCTGTTATTTGCGGGTTCCCCCTCCCATGCTACGGATGGCTTGAACAATCTTTCCAAAAAGACGTTGGGGGGGGGGCTGCATCGCGTTTTGCTCCGATGCGTGCTAGGACGTCCGCCGCTTGATTGTTTTCTCGGGCTATATGGTGAAATTCCAGCCCTTCGAACCGAGCTGACATTTTTAGGACGGCGTCGCGGTAAGCTGCCATTTTTGGGTCCTTGGTGTCGAAGTCTCCATTTATTTGGGATATCGCGAGGTTTGAATCCCCGCGTACCTCTAAGCGCTGGATACCCATGGATACTGCTATCCGGAGGCCATGTAGGAGGGCCTCATATTCGGCTGCATTGTTGGAATCCATGTACATGATTTGGAGCACACATTGGACTGTGTCTCCTGTGGGAGACGTCAGGACGACGCCGGCCCCCAGTCCGGCCAACATTTTGGAGCCGTCGAAATGCATAATCCAATTTGAATATGTGTCGTACTCTTTAGGGAGCTCGGCCTCCGTCCATTCTGCGACGAAGTCGGCCAAAACTTGCGATTTAATAGCTCGCCGTGGCTTATAGGTTATATCGAACGGGAGAAGCTTGATGGCCCATTTTGCAATCCGGCCCGTTGCATCGCGGTTGTTGATAATATCGTTTAGTGGCACTTCCGAGGCTACTGTTATGGAACACTCTTGAAAGTAGTGTCGTAGCTTTCGGGATGCCATGAATACCGCGTATGCAATCTTTTGATAATGCGGGTACCGTGATTTGCATGGAGTTAGGACAGTGGACACGTAGTAGACCGGCCTTTGGAGGGGGAATTTGTGTCCGTCCGTTTCCCGCTCCACAACGAGCACTGCGCTGACGACTTGGTGTGTTGCTGCAATGTACAATAACATTGGTTCACCGGTGATTGGCGTGGCCAGGACTGGGTTTGTTGCCAATATGGCTTTTATTTCATCAAGTCCGGCCGTGGAGGCATCCGTCCACTCAAAGTGTTCGGTGCGCCGAAGGAGGCGATAAAGGGGTAGTGCCTTTTCTCCCAAGCGGGAGATGAAGCGGCTTAAAGCCGCCACACACCCGGTTAATTTTTGTATTTGTTTAAGGTCCTTTGGGACATCCAATTGTGACAAAGCTTGGATCTTGGCTGGGTTTGCTTTAATTCCTCTACCGGATACAATGAAGCCCAAGATCTTTCCGGCTGGAACGCCGAAGACGCATTTTTCTGGGTTGAGCTTGATGTCATATTGTCGGAGGTTATCGAATGTAAGCCTCAAGTCGTTTACTAGGGATTCGACATGTCTTGATTTGACGACCACATCATCCACATACGCCTCCACTGTTTTGCCGATCTGGTTTGCCAGACATGTCTGGATCATGCGCTGATATGTTGCGCCGACGTTTTTCAGCCCGAAGGGCATTGTGTTGAAGCAGAATGGGCCGTATGGTGTGATGAATGCTGTTGCAGCTTGGTCTGATTCTCCCATCTTGATTTGATGGTAACCGGAGTATGCGTCGAGGAAACACAACAAATAGTGTCCTGCGGTGGCATCGATAATTTGATCGATGCGGGGGAGGGGGAAGGGATCCTTTGGGCAAGCCTTGTTAAGGTCTTTAAAATCGACACACAGGCGCCAGGATTTGTCCTTCTTTGGTACCATCACCAGGTTTGCTAGCCAGTCTGGATGTTTTATGTCTCTGATGAATCCGGCCTCCAATAGCTTGGCTAGGTCCTCTCCCATAGCCTGTCTCTTGGGTTCGGAAAAACGCTGAAGGGCTTGTTTGACAGGTTTAAATCCTTTTAGTATATTTAAGCTGTGTTCGGCCAACCTGCGTGGGATCCCTGGCATGTCTGAAGGGTGCCAGGCGAAGATGTCCCAGTTCTCTCGTAGGAACTCTCGCAGTGCGGCGTCTGCATCAGGGTTCATTCATGCCCCAATTGAAGTTGTTTTATTGGGGTCCGTTGGATGGACCTGGAATTTGACTATTTCGTCGGCTGGCTTGAAGGATGTGGATTTGGATCTCTTATCGAGTATCACATCATCCCTGTTAACCGTGGAGCGCAGCGCAGTCAGTTCCTCGGCCGCTAAGGCTCCGGATAGCGCCTCAAGGGCTAATGCGGCCGTCTTGTTTTCGGCGCGGAGTGCTATGTCCGGATCACTAGCTAGAGTGATAATTCCATTCGGCCCGGGCATCTTAAGCCTCATGTACCCGTAATGGGGTATTGCTTGGAAGATTGTAAATGCTTCCCGCCCTAGTAAAGCATGATATCCGCTCTTAAACGGGGCCACCTGAAACGTGACTTCTTCGGACCTGTAATTATCCGGCGTGCCGAACACCACATCTAGTGTGATTTTTCCTGTGCAGCGCGCTTGCCGACTGGGGATTATTCCTCTAAAGGTTGTTCTGCTTCGCTCGACGCGGTTCCAGTCTATTTCCATTTTTTGAAGGGTTTCCTCATAAATGAGGTTCAGTCCACTGCCTCCATCCATGAGCACCTTGGTGAGGCGAAAGCCGTCCACTATGGGACTGAGGACCAATGCGGCTGGTGCTCGGGCTGTTCGGAATCTAGGTTCATCACTTGCGTTGAAGGTAATGGCAGTGTCGCTCCATGGATTTATTGTTGCAACTTGATAGACTTCGGCGAGGCTGCGGAGTGTTCTTTTTCGCACATTGTTTGATGCGAAAGTCTCGAAGACTGTTAGAACGGTACTGGTGTCCTTGGGCTGGCTTTCTGCGGCCTCCGGAATTAAGAGGTCCTCGCCGATTTTGGCCACCTGCCGGAGTATCCAACATGCTCTAAGGCTGTGAGTTGGTGTGGCGTCCTCTGTACTGTGAATTCTACAGGGTCCATCAAGCCATCTTTCCAGTACGGTTCCATGCCCTGTAGAGGGTTTTGGCTTTTTGGTGTTTATCCCGGGTGTCCTGTGATGATGCACCCTCTTAGTTCGGACGGGATTACTATTCAAGGCCGGATTATCCCAAAAATTTATTTCGGTTTTCCAGGCGCTTTCCATCGCATAGTATTTTTGTACTATGGATGCCAAGTCAGCGAAGCGTGTGATATCACGACGGCTTACGGCATTGAGGATTCCCTTGTCCGTGCAATTACCGCAAAAAATTGAGATTGCGTCTTCCTCGCGGCAATCCTTTATCCTGTTCATAACCAGGAGGAATCTGGCCCAGTAATGATGTACTGTTTCCTCGGGCCTCTACCTGATTTGGGAGAGATCGCTTATGATTGGGTGGGCTGGTGTCGTTGAATCTGAAACCTCACCCAATCCAAGATTCGGAGGCAGAAGAGTTTCCGAACTCTGAAGTTCGGATTCTTGGATGTTGTCCAGTGAATCTGGCTCGTTGCCTGATCCTAAGCTCAGGTCTTGAGTTATATCTCCCCCTCCGCGGGTATTCGGCTTGGAGGGGTCGGGAATTCAGACGTAGCTAGTCCTAAAAATAGATGAAGGGTCGCCGCACAGCGTCTCTACCACGGCAACGTGGTGGGTGACTTGGGGAGAGTTAATTTCTCTTAGATCGGGTTTAAGCCCAACCTGGTCGTAATCCGTAGCGACCCCCAGGGCGGCGATGCGATCCAAGAGCTCGTTTACGGAAGAGAGCTCCATTGGATCTAGCTGCTTGACGAGCTCCGAGCTGACGTGTAGGTTGCTTTTGATGACTCGAGAGGTCACCGTCGGCGCAACAGCCGAACAGGCGGTCATGAGGAAACCACCTAGCCGGAGGGTTTGGCCGACAGCCAAGGCTCCCTTAGCAACGGCGCCGTCTTTAAAGACGGGAGGAGGCATCCTTCCTGATTGTGACGGCACAGAGGAACTCTCAATGAAAGCACCAATGTCGGTGTCAAAACCGGCGGATCTCGGGTAGGGGGTCCCGAACTGTGCGTCTAGGCCGGATGGTAACAGGAGGCAGGGAACGCGATGTTTTACCCAGGTTCGGGCCCTCTTGATGGAGGTAAAACCCTACGTCCTGCTTGATTAATATTGATGATATGGGTAGTACAAGAGTAGATCTACCACGAGATCAAGGAGGCTAAACCCTAGAAGCTAGCCTATGGTATGATTGTTGTATATGGAGTTGATTGCCTACGGACTACAACCCTCCGGTTTATATAGACACCGGATAGGGTTAGGGTTACATAGAGTCGGTTACAATGGTAGGAGATCTTGAATATCCGCATCGCCAAGCTTGCCTTCCACGCCAAGGAAAGTCCCATCCGGACACGGGACGAAGTCTTCAATCTTATATCTTCATAGTCCAGGAGTCCGGCTGAAGGTATAGTCCGGCTACCCAAACACCCCCTAATCCAGGACTCCCTCAGCCACCTTCATTCCTACTCAGACTCGGTTGTCATGCCGGTCTTGTTGCGTCGCAACCACACTACACCGACCTCGTCGCTACATTAGCTTCGAAAGCATCTGGCTAACTCCTTCGAAGACCATTTCAGCCACTTGGCTGGACACCCAATCTTTTAGTCGGCTGCCCCGCGCGTCGTCACTTGGCCACACCGTGCGTCGTCACTCGGCCGCCCCGCACGTCACCACTTGGTTGTGCACGTCTTCACCACTCGGCCGCTCCGCGCGTCACCTCTTGGTTGTGCATGCCTTCACCACAGGGCCGCCCCGTGCGTCACCACTCGGTTGTGCACGTCTTCACACACTCAGCCGATCTGCGTGTCGCCTCTCTGTTGTGCATGCCTTCACCACACGGTCGCCCCACGCGTCACCACTCGGTTGTGCACGTCTTCACCACTCAGTCACCCCGCACATTGTCACTCTGTTGTACACATCCTTACCCCTCGGCCGCCCCGTGCATTGCCACTCAGTTATGCACATCTTCATCATTCGACCTCCTCGCACATCATGACTCGGCCGCCCCGCGTGTCGCCACTCGTTTGGGCACGTCTTCACCACTCGGCCGCTCCGCGTGTCGCCACTCAGTTGTGCACTTCTTCACCACTCGGCCGCCCCACGCGTCTCCACTCGGTTGTACACATCATCGCCCCTCGGCCGCCTCACGCGTCACCATCAGTTGGACATGTCTTTACCTCTACACCCCGAGCACGGGAACGACTAAGTTACTCATATGATCAAACCTCATATCACACTCTGTAGCAAGCTTACCTCTTTCGAGCATCACTCGGGGGCTACGCACAGCTGTTGGCCATGCCGCCCTCAGGGGTTACGCCCATTCAATCAACCCATTGATCACATCAGGAATATCTTTCTGACCATACATGCTCGTTTCGTCGAAAATCTATAAGGGTAGTACTGTCCACTTGGACGATCGCCTAAAACATTTCTTGAAGTCATCTTCAGGACTGCAAAAGGGTGAAAATGACGCTCCTCTACGGATACACTTGGCCCTTATCCGAGGCTCTAAGCCGTTAGTTTCACAAACTTGGACTCAGAGATGGCATGTGTTGGTGTTCCCCCGGGATAATCAGTGGAATCTCTCCGAAGAGTCAGCCCACACACTAGCCTCGCCACTCGGGTTTCATGGCACGTCCATGTCAGACCACTAGTCTATCTCCTCCGGGAGACATACGAGTGCCACCAAGTTTTTCCTTGCAGTCAACATACCCCGATCAGCCGGGAAGCACGTCCACTCAGATAAATACCCCTTTCATGCAAAAGGGTGAAAACGAAGCTCCTCTACAGACACAATCTACTCTTACAAATACCCCTTTCAGGCAAAATATAACGGTCAATATAAGAAGTACTACTGGAACGATTACTCTCTGGAGTGTCCAGCTTTTCTCTACTGTCGGCAGTTTCAAAGATGAATTCATTCACCATGCCGAGAGCACGAAGATTCAACTGCTTGACCAAGTTCTAGGCTGAATTTATTCCATGCCGAGTGCACGAAGATCAGTCCGACTGACTCAGCTCCAGGCTGAGCTTACTTACCATGTCAAGCGCCTGAAGATGCATCTGATTGAATCAATTTCAGACTAAAAGATATTTACCGTGTCGACTGCGTGGAGGTTTACCAGGAGACTTAAACCCTCTGTCCGACACATCTTGTCCGACAGAGGCTCGGGGACTACACCCAGTGGGTGCACTCAGTGTGCCCCCACTGGAAGAGAACTCAGAAAGAAACATTTTGCTCGATGCAAGACCAGCTCCAGATCCTCAAGTACTATTGTCCTCCGAGTCGGAGAGTCACAAGTTCTATCAGTGCCAGCTAAGAAGCAAAATGGGTGGAAATAGTACATGTGTCATTGGATGCATGTTTAGGTCTCGTTTAAGGAATGAGAATGAAAATTACAAACTTGTCATCGTCCTGAAATAATGAGAATCTCGATTTTTAAATCCCAGTAAATAAAGAAGTCACTCAAAAACATGAAACTTGGCATGGTTTCATGACATGGCACATTTAAAACAATACAGAGGCTAGCCAACTCGCATCCAGGAGGCTCCCTTGATTGGGGCTTCGTTGGCCATTGGATCGTGGTCAATCTCGTCTTTGACTTCGTTTGGGCCGTTGGATGCTCACTGCTCTCGCTGCTGGTTTTAACCGCGTGGTAAGTTTGCATGGCCAATGACTGGTGGGCTCTTGTTCTGTGCCTATTGGCTGGGTAAGCCGTTTCGAGGTGCGGGTGCGGCCCTCTCCCCGCAGGCCGCGTGCGCGTCACGTCATTTGCGGGGGGGGGGGGGGGGGGGGGCGTGGGTGGCCCTGCCCTCGAATGCACCTCGGCCCAATCCAATCCCCCGCACGCCGCAACCCTCCCTCCCTCCTCGATCTCTCTCCCTCAGCCGCCACGACCCCTAGCTCCCATTCCTACGATCCGGCGGTCGCTGCTCCTTCTGACCTCCCTCGTCAGCCACCGCCGCTGCTATGGCTCCTCCGTCCACCGACTCTGTCCGTGCAAGCGTCCAGTTTCCTTCCGCCCCGACCTTCTCCACTCTCTCCTAGTTCATCATCCGTCCCTTGCTGCTCGAGGTGCTCATCTGCCCAGGCTGCGAGGAAGCAACGTGAGTGTCAGTACTATGGAAGTGGCAAAGGTGCAGGCAAGACACGGCAGACGCAAAGAAGGCGCGGCAAAAGCGTAAAGTCATCGCGGGAGCGTTTGAATTCGAATGTGTGCGTGACGGGCCGTGAGCCTTGTAATGGTGTGGGCCGTGTGGGTGCGGGCGTCACTCGCGAGTATATAAGCGAGGTGTGTCGCTGTGGATAGGTATCGAATATTTGAAATGAAATATCCTGAGCCACAGGCTCCTCTTCCTCCTCTCACTGTCTTCTCCTAGCTTCTCACCTCTCTGCCCGCCTCTGAGATCCAACCCTACCCCTCCTCGCCGCCGGCGAACTCTTACCACCCCTAGGTCGTGACAATCTGGTATCAGAGCCACCTCCTCGCTCCGCCGTGCGCCGAATTTTTTTCCGAATTGTACCCGGCAAATCCGAGGCGACGGTAGCGGATCGCCTGCGGGCTTGATCTGTGTAAATCCTGACCTGAGGTGGGTTGAATCGGAATTAATTGGCCACAACGACGACATTCAAGCCTAACCCGCAGTCGCGATTCCTCGCGGACGAGATGGAGGCGTTCCAGGAGCGCATGCTGAAGGAGTTCGCCGAGATCAGGGCGGCACAACGCAAGCTGGAGGTGGTCGATGGGATCTGCGCGCAGCTGGCGGCGCTCGACGCCAAGCTTACAGAGCAAAGGACGTGGCTCGACCAATTCCAAGTGAAGGTGAGTTTGTCCTGCGACACCCTGGGGCAGGTTCAGCAGAGCCAATTCCATGTCGCTCAGAAAGGGAAACCGCCAGAGGTACCGGAGACCTCGTCGCCGACAGCGTCGGAGGTGTCGGACGGCATCCTAGGCCCAGGTCCACCGTTCGTTGTGCAGGAGCTGACTCGTCCTGTCCAGGTACCGCCCAATTTCGCTCTATCCCAGCAGGTTGTGCAGTCAGTTCAGGAGGAAAATTCAGGCAAGAGGCCATGGTTGCCCAAAATGGATTTCCCCCGTTTTGATGGGAATTATGTCAGGATCTGGTTAGATAAGTGTGAGGCGTTTTTCAAGTTGTACAGCATACCTGAAAATTTCAAGGTCACCTCCGCATCCCTGTATCTGACTGATAACGCTGCAAGTTGGTATCAGGCGTTTAAACAAAACAGTGCATATCACACTTGGCCGCAGTTTTGTGCAGCAGTGATACAGGAGTTCGATGTGAATGTATACAGGCAGAAGATGAAGGACCTCATGTCACTCAAACAAGGGGAAACAGTTGAGGAGTACAAGCAAAAATTCCTTCAATTGGTCTACACCATCAAGCTGTATGAACCATCGATCAGTGATACTTTCCTAGTAACTCGTTTCATTATGGGGCTCAAGTCAGAGTTACGATCAGCTGTGGAGTTTCAGATACCAACAAATGTCCACATGGCAGCGATGTATGCTTCTGTTCAGGAAGGCCTGTTACTGTAGCAGAAGACAGTCAGAGGTTCATATCAGAAGTCTGCTTTCACAAAACCTGACACTCGGCCGGCATTAGCTACTGGTGATCTATGGAAGGCCAAACAACTGAAGGAATATCGACGAGCTAATGGCTTGTGCTATAAATGTGGAGAGAAGTTCACTCCAGGGCATGTATGCAGTCAGTTGCCGGCGACTGGGGCTCAACTGAAAACAGCAAAAACAGTAGTGCCAAATGAGATAATTTCTGATGCTCTTTTGGATGCTCTAGTCGAGCAGTCTACAGCAGATTGTGCTACGATTTCAGTTACTGCTTTGTCAGGTGCAGCTCACCCAAAAACCATACAATTAAGAGCCTTAGTGGGAAATCAAGTGGTGCTCATATTAGTGGACTCAGGGAGCACCCACACTTTTGTGGATCAGGCACTGCTCAACAGGATAAATGTTAATGTAGAGCAACTAGATAGGCCTATGAAAGTGAAAGTGGATAATGGAGAACTAGTACAATGTTCTGAAAAGGTTTCTCAGTTAACCTAGTGGATTCAAGGACATAACTTCACAAATGCAATGCATGTGCTTCCTCTTGGGGGACATGACATCATTCTGGGCATGGACTGGCTAGAACAATGGGGAGTGATGCAATGTCACTGGGCAGAAAAATGGATCCATTTCAAATACTCAGGACAAGAAGTGAAGTTACAAGGTGTGCTACCTGCAACACCAGCAGAAATTACAGAAGTAACATCTGAACAACTGTTAAAATGGGAAAAAGGCAATGAAGTTTGGGCAACTGTTGTATTGAACAGAATTGTGATGGCACCTGAAACTCCAGTTCCTCCTGCTGTACAAGAGTTATTGCAACAACACCAAACTGTCTTCAAAGATCCTCAGACATTGCCTCCTCATAGACCACTCGATCATGAAATTCATCTCATTCCTGGAGTTGTTCCAGTAAATTGCAGACCATACAGATATTCTCCACTATAGAAAGATGAAATAGAAAGGCAAGTGTCTGAAATGCTAAAAGCAGGTTTGATCACACCAAGCATTAGCCCTTTTCCTTATCTTGTTCTCCTGGTAAAGAAGAAAGATGGCACTTGGAGGTTCTGTGTGGATTACAGAAAGTTAAATGATATCACTATCAAAAGCAAGTTTCCTCTCCCAGTGATTGATGAGTTACTGGATGAATTGGGAGGTGCTAAGTGGTTCTCCAAACTGGATTTAAAAGCTGGATATCATCAGATTCGAATGGAAAAGGAAGATGAGCATAAGATAGCATTTAAAACACACCATGGCCAGTTCTAGTTCAGAGCGGTTCCTTTTGGACTGGCCACTGCTCCAGGCACATTCCAATGTAATATGAATGTGTTTATGGCAGGACCCAATAGAAAGTTTGTATTAGTATTCATGGATGACATTCTAGTGTTCAGCTTCACTCTGGAAGATCATACTCAACACTTGAGGTATGTGTTTGAAATTCTGGCACAAAATCAGTTATATGTGAAACAGAGTAAGTGTGTTTTTGCTCAGCAATCCATGGAATATTTGGGTCACATTATTTCTGACAAAGGAGTGGCTACTGATCCTGCAAAAACTGAAGCTATGATTCACTGGCCTGTACCAACTAATGTGACTGAGTTGAGAGGATTTCTGGGGCTAACAGGTTACTATAGGAAGTTTGTGAGGAACTATCGTCTGTTGGCTAGGCCTCTCACTATTTTACTGAAGAAACAAGCCTTTCAGTGGTTTGACACAGCTCAAGCAGCTTTTCAGCAGTTGGAACAGGCCATGGCCACTACTCCTGTTCTGGCTTTACCAAACTTTGCAAAAACTTTCACTGTGGAGACAGATGCTTGTATTACTGGAGTGGGAGCTATTCTTTCTCAGGAAGGGCATCCTATTGCTTACTATAGCAAGGCACTGGGAGTGGCTAGTAAGAAACTATGGATTTATGAGAAAGAATTTCTGGCAATTATGATGGCAATACACAGGTGGAGATCTTACCTGGCAAGAGCACCTTTTGTAATCAAAACAGACCACCAGAGTCTCTGTCACCTAGGGGATCAGCTCCTCACTTCAGACTTGCAGAGAAAGGCCATGACAAAACTGGTAGGACTGCAGTTCACTATCCAGTACAAAAAAGGAGTGGAAAATACTGCAGCAGATGCTCTTTCCAGAGTAGCTCACTTATTTCCTCTACAAACAGTGTCTACAAGCAAACCTGTCTGGATACAAGAAGTGTTAAATTCCTATAGAGTGGACCCTGCTGCACAACAGATGTTACAAAAGCTAGCAGTGGATAACAAGGCTTGTCCTGGATTTTACTTGCAAGAGGGGATAATTAAACATGAGGAAAAAATTTGGATTGGAGCAAATGCAGGTCTGCAAACAAAGCTCATCCAGGCTTTTCACTCATCACCAGTGGGAGGCCACTCTGGTATACTTCCTACCTACCACAGAGTGAAGCAGTTGTTCAGCTGGACTGGTATGAAAACAGATGTGGAAAACTTTGTGAAGCAGTGCAATACTTGCCAACAGGCTAAACATGAGCTGTGCAAAACACCTAGGTTGCTAGAACCTCTTCCCTTACCAGATCGACCCTGGCAAGCCATTATTATGGACTTCATTGAAGGATTACCTAAATCAGAGGGGTTTAGTGCTATTCTAGTGGTGGTGGATCGTTTCACAAAAGTAAGTCACTTTCTGCCTCTGAAACATCCGTTTACAGCAGCATCAGTAGCTAAGGTCTTCCTCAATAACATTGTCAGACTTCATGGATTGCCCTTGTCCATTGTTTCTGATAGAGATAAGATATTTACAAGTGCATTCTGGAAAGAATTGTTTAGAGTTTGGGGCACTGAACTTCAGATGAGCACAGCATATCACCCTCAAACGGATGGTCAAACAGAGTGTGTGAACCAGTGCTTAGAAATGTACTTACGCTGTGAACTTCATGCTTCTCCAGCTAAATGGGTGGCCTGGCTCCCTCAGGCAGAGTTTTGGTATAATTCTACGTATCATTCTTCCTTGGGCTACACTCCCTACAAAGCATTATATGGACAAGACCCGAATGTTGGACAGTTAGCAGGTCAGTCTGTTTCATTGAATCCGGATGTTCAGACTTGGTTAGCCTCTCAAACTGAACACACAACGTTTCTCAAAGACCACTTAGCAAGAGCTCAGTGCAAGTATAAGCAGTTTGCTGACAGAAAAAGGTCTGATCGCCAGTTTGTGGTGGGAGAAACAGTGTATCTGCGTCTGCAACCATATGCTCAGTCGTCCGTGGTCAATCGCCCATGTCCAAAATTGGCTCTCAAATATTTCGGACCATTCAAGATTCTGGAGAAAATTGGAAACGCGGCGTATAGGCTGGAGTTGCCCCGAGGCAGTATGGTTCACCCAGTTTTCCATGTGTCCCAGCTCAAAGCTCATGTACCGGATCATACTCCGGTGTTCACTACACTGCCGGTGCCGCTTGATTTGTCGCTGCCTGGTGTGCAACCAAAAGAAATCCTGGATCGCCGCCTAGTCAAAAAAGGGAACGCTTCACATCTTCAGATCTTGGTAAAGTGGACCACAATTCCCGCGTCCTCGGCCACTTGGGAAGACTATCAGGTGCTCAAAGATCGCTATCCAGCGGCACCGGCTTGGGGACAAGCTGGTTCTTCAGGGGGAGGTATTGTCAGTACTATGGAAGTGGCAAAGGTGCAGGCAAGACAGGGGAGACGCATAGAAGGCGCGGTGAAAGCGTAAAGTCATCGCGGGAGCGTTTGAATTCGAATGTGTGCGTGACGGGCCATGAGCCTTGTAATGGTGTGGGCCGTGGGCCGTGTGGCTGCGGGCGTCACTCGCGAGTATATAAGCGAGGTGTGTCGCTGTGGATAGGTATCGAATATTTGAAATGAAATATCCTGAGCCACAGGCTCCTCTTCCTCCTCTCGCTGTCTTCTCCTAGCTTCTCACCTCTCTACTCGCCTCTGAGATCCAACCCTACCCCTCCTCACCGCCGGCGAACTCTTACCACCCCTAGGTCATGACAGTGAGGAGGACAGACCTCGTCTCGAGAAGCCACGGGAGGAGGGGCTCAAGCATAGAAGAGCAGATGCCAGCCAGGTAGTCGTCTTGGCTTGACGTCGTCCTTTGTGTCCGGGCTGCGGCAGACCCTAGCGCCGTCCTTCAGGTGTCCTCGCAGCTACAGGTCCGCATGTGAGCCCCCAACCATCTCTCTCTCCCGCACTCATTTTCCCTCTCACGTTTAACATTTGAGGCTGTAGATCTAAGCACTAGCTGTTTGTAAAAATGCTCAAGGAGGACTGTTTAGAGGAAGGCAGTATGTTCTACAGTTTCAGTTACATGATTACATACAACTAAAGAAAAGTTTACATGATTCGATAATTATTATTGGAGATTTTCACTCACAGTAAATTTCTACAGATCTGCACTACAAGCTGGACCATATAGAATGATCCAATGATATGATCCTGCTGTGTTCTAATGAATAGATTGTTCAAAGGATCTGTTTAAAGACACAACAACAACAACAACAAAGCCTTTAGTCCCAAACAAGTTGGGGTAGGCTAGAGGTGAAACCCATAAGATCTTGCAACCAACTCATGGCTCTGGCACATGGATAGCAAGCTTCCACGCACCCCTGTCCATAGCTAGCTCTTTGGTGATACTCCAATCCTTCAGGTCTCTCTTAACGGACTCCTCCCATGTCAAATTCGGTCTACCCCGCCCTCTCTTGACATTCTCCGCACGCGTTAGCCGTCCACTATGCACCGGAGCTTCTGGAGGCCTGCGCTGAATATGCCCAAACCATCTCAGACGATGTTGGACAAGCTTCTCTTCAATTGGCGCTACCCCAACTCTATCTCGTATATCATCATTCCGGACTCGATCCTTCCTCGTGTGGCCACACATACATCTCAACATACACATCTCCGCCACATCTAACTGTTGAACATGTCGCCTTTTAGTCGGCCAACACTCAGCGCCATACAACATTGCGGGTCGAACCGCCGTCCTGTAGAACTTGCCTTTTAGCTTTTGTGGCACTCTCTTGTCACACAGAATGCCAGAAGCTTGGCGCCACTTCATCCATCCGGCTTTTATTCGATGGTTCACATCTTCATCAATACCCCCATCCTCCTGCAGCATTGACCCCAAATACCGAAAGGGGTCCTTTTGAGGTACCACCTAGCCATCAAGGCTAACCTCCTCCTCACACCTAGTAGTAATGAAACCGCACATCATGTACTCGGTTTTAGTTCTACTAAGCCTAAACCCTTTCGATTCCAAGGTTTGTCTCCATAACTCTAACTTCCTATTTACCCCTGTCCGACTATCTTCAACTAGCACCACATCATCCACAAAGAGCATAAACCATGGGATATCTCCTTGTATATCCCTTGTGACCTCATCCATCACCAATGCAAAAAGATAAGGGCTCAAAGCTGACCCCTGATGCAGTCCTATCTTAATCGGGAAGTCATCAGTGTCGACATCACTTGTTCGAACACTTGTCACAACATTATCGTACATGTCCTTGATGAGGGTAATGTACTTTGCTGGGACTTTGTGTTTCTCCAAGGCCCACCACATGACATTCCGTGGTATCTTATCATAGGCCTTCTCCAAGTCAATGAACACCATATGTAAGTCCTTCTTTTGCTCCCTATATCTCTCCATAAGTTGTCGTACCAAGAAAATGGCTTCCATGGTCGACCTCCCAGGCATGAAACCAAACTGATTTTTGGTCACGCTTGTCATTCTTCTTAAGCGGTGCTCAATGACTCTCCCATAGCTTCATTGTATGGCTCATCAACTTAATTCCACGGCAATTAGTACAACTCTGAACATCCCCCTTGTTCTTGAAGATTGGTACTAATATACTCCGTCTCCATTCTTCTAGCATCTTGTTTGCCCGAAAAATGAGGTTGAAAAGCTTGGTTAGCCATACTATCGCTATGTCCCTGAGACCTTTCCACACCTCAATGGGGATACAATCAGGGCCCATCGCCTTGCCTCCTTTCATCCTTTTTAAAGCCTCCTTGACCTCAGACTCCTGGATTCACCGCACAAAATACATGCTGGTCTCATCAAAGGAGTCGTCCAGTTCAATGGTAGAACTCTCATTCTCCCCATTGAACAGCTTGTCAAAGTACTCCCGCCATCTATGCTTAATCTCCTCGTCCTTCACCAAGAGTTGGCCTGCTCCGTCCTTGATGCATTTGACTTGGCCAATATCCCTCGTCTTCCTCTCTCGGATCTTGGCCATCTTATAGATGTCGCTTTCACCTTCCTTCGTGCCTAACCGTTGGTAGAGGTCCTCATATGCCCGACCCCTTGCTTCACCAACAGCTCGCTTTGCGGCCTTCTTCGCCGTCTTGTACTTCTCTATGTTGTCTGCACTCCTATCCAGGTATAGGCGTTTGAAGCAATCTTTCTTCTCTTTAATCGCCTTCTGGACATCATCATTCCATCACCAGGTATCCTTATCTTCGCTTCTCCTTCCCCTGGACACTCCAAGCTCCTCCGAGGCCACCTTACGAATGCAAGTCGCCATCTTCGTCCACACATTGTTCGCATCTCCTCCTTCCTCCCAAGGGCCCTCCTTAATGACCCTCTCCTTGAACGCTAGAGCTACCTCCCCCTTGAGCTTCCACCACTTCGTTCTAGCGACTTTGGCACGCTTATCCCGCTGGACACTAATCCGAAAATGGAAGTCAGCAACCACCAGCTTATGCTGGGGTACAACACTCTCTCTAGGTATCACCTTACAGTCTAGGCACGCACGCCTATCTTCTCTTCTCGAGAGGATGAAATCAATCTGGCTAGAGTGTTGGCCACTACCAAAAGTCACCAGATGTGATCCTCTCTTTCTAAAGAGGGTGTTAGCTACAATCATGTTGTAGGCTAGAGCAAAGCTTAAGACATCTTCTCCTTCTTGATTCCTGATGCCATAGCCAAAGCCCCCGTGCGCCCCTTCAAAACCCGTGTTAGATGTACCCACGTGGCCATTGAGGTCTCCTCCTATGAAGAGCTTCTCACCAATTGGTACACTCCTAACCATGTCTTCCAGGCCTTCCCAGAACTCCCTCTTGGTGTTCTCATTGTGGCCTACTTGCGGGGCATACGCGCTGATAACATTGAGAACCAAGTCCTGAACTACTAGCTTGACCAGGATAATCCGGTCCCCACGTCTCTTGACGTCTACCACTCCATACTTGAGGCTCTTGTTGATCAAGATGCCTACGCCATTTCTGTTTGCAGCCGTCCCTGTGTACCACAGCTTGAAGCCGGTATCCTCCACCTCCTTCGCCTTCTGTCCTCTCCATTTGGTTTCTTGGACGCAAAGGATATCAACACCTCTCCTCACCGCTGCATCAACTAGCTCCCGAAGCTTCCCTGTCAGAGACCCTACATTCCAGCTACCTAAGAGAATCCTCCTAGGCCCGGCTAGCTTCCTTACCCTTCGCACTCGTCGAGTCAAAATGCGAAGACCCTTGCCCATTTTCCACTACATCCGGGCACCGATGTAGCGCGCCACTAAGGATGCGACGACCCGATCCTCGCTCACTTGCCACCGTATCCGGATCAAGATACATCGCGCCACCTTGGGGGTGACGGCCCGGCCCTTGCCCATTTTCCACCACACCCGGGTTCCGATGTAGCGCGTCGCTGAGAGGGTTACGCCCCAACGAAAATCTTTTGGGTTTCATCTCCATAAGAGTGGCCGAGTTTTTACGTTGGCTCGCCAAGCCTATCACAACCCTCCTCCTTTACCCGGGCTTGGGACCGGCTATGTTGAGACAACATAGGCGGAGTTATCTTTTTAAAGACAACAAGCATATATTTGTACAAAGATCATATTGTTTCGATGCCCATGTAAGTTCTCTTATCTCTTTGGTGTGCATCTTATTTAGACTTACCTCATTGCAATTTATAGTCATGCTTTTCATAGCTAAATCGGTATCAAGAATATTGTATTGTTTACTTCTTACCATGTCTGATCTACTAATATGGCTACATCTGTACAATACTTTTATAGATGAAGTTGGTGGTTCATGCAGACCCAAGGTGCACTGACAGAAGATATCAGAGGAGCAGAGGAAAATGCAAGTGTGTATGTGTGAAAAATTATTGGTTTAACTCAAGGTATTGCTGTACATGTTGTTGTCATCACGCTCAAATTCCAGTTATTATCTCTATCAAATAGTGTCAAACACTCAAATCATTGTTCTGAATTTCTGTAGGATGCTGAGGAAATCCTCGAAGGCATAAAGACCACATAGACACTTACTTTTTTATGGTTTTTCTTCGCAGCTGATGGCAAGCTCCTTTCTTGCTAATTGTGATTTCTTTTGTACATGGCCTCTCACCAGAGTAAGTAAATAGACATGTGATGTTTCTTTCTGATTTTCTTGGCGTTTTCAGGGGTATTTTGAGCTTCTAGATTGATTGTTTCATGAAGCATTATAGATCAGACCGTCAAATTGATGTGTAGTTTACAGTTAAGTATCAAGCGGATGTTGTTCTATCTTATTTACCCAAGAAGCTCTTATTTGACAAATCACCATCCAGTTTGCTGTATGGCTGATTCTGATGCACTCAAAGTGAACAATGAATAATAATGATTCTTCTTATATAATTACATGTTTAATTAAACCTTAGTTCATCATGTTTACTTCGCGGGACTGAAAAGATTTGTACGAATTTATCAATCATGTGTCAGCCTTCATTTGCATCTCATCCTCAAAGGAATCGGATATGATTTAATTCCATTAGCAAATTATTCTGGTTAGACTTCCAGCTTGGGCCAGTAATTTTTATTGTGTAGATAACAACACGTGGACCTCCTTCAGAGTCATGAGAAGAAAAACTTTGGGTTAACCATTTATTCTGGATTTGTGATTTATGATGTTCAGGTCAAAGATGTCGAGTTCTCCTGCTTGCTCTAGTTCGAACCTTTTATGCTCTGTTTGGCCTGTAACTTGTATTGCCTTATTGGTAAAGATTTAAATTACACCTTGCTTCTACAACTATTTTATTTTCTGGGAGAATATTATATTCGCTGGTTGACGGGTTGATCTATTTTGTATTTTGTACCACGATTGATGGAACATCTGTTATTTGAAACCATGAATCGGGTATCATAGGGTTATTAGAGCATATGTAACTCGGGAACAGCAACAAGTTATTTAGGTGTTGGTCATCACAATACACTGGTTGAGGCAATAAATCTTGTTTTGTCAAATTGTGATCCAAATTCTAGTACCGTATTGGACTAGACGTAGTACATACGGTGTGGGCCTTTTGCGTTGGTACCGACATGTATGAGTACAACTCGTTTACTTGTCCTACAAGGACTCCTATGTGTTGTCCCTCATATATACCCCATGTAGTCGCACCTCAGACGGTCTGTCGTCTCGTGCTTGTAATACTCCTCCTCATAGTGATTGCGCCTTCGTGCGTCCGTGGTTTTCTCCCGCAAGGGTTTCCACGTAAAAATCCATGTCTCTCTGTCTCGTTTATTCTCGTTATTATCTAACAAGTGGTATATAGAGCCAAGTTGCAGATACAAGATTTGAGACGAGAGATTAGGGTTACATCATTTGCGCCAGCGCATACGTCTCTGACAATTCGTCGATCCGTTGGATCGATTTCCATGACCGAGACCGACAGGATTTTCCTCGTGTGCGCGGTCGTAACCGAGATTGACACAAAGTCGATTTGCCCAGTCGTCGCTAGCACCCAAGGCTGCTGATCTTTGTACAGGCTACAAGTACCGAGTCATCCGGCGAGTTGACGCAGCTCCAGATTCAATCGACTTCTCACGTCATCAACCGAAGCAAAAGCTAGTAGTACTACTGCTCGCCGGCCAGAAGCAAAGAAGTAGTTTAATTCACATCTGATCCACTACGTGATTTGACTACTAGTACTATTCGTCACGTCAAGCTACAGATCAAGCTTTTGGTCTTCAATTACCCGAGCTACCAGGTGCTACTGTTCCTAGTTCTTTGCTCCGTGTAATTTAAATTCTATCAAGAATTTTTCTTTCGACTTGTACTACTTTGTGCACAGATTTATCTACTTATGGCATCCATGAAGTACGATTTTCCGCTGCTGGATCGTGACACAAGGGTTACCCTATGGCAAGTCAAGATGCGGGCGTTGTTGACACAGGTCGACTATGATGTAGCACTGGATAGTTTTGGGAAGAACCGAATTGAGGACTGGACTGCTGAGGAGAAAAGAATTGATTGTAAGGCTTTGTCACAAATTCAACTCCATTTGCATAATAATATTTTGCAGGAAGTTTTGAGCGAGAAAAATGCCGCCGCTCTATGGTTAAAGCTGGAAGGGATTTGCATGACTAAAGATCTCACCAGCAAGATGCATCTGAAGCAAAAATTATTCCTGCACAGGTTACCCGAGGGAGGTAATGTTTTGAATCATATTTCAGAATTTAAGGAGATTATATCCGATCTAGCTGCAATGGAGGTTAAGTATGAAGAGGAAGATACTGCTTTAATGTTACTTTGTTCACTGCCAAGTTCTTATACCAATTTTAGAGACACAATATTATACAGTCGTGATACTCTCACACTTAATGAAGTTTATGAAGCTTTGAACTCTAAGGAGAAGATGAAATAAATGGTGCCTCATGATGGTTCAAGTTCATCCCAAGCCGAGGGATTATCTGTTCGTGGCAGGACAAAGGAGAAGAACTCCAATAATGGAAACAGAGGCAAAAGTAAAAACAGCTACAGGGGCCGGTCGCAATCCAGAGACAAGAAATATTGCAGGTATTGCAAGAGAGACGGGCATGACATCTCAGAGTGTTTCAAGTTGCAGAATAAAGAAAAGAGGAAAGGTAACAAACAAGGTGAAAATTCTGCTAACGTTGCTCGTGATGATAGTTTCGATGATGCTCTTGTCGTTATTGATGGATGTGCTAAGACCAATGATGAGTGGGTACTTGATACTGCATGTACTTTTCATATGTGTCCACATAGAGATTGGTTTAATACTTTTGATTCCACTACTTCTGCTAGTTCCGTTTTGGGTTTTGATAATTCACCATGCAAGATTGAAGGCATAGGTTCTATTCGAATCAAGATGTTTGATGGCATAATCAGAACTTTGACAGATGTTCGGTACATTCCGAAGATGAAGAGAAATCTTATCTCTGTTAGCGCCCTTGATGCAAAGGGGTACAAGTATTCAGGTGGAGATAGTGTTTTGAAGGTCACCAAAGGCTCCCTTGTTGTGATGAAAGGTGACTTAAGTTCGACCAATGGTATTTATTACCTTCGAGGTTCTACCGTTTCAGGTAACGCTACTCCAGCTATTTCAAAGAATTCTGATTGTGATGCTGCTAACCTTTGGCATATGCGTCTTGGACATATGAGTGAACTTGGATTGGCAGAGTTAAATACGAGAGGTCTTCTTGATGGATATGAACCTGATAAATTAAAATTTTATGAGCATTGTATCTTCGGCAAGCACAAGAGGGTGAAGTTCAACACTTCGACTCATACAACCGAAGGTATTCTTGATTATGTGCATTCTGATTTATGGGGACCATCTCGCAAGAAGTCACTAGGTGGTGCTAGTTACATGCTGACTATTATTGATGATTATTCGAGAAAAGTTTGGCCTTATTTCTTGAAGCATAAATATGAAGCATTCTCAGCATTTAAGGAGTGGAAGATTATGATTGAAAGACAAACTGAAAAGAAGGTAAAGATACTTCACACTGATAATGGTATGGAATTCTGTTCTAAGCAATTTAAGAATTATTGCACGTCTGAAGGCATTGTCAGACATTACACCGTTCCTTATACTCCTCAACAAAATGGTGTTGCTGAGCATATGAACAGGATAATTATTTCCAGAGCCCGTTGCATGTTGTCCAATGCAGGTTTGCATAGGCGTTTTTGGGCTGAGGCCGCTTCCACTGCTTGTTATCTCATTAATCGTTCACCATCTATTACTCTTAATAAGAAAACTCCAATTGAGGTATGGTCTGGTTCACCTGCTGATTATTCACAGTTGAGAGTTTTTGGTTGCACTGCTTATGCTCATGTTGATAATGGAAAGTTGGAGCCTAGGGATGTTAAGTGCATCTTTCTTGGTTATAAGTCTAGTGTTAAAGGTTTTAAATTATGGAATCCTGAAACCCAGAAGGTTGTTATTAGCAGAAATGTTATCTTTAATGAATCTGCTATGTTACATGATGTTTCATCTACTAATGTTCCCGTTGAGAGTGAACAGCAGCCTATTGTTCAGGAGCCAACTGTTCAGGTGGAGCATGTTATTGATTCAGGTGATACATCTGGTAATGAAATTGTTGATGCACATGATGAACCCGTCGTTAATGATGATAATGTCACTCCCACTCCAAATCAGCCTATTGTTCCACCTAGTTGGAATCTTGCACGTGACAGAGTTAGGCGGGGTACTAACAAACCTGACAGGTTAATTGAAGAGTGCAATATTGTTTCTTTTGCTTTATCTGTTGCAGAAGAAATTGAAGGTAATGCTGAACCTTCTTCATATTCCGAGGCTATTATTTCTAGTGATGGTAATAAGTGGATGACCGCTATGCATGATGAGATGGAATCACTTGAAAAGAATGGCACTTGGGATTTAGTAAGATTACCTAGAGAGAAGAAACCTATTCGTTGCAAGTGGGTTTTCAAGAGGAAAGAAGGTGTTTCTCCTAATGATGAGACAAGATATAAAGCAAGGTTAGTTACTAAAGGTTACAGTCAGATTCCAGGTATTGACTATAACGAAGCCTTTTCTCCTGTTGTGAAGCATAGCTCTATTCGCACTTCACTCAGTATTGTTGCCATGCATGATCTTGAGCTTGAACAATTGGATGTTAAAACTGCATTCTTACATGGAGAATTAGAAGAGGATATTTATATGGAACAACCTGAAGGTTTTGTTATTCCTGGAAAAGAAAAGTTTGTCTGTAAGTTAAAGAAATCTCTTTATGGATTGAAGCAATCCCCGAGACAGTGGTACAAGAGATTTGAAACCTTTATGATCTCTCAAGGTTTCAAAAGGTCTAATTATGATAGTTGTGTTTATTTGAAAACTGTCAAAGGTTCAACTATTTATTTGCTCCTTTATGTTGATGATATGCGAATTGCTGCAAAGAGTTTGTAAGATATTGATGAACTAAAGAAGCAATTGAGTAATGAATTTGAGATGAAGGATTTGGGTGTAGCAAAGAAAATAGTTGGCATGGAAATATCCAGAGGTAGACCATCTGGAAAAGTGTATCTTAGTCAGAAGGGATATATTGATAAAGTTCTTCATCATTTTAATATGCATAATGCCAAGCCGGTGAGTACTCCGTTAGCTGCACACTTCAAATTATCATTAGCTTTATGTCCTAAGTCAGATGCAGATATTGAGTACATGTCTAGAGTTCCCTATTCGAGTGTAGTTGGTTCACTTATGTATGCCATGGTTTGTTCTCGTCCGGATTTATCATATGCATTGAGTGTTGTCAGTAGATACATGGCTAATCCTGGAAAAGAACATTGGAGAGCAGTTCAGTGGATTTTCAGATACCTGCGTGGTACTTCTAATGCTTATTTACAGTTTGGGAAATCTAGAGATGGACTTGTTGGTTTTGTTGATTCTGATTTTGCTGGTGATTTGGATAAGAGAAGATCACTCACAGGTTATGTTTTCACCATTGGTGGTTGTGCTGTGAGTTGGAGAGCAACTTTGCATTCTATTGTGGCTTGTTCCACTACTGATGCCGAGTATATGGCTATTTCTGAGGCATGCAAAGAAGCTATCTGGTTGAGAGGTTTATACACTGAGCTTTGTGGAGACTCATCTTGCCCTACCGTATTTAGTGACAGTCAAAGTGCTATATATCTTACAAAGAATCCAATGTATCATGAGACAACAAAGCACATTGATGTCAGATATCCCTATATTCGAGATGTTGTTGCTGAAGGTGATTTGAAGGTATGCAAGATAAGTACTCATGATAATCCTGCTGATATGATGACAAAGCTAGTTCCGACCAATAAGTTTGAGCTTTGCTCAAGCTTAGTTGGTATTTCTCACTAGTCCTATGGACTTTGACGCACAAGGTGTTTAAGCTGATTTGGATGGAGTTATTCACTTTCTTCGACTACTGGAGGGAATTTGGCTCAAGGTGGAGATTTTTAAATTGTGATCCAAATTCTAGTACCGTATTGGACTAGACGTAGTACATACAGTGTGGGCCTTTTGCGTTGGTACCGACGCATACGAGTACAACTCATTTACTTGTCCTACAAGGACTCCTATGTGGTGTCCCTCATATATACCCCATGTAGTCGCATCTCAGACGGTCTGTCGTCTCGTGCTTGTAATACTCCTCCTCATAGTGATTGCGCCTTCGTGCGTTCGTGGTTTTCTCCCACAAGGGTTTCCACATAAAAATCCGTGTCTCTCTGTCTCGTTTATTCTCGTTATTATCTAACATGTTTCGTCAATGACCACTATTATTATGATCTCTTGCTTTGTAAAATAAGTTCTCTCGTAATCTTTTTACTGAATCCATAAAAAACAAGTTGTGTGATAGAGTTGTTACTGTGCGGGCCAGAATGAAGTTTCTATATGCCCTACAATACTCACATAATTTATGATTCTAATAGGCTTCCTGCACCGACATCTGATGCCTTTCTATTGTAAATCTTCACCAAGTTGCCATTTGTTTTTGTGGAGATACAAACCAGATGTATGACCATGAGTGAAGGAATGCTATTCCATGGGTGAAGGAGCTCGAGGTGAACAGGCGGTGTGGGCAGGCGAGAGGAACCAGGAGATCATCCCTCCTCCCATGGCTGCCTCGTGGATCTGGAGTATAAGGAGGACAACATGTGCCTGTTGCAGGCGGCTCGAGCGATACAAGCCGGCGGAGAACTAGGTGCTCCACTCCCCCTCTCTTAATTTCTTCCTCACACGTATTTTAATTTGCTATTATATGGATTTTTAAACTTGATGTGTGCAGATCTGACATAGAAGAGAGGAAGAATAATTTTAGCTAAGAGTGGAATTTAGAGTTCAAAGAATCAGTTGATGATATTGACCAAAGAGCGATTTTTGTTACAGTTCCTCTGAATTAGTAAACCAGAAGGACTAAAACATCATCGGTCAGCCATTGTTGTTAGATTGATGTTGCCTTGATTACCACTTTGTTTGGTGGCTACACTATAAATTCTTGAGATATAGTGCACTGGTTGATAGTTTGTTGCATAGTCATATTGATTCTGCTGAACTAATACTCTCTTTGTATATATAGGATTCCTACTAGAACATGTCATTCCAAATTGCGACAAAGATCTTTCTACTCATGAGTAGTCCTTTTTTATACTGAATTTTGATGCATACTCTATGCAGAAAAGAAGGCCTCCTCGAACATTAAGAAGGTACAACTAGGTAGCAATGGAAGTGCTCCGTTCAAAAACAAGTAATATCTCTGAATTATTACACTAGAATGTATGCATGATAAATACCATGACCTTGCAAATTTACATCTGTCCCCTTCTCCTTTTCTCAGGAACTTGGCAGAAGCTCTACATATGCAAATGGAGGTTCATACACAGCTCCATGAACAGCTATAGTTGCCTTCTATGTTCCTATTTTCGAGCTCTAATAGGATGGTGTTGTTGTCGCCTTGTCGGCATATATTTCTGATAGTAGGAGCATTCTTTTTCTTGCTTCACAATAATTGTTGCGCTTTGTGTATATATGAATCCAAATCCATATTTAAATGGGTGATAAATGTTTTTGCAGCATGGTGGACTTTGGAGACTAGCGCTTTTATAGTATTGTTACAGACTCTATTTTTTTACTAATAATTGTATTGATTCTACCAAACTAATCCTCTCTTTGTATATCTATAGGATTCCTACTAGAACATGTCATTCCAAATTGCGGCAATGATCTTTCTACTCATGAGCAGTCCTTTTTTATACAGAATTTTGATGCATACTATATGCAGACAAGAAGGGACCCTCAGACATTAAGAAGGTACGACTAGGTAGCAGTGGAAGTGCTCCGTTCAAAAAAAAGTAATATCTTTGAATTATTACACTAGAATGTATGCATGGTAAATACCATGACCTTACAAATTTACATCTGTCCCCTTCTCCTTTTCTTAGGAACTTGGCAGAAGCTCTACATATGCAAACGGAGGTTCATATACAGCTCCATGAACAGGTATAGGTTCCTTCTCTGTTCATGTTTTCGAGCTCTAATAGATGGTGTTGTTGTTGGCACATATTTTTGATAGTAGGAGCATTCTTTTTCTTTCTTCACAATAATTACTGCGCTTTGTGTATATATGAACCCAAATCCATATTTAAATGGGTGCTAAATGTTTTTGCGGCATGGTGGACTTTGGAGACTAGCGCTTTTATAGTATTGTCACACACTCCGTTTTTTACTAACCAAAATTGTTTCATCAACACTGCCCTACTGTTTTTGATGCACAAAATTAGTCAATCAACACATTGGTCTGCTGAAAATCAACCCATTGGACTGCAGCCATACTAATTACTGTAGAATATGGTGGTCAGCAAAATCTACAAGAACAACCATCCTAGGTGTAGAATAACAAGGGGTGTGTGCTACGAAAAATTAAGAGAGGGGGAATGAGAAGCAGTTGCCTCAACAATACATTGCTAGACGACCACAATGCGGTGCTTAGGATGGATAACGAAGAGGCGCCCAACGTCCTTGTGGTGGAGATAGGGGAGGAGTTGGGCGTCCTGGCGATGGAGAACAGGGACGCGCCGGCGTCTTGGCGGTGGAGAATGGGGAGACGATGTGCATCCTTGAAGTGGGGAACGGGAAAGCATATTAGCATCTTGTTCCTGAAAAAATATAGTGCAGTGTGGTGTTTCCCGTTGATAGTAAGTTGACTGCCAATTTCACAGCTTTTATAGTTTTAGGAGGAGCTGCAAGATTATTTTGCATTGTTATTATAGTGTGGTGTTTCCCGTTGATAGTAAGTTGACTGCCAATTTCACGGCTTTTACAGTTTTAGGAGGTGCTACAAGATTATTTTGCATTGTTATCATATATGATTTTCAGATTATTCTATCATGAAGTATTGGTTTATTATTGAGGTAGCCTTAGATGGAGGAGCTGAATGCAGTTTTTATATCTTTTTTCAAAGTCCTGAATGGTCCCACGAAAATCCCTATATGTGCAGTTTCACAGCCTCATCACACTATGGTAGGAAAAATAGGTATTTAAGTTATCGAAGGCTCCATTTTTGTCTATTATATAGATTATATAGCGTTGTGATCGAAGGTAGGTTGTCACATAGTGTTTGTTGCTTGTGAAAATTATATACAGCCATGACCATGGGTCCGTGACAAAATAATCTCAGCTCATGTTACTAGGATCAGGGAACCTCAACCATTTTTCTGAAACACGGCACATCTCATGTTCCTACTTTCCCAGCTACAATACTATGTACTTCATTCTTACTTTTTCTTTTGGAAGTTATATCGCTTTCTTTTCCCTCATAAACTTGCTAATGATATTGGCGAAGTAATCCCCACTTCAGATTTCCCATTGAATGAATAACTAATTTACATTGTTCAAAAATTTTAGGTTAAGAGCCATGAATAGGAGCAAGGCATCACACTCCAACTCCAAGAAGAAAAAGATATGAAGATAGAGATAGATAAATGTTCTGATCCGAAGCAAAAACATTTTGCATGTAATAATGAACTGTAGTATACCACAATCTCTCTAAAACAGGCCTACCTATTACCAGTCCATTGCTTGCCTTTTTTAGGAAGTACTCTCCCTCCATTCCAGAATATAAGATGTATGGGTTTTCGTGCAAGTCAACCATTTGAAAGTTTGACAAAGATTATAGAACAAAATAGGAACATCTACAAAACCTGATAGATAAAATATGAAACTACCTATTGCTGGAATTTTGTCTATTTTGGGCCTAGCCCAATAGCAGTTTCAGAAATTCCTAATAAATCCTAGAGGCCCACGCAGCCCATTTGTGCAAGGCAAGAGGTGGAACAAAAGTTTAGTCCCACATTGCTAGTTTAGAGGGAGTTGGACCTCTTTATAAGGGAGGTTCTTTCCCCACATGTATGAGCATGAGAACAAGAGGGACATCCACGCGCGCTCCTCCTCCGCCGCCCGCCTCGCCATGCCACGCCTCGTCACGACGCGCCGTGGGTTGCGGGAATGAGCCGAGCCGATGTCTAAATTTTTGCCACGCACGACGGGTATACGAAAGGTCACGTGGGAGTTGAAACGTTTTTCTGCAGTGGACACTGAATTCGAACGGCGCGCCTCTTCGGCCGCTACCTATTCGCTTCGTCTCCCTTCATTGCTTCACCTCCCGTCGCAGCCTCTTCGCGTCCTTCTCCTGTGCCTATATAAGAGAGGTCGCTCCTCTCCAGAGAGACACACCAGAAGATTCCCTTCCTCTTGCCACAAAGTTCTTGAGCACTGCGCTGCTGCTACGATCTTCCCCATCCCGGCTTGCGGCATGCACCGTAGGTCGGGACAGTAGGCCTTCGAAACCTCACCTTTTGAGTCCTGTATGGGAGAAGGGTGATAAGGTTTTTGGGGAGCGCTCAGCACGACTACTGGCTGCTTCATCACGAACGATCCGGTCGCCGACGACTACTTCCCCGACGACGACTTCTTCCCCGACGTCCGCGACCTTCTCGACGACATGGCAGGCGAGGACACCGACCCCAAGTCCAGCGCTTCTGCTGCTGCTGTCCCGTACGTGTTCTTGTCTTTCCTGTTAAAGGTTCTGCCGCAGTTCCTTGTTCTAGTCCTTGTCCTACACAATTAGGTTGTACTTCATATATACTACTTGCTATACTGTCTGCTTTAGATATGATAGGCTACGGTTCATATATGCAGAAGCTATTTACCTTCTCTCTGTCAGAACGCATGACTTGTTTTATCTCTTCTATATTAGTCATGCTTTATCTAGTATTTCTATTAATAAAATCATTTGGTAAATTGTTCATATTTCCAACAATAATTGCTCATATTTCCAACAATCCAAAAACCTTATTATAGGCAATTTACCCCAAGTGGTTTTGCTGCTTCCATGAGACCTCCTATGTTTGAGGGTATCCACTATAAGAGGTGGCGCGTGAGAGCAGTCTTATGGTTTCAAACCATGAGTTGCTATGACGCCACTCTCGGCAAACCTGAAGGAGAGCTTGATGCTCAATAGGCACAAGCTTTTTAGAAAATGGATACTCTGTTTAAGGCTGCTCTCTTGAGTGTTCTTGGTGAGAACATAGTTGATGCTTATGCATCAATTGATAATGGAAAAGATATGTGGGATGCACTCGAGGCCAAGTTTGGGGTCTCGGATGCTGGCACTGAGCTGTACATCATGGAGCAATTCTATGATTACAGGATGACTGAAGAGCGCTCCGTGGTTGAGCAAGCTCATGAGATACAGTCATTTGCTAGAGAACTTGAGCACTTCAGTTGTATGCTACCGGACAAGTTTGTTGCCGGAGGTATCATCACTAAGCTTATTCCTTCATGGAGGAACTTTGCTACCTTGCTGAAGCATAAGAGGTAGGAGTTTTCCATCCCGGATCTCATTGGCACTCTTGATGTGGAAGAAAAGGCGAGAGCAAAGGACACACGTGCTCAAGGTATTGAGGGAGGATCTAGTGCCAATGTGGTACAGAAGCAGAACTTCCAGCCCCACAAGTTTAAGAACAAGGGCAAGTTTGATGGAAAAGCAAAGTTTGATGGGAAGAACAAGGCTGTGCAACACATGAACTTCAAGAAGAAGAATGGCAAGAAGAAAGGTGCTTGTCATGTATGTGGGGATCTTGATCATTGGGCTCCTAGTTTCCCTAATCGCTATGACAAGCGTCATCCTGGGAAAGGCGGCAAGACCGCTAATGTTGTCATTGGAGACACTGACATGAAGGATGCTGGGTATGGTATATTTCCCACTATTCTTTCAGTATGTCATTCTCCTGACTGGTTGATTGACACGGGTGCTAATGTGCATGTATGCGGTGATATTTCCATGTTTTCGTCTTATCAGACCGCAGGGACTTCAACCGTGCTGATGGGCAACGGTTCAAGTGCTTCTGTTTGTGGTGTTGGCACGGTCGATCTGAAGTTTACTTCGGGGAAGATCGTGCGGCTGAAGAACGTGCATTATGTCCCCTCCGCCAATAAAAATCTTGTTAGCGGATCTCTTCTGTGTAGAGATGGCTACAAGCTTGTCTTTGAGTCGAATAAATTTGTAATATCCAAGTATGGAACCTTTGTTGGTAAAGGCTATGAGTCAGGAGGCCTGTTTCGTTTATCCTTATCAGACCTTTGCAATAAAGTTGTTAATCATATTTGCAACAATAGTGAATCCAATGTGTGGCATTCACGTCTTTGTCATGTTAACTTTGGTTGCATGTCACGACTAGCGAAGTTGAACTTAATCCCTAGTTTCACCACCGTCAAGGGATCTAAGTGTCAAGTGTGTGTGCAAGCTAAGCAACCTCGCAAGTCTCACATGACTGCGGAAATAAGAAATCTTGCACCACTAGAGCTCATACATTCAGATCTATGTGAAATGAATGGTGTGTTGAAAAAAGGTGGAAAGAAATATTTCATGACGTTAATTGATGACTCCACTAGATACTGCCGTGTGTATCTTATGAAATCTAAGGATGAGGCTTTGAACTTTTTCAAGATCTACAAAGCTGAAGTGGAAAACCAACTTGATCAAAAAATCAAGAGGCTTAGGTCCGACCGTGGTGGAGAGTATTTTTCCAATGAGTTTGATGCTTTTTGTGTGGAACATGGTATAATCCATGAGAGGACTCCTCCCTACTCACCTCAGTCAAAATGGGGTGGCCGAAAGAAAGAACCGTACTCTAACTGATTTGGTTAACGCCATGTTAGATACATCAGGTCTCTCCAAGGCATGGTGGGGGGAGGCGATATTGACAGCATGTCATGTCCTGAACCGAGTCCCCACAAAGAACAAAGAGATAACTCCATTCGAGAAATGGGAGAAGAAAAGGTTAAAACTCTCTTATTTGCGAACATGGGGTTGTTTGGCGAAAGTCAATGCTCCAATTTCAAAGAAGCGGAAGCTTGGACCAAAGACTATGGATTGTGTTTTCCTGGGATATGCTTTTCATAGCATTGGCTATAGATTCTTGGTTGTAAAATCTGAGGTACCTGACATGCATGTCGGTACGATCATGGAGTCGAATGATGCGACTTTCTTTGAAGATATCTTTCCCATGAAGGATATGGCTACCTCATCTAATCAGGAGATGCCTAGTTCATCGAATCAGGAACCAGTTACAATTACCGAACCGACAATTTCGATGGAACACTTTGAAAGTCCTATGGAAGAGAACAATGAAGTTCCTATTAGGAGCAAGAGACAGAGGACTGCAAAGTCCTTTGGTGATGATTTTCTTGTGTACCTCATAGATGACACTCCCAGTTCTATTTCAGAGGCCTATGCATCTAAAGATGCTGACTACTGGAAGGAAGCGGTTCGTAGCGAGATGGATTCCATCTTGGCAAATGAAACTTGGGAGATAACTGATCGTCCTTATGGGTGCAACCTATAGGATGCAAATGGGTATTCAAGAAGAAGCTTAGGCCTGATGGTACTATTGAAAAGTACAAGGCTCGGCTCGTGGCTAAGGGTTATACCCAAAAGGAAGGTGAAGACTTCTTTGATACTTACTCACCTGTGGCTCGACTGACCACTATTCGAGTTCTACTTTCACTAGCTGCCTCGCATGGTCTTCTCGTTCATCAAATGGATGTTAAGACTGCTTTCCTAAATGGAGAGTTGGACGAGGAAATTTATATGGAACAACCAGATGGGTTTGTACTAGATGGTCAGGAAGGGAAAGTGTGCAAGTTGCTGAAGTCTTTGTACGGACTTAAGCAAGCACCCAGACAGTGGCATGAGAAGTTTGAAAGAACTTTAACAACTGCAGGCTTTGTTGTGAACGAAGCTGACAAATGTGTGTACTATCGCCATGGTGGGGGCGAGGGAGTTATCCTGTGCTTGTATGTTGATGACATACTGATTTTCGGAACCAATCTGAATGTTATTAAGGAGGTCAAGGATTTCCTATCTCGTTGTTTTGAGATGAAGGATTTAGGAGTGGCTGATGTCATTCTGAACATCAAGTTGTTGAGAGACGATGATGGTGGGATTACATTGCTTCAATCTCACTATGTGGAAAAGATCTTGAGTCGCTTTGGCTATAGTGACTGCAAGCCCTCTCCAACACCATATGATGCTAGTGTGTTGCTTCGAAAGAATCGAAGAATTGCTAGAGATCAATTGAAGTATTCTCAGATTACTGGCTCGCTTATGTACTTAGCCAGTGCTACAAGACCTGACATCTCTTTTGCTGTTAGCAAACTGAGTCGGTTTGTTTCAAAACCAGGAGATGTGCATTGGAAAGCTCTAGAGAGAGTTTTGCGTTATTTGAAAGGCACTGCAAATTATGGAATTCACTACACCGGGCATCCAAAGGTGCTTGAAGGGTATAGTGACTCAAACTGGATCACAGATGCTGATGAGATAAAGGCCACGAGCGGTTATGTATTCACTCATGGAGGTGGCGCTGTTTCTTGGAAGTCTTGCAAGCAGACCATCTTAACGAGGTCAACAATGGAAGCAGAACTCACAGCACTAGATACAGCTACGGTCGAAGCAGATTGGCTTCGTCGGCTCTTGAATGACTTATCGGTTGTTGAGAAACCTGTACCGGGTATCCTTATGAACTGTGACAATCAAACTGTGATCACGAAAGTGAGCAGCTCAAAGGATAACATGAAGTCATCAAGACACGTTCAGAGAAGGTTAAAGTCTGTCAGAAAAATGAAAAACTCCGGAGTTATTGCATTGGATTATATCCAAACGTCTAAAAATCTGGCAGATCCTTTTACTAAGGGTCTATCACGTAGTGTGATAGATAATGCATCGAGGGAGATGGGTATGAGACCCACAATATGAGTTGTTCACAGTGGTAACCTATTCTTTGTGATCGGAGATCCCGTGAATTAGATGTGGAAGACAAGCTGTTGGTCAACTGAGAGGAGAGTATCCTTACTATTCACAATACCACTCCATGAAGATGCAATACTCTCCTTATCTGCATGGCAGGTTGATGTATATCTTAATGTGTTCTAAGTGGCTTATTTAAGCAGAGATGTTATCCTGCAGAACATCTTTTGAAGAACACACCTATATGAGTCTGATTGTCAAACGTCGCAATCTATGAGAGTAGGGTTCTCTCTAGTAAACTCATGAAAGGTCACGGAGTATGACGCATAAGCTCCACCCGCGGGGAAGACCCACGGTAGCCACGTATCGGTCAAGGCTTTATGTGAAGCTAGATTCGCAGAAAACTTGCAGTTCAAGGCCCAGTCCACTGTTCAAGTTACTTACTAGTGTAGCATAGAGTTCTAGGTGGAAGTTCAACTTAACAGTCTCCACTGTAGTACCGGTATATAAAACAGTGTTTTGGAACCAAAGGCAAATTTTTGTGTGCCTCTGGGATCTGGTGGGGGATTGCTGGAATTTTGTCTATTTTGGGCCTAGCCCAATAGCAGTTTCAGAAATTCCTAATAAATCCTAGAGGCCCACGCATCCCATTTGTGCAAGGCAAGAGGTGGAACAAAAGTTTAGTCCCACATTGCTAGTTTAGAGGGAGTTGGACCTCTTTATAAGGGAGGTTCTTTCCCCACATGTATGAGCATGAGAACAAGAGGGACATCCACGCGCGCCCCTCCTCCGCCGCCCGCCTCACCACGCCATGCCTCGTCACGCCTCTTCGCACCCTTCTCCTGTGCCTATATAAGAGAGGTCGCTCCTCTCCAGAGAGACACACCAGAAAATCCCCTTCCTCTCGCCACAAAGTTCCTGAGCACTGCGCTGCTGCTACGATCTTCCCCATCCCGGCTTGCGGCGTGCACCGCAGGTCGGGACAGTAGGCCTCCGGAACCGCACCTTTTGAGTCCTGTACGGGAGAAGGGTGATAAGGTTTTTGGGGAGCACTCAGCGCGACTACTGGCTGCTTCATCACGGACGATCCGGTCGCCGACGACTACTTCCCCGACGATGACTTCTTCCCTGACGTCCGCGACCTCCTCGACGACATGGCAGGCGAGGACACCGACCCCAAGTCCAGCGCTTCTGCTGCTGCTATCCCGTACATGTTCTTGTCTTTCCTGTTAAAAGTTCTGCCGCAGTTCCTTGTTCTAGTCCTTGTCCTACACATGTTAGGTTCTACTTCATATATAGTACTTGCTATACTGTCTGCTTTAGATATGATAGGCCACGGTTCATATATGCAGAAGCTATTTACCTTCTCTCTGTCAGAACGCATGACTTGTTTTATCTCTTCTATATTAGTCATGCTTTATCTAGTATTTCTGTTAATAAAATCATTTGGTAAATTGCTCATATTTCCAACAATAATTGCTCATATTTCCAACACCTATCATGATTGATCAAATGATATAAATTTCATATTGTGGGTATTAATATATTTTTCTAAAAACTTGGTCAAACATGCACTCGTTTGACTTATGAAAAAATAAATACACCTTATATAAAGGAATGGAGGGAGTATGACTCAGCCGTATATATTTACATTCGCGCTGTTTAGTTGTGGTTTGTATGCTTGAAAATACATTTTAACCAAGCTTGAAAATTCTTATGTGAAGTGAAATTGTATCTAACACTTTGTAAAGAAAAAAATTGTATCTAACACTTTGTAAAGAAAAAATGAAACATGTTTCAAATAACTCTTAGTCTAAATCGACACCTTGTGCCATTCGACATCATAATCATAAATGGTTGCTAAAGAGTTTGAATTGGTAAAGTGGTTTCATCCGCTGTTTCAAGTCTGGACTGTTCCTTAGTGCTAAAACCTAATTTAATTTTCAAAACACTTTGTGTTTGAAATGAACATTGTGCTATATGGCTCAATGGGCCATTTGTGTCACCAGTTGAGTACGCTTCTCCCTCCCAAAGAAGGAACCGAGGAAGGAAAGAAATACACAGTCACGATCTGTGCTGCCGCTTCATATTTTACTCCGGATGGGCCACACGAAGAATTGTTCCTGGGACAGGCTAGGTATTTGGACAGCCCACACAAAGAATTGTTCCAATACTGGGCTAGGAAGCATATGGGCCTTTCAAATACCTATGCCTCCTTATGCACAACATAGAGAGGTTTTTGCACATGGAAAATAAAATTTTAGTGGAAACACTGCTAAAAAATACAGCCTTAACTAGTCCATACATGTTACATAAACATGATTTTTTTTCAAGATCAGATTTCTCAGTGTGATAACCATATTTTCAACTAAAAAAATGCTTCCTTAGCTGGTCTATGCATGTTATAGAAATATGATTTTTTTTCAAACTCATGTTTCTCAGCGTGATAAACATATTTTCAATATAGTACTTATGACTTGACACATGGGCTTACTACTACCAATATCGAATATGTCCTTGCAAAATGAAACTATTTTCATCGATAACATGTCTTTAGCGGGTCTCTGCGCCATTTGGCGCAATGGGTCAACTAGTATATGTCGTGGTAAAAAAATCGTCCAATTTGAGAGGAGGCGCACACATTAGTAGCCAACGAAGTCCTTTTTGAAACAAAAAGCTGACACATTAATATCGCAAATGGTTGTGTTATATTTACCGTGTCGAAATTTAACCATACTAGGTGGCGTGCGTGCAGCTGTTTGATTAGACGGGATGAGCGCGAGAAATCCACCGTGCAGGTTCGACGGGACGCGTGCGAGCAGTCCGTCGCGTAGGATCGATGGGATGCGTGCATCCTATCCACCTCGCAGGCTCGACGGGACACGTGTGAGCAGCAAGGCTGCCCATGCTCGCCGGGAAGCGAGCTCTTTGACCTCCATGCACCAGCCGCCACCCGCCTCGCTCACAACTTCTCCATTAATGGGTTAATTAAAGCACCTAGACGGAGGGTGTTTGCTTGTGATCCCATGGCAGCATTTGCTTTGTTCATGTTTTCAACTAGTATTCCGCCCTAATTTAAATTTCCACATAGGGCAACGGATAATACGACCACAAATAAAATGGCAATGGATAATATGACGACAAATTTACAATGGCACACATAATAATTGTCTTACATATTCTGGATAATTTAAAATGCCACATGCAGCAAAGTACGGAAGGCACGGGGGCAAGAGAAGAAGGAAATTACAGACAACGATCTGGGTCGCTACTGTCTCTACTCGTCGATGGATCACCGGGCAGCGAAATCCTCCAGCTCCTTCTTTAATTCCTCACGACTTTGCTTGAAAGAAGCCACGGATTCCTCCACCTCCTGCTCGCGCTCGATCCGGAGCTTCCTCAAGCCACCCATTAGTTCCTTGATGACCGCTTTCAGCGTCATCTCTGAGGCACTACTCTACTCATGCAGCATCTTCCAGCCGGCGGCCTCCTCCTCCTACTCGGCGACCAACTTGAGGAGCTTCGCATTGTCATCCATGAGTTGCTCGATGAGGCCGGCCGCCTTGTCAACCGAGGCATCGCTGATCTTGAGCAACTTCATCAAGCCGTCGACCAGCTCCTGCTGCATAGTGACGCCAGCAAGAATATCGTCGTCACCGGTGAAGGAATTCAGGAACACCGGCTCGTCGCGATGGCCGACGCCGCGAATGCGCTTGTGAGAGTCCTCGTGTGCCCGTGAGAGCTCATTCAAGGGCTCCGTGGTGCGCCTGGACATCTCTGTTGCGGCTGCGGCTTCGCGGCGGGACCTCTCTAGTGCTTCTGCGGCCTTGGTCTTTGCTGCCTGGTGCTAAGTGTGAACACATATAAGTTTGATAGGTGTGAACACATATAAGTTTGATAGGTGTGAACAGATTTGCAATTACTTACTGCATTGTAATCAGCAAGTGAAAAGAAACAAGGTCAAAATTTATTGATGGCAGAAGGTTGACCACGTGGTTGCTCGCCCTTAAGGCGGCCGCGGCGTGCTCTGCTCTGGCGTCCTTGCGCGCGCTCTGCTCGCCGTTGAGGCAAAGTTACAATGGCAACTGTTACTAATTCTTAATAATTCTCTTACATATTTAGGATAATTTAAAGTGCCAAATGCCGCAAGGACCAGAACACTCACGACCTACATATGCATACAATTATAATAAAATATAATCTAAAAGGCTGAGCTGGCGGCCTTCCGACAATGGTCTTCTCGAACTCCATGATCAGCATAGCACCCTTGCGGACGTTCACTCCGAGTTTCCTGACCCGCCTCCGCCTACGGAGCTGCTGGCACTAGGAGGCTCTTGGGGCTGCTGGGCCTCTTCCAGAAGAGCTTGATAGCGTCCAATCACGCGCATGACAACTCCGCGGAACTGCTCCATTTCCATGTCTCTGTCCTGGTAGCAAATTCCGTCGATCACCTGCACCCTCAAGATATCACGTTGGCGATGTTCTACTTCGTCGGGGATGTCAACTCTGCCAAGGATGCGCTCGAGCTTGGCCATGACATCATCGGGATCGAGGCTGACATGGCCGCCGCGGGCAATGATGAAGCCGTAGACTGCCTTTATCTTGACTGAATCCCAGAGATCCTCTACCCATTCCTTGTGGGGCATAAGGCTCTCGATGAGCACTGGTGATGGCGGCTCTTCAGGTGGGTCGTTGATCATGCCGCCGAGCAGCTCTGGATCTTTTGCATGGTGGATGGCAAACTTCTCATCACACCTCCTCTGCAATATGTCGATTGTGCTCCCAAGGATTGTGACGCTGATATCGCTGCCGATGGGTCATGGTGCCTGCTCCGGCTCGTTCTCCTCGCCGAAGATGTAACGCAGGTAGGCATTGACGTCGAAGCTTTGGTCGTTGCCTGGCATGCTTGGAATAACTAATGGTAGATGGGTGAGGACTAGATCTTCGTAGAGTGTCGCGGCGGTGCGTTGAAGCCTAGGTTATATGTAGCAAGCCATTAGGTGGTGGTGGGAAACCGGTGAGGGAATAGGCGTGGATTTTACAATTCATCCATGTGGAGCGCGGGAAGCATTAGTTGGAGCTCGGGAAGACTAAGTGGAGCACACACACAACCCGAATACCGTATCCGGTGCCACGTGTTATTTATCACACAAGTGTTAACATAAGGAAATGTATGTGTAACATACTAATCATCGCACACAAGTACTCGCAGACGCATCGTGTGCGATACTCCTAGCCACCGCAAGCAACTAGTTTGCATTTTTTTTAAAATTGTACACACAGAATCACACACGAACTAACTGTATTAACCGTCTGTGTTGTAATTTCTCATCGCAAACAGTTCATCCGAGTCGGCTGTTTGCCACGTATCACACACATCTTGTTAAGTTGAACCGTTTCTGTTGCGTTCGCTAATCGAAAACAGTTCGTCCGAGTGAACCGTATGCCCTATATCACACACACCTTTATATGGCTAACCGTTTATGTTCCACTCCCTAATAGAAAACGGTTCATCGGAGAAAACTGTATGCCGTATATCACACACACATTGATATGGCTGCCCGTTTCTGCTGTTCTGCCTCATCGCAAATAGTTCGAATGGATTAACCACGTGGCCTGAATCGCACACACAACTAAAATCTAAACCGTGTTTGATGCATCCTCCATCGCAAACATTTTGCACCTTTTTGACGATTTTCATACACCACCGTTTGCGATTATTGCATCGCACACAGTTTCTCGAAGGGTCTCTGATCGTAGTGTCGCGTTAGCAGTATCCTGCAGTAGTGATGTGGGACTGCAATTGAATAAACCGTCGATAGCCGAAATCTAATCATTGGGCGGGCGTCCGCTAAGAAGAGAGAGATGGGGGAGGGATAAGAGATCACCCGCCTGCCGTGCACGGACTCCAAGAAATATATGGTGGTAATGTGAGGTGGGCCATGCAGGAGTCCGGACCACTTCCAAGCCCGGTTCTGACCGCCCTGGCCCACCAGAAAACCCCTCCCCCTCCCACACGTGCTCCCTCCTCAGATGCTAGCTGCCCGCATTCATAGCAAGTAGTACTAGTAAAATATTGGGCTATAAGCCCGCTTATGTGGAGGAGAGAGAGGCATTGACAAAGTCAAGGAGTGGGCTCTGCAAGAGCCCGTCTCTACATGTGCTCCTAGGTATAAAAAAACTAATTCTAAAAAAGAGGTATAAAAAACAATTGTGTCTAAAACAAGAAAGGTAAAAAAACATTTGAGAGGAAATAGATAGAAAGAAAGTGAGAAAAAGTTGTAACTATATAGCCAACCTTATAGTCAACACTATGGTAGTATTACATGAGGAAGGAGGGAGTTGTGCACATGCCAAGTTCACTGGGCTGCCGTGTTTAACACTCCTCCGTTGTAACAGTGGAGACAATAGCTTTCATAAAAAATAAACAATGAATACTCGTTGCTCGTCCTCTATATCAGAAAGAATACTTCCATTCACCAACATGTGGGACGTCAACCATCTTGGCCCACCTTCCATGCACAAAATTATCCTGGTCCACCCCGGTCGTAGCCCAGGCCCAACCTTTCCCACTGTAAGTTGGTCAGACAAAGGAACCATCATCACTTTGTTGAATTCTGCTTCTTCAAGAAAACTTATTGTACATGCAATACTGCTACCACACGCGAAGACTAGACGGCACTGTACCACGTCATATCACTGAAACCCACTAGGCCAAACTAGCCCGCCTAGGATTTGTACTCCCTCCGTTTCAAAGTTAGCAGTACAAAGTTGAGTCATCTATTTTGGAATGGAGGGAGTACGTCTTTGTACTGCTATGATTTTGTGTTTTCAAAAAATATCCTTTGTCAATCTAACGATTAGGAGTAGAAAGAGGGTCTCTCTCTCTCTCTCTCTTCTCTCTCCATCCCACAATCCCTCTAGCACACGTACACACTCTCCGTAGCCACTCCGAAAGTACGTGCCAATTTTGCTGGCTATTAATGTGAGGCCTCCATTGGTTTAGAGGAATCTTGTAGGAATTTCATTGGATAGGATTTCTATAGGAAAAATATCTGTAGAACCCTTTGGTTTATAGGAATGGAATCATATTCCTATGGATGAATTCTTCCTATCCTCCACATTTCATAGGAAAATAAACATTAGCCTAGACTCAATGGAAAAAATCATATGATGTGAATCAAAGGGCATCTCCTTTCCTATTCCTACTCATAGGATTTGAGATACATGTCATCACATGTCATCTCATTTCCTATGACTTTCCTATTGCTACGATTTTCCTACCCTATGAACCAAATGAGGCCTGAATGTATCCATGTCGATCGATCGCTAAGCCTACATTTTAGGAGCTTGGGCTATTGGCCTATCGATGACGGATCAGACCTATAAGTGTACCATGAGCTCATCAGCCACATCGTTTCTCTTCGGTGAGTGTTTTGCAAGTACTATAGCTCGCACAGTAGTTAGCCTACTAACACCAAGAATCATCAAACAAGCCCTGCTGATATGATAAACAGTTCAAACTTACATCTAAGCATGCCATATGTTACATCAAAAGTTGGTGAGGATACATCTGTTTCCATAACTCGGAGAGGGTCCGCATGATTCACTATCAAACAAAAGTAGCAAGTATCGCCCACATAAGACAGTGCACTAGCCCTAAGATGGTTTGATAACACACAACATTCTGGTAATTAAACACAATGCAAGCTACCTTGAAGGATTAGCGCTACCAACTATTTCTTGTCATCGATCTCTCGGGCAATGACCACAGCACGGACAGCGGCATGGGAATCGATCTCTGGGGCGATGTCCACAGGACAGACCGCGACATCGGAATCGATCTCTGGGCGATGTCCACAGGATGGATAGTGACATCGGAATCGATCTCCGGGGCGATGTCCACAGGGCAGACCGCGACATCAAAAACGATCTCAGGGGCGTTGTCCACAAGATGGACCATGACATCGGAATCATCAAGGATGTCCACCGGCACCTGCACAACCCTAACATATTAGCAAGCACATTACAAATAATCAAAACCCACAACTATGGTAAGCCATTATTTTTTACCTTGTGCAGCTCACCGGGGGATCCCATCCCTCCAGGGGCCATCTCCTCATCCTCGATGTGGGCCATTGCCTTGCCAGGGAAATGCTGCTTATCAACGGTGACTATCTCCTCAAACTCGGCCTTGAGCCTCTCATAGGTGGCCATTAGAGTTTCTAGGGTAGGCATGGTGGGGCCCTTGTTGTTCTTCCAGCTTTCTTTGAGGAGTTCGTCCGCCAACGTTGTCAAATCTTTGGCCAGTGCTTGTTTCTTGGAGTTCTTCGTCTCCATGGGTTGGCCCACCAACATGGTCAACTTGTTGGTCGGTGCTCGCTTCGTGGAGATCTCTGCCTTGAGTGGGTTGTCCGCCGACAACTCTTTGCCTAGTGCTCCAGGATTCATCAATGAACTGACAAATAAAAAGCAATTGAAAGGAAACCACAATCGCAATGAAAACGGGAAAAGAATAGGCTGTGAGAATTGGTCAGTGCTTCGCAAAAAGAAGATTCTTGGAACAAAAATATAGTAGCATCACTGATTCGCCCACCTTTCCTTCATCGGTACAGAAGAAAAATGGCAGAAGTGAGTAGCTTGGAGTGAGGTTTTCTTCAAGAAAGGGGAGAAAGGGCTTCAACGAGCGTTCCAGTGAAATGATGGTTGCTTCGTCCGGTCCAACTTCGAGGCCACTTCGAGGCCACTTTACCACTGCTGGTAAAGGTGTGGGTTTTGTGATATGTCGGGTCATGACGGCCACACCGGGGTGACCGGTGAGTCTCGACTGTAGCACCTCGCTGTGATTTGGTGGATGGCACGCGGGCCCAGATGCTTTGATGTCCTAGACGTAGTTAGAGAAGCTAGTCATATACTCAATATTGTGCACCACGACCAAGGCGAAGAGGAAAATGAGAGAACTACGTATTTATTTACGGTGTAGATTCACTCATTTTGATCCACATGTACTCAGTTAGGGTGTAGTCACTTGTTGAAATCTCTAGAAAGGAAAATACTCCTTTCCGGTTTACAGGTCTATACTAGCAATTACTACAATAGTGGGCTCACATAGCAATTTTGTCTCATGCAAGAGCCTGGCTATATGCGTGCTCCAACGCTCCGCACCACGCCCCACCCCTACACAATGATTGCCACACGAGCGTTCACAACTGCCATGTTCGGGTTGCGCTTGGCTCTTTGCCTCTTCTAGAAGACAAACAATGATGTTACTACTTCTACAATATTGAATCAACTGCTGGATGTCCGCCCACCGCATGCGGGAGGGATAGCTTGTTGTAGTAATTAAGCAAAAGCATGTCCACGTCTGTGAGCCACCGCGCGCATGGGCAAGGGAGAAGGCTTGTAGTAGTAAAATCAAGCTTCTCCTCATTGTACGAGTTGACACGACACATCATAGCACTGCCCCACATGCTTGCCTCTAAACGTGGCTAAAAGACCCGCAGTGTACAATATATTTGTTGCAACCTCTAACATTTAATCCACCACAAATTAAAATATATATTCCTGTCTTGACCAGATGAGCGTGCAAACTATAATCACCAGGATGACAGGTAGAGCCAGAAGATTATTTTAATAAAAAATGCTTTGAGACGCCTCATAGCATGGAGCCGACCCCAATGATTTTAAGCATAGAGGCATGGTACATGCTATCCTAGACTACTCTACACATGAAACTGCCACACGAGCGTCCGGGCTGCGCTTGGCTCTTCGCCTCTTCGAGAAGTCGAACAATGATGGTACTACTGCAATGGAGTACTACAGTATGCTTCTGGCCATCTGACACCGAATGAACTGTTGCATGTCCACCGTGTGCGGGAGGGAGAGCGTGTAGAGAAAGCTTCTCCTAGTCCTGCCAGCCACCACGCTCATAGGCGAGGGAGGGACGCAGCTTCATTGATTTACTGCTCCTGCCTTTTGGTGTATGACAGGTGGGCCCAACAGGTGGCTGGCCCAACTGTCATACAGCCAAAGGCAGGTGCAGTTAAGGCACCAGAGCTTAGTCCACGAGGGAGAGGGCGTTGTAATCAAACTTCTCGTTGTTGTTGTACGAGTTGACGCGACACACCAAAGTTGTGCACTCGATATATTTCAATAATTTGTGTTTACCGATGCATTAATTACAATGCATGGATGCATGCCGTGACTTTCATTTTGATACTTGCATGTGTTGATTTAGGGGCTGTTTGGTTTGAGACTAAGTTTGCCTAAGGTTGCCACACCTAAGGTTTGGCAAGTTTGACCAATTTGGGTGGGTGTTTGGTTCAAGCCACACCTTAGGCAAGCCACACTAGGGTCCCACATCACATACACTCCAAAATTGTGGCAAGATTCCCTTAGGCTTGCCAACTTGTGGCTCTCACTTTGAAGAACTAACCTTAGGCAAGTGTGGTAACATTGTATGGCAAAGTGTGGCATGGTTAGCCCTAGAACCAAACAACCCCTTAATGCACCTTGAAGTAGTATGAATATGTGACGGTAAAGCTTTGTAATTCCCCGACCATAAAGCGAGAGATGGTTGTGCACGAGGAGGGACGATAGACGAGGAGCTCCATCCTGGTTTATTGGTCCCTATGATAATCTGTGCCAAATTTTGACTATAAATTTAACTAACCAAATATTCATGCATGTCACAAAAAATTACATCATTGAAAACTATATTCAAATACGAATCAAGGGATATAATTTTTGTTAACATGCACTAACATTTTGTCAGTTAATTCTTTGGTCAAAATTTAGCACAAATTACAAAGGGGCCCAATAAATATTGTACTCTCACATTTTGTCTTGAGGATACTCCCACATAGAAAATATAAATAATAATGCATGTTGGGGCAGCCCACGTTTTCGATAATTTTAGCCATGGGCTTGTTCACAAATTTTATGAGGCAGTGGTTGTTCATTTAATGGAGGGTCTAGTACCAGACCTGAATGATACAAGGTGCGACCTGGCACACCGTAACACCAATTGGAATAAGTGGGTAGCTATCTCAAAAAACAATCAACAACTCAAATAAACGGCGACCTAGCACGTACACAATTTTAAACGATTGTTTTGATGGAGTGAAAAAGGAAAAGTACCCCACTACATATATATATAGGCCGGAGCCTCCACGCTTGCTTGCTAGGTTGCTCTAATTACACACTCTCATCCTCTCCGAATCTAAACAAGATAGCGGTGGTAACACTGTCTTTCTGTCCTCACCGCTGGTTACAGATTCAGACGTATCCCCCTCCGCCAGTGAAGGGGAGGAGGGGCAGCATTTAGGCCGTCGTCGACAGCGAGGGAGGAGACCCCTTGCCGGTAGCACCATTATCTCTGGCCGAGTCCGGCGCTGGAGGTCCTTCGATCCATTCGTCATTGCCCTAGTGTGGGCGGATCCGGCCTCCCGCCGCCCACCTATCCACATCCCGACAACCTTCAGGTATATATTCCTTTGAAACCGGCCTAGCTCTACTTCCCCAGCTCGCTACATCGCTGCATGTGCATCATTTTCTACCTCTCAACCCCTCTCAATCGGATGGTCCAACGTCGCCTATTTTTTTCTATTGTTAGAGGTAAAGCTACTTCATGGAGTCGAATCTTGTACTTGGTTCAAACAAGAAATAAAGGGGTAAATTTAGTATGTACATTGGACTTGGTACAAACAAGAAGGAAAGGGGGTGAAAGTAGTACAGACTGGTCATCTAACCAGTCTCTTGGTCGAAAAGGGAAATATAAGGGAAACGTTGAACACAGTGGTATGACCAGGACTAGATTTGCTATCCACACATGGGAGTCAGTGGCTAGAATGAACAAAAATGGGACCAACCCAGATATGTTTCTTGGATGTTTGTTTCTCGGGGCAACAAACTCTGAATCACCACTTTATGCCCCGGTTTAGGTACATGGTGCTGGACTGCTGGTGTACCCACTATCCCATGCCCTTATACCAAATATTTAGTTGTTCTTAATCTAATGCCCCTAGTAAAATGAAGCCATGCCACTATTATAAGCCATGACAAGTTTAGCCAAATGTTTTTCTTGTAATTGTTTGAGACTTTGACTGTTTCTTCTGTAGCTTTTCGTGCAAACAGGGATATCCATTTCACCTCGTTGCTATTGTGACCTTTTGGTGCACTACACAAAACACTTCTTAAAAGAAGTTACTTTTGTGTTGTTTAACTGGAATGTCATAATGGAAGTGTTGGTTCCTTTCCGTGGAACTGCACAAAGGGAGATCTGTGTTCCAATCCTCATCGTCCATATTGGCACCATAACCTTCCTTTAGGTAAGAATGAGATTTAATGCATGTGTTCATCTCTATTTTGCAACTGCCATGAGAAAATAATGCTATTGTTTACTAGTACACTTGTACTCCCTCAGTGACAAAACCAATTCTGAAATAGAAGGCCAATCATGTACTTGGATTCACCAACTGGTGAGGAGAAAGAGAAACAAAGCATGAAGAGGAGGAGGAAGAAGAAGAATAAAGAGGAAATGGAGATCACACGATGGCACCGTCCTATGTTATCCTAACATCTTGCTAGTGGTATTGTATTGCTGTGTTGCTACTAGTCTTAATTTACTTGGAAGACTAGCAAGATGCCCGTGCATTGCACGTAACATCAAGATGCATTTGTATGAGTAGTTTATCTTGCAAGAGAGAAGGATGAACGAGGGAAGGCCTTACTTGCAAATGTGGAGAGGGGTGTGGGTACCTTTTTGAAAAACTACCATAGTTTCATTCCTATCCGCCAGATATAAATCGGACGACCTATATTGCAGGATGGTAGGCACACCATCATGACCAACTCTGTTTTTATAAGAGTAGAGTCGATAAGAGTAGAGTAGAGTAGAGATAGACAGAGAAATGCAGCAGAGTAGTACTTGGGTTGACGACACATCATACTAATTAACTGGATGTTGGATGCATCTGTGACCCAGCTCTACACGATCAACAGTGCTAAGGTGATCTTGCTGAAGCCGAGGACTCAGTCGAGGCCATTCAAGGGCTCCGGCAACGTCTACCTTACATGTGAGACGATCCTCCAGGGAGCCCTTCCACTTCTTCTTTCTCTCCTGCAAGGTCACTTAATTAATTAGGAGTACTTAAGTGATAACCCACAAGTATAGGGGATCGCAAAAGCTTTCGAGGGTAGAGTATTCAACCCAAATTTATTGATTCGACCTAAGGGGAGCCAAAGAATATTCTCAAGTGTTAGCAGCTGAGTTGTCAATTCAACCACACCTGGAAACTTAGTATCTGCAGCAAAGTGTTTAGTAGCAAAGTAATATGATAGTGGTGGTAACGGTAACAAAAGAGTAATGAAAGAAAAGTAATATTTTTGGTATTATGTAGTGATTGTAACAATAGCAACGGGAAAGTAAATAAGCGTAAACCAGTATATGGAAAGCTCGTAGGCATCGGATCAGTGATGGATAATTATGCCGGATGTGGTTCATCATGTAACAGTCATAACAAAGGGTGACACAGAACTAGCTCCAATTCATCAATGTAATGTAGGCATGTATTCCGAATATAGTCATACATGCTTATGGAAAAGAACTTGCATGACATCTTTTGTCCTACCCTCCTGTGGCAGCGGGGTCCTAATGGAAACTAAGGGATATTAAGGCCTCCTTTTAATAGAGAACCGGAACAAAGCATTAGCACATAGTGAATACATGAACTCCTCAAACTACGGTCATCACCGGTAAGTATCCCGATTATTGTCACTTCGGGGTTAACGGATCATAACACATAATAGGTGACTATAGACTTGCAAGATAGGATCAAGAACTCTCATATATTGATGAAAACATAATAGGTTCAGATCTGAAATCATGGCACTCGGGCCCTAGTGACAAGCATTAAGCATAGCAAAGTCATAGCAACATCAATCTCAGAACATAGTGGATACTAGGGATCAAACCCTAACAAAACTAACTCGATTACATGGTAAATCTCATCCAACCCATCACCGTCCAGCAAGCCTACGATGGAATTACTCACGCACGACGGTGAGCATCATGAAATTGGTGATGGAGGATGGTTGATGATGACGACGGCAACGAATCCCCCTCTTCGGAGCCCCGAACGGACTCCAGATCAGCCCTCCCGAGAGGTTTTAGGGCTTGGCGGCGGCTCTATATCGTAAAACGCGATGAAATCTTCTCTCTTATTTTTTTCTCCCCGAAACTCAATATATGGAGGTGGATTTGGAGTCGGAGACGCAACAGGGGGCCCACGAGGTAGGGGGCAGGAGCGCCCCCACCCTCGTGGCAAGACGGTGGCCCCCCTGGCCTTCATCTTTGGCAGGTATTTTTCTTATTTTCTAAAAAGTGTCTCCGTGAAGTTTCAAGTCATTCCGAGAACGTTTGATCCTGCACATAAATAACACCATGGTAGTTCTGCTGAAAAGAGCGTCAGTCCGGGTTAGTTCCATTCAAATCATGCAAGTTAGAGTCCAAAACAAGGGAAAAAGTGTTTGGAAAAGTAGATACGACGGAGACGTATCATTAAGTAGCACTAATTTATTGCTGCCTAATTTTCCTGCCGGAGTTAAACTAATCTTTAGTAGCACCCTATGCTGAATCATGTACGTGTGTATGTGTGTCTGTGGAGGTGAATCATGTGGTGGAGCAGGGAGGGAATCTTGGTAGTGTCATGACATAATAGTGATATTGTTTTGCATGTCAATTTATTGCCATTGGTTCAATGAGGCAATGTTTTGCGTATTGTCCATCATGAATTTGATGCTACTGTTAGATTAATATGCTAATGTCTTTCTATCTTTTCTCACTAAGCTAATGAAGGTTTCACCTTGTTCCTACATGTGCAAATAGGGATCATGTTGTGCCAATCATACATTTTAGTGTAAATACACAAGACAATACAATGAACTGTATCCCAGCCAGTGCTTTAACTCTGCTGGAAGTTCTTGATAATCTTTCGATATAATCTCACCACTGGTAAACAAGAGTGAATTAAACCATACATTTGAAGTTCACAAAAGTATGTACTATTGAGTGATTCGAGTGAGTGCTTTATCATCTCTTCTGGGACTACATGAATAAGCATTTTTGCTCAGGTTGGTACTGGCATAAGGCCTTCATCCATATTAGTTTGTTTTCATCTCTATTTGTATTGTGCTACTATCATGAGAAACTCCTTTATCTTTGCATGCTAAAGTTTTGCAACCTATGATACATGGCAATGCTTTGAGTGTTGAGCTAATTGGCACTAATGAAATAAACTAATACCTCTCTTTAAGCAAGACTACTATGTTGCTAACTTTACCCATTAAGATAATGAGGGTGCTTCTATTTGTTAGTGTATGTTTCATCAACTAGTCCCACTATTATAGTAATCTCACACTCTCAATATATGTGCCAACAGGGATGCTTGATTTTGGTGGAACTGCACAAAAACTTTGGGTGCTTCATTGCCTCGGCTGCTTCCTTCCTTTCCTGTCAGTCGCTTATCTCGGCCTGCTTCCTTCCTTTCCTATCAGTCGCTTCGCTTATCTCGACTTCCAGTCAAAGGAAATAGTAATTGATATGCTACCTCACACAGGTTGGTACCGATCTTTATCCTGATTATTGTGCTTGTCATATGTATTGGTAATTTGGTATTGTGCTACTGTTTGCCGATTTCATAAAGGAGTAACCTGGAGCCTGAACTCGTAGGCAAATCATTACACTGGGCGATTTTAGTAGAACTGCACAAAAAGATCAGATGGACAGATACTTATGTTGCTGCTGGTACTCCAAAGTTCACTCAACCAAGCATCGATGTTGATAAGAAGAAGTGTCTATATTCATTCGAGTATCAACTGGCATCAACTAGTTGTCAAACTCCAAGTATTAGGAGAGTGAACACCAAAAATATTGCTTGGCACATAGCCCAGAAAAATGCAGTCTAGTCTTTGGTCCCAACTTGTGCCTTTTGGTTATTGGCACATATGGTAGCAGACTGTATGGCATGGAGTCTAAAGATTCCAGACAACTTGGTTGACGCGTATATTCATCTGGCACTTAATCGGTCTGCATGCCAGGGATGCTCCATTTCAGTTGAACTGCACAAAAAATTTGGGTGGCTCATTTTCTCAACAGCCTCCTTTCTTGTCTGCAATGTAGAATTTTGGCGAGCTACAGGACCAAGATGAGCCAGTAAACTAGTTGGATGAAAGTAGTGGCCAAGTTGCTCAAACCTCCCTCGGCACGAGGCCACTATTTGACGATAAACCTACAAGAGAAGTTCAGATTGTCTGTGTTGCCTCTTATGTACTCGAAAGTTTACTCGTACAAGCATTAATTTTAGCAAGAAGTACCTCCGACTGAACACCGTTTACCAGTCTGTACCCTAGGTAATTAAAGTTTGTACATGGATGATATTGGTTGTGATTTCAATCATTTGGATGCATAAACATACTGAACATGTGTATATCTGAATTTTTTTTGTGAATTATCTATGAATATTGTCTTGTGACCTATCAATCATTTGGATGCATAGACATGCTGAACTTGTGTATATATGAATCTTTTGAGTTGTTGATTGTGAATGTTGGCTATGAATATGAACGTGTCCTGTGAACCTAAGTTTGATACGAATGTTTACCTTTTCTGTTGTACTTGTGTGTGAACTTGTTAGTATGTCTACTGTGGGATTTGTGACGTGTGGGTATCAACTGCACACCTTCTTCCCGAGAAGAATTGCACCTGCTTTGTTAGGGTAGCAACGACGCATCAACTCTTTTAAATATTTTTGCTCTGTCTTCCCCCCTCCCTCGTGATGACCCACAAGTATAGGGGGTCTATCATAGTCCTTTCGATAAGTAAGAGTGTCGAACCCAATGAGGAGCAGAAGGAAATGACAAGCAATTTTCAGTAAGGTATTCTCTGCAAGCACTGAAATTGTCGGTAACACGTAGTTTTTTGATAAGGTAATTCGTAACGGGTAACAAGTAACAAAAATAAACAAGGTGCAACAAGGTGTCCCAATCCTTTTTGTAGCAAAGGACAAGCCTAGACAAACTCTTATATAAAGGAAAGCACTCCCGAGTACACATGGGAATTATTGTCAAGCTAGTTTTCATCATGCTCATAAGATTCGTGTTCGTTACTTTAATAATTTGATATGTGGGTGGACCGGTGCTTGGGTACTGCCCTTCCTTGGACAAGCATCCCACTTATGATTAACCCCCCTCGCAAGCTATAATAATATGTTGAAGTAACAATCTATTCACAATGTAAAGTATGAATCAGAAACTTCATTCAAAACTAGCAAACTATAATCTCAGTCATTGAAGCAATTGCAATTTATCATAACATCTGAAAGAGTCAATATAAGAGCTTTTCAGCAAGTCCACATACTCAACTATCATTTAGTGTTTCACAATTGCTAACACTCACGCAATACTTATGGGTATGAAGTTTTAATCGGACACAAAGAAAGATAGGGGCTTATAATTTTGCCTCCCAACCTTTTACCTCAAGGGTAACGTCAACAATAATAGTTTATGATAACGTACATCCGTGTGGAGATATATACAAGGATATTTCCAACACACAGTGCTTCCCAAAGGATAAAGTGTAAAAAGGAAAGGTGAAGATCACCATGACTCTTGTATAAGGTATAGTACAAAAAAAATAAAAGATAGGCCCTTCGGAGAGGGAAGCAGAGGTTGTCATGTGTTTTTATGGTTGGATGCACGAAATCTTAATGCAAAAGAACGTCACTTTATATTGCCACTTGTGATATGGACCTTTATTATGCAGTCTGTCGCTTTTATTTCTTCCACGTCACAAGATCGTATAAAGCTTATTTTCTCCACACTAATAGATCATACATATTTAGAGAGCAATTTTTATTGCTTGCAACAATGACAACTTACTTGAAGGATCTTACTCAATCCATAGGCAGATATGATGGACTCTCATGGCGAAACTGGGTTTAAGGATATTTGGAAGCACAAGTAGTATCTCTACATGGTGCAGAGAATTTGGCTAGCATGAGGGGGAAAGGCAAACTCAACATGTTGGATGATCCATGACAATATAATTTATTTTGGATGTAAGAAAACATAACCCATTACGTTGTCTTCCTTGTCCAACATCAACTTTTTAGCATGTCATATTTTAATGAGTGCTCACAATCATAAAAGATGTCCAAGATAGTATATTTATATGTGAAAACCTCTCTTTCTTTATAACTTCCTATTAATTGCAACGATGACCAAAACTATGTTTGTCAACTCTCAACAACTTTTATTCATCATACTCTTTATATGTGAAGTCATTACACTCCATAAGATCAATATGATATTTTTATTTCTTTTTATTCTTTCCCTTTTTTTCTTTTTTTCCCTCAAGATCATAGCAAGATAACCAAGCCCTTGAATCAAGACCAGTCTTTATTATATATAGCTCACAGACTCGATTACATAGATAAGGATCAACAAAAAATCAAAGCTAGATCATACTACACATTATTCTACTAGATCAAGATATAACCAAAAGGATCGAACTAAGAAAAACGGTAAAGTTAGAAGTGTGATGGTGATACGATACTGGGGCACCACCCCCAAGCTTGGCAGTTGCCAAGGGGAGTGCCCATACCCATGTGTTTATGTCTCTTTCTTTGGAGGTAGTGATGTGATTTTTTGGCGATGATGTCCCTTAGGATACGATTCTCTTCCTCGAGCTTATTGACTTGCTGCTTAAGATCCATTGTTTCCTTTCGGAGTTTACCCGCGATGGCTAAAGATTCTTTCACCGATGGATGTTGCATAGCTACGGGAGAACAAGAAACACCCTTTTTCTTATTTTCATAAGAAAGAAATCTAGCGTTGGGAGGGATGACCGAATTTGGAATTGCTGAGCTCTGGAGTTCCTCCATCATAAATCTGGCTTGGAGACGAGAGGTAACTTCTTGATCTTCCTCCATGGCAACTATCCTTTTCAAGTCGGCCTCCATCTCTTCCTCATTTGATGGCCCAAAGTGATCGGCATCGCTGTTTGCATTTGGCCACGGTGTCGGGTGAGATACCTGGCTCTCCCCGACTTACTCTTGAGAAGACATCTTGATCTAATCTGCGGCAGAAACAACTCACAAAAAACAGAGGATTTTGCGTGGTATGGTGGTCAAAACCTTCGGGAGATTATATAATGAATTATTACCGACCAAAAGAAATATCATGAAAGAAAATGGAGTCCAGAGGGCACACGAGGTGCCCACGAGGCAGGGGGCGCGCCCTCCACCCTCGTGGATGCCTCGTGTCCCTTCCGGACTACTTCTTATTTTCCTATTTCTTAAATATTCCAAAATGGAGGAAAACTTCTATTAGAATTGTTTTGGAGTCGGTTTACTTACCGTACCACATACCTATTCCTTTTTGGAGTCTGAAATGTTCTAGAAAGTGTCCCTTATGTACTCCTCCGGGGTTACGATGTCAATAACATTGGTTTCAACATTTATGGGATTAACTGAGATATGATGTTTGATTCTTTGACTGTTCACCACCTTTGGATTTGTGCCTTCGAAGTTGTTGATTTTTATGGCACCGGAACGATAGATCTCCTCGATAACGTAAGGACCTTCCCATTTAGAGAGGAGTTTTCCTGTAAAAAATCTTAAATGAGAGTTGTCTAACAGAACATAATCACCTACATTAAACACACGCTTTTATATCCTTTTGTCATGCCATCTTTTAACTTTTTCTTTAAACTGTTTGGCATTCTCATAGGCCTGGGTTCTCCACTCATCAAGTGAGCTAATGTCAAATAGTCACTTCTCACCGGCAAGTTTGAAATCATAATTGAGCTCTTTTATGGCCCAATATGCCTTATGTTCTAGTTCGAGAGGTAAGTGACATGCTTTTCCATAAACCATTTTATACGGAGACATACCCATAGGATTTTTATATGAAGTTCTATAGGCACATAATGCATCATCAAGTTTCTTGGACCAATTCTTTCTAGATCTATTAACAGTTTTTTGCAAAATTAATTTAATATCTCTATTACTCTGTTCTACTTGACCACTAGACTGTGGGTGGGATGGAGATGCAATTCTATGATTAACATCATACTTAGCAAGCATTTTATGAAAAGCACCATGAATAAAATGTGAACCACCATCAGTCATTAAGTATCTAGGGACTCCAAACCTCAGAAAAATAACTTCTTTAAGCATCTTAATAGAGGTGTTATGATCAGCACTACTAGTTGGAATAGCTTCTACCCACTTAGTAACATAATCAACAACAACTAAAATATGTGTATACCCATTAGAGGAAGGAAACGGTCCCATATAATCAAAGCCCCAAACATCAAATTGTTCAATAACAAGTAAATAGTTCATAGGCATTTCTTGACGTCTACTAATAGTACCAATTCTTTGACATTCATCACAGGACAAGACAAACTTACGGGCATCTTTGAGAAGAGTAGGCCAATAAAAACTGGATTGCAGTACCTTATGTGCAGTTCTATCTCCAGCGTGGGGTCCTCCATAATCCTCAGAGTGACACTTGCGTAGGATTTGTTCCTGTTCATGCTCAGGTACACAACATCTAATAATATTGTCTACTCCTTTATAAAGGTGTGGGTCATCCCAGAAGTAATGTCTCAAATCATAGAAAAACCTTTTCTTTTGCTGGTATGTGAAACTAGGTGGTACAAATTTAGAAACAATGTAATTAGCATAATCAACATACCATGGAGTAGTATGAGAAGCATTTATGATAGCTAATTGTTCATCAGGAAAACTATCATCAATAGGGAGTGGGTCATCAAGAAAATTTGCTAACCTAGACAAGTTGTCTGCAACGGGGTTCTCAGCTCCCTTCCTATCAATAATATGCAAATCAAATTCTTGTAGCAAGAGAACCCACCTAATAAGTCTATGTTTAGCATCTTTCTTTCCCATAAGGTATTTAATAGCAGCATGATCATTGTGAACAGTTAATTTAGAATCAACAATATAAGGTCTGAACTTATCACAAGCAAATACAACTGCTAAAAATTCTTTTTCAGTAGTAGCATAATTTCTCTCGGCACTATCTAGAGTTTTACTAGCATATTGGATAACATTTAATTTCTTATCAACTCTTTGTCCTAGAACAACACCTACAACATAATCACTAGCATCACACATAATTTCAAAGGGTAAATTCTAATCAGGTGGCTGAACAATAGGTGCAGAAATCAAGGCTTTATTAAGTATTTCAAATGCTTATACACAATCATCATCAAAGACAAAAGGAACATCTTTTTGTAAAAGATTAGTCAGAGGCCTAGAAATTTTTGAGAAGTCTTTAATGAACCTCCTATAAAAATCGGAATGACCAAGGAAACTTCTTATACCTTTAATGTCCTTAGGACACGACATCTTTTCAATAGCATCAACTTTAGCTTTATCAAATTCAATACCTCTTTCAGAAATTTTCTGCCCCAAGACAATACCTTCATGAACCATAAAGTGGCACTTCTCCCAATTCAAGATAAGATTAGTTTCTTCACATCTCTACAAAACTCGATCAAGGTTGCTTAAGCAAACATCAAAAGAAGTTCCATACACACAAAAATCATCCATGAAAACCTCAACAATCTTTTCACAAAACTAAGAGAATATAGCAGTCATACATCTTTGAAAGGTAGCAGGTGCATTACATAAACCAAAAGGCATATGTCTATAAGCAAAGGTACCGAAAGGGCAAGTAAAAGTGGTCTTTTCCTGATCCTCTTTCGACACAGGTATTTGAGAAAAACCAGAATAACCGTCTAGAAAGCAAAAATGTGTATGTTTGGATAAACTTTCTAGCATTTCATCAATAAAAGGTAAAGGGTAATGATCCTTTCTAGTAGGTTTATTTAATTTGTGGAAATCAATTACCATTTCATAACCTGTAACAATTCTTTGTGGGATCAATTCATCTTTATCATTAGGAACAACAGTAATACCTCCCTTCTTAGGGACACAATGGACAAGACTTACACACTGACTATCAGCAATATGATAAATTATACCTGCCTCCAGAAGCTTTAGTATTTCATTTCTTACCACTTCTTTCATCTTAGGATTTAACCGTCGTTGGTGATCAACAACCGGTTTAGCGTCTTTCTCAAATTTTATTTTGTGTCGGCATAGAGTGGGACTAATGCCCTTAAGATCATCAAGAGTATATCCACTAGCAGCACGGTGCTTCTTTAGAGTTTTCAATAATTTCTCTTCTTCCTTCTCTTAAAGGCTAGCACTAATAATAACAAGATATATCTTCTTTTCATCAAGATAAGCATATTTAAGAGTATCAGGTAATGGTTTTAGCTCAAACACGGGATCACCCTTGGGTGGAGGAGGATCCCCTAGAATTTCAACAGTCAAGTTGTGTTTCAAAATAGGTCCCTGTTTAAAGAATACTTCATCTATTTCCCTTCTTTCATTTCTAAACATATCATTTTCATTGTCTAGCAAATATTGTTCTAAAGGATCATTAGGAGGCACGGCAATAGAAGAAAGACCAATAATTTCATCTTTACTAGGCAATTCTTTATCATGGAGTTGTCTACAAAATTTAGCAAAATTAAAATCATGAGACATATCCCCTAAACCAACAGTAACAATATCCTTTTCGCAGTCTATCTTAGCATTAACAGAATTCAAGAAGGGTCTACCAAATATAATGGGACAAAAGTCATCTTGTGGGGAAGCAAGAACAAGAAAATTAGTAGGATATTTAATTTTCCCACACAAGACTTCAACATCTCTAAGAATCCCAACTGGTGAAATAGTATCTCTATTGGCAAGCTTAATAGTAACATCAATATCTTCTATCTCAGCAGGTGCAATATCATGCATAATTTCATTATATAAAGTGTAAGGTATTGCACTGACACTAGAACCCATATCACATAAGCCATGATAACAGCGATCTCCTATTTTAACAGAAACAACAGGCATGCCAACAACAGGTCCATGTTTATATTTAGTATCGGGTCTAGCAATTCTATCAACTTCATCACAGAAGTAAATAACATGCCCATCAATATTATCGACCAATAGATCCTTAACAATAGAAATACTAGGTTCAACTTTAATTTGCTCAGAGGGTGTAGGTATTCTAGCATTACTCTTATGAACCACAGTTGAAGCTTTAGCATGATCCTTTATTCTAACAGGGAAAGGTATGTGGTTTCTCAATATAAGCGGTAGGAACAATAGGATCAACATGATAAGTGATTGTCTTTTCTTAAACTTTAATAGGTTCAACTACTTTTACTTCAATGGGAGGATGATATTTAAACCACTTCTCCTTTGGGAGAACAACATGAGTAGCAAATGATTCATAGAAAGAAGCTACTATCTCAGAGTCAAGTCCATATTTAGTGCTAAATTCATGAAAAGCATCGGTATCCATAAAAGATTTAACACAATCAAACTTAGGTGTTATACCTGACTCCTTACCTTCGTCAAGTTCCCAATCTTCAGAGTTGCGTTTAATTCTTTCCAATAAATCACATATGAATTCAATAGTATTCATCATAAAAGAACTAGTACAAGAAGTATCGAGCATGGAGCGATTATTGAGAGAAAGTCGAGCATAAAAATTTTGAATAATAATTTTCTTGAGAGTTCATGATTGGGGCATGAATATAACATTAACTTAAGCCTCCCCATCTTGAGCAATACTTTCTCCTTCGCAAGGCCAAAAATTTTATATATAATTACGATCACGATGAACCAGATGCATAGGATAAAACTTCTGATGAAATTCCAATTTCAATCGGTTATAGTTCCATGATCCAATATCATCACATAGCCTAAACCATGCCAATGCCTTTCCCTTCAAAGATAAAGGGAAGACCTTCTTATTGATAACATCCCCGGGCATACATGCAAGCTTAAATAATCCACAAACTTCAACCACATATATTAGGTGCATATCGAGATGTAATGTTCCATCTCCTGTAAAAGGATTAGCTAGCAGTTTCTCTATCATACCCGAAGGAATTTCAAAGTACACATTTTTGGTAGGTTCAGTAGGTTGAGGAGAAACTCTTTGCTCTACTGGTCAGGATGAAGATACCCCGAACAAGCGCCTCAAAGGATTATTTTCCATAGTAACAAGTGACAGTAAATTTCAGCACTCTATATAAAATTTTCCTTACCAAATTCCACCTACCAAAGGCGCTTCACTCCCGGCAACGGCGCCAGAAGAGAGTCTTGATGACCCACAAGTATAGGGGATCTATCATAGTCCTTTCGATAAGTAAGAGTGTCGAACCCAGTTAGGAGCAGAAGGAAATAACAAGCAGTTTTCAGTAAGGTATTCTCTGCAGGCGCTGAAATTATCGGTAACAGATAGTTTTGTGATAAGGTAATTCGTAACGGGTAACAAGTAAAAAAAGTAAACAAGGTGCAGCAAGGTGGCCCAATCCTTTTTGTAGCAAAGGACAAGCCTGGAAAAACTCTTATATAAAGGAAAGCGCTCCCGAGGACACATGGGAATTGTCGTCAAGCTAGTTTTCATCATGCTCATATGATTCATGTTCATTACTTTGATAATTTGATATGTGGGTGGACTGGTGCTTGGGTACTGCCCTTCCTTGGACAAGCATCCCACTTATGATTAAACCCCCTCGCAAGCATCCGCAACTACAAAAGAAGAATTAAGGTAAACCTAACCATAGCATGAAACATATGGATCCAAATCAGCCCCTTACGAAGCAACGCATAAACTAGGGTTTAAACTTCTGTCACTCTAGCAACCCATCATCTACTTATTACTTCCCAATGCCTTCCCCTAGGCCCAAACAATGGTGAAGTGTCATGTAGTCGACGTGCACGTAACACCACTAGAGGAAAGACAACATACATCTCATCAAAATATCGAACTTATACCAAATTCACATGACTACTTATAAAAAGACTTCTCCCATGTCCTCAGGAACAAATGTAACTACTCACAAATCATATTCATGTTCATAATTAGAGGGGGATTAATGTGCATAAAGGATCTGAATATATAATGTTCCACCGAATAAACCAACTAGCATCAACTACAAGGAGTAATCAACACTACTAGCAACCCACACGTACCAATATGAGGTTTTGAGACACAGATCGGATACAAGAGATGAACTATGGTTTGAGAGGACATGGTGCTGTGAAGATTGACCCCCTCCCGATGAGAGGATCGATGGTGATGACGATGGTGACGATTTCCCCCTCTCGGAGGGATATTTCCCCGGTAGAACAGCTCCGTCGGAGCCCTAGATTGGTTCCGCCAAGGTTCCACCTCGAGATGGCGGCGCTTCATCCCGAAAGCTTCCTTCTGATTTTTTTCCAGGGAAAAAGACATCTTATACCAGAAGATGGGCATCGAGGGGCTTCCAGGTGGCCCACGAGGCAGGGGGCGCGCCCTCCACCCTCGTGGACAGTGGGTGGCCCCCTCTGGTGCTTTCTTCGCCCAATAATTTTAATATATTCCAAAACTGACTTTCATGGAGTTTCAGGACTTTTGGAGTTGTGAAGAATATGTCTCTAATATTTTCTCCTTTTCCAGCCCAGGATTCCATCTGTCGGCATTCTCCCTCTTCATGTAAACCTTGTAAAATAAGAGAGAAAAGGCATAAGTATTGTGGCGTAATGTGTAATAATAGCCCATAATGCAATAAATATCAATATAAAAGCATGATGCAAAATGGACGTATCACCCCGCTCAACCCCCGCCGTAATGTTTTCGGCCTCAAAACAAACGTAGTACTGCGTTGTTTTTTGGGCTTGATAAAAATCGAGTGCTGGATTCTATAGGTGGCCCGCCCAACAAATGGGTTGCCGGTCCACCACGGACTGGGAGGCTAAAAATACAAGTTGTATGGTGCAGATGCAAGTAAAAACGCCATCAAGAGCCATCCACTGAAAAAATTGAAGGAAATATGCCCTAGAGGGAATAATAAAGTTATTATTTATTTCCTTATATCATGATAAATGTTTATTATTCATGCTAGAATTGTATTAACTGGAAACATCATACATGTGTGAATACATAGACAAACAGAGTGTCACTAGTATGCCTCTACTTGACTAGCTCGTTAATCGAAGATGGTTATGTTTCCTAACCATGAATAAAAGAGTTGTTATTTGATTAACGGGATCACATCATTAGAAGAATGATGTGATTGACATGACCCATTCCATTAGCTTAGCACCCGATCGTTTAGTATGTTGCTATTGCTTTCTTAATGACTTATACATGTTCCTATGACTATGAGATTATGCAACTCCCGTTTGCCGGAGGAACACTTTGTGTGCTACCAAACGTCACAACGTAACTGGGTGATTATAAAGGAGATCTACAGGTGTCTCCAAAGGTACATGTTGGGTTGGCGTATTTTGAGATTAGGATTTGTCACTCCGATTGTCGGAGAGGTATCTCTGGGCCCTCTCGGTAATGCACATCACATAAGCCTTGCAAGCATTGCAACTAATGAGTTAGTTGCGAGATGATGTATTACGGAACGAGTAAAGAGACTTGCCGGTAATGAGATTGAACTAGGTATTAAGATACCGACGATCGAATCTCGGGCAAGTAACATACCGATGATAAAGGGAACAAAGTATGTTGTTATGCGGTTTGACCGATAAAAGATCTTCGTAGAATATGTGGGAGCCAATATGAGCATCCAGGTTCCGCTATTGGTTATTCACCGGAGACGTGTCCCGGTCATGTCTACATTGTTCTCGAACCCGTAGGGTCCGCACGCTTGAGGTTTCGATGACAGTTTCATTATGAGTTTATATGTTTTTATGTACCGAAGGAGTTCGGAGTCCCGGATGAGATCAGGGACATGACGAGGAGTCTCGAAATGGTCGATACGTAAAGATCGATATATTGGACGACTATATTCGGACATTGGAAAGGTTCCGAGTGTTTCGGGTATTTTCGGAGGTACCGGGGAGTTACGGGAATACGAGGAAGAAGCAATGGGCCTTAATGGGCCTTAGTGGGAAGGACCAGGAGGTGGCGCGTGCCCCTCCCAAGCCCAGTCCGAATTCGACAAGGGGTTTGGGGTGCGGCCCCTCTCTCCCTTCCTTCCCCTCTTGCCCCCTTTCCCCCCCTTCTCCTAGTTGGACTAGGAAAGGAGGAAACCTACTCCAACTAGGAGTAGGAATCCTACTCCCCTGGCGCGCCCCTCCTAGGGTCGGCCTCCTCCCCCCTTGCTCCTTTATATACGGGGGCAGGGGCACCCCATGGACACAACAATTGATCCTTGAGATCTCTTAGCCGTGTGCGGTGCCCCCCTCCACTATAATCCTCGATAATATTGTAGCGGTGCTTAGGCGAAGCCCTGCGAAGGTAGAACATCAAGATCGTCACCACGCCGTCGTGCTGACGGAACTCATCCCCGACACTTTGCTGGATCGAAGTCCGGGGATCGTCATCGAGCTGAACGTGTGCTAGAACTCGGAGGTGCCGTAATTTCGGTGCTTGATCGGTCGGGCCGTGAAAACGTACGACTACATCAACCGCGTTGTTATAATGCTTCCGCTTTCGGTCTACGAGGGTATGTGGACAACACTCTCCCCTCGCGTTACTATGCATCACCATGATCTTGCGTGTGCGTCGGAAATTTTTGAAATTACTACGTTCCTCAACTATGGCATCCGAGCCAGGTTTTATGTGTTGATGTTATATGCACGAGTAGAACACAAGTGAGTTGTGGGCGATATAAGTCATACTGCTTACCAGCATGTCATACTTTGGTTCGGCGGTATTGTTGGATGAAGTGGCCCGGACCGACATTACGCGTACGCTTACGCGAGACTAGTTCTACCGACGTGCTTTGCACACAGGTGGCTGGCGGGTGTCAGTTTCTCCAACTTTAGTTGAACCGAGTGTGGCTACGCCCGGTCCTTGCGAAGGTTAAAACAGCACCAACTTGACAAACTATCGTTGTGGTTTTGATGCGTAGGTAAGAACGGTTCTTGCTAAGCCCAGTAGCAGCCACGTAAAACTTGCAACAACAAAGTAGAGGACGTCTAACTTGTTTTTGCAGGGCATGTTGTGATGTGATATGGTCAAGACGTGATGAGATATAAGTTGTTGTATGAGATGATCATGTTTTGTTGAAGTTATTGGCAACTGGCAAAATCCTTATGGTTGTCTCTCTATTTCATAAGATGCAAGTGCCCAATAATTGCTTTACTTTATCGCTATGCGATAGCAATAGTTGCAAGAGAAATTGTTGGCGAGACGACCATGTGACGACACATTGATATACATCAAGATGATGGAGATCATGGTGTCATGCCGGTGACGATATAGATCATGACAGTACTTTGGAGATGGAGATCAAAGGCGCAAGATGATGATGGCCATATCATGTCACATATTTTGATTGCATATGATGTTTATCTTTTATACATCTTATTTTTGCTTAGTTTGACGGTAGCATTTTAAGATGATCTCTCACTAATTATCAAGAAGTGTTCTCCCTGAGTATGCACCGTTGCGAAAGTTCTTCATGCCGAGACACCACGTGATGATCGGGTGTGATAGGCTCTACGTTCAAATACAACGGGTGCAAAACAGTTGCACACACGGAATACTCAGGTTAAACTTGACGAGCCTAGCATATACAGATATGGCCTCGGAACACGGAGACCGAAAGGTCGAACGTGAATCATATAGTAGATATGATCAACATAGTGATGTTCACCATTGAAAACTACTCCATCTCACGTGATGATCGGACATGGTTTAGTTGATTTGGATCACGTGATCACTTAGAGGATTAGAGGGATGTCTATCTAAGTGGGAGTTCTTAAGTAATATGATTAATTGAACTTTAATTTATCATGAACTTAGTCCTGGTAGTATTAGCATATCTATGTTGTAGATCAATAGCTCGCGTTGTTGCTTCCTTGTGTTTATTTTGATATGTTCCTAGAGAAAATTGTGTTGAAAGATATTAGTAGCAATGATGCGGATTGGATCCGTGATCTGAGGTTTATCCTCATTGCTGCACAGAAGAAATATGTCCTTGATGCACCGCTAGGTGACATACCTATTGCAGGAGCAGATGCACACGTTATGAACGTTTGGCTAGCTCAATATGATGACTACTTGATAGTTTAGTGCACCATGCTCAACGGCTTAGAGTCGGGACTTCAAAGACGTTTTGAACGTCATGGACCATATGAGATGTTCCAGGAGTTGAAGTTAATATTTCAAGCAAATACCTGAGTTGAGAGATATGAAGTCTCCAACAAGTTCTATAGCTAAAAGATGGAGGAGAATCGCTCAACTAGTGAGCATGTGCTCAGATTGTCTGGGTACTACAATCACTTGAATCAAGTGGGAGTTAATCTTCCAGATAAAATAGTGATTGACAGAATTCTCTAGTCACCATCACCAAGTTAGTAGAACTTCGTGATGAACTATGATATGCAAGGGATAACGGAAACGATTCCCAAGCTCTTCGTAATGCTGAAATCAACGAAGGTAGAAATCAAGAAAGAGCATCAAGTGTTGATGGTTGACAAGACCACTAGTTTCAAGAAAAGGGCAAAGGGAAGAAGGGGAACTTCAAGAAGAACGACAAGCAAGTTGCTGCTCAAGTGAAGAAGCCCAAATCTGGTCCTAAGCCTGAGACTAAGTGCTTCTACTGCAAAGGGACTGGACATTGGAAGCGGAACTACCCCAAGTGATTGGCGGATAAGAAGGATGGCAAAGTGAACATAAGTATATTTGATATACATGTTATTAATGTGTACTTTACTAGTGTTTATAGCAACCCCTCAGTATTTGATACTAGTTCAGTTGCTAAGATTAGTAACTCGAAACGGGAGTTGCTAAATAAATAGAGACTAGTTAAGGGTGAAGTGACGATGTGTGTGGTTCCAAGATTGATATGATCATCATCGCACACTCCCTATACTTTCGGGATTAATGTTGAACTTAAATAAGTGTTATTTGGTGTTTGCGTTGAGCATTAATATGATTTGATCATGTTTATTGTAATACGGTTATTCATTTAAGTAAGAGAATAAATTGTTGTTCTGTTTACATGAATAAAACCTTATATGGTTACACACCCAATGAAAATAGTTCATTGGATTTCGATCATAGTGATACACATATTCATAATATTGAAACCAAAAGATGCGAAGTTAATAATGATAGTGCAACTTATTTGTGGCACTGCCGTTTAGGTCATATTGGTGTAAAGCGCATGAAGAAAATCCATGCTGATGGGTTTTTGGAATCACTTGATTATGAATCAGTTGATGCTTGCGAACCATGCCTCATGGGCAAGATGACTAAGACTCCGTTCTCCAGAACAATGGAGCGAGCAACTGACTTATTGGAAATAATACATACTGAGGTATGCAATCCGATGAGTGTTGAAGCTCGTGGCGGGTATCGTTATTTTCTGACCTTCACATATGATTTGAGCAGATATGGGTATATCTACTTGATGAAACACAAGTCTGAAACATTTGAAAAGTTCAAAGAATTTCAGAGTGAAGTGGAGAATCATCGTAACAAAAATAAAAGTTTCTACGATATGATCGCAGAAGTAAAATATTTGAGTTACGAGTTTGGACTTCAGTTAAAAACAATGTGAAATAGTTTCACTACTCACGCCACCTGGAACACCACATCATAATGGTGTGTTCGAACGTCATAACCATACTTTATTAGATATGGTGCGATCTATGATGTCTCTTACCGATCTACCACTATCGTTTTGGGGTTATGCATTAGAGACAGCTGCATTCACATTAAATAGGGCACCATCTAAATCCGTTGAGACGACACCGTATGAACTATGGTTTGGCAAGAAACCTAAGCTGTCGTTTCTTAAAGTTTGAGGTTGCAATGCTTATGTGAAAAAGTTTCAACCTGATAAGCTCTAACCCAAATCGGAGAAGTGCATCTTCATAGGATACCCAAAAGAAAATGTTGGGTACACCTTCTATCACAGATCTGAAGGCAATATATTCGTTGCTTTGAATGGATCCTTTCTAGAGAAGGAGTTTCTCTCGAAAGAAGTGAGTGGGAGGAAAGTAGAACTTGATGAGGTAACTGTACCTGCTCCCTTATTGGAAAGTAGTTCATCACAGAAATCTGTTCCTGTGACTACTACACCAATTAGTGAGGAAGCTAATGATGATGATCATGTAACTTCAGATCAAGTTACTACCGAACCTCGTAGGTAAACCAGAGTGAGATCCGCACCAGAGTGGTACGGTAAATCCTGTTCTGGAGGTCATGTTACTTGACCATGACGAGCCTACGAACTATGAGGAAGCGATGATGAGCCCAGATTCCGCGAAATGGCATGAGGCCATGAAATCTGAGATGAGATCCATGTATGAGAACAAAGTATGGACTTTGATTGACTTGCCCAATGATCGCGAGCCATTGAGATTAAATGGATCTTCAAGAGGAAGACGGACGCTGATAGTAGTGTTACTATCTACAAAGCTAGAATTGTCGCAAAAGGTTTTCGACAAGTTCAAGGTGTTGACTACGATGAGAGTTTCTCACTCGTATCGATGCTTAAGTCTATCCGAATCATGTTAGCAATTTCCGCATTTTATGATTATGAAATTGGCAAATGGATAAACAAAACTGCATTCCTTAATGGATTTATTAAAGAAAAGTTGTATATGATGCAACCAGAAGGTTTTGTCAATCCTAAAGGTGTTAACAAAATGTGCAAGCTCTAGCGATCCATGTATGGACTGGTGCAAGCATCTCAGAGTTGGAATATACGCTTTGATGAGTTGATCAAAGCATATAGTTTTATACAGACTTGCGGTGAAGCCTGTATTTACAAGAAAGTGAGTGGGAGCAATACAACATTTTTGATAAGTATATGTGAATGCCATATTGTTGATCGGAAATAATGTAGAATTATTATGCAAAGCATAAAGGAGTGTTTGAAAGGAGTTTTTTTTAAAAGAAAGACCTCGGTGAAGCTGCTTACATATTGAGCATCGAGATCTATAGAGATGGATCAAGACGCTTGATAAGTTTTTTCAATGAGTACATACCTTGACAAGATTTTGAAGTAGTTCAAAATGGAACAGTCAAAGAAAGAGTTCTTGCCTGTGTTACAAGGTGTGAAATTGAGTAAGACACAAAGCCCGACCACGGCAGAAGATAGAAAGAGAATGAAAGTCATTTCCTATGCCTCAGCCATAGATTCTATAAAGTATGCCATGCTGTGTACCAGATCTATTGTATACCCTACACTGTGTTAAGCGAGGGAATACAATAGTGATCTAAGAGTAGATCACTGGACAGCGGTCAAAATTATCCTTAGTGGAATAAGGAAATATTTCTCGATTATGGAGGTGACAAAAGGTATGTCGTAAAAAGTTACGTCGATGCAAGTTTTGACATAGATCTGGATGACTCTAAGTCTCGATCTAGATACATATTGAAAGTGGGAGCAATTAGCTAGAGTAGCTCCGTGCAGAGCATTGTAGACATAGAATTCGCAAAATACTTACGGATCTGTATGTGACAGACCCATTGACTAAAATTATCTCACAAGCAAAACATGATCACACTTTAGTACTCATTGGGTGTTAATCACATAAGCGGTGTGAACTAGATTACTGACTCTAGTAAACCCTTTGGGTGTAGATCACATGACGATGTGAACTATGGGTGTTAATCACATGGTGATGTGAACTATTAGTGTTGAATCACATGGCAATGTGAACTAGATTATTGACTCTATTGCAAGTGGGAGACTGAAGGAAATATGTCCTAGAGGCAATAATAAAGTTATTATTTATTTCCTTATATCATTATAAATGTTTATTATTCATGCTAGAATTGTATTAACCGGAAACATCATACATGTGTGAATACATAGACAAACAGAGTGTCACTAGTATGCCTCTACTTGACTGCTCGTTAATCGAAGATGGTTATGTTTCCTAACCATGAACAAAACAGTTGTTATTTGATTAACGGGATCACATCATTAGAAGAATGATGTGATTGACATGACCCATTCCATTAGCTTAGCACCCGATCGTTTAGTATGTTGCTATTGCTTTCTTCATGACTTATACATGTTCCTATGACTATGAGATTATGCAACTCCCGTTTGCCGGAGGAACACTTTGTGTGCTACCAAACATCACAACGTAACTGGGTGATTATAAAGGAGCTCTACAGGTGTCTCCAAAGGTACATGTTGGGTTGGCGTATTTCGAGATTAGGATTTGTCACTCCGATTGTCGGAGAGGTATCTCTGGGCCCTCTCGGTAATGCACATCACATAACCCTTGCAAGCATTGCAACTAATGAGTTAGTTGCGAGATGATGTATTACGCAACGAGTAAAGAGACTTGCCGGTAACGAGATTGAACTAGGTATTAAGATACCGACGATCGAATCTCGGGCAAGTAACATACCGATGATAAAGGGAACAAAGTATGTTGTTATGCGGTCTGACCGATAAAAGATCTTCGTAGAATATGTGGGAGCCAATATGTGCATCCAGGTTCCGCTATTGGTTATTCACCGGAGACGTGTCTCGGTCATGTCTACATTGTTCTCGAACCCGTAGGGTCCGCACGCTTGAGGTTTCGATGACAGTTTCATTATGAGTTTATATGTTTTTATGTACCGAAGGAGTTTGGAGTCCCGGATGAGATCGGGGACATGACGAGGAGTCTCGAAATGGTCGATACGTAAAGATCGATATATTGGACGACTATATTCGGACATTGGAAAGGTTCCGAGTGATTCGGGTATTTTCGGAGGTACCGGGGAGTTACGGGAATACGAGGAAGAAGCAATGGGCCTTAATGGGCCTTAGTGGGAAGGACCAGGAGGTGGCGCGTGCCCCTCCCAAGCCCAGTCCGAATTGGACAAGGGGTTTGGGGTGCGGCCCCTCTCTCCCTTCCTTCCCCTCTTGCCCCCTTTCCCCCCCTTCTCCTAGTTGGACTAGGAAAGGAGGAAACCTACTCCAACTAGGAGTAGGAATCCTACTCCCCTGGCGCGCCCCTCCTAGGGTCGGCCTCCTCCCCCCTTGCTCCTTTATATACGGGGGCAGGGGCACCCCATGGACACAACAATTGATCCTTGAGATCTCTTAGCCGTGTGCGGTGCCCCTCCACCATAATCCTCAATAATATTGTAGCGGTGCTTAGGCAAAGCCCTGCGAAGGTAGAACATCAAGATCGTCACCACGCCGTCGTGCTGACGGAACTCATCCCCGGCACTTTCCTGGATCGGAGTCCGGGGATCGTCATCGAGCTAAACGTGTGCTAGAAGTCGGAGGTGCCATAGTTTCGGTGCTTGATCGGTCGGGCCATGAAGACGTACGACTACATCAACCGCGTTGTTATAACGCTTCCGCTTTCGGTCTACGAGGGTGCATGGACAACACTCTCCCCTCTCATTGCTATGCATCACCATGATCTTGCGTGTGCGTAGGAAATTTTTTAAATTACTACGTTCCTCAACAAAAATCGCGTCTGATGTGCTTCTTCAGTCACGCCACCGGCCCCCTCTTTAATCCAGTTCGCTCCATTCCCCAACAGGCAGCACTGGACGGAAGTTTATTTCCCCCTCACGCCTGCCAGGGGATTGAAGAAGCGCGGCATCGAATCCAACACCGGTGATGATTGCTTGTCCAAGTGATTTTCAGATAAGAAACTGCATGTTTTTAGAGGCAGAGCATGTAAATCAATAGGCACTTTTCAAACATGGATAATAGAATGTTGGAAAATTTATTGATGGTAAAAAAATGGAACTAACAACAAGTTAACATCATTCTGATCAACATTCATGTATAGAACACTTTCACATAATGCAAAGTCAAAAATATATGCTATTTTCAAAATGGCAAGACAATGTCGAGCGTGCGAAAAACTGGGTAAACTAGGGACGAAATTTTGGCAAGTGTTAGATATTTTTCAACTGCACCAGTTGGAATCGAACCTGTGTAATACAGCTTTTGGGTGAGAGGGCTGCAGCCAGCGGGCTAGTGCGGTATGTTCGAAAGAATGAAGGCATCTTCCCCGGCTCCGCTTCTTTCTTGTCCGTGTGCACTCGTAGTGGCGCCGCCGTATGTCGTTGTCAACATGCTCAACAAACGAGAGGAATCCAGAGAGGACTGTACGCCGAGAGACTGACAGTGGGGACCGACCAAATCGAAGCTATACACAAGCAAGTGCCCCATTGGAAAAAAGCTTCCTCCTAATTGTATACTGATGTTAGGGCCCACGGGTTTGTCGACCTTAGTCAATAAACAAAATAAATTTACAACGATGACTGTCATTGAGGAGAATTTTTTCACGGGTATCGGGGATCTTTTTTTTGTTGTTGCGGGAAAGGGGTATCGGGGATCTAGTTGGTATCATTTTTTTCCAGAGGGCGAACAAGTATTAGCTAGGCCTAGATTTTGTTTTTTAATATGCGTAGCCCATGACATACGGAGACAGTGGTTTCAACTTATTTTTTGAGGTCCATACCAGCCTATGGGCCTCCCAGCATAGGTTTTACTTTTTCTTAAAGATCGGCAGCCTAATGTATTTTTTTAATAAAACACAAATCTCTGTTCTATTTATCTATATATAAGAATAATAATGTTGTGTCCAATTGATGTTTTCCCTTCTAACCACATTATATATATTTATATTATTACTATTATTGTATATTTAATAGAGACTTATATATACATTATAAAAACATCCCACGTGTTATTAATTTATAAAAGTAAATGTTTAACATAAGTTGGCAAGGAAAATCCTGGTTGTTTTTGACTCACACGCAAGGAAAATCCTGGTGATTGCATACAAAAGCTTGAGAAGATTTTAAGGACCAATGCAATAATAACGCGCTCATTTTTGTTTTGAGCAATAAATCGCTAATTTGTTAATTTTATACTAAAAAATGTGTCACTTCAGTTTATTTTTTGATATTAATTGCTCCTTCTAACCTAACATTATATATAGAATGAGCCCGGCTAATTCGTGTATTTCAAGAAAGTGCAAATGGGCTGGGATTTCTTAGAAAATATTAAATAGGCCGCATTGACGCGAAATTATTTGTTTACCTAGCCCAGCAAATGAACTGTAAATTCTAGAAAACATGGGTTAAATATATGCCACATTTTTGCAGGCTGACATGTGGGCCAATAGGTCGAAGCCTATGCAAGGCATTGTCAACTTGGTCAACAAATGATTATGACATCCACAACCATTGGATTTATATCCAACGACCGGCATGCACCTTCAATCTCTCATCTTCTTCCTCCAGCGTCGCCGGGACCGCCTGCTCCAGCCTAGGATGCATCGCTGCGAAGCGCTACTCCACCGTCGGCCAGGCTATCCCTCCACCCCTCCACACCTCCTGTTATTCTCCACCGACTACAGCCCCACGCCGCACCAGAATCAGTTATAACCCTTGTACTCCTCTCAATCCGCGACTCCACTTCTGCGTCTTCCCATCTCTGGGTCATTCCCGTCCGGGGCCTCGCCGTTGTCCACCGCCTCGCTGCGCTCGGCGTGGCGTGGTCAACAAACGAGAGTCATCGGAAGAGGACTGTACGTGGAGAGCCTGACGGCTGGGACCCACGAGGTCCATGGTCACACGCAAGGAAAGTTCATCCTTATTAAGCTGAAAAAATGTTTCCTCCCCCTGACAGCTGGGACCCACCGGCTGTATCTTCGCACGGAAGGAAGTGCCTCCTTGTTATGAAAAAAAACTATTCCTCCCGATGACAGCTGGGACCCGGCAGATTTGGTGGCTGACTTGTGGGCCTACTGAGCAAACGTGTACGCATGGATTTGTCAACTTAATCAACAAATGATTCTAGCAGCTGGACCGTTGGATGTTAATCCAAGAACCGTGCTCCTTCTTCAACATCTGTTCTTGCTCATGTCTCCCGTGGGCGGCAGTGCTGCCGCGCACCCGAACCAGTCAAGGTTCCCACTCCTCTCCATCTGCGACTCCACTGCCGCATCTTCCCCATCTCCGGGTCGTCCCAGTCTGGGGCCTCGCCATTGTCCACCGGCCTTGGTGCGCTCGACACGGTGTGGTTAACGTGGTCAACAAACGAGAGTCATCAGAAGATGACTGTACATGAGAGGCTGATAGTGGGGACGCACCACGCCCATGGACGCATGCATGCAACTGCATCCTTTTTACCCTGAAAAATAATGTTTTCTCCCCCTGACTGCTGGGACCCACCAGCTACATCTTCGCATGCAAGGAAGTGCATCCTTATTACGGGCAAAAAAATGATCCCCCCTGACAGTTGGGACACAATAGCTATATCTTCGCACGCAAGGAAGTGTGTCTTTATCCTCCCTGACAGCTGGGACCCACCCGACCGAAGCATACGTATTGTTGTATGTCTTGTCGCGAACGTGTACATACATACTGGTCTATAGGTTGCTCTGCAATGATGAACTGTGGCCGATTAAGTAGCGGCACATGTCATAGTAGAGCCCCCCACGTAGCAGTTCAGGTTGTCCCGTCTAAACCGTGTACACGTACATACAGCGACACGCCAAAAAATACGGCCACATACATACATATGGGCGGGGTCTCGAACACCGACTCACGCATACGTACGGCTAGAGCTCGTGTACATGGAGAGGTAGGGACGGCCTGTTCATCGGCAGCCAACCGATGATATGTGTCCAACGTATCTACTTTTCCAAACACTTTTGCCCTTGTTTTGGACTCTAACTTGCATGATTTGAATGGAACTAACCTGGACTGACGTTGTTTTCAGCAAAACTGCCATGGTGTTATTTTTTTTACAGAAATAAAAGTTCTCAGAATGACCTGAAAATCCATGGAGACACACTTTGGAATTGATGAAAAATACTAGCGAAAGAATCAGCATCAAGGGGCCCACACCCTGTCCACGAGGGTGCAAGGCACACCCCCCTGGGGCGCGCCCCCTGCCTCATGGGCCCATGGGACTCCACCAACCTCAACCCCAACTCCATATATTCACTTTCAGGGAGAAAAAATTAGAGAGAAGGATTCATCGCGTTTTACGGTACAAAGCCACCGCCAAGCCCTAATCTTCCTCGGGAGGGCTGATCTGGAGTCTGTTCGGGGCTCCGGAGAGGGGAATCCTTCGCCATCGTCATCATGAACCATCCTCCATCACCAATTTCATGATGCTCACCGCGTTGCGTGAGTAATCTCATCATAGGCTTGCTGGACGGTGATGGGTTGGATGAGATTTACCATGTAATCGAGTTAGTTTTGTTAGGGTTTGATCCCTAGTATCCATTATGTTCTAAGATTGATGTTGCTATGACTTTGCTATGCTTAATGCTTGTCACTAGGGCCTGAGTGCCATGATTTCAGATCTGAACCTATTATGTTTTCATGAATATATGTGAGTTCTTGATCCTATATTGCAAGTCAATAGTCACCTACTATATGTTATGATCCGGCAACCCCGAAGTGACACTAATCGGGACCACCCGCGATGATGACTGTAGTTTGAGGAGTTCATGTATTCACTAAGTGTTAATGCTTTGGTCTGGTACTCTATTAAAAGGAGGCCTTAATATCCCTTAGTTTCCAATAGGACTCCGCTGCCACGGGAGGGTAGGACAAAAGATGTCATGCAAGTTCTTTTCCATAAGCACGTATGACTATATTCGGAATACATGCCTACATTACATTGATGAACTAGAGCTAGTTTTGCGTCACCCTATGTTATAACTGTTGCATGAGGAATCGCATCCGACATAACTATCCATTATTGATCCATTGCCTATGAGCTTTTCACATATTGATCTTCGCATAGTTACTTTTCCGTTGCCACTGTTATGATTGCTACAAAAACTAGTACTGTTACTTTTGCCACCATTACTTCCATACTACTTTGCTACTAAATACTTCACTACAGATATTAAGTCTTTCAGGTGTGGTTGAATTGACAACTCAACTGCTAATACTTGAGAATATTGTTTGGCTCCCCTTGTGTCGAATCAATAAATTTGGGTTGAATACTCTATCCTCAAAAACTGTTGCGATCCCCTACACTTATGGGTTATCAAGACTATTTTCTAGCGCCATTGCCGGGGAGCATAGCTCAATTCTTTCAGTCACTTGGGATTTATATCTGTTGATCACTATGAGGAACTTGAAAGATGAAAGAACCAAGATTTTTCCCTCAACAATGATGGGAGGTAAGGAACTTCCATCTAGCTCTACACTTGATTCACCTTCTGTTATGGGTAAATTTGCGACACCCACACCTGTTATTGATTCTTATATGTTGCATGTTATTGATGTGCCACTTTTGCTACGCATGATGCTTATGATGAAACTACTTCTATGCTTGATAATACCGTGCCATTAGGTGAATTTCTTGATGAACAACTTGCTAGGGTTAGAGAAAATGAAATTATTGAAATAGATAATATTGATGAAAGTGATGATGAGGATTCTCCCCCTAGATATGAATTGCCTGATGTGCCGGAGGGTTATGTTATGGATGAAGAAACTGCTAGAGACCTTTTTGCTTGCAAAGATAGATATGATCTTAAGAAACTGTTAGCTAAGCTGAAAGAAAAGTCTTTGAATGCTAGATTGAAATATAACCCAGCTTTTGCTACTTCACCTATCTGTATTTCTGATAAGGATTACGATTTTCTGTCGATCCTGAGTTAATTACTTTGGTTGAATCTGATCCTTTTTATGGCTATGAATCTTAAACTGTTGTGGAACATCTTACTAAATTGAATGATATAGCCACCCTATTCACTCATGAGGAAAAAATTGTTATTACTATATCCTTAAGTTATTTTCGTTCTCATTAAAGGGTGATGCTAAAACATGGTTTAATTGTCTTGCTCCTGGTTGTGTGTGTAGTCCCCAGGATATGATTTATTACTTCTCTGCTAAATATTTCCCCACTCATAAGAAATAAGCTGTCTTAAGGGAAATATATAAATTTGTGCAAATTGAAGAAGAGAGTCTCCCACAAGCTTGGGTAGGCTTCTCTGATTACTTAATGCTTTGCCTGATCATCCTCTCAAGAAAAATGAAATACTTGATATCTTTTATAATGGACTAACCTATGCTTCCAGAGACCACCTGGATAGTTTTGATGGTTGTGTTTTCAGGGAAAGAACTATTGAGCAAGCTGAATTTCTATTGAATAATATATTGAGTAATGATAATGATTGGACACTTCCTGAACCAACTCCTAAGCTAACTCCGAAGAAAAGGGGTATTCTATTCCTCAGTCCTGAAGATATGCAAGAGGCAAAAAAATCTATGAAAGAAAAGGGTATTAAAGCTAAAGATGTTAAGAATTTACCACCTATTGAAGACATACATGGTCTTTATAGCCCGACACAGGTAGTAAAGGTAAATTCTCTCTATAGATTTGATGAAGGTGATATCCTTCGTAATAAGTATGCTAGCCAATGCTTGGATGAGTTTGATAATTTTATTGTTAAACAAGAAAACTTCAATGCTTATGTTGGTAGACAATTGAAATCTAATGCTTATATGGTTGAACACTTGAGTGATTATATGTCTAGAGTTAAAGGCGACCTTAAAATTATTAGTAAACATGCTTCTATGGTTACCACTCAGGTAGAACAAGTGCTTAAAGAACAAGATGATTTACTTAATGAATTAAATAATAAGAAAAATTGATAATGTTGTTAGAGTTATGACTAGAGGGGGTAAAATGACTCAGGAACCTTTGTATCCTGAGGGCCATCCTAAGAGAGTTGAGCAAGATTCTCAGAGAACTAATGTTGATGCACCTAGTCCTTCTAAGAAGAAGAAAAAGAAAAATGATAGGGCTTTGCATGCTTCTAGTGAACCTGTTGTTGACACACCTGAGAATCCCAATGATATTTCTATTTCTGATGCTGAAACACAATCTATTAATGAACATGAACCTAGTGATAATGATGATGTTCATGTTGATGCTCAACCTAGCAATAACAATGATGTAGAGATTGAACCTGCTGTTCATCTTGATAACCCACAATCAAAGAACCAGCGTTATGATAAGAGAGACTTCGTTGCTAGGAAGCACGGTAAAGAAAGAGAACCATGGGTTCAGAAACCCATGTCTTTTCCTCCTAAACCATCCAAGAAAAAGGATGATGAGGATTTTGAGTGCTTTGCTGAAATGATTAGACCTATCTTTTTGCGTATGCGTTTGCCTCATATGCTTAAAATGAATCTTTATGCTAAGTATATGAAAGATATTGTTACAAATGAAAGCAAGATACGGGAAGCTTAAATTTCCACCATGCTTGCCAATTATACTTTTAAAGCTGGAATACCAAAGAAACTAGGAGACCCCGGAGTACCAACTATACCATGCTCCATTAAAAGAAACTATGTTAAAACTGATTTATGTGATCTTGGAGCCGGTGTTAGTGTTATGCCTCTCTCTTTATATCATAGAGTTGATTTGAATAAGTTGACACCTACTGAAACATATTTGCAAATGGCTGATAAATCAACTGCTATACCTATCAGTATCTGTGAGGATGTGCCTGTTGTGGTCGCAAACTTTACTATTTTAACGGACTTTCTTATTCTTGATATTCCCGAGGACGATAGTATGTCGATTATCCTTGGTAGACCCTTTTTGAATACTGCAGGGGCTGTTATTGATTGCAACAAAGTCAATGTCACTTTTCATGTTAATAGTAATGACCATACGGTACACTTTCTGAGGAAACAACCTCAAGTCCACAATATCAATTCTATTGGAAAACTTTCAACGATTACTATTGGAAGTTTTGAATTCCCTCTTCCTACTGTCAAGAAGAAATATGATATTCTTATTGTTGGGGACATGCATATCCCCGTTGAGGTAACCTAGTGTTATTCGAAAATTCTCCGGTTTCATGTTATTCGGAAAGAGTTTGTTAACAAGACTTGATCAACCTTATTAGTGGATTCCTTTTGATGAGCACGAGATGGATGAAGTTAGAAAGCACAACTCTCTGTACCCTCCTTTTACTTTCTGTTATTTAGATTAAATAAAGCAAAAATAGTATTTTATGTCCGTTTTTTGAATTATCCTTACAATAAAAATATCCCAAAAATAAAAGTTCTCCAAATGTCCTGAAAATGAAATATGATCTTTTGTAGAATATTTAAGAATTTCTGGCACTGAGAACACACCAGGGGGCCCAGCATTTGGCCACGAGGGCACAGGGTGCACCCACCCCCTAGGGCGCGCCCCCTGCCTCGTGGGCGCCACGTGGACCGCCTCCACTTACTCCAGCACCCACTCACTTCGTCTTCCTCCAGAAAAAATCCTCCCATAGCTCAAACCCGTGTTCTAGCTCATCTTGCTGCCATTTTCAATCTCTTTGCTCATAGCTCCATTCACAAAACTGTTTTGGGGGATTGTTCTTCGGTATGTGACTCCTCCAATGGTCCAATTAGTTTTTGTTCTAGTGATTTATTTATTGCAAATTTTTTCTGGTAAGGTGACCCTGTTCTTGAGCTTGCATGTCAAATTTATATGGTCCAAAGTAGTTTTAATGCATGATATAGACTCTAGGCACCTGTGGGAGTAGTTGCTATCAATCTCGTTGAGTTTGATTCACTTTTATTTTGAGTCACTAAAATTTTAGAAATTTTTCAAAGAAAGAAAAATGCATAGGAAAATGTACCAAGGTGGTTCCTCAAGGAAGCAAGAACTAAGGCTCGCGATACGTGAGCCGGACAATGAACCACCGAGGGAAGCTCAAGTGCGGCCTTGTGAATGGTCGTCAGAGGAGTTTATGGTCCAGGCAGGCATCAAGGATGAATTTGACGCGTATGTGTGTAATGCTGATCTTGAGACTTCGTGTCAGATAAGTGCCTATAGTACCACTACCTAACTGATTCCTTTGTGAGGAGGTTTAAATTTACATCCTCACGCAATGCTCACACTATTTTATTTGATCTTTATGATAAATCATATACCATGGACCTAGAAGATTTTAATACTACTTGTAAACTCTCGCAGTGGGGCAATGTTAGTGAACCTCGCAAATCTGAATATAAAGACTTTCTTGCTAGTATCACTGTGGGGGGATCTAGGGAAATCACACAAGGTATCATAGGGAGCATTCATTTCCCTTCCATACATGATTTTGCTCTCTTTATAGGTAGATGCATTAATGGTAAAGATGACGCTTGTCACATGTGCATTCCAGACCTTAGTGTCCTCAAGAGTGCGGTATTAGGTGATAAACAATATAACTTAGGGACCATTGTTGCACGAAGGTTGCATCTTAATGGAACAAGTGGAGATTTGTTAGGTGGAATTTATGCAACTCGTGTAGTTAATTATCTCGGTGTACCCATACATGGAAATGATATGGAGTTGCCTCCCACTTATCTAGATTATAGTGCTATGGTTCGCCATCAGTTTCTCGAGAGGAATGAATAGTTCCTCTAGTACCGACTAATCTTTGACAGACAGCGCACTGTCCATCTTGCCCTCCCTGCTCCTACTTTCTTTAACTTTCAGGCAAAAGGGAGATATGTTATAACCAGGGAGGAGGTGAACGAGTATGAGAGGAGGACGGAGGAAGCTCGCCTCCAAGCTGCAGCTCTTAAGGCAGTAGCTGCTGCATCTCAGTACAACCCCAGCTACGACTTTGGATATCCGCTAGGCCAGCAGTGGCCATAGACCAACTTAGGCCAAAAGCCTAAGCTTGGGGGAGTACGTATTTCTCACCTACACTACATTCATGTTCACACACTCATTCTAGTTGTCGGTGCTCATACTTTTTCATTGTACTATCCATGCTAGTTTATTTTCTTTTCTAAGCCTTCTTCTTGTGTGTTTGAAAAACCTTAAGAAAAAATTAGTTGTAGCTTTTAGCTAGTTTACTTTCCATGCATGTAGTAGTAGTAATTAAAAGAAAACCCAAAAAGATTTCTCGTTCTTCTTTTGCTTGTTGGGAGCTTTCCCGTGTAAATAGTTTCATTTCCTTTCTTATTCTTTGGGGGTCGAGAGGAGAAGAACATGATGAAAATGTTGAGTGGCTCTCATATGCATTATTGTTGATTTAACCAAGAGCCCATACTACCTTGTCTTCTCCCATGTATAAAATGCTTGCAGATTCCAGCTTAGTCCAATGCATGTGCACTATTATTATTATCCACACCGTTCGGTCGTGCGAGTGAAAGGCAATAATGACGAAATATGATGGACTGAGTGAGATGAGAAAAGCTGGTATGAACTCGACCTATCTTGTTTTTGTAAATATGATTAGTTCATCATTCCTGATTCAGCCTATTATGAATGAAACATGTTTGCAATGACAATTAGAGATTATAGTTGCCCATGCGATGCTTAATTAGCTAGGAGTTTATAATGGTTTACCTTGCGTGCCAACATGCTATTAAAATGGTTGTGGTGTGGTATGATAGGGTGGTATCCTCCTTTGAACAATTCGAGTGGCTTGACTTGGCACATGTTCACGCATGTAGTTGAAACAAAATCAACATATCCTACACGATATTTATGTTCACGGTGATTTATATCCTACTCATGCTTGCACTCATTGTTTATTAATCTTAATGCATGTTCATGACTATTGTTTCTCTCTACTTGTCGCTTCCCAGTCTCTTTCTAGCCTTCACTTGTACTAAGTGGGAATACTTCTTGTGCATCCACTTCCATAAACCCAAAAGTTATTCCATATGAGTCCACCATACCTTCCTATATGCGGTATTTACCTGCCGTTCCAAGTAAATTTGTATGTGCCAAACTCTAAACATTCAAATGAAATTTCGTTTTGTATGCTCGAATAGCTCATGTATCAACTAGGGTTGTCTATATCTTCCATTCTAGGTGGGTTATTCTCACGATGAGTGGACTCCGCTCATCATTCACGAGACAATGGTCGATAACCGGGATGCCCAGTCCCATGCTCAAATCAAATCAAAATAATTGCAAACAAAACACCCCCCAGGATTGTTGTTAGTTGGACGGCACCCGTTGTTTCGGACAAGCCATGGATTGATGTTTGTTGGTGGTGGGGGAGTATAAACTTTTCCATTCTGTTTGGGAACCGCCTATAATGTGTGTAGCATGGAAGATATCGAGGTCTCTTGGTTGTTATGTTGACAATGAAAGTATGCCACTCAAAATATTATTTATCTCTGTTTCAAAACTGGAGCTCTGGCACCTCTGCAAATCCCTGCTTCCCTCTGTGAAGGGCCTATCTATTTACTTTTATGTTGAGTCATCATCCTCTTATTAAAAAGCACCAGTTGGAGAGCACCGCTCTCATTTGCATGCATTGCTACTAATTTACATTGAGTATGAGTGTAACTGGATCTCTTTTACCACGAATTACAATGTCTAGTTAGTCCTTGATCTTCAGGGTGCTCTGCATTTATGTTTTGCGGTCTCAGAAAGGGCTAGCAAGATACCATCTTGTTATATCATGTTATGATTGTTTTGAGAAAGTGTTGTCATCCGAGATTTATTATTATTGCTCGCTAGTTGATTATGCCATTGATATGAGTAAACATGAGACCTAAATGTTATTGTGAATATGGTTAGTTCATAATCTTTGCTGAAAACTTGAATGCTGGCTTTACATATTTGTAACAACAAGATCAAACAGAGTTTGTAAAAGTTTTACTTTATCACTTTTAGTTTGTCAACTGAATTTATTGAGGACAAGCAAAGGTTTAAGCTTGGGGGAGTTGATATCTCTCCAATGTATCTACTTTTCCAAACAGTTTTGCCCTTGTTTTGGACTCTAACTTGCATGATTTGAATGGAACTAACCCAGACTGAAGCTGTTTTTAGCAGAACTGCCATGGTGTTATTTTTGTGCAGAAATAAAAGCTCTCAAAATGAACTCAAAATCCACGGAGACACGTTATGGAATTAATGAAAAATACTGGCGAAAGAATCAGTAATAGGGGGGTCCACACCCTGTCCACAAGGGTGCAGGGTGCCCCCCTGGGGCAGGCCCCCTGCCTCGTGGCCCCCTGGGACTATTCCGACCTCAACCCCAACTCCATATATTCACTTACGGGGAGAGACAAATCAGAGAGAAGGATTCATCACGTTTTACGATACAGAGCCAATGCCCTAATCTTCCTCGAGAGGGCTGATTTGGAGTCCGTTCGGGGCTCCGGAGAGGGGAATCCGTTGCCATCGTCATCATCAACCATCCTCCATCACCTATTTCTTGATACTCACCGCCGTGCATGAGTAATCTCATCATAGGCTTGCTAGACGATGATGGGTTGGATGAGATTTACCATGTAATCGAGTTAGTTTTGTCAGGGTTTGATCCCTAGTATCCATTATGTTCTAAGACTGATGTTGCTATGACTTTGCTATGATTAATGCTTGTCACTAGGGCCCGAGTGCCATGATTTCAGATCTGGACCTATTATGTTTTCATGAATATATGTGAGTTCTTGATCCTATCTTGCAAGTCAATAGTCACCTACTATGTGTTATGATCCGGCAACCCCGAAGTGATAATAATCAGGACCACTCCCGGTGATAACCGTAGTTTGAGGAGTTCATGTATTCACTAAGTGTTAATGCTTTGATCTGGTACTCTATTAAAATGAGGCCTTAATATCCCTTAGTTTCCAAAGGACCCTGCTGCCACGGGAGGGTAGGACAAAAGATGTCATGCAAGTTTTTTTCCATAAGCACGTATGACTATATTCGGAATACATGCCTACATTACAACGATGAACTGGAGCTAGTTATGTGTCGCCCTATGTTATAATTGTTGCATGAGGAATCACATCCGACATAATTATCGATCATTGATCCACTGCGTACGAGCTTTTCACATATTGATCTTTGCTTAGTTACTTTTCCGTTGCCACTGTTACGATTGCTACAAAAACTACTACTATTACTTTTGCCACCGTTACTTCCATACTACTTTGCTACTAAATACTTTGCTGCAGATTTTAAGTCTTTTAGGTGTGGTTGAATTGACAACTCAACTGCTAATACTTGAGAATATTCTTTGGCTCCCCTTTGTCGAATCAATAAATTTGGGTTGAATACTCTACCTTCGAAAACTGATGCGATCCCCTATACTTGTGGGTTATCAATTGGCTGGGCCGGAACGAAGAAACTGCGTCGTGTTCATCAGGAGCCAATTGGCTTGGACAGAATAGCCGATCAAAATGAGGCCTGGCGTACCGTGGAACGGAGGAAATGGCCTTCTGTTTGACTGGCCACGGCCGAAACGGGATCCTGTTCATCGGGAGGGGTCTGGTGTATCGCAAAATGGAGGAAACGGACTTGTGTTCGAGTGCCTACAGTCGAAACGGGGTCATGTTGATCAGGAGGGGTGTGGCATACCGCAAAACGGAGGAAATAGACTTGTGTTGGAGCACTACGGTCGAAATGAGGGTCCTGTTCATCGGGCGGGGTGTGGCGTACCGCAAAACAGGACTCCACGGGCTACTGTTCATCTCCACCGTCGTCTGCCTCCACGGGCTACTGTTCATCCACCGTTGACCTCCTCCAGCCTCCACGTGCGAATGTTTAGCCACAACGTCTCCCCTCCTGCCTCCACCAGCTACTATTCATCCATGGGCTCCTGTTCATCCAGCCTCCACCGCTCCTCCACCGGCTACTATTCAACTAACCCTCTCCATGGGGTCCTGTTTAACCACCCCTCCATGGGCTACTGTTCATCCAGCCCTCCACCGGCTACTGTTCAACCAGCCCTCCACGGAGTCCTGTTCATCCAACCCTCCACAGGGTCCTGTTCATCCACCCCCAACCGGCTCGATCGGGGTCCTGTTCATCCAGCAGCAACAACCTCTACTACCACGGGGTCATGTTCATCCAACCCCCCACCAGGAACTGTTCATCCAACCCCCAACAACACTCACTGTTCATAAAGAGGCAGCAGGTTCGATTGGCCTCGGTTAGCAGCAGTAGCAAAGGAATCGCTTGATCGGGTTTAGTTAACAGCCAGAACGATCGATCGCACGGGTTCAATAATGTGTAGCCTGCAGTGCAATCGCTCGGGTTCAGTAGGAAAATGCCTCGCTCGGGTTCAGTTAGAGCCCAATTGTAATGCCCACGATGCGGCTATATCTCCCACGTGTCGAAGCATGACTTAGAGGCATAACCGCATTGTAAGCAATGTCGCAAGTGAGGTAATTTTCACACAACCCATGTAATACATAAGGGAAAGAGATACATAGTTGGCTTAAAATCACCACTTCACACGATACATGAATATAACATTACATCATCCAGATACACACAAGGTCCGACTACAGAACCCAAAATAAAAGAAGACTACCCCAAATGCTACACAGATCCCCGATCGTCCCAACTGGGCTCCACTACTCATCAACTGGAAACGGATCAACACAATGAACGGGATCTTTATCGAGCTTCTCCTTGAGCTCGGCTGCGTCACCTGCAAGGTATCAACGGCACCTGCAAGCTGGTTTTTGAAGTAATCTGTGAGTCACAGGGACTCAGCAATCTCACACCCTCGTGATCAAGACTATTTAAGCTTATAGGAAGGGTAAAAGGTATGAGGTGGAGTTGCAGCAAGCAATAGCATATATGGTGGCTAACATACGCAAAAGAGAGTGAGAAGAGGAGGCAAAGCACGGTCAAGAAACTATGATCAAGAAGTGATCCTAGAACAACATACGTCAAGCATAACTCCAACACCGTGTTCACTTCCCGGACTCCGCCGAGAAGAGACCATCACGGTTACACACGCGGTTGGTGCATTTTAATTAAGATAAACTTCAGGTTTTCTACAAACACTCTGGTTGAAAGAAAGAGCACACGGAACGATAGAGATCAAATACGACAACACTCCGGTTGGAAATGGAATGAATTGAACATGATCTTGACAAGATGAGAGGATACTTAAAAAGAGGACGCGACACTCCGATTAAATGGATAAGCAAGAAAAGAGCATGGTCCTAACAAAACAAGAAGATGGGTTGAAGAGAGCAACATCACAATGCCTCCGGAATGAAAGAATAGAATGGAAATGGAGTGAACGGAGGGAAAACAAGATCTTGGGAGAGCATGCTAACAACAATTGCTAGAATTGAGTAGTTGAATTAACAACAACAAAATAACAAGGTTGTAGTGGGCTTATGGAGAAACATCTCAAAATTTATGAGGTGAAATTCTGCCACTGACGGAAAAACAAAAGATTGGATTGATAACAAAGAGACGAGAAACTTATTTCACCGGGAGGATAAATGAAGGGCTTGGATAATTTATGCGTACCACAATTAGCGACAATCCTTAGGGAAGGCTTTAGGTGAAATATAACCCAAGATAACTCCAACGAAGAGGTTGATGGATTTAAAATACCCCATTCTGAACAACCTGTGAATCATGAAACATGAACTCAAATAATCAAGAATGACATAATACCACCTCCAATGATATGGAATAAAGAATTGCACTCCGGATAGCAAGAACAAGAATGCTTGAGCTCCTCTGAAAAGAATATTGATGAACACTTCGAGAAGGAATTAAATCCTTGATGAACCATCATGTAGAACCTTCATGAAGAACTCCGTTAAACAAAAGAATGATCAAACGGGAGGAAAGAGAAGTTGAAAACACAAGGTGAATCCTTGTACCGATTTAGATGAATCTCCATGGTGAAATAATTGAAAAAGATTGGAACTCCGGGAAAAAGAGAAGATGAAACAATTGAAATCACGAATTTGATGAGCCTCCGGAATAGGGACTTGAGTTCACTTGATGAAACAAGAATAAGAATTACATTATGCTTATCCTTCACCAATTAAATTGATGACAATCAACGGATTTGACATATTACTTATTCTCGTAGAAAAGATTAAGAGAGATATAACATAAACTTGAGAATTTCTTCCACGAACCGCCGGTAGGATTGGAACAATGAATGAATTGATATGATAACAGCGGAAGAGAATCCTGGAAGAACCACCGTAAGAATTGAACAACGAATGAAGTAAAAGGATGAATCACCTGTAAGAATCAACAAATGAACGAACATACTTGAGACAATCTAGATACATGAGAACGAAGGGATCACGAACTGATTAGAGATCACATGAACGATGCACCGGTAATATTGGAGAATGATAACTGAAAGCTGAGAATGAATAAGCCTGAATTGATGGACTCCGGATAATCAAACTGAGAAGACTCTTGAATTGCTCCGGATGGGTGAAAAGAATTCTCACAATCAAAAACAATTATGAGAGGATGGCCTCACACTAGAATCATGAATCTCTGAGAGAACGGATAAGATATGGAGGTAAAAACTCTTCTTCGGTCTTCAAATGCAGAGAATGACAATGAGAAACACCACCATGAATTATTTAGACACTCTGGGAGAATCAAAAGCGAAGAGGTTGAGCCAATGATGAAAAGAATTTGAAAGATCTTGGGGAAAGACACATGACTGATGATGATTCATTCTTACATCAAACTTTAGAAAAGAATTTGAGAAGCTCCGGAAAAATAAGAAGAGTCAGGTAAGATCCTGGGAAAAGACCTGTGGGTTAGGCGCCACTCAAAAGAAACACCGTTGAAATGATTTAAAAGAGAGGTTGCACCGGTTGAATTAAATGACTTGAATGAGATAACATCCTCGAAAGAGCTTGAACGAATGTAGAGTGGAAACACGAATCTTCGAGATATCTTGAGCACTCCAGAACAAATGAATAGAGAGAGGTGAATGAATATGAGGAGCACCGACAAGAGAAGGTATTAGAAACGAGGGAAAAGGGATATGATCAACACCAAAAGCTTGATTTGAAACCACCGGAGATGAAAGGAATGAAGAATGATGAACTTGAGGCTCCGTTAGAATCTTCATGAGCATCACTGGGTAAGAACATTGACGGAAAAGAATGGAGATACTTTCTATTCATAAGATAGATACTTGATAAAGAAATCCGAGTCCTCGAAGAAAAAGGGTGGGTGGGCGGGAAAACAAAGGCAATTTGGGACAGATTAATCAACACCGTTGAGAAGACTTGAGTTGATCTTGCGGATGTTGGAATGATCGGATCCACTTGAAGAGAAACTCACCGGTTGAAAAGGATTGACATGACAATCTCAATGATCAAGAAGGATTAGTATTCCCATAGAAATATGAGAACACCGTTTAGAGAAGTATGGAATCAACATTTGACTTCGAAGCAACTCGAATACCACAATCAAAACAAAACAAAGGATTGGCTTGCAAAATAAGCCGGAACAAACATATGATAGAGATTTCGTCCGAAGTTTTCGTGGTGGGGCCTACACGGGCTCGATCGTACAGCACCATCATGTACAAGGCAGTGCACATGACATACGAAGCGTCCCCGAGTCGGCATAGCCAAGGACTCTTTAAGACACAACGAGACCACTGTAAAACCAACGGTGGATAGGCGGACCACTAGACGTCGAACCCCAATTTCAAATCATACATCTGTCGGAAAGATATCCTAGGATCTACTTGAATTCCCACTTATAAACTCCCGAAATTTTCCGGTTATGCAATCAGGTGTTGGGGATACAGGGGAAGCATAATATCTCACCCAAAACTAGCAAATCCTACATCCAGTTGTATCCATCCTTCAACACATAACCAAGAAACCTTCGGAAATCATTTACCTCAACCTTCGAAAAGCATCCGTTATATGAGTTATGGCAATACTCCCGAACTCCCGCCCCAGTACTGGGTGGAGTCGAGGTTATCTCACCAACAACTGCATAAAAGAGATTTTCGATGTCGGCGAGCTCAGGTATTCCAGAATTGCAACGATAAAATTGTGACGACAACACCTAGGAGCTCAACTCCACGGGACACTGCCACAACCCCTAAATGTCAGGAGGCACCAAGAACAATGTTCTCGTCACAAAACCATCGGAACGATTCCAAGATACCCGCGTGATCCTAAATTTTTTTAGTGAAATTTGAGAAGAGAAAAGTCAAAACTCTACGTCAGGATGCCTCACCAGAGCGACGATGGGACCGAGGAGTAAAAAGAATCCTACTCTCCGATATATATAATCCTAAATGACTCAAAAAAAATTCTAGACACAACAACGCCAGTGATTCGATCAAGCAGGGGGCTCCTAAGTCGGGGAAGGCTCTGATTACCAACTTGTAACGCCCACGATGCAGCTATATCTCCCACGTGTCGAAGCACGACTTAGAGGCATAACCGCATTGTAAGCAATGTCGCAAGTGAGGTAATTTTCACACAACCCATGTAATACATAAGGGAAAGAGATACATAGTTGGCTTACAATCGCCACTTCACACAATACATGAATATAACATTACATCATCTAGATACACACAAGGTCCGACTACGGAACCCAAAATAAAAGAAGACTACCCCAAATGCTACACAGATCCCCGATCGTCCCAAATGGGCTCCACTACTAATCAACTGGAAACAGATCAACACAATGAACGGGATCTTTATCGAGCTTCTCCTTGAGCTCGGCTGTGTCACCTGCAAGGTATCAACGGCACCTGCAAGCTGGTTTTTGAAGTAATCTGTGAGTCACGGGGACTCAGCAATCTCACACCCTCGCGAACAAGACTATTTAAGCTTATAGGAAGGGTAAAAGGTATGAAGTGGAGCTGCAGCAAGCAATAGCATATATGGTGGCTAACATACGCAAAAGAGAGCGAGAAGAGGAGGCAAAGCACGATCGAGAAACTATGATCAAGAAGTGATCCTAGAACAACCTACGTCAAGCATAACCCCAATACCGTGTTCACTTCCCGGACTCCGCCGAGAAGAGACCATCACGGTTACACACGTGGTTGGTGCATTTTAATTAAGATAAACTTCAGGTTTTCTACAACCGGACATTAACAAATTCCCATCTGCCCATAACCGTGGGCACGACTTTCGAAAGTTCAAATCCCTGCAGGGGTGTCCCATCACAAGCTCTCATGGTCAACGAAGGATATTCCTTCTCCCAAGACAATCCGATCAGACTCGGCATCCCGGTTAAATGACATCCTTGACAATGGTAAAACAAGTCCAGCAAAGCCACCCAGATGTGCCGACAAATCCCGATAGGAGCTGCACATATCTCGTTCTCAGGGCACACTGGATGATCAAGACGTCGGGTGGGCCAGCCCAGAGTTGCCCCTGGTAGCTCCGGACATCGCTCAGTTTGGACCAACACTTAGACAAGCACTGGCCCGGGGGGGTTAAAATAAAGATGACCCTTGGGCTGGCCTAACCCAAGGAAAAAAGAGGCTAGGTGGCGAATGGTCAAACCCATGTTGGGCCTTGCTGGAGGAGTTTTATTCAAGGCGAACTGTCAAGGGGTTCCCATTATAACCCAACCGTGTAAGGGACGCAAAATCCGGGAACATAACACCAATATGACAGAAACTAGGATGGCAAGAGTGGAACAAAACACCAGGCATAAGGCCGAGCCTTCCACCCTTTACCAAGTATATAGATGCATTAATTAAATAGGAGATATTGTGATATCCCAACAAAATATCCATGTTCCAACAAGGAACAAACTCCAATCTTCACCTGCAACTAACAACACTATAAGAGGGGCTGAGCAAAGCGATAACATAGCCAAACAATGGTTTGCTAGGACAAGGTGGGTTAGAGGCTTGGCTTAACAATATGGGAGGCATGATAAGCAAGTGGTAGGTATCGCGGCATAGGCAAAGAAAAAGAGCGAGCAACTAGCAAGCAAAGATAGAAGTGATTTCGAGGGTATGGTCATCTTGCCTGAAATCCCGCAAGGAAGAAGAACAAGTCCATGAAGAAGATAAACGGACATAGTCGAACGGTTCCTCACAAACGCGACGTTAACGGAACCAACCCGAAGAAGCAACACCGAAAAGAAGCACACAACATAGTAAACAACCACGACATAAGCATGGCATGATGCATAACCAAGTATGATGCATGCCCGGTTTAATTATGCATGGCATGGCAAAGTGCACAAGCAAAACTACAAAATTAAATGGAGCTCAATATGCAACGAGTTGCATATTGACGAAACACCACAACAATTATTTAGTTCTCTCCCGTTTGTGTACCCAACAATATTAAATGTTGATTAACATGGCAAGGGGTGAAGCACAACAAAACTACCTAACTAGGCAAGTTTAAATGAGGCTGGAAGCAACGAGCAACAATTCGGGTAAATCCCCATATGCATAAATTAGGTTTGGTACTGTTCTCCCCTAAACACAATTTTAGAGTTGTTAAACATGCAAAGTAAGGTCACCATGTTAAACTAGGCATTTTTCTACCCCATTTACATATAAAGTTTGTTAGGTTTGGAGCTACGGTTAATTAGTTATGAATTAAAGCATTTTAACATGACATTTGAGCAAATTTAAACAAGCAACATTTTAAACTTTTCAAACATGGATGAAAGTTGGATATTATGAAACTAGACAAAGTTCTAAGCACTTTTCATATATAAGTTATTTACATGTGATGCACGGTTTGTGAGATATGATATGCATGAAGATGAAGGTCTTTTCTGCAAAACTATAAACTGCGGATAAATAGCTAAATTCACAGAGAGGAAAAAAATAACATGGGCCGAATCTGAGATCTGACCCAACTGCGGGCGCACGGGGGTGTCCTCACCATGGGCCATGGCCCAGTCGGTGGAGAGGCCAATCACAGGCCGAGGCGGCGTTGGGCCCGATCTGAAGGCCATGACGCGGTCAACATGAGCGGTCTCCTCGCTCGTTCGATCTGGGCAGGGGCGCGAGCAGAGACAACGGCAGCGGCAGGGATGTACACGCCCAGGCGAGGGCGCTCGTCCAAGTAAGCTACGGCAGAGGAGCGATGCAGCTCCTGAGAAGGGGAGGCCGGTGGACGACGGGGAAACAGACGGATCTGGGCGGCGGGAGTCCATCTCCGACGATAGTGGCCCGGTTGGTGCTCCTGGGTGGTCACCGGCGAACCACGTCCATGGCGGGGTTGCGGTAGCGGGCGTGTAGGGAAGACCGGCGAGGACCAGTCTCCGGTGGAGCCGCGAGGGACTAGGCGTGCGGGCGCAGCGATGGCGAGGGAAACGAGAATCTCATCCCCCTCGTTCGATGCAGAGGAGGCGCGGGATGGGTCCTGGTGCACTGGTGGCTTGCGGTCGCCGGAGGCGCAGAGACGACGGCAGCGACGCATACGGAGCTCCGGCGAGGCGATGCAGATGCGGAGGAGGCGGTCGCGGGCGGCCGGCGGCGGGCTTGAGCACCTTGCAGCTTCCATGGCGTTCTCCTGCGAGAACAGACAGGACGGGAGATACTAGAGTGAGTAAGAGAAGAGGAACCAAGGGAGGAAGGGGACAGGAGGAGAAGGGACGCGAGGCCGGCTTGGGAGTGCTGGTCGCTGGTGGCGACGTGGTCATGGATGAGGAGGAGGTCACGGCCTCGGACGCTCGCGGGCGCAGGGATGCGCTAATCGGTGGTTGAAGGCGACTGGAGGCCGGAGGTGACGCTGGTTGGGGATGAGGAGGCCCTGGAGGCAGAGGCGCACGAAGCTTGGTCGGCCGGCGAGGAAGGAGGCCGCGGAGGAGCTACGGTGGCCGGCCGGTGCTCGGGCTGCAGGAGGTGGACGAGGGGATCAGGGGAGGCGCTGGTTGGTGGGAGAGATCGAGAGGATTTTGGATCGGGGACGCACACACTGATTGGATGGGGATGGATCCCGAGGTGGGAGATGTGGCGGCGACGAGTGGATGGGACAATGTCCCTAGATTTTAAGGTTTGCCCTATATATATTAAGTGGGTTTTTTGGTTAGGGGCTATCTGGAGCCTTCGATAAAAATTGGACGGTCGCGAATAAAATAGCTAGGGAGTCCAAAAAAGAAAACGGTGACGTTTTGTAGATGTTTGGGGATGTTCCGGACACAACGGTAGCGACAGGCCGACAGCCCGGGTCGGGTCCGGGACAACTTTCGGACGCGCGCGAGGGGAGAGCCGCGGGCTGACGAGAGAGGTTAGGTTGGGGCTGGCGATAGGTAGTGGAATGTGCAGAAGGCCTCAGGCTGAGAAAAAAGAAGAGAGAAAGGCCCGACGACTGTTTTCGGAGACCGAAAACGTCCGACGTGTGCCCGGCTATAATGCCGGTATAGTTTAACGGTTGGGCTATCAAACGAACTCCGAATGCGATGAAACTTGACAGGCGGTCTATCTACACTATAATAAGACCGCACGCCAACTTTCAACCCAATCTGAGAACATTTTTTGGCCACTTATAAAATAATATTCAGACGTGCCGCGGGCGCGTGCGAGTGTGTCTGGACTCAGAACGGACAACGGACGGAACTGGGAACCCGGACGGATGCAAGTTTTGAAAACATGATGATGCAATGCGGATGATGACATGGAAAAATGCAACACGCAAGCGAATGACAAGGCAACAACAGCGAATAACTGGAAGACACCTGGCGCATCCGTCTCGGGGCGTCACACCAATGCCTCGCACCCACGCGCATATGTGTACGAGAGAAACGCGCATCGCTCAGCCCCGGACCACCCACCATAACCGGGAACTCCCCGATATTTTCCTCGCCCTCACTTCTACCACGGGTTTTTTCGTCATGGACGGCCCAAAGAATTTCATGCAGTTGTGTCTCCGGCCCGCCCAGGACGAAAAGCCCATTTTCTATCATGATTTTTTGTTATAGAAGTAGGGGCCCACCACATCTATGATGATACCTGGTTTTGTCACAATTATCGTCATAGAAGTGTCATAAGCATGACAGAAAAAAAATTGTTCGGCCCAAAATGTCATGGATGTGTCTTTTTTTTGGTAGTGCAAGTAACATACCGATGAAAAAGGGAATAACGTATGTTGTCATTATGGTACGACCGATAAAAATCTTCGTAGAATATGTGGGAACCAATATGAGCATCCAGGTTCCGTTATTGGTTATTGACCGGAGAGGTGTGTCGGTCATGTCTACATAGTTCTCGAACCCGTAGGGTCCGCACGCTTAACGTTCGATGATGATTTTGTATTATATGAGTTATGTGATTTGGTGACCGAATGTTGTTCGGAGTCCCGGATGAGATCACGGACATGACAAGGAGTCTCGAAATAGTTGAGAGGTAAATATTCATATATAGGACGATGATATTCGGACACAGGAAGTGTTTCGGGGTGTACCGGGTACATATCGGAATACCATGGGGGGAGGGGTTACCGGAACCCCCCGAGGGAATAATGGGCCTTATGGGCCATAGGATGGGAGCACACCAGCCCACAAGGGGTGGTGCACCTCCCCCTAAGGAAGGAGGTCGAATAGGAGATGGAGGAGGTGTTTCGGCCCCTCCTTTCTTCCTCCTCCCTCTCTTCACTTTTCCCCTCCTCCGGTAAAAGGAAAGGGGGCGAATTGGAATGGGGCCCCCAAGTAGAATTCCTCCTACTTGGGGCACCCAAGGAAGCTCCCGTCCCCCTCCCACCTATATATACGTGGGAGGGGCGCCTAGAACACACACCAACGATTGTTAGCCGTGTGCGGCGCCCCCCTCCATAGTTTACACCTCCGGTCATATTCACGTAGTGCTTAGGCGAAGCCCTGCATGGATCACTTCACCATCACCGTCACCACGCCATCGTGCTGATGGAATTCTCCCTCGACACTTTGCTGGATCAAGAGCTTGAGGGACGTCATCGAGCTGAATGTGTGCAGAACTCGGAGGTGTCGTACATTCGGTGCTTGATCGGTCGGAATTAGAAGAAGTTCGACTACATCAACCACATTGTCATACACTTCCGCTTTTGGTCTACGAGGGTACATGAACACACTCTCCCCCTCTCATTGCTATGCATCTCCTAGATATACAGATCTTGCATGAGCGTAGGAATTGTTTTTGAAATTGCATGCTACATTTCCCAACAGTGGCATCTGAGCAAGGTCTATTCGTAGATGATATGCACAAGTAGAACACAAAGAGTTGTGGGCGGTGATTGTCATATTGCTTACCACCAATGACTTATTTTGATTCGGCGTTATTGTTCGATGAAGCGGCCCGGACCAACCTTACATGACCAAGTTCATGAGACTGGTTCCACCGACGGACATGCAACTAGTTTTGCATAAAGGTGGCTGGCAGGTGTCTGTTTCTCCAACTTCAGTTGAATCGAATTTGACTGTGGCTGGTCCTTGTTGAAGGTTAAAACAGCAAACTTGATAAATCACCGTTGTAGTTTTGATGCGTAGGTAGGAAGGGTTCTTGCTAGAACCCCGTAGCAGCCACGTAAAACTTGCAAGAACAAAGTAGAGGATGTCTAACTTGTTTTTGTAGGGCATGTTGTGATGTGATATGCTCAAGACATGATGTGATCTACGTTATTGTATGAGATCATCATGTTTTGTAGAAGTTATCGGCAACTGGCAGGAACCTTATGGTTGTATCTTTATTGTATGAAATGCAAATGCCATGTAATTTCTTTATTTTATCACTATGCGTTAGCAATAGTTGTAGAAGCAATAGTTGGCGAGACGACCACGACGCTACGATGGAGATCAAGGTGTCAAGCCTGTGACGATGGAGATCATGATAGTGCTTTGGAGATGGAGATCAAAGGCACAAGATGATGATGGCCATATCATGTCACTTATTTTGATTGCATGTGATGTTTATCTTTTATGCATCTTATTTTGCTTAGTATGGCGATAGCATTATAATATGATCTCTCATTAAAAATTTCAAGGTATAAGTGTTCTCCCTGAGTATGCACCGTTGCGACAGTTCGTCGTGCTGAGACACCACATGATGATCGGGTGTGATAGGCTCTACATTCACATACAATGGGTGCAAGATAGTTTTGTACATGAAAAATACTCGAGTAAACTTGATGAGCGTGACATGTACAGACATGGCCTCGGAGCACTGGAGACCGAAAGGTCGAACGTGAATCATATAGTAGATATGATCAACATAGAGATGTTCACCATTGATGACTACTCCATGTCATGTGATGATCGGACATGGTTTAGTTGATTTGGATCACGTAATCATTTATATGACTCGAGGGATGTCTATCTAAGTGGGAGTTCTTAAGTAATATGATTAACTGAACTTAATTTATCATGAACTTAGTCCTAATAGTTTTTGCATATCTATGTTGTAGATCAATGGCATGTGCTACCGTTCCCTTGAATTTTAATGCGTTCCTATAGAAAGCTAAGTTGAAAGATGACGGTAGCAACTACATGTACTAGGTCTGTAACTTGAGGATTATACTCATTGATGCACAAAAGAATTATGTCCTTGATGCACCACTAGGTGAAAGGCGTGCTGCAGGATCAGATGTTGATGTTATGAACGTTTGGCAAGCTCGATCTGATGACTACTTGATAGTTCAGTGTGCCATGCTTTACGACTTAGAAATCGGGACTTCAAAGACATATTGAACATCATGGACCATATGAGATGTTCCAGGAATTGAAGTTAATATTTAAATCGAATGCCCGAGTTGAGAGATATGAAGTCTCCAACAAGTTCTATAGCTGCAAGATGGAGGAGAACAGTTCTGTCACTGAACACATACTGTAACATCCCAAATTTTCAATTTGGAATGTTATACATCAGATCATCATTGCATGTCATATTTTATTTTTGCATTTTGGTTGATCCTAGAAATTCTACGCAACTCAAGGACCCACGGAGAGAGTTGGGGATTTCGTTATTTTCATATTTGAGTTCTCTCAAATTTTGAGAATAGGATCATTTGATTTTATTTATTTTATCATCAATTATTTCTATTACAAAAATATGAGAGAGGGAATAAAATGACTTTCCAAAAATAAAGAAATATTGAGGATTTAATAATAAAATCAAATAAGATTTTATTTCGGAGTTTTTCGGTATTTTATTTGAATTTAGGAAAAAAAAAGTGTGTTTTTCAAAATTGCATTTAGGTCCCAAATAAATGTTCACCTTGTGCGGCTTGATTTTAGAAGCCCGTGAAAATTTATTTCGGAATTTTTGGAGTCAGTTTAGTATTTCTTTTTATTTTTCTTCTGAGCGTAATTATTTAAAAAAAACGAACCGACCTAACGGGCCGTGTCCGACTAGGACTCTGGCCCGACTAGGCAATATAAGCCGGCCCAGGCCCCCCTCCCCGGGAGAAATCCCTAGCCAGCCCCGCCACCCGCGCCGCCCCGCCCGCGCCTCCGCCCCGCGCCACCGCCGCCGCCGAGGTTCCCCGCCGCCTCGACATCCGTGCCATCGGTTTTTTTTTTAAAAAAATTTCTTAGATCGGTTTTTTTTAGATTCGGTTTTTTTAAATAGATCGGTTTTTCAGGTTTATTTAAATAGCGAGCATTCGTCCGTTCGTTCGTTCTAGCGAGCGTTCATCGTTTTTTCTTTTTCTCGAATTAAATCCGCGATTTTTCTGATCGCGATTCCGGATCTGATTTTCTTTTTAGTATAACTTTTCGCTCGTTTATCGGAATCAGGCGATTCAAGCGCCTAGAGTTTCGTCTCGAAACCCTCTATCCGTTTAACCAACTTAAACAAGTTTTTGATACTGTAAAATTTTCCCTAGATCGAGATTTGTAGAACGAAGTTGTTTTCTTTCGCCGTTTGACTTTCGTTGCTTTGTTCGATTTGATTCTTTTTGCCAACCGGAGTTCTTAAGTTGAACCTTCTGGTTAGATCTCTTATTTGAGTTTTACCTGTGCATTAGATGAGTACTTATTGTATGCTTGTTTGTTTGTCTGTGATAGAATACCCGGAGTGCGCCGCCTATTACTTCGAATCTCTAGGTTTCGCGGATCATCAGCAAGGCAAGTAACACTTTGATCATACCTTTTCTACTACCCAGTTTTATTGCATTAGATCAATCCTCACACATTGCATGGTTAGGATCTAATTAAATTGTGGGATGGGAAGTAGTTGAGATAGAACCTATTACCTGTTTATTATCAAACCTTTGGGAGTTACTTCTACGTTTGCTTATTATGCCATGCTATGCTAGTAGACGTGGATTGGGTGAGTGATATCCATGACAGATGTGAGTTTTGTTAATTAATGGTTAATCTAAGGTGGCAACTTAAACACACATCTGGGTGGATTGAGGCACCTGGGTATTCCAGGACTTGCCTGTTTTGTTTTGGAACGCCACCCAGGCTCAAAGGGATCATGAGACTATTCATACTAGAAACTTCCGTGTGCAGCCACAAGCTATTATGGGCTCTAGCATAGTTGACTAAGTTGTGCGAACTCTTACAGTGGTAGACTAGCAGATGTAGGGGATGTAGGTGGTACGGTCTACCCGATCGTAAGGTGCTAGCGCTTCTGAAAGACTATGTCTCGGTCATCCGTCTTCTCAAACACCATGTAGTGCGAGAAACCAAACGGAGGCGATCGAGTCTTGTGGGGAAAAGTGCGTAAACCTCTGCAGAGTGTAATAAACTAATCATGGTTACTCGTGTCCCCGGTTATGGACATCTTGAGTATCTAGTACTTGGATTATCATGTGAATCTCAACATGTTACTCTGAATTAACTTTGTTGGGTTATGTTTAATGATGATGAGTAATTGGGATTGAGAATGCTGTCAACCATTCTCAATGTTTAACAACTACCATGATAGTTAAATAAATTTTATTCCTTTGAAGTAGGGAAAAATTGGCTTTACGCAAAACTATAACCATAGAGCTTTCCACCAGCCAAATATGCATATAGTACAGCTGTTTCATTCCATTTCTCTCTGTGTGTTACCTTGCCAGCATATTCCATGTGCTGACCCGTTTCGGGCTGCAACGTTAATATTGCAGACTTTTCGGACGACGATTAAGGATTTTCAGGTCGTGGTTCTATACTCAGTGATGCCGTTGGAGTTGATGGACTCACTTATCTTCGAAGCCTTTCGCTGTTATCGTTATTAGATGGCCTTAAGCCATATTTATTGTAATAAGTTCTCTTTTGAGACACTCGATGTAATAAGTGTGTGATTGCTACTCTGCTATAACTCCTCCAAGTACTGTGTGGTGTCAGCATTACTGATCCAGGGATGACACCGAAGCACAGAGATCAGACTGTTTGAGGTCTGGTCGCTATAGAGATGGTATCAGAGCACACGCTAACTGTAGGACACGACCACTAAGCTAAAAGACCTAGATCACTATTCACTCTCTTCTCTTCTGACCTCTCATCTTTTCTACTCTTTAGGATGGCGGATGCAAGGAACAAGTTCACGCAACCGGATGAAGATACACCCTTTGGACGTCACTTGAAGGAAGTCACTAGATACCTGAACATAGGAGTACCAAGCTTCACCGGAACCTACAACGACACTTTACCTGAAGAGGAGCGCTGGATGATTCAAGTTCAAGTTCCAGGAAGGACGTTCATGCCAGTCACTGAACCCATAGAGTATTCTTTTGATGCACCAACTTGGAGTCTAGGACAGAGCATGGCAGCTCACATCGCCATGGGACGCATTGGAGAAGTCTACCGCAAGGATATCAAGGATACTATCTACCAGATTTGTGGGCGCCGAGATGAACACTGGGAGATGATCAACACCAGGAAAGATAGATCAATCACAGCCTTTATCCAGGAGCTAAACCAGCACATTCGACGACTGGAGAACCAGATGTGCGCCGACATGATAGATCTGAAGAAGGCTAAGACTAGAATCAAGGAACTGGAGGAAGAACTCAAGGCTACACGTGAAGATTATGAAGAAGAAATTGAAGTATTGGTGGAGAAGAATGACGACCTGATCAAGAAAATTGGAATATTTATGGGAGGCCCTACGCCAGTAGATGAAGACGAAGAACCCAAGGAGATTAGCCCGGAAGACTACATCATCATCGACGACACCGATTCGGAACCAGATAGTAGCGATGATGACTATGTTGATGAAGCTGGAGCAGATATCATGGAGTCTGCAACCGAAGAATATTTCTAGTAGACCACCTCATCAGTAGTAGTAGTCCACCATGTAAATATAGTAGTCCAAGCACTTTTGCGATAGATAGATCGATTGTATGCCCTTGTTTGATTGAATGAAGTGAATTGTTTGATTTTGCCTCATGTGCATATGGGTAGTGTTTTCTCTTTAGACCCCCTCTATTCTTACATCTCAACTTTTCTAAACCCTCAGATGCCTCCGAGACGTGACCCCGGATTTGCCTTTCCACGGGAGCTCACCCAGTTGATCCAGCAGCAAAACACATTGATGCAGTTGCTAGTCCAGAATTAGAATCAAGGGAACAACAACAATAACCCACCACCACCACCTGTTGACCACTTAGCCCATTTTCTTAGGCTAAATCCGCCAGTGTTTTCCAGTAGCACCGAGCCGATAGTAGCAGATGATTGGCTCCGCAAGACCTCTAGGGAGTTGACCACAGCAGGATGCACAGATGCGGAGAAGGTGAAGTTTTCCGCACATCAGTTAGAAGGACCCGCAGCATCATGGTGGGAGAATTTCACAGCCACTTTCCCAGTCGACACTGTCACATGGGACCAGTTTCAGCAAGCTTTTCGTACTGCACATGTTTCAGCAGGAGCTATGGCCATTAAGAAGCGTGAGTTTCGCAACTTACGCCAAGGAGGACGGACAATTGGCTAGTATGTGGAGGAATTTAGTAAGTTAGCACGTTATGCCCCAGATGACGTCGCTACGGATGCAGCTAAGCAGGAAAAGTTTCTGGAAGGACTGAATGATGAGTTGAGCATGCAGTTGATGGTAGCAACCTTGAACAACTACCAGGAGTTGGTAGATCGTGCTCTTATGATTGAAGGGAAGCAGCAGCAAATTGAGAATCGCAAGAGGAAGTATGGACAAGGGAAATACAATTCTGGAGCTCAGCAGAAGCCACGTTTTACCCCTAGACCGGGAGGACATTTTCAGCATACCCATGGAGGAGGTAGCACGCACAATCACAATGGCACTAAAAATGGTAATGGCAATGGAGGAAGCAACGGCCAGAACAACACCAACCCATCAACCCTAGCCAAGAAGGACCTAAGCCAAGTCACTTGCTTTAAGTGTTCGAAGACCGGACATTATGCCAATGAATGTCCTGAAAGCCAAAATGGCAATGGAAGTTCTGGGAAGAAGCTGAACCCTTTCAACAGGGGACAGGTGAACCACGTTAGCGTGGAGGAGGCTGAAGCTCAGCCCGATGCAGTAATAGGTAAGTTTTTGGTTAAGTCATTTACTGCACTCGTTCTTTTTGATACTGGTGCATCACATTCATACATCTCAAGGGGATTTGTGGATAAGTATAACCTATCAACCCAAGCCCTTAGGTCACCCATGTTAGTAACCTCGCCTGGAGCAGAGTATGTGGCTAGTCTATGGTGTGATCGGTTACAATTAAGGATTGGTAACTATGTTTTTCCCTCAAACCTAATAGTATTGGAATCCCAAGGATTGGATGTGATATTAGGCATGGATTGGTTATCAAAGTATGAAGGGAATATTGAATGCGCTAGTAAGTCAATTTTGCTTACCACCCCAGAAGGGAGAAGGATCAAGTATGTATCCCGACATGTGCCGAAGAGTACTCAAGTAAATTGCTTAACAGGAGTTGTGCAGGAGGAAGTACCAGTGGTAAGGGATTTCCCTGAAGTATTTCCAGAGGAGTTGCCAGGCATGCCACCGGATAGAGATATTGAGTTTTTGATTGAGCTATTGCCAGGCACGGGGCCAATATCAAAGAGACCATATAGGATGCCAGCAAAGGATTTGGTGGAAATTAAGAAGCAGATTAAGGAGTTACTGGATAAGGGATATAATTGCCCAAGTTCTTCGCCTTGGGGATCGCCAGTACTTCTAGTGGAGAAGAAGGATGGATCGTTAAGGATGGTTGTAGATTATCGGGGATTGAATGAAGTAACGATCAAGAACAAGTACCCACTACCAATGATCAATGATCTATTTGATCGATTGCAAGGAGCTAAGGTATTTTCCAAGATCGATCTGCGATCAAGATACCACCAGTTGAAGATTCAAGAATAGGATATTCCGAAGACAGCTTTTACCACCAGGTATGGGTTGTACGAGTATACCATTATGTCATTAGGTCTGACTAACGCACCTGCCTATTTTATGAACAAGATGAACAAAGTGTTTATGGAGTTTCTGGATAAGTTCGTCGTAGTGTTCATTGATGATATCCTGGTTTATTCGAAGAATGAGGAGGAGCATAAGGAGCATTTGCGTTTGGTACTTGGAAAGCTCAGAGAACATCAATTATATGCCAAGTTCAGCAAATGTGAGTTTTGGTTGAAAGAAGTAGGATTCCTCGGACACGTTATATCTGGAGAAGGTATAGTAGTTGATCCCGCTAAAGTTGATACCGTGACCAAGTGGGAAGCCCCAACCACAGTTGGAGAGATCCGGAGTTTTCTTGGACTCGCAGGATACTACCGGAGATTTATTGAGAATTTCTCAAAGATTGCGAAGCCTATGACTGAGTTGTTGAAGAAGGATACCAATTTCATATGGACGGAGGAATGTGAGGCTAGTTTCCAGGAGTTGAAGAAACGCTTGGTTACTTCACCAGTGTTGATTTTGCCAGATCAGACCAAAGATTATGAGGTGTGTTGCGACGCTTCACGTCGAGGACTTGGAGCAGTGCTTATGCAGGAAGGGAGAGTTGTTTCATATGCCTCAAGACAACTGAAGCCCCATGAGTTGAATTATGCTACGCATGATTTGGAGTTAGCAGCCGTAGTGCATGCTTTGAAAACATGGAGGCATTTCCTCATCGGAAACCATTGTGAGGTGTACACGGATCATAAGAGCTTGAAGTACATTTTCACACAGAAGGAGTTGAATCTCAGACAAAGGAGATGGTTGGAGCTTATCAAGGATTATGATATGAAATTGCATTATCACCCCAGAAAGGCTAATGTAGTAGCTGACGCATTAAGCCGTAAGAGCCATGTCAATACGTTAATGACGGGAGAAATACCCAAGGAGTTAGCAGAAAATCTTTGTGAACTATGTTTAGAAATAGTTCCGAGAGGCTATGTAGAAGCATTGGAGATTCAGTCAACTTTGATGGATAGAATCAGGGAAGATCAGAAAACTGACAAAGAGATTGCCGCTATAAAGGAGAAACTGAGCAAAGGAAAAGCTAAAGGATTTCGTGAGGATGAGCACGACACCCTATGGTTTGAAGACCGTGTTTATGTGCCCAATGACCCGGAGATCAGGAAGTTGATTCTGCAAGAGGCACACGATTCACCATATTCAATTCACCCAGGAAATACCAAGATGTATTTGGATTTGAAGGATATTTTCTGGTGGACTGGAATGAAGAAGGATATTGCGGAGTATGTAGCAGTTTGTGATGTATGTCAGAGAGTAAAGGCAGAGCATCAGAAGCCAGCAGGATTGTTACAACCATTGCCGATACCCGAATGGAAGTGGGATAAGCTAGGCATGGATTTTATCACGGGATTACCCAGGACTCGTTCAGGCTATGACTCAATTTGGGTTGTAGTTGATCAATTGACAAAAGTAGCTCATTTCATCCCAGTAAAGACCACTTACACCAGTGCTAAGTTGGCCAAGATATACATGACAAGGATCGTATGTTTGCATGGAGTTCCGAGGAGTATCGTATCAGATAGAGGAACCCAGTTTACCTCAAAGTTCTGGAAGCAGTTGCACGAAACTTTGGTAACCAGGCTAGAATTCAGTACAGCTTTTCATCCACAGACAGATGGACAAACCGAGAGAGTCAATCAGATTTTGGAGGATATGCTGAGAGCTTGTGTGCTAGATTCCGGATCTAGTTGGGAGGACAATTTGCCATATGCAGAGTTCTCTTACAACAACAGTTACCAAACCAGTTTAAAGATGGCCCCTTTCGAAGCCCTGTACGGAAGGAGGTGCAGGACACCGTTGTCATGGGACGAAGTTGGAGACCGCCAGTTGTTTGGACCTGACTTGATTAAAGAGTCTGAACAGAAGGTGAAGTTGATTCGCGATAGGCTCAAGGTAGCCCAGTCCAGACAGAAAAGTTATGCAGATTCTAAACGCAAGGAGACAGTTTACGAAGTTGGAGATAGAGCTTATCTTTGAGTATCTCCACTTCGGGGAACAAAGCATTTTGGAGTAAAAGGGAAGTTAGCACCACGATTTGTAGGACCGTATCGAGTTTTGGAGTGTATGGGAGAAGTGGCCTACAAGTCGGAATTGCCTGAAGGATTGTCAGGAGTTCATGATGTGTTCCACGTTTCTCAGTTAAAGAAATGTCATGCGGAGATGGCTGACATACCGTTGAGAGATACAGTGCCTTTGGAAACTATTCAGTTGGATAACGATTTGATGTACGAGGAGAAACCAATTAAGATTCTCGAGTTTGCCAGTCGAGTTACCCGCAGCAAGGTTATCAAGTTTTGCAAAGTTCAGTGGAGCCACCACACGGAGGATGAAGCCACCTGGGAACGAGAAGAAGATTTGCTCAAGGACCACCCTCACCTATTTTCTAGCCAACCCAAATCTCGAGGACGAGATTCATCTTAAGGGGGGTAGGTTTGTAACATCCCAAATTTTCAATTTGGAATGCTATACATTAGATCATCATTGCATATCATATTTTATTTTTGCATTTTGGTTGATCCTAGAAATTCTACGCAACTCAAGGACCCACGGAGAGAGTTGGGGATTTCGTTATTTTCATATTTGAGTTCTCTCAAATTTTGAGAATAGGATCGTTTGATTTTATTTATTTTATCATCAATTATTTCTATTAGAAAAATATGAGAGAGGGAATAAAATGACTTTCCCAAAATAAAGAAATATTGAGGATTTAATAATAAAATCAAATAAGATTTTATTTCGCAGTTTTTCGGTATTTTATTTGAATTTAGGAAAAAAGTGCGTTTTTCAAAATTGCATTTAGGTCCCAAATAAATGTTCACATTGTGCGGCTTGATTTTAGAAGCCCGTGAAAATTTATTTCGGAATTTTTGGAGTCTGTTCAGTATTTCTTTTTATTTTTCTTCCGAGCGTAATTATTTAAAAAAAAACGAACCGACCTAACGGGCCATGTCTGACTAGGACTTTGGCCCGACTAGGCAATATAAGCCGGCCCAGCTCCCCCGGGAGAAAACCCTAGCCAGCCCCGCCACACGCGCCGCCCCGCCTGTGCCGCCGCCCCGCGCCGCACCGCCCGCGCCGCCGCGCCGCCGCCCCGCCGCGCCGCCGCCGCCGAGGTTCACCGCCGCCTCGACTTCCATGCCATCGGTTTTTTTTTAAAAAAAATTCTTAGATTGGTTTTTTTAGATTCGGTTTTTTAATAGATCGGTTTTTACGGTTTATTTAAATAGCGAGCGTTCGTCCGTTCATTCGTTCTAGCGAGCGTTCGTCGTTTTTTCTTTTTCTCGGGTTAAATCCGCGATTTTTCTGATCGCGATTCCTGATCCGATTTTCTTTTTAGTATTACTTTTCGCTCATTTATCGGAATCAGGCGATTCAAGCGCCTAGAGTTTCATCTCGAAACCCTCTATCCGTTTAACCAACTTAAACAAGTTTTTGCTACTGTAAAATTTTCCCTAGATCGAGATTTGTAGAATGAAGTTGTTTTCTTTCGCCATTTGACTTTCATTGCTTTGTTCGATTTGATTCTTTTTGCCAACCGGAGTTCTTAAGTTGAACCTTTTGGTTCGATATCTTATTTGAGTTTTACCTGTGCATTAGATGAGTACTTATTGTATGCTTGTTTGTTTGTCTGCGATAGAATACCCGGAGTGCGCCGCCTGTTACTTCGAATCTCTAGGTTTCGCGGATCATCAGCAAGGCAAGTAACACTTTGATCATACCTTTTCTACTATCCAGTTTTATTGCATTAGATCAATCCTCACACATTGCATGGTTAGGATCTAATTAAATTGTGGGATGGAAAGTAGTTGAGGTAGAACCTATTACCTGTTTATTATCAAACCTTTGGGAGTTACTTCTACGTTTGCTTATTATGCCATGCTATGCTAGTAGACGTGGATTGGGTGAGTGATATCCATGACAGATGTGAGTTTTGTTAATTAATGGTTTATCTAAGGTGGCAACTTAAACACACATCTGGGTGGATTGAGGCACCCGGGTATTCCAGGACTTGCCTGTTTTCTTTTGGAACGCCACCCAGGCTCAAAGGGATCATGAGACTATTCATACTAGAAACTTCCGTGTGCAGCCACAAGCTATTATGGGCTCTAGCATAGTTGACTAAGTTGTGCGAACTCTTACAGTGGTAGACTAGCAGATGTAGGGGATGTAGGTGGTACGGTCTACCCGATCGTAAGGTGCTAGCGCTTCTGAAAGACTATGTCTCGGTCATCCGTCTTCTCAAACACCATGTAGTGCGAGAAACCAAACGGAGGCGATCGAGTCTTGTGGGGAGAAGTGCGCAAACCTCTGCAGAGTGTAATAAACTAATCATGGTTAGTCGTGTCCCCGGTTATGGACATCTTGAGTATCTAGTACTTGGATTATCATGTGAATCTCAACATGTTACTCTAAATTAACTTTGTTGGGTTATGTTTAATGATGATGAGTAATTGGGATTGAGAATGTTGTCAACCATTCTCAATGTTTAACAACTACCATGATAGTTAAATAAATTTTATTCCTTTGAAGTAGGGAAAAATTGGCTTTACGCAAAACTATAACCATAGAGCTTTCCACCGGCCAAATATGCATATAGTATAGCTGTTTCATTTCATTACTCTGTGTGTGTTACCTTGCTAGCATATTCCATGTGCTGACCCGTTTCGGGCTGCAACATTAATGTTGCAGACTTTTCAGACGACGATTAAGGAGTTTGAGGTTGTGGTTCTATACTCAGTGATGCCGTTGGAGTTGATGGACTCACTTATCTTCCAAGCCTTTCGCTGTTATCGTTATTAGATGGCCTTAAGCCATATTTATTGTAATAAGTTCTCTTTTGAGACACTCGATGTAATAAGTGTGTGATTGCTACTCTGCTATAAATCCTCTGAGTACTGTGTGGTGTCGGCATTACTGATCCAGGGATGACACCGGAGCACAGAGATCAGACTGTTTGAGGTTTGGTTGCTACACATACTCAAAATGTCTGGGTATCGTAATCACTTGACTCAGCTGGGAGTTAATCTTCCAGATGATAGTTTTATTGACAGAGTTCTTCAATCATTACCACCAAGCTACAAAGGCTTCGTGATGAACTATAATATGCAAGGGATGGATAAGACAATTCCCGAGCTCTTCGCTATGCTCAAAGCTGCAGAGGTAGAAATCAATAAGGAGCATCAAGTGTTGATGGTTAACAAGACCACTAGTTTCAAGAAAAAGGGCAAGGGAAAGAAGGGGAGATTCAAGAAGAATGGCAAGCAAGTTGCCACTCCCGGGAAGAATCCCAAGTCTGGACCCAAGCCTGAAACTGAGTGCTTCTACTGCAAAGGGACTGGTCACTGGAAGCAAAACTGCCCAAAGTATTTGGCGGATAAGAAGGATGGCAAAGTGAACAAAGGTATATTTGATATACATGTTATTGATGTGTACCTTACTAATGCTCATAGTAGCGCCTGGTATTTGATACTGGTTCGGTTGCTCATATTTGTAACTTGAAACAAGGGCTATGGATTAAACAAAGATTGGCTAACGACGAGGTGACGATGCGCGTTGGGAATAGTTCCAAGGTCGATGTGATCGCCGTCCGCACATTACCTCTACATCTACCTTCGGGATTAGTTTTAGACCTGAATAATTGTTATTTGGTGCCAGGGTTGAGCATGAACATTATATCTGGATCTTGTTTGATGCGAGACAATTATTCATTTAAATCAGAGAATAATAGTTGTTTTATTTATATGAGTAACATCTTTTATGGTCATGCATCCTTGAAGAGTGGTCTATTTTTATTGAATCTTGATTGTGGTGATACACATATTCATAATATTGATGCCAAAAGATGCAAAGTTGATAATGATAGTGCAACATATTTGTGGCACTGTCATTTACGTCATATTGGTGTAAAGCGCATGAAAAAACTCCATGAGATGAGCTTTTGGAATCACTTGATTATGAATCATTTGATGCTTGCGAACCATGCCTCATGGGCAAGATGACTAAAACTTCATTCTCCGGAACAATGGAGCGAGCTACTGACTTATTGGAAATAATACATATCGATGTATGTGGTCTGATGAGTGTTGAGGCTCGCGGCGGGTCTCATTATTTCCTGACCTTCACAGATGATTTGAGCAGATATGGTAATATCTACTTGATGAAACACAAGTCTGAAACATTGGAAAAGTTCAAAGAATTTCAGAGTGAAGTGGAGAATCATTGTAACAATAAAATGAAGTTTCTACGATCTAATCGCGGAGGCGAATATTTGAGTTATGAGTTTGGCCTTCATTTAAAACAATGTGGAATAGTTTCACAACTCATGCCACCTGGAACACCACAGCGTAATGGTGCGTCCGAACGTCCTAACCATACTTTATTAGATATGGTGCGATCTATGATGTCTCTTATCGATTTACCACTATCATTTTGGGGTTATGCATTAGAGACTGCTGCATTCACTTTAAATAGGACACCGTCTAAATACGTTGAGACGACACCGTATGAATTGTGGTCTGGCAAGAAACCTAAGTTGTCGTTTCTTAAAGTTTGGGGTTGCAATGCTTATGTGAAAAATCTTTAGCCTGATAAGCTCGAACCCAAATAGGAGAAGTGTGTCTTCATAGGATACCCAAAAGAAACTGTTGGGTACACTTTCTATCACAGATCCAAAGGCAAGATCTTTGTTGCTAAGAATGGATCCTTTCTAGAGAAGGAGTTTCTCTCGAAAGAAGTGAGTGGGAGGAAAGTAGAACTTGATGAGGTAATAGTACATTTTCTCGAATTGGAAAGTAGCTCATCACAGAAAACCGTAGCAGTGATGACTACACAAACTAGGGAGGAAGCTAATGATAATGATCACGAGACTTCAGATCAAGTTACTACCAAACCTCATAGATCAACTAGAGCATGTTCCACACTAGAGTGGTACGATAATCCTATTCTGGAGGGGTCATTTTACTAGACCGTGACGAACCTATGAACTATGAAGAAGCGATGATCAACCCAGATTCCGATAAGTGGCTTGAGGCCATGAAATCTAAGATAGGATCCATGTATGAGAACAAAGTGTGGACTTTGGTTTACTTGCCCGATGATCGGCGAGCCATAGAGAATAAATGGATCTTGAAGAAGAAGACTGACGCTGATGGTAATGTTACTGTCTACAAAGCTCGACTTTTCGCGAAAGGTTTTTGACAAGTTCAAGGAGTTGACTACGATGAGACCTTCTCACCCGTAAAGATTCTTAAGTCTGTCCGAATCATGTTAGCAATTGCCGCATTTTATGATTATGAAATATGGAAAATAGATGTCAAAACTGCATTCCTTAATGGATTTCTTAAAGAAGAGTTGTATATGATGCAACCAGAAGGTTTTTTCGATCCTAAAGGTACGAACAATGTGTGCAAGCTCCGGCGATCCATCTATGGACTGGTGCAAGCATCTCAGAGTTGGAATATACGCTTTGATGAGGTGATCAAAGCATATGGTTTTATACAGACTTTTGGAGAAGCATGTATTTACAAGAAAGTGAGTGGGAGCTCCATAGCATTTCTAATATTATATGTGGATGACATATTATTGATTGGAAATGATATAGAATTTCTAGATAGCATAAAAGGATACTTGAATAAAAAAATTTCAATGAAAGACATCGGTGAAGCTGCTTAAATATTGGGCATCAAGATTGAGGGAGTCCTGGATTAGGGGGTCTCCGGACAGCCAGACTATCTCCATTGACCGGACTGTTAGACTATGAAGATACAAGATTGAAGACTTCGTCTCGTGTCCGGATGGGACTCTACTTGGCGTGGAAGGCAAGCTAGGGAATACGGATATGGATATCTCCTCCTTTGTAACCGACCTTGTGTAACCCTAACCTCTTCGGTGTCTATATAAACCGAAGGGTTTTAGTCCGTAGGACAACAACCACAACATACAATCATACCATAGGCTAGCTTCTAGGGTTTAGCCTCTCCGATCTTGTGGTAGATCTACTCTTATACTACCCATATCATCAATATTAATCAAGCAGGACGTAGGGTTTTACCTCCATCAAGAGGGCCCGAACCTGGGTAAAACATTGTGTCCCCTGCCTCCTGTTACCATCCGGCCTAGACGCACAGTTCGGGACCCCCTACCCGAGATCCACCGGTTTTGACACCGACATTGGTGCTTTCATTGAGAGTTGCTCTGTGTCATCGTCGTTAGGCTTGATGGCTCCTACTATCATCGATAGTGATGCGGTCCAGGGTGAGACTTTTCTCCCCGGACAGATCTTCGTACTCGGCGGCTTTGCACTGCGGGCTAATTCGCTTGGCCATCTGGAGCAGAATGAAAGCTACGCCCCTGGCCATCAGGTCAGATTTGGAAGTTTGAACTACACGACTGACATCCACAGAGACCTGATCTTCGACGGATTCGGGCCACAGCCGGGCGCGCCGCACTATCACGATGGGTATGACCTAGCTCTGCCGCCGAACAATACCCCAGAGGCCGCGCCCGCATCAGCTCTGAACCTTAGCTCGGAGCCAAATGCGCCAATCGAGGACGGGTGGTTAGACACCGCCTCAGGGGCTGTAGTCTCAATGGCGATCGAGCCGAACACCATCCTAATCCTCTGCGCAGCCTGTGACCCCAAGGTGCCGGACTCTTTTTCTGACTCTGAACCGCCTGCGCCCCTGCCAATCGAATCCGATTGGGCGCCGATCATGGAATTCACCGCCTCGGATATCTTTCAGTACTCGCCCTTCGGCGACATTCTGAATTCACTAAGGTCTCTCTCTTTGTCAGGAGAGCCCTGGCTGGATTATGGCCAACAGGATTGGGATGCGGATGACGAAGAAATTCGACGCCCACCCACCACCCACTTAATAGCCACTGTCGATGACTCAACCGACATGCTCGACTTCAACTCCGAATACATCAACGGTATGGATGACGATGCGGGAGGCGAAGAGGAACCACCGCCCACAGGGCGCTAGACGTCCACCTCATCATATGACGTATACATGGTGGACACACCAAAAGAAGACGACGACGAGGAACGGAAGGACGCAACGAAGGCTTGTCCCCTCGAGAAGCAGTCAAAGCAACAGCGTAAGCGCCGCCCCAAATCCCGCTTCGGCAGAAATAACGATCATACGGAGAATCAAACCGAACAAACCAATTCTGTCAAAGATAATAGTCCGGACGACATAACGCCGGACAGGCACCCGGAGCAGCAGAATTCCCGTGAAAGGCTTGTTGCCACTGCGAGGAGTCTGAAAAAGCATAAGCAAAGGCTCAAGGCTGCGCAGGACACACTCCAAATCAGATGGAGTAAAGTACTCAACACAGCAGCGAAGTACGGCGGCAATCGCCCCACCAAGAGCTACCCAAAGCAGAAGTTGCTACCCAAATTCGATGAGGAGGCCTCAGACCCCCCACAACCAAAAATTAAAACAGCCATTTGGCCGGATAGACGAGCTCATGGCCAACATAAAGCGGCAAGCAACGCCGCACATAAGCCAATACGCGGTCTACGCGAGGGCTCGCATCAAAAGGAGGGCGAAACCAGATCCATCTATGGACCACGCAAGCGTGCTCCAGCATACGATGCAACACAACAAACATCCGAACAACGCGGTACACCCAGATATAGGGGTGCCGCACACCCCCTATGTTTCACCGATGAGGTGCTGGACCATGAATTTCCAGAGGGATTCAAACCCGTAAACATAGAGGCATACGACGGAACAACAGACCCTGGGGTCTGGATTGAGGACTATATCCTCCATATCCATATGGCTCGGGGAGATGATCTCCACGCCATTAAGTATTTACCCCTCAAACTCAAAGGGCCAGCTTGGCACTGGCTTAAGAGCCTCCCTGAAAGCTCCATTGGAAGCTGGGAAGAGCTCGAAGACGCCTTTCGGGCAAATTTTTAAGGGACTTATGTCCGACCTCTGGACGCGGATGATTTGAGTCATATAACTCAACAGCCCGAAGAGTCAGCCTGAAAGCTTTGGAACATGTTTCTTACTAAAAAGAACCAAATTGTCGACTGTCCGGACGCTGAGGCCTTGGCAGCTTTTAAGCATAGCGTCCGTGACGAATGGCTTGCCAGACACCTCGGCCAAGAAAAGCCGAGAACAATGGCAGCATTAACAAGCCTCATGAGCCACTTTTGCGTGGGTGAGGACAGCTGGCTAGCCAGATGCAGCACCAGCGACCCCAGTACATCCGAAGTTAGAGATGGAAACGGGAAATCATGGTGCAACAGTAATAACAAACGCCGGAATAAAGAAGACAGCATGAAGAGCACGGCAGTAAACGCTGGATTCAAAAGCTCTCGGCCAGGTCAGCAACAGCCGCCCTCTAAAGGCGCCAGAGACTAACTGTCCAGCCTAAACAAAATTCTGGACCAAATATGTCAGATCCATAGCACCCCTGGTAAACCCGCTAATCATACCCACAGAGGATGTTGGGTCTTCAAGCGGTCCGGCAAGCTCAACGCCGTACACAAGGGGGAGGATACACCAAGCGAAGACGAGGATGAGCCTCTCAAGAAAGACACTGGGGAACAAAAGAAATTTCCACCAGAAGTCAAAACAGTAAACGTGTTACACGTGATCAAGGGGAGAAACAAAACGGCACTCCCAGAAAAATATGCCCAAGGGCCTATCACCGCGGAGTCCTGCCACTGGTCGTCTCAACCGATCACTTTCGACCATCGTGATTACTCAGCAAGTATCCTGCGTGCGGGATGGGCCGCCCTGGTATTAGACCCAATAATTGATGCATACCACTTCACACGAGTCCTAATGGACGGTGGCAACAGTCTAAACCTAATATACCAGGATACAATCCGGGAAATGGGGATAGACCCAACGAAAATTTGCCATAGCAATACTACCTTTAAAGGAGTAACACCAGGCCTAGGGGCTCATTGCACGGGCTCCCTGCTACTAAAGGTTATATTCGGCTTCCCCAATAACTTCCGTAGCGAACATTTAACCTTCCACATCGCTCCGTTCCAAAGTGGCTATCAAGCACTACTTGGACGCGAAGCTTTTGCTCGCTTTAATACAATACCACATTACGCTTCCCTGACGCTCAAGATGCCCGGTCCACGCGGCATCATTATAGTGAACGGAAGTATTAAGCGATCCTTGCGTGCCGAAGAGAATGTGACTGCCTTGGCAGCCGCACACTAAAAACTGCCTCGCCGACTAAAGTATTTGATAGGTCGTCAAGACCACAGACGCGATTAGACGAGTCCGGCGCTGCTATATGTAATTTATACCAGATTGATGGCCACACCCCTATTAATAATACAAGGGGCCCGACGCGCGCAGACAAGCAGCAATTTATACTCATTTCTCATTATAGATGGTTTCTTTAAAAAACTATCTCCCTGCACGAAAACTTTTTCACCTAAATTCCTCGCTTTTATAGATGACCATCGTGCTACACCCGTCCAGGATACGGCACAACGGAGACACAGGCGCATACGTGCAGCAGGGACCCTTTCCAAGGATTCTTTTTAGATTAAGACCCTGCATAAACCTTTTTTACTGTCTCTTATTGATACACATCCACCGAATTCTCAGCACAATCGAGAAGGATGCTGACGTCTTGGCATGTGGCCACGTCAGAATAATGCACGTACCTGGACATAAGGGGCTTCTTACAAAGGGCACTATTTAGGCCTGGTTTATACCATAAAGACCGAATACCTTAGGGAGTGTTCGGCGTCGCGAGTTTGGCCTTATATGCATCAGCTCTGAATAATTGTCTTTGGTCAAATGTTGGGTTTGCCTGGCTCCTGTGTTTTGGTGCCTTACGTTCCGCTTTACCGGCTAAGGCAGCACCAGGAGAACTACTGCGATTGTGCCATGGTTCATCCAGACAAGCACCTCAGTAGAGAAAGCCGAAAACTGACTGTCATGATATAGCATGAGACTGGTCAACCACTCGATGACCTATCGGAATGTTAGAATTCCTCCGCCTTAACGAAGGGCCGTTTTCCCGCCAGGCATGTACGCATCCCGAGATCGGGAGAGTGCGGAGCCACCAGGGGCTATCTAGTAGCCCCACTGTCAAACTCCTATGGCTAAGTGAAAGTGTTAAAGCATTATAGTCCGGTTGCATCGTTCGCTACGCTATCACCTCCTTAAATAGGACCAAGACGTTGGGTTAAGTGTGAACACGCGTTTTTTGCGAGCACCTCCGCATTATATGTGTGGGGGTTGAAGCCGACGGCTGCAATCTTTCAGGTTATACACAAGTATACATAAACGGCCGCACAGGAGGCATCATACTACTTTCAGGCAAAAGTATAAACATAGCCTTATAAAATTTCATAAAAGCATTGTGTTTACAATGAGAACACATGTCACTCAAACATAATATTCTTCGAGCACTGGGCCTCTATCAAACGAGCACCCTCGAGAACTTCCTCGAAATAGTGCTCGGCAGCCACTCGGCCTATGGCCGAACCCTGCGCCGCAACAGTGGTAGCGTCCATCTCCGCCTAGTATGCTTTAACACGGGCAAGGGCCATTCGCGAGCCTTCTATGCACGCCGACCTCTTCATCGCATTAATACGCAGCATTGCACCAAGGAACCACTGCACTAAACTAAAATAATTGTTCGGCTTTGGCTTTTCCGGCCATAGCTGATCCATGACAGACCTCATGGCGAGTCCGGACAACCTATTTAGTTCGGCCCATTCGGCCAGCTGATCAGTCAATGGAAGCGGATGCTCTGGAACATTGAATTGCGACCAAAACAGCTTGTCCACTTCACGATTTGTTTGACCTTGGAAGCATTTGGCCGCATCGGCAGCGCTCGCCGCCAATTCCATATACGCATCTGTTGAACTCCACAGCCGATCCAGAGGGGCATACCGTGGATCTCCGAACTTCCTCCGTAGCATGAAGGGCTTCCCAGCCGTAATATCCCCGGCCTCCCGCAGCTCCTCCTTCCTCGCTCTCATTGCAGAGCGGGTGTCTTTGTCCGCCATCGTGGCCTTCTCAAGGTTCGTTGCCTTCGCTCGGTTTTCTTTTTCAAGGAGCTCGCAACGGTCGGTAGTGTCTTTTAATTCTACGGCCATCTTGACCATCTTCTCTTGGCTCTCGCAATGTGCGGCCTTCTTGGCTCTCAACTCTTCGGCCGCCTTCAAGGCAGCCGCATTACTAATCCTCGCTTGTTCCTTGGCTCGGGCAAGTTCTGCCCACAAGGTTTCCACGGTGGCAGATCCATCTGCAGTCACAACATATTAAAGATACTAACATCATGCTGCTCTTACTATGTGGCGTTCACTAGATAATAACACTTACCCTGTGCCTCGTCAAGCCTCTTGTTAACAAGCCCGATGTCGGCGTCTGCCGCATCCAGTTGCCGTTTTAATTCGGCAAACTCACTAGTCCGGCTAGCCACCGGAGCTTCCACCACCTGCACATAAGGGCAGTCTGGTTATTGCCTGGGACTATGATCCTCTGTTCGCTGCCGTTCTCGACGACAACCAGAGTCTCAGGGGCTACTATCTACACAGGGCACACCTAACATGTGCAGTACTATCACATATTATCTCACGTACCTCAAAGCCTGTCAGTAGACTCATAAAGGCTTCATGTATTCCGCTTTCAGCGAACGAAATTCTCTCCATCACTGTACCCATCAGCGTACGGTGTTCTTCTGAGATGGCCGCTCGCCCCACCAGCTCCCTCAGAACGTCCGACCGCATACCAGACGGTGCCGGACCCTTTTGTTTGCTCTCTTTGGGAGCCGAACGCTGGGGACTTTGGGGGTCTATGGGATTATCTTCTAGCCTCATCGGATCCGGAGAGGCCCTCCGTGATGACACTTCGGGGTCGCCCGCTTCTAGAGCGGAGGAGTCCGGCGGAGGCATTTCGCTCTCCATCATCTCTGGAAGAAGATCCCTCGAAGACGAGCTCAGCTGAGAGGGGCTAAGGCCCGAACTGCAAGATATATGCGGTGGTTATTTTCTCAGAAAAAAGATAGCATACCTTTGCTATTAAAGTATTTCGGATCACTTACGACTCGTTGGAGGGCTGATCCCCCCGCGGACTTTGTGCGGCAAAAGCACCCCCTGAGGCAAGACCCTCTGTGTGAGACTTCTTCTCTCATTTGGAGGCTTCGGCTTCTGGATCCTCGGAAGCAGTCCTTTTCCTCCCCCGGTTATTCTCCTTCATGGAGACGCTCATTCCCTCGGTTGGAACTAGCAGCGATGGGGGCCCGCGTCCGCCCGTATTATCCCCCCCCCCCCCCCGTATCTTCCTTCGAGGGCTCCGGGTAAGGTGCGACCTCGAGCATCTTTTCCAATACCGGATTTTCCAAACACTTAGGGAGGGGGGCCAAACACCGAATCGTCTTCGGCCTTGTTAGCCAGTCCTGGTCAAAAAGAGAACTCTCAGAAATAACTTCATGATGAATAAAAGACAGTGTGTTCGGCCAGAGGATTTCTTACTTGTTCGGCGGCGCGGTTACTGCTCAGGCCCACGTCCTCGGTAATATCCGGACACTCTACTTGAGGTCCGAAGAATGACTTGTACATCTCCTCGTGCGTCAGGCCGAGGAAACTTTGAATGGCACGCGGTCCCTCTGGGTTGAACTCCCACAAGCGAAGGGGCCGGCGTTTGCAAGGCTGGACTTGACGAACCAGCATAACTTGTATTACCACAACCAAATTAAAATCTCCCTCGAAGAGATCTCGAATGCGGCTTTGAAGTATAGGCACGTCCTTGGCTGGACCCCAGCTCAGACCTCTGCTAATCCATGACATCAGTTGTGGTGGGGGGCCTGAGTGGAAAGCGGGGGCAGCCGCCCACTTGGCACTTCTGGGAGCCGTGACGTAAAACCACTCCCGTTGCCATAATTCAGACACCTCTGGAAAAGAACCTTTCGGCCATGGAGCTCCTGCCATCTTGCCTATTGATGCACCTCCGCACGCTGCATGTTGCTCCTCGATCATCTTCGGCTTCACTTCAAAGGTCTTGAGCCACAGGTCGAAGTGAGGGGTAATGCGGAGGAAGGCCTCACACACGACGATAAATGTCAAGATGTGGAGAAAGGAGTCCGGAGCTAGATCGTGGAAATCTAGCCCGTAATAGAACATCAAACCCCTGATGAAGGGATCCAGAGTGAGGCCTAGGCCTCAGAGGAAGTGGGAGACGAACACGACGTTCTCATTGGGTTCGGGAGTAGGGACAACCTGCCCTCGATCAGGCAGCCGATGTGAAACCTCGGCGGTCAGGTATCTGGCCTCCCTCAGCTTCTTAATGTCCTCTTCCGTAACGGAGGAGGGCATCCATCAGCCTTGAAGGCTGGATCCGGACATGATTGAAGATCCGGAGCACCTAACCTGGGCTTTGGGTGTTAGAACTCAAGGCGGGGGGAGGTTCGATTGAGCACGAGAGGGAAAAAGTGAAAACCTTGTCCCTTTATAAAGAGGGTGAATATCAAGCGTCCTCTCCGTAGCCGTTTAGGACTTGCCTATGATCTAGGAGTCCTAGACACGGTTGGGTTACCCACGACCGCATTAATGAGAATCCCGTAATTGGGGGAACACGATCTCTGCTTTGACAAGATGTGTTAAGAAACCGCCTCGCGTTATGTCTGGAGCTGGTTGAAGAAAAACGGTTCGAATAATCACCGGGCCATGACATAACGTTAGGCTGCCAAAACGAGTCAGCGAATTGGATTTGCGAAAATATTATTCTCTCTACGGTGGAATGTGGAACTTATTTGGAGGGTCGGACACTATCCTCGTATTCAAATTCTTCCGTGATGTATTCAGAGAAGGAACCCGCCTTGCAATGCCGAAGACAACACTTTTTGCTTAATTGTGCCACATATTGTGAGTTGAGGAAACCTTCACCAAGCTCCACTTCCTATATCGTATCTTGTTCGGTCCCTTGGTAATCGCTATATCAATCTTTTGATCACTTTTGACATCGCCAACGGCCGACAACCACTGCAGCACGGTAAGAACTGGTAAGAGCTTGGTAATTGCTCGAGAGTTGAGAGACATTTTCCACCACCTCACTATAGTTACTGTAGGAGCAATATACTTGTGATTTTGTTCTTGTTCCGTCCTAACCATGGCAGCTGACGAAGACAACATGAAAGCCACGGTGGCACGCCTTGAGGAGGATGTGCATGCATACATCGAGTGGTTCACATCGTTCGAGGGCGCACTTGATAAGCGTCTCAAGTCGATCGAGGATAGCAATGAGACGTTCACCCAAACACTTGCATCTATTATGAAACGTCTTGATGCCAAGGATGCCCATCTAGGTGCCGCCTCCACTTCCGCTCCGCATCTTCTAGCCACCAACACAGGTCTGCAACGAGCTCGTCGGGTACTCCCAGGAGACCCGGGGCACCCTCTTTCATACACCGATGCCGTCGACCAGCCCCGTCCTCGCAACGCCAACTCGATAGCCGACGACATCCAAGATGACAACTATGATGGTGATTCTGAGGATCCTGATGCAGTTAATGATAACAATGATCGTGATCATCGTCGACTATGCAATAATCAACAAGGTATGGGATGACACCAGCGTCCTCAGGTACGTGGCCATGACGATTCTTTGGGTAGAATTAAATTTGTCATGCCTCCTTTTGATGGGAAATATGATCCAGATGTTTATCTTGACTGGGAATTACTAGTTGATCAAAAATTTGCTTGCCATGATTTTCCTGATGATAAAAGAGTTAGGGCTGCAACTAGTGAGTTTAGTGATTTTGCTTCTGTTTGGTGGAGAGCACATTGTCGTAAACATCCTAATAATATTCCTGTCACTTGGGAAGCTTTGAAATTAGTAATGCGTCACCGTTTTGTTCCTGGATATTATGAACGTGACTTGCTAAATAAACTACAACGCTTGAACCAAGGATCTAAATCTGTGGAAGATTATTATCAAGAATTGCAAATGGGCATGTTACGTTGTGGTTTAGTTGAGACTGAGGAAGCCGCTATGGCTAGGTTCTTGGGTGGATTGAATAGAGAAATTTATGACATACTTGCTTATAAAGATTATCATTCAATGACCCGTTTATTCCATCTTGCTATACATGCTGAACATGAAGTGCAGGGTCGTTCCAGACTGCGTCCTAATTTTTCTGCAGGTCGTACTTCCACATGGGCGTCGCGCACTCCTGCTGCCCCGTCCACTCGCACCTCTACAACAGCACCTGCAACCTCTCGACTGGGGCCTTCTTCATTAACTTCAGCATCACACACTTCGGCACCACTGAAAAGTACTACACAAATTCCAACAAAAAGTTCATCATCATCGTCCGCTTCCTCCAAAAGAACAAAGGATATCCAATGCCACACTTGCAAGGGATTTGGCCATGTCATGAAGGAGTGTCCTAATAAGCGTGTATTGATCATTCGTGAAGACGGCGAGTACGACTCTGCTAGTGATTTTGATGAAGACACATATGCCTTGCTTGCTACACATGAAGACGATGACACAAGACCGGAGCAAGAGGAAGAACATGTGACCGCTGACGACGCCGATAAGTACATGAGTCTTATATCACATCGTGTACTTAGTGCTCAGATTGTCAAAGCAAAGAAGGATCAACGTCACAACCTCTTCCACATCAAAGGAGTCGTCAAGGAGCGTTCTGTTCGCATAATCATTGATGGAGGGAGTTGTAACAATTTAGCAAGCATTGACATGGTGGAGAAGCTCTCCCTACCTTCGCGACAACATCCACAACCATACTACATTCAATGGTTTAATGATGGTGGAAAGGTAAAGGTAACACGCATGGTGAGAGTTCCTTTTTCTTTAGGTTCATACCATGACACTATTGATTGCGATATTGTGCCTATGCAAGCTTGTTCTATGTTACTAGGAAGGCCATGGCAATATGATAAACAATGTTTACATGATGGTAGAACTAATCAGTACACTCTCACACATAAAGGATAGAAAATCATTCTACACCCTATGTCTCCTGAGCAAATTTTAAAAGATGATCTTGCTAGGGCTAGTAGAAACACAAATATTGAGCGTACTCAATCTGAAAATCAAAAAGTTGTTGATGAGTTAGAACAATTTAATAAGCTGCACAAATCTGATCCTAGCACATCTAAAGAAATTAAATTGAAAGGTGTATCTTTCTTAGCTACACGTGCTGAAATTTTTGAGTTAGATGCTCATACTGATGAATGTTATGCTCTTCTTTGCAAAGAAGTTTTGTTTTCATTTGAGGATATGCCTTCTTCTTTGCCTCCTGTTGTCGCTAACCTTTTGCAGGAGTATCATGATGTTTTTCCAAAGGAAGTACCACCGGGGCTGCCACCTATGAGAGGAATTGAACATCAAATTGACTTGATCCCTGGCGCCTCATTACCCAACCGTGCGCCGTACCGGACTAATCCAGAGGAGACTAAGGAGATTCAGCGACAAGTTCACGAACTACTTGAAAAAGGTTACATTCGTGAATCCCTTAGTCCATGTGCTGTACCAATTTTACTTGTTCCTAAAAAAGACGGTACTTCGCGTATGTGTGTTGATTGTAGAGCCATCTATAATATTACAATTCGATATCGTCATCCTATTCCTATATTAGATGACATGCTTGATGAACTCAGTGGCTCAGTTGTGTTTTCTAAAGTGGACTTGCGTAGTGGCTACCATCAAATTCGTATGAAACTAGGTGATGAATGGAAAACTGCTTTCAAAACTAAATTTGGTTTATATGAGTGGTTAGTTATGCCTTTTGGATTGACTAATGCACCTAGTACTTTCATGAGACTAATGAATGAAGTTTTGCGAGCTTTTATTGGACGATTTGTGGTAGTATATTTCGATGATATTTTGATTTATAGCAAGTCACTAGAGGAACACTTAGACCATTTGCGTGCTGTTTTTTCTGCTCTGCGTGCTGCACGTTTATTTGGTACTATCGAGAAGTGCACTTTTTGCACGGATCGAGTCGCTTTTCTTGGCTATGTTGTGACAGCGCAGGGAATTGAAGTTGATAAAGCCAAGGTTGAAGCGATCCAGAGTTGGCCGACCCCTAACTCGGTCACACGGGTACGAAGTTTTCTCGGACTTGCTGGGTTCTACCGGCGGTTCGTGAAGGATTTTAGCACCATCGCAGCACCGCTCAATGAACTCACAAAGAAAAATGTGCCATTTGTTTGGAGCGACGCACAAGAGGAAGCCTTCACTATTCTTAAAGATAAGCTTACACACACCCCTTTGCTGCAATTACCTGATTTCAATAAGATGTTTGAATTAGAATGTGATGCTAGCGGCATTGGTTTAGGTGGTGTTCTATTGCAAGAAGGCAAACCAGTAGCATAGTTTAGTGAAAAACTCAGTGGGCCTAGTCTGAATTATTCAACATATGATAAAGAACTTTATGCACTAGTTCGGACTTTGGAGACATGGCAACATTATTTATGGCCTAAGGAGTTTGTTATACATTCTGATCATGAATCACTCAAGCATATTAGAAGTCAAAGCAAACTGAACCGTAGACATGCAAAATGGGTTGAATTTATTGAATCTTTTCCTTATGTTATTAAGCACAAGAAAGGGAAGGAGAATGTTATTGCCGATGCATTGTCTAGACGCTATACCATGTTATCACAACTTGACTTCAAAATTTTTGGACTTGAAACTATAAAAGAGCAATACGCTAATGATGTCGATTTTAAAGATATAGTGCTCAATTGCAGAGAGGGTAGAACTTGGAACAAGTTCGTCATTAATGACGGATTTGTTTTTCGCGCTAACAAGCTATGCATCCCAAATAGCTCTATTCGTCTTTTGTTGTTATAGGAGGCGCATGGAGGAAGACTTATGGGACATTTTGGCGTCAAGAAGACAGAAGACATCCTTGCTAGTCATTTCTTCTGGCCAAAAATGAGAAGGGATGTGGAGAGATATGTTGCACGCTGCACGACATGCCAAAAAGCTAAGTCACGATTGAACCCACATGGTTTATATATGCCTCTTCCTGTTCCTAGCACTCCTTGGGAAGATATATCTATGGACTTTGTATTAGGACTGCCTAGAACACGACGGGGGAGAGATAGTATATTTGTTGTTGTCGATAGATTCTCTAAGATGGCACATTTTATACCTTGTCATAAAAGTGACGATGCTACTCACATTGATGATTTGTTCTTTCGCGAAGTAGTTCGTTTACATGGTGTGCCACATACAATTGTTTCTGATCGTGACACAAAATTCCTTAGCCACTTTTGGAGGGTGTTGTGGACAAAATTGGGGACTAAGCTTTTATTTAGTACTACATGTCATCCTCAAACTGATGGTCAAACTGAAGTGGTTAATCGTACATTGTCTACTATGCTTAGGGCTGTTTTGAAGAAGAACTTAAAAATGTGGGAAGAATGTCTACCACATGTAGAGTTTGCTTATAATCGTTCCGTTCTTTCCACCACAAAATTATGCCCTTTTGAGATTGTTTATGGATTTAAACCTCGTGCACCAATTGATTTATTACCTATTCCATCTTCGGAGAAGGTAAACCTTGATGCTAAAGAACGTTCTGAATTAGTATTAAAAATGCATGAGATGACTAAGAAAAATATTGAACGCATGAATGCCAAACATAAACTTGCTGGTAGTCAGGGAAGGAAAAGTCTTGTGTTTGAACCAGGTGATTTAGTATGGTTACATTTGCGAAAAGACCGTTTCCCTGATTTACGAAAGTCAAAATTAATGCCTCGTGCAGATGGACCTTTTAAGGTGATAGAAAAAATTAATGAGAATGCGTATAAGCTTGATCTGCCTGCAGAATTTCGGGTTAGTCCCACATTTAATGTTGCAGACTTAAAACCTTATTTGGGAGAGCATGAAGAGGTACCGTCGAGGGCGACTTCGATTCAAGAAGGGGGGGATGATGAGGACATCTCTGCCACAGTTGCACCCACCGCGACATCAGTTATTCCATCTGGACCTATGACTAGAGCACGAGCGAGACAGATAAATGACCAGGTACTATCGCTCCTTTGTACATATGATTTAACTAATGAGAATATTATATTACACTCATGTTTGGATTTACTTGTACTCAGGAACGAAGGTGTTGGAGAGATAAGGAGGAAAAGCCGCATGCAGATGGAAGATGAAAATGTTGCACGTTGATTCCACAAGCAGCAACACTATTGACATGCAAGAAGGTACCTAGCCACGTACGTGCTGAAGTGCAAAAGGAGGAGAAGGAGTATTAGGCTTCCTGGACCAGAGATGGCCACGTCCGCGTGCAGCCCACACCGTCAACAGCTAAACAAGGAAATAAACTACATGTGGGCCGGCTCATGATTCTGATTTCTTTCAAGTCGTAGCCGACCAGGATTCGTCTACGCGCAGGCGGCCGTACTCTAATAAATAGTTAGCTACTGTTAGGTTTAGAGGTCGGGTTTTATTGTATTGTCTAGCCATCGCTACAATTCGCATCTACGAGACGTGTAGGACTACCGCCTTGTCAGATCCACAGTGGAACCCCAACTTTTTCATCTAGTTCGTGTGCTCAGTTTATTATCCGCAATTTTAGTTGCAATTCACCTTGGTTCTTGCCGGTTCTTCGGTTGCTTGCAGGAACTTGAACCTCGTTGTTCAGGTTGATCGTGCCTACGGCAAGGTCAATAACCATCGGAGATTGGTTTAGCGATTGTCGAGGTGTATCGTCGGGTACGGTATAGCCGGATCGTCAAGGTCAAAATCCACCAAATCGATAATTATCCCCACTCTCATCGAAAGATCGGGCCGTCGTCACATCAAGTGGTATCAGTTTTCAGGTTCATCGGTCAGAGATTTACAGTTTTATTAGATTAGTTATTTTCTGTCCCATAGACCCACAAACAAAAGCCAAAAAAAATTTAGATTAGTTCATCCATCACACCTACCTTTTTAGCCTTTAGCAGTTTTTGCATCTAGTATTTGCATCATTGAATTTTTGGTTACATTCATCCTAGAATTAGTGCTGGTTTAGATTGGTTAGGGTGTAAAATTATCTACTAGATCAATCTGTTTTTTTCCACCCACATAATCACTTCCGCTCGTTCACGATCAAAAAAAATAAATATTGTGATCAATTGTTTCCGATTCTTATTACCTCCGGACGCCTGTGTTGTTCTTTGCTATATTTTTATCAGTCGATGATTTGATCGCACAAATCACCGTCGCACAGCAGCAGCTTACGGCCAGACAGACAATCATCCGTGTCTGACACCGTAGGTCCGCCCATCCATCCACGCGCTTGCTTTGCTAGAGCCCGCCAGCGCCGCTTCCCCACATGCACCACGCCAGACATCCAAATCTCTTTGTCTGCCTCCACACGCGCCACAACCAACACTCTCCACCAGCAGCCTACTGTTTCTGTGCATTAGTACTACTAGTTTTAGGTAATCTCAACACCAGTGCACGTATAGCTAGCTCTCGTAGCACCTTTGTCCAGTAGCCTTGCTTTGTGTCCCTGACGTCTGCTAGCAACCGGCCTCAAAAAAAAGAGAAAAAAAAAGAAGAAAAAACAAAAAAAGAGTGAAAAAAATCAAAAGAAAAGTTAAAAGAAAAAGTTGCAAAAAAAATCAGGCCGGCTAGCATCTGTTTTGGGCTGATATTTTCTTTTCTGGACATTATTTTACTGCTACAGTGTTCATCGCCGCGTCATTTATCATCTGCTTCCGAGCTTTATTATACACGGCATTTATACCTCACTTATATCTAGCTACTTAGAGCTATCATATTTTTCATCGGTTTCCACTCACTTGTTTCAGTATCTAGGCTTAGATTGTTTTATCTCTTACTAGTCGACTGCCAGCACTAGTTAGGAGTTTGAGCAATTATTCAGCTTGCATTACTTTTTGCTTAATTGTGCCACATATTTTGAGTTGAGGAAACCTTCACCAAGCTCCACTTCCTATATCGTATCTTGTTCGGTCCCTTGGTAATCGCTATATCAATCTTTTGATCACTTTTGACATCGCCAACGGCCGACAACCACTGCAGCACGGTAAGAACTGGTAAGAGCTTGGTAATTGCTCGAGAGTTGAGAGACATTTTCCACCACCTCACTATAGTTACTGTAGGAGCAATATACTTGTGATTTCGTTCTTGTTCCGTCCTAACCATGGCAGGTGACGAAGACAACATGAAAGCCATGGTGGCACGCCTTGAGGAGGATGTGCATGCATACACCGAGCGATTCACATCGTTCGAGGGCGCACTTGATAAGCGTCTCAAGTCGATCGAGGATAGCAATGAGACGTTCACCCAAACACTTGCATCTATTATGAAACATCTTGATGCCCAGGATGCCCATCTAGGTGCCGCCTCCACTTCCGCTCCGCATCTTCCAGCCACCAACACAGGTCTGCAACGAGCTCGTCGGGTACTCCCAGGGGACCCGGGGCACCCTCTTTCATACACCGATGCCGTCGACCAGCCCCGTCCTCGCAATGCCAACTCGATAGCCGACGACATCCAAGATGACAACTATGATGGTGATTCTGAGGATCCTGATGCAGTTAATGATAACAATGATCGTGATCATCGTTGACTACGCAATAATCAACAAGGTATGGGATGACACCAGCGTCCTCAGGTACGTGGCCATGACGATTCTTTGGGTAGAATTAAATTTGTCATGCCTCCTTTTGATGGGAAATATGATCCAGATGTTTATCTTGACTGGGAATTACTAGTTGATCAAAAATTTGCTTGCCATGATTTTCCTGATGATAAAAGAGTTAGGGCTGCAACTAGTGAGTTTAGTGATTTTGCTTCTGTTTGGTGGAGAGCACATTGTCGTAAACATCCTAATAATATTCCTGCCACTTGGGAAGCTTTGAAATTAGTAATACGTCACCGTTTTGTTCCTGGATATTATGAACGTGACTTGATAAATAAACTACAACGCTTGAACCAAGGATCTAAATCTGTGGAAGATTATTATCAAGAATTGCAAATGGGCATGTTACGTTGTGGTTTAGTTGAGACTGAGGAAGCCGCTATGGCTAGGTTCTTGGGTGGATTGAATAGAGAAATTTATGACATACTTGCTTATGAACAATGAGTTGTTATTTGATTAACGGGATCACATCATTAAGTGAATGATCTGATTGACATGACCCATTCCATTAGCTTAGCACCCGATCGTTTAGTATGTTGCTATTGCTTTCTTCATGACTTATACATGTTCCTATGACTATGAGATTATGCAACTCCCGTTTGCCAGAGGAACACTTTGGGTGCTACCAAACGTCACAACGTAACTGGGTGATTATAAAGGAGCATTACAGGTGTCTCCAAAGGTACATGTTGGGTTGGCGTATTTCGGGATTAGGATTTGTCACTCCGATTGTCGGAGAGGTATCTCTGGGCCCTCTCAGTAATGCACATCACATAAGCCTTGCAAGCATTGCAACTAATGAGTTAGTTGTGGGATGATGTATTACGGAACAAGTAAAGAGACTTGCCGGTAACGAGATTGAACTAGGTATTGGATACCGACGATCGAATCTCGGGCAAGTAACATACCGATGACAAAGGGAACAACGTATGTTGTTATGCGGTCTGACTGATAAAGATCTTCGTAGAATATGTAGGAGCCAATATGGGCATCCAGGTCCCGCTATTGGTTATTGACCGGAGATGTGTCTCAGTCATGTCTACATTGTTCTCGAACCGTAGGGTCCGCATGCTTAAAGTTACGATGATAGTTGTTATGAGTTTTATGCATGTTGATGTACCGAAGTTAGTTCGGAGTCCCGGATGTGTTCACGGACATGACGAGGAGTCTCAAAATGGTCGAGACATAAAGATTGATATATTGGAAGCCTATGTTTGGATATCGGAAGTGTTCCGGGTGAAATCGGGATTTTACCGGAGTACCGGGAGGTTACCAGAACCCCCTGGGAGCTATATGGGCCTTAGTGGGCTTTAGTGGAAAAGAGAAGGGGCAGCCCAAGATGGGCCCCGCGCCTCCCCCCTCCCCTAGTCCTATTAGGACAAGGAGAGGTGGCCGGCCCCCCTCTCTCTTTTCCCCCTCAGCGAATCCTATTCCAACTAGGATTGGGGGGAGGAATCCTACTCCCAGAGGGAGTAGGACTCCCTTGGCCGGCCGCACCCCTCCCCTTGGCTCCTTTATATACGGAGGCAGGGGGCACCCTAGGACACACAAGTTGATCCTCGTGATCGTTCCTTAGCCGTGTGCGGTGCCCCCTGCCACCATATTCCACCTCGGTCATATCGTTGTAGTGCTTAGGCGAAGCCCTGCGTTGGTGGAACATCATCATCGTCACCACGCCGTTGTGCTGACGGAACTCATCCCCGAAGCTTTGCTGGATCGGAGCCCGGGGAGCGTCATCGAGCTGTACGTGTGCTAAGAACTCGGAGGTGCCGGAGTAACGGTGCTTGGATCGGTCGGATCGGGAAGACGTACGACTACTTCCTCTACGTTGCGTCAACGCTTCTGCAGTCGGTCTGCGTGGGTACGTAGACAACACTCTCCCCTCTTGTTGCTATGCATCACCATGATCTTGCGTGTGCGTAGGAAAATTTTGAAATTACTGCGTTCCCCAATAGTGGCATCCGAGCCAGGTTTTATGGTTTGATGTTATAAGCACGAGTAGAACACAAGTGAGTTGTGGGCGATATAAGTCATACTGCCTACCAGCATGTCATACTTTGGTTCGGCGGTATTGTTGGACGAGACGACCCAGACCAACATTACGCGTACGCTTACGTGAGACCGGTTCCCCCGACGTGCTTTGCACATAGGTGGCTTGCGGGCGACTGTCTCTCCAACTTTAGTTGAACCGAGTGTGGCTACGCCCGGTCCTTGCAAAGGTTAAAACGGAGTCAAATTGACAAACTATCATTGTGGTTTTGATGCGTAGGTGAGATTGGTTCTTGCTTAAAGCCCGTAGCAGCCACGTAAAACTTGCAACAACAAAGTAGAGGACGTCTAACTTGTTTTTGCAGGGCATGTTGTGATGTGATATGGTCAAGGCATGATGCTGAATTTTATTGTATGAGATGATCATGTTTTGTAACCGAGTTATCGGCAACTGACAAGAGCCATATGGTTTTCGCTTTATTGTATGCAATGCAATCACGATGTAATGCTTTACTTTATCACTAAGCGGTAGCGATAGTCGTGGAAGCATAAGATTGGCGAGACGACAACGATGCTACGCTGGAGATCAAGGTGTCGCGCCGGTGACGATGGTGATCATGACGGTGCTTCAGAGATGGAGATCACAAGCACAAGATGATGATGGCCATATCATATCACTTATATTGATTGCATGTGATGTTTATCCTTTTATGCATCTTATCTTGCTTTGATTGACGGTAGCATTATAAGATCATCTCTCACTAAATTATCAAGAAGTGTTCTCCCTGAGTATGCACCGTTGCCAAAGTTCGTCGTGCCCAGACACCACGTGATGATCGGGTGTGATAAGCTCTACGTCCATCTACAATGGGTGCAAGCCAGTTTTTGCACACGCAGAATACTCAGGTTATACTTGACGAGCCAAGCATATACAGATATGGCCTCGGAACACGAAGACCGAAAGGTCGAGCGTGAATCATATAGCAGATATGATCAACATAGCGATGTTCACCAATGAAACTACTCCATCTCACGTGATGATCGGACATGGTTTAGTTGATTTGGATCACGTAATCACTTAGAGGATTAGATGGATGTCTATCTAAGTGGGAGTTCTTAAGTAATATGATTAATTGAACTTAAATTTATCATGAACTTAGTCCTGGTAGTATTTTGCAAATTATGTTGTAGATCAATAGCTCGCGTTATTGCTTCCCTGTGTTTATTTTGATATGTTCCTAGAGAAAATTGTGTTGAAAGATGTTAGTAGCAAAAATGCGGATTGGATCCGTGATCTGAGGTTTATCCTCATTGCTGCACAAAAGAATTATGTCCTTGATGCACCGCTAGGTGACAGACCTATTGCAGGAGCAGATGCAGACATTATGAACGTTTGGCTAGCTCAATATGATGACTACTTGATAGTTTAGTGCACCATGCTTAATGGCTTAGAATCAGGACTTCAAAGACGTTTTGAATGTCATGGACCATATGAGATGTTCCAGGAGTTGAAGTTAATATTTCAAGCAAATACCCGAGTTGAGAAATATGAAGTCTCCAACAAGTTCTATAGCTAAAATATGGAGGAGAATCGCTCAACTAGTGAGCATGTGCCCAGATTGTCTGAGTACTACAATCGCTTGAATCAAGTGGGAGTTAATCTTCCAGATAAGATAGTGATTGACAGAATTCTCTAGTCACCATCACCAAGTTAGTAGAACTTCGTGATGAACTATGATATGCAAGGGATAACGGAAATGATTCCCAAGCTCTTCGTAATGCGGAAATTGACGAAGGTAGAAATCGAGAAAAAACATCAAGTGTTGATGGTAGACAAGACCACTAGTTTCAAGAAAAGGGCAGAGGGAAGAAGGGGAACTTCAAAAAGAACAGCAAGCAAGTTGCTGCTCAAGTGAAGAAGCCCAAGTCTGATCCTAAGCCTGAGACTAAGTGCTTCTACTGCAAAGGGACTGGTCACTGGAAGCGGAACTACCCCAAGTGATTGGTAGATAAGAAGGATGGCAAAGTGAACATAAGTATATTTGATATACATGTTATTGATGTGTACTTTACTAGTGTTTATAGCAACCCCTCAGTATTTGATACTAGTTCAGTTGCTAAGATTAGTAACTCGAAACGGGAGTTGCAGAATAAACAGAGACTAGTTAAGGGTGAAGTGACGATGTGTGTTGGAAGTGGTTCCAAGATTGATATGATCATCATCGCACACTCCCTATAAATTCGGGATTAGTGTTGAACCTAAATAAGTGTTATTTGGTGTTTACGTTGAGCATAAATATGATTTGATCATGTTTATTGTAATACGGTTATTCATTTAAGTAAGAGAATAAATTGTTGTTCTGTTTACATGAATAAAACCTTATATGGTTACACACCCAATGAAAATAGTTCGTTGGATCTCGATCGTAGTGATACACATAATCATAATATTGAAACCAAAAGATGCAAAGTTAATAATGATAGTGCAACTTATTTGTAGCACTGCCGTTTAGGTCATATTGGTGTAAAGCGCATGAAGAAACTCCATGCTGATGGGCTTTTGGAATCACTTGATTATGAATCAGTTGATGCTTGCGAACCATGCCTCATGGGCAAGATGACTAAGACTCTGTTCTTTGGAACAATGGAGCGAGCAACAGATTTGTTGGAAGTCATACATACTGATGTATGTGGTCCGATGAACATTGAGGCTCGCGATAGGTATCATTATTTTTTGATCTTCACAGATGATTTGAGCAGATATGAGTATATCTACTTGATGAAACAAAGGTCTGAAACATTTGAAAAGTTCAAAGAATTTCAGAGTGAAGTGGAGAATCATCGTAACAAAAATGAAAGTTTCTACGATATGATCGCAGAAGTAAAATATTTGAGTTACGAGTTTGGTCTTCAATTAAAACAATGTGGAATAGTTTCACAAACTCATGCCACATGGAACACCATAGCATAATGGTGTGTCCGAACGTCATAACCGTACTTTATTGGATATAGTGCAATCTATGATGTCTCTTACCGATCTACCACTATCGTTTTGGGGTTATGCATTAGAGACAGCTGCATTCACGTTAAATAGGGCACCATCTAAATCCGTTGAGACGACACCGTGTGAACTATGGTTTGGCAAGAAACCTAAGCTGTCGTTTCTTAAAGTTTGGGACTGCGATGCTTATGTGAAAAAGTTTCAACATGATAAGCTCGAACCCAAATCGAAGAAGTAAATCTTCATAGGATATCCAAAGGAAACTATTGGATACACCTTCTATCACAGATCCGAAGGCAAGACTTTTGTTTCTAAATTCGGAAACTTTCTAGAGAAGGAGTTTCTCTCGAAAGAAGTGAGTGGGAGGAAAGTAAAAAACTTGATAAGGTAATTATACCTTCTCCCTTATTGGAAAGTAGTTCATCACAGAAATCTGTTCCTGTGACTACTACACCAATTAGTGAGGAAGCTAATGATGATGATCATGTAACTTCAGATCAAGTTACTACCGAATCTTGCAGGTAAACCAGAGTGAGATCCGCACTAGAGTGGTACGGTAATCCTGTTCTGAAAGTCATGTTACTAGACCATGACGAACTTGTGAACTATGAAGAAGCGATGGTGAGCCCAGATTCCGCAAAATGGCTTGAGGCCATGAAATCTGAGATGAGATCCATGTATAAGAACAAAGTATGGACTTTGGTTGACTTGCCAGATGATCGGCAAGCCATAGAAAATAGATGGATTTTCAAGAGGAAGACGGACGCTGATAGTAGTGTTACTATCTACAAAGCTAGAATTGTCGCAAAAGGTTTTCGACAAAGTTCAAGGTGTTGACTACGATGAAAGTTTCTCACTCGTATCTATGCTTAAGTCTGTCTGAATCATGTTAGCAATTGCCGCATTTTATGAAATCTGGCAAATGGATAAACAAAACTGCATTCCTTAATAGATTTATTAAAGAAGAGTTGTATATGATACAACCAGAAGGTTTTGTCAATCCTAAAGGTGCTAACAAAATATGCAAGCTCCAGCGATCCATCTATGGACTGGTGCAAGCATCTCGGAGTTGGAATATACGCTTTGATAAGTTGATCAAAGCATATAAGTTTTATACAGACTTGCGGTGAAGCCTGTATTTACAAGAAAGTGAGTGGGAGCACTACATCATTTCTGATAAGTATATGTGTATGACATATTGTTGATCGAAAATAATGTAGAATTATTCTGCAAAGCATAAAGGAGTGTTCGAAAGGAGTTTTTCAAAGAAAGACCTCGGTAAAGCTGCTTACATATTGAGTATCAAGATCTATAGAGATAGATCAAGACGCTTGATAAGTTTTTCAATGAGTACATACCTTGACAAGATTTTGAAGTAGTTCAAAATGGAACAGTCAAAGAAAAAGTTTCTTGCCTATGTAACAAGGTGTGAAGTTGAGTAAGACTCAAAGCCCGACCACGGCAGAAGATAGAAAGAGAATGAAAGTCATTCCCTATGCCTCAGCCATAGGTTCTATAAAGTATGCCATGCTGTGTACCAAATCTATTGTATACCCTACACTGTGTTAAGCAAGGGAGTACAATAGTGATCTAAGAGTAGATCACTGGACAGCGGTCAAAATTATCCTTAGTGGAATAAGGAAATATTTCTCAATTATGGAGGTGACAAAAGGTTCGTCATAAAAAGTTACGTCGATGCAAGTTTTGACATAGATCTGGATGACTCTAAGTCTCGACCTAGATACATATTGAAAGTGGGAGCAATAAGCTAGAGTAGCTCCGTGCAGAGCATTGTTGACATAGAAATTCGCAAAATACTTACGGATCTGAATGTGACAGACCTGTTGACTAAAATTATCTCACAAGCAAAACATGATCACACCTTAGTACTCTTTGGGTGTTAATCACATAGCGATGTGAACTATGGGTGTTAATCACATGGTGATGTGAACTATTGCTGTTAAATTACATGGTGATGTGAACTAGATTATTGACTCTAGTGCAAGTGGGAGACCGAAGGAAATATGCCCTATAGGCAATAATAAAGTTATTATTTATTTCCTTATATCATGATAAATGTTTATTATTCATGCTAGAATTGTATTAACCGGAAACATAATACATGTGTGAATACATAGACAAACAGAGTGTCACTAGTATGCCTCTACTTGACTAGCTCGTTAATCAAAGATGGCTATGTTTCCTAACCATAAACAATGAGTTGTTATTTGATTAACGGGATCACATCATTAAGTGAATGATCTGATTGACATGACCCATTCCATTAGCTTAGCACCCGATCGTTTAGTATGTTGCTATTGCTTTCTTCATGACTTATACATGTTCCTATGACTATGAGATTATGCAACTCCCGTTTGCCGGAGGAACACTTTGGGTGCTACCAAACGTCACAATGTAACTGGGTGATTATAAAGGAGCATTACATGTGTCTCCAAAGGTACATGTTGGGTTGGCGTATTTCGAGATTAGGATTTGTCACTCCGATTGTCGGAGAGGTATCTCTGGGCCCTCTCGGTAATGCACATCACATAAGCCTTGCAAGCATTGCAACTAATGAGTTAGTTGCGGGATGATGTATTACGGAACGAGTAAAGAGACTTGCTGGTAACGAGATTGAACTAGGTATTGGATACCGACGATCGAATCTCGGGCAAGTAACATACCGATGACAAAGGGAACAACGTATGTTGTTATGCGGTCTGACTGATAAAGATCTTCGTAGAATATGTAGGAGCCAATATGGGCATCCAGGTCCCGCTATTGGTTATTGAACGGAGATGTGTCTCAGTCATGTCTACATTGTTCTCGAACCGTAGGGTCCGCACGCTTAAAGTTACGATGACAGTTGTTATGAGTTTTATGCATGTTGATGTACCGAAGTTAGTTCGGAGTCCCGGATGTGATCACGGACATGACGAGGTGTCTCGAAATGGTCGAGACATAAAGATTGATATATTGGAAGCCTATGTTTGGATATCGGAAGTATTCCGGGTGAAATCGGGATTTTACCGGAGTACCGGGAGGTTACCGGAACCCCCTCGGGAGCTATATGGGCCTTACTGGGCTTTAGTGGAAAAGAGAAGGGGCAGCCCAAGATGGGCCGCGCGCCTCCCCCCTCCCCTGGTCCTATTAGGACAAGGAGAGGTGGCTGGCCCCCCTCTCTCTTTTCCCCCTCAGCGAATCCTATTCCAACTAGGATTGGGGGGAGGAATCCTACTCCCAGAGGGAGTAGGACTCCCTTGACCGGCCGCACCCCTCCCCTTGGCTCCTTTATATACGGAGGCAGGGGGCACCCTAGGACACACAAGTTGATCCTCGTGATCATTCCTTAGCCGTGTGCGGTGCCCCCTGCCACCATATTCCACCTCGGTCATATCGTTGTAGTGCTTAGGCGAAGCCCTGCGTTGGTGGAACATCATCATCGTCACCATGCCGTTGTGCTGACGGAACTCATCCCCGATGCTTTGCTGGATCGGAGCCCGGGGAGCGTCATCGAGCTGTACGTGTGCTAAGAACTCAGAGGTGCCGGAGTAACGGTGCTTGGATCGGTCGGATTGGGAAGACGTACGACTACTTCCTCTACGTTGCGTCAATGCTTCCACAGTCGGTCTGCGTGGGTACGTAGACAACACTCTCCCCTCTCGTTGCTATGCATCACCGTGATCTTGCGTGTGCGTAGGAAAATTTTGAAATTACTGCGTTCCCCAACACCCATGATCTCGGAGTGAGACCGCGAGAGTGGTTAATCTTCGGTAAAGCTCTCGCGGTTCTTCATCTTCAATCATTGCAAACTCATCGGCTTCATCTTGCAGCACTTCAAAGTTTGAGCGTTGAATGCTTGCGCTTCCCTTGTAAATGGAAACAACATGTTGCCATGCTTCCTTGGCCACGGTGAAAGGTTGGAGGTGCCCAATATCTTCGGGACGAATGGATTCTTGGAGAATGAAGAGAGTGTAATCGTTAAATTGTGTAATCGTTAAATTGATGATATGTGGCTTCTCTAGGAGTGAAGTTTCTTGGGTTGTGCGGGTAGAAACCGTGCTCAATAGTTCTCCAAAGATTAGTAGAACTATGATTTAAATGACATTTAAAGTGATACACCCAAGAGGCAAAATCCTCATTTTTCACAAGATTAGGAGGAGGACCAACATGATTCATATGTGTGGAGGGAACCGGTCCTCCATAGGAAATGGGAGGTTCAACATGGGCAAAGATGCCACTCCCATTCATACCACTCGACAAAGGAACTTGGTCACTACTAGCTTCCCCCTTATTGGAGTTGGCATCCGTCACCTTGTTAGTGGAATCAACCACTTCCAACGGTGCGGTGGATAATTTAAGAACTTCAAGAAAATCCTTAAACATGCCTTTAACCTCGGTCATCATGGAGGTTTTTAATGTCTCCAAAGCTGCATTGAACTCCTCATGATAGACCGAGGATCACCAATCGGCCGCAGACAAGGGAGGACTCGCACCGGAGTGCTCCTCCACCTCGTCTGTGGTGTCAACCATACTCTTCGGACGGAAAAGTCCTTAATAAAGAGATGAGGCTCTGATACCAATTGAAAGGATCGATATGGTTGACTAGTGGGGGTGAATAGGCAACTAACAATTTTTAGGTTTTCTTTGCCGAATTAAACTTAGCAATCAAAATAGGTTGTCTAGATGTGCAAGTAGGTACCTATATGATGCAACAACAACAAGTACATGAGAAAGCAAGGGATACAACACAGTGTAATCTTGCACAAGTAAAGGTAAGAGATATCCAAGAGTGGAGCCGGTAGAGACGAGGATGTGTTACCGAAGTTCCTTCCCTTTGAGAGGAAGTACGTCTCCGTTGGAGCGGTGTGGAGGCACAATGCTCCACAAGAAGCCACTAGGGCCACTGTATCCTCACGCCCTCACACAATGCGAGATGCCGTGATTCCACTATTGGTGCCCTTGAAGGTGGTGACCGAAACTTCACAAACAAGGTTGGGGCTATCTCCACAACTTAATTGGAGGCTCCCAATGATACCATGAAGCTTCACCACAATGGAATGTGGCTCCGCGGTGACCTCAACTGTCTAGGGTGCTCAAACACCCAAGAGTAACAAGATCCGAAAGGGATTAGTAGGGGGAATCAAAATTTTCTTGGTGGAAGTGTAGATCGGGGCCTTCTCAACCAATGCCTAGAGAATCAACAAGTTTGATTGGCTAGGGAGAGAGATCGGGCGAAAATGGAGCGTTGAGCAACAAGGGAGCTTGGGGAGGGAAGAGGTGGGCTTCTTGGGGAAGAAGACCCCCTTTATATAGTGGGGAAAAGATCCAACCGTTACCCCTCTCTCAGCCCGCGAGACGCGGTACTACCGCACACGGCCGCGGTACTACTGTTGTGAGGTGCGGTACTACCCCCCACTCGGTAGAGGCCAGATGAGGGCATGTTGCACATGGCAACGGGCGGTAGAACTGCCGGAGCGGTACTACCACGCGCCCTTATGGTACTACCATAAGGCAGGGCTCAACTGGCTCTGGAAAATGCACGGGAGAAATAAGTTGCTTCCGTAGCTACTTTCGTTGAGGTTGGAGTTGTGCAAAACTCCGGCATGGTACTACCGCTCACAGGGAGCGGTACTACCGTGTAGGGGCGGAAGTAAAAAAATTATTCCGCACCTACTTCCGCATGCGCCAGCGTCAGGGCTGGAAGCAGTGGTACTACCACTCACCAGGAGTGGTACCACCGCTCACCAGGAGTGGTACTACTGCTTGTTTGAGCAGTACTACCGCATGCCCCTGTGGTACTACTGCTCCCTTGAGCAGAACTACCGCATGCCACAGAGGCTTTAGCATTTGACAGCCTTCATATCGCAGAGACATGGATAAACCGATGGTGCTCCATCGAAGCAAAGGAAAGGTGGTGCAAAGGAACAGATGTGCATGTTTTGATTCCACCCTAACCTTTCCGAAGCGGACCCCCTCTTGATAGTACGGCTTTCCTACGGCTCAAATCCACCAAAAAGAAACATAGAAAACCACCATCTTCGATAGGCTCCCAGGGGCACCTAATTATCTTGTGCACTGTCATCAATCACCAAAACCACATAGGGAGAATGTAAGTGCATCTAGTGCCCCTTAGTGATTTTGGTGTATTGAAGACTTATAGGTTAAGGGACTAATGTTTTTGTGAGTGTACACAGGTCTATAAGTCTATGAGGAGTTTGATATTTACAGAGAAAGTCGACCCCTAAAATTGAATGTCTTCAACTGAAGACTTTGGCTTTCTGAAGACTTTGAAAGTGAAGAAATTGGTGTGACCATGAAGACTTGATATTCATGCGAGGAACATGAAGCGTGAAGACTTTTGTTTTCATAGTTTCATTTTCTATTAAAGGGGGTCGAGGTAAAACTAAGGAAAAGTTTCCAAGTGATGCTCATCTCAAAATTCTACACCTACCAATCCTTTCGAGTGAAGCCATTGGAAATCTCATATAGTTCAGTCAATTTGTTCAGTGACAGAGACGAAGATCTTCTGTTCTCTGAGGAATTTGTTCTAACTGAGGAGTTAGGAATTCGCCACTGCGGATTGCCTACAAGTGAGAAACATGATATCCCTAAGGAATTTGATAGCCAAATTTCTGACCGTTGTTCTTCTACGTGACAGCTGTCCCAAAATATCCACCCACCTAATGGTCATATCATTGAAGGGCATTTATGTCTTATCATGTCGGGCTGCTCCCTAGGCTATAAATAGATGCCCCATACAATCACTAGCTAGTTGGCTGCTCCGCGAGAAACTGACACTTGTCATTGAGAGCATCCCATCCTCCGAGGACTTAGAGCAAAAATCATCAAGTAAGGAAAAACCCAAAACCCCAAACCAAACACCTACAAACCCAAAGTGATTGAGCATCACTCAAGAGATTTTTCCTATGTGGAACTGATGCTTGTTACCTTTGAGGACTGTGCATCCTCCAGACAGTTAGGCATCATGGTCTAGAGCATCCAAGAGGAAATTGTGGATCACCGAGTGACCGAGTTTGTGAAGGTTTGGAAGTCACCTGAAGACTTACCCTGAGTGATTGGGCGAGGTCTCTGTGACCTTAGCTCAAGGAGAATACAGTGAGGACTGTGTGTCCTCGGGTTTAAATACCTAGCCGCTCCAACCAGACATACGACTGTCATAGCTGTTGGAACTGGTCTACCAAATCATTGTCTTCACTGAGCTAACTGGTTCTATTTCTTCAACCCTTTCATTTCCTCATTACTGTGTTGTTGTTCTTGATCATTACTATTTGAAGACTTTGACTGGAGATTTTCTCAATTTCTTCAATTCAATTTCTTCAGTCAGTTTGTCCTCAGCCTACTTATCCTGTGTTTACGCTTTCTGTATTCTGTGCTTGTTTTCACTTCTTCATGGTGACTGTGATACTTCTCTGTTATGCTTGCATCTGAGTACTTATTCAACTGCTAAGTATTTTGTTGCTTAGGAATTTCCTCACCCTGAAATTCCTCAGTGACGAATATGTAAAAATCGCCTATTCACCCCCCTCTAGTCGATATAACGCACTTTCAGTTGGTATCGGAGCAAGGTACTCCCTTGTTCTGTGTGATTTTGGTTTAACCTCCTGGAGTTTTAGTTATGTGGACCGCATGTATGATCAAGGTCTCCGCTGGGTGTCCTACCTTCGATGGGATGGACTACCCCTACTGGAAGAATAAGATGTGAATACATCTTGAGGCAATTGACAACGATCTCTGGTATGTTGTGGAAAATGGTGTTCCCTCTGTCACTCCTACCATCAACACTGCTAACGTGAAGAGATTCAAGCAACTCGACTCTCAAGCGAAGAACATCATATGTGGCCATCTGAGCAAAGGGCGGTATGGCAGAGGGAGTGCTTTGGAGACAGCAAAGCTTATCTGGGATAGGCTGTCCAAGGTCAATGAAGGAGTCTCAACACGGTGTGACTCTCGAGTTGACGTTCTTCGCAATCTCTTCAACCACTTCTAAAGACTCAACAATGAAAATGTTCAGCAAACCTTTGATCGCCTCACTAACATTTCAAACGAGCTTCAAGCACTTGGTGCCACTGACATCACCGACCATGAGGCGGTGAAGAAATTGTTGAGATCATTTGATTCCTCTTTTGACACTCTGGCATTGATGATACAAGAACGTGGAGACTACAAGTCACTTGATCCCGTTGATATCCTCGAGAGGCTAAATACTCATGAGTTCCAACTTGCTGAGAAGAGAGATCTCTATGGACCGGGCTATGGCAGATCACATGCACTAAAGGCCAAGGCAGTCTCTGAATCTGAAGGTGAGGATTCAGGTAGCAGCCTTGGTGATCCTGAAGAACTAAGCCAGGAGCTATCAATGCTCGTGAGGAAATTCCAGAAGTTCTCAAGACATGGTAGATTTGACAAATCCTCAAGAAGTGATGACATAAGATCAGATTCCGCATCCCGTGACTAGCAGAAGAGACTTTGCCACAAATGCAAGAAACCCGGTCACTATATTCAAGATTGTCCTTAGTGGGAAAACGAATCAAAGAAGAAGAAGTACAAGGACTACAGTTTTGATGATTCAAAGAAGAAGAAGAAATCTTCAAAGTCCTCTTCATCGAAATCCTCAAGGTCTTCATCACACAAGAAGAATAGCTCCAAGAAGGCTCGGGCATTCATTGGCAAGGAAATGGACTCTGAGGCTGAATCTGAGGAAAATGAGGAAGAGGAGGCATCTGAGGAGTCAGACTCTAGTGTGGCAAGCCTAACTCTCGCTACTACGTTCGTAAGCAAGTCCATCTTTAACTCTGAGGAAAATGACCTCCCCAACACTGCTGACGATAGCGATGATGAGTACGCTCTCACCTATTGCTTCATGGCAAAAGGTGCAAAGGTACTCAAATATCCCTCCTCTGAATCAAGTGAGGATGAATCTGATGAAAACCTCAAGCCTAGCTATTCTAAACTTGCTAAGATAGCTGTGAAACAACAAAAGGCTCTTGAGAAGGTTCAAAATATGCTAGACAAAAGCGATGATATGTTGGGCGAAGAAATGGATCGCACTAAAACTTTGACTAGAAATATTCAGAGACTTCAAACTAAGTTTGACAACCATCAGAGTCATCATAACACTCCCTTATCTAATCATGAGAAGCTTTCTTATGAATTTCTTCAAAGAAAGCAAGACCTTGAACAGCTAAGAGTGATTTATGAAGATCTTCAGAAGGAATGTGACTCATTACATGCTCAACAAATCAGTTCTGCTCAGGTTGAATTCATCCCACCATGTTTGAAATGCATTGAACGTGAATCTGCTAATTCTTCACCTGAAAGTTCAAATGCTTCTATTGCTGCAAATTCTTCAATTGTGTCTGCTATCACTAATTCCTCATCTGAGGATGCTACTAGTATCACTGACCATGCAGGGCTGAAGGAATTGTATGTGACAGGCATGTACAAAAGTCTCAAAGGGCATCAGGAACTTTGTGATGTGCTTAAAAAGTAGATCCTCAACATGAACCCTAGGAAAGAGGGTATTGCCTTTGAGAGGAAACTCAATGCTGATGGGACCTACTGGAAACCTGAGCAGTATCCCAAAACCTCATGGGTTGCTGCAAAGGGACCTTCAGTGGATCCATCTACCTTATCTGGCTTTACATGTAAATCTTCATATTCTTCTGATGAGTCATTTGACTCCAATTATAAACTGTTCAAAAATCAGAATGGTGATGTATTTGCTAGATATGTTGGCACTAACTGCGGGAAGGGTCCCCCTATGAAGAAAATCTGGGTTCCCAAAAGGTGCCTTGAAAGTCTTCAGGTGAATGTCATCATGACACCACCTATGAAGAATAGGAACCCCAGATCAAATTCTTCATATGGACCAAAGTCTTTATATGGATCCAAGTCCTCATATGGACCACATTCCTCACGTGGATCAAATTCCTCATATGGATCAAAGTCCTCATATGAACATCATCGTGCTAACACTTCTGTTTTGCAGGGAAGATCTAAGGGTTATGAATATGTGCATTATTCTTCAAATCATTATGTTCATAAGTCCTTGAAGAATTTCTCTGCTTATTCATATGCTTACTCTAATCCCTCTCATGTGAACGAAGTGGATTGGCTTCAATGCCACCTTTCTCTTATGGAGCTCGCAGAATGATGAACTCTTTGCCACCCCTCCAGATGTGGGTGGTGAAGAAAAAGAACTAATCTCTTATGCAGGGTTAGGTCTACTCTAGATGAACTTAAACATCCGAAGAATTTGCTGGAGACCTGAATATGCTTGAAAGGATGCAAGCTAATCATGAATAAATGAACTTCAATTTTTCTCGTCCTCATACTGCTTTACCTGTTCTCTTGCTTGATGAAATTGATCTGATGAATTTGATGTCATATTCTTCACTGATGAAGTATATGAGTTTGTAAGATGCACTAATTCATCTGCAGGATGATCAACCCAAAGCCACTGAGTGGCTCCTTGACAGTGGATGTACAAATCACATGACTGGTGACAGGAACTTATTGATGGACACCACTTTATCTCCATCCCATCTGAATCATATCACCTACGCTGACAAAGGCAAAAGCAAGGTATTTAGTCTAGGTAAGGTTGCGATCTCAAAGGATCGACACATGGACAAAGTCATGCTTGTCGAGTCCTTAGGGTTCAACCTCATGTCTGTCTCAATGCTTTGTGATCTTGATATGGTTGTTGTCTTTGGCAAGTATCATTGTGTTGTGATCATGGAAGCTGACAATTCCAAAGTCTTCGAAGGCTTTAGGAGAGGAGATATGTATATTGTTGATTTCTCTACAGGACCTCAACCTACTACATGTCTACTTGCGAAAGCTTCAGAAGGCTGGCTATGGCATCGACGACTTGGTCATGCTAGCATGAGGAACCTGCACACTCTAGCTGTCACACCCTCGATGCGACTATATCTCCCACGTGTCGAGGCACGACTTAGAGGCATAATCGCATTGAAGGCATATGTCGCAAGTTAGGCAATCTTCACAACATCCCATGTAATATAGATAATAAAAGGGGAGATAACATAGTTGGCTTACACTCGCCACATCAATCAAGTACATAAATAACATTACATCATACAAACACTCATGGCCCGACTACGGCGCCAAAATAAAAGATAACCCAACATGCGACACGGTCCCGATCACCCCCAACTGGGCACCACTACTGATCATCAGGAAAGGAAACATAGTATCGTTGAGAGTCTTCGTCGAACTCCCACTTGAGCTCGAGCGCGTCACCTGGAGCGGAATCATCAGGCCCTGCATCTGGTGTAATAGTAATCTGTGAGCCAGATGGACTCAGCAATCTTGCACCCTCGCGATCAAGACTATTTAAGCTTAATAGGTATGGCAAGGTAAATATGTGGAGCTGCAGCAAGCAACTAGCAAATATGGTGGCTATCCTGTTCGCAAAAGAGAGCGAGAAGAGGAGGCAAAGCGCGAGCGAGAAACTAGAGAGCAACATGCGCAAGCATTACTCCAACACCGTGTCCACTTCCCGGACTCCGCCGAGAAGAGGCCATCACGGTAACTCACACGGTTGATTCATTTTAATTAAGTTAAGGTTCAAGTTATCTACAACCAGACATTAACAAATTCCCATCTGCCCATAACCGCGGGCACGGCTTTCGAAAGTTCAAATCCCTGTAGGGGAGTCCCAACTTAGCCCATGACAAGCTCTCACGGTCAACAAAGGAATAGACCTCCTCCCGAGACGTTCCGATCAGACTCGGTACCTCGGTTCTTCAAGACACTTCGACAGGTTAAAACAAGACCAGCAACACCACCCAGATGTGCCGACAAATCCCGATAGGAGCTGCACATATCTCGTTCTCAGGGCACATCGGATGAGCAAGACGTCGGGTAGGCCAGCCCAGAGTTGCCCATGGTAGCCCCGGACATCACTCGGTTGGACCAACACTCAGAGGAGCACTGGCCCGGGGGGGGCTAAAATGAGATGACCCTCGGGCTCCGAAAACCCAAGGGAAAAGAGGCTAGGTGGCAAATGGTAAAACCAAGGTTGGGCATTGCTGGAAAAGCTTTAATCAAGGCGAACTATCAAGGGGTTCCCATTATAACCCAACCGCGTAAGGAACGCAAAAATCCGGGAACATAACACTGGTATGACGGAAACTAGGGCGGCAAGAGTGGAACAAAACACTAGGCGAGAGGCCGAGCATTCCACCCTTTACCAAGTGTATAGATGCATTACGATAATAAGATAATATAATGATATCCCAACAAGTAAATAAATGTTCCAACAAGGAATGGCCTCCAATCTTCACCTGCAACTAGCAACGCTATAAGAGGGGCTGAGCAAAGCGGTAACATAGCCAATCAACGGTTTGCTAGGACATGGTGGGTTAGAGGTTTGACATGGAAATTTGGGAGGCTTGAAAGCAAGTGGTAGGCATCGTAGCATTGGCATAGCAAAAGAGCGAGCAATCTAGCATAGCAAAGATAGTAGTGATTTCGAGGGTATGATCATCTTGCCTGCAAAGTTGTCAGAGTTGACTGGATCCTTGAAAGCAAACTCAACGGGCTCCTCGATAGCGAACTCGTCTCCCGGCTCTACCCAAACAAGACAAACAAGCAACAAGGACACAATCAACCACGTGCAAGGATCAAACAATATGATGCAAGGATGGTGTGCTATGCGGGATGCGATGCGGGATGCATATGCAAGATGTGACAAGGAATGCATGAACCTGGCCTCAACTTGGGAATCCAAGTGTGCCACTTGAAATATGAGATGAAATCGCTTGAAAACTATATAAAGAACGCCGGAATCGGAGTTACGGTTTGGAAATGGCAAACAATTCAAATATGACACCGGTCTGCGATTTACAGCAAGTAGCCATCTAAATGAATGAGATGAACATGCTACAGCACCCAAATATGACAACAAAATACATGGCAGGGATGCATTCATGATGATTAACAAAAGTCTAGCACTGAGCTACGGCCAATTCATCCATTAACAGGTTCAAACAAGCATGGCAAAAATGCATATGGCAAACAGATTTCAGACTTAGTGAAATTAACACTTGTCTGGAATTTCAGATCAGGTAGCACACTTCGGAGCAACAAAACTACATGCTACAGGACCTGAACATGGCAAAGTAAAGCATGGCATGGAGATACTCAAAGATCTTAACAAAAGTCCCTTAGTGACCTTGAGCCAAAAGGGATCAGAAAATACAATAGCAAGCATGTGAACATGGCAAAAACATAATCAGTTCTCAGACTTAGTGAAAACTGGAGCATGCTGAAAACAGATATCAAGTAGGCATGTTTACGAGCTCGATGCACTCACTACGGAGCAAGTCATGAAAATCTAAGCATACACCCACCAATAATACACAAAATTCAAGCTAGACATGGCAAGAACAATAACATAGCATGCACGGATCAACTACAACATCATCGGCAAAATCGCTAACAAGTAGACAATCTGCCCAGATTCACGAAGTAGCAAAAGTAGAGCTCGATTGACTCAATATAGGGTTCTCCATAATTGCAAACAAAGACATGGATGGATAGAGCACTACAAGATTAACAAAACATCCTTACTGGTCATCCTCAAACGAGGCACGGATCACTAGGAAACAACATGAACATATGACCATATGAGATAAACAACTCAAGGACTTAGTGGAAATGCTAAGTCCCTGAAATCAGCATTACCTTGTGCCTCACTTTGCAAGCTTGTGTTAGTCACCACACACATCACAAAATTACATGGGTTGCACCTCTGGAAAGATGGCAAAACCCTTAACAAAACATATGTAGATCTCATGGGCATAACATGCACACAATAATCATGGCAAAAAAAGACAAGTATCTAAATGGAGTAACAGATCTGACAATTATCTCAAGTAGCCATCTTCTAACAGCATTTAGGGCATCAAGATGAACTCAAATGAAAATGATGCAATGGAATGAAATGATGTGCTCTCTGAGACGGACATTTTCATATGCTATATGCCCAAAATGGAGCTACGGATGCAAAGTTACGATGCGATGAACATGGCAAGATAATTAGGGTTTCGGGGCAAAAGTCAACCGAGGCAAATATCCCAGATCTAGATCCAGCCGGGCGCGCTTTACGAGGTTCGCCGGGATCACTGTTCACCGGAGGGAGGAAGCTCGCCGGAGTAGAGGAAGGAGACTGGGACGGAGTGGCCGGAAAGGGGCGGCACTCGCCGGCGCAGGCGGCGGCCAGAACGGGGCGGCAATGTTGGCGCCGGGGACTTGCGGCGGCGCGGCGGCCGGGTGGCGGCGATGTCGGCGCCGGCCGGCGAGGAGCGTGCGGCGGCGCGTCGGGGGAGGCGGCCGGCACCGGCGAGGGAAGGGGCGAAGCCGCGCGGGCGGGCGCCTCTGGCCCGGTGGCGGGCGCGGGCGGGCCAGCCACGGGCCACCGCGGGCTTCGGCGGTGCGGCGATGTGGGCGCCTGGCGGAGCGAATCCGGTGACGCCACGTGGCGGCGGACACGTCCGTCGGCGGGAAAAATGTCCGGCGGGCTGCGGGTGGAGACGAATCTAGGGTTTCGAGGAGGGGATCCGAGATTTGGAATGGGGGAGGTATATATAGGCATAGAGGGAGCTAGGAGTGTCCAAATGAGGTGCGGTTTTCGGCCACGCGATCGTGATCGAACGCTCTAGATGATGGAGAGGGTTTTGGTGGGTTTTGGGCCAAATTGGAGGGGTGTTCGGCTGCAACACACACGAGGCCTTATCGGTCCCTTGGTTAACCGTTGGAGTATCAAACGAAGTCCAAATGGTACGAAACTTGACAGGCGGTCTACCGGTAGTAAACCAAGGCCGCTTGGCAAGTCTCGGTCCAATCCGGAAATGTTTAATCCCCCCACACAAAAGAAAGGTAGAAATGACCACCGGAGGAGAACAAAGCGCCGGAATGCAAAACGGACAACGGGGGAAATGCTCGAATGCATGAGATGAACACGTATGCAAATGCAATGCACATGATGACATGATATGAGATGCATGACAACGACAACAACACACGGAGACAAAAACCCGATCCCGAGAGAATAAAATAACTTAACGCCAGAAACGGCAAGAGTTGGAGTACAAATTGGGAAAGTTACATCCGGGGTGTTACAACACTCCACCACTACGAAGGATCTCGTACCGAGATCTGGGACTGAAATAACGCCGGGTACTCAGAACGGAGGTGATCCTCGCGTTCCCAGGTAGCTTCACGATCGGAATGGTGTGACCACTTGACTTTGAGGAATTTGATTGACTTGTTGCGAGTCTTGCATTCAGTCTCTTCAAGAATAGTAACGGGGTGCTCACGATAGGAGAGATCTTCTTGGAGCTCAATGTCCTCAAAGTTGACGGTGCGGTCAGGAGTCTTGAAGCACTTTCGGAGCTGAGAGACATGGAACACATCATGAACATTTGCAAAGTTTGAAGGAAGCTCGAGTTGATAGGCGAGGTCGCCTCTCTTGCTGACAATCTTGAAAGGTCCCACGTATCTGGGGGCAAGCTTCCCTTTGATACCGAAGCAACAAGTACCTTTCATAGGAGAGACGCGGAGGTAAACATGATCTCCGATCTCGAAGGCCAAATCACGGTGCTTACTATCATAGTAGCTCTTTTGTCGGGATTGGGCTGCTTTGAGGTTATCTCGAATGACTTTGCACATTTCCTCTGCCTCTGTGATTAAGTCATTTCCCAAAAGCTGACGTTCACCGGTTTCGGACCAGTTGAGAGGGGTATGGCACTTCCTGCCATACAGAATTTCAAATGGGGCCTTGCCCGAACTTGCTTGAAAACTGTTGTTGTAGGAGAATTCAGCATAAGGAAGACAATCCTCCCACTTCATGCCGAAAGAGATCACACAAGCCCTGAGCATATCTTCAAGAATCTGATTGACACGCTCGACTTGACCGCTAGTTTGAGGATGGAAAGCTGTGCTGAAACGGATGTTGGTGCCCATGGCCTTCTGAAAAGAATCCCAAAACTTGGAGGTAAAGATGCTGCCATGGTTTGAAGAGATCACTTGTGGAATACCGTGCAGAGAGACAATCCGAGAGGTATAGAGTTCCGCCAATTGAGCTGCAGTGATCGACTCTTTGATAGGCAGAAAGTGAGCCACTTTGGTGAGTTTGTCGATGACAACGAATATAGCATCATTGCCATGCTTGGACTTTGGAAACCCAGTCACGAAGTCCATTTCAATGTGGTCAAACTTCCATTCTGGAATGGCAAGAGGTTGGAGGAGACCCGCTGGCCTTTGATGTTCTGCCTTCACTCTTTTGCAGACATCACATTCATTCACGAATTGAGCAATCTCGCGCTTCATTCGAGTCCACCAATAAGCCTGCTTGAGGTCCTGATACATCTTCGTGCTCCCAGGGTGGATGGAGAGGAGAGAATTGTGAGCCTCGTTCATGATCACTTTACGAAGGTCACCTTTGGGTACAACAATACGATCCTCGAAGAAGAGAGTATCCTTGTCATCAAGGCGGTAGCACTTATACTTGGGTTGACTCTTGGCAATCCCAATCTTCACCTTTTTCACCATAGCATCAAGAAGCTGGGCTTGGCGAATCTGGTCTTCCAAGGTAGGAGAGACTTGAAGGTTGGCGAGGAAACCTTGAGGAACAACTTGTAGATTAAGTTTGCGGAAAGCTTCACAAAGCTCGGGTTGATAAGGCTTGAGAATAAGACTGTTGCAGTAAGCCTTCCTGATCAATGCGTCAGCAATCACATTGGCCTTGCCTGGAGTATACTTGATACTCGGATTATACTCTTGAATCATTTTGACCCATCGAGTTTGCCTGAGGTTGAGATTAGGCTGAGTGAAAATGTACTTGAGACTCTTGTGATCAGTGAAGATGTCCACTTTTCTTCCCAATAAGAGATGTCTCCAAGTCAAAAGAGCATGCACAACTGCCGCCAACTCGAGATCATGAGTGGGGTAGTTCTTCTCATTGGGCTTCAACTGGCGAGAGGTATAAGCAACAACTTTCTTCTCTTGCATCAATACTGCGCCAAGACCTTGGAGAGAGGCATCACAAAAGACCTCGTACGGTTTGGATTCATCAGGTGGAGTTAGAACTGGAGCAGTTATCAATTTCTCTTTCAAAGTGTTGAAGGCAATGTCACACTCCGGAGACCAAACGTACTTGATGTGCTTCTGGAGAAGATTAGAGAGAGGCTTCGCAATCTTAGAAAAGTTTTCAACGAATCTTCGACAATAGCTTGCGAGACCGAGGAAGCTACGGAGTTGCTTCACGTTCTGAGGAGGTTCCCAATTCACAATTGCAGACACCTTCTCAGGATTCACGGCAATGCCCTTGGCAGAGATGATATGACCAAGATAAAGAACCTCATCGAGCCAAAATTCGCACTTGGAGAACTTGGCGTAGAACTTGTGTTCCCTGAGCTTATCGAGTACCAAACGCAAGTGCTTGGCATGATCTTCCTTGTTCTTCGAGAAAACCAGAATGTTGTCGAGATAGACCAAAACAAAGTCATTGGTGTAGGCGTTGAAGATGAAGTTCATCATGCGAGAGAACGTCGGAGGAGCGTTGACGAGGCCAAAAGACATGACAGTGTATTCATATGAACCATAGCTTGTCCTGAAAGCCGTCTTGGGAATATCTTGCTCACGGATTCGAATCTGATGATAACCCATACGGAGATCAAGCTTGGAGAATACTTGGGCACCTTTGAGTTGTTTGAACAGCTCGTTGATGTTGGGAAGTGGCTATTTGTTCTTGATGGTCTTCTTGTTCAATGGACGGTAATCAACACAAAGTCGGTCCGTTCCATCCTTCTTCTTCACAAAAAGAACACCACAACCCCACGGAGAAGAACTAGGCCGGATGAGACCCATTCTCTCTTGAATATCGAGTTGCTTCTTCAGCTCCTTCAACTCTTCAGGTCCGAGCTTGTAAGGATTCTTGCACACAGGTTCCGTGCCAGGCTCAAGATCAATAACGAATTCAACTGGCCGGTGCGGAGGCATTCCTGGAAGCTCTTTTGGAAAGACGTCTTGATATTTGCAAACGACTGGAATTTGCGAGATAGCATCGATTTCACCCTTCTCATTGAGAGAAAACAGACGGATGGTATCATCACGAGCGGCAAAGACAATTACATCCTCAGACGAATGAGTCAATTGAATCTGCCTGGCTGCACAGTCAAGATGTGCCTTGTGCTTAGAAAGCCAATCCATCCCGAGAATAAGATCAATATCCGAGTTGCCAAGAACCATTGGGGAAGAAAGAAACTTGTAATTGCCCAACGTGATAGTAACATCCGGAGCCATCATTTTGGTGTTCATGAATAAACCCGGAGAAGAAACCGCTATCGGCTTAGGCAAATCAATAGTATGCACATCATGCATGGATGCAAAAGGCTTCGATAAAAATGATAAAGATGCACCAGTGTCAAAAAGAACTCTTGCGGGAATGTCATTAACAGGAAGGTTACCCATGATCACATCTGGTGAGTCCTCTGCCTGAGCTGCATTCAGCAAGTTGACCTTGGCGGACTTGGTGTTATGCTTGACCATAGCTATACTTGTCGACCTCACAGGAGGAGGAGGAGGAAGACGCCTCTGATTGAGACACTTGTTGGCATAGTGACCCTTCTGTTGGCACTTGTTGCACGTGACCTCTGAAAGCGGATGGTGATACGGAGCACTCGGTCTTGGAGGTTGGGACGAAGTCTTGTTCTGAAAGCCAGGGTTGGGTGGGTGGGAAGATCCACTGCCACCTTTGCTCTTCTGCTGATAAAGCTGACGGAACGGAGGAGGAGGAAGCCAATACTTCTGCTGCTTGGCCACTTGAGTAGAGGAAGAAGGAGTAACATCTCTGACTCGCTTATTGGAAGCATCACACCTCAGTTGGGCGGCCTCTTGCTTCAACGCCATGTTGTAGAACTCATCGTACCTCACGGGTTCAAAGAGAACAAGAGCGAGCTGAATTTCTTCTCTGAGACCACCCCTGAACTGGTATATCATGCTCTTCTCATCAGGGACGTCCTGCTTGGCAAAGTGGGCGAGCTTCTGAAACAACTTGTTGTAGTCATAGACAGACAAAGAGCCTTGCTTCAGGTTGCGGAATTCCTCACGCTTGCTTTCAACCATGCTCTGAGGGATATGGTGAGCTCTGAAATCTTGACGGAATTCATCCCAGGTAATTACACGTCCACCTCTGGAATCCTTGTACTGCTGGAACCATTCTGCAGCTTGATCTTTGAGTTGGAAGGAAGCCAACTTGACAAAGTCCTCGGGCCTGATGTTACTGCATTCGAAATGCTTGCACAGATCCACAAGCCAATCGTCAGCATCGGTTGCCTCAACACAATTGATGAAAGTCTTTGGCCCGTTAGCAAGGAACTGGTTGAGTGTAGCAAAGTGATTCTGATTGTTGCCTTGGTTCCCTTGGTTGCCTTGATTTCGCTCTTGAAGAATTTACATGATCAACTGTGTGTTTGCATTGGTTGCGGCCATCACAGCTTGCCATGCCTCCGGAGGAGGTGGAGGTGGTGGCGGATCAGGATTCGGAGTCGTGCGCGTTGGAGGAGCCATCCTGAAGAGGTTGACATCCATTAGCACATAGATAGACAAATATTGAAGCTAAATCCAACGGAATGAAAATTGCAACATATAGTCTTCACATCCGAACAAAATGAACGAATGCATTCCTCTTGAAATGGTCACATATCCCTAAATTGAGAAGCCACTTAGAATTTAGGTAGATAAATAAATCAACAAGGAACGGATCAAGAACGAATAATCGGTAAGAAATCCCAATCTCAAACCAACTATCCGTGGAAGAAGAACTAGAGCTACTAGAATTCCCACCTATGAAACTCCCGAACCTTTTCGGTTATGCAATCGGGTGTTGGGGATACAGGGGAAGCATAATATATCACCCAAATCTAGCAAATCCTACATCCAGCTGTATCCATCCTTCAACACATAACCGAGAAAAACTTCGGAAACCATCTACCTAAACCTTCGAAAAGCATCCGTTATACAAGTTATGGCGATACTCCCGAACTCCCGCCCCAGTACTGGGTGGCGTCGAGGTTATCTCACCAACGAACTGCATAAAAGAGATTTTCGATGTCGGCGTACTAAACTCAGGTATTCCAGAACTGCAACGATAAAATTATGACGACAACACCTCAGAGCTCAACTCCCCGGGACACTTCCACAAAACCCCTGACAGGAGGCACCAAGACAATGTTCTCGTCATAAAACCATCGGAACGATTCCAAGATACCCGCGTGATCCTAAAAAAAATTTAGTGAAATTTGAGAAGAGAAGAGTCAAAACTCTACATCAAGATGCCTTACCAGAGCGATGAGGAGACTGGGAAGTAAAAAGAATTCCTAAAATCTCCGATATATAATTCCTAAATGACTCAAAACATTTTTCTAGACACAACTAGGCTGCTAAAAACGATCAAGCAATGGGGCTCCTAAGGTCGGGGAAGGCTCTGATTACCAACTTGTAACACCCTCGATGCGACTATATCTCCCACGTGTCAAGGCACGACTTAGAGGCATAATCGCATTGAAGGCATATGTCACAAGTTAGGCAATCTTCACAACATCCCATGTAATAAAGATAATAAAAGGGGAGATAACATAGTTGGCTTACACTCGCCACGTCAATCAAGTACATAAATAACATTATATCGTACAAACACTCATGGCCCGACTACGGCGCCAAAATAAAAGATAACCCAACATGCGACACGGTCCCGATCACCCCCAACTGGGCACCACTACTGATCATCAGGAAAGCAAACATAGTATCGTTGAGAGTCTTCGTCAAACTCCCACTTGAGCTCAAGCGCGTCACCTGGAGCGGAATTATCAGGCCTTGCATCTGGTGTAATAGTAATCTGTGAGCCACCGGGACTCAGCAATCTCGCACCCTCGCGATCAAGACTATTTAAGCTTAATAGGTATGGCAAGGTAAATATGTGGAGCTGCAGCAAGCAACTAGCAAATATGGTGGCTATCCTGTTCGCAAAAGAGAGCGAGAAGAGGAGGCAAAGCGCGAGCGAGAAACTAGAGAGCAACCTGCGCAAGCATTACTCCAACATCGTGTCCACTTCCCGGACTCCGCCGAGAAGAGGCCATCATGGTAACTCACACGGTTGATTCATTTTAATTAAGTTAAGGTTCAAGTTATCTACAACCGGACATTAACAAATTCCCATCTGCCCATAACCACGGGCACGGCTTTCGAAATTTCAAATCCCTGCAGGGGAGTCCCAACTTAGCCCATGACAAGCTCTCACGGTCAACGAAGGAATAGGCCTCCTCCCGAGACGTTCCGATCAGACTCGGTACCTCGGTTCTTCAAGACACTTCGACAGGTTAAAACAAGACCAGCAACACCACCCAGATGTGCCGAAAAATCCCGATAGGAGCTGCACATATCTCGTTCTCAGGGCACATCGGATGAGCAAGACGTCGGGTAGGCCAGCCCAGAGTTGCCCCTGGTAGCCCCAGACATCGCTCGGTTGGACCAACACTCACAGGAGCACTGGCCCGGGGGGGCTAAAATGAGATGACCCTCGGGCTCCGAAAACCCAAGGGAAAAGAGGCTAGGTGGCAAATGGTAAAACCAAGGTTGGGCATTGTTGGAAAAGCTTTAATCAAGGCGAAATATCAAGGGGTTCCCATTATAACCCAACCGCGTAAGGAACGCATAAATCCGGGAACATAACACCGATATGACGGAAACTAGGGCGGCAAGAGTGGAACAAAACACTAGGCGAGAGGCCGAGCGTTCCACCCTTTACCAAGTGTATAGATGCATTACGATAATAAGATAATATAATGATATCCCAACAAGTAAATAAATGCTCCAACAAGGAACGGCCTCCAATCTTCACCTGCAACTAGCAACGCTATAAGAGGGGCTGAGCAAAGCGGTAACATAGCCAATCAACGGTTTGCTAGGACATGGTGGATTAGAGGTTTGACATGGAAATTTGGGAGGCTTGAAAGCAAGTGGTAGGCATCGTAGCATTGGCATAGCAAAAGAGTGAGCAATCTAGCATAGCAAAGATAGTAGTGATTTCGAGGGTATGATCATCTTGCCTGCAAAGTTGTCAGAGTTGACTGGATCCTCGAAAGCAAACTCAACGGGCTCCTCGATAGCGAACTCGTCTCCCGGCTCTACCCAAACAAGACAAACAAGCAACAAGGACACAATCAACCACGTGCAAGGATCAAACAATATGATGCAAGGATGGTATGCTATGCGGGATGCATATGCAAGATGTGACAAGGAATGCATGAAACTAGCCTCAAATTGGGAATCCAAGTGTGCCACTTGAAATATGAGATGAAATCGCTTGAAAACGATATAAAGAACACCGGAATCGGAGTTACGGTTTGGAAATGGCAAGCAATTCAAATATGACACCAGTCTGCGATTTACATCAAGTAGCCATCTAAATGCAATGAGATGAACATGCTACAGCACCCAAACATGACAACAAAATACATGGCAGGTATGCATTCATGATGCTTAACAAAAGTCTGGCACTGAGCTACGGCCAATTCATCCATTAACAGGTTCAAACAAGCATGGCAAAAATGCATATGGCAAACAGATTTCAGACTTAGTGAAATTAACACTTGTCTGGAATTTCAGATCAGGTAGCACACTTCGGAGAAACAAAATTACATGCTACAGGACCTGAACATGGCAAAGTAAAGCATGGCATGGAGCTACTCAAAGAGCTTAACAAAAGTCCCTTAGTGACCTTGAGCCAAAAGGGATCAGAAAATACAATAGCAAGCATGTGAACTGGAGCATGCTGAAAACAGATATCAAGTAGGCATGTTTACGAGCTCGATGCACTCACTACGGAGCTAGTCATGCAAATCTAAGCATACACCCACCAAGAATACACAAAATGCAAGCTAGACATGGCAAGAACAATAACATAGCATGCACGGATCAACTACAACATCATCGGAAAAATCGCTAACAAGTAGACAATCTGCCCAGATTCACGAAGTAGCAAAAGTAGAGCTCGATTGACTCAAGCTAGGGTGCTCCATAATTGCAAACAAAGACATGAATGGATAGAGCACTACAAGATTAACAAAACATCCTTACTGATCATCCTCAAAAGAGGCACATATCACTAGGAAACAACATGAACATATGACCATATGAGATAAACAGCTCAAGGACTTAGTAGAAATGCTAAGTCCCTGAAATCAGCATTACCAAGTGCCTCACTTTGCAAGCTTGTGTTAGTCACCACACACATCACAAAATTACATGGGTTGCACCTCTGGAAAGATGGCAAAACCCTTAAGAAAACATATGTAGATCTCATGGGCATAACATGCACACAATAATCATGGCAAAAAAAGTATCTAAATGGAGCAGCAGATCTGACAATTATCTCAAGTAGCCCTCTTCTAACAGCATTTAGGGCATCAAGATGAACTCAAATGAAAATGATGCAATGTAATGAAATGATGTGCTCTTTGAGACGAACATTTTGATATGCTATATGCCCAAAACAGCGCTACGGATGCAAAGTTACGATGCGATGAACATGGCAAGTTAATTAGGGTTTCGGGGCAAAAGTCAACCGAGGCAAATATCCCAGATCTAGATCCAGCCGGGCGTGCTTTACGAGGTTCGCCGGGATCACTATTCACCGGAGGGAGGAAGCTCGCCGGAGTAGAGCAAGGAGACCGGGACGGAGTGGCCGGAAAGGGGCGGCGCTCGCCGGTGCAGGCGGCGGCCGGAACGGGGTGGCGATGTCGGCGCCGGGGACTTGCGGCGGCGCGGCGGCCGGGTGGCGGCGATGTCGGTGCCGGCCGGCAAGGAGCGCGCGGTGGTGCGTTGGGGGAGGCGGCCGGCACCGGCGAGGGAAGGGGCGAAGCCGCGCGGGCGGGCCGGCCACGGGCCACCGCGGGCTTCGGCGGCGCGGCGATGTGAGCGCCTGGCGGAGCGAATCCGGTGACGCCACGTGGCGGCGGACACGTCGGGCGGACACGTCCGTCGGCGGGAAAAATGTCCGGCAGGCTGCGGGTGGAGACGGATCTAGGGTTTCGAGGAGGGGATCCGAGATTTGGAATGGGGGAGGTATATATAGGCATAGAGGGAGCTAGGAGTGTCCAAATGAGGTGCGGTTTTCGGCCACGCGATCGTGATCGAACGCTCTAGATGATGGAGAGGGTTTTGGTGGGTTTTGGGCCAAATTGGAGGGGTGTTGGGCTGCAACACACACAAGGCCTTATCGGTCCCTCGGTTAACCGTTGGAGTATCAAACGAAGTCCAAATGGTACGAAACTTGACAGGCGGTCTACCGGTAGTAAACCAAGGCCGCTTGGCAAGTCTCGGTCCAATCCGGAAATGTTTAATCCCCACACACAAAAGAAAGGTAGAAATGACCACCGGAGGAGAATGAAGCGCCGGAATGCAAAACGGACAATGGGGGAAATGCTTGAATGCATGAGATGAACACGTATGCAAATGCAATGCACATGATGACATGATATGAGATGCATGACAACGACAACAACACACGGAGACAAAAACCCGATCCCGAGAGAATAAAATAACTTAACGCCAGAAAGGGCAAGAGTTGGAGTACAAATTGGGAAAGTTACATCTGGGGTGTTACACTAGCGAAGAAGAAGCATGGCATTGGCATTGAGGGTGTCAAATTGCTCAAGGACCATCTGTGTGGAGCTTATGAAGATGGAAATATGATCAAAGCCAAGCATCCCTCAAAGACCATCATGACTACCACTCATCTATTTGAATTGCTTCACATGGATCTCTTTGGCCCTACTCACTATGCCACATTTACTAACGTTGCATATTTATACGATTTTGTCATAGTTGATGACTACTCCCGTTACACATGGGTGCATATCATCACTTACAAAATTGAAGTACAGGAAGTCTTCAAACGATTTTCCTCGAGGGCTTCAACCAACTTTGGTGTGAAGATCAAGCACATCAGAAGTGACAATGGAACTGAGTTCAAGAATACTGGTCTTGATGACTATCTTTATGAACTTGGTATTACTCACGAGTTATCTGCTCCTTATACTCCTCAGCAGAATGGCATCGTGGAGGGCAAGAACAGGACTCTTGTTGAGATGGCTCGCACTATGCTTGATGAATACAAGACGCCTCCTTGCTTCTGGCCTGAGGCAATTGATACTGCGTGCCACATCAACAACAGGGTATATCTTCACAAATTCTTCAGAAAGACCTCATATGAACTCCTCACTAACAAGAAACCCAATGTGAGTTATTTCAAAGTCTTCGGTGCTAAATGTTGGATTAGAGATCCTCATCACAATTCTAAATTTGCACTGAAAGCACTTGAAGGTTTTATGCTTGGTTATGGAAAAGGACTCGCACACCTATAGAGTCTTAACACCTATCACCACAAGGTTGTTGAGACTGTAGATGTGCGGTTCGATGAATCTAATGGCTCACAAAGAGAGCACCTACCTCATGTGCTAGATGAAATACCACCTAAGGAATCCATCAAGTTCAAGGCTACAGAGGATGTCATTCCTATCGAGGAATTTGCTGAAGAAGTCATTCATAATGGTGAAGAACATCATGCTGTTGTGTCGGTGTACAGAAGTAGGGCTCTCCGTTTGACCCCTTTACTTGTGCACGGGCAGTCAGAGCCATGCGCCGCGGCCACACTTAGTAGGGCAGAGGAGGGAAGCCGGAGAGAAGCCGAAGCACAAGACAACCAAGGCGACGCCAAGACCAGAAGCACAGGAGGGCAAGAGGGCGAGGTGGACTCCCTCGGCAAGATCCTTGCCGAGGCAGCCCCCCGCAGCCCCGGCAAGAGCCTTGCCGGGGCAACTTTCCCAACACCAGCAGAGCGATCCACCCTTGAGCCCACAGGATCCTACCCAAACAACTGCGTTGGAACCAAGGCTCGGGAGGCGCCTCTGTGGTGGCATGCAAATCTTCGTCAAGATCATAAACACAAGATCAGATGAGGATTAGAAGATGGCGACCCTCGGCAGGATCCCAGCCGAGGAAATCCATAAGACCCCTGGCAAGACCCTTGCCGGGGATGACAGCAGCGCCACGGCAAGACCCTTGCCGGGCCCCCGGCAAGACCCTTGCCGAGAGCATCAGCAGGGCCACTGCTAGGCCCGCATCAGCTAAGACTCCGCCGTTGTTCGCATGCAGTTGTCAGCCCAACCAGCTGGGCAAGCACCTGCGTGGCAACATGCAGCTTCCAGGCCAAATCAGCAAGCACCTGCGTGGCGGCATGCAGATCTTCATGAAGGCCCTACCACCGCGCCACCTCAGTTGCCTGCCTGCCTACATGGCGCTGCATGCATTGCTGGTTTAGGCGTGTGTCGAAGCGAGGCGAAGCGGCAATGGACGGGACATGCCTCGTTTCCGTCCCCGATAAAGCTAATGGACACCTATGTAGCGCATTTAATCCACTTTGTCCCGTAATGCCGTGCGATAAGCTCGCGCATTGTAGGCCTTTCCGCCTCCTGTGTGCCACTATAGCAACCCCTTTTTCCTATAAAAGGAGGCCCGAGGCGACCTGGAGAGGGATTCGGCTTTTTGGGACGGCACAGCCACCGTACCTAGATCAAAAACCTCAAGAACACTCAATACATCCACAAAAGCAGGACTAGGGTTTTACGCATCCTCGCGGCCCAAACCTGGGTAAATGACCCGTGTGCTTGCTCCTAAACCTGCTCTTCTCATGACCCCATGCCCGCCGACCGTAGAAGGGATCCCAGTGATCCCATAGGTGTCGTTCCCACCGACATATTTGGTGCGCCAGGTAGGGGACCACAGTTGCGAGAATCTGGTTTAGCGGCCGGCTTAGCAGTTTCTCGTGGCCACGGCTTCCAGAGAAGAAGACGGCCAAGAGAACGACGCCGCCTGCAAGCGCGAAGGACGCCGGTGCGGCGACAGAAAAGCTAAGTCATACGAAACCTTAAGCAATTTCCTTTTTATATATCAGGTTATTGTCCTCGAAGGTCCTGCCCTATGTATGAAAGCCTGCATGCAAAGGGACCCTTCCGCAATTGGCAACACCCTTGTTCTATTCTGAGTCCACTCAATAGCTCAAGCGGCCGCGTCGAGAGTGGCAGGGTAGCCTTCCGCAATTGGCAACACTCTCAATTCTGACTCGAGTCAAGCTCGGCAGTTCGAGCGGCCACGTTGAGAGCGGTAAGGTGGTTCGCTCGGCAACAAACACACCCGGAAGGCCATTGGGGATCCGTCCTCAAGGTGCCGCCCTGGGTTTACGCGCTGGCAAGCCTACCCGTTTAACGTAGGGTAAACATACAAAGGGAAGATCGAACAGGAAGATAACATGCATCGTACCAAAAGTGATGTAGAGTTATATTACATCAATTGTTGCTGCGGTTCTAACTAAAGATAAAAATGGTCTTGGTCATGAACCTGCAGCGATAGTGGGAGACGGGGTGCCTAATCTTGGCGCTGGCCCTCCACCCTCTCGATTTCACCGATGCGGCTGATGATGGGCTTGATACGCTCCTTGAGTGCCGCGAGGTCCACACCCACCGGCAAGCTGTCCAGCGTGGCGTCGAAGTCAAGGTTGGGGTTTTAGTATACCATCTTGGTGAGAACCTTGGTCATGGCACCCTGGCAAAGCCTCCGGGCCTCATTGGCCAACGAGGCTGCCCGGTTGGTGCGAAGCCGCTCCAAGGCACCGACAACCCTCTCAAAGAACAGGGTCAGGCTTCAGTTGGCGCTCAAGTTCGGCTCCGGAGCGTACCTCACATCCGGTATCCCCATGGTAGCCAGCTGCGTGGTGGCCTTGTCGGCAATGGTGGCGAGGCGGTTGAGCCAGCGGTTCTCGCCCTCCACGTGCTCCTTGTGGGCGAGGGCGTCGTCCTTCCGCGGCTGCTTCTCGGTCTCCAGATTCTTGGTCAGGGTCTCCTCCCGGGCCTTGCTCTCCGACAACATCTCCTCGAGACCCTCCAGCTTCAGCTTGAGGTCTTTGATGGAGTTGTTGGCCTCGGAGAGCTCCCCAGCCCTGCTGAGGACCGCACCCCGCGCCTTCGTCAGAGCGTTGTTGAGCGTGTCCTTCTCCTTGGATAGCGTAAGGACCTGGTTTTTCAGCCCGTCCCACTCCACCTCCAGCTTCATCTTGTCGGCGTGAACCTGAGCCTGGGCATTGAGTGCCTCCCTGTGCCTCTGCTCCACACCCTGGGTCCGCTCCACGACGAGCTTCTCCACCTCCTCATCCTTGCCGTGGAGCGTTGCAGCAAGCTTCTCCTCATGCGCGGCAAGGTCCTCCTCCTGGGAGTTCAGCGCGGCCTGGTGCTAGGCTCGAGCGGCCTCGGCTGCGGCGGCTAGGTTCTCCGCCGTCTCCTGGGCCTTCTCAATGTCGGCCCGCTTCATGGTGAGCTCCACCTCGTGCTTGGCCAGCTCGCCATGGGCGGCCTTCAGCTCCTCACAAGCTTGGCGGAACCAAGTCTGCGTCTCGGCGACGCGTACCTTGAGGTCCTCCTCCGCCTTGTCCACTGTTGCCGCCCTGGACTTGGCCTTGTCTAAGCGGGTGCGGTGGAGCGCCTGGAGCTTCCGGAAGTTGGCACCCATGGCCTGGATAATCCGCTCCTCCTGGGAACCGTCACCGCCGGTGCTTGGCTCGTCGACAACCTCGAGCCCGGCGGCAGCAAGCACCTCCTCATCGAACACCTCTCCCTCAATGGGCGCCCTGGAGATCGACGCCCCTGGAAGGTGGACGAAAAGGTCGTCGCTCACCCTCAAGTACCTGCCGGAGCCAGAGGCAGTAGAGGAGGAAGGCTGGTCATCCACCAGCTCCTCCTCGGCAGCGGCCTTGCCGGCCTCCCCGGCAGGTCCCTTGCTGGCCTCCTCGGCAGTAGCCTTGTTGGGCTCCCCGTCAGGCCCCTTGGCGGTGTCCTCGGCAGAGCCCTTGGCGGCCTCCTCGGCGGCGATCTTTTTGGCCTCCGCTATGGTGCCCTTGGCAACTTCCTCGATGATGGTATCTATGTCCTCCTGGTCCGCCGACGGACGATCTGGACATCAAGAAGGGGATGAAGCAAAGCCAAGATAAAGATTCAGAAAGAAGAACAAAAGGGCAGGGACGAGAGGCAAATAATGTACCCGTGCCAGGCTGGGGAGAAGTAGCCCCTTCCTCGCCAACATTTGGTGCCAAGGTGGAGCCGTTGGCGCCCAAGTTCTCCTCCTCCTCCTCCGTGTGCATGGGCTCGGTGCTTGGCGCCCTTGCCGGGGACGCCCCTCGGGGCGGCGTGGTTGACGGAGGCGGTGTGTTGGGGGTGGCCGTCAGTGGCTCCCCCTACTTCTGCCCTCCTCCTGCGATCACGGCAAGGTCAGCACCAAAGATCGTACCCCCGACACACGTTGACGAGGGGCGGGTGATGAGCTTACGCTGGGGGCTGTGCCAGGGGCTGCTATTCGGGCTGCTCACCACCACTAGTGGCGCCTTAGAGGTGCCCGTCGGGGGCTGGCCACCTGCCGAAGACCTGACCCTCTTCACCCTCTGGGCCAGTGTCTCCGTATCCCTGCCAAGATGAAGCCAGGTCAAGAAAAGAGATACGGCCCGGAGGGACGGAGATGACAAGAGTTGAAGCACTTACTCGTCCTCTGTTTCTTCTTCCACTGCCTTCCTCTTCCTCCTCGGGCTGAGAGACCCAAGGTCGAAGAAGACCTCCGTGTCGTCACCTGTCGGAGGAGGGGAAGCAGGTGGAGTTGGGGAACACTTAGACGAAGAAGAAGCAGATGCTTTCTTCTTCGCCACCGCAGCCTTCACCAACTTCTTCACCGCCGCGACCTCGTTTGGTGTGCGGACGTCTCCTAGGCTCGTCGGGGTGGCATGGCCCTGCCGGGCTGAACCGGCTCGCCAGAGGTGGCCCATCACAGGACTCGCCCTTTCCCTGCGGCTGGGGGCTCGACAGCTTCAACCTCCTCCTCGGACGGCTCGTCGTCGTCGTCTCCGATAAGAGGAACCCTGGTGCCGGCGCTGCTGGCCTCCCTAGCAGACTCCGATCATTGGGCGAGCTCCTTCTCTTCTGCGGCCACCGCGGCCTTATCCTCCAAGCCGCCGGCACTGCCGGCCTCCCTAGCAAGCTCCGCCTCCACCGCCCTGGCGGCGATGTAGTCCAGCTCCGCCTAGGTGGTGTCCTGGATGAGCCGCGGCTCCTCGCGGATGTACTTCTCCTCTAGGGTGTAAAAAACTCCTGCACCTGCTCCTCTGGCGGCGCGACCCATTTTTGGACGGGGTCATGCGCCTTGCAGTCCGGCATCATGGCGATGATGTCGGTCTGGCGGGAGTTGTTGCTCAGCAGGACCACCCCTGCCGGAAACCCAAATAAGGGCCCCTTGACGACCTTGCCGGCCTTCACAGCCTTGCCGGACCTCTCGGCCCTGCTGTCGCGGTCCACATCGAGCTGGAAGAGCCACTGGCAGAAGCGAGCGTGCGCCAACACGGTAAAGTTTTGGTCGGGGCCGGCGCGGAGTCGCATGATGTCCGTTGTGTTCGCGAAAAGCCAGGCCGGCCTCCCCTTGTTATGCAGCGGAGCGATTCGGCAGCGGATGAAATCCGCCCCGATCATCTCAAGGGTGAGCCCGGCCTCGGTGAGGCAAAGAATCCTGCTGGTGGCGACCGTGAGCTTTGTGTCATCGGCATCGACACTGCTCCAATCGTTTCCGCGAACCGGCGGCGCCTGGCGAACCCGGCTGAACTCTTGTGGATCCTCCTCTTCAATCCAGCACCACCAGCCCCGCCACTCTTCCCACCTCTCCTTCTGAGCGCCCTCCGGGTATGTCCCCTTGGACCTCGGGATCCAGGTGACACAACCGGAGATGGCGCCTCCCTGCTGGATCCGAGGGAAGAAGTAGTGGCGGAAGAGCGCCGTGTTGGGGTGCACTCCGGCGAAGCCCTCGCAGAGATGGGCGAAGACAGCCATGCACGCCACGGCATTTGGGGTAAAATCCAGGAGATGGAAGCCGAAGGTATGCATGATGTCATTAAAGAAATCAGAGAAGGGGGCAGAGGCTGCAGGAGAAGTAATCGACGAAGAACGGATACCGATTCAGGGCGGCTTTGCCGTAGTTGGCGGGGATGACGCGTGTGGCAGGATGCCCCGTCGTCTCTCCCCCCCGTCTTGACCCCCCACAGCGGCCTGAAGTTGTCCCGAAGGTGGGCCGTGTCGACCGTCGAGGGAAAGTAGGCAAGCTCTGTCCGCCACGCCTCCAACTCATTCTCTGGCGGCTCCACCCCTCCGGCTTTCTTGGCCGATCCCTTGCCCTTGCCAGTCTTGGGTGCCATGTCGGTGTACAAAAGTAGGAGCTCTCCTTATGACCCCTTTACTTGTGCACGGGCAGTCAGAGCCACGCGCCGCGGCCACACTTAGCAGGGCAGAGGAGGGAAGCCGGAGAGAAGCCGAAGCACAAGACAACCAAGGCGACGCCAAGACCAGAAGCGCAGGAGGGCAAGAGGGTGAGGTGGACTCCCTCGGCAAGATCCTTGCCGAGGAGCCACCACCACCCCACCCCCCCCTGCAGCCCCGGCAAGAGCCTTGCTGGGGCAACTTGCCAAACACCAGCAGAGCGAGCCACCCTTGAGCCCCCAGGCTCCGACCCAAACAACTGTGCTGGAACCAAGGCTCGGGAGGCGCCTCTGTGGTGGCATGAAAATCTTCGTCAAGATCATAAACACAAGATCAGATGAGGATTAGAAGACGGCAACCCTCGGCAGGATCCCAGCCGAGGAACTCCACAAGACCCTTGTCGGGGATGACGGCAATGCCACGGCAAGACCCTTGCCGAGGACATCAGCAGGGCCACTGCCAGGCCCACATCAACCAAGACTCCACCGCCGTTCACATGCAGCTGGCAGCCCAACCAGCTGGGCAGGCACCTGCATGGCAACATGCAGCTTCCAGGCCAAATCAGCAAGCACCTGCATGGCGGCATGCAGATCTTCATGAAGGCCTTACCACCGTGCCACCTCAGCTGCCTACCTGCCTACATGGCGCTGCATGCATCGCTGGTCTGGGCACATGTCGAAGCGAGGCGAAGCGGCGACGGACGGGACATGCCTCGTTCCCGTCCCCGATAAAGCTAATGGACACCTACATAGCGCATTTAATGCACTTTGTCCCGTAATGCCGTGCAATAAGCTCTCGCACTGTAGGCATTTCCACCTCCTGTGTGCCACTGTGGCAACCCCTTTTCCTATAAAAGGAGGTCCGAGGCGACCATGAGAGGGATTCGGCTTTCTGGGACGGCATAGCCACCATAGCTAGTTCAAAAAGCTCAAGAACACTCAATACATCCACAAAAGCAGGACTAGGGTTTTACGCATCCTCGCAGCCCGAACCTGGATAAACGACCCATGTGCTTGCTCCTAAACCTGCTCTTCTCACGACCCCGCACCCGCCAACCGTAGAAGGGATCCCAGTGATCCCATAGGTGTCGTTCCCACCGACATGCTGCACCTGAGGAAAATGGCTCTGAATAAAATGATGAGCCCCCTCAACATCGTCAACCCGCTCATCCTTGCGTTGCAAATGAAGTACAGACTGAGAGAATCATCAACGACATCAAAGCACCAGGTCCTCTAACACGCTCAAAAGCTTCACATTTGTCTAACTTTTGTGGGCACTCTGCTTTTGTCTCTATCACAGAGCCCACTAAAGTAGATGAAGCATTTCTGGAGCCTAAGTGGATTCAAGTGATGCAAGAGGAATTACATCATTTTGAGCTCAACAATGTGTGGGAACTTGTCAAGCGACCAGACCCATGCAAGCACAATATCATCGGCACCAAATGGATCTACCGCAACAAGGAAGATGAAAATGGCCTTGTGGTGAGGAATAAGGCATGGCTTGTAGCTCAAGGCTACACACAGGTTGAGGGAATTGATTTTGATAACACTTTTGCACCTGTTGCTAGACCTGAGGCTATTCGCATATTACTTGCTTATGCTAATCATCATAATATCATCTTATATCAAATGGATGTGAAAAATGCATTCCTCAGTGGTAAGCTTGAGGAAGAAGTATATGTTGCTCAACCCCTGGGATTTGAAGATCTAAAGCATCCTGACAAAGTCTCCAAACTCAATAAGGCCCTCTATGGCCTCAAGCAAGCCCCTCGGGCGTGTGATGAATTTGCCTATATGATGAATGAAGAATATCAAATGTCTATGATGGGAGAATTGAAATTCTTCTTAGGTCTTCAGATTTGTCAACAACGCAACGACATCTTCATATCTCAGGAGAAATACCTCAAGGATGTATTGAGGAAATTCGGCATGCAAGATTGCAAAGGCATCAAAATCCCTATGCCCGCAAATGGCCATCTATGCACTGATCAAAACGGTATTGACTTTGATCAAAAGGTATACCACTCCATGATTGGCTCTTTACTGTATTTATGTGCATCTAGGCCAGATATTATGCTTAGTGTTTGCATGTGTGCCCATTTTCAAGCTACACCGGAGGAATCACACCATAAGGCTGTGAAGCATATTCTTCGATATCTAGCTCACACTCCAATACTTGGATTATGGTATCCCAAGGGCTCAGGTTTTGATCTAATTGGATATTCAGACTCTGACTATGCTGGTGATCATGTGGACCGCAAGTCAACATCAGGCACATGCCATTTCCTCGGACGATCTTTGGTATGTTGGTCCGAAGAAACAGAACTGTGCATCACTCTCTACTGATGAAGCTGAGTACATTGTTGCCGGTTCGTGCTGTGCTCAATTGCTATGGATGAAATAAACCCTCAAGGACTATGACATCAATGTGAATAATGTGCCTTACTACCATGACAATGAGAGCGCCATCAAGATTGCTCATAAAACAGTTCAGCACTCAAAGACAAAGCACATTCACATTCGTCATCATTTTCTTCGTTATCATGTGTTGAAGGGCGACATCTCTATCGAGCACGTGAAGACTAAAGAACAGCTAGCCAATATCTTCACAAAGCCCTTGGATGAGAAGAGATTTAGCAAGTTCTGGTGTGAGCTAAATATCTTAAAATCTTCGAACGTCCTTTGAAAAGTACACACATCCTAACACTTATGCAAAATTGATGACTTAGATATGCAACACACGAAGTAACATTTTTCTTCAATCAATGGAGACTAACCCTCTAAGTGTGAAGCAATTAACAAAGAATTTGATTCTCAGAGCCATACAACAATTGTATGCTACGTCTGAAATCATCATTCTTATATGGTGGGTCACGCCACCAACAAAAGTTGAAAATCTTCAATTTGAATATTTCTCCAGTTTTGAATTTCCTCAGTTGTTCAAATACTACAATGTTGCATTGTCTTCACTCTTTCCGTCATTATATATACATCTGGGCTATTCTGTTTCGCTTAACAGAATATTATTCTGTTACCCTACTTAAAATGATGGTTTCAGGCGGTTGTACTTATGATTTTCATCTCGTCAAACTAATCATCTTTTCATCGGAATGGGGCGTATAATATATCGTTGGAAAACTCTTGACATATACATTATAAATATATAGTAATTTTTTGCAAAATCATCATGGTTTAAGAGCAGTTTTGAAAAAAATCAAAACCAAAAACGCGAATCGTATTTTGGACTCAATTTTCAAACGGTTTGTCGGAATTGAGCAAATAAGATGGCGTTGGAAAGCTCGTGAAATCCACATCTTCCATATATCTATTATTTTTCCAAATTATATACAATTTAAAAGTAATTTTAAAATGGTGAAATTCTGGGCGAAATGTATTTTCGCATTTTTTTACAAACGGTTTGTCGAAATTGACGCAAATGATACGGCATTGGAAAGCTATGGAAAATGTGCAACTTTTTTGTATTAAAATGTTCTTCTAATTCCTTACGGTTTAAAAACGAATTCGAATACGGTCAAAGTTGATTTCAAACGTGATTTTTTTCACAGTTTGTCGAAATTGGGAAAATAATATATCGTTAGAAAGCTATCGAAAATGCGAAATTTAGTCATGTTTAACACTTTCTAAAATTCGCAACCGTTGAAGAGTAATTTCGAATACCGTGAGACACATCGTGTTGTTTTCTCGTCAGAAAAAACAGAGTACTTGTGCTGATCTTTTTGTGTGTTGGTACTGATCTATTTATTTCACAGAGTAATTTCGAATAGGGTGAAGGAAACCTTTTCTTTTTCCATTCCGGAAACAAAGTACTCGAACTGATCTCCATATGGATTTGTACTAAGGACGTTTTCATAGATTGGACTTTTACTTTGTTTTCTGGGTAAGGTTTTCCTCTTAAAGTTTCAATGGTTTACGGTATCATCGCCCTGTACTAACATAGTTTATATCGTCGAACTGAATGATATTTTTTTCAAAAAGAAAATGTTTTGTTTGTTTCTTTTTTGAACTCAACATTTTTTACAATGATGTTCTGAACTTCTCTCATTTTACAACTTGTACTTTTACAATTTAAATTTCCATGAGGTTTCTTTTTTGCTTGAACTTTTAGAATTTGAATTTCTACCATTTCTTTTATTCCGAACGGATGCTACCTCTTGAGCACTGCATTGGTTTTCCCTTGAAGAGGAAAGGGTGATGCAGTAGAGCAGCGTAAGTATTTCCCTCAGTTTTTGAGAACCAAGGTATCAATCCAGTAGGAGTCCACGCACAAGTCCCTCGCACCTACACAAACAAATAAACTCCTCGCAACCAACGCGATAAAGGGGTTGTCAATCCCTTCACGGTCACCTACGAGAGTGAGATCTGATAGATATGATAAGATAATATTTTTGGTATTTTTATGATAAAGAGAAATAAAGATGCAAGTAAAATAAATGGCAAAGGAAATAACTAAGTATTGGAAGATTAACATGATGAAAAATAGACCCGGGGCCCATAGGTTTCACTAGAGGCTTCTCTCGAGAGCATAAGTATTACAGTGGGTGAACAAATTACTATTGAGCAATTGATAGAATTGAGCATAGTTATGAGAATATCTAGGTATGATCATGTATATAGGCATCACGTCCAAGACAAGTAGACCGACTCCTGCCTGCATCTACTATTATTACTCCACACATCGACCGCTATCCAGCATGCATCTAGAGTATTAAGTTCAAGAGAACAGAGTAACGCTTTAAGCAAGATGACATGATGTAGAGGGATAAACTCATGCAATATGATATAAATCCCATCTTGTTATCCTCGATGGCAACAATACAATATGTGCCTTGCTGCCCCTACTGTCACTGGAAAAGGACACGCAAGATTGAACCCAAAGCTAAGCACTTCTCCCATTGCAAGAAAGATCAATCTAGTAGGCCAAACCAAACTGATAATTCGAAGAGACTTGCAAAGATAACCAATCATACATAAAAGAATTCGGAGAAGATTCAAATATTGTTCATAGATAAACCTGATCATAAACCCACAATTCATCGGTCTCAACAAACACACTGCAAAAGAAGATTACATCGAATAGATCTCCACAAGAGAGGGGGAGAACTTTGTATTGAGATCCAAAAAGAGAGAAGAAGCCATCTAGCTAATAACTATGGACCCGTAGGTCTGAATTAAACTACTCACACTTCATCGCAGAGGCTATGGTGTTGATGTAGAAGCCCTCCGTGATTGATACCCCCTCCGGCAGAGCTCCGAAAAAGCCCCCAAGATGGGATCTCATGGATACAGAAAGTTACGGCGGTGGAATTAGGGTTTTGGCTCCGTATCTGGTAGTTTGGGGGTACATAGGTATATATAGGAGGAAGGAGTACGTCGGTGGAGCAACATGGGCCCCACGAGGGTGGAGGGCGCGCCTGGGGGGTAGGGGTGCCCCCTACTTCGTGCCTTCCTGGTTGATTGCTTGACGTAGGGCCCAAGTCCTCTAGATCATGTTAGTTCCAAGAATCACGTTCCCGAAGGTTTCATTCCGTTTGGACTCCGTTTGATATTCTTTTTCTGTGAAACACTAAAATAGGCAAAAAAACAGCAATTCTGGGCTGGGCCTCCGGTTAATAGGTTAGTCCCAAAAATAATATAAAAGTGTATAATAAATCCCAATAATGACCAAAACAGGATATAATATAGCATGGAACAATCAAAAATTATAGATACGTTGGAGACGTATCAAGCATCCCCAAGCTTAATTCCTGCTTGTCCTCGAGTAGGTAAATGATAAAAACAGAATTTTTGATGTGGAATGCTACTTGGCATAATTTTAATGTAATTCTCTTAATTGTGGTATTAATATTCAGATCCGAAAGATTCAAGACAAAAGTTTAATATTGACATAGAAATAATAATACTTCAAGCATACTAACAAAGCAATTATGTCTCTTCAAAATAACATGGCCAAAGAAAGTTATCCCTACAAAATCATATAGTCTGGCTATGCTCCATCTTCACCACACAAAGTATTCAAATCATGCACAACCCCGATGACAAGCCAAGCAATTGTTTCATACTTTTGGTGTTCTCAAACTTTTTCAATCTTCACCCAATACATGAGCATGAGCCATGGACATAGCACTATAGGTGGAATAGAATGGTGGTTGTGGAGAAGACAAAAAGGGAGAAGATAGTCTCACATCAACTAGGCGTATCAACGGGCTATGGAGATGCCCATCAATAGATATCAATGTGAGTGAGTAGGGATTGCCATGCAATGGATGCACTAGAGCTATAAGTATATGAAAGCTCAACAAAAAGAAACTAAGTGGGTGTGCATCCAACTTGCTTTCTCACGATGACCTAGGGCATTTGAGGAAGCCCGTCATTGGAATATACAAGCCAAGTTCTATAATGAAAAATTCCCACTAGTATATGGAAGTGGTAGCATAAGAGACTCTCTATCATGAAGATCATGGTGCTCCTTTGAAGCACAAGTGTGGAAAAAAAGGATAGTAGTATTGCCCCTTTTTATTTATTCTTTTTTGCCTTCTTTTTTTGTCCTTTCTCTTTTTTATTGGGACAATACTCTATGAATGATGATCATCACACTTCTATTTGTTTACAACTCAATGATTACAACTCGATACTAGAACAAAGTATGACTCTATATGAATGTCTCCGGCGGTGTACCGGGATAGCAATGATGCATGAGTGACTTATATGAAAGAATTATGAACGGTGGCTTTGCCACAACTAAAATGTCAACTACATGATCATGCGAAGCAATATGACAATGATGGAGCGTGTCATAGTAAACGGAATGGTGGAAAGTTGCATGGCAATATATCTCGGAATGGTTATGGAAATGCCATCATAGGTAGGTATGGTGGCTGTTTTGAGGAAGGTATATGGTGGGTGCATGATACCAGCGAAAGGTGCGCGGTATTAGAGAGGCTAGCAATGGTGGAAGGGTAAGAGTGCGTATAATCCATGGACTCAACATTAGTCATAAAGAACTCACATACTTATTGCAAAAATCTATTAGTTATCGAAGCAAAGTACTACACGCATGATCCTAGGGGGATAGATTGGTAGGAAAAGACCATCGCTCGTCCCTGACCGCCACTCATAAGGAGGATGATGTAACGCCCCGGATGTAACTTTCCCAATTTGTACTCCAACTCTTGCCGTTTCCGGCGTTAAGTTATTTTATTCTCTCGGGTTTGGGTTTTTGTCTCCGTGTGTTGTTGTCGTTGTCATGCATCTCATAGCATGTCATCATGTGCATTGCATTTGCATACATGTTCATCTCATGCATTCGAGCATTTTCCCTGTTGTCCGTTTTGCATTCCGGCGCTTCGTTCTCCTCCGGTGGTCATTTCTACCTTTCTTTTGTGTGTGGGGATTAAACATTTCCGGATTGGACCGAGACTTGCCAAGCGGCCTTGGTTTACTACCGGTAGACCGCCTGTCAAGTTTCGTACCATTTGGACTTCGTTTGATACTCCAACGGTTAACCGAGGGACCGATAAGGCCTCCTGTGTGTTGCAGCCCAACACCCCTCCAAGTTGGCCCAAAACCCACCAAAACCCTCTCCATCATCTAGAGCGTTCGATCATGATCGCGTGGCCGAAAACCGCACCTCATTTGGACACTCCTAGCTCCCTCTATGCCTATATATACCTCCCCCATTCCAAATCTCGGATCCCCTCCTCGAAACCCTAGATCCGTCTCCACCCGCAGCCCGCCAGAAATTTTTCCCGCCGACGGACGTGTGCGCCCGACGTGTCCGCCTCCACGTGGCATCACCGGATTCGCTCCGCCAAGCGCCCACATCGCCGCGCCGCCGAAGCCAGCGGTGGCCCGTGGCCGGCCCGCCCGCGCCCGCCACCGGGCCAGAGGCGCCCGCCCGCGCGGCTTCGCCCCTTCCCTCGCCGATGCCGACCGCCTCCCCCGACGCGCCGCCGCGCGCTCCTCGCCGGCCGGCGCCGACATCGCGCCACCGGGCCGCCGCGCCGCCGCAAGTCCCCGGCGCCGACATCGCCGCCCCGTTCCGGCCGCCGCCTGCGCCGGCGAGCGTTACCCCGCTCCGACCACTCCGTCCCGGTCTCCTTCCTCTACTCCGGCGAGCTTCCTCCCTCCGGTGAACAGTGATCCCGGCGAACCTCGTAAAGCGTGCCCGGCTGGATCTAGATCTGGGATATTTGCCTCGGTTGACTTTTGCCCCGAAACCCTAATTATCTTGCCATGTTCATCGCATCGTAACTTTGCATCTGTAGCTCCGTTTTGGGCATATAGCATATCAAAATGTTCGCCTCAGAGAACACATCATTTTGTTCCATTGCATCATTTTCATTTGTGTTCATCTTGATGCCCGAAATTCTGTTAGAAGAGGGCTACTTGAGATAATTGTCAGATCTGCTACTCCATTTAGATACTTGTCTTTTTTGCCATGATTATTGTGTGCATGTTATGCCCATGAGCTCTACATATGTTTTGTTAAGGGTTTTGCCATATTTCCAGAGGTGCAACCCATGTAATTTTGTGATGTGTGTGCTGACTAACACAAGCTTGCAAAGTGAGGCACTTGGTAATGCTGATTTCAGGGACTTAGCATTTCCACTAAGTCCTTGAGCTGTTTATCTCATATGGTCATATGTTCATGCTGTTTCCTAGTGATCCATGCCTCTTTTGAGGATGATCAGTAAGGATGTTTTGTTAATATTGTAGTGCTTTATCCATCCATGTCTTTGTTTGAAATTATGGAGCACCCTAACTTGAGTCAATAGAGATCTACTTTTGCTACTTCGTGAATCTAGGCAGATTGTCTACTTGTTAGCGATTTTGCCGATGATGTTGTAGTTGATCCGTGCATGCTATGTTATTGTTCTTGCCATGTCTAGCTTGAATTTTGTGTATTCTTGGTGGGTGTATGCTTAGATTTTCATGACTTGCTCCGTAGTGAGTGCATCGAGCTCGTAAACACGCCTACTTGATATCTGTTTTCAGCATGCTCCAGTTTTCACTAAGTCTGAGAACTGATTATGTTTTTCCATGTTCACATGCTTGCTATTGTATTTTCTGATCCCTTTTGGCTCAAGGTCACTAAGGGACTTTTGTTAAGCTCTTTGAGTAGCTCCATGCCATGCTTTACTTTGCCATGTTCAGGTCCTGTAGCATGTAGTTTTGTTGCTCCGAAGTGTGCTACCTGATCTGAAATTCCAGACAAGTGTTAATTTCACCAAGTCTGAAATCTGTTTGCCATATGCATTTTTGCCATGCTTGTTTGAACCTGTTAATGGATGAATTGGCCATAGCTCAGTGCTAGACTTTTGTTAAGCATCATGAATGCATCCCTGCCATGTATTTTGTTGTCATGTTTGGGTGCTGTAGCATGTTTATCTCATTGCATTTAGATGGCTACTTGCTGTAAATCGCAGACCGGTGTCATATTTGAATTGCTTGCCATTTCCAAACCATAACTCCGATTCCGGCGTTCTTTATATCGTTTTCAAGCGATTTCATCTCATCTTTCCAGTGGCACACTTGGATTCCCAAGTTGAGGCCAGGTTCATGCATTCCTTTTCACATCTTGCATATGCATCCCGCATCGCATCCCGCATATCGTACCATCCTTGCATCATATTGTTTGATCCTTGCACGTGGTTGATTGTTTCCTTGTTGCTTGTTTGTCTTGTTTGGATAGAGCCGGGAGACGAGTTCGCTATCGAGGAGCCCGTTGAGTTTGCTTTCGAGGATCCAGTCAACTCTGACAACTGTGCAGGCAAGATGATCATACCCTCGAAATCACTACTATCTTTGCTATGCTAGTTTGCTCGCTCTTTTGCTATGCCAATGCTACGATGCCTACCACTTGCTTTCAAGCCTCCCAAATTGCCATGTCAAACCTCTAACCCACCATGTCCTAGCAAACCGTTGTTTGGCTATGTTACCGCTTTGCTCAGCCCCTCTTATAGCGTTGCTAGTTGCAGGTGAAGATTGAAGGCCGTTCCTTGTTGGAACATTTATTTACTTGTTGGGTTATCATTATATTATCTTGTTATCTTAATGCATCTATATACTTGGTAAAGGGTGGAAGGCTCGGCCTCTCGCCTAGTGTTTTGTTCCACTCTTGCCGCCCTAGTTTCCGTCATATCGGTGTTATGTTCCCGGATTTTTGCGTTCCTTACGCGGTTGGGTTATAATGGGAACCCCTTGATAGTTCGCCTTGATTAAAGCTTTTCCAGCAATGCCCAACCTTGGTTTTACCATTTGCCACCTAGCCTCTTTTCCCTTGGGTTTCCGGAGCCCGAGGGTCATCTTATTTTAGCCCCCCCCCCCCGGGCCAGTGCTCCTCTGAGTGTTGGTCCAACCGAGCGATGTCCGGGGCTACCAGGGGCAACTCTGGGCTGGCCTACCCGACGTCTTGCTCATCCGGTGTGCCCTGAGAACGAGATATGTGCAGCTCCTATCGGGATTTGTCGGCACATCTGGGTGGTGTTGCTGGTCTTGTTTTAACCTGTCGAAGTGTCTTGAAGAACCGAGGTACCAAGTCTGATCGGAACGTCTCGGGAGGAGGTCTATTCCTTCGTTGACCGTGAGAGCTTGTCATGGGCTAAGTTGGGACTCCCCTGCAGGGATTTGAACTTTCGAAAGCCGTGCCCGCGGTTATAGGCAGATGAGAATTTGTTAATGTCCGGTTGTAGATAACTTATACCTTAACTTAATTAAAATGAATCAACCGTGTGAGTTACCATGATGGCCTCTTCTCGGCGGAGTCCGGGAAGTGGACACGGTGTTGGAGTAATGCTTGCGCAGGTTGCTCTCTAGTTTCTCGCTTGCGCTTTGCCTCCTCTTCTCGCTCTCTTTTGCGAACAGGATAGCCACCATATTTGCTAGTTGCTTGCTGCAGCTCCACATATTTACCTTGCCATACCTATTAAGCTTAAATAGTCTTGATCGCGAGGGTGCGAGATTGCTGAGTCCCTGTGGCTCACAGATTACTATTACACCAGATGCAGGGCCTGATGATTCCGCTCCAGGTGACGCGCTCGAGCTCAAGTGGGAGTTCGACGAAGACTCTCAACGATACTATGTTTCCTTTCCTGATGATCAGTAGTGGTGCCCAGTTGGGGGTGATCGGGACCGTGTCGCATGTTGGGTTATCTTTTATTTTGGCGTCGTAGTCGGGCCATGAGTGTTTGTATGATGTAATGTTATTTATGTACTTGATTGACGTGGCGAGTGTAAGCCAACTATGTTATCTCCCCTTTTATTATCTATATTACATGGGATGTTGTGAAGATTGCCTAACTTGCGACATATGCCTTCAATGCGATTATGCCTCTAAGTTGTGCCTCGACACGTGGGAGATATAGTCACATCGAGGGTGTTACAGATGATCAATAAATACATCATGATCCGACTTCTTAACATAATGGTTCCCCATACGTGCATGCTACGAGAATCACAAACTTTAACACAAGCATTTCTCAAATTCACAACTACTCAACTAGAACGACTCTAATATCACCATCTCCATATCTCAAAACAATTATCAAGTTTCAAACTTCTCATAGTATTCAACACACTCATAAGAAAATTTTATTATTAATCTTGAATGCCTAACATAATTAAAGCAAATTACCATGCTGTTTTGTAGGACTCTCAAAATAATCTAAGTGAAGCATGAGAGAACAATGGTTTCTATAAAACAAATCCACCAACGTGCTCTAAAGGATATAAGTGAAGCACTAGAGCAAAAACTATATAACTCAAAAGATATAAGTGAAGCACATAGAATATTCTAACAATTTCCGAATCATGAGTGTCTCTCTCAAAAAGGTGTGTGCAGCAATGATGATTGTGGAAAACTAAAAAATAAAGACTCAAATAATACAAGACGCTCTAAGCAAAACACATATCATGTGGTAAATAAAAATATAGCTTCAAGTAAAGTTACCGATAGAAGTAGACGAAAGAGGGGATGCCTTCCGGGGCATCCCCAAGATTTGGCTTATAGGTGTCCTTAGATTATCTTGGGGGTGCCATGGGCATCCCCAAGCTTAGGCTCTTGCCACTCCTTGTTCCATAATCCATCAAATCTTTACCCAAAACTTGAAAACTTCACAACACAAAACTTAAAGTAGAAACTCTCATGAGCTCCGTTAATGAAAGAAAAGAAAACACCACTTCAAGGTACTGTAATGAACTCATTATTTATTTATATTGGTGTTAAACCTACTGTATTCCAACTTCTCTATGGTTTATAAACAATTTTACTAGCCATGGATTCATCAAAATAAGCAAACAACACACGAAAAACAGAATCTGTCAAAAACAGAACAGTCTGTAGTAATCTGTAGCTAACGCAAGATTTGGAACCCCAAAAATTCTAAAATAAATTTCTGGACGTGAGTAATTTATCTATTAATCATATTCAAAAATAATTAACTAAATATCACTTTCCAAATAAAAATGGCATCAGTTATCGTGAGTGCTAAAGTTTCTATTTTTTACAGCAAGATTAAAAAGTCTTTCCCCAAGTCTTCCCAACAGTTCTACTTGGCATAAACACTAATTAAACACAAAAAACACACAAAAAACAGAGGCTAGATAAACTATTTATTACTAAATAGGAGCAAAAAGCAAGGAATAAAAATAAAATTGGGTTGCCTCCCAACAAGCGCTATCGTTTAACGCCCCTAGCTTGGCATAAAAGCCAGGATAGATCTAGGTATTGCCATATTTGGAAGGCAATCCATAAGTGGCTCTCATAATAGATTCATAAGGTAATTTAATTTTCTTTCTAGGGAAGTATTTCATGCCTTTCCTTAATGGAAATTGGAATCTAATATTCCCTTCCTTCATATCAATAATTGCACTAATCGTTCTAAGGAAAGGTCTACCAAGAATAATAGGACATGAAGGATTGCAATCTATGTCAAGAACAATAAAATCCATGGGCACATAATTCCTATTTGCAACAATAAGAACATCATTAATTCTTCCCATAGGTTTCTTAATAGTGGAATCTGCAAGGTGCAAGTTTAAAGAGCAATCATCAAAATCACGGAAACCTAGCAAATCACACAAAGTTTTTGGAATCGTGGAAACACTAGCACCCAAATCACACAAAGCATAGCATTCATGATCTTTAATCTTGATTTTAATAGTGGGTTCCCACTCATCATAAAGTTTTCTAGGGACAGAAACTTCCAACTCAAGTTTTTCTTCATAAGATTGCATCAAAGCATCAACGATATGTTTGTTAAAGGCTTTATTTTGACTATAAGCATGTGGAGAATTTAGCACGGATTGCAACAAGGAAATACAATCTATCAAAGAGCAATTATCATAATTAAATTCCTTGAAATCCAAAATAGTGGGTTCATTAATATTTAAAGTTTTAACTTCTTCAATCCCACTTTTAACAATTTTAGCATCAAGATCTAAAGACTACAAATTTTTGGAACGCCTTCTAAGTAAAGGTGGATCATATTAATTCCCATCATTATCAAGATTCATATTACAAAACAAAGATTTAATAGGGGACACATCAATAACTTTTAGATCTTCATCTTTATTATCATGAAAACTAGAAGAACACACTTTTATAAAGCAATCTTAGCACGCATCCTAGCGGTTCTTTCTTTGCACTCATCAATGGAAATTCTCATGGATTTGAGAGACTCATTGATATCATGCTTAGGAGGAATAGATCTAAGTTTCAAAAAATCAGCATCAAGAGAAATTCTATCAACGTTCCTAGCCAACTCATCAATCTTAAGCAATTTTTCTTCAATCAAAGCATTGAAATTCTTTTGTGAGGTAATAAACTATTTAATATTAGATTCAAAATCAGAGGGTATCTTATTAAAATTTCCATAAGAATTGTTGTAGGAATTACCATAATTGTTAGAGTAATTACTAGGATACGGCCTAGGATTAAAGTTTCCTCTATACGCGTTGTTACCAAAATTATTCCTACCAACAAAATTCACATCCAAAGATTCATTATTATTCTCGATCAAAGTAGACAAAGGCATATCATTAGGATCAGGAGAAACATTTTTATTAGCAAATAATTTCATAAGTTCATCCATCTTACCACTCAAAACATTAATTTCTTCTATCGCATGCACTTTCTTATTAATAGATCTTTCGGTGTGCCATTGAGAATAATGAACCATAATATTATCTAGGAGTTTACTAGCTTCTCCTAAAATGATTTCCATAAAAGTGCCTCCCGCGGCCGAATCTAAAAGATTTCTAGAAGCAAAATTCAATCCGGCATAAAAAATTTGTATAATCATCCACAAATTCAAACCATGTGTAGGGCAATTACGTATCATTAATTTCATCCTCTCCCAAGCTTGTGCAACATGTTCATGATCAAGTTTCTTAAAATTCATAATATCGTTTCTAAGAGAGATGATATTAGCAGGAGGAAAATACTTAGAGATAAAAGCATATTTGCACTTATTCCACGAAACAATACTATTTTTAGGCAAAGGCGAAAACCAAGATTTAGCATGATCTCTAAGCGAAAAAGGAAATAGCTTCAATTTAACAATATCATTGTCCACATCTTTCCTCTTTTGCATATCACACAAATCAACAAAGTTGTTTAGATGGGTAGCGGCATCTTCACTAGGAAGGCCGAAAAACGGATCTTTCATGACAAGATTCAGCAAAGCAGCATTGATTTCACAAGATTCAGCATCGGTAAGAGGAGCAATCGGAGTGCTAATAAAATCATTGTTGTTGGTATTGGTAAAGTCACACAATTTGGTATTATCTTGAGCCATCGTGACAAGCAAGCAATCCGACACACAAGCAAACAAGAAACGAGCAAAAAGAGGCGAATAGAGAAAGAGAGGGAGGATGGAGAGAGAGAGGGCGAATAAAACAGCAAGGGTGAAGTGGGGGAGAGGAAAACGAGAGGCAAATGGCAAATAATGTAATGCAGGAGATAAGGGTTTGTGATGGGTACTTCGTATGTTGACTTTTGCGTACACTCCCCAGCAACGGCGCCAGAAATCCTTCTTGCTACCTCTTGAGCACTACGTTGGTTTTCCCTTGAAGAGGAAAAGGTGATGCAGTAGAGCAGCGTAAGTATTTCCCTCAGTTTTTGAGAACCAAGGTATCAATCCAGTAGGAGGCCACGCACGAGTCCCTCGCACCTACACAAACAAATAAACTCCTCGCAACCAACGCAATAAAGGGGTTGTCAATCCCTTCACGGTCACCTACGAGAGTGAGATCTGATAGATATGATAAGATAATATTTTTGGTATTTTTATGATAAAGAGAAATAAAGATGCAAGTAAAATAAATGGCAAAGGAAATAACTAAGTATTGGAAGATTAATATGATGGAAAATAGACCCGGGGGCCATAGGTTTCACTAGAGGCTTCTCTCGAGAGCATAAGTATTACGATGGGTGAACAAATTATTGTTGAGCAATTGACAGAATTGAGCATAGTTATGAGAATATTTAGGTATGATCATGTATATAGGCATCATGTCCAAGACAAGTAGACTGACTCATGCCTGCATCTACTACTATTACTCCACACATCGACCGCTATCCAGCATGCATCTAGAGTATTAAGTTCAAGAGAACAGAGTAATGCTTTAAGCAAGATGACATGATGTAGAGGGATAAACTCATGCAATATGATATAAACCCCATCTTGTTATCCTCGATGGCAACAATACAATACGTGCCTTGCTGCCACTACTGTCACTGGAAAAGGACACGCAAGATTGAACCCAAAGCTAAGCACTTCTCCCATTGCAAGAAAGATCAATCTAGTAGGCCAAACCAAACTGATAATTCGAAGAGACTTGCAAAGATAACCAATCATACATAAAAGAATTCAGAGAAGATTCAAATATTGTCCATAGATAAACTTGATCATAAACCCACAATTCATCGGTCTCAACAAACACACCGCAAAAGAAGATTACATCAAATAGATCTCCACAAGAGAGGGGGAGAACTTTGTATTGAGATCCAAAAAGAGAGAAGAAGTCATCTAGCTAATAACTATGGACCCGTAGGTCTGAAGTAAACTACTCACACTTCATCGGAGAGGCTATGGTGTTGATGTAGAAGCCCTCCGTGATCGACACCCCCTTCGACGGAGCTCCGGAAAAGGCCCCAAGATGGGATCTCATGGATACAAAAAGTTACGGTAGTGGAATTAGGGTTTTGGCTCCGTGTCTGGTAGTTTAGGGGTACATAGGTATATATAGGAGGAAGGAGTACGTCGGTAGAACAACGTGGGCCCCACGTGGGTGGAGGGCGCGCTTGGGGGGTAGGCGCGCCCCCCTACCTCGTGCCTTCCTGGTTGATTTTTTGATGTAGGGTCCAAGTCCTCTGGATCATGTTCGTTCCAAAAATCAAGTTCCCGAAGGTTTCATTCCGTTTTAATTCCGTTTGATATTCTTTTTCTGCGAAACCCTAAAATAAGCAAAAAAAAATAGCAATTGTGGGTTGGGCCTCTGGTTAATAGGTTAGTCCCAAAAATAATATAAAAGTGTATAATAAAGCCCAATAATGTCCAAAACAGGATATAATATAGCATGGAACAATCAAAAATTATATAAGATAGGTTATTCCGTTTCAATACCTAGTTCAAACTCGTTACCGGTAAGTATCTTTACTCGTTCCGTAACACATCATCCTGCAACTAACTCATTAGTTGCAATGCTTGTAAGGCTTATAGTGATGTGCATTACCGAGTGGGCCCAAAGATACCTCTCCGACAATCGGAGTGTCAAATCCTAATCTCGAAATATGTCAACCCAACAAGTACCTTCAGAGACACCTGTAGAGCACCTTTATAATCGCCCAGTTACGTTGTGACGTTTGGTAGCACACAAAATGTTCCTCCGGTAAACGGGAGTTGCATAATCCCATAGTCATAGGAACATGTATAAGTCATGAAGAAAGCAATAGCAACAAACTAAACGATCAAGTGCTATGCTAACGGAATGGGTCAAGTCAATCACATCATTCTCTAATGATGTGATCCCGTTAATCAACTGACAACTCATGTCTATGGCTAGGAAACTTAACCATCTTTGATTCAACGAGCTAGTCAAGTAGAGGCATACTAGTGACACTCTGTTTGTCTATGTATTCACACATGTATTATGTTTCCGGTTAATACAATTCTAGCATGAATAATAAGCATTTATCATGATATAAGGAAATAAATAATAACTTTATTATTGCCTCTAGGGCATATTTCCTTCAGGATTATCCTCATAGCTGCCAAGAAAGCATATGTCCTTGAAGCACCACTAGGTGATGCACCTTTTTTCCCAGCAACTCAAGACGTTATGAACGTTTGGCAGTCGCGTAGTGATGATTACTCCCTGGTTCAGTGCGGCGTGCTTTACAGCTTAGAACTGGGGCTCCAAAAGCGTTTTGAGCAGCACGGAGCATATGAGATGTTCCAAGAGCTGAAAATGGTTTTCCAAGCTCATGCCCGGGTCGAGAGATATGAAGTCTCCGACAAGTTCTATAGTTGTAAGATGGAGGAGAATAGTTTTGTCAACGAGCACATACTCAAAATGGCTGGGTTGCACAACCGCATATCTCAGCTGGGAGTTAATCTCCCGGATGATGCGGTCATTGATAGAATCCTTCAGTCGCTCCCACCTAGCTACAAGAGCTTTGTGATGAACTTCAATATGCAGGGGATGGAAAAGACCATTCCTGAGGTATATTCAATGCTGAAATCAGCGGAGGTGGAGATTAAAAAGGAACATCAAGTGTTGGTGGTGAATAAAACCACTAAGTTCAAGAAAGGCAAGGGTAAGGAGAACTTCAAGAAGGATGGCAAGGGAGTTGCCGCGCCCAGTAAGCCAGTTGCCGGGAAGAAGCCAAAGCATGGACCCAAGCCTAAGACTGAGTGCTTTTATTGCAAAGGAAACGGTCACTGGAAGCGAAACTACCCAAGTACTTAGCAGATAAGAAGGCCGGCAATACCAAAGGTATATGTGATATACATGTTATTGATGTGTACCTAACCAGCGCTCGTAGTAGCTCCTGGGTATTTGATACCGGTGCGGTTTCTCATATTTGTTACTCAAAACACGAGCTACGGAATAAGCGGAGACTGGCGAAGGACGAGGTGACGATGCGCGTCGGGAATGGTTCCAAGGTCGATGTGATCGCCGTCGGCACGCTACCTCTACATTTACCTACGGGATTAGTTTTAAACCTCAATAATTGTTATTTAGTACCAACTTTAAGCATGAACATTGTATCTGGATCTCGTTTAATGCGAGATGGCTACTCATTTAAATCTGAGAATAATGGTTGTTCTATTTATATGAGAGATGTGTTTTATGGTCATGCCCCGCTGGTCAATGGGTTATTCTTATTGAATCTCGAACGTGATGTTACACATATTCATAGTGTGAATGCCAAAAGATGTAAGGTTGATAATGATAGTCCCACATACTTCTGGCACTGCCGCCTTGGTCACATTGGTGTCAAACGCATGAAGAAACTCCATGCAGATGGACTTTTGGAGTCTCTTGATTATGAATCATTTGACACGTGCGAACCATGACTCATGGGAAAAATGACCAAGACTCCGTTCTCTGGAACAATGGAGCGAGCAACCAACTTATTGGAAATCATACATACTGATGTGTGCGGTCCAATGAGCGTTGAGGCTCGCGATGGTTATCGTTATGTTCTCACTCTCACTGATGACTTAAGTAGATATGGGTATGTCTACTTAATGAAACACAAGTCTGAGACCTTTGAAAAGTTCAAGGAATTTCAGAGTGAGGTTGAGAATCAACGTGACAGGAAAATCAAGTTCTTACAATCAGATCGTGGGGGAGAATATTTGAGTCACGAATTCGGCACGCACTTAAGGAAATGTGGAATTGTTTCACAACTCATGCCGCCTGGAACACCTCAGCGTAACGGTGTGTCTGAACATCGAAATCGCACTCTATTGGATATGGTGCGATCCATGATGTCTCTTACGGACCTACCGCTATCATTTTGGGGTATGCTTTAGAGACTGCCGCATTCACTTTAAATAGGGCTCCGTCGAAATCCGTTGAGACGACACCGTATGAATTATGGTTTGGGAAGAAACCTAAGCTGTCGTTTCTGAAAGTTTGGGGATGCGATGCTTATGTCAAGAAACTTCAACCTAAAAAGCTCGAACCCAAATCGGAAAAATGCGTCTTCATAGGATACCCTAAGGAAACTATTGGGTATACCTTCTACCTCAGATCCGAAGGCAAGATCTTTGTTGCCAAGAATGGATCCTTTCTAGAGAAAGAGTTTCTCTCGAAAGAAGTGGGAGGAAAGTAGAACTTGATGAGGTATTGCCTCTTGAACCGGAGAGTAGCGCGGATCAAGAAAATGTTTCTGTGGTGCCTGCACCGACTAGAGAGGAAGTTAATGATGATGATCATGAAACTTCAGATCAAGTTGCTACTGAACTTGGTAGGTCCACAAGGACACGTTCTGCACCAGAGTGGTACGGCAACCCTGTCCTGGAAATCATGTTGTTAGACAATGGTGAACCTTCGAACTATGAATAAGCGATGGCGGGCCCGGATTCCGACAAATGGCTTGAAGCCATGAAATCCGAGATAGGATCCATGTATGAAAACGAAGTATGGACTTTGACTAACTTGCCCGATGATCGGCGAGCCATAGAAAATAAATGGATCTTTAAGAAGAAGACAGACGAGGATGGTAATGTAACCATCTATAAGGCTCGGCTTGTCGCTAAGGGTTATCGACAAGTTCAAGGGGTTGACTACGATGAGACCTTCTCACCCGTAGCGAAGCTGAAGTCTGTCCGAATCATGTTAGCAATTGCCGCATTCTATGATTATGAGATATGGCAAATGGACGTCAAAACGGCATTCCTTAATGGTTTCCTTAAGGAAGAATTGTATATGATGCAGCCGGAAGGTTTTGTCGATCCTAAGAATGCTGACAAGGTATGCAAGCTCCAACGCTCGATCTATGGGCTGGTGCAAGCATCTCGGAGTTGGAACATTCGTTTTGATGAGATGATCAAAGTGTTTGGGTTTACGCAGATTTATGGAGAAGCCTGTGTTTACAAGAAAGTGAGTGGGAGCTCTGTAGCATTTCTCATATTATATGTGGATGACATACTATTGATGGGAAATGATATAGAACTCTTGGAAAGCATAAAGGCCTGCTTGAATAAGTGTTTTTCAATGAAGGACCTTGGAGAAGCTGCTTACATATTAGGCATCAAGATCTATAGAGATAGATCGAGACGCCTCATTGGTCTTTCACAAAGCACGTACCTTGACAAGATATTGAAGAAGTTCAATATGGATCAGTCCAAGAAGGGGTTCTTGCCTGTATTGCAAGGTGTGACATTGAGCACACTCAATGCCCGACCACGGCAGAAGATAAAGAAAAGATGAGTGTCATCCCCTATGCCTCGCCATAGGGTCTATTATGTATGCCATGTTGTGTACCAGACCTGATGTAAACCTTGCCGTAAGTTTGGTAGGAAGGTACCAAAGTAATCCCGGCATGGAACACTGGACAGCGGTCAAGAATATCCTGAAGTACCTGGAAAGGACTAAGGATATGTTTCTCATTTATGGAGGTGACGAAGAGCTCGTCGTAAAGGGTTACGTCGATGCTAGTTTCAACACAGATCTGGATGACTCCAAGTCACAGACCGGATACGTGTATATTTTGAATGGTGGGGCAGTCAGCTGGTGTAGTTGCAAGCAAAGCGTCGTGGCGGGATCTACATGAAGGAAATATGCCCTAGAGGCAATAATAAAGTTATTATTTATTTCCTTATATCATGATAAATGTTTATTATTCATGCTAGAATTGTATTAACCGGAAACATAATACATGTGTGAATACATAGACAAACAAAGTGTCACTAGTATGCCTCTACTTGACTAGCTCGTTAATCAAAGATGGTTATGTTTCCTAACCATGAACAAAGTGTTGTTATTTGATTAACGAGGTCACATCATTAGTTGAATGATCTGATTGACATGACCCATTCCATTAGCTTAGCACCCGATCGTTTAGTATGTTGCTATTGCTTTCTTCATGACTTATACATGTTCCTGTGACTATGAGATTATGCAACTCCCATTTGTCGGAGGAACACTTTGGGTGCTACCAAATGTCACAACGTAACTGGGTGATTATAAAGGAGCATTACAGGTGTCTCCAAAGGTAGATGTTGGGTTGGCGTATTTCGAGATTAGGATTTGTCACTCCGATTGTCGGAGAGGTATCTCTGGGCCCTCTCGGTAATGCACATCACTTAAGCCTTCCAAGCATTGCAACTAAATGAGTTAGTTGCGGGATGATGTATTACAGAACGAGTAAAGAGACTTGCCGGTAACGAGATTGAACTAGGTATTGGATACCGACGATCAAATCTCGCGCAAGTAACATACCGATGACAAAGGGAACAACGTATGTTGTTATGCGGTCTGACCGATAAAGATCTTTGTAGAATATGTAGGAGCCAATATGGGCATCCAGGTCCCGCTATTGGTTATTGACCGGAGACGTGTCTCGGTCATGTCTACATTGTTCTTGAACCCATAGGGTCCGCACGCTTAAGGTTACGATGACAGTTATATTATGAGTTTACATGTTTTGATGTACCGAAGGAGTTCGGAGTCCCGGATGAGATCGGGGACATGACAAGGAGTCTCGAAATGGTCGAGACGTAAAGATTCATATATTGGAAACCTATATTTGGATATCGGAAGTGTTCCGGGTGAAATCAGGATTTTACCGGAGTACCGGGAGGTTACCGGAACCCCCGGGAGGTACATGGGCTTTAATGGGCCTTAGTGGAAGAAAAGGAGAGGCGGCCAAGGGCTGGGCCGCGCGCCCCTCCCCCCTAGTCCGAATAGGACAAGGAGAGAGGGGGCTGGCGCCCACTTCCTTCTCTCTCTCTCTTTTCCCACCTCGCAAGTCCTATTCCAACTAGGATTGGGGGAGAAGTCCTACTCCCGGAGGGAGTAGGACTCCTCCTGGCGCGCCCTATGTGGCCGGCCGGCCTCCCCCTCTTGGTCCTTTATATACGGAGGCAGGGGCACCCCAGAGACAGAAGTTGATCCACGTGATCATATTCTTAGCCGTGTGCGGCGCCCCCTTCCACCATAGTCCTCGATAGTATTGTAGCGGTGCTTAGGCGAAGCCCTTCAACAGTAGTACATCAAGATCGTCACCACGCCGTCAAGCTGACGGAACTCTTCCCCGACACTTTGCTGGATCGGAGTCCGGGGATCGTCATCAAGCTGAACGTGTGCTAGAACTCGGAGGTGCCGTAGTTTCGGTGCTTGATCGGTCGGGCCGTGGAGACGTACGACTACATCAACCAAACGCTTCCGTTGTCGATCTACAAGGTACGTAGATCACACTCTCCCCTCGTTGCTATGCATCACCATGATCTTGCGTGTGCGTAGGAAATTTTTTGAAATTACTACGTTCCCCAACAGATATGCCCTGATGTTCTACATATGTTTTGGTAAGGGTTTTGTCATCTTTCCAGAGGTGCAACCCATGTATTTTTGTGATGTGTGTGATGACTAGCACAAGCTTGCAAAGTGGTGCACTTGGTAATTCTGTTTTCAGGGACTTAGCATTTCCACTAAGTCCTTGATCTGTTATCTCATATTGCCATATGTTCATGTTGTTTCCTAGTGATCCGTGCCTCTTTTGAGGATGATCGGTAAGGATGTTTTGTTAATCTTGTAGTGCTATTCCATCCATGTCTTTGTTTGCAATTATGGAACACCTTAGCTTGAGTCAATCGATCTCTACTTTTGCTACTTTGTGAATCTGGGCAGATTGTCAACTTGTTTGCAATTTTGCCGATGATGTTGTAGTTGATCCGTGCATGCTATGCTATTGTTCTTGCCATGTCTAGTTTGAATTTTGTGTAATCTTGATAGCTGTATGCTTAGATTATCATGACTTGCACCGTAGTTAGTGCATCGAGCTCGTAAACATGCCTACTTGATATCTGTTTTCAGCATGCTCCAGTTTTCACTAAGTCTGTGATCTGATTATGTTTTTGCTATGTTCACATGCTTGCAATTGTATTTTCTGATCCCTTTTGGCTCTAGGTCACTAAGGGACTTTTGTTAAGCTCTTTGAGTAGCTCCATGCCATGCTTTACTTTGCCATGTTCAGGTCCTTTAGCATATAGTTTTGCTGCTCCGAAGAGTGCTACCTGATCTGAAATTCCTGACAAGTGTTAATTTCACTAAGTCTAAGATCTGTTTGTTATATGCATTTTTGCCATGCTTGTTTGAACCTGTTAATGGATGAATTGGCCATAGCTCAGTGCTAGACTTCTGTTAAGCATCTTGTATGCATCCCTGCCATGTATTTTGTTGTCATGTTTGGGTGCTGTAGCATGTTCATCTCAGTGCATTTAGATGGCTACTTGCTGTAAACCGCAGACCGGTGTCATATTTGAATCGCTCGCCATTTCCAAACCGTAACTCCGAATCCGGCGTTATTTATATTGTTTTCAAGCGATTTCATATCATCTTTCCAGTGGCACACTTGGATTCCCAAGTTGAGGCCAGGTTCATGCATTCCTTGTCATATCTTGCATTTGCATCCCGCATAGCATACCATCTTTGCATCATCTTGTTTGATCCTTGCACGTGGTTGATTGTGTCCTTATTGCTTGTTTGTCTTGTTTAGGTAGAGCCAGGAGACGAGTTCGCTAACGAGGAGCCCGTTGAGTTTGCTTTCGAGGATCCAGTCAACTCTGATAACTGTGCAGGCAAGATGATCATACCCTCGAAATCACTACTATCTTTGCTATGCTAGTTTGCTCGCTCTTTTGCTATGCCGATGCTACGATGCCTACCACTTGCTTTCAAGCCTCCCAAATTGCCATGTCAAACCACTAACCCACCATGTCCTAGCAAACCGTTGTTTGGCTATGTTACCGCTTTGCTCAGCCCCTCTTATAGCGTTGCTAGTTGCAGGTGAAGATTGAAGGCCGTTCCTTGTTGGAACATTTATTTACTTGTTGGGTTATCATTATATTATCTTGTTATCTTAATGCATCTATATACTTGGTAAAGGGTGGAAGGCTCGGCCTCTCGCCTAGTGTTTTGTTCCACTCTTGCCGCCCTAGTTTCCGTCATATCGGTGTTATGTTCCCGGATTTTGCGTTCCATACGCGGTTGGGTTATAATGGGAACCCCTTGATAGTTCGCCTTGATTAAAGCTTTTCCAGCAATGCCCAACCTTGGTTTTACCATTTGCCTCCTAGCCTCTTTTTCCCTTGGGTTTCCGGAGCCCGAGGGTCATCTTATTTTAGCCCCCCCTCCGGGCCAGTGCTCCTCTGAGTGTTGATCCAACCGAGCGATGTCTGGGGCTACCAGGGGCAACTCTGGGCTGGCCTACCCGACGTCTTGCTCATCTGAGTGTGCCCTGAGAACGAGATATGTGCAGCTCTTATCAGGATTTGTCGGCACATTCGGGAGGTGTTGCTGGTCTTGTTTTAACCTGTCGAAATGTCTTGAAGAACCGAGATACCGAGTCTGATCGGAACGTCTTGGGAGGAGGTCTATTCCTTCGTTGACCGTGAGAGCTTGTCATGGGCTAAGTTGGGACTCCCCTGCAGGGATTTGAACTTTTGAAAGCCGTGCCCGCGGTTATGGGCAGATGGGAATTTGTTAATGTCCGGTTGTAGATAACTTGAACCTCAACTTAATTAAAATGAACCAACTGAGTGTGTTACCGTGATGGCCTCTTCTCGGCGGAGTCCGGGAAGTGGACACGGTGTTGGAGTAATGTTTGCGCAGGTTGCTCTCTAGTTTCTCGCTCACACTTTGCCTCCTCTTCTCGCTCTCTTTTGCGAACAGGATAGCCACCATATTTGCTAGTCGCTTGCTGCAGCTCCACATATTTTTACCTTGCCTTACCTATAAGCTTAAATAGTCTTGATCGCGAGGGTGCGAGATTGCTGAGTCCCTGTGGCTCACAGATTACTATTACACCAGATGCAGGGCCTGATGATTCCGCTCCAGGAGACGCGTTTGAGCTCAAGTTGGAGTTTGACGAAGACTCTCAACGTTACTATGTTTCCTTTCCTGATGATCAGTAGTGGTGCCCAGTTGGGGGTGATCGGGACCGTGTCGCATGTTGGGTTATCTTTTATTTTGGCGCCGTAGTCGGGCCATGAGTGTTTGGTTGATGTAATGTTATTTATGTACTTGATTGATGTGGCGAGTGTAAGCCAACTATGTTATCTCCCCATTATGATTTATATTACATGGGATGTTGTGAAGATTGCCTAACTTGCGACATATGCCTTCAATGCGATTATGCCTCTAAGTCGTGCCTCGACACGTGGGAGATATAGTTGCATCGAGGGTGTTACAAGTTGGTAATCAGAGCCTTCCCCGACCTTAGGAACCCCATTGCTTGATCGTTTTTAGCAGCCGAGTTGTGTCTAGAAAAATGTTTTGAGTCATTTAGGAATTATATATCGGAGAGTTTAGGAATTCTTTTTACTTCCCAGTCTCCTCATCGCTCTGGTAAGGCATCCTGACATAGAGTTTTGACTCTTCTGTTCTCAAGTTTCACTAAAAAAATTTAGGATCACGCGGGTATCTTGGAATCGTTCTGATGGTTGTATGATGAGAACATTGTCTTGGTGCCTCCTGTCAGGGGTTTTGTGGAAGTGTCCCGGGGAGTTGAGCTCTGAGGTGTTGTCGTCATAATTTTATCGTTGCAGTTCTGGAATACCTGATTTTAGTACGCCGACATCAAAAATCTCTTTTATGCAGTTCGTTGGTGAGATAACCTCGACGCCACCCAGTACTGGGGCGGGAGTTCGGGAGTATCGCCATAACTTGTATAACGGATGCTTTTCGAAGGTTGAGGTAGATGGTTTCCGAAGGTTTCTTGGTTATGTGTTGGATGGATACAGGTGGATGTAGGATTTGCTAGTTTGGGTGAGATATTATGCTTCCCCTGTATCCCCAACACCTGATTGCATAACCGGAAAGGTTCGGGAGTTTCATAGGTGGGAATTCTAGTAGCTCTAGTTCTTCTTCCACGGATATTGGTTTGAGATTGGGATTTCTTACCGATTATTTGTTCTTGATCCATACCTTGTTGATTTATTTCTCTACCTTAATTCTACGTGGCTTCTCAATTTATGGATATGTGACCATTTCAAGAGGAATGCATTCGTTCATTTTGTTCGGATGTGAAGACTATATGTTGCAATTTTCATTCCATTGGATTCAGCTTCAATATTTGTCTATCAATGTGCTAATGGATGTCAACCTCTTCAGGATGGCTCCTCCAACGCGCACGACTCCGGATCCTAATCCGCCACCACCTCCCCCTCCTCCGGAGGCATGGCAAGCTGTGATGGCCGCAACCAATGCAAACACACAGTTGATCATGCAAATTCTTCAAGAGCGCAATCAAGGCAACCAAGGGAATCAAGGCAACAATCAGAATCACTATGCTACACTCAACCAGTTCCTTGCTAACAGGCCAAAGACTTTCAGCAATTGTGTTGAGGCAACCGATGCTGATGATTGGCTTGTGGATCTGTGCAAGCATTTCGAGTGCAGTAACGTCAGGCCTGAGGACTTTGTCAAGTTCGCTTCCTTCCAACTCAAAGATCAAGCTGCAGAATGGTTCCAGCAGTACAAGGATTCCACAGGTGGGCGTGTTATCACCTGGGATGAATTTCGTCAAGATTTCCGAGCTCATCATATTCCTCAGAGCGTGGTTGAAAGCAAGCGTGAGGAATTCCGCAACCTGAAGCAAGGCTCTTTGTCTGTCTATGACTACAACAAGTTGTTTCAGAAGCTCGCCCGCTTTGCCAAGCAGGACGTCCCTGATGAGAAGAGCATGATATATCAGTTCAGGGGTGGTCTCGGAGAAGAAATTCAGCTAGCTCTTGTTCTCTTTGAGCCCTTGAGATACGATGAGTTCTACAACATGGCATTAAAGCAAGAGGCTGCTCAGTTGAGGTTTGATGCTTCCAAGAAGCGAGTCAGAGATGCTACTCCTTCTTCCTCTACTCAAGTGGCCAAGCAGCAGAAGTATTGGCTTCCTCCTCCTCCATTCCGTCAGCCGTATCAGTAGAAGAGCAAAGGTGGGCAGTGGTTCTTCCCACCCACCCAACCCTGGCTTTCAGAACAAGACTTCGTCTCAAGCTCCAAGATCGAGTGCTCCGTATCACCGTCCGCTTTCAGAGGTCACGTGCAACAAGTGCCAACAGAAGGATCACTATGCCAACAAGTGTCTCAACCAGAGGCGTCTTCCCCCTCCTCCTCCTGTGAGATCGGCAAGTACAGCTATGCTCAAGCATAACACCAAGTCTGCCAAGGTCAACTTGCTGAATGCAGCTCAGGCAAAGGACTCACCAGATGTGATCATGGGTAACCTTCCTGTTAATGACATTCCCGCAAGAGTTCTTTTTGACACTGGTGCATCGCATTGTTTCATTTCCAAACCTTTTGCATCAAAGTATGAGTGCGATTATCAGTATCTGCAAAGTTCCTTGCAAATTGTGTCACCGGGCAAGCAGATGACAGCTAACACCTGCGTCCCGGAGGTTACTATCACATTGGGCGATTACAAGTTCCTTTCTTCTCCAATGGTTCTTGGTAACTCGGATATTGATCTTATTCTCGAAATGGATTGGCTTTCTAAGCACAAGGCGCATCTTGATTGTGCAGCCAGGCAGATTCAATTGACTCATTCGTCTGAGGATGTAATTGTCTTTGCCGCTCGTGATGATACTATCCGTCTGTTTTCTCTCAATGAGAAGGGTGAACTCGATGCTATCCCGCAAATTCCAGTCGTTTGCGAATATCAAGACGTCTTTCCAGAAGAGCTTTCAGGAATGCCTCCGCACCCCGGCCAGTTGAATTCGTTATTGATCTTGAGCCCGGCACGGAACCTGTTTGCAAGCGTCCTTACAAGCTCGGACCTGAGGAGTTGAAGGAGCTGAAGAAGCAACTCGATATTCAAGAGAAAATGGGTCTCATCCGGCCTAGTTCTTCTCCGTGGGGTTGTGGTGTTCTTTTTGTGAAGAAGAAGGATGGAACGGACCGGCTTTGTGTTGATTACCATCCATTGAACAAGAAGACCATCAAGAACAAATACCCACTTCCCAACATCAATGAGCTGTTCGAACAACTCAAAGGTGCCCAAGTATTCTCCAAGCTTGATCTTCGTATGGGTTATCATCAGATTCGAATCCGTGAACAAGATATTCCCAAGATGGCTTTCAGGACAAGCTATGGTTCGTATGGGTCTCGCAAGCTATTGCCGAAGATTCGTTGAAAACTTTTCTAAGATCGCGAAGCCTCTCTCTAATCTCCTCCAGAAGCACGTCAAGTATGTTTGGTCTCCGGAGTGTGACATTGCTTTCAACACTTTGAAAGAGAAATTGATCACTGCTCCAGTTCTGACTCCGCCTGATGAATCCAAGCCGTACGAGGTCTTTTGTGATGCCTCTCTCCAAGGTCTTGGTGCAGTATTGATGCAAGAGAAGAAAGTTGTTGCTTATACTTCTCGCCAGTTGAAGCCTAATGAGAAGAATTACCCCACTCATGATCTCGAGTTGGCGGCAGTTGTGCATGCTCTTTTGACTTGAAGACATCTTCTGTTGGGAAGAAAAGTGGACATTTTCACTGATCACAAGAGTCTCAAGTACATCTTCACTCAGCCTAATCTCAACCTCAGGCAAACTCGATGGGTCGAAATGATTCAAGAGTATAATCCGAGTATTGAGTATACTCCAGGCAAGGCCAATGTGATTGCTGACGCATTGAGCAGAAAGGCTTACTGCAACAGTCTGATTATTATGCCTTATCAACCTGAGCTTTGTGAAGCTTTCCGCAAACTTAATCTACAAGTTGTTCCTCAAGGTTTCCTCGCCAACCTTCAAGTCTCTCCTACCTTGGAAGACCAAATTCGCCAAGCCCAGCTTCTTGATGCTATGGTGAAAAAGGTGAAGATTGGGATTGCCAAGAGTCAACCCAAGTACAAGTGCTACCGCCTTGATGACAAGGATACTCTCTTCTTCGAGGATCGTATTGTTGTACCCAAAGGTGACCTCCGTAAAGTGATCATGAACGAGGCTCACAATTCTCTGCTCTCCATCCACCCTGGGAGTACGAAGATGTATCAGGACCTTAAGCAGGCTTATTGGTGGACTCGAATGAAGCGCGAGATTGCTCAATTCGTGAATGAATGTGATGTCTACAGAAGAGTGAAGGCAGAACACCAAAGGCCAGCTGGTCTCCTCCAACCTCTTGCCATTCCAGAATGGAAGTTTGACCACATTGAAATGGACTTCGTGACTGGGTTTCCAAAGTCCAAGCGTGGCAATGATGCTATATTCGTTGTCATCGACAAACTCACTAAAGTGGCTCATTTTCTGCCTATCAAAGAGTCAATCACTGCAGCTCAATTGGCAGAACTCTATACCTCTCGTATTGTCTCTCTGCACGGTATTCCACAAGTGATCTCTTCAGACCGTGGCAGCATCTTTACCTCAAAGTTTTGGGATTTTTTTCAGAAGGCCATGGGCACCAACATCCGCTTCAGCACAGCTTTCCATCCTCAAACTAGTGGTCAAGTCGAGCGTGTCAACCAGATTCTTGAAGATATGCTCAGGGCTTGTGTGATCTCCTTCGGCATGAAGTGGGATGATTGTCTTCCTTATGCTGAATTCTCCTACAACAACAGTTTTCAAGCAAGTTCGGGCAAGGCCCCATTTGAAATTCTGTATGGCAGGAAGTGCCGTACCCCTCTCAACTGGTCTGAAACCGGTGAACGTCAGCTTTTGGGTAATGACTTAATCACAGAGGCAGAGAAAATGTGCAAAGTCATTCGTGACAGCCTCAAAGCAGCCCAATCCCGTCAGAAGAGCTACTATGACAGTAAGCACCGTGATTTGGTTTTCGAGATCGGAGATCATGTTTACCTCCGCGTCTCTCCTATGAAAGGTACTCGTCGCTTCGGTATCAAAGGGAAGCTTGCCCCTAGATACGTGGGACCTTTCAAGATTGTCAGCAAGAGAGGCGACCTCGCCTATCAACTCAAGCTTACTTCAAACTTTGCAAATGTCCATGACGTGTTTCATGTCTCTCAGCTTCGAAAGTGCTTCAAGACTCCTGACCGCACCGTCAACTTCGAGGACATTGAGCTCCAAGAAGATCTCTCCTATCTTGAGCACCCAGTTGCTATTCTTGAAGAGACTGAACGCAAGACTCGCAACAAGTCAAGCAAATTTCGCAAAGTCAAGTGGTCACACCATTCCGACCGTGAAGCTACCTGGGAACGCGAGGATCACCTCCATTCTGAGTACCCGGCGTTCTTTCAGTCCTAGATCTCGGGACGAGATCCTTTCATAGTGGTGGAGTGTTGTAACACCCCAGATGTAACTTTTCCAATTTGTACTCCAACTCTTGCCGTTTTCGGCGTTAAGTTATTATATTTTCTCGGGTTCGGGTCTTTGTCTCCGTGTGTTGTTATCGTTGTCATGCATCTCATATCATGTCATCATGTGCATTGCATTTGCATACGTGTTCGTCTCATACATTTGAGCATTTTCCCCGTTGTCCGTTTTGCATTCCGCCGCTTCGTTCTTCTCCGGTGGTCATTTCTACCTTTCTTTCGTGTGTGGGGATTAAACATTTCCGGATTGGACCGAGACTTGCCACGCGGCCTTGCTTTACTACCGGTAGACCGCCTGTCAAGTTTCGTATCATTTGGACTTCGTTTGATACTCCAACGGTTAACCGAGGGACCGAAAAGGCCTCGTGTGTGTTGCAGCCCAACACCCCTCCAATTTGGCCCAAAACCCACCTAAACCTGCTCCATCATCTAGAGCGTTCGATCACGATAGCGTGGCCGAAAACCGCACCTCATTTGGACTCTCCTAGCTCCCTCTACCTCTATCTAAAGGCCTCTCCCCGAAAATCCGGATCCCCCTCGTCTGAAACCCTAAAAATCATCTCCGCGCCGGCCGGACACGTCCGCCCTGGCCGGACACATCGCCGCCGCCCACTCCCGTCGCGCCAAGTGGCGCCGCCACCGCCTCCACCGCCGCGGCCCGCCAGGCCCAGCGCCGGCCCCCGCGAGCCCGCGAGCCGCTGCCCACCTCCTTCGCCGCTCCGCCGCCGCGCCCGAGCTCCGCCGCCGCGCCGTCCCGCGCCGCCGCCTCAACCGCGCCGCCCCACCGACGTCGCGCTCCGTCGTCGCCGCCCCGCCGCCGGCCAGATCCGGCATCCCCACGCCCGGATCCGGCGCCGGCACCCCTCTCCGGCGAGCTCCAGGTCCTCTCCGGCGAGCCGCGCCGCCACCTCGGTTCGCGCGCCGGACGAACCCTAGATCCGGAGGTCGAAAATTCTACCAAGTCCCTGATATTTTCCGTTTCAAGTGCCCATGTTCATCGTGTCGTAACTTTGCATCCGTAGCTCCGTTTTTGGCATATAGCATATCAAAATGTTCATCTCAGAGAGTACATCATTTCATTCCATTGCGTCATTTTCATTTGAGTTTATCTTGATGCCCGAAATGCTGTTAGAAGAGGGCTACTTGAGATTATTGTCAGATCTGCTACTCTATTTAGCCTTTTGTCATTTTTGCCATGATTAATGTGTGCATGATATGCCCTGATGTTCTACATATGTTTTGTTAAGGGTTTTGTCATCTTTTCAGAGGTGCAACCCATGTATTTTTGTGATGTGTGTGATGACTAGCACAAGCTTGCAAAGTGGTGCACTTGGTAATTCTGTTTTCAGGGACTTAGCATTTCCACTAAGTCCTTGATCTGTTATCTCATATTGCCATATGTTCATATTGTTTCCTAGTGATCCGTGCCTCTTTTGAGGATGATCAGTAAGGATATTTTGTTAATCTTGTAGTGCTCTTTCCATCCATGTCTTTGTTTGCAATTATGGAGCACCCTAGCTTGAGTCAATCGAGCTCTACTTTTGCTACTTTGTGAATCTGGGCAGATTGTCAACTTGTTTGCAATTTTGCCGATGATGTTGTAGTTAATCTGTGCATGCTATGCTATTGTTCTTGCCATGTCTAGTTTGCATTTTGTGTAATCTTGATGGGTGTATGCTTAGATTATCATGACTTGCACCGTAGTGAGTGCATCGAGCTCGTAAACATGCCTACTTGATATCTGTTTTCAGCATGCTCCAGTTTTCACTAAGTCTGTGATCTGATTATGTTTTTGCTATGTTCACATGCTTGCAATTGTATTTTCTGATCCCTTTTGGCTCTAGGTCACTAAGGGACTTTTGTTAAGCTCTTTGAGTAGCTCCATGCCATGCTTTACTTTGCCATGTTCAGGTCCTGTAGCATATAGTTTTGCTGCTCCGAAGAGTGCTACCTGATATGAAATTCCAGACAAGTGTTAATTTCACTAAGTCTGAGATCTGTTTGTTATATGCATTTTTGCCATGCTTGTTTGAACCTGTTAATGGATGAATTGGCCGTAGCTCGGTGCTAGACTTTTGTTAAGCATCTTGTATGCATCCCTGCCATGTATTTTTTTGTCATGTTTGGGTGCTGTAGCATGTTCATCTCATTGCTTTAGATGGCTACTTGCTGTAAACCGCAGACCGGTGTCATATTTGAATCGCTCGCCATTTCCAAACCGTAACTCCGATTCCGACGTTCTTTATATCGTTTTCAAGCGATTTCATCTCATCTTTCCAGTGGCACACTTAGATTCCCAAGTTGAGGCCAGGTTCATGCATTCCTTGTCATATCTTGCATTTGCATCCCGCATCGCATCCCGCATATCGTACCATCCTTGCATCATATTGTTTGATCCTTGCACGTGGTTGATTGTTTCCTTGTTGCTTGTTTGTCTTGTTTGGATAGAGCCGGGAGACGAGTTCGCTATCGAGGAGCCCGTTGAGTTTGCTTTCGAGGATCCAGTCAACTCTGACAACTGTGCAGGCAAGATGATCATACCCTCGAAATCACTACTATCTTTGCTATGCTAGTTTGCTCGCTCTTTTGCTATGCCAATGCTACGATGCCTACCACTTGCTTTCAAGCCTCCCAAATTGCCATGTCAAACCTCTAACCCACCATGTCCTAGCAAACCGTTGTTTGGCTATGTTACCGCTTTGCTCAGCCCCTCTTATAGCGTTGCTAGTTGCAGGTGAAGATTGAAGGCCGTTCCTTGTTGGAACATTTATTTACTTGTTGGGTTATCATTATATTATCTTGTTATCTTAATGCATCTATATACTTGGTAAAGGGTGGAAGGCTCGGCCTCTCGCCTAGTGTTTTGTTCCACTCTTGCCGCCCTAGTTTCCGTCATATCGGTGTTATGTTCCCGGATTTTGCGTTCCTTACGCGGTTGGGTTATAATGGGAACCCCTTGATAGTTCGCCTTGATTAAAGCTTTTCCAGCAATGCCCAACCTTGGTTTTACCATTTTCCTCCTAGCCTCTTTTTCCCTTGGGTTTCGGGAGCCCGAGGGTCATCTTATTTTAGCCCCCCCTCCGGGCCAGTGCTCCTTTGAGTGTTGGTCCAACCGATCGATGTCTGGGGCTACCAGGGGCAACTCTGGGTTGGCCTACCTGACGTCTTGCTCATCTGAGTGTGCCCTGAGAACGAGATATGTGCAGCTCTTATCGGGATTTGTCGGCACATTCGGGCGGTGTTGCTGGTCTTGTTTTAACCTGTCAAAATGTCTTGAAGAACCGAGATACCGAGTCTGATCGGAACGTCTTGGGAGGAGGTCTATTCCTTCGTTGACCGTGAGAGCTTGTCATGGGCTAAGTTGGGACTCCCCTGCAGGGATTTGAACTTTCGAAAGCCGTGCTCGCGGTTATGGGCAGATGAGAATTTGTTAATGTCCGGTTGTAGATAAGTTGAACCTCAACTTAATTAAAATGAACCAACTGAGTGTGTTACCATGATGGCCTCTTCTCGGCGGAGTCCGAGAAGTGGACATGGTGTTGGAGTAATGTTTGCGCAGGTTGCTCTCTAGTTTCTCGCTCGCGCTTTGCCTCCTCTTCTCGCTCTCTTTTGCGAACAGGATAGCCACCATATTTGCTAGTCGCTTGCTGCAGCTCCACATATTTTTACCTTGCCTTACCTATAAGCTTAAATAGTCTTGATCGCGAGGGTGTGAGATTGCTGAGTCCCTGTGGCTCACAAATTGCTATTACACCAGATGCAAGGTCTGATGATTCCGCTCCAGGAGACGCATTTGAGCTCAAGTGGGAGTTTGACGAAGACTCTCAACATTACTATATTTCCTTTCCTGATGATTAGTAGTGGTGCCCAGTTAGGGGTGATCCGGACCGTGTCGCATGTTGGGTTATCTTTTATTTTGGCGCCGTAGTCGGGACATGAGTATTTGGTTGATGTAATGTTATTTATGTACTTGATTGACGTGACGAATATAAGCCAACTATGTTATCTCCCCTTTATGATTTATATTACATGGGATGTTGTGAAGATTTCCTAACTTGCGACATATGCCTTTAATGCGATTATACCTCTAAGGCGTGCCTTGACACGTGAGAGATATAGTCGCATCGAGGGTGTTACACATGGGTACAAAAATACTTCCAGCACACTTGGTCCTGCTCCTTGTCTTCAGTATCAGTTCAACAGGTAGCGCGTTTTAGTGCTTCCACAGGAGTATTGCATTAAACCAGAAAAAAAAACATTATTTGCCACGGATACAGAGAACAATTCTGAACAAATGCAAAATGAATTTTTTTGAGTAATAATGATGTAGTCTCATTCAACATTCTGGTGAGCAAACTGCAAACACTTGTTTTCTGTAGCGCAGGTGGCTGCTGGCACCGCGGCTTCATTCACCTAACATAGAATAACACATCCAGTTCAAGATTAACTATCGATGCAGGCTTTAATAAGCAAGAGCAACAGTACACACATGTATTGTTTGCATGTCTAACCACAAACCAAGACTAACATGTACTGTTTGCTTAGTCTGGGATGGACTGTCAAAATTTTACAAAGGCGCTTAACTACTTTGAGTGCACACATGATTTTTGGGGATTTCCTCAAGATTGTGCACAATAAAGCATAGGATTGAAAAGAACAGAAAAGTTGAACTGAAAACCAAAATAAATGGCCCCCAGGTTCCCCATATAGCAACTAAAACTTCAGTACAACTACACCATTTTTTGCTGCACTACTACTTAAACAAGGTAAATCAATAGTAACAAACTTAACTAACATACTTGTACTTAATATCTTTGTGCATGTCCATGGCGGCAGTGCGCAACCGTCGAGCATGTAGCTCCTGTGCTGGAAGCAAATGCCCTTAGTTGTGGCCGCTATTGCAGTTTGCGAGTGAACTAACAGTGGGTTGCGAGTGAACAAGGAACAAAATAAAATAGCTATAAAAATGGAAGAATGGAGTACGTTTGAGGTGGAGAACATTTCTAGTTTGCAACCATTGTAGAGCCAAAATAAAGATGATATATTAGTAGACTTGCACTAGAACACGTTGCCATCATAGAGTGCAAACAGAACTAGAAGTTAAGGCCAGCTCAAGCAAAAACATGTGACATGCATTTGAGGAGCTCTTTCTCAGAACCAAAGTAGGTCACAACTGATAAGTCCAACACTTTTGTAACTTGTAATACAAAAAAGCATAAACATTGTCGCCCAAAAACATTATTTGAAGTGCTATAGTAGTGTTAAAAAGAATCTTTGAACTGCTGTAATTAGCACCATTTTATCCATCACCTATCCACAACATGAACTTATATCATCTAGTTGCCCAAACCGGGCACTTGAGTCGAGCAAAAATACCAAAGCATTATAGAAAATCTGCCAAGAACAAGACCAAAGGCATTAAATGTAAAATGACTTGGTTCAACATGTCAGCACATACATGTACTTATGTATCTTTTATTGTTGAACGTCCGGATGTCTTTACAAGAATTCCATGGAATTAGTTCAACTGCCATGACCATTTTACATGGCCTCAGCTCTGAGGGTCTGGTTTCAGCTCAACTCTGACCAGCCCTCAACTTTTTGCGAAACCAAAAAATGAACGAGACACAAACTTATGTTATAATAAACTTCTTGTTTACCGTTAGTTTGTTTCAGTTTTCAGTGTAACTTCTGTAGTTCTAGATGTAGTTTCGGTTGTATGTCTGTAGTGGTTAAATGTACCTTGCTCAGTTTTGGCGAGTGTTATGGACAGAGTAGGTGGAGAAGGATCTCTCACTCGATCTAGTCTTTTGCCAAAAATATTGAAAATACCTGCAGAAAATAAGGTGGAAATATTGTGTTTTTAGTTTTCTTTCAAACATGAAATGTTTAAATACACAAAGGTATTTTCAAAACCTCATGGGGCAGAAGGAGCACCACAACACACAATGACGTCTTAACAAGAATGTGAATCATAAGTGTTATTTTTTCCACGCAAAAATAACAAGCACAGATGAACTTGAAGGCCATTTGACAGTATTTACTACTATTGGTTAATCCATAAGGGAAAAGGGTAAATAAATTTACCTTGGATCTTGATAGAAGTAAGACCGGTATCTTAAATCAATTCTTCTCGGGAGTAATAAAGAGGCATCTATCTTCCTTTCTTCTTTAAAAACTGCGGCAGGTAAGTAGTAAATCAGACTTTAAAACTTCAGTCCAATCTACAAACTTCAATCAGTAGTTGAATTAATACTCACAAAAGGCTGAAGAGTAATTGTTGAAGATGAGGGGATGACCTGCGGATCCCATCGGTGAACTGACAAACTCAAAAACTGAAAGACTGGTATGCTTCAAACGAACTGACATGCACTATGTTGTTTTTTTGTCAAACTTACTAGCTCTCAGAGTCGAATTGTTGCAACATTCCTATGCATCACTTATCATATAATATAAAACCGATAGATTGAGTTGTTTCAATAACACAAATTGAACTTTTTATATGATTATTTTTTAACAACAGTATATCATATGAACTTTTGGGAGCACAATTTATTTTTTCACTAATTTTCCCCACAATTTGTTGCAACAAAGCACCATATTTTTGGGAGCAAAAAATGGTTTGCAAAATCATGGCAGCTGGGACTAAATTGTACTGTTGTGGATCTAAACTTCAGAGACAACTAAACTATACTGCTATGCAATCAAAATTACAGCTGCAAGAAGGATACGTGATTCCATAAATGCCCCCCAACATGTATTGGGCAACTTCAGAGTCTGTACTGAGAATGAACTATGGATCGATGGCTAAAGGCGAAGGAGCTCCACCCCGGCGAGTCGAGAGTAAATCCACACATGGCAGCACATTCAGTTGAAAATAGAAGAGAGCAGCACACAGCGGTAGAAGATGCTCGGAACTCCACACACAAGCGAGACCGGGGTGCTCTTTGTCGAGCTCCACTGGCCGAGCGGCCGGAAGACGCAAAGTTGAACGGCCAGAGTAGATCAGCCAGGACGGACTCCATAGCTGCACAGGGAGCCGGGTGGAGGGAGGCGCGCGGCGGCCAGGGGTCGGAGGCGAGCGACGGGTGGGGTCGGAGGCGCGATGGCCGGGGTAAGAGGCGCGCGACGACCGGGGTTGGGAGGCGCACGACGGCCGGAGGAGAGAGGCGCATGGCGGCCGGTGGTTGGGACGGCGGGCACGGAGGGCGGCAGCGCTTGGTTGGGGCCGGCCGTGGGCGCCGGCGACCGGGCAGGGGAGGAAGGAGGTGGCGCGCCGGCGGGGGAGGGAGGAGGCGGCGAGCCGGCGGGAAGGGAGGAGGCGGTGCTGGAGGAGCTGGGATCGGGAGGGGGTGGGTTTTGGGTCGATGGGTTGTGCGCAGCGAGTTCCACTTTTTTCTTTTTGTTTGTTACCGATTCGGGCTGGTGGTCTGGTTCGGGAGATTGTGTCGCGTCGCTCCTATATAGGCCAGATAGTAACATAATAGTATGTTACTAGTAATAGAATAGTTCAGCTCTATATTCGCGCTATTCGTTACCCTGGGTAAGGAATAGTTATTTTTCACCCCCTTCTTTTTTACCATCAATGCACCCTAATTTTACGTTCCGTAAGAAAATATATAATCGCCGTAAAAAATATTTTATGTTATGTAAAATTACAAACGTAAAAATATAGTCTAAAATACACATAAGCTGTAAATTTTCTTGTCTTATGACCTATATTTTTATTTTTCTTATGTCAAATTTTACGTTGTGAATCAATAGAAATGTAACTATTTAAATTCAAAACATAATTAATTATGAAATGATCGTAAAATTACCTCGGGTGAAGAATAACTTATTATGCACCCTGGGTGATGAATAGTAACACTATATATATTATTTTGCTAACACTTCCGAACTGCACATTCAACGCAAGGGCACGTCATTTGTTTGAACCAAGTGTGTTGCACTACTCACACGAGTGAACTTCCCGTCGTAAAAAACTGCACGTTGTGTTTTTTGATACTCTTTTTGCTCTAATTTTTTAACCATTAGTCGGAACGAGGCATGTAATATAACGTTGAAAAGCTATGGATTAGGCTCTACTTCGACATGTTGAACACTTTTCGAGATTCCACATGGTTTAAATGCAGTTTTGAAAATGGTGCGGCCCATGACGAGTGGCAGCGAGCGTTTTTTCGCGATTTCTTCTAAACCGCTTGTTGGAATGAAGCAAATGATACACCATTGGGAAGATATTGTCAAGGCGCATCTTTTATATATATATATATATATATATATTATTTTCTCTAATTCGTTTATGTTTAAGAGCAGTTTCAAATTACTAAATCATGGAATTCTGTTTTTGAATTTTTTTTTTGAAATTTTTTGTATTGTTTTTGCTCCAGTTTTCTAACCGTTTATCGAAATGAGGCGTATGATATGCCATTGGAAAGCTGTGGACGAGGCGCAACTTCCATATGTTGAAATATTTTTGAGATTCCTTACGATTTTTAGTTAATTTTGAAAATCGTGCGGCTGATGACGAGAGGCAGCGGTCGTTTTTCGCGAAATTTTTATAAACCGCTGGTCGAAATGATTCAAATTATACGCCGTTGGAAAGATATCAATGAGGCGCAACTTTTTCATATAGAACACTCTCTCCGATTCTTTATGGTTTAGGAGCAATTTTGATTCTAACGAAATGCGGACACTGTTTTTTCGCGGCACCAAAATTGTCGTATGTACTACACCAGACAGAAAACCGTACTTTTTTAGACTAAATACTGCACTTCGTCGGACAAACAAGTGCACTGCATGAGTTCTTTTTTATGGGACGTAAATTTTCCTAAATGAGGTGGAGTGCACTTCGTGTCGAATGTTGGTGAACCGTAATACTATGAAAAGTGAACCTCGAGACTACCGTAAACAGGCCGTACTACATCAGACAGAAAACCGCATTTATTTATACTAAAAACCACACTTCATTGGATAGACAAGTGCACTGCATGATTTCTTTTTTATGGGACATAAATTTTCCCAAACGAGGTGGAGTGCATTGCTTCAGACTAAAAACCGCACTTCATCGGACAGACAAGTTCACTGCATGATTTCTTTTTTGTGGGACGTAATTTTTTTCAAACGAGGTGGAGTGCACTTCATGTCGAGTGTTGGTGAACCGCAATACTATGAAAAGTGAACCGCTTGAGCTTTTTCCAAACTCAATATTTTTATGTGCGTAGACCGGGCGAGTGGACCGCAGGGACTGAGGAAGTGAACCACATGTAATGAGAAGTGAGCTGCTTTTCGAGGTGTTTTTGTTTCGGATCACCAAGTGAACCACGGAGGAGTTTTATGGCGAACTTCGTGAGAGAACAAAGTAAGCTTCTTTGAGATGTTAACTGCACTGCATAATGCACTCATCAACTAGACAAATGACACTTGAGTACCCCACTAGTTAACTGCACCGCATAATGCATAACCATTTTTCCAAAGTGTAAATCAAAATGAACTGCACCAAAAACAATACACCCATTTTTATAGTGTAAAATACACACTTCACTGCAAAAATGAAGATTCTATGGTTGCTAATGGTTCTAAACTTCTCATTTTTTGCAGTTGTTTGACTGTGGAGGGTAAACCGGTCGCCCTTTCATGTGCATCAATACTTCATCGATGACCCAACTAAGCTGCAACCGAGAGAACCTGCACTTGTGGCCATCATGTGGAAACAAAACTCAACAAACACTAGGTGGAGGCGCAAGTTGAGGCATATCGAAACCAAGGTAGATGTAGCCAGGAGGAGAGGTGTTCTGTACTGCATGCAAGCCGTACTGCCCTGCAAACTCGAGGACCAACAGCACATAAAAATAACTGAAAAATAACATGCATCAGGGGGGATGACGAACTACACATGCGCCACTGATGAGCTGCATCGGGCGCTGAGGTCAACTACACAGCCGCAGTTTTGTGGACTGTATAGCTGTGGTCGCTGGGGACGGACCAGAAGGATGAGGTCGACCTTGAACCGCTGGATGCCGCCGTCGGCGCACGAGCTGGGGAGGAGAGGGCCATGGCGGGCTCACCGGATCTGGGGAGGGAGAGGGCCACGGTGACCTCGGCGCGGGGAAGGGGTGGTGCGGTCCCCAATGGCAGCATGTGGTCGGCCGGCAGAGAGACGTGGGGTGGCCAACGGAGAAAGGTGGGGCGGCCGACGCGGTGGAGCACACAGGGGTCAGCAGCGTCCGCACCTAAATCCCATCTCCTACAAGCGCGAGAGGGACAGCTCTGCCCGGATCCATCGACGGGGAGATGTGCATCGGGACGAGGGGTGGGGGAAGGGAAGCGGAGTTGGGCACCACGGCGGCGCTGGTTGAGGCCCAGCCTGGGAGCGAGAGGAAGGTGGCTAGGGCGGCGGGGATGGATCCGTCGTAGGGGAGGCGCCGGGGTGCTTTGGCGAGAGACAGGGGAAGACGGCGGGGCTGCGTCCCGGATTTGGAGGTGGTGGTGGAGACCATGGTGGCCGGCTCGTGGGGGTGGGGGATCCCAGCGGGGAAGAAGGTGGGGGTACGGGGGGCCGTGCAAGGAAGAAGGTGAGTTGTGGGCGGGCGACGAGGAAGAAGGTGGGGGATCGGGGGGTTGGGTGTAGGTGTTTCAGGAAGGAAGAAGGTGGGGATGGGCATGGGTGGGTGGGTGTTAGCAGAATAAGGCCGGTGTTGTTAGAATAAGGTCTTAAGATGTGTTGTTAGAATAGACCCACCCTATATATATGAGTTTAAGTTCTCTACAACATTCACTTATTGCTAAATCTTCAAGTTGCCTTTTCTGCTAAGTGAATGTGATCAGACCCTTCCCCCTATATGCTAAATTCAACCCAGTCTGTTCATAAATTCTTCATGTGCGTTCTATTTGAAACCCGTTCAAAGTCTTCACTGTGTCCTTGTCAACTGAAGAATTTGTGAATGAAACATTAAAATTTTCTTATCTAATTTTCGGCCTTTGCCTCCTAAACCATTCCACATCCCACGATAGGATTTATGTATTCACCCACGATCCCACCGCTCTGTACGTGGGTGACACATGTCGCTAGGATGAGAAGAGTCAGGGGCACATTCGTCAATTTTCCTCGGACGAGCGGTTTTTCACCTCGTTTATATATACCCCTCACCTCCTCAGACTGCATTTACCCTACTCGACCTCACTTTCCCTCGCTCGAGCTTCCTGAACTAGCGCCGCCGCTACTTCCATCGTCGCCGGTGAGGAAGAGCTTCACTGCCTCGACCTCGTCACCGTCGTACTCGCGCCGGCTGTGGATTTCTTCACTCCGCCGCCACCGTAGCTGTCTTCCTCTGCCAAGTTAGGGCGTGGAAGATCTGGACTGACGAACTTACAATCTACTACTCCCAATTCGTAGTGTTCTTCGTCAAGGGTAATTAAAGTTACTTTTACTTCTCTTGTTGATTCTGATATTTTCTACAAAATCTTCAAAAGGTGTTTATTCTTCAACTTCCACACTTTAAACAGCTCACTTAAGCATATGTTCTTGATCCATTTCTCTTATGCAACATTTTTCTTCAAGATTCCTCAATTGTGTGGATTTTCAATCTATACAACTCTGGAACCTAAGTCAAAAAGCGCTTAGTGAAATTCCTCAAGACGCCACTGGTCAAATTCCTCAAACTTGTTCTTTTTGCAAAAACTTCTGAGAACGCTTATGACCTCTCCAAATTCTTTGCACCTATACTCTGTTCACAGATACTCATGTCGGCTGCTGAATCACTAGGTTCTCATCAACTTAACTCATTTGCAGCGTTCCTCGAAGAAAAATTGCATACTTCTTCAAATAATTCAATCGTTCAAAATCCCCAACTGAAGAATATGGCAGATGGCAAGAAACCACAGAAGGGAGGGAAGAAATTGGAAGTCAACACTGCCTTTGAAATCCCTGAAGACATCTATGCAGGGTACTGCACACCCCCTGGGGAAGAAAAGAATGAGTGCAAAGTGCGCATTCAGAAGATTGAGAGGATATGGGCCAGAGAATGGAAGGAATATCGCTATGTCACACCCAAGTACATGAAGAAATTCGATGTACACCCTCCATGCCCAAGACCTCCACTGGCACCTGGCCAAGAAGTTGATCCCTTTAGCATCAGAAGAGGTGAGGAATTTCCCACTGAATGGGCCATGCGACAAGCTAAACTGGCCAAAGAGGCAGTGAGGAAATTCAACGAAGACACTGTTGTTGCTGCTGTTGCTGTTGAGGCCTATGCTAGCAAGCCCAAGAAGGCTATGCCCAAGAAGCCTTCTCACAAGCCAAGTGCTTCTGCTTCATTGCCCTCATGGACAAGCTCCTCAGCAATGCCCTCATGGCCTAGCTCTTCAAAGTCCTCACGACAAATTCCTCGAGCAGCTCCAGTTCCTCGAGCTGCAAAATCTTTAGCTGCTCCTCCAAAGTCCTCAGCACCTGTGCACCTCGCCTCATGCCAAAGGACCACTGGCATGTCAATTGCCTCAGGAGCCTCGGCAAGTTCCTCAGCTCCCCTTCAATCCTCAACAGGCCCAACCTTGTTGAAGACCAAGGCTACTGCTGGACGAGGCTCAAGACCAAGTCCTCATAAAAAGCAGCTTCCCTTTCATGTATCGTCCGGTGATGACGAAGCTGATGATGAAGAACTCGCTGAAATCATCACAGATAGACAACAACAGGCCGCTAGAGCCAAAGGCACCAATGTGCCTCTTCTATTGGATCCAAAGCTGATCCTGGAGTACACTGATCTCTGGCACAAGGACCCCAACACACCTATGCCTGACTTCAAGCTCACTCCTGGCCAAAGTCACATGTTGACCGCCTTCATCAGCGAAGAAAAATGGAAATTTGAGAAGACCAGGCAGCTGAAGAAAGCTTAGTACAAGAAGGAGCGTTTTTTAAAGAAGAATGTTGTCAAGATGAGAACTGATGAACTTGTTGCTATACAGTCTGAGATCAGACGACTCAGTGATGAATTCATCACCTACCATGCAGATTGGCTTGGAGCCAAAGTCAGATTTGTGAGACTGGCTGAAGGATTCACCTCAAAAGTCGTTGCCCCAACGCAACATGAATCTCCTCAGGCTGAAGCATCTGCTCAGCCCACTAAAGAACATGCCAGCACCGCTGATGAAAATCAGGCTACTGATGAAACTGCAAGTACCAGGGCTGATGAAGATATTCCAGCTGCTGATGATATTGCCAGGGTAACCACTAGTGTTGCACCTGAAGAACAAGCCAGGCCAGCTGAATCATCTGTCGCTATGCCTGAAGAAACTGAGCAAGTCAGGGCAACTACATCAGTTGCGCTTGAGGAAAATGAACCAATTTCCTCTGCTCCTCCTGCACAAACGTCAAGCCATGTTCTTCCTTCTGCAACAGAAGCAAAGAAAACTTAAGCTACGGAGCGAGCAGCGGTGAAGAAAAGGAAAGCATCTGCTACCTCAGAGTCTTCATCTCCAAAGAAGATGAATACATTGACAAGCTCTTTTGAGAATCCCATTGATGCTATTCCTGTCTCAAGCATGCCATCAAAGGATATTGTTCCCTTTGATGAGGATTATGAGATCCCAAGTGGATTAGATGCAGAAGATCCTTCTGTTACTTCGTCAGAGTAGTTAGACGAAGAAATTAAGGTGGACAACATCACGTCTACTCCTCTTGTATCATTGCCTATGCCTCAATTCATAGCTGAAGAGGCAAGCGTTGAGGAAATTGATGTTGAAGAAGATGTGGACATTGGGTGCACTACTCCAGTGCTGAATGATGACTATTAGGAAAGTCATCACCCCAATTCACCCATGTTCACCCCACTGCAACAGATTCCTCAGTCCCCAGTTCAGACTGAAGAAGTTCAAATGGGCTCTGATGAACATCAAGCTTCATTGCTCACCATTCCTGAAGAAATTCTAGCCACTAGTGCTGATGCTCATGCTGCTGAAGAAGTGGAGACCCGGGCTGCCACTGAAAATGTTGATTCTGAAATTCCTCAGCCTGTGGCTCCTGAGACTGTGATTCCTGAGGCTGTGAAGACATTGACTGATACTCCTCAGCCCAAGCTGAAGAATCCCTTCTCAAAGAAGCAGAAGTTCAATGCTGATGACTTCTTTCATGAGCATGTATTCTTCACCGACTACACCCCATATGACTCTACTCATCTTTGAAGGAAGCGTTTCTGGACAGCAAGTCAGATGAACTTCTATTCTTCTCTGCTCTTTGACAAAGACAAGATCTTCGACCATGAGCATATTCCTCGTGTTAACATGGAGTCACTGTCTTGCTTCACCCCCGTCCTCAATGTTCTTTATGACGCTGGGCTGCTCAATTTCTGCACTGACATTGTTGACTGGAATGAAGAGCTAATTATTCAGTTCTATGCTACATTGCACATCACTGGCAACGCTGAAGATGTGAATTCATGGGTGCTGGACTGGATGACAGAGAACACGCACTATAAAGCACCGGCCTCTGAATTGCTTCATGCCCTACCTGTCAGTCCTCCCCTTGAAGGTGCGCAGTTCATCTACCATGAACATGAGCTATCTGATCATCATATGCAAGTGTTGATGAAGCTGTTGAAGCCTGGCCAAGCCCGCAGAACCAAATTCCTCATGAAGGAATTGCTCTATGTGCCAAGAACCATCTATAGGATTCTGACCAAGACCCTGAGTCCTATCAAAGGCCACGATTCTAATGAAGAAGAAGTCGTTGGCATCATGAAGAATTTGCTATTCAACATCATTCATGGAGTTCCTGTCAACTACCATGATTTCCTCATGAGGACTCTGGCAAATGTTGCACTATCTCCTTTTGAGTTGAAGCCTTATGCTCCTTGGATTATGAGATTCCTCGGATCAAGGTCTTCAATCAACTACAAGGCTGACTTTCAAAACCATCTCAGCTACTTGCCGCCCATTGAAGTCCTCAAACGACCTATTTCCTCATCTGATGAGAAGGGAAAGTCTGCGATTATTGATGAAGGTACTCGTCCATTGGATGGACAGTTTCGCAAAGCTGCATCCTACTCCGCCAATGATGATTCTGCCACTCATGACTCTGTCGCCAATGCTTCAAAGCAAAATCGTCAAGGCATAACTCCAGGGGTGAGGACTGATCGTGAGCTTCTCCTTAGTCTTCATCAGAAGGTGGATCGCAACCATAAATGGGTCAAGCGTCAGTTTGGTTCAATTCTTCAGAACATGACCATCACTCAGAATTCAATGTAGAAGAACCATTACTACCTCCATGAAGTTTTGATCGCACCTGGGCTGTTCTATCTCATCTCTACGGTGAAGATCTTAAACAGATGGGCTTCAAGCAAGACTTTGACTGGTCTCAGCCACCTTCGAAGAAATTCAAGAAGGTCAAAGTTCCTCACTTGATGGCCATCTCTTATTCTTCATCGCACAAGACTGATGAAAATGAATACTTTAACGACACCGCGGTGGGCCATACTTCAACAACCGACCCCGACAACGCTGGCGCTCCTCCATCGACTTCATGATGATATTCTTCAGGGGCGTTAGTCCTCACTTTTCGTCCCTTTTGGTCATTCGATATTTAGGCGTTTTTTCTCTAAGTTATTTAGGCATTTTTTCTCTAAGTTACAACTCTCGTTCTTCTGAAAACTTTGTTGGATTGAGTTGTAATCTTAAACCCGATGGTGGTCTGATACTTATGATATGTTCTTTTGCATGCTATTTCCTCATATATGTTAATGCACGCATGTTGAATTACATTAGACACCATATTTCATCATGCATTTCAAATTCTTCATGTCATATGTTAAATGCGTGTATGAATTACAAGATATAGGGGGAGATCTCCATGATTCTACTCTTCAATGTGTAATGCTTCAAAAGAAAATTCCTCACATATGCACATCTTCATGGGGATTTCTTATATATCTTGCAATCAAATTCCTCAATATCAGTATTTACACTTCATATGTTTATCCCCGTTGAAAACTTAACCTATATTGTCATCAATCACCAAAAAGGGGGAGATTGTAAGTGTATCTAGTGCCCCTTAGTGATTTTGGTGTATTGAAGACTTATAGGTTAAGGGACTAATGTGTTTGTGAGTGTACACGGGTCTATAAGTCTATGAGGAGTTTGATATTTACAGAGAAAGTCGACCCCTAAAATTGAATGTCTTCAACTGAAGACTTTGGCTTTCTGAAGAGTTTGAAAGTGAAGAAATTGGTGTGACCATGAAGACTTGATATTCATGTGAGGAACATGAAGCGTGAAGACTTTTGTTTTCGTAGTTTCATTTTCTCTTTCTTGAGTCATAGGAAACACAGTACTGTTAAAGCGGGTCGAGGTAAAACTAAGGAAAAGTTTCCAAGTGATGCTCATTGCAAAATCCTACACCTACCAATCCTTTGGAGTGAAGCCATTGGAAATCTCATACAATTCAGTCAATTTCTTCAGTGACAGAGACGAAGATCTTCTATTCTCTGAGGAAGTTGTTCTGACTGAGGAGTTAGGAATTCGCTAGTGCGGATTGCCTACAAGTGAGAAACATGATAGCCCTGAGGAATTTGATAGCCAAATTTCCGACAGTTGCTGTGCTACGTGCCAGCTGTACCAAAATATCCACCCACCTAATGGTCATATCATTGAAGGGCATTTATGTCTTATCATGCCGGGCTGCTCCCTAGGCTATAAATAGCCGGGCCCCTACAACCACTAACCAGTTGGCTGCTCTGCGAGAAACCGACACTTGTCATTGAGAGCATCCCATCCTTCGAGGATTTTGAGCGAAAATCATCAAGTGAGGAAAAACCCAAAACCCCAAACCAAACACCTACAAACCCAAAGTGATTGAGCATCACTGAAGAGATTGTTCCTGTGTGGAACCGACGCTTGTTACCTTTGAGGACTATGCATCCTCGAGACGGTTAGGAGTCATGATCTAGAGCATCCAAGAGGAAATTGTGGATCGCCAAGTGACCGAGTTTGTGAAGGTCTGGAAGTCACCTGAAGACTTACCACGAGTGATTGGGCGAGGTCTGTGTGACCTTAGCTCAAGGAGAATATGGTGAGGACTGTGTGTCCGGGACTATGTGTCCTCGGGTTTAAATACCTAGCCGCTCCAACCAGACGTACGACTGTCACAACAGTTGGAATTGGTCTACCAAATCATTGTCTTCATTGAGCTAACTGGTTCTATTTCTTCAACCCTTTCATTTCCTCATTACTGTGTTTTTGTTCTTGATTGTTACTGTTTGAAGACTTTGATTGAAGATTTTCTCAATTTCTTCAGTTCAATTTCTTTAGTCAGTTTGTCCTCAGCCTGCTTATCCTGTGTTTACACTTTCTGTACTATGTGCTTGTTTTCACTTCTTCATGATGACTGTGATACTTCTCTGTTACGCTTGCATCCGAGTACTTATTCCGCTGCTAAGTATTTCATTGCTTAGGAGTTTCCTCAGCCTGAAATTCCTCAGTGACAAATTTTTAAAAATCGCCTATTCACCCCCCCTCCAGTCGATATAACGCACTTTCAGAGAAATATGCTCTTACAGCATGGAAGCGTGCAATGTGTTTTTTCACCATGATGAGACCATAAAACACTTATTCTTTCAATGCAAATTGGCTCATTTTATATGGTCAGTCATCCAAGTAGCTTCCGGCTTGTATGCTCCATGTAGTGTTGCTAATATTTTTGTCAACTATTTACATCGGATCGATAACAAGTTTAGATTTCTTCTTAGGGTGGGAGCACTTGCTGTGATTTGGTTACTTTGGCTATGTAGAAATGATAAGGTTTTTAACGATAAAAGTTCTTCACTTCTGCAGGTTATCTACAGATGTACCAGTACGCTTCGTTTATGGTCATCTCTACAACACGTGGAGATCGAGATCTAGTTACGGAGGTATGCACACGCCTGGAGGCCACAACGAGGGATACTTTTACCCGACATGGATGGTAGCATGATCTTCGGATTGGTGATAACCCATAAGTATAGGAGATCGCAACCATTTTCGAGGGTAGAGTATTCAACCCAAATTTATTGATTCGACACAAGGGGAGCCAAAGAATATTCTCAACTATTAGCAGTCGAGTTGTCAATTCAACCACACCTGAAAGACTTAATATCTGCAGCAAAGTATTTAGTAGCAAGGTAATATGGAAGTAGCGGTAACGGTAAAGTAACTTAGGAAAGATCAATATGAAACGAACTCGTAGGCAATGGATCAACGATGGATAATTATGTCGGATGGCATTCATCATGCAATAGTTATAACCAAGGGTGACACAGAACTAGCTCCAATTCAGCAATATAATGTAGGCATGTATTCCGTGTAGGTTCATGCGTGCTTATGGAAAAGAACTTGCATGACCTCTTTTGTCCTACCCTCCCGTGGCAGCGGGGTCCTAATGGAAACTAAGGGATATTAAGGCCTCCTGTCGGTGTCAAAACCGGCGGATCTCGGGTAGGGGGTCCCGAACCGTGCGTCTAGGCGAATGGTAACAGGAGACAAGGGACACGATGTTTTTACCCAGGTTCGGGCCCTCTCGATGGAGGTAAAACCCTACTCCTGCTTGATTAATATTGATGATATGGGTAGTACAAGAGTATATCTACCACGAGATCAAGGAGGCTAAACCCTAGAAGCTAGCCTATGGTATGATTGTTGTATGATGGAGTTGTCCTACGGACTAGAACCCTCCGGTTTATATAGACACCGGATAGGGTTAGGGTTACACAGAGTCGGTTACAATGGTAGGAGATCTTGAATATCCACATCGCCAAGCTTGCCTTCCACGCCAAGGAAAGTCCCATCCGGACACGGGACGAAGTCTTCAATCTTGTATCTTCATAGTCCTGGAGTCCGGCTGAAGGTATAGTCCGGCTACCCGAACACCCCCTAATCCAGGACTCCCTCAGTAGCCCCTGAACCAGGCTTCAATGACGACGAGTCCAGCGCGCAGATTGTCTTCGGCATTGCAAGGCGGGTTCCTCCTCCAAGTCCTTCAAGAAGATTTTAAACAAGGATAGTGTCCGGCTCTGCAAAAATAAGTTTCCACATATTGCCATAGAGAGAATAATATTAACACAAATCTAATCTGCTGATGTATTCCGCAGCGTGACATCACACTACGGCCAAGTCCTTTACTTGAATCGTTTTTACTTTTCCACCTCAGCACGTTTTGCGAGGCGGTTTCCTTGGCACGTCTTGTCAAAGCAGAGATCGTGTCCCCCCTTTTACGGGATTCTCATCAATGCGGACGTGGGTAACCTAATCGTGCCCGTTAGCACGTTTCCTCGATTAAAGGCGAGTCCCAAACGGTTACGGGAGGGGCTCTTGGTATTCAACCTCTTATAAAGAGACCAAGGCCTTACTCCTTTTTCCAATCTCAAACGAGTTCGCCCGTCGCCTCGAGTTCCAACACCCTAGGCTCCAGATTCCAGGCGCTTCGGACCTTCGACAATGTCCGGCTCTGACCTTCAAGGCCGATGGACGCCCTCCTCCGTCACGAAGGAGGACGTGCTAAAGTTGAGAGAGGCTAAGTTCCTGACCGGTGAAATTTCGCATAGGTTGCCTGCTCAAGGGCAGGCCATTCCCAGTCCCCAGCCCGGTGAGAGCGTGGTGTTCATGTCTCACTTCCTTCGTGGGTTAGGCTTCCCAATGGATCCCTTCATGAGGGGGCTGCTGTTTTATTACGGGCTGGAATTCCATGACTTAGCTCCGGAGTCCATCCTCCATATTTCCTCATTCATCGTCGTGTGTGAGGCGTTCCTCCGTGTTACCCCTCACTCCGGATTATGGCTCAAGACTTTTAAAGTGGAGCCGAAGATGATCGAGGGACGGCACGCAGAGTGCGGAGGCGCTGTTATAAGCAAGAATGCTGATGCTCCATGGCCCGAGGGCTCTTTTCACGAGGAGATTGTCTTGTGGCAACGAGAGTGGTTCTATATCACCGCTCCGAGGGGCACCAAGTGGGTGGCGCTTCCTGCCTTTCGCTCGGGTCCCCCACCATGGCTAATGTCATGGGTCAGCAAAGGGTTAGATTGGGGGTTACCCAAAGACGTGCCCTTGTTGCAGGGCCGCATTAGGGATCTCTTAGAAGGAGACCTCAGCCTGGTCAAGGTGACGCAGGTCATGTTGATTCGCCGGATACTTCCCGGAAAACGTCGCTCCCTTCGCCTGTGGGAGTTTAATCCAGAGGGACCGCGCGCTCTCCAGAATTTCAAGGGGGCAACGCCCGTGGGGATGTATAAATTGTTCTTCGGATCACAAATGATGTGTCCGGATTTGACCGAGGACGCAGGCCTAAGCTGCAATCGCCCGGATACCCAAGTAAGTAACCTTGTGCCCGGACCTACTATCCATATAATCGTCATAAACTTGCCCCTAAAAGAGCTGTCCTTTTAAATAGGAGTGGATAGCGAAGGCAAAGCCGATCAGGTGTCCAGCTCCCCTTCCCGAAACCAGGCCGGATCCCGTGCTTGTCAGGATGTTGAAGATAATGCCTTTGGAGGGAAGTAAGTGGAAGGACAAGGGAACTATGGCCTCCTCGAAGGAGGCTGCTCCGAAGGGAGGAACCGACAATTCCTCTCCTAAGGGGAAGAAGAGGGCCGCCTCTGACGACCCGAAGACCATGGCCTCGAAGCGGGGGAGAAAATCCTCGTCAGAGGGTCTGACGACGGGGAGTTCCTCGGCCGAACTACGCCCTCAAAGGGATCAGCCCTCCAGCGAGCCGTAAGTAGAGAGAGGTTTTCCTTTTGAGGGATGAGAGAAATCCTTGATTTATATCTGAGAAGATTAACCGAAATTTTACCTTGTAGCTCGGATCTCAGCCCTTCTCAACAGAGCTCGTCTTCGGGGGATCTTCTTCCAGAGATGATGGAGAGCGGGACGCCTCCCCCTGCCGTACCGCCTAGCGAGGCGGGCGACCCTGAGGTGTCATCGCGGAGGGTTTCTCTGAATCCAGCAGGGGCGGAAGATAGCTATGTGCCCCCCCAAGGTTCTCCGCATCCGGCCTTCGAAAGAGGCCATAGGACAAGTCCGGCACCGTCTGGTGCTCGGCCGGAGGAGCTAAAGATTCTACTGGGGCGAGCTTCTATCTTAGAGGAGCACTGTGCATTGATGGGCACGGTGATTGAAAGGATTTCATCCGCAGAAAGCGGATTGCATGAGGCCGTCAAAAGTTTACTGACGGGTTTTGAGGTACGTTAGATAATGTACACTTTTGTCAGTTGCGCATAAGTAAGATGCGCCCTGTGTAGATAGTAGCCCCAGAGACTCTGCGCGTTGTCAAGAAATGACTGCACGCAGAGGATCATAATCCCAGGTCTAAGATGTCGCCTTTGAATGTAGGTGGCGAGGTGTCCGGAATCAAGCCGAACTGATGATTTGGCCGAACTAAAGCGGCAACTGGACGTGGCAGATGCCAACATCGCGCTTGTCAACAAGCGGCTTGATGAGGCTCAAGGTATGTAATTCCTTGGGCGGCATCAGGTAAGAGGAGCTTCATGCCAGTGTCTTACAATGTGTGTGCTTGACGCAGATGGTACGACCGCCGTGGAGGATCTTAGGGCAGAACTTGCCTGAGCTAAGGAGCAAGCCAGAAAAAGCGATGCGGCTGCCGAGAAGGCCCTTGAAGAGCTGAGAGCCGAACAGGCTGCTCACTGCCGAAGCAAAGAAGAGATGGCCGAGAAGTTAAAGAGCGCTGCAGACCGTTGCAAACTTCTTGAGAAAGAAGACCGAACGAGACAGACGGACTTAGAGAAGGCCGTTGCCGATGCCAAGGACGCTCGCTCTGCGATGAGAGCTGCGAAGGAGGAGCTGCGTCAGGCCGAACAGATTGCGGCTGGAAAGCCCTTTATGCTGCGGAGGAAGTTTTGCGATCCGAAGTTTGCTCCGTTGGACCGGATGTGGAGTGTGGAGGACACCTATCTGGATTTGGCAGCAAGTGCTGCTGATGCGACCGAACACTTTCGAGATCTAAAAGATCGCGAAGTGGAAAAGCTTTTCTGGTCACAGTTCCACAATCCAGAGCGTCCACTGGCAGTGGACGATCGCCTGGCTCAATGGGCCGAACTGAATAGATTGTCCGGACTCGCCATGAAGTACGTCATGGGTCATCTGTGGCCTGGGAGATCGTAGCCGAAGAGTTATTTCAGCTTGGTGCAGCAATTCCTTGACGCGGTGCCGCGTATCAATGCGATGAAGAGGTCAGCATGCATACAGGGCGCATGGATGGCTCTTGCCCATGTCAAGACATACTGGGCAGAGATGGAGACCACCATTGTTGCGTCCCGAGATTCGGACAAAAGCCGAGTACCCTCCGACCACTATTTTCAGGAAGTCCTTGAAGGCACTCGTGTAATAGAGACGCAGTGCTCGAAGGATGCTATGTTATGATAGCGTATGTAATTATAAAGCAATATTTTGATAAATTGTAGTGGCCTTTTATACTTGTGCCTTCAAGTATTGGGAACACCTCCTGTGCGGCCATTTTAAGATATATATATATATATAATCTGAAAGATGGCAGTCGTTGGCTTCAGCCGCCACGCACATAGTGCGGGGGTGCTCGCAGAAGACGCATTTTCACACTTAACCCAACTTCTTGGTCCTACAAAGGAGGTGATAGCGCAGCGGGCCAGGCAACCGGACTATAATGCTTTAACACTTTCACTTAGCCATAGGAGCTTGACAGTGGGACTATTTAGGTAGCCCCTTGGTGGCGACTGCGCTCGCCCGAGTTCGGGGCGCGTATGTGCCTGGCCGGGAAACGGCCCTTCGTTAAAACGGAGGAATCCTATAGATTCTGATAGGTCATCGGGTGGCTGACCAGTCTCACGCTACATCATGACAGTCAGTTTTCGGCTTTCTCTACTAAGGCGCTCGCTCGGCCTAACCGGGGCACAATCGCAGTAGTTCTCCTGGTGCTACCTTAGCTGATAGAGCGGAACGTAAGGTAGCCGAACTCAGGAGCCGGGCAACCCAACATTTGACCAAAGACATGATTCGGAGCTGATGCATATAATGCCAAAACCCGCGACGCCGAACACTCCCTAAGGTGTTCGGTCTTTATGAGTGCGAGCAAAACAACACTCTTTATTAAAAAGCACCTAGTGTCCAGGTACGTGCAAAAATTCTGACGTGGCCACATGCCAAGACGCCAGCCTCCTCCTTGGTTATATCAGAGAAAACCAGGGGATATGTAGCAACAAGAGACAGTAAAAAAGGTTTACGCAGGGTCTTAATCTAAAAAGAATCCTTAGGACGGGTCCCTACTGCATGTCTGCGCTTGTGTCTCCGTTGTGCCGTATCCTGGACAGGCGCCGCACGACGTTCATCTGCGAAAGAGAGGAACTAAGCTGAAAATGGGTCGTGCCGAACAAAAGTTTAAAATAAGCAAAGTATAAAGTAAAATATATAGAACTGAGCTTTATTGTCTCTTATTGTATATGTACAGAGCCCCTAGTGCGGGGGTATATGGCCACTAAGCCTGCATCAATGATGATTTTGTACCGAACTCGTCTATCCGCATTCGTGGTCTTTAATGACCTATTCCGAAATTTTTGGCCGATGAAGCCATTTTACTGTGGGGATGTCAAAGCGGCCGCACAGTCCTCCGCTTGGGGGAGGGGCACATCAATGCTTCCCCTTCAAAGAGATGATGCCTCGTGGACCGGGCATCTTAAGCGTTAGAGATGCATAATGCGGTATTGCGTTAAAGCGGGTGAAAGCTTCGCGTCCCAGTAGTGCTTGATAGCGACTGGAGAATGGGACGATGTGGAAGGTCAGCTTTTCGCAGCGGAAGTTATCGGTAGAGCCGAATATAACTTCGAGCCGGAGAAAACCCATGCAATGGGTGTCTGGACCAGGCGTGACCCCTTGAAAGGCAGTTTTGCTGCGGCGGATTCTTGCTGGGTCTATCCCCATGTGGCGGATTGTGTCCTGATATATCAGGTTTAGTCCACTATCACCGTCCATAAGGACATTTGAAAACTGGAGTCCGCCAATTATTGGATCGAGTACCAAGGCAGTCCAACTTGCCTTCCTGATACTTCTAGAATAATCCAGCTGATCGAAGATGATTGGTTTTGACAACCAATGGCGGGACCCCTTTGGGATAGGTCGTGTGGTGCGTACCTTTATGAGCGCCGCACGTTTTGTTATGTGAAGTAAGTTTACTGTTTTTACTTCTTGTGGGAAGTTCTTTTGTTTCTTGGTGCTCTGCTTTTGGGGTTCGTCCTCGTCTTCGCTTGGTGTGTCGAGCCCCTTGTGTTCGGCGTTGAGTCTGCCGGATTGTTTGAAAACCCAACAATCTCTGTGGGTATGGTTAGCAGGCTTACCGGGAGTACTGTGTATTTGACATATCCTGTCCAGGATTTTGTTTAAGTTGGATGGATCATCCCTGTTATCCTGGAGGGGTGTCTTTGTCTGATTCTGTCGTGAGCTTTTGAATCCGGCTTTGACTGTCATGCTCTTCGGACTTTTTTCCTTAGTCCGATGACGGTCCTTGTTGCGTCGCGGTTTTCCATTTCCATCCCTAGTTTCGGATATACTTGGATCGCTGGGGCTGCATCTTGCGAACCAGCTGTCCTCTCCTGCACAAAAGCAGGTCATGAGGCTTGTTAGTGAGGCCATTGTTCTTGGCTTTTCTTGGCCGAGGTGTCTGGTGAGCCATTCGTCTCAGACGTTATGCCTGAAAGCTGCTAAGGCTTCGGCGTCCGGACATTCGACTATCTGATTCTTTTTAGTGAGGAATCTATTCCAGAATTGCCGAGCTGATTCTTCGGGCTGTTGAGTTATGTGACTAAGATCGTCTGCATCCGGAGAGCGGACATAGGTCCCTTGAAAATTTGCTCGAAAAGCGTCCTCGAGTTCTTCCCAACTTCCGATTGTGTTTTCAGGAAGGCTTTTAAGCCAATGCCGGGCTGGCCCTTTAAGCTTAAGGGGTAAGTATTTTATGGCGTGGAGGTCATCTCCTCTAGCCATATGTATGTGGAGGATATAATCCTCGATCCAGACTCCAGGGTGTGTTGTTCCATCATATGCCTCTATGTTTACGGGTTTGAATCCCTTTGGAAATTCATAGTCTAGGACCTCATCGGTGAAACATAGGGGGTGTGCGGCGCCCCTGTATTTGGGTGTGCCAGATTCTGATGATGGCTTTATTGCATTGCTTACGAGAGCTTGCTTTCTTGGCCCGTAAATGGACCTGACTGGGCCCTGATGCGAATCCTTAAGTGGGTCGCATGCCGATTTAAGTGCGGCGCCGTTTGCCGCTTTATGCTGGCCATGGGGTCGTCTATCCGACCGTGTGGCTTTCTTATTTTTTGAATGCGAGGGCTCTAGGGCCTCTTCGTCGAATTCGGGCATTAGCTTTCTCTTCGGATAGCTTTTAGTGCGGCGAATGTCGCCATATTTATCTGCGGTATTGATTACTTTGCTCCATCGGATCCTGAGTGCATCTTCCGCCGTTTTTAGCTTCCGCTTCTGCTTTTTCAGGCTGTGTGCTGTTGCAACGAGCCTCTTGTGGAGATTCTTCTGCTTCGTGGGTTTATCCGGCGTAAGGTCGTCCGGAGTGCCGTTTTCGCCGGGGGAGGGATGTTCAGTTTCTCTATCCGTGTTGCCCTATTCGGACGGTTGCTCTAAGGCCTGCTCGTCTACCGGCTCATCCTGCTCTATGGCTGGGTCTTTATCGAGGCGGGGCTTGGGTCGGCGTTTACGCCGACGCTTTGATTGCTTTTCGAGGGATCGGTCCCCCGTTCCATCCCCTTTTTCCTCGTTGTCGTTTCCTTTAGGGGTATCCACCATGTAAACATCGTGAGATGGGGTGGCTGTCCAATGCCCTATGGGCGTTGGCTCATCTGTATCTCCTGCATCGTCGTCCATGCTGTTGATGTCTGCGGAGTCGAAGTTGAGCACGTCGTTTAAATTTTCGATAGTGGCTACCAAGTGGGTGGTGGGTGGGCTTTGAATTTCTTCATCGTTCGTATCCCATCCTCGCTGACCGTAGTCCGGCTAGGGCTGTCCTGATAAAGAGAGAGACTTTAGAGAATTCAGGATGTCGCCAAAAGGCGAGTGCTGAAAGATGTCCGCGGCGGTGAACTCCATTATCGGCGTCCAATTGGATTCGATCGGCAGGGGCGCGGGGGGTTCGGAGTTCGGAGAGGAATCCGGCTCCTTGGAGTCACGGGCCGTGCGGAACGCGGGGCTGACGTTCGGCTCGATCGCCTTTAAGATCGTAGCCCCCGAGGTGACGTCCAACCACTCATCCTCGATTGGCGCAATAGGCTCCGAATAAAGGGTCGGAACCGGTGCTTGTGCGGCCTCCAGGGCACTGTTCGGCGGCAGAGCTAGATCATGCCTCTCGACATAGTGCGGCGCGCTCAGCTGTGGCTTGAATCCGTCGAAGATCGAATCCCCGCGGGTGTCTGCCGTGTAGTTTAAGCTTCCAAACCTGACATGATGGCCAGGGGCGTAGCTTTCGATCTGCTCCAGGTGGCCAAGCGAATTGGCCCGCAGTGCGAAGCCGCCGAAGACGAAGATCTGTCCAGGGAGAAAAGTCTCACCCTGGACCGCATCGTCGTTGATGATCAAAGGAGCCATCGAGCCCAAAAGTGACGACACAGAGGAACTCTCAATGAAAGCACCAATGTCGGTGTCAAAACCGGCGGATCTCGGGTAGGGGGTCCCGAACTGTGCGTCTAGGCGGATGGTAACAGGAGACAAGGGACATGATGTTTTTACCCAGGTTCGGGCCCTCTCGATGGAGGTAAAACCCTACTCCTGCTTGATTAATATTGATGATATGGGTAGTACAAGAGTAGATCTACCACGAGATCAAGGAGGCTAAACCCTAGAAGCTAGCCTATGGTATGATTGTTGTATGATGGAGTTGTCCTACGGACTAGAACCCTCCGGTTTATATAGACACCGGATAGGGTTTGGGTTACACAGAGTCGGTTACAATGGTAGGAGATCTTGAATATCCGCATCGCCAAGCTTGCCTTCCACGCCAAGGAAAGTCCCATCTGGACACGGGACGAAGTCTTCAATCTTGTATCTTCATAGTCCTGGAGTCCGGCTGAAGGTATAGTCCGGCTACCCGAACACCCCCTAATCCAGGACTCCCTCACCTCCTTTTAATAGAGAACCGGAACAAAGCATTAGCACTTAGTGAATACATGAACTCCTCAAACTACAGTAATCACCGGAAAGAATCCCAATTATTGTCACCTTGGGGTATGCAGATCATAACTCATCATAGGTGTCTACAACTTGCAAGGTCGGATCAAGAACACAAATATATTCATGAAAACATAATAGGTTCATATCTGAAATCATGGCACTCAGGCCCTAGTGACAAGCATTAAGCATAGCAAAGTCATAGCAACATCAATCTCAGAACATAGTTGATACTAGGGATCAAACCCTAACAAAACTAACTCGATTACATGATAAATCTCACCCAACCCATCATCGTCCAGCAAGCCTACGATGGAATTACTCACGCATGGCGGTGAGCATCATTAAATTGGTGATGTAGGAAGATTGGTGATGATGTCGATGATTTCCCCTCCTCGGAGCCCCGAACGGACTCCAGATTTGTCCTCCCGATGAAGAACAGGGGGTGATGGCGGCTCCATATCGTAAAACACGATGAATCCTTCTCTATGATTTTTTTTCTCCCCGAACATGAATATATGGAGTTGGAGTTGAGGTCCGTGGAATGTCCAGAGGACTCACAAGGCAGGGGTCGCGCCCTAGGGGGCGCCCTCCACCCTTGTGGATAGCCGGTGGGTCCCCTCTGGTTGATTCTTTCGCCAATATTTTTATTAATTCCAAAAATATTCTCCATGAATATTTAGGTCGTTCCGAGAACTTTTATTTCTGCATAAAAATAACAACAAGGAAATTCTGTTGAAAACAGCGTCAGTTTGGGTTAGTTCCATTCAAATCATGCGAATTAGAGTCCAAAACAAGGGCAAAAGAGTTTGGAAAAGTAGATACGATGGAGACGTATCAACTCCCCCAATCTTAACCCATTGCTTGTCCTCAAGCAATTCAGTTGATAAACTGAAAGTGATAAGAGAAAATTCCTTATTTGACACTGTCTTAAAATCTGGTTCCTTATTGACACTAGAAAAAAAATCTTCCCTATTTGACACTAGTCCTAAATTTTATTCCCTATACGACACTTTCGTCCATTTTGAGCCTAAATGACATCTGAAAAGACGATTTTACCCCTCATGCGGTATGTGTGTGCACGCACGTGTGTGCTGTTGCGTGTGTGGGTGCACGCGCACATGTGTGCTGGTGCTGCATGTGTGTGTGCATGTGTGCTGTTGCGTGTGTGTTTGCTACTGCGTGTGTAAGTGCGCACACGTGTGTGTGTGCGCGCTGTTGCGTGCCTATGTGTTGCCTGCGTGTGTGCTGCTGCTGTGTGTGTGTGTGCGCGCGCGTGCGCTGTTGCGTGCCTATGTGCTGCCTGCGTGTGTGTGTGTATGTGTGTGTGCGCTGCGTGCGTGTGTGTTGCTGCGTGTGTGCGCGCGTGCATGTGTGTTGCTGCGTGTGTGTGTGCATGCGCGCGTGCATGTTGTTGCGTGTGTGTGCACGTGCGTGTGTGTTGGTGCATGTGTATGTGTTGCTGCGTGTGTGCTCCTACCCTCGCACTGATGCTGCGTGTGTGCGCTATTGCCCCCCACACACATACCACATGAGGGGCAAAAGAGTCTTTTCAGGTGTCATTTAGGCTCAAAATGGATGGAAATGTCATATAGGGAATAAAATTTAGAACTTGTGTCAAATAGGGAAGAAAAACTTTTCCAGTGTCAAATAAGGAAGCAGATTTTAAGATAGTATCAAATAAGGAATTTTCTCAAGTGATAAAGGAAAACTTTTACAAACTCTGTTTGATCTTGTTGTTGCAAATATGTAAAGCCGACATTCAGGTTTTCAACAAAGATTATGAACTAACCATATTCACAATAACGTTTAGGTCTCACATTTACTCATATCAATGGCATAACCAACTAGCGAGCAGTAATAATAAATCTTGGATGACAACACTTTTTCAAAACAATCATGATATGATATAACAAGATGGTATCTCGCTAGTCCTTTCTAAGACCGCAAAACATAAATGCAGAGCACCCCTGAAGATCAAGGACTAACTAGACATTCTAATTCATTGTAAAAGACATCCGGTCACAATCATACTCAATATCAATTAATAACAACGCATACAAATGACAGTGGTGCTCTCTAACTAGTGCTTTTATAAGAGGAGGATGGCTCAACAATAAAAGTAAATAGATAGTCCCTTCGCAGAGGGAAGCAGAGATTTGCAGAGGTGCCAGAGCTCGAGCTTTGAAATAGAGATGAATTTAATTTTGAGCGGTATGCTTTCATTGTCAACATAACAACAAAGAGATCTTGGTATCTTCCATACTAGATACATTTCAGGCGGTTCCCAAACAGAATGGTAAAGTTTTTACTCCCCTCCACCAACAAGCACATTCCATGGTTGGTCTGAAACAACGGGTATCATCCAACTAACAACAGTCCTGGGGGAGTTTTGTTCAAAGTTATATTTTGATTTGATTTGAGCATGGAACTAGGCATCCCAGATACTAGCCATTTTCTCGTGAATGATGAGCGGAATCCACTCATCGTGAGAATAACCCACCTAGCATGGAAGATACTAATAGCCCCTAGTCACTACATGAGCGATTTGGGCATACAATACAGATTATTACTTGAGGGTTTAGTGTTTGGCAGATGCAAATTTACTTGGAACGACAGGTAAATACCGCATATAGGTAGGGATGGTGGACTCATATGGAACAACTTTGGGTTTATGGAAGTGGATGCACAAGCATTATTCCCACTTAGTACAAGTGAAGGCTAGCAGACGATTGAGGAGCAACCAACTAGAGAGCAACAACAGTCATAAACATGCATTGAGATTAACCAACATTGAGTGCAAGCATGAGTAGGATATAAATCACCATGAACATAAATATCGTGAAGGCTATGTTGATTTTGTTTCAACTACATGCATGAACATGTGCCAAGTCAAGCCACTTAAATCATCCAAAGGAGGATACCATCCTATCATACCACATCGCAACCATTTTAAAAGCATGTTGGCGCGCAAGGTAAACCATTATAAACTCCTAGCTAATTAAGCATGTCATGAGTAACTATAATCTCTAATTGTCATTGCAAACATGTTTCATTCATAATAAGCTGAATCAAGAACAATGAACTAATCATATTTACAAAAACAAGAGAGGTCGAGTTCATACCAATTTTTCCTCATCTCAATCATTTCATCATATATCTTCATTATTGTCTTTCACTTGAACGACCGAACGGCGTGAATAATTGTAATAGTGAATGTGCATTGGACTAAGCTGGAATTTGCAAACATTTATTCAAAGGAGAAGACAAGGTAATATGGTCTCTCTTTTAGATCGACAATAATGCATATGAGAGCCAGTCAACATTTTCATCGTGGTCTTCTCCTCTCTACACAAAGAATGGAAAAAGAATTTCAAAGAAACACACAGAAATGTTTTTGGAGTTTTTGTTTTTCTGAAGAAAGTAAAACAAGGACGACAAAAACTATTTACTGTTGGGGAACGTAGCATGCAATTTCAAAAAAAATTCCTACAATCATGCAAGATCTATCTAGGAGATGCATAGCAATGAGAGGGGGTGAGTGTGTCCATGTACCCTCGTAGACCAAAATCGGAAGTGTTAGGTTAACGCGGTTGATGTAGTCGAACGTCTTCACGATCCAACCGATCTAGTACCGAACGTACGGCACCTCCATGTTCAGCACACGTTCAGCTCGATGACGTCCCTCGAACTCTTGATCCAGTAGAGGGTCAAGGGAGAGTTCCATCAGCACGACGGCGTGGTGACGGTGATGGTGATGTGATCCATGCAGGTCTTCGCCTAAGCACTACGACGCTATGACCGGAGGGGTAAACTATGGAGGGGGGCACCGCACACGGCTAAGAGAACAATTGTTGTGCCTTTGGAGTGCCCCCCGCCCCCGTATATAAAGGAGGGGAGGAGGAGGCCGGCCACAAGGGGCGCGCCAAGGAGAGGGGAGTCCTACTAGGACTCCAGTCCTAGTCTGATTCCCCCCTCCCTTTTTCCTTCTACCAGAGAGGGGAAAGGGGAAGAAGGGGGAGTAGGAGAAGGAAAGGGGGGTGGTGCCCCCTTTCCCTAGTCTAATTCGGCTTCCTCCCTTGTGGGGGGCGCACCAGCTTGATACGTCTCCAACGTATCTATAATTTTTGATTATTTCATGTTGTTTTATTATCAATCTTGGATGTTTTATAATCATTTTATATCATTTTTTGGTACTAACCTATTGACATAGTGCCAAGTGCCAGTTGCTATTTTTTCCATGTTTTTTACATCGCAGGAAATCAATATCAAACGGAGTCCAAATGCCACAAAACTCCACGATGATTTTTTATGGGCCAAAAGGAAGAAGTTGGGACCTGGTAGCACCTGGGACAGTCTCGAGGAGGGGACAACCCACCAGGGCGCGCCAGGAGGCCCAGGCGCGTCCTGGTGGGTTGTGCCCACCTTGGGTGCCCCCCGGACCGCCACTTTGCTCTATAAATACCCCAAAAATCCCAAAACCCTAGGGGAGTCAAAGAAATATTCATCCACCCGCCGCAAAGTCTAGAACCACGAGATCCAATCTAGACACCATCTCAGATGGGGTTCACCACCTCTATTGGTGCCTCTCCGATGATGCGTGAGTAGTTCTTTGTAGACCTTCGGGTCCGTAGTTAGTAGCTAGATGGCTTTCTCTCTCTCGCTCGCTGAATTCTCAATACAATGGTCTCTTGGAGATCCAGATGATGTAACTCTTTTTGCGGTGTGTTTGTTGGGATCTGATGTACTTTGAGTTTATGATCAGTCATATCTTTTTATATCCATGAAAGTTATTTGAGTTTCTTTGATCTCTTATATGCATGATCTCTTAGAGCCTCGTATTTATTCTCCGATATTTGGGTTTTGTTTGGCCAACTTGATCTATTTATCTTGAAATGGGAAGAGGTGCCCGGTAGTGGGTTCGATCTTACGGTGCTTGATTCCAGTGACAAAGGCAACCAACACGTATGTATCGTTGCTACTAAGGATAAGAAGATGGGATCTATATCTACGCAATAGATAAACGGATCTTGTATACATCATGTCATCGTTCTTATGGCATTACTCCAGTTTTCCATGAAATTAATACACTAGATGCATGCTGGATAGCGGTCGATGTGTGGAGTAATAGTAGTAGATGCAGGCAGGAGTCGGTCTACTAATCTTGGACGTCATGCCTGTGCAATGATCATTTCCTGGATATCGTCATAATTATTTGAGGTTCTATCAATTTCCCAACAGTATTTTTTTTACCAACCATTTGTTATCTTTCTCGAGAGAAGCCACTAGTGAAACCTACGGCCCCCGAGTATTCTTCCTCATATATTTGACTACGATCTATTTCTCCTTTGCATTTTTATTCAGATCTATTAAACCAAAAATACAAAAATACTTTGATGCACTTTATTTTATTTGTGATCTATTATTTCAATCTACTACAAATTTCTGGCATCGTTACCCGAAAGGGATTGACAACCCCATTAACATGTCGGGTTGCGAGGTGTTGTTATTTGTGTGGAGGTGTTGTTTACATTGTGTTGCTTGGTTCTCCTACTGGTTCGATAACCTTGGTTTCTTCACTGAGGGAAATACCTACCGGCATTGTGTTGCATCATCCCTTCCTCTTTGGGGAAATACCAATGTAGTCCTGGCAGACAGGAGCTTTTCTGGCGCTATAGTCAGAGAGCGATCAAAAGGAATTTCTGGCGCCGTTGCTGGGGAGGATGTTCAACATAACCAGGTTCCTAATCACAAATCTCATCTCCTCGCAATTTACATTATTTGCCATTTGCCTCTCGTTTTCCTCTCCCCACTTCACAAAAATTTGCCGTTTTATTCACCTCTCTTTTCCGTTCGCCGTTTCTCGCCAGATTTATTCTTTGCTTGCAATCATGAGTGATTTCGGTATGGCACCAACAGATGATGGCCTGACTCCTAAGATTGGACGTACATGCAATCTGGATGCTAAAACTTTTATCTTGGGGCAAGGGAACATTATGGGAAAATAACTTATCCAAGAATTTTTCAATTGTGTTGGAAATCTAAGTCTTGATGATGCTCCTATACTTAAAACTACTAGATCTTCTGCAGATGTTGTTTGAGCACTAGTTCTAAAACTTGAAAGTAAATTTATTCGTACTCATCCTACCTTGCAAAGATTGTCTTTTGAGCTTCCTAAAATAAATAATCCCAGGGCTAAAAAGTTGACCACCCTTGTTCTTATGAACGAGTTTGACTACATAACTCAGGAAGCTAGGGAAATCTTTGATTTTTATGGTATGAAGCGTGAAAACCCCATGATAGATGAAATTCTTTACAATAGTGACTATGCACTAAGGCATTTGCTTGGTGATAATAAGATCTTTGATGAGAATCTTAAAAAGGAGGTCCCCGTTGTAGACATAATCCAACAAGTTATTAATAATGTTAATCAACACTACTCTTGGATTGTTGTGGGAAATCAAAGGGGTTATGATGAAAACCAACTAAGGAATGCTAAAGTTTCCATGGATAATATGTTTTATGTTGTGTTTACAAAACCCCATGATGAAAATATCTCTAAGAAAATTAATAAGAAGAAGGATGAAGAAACTTAGATCCTTGCTTTCTGCCTAGCTAAGGGCGTAAAACTATAACGCTTGTTGGGAGGCAACCAAATGAATAAAATTTATTTTTGCTTTTTACTTTCTGTTCTTGTGTGTTATCACAATTATGCTAATCTTATGATTGTGTTTTTTATGTTTTAATTAGTGTTTGTGCCTAGTAAAGCCTTTAGGATCTTCTTTGGCAATAGTTGTTTGATCTTGCTGAAAAACAGAAACTTTTGCGCTCATGAAAACAATTATCGGTTTTTACCAGAGTGCGATAAAATACCCATTCCAATTGCAGTAGATCAATATACAAATTACTAAGTTTGTCCTAATTTGGCATAATTTTTTGAGTTACAAAAGTATTCGAAATAGTCAGATTACTACAAACTGTTCTATTTTGACGGATTCTGTTTTCTTTGTGTTGTGTGCTTATTCTGATGGCTCTATGGTTTTCTTTGATGAGTTTTTGCCATAGAAAAGTTGGAATACAATATCTATAATACAAAAACAAGATATGTATTTGTATTATATAGAACTTATAGTAGTGATTTATTATTCTTATACTAACGGATCTCACGAAGGTTTTTGTTGAGTCTTGTGTGATTGAAGTTTCAAGTTTTGGGTTATCTTACGATGGATGAAAGAAGGATAGAAGAGCCTAAGCTTGGGGATGCCCTGGCATCCCAAGCAATTATCCAACAATGAGCAACCAACTAAGCTTAGGGATGCCCCCGAGTGGCATCCCCTCTTTCTTCTAACAACTATCAGTATTTTACTCGAGACTATATTTTTATTCGTCACATGATATGTGTTTTGCTTGGAGCGTCTTGTATGATATGTGTCTTTTCTTGTTTTATTTTGTGTTTTAAATCATCAACCCTTGCTGGACACACCTATTTGAGAGAGCCAAAATTATTTCATGACTTGTTAGAATTGCTCTCTGTGCTTCACTTAAAATCTTTTATGAGCTAGGACTTTCTCTAGTGCTTCACTTATATCTTTTTGAGCACGGTGTGCTTAGTACTTTTGAAAAAAATGCTCTCTTGGTTCACTTAGATTTATTTGAGAGTTAGTAAAATTTTGAAGAAATTCTATCTTGCTTCACTTAAATTATTTTGAGAGAAAGAAAATTTGTTATGCTCATGATCTTCACTTATATTTGTTTGAGCTTATGAAAAGCAACACATGAAAACTAGTCCCAAAGTGATAGATATCCAAGAAGGTTAAAGAGAAAAAAAATTCATGAAGATCATTGGACAAAATAAAATTGATTCTTAGTAATAGTTTTGAGATATGATGATGTGATATGTGAGTTATGTTGATGAGTAATTGTGCTCTAGTAAGAATATTGGTGTTAAGGTTTATGATTCCCTATGCATGTACGAAAGTCAATAATCATGCAATGAAAATTATATCCTACTTGTGGTGCATTATTTGGTGTTAATTATGCTTAATGCTTGCTTATGAGATTATTCGTTTCTTGGTTGGTCGCTCCTCAATCTTTTGCTAGCCTTCATTTTGCACCAAGTATGACCTCTACTTGTGCATCCAAAATCCTTTAAACCAGTTTTGCCACATGAGTCCACTATATCTACCTATATGCGGTATTATTTTGTTGTTCTAAGCAAATTTGCATGTGCCATCTCTAATTTTCAAAACAAACTTCTCTTTTGTGTGTTTGTTTCGCTCACGGAACGGTAACGGGTGGCTAATATTTTCCATGTTGGATGTGTTATTCTCAAGATGAGTGTTTATTCACTTGTCATTGCACGAGAGTAAGGAAAAGGTCTTAGGTATGCCCAGTCCTAAAATGCAAAAAGTGTATTTACTTTATGTTGTCAAATAATAAATTCCTTGGAAAGTGTTGGTATGGAGGGCACCCGTGGATACGATTAGCCATGGAAAGTGAAAGAATGGTGGAAAAAGGAATAAACTTTATTTTCTATTTGGGAACCGCCTATGGCATATCTAGCATGGAAGGTGTTGGCAACTCTGAGTCGTTTTCGTTGGTGGGATGAATACACCTCCCAAAATGTTTTTATCTCTAATTTTTCGCTTTGAGCTCTTGCACCTCTACAAATCCCTACTTCCCTCTGCGAAGGGCCTATCTTTTACTTTATGCAATTTTTATTTTGAATTTGAGTCTCCATCTTATCTTATAAAAAGCACAAACTAGGAGGCAATATGATCGTACTTAAGTATTGGGTGTAGCTAATATTTGAGTGTGTTTCATGAATGGATCAATGTTTGAGCATGATGGGCTAGGGATAACTTATTTTAGCGTTGATATTTTGAAAGACATGGTTGCATGTTGATATGCTTGAGTATCTAAATTATTATGTCAAAACTAGACTTTTGCTTTGAATCACATGAAAGGCCAAATGTCCATGCTATAAAGAAAAGAATATGATATGACATGATAAACAACACTCCACATCAAAAATTATGTTTTTATCACTTACCTACTCGAGGACGAGCAGGAGTTAAGCTTGGGGATGTTGATACGTCTCCAACGTATCTATAATTTTTGATTGTTCCATGCTATTTTATTGTCAATCTTGGATGTTTTATAATCATTTTATAATAATTTTATATCATTTTTTGGTACAAACCTATTGACATAGTGCCAAGTGCCAGTTGCTGTTTTTTTCCATGTTTTTTACATCGCAAGAAATCAATATCAAACGGAGTCCAAATGCCACGAAACTCCATGATGATTTTTTATGGGCCAAAACAAAGAATTTGGGCCCTAGTTGCACCTGGGGGGAGTCCCGAGGAGGGGACAACCCACCAGGGCGCGCCAGGAGGCCCAGGCGCGCCCTGGTGGGTTGTGCCCACCTCGGCTGCCCCCTGGACCGCCTCCTTGCTCTATAAATACCCCAAAAATCCCAGAACCCTAGGGGAGTCGACGAAATATTCATCCAGCCGCAGCAGACTCCAGAACCACCAGATCCAATCTAGACATCATCTAGGATGGGGTTCACCACCTCCATTGGTGCCTCTCCGATGATGTGTGAGTAGTTCTTTGTAGACCTTCGGGTCCGTAGTTAGTAGCTAGATGGCTTTCTCTCTCTCTCGCTGAATTCTCAATACAATGGTCTCTTGGAGATCCATATGATGTAACTCTTTTTGCGGTGTGTTTGTTCGGATCTGATGAACTTTGATTTTATGATCAGTCATACCTTTTTATATCCATGAAAGTTATTTGAGTTTCTTTGACCTCTTGAATGCATGATCTCTTATAGCCTCGTATTTCTTCTTCGATATTTGGGTTTTGTTTGGCCAACTTGATCTATTTATCTTGCAATGTGAAGAGGTGCCCGGTAGTGGGTTTGATCTTACGGTGCTTGATCCCAGTGACAAAAAGGGAACCGACACGTATGTATCGTTGCTACTAAGGATAAAAAGATGGGATCTATATCTACGCAATAGATAAATGGATCTTGTCTACATGATGTCATCGTTCCTATTGCATTACTCCGTTTTTCCATGAACTTAATACACTAGATGCATGCTGGATAGCGGTCGATGTGTGGAGTAATAGTAGTAGATGCAGGAAAGAGTCGGTATACTAATCTTGGACGTGATGCCTATGTAATGATCATTGCCTGGATATCATCATAATTATTTGAGGTTCTATCAATTGCCCAACAGTAATTTGTTTACCCACCGTTTGCTATCTTTCTCGAGAGAAGCCACTAGTGAAACCTATGGCCCCGGGTCTTCTTCCTCATATATTTGCCTGCGATCTACTTCTCCTTTGCATTTTTATTGAGATATATAAAACCAAAAATACAAAAGTACTTTGCTGCACTTTATTTTATTTGCGATCTATTATTTCAATCTACTACAAATTTCTGGCATCGTTACCAGAAAGGGATTGACAACCCCTTTAACACGTCAGGTTGCGAGGTGTTGTTATTTGTGTGCAGGTATTGTTTATGTTGTGTTGCTTGGTTATCCTACTGGTTCGATAACCTTGGTTTCTTCACTAGGGGAAATACCTACCGGCACTGTGCTGCATCAGCCCTTCCTCTTGGGGGAAATACCGATGTAGTCCTGGCAGACAAGAGCTTTTCTGGCGCTATAGTCAGAGAGCGATCAAAAGGAATTTCTGGCGCCGTTGCTGGGGAGGATCTTCAACATAACTAGGTTCCTAATCACAAATCTCATCTCCTTTCAATTTACATTATTTGCCATTTGCCTCTCATTTTCCTCTCCACCACTTCACAAAAATTTGCCGTTTTATTCGCCTCTCTTTTCTGTTCGCTGCTTTCTCGCCAGATCTATTCTTTGCTTGCAATCATGAGTGAGTTCGGTATGGCACCAACAGATGATGGCCTGACTCCTAAGATTGGACGTACATGCAATCTGGATGCTAAAACTTTTATCTTGGGGCAAGGGAACGTTATGGGAAAAGAACTTATCCAAGAATTTTTCAATTGTGTTGGAAATCTAAGTCTTGATGATGCTCCTATACTTAAAACTACTAGATCGTATGCGGATGTTGTTTCAGCACTAGTTCTGAAACTTGAAAGTAAATTTATTCATACTCATCCTACCTTGCAAAGATTTTTTTTTGAGCTTCCTAAAATAAAGAATCTTAGGGTTAAAAAGTTGGCCACCCTCGTTCTTATGAACGAGTTTGACTACATAATTCGGGAAGCTAGGGAAATCTTTGATTTTTATGGTATGAAGCATGAAAAAACCCGTGATAAATGAAATTCTTTACAATAGTGACTATGCATAAGGCGTTTGCTTGGGGATAATAAGATCTTTGATGAGAATCTTAAAAAGGAGCTCCCCGTTTTAGACATAATCCAACAAGTTTTTAATAATCTTAATCAACACTACTCTTGGATTGTTGCAGAATATCAAAGGGGTTATGATGAAAACCAACTAAGGAATGCTAAAGTTTCCATGGATAATATGTTTTATGTTGTGTTTACAAAACCCCATGATGAAAATATCTCTAAGAAAATTAAGAAGAAGAAGGATGACAAAACTTAGATCCTTGCTTTATGCCTAGCTAAGCGCGTAAAACTATAGCGCTTGTTGGGAGGCAACCCGATGAATAAAATTTATTTTTGATTTTTGCTTTCTGTTCTTGTGTGTTAGCACAATTATGCTACTATTATGACTGTGTTTTTTATGTTTTAATTAGTGTTTTTGCCAAGTAAAGCCTTTAGCATCTTCTTGGGCAATAGTTGTTTGATCTTGTTGAAAAACGGAAACTTTTATGCTCATGAAAAAAATTATCATTTTTTACCAGAGAGCCATAAAATACCCATTACAATTTCAGCAGATCAATATACTAATTACTCAGGTCGTCCTAATTTGGCATAATTTTTTGAGTTACAAAAGTATTCGAAATAGTCAGATTACTATAGACTGTTCTGTTTTGACAGATTCTGTTTTCTTTGTGTTTTGTGCTTATTCTGATGGCTCTTTGGTTTTATTTGATGAGGTTTTGCCATAGAAAAGTTGGAATACAGTAGATATAATACAAAAAATGTATTGGTATGATACAGAACTTATAGTAGTGATTTATTATTCTTATACTAACGGATCTCACAAAGGTTTTTGTTGAGTCTTGTGTGATTGAAGTTTCAAGTTTTGGGTTATCTTACGATGGATGAAAGAAGGCTAGAAGAGCCTAAGATTGGGGATACCCTGGCATCCCTAGCAATTATACAAGAATGAGCAACCAACTAAGCTTGGGGATGCCCCCGAGTGGCATCCCCTCTTTCTTCTAACAACTATCAGTATTTTACTCGAGACTATATTTTTATTCGTCACATGATATGTGTTTTGCTTGGAGCGTCTTGTATGATATGTGTCTTTTCTTGTTTTTTTTTGTGTTTTAAGTCATCAACCCTTGCTGGACACACCTATTTGAGAGATACAAAATTATTTCATGACTTGTTAGAATTGCTCTCTGTGCTTCACTTAAATCTTTTATGAGCTAGGACTTGCTCTAGTGTTTCACTTATATCTATTTAAGCACGGTGTGCTTAGTATTTTTGAAGAAATGCTCTCTTGCTTCACTTACATTTATTTGAGAGTTAGTAAAATTTTGAAGAAATTCTCTCTTGCTTCACTTAAATTATTTTGAGACAAAGAAAATTTGTTATGCTCATGATCTTCACTTATACTTGTTTGAGCTTATGAAAAGCAACACATGAAAACTAGTCCCAAACTGATAGATATCCAAGAAGGATAAAGATAAAAAAATATGCCATGAAGATCATTGGACAAAATAAACTTGATTCTTAGTAATAGTTTTGAGATATGATGACGTGATATGTGCGTTATGTTGATGAGTAATTGTGCTCTTGTAAGAATATTGGTGTTAAGGTTTATGATTCCCTATGCATGTACGAAAGTCAATAATCATGCAATGAAAATTATATCCTACTTGTGGTGCATTATTTGGTGTTAATTATGCTTAATGCTTGCTTATGAGATTATTCGTTTCTTGGTTGGTTGCTTCTCAATCTTTTGCTAGCCTTCATTTTGCACCAAGTATGACCTCTACTTGTGCATCCAAAATCCTTTAAACCAGTTCTGCCACATGAGTCCACTATATCTACCCAGAGGCGGAACCAGGATTTTGCAAAGCCTAGGACTAAAACTAACTGACTAAATATAAAGTCAAATACCACGCACATCAATGTGCGTTATAAGTATGCCACAAAATCACATTCAAAATGAAATATAAATTCATTATTATCACGAGAGGAAATTCCATATAACAAATAGTTTAACAAAGTGCATCATCGCGAACATGGTTTGGTACCAAATTAGTGAAGACTTGCTTAGTTGAAGGAAGTTGTTTCTTCACCAGCAATAGTAGAAGGATCTGAATCTGCAAACATAAAATCAAGTATTTCAAATCAAGACTCTGGACATAGACTAAATCAATTGTTCATATGAAATTTTGCAAGAAAAAGAACATATTATACCATTAACACGAAGTCCACGAGGTAGTAGCCCCTTGCGTTTCCTCATTTTTTGATAGCACTGTATAATCTTAATATCATCAATGCTTGCAAATACATCACGCTCAATATAGCACACCAAACGGTGATTCGTCCATTCATCTTGTTTCACAGATCAGTTTTGACGATGCTCATAGCTGAGAAAGCTCTTTCTACGGTTGCCGTTGGGATGGGGAGAATCAAGGACAATTCAATGAGACGATATACCAACGGAAAATGTGTGTGCCTATCTGTTTGAACCATCTTTATAGCAAGCTGGCCAAGATCAATGCAACTTAAAAATTCAGTATCAGCTCTAGCTTCAGTAACAAATGTCTCAAGTTGGTCCCTAAGAACTCTGCACTCATATTCTGAGAAATCCACGCCATAAATCTGAGCAAGTTCCACTAGCTTATTTATATCAAAATTGGCAAAAGAATTTCTTGGCTCAAGACAAGCGATGCATCTCAATAGTTGGGTAGATTTCTCAGCAAAGCGATTGTTGAACTCAACAATAATCTGGTCAAGCACCACATTAAATATTTCATGATGGAAATAATGTAAGTGAGTTACCATCTGGCCGCCACGACCTCTTGAACAACCCCCAATAGCTAATGTTTCCGTCATGTTTGGAATAATGATGTTATGTTTGAGACAAAAGGAATTTACCTCTTCAAATAGCTCATCCCACCCCTGATGCCTCATCTCATTAAGTTTCTGCAATGTGGTTTGAATCAAGCCCATAGCACGAACAATATTCCGGTTCTTCTTTTGCAAGCACTGTGATAGATCATTAGTTTTTCCCAACAATTTCATCATAAGATGCAGTATAAACACAAACTCAAAGCTCTCCATATGACGTATCAAACCTCGTGTTGTGGTCTTTTGTGATGTGTTAGTGGCATCATCAGACATATTCTCCAATACCTCTAGCACTGCATACCACATGAGATGAAGACGACACAAGGTTTTATGATGTGAGCCCCACCTAGTATCACCGGGTCTTGTAAGGTTAGTTTGTTGGTTCCTCCCTCTCCCTGTAAAAATTTCTCCAGTCTCTAATTTCTGCACAAGATCATCATGTTCCGCTTGGGCTAACTGGTCATGTCTCTTACAAGAACCATTAACACTGTTGACAATCATTGAAGTGTAACTAAAGAAATCCATGACAGAAGGACAACACTTGGCAATGGCAACAACCACTAACTGCAACTGATGTGCAAAGCAATGTATATAAAAAGCATAAGGATTCTCATCCAGTACCCTTCTTTGCAGCCCATGAAATTCACCTCTCATGTTCGATGCTCCATCGTATCCTTGGCCTCGCATTCTATGGATAGATAGGCCATGTTTAAGAAACATAGCATCCAAGGCTACCTTCAATGAAGATGATGTTGTGTCGGTAACATGTTTAATCGCAAGAAACCTCTCAATCACTTCCCCTTGACTATTCAAATACCTAGATGAGATAAGAAAAAAAAATATGAGCATACTTCATAACAAAAAAAGCAATAAAAAATTAATTCATGACATACAAACCTCAAAGCCACAGCCATTTGTTCCTTGAGAGATGCATCTCGAGCCTAATCAACAAGGACAGCGAATTTTTTATCCCCAATATCCTTCACGATTGCTTTAGTCGTCTCTTCTCCACAAGCTTTGCACAAATGTTTTTGTATTTGTGCAGATGTCAACAAATTATTTCTAGGAGCACAATCTAACAACTTAGCGGCATTCGAATCTCTTTTTTTTATACCACTGCACCATCTCTAAGAAATTCCCCTTATTGTTTGAGTTAGCAGACTCATCATGTCCACGAAAAGCAAGAGCTTGCAATAAAAGAAACTTCACGACACCTAACATGACAGTGAGATGACCCAAGTACTCTTCCTCCTTCTTCTTGTCTGAACCAGCCCATACTTGTTCCACATTTTGCCTCGGGTTTTGAGAAGCTTGACATTGTCTTCTTGCTCTATTGTGAGCACTATTAACATTACCAACATGAGTAACAAAAGATGCAATAGCATTTTTCCAGTTACTAAAACCTTTCTTTGTATATGCTTCAATTCCATAGTTTTCAGCTCTTGGTTGCTTAAAGAGAAAACAATGAAAACAGAAGGCGGCCTTTTTGGCAACACTATATTCCAACCAATCATGCGATTTGTACCACTCTTCACGAAAGCCTCTCATGTGCTTCCCAATTCTTCCCTGTTCATAAACATGGCCTGTTGGTCGACATGCTCCCATGGCCAAATACTCTCTTCTAGCAGCATCCCTAACATCCGGATGCAACTCTTCAATTGGTTTTCGGAGGCCAGGATCAGGATTAATGTCATCCGAATTAAGCTCCATACGTGGTTCACTTTCCTTTGCATTACTAGCTCCCACCAGTACTGATTCTGTAGGTGATCCATCAGTGTTGGTGTTGTTGGCTGAAGGCTGATTGGATGTTGACTGAAAGAAAGATTCAATTGTACGGGTCCTCTTGTTCATCTTGTATTTCTAATTTGCTGACAACAAATGAAATAAAATTGACTAAGTAAATATAACTCACTGAGTTTGGTTGATATAAAAGAATTAGGGAAAACAAAATTAGATGACACAGATTACCTGTGCAGCCAGTGTGCATTGGCCTTAGTCTCAGTGCGTACACTGCAATTCAGAATCAGATGGAGAAGAACAAGAGGTGGTCGGGTTGTGAGGACGCCGGACCCGGCGGTCGGGAATCGCCAATCGCTGGTTGACGAGGACGGCGGCGCAACGAGGGTTTCTCTATTGCCGCTGCCACGATCAGGCGAGGGATTTTTTTTCTCTTTCTTTATTAACGAACGTGAGTGCGTGGGTCTAGGTGAAGCCTGGGGCTGGGCTTCTGTGTATCCCATATTCTGATTTTTTTTCTACTATAGATATAGATACTAGTCGGGCCACGCCTGGGGCTACAGCCCCAGTTGCCCTAGGCCCAGTTTCGCCCTTGTATCTACCCATATGCGGTATTCTTTGATGTTCTAAGCAAATTTGCATGTGCCATCTCTAATTTTCAAAATAAACTTCTCTTTTGTGTGTTTGTTTCACTCGCGGAATGGTAACGGGTGGCTAATATTTTCCATGTTGGATGTGTTATTCTCTAGATGAGTGTTTATTCACTTGTCATTGCACGAGAGTAAGGCAAAGGTCTTAGGGATGCCCAGCCCCGAAATGCAAAAAAAATGAATTTACTTTATGTTGTCAAATAATAAATTCATTGGGAAGTGTTGGTATGAAGGGCACCCGTGGATACGGTTAGCCATGGAAAGTGAAAGAATGGTGGAGAAAGGAATAAACTTTATTTTCTGTTTGGGAACCGCCTATGGCATATATAGCATGGAAAGTGTTGGCAACTCTGAGTCGTTTTCGTTGGTGGGATGAATACACCTCCCAAAATGTTTTTATCTCTAATTTTTCGCTTTGAGCTCTGGCACCTCTACAAATCCCAACTTCCCTCTGCGAAGAGCCTATCTTTTACTTTATGCAATTTTTATTTTGAATTTGAGTCTCCGTCTTCTGTTGTAAAAAGCACCAACTAGGAGGCAATATGATCGTACTTAAGTATTGGGTGTAGCTAATATTTTAGTGTGTTTCATGAATGGATCAATGTTTGAGCATGATGGGCTAGGGATAACTTATTTTAGCATTGATATTTTGAAATACATGGTAGCTTGTTGATATCCTTGAGTATCTAAATTATTATGTCAAAACTAGACTATTGCTTTGAATCACATAAAAGTCCAAATGTCCATGCTATAAATAAAAGAATATGATATGACATGATAAACAGCACTCCACATCAAAAATTCTGTTTTTATCACTTACCTACTCAAGGACGAGCAGGAGTTAAGCTTGGGGATGCTGATACGTCTCCAACGTATCTATAATTTTGGATTGTTCCATGCTGTTTTATTATCAATCTTGGATGTTTTATAATCATTTTATATCATTTTTTGGTACTAACCTATTGACATAGTGCCAAGTGACAGTTGCTGTTTTTTTTCATGTTTTTTACATCGCAGGAAATCAATATCAAACGGAGTCCAAATGCCACGAAACCCCACGATGATTTTTTATGGGCCAAAAGGAAGAAGTTGGGCCCTGGTGCACCTTGGGGGAGTCCCGAGGAGGGGACAACCCACCAGGGAGCGCCAGGAGGCCTAGGCGTGCCCAGGTGGGTTGTGCCCACCTCGGGTGCCCCCCCCGGACCGCCTCTTTGCTCTATAAATACCCCAAAAATCTCAGAACCCTAGGGGAGTCAATGAAATATTCATCCAACCACCACGGAGTCCAGAACCACCAGATCCAATCTAGACAGCATCTAGGATGGGGTTCACCACCTCCATTGGTGCCTCTCCTATGTAGCGTGAGTAGTTCTTTGTAGACCTTCGGGTCCGTAGTTAGTAGCTAGATGGCTTTATCTCTCTTTCTCTCTCACTGAATTCTCAATACAATGGTCTCTTGGAGATCCATATGATGTAACTCTTTTTGCGTGTGTTTGAGTTTATGATCAGTCATATCTTTTTATATCCATGAAAGTTATTTGAGTATCTTTGATCTCTTATATGCATGATCTCTTATAGCCTCGTATTTCTTCTCTGATATTTGGGTTTTGTTTGGCCAACTTGATCTATTTATCTTGCAATGGGAAGAGGTGCCCGGTAGTGGGTTCGATCTTACATCGCTTGATCCCAATGACAGAAAGGGAACCGACACGTATGTATCATTGCTACTAAGAATAAAAAGATGGGATCTATATGTACGCAATAGATAAATGGATCTTGTCTACATCATGTCATCGTTCTTATTGCATTACTCCGTTTTTCCATGAACTTAATACACTAGATGCATGATGGATAGCAGTCGATGTGTGGAGTAATAGTAGTAGATGTAGGCAGGAGTCGGTCTACTAATCTTGCACGTGATGCCTATGCAATGATCATTGCGTGGATATCGTCATAATTATTTGAGGTTATATCAATTGCCCAACGGTAATTTGTTTACCCACTGTTTGCTATGTTTCTCGAGAGAAGCCACTAGTGAAACCTACGGCCCTCGGGTCTTCTTCCTCATATATTTGCTTGCAATCTACTTCTCCTTTGCATTTTTATTCAGATCTATTAAACCAAAAATACAAAAATACTTTGCTGCACTTTATTTTATTTGTGATCTATTATTTCAATCTACTACAAATTTCTGGCATCTTTACCCGAAAGGGATTGACAACCCCTTTAACACGTCGGGTTGCAAGGTGTTGTCATTTGTGTGCAGGTGTTGTTTACGTTGTGTTGCTTGGTTCTCCTACTGGTTCGATAACCTTGGTTTCTTCACTAAGGGAAATACCTACCGTCGCTGTGCTGCATCATCCCTTCTTCTTTGGGGAAATACCGACGTAGTCCAAGCAGACATGAGCTTTTCTGGCGCTATAGTCAGAGAGCGATCACAGCCCCTTGTGGGCTGGTTAGCCTCCCTCCTATGTCCCATATGGCCCATATCTTTCCCCGGGGAGTTCCGGTAACCCCTTCGGTACTCCGGTATGTACCCGATACACTCTGGATCCCTTCCGGTGTCCGAATACTACCTTCCAATATATCAATCTTTACCTATCGACCATTTCGAGACTCCTCATCATGTCTGTGATCACATCCCGGACTCCAAACAAACTTCGCTCACCAAAACACATAACTCATCAATACAAATCGTCATCGAACGTTAAGTGTGCGGACCCTACGGGTTCGAGAACTATGTAGACATGACCGAGACACCTCTCCGGTCAATAACCAATAGCGGAACCTGGATGCTCATATTGGTTCCCACATATTCTACGAAGATCTTTATCGGTTAAACCGTTATGACAACATACGTTATTCCCTTGTCATCGGTATGTTACTTGCCCGAGATTCGATCGTCGGTATCTCCATACCTAGTTCAATCTCATTACCGGCAAGTCTCTTTACTCGTTCTGTAATGCATCATCCCGCAACTAACTCATTAATCATATTTCTTGCAAGGCTTATTATCATTACCGAGAGGGCCCAGAGATACCTCTCCAATACTCAGAGTGACAAATCCTAATCTCGATCTATGCCAAACCAACAAACACCTTCGGAGACACCTGTAGAGCATATTTTTAATCACCCAGTTACGTTGTGACGTTTGACAGAACACAAGGTGTTCCTCTGGTATTCGGGAGTTGCATAATCTCATAGTCAAAGGAATATGTATATGTCATAAAGAAAGCAATAGCAATAAAACTTAACGATCATTATGCTAGCTAACGGATGGGTCTTGTCCATCACATCATTCTCCTAATGATGTGATCCCGTTCATCAAATGACAACACATGTCTATGGTTAGGAAACTTAACCATCTTTGATTAATGAGCTAGTCTAGTCGAGGCTTACTAGGTACACACTATTTTGTCTATGTATCCACACATGTATCAAGTTTCTGGTTAATACAATTCTAGCATGAATAATAAACATTTATCATGATATAAGGAAATATAAGTAAAAACTTTATTATTGCCTCTAGGGCATATTTCCTTTAGTCTCCCACTTGCACTAGAGTCAATAATCTAGTTCACATCTCCATGTGATTTAGCACCAATAGTTCACATCACCATGTGACCAACACCCAAAGGGTTTACTAGAGTCAATAATCTAGTTCACATCGCCATGTGATTAACACCCAAAGAGTACTAAGGTGTGATCATGTTTTGCTTATGAGAGAAGTTTAGTCAACGGGTCTGCCACATTCAGATCCGTATGTATTTTGAAATTTTTTATGTCTACAATGCTCTGCATGGAGCTACTATAGCTAATTGCTCCCACTTTTAATATGTATCCAGATTGAGACTCAGAGTCATCTAGATAGTGTTAAAGCTTGCATCGACGTAACTCTTTACGATGAACTCTTTATCACCTCCATAACCGAGAAATATTTCCTTAGTCCTCTAAAGATAATTTTGTCCGCTATCCAGTGATCTACTCCTGGATCACTATTGTACCCCTTTGCCAAACTCATGGCAAGGTACACAATAGGTCTGGTATACAGCATGGCATACATTATAGAACCTATGGCTGAGGCATAGGGAATAACTTCCATTCTCTCTCTATCTTCTATCGTGGTTGGGTTTTGAGTCTTACTCAACTTCATACCTTACTACTCAGGCAAGAACCCCTTCTTTGACTGATCCATTTTGAACTCCTTCAAAATCTTATCAAGGTATGTACTTATCGAAAGTCTTATCAAGCGTCTTGATCTATCTTTATAGATCTTGATGCCCAATATGTAAGTAGCTTCACCGAGGTCTTTCTTTGAAAAACTCCTTTCAAACACTCCTTTATGCTTTCCAGAAAAATCTACATCATTTCTGATCAACAATATGTCATTCACATATACCTATCAGAAATGCTGTAGTGCTCCCACTCACTTTCTTGTAAATACAGGCTTCACCACAAGTCTATATAAAACTATATGCTTTGATCAACTCATCAAAGCGTATATTCCAACTCTGAGATGCTTGCACTAGTCCATAGATGGATCCTGGAGCTTGCACACTTTGTTAGCACCTTTAGGATTGAGAAAACCTTCTGGTTGCATCATATACAACTCTTCTTTAATAAATCCATTAAGGAATACAGTTTTGACATCCATTTTCCAGATTTCATAAAATGCGGCAATTGCTAACATGTTTCGGACAGACTTTAAGCATCGATACGAGTGAGAAAATCTCATCGTAGTCAACACCTTGAACTTGTCGAAAACCTTTTGCGACAATTCGAGCTTTGTAGATAGTAACACTACTATCAGCGTCCGTCTTCCTCTTGAAGATCCATTTATTCTCAATGGCTCGCCGATCATCGGGCAAGTCAATCAAAGTCCATACTTTATTCTCATACATGGATCCCATCTCAGATTTCATGGCCTCAAGCCATTTCGCGGAATCTAGGCTCATCATCGCTTGCTCATAGTTTGTAGGTTCGTCATGGTCTAGTAACATGACTGCCAGAATAGGATTACCGTACCACTCTGGTGCGGACCATGGGTTGACCTACGAGGTTCAGTAGTAACTTGATCTGAAGTTTCATGATCATCATCATTAGCTTCCTCACTAATTGGTGTAGGGATCACTGGAACTGATTTTTGTGATGAACTACTTTCCAATTCGGGAGAAGGTACAATTACTTCATCAAGTTCTACTTTCCTCCCACTCACTTCTTTCAAGAGAAACTCCTTCTCTAGAAAGGATCCATTCTTAGAAACAAATGCCTTGCCTTCGGATCTATGATAGAAGGTGTACCCAACAGTTTCTTTTGGGTATCCTATGAAGATGCACCTTTCCGATTTGGGTTCGAGCTTATCAGTTTGAAACCTTTTCACATAAGCATCAAAACCACAAACTTTAAGAAATGACATCTTTGGTTTCTTGCCAAACCATAGTTCATACGGTGTCGTCTCAAGGATTTAGATGGTGCCCTATTTAACGTGAATGCAACTGTCTCTAATGCATAACCCCCTAAATGATAGTGGTAAATCAGTAAGAGACATCATAGATCGCACCATATCTAATAAAGTACGGTTACGACGTTCGAACACACCATTATGCTGTGGTGTTCCAGGTGGCGTGAGTTGTAAAACTATTCCACATTGTTTTAAATGAAGGCCAAAACTCGTAACTCAAATATTCGCCTCTATGATTAGATCGCATAAACTTTATTTTCTTGTTACGATGATTCTACACTTCACTCTGAAATTCTTTGAACTTTTCAAAATGATTCAGACTTGTGTTTCATTAAGTAGATATACCTATATATATGCTCAAATCAACTGGGAAGGTTAGAAAATAACGATACCCGCCACGAACCTCAACACTCATCGGACCGCATACATCAGTATGTATTATTTCCAATAAGTTAGTGGCTCGCTCCATTGTTCCGGAGAACGGAGTCTTAGTCATCTTGCCCATGAGGGATGCTTCGCAAGCATCCAATGATTCATAATCAAGTGATTCCAAAAGTCCATCCACGTGGAGTTTCTTTATGTGCTTTATACCAATATGACCTAAACGGCAGTGCCACAAATATGTTGCACTATCATTATCAACTTTCCATCTTTTGGCATCAATATTATGAATATGTGTATAACCATGATCGATATTCAACAAACCATTCACATTTGGTGTATGACCATTGAAGGTTTTATTCATGTAAACAAAACAATAATTATTCTGTGATTTAAATGAATAACTGTATTGCAATAAACATGATCCAATCATATTCATGCTCAACGCAAACACCAAATAACATTTATTTAGGTCCAACACTAATCCCGAAGGTAGAGGGAGTATGTGACGGTGATCTTATCAACCTTGGAATCACATCCAACACACATTGTTGCCTCGCCCTCAAACGGTCTCTGTTTATTTTGTAACTCCTATTTTGAGTTACTAATCTTAGCAACTGAACCGGTATCAAATACCCTAGGGTCACTATGAACACTAGTAAAGTACACATCAATAACATGTATATCAAATATACCTTTCACTTTTCCATCTTTCTTATCCGCCAAATACTTGGGGCAGTTCCGCTTCCAGTGACCAATCCCTTTGCAGTAGAAGCACTCAGTTTCATGCTTAGGTCCAGACTTGGGCTTCTTCCCGGGAGTAGCAACTTGCTTGCTATTCTTCTTGAAGTTCCCCTTCTTCCCTTTGCCCTTTTTCTTGAAACTAGTGGTCTTGTTAACCATCAACACTTGATGCTACTTTTTGATTTCTACCTCTGCAGCCTTTAGCATTGCGAAGAGCTCGGGAATTGTATTTTCCATCCCTTGCATATTATAGTTCATCATGAAGATCTAGTAACTTGGTGATAGTGACTAGAGAACTCTGTCAATCACTATCTTATCTGGAAGATTAACTCCCACTGGTTTCAAGCGATTATAGTACTCAGACATTCTGAGCACATGCTCACTGGTTGAGCTATTCTCTTCCATCTTGTAGGCAAAGTACTTGTCAGAGGTCTCATACCTCTCAACTTGGGCATGAGTCCGAAATACCAATTTCAGCTCTTGGAACATCTTATATGCTCCGTGGCATTCAAAACGTTTTTGAAGTCCCGGTTCTAAGCCGTAAAGCATGGCACACTAAACTATCAAGTAGTCATCATATCAAGCTTGACAAACGTTCATAACGTCTGCATCTGCTCCTATAAAACGTCTGTCACCTTGCGGTGCATCAAGGAAATAATTCTTCTGTGTAGCAATAAGGATAATCCTCAGATCACTGATCCAGTCTGCATCATTGCTACTATCATCTTTCAAATTATTTTTCTCTAGGAACATATCAAAAATAAACGGGGAGCTATAACGTGAGCTATTGATCTACAACATAATTTGCAAATACTATCAGGACTAAGTTCATGATAAATTAAAGTTCAGTTAATCATATTACTTAAGAACTCCCACTTAGATAGACATCCCTCTAGTCATCTAAATGATCATGTGATCCATATCAACTAAACCATGTCCGATCGTCACATGAGATGGAGTAGTTTTCAATGGTGAACATCTCTATGTTGATCATATCTACTATATGATTCACGTTTGACCTTTCGGTCTTAGTGTTCCGAGGCCATATCTGCATATGCTAGGCTCGTCAAGTTCAGCCCGAGTATTTCCGCGTGTGCAAAACTGGCTTGCACCCATTGTATGTGAACGTAGAGCTTATCACACACGATCTTCGCGTGGTATCTCGGCACGACGAACTGTAGCAATGGTGCATACTCAGGGAGAACACTTATACCTTGAAATTTAGTGAGGGATCATCTTATAATGCTACCGCCGTACTAAGAAAAATAAGATGCATAAAAGATAAACATCACATGCAATCAAAATATGTGACATGATATGGCCATCATCATCTTGTGCCTTTGATCTCCATCTCCAAAGCACCGTCATGATCTCCATCGTCACCGCCTTGACACCTTGATGTCCATCGTAACGTCGTTGTCATCTCGCCAAGTATTGCTTCTATGACTATCGCTACCGCTTAGTGATAAACTAAAGTAATTACATCGCGGTTGCATTTCATACAATAAAGTGACAACCATAAGGCTCCTGCTGGTTGCCGATAACTTCTACAAAACATGATCATCTCATACAACAATTTATATCTCATCACGTCTTGACCATATCACATCACAACATGCCCTGCAAAAACAAGTTATACGTCCTCTACTTTGTTGTTGCAAGTTTTACGTGGCTGCTACGGGCTTCTATAAAGAATCGTTCTAACCTACGTATAAAAACCACAACGATTTTCCGTCAAGTGTGTTGTTTTAACCTACAACAAGGACGGGCCGTAGTCAAATTCGATTCAACTAAAGTTGGAGAAACAGACACCCGCCAGCCACCTGTGTGCAAAAGCACGTCGGTAGAACCGGTCTCATGAACGTGGTCATGTAACGTTGGTCCGGGCCGCTTCATCCAACAATACCGCCGAATCAAAATAAGATGTTGGTGGTAAGAAGTATGACTATTATCGCCCACAACTCTTTGTGTTCTACTCATGCATATCATCTATGCATAGACCTAGCTCGGATGCCACTGTTGGGGAACATAGCATGCAATTTCAAAAAAATTCCGACGATCACGCAAGATCTATCTAGGAGATGCATAGCAACGAGAGGGGGTGAGTGTGTCCATGTACCCTCGTAGACCGAAAGTGGAAGCGTTAGGTTAACGCGGTTGATGTAGTCGAACGTCTTCACGATCCAACCGATCTAGTACCGAATGTACGTCACCTCCGTGTTCAACACATGTTCAGCTTGATGATGTCCCTCGAACTCTTGATCCAGTAGAGGGTCTAGGGAGAGTTCCGTCAGCACGACGGCATGGTGACGGTGATGGTGATGTGATCCGCGCAGGGCTTTGCCTAAGCACTACAACGCTATGACCCGAGGAGTAAACTGTGGAGGGGGCACCACACATGGCTAAGAGAACAACTATTGTGCCTTTGGCGTGCTCCCCGCCCCCGTATATAAAGGAGGGGAGGATGAGGCCGGCCACAAGGGGTGCACCAAGGAGAGGGGAGTCCTACTAGGACTCCAGTCCTAGTAGGATTGGGCCCACCCTTTTTTCCTTCTACCGGAGGGGGAAAAGGGGAAGGAGAGGGAGTAGGAGAAGGAAAGAGGGGCTGGTGCCCCCTTTCCCTAGTCCAATTCGGCCTCCTCCCTTGTGAGGGGCACACCAGCCCCTTGTGGGCTGGTTAGCCTCCCTCCTATGGCCCATATGGCCCATATCTTTCCCCGAGGGATTCCGGTAACCCCCCGGTACTCCGGTATGTACCCGATACACTCCGGAACCCTTCTGGTGTCCGAATACTACCTTCCAATATATCAATATTTACCTCTTGACCATTTAGAGACTCCTCGTCATGTCTGTGATCTCATCCGGGACTCCGAACAAACTTCGGTCACCAAAACACATAACTCATCAATACAAATCGTCATCGAACGTTAATCATGCGGACCCTACGGGTTCGAGAACTATGTAGACATGACCGAGACATCTCTCCGGTCAATAACCAATAACGGAACCTGGATACTCATATTGGTTCCCACATATTCTACCAAGATCTTTATCGGTCAAACTGTTATGACAACATACGTTATTCCCTTGTCATCCGTATGTTACTTGCCCGAGATTCGATCGTCGGTATCTCCGTACCTAGTTCAATCTCGTTACCGGCAAGTCTCTTTACTCGTTCCATAATGCATCATCCTGCAACTAACTCATTAGTCACATTGCTTGCAAGGCTTATTACAATGTGCATTACCGAGAGGGCCCAGAGATACCTCTCCGATACTCGGAGTGACAAATCCTAATCTCGATCTATGCCAACCCAACAAACACCTTCGAAGACACCTGTAGAGCATCTTTATAATCACCCAGTTACGTTGTGATGTTTGATAGCACATAAGGTGTTCCTCCGGTATTCGGGAGTTGCATAATCTCATAGTCAAAGGAATATGTATAAGTCATGAAGAAAGCAATAACAGTAAAACTTAACGATCATTATGCTAAGCTAACGGATGGGTCTTTTCCATCACATCATTCTCCTAATGATGTGATCCCATTCATCAAATGACAAAATATGTCTATGGTTAGGAAACTTAACCATCTTTGATTAACGAGCTAGTCTACTAGAGGCTTACTAGGGACACTATGTTTTGTCTATGTATCCACACATGTATCAAGTTTCTGGTTAATACAATTCTAGCATGAATAATAAACATTTATCATGATATAAGGAAATATAAATAACAACTTTATTATTGCCTCTAGGGCATATTTCCTTCATTTACACGGGAAAGCTCCCAACAAGCAAAAAGAAGGACGAGAAATGTTTTTGGGTTTTCTTTTAATACTACTACTACTAAACATGGAAGGGAAACTTAAAAAGAAAGTACAACTAATTTTTTTGGATTTTCTCAAAGTTTTTTCAAACACACAAGAAGAAAGCAAAAAAATAAATTAAACTAGCATGGATGATACACTGAAAAAGTATTAACACCGACAAGTGGAATGACTATGTAAACATGAATGTAATGTCAATTTGAAGTACGTACTCCCCCAAGCTTAGGATTTTGGCCTAAGTTGGTCTATGCCCATGGATGAAAGTAGCCCTCTCCTGTGTACTGTGGAGGATCCCGAGGGTTCCACTGGTTAGCGAGCTCCTGTGGCTCCCACTGATAAACAGACTCCTTATACGAATCAGGTGATGGCTCTAGCTCAGGAACTGGGGATCACGTCCGCTCCCAGTATGCATAAGTGTCATCGGGCATGATGAGGTAGCTGCCTGAATGAATATCGAACAAAGAAGGTGCAGGCAAGGTGATAATCTGACAAGTCTTCTGGCTGAATACCAGGTTATAAATAAGTCTCTTGTCCTCATCATCACTAATAAAATCATGTGCTACCATACTGTTATAGTCTAAATATGATGTGGGTAGTTTCATCTATCCCTCCTCACGTGCCTAATGGGTATCTCAAAGCATTTAGCAAGGCAAGGGGCATAGATACCTCCGAAGATAGGACCCCTCGAACAGTTTAAACTCAACTGTCGAGCAACCATAGCACCCAAACTAAAAGTTCTATCACGAAGTAAAGCATGGTGCAAAATAGCAAGGTCGGGAACACTAATGCCTCCACTCTCCTTGCGACCAATTAAACATCTCCAAGCAAATAATGAGTAGTAGCGCAAAACAAGAAAATGTAAACTAGCCACTCTCGCTTCCGACACCTTTCTCCTTTCCCCTACGGTAACTTCATCAATAAAATCTTCCACATCTCTAGGACGTGGCTCATTGAAGCTGCCCTCAAAAGGTAATTTACAAACCTCACAAAAGTCATAAAGCGTCATCTCCTTATGCTCATCATATAAATGAAACTCTACCATGGGTGGTGATTTCCTAGCATGAAAGTGAAAATTTTGCATGACGGTATTAGTGAGTAGGAGGTATTAATCACACTTATCATGGAGGACGTCGGTGATGCTTGCATTCTCAGCCAAATAATAGAAATAATCATAAATTTCGGCTTCCCCCAAGAATGCATCACTTGGCCATTCACACGGCCGAACGTCTGCGGTACAAGGAAGGTTATACTTGGGCTTCTTCTTCTCTTCATTTTCATTTTCTTTAGAACCCTGACTTGAAGAGCCTCTTAACAATCTCCTCATCATTTTTCTTCCTCTGAAAATTTCTGAAATTTTATGTGACTCAAAATAAAAGTGAACCAAACAAAATTGATAGCAACTACTCCAACAAGTGTCTAGAAGCTATATCATGCATCAAAACTACTTTGGACCATATAAACTTGACATGCAAGATCAAGAACAAGGTCACCACAGCAGCAAAAATTTGCAATATATAAAGCACTAGAACAAAAACTAATTGGACCATTGGAGGAGTCACATACCAAAGAACAATCCCCCAAAATAGTTTTGCAAATGGAGCTTTGCACAAGGAGATCGAAAATGGCAGCAAGATGAGCTAGAACACAGGTTTGAACTACGGGATGATTTTTTTGGGAGGAAGACAGAGTGGATGGGTGCTGGAATAAGTGAGGGGGACCCACATGGGACCCACAAGGCAGGGGCGCGCCCTCCACCCTTGTGGTCCACTGGTGCATTCTCAGTGCCAGAAATTCTAAAATATTCTATAAAAAATCATACTAAATTTTTAGGGCATTTGGAGAACTTCTATTTTCGGGACATTTTTATTGCATGGAAAATTTAGAAAATAGATAAATAATACTATTTTTTCATGATTTATTCTAAATAACAGAAAGTAAAAAGTGGGTACAGAAAGTTGTGCTCCCTAAATTCATCCATCACATGCCCATCAAAAGGAATCCATTAACAAGGTTGATCAAGTCTTATTAACAAACTTCTTCCGAATGACATGAAACCAGAGAATTTTTGAATAACACTAGGTTACCCTAACGGGGATATGCATGTCCCCAACAATAAGAATATCATATTTATTTTTGACATTAGGAAGAGGGAATTCAAAAACTCCAATAGTAATAGTTGAAAATTTTCCAATAGAGTTGATACTATCAACTTGAGGTTGTTTCTTCGGAAAGTGTACCGTATGCTCATTGCCATTAACATGAAAAGTGACATTGCCCTTTTTGCAATCAATAACAGCCCCTGCAGTATTCAAAAATGGTCTACCAAGGATGATCGACATACTGTCATCCTCGGGAATATCAAGAATAACAAAGTTCGCTAAGATAGTAACGTTTGCAACCACAACAGGCACATCCTCACAAATACCAATGGGTATAGCAGTTGATTTATTAGCCATTTACAAAGAGATTTTAGTAGGTGTCAACTTATTGAAATCAAGTCTATGATATAAAGGGAAAGGCATAACGCTAACACCGGCTCCCAAATCACATAAAGCAGTTTTAACATAATTTCTTTTAATGGAGCATGGTATAGTTGGTATTCCTAGATCTCCAAGTTTCTTTGGTATTCCACCCTTAAAAGTATAATTAGCAAGCATGGTGGAAATTTCAGCTTCTAGTATCTTTCTTTTATTTGTAACAATATCTTTCGTATACTTAGCATGAGGAGACATTTTCAAAATATAAGTCAAACACATACACAAAAAGATAGGTCTAATCATTTCAGCAAAGCGCTCAAAATCCTCATCATCCTTTTTCTTGGATGGTTTAGGAGGAAAGGGCATGGGTTTCTGAACCCATGGTTCTCTTTCTTTACCATGTTTCCTAGCAACAAGTCTCTCTTATCATAACGTTGATTCTTTGATTGTGGGTTATCAAGATCAACAACAGGTTCAATCTCTACATCATTATCATTGCTAGGTTGAGCATCAACATGAATATCATCATTAACATTACCACTAGGCTCATGCTCATTACCAGATTGTGTCTCAGCATCAGAAATAGAAATATCGTTCGGATTCTCAGGTGTGTCTATAACAGGTTCACTAGAAGCATGCAAAGTCCTATCAGTTTTCCTTTTCTTCTTATTAGAAGGACTAGGTGCATTAGTATTAACTCTCTAAGAATCTTGCTCAATTCTCTTAGGATGGCCCTCAGGATATAAAGGTTCCTGGGTCATCTTACCACCTCTTGTCATAACTCTAACAGCATGATCATTATTCTTACTATTCATCTCATTAAGCAAATAATCTTGTGCCTTAAGTACTTGTTCTACTTGATTTTTTACCATAGAAGCATGTTTACTAATAATCTTAAGATCATTAACAATTCTACTCATATAATCACCCAAGCGGTCAAGCATGTAAGCATTACGTCTCAATTGTCTACTAACATAAGAATTGAAATTTTCTTGTTTAACAATAAAGTTATCAAATTCATCCAAGCATTGACTAGCAGACTTATTATAAGGAATATCACCTTCATCAAATCTATAGAGAGAATTTAACTCTACTACCTATGTTGGAGCATTAAGACCATGTATCTCTTCAATAGGCGGTAAATTCTTAACATCTTCAGCTTTAATACCTTTTTCTTTCATAGATTTCTTTGCCTCTTGCATATCTTCAGGACTGAGAAATAGAATACCTCTTTTTCTTCGAAGTTGTCTTAGGAGGTGGTTCGAGAAGATTCCAATCATTATCATTGCACAATATACTATTCAATAGTTTTTCAGCTTGCTCAACAGCTGTTTTCCTGAAAACACAACCAGCACAAGTATCTAGGTGGTCCCTAGAAGCATCGGTTAGTCCATTGTAAAAGATATCAAGCATCGGGGGAAACAACACATATGGGATCACTGGGATCCCTTTTTGCTATGGTTGGCGGGTGCGGGGTTGTGCAAAGAGCGAGTCTTGAAGCTAGCACGAGGATCGTTTACCCAGGTTCGGGCCGCGGGGTTGCGTAATACCCTAGTCCTACTTTGGTGTATATTTGAGTGTTCTTGAGTTCTTGAACTAGCTATGATGCGTGCGTTATCCAAAAAATCCGAATCCTTCTCCAGTATGCCTCGGTCCTCCTTTTATAGTCAAAAGGGGCTGCCACAGTGGCACACAGGAGGTGGAAAGGTATACAGTAATCGACTCTATCTCCTGGCACCGTAGGACAAACACATTTAATGTGATGCCGACGTGCCCTTCTTGCTTTATCGGGGACGGCAAGGAAGCTCATCCCAGCTATCGCCCCCTCGCCTGGCTTTGACGCGCGTCCGAACTGACGAGGCGTGTAGTTCCACGTTGGCTGGCTGCTGAGTTGGTGCGGTGGCTGAATCTTCATGAAGATCTGCATGCCACCACACAGGTGCTTGCCTAGTCGGCCTGGAGGCCGCACGTCGCCACGCAGGCGCCTGCCTAGCTGGTGGGCTGGCAGCTGCATGGGAATAACGGTGGAGTCTTGGCAGACGTGGGCCTGGCTGCGGCCCTGTGGATGTTTTCGGCAAGAGTCTTGCCGGGGCCCCGGCAAGGGTCTTGCCGCAGCATCTTGGTCATCCTCGGCAAGGGTCTTGATGGGGGTCTCATGGGTATCCTTGGCAAGGATCTTGTCGAGGATCGTCGTCTTCTGGTCATCATCTGGTCTTGTGTGCTTCTGGTCTCCACAAAGATTTGCATGCAACCATGCAGGCACTTCCCGAGCCTTGGTTTCAATGTTGTCGATGGCGTCGGAACTCTCAGGCTCAAGGGTGGCTGCGATGTTGGTGTTGGGCAAGTTGCCCTGGCAAGGTTCTTGCCGGGGCTGCGGAGGCCGCCCCGACAAGGGCCTTGCCAGGGGAGTCCACCTTGTCCCTCTGCTATTCGTGTTTCTGGCTTGGTGTTGATCTGGTTGTCTTGTGGCTTTGCTTCCTTCCTCTGCCCCGCTAGGTGTGGCCGCAGGCGCGGCTCCAACTGCCCCCGCACAAGTAAAGGGGTACAAAATAGGACCCCTCCTTTTGTGCACCGATAGGAGCCCCTGGGCCTGGGCCATACATAAGCGCGACGCGTTGTTGGGCTAGGCCCAAAATGGTGCATGGGCATGCAGGGCCGAGTTTTACTATTGTAACTCCCTCGCCCATCGCACTTCCCCACGACCTGCGTTGAATGCACGATGTGGGGGTCATGCGTGGGGCGGTTGCTACCCTCATGCATAAATGGTAAAGAGGCGGTCCGCGCCATCCCTAGAAAAGGGAGGAAAACACAGGGGCGCGGCTCATTTACCAAGTGGACTCGGGCTACGGCCTTCAAGGTGCCCGCGCCCCACGGTCACGGGGTGGAATGCGGTCGCTTCAGTCGTCCTCTTGATTCCGGTTCGCTTGCCACATGTCCTTCATGCTTCGAGGAGGGTAGGTGGTGGACACGGAGGGCATAGGCCATAATGTGGAAGCGGGAAAACTGGGTCATCGCTGATTGGAGCAGCGGGTCGGCCCCGATTTCCCGCGCCTCTTGGCGGCCGGATTGGTCGAACGGGGCGGCCGAGCCTCAGCCCCGCCCCTTTATAAGAAGGAGGGAAGGGGGACGGCATCCTTCGGTCCTTCATTGCTCATATCCTCCGCCTCGATGCTACCTCTTTTAGCACTGCGTTGGTTTTCCTAGAAGAGGAAGGGATGATGCAACAAAGTAGCGTAAGTATTTCCCTCGGTTTTTTAGAACCAAGGTATCAATCCAGTAGGAGGATATGTGCGAGTCCCTCACACCTGCACAAAACAAATAAATCCTCGCAACCAACGCAAATAGGGGTTGTCAATCCCTATAGGGCCACTTACGAGAGTGAGATCTGATAGATATGATAAGATAATATTTTTGGTATTTTTATGATAAAGATGCAAAGTAAAATAAAGGCAAAGTAAATAGCAAAGTAAATAACTAAGTAGTAGGAGATTAATATGATAAAGATAGACCAGGGGGCCATAGGTTTCACTAGTGGCTTCTCTCGAGAGCATAAGAATTCTATGGTGGGTGAACAAATTACTGTTGAGCAATTGACAGAATTGAGCATAGTTATGAGAATATCTAGGTATGATCATGTATATAGGCATCACGTCCGAGACAAGTAGACCGACTCCTGCCTGCATCTACTACTATTACTCCACTCATCGACCGCTATCCAGCATGCATCTAGAGTATTAAGTTAAAAATAGAGTAACACATTAAGCAAGATGACATGATGTAGAGGGATAGACTCATGCAATATGAAGAAAACACCATCTTGTTATCCTCGATGGCAACAGTACAATATGTGCCTTGCTGCCCTTACTATCACCAGGAAAGGACACCGCAAGATCGAACTCAAAGCTAAGCACTTCTCCCATTGCAAGAAAGATCAATCTAGTAGGCCAAACCAAACTAATAATTCGAAGAGACTTGCAAAGATAACCAATCATACATAAAAGAATTCAGAGAAGATTAAAATATTATTCATAGATAGACTTGATCATAAACCGACAATTCATCGGTCTCAACAAACACACCGCAAAAAGAAGATTACATTGAATAGATCTCCACAAGAGAGGGGGAGAACATTGTATTGAGATCCAAAATGAGAGAAGAAGCCATCTAGCTACTAACTATGGACCCGTAGGTCTGAAGTAAACTACTCACACTTCATCGGAAGGGCTATGTTGTTGATGTAGAAGCCCTCCGTGATCGATGCCCCCTCCGGCGAAGCTCCGGAACAGGCCCCAAGATGGGATCTCGTGGATAGAGAAAGTTACGGCGGTGGAATTAAGGTTTTGGCTCCGTATCTGATCGTTTGGGGGTACGTGGGTATATATAGGAGGAAGAAGTACGTCGGTGGAGCAACAGGGGGCCCACGAGGGTGGAGGGCGCGCCTGGGGGGTAGGCGCGCCCCCTACCTCGTGGCCTCCTATTACGTGGCTTGACGTAGGGTCCAAGTCTACTGAGTTGTATTCGATGAGAAAATCACGTTCCCGAAGGTTTCATTCCGTTTGGACTCCGTTTGATATTCCTTTTCTTCGAAACCCTAAAACAGGCAAAAAACAGCAATTCTGGGCTGGGCCTCCGGTTAATAGGTTAGTCCCAGAAATAATATAAAAGTGGATAATAAAGCCCAATAATGTCCAAAACAGTAGATAATATAGCATGGAGCAATCAAAAATTATAGATACCTTGGAGACGTATCAAGCATCCCCAAGCTTAATTCCCGCTCGTCCTCGAGTAGGTAAATGATAAAAACAGAATTTTTGATGCGGAGTGCTACTTGGCATAATTTTAATGTAATTCTTCTTAATTGTGGTATGAATATTTAGATCCGAAAGATTCAAGACAAAAGTTCATATTGACATAGAAAATAATAATACTTCAAGCATACTAACAAAGAAATTATGTCTTCTCAAAATAACATGGCTAAAGAAAGTTATCCCTAAAAAATCATATAGTCTGGCTATGCTCCATCTTCACCACACAAAATATTTAAATCATGCACAACCCCGATGACAATCCAAGCAATTGTTTCATACTTTTGACATTCTCAAAACTTTTTCAATTTTCACGCAATACATGAGCGTGAGCCATGGATATAGCACTATAGGTGGAATAGAATGGTGGTTGTGGAGAAGACAAAAAGGAGAAGATAGTCTCACATCAACCAGGCGTATCAACGGGCTATGGAGATGTCCATCAATAGATATCAATGTGAGTGAGTAGGGATTGCCATGCAGCAGATGCACTAGAGCTATAAGTATATGAAAGCTCAAAAAGAAACTAAGTGGGTGTGCATCCAACTTGCTTGCTCATGAAGACCTAGGGTAATTTGAGGAAGCCCATCATTGGAATATACAAGCCAAGTTCTATAATGAAAAATTCCCACTAGTATATGAAAGTGATAACATGAGAGACTCTCTACTATGAAGATCATGGTGCTACTTTGAAGCACAAGTGTGGTAGAAGGATAGTAACATTGTCCCTTCTCTCTTTTTCTCTCATTTTTTATTTTTTTATTTGGGCCTTTTATCTCTCTTTTTTTATGGCCTCGTTTTTTTATTTTGGCTTCTTTGGCCTCTTTTATTTATTTTTTCGTCCGGAGTCTCATCCTGACTTGTGGGGGAATAATAGTCTCCATCATCCTTTCCTCACTGGGACAATGCTCTAATAATGATGATCATCACACTTTTATTTTTCTTATAACTCAACAATTACAACTTGATACTTAGAACAAAATATGACTCTATATGAATGCCTCCGGCGGTGTACCGAGATATGCAACGATGCATGAGTGACAAGTATGAAAGAATTATGAACGGTGGCTTTGCCACAAATACTATGTCAACTACATGATCATGCTAAGCAATATGACAATGATGGAGTGTGTCATGAACGGAACGATGGAAATTTGCATGGCAATATATCTCGGAATGGCTATGGAAATGCCATAATAGGTAGGTATGGTGGGTGTTTTGAGGAAGGTATATGGTGGGTGTATGATACCGGCGAAAGGTGCGCGGTATTAGAGAGGCTAGCAAAGGTGGAAGGGTGAGAGTGCGTATAATCCATGGACTCAACATTAGTCATAAAGAACTCACATACTTATTGCAAAAATCTACAAGTTATCAAAGCAAAGTATTACGTGCATGCTCCTAGGGGGATAGATTGGTAGGAAAAGACCATCGCTCGTCCCCGACCGCCACTCATAAGGAAGACAATCAATAAATAAATCATGCTCCGACTTCATCACATAACGGTTCACCATACGTACATGCTACGGGAATCACAAGGTTCAACACAAGTATTTATCAAATTCACAACTACTCAACTAGCATGACTTTAATATCACCATCTCCATATCTCAAAACAATTATCAAGTATCAAACTTATCATAATATTCAACACACTCATAAGAGAGTTTTATTATTAATCTTGCATACCAAGCATATTAGGATTTTAAGCAAATTACCATGCTATTAAGGCTCTCAAAATAATCTAAGTGAAGCATGAGAGATCAATAGTTTCTATAAGACAAATCCACCACCGTGCTCTTAAAAGATATAAGTGAAGCACTAGAGCAAAATTATATAACTCAAAAGATATAAGTGAAGCAGATAGAGTATTCTAACAAATTCCAAATCATGTATGGCTCTATCAAAAGGTGTGTACAGCAAGGATGATTGTGGTAAAATAACAAGCAAAGACTCAAATCATACAAGACGCTCCAAGCAAAACACATATCATGTGGTAAATAAAAATATAGCTCCAAGTAAAGTTACCGATAGAAGTAGACGAAAGAGGGGATGCCTTCTGGGGCATCCCCAAGCTTTGGCTTTTAGGTGTCCTTAGATTATCTTGGGGGTGCCATGGGGATCCCCAAGCTTAGGATCTTTCCACTCCTTGTTCCATAATCCATCAAATCTTTACCCAAAACTTGAAAACTTCACAACACAAAACATAAAGTAGAAAATCTCGTGAGCTCCGTTAGCGAAAGAAAACAAAAGACCACTTCAAGGTACTGTAATGAACTCATTCTTTATTTATATGGGTGTTATACCTACTGTATTCCAACTTCTATATGGTTTATAAACTATTTTACTAGCCATAGATTCATCAAAATAAGCAAACAACACACGAAAAACAGAATCTGTCAAAAACAGAACAGTCTGTAGTAATCTGTAGCTAGCGCAAGATCTGGAACCCCAAAAATTCTAAAATAAATTGCTGGACGTGAGTAATTTATGTATTAATCATATTCAAAAATAGTTAACTAAATAGCACTTTCCAAATAAAAATGACAGCAGTTCTCATGAGCGCTAAAGTTTCTGTTTTTTACAGCAAGTTCAACAAGACTTTCCCCAAGTCTTCCCAACGGTTCTACTTGGCACAAACACTAATTAAACACAAAAAAACACAACCAAAAAAGAGTCTAGATAAATTATTTATTACTAAACAGGATCAAAAGCAAGGAATAAAAATAAAATTGGGTTGCCACCCAACAAGCGCTATCGTTTAACCCCCCTAGCTAGGCATAATATTTCAATGATGCTCACATGAAAGACAAGAATTGAAGCACAAAGAGAGCATCATAAAACACGTGACAAACACATCTAAGTCTAACATACTTCCTATGCATAGGCATCTTATAGGCAAAAACACTATCAAGGCAAGCAAAAACTAGCATATGCAAGGAAGCGGAAAGAAACAATAGCAATCTCAACATAACGAGAGGTAATTTAGTAACATGAAAGTTGCTACCACCATAGTTTCCTCTCTAATAATAATTACATGTAGGATCATAAGAAAATTCAACAATATAGCTATCACAAAACATATTCTTAACAAGATCCACATGTATGCAGAGTTGAAACTCTTCCAAAATAGTGGGATTAACATTAACTAAAGTCATGACCTCTCCAAACCCACTTTCAATAATATTGCAAACAGTATTATCAATCTCATATTCATCATGGGGCTTAAATAAATTTTCAAGATCAAAAGTAGAATCACCCCAATCATGATCATTGCAACAAATAGTAGTCATAGCAAAACTAGCATCCCCAAGCTTAGGGTTTTGCATATCATTAACACAATTGACATTAAGAGAATTTATAATAACATCATTGCAATCATGCTTTTCATCGAAGGAACTATCCAGTATGGGTGCAATAGCAACGATCTCATGTTTAACATAAGGAACTATAGCAAATTCATCTTCATAAATATTGGCATCATGGCCACAAGAATAGCAGGCATCATGTTCATCAAGGGATATTTCAACCAAATCATTGGAATCATCATTATCTATAGATTCACGCATATCATTATTTTCTTCCAAAGCAACATTCATTCTTTCAATAAATTCTTGGACATAGACATTATGAGCAAAGTTTTCATTGCAATGTTTAAGTATGATGGAATTTTCAGATTTATTGAGAGTAAAATCATACTTTTCAATCAAAGAAGCAACTTCATGAGCACCCTTAAAAACGACAAATTCTTCAATTTGTTCGATATCATAATAACTATAAACACCCTTTGCATAAGAAGATAAGATTTCATTATCCTTGAACTCACATAGGTAGGGAAGGTGTTTTTTAGGGTTCTTAGAGAAAAAAGTAAAATCACAAATTTCACAAAGATTCCAAGCATAGCATAGCAAACTATTTATATGATACCATAAGAGCTTCCCTTTTTCAGACAAACGATGACGCACGAAATGAGCATGCTCATATAAAGATTTCCCATCAACTAGGCTAGTTGGGGTTTCAGCATGAGCACATAAGGATCGAAGATGATCCAAGTAGAACACTTTAAGTGGATCCATATCAATACATTTTTAGCAAGCAAAGATGCAAGCAAATAGAAGGCACATGGAAACACAAACAAGGATACATACGGGAAGAAGCCAAACAAAAGAGGAGGCAAATAAAACGGCGAGGGTGAAGTGGGGGAGAGGAAAACGAGAGGCAAATGGCAAATAATGTAATGTAGGAGATAAGGGTATGTGATGGGCACTTGGTAAGTTGACTTTTGCGTAGACCTCCCCGGCAACGGCGCCAGAAATCCTTCTTGCTACCTCTTTTAGCACTGCGTTGGTTTTCCCAGAAGAGGAAGGGATGATGCAGCAAAGTAGCATAAGTATTTCCCTCAGTTTTTGAGAACCAAGGTATCAATCCAGTAGGAGGCTACGCGTGAGTCCCTCACACCTGCACAAAATAAATAAATCCTCGCAACCAACGCAAAAGGGGTTGTCAATCCCTATAGGGCCACTTACGAGAGTGAGATCTGATAGATATGATAAGATAATATTTTTGGTATTTTTATGATAAAGATGCAAAGTAAAATAAAGGCAAAGTAAATAACTAAGTATTAGGAGATTGATATGATAAAGATAGACCCGGGGGCCATAGGTTTCACTAGTGGCTTCTCTCGTGAGCATAAGAATTCTACGGTGCGTGAACAAATTACTATTGAGCAATTGACAGAATTGAGCATAGTTATGAGAATATCTAGGTATGATCATGTACATAAGCATCACGTCCGAGACAAGTAGACCGACTCCTGCCTGCATCTACAACAATTACTCCACTCATCGACCGCTATCCAGCATGCATCTAGAGTATTAAGTTAAAAACAGAGTAACGCCTTAAGCAAGAAGACATGATGTAGAGGGATAGACTCATGCAATATGAAGAAAACCCCATCTTGTTATCCTCGATGGCAACAATACAATACGTGCCTTGCTGCCCTTACTGTCACCGGGAAAGGACATCGCAAGATTAAACCCAAAGCTAAGCACTTCTCCCATTGCAAGAAAGATCAGTCTAGTAGGCCAAACCAAACTAATAATTCGAAGAGACTTGCAAAGATAACCAATCATACATAAAAGAATTCAAAGAAGATTCAAATATTATTCATAGATAGACTTGATCATAAACCCACTATTCATCTGTCTCAACAAACACACCGCAAAAAGAAGATTACATCGAATAGATCTCCACAAGAGAGGGGGAGAACATTGTATTGAGGTCCAAAAAGAGAGAAGAAGCCATCTAGCTACTAACTATGGACCCGTAGGTCTGAAGTAAACTACTCACACTTCATCGGAAGGGCTATGGTGTTGATGTAGAGGCCCTCCGTGATCGATGCCCCCTCCGGCGGAGCTCCGAAACAGGCCCCAAGATGGGATCTCGTGGATACAGAAAGCTACGGCGGTGGAATTAGGATTTTGGCTTCGTATCTGATCGTTTGGGGGTACGTGGGTATATATAGGAGGAAGAAGTACGTCGGTGGAGTAACAAGGGGCCCACGAGGGTGGAGGGCGTGCCTAGGGGGTAGGCGCGCCCCCCTACCTCGTGGCCTCCTGTTACGTGGCTTGACGTAGGGTCCAAGTCTCCTGAGTTGTATTTGATGAGAAAATCACATTCCCGAAGGTTTCATTCCGTTTGGACTCCGTTTGATATTCCTTTTCTTCGAAACCCTAAAACAGGCAAAAAACAACAATTTTGGGCTGGGCCTCCGGTTAATAGGTTAGTCCCAAAAATAATATAAAAGTGGATAATAAAGCCCAATAATGTCCAAAACAGTAGATAATATAGCATGGAGCAATCAAAAATTATAGACACGTTGGAGACGTATCACTCGACTCCCTCCTTCCCTTCGTCATGGCGAGAGGGCGTGCTGGTGCTCTGATGGCGGCGATGAGGGCCTCCGCTCGATAGCGCGCCCTTCCTTCCCAAGAGCTCGTGGCGGTGGAGCCGGCCGCGAGAGGGAGAGGGAGGGGGCGAGGCCGAGGTCGTTGTGGCACTCGGGGAGGAGGAGTACGGGGCGGCGCACCAGCTTCGCCTCCGACTGCGGCCCTTCCAATGGAGGGCCATGTCGGAGACCAGCCTCGTGAGTTTTACGTCAGGCTGCATGGGCTAGTGCGCGGCCGTCTTCGTCTCCCCACTCCGTTTTCTCGGGAGATGGAGCTTGATCCGCCTCAGGCTCTGAGGCTGCACATGAGGGGCTACGGGAATGGCAGCATGCAGGTCGACGTCGACTTCCCAGCCCCTCATGTTATGTATCTCCGCCATGGATGGAAGACCTTCGCCCGTGCCCATAGCCTGTAGGAGGGTCTCGTCCTCCAATTTAAACTGATGGAGGACAGCCTGCTCTCCATCAAGGTCTTTGGTCTCTTGGGAACTCGCTTGAGGTGTTATGCGGAGAGCTCCTCTGACAGCGAACCCTCCTCCTCGAGAGGGAGTGACGAGGAGGACAATGACAGCGACGAAGAGGGCGTCAAGCGGGAGGACGTCGACTCCGACTCCGACTGACCGCGCCCTGCCGAGGGTCTTCCTCGTCAAGCTCTCCATCGGCGCGCTCTCCGCCATTCTCTTTTTGTCTTCACCTGCCGCACCTGGGAGGAAAGGGGCAATAACGGAGATCATGGGGGAACCTACCTTTTTCCTTAAATTTTAGGCACTTGCCAAATCTTGATTTCTATATAATGTAATCTCTTGAGCGCATGCTTGTACCCTGTAACCTTTGTACTTGCATCAACATATTAATGAAAAAGTCTAGTCCTGCCGGTAACTCGTGCACGTGTACGTTCGTGTGGAGGCGAAATTCCTTATTAGTGTAAATAAACGAGTCCTTCCGGCAAGCCACCTTGCAGCGCCCCTTGCGCCTGCCGGAGACTCACATCTGCCGGGTTACAGACAAAGGGCCCAACCCCCCGTCCACCTCTTTTTGACAAGGGTCACCACAACCATTCTGACCGAAGCAGCGTTCGAGTAGGAAATGGGAGCCCCCGAGTCCTTAAATACGAGTGGCGAGGTTTTCTAATGCTCAAGTCACAGGTTACGAATACGAATGGGCAAGAGGTAAACTTTATCTGTTTGGTTTGCCGGGGATCGCCGTGCCGGGCGGTCTTCTCAACTTCTTGCCGGAGCCGGGTCCTTCGCGGGATCGCGCATCTTTGCCATGACTGGAAAGAAGTGAGGACAAAAGCACGGAACCTTGGTGGTTCACTAACATTTACTGGAACCAAAAAGCAGTATAGTACCCTGGAAAAGCATGCATATGTGTATATACACAAACATGGAAATCGATGGGAAACTATACATACTAAGGGATTCCTCTTCCCTGACGGCACACAGGGTCTGCGCCTGGCTCCGTACATAGGGTTACATGCTTCGGCGGCTAGGCTAGTACGAAACAGGGGTTGCCGGGGCTCCCGGCAACCGCACCTTAGGGGTAAAACTTGCGAAGATGTTCAATATTCCAGGATTTGCTCGCCGGAATAACATCTTCGGTCTCTAGGCGGACTGCGCCAGGCCTGGTGACTCATAATACCCGATAAGGGCCTTCCCACTTTGGCGTCAACTTGTTTGGATTCTTGGGGGATTGGATCTGCCAAAGAACAAGGTCGCCTTCCTCAAGGCTTCTGGCGTGAACCTTGTGGCTATGATAGCGGCGCAAGGCTTGCTGATATCGAGCGGCTCGCACAGCAGCCCGAAGACGATCTTCCTCAAGGAGCATCGCATCATCTTGGTGCAACTGTCTTGCTCAAGCTCATCATAGGCGAGCACTCGAGGTGACCCGTATATGAGTTCAGTGGGGAGAACTACTTCTGCCCCGTACACCAGGGCAAAGGGTGTCTGGCCAGTGGCTCGATTTGGTGTTGTCCTGATTGACCAAAGAACCGTTGGCAATTCATCAATCCAATGCCTTCCGCACTTGCGCAGCTTGTGAAAAGTCCTGGCCTTGAGGCCCCGCGGCACTTCTGCATTCGCCCTCTCAGCTTGGCCGTTACTTCTGGGATGGGCAACAGAAGCAAAACAGACCTTGCTGCCGAGGTCTTGAATGCACTGCATGAAGGTGTGGCTCGTGAACTGCGTGTCGTTGTCAGTGATGACTCTATTCGGCACACCGAAACGACAGAGTAGTCCCTTGAAGAACTTGATGGCTAACTGTGTTGTTACCTTTCTCACTGGCTCCACTTCAGGCCACTTTGTGAACTTGTCGATTGCGACGTACAAGTACTCAAAGCCCCTGGCAGCACGGGGAAAGGGGCCCAGTATGTTGAGCCCCCAGACCAAAAATGGCCAGGACAGAGGGATTGTCTGAAGAGCTTGGGCGGGTTGATGAAGCTTCTTTGAATGGAACTGACACGCTTCACACTTGGTTACTAGCGTAGTTGCATCCTGGAGGGCGGTGGGCCAGAAGAAACCTTGTCGGAACGCTTTGCCAGCAAGAGCCCTTGACCCTATGTGGGAGCCACACATGCCTCCATGTATCTCTACCAACAGCCTCAGCCCGTCCTCTCGAGGAATGCACTTCAATTTCACACCATTCGGTCTTCTCCTATAGAGGGCATCATCCACGAACTGGTACATGTTGGACCGACGGGCTACTTTCTCTGCTTCTTCCTGCTCCTCGGGGAGCTCTCTTGTTTGGAGGAAACAGATGGTGGGTTGCGCCCATGCCAGAGCCTGGGGCTTGATGGCAAGGACTAAAGGCTCATCTTTGGTCGTAAGGGCAGCTGCTTCTATGGCTAGGGCGTGAGGCCCTGCCGAGGGTTGCCGCCCTCCGAGAAGTTTGGGACTCACGGCAACGTCCTTATCGGCAGCTCCTGGGAGCTCAGCGGGAAAGTACTTGCCAGGGACCGCCTTGCTTCGTTTGTTCTGTCCTACTGATGGTTCAAGGATGGGTGAGTTAGCTGAAGCACAAACGTACCTGGTTCCATAGGCAACTTGAGGACAGCACGCTTTGACAGGTCGTCGGCAATGCCGTTCTCCGCTCGGGGAACATGCTCTGCTTGTAATCCGTCAAAGAGCTCTTCCAACTTCCTCACTTCATCCACATAGGCCTCCATCAATGGGCTCTGGTAGTCCTTGTTTACTTGCTTGACGACGAGTTGTGAATCACCTCTGATGATGAGCTTTCTGATTCCAAGGTCTGCCGCGATCCTGAGACCGGCCAACAACCCCTCGTACTCCGCCGTGTTGTTCATCGATTTTTCCCCGGGAAAGTGCATCTGGATTATGTACTTGAGGCGCTCTCCGGTGGGCGCGACGAGCAAGACACTGGCACCAGCACCTTGGAGTGAGAAAACTCCATCAAATTACATAATCCACTCACTGCTCGTTTCCTTGCCGGGAAGGGTGGTCTCTTGAATCTCCTCGTCGGGCGTTGCGGTCCATTCTGCTATGAACTCTGCCAAGGCTCGTCTCTTGATTGTTGAATTACTTTCAAACTTGAGGCCAAAGCTCGACAGCTCCAACACCCACTCCACAATCCTCCCAGTCGCATCTGGGTTGTGCAAGATTCGTTGCAACGGGAAGCGCGTGACAAAGGTGATTTCATGTGCTTGGAAATAGTGGCACAACTTTCTCGAGGCCATGAGGAGGCTGAAAAGTAACTTCTACATACCAGAATATCTTGACCTAGCCCCTGCAAGAGGGAACTGACGAAATAGACTGGGTGTTGCACCATCTTCTTTTGTCCTACTTTGCTCATCTGCTCAGACCCCGCCTTGTCGGGACCGGGTCTCGCCGGGGATTCTGTCTTGCCAGCGTCAGACCCTACCGGGGATGGCCCCATCCCGCCACCCGATGGCTCCGCTGCTACTGCCGCCTCTTCCTCGATTTCCCTCTGCACCACCAGCGCGGCACTGACCACTTGATTCGTTGATGCCAAGTATAGCAGCAATGGCTCTTGCGGCTTGGGCGCGACTAGTATCGGCGTGGAGGAGAGATACCCCTTCAAATCTTGTAGTGAGGCCTCTGCCTCCGGAGTCCACTTTACTGGGACCGCCTTTTTCAAAACTTTGAAAAAGGGGAGGGCGCGTTCAGCAGATTTGGAGATGAATCTACTCAGGGAGGCAACGCAGCCGGCGAGCCTACGGATGTCTTTGACCCGCTTCGGTGCCTCAATCTGCTCGATCGCCTTGATCTTGTCGGTATTTGCTTCAATTCCGTGCTGAGACACAAAGAACCCAAGAAGTTTGCCGGGCGGGACACCGAACACGCACTTCTCCGGGTTGAGCTTGAGGTTGATCTTACGCAGATTTGCAAGTGTTTCTTCTGGGTCTTGTATGAGCGTGGCCCTGTCCATGGTTTTGACCACTATATCATCCATATAGGCTTCCATATTTATATGTAGTTGGGGCTCAAAACCAATTTGGACCGCTCGGGCAAACATCGAACCGGCGCTCTTCAACCCGAAAGGCATCCATACAAAACAGTACATACCACATGGGGTGATGAACGCGGTCTTCTCTTCGTCTTCTTTCATCATGAAGATCTGGTGGTATCCTGAATAGGCGTCGAGGAATGACATCAGGTCACACTCGGCAGTGGAGTCTACAATCTGGTCGATGTGTGGCAAAAGGAAAGGATCCTTCGGACAAGCTTTATTGATATCTGTGTAATCAATACACATCCTCCACTTCCCATTTGCCTTACGCACCACCACCGGATTGGCCAACCACGTGGGGTGGAGTACTCCTCTAACTAGTCCTACCGCCTCCAACTTCCTGATCTCTTCTACGATGAACTCTTGTCGCTCCAAAGCTTGCTTCCTGACCTTTTGCTTGACGGGCCGCGCATGAGGACAGACAGCAAGATGGTTCTCAATCACCTCCCTTGGAACACGGGGGATGTCGGATGCTTGCCATGCAAACACATCGACATTCGCCCGTAGGAAGGCGACGAGCGCGCTTTCCTATTTGCTATCGAGGGTGGAGCTTATGGTGAAAGCCCCGCCCGTGCTGTCCTCCTTGACGGACACCTTCTTGGTTTCTGGTGGTGCAGCTTTGGACTTCTTGCTCTTGCTGGTGGAGCTCTCTGGCAGGTCCTCAACGGGAGCACAACACTCCGAAGAGGTGTGCTTGTCGGAGTGGGTGCAAGAGGTCTCGCCGGAAGAGGTCTTGCCAGCCTTCTTCTTCCCTGGAGCTTCAGCGGCAGGGGCAAGTGTCTTCGCGGCAGTTGCTGCAACTGCCTCTTGGTAAAGTTGATCGGCGCATATGAGCGCATATTTCTTGTCGGAGGGGACGGTGATGATGGTCAGCGGCCCTAGCATCTTTAACGTGTTGTAGGCGTAGTGGGACGCCGCCATGAACTTGGCCAGCACTGGGCGACCAAGGATCCCATTGTATGGCAAGGGGATCTCGGCAACATCGAAGATGATCTTCTCCGTCCTATAGTTTAGCTCGCCTCCAAACATAACGGGTAGCATGATTTTACCTTTAGGCTGGCTCCTTCCTAGGTTGACCCCTTGAAACGTGCCCGTCTCTTCGAGGTCTCCATCAGGAATCTGCAACTTCTTGATCACAGCGGGCAAGATCAAATTCAGACCGGCCGCACCATCAACCAGCACTTTCATCACCTTGAGGTTACGTATCGTTGGCGAAACCAACAACGGCAAACACCCGACCGCAGTTGTGCGATCAGGGTGATCCTCGATGTCGAAAACGATGGGCATGCGGGACCACTTCAGGGGCTTCTGGACATCAAACGACGGCTCCGCCGCAGTGACCTCACACGCCCACTGCTTCAGCTGGCGGTGTGAGGTGTGCAACGAGGTGCCACCGTCGACACACATGGCCTCTATAGCCTTCTGGAACTCATGCTCATCGGACTCGTCGTCCTCGTCGTGATCATCATCCTCCTCTTTCTTGTCGCGGCCCCGAGCGGGCCTCTCTTGTTGGTTATCTTTGCCGCGGCGACCCCCTTGGCAGCCACGCTTCTTGCCGGATCCCTCAGCACCATCCTAACCTTTCTCCTTGTCTCGCCTTTCGTATTCAGCCTTCAGCCTTTCAACAAGCAGCTCAACTTGTCAGTAGTTCTAGAGGTCATGGCCCTTGGTGCGGTGGATCTTGCAATACTGCTTGTTGGAGCCTCTTGGCTTGCCGGCAGCCGCCGAGGCCAAGCAGGCGGCGCACCCGGCAACCTCCTTGCCGGGGTCGTCAACCTTGGCCTTTTTGGCGGCGCCGAGCTTGCGAGATCCCTCAACGGCAAGCACAGTCTTGCCCTTGCACTTCCTGTTGCGGCGCCGGCCCTTTTTTGTCGGAGCTGCGGTGTCTTCGTCTATGGAGTCGGTTTCCGCACCAGCGTCCTCGTCGGGGTACTTCCTCCCCTCTTCAGCAAAAGCACATCTATCAGCCAAAACATAAAGTTCGGCCACATCGTTGACCTTGTTCATCGCCAACTCACCGCGCATCTTGCGGTTGCGCACATTCTGAATGAATGCGCTGATAACTGCCGGCGGGATGAACATCTGGGATGTTGTACTGCACTCGGCTGAACCTTTGTATGTACTTGCGCAGGTTTTCTCCTTCTTTCTGGGGGATGATGTGCAAATCTCTTGCTTGACCATGAGCTTGGTGGCCTCCAATGAAGGCGCCAACAAACTCATGACACAAATCCAACCAAGAAGAAATGGAATCCACTGGCAAGTGCATCAACCATGACATGATGTTGGGTTTGAGTGTCAACGGGAAGTAATTAGCAAGCACCTTGTCGTCGCGGGCTCCAGCAGCTTGCATCGCAATGGTGTAGATGCTGAGGAACTCCGGCGGGTGGGTCTTGCTGTTGTACTTCTCGCCAACATCGGTCTTGAACGTGCGGTGGGAGGGTCATTGGAACTGCCGCAGCTCTCGGGTAAAGGCTGGACAACCCACCTCGTAAGGCAGGTCGCCGGGGCCCCCGGCGCCGGGTGGTCCATAGTAGGCCCCGCACGCCGATCTGACTGATGGTGCATCTCCCGTTGTCATTCGATGGTAGTTCGAGCGTCTTCCTGGGCTCGTTCTCGAAGGACTTGATGTTGGTCGCGGCGGGTTCGCGGGTCGGACGATGCGATGGAAATGTTGTCACCAACGTCGGGTCGATGAGCCAGTGGCTGTTGTTGCGGTCGCGTCGGGGGAGAGTGCACCATGGTTGCAGCGTCTCTGCCCCCCCCCCCCCCCACCGCCAGCGTGCACCGGCTCGTCAGGACGCCGGTGTGAGGGTCCTGCTGGGAGCGGCTCATCTTTGTTAGCGGAGCTGACAAGGCTTCGGATGGTGGCTCTCCACTCGAGGAGAAGCTGCTCGCGCGCCAGCACTTCTGCTGGCGTAGGCGGCCACGAGATCTGCGTAGACTGTGATGCTCTCTGACTTCTAACCAGGTTAGAAGGGGCTCGATCACGGTCTCGCGGTCGCGCGCCGCCTACAGTGGCGTCTGAGCGCGCACGTCGGCCTGGTTCGTCCTGCGAGTGGTGCATAGGGCTCTTTCCACGGCGGTGCCCGGGGGCTCCGACATCGCAGTGTTGCTCATTGCGCGCGGCCTAGGAAGGGCGCGGAGCGTGCGCCAGCTGGGGTGCCGTAGAGGCTGCTGCGCCGCCCGTCGGCAGCATGGCACTGCCCCCGGACCCAGCAACTCATCATCTCGGATTCGGACGGCTCCGATCGCCAGAATGTCGTGGATACCCAGCCGTCTGCTCGCGCTGGCGCGGACGGGCCGGCCCCGGACGAACCGATCACCGTGATCCCCTTTCTCTTGGGGGCCATGGTGATGATGAAGTCGGTGTGCTGACCTTCAAACCGGATTTTCACAACCGCGCGCCCCTACCTGGCGCGCCAAAGATGTCGGGGGAAACGACACCTATGGGATCACTGGGATCACTTTCTGCTACGGTTGGTGGGCGCAGGGTTGTGCAAAGAGCGGGTCTAGAAGCTAGCACGAGGATCGTATACCCAGGTTCGGGCCGTGAGGTTGCATAATACCCTAGTCCTGCTTTGGTGTATATTTGAGTGTTCTTGAGTTCTTAAACTAGCTACCATGCGTGCGTCGTCAAAAAAATCCGAATCCTTCTCCAGTATGCCTCGGGCCTCCTTTTATAGTCAAAAGGAGCTGCCACAGTGGCACATAGAAGGTGGAAAGGTATACAGTAATCGAGTCTATCTCCTGGCACCATAGGACAAACGCATTTAATGCACTGCCGACGTGCCCTTCTTGCTTTATCGGGGACGGAAAGGAAGCTTGTCCGAGCTGTCGCCGCCTCGCCTGGCTTTGACGCGCGTCCTAACTAACAAGGCGTGTAGTGCCACGTTGGCTGGCTGCTGAGTTGGTGTGGTGGCTGAATCTTCACGAAGATCTGCATGCCACCACGCAGGTGCTTGCCGAGTCGGCCTAGAGGCCGCACGTTGTCACGCAGGCGCCTGCCTAGCTGGTGGGCTGGCAGCTGCATGGGAACGGCGGTGGAGTCTTGGCGGACGTGGGCCTGGCTGCGGCCCCACGGATGTTTTCGGCAAGAGTCTTGCCGGGGCCCCGGCAAGGGTCTTACCACAGCATCTTCGTCGTCCCCGGCAAGGGTCTTGCCAGGGGTCTTGTGGGTATCCTTGGCAAGGATCTTGCCGAGGATCGTCGTCTTCTGGTCATCATCTTGTCTTGTGTGCTTCTGGTCTCCACAAAGATTTGCATTCCACCATGCAGGCACTTCCCGAGCCTTGGTTATGAATCTGAAATAGTTGTGCACATCTTGGTCTTCACAAAGATTTGCATTCCACCATGCAGGCACTGATAAGGATCGACAGAGAATTCATAATCCTTATCAGTAACAAAGATAGGTGATGTAGCAAACTTAGGGTCATATTGCATTCTAGCATTCAAAGATCATTTCTATCATTGCAAGCAAAAAAACCTCTAGCAGTTTCCTCATCCATAATATAACCCTAAGGTACCTTAGGCAATTCATATCTAGGGGGAGAATCATAATCTACAGTTTCAATAATATCATCAGTTTTAGTAATTTCATTCTCTCTAACCCTAGCAAGTTGTTCATCAAGAAATTCACCTAGCGGCATAGTATTATCAAGAGAAGAAGTAGTATCATCATAATCATCATGCATAGAAGAAGTGGCATCATCAATAACATGCGACATATCGAAATCAATAGCAGGTGTAGGTATCGCAAGCTTACTTAAAACAGAAGGTGAATCAAGTGCAGAGCTGGATAGCAGTTCCTTACCTCCCCTCGTAGTAGAGGGATAGATCTTGGTTTTGTTGTCTTTCAGATTCCTCATAGTGATCAACATATATAAATCCCAAGTGACTCAAAGAATAGAGCTATGCTCCCCAGCAACGGTGCTAGAAAAAGGTCTTGACAACCCACAAGTATAGGGGATCGTAACAGTTTTCGAGGGTAGAGTATTCAAACCAAATTTATTGATTCGACACAAGGGGAGCCAAAGAACATTCTCAAGTATTAGCAGTTGAGTTTTCAATTCAACCACACCTGAAAGACTTGATATATGCAGCAAAGTATTTAGTAGCAAAGTAATATGGAAGTAACTGTAATGGTAAAGTAACTTAGCAAAGATCAATACGAAACGAACTCATAGGCAATGGATCAATGATGGATAATTATGTCGGATGCCATTCAGCATGCAAGAGTTATAACCTAGGGTGACACAAAACTAGCTCCAATTCATCAATATAATGTAGGCATGTATTCCGTATATAGTCATATCTGCTTATGGAAAAGAACTTGCATGGCATCTTTTGTCCTACCCTCCCATGGCAGCGGGGTCCTAATGGAAACTAATGGATATTAAGGCCTCCTTTTAATAGAGAACTGGAACAAAGCATTAGCACTTAGTGAATACATGAACTCCTCAAACTACGGTAATCATCGGAAAGAATCCCAATTATTGTTACCTTGGGGTATGCGGATCATAACTCGTAATAGGTGTCTACAACTTCCAAGATCGGATCAAGAACACAAATATATTCATGAAAACATAATAGATTCAGATCTGAAATTATGGCACTCAGGCCCTAGTGACAAACATTAAGCATAGCAAAGTCCTAGCAACATCAATCCCAGAACATAGTGGATACTAGGGATCAAACCCTAACAAAACTAACTCGATTACATGATAAATCTCATCCAACCCATCACCGTCCATCAAGCCTACGATGAAATTACTCACGCACGGCAGTGAGCATCATGAAATTGGTGATGGAGGAAGGTTGGTGATGACGATGGCGACGATTTCCCCTCTGCAGAGCCCCGAACGGACTCCAGATCTGTCCTCCCGATGAAGAACAGGGGGCGATGGCGGATCCATATCGTAAAACGTGATGAATCCTTCTATCTGATTTTTTTCTCCCTGATCGTGAATATATGGAGTAGGAGTTGAGGTCGGTGGAGCTCCAAGGGACCCACAAGGCAGGGGGCGCCCTCCACCCTTGTGGATAGCCGGTGGGTCCCCTCTGGTTGATTCTTTCACCAATATTTTTTATTAATTCCAGAAATATTCTCCGTGAAGTTTTAGTTCACTCCGAGAACTTTTATTTGTGCACAAAAATAACACCAAGGCAATTCTGCTGAATACAGCGTCGGTCCGGGTTAGTTCCATTCAAATCATGCAAATTAGAGTCCAAAATAAGGGCAAAAGAGTTTGAAAAAGTAGATACGATGGAGACGTATCAATTGGCTCTCCAACATCTTAGGCGTTATACAGTCTCCACATGATTACTTGTATTCCACCTTTTTTTATTTTTTGCTACTTGGACTTGGTTATGGCTATGTGCATCCCACTTACGCAGAGGCGAGGTGTAATGCTTAAACCTTTTAAGTAATACACCACCCTTTACCGGAAAAAGTTATTGCTTCATACAGAGACCAAAAGTCTTGCCTTGGGTTTGTTAAAAATCACAAAGCAAAGGAAATGGTGTATGGGAACAAAAGGTTCATTCGATAATTATTCGTGTAAGTGTGAGAGTCAATATGGATGCTAGATCCCATGATTGGTTATTGATCGGAAGGAGTTTTGGGTCATAGATGCACTTATCGAACCTACGTGGTCACACACTTAAGGCTCATTAGTTTGTTGAGTATTGGAAGTGTTACGAGTGTGATAGAAATTCACCGAAAAAGTTTTAGTAGGACCTAAGAAGTTTTGGAGAGAATACAAGAAGTTTCTCAGAGAAAACCGAAGAGTTTTTGGAAAAAACAGGAAAGCCTCAGAGGACTCAAATTTACACCAGAAGATCCAAGAAGGTTTTGGAATATTCTGGAACCTTTCAGAATGTTTTGGAGGGCATCGTGGGCTGCTGCCTTGGCTAGGCCCAAGTGGAGGCAACCGCATGGGCCCTATAGGACCAACAGTGGGGTGCATCCCTTTGGCGGCTAGGGTTTGGGGCCCCCACCACTTTAGTGTGTCGACCTAGGGAGGAGGCAAGCCCTCCTCCAAGGCAGCCATCCCTCCCCTGCACCTATAAATATGAGAGGGGCAACCCCTCCAACGCATCTCTCTCTTTCTATCTCATCTTGCTTGAAGGCTACCCCATCTCTCTCTTTCTCTCTTGATACGTCTCCAATGTATCTATAACTTTTGATTGCTCCATGCTATATTATCTACTGTTTTGATTGCTCCAGCCCAGAATTGTTGTTTTTTGCCTATTTCAGTGTTTCTAATAAATGGAATATCAAACGGAGTCCAAACGGAATAAGATCTTCGGGAATGTGATTTTCTCACCGAACGTGATCCAGGAGACTTGGACCCTACTCCAAGGAGTCAAAGAGGAGGTCACGAGGGTGGGGGGCGCCCCCCTAGGGCGCGCCTCCTGCCTCGTGGGCCCCTCGGTGCTCCTCCGACGTACTCCTTCCTCCTATATATACCTACGTACCCCCAAACAATCAGAACGGGAGCCAAAAACCTAATTCCACCGCCGCAACTTTCTGTATCCACGAGATCCCATCTTGGGGCCTGTTCCGGAGCTCCGCCGGAAGAGGGCCGTCATCACGGAGGGCTTCTACATCATCATAGCCTCTCCGATGAAGTGTGAGTAGTTTACCTTAGACCTTCGGGTCAATAGTTAGTAGCTAGATGGCTTCTTCTCTCTTTTTGGATCTCAATACGAAGTTCTCCCCCTCTCTTGTGGAGATCTATTACGGAGGGCTTCTACATCATCATAGCCTCTCCGATGAAGTGTGAGTAGTTTACCTTAGACCTTCGGGTCCATAGTTAGTAGCTAGATGGCTTCTTCTCTCTTTTTGGATCTCAATACGAAGTTCTCCCCCTCTCTTGTGGAGATCTATTCGATGTAATCTTCTTTTTGCGGTGTGTTTGTTGAGACCGATGAATTGTGGGTTTATGATCAAGTCTATCTATGAATAATATTTGAATCTTCTTTGAATTCTTTTATGTATGATTGGTTATCTTTGCAAGTCTCTTCGAATTATCCGTTTGGTTTGGCCAACTAGATTGGTAGTTCTTGCCATGGGAGAAGTGCTTAGCTTTGGGTTCGATCTTGCGGTGTCCTTTCCCAGTGACAGAAGGGGCAGCAAGGCACGTATTGCATCGTTGCCATCGAGGATAACAAGATTGGGTTTATTTCATATTGCATGAATTTATCTCTCTACATCATGTCATCTTGCTTAAGGCGTTACTCTGTTTTTAACTTAATACTCTAGATGCATGATGGATAGCGGTCGATGAGTGGAGTAATAGTAGTAGATGCAGAATCGTTTCGGTCTACTTGTCACGGACGTGATGCCTATATGCATGATCATGCCTAGATATTCTCATAACTATGCTCAATTCTGTCAATTGCTCAACAGTAATTTGTTCACCCACCGTAGAATACTTATGCTTTTGAGAGAAGCCACTAGTGAAACCTATGGCCCCGGGGTCTATTATCATCATATCAATCTCCATCACATTAATCTTTCTTTGCTTTTTTACTTTACTTTGCTTTTACTTTTTACTTTGCATCTTTATACCAAAAAATACCAAAAATATTATATCTATCAGATCTCACTCTCGTAAGTGGCCGTGAAGGGATTGACAACCCCTAATCGCGTTGGTTGCGAGTAGCTATCATTTTGTGCAGGTATGAGGGACTTGAGCGTGGCTTCCTACTGGATTGATACCTTGGTTCTCAAAAACTGAGGGAAATACTTACGCTACTCTGCTGCATCATCCCTTCCTCTTCGGGGAAAACCAACGCAAGCTCAAGACGTAGCAAGAAGGATTTCTGGCACCGTTGCCGGGGAGGTTCGCGCAAGTCAAGATTTGACTCCCGACAACGAGCCATTTCTGGCACCGTTGCCGGGGAGGTTCGCGCAAGTCAAGATTTGACTCCCGACAACGAGCCATTTCTGGCGCCGTTGCCGGGGAGTCTACGCAAAAAGTCAACATACCAAGTACCCATCACAATCCCTATCTCTCGCATTACATTATTTGCCATTTGCCTCTCGTTTTCCTCTCCTGCACTTCACCCTTGCCGTTTTATTCGCCCCCTCTCTATCTCTATCCTCCATCTCTATTTGCCTCTTTTTGCCCGCTTGCCTTTTTGTTTGCTCGTGTGTTAGATTGCTTGTTTATCGCGATGGCTCAAGATAATACTAAATTGTGTGACTTCACCAATACCAATAACAATGATTTTATTAGCACTCCGATTGCTCCTCTTACCGATGCTGAATCTTGTGAAATTAATACTGCTTTGTTGAATCTTGTTATGAAAGATCAATTCGCCGGCCTTCCTAGTGAAGATGCCGCTGCTCATCTGAATAGCTTCGTTGATTTATGTGATATGCAAAAGAAAAAATATGTCGATAATGATGTCGTTAAATTGAAGCTATTTCCTTTTTCGCTTAGAGATCGTGCTAAAGCTTGGTTTTCGTCTTTGCCTAAGAATGGTATTGATTCTTGGAACAAGTGCAAAGATGCTTTTATCTCTAAGTATTTCCCTCCCACTAAGATCATCTCTCTTAGAAACGATATTATGAACTTTAAGCAACTTGATCATGAACATGTTGCACAAGCTTGGGAGAGAATGAAATTAATGATACGTAATTGCCCTACTCATGGTTTGAATTTGTGGATGATCATACAAAATTTTTATGCCGGATTGAATTTTGCTTCTAGAAATCTTTTAGATTCGGCCGCCGGAGGCACTTTTATGGAAATCAATTTAGGAGATGCTAATAAACTCCTAGATAATATTATGGTTAATTATTCTCAATGGCATACTGAAAGATCTTCTAATAAAAAAGTGCATGCGATAGAAGAAATCAATGTTTTGAGTGGAAAGATGGATGAACTTATGAAATTATTTGCTACTAAGAGTGTTTCTTCTGATCCTAATGATATGCCTTTGTCTACTTTGATTGAGAATAACAATGAATCTATGAATGTGAATTTTGTTGGTAGGAATCATTTTGGTAACAACACTTATAGAGGGAATTTTAATCCTAGGCCATATCCTAGTAATCCTTCTAATAATTATGGGAATTCCTACAACAACTCTTATGGAAATTATAATAAGATGCCCTCTGAATTTGAGAATAGTGTTAAAGAGTTTATGAATTCACAAAAGAATTTTAATGCTTTGCTTGAAGAGAAATTGCTTAAAGTTGATGATTTGGCTAGGAACGTTGATAGAATTTCCCTTGAGGTTGATTCTTTAAAGCTTAGATCTATTCCTCCTAAGCATGATATCAATGAGTCTCTCAAAGCCATGAGAATTTCCATTGATGAGTGCAAGGAAAGAACCGCTAGGATGCGTGCTCCCAAAGATGCCTTTATTAAAGCGTGTTCTTCCAATTCCTATGAAAATCAAGATGAAGATCTAAAAGTTATTGATGTGTCACCTATTAAATCTTTGTTTTGCAATATGAATCTTGATGAAACTGAATATGAACTTCCTTTACCTAGAAGGCGTTCTAAAAATTCGGAGTATTTAGATCTTTATGATGAAATTGATGAAAGTGGGATTGAAAGAAATAAAAATCTAGATGTTGCTAAACCCACTATATTGGATTTTAAGGAATTTAATTATGAAAGTTGCTCTTTAATTGATTGTATTTCCTTGTTGCAATCCGTGCTAAATTCTCCACATGCTTATAGTCAAAATAAAGCCTTCACCGAACATATTGTTGATGCCTTGATGCAATCTTATGAAGAAAAACTTGAGTTGAAAGTTTCTATCCCTAGAAAACTCTATGATGAGTGGGAACCAACTATTAAAATTAAAATTAAAGATCATGAGTTTTATTCTTTGTGTGATTTGGGTGCTAGTGTCTCCACTATTCCCAAAACTTTGTGTGATTTACTAGATTTCCGTAATTTTGATGATTGGTCTCTAAACTTGCATCTTGAGGATTCCACTATTGAGAAACCTATGGGTAGGATTAATTATGTTCTTATTGTTGCAAATAGAAATTATGTGCGCATAGATTTCATTGTTCTTGATATAGATTGCAATCCTTCTTGCCCTATAATTCTTGGTAGACCTTTCCTTAGAACGGTTGGTGCGATTATTGAGATGAAGGAAGGGAATATTAGATTTCAATTTCCATTAAAAAAAGGGCATGGAACACTTTACAAGAAAGAAAATAAAATTATCATACGAAACTATCATGAGAGCCACTTATGGATTGCCTACCAAAGATGGCAATACCTAGATCTATCCTCGCTTTTATGCCTAGCTAGGGGCGTTAAACATAGCGCTTGTTGGGAGGCAACCCAATTTTATTTTTATTCCTTGCTTTTTGCTCCTTCTTAGTAATAAATAAATTATTTATCCTCTGTTTTGGTTGTGTTTTTTTTAATTAGTGTTTGTGCCAAGTAGAACCGTTGGGAAGACTTGGGGAAAGTCTTGTTGAACTTGCTGTAAAAAACAGAAACTTTAGCGCTCACGAGAACTTCTGTCATTTTTATTTGAAGAGTGCTATTTAGTTAATTATTTTTGCAGATGATTAATAGATAAATTCCTCACGTCCAGAAATTTATTTTAGAATTTTTGGGCTTCCAGATCTTGCGCTAGCTACAGATTACTACAGACTGTTCTGTTTTTGAAAGATTCTGTTTTTTGTGTGTTGTTTGCTTATTTTGATGAATCTATGGTTAGTAAAATAGTTTATAATCCATAGAGAAGTTGGAATACATTAGGTTTAACACCAATATAAATAAAGAATGAGTTCATTACAGTACCTTAAAGTGGTCTTTTGTTTTCTTTCGCTAACGGAGCTCACGAGTTTTCTATTTTGAGTTTTGTGTTGCGAAGTTTTCAAGTTTTGGGTGAATTCTTTTGATGGATTATGGAACAAGGAGTGAAAATAGCCTAAGATTGGGTATGCCCATGGCACCCCCAAGATAATCCAAGGACACCAAAAAGTCAAAGCTTGGGGATGCCCCGGAAGGCATCCCCTCTTTCGTCCACTTCCATCGGTAATTTACTTGGAGCTATATTTTTATTCACCAACATGATATGTGTTTCGCTTGGAGCGTCTTGTATTATTTGTGTCTTTGTGTCTTAGTATGCCACAATCATCCTTGCTGTACACACCTTTTGATAGAGCCATACATGAATTAAAATTTGATAGAATACTCTATGTGCTTCACTTATATCTTTTGAGCTAAGTAGTTTTGCTCTATGCGCTTCACTTATATCTTTTGAGCTAAGTAATTTTGCTCTATGTGCTTCACTTATATCTTTTGAGCGTTATAATTTTGCTCTATGTGCTTCACTTAGATCTTTTAGAGCACGGTGGTGGATTTGTTTTAAACAAACTATTGATCTCTCATGCTTCACTTAAATTATTTTGAGAGTCTCTTAATAGCATGGTAATTTGCTTAATAATAATATGCTTGGTATTCAAGATTTGTGAAACTTTATTTTGAGTGTGATGAATACTAAGAAAAGATTGAAGCATGATAATTGTTTTGAGATATGGAGGTGATAATATTAAAGTCATGCTAGTTGAGTAGTTGTGAATTTAAAGAATACTTGTGTTAAAGTTTGTGATTCCCGTAGCATGCACGTATGGTGAACCGTTATGTGATGAAGTTGGAGCATGATTTATTTATTGATTGTCTTCCTTATGAGTGGCGGTCGGGGACGAGCGATGGTCTTTTCCTACCAATCTATCCCCCTAGGAGCATGCGCGTAATACTTTGCTTTGATAACTTCCAGATTTTTGCAATAAGTATATGAGTTCTTTATGACTAATGTTGAGTCCATGGATCATACACACTCTCACCCTTCCACCTTTGCTAGCCTCTCTAATACCACGCACCTTTCGCTGGTATCATACACCTAGCATATACCTTTCTCAAAACAGCCACCATACCTACCTATTATGGCATTTCCATAGTCATTCCAAGATATATTGCCATGCAACTTTCCACCATCTAGTTCATCATGACACATTCATCATTGTCATATTGCTTAGCATGATCATGTAGTTGACATAGTATTTGTGGCAAAGCCACCGTTCATAATTTCTTCATACTTGTCACTCTTGATTCATTGCATATCCCGGTACACCGCCGGAGGCATCCATATAGAGTCATACTTTGTTTTATAATCGAGTTGTAATCATTGAGTTGTAAATAAATAAAAGTGTGATGATCATCATTTAATAGAGCATTGTCCCAAAAAAAGAGAAAGGCCAAAGAAAAAAAAAAGAAGGCCCCAAAAAAAGAGAAAATAAATAAAAAGGGGCAATGCTACTATCCTTTTACCACACTTGTGCTTCAAAGTAGCACCATGATCTTCATAGTAGAGAGTCTCTCATGTTATCACTTTCATATACTAGTGGGAATTTTACATTATAGAACTTGGCTTGTATATTCCAATGATGGGCCTCCTCAAGTGCCCTAGGTCTTCGTGAGCAAGCAAGTTGGATGCACACCCACTAGTTTCTTTTGTTGAGCTTTCATACATTTATAGCTCTAGTGCATCCGTTGCATGGCAATCCCTACTCAGTCACACTGATATCTATTGATGGGCATCTCCATAGCCCGTTGATACGCCTAGTTGATGTGAGACTATCTTCCCCTCCTTTTTGTCTTCTCCACAACCACCATTCTATTCCACCTATAGTGCTATATCCATGGCTCACGCTCATGTATTGCATGAAGATTAAAAAAGTTCTGAAAAAGTTAGAGTATGAAACAATTGCCTGGCTTGTCATCGGGGTTGTGCATGATTTAAATATTTTGTGTGGTGAAGATAGAGCATAGCCAGACTATATGATTTTGCAGGGATAACTTTCTTTGGCCATGTTATTTTGAGAAGACATAATTGCTTTGTTAATATGCTTGAAGTATTATTATTTTTATGTCAATATGAACTTTTGTCTTGAATCTTTCGAATCTGAATATTCATATCACAATTAAGAAGATTTGCATTGAAATTATGCCAAGTAGCACTCCGCATCAAAAATTCTCTTTTTATCATTTACCTACTCGAGGACGAGCAGGAATTAAGCTTGGGGATGCCTGATACGTCTCCAACGTATCTATAATTTTTGATTGCTCCATGCTATATTATCTATGTTTTGGACTATATTGGGCTTTATTTTCCACTTTTATATTATTTTTGCGACTGACCTATTAACCGGAGGCCCAGCCCAGAATTGCTGTTTTTTGCCTATTTCGGTGTTTCGAAGAAATGGAATATCAAACGGAGTCCAAACGGAATAAAATCTTTGGGAACGTGATTTTCTCACCGAACGTGATCCAGGAGACTTGGACCCTACTCCAAGGAGTCAAAGATGAGTTCACGAGGGTGGGGGCGCCCCTCCCCTCTAGGGGGTGCCCCCCTGCCTCGTGGGCCCTCGGTGCTCCTCTGACGTACTCCTTCCTCCCATATATACCTACGTACCCCCAAACGATCAGAACGGGAGCCAAAAACCTAATTCCACCGCCGCAACTTTCTGTATCCACGAGATCCCATCTTGGGGCCTGTTCCGGAGCTCCGCCGGAAGAGGGCCGTCATCACGGAGGGCTTCTACATCATCATAGCCTCTCCGATGAAGTGTGAGTAGTTTACCTCAGACCTTCGGGTCCATAGTTAGTAGCTAGATGGCTTCTTCTCTCTTTTTGGATCTCAATACAAAGTTCTCCCTGAGGGAGTCCTGGTTTAGGGGGTGTTCAGGTAGCCGGACTATACCTTCAGCCGGACTCCAGGACTATGAAGATACAAGATTCAAGTCTTCGTCCCGTGTCTGGGTGGGACTTTCCTTGGCGTGGAAGGCAAGCTTGGCGATGCGGATATTCAAGATCTCCTACCATTGTAACCAACTTTGTGTAACCCTAACCCTCTCCGGTGTCTATATAAACCGGAGGGTTTTAGTCCGTAGGACAACTTCATCATACAACAATCATACCATAGGCTAGCTTCTAGGGTTTAGCCTCCTTGATCTCGTGGTAGATCTACTCTTGTACTACCCATATCATCAATATTAATCAAGCAGGACGTAGGGTTTTACCTCCATCAAGAGGGCCCGAACCTGGGTAAAACATTGTGTCCCTTGTCTCCTGTTACCATCTGCCTAGACGCACAGTTCGGGACCCCCTACCCGAGATCCGCCGGTTTTGACACCGACATTGGTGCTTTCATTGAGAGTTCCTCTGTGCCGTCACAATCAGGAAGGATGCCTCTTCCCGTCTTTAAAGACGGCGCCGTTACTAGGGGAGCCTTGGCTGTCGGCCAAACTCTCCGGCTAGGCGGTTTTCTCATGACCGCCTGTTCGGCCGTTGCGCCGATGGTGACCTCTCGGGTCATCAAAAGCAATCTTCACGTCAGCTCGGAGCTCGTTAAGCGGTTAGATCCAATGGAGCTCTCTTCCGTAAACGAGCTCTTGGATCGCATCGCCGCCTTGGGTGTCACTACGAATTATGACCAGGTTGGGCTTAAACCCGATCTAAGAGAAATTAATTCCCCCCAAGTCACCCATCACGTTGCCGTGGTAGAGGCACAGTGCGGCGACTCTTCATCTATCTTAAGGACTAGCTACGTCCATATTCCCGATCCCTCCAAGCCAGATACCCGCGGAGGGGAGGATGTAACTCAAGACCTGAACTTAGAATCAGGCAACGGGCTAGATTCACTGGACAACATCCAGGAATCCAAACTTCAGAGTTCGGAAACTCCTTGGCCTCTGAGTCTTAGATTGGGTGAAGTTCCGGATTTAATTCCACCCACCCACCCGAACATAAGCGATCTATCCCAAATCAGGCAAAAGTCTGAAGAAAAAGTACATCATTACTGGGCAAGGTTCCTCCTGGTTATGAACAGGATAAAGGACTGCCGCGAGGAAGACACAATCTCAATCTTTTGCAATAATTGCATGGACAAGGGAATCCTCAACGCCACAAGTCGTTGTGATCTTACACGCTTCGCTGACTTGGCGTCCATAGTACAAAAGTACTGTGCGATGGAAAGCGCCCGGAAAACCGAAACTAAATTTTGGGACAATCCGGCCCTGAATAGAAACCTCGTCCGAAATAAAAGGGTGCATCATCATCAGACACCCGGGTTAAAAACCAAAAAACCAAAACCCTCTACAGGGCATGGAACCGTACTGGAGGGATGGCTTAATGGACCCTGTAAAATTCATAGTACAGAGGACGCCACACCAACTCATAGCCTTAGAGCATGTTGGATACTCTGGCAGGTGGCCAAAAGGGGCGAAGATCTCCTAATTCCGGAGGCCGCATAAAGCCACCTCAGGGACTCCAGTACAGTCTTAACAGTCTTCGAGACTTTCGCATCAAATAATATGCGAAAAAGAACACTCCGCAGCCTCGCCGAAGTCTATCAAGTAGCAACAATAAACCCATGGAGTGACACGGCTATTACTTTTAATGCCAGTGATGAACCTAAATTGCGAACAGCTCGAGCACCAACCGCATTGGTACTCAGTCCTATAGTGGACGGCTTTCACCTCACCAAGGTACTCATGGACGGAGGCCGCGGATTGAACCTCATTTATGAGGAAACCCTTCAAAAAATGGAAATAGACTGGAACCGCATTGAGCGAAGCAGCACAACCTTTAGAGGAATAATCCCCAGTCGGGAAGCGCGTTGTGCAGGAAAAATCACACTAGATGTGGTGTTCGGCACGCCGGATAATTATAGGTCCGAAGAGGTCACATTCCAGGTGGCCCCGTTCAGTAGCGGATACCACGTTCTGCTGAGGCGGGAAGCCTTTACAATCTTCCAAGCAATACCCCATTACGGGTACATGAAGCTCAAGATGCCCGGGCCGAACGGAATCATCACTCTCGCTAGTGATCCGGACATAGCACTCCGCGCCGAAAACAAGACAGCCGCATTGGCCCTTGAGGCACTGTCCGAAGCCCTAGCGGCTGAGGAACTGACTACGCTGCGCTCCACGGTAAACAGGGACGATGTAATACTCGACAAAAGATCCAAGTCCACCTCCTTTAAACCAGCGGATGAAATAGTCAAATTCCAGGTCCATCCAATGGACCCCAATAAAACAACTTCCATCGGGGCACGATTAAACCCCGATGTAGACGCCGCACTGCGAGAATTCCTACGGGAGAACTGGGACATTTTTGCCTGGCACCCTTCAGACATGCCAGGAATCCCACGCAGGCTGGCCGAACACAGCTTAAATATCCTAAAAGGATTCAAACCTATCAAACAAGCCCTTCGGCGTTTCTCTGAGCCCAAGAGACAGGCAACGGGAGAGGAGCTAGCCAAACTATTGGAGGCCGGATTCATCAGAGATATAAAACATCCGGACTGGCTAGCAAATTTGGTGATGGTACCAAAGAAGGACAAATCCTGGCGCCTGTGCGTTGACTTCAAAGACCTTAACAAGGCTTGCCCAAAGGATCCCTTCCCCCTCCCTCGCATCGATCAAATTATCGACGCCACTACAGGACATGATTCGTTGTGCTTCCTCGACGCATACTCTGGTTACCATCAAATCAAGATGGCCGAGTCAGACCAAGCCGCAACGGCATTCATCACCCCATACGGCCCATTCTGCTTCAATACAATGCCTTTCGGGCTCAAAAACGCCGGCGCAACATATCAACGCATGATTCAGACATGTCTGGCGAACCAGATCGGCAAAACAGTAGAGGCATACGTGGATGATGTGGTCGTAAAAACAAGACATGTCGAATCTCTAGTAGACGACTTGAGGCTTACATTTGACAACCTCCGAGCATATGACATCAAGCTAAATCCGGAAAAATGCGTTTTCGGCGTTCCAGCCGGAAAGCTCTTGGGCTTCATTGTATCCGGTAGAGGAATCGAAGCAAATCCAGCCAAGATCTGAGCTTTGTCACCATTGGATATCCCAAAGGACCTCAAACAAATACAAAAATTAACCGGATGCGTGGCGGCTCTAAGCCGCTTTATCTCCCGTTTGGGAGAAAAGGCGCTACCCCTCTATTGCCTCCTTCGGCGCACCGAACACTTTGAGTGGACGGATGCCGCCACGGCCGGACTCGAGGAAATAAAAGCCATATTGGCAACAAACCCTGTCCTGGCCGCGCCAAACATCGGCGAACCAATGCCATTGTACATTGCAGCAACCCATCAAGTTGTCAGCGCAGTACTCGTTATCGAGCGGGAAATGGACGGACACAAATTCCCCCTTCAAAAGCCGGTTTACTATGTGTCCACTGTCCTCACCCCATGCAAATCACGGTACCCACATTATCAAAAGATTGCATATGCGGTATTCATGGCATCCCGGAAGCTACGACACTACTTTCAAGAGTGTTCAATCACAGTAGCATCGGAAGTACCACTCAACGATATTATAAACAACCGTGACGCAATGGGCCGGATTGCAAAATGGGCCATCGAGCTCCTCCCGTTCGACATAACTTATAGGCCACGGCGAGCTATCAAGTCGCAAGTTTTGGCCGACTTCGTTGCAGAATGGACGGAGGCCGAACTCCCTAAAGAGTACGGCACATATTCAAACTGGATCATGCACTTCGACGGTTCCAAAATGTTGGCCGGACTAGGGGCCAGCGTCGTTTTGACGTCCCCCACAAGAGACACAGTTCAATATGTACTCCAGATTATGTACACGGACTCCAACAATGCAACCGAATATGAGGCCCTTTTACATGGTCTCCGGATGGCAGTATCCATGGGCATTCAACGCCTAGAGGTGCGCGGGGATTCGAACCTTGCGATATCCCAAATAAATGGAGACTTCGATGCCAAGGATCCAAAAATGGCAGCTTACCGCAACGCCGTCCTCAAAATGTCAGCTCGGTTTGAGGGGCTCGAATTTCACCATATAGCCCGAGAAAACAATCAGGCGGCAGACATCCTGGCACGCATCGGTGCAAAACACGATGCGGTCCCCCCCAACATCTTCCTGGAAAGGTTGCTCAAGTCATCCGTAGTATGGGAAGGGGAACATGGCAATATTAGCCCGGACCCAACCGCACTGTCCGACACCGAACAATCTGACATAATCGGAGGCTCTGCCAATGAAATCACAACCTCAGCCCACGTACTAATGGCCGTTATCGCCCCGTGGACAGAACCATTCCTAGCCTACCTTACTAGGCAGGAACTCCCAGAGGACCAAAACGAGGCACGCTGTATAGTGCGGCGATCTAGAGCCTATAAAGTCCATGAGGGAGAACTTTATAAGAAAAGCACTACCGGAGTCCTTCAAAGGTGCATCTCCGAAGAGGAAGGGCGGAACCTGCTGGCTGAAATTCATGCCGGACTCGGTGGCCATCACGCCGTAGCCTGGTCCCTTGTAAGCAAGGCTTTCCGTACAGGCTTTTATTGGCCAACGGCCCGGGCAGACGCTCAGGACTTGGTCCAAAAATGCGTCGGTTGCCAGCTTTTTGCAAACCAAAGCCATATGCCACCCACCGCCCTCCAAACTATCCCCATCACTTGGCCTTTCGCGGTCTGGGGGCTTGACATGGTGGGACCCCTTAAAGGCAAAACCCACAAGAAAAAATACTTACTGGTCATGGTGGATAAGTTCACCAAATGGATAGAAGCCAAGCCTGTTAAGACGGCCTAATCCGGACATGTGATAGACTTTATATCCGGGGTCGTACACCGTTATGGCGTCCCCCACAGCATCATCACCGATAACGGCACGAACTTTATGGCCGATGAGGTAAAACTCTGGTGCAAAAACATGGGCATCAAGCTCGATTACGCTTCCGTCTATCACCCACAAACTAACGGTCAGGTCAAACGTGCAAATGGTCTCATCATGAGCGGCATCAAACCCAGATTAGTGCGGTCCCTCAAGGAATCTAACACGCACTGGGTAGAGAAGCTCGACTCCATACTCTGGGGGCTGCGGACCACGCCGAATCGCACCACCGGATACACACCATTTTTTATGGTGTATGCTACGTCTCGAGCTAGCGTTGGTTTTCCCCGAAGAGGAGGGGGTGATGCAGCACAGTAGCATAAGTATTTCCCTCAGTTTTTGAGAACCAAGGTATCAATCCAGTAGGAGGTCACGCGCAAGTCCCTCGTACCTGCACAAAACGGTAGCAACTCGCAACCAACGCTTAGGGGTTGTCAATCCCTTCACGGTCTCTTACGAGAGTGAGATCTGATAGAGATAATATTTTTGGTATTTTTGGTATAAAGATGCAAAGTAAAAAGTAAAAGCAAAACAAGTAAAATAAAGTAATGGAGATTGATATGATGAGAATAGACCCGGGGGCCATAGGTTTCACTAGTGGCTTCTCTCAAGAGCATAGATATTCTACGGTGGGTGAACAAATTACTGTTGAGAAATTGATAGAATTTAGCATAGTTATGAGGTTATCTAGGTATGATCATGTATATAGGCATCACGTCCGTGACAACTAGACCGACTCCTGCCTGCATCTACTACTATTACTCCACTCATCGACCGCTATCCAGCATGCATCTAGAGTATTAAGTTAAAAACAGAGTAACGCCTTAAGCAAGATGACATGATGTAGAGGAATAAATTCATGCAATATGATAAATACCCCATGCATCTTGTTATCCTCGATGGCAACAATACAATACATGCCTTGCAACTCTTTTTGTCACTGAGTAAGGACACCGCAAGATTGAACCCAAAGCTAAGCACTTCTCCCATTGCAAGAACTACCAATCTAGTTGGCCAAACCAAACGGATAATTGGAAGAGACTTGCAAAGGTAACTCAATCATACATAAAAGAATTCAGAGAAGATTCAAATATTATTCATAGATAAGTTGGATCATAAACCCACAATTCATCGGTCTCAACAAACACACCGCAAAAAGAAGATTATATCGAATAGATCTCCACGAGAGAGGGGGAGAACATTGTATTGAGATCCAAAAAGATAGAAGAAGCCATCTAGCTACTAGCTATGGACCCGAAGGTCTGAAGTAAACTACTCACACTTCATCGGAAGGGCTATGGTGTTGATGTAGAAGCCCTCCGTGATGGATGCCCTCTCCGGTGGAGCTCCGAAACAGGCCCCAAGATGGGATCTCGTGGATACAGGAAGTTGCGGCGGTGGAATTAGGTTTTTGGCTCCGTCTCTGGTCTAATGGGGGTACGTAGGTATATATAGGAGGAAGGAGCACGTCGGTGGAGCTCCGAGGGGCCCACGAGGCAGGGGGCGCGCCCAGGGGGGCGCCCTCCACCCTCGTGACCTCCCCGGAAACTTCTTGGAGTAGGGTCCAAGTCTCCTGGATCACGTTCGGTGAGAAGATCACGTTCCCAAAGGTTTCATTCCATTTGGACTCCGTTTGATATTCTGTTTCCTCGAAATACTGAAATAGGCAAAAAAAACAGCAATTCTGGGCTGGGCCTCCGGTTAATAGGTTAGTCCCAAAAATAATATAAAATTGGAAAATAAAGCCCAATATAGTCCAAAACAGTAGATAAAGTAGCATGGAGCAATCAAAAATTATAGATACGTTGGAGACATATCAGGCATCCCCAAGCTTAATTCCTGCTCGTCCTCGAGTAGGTAAATGATAAAAAGAGAATTTTTGATGCGGAGTGATACTTTGGCATAATTTCAATGTAAATCTTCTTAATCATGGTATGAATATTCAGATCCGAAAGGTTCAAGACAAAAGTTCATATTGACATAAAAATGATAATACTTCAAGCATACTAATCAAACAATTATGTCATCTCAAAATAACATGGCCAAAGGAAGTTCATCCCTACAAAATCATATAGTTAGGCTATGCTTCATTTTCGTCACACAAAGATGTTCCCAACTTCTATACCCCCAATGACAAGCCAAGCAATTGTTTCATACTCAAATAATCTCAAACTTTTTCAACCTTCACGCAATACATGAGCGCGAGCCATGGACATAGCACTATGGGTGGTATAGAATATGATGATGGGGATTGTGTGGAGAAGACAAAAAAGGAGAAAGTCTCACATCAACGAGGCTAATCAATGAGCTATGGAGATGCCCATCAATTGATGTTAATGCAAGGAGTAGGGATTGCCATGCAACGGATGCACTAGAGCTAAGAATGCTCAACAAAAGAAAACTAGTGGGTGTGCATCCAACTTGCTTGCTCATGAAGACCTAGGGCATTTTGAGGAAGCCCATCGTTGGAATATACAAGCCAAGTTCTATAATGAAAAATTCCCACTAGTATGAACAAGACAAATTATGAGACTCACTATATGAAAATCATGGTGCTACTTTGAAGCACAATATATGAGACTCACTACATGAAGAACAAGGTGCTACTTTGAAGCACAAGTGTGGAAAAAGAGATAGTAGCATTGCCCTTTTTATTTTCTCTTTTTTTTGGGCCTTTCTTTTTTTCATTTCTTTTTGGCCTTTCTTTTTTTTAGATTGGGCAATGCTCTAATAATGATGATCATCACACTTCTATTGATTACAACATAATGATTACAACTCGATACTAGAACAAGATATGACTCTATATGAATGCCTCCGGCGGTGTACCGGGATGGTGCAATGAATCAAGAGTGACATGTATGAAAAATAATGCATGGTGGCTTTGCCACAAATACGATGTCAACTACAAGATCATGCAATGGCAATATGACAAAAGTAAAGCATGTCATAATGATGATGATGATGATGGAAGTTGCATGGCAATATATCTCGGAATGGCTATGGAAATGCCATGATAGGTAGGTATGGTGGCTGTTTTGAGGAAGATATAGGGAGGTTTATGTGTGAAAGAGCGTATCATATCACGGGGTTTGGATGCACCGGTGAAGTTTGCACCAACTCTCAATGTGAGAAAGGGCAATGCACGGTACCGAAGAGGCTAGCAAATGGCGGAAAGGTAAAAGTGCGTATAATCCATGGACTCAACATTAGTCAAAAGAACTCATATACTTATTGCAAAAAATTAGAAGTCATAAAAAATCAAGTACTACGCGCATGCTCCTAGGGGGATAGATTGGTAGGAAAAGACCATCGCTCGTCCCCGACCGCCACTCATAAGGATGCACAAGCCAGGTACACTTCATGCTTCAAATTTGTTACACAACTTTAACCATACGTGCATGCTACGGGACTTGCTAACTTCAACACAAGTATTTATCAAATTCACAACTACTCAACTAGCACGACTATGATATTATCACCTCCATATCTCAAAACAATTATCAAGCATCTAACTTATCTTAGTATTCAACCCACTAAAAAGAAAGTTTCACATATCTTGAATACCAAGTATATTAACATTAAGCAAATTACCATGCTATTAACGACTCTCAAAATAATCTAAGTGAAGCATGAGAGATCAAGTTTCTTTAAAACAAACCACCACCGTGCTCTAAAAGATCTAAGTGAAGCACTAGAGCAAAAATTATCACGCTCAAAAAGATATAAGTGAAGCACATAGAGTAAACTATCAAGCTCAAAAGATATAAGTGAAGCACATAGAGTATTCTAACAAATTTCAATTGATACATGTCTCTCTCAAAAGGTGTGTACAGCAAGGATGATTGTGGTAGACTAACAAGCAAAGACACAAATAATACAAGACGCTCCAAGCAAAACACATATCATGTGGTGAATAAAAATATAGCTCCAAGTAAATTACCGATGGAAGTGGACGAAAGAGGGGATGCCTTCCGGGGCATCCCCAAGCTTTGACTTTTTGGTGTCCTTGGATTATCTTGGGGGTGCCATGGTCATCCCAAAGCTTAGGCTCTTGCCACTCCTTGTTCCATAATCCATCAGAAGAATTCACCCAAAACTTGAAAACTTCACAACACAAAACTCAATAGAAATCTCGTGAGCTCTGTTAGAGAAAGAAAACAAAAGACTACTTTAAGGTACTGTAGTGAACTTGTTCTTTATTTGTATTGGTGTTAAACCTACTTTATTACAACTTCTCTATGGTTTATAAACTATCTTACTAGCCATAGATTCATCAAAATAAGCAAACAACACACGCAAAACAGAATCTGTCAAAAACAGAACAGTCTGTAGTAATCTGTTACTAACGCAAACTTCTGGAACCCAAAAAATTCTACAAAAATTAGACAACCTGGGTAATTTGTTTATTGATCAGCAGAAATTGGAATCACTATTTTATCACGTTCTGGTGATTTTTGACAATTCGGGCACTGAGCGCAAAGATTCTGGAAATTACAGCAAGATCAAATAACTATCTTCCAAGAAGATCTAATAGGTTTAACTTGGCACAAACACTAATTAAAAGATAAAACCACATCTAAACAGAATCTAGATGGATTATTTATTCCTAAACAGAACCAAAAACAAAAAACACAAAATAAAATTGGGTTGCCTCCCGACAAGCGCTATCGTTTAACGCCCCTAGCTAGGCATAAAAGCAAGGATAGATCTAGGTATTGCCATCTTTGGTAGGCAATCCATAAGTGGCTCTCATGATAGATTCATATGGTAATTTTATTTTCTTTCTAGGAAAGTGTTCCATGCCCTTCTTTAAGGGAAATTGGAATTTAATATTCCCTTCCTTCATATCAATAATTGCATCAATCGTTCTAAGGAAAGGTCTACCAAGAATAATAGGACATGAAGGATTGCAATCTATATCAAGAACAATAAAATCTACGGGCACATAATTCCTATTTGCAACAATAAGAACATCATTAATTCTTCCCATAGGCTTTTTAATAGTGGAATCTGCAAGATGCAAGTTTAGAGAGCAATCATCAAAGTCACGGAAATCTAACAAATCACACAAAGCTTTGGGGATAGTAGAGACACTAGCACCCAAATCACACAAAGCATGAAACTCGTAATTTTTAATTTTAATCTTAATTGTAGGTTCCCACTCATCATGGAGTTTTCTAGGGATAGAAACTTTCAACTCAAGCTTTTCTTCATAAGATTGCATTAAGGCGTCAACAATGTGTTCGGTAAAGGCCTTATTTTAACTATAAGCATGAGGAGAATTTAACACGGATTGCAACAAGGAAATACAATCAATTAAAGAGCAACTTTCATAGTTGAATTCCTTGAGATCCAAAATAGTGGGTTTAGCAATATCTAGATTTTTATTTCTTTCAATCCCTTTTTTATCAATTTCATCATCAGGATCTAAAAACTCAGAATTCTTAGAACGCCTTCTAGGTAAGGGAAGATCATAATCAGATTCATCAAGATTCATATTGCAAAACAAAGATTTAATAGGGGACACATCAATAACTTTTAGATCTTCATCTTGATTCTTATAGTTATTCGGTTTAGCGGCCATCTTATTGACTAAGGTGGCTTGCATATCCGAAATTTCAGCGGTCATTTTTTCAAGATGAGCAATTTGGGCTCTCACACCATCAAATTCTTTGGACATATCATCGAGCTCTTTATTCATATAACTCATAAAACTCTTTTGTTCCTTAAGCTCGTTTCTAAAGAAATTATTATGCTCAAATTGCAAGACCATAAACTTACTGACATTGTTTTCAATATCTTCTAGCCTTTTAAGGTGAAGATCACCAAAATTATGTAAGGCCATCGTGACGAACAAGCAATCAAACTAACACACGAGCAAACAAAAGGCAGAGGGAAAGAGAGGGCGAATAAAACGGCAAGGGTGAAGTGGGGGAGAGGAAAATGAGAGGCAAATGGCAAATAATGTAATGCGAGAGATAGAGATTGTGATGGGTACTTGGTATGTTGACTTTTGCGTAGGCTTACCTGGCAACGGCGCCAGAAATGGCTCGTTGACGGGAGAGTAAATCTTGACTTGGCTTGGCGTAGGCCTCCCCGGCAACGGCGCCAGAAATCCTTCTTGCTACGTCTCGAGCTAGCGTTGGTTTTCCCCGAAGAGGAGGGGGTGATGCAGCACAGTAGCGTAAGTATTTCCCTCAGTTTTTGAGAACCAAGGTATCAATCCAGTAGGAGGTCACGCGCAAGTCCCTCGTACCTGCACAAAACGGTAGCAACTCGCAACCAACGCTTAGGGGTTGTCAATCCCTTCACGGTCTCTTACGAGAGTGAGATCTGATAGAGATAATATTTTTGGTATTTTTGGTATAAAGATGCAAAGTAAAAAGTAAAAGCAAAACAAGTAAAATAAAGTAATGGAGATTGATACGATGAGAATAGACCCGGGGGCCATAGGTTTCACTAGTGGCTTCTCTCAAGAGCATAGATATTCTACGGTGGGTGAACAAATTACTGTTGAGCAATTGATAGAATTTAGCATAGTTATGAGGTTATCTAGGTATGATCATGTATATAGGCATCACGTCTGTGACAAGTAGACCGACTCCTGCCTGCATCTACTACTATTACTCCACTCATCGACCGCTATCCAGCATGCATCTAGAGTATTAAGTTAAAAACAGAGTAACGCCTTAAGCAAGATGACATGATGTAGAGGAATAAATTCATGCAATATGATAAATACCCCATCTTGTTATCCTCGATGGCAACAATACAATATGTGCCTTGCAACTCTTTCTGTCACTGAGTAAGGACACCGCAAGATTGAACCCAAAGCTAAGCACTTCTCCCATTGCAAGAACTACCAATCTAGTTGGCCAAACCAAATGGATAATTCGAAGGGACTTGCAAAGATAACTCAATCATACATAAAAGAATTCAGAGAAGATTCAAATATTATTCATAGATAAGTTGGATCATAAACCCACAATTCATCGGTCTCAACAAACACACCGAAAAAATAAGATTACATCGAATAGATCTCCACGAGAGAGGGGGAGAACATTGTATTGAGATCCAAAAAGATAGAAGAAGCCATCTAGCTACTAGCTATGGACCCGAAGGTCTGAAGTAAACTACTCACACTTCATCGGAAGGGCTATGGTGTTGATGTAGAAGCCCTCCGTGATGGATGCCCTCTCCGGCGGAGCTCCGGAACAGGCCCCAAGATGGGATCTCGTGGATACAGGAAGTTGTGGTGGTGGAATTAGGTTTTTGGCTCCGTCTCTGGTCTAATGGGGGTACGTAGGTATATATAGGAGTAAGGAGCACGTCGGTGGAGCTCCGAGGGGCCCACGAGGCAGGGGGCGCGCCCGGGGGGGCGCCCTCCACCCTCGTGACCTCCCCGGAAACTTCTTGGAGTAGGGTCCAAGTCTCCTGGATCACGTTCGGTGAGAAGATCACGTTCCCGAAGGTTTCATTCCGTTTGGACTCCGTTTGATATTCTGTTTCCTCGAAATACTGAAATCGGCAAAAAACAGCAATTCTGGGCTGGGGCTCCGGTTAATAGGTTAGTCCCAAAAATAATATAAAAGTGGAAAATAAAGCCCAATATAGTCCAAAACATTAGATAAAGTAGCATGGAGCAATCAAAAATTATAGATACGTTGGAGACGTATCAGTGTATGGTGCACAGGCAGTCTTGCCCTGCGACATAATTCATGACTCATCTCGAGTGCGCATGTACGAAGAAAGGGAAGCCGAGCTCGATCGGTAGGGCAGTTTGGACGCCTTAGAGGAGGAGCGCGACGTGGCAAAAGCCCGTTCCGCATTCTATCAACAGCAGGCTCGAAGATATCAAAGCAGAGAAGTGCGGGCCAAAAACTACAACGTTGGCGAATTAGTTCTACGCCTGCCGGACAAGAAAAAGGACAAGCTGAAGCCCAAGTGGGAAGGTCCCTTCATAATCGACCAAGTCCTGACTGGTGGAGCATACCGCCTGCGAGATGCGTCGGATAACCGACTCGAGCCGAACCCATGGAACACAGCCCGTCTCCGAAGATTCTATGCCTAGCGCCGGACTCTGTGTTTGTCTCCTTCCTCTGTCCATTTTTTACATTTTCTGTCTTACATTTCTCTCCTTCCCCTCTTTTCTTTTATAGCCCTTAAAGGCTCCTCAAGTGATGTGCTACTTGCACTCATTAAACCTGGGGGCTTCTTTAACAGAAGCTTATTTACTCGGGCTTCACGCCCACCACATGTGTCAAACTTCCGCATGTACCTTTTCTTCACCATTATATGCATCGATATGACTTAAGTTTTGGCCAAGCTGGGTTGCCTGGCTCCTGTGCTTACCCCTACGTTCCCGATTGTTCGGCTAGGTGGTAAAGAGAGCACCTCTGCGATTGTTATTGCCGGATCAGCCGGATGTGTACCTCAGACTGGGTGAAGCCGAAAGCTAGCGTTCTTAAGGGAATATTCGGTCGGTGAACTAAAAGATGACCTTTTTTACTTATTTATATATATGCCCCCAGATGATTTTCCTGCGTTTGCAGTCCGGACATGCACTTTAGGGCATGCCTCCCAGAGAAAGGAACCCCTAACGGAACTATTCTCTCTGGAAGATGTTTCTTACTAACCATGTAATATAACATAACTAGTTGGGCACTTGTCTGATAAAGCACTAATGACCCCTACGCCTGGTCTCCATGCATACCCAGGTTCTTACATAACCGGTAGGGTATTCGGACACACTCCGGACCGTTAGGTCCTGAGGTTGAAGCGAAAAGGTCGGCAACGACAAACGATCTACAATCCGGCTAGAAGGCATTACACATGTCAATTAAAAATTACATAATCACTCTGACTGATTGTATTCCTCTTCAATACCATCTAACAGGCTGTCTAACTTACAGTCTTGCTGGGAATACTTTGCGGCCAATTCTACTTGGCCGTACACTAAGCTTACAGGGATCTCCTTCCCGTCAGGCCCCACAGGTCCGACCTCGTGTTGGGGAACGTAGTAATTTCAAAAAAATTCCTACGCACACGCAAGATCATGGTGATGCATAGCAACGAGAGGAGGAGAGTGTGATCTACGTACCCTTGTAGATCGACAACGGAAGCGTTGACTTTGGTTGATGTAGTCGTACGTCTCCACGGCCCGACCGATCAAGCACCGAAACTACGGCACCTCCGAGCTTTAGCACACGTTCAGCTCGATGACGATCCCCGGACTCCGATCCAGCAAAGTGTCGGGGAAGAGTTCCGTCAGCACGACGGCGTGGTGACGATCTTGATGTACTATCGTCGCAGGGCTTCGCCTAAGCACCACTACAATGTTATCGAGGATTATGGTGGAAGGGGGCACCGCACATGGCTAAGAATATGATCACGTGGATCAACTTGTGTGTCTAGGGGTGCCCCTTGCCTCCGTATATAAAGGATCCAAGGGGGGGTGCGGCCGGCCCTGGTAGGAGGCGCGCAGGAGGAGTCCTACTCCTACCGGGAGTAGGACTCCCCTCCCTTTCCTTGTCCAAGTAGGAGAGGGGGAAGGAGAGAAGGAAAAGGGGGGGGGGCGCCGCCCCTCCCTCCTTGTCCAATTCGGACTAGGGGGAGAGGAGGCGCGCGGCCTGCCCTGGCAGCCCCTCCTCTTCTCCACTTTAGGCCCATGAGGCCCATTAACCCCCCGGGGGGTTCCGGTAACCCCCCGGTGCTCCGGTTTTATCCGAAACTTCCCCGGAACACTTCCGGTGTCCGAATATAGCCGTCCAATATATCAATCTTTATGTCTCGACCATTTCGAGACTCCTTGTCATGTCCGTGATCACATCCGGGACTCCGAACTAACTTCGGTACATCAAAACTCATAATATAACTGTCATCGAAACCTTAAGCGTGCGGACCCTACGGGTTCGAGAACAATGTAGACATGACCGAGACACGTCTTCGGTCAATAACCAACAGCGGAACCTGGATGCTCATATTGGCTCCTACATATTCTACGAAGATCTTTATCGGTCAGACCGCATAACAACATACGTTGTTCCCTTTGTCATCGGTATGTTACTTGCCCGAGATTCGATCGTTGGTATCTCAATACCTAGTTCAATCTCGTTACCGGCAAGTTTATTTACTCGTTTCGTAATACATCATCTTGCAACTAACTCATTAGTTGTAATGCTTGCAAGGCTTATGTGATGTGCATTACCGAGAGGGCTCAGAGATACCTCTCCGACATTCGGAGTGACAAATCCTAATCTCGAAATACGCCAACCCAACATGTACTTTTGGAGACACCTGTAGAGCACCTTTATAATCACCCATTTACGTTGTCACGTTTGGTAGCACACAAAGTGTTCCTCCGGCAAACGGGAGTTGCATAATCTCATAGTCATAGTAACATGTATAAGTCATGAAGAAAGCAATAGCAACATACTAAACGATAGGGTGCTAAGCTAATGGAATGGGTCATGTCAATCAGATCATTCACCTAATGATGTGATCCCGTTAATCAAATAACAACTCTTTGTCCATGGTTAGGAAACATAACCATCTTTGATCAACGAGCTAGTCAAGTAGAGGCATACTAGTGACACTCTGTTTGTCTATGTATTCACACATGTATTATGTTTCCGGTTAATACAATTCTAGCATGAATAATAAACATTTATCATGATATAAGGAAATAAATAATAACTTTATTATTGCCTCTAGGGCATATTTCCTTCAATCTCCCACTTGCACTAGAGTCAATAATCTAGATTACACTGTAATGATTCTAACACCCATGGAGCCTTGGTGCTGATCATGTTTTGCTCGTGGAAGAGGCTTAGTCAACGGGTCTGCAACATTCAGATCCGTATGTATCTTGCAAATCTCTATGTCTCCCACCTGGACTAGATCCCGGATGGAATTGAAGCGTCTCTTGATGTGCTTGGTTCTCTTGTGAAATCTGGATTCCTTTGCCAAGGCAATTGCACCAGTATTGTCACAAAAGATTTTCATTGGACCCGATGCACTAGGTATGACACCTAGATCGGATATGAACTCCTTCATCCAAACTCCTTCATTTGCTGCTTCCGAAGCAGCTATGTACTCCGCTTCACATGTAGATCCCGCTACAATGCTTTGTTTAGAACTGCACCAACTGACAGCTCCACCGTTTAATGTAAACACGTATCCGGTTTGCGATTTAGAATCATCCGGATCAGTGTCAAAGCTTGCATCAACGTAACCTTTTACGATGAGCTCTTTGTCACCTCCATATATGAGAAACATATCCTTAGTCCTTTTCAGGTATTTCAGGATGTTCTTGACCGCTGTCCAGTGATCCACTCCTGGATCACTTTGGTACCTCCCTGCTAGACTTATAGCAAGGCACACATCAGGTTTGGTACACAGCATTGCATACATGATAGAGCCTATGGCTGAAGCATAGGGAACATCTTTCATTTTTCTCTATCTTCTGCAGTGGTCAGGCATTGAGTCTTACTCAACTTCACACCTTGTAACACAGGCAAGAACCCTTTCTTTGCTTGATCCATTTTGAACTTCTTCAAAACTTTGTCAAGGTATGTGCTTTGTGAAAGTCCAATTAAGCGTCTTGATCTATCTCTATGGATCTTAATGCCTAATATGTAAGCAGCTTCACCGAGGTCTTTCATTGAAAAACTCTTATTCAAGTATCCCTTTATGCTATCCAGAAATTCTATATCATTTCCAATTAGTAATATGTCATCCACATATAATATCAGAAATGCTACAGAGCTCCCACTCACTTTCTTGTAAATACAGGCTTCTCCATAAGTCTGTATAAAACCAAATGCTTTGATCACACTATCAAAGCGTTTATTCCAACTCCGAGAGGCTTGCACCAGTCCATAAATGGATCGCTGGAGCTTGCACACTTTGTTAGCTCCCTTTGGATCGACAAAACCTTCTGGTTGCATCATATACAATTCTTCTTCCAGAAATCCATTCAGGAATGCAGTTTTGACATCCATCTGCCAAATTTCATAATCATAAAATGCGCCAATTGCTAACATGATTCGGACAGACTTAAACATCGCTACGGGTGAGAAGGTCTCATCGTAGTCAATCCCTTGAACTTGCCGAAAACCTTTTGCGACAAGTCGAGCTTTGTAAACAGTAATATTATCGTCAGCGTCAGTCTTGTTCTTGAAGATCCATTTATTCTCAATTGCTTGCCAATCATCGGGCAAGTCAACCAAAGTCCATACTTTGTTCTCATACATGGATCCCATCTCAGATTTCATGGCTTCAAGCCATTTTGCGGAATCTGGGCTCACCATCGCTTCTTCATAGTTCGTAGGTTCATCATGATCTGTAGCATGACTTCCAGAACAGGATTACCGTACCACTCTGGCGTGGATCTCACTCTGGTTGATCTACGAGGTTCAGTAGTATCTTGTTCTGAAGTTTCATGATCATCATCATTAGCTTCCTCACTAACTGGTGTAGGTGTCACAGAAACAGGTTTCTGTGATGTACTACTTTCCAATAAGGGAGTAGGTACAGTTACCTCGTCAAGTTCTACTTTCCTCCCACTCACTTCTTTCGAGAGAAACTCCTTCTCCAGAATGTTTCCGAATTTAGCAACAAAAGTCTTGCCTTCGGATCTGTGATAGAAGGTGTATCCAATAGTCTCCTTTGGATATCCTATGAAGACACATTTCTCCGATTTGGGTTCGAGCTTATCAGGTTGAAGCTTTTTCACATAAGCATCGCAGCCCCAAACTTTCAGAAATGACAACTTTGGTTTCTTGCCAAACCATAGTTCATAAGGCGTCGTCTCAACGGATTTTGATGGTGCCCTATTTAACGTGAATGCGGCCGTCTCCAAAGCATAACCCCAAAACGATAGCGGTAAATCAGTAAGAGACATCATAGATCGCACCATATCTAGTAAAGTACGATTACGACGTTCGGACACACCATTACGCTGTGGTGTTCCGGGTGGCGTGAGTTGCGAAACTATTCCGCATTGTTTCAAATGTACACCAAACTCGTAACTCAAATATTCTCCTCCACGATCAGATCGTAGAAACTTTATTTTCTTGTTACGATGATTTTCAACTTCACTATGAAATTCTTTGAACTTTTTAAACGTTTCAGACTTATGTTTCATTAAGTAGATATAACCATATCTGCTTAAGTCATCTGTGAAGGTGAGAAAATAACGATATCCGCTACGAGCCTCAATATTCATCGGACCACATACATCTGTATGTATGATTTCCAACAAATCTGTTGCTCTCTCCGTAGTACCGGAGAACGGTGTTTTAGTCATCTTGCCCATGAGGCACGGTTCGCAAGTACCAAGTGATTCATAATCAAGTGGTTCCAAAAGTCCATCAGTATGGAGTTTCTTCATGCGCTTTACACCGATATGACCTAAACGGCAGTGCCACAAATAAGTTGCACTATCATTATCAACTCTGTATCTTTTGGCTTCAACACTATGAATATGTGTGTCACTACTATCGAGATTCAATAAAAATAGACCACTCTTTAAGGGTGCATGACCATAAAAGATATTACTCATATAAATAGAACAACCATTATTCTCAGATTTAAATGAATAACCGTCTCGCATCAAACAAGATCCAGATATAATGTTCATGCTTAACGCTGGCACCAAATAACAATTATTTAGGTCTAATATTAATCCCGAAGGTAGATGTAGAGGTAGCATGCTGACTGCGATCACATCGACTTTGGAACCATTTCCCACGCGCATCGTCACCTCGTCCTTAGCCAATCTTCGCTTAATCCGTAGTCCCTGTTTCGAGTTGCAAATATTAGCAACAGAACCAGTATCAAATACCCAGGTGCTACTGCGAGCATTAGTAAGGTACACATCAATAACATGTATATCACATATACCTTTGTTCACCTTGCCATCCTTTTTATCCGCCAAATACTTGGGGCAGTTCCGCTTCCAGTGACCAGTCTGCTTGCAGTAGAAGCACTCAGTTTCAGGCTTAGGTCCAGGTTTGGGTTTCTTCTCTTGAGTAGCAACTTGCTTGCTGTTCTTTTTGAAGTTCCCCTTCTTCTTCCCTTTGCCCTTTTTCTTGAAACTAGTGGTCTTGTTGACCATCAACACTTGATGCTCTTTCTTGATTTCTACCTCCGCAGCTTTCAGCATTGCGAAGAGCTCGGGAACAGTCTTATTCATCCCTTGCATATTATAGTTCATCATGAAGCTCTTGTAGCTTGGTGGCAGTGATTGGAGAATTCTGTCAATGACGCAATCATCTGGAAGATTAACTCCCAATTGAATCAAGTGATTATTATACCCAGACATTTTGAGTATATGCTCACTGACAGAACTGTTCTCCTCCATCTTGCAGCTATAGAACTTATTGGAGACTTCATATCTCTCAATCCGGGCATTTGCTTGAAATATTGACTTCAACTCCTGGAACATCTCATATGCTCCATGACGTTCAAAACGTCGTTGAAGTCCTGATTCTAAGCCGTAAAGCATGGCACATTGAACTATCGAGTAGTCATCATCTTTGCTCTGCCAGACGTTCATAACATCTGGTGTTGCTCCAGCAGCAGGCCTGGCACCCAGCGGTGCTTCCAGGACGTAATTCTTCTGTGCAGCAATGAGGATAATCCTCAAGTTACGGACCCAGTCCGTGTAATTGCTACCATCATCTTTCAACTTTGCTTTCTCAAGGAACGCATTAAAATTCAACAGAACAACAGCACGAGCCATTTATCTACAATCAAGCATAAACAAGCAAGATACTATCATGTACTAAGTTTCATGATAAATTTAGGTTCAATTAATTTACTTAAAGAACTCGCACTTAGATAGACATCCCTCTAATCCTCTAAGTGATTACGTGATCCAAATCAACTAAACCATGTCCGATCATCACGTGAGATGGAGTAGTTTCATTGGTGAACATCACTATGTTGATCATATCTACTATATGATTCATGCTCGACCTTTCGGTCTCCGTGTTCTGAGGCCATATCTGTATATGCTTGGCTCGTCAAGTATAACCTGAGTATTCCGCGTGTGCAACTGTTTTGCACCCGTTGTATTTGAACGTAGAGCCTATCACACTCGATCATCACGTGGTGTCTCAGCACGAAGAACTTTCGCAACGGTGCATACTCAGGGAGAACACTTCTTGATAATTAGTGAGAGATCATCTTATAATGCTACCGTCAATCAAAGCAAGATAAGATGCATAAAAGATAAACATCACATGCAATTAATATAAGTGATATGATATGGCCATCATCATCTTGTGCTTGTGATCTCCATCTTCGAAGCACCGTCGTGATCACCATCGTCACCGGCGCGACACCTTGATCTCCATCGTAGCATCATTGTCGTCTCGCCGATCTTATGCTTCCACGACTATCGCTACCGTTTAGTGATAAAGTAAAGCATTACAGCGCGATTGCATTGCATACAATAAAGCGACAACCATATGGCTCCTGCCAGTTGCCGATAACTCGGTTACAAAACATGATCATCTCATACAATAAAATTTAGCATCATGTCTTGACCATATCACATCACAACATGCCCTGCAAAAACAAGTTAGACGTCCTCTACTTTGTTTGTTGCAAGTTTTACGTGGCTGCTACGGGCTTAAGCAAGAACCAATCTTACCTACGCATCAAAACCACAACGATAGTTTGTCAAGTTGGTGCTGTTTTAACCTTCGCAAGGACCGGGCGTAGCCACACTCGGTTCAACTAAAGTTGGAGAAACTGCCACCCGCAAGCCACCTATGTGCAAAGCACGTCGGGAGAACCGGTCTCGCGTAAGCGTACGCGTAATGTCGGTCCAGGCCGCTTTGTCCAACAATACCGCCGAACCAAAGTATGACATGCTGGTAAGCAGTATGACTTATATCGCCCACAACTCACTTGTGTTCTACTTATGCATATAACATCAACATATAAAACCTAGGCTCGGATGCCACTGTTGGGGAACGTAGTAATTTCAAAAAAATTCCTACGCACACGCAAGATCATGGTGATGCATAGCAACGAGAGGAGGAGAGTGTGATCTACGTACCCTTGTAGATCGACAACGGAAGCGTTGACTTTGGTTGATGTAGTCGTACGTCTCCACGGCCCGACCGATCAAGCACCGAAACTACGGCACCTCCGAGTTTTAGCACACGTTCAGCTTGATGACGATCCCCGGACTCCGATCCAGCAAAGTGTCGGGGAAGAGTTCCGTCAGCACGACGGCGTGGTGACGATCTTGATGTACTATCGTCGTAGGGCTTCGCCTAAGCACCACTACAATGTTATCGAGGATTATGGTGGAAGGGGGCACCGCACACGGCTAAGAATATGATCACGTGGATCAACTTGTGTGTCTAGGGGTGCACCTTGCCTCCGTATATAAAGGATCCAAGGGGGGGTGCGGCCGGCCCTAGTAGGAGGCGCACAGGAGGAGTCCTACTCCTACCGGGAGTAGGACTCCCCTCCCTTTCCTTGTCCAAGTAGGAGAGGGGGAAGGAGAGAAGGAAAAGGGGGGGCGCCGCCCCTCCCTCCTTGTCCAATTCGGACTAGGGGGAGAGGGGGCGCGCGGCCTGCCCTGGCAGCCCCTCCTCTTCTCCACTTTAGGCCCATGAGGCCCATTAACCCCCCGGGGGGTTCCGGTAACCCCCCGGTGCTCCGGTTTTATCTGAAACTTCCCCGGAACTCTTCCGGTGTCCGAATATAGCCGTCCAATATATCAATCTTTATGTCTCGACCATTTCGAGACTCCTCGTCATGTCCGTGATCACATCCGGGACTCTGAACTAACTTCGGTACATCAAAACTCATAAACTCATAATATAACTATCATCGAAACCTTAAGCGTGCGGACCCTACGGGTTCGAGAACAATGTAGACATGACCGAGACACGTCTTCGGTCAATAAACAATAGCGGAACCTGGATGCTCATATATAAGGAAATAAATAATAACTTTATTATTGCCTCTAGGGCATATTTCCTTCACCTCGGCCATGTGGTTTGGGTCAGACTTTGTGTACCGCGTCTTCACCATGGCCCAGGCCTCCCTAGCGCCTTGTCGGCAGGCCGATATCTTCCACAACCGGAAGCGCCGCCGAGCTCCCTTAAGCTTCTCCGAAAGCTCTCCAAGGCCCTCGGGCATGGAGTGGGAAGGCCATAAGGCTTGGGCAACGCCTCGCATCGCCTGCCGAACTCGCTCGTGCAGTTGCAAGAGCTCGGGAAGAAGGTCACCCGTAGAACCGGGCATCTCCTCTGCAGGACGACCCGTTAGCATACCTACAGACATTACTCTGTTAGTCGACTTCCTCGTCGAACTCTTTTCTTTCAAAGATTCGCTTAAGCACTTACTAAATATGCCGCGTCGAAGCCGCTGATTCTCCTTAGTGGAGTCCATCAGCTAGCCACGAACATCTTTAAGTTCAACGTCCAGCTTGGTGTTGGCGTCCTGAAGATCATTCTTCTCCCGCCTCACCCTTGTCAGCATACTCTCACCGGCCTTTATTCGGCGTAAGAGTTGTTGCCTCTCTGGATCCAGTCCGGCGCCATCTGCAATATGATTTGTCAGATTTACACCCACGCCGCACTTTGCAAGATACTAATCTTTCGAAGTGTATCTTACCAGAGGGGGTCTCTTTGGGCTCCCCTACCGCGGCTAGTGCGGCCTCCAGTTGGGCTTTGCACTCTTCCAGCTCCTGGGACAGTACGGTATTCTTCTTTGTAAGAACCTGCATAACAAATGATCCTTAAATCAGTTACTCTAACTGTTTCAAGTCTCGGGGGCTACTGGTATATATATATTTACCAAAATTTTCTTACCCGTATGTCTTTTACATATTGCTTCGTGGCTCTGGCTAAACCATTTTGAGCGGCACGGAGGTACGCATCTCCCGAATTGAAGGCATCTAATGCCTCTTGGGAGAAACAAGCGTCGCGAAGAACTGTCCGGCGATGCCTGTGGTTCATGGCACTCTCCACCTCGGAATGGGTGGCAGATAGCCTGTCCGCATCCTCTGTCGGAGGAGCGTCCGGTGCGCGCCTTGTGTTCGCTTCCGCTTCCGGGCCAGGCGTTGGAGCCTGGCTGGTGGAGGCGCGATTGGCAACCTCTCCGGATGTAGTCCGGCGAGGTCTCTTTATCCTGAAGATAGCATGAACGTTAATATGCCCTGAAGGAATAGCAACAGGGAAAAAGAGGGTGCGCTATACCTTTTCACCGGCGTCTCAGTCCGGACTACATTCCTTTTTACCCCATGGGGCCCTGCGGCCCCTCGTTGGCTAGCCGCCGCAGGTTCGGCCTCCCGCCTCGGAAACCTCCCCTGCAAAACACGGTCGTTGTAAGGAAAACTGAAATGCGTGAGAATGGATTCCTTCTCAAGGGGATGAGACTCCGCTCTCTGTTACCTGGGAGGCCGGGATTAACCCTGGGTAATCAACCGTAATGGCCACCAAGGTATCGTCCTTGCTTAGCTGATGAAACACCCCGTCAATCAGCTCCACCGATATGTCCGGATCCTCTTCGGAGTCCGGATCGAGGGACCGTCCTGGATCCTCGGGCTATGGGGGACGGCTATTTATATCCTTTACTTCCTGACGCAGTTCCTGCGTTGAAATCGTTAGACTACATATTTAATCATGGGAATATAAAACGGATGGGCAAGCACAATTGTCCACTTACCCAACTCGGAGGATTGTACATAGTAAATCTGCCCTGCGGGTTGACGCGGAGGAATTCCTCCTCTTCTCGCTTGTACAAAGAGGATAAGATCTTTACTAGAGCGGCAGCTGAGGCTGGCCCCTTACGACCGTAACGGGTGGCGTCATCCTCCCCGTTAAAATCCCACATGGGGTGGCCTCTATATTGAAGTGGCTGCACCCCCCGCATAATGCATGCGGCCATGACTCCAATCATGGTTAGTCCGGAATGAGCCAATAGTCTTATCCGACCCATCGGGTGAAGGACGTCCCTGTCGCCTTCTCTCTGAGAGCTCCACGGACGCCGGCTTAGGTGTTTCTTTAAGGGAGCATTGTTGAATTCGGGGAGACCGACCCGGATAGGATCCGGCAGCGGGACATCATCTATATAAAACCATTCCAAAGGCCAGTCCTCGGACGCCTTCTTCGGGGTTCCGGATAGATATCCGGTCCCGGCGATACACCACACTTCGGCTCCGCCCACTTGATATATAGACCCCTCTTGAGAGCGGGGCACCAGGCAGAATAACCTCTTCCACAGCGTGAAATGAGCCTCAACACCCAGGAATAGCTCGCAAAGGGCGACGAAGCCCGCGATATGCAATATAGAGCCGGGCGTGAGATTGTGCAGCTGGAGGCCGTAGAACTCCAGAAGCCCGCGGAGAAATGGATGAATTGGAAATCCAAGTCCTCTTATGAGATAAGGGACGAGGCACACCCGCTCTCCTTTGGAGGGATTGGGGGTGCTCTCCGCTTGCTCTCCGCCATTATAGGTGGCGAGTCCGGCTCGGACTGGGATCATATAGGCCTGAGGGAGAAATCCCTTGGCCTGAAGCGACACTAGCTCGCTGTGCGGGATGGAGCACCTCTCCCAGTCTCTAGGTTTAGGACTGGAAGGGCGAGAGGAGGAGCTGCGACGGCTGGCCATGTTGGAATGGACCTTTGCTGGAGGCGCTCTGATGATTACTCGCGGAGAGGAGAAGGTGTGGTTTGGATCTGAATCCCCATCCCATTAAATAGGCGGCTTGTTTATGCATCTAGGGGTGTGAATGTAAAAATACCCTGACTTTTCGCATTCGTTTGATACGTGGAAGACGGCCATTATTGGGCGTGGAAGCCAAGGTGCGCTACATTACGAAAATCGGACATTATTCAGCAGGTACACGGAATTTGGAGAAGAACCCACCTTGCAATGCCGAAGACAATCTGCGCGCCGGACTCGTCGTCATTGAAGCCTGGTTCGGGGGCTACTGAGGGAGTCCTGGTTTAGGGGGTGTTTGGGTAGCCTGACTATACCTTCAGCCGGACTCCAGGACTATGAAGATACAAGATTGAAGACTTCGTCCCGTGTCCGGATGGGACTTTCCTTGGTGTGGAAGGCAAGCTTGGCGATGCGGATATTCAAGATCTCCTACCATTGTAACCGACTTTGTGTAACCCTAACCCTCTCCGGTGTCTATATAAACCGGAGGGTTTTAGTCCGTAGGACAACTTCATCATACAACAATCATACCATAGGCTAGCTTCTAGGGTTTAGCCTCCTTGATCTCGTGGTAGATCTACTCTTGTACTACCCATATCATCAATATTAATCGAGCAGGACGTAGGGTTTTACATCCATCAAGAGGGCCCGAACCTAGGTAAAACATTGTGTCCCTTGTCTCCTGTTACCATCCGCCTAGACGCACAGTTCGGGACCCCCTACCCGAGATCCGCCGGTTTTGACACCGACACTCCCCCTCTCTTGTGGAGATCTATTCGATGTAATCTTCTTTTTGTGGTGTGTTTGTTGAGACCGATGAATTGTGGGTTTATGATCAAGTCTATCTATGAATAATATTTGAATCTTCTCTGAATTCTTTTATGTATGATTGGTTATCTTTGCAAGTCTCTTCGAATTATCCGTTTGGTTTGGCCAACTAGATTGGTAGTTCTTGCCATGGGAGAAGTGCTTAGCTTTGGGTTCGATCTTGCAGTGTCCTTTCCCAGTGACAGAAGGGGCAGCAAGGCACGTATTGCATCGTTGCCATCGAGGATAACAAGATGGGGTTTATTTCATATTGCATGAATTTATCTCTCTACATCATGTCATCTTACTTAAGACGTTACTCTGTTTTTAACTTAATACTCTAGATGCATGCTGGATAGCGGTCGATGAGTGGAGTAATAGTAGTAGATGCAGAATCGTTTCGGTCTACTTGTCACGGACGTGATGCCTATATACATGATCATGCCTAGATATTCTCATAACTATGCTCAATTCTGTCAATTGCTCAACAGTAATTTGTTCACCCACCGTAGAATACTTATGCTCTTGAGAGAAGCCACCAGTGAAACCTATGGCCCTCGAGTCTATTCTCATCATATCAATCTCCATCACTTTAATCTTGCTTTTCTTTTTTACTTTGCTTTTACTTTTTACTTTGCATCTTTATACCAAAAAATACCAAAAATATTATATCTATCAGATCTCACTCTCATAAGTGACCGTGAAGGGATTGACAACCCCTAATCGCGTTGGTTGCGAGTAGCTATCGTTTTGTGCAGGTACGAGGGACTTGAGTGTGGCTTCCTACTGGATTGATACCTTGGTTCTCAAAAACTGAGGGAAATACTTACGCTACTTTGCTGCATCATCCCTTCCTCTTCGGGGAAAACCAACGCAAGCTCAAGACGTAGCATCTCTCACACGAAAATGTTTTGTGCGTCGTTACGCTGCTCTACCTACACCTCTACTTCTCTGGTAGGCTCTCGTCTGGATGGTGAAACCTTGCTGGATTGGTGACCTCATACATGTGGATACGGACAGAGGGATCATCTCTTTCATCCTAGATCTGAAGGAGAAAAATTCTCATGGTTGGAGGTTTAATCCTAGCTACAGAAAGTGACATCAAATTCTTTACCAACTTCATCTCTCTGATGAACTCTAGTTATTAAAGACCAGATCTGAACTACTTTGCATCTTCATAGTGATCGTAGGATCTTATTCATAGTATATATTTTTTCTACTATGTTTCCCAACATTGGCATCATGAGCAATCTATGAATAGATGCAAGTTCGGTCTAGAGCACGTGAGGATGTGTGGGCATTACACACTGTTTTGTGCGGGTAATAGCTTTGATCTATTACTTGATGTTCCTTAGTTTTGTAATCTTTTATACTCAACTGCATAGCGATGATTTTGTTACAAAGGTCTAGCTATCCACATACCTTTTATGCTTGTCATAGTATGTTGGTTGTCTGACCAAAGATGTGCTTCAGTCTCTTTGGGTCTCGCTTTAGTGGAGAAAAAAATAGTTTTGCAAATAAAGGGCTTGTAGATGTGATCTACACTAGGGTCACGCATTTAAAGAAGTTTAGTATGGTGCTCAAGATTTTTCAATAATATGGAAATAGGCATGGGTACGAGGACTTACTCTCACAACCTTGTACTTATGTGTGGGATCTCATGTTGATATTAAACATGGTCAAGGACCACACCCGTTATGATGTGCTATTAACGTGATGAAGTGGGCGATCTGTCGAAAGTACGTCATGATCGGTCATGACCTACATCGAGAGTCAGCTTTACAACCACTGGCCGTTACCGTCGCGTGGGGTTACCTCAGATATTATAGATTTCTTGAGATAAGAGCATTGGGCATTTGATGACCGCACCTCAGCTGTCCCCAAGTAATTGCTTTCTACTACCATACTAATCATTTCTGTTAGTAGTTTTCTTAATAGTGTTTCGTGCATCCATGCTTTTTTACCTCCCCCTTGATCGATCAACGGGATCTCGGTACCTGCTGAGCCTTACAATGAGAAGAGGACAAAAGAAAACTCCGCTACGAATGACAGATACAAATAATGTCAATTAAGCAAAGTCATCCAATGGCCCCGTGCACAAATACATCCAGTCGAGATAATCCCTCGATCCCACCAGAGAGAGCTTCGACCGCCCTTGCCACGGCCGGTCCGGCCGCCCCTGCCATGGGCACCGAGGCTGTCCCTTTTGTGATCTCTATCTTAGCCTTCAACTTATGTCTAGTCTATTTGGCTACGATGTGGTGCCCGTATATCATAGGCCCGGGTTACACGTGTTTGACTCAAACACCTAACCCACCGCTAATTACAAGTCCAACTATAGCACAACTTCTACACATATTCGACACATATATTTTAACAGCATCTCCGGATCCTAATCCGATGGCTTTGGGATTGCTCGACCATAGGCTGAGGCAAAATCCCTGCTCGGCTTGCTCATGCTGGCAGCGGCGACACTTGCGAGAGTCGTTGTCATGCCCAATATGATACTCTATCCTAAAGGAACTCGAAGGTCCCGCCAAGGATAGAACCGCATATTGACACGCTTTTGCAAGGTGGATATCATTACATCGTACCATTACATAATAGTTGGGGATACATACAAAGGCATACAAATGCCATATGAATACATCAAACATCATACATGAGAACAACATCCGGCTACGTATGAAACACAAACAAAAGCTCAAACGACATCCACCCTGCTAGCCCAGGCTGCCGACCAGGAGCCTATGCCAAGATCGACGAAGAAGAAGAACAACTCCAAAACAAGTAAACATCGCTCTCACATCATGATCATCGCATTACATGTACCTACAACTGTTGTTGTAGTAATATGTGAGCCACGAGGACTCAGCAATCCCATTACCATGGGTATCAAGACGAGCAAAGCTTAATGGGTATGGAAAGGATAAGTGGTGAGGTTGTAGCAGCGACTAAGCATTGTATGGTGGCTAACTTACGAATACAAGAGTAAGATGAGGAACTACGCGAACGGTCGCAAACTAGTAATGATCAAGAAGTGATCCTGAACTACTTACGTTCAAACATAACCCCCACCGTGTTCTCTTCTCGACTCACTCGAAAAGAGACCGTCACGGTTACGCACGCGGTTGGTGTATTTTATTTCGGGTCTGGTGTCAAGTTCTCTACAACAGGATATTAAAAAGTCACATCTTCCACATAACCGCGGGCACGACTCTCGAAAGTTTAAACCCTGCAGGGGTGTCCCAACTTAGCCCATGACAAGCTCACGATCAACGGAGACAATCCTCCATCGCGGGAACCTCCGATCAGACTCAGAATCCTGGTGCACAAGACATTTCGATAATCGTAAAACAAATCCAGCAAGACCTCCCGGCGTGCCAACACCCTGATAGTAGCCGTGCGTATCTTGTCTCAGGCCACGTCCGGATGAGCACAGCATACAGCAACTGAGACCCGAGTTTCCCGGGGGGAAGCCGCACACGACTCTAGTTTGGGACCAACACCATCAGCACTGGCCCCTTGTATGTAGAAAAGAATCCTTGGGTTCATGACGCCCTATGCCAATTAATTATTTAGTTCAGTATTATTATGGAAAATGTTAAACCAATGTTGGGCCTTGCTGGAAGAGTTTTATTCAAAGCGAACTGTCAATAGGGGCCCATAAACCCTCACCGTGTTAGGGACACAAAATCAAGGAACATAACACCGATATGACGGAAACTAGGGCGGCAAGAGTGGAACAAAACACCAGGCAAAAGGCCGAGCCTTCCACCCTTTACCACGTATATATGTGCATTAATTAAATAAGAGATATTGTGATATCCCAAGATATCCATGTCCCAACATGGAATAACCTGCAATGCACCTGCAACTAGCAACGCTATAAGAGGGGCCGAGCAAAGCGGTAACATAGCCAAACAACGGTTTGCTAAGATGGTGGAAAAAGGTTAGAGGCTATCATGTCGATTTGGGAGGCTTGATAAACAAGTGGTAGGAAGCGCGGCATAGCGATAGCATCGAGACAACTAGGAAAGCAAAGATAGTAGTGGTATCCAGGGTAACGGTCATCTTGCCTGAAATCCCGCTAGGAAGAAGATCGAGTCCATGAAGAAGACGAACCAAGCGTAGTCGAACGAATCCTCATGATCGCAACGAAACAGGAACTATCGAGAAGTTGCACAACCGGAAAGAAGCAAACAACAAGGTAAACACACAACACATAAACATGACATGATGCTCAATCAAGTATGATGCACGATAAGGCTATATGATGCTACTCATGGCAAGAGATGATGCATACAAGACCACACATCAAAGGAAGTTTAAATGAGGCTGGAAACAACATACAATAATTCCGGTAAGTCCTCATATGCAAATTTCTAAATTGATCCAGATCTGAATAACACATTGTGTTGAAGTTGTTAAACAGCAAGTTAAAGTGAACCATGATGATCTACACAGTTTTCTAGTCAAGTTACATATAAAGTTCATTTAATTCAGAGCTACGGACTAGAAGATATGAGCAAAACAAGTTAAACATGGCATTGATGCAAAATGCATTCAAACATCAAGCAAAAATGCTCAAACCAAGGATGTAACAAGGCAAGATGAAATTACATACAAAACCAAGCAAGTTTCATGTAGAGCATGCTCTAAACGGAGCAACGCTTCAACACATACACTCAATACAAGTTTCAAACACAATCTGCCCAAAACAGCAAGTAAGCACTTTGCAATCAAGGAAACAACATGATACAGGAAACATATGGACACAAACTAGATAGGCAATCAAAGTACAGATTACATACTTCAAATATCATTAAGGTTCAGGTTCATAGGCATCAAGATTAAACTAATATGATCAATGCAAGGAGCACAGATTATGACAGTGAAAACAGCGCATACATGTGAGCAGGAATAACATGTTGACATGTTGAAGGCATGAAACAAACATGCTACGGTGCAAGATCATGGCAAACAAAAGAATGACATTAAAGTACAGGTTAAACGTGGCAAAACATGGTTAGTAAGCACCTCCATATAACCTCTAGATCAATGGCAAACAAAAGAATGACATTAAGGTACAGGTTAAACATGACAAAACATGGTTAGTAAGCACCTCCATATAACCTCTAGATCAATGGAAATCATCAAGACAAGTAAGCAGGTCATAATAGATTCCCAGACACTGTGAAAAACAGAGGAAGGCTGAAAACAGATTCATGATGCATACTTTGAGACAACAAAAGTATATGCTACAGGAACATTTCATGGCATTAAAGGGCATGGCAAGCATGTACAGGTAGAGCACTACAAAACATGAACACTGTGCTACTGCTAGAAAACACTAGAACATGCTCAAAACATCATGGCAAGATTGCAAATGATAACAGATTCGCAGACTGGTGAAATAAACTGAACATGGCAGGAACATCGACAAGTAGACATGTTTGCGAGCTTGAGAAACTCACCACAAAGCATTTCATGGCATGTTAATGTAACCAACAGCAAGAAGGCATATTTGTGCAACTACTCATGTCAAGAACATGGCCATAGGATGCACAGAACACTAGCTACTCACATGGAAAAACTGAACTTACTGTTAACAGACTGACAACAACATTATTTAGCAACTTTAGAGCATGGTAATGACAAGCTATGACAGGCCATAATTGCAAACACGCGAATATATGGATAGAGCATAACAAGATCTACAAAACATCCTTACTGAGCATCTCCAGATTATGCATGGATTCACCAGTAGCATGAAGTTAACATGGCAAGGTAATGTAGCAGTCTCTGACTTGGCAGAAAACTTCAAGTCACTGAAATCAGCAACAACAAGTACCCTACTTTGTATGCTTGTGCTAGTCGCCACACGGCACATAAAAATGCATGGATTGCACCATTGTAAAGATGGCATGAATATTCTACTAAAACATGTTGACATGATGCTCAAAAGATAGACACACAAAATGATATGAAAGAGACAAATCAGCAAGTTATAATAACTTCCAGCAGATTATAACATTTAGCATTTTTGCAATGATGATTAAGGCAACAAGATGGACAGTAACATGCATGCAAACTATACCACCATGTAGAGCATTCAGAGATGAACAATTCTACATATCATACACGCAAATCGGATCCACATGCACAAAGTTATGACATGTTGAAGATGCACACATGAGATGGAACCACAGGGACTTAGTGAAAAAATATACCCTCCAAAAAGTCAACGGGGTCGTGGATCGGGTCGAGCTGGCGGATCGGGCCACGGGTCCGGGCGCGGAGCAGGCGAGGAGGACCCGGGCGGCGGCGGCTCGCCTGATACGAGGGCGAGGAGGTCGTCGGCGAGGTCGAGGAGGCCAGGGGCGTGAGATCCAGCCGGATCCGGGCTGGAGGGGACCGGCGACGAGGCGGCGCGTGCGGCGAAGCGGTGAGGCGGCGATGCGGCGTGGGCGACGTGGCGAGATGGGATTAGTCGGGAGGAGGCGGTGGACGCGTCCGGCGGCGTGGGCGGACGTGTCCGGCGGCGCGAGGAGAAGAAGGCTAGGGTTTTACACGTGATTGGAGGGGGAGATGCATTTTATAGGTGGAGGGAGTTAGGAGAGGGCTATTGAGGAGCGGTTTTTGCCCACACGATCGTGACCGAATGGCGAAGAGCATGGAGGGGGTTTAGATGGGCTTGCGGGCTGTTGTGAAGGGGTGCTGGGGTGCAAAAAGAAAGAGGTCTGGCGGTTAACGCGGTTAACCGTTGGGGCATCAAACGACCTCCAAATGAAACGAAATTTTACAGACGGCCTACCAGTGATGTACCAAGACCACTCGTCAACTCTCGGCCCATTCCGAGAACGTTTTTCTCTCGCTCATGAAACAAGATCTGGGAGGTGACGGGTGCGCGTGAGAGTGCCGGATTACGAAACGGACAACGGGAAAATGACCGGATGCAAGTTTTGAAAAACATGCGGATGAAATGCACATAATGACATGGCCAGATGCAACACACAAGCGAATGCCATGGGAACAACGACGAATAATTGGAAGACACCTGACGCATCGGTCTCGGGGCGTCACAGTCGTCCCCTTTTTGGAGGAGCTTCCATAGCCTTCTCTGTGCCCCTCTGCAAGCATCAGAGGAAACACTAGATCCAGTTCTTTGGATTGGACGGCGGCGGCGTCATGGCATCCCTTTCATGAAGGCGTTGTCTTGGGTGCTCGCCGTGGTGTTGGATTTCAAGATGTTGTGTGACGTGCTTGATGTGGATTGCTTTAGTGCTTCTCAGGGCGTGGGTATCTGAGGCGCAATCAGGGCCGTCCCACAGATATATGGGGCCCCGGGGCAAGACAAAAACAAGGGGCCCTTTTTGAAACACAAAAGCTCAGTTTTTCTTTTCAAAATTAATGTAAATATCTAGTACATAGCATAGATTGATTATCATTGGACTCTTAGACTGGCAGTATCACTATTTATCGATCAATAGAAGTGCATCGGGATAGTAATGAAACAATATAGCTTCACAAAGGATTGATTTCCTAATTATCAATACAGACATCAATTTTTCTGCACACCAAATGTCCTTGTAAAAACTGGTTGGTACTTAAATATTTGTGTTACCATGATATATAAAATTAATTGGATAACTTACAGCTGTTCTGGATCCTCCCCCAATATGCAATGTTTCTTTACTCCAAAAATTCTTCACCCAAATAACAAATTCACCTCTTCCAAACTGTCATGCATAAGGCATAGCAAAGCAAATTGAGTACTCTAGAAGTGTTCTAGTTTTGAAAAAGTTAACAGTAATTGATCCCTTTTGAGATTCCACTACTAGGCAAATAATTTCTTGAAGACATGTCACTGAACAAGCTTCATAAAACCGGTTAATAAAGGGATCAAAAGCACCTGGATTTTGATTGATGTGGATGTAGATGGCTTGATCCGTACGCCGCAGTAGTTAGCAGGAACAAAGAAGACGACACGATGAAGTGGATAAAATCTCTCCCTTCCCCTAGTCTCCTGCCTGAGCACTCTCACATTTGGATCCAATGAAGAACAGAAGAAGATCCATGCAGATGTAGCGGATGTGCGACGTTGAATCATGCGCAGAGCTACTTATCAACGAATGTTGGAATTGAAGAACGAAATTACAGGAAAGAAGAACATGTAAGTACCTTCCCGGTCTCTCCAAAGTCTAGGAAACGGGCAGGGACATTGAGAAAGGAAGGGGAGCTGATTGAGGAATGATTTGTGCTGTAGCTATCCTTTAATGGCCGGCCACGACTTCAAAATCGGAGAGGCATCGGAGGGGTGGCGCCTAGTCTGGGATTTGGCAAAGCAGAGGAATAGCCGGTCTGGGGTCCCGTGCTAACAGATTGATTATCAATCAATTCCTTCGTGAGGTTTGCCTAGTGGGCTTTTCCTTACACGGTTCGACGTTTTGTTTTTCGTGTATTTTTTTGGGGGGCTCTATAAAGGTATACTACCTGGGTCGGGGCCCCTGCCTCCTCGGAGCCCAGGGCGGGCGCCCTGTTTGCCAGGCCTATGGGCCGGGCCTGGGCGCAATGTACGACATCATTGGCCCATCCTCCTTGGCTCCTTCCTCCGGCCCGATCATGTCCTGCAGCCCACTTGCCGAGTCGTCTAGGTGCTTAAGGTGGGGGAGGGGGTACATCGGTTCGATTGGTGATCGGTTGTGGAGCCGTAGGCACGCAAGGGGGGTGCCTCGCGTTGGTCGCTACGCGGCTCGAGTGTCATGTGTCTCGTCTCGTAGCCTTTCCTGTTTGGAGTTCAGGCTTGGCAAATATTTCAACCGTGTTGTTTCCCTTTACCAACACTTGATGTGGTGCCCACCTCTCTTCTTTATGTAATGTTCACTCCATGTACTATTTTCTTCTACTTATTGATGAAAATATATGCAATCTCTGTATTCTGGGAGAAAATGAAGTTGGAACTTAATAAACTTACTACATTAGCAAATTTTCGGATTAAAGCTTGGACCATGCATAAATCGAAATGCAAAAGCTATACTGAAGTAGTAATATGAAAACATTGCGTATGTATATCGATATAAGTACATATCAAGAACATTAACAACACAATTCATGGTTTATAACAGAACTTACAAGAAACTGCGAGTACATTTGTACCAGATTCGGGAAACCAGATCAAAGCGTCAAATGCCTCTGAACGCGATGGTCGGTCGGCGTCGATGACGAAGACACGCCTATGAATCTGCGGACCCCGACGTCACTGAGAACCTCACGTGGTGGCGGGCTGGGATTCTGTCAGTGCCGGACGCGTCGGTCGACACCTTCGCAGACGACGGTCGTGCCACGTCACGCCGCACACCCTTCTTCAGCACGCTCTTCCGTATGCCGTCGCTGTCGAACATGAAGGCGGCGTGCATGGGCAGGCCGGTCTCATCGTCGTCTTCGCAGCCTAGAATGAGCTCCAGCGGTAGATCGAAATACGATAACGAGGCGGCCTCGTCGTCGAGGGCCAAGCCCCCCGAGGATCTCGTGGAGAATCGGCACTCGAACCGCTCGAGCGACACTGCCAGCGACATGGTGCTCTGCCGCGCCATGCTTGGATCGTCCGACCCTGACTCAGGCTGGACGGTGGCTGGGCCGTGGAACGTCGCCGACGGCAAACCCGATGACGAGCGCACAGCGGTTGCCGTGGGCGACGACGGCAGCTTGTTCCTCCTGCTGAGCCCTGGGAGGTAGAGGCAGCAGCTGAACGGCGCCCCTTCAGTGCCGTGCTTTCCCCTGCGCCGGCCGTCCTTGCCGCGCGCGTCCCCGATGAGCGGCACGTCGCTTCCCCATCGCTGCGGGGCGCTCGCCCTCCGCTCCGGGGATGAGAGGATGACGTCGAACTCGTTATCGGCCAGCTCCATCTCCCCGTAGGCGCAGGACTTGCTCCTGGAAGCATCCCTAGAGGGGCATGTGGTGTCCGCCACCGAGGAGGTTGCCAGGCGTGCCAAAGCAAGGTGCGCGTCCCACCTGGTGGGCGCCGTCGCCGCTGACGACAAGCGCGGGGATGCCGCGCCGGAGCACGGCACGCTGGCACTGGCGGACCGCGCGGGAGAGTATGCAGGCCGGTGGTGGTCGTCAACGGAGACGGAGGGGATGGGCAGCGGCTTGTCGATGTCGAGGCGGGAGAGCTGCCGCAGCGAGAAAGGGTCGATGCCGATCTGCCTTTCCTCCGGCTCTTCTTGCGACATGGGGCTGCGGGTCGCCATGATACCTCGCGTCTTGGCAAGGGCGTGGAGAAGAATTTGCTTATGGTAGGAACTAGCTACTTTGAGGAGCTCCGTGAGATTTGAGATTGAACCAATGGAGTAGCGGATGGCAGTCGTAGACGACATGGTATGCACGACAGCACGTACCGTGGTCGTGCTGGGGCACCACTCCTGGCTGGCTTTGCTGTCACGAGAGGTTGGGTTGATAGCGCGACTTTACCTCGAATGACACTAGTTTTTTTTCTTTCTTTTGTAAGGGCATCGTACGACGCGAGGTGGAAGGCAGCGGGCGCTTCTATATCTCGCGTCACTCGAGAGGAGCTTGCGACTCGCTGAAGCGCCTCGTTTTTCTTTTTCTGTTTTTCTTTACACTTTAATTTCCTTTTTTGATACTTTTGTTTACACTATAAAAAATTCAAAAATATATATTAAAATTTATACTTTACGTAATGTTTCGAAAAATGTTGACCATGTGCACAAAAATTGTATGCAAAAAATATACAATGTGTGTGAAAAAAATTGATCATGTATTTAAAATATAAAAATCAAGCTTTTGAAAAATATTCACCATGTATTCAAAAAATTGTTAAACTTTTATTTGAAAAGTGATAAATGTGTATAGAAAAAATGTTCACCATGTATTAAAAAAATGTTGAACTTGTATTTGAAAATGTAAAATGTGTATAGAAAAAATGTTGACCATGTATTTAAAAAATGTTGACCTTGAATTTAAAAAATATTAAATGTGTATAGAAAAATGGTGACCATGTATTCAGAAAATGTTGAACTTGTATTTAGAAAATATTAAATATGTAGATTAATGTTGATCATGTATTCCAAAAATGTTTAAATTGTATTTTAGAAATGTTAATCAAGCATTTAAAAAAGATGTTAAACATGTACAGAAAAGTGCTGACCATGTATTAAAAAATATTAATCTGGTATTTGAAAAATGTTAATCAAACATTTGAAAAATGTTAAATGTTTTTAAAAAATGTATTAGATATGTAACACAAATTTGTATTGGAAAAGAGTGAAACATGAGAGATAACAAAGAATACCGATGAAGACGAGAAAGAAACAAACAAACCTGAAAAAAAACAAAAAAACAAATGAAAACCAAGAAAAAAATAAAGAAAACGGAGAAAACATAAAGAAAACCGAAGGAAAAAAGAAATAAAATAAAAGAACAGTGAAAACATAGAAAAGAAACGGAAAACAGGTGAATAAAGAAAAACAAAAAAACCTGTGGAAAACCAGCTCATTTCCTCTCAAGTAGGTTGCGCCCTGCAATATATCACTAAGCTCGAGCTAACTCAGTGGCTACAAACACAGCATCTCACCCAGGGGTCCTAGGACCGGTTCCTTATCTTTACCTTTTTTCTTCCCTATTTCTCTTTCAGCTGTGCATTAAAGGGGAAAACGCTATTCGCTGCTCGCTGCGGCGAATCAGAGATTCGCACAGGGCAAGGATGCTCAGCGACGAGAGATGGGCCGGCCCAGTTCCAGCTCTACACTGCACCCAACCGGTTTTGGAAACCTTCTAGTAGGTTCCGTCAACCCTGTTTTTTGATTTTTTTTTCTTCTTTTTTTTTTACATTTTCTGCTTCTTTTCTGTTTCTCTTTTTCTTTCATTTTTATTTTTCAAAAAATGTTCAAGAATTTCAAAAATATTCTAATAGATCAGAATTTGTTCAAAATTTTCCAAATTTCTTTCCTGCTTTCAAATTGTAATAGGAAATTTATAAAATATAAAATAATTCGGAAATTATTTAGAATAAATTTTTTGTCATGCAAGTTTCAGAAAATGTTCGGTAATTTCATGCAAGTGTATAATTAGAAAATTTGTTCAACATTTGACAAAATGTTTGTGTTTTCCAAATTAGTTCAGAAATTGATAAAAAATATTCGGATATTTCAAATGTTGTTCTTATTTCCAAAATTTGTTCAGAAATTCAAATTTTTGTTGATTATATATAAATTTCATCGCAAGCAAAAGGTGTCAGGTAATTTTAAAAAATGTTCGATTGGTTGAAAAAATTTCAGTAATTTCTAAAATTTTCGACTATTATTTTTTTCCTTTTGTAAAAAGAAATGTTCAGGAAATTAAAAAAAGATATAAGTTTTTATAATTTAGCAAAATAAACAAATGTCTTCAAAATTTGCTGGCTAGTTCAAAAAAAAATTCGAGGAATTTTGATTTCTTTTTCATTTTCAAGTAAAATTTGCAGATTTTTCAGAATATTTTTCCAGTTAATTCTGTATTATTGATTTGGTTTTTCGCCTTTTTAAAAAAAACTCAGAAATTCCCAATTTTGTTCATAATTGTTTCAGAAATTTCTCTGTGTTTTTGAAAATTTGTGCAAATAATTCAGAAAACTACACAATTTAGTAAACAATTAGGCTGCAGTAAATATCCCGCTCCAGTGAATTTCTAAACAGATTGTGCTAATTCTATTCACTAGAAGTCATTCGCTCTTGTGGCTAGCGTCACTTGTCGACGAGCTGTCATCACGAGTTCGAATCCTCCAAATAGCGCGTAGATTTTGTGGTTTTTTTTTGGCAGAATAAAGACAGTTAACTTGGTGCCTTCGAGTGGGCCAGCCCAATCTCGGTTTGGCTGTGCGTCGGCGCGCTGTTGGACGCAGTAAGCGTCCAATAGGAGCTCTCCGATAAAGGGCCGACCGATTGGTCGGGAGCTCCTAGTCGCTGCTTATTGCGGCAAACAGTCCTTGATTCGCACAGGGGATAGATGACATGGGCCGACCCATTTGCGGTAGCGCGCACTAAAAAATCAACTGAAGTGAACGTGCGAGGGAGAGTCGAACCAGCGACCGGCAGAACATGCGGGCGCGCTGTTACCACTACAGCAAGCTCACTTTAACAAAAAAATTGAAGCCCGACACTGAAAGAACGAGCGACTATGACAAAACTTAAACACTCATTCAAAAAAATCCCCCAAAAAGTATGTGAACTGGAGGATCGAACACACGACATGCAGAGAGTCAACGACATCGTTAGCCACTTTAGATCCTGTGATTCATTTTGCAAAATGGAAACCTAGTTTAAATAACGATAAGCACAATTTTTTTTTCAAATTGGAAGATGATTTATTTTTCGAGAAAGTAAATATTTTTTCCATAACGAACATTTTCAAAATTTAATATGTTTATAAAACACAAACATTTTGTGAAAACCCGAACATTTTTTGGGACTCTCAAACATTTTTGGAGAAAGAAGGAACAAAATTGAAGACAAGATTTTTTTTTCAAAACTATAAACAATTTTATGAAAATGCAATTGAAAAACGCAAATTTTTTTCGAAATTATGAAATTCCCGAACATTCTTTTAATGTGCGAGCAAAATCTTGAACACATGAACATCTTTGAATTTGCGAACATATTTTGACAAGAGGGACATTATTTCAAAAACATGAATCGTTCTCAAAAGTATGAACAATTTTTTCAACACGACATTTTATGAAATTCCCCAGATCTTTTCTGAAGTTGCAAACATTTTTTGAAAATTGCAAACATTTTTCGAAATTATGAACATTTTTTTGGAGATGCAGACATTTAAAAAATTCCCGAATTTTTTGAATTTGCAAATAAATTTGGAAAACAAAATCTTTTGAATTTGTGTTTTTAGAAACTAGAAAAAAATCGAACATTGCGTACTTTTTTTGAAATTAGGAACATTTTTTCCAAGACACAAACCTTTACAAACTTCCCCGAACATTTTTTGAATTTGCGAACAAATTTTGGAAATAAGAACATTTTGGAAAACAACAACAAGTTTTCTGAATTTGTGAACAAATAATGAAAACGGGAACATTTATTGAATTTTGAGAACAATATAAAAAATGAAACATTTTTTTAATTCCTGAGCAATTTCTAATTTGTGAAAAAAAATTTAAAACGCAAAGATTTTTTGAATTTGTGAACAAATTTTAAAATATTCATATTTTCAACATTTTGATGAAATTTTGAAAACTGGAACATATTTTGGAAACCAAATATGTCTTAGTTTGTGGACAAAATTTAAAAGGAGAACACTTTTTGAAATTTAGAACATTTTTCAAAATTAAGTGAACAATTTTCGAAATTATAAGTCTTTATGAAATTGCTGATTTTTTTTAAAATGGGGAAATTTTCTGAAAGACTTAATAAAATTTGGAAATTACATTTTTAAAATGTTGAACAATTTTTAAATTTGTACACCAATTTGACAAACAGAATAATATTCAAACACGCGAACAAATTTTCAATTCTATTATTTTATAAATTTACAAACAAAAATTGAAAACAAACATAGTTTTTGATACTTTAAACAAATTTTCAAAAAATTCAATCTGTTTTGAAATTACTGTACAGTTTTGTGAAGGAAATAAACTTGAAAAAAAGAGAAAGGATAGAAAAGGAAAATAGAAGAAACAGAGAAAAGAAAATGGAAAAACGAAAAAGAAGGAAATGGAAAAAGAAAAATAAAACACAATAGAAAGCCAAAAAACCCCAAAGGAAAGAACACAGAAAAAAAAACAGGTTTAGGAAACCTTCTAGAAGGTTCCTAAATCCGGTTGACTGCACCTATGTAAATCTTGAAGTGGGCTGGCCCATGTTTGTTGCTCGCGTCGCTGGCCTGTGCGGTAGCCCGACAGTTTGCTGCAGCTAGCGGTGAATAGGGATTTCCGGTACCTCCTACCTGTCGCATTCTGCGGCAGATTGGCAGGGTTTCGCACATGGTAGTCTTTGTCTTGGCCGGCCCACGCAGAAGCAACCGGTGGTGGAAAATAAAGCGCAAAAAACAGATGCCTCACCGAGGATTCAAACTCGCGACCCGGCTCTAGTAGAGACGGTAGCTAAACACTAATGCAGCGCTAAGTCTCTTAGCACTACGAAAACCAACATATAAAAAACATCCATTTTGTCGAACATTTAAGTAGAACTCTGAATACTTTCAAAAGAAATTCTGAACAATTTTCAAAATACACGAATAAGTATTCAAAAAATTACCCATTTTTTGGATTGGTAACCAAATTTCAAAACGGAAAGAATGTGTGAATTTGTGAACAAAATTTGAAAACCGGGAACCAGTTTTCAATTCCAATTTTTTTTACAAACATGAACAAATTTAAAAAGAAGAACCTTTTCGGATTTATGAACAAATGTCCAAAAATTGACCAATTTTAAAACAACATTTCTGACAAAAAGGACACATTTTTAGCATCTGTAAACAAAAAATTGAAAACCTGAAGAAAATTTATAAAAAGCGAACATTATGATCATTATTGTAATTTATAAAAATTAAGAACATATTTTCAAACAGGAGCATTTTTCAAATTTATGAACATTTATTGAAAGGTGAACATTTTTATAAAATATGTCAATAATTTGTAAAAAACATTATTTTTTTGAAACTTCTGAACAAAATTAAAGAAAAGGAACAAATTTTTTAAGTTCAGGACATTTTTTGAAATTTTGATCAAATTTTTCTTTCCCTATAATAATAAAGCACGGATTGAGTCTCCGGATTCACCGTCATAATACGCTTCTTCTCATAAATTTACGCTTTTAGTTTGAATTTAGACATATAGGCGAGGTGGTACTAATTAACAACTCCTTATGTTTTTTCCTTAATATAAACCCGCAGTCCTATTTTATTGATCTATTTGGGCCAATGAAGTCAGCCCATTACATCCAGCCCACCACTCTTGTTCGTTCGTTCATAGCATGTTCCTACCGACTCGTGAATAGAATCATACGGACTCTGAGAACCAATCCAATCGCCATCGCCACAAAGATGAATTAATCCTCTCGATTTCCTCAGATCGCATCTCGAGAATCGAATCAGAACAAATCGATAAACCTAAAGATCTGTCGGGTGCAAGGCTGCCGACCCGAGGCTCGCCGCCTCATGTACCATGGCTCCGGCCGGGAATCCGTATTGCTCACCGCCAACGATCTCGACGAGGGCCATGCAGAGCGACTGCTGCAGCTGGGCCTCACGTAGCATGGCGCCGGTAGGGAATCCATACTCGAGGTCGACCCAAGGTTCCTACGAATTTTGAGGAGAGACGTGGTGATGCTTCTGCTGTTGGGCCTAGCGCAGCCAACCAAACCAAGGGAAAACGAAGGCCACTGTGTAGATCCTGGCGTGTTCAGTGCCGCTTCCGGATGTGCCGGCGTTCATGTTGCTAGCGCAGCGGTGGAACGACGAATACACCAGCCACAAAATTGCAGTCTGATGCGTATATAAATTTGATGTAAGGGTTTATCAAGAGACAGAAAGGACATACAAAAACAAACATGTGCAGGGCGAAAGGCAGTATAGAGAGCAGCAGAGTGGCACAGAGGTCCAAGGAAACTCGCGGCCAATTCATACCTTTAACTCCGCTAATCGGATCAAATTGCCGGTGCTGATTGGATCACATTGTCAGTGTCGGTGTCGCCGGAGTGAACGCCTCAGCGTCCTACTTGCCTGGTGCTTCCGCCTCTGCCAAACGGATCCTCGAGTGAGATGCAACCGATCGCTTACATATATCATTGACTTGATCTGAGGGGAACATGCCAAGCCGCAACTCTCAAGCAGGAACTGTCGTCCTCTCTTTGCGTGTCTAGTTGCACGGTCTGCTCTATCTCCTCTCTTACTCCTGTTCTATTTGACTGTTAGCATTGTTATTCTTCTCCAGGCTTTAGAAGAGTACATGCCAGCTAGAATTCGTGAAAAAAAAGTTATTATCCAATCCTACAATGTTTTGCTTTGGTTTTCAGATGGTGTTTTTTGATTGATTCATCATGCGTGACGTTGCATGCAGTGATCTGAGAAATAAAGTCTGATTTATTTGTGCTAACGAGGACGACACAATGCTGAGGTAGGATGGGTTACACCTATGTTTAGAGATAAGGCTGAGATAAATGTTCAGAGTACGTTCATGGTCTGATTGCATAAGCATCCATGCCGGTGGCGTATGTTTGGTATGAGGTGGTGTATGTGCTGCACCTGATGGCCGTGGCGTGCCTCCTGTAAGCTAACTCCTTACTTCTTTGGAGGTCATACAGTGATGCTATGGGCACAGAGAATCTGAAGGTTAGTAATTTAGTACTTAGCTCTTCAATTCTTCTTCGATTAATAACATTGTTGATTTTCATGACTTAGTGTACTTCTAGGTGCTAATAAAATAAATCAACCATATTGGGCCATCTGCGATAGCTAAACGAACCATGTGAAAGTGGAATGCATTACATTTTCAGAGAAAATTTACAGTAGCACAATGTACAACATAAGGGGCATATAGACGATGTTAGGTTGAAAGAATTGTTAGCCTCAAGCTGTAAAAACATGACTATAAGAGGATTATACGAACTATAAGATGGACATACGTGTACAAATGATATTGTGGAATTTATTTGAGAGCACAATGGGCACATGTTTGTGCAAATTACTGGTGTAAGCAACTTTGGAGAGCTTGATTTTGACTTGGTTCGATAATTAAGAGATGTAGAAAGTTAAATTTAATCTCTAGAAATTCTGGTCGTAACTTTATTTATCATTTTGGGGGCACATTTTGTACTCTGCTCCATGTACAACAAATCACTGGATTCTCGAGACACAAAGAAAAAGAAATATCATATTGGTTTAAATTATTTTGTAATATTTTGGTTGAATTTATATGACTTTGCTCCTTAATTATTTACATTGATTTATTTACAACAATATGAGTGCTGCCTTCTAGAGGAGCATCAAGCTCTAACACTATACACTTGCTCAAGAAGATCGAAAGCATCAACACCGAGGAAGAGATGGAGGGAGAGAGATAAGTATTATCCCCGTTGCAACGCACGGGCATATGTGCTAGTAATTCTAAAAATAAAAATAGAAAGAGTGAAACCAATAAAAAAAGAATTACAGAACAAATAAAAAACAAAAAAGAAAGAGAAATACAGAAAAGAAATAAATGAAACAGAAAAAACTAAACAGAAAATAGAAATAGAAAAAGAAAAAACCACTAAGAAAAAACCGAAAACCACAGAAAACAGGTACAGGAACCTTCTAGAAGCTTCCCAAAACCGATCAAGAAACTTCTAGGAGGTTCCCAAAACCGGAAGCAGTAGCGCGTGAGTAATCTGGTAGTTCGGCCGGCCCACCATGTAAGCGAGCCGCTCGCTCTGTGCGAACCAGCGACAGTTTGCCGCAGGGAGCGGCAAATAGGTATTTCCATATAGGTCCAGCGGAAGGCAGCTTCGCTACAAGGAGCCCCGTGCTGGGCTGGCCCAGCAGGAACAGGGGTCTTCACGTTATCGTCATGTCGTCTTCACTCTAATTACATTTTTTTGCCTATTACTTTTTATTATTAATATTTCGAATAATGTATTTGAAAAACTTAATTTACTTAAAAAACAAAAACCATGATCTTGAAAAAAGGTTAAGATAGTCTAAAATGTTTCGAATGTATACAAAAAATGTATACCATGTGTGGAGAAAAGTAGACATCAAAATATACTAGGAAAATTGGCCGTGCGTTGCAACGGGATACAAAATTCACATACCCCTCTGCCCAATAGCACGGACATCTGCTGCTTCGTCTGTCCATGATTCTTTGGGATTCCGCTTTAGAGACGTAGGTGAATATATATTTAAAAAATAAACATAAAATGGTGCAACATATAGCTTTCGTCAACCTCGAGTTTTGGGACCCTCAGATCAAAACTCAAGTGAACCGTCCAATTCACCGATTCTCCATCACCTCGTGTTCTCCAAAAACACATCATGCCGGCAAAAAGTTCGAACCGACTGAATCCCAAGTCAATCCAGGGTGGGAAATCGGAGCACAGATCGAGGGTGATGTTGGTCGGTCGGAAAATCATGACGTCTATATCTTATCTTACACGCTAATGTTTACACTAATACAATAATACCCATGTAAGTCCCCTTTAAAATGCATGAATAGAAAGAAAATAGAGAAAGAAACGAAACGATGTGTAGAAAACATATACGACAGAAAAAGAAGAAGAAAATTGCAAACTTGTTTGGAATGCCACGTCAAAACTAATAGCTCGGCCAAAGTACAGTCAAAAAACACGAACCCCACCTGGTATCCCATCATCATCCTCTTTCCTCTATCCTCTCGCTCACCTCTGCCAGCTCCGGCTCTAGCTATAAATAGGCTGACCTTTTTATCTTTGCGGTATGAGAAGAGCGCAGTAGGTGGTGGAGCGTGTGAGGTCGGCATGTTGTTTGCCAATCTTCAGGCCATGCATGAGAAGGTGTCGCCGCCCCCGACACCGGTCCTCTATCCGGGCACGAACTGTAGTGTTCCAGCCACAAGAACGTTGCCCGACGTCGACTCGGGGTCCTCTGCCCCGTCTCAACCTCGTCCTCCCCGCTCGGCCAAGGGAGCTCGGTCCGGCCAGCTTCTCTATGCAGCCCACAATCTCCTCTTCCAATTATGAAGAAGAGCCCACAAACATTGTTTTTATCATGCATCATGCCCCCACACAATTTCCTCTTCCTTTAATGACCAGACCACAATTTCCTCTTCCTTTAATTACAATCAAGCTTGCCCACAAATCCCCAGCTTCCACGTTGGTACAAGTTGCACGCACGTATTTAAACTGGTACTATTGAATCTATTGTAGCGGGGTGGTACTAAAACACAAATAGAAACTTGCTCAGTTGGTTGTAGCCTTACGGATTACATGGTAAGGTCGTGAGTTCGATCCTTAGTACAGGACACAACACGCTCCAATATTTTTGCAACTCCCAGTGTAGGTGGGCCGACGGTCATGCGAGGCCCAAGTCCAGGAGCGAAACATCTTTCATGTTTAATAACCTACACGTAGGTTAGAATAGTACCACCTCGCATATAATAAAAATATGATATGGGTGAGGTGACAAAAAACGGACGAAATTACAGTGGTAAGAAGCAATAGCCCCTTTATTAGTAGGTATAGATATAGATATATAAGTAAACATGCCCGTGCGTTGCATCGGGAGAAGAAAAATCAATGAAAAATAGAAAGACCAGATGTTATATGCAAGACAGATGACACACGTCAATGGACTTATTTGTGAAGGATCGAGCTACCAACATTCATACACTGTTTTAAAGCTTGGGGCTTCCCGTGAATGGCAACACTCATTTAGTTCTACACCAGTCGACCAATGTAGTTGAAGGAGCAGCATCAAAAATCAACCAAAATGTTCAAAATAATTTAAAAATTGGTGACTTAGAAGAAAAACATGAATGCACATATCATTTGGCTTCAGATATTTAGGTGAGCAATCCAAAACAAACACAGACAACTATATTTGACCATAAATGGTAGAGTCACCATGGGAATGTCCAGTCTTGATGCCTTAGAAGTTAGAAGTTAAATGAAAATGAAAATTTGTGTAGTGGAGAACAAATTAAACTTATCTACATATAGTCTGCAAAACAAAGAACCTAGGAAAACATGCTAAGGATGGCAATTGAAGAATATAGGTGTCCATACCAATAACCTCTAAGCTAATATGGACGGTAGGTAGCTTCCTTCTAGAACATTGGATGAAGGACTCTAATGATAAGTGGTATCAAGGGAGGATGCTATGTTTTGTTCACAATCGTCAGTGATATGACTGGGCTTCATGTTGGAACCTCGCCACATTCATTTTATTTTCTTTGTTCGAACAGTATCACAAAGCCATTTGCAGACATGTGAAAGTATTTTTCTCACGAAGAAAGGGAGGGCCCTATAAATATAGACAAGATCATGTGAGCTAGTTCTAGCAAAGATATGAAAATATTGCAGAATACGAACACACCCTTGTGGTTTGTGGTGAACTATAACTGTAGCTACGTAGTAACTGGCACATAAATCTACTTATTTAGAATTATTTGGTACACAGTCTTAACGAATCAGGTTGCCAAATCAAGACATATTTCCCTTTGTAATTGCAATCACTGATTTCTGATTGATTTGAACATATGGTAAAATTAGTTAATAATCATATATATGAATAGAAAACATTTTGGTAGTACTATAGTTACAGATGTTTTTCGTAAGTATGGTTGTAATTGCAGCTGCTAGTTCTATTATATAAGGCAGGGCAAAAGGGTTGTATGACCATTAGAAATAACTACTTAAGTAAACAACCAGCATTGTATTGGTAGTAGTGGCTGCTGATGGCACCACCAAATCTTACAGCAGAGTTGCAATTCATATGAACATTATTGATGTGATTATTATTCTTGGAAGACGCACAACACAATCACACATATCAACGATGGCAGAACTCCGTAGTCAATCCACATTATAAAATCTTAGCTCAGAAACTTTAAATAGTTTGTTTAACAAAAATGTAACCTACTTTCACTGAATAGATATCAATATGTTTTGAGCGTAAAACCATCTGCACCCCAAGTAAATGACAATTACTCTAGCTCCCATGGCACCACCTTTCCTAATATGAAAACAATGTATAATCTAAGGAAATATGTGTGTTTCTTTTATATAACAGAACTGCTACCATGCTGCCCATGGATCCCATAGTACTGAACAATATGAACTAAATGACTAAAGCGACACAGAAGAGGAAACATATATTTTTGCGAATAAAGGAGGAAACACATTTGTTTTTATTCCAGAAAAAAGTACCTAAGTTTCTAGGACATTGTTGTAGGTCAGTTCTCTTGCAGCACTATCTGACAATCGCAATATTACAGTTTATTCTGTTACTTCAGCTAAGATTTTCGATTGAACAGCTGACTGTAATATTAAATTTATTCACTCAAGCATTAAGTGTTTTAATTATCCCAGAACAACAAACTATCATCAGACTGTCCCAAAAAAGTGCGGCTATGTGCTGACAGTGGCCATTCATAGGAGATAAGACATGAGCTTATTAGCAGCTGGCCGGTATGCAGTTAGGCGCTGCATGCTATGATTTCTCCGTTCTTAATATAACTACATGAAGCAATTGGCTCCAAAGCTTATAATCTGATGTATGCTCATGTCATCAGTTTCTCATCTGATCTGAATCTGAACATTATGTTATCTCACGCTTAAAATATCTTGCATCTACTAATTGCATCCATGCATCCAACTTCAGGGTGGAAGAAACACATACATAGAATTACGGTTGGAAGAAACAAACCTGAGGATATCAGTACCATAGTTTTTAAGGCGGTAAGGCGACCTAAGGCGCTGGGGGGCGCCTTATCGCCTAGGCGACGCCTAAGAGTCTAAGGCGGACGCCTAAGCGCCTAAGGCGGGCATATTTGTAAGGCGCTGGGGGGGGGGGGGGGGGGGGCACCTTATCGCATAACCGTTCAAGGCGGGATGCCTTAAAAACAATGCTCAGTACACCTCAAATTTACCTGTGAGCAGCGGCAGAAATACGTACCCAGAATTCATGGTAGTTAACTTGCTGTTGGAGGAAGCTGGTGATCCAGCATGGTCTTTTACCCCGTGGAGGAAAAGAGATCAGATCAGATCACTGCATCTGGTGAACCTGAGCTACAGGCTTGCTTGGAAAATTGGAATTAGTACTACCACAACTAATTATTTGTTATATCCACATGAGGTGAGCAGAGGAGAGCTACAGGAGTACTAAACCACAAAGATTGCTCTGGTTTTAATATAATCAATCAACCAGAATGTACAAAACATGATCAGTGTACAAATGAAGACTTTCACATTAGTGCCACCCTAGTAGGAATTAGTTTAATTAAGGAACAATACAGTTGACAGTCCATGACGCTGCATGTGAATGGCACAGCTAATTGATCAAATCCCTGTGACATGCACTCTAGCTAGGACATCTCTGAACAGAGTTTCAGTTTTCTCACGCGCTAGTGCAGTAAGCAGCAAACTGGGCATCAAATTCGTGAGGAATAAAACTCACCATGGCTGGACAGTACAGCTACAGCATGAGAGAGATGGAGGGGGCGCTACCTCGACGAGCTCCATTGCGTTAGAGCAGAGGCGTCCCGCGAAGATGCACACGGTGGTCTGCGTGCGTGAGGTAAACGCAACAGGGAGAGGCTGAATTGAAACGAGGAGAGGGGAAGAGAGAGGCAGGGAGGAGAAGAGGGACCTTGATGAGCTCCAGCGGTGAGGAGCACGAGCTCACCGGTGGCCGAGCTCGCACGCCCCGCATCGGCACCTCGGCCGCATGTACCCTGGCTGTCCGGCGGCACGAGATCCCCGTTCAGTCCAGCGGCCTCCTCCTCACCCCGATCCTGTCAAATCCCACCGCCTCACCAACACCCGCAGGAGGAGCAGATCCCACCCGCGGAAGGCAGTCACCAAAACCGGCGACAGGCAGCGGTGACGCCAGTCGCCACCGCAGCATCGAGTTTCGCCGGCGGGGGAAGGACGCGTTGGAGTGGGCACTTGGGGTAGGGGTAGGATCGACGGAGGGGCAGGTTCCGGCGGTGCGACGGTGAGGCGGGGTCCGACGGCGCGCAGCAGCGTGGCAGAGGGTGGCGGCGCACTGGAGGTTGAGATGAGATGGGAGGGGTCGTGCGGGATCGCGGGTGGAATACTGAAAAGGGCATACTGAAAAGGACAGGGTTCGTTTTGCAAAACCGAAACGTTTTCCCACATCCACTTAAATAGGGATGGCGGGTTTAATTCCTAAAAGTCACAGGGACCTTTGTGTAAAAACGCCGCGACGGTGAACCCGAAGACTCAACCCGCGCTTTATTATTAGGGAGAGATTTTTTAAATGATAACCATATCTAAAAATGTTACACGTGTATAAACAATGTTCATTATGTATAGAAAAAATATACAATATATATTAAAAGAGAGTTGACAACAAAACATATGTTTTCTTAAATAATAATCATTTACTTGAAAAAATGTTAAACATGCATAAGATAAATGTTTCTTATGTATATGAAAAGTGTACAATCTGTAAGAAAAAAGTAGACATTAAAATATACATCAGGAAAAATGTTAATCATGTACTTGAAAAAGGATAAGTGTGTATAAAAAATGTTTCTTAGCTATAAAAAATATGTTTCTGATGTATAAAAAAATGTAAAAGTTGTATGAAAAAATTAGACATCAAAACTTATATTTGAAAAAATGTTAATCGTATTTGAAAAATATTTACCGGGTCTAAAGAATTGTTCCTGCTATATATGAAAAATGTATAATCTGTATGAAAAGAAGTTGAACTCAAAACATATATTTTAAAAATGGATAATCATGTATTTAAAAATGATAAAGTATATAGAAATGTTTTACATGTATATAAAAATGTATAATGTGTATGAAAAATGAAAATAGGCATCAAAAATATATTTGAAAATAATCATGTAGTCTAAAAATGTTAAACGTGTTGGAAATATGCCTAGAGGCAATAATATTGTATCATTATATTTTTCATGTTTATAATTAAGGACTGTTATATCTTCCAAACATTCTGATTATAGGAATAGATCAGAATGAACTGTTCCATCCCTCCAAGCACACGATTTCTTAGCAATCACTAATTTCATCTGCGCGTTGCGTGTGCATCTCCCCTGCCAAATAAAATCAAACACCTCTGCTGGTTTGCATGCATGCGAGGGTTAGAAAGATCCTAATTAGATGCATGCATGAAAAAAACAAAACTGATGATGTCATCAGATACTTTTCAAAAACCGAGAATTCAAAATGGTTTGTAGCTCAAACCGTCGGTCGGATTGAAAAGTTGTCTTTACATAAAAGATTTGTCGCGATGTGACATTTGAAACTAGATCCCATGTTTATATGTTTTGATGACTTTTTTTCAGGTCAAAAGTTATCACGCCTGGACTACGTAAGTTATCATGGCTGCAGTACATAACTTGTCATGATGTTTACACTAAAGTTACCAGGGGTATGTTTTGACTAATTTTTTTCTAGGTAAAAAATTACTATGACATTTGTAGGTTAATTATCAGGTCTGCAGTACCCCCTTCTAGCATCGGTGTCTTTCCCCGGGCCACAATGATGAGGTCCACGTGCGGACACAATAAAGTCTGCTTATAAACAAAACTTTGCGGCTCGTGTCGACTTAGTCCGTTTAGGTGCCGAGCTAAGTCGATACCAGACCGTACCGTTGGCCACCTATGATCAGTCCTGTGTTGCGTAAAATACCATGCTATTTATGTAGAAGTTATAGAGGGTATGTTTTTCAACAACTTCTTTCCCACGGGTCAAAGTTACCGTAGTGTTTGTACGGAAGTTATGGGGTAAACGATTGAATATTACCATGTCATCACACAAAAGTTATTGGAGTTATGTTTTTCAAAGAAAAACCCCCTATTCAAAGTTATCACGGTGTTTGTATGTGAGTTAACAGCTCTGATGTGCGTATATTACCATGTTATTTATACGGAAGATACCGGATGTATGGTTTTCAACAAATTTTATCCCGGGGGCAAAGAGTTACCGTGGTATTTCTACGTGAGTTATCAACTCTGTTGTGCTTATATTACCATCCTATTTACACAAAAGTTATCGAGTCAAATGGTTAGCTTAGTGTTTGTACGTGAGTTATCACATTTGTTTTGTGTATATTACCATTATTTACACACAAGTTACCGGCCTATATTATTCAACATATTTTTTTTCTCGGATAAAGAAGTTACCATGGTGCTTGTACGCGAGTTATCAGATCAGCGGTGCATAAGTACCATGCTATTTTTATTCAAGTTATCGGGGTATGTTTCAACACTTTTTTCTTGGGTCAAAACTTACAACGGGTGTTTTGTATGTATATTATCAGGCCCGCGGTGCGTCCATTACCGTGTTATTTATACAAAAGATACCGGGATATTTTCAAACAACCTTTTTCCTAGATCAAAGTTCAGTTATCTCCTCTAGAATCATGATATGTTTTATTCCTAAAAAATAAGGTTGATGTAGGGTGGAAACCCTAGGGCCGATCTTTCACGATTTGGAGGTGATCCTATGAAGAACATGAAGAACACGAGGGGAAACACGAGGGGGAAAACACTCAAATTGACGAGATCCAATCACACATATGCTAGATCCATGAACATAGAGAGTGATATAAGATCCAAACACAACAAAGGACGATACAAGAGGTGGTAGTTCTTCTCCGTGAGGAGGTCTTCCCGTTAGGGGTCTTGAATCCACTCTGTGATATTCTCCGTAGAGGTCGTGAACTCCGATGGAGAAGGGATCAAGTGGATGAGCATAGCTCTATCTCTCAAATGATCTATCACATTGCTAACCCTAATAAGAGGAAGGAGAAGGAGTATATATAGTCTAGGGTCACAAAAGGGTACATGGGCTTCGGCCCAACACACTGTCAGCACACAGGCGTCGGACGTCCGACAGTTATCGGTCGTCCGGTGGCTCGCGAGGGTCCAGACGTCCGGTACTTGTCGGAAGTCCGACGGTTTGGCTCGGGATGGTTGGCGTCAGATTTCTGGCCAGTGTCGGATGTCTGGGGTGTCGGTCGTCCGGTGGTCTCCATACTTCTAACGTTTTGGTTCTGTGATGGTGGTGCCGGTCGTCCGCAGGGGCTCGGTCATCCGAGGGATCGAGCGTGTCGGTCGTTCAATCAGTGTCAGTCGTCCGGCCGCTGGAGCGTGCGCGAGCTAGGACTCGGCTGGCTGGCTGGAGCTCCCAGGCTTCGGACGTCCTACACATACCGATCGTCCTGTGGCTATAGATTCTTGGTAGCTCTTCCTCTTGGTTATTGTACTTGGTGTCCTCGCCGTCTTGTACGTTGGGTGTAGTTGTACCGTGGCCTTCCTTCAAGTACCTGATCACACAGAGGTTCTCCCCTTGAGGTAGTAGCCATGTCTCATATGTAGAAAGTGGTAGTTCAGAGAGGAGCGAGTTCACCTTAGTTTCAATAGCCTTTGCTCAAGCTCTTGTCATTGGTCCAAGTGGTGTCGTGGGGGATGTAGGTAGATCCATGGGGATGACCATAGGATTCTCCGCATCAAAGGTCTTTTTGGTATGCACCACCGCACATGCCTCTCCTAGTGGAAAAAAATTCTAACTATCTCTAATCAAAACAATATAGGAGCTGAAGTGGCTGATGAATACTATACAGGCTCAACATTAAGGTGAGGATCAAATTCTGCTGCCAAAAAAGTCTTTGTGAGAGTATTAAGTGATGCATGTGGGATGGACCACGGGAGTAAAGAGACAACCATAGGTAAAATTTACACAAGAAAACTAGACCTAACCATGAAACGAAAAATGACAGGAAAAATGGGAAAACTGAACAATTAGCTAGTCCAGTTTCCAGTTTTGTAGAAAGAATACTGAAAGTGCAACTAATCCCCAGGTGGTTTTGGTAATTCATAACAACATATATCTCATTGAACTAATGTCCATTCAAGATAAATATTTCAGGATGTTCAATGATTGGCATGGCATGAACTAGAGATGTGGATCCCTCAAAATGCTAAGGACAAGGATTAGCAAAAGCTCAAGACTCTACATTTTGTTCAAGTGATCCAAGATCACATTGAGTCATAGGAAAGCCAATACTATTAAAAGGGGATGAGGTGTTGCTTAATGATCTATTTGCTCAAGTTCTTAGTGATATTGCTCCAAAACCCTCAGCCACTTTCTCTACCCAAATATGTCCAAACCCTAATTTCCAACTCAGCCACACCGATATTTCTACCCGGAGCCACCGAGTTCATCTGGACTTAGCCACTGTCAAAACCCTAACAATTCGGTTCCACCAATATGGATGTCGGTCCCACCGAGATGACCTTTCCATCTCTTTGTTTCTTGTTGCAATCATTTCGGCCCCACCAAGATGTTGCAAGCGATCTCATGAAGATGGCTTGACTGATTCTCTGTTGCCTTGTTGCTTCACTTTGGTCCCACCAAGATGCAATCGGCACCACCGAGATGAGGTTTGCCCTAAGCCCAAGCACATCGGTCCCACCGAGTTGTTCCCGTCGGCCCCACCGAGATTCCTAATGTTCATATTTTTACACAGATCGGTGCCACTGAGTTTTCTGATCGGTGCCACCGAGATGGGTCAAAAGTGTGTAACGGTTGGATTTTGTGTGGAGGCTATATATACCCCTCCACCCCTTCTTCCTCATTAAGGAGAGCCATCAAAACGTGCCTACACCTCCACCATTCATTTTCTGAGAGAGAACCATCTAGTCATGTGTTGAGATCAAGAGTTTCCATTCCTACCATTTGAACCTTGATTTCTAGCCTTTCCCAAGTTGCTTTTCACTGAAATCCTTCTTCCACCATGGCAAAATCTATGAGAGAGAGTTGAGTGTTGGGGAGACTATCATTTGAAGCATAAGAGCAAGGAGTTCATCATAAACACACCGTCTATTGCCTTTTGGAGAGTAGTGTCTCCTAGATTGGTTAGGTGTCACTTGGGAGCCTCTGACATGATGTGGAGTTGAACCAAGAAGTTTGTAAGGGCAAGGAGATTGCCTACTTCGTGAAGATCTACACAAGTGAGGAAAGTCCTTTGTGGGTGATAGCCATGGTGGGATAGACAAGGTTGCTTCTTCGTGGACCCTTCGTGGGTGGAGCCCTCCATGGACTCGTGTAGTCGTTACCCTTCATGGGTTGAAGTCGCCATCAATGTGGATGTTATGATAGCACACCTATTGGAACCACACCAAAAATCTTCGTGTCTCCATTGCGTTTTCCTTCTCCAAACCCTTCCCTTTACCTTCATACACAATGTTTTACATTCTGCTACTATACTCTTAGAATTGCATGTGTAGGTTGATTGCTTGACTTTTCATAAATGCTAAGATCTGCCCACAACTAAAACTGGGAAAAGGAAAGATTTTTATTTGGTCAAGTAGTCTAATCACCCCCTCTGGACATACTTTCAATCCTATAAGTGGTATCAGAGTTTGATCTCCATAAGCCTTGATTTCCATTGCTTTGGTGATCATAGCCTTGGTTTCACAACCTAGGAGAGTATGGCATCTAGTGAGGGTAACTATCACCGCAGAGGTCCTTAGTTTGATGGTACAAGTTTTGCTAGTTGGGAGCATAAGATGAAAATGCATATTCTTGGTCATAACCCCACCGTTTGGGTTGTTGTTCGTATTGGCTTGCAAGGTGAATTCTTTGAGGATGTTAGAGAACCGGATCGTGAAGCAACCGCGGAAGAATTGAAGATGTTGCAATACAATGCTCAAGCTTGTGATATTCTCTGCAATGGATTGCACCCCAAGGAATTTAACAAAATCAGCTACCTTGAGAATGCAAAGGAAATTTGGGATACTTAAGTTGATATGCATGTAGGTGATATCCCACAAGTATAGGGGATCAATTGTAGCCTTTCTCAATAAGTAAGAGTGTCGAACCCAACGAGGAGCTAAAGGTAGAACAATTATTCCCTCAAGTTCTATCGACCACTAATACAACTCTACGCACGCTTAACATTCGCTTTACCTAGAACAAGTATGAAACTAGAAGTACTTTGTAGGTGTAAAGGGATAGGTTTGCAAGCTAATAAAGAACATGCAAATAAAAGATAGGGCCTGTTTACATGAAGAAACAACTAAGGTAGTTTTAGTAGAGAGCTTTTTGTCACAAGAAAGTTATTTATCCCTAGGCAATCGGTAACTAGACCGGTAATCATTATTGCAATTTTATACGAGGGAGAGGCATAAGCTAACATACTTTCTCTACTTGGATCATATGCCCTTATGATTGGAACTCTAGCAAGCATTCGCAACTACTAAAGATCATTAAGGTAAAACCCAACCGTAGCATTACAAGGTATCAAGTCCTCTTTACTCCCATACGCAAACAACCTACTTACTCGAGTCTGTGCTTCTGTCACTCACGCCACCCACCATAAGCAAGTCATGAATATATTGCAAACCCTACAACGGGGATCCCTCACGCTTGCGCGACACGGATAGCACCATAGGACAACACCAATAATAAAACATACAACTCAAACCAATCACGATCATCAATCAACCCACAGGACAAAACGGATCTACACAAACATCATATGATAGCCATACATCATTGGGAAATAATATATAGCGGTGAGTGTCAGTGTCAAAACCGGTAGATCTCGGGTAGGGGGTCCTAAGTTATGTGTCTGAGGATCAATGGTAACAAGGGACAATAAGGACACGATATTTACCCAGGTTCGGGCCCTCTTTAAGGAGGTAAAACCCTACGTCCTGGTTGATTATATTCGGTGTGTGTATAAGGGTTACAAGAGTTGATCTACCTCGAGATCGTAATGGCTAAACCCTAGCTGTCTAGCTTATGAATATTCTGATGATCCCTACGGACTAAAACCCTCTGGTTTATATACACACCGTTGGGGCCTAGGGTTGTATAAAGTCGGTTTGCAGAGGAAGGAAATAATACACCCCGGCACTAAACTTGCCGTCCATGCACATAGGAGTCCTACCCGGACACGGGGGATAATGTTCTGCTTTGTCTCCACGGCCCAACATTCCGGCCCATATCGAATAGACGGGACACCGAGGACCCCCCAATCCAGGACTACCTCAGTAGCCCCTGAACCAGTATTCGATGACGATGTGTTCGGCATGAAGATTGTCTTTGGCATTGCAAGGTGGGTTCCTCCTCCCGAATATTTTAATTAGGCCTCCTGCATAAAGGGATCGTGTACAGCTCTGCACAATTAATACAACCCTTAGCCACAAAGGCAAGGCGTCCAAATAGAAACAGTGTCTTTACTGACAACTCTTTTGGCGAAGCGTCACACTTGAATTTTCAACACTTCTAACCGTTTTCATGCTGCTTGCTTTGCGTTTTGAGGCACAGCCTCCAGTGGCACGTCTCGTCAAAATAGAGATCATGCCCGCCCATTACGGGATTCTCATCAATATGATTTTGGGTAATCCAACCGCACCTTACACACGATCTCGTTGGGAGCGGGCTAGTTTTATGGCTTCAGAGGGGACGCTTGGCATTTTCACCGGCCATAAAAGGGTAAAGACCCCTCCTTTTTCTTCATGCCGTCCTCTAGCTTCTGTCTTCTAATCTCCAAGCTCCAGCGCCCACAACTCCGACCTCCTCCACCGCCACCACCCTTCCCAGCAATGGCCGGGTCCAGCTCCAAGGGCAAGTGGGAGGCCTCCAACTTCACCGAAAAGGATGTCAAGGATCTCCGGAGCACGGGCTATCTGTCCGCGGACATCGCGCATAGGATTCTAGATAAAGACCAAGTCATTCCTATCTACGGGGCCTGGTGAGAGGGTTGTGTTCATCCCCCATTTCCTTCGGGGGCTGGGATTTCCCCTCCACCCCTTCATCCGGGGTATCACGTTTTTCTACGGGCTAGATTTCCATGATCTAGCCCCAAATTCCTTCCTCTACATATCGACGTTTATTGTCGTGTGTGAGGCTCTCCTCCGCATTACCCCACACTTCGGCCTGTGGCTCAAGGTCTCCAATCTGAAGCTGAAGGTGGTCGACGGACAACATGCAGATTGCGCCGGAGCTGTGGTAAGCAAGCTCCCAAATGCCATCTGGCCCAAAGGGGCATTTGTATAAACATTCAAGGTATAGCAGCAAGAATGGTTCTATATCACCGAACCCCATGACGCCACCCTGGTGGCCACACCAGATTTCAGATCTGGACCCCCTGTGAGACTCACCTCATGGACTGCCAAAGGCCTTGACTGGGGGTCCAAATCGAAGGTGAAGATGCTCTAGAAGCGCATCTCCGACATGTTGGGTGAGAACACCGGTCTCACAAACATGATTCAGGTGATGCTCTTTTGCCGCATCCTTCCCTGCCAGCTCTGGGCCTCCCCCATGTGGGAGTTCAGTCCGGAGGAGCCACGGATCCTAAAGCTCTTCTTCGGCACTACGCACAAAGATATATGGAAGCAGTTCTTCAAGGCTCATAAAAAGTGGCCGAAGAAGACCGAGGACATCGGACTCGACATCGAGAACCCGGGCATGGCAGTAAGAATAATATTTCCGAAGACCTATCCAGTCAATATCTCAGATATAACAGAAATTATATTGCCTGCTTTCCTCACAGGTCTGGATGGCTAAGGCGGAGCGGACCAACTGTCCGACACCGCTGCCTGAGGACCCGGCCACACCCCAGCTGTCACACCCACGATGCGGCTATATCTCCCACGTGTCGAAGCACGACTTAGAGGCATAACCGCATAGTAGGCATGTCGCAAGAGGGGTAATCTTTACACATCCCATGTACTAAATAAGAGAGGGATAAAGAGGTTGGCTTACAATCGCCACTTCACATAAATATAGCATACATCATCCAAAATACAATCAAGGTCCGACTTCGGAACCAAAATAAAGAAAGACCACCTGAGGGAGTCCTGGATTAGGGGGTGTTCGGGTAGCCGGGCTATACCTTCAGCCTGACTCCAGGACTATGAAGATACAAGATTGAAGACTTCGTCCCGTGTCCGGATGGGACTTTCCTTGGCGTGGAAGGCAAGCTTGGCGATGCGGATATTCAAGATCTCCTACCATTGTAACCGACTCTGTGTAACCCTAAACCTATCAGGTGTCTATATAAACCGGAGGGTTCTAGTCCGTAGGACAACTTCATCATACAACAATCATACCATAGGCTAGCTTCTAGGGTTTAGCCTCCTTGATCTCGTGGTAGATCTACTCTTGTACTACCCATATCATCAATATCAATCAAGCAGGAGTAGGGTTTTACCTCCATCGAGAGGGCCCGAACCTGGGTAAAAACATCGTGTCCCTTGTTTCCTGTTACCATCCGCCTAGACACACAGTTCGGGACCCCCTACCCGAGATCCGCCGGTTTTGACACCAACATTGGTGCTTTCATTGAGAGTTCCTCTGTGTCGTCACTTTTAGGCCCAATGGCTCCTTTGATCATCAACAACGATGCGGTCCAGGGTGAGACTTTTCTCCCCCGACAGATCTTCGTCTTCGGCGGCTTCGCACTGCTGGCCAATTCGCTTGGCCACCTGGAGCAGATCGAAAGCTACGCCCCTGGCCATCAGGTCAGGTTTGGAAGCTTAAACTACACGACAGACATCCGCGGGGATTTGATCTTCGACGGATTCGGGCCACAGCCAAGCGCGCCGCACTGTTTTGAGAGGCATGATCTTGCTCTGCCGCCGAACAGTGCCCTGGAGGCCGCACGCGCACCGGTTCCTACCCTTAATCCGGAGCCTATTGCACCAATCGAGGATGAGCGGCTGGACGTCACCTCAGGGGCTACGATCTCAAAGGCGATCGAGCCGAACGTCAACCCCGCGTTCTGTGTGACTCGTGACTCCGAGGATCCGGATTCCTCTCCGGACTCCGAACCCCCCGCGCCCCTACCGATCGAATCCGATTGGGCGCCGATAATGGAGTTCACCACAGCGGACATCTTTCAGCACTCGCCCTTCGGCGACATCCTGAACTCACTAAAGTCTCTCTCTTTATCAGGAGAGGCATGGTCGGACTACGGTCAGCAAGGATGGGATGCGGACGACGAAGAAATTCGAAGCCCACCCACCACCCACTTTGTAGCCACTGTCGACGATTTAACCGACATGCTTGACTTCGACTCCGAAGACATCGACGGTATGGACGACGATGTAGGAGACGAACAGGAACCAGCACCTGTAGGGCGCTGGAAGGCCACCTCGTCATATAATATATACATGGTGGATACTCCAAAAGATGGAGATGGCGATGGAACAGCGGAGGATGACACCTCCAAGAAACAGCCAAGGCGCCGGCGTTAGCGGCGCCGCTCTAAATCCCGCCAAAGCAAAAATGGTGATTCCGGCACAGGAGATAATACTACCCCGAATAGCGCCGAAGAACACCCCCTATAGCAAGATTCGGCACAGGAAGATGGAGAAGCCAGCCCTCATGAGAGAGCGGTAGACCGAGAGGTTGAGGATGATAACTATATGCCTCCCTCCGAAGACGAGGCAAGCCTCGATGACGACGAATTCGTCGCACCATCGGACCCCGCCGAACAAGAGCGTTTCAAACACAGGCTTTTAGCCACGGCAAGCAGCCTCAAGAAAAAGCAGCAACAGCTTAGAGCTGATCAAGATTTGCTAGCTGACAGATGGACCGAAGTCCTTGCAGCCGAAGTGTATGAACTCGAACGCCCCTCCAAGAGTTACCCAAAGCGCAGGCCACTACCCCGATCAGAGGAGGAAGCACCTACATCACCAGCGCACGACATGGCTGACCGGCCACCTCGCGGCCGCGACAGAGAGGCCTCTCGGCCCTCCACCCAAGCCATGCCCCGGCGTCGTTCAACCAAGGCACGGGAAAATGCGCCAGACCTGCGGGACGTACTGGAGGACAAGGCAAGACAAACAAGATCGATCTACGGATCGAGCATGCGCCCCACGGCATGTGACGGTGATCTTCATTCCGGATACAACAAATCCGGCCGGGCCAAACACAATAGACATAGCTCCTTCGAGCCGCGTCGTGATATAGCCCAGTATAGAGGCGCCGCACACCCATTATGCTTCACAGACGAAGTAATGGATCGTAAAATCCTAGAGGGTTTCAAACCCGTAAACATCGAATCATATGATGGAACAACAGATCCTGCGGTATGGATTGAGGATTATCTCCTCCATATCCACATGGCCCGCGGCGATGATCTACACGCCATCAAATACCTCCCGCTCAAACTTAAGGGACCGGCCCGACATTGGCTTAACAGCTTGCCAGCAGACTCAATCGGTTCTTGGGAGGACCTGGAAGCCGCATTCCTCGACAACTTCCAGGGCACTTATGTGCGACCACCGGATGCCGATGACTTAAGCCACATAATTCAGCAGCCAGAGGAATCGGCCAGGCAATTCTGGACACGGTTCCTAACAAAAAAAAACCAGATAGTCGACTGTCCGGACGCAGAGGCCCTAGCAGCCTTCAAGCATAATATCCGCGACGAGTGGCTTGCCCGACACCTGGAACAGGAAAAGCCAAAGTCCATGGCAGCCCTCACGACACTCATGACCCGCTTTTGCGCGGGAGAAGACAGCTGGCTAGCTCGCAGTAACGACTTAGCAAAGAACCCTGGTAATTCGAATACCAAGGACAAAAGTGGCAGGACACGTCGGAATAAGCAAAAGCGCCGTGTTAGCAGCGACAACATCGAAGACACGGCAGTTAATGCCGGATTCAGAGGCTATAAATCCGGTCAGCAGAAAAAGCCATTCAAAAAGAATACTCAGGGCCCGTCCAGCTTGGACCGAATACTCGACCGCTTGTGCCAGATACATGGCACCCCCGAAAGGCCAGCCAATCACACCAACAGGGATTGTTGGGTGTTCAAGTAGGCAGGCAAGCTAAGAGCCGAAAATAAAGACAAGGGGCTGCATAGCGATGACGAGGAGGAGCCCAGGCCGCCGAACAACAGTGGACAGAAGGGTTTTCCCCCACAAGTGCGGACGGTGAACATGATATACGCAACCCACATTCCCAAGAGGGAGCGGAAGCGTGCGCTACGGGACGTATACGCGATGGAGCCAGTCGCCCCAAAGTTCAACCCATGGTCCTCCTGCCCGATCACTTTTGATCGAAGGGACCACCCCACTAGCATCCGTCACGGCGGCTTCGCCGCATTGGTTCTCGACCCAATTATCGATGGATTTCATCTCACAAGAGTTCTCATGGACGTCGGAAGTAGCCTGAACCCGCTTTACCAGGATACAGTGCGGAAAATGGGCATAGATCCCTCGAGGATTAAGCCCACAAAAACGACCTTTAAAGGCGTTATACCAGGTGTAGAGGCCAACTGTACAGGCTCAGTAACACTTGAAGTGGTCTTCGGGTCCCCGGAAAATTTCCGAAGCGAAGAGTTAATCTTCGATATAGTCCCGTTTCGCAGTGGCTATCACGCCCTGCTCGGGCGAACCGCATTTGCAAAGTTCAATGCGGTACCGCACTACGCATATCTCAAGCTCAAGATGCCAGGTCCTCGAGGAGTAATCACGGTCAACGGAAACACCGGACGCTCCCTCCGTACGGAGGAGCACACGGTGGCCCTCGCAGCGGAAGTACAAAGCAGCCTTCTTAGGCAATTCTCCAGTGTGACCGTTCAAAAGCCAGACACTGCCAAGCGCGCCCGGAGTAACCTAAAACAAGACCGCCTGGCACGTTCTGAGCAGGCGTAGCAATGCGGCCCCAACCCCAGCCCTCGCGACATAGCGAAACCAGTGCCTCGCGTACATAACTACGCTCTTGAAATACCATGGGCGCAGGGGAAGGGGCACAATAACGGCAAAACCAAAATACGGCTTAAAACGTACTAGGGGCTGCCGAATTCCTTTTTTTAATTTTCTCTTACTTTCAGGATTCCATACTTCGGATGACCTGTTCGGCAATTCAACTGCCGCACAAACGATGCAAGATCCAGGGAAGCAGACAAGCCATGCCGCATTATGGAACTCCCAGGTGGTCTCTGTTGCGAGCAGTATACCTATTTTGGCATACAATTCCGCGGCCTGCTCCTGGCCAGGACATGTTAAATAGACCAATATCTTTTGCTTATCGCACTACTTGTATCGTTCTGCTTTGATAGCCGCCTTTCTACTAACAATGCATAGCTTTTTGTCTATTTTTTTGCATTATCCTCCTTTCATATATATGTTTATTAAATGACATGTTGCACCTGTACACCATGGTACGGCAAACACGCCAGGGGCTTCAGTACCCCTCAATATGGTGTGAGAAGCCCGTACACTTTCACAAGTGCGGCACCCCGAACTTATAACACTATATGCATCGGCTCCGAATCATGATTTGGGTCAATAGTTGGGTTTGCCCGGCTCCTATGTTTTGGTGCCTTACGTTCCGCTATATCGGCTAAGGTAGCACTAGGAGAACCACTGCGATTGTGCCTCAGTTGAGCTGGGTTAAGCACCTCAGTGGAGAAAGCTAAAACTGACTGTCATGATGAGGCGAGAGACCGGTCGCTGTTCGAGAGGTTTTTCAAGTCCCTAAAGACTTATGCCGCTTCGAGCGAGGAGCCGGCTTTGTCCGGCCAAGGCGTGGATAGCGCCCCGAACTCGGTCTTCCGAACTAGGGGCTTCACCGAAATTTAAAATTATAGAGTTCTATGGCTAAGTGAGAGTGTTCAAGCATTATAGTCCGATTGCCTGGTTCGTTGTGCTGAGCGCCTCCCTCGGAGGACCCAACTATGGGAAAAAGAGCGCTCAGGTTTATCCCGAACACCCCAGCACTAGTGGCATGGGGGCAGAAGCCGACGACTGGCCATCTCTCAATTTTTTGATAAACGGCCGCACAGAAAGTAATATTTTAAATTCAACAAGCATTGCTTAGCGCATATGAACAAGTTTTCAGCGCACAGGATAAACACGAGCGAGTTCATTCAAAAATTACATCCTTGGTACACTCATCCGCCACAAGGCGGGCACCCGCAAGAACATCCTTATAGTAGTTCTCGGGCTTGCGATGCTCCTTCCCCGGCGGCGGCCCGTCCCTCACAAGCTTCTCACCGTCCAGCTTACCCCAGTGCACCTTTGCACGGGCAAGGGCCCTACAGGCACCTTCGATGCAGACGGAGCGCTTGATGACCTCGAGCCTTGGACAGGCCTCCACCAGCCGCCGCACCAGCCCGAAGTAGCTCCCAGGCAGGGCCTCTCCGGGCCACAGCTGAACTATGAAGCCCTTCATGGCCTGTTCGGCCACCTTGTGGAGCTCGACCAGCTGCTTCAGCTGGTCGCTCAAGGGCACAGGGTGTTCGGCCTCAGCGTACTGAGACCAGAACACCTTCTCCGTCGAGCTGCCCTCTTCAGCTCGGTAGAATGCGGCGGCGTCGGATACGCTGCGGGGAAGATCTGCGAATGCCCCTGGAGAGCTCCGGATTCGGGTAAGTAACAAGTAGTTCACTTTTATATTTCTGCTTTGCATAAAGAATGCCTTACCCGCTGCTATCTTTTTCATCTCCTCCAACTCTTGGAGGGCCTTTTGGGCTTCGGCCTTGGCAGACTTGGCAGTCTCAAGGGCCGCCGCAAGCTCGGATGCTTGCGTCTTTGACTCAAGCTCCAAACTCTCATGTTTTTTCATGAGAGCCTGAAGCTCTTACTGCACCTCGCCGACCTGGGCCTCAAGTTTCTCTCGCTCGGTGCGCTCCATGGCCGCTTTCTTTTCGGCCTCGAACAACGCCTGCTTAAGGGTCGCCACCAGTCGTGGCCCCTACAATAAGCAGTACAATCTTGCTATTTTTTGCAATCACGTCTTTTTATAGGCACTTTTTCTGTAAGGTATTTTCTTACCTTCTTTCTCCTCGAGCTGCCGCTTGACAAGGCCGAGCTCTTGCTCGGTCCGCTCGAGGCCCAGTTTCAGGGCACCCACCTCCGCAGTCAGTGCGGCGGTGGCTAGCAGCGATGCCTGCATATGCATATTGATTCTTTGTTGTTAGACTCTTGCGAAATTTAGTAGATCCTCTATTCGGCTTTTCTTTCTGAACGCCAAACAGAGCATCAGGGGCTACTGTCTATGCGGTTATATTCTTACATATTTTTTACTTACCTCGAAGCCTGTTAGAAGGCTAGTGCAAGCTTCACTCAGTCCGCTCTTGGCGGACTGAACCTTCTGGATCACTGTACTCATAATAGTACGGTGCTCCTCGTCGATGGAGGCGCCGTCAAGCACCTCCAGCAGATTGTCCGGCACCTCCGGTTGGACGGAGGCCGCCGGCTCAGAAGGCTTGCTCCTCTTGGAAGGAGTTCGCCTACCGCGGTCCGGAACTGTTGAAGATTCCGGCACGGTGTCCGGCACAAAGCCGGACTTGGAGCCCTGGGGGGTCTTGTCCCCTTTACTCCTAGGGTCCAGGAGGTCGCCTTGCGGCTCCTCCAGGACCACCTCCTCCTGCCCCGGAGCTTGTTGCGACGCCACTTCAGCGTCATCCGCAGTGCGGGGGGAGACAGCGGGCGGAACTGAGTTCACGTCCGATGAATCCAGGGAGCCGCTCGACGACTCGTTGAGTTCGGCCCGGGGCGGGCTGCATAATTATGTTCGACATTAGGGAAAGCTGTGCGACAAAGGAACGTCATGAGTTACTCTGATATCCAAATGCTGACGATTTCGCCGGACGCTTGGCCCTATATGGCCACTCCTCTTCGTCCTCTTCGGCGTCGGGGGAGTAGTTCGGCGGAGGGGTCTTCCTCTTCCTGGACCCTTCGGCCTCCCCCGTTGGGGCGGCCTTCCTTTTCTTTCCTCCCCCCGCTGGAGGGGGAGAGTGTTCTTCTTCCTCCTCCTCGTTCTCACGGGAGGAGAGCGTCTCGGACTCGTCGGATGATGAGTCCGACACCACCACATTACGGGTACTCTTTCGAGTCCCCGTGGCCTTCTTCTTCTTGGCCTTCTTCTCCGGCACCACATAAGGCACCGGAACCAGCAGCTTCACTAGGAGAGCAGGGGCTGGGTCTTCGGGCAAGGGAGCCGGACAGTTAATCGATCCGGATTGCGCCTGCCAAGCCTGTCAAAGGTGAGGGAGTTTAGATCCCACATAGAGTCCAACTATGAAGAAACTTAACATCCTGTAAAAGGTGAAAATAGTTTACCTCGCTAGCGTGACGCTGCGAGCTGTATCCGCGGTCCTTGGAAGCGGATGTGGGAGCCTCGGCGCCTTTTGTTAGCACCTTCCAGACGTCTTCATACGTCGTGTCGAAGAGCCGGTTAAGGGTTTGGTGCTGCGCCAGGTCGAACTCCCACAGATTAAAGCCCCGTTGTTGACACGGGAGGATCCGGCGGACGAGCATAACCTGGACTACATTGACAAGCTTGATCGGCTTGCTCACCAGGGACTGGATGCATGTCTGCAATCCGGTCACCTCTTTTTCGTCGCCCCACGACAGGCCCGTCTCTTTCCAGGACATAATCTGCGTGGGGGGTCCGAATCGGAACTCGGGGGCTGCGATCCATTTCGGATCGCGCGGCTCGGTGATGTAAAACCACCATGATTGCCACCCCTTCAGGGTCTCCACGAAGGAGCCCTCGAGCCATAGGACGTTGGCCATCTTGCCCGCCATGGCGCCTCCGCACTCCGCCTGGCTGCCGCGCACCACCTTGGGCTTGACGTTGAAGGTCTTGAGCCAGAGGCCGAAATGGGGGCGGATGCGGAGGAAAGCCTCGCACATGACGATAAACGCCGAGATGTTGAGGATGAAGTTCGGGGCCAGATCATGGAAATCCAGGCCATAGTAGAACATGAGCCCCCGGACAAATGGGTGGAGTGGGAAACCCAGTCCGCGGAGGAAGTGGGGAAGGAATACTACCCTCTCATGGGGCCTTGGGGTGGGGAGAAGATGCCCTTCCTCGGGAAGCCGGTGCGCGATGTCCTTGGACAAGTATCCGTCCTTCCTTAGCTTTTTGACATGGCCCTCCGTGACGGAGGAGACCATCCACTTGCCTCCCGCTCCGGACATTGCTAGAGGAGGTCGAGGTAGGAAGTGCGGACTTGGGCGCTGGAGCTCGAGTGCACAGGAGATGGATAGGCAAAGGAGGAAGAAGGCGTAGGTAAAAAGGTGGATCCTTATCCCCTTATATGGGCGGATGCGGTTGTGCGTCCCCACCAGCCTAGTAAAACTCGCTTGCCTCCCAAGCGCCGTGATAAATGGCGCAGTTGGGTTACCCACGTCCGTATTGATGAGAATCCCGTAAAAGGGGGGACACGATCTCTGCTTTGACAAGATGTGCCAAGGAAACCGCCTCGCTAAATGTGTTGAGGTGGAAAAGTAAAAACGATTCGAGTAAAGGACTTGGCCGTAGTGTGATGTCACGCTGCGGAATACGTCAGCAGATTAGATTTGTGTTGATATTATTCTCTCTATGGCAATATGTGGAAACTTATTTTGCAGAGCCGAACACTATCCTTGGTGTTTAAAATCTTCTTGAAGGACTTGGAGGAGGAACCCGCCTTGCAATGCCGAAGACAATCTGCGCACCGGACTAGTCGTCATTGAAGCCTGGTTCAGGGGCTACTGAGGGAGTCCTGGATTAGGGGGTGTTCGGGTAGCCGGACTATACCTTCAGCCGGACTCCAGGACTATGAAGATACAAGATTGAAGACTTCGTCCCGTGTCCGGATGGGACTTTCCTTGGCGTGGAAGGCAAGCTTGGCGATGCGGATATTCAAGATCTCCTACCATTGTAACCGACTCTGTGTAACCCTAACCCTCTCCAGTGTCTATATAAACCGGAGGGTTCTAGTCCGTAGGACAACTTCATCATACAACTATCATACCATAGGCTAGCTTCTAGGGTTTAGCCTCCTTGATCTCATGGTAGATCTACTCTTGTACTACCCATATCATCAATATCAATCAAGAAGGAGTAGGGTTTTACCTCCATCGAGAGGGCCCGAACCTGGGTAAAAACATCGTGTCCCTTGTCTCCTGTTACCATCCGCCTAGACGCACAGTTCGGGACCCCCTACCCGAGATCCGCTGGTTTTGACACCGACACCACCCCTATTGCTAGATCCCCGATCGCCCCGACTGGGCTCCACTACTGATCAACTGGAAACGAAACAACACAACGAACACGATCTTCATCGATCTCCCACCTGAGCTGGGTTGCGTCACCTGCACTGGTATCATCGGCACCTACAACTGTTTGGAAGTATCTGTGAGTCACGAGGACTCAGCAATCTCACACCCGTGAGATCAAGACTATTTAATCTTATGGGTAGGAAAGGGTAGTGAGGTGGGGCTGGAGCACTAAGCATATATGGTGGCTAACTTACGCAAAAGAGAGCGAGAAGAGAAGCAAAGCACGGTCGAGAAGCTAAAAGTGATCCTAAAACTACTTATGTTCAAACATAACACAAGAACCGTGTTCACTACCCAGACCCCGCCGAGAAGAGACCATCACGGCTACACACACGGTTGATGCATTTTAATTAAGTTAAGTGTCAAGTTTTCTACAACCGGATATTAAAAAATTCCCATCTGCCCATAACCGCGGGCACGGCTTTCGAAAGTTCAAACCCTCCAGGGGTGTCCCAACTTAGCCCATCACAAGCTCTCACGGTCAATGAAGGATATTCCTTCTCCCAGGAAGACCCGATCAGACTCGGAATCCCGGTTACAAGACATTTCGACAATGGTAAAACAAGACCAGCAAAGCCGCCCGAATGTGCCGACAAATCCCGATAGGAGCTGCACATATCTCATTCTTAGGGCACACCGGATGAGCCAGACGTCGGGTTGGCATAGACCCTGGTTGCCCAGGGGGCGCGGGACATCGCTCAGGTTGGACCAACACTTAGAGAAGCACTGGCCCGGGGGGGGGGGGTTAAAATAAAGATGACCCTCGGGCTTCGGAAACCCAAGGGAAAAAGGCTAGGTGAGGCGAATGGTAAAACCAAGGTTGGGCCTTGCTGGAGGAGTTTTATTCAAAGCGAACTGTCAAGGGGTTCCCATAACACCCAACCGCGTAAGGAACGCAAAATCAAGGAACATAGCACTGGTATGACGGAAACTAGTGGGGCAAGAGTGGAACAAAACACCAGGCATAAGGCCGAGCCTTCCACCCTTTACCAAGTATATAGGTGCATTAATTAAATAAGAGATATTGTGATATCCCAACAATAACCATGTTCCAACATGGAACAAACTCCAGCTTCACCTGCAACTAACAATGCTATAAGAGGGGCTGAGCAAAGCGGTAACATAGCCAAACAACGGTTTGCTAGGACAAGGTGGGTTAGAGGCATGGCATGGCAATATGGGAGGCATGATAAAGCATGTGGTAGGTATCGCGACATGACAAAAGAGCGAGCAACTAGCAAGCAAAGATAGAAGTGATTTCGAGGGTATGGTCATCTTGCAAAAACATGAGGAAGAAGGAAAGGAGAGGTGATGATACATGGGACATATGCATAGGGCAAGCAACAGTGAAACATGCATGAATATGACAATGCACATGAAGTCATGATGAAATGCAACAAGCAAAAATATGACAATGACACTCATCAGGATCATGGCAACAAACATATGAAACACATGACGATAACGAAAATCAATGGATGGCAACTAGAGCATCGGTCTTGGGGCCTCACAACTCTCCTCCACTTACAAGAGGATCTCGTCCCGAGATCTAGGATGGCACCGGAGGGAAACGGAAAAGGAAGAGAAGAGGTAAAACTAAGTTGCTTCTTTGACAAACGAGTGAAACCAAAGAACCTTGTGAGATTGAACAAATTGGAAGAAAGAATACAACAAAGATGAACAAAGTTGAAAACACTCCGGTTGGAAAAGGAAGGTAAAGAATATGAGCTTGGCAAAATGAAAGCACTTGGATGAGAGTCCGGTTAGAAGAGGAATGATAGACACAACTCTCCGGTTAAACAAGATAGAGAAGGAATAAGAATGATATAATTTGGCCAGCACTCTGACTGTAAATGGGAGGAATTGAACATGATCTTGACAAGATGAGAGGATACTTGAAAAGAGGACACGACACTCCGGTTAAAAGGATAAGCACGAAAAGAACACGATCCTCATCATTCTAGATGATGAGGGAAAAGAGCAACATAACAATGCCTCCGGAAGAGAGAATAGAAGATAGATCATTGGAATGAAAGAATGGAATGGAATGAACGGAGGGAAACAAGATCTTGAGAGAGCACGCTTACAACAAATGCTAGAACGGAGTTGCTGGATTATCAACAACGAAAGGATAAGCTTGATATGGGCTTATGGAATACATCTCAAAATTATGAGGTGAAATTCTGCCGGTAACGGAAACAATAGATTTGATTGAGAGCACCAAAGAGATGAAAATTTTCTTCCACCAAGATGATAAAGAGATAACTTGGATCATTGATAAGCACCACAATAACAACATTCCGAATGGAAGGCTTTAGGTGAAATCTATACCAAGATACTCCAACAAAGAATTATTATGGGTTGAAACAACTCCTAATCAAAAAGAAAATGATGGTTTTACAATATCTCATTCCTGACAACTTGTGAAACATGAAACACGAAGGGAAATTGTCAAGAATGACATAACCCCACCTGAAAAGATAAGGTAGAAGGAATTTCACTTCGGAATGCAAGATGAAGAATACTTGAGCTCCTCTGAAAAGAATCTCGATGAACACTTCGAGAAGGAATTAAATCCTTGATGAACCACCATGTAGAACCTGCATGAAGAACTCCGGTAATAAAAGAATGATCAAAAGAAGTGAAGGATGAAAAGAATAAGATTGAGGCCTTGCAATGATTAGATGAAGCTTTGAAATGATATAACCGAGAAAACATGGAACTCAGGAAAAGAAAGATGAACAATTGAAAACGAGAATTTGATTAACCTCCGGAATAAGGAGTTGAATATACTCGATGAAACAATAATAAGAATTACATTATGCTTATCCTTCACCAATTTAAATTGATGACAAGCAACAGATTTTTGCATACTACTTATTCTCGTAAGAAAGATTAAGATAGATATAGCGCCAACTTGAAGAGGCCTTCAACGAACCACCGGTAGTATTTGGAGACAACGAATGAATTGATATGATAATGAAGGAAGAAGAATCTTTGAACAAACCACCGTAAGAATCGAAGACGATTGTAGAAAAGAGAATGGCTCTCCGGAAGCATTAAAATGCATGAAGATACTTGAGAGAATTTAGATACAAGATGACGCAGTGATCACGACCTGATTAGAGAGTACTTGAATGATGCACCGGTATGATTTGGAGAACAAGAGTGATGACCCACAAGTATATGGGATCTATCGTAGTCCTTTCAATAAGTAAGAGTGTCGAACCCAACGAGGAGCAGAAGGAAATGATAAACGGTTTTCAGCAAGGTATTCTTTGCAAGTACTGGAATAAATGGTAACAAATAGTTTTGTAATGCGATAATTTGTAACGATCAACAAGTAAAAAAAGTAAATAAAGTGCAGCAAGGTGGCCCAATCCTTTTTGTAGAAAAGGACAAGCCTGGACAAACTCTTATATAAGGAAAAGCGCTCCCGAGGACACACGGGAATATCGTCAAGCTAGTTTTCATCACGCTCATATGATTCGCGTTTGGTACTTTGATAATTTGACATGTGGGTGGACCGGTGCTTGGGTGATGTTCTTACTTGAACAAGCATCCCACTTATGATTAACCTCTATTGCAAGCATCCGCAACTACAACAAAAGTATTAAGGTAAACCACCTAACCATAGCATGAAACATATGGATCCAAATCAGCCCCTTACGAAGCAACGCATAAACTAGGGTTTAAGCTTCTGTCACTCTAGCAACCCATCATCTACTTATTACTTCCCAATGACTTCCTCTAGGCCCAAATAATGGTGAAGTGTTATGTAGTCGACATTCACATAACACCACTAGAGGCTAGACAACATACATCTTATCAAAATATCGAACGAATACCAAATTCACATGACTACTAATAGCAAGACGTCTCCCTTGTCCTCATGAACAAACGTAACTACTCACAAAACATAAACATGTTCATAATCAGAGGGGTATTAATATGCATATAGGATCTGAACATATGATCTTCCACCAATTAAACCAACTAGCATCAACTACAAGGAGTAATTAACACCACTAGCAACCTACTAGCACCAATCCCGGACATGGAGACAAGAATTGGATACAAGAGATGAACTAGGGTTTTGAGAGGAGATGGTGCTGATGAAGATGTTGATGGAGATTGCCCTCTCCTGATGAGAGGAGCGTTGGTGATGACGATGGCGATGATTTCCCCCCAGGAGGGAAGTTTCCCCGGCAGAACAGCTCTGCCGGAGCTCTAGATTGGATCCGCCAAGGTTCCGCCTCGTGGCGGCGGAGTTTTGTCCCGAAAGGTTGCTTCTTAATTTTTTCTTGACGAAAGACTTCATATAGGAGAAGATGGTCATTGGAGAGCCACCAGGGGGCCCACGAGGCAGGGGGCGCGCCCTAGGGGGGGGGCGCCCCCACCCTCGTGAGAAGGGTGTGGCCCCCCTGGTCTTCATCTTTGGCGAGGATTTTTTATTATTTATTATAAGGTGTTCCGTGGAGTTTCAGGACTTTTGGAGTTGTGCAGAATAGGTCTCTAATATTTGCTCCTTTTCCAGCCCAGAATTCCAGCTGCTGGCATTCTCCCTCCTTATGTAAACCTTGTAAAATAAGAGAGAATAGCCATAAGTATTGTGACATAATGTGAAATAACAACCCATAATGCAATAAATATTTATATAAAAGCATGATGCAAAATGGACGTATCAACTCCCCCAAGCTTATACCTCGCTTGTCCTCAAGCGAAAAGCCGAAATCGAAAAATATGTCCACATGTTTAGAGATGAAGGTGTCGATAAAAATAAAATACGGACATGAGGGCATCATGATCATTCTTATAACAACAGCTTATATAATTTTTGTCATATGATCTCTAATGCTAGAGTAATAATTCAATCACAATATCAAGTACGAATCGTAAACTTCATTGAAAACTAACAAACTACAATCTCGGTCATTGAAGCAATTGCAATTTATCATAACATAGGAAAGAGTCAATGTATAAGAGCTTTTCAGCAAGTCCACATACTCAACTATCATATAATCTTTCACAATTGCTGACACTCACGCAATACTTATAGGTGTGGAGTTTTAATCGGACACAGAGAAAGATATTGGCTTATAGTCTTGCCTCCCAACGTTTTACCTCAAGGGTAATGTCAACAGTAATAGTTCATGAAAACTCACATCCAGTTAGCCATATATACCGAGATCTTTCCAACATATTATGCTTTCCAAAGGGTAAAATGTAAAAAGGAAACGTGAAGATCACCATGACACTTGCATAAGGTAGAAGATAATAATAAAAGGCCCTTCGCAGAGGGAAGCAGAGGTTGCCATGCGCTTTTATGGTTGGATGCACAAAATCTTAATGCGAAAGAATGTCACTTTATATTGCCCCTTGTGATATGAACCTTTATTATGCAGTCCGTCGCTTTTATTACTTCCACATCACAAGATCGTATAAAGCTTATTTCTCCCACACCAATCAATCATACATATTTAGAGAGCAATTTCTATTGCTTTGCACCGATGACAACTTACTTGAAGGATCTTACTCAATCCATAGGTAGGTATGGTAGACTCTCATGGCAAAACTGGTTTAGGGGTATTTGGAAGCACAAGTAGTATCTCTACTTGGTGCTAAGAATTTGGCTAGCATGAGGGGGAAAGGCAAGCTCAACATGTTGGAGGATCCAAGACAATATAATTTATCTCAGATGTAAGAAAACATAACCCATTACGTTGTCTTCCTTGTCCAATGTCAACTCTCTAGCATGTCATATTTTAATGAGTGCTCACAATCATAAAAGATGTCCAAGATAGTATATCTATATGTGAGGACCTCTCTTTCTTTATTACTTCCTATTAATTGCAATGATGACCAAAACTATGCTTGTCAACTCTCAACAACTTTTACTCATCATACTTTTTCTATGTGAGCTCATTACTCTCCATGAGATCCATATGATCTCTTTGTTTCTTTTTATTTCTTTCTCTTTTATTTTATTCACTTAGGATCATGGCAAAATAATCAAGCCCTTGACTCAACACTAATATTTATTATATAGCTCACGGACTCGATTATATAGAAGGATAATAAAGCAAAACTCACAACTAGATCATGCCATAAACTTTATTCTACTAGATCAAAATACTACTAATAAGATTGAACTAAGGAAAACGGTAAAGATAAAAGTGATGGTGATACGATACCGGGGCACTCCCCTAAGCTTGGCTGTTGCCAAGGGGAGTGCCCATACCCATGTTGTTATATCTCCTTGGTTGGTGAAGAAGGTGGAGGTGTTGTTGATGATGGATAGTCGCACATCGAGCGTAGAAGGTTTTCTAACTTGCGGATAATGCCCTTGAGTGTGAAGATATGCTCCTTCAACAAAATATTTTCATGTGTGAGATACTTATTTTGTATACGAGTCAACTTAATCATCTTGAAAGCTTCAATTTCTGTAGGGGTAAGAAGATTATGATCCAGTTGAAGGGTGTCTTCTATTGCTGGAACTTGGTCCTCCACGGCCTTCTTGATCCCTTCATCCTTGTTGATCTCCATAGGTTCTTCTCTCTTCAGCTCTATCTTCATTAGCCAAGCATCGTTGCCCTCATGGTTGGAGGAGGAGGGAGACGACATAGTGCCTGGCCTTGACAACCCTGACAGAAAACAGCTCGAAACAAAGACATGAGATTTTTGCGTGATACGGGAGTCAAAACCTTCGGGAGAATATAGTGAATTTTTGCCGACCAAAATACGTATCGTGCAAGAAAACGGAGTCCGGAAGGCACACGAGGTGCTCACGAGGTAGGGGGGCACGCCCAAGGGGGTAGGGCACGCCCTCCACCCTCGTGATGCCCTCGTGTCCTTCCCGGACTGCTATTTAATTTTCTATTTTTCTAAATATTCCAAAACGGAGAAATATTGCCTTAAAAATTGTTTTGGAGTCGGTTTACTCACCGTACCACATACCTATTCCTTTTCGGAGTCTGAAACGTTCTGGAAAGTGTCCCTTATGTATTCCTCCGGGGTTACGGTTTCAATGATATTGGTTTCAACATTTATGGGATTACCTGAGATATAGCGTTTGATTCTTTGACCGTTTACCACCTTCGGATTTGTGCCTTCGAAGTTGTTGATTTTTATGGCACCGGAACGATAGACCTCCTCGATAACATAGGGGCCTTCCCATTTAGAGAGAAGTTTCCCTGCAAAAAATCTTAAACGAGAGTTGTATAGCAATACATAATCACCTACATTAAACTCACACTTTTGTATCCTTTTGTCATGCCATCTTTTAACCTTTTCTTTAAACAACTTGGCATTTTCATAAGCTTGGGTTCTCCATTCATCAAGTGAGCTAATATCAAATAACCTCTTTTCACCGGCAAGTTTGAAATCATAGTTGAGCTCTTTAATGGCCCAATATGCCTTATGTTCTAGTTCGAGAGGTAAGTGACATGCTTTTCCATATACCATTTTATACGGAGACATACCCATAGGATTTTTATATGCAGTTCTATAGGCCCATAATGCATCATCAAGTTTCTTGGACCAATTCTTTCTAGATATTGACAGTCTTTTGCAAAATTAATTTGAGTTCTCTATTACTCAATTCTACTTGAACACTAGACTGTGGGTGATACGGAGATGCAATTATATGATTGATGTCATATTTAGCAAGCATTTTACGGAAAGCACCATGAATAAAATGTGAACCACCATCAGTCATTAAATATCTAGGGACTCCAAACCTCGAAAAAATAACTTCTTTAAGCATTCTAATAGAAGTGTTATGATCATCACTACTAGTTGGAATATCTTCTACCCACTTAGTAACGTAATCAACAACAACTAAAATATGTGTATATCCATTAGAGGCAGGAAAGGTCCCATATAATCAAAGCCCCAAACATCAAACGGTTCAATAACAAGTGAATAGTTCATAGGCATTTCTTGACGTCTACTAATATTACCAATTCTTTGACATTCATCACAAGATAGGACAAACTTATGGGCATCCTTGAAGAGAGTAGGCCAATAAAAAACGGATTGCAATACCTTATGTGCAGTTCTATCTCCCGCGTGGTGTCCTCCATAAGTTTCGGAGTGGCACTTGCGTAGGATCTGTTCCTGTTCATGCTCAGGTACACAACGTCTAATAACACTATCTACTCCTTCTTTATAAAGATGTGGGTCATCCCAAAAGTAATGTCTCAAATCATAGAAGAACTTTTTCTTTTGTTGGTATGTGAAGCTAGGTGGTATAAATTTAGCAACTATGTAATTAGCATAATCAGCATACCAAGGGGTACTACGAGAAGTACTTATGACATTTAATTGTTCATCAGGGAAGCTATCATCAATAGGTAGTGGGTCATGAAGAACATTCTCTAACCTAGATAAGTTGTCTGCAACGGGGTTCTCAGCTCCTTTTCTATCAACAATATGCAAATCAAATTCTTGTAGCAATAGAACCCATCTAATAAGTCTAGGTTTAGCATATTTCTTCTCCATAAGATATTTAATAGCAGCATGATCAGTGTGGATAGTTACTTTAGAATCAACAATATAAGGTCTGAACTTATCACAAGCAAATACAACTGCTAAAAGTACTTTTTCAGTAGTAGCATAATTTCTTTGAGCATTGTCTAGAGTCTTACTAGCATAATGGATAACATTTAATTTCTTATCAACTCTTTGACCTAGAACAACACCTACAGCATAATCGCTAGCATCACACATAATTTCAAAGGGCAAATTCCAATCAGGTGGCTGAACAACAGGTGCAGAGACTAATGCTTTCTTAAGTATTTCAAATGCTTCTACACAATCATCATCAAAGACAAATGGTATATCTTTTTGTAATAAATTAGTCAGAGTCCGAGAAACTTTTGAGAAGTCCTTAATGAACCTCCTATAAAATCGGCGTGACCAAGGAAACTTCTTATACCTTTGATGTCCTTGGGACATGGCATCTTTTCAATAGCATCAACCTTGGCTTTTATCAACTTCAATACCTCTTTCAGAAACTTTATGCCCCAAGACAATACCTTCATTAACCATAAAGTCGAAATTTTCCCAATTCAAGACAAGATTAGTTTCTTCACATCTCTGCAAAACTCGATCAAGATTGCTCAAGCAATCATCAAAAGAAGATCCATAGACGGAAAAGTCATCCATGAAAACCTCACAAATCTTTTCACAGAAGTCAGAGAATATAGCCATCATGCATCTTTGAAAGGTAGCAGCTGCATTACATAAACCAAAAGGCATACGTCTATAAGCAAAAGTACCAAAAGGGCATGTAAAAGTAGTCTTTGATTGATATTTAGCCGACACAGGTATTTGAGAGAAACAAGAATAACCATCTAGAAAGCAGTAATGTGTATGTTTGCATAATATTTCTAGCATTTGATCGATAAAAGGTAAGGGGTAATGATCTTTCTTAGTAGCCTTATTTAATTTGCGGAAATCAATTACCATCCTATAACCGGTAATAATTCTTTGTGGAATCAATTCATCTTTATCATTAGGAACAACAGTAATACCTCCCTTCTTAGGGACACAATGAACAGGACTTACCCACTGACTATCAATAACGGGATAAATTATACCTGCCTCTAGAAGCTTTAGTATTTCTTTGTAGGGTTCTACTGTAGGGTGCGTCGACTGCAAATTAAAATTTCCTACGCGCAAAACAACCAAGAACATGCTACGGGAGATGGATCACAGTTTGTTACCACTAGACGCGTAGTGCCGTGCAGCGGAGGAAGAGTTGGGGCAGCGCGTCTGCGTGGATCGTCTACTCCTCGTACGATCTCCCTCGTACAGCAGGTGGTCGGTTCCCACGTACAGGTTCGCGGGAGCGGCGCAAGTGCACCGCCTCTAATGGTATTCGCACGTGCAGGAGGAACGTCGTGGGATGGACTGCTAGGTCCGATCACACAACCGGCGGCGAGTGGAGGTGTCTATTCGCAACACATGAAAACCCTAGTGACAGCGCCGAAGCGATCAGCCTCGTGAGTGTGCGGCACATCCACTATATATAGGCGTCCGTCGCGGGCTCAACACTTGGGCCTCGCACGGACCCTAAAGCCCATAAGTCTACTCGGCCACAATCCGAATACAGTTCGGATCACATCCGACCAGTGTCCTCGGATCCGACCTTGTAGGTTCCTTCCCTTAAGCGCACGACCCCTTAGGTTCAAGTCGGCTTGGTCGCAGTTCGGATCACCTCCGAACTGCATGGTTGGTAGCGGCCTCTAGCAAGGCATGCCGAACACCACGCAGACTATGAAGCTGGTTAGCGAACCTGTACATCATACTTCCATTCCTTTTGCCACACGATATATGTTGTCGAGCTCAAGGCGAGTCTGTCATCCTTGTGCTAGCCCGAACTCTTTCTCGTTTTAGTGATGCCGACCACAAACCAGATTATCTCATAATCCTTGTCGCATGGCCATGCTTATCCTGGTCGGATCACACGAGGGGCCCAGAGTATATATCTCCTGATCGGAGGGGCAAATCCCATCTTGCTCGACCACGTCTCGCAACATGGTTCTGAACAAACCCGAAACCTACCTTTATAACTACCTAGTTATGGAGTAGCGTTTGGTCGGCCCAAAGCAAGTCTGTCACCATCCCGAGTACATGCGCCAGCTCAGGTCTTAGGACATAGAACATATGTTGTACTAGAGACTCACATATGACATATCGCTACGTCTCATAGTTGGGTCTGTCCGACTTGGACCTTATCTCGACTCGGATCCGACTACGTCGAATCCGACCAGATCCTTCCAAGTCCATATTATCTGATTAGCATCCAATGCTCCATGGCTAGTGAGACCTAGCTATCGACCGTATCATATGCTAGTCTAGTTGGCTGCGCGTCCACATAGCCCTTTTGACTAGGGACCTTTTAGGACAGTCATCATACAATGCATAGTCCCACAAACAAGTCACGTACTTGCTGATACACATCATTGATAATGTACAAGGACTATCTTTATTTATAAACACATAGGAAACATCATCATACATGATTGCCTCTAGGGCATATCTCCAACAGTCTCCCACTTGCACTAGAGTCAATCAAATAGACATTGAATGCCCATAGCTCTAACATGCTCCTCATGCTTGGGTTGTGGAAGCGGCTTAGTCAACGGATCCGCAACACTTGCATCCGTGTGAATTTTGCATAACTCTACATCACCACTCTTTACGATCGTTCGTATCAGGTGATATTTCCGATCTATGTGTCTGACCTTGTGGTGATTCCTCGGCTCCTTGGCTTGTGCGATGGCACCAGAATTATCACAATAAAGGTCCAACGGTTTTACCGAGGCTGGGAAAATACCAAGATCATCCAGAAAGTTCCGGATCCAAACACCTTCCTTTGCAGCTTCACAAGCCGCAATGTATTCGGCTTCTATAGTAGAATCGGCCACCGTATCTTGCTTGGAACTCATCCAGCTCACTGCTCCTCCATTCATGACGTACACGAATCCGGACTGTGATCGACAATCATCTCTGACGGTTTGGAAACTAGCATCGGCGTAACCCCTTACGATGAGCTCTTCCTCACCTCCATAAACTAGGAACATCTCTTTAGTCCTTTTTAGGTACTTCAAAATAGTCTTTACTGCTGCCCAGTGACTCTCACCTGGGTTGGCCTGGTATCTACTTGTCAGGCTTATTGCAAAAGCAACATTGGGCCGTGTACATATCATGGCAGACATGATGGATCCGATTGCTGAGGCATACAGAATCCTACTCATCCTGCTTCGCTCATCAGATGTCGAAGGACTCTAAGTCTCGCTTAGGCTTATACCATGTGAGAGTGGCAAGAACCCTTTCTTTGGCTCACCCATGTTGAACCGCTTCAACACTTTATCTATGTACGTGCTCTGGCTTAAGCCGAGCAGCCTCCTTGATCTATCTCTATAGATCTTAATGCCTAATATGTACATTGCCTCACCAAGGTCCTTCATCGAAAACTTGCCATTCAATGACTCCTTGACCGAGTTCAGCATCGAAATATCATTTCCGATCAGTAGTATGTCATCCACATACAAGATCAAAAACACTATCGAGCTCCCACTTAACTTCTTGTATAAACAAGAGTCCTCTTCGCTTTTGATGAAACTGAAACCAGTGATGACCTCATCAAAACGAATGTTCCAGCTCCGAGATGCTTGCCTCAACCCATAAATGGATCTCTTGAGCTTGCATACCTTACTAGTGCTAGTCGGATCGACAAAACCCTCGGGCTGTATCATATACACGTCCTCGGTTAAATTTCCATGAAGGAAAGCCGTCTTGACATCCATCTGCCATATCTCGTAATCGAAATATGCAGCTATAGCTAGTACGATCCTCACCGACTTCAGCATCGCTACCGGCGAGTAAGTCTCGTCATAGTCAATTCCTTGAACTTGTCCATAACCCTTAGCGACAAGCCGAGCTTTGTGGATCTGAACATTTCCATCCACATCGGTTTTCTTCTTAAAGACCCATTTGCAACCAATAGCCGTTACGCCAGGCGGCGGATCAACCAAGTCCCAAACTTGATTCTCATCCATGGACTTTCACTCGGATCTCATGGCCTCCAGCCATGCCTCGGAATCTGGGCTCACCATCTCTTCCACATATGTGGCCGGCTCGTCGCTTTCTAGCAACAATAGATCGCGCACTCTGCGCAATCTTTCCGACCTCCGTGGTTCCGGTGCCGCTTCCACTACGGGTTCCCTGACTGACTCCGGTATAATCTCACCACCAGCCGAGCCGTCCCCGAGTGGTCCTCGAATTTCTTCGAGTCGGACCGTCCTCCCACTGGCCTCCCGACTGAGAAACTCTTTCTCAAGGAAAACCCCGTTACAAGCAACAAACACTTTGTTCTCTTCCCGGTTGTAGAAGTTATATCCCAAGGTTTCCCTCGGATATCCCATGAATATGCATTTATCCGACTTGGGTGTAAGCTTGTCTGACATAAGTTTCTTGACAAATGCTTCACAACCCCAAATCTTTAGAAAAGACAAACTGGGACTCTTCCCGGTCCACATCTCATGTGGTGTCTTGTCTACGGATTTTGATGGTACCCTGTTAAGTGTGAAAGCTGCAGTTTCTAGAGCGTATCCCCAGAATGACAAGGGTAAATCTGACTTGCTCATCATAGATCGAACCATGTCCAACAAGGTGCGATTCCTCCGTTCCGATACACCATTTCTCTGTGGCGTACCCGGAGGTGTGAGCTGAGGTACTACACCTCCGTTTTTCAGATGATCATCAAACTCCTAGCTCATGTACTCACCTCCACGATCAGATCGTAGAAGTTTTATAGTCTTGACGAGCTGATTCTCCACCTCATTTTGAAACTCTTTGAAATTTTCAAAAGTCTCTGACTTGTGCCTCATCAAATAGATATATCCATATCAACTCAAGTCATCGGTAAAAGTCACGAAGTACTGATAGCCACCTCTGGCAGTTGTGCTCATTGGTCCACACACATCACTTTGTATCAGTTCCAACATCTCGGATGCCCTCTCGCAACTCTTTGCAAAAGGTGACTTAGTCATCTTGCCGAGCAAGCATGATTCGCATGTCTCGAACGACCCAAAGTCGGTCGAAGTTAGGAGTCCATCATCATGGAGCTTCCTCATGCGTTTCAGACTAATGTGTCCAAGCCGGCAATGCTAGAAGTATGTCAGATTTATCTCATTGGGCTTATGCCTCTTGACATTTACGTTATAGACCGGTTCCTGTTCTAGATTCAATATAAATAACCCATCAACAATGGGTGCATAGCCGTGGAACATACCATTCAAATAAATCGAACAACCATTGTCCTTTAAATTGAATTCATAACCCTGACTCATCAAGCATGAGGCAGAAATAATTTTCCAACTAAGTGTAGGAATGTAATAACAATTATTCAATTCCAAAATAAATCCAGAAGGAAGCTGGAGCTGCATCGTGCCGACCTCCAACGCAACAACTCTTTCTTTGTTGCCGACCCTGATGTCAATCTCCCCTTGTTCCACACGCCTAGTTCTTACCAGCCCCTGCATCGAGTTGCAAATATGAACAACCGATTTGGTATCAAATACCCAAGAGCTACTAGGTATGTCAACAAGGTAAACGTCTATAACATATGCAACAAGTGTACCTTTGCCTGAAGCAGCATTCCCGGCCTTCTTGCCATGCTCTGCAAGCCACTTGCTATAGTTCCTATTCCAGTGACCAGTTTCCTTGCAATGATAGCAAATGGTCTTTGAGTCTGGTCTAGACTTCGGCGCAGCGGCGGAGGTTACCATCTCCGTGCCCTTTGCCTTAGCCTTCTTCTTAGACCAACTCTTCTTGAACTTAGCCGATTTCTGCACCATCAACACTTGATGCGTGCCTTTCTTAATATCCTGCTCTGCCACTTTGAGCATCCCATGCAATTCAGTGAGCTTCTTATCCATGCCATGCATATGATAGTTCGAGATGAACGTCCCATAGTTGGGCGGAAGAGAACCCAGAACTGCATCAGTAGCCAGCTCATCCAAGAGCGGGAAGCCCAACCGATCCAAATCTTGCACATATCCGATCATCTTGATCACATGCGGGCTCAGTGGATCACCTTCCTTCAGCTTACAATCCATCAAGGATCGCCAGACGTTGAACCTTTCGGTCCTAGCCTGCACCTGAAACATGCTCTTGAGACTCTCGATCATATCGAAAGCCCCAACGTCTTTGAAATGCTGCTGCAAATCGGGCTCCATACAAGCCAGCATGAGGCAGCTGATCTCGTTTGATTCATCAACGAGTTTCTGGTAGGCATTCTTGGTTGTGGTACTAGCATTATCGGCAGGTTCCTCTGGAAGCGGATCCTCTAGAACATGTTCCTTTTTATCATGCTTGAGAACAATTCTCAAATTTCTATACCAGGTAGTAAAGTTTGTTCCATTCAGTTTATCCTTTTCCAGAATTGATTTCAATGCAAAGTTGGGTTGAGCAGGTGGTGCCATTGATCTAAAACATAAAAATATGCAATCACTAAGCAATGTGTTTATGTAGAGTAATTCTAGCCTTAAACAGAAATACTCCCACTGAAGTCAGCATCCCTCCGCAAACTCTCAGTGATTCAGGATCCGACTAGCACATGCGACTAGTGAGATTTAGCATCACTGCTAGACAACATGTCTATCCGGTAAGCAACTCCTTGCTAATCGTATCTCCATACAACTCCTGTCGGTCGGGTAGGTATCTCATACCCCGGCCCCCAACCTTCTTTGCCACAAGGCCCAAAACCGTTTTGATAGCCTTGTCAAGTTAACCTGATGCAGTGCATGTCCGTGTCCGACACAAACCCTTCAGTTCAAGGACACCTAGTAGCACCCCAATTTTATGAGCCCACTACTAGACGTACTTGACGTGTGAAGGTGCAACATCGGGGATGACAATTCGCTTGATATTCATGAGGGATCTTTCTACCATTCTAACATGCATAGAAAACAAGGAAGCATAACAATCACAAATAAACACATATTGTGAAATAGTATGGCTCCTTCATGAATGTTCTTCCAGGTTGGCTCCGACTCCGATGGCCATCTAGGAACTCCATCTTGTTTGTCACGCCGGGACGCCAAGCCACCAACCTGATCTCAATTATCCAACTACTACAACTAGTAATGAATTTTACATAGAGTCACAAGTCGACACGCAGGTCGTTATACAATATAATGACATCACTTTGGCTCCTGCCGGCTGACAAACATGACACGCAGGTCATGTATAATTTACACACATGCATCACATACACATGAGCCATACTATACACATCAAATCCTGCAAATAAAGTTATGCATAGAATCGTATTCTACTGGTTTGAGTGATCGTGTACGAAATACAAGGCGCTACGCACATGGCGGTCCCGCTAGCCAGTTAGCAGGCGGGGTTCGAAGGGGCAGCGCCCCTCGCGGGTGCGGGCAGCGCCCGACGTTTTCGGAAATCACAGATCACATATGAACTCTGATCACGCCGGATTCTCTGATATGACCAATCTCATCGATCATCGCGAATCCGATTCGGATTTACGTTTCACTGTTAACCCCAATGGCGGATAACCGACCGGTAGGGGTAGATCGTGTCACGACCTCATCAATCCCAATCATCAGAAAACATAGCCTTATCGATCCCCATGTGCAGTTGATCTCATCAACCGTGCACACAGCCGATCTTATCAACGACAACAGATCTCATCTATAGCCTCCACATATCTAATATGCATATGATCTGAATCCAAATCCTATAGCAGAGGCTCTGATACCACTATTGGGATCTACGGTAGGGTGCGTCGACTGCAAATTCAAATTTCCTATGCGCAGAACAACCAAGAACATGCTACGGGAGATGGATCATAGTTCGTTACCACTAGACGCGCAGTGCCGTGCAGCGGAAGAAGAGTTGGGGCAGCGCGTCCGCGTGGATCGTCTCCTCCTCGTCTGATCTCCCTCATACAGCCGGTGGTCGGTTCCCACGTACAGGTTCGCCGGAGTGGCGCAAGTGCACCGCCTCTAACGGTATCCGCGCATGCAGGAGGAACGTCGTGCGGCGGACTGCTAGGTCCGATCACACAATCGGCGGCGAGTGGATGTGTCTATTCGCAACACATGCAAACCCTAGTGACAGCGCCAAAGCGATCAGCCTCGTGAGTGTGTGGCACATCCACTATATATAGGTGTCCGTCGTGGGCTCAACACTTGGGCCTCGCATGGACCCTAAAGCCCATAAGTCTACTCGGCCACAATCCGAATATAGTTCGGATCACATCCGACCAGTGTCCTCGGATCCGACCTCGTAGGTTCCTTCCCTTAAGCGCGCGACCCCTTAGGTTCAAGTCGGCTTGGTCGCAGTTCGGATCACCTCCGAACTGCATGGTTGGTAGCGGCCTCTAGCAAGGCATGCCGAACACCAAGCAGACTATGAAGCTGGTTAGCGAACCTGTACATCATACTTCCATTTCTTTTGCCACACGATATATGTTGTCGAGCTCAAGGCGAGTCTGTCATCCTTGTGCTAGCCCAACCTCTTTCTCGTTTCAGTGATGCCGACCACAAACCGGATTATCTCATAATCCTTGTCGCATGGCCATGCTTACCCTAGTCGGATCACACGAGGGTCCCAGAGTATATCTCTCCTGATCGGATGGGCAAATCCCATCTTGCTCGACCACGTCTTGCAGCATGGTTCTGGACAAACCCGAAAACTACCTTTATAACTACCTAGTTACGGAGTAGCGTTTGGTCGGCCCAATGCAAGTTTGTCACCATCCCGAGTACATGCGTCAGCTCAGGTCTTAGGACATAGAACATATGTTGTACTAGAGACTCACATATGACATATCGCTGCGTCTCATAGTTGGGTCTGTCCGACTTGGACCTTATCTCGACTCGGATCCGACTACGTCGGATCCGACCAGATCCTTCCAAGTCCATATTATCCGGTTAGCATCCAATGCTCCATGGCTAGTGAGACCAAGCCATCGACCGTGTCATATGCTAGTCTAGTTGGCTGCGCGTCCACACAGCCCTTTCGACTAGGGACCTTTTAGGATAGTCATCATACAATGCATAGTCCCACAAACAAGTCACGTACTTGCTGATACACATCATTGATAATGTCCAAGGACTATCTTTATTTATAAACACATAGGAAATATCATCATACATGATTGCCTCTAGGGCATATCTCCAACATTCTTTTCTTACCACTTCTTTCGTTTTAGGATTCAGACGTCGTTGAGGATCACAAACTGGTTTGGCATCTGCTTCCAAATTTATTTTATGTTGACATAGAGTGGGACTAATGCCCTTAAGATCATCAAGAGTATATCCAATAGCAGCACGGTGCTTCTTTAGAGTTTTCAATAATCTTTCTTCTTCATGCTCTAAAAGGTTAGCACTAATAATAACAGGATATATCTTCTTTTCATCAAGATAAGCATATTTAAGATTATCAGGCAACGGTTTAAGCTCAAACACGGGATCACCCTTAGGTGAAGGAGGATCCCCTAGGATTTCAACAGGTAAATTGTGTTTTAGCATAGGTTCTTATTTAAAGAATACTTCCTCTATTTCCCTTCTTTCATTCATAAACATATCATTCTCATGGTCTAGCAAATATTGTTCTAAAGGATCACTAGGAGGTACGGCAATAGAAGCAAGACCAATAATTCCATCCTTACTAGGCAATTATTCTTCACGGTGTTGTTTACTAAATTTAGAGAAATTAAACTCATGAGTCATATCATCCAAGCCAATAGTAACAACATTCTTTTCGTAGTCTATCCTAGCATTAACTGTATTAAAGAAGGGTCTACCAAATATAATGGGACAAAAGCTATCTTGTGGAGAACTAAGAACAAGAAAATTAGCAGGATATTTAGTTTTCCCGCACAAGACTTCAACATCTCTAACAATTCCCATGGCTGAAATAGTATCTCCATTAGCAAGTTTAATTGTGACATCAATATCTTCTAACTCAGCAGGTGCAATTTCATGCTTGATTTCTTTATACAAGTCATAAGGTATAACACTAGCACTAGCACCCATATCACATAAGCCATGATAACAATGATCTCCTATTTTAACAGAAATAACAGGCACGCCTACCACAGGTCTATGTTTATCTTTAGCACAAGGTTTAGCAATTCTAGCAGTTTCACCGTAGAACTGAATAACATGCCCATCAATATTATCAAACAAGAGCTCTTTAACAATAGCAATATTAGGTTCAACTTTAACTTTCTCAGGAGGTGTATATGTTTTAATATTGCTTTTACGGACCACAGTTGAAGCTTTAGCATGATCCTTTATCCTAACAGGGAAAGGTGTTTTCTCAACATAAGAAGTAGGAACAATAGGATCATTATAAGTGACAGTCTTTTCTTCAACTTTAATAGGTGCAGCTACTTTTACTTCTATGGGAGGATGATATTTATACCACTTATCCTTAGGGAGATCAACATAAGTAGCAAAAGATTCACAGAAAGAAGCTACTATCTCAGAATCAAGTCCATATTTAGTGCTAAACTTACGGAAAATATCGGTATCCATAAAAGATTTAACACAATCAAACTTAGGTGTCATACCTGACTCCTTACCATTGTCGTGGTCCCAATCTTCAGAGTTGCGTTTAATTCTATCCAATAAATCCCATTTGAATTCAATAGTCTTCATCATAAAAGAGCCAGCACAAGAAGTATCAAGCATGGTGCGATTGTTATCAGAAAGCCGAGCATAAATTTTTTGAATAACTGTTTCTCTTGGAAGCTCATGATTGGGGCATGAATATAACATTGATTTAAGCCTCCCCCAAGCTTGAGTGATGCTTTCTCCTTCACGAGGCCAAAAATTATATATATAATTGCGATCACGATGAACAAGATGCATAGGGTAATACTTTTGATGAAATTCCAATTTCAATCTTCTATAGTTCCATGATCCCATATCATCACATAGCCTATACCATGTCAAGTCTCCCTTCAAAGATAAAGGGAAAACCTCTTCTTAGCAACATCATCGGGAATACCTGCAAGCTTAAATAATCCACAAACTTCATCCACATATATTAGGTGTTCATCAGGATGCTTTGTTCCATCTCCTGTAAAAGGATTAGCTAGCAGTTTTTCTATTATAGTCGAAGGATACTCATAAGGAATTTCATTTTCAATAGGTTCAATAGGTTGAGGAGCAACTCTTTGCTCTACTGGTCGGGGTGAAGATACCCCGAACAAGCCCCTCAGAGGATTACTTTCCATAGTAACAAGTGACAGTAAATTTCAGCACACTATATACATTTTTCCTTACCAAATTCCAGCTACCAAAGGCGCTTCACTCCCCGGCAATGGCGCCAGAAAAGAGTCTTGATGACCCACAAGTATAGGGGATCTATCGTAGTCCTTTCGATAAGTAAGAGTGTCGAACCCAACGAGGAGTAGAAGGAAATGATAAACGGTTTTCAGCAAGGTATTCTCTGCAAGTACTGGAATAAATGGTAACAAATAGTTTTGTAATGCGATAATTTGTAACGAGCAACAAGTAAAAAAAGTAAATAAAGTGCAGCAAGGTGGCCCAATCCTTTTTGTAGCAAAGGACAAGCCTGGACAAACTCTTATATAAGGAAAAGCGCTCCCGAGGACACATGGGAATATCGTCAAGCTAGTTTTCATCACGCTCATATGATTCACGTTCGATACTTTGATAATTTGACATGTGGGTGGACCGGTGCTTGGGTGATGTTCTTACTTGAACAAGCACCCCACTTATGATTAACCTCTATTGCAAGCATGCACAACTACAACAAAAGTATTAAGGTAAACCTAACCATAGCATGAGACATATGGATCCAAATCAGCCCCTTACGAAGCAACGCATAAACTAGGGTTTAAGCTTCTGTCACTCTAGCGACCCATCATCTACTTATTACTTCCCAATGCCTTCCTCTAGGCCCAAATAATGGTGAAGTGTTATGTAGTCGACGTTCACATAACACCACTAGAGGCTAGACAACATACATCTTATCAAAATATCGAACGAATACCAAATTCACATGACTACTAATAGCAAGACTTCTCCCTTGTCCTCAAGAACAAACGTAAATACTCACAAAGCATAAACATGTTCATAATCATAGGGGTATTAATATGCATATAGGATCTGAACATATGATCTTCCACCAATTAAACCAACTAGCATCAACTACAAGGAGTAATTAACACCACTAGCAACCTACTAGCACCAATCCCGGACTTGGAGACAAGAATTGGATACAAGAGATGAACTAGGGTTTTTAGAGGAGATAGTGCTGATGAAGATGTTGATGGAGATTGCCCTCTCCCGATGAGAGGAGCGTTGGTGATGACGATGGCGATGATTCCCCCCCGGGAGGGAAGTTTCCCCGGCAGAACAGCTCTGCCGGAGCTCTAGATTGGATGCGCCAAGGTTCCGCCTCGTGGCAGCGGAGTTTCGTCCCGAAAGGTTGCTTCTTATTTTTTTTCTCAACGAAAGACATCATATAGGAGAAGATGGTCATCGGAGAGCCACCAGGGGGCCCACGAGGCAGGGGGCGCGCCCTCGGGGGGGGGGGGGGGAGGGGGGGCGCCCCCCACCCTCGTGAGAAGGGTGTGGGCCCCCTGGTCTTCATCTTTGGTGAGGATTTTTCATTATTTATTATAAGGTGTTCCATGGAGTTTCAGGACTTTCGGAGTTGTGCAGAATAGGTCTCTAATTTTTGCTCCTTTTCCAGCCCAAAATTCCAGCTGCCGGCATTCTCCCTCCTTATGTAAACCTTGTAAAATAAGAGAGAATAGCCATAAGTATTGTGACATAATGTGAAATAACAACCCATAATGCAATAAATATTGATATAAAAGCATGATGCAGAATGGACGTATCAGAGATCTGAAAGCTTGAATGGATAATTCTGAGATGTTGGGCTCCGGAGAATCAAACTGAAAAGACTTCTGAATTGCTCCATATGGGTGAAAAGAATTCTCGCAATCGAAAACAATTATGAGAGGATGGCATGAAGCTAGAACCATTAATCTTCGAGAGAACGGAGCAAGATGTAAGAGAAAATCTTCTTCGGTCTTCAAATGTTGAGAATGATGATGAGAAACACCACCATGAATCGTTGAGCTACTCCGGAATGAATATTAGAAAGGTTGAACCGATGATGAAAAGAATTTGAAAGATCTTGGAGAAAGACATATGACTGATGATAATTCATTCTTACGTCAACTTGGAGAAGAATTTAATAGTAGCTCCGGAAAAATAGAAGAGTCAGGTAAGATCCTGGAAAAGACCTGTGGGTTTGGGCCCACTCAAAAGATACACCGTTGAACGATTTAAAAGAGAGATTGCACCGGTTGAATTATATGGCTTGAATGAGATAACAACCTCGAGATAGGTTGAATGGATTAGGAATGAAAACACGCATCTTCTGAGATATCTTCAGCATTCCGGAAGAATTGAATGATTATGAGATGCACCGGCATGAGAAAGCATTTGACAAATGAAAGGACTATGCTCAATACCAAAGATTGAATTGAATCCACCAGAAAATAAAATAAAGAAGAATGATGGACTAGTAGAGCATCTTCACGAGAACCACCGGGTAAGAACATTGACGGAAAAGAATGGAGAGACTTTGCATCAATAAGATGGATACTTTATTAAGAAATCCGAGTCCTTGAAGAAAAAGGGTGGGTGGGCGGGAAAACAAAGGCAACTTGGAGACGGATGAAACAAACACCATTGACGAAAACTGAGATTGGATCTTGCAAATGTTGAAATGATCGGATCCACTTGACGAGAAGCGCGCCGGTTGAAAAGGAGGACATGACAATCTCGATTATCATGAAGGATTAGTACTCACATAGAAATATGAGAACACCGCTTAGGAAAGGTATGGAATCAACACTTGACATTGAAGCAACTCGAATACCATAATCAAAACAAAAACAAAAGATTGGCTTGCAAAATAAGCCGGAAATAAACATATGATAGATCCCATATCGTATCATGTGTCTGTTGGAAAGATATCCTATGATATACTTGAATTCCCACTTATAAACTCCCGAAACTTTATGGTTATGCAATCAGGTGTTGGGGATACAGGGGAAGCATAATATCTCACCCAAAACTAACAAATCCTACATCCAGCTATATCCATCCTTCAACACATAACCAAGAAACCTTCGGAAATCATTTACCTCAACCTTCAAAAAGCATCCGTTATACAAGTTATGGCAATACTCCCGAACTCCCGCCCCAGTACTGGGTGGCGTCGAGGTTATCTCACCAACAACTGCCACAACCCCTAAACCTTCGAAAAGAGATTTTCGATGTCGGCGAGCTCAGGTATTCCAGAACTGCAACGATAAAATTGTGATGACAACACCTCGGAGCTCAACTCGCCGGGACACTGCCACAACCCCTAAATGTCAGGAGGCACCAAGAACAATGTTCTCGTCACAAAACCATCAGAACGATTCCAAGATACCCGCGTGATCCTAAAAAAAATTTCGTGAAATTTGAGGAGAGAAGAGTCAAAACTCTACGTCAGGAGGCCTCACCAGAGCGATGAAGGGACTGAGGAGTAAAAGGAATCCAACTCTCCAATATATATAATCCTAAGACTCAAAACATTTTGTTCTAGACTCAACAACGCCAGCGATTCGATCAAGCAGGGGGCTCCTAAGTCGGGGATGGCTCTGATTACCAACTTGTCACACCCACGATGCGGCTATATCTGCCACGTGTCGGAGCACGACTTAGAGGCATAACCGCATAGTAGGCATGTCGCAAGAGGGGTAATCTTTACACATCCCATGTACTGAATAAGAGAGGAATAAAGAGGTTGGCTTACAATCGCAACTTCACATAAATATAGCATACATCATCCAGAATACAATCAAGGTCCGACTACGGAACCAAAATAAAGACCACACATATTGCTAGATCCCAGATCGCCTTGACTGGGCTCCACTACTGATCAACTGGAAACGAAACAACACAATGAACACGATCTTCATCGATCTCCCACCTGAGCTAGGTTGCGTCACCTGCAGTGGTATCATCGGCACCTGCAACTGTTTGGAAGTATCTGTGAGTCACGAGGACTCAGCAATCTAATACCTGCGAGATCAAGACTATTTAAGCTTATGGGTAGGAAAGGGTAGTAAGGTGGGGCTGCAGCACTAAGCATATATGGTGGCTAACTTACGCAAAAGAGAGCGAGAAGAGAAGCAAAGTACGGTCAATAAGCTAAAAGGGATCAAGAAGTGATCCTGAAACTACTTACGTTCAAACACAACACAAGAAGCGTGTTCACTTCCCGGACCCCGCCGAGAAGAGACCATCATGGCTACACACGCGGTTGATGCATTTTAATTAAGTTAAGTGTCAGGTTTTGTACAACCGGATATTAACAAATTCCCATCTGCCCATAACCACGGGCACGGCTTTTGAAAGTTCAAACCCTGCAGGGGCGTCCCAACTTAGCCCATCACAAGCTCTCACGGTCAACGAAGGATATTCCTTCTCCTAGGAAGACCCGATCAGACTCGCAATCCCGGTTACAAGACATTTCGACAATGGTAAGACAAGACCAGCAAAGCCGCCCGAATGTGCCGGCAAATCCCGATAGGATCTGCACATATCTCGTTCTCAGGGCACACCGGATGAGCCAGACATCGGGTTGGCATAGACCCTGGTTGCCCAGGGGGCACCGGACATCGCTCAGGTTGGACCAACACTTAGAGAAGCACTGGCCCCGGGGGGGGGGGGGGTTAAAATAAAGATGACCCTCGGGCTCCAGAAACCCAAGGAAAAAAGGCTAGGTGAGGCAAATGGTAAAACCAAGGTTGGGCCTTGCTGGAGGAGTTTTATTCAAAGCAAACTGTCAAGGGTTCCCATAACACCCAACCACGTAAGGAACGCAAAATCAAGGAACATAGCACCGGTATGATGGAAACTAGGGCGGCAAGAGTGGAACAAAGCACCAAGCATAAGGCCGAGCCTTCCACCTTTTACCAAGTATATAGGTGCATTAATTAAATAAGAGATATTGTGATATCCCAACAATAACCATGTTCCAACATGGAACAAACTCCAGCTGCACCTGCAACTAACAATGCTATAAGAGGGGCTGAGCAAAGCGGTAACATAGCCAAACAACGATTTTCTAGGACAAGGTGGGTTAGAGGCTTGGCATGGCAATATGGGAGGCATGATAAAGCATGTGGTAGGTATCGCGGCATGGCAAAAGAGCGAGCAACTAGCAAGCAAAGATATAAGTGATTTCGAGGGTATGGTCATCTTGCAAAAACATGAGGAGGAAGGAAAGGAGAGGTGATGATACATGGGACATATGCATAGGGCAAGCAACAGTGAAACATGCATGAATATGACAATGCACATGAAATCATGATGAAATGCAACAAGCAAAAATATAACAATGACACTCCTATGATCATGGCAACAAACATATGAAACACACGATGATAATGAAAATCAATGGATGGCAACTAGAGCATCGGTCTTGGGGCGTCACAACTGCTACACACGCGGTTGATGCATTTTAATTAAGTTAAGTGTCAGGTTTTCTACAACCGGATATTAACAAATTCCCATCTGCCCATAACCGCGGGCACGACTTTCGAAAGTTCAAACCCTGCAGGGGTGTCTCAACTTAGCCCATCACAAGCTCTCATGGTCAACGAAGGATATTCCTTCTCCTAGGAAGACCCGATCAGACTCGGAATCCTGGTTACAAGACATTTCGACAATGGTAAAACAAGACCAGCAAAGCCGCCCGAATGTGCCGAAAAATCCCGTTAGGAGCTACACATATCTTGTTCTCAGGGCACACCGGATGAGCCAGACATCGGGTTGGCATAGACCCTGGTTGCCCAGGGGGCGCCGGACATCGCTCAGGTTGGACCAACACTTAGAGAAGCACTGGCCCGGGGGGGGGGGGGGTTAAAATAAAGATGACCCTCGGGCTCCGGAAACCCAAGGGGAAAAGGCTAGGTGAGGCAAATGGTAAAACCAAGGTTGGGCCTTGCTGGAGGAGTTTTATTCAAAGCGAACTGTCAAGGGGTTCCCATAACACCCAACCGCGTAAGGAACGCAAAATCAAGGAACATAACACCGGTATGACGGAAACTAGGGCGGCAAGAGTGGAACAAAACACCAGGGATAAGGCTGAGCCTTCCACCCTTTACCAAGTATATAGGTGCATTAATTAAATAAGAGATATTGTGATATCCCAACAATAACCATGTTCCAACATGGAACAAACTCCAGCTTCACCTGCAACTAACAACGCTATAAGAGGGGCTGAGCAAAGCGGTAACATAGCCAAACAATGGTTTGCTAGGACAAGGTGGGTTAGAGGCTTGGCATGGCAATATGGGAGGCATGATAAAGCATGTGGTAGGTATCGCGACATGGCAAAAGAGCGAGAAACTAGCAAGCAAATATAGAAGTGATTTCGAGGGTATGGTCATCTTGCAAAAACATGAGGAAGAAGGAAACGAGAGGTGATGATACATGGGACATATGCATAGGGCAAGCAACAGTGAAACATGCATGAATATGACAATGCACATGAAGTCATGATGAAATGCAACAAGCAAAAATATGACAATGACACTCATGAGGATCATGGCAACCAACATATGAAACACACGATGATAACGAAAATCAATGGATGGCAACTAGAGCATCGGTCTTGGGGCGTCACACCAGCTAACGGAGATGCTGGTCCTAGTGCCCTATCAAGCATCGGAGAAGAAAACCAAGAAGAAGAAAGGCAAGAAGGCCAAAGGCGGCCCCGCCCTAAGGGTCCTTCAAAAACAGTGTCCGGAGAGACCAAAGCCCTATCTTCCCATGAAGGAGACGAGGAAGAAGAGGAGGAGGAAGTGGAAAGCGACTCTCCACGTAAGGGGAGGAAGAAGAAGAGGGCGACCTCCGAAGACCTAGAGGGGGAGGTGCCCAAGAGGGGGAAGCTAACCCTCCCAGATAGTTCGGACTCAGAGTCCGAACTAGTCCCCAAGAAACCTCCCAGGGTGAAGCCCCTGGCCGAATCGTAAGTATTCGGAAACTTACTGTTTATCTTCAGTCTACATACTTCCATTATGTAAGTTATTTTGTTATTTGCCTTTCAGCCCTCCCTGCGAGCTCCCTCATACTCCATTATCGGAGGGGAATTCTCTGCCGCCCGAAATGGCAGAGAGTGACACGCCGCCGCGGGCCCCCTCGCCTATCGCCATTGAGGACACTGAGGTGTCGTCCCGAAGGACCTCTCCTGGCCGAGAGGGGGTGAACGAAGCCGTCGAGAGAGCACCCAAGGTTAATACCTTGGTTGCCGAAGACCTAGGGGAGGCGACCCCTATGACAACCGATGCTGGGGAGCCCCAACACTCCGAGCCCTAGCCGAACACCATTCTGGAGACCAGCATGGCTTCGGGGTCGGATAAGCAGCCCCCTACGAAAGAGGGGAGAGGAGCACGAGCTCCATCGGCGGCCACCACTAATCCGAAGGTGCCCAACGCTTTGGAGGAAGCACTGCAAAGTGCTTCCGTCATGGTGGAGCACCGCACCCTGATGGGTGTGGTTATGGAGAAGGTTCAGTCTACTAAAAGTGGACTGAACAAAGACTTCTGCAGCTTATTGACAGGCTTTGAGGTATGCGACATAATGTTCTAAAAAACTTTTCATATAGAAGAATAGACCTGTGTAAAGACAATAGCCCCTAAGGCTCTGTCTGGTATAGAAGAAACCGGAAAGAGGATCCACATAGTATTCAGGAGAGTAACATACTGTGCTATTATTGTAACAGGCTTCCATGTTGGCGGCAACCGCCTAGGCCACAGAAGTTTGCAAACTCAATCAGAAGCTTTAGCTGGCCAATGAGGAACTCGACCGCATCAACAAGCGGTTTGACAAAACGCAAGGTATACATATGATGTTTAAAAAGAAATTAATTGTCATGCTAGAAGTGATATGCATATTTAGAGGTTAACTCATAGAATGCTTTGATTATGATTATAGTTGGCACAGCCGAGGTCGAGACCCTCAAAGGCGCCCTCGCCCAGGCCAAGAAGGAAGCAGAGGCGAATAAGGCGGTTGCTGAACTGGAGGCCAAACAAACTACCCGCCGCCAACATGAAGCTCGGGTGGCCGAAGTCGACCATGAGCTGAAGGATGCCATCAGCAAATGCGAAACATTGGAGCAGAAGACTTCGGCCCAGTCCATCGAGCTTGCCAGGGCTCTCCAGGATACTAAAGAGGCGCAGAGCGAGTCTTCGAGCACTTGCGAAGAGATCCATCAGGCGAGGCAGATAGCGGCTGGTAAGGCCTTTTTTGTAGAGTATCTTTGGAGGTTAGAGGTACGCTTTGCTCACATGAGTGTGTAGTTCTCTAGGCGCGTTTATGGATCTTCCGAAGAGCACCGCTGATGCCGCACAGTTCTTCCGAGCCCAGGAGGGGAATTCGACTGAGAAGCTGTTTCGGTCGCAATTTCTTGTGCCAGGACACCCGATGCTGCTGAATGACCAATTGAAGCAACTAGTAGAGCTGCATAGGGTGGTGGGTTTGGCTATGAAGGACTTGATAGTCCAACTTTGGCCGGCCGATCCGATCCCTAGCAGCTAATTCGGTTTGTTGCCGCGGCTTGTCAACGCGTGGCCGCGGATTGATGCTGTGAAGCGCTCGACCTACATAGAGGGTCCTCGGATGGCTTTCGCCCGCGTCAAAATGCATTGGGAGAAGATGAAGGCCACCGAAGTGGCAACTGCGGGCCCGCCCAAGGGCAAAGATCATCCGAAGCCGGAGAGGTACTTTGACGACATCCTAGAAGGAGCCCGAGAGATAGAGGGCCAATGTTCGAAGGACATAATATTTGATTAAATGTGTTCAGGTTGTACGAACTATGTTGTGAACCCATGCTGTTAAATATCTATGTTTGTGCCTTTTGTTTCAAGCTATTTTTTCCTGTGCGTCCATTTATTGTTATATTTCTGAAAGTTGCCAGTCGTTGGCTTCAGCCCCCATGTAGATGCTACAGGGGTGTTTGCCATAGCGCGTGACCACACTTTATCCAACGTCTTGGTCCGTAAAGGAGGTGTCCGCGAGGTGAACTAGGCAATCGGACTATGCGGCTTTATTGCTTTCACTTACCATAGAAGTTTGAATATGGAGCTAAGTACTAGCCCCTTCTGCGTGTGCGGCTATCCGAACTACGGCGCCTTTTCCACGCGGCCGGACGAAGACCAGCCCCTCATATAACACGGGGTGAATCGCTAACGATTTGTAGTATAATAATAAGTCACCGAATCGCCGACCAGCTCTCGCCTATCATGACAGTCAGTTTTTGGCTTTCTCTACCGAGGCACTTGACCGGACGAACCAGAAATAAAATCGCAATAGTTCTTCCTTTACTACCTTAGCCGAACGAGCGGAATGTAAGGTGGTATGCACAGGAGCCGGGCCATCCAACTATAGACCAAAGACATGATTCGAAGCCGATGAATATAATTCAATATCCGGGATGCCAAAGATTTCCTTATAGGTGTTTGGACTTGAAATGTGCAGGGCCAAATACAACCCCCGGTGTTAAGGCCGTACTAAGGCATGATACGTCCATTTTGCATCATGCTTTTATATTGATATTTATTGCATTATGGGCTGTTATTACACATTATGTCACAATACTTATGCCTATTCTCTCTTATTTTACAAGGTTTACATGAAGAGGGAGAATGCTGGCAACTGGAATTCTGGGCTGGAAAAGGAGCAAATATTAGAGACGTATTCTGCACAACTCCAAAAGTCCTGAAACTCCACGGAAATCAGTTTATCTTTGGCTATATGAAGTCTTTTGCCCTGGAAAAAATCATAAGCAAGCTCTCCGGACGAAACTTCGCCGCCACGAGGCGGAACCTTGGCGGAACCAATCTAGGGCTCCGGCGGAGCTATTCTGCCAGGGAAACATCCCTCCGGGAGGGGGAAATCATCACCATCGTCATCACCATCGATCCTCTCATCGGGAGGGGGTCAATATCCATCAACATCTTCACCAGCACCATCTCATCCCAAACCCTAGTTCATCTCTTGTATCCAATCTTTGTCCCAAAACCTCAGATTGGTACCTGTGGGTTGCTAGTAGTGTTGATTACTCCATGTAGTTGATGCTAGTTGGTTTATTTGGTGGAAGATCATATGTTCAGATCCTTTATGCATATTAATACCCCTCTGATTATGAACATGAATATGCTTTGTGAGTAGTTACGTTTGTTCCTGAGGACATGGGAGAAGTCTTGCTATAAGTAGTCATGTGAATTTGGTATTCGTTCGATATTTTGATGAGATGTATGTTGTCTTTCCTCTAGTGGTGTCATGTGAATGTTGACTACAAGACACTTCACCATTGTTTGGGCCTAGAGGAAGGCATTGGGAAGTAATAAGTAGATGATGGGTTGCTAGAGTAACAGAAGCTTATACCCTAGTTTATGCGTTGCTTCGTAAGGGGCTGATTTGGATCCATATGTTTCATGCTATGGTTAGGTTTACCTTAATACTTCTTTTGTAGTTGCGGATGCTTGCAAGAGGGGTTAATCATAAGTGGGATGCTTGTCCAAGGAAGGGTAGTACCCAAGCACCGGTCCACCCACATATCTAATTATCAAAGTAAGGAACGCGAATCATATGAGCGTGATAAAAACTAGCTTGACGATAATTCCCATGTGTCCTCGGGAACATTTTCCTTTATATAAGAGTTTGTCCAGGCTTGTCCTTTGCTACAAAAAGGATTGGGCCATCTTGCTGCACATTATTTACTTTTATTACTTGTTACTCGTCACAAATTACCTTATCACAAAACTATCTGTTACAGATAATTTCAGTGCTTGCAGAGAATACCTTATTGAAAACTGCTTATCATTTCCTTCTGCTCCTCGTTGGGTTTGACACTCTTACTTATAGAAAGGACTACGATAGATCCCCTATACTTGTCAGCCATCAAGACTCTTTTTTGGCCCCGTTGTTGGGGAGTGAAGCGCCTTTGGTAGGTGGAATTTGGTAAGGAAAAATTTACATAGTGTGCTGAAATTTACTGTCACTTGTTACTATGGAAAGTAATCCTTTGAGGGGCTTGTTTGGGATATCTTCACCCCAACCAGTAGAGCAAAGAGTTTCTCCTCAACCTACTGAACCTACTGAAAATGTTTATTTTGAAATTCCTTCAGGTATGATAGAGAAACTGCTAGCTAATCCTTTTACAGGAGATGGAACATTGCATCCCGATTTGCACCTAATCTATGTGGATGAAGTTTGTGGATTATTTAAGCTTGCAGGTATGCCCGAGGATGTTATCAAGAAGAAGATCTTTCCTTTATATTTGAAGGAAAAGGCATTGACATGGTTTAAGCTATGTTATGATATGGGATACCTGGAACTACAACCGATTGAAATTGGAATTTCATCAGAAGTTTTATCCTATGCATCTGGTTCATCGTGATCGTAATTATATATATAATTTTTGGCCTCACGAAGGAGAAAGCATCGCTCAAGCTTTGGGGAGGCTTAAGTCAATGTTATATTCATGCCCCAATCATGAGCTCTCAAGAGAAATTATTATTCAAAATTTTTATTCTCGGCTTTCTCTCAATAATCGCTCCATGCTCGATACTTCTTGTGTTGGTTCTTTTATGATGAAGACTATTGAATTCAGATGGGATTTATTGGAAAGAATTAAACGCAACTCTGAAGATTGGGAACTCGATGAAGGTAAGGAGTCAGGTATAACACCTAAGTTTGATCGTGTTAAATCTTTTATGGATACAGATGCTTTCCGTGAATTTAGCACTAAATATGGACTTGACTCTGAGATAGTAGCTTCTTCCTGTGAATCCTTTGCTACTCATGTTGATCTCCCTAAGGAGAAGTGGATTAAATATCATCCTCCCATTGAAGTAAAAGTAGTTGAACCTATTAAAGTTGAAGAAAAGACTATCACTTATAATGTTGATCCTATTGTTCCTACCGCTTATATGAGAAACCACCTTTCCCTGTTAGAATAATGGCTCATGCTAAAGCTTCAACTGTGGTCAACAAAATTAACATTAGAACACCCAAACCCTTTGAGCAAATTAAAGTTGAACATAGTATTGCTATTGTCGTGGAATTATCATGGCAGATGTCCTAGCAGAAGGACTTAGTCGTAGGGCCATCGCAACTAGGAAGCTTAAAGGGGTTAATCGGGGCAAAGGACATGAGAGGTTTTATACTAGTTCGGCCCCTTATGATGAAGGTAAAAGCCTACGTCTAGTTGTGTTGATATTGTTGGGGTTTCGATTACCAAGAGGGTAGTTCGCCGACTTGGTTATCGATCTCTTCTTTCTTGCCCTAAGCCGCCACCGGGTCGTCCCCTTATATACACGGGTTGACGCCTAGTGTCCTATAGAGTCCCGGCCGGCTCATAAATCGTGTCCGGCTTGGTGACTTCTTTTACATTCCTTTCCTTACAAGTCTTTCCTTACATACGGCAGTTTACAATATTGGGCCTTAAGCCGCCTCTAGGCCTTTAGGCCTTCTATATGATTTAATAAACTATCGCCTTGAATGTCTACTGGGCTTCCTTTATGACCCGCCATTGGTGCTGACCCGACCCCTCCTGGGCGGGTCATAACTGATAGCTATATCCCCAACATTAGGCCCCAGGTTGACTTTGAACTTTGTTCTTTGTCAATCTTCAACACTTAGACAAAATCCATCTTCTTATCCCCGCAGAAGTTTTTGTAACCCGCCATGACGTCATCTCTTGAAAACACAACAAACTTTTATGACGTCATCCCTCAACGGATCTTCATCTTTAATGCCTCTCGAGAATCGAGGCGTCCGTTTAGTTGGATAACCATTATTTGGGTCTTCCTCGATTTTCACGCCCGTCTGTTCACTTTTTTCCTTATAAATAGGCACGCGGCCGGTTTTTCTCATCCTCCTCTCTTCTTCGTCTTCCTCCTCTCGCGACCTCTGCTGCTGCTCGTGCTCCGCCGCCATCACAGAGCTTCTCGTTGTCGTCGACCTTGGCCGCTGCATCAACTAGAATCAGTACAGAGAAAGGCGACGACCTTCCGTGGAGGATCCGTGGCCGTAAGTGTTCACCCTCCATTCCTCAGATCACATTCAGAGCTTCTAGGTTTTCCTGCATGTTCTTCATAGTTCTTCGCGGCTCTTCGCAGTTCTTCCACTGCCGCCTCTTGTTGATCCAAAAAGAGATGTATGCTTATGCGGTAGCTGTTTGGTGCCTACTCTTGATATTAGTAGTCCCCTTTTTCTGGTACAAAGGCCGCATTAGAACTGATGAACTCATCTGGGCTATATTTTTAGGTCTAGAAAATTTTGTTCATTTGAACTGATGAACGACCATTTGATCCATAACAATATCCAGAAGTTAAGAAACCTGTTTGTCTCCACACTTAACCAATTATGTCGCTGGTATTTCTCAAATGTCTGTAGTCATGGCGGCTTGTTGCGCCGGCTTACTTTTCCTTATATGACATTAGCCCTTACTTAAGCCGCCATTACTCCCCTCTATCATCATCATTTACTTTTACCATTATTATTCAATTGAACCGGCATGTTGCCTTTCTTTCCGTTCGTTTTTGAACATCATGCCATCCAAAGCGCCAACTGTCTGCAACTGGGTTCCCTCAACTGTGACCGAGGACAATTTGAAGGAGTTCTTCTCCATAGGATTTTTGCCAGGAAAACATGTCATGTCTTATCGTGCACCTGACCCGGACAAAGAACGACCCAATCCAAGAGATGGTGAAGTCATTGTCTTTTCTAACCACATGAACCATGGCTTTTCACCGCCCGGCTCAAAGTTCTTCAGAGATGTCCTCCATTTTTTCAAACTCCACCCTCAAGATATCGGGCCCAACTCCATATCCAATATCTGCAACTTCCAAGTGCTCTGTGAGGTGTACCTTCAGGAAGAGCCGACCGTGGAACTCTTTAGAGAGTATTTTTATTTGAACCGGCAGAACGAGTGCACCAACGGCCTTAGCTTAGAGCTTGGAGACATCTCAATTCAGCGTCGACAGGGCGCTGTCTTCCCCCTCATAGTCTTGCCGAGTCATCCAAAAGACTGGAATCAGACTTGGTTCTATTGTCAAGACACTTCACCAGCAAACGAAAAGCCACTGCCGGGTTATCGCGCCGAGCGTCTTGACTCCAAATTCATACTCCCTGACAAGCTTACTACGGCCGAACGCAAGAAGCTGATCCCATCAATCAAAAGGATTAATGCCTTATTAGGGAACGGCTTAACCGGAGTTGACTTGACCCGCTGCTGGGTCTCATGGCGGGTTATCCCTCTAAGCCGCCGATCAAAACTGATGTGTGAATATGGTGGAGGCCCAAATGATTCTCTTCGTCACAGCTCCGTCCAATTACCCGAAGAAGATATTGTTGCAATGTCAACCCTTCTGGTAAACAGCAAATACGAAGACTGCAGTGAAGTCGGGTTAAACCCCTTCTGCAAACTTAACCCAGCGCCAGAGGTAAAGAACCTCTGATCTCCCTCTTTGTATTTTTCCCAGCCGTGTTAAGTACCTACATGATCTTTCATCTTTGTTTATTCATCTGCAGGCCAGATCTGATTTCTGGAAAGCCAAGTATGACCACGAAGCCGCCAAGAAGGCTAGAGCCGCTGCTATCAACACCAAGAAAACGACCCGGCGGTCCAAGAAGAATTAAAGTACCACTAAGGATCTGATGAAGCTTGATGATACTTCTGAGTCGGAGGTAGCCCTTGACTCCCTTGGCCAACTTTTTAATAATCTTATTAACACTGATCATTGCCAGGAGACACAGGGGCCAGTCAGGCCATGGAAGAAGAGGTAACTATTTCCTCCAACTCAGCCCATTTGCCAAGACAGAAACTTCGAGTCGTAACCCAAAAAGTAAGGTTTTCACACCCTTTGGCTTATCTGGATCCTCATTTTCTTTTGAAAAAGCAGCAACATGAGAGCCGCCGTCAGACCCGGAACGATGATGAACCGCCTGCTATTCTTCAACAGACTCCTCAAAAATGCCCGAATGAGGTTTATTTCACCGTCTTTGAATTTCTGTCAATGGATTCTTTCCCTTGCGTTACTTAACTTTGTTGTATCTTTTGTAGGAGGTGTCTCGCTCGTCTGGCGACTCGTCTCAGACCCAATTTCCGGCCTTCAAGACCGCCCCTGGGTAAGGGAAAAATCCTCTTTCCTCCGTGTTTTTCAAACTGTATCTTTATACTGATAGTCTCATAACATTTCTCTTAGTGGTCAAGCTAAGTCCAAGAAGGCCAAGGTAACTAAGCCGGTGGAGGACCCACCAGTCCTTGCACCTGAACCGGCCATGCCACCTTCTCCTCTATTAACTGAAGCTCCAGAAGACCCGACTGTCAACGCTGAAGTAAATCCTCCTGAGCCGTTAGTTGACGATACCACCGTTAGTCCTTCTGCAATCGGACCATCCAGCTCGGCCAACCCGCCATCATCGTCTGCGCAAGACGTTCTGATCACCAGAAGCCGCTTTGTTGAGCCGGGGAATCCCACCGTGTTGGCTCGTCACACGGCGAAACAAGAGGCGTTGGAGAGACAGAAAGTGCGTTTTGATATTTCACATTATGGCCATCTGAATGCCAACGATATATTATCCTTCTATCTCAGCCATGTGCACTCCAGCCGTGACTCAGAGATCGAAATGGTCAAGCAGTTGCAACTGAAGTATGAGGTATGTTCTTCCGGCTTACTTATATTCTACCAGCCCCTAAGTCTTCAGATTATGAGAAAACCGGAATGATCTATAGACTTTATGATATAGGCTAAGACTTTACCTTTAGATTTTTCTGAAGTCCAATAAAATAGAACAAAGCTTCACCTATAGTACCCAAGGGCCGGGTCACTTAACCATAAATGAGCCGGTACTTTGAATTTCATAACTGTCTTGTACCGAATCCAACAAATATTGTAATCCAGCTTAACCTTGAGAGACTTTGCTGAATAGCATACATTAGCCCCCAAGTGCCAAGTGCTGTTACTTTGTAAAGTACTTGGGACTTAAAGTATGTTAGAGTCATAAGAAATTGTTTTGGCATAGATTAGCCCCCAAGTGTCAAGTAGTTTTGCAGTGCAAAGTACTTGAGACTTGAATCTTGAATTCTGAACCTTAATTGAAATCTTGACTCATCTGTGTATGTTTTGTAGAATGCCTTATTTGAACTGAGCTCGCAATTAACTGATGCGAAGACCCGGCTGGCGGATCAGGAGGCAGAAATCAAATCTGCTGACTCCAAACTGTAATTAAGTCTATCTGAGATGGAAAAATTAAAAACCAGCTTGACTGTCAAGAAGAAAACCTGGGCTAAGGAAAAAACGCTTCTAACACAATGCGCCGAGAAAGCTGAAGCAACCCTTGAAGAAGTTACGACAGAGCTGACCAGATTAAAAGACCGGGTGTCTCAAATGGTGTCCGCCATCTTTGGTAAGTCATTTGTACTTGATCTTGTGTACTTTCCGTCGATCTGGAATATAACCCGCTAGCTAATCCTTTGGTTACAAAATATGCAAAGGCCCACGAAGCAAGAATCTGAGCCAAGATAACGTAATTAAACTGAAGGCGGTGTATACCTTAGTGGAGAAATTGTATATTGGCGCACAACGGGCACTTGCCGCTATCTCTCCTGCCAATCAAGGACCCAACCAGCTCAGTGATGTCTTAAAAAAGCTGTCAATCTTACCCGCCAGGTTCCAAGAAGTCAAGCGCTCTTGTGTGAGAGCCGAGGCTTTGACTTCCCTGAGCCGCTTCAAGGCTTTGGTACCAGATCTAGACCCGGCGGACGTAGCCAGAGGGTATCCTACCGTGAAGGAAGACGGATCTCCATTTGAACAAGATGACTTCATGGCTTGCGTGCAGGGAGTTCGACCTCAGGCGACCATTCTTGGAGATGAAACCAATATCGACAAGTATCAGCCGGGTTTTGATGTGGAGAATAAGAAGATGGCAACTCCCTCGTACAAGGTGACATATTTAATCCCGCCGGTTCCTGAACATACATTTGCTCCGGAAGTTGATCTGGCTGGCCTGATTGACAAAGAAGCAGAATTTATTGTTGTGAACGGTTTTGATTGGTCAAAGCCTAGCTTCTAATCAGCAGAAGGTGGTGAACGGGCGAGGGAGGAGTGAGGACCATCTTCATGGGCTTTAAAAAGCCTTGTAATAGATTAGTTTTGAAAATACTGCATATTCTGCCTATGCCATCGCGCATAAGACACCGTGTGTTACTCTATGCTTTCTAATGTTAATATATGCATCATATTTATGGTTATTTCTGCAATTCTTCAGCTCTGTTCCTGTAGCAAAAGAAAAAACTTGCTTGGCGGTTCAGCATCGAGCGGGTTAGAATACCCGGTACATGATCGATAATTTGACCATAGTAGGAAACAGAACCAGACCTAAAAAGAAAAAACAAAGGCTGAAATAACCTTGGAGTAATGCAGGAGGAAACTGTTTATAAACAATGACCATACCTGTATCTTTGACCTCCGGACCACCGGTTTATATGACCCGGGTGATGAGGTTGATAAACCAGTCTTTTTGAGAAGTCAATGCTTCTGAATACCTAATGATTATCATGCCTTAGCGGTTTGTTGTCAAATAATCAAGCCGGTGAAAAGACCATGCTGATCAATTTGAAGTTGAGACAACAAAAAACCAATAAGACAAACAAGAGGTGGTAAATAAAATTAGCCTTGTAACTAAAGGTTGGGGGTTTTCTGATTCGAATACGATCAGTAAAACGGACCAAAGGGGTTAAGCTAAGATTCGAATACGATCATATAGCCCCCAGTGGCTTTGGTGTTGCGCCGATCAAGAGGGTACTGACAGCTATGTTCTCTTTGGTTCGAATACGGCCTATGTTTGAACAGGAAGCCCCCAAATGACCTTGAGAGGTTTTTAACGACCCTGATTCGAATTCGATCCAAGTCAGACCCAAAAGGGGTTAAGATGTGATTCGAATACGATCAAGAAGCCCCCTAGTGAGTTTGGCTTTGAGCCGATCAAGAGGGTTACGACAGCTGTGTTCTCTTTGGTTCGAATACGACCTATGTTTGAACAGGAAGCCCCCAAGTGACCTTGATAGTTTGCAGCTAGATTCGAATACGATCATAAGCCGGACCAAAAAAGGTTAGACTTGATTCAAATATGATCAGCTCCTTAGTAGTCATTTGAAAATAGTATTAAAAGATAGTAAAGATGTGTAATCTTTGAGAAGAAAAGAGACCGATTGTCCTGCTTTATTACTTATCATAGTATATACAACCTCAAAGTATGTACATGATGAGAGCCGGTGCCTCAGGTGTAGTATGGCCGGAGTTGAGCAATGTTCCACGGCCGGCGGGTCTCCTCTTCCAACTTACGTGAGTCTTTGTGCTCTCGAACGTCAATGAGGTAATATGACCCGTTGTTTAAGTTCTTGCTGACCACAAAGGGTCCTTCCCAAGGTGGGGATAGCTTGTGTGCATCTGGTAGATCCTGGATGAGCCGGAGCACCAGGTCACCTTCTTGAAAAGTTTGGGACTTAACCCGGCGGCTGTGATAATGGCGTAGGTCCTGTTGATAAATTGCTGATCGAGCCGCTGCTAAGTATCTTTCCTCATCTAACAAGTCAAGCGCATCCTGTCTGGCTTGTTCATTATTAGCTTCAACATAAGCCGCTACACGGGGCGAGTCATGATAGATGTCACTAGGAAACACTGCTTCCGCTCCATAAACCATGAAGAAAGGTGTATAACCTGTAGACCTGTTAGGGGTGGTGTTGATACTCCACAACACCGAGGGTAACTCCTCTACCCAACAACCTAGCGTTCGCTGCAAGGGAACCATAAGCCGGGGCTTGAGACCTTTTAAGATTTCCTGATTTGCTCTCTCAGCCTGACCATTGGATTGAGGATGAGCTACAGAAGAAACATCGAGCCGGACATCCTCGCGCTGACAGAACTCCTCCATAGCCCCTTGGGATAGATTAGTGCCATTGTCAGTGATAATGCTGTGTGGAAAACCAAAACAGAAGGTCACCTTTTTCATGAACTGAACCGCTATGGCCGCATCACACTTACTCACTGGTTTTGCCTCAACCCACTTTGTGAATTTGTCAACTGCCACTAAAAGATGTGTCTTTTTATCCTTAGACCTTTTGAAAGGTCCAACCATGTCAAGCCCCCAAACCGCAAACGGCCAAGTGATTGGAATCATCCGCAACTCTTGAGCCGGCACATGTGCTCGTCGTGCGAATTTTTGACATCCATCACATCTACTGACCAGATCTTCTGCATCAGCGTGAGCCGTCAACCAGTAAAAACCATGACGAAAAGGCTTGGCCACCAGAGATTTTGACCCGGCGTGATGACCACAATCACGTTCATGGATCTCACGAATTATTTCTTGGCCTTCTTCAGGGGAAACACACCGCTGAAACGCTCCAGAGATGCTGCGATGGTATAGTTCTCCGTCAGAAATCGTCATTGACTTAGACTGCCGGGTTATCTGTCGGGCCAGGGTCTCATCCGCTGGCAGCTCGCCCCGGGTCATGTAAGCCAAGAATGGCACTGTCCAATCTGGGATGACGTGAAGAGCCGCCACCAACTGCACCTCCGGGTCAGGAACGGCTAGATCTTCTTCTGTAGGTAACTTCACAGACGGGTTATGCAAAATATCCAGGAAGGTGTTAGGTGGCACCGGCTTACACTGAGATCCCAACCAGCTTAAAGCATCGACCGCTTCGTTCTTCCTATGGTCAATGTGCTCCACCTGATAACCTTTAAAATGCCCTACAACAACAGCAACTTTATGGCGATAAGCCGCCATGCAAGGATCTTTGGAATCCCACTTTCCTGACACATGTTGAGCTACGAAATCTGAGTCGCCAAGACACCGGACCCGGCTCAGGCTCATCTCTTTAGCCATTCGAAGACCATGGAGCAACGCTTCATATTCCGCCGCCTTGTTAGTGCAAGGAAACATCAGCCGCAACACATAACAAAATTTGTCACCTCGAGGGTAGGTTAAAACAAATCCAGCCCTTGAGCCTTCCAACTGTCTGGACCCATCAAAATGAATAGTCCAATATGTGTTGTCTGGTTTCTCCTCCGGCATCTGCATCTCTGTCCAATCATTAATAAAGTCAACCAGTGCTTGAGATTTGATCGCAGTACGTGGTACATACTTCAACCCATGAGACCCAAGCTCAATGGCCCACTTGGCGACTCGTCCAATGGTTTCTCTATTTTGAATGATGTCTCCCAAAGGAGCAGAGCTAACCACAGTGATTGGGTGACCCTGAAAGTGATGTCTGAGCTTCCGGCTCGCCATGAACACCCCATACACGAGCTTTTGTCAATGTGGATATCTTTGTTTAGATTCAATCAACACCTCACTGACGTAGTAAACTGGCCGTTGAACCAGATGTTCCTTGCCAACCTCCTTGCGCTCCACCACAATTTCCACACTAATAGCTCATGAGTTGGCGGCTACGTATAACAATAGCGGCTCTTTCTCAACTGGAGCAGCAAGGATCGGTGTCTCAGCAAGCTGTTTCTTCAGATCCTCAAAAGCAGAGTTCGCAGCATCACTCCAAACAAAATCATCCATTTTCTTCATCATCTGATACAAAGGCGTCGCCTTCTCCCCTAACCGGCTTATAAACCGGCTCAAAGCAGCAACACGACCCGCCAGCCGTTGAACGTCATTGATGCATGTTGGTTTAGCCAGGGATGTGATTGCCTTAATCTTCTGCGGGTTAGCTTCAATACCTCAGTTGGACACCAAAAAACCCAAAAGCTTGCCAGCTGGGACTCCAAAAACACACTTGGCCGGGTTAAGCATCATTTTGTAGACCCGGAGGTTATCAAAGGTCTCTTTCAGATCTATGACCAAGGTTTCCTCTTTCCTGGACTTTACCACTATATCATCCACATAAGCATGAACATTACGCCCAATCTGATTGTGAAGGCAATTCTGCATACACCGTTGATAAGTTACCTGGGCACTCTTGAGCCCGAAGGGCATAGACACATAGCAGAAGGCTCCAAACGGAGTGATGAAAGCTGTCTTCTCCTAGTCCTTGACTGCCATCTTGATCTGATGATAACCTGAATAAGCATCCAGAAAACTCAAACGTGCGCAACCCGCCGTAGCATCGATGATCTGATCAATACGGGTTAGAGAAAAAGGGTCAGCCGGACAAGCCTTGTTTAAATCGGTGTAATCCACACACATACGCCAGGTGCCGTTCTTTTTGAGTACAAGCACTGGGTTAGCCAACCACTTTGGGTGAAAAACTTCCACAATGAACCCGGCTGCCAAGAGCCGGGCCACCTCCTCTCCAATGGCTTTGCGTCGTTCCTCGTTAAACCATCGGAGAAACTGCCTGACCAACTTAAACTTTGGGTCAATATTGAGAGTGTGCTTAGTGAGTTCCCTCGGGACACCCGGCATGTTAGAAGGTTTCCATGCAAAGATGTCCCATTTCTCACGGATGAACTCGATGAGCGCACTTTCCTATTTTGGATCCAAGTTGGCACTGATGATGAACTGCTTGGATGAGTCGCCGGGCACAAAATCAACCGTCTTGGTGTCATCAGCTGACTTGAATTTCAACACCGGTTCATGCTCCGTTGTTGGCTTCTTTAAAGACGTCATGTCTGCTGGGTCAACATTATCTTTATAAAACTTTAGCTCTTCTATTGCACAAACAGACTCAACATATGCAGCATCTCCTTCTTCACACTCTAGGGCTATTTTCCGGCTTCCATGTACTGTAATGGTGCCCTTATAACCCAGCATCTTGAGCTGCAGATACACATAACATGGCCGAGCCATGAACTTGGCATAAGCCGGCCGTCCAAACAAAGCATGATATGGGCTTTTAATCTTAACCACCTCAAAGGTTAATTTCTCCGCTCTGGAACCATATTCATCCCCAAAGGCTACTTCCAGTTGAATCTTGCCAACTGGGTACGCCGACTTGCCAGGTACCACACCGTGAAAAACAGTGTTGGATTGCTTAAGACTCTTATCAGTCAACCCCATCCGACGAAACGTCTCATAGTAGAGGATGTTGATGCTACTGCCTCCATCCATGAGTACTTTAGTGAATTTATATCCACCAACCTGAGGCGCTACTACCAAGGCCAAGTGATCCGGATTATCAACCCGGGGAGGATGATCCTCTCTGCTCCACACAATAGGCTGTTCTGACCACCGTAAGTAACATGGAATTGCCGGCTCAACGACATTGACATCCCTCTTGTGTAGCTTTTGGTCCCTCTTGCACAAGCTAGTGGTAAATACATGATATTGCCCACTATTCAACTGTTTTGGGTTGCTCTGATATCCGGATTGCTGCTGATTACCTTGGCCGGGTTGTGGATTATAACCTCCTTGGTTACCCGCATGTCCCTGACCGTGAAAACCGCCTCCACCTGAGCCGGCGCCCGGGCCATGCAAACCGCCTCCACCTGAACCGCTGCCTGGACCGTGACCTCCATCAAATGCATTTGAATTTTTAAACGCTTTCATGATTGTATAGTCCTTCCACAGATGGGTGGCTGGCTTCTCCCGGGTGCCGTGTCTTGCACAAGGTTCATTCAATATTTGCTCAAGGGTGGGACTTGACCTGCCCGACTGAGGGGGTTGCCTACCCTTGCACCGTTGATTGTTGCCCTGTGCATTGGTGTTAGCCACAAATTCGTCAGCCTTACGTTTATTACCTCCTTGATTTGCTAGGTTTTGCTGGTGACCCTTGCCGTTGCCGTTCTTCTTTCCCTTCCCTGTTTTTTCTTCATCAGACACATGGTCCTTGGTACTATCAGAATCAGCATACTTGATGAGAGCCGCCATCAACTGGCCCATGTCATTGCAGTCTCGCTTGAGTCGCCCCAACTTCTGCTTCATAGGTTCAAAATGGCAGTTCTTCTCCAACATTAAGACTGCTGAGCCGGCATCCATCTTATCAGATGAATGTATTATCTCCTTGACCCGGCGCACCCAATGGGTTGTGGACTCACCTTCCTCTTGTTTACAATTAGTCAGGTCCACAATCGACATAGGTTGCTTACATGTGTCTTTGAAGTTCTGAATGAACCGGGCCTTCAACTCCGCCCATGAGCTGATGGAATTGGGTGGCAACCCCCTCAACCAAGTACGAGCTATTCCATCCAACATCATAGTGAAATACTTAGCCATTGCCGCGTCGCTGACCTCCAACAGCTCCATAGCCATCTCATAACTCTCAATCCAAGCCCCAAGCTACAAGTCGGCCATGTAATTAGGCACCTTACGAGGCCCCTTGAAGTCCTTCGGCAAACGCTCATTACGTATGGCCGGCACCAGGAAAGGGACACCTCCGGTTCTTGTGGCTACTCCTGCCTCAACCGAGGTTGCTGGATAAGCCGGAAAAGTCTGATGAGCCGCCTGCTCCGCCGCCAGTTGAACCGCCCGCTCAGCCTCCTATCGGATCCTCTCCTGATCCGCCAAGTTAAGGGCTCCGGCCTGTACCGGCTCATGCCTGCGCGGCCGGTTGCAGCGTTGAGCATTGCTTGACATGTCAGCTGAATCCATATGCCTGCTGTAGCTTGGGCTCCGGCTCGGGCGAGGAGTTGAATGGATCCTGTCTCGACTGTAAGAGTATGCATCTTGCTGCGCCAGAGCTGTTTGAAGAAGTTCTCTCACCCTTCGTGTTTCGATCGCCGCCGGCGAGTCACCTTCCATCGGGAGAGCCGCCAAACGAGCCGACGCGGCAATGAGGTTTTCCAAGGGATTGGAGAAGTGACCCGGTGGTGTTGGTACATAATGAGGTGGAGTGGTATGTACACGAGGTGGTTCCATGGCGCGCGGCTGAACCGGTGCCCCGGGTGTCGTGATCCGATTTGCCTCCGGCGGGTTACTTGTCCCGGCCCCGGGTGTATGAAAAAGGTTCCTAGGATCGAGCGTCAGAGGTAGACGTGATTGAGTTTTCTAATGCCTTCTTCTCATGACCTCGTTTGACGCGTTCAGATCCACCGAGAGCCGGAAAGTATCTGCTTGAAGCTGTTGAGCACGAGCGTCCGAAGTCGCCCGCTCCGCGGCCATCCTGACCTCTTCTACTGCTAAATTTTCTTTAGCTTGTACCATCTCCTCACGTACGTGTGCCACCTCTGCGTCATGCTGAGCTTTATCTGCCGGCTCTACCACGACAGTCAATAGAGTCGTCAGTTTATCCATGAGGTCCATCAGAATCTGAGCTGGGGGCGCGCGGGGTCTCCTGACCTGGCTGCGGCCGACCTGGTGGTTGTTGTTGCTGCTACTGTGGAGTTCTGCCCGGGCTGTGTTCCTACCATGAAGACTCCGGCCCAATTCGGCGGCTCAAGGGGGTCCAGAATACTGCTGCCATCGGAACAGCCCCCGAGCATGCCATCCTGCAGCTGATACAAAGAGTCCGTCTCACCCGTTGATGATGTGGCGTCAGAACAGATGGCCATCTCACCGCCATCCACCGATTCTTCAGAGTATTCACCGCCGTGGATGCAACCTACAAAGGCATGCTTCATGACAGATTAAACATGGGCAGACCTCGCGCGCTGAGCCGTTTCGATGAGGTTGGTGTGGACGTCCGGCTCAGGGCCCGACTCGCCGATCCGGCCGATGAAGACATGAATTCCGCCGAAGGGTACCCTGTACCCGTACTCAATTGAGCTGGCCTCGGGGCCCCAGCCTTCGTCGTTGATATAGAGCTTGCCGCGACGATTCTTGGTCATCCGGCCCACATCGTATCCCTTGAGCCCTTCGAAGTTGCCCTTCAAGAACTCAAATCCACCGTGCGCTGGCCCCAAGGTGGGCGCCAACTGTCATGGAATTATCACGACAAATGTCCTAGCAGAAGGACTTAGTCTTAGGGCCATTGCAACTAGGAAGCTTAAAGGGGTTAATCGGGACAAAGGACACGAGAGGTTTTATACTAGTTCGGCCCCTTACGATGAAGGTAAAAGCCTACGTCTAGTTGTGTTGATATTGCTGGGGTTTCGATTACCAAGAGGCTAGTTCGCCGGCTTGGTTATCAATCTCTTCTTTCTTGCCCTAAGCCGCCACCGGGTTGTCCCCTTATATACACGGGTTGACGCCTGGTGGCCTACAGAGTCCCGGGGGGCTCATAAATCGTGTCCGGCTCGCTGACTTCTTTTACATTCCTTTCCTTACAAGTCTTTCCTTACATATGGCGGTTTACAATATTGGGCCTTAAGCCGCCTCTAGGCCTTTAGGCCTTCTATAAGATTTAATAAACTATCGCCTTGAATGTCTACTGGGCTTCCTTTGTGACCCGCCATTGGGGCTGACCCGGCCCCTCCTAGGCGGGTCATAACTAATAGCTATATCCCCAACAGCTATGGTTAAAGATCTCTTGTCTGATAATATTGATGGGCATGTTATTTACTTTTGTGATCAAGCTGCTAGAATTGTTAGACCCAATACTAAAAATAAACACACCTATTGTAGGCATGCCTGTTATTTCTGTTAAAATAGGAGATCATTGCTATGATGGCTTATGTGATATGGGTGCTAGTGCTAGTGCAATACCTCAATCTTTATATGAAGAAATTATGCATCATATTACACATGCTGAGTTAGAAGGTATTGATGTTACAATTAAGCTTGCCTATAGAGATACTATTTCACCGGTTGGGATTGTTAGAGATGTTGAAGTCTTGTATGGGAAAGTTAAATATCCTGCTGATTTTCTTCTTCTTGGTTCCCCACAAGATGACTTTTGTCCCATTATATTTGGTAGACCCTTCTTGAATACTGTTAATGCTAAGATAGACTGCAAAAAGGATATTGTTTCTGTTGGTTTAGGGGATATGTCTCATGATTTTAATTTTGCTAAATTTCGTAGACAACCCCATGATAAATAATTTCCTAGTAAATATGAAATTATTGGTCTTGCTTCTATTGCTGTGCCTCCTAATGATCCTTTAGAACAATATTTGCTAGACCATGAAAATGATATGTTTATGAATGAAAGAAGGGAAATAGATGAAGTATTCTTTAAACAGGGACCTATTTTGAAACACAACTTGCCTGGTGATATTCTAGGGGATCCTCCTCCACCCAAGGGTGATCCCGTGTTTGAGCTCAAACCATTACGTGATACTCTTAAATGTGCTTATCTTGATGAAAATAAGATATATCCTTTTATTATTAGTGCTAACCTTTCAGAGCAGGAAGAAGCGAAATTATTGAAAACTCTAAAGAAGCACCGTGCTGCTATTGGATATACTCTTGATGATCTTAAGGGCATTAGTCCCACTCTATGCCAGCACAAAATAAAATTGGAGAAAGACGCTAAACCGGTTGTTGATCACGAACGACGGTTAAATCCTAAGATGAAAGAAGTGGTAAGAAAAGAAATACTAAAGCTTCTGGAGGTAGGTATAATTTATCCCATTGCTGATAGTCAGTGGGTAAGTCCTGTCCATTGTGTCCCTAAGAAGGGAGGTATTACTGTTGTTCCTAATGATAAAGATGAATTGATCCCACAAATAATTGTTACAGGTTATAGAATGGTAATTGATTTCCACAAATTAAATAAAGCTACTAAAAAGGATCATTACCCTCTACCTTTCATCGATAAAATGCTAGAAATATTTTCCAAACATACACATTTTTGCTTTCTAGATGGTTATTCTGGTTTCTCTCAAATACATGTGTCAAAAGAGGATCAGGAAAAGACCACTTTTACTTGCCCTTTCGGTACCTTTGCTTATAGACGTATGCCTTTTGGTTTATGTAATGCACCTGCTACCTTTCAAAGATGCATGACTGCTATATTCTCTGACTTTTGTGAAAAGATTGTTGAGGTTTTCATGGATGATTTTTCTATTTATGGAACTTCTTTTGATGATTGCTTAAGCAACCTTGATCGAGTTTTGCAAAGATGTGAAGAAACTAATCTTGTCTTGAATTGGGAGAAGTGCCACTTTATGGTTAATGAAGGCATTGTCTTGGGGCATAAAATTTCTGAAAGAGGTATTGAAGCTGACAAAGCTAAAGTTTATGCTATTTAAAAGATGCCATGTCCAAAGGACATTAAAGGTATAAGAAGTTTCCTTGGTCATGCCAGTTTTTATAGGAGGTTCATTAACAACTTCTCAAAAATTTCTAGGCCTTTGACTAATCTCTTACAAATAGATGTTCCTCTTGTCTTTGGTGATGATTGTGTAGAAGCATTTGAAATACTTAAGAAAGCCTTGATTTCTGCACCTATTGTTCAGCCTCCTGATTGGAATTTACCCTTTGAGTGTGATGCTAGTGATTACACTGTAGGGGCGGCTCTAGGACAAAGAGTTGATAAGAAATTAAATGTTATCCAATATGCTAGTAAAACTCTAGACAGTGCCCAAAGAAATTATGCTACTACTGAAAAAGAATTTTTAGCAGTTGTATTTGCTTGTGATAAGTTCAGACCTTATATTGTTGATTCTAAAGTAACTGTTCACACTGATCTTGCTGCTATTAAATACCTTATGGAAAAGAAAGATGCTAAACCTAGACTTATTAGATGGGTTCTCTTGCTACAAGAATTTGATTTGCATATTATCGATAGAAAGGGAGTTGAGAACCTCGTTGCAGACAACTTGTCTAGGTTAGAAAATGTTCTTGATGACCCACTACCTATTGATAATAGCTTTCCCGATGAACAATTAGCTGTCATAAATGCTTCTCGTACTACTCCATGGTATGTTGATTATGCTAATTACATTGTTGCTAAATTTATACCACCTAGTTTCACAAACCAACAAAAGAAAAAGTTTTTCTATGATTTAAGACATTACTTCTGGGATGACCCACATCTCTATAAAGAAGGAGTAGATGGTGTTATTAGACGTTGTGTACCTGAGCATGAACAGGAACAGATCCTATGCAAGTGTCACTCTAAGGCTTATGGAGGACACCATGCTGGAGATAGAACTGCACATAAGGTATTGCAATCCGGTTTTTATTGGCCTACTCTCTTCAAGGATGCCCGTGAGTTTGTCTTGTCTTGTGATGAATGTCAAAGAATTGGTAATATTAGTAGATGTCAGGAAATTCCTATGAATTATTCACTTGTTATTGAACCATTTGATGTTTGGGGCTTTGATTATATTGGACCATTTCCTTCCTCTAATGGGTATACACATATTTTAGTTGCTGTTGATTATGTTACTAAGTGGGTAGAAGCTATTCCAACAAGTAGTGCTGATCATAACACCTCTATTAAGATGCTTAAAGAAGTTATTTTTCCGAGGTTTGGAGTCCCTAGATATTTAATGATTGATGGTGGTTCACATTTTGTTCATGGTGCTTTTCGTAAAATGCTTGCTAAGTATGATGTTAATCATAGAATTGCATCTCCATATAACCCACAGTCTAGTGGTCAAGTAGAACTAAGCAATAGAGATCTTAAATTAATTTTGCAAAAGACTGTTAATAGATCTAAAAAGAATTAGTCCAAGAAACTTGATGATGCATTATGGGCCTATAGAACTGCATATAAAAATCCTATGGGTATGTCTCCGCATAAGATGGTTTATGGAAAACATGTCACTTACCTCTCGAACTAGAACATAAAGCATATTGGGATATTAAAGAGATCAATTATGATTTCAAACTTGCCGGTGAGAAGAGACTATTTGACATTAGCTCACTTGATGAATGGAGAACCCATGCCTATGAGAATGCCAAACTGTTTAAAGAAAAGGTTAAAAGATGGCATGACAAAGGGATACAAAAACTTGAGTTTAATGTAGGTGATTATGTATTGTTATACGACTCTCATTTAAGATTTTTTGCAGGCAAACTCCTCTCTAAATGGGAAGGCCCTTACGTTATCGAGGATGTCTATCGTTCCGGTTTCATTAAAATCAACAACTTCGAAGGCACCAATCAGAGGGTGGTGAACGGTCAAAGAATCAAACATTATATCTCAGGCAACCCTATAAATGCTAAAACTAATGTTATTGAAACCGTAACCACGGAGGAGTATATAAGGGACACCTTCCAGAACGTTCCAGCCTCCACAAAGGAATATGTATGTGGTACGATAAGTAAACCGACTCCAAAACAGTTCTAATAGCATTTTTTCTCTGTTTTGGAATATTTAAGAAAATATGAAATAAGAAGCAGTCCGGAAAGGACATGAGGCATCCACGAGGGTGGAGGGCATGCCCCCCTACCTCGTGTGCCCTCCGGACTCCGTTTTCTTGCATGATACTTCTTTTGGTCGGTAAAAATTCACTATATAATCTCCCGAAGGTTTTGACCACCGTACCACGCAAATATCTCCTGTCTTTGTTTCGAGCTGTTTTTCTGACAGATCTAGATCACCATGACGTCTTCAAGCGCCCCCAAGGACAAGTTTTCTGAGAGGGTCATCAACCCCTACCTCGCGGAGGTGCTGCAACACCCTCAAACCATTGAGTTGCGTGAGGAGGTGCTGCACATCCGCGATGTTGAGGGACCAATGATGACCGGAAGCATGGAGACAAGACTCAAAGCAATGGAGAAACAAGTTTTCAAGTACCAGGGGATGGTGGAACGCAGACTTGATGCCAACCACATGATGGTCGCGGAGTTCACCAACAATCACAAGATGGATGCCAAGGACATTGGGGAGACCATCTTCAAGGTTCACGAGAAAATCAAGCACCTCCAAGCCGAGATCTATGACCCGCAAAACCAAAACTGTGAGTATGAATATAGATTCAAGAGGATGAGTTTGGCTGCAGATTCGAGGATCCCAGAGACTCGATCATCCTTCTATGATGGTGAGCCTATGCCTTGGAAGATGGACGACAAGCCTACATCATCAACAACTCCATCATCACTACCACCAAAGGATAACTGAGTATCGGGTATGGGCACTCCCCTTGGCAACTGCCAAGCTTGGGGGAGTGCCCCGGTATCGTATCACCATCACAATTTTATCTCTACTGTTTTTGTTAGTTCGATCCTTTTGATAATATCTTGATCTAGTAGAATAAAGTTTTAGTATGATTTAGTTTTGAGTTTTGCCTTGTGATCCTTCTATGTAATCGAGTCCGTGAGCTATATATAATAAAGATAAGTTATGAGTCAAGGGCCTGATTATCTTGCCATGATCTAGAGGGAATAAAAATAAACGAGAAGAGATAGAATAAAAATAATTGAAGATATCATATGGATCTTATGGAGAGTAATGACTTCACATATAAAGAGTATGATGAATAAAAGTTGTTGAGAGTTGACAAACATAGTTTTGGTCATCGTTGCAATTAATAGGAAGTAATAAAGAAAGAGAGGTTTTCACATATAAATATACTATCTTGGACATCTTTTATGATTGTGAGCACTCATTGAAATATATATGCTAAAAATTTGATGTTGGACAAGGAAGACAACATAATGGGTTATGTTTTCTTACATCTGAAATAAATTATATTGTCATGGATTATCCAACATGTTGAGCTTGCCTTTCCCCCTCATGCTAGCCAAATTCTTTGCACCAAGTAGAGATACTACTTGTGCTTCCAAATATCCTTAAACCCAGTTTTGCCATGAGAGTCCACCATATCTACCTATGGATTGAGTAAGATCCTTCAAGTAAGTTGTCATTGTTGCAAGAAATAAAAATTGCTCTTGAAATATGCATGATTTATTAGTATGGAGAAAATAAGCTTTATACGATCTTGTGATGTGGAAGAAATAAAAGCGACGGACTGCATAATAAAGGTCCATATCACAAGTGGCAATATAAAGTGACGATCTTTTTGCATTAAGATTTCATGCATCCAACCTTACAAACACATGACAACCTCTACTTCCCTCTGCGAAGGGCCTATCTTCTATTCTTGTCTTATACCTTATACAAGAGTCATGGTGATCTTCACCTTTCCTTTTTACATTTTATCCTTTGGCAAGCACAGTGTGTTGGAAAGATCCTGATATATATAGCTAATTGGATGTGAGTTTTCATGAACTATTATTGTTGACATTACCCTTGAGGTAAAAGGTTGGGAGGCAAAACTATAAGCCCATATCTTTCTCTGTGTTCGATTAAAACTTCATACCCACAAGTATTGCGTGAGTGTTAGCAATTGTGAAAGACTAAATGATAGTTGAATATGTGGACTTGCTAAAAAGCTCTTATATTGACTCTTTGTGATGATATGATGTAACACCCCAAAAATTTACCCATGATTTTTCTCCTGCTCATAGACCACTCTACCAAACCCTTAAGTCCAGGAGATTGGACCCATTGGAGTATTTTTGGTCCATGAAATAATGCCTTTCATTTTCTGTCCAGAACTGAAATTTGCAAAACTTACACTAACAAGTTTTTGTTTTTGTCAAACTAACCTTGCCACCCTCTTTATTATCTAAAGAGACCCCAAACTGGAGACTTTGGCCACCAGAGGAGATACCTAGAAGCTACTGGCATTCTGTCAAGCCCTTGGTGTTCATGAACAGAATTGGCATGCTCATGAGTTTGCATTATGGGCTTGCCACAACAGCCAAACCAGGGTGTCCACTAAACTCCTAGCTACCTCTAACCTAGACATGTTAATCCCCAGCCTCATCCAAGCCTCCTGGCTGTTGGGTTTCGTAGTAATTTCAAAAAATTTCCTACGCACACGCAAGATCATGTGATGCATAGCAACGAGAGGGGAGAGTGTTGTCTACGTACCCACGCAGACCGACTGCGGAAGCGTTGACGCAACGTAGAGGAAGTAGTCGTTCATCTTCACGATCCAACCGATCAAGTACCGAAACTACGGCACCTCCGAGTTCGAGCACACGTTCAGCTCGATGACGATCCCCGGTCTCCGATCCAGCAAAGTGTCGGGGAAGAGTTCCGTCAGCACGACGGCGTGGTGATGATCTTGATGCACTACAGCAGCAGGGCTTCGCCTAAACTCCGCTACAGTATTATCGAGGAATATGGTGGCTGGGGGCACCGCACAAGGCTAAGGAATAGATCACGTGGATCAACTTGTTGTATCTTTGGTGCTAGCCCTGCCCCTCTATTTATATGTTGAGCCCCGGGGTCGAAACTTGGAGCAAAAGCCTCCTCAAAGTCGGTTTTTCCCGAAAGGCAAGAGTCCCACTCGGACTCCAGGACCAAACGCCACAATCCTTGGCGTCTGGCCCAGACACCATGGGCCTCGGCGTCTGGCCCAGGGCCAGACGCCAGGGTCTCCGGCGTTTGGCCCCCTGGCCTCCGCAAAACTCCTTTTGCACCGACCTAAAGCCTCATGGGCTTGACCCCTTGGCCTAACCATATCATCCAATATATGAATCTTTACGTCTCGACCATTTCGAGACTCCTTGTCATGTCCCCGATCTTATCCGGGACTCCGAACTCCTTCGGTACATCAAAACATGTAAACTCATAATATAACTGTCATCGTAACCTTAAGCGTGCGGACCCTATGGGTTCGAGAACAATGTAGACATGACCGAGACACGTCTCCGGTCAATAACCAATAGCGGGACCTGGATGCCCATATTGGCTCCTACATATTCTACAAAGATCTTTATCGGTCAGACCGCATAACAACATACGTTGTTCCCTTTGTCATCGGTATGTTACTTGCCCGAGATTTGATCGTCGGTATCCAATACCTAGTTCAATCTCGTTACCGGCAAGTCTCTTTACTCGTTCTGTAATACATCATCCCGCAACTAACTCATTTAGTTGCAATGCTTGCAAGGCTTAAGTGATGTGCATTACCGAGAGGGCCCAGAGATACCTCTCCGACAATCGGAGTGACAAATCCTTATCTCGAAATACGCCAACCCAACATCTACCTTTGGAGACACCTGTAATGCTCCTTTATAATCACCCAGTTACGTTGTGACATTTGGTAGCACCCAAAGTGTTCCTCCGGCAAATGGGAGTTGCATAATCTCATAGTCACAGGAACATGTATAAGTCATGAAGAAAGCAATAGCAACATACTAAACGATCGGGTGCTAAGCTAATGGAATGGGTCATGTCAATCAGATCATTCAACTAATGATGTGACCTCGTTAATCAAATAACAACACTTTGTTCATGGTTAGGAAACATAACCATCTTTGATTAACGAGCTAGTCAAGTAGAGGCATACTAGTGACACTAAGTTTGTCTATGTATTCACACATGTATTATGTTTCCGGTTAATACAATTCTAGCATGAATAATAAACATTTATCATGATATAAGGAAATAAATAATAACTTTATTATTGCCTCTAGGGCATATTTCCTTCAGTCTCCCACTTGCACTAGAGTCAATAATCTAGTTCACATCGCCATGTGATTTAACAGCAATAGTTCACATCACCATGTGATTATCACCCATAGTCCACATCGATATGTGATGAACACCCAAAGGGTTTACTAAAGTCAGTAATCTAGTTCACATCGCTATGTGATTAACACCCAAAGAGTACTAAGGTGTGATTATGTTTTGCTTGTGAGAGAATCTTAGTCAACGGGCCTGCCAAATTCAGATCCGTATGTATTTTGCAAAATTCTATGTCTACAATGCTCTGCACGGAGCTACTCTAGCTAATTGCTCCCACTTTCAATATGTATCCAGATTGAGACTTAGAATCATCTGGATCAGTGTCAAAAACTTGCATCGACGTAACCGTTTACGACGAACCCTTTTTGTCACGTCCATAATCGAGAAACATATCCTTATTTTACTAAGGATAATTCTGACCGCTGTCCAGTGATCTACTCCTAGATCACTATTGTACTCCCTTGCCAAATCAGTGCAGGGTATACAATAGATCTGGTATACAGCATGACATACTTGATAGAACCTATGGCCAAGGCATAGGGAATGACTTTCATTCTCTTTCTATCTTCTGCCGTGGTCGGGCTTTGAGTCTTACTCAACTTCACACCTTGTAATACAGGCAAGAACTCTTTCTTTGACCGCTCCATTTTGAACTACTTCAAAATCTTGTCAAGGTATGTACTCATTGAAAAAACTTATCAAGCGTCTTGATCTATCTCTATAGATTTTGATGCTTAATATGTAAGCAGCTTCACCGAGGTTTTCTTTGAAAAATTCCTTTCAAACACTCCTTTATGCTTTGCAGAATAATTCTACATTATTTCCGATTAACAATATGTCATACACATATACTTATCAGAAATGCTGTAGTGCTCCCACTCACTTTCTTGTAAATACAGGCTTCACCGCAAGTCTGTATAAAACTATATGCTTTGATCAACTTATCAAAGCGTATATTCCAACTCCGAGATTCTTGCACCAGTCTATAGATGGATCGCTGGAGCTTGCATATTTAACACCTTTAGGATCGACAAAACCTTCTAGTTGCATCGTATACAACTCTTCTTTAGTAAATCCATTACGGAATGCAGTTTTGTTTATCCATTTGCCAGATTTCATAAAATGCGGCAATTGCTAACATGATTCGGACAGACTTAAGCATAGATATGAGTGAGAAAATCTCATCGTAGTCAACACCTTGAACTTGTCAAAAACCTTTTGCGACAATTCTAGCTTTGTAGATAGTAACACTACTATCAGCGTCCGTCTTCCTCTTGAAAATCCATTTATTTTCTATGGCTTGCCGATCATCGGGCAAATCCATCAAAGTCCATACTTTGTTCTCATACATGGATCATATATCAGATTTCATGGCCTCAAACCATTTCGCGGAATCTGGGCTCATCATCGCTTCCTCATAGTTTGCAAGTTCGTCATGGTCTAGTAACATGACTTCCAGAACAGGATTACCGTATCACTCTGGTGCGGATCTTACTCTGGTTTACCTACGAGATTCGGTAGTAACTTGATCTGAAGTTACATGATCATCATCATTATCTTCCTCACTAATTGGTGTAGTAGTCACAAGAACAGATTTCTGTGATGAACTACTTTCCAATAAGGGAGAAGGTACAATTACCTTATCAAGTTTTCTACTTTCCTCCCACTCACTTCTTTCGAGAGAAACTCCTTCTCTAGAAAGTTTCCGAATTAAGCAACAAAAGTCTTGCCTTCGGATCTGTGATAGAAGGTGTATCCAATAGTTTCCTTTGGATATCCTATGAAGACACATTTCTCCGATTTGGGTTTGAGCTTATCAGGTTGAAACTTTTTCACATAAGCATTGCAACCTCAAACTTTAAGAAACAACAGCTTAGGTTTCTTGCCAAACCATAGTTCATACGGTGTCGTCTCAACAGATTTAGATGGTGCCCTATTTAACGTGAATGCAGCTGTCTCTAATGCATAACCCCAAAACGATAGTGGTAGATCGGTAAGAGACATCATAGATTGCACTATATCCAATAAAGTACGGTTATGACGTTCGGACACACCATTATGCTGTGGTGTTCCATGTGGCATGAGTTTGTGAAACTATTCCACATTGTTTTAATTGAAGACCAAACTCGTAACTCAAATATTTGTCTCCGCGATCAGATTGTAGAAACTTTATTTTCTTGTCACGATGATTTTCCACTTCACTCTGAAATTCTTTGAACTTTTCAAATGTTTCAGACTTATGTTTCATCAAGTAGATATACCCATATCTGCTCGAATCATCTGTGAAGTTCAGAAAATAACGATACTTGCCGTGAGCCTTAACACTCATCGGACCGCATACATCAATATGTATTATTTCCAGTAAGTCAGTTGCTCGCTCCATTGTTCCGGAGAACGGAGTCTTTAGTCATCTTGCCCATAAGGCATGGTTCGCAAGCATCAAGTGATTCATAATCAAGTGATTCCAAAATCCCATCAGCATGGAGTTTCTTCATGCGCTTTACACCAATATGACTTAAATGGCAGTGCCACAAATAAGTTGCACTATCATTATTAACTTTGCATCTTTTGGCTTCAATATTATGAATATGTGTATCACTATGATCGAGATCCAACAAACCATTTCGTTGGGTGTATGACCATAGAAGGTTTTATTCATGTAAACAGAACAACAATTATTCTCTAACTTACATGAATAACCGTATTGCAATAAACATGATCAAATCATATTCATGCTCAACGCAAACACCAAATAACACTTATTTAGGTTTAACACTAATCCCGAAAGTATAGGGAGTGTGCGATGATGATCATATCAATCTTGGAACTATTTCCAACACACATCGTCACTTCACCCTTTAACTAGTTTCTGTTCATTCTGCAACTCCCGTTTCGAGTTACTACTCTTAGCAACTGAACCAGTATCAAATACCGAGGGGTTGCTACGAACACTAGTAAAGTACACATCAATAACATGTATATCAAATATAGCTTTGTTCACTTTGCCATCCTTCTTATCCACCAAATACTTGGGGTAGTTCCGCTTCTAGTGACCAGTCCCTTTGCAGTAGAAGCACTTAGTCTCAGGCTTAGGTCCAGACTTGGGCTTCTTCACTTGAGCAACAACTTGCTTGCCGTTCTTCTTGAAGTTCCCCTTCTTCCCTTTGCCCTATTCCTTGAAACTAGTGGTCTTGTCTACCATCAACACTTGATGTTTTTCTTGGTTTCTACCTTCGTCGATTTTAGCATCACAAAGAGCTTGGGAATCGTTTTCGTTATCCCTTGCATATTATAGTTCATCATGAAGTTCTACTAACTTGGTGATGGTGACTAGAGAATTCTGTCAATCACTATTTCATCTGGAAGATCAACTCCCACTTGATTCAAGCGATTGTAGTACCCAGACAATCTGAGCACATGCTCACTAGTTGAGCGATTCTCCTCCATCTTTTAGCTATAGAACTTGTTGGAGACTTCATATCTCTCAACTCGGGTATTTGCTTGAAATATTAACTTCAACTCCTGGAACATCTCATATGGTCCATGACGTTCAAAACGTCTTTGAAGTCCCGATTCTAAGCCGTTAAGCATGGTGCACTAAACTATCAAGTAGTTATCATATTGAGCTAGCCAAACGTTCATAACGTCTGCATCTGCTCCTGCAATAGGTCTGTCACCTAGCGGTGCATCAAGGACATAATTCTTCTGTGCAGCAATGAGGATAAACCTCAGATCACGGATCTAATCTGCATCATTGCTACTAACATCTTTCAACACAATTTTCTCTAGGAACATATCAAAATAAACACAGGGAAGCAACAACGCGAGCTATTGATCTATAACATAATTTGCAAAATACTACCAGGACTAAGTTCATGATAAATTTAAGTTCAATTTAATCATATTACTTAAGAACTCCCACTTAGATAGACATCCCTCTAATCCTCTAAGTGATCACGTGATCCAAATCAACTAAACCATAACCGATCATCACGTGAGATGGAGTAGTTTTCAATGGTGAACATCGTTATGTTGATCATATCTACTATATGATTCACGCTCGACCTTTCGGTCTCTGTGTTCCGAGGCCATATCTGCATATGCTAGGCTCGTCAAGTTTAACCTGAGTATTCTGCGTGTGCAAAAACTGGCTTGCACCCGTTGTAGATGGACGTAGAGCTTATCACACCCGATCATCACGTGGTGTCTGGACACGACGAACTTTGGCAACGGTGCATACTCAGGGAGAACACTTCTTGATAATTTAGTGAGAGATCATCTTATAATGCTACCATCAATCAAAGCAAGATAAGATGCATAAAAGATAAACATCACATGCAATCAATATAAGTGATATGATATGGCCATCATCATCTTGTGCTTGTGATCTCCATCTTCGAAGCACCGTCGTGATCACCATCGTCACCGGCGCGACACCTTGATGTCCATCGTAGCATCGTTGTCGTCTCGCCAATCTTATGCTTCCACGACTATCACTACCGCTTAGTAATAAAGTAAAGCATTACATCGCGATTGCATTGCATACAATAAAACGACAACCATAAGGCTCCTGCCAGTTGCCGATAACTCGGTTACAAAACATGATCATCTCATACAATAAAATTCAGCATCATGTCTTGACCATATCACATCACAACATGCCCTGCAAAAACAAGTTAGACGTCCTCTACTTTGTTGTTGCAAGTTTTACGTGGCTGCTACGGGCTTAAGCAAGAACCAATCTCACCTACGCATCAAAACCACAATGATAGTTTGTCAAATAGACTCCGTTTTAACCTTCGCAAGGACCGGGCGTAGCCATACTTGGTTCAACTAAAGTTGGAGAGACAGTCGCCCGCAAGCCACCTGTGTGCAAAGCACGTCAGGGGAACCGGTCTCGCGTAAGTGTATGCGTAATGTTGGTCCGGGTCGTCTCGTCCAACAATGCCGCCGAACCAAAGTATGACATGCTGGTAGGCAGTATGACTTATATCGCCCACAACTCACTTGTGTTCTACTCGTGCATATAACATCAACATAAATAACCTAGGCTCTGATACCACTGTTGGGTTTCGTAGTAATTTCAAAAAATTTCCTACGCACACGCAAGATCATGTGATGCATAGCAACGAGAGGGGAGAGTGTTGTCTACGTACCCACGCAGACCGACTGCGGAAGCGTTGACGCAACGTAGAGGAAGTAGTCGTTCGTCTTCACGATCCAACCGAGCAAGTACCGAAACTATGGCACCTCCGAGTTCGAGCACACGTTCAGATCGATGACGATCCCCGGACTCCGATCCAGCAAAGTGTCGGGGAAGAGTTCCGTCAGCACGACGGCGTGGTGACGATCTTGATGCACTACAGCAGCAGGGCTTCGCCTAAACTCCGCTACAGTATTATCGAGGAATATGGTGGCTGGGGGCACCGCACAAGGCTAAGGAATAGATCACGTGGATCAACTTGTTGTATCTTTGGTGCTAGCCCTGCCCCTCTATTTATATGTTGAGCCCCGGGGTCGAAACTTGGAGCAAAAGCCTCCTTAAAGTCGGTTTTTCCCGAAAGGCAAGAGTCCCACTCGGACTCCAGGACCAAATGCCACAATCCTTGGCGTCTGGCCCAGACGCCATGGGCCTTGGCGTCTGGCCCAGGGCCAGACGCCAGGGTCTCCGGCGTTTGGCCCCCTGGCCTCCGCAAAACTCCTTTTGCACCGACCTAAAGCCTCATGGGCTTGACCCCTTGGCCTAACCATATCATTCAATATATGAATCTTTACATCTCGACCATTTCGAGACTCCTCGTCATGTCCCCGATCTCATCCGGGACTCCGAACTCCTTCGGTACATCAAAACATGTAAACTCATAATATAACTGTCATCGTAACCTTAAGCGTGCGGACCCTACGGGTTCGAGAACAATGTAGACATGACCGAGACACGTCTCCGATCAATAACCAATAGCGGGACCTGGATGCCCATATTGGCTCCTACATATTCTACGAAGATCTTTATCGGTCAGACCGCATAACAACATACGTTGTTCCCTTTGTCATCGGTATGTTACTTGCCCGAGATTTGATCGTCGGTATCCAATACCTAGTTCAATCTCGTTACCGGCAAGTCTCTTTACTCGTTCTGTAATACATCATCCCGCAACTAACTCATTTAGTTGCAATGCTTGCAAGGCTTAAGTGATGTGCATTACCGAGAGGGCCCAGAGATACCTCTCCGACAATCGGAGTGACAAAAACTAATCTCGAAATACGCCAACCCAACATCTACCTTTGGAGACACCTGTAATGCTCCTTTATAATCACCCAGTTATGTTGTGACGTTTGGTAGCACCCAAAGTGTTCCTCCGGCAAACGGGAGTTGCATAATCTCATAGTCACAGGAACATGTATAAGTCATGAAGAAAGCAATAGCAACATACTAAAGATCGGGTGCTAAGCTAATGGAATGGGTCATGTCAATCAGATCATTCAACTAATGATGTGACCTCGTTAATCAAATAACAACACTTTGTTCATGGTTAGGAAACATGACCATCTTTGATTAACGAGCTAGTCAAGTAGAGGCATACTAGTGACACTAAGTTTGTCTATGTATTCACACATGTATTATGTTTCCGGTTAATACAATTCTAGCATGAATAATAAACATTTATCATGATATAAGGAAATAAATAATAACTTTATTATTGCCTCTAGGGCATATTTCCTTCACTGGCATGCGTTGGCATTTCATCGAGCACATGGCGTGCGTGCTCTGGGCGCGGCCAGAGCGCGCGTTTTGCACATGTGTGCGCCCGAGCCGCCGCGTTCGCTCACCCCGCGCACCTGGCCCTTGCTCGCCTGCAGAGCGACGCCCGTCCTCAACCGCTCACCAGAACCATCCAAGTCGCCCCTGGCGCCCTATAGCGCCACTGTCAGGTAGGCCATGGCAGCTAGCGGATGGCCGCATCCGGCTCCTGCCATGGACGGCGACGCCCGAGCCACAGCCGCGCGCCAGCTAGCCTCTGAACAGCCCGAGCTCATCCATGAGTCCGTCCGCTAGCTCCCGTCGCCGCCACGTCGCTCTGCTGGCAACACGATGGCGGTTCACCGGCGTTCTTATCCACAGCCACGGGGACCGACCTCCCCAGGCTATAAATAGCCCTTCCGATCACGCCTAGGCTCGTCAGCAACCCTGTTCGAGTAGTAGGAAGCTCCCCCTCCTCCCCAGTTGGCCAGAGGCCATCATCTCTCCCATCTCCGGCAGGCCCGACCGCCGCCACGTTCCGGTAAAATCCGGCCAAGACCGAGGCCCCTAACTCCTCCCGTTCTCCCATCCTCCTCCCCTCGACCGTGCGGAGCCACCCCACCTCTCAAACACAATCGGGAACCACCGTAGCCCGAGACCCCAATCCACCAGAGGCCACCGTCCGCCGCGGAGCTCGCCGCCGGCGACCCCCTTTGTCGCAATGACCCTCTCGACCACTAGGAGGACCACCCTGGACTGGCGGACCCATCCCTGCCCTCGGAATCCCGTGGGGAGCCACCGTTTGTCGGCGGCAATCGCCGGAGCTCCGCCTCTGCTCGGCCAGAGGAGAAGAAGGCGCAGGCGACTGGTCAAACCTGACCAGTGGGCCCGATGGACCCACTGTTAGTGACCCAGCGACGACTCACGCTGGCTTTAGTGGAAGCGTAAAACCCAGAGTACGTTTCCTCCTGTTCGAAAATGTATTACTCCCCAAACCGTTTTCTTTTTCTGATTTTTATTAAAACAGATTTTTTTACTAAACTTTGACTGGCTATAACTTTTAAAATACAAGTCCAGTTGATTTGATTCTTTTTCTGTTGTTTTTCAAATTTTGTCTAGTTTATTTCCATATTTATTTGAAAATTTTCTGAACAACTTTTTTGTACTGTTTTGAAACTATGTGTTAATTTGAAATTTTCTCAAATAGGATTTTTGGAGAAGGAAGCAACTTTCAAAAAGTGCACCCCCACTTGCATACTCATGAAGGCAAGCATTCTGAACCCCAGCATGATATTTGTTGTGTGTCGTTTGATGCAAATATGACACCACCTTGACGCAAAGTATTCGATATTTTATGTGGTGCTATGATCATATTCATGAGTGCATAATTATGATTCCTTGCAGTTGGGATTTGGATATGCTTGTGATAGTAATCACCCTCGTATGCCTTTCATGCCTACCGGAAGGAATCCGGGAAAGTCTCTGTCTTGGGTAGACACGAGCTTGTCTCTAGTTCTTCGTCGAGACGGTTATGTCCGGTAAGGCATGGTGAGGTATGATGAGTAGTGATTCTGTCTGATTGGTGTGAGATATATCTCTTATGCTTATCACACAGGAAATGCTTTAACCTCCTGAGTCGACCATAGATCGAGTCTTGTTCCAGTAACCCCCATACTTGTTTCGTACTACCACTTGTCCCTGCCATAGGTAGGGTATGGTTCAATAAGTTGTCAACCCCTTCCTAGCACACACCGTACAGAGAGGCCATGGTGGAAGATACCGGCTGCATCCGATAGGCATGCCACCTGGTCCGGGGGCATGGGTGTTTCCGGTTGGAGCCGAGGGGGTAGCTCCCCTAGTTTGCGCGCGTTACAAATTTTGTGATCCCATGCTAATTGAGGTTGTAGCCTCCCCACTTAGAGTTTTGCTTAACGGGTGTCGTGGGTGATTCCAGACACCGGTAAGTTAGGCTGGTGTGTGCGGTCAGGTGTGTTTTCAATTAAAAGACTGCAGATGGAATTAGTCCCAATGGACTAAATAAATCCGTTACTCGTGCGTAAAGAGTACACCCTCTGCAGAGATTATATCTATTCGAATAGCCGTGTCCATGTTTAAGGACTACAGTCTGGGATGAGTCAAGTGTCGGTCTTAGCGTCGGTCTTCGGAGGGAAAAACTGCTAAACCAGAACATGGATCATGACTTGTGACTTATGATGATCATGATTACTATTATTATGGACTAACCATTTACATTATTTGAATTATTGAGTATCCCTGGGATGGTTCTACCTCCTGGATATTCACTGTGACTACTCTCATATAAGCCCTTTATGTGGTGTCGCGGAGACGCCCAACTGTGGCATGCTTGTTATTTGCTTACTCTATAAGCCCTTTATGTGGTGTCACACAGACGCCTGACTGTGGCATGTTTGCTACTTATTTCCTTTATAAGCCCTTTATGTGGTGTCGCACAGACGCCCGACTGTGGCACGCTTGTTATTTCTTTTATTTATAAGCCCTTTGTGTGGTGTCACTCAGACGCCCGACTGAGGCATGCTTTATGTTATTATCCTTTCAAGGCGTCACTTCAGACACCCGATCGGTACATTCTATTTCTACTCCCTTATTGCATATTCATGTTGTATATGAATAACCTGCTTGCGTGCATCATGGATTCTTATTTTGTGACTGACGCTGTGATCATAGAATATTTCAGAGCATGATTATCATTTGTTATATTATACTCGTGTTCATAATGTTTGCGAGTATATTCAAAGTACTCACTGGCTTGTACCTAGCTATTGTCTTGGACAGATTTCTTGCATGGAGAGGAGCATTGCGATGACAGCTCCAGAACCTACGCAATGGTGACAGCAGCCTCGCGAAGATAGGAGTTATCCATGTCAGCTGTTCCTGTGGGAAATGGATTCCCATAGACGCTGATGAACCGCAAACCGCTTCCGCCATCAACCACTAGAAACCATTTGATGTACTCATAGGCCAGAATGGTCTTGTACTACTCATTTTGTATTTTGCTTGGAGCTTCTATATCAAGTTGGTGTCTCATCAGCTAACAGTAATCCTGGGGCTGGTGAGCGTAAGGGCCATTTTCTGGGAAACTAATATCCCAAAAATCCGGTCCTGACATATGATAAATTGCAATTGCTTCAATTATAGTTTGTTAGTTTTCAATGAACTTTCTGATTCATAATTGAAATTGTGAATGAATTGTTACTTTAGCATAAGAAATCCTATGACAATATATATATATGTGTGTGTGTGTTGCTGTTCTAAGAATGATCATGATGCCCTCATGTCCATATTTTATTTTATCGACACCTCTATCTCTAAACATGTGGACATATTTTATGATATCGTCTTTCGCTTCAGGACAAGTGAGGTCTAAGCTTGGGGGAGTTGATACATCCATTTTGCATCATGCTTTTATATCGATATTTATTGCATTATGGGCTGTTATTACACATTATGTCACAATACTTATGCCTATTCTCTCTTATTTTACAAGGTTTACACGAAAAAGGAGAATGCTGACAGCTGTAATTCTGGGCTGGAAAAGGAGAAAATATTAGAGACCTATTCCGCACAACTCCAAAAGTCCTAAAACTCCACCGAAGTCAGTTTTAGAATATATGAAACATATTGGGCGAAGAAAGCACCGGAGGGGGGCCACCCACCATCTAGGAGGGTGGGGGCGTGCCCTACCCCCTGGGCGCGCCCCCCTGTCTCGTGGGCCCCTTGGAAGGCCTCCAGTGCCCATCTTTGGATATATGAAGTCTTTTGCCCTGAAAAAAAAATCATAAGCAAGCTCTTGGGACGAAACTCCGCCGCCATGAGGCGGAACCTTGACGGAACCAATCTAGGGCTCCGGCGGAGCTGTTCTGCCGGGGAAACATCCCTCCAGGAGGGGGAAATCATCACCATCGTCATCACCATCGATCCTCTCATTGGGAGGGGGTCAATATCCATCAAAATCTTCACCAACACCATCTCATCCCAAACCCTAGTTCATCTCTTGTATCCAATCTTTGTCCCAAAACCTCAGATTGGTACCTGTGGGTTGCTAGTAGTGTTGATTACTCCTTGTAGTTGATGCTAGTTGGTTTATTTGGTGGAAGATCATATGTTCAGATACTTTATGCATATTAATACCCCTCTAATGATGAACGTAATATGCTTTGTGAGTAGTTACGTTTGTTCCCGAGGACATGGGAGAAGTCTTGCTATAAGTAGTCATGTGAATTTGGTATTCGTTTGATATTTTGATGAGATGTATGTTGTCTTTACTCTAGTGGTGTCATGTGAACGTCGACTACATGACACTTCACCATTGTTTGGGCCTAGAGGAAGGCATTGGGAAGTAATAAGTAGATGATGGGTTGCTAGAGTGACAGAAGCTTAAACTCTAGTTTATGCGTTGCTTCGTAAGGGGCTGATTTGGATCCATATGTTCCATGCTATGATTAGGTTTACCTTCATACTTGTTTTGTAGTAGTTGATGCTTGCAAGAGGGGTTAATCATAAGTGGGATTCTTTTCCAAGGAAGGGCAGTACCGAAGCACAGGTACACCCACATATCAAATTATCAAAGTAACGAACGCGAATCATATGAGCGTGATGAAAACTAGCTTGACGATAATTCCCATGTGTCCTCGGGAGCGTTTTCCTTTATATAAGGGTTTTTCCAGGCTTGTCATTTGCTACAAAAAGGATTGGGCCATCTTGCTGCACCTTATTTACTTTTATTACTTGTTACTCGTTACAAATTACCTTATCACAAAACTATCTGTTACCGATAATTTTAGTGCTTGCACCGAATACCTTACTGAAAACTGCTTATCATTTCCTTCTGCTCCTCGTTGGGTTTGACACTCTTACTTATCGAAAAGACTACGATAGATCCCCTATACTTGTGGGTCATCAAAGCACGTGTGGCAATCTGAAGTAGGGAGGGAACACAGATGATAATAAAATGAGTGCCAAACAAAAGCAGTGATCAACTGCTTCCTTTATACCCTAATTAATACGTCGAGCCACGTTGTTACAGATAATGCCAAAAACATCGAGGTCATTTTACATGCCAAAAGTTTATACAAGGGAAAGATTTACATAGAGCCAAAACGAAATGGTTTAAGAATCCTAATGATGCCCTGCTGCATGTCTGCGCCATTTCTCCTTGGTGAGATATCCTTGGAGATGAGGAGTCCGATGGTCGTCTGCTAAAAAGAGGAACCTAGAAAGGAGTCCCCGTACGACCGTAGACCAGGTAGGTTTTTTAACGAACCTACATTGGAAAAAATATTTGAGGTCCGAATAGGGTCAAGATGTACTATGGACCTTTTCTGTAGTGTGCCTTCGGCGCTGCCAAGGTATTTTGAGTGCATAGTTATGTATGCGCGGTATGTATGCCGCAACCTTATGGGGCGATCAGCGCAGGCTAATATACTATTCAAGCTCCGGTTCCATCAAGCTACCGCATTGTAACGCGGATCAGACACGTTTAGCAGTGTCATGGGTCTTGATGACCGATGAGTTGTTCAGCTTGATGAGGCTGCCCTATACTTCGGCTGCTAGGGCCGCAGTATGCTCCTCAGTACAGAGGGGGCGCTCCGTATTCCCATTTACTATGATGATGCCATGAGGTCCAGGCATTTTGAGCTTTAGATAAGAATAGTGCGGGACTGCATTAAAGCGGGCGAAAGTAGTTCGTCCGAGCAGTGCATGATAACCACTGCGAAAAGGGACGATGTCGAAAATCAATTCTTTGCTTCAGAAGTTGTCTGGAGAGCCGAATACTACTTCCAGTGTCAAGGAGCCCGTGCAGCGGGCCTCCACGCCGGGTATCATTCCTTTAAAGGTAGTGTTGCTAGGCTTAATTCTTGACGGGTCAATACCCATCTTACAGACAGTATCCTTGTAGATCAAGTTGAGGCTGCTGCCGCCGTCCATAAGGACTCAAGTAAGATGGTATCCGTTGATGATAGGATCGAGTACTAAGGCTGCCGAACCTCCATGATGGATACTGGTTGGGTGGTCCCTGCGATCAAAGGTGATCGGACAAGCTGACCATGGGTTGAATTTTGGGGCGACAGGCTCTATGATATGTCTCCAACGTATCTATAATTTTTGATTGCTCCATGCTATATTATCTACTGTTTTGGACATTATTGGGCTTTATTATCCACTTTTATATTATTTTTGGGACTAACCTATTAACCAGAGGCCCAGCCCAGAATTGCTGTTTTTTGCCTGTTTTAGGGTTTCGAAGAAAATGAATATCAAACGGAGTCCAACGGAATGAAACCTTCAGGGATGTGATTTTCTCATCGAATACAACTCAGGAGACTTGGACCCTACGTCAAGACACGTAACAGGAGGCCACGAGGTAGGGGGGCGCGCCAACCCCCCAGGTGCGCCCTCCACCCTCGTGGGCCCCCTGTTGCTCCACCGATGTACTTCTTCCTCCTATATATACCCACGTACCCCCAAACGATCAGATATGGAGCCAAAACCCTAATTCCACATAACTTTCTGTATCCACGAGATCCCATCTTGGGGCATGTTCCAGAGTGTAACACCCCGGATGTAACTTTCCCAATTTGTACTCCACTCTTGCCGTTTCGGTGTTAAGTTATATTTATTTTCTCGGGTTAGGACCCTTGTCTCCATGTGTTGTTGTCGTTGTCATGCATCTCATATCATGTCATCATGTGCATTGCATTTGCATATGTGTTCGTCTCATGCATTCGAGCATTTTCCCCGTTGTCCGTTTTGCATTCCGGCGCTTCGTTTTCCTCCGGTGGTCATTTCTAGCTTTCTTTTGTGTGTGGGGATTAAACATTTCCGGATTGGACCGAGACTTGCCAAGCGGCCTTGGTTTACTACCGGTAGACCGCGTGTCAAGTTTCGTACCATTTGGACTTCGTTTGATACTCCAACGGTTAACCGAGGGACCGAAAAGGCCTCGTGTGTGTTGCAGCCCAACACCCCTCCAATTTGGCCCAAAACCCACCAAACTCTGCTCCATCATCTAGAGCATTCGATCACGATCGCGTGGCCGAAAACCGCACCTCATTTGGACTCTCCTAGCTCCCTCCATGCCTATATAAAGGCCCTCCCGAAATTTCACGGATCCCCTCTCTTCGAAACCCTAGAAAAATCCACCGCGCCGCGCTGGACATTGTCCGATCCGGCCGGACATCGCTGCCGTCCAACCAGGGGCTGCCACGTGGGCGTGCACCCACATCCCCGCCGCCTCGCCCGCGCCGGCCCGCCTGGCCCACGCGCGGCCCTCCGCGCCGCCGAGCCGGGCCCCGTGCGCCCCGCCGCCTGCCTCCTCTCTCCACGGCGCCGCGCCGCCCCGCTCCGCCGCGTGCCGCCGAACCGCCGTCCGCCGCCTCGCACCGCCTCCCACTGCCTACCGCGCCGCCCCGCTCCGCCGCACGCCGCCCACGCCTCCTCGGCCTCGTCTCCGGCCAGATCCGGCCGCAGGAGAGCCGGATCCGCCGCCACCGACCCCGGCCTCCGCCGTCTTCATCGTCTCCGGCGAGTCAGCCGCCGCCTCGGTTCGCGTGCGTGAATAGTAAACCCTAGATCTCGGGGTGATTTTTTTCTACAAAGTCCCGAAATTCTCAGTCCATATGCTCATGTTCACGGCTCCGTAACTTTGCATCCGTAGCTCCGATTCATGCATATAGCATATCAAAATGTTCAACTCAGAGAGTACATCATTTCATTCCATTGCACAATTTTCATTTGAGTTCATCTTGATGCCCGAAATGCTGTTAGAAGAGGCCTACTTGAGATTATTGTCAGATCTGCTACTCCGTTTAGCTTTTTGTCATTTTTGCCATGATTAATGTGTGCATCATATGCCCATGAGTTCTACATATGTTTTGTTAAGGGTTTTGTCATCTTTCCAGAGGTGCAACCCATGTATTTTTGTGATGTGTGTGGTGACTAGTGCAAGCTTGCAAAGTGGTGCACTTGCTAATTCCGTTTTCAGGGACTTAGTAATTTCTCTAAGTCCTGGAGCTGTTTATCTCTTGATGCCATATGTTCATGTTGTTTCCAAGTGATACGTGCCTCTTTTGAGGATGACCAGTAAGGATGTTTTGTTCATATTGTAGTGCTCTATCCATCCATGCCTTTGTTTGCAATTATGGAGCACCATAGCTTGAGTCAATCGAGCTCTACTTTTGCTACTTTGTGAATCTGGACAGATTGTCAACTTGTTTGCGATATTGCCGATGATGTTGTAGTTGATCCGTGTATGCTATGCTATTGTTCTTGCCATGTCTAGCTTGAATTTTGTGCCTTCTTGATGGGTGTATGATTGTCTTGCCATGACTTGCACCGTAGTGAGTGCATCGAGCTCGTAAACATGCCTACTTGAGTTCTGTTTTCAGCATGCTCCAGTTTTCACTAAGTCTGAAAACTGATTATGTTTTTTTGCTATGTTCACATGCTTGCAATTGTATCTTCTGATCCATTTTGGCTCAAGGTCACTAAGGGACTTTTGTTAAGCTCTTTGAGTAGCTCCATGCCATTCTTTACTTTGCCATGTTGAGATCCTGTAGCATATAGTTTTGTTGCTCCGAAGAGGGCTACCTGATCTGAAATTCCAGACAAGTGTTAATTTCACTAAGTCTGAGATCTGTTTGCCATTTGCATTTTTGCCATGTTTGTTTGAACTTGTTAATGATTAATTGGCCATAGCTTAGTGCTAGACTTTTGCTAAGCATCTTGAATGCATCTCGGCCATTTATTTTGTTGTCATGTTTGGTTGCTGTAGCATGTTCATCTCATTGCATTTAGATGCCTACTTGCTGTAAATCGCAGACCGGTGTCATTTTTGAATCGCTTGCCATTTCCAACCGTAACTCCGATTCCGGCGTTCTTTATATCGTTTTCAAGCGATTTCATCTCATCTTTCCAGTGGCACACTTGGAATTCCAAGTTGAGGCCAGGTTCATGCGTTTCCTGTCATATCTTGCATTTTGCATGTCGCATCGCATCCCGCATAGCATATCATCATCGCATCGTCTTGTTTGGGTTCTTGCACGTGGTTGATTGTGTACTTGTTGCTTGTTTGTCTTGTTTGGGTAGAGCCGGGAGATGAGTTCGCTAATGAGGAGCCCGTTGAGTTTGCTTTCGAGGATCCAGTCAACTCTGACAACTGTGCAGGCAAGATGATCATACCCTCGAAATCACTACTATCTTTGCTATGCTAGTTTGCTCGCTCTTTTGCTATGCCAATGCTACGATGCCTACCATTTGCTTTCAAGCCTCCCAAATTGCCATGTTAAACCTCTAACCCACCATGTCCTAGCAAACCGTTGATTGACTATGTTACCGCTTTGCTCAGCCCCTCTTATAGCGTTGCTAGTTGCAGGTGAAGATTGGAGGCCGTTCCTTGTTGGAACATTTATTTACTTGTTGCGATATCATTATATTATCTAGTTATCTTAATGCATCTATATACTTGGTAAAGGGTGGAAGGCTCGGCCTCTCGCCTAGTGTTTTGTTCCACTCTTGCCGCCCTAGTTTCCGTCATATCGGTGTTATGTTCCCGGATTTTGCGTTCCTTACGCGGTTGGGTTATAATGGGAACCCCTTGATGTTTCGCCTTGATTAAAGCTTTTCCAGCAATGCCCAACATTGGTCTTACCATTTGCCACCTAGCCTCTTTTTCCCTTGGGTTTCTGGAGCCCGAGGGTCATCTTATTTAAACCCCCCGGGCCAGTGCTCCTCTGAGTGTTGGTCCGACCGAGTAGACTGCGGGGCCACCTCGGGGCAACTTGAGGGTTGGTTTTACTCGTAGGATGTCTTATCTGAGTGTGCCCTAAGAACGAGATATGTGCAGCTCCTATCGGGATTTGTCGGCACATTCGAGCGGTGTTGCTGGTCTTGTTTTAACCTGTCGAAATTTCTTGAATTACCGAGATACCGAGTCTGATCGGAACGTCTTGGGAGGAGGTCTATTCCTTCATTGACCGTGAGAGCTTGTCATGGGCTAAGTTGGGACTCCCCTGCAGGGATTTGAACTTTCGAAAGCCGTGCCCGTGGTTATGGGCAGATGGGAATTTGTTAATGTCCGGTTGTAGATAACTTGAACCTTAATTTAATTAAAATGAATCAACTGAGTGTGTTACCGTGATGGCCTCTTCTCGGCGGAGTCCGGGAAGTGGACACGGTGTTGGAGTAATGTTTGCGCAGGTTGTTCTTTAGTTTCTCGCTCGCGCTTTGCCTCCTCTTCTCGCCCTCTTTTGCGAATAAGTTAGCCACCATAATTGCTAGTCGCTTGCTGCAGCTCCACATATATTTACCCTGTCATACCTTTAAGCTTAAATAGTCTTGATCGCGAGGGTGCGAGATTGCTGAGTCCCTGTGGCTCACAGATTACTATTACACCAGATGCAGGGCATGATGATTCCGCTCCAGCAGACGCGTATGAGCTCAAGTGGGAGTTCGACGAAGACTCTCAATGTTACTATGTTTCCTTTCCCGATGATCAGTAGTGGCGCCCAGTTGGGGGTGATTGGGACCGTGTCGCATGTTGGGTTCTCTTTTATTTTGGCGCCGTAGTCGGGCGATGAGTGTTTGGATGATGTAATGTTATTTATGTACTTGATTGACATAGCGAGTGTAAGCCAACTATGTTATCTCCCCTTTTATTATTATATTACATGGGATGTTTGTGAAGATTGCCTAACTTGCGACATATGCCTTCAATGCGATTATGTCTCTAAGTCGTGCCTCGACACGTGGGAGCTATAGTCGCATCGAGGGTGTTACAAGTTGGTAATCAGAGCCTTCCCCGACCTTAGGAGCCCCATTGCTTGATCATTTTTAGCGGCCGAGTTGTGTCTAGAAAAATGTTTTGAGTCATTTAGGAATTATATATCGGAGAGATTAGGAATTCTTTTTACTTCCCAGTCTCCTCATCGCTCTGGTAAGGCATCCTGACGTAGAGTTTTGACTCTTCTCTCCTCAAATTTCACTAATTTTTTTAGGATCATGCGGGTATCTTGGAATCGTTCCGATGGTTTTATGATGAGAACATTGTCTTGGTGCCTCCTGTCAGGGGTTTAGTGGAAGTGTCCCGGGGAGTCGAGCTCTGAGGTGTTGTCATCATAATTTTATCGTTGCAGTTCTGGAATACCTGAGTCTAGTACGCCGACATCGAAAATCTCTTTTATGCAGTTCGTTGGTGAGATAACCTCGACGCCACCCAGTACTGGGGCGGGAGTTCGGGAGTATCGCCATAACTTGTATAACGGATGCTTTTCAAAGGTTGAGGTAGATGGTTTCCGAAGGTTTCTTGGTTATGTGTTGAAGGATGGATACAGCTGGATGTAGGATTTGCTAGTTTGGGTGAGATATTATGCTTCCCCTGTATCCCCAACACCTGATTGCATAACCGGAAAGGTTCGGGAGTTTCATAGGTGGGAATTCTGGTAGCTCTAGTTCTTCTTCCACGGATATTGGTTTGAGATTGGGATTTCTTACCGATTATTCGTTCTTGATCCGTACCTTGTTGATTTATTTCTCTACCTAAATTCTAAATGGCTTCTCAATTTATGGATATGTGACCATTTCAAGAGGAATGCATTCGTTCATTTTGTTCGGATGTGAAGACTATATGATGCAATTTTTCATTCCGTTGGATTCAGCTTCAATATTTGTCTATCAATGTGCTAATGGGTGGTCAACCTCTTCAGGATGGCTCCTCCAATGCGCACGACTCCGAATCCTGATCCGCCACCACCTCCACCTCCTCCGGAGGCATGGCAAGCTGTGATGGCCGCAACCAATGCAAACACACAGTTGATCATCTAAATTCTTCAAGAGCACAATCAAGGCAACCAAGGGAATCAAGGCAACAATCAGAATCACTTTGCTACACTCAACTAGTTCCTTGCTAACGGGCCAAAGACTTTCAGCAATTGTGTTGAGGCAACCGATGCTGACGATTGGCTAGTGGATCTGTGCAAGCATTTCGAGCGCAGTAACGTCAGGCCTGAGGACTTTGTTAAGTTCGCTTCCTTCCAACTCAAAGATCAAGCTGTAGAATGGTTCCAGCAGTACAAGGATTCCAGAGGTGGACGTGTTATCACTTGGGATGATTTCCGTCGAGATTTCCGAGCTCATCATATTCCCCAGATCATGGTTGAAAGCAAGCGTGAGGAATTCCGCAACCTGCAGCAAGGCTCTTTGTCTGTCTATGACTACAACAAGTTGTTTCAGAAGCTCGCCCGTTTTGCCAAGTAGGACGTGCCTGATGAGAAGAGCATGATATACCAGTTCAGGGGTGGTCTCATAGAAGAAATCCAGCTCGCTCTTGTTCTCTTTGAGCCCTTGAGGTACGATGAGTTCTACAACATGGCATTGAAGCAAGAGGGTGCTCAATTGAGGTGTGATGCTTCCAAGAAGCGAGTCAGAGACGTTACTCCTTCTTCCTCCACTCAAGTGGCCAAGCAGCAGAAGTTTTGGCTTCCTCCTCCTCCGTTCTGCCAGCCGTATCAGCAGAAGAGCAAAGGTGGCAGTGGATCTTCCCACCCACCCAACCCTGGCTTTCAGAACAAGACTTCATCTCAAGGTCCAAGATCGAGTGCTCCGTACCACCGTCCGCTTTCAGAGGTCACGTGCAACAAGTGCCAACAGAAGGGTCACTATGCCAACAAGTGTTTCAAACAGAGGCGTCTTCCTCCTCCTCCTCCCCCTGTCAGATCGGCAAGTACAGCTGTGGTCAAGCATAACCCCAAGCACGCCAAGGTCAATTTGATGAATGCAGCTCAGGCAGAGGACTCGTCAGATGTCATCATGGGTAACCTTCCTATTAACGATGTTCCTGCAAAAGTTCTTTTTGACACTGGTGCATCGCGTTCATTTTTGTCATGCCCTTTTGCATCGAAGCACAATGTTGAGACTGAGATCATGCCCAAAGTCATGCAAATTGTTTCTCCCGGCAAGCTTTTGACTTCTAGTTTGGTTTATCCCGATATCTCTATCACATTGGGTGATTACAAGTTCCTTTCTGCCCCAATTGTTCTTGGTAACTCGGATATTGATCTTATTCTCGGAATGGATTGGCTTTCTAAGCACAAGGCTCATCTTGATTGTGTTGCCAGGCAGATTCAATTGACTCATTCCTCTGAGGATGTAATTGTCTTGCCACTCGGGATAATACCATCCGTCTGTTTTCTCTCAATGAGAAGGGTGAACTCAATGCCATCTCGCAAATTCCAGTCGTTTGCGAATATCAAGACGTCTTTCCAGAAGAGCTCCCAGGAATGCCTCCGCACCGGCCAGTTGAATTCGTTATTGATCTTGAGCCTGGTACGGAACCTGTGTGCAAACGTCCTTACAAGCTCGGACCTGAAGAGTTGAAGGAGCTGAAGAAGCAACTCGATATTCAAGAGAAAATGGGTCTCATCCGGCCTAGTTCTTCTCCGTGGGGTTGTGGTGTTCTTTTTGTGAAGAAGAAGGATGGAACGGACCGACTTTGTGTTGATTACCGTCCGGTGAACAAGAAGACCATCAAGAACAAATACCCACTTCCCAACATCAATGAGCTGTTCGAACAACTCAAAGGTGCCCAAGTATTCTCCAAGCTTGATCTCCGTATGGGTTATCATCAGATTCAAATCCGTGAGCAAGATATTCCTAAGACGGCTTTCAGGACAAGCTTTGGTTCATATGAATACACTGTCATGTCTTTTGGCCTCGTCAACGCTCCTCCGACGTTCTCTCGCATGATGAACTTCATCTTCAACGCCTACACCAATGACTTCGTTTTGGTCTATCTCGACGACATTCTGGTTTTCTCGAAGAACAAGGAAGATCATGCCAAACACTTGCGTTTGGTGCTTGATAAGCTCAGGGAACATCAGTTCTACGCCAAGTTCTCCAAGTGTGAATTTTGGCTCGATGAGGTTCTTTATCTTGGTCATATCATCTCTGCCAAGGGCATTGCCGTGAATCCTGAGAAGGTGTCTGCAATTGTGAATTGGGAACCTCCTCAGAACGTGAAGCAACTCCGTAGCTTCCTCGGTCTCGCAAGCTATTGTCGAAGATTCGTTGAAAACTTTTCTAAGATCGCGAAACCTCTCTCAAATCTTCTCCAGAAGCACGTCAAGTACGTTTGGTCTCCGGAGTGTCACATTGCTTTCAACACTTTGAAAGAGAAATTGATCACTGCTCCAGTTCTGACTCCGCCTGATGAATCCAAACCGTACGAGGTCTTTTGTGATGCCTCTCTCCAAGGTCTTGGCGCAGTATTGATGCAAGAGAAGAAAGTTGTTGCTTATACATCTCGCCAGTTGAAGCCTAATGAGAAGAACTACCCCACTCATGATCTCGAGTTGGCGGCAGTTGTGCATGCTCTTTTGACTTGGAGACATCTTCTATTGGGAAGAAAAGTGGACATTTTCACTGATCACAAGAGTCCCAAGTACATCTTCACTCAGCCTAATCTCAACCTCAGGAAAACTCGATGGGTCGAAATGATTCAAGAGTATAATCCGAGTATCGAGTATACTCCAGGCAAGGCCAATGTGATTGCTGACGCTTTGAGGAGGAAAGCTTACTGCAACAGTCTGATTCTCAAGCCTTATCAAACCGAGCTTTGTGAAGCTTTCCGCAAACTTAATCTACAAGTTGTTCCTGAAGGTTTCCTCGCCAACCTTCTAGTCTCTCCTACCTTGGAAGACCAGATTCGCCAAGCCCAGCTTCTTGATGCTATGGTGAAAAAGGTGAAGATTGGGATTGCCAAGAGTCAGTCCAAGTACAAGTGCTACCGCCTTGATGACAAGGACACTCTCTTCTTCGAGGATCGTATTGTTGTACCCAAAGGTGAACTTCGTAAAGTGATCATGAACGAGGCTCACAATTCTCTCCTCTCCATCCACCCTGGGAGCATGAAGATGTATCAGGACCTTAAGCAGGCTTATTGGTGGACTCGAATGAAGCGCGAGATCGCTCAATTCGTGAATGAATGTGATGTCTGCAGAAGAGTGAAGGCAGAACACCAAAGGCCAGCTGGTCTCCTCCAACCTCTTGCCATTCCAGAATGGAAGTTTGACCACATTGAAATGGACTTCGTGACTGGGTTTCCAAAGTCCAAGCGTGACAATGATGCTATATTCGTTGTCATCGACAAACTCACCAAAGTGGCTCACTTTCTGCCTATCAAAAAGTCGATCACTGCGGCTCAATTGGCGGAACTCTATACCTCTCGTATTGTCTCTCTGCACGGTATTCCACAAGTGATCTCTTCGGACCGTGGCAGCATCTTTACCTCCAAGTTTTGGGATTCTTTTCAGAAGGCCATGGGCACCAACATCCGCTTCAGCACAACTTTCCATCCTCAAACTAGCGGTCAAGTCGAGCGTGTCAACCAGATTCTTGAAGATATGCTCAGGGCTTGTGTGATCTCCTTCGGCATGAAGTGGGAGGATTGTCTTCCTTATGCTGAATTCTCCTATAACAACAGTTTTCAAGCAAGTTTGGGCAAGACCCCTTTTGAAATTCTGTATGGCAGGAAGTGCCGTACCCCTCTCAACTGGTCTGAAACCGGTGAATGTCAGCTTTTGGGTAATGACTTAATCACAGAAGTAGAAGAAATGTGCAAAGTCATTCGTGATAACCTCAAAGCAGCCCAATCCCGTCAGAAGAGCTACTATGATAGTAAGCACCGTGATTTGGCTTTCGAGATCGGAGATCATGTTTACCTCCGCGTCTCTCCTATGAAAGGTACTCGTCGCTTCGGTATCAAAGGGAAGCTTGCCCCCAGATACGTGGGACCTTTCAAGATTGTCAGCAAGAGAGGCGACCTCGCCTATCAACTCGAGCTTCCGTCAAACTTTGCAAATATTCATGATATCTTCCATGTCTCTTAGCTTCGAAAGTTCTTCAAGACTCTTGAACGCACCATCAACTTCGAGGACATTGAGCTCTAAGAAGATCTCTCTTATCATGAGCACCCAGTTGACTGAACGCAAGACTCGCAACAAGTCAATCAAATTTCTCAAAGTCAAGTGGTCACACCATTCCGACCGTGAAGCTACCTGGGAACGCGAGGATCACCTCCGTTCTGAGTACCCGGCGTTCTTTTAGTCCTAGATCTCGGGACGAGATCCTTTCGTAGTGGTGGAGTGTTGTAACAGCCCGGATGTAACTTTCCCAATTTGTACTCCACTCTTGCCGTTTCGGTGTTATGTTATATTTATTTTCTCGGGTTCGGGCCCTTGTCTTCGTGTGTTGTTGTCATTGTCATGCATCTCATATCATGTCATCATGTCCATTGCATTTGCATATGTGTTTGTCTCATGCATTCGAGCATTTTCCCCGTTGTCCGTTTTGCATTCCGGCGCTTCGTTCTCCTCTGGTGGTCATTTCTAGCTTTCTTTCGTGTGTGGGGATTAAACATTTCCGGATTGGACCGAGACTTGCCAAGCGGCCTTGGTTTACTACCGGTAGACCGCGTGTCAAGTTTCGTACCATTTGGACTTCGTTTGATACTCCAACGGTTAACCGAGGGACCAAAAAGGCTTCATGTGTGTTGCAGCCCAACACCCCTCCAATTTGGCCCAAAACCCACCAAACTCTGCTCCATCATCTAGAGCGTTCGATCACGATCGCGTGGCTGAAAACCGCACCTCATTTGGACTCTCCTAGCTCCCTCCATGCCTATATAAAGGCCCTCCCAAAATTTCGCGGATCCCCTCTCTTCGAAACCCTAGAAAAAGCCACCGCGCCGCGCCGGACATTGTCCGATCCGACCAGACATCACCGCCATCCAACCAGGGGCTGCCACGTGGGCGTGCGCCCACATCCCCGCCGCCTCGCCCGCGCCGGCCCGCCTGGCCCGCGCGCGGCCCTCCGCGCCGCAGAGCCGGGCCCCGTGCGCCCCGCCGCCTGCTTCCTCTCTCCAAGGCGCCGCGCCGCCCGCTCCGCTGCGCGCCGCCGAGCCGCCGCTCGCCGCCTCGCGCCGCCTCCCGCTGCCTGCCGCGCCGCCCCGCTCCGCCACACGCCGCCCCTCGCCGCCCGCGCCTCCCCGGCCTCGTCTCCGGCCGGATCCAGCCGCAGGAGAGCCGGATCCGCCGCCGCCGTCTTCATCGTCTCCGGCGAGCCCGCCGCCGCCTCGGTTCGCGTGCATGAACAGTAAACCCTAGATCTCGGGGTGATTTTTTTCTACTAAGTCCCGAAGTTCTCAGTCCATATGCTCATGTTCACGACTCCGTAACTTTGCATCCGTAGCTCCGGTTCATACATATAGCATATCAAAATGTTCATCTCAGAGAGTACATCATTTCATTCCATTGCATCATTTTCATTTGAGTTCATCTTGATGCCATAAATGCTGTTAGAAGAGGGCTACTTGAGATTATTGTCAGATCTGCTACTCCGTTTAGCTTTTTGTCATTTTTGCCATGATTAATGTGTGCATCATATGCCCATGATTTCTGCATATGTTTTGTTAAGGGTTTTGTCATCTTTCCAGAGGTGCAGCCCATGTATTTTTGTGATGTGTGTGGTGACTAGTGCAAGCTTGCAAAGTGGTGCACTTGCTAATTCCGTTTTCAGGGACTTAGTAATTTCTCTAAGTCCTGGAGCTGTTTATCTCTTGATGCCATATGTTCATGTTGTTTCCTAGTGATCCGTGCCTCTTTTGAGGATGACCAGTAAGGATGTTTTGTTCATATTGTAGTGCTATATCCATCCATGCCTTTGTTTGCAATTATGGAGCACCCTAGCTTGAGTCAATCGAGCTCCACTTTTGCTACTTTGTGAATCTGGGCAGATTGTCAACTTGTTTGCGATATTGCCGATGATGTTGTAGTTGATCCGTGCATGCTATGCTATTGTTCTTGCCATGTCTAGCTTGCATTTTGTGCCTTTGTGATAGTTGTATGCTTGTCTTGCCATGACTTGCACCGTAGTGAGTGCATCGAGCTCGTAAACATGCCTACTTGAGTTCTGTTTTCAGCATGCTCCAGTTTTCACTAAGTCTGAAAACTGATTATGTTTTTTGCTATGTTCACATGCTTGCAATTGTATCTTCTGATCCCTTTTGGCTCAAGGTCACTAAGGGACTTTTGTTAAGCTGAGTAGCTCCATGCCATGCTTTACTTTGCCATGTTCAGGTCCTATAGCATATATTTTTGTTGCTCCGAAGAGGGCTACCTGATCTGAAATTCCAGACAAGTGTTAATTTCACTAAGTCTGAGATCTGTTTGCCATTTGCATTTTTGCCATGTTTGTTTGAACCTGTTAATGGATGAATTGGCCGTAGCTCAGTGCTAGACTTTTGCTAAGCATCTTGAATGCATCCCGGCGATTTATTTTGTTGTCATGTTTGGTTGCTGTAACATGTTCATCTCATTGCATTTAGATGCCTACTTGCTGTAAATCGCAGACCGGTGTCATTTTTGAATCGCTTGCCATTTCCAACCGTAACTCCGATTCCGGCGTTCTTTATATCGTTTTCAAGCGATTTCATCTCATCTTTCCAGTGGCACACTCGGAATTCCAAGTTGAGGCCAGGTTCATGCGTTTCCTGTCATATCTTGCATTCTGCATCCCGCATCGCATCCCGCATAGCATATCATCATCGCATCGTCTTGTTTGGGTTCTTGCACGTGGTTGATTGTGTCCTTGTTTCTTGTTTGTCTTGTTTGGGTAGAGCCGGGAGACGAGTTCGCTAACGAGGAGCCCGTTGAGTTTGCTTTTGAGGATCCAGTCAACTCTGACAACTGTGCAGGTAAGATGATCATACCCTCGAAATCACTACTATCTTTGCTATGCTAGTTTGCTTGCTCTTTTGCTATGCCAATGCTACGATGCCTACCATTTGCTTTCAAGCCTCCCAAATTTCCATGTTAAACCTCTAACCCACCATGTCCTAGCAAACCGTTGATTGGCTATGTTACCGCTTTGCTCAGCCCCTCTTATAGCGTTGCTAGTTGCAGGTGAAGATTGGAGGCCGTTCCTTGTTGGAACATTTATTTACTTGTTGGGATATCATTATATTATCTTGTTATCTTAATGCATCTATATACTTGGTAAAGGGTGGAAGGCTCGGCCTCTCGCCTAGTGTTTTGTTCCACTCTTGCCGCCCTAGTTTCCGTCATATCGGTGTTATGTTCCTGGATTTTGCGTTCCTTACGCGGTTGGGTTATAATGGGAACCCCTTGATATTTCGCCTTGATTAAAGCTTTTCCAGCAATGCCCAACATTGGTCTTACCATTTTCCACCTAGCCTCTTTTTCCCTTGGGTTTCCGGAGCCCGAGGGTCATCTTATTTAAACCCCCCGGGCCAGTGCTCCTCTGAGTGTTGGTCTGACCGAGTAGACTGCGGGGCCACCTCGGGGCAACTTGAGGGTTGGTTTTACTCATAGGATGTCTCATCTGAGTGTGCCCTGAGAACGAGATATGTGCAGCTCCTATCGGGATTTGTCGGCACATTCGAGCGGTGTTGCTGGTCTTGTTTTAACCTGTCGAAATTTCTTGAATTACCGAGATACCGAGTCTGATCGGAACGTCTTGGGAGGAGGTCTATTCCTTCGTTGACCATGAGAGCTTGTCATGGGCTAAGTTGGGACTCCCCTGCAGGGATTTGAACTTTCGAAAGCCGTGCCCGCGGTTATGGGCAGATGGGAATTTGTTAATGTACGGTTGTAGATAACTTGAACCTTAATTTAATTAAAATGAATCAACTTAGTGTGTTACCATGATGGCCTCTTCTCGGCGGAGTCCGGGAAGTGGACACGGTGTTGGAGTAATGTTTGCGCAGGTTGTTCTTTAGTTTCTCGCTCGCGCTTTGCCTCCTCTTCTCGCTCTCTTTTGCGAATAAGTTAGCCACCATAATTGCTAGTCACTTGCTGCAGCTCCACATATATTTACCCTGTCATACCTTTAAGCTTAAATAGTCTTGATCGCGAGGGTGCGAGATTGCTGAGTCCCTGTGGCTCACAGATTACTATTACACCAGATGCAGGGCCTGATGATTCCGCTCCAGCAGACGCGTATGAGCTCAAGTGGGAGTTCGACGAAGACTCTCAACGTTACTATGTTTCCTTTCCCGATGATCAGTAGTGGCGCCCAGTTGGGGGTGATTGGGACCGTGTCACATGTTGGGTTCTCTTTTATTTTGGCGCTGTAGTCGGGCCATGAGTGTTTGGATGATGTAATGTTATTTATGTACTTGATTGACGTGGCGAGTGTAAGCCAACTATGTTATCTCCCCTTTTATTATTATATTACATGGGATGTTTGTGAAGATTGCCTAACTTGCGACATATGCCTTCAATGCGATTATGTCTCTAAATTGTGCCTCGACATGTGGGAGCTATAGTCGCATCGAGGGTGTTACAAGTTGGTAATCAGAGCCTTCCCCGACCTTAGGAGCCCCATTGCTTGATCGATTTTAGTGGCCGAGTTGTGTCTAGAAAAATGTTTTGAGTCATTTAGGAATTATATATCGGAGAGATTAGGAATTCTTTTTACTTCCCAGTCTCCTCATCGCTCTGGTAAGGCATCCTGACGTAGAGTTTTGACTCTTCTCTCCTCAAATTTCACTAATTTTTTTTAGGATCATGCGGGTATCTTGGAATCGTTCCGATGGTTTTATGATGAGAACATTGTCTTGGTGCCTCCTGTCAGGGGTTTAGTGGAAGTGTCCCGGGGAGTCGAGCTCTGAGGTGTTGTCATCATAATTTTATCGTTGCAGTTCTGGAATACCTGAGTCTAGTACGCCGACATCGAAAATCTCTTTTATGCAGTTCGTTGGTGAGATAACCTCGACGCCACCCAGTACTGGGGCGGGAGTTCGGGAGTATCGCCATAACTTGTATAACGGATACTTTTCAAAGGTTGAGGTAGATGGTTTCCGAAGGTTTCTTGGTTATGTGTTGAAGGATGGATACAGCTGGATGTAGGATTTGCTAGTTTGGGTGAGATATTATGCTTCCCCTGTATCCCCAACACCTGATTGCATAACCGGAAAGGTTCGGGAGTTTCATAGGTGGGAATTCTGGTAGCTCTAGTTCTTCTTCCACGGATATTGGTTTGAGATTGGGATTTCTTACCGATTATTCGTTCTTGATCCGTACCTTGTTGATTTATTTCTCTACCTTAATTTTACGTGGCTTCTCAATTTATGGATATGTGACCATTTCAAGAGGAATGCATTCGTTCATTTTGTTCGGATGTGAAGACTATATGTTGCAATTTTCATTCCGATGGGTTCAGCTTCAGTATTTGTCTATCAATGTGCTAATGGTGGTGAACCTCTTCAGGATGGCTCCTCCAACGCGCACGACTCCGAATCCTGATCCGCCACCACCTCCACCTCCTCCAGAGGCATGGCAAGCTGTGATGGCCGCAACCAATGCAAACACACAGTTGATCATGCAAATTCTTCAAGAGCGCAATCAAGGCAACCAAGGGAATCAAGGCAGCAATCAGAATCACTTTGCTACACTCAACCAGTTCCTTGCTAACCGGCCTAAAACTTTCAGCAATTGTGTTGAGGCAACCGATGCTGACGATTGGCTTGTGGATCTGTGCAAGCATTTCGAGTGCAGTAACGTCAGGCCTGAGGACTTTGTTAAGTTCGCTTCCTTCCAACTCAAAGATCAAGCTGTAGAATGGTTCCAGCAGTACAAGGATTCCAGAGGTGGACGTGTTATCACTTGGGATGATTTCCGTCGAGATTTCCGAGCTCATCATATTCCCCAGAGCATGGTTGAAAGCAAGCGTGAGGAATTCCGCAACCTGCAGCAAGGCTCTTTGTCTGTCTATGACTACAACAAGTTGTTTCAGAAGCTCGCCCGTTTTGCCAAGTAGGACGTGCCTGATGAGAAGAGCATGATATACCAGTTCAGGGGTGGTCTCATAGAAGAAATCCAGCTCGCTCTTGTTCTCTTTGAGCCCTTGAGGTACGATGAGTTCTACAACATGGCATTGAAGCAAGAGGGTGCTCAGTTGAGGTGTGATGCTTCCAAGAAGCGAGTCAGAGACGTTACTCCTTCTTCCTCCACTCAAGTGGCCAAGCAGCAGAAGTTTTGGCTTCCTCCTCCTCCGTTCCGCCAGCCGTATCAGCAGAAGAGCAAAGGTGGCAGTGGATCTTCCCACCCACCCAACCCTGGCTTTCAGAACAAGACTTCGTCTCAAGGTCCAAGATCGAGTGCTCCGTACCACCGTCCGCTTTCAGAGGTCACGTGCAACAAGTGCCAACAGAAGGGTCACTATGCCAACAAGTGTTTCAAACAGAGGCGTCTTCCTCCTCCTCCTCCTGTCAGATCGGCAAGTACAGCTGTGGTCAAGCATAACCCCAAGCACGCCAAGGTCAATTTGATGAATGCAGCTCAGGCAGAGGACTCGTCAGATGTCATCATGGGTAAACTTCCTATTAACGATGTTCCTGCAAAAGTTCTTTTTGACACTGGTGCATCGCATTCCTTTTTGTCATGCCCTTTTGCATCGCAGCACAATGTTGAGACTGAGATCATGCCCAAAGTCATGCAAGTTGTTTCTCCCGGCAAGCTTTTGACTTCTAGTTTGGTTTCTCCCGATATGTCTATCACATTGGGTGATTACAAGTTCCTTTCTGCCCCAATTGTTCTTGGTAACTCGGATATTGATCTTATTCTCGGAATGGATTGGCTTTCTAAGCACAAGGCTCATCTTGATTGTGTTGCCAGGCAGATTCAATTGACTCATTCCTCTGAGGATGTAATTGTCTTGCCGCTCGGGATAATACCATCCGTCTGTTTTCTCTCAATGAGAAGGGTGAACTCGATGCCATCTCGCAAATTCCAGTCGTTTGCGAATATCAAGACGTCTTTCCAGAAGAGCTCCCAGGAATGCCTCCGCACCGGCCAGTTGAATTCGTTATTGATCTTGAGCCTGGTACGGAACCTGTGTGCAAACGTCCTTACAAGCTCGGACCTGAAGAGTTGAAGGAGCTGAAGAAGCAACTCGATATTCAAGAGAAAATGGGTCTCATCCGGCCTAGTTCTTCTCCGTGGGGTTGTGGTGTTCTTTTTGTGAAGAAGAAGGATGGAACGGACCGACTTTGTGTTGATTACCGTCCGGTGAACAAGAAGACCATCAAGAACAAATACCCACTTCCCAACATCAATGAGCTGTTCGAACAACTCAAAGGTGCCCAAGTATTCTCCAAGCTTGATCTCCGTATGGGTTATCATCAGATTCGAATCCGTGAGCAAGATATTCCTAAGATGGCTTTCAGGACAAGCTTTGGTTCATATGAATACACTGTCATGTCTTTTGGCCTCGTCAACGCTCCTCCGACGTTCTCTCGCATGATGAACTTCATCTTCAACGCCTACACCAATGACTTCGTTTTGGTCTATCTCGACGACATTCTGGTTTTCTCGAAGAACAAGGAAGATCATGCCAAACACTTGCGTTTGGTGCTTGATAAGCTCAGGGAACATCAGTTCTACGCCAAGTTCTCCAAGTGTGAATTTTGGCTCGATGAGGTTCTTTATCTTGGTCATATCATCTCTGCCAAGGGCATTGCCGTGAATCCTGAGAAGGTGTCTGCAATTGTGAATTGGGAACCTCCTCAGAACGTGAAGCAACTCCGTAGCTTCCTCGGTCTCGCAAGCTATTGTCGAAGATTCGTTGAAAACTTTTCTAAGATCGCGAAACCTCTCTCAAATCTTCTCCAGAAGCACGTCAAGTACGTTTGGTCTCCGGAGTGTGACATTGCTTTCAACACTTTGAAAGAGAAATTGATCACTGCTCCAGTTCTGACTCCGCCTGATGAATCCAAACCGTACGAGGTCTTTTGTGATGCCTCTCTCCAAGGTCTTGGCGCAGTATTGATGCAAGAGAAGAAAGTTGTTGCTTATACATCTCGCCAGTTGAAGCCTAATGAGAAGAACTACCCCACTCATGATCTCGAGTTGGCGGCAGTTGTGCATGCTCTTTTGACTTGGAGACATCTTCTATTGGGAAGAAAAGTGGACATTTTCACTGATCACAAGAGTCTCAAGTACATCTTCACTCAGCCTAATCTCAACCTCAGGCAAACTCGATGGGTCGAAATGATTCAAGAGTATAATCCGAGTATCGAGTATACTCCAGGCAAGGCCAATGTGATTGCTGACGCTTTGAGCAGGAAAGCTTACTGCAACAGTCTGATTCTCAAGCCTTATCAAACCGAGCTTTGTGAAGCTTTCCGCAAACTTAATCTGCAAGTTGTTCCTCAAGGTTTCCTCGCCAACCTTCTAGTCTCTCCTACCTTGGAAGACCAGATTCGCCAAGCCCAGCTTCTTGATGCTATGGTGAAAAAGGTGAAGATTGGGATTGCCAAGAGTCAGTCCAAGTACAAGTGCTACCGCCTTGATGACAAGGACACTCTCTTCTTCGAGGATCGTATTGTTGTACCCAAAGGTGAACTTCGTAAAGTGATCATGAACGAGGCTCACAATTCTCTCCTCTCCATCCACCCTGGGAGCACGAAGATGTATCAGGACCTTAAGCAGGCTTATTGGTGGACTCGAATGAAGCGCGAGATCGCTCAATTCGTGAATGAATGTGATGTCTGCAGAAGAGTGAAGGCAGAACACCAAAGGCCAGCTGGTCTCCTCCAACCTCTTGCCATTCCAGAATGGAAGTTTGACCACATTGAAATGGACTTCGTGACTGGGTTTCCAAAGTCCAAGCGTGGCAATGATGCTATATTCGTTGTCATCGACAAACTCACCAAAGTGGCTCACTTTCTGCCTATCAAAGAGTCAATCACTGCGGCTCAATTGGCGGAACTCTATACCTCTCGTATTGTCTCTCTGCACGGTATTCCACAAGTGATCTCTTTAGACCGTGGCAGCATCTTTACCTCCAAGTTTTGGGATTCTTTTCAGAAGGCCATGGGCACCAACATCCGCTTCAGCACAGCTTTCCATCCTCAAACTAGCGGTCAAGTCGAGCGTGTCAACCAAATTCTTGAAGATATGCTCAGGGCTTGTGTGATCTCCTTCGGCATGAAGTGGGAGGATTGTCTTCCTTATGCTGAATTCTCCTATAACAACAGTTTTCAAGCAAGTTCGGGCAAGGCCCCTTTTGAAAATCTGTATGGCAGGAAGTGGCATACCCCTCTTAACTGGTCTGAAACCGGTGAACGTCAGCTTTTGGGTAATGACTAAATCACAGAAGTAGAAGAAATGTGCAAAGTCATTCGTGATAACCTCAAAGCAGCCCAATCCCGTCAGAAGAGCTACTATGATAGTAAGCACCGTGATTTGGCTTTCGAGATCGGAGATCATGTTTACCTCCGCGTCTCTCCTATGGAAGGTACTCGTCGCTTCGGTATCAAAGGGAAGCTTTCCCCCAGATACGTGGGACCTTTCAAGATTGTCAGCAAGAGAGGCGACCTCGCCTATCAACTCGAGCTTCCGTCAAACTTTGCAAATGTTCATGATATCTTCCATGTCTCTCAGCTTCGAAAGTTCTTCAAGACTCCTGACCGCACCATCAACTTCGAGGACATTGATCTCCCAGAAGATCTCTCTTATCATGAGCACCCAGTTGCGATTCTTGAAGAGACTGAACGCAAGACTCGCAACAAGTCAATCAAATTTCTCAAAGTCAAGTGGTCACACCATTCCGACCGTGAAGCTACCTGGGAACGCAAGGATCACCTCTGTTCTGAGTACCCGGCATTCTTTTAGTCCTAGATCTCGGGACGAGATCCTTTCGTAGTGGTGGAGTGTTGTAACACCCCGGATGTAACTTTCCCAATTTGTACTCCACTCTTGCCGTTTCAGTGTTAAGTTATATTTATTTTCTCGGGTTCGGGCCCTTGTCTTCGTGTGTTGTTGTCATTGTCATGCATCTCATATCATGTCATCATGTCCATTGCATTTGCATATGTGTTTGTCTAATGCATTCGAGCATTTTCCCCGTTGTCCGTTTTGCATTCCGGCGCTTCGTTCTCCTCTGGTGGTCATTTCTAGCTTTCTTTCGTGTGTGGGGATTAAACATTTCCGGATTGGACCGAGACTTGCCAAGCGGCCTTGGTTTACTACCGGTAGACCGCGTGTCAAGTTTCGTACCATTTGGACTTCGTTTGATACTCCAACGGTTAACCGAGGGACTGAAAAGGCCTCGTGTGTGTTGCAGCCCAACACCCCTCCAATTTGGCCCAAAACCCACCAAACTCTGCTCCATCATCTAGAGCGTTCGATCACGATCGCGTGGCCGAAAACCGCACCTCATTTGGACTCTCCTAGCTCCCTCCATGCCTATATAAAGGCCCTCCCGAAATTTCGCGGATCCCCTCTCTTCGAAACCCTAGAAAAAGCCACAGCGTCGCCCTGGACATTGTCCGATCCGACCGGACATCACCGCCGTCCAACCAGGGGCAGCCATGTGGGCGTGCGCCCACATCCCTGCCGCCTCGCCCGCGCCGGCCTGCCTGGCCCGCGCGCTGCCCTCCGCGCCGCCGAGCCGGGCCCCGTGCGCCCCGCCGCCTGCCTCCTCTCTCCACGGCGCAGCGCCACCCCGCTCCGCCGCGCGCCGCCGAGCCGCCGTCCGCCGCCTCGCGCCGCCTCCTGCTGCCTGCCGCGCCGCCCCGCTCCGCCGCACGCCGCCCGCGCCTCCCCGGCCTCGTCTCCGGCCGGATCCGGCCGCGGGAGAGCCGGATCCGCCACCGCCGACCCCGGCCGCTGCCGTCTTCATCGTCTCCGGCGAGTCCGCCGCCGCCTCGGTTCACGTGCGTGAACAGTAAATCCTAGATCTCGGGGTGATTTTTTTCTACTAAGTCCCGAAATTCTCAGTCCATATGCTCATGTTCACGGCTCCGTAACTTTGCATCCGTTGCTCCGATTCATGCATATAGCATATCAAAATGTTCATCTCAGAGAGTACATCATTTCATTCCATTGCATCATTTTCATTTGAGTTCATCTTGATGCCCGAAATGCTGCTAGAAGAGGGCTACTTGAGATTATTGTCAGATCTGCTACTCCGTTTAGCTTTTTGTCATTTTTGCCATGATTAATGTGTGCATCATATGCCCATGAGTTCTACATATGTTTTGTTAAGGGTTTTGTCATCTTTCCAGAGGTGCAACCCGTGTATTTTTGTGATGTGTGGTGACTAGTGCAAGCTTGCAAAGTGGTGCACTTGCTAATTCCGTTTTCACGGACTTAGTAATTTCTCGAAGTCCTGGAGCTGTTTATCTCTTGATGCCATATGTTCATGTTGTTTCCAAGTGATCCGTGCCTCTTTTGAGGATGATTAGTAAGGATGTTTTGTTCATATTGTAGTGCTATATCCATCCATGCCTTTGTTTGCAATTATGGAGCACCCTAGCTTGAGTCAATCGAGCTCTACTTTTGCTACTTTGTGAATCTGGGCAGATTGTCAACTTGTTTGCGATATTGCCGATGATGTTGTAGTTGATCCGTGCATGCTATGCTATTGTTCTTGCCATTTCTAGCTTGCATTTTGTGCCTTTGTGATGGTTGTATGCTTGTCTTGCCATGACTTGCACCGTAGTGAGTGCATCGAGCTCGTAAACATGCCTACTTGAGTTCTGTTTTCAGCATGCTCCAGTTTTCACTAAGTCTGAAAACTGATTATGTTTTTTGCTATGTTCACATGCTTGCAATTGTATCTTCTGATCCCTTTTGGCTCAAGGTCACTAAGGGACTTTTGTTAAGATCTTTGAGTAGCTCCATGCCATGTTTTACTTTGCCATGTTCAGATCCTGTAGCATATAGTTTTGTTGCTCCGAAGAGGGCTACCTGATCTGAAATTCCAGACAAGTGTTAATTTCACTAAGTCTGAGATCTGTTTGCCATTTGCATGCCATGTTTGTTTGAACCTGTTAATGGATGAATTGGCCGTAGCTCAGTGCTAGACTTTTGCTAAGCATCTTGAATGCATCCCGGCAATTTATTTTGTTGTCATGTTTGGTTGCTGTAGCATGTTCATCTCATTGCATTTAGATGCCTACTTGCTGTAAATCGGAGACCGGTGTCATTTTTGAATCGCTTGCCATTTCCAACCGTAACTCCGATTCCGGCGTTCTTTATATTGTTTTCAAGAGATTTCTTCTCATCTTTCCAGTGGCACACTTGGAATTCCAAGTTGATGCCAGGTTCATGCGTTTCCTGTCATATCTTGCATTTTGCATCCCGCATCGCATCCCGCATAGCATATCATCATCGCATCGTCTTGTTTGGGTTCTTGCACGTGGTTGATTGTGTCCTTGTTGCTTGTTTGTCTTGTTTGGGTAGAGCCGGGAGACGAGTTCGCTAACGAGGAGCCCGCTGAGTTTGCTTTCGAGGATCCAGTCAACTCTGACAACTGTGCAGGCAAGATGATCATACCCTCGAAATCACTACTATCTTTGCTATGCTAGTTTGCTCGCTCTTTTGCTATGCCAATGCTACGATGCCTACCATTTGCTTTCAAGCCTCCCAAATTTCCATGTTAAACCTCTAACCCACCATGTCCTAGCAAACCGTTGATTGGCTATGTTACCGCTTTTTTCAGCCCCTCTTATAGCATTGCTAGTTGCAGGTGAAGATTGGAGGCGGTTCCTTGTTGGAACATTTATTTACTTGTTGGGATATCATTATATTATCTTGTTATCTTAATGCATCTATATATTTGGTAAAGGGTGGAAGGCTTGGCCTCTCGCCTAGTGTTTTGTTCCACTCTTGCCGCCCTAGTTTCCGTCATATCGGTGTTATGTTCCCGGATTTTGCGTTCCTTACGCGGTTGGGTTATAATGCGAACCCCTTGATATTTCGCCTTGATTAAAGCTTTTACAGCAATGCCCAACATTGGTCTTACCATTTGCCACCTAGCATCTTTTTCCCTTGGGTGTCCGGAGCCCGAGGGTCATCTTATTTAAACCCCCCCGGGCCAGTGCTCCTCTTAGTGTTGGTCCGACCGAGTAGACTGCGGGGCCACCTCGGGGCAACTTGAGGGTTGGTTTTACTCATAGGATGTCTCATCTGAGTGTGCCCTGAGAACGAGATATGTGCAGCTCCTATCGGGATTTGTCGGCACATTCGGGCGGTGTTGCTGGTCTTGTTTTAACCTGTCGAAGTGTCTTGAATTACCGAGATACCGAGTCTGATCGGAACGTCTTGGGAGGAGGTCTATTCCTTCGTTGACCGTGAGAGCTTGTCATGGGCTAAGTTGGGACTCCCCTGCAGGGATTTGAACTTTCGAAAGCCGTGCCCGCGGTTATGGGCAGATGGAAATTTGTTAATGTTCGGTTGTAGATAACTTGAACATTAATTTAATTAAAATGAATCAACTGAGTGTGTTACCGTGATGGCCTCTTCTCGGCGGAGTCCGGGAAGTGGACACGGTGTTGGAGTAATGTTTGCGCAGGTTGTTCTTTAGTTTGTCGCTCGCGCTTTGCCTCCTCTTCTCGCTCTCTTTTGCGAATAAGTTAGCCACCATAATTGCTAGTCGCTTGCTGTAGCTCCACATATATTTACCCTGTCATACCTTTAAGCTTAAATAGTCTTGATCGCGAGGGTGCGAGATTGCTGAGTCCATGTGGCTCACAGATTACTATTACACCAGATGTAGGGCCTGATGATTCCGCTCCAGCAGACGCGTATGAGCTCAAGTGGGAGTTCGACGAAGACTCTCAACGTTACTATGTTTCCTTTCCCGATGATCAGTAGTGGCGCCCAGTTGGGGGTGATTGGGACCGTGTCACATGTTGGGTTCTCTTTTATTTTGGCGCCGTAGTCGGGCCATGATTGTTTGGATGATGTAATGTTATTTATGTACTTGATTGGCGTGGTGAGTGTAAGCCAACTATGTTATCTCCCCTTTTATTATTATATTACATGGGATGTTTGTGAAGATTGCCTAACTTGCGACATATGCCTTCAATGCGATTATGTCTCTAAATCGTGCCTCGACATGTGGGAGCTATAGTCGCATCGAGGGTGTTACAAGTTGGTAATCAGAGCCTTCCCCGACCTTAGGAGCCCCATTGCTTGATCGTTTTTAGCGGCCAAGTTGTGTCTAGAAAAATGTTTTGAGTCATTTAGGAATTATATATCGGAGAGATTAGGAATTCTTTTTACTTCCCAGTCTCCTCATCGCTCTGGTGAGGCATCTCGACGTAGAGTTTTGACTCTTCTCTCCTCAAATTTCACTAAATTTTTTTTAGGATCACGCGGGTATCTTGGAATCGTTCCGATGGTTTTATGATGAGAACATTGTCTTGGTGCCTCCTGTCAGGGGTTTAGTGGAAGTGTCCCGGGGAGTCGAGCTCTAAGGTGTTGTCATCATAATTTTATCGTTGCAGTTCTGGAATACCTGAGTCTAGTACGCCAACATCGAAAATCTCTTTTATGCAGTTCGTTGGTGAGATAACCTCGACGCCACCCAGTACTAGGGCGGGAGTTCGGGAGTATCGCCATAACTTGTATAACGGATGCTTTTCGAAGGTTGAGGTAGATGGTTTCCGAAGTTTTTCTTGGTTATGTGTTGAAGGATGGATATAGCTAGATGTAGGAATTGCTAGTTTGGGTGAGATATTATGCTTCCCCTGTATCCCCAACACCGGATTGCATAACCGGAAAGGTTCGGGAGTTTCATAGGTGGGAATTCTGGTAGCTCTAGTTCTTCTTCCACGGATATTGGTTTGAGATTGGGATTTCTTACCGATTATTCGTTCTTGATCCGTACCTTGTTGATTTATTTCTCTACCTTAATTTTACATGGCTTCTCAATTTATGGATATGTGACCATTTCAAGAGGAATGCATTCGTTCATTTTGTTCGGATGTGAAGACTATATGTTGCAATTTTCATTCCGATGGGTTCAGCTTCAATATTTGTCTATCAATGTGCTAATGGTGGTCAACCTCTTCAGGATGGCTCCTCCAATGCGCACGACTCCGAATCCTGATCCGCCACCACCTCCACCTCCTCCAGAGGCATGGCAAGTTGTGATGGCCGCGACCAATGCAAACACACAGTTGATCATGCAAATTCTTCAAGAGCGCAATCAAGGCAACCAAGGGAATCAAGGCAGCAATCAGAATCACTTTGCTACACTCAACCAGTTCCTTGCTAACAGGCCAAAGACTTTGAGCAATTGTGTTGAGGCAACCGATGCTGACGATTGGCTTGTGGATCTGTGCAAGCATTTCGAGTGCAGTAACGTCAGGCCTGAGGACTTTGTTAAGTTCGCTTCCTTCCAACTCAAAGATCAAGCTGTAGAATGGTTCCAGCAGTACAAGGATCCAGAGGTGGACGTGTTATCACTTGGGATGATTTCCGTCGAGATTTCCGAGCTCATCAAATTCCGCAGAGCATGGTTGAAAGCAAGCATGAGGAATTCCACAATCTGAAGTAAGGCTCTTTGTCTGTCTATGACTACAACAAGTTGTTCCAGAAGCTTGCCCGCTTTGCCAAGCAGGACGTGCCTGATGAGAAGAGCATGATATACCAGTTCAGGGGTGGTCTGAGAGAAGAAATTCAGCTAGCTCTTGTTCTCTTTGAGCCCTTGAGGTACGATGAGTTCTACAACATGGCATTGAAGCAAGAGGCTGCTCAGTTGAGGTGTGATGCTTCCAAGAAGCGAGTCAGAGACGTTACTCCTTCTTCCTCCACTCAAGTGGCCAAGCAGCAGAAGTTTTGGCTTCCTCCTCCTCCGTTCCGCCAGCCGTATCAGCAGAAGAGCAAAGGTGGCAGTGGATCTTCCCACCCACCCAACCCTGGCTTTCAGAACAAGACTTCGTCTCAAGGTCCAAGATCGAGTGCTCCGTACCACCGTCCGCTTTCAGAGGTCACGTGCAACAAGTGCCAACAGAAGGGTCACTATGCCAACAAGTGTTTCAAATAGAGGCGTCTTCCTCCTCCTCCTCCCCCTGTCAGATCGGCAAGTACAGCTGTGGTCAAGCATAACCCCAAGCACGCCAAGGTCAATTTGATGAATGCAGCTCAGGCAGAGGACTCGTCAGATGTCATCATGGGTAACCTTCCTGTTAACGATGTTCCTGCAAAAGTTCTTTTGACACTGGTGCATCGCGTTCATTTTTGTCATGCCCTTTTGCATCGAAGCACAATGTTCAGACTGAGATCATGCCCAAAGTCATGCAAGTTGTTTCTCCCGGCAAGCTTTTGACTTCTAGTTTGGTTTCTCCCGATATGTCTATCACATTGGGTGATTACAAGTTCCTTTCTGCCCCAATTGTTCTTGGTAACTCGGATATTGATCTTATTCTCGGAATGGATTGGCTTTCTAAGCACAAGGCTCATCTTGATTGTGTTGCCAGGCAGATTCAATTAACTCATTCCTCTGAGGATGTAATTGTCTTGCCGCTCGGGATAATACCATCCGTCTGTTTTCTCTCAATGAGAAGGGTGAACTCGATGCCATCTCGCAAATTCCAGTCGTTTGCGAATATCAAGACGTCTTTCCAGAAGAGCTCCCAGGAATGCCTCCGCACCGGCCAGTTGAATTCGTTATTGATCTTGAGCCTGGTACGGAACCTGTGTGCAAACGTCCTTACAAGCTCGGACCTGAAGAGTTGAAGGAGCTGAAGAAGCAACTCGATATTCAAGAGAAAATGGGTCTCATCCGGCCTAGTTCTTCTCCATGGGGTTGTGGTGTTCTTTTTGTGAAGAAGAAGGATGGAACGGACCGACTTTGTGTTGATTACCGTCCGGTGAACAAGAAGACCATCAAGAACAAATACCCACTTCCAAACATCAATGAGCTGTTCGAACAACTCAAAGGTGCCCAAGTATTCTCCAAGCTTGATCTCCGTATGGGTTATCATCAGATTCGAATCCGTGAGCAAGATATTCCTAAGACGGCTTTCAGGACAAGCTTTGGTTCATATGAATACACTGTCATGTCTTTTGGCCTCGTCAACGCTCCTCCGACGTTCTCTCGCATGATGAACTTCATCTTCAACGCCTACACCAATGACTTCGGTTTGGTCTATCTCGACGACATTCTGGGTTTCTCGAAGAACAAGGAAGATCATGCCAAACACTTGCGTTTGGTGCTTGATAAGCTCAGGGAACATCAGTTCTACGCCAAGTTCTCCAAGTGTGAATTTTGGCTCGATGAGGTTCTTTATCTTGGTCATATCATCTCTGCCAAGGGCATTGCCGTGAATCCTGAGAAGGTGTCTGCAATTGTGAATTGGGAACCTCCTCAGAACGTGAAGCAACTCCGTAGCTTCCTCGGTCTCGCAAGCTATTGTCGAAGAATCAGTGAAAACTTTTCTAAGATCGCGAAACCTCTCTCAAATCTTCTCCAGAAGCACGTCAAGTACGTTTGGTCTCCGGAGTGTGACATTGCTTTCAACACTTTGAAAGAGAAATTGATCACTGCTCCAGTTCTGACTCCGCCTGATGAATCCAAACCGTACGAGGTCTTTTGTGATGCCTCTCTCCAAGGTCTTGGCGCAGTATTGATGCAAGAGAAGAAAGTTGTTGCTTATACATCTCGCCAGTTGAAGCCTAATGAGAAGAACTACCCCACTCATGATCTCGAGTTGGTGGCAGTTGTGCATGCTCTTTTGACTTGGAGACATCTTCTATTGGGAAGAAAAGTGGACATTTTCACTGATCACAAGAGTCTCAAGTACATCTTCACTCAGCCTAATCTCAACCTCAGGCAAACTCGATGGGTCGAAATGATTCAAGAGTATAATCCGAGTATCGAGTATACTCCAGGCAAGGCCAATGTGATTGCTGACGCTTTGAGCAGGAAAGCTTACTGCAACAGTCTGATTCTCAAGCCTTATCAAACCGAGCTTTGTGAAGCTTTCCGCAAACTTAATCTGCAAGTTGTTCCTCAAGGTTTCCTCGCCAACCTTCTAGTCTCTCCTACCTTGGAAGACCAGATTCGCCAAGCCCAGCTTCTTGATGCTATGGTGAAAAAGGTGAAGATTGGGATTGCCAAGAGTCAGTCCAAGTACAAGTGCTACCGCCTTGATGACAAGGACACTCTCTTCTTCGAGGATCGTATTGTTGTACCCAAAGGTGAACTTCGTAAAGTGATCGTGAACGAGGCTCACAATTCTCTCCTCTCCATCCACCCTGGGAGCACGAAGATGTATCAGGACCTTAAGCAGGCTTATTGGTGGACTCGAATGAAGCGCGAGATCGCTCAATTCATGAATGAATGTGATGTCTGCAGAAGAGTGAAGGCAGAACACCAAAGGCCAGCTGGTCTCCTCCAACCTCTTGCCATTCTAGAATGGAAGTTTGACCACATTGAAATGGACTTCGTGACTGGGTTTCCAAAGTCCAAGCGTGGCAATGATGCTATATTCGTTGTCATCGACAAACTCACCAAAGTGGCTCACTTTCTTCCTATCAAAGAGTCGATCACTGCGGCTCAATTGGCGGAACTCTATACCTCTCGTATTGTCTCTCTGCACGGTATTCCACAAGTGATCTCTTCAGACCGTGGCAGCATCTTTACCTCCAAGTTTTGGGATTCTTTTCAGAAGGCCATGGGCACCAACATCCGCTTCAGCACAGCTTTCCATCCTCAAACTAGCGGTCAAGTCGAGCGTGTCAACCAGATTCTTGAAGATATGCTCAGGGCTTGTGTGATCTCCTTCGGCATGAAGTGGGAGGATTGTCTTCCTTATGCTGAATTCTCCTATAACAACAGTTTTCAAGCAAGTTCGGGCAAGGCCCCTTTTGAAATTCTGTATGGCAGGAAGTGCCATACCCCTCTCAACTTGTCTGAAACCGGTGAACGTCAGCTTTTGGGTAATGACTTAATCACAGAAGCAGAAGAAATGTGCAAAGTCATTCGTGATAACCTCAAAGCAGCCCAATCCCGTCAGAAGAGCTACTATGATAGTAAGCACCGTGATTTGGCTTTCGAGATCGGAGATCATGTTTACCTCCGCGTCTCTCCTATGGAAGGTACTCGTCGCTTCGGTATCAAAGGGAAGATTTCCCCCAGATACGTGGGACCTTTCAAGATTGTCAGCAAGAGAGGCGACCTCGCCTATCAACTCGAGCTTCCGTCAAACTTTGCAAATGTTCATGATGTCTTCCATGTCTCTCAGCTTCAAAAGTGCTTCAAGACTCCTGACCGCACCGTCAACTTCGAGGACATTGAGCTCCAAGAAGATCTCTCTTATCATGAGCACCCAGTTGCGATTCTTAAAGAGACTGAACGCAAGACTCGCAAAAAGTCAATCAAATTTCTCAAAGTCAAGTGGTCACACCATTCCGACCGTGAAGCTACCTGGGAACGCGAGTATCACCTCCGTTCTGAGTACCCGGCGTTCTTTCAGTCCTAGATCTCGGGACGAGATCCTTTCGTAGTGGTGGAGTGTTGTAACACCCCGGATGTAACTTTCGCAATTTGTACTCCACTCTTGCCATTTCGGCGTTAAGTTATATTTATTTTCTCGGGTTCGGGCCCTTGTCTCTGTGTGTTGTTGTCGTTGTCATGCATCTCATATCATGTCATCATGTGCATTGCATTTGCATATGTGTTCGTCTCATGCATTCGAGCATTTTCCCCGTTGTCCGTTTTGCATTCCGGCACTTCGTTTTCCTCCAGTGGTCATTTCTAGCTTTCTTCCGTGTGTGGCGATTAAACATTTCCGGATTGGATCGAGACTTGCCAAGCGGCCTTGGTTTACTACCAGTAGACCGCCTGTCAAGTTTCGTACCATTTGGACTTCGTTTGATACTCCAACGGTTAACCGAGGGACCGAAAAGGCCTCGTGTGTGTTGCAGCCCAACACCCCTCCAATTTGGCCCAAAACCCACCAAACTCTGCTCCATCGTCTAGAGCATTCTATCACGATCGCATGGCCGAAAACCGCACCTCATTTGGACTCTCCTAGCTCCCTCCATGCCTATATAAAGGCCCTCCCGAAATTTTGCGGATCCCCTCTCTTCGAAACCCTAGAAAAAGCCACTGCGCCCGCCGGACATTGTCCGATCTGGCCGGACATCACCGCCGTCCAACCAGGGGCAGCCATGTGGGCGTGCGCCCACATCCCCGCGGCCTCGCCCGCGCCGGCCCGCCTGGCCCGCGCGCGGCCCTCCGCGCCGCCGAGCCGGGCCCCGTGTGCCCCGCCACCTACCTCCTCTCTCCACGGTGCCGCGCCGCCCCGCTCCGCCGTGCGCCGCCGAGCCGCCGTCCACCGCCTCGCGCCGCCTCCCGCTGCCTGCCGCGCCGCCCCGCTCGGCCGGACGCCGCCCCTCGCCGCCCGCGCCTCCCCAGCCTCGTCTCCGGCCGGATCCAGACGTGGGAGAGCCAGATCCGCCGCCGCCATCTTCATCATCTCTGGCGAGTCCGCCGCCGTCTCGGTTTGCGTGCGAGAACAGTAAACCCTAGATCTCGGGGTGATTTTTTTCTACTAAGTCCCGAAATTCTCAGTCCATATGCTCATGTTCACGGCTCCGTAACTTTGCATCCGTAGCTCCGATTCATGCATATAGCATATCAAAATGTTCATCTCAGAGAGTACATCATTTCATTCCATTGTATCATTTTCAGTTGAGCTCATCTTGATGCCCGAAATGCTGTTAGAAGAGGGCTACTTGAGATTATTGTCAGATCTGCTACTACGTTTAGCTTTTTGTCATTTTTGCCATGATTAATGTGTGCATCATATGCCCATGAGTTCTACATATGTTTTGTTAAGGGTTTTGTCATCTTTCTAGAGGTGCAACCCATGTTTTTTTGTAATGTGTGTGGTGACTAGTGCAAGCTTGCAAAGTGGTGCACTTGCTAATTCCGTTTTCAGGGACTTAGTAATTTCTCTAAGTCCTGGAGCTGTTTATCTCTTGATGCCATATGTTCATGTTGTTTCCTAGTGATCCGTGCCTCTTTTGAGGATGATTAGTAAGGATGTTTTGTTAATATTGTAGTGCTCTATCCATCCATGCCTTTGTTTGCAATTATGGAACACCCTAGCTTGAGTCAATCGAGCTCTACGTTTGCTACTTTGTGAATCTGGGCAGATTGTCAACTTGTTTGCGATTTTGTCGATGATGTTGTAGTTGATCCGTGCATGCTATGGTATTGTTCTTGCCATGTATAGCTTGCATTTTGTGCCTTCTTGATGGGTGTATGCTTGTCTTGCCATGACTTTTACCGTAGTGAGTGCATCGAGCTCGTAAACAAGCCTACTTGAGTTCTGTTTTCAGCATGCTCCAGTTTTCACTAAGTCTGAAAACTGATTATGTTTTTTGCTATGTTCACATGCTTGCAATTGTATCTTCTGATCCCTTTTGGCTCAAGGTCACTAAGGGGTTTTTGTTAAGATCTTTGAGTAGCTCCATGCCATGTTTTACTTTGCCATGTTCAGATCCTGTAGCATATAGTTTTGTTGCTCCGAAGAGGGCTACCTGATCTGAAATTCCAGACAAGTGTTAATTTCACTAAGTCTGAGATCTGTTTGCCATTTGCATTTTTGCCATGTTTGTTTGAACCTGTTAATGGATGAATTGGCCGTAGCTCAGTGCTAGACTTTTGCTAAGCATCTTGAATGCATCCCGGCTATGTATTTTGTTGTCATGTTTGGTTGCTGTAGCATGTTCATCTCATTGCATTTAGATGCCTACTTGCTGTAAATCGCAGACCGGTGTCATTTTTGAATCGCTTGCCATTTCCAACCGTAACTCTGATTCCGACGTTCTTTATATCGTTTTCAAGCGATTTCATCTCATCTTTCCAGTGGCACACTTGGAATTCCAAGTTGAAGCCAGGTTCATGCGTTTCCTGTCATATCTTGCATTTTGCATCCCGCATCGCATCCCGCATAGCATATCATCATCGCATCGTCTTGTTTGGGTTCTTGCACGTGGTTGATTGTGTCCTTGTTTCTTGTTTGTCTTGTTTGGGTAGAGCCGGGAGACGAGTTCGCTAACGAGGAGCCCGTTGAGTTTGCTTTCGAGGATCCAGTCAACTCTGACAACTGTGCAGGCAAGATGATCATACCCTCGAAATCACTACTATCTTTGCTATGCTAGTTTGCTCGCTCTTTTGCTATGCCAATGCTACGATGCCTACCATTTGCTTTCAAGCCTCCCAAATTGCCATGTTAAACCTCTAACCCACCATGTCCTAGCAAACCGTTGATTGGCTATGTTACCGCTTTGCTCAGCCCCTCTTATAGCATTGCTAGTTGCAGGTGAAGATTGGAGGCCGTTCCTTGTTGGAACATTTATTTACTTGTTGGGATATCATTATATTATCTTGTTATCTTAATGCATCTATATACTTGGTAAAGGGTGGAAGGCTCGGCCTCTCGCCTAGTGTTTTGTTCCACTCTTGCCGCCCTAGTTTCCGTCATATCGGTGTTATGTTCCTGGATTTTGCGTTCCTTACGCGGTTGGGTTATAATGGGAACCCCTTGATATTTCGCCTTGATTAAAGCTTTTCCAGCAACGCCCAACATTGGTCTTACCATTTGCCACCTAGCCTATTTTTCCCTTGGGTTTCCGGAGCCCGAGGGTCATCTTATTTAAACCCCCCTGGGCCAGTGCTCCTCTGAGTGTTGGTCCGACCGAGTAGACTGCGGGGCCACCTCGGGGCAACTTGAGGGTTGGTTTTACTCGTAGGATGTCTCATCTGAGTGTGCCCTGAGAACGAGATATGTGCAGCTCCTATCGGGATTTGTCGGCACATTCGGGCGGTGTTGCTGGTCTTGTTTTAACCTGTCGAAGTGTCTTGAATTACCGAGATACCGAGTCTGGTCGGAACGTCTTGGGAGGAGGTCTATTCCTTCGTTGACCGTGAGAGCTTGTCATGGGCTAAGTTGGGACTCCCCTGCAGGGATTTGAACTTTTGAAAGCCGTGCCCGCGGTTATGGGAAAATGGGAATTTGTTAATGTCCGGTTGTAGATAACATGAACCTTAATTTAATTAAAATGAATCAACTGAGTGTGTTACCGTGATGGCCTCTTCTCGGAGGAGTCCGGGAAGTGGACACGGTGTTGGAGTAATGTTTGCGCAGGTTATTCTTTAGTTTCTCGCTCGCGCTTTGCCTCCTCTTCTCGCTCTCTTTTGCGAATAAGTTAGCCACCATAATTGCTAGTAGCTTGCTGCAGCTCCACATATATTTACCCTATCATACCTTTAAGCTTAAATAGTCTTGATCGCGAGGGTGCGAGATTGCTGAGTCCCTGTGGCTCACAGATTACTATTACACCAGATGCAGGGCCTGATGATTCCGCTCCAGCAGACGCGTATGAGCTCAGGTGGGAGTTCGACGAAGACTCTCAACGTTACTATGTTTCCTTTCCCGATGATCAGTAGTGGCGCCCAGTTGGGGGTGATTGGGACCGTGTCGCATGTTGGGTTCTCTTTTATTTTGGCGCCGTAGTCGGGCCATGAGTGTTTGGATGACGTAATGTTATTTATGTACTTGATTGACGTGGCGAGTGTAAGCCAACTATGTTATCTCCCCTTTTATTATTATATTACATGGGATGTTTGTGAAGATTGCCTAACTTGCGACATATGCCTTCAATGCGATTATGTCTCTAAGTCGTGCCTCGACACGTGGGAGCTATAGTCGCATCGAGGGTTTTACACGGAGCTCCGCCGGAGGGGGCATCGATCACGGAGGGCTTCTACATCAACACCATAGCCCTTCCGATGAAGTGTGAGTAGTTTACCTCAGACCTACGGGTCCATAGTTAGTAGCTAGATGGCTTCTTCTCTCTTTTTGGATCTCAATACAATGTTCTCCCCCTCTCTTGTGGAGATCTATTTGATGTAATCTTCTTTTTGCGGTGTGTTTGTTGAGACCGATGAATTGTGGGTTTATGATCAAGTCTATCTATGAATAATATTTGAATCTTCTCTGAATTCTTTTATGTATGTTTGGTTATATTTGCAAGTCTCTTCGAATTATCAGTTTGGTTTGGCCTACTAGATTGATCTTTCTTGCAATGGGAGAAGTGCTTAGCTTTGGGTTCAATCTTGCGGTGTCCTTTCCTGGTGACAGTAAGGGAAGCAAGGCACATATTGTATTGTTGCCATCGAGGATAACAAGATGGGGTTTTCTTCATATTGCATGAGTCTATCCCTCTACATCAAGTCATCTTGCTTAAGGCGTTACTCTGTTTTTAACTTAATACTCTAGGTGCATGCTGGATAGCGGTCGATGAGTGGAGTAGTAGTAGTAGATGCAGGCAGGAGTCGGTCTACTTGTCTCAGACATGATGCCTATATAAATGATCATACCTAGATATTCTCATAACTATGCTCAATTCTGTCAATTGCTCAACAGTAATTTGTTCACCCACCGTAGAATACATATGCTCTCGAGAGAAGCCACTAGTGAAACCTATGGCCCCCTGGTCTATCTTTATCATATTGATCTCCTACTACTTAGTTATTTCCTTTGCTATTTACTTTGCCTTTATTTTACTTTGCATCTTTGTCATAAAAATACCAAAAATATTATCTTATCATATCTATCAGATCTCACTCTCATAAGTGGCCCTATAGGGATTGACAACCCCTATTTGCGTTGGTTGCGATGATTTATTTGTTTTGTGCAGGTGCGAGGGACTCGCGCGTAGCCTCCTATTGGATTGATACCTTGGTTCTCAAAAACTGAGGGAAATACTTACGCTACTTTGCTGCATCATCCCTTCCTCTTCGGGGAAAACCAACACAGTGGTAAAAGAGGTAGCAAGAAGGATTTCTGGCGTCGTTGCCGGGGAGGTCTACGCAAAAGTCAACATACCAAGTACCCATCACTTACCCTTATCTCCTGCATTACATTATTTGCCATTTGCCTCTCATTTTCCTCTCCCCCACTTCACCCTTGCCGTTTTATTTGTCCTCCCTCTCTTTCTCTATTTGCCTCTTTTTGCCTGCTTGCTTTTTGTTTGCTTGTGTGTTAGTTTGCTTGCTTTTCACAATGGCTCAAGATAATACTAAATTGTTTGACTTCACCAATACCAATAACAATGATTTTATTAGCACTCCGATTGCTCCTCTTACTGATGCTGAATCTTGTGAAATTAATGCTGCTTTGCTGAATGTTGTTATGAAAGATCCATTCTCCGTCCTTCCTAGTGAAGATGCCGCTACCCATCTAAATAGCTTCGTTGATTTGTGTGACATGCAAAAGAAGAAAGATGTGGATAATGATATTGTTAAATTGAAGCTATTTCCTTTTTCGCTTAGATATCATGCTAAAGCTTGGTTTTCGTCTTTGCCTAAAAATAGTATTGATTCATGGAACAAGTGCAAAGATGCTTTTATATCTAAGTATTTTCCTCCTGCTAAGATCATCTCTCTTAGAAACGATATTATGAACTTTAAGCAACTTGATCATGAACATGTTGCACAAGCTTGGGAGAGAATGAAATTAATGATACGTAATTGCCCTACTCATGGTTTAAATTTGTGGATGATTATACAAAAATTTTATGCCGGATTTAATTTTGCTTCTAGAAATCTTTTAGATTCGGCCGGGGGAGGCACTTTTATGGAAATCACTTTAGGAGAAGCTACTAAACTTCTAGATAATATTATGGTTAATTATTCTCAATGGCATACTGAAAGATCTACTAATAAAAAGGTGCATGCGATAGAAGAAATGGATGTTTTGAGTGGAAAGATGGATGAACTTATGAAATTATTTGCTAATAAGAGTGTTTCTTCTGATCCTAATGATATGCCCTTGTCTACTTTTATTGAGAATAATAATGAATCTGTGGATGTGAATTTTGTTGGTAGGAACAATTTTGGTAACAACGCGTATAGAGGAAATTTCAATCCTAGGTCTTATCCTAGTAATCCCTCTAATAATTATGGTAATTCCTACAACAATTCTTATGGAAATTATAATAAGATTCCCTCTTATTTTGAATCTAATATTAAAGAATTTATTACTTCGCAAAAGGATTTTAATGCTATGATTGAAGAAAAATTGCTTAAGATTGATGATTTGGCTAGGAACGTTGATAGAATTGCTCTTGATGTTGATTCTTTGAAACTTAGATCTATTCCACCTAAGCATGATATCAATGAGTCTCTCAAAGCCATGAGAATTTCCATTGATGAGTGCAAAGAAAGAACCGCTAGGATGCGTGCTAAGAAAGATACCTTTATAAAAGCGTGTTCTTGTAGTTCCTATGAAAATAATGATGAAGATCTAAAAGTTATTGATGTGTCCCCTATTAAATCTTTTTTTTTGCAATATGAATCTTGATAATGATGGGACTTGATGCTAAATTTTTACCTAGAAAGCGTTCCAAGAATTCTGAATCTTTTGATCTTGATGCTAAATTTGATAAAAGTGGGATTGAAGAAATTAAAACCCTAGATGTTGCTAAACCCACTATTATGGATTTCAAGTAATTTAACTATGAAAATTGCTCTTTGATTGATTGTATTTCCTTGTTGCAATCCGTGCTAAATTCTCCTCACGCTTATAGTCAAAATAAAGAGTTTACTAAACATATGGTTGATGCCTTGATGCAATCTTATGAAGAAAAACTTGAATTGGAAGTTTCTATCCCTAGAAAACTTTATGATGAGTGGTAACCAACTACTAAAATTAAAGATCATGAATGATATGCTTTATCTGATTTGGGTGCTAGTGTTTCCACGATTCCAAAGACTTTGTGTGATTTGTTAGGTTTCCGTGATTTTGATGATTGCTCTCTAAAATTGCACCTTGCGGATTCCACTATTAAGAAACCTATGGGAAGAATTAATGATGTCCTTATTGTTGCAAATAGGAATTATGTGCCCATAGATTTTATCGTTCTTGACATAGATTGCAATCCTTCATGTCCTATTATTCTTGGTAGACCTTTCCTTAGAACGATTGGTGCAATTATTGATATGAAGGAAGGAAATATTAGATTTCAATTTCCATTAAGGAAAGGCATGGAACACTTTCCTACAAATAAAATTAAATTACCTTATGAATCTATTACGAGATCCACTTATGGATTGCCTACCAAAGATGGCAATACCTAGATCTATTCTTGCTTGTTATGCCTAGCTAGGGGCGTTAAACGATAGCGCTTGGTGGGAGGCAACCCAATTTTATTTTTATTCCTTACTTTTTGCTCCTTTTTAGTAATAAATAAATTATCTAGCCTCTGTTTTGTTTGTGTTTTTTGTGTTTAATTAGTGTTTGTGCCAAGTAGAACCGTTGGGAAGACTTGGGGAAAGTCTTGTTGAACTTGCTGTAAAAAACACAAACTTTAGCGCTCACGAGAAATGCTGTAATTTTTATTTGGAAAGTGCTATTTAGTTAATTATTTTTGCAGATGATTAATAGATAAATTCCTCACGTCCAGAAATTTATTTTAGAATTTTTGGGGTTCCAGATCTTGCGCTAGCTACATATTACTACAGACTGTTCTGTTTTTGACAGATTCTGTTTTTCGTGTGTTGTTTGCTTATTTTGATGAATCTATGGCTAGTAAAATAGTTTATAAACCATAGAGAAGTTGGAATACAGTAGGTATAACACCCATATAAATAAAGAATGAGTTCATTACAGTACCTTGAAGTGGTCTTTTGTTTTCTTTCGCTAATGGAGCTCACGAGATTTTCTACTTTAAGTTTTGTGTTGTGAAGTTTTCAAGTTTTGGGTAAAGATTTGATGTATTATGGAACAAGGAGTGGCAAGAGCCTAAGCTTGGGGATGCCCATGGAACCCCAAAGATAATCTAAGGACACCTAAAAGCCAAAGCTTGTGGATGCCCCAGAAGGCATCCCCTCTTTCTTCTACTTCTATCGGTAACTTTACTTGGAGCTATATTTTTATTCGCCACATGATATGTGTTTTGCTTGGAGCGTCTTGTATGATTTGAGTCTTTGCTTGTTAGTTTACCACAATCATCCTTTCTGTACACACCTTTTGAGATAGCCATATACGATTTGGAATTTGTTAGAATACTCTATGTGCTTCGCTTATATCTTTTGAGTTATATAATTTTGCTCTAGTGCTTCACTTATATCTTTTAGAGCACGGTGGTGGATTTGTTTTATAGAAACTATTGATCTCTCATGATTCACTTAGATTATTTTGAGAGTCTTAAATAGCATGGTAATTTGCTTAAAATCCTAATATGCTTGGTATACAAGATTAATAATAAAACTTTCTTATGAGTGTGTTGAATACTATGATAAGTTTGATACTTGATATTTGTTTTGAGATATGGAGATGGTGATATTAAAGTCATGCTAGTTGTGAATTTGAGAAATACTTGTGTTGAAGTTTGTGATTCCCGTAGCATGCACATATGGTGAACCGTTATGTGATGAAGTCGGAGCATGATTTATTTATTGATTGTCTTCCTTATGAGTGGCAGTCGAGGACGAGCGATGGTCTTTTCCTACCAATCTACCCGCCTAGGAGCATGCGCGTAATACTTTGCTTTGATAACTTGTAGATTTTTGCAGTAAGTATATGAGTTCTTTATGACTAATGTTGAGTCCATGGATTATACGCACTCTCACCCTTCCACCTTTGCTAGCCTCTCTAATACCGCGCACCTTTCCCCGGTATCATACACCCACCATATAGCTTCCTCAAAACAGCCACCATACCTACCTATTATGGAATTTCCATAGCCATTCTGAGATATATTGCCATGCAACTTTCCACCGTTCCGTTTATTATCACACACTCATGCATCGTATTTTTGGCAAAGCCACCAGACCTAGGGCAACTTTCCATCATTGCTTAGCATGATCATGTAGTTGACATCGTATTTGTGGCAAAGCCACCATTCATAATTCTTTCATACATGTCACGCATGCATCATTGCATATCCCGGTACACCACCGGAGGCATTCACATAGAGTCATATTTTGTTCTAAGTATCGAGTTGTAATTGTTGAGTTGTAAGAAAAATAAAAGTGTGATGATCATCATTATTAGAGCATTGTCCCAGTGAGGAAAGGATGATGGAGACTATGATTCCCCCACAAGTCGGGATGAGACTCTGGATGAAAAATAAATAAAAGAGGCCAAACAAGCCCAAATAAAAAAAGAGAAAGAAAAGAGGCCATAAAAAAGAGAAAAGGCCCAAATAAAAAATAATAAAAAAATGAGAGAAAAAGAGAGAAGGGACAATGTTACTATCCTTTTACCACACTTGTGCTTCAAAGTAGCACCATGATCTTCATAGTAGAGAGTCTCTCATGTTATCACTTTCATATACTAGTGGGAATCTTTCATTATAGAACTTGGCTTGTATATTCCAATGATGGGCTTCCTAAAATTGCCCTAGGTCTTCATGAGCAAGCAAGTTGGATGCACACCCACTCAGTTTCTTTTTGAGCTTTCACATACTTATAGCTCTAGTGCATCCGTTGCATGGCAATCCCTACTCACTCACATTGATATCTATTGATGGGCATCTCCATAGCCCGTTGATACACCTAGTTGATTTGAGACTATCTTCTCCCTTTTTGTCTTCTCCACAACCACCACTCTATTCCACCTATAGTGCTATATCCATGGCTCACACTCATGTTTTGCGTGAAGATTGAATTTTTTTTGAGAATGTCAAAAGTATGAAACAATTGCTTGGCTTGTCATCGAGGTTGTGCATGATTTAAATATTTTGTGTGGTGAAGATAGATCATAGCCATACTATATGATTTTGTAGGGTTAACTTTCTTTAGCCATGTTATTTTGAGAAGACATAATTGTTTTGTTAGTATGCTTGAAGTATTATCATTTTTATGTCAATATGAACTTTTGTCTTGAATCTTTCGGATCTGAATATTCATACCACAATTAAGAAGAATTACATTAAAATTATGCCAAGTAGCACTCCGCATCAAAAATTCTGTTTTTATCATTTACCTACTCGAGGACTAGCAGGAATTAAGCTTGGGGATGCTTGATACGTCTCCAACGTATCTATAATTTTTGATTGCTCCATGCTATATTATCTACTGTTTTGGACATTATTGGGCTTTATTATCCACTTATATATTATTTTTGGGACTAACCTATTAACCGGAGGCCCAGCCCAGAATTGCTATTTTTTTGCCTGTTTTAGGGTTTTGAAGAAAAGGAATATCAAACGGAGTCCAAACGGAATGAAACCTTCGGGAACGTGATTTTCTCATCGAATACAACTCAGGAGACTTGGACCCTACGTCAAGACACGTAAAAGGAGGCCATGAGGTAGGGGGGCGCGCCTACCCCCCAGGCGCGCCCTCCACCCTCATGGGCCCCCTATTGCTCCACCGACGTACTTCTTCCTCCTATATATACCCACGTACCCCCAAACGATCAGATACGGAGCCAAAACCCTAATTCTACCATCGTAACTTTCTGTATCCACGAGATCCCATCTTGGGGCCTGTTCCGGAGCTCCACCGGAGGGGGCATCCATCACGGAGGGCTTCTACATCAACACCATAGCCCTTCCGATGAAGTGTGAGTAGTTTACCTCAGACCTACGGGTCCATAGTTAGTAGCTAGATGGCTTCTTCTCTCTTTTTGGATCTCAATACAATGTTCTCCCCCTCTCTTGTGGAGATCTATTCGATGTAATCTTCTTTTTGCGGTGTGTTTGTTGAGACCGATGAATTGTGGGTTTATGATCAAGTCTATCTATGAATAATATTTGAATCTTCTCTGAATTCTTTTATGTATGATTGGTTATATTTGCAAGTCTCTTCGAATTATCAGTTTGGTTAGGCCTACTAGATTGATCTTTCTTGCAATGGGAGAAGTGCTTAGCTTTGGGTTCAATCTTGCGGTGTCCTTTCCCGATGACAGTAAGGGCATCAAGGCACATATTGTATTGTTGCCATCGAGGATAACAAGATGGGGTTTTCTTCATATTGCATGAGTCTATCCCTCTACATCATGTCATCTTGCTTAAGGCGTTACTCTGTTTTTAACTTAATACTCTAGATGCATGCTGGATAGCGGTCGATGAGTGGAGTAATAGTAGTAGATGCAGGCAGGAGTCGGTTTAGTTGTCTCGGACGTGATGCCTATATACATGGTCATACCTAGATATTCTCATAACTATGCTCAATTCTGTCAATTGCTCAACAGTAATTTGTTCACCCACCGTAGAATACTTATGCTCTTGAGAGAAGCCACTAGTGAAACCTATGGCCCCGGGTCTATCTTTATCATATTGATCTCCTACTACTTAGTTATTTACTTTGCTATTTACTTTGCCTTTATTTTACTTTACATCTTTGTCATAAAAACACCAAAAATATTATCTTATCATATCTATCAGATCTCACTCTCGTAAGTGGCCCTATAGGGATTGACAACCCCTATTTGCGTTGGTTGCGAGGATTTATTTGTTTTGTGCAGGTGCGAGGGACTCGCGTGTAGCATCCTACTAGATTGATACCTTGGTTCTCAAAAACTGAGGGAAATACTTACACTACTTTACTGCATCATCCCTTCCTCTTTGCGGAAAACCAACGCAGTGCTAAAAGAGGTAGCACTCTACGGTGTAGACGTCCCTTAATGCGCGTTTGTGCTCCCTCCTGGGGAAGTGGGTGACATAGATCATGTTCACCATTTTCACCTCGGGGGGAAATTGTTTCTATCCACCGGTGTTCGATGGGCGAGGCTCATCATCGTCCTTGCTTTGAGGTCCTTTCCCCTTATGTTCGGCGTTTAATTTACCGGCCTGTTTGAAAACCCAGCAATTTCTGTTTGTGTGGTTGGAAGGCTTGTCAGAGGTGCCATGATCTGGCAAGGTTTCTCTAGTATTTTTTCCAAGTTGGATGGACCGCCCCGATTGCCTTTGAATGATTTCTTCTGCTGGCCGGCTTTGGAGCCACTGAATCCGGTGTTTACTTCTATATCCTCTATTTCTCCGTTGTTGTTTCGATGCTTGTTTTTGTTGTGCCGTGGCCTGCCATTGCCATCCCTGGCCTCAGAAGTACTGGGGTCGCTAGTGTTGTTGCTTCTATGAGCCAACCGACTATCTTTGCCCACACAAAAGCGGGTCATAAGTGTAGTAAGAGCTGCCATAGTCTTCGGCTTCTCCTGACCGATGTGTCGGGCGAGCCATTCGTCACAGACGCTATGCTTAAATGCCGCTAAGGCTTCGGCGTCCGGACAGTCCACGATTTGGTTCTTTTTAGTTAAGAACCGATTCCAAAGTTTGCGAGCTGACTCTTCGGGTTGCTGGACTATGTGACTCAGGTCATCAGCATCCGATGACTGGACATAAGTGCCCTGAAAGTTGGCCCGAAAAGCATCCTCTAAATCTTGCCAACTTCCAATGGAGTTCTCTAGGAGGCTGTTCAACCAGTGCAGTGCTGGTTCTTCCAGCTTTAGAGGGAGGTACTTACTGGCGTGGAGATCATCTCCATGAGCCATGTGAATGTGGAGAAGAAAATCTTCAATCCATACCGTGGGATCCGTCGTTCCATCGTATTGCTCGATGTTCACGGGTTTGAATCCTTCCGGAAATTGGTGCTGCATTACCTCATCGGTAAAGCACATAGGGTGTGCGGCACCTCTGTACCGGGCGACATCGCGATGGAGTTCAGATGACATCTGTGTTCGGTGTTGACCCCGAACTTGATTATATTTGTCATGCCAGGCTTGATGGCCGTCGTCCTATGTGGGGGCACATCCTCTTGATCCATAGATTGATATGGTCAGTCTGGCTCTATTGGTCAGGTCCTGACATAGGTCGTACGTGTAGCCCGGAGCCGTTGTCTCCTTACCTCTATGGTGAGGGGGCGCGGGCAGGTGTTCGGTATAATTAGCCGTTTTGTCCTGTCCACGTGGTGGTCAGTCCGGCTGATCAGCCTGACTGTATTTTGACGGTATTGATGCAAGGGTCCCGTCGTTGAATTGTGGCAGTAGCTTGCATTTTGGGTAGCTATTTGTTGGGCGCTGAAAGCCATATCCTTCTTCGGCGGCTAGGACCTTAGTCCATCTGTCGTTGAGCGTATTCTGTTTGGCTTTAATCTGCTTCTATTTCTTTTTTAGGCTCCGTGCGGTGGCGATAAGCTGTCACTTGAAGCGTTCTTGTTCGAGGGTTAACCAAGGCTGACATCCTATTCAGAGACAGGCAGGTAGTTACTATCTTCCGAATCTTCGTGATCGGCGAGTTCTTTGGGGCTGAATTGACCCTCTTCCCTTTCATCCTACTCGAACACAGGCTCCATGGGGTTTTTGGTGTCTTTGGCATTATCCAGAGTGTCATTGTCTCCGGTGCCGGTGTTGCTTTCCCTTTCTCGACGCGATCGTGAGCGGCGCCGCCGACGCCGATGTTTTGGTGGTTCATCGACGGGCTTATCCTCATTTGGATCTTGAGTGCCATCATCTTCCTTCTTCTCAGGGGTGTCCACCATGTATACATCGTAAGTAGAAGTGGCCGTCCAACGCCCGGTGATGGGCGGGTTTTGACCTGGTTCGTCTTTGACATCATCGTCCATGCCATCGATGTCTTCGGAAGAGTAATCTAGCATGCCAGTTAAATCCTCGACAGCGGCTATTAAGTGGGTGGTGGGTGGGGCGTAAAATTCCCTACTCTGAGCCCCCAGTTCAAGCTGGGCGTAGTTCGTAGGCGATACATCCGTGATGGCGAGCGATTGTATTAAGTCCAGCGTTTCATTTAAGGACGAGAGTTGGGCAGGCGTCTGAGGATCTGTGAGGCTAGGCTCGGCGATAACCACCAGACCGAGCTCGAAGGACGCAAATCTCGAGAGTTTAGAGTTGTTGTCCAGAGGCAAGTCCGGCTTCCCGATGACGGGGAGAGTCCCGTTTGACTTCGGGTCCGCCGACGGCATGGTCGCATCTGGGTCTTCGTCTAGAAGCTCCGTGATGGCAGAGAGTTCGGTGGGCTTCACCCTCCCGTCTTCGGATGAAGTGGTCTGTCCCGGATCTAAGGCCGAGGGGGACACGACCGTCGACCCCTGGACAGGATTTGATAGTAGATCCGAAGGGCCTCCTTCGTGTCGGTGGGGAGCGGCGACCGAGTGTAGGATCGAAAGTATATCTAGAGGGGGGGGGGTGATTAGACTACTTGACCAAATAAAAATCTAGCCTTTTCCCAATTTTAGTTCTTGGCAGATTTTAGCAACTTTGAACAAGTCAAGCAATCTTAACACAACTCAAGAAAGCATACAAAGAGTATATGAGCAGCGGAAAGTAAAGCATGCAACTTGCAAGAATGTAAAGGAAAGGGTTTGGAGGATTCAAACGCAATTGGAGACACGGATGTTTGGTTGTGGTTCCGATAGGTGGTGCTATCGTACATCCACGTTGATGGAGACTTCAACCCACGAAGGGTAACGGTTGCGCGAGTCCACGAAGGGCTCCACCCACGAAGGGTCCACGAAGAAGCAACCTTGTCTATCCCACCATGGCCATCGCCCACGAAGGACTTGCCTCATTAGCGGTAGATCTTCACGAAGTAGGCGATCCCCTTGCCCTTACAAACTCCTTGGTTCAACTCCACAATCTTGTCGGAGGCTCCCAAGTGACACCTAGCCAATCTAGGAGACACCACTCTCCAAGAAGTAACAAATGGTGTGTCGACGATGAACTCCTTGCTCTTGTGCTTCAAATGATAGTCTCCCCAACACTCAACTCTCTCTCACAGGATATGGATTTGGTGGAAAGAAGATTTGAGTGGAAAGCAACTTGGGAAGGCTAGAGATAAAGATTCATATGGTAGGAATGAAATATCTTGGTCTCAACACAAGTGTAGGTGGTTCTCTCTCAGAAAATATAGGTTGGAAGTGTAGGTTTGTTCTGATGGCTCTCTCCACGAATGAAGAGGAGGTGGAGGCGTATATATAGCCTCCACACAAAATCTAACCGTTACATATAACTTTCCAAACTCGGTGGGACCGAATGGTTAAACTCGGTCGGACTGATTTAGCAAAGCTAGTGACCGTTAGAGTTTTTGGTGGGACCGACATGCAACTCGGTAAGACCGATATGATTAGGGTTAGGGCATAACGTAATCTCGGTGAGACCGATTACACAAACTCGGTGAGACTGATTTTGGTAATAAGCTAACCAGAGAGCTGGTCAGGTAAACTCGGTGGGACCGATCGCTCATTTTGGTGAGACCGAAATGTTACGAAGAGAAAACAGAGAGTTTACATTGCAATATCGATGGGACCGATCTCTCATCTCGGTGAGACCGAAATGTTACGAAGGGAAACATAGAGATTACAACCCCATCTCGGTGAGATCGAGACCCCTATCGGTGAGACCGATTTGCCTAGGGTTTGTGGCAGTGGCTATGACATTTGAAACTCGGTGCCGCCGGATAGGAAGAATCGATGGTGCCGAGTTTGACTTTTGGTTATGGTCATATGGATGTGAGAAAGTAGTTGAGGGTTTTGGAGCATATCACTAAGCATTTTGAGCAAGAACCTCATTAATCAACACCTCATCCCTCCTTGATAGTATTGGCTTTTCCTATAGACTCAATGTGATCTTGGATCACTAAAATAGAAAATGTAGAGTCTTGAGCTTTGAGCTTGAGCCAATCCTTTCTCCTTAGCATTTTGAGGGGTCCACTTTTCTCATCCATGCCATGCCAATCATTGAGCTTTCCTAAGATATTAATCTTGAAGTAGCATTAGCTCAATGAGCTATATGTTGTTAGGAATTACCAAAACCACCTAGGGATAGTTGCACTTTCAGTCTCCCCCTTTTTGGTAATTGATGACAATATATAGATCAATGCTTCGACAAATGATAATAAGAGTGAAAAACATTGTCGCTTTGAGAAGTAAGTGAAAAGCAAGAGCTGCCCCTAAATTTGTGCATAGTTTAAGATTTTCTTTGGAATGCAAATGCACAAGGAGTTAGGATCATGGGTTACTCTTCCATGTCACATACAGCTTGATGGAGCGCTCAAAATGATAATAATTAAAATACATGCACTCATCACCAAGAAAAGTGAATGATGATATGGAATATAAAAAGGATAATGTCATCCAACAAGCATTAAGGTAGCATATGATCAAACACATGATCATCTAAGCAAGCACAAAGTATAAAGTATCTCAGCCAAGCAAACAAACGAAGTTTAACCACCAAACAAAAAGAGAGAATAAAAAGCAATGCTCTCTCTTTCTCGAAGCCTATGATCTATACATTTTCTACCCCTTTGGCAACAAGTTACCAAAAAGTTCATAAAAATGCATAGTTCTAGATCGACACTCAGGCTTGGTCTTCAGGTGGTGGTGTAGACAGAACTCCAAGAACGAAGGCATCAGTCGATGTAGATGGAGCTGGTGGAGTAGGTGCTGGAGCCGGTGGCACTGAAGCTGTAGCTGGTGCAAATGAAGTAGCTTTGGTGTCTGGAATAGGCACTGCAGCAGACCTCTGACCTCTGGGCACTCTAGCAAAAGCATCAGTGATTGTCTTGCCCTTCTTCTCCTGCACTTCATCTTGAAATTTCTCAATGACTGACTGGATCTCAGTGACCTTCACATCTAGGTCATAGAACTTTTGCTCCACGATCCTCGCCAAGCTCTCCTGGTTTTGAGTCAGGGTAGCCAATCCCTTCTCAATCCTCAGGGTGGAGGCAATCAAGTAGCCAAGCTGATCTTTCTTGCTCTTCAGAAGATACTGAGATGCTTCTTCAGAAGTTGGCATCCTTGCAGCCTTTTCAGCCTTTGCCTTCTCCTTCTTGGCTTGTGCATGCACAGAAGATGGTTCATTTTCATCCATCACCATAGTGTTGTCCTCAAAGTCTGGGTAGATGGGCAGGTGCTCCTTGTCCAGCAGATATGTGCCAGTGCCCATCTTGGAGTTGATCAGCTCCTGGATCTGTGGGGCATTGAGGGAGCCCTAGATTAGAGGGTGTCCGGATAGCCGGACTATACCTTCGGCCGGACTCCTGGACTATGAAGATACAAGATTGAAGACTTCGTCCCATGTCCGGAAGGGACTTTCCTTGGCATGGAAGGCAAGCTTGGCGATACGGATATGTAGATCTCCTACCATTGTAACCGACTCTATGTAAACCTAGCCCTCTCCGGTGTCTATATAAACTGGAGGGTTTTAGTCCATAGGGACAACAATCATAGCATAGGCTAGCTTCTAGGGTTTAGCCTCCTTGATCTCGTGGTAGATCTACTCTTGTACTACCCATATCATCAATATCAATCAAGCAGGACGTAGGGTTTTACCTCCATCAAGAGGGCCCGAACCTAGGTAAAACATTGTGCCCCCTGCCTCTTGTTACCATTCGGCCTAGACGCACAGTTCAGGACCCCCTACCCGAGATCCGCCGGTTTTGACACCGACATTGGTGCTTTCATTGAGAGTTCCTCTGTGTCGTCACTTTAGGCCCGATGGCTTCTCCGATCATCATCAGCGATGCGATCCAGGGTGAGACTTTTCTCCCCGGACAGATCTTCGTATTCGGCGGCTTTGCACTGCGGGCCAATTCGCTTGGTCATCTGGAGCAGATCGAAAGCTACTCCCCTGGCCATCAGGTCAGATTTGGAAGTTTGAACTACACGGCCGACATCCGCGGAGACTTGATCTTGGAAGGATTCGAGCCACAGCCGAGCGCGCCGCACTGTCACGATGGGCATGATCTAGCTCTGCCGCCGAACAGTGCCCTGGAGGCCGCACCTGTGTCCACTCCGACCCCTAGCTCGGAGCCGATCACACCAATCGAGGATGGGTGGTTAGACACCGCCTCGGGGCTGCAATCTCTACGGCGATCAAGCCGAACACCAGCCTTGTCCTCTGCGAAGCCCGTGACTCCAAGGTGCTGGACTCCTCTCCAGACTCTGAGCCCTCCGCGCCCCTACCGATCGAATCCGATTGGGCGCCAATCATGGAGTTCACCGCCGCAGACATCTTTCAGCACTCGCCCTTCGGCGACATTCTGAATTCACTCAGGTCTCTCTTTGTCAGGAGAGTCCTGGCTGGACTATGACCAGCAGGATTGGGATGTGGATGACGAAGAAATTCGATGCCCACCCACCACCCACTTCGTAGCCACTGTCGATAATTTAAACGGCGTGCTCGACTTCGACTCCGAAGACATCAACGGTATGGACGACGATGTAGGAGATGAACATGAACCAACACCTATAAGGCACTGGACAGCCACCTCATCTCATGATGTATACATGGTGGACACACCCAAAGGAAGCGACGACAAGGAACACAGGGATGCAATGAGGGATCGTTCACTCGAAAAGCAATCAAAGCAGCGACGTAAGCGCCGCTCCAAGCCCCGCCTCGACAGAGATAGCAGCCATACAGACCCAGCCATAGAGCAGGACGAGCCGGCGGACGACGAACACGCCTTCGAGCAACCGTCCGAATAGGGCAATTTGGATAAAGAAACCGAACACCCCGTCCCCGGCGAAAACAACAGTCCGGACGACCTTACGCCGGATAAACTCATGGAACAGAAGAACCTCCACAAAAGGCTCGTCGCCACTGCGCATAGCCCGAAAAAGTAGAAGCGGAAGCTCAAAACTACGGAAGATGCACTCAGAATCAGATGAAGCAAAGTACGCAACACCACAGACAAATATGGTGGCAGTCGCCGCACAAAAAGCTATCCAAAGCAAAAGCTACTGCCTGAATTTGACGAGGAGGCCTTAGAGCCCCCGCAGTCAAAAATTAGGAAAGCCACCCGGTCGGATAGACGACCGCATGGCCAGCATGGAGCGGCAAGCGGCGCCGCACACAAGCCGGCACGCGATCCACCAAAGGATCCGCATCAAAAAGACGGCCCAGCCAGATCTATCTACGGGCCAAGAAAGCAAGCTCTAGTAAGCAATGCAACACAACAAATATCCGAACATCACGGCACACCCAAATACAGGGTGCCGCACACCCCCTATGTTTCACCGATGAGGTGCTGGACCATGAATTTCCAGTGGGATTCAAGCCCGTAAACATAGAGGCGTACGGCGGAACAACAGACCCTGGGGTCTGGATCGAGGATTATATCCTCCACATACACATGGCCAGAGGAGATGACCTCCATGCCATAAAATACTTACCCCTCAAGCTTAAAGGGCCAGCCTGACATTGGCTCAAAAGCCTTCTCGAAAACACCATTGGAAGTTGGGAAGAGCTTGAGGATGCTTTCCGGGCAAATTTTCAAGGGACCTATGTCCGCCCTCCGGATGCAGACGATCTCAGTCACATAACTCAACAGCCCGGAGAGTCAGCCCGGAAATTCTGGAACAGATTTCTTACTAAAAAGAATCAGATAGTCGACTGCCCGGACGCCGAAGCCCTAGCAGCTTTTAAGCATAACGTTCGAGACGAATGGCTCGCCAGACACCTCAGCCAAGAAAAGCCAAGAACAATGGCTGCATTAACAAGCCTCATGACCCGCTTTTGCGCAGGAGAGGACAGCTAGTTGGCAAGATGTAGCACCAGCGACCCAAGTACATCCGAAGTTAGGGATGGAAACGGAAAACCTCGACGCAGCAAGGACCAGCGCCGGAATAAGGGAAACAGCCCAAAGAGCACGGCGGTCAACGCCGGATTCAAAAGCTCGCTGCAGAATTAGAGAAAGCCGCCCCTCAAGGATAACAGGGACGAGCTATCCAACTTAAACAAAATCTTGGACAAGATATGTCAAATACACAGTACTCCCGGGAAGCCTGCGAACCATACCCACAGAGATTGTTGGGTTTTCAAGCAAGCCGGCAAACTCAACACCGAACACAAGGGGCTCGACACACCAAGTGAGGACGACGACGAACCCCACAAGCAGAGCACCAGGAAACAAAAGGATTTCCCACAAGAAGTCAAAACAGTAAACTTACTTCATGTGACGAACAGAATGGTGCCACCAGAGATACGCGCCATACGACCTATCCCAAAGGAGTCTCTCCAATGGTTGTTACAGCCGATCACCTTCGACCATCAGGATTACTCTAGAAGTATCCGGAACACAGGCTGGACTGCCTTGGTATTAGATCCAATAATCGGCGGACTCCACTTTACAAATGTCCTGATGGACGGCGGCAGTGGTCTAAACCTGTTATACCAGGACACAATCCGCAACATGGGGATAGACCCAACAAAAATTCGCCATAGAAAAACCTCCATTCAAGGGGTAACGTCAGGCCCGGATGCCCGCTGCATGGGTTCTCTCTGGCTAGAAGTTATGTTCGGCTCCCCCGATAACTTCCATCGCGAACAGCTAACTTTCCACATCGCCCCATTCTCAAGTAGCTATCAAGCACTGCTGTGACGCGAAGCTTTCGCCCGCTTTAATGCAATACCGCATTATGCATCTCTTACACTTAAGATGCCCGGTCCACGAGGCATCATCTCATTAAAGGGAAAACATTGAGTGTTCCTCTCGCGCGGAAGACAGTGCGGCTGCCTTGACAACCCCACAATAAAGCGGCTTCACCAGCCAAAGCACCTAAACAGGTCGTCAAGACCACGGACACGGCTAGACGAATCCAGCATAAACATACAATTGATAAAGGTTTAATAGCCGTATACCCATATACTAGGGGCTCCGCGCATATAAAACAAGAGACAATAAAGCTCAATTTTACCTATTTCGATTTATACTTTGTTTATTTAGTATAACTCATGTTTGGCATGATCTTTCTTCAACTAAGTTCCTCTCTTTTACAGATGAACACCGTGCTATGCCTGTCCAGGATACGGCACAACGAAGACACAGGCGCAGACGTGCAACAGGGACCCGTTCCAAGGATTCTTTTCAGATTAAGACCCTGCGTAAACCTTTTTTACTGTCTCTTGTTGATACACATCCCCTGGTTTCTTGGTATAACCAAGGAGGAGGTTGGCGTTTTGGCATGTGGCCACGTCAGAGTTTTGCGCGTACCTGGACACTAGGGGCTTATTACTAAGGGCGTTATCCCGCCCGCCCTCATAAAGACCGAATACCTTAGGGAGTGTTCGGTGTTGCGAGTTTGGCCTTATATGCATCAGCTCCGAATCATGTCTTTGGTCAAATGTTGGGTTTTCCCAGCTCCTGTGTTTTGCTACCTTATGTTCCGCTCTATTGGCTAAGGCGGCACCAGGAGAACTACTCGATTGTGCCCTGGTTCGGCCAGGCGAGCACCTCAGTAGAGAAAGCCGAAAATTGACTGTCATGATATAGCGTGAGACTGGTCAACCACTCGATGACTTACCGGAATCTTTAGGATTCCTCCGCATTAACAAAGGGCCGCTTCCCGACCAGGCACATACGCGCCCCGTGTTCGAGCGAGTGCAGGCGCCACCAGGGGCTACATAAGTAGCCTCATTGTCAAACTCCTATGGCTAAGTGAAAGTGATAAAGCATCATAGTCCGATTGCCTAGTTCGCTGTGCTATCACCTCCTTTGTAGGACCAAGACGTTGGATCAAGTGTGAAAATGCGCCTTCTGCAAACACCCCCGCATTATGTGCGTGGGGGCTGAAGCCGACGACTGCCATCTTTCAGATTATATATACATATATGTTAAACGGCCGCACAGGAGGTATTATAATACTTGCAGGCACAAGTATAAAAAGCTTCTACAATTTATCAAAATATTGTTTTACAATAATATATGCTATTCGAATATAGTATCCTTCGAGCACTGCGTCTCTATTAGACGAGCGCATTGCAGAACTTCCTGAAAATAGTGCTCGGCAGGTACTCGGCTTCCATCCGAGTCTGGGGATGCAACAGCGGTGGCCTCCATTTCCACCCAGTATGTCTTGACACGGGGAAGAGCCATCCGCGCACCCTCTATGCACGCTGACCTCTTCATCGCATTGATATGCGGCGCCGCACCAAGGAATTGCTGCACCAAGTTGAAATAACTTTTCGGCTCAGGCCTCTCTGGCCACAGATGACTCATGACATACTTCATGGCGAGTCCGGACAACCTATTTAGCTCGGCCCATTCGGCCAAACGATCGGCTAATGACAGTGGACGCTCCGGATTGTGGAACTGCGACCAAAAGAGCTTTTCCACTTCGCGATCTTCTTGATCTCGGAAGTGTTCGTCCGCATCTGCGGCACTCGCTGCCAAATCCAAATAGATGTCTGCCGTACTCCACACCCGGTCTAACGGAGCATGTTTAGGATCATAGAACTTCCTCCGCAGCATAAAGGGCTTTCCAGCCGCGATCTCTCCGGCCTGACGCAGCTCCTCCTTCATAGCTCTCATCGCAGAGCGAGCATCCTTGGCATCGGCAATGGCCTTCTCCAGGTCCGTCTGTTCCGCCTGATCTTCTTTTTCAAGAAGCTTGCAACGGTCAGCAGCGCTCTTCAGCTTCACAGCCATCTTGGCCATTTCCTTCTTGCTTCGGCAGTGAGCAGCCTGTTCGGCTTTCAGCTCTTCAATTGCCTTTCCGGCAGCTGCATCACTTTTCCTGGCTTGCTCCTTGGCTCGGGCAAGTTCCGCCCGAAGATTCTCCATGGCAGCAGCACCATCTGCATAAAGCGCACACATTGTAAGATACTAGCATAAAGCTCCTCTTACCAGGTGCCGCCGGAGTAATTACATACCTTGTGCCTCGTCAGGCCGCTTGTTGACAAGCGCGATGTCGGCATCTGCCACGTCAAGTTGCCGCTTTAGCTCGGCAAATTCATCAGTCCGGCTGGCCACCCGACACTTCGCCACCTACGTATGAAGGCGGCATATTAGACCTAGGATTATGATCCTCTGCGCGCCGTCACTTTTGACAACGCACAGAGTCTCAGGGGCTACTATCTACACAGGGCGCATCTTATTTATGCGCAACTATCCAAAAAGGGTACATTATTTTGCGTACCTCAAAACCTGTCAGTAAACTCCTGACGGCCTCGTGCAATCTGCTCTCCGCGGATGAAATCCTCTCAATCACCGTACCCATCAATGCACGGTGCTCCTCTGAGATAGATGCTCGCCCTAGCAGATCCTTCAGCTCCTCCGACCGTGCACCATACGGTGCCGGACTCGTCCGATGGCCCTTTTCGAAGGCCGGATACGGAGGGCTTTGGGGGGCCATATGACTACCTTCCGGCCCTGCCGGATTCAGAGAAACCCTCCGCGACGATACCTCAGGGTCACCCGCCTCGCAAGGCGGTACGGCAGGGGGAGGCATTCCACTCTCCATCATCTCCGGAAGAAGATCCCCTGAAGATGAGCTCTGCTGAGAAGGGCTAAGGTCCGAGCTACAAGGTAAATTTTCGATTACTCTTATCAGATATAATGCAAGGATTTCTCTCATTTCTTAAAAAGAAAAACTCCTCTCTACTTACGGCTCGGTGGAGGGCTGATCCCCTTGAGGGCATAATTCGGCCGAAGTATCCCCCGGCGCAGGATCCTCTGATGAAGATTGCTTCCCCCGCTTTGAGGCCATGGTCTCCGGGTCATCAAAGGCGGTCCTCTTCGTCCCCTGAGGAGAGGAATTTTCGATTCCTCCCTTCCGTACAACCTTCTTCAAGGAGGCTGTAGATTCCTTGTCCCCTCCCTCGCTTTCCTCCGAAGGCACAACCTCCAACATCATGACTAGCACGGGATCCGGCGTGGTCTCGGGGAGGGGGGCCGGACACCTGATTAGCTTTGCTTTCGCTATCCAGTCCTGTTTAAAGGACAACTCTTTTAGGGGCAATTTTATGATAAATATACGGATAGCGAGTCCGGGCACAAGGCTACTTACTTGAGTATCCGGGCGATTGCAGCTCAGGCCTGCATCCTCGGTCAAGTCCGGACACATTGCTTGTGATCCGAAGAACAATTTGTACTTCTCCACGGGTGTTGTGCCCATGAAATGCTGGAGAGCTCGTGGTCCCTCCGGATTGAACTCCCATAGGCGAAGGGGGCGACGTTTGCCGGGCAAGGCTCGGCGGATCAACATGACCTGCGTCACCACGACCAGGCTAATGTCTCTTTCTAAGAGATCTCGAATGCGGCCCTGCAACAAGGGCACGTCCTTGGATGGCCCCCAGTCCAGTCCTTTATTGACCCATGACACTAGCTATCATGGGGGACCCGAGCGAAAGGCAGGTGGCGCCACCCACTTGGTGCTCCTGGGAGTGATGATATAAAACCACTCTCGTTGCCATAAGCTGGACTCCTCTTGAAAAGAGCCCTCGGGCCATGGAGCACCAGCATTCTTGCTTATAAAAGCACCTCCGCACTCCGCGTGCCGTCCCTCGATCATCTTCGGCTCTACTTTGAAGGTCTTGAGCCATAGTCCGAAGTGAGGAGTAATACAGAGGAAGGCTTCACACATGACGATGAATGAGGAAATACGGAGGATGGACTCCGGGGCTAAGTCGTGAAATTCCAGCCCATAATAAAACATGAGCCCCCTCACGAAGGGATCCGTCAGGAAGCCTAGCCCCCGAAGGAAGTGAGACATGAACACCACACTCTCACCAGGCTTGGGAGTGGGAATGACCTGCCCTTGAGCAGGCAGCCTATGCCAGATTTCGCCGGTCAAGAACCTAGCCTCTCTCAACTTTAGCACGTCCTCCTCCGTGACAGAGGAGGGCATCCATCGGCCTAGAAGGTCGGAACCGGACATTGTCGAAGGTCCGAAGCACCTAAAATCTGGAGCCTTGGGTGTTGGAAGTCGAGGCGAAGGGCGAACTCGTTTGAGATTGAAAAAAAGGAGTAAGGCCTTGGTCTCTTTATAAGAGGTTGAATACCAAGGGCCCTCCCCGTGACCATTTGGGACTCGCCTTTGACGGAGAAAACATACCAACGGGTACGACTGGGTTACCCACGCCCATATTGATGAGAATCCCGGAATAAGGGGACACGATCTCTGCTTTGACAAGACATGCCAAGGAAACCGCCTCCTAAACGCGCTAAGGTGGGATAGTGAAACAATTCGAATAAATACTTGGCCGTAGTGTGATGTCACGCTACGGAATACGTCAGCAGATTAGATTTGTGTAAATATTATTCTCTCTATGGAAATATGTGGAAACTTATTTTGCAGAGCCGGACACTACCTTTGTGTTCAAAATCTTCTATGAAGTACTTGGAGGAGGAACCCGCCCTGTAATGCCGAAGACAATCTGCGCGTCGGACTCGTCATCATTGAAGCTTGGTTCAGGGGCTACCGAGGGAGTCTTGGATTAGGGGGTGTCTGGATAGCCGGACTATACCTTCGGCCGGACTCCTGGACTATGAAGATACAAGATTGAAGACTCCGTCCCGTGTCCGGAAGGGACTTTCATTGGCGTGGAAGGCAAGCTTGGCGATACGGATATGTAGATCTCCTACCATTGTAACAGACTCTATGTAACCCTAGCCCTCTCCGGTGTCTATATAAACCGGAGGGTTTTAGTCCGTAGGGACAACAATCATACCATAGGTTAGCTTCTAGGGTTTAGCCTCCTTGATCTCGTGGTAGATCTACTCTTGTACTACCCATATCATCAATATCAATCAAGCAGGACGTAGGGTTTTACCTCCATCAAGAGGGCCCGAACCTGGGTAAAACATTGTGTCCCCTGCCTCCTGTTACCATCCGGCCTAGACGCACAGTTCGGGACCCCCTACCCGAGATCCGCCGATTTTGACATCGACAGGCATACCCACAACTCCTCTTCTGATCTGCAGCTGTCCTCTTTATGGTTTCCACTATTAGGCTCGTGACTTTGAACTTATGTGGGACATCAAAGATGTGAAGTAAGTTAATTGCATGGCCTCTGATCATCTTGTGATCACCTGACTTTGGCAAGAGAGTGTGCCTGAGGATCCAGTTGATAGTTGGCAAGCCTGACAGAAGGTAATGTACAGATCCAAACTTGTGTGTCTCAAGAGCAGCATCTGGGATCTCCTTGTACATGTGTGCCATGGTGTTGTGATCCTTCTTCTTCTTGGCATAGACATCCAAGTCATCTTCACTCTCTTCTGAGGCATTGATCAACTTAGCCCATTCTACAACTATGGACTGGTACCTAGTACCTTCAGACATCCAGACAATCCTTCCATCTGGGTAGAAGTGACTGTGGAGTAGAACTGCATGATGAGCTCATCATTCCATTTTGTGAGCTTATGAGCCACAAAATCATCAACTCCACACGCCTTGAAGCTGTCATATACACCAAGGAAGTGATCCTCATTTTCCTCAATGAATGACCAATCGACCCATCTCATGTCACACACTATGGGCTTCTTGTCAAGCAAGATGGTCTCATATAAGTCCCGCTGTTCCTTTGTATGGAACCTGTAGTCCACAACAGTCCTTCTCCTGGTGGCATATGGATCAGACTCTCTCCATAACCTTAGACCAGATTCCTTCCTGACTTTCATGTTCTCTGCAATTGGATGAGCATCATTGTGATCTGGAATTTTTGGCTTCAGCTTCCTCAAGACAACAGAATCATCTTCTTCTTCCATTGTAGCTTCAGGCATTGGGGCCTTGTTCTTCTCTGCCGCTGGCATGTTCCTGGTGCTCCTCTTGGGTGCAGTTTTGGGTTTTGGAGCAGATGGCTTAGGAGTTCCTTTGGGCTTAGATGGAGCAGCCCCTGATCTTATGGCATCTCCCATAAGCTTTTGAGCTTTGGGTGCTGGTGCTGCATCCTCTTCCTCTTCCTCTTCTTCAGAGTCTTACATGATTGAAGATCTCCCAAGCACTCTGGCAGTGGTCTTCTTGACCCTTTCCTTCCTTTTCTTTTCTGCCACAACCTACTCTTTGGGTGCAGATCCCAAAGTATCTTGAGTAGATGTTCTGGCTTTAGACATTGGAGCTCCCTTGGCAGGAACCTTTTGCTTCATCCCTGGCTTGGTGGCAGCAACTGTTCCATATTCCTTTTTGAGCACTTTCCTCTTTGAGGTGGTTTCTTCTTCCTCGGCCACATAGTCCTCATCCTCTGACTCTGAGGTTCTTTTCTTGCTGGCCCTTGTGGCAGCCTTTGGGAGATTGCTGGATGTGCTCCTGCTTCCATCATCTGAGCTGCTAGAGGGACTAGTGCCCTCACTCACGTGAACTTGTTCCTCAGACTTGTTCTGACTGTCACTCTGATCTGACATGATGCAAACACTGACAGTAGACCATGTGAATAGATTATAGATGAGGTAGAGTGGATGAGCATCACAAAGTACAGAGGTTTTTGCAAAAGAATGAGTTAAAAACTTAGTTTTAGTTTTCCACAGAAAGCATTTCGGATCTACCGATTTGCAAACTCGGTGATACCGAAGCAGCTTTTGGAACCTAAACTAGTGAACTCGGTCAGACCGAGTCACAGTTCGGTGGCACCGAGACTGCTAGGGTTTCACAAAGTGCTGAACTCGGTCACACCGATTTGCAATTCTCGGTCAGACAGAGAATCACATGTGCAATGGCCTGAGCCAAATCGGTGGAACCGATTTCATCAACTCGGTCGGTCCGAGATGGTTTCGGCGGAAACCTAACCCTAAATTTTCAATTCACGACTAAACTACGGAGTGTTTTCGATGGATAGAATGATCTCAATCGTGACAAGATACATGGCAAAGCAATGTGCTAAGGAATCGGAGTTAGAATAGCACAAAGTTCAAGTCCATACCCTAGTTCGGCGATGAACTTGCTACGGCGGCAACGGCGGAGACGATCCCGTTGATGACGGCGGAGACCAGCGACAGGAGGCGGCTAGCGACGAGTAGGATGATCCGGAGACCCAGGGAGGCAGAGTAGGCTAAGCACGGGCGAGGAGGTTCGGAAAGTTTTCCAAAATTTGACCCGTGGATATATATAGCCTGACCCTGTCGGTGTGACCGAGTGGAACAACTCGGTGGCACCGAGATTCATAACTGCAAGCAGTTACTGAAACTCGGTGTGACCGAAAAGTTCAAATCGGTTGCACCGAGATTGAAAACCTAGATCGACTTAGTGATCTCGGTATGACCGAAATGGATGAATCGGTCAGATCGGAACACACAAAGAAGTTTTGGAAGTTTAAGTCTATGACGAATCGGGGACTCTGAGTGCTCCTCACACAGAGTGGTTCGAATCTAACTTGATCAAACTTTGTGATGCAATATGAATAGAGTTTGAGACGAGAAAAGCATAGATAGCTAGAGAAGGTTCTTAGGCATTCTTGTCCATCCACTTGGCCAAAAGAAAAGGAAACCAATCAATCAAAACAACAAGTGGATGTCCTCGAATAAGTAAATTATGCAACCAACATGCTCACACAATAAAATGACAAATGAAATATGTGGCAAAGCATGCACAAACAATTCTAGCATCTATCAAGCAATTGGTGATGACTAGGTCATCTATATATGAGTATATTGACTTAGGATTCAAATGAGAACATTTGATCATAGGTCATACTCATCGTTTAATCATAAGTGGGGTTACCACTTTTACATAAAGCGTTGTTGTGTTCACACCATTAGACTTGCTTTAACTCAATTCTTAGAGTAAAGCTCCCCCTAGATGTGATATCCCCCCTGAGAGGGATGAACTAACCTTGGGTTTTGTCAATGATGAATTCATTTAGGTGTTGAAGATGTGGATGCTCTAAGTTGATGTAGATCATTCGGAGCTATCCTTTGGAGTGAGTTGCACTTTCAATACCTACACGGGTTAGTCCCACAAGGAACAAACAAGGATATCCATAGACATAGAGTGATGCACACACAAGATGATGTCTATGAGAGCATTAGGTTACCTTGTCCCTTGTCTTACCAACAAGAGGGTTTGTGACTCCTTGAACTAGTGCAAGATGTGGAAGTTGATTGCACTTGTTCTTGCCAAAATGATAAGAGTGAAGTATGTTGGCGGAGTCACCCTCAAGAACTCTCTAGTTCTTCTTCTTCGGGATCCACACCATCTTGATGGTAATCCTCGGAGTTGTAGTTGCACTTGATGAAGTGGAACTTGATGTAGTCTTGGGAATCCACTTGACCAAGGCCTTAGGAGCTTCTTCAAATGCATCAATTTCCTCTTGAAGCTTCTCCTTGCCTTTTTGCTTGTGGTCTTGTGGTGGAAGATCATCTTGAGCTTGTGTCCCTTTGAAAGAAGTAGGATCATACTTCTCTTGTTGAGGAACAAACTTCGTCTTGGGGTATTGATCTTCTTCCCACTCAACTCCATTGGCATTGAACTTTCGTTCAAAACCAATACCTTGATTCTTCCGGTGCCTTCCTTGCTTGTGTACAATTTCCTCGAATTTCTTACTCCCGGCAAGGCTCTTGTAAACACCTTTCTCTATGATTCCCTTCAATAAGCTATTTTCTTGCTCAAGTGTAACTTGGCTAAGAGAATCATTAGTGGAATCAAGAGAACTACTAGAAGCAACAACATTGGATTTAGCATGATTATTGTTACTACTAGAGGAAGAATCCTTCTTGTTCTTGTTACTAGACTTGACTTGAGGCATGTAAGTGGATAAGAGTAAATGCTTGGCAATTTAAGAAGAACTTTTCTTGCGAAGATCATCATTGATTGCCTTTAAGAACTCATGCTCTTGCTCAAGATTGAGCTTCTCAAAACGTAATTTCTCATGAGTCCTTAAAAGTTCTCGATGATCTCCTAAGATAGTTTCATGAGCTAACTTAAGAGTGTTTAGTTCTTTAGTTAGAGACTCAATCTTCTCCTTATCATTGTCATTCGTTTCATCTTGATTAGCATGATTAATTGACGTTTCATCATAGTATTCATCACTAGAGTTGTCAACAAGTAAATCATCATCACCTAACAAGTCATCTTCATCACTATTGAAATCAACATACTCGGGGTGTGATACCTTTGGACCTTTGGCCATGTAGCATCTTCCAATTCCTTCATTTGGTGAATCAAATATGTCGTAGGAGTTGGTTGACACAAGTGCTAGACCGGCAACACCTTCATCTTGAGTATATTCGGAGTCGGAGTGATAGCTTCTCTTGGAGTGACTGTCGGAGTCGGAGCCGGATACCCATTCACCAACATGAGCTTGATGTCTTTGTTTTGTGTAGCTCCTTGATGACTTGTCCTTCCTTTCCGAATCCTTGCTTCTCCGAGAGGGTCTTCGTTCATAACGATCATCCCTACTCCTTCTCTCCCTCGATGGTGATTCTTCTCTTCTACTTTTTCTTTTGGGAGAATCTTCTCTTCTCTTGTGGGGAGCCATACACTCATTGGAGTAGTGTCCGGGTCTTCCACAATTGTAGCAGTATCGCTCTCGACTAGAAGATCTTTTGTCATTGTAGGACCTTGACTTGGAACTTCTCTCTTTGCTTCTATTCTTCTAGAACTTGTTGAAGTTCTTCACCATTAGGCTCAATTCTTCATTGAAGGTTTGTTTCTCACTTGATGATGTGGGAGATTCACATGAGGATTTGTAAGCACCACTTGACTTGTTATGGAGCTCCTCCTTATCCTTGAGTGACATCTCATGAGCAACAATTCTTCCAATGACTTCCGTTGGCTTGAGATCTTTGTAATTTGGCATCATTTGGATCAATGTGCATACGGTATCGTATTTTCCATCCAAGGCTCTTAGGATCTTCTTGATGATGAATTTGTCGGTCATCTCTTCACTTCCTAAGCCGGCAATCTCATTTGTGATAAGAGCAAGCCTAGAGTACATTTCAGCGACACCTTCACCCTCCTTCATTTTGAAATTGCCAAGTTGACTTTGAAGCATAGCCAACTTGGATTCCTTGACGGAGTCGGTACCTTCGTGCATATCAATCAAAGTATCCCAAATTTCCTTTGCATTCTCAAGACGGCTGATTTTGTTGAATTCTTCGGGGCACAATCCGTTGAAGAGGATATCACAAGTTTGAGCATTGTACTGCAGCATCTTCAACTCTTCCGCGGTAGCTTCACGATTCGGTTCTCTCCCATAAAAGAATTCACTTTGCAAGCCAACACACACAATAGCCCAAACGGCGGGGTTATGTCCAAGAATATGCATTTTAATCTTATGCTTCCAACTAGCAAAATTAGTACCATCAAAGTAAGGACCTCTACGGTGGTAATTTCCCTCGCTAGACGCCATACTCTCCTAGGTTGTGAAACCAAGGCTATAACTTCCAAAAGCAATGAAAATCAAGGCAAATGGAGACCAAAGATCTGATACCACTTGTATGATCGAAAGTATGTCTAGAGGGGGGGGGGTGATTACACTACTTGACCAAATAAAAATCTAGCCTTTTCCCAATTTTAGTTCTTGGCAGATTTTAGCAACTTTGAACAAGTCAAGCAATCTTAGCACAATTCAAGCAAGCATGCAAAGAGTATATGAGCAGCGGAAAGTAAAGCATGCAACTTGCAAGAATGTAAAGGAAAGGGTTTGTAGGATTCACACCCAATTGGAGACATGGATGTTTTGTCGTGGTTCCGATAGGTGGTGCTATCGTACATCCACGTTGATGGAGACTTCAACCCACAAAGGGTAACGGTTGCGCGAGTCCACGGAGGGCTCCACCCACGAAGGCTCCACGAAGAAGCACCCTTGTCTATCCCACCATGGCCATCACTCACGAAGGACTTGCCTCACTAGCAGTAGATCTTCACGAAGTAGGCGATCCCCTTGCCTTTACAAACTCCTTGGTTCAACTCCACAATCTTGTTGGAGGCTCCCAAGTGACACCTAGTCAATCTAGGAGACACCACTCTCCAAAAAGTAATAAATGGTGTGTTGATGATGAACTCCTTGCTCTTGTGCTTCAAATGATAGTCTCCCCAACACTCAACTCTCTCTCACAGGATATGGATTTGGTGGAAAGAAGATTTGAGTGGAAAGCAACTTGGGAAGGCTAGAGATCAAGATTCATATGGTAGGAATGGAATATCTTGGTCTCAACACAAGTGTAGGTGGTTCTCTCTCAGAAAATATAGGTTGGAAGTTTAGGGTTGTTCTGATGGCTCTCTCCATGAATGAAGAGGAGGTGGAGGGGTATATATAGCCTCCACACAAAATCTAACCAGTACATATAAATTTCCAAACTCGGTGGGACCGAATGGTTAAACTCGGTCGGACCGATTTAGCAAAGCTAGTGACTGTTAGGGTTTTCGGTGGGACCGACATGCAACTCGGTAGGACCGATATGATTAGGGTTAGGGCATAACGTAATCTCGGTGAGACCGATTACACAAACTCGGTGAGACCGATTTTGGTAATAAGCTAACCAGAGAGTTGGTCAGGTAAACTCGGTGGGACCGATCGCCCATTTTGGTGAGACCAAAACGTTACGAAGGGAAAACAGAGAGTTTACATTGCAATCTTGGTGGGACCGATCGCTCATCTCGGTGAGACCAAAATGTTACAAAGGGAAACAGAGAGATTACAACCCCATCTCGGTGAGACCGAGATCCCTATCGGTGAGACCGATTTGCCTAGGGTTTGTGGCGATGGCTATGAAATTTGAAACTCGGTGGTGCCGGATAGAAAGATTCGGTGGGGCCGAGTTTGACTTTTCGTTTAGGTCATATGGATGTGAGAAAGTAGTTGAGGGTTTTGGAGCATATCACTAAGCATTTTGAGCAAGAACCTCATTAAGCAACACCTCATCCCTCCTTGATAGTATGGCTTTCCCTATAGACTCAATGTGATCTTGGATCACTAAAATAAAAAATGTAGAGTCTTGAGCTTTGAGCTAGAGCCAATCCTTTGTCCTTAGCATTTTGAGGGGTCCACTTTTCTCATCCATGCCATGCCAATCATTGAGCTTTCCTGAGATATTAATCTTGAAATAGCATTAGCTCAATGAGCTATATGTTGTTACGAATTACCAAAACCACCTAGGGATTGTTGCACTTTCACCGAGGCCATGAACCCCTCAAAGATCAGGTCTCCTCGAATATCGGCGATGTAGTTCAAACTTCCAAACCTGATCTGGTGACCAGGGGCGTAGCTGTTGACCTGCTAAAGGTGACCGGTCGAGGTGGCACGTAGCACGAAGCCACCAAACACAAAGAGTTGACCAGGGAGAAAGGTCTCCCCTGAAATAGCGTCCCTGTCAATGACAAGGCGAGCCATCTATTCTTCTGTCGACAACACAACAACACTCTCAATGAAACACCAATGTTGGTGTCAAAACCGGCAGACCTCGGGCAGGGGGTCCCAAGTTATGTGTCTGAGTATCGATGGTAACAAGGGACAACAGGGACACGATATTTACCAAGGTTCGGGCCCTCTTAAAGGAGGTAAAACTCTACGTCCTGCTTGATTATATTCAGTGTGTGTATAAGGGTTACAAGAGTTGATCTACCTCGAGGTCGTAATGGCTAAACCCTAGCTATCTAACCTATGAATATTCTGATGATCCATACGGACTAAAACCCTCTGGTTTATATACACACCGGAGGGGCCTAGGTTTGTACAGAGTCGGTTTGCAGAGGAAGGAATAGTTCACCCGAACACCAAACTTGCCGTCCACGCATATAGGAGTCCTACCCGGACACGGGGGATAATCTTCTGCTTTGTCTTCACGGCCCAACTGTCCGGCCCATATCGAATAGACGGGACACCCGAGGACCCCCTAATCCAGGACTCCCTCGGTGAGCACCATGTTTAAGTAGAGATTACAGTGGGGAGAAGAGGTGTTACACCGCTGCATAGAGGGGGATAGAGTTGGTGATGACAGCGGTGAAGTTGTTGGTGTAGATCACCGTCATGATGATGGCCCTGGTGGCGTTCCGGTGCCACCGGGAGAGAGGGGGAGAGAGCCCCCCTCCTTCTTCTTCTTCATTGCCCCCCTAGATGGGAGGAGGGTTTCCCCTATGGTCCTTGGCCTCGATGGTGGCGGAGGGGTGAGAGCCCCTCTGAGATTGGATCTCTCTCTCTCTCTGTTTCCTTCTGCTTCTCGTTCCTGTTTTGTAGGCTTTCACCGTTTCTTAAATTCCCAGAGACCCGTAACTCTGATTGGGCTAAAAGTTTAACATGATTTTTATCCGGATATTGACTTTCTTCAGGCCGAAGAAGGGCACCAACCACCTTATAGGGTTGCCACAAGCCTCCCAAGCGCGCCCTGGGTAGGGGGCGCGCCCATAGGGCTCGTGGGCCCCTCGGGCATCATCTCGCGTTGATTCTTTTTCCCAAAAATCACAAATATTCCAAAAATAAATCTCTGTAAGTTTTTATCGTGTTTAGACTTCATTTTCTATGGATATTCCGGGAAACAAAAAACATGCAACAAACAGGAACTGACACTTAGAACTAGATCAATATGTTAGTCCCAAAAATAATATAAAAAGTTGTCAAAAGTATATGAAAGTTGTAGAATATTGGCATGAAACAATAAACAATTATAGATATGACGGAGACTTATGAACATCCCAAGCTCAATTCCTGCTCTTCCTCGAGTAGTTAAATGATAAAAAAATAATTTTTGATGTGGAATGCTACCTAGAATAATCTTGATCATATAATCTAATCATGGCATGAATATTAAGGCACGCGTGATTCAAAGCAAGAGTCTATAATTTGACATAAAGACAATAATACTTAATCATACTAATAAAGCAATCATGTCTTCTCAAAATATCATGGCGAAAGAAAGTTATCCCTACAAAATCATATAGTCTGGCTATGCTCCATCTTCATCACACAAAGTATTTCATCATTCACAACCCCGACGACAAGCCAAGCAATTCTTTCATACTTTTAATGTTCTCAAGGCTTTTCAACTTTCACACAATACATGAGCGTAAGCCATGGATATAACACTATAGGTGGAATAGAAGATGGTTGTGAGGACAAGACAAAAAAGGAGAAAGTCTCACATCAACTAGGCAAATTAATGGGCTATGGAGATGCCCATCAATCGATATTGATGCAAGTGAGTAGGGATTGCCATGCTACGGGTGCACTAGAGCTATAAGCATATGAAAGCGCAGAAGAAACTAAGTGGGTGTGCATCCAACTTGCTTGCTCAGCAAGACCTAGGGCAATTTGAGGAATCCCACCATTGGAATATACAAGCCAAGTTCTATAATGAAAAATTCCCAGTAGTATATGTAAGTGATAAAATAGGAGACTCTCTATCATGAAGAACATGGTGCTATTTGGAAGCACAAGTGTGGTAAAGGATAGTAACATTGACCCTTCTCTCTTTTTCTCTCATTTTTTATTTTGGGCTCTTTGGCCTCTTTTTTCTATTTGGGCTTCTTTGGCCTCTTTTATTGTTTTAAAGTCCGGAGACTCATCCCAACTTGTGAGGGAATCATAGCTTCCATCATCCTTTCCTCACATGGGACAATGCTCTAATAATGATGATCGTCACACTTTTATTTACTTACAACTCAAGAATTACAACTCGATACTAGAACAAAGATATGAATATATGAATGCCTCCGGTGGTGTACCGGGATGTGCAATGATGTAGCGTAGAAATGACATCAAAAAGCGGACAAGCCATGAAAACATCATGCTAACTATCTTACGATCATGCAAAGAAATATGATAATGATGGTGGGTGTCATAATAAACGGAATGGTGGAAGTTGCATGGCAATATATCTCGGAATGGCTATGGAAATGCCATAATAGGTAGGTATGGTGGCTGTCTTGAGGAAGGGTATCTGGTGGGTTTAATGTACCGGCGAAGTTGCGTGGTACTAGAGAGGCTAGCAATGGTGGAAGGGTGAGAGTGTGTATACTCCATGGACTCAACATTAGTCAGAAAGAACTCACATACTTATTGCAAAAATCTATTAGCCATCGAAGCAAAGTACTAATACGCATGCCCCTAGGGGGATAGATTGGTAGGAAAATACCATCGCTCGTCCCCGATAGCCACTCATAAGACAATCAAAAAATAAATCATGCTCCGACTTCATCACATAACGGTTCACCATACATGCATGTTTCAGGAACACAAACCTTAACACAAGTATTTCTACCAATACGCAATTACTCACTAGCATGACTCTAATATCACCATCTTTATATCGCAAAACTATTGCAAGGAATCAAACATATAATATTCAGTGATCTACAAGTTTTATGGACGATTTTACGACTAACCATGTGAATGACCAATTCCTCCCAACTCTCTAAATAGATATAAGTGAAGCAAGAGAGTTTAATTCTTTCTACAAAAGAAATGCCCATGCTCTAGCAAATATAAGTGAAGCAAAGGAGCATTCTACAAATGGCGGTTTTCTATGTGTAGAGAAATAGGCAATCCAAACTTCAAATGATATAAGTGAAGCACATGAAGCATTCTATAAATCCATACTCAAAAGATATAAGTGAAGTGCAAAGAGCATTCTATAAATCAACCAAGGACTATCTCATACCGGCATGGTGCATTATTAAAAGAAAAATAAAAAGCACACGATGCTCCAATAATTTACGCGTATCACATGACGAATAAAAATATAGGTCCTATTAGAATTACCGATGGTCGTTAGAAGAAAGAGGGGATGCCTTCCGGGGCATCCCCAAGCTTAGTTGCTTGGTAGTCCTTGAATATTACCTTGGGGTGCCTTGGGCATCCCCAAGCTTAGGTTCTTGCCACTCCTTATTCCTTCATCCATCATGATCTCACCCAAAACTTGAAAACTTTAATCACACAAAACTTAACAAAACCCTCGTGAGATCCGTTAGTATAATAAAGCAAATCACCACTTTAAGTACTATTGCAAACCCATTCATATTTTATTTTTGCATTATACCTACTGTATTCTAACTTCTCCATGGCTTATACCAATGATAAAATCCATAGTTCCATCAAAACATGCAAAACAATGCATCAAAAACAAAATCTATCAAAAACAGAACATTATGTAGCAATCTGAACATCTACCATACTTCTATAACTCCAAACATTCTGAAAAATAGGACAAAATAAACAATTTGTATGGTAGTACTATGTAAAACTTTCAGAAACTTTTGACTTCTAGTAAAAAAGTGTAAATTCACGCACTACAACCAAAGTTTCTGTTTTTGCACTACACAAACCAAACAAGTAATCTAATCATCCTAAAGGAAAATCTAGGCACATTATTTTTATAATACAATGGATTTATACAAGGGGTTAGTTATTTTGTTGAAAAGTTTCTGTAATCAAGGTTCACAAAGTTTCCATGGGCATGAACAAAGCTCAAGGCTAGATCCCACTTTAACAATGCTCGTCTTTCTCACTTTCACTTTTCTTTTTGAAAAAGTTTTTAAGTTCCCCTCTATATATTTGGTTGTTAAACTTTATAAATGTACTCAGCAGAAGAAAATGACATTGTAAAACTTCCGTGTTGTCTCCCTAGCAGCGCTTTCTTTAAATCCATTAAGCTAGGAATATAGTGCTCAAGTAATGGATCCACCCGGATCCCAAGGTATATCAAAGCCAATTTTAATTAAAAATGATTTGTAATTTAGTATTGAGCACAAAGAAACATATATCATGCAACAACGAAGTCTAACTCTCTTCCTATGCATCGGCATGTCATAAAAGAACAATTCATGCACACATAGTAAAGGCCGATACATAGCATAAACAGTTTCTTACAATTTTATCGTATTGGAAACATAGAGAGGCAGAGATGTGGTTCCTCTCTCGTAATAATTGCAAGTAAGAGCAGGAAGCACATGATTATTATATTCATCAAAATCATCATGTGTAGTAGTAAAACGCAACCCATCAATATAATCCTTAATAAGCGCAAACTTCTCTAATATAATGTAGTTGGGAGAATTCAAAAAGATAATAGGACTATCATGTGTGGGTGCAATAGCAATAATTTCATTCTTAACATAAGGAACTATAGAAACTTCATCTCCATAAACATAATTCAAATTGGCATCATGGCCATAGGAATAGCAAGCATCAATTTCATCAAAAGGGGTATTTCAAACGAATCCAAGGGATCATAGCATTCATCCTTCGATAAGCACGAAGGGAAATTAAACAATGTATGAGTTGAAGAGTTACTCTCACTAGAAGGTGGGCACGGGTATCTAATCCGCTCTTCCTCCTTTTGTTCTTTTCTCTCCTCCTCATCTTTTTCATCCAATGAGCTCACAGTGTCATCAATTTATTCTTCCATAGATTCCTGCAAAATATTAATCTCTTCTTGGACAACGGAGAATTTCTCAATAAAATCATTAATATCAGCATTATATTCATAATTCTAATAGCAATATTTAAGTATAGCATAATTTTCAGGTCTGTAAATAGCATCATCATAATTTTCACACTTTCAAACAAAGATTCAATTTCATAAGAACCCTTAAAATCAATAAATTCTTCCATTTGTTCCACATCATAGTAATCATATATACCATTAGCATAAGAAGCCAAGGTTTCATTATCATTAAATTTACACGAAATGGGAAGGTGTGGAGCCTTCATCCTAGAGCAACAAGTACAATGATATCTCAAGCATAAATTCCGAGCATACCAATGCAACATAATTTGATCCCATAAGAGTTTCCCTTTTTGAGTCAAGCGATAATATCTAAAGTATTCATGTTGATCCAACATGTCTCCCATTATCAAGTTGAATGGGGTTTTCTCAGGATTATCAAAGTAGTGCATAATATTTTTCACATAACGAGCATCGAGGGTTTTAGGAGGTTCTACATCTCCATGAGTACACTACAAAAAAAATACACTTTCGTGATGATACGTGTTTGTCACAGTAGGTCATGTTTTCTGTCATGCATGTACATCCATGACGATTCATGACAGAATCAAGATAGTCATACCTGTGCTGTCGTAGAAGTGTTCCATGACATTACCAAAATTATCACCATGGAAGTGTCCACTTCCATGACGATAAATCACGTGTCATAGAATTGCTTTCGTCAAGGGTAATCCACATGTGGCATCCACCGTAACGGTTCGCCATTAAGCTATCGGGTTCTGTTTTGGATCCGATAACCCATTAACAGCCCCGACCAATGGGGATTTTCCACGTGTAAAATTCTTATTCACCGGAGGATCCACGTGTCGGCTCAGCGATGGGACAGATGTCATCCACTCATAGTACGAGAGGTGCCTATGATACGTTGGCACGTGGCAAGGCCCAACAGTGGCCCATTCCGATGAAAAAGGCCGAGCCAGTAAAACTGAGCAGGCCGGCCCATATAAGGCCTACTTGTGTCAGGTCCATTTAAGCCCAAGGCCCATACGAGATGTGCCAATTCGGCCCATCAACGCCCCGTTAAGGATTTGACACCATTGCAGCCCATCATCAGTTTGAGCCCGTTAGCAGCCCGCTATATATTTGGCATCAATATCAGCCCGATGTGGTTTTGGCCTGTTAACGGCCCACTCAAGGGATGGGCCAGTTTCCAGGATCTACGTATTTCGGCCTTTTAGTGACCCATTTAAGTGTTGGGCCAATTTCCGGCCCGGTGTGTCTTTCAGCCTATTAACGGCCCATAAATGAGTTGGACCATTTGCAGTCGGACCTGAGTTTTGGACTTTTAACGGCCCATGCTCTTCATGGTCCAATACCGGCCCGGTTTCTCTTTCAGCCTGCTAAAGGCCCACAACACAGTTGGGCCATATACAGTACGACCTGACTTTTGGCCTCTTAGCAACCCATGCTCTTCATGGTCCAGTACGAGCCCGCTGTCTCTTTTGGCCTGCTAAAGGCCCACAGTATAGTTGGGCCATATGTAGCCCAACCTTAGTGTCGGCCTGTTAACGACCCATGAAATCAAATGGGCCCACCTGTTACCCGCTTTGATGTCGGCCTGTTAATGACCTGGGAGGTAACAGGGCCGAGCATTAACTTTTGGCCTGGTAACAGCCCATTAACTTAATGGACCCACTAAATTTTGAACATGTCTATAGGCCCAATTAGATAATTTGAGCCCATTACGACAGGCAATTATGCACAGGACCAAAATCGATCAATCAAATGCCTACAAGAATTTTGGCCCCTGCAAGCCCATTAGGGAAGCCCATTAAGGGCAGTGGGCTGCTTCCTTCATATAGGGCCCATGATTGTTCGTGATAAATAATAATTTAACTTATTTTTAGCTTCCTAGCGACCAGTTAGCTGGAATGCGAGGCACGCTAAGCAAAGGTTTGGCATACAGGAAAAAATGTTGCACATCCAACATATATTACAAGAAATTACATCCACTGGGCAATCAAAGATTGATACCAGTGCAAATAAACAAATAGAACCTAAGGATCTACAACGTCACAATCTGCAACCTCAGCGCGGATGACACCCATAAGCATGTGAGCAAGTTCTTCCTTCTTTGCCGCACTGTCTCCGAAAACATTGATCAGTTGTTGTTGCGCAAGAATGTGCACCTCTGATTCCTCCATGATTTCCATCATTGCTTCAGCTAATAATAGGTTCACAAACATACATTTTTTCCGTTGCATTCGAGACAGAGGAAACTAAACGGATTCAGATGGCGATTTTGGCAGGCTTGTATTATTGATAGTGGAGAGTGTCTCGACCACTGCATCATAACATAAATTAGGAGCAGAACCGAACAAATTAATCAAGAGTTATTGCCATATTACCTATCCTAGATTTATTGGAAAGAAAGAACGGGGTTGCGTTTTCAGAGTTTGTCTTCTTATCTTCAACAGCCTGCACCAAATGAACACACTAGCATTGCTATCATTGACTAGGTCAGATAATAGGAAAGCAACATTGACACCACGAACGTTTGGGCAACCAGACCACACCAACCTACACCAATTTAACACAATATGGCACAACTATCATCAGCCAGGTAAGGTAATACGAAAGAAAAATTGACACAATGAATGAACGGACAACCAGAGTAGCACTACAATTCAGTAATGTGCACTCATGCAGCTCAGTATGCAAAACTACTAGGAAGTTTTTCTTACAAAAATCAACATTGTCGCCTTTAATTATAGATTTTGCTACAACTAAATTTAGATTAGATAAAGGTTGGATTCACGCCGATTAACAAAATACATGCTGGTGTAAAAATATAGTGATATACAATAGGTACTTACATCAGCATTGAAGCATAGAGAATTCCTGCAAGATGCTTTCCTCGAATATGATCCCAGTGCAGAAAATCTTCTATCCTTTAAGCTTATTTTCTAAAAGAGATATGGGTAAGAAACGTGTAGAAAATATTATAAGAATGCTATAAAATTTCATGATGCGGGGATACCCACATGCTTCTTAGAATGGAGTTGACATATTTTATCTGTACTGGTGCGGACTAGTTCTTTGGCCACTAGAATCTGCTTATTATCAGTAGGAGTTGGGATTCTCTCTGCTGGAGCAGTATGTCGTGGGAGTAAGTCTGACAGTAGAATAGGGGGTACGTAAGAGGAGGCAAGATCCTAGGTACGGTGAGATTGTACACGCAAGGTTTACGAGTTCAGGCCCTTCTTAGATGAAGTAACAACCCTACGTCTCGATGCCCGGAGGCTTTGGTCGACTGGATTATGCGTGAGAGTTACAGGGGGTGCGAACCCTTGTGCCTGAGGAGGGGGTGGCTTATATAGAGTGCGCCAGGACCCCAGCCATCCCACATTACACAGGGTTCAATGTACATTAAGAGAGGGCGTTACTGGTAACGCTAGTTATAAAGTGCTATAAATGATCTCTAAGACTACAAAGTGAACGCCTGACTGTTGCGATCCTGAGTGACGTTAGGTGTTCTGTATTCTGAGTGGTTTCTTGCATCGTCAAGTGACTTCAGCTTGGTCTAATGGAATTGGGATATCCGAGTGAGGTTGAAGGTCGAGTGGATTGCACTCCTTGGTGAACTCGGTCGGTTTCCTATATTGTGTCTTGAATGTCTTAGACTCTAGGGCAGTGTCCTTGGGTAGGGCGTCTAGGTTAGGCCTATGACCCTACTCTAGGTACATGTCATTGTGATTAGCCCCCGAATGGATTGAGGTCTGAGTGAAGGAAAGAGCTGAAGTTGACTCTGACTCGATTCCATACTTCAGAGGTATTTCATCTGAGTTTGTGAGTCATGTTGAAACTTCGATCTTGTTTCATTCGCCTCGATCAATTCAGAGGTCGTCGAGTGAATTAAACTGATAAACTTTGAGTGTTGACATGGTATGAAATCATGAGCACGATTGGTTACTCTGCGGTTCCTGGATCTCACAAGATTCGGAATTTCGGGGAAGCGCGCGGGACGGAGCGTGCCGCAGTAAATGGAGTGGATAGACGAGGACCCCTCGATCTTCGCACCTCCTTTTCCGCCACATATCGGGTGAGCGCCTGCTGCGGGATATGATTAGATCGCTCAGGCCCACTCATCAGCCACTTGGAAGTGGCCTCATAAATAGCGTCTGGGCCGAGGCATAGCATAGTTCTCCCCAATCGTCCCCTTCTTCCCTTGCTTCTCCACCTCGCTCACCGCCATCTTCGTCATCTCCGTTCACCTGTGAGCACTCCGTCTCCATCGCCAAGGACAAGACGGTGGCCCTGGAGCGCAAGAAGGCGGCACTGGTGAAGGGCAAGAAGATGAGTCGGGGGTCATCGTTGAGGTCCGGTCTGCCGCCTGGTTGGATCCAGGGGGACTGTATTCACTCCAGATTCAGAAGGAGGACTTGGAGGACCTGGCCAGCGGAGGCCTGATCGCCCACAGGTCTTGGAGGTTGCCGGGAGACCGAGCCCCAGTCACAAGAGGGTCACTCGGAGTAGTTTTTGAAACTTAGGCGAGTACAGGGTCGCAGCTAAGCCTCGTAGTGGGAGGATTGCTCTTCACTCCGCGTAGTTTATGAAACTTAGGCGAATCTGATTCGCGACTAAGCCCCCGAGTGGGCGAATTGCTCTCCCCTCAGAGTGTTTTTTGTAACTTAGGCGATTACGGGGTCACAGCTAAGCCCGCGAGTGGGAGGATTGCTCTCCACTCAGAGTGGTCTTTTAACTTAGGCGATTATGGGGTCGCAGCTAAGCCCCTAAGTGGGAGGATTGCTCTCCACTCGGAATGGTTTTTTAAGTTAGGCGATTACGGGGTCATAGTTAAGCCCCTGAGTGGGAGGATTGCTGTCCACTTGGAGTGGTTTTTTAACTTAGGCGATTACGGGGTCGCAGCTAAGCCCCCGAGTGGGAGGATTGCTCTCCATTCAGAGTGTTTTTTTTAACTTAGGCGATTACGGGGTCACAACTAAGCCCCCGAGTGGGAGGATTGCTCTCCACTTGGAGTGGTTTTTTAACTTAGGCGATTACGGGGTCGTAGCTAAGCCCCCGAGTGGGAGGATTGCCTTCCACTCGGAGTGGTTTTTTAACTTAGGCGATTACGGGGTCGTAGCTAAGCCCCCGAGTGGGAGGATTGCTCTCCACTCAAAGTGGTTTTCTAACTTAGGCGATTACGGTGTCACAGCTAAGCCCCCAAGTGGGAGGATTGCTCTCCACTCGGAGTGGTTTTTTAACTTAGGTGGTTACGGGGTCGCAGCTAAGCCCCCGAGTGGGAGGATTGCTCTACACTCGGAGTGGATTTTTAACTGAGGCGATTACAGGGTCGTAGCTAAGCCCGCGAGTGGGAGGATTGCTCTCCACTCGGAGTGGTTTTTTAACTTAGGCGATTACAGGGTCGCAGCTAATCCCCCAAGTGGGAGAATTTCTCTCCACTCGGAGTGGTTTTCTAACTTAGGCGAATAGGGTTTGCAGCTAAGCCCCCGGGTGGGAGGATTGCTCTCCACTCGGAGTGGTTTTTGAAACTTAGGCGAATCGGGTTCACGGCTAAGCCCCTGAGTGGGAGGTTTTCTCTCCACTCGAAGTGTTTTTGAAACTTAGGCGAATCGGATTCGTGGCTAAGCCACCTACTGGGGGATTTGAACACATGTGTTTATGGGATAACAATCATTAAGATACTGCAAAAATCTTGTCTTTGAGAAGCAAACTGAAGGATTCTTATTACAAATCGTTGATCCGAGTGTTTAGGTATAAAAACAGCGGAGCAGCTCCGCATTCCATGAGTGTGGCTCGTCTTTCTTCATGGCTACGTTGTAGAGGTGATACGCCCCATTGTGGAGCACCTTGGTGACGATTAAGGGGCCTTCCTAGGCCGGAGCAAGCTTATGAGGTCTCTTGTGATGCACTCGGAGCACAAGGTCTCCTTCCTGGAATGCTCAACCTCTGACATTACGGGCATGGAATCGTTGCAAGTCTTGTTGGTAGATGGTCGACCGGAGCAGAGCCATTTCACGTTCTTCATCCAAGAGATCAACTACATCTTGGCGTGCTTGTTCAGCTTCAACTTCTGAGAAAAGTTCCACTTGGGGAGCATTGTGCGGCATGTCACTCTGATGGACAGCTTCAGTGCCATACACCATGAAGAAAGGGGTTCGGTCAGTCGACCGGTTTGGAGTTGTTCTCAGTCCCCATAAGACAGATGGTAATTCACTCACCCAAGCTCCAGCAGTGTGCTTGAGGTCACGCATCAGTCGGGGTTTCATCCCTTGAAGGATCAAACCATTCGCCCTTTCTGCCTGCCCATTCGACTGCGGGTGCACAACAGATGCGTAATCAACCCGAGTACCTTGGGAAGCACATAATGCTCTGAACTCAACAGAATCAAAGTTGGAGCCATTATCTGTGATAATACTATGAGGGACTCCATATCTGAATATTAGCTCTCTTATGAAACTGATGGCAGTGCTTGAATCAAGATTCTTGATAAGCTTGGCCTCGATCCATTTGGTGAATTTGTCGACTACCACAAGCAAATGAGTGAAACCACTTTTGCCGGTCTTGAAGGGTCCAACCATATCTAACACCCAAACAGCAAACGGACAGACGAGTGGAATAGTCTTCAAGGCAGATGCAGGCTTGTGAGACATGTTTGAGTAGAACTGGCAATCTTCGCACTTGTTGACTATATCTTTTGCCATCTCATTTGCACGCGGCCAGTAGAATCCCGCTCGGTATGCTTTGGATACGATGGTCCAAGAGGACGCATGGTGACCACAGGTCCCCGAGTTCATATCATTGAGAATCATTCGACCTTCTTCCAGTGTGATACATCGCTGAGCGACTCCAGTAACACTCTCTCCGTAAAGCTGTCCGCCTATCACCGTAAAGGCCTTCGATCGATGGACAATCTGACGGGCCTCGTCTTCATCCTCTAGAAGCTCCTTTCTGGGAAGATATGCAATATATGGTACTGTCCAGTCAGGGGTGATTACCAAAACTTCCATAATTAGATCGACCATGGCTGGGACTTCAATCTCAGTTCGATCAGTTGAACTTTTCGGTTGCGGGGGCTCCTCTGTGAAAGGATCTTCTTGGACTGACAGGGTATGAATATGTTCCAAGAACACATTGCTGGGTATAGGCTTTTGAGTGGAACCTAATTTCGCCAGATCATCAGCTGCTTGATTCTTGATTCTGGGTATGTGGTGAAGCTCTAACCCCTCAAACTTCTTTTCCAACTTCCTTGCTGCATTGCAATAACCGGTCATAGCTAGACTCCTGATATCCCACTCCTTCATCACTTGATTGACCACTAAATCTGAGTCACCGTAAACCATCAGGCGTCGGACGCCAAGTGAGATGGCCATACGCAACCCATACAGAAGTGCCTCATATTCAGCTTCATCGTTGGAATAATCAAAGTGAATCTGGAGAACATAACTGAGCTTGTCACCTCTGGGAGATACTAGAACTACACCAGCACCAGAACCATTCATCATCTTGGACCCATCAAAGAACATAGTCCAATGCTCCGAGTGAATCTGAGTCGGTTGCTGCTGTTCAATCCACTCGGCGAGGAAATCTGCTATTCCTTGGGACTTGATTGCTTTCTTTGCCTCGAACTTGATATCTAATGGAAGGAGTTCAATCTCCCACTTTGCCACTTGACCAGTGGCATCCCTATTGTTCAGAATTTCTGATAATGGAGCGTCACTGACGACTGAAACCGAGTGGTCTGAGAAGTAGTGTGCAACTTTATTCTCGGTCAAGTAAATTCCATAGACAAGCTTCTGATAATGTGGATATCTTTGCTTGGACAGAGTCAAGACTTTAGAAATATAATAAACTGGGCACTGAACTTTGTAGGCTTTGCCTTCTTCTTCCCGCTCGACCATGAGCACTGTGCTGACAACTTGTCCAGTGGCTGCAATGTACAGTAGTAGAGGCTCTTTGCTGACTGGAGCAGCAAGCACTGGCTGGGTGGAAAGTAGGGCTTTGAGCTCTACAAATGCTGCTTCAGCTTTAGGAGTCCACTCAAACTTGTCAGACTTCTTCATCAGTCGGTAAAGAGGAAATGCCTTTTCACCGAGATGAGAAATGAATCGATCAAAGCGGCCAAACAACCAGTAAGCTTCTGAACGTCGTGCACACGTACATGGCGTTTCATTCAGAGGATTGCTCCAACCTTTTTTGGTTTGCGTCGATCCCTCATTCGGAAACAAGGAAACCGAGTAACTTTCCACCTGGGACTCCGAATGTGCACTTTGATGGGTTGAGCTTGATATCGTATCTTCTTAAGTTGGCAAAAGTTTCAGCGAGGTCAGTTAGCAGGTTAGAACCTTTATGTGACTTAACCACAATGTCGGCCATGTACGCTTCCACATTCCGACTGATTTGAGTGAGGAGGAACTTCTGAATCATGCGCATGAATGTGGTGTTAGCATTCTTGAGACCAAAAGGCATGGTAACTTAGCAAAAACACCCGAATGGGGTGATGAAGGCTGTTTTTATTTCATCGGGCCCATACAGTCGGATCTGATGGTACCCAGAATACGCGTCGAAAAAGGACAAATGCTCACATCCCGCAGTCAAGTCGACAATTTGATCGATGCAAGCTAGAGGGAAGTGATCTTTCAGGCTGGCCCGATTGATATGCTTGAAGTTGATACACATATGAAGTGAATCATCTTTTTTGGGACCATGGCAACATTGGCGAGCCGCTTGGAGTGGTATATCTCTTGGATGAACTCAGCTGCCAGAAGCCGAGCCACTTCCTCACCAAGGGCCTTCCTTTTCTCCATGCCGGACCAACGGAGATACTCTTTGACAGGTTTTACTTTCGGGTCAACTCGCAAACGGTGCACAGCTAATTCCCTGGGTACACCCGACATGTCACATGGTTTCCATGCGAAGATGTCCTAGTTCTCACGGAGAAATTGGATGAGCACTTCTTCCTATTTGCTGTCGAGTGTTGTTGAGATATTAGTCGGAGTAGCATTGGGGTCGTTTGGGTGAATGTGAACTGGCTTTGTTTCCCCGGATGACTGAAATGTGGACTCTGAAGTAGGCTTCTTAGCACGCAACAAATCACTCAGATCTGCATTCTTCTGATACTCTTGCATCTCTACTACTGCCACCTGTTCATCAACAATCTTTGACCCCTTCTTGAGGCAGTCTTCTGCTCTCTGCTGATTGCCAGTAACTGTAATCACACCTCTCAGACCAGGCATCTTCAACTTGAGGTACACGTAACACGGCCGAGCCATGAAACGATCATATGCAGTCATGTCCAAAATAGCATGATAGGCACTGTGAAAATCCACGACTTCAAAAGTAACCTTTTCCTTGCGATAATTCTTTGAATCACCGAAAACCACATCAAGAGTGATCTGACCGAGTGAATCGGCCTTCTTCCATGGGATGACTCCATGGAATCGCATATTGCTCTCACTGAGTTTGGACATCGGAATGCCCATCCCTCGGAGGGTCTCAGCATACAAAATGTTCAAACCACTACCACCGTCCATCAAGACTTTGGTCAGTCGAGTGCCCCCAATGACTGGGTCAACCACCAACGCTTGCCGCCCTGGGGTAGCAACGTGCGCTGGGTGATCGGACTAGTTGAATGTAATGGGAGTTTTCGGCCACTTAAAATACGTCGTCGTTGCCGGAGCAACCATGTTTACCTCTCTATCGATAACTTTTAGTCGACTTTTGCTCTCGACATCAGCAAAAATCACTAAAGTGGCATTGACATTGGGATAACCATCATCCCCATCTTTATCTGCATCCTTATCAAATTCTTTTTCTTTTTCACTGGGCTGACCCTCTCAGAAGCTCTGAATCAGGAGTCGACATTGTTGAGTGGTATGCTTGGGTTAAATCAGGTTTCCCTCTTCATCCTTATTGGTGTGTATATGACAAGACAAATCTAGCACATCATTTCCCGCTTGATCTTTCACTTTCTTTGGAATCCACGGCCCCTTGGGCTTTCCCTTGAATTTTCCTTGGGTTACAACTGTGGCCTCACCAGGCCCTGCAGGTTCGGCTTTGCGCTTCTGCTTCCGACTGGAATTCCCACCTCTAGTGTCCTGGGCGACTGGTTTGTTCTTGCCATTGTCGAGTCGGTCTTGTTCTTCGCCGTTAGTGTACCGAGTGGCTATTTCCATCATTCGGGCCATGGTCATATCTCCCGTCCGACCGAATTTCAGGTTAAGCTCTCTGTACTGAACACCCTCCTTGAAGGCGCAGACTGCTTGGTGTTGTGACACATTTTTCACTGTATGATGAAGAGTGGTCCACCTCTGGATACAATCCCTCAAAGTTTCATTCGGTTTCTGGATGCAATGCTGCAACTCAGTTTGCCCAGCAGTTTGTTTGCAAGTGCCCTCGAACGTTCTGACAAACACTCGGGCCAACTCTTCCCAACTGAACATACTTCCAGGAGCCAACTGATTCAACCAAGCTCAGGCTGAGCCTTCTAGCATCAATGGGAGGTGCTTCATGGCCACATCGTAATTGCCACCGCCAATCTGCATAGCAACTCGGTAACCCTCTAGCTACGTGTCAGGCTTCGACTCACCGGTGAACTTGCTCACTCCCGTCGCCAACCTGAAGTTGGGCAGAATCTCAACAGCTCTGATGGATCTACTGAAACATTCAGGCCTAGACACGTGAATTGTTCTTCCACTCGGTTGGTTCCTATCTTGACCTTCTCTATGTGTCTGGTTTCTGTCGACCAGACCTTGTGCAAGAATTGACCTTGCATCAAACCCGCGCTCTCTTGGGTCGACTGGGACCCTTCGCTCACCGCTATACGGGCACCTGTCATTGTACTGCCGGGCACATACGATCCGCCCCTCGGAGGGGCGTGAGCACTCAACGGCGGTCATCACGACCGAGTCGATGATCATACTATTCGTGGTTCCACCCAGATACTGCTCTTGGCGGTGCCCACGAGCCTCACGCCGCGGAGGCGATCTTGGGCTATGAGCCGATTGGACTGTGTCTGCCACCACAGAACTGCTGTGGATCCTGTTGCGCGACTGAGAAACAATTATGTTTTTTCTCACCTGCCACCCGAAGCAGTGCTCAGATCTGCATCAAACCTCTTCCAGCCTCTGATTGGGACAGCTGAATCGACTCGACTATACAGGCTGCAGCTGTAAGATTCTGGATCGGAGTGCGGTATACCTAAGGTCCAGGCGGAAACAACGGTCGGTGTCGTAGACTGGATTCGGGGATTTGTCGTTGAGCGCGCTCGTCGAGTGAATGTTGAAGGTTTTCCAAATGCGCACGCTTAGCCAAAGTGGCCAGGCGCGCAGTCTTCAAGGCTCGAGCCTCAGAGGTCTCCCCGATGATGGGAGTGTGGAGCGCATCCACGTTGCGATGGTGGAACTCGTCCCTCTGCTCCGAAGTGAGGGTTTCGGGGTGATACTAGTCATGACTGCGCGACGGACGGCCACCACCAGTGCTGCCGCCACCGCGACGGAAACCAGGCGGGCTACGCGGCGTGTCGACCATCAGGACTTCTGCCGCAGGGTCACCACTGTCGCATTCGGACAGAGTCTCAGCGGAACCAGTCGACAGGTCGAATAGTCCGTAGAGAGATTCGTCGGGATCGATTGCCGCGACTTGAGGGGTGGCCGACTGACGGGCCACCGCATGCTTTACCTACCGCTGAAGCCGCGACCGACCAGATTGCTTGCGACGGCGAGCGGCGGGGAGTGAAGATGTTGCGGGAACCGACCGATACTGGGTCGACGGCTGCTGCAGAAGGACGCCACGGACACATGCGCTAAAGTGCGTCGCCCACGGACATCGAAGGGGGCCTCCTGGAGCCAGGCGGAGTCGTCGGCGATGAAAACAAGCACGCCGAGACAGATCTTGCAGCCCTCAGACAAACCGCCGCGCGAAACCATGGTGATGGAGATCAGAAAAATTGCAACCTCACCAGAAGTCGCTAAAACACCGGCCCCATGGTGGGTGCCAACTATCATGGGAGTAAGTCTGACAGTAGAATAGGGGGTACATAAGAGGAGGCAAGATCCTAGCTACGGTGAGATTGTGCACGCAAGGTTTACGAGTTCAGGCCCTTCTCGAAGGAAGTAACAGCCCTACGTCTCGGTGCCCGGAGGCTTTGGTCGACTGGATTATGTGTGAGAGTTATAGGGGGTGCGAACCCTTGTGACTGAGGAGGGGGTGGCTTATATAGAGTGCGTCAGGACCCCAGCCATCCCACGTTACACAGGGTTCAATGTATATTAAGACAGGGCGTTACTGGTAATGCTAGTTATAAAGTGCTATAAATGATCTTTAAGACTATAGACTAAACGCCTGACTGTTGCCATCCTGAGTGACGTTAGGTCTTCTGTATTTTGAGTGGTTTCTTGCATCGCCGAGTGACTTCATCTTGGTCAAATGGAATTGGGATATCCGAGTGAGGTTGAAGGTCAAGTGGATTGCCCTCCTTGGTGAACTCATTCGGTTTCCTCTATCGTGTCTTGAATATCTTAGACTCTAGGGCAGTGTTCTTGGGTAGGGCGTCTAGGTTAGGCCTATGACCCTACCCTAGGTACATGTCATTCTCATTAGCCCCCGAATGGATTGAGGTCCGACTGAAGGAAAGAGCTGCAGTTGACTCCGACTCGATTCCATACTTCAGAGGTATTTCATCTGAGTTTCTGAGTCATGTTGAAGCTTCAATCTTGTTTCATTGACCTCGATCAATTCAGAGGTCATCGAGTGAATTAAACTGATAAACTTTGAGTGTTGACATGGTATGAAATCCTCGGCATGATTGGTTACTCTGCGGTTCCCGGATCTCACGAGATTCGAAATTTCGAGGAAGCGCGCAGGAGCCGACCGATACTGGGTCGATGGCTGCCGCAGAAGGACGCCATGTACACATGGGCGAAAGTGCGTCGCCCGCAGACGGGGAGCGTCTCAACATCGAGGGGGGCCTCCTGGAGCTAGGCGGAGTCGTCGGCGATGAAAACGAGCACGCCGAGACGGATCTCGTGGCCCTCAGCCAAACCGCCGCCCGAAACCATGGTGATGGAGATCGGAAAAATTGCAACCTCACCAGAAGTCGCTAAAACATCAGCCCCACGGTGGGTGCCAACTATCGTGGGAGTAAGTCTGACAGTAGAATAGGGGGTACATAAGAGGAGGCAAGATCTGTAGCTATGGTGAGATTGTACATGCAAGGTTTACGAGTTCAGGCCCTTCTCGGAGGAAGTAACAGCCCTACGTCTCGGTGCCAGAGGCTTTGGTCGACTGGATTATGCGTGAGAGTTATGGGGGGTGCGAACCCTTGTGCCTGAGGAGTGGGGTGGCTTATATAGAGTGCGCCAGGACCCCAGCCATCCCATGTTACACAGGGTTCAATGTACATTAAGACAGGGCGTTACTGGTAACACTAGTTATAAAGTGCTATAAATGATCTTTAAGACTACAGAGTGAACGCCTGACCGTTGCCGTCCTAAGTGACATTAGGTCTTCTGTATTCCGAGTGGTTTCTTGCATCGTCGAGTGACTTCATCTTGGTCGAATGTAATTGGGATATCCGAGTGAGGTTGATGGTCGAGTGGATTGCACTCCTGGGTGAACTTAGTCGGTTTCTTCTATTGTGTCTTGAATGTCTTAGACTCTAGGGCAGTGTCCTTGGGTAGGGTGTCTAGGTCAGTCCTATGACCCTACCCTAGGTACATGTCATCGTCACAGTATCTATGAAAACTGGAGTTGGTTTACTATATCTTGGCATTTGGATCTTTTGCAAAGTCCTTATTTGTAACCCTTCAGATTCTAACATAGCCGTCTGCCCCTTGCATGCCTTATATAGAATAATGGTGCTTCAATTATAAAACATGCTACTGCAGAGAGATGGAATAGGCACTGAAGAATAGACATGCATGACATATTGACATGTATTCCCTCCATCAGGAAATAAATGGATGGGTCTAGGCGTATTTCAGTTCTAGATACATCCATTTTTATCCATTTCTGCAACATGTAGTCCGGACGGAGGGAGTATGATGTAACAGCTAGGGAGACGACAGGACAACAGAGTAAAAACAGTAGTTCAATGTAAAACTTTATGCTAGCGGAATACGTACAGAAAAACACTAAGGCACCATATGCATGTATGATTGGGAAACTAAGACGGCATTGCAACAGACCACTAGAACAACACTTCAATGTAAAAAACATGGTATGGTAGACAGATGAAGTATATACTGATGAATAACAATGCATAAGATATTCAGAAGCATGATGTCCAAACTAAGCATATGGCATTGCGATACAGTAGAATGACAGTACTTGAATTTGAGAACATGTTATCATGAATGGAATATGTACTGAAAAACAGGAAGGCATGGCATATTTACATGCATGATCAGCAGGCGAAGCACATGGCATTGCAACAAAGTAGATGCATTCTAGGACATTATATGCATGTTGTACCCATATCACGGGCAAAGTTAGAGCAAGGACCTTGTGGGGTGAATAGGATTCATCATCTTTCTGCAAGTCTTCTGAAGAACTCACTTTAAATGTTCCATCATCTTGGGTATCATTGACGTCAAGTTTGTTGGCCATTACCTTGCTCCGTGAGGTTCCTGTGGATATATCACTGTGTGCAATTATATCTGACATGCATGAAAGACAACTAGTAGTTAGATTTATGTAATGAGTGCCTGGAGGAGATGACATAAGTAGGGGGGTTGGGGTTAACTAGCAGCAACATGTCTCAAAAACTAAAGGGAGAACACAGATGAAAGCTACAGAATATGTATCGTTTCTACTCGATATTAACTAGATGGCACACAAAAGTATTAAAGAACAACATAGGTAATACTAGAAGTTGTATAATACTATAATCACCAGCCTGTGGGGTAGCATTGGCTGATGGATGATAACTATGGAACCATGTTACCTAAAGAACAAGTCTCTTGGCTGAACTATGGAACAATGTTAACTCTTGAACAAGACCCGTAAGAGATCAGCATGAGTATACAGTGAAATGTGACAATCTATTTTCCATGCTTAGATGTATAACAAAGCCATAAATGTTGCACACAAGTAAGATGAGGGTACAATCTATCCGGTCGCCATCCAGAGGAGTGAGCATCATGTGCTGGCTTGTCGATGGCCCTGCAATTATTGTGGCTGTCCATGTCGGGCACACGCATTCGATGCAGGGAACTATTGAGTGGGGACTATAGTTCCCTTCTGGTGTATGCTTCCCTTGTTGGAGCAGCTGCGGTGAGAAGGAAGACGGTGTGGCTGAAGATGCAGAAAACACATAATGTTAAGAATGACACATATCTCTGATCCGAAGAATACCCTAAGAGATTAACAGTAAGGTACGAGAGTGATCACACATCTGTTGACTGAAGACTAAATTGGAGTCACACGATTTTATTTTATTTTGGTACTGTCCGATCTACGGCAGACGGCTTGATGGCCGTCTTGTGCCTCCCGGCTGACACTGTTCAGAATCTTCCCCGAAGAGCCAGCGACCACCGGCAGAGCAGCCTGCCTCCGCCGTTCATGGCCGCGAGAGCTCCAACCAAAATCCTGCTCCCCGCCCCACCGCACTGCCGTGGTTGCACCGCCCCCAGCCAATCCACAAAGACTCGCCGTCATCCAGATCCGGCGGCGACAGTACCTTCAACCCACGCAACTCTAAGATAGCCATCTAAACGCTGCTTCCGCACTGAACTTGTGCCCCCGCACCCTTACGTTAGACACCAGCCAACCGGCAGCCTAGGAGCATTGCCGCCTTGAGGGGTGCTGCTTCCCATTGAGAATCGATTGGCCCAGAATAAAAATTCAGGCAACTGAAGCCTAAATAAAGTGATTTGAGATGAGTGTACGACCTATCTTGCGGCCCGATGAAGTAGGCAGCTCCACCTGCCGAGTCGGTGAGGCCGGCGCGGTTGCGGTGGCTACCGGCAGCAGGAAAGCAGAGATGTCGCGATGGTCGGCGACTACGGGGAAGCAGCGCCAAAGCCGTGAACGCATCCGAAGTTGGAGCCACTCTGGCGCCATGCACAATGGCGAGAGTGAATTGGCTCCGGTACAGTCCACGTGCCGTCTGTAACATCCCAAATTTTCAATTTGGAATGTTATACATAGATCATTCATGCATATCATATTTTATTGCATATTCGTTTGGCTAGATCCTAGAAATTCTACGCAACTCAAGGACCCACGGAGAGAGTTGGGAATTTCGTTATTTTCATATTTGAGTTTTCTCAAATATTAAAAAAGAGGATCATTTGATTTTAATTATTTTATCTTCAAATATTTCTTTTATAAAAATAAAAGAGAGAGGATAAAATGACTTCCTCAAAATAAAGAAATGTTGGAGATTTAATATTAAAATCAAATAAGATTTTTTATTCGGAGTTTTATTGTTATTTTATTTGAATTAGGAAAAAACGCGTTTTTCAAAATTGCATTTTTGGCCCAAATAAATGTTCACCTAGTCCCGCCTATTTTTAAAGGACGGGGAAAATTTACTTTGGGATTTGTGGAGTCCGTTTAGTATTTGTGGAGTCTATTTTTAATTACTGTTTCTCGGTCATCCGTTTCTCAAACACCATGTAGTGCGAGAAATCCAACGGAGGTGATCGAGTCTTGTGGGGAAAAGTGCGCAAAGCTCTGCAGAGTGTAGCAAACTAATCATGATTAGCTGTGTCCCTGGTTATGGACATCTTGAGTATCTAGTGTCTGGATTATCATGTGAATCTCAACATGTTACTCTAAAATTAATGTTGTTGGGTTAATGATGATGCTTAATTGGGATTGAGAATGCTGTAAACCATGCTCAATGTTTAACAACCACCATGATAGTAATTAAATTTATTCCTTTTGAAGTAGGGAAAATTTGGCTTTATGCAAAACCGTAACCGTAGAGCTTTCCACCAGCCAAATATGCATATAGTATAGCTGTTGCATTCCATTACTCTCTATGTGTTACCTTGCCAGCATATTCCATGTGCTGACCCGTTTTCGGGCTGCAACGTTAATGATACAGACTTTTCAGACGACAATTAAGGAGTTTTAGGTCGTGGTTCTAAACTCAGTGATGCCGTTGGAGTTGATGGACTCACTTATCTTCCAAGCCTTCCGCTGTTATCGTAATTAGATGGCCTTAAGCCATATTTATTGTAATAAGTTCTCTTTTGAGACACTCGATGTAATAAGTGTGTGATTGCTACTCTGCTATAAATCCTCCGAGTACTGTGTGGTGTCAGCATTACTGATCCAGGGATGACACCGGAGCACAGAGATCAGACTGTTTGAGGTCTGGTCGCTACAGAGATGGTATCAGAGCACACGCTGACTGTAGGACACGACCACTAAGCTAAAGACCTAGATCACTACTCACTCTCTTCTCTTCTGACCTCTCATCTTTTCTACTCTTTAGGATGGCGGATGTAAGGAACAAGTTCACCCAACCGGATGAAGATACACCCTTTGGACGCCACTTGAAGGAAGTCACTAGATACCTGAACATAGGAGTACCAAGCTTCACAGGAACCTACAACACCACTTTACCTGAAGAAGAGCGCTGGATGATTCAAGTTCAAGTTCCAGGAAGGACGTTCATGCCAGTCACTGAGCCCATAGAGTTTTCTTTTGATGCACCAACTTGGAGTCTAGGAAAGAGCATGGCAGCTCACATCACCATGGGACGCATTGGAGAAGTCTACCACAAGGATCTTAAGGATACTATATACCAGATTTGTGGGCGCCGAGATAAACACTGGGAGATGATCAGCACCAGGAAAGATAGATCAATTGCAGCTTTTATCCAGGAGTTAAATCAGCACATTCGACGACAGGAGAATCAGATGTGCGCCGACATGATAGACTTGAAGAAGGCTAAGACTAGAATCAAGGAACTGGAGGAAGAACTCAAGGCTACACGTGAAGATTATGAAGAAGAAATTGAAGTATTGGTGGAGAAGAATGATGACCTGATCAAGAAGATTGGAATATTTATGGGAGGCCCGACACCAGTAGATGAAGACGAAGAACCCAAGGAGATTAGCCCGGAAGACTACATCATCATCGACGGCACCGACTCGGAAGCAGATAGTAGCGATGATGACTATGTTGATGAAGCAGGAGCAGATATCATGGAGTCTACAGCCGTAGAATATTTCTAGTAGACCACCTCATCAGTAGTAGTAGTCCACCATGTAAATATAGTAGTCTGAGCACTTTGCGATAGTTAGATCGATTGTATGCCTTTGTTTGTTTGAATGAAGTGAATTGTTTGCTTTTGCCTCATGTGCATATGGGTAGTGTTTTCTCTTTAGACCCCCTCTATTCTTATATCTCATCTTTTCTAAACCCTCAGATGCCTCTGAGACGTGACCCCGGATTTGCCTTTCCGCCGGAGCTCACCCAGTTGATCCAGCAGCAGAACACCTTGATGCAGTTGCTAGTCCAGAATCAGAATCAGGGGAACAACAACAACAACCCACCACCACCACCATCTGTTGACCACTTAGCCCGCTGTCGTAGGCTGAATCCGCCGGTGTTTTCCAGTAGCACTGAGCCGATAGTAGCAGATGATTGGCTCCGCAAGACAGCTAGGGAGTTGACCACAGCAGGATGCACAGATGTGGAGAAGGTTAAGTTTGTCGCACATCAGTTAGAAGGACCCGCAGCATCATGGTGGGAGAATTTCACAGCCATCTTTCCAGTCGACACTGTCACATGGGATCAATTTCAGCAGGCTTTCCGTACTGCCCATGATTCAGCAGGAGCTATGGCCATGAAGAAGCGTGAGTTTCATAACTTGCGCCAAGGAGGACGGACAGTTGGCTAGTATGTGGAGGAGTTTAGTAAGCTAGCACGTTATGCCCCAAACGACGTTGCTACGGATGCAACTAAGTAGGAGAAGTTCCTGGAAGGACTGAATGATGAGTTGAGTATGCAGTTGATGGTAGCCACCTTCAACAACTACCAGGAGTTGGTAGACCGTGCTCTTATGATTGAAGGGAAGCAGCATCAAATTGAGAACCGCAAGAGGAAGTATGGACAAGGAAAGTATAATTCAGGAGCTCAGCAGAAGCCACGTTTTACCCCTAGACCGGGAGGACATTTTCAGCATACCCATGGAGTAGGTAGCTCGCACAATCACAATGGCACCAAGAATGGTAATGGGAATGGAGGAAGCAATGGCCAGAACTGCAGCACCCCATCAACCCCAGCCAAGAGAGATCTGAGTCAAGTCACCTGTTTCAAGTGTTCCAAGACCGGACATTATGCCAATGAATGTCCTGAAGGCCAAAACGGTGATGGAAGCTCTGGAAAGAAGCTGAACCCTTTCAACAGGGGAAAGGTGAACCACGTTAATGTGGAGGAGGTTGAAGCTCAGCCCGATGCAGTAATAGGTAAGTTTTTGGTTAAGTCATTTACTGCACTCGTTCTTTTTGATACTGGTGCATCACATTCATACATATCAAGGGGATTTGTGGAAAAGTATAGCCTACCCACTAGGGTTCTCAAAACACCTATGCTAGTAAGCTCACCAAGAGCAGAGTACATGGCCAGTCAAGGATGTTTTCAAGTGCCATTAAGTATAGGACGACATGTTTTCCCAATAGATTTAATTATTCTGGAATCTCAAGGTCTGGATGTGATTCTTGGTATGGATTGGCTGTCGATGTATGGAGGAAACATCGATTATGCTAGTAAGTCAATTTTGCTTACCACCCCAGAAGGGAGAAGGATCAAGTATGTATCCCGGCATGCGCCAAACAAGACACAAGTAAATTCATTAACAGGAGTTGTGCAGGAGGAAGTACCAGTGGTAAGGGAATTCCCTGATGTATTTCCAGAGGAGTGCCAGGCATGCCACTGGATAGAGATATTGAGTTCTTGATTGAGCTATTGCCAGGCACAGGGCCAAAATCAAAGAGACCATATAGGATGCCAGCAAAGGATTTGGTGGAAATTAAGAAACAGATTAAGGAGTTACTGGATAAAGGTTACATTCGCCCAAGTTCTTCACCTTGGGGATCACCAGTACTATTAGTAGAGAAGAAGGATGGATCGTTAAGGATGGTTGTTGATTATCGAGGATTGAATGAAGTAACAAACAAGAACAAGTACCCGCTACCAATGATCAATGATCTGTTTGATCGATTGCAAGGAGCTAAAGTGTTTTCCAAGATCGATTTGCGATCAGGGTACCACCAGTTGAAGATTTGAGAACAGGATATTCCGAAGACAGCTTTTACCACCAGGTATGGGCTGTATGAGTATACCGTTATGTCATTTGGTCTGACTAACACGCCTGCCTATTTTATGAACATGATGAACAAAGTGTTTATGGAGTTTTTGGATATGTTCGTCGTAGTGTTCATTGATGATATCCTGGTTTATTCAAAGAATGAAGAGGAACATAAGGAGCATTTGCATTTCGTACTTGGAAAGCTCAGAGAACATCAATTATATGCCAAGTTCAGCAAATGTGAGTTTTGGTTGAAGGAAGTAGGATTCCTCGGACACGTTATATCTGGAGAAGGTATAGCTGTTGATCCCACTAAAGTTGATACCGTGACCAAGTGGGAAGCCCCAACTACCGTTGGAGAGATCCGGAGTTTTCTTGGACTCGCAGGATACTACCGGAGGTTTATTGAGAATTTTTCAAAGATTTCGAAGCCTATGACGGAGTTGTTGAAGAAAGATACCAAGTTCAAATGGACTGAGCAGTGTGAGGCTAGTTTCCAGGAGTTGAAGAAACGCTTGGTTACCTCACCAGTGTTGATTTTGCCAGATCAGACCAAGGATTATGAGGTGTATTGCGACGCTTTACGTCGAGGACTTGGAGCAGTGCTTATGCAGGAAGGGAGAGTTGTTTCATATGCCTCAAGACAACTGAAGCCCCATGAGTTGAATTACGCTATGCATGATTTGGAGTTAGCATCTGTAGTGCATGCCTTGAAGACATGGAGACATTTCCTCATCGGAAATCATTGTGAGGTGTACATGGATCATAAGAGTTTGATGTACATTTTCACACAGAAGGAGTTGAACCTCAGACAAAGGAGATGGTTGGAGCTCATCAAGGATTATGATATGAGATTGCATTATCATCCCGGGAAGGCTAATATAGTAGCTGATGCATTAAGCCGCAAGAGCCATGTCAGTACGTTAATGACAGGAGAAATACCCAAGGAGTTAGCAGAAAATCTTCGTGAACTATGTTTGGAAATAGTTCCGAGAGGCTATGTAGCAATGTTGGAAATTCAGTCAACTTTGATGGACAGAATCAGGAAAGCTCAGAAGACTGACAAGGAGATTTCTTCCATAAAGGAGAAAATGAAAGAAGGAAAAGCTAAAGGATTTCGTGAGGATGAGCACGATACCCTATGGTTTAAAGATCGTGTCTATGTGCCCAATGACCCGGAGATCAGGAAGTTAATTCTGGAAGAGGCCCATGATTCACCCTATTCGATTCACCCAGGGAATACCAAGATGTATCTGGATTTGAAGGATATTTTCTGGTGGACCAGAATGAAGAAAGAAATAGCAGAGTATGTAGCAGTTTGTGATGTATGCCAGAGAGTAAAGGCAGAGCATCAGAAGCCAGCAGGATTGTTACAACCATTGCCGATACCCGAATGGAAGTGGGATAAGTTAGGCGTGGATTTTATCACGGGATTGCCCAGGACTCATTCAGGCTATGACTCGATTTGGGTTGTAGTCGATCGATTGACGAAAGTAGCTCATTTCATCCCAGTAAAGACCACTTATACCAGTGCTAAGTTGGCAAAAATATACATGACCAGAATAGTATGTCTGCATGGAGTTCCGAGGAGTATCGTATCAGATAGAGGAACCCAGTTTACCTCAAAGTTCTGGAAGCAGTTGCACGAAACTTTGGGAACCAGGCTAGAATTCAGTACAGCTTTTCATCCGCAGACAGATGGACAGACCGAGAGAGTCAATCAGATCTTGGAGGATATGCTGAGAGCTTGTGCGCTAGATTATGGATCTAGTTGGGACGATAATTTGCCATATGCAGAGTTCTCTTACAACAACAGTTACCAAACCAGTTTGAAGATGGCCCCTTTCGAAGCTTTGTACGGAAGGAGGTGCAGGACACCGTTGTCGTGGGACGAAGTTGGAGACCGTCAGTTGTTTGGACTTGACTTGATTAAGGAGTCTGAACAGAAAGTGAAGTTGATTCGCGATAGGCTCAAGGTAGCCCAGTCCAGACAGAAGAGTTATGCAGATTCTAAACGCAAGGAGACAATTTACGAAGTTGGAGACAGAGCTTATCTTCGAGTATCTCCACTTCGGGGAACAAAGCGTTTTGGAGTTAAAGGGAAGTTAGCGCCACGATTTATAGGACCATATCGAATTTTGGAGTGTATGGGAGAAGTGGCCTACAAGTTGAAATTGCCCGAAGGATTGTCAGGAGTTCATGATGTGTTCCACGTTTCCCAGTTAAAGAAGTGTCACGCGGAGATGGCTGACATACCATTGAGAGACACAGTGCCTTTGGAAACTATTCAGTTGGATAACGATTTGACCTACGAGAAGAAACCAGTTAAGATCCTCGAGTTTGCCAGCCGAGTTACTCACAGCAAAGTTATCAAGTTTTGCAAGGTTCAGTGGAGCCACCACACGGAGGATGAAGCCACCTGGGAACGAGAGGAAGATTTGCTCAAAGACCACCCTCACCTATTTTCTAGCCAACCCGAATCTCGAGGGCGAGATTCATCTTAAGGGGGGTAGGTTTGTAACATCCCAAATTTTCAATTTGGAATGTTATACATTAGATCATCATGCATATCATATTTTATTTGCTTTGGGTTTTGATCCTAGAAAATTCTAAGCAACTCAAGGACCGACGGAGAGAGTTGGGGATTTCGTTATTTTCATATTTGAGTTTTTCTCAAATTTTGAGAATAGGATCATTTGATTTTATTTATTTTATCATCAATTATTTCTATTACAAAAATATGAGAGAGGGAATAAAATGACTTTCCCAAAATATAGAAATATTGAGGATTTAATAAAAAAATCAAATAGTTTTATTTCGGAGTTTTTTTTGTTTTTATTTGAATTAGGAAAAATGCACGTTTTTCAAAATTGCATTTAGGGCCCAAATAAATGTTCACTTTGTCGGGCTTGATTTTAGAAGCCCGGGAAAATTTATTTCGGGATTTTTGGAGTCCATTTAGTATTTCTTTTTATTTTTCTTCCGAGCGAAAAAAAACGGAACCGACTATGGGCCGTACTCGGCCAGGACTCCGCCTGGCCGGGGCCTTTATAAGCCGGGGCAAGCCAGCCCAAAGGCCCAGCCGCCCCGAAACCCTAGCCGCGCCCAGCCCCAGCCCCGCCGCCGCCGCCGCCGCCCCGCCGCCGATCCGGCAGAGCCGCGCGTCGCCCGAGGTTCGCCGCACCTCGAAATCCGTGCCGTTTAAAAAAAAATCCGTTCGTCGTTTTTCTTTTTCGTCGGATTTTTCTGTGGTTATTTTCTGATCGCGATTTCTGATCCGATTTTCGTTTTAGTTTAACTTTTCGCTCGTTTATCGGAATCAGGCGATTCAAGCGCCTGGAGTTTCGTCTCGAAACCCTCTATCCGAATAATCAACTTAAACAAGTTTTTGCTACTGTAAAATTTGACTTAGGTTCAGATTACTAGAACGAAGTTGTTTTCTTTCGCCGTTTGACTTTCTTTGCTTCGTTCGATTTGATTCCTTTTGCCAACCGGAGTTCTTAAGTTGAACCTTCTGGTTAGATCTCTTATTTGAGTTTCACCTATGCATTAGATGAGTACTTATTGTATGCTTGTTTGTTTGCCTGCGATAAAGTACCCGGAGTGCGCCGCCTGTTACTTCGAATCGTTAGGTTTCACGGATCATCAGCAAGGCAAGTAACACTTTGATCATACCTTTTCTACAACCTAGTTTTTTTTGCATTAGATCAATCTTCACACATTGCATGATTAGGATCTAATTAAACTATGGGATGGGAAGTAGATGAGGTAGTACCTATTACCAGTTTATCATCAAACCTTTGGGAGTTACTTCTATGTTTGCTTATTATGCCATGCTATGCTAGTAGACGTGGATTGGGTGAGTGAAATCCATGACATATGTGAGATTGATAATTAATGGTTTATCTAAGGTGGCAACTTAAACACACATCTTGGTGGATTGAGGCACCTGGTTATTCCAGGACCTGCCAGTTTTCTTTTGGACCGCCACCCAGGCTCAAAGGGATCATGAGATTTTTCAAACTAGAAACTTCCGTGTGCAGCCACAAGCCATTATGGGCTCTGGCATAGTTGATTAAGTCGTGCGAACTCTTACAGGGTAGACTAGCAGATGTAGGGGAAAGTAGGTGTACCGATCTATCCATCATAAGGTGCTAGCGCTTCTGAAAGACTGTGTCTCGGTCATCCGTTTCTCAAAAACCATGTAGTGCGAGAAATCCAACGGAGGCGATCGAGTCTTGTGGGGAAAAGTGCGCAAACCTCTGCAGAGTGTAACAAACTAATCATGATTAGCCGTGTCCCCGGTTATGGACATCTTGAGTATCTAGTATCTGGATTATCATGTGAATCTCAACATGTTACTCTAAAATTAAAGTTGTTGGGTTAATGATGATGCTTAATTGGGATTGAGAATGCTGTCAACCATTCTCAATGTTTAACAACCACAATGATAGTAATTAAATTTATTCCTTTTGAAGTAGGGAAAAATTGGCTTTATGCAAAACTGTAACCATAGAGCTTTCCACCAGCCAAATATGCATATAGTATAGCTGTTGCATTCCATTACTCTCTATGTGTTACCTTGCCAGCATATTCCATTTGCTGACCCGTTTACGGGCTGCAACGTTAATGTTGCAGACTTTTCAGACGATGATTAAGGAGTTTTAGGTCGTGGTTCTATACTCAGTGATGCCGTTGGAGTTGATGGACTCACTTATCTTCCAAGCCTTCCGCTGTTATCGTAATTAAATGGCCTTAAGCCATATTTATTGTAATAAGTTCTCTTTTGAGACACTCGATGTAATAAGTGTGTGATTGCTACTCTGCTATAAATCCTCCGAGTACTGTGTGGTGTCAGCATTACTGATCCAGGGATGACACCGTAGCACAGAGATCAGACTATTTGAGGTCTGGTCGCTACATCGCCGCCGACCACCGCCACCGCAGCCGCCGCGACGCCGCCTGCCGGAGTTCGAGGTAGCCACCGGTTTTTTTAAAACCGATCGGTTTTATTTTGTAAACCCTAGTTTCTGTTTTTTATTATTAATAGATCGGTTTGCCGCTTTTCTCGGTTTAGTTATTTAGCGGACGTTCATCCGTACGTTCATTTTAACGAACGGTTTTTCATCCATTAGTCGCAGACAACGAACATTTGTTTGTTAGCCTATTCGTCAATTTTTCTTTTTCTCGGTTTTTCGTGATTATTTTCGATCGCGATTTCTGATCCGATTTTCGTTTTAGTTTATATTTTCACTCGTTTATCAGAATTAGGCGATTCAAGTGCCTAGATCTTCGTCTCGAAGCCCTCTTTCCGTTTAACCAGCTTGAACAAGATTTTGGTATTGTAAAATTTGACTTCAGTACATATTAGTAATCAGATCTTGTTTCTTTCGCAGTTTGAGTTTCGTTGCTCCGTTTGATTTGATTCTTTTTGCAAACCGGAGTTCTTAAGTTGAACTTTCTGGTTAGATCTTCTTATTCGTGTTTTACCCATGCTTCTTTGCTTGATTGCTTATGTATGCTATTGCTTGTTTGCGATAGAACACCCGAAGTGCGAAGTGTGCTACTACGAGTCCCTAGGTTTTGTGGATCATCAGCAAGGCAAGTAACACTTTGATCATACCCCTTTATCACCCAGCTTTTATGCATTAGTTCCAATCCTTAAACATTGCATGAGTAGGTTGTGATATAACATGTGGATTTGGGAAGTAGTTGATGAGGTAGAACCTATTGCCCTGTTATTATCAAACCCTTGGGAGTTACTTCTACGTATTGCTTATATTGCTACGCTATGCTCGTAGACGTGGTTTGGGTGAGTGAATCCATGACAGACGTGAGATTGTTAATTAACGGTTCAACTTAAGGTGGCAACTTTAATACACATATGGGTGGATTTCTTGGCGGGCACCTGGAGAATCCAGTGTTGTCCTAGGATATCCTGGAGGACCCGTGTGATAATCCTAAGGTCCGCCACCCAGGCTCAAAGGGAACCGAGATATTTCATGCTAGAAACTTCCGTGTGTAGCCACAAGCTATTATGGGCTCTAGCATAGTTGAGTAAGTTACATGACCTCTTCCAATGGTAGGCTAGCAGATCTAGGGGATGTAGGTTGGTACGGTCTACCCGGGGTTAGAGTTAATGCTTCTGAAAGACTGTGTCTCGGTTATCCGTTTCTCAAACACCATGTAGTGCGAGAAATCCAACGGAGGAGATCGAGTCTTGTGCGGGAAAGTGCGCAAACCTCTGCAGAGTGTATAAACTAATCATGGTTAGCCGTGTCCCCTGTTATCGACATCTTGAGTATCTAGTACTTGGATTATCATATGTATCTCATCACTCTAATTTAATATTGTTGGGTTGATAATTACTTTTAATTGGGATTGAGTTGGAGGAACCTTCTCAATGATGTTTCAACTACCATGATAGTTAAATAAAATCTATTCCTTTGTTGTAGGGAAAAATTGGCTTTTCACAAAACTATAACCATAGAGCCTTTCCACCAGCCAAATATGCATGTAGTGATAGCATTAGTCTGTTCTTGCTCTGCTGTGTTATATTGCCAGTATATTCCATGTGCTGACCCGTTTTCGGGCTGCAACGTATTATGTTGTAGACTTTTCAAACGAGGAGTAAGGTTCATTAGGTCGTTGCCGTACAGCTCAGCTATGCCGTTGGAGTTGATGGACTCACTTTATCTTCCAAGCCTTCCGCTGTTATCGTATTAGGTGGCCTTATGCCATATTTTTTGTAATAAGTTCTCTTTTGAGACATTCGATGTAATAAGTGTGTGATTGCTACTCTGTTATAAATCCTTCGAGTACTGTGTGTCAGCATTACCAATCCAGGGATGACACTGAAGCACAGAGACTAGACCGTTTGAGGTCGGGTCGCTACAAGATGGTATCAGAGCACACACTATATGGGTATGGAAGTGGGATAAGCTTGGCATGGATTTCATCACCGAATTGCCCAGGACCAAATCAAGATATGATTCTATATGGGTAGTAGTTGCTCGCTTGACCAAAGTGGCTCACTTTATCCTAGTGAAAAGCACCTATACAAGTGCGAAGTTAGCCAAGATATACATGACCAGGATTGTATGTTTACCTCAAAGTTTTGGAATCAGTTGCATGAAACTTTGGGAACCAGACTGGATTTCAGTACCGCTTTTCACCCGCAAATAGATGGACAGACCGAGAGAGTCAACCAGATTTTTGAGGATATGTTGAGAGCTTGTGCACTAGATTGTGGATCTAGTTGGGATGACAACCTGCCCTACACGGAGTTCTCATACAACAAAGTTACCAAGCCAGTTTGAAGATGGCACCATTTGAAGCCCTATATGGAAGAAGGTGCAGGACGCCGTTGATGTGGGATGAAGTTGGAGACCGCCAGTTGTTTGGACCAGGCAGAAGAGTACTGAAATAGACTGAAGGTTAAGGTGATCCGAGATAGACTGAAGGTAGCTCAGTCCAGGCAGAAGAGTTAGGCAGATTCAAAACGCAAGGAGGTAGTCTATGAAATCGGAAACAAAGCATATTTGCGAGTTTCACCTTTGCGAGGTGTTAAACGTTTTGGAGTTAAGGGAAAGTTAGCCCCGAGATTTTTAGAACCATACCGTGTTTTGGAACGCATGGGAGAGGTTGCCTACAAGTTGGAGTTACCAGAAGAATTGTCAGGTTTTCATGATGTGTTTCATGTTTCATAGTTGAAGAAGTGTCATGTTGAGATGGCCGATATACCACTGAGAGATACAGTGCCCTTGGAAGCGATTCAATTGGACAGTGACCTGACCTATGAGGAGAAGCCAGTCAAGATTCTCAAGTTTGCCAGCCGGGTTACTCGCAGCAAGGTTATCAAGTTTTGCAAAGTTCAGTGGAGCCACCATACCGAGGACGAAGCCACCTGGGAACGAGAGGATGATCTTCGCAAAGACCACCCACACCTATTTTCTAGCCAACCCGAATCTCGAGGGCGAGATTCACTTAAGGGGGTAGGTTTGTAACATCCCAAATTTTCAATTTGGAATGCTATACATAGATCATTCATACATATCATATTTTATTGCATATTCGTTTGGCTAGATCCTAGAAATTCTACGCAACTCAAGGACCCACGGAGAGAGTTGGGAATTTCGTTATTTTCATATTTGAGTTTTCTCAAATTTTGAAAAAAAGAGGATCACTTGATTTTAATTATTTTATCTTCAAATATTTCTTTATAAAAAAGAGAGAGGATAAAATGACTTCCTCAAAATAATGAAATATTGGAGATTTAATATTAAAATCAAATAAGATTTTTTATTCGGCGTTTTATCGCTATTTTATTTGAATTAGGAAAAAATGCATTTTTCAAAATTGCATTTTAGGCCCAAATAAATGTTCACCTTGTCCGGCCTATTTTTATAGGAAGGGGAAAATTTATTTCGGGATTTTTGGAGTCCGTTTAGTATTTATTTTCTTTCTTTTTCTGCATGTCGGAATTATTTAAAAAAAGGAAACCGACCTACGGGCCGTATCCGGCCCGGACTCCTCCCAGCCCCTCCTTATAAGCCGCGCCGCCGAGCCCACCGCAGCCCAACCAGCCCCGCCGCCGCCCAAACCCTAACCCTAGCGCTGCCGCCTAGAGCCACCGCCGCCGCCGATGCCACCGTGCCGCGCCGCCCATGGCACCTTGATGGACTCACTTTATCTTCCAAGCCTTCCGCTGTTATCGGATGAGGTGGCCTTATGCCATATTTTTTTGCAATAAGTTCTCTTTTGAGACATTCGATGTAATAAGTGTGTGATTGCTACTATGTTATAAATCCTTCGAGTACTGTGTGTGTCAGCATTACTGATCCAGGGATGACACTGAAGCATAGAGACTTGACCGTTTGAGGTCGGGTCGCTACACCGTCGTCGAGGCAGCTCCGACAGCATGGAGTAAGAGGCACACGACCTAGTGCACGACGGCAAAACGGACAACGTCTCCGGCATGGGGGAGGATGGCGGTCGTGAATTTGGTGTGGTGGGGGCTCCATGGAGGAGGGGCTGAGGTTTCACGGTTTGGGAGAAGGGAGCTTCCGAGGAGAAGGTGATTTGGCGCCTACGAGGTATGAATGGGGAATTGGGAGGGGGAACCATGTCTCACGGACGCATTTTTCTAAAATGTGGGGGGAGTTACAGTTCTATCCCTACCTTTAGGCTTCTAGGCTTGGGTATGTGTACTGAGTGTCGGGGATAGCAGAGTAACTTTGCTTCTCCCAAATAGTGGGCACGAGCGATTTCGGGTGAGGAGGGCGTGTTTTGAAATAGTGGGCATGAGCAATTTCGGGCGAGGAGGGCGTGTTTTGAAATAGTTGGCACGAGTGATTTCGGCCGAGGAGAGGGTGTTTTGCTGCCCATGATTTATGAATTATTCGGCACATGTCATTTCGGTTGAGGAGAAGGCGCGCTTGGATGAAGTTACGAACCTACCCTCGATGTACAATGTGCCAATTGATGCGTGTCCCACATAGGCCGGTAATTTCAAGTCTCCCATTTATTTGCTCAGGCGATTTCCACCGAGCAGAGGGTGTTTAGTGGTTCGTTCAAATTTTGGGAGAACGAGCATCCACGTCTACCTTACCAAGTCGATTTGAATCAAATTTCGAAATTTTAGCTTGCCACTTCTTTTTTAGATGGAGAGATGATGCTCGAGACTAATGCGTTTTTACATGCTCGTTGCTATCGATTACTATATGACAAATAGTTGGCCGACTCAAAAACGGGAATCAAACCCAAAATGAAATATGTCAATTTAATGAAATAGCTCGTTCACCAGGGCAAAATAGTGAACTAAATCCAAAATTGAACAGCGCAATCGAGTAGCATGTTGTACACTATTATAGTACTCCATGAACATGTTTAAAGTCAAATTAACAAACTTCTTTGATACGCATATCTCCGTTCATGTGTGGATTGCAGACAACACGTTCTCCAATTTAAATATTTGAATGCAAGTTTATATTGAAACATGCTTTATATCAGTCTTTGATGCATAAAACACGACATCCCCCTTGCCGGACTCCTGCTCTCTCTCTCTCTCACCGACAATCTTCAATTCTATCACACACATCCAAACACAAACCTTGTTGGTACCTCTCCCTCTCTCTCTCTCTCTATATATATATATATCTCTTTGTGTGTGTGTGTGGGGGGGGCCTTTATAGTTCGCATGCACAGTCCATGTATAGGTCTCTCTCGCACACTATGTTTGATTCTCTAGTCCAAGCTAAATATCCTGGGTTCACTCATCGTACACAAACAAATTCCTTGCCTCGTTGCCCGTAACTCTCTCACACACCACTCTGCCATCTCGGAGCTCTTCCCTCTCTCTCTCTCAAACTCTCCATCTCCCTGGGTCACACATACACATGCATATCTCACTCGCACTCGATAGACCCATCTAAAACTCTCTCTCTCCCTCGTTCTCTCTCCATCTCACACGCACACGCACACACAATCTCACGCCTAGCCAAGTATGATGGTCTCTCACTCAATTGTAGGCACACACAGTCCCCCCTATATGTATATGACTAACTAATTCTTAGTCTCCATCACAAACATGTGCATGGTCTATCTTGATTTCTCTCGGGGCATCTTTCTATCGCACACGCACCTCGTCCCTCGATCTCCCACCTATATAGTCCCCTCATAATCTTGAGGGGATCTCTCTATCACAAGCACACTCTCTCTTCCTCCCCATGCGTCCATCTTCTCCATGCGTCCCTCTCGACCTTTGTCGCTTGTTGGCCATACCTCTATTGGACATGTGCTCTAGGGGTGTCTGTCTCCGTTGCAAACAATCACGCATAAGATATCTTTGTGTATCTCCTCACACAAAATGGGCTTTTCGTCCTAGGCTGGCTGGAGACGCAGCTGCATGACATTCTTTTGGCCGTCCATGATGGAAAAAACCATGGTAGAAGCGAGGGCGAGGAAAATATCGGGGAGTTCCCGGTTACGGTGGGTGGTCGTCGGATGAGCGATGCGCGTTTCTCTCGTACGTTCCCAGTGTGTGCAAGGCATTGGGCTCTAACTGAACCCGAGCAATTGCACTGCAGGCTACGCATTACTGAACCCGAGCGATCTATTGATCCCTTGCTGTTAACTAAAGCCGAGTGATTCCTTGGCTACTGCTACTAACTGAAGCCGACCGAACACTACTGCCTCCTTCCCTTGATGAACAGTGAGCGTTGTGTTGGGTTTCGTAGTAATTTCAAAAAATTTCCTACGCACATGCAAGATCATGGTGATGCATAGCAATGAGAGGGGGAGAGTGTGATCTACGTACCCTTGTAGATCGACAATGGAAGCGTTAACTTGGTTGATGTAGTCGTACGTCTCCACGGCCCGACCAATCAAGCACCGAAACAACGGCACCTCCGAGTTCTAGCACACGTTCAGCTCGATGACGATCCCCGGACTCCGATCCAGCAAAGTGTCGGGGAAGAGTTCCATCAGCACGACGACATGGTGACAATCTTGATGTACTACCATCGCAGGCTTCGCCTAAGCACCGCTACAATATTATCGAGGACTATGGTGGAAGGGGGCACCGCACATGGCTAAGAATATGATCACGTGGATCAACTTGTGTGTCAAGGGGTGCCCCCTGCCCCCGTATATAAAGGATCAAGGGGAGGAGGCCGGCCGGCCCTCTATGGCGTGCCAAGGAGTAGTCCTCCTCCTAGTAGGAGTAGGACTCCTACTAGGAGGGGGAAAGAAGTGGGGAGGGAGAGGGAAAGGGGGGCGCCGCCCCCCCCCTCTCCTAGTCTAATTCGGACCAGGGGGGAGGAGGGCGCGGCCCACCTTTGGCTGCCCCTCTCTCTCTCCACTAAGGCCCATATGGCCCATTACTTCTCCCGGGGGGGGGGGGGGTTCCGGTAACCCTCCGGCTCTCCGGTTTTCTCCGAAATCACCCGGAACACTTCTGGTGTCCGAATATAGCCGTCCAATATATCAATCTTTATGTCTCGACCATTTCGAGACTCCTCGTCATGTCCGTGATCACATCCGGGACTCCGAACTAACTTCGGTACATCAAAACTCATAAACTCATAATATAACCGTCATCGAAACCTTAAGCGTGCGGACCCTACGGGTTCGAGAACAATGTAGACATGACCGAGACACGTCTCCGGTCAATAACCAATAGCGGAACCTGGATGCTCATATTGGCTCCTACATATTCTACGAAGATCTTTATCGGTCAGACCGCATAACAACATACGTTGTTCCCTTTGTCATCGGTATGTTACTTGCCCGAGATTCGATCATCGGTATCTCAATACCTAGTTCAATCTCGTTACTGGCAAGTCTCTTTACTCGTTCCGTAATACATCATCTCGCAACTAACTCATTAGTTGCAATGCTTGCAAGGCTTATGTGATGTGCATTACCGAGAGGGCCCAGAGATACCTCTCCGACAATCGGAGTGACAAATCCTAATCTCGAAATACGCCAACCCAACATGTACCTTTGGAGACACCTATAGAGCACCTTTATAATCACCCATTTACTTTGTGATGTTTGGTAGCACACAAAGTGTTCCTCCGGCAAACGGGAGTTGCATAATCTCATAGTCATAGGAACATGTATAAGTCATGAAGAAAGCAATAGCAACATATTAAACGATCGGGTGCTAAGTTAATGGAATGGGTCATGTCAATCAGATCATTCACCTAATGATGTGATCCCGTTAATCAAATAACAACTCTTTGTCCATGGTTAGGAAACATAACCATCTTTGATTAGCGAGCTAGTCAAGTAGAGGCATACTAGTGACACCCTGTTTGTCTATGTATTCACACATGTATTATGTTTCCGGTTAATACAATTCTAGCATGAATAATGAACATTTATCATGACATAAGGAAATAAATAATAACTTTATTATTGCCTCTAGGGCATATTTCCTTCACGTTGTTGGGGGGTTTGGATGAACAGTTCCTGGTCGGGGGTTGGATGAACAGGACCCTGTGGTAGTAGAGGTCGTTGCCGCTAGATGAACAGTACCCCTATTGATCGAGCCGGTTGATGAACAGGACCCCGTGGAGGGCTGGATGAACAGGACCCCGTGGAGGGCTGGATGAATAGGACCCCATGGAGGGCTGGTTGAACTAGCCGGTGGAGGGTTGGATGAACAGTAGCCCATGGAGGGGTGGTTGAACAGGACCCCGTGGAGAGGGCTGTTGAACAGTAGCCCGTGGAGGAGTGCGCTGTGGAGGCTGGATGAACAGGAGCCCGTGGAAGAACAGTCGCAGGTGGAGGCTGGAGGAGGTCAATGGTGGATGAACAGTAGCCCGTGGAGGCAGTCGACGGTGGATGAACAGTAGCCCATGGAGGCAGTCAATGGTGGAGATGAATAGTATCCCGTCGAGTCCTATTTTGCGGTACGCCACACCCCACCCGATGAACAGGAGCCTGTTTCGACCGTAGTGCTCCAACACAAGTCCGTTTCCTCCATTTTGCGGTACGCCACACCCCTCCCGATCAATAGGACCCCGTTTCCATCGTAGGAGGTCCGTTTCCTCCGTTTTACGGTACACCAGACCCCTCCCGATGAACAGGATCCCGTTTTGACCATGGTCAGTCGAACACAAGGCCGTTTCCTCCGTTCTGCGGTACGCAACTCATTTCCATTGGCTGTTCCGTCCAAGCCGGTTGGCTCCCGATGAACATGACGACGCATTCCGTTCCAACCTAGTCGGTTGCCTCCCCATGAACACAAAGACGGTGCAGCTTCTCCGTTCCAATCCAACCATGTACATGAGCCCTGGCCGTACATATGCACGAGTAGGCATTCGAGACCCTGCCCGTATGTACGTACGTGGCCGTATTTTCTTTCTTGCACCCTGGCCGCTGTACGTACGTGTACATGCTACGTGCACGCCTCTACTACGACACGTGCATGCCTCTACTATGATACGTGCCCTTCTTTACACAGCCACGGTTCATTGCTGCAGCCTGCAGACAGACCGATCGTATGTACGTACACGTTCGCGACCAGAATGGCAATGCTACATACGCTTCGACAAGGTGGGTCCCGACTGTCAGGCACTTCCTTGCGTGCGAAGATGTAGCTGGTGGGTCCCAACAGTCGGGGGGAAACGTTTTTTTCGCGAAATACGATGGCCTGTCCGGTGGATCCCTGTTGTCAGGTGGAGAAATCTTTATTTTCCGCGTAATAAGGAGGCACTTCCTTGCTGCCACCATGGGCCCAACCCTCAGCCTCTCCATGTACAGTACTCTTCCGATGGAAGTCGGTCCTTCACCACATTGACCACGCCGCGCTGAGAGCACCAAGGCGGTGGACGATGGTGAGGCCTAGGAAGGGGATGACGCGGAGCCGGGGAAGGTGCGACAGTAAATGCCCACGCGGAGAGGAGTACGAGGGTTCACTGGTTCGGCTACGGTGTGATGCTGCCGTCGCCACAGGGCCTGGCCAGCGGTGGGAGTAGTAGGGGGCGGTGAGGCCTCCACGGCAGTACGGCCGACCATGGGAGGAAGGAGCAGGTGGCACGATCGGCGCTGCTTTGGGCGGCTGGAGCAAGAAGACCAGAGGTTGAAGAAGCACTGCGGCTGTTGGATGGACATCGTACGGTCACTGGAGCTAGAATCGTTCATATTGACTAAGTTGACAAAGCCCTCCATCCCCGTCAACTTAGTAGGCCCACAAGTCAGCCTCCCACTATGCTGGTTCCCAGCTAGCAGGTGGAGTATTCATTTTTTGTGCGTAATAAGGAGGCACTTTCTTGCGTGCGAAGATATAGCTGGTGGGTCCGACCTGTCAGCGGGGGGAACATTTTTTCGCAAAATACAGAGGCCCTTCCAGTGGGTCCCAGATGTCAGGTGGACGAATCATTATTTTCACGCAATAAGGAGGCATTTCCTTGTGTGCAGCCGTGGACCCAGCTGTCAGCCTCTCCACGTACAGTCCACGTCCGATGGATGTCGTTCATTGACCACGTTGACCACGCCGCGCCGAGAGCACCAGGGTGGTGGACGACGGTGAGGCCTAGGAAGGGGACAATGCGGAGCCGGGGAAGATGCGGTAGTGGATGCCCATGCGGGGAGGAGTACGAGGGTTCACTGGTTCGGCTGCGGTGTGAGGCTACCACAGAATAACAGGGGGTGTGGGTGAGTAGAGGGTTGGCCTGGCCAGCGATGGGAGTAGTAGGGGCGGTGAGGCCTCTACGGTAGCATAGTCGGCCACGGGAGGCAGGAGCAGGTGGCACGACCGGTGCTGCTTCGGGCGGCTGGAGCAAGAAGACTAGAGGTTGAAGAAGCACGACGGCCGTTGGATGGACATCGTACGACCACTTCAGTTAGAATCGTTTATAATGACTAAGTTGACAAAGCCCTTGGTACGCGTCAACTTAGTAGGCCCACAGGTCAGCCTCCCAAACGGTGCGCCCCAGATGTCAGGGGGAGGAATCATTTTTTGGGTGGCTGAAGCTAGAATATCCGAGATTGAAGATGAAACACGACATCCGTTGGATGGACATCCAACATCCACTTATGCTAGAACCGTGTGTTGACTATAAGTTGACAATACCTTGCATACGTGTCAACTTACTTTTTTAGGGGACGCGTCAACTTAGTAGGCCCACAAGTGTGTGGCAGAGAACTTATAGCCCATTTGTGATTTGTAAGAATATACAGCCCATTTTTGTATTCTAATGGAATTTACTACATCACATTTATAGTTTGTTAAAAGTACAACCCATTTTCTAGCAAGGACAACGATTAATAATTTCAACCATCCATTCAAAACAGAATTTGAATTTTTTTTCCCACATTATGATGAGATCCGAAATATTTTTATCCCGAAATTTCTAGTTAGATTAAATACAATTTCCATATAAATTTGTATTACATAAAAATCCAATGAAACATTATGCGTGCAACAATTAATGACATTAAAATTTTCAAAATCGGAAAACAATATTTTCTAAACTAATTACGTGTTTGGTGCATTTTTTATAGTTACTGCCCAGTTTTTATAATTACATCCCAACTAATATTTATTAAAGCCCAATTTTCTATTAAGCCTAATGCATCCCTCCTAGGAAAGATTTGCAGCCCAGCAGGGTGGAGAATAACAAGTTGACCTTGCCTGGGTATTCCTCAAAAAAAGTATAGCTGGGCTAGCCATTTTCAGCTTGAAAAAAATTAATATATGGCCTGGATATCTGGCCTGGGCTAGATGGGCCACAACCCGCCTAATTAATACCCTACTCTCCTCTGAACAACAACGAAAACATCGCTTAAGAAAAACTCTTAAGTGCTCACACCTCAAAAACACAAATACTGCTCGAGCTGCTTGGTCCCAGTTGTCGGCCGCTCCTTGTGCAATTGTCTCGTTTATTGACTACATAGGTTGACAATGGCGTGGGACCGTGATGTCAGGAAACCAGGAGGAAGCAAAAAAATATAGTTGTTCATAATAAGGAGACACTTGCGTATGTACGGCTATGGCCCTAGTGGGTCCCTACTGTCATCTAGTCAATATAAAGTCATCTCCTGAATCCTCATGTTCGTTGACAATGTTGACAATGCTCGGCACCACGGCGAGCGCAACAACTCGAAGGACGACGAAGAGGGCCTTGGGGGCCCTACGGATGGTCTGATACAACGTCCGCTGCTCATTCAGGAAGCCAGGATCATCGGACGCCTATCAACACCTTCGAGAGACTGAGACGACATGAAATGGTAAGGCCGTGCTTGGGAGCTCTGGTTTATTTCACACATGTATTAAGATACAAGTGTAATTTACTCGTCATTGGAAACATCGCCTAAAATACATGCATATTGAAACCGAGGGCCCGAGGTCTATAAGTAAAACCGGCGGGTTACGCGTGTAATTTGAGAGACCAGTGTATGTTTTACTAGTCGAAATCGACCAACCAAGCACTTTGTCCGAGACATCTGCTTTTATTTAGAAGCGTCTGTTTTACATGCAGTTTTGGTTGGAAAACGACGATCCAATCACGGCCTAAGATGATGAGTTGGTTGAAAGATCATATGGTTTCACCTCTAACCTACCCGAGTTGTCATATTGGCTATGAATGAAACATAAGACAATGAACTTCTTAAGCAAAGAAACAACAGAAGAGGATGATCTTCTTAACATGCGAATCTCGGGCATTAGATCAACATGCAAAAAAATATGAAGCATAACTCTCAGGAGGCATGGTGAACAACTCGTGATACCGCATGCCACAACATTCAAAGCTCAACTTTGTAGTCAAACTCACAAGGTCTGGCATTACATAGAAAACATTCAGAACAAACTCTTAAAATACCTTACATAAGTCAACATTCATGTGACTATGCATCTCAGCAGAGTAAATATTTACTTCTGAACTATAGACAGGAATATGAAAAAACAATCGATGTTCCTCACAGCAAAGGGCATCCCACTCAAAAATATCAAATGCAAGTCTTCTGGCTAACATCAATGAGCAAAAATTGACATGGTTTTCCAATTCCAATATATTAAACCAATGTATTCTTGCTAACATCAATGATTAAACTTTGACAAGATTTTCCCATTCAAAATATGTAATGCCTATGATTGTGGAACGGGCAGGGTTTGTCATCAGTTTGTCATCTAATAGTCCGGTGGCTCAAGGTGATGACGAATGATTAGAGAACCATTCAATGTATTGTGCATGATGAAGTATTATGGAGGACACAAACTATCTGAATATTTTGCGCAGTTCCACTAAAATCAAGCTGAGCATCCCTGTGGATTTTGTATTTATATGCTGCCAGAAAACAAAGACACATCATCACATACATGAATATTGGCCTCGGTGTTAACCCACCAATCGGTGGACTAACAAACTGAAAGTAGGGTAAATAGATTACCATACCAAGATGCCCCATCATTGTTGCTTAGAGTGACATTGATAGACTTGGAGTCCTGTCGTAGCTTCTTGGTACTTGTTTGGGCACTTGTTTGCCCAGTGTTCCTCCGAACCACAAGTAAAGCAGCCATCTCTCTTTTTTTCTTTCTTCTTACCTTTCTTAATGGCCGACGCTGGCAGCTCTATTCAAACATATAGTCCGGTGGCTCAAGGTGACGATGAATGATTAGAGAACCATTCGATGTATTGTGCATGATGAAGTATTATGGAGGACCCAAACCATCTGAACATTTTGTACAGTTCCACTAAAATCAAGCTGAGCATCCCTGTGGATTTCGTATTTATATGCTGCAAGAAAACAAAGACGCATCAGCACACATGTGAATATTGGACCCAGTGTCAACCCACCAATCGGTGGACTAATAAACTAAAAGTACGATAAATAGATTACCATACCCAGATGCCCCATCATTGTTGCTTAGAATGACATTGATAGATTTGGAGTCCTGTCCTGGCTTCTTGTACTTGTTTGGGCAATTTTCGCCCAGTGCACTCCACGTGTTGTAGAGTTTCCTATGCTCTCTATAGACTAGTCATGTCACCAGTGTCTACTAATAGTCTGTAAAGCTTCTCGATCATTCCTTGTGTAATGTAGCGCAAATGGTGACTGCTTCTTTCTGCAAAGTGGTAAGACCAACTGGACCCACTAATGTAGCAGTTTTCCTTAGACACATTGGCTCCTTTTGTGCAGTTCAACTAAAATCAAAGTCGGAATAAAACCGAGATTTAATTTTGATATCCCTGTAAGAAACAATAGGTGAACAATTACTGAGAAATAACGGTTGATGACTTGTACTCCCAGAAGAAAAACATCTACTGATCTACCTTATCTTAATGGGAAACAAAGCACGAGAGTAGCAACTCTCAGTCAGTGTGATTCATTCATATAAACTGAGACATTATCTTAACAATGCCTTGTTTCAACATGTATAAAGAACGACAAAGCAGAAAAGTACCATTCCTAAAACAATGCAACTGATTCATTTTAACAGAGACATTATCTTACAAATGCCTTGGTTAAACATGTAGAAAGAACTACAAAGCAGGATAGTACCATTTGTAAAACACTGTAACTGATATATAATAACAGAGACATTATCTGAACAATACATTTCTTAAACATGTACTCCGGCCGATCCCTAATGGAAATGGTACTCCCGCCGATCCCTAACAAGTGTTGCAGTTTTGAACTAAGATTCAGTAGTTAATTCTGAGGAAAGTTGATATTGACCTTCCATGACCAAGATTTGAAACAACTCATGAGGAAGACCTAAAAGAGATCTCAATACATATATGGAAATCCGGTCTCCTTTTGTGCAGGTCCACCAAAATTAAGCGAAGAAAAATGTCACAATAGCAACAATTTGAATAGATATCCCTGTTTTAACAGAGGAAAAAAGGAATCAATTACTGGCCAATAAAGGAGGATGAAACATGCGGCAACAAAAATGGTAATCCCGCCAATCCCTAACAAGTGTTGCAGTTTTGAACTAAGATTCAGTAGTTAATTCTGAGAGTAGCATTGCTTAATTTTATCAGCGGCATTAGATTAACAAAAAGCATAAACAGTTCTAGGGGAGAGTGGGCGCAACACCAGCATGTGCTTCCATCTACTTATAAAGGGGGTGATGCAGAGTTTGTTGTAACAAAGCAACAAGCATCATGTCTGGGTTGGTCCTATTTTTGTTCACAACTTAATGGGAAAAGACAGAAATACAATAGCTTCAATTCATCATTTATTTAAAACAGTAACAATACAAGTAGTACAAAATCTCAAAGCACACTACACAATCATGTGGATGAAGGCCTGTACTGACCTTTCATGAGACGGCCAACATAAAATACAAATCTACCAACACGAATAGGAAATGCAATCTCGTTTTGTGTAGTTGCACTGAAATCAAGCAAAGTTGCCAGTGTGACATTTAAGTTTGCTATAGCAACAAGTTGAATAGATATCCCTGTTTTAAGAGGAAAAAAGAAAACAATTACTGGCCAATAAAGGAGGATGAAACATGCGGCCACAAAAATAAGCATCTACCTTATCTTGATGGAAAACAAACTAGGACAGTAGCATTTCTAAAACGGTTGCATTGATTCATATTAACAGACAAATTCTCTTAAAACAGTTCAGTAGTTAATTCTAAGAGTGGCATTGCTTAATTTTACCAGCGGCATTAGATTAAGAAAAAGCATAAACAGTTCCAGGGGAGAGTGGGCGCAACAACACCATGTTCTTCCATCTACTTATAAAGGGGGTGATGCAGAGTTTGTTGTAACAGAGCAACAAGCATCATATCTGGGTTGGTACCATTTTTGTTCACTACTTAATGGGAAAAGAGAGCAATACAATAGCTTCAATTCAACATTTATTTAAAACAATACCAATACAAGTAGCACAACATCTCAAAACACACTGCATGATCATGTGTATGAAGGAAAGTACCATCCTGTCATGAAGCACACAAGATCACCTACGAATCTGCCAACACGAATAGGAAATCCAATCTCGTTTTGTGCAGTTGCACCGAAATCAACCAAAGTCGCTGGTGTGACATTTAAGTTTGCTATAGCAACAATTTGAATAGATATCACTATTTTAATAGAGGAAAAAAACAAAACAATTACTTGCCAATAAAGGAGGATGAAACAAACGGCGACAAAAACAAGCATCTAACTTATATTGATGGAAAACAAAGTAGGACAATAGCATTTGTAAAACTGTTGCATTGATTCATATTACCAGCGACATTCTCTTAAAACAACATTCGTTAAGAATGTAATTAACTTTAACAGTGGCATTGCTTCAATTTTCCAACAACATTCTTAGATTAACAACAGCAAAATAGTTGTATGGGACATGGGACATGCCAGCACCATGTGCGTCCACACGTATAAATGGGTGATGCAGAGTATGTAGCCAAGCAGCATATCTGCGTTGGTCCCATATTTTTTCTCTCTGAACCTTTTCCTATGTGAGGGCAGCAAATCTAGTCCTGCACAAACTACCCGACCCCCCAGTTTCTTTCCCTTTTCAACAAAGAGATCGGTTCCTTACAGATGTGTGTACTTGGTTACCCCATTTTCCCTTTTCGACCAACAAAGCGGCTGGACAGCCAGTCTATACTACTTTCCCTCCCTCCTTTCCTCATTGAACCACATCCTAGATTCATGATCCACCCCACTGCACCCTTCTTTCCTCTTTGAACCAAGGCCTAGATTCGACTACAGAACTTATGCTCTTACTACCAACGTCGATCCTTCTTCGAGGAAACATTTCGTTCATAGCCAATTGTGTGATAAAATTGCACCAACGTGAAAGACGACTGCGTCTCCAATGCAACCAAGGTGAACTGATGAAGGATATCATCTTTGTGGGTAACAAGCAAAGAGCACTAATGGAAGACAACTTGTTTTTCATGGAAAATTGATAAGCTTCACCAGCCAACGCAACCACGAGCATCGATAGGTCATCGTGGTGATGCATCATCCATTTGGCATCAAGTTTGGGTGAGGCACCTATGAATTTTGACAAATAATCACCATGGTCTTTTTCTTATTAATCAAGCTCGAGGAAGAAAGAACCACGTGGCAGAGGACAGTGAGGCGGAACAACAATGGCCATCCAATTTTTTGCAGTTCCACTAAAATTGAGGAAGACATGCCCGGGTATGGAGATACGCATCGCTGTTTGCAAAAATATAAAAAGGGATATAGTGTTGTTACTTTGTTTTGGCAGTGGTACAAGATTAATAACGACATTTGGAGGATGTGTATATTTGGACGAGCATATAGACAAGCTGTTGGACACCTGTTTTGGGCTCACGTCGTGGAAAACGAGTAGAGATATCCATATAGACAAGCTATTGGAGATTCTCTAAACCAGGATACCCGAGAAGAAGAGCATTTCTTCATTTAACCAGTGATAGTATTAGATTAGTATGAGCAATAGGAGCATGTGGACAATGATCGCACAACCACCATGTACTTTTTTGTCAAAACAACATGTATACCTCCACCGAGGCATAAACCAGGACAAATTTTCGAGTGGCATTTCCTATATAATAGTAGGTGATGTTGGACCAGCCAGCAAACCCTGGCTACTATACATGGGGAGCTGGGGAGTAGTCGCATAGAAGAAAACCCGCATGCAGCGACCTGGGGAATTGGACCAGTATAAGAAGTTATACCTCAGGTGGGCGAGATGTCGCTTAGGCGGGCGAGATCTTCCCACACGACGGAAGGGAACAAGGGCGCAGAGGACCTTCGTCCGTGCCAGCGCCGACTCCGAGAGGACGATGCGCATCGGCTTCCTCCATCGCCGACGGCGACAACGTCAATGTTGCACCTCCTTAGCTCCCGCAGCAGACGGGATATGGCCGGATCTGTGACCACCGGTGAGGAGAGAGATAGAGTGGACACTGTCATCTTGTTTTGATATGGAGGGGGTGAGAGAGCAAGACGCGAGAAACCCTATCAAACAAGTGGCTATATATACAATGGAGTAAAAAATCTCTCCATAGCAGTGGTTTTAAATAGAATACGCGCATTCCCGGAAAAAAGAAATGAAAAGTGGCGGGAAATTTTTTAACGTACCAAGAAAGAAAACTCGATAAAAAAACACGCCCCCACTTCCAGGTCGCGAGAGTCGTCGCACACACACACACATAGACATAGACATAGACATGCATATCCGTGTTTACGTAAAATTCCATCTCCATCTGCATCTCCAATCATATTTGTCCAATTGGCACATTATTTACATTGTTAATTATATACGCAACAATATTAACGTACAACATCTCTTGTTTGCGGGTGTCTGGACCGCTGTCATGCCCGCTCCTGACCAACCCAAACCCTCTTCACCACCTGCGTGTGCTTCCCGCCCAAAACGGTCAGTGCCGCATTCATGCCCGGCCAGAGCGGACGCGACCTCTCACTGGCGCCAGCATTGAAGCGGCGCATTGGCCAAGAGAGCATCGCCCGCCCCGCTTCCCGGCGCACGCGACTGCTCCGTGTTCAAAGGTCGCAATAGCCGGCCACAACATGCATGTAAAAAGTTCTTGGGAGTCCGTGCTATAGCTTGCTGTCCTTCCCCAACTCGTCAATCTCTTCCAGTAGTGCTAGTACTCCATGGTGCGATCCATAGACAAGCAGGCGCGAAAGTTATCGTATACTCTGTTAGCGGTGAGTGGCATGCCGAGCGACCGTGTGGGGTGGAGCCGTGGAGGAGGGTGAGACACGAACGTGACATATGTTATTTAAACGTTGGTTTTGCTCGATGGCGCAATCCCACGAAACGAAACATTGGTTTCTCTCCGTTTCCATTTTTTCTCTGGAAAAACAGAAACTTCCCACTCCATTTTCATTCCTACTCCAAGGTTGCCCCATTACAACATTCCATCAAATACAAAGGAAAAATAACATGCTTGCTGATGCATCTCAATGATTCACAGATCATACCAATATTTACTTCACAACTAAAGACAAAAGTTGTGAGAGCATGTACAAAAGAAAAACTACTGATGGGGTCACTACAACTTAAACCCTAAACCCTAAATAGCATTTAATTTCCTGGCTAGGTAGAACATGTCGAAGGAAAGACAGCTGGCACCCTCGGATCATACGATGCTTTTTTGCAGTTCCACTAAAATCGAGTTGAGCATCCCTGATGGCAATGATATTGAAGAAGTGTGATTAGAATAATAGTACTGGCACTAGTTCATGAGACATAAACTCATCACAAATAGAAGCTGGTAGAATTAGAGAAAGATCAACATGGAGATGGAGCTACATGGGGAGTTGCAGCAGTGGAGCAAGACAGCTCCAAAAGAAAGATGTACTACTTGGGACGTCGGGCTGTAGCTAGAAGGGTGGTTGGGAGGCGGCATCAGCCCATACCGCGGGGACCCCTGATTGGGACGCACCGACTGTGGGTTTTCTCCCTTGCTGATGTCGACCATGTGTACGCAGAACATTGTTCCCTTCCCCCAGCGGCGGGATCTGGCCGGATATGTGACCAGCGGTGTGGCCACCGTCATTCTATGCTTGTGAAGAGAGCAACCCAAGCAAGCAGGCTTGTAGCTTAGGCTCCTGCTAGTGTATATATAGTGATTTTATTTTTCTCTCTGTATCAACCATTTTATATTGCATACATGTGATTGAAGAGTGAAATGATGGTTGCTTCTTCCGACTAACTTACTGTGTGATTTGACTGCTCCTTAGTGGCCCCTACACGTACTCCCCCCTACATGTATGACTGTTCCCGAGTTTCACTTGTACGTATCTCTATTTTCTTGCATGACACGTAGACAAGATGCGCATAGAGGAATTTTGTTACTGCACATTGTTATGTAGTACTGTACTACCAGTACCTACTCCCTCCTTCTGGTTCACTACTGGTACTCCCTCCGTCCTGGCTTATTGGTCCCCTTTGTACTCAATTCATGGGCTCGTTTTCCTCAAGAAATTGTCTTTACCAACGTATTAATATCGGGAATGCATGCATGAACAACGAATGATTAAACCTTGCATGCAACGTTTTGAGAAAGCATTGACTTATGAACATGTGAATGTGAGGGACTACAACCTCGTGCATGCATACAACAGTCACATGTACACATGGACGCAAAAACACGCGCGCCGCGCTAATGCATGCATGTCCGAGCACACGACAAAACACACACGGTCACGCTCAAGTGCTCAACCTACACATGCATGCACACACATACTCAGCCAGGGTGAGCTAGTGACCGTATAAACACCGAAAAATGTATATATTGAGAGCAATGAGCGCATTATGAAGTCCACTGACCGTATTTTTACAAATATACAGTGATAGACAAATGTATTTATCTCGTTTAAAATTAAGCCATATTAATCGGAAAGGAGGCAGTATGGACTAGCATTACTTTGATGTGTCCCGTCAACTTGCCGAACGAGGAGAAGCTTGCAGGAGGGGAGAAGCTTGTGCATGGTGGCTCGCAGGACAAGGAGAAACTTTTGACTAATGCAAGCTCTCCCTCGCTTAGGCGGTGGATGTGCAACAGTTAATTTGGTGTCAGATTGCTAGAAGCATACACTATACTAGTAGTACTATTACTGCTTGACTTCCCGAAGAGGCGAACAACCAAGTGCAAAGTTTACTAGTACTAGTACTACTACTATAGAGGTATGTACTATACTACTAGGACCCGGATGGAGGAGCGTCTGCACTCTTATTATATTTTAAAAATGTGATAAAGCAATCTTTTTTGAATATTTACTATGAGGCAAGGCCCCACAGCCCTGTATTAAAGCAAACATAACTGTACAAACAAAATACAGGCTATACAAGGGAAAAAGGAAAGAATTACCTATGGCTAAACATCACTACCTACTTTACAACAGAGAATCAACCCAAGCCAAGAGTTTTGGTTTAATACAATCCTTCACTCTATGAGCAAGCAATGAAATATCATGGATGAATTTGCACTTCCAAGCACTGAAGGTAGCTCTTTCAGCTCTGAAGGTTCTTCCATTTCTTAAAATCCAAATATTCCAAGCTGCTGTTAGCATGACTTCAAAGAAGAAAGGGTGTCTGAAGCTGGACCTAGCATGCATGATACATTGCAAAATATCTGAGCCCCCAAACCAATCAATGCCCAGGTAATTCCAGACTCTACAGCTGAAGGTGCAGTTAAAGAACAGATGGATTCTATCCTCATACACCAGTTCACTCCAAATGAGATAGAAATTGTCATCTTGGCTAGAGCGCCAGTGTCTTCTAACCAACATGTCCTTGGTGTTTAGTCTGTCAAAAAAGAGGAGCCACCCAAACACCTTGATCTTCATGGTGCACCTACTCTGCCACAACCATTTGCAAGGTTGTATTGTAGGTAGATGAGAGTGCATGATCGTGTAGAAGCTCTTGGCAGTGTATTCCCCTGATTTGCCATGCCATTTCCAACATCAGGTTTAGTGGGGTCTCTTTCTAACTGCATGATCCAACCTTCCAGCATGTGTAACTCAGCAGCAGCCTCATGAGAAATAGGTAAATAAAACATGGAGAAGAGATCCTGGGATTGAAGGAATTCTTGCACAGAGATCTTATCATTATTGACAAATGAAAACAACCTAGGCAATCTCCAACATAGGGGTCTAGCAGAACCCCCAATGTGCCAAGAATCTGTCCAGAACAGAGCAGAGTCACCCATGTTGATGTGAACCGAGGCAATAGCAGTATAAGCCTCATGCAGCTTCAGAACATCCCTCCACCAGAAAGATCCAGCTTGAACTGTTGCCTGTGGAACACCATGATCATAGTAACTGTTCAATATCAGGGTCACCCAAGGAATATCAACCTTGTTGCTGAACTTGTGAAGGTGCTTGATAAGGAGTCCTTTGTTCTGGATGTTCAGATTAATTATGCCTAGAACCTCCTTTATCTTTTGGCCTGCAAACTAGTTCCCATGCAGCCAGAGACCGTTTGGGAGCATCACTATTGCCCCTCCAAAGACATTGCCTGAAGATTCTGTCAAGCTGCTTAATGATCCCTGGTGGAATACTGAGGCTGCACAGGAAGTATATTGGCAGAGAGGTCAAGATAGAGGTATGAAGTTGCAAGCGGGAGCCTTGATTCAGCATGGAAGAGCTTGCGGTTAACCTCCTCTCAAGACTGTCAACTAGGGGCATTAGGTCAATGATCCTTGGTCTTGTAGTTCCCAAAGGTAATCCCAGATATGTAAATGGGAGCTGTCCAATTTTACAACCAAGAATAGCAGCAAGTCTAGAGGCCTCCTCATCACTTATATTCAAAGGGATCATTGAAGATTTAGCAAAGTTGACCTTTAAACATGTAGACTGTTGGAAGGTCAGCAGCATGTTCTTTAGTGCAACAAGCTCCTCATCCTTAGCTGCAAGAAACATAATCGTGTCATCCACATATTGAATGATGGGAAACTCTCTGTCATGGGTTTGAATAGGCAAAGAGAGCGTGCCATGCTCAAGCATTTGGTTGACCACTGACTGCAATAAGTCCGCTGCAATGACAAACAATAGAGGTGATAGTGGATCACCCTGCCTGACACCACACTTGCACTTAAATTCTTTTCCAGGAATGCCATTTAACAACATAGACGAAGAACTTGTGGACAACAATTGCTTAACCCAATAAATCCATTTGGCATCAAACCCTTTATGCTGCAACATCTGAAGAATAACCTCATGCTCAACTGTGTCAAAGGCCTTAGCAAAATCCAACTTGAGGATTATGATTGGACGCTTGGACTTTTTACATTGGTGGATAAACTCAAAACTCCAGGCTAGACAATCCTGAATTGACCTACCCTTAAGGAACCCATATTGATTTTTGTGGATACACCTAAGGATCACCTTCTGCAACCGGTTGGCCAACAACTTTGTTAGAAATTTAAGACAAGTGTTGGTGAGAGATATTGGCCAGAAGTCATCAGGCCCTTCAGGTGAAATGATCTTGGGTATGAGTGTAATGAGGGAGCCATTAATGTTTTCCAACGAAAGCTCCCCCTCATAAAAATCCCGAATCATTCGCAAGAAGTCCTTCTCAATTATAGGCCAACAGTGCTTGACAAACATCCCATTAAAGCCATCCGGACCAGGTGCCCGATCCACCGGTAATTCTTTCAAAACTTTGTTAATTTCTTCCTCAGAAAATGGCAAAGAAAGCTCCTCTAGTCCCGGGATGGGCTGAATTAATTGGTTCAAATCAAAGCCCATATTGATCCCTTGGGCCTGGCCCATCCTAGTTTTGAACGAAGCCCAAAGAATTCCCGCCATCTGAGCGTGATCAGTCACAGGATCACTGATGGAATTGGTCTTCAGACTAGAGATTGAATTCCTTCTCATGCGCTCCGATGCCATTGCATGAAATTTTTTTGAATTCTCCTCGCCAACCTTTATATACCGAATAGTGCACCTCTGCTTCCAATAAATATAGTGAATTTTTAACAGATGTTCATAGGAACTTCACAATTTTCTTGAAATTGAATTCCGGCCTTGTTAAAGGTCTCACTTCCTCCAGTTGATCAAAGTGCAGAATCACCTTTGAGCAATCAACAGTAAGTTTTTTGATGTGTGATAAATTTTGCTCCAAATTATCAAATCATACCGCAGCCTCTTAAATTTCTTTGTGATAACCACAGAAGCAGATAGATCAGAGAATACCGGTGCATTCCAAGACTTGGTGACGCAATCCATGAACCCCGACATACCAAACCAGAAGTTTTCAAACCGAAAAGTCATGCCGACAGGAATGGTAGTGTCAATGGATTGCGTCCGTTGTTAGCTGACACTCACAAGGCCCATATACAGAGGCTAAGGTCCATTTTTTGGAGTTCTGCAACGATTGGAAGGAAACCACAACACCAAATCTCTGAATATCAATAAGCTGGCCATGAAAGATCGAGGAGTTCCAAATGACTAAAGTCCCACCAGAGGCTCCAACAGAAGGTGAGAACGCGAATTGATCAAACCTCTTAGGACAAAAGGATCTAATCATTCGAATATCAAAATTCTCGCATTTAGTTTCCTGTAGACAAAGTACAGAACATCTGCTCTCCTCAATCTTAGCACGTAAGTCACGCTGCCTAGCCTCTGAATTCAGCCCGCACACGTTCCAACAAAGCACATTCCAGTTTCGATAATAACAATTATCCATAAAAAACAGCGCTGAGGAATAGTTGCAGATCCAGCTGCTTAACAGCATGGACAAGATCATAACAAAAGTGCCAACAGCAGTGACCAAGTAGTTCAGACAGGCACACAAACAGAAAGTACTAACATAAAACGGACACAAAACCAAAAGTGTCGAACTCTCCATCAAGCTTCTTGGAACATCAATCATCATGTGGACCATCTTCTTCATTAGCAGAATATGGAGAGGCCATAAGCTTCTCAACCGATAGCTCAGATGGGTCAATACCCAGAGCCACTCCAATTGCCTGCATTGTGGGTATAGGCGTCGGGGGTGGGAGAGGAAGCTGACTTTGACCATCATCAAGATGAAGCTTCTTTGCCTTCGGGCGACGCAGGGGGGCTGACCTCGGAGGGATTTCAGAAACTGGTTTCATGCCCGTCCTTTTGGCAGTACTGCGCATCATTCTTCTGGTGGAGAAGTCCAGAACTGGCTCAACAAGCATGAAAGAACGCCTGGAGCGAGAAGACAGACGTGGACGCTTGCCCAACGACATTGGAGTGACTGAAGTAAATTGAAAATCCTCCTAAGAAACCTGTGAAGGAGACTGTGGAACCTGGGAACTGGAGCAGGAGAAATCATCAGATGGAAACTCTTCAATGACCACCGAAGAGTTGATTCCAGGATCGGGGACACATTGCTCGGTAGACCATAGCAGAAATTTCTGATGTAGATCAGCCGACCCAAATTTAACTTGCAGCATCATCGCAGAAAACCCAGACATACAAGCTGGTATATCTCTGATGACAAATTCAGGCAGTAAAGACTTGAACGATCTCTCCCAGATCATTGCCAGTGGAAGAACTGGCCCATAAAAGACCCTAACCATGCCAAGATGAATCGGGTCCAACTGCACTATCAGTGGAGCTTGCAGAGGCTGCTGGACTTCCAGCATGTCCTCATCATCAGAAGAATCCATGGAAGGGTTCAAAATCATAGAATTTTGGTCCTGTGCAGGTGGAATCTCTTCATGCTGCTGCTGAATAGGCTGGACCTGTTCTTCCCATGGGCCCCATCCCTCATTATGCTATTCATTATGGGCCCACCCTGCTGCATCATTCTGACCTTGATATGCGCCCGGAGGAACTGCATTCCAGCCAAGAGCAGCGTATGGAGGCATTGCCCAAAACGGTTGCGGCACCTCAACTCCAGGCATCGGGTGGGGATTTCCATTAAGAGGCACAGGATCTTCATCCACTGGGATCATAGCACCAGCAAATTCTCCTGATAAAATATAACAGCCAGCAGACCATGACACCATGACCTCGCCCCAGTTGGCAAATTCCCTAAAGGTGACCGAGCGAGGGACTAGCGCATTATCAGGGAACAAGGCATGGACCAAAGTTCGAACCTTACACCTGTCTGTGCTATTCCAGTAATGAAACTTCCCGAATGTGCCAACCATATCAGCAATGCATTGAGTGTTTCTATAATCTAGAGGGATGCCGATGAACATCAGCCACCCCGTCCGTTGGCCATGAACAGCACGGAAACCCTCACCCTGATTATGTGGGATAAATTGGACAAAGAACTCATTGCCGTCATCATCAACTCCTAAAGGAAACGTTGGGTGCAGAGTAAAAGAACCCCTGACAACTGGATCTTCCATCTCGAACAGACCGACTCCTTGGAACCAAGTTTGAGCAGAAATAACAGGAACATGCATCACCTGAACTAGGAAATCCAAAACCTGCTGACGACGGACACCAACCAGGTCGGGAGGTGGGATCGGCTCCACAATGGCCACCATGTACTGCTCATGTGCTCGGGGTGGAGGAACGGTCGGTGTGTAGAAGGTGCGGGGTAGACGGTCCACTCCGCCATATTCAATGTCAAAACCCTCAGGGATGAAGCGATGAGGGTCAATCGCGTACACCGCCATTCGAGGCTGTGGAGTAGGAGCTGGACCGGAGCTGGGGGAAGTTTGGGTAGGCGAGGCAGGGCGGATAGGCGGCGATGGTGGCGGAGGATAAGCAGAGGATGGGGTTTTCTCCGGAGTCGTTTGGCCTCGGGAAACTGGAGGGACCGGGGAGGAAAGCAAGTCCTCTTTTCTGTCTCGCTTTCCAAAACCCGGCGATGGGACTTTAGGCACCCAGACGGACTCAGGCGGCTGGCCGGTGCAGTTTTTTTAACGTGTCCTGAACGAAAACAATTGCGGCAGCGGACCTGGTTCATGCATGTCTCTGACGTGTGGCGCATAGCCAAACAATTCTGACAGTCCCAATAAGTCGCAACCATATCTTCAATCATATCGTCAAAACTTTGCAGATCCCTGATAATATCCTGAGGGGAAGAGGCTCTTGGGGCCAGGGGTGATGGGCTGCTACTTTCATCATCAGACAGGCAGATGGGCTGGACCCTCGAGCCCAATTAAGGTGGAGAGTCCAAACATTCCAAGGCAAAAACTAATCGACCACCCGAGGATCCAGGGTTTAAACAAGCAGGAGATAAACCCTCCAGGGAAGGCGGGATTGTTCCAAACTGAATCGCCAGCCTTGCCGGCGGCGAGGTCATCACGGGAGAAGACACATCTGCATACTCATGGGACGAAACATGATAACCAGCTGCTCTGACCGTGGCCATCTCATCGGTGGACGGGCCATAGATATATCCCTTACATGCCGGGTATTGCATGAACATGGCAAACGTAGCACGTTTCTTAGGAACAGATTTGGCCACGCGAGCACGGAGAGAGGATTTGGCCGGAGCATGTTGCATGGCCTCTAAACCAAGCCGAGCTCGTCTCTTAGAGGGACTAACTAAAACCCATTCCTCTTGGCATTCAGATTGCTAGAGGCTAAATTCTTTCTTCCAATCTGGGCCGCCATGACCCCAAAGGTGGAAGAAACACTTGAACTGATCACAAACAAAACTCCTCTGGTGCAGAATGAAAAAACCCACCTCCTTGCAAGAAACGTTGAATGAGAAAACTCCATGGTGGAGGAGAGATACCTTGAGATGTGAACAATATCCTCTGATGGCCGCCTCAAGAGCGAACCCCACATTCTCTTCGTCAAGCCGGAATGTATGCCGTGCAAAGGAGACCACCATAATGAAATGGCCCATGTCCGACATGGGATGCACCGATCTGTTGAAGTTACGTTGGATTTCAGACACAAACTTCATCCCCGAGGAGAAATCCAATCCCAGGGAGATTGCTGCATGGACCACCATGAGGAGGATGACAACCAGAAGAGAGAGGGGGAGACGCCGGGAATGATGAGCCGATTAGATGGCAAAACCCACGGAGAGTTGTGGAGATCGCCGGCGGTGGTGGGTGGCTAGGGTTAGGGTGGCAGTGGAGAGGTGGGAGTCACCATCTACTCAGATGTGGCTCGAGTAACAACAAGCCTTGCGCACCTTTGATAAAGTAATCTTCAACACATTTGGTTCTCTTCAAGGGTTCTCGCATGTGATAATATGGAAGTTGGTTGCTTGGAACACTCGCCACAATTCTCGCTTAATTCTGGCTCATATCCTGTTACAAATAGGAGCGCTCGGTAATATTTCCTCTTTTTCTGTTATTCAGCATGTAATTAAGTCAGCAAACCTTGCGGTGCATCTTTGTGCGAACCATGCTTGCTGCACTTTGAATGTGACCGAGAGATGGCTTGATGAAACACCTCGCTTCCTTCTTTTTTTTGCGGGGTACCTCGCTTCCTAGTGACCAGTCTCTTGGCTGATCGTCCTAAGAATGCATATATATGAATAAAGCTCTCTCATTTACCCGCAAAATATATTAAGCCATATTAACCGGAAAGGAGGGAGTATGGGCTAGCACTACTTTTTGGTGTGTCCCGTCAACTCGTAGAATGAGGAGAAGCTTGCAGGACAAGGCGAAGCTTGCTTACGCCTTTTGACTAATGCAACCTACCCTCGCCTAGGCGGTGGACATGCATCAGTTCTTTCAGTGTTAGATTGCCAGAGGCATACACTGTAGTACCCAACATGCGGAGTACCATCATTGTTCGAATTCAGGAGTAGTAGTACTACTAGAACCGCATGCTGGAGCGTCTGTACTCTTATTTTATTTTAATCTCTGATAAAGTACACATTTATTCAGGAGAAGGGCGGAAAACGGCAGCCCAATAGTATAGTTTGAAAAACATCGAACATGTAATGATGATATCGTTCAACCATGCTCGAATATATCTTGGCCTCCGTGCGAGCCCGGCTGTGTGTTCTCGCTCCTTGCCTCTCTCAAGGAACGACGGGTTGACCATTTTTCCATCAATTGAGATCGGTTTGCTCACACTCCGGTCCCACATGTCAGTGATATGCCAAGAGGAGGTGCGTTGACCTACTGGCCATACACGTACTTGGTTTTGCACCTTCCTACTACTCCCTCCGTCATAGTTTACAGGGCGCGCTTCATTCTGATGCATTTCTCTCAATTCATTTCCACCACCAGAGAGACTTTAGACGCGTTTAGTTTAATGCTCAATTAATTAGGGCGTGGTAACCGCAATCAAATCTACAATTTTCTCTCGATGTACTACGGAGTGGAGTAAGTGCATGCATGTGTGTACCCAGGGTGGAAGCACTGCATGCATGTGTGTACGCATTATTTCCTCTAGTAATAGACGCTGTGCTATAACTACCAATGCTATTTTCAGGCCGATCGCTAGTCGCCTTGGTCCCATAGATTTTTTTTAAGTGCGCTCTATAAACAGTGACAGATGGAGTACTATGAGCGGATTCAAAGAAGAGAGTATTGATGGTTGCTTCTTCCGAGCAACTTACGGTGGGAAAGGTGGGGCTTATGATTTGACTGCTCATTACTCACTATCAATGCGGTGCAACGACCGGGCTGAGTCTCCCATGCGGTTGTGCACTACTCCCTCGGTTCTTAACTATACTCTGGAGTATTTGTCTTTCTAGAGATTTCAACGAGGGACTACATACAAAGCAAAATGAGTGAATCTACACTCTAAAATATGCCCATTTGAAATTTGTAAAAAGACAAATATTTAGGAACAAAGGAGTATAATTTTGTGCATGGCACATGGACCCGGATGCTGAAGAAGCTTCTGCCAATGCTATCAAGCTTCCAGCATTTTGTTTACATAATTGACGTACTATACACATAATTTTCCAGCGACATGAAATTGTACAATGCTTTGAGATTTTGTTTCATGTGTCTTGCCAATGATGCTCTTTAGGAAACAATAAAAAACTAACTTCCTTGCTAATGCATCTCAATGATTAGCAGACCAGAGCTAATATTTACATCACAACTGAAGACAAAGTTGTGAGAAGGTGTTAAATTAAAATTGATCCATGCTTTCATTGGCAGCAACGTCCCCCTAGCTCTGTCTAAATCAACAAGGCATGTTGGGGAAAAGTAGCTGTCTGGAGCATGCAACATTCCGATCATTTTGTGCAGTTCCACTAAAATAGAGCTGAGCGTCCTTGTTCCAAAGATATTAAGTGTGATTACGATAATAGAGGACTACTAATGAAACAATAAACACACAAATAGAAGCTGGTCACCTTTGCAGTCTCTCTTAAGGCTAACTAGTTGGAGAAGATTAAGCAAATACTTGGAGAAGATTAGGCTCGGAGTTGGATGAGGAGGATAGAGCAAAACCAATCTCCCTTTGTGCAGTCGCACTGAAATGTAGAGACGTTGCCCGTGTGACATTTTAGTACAACTGCACAAAACACTTTTAAGAAAAAAAGTGAAATGGATAGCCCTGTTTGCAAAAAAGAGGTAGAAAGGAAACAATTACTGGCCAATAACAGTTGATGACACATACAAAGACAACAAGAAGCATATTCCTTGTCCTAAGGGAAGATAACAACACGGTTGTGTTCATCTAAAACAGTGTGAGGACGATATTGCAATATGGAAAGTACGCCGGACGAGCTACGTTTTGGGCAAAGAACTATGGAAGATCCACATGCAAGATTCTCCACATGCAGTGATGTGGGAAGACGGGCAGTGGAGCAAGGCCGGAGGGGATACCAGGGGGCGTAGGGATATAACTAGGTGAGCGGCGGCGGGCGGGGTCTGCCCATACTGCGGCAGCGAGCATGTGGCGTAGGCCCTACCGCGCCAGAGCTTGGTCAAAGAGAATGGTGGGTACCGCAGATCGGGATGTGCTGCCTCGGCACCGTCAAACGGAGAAATGATGCACATCCTCCCTTTCCGCCGGCAGACGGGATGCGGCCGGATCAGTGACCAACAGTGGGAGAGAGAGAGAGAGGCTACCGCTGCCTTGTGTGAGATACTCTGAAGAGAGACAAACCCAGGCAGGCAGGCTCCATTGTATATAGTGGAGCGGACTGCCTTTTTCTCCATAAAAATTGTTTTATATTATGCGTATGCGCCATTGAGCGATATAAATTTATTTAAAAATAACGCGCCAATGCATCAAGTCAAACTTTGTTTCGTGCACGCTGGTACACGACCTCCGTAGGGAAACAACTACTACACGCGTTCAAATTAGCACGTGGGCTGCCATTTTTGTAAAGAAATGAGCTCCACCGTGTACCCACGCGGGTACGGCTGGGCATGAAGCATGAGTACGTGCACCTATTCTCTTCGTGTACGTACACCACCTACGTGGGGTTGTGTGAGAGAGAGTGGGTTTGTAAGTGTATTTTTTTGCGGGGGGGGGGGGGGGGGGGGTTCAATCAATAAATGTAACATATGCAATGTGTGTGAAATAGAGTCCTGGATATATCATATATATAGAGGGTACGATCCACAAGAAGAGAGCGGAGGTATCATCGGCTTGAGGTATCCATAGAATCGAAGAGAGGGATGATGATGTGTGTGTGTGTGCGCGATCGATAAAGAGTGCCATCGAATTTGTGTGTGCCCACGTCAAAGATATAAAGTGGTTGGCCTACTGGAATGTGAGAGGGGACATGTGCAGTTTGTCTCTGTGGCATGGATACCTACCTACAGTGCTCGACTATCGGTGTGTGTTGGGGGGAGGCCTAATTAATTATAGAGGTACAATGGCTGGTATATGTGTGGAGGAGGAGAGAGGCCTACCTTATGTATTAAGGGAGATCGATCGACATCCATGCATATGTGTAGGAGAGGAATAAGGTTGGGAGAGAGACAAAGCTGGAGTGTTGGAGGGGGTGGTAGTGGAGTTGCTCCTAACAAATGGTGGCAGACAGTGGCGGACCAAGGAATGGGCCAGGCCCCAGCGAACTGGGCCAAGGCCCAGGCAACTTAGTTGACTGTAGCGTTTTATTGTAGCTAGAGTGTTATAATGTACAAAGGATATGGGCCTTATGCCCCAGGCCACCGCCACTTCTGCTTGGGGCCTGAATCCGCCCATGGTGGGAGAGGCTTGCTAGACAAACGGAGGGCACGCCGGCAATATCAATAAGAGAGGGGATGGCTTCCTGTCTGTGCACGTGCGTGCGAGAGACGGGTTAGGAGGCATGGACGAATGATGAGGGGGGACGATATGGCTGTTGTAAGCATACGTAACTACATAGGAAGATCAATCATCCTTTGTCACAGAAAGGAGAGACATAACTTGTGAGGTACATCGATCGATGGGTGAGGGGGAATAGTTAATGGTGACCTAGGTATATGTAGGGAGATCGATCGGTATACATGCATGTATGTGTTAGAAGCAAATAAGGCCCGGGGAGAAGGATAGAGAGAGCGGGATGCATCTAGGAGGTGGTGTTGGAGGCATACTATATCTAGGGGAAGGAGTGTGCGAGTACGAGATCGATGAAAAGAGTGGTGGGAGTGAGGCATGGACGATGAGCAGAGAAGAGGGGAAGCTTGTGTTTGTGGTAGGCACATCTGGCTAGAGAGGCATATCAATCGATGTGTGCCATAAAGGAGCTGGGGGGCCTACACACAACATGGGTGAATGACCTAAAGTGAAAAGACGAATTTGTGCGATGGAGCTAGAGAATGCTGAGGGAGGGTGAGAGGGATGCGGGCGTATGCATGCACAAGAGAAAGATAGCGCTAGCTACAAAGATAAGAGGATTGTGTGGGTGTAAAAGACGAATAGAGATCATGATTCATTATAAAAACAGAATTCATATATTTGAAGAATTTATCATAGTGTTTTAAACTGACACATGCATGAATATATATAACGGTGATACACATGGTGTGGTTATGAACATGTTATACTACATATAATATATTTTATCTCTACTTTTATAAAAAAATAGATTTGTTGATGATAGTGTGCCTACCATCGTGAAATATAGGCCGTCCGATTTATATCTGACAGATAGGAAGGAAACTATGGCAATTTTGAAAAAAGATACCCACACCCCTCTACATATTTGCAAATAAGGCCTCCCCTTGATCATGTTGATGTTCCGTGGAATGCATGGGCATCTTGCTAGTACTAAATATAATATATAGAATATTGATTATAATTTGGAATAATGTGTGGCTTTTGCAGCCCAGGGCTAGGTACTTTTCATAATGTAGGGGGCGGGGCACTAAACTTTGTGTGATAAACACGGTGTACGTATGGAACATGGTTTAGATTATGAATATATAGTTAGTACATCAAATGTACTATTATTTGGAATCAACATCAAGTGTATTAAAAAAATTGAATTCGAGTTCATATAGTACACATATTTCATATCTATCTCTATAGTAATCATGTTGTGTGTTGTTAAGGTAATACACGAATGATGGTTGAAGTTGGCAACAATCATGATTGTAGCTTCTTATTAAAATAGAGAAACGAATTCAAATTTAGTTCGAATTGCAGCGGTAGTATAAACTGTAACACCCACGATGCGGCTATATCTCCCACGTGTCGGAGCACGACTTAGAGGCATAACTGCATTGTAGGAATGTCGCAAGAGGGGTAATCTTTACACATCCCATGTACTGAATAAGAAAGGGATAAAGAGTTGGCTTACAATCGCCACTTCACACAATACACAAATATAGCATTACATCATCCAGAATACAATCAAGGTCCGACTACGGAACCAAATAAAGAAAGACAACCCCTAATGCAAAAGATCCCCGATCGCCCCAACTGGGCTCCACTACTGATCAACTGGAAACGAAACAACACAATGAACATGATCTTCATATAGCTCCGCCTTGAGCTCGGTTACGTCACCTGCACTGGTATCATCGGCACCTGCAACTAGTTTTGGAAGTAATCTGTGAGTCACGGGAACTCAGCAATCTCACACCCTCGCGATCAAGACTATTTAAGCTTATGGGTAGGAAAAGGTAGTGAGGTGGAGCTGCAGCAAGCACTAGCATATATGGTAGCTAACTTACGCAAATGAGAGCGAGAAGAGAGGCAAAGCACGACCGTGAACTAGAAGTGATCAAGAAGTGATGCTGAAACTACTTACATTCAAGCATAACTCCAACGCCGTGTTCACATCCCGGACTCCGCCGGAAAGAGACTAGCTCAGCTACACACGTGGTTGATGCATTTTAATTAAGTTAAGTGTCAAGTTTTCTACAACCGGACATTAACAATTTCCCGTCTACCCATAACCGCGGGCACGGCTTTCGGAAGTTCAAAACCCTGCAGGGGTGTCCCAACTTAGCCCATCACAAGCTCTCACGGTCAATGAAGGATATTCCTTCTCCTAGGAAGACCCAATCAGACTCGGAATCCCGGTTATAAGACATTTCAACAATGGTAAAACAAGACCAGCAAAGCCGCCCGGATGTGCCGAGAAATCCTGATAGGAGCTGCACATATCTCATTCTCAGGGCACACCGGATGAGCCAGATGTCGGGTTGGCGTAGACCCTGGTTGCCCAGGGGGCGCCGGACATCGCTCAGGTTGGACCAACACTTAGAGAAGCATTGGCCCGGGGGGGGGGGGGTTAAAATAAAGATGACCCTTGAGTCTGCAGAACCCAAGGGAAGGTGATAGGTTGTTAGTGCAAATGTAAAACCAAGGTTGGGACTTGCTGGATGCGTTTTATTCAAAGTGAACTATCAAGGGGTTCCCATTATAACCCAACCGTGTAAGGAACGCAAAATCAAGGAACATAACACCGGTATGACGGAAACTAGGGAGGCATGAGTAGAACAAAGCACCAGGCATAAGGCCGAGCCTTCCACCCTTTACCAAGTATATAGGTGCATTAAAGTAAACAAGATATAATAATGATATCCCAACAATAATCATGTTCCAACAAGGAACAAACTCCATCTTCACCTGCAACTAGCAACGCTATAAGAGGGGCTGAGCAAAGCGGTAACATAGCAAAACAACGGTTTGCTAGGAAAGGTGGGTTAGAGGCTGACATGGCAAATGGGAGGCATGATATAGCAAGTGGTAGGTATCGCGGAAAAGCAAAAGAGCGAGCAACTGGCAAGCAAAGATAGAAGTGATTTCGAGGGTATGATCATCTTGCCTGCAAAGTTCTTCGAGAAGACAAAAGCTTGGTCCTCGTAAGCATACTCAATGGGTTCCTCGACCACGAACTCGTCTCCCGGCTCTAAAGGCAAGAACACAAGCAAAGAAAACCACAATCAACCACGGTGCAATGCGCAAGCAACATGATGCAAAACATGACATGATATGAGGGATGTGCTATGCAATGCATATGCGTGCTCCGGAAGGAAAAGATTGAAACAGGCCTCAACATGGGAAACCAAGTGCGCCACTGGAAATATGAGTTGATTTCAGTTGAAATCGATATAAAGATCACCGGAATCGGATGCACGGTTTGCTAATGGCAAGCAAAACAAGAATGGCACAATTCTGCGATTAACAGCACGAGGCCATCTAACATGCAACAAGAAACTAAGCTACTGCACTGTAACATAGAAACAAAGCACATGGCAGTGATCTACTCAAGATTCTTGACAAAATATGAACACTAAGCTACGACTAAGTCACACAATAGTAGGTTCAAACAAGCATGGCAAAAGGGCAAAAGATATCAGCTTCACAGACTTAGTGAAAATACTAACATGTCAGGAATTAACATCAGGAAGCAATGTTTAGAGCAAGATAGCAACATGCTACATGATTAGATCATAGCAATACAAGGCATGGAATGAATCTACTCAAAGCATATAACAAAAGTCCCTTACTGACCATAAGCCAAAAAGGATCAGAAGATATGATGGCACCCATGTAAACATAGCAAGTATCGTTAACACATTCAAACTTAGCAGAAAAACTGGACATGACATAAACATAATTATGAAGGCCTGTTTGCGAGCTCGATGCACTCAACACAAGGCATTGCATGACAAACTAAGCATACTACCAGCAAGAAGACATGATCAAGAAGCTAAACATGGCAAGAACAATCTCATAGCATGCATGGATCAACTACAACAACCTTGGCAAAATTGATTAACACGTAACCAATCTGCCAGGAACTTTTTATAGCAAAAGTAGAGCAAGCTTGCGTCATGCTAGGACACTCCATAAATGAAAACAGGGAAATGGGTGGATAGAGCATAACCATATTCCCAAATCATCCTTACCGAACATACTCAAAAGAAGCATGGATCTCTCTGTAGCAACATGAACACATGGCATAAAAATAACAACAGAGCAATGACTTAGTGAAATTCTAAGTCCCTGAAAACAACAATATTACGAGACCTACTTTGCATGCTTGTGCTAGTCACCACGTTGATCACAAAAATACATGGCATACACCCCTGTAAAGATGGCATGGCATAGCCAAAAACACATGTAGAGCTCATAGCCATATGCAGCACGCAATAATCATGGCAAAAATGAAAAATGCTCATAAACTGATAAGAATCAGCACCTAACATTTTATAGCACTTGTCGGTGGGAACGACACCTATGGGATCACAAGAATCCCTACTACGGTTGTGGGGCGCGGGGTCGTGAGAAGAGCGGATCAAATAGATAGCACACAGTTTGTTTATCCAGGTTCGGGCCGCGAGGATGCGTAAAACCCTACTCCTGCTTTGGTGGATTGTATATCTGTGTTCTTGAGCTAGCTATGGGGCATGAGGAGCTCCAAAAAGCCGAATCCTCCTCCTGGTCGCCTCGGGCCTCCTTTTATAGGAAAGGGGTTGCCACAGTAGCACATAGGAGGTGGAAAGGGTACAGTGATGTGAGGTTATCCCTCGCATTACATGACAAGGCGCATTTAATGCGTCTTGCCCAGGTGTCCTTGCCCAGGTGTCCTTGCCGATGCACATCCTTGATTCTCTTGGGTGCTTCAATCTGCTCTATAGCTTTGATCTTGTCCGGATTGGCCTCTATCCCACGCTGTGACACAAAGAACCCGAGAAGCTTGCCGGACGGGACGCCAAAGACGCACTTCTCAGGGTTCAGCTTGAGATTGATCTTGCACAGGTTTGCAAATGTTTCTTGCAAATCCGGTATGAGGGTTGCCCTGTCCTTGGTTTTGACCACTATGTCATCCATATAAGCTTCCATATTTCTATGGAGCTGGGGTTCAAAACCAATCTAGACCGCCCTTGCAAACGTTGAACCAGCACTCTTCAGCCCGAAAGGCATCCGCATGAAACAATACGTACCACATGGGGTGATGAATGCTGTTTTCTCTTTGTCTTCTTTTGTCATGAAGATCTGGTGGTAGCCGGAGTAGGCATCGAGGAATGACAACAGATCACACCCAGCTGTGGAGTCAACAATCTGGTCGATGTGCGGCAACGGGAAGGGGTCCTTAGGACAAGCCTTATTGATATCTATGTAATCAATACACAACCTCCACTTCCCATTAGCCTTGCGCACTATGACCGGATTGGCCAACCACGTTGGATGGAGCACTGCTCTTACCAAACCCGCTGCTTCCAGTTTTCGGATCTCCTCTGTGATGAACTCTTGTCGTTCCAAAGCTTGCTTTCTGACCTTCTGCTTGACGGGCCACGCATGAGACAGACAACAAGGTGGTGCTTAATCACCTCCTTGGGAACGCCGGGGATGTCGGAAGCTTGCCATGCAAACACATCGACATTCGCCCACAGGAAGGTGACGAGCGTGTCTTCCTATTTGTCGTCAAGGGTGGAGCTTATGGTGAAAGCCCCTCCCGTGCCATCCTCATTGACAGAAACCTTCTTGGTTCCCGGCGGTATGGCCCTGGGCTTATTGTTTCCGCCGGTGGAGCTCTCTGGCACGTCCTCAATGGGAGCGCTACACTCCGAAGAGGTGCGCTTGCCAGAGTGGGTGTCCGAGGTCTCACCGGTCTTCTTCTTCTTCTTCTTCCCTCCTGGGGTCCCAGCGGCAGGAGCAAGTGCCCTAGTGGCGGCAACTGCTGCAACTTCTTGCTAGTATAGTTGGTCAGCGCAAATCAGCGCATCTTTCTTATCGGAGGGGATGGTGATGATCGTCACAGGTCCTGGCATCTTCAGGGTGTTGTAGGCGTAGTGTGACGCCTCCATGAACTTGGCCAGCGCTGGGCGACCAATGATCCCGTTGTAGGGCAAGGGGATCTTGGCAACATCAAACATGCTCCTCTCCGTCCTGTTGTTCAGATCGCTTCCAAAAGTCACGGGCAGCGTGAACTTTCCCTTAGGTTGGCTTCTTCCCGGGTTGACCCACTGAAACGTGCCCGTCTCTTCGAGGTCTCCATCAGGAATCTGCAGTTTCTCGATCACGGCAGGCGAGATCAAGTTCAGACCGGCCCCGCCATCGACTAGCATCTTAGTCACCTTGAGGTTGTGTATTGTTGGTGAAACCGACAATGGCAAGCACCCGACCGCAGTAGTGCGATCAGGGTGATCCTCAGTGTCAAAAATGATAGGTGTGCTGGACCACTTCAGCGGCCTTTGGGCATCAAACGACGGCTCTGCTGCTGTAATCTCTCGCGCCCACTGTTTAAGCTGGCGGTGAGAAGTATGCAGCAAGGTGCCGCCGTCGACGCACATGGCCTCTGTAGCTTTCTGAAACTCTTGGTCGCCGAATTCGTCCTCCTCTTTGTGATCGTCGTCTTCTGGCTTTTTGTCACGGCCCCGGGCGGGCCTCTCCTATTGTTTATCCTTGCCGCGATGGCCCGCCTGGCCGTCATGCTTCTTGCCATACCCCTTAGCACTGTCTTGGCCCTTCTCCTTGTCCCGCCTCTCATATTCAGCGCACTGCTTCTCAGCGAGGAGCTCAACCTGTCGGCAGTCATGGAGAGCATGGCCTTTGGTGCGATGGATCTTGCAGTATCGCTTGTCGGAGTTTCCTAGCTTCTCGGCAACCGCCAAGGCCCGGCAGGTGACACATCCGGCAATTTCCTTGCCGGGGTCATCTGCCTTGGTTTTCTTAGTGGAGGCGGTGTCATCAGATCCCTCGACGGCAAGCATGGCTTTACCTTTGCACTTCCTGTTGCGGCGCCGGCCCTTCTTCGCCGGGGCGGCAGCATCTTCATCTGAGGAGTCGGTTTCCACGCCGGCGTCTTCGCCGGGTTACTTCCTTCCCTCTTCAGCCCGGGCACATCTGTTAGCAAGAACATAGAGTTCTGCTACATCTTTCACCTTGTTCATTGCCAGCTCTTCGCGCATCTTGCGGTTACGCATGTTCTGATGGAACGCACTGATGATGGCGGCAGGGTGAACATCAGGGATATTGTACTGTATCCGGCTGAACCTCTGTATATACTTGCGGAGACTCTCGCCTCCCTTCTGGGGAATGACGTGCAGGTCGCTCGCTTGGCCATGGGCTTGGTGGCCTCCAGTAAAGGCGCCCACAAACTCATGGCACAAATCCAACTAGGAGGAAATAGAGTCTACCGGCAAGTGCATCAACCATGACATGGCGTTGGGTTTAAGAGCCAACGGAAAGTAATTCGCAAGCACCTTATCGTCGTGAGCTCTGGCAGCTTGCATCGCAATGGTGTAGATGCTGAGGAACTCGGACATGTGGGTCTTGCCGCTGTACTTTTCGCCCACGTCAGGTTTGAAGGTGCGGTGAGTGGGCCACTGGAATTGCCGCAGCTCACGGGTAAAAGCCGGACAGCCTACCTCATAAGGTAGGCCTCCAGGGCTCTCCGGTGCCGGGTGGTTCACAGCAGGTCCTGCTCGCTTGTCTGACTGGTGGCGCGCTCCGCGCCGGCGCTCGATAGTGGTTCGAGCGTCTTCATGTTCTCGTTCCCGAAGGACTTGGCGCTGGTCATAGTGGGTTTGCGGGTCGGACGATGCTATGGAGATATCGTCGCCCGTAACATCGCGACGGACTGGCGTCCGCGGTACAGGGCGAGGAGGAGGCGAGTGCACCGTGGTCGCGGTGCCGCCGGCTTTCCTGCCACTGGTGCGTGTGACTCCGTCGGAGCGTCGAGCCGGGGGCTCCATCAGACTCGGTTCGTCTTTGTTGGCCACCGCAATAATGCTTCGGATAGTGGCTCTCCATTCGTCGAGTTTCCCCGTAGCGGGAGGAAAATCGAGGAGCAACTGCACGCGCGCCAGGGCCTCTGCTGGCATTGGTGGCAGCGAAACCTGCACAGATCGCGACACGTTTCGACTTCTGACCATGTCAGAAGGAGCTCTATCACGACCCCACGGCCGCATTCCATCTTCACCAGCGCCTCGGCAAGCGGGCAGGTCTTCTACCTCCCGGGGCGCTCGGGGCTCTTCCCGCAGCGACGCCCGGGGTCTTCGGCGTGATTACGCCGTTCATCGCGCGCTGCTTGAGAGGAGCGCACCATCGTCACCGGCATGGGAGTCTTGGAGGCCCTCGCATCGCCCTCGGGCGGGGTGGCAGCGATCTTGGAAGGCCCCGCGCCACCCGCGGAGGGCCTGGCTCCGTCTTTGGATTTGGCGGCGTGCGGCCTGTTACCAGGCGCACGAACATCGCCGCCTCCCAAACTCCGGCTGCTGGGACGGTGTTGGTGTTCACGAACGGCGCCCCGGGTCCTTTCTGCGACCGGTCCGCTGCTCGCCCGCGTCGGGACGGGATGTCCGGCTTCCGACGGGCCAACCGCCACAGTCGTCTTCTTGTTGGGCGCCATGATGATGAAGAAGCATCGAACTAACTGCTAAAGCCGATTCTCACAACTGCGCCCCCTACCTGGCGCGCCAAAGATGTCGGTGGGAACGACACCTATGGGATCACAAGAATCCCTACTACGGTTGCGGGGTGCGGTGTCGTGAGAAGAGCGGATCAAACAGATAGCACACGGTTCGTTTATCCATGTTCGGGCCGCGAGGATGCGTAAAACCCTACTCCTGCTTTGGTGGATTGTATATCTGTGTTCTTGAGCTAGCTATGGGGCGTGAGGAGCTCAAAAAAGCCGAATCCTCCTCCTGGTCGCCTCGGGCCTCCTTTTATAGGAAAGGGGTTGCCACAGTAGCACACAGGAGGTGGAAAGGGTACAGTGATGTGAGGTTATCCCTCGCATTACATGACAAGGCGCATTTAATGCGTCTTGCCCAGGTGTCCTTGCTTTATCGGGGACGGGGGAGAGCCGTGTCTTGTCCGTCGCCGCTCCCTCTCGTGTCGACACGCGCCTATCAGCGTTCTGGGAACGGGGGTCCCCAGACTTGCCTGCCTATGGCCTGCGGCATGGCTCAAAGGGGGGGGGGGGGCAGCACGACCCATCTTCACCAACACAAACTCAAGACCCTCGCGAGGGGCCAAGCCTCACGGGGCGGACGACACGGAGCATCCTCAGGCATGGCCTCATCAGGCTGGCTCACGAGGAGGCAGAGAGATCAAGGCGGGGTACCTCGTGAGGTGCCCGTGACGCAAGCCATAACGACTCAGGGCGCCAGGCGGGTGCCAGCCCGCGCAGCGTCCTCCTTTCCTCTTTGGTGCAAAGGGGGCAAGCGCAGCCGCGGAGTACTGAGGCATCAGGCAAAGGTTACCATTTCGGTGCAACGAGACCAATACCAGGAGGACTATGAGACGGAGGTCACCGTGGAGCCCAAGACGGCATCATCACCAGAGCTTTGCACAGGCGAAGACTACTTTTGTCAGGATAGTTGATACTTGATGTCCCCCTTCAAATTAGCCCGCCATTGTTGGCTCCCTTCCCGCTCAATATTTGGGGAGAGGACCAGGGCCACTATAAATAGGACCGGCCACCCACGTAGCAAGGGGTTTGGTTCAATCTCCTCTGAGGGCACGGCAAGTAGAGAGGTTGTAAGCAGAGAGAGAGAGAGAGAGATAGATAAAGGTGGCTGAACTCCTCCCAGCAGTTCATCGCCCCAGCCAAGAACAGAATCTCGCGAGGCTGTTCTTCCTTGTACTGTTCATCATCATCAGCCCAAGAGGAAATCCACCACACCACACACTGGAGTAGGGTATTACACCACAACGGTGGCCCGAACCAGTATAAACCCTGTGTCTCTTGTGCTGTTCTTCCCATAGCTTTGATCCTAGCGTGGTGGAGTGGTGCGGGCAGGTAGGAGGCGAAATCTCCGTGCGCACCCCAGTGTTCGAACCTCAAGGGTCTGCCGGAACCCGAAATCCGACATTTGGCGCGCCAGGTAGGGGTGCGCCGGAATTCGTCTTCCACCGCTCCATTCTCCTCCGACCATCACGCTCATGTCTGACGCACGTCGGGCCCGCGTAGAGCGCCGGGCCGCCCTCGCTTCCCGGGTCGCCCAGACGGCCCCTGTCAGCGGGCGTCCTCGCCGTACCCCGTCACCTGCCGTCAACGCCGCCACCAGCCTGGCGGGGGACGAGCAGCAGGCATCGTCTCAGCATCCATCCGTGCGCCAAGACGGCCGCACCGCGACTCCCTCACTCGCCCCGGCTGGATCTTCGTCCCGCGCGCTTCGCGCGCCCATGGAGGCTCGGGCTGCACTCATCGCGGCGAACGAGCTCCCGCGCTACCCTCCCGTCGACGACGTCTACGAAGAATGGCTCGACCGCGTCGCCGAGCTCGTCCGCGCCGTCCGCTCCGCTGCACCGCACCCCGCCCCGCGTGGGCGACGAGGCTCCGGCGGCGCCCCGGCCGCCTCCTCCTCAAGAAGACGCCATGGCTCCAAGGTGCGTGGCCCCTGGGCGGAACCCGCTTCGTCAGGTGCCAGCGCAGCAAGAACAAAGCTGCCAAGAAGTCCCTCGCCCGCCAGAAGCTGCTCGGGCACTCCCTGCTCCAGCACGTCGCGATCATCCTCCTGCTCAGACGCGTGGGGACATGCGAGACCAGGCTCTCCATCACCCAAGGCCTCCTGTGGCCACAGCAGGTTGCCGCGCCTACACCACTGAGCTGCGCAGCGTCGCGTGGCCAGGCAAGTTCAAGCCGGACCTGCCTCCTCGCTACGACGGCACGGCTGACCCTGCGGAGTTCCTCCATCTCTACGAGCTGGGCATCGAAGCTGCCAACAGAGATGAGAAGGTCAAGGCGAACTGGTTTCCCATGGCGCTCAAAGACGGGGCCCGCACCTGGCTCCTGAACCTGGCTCCAGGCACAATCTCCTCCTGGGAAGAGATGCGCACCCGCTTCATCGCCAATTTCCAAGGTACTCGTGACCGGCCACCCACCGTGAGCGACATGTGCCGCGTCAAGCAACAACCCGGGGAGACCCTGCAGAAGTATATCCAGCGCTTCAACAACGCACACCTCAAGATCCCCAAGGTGACTGAAGAGGCCATCATCTCAGCCTTCTCCGATGGCGTGCACGACGTCAAGATGAAGGAGGAGTTGGCGATGCATGAAGACCTGTGCACTTCCTTGGAGCTGTTCAACTTGGCGAACAAGTGCGCCAGGGCTGAGGAAGGGCGTCTCTCCCTCCTCGAGCTGCCTGCCACAGACCCAGAAGAGAAGAAGCTCAAGGCCAAAGAAGTGAAGCGCAAGGGGGCTGCAGTGCTCGCGGCAGAACCAGACACCAAGCGGGGCAGAGATCAGCCCGAACCTCCCAAGGGCAGCCGGTACTGCGTGTACCACGACCTCCACACCCACAACACCAGCGAATGCCAAGAACTCCGAGCCGTGCGTGAAGGAAGGATCGGCCGTCGTCCCGATCGCGGTGACCAAGGCTACGATCGAGGAGGAGGAAGGAACGCAGGACGCTGGGAAGTCCGTGGCCTGCGCCAGGGGTGGCGCGACCAACCTCGCGAGGATCGCTGGCAAGACCCAGCTCGCGAGGGAGGCTGGAGGGATCATCCTCGCGAGGATCGCCCGCAAGGCAACGCAGGCCTCCCACCGCTGCCGCCACAGCCAAGGAGAAACGAGGACCGCCACCAGGACGAGGAGGCTGGGGGCTTCCAGGAGCCGCGCGCGATCGCCTGCATCCTGGGCGGAGCACAAGCCCCAGCCTCTCAATGCATCTTCAAGCAGTTCACCCGCGAAGTGAATGCAGCCCTCCCCAGGTTCGAAACCACGCGCCCTCTCAGGTGGTCCGCGTGCACCATCACGTTCAGCCCAGCGGACCAACTCAAGTGCGCAGCTACAGACGGAGTCCTCCCGATGCTTTGTTCCCCGATCATCAGCAACGTGGTGGTCACCAAGACCATCATCGATGGGGGGCAGGGCTCAACGTCCTGTCCGTGGAGACATTCAACAACCTCCAAGTGCCCTACAACCAGCTTCAGCCAACCAAGCCCTTCTCCGGTATCACCGACGGCTCCACGGTCCCGATCGGGCAGGTCCGCCTCCCCGTCACCTTCGGGGCACGCGACAACTACCGCACCGAGCTCATCGACTTCGACGTCGCTCACATCCGTCTGCCGTACAACGCCATCCTTGGGTACCCGGCGCTGGCCAAGTTCATGGCCGTGACACACCCCGGCTACAACGTCCTCAAGATGCCAGGAAGCGGCGGAGTCATCACGGTGCCCTGTGAAGAGAAGGACGCGGTGTGTTCCCTAGAGCGAGCCTTTCAGGCCGCATCACTGGAAGACCCGGTTCGCGAAAGCAGGAGGCTTCCCGAGGCCGCCCCCAAGAAGAAGAAGACATCGTCCGGCCTGGCCCCTGAGGAGGCAGGCCCCTCTGGGCCTGTGCCTGCCCAGGGGGAGCCTCCTTCCATCGCATAGGAAAGTGCGCCCAGCACCCTCCTCGGGCAGGGCTCGGGGGCTCTCCCCTGGAGGGCCTTCGACCTAGGCAGGGTCACGAGGGAGGCGCTGGGGCACCACATGGAGGCGTGTTTCGAAGCACGTTTCCCTCAAGAAGGAGCGAGGCAAGGAGATCCGGACCCACAGAAGTTTGTCAGCAAGGCCATTCAGGAGCTACAGGAGTCCAGAGTCATGAGAGGCGGCCGCCGCCTACCAGCAGTGGCTCCCCATCCAAGCGAGGATGGCGAGCTGCGCGTCTGCGTCGACGTACCAGGGCTCAACCAAGTCGCCTCCCTGGAGCGCCTCTGGCGCTCGCGAGTGGGGCGCTGCGGAGGTCCACCCCACAGCTACGTTCACATGCCTTACGGCTTGCCGAGTGCGGCTGACGCGTACCAGCGCCTCATGAGGGGCATCACGGAGGCTCAAGAGGCCAGGTGCTCCGTAGCCCTGGCGGAGATGGAGATGGCCCGCAAGGAACCGCCAGCGCCTCCGGAGCCTCCCGAGGCCCCTGGTCCTGGGGGCTCATGAGGATCGGCTCCCGCAGCCCACCGAGCCGGCTACACCAACGCCCCTTCGTCTTCAGCGTCATCAGGTGACATCTTTCAAGTTTCACTTCCAGCTGGGAGAGCCCCCAGGGCTGCATTATTCCCAGGCCACGTGGGTCCGTCCCTGCGGCGTGTATCCCTTTTCATTCCATGTTGTTGGCTTACCTTGTTGGGGGCACCCCTCGGGCAGGGTGACCCACAAGCCGCTCAGGCCAGGCCCAGCGGCATGTACCCCATTTGCGTTCATTTTCCGGTTATGCGTTAGAACCACCATGCTTGATTATTTTATGCCGGTCCACGGCACCTCTTTTTCTCCATGCTGACCACTTGCGCATTAAAGGGGGGGTACCTGAGCATCGCGACTCGGGGCTCTTACTGGCTCTCCAGCCCTCACCCTCTGGCCTTGAACACGGCATCGCAACCTGGCATACCAGCGACGGTTGAGACTAGCTCGAGGGCCGGGACCCGAGGATGTAGAGTGCAGACATCTAACCAGACTTGCAGGGACACAACACAAGATAAGGCCTAGTGCCAGGCGCAACCCGCCTAGAGGTAGGGCCCCGTGAGTCCCGCGCTGGCTCACGGGTGCCCAGATACACCTCGCCAGGCCCTACCGTGCCAGCCACGTGTCAGGGCGGGGCTGTACACGCCCCGGGGGCTCCTCCCGGAGGGGGCCCCCCTCCCACGTACCAGTGGAAGCACCATGCTCCGCGCTGGCTGACAACACTGCCGAGTAGCGGCTATGCCCGTACTCATACTGAAGCGCTATGCTCCGCGCTGGTGATAAATAACTAAGGGTGGCCTCCGGGCCGCATCAACCTCAGGGAGCCCAGTGCTCAGTGCCTAGCCTCATCGCAACGCCTCCCCTCGGGAGTGCCGCGCGAGGGGGCAGGGCACGGGGGCTGCGCCAGGGTCACGCCCAGATGCACGCCGCCCAGCCAGGTCCCCACGGGCCTGGTTTGTCGCGCGCCTCTCCCCGAGCGGAGCCAAGGTATGAAGGCCGTTTGAGCGTCAAGGGGGACTCCTGAGCATTGCGACTTAGGAGCCTAACTGGTCATGTAGCCCCTCACTCCTTGGTCCCATCCTGGTTTCCGGTCGGGGCTATTGCTGGGCGAGGCACGCGCGGGGCCGGGCTCTGCAGACGTAGAACGGTGGATCCACCCACATCATACCTCCCTACTTGCTATTCGTGCGCCAAGGGGGACTCCTGAGCATCGCGACTCAGGAGCCTAACTTGTCACGTAGCCCCTCACTCCTTGGTCTCGTCCTGGTTTCCGGTCGGGGCTATTGCTGGGTGAGGTACGCGCGGGGCCGGGCTCTGCCGGCGTAGAACATAAGCAAGTAGGAAGGAAAAGCGCAAATTTCAAAGGAATTCGAAAGCAAATATTACAGTCCACACTGTTATCCCAATATCAGACACAAGTTTAAACGCCTCCCCAAGGCATGATACATGTGCAGGAATTAAAAGCAGGACATGAGCCACGATGGAGTCACTTGGCGGCGGGGGAGCAGCGCGGCATGGGTTCGCCTCACGGAGCAGCACGGTCGGCAGCGCCTTGCTCCGACTTGGTGCTGAAGGACCGGAACATCCCCAGCAGAGCCTCTGCGCGACCCTTCACGGCCTCGGCAGCAGCCGCCGCACGCTTGCCGCTCACGGGCTCCAGCAGGCTGTCGAGGTCGAACCCGGGATCGCGAAGGTGGATGTGGGTGAGGACCCGCGTCAGTGCTGCAGAAGACAGAACACGCGCCTCGGCCTCGGCCGTGGGGCCGAGGCCAAGGGCGACATCTTCAAGAGTGTGGACCAAGAAGGGAAGCAGCTTGGCAGGGCCGTCCTCGGCGCCGGCCAGCCGGCTCTCCAGGCCGCTGTCGTAAAGTGTCCTCAGCGAGGAGCGAGCCTTCGCCTCCAGCTCCGTCAAGGCCGCGCGGTCTTCGGCAAGAACCCGGGCCTTGTCGTCCAGCTCGGCCTTCCTCGCCCCCAACTCCTGCTCCAGCGCGCCTAGGCGGTCGCGGCGCTTCTTGAGCTTGGCCTCCCGGTCCTCAACGGCCGCCTCGCGAGCCTTCACGCCTTCTTCCTGCTCTTGGCGAAGATAGACCTCTTTCGCGAGCTGATCCCGCAGGCCTTGCAGCTCGTCCTCCAGCGCCTTGCAGCGACCACGGACGTCGACCACCTCTCCCAGGGCTGCATCGCGGGCAGCCTTCGCCTCAAGGATGGCCTGCTTCTCCTCGTCGCATGCCGTCGAGGCCTGGACTAGCGCTGCCCGAATCGAAGCGTCGGAGCGAACCCATCCAGAAGCCAGCTCCAAGCGCCCGGCCACCAGGTGAGGGTATGCGCCGAGAAGATCCTGCTGCAGCCGGTCCGGCTCAGCAACAGCGCGGTCCAGAATGGCGGAAGGAGTCGGGGAGATAGCAGCCGGTGGAGTAGGAGGAGAAGGTGGCAGTGCGGCCGCTGCATCCTGAGGCGGAGTCTGCCGCGCCCCGACAGCTATAGTGGCGGCGGCAGGCGAGAGCACCTCGGGAGCCACTTGGGCCGTGGGGGCTGAGCTTGCCCCAGCCGGCTCAGTCAAGCCTCGCGAGGACGACCGAGCAGGAGAAGCTTGTGCGTCGCGGTCACCCTCCTTCAGAGGCACTGCTACGAACGGAACCTCAGGAGCCCCCTTCGACTTCTTCGCTGCGGGCGCCAGCCTATCCAAGGGATGCGAACGTCAAGCCTCAGAAGCAGAACAAGAAATAAAGACAAGAATTGAGCACTTACGGTTCGTCGCCAGCGAGCTCAAGCGGCCTCCGGCCAAATTTGAAGCCCGAAAGCCGGCTGGAAGGGTCAACCTCGGGATGCTTGGAGGCGGAAGGTGCGCCTGCAGTCCGCCCCGAGGCCAGGGCAGACCCGCAGGAGATCAGCCCGGTCCTGTCCTTCTTCGGGATTGGGGGTGAGCTCCCGCCGCCCCACTCGTCGTCGTCCACGTCGTCGTCCTCCTCCTCGTCCTCGTCATCATCCTCGTTGTCGTCGCTCGGAGGGAGGCGGAGAGCGCGGGACTTGCGCCGGGGAAGGGGATCCCTCGACTCTCCGTCAGTAGCCTCGGAGTCAGGCCCTTTTCCCCGCTCCCCTCCTTCCTCCTCTTCGCTGCAGTCGTCGGAGGTCACAGCCACCGGTCCCTCGGGAGCCTCCAGGGGCACGGGACCTTCCCCGTTGAAGACGGGCATGGATTTCACTACCCACTCCCAGTCATCACGGAGGAACAAGGGCGTAGGAGCACCCTCCAACCTCGCCACATTGCCCCCGACCAAAGATTGGAGAACCGCAGCCAGGTCTTCGTCGGCCCAGGCCGCGGGGCTCGGACGGGGCCTCCACATTAGAAGCGAGTACTGCCGAAGCGGAGCCAGCTGGTGCTCCAGGAACTCCCTCAGCAACGACGCGCAGGTCAGCTTCGCCGCCGCCATGTCGGCCGGCCTCAGATCCGTGTCCATCTTCTCCAACACCATCTTCGCGCGGGGATCCGTGAGCTTCGCTCGACCCCAGTTGCTGGAGCTCGTGGGCTGCTCTGTGGGCAAGATCAGCCGAGGGTGGATGCGCTCAGCGTCCACCAAGTCCCACTTGCTCCTGAAGCCCTCAATCCTCTTCCTAGAGTTCGAGATGGCAATGGCGCCACCGTACGCGACGAAGCTCGCGCACACGGAAGCAGGACCGCGAGAGGTCCGGAGGTAGAAGTAGTGGCGCAGCAAGGCCACTGAGGGCTGCACCCCAACATGGGCCTCGCAATAATAAGCAAAGATCGCGAGGAGAAGGACGGAGTTGGGATGGAGATGCAGAGCCTGCAGCTTGTAATGGCGGAGGACAGAGAAGAAGAACTCGGAGAAGGGAGGCACCAGGCCAGCAACAATGGCACTTACAAAGAGCGGATAGAAGGTTCTCCTCTGACCCTCAGGGGTGGCGGAGCCGGCCTTGAACACCTTCGCCCCATCGATGCCACGCGCCGTCGCTATCCGGCGCAACCGGGCAAGGCCCGCCTCCGACACGTTCGGCGGGTCCAGGGCAGACGAGTACCAAGCTACGGCCGGGGGCTGGCGAGGCGCCATGGCTTCCTGGGTCGCACGGTCAGAGCAGATCTGGAGATTTCGGAGGAAGGAAGGAGAAGCGCAAGAAAGGGGATCTGAACAGCAACCGGGGAAAGCAAGAAGAAGGGCCTAGGCGGACGCCACTCCCTTATCAACTCGCGCGGTTGCTGGGGCGCCCACGTCCAGTCAATGGCCACGCGGCGCCCAAGGGCCAAGTCCGGGCACGCCTTGGGCCCGGGGGCTACTGTCGGCATTCTGGGAACGGGGGTCCCCAGACTTGCCTGCCTGCGACCTGCGGCGTGGCTCAAAGGGGGGGGCCCAGCACGGCCCATCTTCACCAACACAAACACAAGACCCTCGTGAGGGGCCAAGCCTCGCGGGGTGGACAACACGGAGTTTCCTCAGGCACGACCTCATCAGGCTGGCTCACGAGGAGGCGGAGAGATCAAGGCGGGGTACCTCGTGAGGTGCCTGTGACGCAAGCCATGACGACTCAGGGCGCCAGGCAGGTGCCAGCCCGTGCAGCATCCTCCTTTCCTCTTTGGTGCAAAGGGGGAAAGCGCAGCTGTGGAGTACCGAGGCGTCAGGCAAAGGTTGCCATTTCGGTGCAACGAGACCAAGACCAGGAGGACTACGAGACAGAGGTCACCGTGGAGCCCAAGACGGTGTCATCACCAGAGCTTTGCACAGGCGAAGACTACTTTTGTCAGGATAGTTGATACTTGCTGTCCCCCTTCAAATTAGCCCGCCATTGTTGGCTCCCTTCCCGCTCAATATTTGGGGAGAGGACCAGGGCCACTATAAATAGGACCGGCCACCCACGTAGCAAGGAGTTCGGTTCAATCTCCTCCAAGGGCTCGGCAAGTAGAGAGGTTGTAAGCAGAGAGAGAGAGAGATAGAGAAAGGTGGCTGAACTCCTCCCAGCAGTTCATCGCCCCAGCCAAGAACAGACCCTCGCGAGGCTGTTCTTCCTTGTACTGTTCATCATCATCAGCCCAAGAGGCAATCCACCACACCACACACTGGAGTAGGGTATTACACCACAACGGTGGCCCAAACCAGTATAAACCCTGTGTCTCTTGTGCTGTTCTTCCCATAGCTTTGATCCTAGCGTGGCGGAGTGGTGCGGGCATGTAGGAGGCGAAATCTCCGCGCGCACCCCAGTGTTCGAACCTCAAGGGTCTGCCGGAACCCGAAATCCGACAGCGCCCTGGCCAGCGGCGCCCGCGGTGCCATGTAGGCAGGCAGGCAGCTGAGGTGGCGCAGTGGTGGGTCTCCACGAAGATCCGCATGCCGCCACGCAGGTGCCTGCCCAGCTGGTTGGGTCGGCAGCTGCATGCGAACAGTGGTGGAGGTTTGACTGGCGTGGGCCTGATGGTGGCCCTACGGGTGTTCTTGGCAAGGGCCTTGCCGGGGCCCCGACAAGGGTCTTGCTGTGGCGCCTGCTGTCATCCCCGGCAAGGCTCTTGCCGGGGGCCTTGTGGTCCTCCTTGGCTGGGATCCCGCCAAGGATCATCATCTTCTAAAGGGTGTATCTGATCTTGAATGCCTTCACAAAGATCTGCATGCCACCACGGGGATGTATCCCGAATCCTTGCCCCATGGGGGCAGTGGACTCAAGGGTGACTCACTCCGTAGGTGTGGGGCAAGCTGCCACGGCAAGGGTCTTCTCGGGTTTGCTAAAACCGCCTCCCGGCAAGGATCTTGCCGGGGGGAGTCCGCTTCGTCTCCTTTGCTCTTTGTGGACTTGGTCTTGGCGTCGTTCTTCTTCTCTCGAGCTTCAGCCTTACCTTGGCTCACCTCCCTTGCCTTGCTCAGTGTGGTGGTGCCCGGGGCTCAGACTACCCGTGCACAGTTATAGGGGTACAAAAAGTGTACCCCTCTTTTTGTACACCGACAGCACTCTTGCATGAATGATTTGGGCATCAAGATGGACTCAAAGCATGGCACAATGGAATGAAATGAAGAGCACAATCAGGTGAACATTTTGATATATCATGCATGCAAAACGGAGCTACGGGTGAGAAGTTATGACATGATGAATAGAGACATAAAACATCGCAGATATGGGACTTCGTGGAAAATTAGACCTCCGAAAAGTCAACACGGGATGAGACGGAGCGGGACGGAAGGATCCGGACGTGGGCGCGGCGTTTGGATCACGTCCTGGTGGATCTCATCCACCCAGAATGGATCTGGCTCTGGCGACATGGCGGCGCCGGCGACGAAGCTCCGGCGAGCGTCGGAGGAGGATAGCGACGCGCGGGCGACGAGGTGGCGGAGCCCTGCATGGGGCCATGGTCGGTGGAGACGGGCGGCGACCGGGTCGCGCGGTGGTCTGGCGACCTAGGCGGCGGGGCAGGATGCCGGTGGGAAGCGGGGTGGCGGCGCAGGTGCGAGGCGGCGGCGACGTTCCTGCCGGCGGCGCAGGGGAGGCGCGGGCAGGCGGCGGGCGGAACGGGCCACGAGGGCCGGAGGGAAAAATCCTGGAGGAGCGTCCTGGTTTGCCGGGAGGCGGCGGGCGGACGTGTCTGGCCCGATCCGGAAGCGTCCGGTGTCGAGAGGAGGAAGAGGCTAGGGTTAGACTGCGCGAAAAATCCTGGAGGAGCATATATTTATAGGTAAAGGGAGCTAGGAGAGTCCAAATGAGGTGCGGTTTTCGGCCACGCGATAATGATCGAACGTCCGAGAGGATGGAGGGGGTTTGGATGGGTTGTTGGGCCACTTTGGAGGGGTGTTGGGCTGCAATAGACACGAGGCCTTTACGGTTCCCCGGTTAACCGCTGGAGTATCAACCGGACTCCAAATGGCATGAAACATGACAGGCGGTCTAGTGGTGGTGTACCAAGGCCGCTTGGCAAATCTCGGTCCATTCCGAGGGAGTTTAACACCCGCACACGAAAAGAGGCAAAAGGGGGCGCTGGAGGACATAGGAGTGTCGGATCGCGAAACAGACAACGGGGAAAATGCTCGGATGCATGAGATGAACACCGGAACACGTATGCAAATGAGATGCACATCATGACATGATATGAAATGCATGACACGCAAACAAATGACAAGGCAACAACAGGGAATAACTGGAAGACACCTTGTGCAACGGTCTCGGGGCGTTACATAAACATTTGGAATGCACTAAAATGTTGGTATGAGTAGGTTACATGCATTATACAGCTAGCAAAAATATTTAATTGCACATAACATGGATTCATACTCTGTTTTCAATAACATTTGTATAGTAAAACGGGATAAGACTCTCTCTTTGTGTGGTGTGAATAGTTTTATTTTTTTGTTGAGGGAAGTGCGAATTCAGTTGGTACGTACAAGTACAATATTACACGCTAGGCTTGTCCCTAAAATTCAACCCGCACCTTGTTATATCCTGAGAATTCAGATATTGTGCTCCCAAAAATAGCGCCTTCACAACCCGCGCCTTGCTATCCCAAAATTACAACACGCGTGAAAACTCCCTCCAGCTGCCAAATCCCGACACGTGAAATACCCCTTCTAACCCTGAACTGAAAGGGCCGCTAGTTCAAATCGGTGGGGGTACTTTCGTAACACACACAACATTTTGGACACGCGCGTCCCTAAGTCATGGTCCCCCCTCCCATCGCCTCCTTTTCGCCATTCGAAGTCCCAGGCCGCCATAACCTCTCCACCCCAACCGCGAAACCCCACCCTCCTCCGTCCGCCATCTCATCGCTACCCAGCCGAAGCCTCTTCGCTGATAATGTCGTCCACCACAACAGCTCGACATCCCTCATCCACCTCCCGGGATGAGGATCGGTCGTCCATCTCGTCGTCCCACCGGTTCAGCCGCCCCATCCTCCAACTCCCAGGAGCTACTCCGACAATCGGCTCGTCTATCGCGCCTGCTTCATGCCCACAGCGTCGCCTTAACCTACTCCACTGGAACCACAACATCCTCACCGCCTCCTCAGACAAAGCCGAGGCCTACTCGGCGCCACCAAAGAGGTTGTACACTCATTGCATCGCACCTTCTCCTTAACTAGACCTCCCAGCACCGACAGTGCTCCATCCCGCACCCCCATGGAGCGGCTACCTCAAAGCCAGCGCTGCAATCGACATCTCCACGACGGCTCTCCCCCAGTGCGACGCCCCTTCGGCGGCGGCGTCCATACCAGCCGGACCTGCTCCTGCTGCTCAGGCTCTCGCTCGCTCGTGCTGCTGCTGCTCCGGCTCTCACTCGCTCTCTCTCCATCTGCTGCTGCTCCGGCTCTCGCTCGCTCACGCTGCTGCTACTGCTACTCCAGTTCTCGCTAGCTTGTTCACACTGCTGCCGCTACTCTTCCCCTCGTTGTTCTGCCGCTCTGCTCCGATTTAGCTACACTTTAGTTGACTGAATCGACTTTTGGGTCAGTCGATTTTCATGGGGTGGGGGAGGGGGCTCGCCGGAGTTAAGGCAGAACCACCCACAGCGAGGAGGTGGGCTCCCCGGAGAGATACCCCACTAACTATCTTAGGCTTCAGGGTGGGGGCGGTGGTCGCCGGCGATGGGGGGCGCGGTGGTGGGGCGGTGGCGTGGGGATCGTCGGAGAAAAAGCTCAACGATGGGGGGGCTAGAGGGCTGGCCAGGGCGGCGGCGGACCGGCGATGGGGAGTTGTTTTGGGGCGGCAGACCGGCGGTGGGGAGTTGTTTCGGGGCGGCAGCGGACCGATGATGGGGAGTTGTTTCGGGGCGGCGAGGTGGCGCGGGGGCCGGCAGTTCGGCCGGTGCTGGCTGGCGGATCAAGGGGGTGCAGGTTGAAGATGAACTGCATGCCCTCCCTAAACTACATGTCAAGTGCCTCTCTGCTACCATTGCGTTCAGTTTTGACAGTAAGATTCAGATTCCATAGTAAATTTCAGTTTCAATAGTTAAGTTCAGAGTCAAAAGTTTTTACCTCATCTATTATAGTCAGGTGGTTTTTGGTGATGTAAATTTTACATCTATTTTGCGTCATCCATTGGAGATGCTATTAGAATCCCACTTGAGCTTAATGATGTGTATCTTGTGCTGCTTCAGACTTAATGTCTTATGGCTCACCGGAGCTACTCCAACGACATAACGATCCATCACAACGGAGCAGTGCCCTGGACACTGTCTACAGATTCCTCAGATCTTCCTCCACACCTCCGACAGCCACCTCTGCCTCAACTTCTTCAGCGGCCAACCCAATGATGCTGAGGTCAACACGGCTACGGCAAAGAGGTTGTACACTTGTTGCATCACTTATGACTCTACATTCATGTCAATCCATTAGGGCTATTTTTGTTCAACGGAAAAACATAGCAATAGGAAATTTCCTATGGCACTCAACTATTAAATTATTCATGTTTTTTGTTGAAAGGAATATAGCAAAACATCCACCTGGACCTACTTTTCAAAATCCTATACATCAAAACAAGACCAGGTGCATTAGTGGCAGAATAACATTCTAACTATACACGCTTTCTGTAACATCCCAAATTTCCAATTTGGAATGTTATGCATTAGATCATCGTTGCATAACATATTTTATTTCATTTTGGTTTGATCCTAGAAATTCTACGCAACTCAAGGACCCACGGAGAGAATTGGGGATTTCCTTATTTTCATATTTGAGTTTTCTCAAATCTTGAAAAGAGGATCATTCGATTTTAATTATTTTCTCTTCGAATATTTCTTTTATGAAAAATAAAAGAGAGGGGATAAAATGACTTCCCCAAAATAAATAAATATTGGAGATTTAATATTAAAGTCAAATAAGATTTTATTCGGAGTTTTTATTGCTATTTTATTTGAATTAGGAAAAAATGTGCGTTTTCAAGATTGCATTAGAGGCCCAAATAAATGTTCAGCATGTCCGGTAGATTTTTAGAGGACGGGGAAAATTTATTTCGGGTTTTTTGGAGTCCTTTTAGTATTCTTTTTCTTTGTTTTTATGCGCGTCAGAATTCAAAAAACAAAAAAGTTAACTGACCTAGCCGAGCCGTACCCGACTAGGACTCGCCCGGCCTGGGGCTTTAAAGGCGCGCGCCTGAGCCCCGCAGCCCACCAGCGCCGCCCCGCTGAAACCCTAGCAGAGCCGCGCCACCGCCGCCTCGTAGCTGCCGCCGCCCCGCCTCAAGCCGCGCACCCACCGGACCCGCGGTAGCCGCCGCCGGTTTTTCGTTAGAAACCGATTGGTTTTTTTATAAACCCTAGTTTCAGTTTTTTTATTTTAATCGGTTTAGATCGGTTTTTTTGGTTCGGTTAAATAGCGGATGTTCATCTGTATGTTTGTTTTAACGAACGGTTTTCGCCCATTAGTCACAGACAGCGAACGTTCGTTCGTTAGCCTGTTCGTCAGTTTTTCTTTTTCTCGGGTTTTTTACACGGTTATTTTCGATCGTGATTTCTGATCCGATTTTTGTTTTAGTTTATCCTTTTGCCCGTTAGTCGGAATCAAGCGATTCAAGCGCCTAGATCTTCGTCTCGAAGCCCTCTTTCTGTTTAACCAAGTTGAACAAGATTTTGAAACAGTAAAATTTGACTTTAGTTCAGATTAGTAATTGGATCTTGTTCTTTCGCAGTATGAGTTTTGTTGCTTTGTTCGATTTGATTCTTTTTGCAAACCGGAGTTCTTATGTTGAACTTTCTGGTTAGATCTTCTTATTTGAGTTTTACCCGTGCTTCTAGTTGAGTGCTTATTGTATGCTTGTTTGTTTGCGATAGAGTACCCGGAGTGCGAAGCGTGCTACTACGAGTCTCTAGGTTTTGCGGATCATGAGCAAGACAAATAACACTTTGATCATACCTCTTTACTACCCAGTTTCATTGCATTAGACTAGTCCTCAAACAATTGCATGGTTAGGATCTAATTTAAATTGTGGGTTTTGGGAAGTAGATGAGGAAGTACCTACTCACCTGTTGATTATCAAACCTATGGGAGTTACTTCTACATTGCTTATATTTGCTATGCTATGCTCGTAGACGTGGATTGGATTTGAGAGTATCCATGACAGTGGTGAGTTTGTTAATTAATGGTTCAACTTAAGGTGGCAACTTAAATACACATCTGGTTGGATTGCTTGTGGGCACCTGGAGAACCCAGTGTTGTCCTAGGATATCCCGGAGGACCTGTGTGATCATCCTATGGCCCGCCACCCAGACTCAAAGGGATCATAAGATTATTCATGCTAGAAACTTCCGTGTGCAGCCACAAGCTATTATGGGCTCTAACATAGTTGAGTAAGTTGTGAGAAGCTCTTGAAGAGGTAGACTAGCAGATGTAGTGGGTTGTAGGTGGTATAGTCTACCCAGAGTAGAGAGTTAATGTTTCAAAAAGACTGTGTCTCGAATCACTGACCATGGATGTATTCGAGTCTTGTGGGGAAAAGTGCACAAACCTCTGCAGAGTGTATAAACTAATCATGGTTAGCCGTGTCCCCGGTTATGGACATCTTGAGTATCTAGTTCTTGGATTATCATGTGGATCTCATCACTCTTAATTTAAATTGATTGGGTTAATGATGATGTTTAAATGGGATTGAGTTGGAGGAACCATCTCAATGTTTAACAACTACCATGATAGTTAAATAAAATTTATTCCTTTGTTGTAGGAAAAAATTGGCTTTTCGGAAAATATGTTAACCATACAGCCTCCACCAGCCATATCTGCATGTAGTGATAGCCATTATTCTGTTCATTTTTCTCTTGTGTTACATCGCGAGCATATTCCATGTGCTGACCCGTTTTGGGCTGCAATGTATCAAGTTGCAGACTTTTCAGATGACGAGTAAGGAGCCATAGGTCATTGTCTTTCGCTCAGTGATGTCGTTGGAGTTGATGGACTCATGTTATTTTCAAAGCCTTCCGCTGTTATCGATTTAGATGGCCTTAATCCATATTCATTGTTTTATGTTCTCTTTTGAGACATTCGATGTAATAAGTGTGTGATTGCTGGTCTGTTATAAATCGTCAAGTACTGTTCGTGTCAGCATTACCGATCCAAGGATGACATTGATGCACAGAGATCAGACTGTTTGAGGTCTGGTCGCTACAAGATGGTATCAGAGCACATGCTGACTTTAGGACACGATCACTAAGCTAAAAACCCTAGATCACTACTCTCTTCTCATTTCTGACATCTCTCCATTTTATACTCTTTAGGATGACGGATACAAGGAACAAGTTTGCACAACCAGATGAAGACACCCCCTTTTGGACGACACTTGAAGAAAGTCACTAGGTACCTGAACATCGGAATACCAAGCTTCACCGGGACCTACAACGCCACTTTACCAGAAGAGGAGCGCTGGATGATCCAAGTTCAAGTTCTAGGAAGGACGTTCGTGCCAATCACCGAGCCAATAGAGTTTTCCTTTGGCGCACCCACCTGGAGTGTAGGCAAGAGCATGGCCGCCCACATCACCATGGGACGCATTGGAGAAGTTTACCATAAGGATCTCAAGGTTACTATTTACCAGATTTGTGGGTGCCGAGATGAACAATGGGAGATGATCAGCACCAGGAAGGATAGAACTATTGCCGCTTTCATCCAGGAGTTAAACTAGCACATTCGTCGCGAGGAGAATCATGTGTGTGCGCAGGCATGATAGATCTGAAGAAGGCAATGACCAGGATCACGGAGCTGGAGGAAGAACTCAAGTCTACACGCGATGGATACGAGGAGGAAATGATGATACTCGTAGAGAAGAATGACAACCTGACAAGAAAGCTGGGAGTACTCATGGGAGATCCCCGCGCTAGGAGGAGAAGATGACGATTCCACTTGCCCGGAGAACTACATCATCATCGACGACACCGACTCGGACACTGACGATAGAGATGATGACTTTGTTGATGAACTTGGAGTAGATATTATGGAGTCTTCTACCGATCAATTTTTCTAGACGACCACCATAACAGTAGTAGTATTCCCCCATGTATATAGTATAGTCCGATCACTTTTGTAACGATAGTTAGACCGATTGTATGCCCTTGTTTGAATTGATTGAAGTGATATGATTGTGTTTGTCTCATGTGCATATGGGTAGTGTTTTTCCCCTAGACCCCATTCTACTCTGTTTTCTCATCTTTTCTAAACCCATCAGATGCCTCCGAGACGCGACAATGGATTTGCTTTCCCACTAGAGCTCACCCAGTTGATCCAGCAGCAGAATGCTTTGATGTAGATACTAGTCCAGAATAAGAATTAGGAGAACAACAACAATAACAACAACCCACAACCACCACCACCTGTTGATCACTTAGCCTGATTTCTGAGGCTGAATCCGCCGGTGTTCTCCAGTAGCACCGAGCCGATAGTTGCAGATGATTGGCTCCACAAGATTGGAAGGGAGTTGACCACTGCAGGATGCACAGATGCAGAAATACTGCGTTTTGCCTCACATCAGCTTGATGGACCCGTAGCAACATGGTGGGAGAATTACACTGTCACCTATCCCATCGACACTATTACGTGGGACCAGTTTCAGCAGGCCTTTCGCATAGCCCATGTATCAGCAGGAGCTATGGCCATGAAGAAGCGTGACTTTCACAACTTACGCCAAGGAGGACGCACCGTTGGCCAGTATGTGGATGACTTTAGCAAGCTAGCACGTTATGCCCCAAATGAGTTGCTACGGATGCAGCTAAACAGGAGAAGATTCTGGAAGGACTGAATGATGAGCTGAGCATGCAGTTGATGGTAGCGACTTTTAATAACTACCAACAGTTGGTAGATAGAGCTCTCATAATTGAAGGGAAGTAGCAGCAGATTGACAACCGTAAGAGGAAGTATGGACACGGGAAGTATAATTCTGGAGCTCAGCAGAGACCCCGTTTTACCCCAAACTCGGGAGGACCACTTCAACATAACCATGGAGGTCACAACCACAATGGAGGGATTGCGCACAACAATAGTGGCCCCAGGAATGCAAATGGTAATGGAGGAAGCAACGGCAAGAACCGTAACAACCCCGCAACGCCCGCCAAGAGGGATCTAAGTCACATTACTTGTTACAAGTGCGGGAAGAATGGACATTATGCCATAGAATATTCTGAAGCAAACAATGGAAATGGCAATGGAAGCTCTGGGAAGAAGCCCAACCCTTTCAACAGGGGACAAGTGAACCACGTTAGCGTGGAGGGGATTGAAGCGCAACCCGATGTAGTAATAGGTAAGTTTTTGGTTAAGTCATTTACTGCAATCATTCTTTTTGATACTGGTGCATCACATTCATACATATCAAGGGGATTTGTGGATAAGTTTAAACTGCCAACCCAAACCCTTAGGACACCCATGTTAGTAACCTCACCAGGAGTAGAGTATATGGCTAGCCTTTGGTGTGATCGGTTACCATTAAGGATTGGTAACTACCTGTTTCCCTCAGACCTAATAGTATTGGAGTCACAAGGACTGGATGTGATATTAGGCATGGATTGGTTATCGAAGTATGAAGGGAACATTGACTGCGCCGGTAAGTCGATTTTGCTTACCACCTCAGAAGGAAGAAGGATCAAGTATGTATCCCGGCATGTGCCGAATAGGACTCAAGTGAATTCCTTATCAGGAGTTGTACAAGAGGAAGTACTAGTGGTGAAGGATTTCCCAGATATATTTCCAGAAGAGTTTCCAGGCATGCCACCGGATAGGGACGTTGAGTTTTTGATCGAACTTTTGCTGGGCACAGGGCCAATATCTAAGATACCGTACAGGATGCCTGCAAAGGATTTAGAGGAAATTAAGAAGCAGATTAAGGAGTTACTGGATAAAGGATATATTCGCCCAAGCTTGTCACCTTGGGGATCACCAGAGCTTCTAGTGGAGAAGAACGATGGATCACTGAGGATGGTTGTTGACTATCGTGGATTGAATGAGGTGACGACCAAGAACAAGTACCCACTGCCGATGATCAATGATTTGTTTGACCAACTACAAGGAGCTAAGGTGTTTTCCAAGATCAATCTGCAATTAGGGTACCACCAGCTGAAGATTCGAGAGCAGGATATACCCAAGACAACTTTTACCACAAGCTACGGGCTATATGAGTATACCGTTTATGTCATTTGGTCTGACTAACGCACCTGCCTATTTCATGAACATGATGAACAAGGTGTTTATGGATTTTTTGGATAAGTTCATCATGGTGTTCATTGATGATATTCTAGTCTACTCAAAGAATGAAGAGGAGCATAAGGAGCATTTGCATTTGGTACTTGGTAAACTCAGAGAGCATCAGCTATATGCCAATTTCAGCAAGTGTGAGTTTTGGTTGAAGGAAGTTGGATTCCTCGGACATGTTATATCCGGAGAAGGAATAGCCGTAGACCCTACCAAGGTCATCACTGTGACAAATTGGGGAGCACCCACGTCAGTTGGAGAGATCCGGAGTTTTCTTGGACTCGCAGGATACTACCGGAGGTTCATCGAGAATTTCTCGAACATTGCAAAGCCCATGAAGGAGTTGTTGAAGAAGGACACCAAGTTCAAATGGACTAAGGAATGTGAGGCCAGTTTCCAGGAGTTGAAGAAACACTTGGTTACAGCTCCAGTGTTGATTCTTCTAGATCAACGCAAGGATTACCAGGTTTATTGCGACGCTTCTCGTCGAGGACTTGGAGCAGTGCTTATGTAGGAAGGAAGAGTTGTTTCATATGCCTCACGATAGCTCAAATCCCATGAGTTGAATTATGCTACCCATGATTTGGAGTTAGCAGCCGTAGTGCATGTGTTGAAGACATGGAGACATTTTCTCATCGGAAACCATTGTGAGGTGGACACGGATCACAAGAGTTTGAAGTATATCTTCACACAGAAGGAGTTGAATCTCAGACAGAGGAGATGGTTGGAGCTCATTAAGGATTATGATATGACATTGCATTATCATCCCGGAAAGGCTAACGTAGTAGCCGAAGCATTGAGCCGCAAGATCCATGTCAATACACACATGACCGGAGAGTTACCCAAGTAGTTAGCGGAGGATCTTCGAGAGCTATGTTTGGAAATAGTTCCGGGAGGTTATGTAGCAGCATTGGAGATTCAGTCTACCTTGATGGATAAGATAAGGGAAGCCCAGAAGACGGACAAGGAGATTGCTGAGATAAAGGAAAGAATGAGCAAAGGAAAAGCTAAGGGATTTCGTGAGGATGAGCACGACACCCTATGGTTTGAGGATCGCGTTTATGTGCCTAATGATCCGGAGATCAAGAAGTTGATTCTACAAGAGGCCCATGATTCGCCATATTCGATTCACCCAGGAAATACCAAGATGTATCTAGATTTGAAGGATAGATTCTGGTGGACCGGAATGAAGAAGGATATTGCGGAGTATGTAGGATTTTGTGATGTATGTCAAAGAGTGAAGGCAGAACATCAGAAGCCAGCTGGATTGCTACAGCCATTGCCAATACCCGAATGGAAGTGGGATAAACTAGGCATGGACTTTATCACGGGATTACCCAAGACTCGTTCAGGCTATGACTCGATATGGGTTGTAGTCGATCATTTGACGAAGGTAGCTCATTTGATCCTAGTGAAGACCACTTACACCAGTGCTAAGTTGGCCAAGATATACATGACCAGGATTGTATGTCTGCATGGAGTTCCGAGGACCATTGTATCAGATAGAGGAACCCAGTTTACCTCAAAGTTTTTGGAATTAGTTGCATGGGACTTTGGGAACCAGGCTAGAGTTTAGTACAGCCTTTCACCCATAGACAGATGGACAGACTGAGAGAGTCAAACAGATTTTGGAGGACATGTTGAGAGCTTGTGCGCTAGACTATGGATCTAGTTGGGACGACAATTTGCCTTACGCAAAGTTCTATTACAATAACGGCTATCAAGCTAGTTTGAAGATGGCCCCTTTCAAAGCATTGTACAGAAGGAGGTGCAGGACACCATTGTTATGGGATGAAGTTGGAGACTGACAGTTATTTGGATCAGATTTGATTAAAGAGTCTGAAGAGAAGGTTAAGCTGATTCGCGATAGACTGAAGGTAGCCCAGTCCAGGCAGAAGAGTTATGCGGATTCTAAATGCAAAGAGGCAGTTTATGAAGTTGGAGACAGGGTGTATCTTCGTGTATCACTACTCTGAGGAGTGAAGCGCTTTGGAGTTAAGGGAAAGTTAGCACCACGTTTTGTGGGACCATACCGTGTTTTGGAACATATGGGAGAAGTTTCTTACAAGTTGGAATTGCCCGAAGGATTGTCAGGAGTTCACGATGGGTTCCACGTTTCTCAGTTGAAGAAGTGCCACACAGAGATGGCTGATATTCCTCTGAGGAGAAACCAGTCAAGATTCTTGATTTTGCTAGCCGAGTCACACGCAGCAAGGTTATCAAGTTCTGTAAGGTTCAGTGGAGCCACCATACTAAGGATGAAGCCACCTGGGGATGAGAGGAAGACCTATAGAAGGATCACCCTCACCTATTTTCTAGCCAACCCAAATCTCGAGGGCGAGATTCATCTTAAGGGAGGTAGGTTTGTAACATCCCAAATTTCCAATTTGGAATGTTATGCATTAGATCATCATTGCATATCATATTTTATTGCATTTTGGTTTGATCCTAGAAATTCTACGCAACTCAAGGACCCACGGAGAGAGTTGGGGATTTCGTTATTTTCATATTTGAGTTTTCTCAAATCTTCAAAAGAGGATCGTTTGATTTTAATTATTTTCTCTTCGAATATTTCTTTTATGAAAAATAAAAGAGAGGGGATAAAATGACTTCCCCAAAGTAAAGAAATATTGGAGATTTAATATTAAAATCAAATAAGATTTTATTTGGAGTTTTTATTTCTATTTTATTTGAATTAGGAAAAATGTGCGTTTTCAAAATTGCATTAGAGGCCAAAATAAATGTTCACCTTGTCCAGTGGACTTTTAGAGGACGGGGAAAATTTATTTCGGCATTTTTGGAGTCCATTTAGTATTCTTTTTCTTTGTTTTTCTGCGTGTCAGAATTCAAAAAACAAAAAAGTTAACCAACCTAGCCGGGCCGTACCCGACTAGGACTCGCCCGACCTGGAGCTTTAAAGCCCGCGCGCCCGAGCCCCACAGGCCACCAACGCCGCCCCGCCGAAACCCTAACAGAGCCGCGCCGCTGCCGCCGCTTGCCGTTGCTCGCTGCTTCCGCCGCGCCACCTTGCGTCGCCGCCGCCCTGCCTCGCCTCGCTGCCCCGCCGCAATCCGCGCCGCCACTGGAGTCGCCGGACCCCGCCGAACCTGAGGTAGCCGCCGCCGGTTTTTCTTTAGAAACCGACCGGTTTTTTTATAAACCCTAGTTTCGGTTTTTTTAATTTTAATCGGTTTAGATCGGGTTTTTTCGGTTCGGTTAAATAGCGGACGTTCGTCCGTACATTCGTTTTAATGCATGGCTTTCGTCCGTTAGTCACACACAATGAACGTTCGTTCGTTAGCCTGTTTGTCAGTTTTTCTTTTTCTCGGGTTTTTTCGCGGTTATTTTCAATCGCAATTTGTGATCCGATTTTCGTTTTAGTTTATCTTTTCGTTCGTTAGTCAGAATCAGGCGATTCAAGCGCCTAGATCTTCGTCTCGAAGCCCTCTTTCTGTTTAACCAACTTGAACAAGATTTTGAAACAATAAAATTTGACTTTAGTTCAGATTAGTAATCGGATCTTGTTTCTTTCACGGTTTGAGTTTTGTTGCTTCGTTCGATTTGATTCTTTTTGCAAACCGGAGTTCTTAAGTTGAAGTTTCCGGTTAGATCTTCTTATTTGTGTTTTACCCGTCCTTCTAGTTGAGTGCTTATTGTATGCTTGTTTGTTTGCGATAGAGTACCTAGAGTGCGAAGCGTCCTACTACGAGTCTCTAGGTTTTGTGGATCATCAGCAAGGCAAGTAAGACTTTGATCATACCTCTTTACTACCCACTTTTATTCCATTAGATCAGTCCTCAAACAATTGCATGGTTAGGAACTAATTTAAATTGTTGGTTTTGGGAAGTAGATGAGGTAGTACCTACTCACCTGTTTATTATCAAACCTATCGGAGTTACTTCTACGTTGCTTATAATTGCTATGCTATGCTCGTAGACGTGGATTGGGTCTGAGAGTATCCATGACAGTGGTGAGTTTGTTAATCAATGGTTCAACTTAAGGTGGCAACTTAAATAGACATCTGGGTGGATTGCTTGTGGGCACCTGGAGAACCCAGTGTTGTCCTAGGATATCCTGGAGGATCCGTGTGATCATCCTACGGCCTGCCACCCAGACTCAAAGGGATCATAAGATTATTCATGCTAGAAACTTCCGTGTGTAGCCACAAGCTATTATGGGCTCTAGCATAGTTGAGTAAGTTGAATGAAGCTCTTGAAGAAGTAGACTAGCAGATGTAGTGGGTTGTAGGTGGTATAGTCTACCCAGAGTAGAGAGTTAATGTTTCAGAAAAGCTGTGTCTCGAATCTCCGACCGTGGATGTATTCGAGTCTTGTGGGGAAAAGTGCACAAACCTCAGGAGAGTGTATAAAATAATCATGGTTAGCCATGCCCCTGGTTATGGACATCTTGAGTATCTAGTTCTTTGATTATCATGTGGATCTCATCACTCTTAATTTAAATTGATTGAGTTAATGATGATGATTAAATGGGATTGAGTTGTAGGAACCTTCTCAATGTTTAACAACTACCATGATAGTTAAATAAAATTTATTCCTTTGTTGTAGGGAAAATTTTTGTTTTCGCAAAACATGTTAACCATCCAGCCTCCGCCAGCCATATATGCATGTAGTGATAGCCATTATTCTGTTCATTTTTCTCTTGTGTTACATTTCCAGCATATTCCATGTGCTGACCTGTTTCGGGCTGCAATGTATCATGTTGCAGAATTTTCAGACAACGAGTAAGGAGTCATAGGTCGTTGTCTTTCATTCAGTGATGCCGTTGGAATTGATGGACTCACGTTATTTTCAAAGCCTTCCGCTGTTATCGATTTAGATGGCCTTAAGCCATATTTATTGTTTTATGTTCTCTTTTGAGACATTCGATGTAATAAGTGTGTGATTGCTACTCTGTTATAAATCCTCAAGTACTGTGCATGTCAGCATTACCGATCCAGGGATGACACTGATGCACAGAGATCGGGCTGTTTGAGGTCTGGTCGCTACACTTTCATATGGTTTCACTTTATTTTGGCCATGTTTCTTTGCATTCCTCTGCTCTTCCAATTCCTGTGAACCAAACACCCAAGTTGACAGAAATCCCGTGTTTACAAATGCTTTGTTTTCCATGTGCGTTCCTATCCTATTCTGGTGTTTTTCCTATCCCTGCGTTTTTAAAATCATGCAAGCCAAATGAGCCCTTACAGAATTACTTCAGTTACAAGTAGGTGTCGAAGGAAACTTTGTGTGGATTGTCTTGCTCCTGCCGCGATGTTGTCTGCCTCACCTAAGCTGCTACATCGACAGAAGCATCCACCAAACCAGACATCATGACTCCTGGCCGTCTTTCTCCGCCTCAGATCTCCTTCCCTGCCACCAGAACCCACCGCAATGGCATCACCATCATCGACTCAGCATATGAACTTGAGGAGTACACGGGTCCACAAGAGAGGTCACACTCTTTTGTTTATGCTTATGTTATGCATTGCTTAAAATTACCTGCTACTTTATCATCCTGTTCACCTCTTAGACTCCAAGTCAGGTCCAAAGTAATGTTCAAACTTGAGTACTAAATTAGTTGTGGGGCACATATCGAGGCAACAATGAATAGTATCTCTGTCTAATATCTGGTTCACCTAGGGTATGCCTATGTTGTTCATCTTGGGTGCGAAACAAATAGTAAAGCAATCATCATCTGTCTTTTTATTAAATTAAAGCAATCATCAGCCTACTATCATTATTTTTGGATCCATCCACTGGTTGTTACCATCACTCTTGATTTCTGCATGCTCTCCTTACATAATCTCACCATATTTTTTCGTATGCATGTCAGATATTGTACACAGTCATGCTGAACATGTAGAGAAAAAGAGAAGAGTTTTGTGCGGCAATACAATGTCATGCAGACATCGCTCCATGGTGGGTTCAATGGCAAACCCCCCCCTCTCCAGATTGTAATACAGAGGAAGATATCTGTTCTGAGGTGGATTCAAACGTAGCTGACCACTCCTATTTACCCCCCAAGGTGTTTGCTCTACCTTGGCATGATGGTGTTAGTCATATCATGCATATGTTGCCTTGCAGTGCCTACTTTTGACATCATATATGTCATCTGCTTAGTTTAGACATGTTCTGTAATGCCACCTATTTAGGTTCTATATCATATATGGGAATTATGGAGTCTCATGTCTTTTAGCCAGCCATAATATATGTGAAATGTGCAATGCCATCCTATTCAACTAGGCATCATATATTTGAATGATATCTTGCCCATCATTTTCTTCATTACATTTCCATTTGTCAACAATGTTTGTACATTAAACTACTCTTCCCGTGAATCAGCCATTTGGGTGGGAGATGGAAAAGTCTGGAGTGAAAACAAGGCCTTCAGAGCAGACAGTGCTACCTGTCGAAGAAGATCTCTTGTTGGGTCCCGATAGCTCCTCGAAGATGGATTCAGAGACAGATGACCAGTCCTATTCCCTCACCGAGGTGTATGCTCTAACTTGGCACGATTATACTACTAATATCATGCATATGGTGTCTTGCATTGCATAGTTTAGACATCATATACACAATATTCAACACCATGTTATTAGTTCAGACATCATATCGAATGCCCTCTGTTTAGCTTATAAATCACATACGTGAATTAAATCATGCGATCCTGATTACTTAGATAACATGTATGTTGATTATGTCATGTGATCCTATTTAGTTATTCATCATATCTTTGAATTATGCTATGCTATGTTATCTAGTTTAGATAGACATCATATATGTGAAATTATGTCATGCTATCCGTTTTAATTAAACAATATACATGTCAACTATTTCATGCCCTCTTTTTTTCCACACTATCTATTGCATTTATCTCTGATACAATGTCTGTACATTCAACTATCTTTCCTGTTTATCAGCCATTTGAATTGGAGCGGGTGATGCCAGTATCTAGCGGAGTAAAAACACGGTCTTCAAATAAAATAGTGCTACCTCTTGGTCGAGATAGCACCCCGGTTGTACATGCATGAGAACCAGCCCTACCACACATAACCTAGACTCTCGCAGATTGTACCCCTACTGCGATGGTCAGAGAACCAGCTTCACCCAATCTAACCCCAACCCTAGCATATAGTAACCCAGTTCCTGTTGACACAACACATCTCCACAACAGAGCTCCCAAACAAGAGCAGTTCGTAAGGTAGCTCCAGTGCCCAAAGGGTCAGTACTACCATGGCGAACCCCAACTCCACCAGTTAGTACGCCTATTCCCGTGGAGGAAGCATAACCAGCCAGTCGTAGTTTAGCATCTATTGCATTTGATGTTGTTAAATCCTATGTGCGTATCTTCCCATCTTGGAAATTTTATACTGAAGATGAAGGAAAATGCCAGTTGCAGGTATTTGTCCAGGAGTTATGTGTAAGTAATGTTATTCATGGCAATTACTTTGCTTTGTCCCATACATTCTACCTCCATGATGGTTATAACACATCAAATTTTCCCATTTTTCTCTATAGAGAAGGACCGATTTGGAAACTTAGGATGAGGTAACTTGTGCTAATACCTCTGCTATCTTCAAGAATGCTTGGTGGCAGTATCAGAATTACCCGAAGAAAACATACTTTACTGACAAAGAAACTCATCAAATTCCCTTATGTTCTCCTGAGACACATTTACTAGACGATGACTGGGAACGCCTTGTTCTGTACTGGTCCCGAACGAAGAATGTGGTAAGGTTTATGAGCTCATTTTTAAAGTACTATATTCTTGTGTCTTACTGTACTCTGTTCATGTAGACAATTGCTTAAACCTGAAGAACAACTGTTCTAATTTAAGATTCCATTATTATCGTGCATACTGCTTTGCTCTTGTATCACTGTATTTACTCATATAAACTTATTTTTAAATTGAAGGATCCAATTGAAACTCTAATGGCATAGCATGTATGTTCACGCATGTTTCTTTAACATGTTTGCTCTTATCAATAGCTCTGTTGATTTCAATTTAAATTGTGAATACAGTTGACTTCTCATATCACACACATTACTAGCATCACAACAGAGCCAATAGTGTTGTTGTACATGTAGACCCGTCGTACCCATCTGAAATATTGTTGTGTTGTGTAGTTTCCCACGCTTTGTATTCTTTCACTACTGCTTTTGTCTTGAACTGAAGTGATTTGAACCGTGTCTCTATTTTGATTTGGCAAGATAATGAAGTGACCATAGGACATAGACATATGTTTGTTTGATGCTTTTATTATGTACTAGTACTTGGCAATAGAAGACTTGGTAGTTTAATCCTGTCCACCTTACTAATGAACTGGTTCACCGAAATGAGTTTCATATACTACTACATGCTAAACCTGTTATGTGTCTGCCTGTTTCTTCTTTTAGAATGCCGACAGAATATTGGGGAAGAGTGCCTTATTAAGCAATGGTAAAGGAAGTAATGCAGATAAGGTTCAGGATAGTGAGATATCCTTGTTGGTCTCAAACAAAGCTGATAAAACAACTAAGGAAGACTATCTTTAAGACAGTGAGACAACCCCAAAGTCCTGTCTTGGTTTAGTGTCCAAGTTACTAGCCACTACCACTTGCACAAGCTATTCAAACTCACTGTCTGAATCAGTTTGGTTTCTTGAGTCTCAACTACAAGCTAAAAGACATCGATCAACTGTGATGTGACAAGAAGCAGAAGGACTGTGGAAGTCCCTGGAGCATTCAGATGCAGACTTTCTAGTGCAACAGCAAGCGTTGCAGGATTTTACCACCAAATAGACAAAGCTAATAAGCTTGCTAAACTTATTGCCAGCTTGGTGGATACCCAGGATAATGTTTCTTGAGCTCTTCTGAAGTTGTTTCAGTTATGCTCTTGTTTTGTTGTCGCGTTTATTTGCACTGGTGGCCAATTTTGACGGCCAGTGTATGTAATATGCTGCTTTGTTCCCTATATTTGCACTGGTGGCGAACTTTGATGCCTAGTGGATGTAATATGTGTAATAGTTGTAATAGGCTAGCGTTAGTTGCTTGCTTATTTATTTCCTTATTGTCTTGTTTAGTTGTTTGCTTGTAGTCACTACAGTTCTTTTTCCGTGTTTTTCTAGTGGCCACAATAACTAGGCTACAATAATCATGGCAACACACGCACTGTTGTAACCATGGGCCTCCTGCGGGCCGTAGTATCATTGGGCCTTCTACGGGCCGTAGGAACCATGGACCTTCTATAGGTCATAGGGTCCATGGGCCTTCTACGGGCCGTAGGATCCATGGGCCTCCTGCGGGCCGTAGGATCCATGGGCCTTCTACGGGCCTTATGATCCATGGGCCTTCTACGGGCCGTAGGGTCCATTGGCTACTACGGGCCGTAGGATCCATGGGCCTTCTACGAGGCGTATAATCATTTGCCAAACATGGGTTTTACTATTTGTGGACCATAACGGGCCGTTAATAGGTAGTATTTGATAACGCTATGAAAACAGCCCAACGGGTTAACGGGCCACAAATGGGCCCAATGTAACCGCAAGCTGAATTTGGCCCACAAACGGAACAAGCTAGTAACGGACCGTAACTAACCAAATTCTAGAAATGAGCCCAAGAATAAATGGGCCCTTAGAAGGCCGAAAGTTAACATGGGCTGGAAACGGCTGACGAAATAATGGGCTGTTAATGGGTATAAAGTGATACACTATTCATTATGGGCCAGTTTCATCTCAGGCCTTTATTGGGCTCAGAGTTATGAAGGGCCTCATATGGGCCGAAAGACATCATGGGCCATACATGGGCCGAAAGTAACAACGGGCTGGAATCATGTTGGACGGCCCAGATGAAGCTAATGGGCTTAATTCCGATAGGCCGTAATGGGCCGGGAGTTCGCGGGCTGTAAATGGGCGATATACAAACAGGCTGTTAACAGGCTTTCCCTGGGCCGATCCGTTACCTTTTGACCAAATCAAACGGGCCGACCTTTTCACCGAAATGGGCCTCTTTTGGGCCGTGCCATGTGTCGACATATCATAGGCGCCTCCTGTCCAATGAGTGGATGACATCTGCCCATCGATGAGCCAACATGTGTTTCCTCTAGCCAATGAAAATTTTACACGTGGAAAATCCCCATTGGTCTGGGCTATTAACGGGTTATCAGATCCAAAACCGGACCCGATAGCTTAATGACGACCTGTTACGGTGGATGCCACGTGTTGTTCACCCTTGACGAAATCTCTCCTTCCATCCATACGTCTATCTCGATATCTCTCGGGGTATCTTCTATCGCGCACACACCTTGTCACTCGATCTCCCACCCATGTAGTCCCATCACGATCCCCAGGGGATCTCTATGTCACAAACATACACTCTCTCCTCCCCATGCATGTCTGTATTTTCTCCACATGTCTCTCTCGACCTCTCTCCCTTGTTTGTCAGACCTCTCTTGGCCACGTGCTAGGGGTCTTTCTCTATGGGTTGCAAACAACCACACACTATCTCCTCACCTCGCTTCTACTGTCGAAGATGCATGTGTGATATGTTCACATAAAACACACATGCTTTTTCTCTACTTTATCGTGTGTTGTCCATGTCTCTTTCACACACGCAAACAAACTTTTTCGAGTCACTCTTTCTATTTCACACACACACACTCCCTCTCTAGTTAGGTACTCTCTCACGTCCATAAGCATATGGATGTTTTGAAAAGTGAAACCTCAGAAAAATTTGAATAGGTATATGTGGAGAAAAACATTTACATCTAGAACGATCATTAGATTAATCACAACATTTACTTACTTCATACTATCATTTATCTTTGGTATTGTAGATATAAGTAATTTCTTTATAAACTTGGTAAAAGTTTCAAAAGTTTGTCTTTTAAAAAAATATAGGCACTACATTATCGAACGGAGGGAGTAGCTCTTTCTCTCTCTCTCTACTATCTCTCACGGGCCTCCCCTCTCACTCGAATTCTCTATACCGATGGATTATACGGTCACTGTTTCAGCATATAGCTCCGTATATTTTTTAGTTGACCGGCGAACCAGTCCACATGCTTCCTTGTCAGCTCATGTTCTCTATCTTCATGTGCTGGCGCATGTGGCAGTGGGTGAAAATAAGTAAAGTAGAGGCCCATATGACATCAGGTGAAGTAAACAAAGTTGAAACCACTCGGGGTAGCACCCCGCATGCTAGTAAATTGAGGGCACACTTCTTCCACGTGAAGGACGCACTCGCGCACACTTCAGCACTTTGCGGAGGCATGCACAGAAGGACGCACTCGCGCACACCCAACACACATGTACACCGGCGTCGCCGCCGGCTGAGATGGACGGCGAGGTAGCCAACAAGCGGAGGCGGCTCGAGTCTAAACTGCATCTAGCGAGCCTGGATTCATCAGCAGTCTCCCCAATGACATGTTGCTCGTCATCATTGGCCTCCTCCCCACCAAATCTGCCACGCGGACCACCCTGCTTTCCCAGTGGTGGCACCCCTTGTGGCGTCGCGTACCCCTCAACCTCACCGTTGACAACTGCCTCTACGACAGGGATTGGAAATGCATGGCTGCAGTCTCAAAGGTCCTTTCATCGCACCCTAGGCCAGCCAAACGCCTTGACATCCGGATGTTCAGTACCAACTGCAAGGTCAACCATGTTTGATGAGTGGTTCTTATCCACCGCACTAAATCAACTCGAGGAGCTCAGGTTTGAAGTTGGATGATGTCGCTCTCTGCCGCCGTCCGCGCTCCGCCTCATGGCAATGGTGCGCCACGCTAGCTTCAGCTCCTGCTATTTTCCCCATATTAATGTCGTGCCCGCCCTTATTCTCCCTCAACTCAAGCATCTCGACCTCTTCGACATTGGCATCTCAAAGAAGGCTACGGAGCATGTGCTCTACAGTTGTACTGCGCTCGAGTACCTTCATCTTTGGCAGATCCACGGGTTCATTAGCCTCCACATCGCCTCGACGAATCTCCGATGGATTTATGTGTCTTGCTGGCCCCGCAACAAGACATCAATTGGGAAGAGATTACTCTAGTTGTTCCACATTATGGTTATTGAGAATGCGCCTTTCCTTGAGAGATTGCTTGTATCTGATCTAGAAGTTCCAACAAAAATCAGGGTGATTGACGCGCCGAAATTGACAGCGTTGGTGTACTCGTCTACCAAATTCTCCAAACTCTTTATTAGATCTGTAATTGTTCAGATACAACACTCATCTTCTTCTCCATCATCTTGAAATTCAAAATTTTAAATTTCTTCTTGATGTATTTATGACTGTCATCCAGAAAATGATTCCCACAAGCTTGACCCAGTCTATGCGCATAATGAAGATCTTGGCAATAAAATCTATCGACCCCAATCTGGAACAAGTTATTGGATTCCTTACATGCTTTCCGTGCACGGGGAAGCTACTCATCGAGGTGAAACTTCTGTCCTATTAGTAAATGGTAATCACAATGTAGCTAAATTTTTTCATAATTTTCCCAAATTACGATGACAAGTGTAGTGTTCAAAACTGGATCTACGCACTACACCGAAAGAAATGTTTTTAGAATTTTTTCTCACGTGATCACCTGCATCATTTTTTGTTGTACTACTAGTAGCCTAGTGTCGCGGGATATCTGCGGCCACCTATGGGACCGGGTGGCCCCTTGCTGGTTCGGCGGGGGACGTCGCATTGCAGAAAGAGCAGACCAGCGAACGACAACACGACAGAGACCACACAATCGATTTACCCAGGTTCGGGCCGCCGCGAGGCATAAGACCCTACACCTGCTTTGGTGCATTGATGGTGGAATGAGAATATGTTGGGGAATGTAGTATTTCAAAAAATATCCTACGATCACGCAAGATCTATCTAGGAGAAGCCTAGCAACAAGCGGGGAGAGTGTGTCCACGTACCCTCGTAGACCGAAAGTGGAAGCATTTAGTAACGCGATTTAGGTAGTCGAATGTCTTCGTGATCCAACTGATCCAAGCACCGAACGTATGGCACCTCCGCATTTAGCACACGTTCAGCTCGATGATGTCCCTCGATCTCTTGATCCAGTTGAAGACGAGGGAGAGTTCCGTCAACACGATGGCATGGCGACGGTGATGATGATGTTACCGGCGTAGGGCTTCGCCTAAGCACTATGACGATATGACCGAGGAGTGTAACTGTGGAGGGGAGCACCACACACGGCTAAGAGAAGACTTCGTGTGTCTTTGGGGTGCCCCCCTCCCACGTATATAAAGGGGGAGGAGAGGTGGCCGGCCCAAGGGGGGCGCGCCAGGTGTGGGGAGTCCTACTAGGACTCCCTAGTCCAAGTAGGATTCCCCTCTCCTATTTCCTTTTTTGAAATAGCAAAGAGGGAGAGAGAGAGGAGGAGTAGGAGAGGGAAAGGGGGGCATCGCCTGAACAAACTTCGGTCATCAAAGAACATAACTCATAATACAAATCGTCATTTAATGTTAAGCTTGCAGACCCTACGGGTTCGAGAACTATGTAGACATGACCGAGACACATCTCCAGTCAATAACCAATAGCGGAACCTGGATGCTCATATTGTCTCATACATATTCTACGAAGATCGTTATCGGTCAAACCGCATAACAACATATGTTGTTCCCTTTGTTATTGGTATGTTACTTGCCCGAGATTCGATCGTCGGTATCATCATACCTAATTCAATCTCGTTACCGACAATTATCTTTACTCGTTCTATAATGCATCATCCCGCAACTAACTCATTAGTCACAATGCTTGCAAGGATTATAGTGATGATCATTACCGAGAGGGCCCAAAGATACCTCTTCGAAACGCGGAGTGACAAATCCTAATCTTGATATATGCCAACTCAACAAACACCATCGGAGACACTTGCAGAGCATCTTTATAATCACCCAATTACGTTGTGACGTTTCATAGCACACAAGGTGTTCCTCCGGCATTCGGGAGATGCATAATCTCATAGTCAGAGGAACATGTATAAGTCATGATGAAAGCAATAGCAATAAAACTAAACGATCATTAGTGCCAAGCTAATGGATGGGTCTTTCCATCACATCATTCTCTAATGATGTGATCCTGTTCATCAAATGACAACACATGTCTATGGTCAGGAAACTTAACCATCTTTGATTAACAAGCTAGTCAAGTAGAGGCATACTAGGACACTTTGTTTGTCTATGTACTCACATATGTATCAAGTTTCCAGGTAATGCAATTCTAGCATGAAAAATAAACATTTATCATGATATAAGGAAATATAAATAACAACTTTATTATTGCCTCTAGGGCATATTGCCTTCAGTCTCCCACTTGCACTGGAGTCAATAATCAAGATTACATAGTAATGATTCTAACACCCATGGAGTCTTGGTGCTGATCATGTTTTGCTTGTGAGAGAGGCTTAGTCAACGGGTCTGCAACATTCGGATCCATATGTATCTTGCAAATATCTATGTCTCCCTCCTTGACTTCATCGCGGATGGAATTGAAGCGTCTCTTGATGTGCTTGGTTCTCTTGTGAAATCTGGATTCCTTTGCCAAGGCAATTGCACCAGTATTGTCACAAAAGATTTTCATTGGACTCGATGCACTAGGTAATACACCTAGATTGGATATGAACTCCTTTATCCAGACTCCTTCATTTGCTGCTTCTAAAGCAGCTATGTACTCTGCTTCACACGTAGATCCCGCCATGATGGTCTACATGGAACTGTACCAACTGACAGCTCCACCATTCAATTTCAAAGCTTGCATCAACATAACCATTTACGACGAGCTCTTTGTCACCTCCATAAACGAGAAACATATCCTTAGTCCTTCTCAGGTATTTCAGGATGTTCTTGACCGTTGTCCGGTGATCCACTCCTAGATTACTTTAGTACCTCCCTGCTAAACTAATAGCAAGGCACACGTCAGGTCTGGTACACAACATTGCATACATGATAGAACCTATGGCTGAGGCATAGGGATGACTTTCATTTTCTCTCTATCTTTTGAAGTGGCCGGGCATTGAGTCTGACTCAACTTCACACCTCGTAATACAGGCAAGAACCCTTTCTTTGACTGATCCATTTTGAACTTCTTCAAAACTTTATCAAGGTATGTGCTTTGTGAAAGTCCAATTAAGCGTCTTGATCTATCTCTATAGATCTTTATGCCCAATATATAAGCAGCTTCACTGGGGTCTTTCATTGAAACATTCTTATTCAAGTATCATTTTATGCTATTCAGAAATTCAGTATCATTTCTGATCAACAATATGTCATCCACATATAATATCAGAAATGCTACATAGCTCCCACTCACTTTCTTGTAAATACAAGCTTCTCCAAAACTCTGTATAAAACAATATGCTTTGATCACACTATCAAAGCGTATATTCCAACTCCGAGAGGCTTGCACCAGTCCATAAATGGATCACTGGAGCTTGCACACTTTGTTAGCACCTTTTGGATCGACAAAATCTTCTGGTTGCATCATATACAACTCTTCTTTAAGATATCCATTAAGGAATGCAGTTTTGACATCCATTTGCCAAATTTCATAATCATAAAATGTGACAATTTCTAACATGATTCGGACAGACTTAAGCATCGCTACGGGTGAGAAGGTCTCATCGTAGTCAACCCCTTGAACTTGTCGAAAACCTTTCGCAACAAGTTGAGCTTTGTAGACAGTAACATTACCGTCAGGGTCAGTCTTCTTCTTGAATATCCATTTATTCTCTATGGCTTGCCGATCATTGGGAAACTCCACCAAAGTCCACACTTTGTTCTCATACATGGAACACATCTCAGATTTCATGGCCTCAAGCCATTTCGTGGAATATGGGCTCATCATCTCTTCCTCATAGATCGTAGGTTCGTAATGGTCAAGTAACATGACTTCCAAAACAGGATTACTGTACCACTCTGGTGCAGATATTACTCTGGTTGACCTACGAGGTTCAATAGTAACTTGATCTGAAGTTTCATGATCATCATCATTAACTTCCTGACTAATTGGTGTAGGAATCACCAGAACTGATTTCTGTGATGAACTACTTTCCAATAAAGGAGTAGGTACAATTAGCTCATCAAGTTCTACTTTCCTCCCACTCATTTCTTTCGAGAGAAACTCCTTCTCTAGAATGGATCCATTCTTAGCAACGAATATATTGCCTTCGGATCTGTGATAGAAGGTGTACCCAATAGTCTCCTTTGGGTATCCTATGAAGACACATTTCTCCGACTTGGGTTCGAGCTTATCAGGTTGAAGCTTTTGGACATAAGCTTCACAGCCCCAAACTTTAAGAAATGACATCTTGGGTTTCTTGTCAAACCACAGTTCATATGGTGTTGTCTCAACGGATTTATATGGTGCCCTATTTAATGTGAATGCAACTGTCTCTAAAGCATAACCCCAAAACGATAGCGGTAAATCAGTAAGAGACATCATAGATTGCACCATATCTAATCAAGTGCGGTTATGACATTCAGACACACCATTACGCTGGGTGTTCCAGGTGGCGTGAGTTGCAAAACTATTCCGCACTGTTTCAAATGAAGACCAAACTCATAACTCAAATATTCACCTCCATGATCAGATCATAGAAACTTTATTTTCTTGTTACTATGATTTTCCACTTCATTCTGAAATTCTTTGAACTTTTCAAATGTTTCAGACTTATGTTTCATCAAGTAGATATACCCATATCTGCTTAAATCATCTGTGAAGGTCAGAAAATAACGATACTTGCCACGAGCCTCAACACTCATTGGACCTCATACATCAGTATGTATTATTTCCAATAAGTCAGTTGCTCGCTCCATTGTTCCGGAGAACGGAGTCTTAGTCATCTTGCCCTAAGGCACGGTTCGCAAGCATCAAGTGATTCTAAAAGCCCATCAGCATAGAGTTTCTTCATGCGCTTTATACCAATCTGACCTAAATGGCAGTGCCACAAATAAGTTGCACTATCATTATTAAACTTATATCTTTTGGCTTCAATACTATGAATATGTGTATCACTACTATCAAGATTCAATAAAAATAGACCACTCATCAAGGGTGCATGACCATAAAAGATATTACTCATATAAATAGAACAACCATTATTCTCTGATTTAAATGAATAACCGTCTCACATCAAACAAGATCCATATATAATGTTCATGCTTAACGCTAGCACCAAATAATAATTATTCAGGTCTAAAACTAATCCCGAAGGTAGATGTAGAGGTAGCGTGCCGACCGCGATCACATTGACTTTGGAACCATTTCCCACGCGCATCGTCACCTCATACTTAGCCAATCTTCATTTAGTCTGTAGCCCCTATTTCAAGTTGCAAATATGAGCAACAGAACTAGTATCAAATACCCAGGCGCTACTATGAGCATTAGTAAGGTACACATCAATAACATGTATATCAAATATACCTTTCACTTTTCCATGCTTCTTATCCACCAAATACTTTGAGCAGTTCCGCTTCCAGTGACCAATCCCTTTGTAGTAGAAGCACTCAGTCTCAAGCTTAGGTCCAGACATGGGCTTCTTCACTTGAACAGAAACTTGCTTGCCGTTCTTCTTAAAGTTCCCCTTCTTCCCTTTGCCCTTCTTCTTGAAACTAGTGGTCTTGTTAACCATCAACACTTGATGCTCCTTCTTGATTTCTACCTCCGCAGCCTTTAGCATTGCGAAGAGCTCGGGAATTGTCTTATCCATCCCTTGCATATTATAGTTCATCACAAAGCTTTTGTAGCTTGGTGGTAGTGATTGAAAAACTCTGTCAATGACACTATCATCAGGAAGATAAACTCCAAGTTGAGTCAAGTGGTTGTGGTACCCAGACATTCTGAGTATATGTTCACTGACAGAACTATTCTCCTCCATCTTGCAGCTATAGAACTTATTGGAGACTTCATATCTCTCTATCCGGGCATTTGCTTGAAATATTAGCTTCAACTCCTGGAATATCTCATATGCTCCATGACATTCAAATCGTTGTTGAAGTCCCGGTTCTAAGCCGTAAAGCATGGCACACTGAACTATCGAGTAGTCATTAGCTTAGCTCTGCCAGACATTCATAACGTCTGGAGTTGCTCCTGCAGCGGGTTTGGCACCTAGCGGTGCTTCCAGGACGTAATTCATGTGTGCAACAATGAGGATAATCCTCAAGTTATGGACCCAGTCCGTGTAGTTGCTACCATCATCTTTCAACTTAGCTTTCTCTAGGAATGCATTAAAATTCAAAGGAATGGTAGCATGGGCCATTTATCTACAACAACATAGACATGCAAAATACTATCAGGTAATAAGTTCATGATAAATTAAAATCCAACTAATCATATTACTTAAGAACTCCCACTTAGATAGACATCCCTCTAGTCATCTAAATGATCACGTGATCCAAATCAACTAAACCATGTCTGATCATCACCTGAGATGGAGTAATTTCCAATGTTGAACATCACTATGTTGATCATATCTACTATATGATTCACGCTCGACCTTTCGGTCTCATTGTTCCGAGGCCATATCTGCATATGCTAGGCTTGTCAAGTTTAACCCAAGTATTCTGCATGTGCAAAACTGGCTTGCACCCGTTGTATATGAACGTAGAGCTTATCATACCTGATCATCACGTGGTGTCTCGGCACAACGAACTGTAGCAATGGTGCATACTCAGGGAGAACACTTATACCTTGAAATTTAGTTAGAGATCATCTTATAATGCTACAGGCGTACTAAGAAAAATAAGAAGCATAAAAGATAAACATCACATGCAATCAAAATAAGTGATATGATATGCCATCATCATCTTGTGCCTTTGATATCCATCTTCAATGCACCGTCATGATCACCATCATCACTGGCTTGACACCTTGATCTCCATCGTAGCATCATTGTCGTCTCACCAACTATTGCTTCTACGACTATCGCTACCGCTTAGTGATAAAGTAAAGCAATTACATGGCAATTACATTTCATACAATAAAGCGACAACTATAAGGCTCCTTCCAGATGAAGATAACTTTTACAAAACATGATCATCTCATACAACAATTTATATATCATCACGTCTTGACCATATCACATCACAACATGCCCTGCAAAAACAAGTTAGACGTCCTCTACTTTGTTGTTGCTAGGTTTACATGGCTACTACGGGCTTCTAACAAGAACCATTCTTATCTATGCATCAAAACCACACCGAATTTTTGTCAAGTGTGTTGTTTTAACCTTGAACAAGGACCGGGCGTAGTAAAACTCGATTCAACTAAAGTTGGAGAAACAGACACCCGCTAGCCACCTGTGTGTGAAGCACGTCGGTAGAACCCGTCTCATGAACCGGTCATGTAATGTTGGTCCGGGCCGCTTCATCCAACAATACCGCCGAATCAAAGTAAGACATTGCTGGTAAGAAGTATGAAAATTATCACCCACAACTCATTGTGTTCTACTCATGCATATAACATCTACGCATAGACCTGGCTCGGATGCCACTGTTGGGGAACACAATATTTCAAAAAAAATCCTACGATCACGCAAGATCTATCTAGTATAAGCATACCAACGAGCATGGAGAGTGTGTCCACGTACCCTCGTCGACCAAAAGTGGAAGCGCTTAGTAACGCGATTGATGTAGTTGAACGTCTTCGCGATCCAACCGATCCAAGCACCGAACGTACGACACCTCCGTGTTCAGCACATGTTCAGCTCGATGACGTCCCTCGATCTCTTGATCCATTTGAGGACGAGGAAGAGTTCCGTCAGCATGATGGCGTGGCGATGGTGATGATGATGTTACCGGCACAGGGCTTCGCCTAAGCACTACGATGATATGACCGAGGTGTGTAACTATGGAGGGGGCACCGCACACGGCTAAGAGAAGGCTTCATGTGTCTTTGGGGTGCCCCCCTGCCACGTATATAAAGGGGGGAGGAGAGGTGGCCGGCCCAAGGGGGGCGCGCCAGGTGTGGGGAGTCCTACTAGGAATCCCTAGTCCAAGTAGGATTCCCCTCTCCTTTTTCCTTTTTCGGAATAGCAAAGAGGGAAAGAGAGCAGGAGTAGGAGAGGGAAAGGGGGGGGCGCCACCCCCACCCCTTGTCCAATTCGGATTGGCAAGTGGGGGCACGCGCCACCTCCCTTGCCGGCCCTCTATCCTCCACTAAGGCCCATGTGTGGCCCATTAACTTCCCGGCGGGGGGGGGGGGGGGGGGGGGAGGGGGGTGTTCCGGTAACCCCCGGTACTCCAAAACTTATCCGATACTTTCTGAAACCATTCCGGTGTCCAAATATAACCTTCCAATATATGAATCTTCACCTCTCAACCAATTTGAGACTCCTCGTCATTTCCGTGATCTAATCCGGGACTCTGAACAAACTTCGGTCATCAAATCACATAACTCATAATACAAATCGTCATTTAACGTTAAGTGTGCAGACCCTACAGGTTTGAGAACTATGTAGACATGACCGAGACACATCTCCGGTCAATAACCAATAGCGGAACCTGGATGCTCATATTGGCTCCTACATATATACGAAGATCTTTATCGGTTAAACCACATAACAACATACGTTGTTCCCTTTGTCATCGGTATGTTACTTGCCCGAGATTCGATCATCGTATTATCTTACCTAGTTCAATCTCGTTGCCGGCAAGTCTCTTTACTCGTTCTGTACTGCATCATCCCGCAACTAACTCATTAGTCACATTGCTTGCAAGGCTTATAGTGATGATCATTACCGAGAGGGCCCAAAGATACCTCTCCAAAACACAGAGTGACAAATCCTAATGTTGATCTATGCCAACTAAACAAATACCATCGGAGACAACTGTAGAGCATCTTTATAATCACGCAGTTACGTTGTGACATTTGATAGCACACAAGGTGTTGCTCCAGTATTCAGGAGTTGCGTAATCTCATAGTCAGAGGAACATGTGTAAGTCATCATGAAAGGAATAGCAATAAAACTAAACGATCATTAATGCTAAGCTAATGGATGGGTCTTGTCCATCACATCATTCTCTAATGATGTGATCTCGTTCATCAAATGACAACACATGTTTATGGTCAGGAAACTTAACCATCTTTGATTAACAATCTAGTCAAGTAGAGGCATACTAGCGACACTCTGTTTGTCTATGTATTCACACATGTATCAAGTTTCCGGTTATTACAATTCTAGCATGAATAATAAAAATTTATCATGATATAAGGAAATATAAATAACAACTTTATTATTGCCTCTAGGGCATATTTCCTTTAGAATGGTGGTGCGTAGTACACTTGCCAGAGAAGGGTTGCCCGAGGCGACTACGTGCGTGTGGTGGCTTGGGGTTGTCAACTTTCCAACCTTCTAAGCCCTCCTACGAGTGCCATGGGCCTCCTTTTATAGATTAAAGGGTCACCACAGTGGCAAAGTGGTCATTATCCACTGATATGATAGCAAACAGTGCTATCATACCTAACTCTATAGGCTGACAGGGTGCATTAAATGCGCCGCTTAGTGTCACATCACTGAGCGTCCGGTAAGGCCTGCCGGCTATCATGTCAGCTCCGCTCCTGCTCTCTTGACACATGGTAGGACGGGTGTCATCCATGGGTTTCTCTGTAGGAAATGGCTTCCATGTGGCAAATGGCTGCCACCTAGTCATCCCGCAGCTTGACACCGCACTGATTGGCGACGTGAGTAGCGTTGGAGTGGTTGGTGGGGTGATTCTACCCCTGCGAGCCCCTGACAGGCTCTGCAGGGAGTCTTTGTCGCCTGCTCCTGGTGGTGGCATCGCCCCTTGTCGGGCTCGCCTGCTCGGCAAGGGAGGCCTTTCTCTTGCCGAGGCCTTGCTTCTCTGGCTCGATCTTGGTCTCTATGAGTTGTATGTTGTTTCTTCAAATCTCTTGGTCCTTCATCCTCTGGCTTGTCCTGGCACTTCAATCTTGATCTTGTGCTGTGCACAGTTGGTCAACAAACCCAGGGTTTGTTGTACCGTAAGAAGCCCCCAGGCCTGCCCCGAAGGCGCCGGTGAGCATCGCCGGGGTAGGGCCTAATAAGTGCACATGCAGAATGTTGAAGGGGTTGGCCCCTTGAGGTTTTTTTCTGCTTCATTAGTCTTGATTTCAAGGTGGTTTCCGTTTTCCTAGTGCGTGGTGTAAAGCCAAAAGTGGTGGGGCCATGGTAGTGATGGCTCATGAATGACTTTAGCGCATGGGGTAGAAACTGCCAAATTACTCTTCCCGCGGTGTGCTCTTATCCTTAGCCATGTATGTTGCATGCATCGCGCGGGGTAGGTAACGGAGGCGTGTGGTGCGAGAGAGCATCTTGGAGTGGGTCTGCCCGCCTTGAATTGGCGGAGAAGGGCGGTGGTCACCCGTTAATGGAGCAGCTGCCCCTTCCCGCCCAGCCTATTAAAGGAGGGGCGGAGGAGGGTGAAGTCATTCACCTTTGCATTCTTCCTCCTTTTCTCTGGTTCTCTGCTTCTGCTAGTGATGTCAAAGAGGGGAGCCTTGGGCCAGCCCCCAGGCTTCCGCTTGGGGCCATCATTGCCCCATGCCGGTGCTGACGCTCGGGGAGTGAGCCTGGTCCTTGGCGTAGTGAATCTCTAGGTCTCTTCGAGGCTTAGCTGGGTGGCAGGGCTGGAGACCATTGGTAAACCCAGCATTGCCCCTCCCGGAGGCTTTAGAGCCATTATCGATGTGGAGCGCACCTTCCTGCCCGCCAAGGTGGGGTGCGGTGCACCTCAGGTTCCTCGACAGCCACGGTTGCTTGCTGTTTCTCCGCTGGAGGCGTTGGGCCGGGGTCTTGGGTCTTCCCGGGAGCAGTGGTGGTGAGGAGAAAGAGAGGGAAGACGGAGAAGGCGGGTGGCAGGGGGTCAGGTCGGAGTATGATGGCGTGGATACCTTCGCCTCCGACTGTCAACCTGCCGCCTCGTCTTTCCGCTCTTTCCCACCCTCCCCAGCACCGTCATCACCAGCCTCTTCGGGTGGTAACTGGGGAGGGATGTTCCCTTGGTGCCTTCTCCTTGCCTCCAGAAGTCTTCCGTCTGAGCTTTGGTGGATGACTCCACCGGCGCTCAAGCCGGGGCTTCTTGCTTGCTCTGGAGGTGGCGACCAGAAGGCGCCACCTCATCCCCGCGCTCCACCTTTGCAGCCTCGCCACTCCCAGTCTTGTCAGGCCGTGATCGACGGGCCCTGATGAGACCGGGGTGGGCTCCTGCTTGGGTGTTCCTTTTCTCATCTTTTCCTCCTTCCGCTGCAGTGCTTGAAGGAGGGAAAAACAAAAGAGGGGATTACGGGGCACTTATCTTTTTTCAATCTTAAACCTGCCAGCAATTGCCAAATTTTAATTCAAATAATGTAATCTCTCGAGTCCATCTTTGTGTTCTGTAATGCTTGTACTTGTACTTGCATGTCAATGAAAGAAATAAACCTTGCTGAGAACTCGTGCATGTATACATCCATGTAGAGGCGAAGTACCTCTTTATTGTAATTAAACGAGTTTTACCGGCAAGATATCCTGTCGGCACCCCTGTTTGTCTGCCAGAGAACCATGTCTGCCGGGGAACAGACTGGGGCGCTAGCCCCCCACCACTCCCTTTTCATCAAGGGCCACTGCCACCATCCATGCCGAAGCAACATTCGAGCCAGGGATGGGAGCACTCTAGTTTCAAGAGAGCAGCGAGGTTTCTCTATGCACAAGTTGTAGCTTACAGAACACTACTGGACAAGAGGTAAACCTATCTGTTTGGCTCTGCCAGGGATCGCAGTGCCATGGAATCTTCTCCTCTCTTGTCGGGATCAAATTCATGGCAGGAACCTGCAACTCCATGTGGATGAGAATGAATGCATGATGCAATCCTATCTATATGCATATGCAAATGCTCATGAAATGCTTACGCAGTGATTTGGGTGTGCTTGTGCATGCATGCAATCTTAGTTGGGGCCCCCTAAAACGCTTCTTTATTTTATCTCACACGAGGTCATTGCCCCGGCTTGTACAAGGGGTTACATGCAACTTCAGCAAGGCCATGTACAACGGGTGGTTGCTGGGCCTGCGCCTTACGGGTAGAACTTACGGAGATGCTCAATATTCCATGAGTTTTGCAACTGTGTGCCATCTCCGGTCTCCAGACGGACTGTGCCAGGCAGGTGACTCGTACTACCCGGTAAGGGCCTTCCCACTTCAGTGATAACTTGTTAGTACCCTTGGCAGACCGAACACGCCTAAGGACAAGGTCACCTTCCTCAAAGCACCATGCACGAACCCCGAGGCTATGATAGTGACGCAGGGCTTGCTTGTAGCGTGCAGCACATGTAGCAGCCTGGAGATGGTTCTCCTCAAGTAGCACAGCATCGTCACGCCGGTGCTGATCCTGCGCTACTTCATCATAGGCAAGCACTCAAGGAGACCCGTAAATGAGTTCCGTGGGGATAACTTCTTCTGTCCCATAGACCAGGGAGAAGGGAGTCTGCCTGGTAGCTCAGTTAAGTGTCGTTCTGAGGGACCAAAGAACTATCGGCAGCTTCTCAATCCACCGCCTGCCGTGCTTCCGCAGTGTATCGAGAGTTCTCATCTTGAGTCCATGAAGCACTTCAGCGTTCGCCCTCTTAGCTTTTCCATTGCTCCGCGGGTGTGCCACAGAAGCGAATCAGATTTTGCGTCCGAGGGTACGAACATATTGCATGAAGGCGTGGCTCGTGAACAGGGTGCCGTTGTCAGTGATGATCATTGCTGGAACTCCGAAGCGGAACACTAATTCTTTCAAGAACATGATAGCTGGCTGGGCAGTCACCTTTCTCATGGCAGTCACTTCCGGCCACTTTGTAAACTTGTCAATGGCAACGAACAAGAATTCAATGCCCCCGATTTCTCGGGGGAAGGGGCCAAGGATATCGAGCCCCTAGACCGAAAATGGCCATGATAGAGGGATTGTCTGAAGGGCTTGGGCAGGCAGGTGTGTTCTCTTGGAAAGGAACTGACAGGCTTCACATTTTGTGAGGAGTGCAACTGCATCTTGGACGGTTTTGGGCCAATAGAATCCTTGCCGGAATGCTTTTCCAACTAATGTTCTTGATCCAATATGTGAGCCGCACATTCCTCTGTGAATCTCAGCCAGCAGCTCCTTTCCATCCTCCCGGCAAACACACTTCAATTTCACACCATTGGGCCTTCTTCTGTACTTAGTGTCATTGACAAACTGATACATACTGGCCCTCCGGGCTACTCTTTCAGCTTCATCATGATTGCCAGCGAGTTCTCTGGTTTGGAGGAAGTGGACAATGTGCCTCTCCCAAGTTGGAGCCCGAGGCTCGACAACAAGGCCTAGCGGCACCTCCTCAGCTGCGGGAGAACCATCCTCATTCACGGGGTCCATAGGCCCGGCTGGAGGGGATGGTCCGGCAGGCTGTGAGGAGTTGTCTCCGGCAGGGTCTCTGCCGGGAGTGGATGGCTCTGCCGGGAGAGGCTTACCGTAGTCCAACTTTCTCCTTTTCCAGGCCATTGTGGCTAGTGATATGGAGGGTTGAGAGAGATGGAGAACAAAAGTTCCTGGTTCCACAGGAAGCTTCTGCGCAGCACACTTCAATAGGTGATCAGCTATGCTGTTTTCCGCACGGGGTATGTGCTCTGTTTGCAACCCATCAAAGTGCTCCTCCAATCTCCTTACTTCCTCGACGTATGCTTCCATCAATGGACTTTGATAATCTTTGTTGACTTGTCTCACCACAAGCTGCGAATCTCCTCAAATGATCAGCTTCTTTATTCCCAATTCTGCTGCAATCCTTCGCCTGTCAAGGAGCCCTTCATACTATGTTGTATTGTTGGTGGCTTCTTCTCGGACAAAGTGCATCTGGACGATGTACTTCAAGTGCTCCCCGGAGGGGGCAACAAGAAGCACGCCAGCCCCTGCACCTTGTAGGGAAAAAGAACCATCAAAATACATAATCCATTCTTGGGGGATTCCTTGCCGGGGAGAGCTGTCTCTGTCCTTTCCTCATCAGGGGTTGGCCTCCATTCTGCAATAAACTCCGCCAATACCCTGGTCTGAATGGTTGAAGTGCTCTCAAACTTCAAACCAAAGCTGGATAACTCCAAAGTCCATTCTACAATTCTGCCAGTTGCCTCAGGGGTTCGGAGAATCCTTTGCAACGGGAAATGAGTGACAACCATGATCTCATGGGCTTGGAAGTAATGGCGCAGTTTCCTTGAGGCCACGATGAGGATAAAAATCAACTTTTGCATGCCAGAATACCTTGATCTAGCCCCTTGTAACAAGGAGTTGAGGAAGTAAATCGGGCACTGCACCACTTTCTTCCTTACCGTGTCCTTGGGGTTGCTCTCATTGCCGTGCTCACTGTTGTCCTGATCCTTTTCTGACACTGCCGTGATCTGGCCATTTTCTGCCTCATCCACCTCCCGCTATGCTACCAAAGCTCCACTAACCACTTGGTTGGTTTCCTCTAAGTATAGCAACAATGGTTCTTGGGGTTATGGTGCAACCAAGGTAGGCACAGATGATAGGCAGGCCTTCAATTCTTGTAGAGATGCATCTGCTTCTGGGGTCTACTCCATGGGTCCCGCCGTCTTCAAAACCTTGAAGAACATCATGGCGTGTTCGGCAAACATGGGGATGAATATGCTCAGAGCTGCAACGCATCCCGTCAAGCGCCTTACATACCTGACTGTCCTTGGCGCTTGGATCTGCTCAATGGCTTTGATCTTGTCGGGGTTGGCTTCTATCCCCCGATGGGACACGAAGAACCCGAGTAGCTTGCCGGAGGTAACACCAATCACACACTTCTTCGGATTAAGCTTCAGATTGATCTTGCGCAGATTGGAAAATGTTTCTTCCAAATCATGGATAAGGGTGGCCTTATCTTTGGTCTTGACCACAATATCATCCATATAGGCTTCTATATTTCTGTGCAACTACGGCTCAAAACCAATCTGGACTGTCCTTGCGAATGTGGACCTGACACTCTTTAATCCGAACGGCATACGAACAAAATAGTATGTACCACATGGAGTGATGAATGATGTCTTCTCTTCATCTTCCTTAGACATGAAGATCTAATGATATCCTGAGTATGCATCCAGAAAGGAGAGCAAATCACATCCCGAAGTTGAACCCACGATCTGTTCGTTGCGCGGAAAGGGAAATGGGTCCTTCGGGTAAGCTTTATTGAGGTCTGTGAAGTCAATCCAGAGCCTCCACTTCCCATTAGATTTCTGGACCACTACTGGATTTGCCAACCATGTAGTACTCCTCTGACCAAACCAGCTGCTTCCAACTTCTTGATCTCTTCGGCAATGAGCTGCTACCGCTCCAAGGCCTGCTTCCGTACTTTCTGCTTGACAGGTTGGGCATGTGGGCAGACAACAAGGTGGTGCTCGATTACCTAGATGGGAACACCAGGGATATCAGTTGGTTGCCAAGAAAACACATCGATATTCACCCGCAGGAAGGCAACAAGCGTGCTTTCCTATTTGTCATCGAGGGTGGCGCTGATAGTGAAAGTACCATCAACGCCAGCCATCCCTACCGGGACCTTCTCTCACTTGGGGTGCAGCTACATTAGATCTCTTGTTGTTGGAACACTCCAGCACGTCGTCAACGGGTGACGTGCACTTGGAGGGGGCATGCTTCCCGGACTCATTGCCGGAGGTCCTATAGTCCCTCTTCTTTCCTTTGCTTTCCTTGGAGGGAACTGCTGCCGCCACAGCCTCTACTACGACTGCATCCCGATACATCTTGTGCACATAGATAATTGCATCCTTCTCGTCTGATGGGATAGTGAGGACTCCAAATGGCCCAGGCATTTTCAGGGTGTCATAAGCATAGTAGGATGCTACCATGAATTTGGCCAGGGCTGGTCGTCCAAGAATCCCATTGTACGGCAGGGGGAGATCAACCACATCAAGCACTATCTTCTCAGTCCCAAAGTTCATCTCTCCCCCAAACATCACCGGCAACGTGATCTTCCCCTTAGGACGACTCCTGCCAGGGTTAACTCCTTGAAATGTGCCGGTAGTGTCTAGATCCTCTTCTCCTACCTGAAGCTTGTTGATGACTACTGGGGAAATCATATTCAATACGGCCCCGCCATCCACTAACATCTTTGTGACCTTGAGGTTGCGAATTGTTGGGAGACCAGCAATGGCAAACACCCTACCGCTGTTGTGTGGCTAGGGTGGTCCTCCTCATCAAAGATGATGGGCATGCGGGACCACTTGAGCGGCTTCCGGGCCTCTGGCGCTGGTTCCACGACATTGACCTCCCGTGCCCATCGCTTGAGTTGGCGATGAGAGATGTGCAAGGATGCACCTCCATCAATGCATAAGGCGTCTGTGACCTTCTGAAATTCCTTCTCCCTGGTTTCCTCTTCATTCCCTGCATCACTCACATCACCACAGGTTTCCTTCTCTTGGCGGGGTTTCCTTGGTTCCAAAAGGGCTTGCCGGGGCGATTTGCTTCACCGTCTTAGCCCTTAACACCAACAGCATTCTGGCCTTTCTCCTTGTCACGCTTATCATACTCTGCTCTCTGTCTCTTAACATGCTGTTCAACCTGATAACACTCCTGAAGGTCATGGCCTTTGGTCCGATGGTTCTTGTAGTACGGCCCATCACTTTTCCCGACTTTTTCCGCGGCAGCGGCTTTCCGGCAGGCAGTGCACGCGGCAGTTTCCCTGCCGCGGGCCTCAGCCTTGGCCTTCTTGCCGGTACTAGGTGTGCCCGAACCTTCCACGGTCAATACTGCCTTGTCTCTTGGCTTCTTACTTCGCTTCTTGCCCTTCCTTTGACTGGTTGATTCATCCTCATCCTCTGAATCAACATTGATGCAATCTTCCTCTCCAGGCAACTTCCTTCTTCTATCCGAGCACACTTATCCACCAGCGTGTATATCTCCTTCACGGTCTTGGGCAATGCACATTCATCTTAGAACGAATGCGACAGTTGCGCACATTAGACTGGAAGGCTGCTATAACAGCTGCCGGATGGATATTTGGAATATTTCTATGAACTTTACTGAATCTCTGTAAATACTTACAGAGGGTTTCTCCTTCCATTTCTTGGAGAAGCTGCAGGTCACTGGGCCTGCCGGGCTCTTGGTGGCTACCGGTGAAGGCACCGATGAACTCGTGGCACATATCTGCCCATGATGAAATGGAGTTCTCCGGCAGGTGCATCAGCCAAGACCTCACGTTGGACTTGAGGTCCAATGGGAACTAGTTGGCGAACACCTTCTCGTCTCTTCCCCCGGCAGCCTGAACATCGATGGTGTAGATGCTCAGGAACTCTGCCGATTTCAGCCTCCCGTCGTACTTCTCAAGTATCATTGGCTTGAACGTGCGAACGGACAACCAATGGATTTGCCACAGCTCCCGTGTAAAGGAAGCGCAGCTGACCTTGAAAGGTAGGCACCCACCAACACCGAGTGCAGGCTCGTCAACGTTGAGGCCGCCGCACCCGCCGGTCTGGCGGAGGTGATCGTGGCACTGATCCAAGGCGGCGCGCGCGTCTCCCCGCCGCCTATCCTCTGGGGTTCGACGTTGGCCTGGACGTGCTTAAGGGTTCGAAGAGGCCATCGAGACATCATCGGGGTCTCGATTATGCCACGCCCGTGTCGGCTACCGTGGTGGGGATTGCACCATAGGGACATCCCCCTCTTTTCGGCCAGCAGTGCAGACGGTTGCTGTCGCTTGAGGAGGTCGTGGCGGGCCAGCTTGCCTCGAGCCCCCAGCTGCAGGGAAGCCGAGCAGGCTCTGGATAGTGGAACGCCATTCTTCCATCTGCTCGGCCGCCCACGGGAACCTCAGTAGGAGCTAAGCTCACGCCATAGCCTCCGTGGCAGTGCTTGGCGTATCGGTTGATGATGATGACCGCACCATCGCCTGGCTCCTAACGGCGCCAGCGGCGGCGTCGGTGGTGATGTCGCGTCCATGCAGCCGTGAAACAACCACCTGGGCTGCAAGGTCGCGCGGTGGTGGTGCTCGGGGGTCAGCCGCTCCGTCGAGTACAGCAGCTTAGTCGGCTCGTCCGGGTGGAGACGCACTGGTCGTGGTCGCGCCAGCTGTGGGGGCGGCCGGAGGGCGTTGGTTCACCCTGGACCGAGTGCCGTTGGTGCGACTATGCCCGTCAGTGGGAGGAGAGGGTGCAGAAGGAGTGACCCCCTCGCCCGCACCCTGTGGAGCTTGACCACCATGGTGTTGATGATGTTGTTCTCTTCCGACGTGTCCAGCCCCCGTGTCGACTGCGGGGGGAGCCGTGATGGCGCCACCTGCCCCAGTCACGCCCCCAACAGCGTTCATGTCCTCGCTCGCCTCTGTAGCCTCCGAGGCACCCGAGGCTGCGGGCGGTGGAGCCTTCGAAGTGGACGGATGGGCCGGATTTCTTCTACTTAGGTGCCATGGTCGATGGCGTCATCGAAGGTGAAGTTGGCGATGAAGATGACGCGTTGTGCATGCTTTCAGGTTCGTGCAAGCGAGCTCCCTGCCTGGCGCGCAAAAGATGTCGCGGGATATCCACGACCACCTAAGGGACCGGGTGGCCCCCTGCTGGTTCGGCGGGGGGATGTCGCGTTGCACAAAGAGCAGACTAGCGCACGGCAACACGATAGAGAGCACACAATCGATTTACTCAGGTTCGGGCCACCGCGAGGCGTAAGACCCTACGCCTGCTTTGGTGGATTGATGGTGGAATGAGAATGGTGGTGCATAGTACACTTGCTAGACAAGGGTTGCCCGAGGCGACTACGTGCATGTGGTGGCTTGGGCTTGTCAACTTTCAAACCTTGTAACCCCTCCTACGAGTGACATGGGCCTCCTTTTATACATTAAGGGGTCACCAAAGTGGAAAAGTGGTCATTATCCACTGATATGATAGCAAACAGTGCTATCATACCTAACTCTGCAGGCTGACAGGGTGCATTAAATGCGTCGCTTAGTGTCACATCACTAAGCGTTCAGCAAGGCCTGTCGGGCTATATATCTTGCCAGCTCCGCTCTTGCTCTCTTGACACGTCGCAGGACGGGTATCATTTATAGGTTTCTCTGTAGGAAATGGCTGCCATGTGGTAAATGGCTGCCACCTAGTCATATTGCGGCTTGACACTGCACCGATTGGCGACGTGAGTCACGTTGGAGTGGTTGGTGGGGTGATTCTACCCCCGCGAGCCCCCGGCAGGCTCTGCTGGGGAGTCTTGGTCGCCTGCTCCTTGTGGGTGGGCTCGCCCCTTGTCGGGCTTGCCCGCCCAACAAAGGGGGCCTTTCTCTTGCCGAGCCCTTGCTTCTCTTGATCGGTCTTGGTCTCTCTGAGCTGTATGTTGTTTCTTCAAATATCTTGGTCCTTCATCCTCTGGCTTGTCCTGGTGCTTCAATCTTGATCTTGTGCCTGTGCACAGTTGGTCAACAGACCTATGGTTTGTTGCGCCAACACCTAGGCTGGTCATAGTGGCAAGTAACTTAGACTAGTAACTCTATGGTTACCCTAAGAGCAAGTACTACCTCCGTCCTGGTTTACTCTTCCTATTTTGTAGTATCAAAATTTGACCATATATTTAACTGAGAAAATGTTAATGCATGTCACTAAAAAATATATCGTTGGATTCGTATTTGAACATAATTTCAAATGGTATAATTTTTGGTGACATGCATTGGCATTTTCTTAGGTAAATCCATGGTCAAAATTTTACACTAAATACGAGTTAGTACAAAAGTGGGCTATAACAACCCTCCACTATGTAGGCCAAAACACGTGCCAAATTCACTTGTGATGCATTTGGCATCAATGCCCTCCATTGCTCACCTGGTGCCCAATCTGAATCACCTACTTTGCTCCGGTGCCAAATTTACTCACGCAATGAAAAAACACTTGCATGGGAGAGGGAGAGGACTAAGGCAAAAAAACACTTGTTTGGGAGAGTGAGAGGCTGGTGTAGTTAATTTGATTGATTTGTTTATACATGTGGGTCTGTGTGCACAGCGGTGCCAACTCTCTCACATCGCTAGAGCGGTGCCAAAATATTTTGATTTTTCATTAGTGCGTATTATGTGGCATACTTTTGAGAAATATGGCATCAGCCACATAGTGGAAGGCAACAAATGCCGAAGCTCTTCACGTGCTCCAAGGTAAATGACAGGAAAGAGAAACAGAGCGAGAGAGAGAGTGTGTGAAAAAATATCACTAGCCTTAGAGCCAACCCTATCGTATGAGTGGATGATATTGGTACCTATTAATGACACGACAATCTTATACAACCAGCTGCTCTAATATATTCTCTTCTTTTGGAGATAAAAAAGACCCGAAAGTGAAAAATGTGCTGCACTATAACAATCTCATCGAATTCCTTGATCTCCATCTTACAGAAATTGATTTGATCGACTACCGATGTAGCACATCAGAGATTAAATTGGCCAGGTTCATTGTTCTGGAGGCAAGTGTGCTCAAGGTAATGAGGTTTAGCGTTCTCTAGCGCAACAATAAATGGCGTGTTGATCACCGCAAGCGTCTAAGCCTAAATGACAAAGTCTCCACAGAAGCTAATTTTTTTTTTGAAACATCAAGTCGCCAGAGACTCAATAATTTATTTGCCCATTAGTGACTTGTCAGGGCGGTTGATTTTAGTTTGTACAATAATGCTGCATCCACCTAAGGTAACGAAAGTTCTTCCGTAAACTTCGTAATAATTCCCTCTTCATAGGTGCAACATTACTCCTAACATTTGTAATATCAGTTTGAAACTTGTAATATTGTCGTGCCCTATTCTTGCATTTTCAAAATCCTGCGAATCAAAGAGGTCCTCTGTGACACCCTTGTTTTTGCCATCCTGATTTTCCTTTGCCTTTTTCCCTTTTATTTGGATTTTGAGTTAATTCATTTGGACTTAGCACTTGGGAATTATTTTGATTGTCACCCAAGTGACTCCTCCCACCTCTCACAACCTCTCTTGACCTCTCATTCATCATCATAATGATTTGGAAAAGATTTCTTCTAAGGAAAATATTCATTTTCACCCTGAAAATGGAATATCTTCACTTTCACTCCAAAGCAACCCCTCTTTTTCTTGCCCACAAAAATCTCAGAAAATTCTCACACATCCTTTGGACAGTGCCTCATCACCCAATGGAAAATTTTCATGTGGTTATGTGGCCCATTTTTTGCTTGGGGAAATCATTTGCATTCTGACCAGAAAATGCAGTTTGTACTGCAAGTGCATTATACCTTGATCTTATGGAGCTGAATTTTCTTGAGCATCATTACCTTAGTACGTAACACTAAACCCCAAAGCTCACCTTCTAACTCTTCCTAGTTTGATCACAAATTTGGCCACAAGTTTCTGTCCAGAAACTTTCACTAAGTGTTGTGATCAACTCACTCATCCTGGTAGTTTGTTCACTCCTTTCCAAGCCTAAAGAGTGCACAGTCGACATCCTAGACATGGTTTGGCATCACCTGGGCATCACGTTGGCACAGTGCGCGTGGTGTCCGCGTGAAGCATAGGCTCTAGCACGCAGTCAGCGCGCTCTACGTCACGCCCGAGCCTCTGTTTGGCTCGTGCTCGTCGCAGCGTTGAGCCCAGCCTGCCGCACCACGCCACTAGCCTCACCTCATCATCCCAGCACCCTCGCTCCCGCTCGCCGACACTAGAGCCGCCACAATGATCACGCGCACCTCGCGCCAGAGGAGCACAATGCCCCTGTGCTCGAGTCAGTCCCCTCCCGTTCATCTTGTGCTTGTCTCCGAGCTCGAACAGTGGTCGTGTGAGCCCTGCAGCCTTCTCCCCCTCTCACTGACGCCCCTCGTTGCCGTGCGCCGCTCCCAGAGACTTCGAAAAGCTCTCGACCCTCGCCTCGGCCATGCCTATAAATAACCCCTCCCCCCGATCTCATTTCTCCTCACCTCTCCACACGCTCAACCTCCACGACACTGTAGGAAGCCGTAGCCCGGACGAGTAGGCCTCTGGCCGCCGTCCCCAACCCGAGCTCACCAGCGATCCCCTTTCTTTGCCCCTCCCACTCCCGTGGCTCAAGAGCTCGACCGAGTGCATGGGCGTATTTTGGTGGTCCACTATTGCTCGTTGACGCCTCCGGAGCCGCTAGAATGACCCCTCGACGCCAACATCTTCTTCTCCGATGAGCTTCGCCCTCTACAGCAGCTGGAGACGCCCTGGACGACCTCGTCCATCCACCTCTCGCCAAGCTATGGGTGCACCGTAGTCTTCAACGTCGATCTATTCCTTCCACAACGGCCGCCCACCTCTCCTCGTCGGAGAAACGCCGGCGATGCGCCGCCCCAGCTCTGTTTCCCTCTCTCTCCCTAGACCTGACGCGTGTGGCCCGCTATCAGCCTCACCACTCCCGCCCGAAGCAGTACGAGTGGAGGCGTATTCTCTGAAATACGCCTTCGCCGTCACCCCCTGGATTTTCTATTTATTCAAATTTTTAAATCATTTTTAACACAAACTTTGACGAGCTCTAACTCCTAATCTATAAGTCCAAATGAGTTGATTCTTTTTGCGTTAGTTTTATATTGAAATATTCTAGCAACACACGAAATTTGAGATTTTTCCTTGCTGTCTAGAATTTCTGGTGAATTTTAGAGTGGTTATTGATATTTTCTTTTGCTATTTTTATTTATTTTTAGAAGGAGAAGCTTGCCTTGAGGAGAACCAGGAGGAGTGTGACCCTCCTCTGTACTAAGGCAAGCCACACAAATATTTGCATGGTGTCATTTCAATAACTATGATTTTCCAACTTGAATATGGTTTATTTCATGCATTAAATCATTTAAACAATATTGCTATATTGTTTCAATTGTTATGCTTGGAATGTTTAGCTTGTTGTAGCACTTGAGTGCATGGAGTAGTGTGATGAAATAGTATGATTTTGATAGCATGACTATGGTTTGGTAATGGTCGGTATTATTTTCATAAAATGGTTTATTATTTTCACCATGCTAATGTCATAACTAAAAATGATTGAGTTAAAACCAGATTCTCTAAAGTGATTAGTTGTGCATGCAGAATGATTCTATGATGTTGATCCGTTTCATTTCAGTGATATGTCGATATAGCTACATGCCAGATAGTTGCATGTTCATGGCATACTATGACTTGAGTTATTTTATTTCAAGTTAAACCTGATGATAATTCAACTTGAACATAATGTTGATCGGGTCATGGTGCCACCGAATCGAGCTTCCCAGTGCAACCACACTTTCCTTTATGGGAATGCCCTTATTCCGTCCGTTGTCATGCCTATGGTTGGTGCCTCCAACAAGGGAAGGTTATGGGCGTGTGGTACCCTGGCCCGGTAAGAAGACATAACCTTCTGTGCCCGTTGTTGTTATGGTACCCTGTCCCTGTTTGGGACCGTTTATGTTTTGCCACGACGGTGGCCGTGGATGTCACGGGTTGACATCGGGGCCACCCATGACTTAGCCCAGAGGGGAGTTGGTTAGAGTGGCTGGGAGAGTGTCATGGCCATGGGTTGGTTATGTCAGAATGCCATTGGTCCACCTGAATGGGAGTTCGAGGCTATGGGTTCCGTGGTGTGTGGTACAGTGTGCTAACCTCTATAGAGTGTATGTTAAATCTATCGATAGCCGCGTCCTCGGTTACAGACCCAGTTCATAGTAGGTGACACCATGGATCAACATAATTAATTTAATCTTGCACACTAAAGTTATATGGTTGGCACTAGTTATGAGATGATATTGTTGAAACCACAAGATGGTTGCTGTTGGAACCAGACAGTTGGTTTCCTTTGTGATCCGAGAGTGATCACCATGTTGATGAGATTGGTTACGAGGTTACTCGTATGGTAAGCAAGTCCGAGGGACTCGGTGCACAAGCATGTTCACTTCATGAGTAGTATGTTGAAGCATTGCATTTAACCTGCTTAATGGTCATGTTATTGTTTGTCATTATGCTTTTATTTGTTGTGAGCATGCAAGTACATTCAATGTACTGACCTGGCGTGTCATGCCAGCTTTTAGGAAAGTCTTACCGGATCAGGGTGCTTCCCGTGTCTAGACCGTGTCCATATCAGTGTCCCTGTGCTATGGACTTCCACTTTGTCGTTGTTCCGCTGACGCGTAGTTGTCGTGATCGAGGCCCCTTCACGTTCATTAAATAATGTACATACTGTTCAGCCGCACCGTGTGTGCCACTTGGCCTCTCTATCTGATGTAATATCAAACCTATGTTTCCGCTAGCATCAATAAAGCGGTTGTTTTCTGTACCAAGTTGTTGTGTGTTGCTAGAAGACTAGATCTCTGGGTTGGCAATGCAAGGTAAACCGGTTGCTTTGAGCTGGGGTGCCACAATGCTTGGTATCAGAGTCGCATTGACTATAGGACACGCTAGATGTCGATGCGTTAGTTGAACTGTAGCTAGTTTAGTTTTGAGGGTCGGTAGTGCTTGCATCAGATTGCTGCATTGTATGCATTTGATTTACTGTTCTTACTAACCGATTAACGACTGTGAGTGTAGATGGCTCCAGTACCGTATGCATGTCAATTGGAGCTGGCACCGTGCACTTCGCCGCACCTTCCTCGAGGTGTATGGTGTCGCCTCTACCCTCACAGTGATGACCCAGTATATCGGGTGTACCGGGAGTGCCTAGCAGACTCAGTATACGAGTATCACGTGGTGGTTACTTTGCACCGCAGTTCGACATCTGGTTCATACACCCGTTCTTCTAGGAGTGGTTTCTCTTCTACCCCTGCTCAGGCTGTTCAATTTGCTGCGTTTGAGATTCTCATTGAGTTACGCTATAACAAGATCCAAATGCAGACCCACCTAGGCATCTACTACTACCCATCCCTGCACGTGGTGGTTACTTTGCACCGCAGTTCGACATCTGGTTCATACACCCGTTCTTCTAGGAGTGGTTTCTCTTCTACCCCTGCTCAGGCTGTTCAATTTGCTGCGTTTGAGATTCTCATTGAGTTACGCTATAACAAGATCCAAATGCAGACCCACCTAGGCATCTACTACTACCCATCCCTGCACGATGATGGGTGTGTCCGTTTTCCTATTATTGATCCGGCGGCCGAGAGTCCCGCTAGCCACCTTTCCCGCTATATCACTGCTAGCTATCTTCTGGTTCACGAGCTGGCCCAAGAGCTGACTTGTGCTCACACTGCTTTGGTGGTTTTCGGTGTCAAAGCCGGCAGACTTCAGGTAGGGGGTCCCGAACTGTGCGTTTAAGGCGGATGGTAACAGGAGGCAGGGGACACGATGTTTACCCAGGTTCGGGCCCTCTTGATGGAGGTAATACCCTACGTCCCGCTTGGTTGTTCTTGATAATATGAGTATTACAAGAGTTGATCTACCACGAGATCATAGAGGCTAAACCCTAGAAGCTAGCCTATGGTATGATTGTATGTTGTCCTACGGACTAAACCCTCTGGTTTATATAGACACCGGAGGGGGCTAGGGTTACACAGAGTCGGTTACAAGGGAGGAGATCTACATATCCGTATTGCCAAGCTTGCCTTCCACGCCAAGGAGAGTCCCATCCGGATACGAGACAAAGTCTTCAATCTTGTATCTTCATAGTCCAACAGTCCGGCCAAAAGATATAGTCCGGCTGTCCGGAGACCCCCTAATCCAGGACTCCCTCAGTAGCCCCTGAACCAGGCTTCAATGACGATGAGTCCGGCGCGCAGTTTTGTCTTTGGCATTGCAAGGCGGGTTCCTCCTCTGAATACTCCATAGAAGATTCTGAACACAAGGATAGTGTCCGGCTCTGCAAAGCAATTTCCACATACCACCATAGAGAGAATAATATTTCCACAAATCTAATCCGCTGACACATTTTGACAGCACGACATCATGTCATGGCCCGGTCATTATCCGAACCGTTTTTCCCAACCAGCACTGCACATATTGCGAGGCGGTTTTCTTGACACGTCTTGTCGAAGCAGAGATTGTGTCCCCCTTATTACGGGATTCTCATCAATACAGACGTGGGTAACCCACTCGTGCCCACTGGTATGACTCCTCGATTTTAGGCAAGTCCGAAACGGCCATGAGGAGGACGCTTGATATTCACCCTCTTTATAAGGAGGCCAAGGCCTGTTCTATTTTCCTCTCGTGCTCAATCGAATCCTTCCCCCGCCTCGAGTTCCAACACCCAAGGCTCAGGTCAGGCGCTTCGGACCTTCAACCATGTCCGGATCCAACCTCCAAGGTCGGTGGATGCCTTGCTCTGTCACAGAGGAGGACATCAAGAAGCTGAGAGAGGCCAGGTATCTGACCGCCGAAATCTCGCACAGGCTGCCCACCCGAGGGCAGGTCATCCCCACTCCCGAACCCAACGAGAGTGTTGTGTTCATCTCTCACTTCCTCCGAGGGCTAGGCCTCACTCTGGATCCCTTTGTTAGGGGGCTCATGTTCTATTATGGGCTGGATTTCCATGATCTGGCCCAAGATTCCCTCCTTCACATCTCGTCGTTCATCGTCGTATGTGAGGCCTTCCTCCGCATTACCCCACACTTCGGCCTGTGGCTCAAGACCTTCAATGTGAAGTCGAAGATGATCGAGGGGCGACACGCAGAGTGCGGAGGTGCCGTAATAAGCAAAAGCACTGATACTCCATGGCCAGAGGGTTCTTTCCCAGAGGTGTCCAATTTGTGGCAGCGGGAGTGGTTTTATATCACAGCTCCTCGATGTGCTAAGTGGGTAGCCGCCCATGCCTTTCACTCGGGCCCCCCACCACAACTGACGTCATGGATCAGCAAGGGGCTGAACTAGGGTCCAGTAAATGATGTGCCGATATTGCAGAGTCACATCTGAGATCTCCTTGAGAGAGATGTCAGCCTGGTTATGGTAATGCAAGTCATGCTAGTTCGTCGAGTCCAGCCTTGCAAACGTCGACCCCTTCATATGTGGGAATTCAACCCGGAAGAACCGCGAACTGTTCAACACTTCCTCGACATGACGCTCGAAGAGATGTACAAATTGTTCTTCGGACCCCAAATAGAGTGTCCTGACACCACCGAGGATGCGGGTCTGAGCTGTAACCGCCCTGATACCGAAGTAAGTAATCCCATGGCCGAACACGCTGTCCTTTTATTTATCATGACATCATTCTGAAAAGTCGCTCTTTGACCAGGACTGGATAACAAAGGCGAAGATGATCAGGTGTTCGGCCCCCCTTCCCGAAGGCTTGGCCAATCCAGTACTAGACAGAATGCTCGAGCTGGCGCCTTATCAGGTGCCCTTAGGGGAAGATAAAGGGGGAATAAAGAGGCTGAAAGCGGGCCTCACTCACTACTCGTCCAAACCGGGGAATTAGCGCCTCCGCAAAGGAGGATAACCAAGGAGAAGAATATGACATTCCCTCTCCCCGAGGAAGGAAGAGGACCACCTCTGAAGACCCGGAAACAAAGGTTTCCAAACGAGGGAAGAAATCTTCGCCAGAGGGTCCTGCCTCGGAGGGTACTCTTGCCGCACAATGTCCGCAAGGGGATCAGCCCTCTATCGAGCTGTACGTAATCAAAAAGTACTTAATAGTGAAAATATCCTGCCTTACTTCTGAAGACAATAACCGAAGCTTATATCTTGTAGTTCGGATCGTAGCCCTTCTCGACAGAGTTTGTCTTCGGGGGATCTTCTTCGGGAGATGATGGAGAGCGAAACACCTCCCCCTGCCACCCCGCTTCATGAGGCGGGCGACCCTGAAGTGTCGTCGTGGAGGGTTTCTCCTGATCCTCCAAGGCTAGAGGATAATCCTTTGGCCACCCGGAGTCCTCATTATTTGGCTCCTAAAGAGAGCGACAGAAAGAGTCCGGAACTGTACAGTGTGCGGTCGGACACACTGAAGGATCTTCTAGAGCAAGCGGCCATCTCAGAAGCGCATCGTATGCTAATGGGTGCGGTAATTGAAAGGATTTCATCCACCAAAAGTGGGTTGCATGAAGCTTTTATGAGTCTGTGGAAAGGCTTTGAGGTACGTGAAATAGTGTATGTTTCTGACAGTACCGCACATGTTAGGTGTGCCCTGTGCAGATAGTAGCCCCTGAGACTCTGGTTGCCATTGAAAATGGCGGCAAACAGAGGATCATAATCCCAGGTAATAACCAAACCGCCTTTATGTGTAGGTGGTTGAAGGTCCGGTGGCTAGCCGGACTGATGAGTTTGCCGAGCTAAAGGGGCAACTTGATGCGGTAGATGCCTACATCGTGCTTGACAACAAACGGCTTGACGAGGCACAGGGTAAGTGATTTCTCCAGTGATCAACACATAGTAAGAGGAGCATGATGCCGGTATCTTTAATATGTTGTGACTGCAGATGGAGCTGCCATCGTGGAGACCCTTCGGGCGGAGCTTGCGTGAGCCAAGGAACAAGCAAGGAATAGCGATTCGGCCTCTCTAAAGGCGGTCGAGGAGCTGAGGGCCGAACAGGCTGCGCATTGCCAGAGCAAGGAAAGAATAGCCAAGATGGCCATTGAGTTGAAAGATGTCGCTAACCGTTACCAGCTTCTTGAAAAAGAAAGCCGAGTGAAGGTGACGGACCTGAAGAAGGCCATGGTAGCAGCCAAGGAAGCTCGCTCCAAAATCAGAGCGACGAAGGAGGAGCTGCAGATATCGTGGCTGGGAAGCCCTTTTTGTTGCGGACTAAGTTCGGAGATCCGAAGTATGCTCCTCTTGATCAACTATGGAGTTGTATAGATGCATACGTGGATTTGGCAGCAAGTGGTGCTGATGCGGCCGAGTACTTCAAGGATCAAAAAGATCGTGAAGTGGAAAAGCTGTTCTAGTCACAGTTCCATGCTCCAGTGCGTCCTCTGCTGTTGAATGAGTGAATGGCCGAGTGGGCCAAGCTTGCCATGAGGTCTGTTGTGGAATATCTGTGGTTGGGAGGGCCAAGGCTGAATAGTTACTTTAGTTTAGGGCAACAATTCCTTGGTGCTGTGCTGCACATCGACGCTATGAAGAGGTAGGCGTGCAAAGAGGGTGCGCGGATGGCACTTGCCCGTGTCAAGACATACTGGACAGAGATGGAGGCCACCACTATTGTAACACAGTGTTCAGCCGTGGGCCGAGTGGCTACCGAGCACTACTTTGAAGAAGTCCTTGAAGGCGCTCGTTTGATAGAGGCTCAGTGCTCGAAGAATGTTATGTTCTAGTGACATGTACTCCCATTGTAAAAACAATGTTTTATTGAATTATAAAGGCCATGTTTATACTTTTGCCTGAAAGTATTATGATGCCTCCTGTGCGGCCGTTTATGTATATATGTATATAACCTGAAAGTTTGTAGTCGTCGGCTTCCGCCCCCACGCATATAATGCGGGGGTGTTCGCAAAAAAACGCGTATTCACACTTGATCCAACGTCTTGGTCCATGAAGGAGGTGGTAGCGCAGCGAACGAGGTAATCGGACTATATTGCTTTAACACTTTCACTTAGCCATAGGAGTTTGACAGTGGGGCTACTATATAGCCCCTGGTACTTCTGCGCTCGTCCGAATACAAGGCGCGTACGTACATGACCGGGAAATGGCCCTTCATTAATGCGGTGGAATCCCGAAGGTTCCGCTAAGTCATCGAGTGGTTGACCAGTCTCGCGCTTTATCATGATAGTCAGTTTTTGGCTTTCTCTACCGAGGTGCTCATCCGGATGAACTAGGGCACAATCGCAGTAGTTCTCCCAGTGCTACCTTAGCCGATATAGCGGAACGTAAGGTACCAAAACATGGGAGCCGGGCAAACCCAACATTTGACCAAAGACATGATTCGGAGTTGATGCATGTAAGGCCAAACTCGGGACGCCGAACACTCCCTAAGGTATTCGGTCTTCATAACATATGCCGGGCTGAACAATGCCCTTAATAATAAACCCCGAGTGTCCAGGTACGTGCGATATCCTGACGTGGCCACATGCCAATAACGTCAGCATCCTTCTTGGTTGTATTGAGTATCCGGAGGATGTGAACAACAAGATATAGTAAAAAAGGTTTACGCAGGGTCTTAATCTGAAAAGAAACCTTTGAGCGGGTCCCTGCTGCAGGTCCGAGCCTGTGTCTCCGTTGTGCCGTGTCCTGGACGGGTGTAGCACGATTGTCATCTGTAAAAGAGAAGAACTTAGGTGAAAGTTGCCGTGCCAGAAAATTGGTTATTATCAATAAACAATTAAAATTCAAGATAAGTCAAGTTGAGCCGGACTAGCCTTGATTACACGCGGGAAGCCCCTGGTACCGTCTATGAGGGTTTGACCATCAAACCAATCTCATGTATATGTAGTGGTGCACCGGACTCGTCTAACCGTGTCTGTGGTCTTGACGACCTGCCATTTTTTCTGGTTGGTGAGGCCGTCTAGTCCTCGGCAATTAAAGCCGCCACACATTCTTCCGCGTGTAGAGAACACTCACTATTTCCACTAACTGTGATGGTGCCATGTGGACCGGGCATCTTAAGCTTGAGAGAAGCGTAATGCGGTATTGCATTAAAACGAGCGAAAGTCGTTCTTCAGAGTAGTGCTTGATAGCCACTTCGGAATGGAGCGATGTAGAAAGTTAACTTTTCGCTTCGGAAGTTGTCGGGAGAACCGAATACAACCTCTAGTAATAGAGAGCCTGTACAGCGGGCCTCTGGGCTTGGTATTACTCCCTTGAAGGTAGTATTACCGTGGCTTATTTTGTCGGTTCTATCCCCATTTTGCGGACTGTGTCCTCATATATCAGATTGAGACTACTGCCGCTGTCCATGCGGACTCGTGTGAGATGGTATCCATTTATTATTGGGTCTAACACCAAGGCAGCCAATCCTTCATGTCGGATGCTTGTCGCGTGATCCCCGCGATCCAAAGTGATCGGGCAGGCCAACCAGGGGTTGGACCTAGGGGTGACGGGCTCTATGGTGCGTATGTCTCAGAGTGCATGTTTGCTTCTCCTCTTCGTCACATGGATCGTCGATGATTTGGTTCTCCTTAGTGAGAAACCTGTTCCTAAGCTTTCGGGCTGACTCTCCAGGCTGTTGAATTATATGACTTAAATCGTCTGCATCCGGAGGTCGGACATAGGTCCCTTGAAAATTAGCCTGAAAAGCATCCTCGAGCTCCTCCCAACTCCCAATTGAGTTTTCGGGGAGGCTTTTCAGCCAGTGACAAGCTGTTCCTTTAAGCTTGAGGGGCAAGTATTTGATGGCATGGAGATCGTCTCCACGAGCCATATAGATATGGAGGATAAAATTCTCAATCCAGACCCCAGGGTCTGTGGTCCCGTCGTACGCCTCTATGTTCACTGGTTTGAATCCTTCTGGGAATTCGTGGTCCAGCACCTCATCGGTGAAACATAGGGGGTGTGCGGCACCCCTGTATTTGGATGTACCATGGCGTTTGGACGGTTGTAGTATTCGGTTTTGATTTTGTGCCGGAGCGCGCTTCCTAGATCCATAGATGGATCTGGTTGTACCGGTTTTTTGGCGCAAGTCCTCACGTAGATCGTGTGTTGACTTATGTGCGGCCTTGTTAGCTGCTCTATCGCGGTCACAAGGTGGTTGATCCGGCCGGTTGGTCATTTCATTTTTCGGCCGTGTGGGCTCTAAGGCCTTATCGTCGAATTGAGGTAATAGCTTGTGCTTTGGATAGCTCTTTGTGTGGTAACTTCCACCATACTATTTCTTCGTTGTCGTGCACTTTGTTCCACCTGCTATTGAGCGTATTTTGTGCGGCCTTAAGCCTTTGCTTCCGCTTCTTCAGAATCCTCGATGTGGCAATAAGCCTTCTGCGGAGCTTCCCTTGCTCCAAGTGCGTTTCCGGGATGATGTGTGCATCTTCGTCCGGACTGTTTTCCTCCCCAGAGGGGGTTTGATGAGGTTTATCCTCGGCATCGTCGTGTTCGGACGTCAGATCCGTACTATGTTCGCCGTTTGCAGCTTCATCATGCTCTACCGCTGGGGCAATGTGGTCGTCATTTCCTTTGGAGTCGACTGGCGTGTTATTTTCTCTTGCGCTGTTATCGCTGTTTTTGCTATGGCGGGACTTAGAGCGGCGCCGCTGACGACGGCACTTGGGTTGCTTCTTGGAGGGGCCATCCTCCGCTGTCTCTTCACCATTGCCTTCTTTGGGTGTATCCACCATGTATATGTCATGTGATGAAGTGGCTGTCCGGCGCCCCGTGGGCACTAGTTCCTATTCGTCTCCTGCATCTTCGTCCATGCCATTGATGTCTTTGGAGTCGAAATCGAGCATGTCGGTTAAATCGTCGACAGAGGCTACTAAGTGGGTGGTGGGTGGGCAGCGAATTTCTTCGTCGTCCGCATCCCATTCTAGCCGGACATAGTTCGGCCAGGGTTCTCCTGACAAGGAGAGAGACCTTAATGAATTTAGCACATCGCCGAAAGGTGAGTGCTGAAAGATATCCGCGCAGGTGAACTCCATGATCGGCGCCCAATCGGATTCGATAGGCATGGATGCAGGCGGCTCGGAGTCCGTGGCTGGAGACGAACCCAGTGGTTCGGTGACACGTCTCTCGTAAGGGGTGAAGTCAGTATCCGGCTCCATCACCACTGAGAGTGTGGCCTCCATGGAGGGGTCTATCCCTCCGCCCTCGGATGACGCGATTTGCTCCGGATTGAAGGCCGGAGTAGTTGCAAATGCGATCTCCCGAACACTATCCGACGGCAGAGTTACGTCATACTCGTCGTGATTGTGCGGCGTGTTGGGGAACGTAGCAATAATTCAAAAATTTCCTACGTGTCACCAAGATCAATCTATGGAGTCATCTAGCAACGAGGGAGGAGTGAATCTACATACCCTTGTAGATCGCGCGCGGAAGCATTCAAGAGAACGGGGTTGATGGAGTCATACTCGTCGTGATCCAAATCACCGATGATCCTAGTGCCGAACGGACGGCTCCTCCGTGTTCAACACATGTACAGACAGTGTAACGTCTCCTTCTTCTTGATCCAGCAAGGGGAAAGGAGAGGTTGAGGAAGATGGCTCCAACAGCAGCACGACGGCGTGGTGGTGGTGGAGCTGCAGTACTCCGGCAGGGCTTCGCCAAGCACTATGGAGGAGGAGGATGTGTTGGAGAGGGAGAGGGAGGCACCAAAGGCGTGTTGTGAGAGGCCCTCCTTTCCCCACTATATATAGGGAGTCCAAGGGGGGGGGGGGCGCCGGCCCTAGGAGATCCAATCTCCTAGGGGGGTGCGGCCAAGGGAGGAATCCCTCCTCCCCAAGGCACCTAGGAGGTGCCTTCCCCCTTTGGGAGTCTTCCCTTCCTTGAACCCTAGGCACATGGGCCTCTTGGGGCTGGTGCCCTTGGCCCATATAGGCCAAGGCGCACCCCCTACATCCCATGTGGCCCCCAGGGGTAGGTGGCCCCACCCGGTGGACCCTCGGGACCCTTCCGGTGGTCCTGGTACAATACCGGTGACCCCGAAACTTGTCCCGATGCCCGAAATAGCACTTCCTATATATAATTCTTTACCTCCGGACCATTCCGGAACTCCTCGTGACGTCCGGGATCTCATCCGGGACTCCGAACAACATTCGGGTTACTGCATATACATATCCCTACAACCCTAGCGTCACCGAACCTTAAGTGTGTAGACCCTACGGGTTCGGGAGACATGTAGTCATGACCGAGATCGCTCTCCGGTCAATAACCAACAGCGGGATCTGGATACCCATGTTGGCTCCCACATGCTCCTCGATGATCTCATCGGACGAACCACGATGTCGAGGATTCAAGCAACCCCGTATACAATTCCCTTTGTCAATCGGTATGTTACTTGCCCGAGATCTGATCGTCGGTATCCCAATACCTCGTTCAATCTCGTTACCGGCAAGTCACTTTACTCGTACCGTAATGCATGATCCCGTGACCAGACACTTGGTCACTTTGAGCTCATTATGATGATGCATTACCGAGTGGGCCCAGTGATACCTCTTCGTCATACGGAGTGACAAATCCCAGTCTTGATCCGTGTCAACCCAACAGACACTTTCGGAGATACCCGTAGTATACCTTTATAGTCACCCAGTTATGTTGTGATGTTTGGTACACCCAAAGCACTCCTACGGTATCCGGGAGTTACACGATCTCATGGTCTAAGGAAAAGATACTTGACATTGGAAAACTCTAGCAAACGAACTATACGATCTTATGCTATGTTTAGGATTGGGTCTTGTCCATCACATCATTCTCCTAATGATGTGATCCCATTATCAATGACATCCAATGTCCATAGTCAGGAAACCATGACTATCTGTTGATCAACGAGCTAGTCAACTAGAGGCTTACTAGGGACATGGTGTTGTCTATGTATCCACACATGTATCTGAGTTTCCTATCAATACAATTATAGCATGGATAATAAACGATTATCATGAACAAGGAAATATAATAATAACTAATCTATTATTGCCTCTAGGGCATATTTCCAACACGGCGCACCTGAGATGGGCTCGAATCCGTCGAAGATCAAGTCTCCACGGATGTCGGCAGTGTAGTTTAAGTTTCTGAACCTGACCTGATGGCCAGGGGGTAGCTCTCAATCTTCTCCGGATGGCCAAGCGAGTTGGCCCGCAGTGCGAAGCCGCCGAATATGAAGATCTGTCCGGGGAGGAAAACCTCGTCTTGGACTGCATCGTTACCGATGATCGAAGGACCATCAAGCCTTACGGTGACAACACAGTGGAACTCTCAATGAAAGCACCAATGTCGGTGGCAAAACCGACGGATCCGAACTGTGCGTCTAAGGCGGATGGTAACATGAGGCAGGGGACACGATGTTTACCCAGGTTCGGGCCCTCTTGATGGAGGTAATACCCTACGTCCTGCTTGATTGTTCATGATGATATGAGTATTACAAGATTTGATCTACCACGAGATCGTAGAGGCTAAACCCTAGAAGGTAGCCTATGGTATGATTGTATGTTGTCCTACGGACTAAACCCTCTGGTTTATATAGACACCAGAGGGGGCTAAGGTTACTCAGAGTCGGTTACAAGGGAGGAGATCTAAATATCCGTATTGCCAAGCTTGCCTTCCACGCCAAGGAGAGTCCCATCCAGAAACGAGACGAAGTCTTCAATCTTGTATCTTCATAGTCCAACAGTCCGGCCAAAGGACATAGCCTGGCTGTTCGGAGACCCCGTAATCCAGGACTCCCTTAGTGGCCACTAGGTCCACTACCGCTCCACCTTCCATAGGATTTACCCCCTTTATTCCACCAGTTTCTAGCTCGCCAGCTACCCCGGTTACTCATTCGAGTAGCTCGGGCACCTCGACTGTGACTCCCCACAGTGCCCTTGCCGAGTGGGCTTCACTTCTCACTACACCCGCTTCCCCTATGCTCCAGCCTCATCCCGCACCCACCCCTGAGGGAGAGCCCTCGAGGCAGCGTCGTCGTGTTACCTTTAACCCGGAGGTTTCCGTTAACGTTGTTAGTTCAGGATCTGAGTCCGGCTTAGGAGAGGACCCAGCAGGACCAGCAGATCACTAGATTGTCAGAGTATCTGAGGTTGTCATGGTGCTCAGATGTACACATGTATTCGTACTTGTCATGATGTTTCTTTTCATGCATGAGCATAGTCGTACCCGTCATGATGTTTCCTTTCATGTATGATTCTATGTATAATTATGCTGGAACTTTTCATCGTTATTCTTCACCTTAGTTTCTTGTTGCCTTCTTTCGGGCTTTGTCGCTTGCTTTTATTCCCCATTTATGGATGTTTCTCATCTCGGTTGCTTCATATTGGGAAAAAACAAACAATAGGATGACGCGGGGAGGCGGTAGCAGTTATGCTGGTGAGGATGTCCCTATTCGTCACTCAGCAAGACAGGCATGGCATTCCCGTGAACCGTATCCACAACCACCACCTCCACCGCCACATCCACCAACCACTGAACAGATCATTGATGACCCACAAGGTTAGGGCATCTATCGTAGTCCTTTCGATAAGTAAGAGTGTCGAACCCAACGAGGAGCAGAAGGAAATGATAAGCGGTTTTCAGCAAGGTATTCTCTGCAAGTACTGAAATAAGTGGTAACAGATAGTTTTGTGATAAGATAGATTGTAACGAGCAACAAGTAACAAAAGTAAATAAAGTGCAGCAAGGTGGCCCAATCCTTTTGTAGCAAAGGACAAACCGGAACAAACTCTTATAATAGGAAAAGCGCTCCCGAGGACACATGATAATATCGTCAAGCTAGTTTTCATCACGTTCATATGATTCGCGTTCGATACTTTGATAATTTGATATGTGGGTGGACCGTTGATTGGGTGCTATTCTTACTTGAACAAGCATCCCACTTATGATTAACCTCTATTGCAAGAATCCGCAACTACAACAAAAGTATTAAGGTAAACCTAACCATAGCGTGAAACATATGGATCCAAATCAGCCCCTTACGAAGCAATGCATAAACTAGGGTTTAAGCTTCTGTCACTCTAGCAACCCATCATCTACTTATTACTTCCCAATGCCTTCCTCTAGGCCCAAATAATGGTGAAGTGTTATGTAGTCGACGTTCACATAAGACCACTAGAGGCCAGACAACATACATATTATCAAAATATCAAACAAATACCAAATTCACATGACTACTCATAGCAAGACTTCTCCCTTGTCCTCAGGAAGGAACGTAATTACTCACAAAGCATATTCATGTTCATAATTAGAGGGGTAATAATATGCATATAGGATCTAAACATATGATCTTCCACCAAATAAACCAACTAGCATCAACTACAAGGAGTAATCAACACTACTAGCAACCTACTAGCACCAATCTCGGACTTTGAGACAAGAATTGGATACAAGAGATGAACTAGGGTTTGGAGATGAGATGGTGCTGGTGAAGATGTTGATGGAGATCACCCTCTCCCGATGAGAGCAGCGTTGGTGATGACGATGGTGATGATTTCCCCCTCTAGGAGGGAAGTTTCCCCGGCAGAACAGCTCTGCCGGAGCTCTAGATTGGATCCGCCAAGGTTCCGCCTCGTGGCGGCTGAGTCTCGTCCCGAAAAGTTCCTCCTTATTTTTTCTCATCGAAAGACCTCTTACAGGAGAAGATGGGCATCGGAGAGCCACCAGGGGGCCCACGAGGTAGGGGGGCGCCCTAGGGGGGGGCGCCCCACCCTCATGAGAAGGGTGTGGGCCCCCTAGCCTTCATCTTTGGCGTGGATTTCTCTTTATTTCTTTTAAGACGTTCCATTGAGTTTCAGGACTTTGGAGTTGCGCAGAATAGGTCTCTAATATTTGCTCCTTTTCCAGACCAGAATTCCAGCTGCAGGCATTCTCCCTCTTTATGTAAACCTTGTAAAATAAGACAGAATAGCCATAAGTATTGTGATATAAAGTGAAATAATGGTCCATAATGCGATAAATATCGATATAAAAGCATGATGCAAAATGGACGTATCAACTCCCCCAAGCTTAGACCTCGCTTGTCCTCAAGCAAAAAGCCGATAACAATAAATATGTCCTCATGTTTAGAGGTAGAGGCGTCGATAAAAATAAAATACGGACATGAAGGCATCATGATTATTCTCATAACAGCAACATATATAGATTTTGTCATATGATTACTTATGTTCAAGTGATGATCTATTCACAATGCGAAAGTATAAATCATAAACCTTATTGGGCTCCGACAAACTATAATCTCAGTCATCGAAGCAATTGCAATTTATCATAACATCGGAAAGAGTCTATGTCAGAGCTAAAAAGCAAGTCCACATACTCAACTATCATTTAGTCCTCCATAATTGCTAACACTCACGCGATACTTGTGGTTACGGAGTTTTAATCGGACACAGATAAAGATAGGGGCTTATAGTTTTGCCCCACAACCTTTTACCTCAAGGGTAATGTCAACAATAATGGTTCATGCTCCCCTACATCCAATTAGATATATATATATATCATGTTCTTTCTAACATGCTGAGCTTGCCAAAGGATAAAATGAAAAAGAAAAGGTGAAGATCACCATGACTCTTGCATAAGGTAGAAGATAATAATAAAGGATAGGCCCTTCGCAGAGGGAAGCAGAGGTTGCCATGCGCTTTTATGGTTGGATATATAAAATCTCAATGCGAAAGAACGTCACTTTATATTGCCCCTTGTGATATGAACCTTTATTATGCAGTACATCGCTTTTATTACTTTCACATCACAAGATCGTATAAAGCTTATTTCTCCCACACCAATCAATCATACATATTTAGAGCAATTTTTATTGCTTTGCACCGATGACAACTTACTTGAAGGTTCTTACTCAATCCATAGGTAGATATGGTGGACTCTCATGGCAAACCTGGTTTAAGGGTATTTGGAAGCACAAGTAGTATTTCTACTTGGTGCTGAGAATTTGGATAGCATGAGGGGGAAAGGCAAGCTCAACAAGTTAGAGGATCCATGACAACATACTTTATCTCAGATATAAGAAATACATAACTCATTACGTAGTCTTCCTTGTCCAACATCAAATCTTTAGCATGTCATATTTTAATGAGTGCTCCCAATCATAAAAGATGTCAATGATAATATATCTATATGTGAAAACCTCTCTTTCCTTATTACTTCCTATTAATTGCAACAATGACCAAAGCTATGTCTGACAACTCCCAACAACTTTTAATCATCATACTCTTTCTATGTGAAGTCATTACTCTCAATAAGATCAATATGAACTTTTTTATTTCTTTTTATTCTTTTTTCTCTTTTCTTTTATTCACCCAAGATCATGGCAAAATAATCAAGCCCATGATTCAACACTAATCTTTATTATATATAGCTCACGGACTCGATTACATAGAGAGATCATAAAGCAAAACTCAAAACTAGATCATGCCATAAACTTTATTCTACTAGATAAAGATACTACTAATAGGATCGAACTAAGAAAAATGGTAAAGATAGGAGTTGTTATTGTGATACGATACCGGGGCACCTCCCCCAAGCTTGGCATTTGCCAAGGGGAGTGCCCATACCCAGATACTCAATTCTTCTTTGTTGGAGGAGACGGCGGAGGTGTTGTTGATGATGCGGACTTGTCATCCATCTTCCAAGGCATAGGTTCACCATCATAGAAAGATGATCGAGTCTCCGGAATCCTCAAATCTGCAGCCAAACTCATTATTTTGAATCTATATTCATACTCACAGTTTTGGTTTTGAAGGTCATAGACTTGGGCTTGGAGGTGCTCGATCTTCTCATATAGCTTGAAGATGGCTTCCTCGGTGTTCTTGGCATCCGGCTTGTAATTGTTAGTGAACTCCGCGAGCATCGTGTGGCTGGCGTTGATTCCACACTCCACCATCCCCTGGTACATGAAAACTTGTTGTTCCAATGCTTCGAGCCTCGTCTCTATGCTTCCGGTCCCCTTTGGTCCCTCTTCATCGCGGATGTGCAACAACCCATCACGCAACTCAATGGTTTGAGGGTGTCGCAGCACCTCCACGAGGTAAGGGTTGATGACCTTCTCGAAGAACTTGGGGATGTCATGATAACCTGGATCTGTCAGAAAAACAGCTCGAAACAAAAACAGAGGAGCTTTGCGTGATACGGGAGTCAAAAACTTCGGGAGAATATATAATGACTTTTTATCAACCAAAATACGTAACGTGCAAGAAAACGGAGTCCGGAAGGCACACAAGGTGCTCACGAGGTAGGGGGCGCGCCAAGGGGGGTAGGGCGGGCCCACCACCCTCGTGGGTCCCTCATGTCCTTCTCGGACTGCTACTTATTTTTCTATTTTTCTAAATATTCCAAAACGGAGAAATATTGCCTTAAAAATTGTTTTGGAGTCGGTTTACTTACCGTACCACTTACCTATTCATTTTCGGAGTCTGAAACATTCCGGAAAGTGTCCCTTATGTATTCCTCCGGGGTTACGGTTTCAATAATATTGGTTTCAACATTTATGGGATTACCTGAGATATAATGTTTAATTCTTTGACCGTTTACCACCTTCGGATTTGTGCCCTCGAAGTTGTTGATTTTTATGGCACCGGAACAATAGACCTCTTCGATAACATAGGGCCTTCCCATTTAGAGAGAAGTTTTCCTGCAAAAAATCTCAAACAAGAGTTGTATAGCAATACATAATCACCTACATTAAACTCACGCTTTTGTATCCTTTTTTCATGCCATCTTTTAACTTTTTCTTTAAACAACTTGGAATTTTCATAAGCTTGGGTTCTCCATTCATCAAGTGAGCTGATATCAAATAACCTCTTCTCACCGGCAAGTTTAAAATCATAGTTGAGCTCTTTAATAGCCCAATATGCCTTATGTTCTAGTTCGAGAGGTAAGTGACATGCTTTTCCATAAACCATTTTATACGGAGACATGCCCATAGGATTTTTGTATGCAGTTCTATAAGCCCATAATGCATCATCAAGTTTCTTAGACCAATTCTTTCTAGACCTATTAACAGTCTTTTGCAAAATTAATTTGAGCTCTCTATTGCTCAGCTCTACTTGACCACTAGACTGAGGGTGATAAGGAGATGCAATTCTATGATAAACATCATATTTAGCAAGCATTTTACGGAAAGCACCATGAATAAAGTGTGAACCACCATCAGTCATTAAATATCTAGGGACTCCAAACCTCGGGAAAATAACTTCCTTAAGCATTTTAATAGAAGTGTTATGATCAGCACTAATAGTTGGAATAACTTCTACCCACTTAGTAACGTAATCAAAAGCAACTAGAATATGTGTGTATCCATTAGAGGCAGGAAAAGGTCCCATATAATCAAAACCCCAAACATCAAATGGTTCAATAACAAGTGAATAATTCATAGGCATTTCTTGACATCTAAGAATATTATGAATTCTTTGACATTCATCACACTACAAGACAAACTTACGGGAATCCTTGAAGAGAGTAGGCCAAGAGAAACCAGATTGCAATACCTTATGTGCAGTTCTATCTCCAGCGTGGTGTCCTCCATAAGACTCGGAATGACACTTGCGTAGGATCTGTTCCTGTTCATGCTCAGGTACACAACATCTAATAACACCATCTACTCCTTTATAAAGATGTGGGTCATCCCAAAATTAATGTCTTAAATCATAGAAGAACTTTTTCTTTTGCTGGTCTGTGAAGCTAGGTGGTATAAATTTGGCAACAATATAATTAGCATAATCAGCATACCATGGAGTACTACGAGAAGCACTTATAACATTTAATTGTTCATCAGGAAAGCTATCATTAATAGGTAGTGGGTCATCAAGAATATTTTCTAACCTAGATAGGTTGTCTGCAACGGGGTTCTCACCTCCCTTTCTATCAACAATATGCAAATCAAATTCTTGAAGCAAGAGAACCCATCTAATAAGTCTAGGTTTAGCATCTTTCTTTTCCATAAGATATTTAATAGCAGCATGATCAGTTTTAATAGTTACTTTAGAATTAACAATATAAGATCTGAACTTATCACAAGCAAATACAACTGCTAAGAGTTCTTTTTCAGTAGTAGCATAATTTCTTTGAGCATTGTCTAGAGTCTTACTAGCATAATGAATAACATTTAATTTCTTATCAACTCTTTGCCCTAGAACAGCACCTACAGCATAATCACTAGCATCACACATAATTTCAAAGGGTAGGTTCCAATCAGGTGGCTGAACAACAGGTGCAAAGACTAATGCTTTCTTAAGTATTTCAAATGCTTCTACACAATCATCATCAAAGTCAAATGGTATATCTTTTTGCAATAAATTTGTCAGAGGCCGAGAAATTTTTGAGAAGTCCTTAATTAACCTCCTATAAAATCCAGCGTGACCAAGGAAACTTCTTATACCTTTGATGTCCTTGGCACATGGCATCTTTTCAATAGCATCAACATTGGCTTTATCAACTTCAATACCTCTTTCAGAAACTTTGTGCCCCAAGACAATACCTTCATTAACCATAAAGTGGCACTTTTCCCAATTCAAGACAAGATTAGTTTCTTCACATCTCTGCAAAACTCGATCAAGATTGCTCAAGCAATCATCAAAAGAGGAACCATAGACGGAAAAGTTGTCCATGAAAACCTCACAAATCTTTTCACAAAAGTCAGAGAATATAGCCATCATGCATCTTTGAAAGGTAGCAGGTGCATTACATAAACCAAAAGGCATATGTCTATAAGCAAAAGTACCAAAAGGGCATGTAAAAGTAGTCTTTGATTGATCTCTAGCCGACACAAGTATTTGAGAGAAACCAGAATAACCATCTAGAAAGCAATAGTGTGTATGTTTGCATAATCTTTCTAGCATTTGATCAATAAAAAGGTAAGGGGTAATGATCTTTCTTAGTAGCTTTATTTAATTTGCGGAAATCAATTACCATCCTATAACCTATGATAATTCTTTGTGGAATCAATTCATCTTTATCATTAGGAACAACAGTAATACCTCCCTTCTTAGGGCCACAATGGACTGGACTTACCCACTCACTATCAGCAATGGGATAGATTATACCTGCCTCCAGAAGCTTTAGTATTTCTTTTCTTACCACTTCTTTCATTTTAGGATTCAGGCGTCGTTGAGGATCACGAACTGGTTTGGCATCTGCTTCCAAATTTATTTTATGTTGACATAGAGTGGGACTAATGCCCTTAAGATCATCAAGAGTATATCCAATAGCAGCGCGGTGCTTCTTCAGAGTTTTCAATAATCTTTCTTCTTCATGCTCTGAAAGGGTAGAACTAATAATAACAGGATATATCTTCTTTTCATCAAGATAAGCATATTTAAGATTATCAGGCAAAGGTTTGAGCTCAAACACGGGATCACCCTTGGGTGGAGGTGGATCCCCTAAAATTTCAATAGGCAAATTGTGATGCAGAATAGGTTCCTGTTTAAAGAATACTTCATCTATTTCCCTTCTTTCTTTCATGAACATATCATTTTCATGGTCTAGCAAATAGTGTTCTAAAGGATCACTAGGAGGTACGGCAATAGAAGCAAGACCAATAATTTCATCCTTACTAGGTAATTCTTCCTCATGATGTTGTTTACTAAATTTAGAGAAATTAAAATCATGAACCATATCATCCAAACCAAAAGTAACAATATTCTTAGTGCAGTCTATGGTAGCATTGACAGTATTTAAGAAGGGTCTACCAAATATAATTGAACAAAATCTATCTTGTGGAGAAGTAAGAACAAGAAAATCAGCTGGATATTTAGTTTTCCCACACAACACTTCAACATCTCTAACAATTCCAATTGGTGCAATAGTATCTCTATTAGCAAGTTTAATAGTAACATCAATATCTTCTAACTCAAAGGTGCAATTTCATTCTTAATTTCTTCGTATAAAGCATGCTGTATAACACTAGCACTAGCACCCATATCACATAAGCCATGATAACAATGATCTCCTATTTTAACAGAAATAACAGGCATGCCTACCACAGGTCTATGTTTATCCTTATCACAAGGTTTAGCAATTCTAGCAGTTTCACCTTCGAACTGAATAACATGCCCATCAATATTATCAGACAAGAGATCTTTAACAATAGCAATATTAGGTTCCACTTTAACTTGCTCAGGAGGTGTATAAGTTCTAATATTTCTTTTACGAGCAACAGTTGAAGCTTTAGCATGATCCTTTATTCTAACAGGGAAAGGTGGTTTCTCAATGTAAGAAGTAGGAACAATAGGATCATTATAAGTGACAGTCTTTTCTTCAACTTTAATAGGTGCAGCTACTTTTAATTCTATGGGAGGATGATATTTAAACCACTTCTCCTTAGGGAGATCAACATAAGTAGCAAAAGATTAATAGAAAGAGGCTACTATCTCAGAGTCAAGTCCATATTTAGTGCTAAACTTACGGAAAATATCGGTGTGCATAAAAGATTTAACACAATCAAACTTAGGTGTCATACCTGACTATTTACCTTCGTCGAGGTCCCAATCTTCAGAGTTGCGTTTAATTCTATCCAATAAATTCCATCTCAATTCAATAGTCTTCATCATAAAAGAGCGAGCACAAGAAGTATCGAGCATGGTGCGATTGTTTTCAGAAAGCCGAGCATAAATTTTTTGCATAATTATTTCTCTTGAGAGCTCATGATTGGGGCATGAATATAACATTGATTTAAGCCTCCCCCATGCTTGAGCGATGCTTTCTCCTTCGCGAGGCCAGAAATTGCGATCACGATGAACAAGATGCATAGGGTAATACTTTTGATGAAATTCCAGCTTCAATCTTTTATAGTCCCATGATCTCATATCATCACATAGCCTATACCATATCAACGCGTCTCCCTTCAAAGATAAAGGGAAGACCTTCTTATTAGCAACATCGTCGGGTATACCTGCAAGCTTAAATAATCCACAAAATTCATCCACATATATTAAGTGCTCATCAGGATGCTTTGTTCCATCTCCTGTAAAAGGATTAGCTAGCAGTCTTTCTATCATACCCAAAGGATACTCATAAGGAATTTCATTTTCAATAGATTCAGTAGGTTGAGGAGCAACTCTTTGCTCTACCGGTCGGGGTGAAGATACCCCGAACAAGCTGCTCAGAGAAGTACTTTCCATTGTAACAAGTGACAGTAAATTTCAGCACACTATATAAAAATTTCCTTACCAAATTCCACCTACCAAAGGCACTACACTCCCCGGCAACGGCGCCAGAAAAGAGTCTTGATGACCCACAAGTACAGGGGATCTGTTGTAGTCCTTTCGATAAGTAAGAGTGTCGAACCCAACGAGGAGCAGAAGGAAATGATAAGCGGTTTTCAGCAAGGTATTCTCTGCAAGTACTGAAATAAGTGGTAACAGATAGTTTTGTGATAAGATAGATTGTAACGAGCAACAAGTAACAAAAGTAAATAAAGTGCAGCAAGGTGGCCCAATCCTTTTGTAGCAAAGGACAAGCAGGAAAAAACTCTTATAATAGGAAAAGCGCTCCCGAGGGCACATGGGAATATCGTCAAGCTAGTTTTCATCACGTTCATATGATTCACGTTCGATACTTTGATAATTTGATATGTGGGTGGACCGGTGCTTGGGTGCTATTCTTACTTGAACAAGAATCCCACTTATGATTAACCTCTATTGCAAGCATTCGCAACTACAACAAAAGTATTAAGGTAAACCTAACCATAGCATGAAACATATGGATCCAAATCAGCCCCTTACGAAGCAACACATAAACTAGGGTTTAAGCTTCTATCACTCTAGCAACCCATCATCTACTTATTACTTCCCAATGCCTTCCTCTAGGCCCAAATAATGGTGAAGTGTTATGTAGTCGACGTTCACATAACACCACTAGAAGCTAGACAACATACATCTTATCAAAATATCAAACGAATACCAAATTCACATGACTACTCATACCAAGACTTCTCCCTTGTCCTCAGGAACAAACGTAATTACTCACAAAGCATATTCCTGTTCATAATCAGAGGGGTAATAATATGCATATGGGATCTGAACATATGATCTTCCACCAAATAAACCAACTAGCATCAACTACAAGGAGTAATCAACACTACTAGCAACCAACTAGCACCAATCCCGGACTTTGAGACAAGAATTGGATACAAGAGATGAACTAGGGTTTGGAGATGAGATGGTGCTGGTGAATATGTTGATGGAGATTGCCCTCTCCCGATGAGAGGAGCGTTGGTGATGACGATGGTGATGATCTCCCACTCCGGGAGGGAAGTTTGCCCGGCAGAACAGCTCTGCCGGAGCTCTAGATTGGATCCGCCAAGGTTCCGCCTCGTGGCAGCTGAGTCTCGTCCTGAAAAGTTCCTCCTTATTTTTTTCTCATCAAAAGACCTCATATAGGAGAAGATGGGAATCGGAGAGCCACCAGGGGGCCCACGAGGTAGGGGGCGCGCCCTAGGGGGGCGTGCCCCCCACCCTCGTGAGAAGGGTGTGGGCCCCCTGGCCTTCATCTTTGGCGTGGATTTTTATTTATTTCTTTTAAGACGTTCCGTGGAGTTTCAGGACTTTTGGAGTTGCGCAGAATAGGTCTCTAATATTTGCTCCTTTTCCATACAAGAATTCCAGCTGCCTGCATTCTCCCTCTTTATGTAAACCTTGTAAAATAAGAGAGAATAGCCATAAGTATTGTGATATAAAGTGAAATAACAGTCCATAATACGATAAATATCAATATAAAAGCATGATGCAAAATGGACGTATCAATCATGCGCATGTTTAAGGAAAGAAGAAACAACGATTTGCTTGAAGTATTAAAAGGTGTGCAGGCTATGGTTGGGTAGAATGGAAATCAGAATGGCCATCACTCCAAGCTCTTAGATTTTCAAAGGACTAAGCCACCCAATTTTAATCAAGTTGTTAACCCTCTGGAAGCCGACGATTGGTTAAGGACCATTGAAATGAAATTGAACCTTGCTCGTACTGAAGAAGGTGATAAGGTTCCATTTGCGACTCAATATCTAGAAGGAGTCCTAGCTATCCGGTGGGACAACTCTAAAGCTATGTGGCCAGTAGATAAAGAAATCACATGGGATAAGTTTAAGGATCAGTTCCGCAAATCTCACATCCCTACACATATCATGGAAGTCAAAATGCGTGTGTTCCTCAGCCTCACGCAAGGTAACTTATCCGTCACCGAGTATTTGAACAAGTTCAATCATTTGGCCTGCTATTCCCTGTATGATGTGGCCACCGAAGAGAGAAAGATCGAAAAATTCCTTGGAGGACTAAACCAACACCTTAGATGCATTCTCAGTATGCTTGATTTTCTGGATTTTGAGACTCTGGTAAATAAAGCCCTGATTGCAGAAAGGGAGCACAAGCTTATTCAGGACAGTAGGCCCGTTCATGATGACCGTAAGCGAAAGTTTGAGCCTAAGAAGGAAGGACCCATAGCCCAGAAGGCTCATACCTCACAACAGACATAGGTTGAGTATAAGCCCAATTGACAGCAGAATGTTAACAAGACCACTACCCAAGTCAAGAATATTGTGACCAGCCCGGTACACAAAGATTGTCAGCGTAGCAATGCGTGCTTTTCTTGTGGGCAAACCGGACACTACGTGTAACATCCCAAATTTTCAATTTCGAATGTTATACAATAGATCATCATTGCATATCATATTTATTTGCATTTTGGTTGATCCTAGAAATTTCACGCAACTCAAGGACCCTCGGAGAGAGTTGGGGATTTCGTTATTTTCATATTTGAGTTTTCTCAATTTTTGAAAAATAGGATCATTTGATTTTATTTATTTTATCTTCAATAATTTCTATTATAAAATTCTGAGAGAGGGAAAAAAATGACTTTCCCAAAATAAAGAAATATTGAGGATTTAATAAAAGAATCAAACAAGATTTTATTTTGGTTTTATTTGAATTTAGGAAAAATTGCACGTTTTCAAAAATTGCATTTAGGGCCAAGAAAATGTTCATCCTGTTCTAAATATTTTATTTAGACGGTGAAAATTTGTTTTGGCATTTTTAGATTTTTATTTATTTTTCTAGAATTTTTCTTAGTTTCAGCGAAATTGTTTAAAAAAAAGAGACCCGCGCCCGACTGGGCCAAGGGCCCAGCCGAGCAGGCCAGCCCAGCCGCCTCCCGGCCGGATCGGGACAGGAGTCCCGATCGCCACTGCCGCCGAGTCCGGGGAGGACACGCCTCCCGAGGCTGCCCCCTTCCCCAAGTTCGCCCCCCTTTATAACCCGCCCGACCACCCTGGAGCCCCACACCGCCGCCGCCTCCCCACGCCACCCGTGCCGCTGCAGCCGCCGCCCCGCGCCGCTTGCCACCCCTGCCGCCGCCCGGAGCCGCCGCCCCGCACCACCCGCCGCCGCCCGGAGCCCCGCCAGAGCTTTGCCGGAGCCCCGAGCCGAGGTAGCCGCCGCCGCCGGTTTTCTGAGAAAAGTCGTTTCAGTTTTTTAGAAAACCCTAGTTTTTTTCAAATAGATCGGTTTTTCTCCGTTTTATTTATTTAGCGAGTGTTCGCTCGTTCGTTCGTTTTAATGAACGCGTTCATCGTTTAGTTCCTGTTAACGAACGTTCGTTCGTTAACCTGTTTGCCGTTTTTCTTTTTCTCGGATTAAATCCGCGATTTTTCTGATCGTGATTTCTGATCCGATGTTCATTTTAGTTTAACTTTTCGCTCGTTTATCGGAATCAGGCGATTCAAGCGCCTGGAGTTTTGTCTCGAAACCCTCTTTCCGTTTAACCAACTCAAACAAGTTTTTGCCTCAGCAAAAATTGCCCTAGATCCAGAATAGTAAACGGAGCCTGTTTCTTTTGCCGTTTGTCTTTCGTTGCTTCATTCGATTTGGTTCTTTTTGCCAACAGGAGTTCTTAAGTTGAACTATCTGGTTAGATCTCTTATTCGATTTTTACCTGGGCATTAGTCGAGTACTTATTGTATGCTTGTTTGTTTGCGATAGAATACCCAGATTGTGTTGCTTGCTACTTTGAATTGCTAGGTTTCACGGATCATCAGCAAGACAAGTAACACTTCGATCATACCTCCTACTGCCCAGTTTTTATTGCATTAGATCAACCCTCACACATTGCATGATTAGGATCCAATTAAATCGTGGGTTTGGGAAGTAGTTGAGGTAGTACCTATTACCTGTTTATTATCAAACCTTTGGGAGTTACCTCTACGTTTGCTTTTATGCCATGCTATGCTAGTAGACGTGGATTGGGTGAGTGAAATCCATGACAGATGTGAGATTGATAATTTAATGGTTTATCTAAGGTGGCAACTTAAATACATCTGGGTGGATTAAGGCACCTGGGTATTCCAGCGATTGCCTGTTTTCTTTTGGACCGCCACCCAGGCTGAAAGGGATCATGAGATTGTTCATGCTAGAAACTTCTGTGTTCAGCCACAAGCTACTATGGGATCTAGCATAGTTGACTAAGTCGTGCGAACTCTTACAGTGGTAGACTAGCAGATGTAGGGGATGTAGGTTGGTACGGTCTACCCGTTCGTAAGGTGCTAGCGCTTCTGAAAGACTATGTCTCGGTCATCCGTTTCTCAAACACCATGTAGTGCGAGAAATCCAACGGAGGAGATCGAGTCTTGTGGGGAAAAGTGCGCAAACCTCTGCAGAGTGTATAAACTAATCATGGTTAGCCATGTCCCCGGTTATGGACATCATGAGTATCTCGTACTTGGATTATCATGTGAATCTCATCATGTTACTCTAATTAATTTTGTTGGGTTTTAATGATGATGCTTAATTGGGATTGAGAATGCTGTCAACCATTCTCAATGTTTAACAACTACCATGATAGTTAAATAAAATTTATTCCTTTGCACTAGGGAAAAATTGTCTTTACGCAAAATTGTAACCATAGAGCTTTCCACCAGCCAAATATGCATATGGAATAGCCTTATTCTTTCATTGCTCTCTATGTGTTACTTTGCCAGCATATTCCATGTGCTGACCCATTTTCGGGCTGCAACGTTCATGTTGCAGACTTTTCAGACGACGAGTAAGGTGCTTTTAGGTCGTGGTTCTATACTCAGTGATGTCGTTGGAGTTGATGGACTCACTTATCTTCCAAGCCTTCCGCTGTTATCGTTATTAGATGGCCTTCAGCCACGTTTATTGTAATAAGTTCTCTTTTGAGACCCTCGATGTAATAAGTGTGTGATTGCTACTCTATTATAAATCCTTCAAGTACTGTGTGGTGTCAGCATTATTGATCCAGGGATGACACCCGAGCACAGAGATTGGACCGTTTGAGGTCTAGTCGCTACAAGATGGTATCAGAGCACACGCTGACTGTAGGACACGACCATTAAGCTAAAGCCCTAGATTTCTACTCTCTTCTCTTTCTGACCCCTCATCTTTTCTACTCTTTTAGGATGGCGGATGCAAGGAACAAGTTCACGCAACCGGATCAAGATACACCCTTTGGACGTCACTTGAAGGAAGTCACTAGATATCTGAACATAGGAGTACCAAGCTTCACCGGAACCTACAACGCCACATTACCTGAAGAAGAGCGCTGGATGACTCAAGTTCAAGTTCTAGGAAGGATGTTCATGCCAGTCACTGAACCCATAGAGTTTTCCTTTGATGCACCAACATGGAGTCTAGAAAAGAGCATGGCAGCTCACATCGTCATGGGACGCATTGGAGAAGTTTACCGCAATGATCTCAAGGATACTATCTACCAGATTTGTGGGTGCCGAGATGAGCATTGGGAGATGATCGGCACCAGGAAGGATAGATCAATTGCAGCTTTTATCCAAGAGTTAAACCAACACATTCAACGTCAGGAGAACCAGATGTGCGCCAACATGATAGATCTGAAGAAGGCAAGGACAAGAATCAAGGAACTGGAGGAAGAACTCCAAGCTACACGTGAAGATTCTGAAGAGGAATTCGAAGTATTAGCAGAGAAGAATGACGATCTGATCAAGAAGATTGGAATATTTATGGGAGGCCCTACACCAGTAGAAGAAGACGTAGAACCCAAGGAGATTCGCCCGGAAGACTACATCATCATCAACGACACCGACTCGGATCCAGATAATAGTGATCCCTGTTCAAGAATTCATCCGATTAACCAGTTAACTTGTCGATTAATCCCTACTCATAGGGTCACCGAGTAGCCGATAAACCAAAAAATCGTCCGATTAATTGATTAAATGGCCAATTAACTTGCCGAGTTGCAGATTAATACCCTACTCGCTAGCCCACCGAGCAGCTACCAGTTAACGATTTCCTCAACAATGATAGTGATGATGACTATGTTGATGAAGCTGGAGCAGTTATCATGGAGTGTGCAACCGAAGAATATTTCTAGTAGACCACCCCAACAGTAGTAGTAGTCCACCATGTAAATATTGTAGTCTGAGCACTTTTGCGATAGCTAGATCTATTGTATGCCCTTGTTTGATTGAATGAAGTGAATTGTTTGCTTTTGCCTCATGTGCATATGGGTATTGTTTTGTAGCGCCCCGAGACCGATGTGCCAGGTGTCTTCCAGTTTTTCGCTGTTGTTCCCTTGTTATTGCTTGCGTGTCATGCATATCTTATCATGTCATCATGTGCATTGCATTTTCATACGTGTTTGTCTCATGCATCCGAGCATTTTCCCCGTTGTCCGTTTTGCAATCCGGCGCTCCTATGTCACCCGGTGGTCCTTTCTACCTCTTTTCGTGTGCGGGTGTTAAACGTTTTCGGTTTGGACCGAGACTTGTCATGCGGCGTGGGTTTACTACCGGTAGACCGCCTGTCAAGTTTTATGCCATTTGGACTTCGTTTGATACTCCAACGGTTAACCGAGGGACCGAAAAGGCCTCGTGTGTGTTGCAGCCCAACACCCCTCCAAAGTGGCCCAAAAACCCACCATAACCTCTTCCATCATCTAGAGCATCCGATCACGATCGCGTGGCCCCAAACCGCACCTCATTTGGACTCTCCTAGCTCCCTCTACCTATAAATATGTGTTCCCCTCTAAAAATTCACGGATGAAACCCTAGCCTTCCTCTACCTCACGTCCGGTCAAAACTCCCGTGCCGCCGGACATGTCCGCGCCTCCGCGCCGGACCAATCCCGCGCTGACACCTCACCATCACGGCCTCCTCTCTCTCCTCCCTCCACCGCCGGCCTGCGCGTCCCGGATCGGGCCTGCGGGGCCCAACCGCCGCCACCGGCTCCCGCGGGAGATCCCGGGCCCTGTGCCGCCCCGAGGCGTGCGCATCGCCGACCTTCGTCGGGCCGGTCGCCGCCCTCCACCACGCTGGACGCCGCGACGCCCGCTGCCTGCTCCGGCGCCGGCCGGCTCCTGCATCCCGAGGCCGCCGTCCGCCGCCGTGCGCCGTTTGCTACCATGTGTCGCTGCCCCACGCCACCTCGGCCCCACGCCTCCACTCCGGCTTCCTCCCCTTCCCCCGGCAAGTCCAGCCTCTCCGGTGAACAGTTTTTCCGGCGAGAACTGGCTGCTACAGTGAACTCCGTCGATCCTCGTAATCCGCGCCGATCTGGATCCAGATCTAAAAATATCTCGGTTGACTTTTCTCCCCGAAACCCTATTTTTTTGTATACTTTGACATGCCATAACTCTGCATCCGTAGCTCCGATTCATGCATGTAGCATATCAAAATGTTCGTCTCGACGAGTACATCATTTAATCTCATTGCATCATTTTCATTTGAGCTCATCTTGATGCCCGAAATGTTGTTGGAAGAGGGCTATGTGATGAATATGTCAGATCTCTTTCAGCAAATGGCCTTTTGTCATTTTTGCCATGATTAATGTATGCATGCGATGACCCTAAGCTCTACATGTGTTTTGTTATATGCCATGCCATCTTTACAGGGGTGTATGCCATGTATTTTTATGATCTTTGTGGTGACTAGCACAAGCTTGCAAAGTAGCTTACTCGTTGATGCTGATTTCAGGGACTTCGAATTTTACCAAGTCCTTGTCCTGATTTTATTTTTATGCCATATGTTCATGTTGTTTCCTAGTGATCCGTGCCTCTTTTGAGGATGATCAGTAAGGATGTTTTGTTAATATTGTGGTGCTCTATCCATCCATGTCTTTGTTTGCAATTATGGAGCACCCTAGCTTGAGTCAATCGAGCTCTACTTTTGCTATAAATTGTTCCTAGCAGATTGTTAACATGTTTAGCAATTTTGCCGAGGTTGTTTCTATTGATCCGTGCCTACTATGATGTTGTTCTTGCCATGTCTAGCTTCTATGACATGTCTTCTTCATGGGTGTATGCTTAGTTTGTCATGCCATGCTCTGTAGTGAGTTCATCAAGCTCGTAAACATGCCTACTTGTTAATCTGTTTGCATGCTCGAGTTTTTTTCACTAAGTCTGAATATGTTTATGTTTCCTCTATGTTCACATGCTTGCAATTGTATTTTCTGATTCCTGTTGGCTCAAGGACACTAAGGGACTTTTGTTATATGCTTAGAGTAGCTTCATGCCATGCCTTTCTTTGCCATGATATGTTGCTGTAGTATGTAGTTTTCATGCTCTAAAGATTGCTTCCTGATGATAAATTCCTGACATGTTAATTTCACTAAGTCTGAAACCTGTTATCATTTGCACTATTACCATGCTTGTTTGAACCTGTTAATTGATGAATTAGCCGTAGCTCAGTGTTAATCTTTTGACAAGCATCATGAGTGGATCCCTGCCATGTATTTTGTTGCCATGTTTGAGTGCTGTATCATATTTTATCTTGATGCATTTAGAAGGCTACTTGCTGTTTATCGCAGACCGGTGCCATATTTTTTTGCTTGCCATTTCCAAACCGTGCATCGTATCCTGTGATCTTTATATCGATTTCGACCAAAATCAACTCCTCTTTCCAGTGGCACTCTTGGATTTCCAAGTTGAGGCCAGGTACAATCATTCATTTCCAAATCATGCATATGCATCACATACCGCATCCCACATATCATGCCATGTTCACGTGTTGGCTGTTTACTATGTTGTGTGCTTATTTTCGGTGTTGCTTCTTCGGGTTGGTTCCGATAGTGTCGCGTTTGTGAGGACCCGTTCGACTTCATCCGTTTGTCTTCTTCATGGACTCGCTCTTCTTCCTTGCGGGATCTCAGGCAAGATGACCATACCCTCAAAATCACTTCTATCTTTGCTTGCTAGTTGCTCACTCTTTTGCTATGCCTATGCCGCGGTACCTACAACTTGCTTATCATGCCTCCCACGTTGTTAAGCCAAGCCTCTAACCCACCTTGTCCTAGCAAACCGTTGTTTAGCTATGTTACCGCTTTGCTCAGCCCCTCTTATAGCGTTGTTAGTTGTAGGTGAAGATTGGAGTGTGTTCCTTGTTGGAACATGGATTCTTGTTGGGATATCACAATATCTCTTATTTAATTAATGCATCTATATACTTGGTAAAGGGTGGAAGGCTCGGCCTTATGCCTGGTGTTTTGTTCCACTCTTGCCGCCCTAGTTTCCGTCATATCGGTGTAATGTTCCCGGATTTTGCGTTCCTTACACGGTTGGGTTACAATGGGAACCCCTTGACAATTCGCCTTGAATAAAACTCCTCCAGCAATGCCCAACCTTGGTTTTACCATTCGCCACCTAGCCTCTTTTTCCCTTGGGAGTCGCGCTCCTGAGGGTCATCATTATTTTAACCCCCCCGGGCCAGTGCTCCTCTGAGTGTTGGTCCAAACTAGAGCCCTGTGCAGCGCCCCCTCGGGGAAACTCGAGGTTTGGTTTTAGTTGTATGGAGCGCTCATCTGAGTGTGCCCTGAGAACGAGATATGTGCAGCTCCTATCGGGATTTGTCGGCACATTCGGGCAGTGTTGCTGGACTTGTTTTACCATTGTCGAGGATGTCTTGTAACCGGGATGCCGAGTCTGATCGGATTGTCTTGGGAGAAGGAATATCCTTTGTTGACCGTGAGAGCTTGTGATGGGCTAAGTGGGACACCTCTGTAGGGATTTGAATTTTTGAAAGCTGTGCCCACGGTTATGGGCAGATGGGAATTTGTTAATGTCCGGTTGTTGAAAACATGAAGTTGATCTTAATTAAAATGCACCAACCGCGTGTGTTACCGTGATGGTCTCTTCTCCACGGAGTCCGGGAAGTGAACACGGTGTTGGAGTTATGCTTGACGTAGGTTGTTCTAGGATCACTTCTTGATCATATATTCTCGACCGTGCTTTTGCCTTCTCTTCTCGCTCTCTTTTGCGTATGTTAGCCACCATATATGCTAGCTGCTTGCTGTAGCTCCACCTCATACCATTTACCCTTCCTATAAGCTTAAATAGTCTTGATCGCGAGGGTGCGAGATTGCTGAGTCCCCGTGACTCAGAGATAGTTCCAAAACCAGTTTGCAGGTGCCGATGTTACCGAGCAGGTGACGCAACCAAGCTCAAGGAGGAGCTCATTAAAGAACGTGTTCGTTATGTTGTTCCGTTTCCAGTTGATCAGTAGTGGAGCCCAGTCGGGACGATCTGGGATTTGTGTAGCATTTGGGGTAGTCTTCTTTCATTTTGGTTCCGTAGTCGGACCTTGATTGTATCTGGATGATGTAATGCTTTATTCATGTAATTGTGTGAAGTGGCAATTGTAAGCCAACTATGTATCTCTTTCCCTTATGTATTACATGGGTTGTGTGAAGATTACCTCACTTGCGACATTGCTTTCAATGCGGTTATGCCTCTAAGTCGTGCTTCGACACGTGGGAGATATAGCCGCATCGAGGGCGTTACATGTTTTCTCTCTAGACCCCTCTCCATTCTTAAATCTCATCTTTTCTAAACCCTCAGATGCCTCCGAGACGTGACCCCGGATTTACCTTTCCATCGGAGCTCACCCAGTTGATCCAGCAGCAGAACACATTGATGCAGTTGCTAGTCCAGAATCACAATCAGGGGAACAACAACAACAACAACTCACCACCACCACCACCTGTTGATCACTTAGCCCGTTTTCTTAGGCTGAATCCGCCGGTGTTTTCCAGTAGCACCGAGCCGATAGTAGTAGATGATTGGCTTCGCAAGACAGCAAGGGAGTTGACCACAGCAGGATGCACACATGCAGAAAAGGTGAAGTTTGCCGCACATCAGCTTGAAGGACCCGCAGCATCATGGTGGGAGAATTTCACAGCCACTTTCCCTGTCGACACTGTCACATGGGACCAGTTCCAGCAGGCTTTCCGTACTGCCCATGTTTCAGCAGGAGCTATGCCCATGAAGAAGCGTGAGTTTCGCAACTTGCGCCAAGGAGGATGGAGTGTTGGCCAGTATGTGGAGGACTTTAGTAAGCTAGCACGTTATGCCCCAGATGACGTTGCTACGGATGCAGCTAAGTAGGAGAAGTTTTTGTAAGGACTGAATGATGATTTGAGCATGCAGTGGATGGTAGCAACCTTCAACAACTACCAGGAGTTGGTAGATCGTGCTCTCATGATTGAAGGGAAGCAACAGCAAATTGAGAACCGCAAGAGGAAGTATGGACAAGGGAAGTACAATTCTGGAGCTCAGCAGAAGCCACATTTTACCCCTAGATCGGGAGGACATTTTCAGCATATCCATGGAGGAGGTAGCTCGCACAATCATAATGGCACCAAGAATGGTAATGGGAATGGAGGAAGCAACGGCCAGAACCGTACAAACCCATCAACCCCAGCCAAGAGAGACCTGAGCCAAGTCACTTGCTTTAAGTGCCAGAAGACCGGACATTATGCCAATGAATGTCCTAAAGCCCAGAATGGAAATGGCAATGGAAGCTCAGGGAAGAAGCCGAACCCTTTCAACAGGGGACAGGTGAACCACGTAAATGTGGAGGAGGTTGAAGCCCAGCCCAATGCAGTAATAGGTAAGTTTTTGGTTAAGTCATTTACTGCACTCGTTCTTTTTGATACTGGTGCATCGCATTCATACATATCAAGGAGATTTGTGGATAACTATCAACTGCCAACCCAATCCCTTAGGTCACCCATGTTAGTAAACTCGCCGGGAGCAGAGTATATGGCTAGTCTATGGAGTGATCGGTTACCATTAAGGATTGGTAACTACGTATTTTCCCTCAGACCTAATAGTATTGGAATCTCAAGGATTGGATGTGATATTAGGCATGGATTGGTTATCGAAGTATGAAGGGAACATTGAATGTGCCAGTAAGTCAATTTTTCTTACCACCCTAGAAGGGAGAAGGATCAAGTATGTATCCCGTCATGTGCCGAAAAGGACTCAAGTAAATTGCCTAACAGGGGTTGTGCAGGAGGAAGTACCAGTAGTGAAGGATTTCCCTGATGTATTTCCAGAAGAGATGCCAGGCATGCCACCAGATAGAGATATTGAGTTTCTTATTGAGCTTTTGCCAGGCACAGGGCCAATATCTAAGAGACCATATAGAATGCATGTAAAGGATTTGGAAGAGATTAAGAAGAAGATTAAGGAGTTACTGGATAAAGGTTATATTCGCCCAAGTTCTTCACCTTGGGGATCGCCAGTACTTCTGGTGGAGAAGAAGGATGGATCGCTAAGGTCGGTTGTTGATTATCGAGGACTGAATGAAGTAACCATCAAGAACAAGTACCCACTACCGATGATCAATGATCTGTTTAATCGATTGCAAGGAGCTAAGGTATTTTCCAAGATCGATCTGTGATCAGGATACCATCAGTTGAAGATTCGAGAACAGGATATACCTAAGACGGCTTTTACCACTAGGTATGGGCTGTACGAGTATACCGTTATGTCATTTGGTCTGACTAACGCACCTGCATATTTTATGAACATGATGAACAAAGTGTTTATGGAGTTTTTGGATAAGTTCATCGTAGTGTTCATTGATGATATCCTAGTTTACTCGAAGGATGAAGAGGAGCATAAGGAGCATTTGCGTTTGGTACTTGGTAAGCTCAGAGAACATCAGTTATATGCCAAGTTTAGCAAATGTGAGTTTTCGTTGAAGGAAGTTGGATTTCTTGGACACGTTATATCTGGAGAAGGTATAGCAGTAGATCCCACCAAGGGTGACACTGTGAAAAATTGGGAAGCACCAACAACAATTGGAGAGATCCGGAGTTTTCTTGGACTTGCAGGATACTACCTGAGATTCATTAAAAAATTCTCCAAGATTGCAAAGCCTATGACGGAGTTGTTGAAGAAGGATACCAAGTTCATATGGACTGAGGAATGTGAGGCCAATTTCTAGGAGTTGAAGAAACGTTTGGTTACATCACCTGTGTTGATTTTGCCAGATCAGACCAAGGATTATGAGGTGTATTGCGACGCTTCACGTTGAGGACTTGGAGCAGTGCTTATGCAAGAAGGAAGAGTTGTTTCATTTGCCTCACGACAGCTCAAGCCCCATGAGTTGAATTATGCTACGCATGATTTGGAGTTAGCAGCCGTAGTGCATGCATTGAAAACCTAGAGACACTTTCTCATTGGAAATCATTATGAGGTGTACACCGATCACAAGAGTTTGAAGTACATTTTCACGCAGAAGGAGTTGAATATCAGACAAAGGAGATGGTTGGAGCTCATCAAGGATTATGATATGAGATTGCATTATCACCCTGGAAAGGCTAACGTAGAAGCTGGCGCATTGAGCCGTAAAAGTCGTGTCAACACACTAATGACGGGAGATTTACCAAGGGAGTTAGCCAAAAATCTTCGTGAGCTATGTTTGGAGATAGTTCCAAGAGGCTATGTAGCAGCATTGGAAATTCAGTCTACTCTGATGCATAAGATCAGAGAAGCTCAGAAGACTGATAAGGAGATTGCTTCTATTAATGGGAAAATAAGCAAAGGAGAAGCTAAAGGATTTCGTGAGGATGAGCACGATACCTTATGGTTTGAAGACCGTGTTTATGTGCCTAATGATTCGGCAATCAGGAAATTGATTCTGCAAGAGGCCCATGATTCACCATATTTGATTCACCCAGGAAATACCAAGATGTATTTGGATTTGAAGGATACGTTCTGGTGGACCGGAATGAATAAGGATATTGCGGAATATGTAGCAGTTTGTGATGTATGTCAGAGAGTAAAGGAAGAGCATCAGAAGCCAGTAGGATTGCTACAACCATTGCCGATACCCAAATGGAAGTGGGATAAGCTAGGCATGGATCTTATTACAGGATTGCCCAGAACTCGTTCAGGCTATGACTCGATTTGGGTTGTAGTCGATCGTTTGACAAAGGTAGTTCATTTCATTCTAGTGAAGACTACCTATACTAGTGCCAAATTGGCAAAGATATACATGACCAGAATCGTATGTCTGCACAGAGTTCCAAGGAGCATTGTATCAGATAGAAGAACCCAGTTTACCTCAAAGTTCTGGAATCAGTTGCATGAAACTTTGGGTACCGAGCTAGAGTTCAGTACAACTTTCCATCCGCAGACAGATGGACAAACCGAGAGAGTAAATCAGATTTTGGAGGATATGCTGAGAGCTTGTGCGCTAGATTACGGATCTAGTTGGGACGAGAATTTGCCATACGCAGAGTTCTCTTATAACAACAATTATCAATCCAGTTTGAAGATGGCCCCTTTCGAAGCCTTGTACGGAAGGAGGTGCAGGACCCCGTTGTCATGGGATGAAGTTGGAGACCGTCAGTTGTTTGGACCAGATCTGATTAAGGAGTCTGAACAGAAAGTAAAATTGATTCGCGATAGGCTCAAGGCAGCCTAGTCCAGGAAGAAGAGCTACGGAGATTCAAAACGCAAGGAGACAGTTTACGAAGTCGGAGACTGAGTTTAACTTCGAGTATCTCCACTTCGTGGAGTTAAGCGTTTTGGAGTTAAGGGAAAGTTAGCACCATGTTTTGTGGGACCATACAAAGTTTTGGAGCGTATGGGAGAAGTAGCCTACAAGTTGGAATTTCCCGAAGGATTGTCAGGAGTTCATGATGTGTTTCACGTTTCCCAGTTGAAGAAGTGCCACGTAGAGATGGCTGATATACCACTAAGAGATACCGTGCCGCTGGAAGCGATTCAGTTGGACAATGATTTGACCTATGAAGAGAAACCAGTCAATATTCTTGAGTATGCCAGCCGAGTCACCCGCAGCAAGGTTATCAAGTTTTGCAAAGTTGAGTGGAGCCACCACACGAAGGATGAAGCCACCTAGGAACGAGAGGAAGATCTGCTGAAGGACCACCCTCACCTATTTTCTAGCCAACCCGAATCTCAAGGGTGAGATTCATCTTAAGGGGGGTAGGTTCGTAACATCCCAAATTTTCAATTTGGAATGTTATACAATAGATCATCATTGCATATCACATATATTTGCATTTTGGTTGATCCTAGAAATTTCACGCAACTCAAGGACCCTCGGAGAGAGTTGGGGATTTCTTTATTTTCATATTTGAGTTTTCTCAAATTTCGAAAAATAGGATCATTTGATTTTATTTATTTTATCTTCAATTATTTCTGTTATAAAATTCTGAGAGAGGGAATAAAATGACTTTCCCAAAATAAAGAAATAATGAGCATTTAATAAAAGAATCAAATAAGATTTTATTTTGGTTTTATTTGCTATTTTATTTGAATTTAGGAAAAATTGCACGTTTTCAAAAATTGCATTTAGGGCCAAGAAAATGTTCATCATGTTCTAAATATTTTATTTAGACGGTGAAAATTTGTTTTGGCATTTTTAGGTTTTTATTTATTTTTCTAGAATTTTTTTTAGTTTCAGTGAAATTGTTTTAAAAAAAGAGACCCGCGCCCGACTGGGCCAAGGGCCCAGCCGAGCAGGCCGGCCCAGCCGCCACCTCCTGCCTGGATCGGGACAGGAGTCCCGATTGCCGCCGCCGCCGAGTCCGGGGAGGACACGCCTCCCGAGGCCGCCCACTTCCCCAAGTTCGCCGCCCCCCTTTATAACCCGCCGGACCCCCCCCTGGAGCCCCACACCGCCGCCGCCTCCCCACGCCGCCCCGCGCCGCCTGCCGCCGCATGCCGCCCCGCGCCGCTTGTTGCCCCTACCGCCGCCCGGAGCCGCCGCCCCGCACCACCCGACGCCGCCCGGAGCCCCGCAGGAGCTTCGCCAGAGCCCTGAGCCGAGGTAGGTGCCGCCGCCGGTTTTCTGAGAAAAGCCGTTTCGGTTTTTTAGAAAACCCTAGGTTTCGTTTTTTAAATAGATCGGTTTTTCTCCGTTTTATTTATTTAGCGAGCGTTCGCTCATTCGTTCGTTTTAACGGACGCGATCATGGTTTAGTTCCTGTTAATGAACATTTGTTCGTTAACCTGTTCGTCGTTTTTCTTTTTCTCGGATTAAATTCGTGATTTTTCTGATCGCGATTTCTGATCCGATGTTCGTTTTAGTTTAACTTTTCGCTCGTTTATCGGAATCAGGCGATTCAAGCACGTGGAGTTTCGTCTCGAATCCCTCTTTCCGTTTAACAAACTCAAACAAGTTTTTGCCTCAGTAAAAATTGCCCTAGATCTAGAATAGTAAACGAAGCCTGTTTCTTTTGGCGTTTGTCTTTCGTTGCTTCGTTCGATTTGGTTCTTTTTGCCAACCGGAGTTCTTAAGTTGAACTATCTGGTTAGATCTCTTATTCAAGTTTTACCTGTGCATTGGTTGAGTACTTATTGTATGATTGTTTGTTTGCGATAGAATACCCGGATTGCGCCGCTTGCTACTTCAAATCGCTAGGTTTCAAGGATCATTAGCAAGGCAAGTAACACTTTGATCATACCTCCTACTACCCAGTTTTTATTGCATTAGATCAACCCTCACACATTGCATGATTAGGATCCAATTAAATTGTGGGTTTGGGAAGTAGTTGAGGTAGTACCTATTACCTGTTTATTATCAAACCTTTGGGAGTTACTTCTACGTTTGCTTTTATGCCATGCTATGCTAGTAGACGTGGATTGGGTGAGTGAAATCCATGACAGATGTGAGATTGATAATTTATTGGTTTATCTAAGGTGGCAACTTAAATACACATCTGGGTGGATTGAGGCACCTGGGTATTCCAGCGATTGCCTGTTTTCTTTTGGACCGCCACCCAGGCTGAAAGGGATCATGAGATTATTCACGCTAGAAACTTCCGTGTGCAGCCACAAGCTACTATGGGCTCTAGCATAGTTGACCAAGTCATGCGAACTCTTACAGTGGTAGACTAGCAGATGTAGGGGATGTAGGTTGGTACGGTCTACCCGTTCGTAAGGTGCTAGCGCTTCTGAAAGACTATGTCTCGGTCATCTGTTTCTCAAACACCATGTAGTGCGAGAAATCCAACGGAGGAGATTGAGTCTTGTGGGGAAAAGTGCGCAAACCTCTGCAGAGTGTATAAACTAATCATGGTTAGTTGTGTCCCCGGTTATGGACATCTTGAGTATCTAGTACTTGGATTATCATGTGAATCTCATCATGTTACTCTAAGTAATTTTGTTGGGTTTTAATGATGATGCTTAATTGGGATTGAGAATGCTGTCAACCATTCTCAGTGTTTAACAACTACCATGATAGTTAAATAAAATTTATTCCTTTGCAGTAGGGAAAAATTGGCTTTACGCAAAACTGTAACCATAGAGCTTTCCACCAGCCAAATATGCATATAGAATAGCCTTATTCTTTCATTGCTCTCTATGTGTTACTTTGCCAGCATATTCCATGTGCTGACCCATTTTCGGGCTGCAACGTTCATGTTGCAGATTTTTGAAATGACGAGTAAGGTGCTTTTAGGTCGTGGTTCTATACTCAGTGATGCCATTGGAGTTGATGGACTCACTTATCTTCCAAGCCTTCCGTTGTTATCGTTATTAGATGGCCTTCAGCCATATTTATTGTAATAAGTTCTCTTTTGAGACCACTCTGTTATAAATCCTTCAAGTACTGTGTGGTGTCAGCATTACTGATCCAGGGATGACACCTGAGCATAGAGATTGGACCGTTTGAGGTCTGGTCACTACACTACGCCGGACAATGTCCCAAGAAAGGCAAGTCAAATGCTCCATTCAAGCCGCAAGTTAATCACATGGGGCCATACCCTGGCCAGAACACCATCCAAGGGAAAGTTCATCACCTCTCCGCAGAAGAAGCTCAAGAGAACCCAGAAGTCATCATTGGTATGTCTTCCATTAATAGCGTACCTGCAATAATTTTGTTTGACTCTGGGGCTTCCCATTCTTTTATTTCAAGGAGTTTTGCTGCCCAAAAACAAGTTTTCTTGCTCAATTTTGGAAAAGAGTATGATGGTACAATCCCCAGGATTGTTGCTCAAAAGCAATTTGGCCTGTCGCAATATGGATATTGACATCACGGGAGTCATGTTACCAGCCTCTTTCATAGTCATCGAGTTTGCCAAGTTGGATATTATTTTGGGAATGAACTGGTTAACCAAACATCAAGTACGCATCAACTATGCGACCAGAGAAGTCACATTGACAAACCAGGAAGACCAAACTACAAAATTCTTTCCTCAAAGAAGCACGCCCAAGAAAAAAATGGTCTTCGCAGCTATAGCTCAGGAATTGGATCTAATTCCTGTGGTCAGGGAGTTTCTAGATGTATTTCCTGAGGAACTAATAGGAATGCCTCCAGACCGCGAGCTTGATTTTGCAATTGACCTTGTGCCCGGGACCGCACCATTATACAAGAAGTATTACCGGATGCCTTCATCTGAATTAGTGGAGTTAAAGAAATATATTGATGAGATGCTTTAGAAAGGATACATTCGTCCAAGCTCTTCACCATGGAGATCACCCGCAATCTTCGTGGACAAGAAAGACGGCAGTCTTTGGATGTGTGTGGATTACCGTCAGTTGAATGATGTCACTATCAAGAACAAATACCCTCTTCCGAGGATTGATGACTTGTTTGACCAACTTAGTGGGGCAAAAGTATTCTTCAAGATTGATTGAGGACCATATATCACTAGCTCAAAATCAAGAAGGAGGATATTCCTATGAACGCATTCACCACTCGATACGGTCTTTGTGAATATACGGTCATGTCTTTCGGTCTCACCAATGCCCCTGCTTTCTTCATGCACATGATGAATAAAGTATTCATGGACTTCTTGGATAAATTTGTGGTGGTCTTCATTGGTGATATCCTGATATACTGGAAAGGTGACCATCAACTATATGTGAAATTCCGCAAATGTGAATTTTGGCTCAAGCAAGTCAGATTTTTGGGGCATGTTCTTTCAGCAAAAGGTATAGCCATGGATCCAGGCAAAGTGAAGGACGTTCTTGAGTGGACAACACCCATGACAGTGACTAAGATCCAGGGTTTTCTTGGATTGGCCGGATATTACCATTGATTCATTGAAGGCTTCTCTAAGATTGCCAAGCCCATGGCAGAACTCCTCAAGAAGGATCAGAAGTTTGTATGGTCTGAGGACTGTGAGAAAAGTTTCAATGAGTTGAAGACCCGATTAACGTCAGCAACTGTGCTGACCCTCCTAGACATCTATCGTAGATTTGATGTATATTGTGATGCATCCAGGAGAGGTATTGGATGTGTGCTCATGCAAGATGGTAAGGTTGTAGCCTACGCATCTAGACAGCTATGACCCCACGAAGGGAACTACCCAACGCATGATTTGGAATTGGCCACAGTTGTGCACGCATTGAAAATTTGGAGGCATACCTCATTTGCAAAAGATGTCAAATATTTACCGACCAAAAGAGTCTCAAGTATATATTCACCCAACCAGACCTGAATCTCCGACAACGAAGATGGCTCGAATTGGTCAAGGATTATGATCTTGGAATAAATTACCATCCTGGTAAGGCCAATGTGGTTGCCGATGCCCTCAGTCACAAGCCTGCTAACCTGAACGCCCTGATGGAGTCCTTGCCTCCCGAACTCCAAGAAGAGATCGCTCAGCTTAACCTGGTTATTGTTGGGGATGACCTCTCCAATATATTGGAAGTCACCCCTACACTCGAGGAAGAAATCCGCATGGCCCAACTGGATGATGCCCACCTGCAACACCATGTCAAGCGTATGCAACAAGGCAAGACCCAGGATTTCTCGAAGGATGAGCAAGGTACTCTAAGGTTTCGAGGTCGGATTGGCGTACCTAAATGAGCAAACCTGAGAAGGAAGATCTTGGCCAAGCGCACGAATCTTCATACTCGATTCACCCGGGAGGTACCAAGATGTACGAAGACCTTTGACAAATATTTTGGTGGGATGTAATGAAGAAGGACATTGCCTATTTTTTCGGTTGTTGCAACATCTGTAACAAGGTGAAGACGGACCATCAGAAACCCGCCGGACTTCTCCAACCTTTACCCGTTCCATAATGGAAGTGGGACGATGTCTGCATGGATTTCATCACATGCCTGCGAAAGACTCACCGAAGCAATGATGCAGTATGGGTTGTGGTGGACATGCTAACAAAGGTAGCTCACTTCATTCCCATCTGAACCACCTACTGAGCCGATCAACTCGTGCAAGTATATGTGTCCAGAATCGTCAGTTTACATGGAGTACCAAGAACTATCACCTCTGGCCGAGGCTCTCTCTTTACCTCAGCATTCTAGTCACGTCTCCATCAAGCTTTGGGGACTGCACTAAAGTACAACACCGCCTATCACCCTCAGGCAGACGGGTAGACTAAGCTAGTAAATCAAATACTCAAAATATGCCCCGAGCATGTGCTCTGGCCCAAGGACCCAAGTGCGAAGATTGTCTACGTTATGCAAAGTTCTCATACAACAACAGTTTCCAGACCAGTCTCAACACATCACCCTATGAAGCTCCGTATGGCCGTAACTGCCGCACTCCGCTAAATTGGTCACAAACCAGAGATAGCTGCATTTTCGGAACTGACTTAATGATGGAGGCTGAAAAAAAAGTCAAAGAGATTCGAGATAGACTACAAGTGGCCAAGTCCCGACAAAAGAGCTACTATGCTTCCAAGCATCGACAGATCAGTTTTGAACCCGGAGAGTATGTTTACCTCCATGTCACCCCTATGAAAGGAGTCAAGAGGTTCCAGACCCGAGGAAAACTTGCACCCAGATATATTGGCCCATTCCCAGTTATGTGCAGAGTTGGTACAGTGGCTTACCAGTTGGACCTACCACCGGAATTGTCAGAAGTGCACCATGTGTTTCATGTCTCACAGTTGAGAAGGTTTACCTCGCCACCTCAGAAAAGGACTGATATGGCAGAGATAGATCTTGCTAAGGATTTAACCTATGAGAACAAACCGTTCTGAATATTGGAAGAAATGGAAAGAGTCACTCACAGTAAGGTGATTAAATTTTATACGGTACAGTGTGACCATCACACCGAGGAAGAAGCAACCTGGGAAAGAGAAGACTTTTTGAGAGCGTCTTATCCAGAATTTTTTTCCCAAGCAACCGAATCTCAAGGACGAGATTCATATTAAGTGGGGGGAGGTTTGTGACACCCTGGTTTTTGCCATCATGATTTTCCTTTGCCTTTTTCCTTTTTATTTGGATTTTGAGTTAATTCATTTGGACTTAGCACTTGGGCATTATTTTGATTTTCACCCAAGTGAATCCTCTCACCTCTCACAACCTCTCTTGACCTCTCATTCATCATCATAATGCTTTGGAAAAAAATTCTTCTAAGGAAAATATTCATTTTCACCATGAAAATGGAATATTTTCACTTTCACTCCAAAGCAACCCCTATTTTTCTTGCCCACAAAAATCTGAGAAAATTCTCACAAACCCTTTGGACAATGCCACATCATGCTATACAAAAATATCATGTGGTCATGTGGCTCAATTTTTCTAGGGAAAATCATTTGCATTCTGACCAGAAAATGCAGTTTGTAAAGCAAGTGCATTATTCCTTGATCTTTTGGTGCTCAATTTTCTTGAGCATCATTACCTTAGTAACCTAACACTGAACCCCAAAGCTCAGCTCCTATCTCTTCCTAGTTTGATCACAAATTTGGCTGTGATCAACTCACTCATCCTGGTAGTTTGTTCACTCCTTTCCTAGCCTAAACAGTGCACGGTCGACAACCTAGACATGGTTTGGCATCACCTGGGCATCACGTTGGCAGAGTGCGATGGTGACCACGTGAGGACACGGGCTCCAGCACGCAGTCGACATGCTCTGCGTCGTGCCTGAGCCTCTGTTTGGCTCATGCTCGTCTTAGCGTCAACCCAGCCTGCCACACCACGCCACCAGCCTCACCTCATCACCCCAGCACCCTCACTGCCACTTGTCGATGCCGGAGATGCCGCAACAATCACGCGCGCCCCGCACCACAGGAGCATAGTGCCCCCATGCTCGAGTCAGTCCCCTCCTGTGCGTCCTGTGCTCGTCCCCGAGCTCCAACACTGGCCGCGTGAGCCCTGGAGCCTTCTCCCCCTCTCACTGATGCCCCTCATCGCCATGGGTCGATTCCAAAGACTCCAGCGAGCTCTCGACCCCCGCCTCGGCCACGCCTATAAATAGGCCCCTCGCGAGCTCATTTCTCCTCACCTCTCCACCCGCTCAACCTCCACGACACCGTAGGAAGCTGCAGCTCAGCCGAGCAGGCCTCTGGCTGCCGTCCCCGACCCAAGCTCGTCGGCGATCCCCTTTCTCTGCCCCCTCCCACTCTCGTTCCTCTCGAGCTCGACGAACTATGTGGGTGTGTTCCTGGTGGTCCACTGGTGCTCGCTGACGCCTCTGGAGCCACTGGAACGACCCCTCGATGCTGGCATCGTCTTCTCTCATGAGCTCCCCACGCTGCAGCAGCTGGACATGCCCTCGCTGAGCTCGTCCGTCCACCTCTCGGCAAGCTACGGGTACGTGCGGGTGACCATAGTCTTGCGCGTCGATCTATTCCTTCCGCGGCGGCCGCCAACCTCTCCTCGCAGGAGAAACATGGGCGATGCGCCGCCCCTCCTCTGTTTCTCTCTCTCTCTCCAGACCTGACGTGTGGGGCCTGCTGTCAGCCTCACAACTCGCGCCCTAAGCGGTACGAGTGGAGACGTATTCTCTGAAATAAGCCTTCGACGTCACCCCCTGGATTTACTATTTAGTCAAACTTAAATCATTTTTGACTAGAAACTTTGACCAGCTCTAACTCCTAATCTATAAGTCCAAATGAGTTGATTCTTTTTGCATTAGTTCTGTATTGAAATATTCTAGCAGCACACCAAATTTGAGATTTTTCCTTGCTGCCTAGAATTTCTGGTGAATTTAATAGTGGTTCTTGACATTTTCTTTTGTTGTTTTTATTTATTTTCATAAGGAGAAGCTTGCCTTGAGGAGAACCAGGAGGAGTGTGACCCTCCTCTGTACTAGGGAAAGCCACACAAATATTTGCATGGTGTCATTTTAATAACTATGATTTTCCAACTTGAATATGGTTTATTTCATGCATTAAATCATTTAAATAATATTGCTTATATTGTTTCAATTGTTATGCTTGGAATGTTTAGCTTGCTGTAGTACTTGAGTGCATGGACTAGTGTGATATAGTAGTATGATTTTGATAACATGACTATGGTTTGGTAATGATCGGCATTATTTTCATAAAATGGTTTGTTATTTTCACCATGCTAATGTCATAATAAAAATGATTGAGTCAAAACGAGTGTCTCTCAAGTGATTAGTTGTGCATGCAGAATGATTCTATGATGTTTCCCGTTTCATTTCAGTGATAAGTGGATATATCTACATGTTAGATATTTGCATGTTCATGGCATACTATGACTCGAGTTATTTTATTTCAAGTTAAACCTGATGATAATTCAACTTGAACATAATGTTGATCGGGTCATCGTGCCACCGAATCGAGCTTCCCAGTGCAACCACACTTGCCTTTATGGGAGTGCCCGTATTTGGTCCGTTGTCATGCCTCTGGTCGGTGCCTCCAACGAGGGAAGGTTATGGGCGTGCGGTACCCTGGCTCGGTAAGAAGACATAACCTTGTGTGCCCATTGTTGTTATGGTACCTTGTCCTCGTTTGGGATCGTTTATGTTTTGCCATGATGGTGGCCGTGGATGTCACACATTGACATCGGGGCCACCCATGACTTAGCCCAGAGGGGAGTTGGTCGGAGTGGCCATGAAGGTGTCATGGCCATGGGTTGGTTCTGTCGGAATGCCGCTGGTCCACCCAAATGGGAGTTCGAGGCCATGGGTTCCGTGGTATGGGTATAGTGTGCTTACCTCTGAAGAGTGTGTGTTAAATCTATCGATAGCCGCGTCCTCGGTTACGGACCCAGTTCTTAGTAGGTCACACCATGGATCAACATAAATAATTTAATCTTGCACACTAAAGTTATATGGTTGGCACTGGTTATGAGATGAGATTGTTGAAACCATGAAGATGGTTGTTGTTGAAACCAGAGAGTTCATTTCCTTTGTGATCCAGGAGTGATCACCGTGTTGATGAGATTGGTTACGAGGTAACCAGTATGGTAAGCGAGTCCAAGGGACTTGGTGCACAAGCATGTTCACTTCATGAGTAGTATGTAGAAGCAGCATTTAACCAGCTTAATGGTCATCTTATTGATCGTCATTATGCTTTTATTTGTTGTGAGATTGCAAGTACATTCAATGTACTGACTTGGCATGTCATGCCATCTTTCAGGAAAGTCTTACTGGATCGGAGTGCTTCTTGTGCCTAGACCATGTCCACATCGGTGTCCCTATCCTATGGAGTTCCGCTTCGTCATCGTTTCGTTGCCACGTAGTTGTCGTGATCGAGACCCCTTCATGTTCATTAAATAATGTACATACTGTTCAGCCACACCGTGTGTGCCGCCTGGCCTCGCTATCTGATGTAATATCAAACCTATGTTTCTGCTAGCATCAATAAAGCGGTTGTTTTCTGCACCAACTTGTTGTGTGTTGCTAGAAGACTTGATCTCTGGGCTGGCACTGCAAGGTAAACCGGTTGCTTTGAGCCGGGGTGCCACATCCTGAGTTGGTGATGATGGTGTGGCTGCCATCTTTCACCAATAGACATCCAATCTAGATCTGACGCATACAAAGCAAACTTCTGTAGATTTGCAAAAACATGCCCACACTTGTTCCCTATTTAAAAGCAACTCCTTGTCTACAACAATTAGCCTTATCTCCTCCGACCACATGTAGAAGGCCATGGAACAATCTGGCGCGATGTCCGCTACCGGCGCCGTCCACCCTCAATCTTGGTGTTCTGTGTAATGCATGGGCATCTTACTCATACTCTATAAGAAAAAAAGAGTAGAGATACTTGTGGCAACACACGGAAAATTATGTCGAACATGGCTAGTTGTAAGCAGGCTAGCTCTACAGCCATGATGATAGTCACTACACACGGTGAGGTTGACTTTGGTATGCCGAACACGGCACCTACACTTTGGTGTCATCTCCAGCGCAGGGTCTTGTCACTTCACTGTGAGGTGTAATTTGACCAACTAGTAGTAGAGTACTAGTACTACATTGGTAGTACTACTACTAGTCTAGCACCACCATCTGGATTTAGTAGTACTACCATGTCCATCTGGATTTAGCATTTGACGAGCAATATCTAGTAATGCATGTCACAAAAAATATACAACCCCCTCTGTAAATAAATACATGGAGCACTGTTTTATTTGGTTTTGAACATAGTTCCCGATGATATTATACACTCTCCCTTCCGGTAGATGGCTCAACTCTGAAGTGTCACCAATCAGACTACTATTCTACTCACTGAGCGCTCAGCTTGGTAAGCTACCAACAAAAACTATCAATCAAAGACTACTATTGTACTCCCTCCGTACTGGTGCATTAGTCACATTACGAAAACCAAATAATCCAAAAACTTTTAGGTGTGGTGCATTAACTAGCCACCCCGTTCCCTGTTTTCGTCCACGAAAAAGAAATCACCCAATAGGAGACGTGGGGTGCGTATGCATTCAATGACTTGAGACTACTTAGCACAACATTTTTGGTTACATGCATTAACATTTTATTAGTTAAATCAAAGTCAAAACTTGGTGCAAAATGCAAAGGGGACCAATAAACCAGTCAACATCAAAGTTCTCTCATTTTGCCCCAACTTGGTCTCAGTGAGATGACTATACTGCATCAGCACGGAGGGAGGGCCAAGGAGTAGATAGCCAACGCACACGTGAATTCAACGCAGTCTACACTTCTCATATAAAGGCTCCCCGCCAACCAGTACAATCTACAAAATCATATGCACCTACGCACCCTATCCAAGGGCAAGAGTGCTCACTCTAATCACAAGATCAGTTGACTAGAAGCTAGACCCATGGAGGTGATGAGCGCGAGCATCAGCCGGCTATGCCAGATGGTCCACGACACCGGCCTACGGCCCGGCACCAAGGAACGTCTCCAGGTCATGCTTGAGGCTGCCAGGGCGAGAGGCCTCTTGGATGACAGCTTCGTCTCCTTGTTCGACGAGGTCCTCATCGGCTTCCTCGACAAGTTCACAGTTGTCAAGAAGCTCGCGGACAACCTTGACATAGGCCTCCATCCCACACGCCCAGGCTCTGCGATGCCCGCCACCCTCATCGGCCTCTATGGTGACAACCTCTTCGACGCACTGGTGGCCCTATGACTGCCCGCCGTCGCGCCGGAGAATGTCCACCTTGAGGTCGCGCTTGCCGCGCAGCGCGTAGCACAGCAAGACGCCATCGACATAATCACTCACGTCTACGCGCAAATCGTCCACAAGGACTACTATGTGCAAGAGGAGGGCGATAGGACGTTGGACTTCTTGGACCGCAGGGCAACCTTGGACGGCATTGTTGAGAAGCACGTTGAGCTCGCCGCCAACACCGCTGCTCCTCACAGGTCGGTTGGTGACCCGACGCACTAGGGCGTGAGGATGTCGTTGATGGATCCATATCTATTTTTATCCTTCCGTCAAATCCATGTAGTAGTATATTGTACTACTAGTAATTATCTAACATTTTGCAACAACTTCATAATTTTAGTACGTACTCCATGCATGAACCACACCAGAACCAAACTTCTCATTACTCTAGGGAAAATTGTTATTTATATCTATCGGTCGCGACATGGAGCAGAACCAAATTTTACAAGTTACTAGTTCAAAATGAAAATCCTGCCATGTTCGTGTCGCACCCCACATGGTTGGTCCGGCACGCTGCTCAAGGTGGAATGCGTGCCGTGTTGCATTTTCACTTAGAGGTGGGACCGAAGTTGATAAAACTGACTATCAGCAAACCCCCACCCCGCCCACCGCTCGATGGCTGAGAAAACAGGATGGAGAAGAGATGGTTGTAGCATAGACTCTAAGAAAAGTGGTGTCAGATGGGACTCGTGTGGGTGGCGTGTGGTGTACTGCTAGACGTGAATCCTAGTTATGGCCCATGCCACCCCACTATATCAAGGTGCTGGTTACATAGAGCGAACACATTATCTCTCTAGGAGTACGGTACACCACTAGTACTACTCACATTGTCGCAAAATTTCCTGGAGTCCGTGCTCAGCCCTCCTCTCTCTATCTTCTCAGCCAGCCAGCAGATGCTTGGAGCCCATCGTCTATTTGCTTACATGCGGTCCCACATGTCAGTGAAAACGCAAGACGACCCACTGAACCTGCACATCTTTCACCTTGACGTGCTGGTGATGAAAAACAAATTGATACTTACATTTAGCATCATGCTTTCTATCGATATTTATTGCATTATGGGCTATTATTACACATTATGTCACAATACTTATGCCTTTTCTCTCTTATTTTACATGGTTTGCATGAAGAGGGGAGTGAGGGAGTCCTAGATTAGGGGGTGTCCGGATGGCCGGACTATACCTTCAGCCGGACTCCTGGACTATGAAGATAGAAGATTGAAGACTTCGTCCCGTGTCCGGAAGGGACTTTCCTTGGCGTGGAAGGCAAGCTTAGCGATATGGATATATAGATCTCCTACCATTGTAACCGACTTTGTGTAACCCTAACCCTCTCCGGTGTCTATATAAACCGGAGGGTTTTAGTCCGTAGGACAAGATACAGAACAACTATCATACCATAGGCTAGCTTCTAGGGTTTAGCCTCTCCGATCTCGTGGTAGATCTACTCTTGTACTACCCATATCATCAATATTAATCAAGCAGGACATAGGGTTTTACCTCCATCAAGAGGGCCCAAACCTGGGTAAAACTTTGTGTCCCTTGTCTCCTGTTACCATCCGGCCTAGACGCACAGTTTGGGACCCCCTACCCGAGATCCACCGGTTTTGACACCAACATTGGTGCTTTCATTGAGATTTCCTCTGTGTCTTCGCCATCAGGAAGGATGCCTCGCCCCGTCTTTAAAAACGGCACCGTTGCTAAGGGAGCTTTGGCTGTCGGCCAAACCCTCCGGCTAGGTGGTTTTCTTATGACCGCCTGTTCGGCTTCTGCGCCGACGATGACCTCTCGAGCCATCGAAAACAATCTTCATGTCAGCTCGGAACTCGCCGAGCAGTTAGATCCAATGGAGCTCTCCTCCATAAACAAGCTCTTGGATCGCATCGCCGCCCTGGGAGTCGCTACGGATTACGACCAGATTGGGCCTAAACCCGATCTGAGAGAGATTAACTCTCCCCAAGTCACCCATCACGTGGCCGTGGTACAGGGACAGTGCGGCGACCCTTCATCTATCTTAATTACTATCTACGTCCGGATTCCCGATCCCTCCAAGCCGGATACCTGCGGAGAGGGGATATCACTCAAGACCTGAACTTAGAGTCAGGCGAAGGGCTGGATTCATTGGACAACATCCAGGAATCCAAATTTTCGAGTTCGGAAATTCCTCGGCCTCTGAGCCTCAGATTGGGTGAGGCTTCGGATTTAATTCCACCCACCCACCCGAACATAAGCGATCTATCCCAAATCAGGCAAGAGCCCGATGAAACAGTACATCATTACTGGGCCAGATTCCTCCTGGTTAGGAACATGATAAAGGACTGTCGCGAGGAAGACACAATCTCAATCTTCTGCAATAATTGCACGGACAAGGGAATCCTCAACGCCATAAGTCGCCGTGATATTACACGCTTCGCTGACTTAGCGTCCATTGTAAGAAAGTACTGTGAGATGGAAAGCGCCTGGAAAACCGAAATAAAATTTTGGGACGATCCGGCCCTGAATACAAACCCAGTCCGAAATAAAAGGGTGCATCATCACCAGACACCCGGGTCAAACACCAAAAAGCAAAAACCCTCTATAGGGCATGGAACCATACTGGAAGGATGGCTTAATGGACCCTGTAAAATTCACAATACAGAGGATGCCACACCAACTCACGGCCTTAGAGCATGTTGGATACTCCGGCAGGTGGCCAAAATTGGTGAAGATCTCCTAAATCCGGAGGCCATAGAAAGCCACCCCAGAGACACCAATACGGTATTAACAGTCTTCGAGACTTTCGCATCAAATAATATGTGAAAAAGGACACTCCGCAGCCTTGCCGAAGTCTACCAAGTAGCAACAATAAACCCATGGAGTGACACGGCTATTACCTTTAACGCCAGTGATGAACCTAAATTCCGAACAACCCGAGCACCAGCCGCATTGGTCCTCAGTCCAATAGTGGACGGCTTTCGTCTTACCAAGGTACTCATGGACGGCGGCAGCAGATTGAACCTCATTTATGAGGAAATCCTTCAAAAAATGGAAATAGACTGGAACCGCATTGAGCGAAGCAGCACAACCTTTAGAGGAATAATCCCCAGTCGGGAAGCGCGTTGTACAGGAAAAATCACACTAGATGTGGTGTTCGGCACGCCGGATAATTACAGGTCCGAAGAGGTCACGTTCCATGTGGCTCCGTTCAGCAGCGGTTATCACGCTCTGCTAGGGCGGGAAGCATTTACAATCTTCCAAGAAATACCCCATTACGGGTACATGAAGCTCAAGATGCTGAGGCCTAACGGGATCATCACTCTCGCTAGTGATCCAGACATAGCACTCCGCACCGAAAACAAGACAGCCGCACTGGCCCTCGAGGCACTATCCGAAGCCCTAGCGACTGAGGAACTGACTGCGCTGCGCTCCACGGTGAATAGGGACGGTGTGGTACTCGACAAAAGATCCAAGTCCACCTCCTTTAAACCGGCGGACGAAATAGTCAAATTCCAGGTCCATCCAACGGACCCCAATAAAACAGCTTCCATCGGGGCACAGTTAAACCCTGATGTCGACGCCGCACTGCGAAAGTTCCTACGAGAGAACTGGGACATTTTCGCCTGGCACCCTTCAGACATGCCAGGAATCCCACCCAGGCTGGCCGAGCACAGCTTAAATATCCTAAAAGGATTCAAGCCTGTCAAACAAGCTCTTCGGCGTTTTTCCGAACCTAAGAGACAGGCCATGGGAGAGGAGCTAGCAAAGCTGTTGGAGGCCGGATTCATCAGAGATATAAAACATTCGGACTGGATAGAAAACCTAGTGATGGTACCAAAGAAGGACAAATCCTGGCGCCTGTGCATTGATTTTAAAGACCTTAACAAGGCTTGCCCAAAGGATCCCTTCCCCCTCCCCCGCATCGATAAAATTATCGATGATACCGCAGGACACGATTCGTTGTGTTTCCTCGACCCATATTCCGGCTACCATCAAATCAAGATGGCAGAACCAGACCAAGCCGCAACGACATTTATCACACCATACGGCCCATTCTGCTTCAACACAATGCCCTTCGGGCTCAAAAACGCCGGCGCAACATATCAGCGCATGATTCAGACATGTCTGGCAAACCAGATCGGCAAAACAGTGGAGGCATATGTAGATGATGTGGTCGTCAAAACAAGACATGTCGAATCCCTTATCGACGACTTGAGGCTCACATTTGATAACCTCCAAACATACGACATCAAGCTCAACCCAGAAAAATGCATTTTCGGCGTCCCAGCCGGAAAGCTCTTGGGCTTCATAGTATCCGGTAGAGGAATTGAAGCAAATCCAGCCAAGATCTGAGCTCTGTCACAATTGGATATCCCAAAGGACCTCAAACAAGTACAAAAGTTAACCGGATGCGTGGCGGCTCTAAGCCGCTTTATCTCCCGCTTGGGAGAAAAGGCCCTACCCCTTTACCGCCTCCTTCGGCGCACCGAACACTTTGAATGGACGGATGCAGCCACGGCCGGACTCGACGAAATAAAAGCCATATTGGCAACAAACCCAGTCCTGGCCGTGCCAAACATTGGCGAACCAATGCTATTGTACATTGCAGCAACACATCAGGTTGTAAGCGCAGTGCTCGTCGTCGAACGAGAAACGGACGGACACAAATTCCCCCTTCAAAAGCCGGTCTATTATGTGTCCACTATCCTCACTCCGTGCAAATCACGGTACCCGCATTATCAAAAGATTGCTTACACCGTATTCATGGCATCCCGAAAGCTACGACACTACTTTCAAGAATGTTCAATAACAGTAGCCTCGGAAGTACCACTTAACGATATTATAAACAACCGTGATGCAACGGGCTGGATTGCAAAATGGGCCATTGAACTCCTCCCGTTCGACATAACTTATAAGCCACAGCGAGCCATCAAGTCGCAAGTTTTGGCCGACTTTGTCGCAGAATGGACGGAGGCCGAACTCCCTAAAGAGTACGACACATATTCAAATTGGATCATGAATTTCAACGGCTCCAAGATGTTGGCCGGACTAGGGGCTGGCGTTGTTTTGACGTCCCCCACGGGAGACATAGTTCAATACGTACTCCATATTATGTACACAGACTCCAACAATGCAGCCGAATATGAGGCCCTTTTACATGGTCTCCGGATGGCAGTATCCATGGGCATTCAACGCCTAGAGGTGCGCGAGGACTCGAACCTAGCAATATCCCAAATAAATGGAGACTTCGATGCCAAGGATCCAAAAATGGCAGCTTACCGCAACGCCGTCCTAAAAATGTCAGCTCGGTTCGAAGGGCTTGAATTTCACCATATAGCCCGGGAAAATAATCAGGCGGCAAATGTCCTGGCACGCATCGGCGCAAAACGCGATGTAGTCCCCCCAACATCTTCTTGGAAAGGCTGTTCAAGCCATCCGTAGTATGGGAAGGGGAGCCGATCAATAACAGCCCGGACCCAACCGCACTGCCCGACACCGAACATTCTGACACAATTGAAGGCTCTGCCAATGAAATAACACCTTCAACCCACGTAATAATGGCCGTCATCGCCCCGTGGACAGAACCATTCCTCGCCTACCTTACTAGGCAGGAACTACCCGAGGACCAAAATGAGGCACGCTGCATAGTGCGGCGATCCAAAGCCTACAAAGTCCACGAGGGAGAGCTCTATAAGAAAACCACTACCAGAGTCCTTCAAAGGTGCATCTCCGAAGAGGAAGGGCGGAACCTCCTGGCTGAAATTTATCACGCTGCAGTCATCACGCTGCAGCTCGGTCCCTTGTAAGCAAGGCCTTCCGTACAGGCTTTTATTGGCCGACGGACCGGGCAGACGCCCAGGACTTAGTCCAACGATGCGTCGGTTGCCAGCTCTTTGCAAACCAAAACCATATGCCACCCACCGCCCTCCAAACTATCCCCATCACTTGGCGCTTCGCGGTCTGGGGGCTTGACATGGTTGGACCCCTTAAAGCTGGAACCCACAAGCAAAAATACTTACTGGTCATGGTGGATCAATTCACCAAATGGATAGAAGCCAAGCTTGTTAAGATGGCCGAATCCGGACCGGTGATAGACTTTATATCCGGGGTATTACACTGTTACGGCGTCCCCCACAGCATCATCACTGATAACGGCATGAACTTTACAGCCGACGAGGTAAAACTCTGGTGCAAAAACATGGGCATCAAGCTCGATTATGCTTCCGTCTATCACCCACAAACTAATGGCCAGGTCGAACGTGCAAATGGTCTTATCATGAGCGGCATCAAACCCAGATTAGTGCGGTCCCTCAAGGAATCTAACACGCACTGGGTAGAGGAGCTCGACTCTGTACTCTGGGGGCTGCGGACCACGCCGAATCGCACCATCGGATGCACACCATTCTTTATGATGTACGGCGCAGAGGCAGTTTTGCCTTGCGACATAATTCATGACTCACCTCGAGTGCGCATGTACAAAGAAAGAGAAGCCGAGCTCGATCGGCAGGATAGTTTGGACGCATTGGAGGAGGAGCATGACGTGGCAAAAGCCCGTTCCACATTCTATCAACAGCAGGCTCAAAGATACCAAAGCAGAGAAGTACGGGCCAAAAATTACAATGTTGGCGAATTAGTTCTACACCTGCCGGACAAGAAAAAGAACAAACTCAAGCCCAAGTGGGAAGGTCCCTTCATAATTGACCAAGTCCTGACTGGTGGAGCGTACCTCCTGCGAGATGCATCGGATAACCGACTCGAGCCAAACCAATGGAACACAGCCCGTCTCCGAAGATTCTATGCCTACCGCCGGACTCTGTGTTCGTCTCCTTCCTCCGTCCATTTTTTATATACTGTCTGTCCTACATTTCTCTCCTTCTCCCCTTCCTTTCTCTTATAGCCTTTAAAGGCTCATCAAATGACGTGCTATTGGCACTCATTAAACCTGGGGGCTTCTTTTAACAGAGGCTTATTTATACGGGCTTCATGCCCAACACATGTGTTACACTTCCGCATGTACCTTTTGTTTCACCATTATATGCATCGATATGACTTAAGTTTTGGCCAAGATGGGTTGCCTGGCTCCTGTGCTTACCCTACGTTCCCGATTATTCGGCTAGGCGGTAAAGGGAGCACCTCTGCGATTGTTACTGTCGGATCAGTCGGATGTGTACCTCAGACCGGGTGAAGCCGAAAGCTAGCGTTCTTAAGGGAATATTCGGTCGGTGACCTAAAATATGATCTTTTCACTTATTTATTTATGCACCCCCAGATGCTTTTTCTCGCGTCTTTTCGCAGAATGGGTATGCACTTTAGGGCATGCCTCCCAGGGAAAGGAACCCCTAACGGAACTATTCTCCCTGGAAGATGTTTCTTACTAACCATGTAATATAACATAACTAGTCGGGCACTTGTCTGTTCACGCACTAATGACCCCTACGCCTAGTCTCCATGCATTCCCTGGTTCTTATATAACTGCATGGGAATTTGGACACACTCCGGACCGTCAGGTCTAGAGGCTGAAGCGAAAAGGTCGGCCATGACAAACGATCTACAATCTGGCTAGAAGGCATTATAAATGTCAATTAAATTACATAGTCATTCTGACTGATTGTATTCCTCTTCAATACCATCTAACAGGCTTTCTAATTTACAGTCCTGCTGGGAATACTTTGCGGCCAATTCTACTTGGCTGTATACTAAGCTTACAGGGATCTCCTTCCCATCGGGCCCCACAGGACCGACCTCGGCCATGTGGTTGGGGTCAGCCTTTGTGTACCGCGTCTTCACCATGGCCTAGGCCTCCCTAGCGCCTTAACGGCAGGCCGATATCTTCCACAATCGGAAGCACGGCCGTGATCCCTTCAGCTTCTCCACAAGCTCTCCAAGACCTTCGGGCAAGGAGATGGATGGCCACAAGGCCTGGGTGACGCCTCGCATCGCCTGCCGAACTCGCTCGAGCATTTGCGAGAGCTTGGGAAGAAGGTCACCCGTATAACTGGGAATCTCCTCTGCAGGACGACCTGTTAGCACACCTACAGACATTACTCTGTTAGTCGACTTCCCCACCGAACTTTTTTTCAAAGGTTCGTTCAAGCACTTACTAAATATGCCGTGCCGAAGCCGCTGATTCTCCTTAACGGAGTCTGACAGCTGGGCACGAACATCTTTCAGTTCGATGCCCAGCTTGGTGTTGGCATCTTGGAGATCGTTCTTCTCCCTCCTCACCTTTGTCAGCACCTTCTCACCAGCCTTCAGCTGGCGTAGGAGATGTTGCCTTTCTGGATTCAATCCGGCGCCATCTGCAATTTCATTTGTCAGATTCGCACCCATGCTGTGCTTGGCAAAATACTTATCTTTCGAAGTGTATATTACCAGAGGGGGCCTCCTTGGGCTCCCCTGTCGCGGCTAGTGCGGCCTCAAGTTGGGCTTTGCACTCTTCCAACCCCTGGGACAGTAGGGAATTCTTTTCTGTAAGAACCTGCGTAACAAATGATCCTTAAATCAGTTATTCTAACTGTTTGAAGTCTCAGGGCTACTGGTATGTATATATAATTACCAAAATTTTCTTACCCGTATGTCTTTTACATATTGCTCCGTGGCTCTGGCTAGACCATTTTGAGTGGCATGGAGGTACGCATCTCCCGAATTGAAGGCATCTAATGCCTCTTGGGAGAAACAAGCATCACGAAGAATTGTCCGGCGACGCCTTTGGTTCATGGCACTCTCCACCTCAGAGTTGGTAGCAGACAACATGTCCACATCCTCCTTTGGAGGAGCGTCCGGTGCGCGCCTTGTGTTTGCCTCCGCCTCCGGACCAGGCTTTGGAGCCTGGCTAGTGGAGGCACGATTAGCAGCCTCTCCGGATATAGTCCGGCGAGGTCTCTTTGTCCTGAAGAGAGCACAAGTGTTAATATGCCTTGAAGGTATAACACCTAGGATAAGAGGGCGCGTCATACCTTTGCGCTGACGCCTCGGTCCGGACTACACCTCTTTTCTGCCCACGGGGCCCTGCGGCCCCTCGTTGGCTTGTCGCCGCAGGTTCGGCCTCCCATCTCAAAAACCTCCCCTGCAAAGCTCGGTTGTAATCAGGAAACTGAAAACACGAGAGGGCGGACCCCTATTCGGGGTACTGCGACTTCGATCTCAGTTACCTGGGAGGCCAGGATTAGTCCTGGGTAATCGGCCGTAATGGCCACCAAGGCGTTGTCCTTGGTCAATTGATGGAACACTCCATCAATCAGCTCCACTGATACCACCGGATCCTCTTGAGAGGCCGGGTCGAGGGACCGTCCCGGGTCCTCGGGTTGTGGAGGAGGGCTGTTTATTTCTTTAACGGCCTGGCGCAGTTCCTGCGTTGAAGTTGTTAGACTGAATGTTTAACAATGGGAATATAAAACGAATGGGCAAGTAAATGTGACCACTTACCCAGCTTGGGGGAATGTATATAGAAAATCCACCCTGTGGGTTGACGCGGAGAAATTCCTCCTCTTCTCCCTTGTACAAAGCGGACAAGGTCTTTGTTGGAGCCGCAGCCGAATCCGGTCCCTTACGGCCATAGCGGGTGGCGTCGTCCTCCCCGTTGAAGTCCCACATGGGGTGGCCTCTATACTGTAGCGGCTGCACCCCTCGCATGATGCACGCGGCCATGACCCCAATCATGGTCAGTATGGAATGAGCTAACAATCTTATCCGGCCCATCAGGTAAAGGAAGTCCTTGTCACTTTCCCTGTGAGGGCTCCGTGGACGCCAACTTAGGCACTTCTTTAGTGGAGCACTGTCGAACTCAGGGAGGCCGATCCAGACAGGGTCCGGCAGCGGGACGTCCTCTATGTAAAACCATTCCGAAGGCCAGTCCTCGGACGCCTTCTTTGGGGTTCCGGATAGATATCCAGTCCCGGCGATGCGCCACACTTCGGCTCCGCCCACTTGATATATTGACCCCTTCTGAGAATGGGGCACTAGGCAGAATAGCTCTTTCCACAGCCCGAAATGAGCCTCAACACCCAAAAACAGCTCGCAGAGGGCTATGAAGCCCGCAATATGCAATACGGAGGCAGGCGTGAGATTGTGTAGCTGGAGGCCATAGAACTCCAGGAGCCCCCGGAGAAACGGATGGATTGGAAATCCGAGCCCTCTTATGAAATAAGGGACAAGGCATACCCGCTCTCCTTTGGAGGGATTAGGGGCACTCTCCGCTTACTCTCCACCATTATATATGGCAAGACTGGCTCGAACCGGGACCATATAGGCTGGGGGGAGAAATCCCTTGGTCTAGAGCGTCACTAGCTCGCTATGCGGGATGGAGCATCTCTCCCAATATCCAGGCTGAGGGCTGGAAGGGCGAAAGGAGGAGTTGCGACGGCTGGCCATGGTTGTATGGACCTTTGTCGGATGTGCTCTGATGAACACTCGCGAGGGGGAGAAGGTGTGGTTTGGATCTAAATACTCATCCCCTTAAATGGGTGGCTCATTTACGCGGCTAGGGGTGTGGATGTAAAAACACTAAGACTTTTCATATTCATTTGACACGTGGGAGACGGCCATTATTGGACGTAGAAGCCAAGGAGCGCACATTTACAAGCAGTCGGACTTTATTCAACAGGTACACGGAATTTGGAGGAGAACCCGCCTTGCAATGCCGAAGACAATCTGCGCGCCGGACTCATCGTCATTGAAGACTGGTTCGGGGGCTACTGAGGGAGTCTTGGATTAGGGGGTGTCCGAATGGCCGGACTATACCTTCAGCCGGACTCCTGGCCTATGAAGATACAAGATTGAAGACTTCGTCCCGTGTCCGGAAGGGACTTTCCTTGGCGTGGAAAGAAAGCTTGGCGATATGGATATATAGATCTCCTACCATTGTAACCGACTTTGTGTAACCCTAACCCTCTCCGATGTCTATATAAACCGGAGGGTTTTAGTCCGTAGGACAAGATACAGAACAACAATCATACCATAGGCTAGCTTCTAGGGTTTAGCCTCTCCGATCTCGTGGTAGATCTACTCTTGTACTACCCATATCATCAATATTAATCAAGCAGGACGTAGGGTTTTACCTCCATCAAGAGGGCCCGAACCTGGGTAAAACTTCATGTCCCTTGTCTCCTGTTACCATCCGGCCTAGACGCACAGTTCGGGACCCCCTACCCGAGATCCGCCGGTTTTGACACCGACAGGGAGAATGCCGGCAGCTGGAATTCTGGGCTAGAAAAGGAGCAAATAGTAGAGACCTATTCTGTACGAAAGTCAGTTTTGGAATATATTAAAAATATTGGGCCAAGAAAGCACCAGAGGGGGGTCACCCACTGTCCATGAGGGTGGAGTCGCGTCCCCTGCCTCGTGGGCCACCTGGAAGCCCCCCAATGCCCATCTTCTGGTATAAGGTGCCTTTTGCCCTGGAAAAAATTCGAAGGAAGCTTTCAGGACGAAGCGCCGCCGTCCCGAGGCGGAACCTTGGTGGAACTAATCTAGGGCTCCGGCGGAGCTGTTCTTCCGGGGAAACATCCCTCCAGGAGGGGGAAATCGTCACCATCGTCATCACCATCGATCCTCTCATCAGGAGGGGGTCAATATCCATCAACATCTTCACTAGCACCATCTCCTCTCAAACCCTAGTTCATCTCTTGTACCCGATCTTTGTCTCAAAACCTCAGATTGGTACCTGTGGGTTGCTAGTAGTGTTGATTACTCCTTGTAGTTGATACTAGTTGGTTTATTCGGTGGAAGATTATATGTTCAGATCCTTTATGCACATGAATACCCCTCTGATTATGAACATGAATATGATTTGTGAGTAGTTACATTTGTTCCTGAGGACATCGGAGAAGTCTTGTTATAAGTAGTCATGTGAATTTGGTATTCGTTCGATATTTTGATGAGATGTATGTTATCTTCTCTCTAGTGGTGGTATGTGAACGTCGACTACATGACAATTCACCATTGTTTGGGCCTAGGGGAAGGCATTGGGAAGTAATAAGTAGATGATGGGTTACTAGAGTGATAGAAGCTTAAACCCTAGTTTATGCGTTGCTTCATAAGGGGTTGATTTGGATCCATATGGTTCATGATATGGTTAGGTTTACCTTAATTCTTCCTTCGTAGTTGCGGATGCTTGCGAGGGGGGTTAATCATAAGTGGGATGCTTGTTCAACGAAGGGCATTACCCAAGCACCAGTCCACCCACATAACAAATTATCAAAGTAACGAACGTGAATCATATGAGCATGATGAAAACTAGCTTGACGATAATTCGCATGTGTCCTCGGGAGCGCTTTCCTTTATGTAAGAGTTTGTCCAGGCTTTTCCTTTGCTACAAAAAGGATTGGGCCACCTTGCTGCACCTTGTTTAATTTTGTTACTTGTTACCCGTTACGAATTACCTTATCACAAAACTATCTGTTACTGATAATTTCAGTGCTTGCAGAGAATTCTTTATTGAAAACTGCTTGTCATTTCCTTCTGCTCCTCGTTGGGTTCGACACTCCTACTTATCGAAAGGACTACGATAGATCACCTATACTTGTGGATGATCACAAATCCAATAAAGATCTTCTGTGGCTGCTTTTGGAATTACTCAAGAATAAGATTCTATTTATAGTTTTACCCAAGATGCACATCACATGGCCTCAACTAGCACTCCACTTTCTCGCATGACACTACCTGGACGCTGGATGTCTCACGTGTCGGCAAAACGAGGAAAAACTCGACCAAATATTCTTCACATTTAGACTGGAGGAGTAGGAAACACGGCAAGCCCTGTGCATACATCATACTACGTACAAGCCCACCTCACGGAGTCACACTATCACCATATTTCTCGGCCTCCATGCGACACCTAGGTCTAGTTGATCTAACTAGAACTAACTATTGTGCTAGCGTACTCCAATGTTAGGTTGGCTCTATGTGATGTGGCAACTTCATATAACCGGATGCTGGCTATATTACTACGGTACTCACACTCCATGAAGTGAGTCGAAAACCATTCATAGATTGAGTTTGTGACATGCATATGCAAATGTATCATTCATTACATACAACAAGTCATCAACACACAACGACAACGAGGATACATGTTGGATTATAGATTAGTTCCAACAAAACATTCTGGTAATACTAAAGTTTTCATCACACAACAAATAACAAGCAATGAAATGACCTTTAGCTCAACCAATCCTCGATGTTGGAAACGCTTGCTTTGAACCATAGGTAAGCCTGTGGGAAGGGCCAGCTATTGTCAATCTCCAGACCAACGCATGACTGATCATCCAGGCTGAAGCGGCCTATATCAGGATGCATATTGTGATAGCCACGGTAGGGAACCATAGCAATGTCCGAGGGATAGATACATATGCTTCTGATAAATGGTAGTAACATTGTGTCAACAACATATGGATCGCCTTTCACCATCATTGGATAGTTTTGTCCAAGGAAGAGCGAGTTTTCTCCAAGACTATCAATACTGAACCAGGGAGAAGGTGTTGGCGCTAGCACACTAGTATCCATCCCGAATACCCTGCAATGAAAGTTGGAATAGGTCAAGAGAGTGCGACCATGAGAGACAACACCTGCTTCCTTCGTAACATCAGCAGTGCCCTGTATACAGAAAAGAATTGGTGATCCATCGGAATAAGTTGCCAGGTGCCACTGAGTATATAGGTCCTGCTTGTCCTCATGCTCATGATCATCACCATCGTCATCTCCCCCTTGGTTATTAAAATTTTCAAGTAAATGTGGTGGAATGTTCACAGGACCTTGGAAACACAAGAAGGTTAATTAGTAAAGGGAAACTAGCTAACCCGCATGCATGTGGATGAAACAATTATAATTACGGTGGAAGATAAACGTACCGAAAGCATTAGGATTCCATGAAAAAACAGTGCCATGAGTGGTGTAGCAAACACAAGACCCTTGAATTGAATTGCATCATAGTACACATCCGTGTACATGAACTGATTTTTGAGCAATATCCATGGAGGCGTGGAAGTAAGGACAGTAACAAGCTTGTCGAAGATAGCAACAACTTCATAGTTCATGTAATCCCAAGAGCGGTTGGGAACTTGACAAATTGCTATCTTTTGTAGACGACAATCACCATGATCGTACTTGAACGTACGTAGAATACCGACGTGGTCAACCTCAGGGCAGTCTGAGATTTTTGGAAGTGGAACCCGATGACGAGTGTACACATTTACAAGTTCCAACTCACAGTTGTGCACAATATAAACAACCCAATCTCCATTTGCGCCTGCCCAGGCCTTATACTTAAGCGATGGCATCTTAAAATCACACATATCATTATCAAGCGGCATCAACTTGCACAAGGCAAGGCTTCCATCGTACGCGCGCTAGTGAGCAGGGTCATGGCAAAGAAGATAGGGTAGATCAAACCGCTCCTAGACCCTTGGGTTCTTTGTAATGATGTTATGAGTTGAGTCGAGAATGGTCTTGAACGAACCTGGCATGCTAGCCGAGGTGATGATGTCGCACTGATCAATGAGTTCCTCCACCACGTCATCTTTCAGATCGGGGCAAGAATAACGGGGTCGTTTCCGGCCTGTTCCCTCCATGGAGAAGACGATTGAACAATGGCAGAAGGAAGGTTGAAGGCAAATGGAGGAGGGAGGAAGAGCGTGCGACAACAGTTCCATATCAAGATGGAAAGGCGAAGAGGCGGTGGACGGTTGCCATGGTACACGAAGAGGCTAGTGGGGAATGGACGGTTGCCACAGAGGTCACACACTAACGACAAGGCCGTCCTATCAGACCTAGCGCCCGCGTGGGATGGCCTCCGTCCCCAACATGAGTGAAGCCACTTTGCACCCCCACACGGTTGGTCTACCACGCTGCTAGGGAAACATGTGCTGTCTTGCATCTTCACTTAGGCCAACTCCAACGCGTGCAGCTCGAACACGCGCTCGCCCAGCCCCCTTTCCCTTGACGCCCCCGAGTTACCCAACCACGGCTACCTGTATTGCGCACCCGGCGGCCGGATTTGGAGCGGATCCTGTCGGTCTTGAGCTCGCCCGGAGGTGGGAGGCCACGCCACGCCATGGACTGGCCGGGCACCGGGCCGGAAGGCCCCGACAAGGCCGCAAGGCCGCATGCATGTACCGACTCCTCCTCTAGCCGCTCGGATCTACACCGTCGGTGGCCCGACAGTAGATACATGAATGGCGGTCGGCCGGGCTCAGTGCTGGCCCAAAAGCTCATCGGCGCACCATTGCCACTCATTACGTGCGACGACTTCCCAAAGAAGGTCTTGCGCCACGTGTCTACAATGCCGGAACATCCCAGATGGGTGTTCATCAAGTGCTCAACCGATGGGGCATGTGCTACTTTAGCTTTGGTTGTGCTCTCGGATTTGACTAGTTGTGCTAACTTAAAATTTTATTGTGTAGAATGGATGCAAGTTCTGGTATTGGGAAGAAGAGTACATCAATATATTGATAGAGCGCAATTTAGTATATGTTTGTGCACTTTTAGCTAGCATACAGGCTAGAGATGAGACTAGTGCACTTGTTGATAAAATAGAGGCTAGACATGAGACTAGATGGGAGGGAGCAACGTCTACTTCTTTACACTCGAAGAAGAAAGAAGCACACAAGATCGAGCCTCCGCAGATCAACAATGAATGCATTGAGAAGGCACTAATCCAACTTACAGGAGTAGTTATGGAAGTTGGATATCTTCTAAAATGTATTCTTTTGGTTCTTGTTTTCTTTGGTCTTACTTTTATAGTCAAAATTTGGTGATGTATTTCCATGTACCAAAAATCAATGATGAAAAAAGATATGTGTTTGCAAAGAAAAATGTACGCGGAAGGGATGCGGCTGGGATGCGGCCGCGCGTTGGGCGCACGGCCACCGCATCCAGGAAATGGCCCGGACACGACTCCATTACCCTACCCAAACAGACAAAACCCGGGCAATACGGACGTCCGTCTGGGGTCGTGCGCTAGAGTTGGCCTTACAAGCGGGACCGCAGTTGAGGAAACCGACTATCGACAAACCCCCACCTCGCCCACCGCGCGATGGCTTAGTTAGAGAAACAGGGAGGTTGAAGAGATAGTCGTAGCACGGACTCCAAGAAATATGGTGTCAGATGGAAGTCGTGTTGGTGCCGTGTGTCGTACTCCTGGACATGAATGCTTGTTCTAGCCCATGCCACCTTACTATATATATCGAGGATTCAAGGTGTTGGTTACGCATAGCAAACACATAAACATATGGCCCACCTCACACTCACTAGTAGAAAAACGGCTATTTGTCCCGGTTCGTAAGGGCCTTTTGTCCCGGTTTGGGAACCGGGACTAAAAGGTCGTTACTAATGCCCTTGGCCTTTAGTCCCGGTTCTTACACGAACCAGGACAGATTGGCCTCCATGTGGTCGGTGCAGCGAGCCCAGGAAGGAGGCCCTTTGCCCCCGGTTGGTGGCACCAACCAGGACCAATAGGCATCCACGCGTCAGATGTTCAGGGGCTAGGGTTTCTGTTTTTTTCTGAAGGGGGGGGGGTTGGGGGTTTTGTATGGTTAATTAAGGTGGTTCATATATTGTGTTAGATAGCTAATTAATTAATAGAGAGAAGTGTCCTCTCTTATCTCCGTGCTTGGTCGACGGTACGTACTATACGTATAGAGAGCACTCGACACGCTAGCTAGTAAGCAAAAATGAAGGAAACAGAAGATCGTCATGAACATATGCATACAAAGAGAAGTGATATCGACCTCTCCTTTTCCGAGAGATTGGTCGAACAACAAGTTTTCGTATATCTATCCGACGCTACTGGCTACATATATACAATATAAGATCTCTTACAATATAATCCCCTAATTATATATGAACACAGGGGCCACATAGTATTCTCCATCTTTATTGATCACGTGGTCAAGAAAGATGCCGCCAATTCCTCTTGAATTCCTCGCATGCGATCTAGTGCTAGGAGTTCATCCCGCATCCGAAACATCTAATTTGAAGAACGTGGTCAATACATATATATGAATGATTGAAACACAACACAAAAGATGGTAAATAAAGTTAAATTCTGAATATTATTGCTTACGCACTTCATATTGTTTTTTAGTGTAGCCCCGCTCAGAGGTCGTGTGGCGGATGGACTCGCAAACATAGTATCCACAGTAATTATTCCCGGTTTCCTACCACAACCACTTTACAAGAAATAGAGGTCAATCAAACTGATAAGCAAGCATGCTAAAATGGTATTGATGAAACTAGCACTTGAATCACTAGGAGATGCGTGGAACATGCTAGTAGTACTTACTTTGGGGTGTTTCAATTCCAACTTCTTCGGCAGTCCCGGAGCTTTTGAGGTGAATTTTTTCCAAACCCTGCAAGACAAAGAAAACAATTACTTGATATTAGGAAGTGAAAAACTTGCTGATATGGTGCGATAATGATCGATTTAACTTACTTCTCGAGAATTTCAGTCATGTCCGCATACTCCTTGGGATCTTTTTGTCTCGAGTCTAAGATGGTTACTAGTCCCTGCTCGAGCTTAATCTCTAGGAGAATATAGTGGAACCTGAGCACGCATGCATAACTCATCAATTACATTACTATAACCTCGACTAATAAGGGAAACTGAATATGCACAAGAAAGTAACACTCACTTGAAGTTGTAAGGAAGGAGTATCATAGCTTTGTTTTGATTTAATACCAACGATCGTAGCAAGTTGGCCTTGTTTTTTCTTAAATTCAATCGAAAATGCATCTATGATATTTGTGTTAATGAACCCAATATCACCGATTTGTCTTTTCTTCAATTCGGTGATCTTCAATCTACATAATATAGTGAGGATAATTATAAATACATGCAATGAAAGAGCTGACCTATATATAGAGACTTAATGACAAAAGTAGTACTTACAAATAGTAGCAAGTGACCGTTAATTTACCGAGGGCCCTCTGATTGAAAAACTAGAAGAACTGCTCAAATGGAACGTCAACAGATCAGTTCCAATGAGGTCATGCTCCTCTTTAACTCTCAGCGTCAAAGTATTCCTCCCCCCCGACCCTCTGCAGGTTTTCATGTACCGATCATGGAATCTTCGCATCATCGTTGTTAGAGACCTTTCATCTTCGACGAGAGGCTTCCCGTACTCGTATCTGTGTTCTTCTACCTCCAAGAATTCATAATGTACATCATCAGGTAGGCAATCATCAAGATTGTTGTAACCGGGCACCATCCTTGAATCATTAGCGATGATATCGCTAGACACCTTGAGCGGGGGGAACGATTGGTTTGCTTATTCGCCTAGTTAGGCAATTTTTTTCCCAGCTCGTCGTTCCGTTAACCTTTGGTCACTGACAGTACTTCCCGACCGCTCCGCTTCGATAAATGACCTTTCAATAATGCGCTCATAGTTGCCTTTCGGTGGAGACTTTGGTGGTTTCTTCAGAGCTTCCGAAGTGCGCTTCGCTTTCACCGGATCTACCTTCTCCTCCAGAGGTGGATGTTTCTTTTCTTTCACCCATTCAAAGAAGTTCCTCACTGCTTCGATAAATGACCTTTCAATAATGCGCTCATAGTTGCCTTTCGGTGGAGACTTTGGTGGTTTCTTCAGAGCTTCCAGAGTGCGCTCCGCTTTCACCAGATCTACCTTCTCCTCCAGAGGTGGATGTTTCTTTTCTTTCACCCATTCAAAGAAGTTCCTCACTTCATGTCGCACGATCTTCTCGTTTTCCTCCGGGGTCATCTCGTATGGTAACTTCTCTGGAGTCTTCTGAGAAGGACCGAATCTGTATTGCCTCCCGCCTCTAGATGTACTGCTAGACGCCGAAGCAGACGGAGAGGCTGCAGCTGTCTTCTTTCCTTGCTTACGAGTAGGAGGACTATGATGCACCGGAGCAGCCAGGGCGGCGGCAGGTCTCTTCCGCCCTTGCTGGCGAGGCGGAGAAGGAGGAGGCTGGTGGCTGCTCGGGCGCGTCGGCGCAGGCGGAGAAGGAGGCGGAGTGCCGCCATGCGCCAGAGAAGGAGGCTGAGTGCCATGATCACTCACCGGAGGAGGAGGCAGTGGTGGAGGCGGAGTGCCCTGACTCGCCGGAGGAGGAGGAGGAGGCGGAGGCGTCTAGTTCGGATGGTTGATGAGCTCCTTCCGCCATAGGCATGGAGTCTTCAGACAAGAACCCATCTGAGTCTCCCCGACACCCATAGGGTGGTCAAGCTGGAGGTCCTCAAATCCTTCTGTGATTTCATCCACCATCACCCTAGCATATCCTTCTGGAATCGGCTGGTAGTGAAAAGTTGCACCATGTTCAGGAGGTGCAACAGAGCCAACAGCCGCCTTGACTTTAAATTCCATCCACTGCGTCATAAGGTGGCAATTCTGAGACTCTGTGATAGCATCCACAGGGTAGCTAGCAGGAGCCGTGAAGACAGGCTCCTGAAGCAGCTCCGTGGAAGGCACGCTGCTTCTCCGCTGAGATGGCGGGGTAGCTTCGGGTGTAGCAGCTTCGGCAGGTCGCGTGCTGCGGGCCTCGTCTCATTCCTCTAGCGCTTGTACCCTTGCGTGCAGCGCCTATAGTTGGGTCAACTCCTTTTTCTTCTTCCTCTACCGGCGTTTGTAATCACCTGCGTCGGGAAATCCAGCCTTACATGAAAGGGAGCCTGCGTGCCTCGTGTCTGTCCGGGGTGCTCAGGATTCCCGAGGGCCCTTGTGAGCTCGTCGGTCTCTCTCTCCGGAACGAATGTCCCTTGTTGTGCCTTTTCGATATACTCCTGAAGCTTCTCGATGGGTGTGTTATGCTGCTCGTTGGTCCAAACGCACTTCCCTGTTACAGGGTCCAATTTTCCCCCAACCCCGAAGACCCAAGTCCTGCAATGGTCTGGCCAGCGTCGCGCCTCTGGTTCGATCCCTTTATCAATGAGGTCATTCTTAGCCTTGTCCCACAACGTCCAGGATTTCAGGTAGCCACCTGACCCCGTGCGATGGTGATGCTTCTACTTTGCAACATTTTTCTTGTTTGTTGCTGACATCTTCGCTGCTCTCTCAGATTTCTTTTTGGTGAAAAATGCGGGCCACTGATCTTTGATCTTCTCAAATCGGCCGATGAATTCAGGAGTCTTGTCTTGGTCGACAAAAGATGATTTCAGGTCATTCTTCCACCTCCTGAATAGTTAAGCCATCTTCTTAAGAGCATAAGCCTTGATCATTAGCTTTTTGACTAGATTCTTCGGATCCTCCTCTGGCGGGAAGGTGAAATTTTCCCGCAGAACGGTCCAAAGATCAGCTTTTTGCCTATCGCTGACATAAGACACCTGAAAGTCTTTATCCTTAGGCTTCAACCATTGCTCGATGCTGATCGGGATCATGTTGAGAAGATAAAAAATGGGACGTAATCCACATATGCTGCCTGGATATTTGTTGCTCTAGGCAACCATACCTCCCTCACCACTCTATGCATCTGTGTAGGTACATCATACTAGTGTGCCCACTGTCCGAATGGGTCTCCCATGCTCTTATTGCCACTTTTTTCTGTTAGTATAACGCCAGCGGTGAAGTCAAGCAATGCTACTGCTAAAGTGAAGCCACATTTAACTAATGCCGTACTCAGTCTAATGCCACCGATAAATTTAAGCAATGCCATTTAATGTCACTGGATTATTTTAGGGTTAGCTGTTGATTGTGGATGTATTAAATACTTTGCAGCTAAGGCATTCTAATGCTATTGCAGAGCCAGTATACCAACGATGAAACTTGTTACTACCTTCAGATTTTTGCACTGTTAATGCTTATAGATTACATACCTGACTTTCATGGGATAAGTCAAATTTTTTTGTGCAGTGTCACCAAAATGCCAAGGCGCTGATGCCATTTTATTTTGGTTAAACTGCACACAAAATTACGAAGACAAGTGGAAAGGTCAAGAGTGGGCACCTCCTCCTCCGGCTATTCTCTTGATTCGTTTAATCAAGTTTTTATGTTGGACCGATTATCAAGATTCAGATAACAATTTTCATGTCCCCCCGAGTTCGAAATGATATTTACCTTGAAGGTACATGGTTTGCAATTTCTCTATACTATCATTAGTTAATAATGCTAGTTACCTTCACACTTTTGTATTTGGTTTTAATGTTGTTGCACAGCTATTATACCAATGCTGAAAATTGTTACCTTTACATTTTGTATTGTTAATGCTTATAGAAATCTTCCAGTGCTAGCTTATGGAAATCTATTCAGTAAAACCATTGTACTATACCCCGTAATAAAAATACTCTATTGTTGCACTAGCCACTGGATTAGTGTATATTTGTACTATTCGAATGATGTTGCATTAGCGTATGGACATATATAAAGTGTGGCAAGCTTTCCCAGATATGTGCTCAAAAAAACTACTACCTATTTTTGTAAATACTAGACGTTTGGGTACTTTAAATTGAACTGCAAAACATCTTATATTAAGGAAGAGAGGGTGTAGAGTTCACTCAAATTATCCACACCTTTGTTGAAATTAATGTTCATTATGTTATTGGAGGAGGTCTGTATGTTTGTCTGTAATGCCTGTTGATTACATACCTGACATCATGATGTAATGTTAAGTCATTTCTTTTTGTACAATGTCACTGAATTGTCAAGGCAGTGATGGCATTTTATTTTAGTTGAACTTCACAAAATATGCTCAAAAGAAGTGGAAAGGTCAGGAATGGTTCAGTTTTTAAGAAAATACTATGTATTCCTTCAAACAAGTGGTTAGAAACAGTCTTGCTACCTTTTTCCCTTTAAGAAATTGGAATGCTTATTTTTGTGAGTCTATGCTTCAACAAGTGCCACTTTTATAGTAATCACACTTTCAATATCTATGCAAACAAGGATGCTCGATTTTAGTGGAACTGCACAAAAAGTCCAAATGGTTCAACATTATTAGCATGTTTTCTTCCAAACATTTCCAATTGGTGGCACTATGAGCTGTTCATTATGAAGGTACATGGTTTGCTACTATCTTGCCACTCTTTTTGTACTGTCATTAGATAGTAATATTAGTGGTTTGCATGTGAATTTATTGGTAGGGTGGACCTACATTGGAGGTGCATGACATGATTCAATGGTTGGATGCTCAATTTCGGTTGTATCGATTTCAGCTCTTCCATCACTGCAAACATGGATATCCTTGGTCTGATGAAGAATAGGCGCTATTTTTCTGCTCTGTACCAGCAAATCAATTCAGCACAAAATTAACCAAGGAAAAACATGACAGTATGTGACACCCCGAGACCGACGCTCTCGAAGCCTTCCTTGTTCCTCGTTGTCGTCGTGTGCTTTATTTTTGTTGTTGTTGTTGTTGCATTTCATCATGTCATAATGCATATCGCATCGCATGTTTTCAAAAACTTGCATCCCCTTGTAGTTTCCGCGTTCCCCCTTGCTTTCGTTTACCATTCTGAGACCAACCTTGTTCTTCGTTTTCCCTCTTGCGTAAACCGGAGTCTCTTTGCACTGTGCATCGACCCCTTGCCCGTGTCCAAAACTTCCCCGAACCCGAACCGACTATCATTACCGTTGGGTCTGGATCATCCCCAAACATCTATAAAACATCTCTATTTTCTTAATTGGATTTCCTAACCTATGTTTTCTCAGTCGTTCGATTATGATCATAGGGACGTGATATCCCCTAACCTAAATTCATCTGAAATAAATATCAGTCTAACCCTAGATCCTAGGGTCTTGTCCCATCCACCTGTCGCCACCACCACCTACCTTTCTTCCTCGGGATCAACCACAACCACCTTCCTTCCTTGTTTTCAGATCCAGCCAATCCACCGCAGTCTCACTCCCAGCCTCATCCTCCCCGATCCAAAAATCCAACCAATCCCGTGGATGCCCAAGCCACCGCACCTTATCTCCATTGACGCATCCATGCGCCTCCAGATGTCGTGCCCCTTCTCGTTGGAGCCCTCAAGGAGAGGAGCTCCTTGAAGCCGGCGTCGTGCTCCTCCAACACCTAGCCTCGACAGGACTCACCCCTGTTGGTGACCAGCACCACCACCAGGCTGCCCTCTCTTGACCGTGGCCTCTCCCGTCCATGCCCATCGGAGAAGAAGCTCCCCGTGCCTAAGCACCTCCCAGAGCTCAATTTCATGCGCGCCCCGTATTCCTCGTCGACTAGGACCGGCCTCGTCCCTCTCTCTCCCTTCATTATCCTCCTTCTGTCTCTCTCGCTCTCTCAAATTCTCTTTCTTGCCAGGTACAGGAGCAACAGGAGGTCGCTAGGCTGCCATGGCCATTGTTCCGTGCCGTCGAGCCTCGCCAAGTCCTCCCCCGCGCCTGGATCCGCGCCCCTTCGTTCGCTGCGCCGCCGCAGTTCCCCATCGTCATCGTCCTTCATGCCCCATCGCTGGCCTCTACTTGCTCTGCATCGAGCAGAGGAGCTCGAACCGCCCGCCCACCCATTGATCGTGCCCCTCCTCGTCGTGCACTAGGCCCGCCTCGAGCGCCCTCGTGGGCTGCCTCCCACGCGAGGCCCATGCCTGCTACCTCTTCCACCCTCCGGGCCAAGGCCCACTGGGTGTGGCCACACCCCCAGAGCCCCTCCTCTTAATTTTTTCCACCTATTGGGCCCGCGTATGTTTTTTAGCGTATGCAAATTTGTCTAATTATCCAGAGAACGTCAGATTTGCAGAAAAACCCTATTCTTCATGCATATAATAACTTAACAACCGTGCATCATATGTAATTACTTTATATATGTAAAATGCTTAGAATTTTGTCTAGTTTCATAATTTCCAACTTTCATCCATGTTTAAAATGTTAAACTTTCTGTTTGCATTAATTTGCTCAAATTCCATGTTAAAGTTATTTATTTCGTAATTAAATAACCGAAGCTCCGAATTTAATAATACATATATGTAAATGGGGTGAAAAAATGCATAGATTAACATGGTCACATTACTTTGCATGTTTAACAACTCCAAAATTGTGTATAGGGCAGAACAGTACCAAATTCGACTATTGTATATGGGGATTTTCCAGAATTGTTGTTTGTTGTTCCGGCCTCTTTTAAACTTGCCTAGATAGGTAATTTTATTATGCCTCACCTCTTGCCATGTTAACCAACATTTAATTTTGTTGAGTATCTTAACGAGAGTGAACTAAATAATTGATGTGGTGCTTCTTCAATATGCAACTCGTTGCATATTGAGCTCCACTTAACTTGTAGTATTGTTTGTTGCACTTTGCTTTGCCATAATTTTAAACCAGACATGCATCATACTTGTTTGTGCATCATGCCATGTTTATGCTAGTGTGTTTACCATGTTGCTTGATTCTTTCCGGTTTCCTTCTCTCATTAGCTTCAGTTTCGTTCCAGAGTTGTGAAGATTTGTTCGACTACGTCCGTTTGTCTTCTTCATGGACTCGTTCTTCTTCCTTGCGGGATCTCAGGCAAGATGATCATTACCCCCGATATCACTTCTATCTATGCTTGCTAACTATTTGTTCTATCGCAATGTTGCGCTACCTACCACTTGTTTATCATGCCTCCCATATTGCCATGTCAAGCCTCTAACCCACCTTCCTAGCAAACTATTGTTTGGCTATGTCACCGCTTTTGCTCGGCCCCTCTTATAGTGTTTCTAGTTGTAGGTGCCTTGCAGGTTGTTCCATGTTGGAACATGAATATGTTGGGATATCACAATATCTATTATTTAATTAATGCATCTATATACTTGGCAAAGGGTGCAAGGCTTGGCCTTTTGCTCGGTGTTTTCTTCCACTATCGCCGCCCTAGTTTCTGTCATACCGGTGTTATGTTTCTTGATTTTGCATTCCTTACGCAGTTGGGGTTATGGGACCCCCTTGAAAGTTTGCTTTGGATTAAAACTCCTCTAGCATGGCCCAACCTTGGTTTTAACATTCGCCTAATAACAACATAAATTTTTTCCTAGGGATTAATTAACCCGAGGATCATCTTTATTCAACCCCCCGGGCCAGTGCTCCTCTGAGTGTTGGTCCGAACCGGGCAGCCTGGGGGGCCACCTCGGGAAAACTGGAGGGTTGTTTTACTCATAGCTTGTCCCATCCGATGTGCCCTGAGAACAAGATATGTGTAGCTCCTATCAGGATTTGTCGGCACATCGGGCGGTCTTTTTGGTCTTGTTTTGCCATTGTCGAAATGTCTTGTAACCGGGATTCCGAGACTGATCGGGTCTTTCCGGGAGAAGGAATATCCTTCGTCCATCATGAGAGCTTGTAATGGGCTAAGTTGGGACACCACTTCAGGGTATAAACTTTCAAGAGCCGTGCCCGCGGTTATGTGGCAGATGGGAATTTGTTAATATCCGATTGTAGAGAACTTGACACTTGACTTAATTAAAATGCGTCAACCACGTGTGTAGACGTGATGGTCTCTTTTCGGCGGAGTCCGGGAAGTGAACATGGTTTGGGTTATGTTTGAACGTAAGTTGCTCAGGATCACTTCTTGATCACTTCTAGCTTTACAACCGTTGCATAGCTTCTCATCTTACTCTTTTTTTCGTATGTCAGCCACCATATTTGCTTAGTGCTTGCTGCAACTCCACCTCATTACCTCATCCTACCCATAAGCTTAAATAGTCATGATCTCGCGGGTTTTGATATTGCTGAGTCCTCGTGACTAACAGATACTACAAAAATAGTTGCAGGTGCCGATGATACCAGTTTATGTGATGCTACCGAACTCAAGTGGGAGTTCGACGAGGACCTTGGCTATTACGACGTGTCTTTTCCTGATGATCAGTAGTTGTGCCCAGTTGGGACGATCAGGGATCTAGCAGTTGGGTTTATCTTCTTTTCATTTGGATTTGTCCGTAGTCGGACTATGTGTGTACTATGAATGATGTATGAATTATTTGATCATTTTGTGACATGGCGATTGTAAGCCAACTATCTATTTATCCCTTTTTTGTTCATTACATGGGATTGTGTGAAGATGACCCTTCTAGCGACAAAACCAACATGTGGTTATGCCTCTAAGTCGTGCCTCCACACGTGGGAGATATAACCACATCTTCGGTGTTACAAGTTGGTAATCAGAGCCATCCCCGACTTAGGAGCCCCCTTCTTGATCAAATTGCTGACGTTGTTGAGTCTAGAACAAAGTTGTTTTGAGTCCTAGTATTATATATATATATATATATATATATATATATATATCGGAGAGTATGATTCTTTTTACTCCTCAGTCCCCTTCGTCGCTCTGGTGCGGCCTCCTGACGTAGATGTTTTGACTTTCCTCTCCTCATTTTCACTAAAAAAAATTAGGATCACGCGGGTATCTTGGGATCGTTCTGGTATCCTTGTGATGAGAACACTGTTCTTGGTGCCTCCTAACATTTAGGGGTTTAGGGAGTGTCCCGGGGAGTTGACCTCTGAGGTGTTGTCGTCACAATTTTTGTCATTGCAGTTCTGGAATACCTGAGTTCACCGACATCGAAAATCTCTTTTATGCAGTTAGTGGTAATATAACCTCGACGCCACCCAATACTGGGGAGGGAGTTCGGGAGTATTTACATAGCTCGTATAATAGATGCTTTTCTAAGGTTGAGGTACATGATTTCCGGAGTTTTCTTGCTTATGTGTTGACGGATGGATACAGTTGGAGCGTAGGGCTTGTTAGTTGTGTGATATATATTGTGCCTCCCTGTATCCCCAACACCAGATTGCATAACCAGAAAGTTTCGGGAGTTCTTAGGTGGGAATTCAAGTATCTCGTAGGATATCTTTCCAACAGACACATGATATGATATGGGGTCTATCATATGTTTGTTCCGGCTTATTCTACAAGCCAAGTCTTTGTTTTGTTTTGAGTTGTGGTATTCGAGTTGCTTCAATGTCAAGTGTTGATTCCATACCTTTCCTAAGTGGTGTTCTCATATTCCTATGTGAATACTAATCCTTCTTATTTATCGAGATTGTCATCCCAATTCTATGTGCAACCGCTACGCTTCTCTTCGAGATGATCCCATCATTCTCCCCATCCGCAAGATCAATTATAAGTTTTCTCAATGGTGTTTGTTCCATCCATCCCAGGTTGCCTTTGTTTTCCCTGCCCTCCCACCCTTTTCTTGAAGGACTCAGATTTCTTAATCAAGTATCATTTTTATTGGTGGGAAGTCTCTCCATTCTTTTCCGTCAATGTTCTTATCCGGTGATTCTCAGGAAGATACTAAGGAAGCTTCAAGTTTATCATTCTTCGTTCTCTTTTATTCTCCGGTGGATTCAATTCGAACTTTTGGTGTTGATCATGCCATTTCCTCTTTTTCCCTAATGCTTTCTCATGCCGGTGCAACCCCTAATCATTCACCTCTCCCTATTCATTTGTTTCAGAGTGCTAAAGATATCTTAGAAGGCCCGTTTCTTCATTCAATATATGTGCGTTGTATTTTGTGTTTCTTATCTCATTCAAGCCATTTAATCCGACCAATGCAAACTTTATTTCAAGCATGTATTTCCAACGGTGTTTTCTTTTGAGTGGTCCCTAACCCATAAGTCTTTTCCCAGGATCTTACCTGACTCAAATTCTTTTCAAAGTTTGACGTAAGAATGAATCATCATCAGCCAGATGACTTCTCCAAGATTGCTTTCAAATCTTTCATCGTTGGTTCAACCTTTCTAATTTTCATTCTGGAGTGCCTCAACAATTCATGGTGGTGTTTCTCATCGGCATTCTCAACACAAAAGAACGAGGAAGAGATTTCCTCCAAATCTTATCCGTTCTCTCAAAGATTCATGGTTCTAGCTTTATGCCATCCTCTCATAATTGTTTTTGATTGTGAGAATTCTTTTCGCCCATCCAGAGCAATTCAAAAGTCTTTTCAGTTTGAATTCTCCGGAGCCAATCATCTCAGAATATTTATTCGTTTTCACCTTTCAACTCGCGCTCAACAATTCTCCTAAATTGTTGTTTCTCCATTCATCTCCAAATCTTACCGGTGCATCGTTGAAGTATTCTCTAGTCTGCTCATCATCTCTTCCTTCTCTTGCATCTAAATTCACTCAAGTATCCTTGTTCGTTTTCTAATTCTTCCCGGTGTTTCGTTCTCTTTTCCTCAATCATATTCAGTCTTATGGTGGTTCATTTAACATTCATATTCCTTTGTTATCATATAGATTCATTCAATCTTTCCAAAATCCTACCAGTGGATCGTTGAAGACCTTCCTCAAGTTTGCGCTATATATTTCCTTAACCCCTTTCAACGAGAATAAGTAGTATGCCAAATCCATTGTTTGACATCAATTTAAGTTGATGAAGGATAAGCATACAACAAATCTTATTCTTGTTTCCCTCGAGGCGATTTCAATTCCTTCTTCTGGAGTTTGCTCATAATGAAATAATTCTCGGTTCCAAGTTATTCATCTTTCTTGTCCGGAGTTCGAAGTTTTCTCATTTCGTAGCTCCATCTAAATCATTGCAATGCTTCCATTGGACTTCCATTCAACTTTACTTTCATTTGATCATTCTTTTATTGGTGGAGTTCTTCATGGAGGCTCTACATGGTGGTTCGTCAAGGGTTCCTTTCATTCTTCAATTGTTCTTCAAGATTTCTCTCAGAGTTGAGATCTGCCAAGCTATACTCTAAATTAAACATGGTGCTCAACACATGTTTTGTTCTGAGGAGTTCAACTATTCTTCTTCTTGCATTTCGAAGTGCAATTCTTTCTACCTTATCTATTAAGATGGTGATATGTCATTCTTGACAATTTCCGTTTGTGCTTCATGATTCAAAACTAGCAAGACTGGGATATTTTAAATCCATCAATCTCTTTGTTGGAGTGATCTTGGGTGATATTTCATATACAACCTTCCCTAAGGAATATTGCTCTTTGTGGTGATTATCTATGATCCAAGTTTTCTCTTTATCACCTCGGTGGAAGAAGCTTTCTATCTTTTCTAGCTCTCAATCAAATCTTTTTTCCCGTGAGTGGCAGGTTGTCAACTCATAATTTTGAGATGTTTTCCATAAGCCCACAACAAGCTTATCCTTTCGTTGTTGATAATCCAACAACTCCGTTCTAGCATTTCTTGTAAGTGTGCTCTTTCAAGATCTTGTTTCCCTCCGTTCATTCCATTCCATTCTTCGTTTTTTTCTGGAGGCATTGTGATGTTGCTCTCTTCGACCCATCATCTTGTTTTGTCAAGATCATGTTCTTTTATTGCTTACCCATTGAACCAGAGTGTTGTGTCTACCATTCCTCTTTTAACTGGAGTGTCATCCAAGTTCTTTCATTTTGCCAAGTTCATATTCTATCCCTTCCATTTCCAACCGGAGTGTTGTCATAATTGTTCTTTATCATTCCTTGTACATCTCGTCAACTGGAGTGCTTGCATGTACTTCTGGTCCATTGTAACCCTTTTCTTATGTATTTCAACCTACAAGGCTCTTGTAATGTTCCTTGTTTCTCTCATGTAACGGAGTGTTTTCAACTTCATTCATCTCCAACATATTCTTTCCTTGAAATTGTTTAACCTCTCAAGGTTCATGGTTTCACTTGTTTGTCAAAGAAGAAAGTTTTTTTACCTCTTGCTCTTCCGCTTCTCTCCCGTGCCATCCCTAGATCGCAGGGCAAGATCTCTTGTAAGTGGAGGAGTGTGTGACACCCCGAGACCGATGCTCCAGAAGCCTTCCATGTACTTCGTTGCCGTCGTGTGTTTTATTTTTCTTGTTGTTGTATTTCATCATGTCATCATGCATATTGCATCGCATGTTTTCAAAAAACATGCATCCCCTCATAGTTGTCGCATTCCCCCTTGCTTTGGTTGACCGTTCCGAGACCAACCTTGTTCTTCGTTTTCCCTCTTGCCTAAACCGGAGTCTCTTTGCACAGTGCATCGACCCCTCACCCATGTACGAAACTTCCCCGAACCTGAACCGGGCTATCGTTACCGTTGGGTTCGGATCATCACCAAACATCTATAAAACATATCTGTTTTATTAATTGGACTTCCTAACCTATGTTTTCTCAGCCGTCTGATTATGATCATAGGGACGTGATATCCCCTCACCTAAATTCGTCTGATATAAATATCAGTCTAACCCTAGATCCTAGGGCCTTGTCCCATCCACCCGTCGCCGCCACCACCTACCTTTCTTCCTCGAGATCAACCACAGCCACCATCCTTCCTCGTTTTCAGATCCACCGCAGCCTCGCTCCCAGCCTCATCCTTCCCGATCCAAAAATCCATCCAATCCCATGGATGCCTGAGACACCGCGCCTTGTCTCCATGGATGCGTCCATGCGCCGCCAGATGGCGTGCCCCTTCTCGCTGGAGCCCACGAGGAGAGGAGCTCCCCAAAGCCGTCGTCGTGCTCCTCCAACACCTAGCCTCGACGGGAGTCAGCCCTGTCGGTGACCAGCACCGCCACCAGGCTGCCCTCTCTTGCCTTGTGGTTTCTCCCATCCATCCCCATCGGAGAAGAAGCTCTCATGCCCGAGCACCTCCTGGAGCTCAATCTCATGTGCGCCCCGTCTTTCTCATTGACCAGTACCGGCCTCATCCCTCTCTCTGTCCCTTCGTTCTCCTCCTTCTATCTCTCTCGCTCTCTGAAATTCTCTCTCTCTCTCTCTCTCTCTCTCTCTCTCCTAGTACAGGAACAACAAGAGGTCGCCCGACTACCATGGCAACCTTTCCGTGCTGTCAAGCCTCGCCAAGTCCTCCCTCGCGCCTGGATCCGCGCCCCTCCATTCGCTGCGCCGCCGGGGTTCCCCCTCGTCGTCGACTGATACGTTTCCAACGTATCTATAATTTTTTTATGTATTCATGCCATGTTTATAATATTTCTACATGATTTTAGTATGATTTGGTTAGAAGTAACCCGGACTAACACTGTTTTGAACAGAACTACTGTGGTGTTGTTTTTGTGCAGAAATAAAAGTTCTCGGAATGCGCTGAAAATCAACGGAGATTTTTTCTGGAAAATATAAAAAATAATGGAACAGAGAGTTACTAGAGGGAAGGCCCGTGGGCCCCACGAGGGTGGAGGGCATGCCCACCCGCTTAGGGCGCGCCCCCTACCTTGTGGATGACTCGGAGACCCCCTGACGTGAGCCCAACACCAAAAATTCCTATAAATATAGAAACCCCCCAAAAAACCTAGATCGGGAGTTCCACTGCCACAAGCCTCTGTAGCCACCAAAAACCAATTGGGTCCCTATTCCAACAGCCTGGCGGAGGGGGGGAATCATCACTGGTGGCCATCTTCATCATCCCGATGCTCTCCATGATGAGGATGGAGTAGTTCACCCTCGGGGCTGAGGGTATGTACCAGTAGATATGTGTTTGATCTCTCTCTCTCTCTCGTGTTCTTGATTTGGCACGATCTTGATGTATCGTGATCTTTGCTATTATAGATGGATCTTATGATGTTTCTCCTCTATCTCTTGTAATGCATTGAGTTTTCCCTTTGAATTTATCTTATCGTATTGAGTCTTTAAGTATTTGAAAACACTTGATGTATGTCTGGCGTGGGATACCCGTGGTGACAATGGGGTATTCTATTGATTCACTTGATGTATGTTTTGGTGATCAACTTGCGGGTTCCGTGACCTTGGGAATCTATGCATAGGGGTTGGCACACGTTTTCGTCTTGACTCTCCGGTAGAAACTTTGGGGCACTCTTTGAAGTTCTTTGTGTTGGTTGAATAGATGAATCTGAGATTGTGTGATGCATATCATATAATCATACCCGTGGATACTTGAGGTGACATTGGAGTATCAAGGTGACATTAGGGTTTTGGTTGATTTGTGTCTGAAGGTGTTATTTTACTACAAACTCTAGTGATGTTTGTGACACTTATAGGAATAGCCCAATGGATTGATCGGAAAGAATAACTTTGAGGTGGTTTCATACCCTAAAATAATCTCTTCGTTTGTTCTCCGCTATTAGTGACTTTGGAGTGACTCTTTGTTGCATGTTGAGGGATAGTTATATGATCTAATTATATTATCCTTGTTGAGAGAACTTGCAGTAGTGAAAGTATGAACCCTAGGCCTTGTTTCAAAGCATTGCAATACCGTTTGTGCTCACTTTTATCATTAGGTACCTTGCTGTTTTTATATTTTTAGATTAGAAAAACCTATATCTACCATCCATATAGCACTTGTATCACCATCTCTTCGCCGAACTAGTGCACCTATACAATTTACCATTGTATAGGTTGTGTTGGGGACATAAGAGACTCTTTGCTATTTGGTTGCAGGGTTTTTTGAGAGAGACCATCTTCATCCTACGCCACCCACAGATTGATAAACCTTAGGTCATCCACTTGAGGGAAATTTGCTACTGTCCTAAAAACCTCTGCACTTGGAGGCCCAACAACTTCTACAAGAAGAAGGTTGTGTAGTAGACATCAAGCACTTTTCTGGCGCCGTTGCTGGGGAGGTTAGTGCTTGAAGGTATATCTTTAGATCTTACAATTGAATCTTTTAGTTTCTTGTTTTATCACTAGTTAGTTTATAAAACAAAACTACAAAAAGAAAATGGAATTGAGGGTGCCTCATATGCTGCATCTTTTTAATGTCTTTCGTGGAAATAAGGATTCCGATAATTGTGCAAAAGTGTTAGAAGAAGAATGCAATAAAATGTTTGGCATACAATTTTTGAATGATGAGCATGATTGCAATGTTGTTAGTATGAACACTTTGAATATCCATAGTACTAATGATGATTGCACTAGTAATGATAAAAATGTCTCTTATAAGCATGTCAATTTTTGTGGAGTGCATAGAGCTTGCTAGCACACACTGTCGGTGTCAAAACAGGCGGATCTCGGGTAGGGGGTCCCGAACTGTGCGTCTAGGAGGATGGTAACAGGAGACAAGGGACACGATGTTTTTACCCAGGTTCGGGCCCTCTCGATGGAGGTAAAACCCTACTCCTGCTTGATTAATATTGTTGATATGGGTTGTACAAGAGTAGATCTACCACGAGATCAAGGAGGCTAAACCCTAGAAGCTAGCCTATGGTATGATTGTTGTCTAATGAAGTTGTCCTACGGACTAGAACCCTTCGGTTTATATAGACACCGAATAGGGTTAGGGTTACATAGAGTTGGTTACAATGGTAGGAGATCTTGAATATCCGCATCGCCAAGCTTGCCTTCCACGCCAAGGAAAGTCCCATCCGGACACAAGATGAAGTCTTCAATCTTGTATCTTCATAGTCCTGGAGTCCGGCTGAAGGTATAGTCCGGCTACCCAAACACCCCCTAATCCAGGACTCCCTCAGTAGCCCCTAAACCAGGCTTCAATGACGACGAGTCCGGCGCGCAGATTGTCTTCGGCATTGCAAGGCGGGTTCCTCCTCCAAGTCCTTCAAGAAGATTTTAAACACCAAGGATAGTGTCCGGCTCTGCAAAATAAGTTTCCACATATTTCCATAGAGAGAATAATATCAACACAAATCTAATCTGCTGATGTATTCCGCAGCGTGACATCACACTACGGCCAAGTCCTTTACTCGAATCGTTTTTACTTTTCCACCTTTGCACGTTTAGCTAGGCAGTTTCCTTGGCACGTCTTGTCAAAGCAGAGATCGTGTCCCCCTTTTTATGTGATTCTCATCAATACGGACGTGGGTAACCCAATCGTGCCCGTTAGCATGTCTTCTCGATTAAAGGCGAGTCCCAAACGGTTACGGGGAGGGCTCCTGGTATTCAACTTCTTATAAAGAGACCAGTGCCTTACTCGTTTTCCCCAATCTCAAAACAAGTTCGCCCGTTGCCTCGAGTTCCAACACCCTAGGCTCCAGATTCCAGGCCCTTCGGACCTTTGACAATGTCCGGTTCCGACCTTCAAGGCCGATGGATGCCCTCCTCCGTCACGGAGGAGGACGTGCTAAAGTTGAGAGAGGCTAAGTTCTTGACCGCCGAAATTTCGCATAGGTTGCCTGCTCAAAGGCAGGCTATTCCCAGTCCCCAGCCCGGTGAGAGCGTAGTGTTCATGTCTCACTTCCTTCGGGGGTTAGGCTTCCCGATGGATCCCTTCGTGAGGGGGCTGCTATTTTATTACGGGCTGGAATTTCATGACTTAGCTCCGGAGTCCATCCTCCACATTTCCTCATTCATCGTTGTGTGCGAAGCGTTCCTCCGTGTTACTCCTCACTTCGGATTATGGCTCAAGACTTTTGGAGTGGAGCCAAAGATGATCGAGGGACGGCACGCAGAGTGCGGAGGCACTGTCATAAGTAAGAATGCTGATGCTCCATGGCCCGAGGGCTCCTTTCAAGAGGAGCTCGGCTTGTGGCAACCAGAGTGGTTCTACATCACCGCTCCCAGGAGTGCCAAGTGGGTGGCGCCTCCTGCCTTTCGCTCGGGTCCCCCATCACGGCTAGCGTCATGGGTCAACAAAGGATTAGATTGGGGGATATCCAAAGACGTGCCCTTGTTGCAGGGCTGCATCAGGGATCTCTTAGAAAGAGACCTCAACCTGGTCAAGGTGACGCAGGTCATGCTGATTCACCGAAAACACTGCCCGGCAAACGTCGCTCCCTTCGTCTGTGGGAGTTTAATCTGGAGGGACCACGAGCTCTCCAGCATTTTATGGGCGCAACGCCCGTGGAGATGTATAAAATGTTCTTCGGATCACAAGCAATGTGTCCGGATTTGACCGAGGACGCATGTTTAAGCTGCAATCGCCCGGATACTCAAGTAAGTAACCTTGTGCCCGGACTCGCTATCCGTAAAATTGTCATAAATTCACCCCTAAAAGAGCTGTCCTTTTAAACAGGAGTGGATAGCGAAGGCAAAGCTGATCAGGTGTCCGGCTCCCCTTCCTGAGACCAGGCCGGATCCCGTGCTAGTCAGGATGTTGAAGATCGTGCCTTTGGAGGGAAGTGAGGGGGAGGACAAGGAAACTATGGCCTCCTCGAGGAGGCTGCTCCGAAGGGAGGAACCAACAATTCCTCTCCTAAGGGGAAGAAGAGGGCCGCCTCTGACGACTCGGAGACCATGGCCTCAAAGCGGGGGGAAAAGTCCTCGTCAGAGGGTCTGACGCCGGGGAGATCCTCGGCCGAACTATGCCCTCAAAGGGATCAGCCCTCTAGCGAGCCGTAAGTAGAGAAAGATTTTCCTTTAGAGGGATGAGAGAAATCCTTGCTTTTTATCTGAGAAGATTAAACGAAATTTTACTTTGTAGCTCGGACCTTAGCCCTTCTCAGCAGAGCTCGTCTTCGGGGGATTTTCTTCTGGAGATGATGGAGAGTGGAACGCCTCCCCCTGCCGTATCGCCTGGTGAGGCGGGCGACCCTGAGGTGTCGTCGCGGAGGGTTTCTCCGAATCCGGCAGGGGTGGAAGGTAGCCATATGTCGCCCCAAGGTTCTCCGTGTCCGGCCTTCGATGGAGGTCATAGGACGAGCCCGGCACTGCCCTGTGCGCGGTCGGAGGAGCTGATGATTCTGCTGGGGCGAGATTCTATCTCAAAGGAGCACCGTGCATTGATGGGTATGGTGATTGGAAGGATTTTGTCCGCGGAAAGAGGATTGCATGAGGCCGTCAGAAGTTTGCTGACGGGTTTTGAGGTACGTTTGATAATGCACTTCTTCGTCAGTTGCGCATAAAACAAGATGCGCCCTGTGTAGATAGTAGCCCCTGAGACTTTGCACGTTGTCAAGAAATGACGACACGCAGAGGATCATAATCCCAGGTCTAAGATGTCGCCTTTGAATGTAGGTGGCGAGGTGTCCGGAATCAAGCCGAACTGATGATTTGGCCGAACTAAAGCAGCAACTGGACGTGGCAGATGCCGACATCGCACTTGTCAACAAGCAGCTTGATGAGGCTCAAGGTATGTAATTCCTCGGGCGGCATCAGGTAAGAGGAGCTTCATGCCAGTGTCTTACAATGTGTGTGCTTGACGCAGATGGTACGGCCGCCATGGAGAATCTTAGGGCAGAACTTGCTCGAGCTAAGGAGCAAGCCAGAAAAAGCGATGCGGCTGCCGAGAAGGCCCTTGAAGAGCTGAGAGCCGAACAGGCTGCTCACTGCCGAAGCATAGAAGAGATGGCCGAGAAGTTAAAGAGCGATGCAGACCATTGCAAACTTCTTGAGAAAGAAGACCGGGCGAGACAGACGGACTTAGAGAAGGTCGTTGCCGATGCCAAGGACGCTCGCTCTGCGATGAGAGCTGCGAAGCAGGAGCTGCGTCAGGCCGAACAGATTACGGCTGGAAAGCCCTTTATGCTGCGGAGGAAGTTTTGCGATCCGAAGTTTGCTCCGTTGGACCGGATGTGGAGTGTGGAGGACACCTATCTGGATTTGGCAGCAAGTGCTGCTGATGCGACCGAACACTTTCGAGATCTAAAAGATCGCGAAGTGTAAAAGCTTTTCTAGTCACAGTTCCACAATCCAGATCGTCCACTGGCAGTGGACGATCGCCTGGCTCAATGGGCCAAACTGAATAGATTGTCCGAACTCGCCATGAAGTACGTCATGGGTCGTCTGTGGCCTGGGAGATCGGAGCCGAAGAGTTATTTCAGCTTGGTGCAGCAATTCCTTGACGCGGTGCCACGTATCAATGCGATGAAGAGGTCAACATGCATAGAGGGCGCACGGATGGCTCTTGCCCGTGTCAAGACATACTGGGCAGAGATGGAGACCACCGTTGTTGCGTCCCGAGATTCGGACAAAAGCCGAGTACCCTCCGAGCACTATTTTCAGGAAGTCCTTGAAGGCGCTCGTGTAATAGAGACGCGCGTAGTGCTCGAAGGATGCTATGTTATGATAGCATATGTAATTATAAAGCAATATTTTGATAAATTGTAGTGGCCTTTTATACTTGTGCCTTCAAGTATTGGGAACACCTCCTGTGCGGTCGTTTTAAGATATATATATATATATAATCTGAAAGATGGCAGTCGTTGGCTTCAGCCCCCACGCACATAGTGCGGAGGTGCTCGCAGAAGACGCATTTTCACACTTAACCCAACGTCTTGGTCCTACAAAGGAGGTGATAGCGCAGCAGGCCAGGCAACCGGACTATAATGCTTTAACACTTTCACTTAGCCATAGGAGCTTGACAGTGGGACTATTTAGGTAGCCCTTTGGTGGCGACTGCGCTCGCCCGAGTTCGGGGCGCGTATGTGCCTGGCCGGGAAACGACCCTTCATTAAAACGGAGGAATCCTATAGATTCTGATAGGTCATCGGGTGGCTAACCAGTCTCACGCCACATCATGACAGTCAGTTTTCGGCTTTCTCTACTGAGGCGCTCGCCCGGCCTAACCAGGGCACAATCGCAGTAGTTCTCCTGGTGCTACCTTAGCCGATAGAGCGGAACGTAAGGTACCCGAACTCAGGAGCCGGGCAACCCAACATTTGACCAAATACATGATTCAGAGGTGATGCATATAATGCCAAAACCCGCGACGCCGAACACTCCCTAAGGTGTTCGGTCTTTATGAGTGCGGGCAAAACAACACTCTTTATTAAAAATCCCCTTGTGTCCAGGTACGCGCAAAAATTCTGACGTGGCCACATGCCAAGACGCCAGCCTCCTCCTTGGTTATATCAGAGAAAACCAGGGGATATGTAGCAACAAGAGACAGTAAAAAAGGTTTACGTAGGGTCTTAATCTAAAAAGAATCCTTAGGACGGGTCCCTGCTGCACGTCTGCGCTTGTGTCTCCGTTGTGTCGTATCCTGGACGGGCGCCGCACGACGTTCATCTGCGAAAGAGAGGAACTGAGCTAAAAATGGGTCGTGCCAAACAAAAGTTTGAAATAAGCAAAGTATAAAGTAAAATATATAGAACTGAGCTTTATTATCTCTTATTGTATATGTACGGAGCCCCTAGTGCGGGGGTATACGGCCACTAAGTCTGCATCAATGATGATTTTGTACCGAACTCGTCTATCCGCGTTCGTGGTCTTTAATGACCTATTCCAAATTTTTTTGCCGGTGAAGCCATTTTACTGTGGGGCTATCAAAGCGGCCGCACAGTCCTCCGCTTGGGGGAGGCGCACATCAATGCTTCCCCTTTAAAGAGATGATGCCTCGTGGACCGGGCATCTTAAGCGTTAGAGATGCATAATGCGGTATTGCGTTAAAGCGGGATAAAGCTTCGCGTCCCAGTAGTGCTTGATAGCGACTGGAGAATGGGACGATGTGGAAGGTCAGCTTTTCGCGGCGGAAGTTATCGATAGAGACGAATATAACTTCGAGCCGGAGAAAACCCATGCAATGGGTGTCCGGACCAGGCGTGACCCCTTGAAAGGCGGTTTTGCTGCGGCGGATTCTTGCTGGGTCTATCCCCATGTGGCGGATTGTGTCCTGATATATCAGGTTTAGTCCACTGCCGCCATCCATAAGGACATTTGAAAACTGGAGTCCGCCAATTATTGGATCGAGTACCAAGGCAGTCCAGCCTGCGTTCCTGATACTTGTAGAATAATCCAGCTGATCGAAGATGATTGGTTTTGACAACCAATGGCGGGACCCCTTTGGGATAGGTCGTGTGGTGCGTACCTTTATGGGCGCCGCACGTTTTGTTATGTGAAGTAAGTTTACTCTTTTTACTTCTTGTGGGAAGTTCTTTTGTTTCCTGGTGCTCTGCTTTTGGGGTTCGTCCTCGTCTTCGCTTGGTGTGTCGAGCCCCTTGTGTTCGGCGTTGAGTCTGCCGGATTGTTTGAAAACCCAACAATCTCTGTGGGTATGGTTAGCAGGCTTACCGGGAGTACTGTGTATTTGACATATCCTGTCCAGGATTTTGTTTAAGTTGGATGGATCATCCCTGTTATCCTGGAGGGGTGGCTTTGTCTGATTCTGTCGTGAGCTCTTGAATCGGCGTTGACTGCCGTTCTCTTCGGACTTTTTTCCTTAGTCCGGCGACGGTCCTTGTTGCGTCGCGGTTTTCCATTTCCATCCCTAGTTTCGGATGTACTTGGGTCGCTGGGGCTGCATCTTGCCAACCAGCTGTCCTCTCCTGCACAAAAGCGGGTCATGAGGCTTGTTAGTGTGGCCATTGTTCTTGGCTTTTCTTGGCCGAGGTGTCTGGCGAGCCATTCATCTCGGACGTTATGCCTGAAAGCTGCTAAGGCTTCGGCGTCCGGACAGTCGACTATCTGATTCTTTTTAGTGAGGAATCTATTCCAGAATTGCCGAGCTGATTCTCCGGGCTGTTGAGTTATGTGACTAAGATCGTCTGCATCTGGAGGGCGGACATAGGTCCCTTGAAAATTTACTCGGAAAGCGTCCTCGAGTTCTTCCCAACTTCCAATTGTGTTTCCAGGAAGGCTTTTAAGCCAATGCCGGGCTGGCCCTTTAAGCTTAAGGGGTAAGTACTTTATGGCGTGGAGGTCATCTCCTCTAGCCATATGTATGTGGAGGATATAATCCTCGATCCAGACTCCAGGGTCTGTTGTTGCATCATATGCCTCTATGTTTACGGGTTTGAATCCCTCTGGAAATTCATGGTCTAGGACCTCATCGGTGAAACATAGGGGGTTTGCGGCGCCCCTGTATTTGGGTGTGCCGGATTCTGATGATGGCTTTCTTGCATTGCTTACGAGAGCTTGCTTTCTTGGCCCGTAAATGGACCTGACTGGGCCCTGATGCGAATCCTTAAGTGGGTCGCATGCCGATTTAAGTGCGGCGCCGCTTGCCGCTTTGTGCTGGCCATGGGGTCGTCTATCCGACCGTGTGGATTTCTTATTTTTTGAATGCGAGGGCTCTAGGGCCTCTTCGTCGAATTTGGGCAGTAGCCTTCTCTTCGAATAGCTTTTAATGCGGTGACTATTGCCGTATTTATCTGCGGTATTGATTACTTTGCTCGATCGGATCTTGAGTGCATCTTCCGCCGTTTTTAGCTGCCGCTTCTGCTTTTTCAGGCTGCATGCTGTTGCAACGAGCCTCTTGTGGAGATTCTTCTGCTTCGTGGGTTTATCCGGCGTAAGGTCGTCCAGAGTGCCGTTTTCGCCGGGGGAGGGATGTTCAGTTTCTCTATCCGTGTTGCCCTGTTCGGACGGTTTCTCTAAGGCCTGCTCGTCATCTACCAGCTCATCCTACTCTATGGCTGGGTCTTTGTCGAGGTGGGGCTTGGGTCGGTGTTTACGCCGATGCTTTGATTGCTTTTCGAGGGATCGGTCCCCCGTTCCATCCCCTTTTTCCTCGTTGTCGTTTCCTTTAGGGGTATCCACCATGTACACATCGTGAGATGGGGTGGCTGTCCAATGCCCTATGGTCGTTGGCTCATCTATATCTCCTGCATCATCGTCCATGCTGTCGATGTCTGCGGAGTTGAAGTTGAGCATGTCGTTTGAATTGTCGACAGTGGCTACCAAGTGGGTGGTGGGTGGGCTTTGAATTTCTTCATCGTCCGTATCCCATCCTCGCTGACCGTAGTCCGGCCAGGGCTCTCCTGATGAAGAGGGAGACTTTAGAGAATTCAGGATGTCGCCAAAAGGCGAGTGCTGAAAGATGTCCGCGGCGGTGAACTCCATTATCGGCGCCCAATTGGATTCGATCGGCAGGGGCGCGGGGGTTCGGAGTTCGAAGAGGAATCCGGCTCCTTGGAGTCACGGGCCGTGCGGAACGCGGGGCTGACGTTCGGCTCGATCGCCTTTGAGATCGTAGCCCCCGAGGTAACATCCAACCGCTCATCCTCGATTGGCGCAATAGGCTCCGAATAAAGGGTCGGAACCGGTGCTTGTGCGGCCTCCAGGGCACTGTTCGGCGGCAGAGCTAGATCATGCCTCTCGACACAGTGCGGCGCGCTCAGCTGTGGCTTGAACCCGTCGAAGATCGAATCCCCGCGGGTGTCTGCCGTGTAGTTTAAGCTTCCAAACCTGACCTGATGGCTAGGGGCATAGCTTTCGATCTACTCCAGGTGGCCAAGCGAATTGGCCCGCAGTGCGAAGCCACCGAAGACGAAGATCTGTCCGGGGAGAAAAGTCTCACCCTGGACCGCATCGTCGTTGATGATCAAAGGAGCCATCGAGCCCAAAAGTGACGACACAGAGGAACTCTCAATGAAAGCACCAATGTCGGTGTCAAAACCGGCGGATCTCGGGTAGGGGGTCCCGAACTGTGTGTCTAGGCCGGATGGTAACAGGAGACAAGGGACACAAAGTTTTACCTAGGTTTGGGCCCTCTTGATGGAGGTAAAACCCTATGTCCTGCTTGATTAATATTGATGATATGGGTAGTACAAGAGTAGATCTACCACGAGATCAAGGAGGCTAAACCCTAGAAGCTAGCCTATGGTATGATTGTTGTCTGATGAAGTTGTCCTACGGACTAGAACCCTCCGGTTTATATAGACACCGGATAGGGTTAGGGTTACACAGAGTCGGTTACAATGGTAGGAGATCTTGAATATCCGCATCGCCAAGCTTGCCTTCCACCCCAAGGAAAGTCCCATCCGGACACGGGACGAAGTCTTCAAACTTGTATCTTCATAGTCCTGGAGTCCGGCTGAAGGTATAGTCCGGCTACCCGAACACCCCCTAATCCAGGACTCCCTCACACACCAAATAGGGAAGATAGATTTTGCAAGAGGCATAAGTATGTAAAAACTAAATGGTTGCAAGAGAGGCTAGATGCTTGTGCTGAAAATTTAAAATTTCTTTGACATCCTTATGAACTTTGCAATGAATTTGATCATTTAAATCTCCAATGCAAATTGTTTCATGATCGAATCGTGTCCAAAAATTGTGATGACTTGATCTCCCTTGCACATCATAATGAACTTAGTTTGCTTGTGGGTTATGAAGAAATGAAATGTATAACTAAGGATCTTCCAGAATTTGTCCTTGATAATGTTCTTGATTTTGATCTAGAGGAAATTTATATGTATTGTGCAGTGAATTGCATTGAAAATCCTTATATTGCCACTTACATAAAGACAAGAAAACAAATAGAAGATGAAGAGAATACCAATGAAAGGGAAGAGGTTTCCCCGTATCCTCTTATTCTTTCTTATGATGAATCTGATAATGAGGAAGAACTTTCTATTTAATCAATCTCATTAATAAGGAGCTCCAAAAAGAGGATTAAACCCACAAAGAATGTGAGGAAGAAAATAAAAGATGGAGAAGCGAAGGTAAAAAGGTATCCCTCCCAAATGATGTTGCTCCTATTACTCATTGTGATGATGATAATTGCTATACTATTGGTGCTATCCATACTATTAATGATGAGAGTGATTATGATTATGATATGCAAAGGCCCAAGCTTGGGGATGCTATGTTTGATGAGAATGACATGTTTGAGAATTTATTTGCTGTAATTAATGTTTGTCCCAAGCTTGGGGATGCTATGTTTTATGAAGATGATATTTTTAACCTCCCAAGTTTTGATATGCTAATTAATTCATTATGATGACAGCATGCCTCCTATTTATGATGATTATATTAATGAAAGTGGGTTTGGAAGAGTGTCAACTTTAGGAAGTAATGATTCCACTATTTTGGAGGGTGTTAAATCTTATTGTGACAATTATGAAAGTGGATTTGGAGAGGTTGTGACTTTATTTAGTAGTGATTCCACTATCTTGGAAGAGGTTTCAATTGATTATGATGAGAACAAAGTTACTACTAATGATGATTATTGTGATGACACTTATGCTATAAAAAGTAGTGATGATTATATTTATAAAATTGTCATGATTATGATTACCCTTTTTCTGAACATTACTCTTTTAATGTGGAAACAATTTATAGTATTCGAGTTTTTTATGATACTCCTGCTATTCATGAGACGAAATTTGCTTGTGTGGGGAGTAATAAAAATTCTATGCTTGTAGATCATGAAAAGAATGCTTTATGTGATGGTTATATTGTTGAGTTCATTCATGATTCTACTGAAAATTATTATGAGGGAGGAATATATGCTTGTAGGAATTGCAATAATATCAAGTTTCCTCTCTATGTTCTTAAAATCTTGAAGTTATGCTTGTTTTGCTTTCCTATGCTAGTTGACTCTTGTTCCCATAAATTGTTTGCTCAAAAAATCCCTATGCATAGGAAGTGGGTTAGACTTAAATGTGCTATTCATATTCTTCATGATGCTCTTTTTATGTTTCAATTCTTATCTTTTATGTGAGCATCATTGAAATCATCATGCCTAGCTAGGGGCGTTAAACGTTAGCGCTTGTTGGGAGGCAACCCAATTTTATTTGTGTTCTTTGCCTTTTTCTCCTGTTTAGTAATAAATAATGTATCTATCCTCTGGTTAGATTTGGTTTTATGTTTTAATTGGTGTTTGTGCCAAGTAGAACCATTGGGAAGACTTGGGTGAAAGTTAATGCGATCTTGCGGTAAAAAACAGAAACTTTACGCTCACGAGATTAGCTGTAATGTTTCACGGAAGAGTGATTTTAAGTTGATTATTTTTAAAATGATTAATAGACGAATTAGTCACGTCCACCAATTTATTTCAGAATATTTGGAGTTACATAAGTATTCTAGATTTACAGATTACTACAGACTGTTCTGTTTTTGACAGATTCTGTTTTCTATGTGTTGTTTGCTTATTTTATGAATCTATGAGTAGTATCGGAGGGTATGAACCATAGAGAAGTTGGAATACAGTAGATATCACACCAATATAAATAAAGAATGAGTTCACAACAGTACCAAAAGTGGTGATTTTATTTCCTTATACTAACGGAGCTTATGAGTTTTCTGTTGAGTTTTGTATTGTGAAGTTTTTATGTTTTGGATAAAGATTCGATGGACTATGGAATAAGGAGTGGAAAGAGCCTAATCTTGGGGATTCCCAAGGCACCCCATGGTAATATTTAAGGAAAAGCAAGAGCCTAAGCTTGGGGACGCCCCGGATGGCATCCCCTCTTTCGTCTTCGTTCATCGGTAACTTTACTTGGAGCTATATTTTTATTCACCACATGATATGTGTTTCGCTTGGAGTGTCAATTTATTTTATTTTGTTTTTCTTACTGTTTGAATAATATCCGAAGATCTGAAATTCTTAAATGTTAGAGAGTCTTCACATAGTTGCATAATGATTCCACTACTCATTGATCTTCACTTATATCTTTTGGAGTAGTTTGTCATTTGCTATAGTGCTTCACTTATACCTTTTAAGAGCACGATCGTAGTTTTATTTTTGAAGAAATTGATGGACTCTCAGTGCTTCACTTATATTATTTTTAGAGTCTTTTAGAACAGGATGGTAATTTGCTTTGGTTATGAATTTAGTCCTAATATGATGGGCATCCAAGAGGGATATAATAAAAACTTTCATATAAAGTGCATTGAATATTCTGTGAAGTTTGATTCCTTATGATTGTTTTGAGATATGAGGATGGTAATATGAGAGTCATGCTAGTGAGTAGTTGTGAATTTAAAAGATACTTGTGTTAAAGTTTGTGATTCCCGTAGCATGCACGTATGGTGAACCGTTATGTGATGAAGTCGGAGCATGATTTATTTTTTGATTGTCTTTCTTATGATTGGCGGTCGGGGACGAGCGATGGTCTTTTCCTACCAATCTATCCCCTAGGAGAATGCGCGTAGTACTTCATTTTGATAACTAATAGATTTTTGCAATAAGTATGTGAGTTATTTATGGCTAACGTTGAGTCCATGGATTATACGCACTCTCACCCTTCCACCATTGCTAGCCTCTCTTGTGTCGCGCAACTTTGGCCGATACCATAACACCCACCATTACCTTCATCAAAACAGCCACCATACCTACCTATTATGGCATTTCCATAGCCATTCCGAGATATATTGCCATGCAACTTTCCACCATTCCATTTATTCTGAGACGCTTCATCATTGTCATATTGCTTTGCATGATCATGTAGTTGACATCATATTTGTGGCAAAGCCATCATTCATAATTATTTCATACATGTCACTCTTGTGTCATTGCACATCCCGGTACACCACCGGAGGCATTCATATAGACTCATATTTATTTCTAAGTATTGAGTTGTAATTCTTGAGTTGTATGTAAATAAAAGTGTGCTGATCATAATTATTAGAGCATTGTACCAGTGATGAAAGGATGATGTAGACTATGATTCCCCCACAAGTCAGATTGAGACTCTGGACAAAAAAGAGAAAAAAAGAGAGAAGGGGCAATGCTACTATCCTTTTACCACACTTCATGATAGAGAATCTCATATGTTGTCACTTTCATATACTAGTGGGAAATTTTCATTATAGAACTTGGCTTGTATATTCCAATGATGGGCTTCCTCAAAGTGCCCTAGGTCTTTGTGTGCAGGCAAGTTGGATGCACACCCACTTAGTTTCCTTTTGAGTTTTCATACACTTATAGCTCTAGTGCATCTGTTGCATGGCAATGCCTACTCACTCGCATTGATATCTATTGATGGGCATCTCCATAGCCCGTTGATACGCCTAGTTGATGTGAGACTATCTTCCTCCTTTTTGTCTTCTCCACAACCACCATATTCTATTCCACCTATAATGCTATGTCCATGGCTCACGCTCATGTATTGCGTCAAGATTGAAAAAGTTTGAGAACATCAGAAGTATGAAACAATTGCTTGGCTTGTCATTGGGGTTGTGCATGATTTAAATATTTTGTGTATGAAGATAGAGCATAGCTAGACTATATGATTTTGTAGGGATAGCTTTCTTTGGCCATACTATTTTGAGAAGACATGATTGTTTTGTTCGTATGCTTGAAGGATTACTGTTTTTATGTCAATATTAAACTTTTGTTTTGAATCTTATGGATCTGAATATTCCAGCCACAATAAAGAGAGATTACACTGATAAATATGTTAGGTAGCATTCCACATCAAAAATTCAGTTTTTTATCATTTACCTACTCGAGGACAAGCAGAAATTAAGTTGGGGGATGCTGATACGTCTCCAACGTATCTATAATTTTTGATGTATTCATGCCATGTTTATAATATTTCTACATGATTTTGATATGATTTGGTTAGAACTAACCCGGACTGATGTTGTTTTCAGCAAAACTACTGTGGTGTTATCTTTGTGCAGAAATAGAAATTGTCGGAATGCGCTGAAAATCAACGGAGATTTTTTCTGGAAAATATAAAAAATACTGGAACGAAGACTTACTAGAGGGGAGGACCGTGGGCCCCATGAGGGTGGAGAGCGCGCCCCCTACCTCGGGGATGACTCGGAGACCCCCCCTGACGTGAGACCGACGCCAAAAATTCCTATAAATACAAAAACCCTCGAAAAGAAACCTAGATAGGGAGTTCCGCCACCACAAGCTTCTGTAGCCACCAAAAACCAATCGGTACCCTGTTCCGGCACCCTGCCGGAGGGGGGGAATCATCACCGGTGGCCATCTTCATCATCCCAGCACTCTCCATGATGAGTATGGAGTAGTTCACCCTCGGGGCTGAAGGTATGTACCAGTAGCTATGTGTTCGATCTCTCTCTCTCTCGTGTTCTTGATTTGGCACGATCTTGATGTATCGCGAGCTTTGCTCTTATAGTTGGACCTTATGATGTTTGTCCCCCTCTATCTCTTGTAATGGATTGAGTTTTCCTTTTGAAGTTATCTGATCGGATTGAGTCTTTAAGGATTTGAGAACACTTGATGTATGTCTTGCATGGGATACCCGTGGTGACAATGGTGTATTCTATTGATTCACTTGATGTATGTTTTGGTGATCAACTTGCGGGTTCCGTGACCTTGGGAATCTATGCATAGGGGTTGGCACATGTTTTCGCCTTGACTCTCCGGTAGAAACTTTGGGGCACTCTTTGAAGTTCTTTGTGTTGGTTGAATAGATGAATCTGAGATTGTGTGATGCATATCGTATAATCATACATGCGGATACATGAGGTGACATTGCAGTATCTAGGTGACATTAGGGTTTTGGTTGATTTGTGTCTTAAGGTGTTATTTTACTATGAACTCTAGGGCTGTTTGTGACACTTATAGGAATAGCCCAATGGATTGATCGGAAAGAATAACTTTGAGGTGGTTTCGTACCCTACAATAATCTCTTCGTTTGTTCTCCGCTATTAGTGACTTTGGAGTGACTCTTTGTTGCATGTTGATGGATAGTTATATGATCTAATTATGTAATCCTTGTTGAGAGAACTTGCAGTAGTGAAAGTATGAACCCTAGGCCTTGTTTCGAAGCATTGCAATACCATTTGTGCTCACTTTTATCATTAGTTACCTTGCTATTTTTGTATTTTCAGCACTTGTAACACCATCTCTTCGCCGAACTAGTGCACCTATACAGTTTAGCATTGTATTGGTTGTGTTGGGGACACAAGAGACTCTTTGCTATTTGGTTGCAGGGTTGTTTGAGAGAGACCATCTTCATCCTACGCCGCCCACGGATTGATAAACCTTAGGTCATCCACATGAGGGAAATTTGCTACTGTCCTACAAACCTCTGCACTTGGAGGCCCAACAACGTCTACAAGAAGAAGGTTGTGTAGTAGACATCATCGACCTCCATGCCCCACCGTCGGCCTCTGCTCGCTCTGCATTGAGCAGAGGAGCTCGAACCGCTCGCCCGCCCATTGACCGCGTCCTTCCTGGTCGTGCACTAGGCCCGCCTCCAGCGCCCTCGTGGGCTGCCTCCCATGCGAGGCCTATGCCTGCTACCTCTTCCGCCCGCCGGGCCAAGGCTCACTGGGTGAGGCCACACCCCTAGAGCCCCTCCTCTTATTTTTTTCCACCAATTGGTCCCGTGCATGTTTTTTTAGCGTCTGCAAATTTGTCTAATTATCCATCGAACGTCAGATTTGCAGAAAACCCCCTGTTCTTCATGCATATAATAACTTAACAACCATGCATCATATGTAAATAATTTATATATGTAAAATGCTTAGAATTTTGTCTTGTTTCATAATTTCCAATTTTCATCCATTTTTAAAATATTAAACTTGTTGTTTGCATTAATTTTCTCAAACCATGTTAAAGTGATTTATTTCATAACTAAATAACCGTAGCTCCGAATTTAATAATCTATATATGTAAATGGGGTGGAAAATGCGTAGATTAACATGGTGACATTACTTTGCATGTTTAACAACTCTAAAATTGTGTATAGGGCAGAACAGTACCAAATTCGAATATTGCATATGGGGATTTTCTGGAATTGTTGTTTGTTGTTCCGACCTCTTTTAAACTTTCCTAGATAGGTAGTTTTGTTATGCCTCACCTCTTGCCATGTTAACCAACATTTAATTTTGTTGAGTAGCTTAACAAGAGTGAACTCAATAATTAATGTGGTGCTTCTTCAATATGCCACTCATTGCATATTGAGCTCCACTTAACTTGTAGTATCGTTTGTTGCACTTTGCTTTGCCATGCTTTTAAATCGGACATGAATCATACTTGTTTGTGCATCATGCCATGTTTATGCTTGTGTGTTTACCATGTTGTTTGCTTCTTTCCAGTTTGCTTCTCTCGTTAGCTTCAGTTTCATTCCAGAGTTGTGAGGATTCGTTCGACTACGTCCGTTTGTCTTCTTCATGGACTCGTTCTTCTTCCTTGCGGGGTCTCAGGCAAGATGATCATTACCCCCGATATCACTTTTATCTTTGCTTTCTAATTGTTCGTTATATCGCTATGTCGTGCTACCTACCACTTGTTTATCATGCCTCCCATATTGCCATGCCAAGCCTCTAACCTACCTTCCTAGCAAAACTGTTGTTTGGCTATGTTACCGCTTTTGCTCAGCCCCTCTTATAGCGTTCCTAGTTGCAGGTGCCTTGCAGGTTGTTCCATGTTGGAACATGGATATGTTGGGATATCACAATATCTCTTATTTAATTAATGCATCTATATACTTGGAAAAGAGTGGAATGCTTGGCCTTTTGCTTGGTGTTTTCTTCCACTCTTGCAGCCCTAGCTTCCTCATACCGGTGTTATGTTCCTTGATTTTGCATTCCTTACGCGGTTGGGGTTATGGGACCCCCTTGACAGTTCGCTTTGGAATAAAACTCCTCTAGCAAGGCACAACCTTGGTTTTAACATTCGCCTAATAACAACCTAAATTTTTGCCTAGGGAGTAATTATCACGAGGATCATCTTTATTCAACCCCCACGGGCCAGTGCTCCTCTGTCTGTTGGTCCGAATCGGGCAGCCTGTGGGGCCACCTCGGGGAAACTCAAGGGTTGGTTTTACTCGTAGCTTGTGCCATCTGGTGTGCCTTGAGAACGAGATATGTGCATCTCCTATCGGGATTTGTCGGCGCATCGGGCGGTCTTGCTAGTCTTCTTTTGCCATTGCCGAAATGTCTTGTAACCGGGATTCCGAGACTGATCGGGTCTTTCCGGGAGAAGGAATATCCTTCGTTAATCGTGAGAGTTTGTGATGGGTTAAGTTGGGACACCCCTGCTGGGTATAAACTTTTGGGAGCCGTGCCCGCGGTTATGTGGCAGATGGGAATTTGTTAATATCCGGTTATAGAGAACTTGACACTTGACTTAATTAAAATGCATCAACCGCGTGTGTAGCCGTGATGGTCTCTTTTTGGCGGAGTCTGGGAAGTGAACATGGTTTGGGTTATGTTTGAACGTAAGTAGCTCAGGATCACTTCTTGATCACTTCTAGCTTTATGGCCATTGCGTAGCTTCTCATCTTACTCTTTTTTTTCATATGTTTGCCACCATATTTGCTTAGTGCTTGCTGCAACTCCACCTCATTACCTCATCCTACCCATAATCTTAAATAGTCTTGATCTCACGGGTTTTGAGATTGCTGAGTCCTCGTGAATCACAGATACTACCAAAATAGTTGCAGGTGCCGATGATACCAGTGTAGGTGATGCAACCGAACTCAGGTGGGAGTTCGACGAGGACCTTGGCCGTTACTACATGTCTTTTCCTGATGATCAGTAGTGGTGCCCAGTTGGGACGATCGGGGCTCTAGTAGTTGGGTTTATCTTCTTGTCATTTGGATTTGTCCGTAGTCGGACTATCTGTGTACTCTGAATGATGTATGAATTATTTGATCATTGTCTGACGTGGCGATTGTAAGCCAACTATCTATTTATGCCTTTCTTGTTCATTACATGGGATTGTGTGAAGATGACCCTTCTTGCGACAAAAGCAACATGCGGTTATGCCTCTAAGTCATGCCTCGACACGTGGGAGATATAGCTGCATCTTTTGCGTTACACAGTATCAAATTGTCCAGTGCAAAACATGACAGATGCTAAGCGGAAGAGACATGTTTAAACCGAAAGTACAAGGTGGGGTCTATTTTTACTAGCTTCTTGATGTTTGTGCAGACAGATGTCTACCCGTTGCTATTTGGCAAACGAACAAAGTGACCGCAATTTAGGTGGAACTGCACAAGAGAATAGTATAGTCATTGCCTGTAGTGCCATTTGAAAATAGACACAGAAAGATTGGATAGTCACTTCATGGATTGCACAAAAGTAGTATTGTACTATTTATTGGCCAACACTAGGTGCTTCATTGATTTGGTCTGATTATACAATGGGCACCATTTTACCTAAGTTAAAGTTTGTATTCTGAAAATAGTCTCGCCGTGTGATAGAGAGAAGACCAAATCATATTGAAGTGGATGTTCCTCCATCATGTGTGGTTCATTCTCATGGTTCCAGCTCTTGGTGAAACCACTTACATTTGCAAGAGGAATTGTAGACTTCACAACCAAATTTGTCTTTTCACTCTGTACTGAATCTTGGCCCAGAGAAGCATCCATGTTAGTAGGAAGAACATATGTTTTTCTAGATCTTTGCTTTTGGAGGTACATATTTGTATATAATCTGTGAATTATTGAGATGCATTAACATGTTGACCTTATGTATGGGAATCGTACTAGTTGGTTGTGAATTTGGGCTACTAATGTGAACATATTACAATGCCAGGCCTATGAGTCTCGTGTGAACATTTCGGACGGATCAACTCTTACTAATGTGCACAACATGATCCTTATTTCCATGTTCTCAGTGTTTACAAGTTACAAACATTTCCTTATTTCTGTTCGCTCAGTGTTTACAAGTTATAGATCGATCACTAGCTAGCCTACTAATGCGCTCCTGGCAGTTTTAGTTGCGACACAAGATCCGAAGTGGCAGTTTTTTGAATAAAAATTCCTGCCTTTGAAGAAACTGACATGCTGTTCTGAAGAAAATGCCATGCGGATCTAAAGAAACTGCAGCAAAAACATTCGAAAATGCCTTATCTCCCAGCGAATGTTCATCCGCTATTGCGATCCTACACATACACTATCTGACCGACACGATCCAACACGAATAACCAGTGGATCACGCACGTACCTCATCTGGATGAATCGACCGCACTCGTTTGACCGTCATGTCAACGTGTGGCCCAACATGGACCGGACGTACCACTAACCGAACGACATAGTCATAATTCCAGTTTTTCTAGTTTTCCACCGCAAGCTAGCACGCTAAGCCATGCCTACTTATGCATTGAATTACGATGACCGTGATGACCGTCACGTTTCCCGCGATACGTTGGTTTACCTACTTTCCGCCTATAACTATTGGTTCCCGGCGTTCTCCAGTGGCACCATGTAATGCCCCGAGAACGTTGCGCTAGGTGTCTTCTAGTTCTTTGATGTCTTTGCCATGTCATTTGCTTGCGTGTTGCATTTTGCCTTGTCATCATCCGCATTGCATCTGCATGTTTTCAAAACATGCATCCGTCTGGGTCCCCCTGTCGGAGTAATGGGCCACGGGTAGGCCAACCCGAGTCCCATAACCTTTCAAGACATCGGGGCAGGCTGCGCCCCTCAAGACTCCGGGACGAAGAGCCGCCTCCTGAGGAGTCGACGGCGGGGCGGCCGACTGCCCGCTCACGGCCGAGTCCCAGGGACGACTTCCAGAGAAGCCGGCTTTGGGGAGTCGGCCGGCGACTCCAATAAATCATGACCTCATCGAAGGGGACGGGGCAGGGGCGTGGCTACAGTGAAGCCCACTCCCCGCCCCTGACCAAGGGCAGGCATGGCCACAGCACGCCGTACTCAGGAAGATCTCCGTGCGGCGTGGCACTGTTGCCCGGCCGGCCCTGACATCAGCACCACAGTACCGAGTCATGTGCCCATGACGGCTTGTCTGTACGGCCTGGAAGCAGCGGGGCCCACCAGCCAGCGAGACCTCGGGAGACGGCGGGAGAACCGCCAGTCGGACCCGACAGGAGTCGGCCCGGGGGAGTTGGTCAAGCCCTCCCCTAGGGCCCACGCGCCATTAATCAACATGAGATGGGGAGTGGCCACAGTGATCACCCGCCAGGCGGCAGGGTTGTTGCCACGACCCCATGACCAAGCCTGCATCATCAGAAGCGCTGCTATAGTAATCAGCAGCCGGCAAGACCCACCCGCGGCGGACGCGGCCTGTCGGCTCCGTACCAGACCAATCGGCGGGCCCCAGTAGTCGGCGGAGAAGTCGGAGGAACTGACGGCTGGGCCCACGCCCAGTCTAATTACCATTGTACCCCTGGGGGGTAGGCCTATATAAACCCCTCAGGGCACCCATGCGAAGGGTTGGAACCCAGTAGTTCTAGACCAGACCAGATAAAAGGAGAGAGCTAGCCCTGCCCTCTCCTACCACCAAAAATAGCTCAAGGAGCAACCGCGTAAACACTTGGCCATAGTGATCATGCGGAGACCCCGCAGAGAAGAAGTAGGGGTGTTATCTCCTCGGAGAGCCCTGAAGCTGGGTAAGATTCGCCGGCGTGCATGTCTTCGCCTCATCCCATTTCCAGGCACCGGCGACGTTCTACTCGCCCCCACCATGATAAGCCATCCGTTGGCATATGTCGCACCAAACCCCCGACATTTGGCGCCCACCGTGGGGCATGGTGCACCGCCGTCCGGAGATCTGTTCTGGACGGGAACCCTTTTCCTCCCTGGCGAGCACAGCCAGCCAGGCACGCCAGACGAAGTTTGCATCGACGCGTTGCGCAGCGTTGAGATCGCCTGCGCAGCTAGCTCCTTGGCCGAACTTGTCGGCGAGGTCCGCCTCTCCGACAAACCTGCGTCCAACGCAGGCGCGGGCGACCCCGAGAACCTCCTCGCAGGCCTCCTCGATCAACTCCACGTTACCGGTGAGCCTGCCGTAGACTTGGAGTCCGTAGGCTCTACCGACCCGATGCTGGTCGACTCCAACAACGCGTCGATCGACGCGTTCCCCACCAACGTGGTGGTATACAACGAACCTCTCCCCCACGCGGAGAGCGACGGAAGCACCATCACCGCGGTACTAGTCATCAGTCATGACGAGTTCCCTGGCGGAGGAGCGCCCGACTCACTCGGCGCGGCGCTGCAAGACCTAGCTTCGCCCATTCCAGAAGATGCTGACGCAGAGACGTTAGAAGCGCACCGCCTTCAGCTCGTTGAAGGCGCGAAGAAGCTGGCCAGCATGCAACACTTGTCAGAAACTTACCAGCGGGAGATGGATCACGCCGTTGGCGGCTCGCCGGCCCCGGCAGGGCCCAGCCGCCTTGGCGCGGTCCAGCAGTGCGACGTAGCCATCGCCAGCCTGTTTGGGGCTAGCTGCCCCGTGTACGCTACACCAGTGGAGAACATCCAAGCCGCCCAGGCAGCGGCGGATGAGCTGGACAATTTCAAGGTCGAAGAACGCCGCCTCATGATGGAGCGAGTCCAGCGGCTCCTCGACGCGGCCGCCGCACAGAACGAGGCCGGCCGCCGCACGGAGGCACCGCAGCGGCCAAACGATGACCCGCACCGAGATCAAGGCGCGACGTCTCGGACGCCGACTGGCGGCGCCCGAGGAAGAAAGGACAAGGAGCCGGCTGTCAGCCACAGTCGGACTCGCATTACCATAGAGCGCGACCGAGATGGCCGCCCGAGAGCAGTGGAACGACGGGACGACTGTCCCCCTCCCCCTCCTCGCAAGGAGAGACGAGTCTCCCCGCCGCCTGTTGACCATCCGACTCTCGGTGACCGCCTTGGCCGCCGAGAGGGAGTTGGAGAGAATGACGCCCGCCACCGGATCGACCAACTTCACCGGTCCCTGGCGCTGGAAGAAGAAGACGAGCTGGGTCCGCCTTGTTTCGGGCCCCGCATTCGGGACGAGCCCTTTCCTAGAGGGTTCACGCTCCCAAGAGACACGCCCAAGTATACCGGCTCCGTGAAGCCGGAAGACTGGCTAGTCGACTACTCCATGGCTGTCAGCATAGCAAACGGCAACAAGCGTGTCGCCGTAAAGTACGTTCTACTCATGCTCCAGGGCACGGCCCGGACATGGCTGAACAGCCTAAAGCCCCGCAACATCAACAGCTGGGTCGACTTCACCGAAGCGTTCGTCCGCAACTTCACTAGCACGTACAAGCGCCCTCCCGAGCCTCGTCAGCTCTCCTTGTGCGTGCAAGGTCCTGACGAGTCGACCCGCGACTACCTCACGCGTTGGGCTGAGCTCTGGAACTCCTGCGAGGGCGTGCACGAGGTGCAGGCCATCGAGTACTTCACAGCCGGGTGCCGAGAAGGCACCCTCCTCAAGAACAAGCTCCTCTGCGATGAGCCAGAAACCCTCGACGAGCTGCTGATCATAGCGGACAAATACACCACGGCCGACTCCTCCATGAAGGAGGAAATTCAAATCAGCATGACCAGCAAAGTGGCTCCTCAAGCTCCAAGAACTCCGGCGGCAGACGCCGGCAGGCGACAACAGCAGGGCGACAACAAGTGCAAGAACTCGCGACCGTGGAAGCCCAGCAGCCGGAAGAGCAGCCTCCGCCCAAGCGACAGAAAGGCGGCAAGCCGAACTGGTTGCCGGCCTTCTCCTATCAGCAGACCTTGGATGGACCTTGCAAGTTCCACAGCGGCGCGAAGCCGTCAAATCACACCACCCGGAAGTGCCACTGGCTCACCAGGATCGCCAAGGGAGACGGCCTCCTGCCACCACCGCCTGCTGGGCAGCCGCCTCCGCCTCCGCCCCAGCAGCCGGCAGTCAGGCCAGTCGGCGCAGTACAAGACGAATACCCTGAAGAGCATGGAGCCTATGTGGTGTTCACCAGTGTGGCTGATGATTGACGCAGCAGGCGGCTGCAGCGACAAGAGGTGAACGCGGTAGCCTCAGAGACGCCAGAGTTCATGCACTGGTCTGAGAAGCCCATCAGCTGGAGCAGGGCTAACCACCCAGAAGTGATGCCGAGTCCGGGATCCTACGCCTTGGTCCTGGATGCCACCTTTGCCACAGACAAACGGGCCGCGCGTTTCTCGCGAGTTCTGATAGACGGGGGTAGCAGCATCAATATCCTGTACAAGGACACCATGGAGAAGTTAGGAATCAAGCAAAGACAGCTTCGGAACAGCCGGACTGTGTTCCACGGCATTGTTCCTGGGCTTTCCTGCTCACCAATCGGCAAGATCCTGATTGACGTCCTCTTTGGGGACAAAGATCACTTCCGAAGAGAGCCTGTTTGGTTTGAGGTGGTGGACCTTGAGAGCCCGTACCATGCGCTGCTTGGCCGACCCGCCTTGGCCAAGTTCATGGCGGTCCCCCACTACGCCTACCTCAAGATGAAGATGCCCAGTTCCAGGGGAATTCTGACTGTGGCCGGCGACTACCGGAAGTCGTCCGCTTGCGCGGCCGAAAGCAGTCGGCTGGCCGAGTCCCTGGTAATCGCAGCCGAGAAGCAACTCCTTGAACGAGTTGTGGCGATGGCCGGCAAGCAGCCGGAGATATCGCCCGACCCACAGGAGTCGGAAGCCAAAGGTTCGTTCAAGCCGGCCAAAGAGACAAAGAAGATACCCTTGGATCCGGAGCACCCAGAGAGGTACGCCGTCGTAGGTGCAAACCTCGACAGCAAATAGGAAGGCGAGCTCATCGATTTCCTCCGTGAGAATCGGGACATCTTCGCATGGTCTTCCAAAGACATGTCAGGTGTACCGACGAATTTCGCCGAGCACAAGTTACATGTCCGATCTGATGCAAAGCCGGTCACGCAGCCCCTGCGCCGCTTATCAGAAGAGAAGAGAAGAGTCGTCGGAGAAGAGATAGCCCGACTCCTAGCAGTCGGCTTCATTATGGAAGTTTTCTTTCTGGAGTGGCTGGCAAATCCGGTCCTGGTGCTAAAGAAGAACAAGCAGTGGCGAATGTGTATTAACTACACGAGCCTCAACAAGGCCTGCCCCAAGGACCCATTTGCTGTATGAAGAATCGATCAGGTTATAGACTCCGCGACCGGATGCGAGCTATTGAGTTTCTTGGATGCATACTCAGGATATCACCAGATCAAGCTGAACCCGGCCGACAGATTGCAGACCGCCTTCATCACGCCGTTTGGAGCATTCTGCTACCTCACCATGACGTTCGGCTTAAGGAATGTCGGCGCCAACTTTCAGCGTTGCATGCAGAAGTGCCTCCTCAAGAAGCTCGGCAGGAATGCCCATGTTTATGTGGATGACATGGTGGTGAAGACGGAAAAGCGTGGAACACTGCTGGAAGACCTCAAGGAGACCTTTGAGAACCTACGCCGGTTCCAGATCAAGCTCAACCCCGAGAAGTGTGTCTTCGGAGTGCCAGCTGGCCAGCTGCTAGGTTTCCTGGTCTCTGAATGCAGCATAGAATGCAACCTAGTAAAAATCAAGGCCATCGAGAGAATGGAGGTACCCAGCCAACTACTGGATGTGCAGAAATTCATCGGCTGCTTAGCGTCCATCAGCCGATTCATCAGACGGCTGGGCAAGAAAGCTCTCCCCTTATACCAACTCATGAAGAAGACCACTTTTTTCGAGTGGAACCATAAGGCGGACGAAGCTTTTCACCAGTTGAAGAAGATGCTGACCACTCCACCCGTCCTGGCGGCTCCGACTCCCAAGGAACCTATGCTCCTGTACATCGCCGCCACCAGCCGAGTAGTCAGCACAGTCATTGTAGTAGATCGCAAGGAAGAAGGCAAGGCGCTATCGGTCCAAAGACCAGTATATTACCTGAGCGAGGTACTGTCGATCTCCAAGCAGAACTACCCCACTACCAGAAGATGTGCTATGGCGTGCACTTTGCTACCAAGAAATTGAAGCCTTACTTTCAAGAGCATTCAATCACGGTGGTCTGCACGGCCCCACTTGCCAAGATCATCGGTAGCCGAGATGCTTCTGGTCGAGTGGCTAAGTGGGCCATAGAGCTGGCTCCTTACACCATCTATTACCAGCCCCGCACCGCCATCAAGTCACAAGCACTGGCCGATTTTCTCATCGACTGGGCCGAGACCCAGTACCTGCCTCCAGCGCCCGACTCCACCCATTGGCGGATGCATTTCGACGGTTCCAAGATGTGCACCGGCTTGGGAGCCGGCGTCGTCCTCACCTCTCCCAAAGGCGACAAGCTCAAGTATGCGCTGCAAATCCATTTGGCTGCCTCCAACAACATTGCCGAGTACAAGGCGCTCATTCACGGGCTCCGGCTTGCCAAAGAACCTTGCATCCGCCGGATCTTGTGTTATGGCGACTCGGACTTAGTGGTCTAGCAGTCATCCGGCGACTGGGACGCGAAAGATGCAAACATGGTCAGCTACCGTTTCCTCGTGCAGCAACTCAGCGGGTATTTCGAAGGGTGTGAGTTCCTCCATGTGCCAAGAAACGACAACGACCAAGCAGATGCCTTGGCACGAATCGGCTCTACCCGCCAAGCAATACCCTCTGGCGTCGCCCTTCAACACCTCCTCAAGCCGTCTGTGAAGCCTTCACTAGAATCAGACTCCATTTTTGTGCCGGCTCCTCCCGAAGACGGCGGATCAGACTCCAGAGCTCCGGCAGTCGGAATGGGAACTTTGGCGGATGACTCCAAAGCCGCCACGGTCGAGCCCGGCCCGGGGACTGTGGTGGCGGACTCGAAGATTCCAGAACTCGGCCCAAGGGCCACGCCAGTCAGCCTGGGGACTTCATCAACCCAGCAAGCGGTTGTTGACTCCAACCCGCTGCCTCCCAACCCAGCCGCCCTCGTCCAAGTCGCAATTCTGGTAGTCGAAGAAATAGCAGCACCCTCATGGGCCCAGTCCATCCTCAAATTCCTGGTGAACAAAGAGCTGCCAACTGATGAGACCTCAGCTCGGCAAGTACAACGCCCGGCGGCAGCCTATACCATAATCAACAGAGAGCTGGTCAGGCGCAGCGTCACTGGTGTCTACCAGCGCTGCGTAGAGCCAGAACAAGGCCAGGCGATTCTCAAAGACATCCATCAAGGCGAATGCGGCCACCATGCGGCTTCAAGAGCAATCGTCACCAAAGCCTTTCGGCACGGTTTCTTCTGGCCGACTGCCTTGGAAGAGGCCAAGGAGTTGGTCCAAAAATGCAAAGGGTGCCAGAAGTTCAGCTCCAAGCCGCACCAGCCGGCTTCTGCGCTCAAGACCATCCCCATTGCCTGGCCTTTCGCAGTTTGGGGTCTAGACATGGTGGGACCATTCAAGACAGCACGAGGTGGTTTAACTCACCTACTTGTTGCAGTGGACAAGTTCACCAAGTGGGTGGAAGTGAAGCCAATTAAGAAACTGAACGGTCCAACTGCCGTGACCTTCATCACCGATATCACAATTCGGTACGGCATACCACACAACATCATCACCGACAACGGCACAAATCTTGCCAAAGGCGCCTTGGCCCGTTTCTGCGCAACACAGGGCATCCAACTGGACCTAGCGTCCGTCGCCCATCCGCCATCGAACGGCCAAGTGGAGTGAGCAAACGGCCTCATCCTGTCCGGTATCAAGCCTCGGTTGATTGAGCCTCTCGAGCGCTCAGCTGGCTGCTGGCTCGACGAGCTGCCAGCCGTCCTCTGGAGTCTGTGCACGACTCCAAACAAGTCAACTGGCTTCACGCCCTTCTTCCTCGTCTATGGTGCCGAAGCTGTCATCCCAACGGACATAGAGTTTGACTCCCCACGAGTCACCATGTACACCGAGGAGGAAGCAGAAGAAGCACGACAAGACGACGTCGATCTGCTGGAAGAAGGCCGGCTGTTGGCACTCAGCCGGTCCAGCATCTACCAGCAGAGCCTGCGCCGATACCACAACAGGAAGGTCAGGCCAAGATCTTTCCAAGAAGGCGACCTTGTGCTCCGGCTGATCCAGCGAACAGCCGGCCAGCACAAGCTGTCGGCGCCTTGGGAAGGCCCTTTCATCATCAGCAAAGTACTAGGCAACGATTCCTACTACCTGATCGATGCTCAGAAGCCCCGAGCACGCAAGAGGGACGACTCTGGCAAGGAGACAGAGCGCCCATGGAATGCAAATCTCCTCCGAAGATTTTACAGTTGATGCAGTATGTACCACGCTACCTTTTGTATTTAAGTATCAAGACTTCTGGCCCCCCGAGACGAGCTCGGGGGCTGCCCTCTTTTTTCTGTATGATAAAAATTATGCCTACAAGTATGTTACTCTTTGTCATGCTGCTTGGCACCGGGCTCGACAAGTCGGCCCGGGGACTTGCCGCCTTGCACTATGAAATGCTTCCTGCAGTCGGACAAGTAGTGTGTAAACGCCTAAGCCGTCTCCTGTCAGAAGCCACAGCTCGCAGAGCGACTGTACGGTGGGCAGCAGTAAGGTAGAATGGGCATTCGCATGAAAAAATGGCTAAGGACTCAAAGCATAAAACATAGCTCAAGACGGCTTCCAGCCTTTCTCACAAACCGACTCTTGGATAGTCGGATTGCCGTCTTCTATCCAACTTGCTCAAACAATCTTGAAAACGGCTAAGTACTTGCTTTCCCAAAGTAGCCTGGCACTTGATCCAGTGACAGTCCGCAGAGCGGCTGTCCGATTGGCAAGGGAGGCAACTAAGAGAAAGCGGCAAAGGAAAACAGCCAAAAGAACAATGAGCAAGAAAAGATAGATATATATATATATTTACATAACATAGGCCCTTGGCCGAATTGTCGAGTAGAGGTCCAAAATACACCTCGCGGGTGGAATTGTGCGAATTAACAAGTTCTTCAAAGACTACTGAAGCAGATAAAATAAAAGACACAGCGGCAGCTCAGGAGGCAGCAGACGGAGTCGGAGGGTCAGAGGAGGCGCCAGCGTCAGGCGTCGGGGCGGCCGGCTGGCTAGTCTCGGCTTGATCGCCTCCGGCAGCAGTCGGGTCGGTCGCACGCGGCTCGTTGCTGGAGGCGAGGTCGGGCTGAGGCTGGCCGTCTGCTCCGTCTTCTGGTGCCTCTGCCTCGCCCCCATCCTCCGCCTCATCCTCCTCCTCGACGCTGGAGCCAATCACCTCCGCCGAGTCTTCGCCGTAGTCTGGGTTCATCCCAAACCACTCCGGCGGTACCTCCTCGCCGTCTTCAGACCGCTCGGGGACGAAGATGCTGGTGTCGGTGTACTTGGCGATCACCGCTGCATGTTTAACGAGGTCATCTTTCGCAGCCGCCAGCTCCGGCTGGGCCTCCGACCGAAGCGTGGCCAACCGGTCTAGATCCAGCCCCGGATACCACGCCTTGACGAACTCCAAGGCTCGGCGTGCTCCAGCCCAGGCCAAAGATCCCTTCCAGGCCTCAAGATGACCGGCCGCGACATCTAGCCAGTTGGCCATCAGGCTGGGGGTGCGTGTAGCCTGCATATCCGGCCAAAGGGCGGCAATAACCTGGGCACCGACGCGCTAAAGCCAGCGCAGCATCCGGTGAGCCGGCCGGAGGCGAGCCTCGATGCTCAGGATGTGCTCGTCAAGAGTTCGGGGGGCATCGGCGGCGATCTCCGCGCCCTCCGCCCTCCGACTTTCACGGTCGGCCTCGATGGCTTGGATGGCGGCCTGCGACTGCCCAGGGAAGAAGTCTGCAAAGACGCGAAGAAACGAAGAAGCTAGTCAAAAACCAGGAGTCGGCACGATTTAAATCGGCAGCTCGAGGAAAGAAAATAAAGAGACTCACCATCAATGATGTCTTCAATCTCGTGGAGGCCGGAGCACAGTAGCGCCTCCTTGTCAGACCAGGAGGAGCGCTCACTCGCGAACTCGGCCAAGAGGGCGGTTTCCGCCTCCTCCGCCCCCCTCTGCGACTTCACAAGCAGCTCCTTCTGCTCTGCCAACTGAGTGGCCAGCAGATCACGCTCTATGGCGAGCCTGCTGCACTCCTCCCCTTTGGCGCGTAGGGCGGAGTTGGCTTCGCTCAGCTGCTATTGAAGAGCAGCGTTGGCTCCTGAAGAAAAGGAAGAAAGATAACAGTCGTCAACAAGCAGGTCGGCGGGGAGATCCGGCCCGACTGCTCAGCAGTCGGCCCGAATCTCGGGGACTACAGCCCGTGGGTGTGCTAGCGCGCCACCACAGAGAAGAAAAAAGGACTTACTCCGGCTCTCCGCCAAGTCGGCGGTCCCCTTGCCTAGCTCTTCAATGTTACGGTTGAAGGCAGTGACACGGAGGTTGTGGTAATCCTGCGACAAGCATTTCAGACAAAGTTAGTACCCAGAAGTTCATCAATTGGAGTTCCGGGCCGCCTGCTCAGCAGCTGGCCCAAAACTCGGGGACTGCACCCAGTGGGTGCGCTGGCGCGCCCCCACAGAGAGGAACAAGAAAACAAAGACCAAAAGAAAAAAAACGTACTCGGACGGCTGCCGGCGACGCTAGGAACGCCTTGGTGCAACTCTAGAGAGCATCGCCCTCAGCACGGAGCTTCGCCTGGACGTCTAGGAGCTGCCGGTTCAGCGGCCCTGTGCCGCCTCCTCGCACCCACCCAATAGGTGCGGCGCTCGTCGCTTCGGCGTCTGGGGCCGTCGAGCTAGCGGTGCCGGCTTCCAGGGGGCGGGGTGCCGAAGTCGCCTTCTCCAGACGATGGCGCGTTGGCGAGCCGACTTGGAGGAGTAGCCTCGCCACGGCCTCTTCTTCGGTCGGCAGCACCGGAGGGTCCGCTGGCTGCTCGCCTTGCGCGCCTTCAGAGGGCGGCGGAACGTTCGCATCCGGAGCAGAGGGGTCGCCGCCTTCCCTCTCCGTGACGAGGTTCTCCCTGCTGGCTTCTCCAGTTGGCCCCGTGAGCTCCGGAGGCGGCGGCGCAGAGTTTAGCTGGGTAACGAGCAAGGCCGACTAACGGCATGCGGCTTCTTTAGCCTGCTGCTTCACCGCGGCGGCGGCTTCGGCCTCCGCTAGTTTTTTCTTAGCGGAGGCCTCCGCCCTGTCGGCCTCCGCCTTCTCCAGGCGGAGGGCCTCTTCTTCATTGCGCTTCTCCTGTGCATTCCGCTCCGTCGCCTCCCGGAGGTCAGCAGCGGGGTCAATCCGCCGAGTGGTGGAGGACGTCTCCGCTGACCCCATGACGGAGGCGGCGGCGACCCGCTCAAGAAAGAGGGGAGCCCTGAAGAAAGAGGGGCAAGCAGAGACTCAGACAAACCACGAAGAAAGAATAAAACTTTGAAGACAGAATACTCACGCGGAGACCAACGTCGGCTTCTTCACTTCCTTACGGAAGCGGATGGCCTTCGCGGCTGCCTCGTCCCGCCGGGTCGCCGCAGCCGAGCCCTTGGGCTTCTTCGGCTGACTGCCGAACAAAGTCGGCGCGGCCCTGCGCTTCTTCCCGCCGCCTGGAGCGCCCAGCACGACAGAAGAGCCCGCGCCTGGCTGGCTGGCTCCTGGCTGATGGCGAGGGGCGACTTCTCCCTCGGCGTTGTCTTCAGGCCAGTCGGTGAAGGTAGCCGAAGGCCTGAAGTCGCCTGCTGTCCCTCCGCCTCCCTCGGCGTCATCTTCCAGAGCCGTCGCCCCCAGATCGGAGTCGTCGACGTCGCTCTCCGCCCGATCGGCGATGAACTCACGGGCCGGCCCCAAGGTGCCAGCTGGTGGGTGAAGAAGGGGATTCTAACCAAAGCCGACTGGTCAGAACAAAACTCGGCAAGAAAAGACGATCTAAAGAAAGAAAAGAAAGGCGACTCACCACGGGCAGGGGGTCAGCGAGGGAGTATGGCACCTTGCCGAATCGCCAGTCCTCCGGGAGCCTACTGTCCGAAAGGTAGTTCACCATGAGGGCCACCTCTTCGTGAGGCATGTCCTTGGTGCACATCCGACTCGGGTCGCGGCGCCCGCTCATCTGGCATATCATGTGAGGGCGGCCTTGGAGTGGAAGAACTCGGCGCGACACGAAGGCAGCCAGCAGGTCCGGACCAGTCACACCCTTCGACTGTGTCAGCTCTCAGAGTCGCGTGATGGCGCCGGCTCCCGCAGGCGTCAGCGACCTGGCTCGGTACGACCAGTTGGGCAGTCTGCCAGCCGGCAGGCCGGCTTCGAAAGCCGGCAAATTGACCCAGTCGCCCCTCGTGGCGACATTCCTAACGTAGAAGTAGGACCTCTGCCACATCTTCACCAACTTTATCAGGGAGATGGGGGGAAGGGGTTGTCGGCTCCTGACCTTCGCACGGCGTTGAAGGCGCCGCATTGAGCCGGCACGCCCGCGGCCTGGGTGCCGAGCTTTGAGAAGAACTCTCCCAGAGCTCGAGGGTGGGGAGGACTCCGAGGAAGCCTTCACACAGGGCCACAAAGGCGGACAGCAGCACCACCGTGTTGGGGCTGAGGTGGTGTGGCTGGAGTCCATAGAACTCCATGAAAGACCGGAAAAAGCTGCTCGCTGGCAGCCCCAGCCCGTCCAGGCAGTGCGAGCGGAAGATGACCCGCTCGCCCTCCTGTGGGGCGGGGGAAATCTCCCCCTCCGGCGTAAGACGCGCCTGCACGCGGTCCTCGCCGGGAAGCCGACGGGTCCGGCGGAGGAACTCGATGTGGTCTTCATGGACTTCGGAACCGTCCCAGGTGCCGGAGCGCACTGGGGGAGGCACGGCAGCGGAGGAGGAACTCATCGCGAGCTGTCGCCGCGGTGTTCGCCGGAGCTTGGGCGTGCGGCGGAGCGAAGAAGAGAGGAGGAGAGTGAGGAGAGCGAGGAAGAAGAGAACGAGGGGTAGTGGGAAGGAGGGGCGCGCGTGCCCCCCTCTTCCCCCTACTTATAGCCCAGTCGGGATTTACTGCGCCCACAACCCCACGATCCACGTAAAGTTACTACGCGCAGTACTCCAGGGCCGCAGCGGATCCGCTCGGGCGCCGAGGCGCGGTAGTGGCCGGCCCCGCCTATGGGCCTGTCCTGTCGCACGCGTAGGCTGGCAGGACGGCCTGGCCACGTGCCCTCGCGTGGCAGGTCAAGAACGGGCGGCGGCCTGGAGGCTTAGCTAGCACGCCACCTAAATCCCGTTGCGACGTTCGAAATGCGGGGCAAGTCGGAATTGAGTGAGTCCGAGTTGAGCAAGTCCGACTCCTTCTAGACGGCCCGGCAAAAGTCAATCAAAGACCATGTGTCGAGCACCCGGAGAGAGAAACTGCTGAGGCTTCTCGGCCGATCGTCCGCGGCGCCTCATCAGCTTCGGGGACTACTGTCGGAGTAATGGGCCACGGGTAGGCCAACCCGAGTCCCATAACCTTTCAAGACATCGGGGCAGGCTGCGCCCCTCAAGACTCCGGGACGAAGAGCCGCCTCCTGAGGAGTCGATGGCAGGGCGGCCGACTACCCGCTCACGGCCGAGTCCCAGGGACGACTTCTAGAGAAGCCGGCTTTGGGGAGTCGGCCGGCGACTCCAACAAATCATGACCACATCGAAGGGGACGGGGCAGGGGCGTGGCTATAGTGAAGCCCACTCCCCGCCCCTGACCAAGGGCAGGCATGGCCACAGCATGCCATACTCAGGAAGATCTCCGTGCGGCGTGGCACTGTTGCCCGGCCGGCCCTGACATCAGCACCACAGTACCGAGTCCTGTGCCCACGACGGCTTGTCTGTACGGCCTGGAAGCAGCGGGGCCCACCAGCCAGCGAGACCTCGGGAGACGGCGGGAGAACCGCCAGTCGGACCCGACGGGAGTCGGCCCGGGGGAGTCGGCCGAGCCCTTCCCCGGGGCCCACGCTCCATTAATCAAGATGAGATGGGGAGTGGCCACAGTGATCGCCCCCCAGGCGGCAGGGCTGTTGCCACGACCCCATGACCAAGCCTGCGTCATCAGAAGCACGGCTACAGTAATCAGCAGCCGACAAGACCCGCCCGCGGCGGACGCGGCCTGTCGGCTCCGTACCAGACCAGTCGGCGGGCCCCAGCAGTCGGCGGAGAAGTCGGAGGTCGGAGGCACTGACGGCTGGGCCCGCGCCCAGTCTAAGTACCATTGTACCCCTGGGGGTAGGCCTATATAAACCCCCTAGGGCACCCATGCGAAGGGTTGGAACCCAGTAGTTCTAGACCAGACCAGATAAAAGGAGAGAGCTAGCCCTGCCCTCTCCTAACACCAAAAACAGCTCAAGGAGCAACCGTGTAAACACTTGGCCATAGTGATCATGCGGGGACCCCGCAGAGCAGCAGTAGGGGTGTTATCTCCTCGGAGAGCCCTCAAGCTGGGTAAGATTCACCGGCGTGCATGTCTTCGCCTCATCCCATTTCCAGGCACCGGCGACATTCTACTCGCCCCCACCATGATAGGTCATCCATTGGCATATGTCGCACCAAACCCCCGACACCCCCAGTTCTCTTCGCTGTCTGTTCTGAGCCCAGACACACTCGCACGCACCCGTGACACGTCCAAAATAGTATTTTATAAGTGGCCAGAAAATGTTCTCAGAATGGGTTGAAAGTTGGCATGCGGTGTTGTTATGTTGTCAGTAGACCGCCTGTTAATTTTCATCACATTCGGAGCTTGTTTGATAGCCCAACCGTTAAATATATAGCGGCATAATAGCAGGTCATACGTCGGACGTTTTCGGTCTCCGAAGACTGCCGTCGGGCCTCGCTCTCTTCTCTCCTTTCAGCCCGAGGCCTTCTGCACAGCCCACCTAGGCCCAGCCTAGACCCCCCTCACGTTCGTGACGTCTGATCGTGATCGGAGGGCCCCGAAAGTCCCCCAAACACCCCTAACCCTAAACCTGCCCTATATAAACCACGTCCGCTTCAATTTTGGGGAGCTACCTACCCCCTCCTCCTAAATTTCCGAGCCCCTAATCATCAGTCGCCGCCTCCACCTCGCATTCCGTGCTGGCCAGCCCCTCCTCACCACTTGGCGCACCGCTAGCAGCCAGCTACCGGCTAGTCATACGTCTCCAACGTATCTATAATTATGAAGTATTCATGCCATGTTTACAATAGTTTTATATGATTTTGGTATGATTTGATTAGAACTAACCTGGACTGACGCTTTTTTCAGCAGAACTACCATTGTGTTATTTTTGTGCAGAAATAAAAGTTCTCGGAATGCGATGAAAATCAACAGACAGTTTTTCTCGAAAATATAAAAAATACTAGAACAAAAATCTACCAGAGGGGAGTCCCGTGGGCCCCAAGAGGGTGGGGGCACACCCACCCCCTGGGCGCGCCCCTGTGCCTCGTGGACTACCCGTGGGGCCCCCTAACTTGTTCTCGATGCCAACCTCTCCTATAAATACCCAAACCTCCAAAAATTAACCTAGATCGGAAGTTCTGCCGCCGCAAGCCTCTGTAGCCACGAAAAATCAATCTAGGGCCACTCTGGCACCCTGCCGGAGGGGGCCATCATCACCGGAGGCTATGGAGGAGGATCCTGGAGGGGCCATCATCACCATGAAGGCCAAGGAGCAGAGGGAGAACCTCTCCCCATCCAGGGGAGAGTCCATGGAGGATGAAGCACAAGGGGGAGAACCTCTCCTCTCTCTCGGTGGCGTCGGAGTGTCATCGGGAGGGGAATCATCACCGTTGTGATCGTCTTGATCAAAATCACCATCATATTCACCACCCTCATCTCTTTTATGTGGTCCACTTTCCCGCACCCGCTGTAATCCCTACTTGAACATGGTGCTTTATGCCACATATTATGATCCAATGATGTGTTGCCATCCTATGATGTTTTGAGTAGATATCCTTTGTCTTTGGGTTGATTGATGATCTAGATTGGTATGAGTTGTATGTTTTATTTTCGTGATGTCCTACTGCGCCCTCCGGGTCGCGCAAGCGTGTAGGATTCCCGCTGTAGGGTGCTGCAATACGTTCATGATTCGCTTATAGTGGGTTGCTTGAGTGACAAAAGCATAAACCCGAGTAACGTGGTTGTTGCGTATGGGATAAAGGGGACTTGATGCTTTAATGCTATGGTTGGGTTCTACCTTAATGTTCTTTAGTAGTTGCGGATGCTCGCTAGAGTTCCAATCATAAGTGCATATGATCGATGAAGCGAAAGTATGTTAGCTTATGCCTCTCGCTCATATGAAATTGCAATGACGACTATCGGTCTTGTTAACGATAGCCTAAGACAATTCCACAAATCGATCCATCATTATTCCACACTCGCTATTTATAATATTTAGTAATATATTTAACTTTATGATAACAACACCTATGGTCGGATCACAGGTTCTGACAAACCCTCGAGGTTCGAACACTGGGGTGCCGCGAAGGTTTTCTCCCTATCGATCCACGCCCTAGCTCTTTAAGATCTCGCAGATGAACTCAACGAACTCACAACACAGAAAGACACAAGATTTATACTGGTTCGGGCCACCGTTGTGGTGTAATACGCTACTCAAGTGTGGTGGTGGTCGTTTGCCTCTTGGGCTAATGAAGAACAGTTACAAGGGGAAGAACAACCTCCTGAGGTTGAGGTGTTCTTGTGCTTGGTGGACTTGTCATGAGATCGATCCTCACTTGTGTCTCGTCCCTTTGTCCTCTCTTTCGTTTTCACCTCCCCCCTTACTGTGGTGGCTAGTTCTACTTATACAGGCCCTGGTCCTCTCCCAAAATATTGAGCGGGAAGGGAGCCAACAACGGCCGATTCGAAAGGGAACAGCTAGTACAAGTTATCCTGACAAAAGGTTGTCTTTGTCTGCCAAAGGCTCTGGTGGTGACGTCGTCTTGGGCTCCATGGTGACCTCCATCCTGACGTCCTTCTGGTCTTGGTCTCATGGCACCAATATAGAAACCTTTGCCTGATGCCTCGGTACTCTGCGCCTGCACTCGCCCCCTTGGCACCAAAGAGGAAACAAGGACACTATGCACGCTGGCGCCCGCCTGGCGCCCACCTTTTCTCAATCGTCATGGATCACGTCACGAGGACCTCGTGAGGTTTGCCTTGCCTTGATCTCTCTGCCCCTCGTGAGCCTGCCTGGCGAGGCCGCTCCTGAGGAGGTCTTGCATCGTCCGCCTCGCGAGGCTTGGCCCCTCACGAGGGTCTTGAATGCCTCGTTGATGAAGATGGGCTGTATAGACCTGCCAGCCCAGCCACGCCGTGGACCGCAGGCAGGCAAGTCCGGGGACCCCCGTTCCCAGGACACTGACAGTAGCCCCGGGGCCCAAGGCATGCTCATGCTTGTCTTCGAGGCGAAGCCAAAGGGTCAAGCGCGGAGCGCCGCGGCCCCCCAAAGCCCGCAGCCTCGGTTGACACGTGGCGGTTGATTGGACGCGGGCGTGTCCGCTTCCCCATGCTGCCTCGGCAACTGCCCGACTTGACAAGTCCCTGCGACATGCAAGGGAAGCCATCATTACCTGTGATCGTGGGGATGCTGGTTGGCCTTCTCCTGCTATAAATGGGGAGGGGTGCAGAGCCGCCGTCACCCATCTCTTCCCATTCTACTCGCTCCTTCTTCCTCCGCTCCAGTGCCAGCAGCAGCTTCAATGGCGCCGATCGATAGGTTCTCTGGTAAAGAGAAGGGAAAGGTTCCCCTCGACGCGTTGGCACTGCTCCCGCCAAAGAAAAGGTCGATCCACCACCGCAACGCCGCGGAGACGCAAGTGGTAGCGAGGCCTTGGTACGAGCGGCCTCCTGCTGGGTATCCACTGCCCTTGTACGCCCAAGCCGGGGGCTCTGGAGGAAGAAGAGACGGGCATCGGCGCACACACCGCGGCCAAGGTCGCCGCGCCCCGGCGTCGATTGCCATCGCTCCTGGAGTCCATGCCACGGACTCCCCACGTGAGCTCGTGTTGTGGGTGGCGATGCCCCCAAGCTCCTGGATCTGCTTCCCGCGCTTGTTCTCCGACGTGATGACACCGATGGGGGCCCCCGAGCTCTTGTTGCAGGATGCTGACTGCGACGCTCCGACGACCGGAGCAGAAGTTGAAGCGGTCGCCACCGGCAAGATCTTCATGACCCATGGCTGGGGCGAGGTCGGGTGGGTTTGCCATGTAGAGGGCGTCCTCGCGATCCACTTCGAGTACGACGGCGCCTCCACGCTGTTCTTCAAGGTCTTCGACGTGGAGGGTCGCCGCTTGGAGTGCTGCCCCGAGGGAGAGCGCCAGGACGAGGCGCGCCCCGCTCGGGGCTGCTCTAGCAGCAGCGATTCTTGGGAGTCCAGCAGTTCTCCCGAGCATTACGAGACTCCGGAGATGAGCGGCGACAACTACGTGCCCCCAAGCTCTCGCTGCGCCTAGAGCAAGGCCTCAACGTCCGGCCGCCGTCGTCGCTGATCTGAATGGGGTTGGCGCCGGCCTTCCGCGGCCCACTGTTGATGATGGCGTTGGGCATAGGGGTGTGTAGATAGGATTCTCCAAGGTTCGCGTGTTTTGTTCCCTGCAAAGAACCAAGAAGTACCCCGTGGGGCGTGTAAAGGGTTTGCAATGTCTTTGTTGATGTTATCCCAATTAAGGAAGCCTTGTTAGTGCAGGTCCTGTTTAGGCTCGGTCTTCCCTTTCCAACCTCGCGACAGCTTGTTGCTCTACATTGACAGGTCCCGGTTCCCAGGCAAGCTTCAGCCGTTGCTGGTATGCCAGGTCGCGTGCCGTGGTCATGGCCAGGAGGTGAGCGGCCTGAGGTCCAGTAAGAGCCTCTAAGGCGCGATACTCAGGGGGTCCCCTTTAGCGCTCAAGCAGTTGTGGTAAGATAAGAAAGGGAGGCGACGTTGCCGCAATAGGGTCGTGGCGAGCGTGTCCCCTAGATCCCAACAATTAGCTGATCTGAGCTCGTGACTTATCTTGGCGGTCCGAGGTCGATTCTTCGTGATGTGCTAGACCGGTGCGTGATCATCCGCAGTGTAGCTAGGACAGGCTCATACGAGTCCTCCCCCTTCAATGCTCTCCTTTGTCCTCTACGTCCTCAGCTCCCGGCCCTCGAGCAAGCTCATCCGCCGCTGGTATGCCAGGTCGCGTGCCGTGGTCAAGGCCAGGGGGTGAGGGCTGGAGAGCCAGTAAGAGCTCCTGAGTCGCGATGCTCAGGAGCCCCCTTTTTAACATGCAAGCGGATTACTTGGAAGAGGTGGGAGCTCACGGTGCCGCCCGGTGCTATCCTCGTGATATCCCTGCAAGCCAGCATAAGGAAGAACACGATCTGCCGTTATGGTTGCCATCTTGCCGCTGGTTGCTCCGCGAGGGGGTGAAGGCACTGAGGGCCTGGTGAGGTGATGTGTGCGTGGTGTGCCGTGAGCCAGAGCTCGAACGCTCAGGTTTATCGACGTGGTAGGGACGGACCCATGCGCCAGCGACATGCCTGCGTGCTGAGGCCCCGTGGGAGGCGACGATTGAGCAGGTAGCAATCATAGATAGATCAAACATGAGAGTAGCATGTTTAAGCAAGTGCATAAGAGATATGTGCCACTGGGTCAGGCACGAGTGACTTGGGGATGATGCAGCCCGAGGGCCCCCCCAACAAGGTAAGCTAAAGACATAAGAAAAGGGATACATGCCACAGGGATGGACCCACATGTGGGAATGATGCAGCCCGAGGGGCGTTCCCAGCTAAATGACTACGAAAGATGTCACATGGTCATGTTGACGAAGGAGATTTGAAGCAGCTGAAGGTGTACGGCGAAGGGGTTGCTCCTCACGAGCCTCCAGAGCTCTGAGCCTCGGGAGTCTCTTGGGGCTTAGGTGGTTCCTTGAGGACCGTCTCCATCTCCATCAGGACGGCGTGCTGCCTGGCTTCCTGATCCGCTAGGATGCGCCACAAGTTGCGTTGGTAGGCAGACGATACACATGGCAGGCCAAAGGGCATGCGAACGTAGCTGTGCAGTGGGCCCTCGCAGCGTCCCACGCGCGAAGGCCAGAAAATCTCCTGAGAAGAGGCCCTTTGAGCCCTGGAACATCGATGCAAACACGCAGCTCGGCATCCTCGCCTGGATGGGAAGATGTGTCTCGTGAGCGGCAGTCACCGCGCATGCCCCTTGCGTCTTGCAACTCCTGGGTGGTCTTGGTGATGAACTCCTGAACGGTGGGCGATCCTTGCCCTGCGCCCTCCTGAGGGAAACGTGCCGCGAAGCACGCCTCCAAGTGGTGCCCGAGCACCTCCCTCGTGATGTTGGCAAAGTCCGAGGCCTTCCAGAAGAAAGCCCCCGGGCCCTGCCCAAGAAGCGCGCCGGGCGCGCCTTCCTATGCGCTGGAGGGAGACACCCCTGTAGTGGGCGCTGATCCTGACGAGACTCCGGCCGTGGCGTCACCCTCCTGAGGTCCTGCGCGTCGTAGCTTCTTCTTCTTCTTCTTCTTCTTGGGGATGGCATCAGGAGGGCGCTCACCCTTGCTGTCAGGGTCATCGATTGCTGCAGCTTGGAAGGCATGCTTGAGGGAGCACACCGCATCTTTCTCTTCACATGGGACCGTGATGATTCCGCTGCTTCCCGACATCCTGAGGACATTGTAGCCATGATGGGTCACTGCCATGAACTTGGCCAGGGCTGGATATCCGAGGATGGCATTGTACGGCAGACGAATGTGTCCGACGTCAAAGTTGATGAGCTTGGTGCAGTTGTTCTTGCGTTCGCCGAAGGTGACAGGGAGGCGAACCTGCCCTATCGGTCTGGTGGAACCATCGGTCACTCCTAAGAAAGGCTTGGTGGGCTGAAGCTGGTCATACGGCACTTGGAGGCTGTCGAACGTGTCGACGGACATGATGTTGAGCCCTGCGCCGCTGTCGATGAGGGTCTTGGTAACTTGAATGTTGCTGATGACTAGGGAGCAGAGCATCGGGAGGGTCCCAGCGGTAGCTGCGCACTTGAGCTGGTCTGCCCAGCTGAACGTAATGGGGCATTGGGACCATCTGAGCGGGCTTGTGGCTTCGATCTTGGGGAGGACTGCATTCACTTCACGAGCAAACTGCTTGAAGATACGCTGCGAGGCTAGGTCTTGGGCTCCGTCCAAGATGCAGGCGATAGCACGTGGTTCCTAGAAGCTCCTAGCCCCCTCATCCTGATGGTGTTTGTCATCCTTCTTGGTGGTGGTGGCAGCGGAGGGAGCCCGGCATTGCCTTGAGGACAATCCTCACGAGGCTGATCCCTCCAGGCGCCCTCGCGAGGCTGATCCTGCTAGCGGTCCTCGCGAGGCCGATCGTGCCACTCCTTGCACGGGCCACGGTCGTCCCAGCGTCCGCCACCATGTCCTCCTCCTCAGTCGTAGCCCCGGTCGCCGCGCTCGGGGTGGCGACCGAAGCGCCCTTTGCGAATGGCTCTGAGCTCTTGGCAGTCGTTGGTGTTGTGGGTGTTCATGTTGTAGAAGGCGCAGAACGGACGGCTGCCCTTGGATGACTCTGGTTGGTCTCTGCCACGCTGGGTGTCTGGTTCCGCTGCGAGCACGGATGCTTCCTTGGGCTTCACGTCCTTGGCCTTGGCCTTCTTCTTCTCTGGGTCCGCAGCAGGAAGCTCGAGGAGGGAGAGGTGCCCCTCCTCAGCTCTAGCACACTTGGTCGCGATGTTGAAGAGCTCCAGGGTCGTGCACATCTCTTCATGGATGGCGAGAACCTCCTTCATCTTGACGTCCAGACACCGTCAAAGAATGCAGAGATGATGGCTTCGTCAGTCACCTTGGGGATCTTGATCCGTGTGTTGTTGAAGCACCGAATGTACTTCTGCAGGGTCTCTCCTAGCTGCTGCTTGATGTGGTGCAGGTCGCCCGCGACCGGGGGGCGGTCGCGAGTGCCCTAGAAGTTGGCGATGAAGCGGGTGCGCATTTCGTCCCAGGAGGAGATCGAGCCTGGAGGCAGGTTCAGGAGCCAGGAGGGGGCGCCTTCCTTGAGAGCCATGGGAAACTAGTTCGCCATGACCTTCTCGTCGTCGTTGGCCGCTTCGATGCTCAGCTCATAGAGTTGCAAGTGTCGTTGAGGGAGTCCTGGATTAGGGGGTGTCCGGATGGCCGGACTATACCTTCAGCCGGACTCCTGGACTATGAAGATACAATATTGAAGACTTCGTCCCGTGTCTGGAAGGGACTTTCCTTGGCGATATGGATATATAGATCTCCTACCATTGTAACTGACTTTGTGCAACCCTAACCCTCTCCGGTGTCTATATAAACCGGAGGGTTTTAGTCCGTAGGACAAGATACAGAACAACAATCATACCATAGGCTAGCTTCTAGGGTTTAGCCTCTCCGATCTCGTGGTAGATCTACTCTTGTACTACCCATATCATCAATATCAATCAAGCAGGACGTAGGGTTTTACCTCCATCAAGAGGGCCCGAACCTGGGTAAAACTTCGCGTCCCTTGCCTCCTGTTACCATCCGGCCTAGATGCATAGTTCGGGACCCCCTACCCGAGATCTGCCGGTTTTGACACCGACATTGGTGCTTTCATTGAGAGTTCCTCTGTGTCGTCGCCGTTAGGCTTGATGGCTCCTACGATCATCAATAGTGATGCAGTCCAGGGTGAGACTTTCCTCCCTGGAGAGATCTTCGTCTTCGGTGGCTTCGCACTACGGGCCAATTCATGTGGCCATCTGGAGCATATCGAAAGCTATGCCCCTGGCCGTCAGATCAGATTTGTATGTTTAAAGTACACGGCTGACATCCGCGGGGACTTGATCTTTGACGGATTCGAGCCACTGCCGAGCGCGCTGCACTGTCACGATGAGCATGATCTAGCTCTACCGCCGAACAGTGCCCTGGAGGCTGCACTCGCATCGGCTTCGACCCTTAATTCGGAGCCAACTGCGTCAATCGAGGATGGGTGGTTGGACGCCGCCTCGGGGGCTGCGATCCCAACGGCGATCGAGCCGAACACCAGCCCCGCACTCTACGAGACTCGTGACTCCAAGGAGTCGGACTCCTCTCCGAACTCCGAACCCTCCGCGCCCCTGCCGATCGAATCCGATTGGGCGCCGATCATGGAGTTTACTGCCGCGGACATCTTTCAGCACTCGCCTTTCGGCGATATTCTGAAGACACTAAAGTATCTCTCTTTATTAGGAAAGCCTTGGCCGGACTACGGTCAGCAAGGTTGGGATACGGACGATGAAGAAATTCAAAGCCCACCCACCACCCACTTTGTAGCCACTGTCGACGATTTAACCGACATGCTCGACTTCGACTCCGAAGACATCGATGGTATGGACGCCGATGAAGGAGACGATGAAGAACCAGTGCCTATTGGGCCCTGGAAAGCCACCTCGTCATATGATGTATACATGGTGGACGCACCAAAAGATGACGACGAGGAGTGGAAGGACGCACCGAAGGCTTGTTCCCTCGAGAAGCAGTCAAAGCGGCGATGCAAGCGCCGCCCCAAATCCCGCCTCGACAGAAATAACGATCACACAGACCTAGCGCTGGAGCAGGGTGAACCGCTGCCGGACAACGGAAATCCGGATAATCAAACTGAACAAACAAATTCTATCAAGGATAATGGTCCGGACGACATAACACCAGACAGGCACCCGGAGCAGCAGAATGCCCGTAAAAGGCTTGTTGCCACCGCGAGGAGTCTTAAAAAGCAGAAGCAAAGGCTCAAGGCTGCGCAAGATACACTCCAAATCAGATGGAGTAAAATACTCAACACAGCAGCGAGGTACGGTGACAATCGCCCCTCCAAGAGCTACCCAAAGCGGAAACTGCTACCTGAATTCGATGAGGAGGCCTCAGACCCCCACAACCAAATATCAAAGCACCCACCTGGCCGGATAAACGACCCCTCTACCAACACAGAGTGGCATACAACGCCACTCACAATACAACACGCGACCCATGCAAGGGCTCGCACCCAAAGGACGGCGCAACAAGATCCATCTATGGACCACGGAAGCACGCCCCAGCATACAATGCAACACAACAAACATCCGAACAACGCGGAACACCCAGCTACAGGGGTGCCGCACACCCCCTATGTTTCACTGATGAGGTGCTGCACCATGAATTTCCAGAGGGATTCAAACCCGTAAACATAGAGAGATATGACGGAACAACAGACCCTGGGGTCTGGATTGAGGACTACATCCTTCATATCCATATGGCTCGAGGAGATGATCTCCACACCATCAAGTACTTACTCCTCAAGCTCAAAGGGCCAGCCCGTCACTGGCTTAAAGGCCTCCCCGAAAGCTCCATTGGAAGTTGGGAAGAGCTCGAAGACGCCTTTCGGGAAAATTTTCAAGGGACTTATGTCCGACCTCCGAATGCGGACGATTTGAGTCATATAACTCAACAGCCCAGAGAGTCAGCACGAAAGCTTTGGAACGGGTTTCTTACTAAAAAGAACCAGATTGTCGACTGTCCGGACGCCGAGGCCTTCGCAGCTTTTAAGCATAGCGTCCATGACGAATGGCTCGCCAGACACCTCGGCCAAAATAAGCCGAGAACGATGGTCGCATTAACAAGCCTCATGACCCGCTTTTGCGCGGGTGAGGACAACTGGCTAGCCAGATGCAGCACCAGCGACCCCAGTACATCTAAAGTTAGAGATGGAAACGGGAAATCACGGTGCAACAACAATAACAAACACCGGAATAAAGAAGACAACACGAAGGGCACGACAGTAAATGCCGGATTCAAAAGCTCTCGGCCAGGTAAAAAGCCGCCCTCTAAAGGCACCAGGGATGAACTGTCCAGCCTCAACAAAATTCTGGACCAAGTATGTCAGATCCATAGTACCCCTGGTAAACCTGCTAATCATATCCACAAAGAATGTTGGGTCTTCAAGCAGTCCGGCAAGCTCAATGCCGTACACAAGGGGGAGGATACACCAAGTGAAGACGAGGACGAGCCTCCCAAGCAAGACACTGGGGAACAAAAGAAATTTCCACCAGAAGTCAAAACAGTAAACGTGATACACGTGATCAAGGGAAAAAAACAACGCGGCACTCCCTGGAAAATACACCCAAGTGCCTGTCACCGCGAAGTCCTGCCACTGGTCATCTCAACCGATCACTTTCGACCATCACGATTACTCAGCAAGTATCCGACGTGCAGGATGGGCTGCCCTGGTATTAGACCTAGTAATTGGCGGATATCACTTCACACGAGTCTTGATGGACGGTGGCAGCAATTTAAACCTAATATATCAGGATACAATCCGCGGGATGGGGTTAGACCCAACAAAAATTCGCCATAGCAATACTACCTTTAAAGGAGTAACGCCAGGCCCAGGGGCTCGTTGTACGGGCTCCCTCCTACTACAAGTTATATTCGGCTCCCCGATAACTTCCGTCGCGAGCATTTAACCTTCCACATCGCTCTGTTCCAAAGTGGCTATCAAGCACTGCTCGGACGTGAAGCTTTTGCTTGCTTTAATGCAATACCACACTACGCCTCCCTCACACTCAAGATGCCCGTTCCACGTGGCATCATTTTAGTGAACGGAAATATCAAGCGATCTCTGTGCACCGAAGAGAGTGCGGCTGCCTTGGCAGCCGCACACTAAAGGCGCCCGGACCAGCGAAAGCATCCAATAGGTCGTCAAGACCTCAGACACAACTAATCAAGTCCGGCGCCGCTACTTATACCGAATAAATGGTCACACCCCTATTTGTCAATACAAGGGGCTCGACGCGCGCAGACAAGTGGCAATTTCTTCTCATCTTGAATTATATATGGTTTCTTTAAAAACTATCTTTTTGCACGACAAATTTTTCACCTAAATTCCTCTCTTTTACAAACGATCATCGTCCTACACCCGTCCAGGATACGGCACAACGGAGACACAGACACAGACGTGCAGCAGGGACCCGCTCCAAGGATTCTTTTTAGATTAAGACCCTGCGTAAACCCTTTTTACTGTCTCTTGTTGATACATATCCACCGTTGAGAAGGATGCTGACGTCTTGGCATTTGGCCACGCCAGAACAATGCACGTACCTAGACACAAGGGGCTTCTTACAAAGGCCATTATTTAGGCCCGGTTTATACCACAAAGACCGAATACCTTAGGGAGTGTTCGGCGTCGCGAGTTTGGCCCTATATGCATCAGCTCCAAATCATTGTCTTTGGTCAAATGTTGGGTTTGCCCGGCTCCTGTGTTTTGGTGCCTTACGTTCCGCTTTACCGGCTAAGGTAGCACTAGGAGAACTACTACGATTGTGCCCTGGTTCATCCGGACGAGCACCTCAGTAGAGAAAGCCGAAAACTGACTGTCATGATATAGCGTGAGACTGGTCAACCACTCGATGACCTGTTGGAATGTTAGAATTCCTCCGCCTTAACGAAGGGCCATTTCTCGGCCAGGCATGTACGCACCCCGGGGTCGGGAGAGTGCGGAGCCACCAGGGGCTATCTAGTAGCCCCACTGTCAAACTCCTATGGCTAAGTGAAAGTGCTAAAGCATTATAGTCTGGTTGCCTCGCTCGCTCCGCTATCACCTCCTTAACAGGACCAAGATGTTGGGTTAAGTGTGAACGCGTGTTTTTTGCGAGCACCTCCGCATTATATGCGTGGGGGTTGAAGCCGACGACTGCAATCTTTCAGGTTATACACATGTATACATAAACGGCCGCCTAGGAGGCATCATATTACTTTCAGGCAAAAGTATAAAAATAGCCTTATAAAAATTTATAAAAGCACTTAGCTTACAATGAGATTAAATATCACTCAAATATAATATTTTTTGAGCACTGGGTCTCTATCAAACGAGCACCCTCAAGAACTTCTTCAAAGTAGTGCTCAGCAGTCATTCGGCCTATGGCCGAATCCCGCGCTGCAACGGTGGTAGCATCCATCTCCGCCCAGTATGCTTTAACACGGGCAAAGGCCATCCGTGAGCCCTCTATGCACGCCGACCTCTTCATCACATTAATGCGCGGCACCACATCAAGGTACTGCTGCACCAAGCTAAAATAGCTGTTCGGTTTTGGCCTTTCCGGCCATAGCTGATCCACAACAGACCTCATGGCGAGTCCGGACAACCTATTCAGTTCGGCCCATTCGGCTAATTGGTCAGACAATGAAAGCAGGAGAATGGAATTGTCTCCAAAACAGCTGGTCTACTTCATGGTCCGTCTGACCCTGGAAGTACTTGGCCGCATCGGCAGCGCTCCTCGCAAAATCCATATACACATCCTCCGAACTCCACAGCCGATCCAGAGGGGCATACCGTAGATCTCCGGACTTCCTCCGCAACATAAAGGATTTCCCAGCTACAATATCCCTGGGTTCCCGCAGTTCCTCCTTGTTCGCCCTCATAGCAGAGCGGATGTCTTTTCTCGTCGCAGCAGCCTTCTCAAGGTCCGATGCCTTCGCTAGGTTTTCCTTTTCAAGAACCCGACAACGGTCGGCGGCGGCTTTTAATTCTATGGCCATCTTCGCCATCTTATCTCGGCTCTCGCCATGTGCGGTCTTCTCGGCTTTCAACTCCTCGGCCGCCTTCAAAGCAGCGCATTACCAAACCTCGCTTGTTCCTTGGCTCGGGCAAGTTCTGCCCGCAAGGCTTCAACAGTGGCAGCTCCATCTGCAGTCACAACATATTAAGATACTGACATCATGCTGCTCTTACTATGTGGCGTTTACCAGATAATGACACTTACCCTGTGCCTCGTCAAGCCTTTTGTTAAAAAGCTCGATGTCGGCGTCTGCCGCATCCAACTGCCGTTTTAAATGGGCAAACTCGCTAGTCCGGCTAGCCACTGGAGCTTCCATCACCTGCACATAGAGGCGGTATGGCTATTACCTAAGAATATGATCCTCTGTTCATCGTCGTTTTCGACGACAACCAGAGTCTTAGGGGCTACTATCTACACAGGGCACACCTAGGATGTGCAGGACTATCATACATTATTTTACATACCTCAAAGCCTGTCAGTAGACTCATAAAAGCTTCATGCAATCCGCTTTCGGCGGACGAGATTATCTCCATCACCGTATTCATCAGCATACGGTGTTCATCTGAGATGGCCGCTCGCCCCACCAACTCCCTCAGAACATCCGATCGCACACTAGACGGTGCCGAACTCTTTTGTCTGCTCTCTTCGGGAGCCGGACACTGGGAGCTTCGGGGGTCAATGGGATTATCTTCTGGCCACACCGGACTTGGAGAGGCCCTCCGCGACGACACTTCGGGGTCGCCCGCTTCCGGAGTGGAGGAGTCCGGAGGAGGCGTTTCGCTCTCCATCATCTCTGGAAGAAGATCCCCCGAAGACGAGCTCATTTGAGAGGGGCTAAGGCCCGAACTGCAAAGATATATGCGGTGGTTATTTTCTCAGAAGAAAAAGATGGCATACCTGTACTATTAAAGTATTTCGGGTCACTTACGACTCGCTGGAGAATTGATTCCCCCGCGGACTTTGTGCGGCAAAAGAACCCCCCGAGGTAGGACCCTCTGTGTGAGACTTCTTCTCCCGTTTGGAAGCTTCAGCCTCCGAATCCCTAGGGGCAGTCCTTTTCCTCCTCCGGTCGTCTTCCTTCATGGAGACACTCGCTCCCTCGGTTAGAATGGGCAGCGTTGGGGGCCCGCGTCCACCCGTATTATCCTCCCCAGTATCCTCCTTCAAGGGCTCTGGGCAAGGTGCGACCTGGACCATCTTTTCCAATACCGGATTATCCAAACCCTCAGGGAGGGGGGGGCGATCACCGAATCGACTTCGCCTTTGTTAGCCAGTCCTGGTCAAAAAGTGAACTCTCAGAAATAACTTCGTAACAAATGAGAGATAGTATGTTCGGCCGGAAGATTCCTTACCTGTTCGGCGGCGCGGTTACTGCTCAGGCCCACGTCCTTGGTGATTTCTGGACACTCTACCTGAGGTCCGAAGAATGACTTGTACATCTCCTCGTGCGTCAGGCCGAGGAAATTTTGAATGACACACAGTCCCTTGGGATTGAACTCCCATGAGCGAAGGGGCTGGCGTTTGCAAGGCTGGACTTGACGAACCAGCATAACTTGTATTACCGCAACCAAACTAAAATCTCCATTGAAGAGATCTCAAATGCAGCTTTGCAGTATAGGCACGTCCTTGGCTGGACCCCATCTCAGACCTCTGCTGATCCATGACATCAGTTGTGGTGGAGGGCCCGAGCGGAAAACAGGGGTGGCCGCCCACTTGGCACTTCTAGGAGCCGTGATGTAGAACCACTCCTGTTGCCACAATTCAGACACCTCTGGAATGGAACCTTTGGGCCATGGAGCTCCCGTCATCTTGCATATTGAGGCACCTCCACACGCTGCATGTTGCCCCTCGATCATCTTCGGCTTTACTTCAAAGGTCTTGAGCCACAGGCCAAAGTGAGGGGTAACCCGGAGGAAGGCCTCACACACGACAATAAATGTCATGATATGAAGAAAGGAGTCCGGAGCTAGATCATGGAAATCTAGCCCGTAATAAAACATCAAACCCCTGATGAAAGGATCCAGAGCAAGGCCTAGACCTCGGAGGAAGTGGGAGACGAACACGAAGTTCTCGTTGGGTTCGGGGGGAGGGGACGGCCTGCCCTCGGGCAGGCAGCCGATGCAGAACCTCGGCGGTCAGATATCTGGCCTCCCTCACCTTTTTGATGTCTTCTTCCATGACGGAGGAAGGCACCCATCGGCCTTGAAGGCTAGATCTGGACATGATTGAAGGTTCGGAGCACCTGACCTAAACTTTGGGTGTTTGAGCTTGAGGTGGGGGAAGGATTCGATTGAGCACGGCAGGGAAAAAATAAAAGCCTTGTCCCTTTATAAAGAGGGTGAATATCAAGCGTCCTCTCCGTGGCTGTTTGGACTTGCCTATAGCTTAGGAGTCCTAGAAGCGGTTGGGTTACCCACGCCCGTATTGATGAGAACCCTGGAATAAGAGGACACGATCTCTGCTTCAACGAGACATGCCAAGGAAACCGGCTCGCATGACACGCTGAGGTGGGACAATAAAACGATTCGAATAAAGGCTTGGCCATGGTGCGATGTCACACTACGGAATACGTCAGCAGATTAGATTTGTGTAAATATTATTCTCTCTATGGCAATATGTGGAAACTTATTTTGCAGAGCCGGACACTATCTTTGTGTTCAAAATCTTCTATGAAGTACTTGGAGGAGGAACCCGCCTTGCAATGCCGAAGACAATCTGTGAGCCGGACTCGTCGTCATTGAAGCCTGGTTCAGGGGCTACTCAGGGAGTCCTGGATTAGGGGGTGTCCGGATGGCCGGACTATACCTTCATCCGGACTCCTGGACTATGAAGATACAAGATTGAAGACTTCGTCCCGTGTCCGAAAGGGACTTTCCTTGGCGTGGAAGGCAAGCTTGGCGATATGGATATATAGATCTCCTACCATTATAACCGACTTTGTGTAACCCTAACCCTCTCCAGTGTCTATATAAACCGGAGGGTTTTAGTCCGTAGGACAAGATACAGAACAACAATCATACCATAGGCTAGCTTATAGGGTTTAGCCTCTCCGATCTCGTGGTAGATCTACTCTTGTACTACCCATATCATCAATATCAATCAAGCAGGACGTAGGGTTTTACCTCCATCAAGAGGGCCCGAACCTGGGTAAAACTTCGTGTCCCTTGCCTCCTGTTACCATCCGGCCTAGACACATAGTTCAGGACACCCTACCTGAGATCCGCCAGTTTTGACACCGACAGTCGTCGTTCTGGGAACGGGGATCCCCAGACTTGCCTGCCTGTGGCCTGCGGCGTGGCTGAGCCAGCAGGCCGTACGGCCCATCTTCACCAACAAAGCATCCAAGACCCTCGCAAGGGGCCAAGCCTCGCGAGGCGGACGACGCGGGACCTCCTGCCGAGTGGCCTAGCTAGGAAGGCTCACGAGGAGCGGAGATATCAAGGCGAGGTGAACCTCACGAGGCTCTCATGACGTGAGCCATGACGATCGACACCAGGCGGGAGCCAGGCGGGAGCCAGCGCGCCTAGTGTCCTTGTTTCCTCTTTGGTGTAAAGGAGGCAAGCGCAGCCGTGGAGTACCGAGGCCTCAGGAAAAGGTTGCCATTTCGGTGCAACGAGACCGGGACCATGGACTGCAAGACGGAGGTCATCGTGGAGCCCAAGATGGCGTCACCACCAGAGCTTTGTGCAGGCGAAGACCACTTTTGTCAGGATAGCTTGTACTAGCTGTCCCCCTTCAAATTAGCCCTCCATTGTTGGTCCCTTCCCGTTCGATATTTGGGAAGAGGACCAGGGCCTCTATAAATAGGACTAGTCACCACAGTGGATGGCGGATCTCATCTTGGCTTGAGATAACCTACACACCACAAGTCCAAAAGCACAAGAACACCTCAACCTCAGGAGGCTGTTCTTCCCTTGTATTGTTCATCATCAGCCCAAGAGGCAATCCAGCACCACCACACTGGTGTAGGGTATTACACCACAACGGTGGCCTGAACCGGTATAAACCCCGTGTCTTTCTGTGTTGTGAGTTCGTCAAGTTCGTCCACAAGATCATAGCGAGCTAGAGCGTAGATCGGTAGGAGGGGAACAGTTCACGCGCAGCCTAGTGTTCAAACCTTAAGGGTTAGCCGGAGCCCCACATCCGACATTAGGCGCGCCAGGTACGGGTGGGCCGGGGCTTCTCTCCACCAACCAGTGCCCCGTACCGCTGCACTACGCTCCCATGGCAGGTGCCCCGCCACCAACCTCCATGGTCAACACCAGCAGCAGGGAGTCTGGGTACCGAGCCCTGCCCCACTGCTCTGTGGCGAGTCCAGTGGCCGGCCAAGTTCAGGCCGGAGATGCCACCGCGTTACGATGGCACGACAGACTCGGCGATGTTCCTGCTAGCATACGAGGAGGCGGTCCTCGAAGCCGGAGGCGACGACAAGATCATGGCAAACTTGTTCCCCCTGGCCCTCGCCGGCGAGCCGCGCTCTTGGCTGCTCAACTTCACGGGATCCAAGGTGACGTCATGGGCGGAACTCCGTGACCTCTTCACTACGCTACGCGACACCGGCACACCATGCAGTCGCGGCACTGCTGGGTGGCTCGCAAGCACCTCCTTCAGATCGCCAAGTCAAGCCTTTCTTCCGTCAGATTGGGGCGGCCTGCAAGCGCCCGGGGGCTCCGCCGGGTTGGGCCCGTAGGACAAGATACAGAACAACAATCATACCATAGGCTAGCTTATAGGGTTTAGCCTCTCCGATCTCGTGGTAGATCTACTCTTGTACTACCCATATCATCAATATCAATCAAGCAGGACGTAGGGTTTTACCTCCATCAAGAGGGCCCGAACCTGGGTAAAACTTCGCGTCCCTTGCCTCCTGTTACCATCCGGCCTAGACGAACAGTTCAGGACCCCCTACCCGAGATCCGCCAGTTTTGACACCGACAATCGTCGTTCTGGGAACGGGGGTCCCCAGACTTGCCTGCCTGCAGCCCGCGGCGTGGCTGAGCCAGCAGGCCGTACGACCCATCTTCACCAACAAAGCATCCAAGACCCTCGCAAGGGGCCAAGCCTCGCGAGGCGGACGATGCGGGACCTTCTCCCGAGTGGCCTAGCTAGGAAGGCTCACGAGGAGCGCAGATATCAAGGCGAGGCGAACCTCACGAGGCTCTCGTCACGTGAGCCATGACGATCGACACCAGGCGGGAGCCAGCGCGCCCAGTGTCCTTATTTCCTCTTTGGTGCAAAGGAGGCAAGCGCAGCCGCGGAGTACCGAGGCCTCAGGCAAAGGTTTCCATTTCGGTGCAACCAGACCGGGACCATGGACTGCAAGACGGAGGTCATCGTGGAGCCCAAGAAGGTGTCACCACCAGAGCTTTGTGCCAGCGAAGACCGCTTTTGTTAGGATAGCTTATACTAGTCGTCCCCCTTCAAATTACCCCGACATTGTTGGCTCTCTTCCCGCTCGATATTTGGTAAGAGGCCCAGGGCCTCCATAAATAGGACTAGCCACCAAAGTGGATGGAGGATCTCATCTTGGCTTGAGATAACCTACACACCACAAGTCCGAAAGCACAAGAACACCTCAACCTCAGGAGGCTGTTCTTCCCTTGTATTGTTCATCATCAACCCAAGAGGCAATCCAGCACCACCACATTGGAGTAGGGTATTACACCACAACGGTGGCCCGAACCGGTATAAACCCCGTGTCTTTCAGTGTTGTGAGTTCGTCAAGTTCGTCCACAAGATCTTAGCGAGCTAGAGCATAGATCGGTAGGAGGGAAACACTTCACGCGCACCCCAGTGTTCAAACCTTAAGGGTTAGCCGGAGCCCCACATCCGACATTTGGCGCGCCAGGTAGGGGTGGGCCGGGGCTTCTCTCCACCAACCAGCGCCCCGTACCGCTGCACTACGCTCCCATGGCAGGTGCCCCGCCACCAACCTCCGTGGTCAACACCAGCAGCAGGGAGTCTGGGTACCGAGCCCTGCCCCATCGCTCTGTGGCGAGTGCAGTGGCCGGCCAAGTTCAGGCCGGAGATGCCACCGCGTTATGATGGCACGACAGACTCGGCGATGTTCCTGCTAGCATACGACGAGGCAGTCCTCGAAGACGGAGGCGACGACAAGATCATGGCAAACTTGTTCCCCCTGGCCCTCGCCGGCGAGCCGCGCTCTTGGCTGCTCAACTTCACGGGATCCAAGGTGACATCATGGGGGAACTCCGTGACCTCTTCACTGCGTGCTACGCGGCACCGGCACACCATGCAGTTGCGGCACTGCTGGGTGGCTCCCAAGCACCTCCTTCAGATCGCCAAGTCAAGCCTTTCTTCCGTCAGATTGGGGCGGCCTGCAAGCGCCCGGGGGCTCCGCCGGGTTGGGCCCGTAGGACAAGATACAGAACAACAATCATACCATAGGCTAGCTTATAGGGTTTAGCCTCTCCGATCTCATGGTAGATCTACTCTTGTACTACCCATATCATCAATATCAATCAAGCAGGACGTAGGGTTTTACCTCCATCAAGAGGGCCCGAACCTGGGTAAAACTTCGTGTCCCTTGCCTCCTGTTACCATCCGGCCTAGACGCACAGTTCAGGACCCCCCCCCCCCCGAGATCCGCCAGTTTTGACACCGACAGTCGTCGTTCTGGGAACGGGGGTCCCCAGACTTGCTTGCCTGCAGCCCGTGGCCTGGCTGAGCCAGCAGGCCGTACGGCCCATCTTCACCAACAAAGCATCCAAGACCCTCGCAAGGGGCCAAGCCTCGCGAGGCGGACGACGCAGGACCTCCTCCCGAGTGGCCTAGCTAGGAAGGCTCACGAGGAGCGGAGATATCAAGGCGAGGCAAACCTCACAAGGCTCTCGTGACGTGAGCCATGACGATCGACACCAGGCGGGAGCCAGGCGGGAGCCAGCGCGCCTAGTGTCCTTGTTTCCTCTTTGGTGTAAAGGAGGCAAGCGCAGCCGTGGAGTACCGAGGCCTCAGGCAAAGGTTGCCATTTCGGTGCAACGAGACAGGCACCATGGACTGCAAGACGGAGGTCATCGTGGAGCCCAAGATGGCGTCACCACCAGAGCTTTGTGCAGGCGAAGACCACTTTTGTCAGGATAGCTTGTACTAGCTGTCCCCCTTCAAATTAGCCCGCCATTGTTGGCTCCCTTCCCGTTCGATATTTGGGAAGAGGACCAGGGCCTCTATAAATAGGACTAGCCACCACAGTGGATGGAGGATCTCATCTTGGCTTGAGATAACCTACACACCACAAGTCCGAAAGCACAAGAACACCTCAACCTCAGGAGGCTGTTCTTCCCTTGTATTGTTCATCATCAGCCCAAGAGGCAATCCAGCACCACCACACTGGAGTAGGGTATTACACCACAACGGTGGCCCGAACCGGTATAAACCCCGTGTCTTTCTGTGTTGTGAGTTCATCAAGTTCGTCCACAAGATCTTAGCGAGCTAGAGCGTAGATCGGTAGGAGGGAAACACTTCGCGCGCACCCTAGTGTTCAAACCTTAAGGGTTAGCCGGAGCCCCACATCCGACATTTGGAGCGCCAGGTAGGGGTGGGCTGGGGCTTCTCTCCACCAACCAGCGCCCCGTACCGCCGCACTACGCTCCCATGGCAGGTGCCCCGCCACCAGCCTCCGTGGTCAACACCAGCAGCAGGGAGTCTGGGTACCGAGCCCTGCCCCACCGCTCTGTGGCGAGTGAAGTGGCCGGCCAAGTTCAGGCCGGAGATGCCACCGTGTTACGATGGCGCGACAGACTCGGCGATGTTCCTGCTAGCATACGATGAGGCGGTCCTCGAAGCCGGAGGCGACGACAAGATCATGGCGAACTTGTTCCCCCTGGCCCTCGCCGGCGAGCCGCGCTCTTGGCTGCTCAACTTCACGGGATCCAAGGTGACATCATGGGGGAACTCCGTGACCTCTTCACTGCGCGCTACGCGGCACCGGCACACCATGCAGTCGCGGCACTGCTGGGTTGCTCCCAAGCACCTCCTTCAGATCGCCAAGTCAAGCCTTTCTTCCGTCAGATTGGGGCGGCCTGCAAGCGCCCGGGGGCTCTGCCGGGTTGGGCCGCGCCGGAGGCCGACCTCACCTTCGACTCGGAAGACCACCCCGGCTCCACCGCCGGCTCAGGGATGCTCCCGATGCTCTGCATGGCCCCCATATGCAATGTGGCCGTCACCAAGACCCTCATCGACGGCGACGCCGACCTCAACTTGCTCTCCGTGGAAGCCTTAAGCCATCTTCATGTGCCGCTCGAATGGCTCGGCCTCTGCAAGCCCTTCACAGGAGTGGGTGGTGGAGCTGCTCACCCTTTGGGGTAGATCCGCCTCCCTGTCACCTTTGGCACGCAAGACAACTATCTCACCGAGCTGGTCGACTTTGACATCGCCCGCATCGGTCTCCTGTACAATGCCATCCTCGGGTACACGGCTCTCGCTTAGTTCATGGTGGCGACTCACCCGGCCTACAAGCTCATGAAGATGCCAGGGAGCAAGGGCGTCCTCACCATCCAGGGGGACACTAAGGAGGCCGTGATGGCGCTCAGGCTCGCCTTCAAGACCGCAGCAGCAGCGCAGCCAGCCGATGCCGGTGCGCCAGAGGCTAAGGAGACCGCACCCACCAAGAAAAGGCAGCTGTTCACCCAAGGCAAGGCGAAGACCAAGCAGGTGCCGGTTAACGAGGACGGGTCTTCAGGAGCCACCTTCAGCACAGGAACCGGCCTTGACCCGGGACAAGAAGAAGCTTTGGTGAGGTTTTTGCGCGTGAATAAGGAGACATTCGCGTGGGAGCCCAATCAACTGGTAGGGTTCCCGAGAGAGGTAATCCAGCATCATCTAAAGGTGTGCCCCAACGTACGCCCCGTGAAGCAGCGAGCAAGACGGCAGTCCACTAAGAAGCATGCCTTCATCGTCCAAGAGACACACAAGCTGGAGGCGGCAGGTACCATCCGAGAAGTTCGATACCCAGAATGGCTGGCGAACCCCGTTGTACTACCGAAGAAAGGTGGGAAGGAACGGATGTGCGTCGACTTCACCAACCTCAACAAAGCCTGCCCCCAAGATTCGTTCCCCCTTCCGCGCATCGATCAAATCATCGACTCCACCACCGAGTGTGATTTGTTGTGTTTCCTGGATGCGTTCTATGGATACCATCAGATCAAGATGGCGGTGGAGGATGTGGAGAAGACGACCTTCTTGACACCTTGTGGGGTGTACTGCTACACCTGCATGCCTTTCGGCCTTCACAACGCGGGCGCAACCTTTCAGCGGCTGATGCACATCGCCTTGCAGAGGCAGCTCGGCAGGAACACACACGCCTACGTTGATGACATAGTGGTCAAATCTCGCTAGGCGGGGACGTTGATTCAAGACTTGGAGGAGACCTTTGAGAGTTTGCGTCGGGTGGACTTGAGGCTTAACCCGGAGAAGTGTGTGTTTGGCGTCCCATCTGGCAAGTTGCTAGGGTTTCTCGTATCCCACAGAGGGATCGAGGCGAACCCGGAAAAGATCAATGCCATTGAAGACATGAGCCCACCATAGACCCTCAAGGAGATGCAAAAGCTGGCAGGACAGGTGACCGTGTTAGGGCGTTTCATCTCTAAGCTAGGCGAGCGCGCCTTACCCTTCTTTAAGCTCATGAAGAAGAAAGGCCCCTTTGAGTGGACCCCGGAGGCCGACCGGGCCTTTCGAGACCTCAAGAAATACCTCACCAGCCCCCCGGTGATGGTGGCGCCACGGCCTCTCGAGCCTCTGGTACTCTACCTCGACGCCACCCCGCACTCCACCAGCGCGACGCTGGTGGCGGTTTGGGAGGAGTGCAAAGACAAGGGTGTACAGCGCCAAGCCAGAGCTGATGCAGCGCAGGGTCAGGAAGGCACACCAGAGTCATCAGCGGCGGAAGATCAAGCTCGGCAGGGCAATGTCGCGGAAACTCCTGAGGATGGCCAAGTCTCAGGAAACCCTCCACCTCAGGATACGCCACAACTCCGCAAGACCCGAGCCTCAACAACATGCTAGCCCTCATCGAGCACCCGGTATACTTTGTCAGCACCGTACTACGAGGCGCAAGGGCACGCTACCCCATGCCGCAAAAGCTCCTGCTCGCACTTTTGGTGGCCTCGCGCAAGCTGCGGCACTACTTCCAGGGGCACCACATCAGGGTCGTCTCGTCTTACCCATTGGAAAGGGTACTCAGGAGCCCAAATTTAGCCGGAAGGGTTGCCGAATGGAACATCGAGCTGCAAGCATTTCAGCTAGAGTTCAGCACCACCAGGGTCATCAAGGGATCCGCGCTCGCCGATTTTGTGGCGGAATGGACAGATGCCCCGGCTCTTGAGGAAGGAGAAGACCGGTCCACCTCCCCAGGAAGCGAGGCGCCAGACGGCTGGGTCATGTATTTTGATGGTGCCTTCACGCACCAGGGCGCGGGGGCTGGAGCAGTGCTCATCTCGCCCACTCAGGACAAACTTTACTACGCCGTGCAACTCTGCTTCCAGCACGGCGAGAAGGTCTCCAACAATATCGCAGAATACGAAGGCCTCATAGCCGGCCTAAAGGCTGCGGCGGCTCTGGGGGTGAGGCGCCTTAACATCAAGGTAAACTCGTAGCTCCTCATCAATTTCTCCAACAAAGTGTACGAGCCAAAGGACGAGCACATGGAGGCCTACCTTGCGGAAGTGCGCAAAATGGAAAAGCAGTTCGCAAGCTTGAAGCTGCAGCACGTGCCCCGGGGCACCAACAAGGAAGCCGACGACATTGCCAAGCAGATCCATAAGCCTGCTTAGGTCCTCCAAACCATCCCGCTCATGTGGCCGTTCACGGTCTGGGGGCTAGACATCCTAGGCCCATTCCCACGAGCGCCAGGGGGCTACCGTTATCTCTACGTCGCCATCGACAAGTTCACCAAGTGGGCAGAAGTGGAAGCCGTCCGAACCATTCTAGTCGGCTCTGCTGTCAAGTTCATCAAGGGCCTCGTAAGCCGCTTCGGGGTCCCCAACCACATCATTATAGATAACGGCTCGCAGTTTACTAGTAACCTCTTTAAAACCTACTATGCTAACCTTGGAACGCAGATCTACTACGCCTCGGTAGCCCACCTCAGGAGCAATGGTCAGGCTGAGCGCGCCAACACTGAGGTCCTGAGGGGCCTCAAGACCAGGACCTTCAAGAAGAAGCTGGAGGCCTACGGCAGGGGCTGGCACGACAAGCTCCAGTCCGTGCTGCGGTCCATCTGCACCACCGCTACCAAGCCAACGGGCGAGACCCCGTTCTTCCTCGTCTACGGAGCTGAAGCAGTCCTCCCTCATGAGGTCAAGCATCGCTCCGCGCGGGTCCTGGCGTTTGACGATACGCAGCAGGATGCCATGCGGGGGGTGGATCTCATGCTGGGGAAGGAACATCGTCATGAAGATGCATTAAGGGCGGCAAGGTACCAACAAGCGCTACGACACTACCACTGCCGCAACATTCGCTCCAGGATGCTAGAGACGGGTGACCTAGTCCTAAGGCGGGTCCTCTCCAGGGAAGGGTTGCACAAGCTTTCACCCATGTGGGAGGGCCCGTTCAGGGTCGTCCACATCTCCAGGCCTGGCGCCGTGCGCTTGGAGACGCAAGAGGGGACACCTATCCAAAACGCCTGGAACATCCAGCACCTCCGGAAGTTCTACTGATGAAGCAATGCCCAGAGCCTGTGAAGCAAGGCCCAGAACCTGTGAAGCAAGGCCCAGAGCTTGTGAAGCAAGGCCCAGAGCCTGTGAAGCAAGGCCTAGAGCATGTGAAGCAAGGCCCAGAGCCTGTGAAGCAAGGCCCAGAGCCTGTGAAGAAAGGCCCAGAGCCTATGAAAAAGGCCCAGAGCCTGTGAAGCAAGGCCCGGTGCCTGTGAAGAATTGCCGCCCGTGACACTCTCACGTAATAATGAGTTGGGGCTGTACACGCCCCGGAGTCTCAGGAGCACTGGCCTCAGGCCCTGGGGCCCCCTCCCACGCCTAGTGGACAGCACTTAGCTCCGCGCTGGTGAGAAGACTTGATTAGGTGTCGGACGCGGCTTTTCATTTGCTTTCCGCAGTTGGCTTGCTTCTCCTTAATCGAGTTTGCCTTTGGCATTCCTTGCTGATTTGGTTCCTTCGCCTTTTACCACGTTTTTGGGCTCTAGTTTACTCATAGTCTCTCTCTCGCATACCTCGCGAGGGGGCTAGGCAGGTGCCCTCGCGAGCTTTTTTCTTCTCTATGCCTTCTCGCGAGTCACCCTCGTTCGAGCCTGGAAGCTGGCGCATCTCTCCTAATCCATGCCCCTCGGGTACCGTGATGCAAAGCGCCAAGTCAAGGTTTGGGTGAACGGCAAATCCTCTAGCGCACCCCCCTAACAAATTTTTTGCAGTTCCTGAGCAAACACAGACATCTTGTGAAGGAAAGGGGCGTCCCAAACGTGCCAGGTTAGGTTATCCTTGCGCAAAATAACAACACGACATGGGAATAACACGCACGTTGCATTAACCAAGAACCATAGTTTGATACACGCCCATCTGGGCCCATACTGGTTTCATTTTCTGATGCAGGAAAAGAGGGGGAAAGCTAAACAAAGCGGCGCTTCAGTAATCCGCGGGGGTGGGCCCTTAGCGACACCCGAGCCTAGCCAGACCCCTCCTCGCGCTTCATGAAGGCGCGGCGACGAGATGACCCGCTGCCTCCTTCGAAGCGGGCGCGGCGGTGTGGCGATTGGTCATACCCATCGCTGCTGGAGCTGTCATTGGAGGAAGAGCCGCCGTAGCTGGAAGAGATGCGGTTGCCACCAAGGGCAGGCTCGCCCTCATCCTCGTCGCGACCGTCACCAAGGCCGAGCACCTCCTCACCGTCGTTCTTCTCAGGGCAGCACCCGGCGCGACGACCATCTTCCCCGAACACCCTCATGTAGAGGGTCAACCCACCGTCATACTTGAAGTGGAGCGTGCACCACCTGCCCAGGCCGCGTGCGCTGGTGAACGTCTGCAGCCGCGGGCCAGGGCTATGTTGCCCGCGGCGGAAGTCTCGACTGCGACCCAGGAGGCCTTGCTGCAGCGACCATCTGCCTGCAACCAGAGCCTGCCTAGACCAGGGGCCGGCAGTTCATCGACAAGGAAGCGCGTAAGCTGGAGCCAGTTGCCGGCCGGGTTCTCTGACCAGACAATGAACTCCGGTGACACCTTCGCTGAATGGAAGCATGGGCAGGGAGGCCGCGCCACCATCGCGCGCCTCCCCTCGTCGGCTGGACCGCCATGGTCGGGACGGTCCCCTCCGTGTGCTGTGGCGCCGCCTCGACGATGGGCCACGGCGGGGGTCGCAGCGTGCTTGCGCGGACGGCCACGACCGGGCTTGGGCGCCGGGGAACCGGGGCCCTCGCGAGGGGCCTTCCCCTTCTTGGCAGCAGAGAACTTTCTTCGTGGCGCCATCGGAGGCACTGCAAGCAATGAAGCAAAGAAGAAGCGAGCAAGCGAGGAAGAGATGGGCAACGGGGGCTCCGCCCCCCTCCCCATTTATAGAAATAGTAGGCCAACCGGCGTCTCCCACGATCGCAGGTAATCATGGTTTACCTTGCATGTCGCAGGGACTTGTCAGGTCGTGCAGTCGTCGAGGCAGCATGGGGAAGCGGAGACGCCCACGACCTATCAACCGCCACACGTTGCTACCTCTTGAGCACTGCGTTGGATTTCTTTGAAGAGGAAGGGATGATGCAGCAAAGTAGCGTAAGTATTTCCCTTAGTTTTTGAGAACCAAGATATCAATCCAGTAGGAGGCTACGCTCGAGTCCCTCTTACCTACACAAAAACAATAGCTCAATGCAACCAACGTTCTTAGGGGTTGTCAATCCCTTCACGGTCACTTATGGAAGTGAGATATGATAGAGATGATAAATAATATTTTTGGTATTTTTCGTATAAAGATGCAAAGTGAATAAAGTAAAAGAAGAGCAATAATAAAGTGATGGAGATTGATATGATGAGAAAGAGACCCGGGGGCCATAGGTTTCACTAGTGGCATCTCTCAAGAGCATAACTATTCTACGATGGGTGAACAAATTACTGTTGAGCAATTGACAGAATTGAGCATAGTTATGAGAATATCTAGGTATGATCATGTATATAGGCATCACGTCCGAGACAAGTAGACCGAAACGATTCTGCATCTACTACTGTTGCTTCACTCATCGACTGCTATCCAGCATGCATCTAGAGTATTAAGTTAAAAACAGAGTAACATCTTAAAAGCATCTTTGCACTTGTTCTATGAATCAATACTATTTTTAGGCAAACACGAAAACCAAGCTTTAGCACGATCTCTAAGCGAAAAAGGAAATAGCTTCAATTTAACAATATCATTATTGACATCTTTCTTCTTTTGCATGTCACACAAATCAACGAAGCTATTAAGATGGGAAGCGGCATCTTCACTAGGAAGGCCGGAGAACGGATCTTTCATGACAAGATTCAACAAAGCAGTATTAATTTCACAAGATTCAGCATCGGTAAGAGGATCAATCGGAGTGCTAAGGAAATCATTATTATTGGTATTGGTGAAGTCACACAATTTAGTATTATCTTGAGCCATCGTGACAAACAAGCAAACTAACACACGAGCAAACAAAAAGCAAACGGGCAAAAAGGTAAATGGAGAAAGAGAGGGAGGAAAGAGAGAGAGAGGGCAAATAAAACGGCAAGGGTGAAATGGGGGGAGAGGAAAATGAGAGGCAAATGGAAAATAATGTAATGCGGGAGATAGGGATTGTGATGGGTACTTGGTATGTTGACTTTTGCACAGACTCCCCGGCAACGGCGCCAGAAATTCTTCTTGCTACCTCTTGAGCACTGCGTTGGATTTCCCCGAAGAGGAAGGGATGATGCAGCAAAGTAGCGTAAGTATTTCCCTCAGTTTTTGAGAACCAAGGTATCAATCCAGTAGGAGGCTACGCTTGAGTCCCTCGTAGCTACACAAAAAATAGCTCAACGCAACCAACGCGCTTAGGGGTTGTCAATCCCTTCATGGTCACTTACGAAAGTGAGATCTGATAGAGATGATAAATAATATTTTTGGTATTTTTGGTATAAAGATGCAAAGTGAATAAAGTAAAAGCAAAGTAAAAGCAAAGCAATAATAAAGTGATGGAGATTGATATGATGAGAAAGAGACCCGAGGGCCATAGGTTTCACTAGTGGCTTCTCTCAAGAGCATAAGTATTCTACGGTGGGTGAACAAATTACTGTTGAACAATTAACAAAACTGAGCATAGTTATGAGAATATCTAGGTATGATCATGTATATAGGCATCACGTCTGAGACAATTAGACCGAAACAATTCTGCATCTACTACTATTACTCCACTCATCGACCGCTATCCAGCATGCATCTAGAGTATTAAGGTAAAAATGGAGTAACGCCTTAAGCAAGATGACATGATGTAGAGGGATAATTTCATGCAATATGATAAAAAACCCATCTTGTTATCCTCGATGGCAACAATACAATACGTGCCTTGCTGCCCCTTCTGTCACTGGGAAAGGACACCGCAAGATTGAACCCAAAGCTAAGCAATTCTCCCATGGCAAGAACAACCAATCTAGTAGGCCAAACCAAACTGATAATTCGAAGAGACTTGCAAAGATAACCAATCATACATAAAAGAATTCAGAGAAGATTCAAATATTATTCATAGATAGACTGGATCATAAACCCACAATTCATCGGTCTCAACAAACACACCGCAAAAAGAAGATTACATCAAATAGATCTCCACAAGAGAGGGGGAGAACATTGTATTGAGATCCAAAAAAAGAGAAGAAGCCATCTAGCTACTAGCTATGGACCCGTAGGTCTGAAGTAAACTACTCACACTTCATCGGAAGGGCTTGGATGACGGTGTAGAAGCCCTCCGTGATAGATGCCCCCTCCGGCGGAGCTCCGGAACAGGCCCCAAGATGGGATCTCGTGGATACAGAAAGTTGCGGCGGCGGAATAAGGTTTTTGGCTCCGTCCCCGATCGTTTGGGGGTACGTGGATATATATAGGAGGAAGAAGTACGTCGGTGGAGCTTCGAGGGGCCCACGAGGCAGAGGCGCGCCCTAGGGGGGGCGCGCCCCCTACCCTCATGACCACCTCGTGGCTTCCTTGAGGGAGGGTCCAAGTCTCCTGGATCTTATCTGATGAGAAAATCACGTTTCCGAAGGTTTCATTCTGTTTGGACTCCGTTTGATATTCCTTTTCTTCGAAACCCTAAAACAGGCAAAAAACAACAATTCTGGGATGGGCCTCCGGTTAATAGGTTAGTCCCAAAAATAATATAAAATTGGAAAATAAAGCCCAATAATGTCTAAAACAGTAGATAATATAGCATGGAGCAATCAAAAATTATGGATACGTTGGAGACGTATCACGCGTCAACCGAGGCCGCAGGCTTCTGGGGCCCGCAGTGCTCCGAACTTGACCCTTGGCTTCACCGCGAAGCCAAGCCCGAGCGCACCTTGGGCCCGGGGGCTACTGTTGGCGTTCTGGGAACAGGGGTCCCCAGAATTGCCTGCCTGTGGCCCGCGGCGTGGCTGAGCCAGCAGGCCGTACATCCAATCTTCACCAACAAAGCATCAAAGACCCTCGCGAGGGGCCAAGCCTCGTAAGGCGGGCGACGCGGGACCTCCTCCCGAGTGTCCTAGCTAGGAAGGCTCACGAGGAGCGGATATATCAAGGCAAGGCGAACCTCACGAGGCTCTCGTGACGTGAGCCATGACGATCGACACCAGGCGGGAGCCAGCGTGCGCAGCGTCCTTATTTCCTCTTTGGTGCAAAGGAGGCAAGCGCAGCCGCGGAGTACCGAGGCCTCAGGCAAAGGTTTCCATTTTGGTGCAACCAGACCGGGACCATGGACTGCAAGACGGAGGTCATCGTGGAGCCCAAGAAGGTGTCACCACCAGAGCTTTGTGCCGGCGAAGACTGCTTTTGTTAGGATAGCTTATACTAGTCGTCCCCCTTCAAATTAGCCCGCCATTGTTGGCTCCCTTCCCGCTTGGTATTTGGGAAGAGGCCCGGGGCCTCCATAAATAGGACTAGCCACCAAAGTGGATGGAGGATCTCATCTTGGCTTGAGAGAACCTACACACCACAAGTCTGAAAGCACAAGAACAACTCAACCTCAGGAGGTTGTTCTTCCCTTGTATTCTTCATCATCAGCCCAGGAGGCAATCCACCACCACCACACTGGAGTAGGGTATTACACCACAACGGTGGCCCGAACCAGTATAAACCCCGTGTCTTTTTGTGTTGTGAGTTCGTCAAGTTCGTCCGCAAGATCTTAGCGAGCTAGAGCGTAGATCGGTAGGAGGGAAAGACTTCGCGCGCACTCCAGTGTATGAACCTTAAGGGTTAGCCGGAGCCCCACATCCGACAGCAAGAACTCTTCGGGGTCGGGGTGTCATCGTAGCGAGGAGGTAGATCTGGCTTGAATTTGCCCGGCCATGCGACATTACACAACTCAGGGGTGAAGGCGCGGCAGCCAGCTGTTGTCACAGGGACCCGCCTTGGGGGTGGAGCTTGGTCTTGATGGGGTCCGCGCCCTACCGCTGCAGGTGGCGCATGGGCTTGCCGCAACAACCGGTCCTGGCACGGCGGTGCGAGGAGCGGCGGAGCATTTTGTTGCGGCTGAGGGACTTCTTGACAGCTTCTCTCTTCACGCGCGGGCGTAGGACGCGGCGGGTTGCATCATGGAGCCACGCATCTGTAACACCCTCGATGCGACTATATCTCCCACGTGTCGAGGCACGACTTAGAGGCATAATCGCATTGAAGGCATATGTCGCAAGTGAGGTAATCTTCACACAACCCATGTAATATAATAAGGGAAAGAGATACATAGTTGGCTTACAATCGCCACTTCACCCAATTACATGAATAAAGCATTACATCAATCAGATACAATCAAGGCCCGACTACGGAGCCAAAATAAAAGAAGAACCCCAAATGCGACAAAAGGTCCCCGATCGACCCCAACTGGGCTCCACTACTGATCAACTAGAACGAAACAACACAAAGGACAAGATCTTCATCGAGCTCCTCCTTGAACTTGGTTGCGTCATCTGCACGGACTCATCGGCACCTGCAAGCTGGTTTTGGAAGTATCTGTGAGCCACGGGGGCTCAGCAAATCTTGCACCCTCGCGATCAAGACTATTTAAGCTTATGGGTAAGGTAAAGTTAGGAGGTGGAGCTACAGCAAGCGACTAGCATATATGGTGGCTAACATACGCAAAAGAGAGCGAGAAGAGAAGGCAAAGCACGGTCGATAAATGTATGATCAAGAAGTGATCCTATAACAACCTACGTCAAGCATAACTCCAACAACCGTGTTCGCTTCCCGGACCCCACCGGAAAGAGGCCATCATGGTTACACACGCGGTTGATTCATTTTAATTAAGGTCGACTTTAGGTTTTCTACAACCGGACGTTAACAAATTCCCATCTACCCATAACCGCGGGCACGGCTTTCGAAAGTTCCAATCCCTGGAGGGGTGTCCCAACTTAGCCCATCACAAGCTCTCACGGTCAACGAAGGAATAGACCTCCACCCGAGACATTCCGATCAGACTCGGTATCCCGGTACAACAAGACATTTCGACAGGGTAAAACTAAACCAGCAACACCGCCCGAATGTGCCGACAAATCCTGATAGGAGCTGCACATATCTCTTTCTCAAGGCACACTCAGATTGTCCTAGGTACGGGTAGGCCAGCCCAGAGTTGCCCCTGGTGGCCACCGGTAGCTGACAGGTTGGACCAACACTCAGAGGAGCACTGGCCCGGGGGGGTGTTAAAATAATGATGACCCTTGAGCCGGCCGACTCAAGGGAAAGAAAACGGCTAGGTTGAGAATGGTAAAACCAATGTTGGGCATTGCTGGAAGAGCTTTACTTAAGGCGAACTGTCAAGGGGTTCCCATTATAGCCCAACCGCGTAAGGGATGCAAAATCCGGGAACATAACACCGATATGACGGAAACTAGGGCGGCAAGAGTGGAACAAAACACTAGGCATAAGGCCGAGCCTTCCACCCTTTACCAAGTATATAGATGCATTAGTTAAATCAGATATATAGTGATATCCCAACAAGTAAACATGTTCCAACAAGGAACAACATCTCCATGTTCCAACAAGGAACAAATTTCAATCTTCACCTGCAACTAACAACGCTATAAGAGGGGCTGAACAAAGCGGTAACATAGCCAAACAACGGTTTGCTAGGACAAGGTGGGTTAGAGGCTTGGTTCAACATTATAGGAGGCATGATAAGCAAGTGGTAGGTATCGCAGCATAGGCATAGCAAAAGAGCGAGCAACTAGCAAAGCAAAGATAGTAGTGATTTCGAGGGTATGATCATCTTGCCTGAAATCCCGCAAGGAAGAAGAACGAGTCCATGAAGAAGACAAATGGACGTAGACGAACGGTTCCTCACAAGCACGACGTTACCGGAACCAGCCCGAAGAAGCAAACACCAGAAAAGAAGCACACAACATAGTAAACAACCAACACAAGAACATGGTATGATATGCGGGATGCAGTATGCGATGCATATGCATGATTTGACAAGGAATGCATTAACCTGGCCTCAACTTGGAAATCCAAGTGTGCCACTGGAAATATGAGATGAAATCGCTTGAAAACGATATAAAGAACGCCGGAATCGGAGTTACGGTTTGGAAATGGCAAGCGATTCAAATATGACTCCGGTCTGCGATTTACAGCAAGTAGCCATCCAAATGCAATTAGATGAACATGCTACAGCACCCAAACATGGCAACAAAATACATGGCAAGGATGCATTCAAGATGATTAACAAAATATGAACACTGAGCTACGGCCAATTCATCCATTAACAGGTTCAAACAATCATGGCAAAAATGCATATGGTAAACAGATCTCAGACTTAGTGAAATTAACACTTGTCTGGAATTTCAGATCAGATAGCACTCTTCGGAGCAACAAAACTACATGCTACAGGACCTGAACATGCAAAAGTAAAGCATGGCATCGAGCTACTCAAAGAGCTTAACAAAAGTCCCTTAGTGACCTTGAGTCAAAAGGGATCAGAAAATACAATTGCAAGCACGTGAACATAGCAAAAACATAATCGGTTTTCAGACTGTGAAAACTGACACATGCTGAAATATAACTCAAGTAGGCATGTTTACGAGCTCGATGCACTCACTACGGTGCAAGTCATGGCAATACAAGCATACACCCATCAATAAGGCACAAAAATCAATCTAGACATGGAAAGAACAATAGCATAGCATGCACGGATCAACCACAACATCATCGGCAAAATTGTAAACAAGTTAACAATCTGCCCAGATTCACAAAGTAGCAAAAGTAGATCTCGATTGACTCAAGCTAGGGTACTCCATAATTGCAAACAAAGACTTGGATGGATAGAGCACTACAATATTAATAAAACTCTCTTACTGATCATCCTCAAAATAGGCACGGATCACTAGGAAACAACATGAACATATGGCATCATGAGATAAACAGATCCAGGACTTAGTGGAATTGCTAAGTCCCTGAAAACAGAATTAGCAAGTGCACCACTTTACAAGCTTTCACAAGTCACCACACACATCCTAAAAATACATGGGTTGCAGCTCTGGAAAGATGGCAAAACCCTTAACAAAACATATGTAGAGCATCAGGTCATAGCATGCACACATTAATCATGGCAAAAATCACAAAAAGCTAAATGGAGTAGCAGATCTGACAATTATCTCAAGTAGCCCCTTCTAACAGCATTTCGGGCATCAAGATGAACTCAAATGAAAATGATGCTATGGAATGAAATGATGTACTCTCTGAGATGAACATTTTGATATGCTATATGCATGAATCGGAGCTACGGATGCAAAGTTACGATGCGATGAACATGTGCAAATGGATCTGGGAATCTCGGGGACTTAGTGAAATAAAACACCCGAGCGTAGAATAGTTATACGACGCATGGGCGAGGAAAAGGGACGGGCCTGCTCACCCATGGGCTCGGCCCAAGTGTAGAGGAGGCGAGGCAGGCCTCGCACCGGCGGAGGAGGAGGGCCGGGCCCACGCGGGCGAACGAGTGGGGAGGCGCGGATCGGGCTCCTCCCGATCCCGCTCGGCGGCGGCGGCGCCCGTCAAAGCTCCAGCGAGGGCGGGGCATGGCGGCCGTGGCAGGATGCTGGGTCGGCGATGGAGGTCCGGATCCGGGCGCAGGGTCTTTGGCGGGGCTCCATAGGGCGGCGCGAAGTCACGGATCTCGGTGAGGAGGCGGCGGCCGGCGAGCTGAAGCAGCGGCGGCGGCGAACGGGGAGCCTCGGGAGGCGCGCGGGCGTGGTGGCCGGTGACGGCGAGCGGCGGCTCCGGCGGGAGGCGCGACTGCGGGTGCGGATCCGCGTCTGCGGGCGGCGGCGGCGGCAACCGGGTCCGTGCGGGCCCGCGATGGGCTCCGCGGGCCGGCGCGGTGGGAGGCGGTGCGCTGGACAGGTGGCGGGCTCCGGTTGGACGCGGGGGCGGTGGCGATGATGTGGCGGCCTGGTATTGGCCGGAGCGACGTGGTGGCGGCGGCGGACATGTCCAGCGGCGGGACGGACATGTCCGGCGGCGTGCGGGAGTTGGATCTAGGGTTTGGACTGCGGGATTTTTTCGGAGGGAGACACATATTTATAGGTAGAGGGAGCTAGGAGAGTCCAAATGAGGTGCGGTTTTCGGCCACGCGATCGTGATCGAACGCTCTAGATGATGGAGCAGAGTTAGGTGGGTTTTGGGCTGCAACACACACGAGGCCTTTTCGGTCCCTCGGTTAACCGTTGGAGTATCAAACGAAGTCCAAATGATACGAAACTTGACAGGCGGTCTACCGGTAGTAAACCAAGGCCGCTTGGCAAATCCCGGCCCCCGGAAATGTTTAATGCCCACACATGAAAGAAAGGTAGAAACGACCACCGGAGGAGAATGGAGCGCCGGATTGCAAAACGGACAACGGGAAAAATGCTCAGATGCATGAGACGAACACGTATGCAAATGAAATGCACATGATGACATGATATGCAATGCATGACAGGCAAGCAATGACAAGGCAACAACAGCGAATAACTGCACAACACCTGGCACATCGGTCTCGGGGCGTTACACATCTTGGCACCAGGGCGCCGTCTTGGGGCTGAGGTGGTGGACGCGCTCCGTGAACTACGTCGCCCATAGCAGGCGGAGGGCGAGGTGGAGAGAGGGACGGTGCGGGGGAGCCCCCCGCGTCGCGGACAAGCTCAACGATGCGGTCGAGCCAGTCCTCGTAGAGGTCATCGACCAGACGGTAGCGCAGGAGCTCGTGCGCCATGAGGAGCGCAACCCGTGCATCCATGGGAGGGCGACATACATGGGAAGAAGAACCGGCCGGGGTCAGCGATGGAGTGGCGGTGCGACCGTCTTGCCGCACCGAGGGATGCAGCAAGGATGCTTGCTGCTTGTTCCCCGCTGGGCCGGTGGTGGCGTTGGCGGCAGGCGACGGGGAATGACGAGGTGGCCCGCCGACGGGAGCCATCTGAGCTACATGGGCGGCGACGGCAGCCCTGTGATCGGCATGAGCACGGCGCGCGTCTGCCATGGAGACGGCGAAGCAACGGAGCATGGAGCACTGGAAAGAAGCTTCGGCGCACCCCTACCTGGCGCACCAAATGTCAAATCACGGGTTCCGGCAAACCCTCGAGGTTCAAACACTGGGGTCCGCGCGAAGGCTTTCTCCCTATCGATCCACGCCCTAGCTCTCTAAGATATCGCAGATGAACTCAACGAACTCACAACATAGGAAGACTCAAGATTTATACTGGTTCAGGCCACCGTTGTGGTGTAATACCCTACTCCAGTATGGTGGCGGTCGTTTGCCTCTTGGGCTAATGAAGAATAGTTACAAGGGGGAAGAACATCCTCCTGAGGTTGAGGTGTTCTTGTGCTTGGTGGACTTGTGATGAGGTTGATCCTCACTTGTCTCTCGTCCCTTTGTCCTCTCTTTCGTTTTCTCCTCCCCCTTACTGTGGTGGATAGTTCTACTTATACAGGACCTGGTCCTCTCCCCAAATATTGAGAAGGAAGGGTGCCAACAACGGCCGATTCGAAAGGGGACAACTAGTATAAGTTATCCTGACAAAAGGTGGTCTTCGCCTGCCAAAGGCTCTGGTGGTGACGCCGTCTTGGGCTCCATGGTGACCTTCGTCCTGATGTCCTTCTGGTCTTGGTCTCGTTGCACAAATATGGAAACCTTTACCTGATGCCTCGGTACTCCGTGCCTGCGCTCGCCCCCTTGGCACCAAAGAGGAAACAAGGACACTCTGCGCTGGCGCCCGCCTGGTCTCAATCGTCATGGCTCACGTCATGAGGACCTCGTGAGGTTTGCCTTGCCTTGATCTATCCGCCCCTCGCGAGCCTGCCTGGAGAGGCCGCTCCTGAGGAGGTCTTGCGTTATCCGCCTCGCGAGGCTTGGCCCCTCGCGAGGGTCTTGAATGCCTCATTGATGAAGATGGGCCATACAGACCTTCCAGCCCAGCCACGCCGTGGGCCGCATGCAGGCACGTCTGGGGACCCCCGTTCCCATGACGCCGACACCGACTTTTATATTTTATCTCTCCGATACCATGCAAAGTTATCCTCTTCATACCCACAACATAGTTTTTATTTCTCGTTTCTAGTTGGAAGCAAACGTTCGGTGTACGTAGAGTCGTATCAGTGGCAGATAGGGCTTGAGAGAATATTGATCTTACCGTTATCTCCCCGTGGGTTCGACACTCCATACTTATCACTTCCACCTTTGGGAATTTCTACGATGATTCCCTGCACTTGGGGATTATCAAGCTCTTTTCTGGCGCCATTGCAGGGGAGCAATAGCGTGGGGTTGATATTCTCGTGTGTGCTTGTTTGCTTTCTTCAGTTATAGATATTGTTTTTCCTTTTTTATTTCTGTTTAGTTGTGGGTGAAACATAAAAAAATTTAAAGAATGAAAATACAAAAAAAAATTACTTGCCTCTCATACCTAAAAAGTTTTTCAATAGGAGAAGTGATTGGAAGGTTATGCATTGGAGAAATGAGGGTCGACCTTGAACACTTGTGTTCATGCTCATGGAATATATGTAAAAAAATTCATGGAAGCTTCTCTGAAAATAATTATCCCCTTGTATATATCCATTGAATTATAAAAATAATGTGCCAAGCCTTGGTTTTAGGATGATTAGATTGCTTGTTTACTTTGTTGAGTACAAAAACAGAAACTTTGGCGGTAGCGCGCGATTTTACATTTTTTACTGGAAAGTCAAATGGGTCTGGAACTTTTGTCACATTACTTATATACAAATGTTTCAGATTTTCATATTTTTTTAGAATTTTTTGGAGTTACAGAAGTTATTGAACTTCCAGATTACTACAGACTGTCCTGTTTTTGACAGATTCTGTTTTCTATGAGTTGTTCGCTTATTTTGATAAATCTATGGGTAGTATCGGGGGGTATGAACCATGGTGAAGTTGGAATACAGTAGATATAGTTGTAATATGAAATTGGAATGAGTTTTCAACAGTACCTAAAGGTAGTGATTTGCTTTATTATACTAAAGGATCTCACAAAGTTTTTGTTAAAGTTTTGTGTGGATGAAGTGTTCGAAGAACGAGGAGTTACCGATGCGAGAAGAATAAAGCGAGGCAATAGCTCAAGCTTGGGAATGCCCAGGGCACCCCAAGTAAATATTCTAAGTATACTCAAGCATGTAAGCTTGGGGATGCCCCGGTTGGCATCCCATCTTTCTTCTTCAACAATTATCAGTATACCTCTGTTTTTGTTTTGTTCACATGATTTGTCTCCTTTGTGTTTTTTGTTTTCCTTTAAGAACCATGCTAGTATGAGATAGCCCTTCATTGGTTTATAGAATGATTCATGTGCTTCACTTATATCTTTTAAGTATGATCTAATAGAATTGCTCTTTGTGCTTCACTTAAATCTTTTGAGTATGGTTTTATAGAATGATTCGTGTGCTTCACTTTTGTATTTTGAGCTTGGATATTTGTTAGTCTATATTAATTGTAGAATGCTCCATGAACTTCACTTATATCTTTTGGAGTATGAATAATACTATCATCTAATGTGGATTTAGAAGAAGTTTGCTCCCACTATTCCGAATGAGGAGAATTTTGCTTATGTGGAGAGTAGTAAACTTTCTATGCTCATAGATCATGAAAACAATGCTTTATGTGAGGGTTATATTGTTGAACTCATTCATGATTCTACTGAAAACTATTATGAAGGAGGAATACATGTTTGTAGGAGTTGCAATAATATCAAGTTTCTCCTCTATATGCTTAAAGTTTTGAAGTTATACTTGTTTTTCCTTCCTATGCTAGTTGATTCTTGTTCCTATAAATTATGTGCTCACAAAATCCCTAGTCATAGGAAGTGGGTTAGAGTTAAATATGCTATTCATATTCTTCATGATGCTCTCTTTATGTTTCAATTCTTATCTTTTATGTGAGCATCATTGAAATCATCATGCCTAGCTCAAAGGCATTAAAGAAAAGCGCTCGTTGGGAGACAACCCAATATTTACCCTTACTGTTTTTGTGTGTTCTCATGATTAAGATACTGTATTAATCATGTATTATAGATTTTGTTTCAATAAAGTGCCAAGTAAGACCTTTGGGAAGACTAGGGTGAAAGTTAATGTGATCTTGCTGTAAAAAACAGAAACTTTGCGCTCATGAGATTAGCTGCCATTTTTTTACAGAAGAGTGCGATTGAGTTGATTATTTATTCAGAAGATTAATAGACAAATTCCTCACGTCCAAAAATTTATTTCAGAATTTTTGGAGTAGCAGAAGTATGGTTGGTGTTCAGATCATTACAGACTGTTCTGTTTCTGAGAGATTCTGTTTTCATTGCATAGTTTGCTTGTTTTCTTGTTTCTATGGCATATATTAATCAATATAAATTGTAGAAATGATATGGTATAGTAGGCATTGTGTGAGAACAACTATGAGTCTTGTCTTGGACAGTACCAAAGTGAATGGTTTACTCTTTATCATAGTAACCTATCTCACGAAGTTCCATCAAGTTTTGTGTGATTGAAGTTTTCAAGCTTTGGGTAAGATATCGATATGAGGAGAATAAGGAGTGGAAAGACCCTAAGCTTGGGGATTCCCATGGCACCCCAAGGTAATATTCAAGGAAGACTCAACCGCCTAAGCTTGGGGATGCCCCGGAAGGCATCCCCTCTTTCGTCTTTAAAACTATCGGTATACATTACTCAGAGCTATATTTTTATTTGTCACATGATATGTGTTTTGCTTGGAGCGTATTTTCAATTTTACTTGCTGTTTGAATAAAATCATTGGATCTGAAATCTTGAATGAAAAGAATCCTCACATGGCTATTTAATTATTTGACTACTCAGTATTCTTCACTTATATCTTTTTGGAGTAGTTTGTCATTTACTCACGTGCTTCACATATATCCTATGAGTAAATGGTTGAATGAATTGAATATCATAAATCTGAATTTATATAAGTTTCATATGCTTACAACATGGGGAGTAATGACTTCACACATAATAAGTATAGGTAGTAAACTTATTGGAAGTTAGCAAACACAGAATTGGTCACTTGAACAATTCATGAAAGAATATTGAAGGAAGAGAGATTTCACATATAAATATACTATCTTGGACCTCTTTTGCAATTGTGAGCACACATTAAAATATGAAATGCTAAAAGGTTGATGTTGGACAAGGAATACAACTTAATGGGTTATGTTTTCCTATATCCGAAATGTTATATTGTCTTGGATCATCCAACATGTTGAGCTTTCCTTTCCCTCTCATGCTAGCCAAATTCTTTGCACCAAGTAGAGATACTACTTGTGCTTCCAAATATCCTTAAACCCAGTTTGCCATGAAAGTCCACCATATCTACCTATGGATTGAGTAAGATCCTTCAAGTAAGTTGTCATTGTTGCAAGCAATAAAAATTGCTCTCTAAATATGTATGATTTATTAGTGTGGAGAAAATAAGCTTTATACGATCTTGTGATGTGGAAGAAATAAAGGTGACGGACTGCATAATAAAGGTCCATATCACAAGTGGCAATATAAAGTGACGTTCTTTTGCATTAAGATTTTGTGCATTCAACCATAAAAGCGCATGACAACCTCTGCTTCCCTCTGCGAAGGGCCTATCTTTTACTTTTACCTTCTACCCTTAATACAAGAGTCTCGGTGATCATCACCTTTCCTTTTTACACTTTTTCCTTTGGCAAACACTTTGTGTTGGAGCGATCTGGATATATATATCCACATGGATGTAGGTTTGCATAAATTATTATTGTTGACATTACCCTTGAGGTAAAAGGTTGGGAGGCGAAACTATAAGCCCCTATCTTTCTCTGTGTCTGATTAAAACTTTGAACCCATAAATATCACGTGAGTGTTAGCAATTGTGAAAGGTTAAATGATAGTTTATTATGTGGAGTTTGCTGAACCAAAGCTCTTACATAGACCCTTTCCAAAAATAAGATGAATTGCAATTATTTGATGACCAAGAGCATGGTTTGTTAGTTTTCAAGAAAGTTTATGGTCTATACTTTAACATGTGAATAGCTTGTTACTTGATCATGAGAAGTTTTATGAGTTGAGCTACTGTTATGATATATAATGATAATAGAAAAAGTGATTGGAACTATCATTGATCAAACTCTTGCACTTGCTAGCATTCACACTTCATAAATTATTTCTATTATAATTTACCTACTCGAGGACGAGCATGAATTAAGCTTGGGGATGCTGATACGTCTCCAATGTATCTATAATTTATGAAGTATTCATGCCATGTTTACAATAGTTTTATATGATTTTGGTATGATTTGATTAGAACTAACCCGGACTGACGCTGTTTTCAACAGAACTACCGTTGTGTTGTTTTTGTGCAGAAATATAAGTTCTTGGAATGCGATGAAAATCAACGGAGAATTTTTCTAGAAAATATAAAAAATACTGGAACAAAAATCTACCGGAGGGGAGTCCCGTGGGCAGCACGAGGGTGGGGGCACGCCCACCCCCCTAGGCATGCCCCTGTGCCTCGTGGACTACATGTGGGCCCCCCTAAATTGTTATTAACGCCAACCTCTCCTATAAATACCCAAACCTCCATAAATTAACCTAGATCAGAAATTCCGCCGCCGCAAGCCTCTGTAGCCACGAGAAATCAATCTAGGCCCTCTCTGGCACCCTACCGGAGGGGGCCATCATCACCGGAGGCTATGGAGGAGGATCTCGGAGGGGCCATCATCACCATGAAGGCCAAGGACCAGAGGGAGAACCTCTCCCCATCTAGGGGGGAGGCCATGGAGAAGGAAGCACAAGGGGGAAAACCTCTCCTCCTCTATCGATGGCGCCGGAGTGCCATTTGGAGGGGAATCATCACCACGGTGATCGTCTTCATAAACATCACCATCATCATCACCACCCTCATCTCTTTTACGCAGTCCACTCTCCCGCACCCCGTTGTAATCCCTACTTGAACATCGTGCTTTATGCCACATATTATGATCCAATGATGTGTTGCCATCCTATGATGTTTTGAGTAGATATCCTTTGTCTTTAGATGATTGATGATCTAGATTGGTATGAGTTGTATGTTTTATTTTGGTGCTGTCCTATTGTGCCCTCCGTGTCGCGCAAGCGTGAGGGATTCCCGTTGTAGGGTGTTGCAATACATTCATGATTCGCTTATAGTGGGTTGCTTGAGTGACCGAAGCATAAACCCGAGTAAGGGGTTGTTGCGTATGGGATAAAGGGGACTTGATGCTTTAATGCTATGGTTGGGTTTTACCTTAATGATCTTTAGTAGTTGCGGATGCTTGCTAGAGTTCCAATCATAAGTGCATATGATCCAAGAAGAGAAAGTATGTTAACTTATTCCTCACCCTCATATGAAATTGCAATGACGACTATCGGTCTTGTTAACAATTGCCTAAGACAATTCCGCACACTGATCCATCATTATTCCACACTCGCTATTTACAATATTTAGTAATATATTGTAACTTTATGATAACAACACCTACTTTTATATTTTTTTCTCTCCGATACCATGCAAAGTTATCCTCTTCATACCCACAACGTAGTTTTATTTCTCGTTTCTAGTTCGATGCAAACGTTCGGTGTACATAGAGTCGTATCAGTGGCAGATAGGGCTTGAGAGAATATTGATCTTACCTTTAGCTCCTTGTGGGTTCGACACTCCATACTTATCACTTCCACCTTTGGGAATTGCTACGATGATTCCCTGCACTTGGGGGTTATCACCAAGCGCCGCCACCCTCAGCCTCTCCCTGCTGCCACGTCGCCCCCAACCGGCTCCCACCACCGCGGCCCGCGAAGCCCGCCCCGGGCCGCCCTGGCCCGATCGCCCCCATGCCTCCCGCTCCCTCGCTCCCATCTGCATCGAGGGGAGGAGCCCCTCGACCCGGACCACGCCGTCCGCTCCTTTCCGCTGACTCGACGGAGGCGCTGCTGGCGACCAGCTCTGGCCAGGTCGCGCCGCCCCTGCCTCTTCTCCTTCCTTCCCTGTGCTACTCCCTCTCCATCACGATCTCTCTCTCTCCCACATGATCCCACTGGCAGTGCCCCGTCCCCGCTGCCTGCGGCCAAATCCTGCTTGTCCCGGACCTCCCCTGGTGTGCCAAGCCGTCGCCGGAGCCCGCTGCAAGTCCCACGTTGCCGCTGCTGCTTCCCGTTCTGCCGGATCCACTTCCTCACGTCGGATCTCGCCTCCCGAGCTTGTCCTGGAGAGGATCCGTGTCGCCAGATCTTGCCTTAGACCATTGACCGGTCGAACGAGCACGATGCCCTAGCGCCCGCGCCTGGGGACCTCTGCTCCGGCCCAGCGACTCCCCTCCGTCGCGTGAGGCCTGACGCCCCAAGCTGGCCTCCTCTGCAGATGGGCCAAGCCCATGAGTGAGCTCCCCACAGCCCCCCGTCTCTGTTAAGCCCAACAGTGCAGCAGTTTCAGCCTGGTGCATGTTTTTCCCCATTGCGATTTTATCATTTATCTGGAAAACTAATTTTTTACAGAAAAGTCCCCCTAGATCATGCATTTAATAACTCACAAATGGTGCATCGGTTTAAAATGATATATATATATATATATGCAAAATACTTAGAATGTCATCTAGCTTCATAAAATGCAACTCTCATCCATGTTTAAAATGTTTGAATGTGCAGTTTGAATTAATTTGCTTAAATGCCATGCTAAAATGCTTTATTTCATAAGTAATTAACCGTAGCTCCGAATTTAATAAACTTTATATGTAAATGGGGTAAGAAAATGCATAGATTAACATGGTGTACTTACTTTGTACATTTAACAACTCTAAAATTATGTTTAGGGAAGAACAGTAGCTAATTCGAAATATGCATATGAGGATTTTCCGGAATTGTTGTTGTTTCCGGCCTCAATTAACTTGCTTAAATGTGTAGTTTTCATATGCTTCACCTCATGCCATGTTTAACAACATTTAATATTGTTGGGTACATAAATGAGAGAGAACTAAATAATTGATGTGGTGTTTCGTCAATACACAACTCCTTGCATATTGAGCTCCAATTAATTTATAGTATTGTTTGTGCACTTTGCCATGCCATGCCTCATTAAACCGGACATGCATCATACTTGGTTGTGCATCGTAACATGTTTATGTGATGGTTGTTTACTATGTTTCTTGCTTCTTTCCGGGTTGCTTCTCTCGTTAGCTTCGGTTTCATTCCGGAGTTGTGAGGATTCGTTCGACTACGTTGGGTCGTCTACTTCTTGGACTCGTTCTTCTTCCTTGCGGGATCTCAGGCAAGATGACCATACCCTCGAAATCACTTCTATCTTTGCTTGATAGTTGTTCGTTCTATCGCTATGTCACGTTACCTACCACTTGTTATATCTTGCCTCCCATATTGCCATGTCAAGCCTCTAATCCACCTTCCTAGCAAACCGTTGTTTGGCTATGTTACCACTTTTGCTCAGCACCTCTTATAGCGTTGTTAGTTGCAGGTGAAGTTGAAGTTTGTTCCATGTTGGAACATGTTTATGTTGGGATATCACAATATCTGTTATTTTAATTAATGCATCTATATACTTGGTAAAGGGTGGAAGGCTCGGCCTTATGCCTGGTGTTTTGTTCCACTCTTGCCGCCCTAGTTTCCGTCATACCGGTGTTATGTTCCTTGATTTTGCGTTCCTTACGCGGTTGGGGTTATGGGACCCCCTTGACAGTTCGCTTTGACTAAAAATCCTCCAGCAAGGCCCAACCTTGGTTTTACATTTGCCTAACAACCTAAGCCTTTTTCCGTTGGGTTTCCGGAGCCTAAGGGTCATCTTTATTTTACCCTCCTGGGCCAGTGCTCCTCTGAGTGTTGGTCCGAACTGGGCGATGTCTAGGGCCCCCTGGGCAACCAGTGTCTATGCCAACCCGATGTCTTGCCCATCCGGTGTGCCCTGAGAACGAGATATGTGCAGCTCCTATCAGGATTTGTCAGCACATTCGGGCGGTCTTGCTGGTCTTGTTTTACCATTGTTGAAAGGTTTTGTAACCGGGATTCCGAGACTGATCTGGTCTTTCGGGGAGAAGGAATATCCTTCGTTGATCGTGAGAGCTTGTGATGCGCTATGTTGGGACACCACTGCAGGGTATAAACTTTTAAGAGTCGTGCCCGCGGTTATGTGGCAGATGGGAATTTGTTAATATCCGGTTGTAGAGAACTTGACACTTGACTTAATTAAAATGAATCAACTGCTTGTGTAGCCGTGATGGTACTTTTTCGGCGGAGTCCAAGAATTGAACACGGTCTTGTGTTATGTATGAACGTAAGTAGTTTCAGGATCACTTCTTGATCACTTCTAGCTTCTCGACCGTTGCGTTGCTTCTCTTCCCTCTCTTATTTGTGTATGTTAGCCACCATATTCGCTTAGCGCTTGCTGCAGCTCCACCTCATTACCTTATCCTACCCATAAGCTTAAATAGTCCTGATCTCGCGGGTGTGATATTGCTGAGTCCTCATGACTCATAGATACTTCCAAACAGTTGCAGGTGCCGATGATACCCGTGTAGGTGATGCTACCAAACTCAAGTGGAAGTTCGACGAGGACCTTGGCCGTTACTATGTTTCGTTTCTTGTTGATCAGTAGTGGAGCCCAGTTGGGATGATCAAGGATCTAGCATTTGGGGTTGTATTCTTTTCTTTTGGTTTCGTAGTCGGACCTTGATTGTATTCTGGATGATGTATTTTTAACTTGTATTGTGTGAAATGGCAATTGTAAGCCAACTCTTTATTCCTTTCTTATTCCGTACATGGGATTGTGTGAGGATTACCCCTCTTGCGACAAAACCACCTTGTGGTTATGCCTCCAAGTTGTGCCTCGACATGTGGGAGATATAGCCGCATCGTGGGCGTTACACACCATCACCCAACTCGCTCTATCCTCATAAGCCCCCACTGCTGGAAGGCAGACAGAGGGAGGAGGCATTCTATCGGTCTTTAGATGGCAATGCGGAGTATGATGACTTGTTGGAGCGCGACCGCCTGGCGGAGGAGCAGTGTATCACTGATTTGCACCGCCAGCGGGGCATGGAGCAACAACGCACTAATGCTTCGAGATGCGAGCAGAGCGCCCACAACAAGGCCGACTACGTGGAGGCTGGTGCCCAGCAAATAGCCCTGGAGGCTGTCAAGCACGCACGCGTTCGGGACGCCGAATTTTCCTACCATCTAGTCAATTGGGTTTCCCTCTTAGAAGCCGAAGTGTTGGTGGACCACGCCGGCATGGAAAGGGCCAACGCGTGCGAGCAACATGCCCTATCGCACATCTGGCAAGTCCGAGGCGAGGGGCAGGACGTCGGTGCCGGCGTTTAGCGTGTACCACAGATGGCGGTTGGCATCATCTAGTTAGCTAAGAGTAAGTTAGTACTTGTACACTACTAGAGTATTAATGGGAGTAGATAGTTAACTTGGCTATGATGGTTGTCAACGTGGAAGTTCAGTACTCTATATCTGGATCAGATGTGTTACTTTGCTCTGAATGTTGAACTTTTCGTTTGAATGTATGGAATGGGCTGTTATTTTTTAAACAGGTTGTATTTGTCTGCCACGGGTTTTGAGGCTGACTTGTGGGCCTACTAGGTTGATGCGTACACAATTAGGAGATGATTGTATGTGGAGAGGATGACAGCAGGGACCCACCAAGGTCATGGCACTACGCAAGGAAGTCCCTCCTTATTTCAAGCAAAAAAATGGTTCCTCCTAATAGATTTTTGACATCTGGGTCCCATGCCATTGTCAATGTAGTCAATAAACGAGAGAATTACACAACGAGCGGCTGACACCAGGGACCCAATAGATCGCCCAATTATTTTTGTTTTTGAGATGGAGTAGGGTGTCAACTGGGCTATACAGGGCACTCTGGCCTGACTAGCCAGCCTTTTCTTTTATGTTTACCACAAGACCAGCCCATTAGTTTTTTCTTTTTGAAAATGGCTAGCCTAGTTTTTTTGTGCTTTTGTAGAATACCCAACCGAGGCCTACTTGCTTTGTCAGCTTTTCTGGGCTACAAATCTTTCAAGGCAAGGAGAGCTTCATTCGGCTTGCCCAGAAAATGAGCTATTAGTAATGAGAAATGGGCTGTACATTTTTAAAACACATCAAACCGGAAATTAGTTTCATTTTTTTCATTTCTAGATTCTAAATTCCATTGATTTTTATGCGTGGACAATTTGTTGGATTTTATATCGATGTAAATTTATTTTTAAAATTAGCTTGAATGTCACTCGAAATTTTGGTTAAAAATAGTTCGGACCGCACCAAAATATGCAAAATTTCGTATAATTTTTTAACCGTGGCCACAATTGGGGCTGTAATTCTAACAAAAGAATATGTGCTCCGAAAAACCTAAAGAAATAGAAAATGGGTTGTAAATTACTAGAAATAATGACAAATGGGTTGTATGTTGTTTTCCACAGATTTGAGGCTGACGTGTGCGCTGATGACCCACAAGTATAGGGGATCTATCGTAGTCCTTTCGATAAGTAAGAGTGTCAAACCCAACGAGGAGCAGAAGGAAATGATAAGCGGTTTTCAGCAAGGTATTCTCTGCAAGTACTGAAATAGCTGGTAGCGGATAGTTTTGTGACGAGATAAATGGTAACGAGCAACAAGTAACGAAAGTAAATAAAGTGCAGCAAGGTGGCCCAATCCTTTTGTAGAAAAGGACAAGCCGGAACAAACTCTTATAATAGGAAAAGCGCTCCCGAGGGCACATGGGAATATCGTCAAGCTAGTTTTCATCACGTTCATATGATTCACGTTCGATACCTTGATAATTTGATATGTGGGTGAACCGGTGCTTGGGTGTTGTTCTTACTTGAACAAGCATCCCACTTATGATTAACCTCTATTGCAAGAATCCGCAACTACAACAAAAGTATTAAGGTAAACCTAGCCATAGCATGAAACATGTGGATCCAAATCAGCCCCTTACGAAGCAACGCATAAACTAGGGTTTAAGCTTCTGTCACTCTAGCAACCCATCATCTACTTATTACTTCCCAATGCCTTCCTCTAGGCCCAAATAATGGTGAAGTGTTATGTAGTCAACGTTCACATAACACCACTAGAGGCTAGACAACATACATCTTATCAAAATATCAAACGAATACCAAATTCACATGACTACTAATAGCAAGACTTCTCCCTTGTCCTCAGGAACGAATGTAATTACTCACAAATCATATTCATGTTCATAATCAGAGGGGTAATAATATGCATATAGGATCTGAAGATATGATCTTCCACCAAATAAACCAACTAGCATCAACTACAAGGAGTAATCAACACTACTAGCAACCTACTAGCACCAATCCCGGACTTTGAGACAAGAATTGGATACAAGGGATGAACTTAGGTTTCGAGATGAGATGGTGCTGGTGAAGATGTTGATGGAGATTGCCCTCTCCCGATGAGAGGAGCGTTGGTGATGACGATGGTGATGATTTCCCCCTCCCGGAGGGAAGTTTCCCCGGCAGAACAGCTCTGCCGGAGCTCTAGATTGGATCTGCCAAGGTTACGCCTCGTGGCGGCGGAGTCTAGTCCCGAAAAGTTCCTTCTTATTTTTTTCTCATTGAAAGACCTCATATTGGAGAAGATGGACATCGGAGAGCCACCAGGGGGCCCACGAGGTAGGGGGCGCGCCCTAGGGGGGCGCCCCCCACCCTCATGAGAAGGGTGTGGGCCCCCTGGCCTTCATCTTTGGCGAGGATTTTTCTTTATTTATTTTAAGATGTTCCGTGGAGTTTCAGGACTTTTGGAGTTGCGCAGAATAGGTCTCTAATATTTGTCCTTTTCCAGCCCAGAATTCCAGCTGCCAGCATTCTCCCTCCTTATGTAAACCTTGTAAAATAAGAGAGAATAGCCATAAGTATTGTGATATGAAGTGAAATAATAGTCCATAATGCGATAAATATCGATATAAAAGCATGATGCAAAATAGACGTATCAACTCCCCCAAGCTTAGACCTAGCTTGTCCTCAAGCGAAAAGCCGATAATAATAAATATGTCCTCATGTTTAGAGGTAGAGGCATCGATAAAAATAAAATACGGACATGAAGGCATCATGATTATTCTCATAGCAGCAACATATATAGATTTTGTCATATGATTACTTATGTTCAAGTGATGATCTATTCACACTGCAAAAGTATAAATCATAAACCTTATTGGGCTCCGACAAACTATAATCTCAGTCATTGAAGCAATTGCAATTTATCATAACATCGGAAAGAGTCTATGTCAGAGCTAAAAAGCAAGTCCACATACTCAACTATCATTTATTCCTCCATAATTGCTAACACTCACGCGATACTTGTGGTTACGGAGTTTTAATCGGACACAGAGAAAGATAGGGGCTTATAGTTTTGCCCCACAACCTTTTACCTCAAGGGTAATCTTAACAATAATGGTTCATGCTCCCCTACACCCAATTAGATATATATATATATATATATCATGTTCTTTCCAACATCCTGAGCTTGCCAAAGGATAAAATGAAAAAGAAAAGGTGAAGATCACCATGACTCTTGCATAAGGTAGAAGATAATAATAAAGGATAGGACCTTCGCAGAGGGAAGCAGAGGTTGCCATGCGCTTTTATGGTTGGATATATAAAATCTCAATGCAAAAGAACGTCACTTTATATTGCCCCTTGTGATATGAACCTTTATTATGCAGTCCGTCGCTTTTATTACTTCCACATCACAAGATCGTATAAAGCTTATTTCTCCCACACCAATCAATCATACATATTTAGAGCAATTTTTATTGCTTTGCACCGATGACAACTTACTTGAAGGATCTTACTCAATCCATAGGTAGATATGGTGGACTCTCATGGTAAAACTGGTTTAAGGGTATTTGGAAGCACAAATAGTATTTCTACTTGGTGCTGAGAATTTGGCTAGCATGAGGGGGAAAGTCAAGCTCAACAAGTTAGAGGATCCATGACAACATACTTTATCTCAGATATAAGAAAGACATAACTCATTATGTTGTCTTCCTTGTCCAACATCAACTCTTTAGCATGTCATATTTTAATGAGTGCTCCCAATCATAAAAGATGTCAATGATAATATATCTATATGTGAAAATCTCTCTTTCCTTATTACTTCCTATTAATTGCAACAATAACCAAAGCTATGTTTTCCAACTCCCAACAACTTTTAATCATCATACTCTTTCTATGTGAAGTCATTACTCTCAATAAGATCAATATGAACTCTTTGTTTCTTTTTATTCTTTTCTTATTTCCTTTTATTCACCCAAGATCATGGAAAAATAATCAAGCCCTTGACTCAACACTAATCTTTATTATATATAGCTCACGGACTCGATTACATAGAGAGATCATAAAGCAAAACTCAAAACTAGATCAGGCCATAAACTTTATTCTACTAGATTAAGATACTACTAATAGGATCGAACTAAGAAAAACGGTAAAGGTGGGAGTTGTGATTGTGATACGATACCGGGGAACCTCCCCCAAGCTTGGCAGTTGCCAAGGGGAGTGCCCATACCCATGTGATTATATCTCCTTGGTTGGTGAAGAAGGTGGAAGTGTTGTTGATGATGCGGGCTTGTCATCCATCTTCCAAGGCATAGGTTCACCATCATAGAAGGATGATCGAGTCTCCGGAATTCTCGAATCTGCAGCCAAACTCATTCTTTTGAATCTATATTCATACTCACAGTTTTGGTTTTGCATGTCCTAGATTTGGGCTTGGAGGTTCTCGATCTTCTCATATAGCTTGAAGATGGCCTCCTTGGTATTCTTAGCATCCGGCTTGTAGTTGTTGGTGAACTCCGCGAGCATCATGTGGCTAGCGTTGATTCCATGCTCCACCATCCCCTGGCACTTGAAAATTTGTTGCTCCATTGCTTTGAGCCTCGTCTCCACGCTTCTGGTTCCCTTTGGTCCCTCAACATCACGGATGTGCAACAACCCATCACGCATCTCAATGGTTTGAGGGTGTAGCAGCACCTCTGCGAGGTAAGGGTTGATGACCTTCTCGAAGAACTTGTCCTTGGAAGCACTTGGGATGTCATGATAATCCAGATCTGTCAGAAAAACAGCTCGAAACAAGAACATAGGAGGTTTGCGTGATACGGGAGTCAAAACCTTCGGGAGAGTATATAATGAATTTTTACCGACCAAAATACGTAACGTGCAAGAAAACGGAGTTCGGAAGGCACACGAGGTGCTCACGAGGTAGGGGGGCGCACCCACCACCCTCGTGGGGCCCTCGTGTCCTTCCCGGACTGCTACTTATTTTTCTAAATTTCTAAATATTCCAAAATGGAGAAATATTGCCTTAAAAATTGTTTTGGAGTCGGTTTACTTACCGTACCACATACCTATTCCTTTTCGGAGTCTGAAACATTCCGGAAAGTGTCTCTTATGTATTCCTCCGGGGTTACGGTTTCAATAATATTGGTTTCAACATTTATGGGATTACCTGAGATATAATGTTTAATTCTTTGACCGTTTACCACCTTCGGATTTGTGCCCTCGAAGTTGTTGAATTTTATGGCACCGGAACGATAGACCTCTTCGATAACATAGGGGCCTTCCCATTTAGAGAGAAGTTTTCCTGCAAAAAATCTCAAACGATAGTTGTATAGAAATACATAATCACCTACATTAAACTCACGCTTTTGTATCCTTTTGTCATGCCATCTTTTAACTTTTTCTTTAAACAACTTGGCATTTTCATAAGCTTGGGTTCTCCATTCATCAAGTGAGCTAATATCAAATAACCTCTTCTCACCGGCAAGTTTAAAATCATAGTTAAGCTCTTTAATAGCCCAATATGCCTTATGTTCTAGTTCGAGAGGTAAGTGACATGCTTTTCCATAAACCATTTTATACGGAGACATACCCATAGGATTTTTGTATGCAGTTCTATAAGCCCATAATGCATCATCAAGTTTTTTAGACCAATTCTTTCTAGACCTATTAACAGTCTTTTGCAAAATTAATTTGAGCTCTCTATTGGTTAACTCTACTTGACCACTAGACTGTGGGTTATAAAGAGATGTAATTCTATGATTAACATCATATTTAGCAAGCATTTTACGGAAAGCACCATGAATAAAGTGTGAACCACCATCAGTCATTAAATATCTAGGGACTCCAAACCTCGGGAAAATAACTTCCTTAAGCATTTTAATAGAAGTGTTATGATCAGCACTACTAGTTGGAATAGCTTCTACCCACTTAGTAACGCAATCAACAGCAACTAAAATATGTGTGTATCCATTAGAGGCAGGAAAAGGTCCCATATAATCAAAGCCCCAAACATCAAACGGTTCAATAACAAGAGAATAATTCATAGGCATTTCTTGACGTCTACTAATATTACCAATTCTTTGACATTCATCACAAGACAAGACAAACTTACGGGCATCCTTGAAGAGAGTAGGCCAATAAAAACCAGATTGCAATACCTTATGTGCAGTTCTATCTCCAGCGTGGTGTCCTCCATAAGACTCGGAATGACACTTGCGTAGGATCTGTTCCTGTTCATGCTCAGGTACACAATGTCTAATAACACCATCTACTCCTTCCTTATAAAGATGTGGGTCATCCCAAAAGTAATGTCTTAAATCATAGAAAAACTTTTTCTTTTGCTGGTATGTGAAGCTAGGTGGTATAAACTTAGCAACAATATAATTAGCATAATCAGCATAACATGGAGTACTACGAGAAGTACTTATAACATTTAATTGTTCATCAGGAAAGCTATCATTAATAGGTAGTGGGTCATCAAGAATATTTTCTAACCTAGACAAGTTGTCTGCAACGGGGTTCTCAGCTCCCTTTCTATCAACAATATGCAAATCAAATTCTTGTAGCAAGAGAACCCATCTAATAAGTCTAGGTTTAGCATCTTTCTTTTCCATAAGATATTTAATAGCAGCATGATCAGTTTGAATAGTTACTTTAGAATCAACAATATAAGATCTGAACTTATCACAAGCAAATACAATTGCTAAAATCTCTTTTTCAGTAGTAGCATAATTTCTTTGAGCATTGTCTAGAGTCTTACTAGCATAATGAATAACATTTAATTTCTTATCAACTCTTTCTAGAACAGCACCTACAGCATAATCACTAGCATCACACATAATTTCAAAGGGTAGGTTCCAATCAGGTGGCTGAACAATAGGTGCAGAGACTAAGCTTTCGTAAGTATCTCAAATGCTTCTACACAATCATCATCAAAGACAAATGGTATATCTTTTTGCAATAAATTAGTCAGAGGCCGAGAAATTTTTGAGAAGTCCTTAATGAACCTCCTGTAAAATCCGCCATGACCAAGGAAATCTTATACCTTTGATGTCCTTGGGACATGGCATATTTTCAATCGCATCAACCTTGGCTTTATCAACTTCAATACCTCTTTCAGAAACTTTGTGCCCCAAGATAATACCTTCATTAACCATAAAGTGGCACTTTTCCCAATTCAAGACAAGATTAGTTTCTTCACATCTCTGCAAAACTCGATCAAGATTGCTCAAGCAATCATCAAAAGAGGAACCATAGATGGAAAAGTCATCCATGAAAACCTCACAAATCTTTTCACAAAAGTCAGAGAATATAGCCATCATGCATCTTTGAAAGGTAGCAGGTGCATTACATAGACCAAAAGGCATACGTCTATAAGCAAAAGTACCAAAAGGGCATGTAAAAGTAGTCTTTGATTGATCTCTAGCCGACACAGGTATTTGAGAGAAACCAGAATAACCATCTAGAAAGCAATAGTGTGTATGTTTGCATAATCTTTCTAGCATTTGATCAATAATAGGTAAGGGGTAATGATCTTTCTTAGTAGCTTTATTTAATTTGTGGAAATCAATTACCATCCTATAACCTGTGATAATTCTTTGTGGAATCAATTCATCTTTATCATTAGGAACAACAGTAATACCTCCCTTCTTAGGGACACAGTGGACAGGACTTACCCACTCACTATCAGCAACGGGATAGATTATACCTGCCTCCAGAAACTTTAGTATTTCTTTTCTTACCACTTCTTTCATTTTAGGATTCAGACGTCGTTGAGGATCACGAACTGGTTTGGCATCTGCTTCCAAATTTATTTTATGTTGACATAGAGTGGGACTAATGCCCTTAAGATCATCAAGAGTATATCCAATAGCAGCACGATGCTTCTTCAGAGTTTTCAATAATCTTTCTTCTTCATGCTCTGAAAGGTTAGCACTAATAATAATAGGATATATCTTCTTTTCATCAAGATAAGCATATTTAAGATTATCAGGCAAAGGTTTAAGCTCAAACACGGGATCACCCTTGGGTGGAGGAGGATCCCCTAAGATTTCAACAGGCAAGTTGTGATGCAGAATAGGTTCCTATTTAAAGAATACTTCATCTATTTCCCTTCTTTCATTCATGAACATATCATTTTCATGGTCTAGCAAATAGTGTTCTAAAGGATCACTAGGAGGTACGGCAATAGAAGCAAGACCAATAATTTCATCCTTACTAGGTAATTCTTCCTCACGATGTTGTTTACTAAATTTAGAGAAATTAAACTCATGAACCATATCATCCTAGCCAACAGTAAAAACATTCTTTGTGCAATCTATGGTAGCATTGATAGTATTTAAGAAGGGTCTACCAAATATAATATGACAAAAGCTATCTTGTGGAGAAGTAAGAACAAGAAAATCAGCAGGATATTTAGTTTTCCCACACAAGACTTCAACATCTCTAATAATTCCAATTGGTGAAATGGTATCTCTATTGGCAAGTTTAATTGTGACATCAATACCTTCTAACTCAGCAGGTGCAATTTCATTCTTAATTTCTTCGTATAAAGTATGTGGTATAACACTAGCACTAGCACCCATATCACATAAGACATGATAACAATGATCTCCTATTTTAACAGAAATAACAGGCACGCCTACCACAGGTCTATGTTTATCTTTATCACAAGGTTTAGCAATTCTAGCAGTTTCACATTCGAACTGAATAACATGCCCATCAATATTATCAGACAAGAGGTCTTTAACAATAGCAATATTAGGTTCCACTTTAACTTGCTCAGGAGGTGTATAAGTTCTAATATTGCTTTTATGGACAACAGTTGAAGCTTTAGCATGATCCTTTATTCTAACAGGGAAAGGTGGTTTCTCAATATAAGAAGTAGGAACAATAGGATCATTATAAGTGACAGTATTTTCTTCAACTTTAATAGGTGCAGCTACTTTTACTTCTATGGGAGGATGATATTTAAACCACTTCTCCTTAGGGAGATCAACATAAGTAGCAAAAGATTCACAGGAAGAAGCTACTATCTCAGAATCAAGTCCATATTTAGTGCTGAACTTACGGAAAATATCGGTGTCCATAAAAGATTTAACACAATAAAACTTAGGTGTCATGCCTGACTCCTTACCTTCGTCGAGGTCCCAATCTTTAGAGTTGCATTTAATTCTATCCAATAAATTCCATCTGAATTCAGTAGTCTTCATCATAAAAGAGTCAGCACAAGAAGTATCGAGCATGGTGCGATTGTTATCAGAAAGCCGAGCATATAAATTTTGAATAATCATTTCTCTTGAGAGCTCATGATTGGGGCATGAATATAACATTGATTTAAGCCTCCCCCAAGCTTGAGCGATGCTTTCTCCTTCGTGAGGCCAGAAATTATATAGATAATTGCGATCACGATGAACAAGATGCATAGGGTAATACTTTTGATGAAATTCCAGCTTCAATCTTTTATAGTCCCATGATCTCATATCATCACATAGCCTATACCATATCAATGCGTCTCCCTTCAAAGATAAAGGGAAGACCTTCTTCTTAGCAACATCATCGGGTATACCTGCAAGCTTAAATAATCCACAAACTTCATCCACATATATTAAGTGCTCATCAAGATGCTTTGTTCCATCTCCTGTAAAAGGGTTATCTAGCAATATTTCCATCATACCCGAAGGAAATTCAAAAGGAGTTTCATTTTCAATAGGTTCAGTAGGTTGAGGAGCAACTCTTTGCTCTACTGGACGGGGTGAAGATACCCCAAACAAGCCCCTCAGAGAATTACTTTCCATAGTAACAAGTGACAGTAAATTTTAGCACACTATATAAATTTTTCCTTACCAAATTCCACCTACCAAAGGTGCTACACTCCCCGGCAACGGCGCCAGAAAAGAGTCTTGATGACCCACAAGTATAGGGGATCTATCGTAGTCCTATCGATAAGTAAGAGTGTCGAACCCAATGAGGAGCAGAAGGAAATGATAAGCGGTTTTCAGCAAGGTATTCTCTGCAAGTACTGAAATAAGTGGTAACAGATAGTTTTGTGACGGGATAAATTGTAAGGAGCAACAAGTAACAAAAGTAAATAAAGTGCAGCAAGGTGGCCCAATCCTTTTGTAGCAAAGGACAAGCCGGAACAGACTCTTATAATAGGAAAAGCGCTCCCGAGGACACATGGGAATATCGTCAAGCTAGTTTTCATCATGTTCATATGATTCGCGTTTGATACCTTGATAATTTGATATGTGGGTGAACCGGTGCTTGCGTGTTGTTCTTACTTGAACAAGCATCCCACTTATGATTAACCTCTATTGCAAGCATCCGCAACTACAACAAAAGTATTAAGGTAAACCTAACCATAGAATGAAACATGTGGATCCAAATCAGCTCCTTACGAAGCAACGCATAAACTAGGGTTTAAGCTTTTGTCACTCTAGCAACCCATCATCTACTTATTACTTCCCAATGCCTTCCTCTAGGCCCAAATAATGGTGAAGTGTTATGTAGTTGACGTTCACATAACACCACTAGAGGCTAGACAACATACATCTTATCAAAATATCAAACGAATACCAAATTCACATGACTACTAATAGCAAGACTTCTCCCTTGTCCTCAGGAACGAACGTAATTACTCACAAAGCATATTCATGTTCATAATCAGAGGGGTAATAATATGCATATAGGATCTAAACATATGATCTTCCACCAAATAAACCAACTAGAATCAACTACAAGGAGTAATCAACACTACTAGCAACACTACTAGCAACCTACTAGTACCAATCCCGGACTTTGAGACAAGAATTGGATACAAGAGATGAACTAGGGTTTGGAGATGAGATGGTGCTGGTGAAGATGTTGATGGAGATTGCCCTCTCCCGATGAGAGGAGCGTTGGTGATGATGATGGTGATGATTTCCCCCTCCCGGAGGGTAGTTTCCCTGGAAGAACAGCTCTGCCGGAGCCCTAGATTGGATCCGCCAAGGTTCCGCCTCGTGGCGGCGGAGTCTCGTCCCGAAAAGTTCCTTCTTATTTTTTTCTCATCGAAAGACCTCATATAGGATAAGATGGACGTCAGAGAGCCACCAGGGGGCCCACGAGGTAGGGGGTGCGCCCTAGGGGGGGCGCCCCCCACCCTCGTGAGAAGGGTGTGGGCCCCCTGGCCTTCATCTTTGGTGAGGATTTTTCTTTATTTATTTTAAGATGTTCCGTGGAGTTTCCGGACTTTTGGAGTTGCGCAGAATAGGTCTCTAATATTTTCTCCTTTTCCAGCCCAGAATTCCAGTTGCCGGCATTCTCCCTCCTTATGTAAACCTTGTAAAATAAGAGAGAATAGCCACAAGTATTGTGATATAAAGTGAAATAACAGTCCATAATGCGATAAATATCGAGATAAAAGCATGATGCAAAATGGACGTATCATGCGCCTACTATAGGTTGACGCGTACGCTTTCCTAAAAAAAGGTTGACGCACACGCAACGCTGTGTCAACTTAGTCAACACATGAGAGCAGTGACTGTTGGATGTCCATCCAATGGCCACAGTGCTTCTTCAATCTCTGCTCTTCCTGCTCCAACCGCTCAAACAAGCGCCGGTGGGACTACCTGCTCCCTCCTCCCGTGGCCACCTATGATGCCGCGCAGGCCTCACCGCCCGACCCTACTCCCATCGCTGGCCTGGCCATCCCTCTACACACCCACACCTGCTGTTATTTTCAAGTGACGGTAGACGAACTAGTAAAACCTTGTACTCCCTCCTCGTGGGAAACAACTGCTGAGTCTTCCCTAGCTCCGTGTTGTTCCCTTCCTAGGCCTCGCCTCGTCCACCGCCATGGTGCTCTCGGCGTGGCGTGGTCAACGAACAACATCCATCGAAAGAGGATTGTACGTGGAGAGGCTGACAGCTGGGTCCACAGCAGCATGCAAGGAAATGCTTCCTTATTATGCGCAAAATAATGATTCCTCCACCTGACAGCTGGGACCCACTGGAAGGGCCTCTGTATTTCGCGAAAAAACGTTCCCCCCGCTGACAGCTCGGATCCACCAGCTATATCTTCACAAGCAAGGAAGTGCCTCCTTATTATGCACATAAAAATGAATACTGCCTGCTACCTGGGACCCTCCATAGTGGGAGACTAACTTGTGGGCCTACTAACATAGACAGAGGGCTTTGTCAACTTAGTCAATATGAACGATGCTAGCTCCGGTGACCGTATGATGTCCATCCAACAGCCGTAGTGGTTCTTCAACCTCTGGTCTTCATGCTCCAGCCGCCCAAACCAGCGCTGGTCGTGCTGCCTGCTGCTGCCTCCCATGGTCGGCTCTGCTGCCGCGCAGGCCTGACCGCCCCACCCTACTCCAACCTCTAGCCAGGCTATCCCTCTACTCACCCACAACCCCTATTATTCTACAGCGACGACAGCCTCACACTACAGCCGAACCATGGTGCTCTCGGCGTAGTGTGGTCAATGTGGTCAAGGAACGACTTCCATCCGAAGAGTACTGTATGTGGAGAGGCTGACAGCTGGGTCCACGGCCACAGTAAGGAAAGTGCCTCCTTATTACATGGAAAATAATGATTCCTCCACCTGACAGTAGGGACCCACCGGATGGGCCACCGTATTTCGTGAAAAAAATGTTTCCCCCTATTTACTGGGACCCACCAGCTACATCTTTGCACACAAGGAAGTGCATCCATATTACGGGCAAAAATATGATTCTCCCCCTGACAGCTGGGACCCACCAGCTATATGTTCGCATGCAAGGAAGTGCCTCCTTACCTCCCTGACAGCTGGGCCCCACCCGATTGAACTGTACATAGGGTTGTCTGTCTGGCATGAACGTGTGTGTACATACTAGTCGATCAGTCTGTCTACAGGCTGCAGCGATGAACCGTGGCCGAATAAGGAAGGGCACGTGTCATAGTAGAGGCGCGGGTGTAGCATGCCACGCAGCCCCGTCTATATCATGTACATGTACGTACAACTAGAGTGCAAGAAAGTAAATACGACCACGTACGTACATACAGGCGGGGTCTTGAACGCCTATGTAATGCCCCGAGAGCATTGCACCAGGTGTCCTCCAGTTATTCGCTGTCGTTGCCATGTCATTCGCTTGCATGTTGCATCTTGTTCATGTCATCCGCATCATGATAACAAGAATTAAAATGTTTAGATTGTTGTTGCAATAAATTACTAAGGCATATGGGGATTTACCGGATTCGTTATTTCTTATATCCGGCCCCATTTAAATTGTTTAGATGGTGTAGTTTTGTTATGCCTCACCTCTAGCCATGTTAATCAACATTTAATATTGTCGAGTACCTAACGAGAGAGAACTAAATAAGTCATGTGGTGTTTTCTTCAATATGCAACTCCGTGGCATATTGAGCTCCACTTAATTTGTAGTGTTGTTTGTTGCATATTGCCATGCCATGCTTCATTAAACCGTACATGCATCGTACTTGGTTGTGCATCATGCCATGATTATGTGGTGGTTGTTTACTATGTTGTGTACTTCTTTCTGGTGTTGCTTCTTCGGGTTGGTTCCGATTACGTCGCGTTTGTGAGGATTCGTTCGACTACGTCCGTTTGTCTTCTTCATGGACTCGTTCTTCTTCCTTGCGGGATCTCAGGCAAGATGACCATACCCTCGAAATCACTTCTATCTTTGCTTGCTAGTTGCTCGCTCTTTTTCTTTGCCTATGTTGCGATACCTACCACTTGCTATATCATGCCTCCCATATTGCCATGTCAAACCTCTAACCCACCTTGTCCTAGCAAACCGTTGTTTGGCTATGTTACCGCTTTGCTCAGCCCCTCTTATAGAGTTGTTAGTTGCAGGTGAAGATGGAGTTTGTTCCATGTTTGGAACATGGATATGTTGGGATATCACAATATCTCTTATTTAACTAATGCATCTATATACTTGGTAAAGGGTGGAAGGCTCGGCCTTATGCCTAGTGTTTTGTTCCACTCTTGCCGCCCTAGTTTCCGTCATACCGGTGTTATGTTCCTTGATTTTGCGTTCCTTACGCGGTTGGGTTATAATGGGAACCCCTTGATGGTTCGCTTTGAATAAAACTCCTCCAGCAAGGCCCAACCTTGGTTTTACCATTTGCACTAACAACCTATCACCTTCCCTTGGGTTCTGCGGACTCAAGGGTCATCTTTATTTTAACCCCCCCCCCCCCGGGGCCAATGCTTCTCTAAGTGTTGGTCCTAACTGAGTAGACTGCGGGGCCACCTCGGGGAAACATGAGGGTTGGTTTTACTCGTAGGATGTCTCATCCGGTGTTGCCTTGAGAACGAGATATGTGCAGCTTCTATCAGGATGTCGGTGCATCGGGCGGCTTTGCTGGTCTTGTTTTACCATTGTCGAAAATTCTTGTAACCGGGATTCCGAGCCTGATCGGGTCTTCCTGGGAGAAGGAATATCCTTCGTTGACCATGAGAGCTTGTGATGGGATAAGTTCGGACACCCCTACAGGGTTTTGAACTTTCGAAAGCCGTGCCCGCGGTTATGGGTAGATGGGAATTTGTTAATGTTCGATTGTAGAAAACCTAAACCTTAACTTAATTAAAATGCATCAACCGCGTGTGTAACCATGATGGTCTCTTTTCGGCAGAGTCCAGGAAGTGAACACGGTGTTGGAGTTATGCTTGAACATAAGTAGTCTAGGATCACTTCTTGATCATACATTTCTCGACCGTGATTTGCCTTCTCTCCTCGCTCTCTTTTGCGTAAGTTAGCCACCATATATGCCAGTGCTTGCTGCAGCTCCACCTCACATACCTTTTACCTACCCATAAGCTTAAATAGTCTTGATCGCGAGGGTGTGAGATTGCTGAGTCCCCGTGACTCACAGATACTTCCAAAACCAGTTTGCAGGTGCCGATGATATCGTGCAGGTGACGCAACCGAGCTCAAGGAGGAGCTCGATGAAGATCTCGTTCATTGTGTTGTTTTGTTTCAGTTGATCAGTAGTGGAGCCCAGTTGGGACGATCGGGGATCTGTGTAGTTTTTGGGGTAGTCTTCTTTTATTTCGGTTCCGTAGCCGGACCTTGTATGTATCTGTTTGATGTAATGTTATATTCATGTATTGTGTGACGTGGCGATTGTAAGCCAACTATGTATCTCTTTCCCTTATGTATTACATGGGTTGTGTGAAGATTACCTCACTTGCGACATTGCTTTCAATGCGGTTATGCCTCTAAGTCATGCTTCGACACGTGAGATATAGCCGCATCGAGGGCGTTACAAGTTGGTAATCAGAGCCTTCCCCGACTTAGGAGCCCCCTGCTTGATCGAATCGCTGGCGTTGTTGAGTCTAGAAAAATGTTTTGAGTCTTATAGGATTATATATATCGGAGAGTAGGATTCTTTTTACTTCTCAGTCCCTTCGTCGCTCTGGTGAGGCATCCTGACGTAGAGTTTTGACTCTTCTCTTCTCAAATTTCACTAATTTTTTTTAGGATCACGCGGGTATCTTGGAATCGTTCCGATGGTTTTGTGACGAGAACATTGTTCTTGGTGCCTCCTGACATTTAGGGGTTGTGGCAGTGTCCCGGGGAGTTGAGCTCCGAGGTGTTGTCATCACAATTTTATCGTTGCAGTTCTGGGATACCTGAGTTTCGCCGACATCGAAAATCTCTTTTATGCAGTTGTTGGTGAGATAACCTCGACGCCACCCAGTACTAGGGCGGGAGTTAGGGAGTATTGCCATAACTCATATAACGGATGCTTTTTGAAAGTTGAGGTAAACGATTTCCGAAGATTTCTTGGTTATGTGTTGAAGGATGGATACAGCTGGATGTAGGATTTGCTAGCTTTGGGTGAGATATTATGCTTCCCCTGTATCCCCAACACCTGATTGCATAACTAGAATGTTTCGGGGGTTTATAAGTGGGAATTCTAGTAGATCCTAGGATATCTTTCCGACAGATGTATGATATGAAATTGGGGTTCGACGTCTAGTGGTCCGCCTATCCACGGTTGGTTTTACAGTGGTCTCGTTGTGTCATAAAGAGTCCTTGGCTATGCTGACTCGGGGACGCTTCGTATGTCATGTGCACTGCCTTGTACATGATGGTGATGTACAATCGAGCCCGTGTGGGCCCCACCACAAAAACTTCGGACGAAATCTCTATCATATGTTTGTTCCGGCATATTTTGCAAGCCAATCCTTGTTTTGTTTTGAGTTGTGGTATTCAAGTTGCTTCAATGTCAAATGTTGATTCCATGCCTCTTTCCAAGCGGTGTTCTCATACTCCTATGTGAATACCAATCCTTCATGATAATCGAGATTGTCAGGTCAATCCTTTTCAACCGGTGTGTCTCTCTTCAAGTGGATCCGATCATTTCAACGTCCGCAAGATCAATTATCGGTTCTTCTCAATGATGTTTGTTTCATCCATCTCCAAGTTGCCTTTGTTTTCCCGACCACCCACCCTTGTTTCTTCAAGGACTTGGATTTCTTAATCAAGCATCATTTTATTCATGTGAAGTCTCTTCTTTCTTTTCAATCAATGTTCTTATCCGGTGTTTCTCATGAAGATACTAATGGAGCTTCAAGTGTATCATTCTTCGTTATTTTTCTTATTTGGTGGATTCAATTCAAGCTTTCGGTGTTGATCATATCTTTTTACCCGTTTCAAATGCTTTCCCATGTCGTTGCACCTCTTAATCGTTCATCTCTCTCTATTCATATCCGAAGTGCTGAAGATATCTCAAAGATTCGCGATTGCACTCTGTATTCATTCAGGCTCTTTCGAGGTTGTTATCTCATTCAAGCCATTTAACTCAACAGGTGCATTCTCTCTTTTAAATCCTTCAATGGTGTATCTTTTGAGTGGGCCCTAACCCACAGGTCTTTTCCCAGGATCTTACCTGACTCTTCTTATTTTTCCCGGAGCTTTCTCAAATTCTTTTCCAAGTTTGACGTAAGAATGAATTTTTCATCAGTCAAATGCTTATCTCCAATATCGCTTTCAAATTCTTTTCATTGTTGGTTCAACCTTTATAATTTCTATTCCGGAGTGCCTCAACAACTCATGGTGGTGTTTCTAGTCATCATTCTCAACATTTGAAGACTGAAGAAGAATTTTTCCTCCAAATTTTATTCGTTCTCTCAAAGATTCGTGGTGCTAGCGTGATGCCATCCTCTCATAATTGGTTTCGACTATGAGAATTCTTTTCACCCATCCGAAGCATTTCATGAGTTGTTTCCATTTCTTTCCTCCAAAGGCCATCTTTTCAAATATTATGCATTCCAGCTTTCAGCTATCATTCTCCAAATCTTACCGGTGCGTCATTCAATTATTGTCTTATCAGCTCATGATCTATTCGTACTCATGTATCCAAATTCTCTCAAGTATCTTCTTTCGTTTTCCAATTCTTCCTGGTGTTTCTTCATGTTTTATTCGTTCTTTTTCAATTCTTATGGTGGTTCTTCCTAGATTCTTCTTCCTTCGTTTATCATATCAATGTATTCGTTGTTTTCAATCCTACCAGTGGATCGTTGAAGACCGTCTTAAGTTTGCTCCATATCCCTCTTAATCCTTTGAACGAGAATAAGTAGTAGGCTAAATCTGTTGCTTGTCATCAATTTAAATTGGTGAAGGATACACATAACGTAATTCTTATTCTTGTTTCATCTAAGTGATTAATTCTTTATTCCGGAGGTTCATTGAAAATTCTTGGTTTCATTGGTTTCATCTTTCTTTTCCCGGAGTTCCAAGCTCTCTCAATTTTCTCGTCATGAAGATCCATCTAATCATTGCAAGGCTTCACCTTGTGTTTTTTTCAACCTCTCTTTCCTTCTGATTGATCATCCTTTTGGTTACCAGAGTTTTCATGGAGGCGCTACATGATGGTTCATCAAAGATTTAATTCCTTTTCGAAGTGTTCATTGAGATTCTTTTCAAAGGAGCTCAATCATTCTTCATCTTGCAATCCGGAGTGCAATTCTTTCTACCGTATCATTGGAGGTGGTATTATGTCATTCTTGATAATTTGAGTTCATGTTTCATGATTCACATGTTGTTAAGAATGAGGTATTTTAAATCCATCAACCTCTTCGTTGGAGTTATCTTGGGTTGTATTTCACCTAAAGCTTTCCCTAAGGATTGCTGCTATTTATGGTGCTTATAAATGATCTAAGTTCTTCATTTATCCTCCCGGTGAAATAAGTTTCTCATCTCCTTGGTGATATCAATCCAATCTATTGTTTTTCGTTAGTGGCAGAATTTCACCTCATAGTTTTGAGATGTTTTCTATAAGCCCACTTCAAGCTTACCCTTTTCGTTGTTGGTTTTTCCAACAACTTTGTTATTTCTTTCTTGGAAGGGTGCTTTCCAAGCTCATTTGTGGCAGAAGTTGGCTTTTTCAACTCCATTCTTTTATTACAATGATCTAACTTCTATTCTTCTCTTCTGGAGGCGTTGTGATGTTTCTCTTTTCTCTCATCATCTCGTATGGTGTTCTTTTCGTGCTTACACATTTAACCGGAGTATTGTGCCCCTTTGCTCAAGCTCTTTCATTTTATCAATCTTGCATCTCTTTTGAACCGGAGTGCTATACGAATTTGTTCTTCCTTGTTACTCTTCCCAACCGGAGTGCTTTCAACTTTGTTCTTCTCCGTTGCATTCTTTCTTTCAATTTTTTTAACCTTTTCCAGGTTCGTGGTTTCACTCGTTTGTCCAAGAAGCAACTTAGCTCTTCCCTCCGGTGCCATTCTAGATCTCGGGACGAGATCCTCTCATAGTGGTGGAGTGTTGTAACGCCCCGACACCATTGCGCCAGGTGTCCTCCAGTTATTCGCTGTCGTTGCCATGTCATTCGCTTGCGTGTTGCATCTTGTTCATGTCATCCGCATCATGATAACAACAATTAAATGTTTAGATTGTTGTTGCAATAAATTACTAAGGCATATGGGGATTTACCGGATTCGTTATTTGTTATATCCGGCCCCATTTAAATTGTTTAGATGGTGTAGTTTTGTTATGCTTCACCTCTTGCCATGTGAATCAACATTTAATATTGTTGAGTACCTAACGAGAGAGAACTAAATAAGTCATGTGGTGTTTTCTTCAATATGCAACTCCGTGGCATATTGAGCTCCACTTAATTTGTAGTGTTGTTTGTTGCATATTGGCATGCCATGCTTCATTAAACCGGACATGCATCATACTTGGTTGTGCATCATGCCATGATTATGTGGTGGTTGTTTACTATGTTGTGTACTTCTTTCCGGTGTTGCTTCTTCGGGTTGGTTCCGATTACGTCGCGTTTGTGAGGATTCGTTCAACTACTTCGGTTTGTCTTCTTCATGGACTCGTTCTTCTTCCTTGCGGGATCTCAGGCAAGATGACCATACCCTCGAAATCACTTCTATCTTTGCTTGCTAGTTGCTCGCTCTTTTGCTTTGCCTATGCTGCGATACCTACCACTTTATTATATCATGCCTCCCATATTGCCATGTCAAACCTCTAACCCACCTTGTCCTAGCAAACCGTTGTTTGGCTATGTTACCGCTTTGTTCAGCCCCACTTATAGCGTTGTTAGTTACAGATGAAGATGGAGTTTGTTCCAAGTTTGGAACATGGATATGTTGGGATATCACAATATCTCTTATTTAACTAATGCATCTATATACTTGGTAAAGGGTGGAAGGCTCGGCCTTATGCCTGGTGTTTTGTTCCACTCTTGCCGCCCTAGTTTCCGTCATACCGGTGTTATGTTCCTTGATTTTGCGTTCCTTACGCGGTTGGGTTATAATGGGAACCCCTTCATAGTTCGCTTTGAATAAAACTCCTCCAGCAAGGCCCAACCTTGGTTTTACCATTTGCACTAACAACCTACCACCTTCCCTTGGGTTCTGCAGACTCAAGGGTCATCTTTATTTTAACCCCCCCGGACCAGTGCTTCTCTAAGTGTTGGTCCGAACTGAGTATACTGCGGGGCCACCTCGGGGAAACTTGAGGGTTGGTTTTACTCGTAGGATGTCTCATCCGGTGTTGCCCCGAGAACGAGATATATGCAGCTTCTATCAGGATGTCGGCGCAATGGGCGGCTTTGCTGGTCTTGTTTTACCATTGTCGAAAAGTCTTGTAACCGGGATTCCGAGCCTGATCGGGTCTTCCTGGGAGAAGGAATATCCTTCTTTGACTGTGAGAGCTTGTGATGGGATAAGTTGGGACACCCCTGCAGGGTTTTGAACTTTCAAAAGTCGTGCCCGCGGGTATGGGTAGATGGGAACTTGTTAATGTCCGGTTGTAGAAAACCTGAACCTTAACTTAATTAAAATGCATCAACCGTGTGTGTAACCATGATGGTCTCTTTTCGGCGGAGTCCGGGAAGTGAACACGGTGTTGGAGTTATGCTTGAACGTAGGTAGTCTAGGATCACTTCTTGTTCATAGATTCTCAACCGTGATTTGCCTTCTCTCCTCGCTCTCTTTTGCGTAAGTTAGCCACCATATATGCCAGTGCTTGCTGCAGCTCCACCTCACATACCTTTTACTTACCCATAAGCTTAAATAGTCTTGATCGTGAGGGTGTGAGATTGCTGATTTCCCGTGACTCATAGATACTTCCAAAACCAGTTTGCAGGTGCCAATGATATCGTGCAGGTGACGCAACCGAGCTCAAGGAGGAGCTCGATGAAGATCTCGTTCATTGTGTTGTTTCATTTCAGTTGATCAGTAGTGGAGCCCAGTTGGGACGATCGGGGATCTGTGTAGTTTTTGGGGTAGTCTTCTTTTATTTCGGTTCCGTAGCCGGACCTTGTGTGTATCTGTTTGATGTAATGTTATATTCATGTATTGTGTGACGTGGCGATTGTAAGCCAACTATGTATCTCTTTCCCTTATGTATTACATGGGTTGTGTGAAGATTACCTCACTTGCGACATTGCTTTCAATGCGGTTATGCCTCTAAGTCGTGCTTCGACACATGGGAGATATAGCCGCATCGAGGGCGTTACAGCCTACTCGTGCATACGTTCGGCCAGGGCTCGTGTACATGGAGAGGCAATAGAGTGTAGAGATGGCGTCCCGTTCATCGGCAACCAACTGGCTGGGTCAGAACGGAGAAACTGCATCATGTTCATCGGGAGGCAACGGAATGCGTGTTGTTCATCGAGAGCCAACTGGCTTGGATGGAACAAACGAAACGAGGCCTGGCGTACTACAGAACGGAGGAAACGGCCTTGTGTTCAACCGCTGTCGGATCACGGGTTCCGGCAAATCCTCGAGGTTCTAACACTGGGATGCGCGTGAAGGTTTTCTCCCTATTGATCCATGCCCTAGCTATTTAAGATCTCACAGATGAACCCAACGAACTCACAACACACAAAGACACAAGATTTATACTGGTTCGGGCCACCATTGTGGTGTAATACCCTACTCCAGTGTGGGGGTGGTCGATTGCCTCTTGGGCTAATGAAGAACAGTTACAAGGGGAAGAACAGCCTCCTGAGGTTGAGGTGTTATTGTGTTTGGTGGACTTGTGATGAGGTCGATTCTCACTTGTCTCTCGTCCCTTTGTCCTCTCTTTTGTTTTTTCCTCGCCCCTTACTACGGTGGCTAGTTCTACTTATACAGGCCCTGGTCCTCTCCTCAAATATTGAGCGGGAAGGGATCCAACAATGGCCGATTCGAAAGGGGACAGCTAGTACAAGTTATCCTGACGTCCTTGTGGTCTTGGTATCATTGCACCAATATGGAAACCATTGCCTGATGCCTCGGTATTCCACGTCTGCACTTGCCCCCTTGGCACCAAAGAGGAAACAAGGACACTGTTCGCGGTGGCGCCCGCCTGGCGCCCGCCTGGTCTCGATCGTCATGGCTCACGTCACGAGGACCTTGTGAGGTTTTCCTTGCCTTGATCTCTCCGCCCCTCGCGAGCCTTCCTGGCGAGGCCGCTCCTGAGGAGGTCTTGCGTCGTCCGCCTCGCGAGGGTCTTGAATGCCTTGTTGATGAAGATGGGTCGTACAGACCTGCCAGCCCAGCCACGCCGTGGGCCGTAGGCAGGCAAGTCTGGGGACCCCCGTTCCCAGGACGCCGATAGTAGCCCCCGGGCCCAAGGCACGCTCGGGCTTGGCTTCCAGGCAAAGCCAAAGGGTCAAGTGCGGAGTGCCGCGGGCCCCCAAAGCTTACGACCTCGTGAGGTTTGCCTTGCCTTGATCTCTCTGCCCCTCGTGAGCCTGCCTGGCGAGGCCGCTCCTGAGGAGGTCTTGCATCGTCCGCCTCGCGAGGCTTGGCCCCTCACGAGGGTCTTGAATGCCTCGTTGATGAAGATGGGCTGTATAGACCTGCCAGCCCAGCCACGCCGTGGACCGCAGGCAGGCAAGTCCGGGGACCCCCGTTCCCAGGACACTGACAGTAGCCCCGGGGCCCAAGGCATGCTCATGCTTGTCTTCGAGGCGAAGCCAAAGGGTCAAGCGCGGAGCGCCGCGGCCCCCCAAAGCCTGCAGCCTCGGTTGACACGTGGCGGTTGATTGGACGCGGGCGTCTCCGCTTCCCCATGCTGCCTCGGCAACTGCCCGACTTGACAAGTCCCTGTGACATGCAAGGGAAGCCATCATTACCTGTGATCGTGGGGCTGCTGGTTGGCCTTCTCCTGCTATAAACTGGGAGGGGGCAGAGCCCCCGTCGCCCATCTCTTCCCATTTTACTCGCTCCTTCTTCCTCTGCTCCACTGCTAGCAGCAGCTTCAATGGCGCCGATCCGTAGGTCCTCTGCTGAAGAGAAGGAAAAGGTTCCCCTCGACGCGCCGGCGCTGCTCCTGCTGAAGAAGAGGTCGATCCACCACCGCGATGCCGCGGAGATGCCAGTGGTGGCGAGGCCTTGGAATGAGCGGCCTCCTCCTGGGTATCCACTACCCTTGTACGCCCAAGCCGGGGGCTCGGGAGGAAGAAGAGACGGGCATCGGCGCACACTGCGGCCAAGGTCGCCGCGCCCCGGCGACGAGTGCCATCGCTCCTGGAGTCCATGTCGCGGACTCCTCATGCGAGCTCGTGCTGTGGGCGTCGATGCCCCCAAGCTCCTGGATCTGCTTCCCGTGCTTCTTCTCTGACGTGATGCCACCGAGGGGGGCCCTCGAGCTCTGGTTGCAGCATGCTGACTGCAAAGCTCCGGCGACCGGAGCAGAGGTTGAAGCGGTCGCCACCGGCGAGATCTTCATGACACATGGCTGGGGCGAGGTCGCACGAGTTTGCCGTGCGGAGGGCGTCCTCACGATAAACTTTGAGTACGACGGTGCCTCCACACAGTTCTTCAAGGTCTTCGACGCCGAGGGTCACCGCTTGGAGTGCTGCCCCAAAGGAGAGCGCCAGGACGAGGTGCCCCCCGCTAGGGGCTACTCCAGCAATAGCGATTCTTGGGAGTCCAACAGTTCTCCCGAGCTCTACGAGACTCCGAAGACGAGCAACGACAGCTACGTGCCCCCGAGCTCTTGCTGCGCCCGGAGCAAGGCTGCAACGTCCGGCCGCCGCCGTCGCTGATCTGGATGTGGTTGGCGCCGGCCTTCCACGGCCCACTATTGATGATGGTGTCAGCCGTAGGGGTGTGTAGATAGGATTCTCCTAGGTTCGCGGCTTTTTTTCCCTGCAAGGAACCAATAAGTACCCCGTGGGGGCGTGTAAAGGGTTTGCAATGTCTTTGTTGATGTTATCCCAATTAAGGAAGCCTTGTTAGCGTAGGTCTTGTTTAGGCTCGGTCTTCCCTTTCCAACCTCGCGACAGCTTGTTGCTCTATGTTGACAGGTCCCGGTCCCCAGGCAAGCTTCAGCCGTCGCTGGTATGCTAGGCCGCGTGCCGTGGTCAAGGCCAGGAGGTGAGCGGTCCGAGGTCCAGTAAGAGCCTCCGAGGCGCGATGCTCAGGGGGTCTCCTTTAGTGCTCAAGCAGTTGTGGTAAGATAACAAAGGGAGGCAATGTTGCCACAACAGGGCCATGGCGAGCGTGTCCCCTAGATCTCAATGATTAGCTGATCTGATCTCGTGACTTATCTTGGCGGTCCGGGGTCAATTCTTCATGATGCACCAGACCGGTGCGCGATCATCTGCAGCGTGGCTAGGACAGGATCATACGAGTCCTCCCCCTTCAATGCTCTCCTTTGTGCTCTACGTCCTCAGGTCCAGGCCCTCGAGCGAGCTCAGCCGCCGCTGGCATGCCAGGCCGCGTGCCGTGGTCAAGGCCAGGGGGTGAGGGCTGGAGAGCCAGTAAGAGCTCCTAAGTCACGATGCTCAGGAGCCCCCCTTTTAACGTGCAAGCAGATTACTTGGAAGAGGTGGGAGCTCGCGGTGCCGCCAGGTGCTATCCTCGTGAGATCCCTACAAGCCAACACAAGGAAGAACACGATCTGCCATTATGGTTGCCAGCCTGCCGCTGGTTGCTCCGCGAGGGGATGAAGGCACTGAGGGCCTTGTGAGGTGACATGCGCGGGGCGTGCCACGAGACAGAGCTCAACCGCTCAGGTTTATCGACGTGGTAGGGATGGACCCATGCGCCAGCACCGTGCCTGCGTGTAGAGGCCCCATGGGAGGCGACGATTGAGCAAGTAGCAATCATAGATAGATCAAACATGAGAGTAGTAGGCTTAAGCAAGTGCATGAGGGATACGTGCCACTGGGTCAGGCCCAAGCGACTTGGGGATGATGCAGCCCGAGGGGCGCCCCCAACAAGGTAAGCTAAAGACATAAGAAAAGGGATACATGCCATAGGGACGGACCCACGCGGCCTGGGAATGATGCAGCCCGAGGGGCGCTCCCAGCTGAATGACTTGGAAAGATGTCACCTGGTCATGTTGACGAAGGAGAGTTGAAGCAGCTGGAGGTGTACGGCGAAGGGGTTGCTCCTCACGAGCCTCCGGAGCTCTGAGCCTCGGGAGGCTCTGGGGGCTCAGGTGGTTCCTTGAGGACCGTCTCCATCTCCATCAGGACGGCGTGGTGCCTAGCTTCCTGATCCGCTAGGATGCGCCGCAAGTTGTGTTGGTAGGCGGACGATACACTTGGCAGGCCAAAGGGCATGCGAACGTAGCTGTGCGGTGGGCCCTCGCAGCGTCCCACGCGCGAAGGCCAAAAAAGCTCCTGAGAAGCGGCCCTGTTGAGCCGTGGAACGTCGATGCCAACATGTAGCTCGGCTTCCTCGCCTGGATGGGAAGCTGCATCTCGTGAGCGGCGGTCACCGCGCATGGCCCTTGCGTCTTGCAACTCCTGGGTGGTCTTGGTGATGAACTCCTGAATGGTGGGCGATCCTTGCCCTGTGCCCTCCTGAGGGAAACATGCCGCGAAGCACGCCTCCAAGTGGTGCCCGAGCGCCTCCCTCGTGATGTGGGCAAAGTCTGAGGCCTTCCAGAAGAAAGCCCCTGGGCCCTACCCAAGAAGGACGCTGGGCGCAATTTCCAATGCGATGGAGGGAGACGCCCCTGGAGCGGGCGCTGATCCTGACGAGACTCCGGCCGTGGCGTCACCCTCCTAAGGTCTTGCGTGTCACAGCTTCTTCTTCTTCTTGGGGTTGGCCTCAGGAGGGCCCTCACCCTTGCTATCGGGGTCATCGATTGCTGCAGCTTGGAAGGCACGCTCGAGGGAGAACACCGCATCTTTCTCTTCACATGGGACCGTGATGATCCCGCTGCTTCCCGGCATCTTGGGGACATTGTAGTTGTGATGGGTCACTGCCATGAACTTGGCCAGGGCTGGATATCTGAGGATGGCGTTGTACGGCAGACGGATGTGTGCGACGTCGAAGTCGATGAGCTCGATGCGGTAGTTCTTGCATTCACCGAAGGTGACAGGGAGGTGGACCTGCCCTATCGGTGTGGTGGAACCATCGGTGACTCCTGAGAAAGGCTTGGTAGGTTGAAGTTGGTCATACGGCACTTGGGGGCTGTCGAACGTGTCGACAAACAGGACGTTGAGCCCTGCGCCGCCGTCGATGAGGGTCTTGGTAACTTGCACGTTGCTGATGACTGGGGAGCAGAGCATCGGGAGGGTGACAGTGGTAGCTGCGCACTTGAGCTGGTCTGTCGAGATGAACATAATGGGGCATTGGGACCATCTGAGTGGGCGCATGGCTTCGAGCTTGGGGAGGACTACATTCACTTCACGAGCAAACTGCTTGAAGATACGCTGCGAGGCTGGGGCCTGGGCTCTGCCCAATATGCAAGAGATAGCACGTGGTTCTTGGAAGCCCCCAGCCCCCTTGTCCTGATGGTGTTCGTCATTCCTTCTTGGCGGTGGTGGCAGCGGAGGGAGCCCGGCGTTGCCTTGAGGACGATCGTCACGAGGCTGATCCCTCCAGGCGCCCTCGCGAGGCAGATCCTGCCAGCGGTCCTCGCGAGGCCGATCGCGCCACTCGTGGTGCGGGCCACGGTCGTCCCAGCGTCCGGCACCACGTCCTCCTCCTCGGTCGTAGCCCCGGTCACCGCGCTCGTGGCTTCGACTGAAGCGCCCTTCGTGAATGGATCTGAGCTCTTGACAGTTGCTGGTGTTGTGGGTGTTCAGGTTGTGGAAGGCGCAGAACGGACGGCTGCCCTTGGATGACTCTGGTTGGTCTCGGCCACGCTTGGTGTCTGGTTCCGCTGTGAGCATGGCTGCTCCCTTGCGCTTCACGTCCTTGCCCTTGGCCTTCTTCTCCTCTGGGTCCGTAGCAGGAAGCTCGAGGAGGGAGAGGCGCCCCTCCTTACCTCTAGCACACTTGGTCGCGGTGTTGAACAGCTCTAGGGTCGTGCATAGCTCTTCATGGATGGCGAGCTCCTCCTTCATCTTAACGTCGCGGACGCTGTCAGAGAATGCAGAGATGATGGCTTCGTCGATCTCCTTGGGGATCTTGATCCGTGCACTATTGAAGCGCTGAATGTACTTCTGCAGGGTCTCTCCTGGTTGCTGCTTGATACGGCGTAGGTCGCCCGTGACCACGGCGCAGTCGCTAGTGCCCTGGAAGTTGGCGATGAAGCGGGTGCGCATTTCGTCCCAGGAGGAGATCGAGCCCGGAGGCAGGTTCAGGAGCCAAGAGCGGGCGCCTTCCTTGAGAGCCATGGGAAACCAGTTCGCCATGACCTTCTCGTCGCTGTTGGCCGCTTCGATGCTCTGCTCATAGAGTTGCAAGAAATCTTCAAGGTCGGGGGTGCCGTCGTTGCGAGGAGGCAGATCTAGCTTGAACTTGCCCGGCCAGGCGACGCTTTGTAGCTCGGGGGTGAAGGTGTGGCAGCCAGCTGTGGTCACCGGGACCTGCCTTGGGGGAGGAGCTTGGTCTTGATGGGGTCCGTGCCCTGCAGCTAAAGGTGGTGCGTGGGCTTGCCGCAGCAGCAGATACTGGCGCGGCGGTGCGAGGAGCGGCGGAGCATTTTGTTGTGGCCGAGGGACTTCTTGATAGCTTCTCTCTTCACGCGCGGGCGCAGGACGCGGCGGGTCACGTCATGGAGCCGCGCGTCTTGGCACCAGGGCATCGTCTTGGGGCTGAGGTAGTGGAGGCGCTCCGTGAGCTACGTCGCCCGTAGCTGGCAGAGGGCGAGGCGGAGAGAGGGACGGCGCAGGGCAGCCCCCTGCGACGCGGACAAGCTTAGCCATGCGGTTGAGCCAGTCCTCGTAGAGGTCGTCGACCGGACGGTAGCACAGGAGCTCGTGCGCCATGAGGAGCGCAGCCCGTGCATCCATCGGAGGGCGACGTGCATGGGAAGAAGAACCGGCTGGGGACAGCTACGGAGTGGCGGTGCGGCCGTCCCGCCGCACCGAGGGATGCAGCGAGGATGCTTGCTGCTCATTCCCTGCCGGGCCGGTGGCGGCATTGGCGGTAGGCGACGGGGAACGACGAGGCAGCCCGCCAACGGGAGCCGTCTGAGCAACATGGGTGGCGAGGGCAGCCCCGCACTCGGCACGAGCGCGGCACGCGTCTGCCATGGAGACGGCGAAGCAACGGAGCGTGGAGTGCCAGAAGGAAGCTTTGGCGCACCCCTACCTGGCGCGCCAACTGTCGGATCATGGGTTCCGGCAAACCCTCGATGTTCGAACACTGGGGTGCGCGTGAAGGTTTTCTCCCTGTCGATCCACGCCCTAGCTCTTTATGATCTCGCAGATGAACTCAACGAACTCACAACACAGAAAGACACAAGATTTATACTAGTTCGGGCCACCGTTGTGGTGTATGTAACACCCTCGATGCGACTATAGCTCCCATGTGTCGAGGCACGACTTAGAGACATAATCGCATTGAAGGCATATGTCGCAAGTTAGGCAATCTTCACAAACATCCCATGTAATATAATAATAAAAGGAGAGATAACATAGTTGGCTTACACTCGCCACATCAATCAAGTACATAAATAACATTACATCATCCAAACACTCATGGCCTGGCTACGGTGCCAAAATAAAAGATAACCCAACATGCGACACGGTCCCAATCACCCCCAACTGGGCACCACTACTGATCATCGGGAAAGGAAACATAGTAACGTTGAGAGTCTTCGTCGAACTCCCACTTGAGCTCATACGCATCTCTTGGAGCAGAATCATCAGGCCCTGCATCTGGTGTAATAGTAATCTGTGAGCCACAGGGACTCAGCAATCTCGCACCCTCACGATCAAGACTATTTAAGCTTGTAGGTAAGGCAGGGTAAAAATATGTGGAGCTGCAGCAAGCGACTAGCAAGTATGGTGGCTAACTTATTCGCAAAAGAGAGCGAGAAGAGGAGGCAAAGCGCGAGCAAGAAGCTAGAGAACAACCTACGCAAACATTACTCCAACACCGTGTCCACTTCCCGGACTCCGCCGAGAAGAGGCCATCATGGAAACACACTCGGTTGATTCATTTTAATTAATTTAAGGTTCAGGTTATCTACAACCGGACATTAACAAATTCCCATCTGCCCATAACCGCGGGCACGGCTTTCGAAAGTTCAAATCCCTGCAGGGGAGTCCCAACTTAGCCCATGATAAGCTCTCACGGTCAACGAAGGAATAGACCTCCTCCCAAGACGTTCCGATCAGACTCGGTATCTCGGTTACTCAAGACACTTCGACAGGTTAAAAAAAATCCAGCAACACCGCCCGAATGTGCCGACAAATCCCGATAGGAGCTGCACATATCTCTTTCTCAGGGCACACTCAGATGAACACTACGTGCAACTAAAACCAACCCTCAAGTTGCCCCGAGGTGGCGCTGCAAGTGGCTCTATTTGGACCAACACTCAGAGGAGCACTGGCCCGGGGGGGGGGGGGGGGGGTTAAAACAATGATGACCCTTGAGTCTGCAGAACCCAAGGGAAAGAAAAAGGCTAGGTGGCAAATGGTAAAACCAAGGTTGGGCATTGCTGGAAAATCTTTAATCAAGGCGAACTATCAAGGGGTTCCCATTATAACCCAACCGCGTAAGGAACGCAAAATCCGGGAACATAACACCGATATGACGGAAACTAGGGCGGCAAGAGTGGAACAAAACACTAGGCGAGAGGCCGAGCCTTCCACGCTTTACCAAGTATATAGATGCATTAAGATAACATAGCAATATAATGATATCCCCACAAGTAAATAAATGTTCCAACGAGGAACGGGCTCCAATCTTCACCTGCAACTAGCAATGCTATAAGAGGGGCTGAGCAAAGCGGTAACATAGCCAATCAACGGTTTTCTAGGACATGGTGGGTTAGAGGTTTAACATGAAAAATTGGGAGGCTTGAAAGCAAATGGTAGGCATCGTAGCATTGGCATAGCAAAAGAGCGAGCAAACTAGCATAGCAAAGATAATGGTGATTTCGAGGGTATGATCATCTTGCCTGCACAGTTGTCAGAGTTGACTGGATCCTCGAAAGCAAACTCAACGGGCTCCTCATTAGTGAACTCGTCTCCCGGCTCTACCCAAACAAAACAAACAAGCAATAAGGATACAATCAACCACGTGCAAGGGTCAAGCAATATGATGCAATGATGATATGCTATGCGGGATGCGATGCGGGATGCAAAATGCAAGATATGACAGGAAATGCATGAAACTGGCCTCAACCTGGAAATCCAGGTGTGCCACTGGAAATATGAGATGAAATCGCTTGAAAACGATATAAAGAACGACGGAATCGGAGTTACGGTTTGGAAATGGCAGGCGATACAAAAATGACACCAGTCTGCGATTTACAGCAAGTAGGCATCTAAATGCAATGAAATGAACATGCTACAGCACCCAAAAATGACAAAAAAATACATGGCAGGGATGCACACAAGATGCTTAACAAAGTCTAGCACTGAGCTACGGCCAATTCATCCATTAATAGGTTCAAACAAGCATGGCAAAAATGCATATGGCAAACAGATCTCAGACTTAGTGAAATTAACACTTGTCTGGAATTTCAGATCAGGTAGCCCTCTTCGGAGCAACAAAACTACATGCTACAGGATCTGAAAATGGCAAAGTAAAGCATGGAATAGAGCTACTCAAAGAGCTTAACAAAAGTCCCTTAGTGACCTTGAGCCAAAAGGGATCAGAAAATACAATTGCAAGCACGTGAACATAGCAAAAACATAATCAGTTTTCAGACTTAGTGAAAACTGACACATGCTGAAATATAACTCAAGTAGGCATGTTTACGAGCTCGATGCACTCACTACGGTGCAAGTCATGGCAAGAAAAGCATACACCCATCAAGAAGGCACAAAATTCAAGCTAGACATGGCAAGAAAAATAGCATAGCATGCACGGATCAACTACAACATCATCGGCAAAATTGCAAACAAGTTGACAATCTGCCCAGATTCACAAAGTAGCCAAAGTAGAGCTCGATTGACTCAAGCTAGGCTGCTCCATAATTGCAAAAAAAGAAATGGATGGATAGAGCACTACAATATTAACAAAACATCCTTACTGATCATCCTCAAAAGAGCCACGGATCACTAGGAAACAACATGAACATATGGCATCATGAGATAAACAGCTCCAGGACTTAGTGAAATTGCTAAGTCCCTGAAAACAGAATTACTAAGTGTACCACTTTGCAAGCTTGCATAAGACACCACACACATCACAAAAATACATGGGTTACACCTCTGGAAAGATGACAAAACCCTTAACAAAATACATGTAGAGCATCAGGGCATATGCACACATTAATCATGGCAAAAATGACAAAAACCTAAACGGAGCAGCAGATCTGACAATTAACTCAAGTAGCCTCCTTATAACAGCATTTCGGGCATCAATATGAGCTCAAATGAAAATGATGCAATGGAATGAAATGATGTACTCTCAGAGATGAACATTTTGATATGCTATATGCATGAATCGGAGCTACGGATGCAAAGTTACGGAGCCATGAACAGGGGCATATGGACTAAAAATATCAGGGACTTGGTAGATTTTCGACCTCCGATCTAGGGTTTGCACAGATTTCGAAGTTCGCCGGAGGGAGCACTGTAGTTGGTCGGAAATGGCGCGGTGGCAGCCGGATCTTGGCGAGGGGAGGAGGAGGCGGCCGGATCTCGCCGGATCCGGGCCGGGCGGCGGCGCGCGGCGAGGCGGCGGCGGCTTCGGGCCGCGGGGGACCTCCCTGGGCCTCCCGGGCCGCGCGGTGGGAGGCGGCGGCGAGGCCACGTGGCGGCCCCTCAGTGGCTGCGGGCGGCGGTGGCGCTTGTCCGGCGAGAAACGGACATGTCCGGCGCGCGAGGTGGATTTTTAGGGTTTCGGAGGTAGGAGGAGATCCGAAAATCGGGGGGGGCCTTTAAATAGGCATAGAGGGAGCTAGGAGAGTCCAAATGAGGTGCGGTTTTCGGCCACGCGATCGTGATCGAACGCTCTAGATGATGGAGCAAAGTTAGGTGGGTTTTGGGCCAAATTGGAGGGGTGTTGGGCTGCAACACACACGAGGCCTTTTCGGTCCCTCGGTTAACCGTTGGAGTATCAAACGAAGTCCAAATGGTACGAAACTTGACAGGTGGTCTACCGGTAGTAAACCAAGGCCGCTTGGCAAGTCTCGGTCCAATCCGGAAATGTTTAATCCCCACACACGAAAGAAAGCTAGAAATGACCATCGGAGGAGAACGAAGCACCGGAATGCAAAACGGACAACGGGGAAAATGCTCGAATGCAAGAGACGAACACGTATGCAAATGCAATGCACATGATGACATGATAAGAGATGCATGACAACGACAACAACACACGGAGACAAAGAAACCGAATCCGAGGAAATAAATTAACTTAACGCCGGAAACGGCAAGAGTTGGAGTACAAATTGGGAAAGTTACATCCGGGGTGTTACAGTGTAATACCCTACTCCAGTGTGGTGGTGGTCGATTGCCTCTTGGCCTAATGAAGAACAGTTACAAGGGGAAGAACAGCCTCCTGAGGTTGAGGTGTTCTTGTGCTTTGTGGACTTGTGATGAGGTCGATCCTCACTTGTCTCTCATCCCTTTGTCCTCTCTTTTCTTTTTTCCTCCCCCCTTACTATGGTGGCTAGTTCTACTTATATAGGCCCTGGTCCTCTCCCCAAATATTGAGCGGGAAGGGAGCCAACAACGGCCAATTCTAAAGGGGACAACTAGTACAAGTTATCCTGACAAAAGGTGGTCTTCGCCTGCCTAAGGCTCTGGTGGTGACGCCGTCTTGGGCTCCTTGGTGACCTCCATCCTGACGTCCTTCTGGTCTTGGTCTCGTTGCACCAATATGGAAACCTATGCCTGATGCCTCAGTACTCCGCTCCTGCGCTAACCCCCTTGGTACCTAAGAGGAAACAAGGACACTATGTGCGCTGGCGCCTGCTTGGTCTCGATCATCATAGCTCACATCACGAGGACCTCGCAAGGATTGCCATGCCTTGATCTCTCCGCCCCTCGCAAGCCTGCCTAGCGAGGCCACTCCTGAGGAGGTCTTGCGTCGTTCGCTTCGCGAGGCTTGGCCCCTCGCGAGGGTCTTGAATGCCTTGTTGATGAAGATGGGCCGTACAGACCTGCCAGCCCAGCCACGACGTGGGCCGCAGGCAGGCAAGTCTGGGGACCCCCGTTCCCAGGACGCCGACAACCGCCTACGGTCGAAACAGGATCCTATTCACCAGGAGGGGTCTGGCGTACCGCAAAACAGAGGAAACGGACTTATCTTCGACCTCCTACGGTCGAAACGGGGTCCTATTGATCGGGAGAGGTGTGACATACTGCAAAACGGAGGAAACAGACTTCTCTTCGACCTCCTACGGTCAAAACGGGGGTCCTGTTCATCGGGAGGGGTGTGGCGTACCGCAACACGGGACTCCATGGGCTACTTTTCATCCACCATCTACTGCCTCGCTCCACCCTCCACGGGCTACTGTTCATCCACCGTCAACCTCCTCCAGCCTCCACCTGCGACTGTTCATCCACGGCGTCTCCCTCCTACCTCCACCATGTACTGTTCATCCACGGGCTCCTATTCATCTAGCCTCCACCGGTTACTATTCAGCCACCCCTCCACAGGCTAGTATTCATCTAGCCCTCCAACGGCTACTGTTCAACCAGCCCTCCATAGGGGTCATGTTCATCCACCCCAACCACCTCGACCGGGGTCCTGTTCATCTAGCGGCAACAGCTTCTAGCTACTACCATGGGGTCCTGTTCATCCAACCACCACCAGGAACTGCTCATCCAACCCCCAACAACGCTCACTATTCATCAAGAGGTAGCAGGTTCGATCGGCTTCAGTTAGCAGCAGTAGCGAAGGAATCGCTTGATCTGGTTTAGTTAACAGCAAGTTCGATCGATCGCTCGGGTTCAGTAACGCGTAGCCTGCAGTGCAATCGCTCGGGTTTAGTAGGCAAACGCCTCGCTCTGTCCAGTTAGATCATAATGCCTCGCACCCACACACGTACGTGTACGAGAGAAACGCGCAATCCCTCTATGGATTTCTCAGCCCCGACGACCCACCGTAACCAGAAACTCCCTGATATTTTCCTCGCCCTTGCTTCTACCACGATTGTTTCCGTCATCGACGGCCCAAAGAATGTCATGCAACTGTGTCTCCGGCCCGCCCAAGATGAAAAGCCCATTTTCTGTCATGATTTTTTGTCATAGAAGTAGGAGCCCACCACATCTACGATGATACCGGGTTTTGTCACAATTATTGTCATAGAAGTGTCATAAGCATGACTGGAAAAAAATTCGTTCGACCCAAAATTTCACGGATCTGTCTTTTTTGTAGTGGTAGCAAGTACACCTAATTTTTTTGGTATTTCGTGTTCCATATCCATAATTAAAGATAGAGAACAACTTAGAACAACAAATAAAATCTACTTAGTGATAAAGCAAACAAGCGCATATGAGAATATTCACCCCACGCTATTCCTCCCCAGCAACGATGCCAGAAAAAGGTCTTGATAACCCACAAGTATAGGGGATCAATTGTAGCCTTTCACGATAAGTAAGAGTGTCAAACCCAATGAAGAGCTAAAGGTAGAACAAATATTCCCTCAATTTCTATCGACCACAGATAGAACTCTACGCATGCTTAACATTCGCTTTACCTAGAATAAGTATGAAACTAGAAGTACTTTGTAGGTGTAAAGGGATAGGTTTGCAAGCTAATGAAGAACATGGATATAAAATATAGGAGGTGTTTATATGAAGAAACAACTAAGTTCGTTTTAGTAGAGAGCTTTTTGCCATAAGTTATTTGTCCCTAGGCAATCGATAACTAGACAGGTAATCATTATTGCAATTTTATATGACGGATGCATAAGCTAACATACTTTCTCTACTTGGATCACATGCACTTATGATTGGAACTCGAGCAAGCATCCACAACTACTAAAGATCATTAAGGTAAAACCCAACCATAGCATTATAAGGTATCAAGTCCTCTTTACTCCCATACGCAAACAACCTACTTACTCGGGTATGTGCTTCTGTCACTCACACCACCCACCATAAAGCAAATCATGAGCATATTGCAAACCTACAGCTGGGATCCTCATGCTTGCGCGACACGGAGATCACCATAGGACAGAACCAATGATAAAACATACAACTCAAATCAATCACGATCATCAATAAACCCATAGGACAAAATAGGTCTACTCAAACATCATAGGATATCCATACATCATTGGGAAATAATATATAGCGGTGAGCACCATGTTTAAGTAGAGATTACAGTGGGGAGAAGAGGTGTTACACCGCTGCATAGAGGGGGGGGGAGATTTGGTGATGATGGAGGCGAATTTGTTGGTGTAGATCGTCGTCACAATGATGGCCCCAGCGACGTTCCGGCACCAACGGGAGAGAGGGGGAGAGAGCCTCCCTCCTTATTATTCCTCGGCCTCCCCCTAGATGGGAGGAGGGTTTCCCCTCTGGTCCTTGGCCTCCATGGCGGTGGAGGGGCGAGAGCCCCATCGAGATTGGATCTCTCTCTCTCTATTTCTCGTTCCTGTTTTCTGGCCTTTCACCATTTCTTAAATTCCTGGAGATCCGTAACTCTGATTGGGCTGAAATTTTAACAAAAATTTTATCCAGATATTGGCTTTCATGCGGCCGAACAAGGGCACCAACTGCCTTACATGGTGTCCACAAGCATCCCAGACGTGCCTTGGGTAGGGGGCGCGCCCTAGGTCTTGTGGGCCCCTTAGGCATTGTCTCGCATTGATTTTTTCCCCAAAAATCAAAAATATTCCAAAATAAATCTTATAAGTTTTTACCGCGTTTGGACTTCGTTTGGTATGGATATTCTATGAAACAAAAAACATGCAACAAACAGGGACTGACACTGGGCACTGGATCAATATGTTAGTCTCAAAAATAATATAAAAAGTTATCAAAAGTATATGAAAGTTGTAGAATATTGGGATGAAACAATCATAAATTATAGATACGATGGAGACGTATCATAAGGTACCGAGTCCTACAAGGAATCCAAGTTGGACGTGCTTCAACGTCAACTTGACAAGTTCAAGATGATGGATGATGAAGGTGTCACTGAAATGTACTCTAGGCTTGCTCTCACCACAAATGAGATTTCTGGCTTAGGAAGTTAAGAGATGATCGACAAATTCATCATCAAGAAGATCCTTTGAGTTTTGGATGGTACCAATTACACGTTGATCAAAATGATACCAATTACAAAGATCTCACGCCCACGAAAGTCATTGGTAGAATCGTTGCTCATGAGATGTCACTCAAGGATAACGAAGAGTTCCACAACAAGTCAACTCGTGCACACAAAGCTTCAAGTGATGCTCCTATGACATCAAGTTACGAGCTAGTCTCTAATGAAGAATTGATCTTAATTGTGAAAAAAAATCAACAAATTCAATAAGAGTAGAAGCAAAGAGAGAAGCTCCAAGTCAAGGTCCTACAATGAGAAAAGATCTTCTAGTAGTGATTGAGGGAGTCCTGGATTAGGGGGTCCTTGGGTGTCCGAGCTATGTGGTATGGGCCGGACTGATGGGCCATGAAGATACAAGGCACAAGACCTTCCCCCGTGTCCGGATAGGACTCTCCTATGTGTGGATGGCAAGATTGGTGTCCGGATATGTAATTTCCTTCCTCTGCAAGCCGACTCTGTACAACCCTAGGTCCCTCCAGTGTGTATATAAACCGGGGGTTTAATCTTTAGCGGCTATCAGAATTCACGTAGGCTAGACATATATGGTTTAGCCATTAGGATCTCGAGGTAGATCGACTCATGTAACCCCTATACTCATCAAATATAGTCAAGCAGGACGTAGGGTTTTACCTCCATTAAGAGGGCCCGAACCTAGGTAAACATCATGTTCCCCATGTCCCTTGTTACCTTCGATCCTCAGACGCACAATTCGGGACCCCCTACCCGATATCGGCCGGTTTTGACACCTACATTGGTGCTTTCATTGAGAGTCCCACTATGTCGTCGGCTGAAGGTTCGATGGCTCATTCGATCATCAACAACGATGTTGTTTCCGAGGAAACTTTTCTCCCTGGTCAACTTTTCGTGTTTGGCGGCTTCGCTCTGTGGGCCAATTCAATTGGTCACATCGAACAGATCAATAGCTATGCACCTGGTCATCAGATCGGGTTCAGAAACCTGAATTACGTCGCGGATATCCGAGGAGACTTGATCTTCGAAGGGTTCACGGCCTCGACCGCTATTCCTCATCTTCAAGAAGGAAACCCGTCGGATCCATCATCATGCACCGCTCAAGGAACAACTATCATCCCTGCCCTGGCCTTAGATCCAGAGCAGAGCACCTCATCCGAAGATGGGAGTTTGAAACCCACCGGACTCTGTCCTACTACGGAGCTCTCTTCCGGAGTCCCAGAGGCGACTATATTTTCGACAGGCCTGGAATCAAACAGGACTCTCCCTATCATCGGAGAGCCGAACTCACCTCTGGACGCCAACTCCGAACTCTCGAGTTCTGTGTCCAGCAAGCACGACCAGGTAGAGTCTTCCTTGCCCAGCTCCGCAGGTCTTCAGTTCCCCATCCAGCCTTCGCTCCTAAACGAGGCCCTGGACTTAATGCGATCTCTCACCATTACGAAAGTATCACCCCCGAACCATGCCCAGCCCGGACTAGGGCTGAGAGCAGGGAATTTTACGTCCCACCCACCACCCACTTAATTGGCACTGTCGAGGACTTGACAAACATGCTAGATTGTGCCTCCGAAGACATCAACGGTATCCACCTATCACCGAGCGTTGGACGGCCACCTCCATATACGATGACGTCAGCGGTGCCACTCAAATTCGCGTCGTGAAAAGGAAAGCAATACCGGCACCGGAGACAACAACACTTCTGATGATGCCGAAGATCCCGAAGACCCTGCCGAGCCTGCGTCCGAGCAGGATGAATGGGAGGAGGGAGAAGTTAACCCCGACGAGCCTGTCGGGAATGAGGATTCGGAGGATACTAACTATCTACCGGTCTCCGAGGAGGATGTCAGCCTCGGCAACGAAGACTTCATCATGCCGGAGGAACCCCTCGAGCAAGAGCGCTTTAAGCGGTAGCTAATCGCAACTGCGAGGAGCCTAAAAAAGAAACAACAATAGCTTCAAGCCGAACAGGATACGCTCAATAACAGATGGACCCAGGTCCTAGCTGCCGAGGAATACGGCCTCGAGCACCCAACAAAGAGTTATACAAAGCGTCAGCTACTGCCACAATTCGATGACGAGGCCCTTGAGCCCGTACCGTCAAGATATAATCAAGCTGACAAACCAGACCGACCACCACGTGGACGAGACAAAGCGGATGCTTACGCTGAACACAAGCCTGCACCACCTCCCCGTCGAGGCAAAGAGGTAGCGGCTCCGGGCTACACCTATGACTTACATTAGGACCTGGACAATAGAGCCAGCTAGACTAGATCAATCTATGGATCAAGGGGGCGTGCTCCAATGCGAGATGATGGCCATCAAGCTTGGCGCGATAAGCATAACCTCACTTGGGCTGAAAACCGAACACAGATGTCATCCGAACTCTGCCGTGATGTTGCCCGATACAGAGGCGCCGCACACCCCTTATGCTTTACCGATGAGGTAATGTAGCACCAGTTTCTTGAAGTGTTTAAACCTGTAAACATTGAAGCATACGATGGAACAACATATCCCGCGGTATGGACTGAAGATTTTCTTCTCCATATTCACATGGCTCATGGTGACAAACTCCACGCCATTAAATACCCCCCTAAAGTTAAAGGGACCAGCATGGCACTGGCTAAACAGCCTCCCAGAGAACTCTATTGGCAGTTGGGAAGATTTGGAGGATGCATTTCGAGATAAGTTCCAAGGTACTTATGTCCGGCCACCGGACGCCGATGACCTTAGTCACATATTCCAGCAACCCAGAGAGTCAGCCCGCAAACTTTGGACACGGACCTTAATTAAAAAGAACCAAATTGTCAACTGTCTGGATGCTGAAGCCCTGGCGTCCTTTAAACATAGCATCCGCGACAAATGGCTTGCCCGACACCTCGGCCAAGAAAAGACGAAGTCTATGGCAGCTCTTACCACACTCATGACCCGCTTCTGCGTGGGAGAAGACAACTGGTTAGCTCGTAGAAGCAACAGTACCAGCGACCCTGGCACCTTCGAAGCCAGGGACGGCAACAGATGGCCACGATATAGCAAACACAAGCGTCAGAACAACAACAAAGAAACTGAAGATACAATGGTCAATGCCGGATTCAGTGGCTCTATACCCGGTCAGCGGAAGAAACCATTCAAAGGAAACAGGGACGGCCCATCGAATTTGCACAAAATGCTCGACCGGCCTTGCCAGATTCATTGTACCCCCGACAAGCCTCCAAATCATTCCAACAGAAACTGTTGGATCTTCAAATAGTCCAGTAAGCTAAATACCGAACATAAGGGGAAAGGGCCGCCGAGTGAGGACGATGATGAGCCCCGCCCACCGAACATAAGGGGGTAGAAGAAATTTCCCCCTGAGATAAAAATATTGAATATGATATATGTCACTCATATCCCCAAGAGGGAGCGCAAGTGCGTATTAAGGGACGGCTACACCGTAGACCCGGTCTCCCCAAAATTCAACCCATGATTGGCTTGTCCGATCACCTTCGATCGTAGAGTCCACCCGACCAGTATCCGTCATGGAGGTTCGACAGCCCTGGTCCTCGATCCAATCATTGATGGATTCCATCTCACTCGAGTCTTTATGGACGGCGGCTACAGTCTCAACCTAATCTATGACACTGTACGTAAAATTGGTATTGACCCGTCAAGAATCAAGCCTAGTAACACCACCTTTAAAGGAGTGATACCTGGCGTAGAGGCCGGCTGCACGGGTTCACTAAAACTGGTAGTAGTCTTCGGTTCACGAGATAACTTCTGAAGGGAAGACTTGATCTTTGACATTGTCCCCTTCCGCAGTGGTTATCTTGCACTGCTCGGATGCACTGCCTTCGCCCGCTTCAATGCAGTCCCGCATTATGCTTACTTATAGCTCAAGATGCCCTGCCCGGATCACGGCGCGTTATCCCAGTCAATGGAAATATGGAGAGCTCCCTGTGTACTGAGGAGCATACCACGGCCCTCGCAGCCAAGGTACAGAGCGGCCTCATCAAGCCGAACACCTCATCGGTCGTCAAGCCCCCGGACACTGTTAAACAAGTCCGGCCTACTTTGCAGAACGACAACTCGGTGAATCTAGAGCTAGACTAGCAGTTCCGCCTCCGTCGATCGCCCCATCTAACTGCGGCATATGTACCGCGTGTGCATAACTATGCACTTAAAATACCCTGGGCAACAACGGAGGCACACTATGGATAGGGTCTATAGTGCGGCTTGACCCTATTTTGACCTCAAGTTCTTCCTTTTTTCCTCATATGACAGGTTCGTTAAAACTACTCACCTTATGGTCATACAAGGGCTCTCTCCCAGGCCCCTTTTATATATAAGCGGTCATTGATTTCTCCTCTCAAAGGATCTTGCACCAAGGCGACAGCGGCGCAGATGTGCGGCAGGGTGTCAAGGGGATCTTCAAGAATACTTTTTTTTTCTTTTTAGACCATGTATACAGCTTCCCCTTGTTTACAAATTCTCGACATGTAAAATAGCCTTGATGTTTAGGCATTATCTGTAATAATACGTTTGGACGTATCAAACAGATTATATTGGAAACAGTTTTTTGGCTGCCAACCCCCGTTCGGTGTTGGTCTATTTCATAGTCTATACTTCCTCTTCGCTTTAGATTGCCATATATACTTTGGTACGACTTAAATGTCAGGTCTCTATTCAGCCACGTATATTTTCAAGGGTCCGGACACTTCTAGAGTATGCTTTGTCGTCCCGAATATTGCATTATATGCATCAGCTCCGAATCATGTCTTTGGTCAATACTTGGGTTGCCCGACTCCTGTGATTACCACCTTACGTTCCGCTCGTTCGACTAAGGTAGTAAAGGGAGAACTACTGCGATTGTGTTTCTAGTTCGTCCGATCAAACACCTCAGTGCAGAAAAGATGAAAACTGACTGTCATGATATGGCGAGAGCTAGTCGGTGATCCGGCGACTTGCTACAAATCTTTCGGGATTTAATCCATATTATATGAAGGACTGGCCTTCACCCAGTCATGCGATAAAGCCATCCTAGTTCGGAGGGCCGCATACGCACCAGGGGCTAGTCCTTAGCCCCATCGTCAAACTCCTATGGCTAAGTGAAAGTAATAAAGCCGCATAGTCTGATTGCCTGGTTCACTGCACAAACACCTCCTTTATGGACCAAGACGTTGGGTCAAGTGTGAGCGCGCGTTATCCCGAACTCTACCATAGCATCTACATGGGGGCTGAAGCCGACGACGACAAACTCTCAGAATTAAAAGCGGCCGCACATGAGGAAAATAATTTCAGATAAAGGCATAAATATATTACAGGCCTTGGTTCATAACACAAAGTCTGGATAAACACAATACATTCACTCAAACATGATATATTACAGGACGTCATCAAAGTACCGCTCCGGCTTGCGATGGTCCTTGCCTTTGGGTGGGTCCTCAGTTGCCACGACGGTGTCCTTCATCTTTGCCCAATGCATCTTGACATAGGCAAAGGCCATCCGCGCACCCTCTATGCATGCCGAGCAATTCACAGCCTCAACTCGGGGTAGTGCATCGGCGAGTAGCCTCACCAGGCCGAAGTAGCTTCTCGGAATGGGTTCGGCTGGCCAAAGCCAGACTATGATATCCTTCATGGCTAGACCGGACATCGTATGCAGCTCCGATAGTTGCATCATCTGGTTGTTCAATAGCGCAGGGCGCTCCGGCGCTAGGAACTATGACCAAAATAACTTCTCTGTCATGTTCCCCTCCTGGGCTCGGAAGAACTACGCGGCATCGGTAGCACTCCTCGGAAGATCCGCAAAGGAGTCTGGAGAACTCCAGATTCGAGTAAGCAAGGCATATCTTTGAACCCCAAATATACTCTGCAAAGGGAAGGGCTTACCAGCAGCTATTTGTCTGGCCTGCCGGATCTCTTTACGAGCACCCCGGGACTCAGTCCGTGCCTCCTTAGCCTCATTGAGGGCTTTGGTGAGTTTGGCCACTTGGGCTGTAGTTTTCTCCTCCAAAGCCTCGCATTTGCCGATGGCGTCCTTCAGCTCTTGCTCCACTTCGGCCACCCTCTCTTCGTGCTAGTGGTGGGTGACCTGTTCGCTCTTTAATTCTGCAGCCGCTTTGTCAGCGGCCACTTTGCTTTCCTTCGTCTCCTCCTTGGCTTGGGCAAGAGCGCTCTTGAGGGTCTCAACCTCAGCCACAGTACCTGCAATCATAATCCTAGCAGTGCATGAGCTAAACTCTAAATTTGCATACAACTTTAGATAAATAAAAAACTCTGTTAAACATACCTATGCCTCATCGAACCGTTTGTTAATGCAGTCGATCTCATCATCGGCCAGCTTCAGCCTCCGATTGAGTTTGGAAACTTCAGCGGCCTGGGCTATTGCCGCCAACAGGGAAGCCTGTTATAAAAAAGAACAGTATATCACCTTCTCCGAATACAATGTGATCCTCTATTCGGCTTTTTTCAAAAGACGGACAGAGCAACAGGGGCTACTATCTATATACAGGTGTATTTCTTGCATATGAAAAGAGTCTAAGAGTATTACGTCGCATACCTCGAAGCCTGTCAGCAGGCTAGTTAAGGCTTTGTTCAACCCGCTCTTCGAGGACTGAACCTTCTCAACCACCACACCCATCAGGGTGCGGTGCTTTTCCACGATGGAAGCACGTCGTAGTGCTTCCACCAGAGTATTCCGTGCCTCCGAATTAGCGGAGGTCGCCGTCGGAGCTGATGCTCCCCCTCCTTCAAAGGGGGCTGCTCGCACGATTCCGAAACCGTATGGGTCTCCGGAATGGTGTCCAGCTGGGGGACGGACTGGTCAGGGACCCCGCCGTCTGTCGCTATGGGGATCGCACCCCCCATGTCCTCGGTAGCCGAGGTATTACCCTCGGGCGCCATTTCGGCCGCCTCGCCCACTCCTCCATGGCCTGGAGAGGTTCTTTGGGACAACACCTCGGTATCATCTGCGGCGATGGACGGAGAGGCTCGCAGAGGCATCTCATTCTCTACCATCTCATGCGGTAGAGAACTCCCCTTAGATAGTGAAGGGTTGGGGAGGTCGCGGGCAGAGCTGAAATGCACACAATATGATATGTTCTATTAAAAACATAGAGGACCGAATACTTGTAATAAATCTTTTGATGCTTACGATTTGGCCAGGGGCTTCGCCCTAGGAAGCCTCTTGGGAATGGGTTCAGTTTCCGAATCCGAACCATCCGAGAGGGTAATCTTCCCCCTCTTGGGAGCCTCCTCCTTCGGGTCTGTGGAGGCTGCCCTCTTTTTCTTCCTCCCCTTAAGAGGGGAGTCGCTTTCCGCCTCCTCCTCCTCCTCCTCGTCGTCCTCGTCTTCCTCGTGGGAAGAGGGGATTTCGGTCTCTCCGGACACTGTGTCTGAAGGACCCTTGTGGAAGATGTCACCCTTGGCCTCCTTACCCTTCTTTTTCTTGGCCATCTTCTCCGGTGCCTGATAGGTCGCCGGGACCAGCATCTTCGTCAGCTGGGGTTCGCTCGGGTCTTCAGGCAGCGGAGCAGGACACTTGATCCGCTTCGCCTTTGCTGTCTAGCCCTATACAAGGGACGAAAAACTCATCATGCCTAAAAACTTATTGATCAAATGTATATTCGGGAATAGCACACTTATCGGTGTGGACGGATTCTCGCTGTCGAGACCGATGTCTTCGGTCTCCTTCAACCACGCTTTTTGGGCCTTGAATAGCAGCTTCCAGATGTCTTCGTGTGTTCTGTCGAAGAAGTGCTTCAAGGTCCAAGGACCTTCCAGATTGAACTCCCATGTGCGAGAGGGTCGGAGTTGACATGGAATAATCTGGCGGAAGAGCATCACCTGAATCATGTTAGTGATACTGGTGTTCTTTCTTATCATATTTGTGATGCGCTCTTGCAGCATCAACACTTCAGCTGTGGATCCCCTGTCAAGACCCTTAGCGGTCCATGAGTTGAGCCGCATAGGGGGCTCTGATATGAATTCAGGAGTGGCCACCCACTTGGCCTCGCGGGGTTCGGTGATGTAGAACCACTCCGGCTGCCACACCTTGATAGTCTCTACAAAGGCCCCCTTAGGCCAAACGGTGTTGAGGAGCTTTCTCACTATGGCGCCGTCGTAGTCCGCATGCTGCCTATCAACCACCTTTGTCTTCACATTGAAGATCTTGAGCCATAGGCCGAAGTGTGGGGGGATGCGGATTAGCGCCTCACACATGACTATGAACGCCGAGATGTGGAGGAAAGAATTTGGGGCTATATCATGGAAATCTAGCCCATAGTAGAACATGAGGCCGTGGACAAAGGGGTGAAGGGGAAACCCTAGCCCGCGGAGGAAGTGAGGGATAAACTCAAGCCTTTCGCCGTGCTCCGGGGTAGGGATAACTTTCTCCTTGGCAGGGAGGCTGTGTGCGATGTCCGCAAATAGGTATCTCGCCTCCCGAAGCTCCTTGACGTCATTCTTCGTGATGGAGGAGGCCTCCCACTTGCCCTTCAAACCGGGTCCGGACATAGCTGGAGAGGTTGGTGGCAGTAGAAAAGATTGAAGCTTGGGCGCTGGAGCTTGAGGATGGGAAAATAGGATAAGGAAGAAGGCGCGGGGAGAAAACGGGTATCTTTATCCACTTATATAGGCAATGAATATCAAGTGCCCCCCTCAAGCCTTAAAACTCACCTGTTCCCAAGGGGTCGTGTGAATAGAATGGTTGGATTAGCCAAACCCATATTGATGAGGATCCCGTGATAAGCGGACATGGTCTCTGTTTTGACAGGACGTGTCAATAGAGGTTGTGCCTTCCAAACTGATGGGCCGTGAAGATACAAGGCAGAAGACCTTCCCCTGTGTCCACATAGGACTCTTCTATGTGTGGATGGCAAGATTGGTGTCTGGATATGTAATTTCCTTCCTGTGCAAGATGACTCTGTACAACCCTAGGTCCCTCCGGTGTGTATATAAACCGAGGGGGTTTAGTCCTTAGAGGCTATCAGAATTCACGTAGGCTAGACATCTAGGGTTTAGCCATTACGATCTCGAGGTAGATCGAATCTTGTAACCCCTATACTCATCAAATACAATCAAGCATGATGTAGGGTTTTACCTCCATTAAGAGGGCCCAAACTTGGGTAAACATCGTGTTCCCCGTGTCCCTTATTACCTTCGATCCTTAGACGCACAGTTCGGGACCCCCTACCCGAGACCGGCCAGTTTTGACACCGACAGTGATCGAAATTGCTACAGTTGTGGAAGACCCAGACACTATTCGAATGAGTGTACGGCTCCCCACAAGAAAAGAGAAGACTCACCAAAATGGAGGAGTAGAGGAGATGAATCATCTCCTAGAGAGAGAATGAGTAGAGATGATCATTATGAATGAAGACGCTCTCGAAGAAGCAAGGATTCGAAAAGAAAAGACAAGTCATCAAAGAGCTACACAAGACGAATACATCAAGCTCATGTTGGCAAATGGGTTTCTGGCTCTGACTCCGACAACTACTTCGACAGAAGCTATCACTCCGACTCCAAATATACTCAAGATGAAGGTGTTGCCGACCTTGCACTAGTGTCATCCAACTCCTATGACATATTTGATTCACCAAATGAAGGAGTCGAAAGATTCTTCATGGCTAAAGGCCCCAATGTATCACACCCTGAGTATCTTGATTTCAATAGTGATGAAGATGATTTGCTAGGTGATGATGATTTGGTTATTGATAAAACTAGTGATGTGAGTTATAATGAACTTGCTAATAATCATGCTAATCAAGATGAAATGAATGACAATGATAAGAAGGATATTAAGCATCTAACTAAAGAACTAAACACTCTTAAGTTAGCTCATGAAACAACTCAAGAGGATCATAGAGAGCTCCTAAGAACTCATGAGAAGCTACGCTTCGAGAAGCTAAATTTAGAGAAAAACCATGAGTTCCTAAAAGCAATCAATGATGATCTTCGAAAGAAGAGTTCTTCTTACGTTGCCAAATGTCTCCTCTTGTCTATTTACATGCCACAAGTTAAACCTAGAAACAATAGCAAGAAAGATTCTTCTTCTAGAAGTAAAAATAACCATGCTAAATCCCATATTGTTGCTTCTAGTAATTCTCTTGATTCCACTAATGATTCTCTTAGCCAAGTTACACTTGAGCAAGAAAATATCTTATTGAAGGGAATTATAGAGAAAGTGTTTACAAGAGTCTTGCCGGGAGTAAGCAATTTGAGGAAATTTTACGCAAGAAAGGAAGACACCGAAAGAATCAAGGTGTTGGTTTTGAAAGAAAGTTCAATGCCAATGGAGTTGAATGGGAAGAAGATCAATACCCCAAGACGAAGTTTGTTCCTCAACAAGAGAAGTCTGACCCCACTTCTTTTGAGGGAACACAAGCTCAAGATGATCTTCCACCACAAGACCACAAGCTAAAAGGCAAAGACAAGCTTCAAGAAGAGATTGAGTCATTTGAAGAAGCTCCTAAAGCCATTGTCAAGTGGGTTCCCAAGACTACGTCAAGCTCCACTTCATCAAGTTCAACTACAACTCCAAGGATTCCCATCAAGTTGATGTGGGTCCCAAAGAAGAAGAACTAGAGTGTTCTTGAGGGTGACTCCGCCAACACACTTTACTCATATTCATTTTGGCGAGGACTTGTGCAATCAACTTTCATATCTTGCACTAAGTTCATGGAGTCACAAACCCTTTTGTTAGTTAGACAAGGGACAAGGCAACCTAAGCTTTCATGGACATCATCATATGTGCAATTCACTCTATGTCTATGTATATTCTTGTATGTTCCTTGTGGGACTAACCCATGTAGGTACGGAAAGTGCAAAACTCCAAAGGATTGCTGTGAACCCTTGATGATCTACATCAACTTTGAGCATCCACATCTTCACTATCTACATGAACTCATCATCGACAAAAACCAAGGTTAGTTCATTCCTCTTTGGGGGATATCACATCTAGGGGGAGCTTTGGTCTAAAAATTGAGCTAAAGCAACTCTAATGGTGTGAACACAATAATGCTTTATGTAAAAGTGGCAACCCCACTTGTGCGTAAACGATGATTATGACCTATGATAAAATGTTCCCATTTGAATCCTAAGTCAATATAATCATATATAGATGACCTAGTGTAGCGCCCCGAGACCGATGTGCCAGGTGTCCTCCAGTTATTCGTTGTGTTGCCTTGTCTTTGCTTGCGTGTCATGCATTGAATATCATGTCATCATGTGCATTTCATTTACATACGTGTTCATCTCATGCATCCGAGCATTTTCCCCGTTGTCCGTTTTGCATTCCGGTGCTCCTATCTCCTCCCGTGGTCTTTTCTACCTTCCTTTCGTGTGTGGAGGTTAAACATTTCCGGATTGGACCGAGACTTGCCAAGCGGCCTTGGGTTACTGCCGGTAGACCGCCTGTCAAGTTTTGTACCATTTGGACTTCGTTCGATACTCCAACGGTTAACCGAGGGACCGAAAAGGCCTCGTGTGTGTTGCAGCCCAACACCCTTCCAATTTGGCCCAAAACCCACCTAAACCCTCCTCCATCATCTCGGTCGTTCGATCACGATCACGTGGCCGAAAACCGCACCTCATTTGGACTCTCCTAGCTCCCTCTACCTATAAATATGTGCTCCCCTCCCGAAATTCGCGGATGAACCCTAAAAACTCCTCCCCTCGCGCCGCCGGACGCGTCCTCACCGCGCCGGACATGTCCGCCATCCGCTGCCACCTCGCTCCATCCAATCGGAGCTCGCCACATCACTCCACCGCCGCCAGCCTATCGCGCGCCTCCACCTCACCATCTTCTCTCTCCCCGCGCGCCGCGGCCCTGCGGGCCCGAGGCCGGCCCGCCCGGCCCATCTGGTCGCCGCCTCCCGCGCCTGGACGCCCCGCGCCGCCCCGAGGCGCGCGCCTCCGCGCCGGCGCCGGCTCGCCGGATTGCCGCCCCGTCGCCATCGCCGGTGGCCAGCTGCTGGAGCCTGCCGTGCGACGCCTCCGCCGCCACCGACACCAACCTAGCCGGGCGCGAGCTTGCCGCCGCCATCGCCGGCCTCTCCGGCCTCCTCCTCCCGGCCGGATCCGGAAAGGGCGCCAAGTCCGGACGCCGCGTTCATCCACTCCGGCGAAGATTCAGGCGAACCTCGAACGGCGTGCCCGAAACCCTAGATCTGGTTCTCGGAGTGGTAATTTCTACTAAGTCCCCGAGATTCCCATGTTTCAAATGCCCATGTTCATCGCATCGTAACTTTGCATCCGTAGCTCCGATTTGAGCATGTAGCATATCAAAGTGTTCGCCTCAGAGAGCACATCATTTCATCTCATTGCATCATTTTCATTTGACTTCATATTGATGCCCGAAATGCTATTGGAAGTATGCTATTTGAGATAATTGTCAGATCTGCTGCTCCAGTTAGATTTTTGTCATGATTATTGTGTGCATGATATGCCCCTGAGCTCTACATGAGTTTTGTTATATGTTTTGCCATCTATCCAGTGGTGTCATCCATGTATTTTTGTGATGTGTGTGGTGACTAGCACAAGCTTGCAAAGTAGTGCATTCGTTAATGCTAATTTCAGGGACTTAGCATTTCCACTAAGTCCTTGATCTGTTTATTTCAATATGCCATATGTTCATGTTGTTTCCTAGTGATCCGTGCCTCTTTTGAGGATGATCAGTAAGGATGTTTTGTTAATCTTGTAGTGCTCTATCCATCCATGTCTTTTTTTGCAATTATGGAGCACCCTAGCTTGAGTCAATCGAGCTCTACTTTTGTCATTTCGTGAATCTGGGCAGATTGTCTACGTGTTAGCGATTTTGCCGGTGATGTTGTAGTTGATCCGTGCATGCTATGTTATTGTTCTTGCCATGTCTAGCTTGCATTATGTGTATTATTGATGGGTGTATGCTTAGATTGTCATTCCATGCTCTGTAGTGAGTGCATCGAGCTCGTAAACATGCCTACTTGATAGCTGATTTTGCATGCTTCGATTTTCACAAAGTCTGTGATCTGATTATGTTTTTGCCATGTTAACATGCTTGCAATTGTATTTTCTGATCCCTTTTGGCTCAAGGTCACTAAAGGACTTTTGTTAAGCTCTTTGAGTAGCCCCATGCCATGCTTTATTTTGCCATTTTTAGGTCCTGTAGAATATAGTTTTGTTGCTCCAAAGAGTGCTATCTGATCTGAAATTCCAGACAAGTGTTAATTTCACTAAGTCTGAAATCTGTTTACCAATTGCACTTTTGCCATGCTTGTTTGAACCTGTTAATGGATGAATTGGCCGTAGCTCAGTGTTCATCTTTTGTTAAGCATTATGAATGGATCCCTGCCATGTATTTTGTTGCCATGTTTGAGTGCTGTAGCATGTTCGTCTTGTTGCATTTAGATGGCTACTTGCTATATATCGCAGACCGGTGCCATATTTGAATTGCTTGCCATTTCCAAACCGTAACTCCGATTCCGATGTTCTTTATATCATTTTCAAGCGATTTCATCTCACCTTTCCAGTGGCACACTTGGATTTCCAAGTTGAGGCCAGGTTCAATCATTCCTTGCCATATCATGCATATGCATCCCATACCGCATCTCGCATATCATACCATGTTCATGTGTGGTTTGTTTACTATGTTGTGTGCTTCTTTCCGGTGTTTGCTTCTTCGGGTTGGTTCCGGTAACGTCGTGATTGTGAGGACCCATTCGACTACGTCCGTTTGTCTTCTTCATGGACTCGTTCTTCTTCCTTGCGGGATTTCAGGCAAGATGACCATACCCTCGAAATCACTTCTATCTTTGCTTGCTAGATGCTCGCTCTTTTGCTATGCCTATGCTACGATGCCTAACACTTGCTATCATGCCTCCTATATTGTTGAACCAAGCCTGTAACCCACCTTGTCCTAGCAAACCGTTGTTTGGCTATGTTACCACTTTGCTCAGCCCCTCTTATAGCGTTGTTAGTTGCAGGTGAAGATTGAAGTTTGTTCCTTGTTGGAACATGGAGATGTTGTTCCTTGTTGGAACATGTTTACTCGTTGGGATATCACAATATATCTTATTTAATTAATGCATCTATATACTTGGTAAAGGGTGGAAGGCTCGGCCTTATGCCTGGTGTTTTGTTCCACTCTTGCCGCCCTAGTTTCCGTCATATCGGTGTTATGTTCCCGGATTTTGCGTTCCTTACGCGGTTGGGTAATAATGGGAACCCCTTGACAGTTCGCCTTGAGTAAAACTCCTCCAGCAATGCCCAACATTGGTTTTACCATTCGCCACCTAGCCTTTTCTTTCCCTTGGGTTCTGCAGACTCAAGGGTCATCATTATTTTAACCCCCCGGGGCCAGTGCTCCTCTGAGTGTTGGTCCACCTGTCAGCTGCCGGTGGCCACCAGGGGCAACTCTGGGCTGGCCTACCCGTACCTAAGACAATTTGAGTGTGCCCTGAGAAAGAGATATGTGCAGCTCCTATCGGGATTTGTCGGCACATTCGGGCGGTGTTGCTGGTTTAGTTTTACCTTGTCGAAATGTCTTGTAACCGGGATTCCGAGTCTGATCGGGTTTTCCCGCTAGAAGGAATATCCTTCGTTGACCGTGAGAGCTTGTCATGGGCTAAGTTGGGACCCCCTGCAGGGATTTGAACTTTCGAAAGACGTGCCCGCGGTTATGGGCAGATGGGAATTTGTTAACGTCCGGTTGTAGAAAACCTGAAGTTGACCTTAATTAAAATGCATCAACCGCGTGTGTAACCGTGATGGTCTCTTTCCGGCGGAGTCCGGGAAGCGAACACGGTGTTGGAGCTATGCTTGATGTAGGTTGTTCTAGGATCACTTCTTGATCATAGTTTCTCGACCGTGCTTTGCCTTCTCTTCTCCCTCTCATTTGCGTATGTTAGCCACCATAAATGCTAGTCGCTTGCTGCAGCTCCACCTCATACCTTTTACCTTACCCATAAGCTTAAATAGTCTTGATCGCGAGGGTGCGAGATTGCTGAGTCCCCGTGGCTCACCGATACTTCCAAAACCAGCTTGCAGGTGCCGATGAGTCCATGCAGATGACGCAACCAAGCTCAGGTGGAGCTCGATGAAGATCTTATCCTTTGTGTTGTTTCGTTCTAGTTGATCAGTAGTGGAGCCCAGTTGGGGTCGATCGGGGACCTTGTCGCTTTTGGGGTTCTTCTTTTATTTTGGTTCCGTAGTCGGACCTTGATTGTATCTCGTTGATGTAATGCTTTATTCATGTAATTGTGTGAAGTGGCGATTGTAAGCCAACTATGTATTTCTTTCCCCTATTTTAATACATGGGTTGTTTGCGAAGATTACCTCACTTGTGACATTGCTTTCAATGCGGTTATGCCTCTAAGTCGTGCCTCGACACGTGGGAGATATAGCCGCATCGAGGGTGTTATACCTAGTCATCGCCAATTTCTTGATAGATGTTAGAATTGGCTGTGCATGTTTGACACATAGTTTATTTGCCATTTCATTGTGTGAGCATGTTGGTTTGCATATTCTCTCCATTTGAGGACATCCATTTATTGTTTTGTTTGTCTTGGTTTTTCTTGGCCAAGTGGATGTACAAGAATGCCCAAGAACCTTCTCTAGCTATCTATGCTTTCTTGTCTCAATTTTTTTCATGCCATATCACAAAAATTGAACAAGTATTTTTCTGACCCTCCAGGTGATGTGCACTCGGAGCCACCAATCCGACAAGGGATGACATCCAAAACCTTCTCTAGGCATTTGGTTGAGCTAACTCACTCAAACTTGGTTAGACCGAAATCATTTACGTTGATCTAGGTTTTCATCTCGGTGCTACCGATTAGACCAACTCGGCGTCACCAATTTGATGTAATAGCACGCAGTTGCATGTCTCGCTGCCACCGACAGCACATGGGTATATATATGCAGCGCGACCGTACGTTGAAAATTTCTTCAAACATCACGACTCTACACACCATTGCTGTCGTGTCCCTAGTCTCTAGATCGTTACCCTTGGTGCATCCTCCCTGCAGGACTCTGTCGCCGTCAAGGGAATTTGCCCCACTGTTGCCACCATAGAGAATCTCCACCAAGTAAGGGTGAGATTTGACCCCCTTCGTGTTCCTCTTTCCGATTCAATGCATGGATGTTCTTTCATTATTCTTTCCACAGATTACAATGCATATTCCACAATCAAATTCCTTAGATTAGTTTGAAGCAAAGATTTAGGTTTAGGTTTTGCTACTTCTTGAGCTTGTGTTGGTTTTTCCCTTGAAGAGGAAAGGGTGATGCAGCATAGTAGAGTTAACTATTTCCCTCAGTTAAGAACCAAGGTATCAATCCAGTAGGAGAAGAACACGCAAATCACCAATACCTGCACAAACAATCAAACACTTGCACCCAACGCGATAAAGGGGTTGTCAATCCCTTCACAGTCACTTGCAAAGGTGAGATATGATAGAGATAAATAAAACTAAACAAAAGCTAACTAAATATTTTTGGGTTTTTTGGTTTATAGATCTGAAAATAAAAGATTGCAAGAATAGTATATCGGAAACTAATATGATGGAAAATAGACACGGGGGCCATAGGTTTCACTAGAGGCTTCTCTCTTGATGGCAAATAATATGGTGGGTGAACAAATTACTATCGAGCAATTGATAGAAAAGTGCAAAGTTATGACTATATCCAAGGCAATGATTATGTAATACAGGCATCACGTCCGTGTCAAGTAGACCGACTCCTGCCTGCATCTACTACTATTACTCCACACATCGAACGACTCGTGCCTTCATATAGAGTATTAAGTTCATAAAGAACAGAGTAACGCTTTAAGTAAGATGGCATGATGTAGAGGAATAAACTCAAGCAATATGATGTAAACCCAATATTTTTATCCTCGATGGCAACAATACAATATGCGCCTCTCTACCCCTACTTTTTCGCTAGGTGTCAGGACCCCGATTCCAAGTCACATCGATCTAGCCGGTAACACCTCATATCACTTTGCGGCCTCACGCACGGTATTCCCACGGGTGTCGCCTTACCATGGCCCGGGACCATTTGCGCCTTTTGGCTCACGTATATGATAATGTCACTAGCATCCATATGACAGAGAACCCGGGCCGACATGGCTAGTCATGAACCCAAAGCAGCACTAACCTATGGGGACAGGCATACATGAATCACATCGAGCATGTCGGTCAGCAGCGTGTGAATCCGGGCTGTAGCACTGGGCTAACAGGACTCCGGGAACCTGGGCTGTAGCAGGCTAGGCAGGACTCCGGATGTCACCGCGTGACATTTCCCCGAAGGGACAGACACAGGAATGAAGTGAAACACATGCCAGCCAGTCAAGTGATCTGAGCAGTAGTGCTGGGCTAGCAGGACTCTGGTGAACCGGGCTGTAGCGGACTACTATGGCTCAAGGAAGCACTGGACTACATTTCCCCATAAGAGAGGCTGCCAAGGATAAACAACTAGATTGTCGGATCCCACACATACCAAGCATTTCAATCATACACACAATATGCTCGATATGTGTAAATACAACATGGCATCACAACATAACTCTACGACTCAAAGTATTTATTCATTAGGCTCCGAGGAGCGAGATATTACAAAGATGGGTCTTATGACCCAACACACAGAGCATACAAGCAACAAGCACATGCGGAAGCTTAACTTGTCTGAGTACAGACAACTACAAATGAAAAAGGCTGAGAAGCCTGACTATCTACCAGATCCTGCCAAGGGCACAAGATCGTAGCTGAGGTATCAAGCTAAACGTCGAAGTCCACGCGGAACTACTAGCGAGACTGACGTCTCTCTACAAAACATAAAATAGGCAAACGTGAGTACAAATGTACCCAGCAAGACTTACATCAGAACTAGCTACATATGCATCGGTATCAACAAGGGGTGGTGGTGGAGTTTAACTGCAGCAAGCCAGCTTTGACTCAGTGGCTAACCTGAACTACGACTGCAAGCAACTCTTTTGAGGTGGCGCACATGAGTCCACATATTCACCATTCAATACACCACTATGGATCCGCTCCCGTCTCCCTACGAGAAGGCCATCCATAGCACTCACACTTATCTTGCGAGTTTTAGAGTATCCACTCTCACTCGTCTATGAACTATGCAAGTGGTCCAAGTTTCCATATCCGAGGAATCCGGCTATTCGAATAGATAATGATAACCCTGCAGGGGTGTACTTCTTCACACACGCTCCCACCACTTACCACCATATACACGTCATGTATCTCGGCAACCTTCAAGCGGAAGCCTGGCGAGGGTGTCGGCCACGGCCTACCTAAACACTTAAGTCCCTAGTCCAGGTTTATCGCCTATCCAGGTTCCATCCGCAGGGAGTCCGGCCGAGGTTTCCACATACGGCCCCGAACGATGTGAACAGGGTTCCCGAGACACCAAACGGGCGCCCGGTACACCGTGCCACAGTGTATCTACCGCAACATAGCCCAACCCTAGGGTCAGCGCTACGCACGGCCGCCAACACATAACCTACAAACACCAGAAACTAGTTGCAACTCCTGGACAGAGTACTAGGGTGATTAAGAAGCCGAGAGGGTCAATTAAGGATCCAAATGAGTGGTAGTAGCTGTTCATGGATCACAGACACAGAACTCAGTTCCTGAGGACGGCTGCAATGAGACAACCCACCATGTACTCCTACATGGCCTCTCACCGCTACCTTTACCAAATCATGTTCACACACTTAGCTCACACACAGTAGGACATGTTCATCACTGTTCCAATTCACCCCCGATGAATCAGACCTGACTCAACTCTAAGCAGTAGCAGGCATGACAAACAAGCATGAATGAGTAGGCACATCAGGTCTCAAACAACTCCTACTCATGCTAGTGGGTTTCATCTATTTACTGTGGCAATGACAGGTCATGCAGAGGACAAGGGGTTCAACTACCGCAACAAGAAACAGATGAATCATTGTTGTCCTAATGCAGTAAAAGGGAGCAGGAGCGAGAGAGTGGGCTTGTATCGGAATGAACAAGGGGGTTGTGCTTGCCTGGCACTTCTGAAGATAGTATAGTTCTTCATCGGTGTCATCGAACTCGTCGTCGGAACCACGTCTATCGAGAGGGGACAAATACCGGCAAACAAAGAGGAACACAATCAATGCAATGCAACAATTATGATGCATGATAATGTCATGGAAATATTCTGTTGATTGAGCTAATGCAACTAGCAACCATATTAAATGAAGTTGGTTTGAACCCTAGGTTCAAATTCAAACTCCATAAGTGAGAGTTTAAATTCCATTTATGTGAATTGGCCTAAACAGCAGCCATAAGTTGCTCTAACATGCATGAAAATGCCATAAACAGATTCCTTGAATTTTTCTGATAATTTTTCATATATAATTTATTTCATTTCAAGTTACAGTTGAATTTCTATGATTTTTGGAAGTTTTGGACATTTCTGAATTAAATAAATCATTTCTAATTTATTTAAAATCCAGAAAGCATTACTGCGTCAGCCTGACGTCAGAATGATGTCAGCAGGTCAACAGGGGCTGGTCCGGGTCAAACCTGACCAGTGGGACCCACTGGTCAGTGACTCAGTCCACTAACTGAGTTAGTTAGTGTTAAACTAACCCTAACCAGGCTGTTAGCAGGGCGGGGCCCGCATGTGAGTGTCTAGTTTAGTTAACTAAATTAGTTAGCTCTAATTAATCTCGAGTTAACTAATTAGGGGCTTGGGCCCACATGTCAGAGGCTAATTAAACTAACTAAATAAATTAACACTAACCTGGGTTAATTAGCAGGGCTGGCCCCACGCGTCAGTGACCCAGGGTGGTCAAACCCTGGTCAGACGGGGTCAAACCCCCGGGTCAACTCGCCGTAGTTGACCCGCGGCTCGGGATTTGCCCACGGTCGATGGTTTGGCGCGCCGTTTGCGGCTACGGATTGCTGGCACATGCGCGCATCCATTCCAGCAAGCAGCGGTAGCTGGGATGGCTGGAGCTGACGCCGACCAGCTCGGCTGCGGCGGCCGGAGTACGGGGTAGCGCGGGCGCTGGGCTGTAGTGCTCGGGCGAGCCAACGGAGTGGCTAGGCAGCCTCCTGGAGGTGCCAGGAGCATGATGCGGTGCAAGGTCACGGCTGGGTCGAGCTCAGGCCGTGGTGGCGACATCGCCGGCGGAGCTGAGCTCTCGGGCTCGATGGGAACGGCAGCTAGAGAGGGAAATAGATCACGGGAAGAGAGGGGTTCGGCGTATTGGCTCACAGCGAGTGCAGGGAGCGCGAGAGCGAGGTCGGGGACGCCCGGTAGCTCCTGAATCGACGGCGAGGATCCACTGCGACCGACGAGGGGAACGGCAGTGTTGGCGGTGTCCAGGGGCTTCAGGCACCGTGTGGCTCGGTGAGGAGGAAGAGGGGAATGAGGCGGAGCTCTCGGACGCGCCAGGGGAGCAAGGGGGTGGCTGTGGCCGCGCGAGCGCTGGTCGGCGGCGACGGTTTCGCTCGGTTGAGCTAGAGGGAGAGAGCGGCGAGTGAGGGAGAGGGGACAGGGGCTTCGGGCCATCTCTGTGGCATCGCTAGAAGGGGTCGGGGAAGCAGGAGGTGGCCAGAGCAGGGTGGAGGTGGCGCGCGCGTGGCGACCACACGCCCTCGTCCTTCTAGCGAGAGGAGGGAGATGACTGGCATCGGCCAGCTGGGCTGGGCCGTGCTGGGCCAGGCCAGGTGAGCGCTAGGTACAGTGCCCTCTCTTTCTTTCTGTTTTTGTTTTCTATTCTTGTTATTTTGTTTTGATTTAGTTCAAAGACCAAACCATTTTCAAAATTCATGAAAATAATTGTGTGAACTAAATGGACTTCTCCAAAGCTACACATCAATTTTCAGAATTATTGAACATATATTTATTATATAATAAATATAGATCCAATTCAAATAGTTATTGAATTAATTTCAAATGCCCAAAATAAATATTTCTGAAACTCCAAAAATATTGGTTTGAATTTTACCTCTTGCCAATATTTTTACAGAATAACATGAACATTTCCTTAGACTCATTTGAAAGATTTTTAATGTTGATTATTTCTGAAGTGATTTTTGAGGGTTTCAACAAACCTCAATTCAACTTTCAGAAATTTTAGACATGATGCATGAGTGCAGATGCAACTATTTCACTCAGGTACTCTAGGGCTGTGACACTAGGTGAGGACACTGCAATATTGAACTCAAAGCTAAGCACTTCTCCCATTTGCAAGAATAACCAATCTAGTTGGCCAAACCAAACCGATAGTTTGAAGAGAATTAGAAAGATATCAAATAATGCATATAACAATTCAGGGAAGATTCAAATAATATTCATAGATAATCTGGTCATAAACCCACAATTCATCGGATCTCGACAAACACATCGCAAAAGAAGATTACATCGGATAGATCTCCAAGAACATCGAGGAGAACATGGTATTGAGAATCAGAGAGATAGAAGAAGCGATCTAGCTACTAGCTATGGACCCATAGGCCTGAGGTAAACTACTCACGGTTTATTGGAAGGGCAATAGAGTTGATGTACATGCCCTCTGTGATTGAATCCCCCTCTGGCAGGATGCCGGAAAAGGCCCCAAGATGGGATCTCACGGGAATAGACGGTTGCAGCGGTGGAAAAGTGTTTTCATGGATGCTTTTGGTGTTCCTGGACTATATGTGAATATATAGGGCCAATGGCTAGCTCAAAGGAGTCCATAGGGGGTGTCAAGGTAGGGGGCACCCCCCTAGGGTGCGCCCTCCATCGTTGTCGCCTCCTCGCAACTGTTCTGACTTGCACTCCGAGTCTCATGGGTGTCTTTTGGTCAAAGAAAAATCATCGCGAAAGTTTTATTTTGTTTGGACTCTGTTTGATATTCCTTTTCTGTGAAGCTAAAAAACAAGGAAAAACAAAAACTGGCACTGGGCTCTAGGTTAATAGGTTAGTCCCAAAAATAATATAAAATAACATATTAATGCATATAAAACATCCAAAGAAGATAATATAATAGCATGGAACAATCAAAAATTATAGATATGTTGGAGATGTATCAAGCATCCCCAAGCTTAATTCCTGCTCGTCCTCGATTAGGTAAATGATAAAAACAAAATTTTTGATGTGGAATGCTACCTAACATATTTATCCGTGTAATTTTCTTTATTGTGGCATGAATGTTCAGATCCATAAGATTCAAAACAAAAGTTTAATATTGACATAAAAACAATAATACTTAAAACATACTAACAAGGCAATTATGTCTTCTCAAAATAACATGGCCAAAGAAAGCTATCCCCACAAAATCGTATAGTCTGGCTATACTCCATCTTCATCACACAAAATACTCAAATCATGCACAATCCTGATGACAAGCCAAGCAATTGTTTCATGCTTTTGGTGTTCTCAAACCTTTTCAACTTTCACGTAATACATAAGCGGGAGCCATGGACATAGCACTATAGGTGGAATAGAATATGGTGGTTGTGGAGACGATAAAAAAGGAGATAGTCTCACATCAACTAGGAGCATCAACGGGCTATGGAGATGCCCATCAATGGATATCAATGTGAGTGACTATGGATTGCCATGCAACAGATGCACTAGAGCTATAAGTGTATGAAATCTCAAAAAGAAACTAAGTGGGTGTGCATCCAACTTGCTTGCTCGCGAAGACCTAGGGCAATTTGAGGAAGCCCATTGTTGGAATATACAAGCCAAGTTCTATAATGAAAAATTCCCAATAGTATATGAAAGTGACAACATAGGAGACTCTCTATCATGAAGATAATGGTGCTACTTTGAAGCACAAGTGTGGAAAAAGGATAGTAACATTGCCCCTTCTCTCTTTTCTCTCATTTTTTGTTTGGCTTCTTTGGCCTCTCTTTTTTTTGGCTTATTTGGCCTCTTTTATTTTTCCTCACATGGGACAATTATCTAATAATGATGATCATCTCACTTTTATTTACTTACAACTCAAGAATTACAACTCGATACTTCGAACAAAATATGACTCTATATGAATGCCTCACGCGGTTTATCGGGATGTTCAATTACTCAAGAGTGACATGTATAAAAATGATGAATGGTGGCTTTGCCACTAAGGGAGTCCTGGATTAATGGGTTCACGAGTGTCTGGATTATTTGATATGGGTCAGACTGATGGGCCGTGAAGATACAAGCAGAAGACTTTCCCCTGTATCTGGCTAGGACTCCCCTATGCGTGGACGGCAAGATTGGTGTCCGTATATGTTATTCCTTCCCCCATAAACCGACTCTGTACAACCCTAGGCCCCTCCGGTGTGTATTTAAACCAGAGGGTTTAGTCTGTAGAGGCCATCAGAATTCTCATAGGCTAGACTACTAGGGTTTAGCCATTATGATCTTGAGGTAGATCAACTCTTGTAACCCCTATACTCATCCAACACAATCAAGCAGGACGTAGGGTTTTACCTCCAATAAGAGGGCCCGAACCTGGGTAAACATTGTGTCCAACTTGTCCCTTGTTACCCTCGATCCTCAGACATCGGGAAGTCAGACTCATCTCTGGATGCCAACTCTGCCTCCACTGAGCAGGGTCGTGGTGTTTACCAGGTCCAGCTCCGCAGGTCCTCAGCCACCCGTTCAGCTTTCGCACCTAAACGAGGCTCTGGACTTAATGCAATCTCTCGCCATCATGGAAGTGTCACTTCCGTACTACGCCCAGCCTAAACTAGGGGATGAGAGCTGGGAATTTTGCGTCCCACCCACCACCCACTTAATAGCCACTGTCGAGGACATAATCGACATGCTAGATTACACCTCCGAAGACATCGACGATATGGACGATGATGCCAGAGCCGAACCAGGCCAAAACCCGCCTATCACTCGGCGCTGGACGGCCACGTCTAATTACGACGTGTACATGGTGGATACGCCCGAGAAGAAGGATGACGACCGCAGTCAATAGAGGACAAACCCGTCGAGGCACCACCAAAGTGCCGACGTCAGCGGCGTCACTTACGATAGCGTCGGGAGAAGGAAAGCAATACCGGCACTGGGGACAATGACACTCCGGAAAATGCCGAAGACACCGACCAAACCGTTAAGCCTACGTTTGAGCAGGATGAAAGGGAAGAAGGCCAATACAGCCCCGAACACGGCTATCACGAGTATTCAGATGACAGTAATTACTTACATGCCTCCGAAGAGGATGTCAGCCTCGGCAACGAAGGTTTCATCATGCCAGAGGAACCCCTCGAACAAGAACGCTTCAAGCAACGGCTGATCGCCATGGCGAGGATCCTGAAAAAGAAACAGCAACACCTTCAAGCCGAACATGACACGCTCAATGATAGATAGACCTAGGTCCTGGTTGCCGAAGAATACGGCCTCGAGCGCCCACTAAAAAGCTACCCAAAGCGCATGCTACTACCACAATTTGATGATGAGGCCCTTGAGCCAATACCTTCAAGATATGATCATGTCAATGAACTGGACCAACCACCACGTGGACGAGACAAAAGCGGCCAATTATGCCGAACACCAGCCCGTGCCACCTTGCCGTAGAGGCAAAGAGGCAGTGGCATCGGGATACACGTATGACTTACGTCAGGACCTGGAAAATAGAGCCGGCCATACCATATCAATCTACGGATCAAGGGGACGTGCTCCAACATGAGACGACGACCATCAAGCCTGGTGCGACAAACATAACCATGTTCGGGCTGAGAACTGAACACGGATGTCATCCGAACTCCGTCACGATGTTGCCCGATATAGAGGTGCCGCACACCCCTTGTGCTTCACCGGTGTGGTAATGCAACGCCAGTTTCATGAAGGGTTTAAACCCATAAACATCGAGGCATACGATGGAACGACAGACCCCGCCGTATGGATTGAAGATTTTCTTCTCCACATTCACATGGCGCGCCGTGATGATCTCCACGCCACAAATACTTTCCCCTAAAGATAAAAGGACCAACACGGCACTAGTTGAATAGCCTCCAGAGAACTCCATACACTACTACAGGATGATGCTAATGCAACACTACGATCAAACACCCTTTGACGAAACTGTGTGTGATGCAATAATTGCAAACAGTGGTGTAAAAAACTCGTCAAAAAAGGTGCAAAACATTTGCGATGGAGGATGCATCAAACACGGTTCAGATTTTAGTTGCGTGTGCGATGCAGGGCATACGGTTCAGTTCAATTAACTGTTTGCGATGAGGAGGAACAAAAGAAATGGGCAGCCAGATGAAGGTGTGTGCGATATACAACATACGGTTCACTGGGATGAACCGTTTGTGATTAGGCAACACAAAAGAAATGGTTAGCTAGATCAAGGTGTGCAATATACGCCATGCGGTTCACTCGGATGAACTATTTGCGTTGAGACAAGAGAACATAAACGGTTCAATATATCAAGATGTGTGTGATACACGGCAAACAGGTCTGTAATCAGAAATGTGTGCGAAGACCGATAATAACACAGACAATTCCTTCTAATAAGACGTATGTGATATGCTCTATCTACACAATATCTATTGGCCATTGGAGGATGGGCGGTCATCCCGATACACCATAAGGATGCGAAGAGGCATCCTATATTAGCAAGGACTAACTGTACCACCAGTAGCTCATGTAAGAGAACTCTCAAGTTAAGTGTGCTATGGCTGGAGCAGCCATCATATGGGTGACTGGATGGGAAGTTGTGTTGATGTCAAATCAACTGATAGGATGGGTCATATTTAGCAAATTAAATGACTGATACGACCCATCCCATGAGTTAATTTAACCTCGAGGTCCTTGTTTTTTTAACACATGTTAATGAAGGTCTACCGCAGTACTTTTTGACAATGTGCGATACGTGGCATACATTTGATCCATCCGACCTGTTTGTGATGGAATAAGCCGTGTGTGTTGTGGGCAAACACTTGCTAGTATTCAACCGTTTGCGATTGATGAATTCAACACCGACCGGTTCCCTAGTGTGGTCTGTGTTCATGTAATCATCATCTACTTCTTGTGCTAGCTCAATGTTCCTTCTATGCTAAGTTTCCATTAATTGATGGCGTTTTATGAACATGCCACCATTTCCCGCCATTTCCTCACCTGTTTCCCGCTACCCAGTGATATTGCGCATAAACCTAGGCAGCGCGCGATGCACAGAGGCGACAAGCGCAGCCTGTAGCACATCCACATTTTCCAAGCATGCCAACCCACCAAAACATCGCCTCTGCCATCAACCTCATCGACGAGGAAAGCAAGCAGGTGCCACGACCCATTGAGGCCGAGGCGCTCCCCGGCAACATGATGGACGACGTCGTGATGTGCATCATCACCATGGTTGAGCAGACCTTAGGCACATGGGACTTGAGCGCCGCGGATCAACATAGGCATGTCAGCGCCGACAGGTTGCAGCTCGCCGCACAACATGATCGATGGCGCGCCGCAGAGTAAGCTAGGCGCGTCCGCGCCGATAGGATGAGGCTCGCCGCATGGCGAGACCGTTGGAGTGCCGTAGAGCAAGAGGCGTGGCGTGCCTGCTGTCGACACAGCGTCGCAGCTGGATACACGTCTCGTCAGTACCCCCATTCCTCGCCAGGAGTGGGCAGAGGCCCTTAGTGACGTACTTGCACCAGAGGCCGACCGCGCGTACTTGCATCGGACGCCCGCCCATGTCGTTCGCATGGGTCGCGCCTTTCGCCTTGTACACGGCCCGCTCGATGCCAATGCGCTGGTCGGTAGGCTCGACCGCCCCCTTGGCCCAGGTGTCCACCTAGGCGCGGTAGAGGAACATGGCTGTCGCATCCTCGAGCTGGTGATCTCCGATGAAATAGCCAACTTGGAACTCGAGATCGCGCTCCAGATGTACTGCAAGCATGTCGACTGCTTGGACGAACGCCTACACGAGTTCAGGCGGAGCCACGAGCTACCGTAAGCAAGGGCTACTGGTCATGGTCTCATGGAAGCGTTTTATTTTTGTTGAGTCGTTTCAACGTGGATAGCTATGTATTCACATCAATCATAGTATTGCTCTGTTTATTCCTCTGTTTCAATGTGTGTATATACGCTTTCCATTCTGTATATGTGGATGATAACATCTAGATTCAAATTAGTATAGAAAAACAGACAGAAAATGGAATTCATAATATATATATATATATATATATTAATTGTTCATTAGTTCATCACAGAATATATATATATATATATAATATCATCACATATACGTGATGATACTTAACTACTAGGTACAATGCATAAAATTGAAAACAAACAATACTAAAACTAATAATCCTTCTTGGGGCCAGTATTCCGGCAGCCCCTCACTAGCAACACCCTGGTGCATGGCGTCTTCCCAGTGCGGAGGCTGTACTCCGCCTCCTCCGCCTCGTAGCACTTGACGTACCTATCTGCCTCTTGCTGGCGGACGCGCGCGAACGATCTTGCCATTTTGTTGGGCGCCCACCGGAGCTCCTCGTCGGTGGCACACTAGAGCTTATCGGCCCACCTCCATGTAGCGGCAAGGCGCCCAACGCCTATGGCCTTCCTCACGAAGATCCCATCTTCGTAAACCTCCTCCGCACTACTACTTGCCCGCCCCCAAAGCTCCGCCGCCTCCTTTTTCCAGGCGGCATCACGGGCTTCACAGGCTGCCTGGTACCTGACTTCCTCCTCCGCCATCTCCTTCTTGAACACCACTTGCCTGGCTTTCTCAGCCAGCGGCAACGTCTTCCACAGACAAAGATTGTATTGGCCCCAAAACTAATCAAAAGTTGGGGGTCTGGCGCAACCTCCTCCGGTGGCGCGTAGGGGTCCTCGTCGCTGCTATTCGAGTGAGCGTCCTCGGGGGGGCGACTCCTCGTCGGCACATGGGCAGACCGGCGGCGCCGTGGCAGAGATTTGAGAGAGAGAGAGAGAGAGAGAGAGGGCGAGCGAGGGGAGGATGTAGATGAGAATGCAGGCGAGAAGACTTGGTATTTATTGGTGGCCGGAATCTTGATCGACGGGAATAGTACACATGCCGGTCGCCGGAATTTACGAGTACTGTAGTTTGAATTACACACGATTACCACAGCAAAATCTATGTGTGGAAATAATAGCTGGCAGTTTCCAATACAGAACCGTGTCTGATTAATGATCCCCGCCACTCACCTACCAAACCTCGAGCCATTAGATAGAGTGCCAATTGTGTAGGGGGCGGTTGTCTTGCCAGATCTTCATATTTTCTTTTTTGAACACCAGATATTAACATCGTCTGATGATTTTTTAACTCGCACACAAGTACACAAAAATATGATTTTTCAAACCATTATGGTTAGCCGTTGCATGTAGATGTTGTTCAAATTTGAATTACGGTCATTAAATAGCTAGAAAATCACTTAAATGTCTTTAAAAGCTCAAATTACCCCTGTAATTTTCCAAATTTTCACATGACAGTTGTATTAGTGCACGTTAGATGTAGAAAAAATTTGAAGGTTGTAAGAGGAAGCTATCTCCCGTTCGTCATAGAACATGCATTGTTCCCTCTCGGAACCACGACCCTTCCAGTGAGTTGCTCCGGTTTGTGAGGGGTGTGCGTTCAAACTTTCGTCAAACAGGCCAAATTTTTTACCACATCATCTTGGTGGCATGAAATTACATCAAGCAAGGTTTCATGTTTTTCTGATCATTTTTTAAGTTTTTGGATTTAAAATGCTATGGCACTCCATGCATGTGCCCATGCCGTGAAACCGATATGTTTAAAAGTTCCTTCTATTTTACTGCGCATGGAATTACCTCGCGCACAAGTACAAAAATATGAATTTTCAAACCGTTATGGTTAGCCGTTGCATGTAGATGTAGTTCAAATTTAAATTACGGTCATTAAATGGCTAGAAAATCACTTCAATGTTTTTAAAAGGTCAAATGATCGCTAGAATTTTCCAAATTTTCACAGTACAGTTGTAGTAGTGCACGTTAAATGTAGAAAAAAAATTGAAGGTCGTAAGAGGAAGCTATCTCCTGTGCATCATCAAACATGCATTCTTCCCTCTCGGAACAACGAGCATTCTAGTGAGTTGCACCAGTTTGTGAGGGGTGTGTGTCCAAACTTTGGTCACACATGCCAATTTTTTTACCACATCATCTTGGTGGCATGACATTACATCAAGCAAGTTTCATGTTTTTCTAATATTTTTAAATTTTTTGTAATTAAAATGGCATGTCACTCCATGCATACATATGCATGTGTCCATGTCGTGAGACCAATATGTTTGAAAATTCCTTCTAATTTACCGCACATGGAATTAACTCGCACACAAGTACACAAATATGATTTTTCAAACAGTTATGGTTAGCCATTGCATGTAGATGTAGTTCAAATTTGAATTACGGATCATTAAATGGCTAGAAATTCACTTAAATGTCTTTAAAAGGCCAAATGGCCCCTAGAATTTCCTATTTTTCACATTACAGTTGTAGTAGTGCACGTTAAATGTAGAAAAAAATTGAAGGTCGTGAGAGGAAGCTATCTCCTATTCATCATCAAACATATATTGTTCCCTCTCGGAACCATGAGCCTTCTAGTGAGTTGCTCCGGTTTGTGAGGGGTGTGTGTCCAAACTTTCGTCAAACATGCCAATTTTTTATGACATCATCTTGGTGGCATGACATTACATCAAGTAAAGTTTCATGTGTTTCTGATCATTTTTTTTATTTTTTGGAATTAAAATGCCATGGCACTCCATGCATACATATGCATGTGTCCATGTCGTGAGACCAATATGTTTGAAAATTCCTTCGAATTTACTGCACATGGAATTAACTCACACACAAGTACACAAATATGATTTTTCAAACCATTATGGTTAGACGTTGCATGTAGATGTGGTTGAAATTTGAATTATGGTCATTAAATGGCTAGAAAATCACTTAAATGTCTTTAAAAGTTCAAATGACCCCTAGAATTTTCCAATTTTTGACATTACAATTGTATTAGTGCATGTTAAACGTAGAAACAAAATTGAAGGCCATAAGAGGAAGCTATCTCCCGTTTGTCATCAAACATGCATTGTTCCCTCTCAGAACCACGAGCCTTCTAGTGAGTTGCTCCGGTTTGTGAGGGGAGTATGTCCAAACTTTCGTCAAACATGCCAATTTTTTTACCACATCATCTTGGTGGCATGATATTATATCAATCAAGGTTTCATGTGTTTCTGATTTTTTTTTGGAATTAAAATGCCATGTCACTCCATGCATACATATGCATGTGTCCATGTCGTGAGACAAATATGTTTGAAAATTCCTACTAATTTACTGCACATGGAATTAACTCGCACACAAGTACATGAATAAGATTTTTCAAACCGTTATGGTTAGGCGTTGCATGTAGATGTATTTCAAATTTGAATTACGGTCATTAAATGGCTAGAAAATCAATTAAATGTCTTTAAAATGTCAAATGTCCCCTAGAATTTTCCAAATTTTCACATTACAGTTGTAGTCGTGCATGTTAAACGTAGAAAAATTTGAAGGCTGTAAGAGGAACCTACCTCCTGTTCGCTATCAAACATGCATTGTGCCCTCTCGGAACCATGAGCCTTCTAGTGAGTTTCTCCGGTTTGTGAGGGGTGTGTGTCCAAAGTTTGGTCAAACATGCCAATTTTTTTACCACATCATTATGGTGGCATGACATTAGATCAACCAAGGTTTTCATGTGTTTCTGATATTTTTTTAACTTTTTGTAATTAAAATGCCATGGCACTCCATGAATACATATGCATGTGCCCATGTCCTGAGACAAATATGTTTGAAAATTCCTTCTAATTTACTTTACATGGACTTAACTCGCACACAAGTACAAAAATATGATTTTCAAACCGTTATGGTTAGCTGTTACGTGTAGATGTAGTTCAAATTTGAATTACGATCATTAAATGGCTAGAAAATCACTTAAATGTCTTCAAAAGGTCAAATGACCCTGAAATTTTCCAAATTTTCACATGAAAGTTGTATTAGTGCATGTTAGACGTTGAAAAAATTTGAAGGTTGTAAGAGGAAGCTATCTCCCGTTCGTCATCGAACATGCATTGTTCCCTCTCGGAACCACGAGCCTTCTAGTGAGTTGCTCCGGTTTGTGAGGGGTGTATGTCCAAACTTTCGTCACACATGCCAAATTTCTTACCACATCATATTGGTGGCATGACATTACATTATCCAAGGTTTCATGTGTTTCTAATATTTTTTAAAAAAAATTGGAATTTAAATGCCATGGCACTCCATGCTTAATTGTGTCATAGCCGTTAGACCAATATGTTTGAAAATTCCTTCCAATTTACTGCACATGGAATTAAATCGCACACAAGTACACAAAATATGACTTTTCAAACCGTTATGATTAGCTTTTGCATGTAAATGTAGTTCAAATTTCAATTACGGTCATTAAATGGCTAGAAAATCACTTAAATTTTTTAGCAGGTCAAATGACCACTGAAATTTTCAAAAATTTGACATGTCAGTTGTATTACTACTAGAAAATTTCTCGTACATTCAAAACACTATCGGTTGCCACTTTACTCCAAATTTGTCTTTCACAGCTAATAAAAAATATCTACAGCATCACACATAGTTGTTTTCTAGGAACCATTTGCTATGAAAATATGTGGGTCTATTTAAGTCTCACTCCTTAAGCTTCGTCGGCTCGTCTGCTCTAGTGCCGGCAACCCCCAAATCCACGAATCCTGATCCCCATTCCCGCACCCCCTTCTTTTAAAGATGATGTCATGGAAACGCTTCGTGAAGGCCCGTACAATGCCCCCCCCCCCCCCCCGAGCGCCACCGCCTACGCCGAGAGCGTGGCCGCCTACGCCGAGAGTGCCGCCGCATCCGCATTGAGCACGGCCCCTTCTACTGAGAGGGCATCTGCGGCAGCCAACAGGGCAGCGGCAGCAGCCGAGATGGCTGCAGCTGCTGCTGTGACGGCGGCTGCAAACGCTGATAGCGCTCGAGCTATCGTCCGTGTCGCCGATGTCTCCCTGGCCCAGGTCGAGGCCATCCACGCCAAGATTGAGGATGCACACGCTAAGATATTCCACGCCACCTCGGACTCCAGCATTCAACCCATGCCCGAAAAGGCGGCGGTGGCCACGGAGCACCTGCTTCCTCATGAGGTCGCCGAGCGGGAGCTAGAGATACAGGAGGTGGCGGAGATCGAGGAGCGTCGGGAGGAGGAGTTGCACGTGGCCGAGGTCGAGGTAGAGAAGAGTCTGTCCGTCGAGGAATCGGTGGTGGAGTACCAACACGGGCTCTAGTGCAGTCACTACTACGAGTACTACAACCTTGAGGGCAGCGCCGAGGACGAGGACGCGGTCGACTTCAGCAGGGGGGACACGGACTCCACCAACGGCGGCATGTCGCCAGGACAAGTCATCGATGTCTCATCTCACACCGGTGATGCATAGGCCAGCGCGATGGCGGATTTGTTAAAATTATGCGTACTTAGGCTTTGTTTTTAATGCTGGTCTTTTGTTTGAGCAATGTTTAGGTCAACTGGCTCTGTTTAATTACTAAAATTGCTCGATTCAGTAAGTGTGGTCTGTCTACTGTACGCTCTTTTTTGTGCCCAAATTAGCAAGCAATGTTAAATTATGCAATGATGTACCCGGGGAAATTTCTACCAAAATTTGAATTATCAAATTCATCCCATGCACGTAAAGTAGGAGAATCATTTGCGATCCACACAATCATTCAAAGTGAATGGTCCAGGGGCACTACGCGCAAAGTTTCCCTCCACATTTCCAAAATTTTGGCCTACCGCCAAAATATCTACCCCCACACCCCTTCCCCCTTCCCCATCCCCTTTTTTACCTGACCACAAGTCACATTTCCCCTATTTCCTCCTTCCTTCCTTCCTAAGTTATAGCCGCTTCCTCGCTCTTGCCATCTCGCATCCTACTGCCGGGGTCGCCATGGTCTTCTTCAAAGACCTCTCCAGCGGTTCCTTCTCCAGTGACGACTCCTTCACCACCCGGGTATGCCTCTTTGCTCTCTCTCGGGCTATGACTTGGAATGAAGGATTTTTACCGGGCAATCGATTGAGTCATTTCTTCCTCTTGTAGCTCCCTAGGACCATCAGTGGCAACGAATGGAGCGGGGTGGCTGAAGATCTATCAGCTCATTGTCACCATCAATTTCCATGCGTGAAGCTAGTTGCGTTTGAATCTCTGGACAGTGGGAGGAAGTTTCTGGCATGTGTAGAGAAGGTTAGACCCTCTTTCATTGCAACAAACCATTTTTTAGATGTGATTCAGACACTGTCACGGTCCCAACCCATTCATACCACACCTTCAACCAAACGCATCCTAAGACAGTGTCACAGTTTGTACCTAGTATCTTAAATTGTTGCCATCTCATCAGCGGTTCCATTAGAAAATTATCTGGCACCGCTTTTCAGAAGTTTGTGCAACCAACTTTGGTACACACATCCGAGCAGCCAAGCAGTAAAATACTAAATCTTCATGGCACGAAGGAACTGAGCATCGGAGCAACTACGTGCTCCGGAGTCCGGGTCCCTAATTTTTTTCCGCTGCATCGGCTCGCCAGTGCAGCGCACCGATGCAGCATGTAGCAACAGCTGTCTTTACACCAGTTTTGGCATACATAGTGGACCGCCTTAGTGCTATTAGTTCTATGTTACTAAATTTGTGCATGTACACACTTGTTAGTATCAATTTGCTGTCATCCGAACACTGTCGCTATGCTATTACAGTTATATTTACCTTCCTCATAAAATGTTCAATTTGTTATTTATTGTACATGAGTAAGAACTTGTAGCATTGTTGTAGTTAATTATAGCTTATGATGTTCCAGAATTTGGTTATTGTCTCAGTAGCAATTAATTCATTTGCACATTGATCTTTTTGAGAAGATATGTCATAATTAGCATGTTTCTTCAGTTTTTCAAAATAAACATTGGTGATTTTCTATGTTGGTATAAACCCATTTCCCCTACAATTGTTACTGATCTAGTTTTAAATATTATAGGATGAATAGTAGTGTTCTTACTTGGAGTGGGTTGACCAAGAGTGGCAACTGTCTTTGAAGATGTGCCTAGCGAAGCTCTGGAGCATGTATGAGGAAGAGAATAGAGAAAGTGTTGTCAACGCTGAAGAATATTTGAAGATGCGGGATAAAAAGAGGAAGGTGGAGAATGAGCTCGGATTTTTTAAATCAGACTTTGCTAAGATGGTGTTGGCGAAGGAGGAGGCACTTTCCTAGTTGGCTAGTTGAAAACAGGTTCTTACTGAATTGAAAGAAGACGTGGATAAGACGAGCCTGGATGATCTCGATTAGGGAAATGAATATATTGTTCTTATGAAGTCGAGCTAGATATATGTTGTACTGTGTTGTTTTCATTAGCTATCGTACTGTGATGTTATAATATATTTATGTGCCTAATATGAAATTGGCAAGCAGCTGTTCGATATGAAATGTGAATTTGTGTAATACTAGAAATATTAATTGTAAACTAATAAACCTACTAAATGTGTCATGGAACTTTGCAAACGGTTCTAGCAGTAAAAGCGCTTGTGATGGATAGCCTAATGCCACACAGTTTTCTTCATCAAATCATGTGTGAAGTAGTTGGTAAAAGCAAATAGTTAACCAAGGCAGAGCGTGTGTGATATTTACACCTTTCACACACGAGCCTACACATAAAACTATGTGGGATGTACATACGAACGGAAACGTTTTCAATTGATTGACTGTGTGGGATGTACATAAGAATAGAAACATATTCCTTGGATTGACTGTGTGTGATATACATAGCTACGGAAATGTTTTTCTGGGATTCACCGTGTGGGATGTACATAACTACGGAAATGATTGGGTTTCAATGCGTCGCCGATTGCACACGAGCTCATTTGGTGTCCTAGGAGGGCCTATCCCCGATGATTTCTAGGTCATGTGGGAAGGACCCCCCTATCACCCACACTCACTTGGCGACGGTTCCAAATGCCATCGCAGAAAGGGGTTAAAAACCGACGCGTACCAGTGATAGGCAGCTGGGAGGACTTAGAGGATGGTTTTTAGGCAACTTCCAAGGCACTTATGTCCGGCCACCGGACGCTGATGACCTTAGTCACATAGTCTAGCAACCCAGAGAGTTAGCCCGCAAACTCTGGACTCGGTTCTTAATTAAAATGAACCAAATCGTCGACTGTTCGAACGTCGAAGCCCTAGCGGCCTTTAAACATAGTGTCCGTGACAAATGGCTCGCCCGACACCTTGGTCAGGAAAAGCCAAAAACTATGGCAGCTCTTGCTGCACTTATGACCTGCTTCTGCGTGGGTGAAGATAGCTGGTTGGCTCGTAGAAGCAACAACACCAGTGACCCCGGCACCTCTGAAGCCCGGGATGGTAATGGAAGGCCATGATGTAACAACAACAAGTGTCGGAACAACAACGAAGAAACTGAGGATACGGCGATAAGCGCCAGATTCAGCGGCTCCAAACCCGGTCAGCGGAAGAAGCCATTCAAAGGAAATAGAGACGGTCCATCCAACTTGGACATAATACTAGATAGGCCTTGCCAGATTCATGGCACCCCTGACAAGCATGCCAACCACACCAACAGAAACTGATGGGTTTTTAAACAGGTCGGTAAATTAAATACCGAACACAAGGGGAAAGGGCCTGAAAGCGAGGACGATGATGAATCATGCCCTCCCAATACAGGGGGACAGAAGAAGTTTCCCCCCGAGGTGAAAACAGTGAACATGATATATGTCACACATATCCCAAAGAGGGAGCGCAAGCGCGCACTAAGGGACGCCTACGCCGTAGAGCCTGTCGCCCCAAAATTCAACCCATGGTGGGCTTGTCCGATCACCTTCGATCACAGGGCCCACCCAAGTAGTAGCCCTCATGGAGGTTCGGCGGCCCTGGTACTCAATCCCATCATCGATGGATACCATCTCACTAGAGTCCTTATGGATGGCGGTAGCAGTCTGGACACGATCTATCAAGACACTATTCGTAAGATGGGTATTGACCCGGCAAGAATTAAGCCTAGCAATACTACCTTGAAAGGAGTTATACCCGGCGTGGAGGCCCGCTGTATGGGCTCCCTAACATTGGAAGTAGTCTTCGGTTCGCCGGACAACTTACGAAGCGAAGACTTGATCTTTGACATCGTCCTTTTCAGCAGTGGTTATCACGCGCTGCTTGGACGAACTGCTTTCGCCCGCTTTAATGCAGTGTCACATTATGCTTACTTAATGCTCAGAATGCCCGGACCATGCAGTGTTATAATAGTTAATGGAAATATGGAGCGGTCCCTCTGTACTGAGGAGCGCACCGCGGCCCTAGCAACCGAGGTACAGAACGTCCTAATCAAGCCGAACAACTCGTCGGTCATCAAGACCCTTGACACTACCAAGCGAGTTCGGTCTATGCTACAGAACGACAGCTTGGCGGATCCAGCGCTTGAATAGCAGTTCAGCCTCCGCCGATCGCCCTATAAGGTTGCAGCATATATACCGCGTGTGCCTAATTACGCACTCAAAATACCTTGGGCAGTGCCGGAGGCATACTGCGGAAAGGGTCTATAGTGCGGCTTGACCCTATTAGGACCTTAGCTTTCTTTCTCCTTTTTCTTTTTTTACTACTGGTTCATTAAAAATCTACCCACCCTATGGTTGTACTTGGGCTCCTTTCCAAATTCCCCTTTCTTATGGACGACAATCTACTTTTCCTCTCAAAGGATTTCTCACCAAGGAGAAATGGCGCAGACGTGCAGCAGGGCACCATTGGGATCTTCAAGACCACTGTTTCTTAGGCCCTGTGTAAAACTTTCCCTTGTGTAAAATTTCGGCATATAACATAGCCTTCATATTTTTTGGCATTATCTGTAATATGATGTCTAGGCGTATTAACCAGGATATCAAGGAAACAGTTGATCACCACTTTTGTTTGGTAATGATTTATTTTGTCATCTGTCTCCCCTCCTTACTTCAGATTGCCACACATGCTCTAATCCGTCCTTAACACTGGGGGTTGTATTCGGCTCCGCACGTTTCCAAGTCCGAACACCTATAGGGTACTCTTCGGCATCCCGAATACTGCACTATATGCATCGGCTCCGAATCATGTCTTTGGTCTATAGTTGGGTTGACCGGCTCCTGTGCATACCACCTTACGTTCCGCTCATTCGGCTATGGTAGTAAAGGGAGAACTGCTGCCATTCTATTTCTGGTTCGTCCAGTTAAATACCTCAGTAGGGAAAGCCGAAAACTGACTATCATGATATAGCGGGAGCCGGTCGGTGATTCGGTGACTTACTACAAATCATTAGTGATTTACTCCGTGATATACGAGGGGCTGGTCTTCATCTAGCCGTGCGGGTAAGGCACCTCAGTTCGGATTGTCGCATACGCACAAGGGGCTAGTACTTATCCCCACTGTCAAACTCCTATGGCTAAGTAAAAGTAGTAAAGCCGCATAGTTTGATTGCCTGGTTTGCCTCGCGGACACCTCCTTCATGGACCAAGACGTTGGATAAAGTGTGACCACGCGCTACGCCGAACACCCCCGTAGCATCTACGTGGGGGCTAATGCCGACGACTGACAACTTTTAGAATTAAATGGACACACAGGAGGAAACTTGTTTACTATAAAAGGGGCACATATATTAGAAGAGTGGGTTCATAACATAGTTTTTACAACCCACACACATCTAATCAAATATGAGGTCCTTTGAGCATTGGCCCTCTACTATTCGGGCACCATCTAGGACATCATCAAAGTATCTCTCCGGCTTCCAATGATCCTTGCCTTCGAGCTGGCCTGCGGTCGCCACGTCAGTGTCCTTCATCTTTGCCCATTGCATCTTGACGAGGGCGAAGGCCATCTGGGCACCTTCTATGTAGGTTGAGCACTTCACGGCATCAATCTGAGGTAGCACATCGACGAGTCGCCTCACCAAACCGTAGTAGCTATGGGGAATGGGTTCGGCCGGCCAAAGATGGACTATTAGATACTTCATGGCCAAACCGGACACCCTATGTAGCTCCATTAGTTTCTTCAACTGGCCATTCAGGGGCGTCGGGTGCTCCAGCGCAAGATACTGCGACCAGAACAGCTTCTTGGTCGAGTTCCCCTCCTGGGCTCGGAAGAACTGTGCAGCATCAGCGGCACTCCTTGGAAGATCCGCAAACACATCTGGAGAACTCCACACTCGTGTGAGCAAAGCATACCTCTGTCCTCCAAAAATACTCTGTAAAAGAAAGGCCTTACCAGCTGTTATCTGCTTCGCTTGATGGATCTCCTCGCGAGCGCTTCGGGACTCAACCCATGCCGTCTGGGCATCATTAAGAGCCTTGGAGAATTCGGTCAACTGGGCCGACGCCTTCTCCTCCAAATCTTCACACTTGTCGATGGCATCTTTCAGCTCCTGCTCAACTTCGGCTACCCGAGCTTCATGATGGTGGCGGGCGGCCTGTTCGGTCTTCAGTTTGGCAACCGCTTTGTCAGTTGCTGCCTTATTCACCTCCGCCTCCTTTTTGGCCTGGGCAAGGTCGCCTCTGAGGGTCTCGACCTTGGCTGCGCCAACTATTCTCATAATCAAAGCATTACATGAGTTAATCTTTGAATATAGCTATCACTTATGATACACAACTAAACTTTTAACACTATACGCATACCTTCCATCTCATTGAACCGCTTATTAATGCGGTCGATTTCTTCATCGTCCACCTTAAGCTTCCGGTTGAGTTCGGAAACCTCTGTCGCCTGGTTGGTTGCCCCCAACGGGGAAGTCTATTACAATAACAGATAAGTATGTTCGCTTTCCCGAATCTTATGTGGATCGTCTGTCCGGTCTCTTTTACATTGGACAGAGCCTCAGGGGCTACTATCTGTATATAGGTATATTCCTCTATATATGGAAAAGCATTTAGAACATTACGTCGCATACCTCAAATCCTGATAGTAGGGTGGTAAAGGCTTCATTCAGTCCGCTCTTTGAAGACTGAACCTTCTCCACCACCACACCCATTAGGGTGCGGTGCTCATCCACGATGGAAGCACGTTTGCAGTGCTTCCTCTAGAGCGTTTGGTGCCTCCAGATTGGTGGAGGTCTCCACTAGAGCTGATGCTCCTCCCCCCTCCTTCATAGGATGCTTCTCACCTAATCCTGGAGCCATATGGGTCTCCGGAATAAGGTCCGGCTAGGGCCCGGATTGATGGGGGTCCGCCCCGTCGGTTGTCCTAGGGGTCACCTCCCCTATGTTTTCGGCAACTGAGGTATTAACCTCGGGCGCCTTCTCAATAGCCTCGTCCGCCCCTCCACGACCAGGAGAGGTCCTTAAAGATAACACCTCGGTGCCATCCATGGTGACATGCAAGGGGGCTCGTGGCGGCGTCTTGCTCTCTGCCATCTCGGGTAGCAGAGAGTTCCCCCCGATAATGGAGTGTTCGGGAGTTCGCGTGGAGGGCTGAAAGGCACATAGCAAGATGGCTTATATAATGGAAAGGGGAAAAACTGAAGACAGACACTAAGTGTCTGAAATACTTACGATTTGGCCAGGGGCTTCGCCCTGGGAGGCCTTTTGGGGACCAATTCAGCGCCTGATTTCGAACTATCATGGAGGGTCACCTTCCCCCTTTTGGGCGCCTCTCCCATCGGGTCTTCGGAGGCCGCCCTCTTCTTCTTCTTCTTCCTCATCACCCTCGCGGTATGAGAGGGCTTCAGTCTCTCCGGACACTATGTCCGAAGGACCCTTGTGGTGGGGGACGCCCTTGGCCTCCTTACCCTTCTTCTTCTCCGCCTTCTTTCTGGTGCTTGGTACAGCGTCGGGACCAGCATCTCCGTTAGTTGGGAGGTGGACGGGTTCTTTGGTAGCGGCGCCGGACAATTGATCCTTTCCACCTTCGCCGTCCAGCCCTGTGCGGAAACAAATTAATGTAAATCTTCATCATCATTCGAAGCATTAGCCAAACAAGTCTTCGGAGAGGTTATGCTTACCACCGAGGCCAGGTTCTCGCTATCGAGTCCGATGTCTTCGGTCTTCATCGGCCAACTCTTTTGGTACTTGAAATTCTTCTTTCATATGTCTTCGTGCGTGGTGCCGAAGAAGCACTTAAAGGTCTGAGGCTCTTCTGGATTGAACTCCCACATGGGGGAAGCCTAGAGTTGGCAGGGAAGGACATGGAGGAAGAGCATCACCTGGATCACGTTTGTGAGACCAGTGTGATGCGCTTTTGTAGCATCACCACATCTGAATGTGACCCCCAGTCAAGGACCTTGGCGGTCCACAAGGTGAGTCTCATAGGGGTCCGGATCTGAAATTAGGTGTGGCCGCCCACTTGCCATCGCCGGGTTTGGTGATGTAGAACCACTCCTGCTGCCACACCTTGACTGTCTCCACAAAAGCCCCCTTGGTCCAGATGGTGTTGGGGAGCTTGCTTACCATGGCCCTGCCGCAGTCCGCGTGCTGACCGTTGACCACCTTCGGCTTCAGATTGAAAAGCTTGAGCCATAGGCCAAAGTGTGGGGGGCATGTTGTCGGTGTCAAAACTGGCGGATCTCGGGTTGGGGGTCCCGAACTGTGCGTCTAAGGTTGATGGTAACAGGAGGTAGGGGACACGATGTTTTACCCAGGTTCGGGCCCTCTTGATGGAGGTAATACCCTACGTCCTGCTTGATTGATATTGATGAGTATGAGGATTACAAGAGTTGATCTACCACGAGATCGTAATGGCTAAAACCCTAGAAGTCTAGCATGTATGATTGTGAATGCCTCTACGGACTAAACCCTCCGGTTTACATAGACACCGGAGGGGACTAGGGTTGTACAAAGTCGATTACAGTGAAAATAATCTTCATATCTGAACGCCAGGCTTGCCATCCATGCCAAGGAGAGTCCCATCCGAACACGGGAGAGAGTCTTCTGTCTCGTATCTTCATAGCCCATTAGTCCGGCCCATGTCACACAGGCCGGACGCCCGGGGACCCCTTAATCCAGGACCCCCTCAGTAGCCCCTGAACCAGGTTTCAATGATGATGTGTCCGGTGCGTAGATTGTCTTCGACATTGCAAGGAGGGTTCCTCCTCCGAATACTCCAAAACAGCCTTCGAATACAGAAAACATGTTCAGCTCTGCAAAATGAGTACCACACACACACGCAGAGAGTATTATTTTACGAGTCCAATCCACTGACAACTTTTGTAGCGTGACATCACGTCGCAGCCCGGTCACTACTTCTAACCGTTTTTTCTTTAGCCTCCCGCTCCATGTTTCAAGATGCGGTTTTATTGGCACGTCTTATCAAAGCAGAGATCGTGTCCCCTTATTGCGGGATTCTCATCAATACGGGCATGGGTAATCCAACCGCGCCGCCTGCACGAACCTTGGGGAATATGCGAGTTTTCAGGCGAGTGGGAAGGCGCTTGATATTCACTGCATTTATAAATGGATAAGGATTCACCTCTTTCACCCACGCCTTCCTTCTCTCTGCCCATCCATTCTCGAGCTCCAGCGCCCAAGCTTCCATCCTTTCCACCTCAAAAAAAGCACTCCAGCCATGTCCGGATCTGGAGCGCAAGGCAAGTGGATGATTTCCTTCGTCAAGGAGAAGGACATCACCAAGCTCCGGGAGGCCGGGTACTTAGACAAAGAAATCCCCACCGGCTTCCTGCAACGGGGCAGCTCATCCCCACCCCAGAGCCCCATGAGAGGGTGGTATTCATCCCCCACTTCGTCCGTGGATTGGGATTCCCTCTCCACCCATTCATCCGCGGACTCATGTTCTACTACGGGATGGATTTCCATGATCTGGCCCCCAATTCCTTCCTCAAAATCTCGGCATTCATTGTCGTGTGTGAGGCCTTCCTCCGCATCCCACCCCACTTCGGATTGTGGTTAAAGATCTTTAATGTGAAGCCGAAGGTGGTGGGCGGTGAACATGAAGAGTGCGGAGGTGCCATGGTGAGCAAGCTGCCCAATGTCACATGGCCCAAAGGTACCTTCATGGAGACCGTCAAAGGGTGGCAATAGTAGTGGTTCTACGTCACAGAGCCTCGCGAAGCCACCTAGGCCGCGGCTCCTGAATTCTAGTCCGGCGCCCTGATGTGGCTCTCCTCCTAGCTAGAGAAGGGCCTGGACTGGTCTTCGTCGGACGAGCTGACAGCACTTCAGACGTGCATCAGGAGCATGGTGGACAAGAACGTCAAGCTTGTTAATGTGATCCAGGTGATGCTTGCTCGCCGGATCCTTCCGTGCCAAAGCCGGACTTGCCATATGTGGGAGTTCGATCCGGCCAAGCACCAGACCTTGCAGCAGTTCTCCAGCACTACGCATGAAGACATCTGGAAGGTGCTCTTTAAGGCCAACGAGAAATGGCCGGCAACGACCGAGGACCGCGGGCATGACCTGGCCCATCCTGCTAGTGCGGTAAGTTTCCCATATTTCAAGGTGTGCCCTTTACTTGCATATTCAAGGAAGACGTATAAGCTTCCCCATTCATTTTTTCAGGGCTGGACAAAGAAGGCGGAGCGGATCCAGTGTCCGGCTCCGCTGCCCGAAGACCCAGCAATCCCTCTGCTGACGAAGATGCTGGTTCCCCTACCAAGCGTCGAAGAAGAAGGCCAAGAAGAAGGCCAAGGAGACCAGGAGTGGTCTCCGTCGTAAGGGCACTTCGGATGTGACATCTGAAGACACCGAGACCCACTCCTCTCACACCGATGATGACGAGGAGGAGGAGGAAAGCGATTCTCCCCAGAGTGGAGAGGGAAGAAAATGGCAGCCTCCATGCATCTGGAGGCAGAGGCGTCCAAGAAGGGGAAGGCCTCCGTCACGGACAACTCCGCGTGGGACATTGATAACAGCTCCGAGTGGCGCCCTAGGGATAAGCCCCTGGTCGAATCGTAAGTACTCGAAGACGCACACAAATATCTAGCTCCTATACTTCATGATTTTAACATGTTGAATTATGCGATGTAGTCCGGCTCGTTCCGACCTCCAGCGATCCTCATCTTCGGGGAATTCACTAGATCCGAAGGTAATGGATAGCAGGTCCCTTCCGGTGGCCTCTTCTCCCGAGGCCATGGATGACACCGAGGTGCTGTCCCGAAGGACATGCCCAGGCTAGGGAGAGACACAGGAGGCCATCAGGGTGGTGCCAGAGGATGATACCTCGGCCGCAGGACACATGGGGAGCAGAACCCCATGGAGACTGGCGATGGGGGCCATATCCAATTCGGCCCCCAGCCGAATACGATCCCGGAGACCTATACGGCTCCAGAATCCGGCAAGTAGCCTGCTTTGAAAGAAGGAGGTGCACCAATTCCACCGGTGACCTCTATCCATCCAGAGGCACCAGATACTCTACTGGAAGCGCTGCAAAGCGCTTCCATTGTTGAGGATCACCGCATCCTTATGGGTACGGTGATTGAGAGGGTTCAGTACGTTAACAGCGGACTGACCGAAGCCTGCACCAGCCTCCTAACAGGCTATGAGGTAAGCGACGCAATTGTATAAAAAGAATGTCATAGTATAGACAATAGCCCCTGACACTCTGTCAGGTGTTCGGAAGGAAAATCCGGACAGAGGATCAAGTAATTTTCGCAGGAGACTAACCAAATATGTCTTATGTGAATAAGCAGGCGTCGTTGTTAGCTGCGACCTCTCATAGTGTCGAAGTCTCCGGACTGAAGCAGAGTCTGGAGCGGGCCAAGGAAGAGCTCGGCCGTGTAAAAAAGCAGCTAGAAGACAGGCAAGGTATGCAATGACCTTTTGTAGATCCAGAAGGGATGAATGATTTGTGCTGACCATAGTGCCATGATATTTGTTAGGAGCGGCGACCGAGGTGGAGATCCTCAAGAAGGCGTTGGCCGAGGCCGAGGAGAGAGCGGCAAAGGAACAAGCCATCCGCAAAAAGCTTGACGCCAGGGTCGGTGAGGTCCAGCACGAGCTCCAGGATGCCGTGAAGAAATACGAGTCCTTGGAGCGCAACGTTGCGGATCAAGAGTCCGAACTCTCCAAGTCCCGCCAAAGTGCACAAAATGCCCAGGTTGAAGCCCAGAGCGCCCTCTAGGAAATCCAAGAGGCCAGAAAAATCGCGGCAGGTAAGGCCTTCATTATGCAGAGCAAATATGTGAAGAAGAGGTATCTCTTACTAACCCGGATTTGGAGTTCTCCAGGAGCGTTTGCGGATTTACTACGCAATGTTGCAGACGCTGCGGAGTTCTTCCGAGCCGAAGAGGGGAGCTCAATGGAGAAGCTGTTCTGGTCGCATTACCTTGCGCCAGAACATCCAGTGCCCTTTAGCGATCAGCTAAAACAGCTGGTCGAACTGCATAGGGTGGCCGAACTAGCCATGAAGGATTTAATAATCCGGCTATGCCCTGCCGAAGTCATACCCAGCAGCTACTTCGGGCTCGTGAAGCGGCTGGTTAATGCCTGCCCCCGGCTTGACGTCATCAAGCGGTCAGTCTGCATCGAGGGTGCGCGGATGGCCTTCGCCCATGTCAAGGTGCAGTGGGCGAATATGGACGCCATCAAGCTCGCGACCGAGGGACCGCCCGCTGGCAAGGAGCACCGCACGCCAGAGCGGTATTTTGGTGATGTCCTCAAGGGATCACGCATTGTAGAGGGCCAGTGTTCAAAAGACATTATCTTTGAATGAATACATTCATGTTATCTTGTCTTGTATGATGAAACAAACCCGTTATGTAATATAATTCTTGTTTATTATTTTAAAAAATTCCTCCTGTGTGGCCGTTTTATTAAATCTGAGAGTTGGCCAGTCGTCGGCTTCAGCCCCCACGTAGGTAGTACATGGGTGTTCGGGTTGAAACCTAAACACTCTTGATCCAAAATTTTGGTCCTTAAAGGAGGTGTTTAGCACAATGAACCAGGCAATCATACTATGTGGCTTTATCACCCTCACTTAGCAATAGGAGTTTGACAATAGAAATGTAGGCACAGCCCCTATTATTTGTTAGTCCGGATTAGGGTGCTATTGACACATGATTGGGTGAAGGCCGATCCGTCGCATAATGCGAAAAAATTGCAAGAGATTTTAACCTCCGATGAGAAGACCGGCTCACGCCGCATCATGACAGTCAGTTTTCGGCTTTCTCTACTAAGGTGCTCATCCGTATAAACGAGGACGCAATCGCAGTAGTTCTCCCTTTACTACCCTAGCCGATAGAGCGAAACGTAAGGTAGTAAGCACAGCAGTCGGGCAACCCAACTATTAACCAAAGACATTATTCAGAGCTGATGCATATAATGCTAAATTCAGGGGCTGAACTATACTGTAAAAGTGTTCGGACTTGTTGTCGTAGTATGGAGCGCAATAAAGCCCCTGGCGAATTGCGGCGTACCAGAGTGTACGGATGCAATCGATAAGAATAGCGAAATAAAATGAAGCAAAAAGCCAGTGCCACACGAGTTGGGCCGCAAACTATGTTCATTATAATTTTGATTAATATGTCAAAGCGTATTTCTACTAATAGTGCGATAAGCAATAGGGCTATTTAACATGCCAAGACCAAGGGGGGGCTATGTACGGGTCCTGAAAGCAGGTAGAATGATCGTCAAGAAGAACATCTAGAGATTCCCCCACATGTCTGTGCTGCTTGTCGCCTTGGTATATCTGTCTTCGAAAGGATAGATGATCAAGCCGTCGAGAGGGCCTATAGAGAAGAGATCAAAAAAGGAAAAGGAAAAGTATGTGTGGGAGCCGTATGATGGACCACAGTCAAGTTACGCATCCGTCTATGCCCATGGTATTTTGAGTGTGTAGTTATGTACGCGCGGTACATATGCCGCCATTTGGTTGGGACTGAGACGGAGGCCGAATTGCTAGTCGAGCTACTGACGAGCTAGATTGTCCTGCTGCAGAGTAGTCCGGACTCGTTTGATAGTGTCCGGGAGCGTGGCCGCCTAATTAAGGTTCTACTTGTTAAGGCTGCTCGGTACTTCTGCTGCCAGGGACGTAGTGTGCTCCTCAGTACGGAGGGAGCGCTCTATGTTTCCATTGACTGTGATGACACCACGTGGTCCGGGCATCTTGGGCTTGAGATAAGCATAGTGTGGCACTGCATTGAATCGTGCAAATGCAGTTCGTCCGAGCAGTGCGTGATAGCCACTACGGAAGGGGACGATATCGAAGATCAAGTCCTCGGTTTGGAAGTTGGCCGAAGATCCGAAGACGACTTCCAATGTAATTGAGCCTGTGCAGCGGGCCTCTACACCTGGTATTACTCCTTTAAAGGTAGTTTTTGTGGGCTTGATTTTTGACGGATCGATGCCCATTTTGCAGGTTGTATCCTGGTAGAGTAGGTTGAGGCTGCTGCCACCGTACATAAGGACGCGCGTAAGGTGGAATCCATTAATGATTGGGTTGAGGACTAGTGCGGCTGAACCGCCGTGACGGATACTGGTCGGATGGTCCCTGCGATCGAAGGTGATCGACCAGGACGACCATGGGTTGAATTTTGGGGCGACTAGCTCTATCGCATAGACATCCCTGAGCGCATGTTTGCGGTCCCTCTTGGGGACATGGGTAATGTATATCATGTTCGCCATTTTGACCTGGGGGGAAACTTCTTCTGTCCCCCTGTGTTTGGCGGACGGGGCTTCTTGTTGTCATTCTCACTTTGCGAACCCTTCTCCTTGTCTTCGGCATTTAACTTGCCGGCCTATTTAAAGACCCAACAGCTCCGGTGGGTATGATTGGCTGGTTTATCAGGGGTGTCGTGGATCTTACATGGACGATCGAGTATGCGGTCCAAGCTGGAAGAGCCCTGATTATTCCTTTTATATGGCTTCTTCCGCTAACCGGACTTGGAGCCACTAAATCTGGCGTTAACTGCCGTGTCATCAGTATTGTCACCGTTGTTTCGACACCTATGCATGTTGCGTTGGGTCTTGCCGTTTCTATTCTTGGTTTCAAAGGTGCCAGGTTCACTTGCATTATTATTGCTACGGGCTAGCCAATTATCTTCGCCCGCACAGAAGCGGGTCATAAGTGTCGTGAGGTCCGCCATGGACTTCGGCTTTTCTTGGTCGTGGTGTCGGGTGAGCCATTCGTCGTGAATGCTTGCTTAAAGGCCTCTAGGGCTTCGGCGTCTGGCCAGTCGACGATATAGTTCTTTTTAGTTAAGAACCTGGTCTAGAATTTCCTGGCTGACTCTCCGTGCTGTTGAACTATGTGACTTATGTCATTGGCATCCGGAGGTCTGACGTATGTCCCTCGGAAGTTGTCGCGGAAGGCGTCTTCTAGGTCTTCCTAGCTGCCAATAGAGTTTTCAGGCAGGTTGTTCAGCTAGTGCCGGGCCAGTCCCTTGAGTTTTAGGGGGAGGGATTTGATGGCATGAAGATCATCACCGTGGGCCATATGAATATGAAGAATAAAGTCTTCAATCCATACCACGGGATCTGTTGTTCCATCATATGATTCGATATTCATGGATTTGAACCCTTCCGGGAATTCATGTTCCATTACTTCATCAGTGAAGCACAGGGGGTGTGCGGCGCCTCTATATCGGGCCAAATCGCGATGTAGTTCGGATGGAGTCCGTCTGCGATTTTCAGGCCGAACGTGATTGCGCTTGTCATGTTCGGCTTGATAGCCATCGTCGCGCGTCGGGGCATGCCCCCGTGATCCATAGATCAATCTGGCCAGACCTGCTTTATTCTTCAGGTCCTGCCACAGGTCATATGTGCATCACTGAACCGTTGTGTCTCTACCTTTATGGCGAGATAGTATGGGCCGGTGTTCGGCTTGATTTGCCATTTTGTCCCAGCCACGTGGTGGTCGGTCAGCCGCATTACGTGCTGCTGGTACGGGATCGCGTGCCTCATCATCAAATTGAGGTAGTAGTTTACGCTTTGGGTGACTTTTGGTTGGGCGCATGAGGCCTATTCCTCGGCTGCCAGGACATTAGTCCATCTATCGTTGAGTAGATCTTGATCAGCTTGAAGCTGTTGCTGATTCTTTTTCAGGCTCCTTGCAGTGGCTATTAGCTGTTGCTTAAGGAGCACCTGCTCGAGCGGTTCCTCAGGCATGATAAAGTCTTCGTCGCCGAGGCTCACCTCATCCTCGGAGAGTGGAAGGTAATGACTGTCCTCCGAGTCTACATTTGCATCCTGTTCGGTGGGTGGGACGTAAAAGTCTCTGCTCTCAGCCCCTAGTCCGGGCTGGGCGTAGTTCGGACGTTGCTCCCCTGTAATCACGAGGGATCGCATCAAGTCCAGATCCTCGCTTAAAGGCGAGGTTTGTTGAGGGAGAAAAGAATCCATGGAGTATGGCGAGAACGGAATTCCTCGGCCGAGATCACATGATGCTGACTCCGGGAGTTCGGAGCTAGCGTCCGGGGAAGAATCCGACTTGGTGATGGTTGCCGGCGACACTGCTTCCTCCGGCTCTCCAGTACGGGGACTAGTGGCCATAGATAGTCCGGTGGGTTTAGAAATCCCGTCTTCGGTCATGGTGAGGCGCTCTGGCTCTAAGGCCAGAGCGGAGGTTGGGGTCGTGAATCCTTGGGAGATCGAGTCTCCTCGGATATCAGTGACATAATCCAAGTTTCCAAAACTAATCTGGTGACCTGGGGCGTAGCTGTCGATATGCTCTAGATGGCCAAGCGAGTTGGCCCGTAGTGCGAAGCCGCCGAACACAAAGGTCTTTCCGGGGAGGAAAACCTCCCCCAGGGCAGCTTTGTTGTATATGATTGATGGAGCCATCGAACCTTCTGGTGACGACGCAGCGGAACTCTCAATGAAAGCACCAATGTCAGTGTCAAAATCGGCGGATCTCGGTAGTGGGTCCCGAACTATGTGTCTAAGGTTAATGGTAACAGCAGGCAAGGGACATGATGTTTTACCTAGGTTCGGGCTCTCATGATGGATATAATACCCTACGTCCTGCTTGATTGATATTGATGAGTATGAGGATTACAAGAGTTGATCTACCACTAGATTGTAATGGCTAAAACCCTAGAAGTCTAGCCTGTATGATTGTGATTGCCTCTACGGACTAAACCCTCTGGTTTATATAGAAACCAGAGGGGACTAGGGTTGTACAAAGTCGGTTACAGAGAAAGGAATCTTCATATCTGAACGCCATGCTTGCCATCCATGCCAAGGAGAGTCCCATCCGGACACGGGAGAGATTCTTCTGTCTCGTATCTTCACAGCCCATTGGTCCGGCCCATGTCACATAGGCCGGACGCCCGAGGACCCCTTAATCCAGGACTCCCTCAGATGCGGAGAAGAGCCTCGCACATGATGATAAACGCCGATATATGGAGGAAGGAATTTGGGGCTAGATCATGGAAATCTAACCCATGGTAGAACATGAGACCTCGAACAATGGGATGGAGGGAAAACCCTAGACCTCTGAGGAAGTGGGGGATGAATATGCCCCTCTCGCCGGGTTCCGAAATGGGGGTAACCTCATCTTTGGCAGGAAGCCTGTGCGATATCCGCGGACAGGTAGCCTGCACTTCGGAGCTCCTTGATGTCCTTCTCGGTGACGGAGGAGGCCTCCCACTTTCCCTTAGAGCCGGATCTAGACATGGCTGGGGAGGTTGGTGGCGGTGGGAAAGATTGAAGTTTTGGGCGCTGGAGCTCAGAGGTGGGAAGGCAGGAGCTAGGAGAAGGCGTGGGGAGAAAGAAGGGATTTTTTACTGTAACATCCCAAAATTCTAAATTTTGGAATGTTATAATAAATATATAGATTTGATTGATTGTTTGATTGATTGTGTGAAATTGAGTGAAATTCGAAACCTTTTTGAAAGTTAAATGAGAGGGAATAAAAGGACTTTCCCAAACTTTCATTTTGCATTCGTGATCTCCGTGAATTCATATTCTTTTCACCACGAAACCCTGGAGAGGAGATGACATGACTTCTTTCATTTATTTAAATGACAAGGGGTGTTGAAAATATTTGAATTTCATTTGGAAAATATTTCCAATTCTGAAACTTTATGAAACTCAATGATTTTCACGAGAGGAGATAAAATGACTTCTTCAAATTATATGAAATATGAGTTGGGAGTTTCAAAGGATCAAAATTCAAAGTCTTTTTGGAATTATTTTTCAATTTGGAGTTATTTGGATTTTATTCAAATCATTTTTTTCTCCAAAAATAAAATACATGGAAAATAGGGTAACATGATTCCCTACAACAGAAAATTGGAGAGAAATAAATTTGATTTCATTTTGGTATTTTTAAAATGTTTTTTGTTGGATCTTATTAGACTAGTAGCACTCTTTGAATTATCTGAATTTGTGTGGATTTTATTTGGCATTATAAAAATGTCCATGTCGTAGAAAATCTTTTTCTGAAAATTTTGATATATTATATGCCTATATAATATTTTATTTATTTTGCTTTTATTTTTTTATTATTTATTTGTCTGGAAATTTGTAAAAAAAAACTTTCTGACTTAGCCGGCACAACTCCTGCCGGGCCAAGGCCTAGCCCAGCGCGCCGCCCCTCTACTTCCCCGAGCGGAAGTCCCGCTCGGGCACGCCGTTCGCCGCCGCTGTGGCCGACCCGGCCACCCCCGCGCCGCCTTGCCCCCTCATCCACGCAACCCTCGCCCCCCACCCCCTCTATATAAGCTCCGCCGCCGCCGACTTTTCCTCTCTGCCGCACCGCACCGCCGCCCTTGCGCCGCGTCCCACCGCCGCCGCCCCGCTTCGTCCCGTCACCATTGACCACAGCCGACGCCGCCATCCTGCTCGCCTCGCCGTGCCGCCCATCCCCGACCCCTTGGCCGCCCTCCTGGACGACCGGAGCCGCCGCCCCGGCCGGACCCAAGCCGCTGCCGTCGTCCTGTCTCGCCGGAGACCGCCGCCCCCGTCGAATCCTTCCGAACCGGTATAAAACCGCCGGCCTGATCCGGTTTTTCTTTTAACCTCGGTTTTCTTTTTTTAAACCCTAGACTAGATTTGTTTTTTTTGTTTTATTAAATAGCGAACGTCCACTGTTTAGATCTTATAAACGAACGTTCGCTTTTTAGTCTTTTCCTTTTCTGTTTTAGACAGGGACTTCCTTGTAGATGTTTTATTTATAGTTTAGTCCCTGATCTTCAATCGATCACTACTACTTACTCGTTAGTCCAAATCCAATGAAACCAACGCTCACGTCTTCGTTACGATCCTCTCTATCCATTAATCCAACTCAAACATGTTTTTGAAAAGTTTAAAATTTGAATTAGACAAGATTTGTATTCAAACTTTGTTTGATCATAACTTGAGTTTCGTAGCTCCGTTTGAGTTGATTCTTTTTGCAAATCGAAGCTCTTGACCTAAACTTTCTGATAAGTCCAAATTCACATAATTTTGGTACTGTTAGAAATTGTTTTATGTTGCCAGAGTTATTTGCTTGGTTTGAAGTTTTTCGAATCGTCTTCTTCGATCTTTCTGATATTTTGAGTGATTGCTTATGTGTGGTTACTATTGCTTTCTTACGATAGATTGGCCGGAGTGTCATGAGTAGAACTATCAAAAGTTTTGACTGCGAATCATCTTCATCAACATTGCAGGCAAGTTCACACTTTGATCATATTCCTTTCATACCCAGTATTTATGCATTAGTTTCACCCTCAAACATTGCATGAGTAGGATTGATAACATGTGGGTATTGGGAAGTAGTTGATGAGGTAGGAACCTATTTCCCTGCATTCAAACCTTGGGAGTTACTATTACGTTATGCTTATATTGCCATGCTATGCTCGTAGACGTGGATTGGGTTTGAGAGTATTCATGACAGATGTGAGATTGTTAATTAATGGTTTACTTAAGGTGGCAACTTTAACACACATCTGGGTGGATTGAGGCACCTGGGTATTCCAGCGATTGCCTGTCTAGGCACCTGGGTATTCTAGGATTGCCTGTTTTTTTATGGACCGCCACCCAGGCTCAAAGGGATCATGAGATTATTCATACTAGAAACTTCTGTGTGCAGCCATAAGCTATTATGGGCTCTAGCATAGTTGATTAAGTCGTGTGAACTCTTACAGTGGTAGACTAGCAGATGTAGGGGTTGTAGGTGGTACGGTCTACCCATCGTAAGGTGCAAACGCTTCTGAAAGACTATGTCTCGGTCATCCGTTTCTCAAACACCGTGTAGTGCGAGAAATCCAACGGAGGAGATCGAGTCTTGTGGGGAAAGTGCGCAAACCTCTGCAGAGTGTATAAACTAATCATGATTAGTCGTGTCCCCAGTTATGGACATCTTGAGTATCTAGTACTTGGATTATCATGTGAATCTCATCATGTTACTTTAAATTAATTTTGTTAGGTTTAATGAGGTTACTTAATTGGGATTGAGAATGTTGTCAACCATTCTCAATGATTAACAACCACCATGATAGTTAAATAAAATTTATTCCTTTGTAGTAGGGAAAAATTGGCTTTTCGCAAAAACCTTATAACCATTGAGCTTTTCCACCAGCCAAATATGCATGTAGTGATAGCCTTTATTCATCATTCTCTATGGTGTGAATTTGCCAGTACATTCAATGTACTGACCCTCTGTGGCTGCAACGTATCATGTTGCAGGATTTCTTACCACGAGTAAGTGATACGTTAGGGTTACGATTTCTACACTCAACTTTGCCGTTGGTGTTGATGGGAATCCACAACCTTTGTTACTTCCACTATTTGGATTGAGGTAATAATATTTACGTTACTGTTACATGTGATTTACCTCTGTTATAAATCCTCGAGTACTGTGTGTGTCAGCATACCGATCCAGGGATGACACTTAAGCACAGAGACTTGATCCATTCGGGTCGGGTCGCTACAAGATGGTATCAGAGCACATGTTGACTGTAGGACGTGACCCTAGAAACTGGCAAGCCCATAGCAAAGATTTTTCTCTACAACTTTCCCTTTCAAAAAGATCTTTTACCTCTCTTCTCTTCTGAGCTTATTCAAAAATTCCCTTTTAGTGAGACCATATCCCTTTTCCCTTTGGATCACTTGAAGATTCGACGGATGAGACCACTCCAAGAAGTACAAGATATTAGACAACTAAGACCGCTTCGGAATGAAGAGGATTTTACTGTGCATCTGAATAATGGAAACTACAACGGTTGAAGACTCCGAAGACTAGGAGAATTTGAAGGCTCTGAAGAATGCCTAGATTTGTATGAACTAGGAAGGCTACCCTTATGGAACTTGACAGATTATGGAAGTTGTCAATGCCCGAGATCAGGGTGTATCGGAGAAATACCGGAGCATGGAGAGTTAAAAACTTAAAGTTCTATCAAGGAAAACCCTAAGGCAGGAGATATCAACTATGGAGAGATAGCTCATGGAAATGACAAGAGCAGAAACCCAGCTATACATGATGTTATGGCCCTCTTATGCTATTGTCACCGTGCTGAGTTAAGCATGCATATGCATGGAAGGATTGGATGGTAGAAGGCTGATGGAGCATCTATCAGCAAGAGGTGAAGTTTTAACCTTAGCTAAGTGTATCACCAGGATCTGGAGTGTTACATCAAGAAGTTAAGATGGACCTACAAGAAGCAGTATTTTGACAAGGAAGTATTTCATGATGAACTCGGGACCCTGAAGATGAGAGTAGCCAAGCTGGAGGAGCAAAACCTCGAGAAACCGAAGATTCATCAGGAACTAGACCATGGTTCATGCCAAGGATGTTGAAACCTAGAAGTTTGAAATGCAACTACGGAATATTAAAGGATGTCACGAGAGATTTCACGTCAACAGATATGATCTGGCAAAAGAACTTGAGAAGACAAGAATGATCAGAAGAGGCCATTGGAGGCATGAACAAGGCTTGAAGAGTTTGGAGATGTTGAAGATTTATTGACCTTTAGAAGACCAAACCCCTGTTATATACCTACGTTAGATGCAACGTTTGTGAGCTGTCATTTGTTTGATGTTTTTCGACAGCCACAATAAAATCTGTCTTTTCAAAACTTTTGTTTGTATTGTGTGTATCCATCTCTATCTCTCTTATCTCACCCCAAACCCATGGACCCAATAGAGGATGAATGAAGATGAGCTTATATTTTCTGGACTGATGAGTCAATTGGAGACGGACCAATGGATTCAGAAAATGGAGGATCACATGAAGAATAACCTTATAGTTGGAAATGATATGACCCAGCATGCTCTTCAGTGCTTTGAAAGAGGTGTTGCTACTTGGTGGAGGATGTACCAAACCATGAATGGATGGCAAGGATTAACCACTTGGAGAGAATTTAAGTTGACTTTGCCAAAGTCTCGGTTTGTGTCCCAGAAGTTGAAGCCTTATGGAAAGGATATGAATAAACCTTATGCATGCAAGATTTGTGGAGAAATAGGACACACCCATAAAGAACACAAGGATGAATGCCCTAATTGTGAAGGAAGTCACCCGGTTGAAGAATGCCCAACTAAGCGGATTACTTGTTTCTTGTGTGAAGGGACTACCCACTATCCTGCTCAGTGTCACATTTACCCCATGGTACAACGAACCATCCAGCAGAAGAAAGAAGTAAAGAAAGGAGCCCTTATGGGAATTTTAGAAGAAACTGTGATGAAGGAAGAGGTGGAGGACACACCTAAAGAGGACCCGAGTAAACCATGCACTAAGTCTTGCTATTCATGTGGAGAAGAAGGACACATCTCCCAAAATTGTTTGAATGGGGATCTAGTATAATTCCCGACAGAGGAAGTAGAATATGGCCCACAATAAATAGAAGCCATGATTGGCATGGAAAGGTCCAGGAAGAGAAGCAGAGTGGATTCCAGGAAGGATCTGAGTCATATCACATGTTATAGGTGCAAGGAGTCAGGGCACTACCTCAACAGTTGCCCAAAAAGGAAACCTCGATACTTGTCAGAAGTAATATGTTTTAGTGGTAATGGAGCAGGACACTTTGCCAGAGAATGCCCCAAGGAGAAGGAAACTTTTGCTAGATAGTTGAGTTTGCAACAAAAAAAAGGGAGTTGTAGAAGTGAGAACATTTTCTTTTATATTGAGGTGTTGAGTTGAGACATGTAATGGAAAGGCGAGAGATTGTAATCATTTGAGAAAGAATAAAGCTAGCATCATTGGTACTGATATGGATTTTATGAGTTGTTACTCTATGAATAAGGATTTTGACCATTCTGAGGATATGAGAAATATGGTCTATGGAAGATTTGTGCATTTTAAGGGTGGTAGTACCCTATAAGAACCCTTGACCCCTGGAAAAGATAAGGATACTCCACTGAGTGGATTTCAGATAAAATGAATACGAGTTTTGTCTCGATATGTGTGATGCCCCAATAGTATGTGGGATGAAGTTGGAGAACGTCAGTTGTTGGACCAAATGTGATCAAGGATTCAGAAGAGAATGTTAAGTTGATTCGAGATAGACTGAAGGTAGCTCAGTCCAGGCAGAAGAGTTATGCAAACTAAAAAACGCAAGGAGGTAGTCTGTGAAATTGGAGACAGAGCATGTCTTCGTGTGTCCCCTCTGCGAGGAGTTAAACAATTTGTAGTTAAGGGAAAGTTAGCCCCGAGATTTGTAGGACCATACCGAGTTTTGGAGCGTATGGGAGAAGTGGCCAACAAGTTGGAGTCACCTGAAGGACTGTCGGGAGTTCATGATGTGTTTTACATTTCCCAATTGAAGAAGTGCCATGCAAAGATGGCCAATACTCCCCTGTAAGGACGCTTGACCCTGGAAAGGATAATGATGTTCCACGAAGTGGAATATGGACTTCATAAGTATAAGCTTCTATCTCGGTATGAGGGATATCCCACGAGGATGAAGAGATAAATTACTATTGGATATAAAGGAGGTATGATGTCGGAAATATGGATCAATGGAAACTCCATGATGAGTCTGAGTAATCATGTCCTAGTTTGGTGCCAATAGAAGGAAGGAAGACAGTACAATTGGATGGATTTAAGAATACTAGGAAGTTGTAAGTTGGAACAATGATCAGTTGCCCGATGATAAGTTCAAGGACTACAAGTGATGAGATGGGCCATAACCCACAGGCCCTAGGACCTGCCAAGAAGCAAGCACATTCTTGCTGAAGGAAAAACCCCGGAGGAAGATACGACGTTTATCGGCAGACGATTTTATAGGAGTAACGCAAAACCTGAGAGTTGTGAAGGAACGATAGATGTTTGTTTGGTTTGCAGAATCAATGGATTATTCCGAACACAGTTCATGGACAAGAGAAATTCTGCAATGCTTGTGAGGATGACCGAGTGTTAGAATGCGAGATACGCTAAACCGTATACAAGGTAATGATTTGGGTGCGGGATGGATTGATCACCATACCGACTTACTCTTATTGTTCGCCTTGATATATGGGATGGTAAATCTGAGTGACTTACCTATAGTAGAGCGCCGACGATCAAAACCTTGTTTAAGCCTTAGAATGGTATAGGTATTTTTCCCTTATACAAGGCAGCTTTGCCAACCGTAGGTTATACGGTGAGGATCAACCCAGACCCATTTCCTGCAGGAGAAACCCTAAATTGTTGACCACCATGAGAGATATCGGTAGTTGATTAGTATTGGCGCCAGACTCGTCAGCTAAGAAGACCCAGTCTCGGAAGAACCTTACCTAGATGAAAGACAGAAGAATTGTGGTAAAGGTCATGCCACTACCGGAAGAGCCCGGATAAGGAATTATCCTGAAGATCCAAGAACGACACTGTTAACAATAAAAAATGGAGTATATGAGTTTTGATGGAACCGTAACAATGCTTCTAAGGGTGGTAGCACCCTAGACGCCGGAGATGATTGATGAAATTTTGAAGAGACCCCGAACCTAACCTATTTCTTCCTAGCCTCTCCGAATCTCGAGGACGAGATTCCTTTTAAGGGTGGTAGGTTTGTAACATCCCAAAATTCTAAATTTTGGAATGTTATAATAAATAGATAGATTTGATTGATTGTTTGATTGATTGTGTGAAATTAAGTGAAATTTGAAACCTTTTTGAAAGTTAAATGAGAGGGAATAAAAGGACTTTCCCAAACTTTCATTTTGCATTCGTGATCTCCGTGAATTCAAATTCTTTTCACCACGAAACCCTGGAGAGAAGATGACATGACTTCTTCCATTTATTTAAATGACAAGGGTGTTGAAAATATTTGAATTTCATTTGGAAAATATTTCCAACTCTGGAACTTTATGCAACTCAATGATTTTCACGAGAGGAGATAAAATGACTTCTTCAAATTATATGAAATATGAGTTGGGAGTTTCAAAGGATCAAAATTCAAAGTCTTTTTGGAATTATTTTACAATTTGGAGTTATTTGGATTTTATTCAAATCATTTTTTTCTCCAAAAATAAAATACATGGAAAATAGGGTAACATGATTCCCTACAACAGAAAATTGGAGAGAAATAAATTTGATTTCATTTTGGTATTTTAAAATGTTTTTTGTTGGATCTTATTAGACTAGTAGCACTCTTTGAATTATCTGAATTTGTGTGGACTTTATTTGGCATTATAAAAATGTCCATGTCGTAGAAAATCTTTTTCTGAAAATTTTTGATATATATATTATTATATGCCTATATAATATATTTTTTGCTTTTATTTTTTTATTATTTATTTGTCTGGAAATTTGTAAAAAAAAAACTTTCTGACTGGGCCGGCCCAGCTCCTGCCAGGCCAAGGCCCAGCCCAGCGCGCTGCCCCTCTCCTTCCCCGAGCGGAAGTCTCGCTCGGGCACGTCGTTCGCCGCCGCCGTGGCTGACCCGGCCACCCCCGCGCCGCCTTGCCCCCTCATCCACGCAACCCTTGCCCCCCTCTATATAAGCTCCGCCGCCACCGCCTTTTCCTCTCTGCCGCACCGCACCGCCGCCCTTGCGTCGCGTCCCGCCGTTGCCGGCGAGATCCACTGCCACCGCCCCGCTCTGTCCCGTCACCGTTGACCACCGCCGACGCCGCCATCCTGCTCGCCTCGCCGCGCCGCCCCTCCCCGACCCCTTCGCCGCCCTCCTGGACGACCGGAGCCGCCGCCCCAGCCGGACCCGAGCCGCCGCCGCCGTCCTGTCTCGCCGGAGACCGCCGCCGCCGTCGAAACCTTCTGAACCGGTATATAACCGCCGGTCCGATCCGGTTTTTCTTTTAACCTCGGCTTCTTTTTTAAAAAAACCATAGACTAGATTTGTTTTTTTTGGTTTTATTAAACAGCGAACGTCCACTGTTTAGATCTTATAAACGAACGTTCGCTTTTTAGTCTTTTCCTTTTCTGTTTTAGACAGGGACTTCCTTGTAGATGTTTTATTTACAATTTAGTCCCTGATCTTCAATCGATCACTACTACTTACTCGTTAGTCCAAATCCAATGAAACCAACGCTCACGTCTTCGTTACGATCCCCTCTATCCATTAATCCAACTCAAACATGTTTTTGAAAAGTTTAAAATTTGAATTAGATCAGATTTGTATTCAAACTTTGTTTGATCATAACTTGAGTTTCGTAGCTCCGTTTGAGTAAATTCTTTTTGCAAATCGAAGCTCTTGACCTAAACTTTCTGATAAGGCCAAATTCACATCATTTTGGTACTGTTAGAAATTGTTTTATGTTGCAAGAGTTATTTGCTTGGTTTGAAGTTTTTCGAATCGTCTTCTTCGATCTTTCTGATATTTTGAGTGATTGCTTATGTGTGGTTACTATTGCTTGCTTACGATAGATTGACCGGAGTGTGACGAGTAGAACTATCAAGAGTTTTGAGTGCGGATCATCTTCATCAACATCGCAGGCAAGTTCACACTTTGATCATATTCCTTTCATACCCAGTTTTTATGCATTAGTTTCACCCTCAAACATTGCATGAGTAGGATTGATAACATGTGGGTATTGGGAAGTAGTTGATGAGGTAGGAACCTATTGCCCTGCATTCAAACCTTGGGAGTTACTATTACGTTATGCTTATATTGCCATGCTATGCTCGTAGATGTGGATTGGGTTTGAGAGTATTCATGACAGATGTGAGATTGTTAATTAATGGTTTACTTAAGGTGGCAACTTTAACACACATCTGGGTGGATTGAGGCACCTGGGTATTCCAGCGATTGCCTGCCTAGTTACCTGGGTATTCCAGGATTGCCTGTTTTTTTATGGACCGCCACCCAGGCTCAAAGGGATCATGAGATTATTCATACTAGAAACTTCCGTGTGCAGCCACAAGCTATTATGGGCTCTAGCATAGTTGATTAAGTCGTGTGAACTCTTACAGTGGTAGACTAGCAGATGTAGGGGTTATAGGTGGTACGGTCTACCCATCGTAAGGTGCAAACGCTTCTGAAAGACTATGTCTCGGTCATCCGTTTCTCAAACACCATGTAGTGCGAGAAATCCAACGCAGGAGATCGAGTCTTGTGGGGAAAAGTGCGCAAACGTCTATAGAGTGTATAAACTATTCATGATTAGCTGTGTCCCCGGTTACGGACATCTTGAGTATCTAGTACTTGGATTATCATGTGAATCTCATCATGTTACTTTAAATTAATTTTGTTGGGTTTAATGATGTTACTTAATTGGGATTGAGAATGCTGTCAACCATTCTCAATGATTAACAACCACCATGATAGTTAAATAAAATTTATTCCTTTGTAGTAGGGAAAAATTGGCTTTTCGCAAAAACCTTATAACCATAGAGCTTTTCCACCAGCCAAATATGCATGTAGTGATAGCCTTTATTCATCATTCTCTATGGTGTGAATTTGCCAGTACATTCAATGTACTGACCCTCTGTGGCTGCAACGTCTCATGTTGCAGGATTTCTTACGACAAGTAAGTGATACGTTAGGGTTATGATTTCTACACTCAACTTTGCCGTTGGTGTTGATGGGAATCCACAACCTTTGTTACTTCCGCTATTTGGATTGAGGTAATAATATTTACGCTACGGTTACATGTGATTTACCTCTGTTATAAATCCTTGAGTACTGTGTGTGTCAGCATACCGATCCAGGGATGACACTTAAGCACAGAGACTTGATACATTCGGGTCGGGTCGCTACATTTACCCTCTTATAGGCAGTGAAATACCAAATGCCCCCCACTCAAGCATTAAAACTCGCATGTTCCCAAAGAGATCATGCGAATGGCACGGTTGGATTACCCAAAATTGTATTGATGAGGATCCCGTAACGGGTGGGCACGATCTCTGTTTTGACAAGACGTGCCAATGGAGGCTATGCCTCGAAACACAAAGCGGGAGGAGTGAAAATGGTTCGAAAATGTTAAAGAGCCAGATGTGATGTTTTGCCGAAAAAGTTATCAGTAAAAAGACATTGTTTTATTTGGATATCTTGCCTTCGAGGTTAAGGGTTGTATTAATTATATAGAGCCGGACACAGATCCTTTGTGCAGGGAGTTAACTTAGAATGTTTAAATAGAAGGAACCCTCCTTACAATGCCAAAGACAAATCACGTGTCGTACACATCGTCATCGAAGACTGGTTCAGGGGCAACTGAGGGAGTCCTAGATTAAGGGGTTCACGGGTGTCTGGATTATGTGATATGGGCCGAACTGATGGGCCATGAAGATAGAAGCAGAAGACTTTCCCCCGTATCCTGGTAGGACTCCCCTATGCGTGGACGACAAGATTGGTGTCCGGATATGTTATTTCCTTCCACCACAAACTGACTTTGTACAACCCTAGGCCCCTCCAGTGTGTATATAAACCGGAGGGTTTAATCCGTAGAGGCCATCAGAATTCTCATAGGCTAGACAGCTAGGGTTTAGCCATTACGATCTCGAGGTATATCAACTCTTCTAACCCCTATACTCATCAAATACAATAAAGCAGGATGTAGGGTTTTACTTTCGTTAAGAGGACCCAAACCTGGGTAAACATTGTGTACCACTTGTCCCTTGTTACCCTCGATCCTCAAACGCATAGTTCGGGACACCCTACCCGAGATCGGCCGGTTTTGACACCGACAACCACAAATACTGTTTCAACTACATGATCATGCAAAGCAATATGATAATAATGAAGTGTGTAATAATAAACGGAACGGTTTAAGTTGCATGGCAATATATCTCGGAATGGCTATGGAAATGCCATAATTGGTAGGTATGTTGGCTGTTTTGAGGAAGGTATATAGTGGGTGTAAGGTACTGGCGAGAGTTGTGCGGTACTAGAGAGGCTAGCAATGGTGGAAGGGTGAGAATGCGTATAATCCATGGACTCAACATTAGTCATAAAGAACTCACATACTTATTGCAAAAGTATATTAGTCATCGAAACAAAGTACTATGTGCATGCTCCCAGGGGGATAGATTGGTAGGAAAAGACCATCGCTCAACCCTGATCGCTACTCATAAGGAAGACAATCATTAAATACCTCATGCTCTAGCTTCGTTACATAACAGTTCACCATACATGCATGCTACGGGAATCACAAACTTTAACTAAAGTATTTCTCCAATCCACAATTACTCACTACCATGATTCTAATATCACCATCTTTATATCTCAAAACAATCATAAGGAATCAAACTTCTCCTATTATTGAATGCACTTTATATGAAAGTTTTTATTATATCCCTCTTGGATGCCTATCATATTAGGACTAAACTCATAACCAAAGAAAATTACCATGTTGTTTAAAGAGACTCTCAAAATAATATAAGGGAAGCGTGATAGTTAAACAATTTCTATAAAATAAAACCACTGTCGTGCTCTAAAAAGATATAAGTGAAGCACTAGAGCAAAATTGCCTACCTCAAAGATATAGTGAAGCACATAGAGTATTCTAATAAATCACGATTCATGCATGTCCCTCTCAAAAGGTGTGTACAGCAAGGATGATTGTGGCAAACTAAAAAGCAAAAACTCATATCATACAAGACACTCCAAGCAAAACACATATCATGTGGTGAATAAAAATATAGCCTTAAGTAAAGTTACCGATAGACGAAGACGAAAGAGGGGATGCCTTCAAGGGCATCCCCATGCTTAGGCTCTTGGTTGTCCTTGAATAGTACCTTGGGGTGTCTTGGGCATCCCCAATCTTAGGCTCTTGCCAGTCCTTATTCCATAGTCCATCAAATCTTTACCCAAAACTTGAAAACTTCACAACACAAAACTCAACAGAAAATCTCATGAGATCCGTTAGTATAAGAAAATAAATCACCACTTTTGGTACTGTTGTGAACTCATTCTTCATTTATATTGGTGTAATATATACTGTAATCCAACTCATCCATGGTTCATACCCCCCGACACTACTCGTAGATACATCAAAATAAGCAAACAACACAAAGAAAATAGAATAAGTCAAAAACAGAACAGTCTGTAGCAATCTGTAACTCTCGAATACTTATGTAACTCCCAAAATTCTGAAAAATTATGAAAACCTGGGCAATTTGTATATTAATATTCTTATAAAAGAATCAGTATTTTATCGCGCTTCTGTTAAAAATGAGAATTGTTTTCTTGAGCGCAAAGGTTTCCATTTTTTAGCGAGATCAAATCAACTATCACCGTAAGACATCCCAAAGGTCTTACTGGGCACAAACACTTATTAAAACACAAAACACATCTAACTGGAGGCTAGATAAATTATTTATTGCAAAACAGGACCAAAAAAGTAAGAACACAAATAAAATTGGGTTGCCTCCCAACAAGCGCTATTGTTTACCGCCCTTAGCTAGACACAAAAACATAGATTTAGGTATTGTCATCTTTGGTACGCAATCCATAAGTATCTCTCATAATAGATTCATGTGGCAACTTAATTTTCTTTCCAGGAAAGTGTTCCATGCCTTCCTTAACGGAAATTGAAATCTAATGTTTCATTCTTTCATATCAATAATTGCACCAATTGTTCTAAGGAAAGGTCTACCAAGAATAATAGGACATGTAGGATTGCAATCTATATCAAGAACAATGAAATCTACGGACACATAATTCCTATTTGCAACAATAAGAACATCATTAATCCTTCCCATAGGTTTTCTTAATAGTGGAATCCACAAGATGCAAATTTAAAAAACAATCATCAAATTCACAGAAACTTAACACATCACATAATGTTTTTGGAATCGTGGAAATACTAGCACCCAAATCACACAAAGCATGGCACTCATAATCTCTAATCTTAATCTTAATAGTAGGTTCCCACTCATCATAAAGTTTTCTAGGAATAGAAACTTGCAATTCAAGCTTTTCCTCGAATGGTTTCATCATAGCATCAATAATATGTTTAGTAAAAGCTTTATTTTGATTACAGGCATGAGGAGAATTCAACATGGATTCCAATAAAGAAATACACTCTATTAAAGAACAATTATCATAATTGAATTCCTTGAAATCCAAAAGAGTGGGTTCATTGCTACTTAAAGTTTTGATGTCTCCAATCCCCCTTTTATCAATTTTTGCATCAAGATCTATAAACTCTGAATCATTGGGACACCTTCTAACTAAAGTTGACTCATCTCCAGTCCCATCTTTATCAAGATTTATATTGGAAAACAAAGATTCAATAGGAGTCACATCAATCACTTTAAGATCTTCATCATTATTTAAAGACTCTGGTTTAGCGGCCATCTAGTTTACTTTTTTGGAAAAGGAGGATGACCCCGGCCTTTGCATCTCAGAGATGCATGAGACCATTTTATTAACTATTCTCGAGAACATACAAAGTAGAACAACAATATGCCTGAATCAGCCATCTTGGCAACATCTGCCGCTACTCCTATCCAAATGATGAAGGGGTGCAAGCTGGTCCACATACCCAGACCTCTCACCTAAGCCTAACATCTAAAGCCGGAGGCCCCGACCGAACCATCTGCCAAGTCCGGGGCTCAAAACGATCCGACACACTGACATGTGTCGTCGTCGCCGTCTTCCACTGGTTCATCTTCAAAGCAAATTGAGGTGAAAACCTTGGTAAGTCCTCCGCCATCGATGCGACCACGACGCCAAAAGATGACCTCCACCTACGCGAGCCTTGGCAGGTACTCCGCCATTGACGCCACCACGACGCCAGCCGACGACCTCCACCTACGCGAGTCCATCTCCAAGCAATGGACGTAAATCCATGCTAGGATAGGGACACACGACTGTCGTCGCCCACCACCCACAAGCGCCACCCAACCCGAAGGTTTCCAAAGCGGCGCCTTCAAGAAGGGAACATCGCCGTGAGCACCACCGTCGCCCAACAAAGTTAGGGCTTTCGCCCGGGAGACCTAGGGGCAGGTGATGTGAGGAGACCAGTCCATACCGACACCTCCAAGGAGGGGAACAGCGCCTAAAGTAGCTTGTTTATCAGAAATTTTCCCTACTAAATTTTCAAGATGAGCAAACTGAGATTTCAAACCATAAAATTACTTAGGCATATCAGCAAGCTCTTTATTCATATACTCCATAAAATTTTTCCGCTCCTTAAGCTCGTTCCCAAAGAAACTATTATGCTCAAATTATAAAGAGATGAAGCTCCTAACATTATTTTCAATTTCTTCCAACATCCTATAATGAGGATCAACATTCTTTGGTTGAACCATAAAGACAGGCAACCACATCAACACACGGGTAAACAAAACCCAAACGAAAAGACGAATGGAAGAAGGGCAAAGAAAAGGGCAAATCTTTTTGAAAATCATTTCAGAAGTAGGGGAGAGGAAAACAAGAGGAAAATGGGGAATAATGTAATGCAAGAGATGAGAGTTTATGATGGGTACTTGGTAGGCTTGATGTAGATCTTGACTTGGCGTAGATCTCCCCAGCAACGGCGCCAGAAATTCTTCCTACTACTTCTTGAGCTTGCGTTGGTTTTTCCCTTGAAGAGAAAAGGGTGATGCAACACAGTAGAGGTAAGTATTTCCCTTAGTTAAGAACCAAGGTATCAATCCAGTAGGAAAAGAACACGCAAATCACCAATACCTGCAAAAACAATCAAACACTTGCACCCAACGCGATAAAGGGGTTGTCAATCCCTTCATAGTCACTTGCAAAGGTTAGATTTGATAGGGATAAATAAAACTAAACAAAAGCTAACTAAATATATTTGGATTTTTCTGGTTTATAGATTTGAAAATAAAAGATTGAAACAATAGTAGATCAGAAACTAATATGATGGAAAATAGACTCGGGGGACATAGGTTTCACTAGAGGCGTCTCTCTTGAAGGAAAATAATACAGTGGGTGAACAAATTACTGTCGAGCAATTGATAGAAAAGCGCAAAGTTATGACGATATCCAAGGCAATGATTATGTAATACGAAGATGATTACAAAGATAAGAATTCAAAGATATTTCGAAGAGAATTACAAAGATAACAAATGATGCGTATAAGAATTCAGAGAAGATTCAAATAATATTCATAGATAATCTGATCATAAATCCACAATTCATCGGATCTTGACAAACACACCGCAAAATAAGATTACATCGGATAGATCTCCAAGAACATCGAGGAGAAAATGTTATTGAGAATCAAAGAGAGAGAAGAATCCATCTAGCTACTAGCTATGGACCCATAGGTCTAAGGTAAATTACTCACGCTTCATCGGAAGGGCAATAGAGTTGATGTAGATGCCCTCCGTGATTGAATCCCCCTCCGGCAGGATGCCGGAAAAGGCCCCAAGATGGGTTCTCATGGGAACAGAAGGTTGCGGCAGTAGAAAAGTGTTTTCGTGGATGTACTATTATTTCTGGAATATATGTGAATATATAGGGCCAAGGGCTAGGTTAGAGGAGTCCCGAGGGGGTGGCAAGGTAGGGGGCGCCCCCCTAGGGCACGCCCTCCATTGTTGTCGCCGCCTCGCAGCTCTTCTGATTTGCACTCCAAGTCTCATGGGTGTCTTTTGGTCCAGGAAAAATCATCGCGAAAGTTTTATTCCGTTTGGACTCCGTTTGATATTCCTTTTCTATGAAGCTAAAAAACAAGGAAAAACAGAAACTGGCACTAGGCTCTAGGTTAATAGATTAGTTCCAAGGATAATATAAAATAACATATTAATGCATATAAAACATCCAAAACATATAATATAATAGCATGGAACAATAAAAAAATTATAGATACATTGGAGACGTATCAGGTTCCCATTGAAAGCATCTCGGACCGACTGATTATGATATTTTGGTTCCACTGATTTGGCTCTAGACGTTGCACTAGTACATCTCGGTGCCACCGAGAAGTGCTAATCGGTGAGACCCAAAGTAAAATTTCAGTGAAACACTAGAAATCCGGAGACACCGAGCCACATCTTGGTCCGACCAAAATGGTGTGTTTTGTTTCTGTTGAGTGCTTCGGTATCACCGAGATGACCAACTCAGTAGCTGCAAAATGCATTCAGTGAGAACCTAGAACTAAGATTTGAACTGAATTTTTTGAAAAATCATCTGCTTTTTGTGATTACTCATCTACTCTGCCCATACCTATCAATTCACAGGGTCAGCTTGTAACAATGTCAAGTGGTAGTGATAGTCAGAACATGTTAAAGCAGAATGTGTATCTTAGTGAATGATCAAGTCTAGCTGAGAGTTGTGATGAAGGTACCAGGAGCACTCCTAGCAATTTGCGTAAAGCTACCAAGAGGACTAGGAAGAACAAGGGCTCAAAAAATAGAGGTTGAGGAGTTCCAGCCTGAGGAAGTGACCTCAAAGAAGAAGAAGGTGCTTGCCAAGGAGTATGGGACAATAGCTAGCACCAGGCCTTCTGGTAGTGCCAAGGTGAGATTGCAGTGAGGACAGTCGTCATCTCCAGGGGTGAAAAAGCCTCAGCTCTGAAAGAAACTATGACATTCACACTTGAGGAGACAAGTGATGCAGAGGTTGATGCCATCAAGAAGAAGAAAAGGCCAAGGAAGACTACTGCTCATGTCATTGGCAAACCCTCCATGGTTTTTGATGATCATGATGATGAGGAGGAGGAACCTATTGCATATGCACCTCCAGTAAAGACTCAGAAGCTCATGTCAGATGCTATGAAGTCAGCTACTCCCTCCAAGCCCAAAGCACCAGCTCCCAAGGGGTCTACCAGGAACATCTCTACAAGTGAGAAAAACAAGGCCCCGGTGCCTCAGGCAGAAATTGATGATGAGCCACTAGTGCTCAGGAAGTTAAAGCCCAAGATTCCAGACCATGACAACTCTCATCCAGTAGCAGAAAACATGATGCCTAGGGAGGATAAGGGTCTGCGTTAGTGGAGGATGACTGACCCATATTCTGTCAGGATAAGGTCTGCATGTGACTATTGCTTTCATAGGCGAGAGCAACACGATTTCTATGAGACCGTTCTTCTTGAAAAGAATCCCATAGTCAGTGACATGAAATGGGTGGATTGGAAGTATATTGATGCTAATGAGGATCACTTCCCCTATGTTCATGAGAGCTTCAGACTTGCAGGAGTTGATGCATTCATTGGGAAGAAGCTCACCAAATGGAATGACGAGATGATTATGCACTTCTATTCCACATCTCATTTCTATCCATATGGAAGGATTGCATGGATGACTGAGGGTTCCAAGTACCAGTCAACAATCTTTGAGTGGGATTAATTCTTGGTGCCCCTAAGGAAGAAGAAAATGAAGTTGATATCTATGGGAAGCCTAGGATGGATCACAACTCCATGGGTAATATCCCCAAGAAAGATCTTGATACACATATGCTTGGTTCAGTGAAGCATCTGCTTGCTGGTTTTGCCACCACCACCACTATCTTGAGGTACACTCTGTTGCCCAAGTCTGAAGATGATAAGATGATCCATGGCCACTCCATCAACTTGCTCCATCTATTTGACACTCCACAGAAATTCAAGGTCATGAGTTTGATAGTTGAGACAATCAAGAGAACTGTAGCTGACCAGAAGAGATCTTGTGGATTTGCTCCTCATATTCAGTTGCTCATCAATTCCATGATTGGAACGAGCACTTATCTACTTGACCGTGAGCATCTCCCATTGTAGCCTGACAAAGCAGTAGTGATGGACCCTTCACCTCCTTCATCTGCTCAAGCTCAAGAAGAGATCCAGGCAACTACATCAGCAAAAGCAGCACAAGAGTGATATGTCTCCAATGTATCTATAATTTTTGATTGTTCCATGCTATTATATTATCAATCTTGGATATTTTATATACATTTACAAGCAACTTTATATCATTTTTTGGGACTAACCTATTAACTTAGTGCCCAGTGCCAGTTGCTGTTTTTTGCTTGTTTTTTACTTTGCAGAATATCAGTACCAAAGGAAGTCCAAATGCCACGAAACTTTTTGCAGATTTTTTTCTGGTGATAAGAGACCCTGGAAGCTTCTAGAAGCCACGAGAAGATGAAAGTGGGGCCCACTAGGCACCAGGTCGCGCTAGGGGCCTCTAACGCGCCCTGGTGGGTAGTGGGGCGCACAAACATCATTTTGACCTACCTCCGCCTCTATAAATACTCTAAAATCCCCAAACCCTCAGGGGAGTCCATGGAATACCTTTTTCACCACTGCAAGTTCTAGAACCACCAGATCCAATCTAGAGGCCTTTTCCGGCACTCTGCTAGAGGGGGAAACAATCACGGAGGGGTTCTTCGTCATCCTTGTTGTCCCTTCAATCATGCGTGAGTAGTTTACCACAGACCTACGGGTCCGTAGTTAGTAGCTAGATGGCTTCTCCTCTCCTTTTGATCTTGAATACAATGTTCTCCTCAGTGTTCTTGGAGATCTATTTAATGTAATGACTTCTTGTGGTGTGTTTGTTGAGATCCGATGATTTGTGGGTTTATGATAAAATCTATCCATGAATATTATTTGGGTTTTATCTGAACTCTTTTATGCATGATTATTATATCTTCGTATTTCCTCTCCGATTTATTGGTTTGGCCAACTAGATTGATGTATCTTGCCATGGGAAGATGTGCTTTGTAATGGGTTCGATCCTGCGGTGCTCAATCCCAGTGACAGAAAGGGACATGACACATATGTATCATTGCTATTAAGGGAAAAAAGATGGGGTTTATTCATGCGTGAGTTCATTTTGTCTACATCATGTCATCTTTCTTAAAGCATTACTCCGTTTTTCCATGAAATTAATACTCCAGATGCATGCTGGATAGAGGTCGATGTGTGGAGTAATAGTAGTAGATACAGGCATGAGTCGGTCTACTAATCTTGGACGTGATGCCTATATACATGATCGTTGCCTTGGATATCGTCATAATTATTTGCTTTTCTATCAATTTCCCAACAGTAATGTTTTTACCCACCGTATGTTATTTTCTCGAGAGAAGCCTCTAGTGAAAACTATGGCCCCCAGGTCTATTTTATATCATATATTAAAACTAAAAATACCTTGCTACAAATTTCTTTCATTTCTCCTTAATGAAATTTTATGAAAGGGACAACCCTTATAATATGCATCCTAGTCAATGCCTTTATGAGTTTTATAACTATCACTAGTACCGCGAGGTGCTATACAAACTGTTTTTAACCCCTTTCCGCGATGACATTTGGAACCGTCGCCTAGTGAGTGTGGAAGATAGGGGGTTCTTCCCACACATCCCAGAAATTGTCGGGGATATGCCTTCATGGCACACACGCTCGGCAAAATGACATCATGTGCGACTGGTGAGCGACCAAATACGGTTATACGTATAGTAGTGCTAAAAATACAATTACACATGCAAAATCATTTCCGGTCTTAAGTATATCCCACACAGTCAGTCCCCGCTAAACGTTTCTGTTCGTATATCCATCCCACACAGTGCCTGCAAGGAAAATGTTTCTGTTCACGGGTACATCACACACAATTTTCCCCGTTAAATCGTTTGTGATAGTGTTTCCAATGCACACGGCATTAACAAATTTATCGTTTGCGTTATTAAATGCATCACACACGATGTGTTGAAGAAACTGTGTGGCAAAGGCTGTCCATCACACAAAGTTTTTATGTGGCAAACATTTGCGCCAGACGGCCTAATGCAAACAGTTTTCAAGAGGATGTCGTGTGTGATTTTTCATTAATCTAACACAGTTTATTCCTATAAACTGTGTGCGTTGTCTGAGGTCATCGCCCATGCTGTTTTCTCAATAACCGTTTGCAATAGAAAAACCCAATTAGTACACTAATTATCCTATTATTAATAATCCATTTATTAATCTAATTGACATTTCATATTAAGCACACAATATGTTTCATTTTCATAATTTAAATGCATCAGAGTACAACATCATATAGCTTCAGCACTCAGCTACCCCATTACACAACTGCACCAGCACCAAGTTTCACATGCAACATCTATAACCTTTCGAAATTAGCATCATAGACAATACATAGACAGATGTATCTCACTTGGAAAATTGCCGAAGCAGAAGGCGAATATTGAGCGTTCATTGATGTTGAAGGTCTTTGCAACTCTAGGCCAGTGCCTGTGGATGATTGACCGTCCATCCTTCGTACTCTTCAGGAACACTTCAATATTGAACCGTGGGTGTTGTATGAATACCTTCCTCGCCTCCTGACCATATAGGTGGTTTGAGAGGTAATCATCACTGAACTGCTTTAGAAAGGCCTGAAAACAAGGACGTGCATAAATATCTTCTCTATATTGGAAATGGGGCAAAGAAATAAAAAAGGCAAGGTATAGTAGTTAGTACCATACTGTAGTGAACTGATGTCTTCTTCATTGTGCAGACAAAGAACTTGTTGTTTTTTGTCGCTAATTTCTTTATCCTAACAATCTTTCTGAGTTTCTTGACTTGACTGATATTCATGGACAACTCATTTCCCCATATGCAAAAAGGGTCGAACAGTGGTTCAAAACCTCTCACAGTAGGACCTACATGTGCAAGACCAAATTGTTAAAAACCTAAATATTAGAATGGTTCATACAATTGCATAATAATGTGTTATTAGACAAAGGACCATGCATGTGCAAACCTCGATTGTAAACCTTAGTGCTTCCCATTGTTTCCCTGCAACACATATAAGGTAGTTAGTCATCAGGTTAAGTGAGGGTTCCCATGCTATCAGTAAAATATGTTGATGAAAATAAGCACATTGCAGATTCATTAGATTAATTCAAGCCACATGGAAAACCCATTTATCCAAACCAAGCATGATCAAGAACTAGGAAATATAGGACGTGTATATGTTTCTCATGTATTATGTGCAGCCAAATTCGATTTATTCCTCACATGCACAACAATACAAAATTCTACACATGAAAATTGGACATCGCATTGCAGAATTGAACCAAGCAGTTAACTAAACACCACAATAAATGAACCAAACATTAACTGAGCACCACATTGCACAATATAACATAGTCCTAATGGAAGATCAGACAGTTAACCAAACCAAGCATGCTTAACAACTTGGAAATATAGCAATTGTATTTGTTTCTCATCTATTTAGTACAACTGAATTCAATTTATTCCTCACATGGTATACAATAACAGAATGCACCCACAACAATTGAACATCGCATTGCAGAATTGAACCAAATAGTTAACTAAACACCACAACAAATAAACCAAACGTTAACTGAGCACCACATTGCACAACAGAACATACTCCTAATAGGAGACCAGACAGTTAACGAAACCAAGCATGCTTAACATCTTGGAAATATAGCAATTGTATTTGTTTCTCATGTATTTAGTACAGCCAAATTTGATTTATTTCTCACATGGTATATAATAACAGAATGCACCCACAACAATTGAACATCGCATTGCAGAATTGAACCAAACAGTTAACTAAACACCACAACAAATGAACCAAACGTTAACTGAGCACCACATTGCAAAACAGAACATACTCCTAATAGAAAATCGGACAGTTAATGAAACCAAGCATGCTTAACATCTTGGAAATATAGCAATTGTATTTGTTTCTCATGTATTTAGTACAGCCAAATTCGATTTATTTCTCACATGGTATACAATAACAGAATGCACCCACAACAATTGAACATCGCATTGCAGAATTGAACCAAATAGTTAACTAAACACCATAACAAATGAACCAAACGTTAACTGAGCACCACATTGCACAATGTGTAACATACTAGAAGATCAGACAGTTAACCAAACCAAGCATGCTTGACAACTTGGAAATATAGCAATTGTATTTATATTTCATGTATTTTTTAAAGAAAAATTCAATTTATTTCTCACATGGAAGACAATACAAAATTGCACCCTGAAGAATTGAACATCACATTTGCAGAATTGAACCAAACAGTTCACTAAACATAACAACTAATTAACCAAACAGTTAAAAGGGTGGGCTCGAGAAAATGCCATGAACTGTCGTTTAAAGCAGCCAACCATGTCGCGTTGTCGGCACGCGAGGCATCAACTGTGGCCTCGATTGCGAGGTGCGCCTCCAAGATCTGGGGGTCGGCACGAATGGCAGCCATCGCGACCTCATCCATGCGTGCGGTTGCGATTTGCTTCTCCGCTGCCAAATGCTCCTTGCGATCCTGGCTATACTACGTGCACCATGGCTTAGGGCGGTGCTTATTTGGTGGAGGGGTCAGTGATTTGGGTGGAAGGTATCGCGTCGGTGGTCGGGGCATGTGGGATGTGGAAGGAGGAGGATGGGGGTTGGGTGTGGATTACCTGCCTGGGTAGACGAGGCCGAGCAGCGTGAAGGAGGGTCACCGGCGAGGAGGCAGCACTGCAACCAAGGAGTGAAGGTTTCAACTTGGAAAGGAAGGCAAAAACAAGGGAAATGTGGCTTTTGGTAAGGGGGAGGCGGGGAGGTAGATATTTCCGCGGAAGCCGAAAATTTGGAATCACTTCAGCGAAAAAACTGGCGCGCAAAGTGTCATCAGACACGGTCCCTTATTTAGAACTGTGTACGATATGTGAACATCACAAATGATTCAGATAGCTTAACCCATGTGTGATGAGTTCGAACGTAAAAAATTTTGGTTCGAATTTCCCTGGTTACAGTGGTCCTACACGTCATTGCATAATTTGGGTACACAAAGGAGACTACAACACACCCACACTTCTTAATCGAGCAAGTTCAGCAATTAAACAGAGCTAGCTGACCTAAACTTCACTCTAACAAATTAAAGACCGACGCTCTTAATTAAACAAAACAAAGAGTACTACTATGGCTAGTGCTCGTCGATCTCCGCCGCCGCGTCCATGTACAGCTCGTGCCCGACGGTCTCCTGGGAAGGGGCTCCATGGCATCCATCTCACCATACTTGGCAAGCATCTCGTCATCCGCATCCGCCATCTCTTTGGAATAGGCTGCCATGAGATGGGCATGGCCGGCTGCGATATGGGCTTTGGCGGGCTCCGTCGTGGCAAGGTCCGCACCGGAACGGACGGCTACTCGAACGCTTTCGGCGATTCCCAACTATTGGGCCGTGGGTTGCTGACCGTTGTCAGAGAAGCTTCGTTTGATTTGTGCGGTGACCGCCACGAGCTAAGCGTGGGTGGCCTCGACATGGTCGTGGGCGGTCTCCATCAGAGCTAAGGCCACCGCTGCGGAATATACAGCTGGTGTGCCGCTCTCGCCAGTTGTTATCCCCGAGGTCGATGTTGCTGCCGCCGCCTGAGAAGCAACAACGGCTGTTTGGGCTGCCTTGGCCGCCCGGGCATAGATTGTGGTCGCCCTCATGAAGCTTGTTAGCACGCGCCTGGCGGCTACGGCCGGGCTCTCGCCAGAGAGAGCCGCCGAAGTTGCCCTCACGAGGCGGGTCAACGTCCCCATCTTTGACCGGCAACGATTGAACAGTGAAATGATATTTGGGGAGCGAGCTAGTGTGCTTGACATGCCGGCTGTGGACTATAGCTATCACACCTTCTCGCTTAAGTCATATGCGTACTATACCCTGACGGTGATCCAAGACATTTTGTGCTGCATCTCACATGGTTGGTGATAATAAACTGTGTGCGATCTACTTGATTTTTCATCTTGATTTGAATTACATAATGGGGTCACAACTGCAAAGGATGGTGTTTGAATTGCTAGAACTTTTATCTGTAGTGAACATGCAACTATAGGTGTGTCGTCAAAAAATTGGAATTATTCAGGGTTTGTTTGGACGCTTTTATACATTAACTTGGTTTTGTAGGCATTTCAGATGCATAATTCAAATTTGAACTACACGCACATGCTCCAGTGCATATAAAACGGGTTGAAAAATAAAATATGTGTCCTTGGTTGCATGCTTAAGTCCCATGCATGAAATGGGATTGAATGTCAAACACCCTGCCACCGTCACTCGGCCGCAAATATTGAGATATCTAGTTTTTAAATTCTAGTAAATCCAAAACTCATCTGAAATTCATGAAACTTGGCATGCTATCATGAAGCGGCATCAACATGCCATGGTCAATTTTTTGTCCCATTTGGGGCAGGTTTGGGTATAAGCTTCTCACAAACCAGAGCTTGTCACAACATGTCGGCGTTCTGGGACCGGGGGTGCCCAGACATGCCTGCCTGCGGCCCGAGACATGACTCCACCAATGTCCTGGTACGACCCATCTTCAGCACCAACAACTCAAGACCCTCGCGAGGGGCCGAGCATCGCGAGGCGGACGACACCAAGACCTCCATGGGAGTGGCCTCTCTAGGCCGGCTCCCGAGGAGCGGAGATATCTATGAAAGGGGCACCTCGCAAGGTTCACATGACGTGAGCCATGACGACCAAGGCCAGGCGGGTGCCTGCGGGCATAGTGTACCAGTCTCCTCTTTGGTGCTGAGGAGGCAAGCGCAGGCGCGGGATCCTGAGGCATCAAGCAAAGGTTTCCATATCGGTGCAACGAGACCAAGACCGCCAGGACGGAGGTCATCGCGGAGCCCACAGCAGCATCACCACTAGAGCCTTTGGCAGGCAAAGACCACCTTTTGTCAGGATAGCTTGTACTAGTTGTCTCCCTTCAAACTTGGCCACTGTGGGATCCCTTCCCGCCTAACATTTGGGGAGAGGACCAAGGCCACTATAAATAGGACTAGCCACCACCGTAGACCTGATCTCACCTTGGATTGGATCCATTCCATCCCCACATTCACCAGGTCATCAAGCCCAAGAACACCTCTCCTCCTGAGGCTGTTCATCCATTGTACTAGTTCATCCTCAGCCCTCGATTCAATCCACCACCACACTGGAGTAGCGTATTACACCGCAAGGTAGCCCGAACCAGTATCAAGCCCCGTGTCTCTTGTTCGTTGGGTCCGTCGAGCTAGGCCTTGGGATCGTTGAGTGAGCGAGCTAGCAGAGAGTTTTATTCATGCGCACCCCAGAGTTTGAACCTCAAAAGGGTTTGTCGGAACCCGCAATCCGACATTTGGCGCGCCAGGTAGGGGTGCGCCGAAGCCTTCTCCTCCATCGATTGACCGGCCATCACCCCGTGGTTCCAATGTCTGATGATCCGAGGACTCATGCCGACCACTAGACTGACTGGCTTGCCCAGGCACCACCGTCCGCTCAAAAAGACCTCAACTCTACGCTCCAGGCGGCCTGCGCACCATCCAACACCACCGGGCACGGGCGACGTGGACTGGCGCCCCCCGCCCTCGCGTCGCCATGATAACCCACAAGTATAGGGGATCAATTGTAGCCTCTTTCTATAAGTAAGAGTGTCGAACCCAACGAGGATCTAAAGGTAGAACAAATATTCCCTCAAGTTCTATTGACCACCGATACAACTCTACGCACGCTTAACGTTCGCTTTACCTAGAACAAGTATGAAACTAGAAGTACTTTGTAGGTGTTTTTGGATAGGTTTGCAAGATAATAAAGAGCGCGTAAATAAAAAGTAGGGGCTGTTTAGATAAAGAAATAATAAAGTTAGTATAACAAGTGTGGAAAAGTGGTGGTAGGAGTTGCGAAATTGTCCCTAAGCAATTGACTACGTTACTAGACCGATAGCAAGTATTATGTGGGAGAGGCCACTGCTAGCATGTCGTCCCTGACTTGGAATTCTATGCACTTATGATTGGAATGATTAGCAGGCATCCGCAACTACTAACGTTCATTAAGGTAAAACCCAACCATGGCATTAAGATATATTCGTCCCCCTTCAATCCCGTATTCATCAATTTCTATGCTAGGCTGAAGTTTATGTCACTCTTGCCCTCCAATACATAGTGCTATCAATATACAACTAACCCTATGGTGTGATCCACGCGTGCGCTCATATGATGGGCACCAAAGGACATCAATATAACCACAAGAAAATTAAATCAATCATAGCAATTCATCAACCACCTATAGGACAACGAAAATCTACTCCAGCATCATAGGATGACAACACATCATTGGATAATAATATGAAGCATAAAGCACCATGTTCAAGTAGAAGGTACAGCGGGTTGCGGGAAAGTGTACCGCTATAGATAGATGGGGGAAGGTGATGGAGATGTTGGTGAAGATGGCGGAGGTGTTGGTGAAGATCGCGGTGATGATGATGGCACCCGGCGGCGTTTCGGCGCCACCCGAAGCGAGGGGGGAGAGCCCCCCTCCTTATTATTCCTTGACCTTCTCCCTAGATGGGAGAAGGGTTTCCCCTCTGGTCCATGGCCTCCATGGCATGGGAGGGGCGAGAGCCCCTCCGAGATTGGATCTGTCTCTCTATCTCTCTCTGTTTCTGCGTTCTCAGATTCTGCCCTTTCACCGTTTCTTATATTCCTGGAGATCAGTAACTCAGATTGGGCTGAAATTTTAACACGATCTCTATCCGGATATTAGCTTTCTTGCAGCGAAAGAAGGGCACCAACCGCCTTACGGGGTGGCCACGAGGGCCCAGGGCGCTCCCCCTGCCTTGTGGCCCTCTCGGTTATCGTCTCGCGTTGATTTTTCTTCCCAAAAATCACATATATTCCAAAAAATGTCCGTCAATTTTTATCCCGTTTGGACTCCTTTTGATATGGATTTACTTTGAAAAAAAAAACATGCAACAAACAGAAACTGGTACTCGGCACTAGATCAATATGTTAGTCCCAAAAATAGTATAAAAAGTTGCCAAAAGTCTATGAAAGTTGTAGAATATTGGCATGGAACAATCAAATATTATAGATATGACGGAGACGTATCAGCAATCCTAAGCTTAATTCCTACTCGTCCTCGAGTAGCTAAATGATAAAAAAGATAATTTTTGATCTGTAATGCTACCTAGCATAATCTTGATCATGTAATCTAATCATGGCATGAATATTAAGACACGAGTTATTCAAAGAAATAGTCTATCATTTGACATTAAGATAATAATACTTCAAGCATACTAATAAAGCAATCATGTATTTTCAAAATAACATGGCCAAAGAAAGTTATCCCTACAAAATCATATAGTCTGGCTATGCTCCATCTTCACCACACAAAATATTCAAATCATGCACAACCCGATAACAAGCCAAGCAATTGTTTCGTACTTTTGATTTTCTTAAACCTTTTCAACTTTCACGCAATACATGAGCGTGAGCCCTGGATAAAGCACTATAGGTGGAATAGAATATGATGGTGGAGGTTGTGTGGAGAAGACAAAAAGGGAGAAAGTCTCACATCGACGCGGCTAATCAACGGGCTATGGAGATGCCCGTCAATTGATGTCATTGTGAGGAGTAGGGATTGCCATGCAACAGATGCACTAAGAGCTATAAGTGTATGAAAGCTCAAACTGGAAACTAAGTGGGTGTGCATCCAACTTGCTTGCTCATGAAGACCTCGGGCATTTGAGGAAGCCCATCATCGGAATATACAAGCCAAGTTCTATAATGAAAATTCCCACTAGTATATGAAAGTGATAACTCAAGAGACTCTCTATATGAAGAACATGGTGTATTCTGAAGCAGAAGTGTGGTAAAAGGATAGTAACATTGTCCCTTCTCTCTTTTCTCACTTTTTTTATTTATTTTTTGTGGGCATCTTTGGCCTCTTTTATTTTTTTGTAAAGTCCGGAGACTCATCCCAAATTGTGAGGGAATCATAGCTTCCATCATCCTTTCCTCACATGCGACAATGCTCTAATAATGATGATCATCACACTTTTATTTACTTACAACTCAATATTACAACTCGATACTAGAACAAAGATATGACTCTATATGAACGCCTCCGGCGGTGTACCGGGATGTGCAATGATCTAGTGTAGCAACGACATCAAAAAATGGACAAGCCATGAAAACATCATGCTAGCTATCTTACGATCATGCAAAGCAACATGACAATGAATGCTCAAGTCATTTATATGATTATGATGGAAGTTGCATGGAAATATATCTCGGAATGGCTATGGAAATGCCATGATAGGTAGGTATGGTGGCTGTTTTGAGGAAGATATAAGGAGGCTTATGTGTGATAGAGCGTATCGTATCACGGGGTTTGGATGCACCGGCAAAGTTTGCACCAACTCTCGAGGTGAGAAAGGGAAATGCATGGTACCGAAGAGGCTAGCAATGATGGAAGGGTGAGAGTGCGTATAATCCATGGACTCAACATTAGTCATAAAGAACTCACATACTTATTGCAAAAATCTATTAGGCATCGAAACAAAGTACTACGCGCATGCTCCTAGGGGGATAGATTGGTAGGAAAAGACCATCGCTCGTCCCTGACCTCCACTCATAAGGAAGACAATCAATAAATAAATCATGCTCCGACTTCATCACATAAAGGTTCACCATATGTGCATGCTACGGGAATCAAAAATTCAACACAAGTATTTCTACAATCCACAACTACCCACTAGCATGACTCTAATATCATCATCTTTATATCGCAAAACTATTGCAAGGAATCAAGCATATCATATTCAGTGATCTACAAGTTTTATGTAGGATTTTATGACTAACCATGTGAATGACCAATTCCCGTCATCTCTCTAAATAGATATAAGTGAAGCTAGAGAGTTTAATTCTTTCTACAAAAGATATGCCCACACTCTAACAAATATAAGTGAAGCGAAAGAGCATTCTACAAATGGCGGTTTTCTATGTGAAGAGAAACAGGCAATCCAAACTTCAAATGATATAAGCGAAGCACATGAAGCATTCTATAAAGCCATACTGAAAAGATTTAAGTGAAGTGCAATGAGCATTCTATAAATATACCAAGGACTATATCATACCAGCATGGTGCATAAAAGAATAGTTAAAACTAAATGCAAAAGACGCTCCAAGATTGCACATATCGCATGAACGAAACGAATCCGAAAACATACTGATACTTGTTGAAGAAAGATGGGATGCCTTCCGGGGCATCCCCAAGCTTAGACGCTTGAGTCTCCTTGAATATTTACTTGGGGTGTCTCGGGCATCCCCAAGCTTGATCTCTTGCCTCTCTTCCTTCTTCTCACATCGAGACCTCCTCGATCTTCGAACACTTCATCCACACAAAACTCAACAGAAAGCTCGGTAAGATCCATTAGTATAATAAAGCAAATCACTACTCAGAGTACTGTTGCAAACCAATTCATATTTTTTTTGCATTGTACCTACTATATTATAACTTTTCCATGGCTTAATCCACTGATATAAATCGATAGTTTCATCAAAACCAGCAAACTATGCATCAAAAACAGAATCTGTCTAAAACAGAATAGTCTGTAATAATATGAACATTCACCATACCTATGTTACTCCACACATTCTACCAAAATTAGGAAAAATAAACAATTTGTATAGAAAGACAGTGCAAAACGTTTCAGAACCATTTGACATTCCAGCAAAAAATGTAAAATCATGCGCTACAGCCAAAGTTTCTGTCCTGCACCGTACAAACCAACAAGCATCTAAAACATCCAAAAGGCAAACCTCGGCACAAATTTTTATAATACAATGGAATTGTACAAGGGGATAATTATTTTTGTTGAAAATTTTCTGTAATCAAGATTCACAAAGTTTCCGTGAGCATGAACAAAGTTCAAGGAGCTCCCCCACTTCAACCATGATTGTCTCTCTCAATTTCACTTTCCTTTTTGAAAAAGTTTTGGGTTCCCCTCTTTATTTTTTTGTTTTTAAACTTTATAAAAGCACACAACTGAAATAAATGGCTCTCTAAAACTTCTGGGTTGTCTCCCTAGCAGCGCTTTCTTTAAAGCCATTAAGCTAGGCATACAGTTCTCAAGTAATGGATCCACCCGGACCCCAAGGTATATCAAAGCCAATTTTAATTAACAATGATTTGCAATTTAGTAGTGAGCACAAGGTAACATATATCATGTAATGACGAAGTATAACTCTCTTCCTATGCATCGGCTTGTGATAAAAGAACAATTCATGCACACAAAATAAAGGCCAATGCATAGTATAAACAGTTTCTTGCAATTTTTTCCTGTTGGAAACATAAAGAGGCGGAGATGTAGTTCCTCTCTCATAATAATTGCAAGTAGGAGCAGAAAGCACATGCATATTATATCTATCAAAATCATCATGTGTAATAGTAAAACGCAACCCATCAATATAATCCTTAATAAGGGTAAACTTCTCCGATATAGTGTATTTGGGAGAATTCAAAAAGATAATAGGACTATGATGCGTGGGTGCAATAGCAACAATTTCATGTTTAACATAAGGAACTATAGCAAGTTCATCTCCATAAGCATAATTCATATTGGCATCTTGGCCACAAACATAGCAAACATCATCAAAAATGGGTATTTCAAGAGAATCAACGGGATCATAACAGTCATCATAGCAACCATCCATCGGTAAGCACGAAAGGAAATTAAACAATGTATGAGTTGAAGAGTTACTCTTGTTAGAAGGTGGGCACGGGTGATCAATCCTCTCTTCCTCCTTTTGTTCTTCGCTCTCCTCCTCATCTTTTTCATCCAATGAGCTCACAATGTCATTAATTTCTTCTTCCATAGACTCCTGCAAAATATTAGTCTCTTCTTGGACAGCGGAGACTTTCTCAATAAACGCATCAATATCGACATTGTATTCATAATTCTCATAGCAATATTTAAGTATAGCTAAATTTTCAGGTCTATAAACTGAATCATTAAAATTTTCACACTCTTTAAACAAAGATTTAATTTCATAAGAACCCATAAAAGCAACAAATTCTTCTATTTGTTCCACATCATAGTAATCATGCATACCATTAGCATAAGAGGCCAAGGTTTTATCATCATTAAATTTGCATGAAAAGGGAAGGTGTGGAGCCTTCATCCTAGAGCAACAAGTATAGTCATATCTCAAGCATAGTTCCCGAGCATACCAATGCAACATATGAATTTGATCCCATAATAGCTTCCCTTTTTGAGTCAAGTGATAATCCCTAATGTATTCATGTTGAACCAACATGTCTCCCATAACATAATTGAATGTGGTTTTCTCAGGATTATCAAAGTAGTACATAATCTCTTTCACATAACCAGCATCGAGGGTTTTAGGAGGTTCCCCATCTCCATGAGTAGCAGGTACACCTAATTTTTTTGGTATTTCGTGTTCCATATCCATAACTAAATATAGAGAACAACTTAGAACAGCAAATAAAAATTACTTAGTGATAAAGCAAACAAGCACACCCGAGAATATTCACCCCACGCTACGGCTCCCCGGCAACGACGCTAGAAAAAGGTCTTGATAACCCACAAGTATAGGGGATCAATTGTAGCCTCTTTCGATAAGTAAGAGTGTCGAACCCAACGAGGAGCTAAAGGTAGAAAAAATATTCCCTCAAGTTCTATCGACCACCGATACAACTCTATGCACGCTTAACGTTCGCTTTACCTAGAACAAGTATGAAACTAGAAGTACTTTGTAGGTGTTTTTGGATAGGCTATAATAAAGAGAGCGTAAATAAAAATTAGGGGCTGTTTAGATAAATAAACAATAAAGTTAGTATAGCGAGTGTGGAAAAGTGGTGGTAGGAGTTGCGAAATTGTCCCTAAGCAACTGACTACGTTACTAGACTGATAGCAAGTTTTATGTGGGAGAGGCCACTGCTAGCATGTCATCCCTGACTTGGAATTCTATGCACTTATGATTGGAACTATTAGCAAGCATCCGCAACTACTAACGTTCATTAAGGTAAAATCCAACCATAGCATTAAGATATATTGGTCCCCTTCAATCCCGTATGCATCAATTTCTATGCTAGGTTGAAGTTTTTGTCACTCTTGCCCTCCAATACATAGTCCTATCAACATACAACTAACCCTATGGTGTGATCCACGTGCACGCTCATATGATGGGCAGCAAAGGACAGCAACATAACCACAAGCAAATTAAATCAATCATAGCAATTCATCAACCACCGATAGGACAACGAAAATCTACTCAGACATCATAGGATGGCAACACATCATTGGATAATAATATGAAGCATAAAGCACCATGTTCAAGTAGAGTGTACAGCAGGTTGCAGGAGAGTGGACCGCTGTAGATAGATGGGGGAAGGTGATGGAGATGTTGGTGAAGATGGCGGAGGTGTTGGTGAAGATCGCGGTGATGATGATGGCACCCGGCGGTGTTCCGGCGCCACCGGAAGCGAGGGGGAGAGAGCCCCCTCCTTCTTATTCTTCCTTGACCTTCTCCCTAGATGGGAGAAGGGTTTACCCTCTGGTCCATGGCCTCCATGGCATGGGAGGGGCGAGAGCCCCTCCGAGATTGGATCTGTCTCTCTGTCTCTCTCTGCTTCTGCGTTCTCAGATTCTGCCCTTTCACCGTTTCTTATATTCCCGGAGATCCGTAACTCCGATTGGGCTGAAATTTTAACACAATCTCTATCCAGATATTAGCTTTCTTGCAGAGAAAGAAGGGCATCAACCTCCTTACGGGGTGGCCACGAGGGCCTAGGGCGCGCCTGCCCCCCTGGGGCGCGTCCGCCTACCTCGTGGCCCCCTCGGGTATCGTGTCGCGTTGATATTTCTTCCCAAAAATCACATATATTCAAAAAAAATCTCCGTAAATTTTTATCCTGTTTGGACTCCGTTTGATATGGATTTACTGCGAAACAAAAAACATGCAACAAATAGGAACTGGCACTGGGCACTGGATCAATATGTTAGTCCCAAAAATAGTATAAAAAGTTGCCAAAAGTCTATGAAAATTGTAGAATATTGGCATGGAACAATCAAAAATTATAGATATGACGGAAACGTATCACGCCACATGATCTTCAGGATACGCTGCGGCAACGGCACCACACACTTGGCGGGAGCAGGCGAACATGCGAGCCGCGCTCATCATGGCACGGGAGCTGCTGCAATGCAGGCTGGCGGAGAACGCCGTGATGCACTGCTGGAGCGTGTCGCCGAACTACTGGACGCCGCCTGCAGAGCTATGCCGCCTTTCTGCTCCCTGACCATGCCTCATGTCGTGGAGGAAGCGCGCGAGAGGCCTCGGCGAGCTCGCGCGCCCCCTGGGGCCTCAGGGTGAGCCGACAACACCAACGCAAGCCTTGGAGTAGGTGATATGTCTCCAACGTATCTATAATTTTTTATTGTTCCATGCTATTATATTATTTGTTTTGGATGTTTAATGGGATTTGTTATGCACTTTTATGTTATTTTTGGGACAAACCTACTAAGCAAAGGCCCAATGCAAATTGCTTTTTTTTGCCTATTTTAGTGTTTCGCAGAAAAGGAATATCAAACGGAATGAAACCTTTGGGAGAGTTATTTTTGGAACAAACGCAATCCAAGAGACTTGGAGTGGACGTCAAGGAGGCAAAGAGGCGGCCACGAGGTAGGAGGGCACGCCCATGTGGGGTAGGCACGCCCCCCACCCTCGTGGGCCCGTCATGGCTCCGCCGACCTACTTCTTTCGCCTATATATACTCATATACCCTGAAAACATCCAAGAGCACCACGAAACCCTATTTCCACCGCCGCAACCTTCTGTACTCGTGAGATCCCATCTTGGGGCCTTTTCCGGCGCTCCGCGGGAGGGGGAATCTATCACGGAGGGCTCCTACATCAACACCATAGCCTCTCCGATGATGTGTGAGTAGTTTACCACAGACCTTCGGGTCCATAGTTGTTAGCTAGATGGATTCTTCTCTCTCTTTGGATCTCAATACAAAGTTCTCCTCGATTATCTTAGAGATATATTCGATGTAATTCTTTTTGCGGTGTGTTTGTCGAGATCTGATGAATTGTGGGTTTATGATCAAGATTATCTATGAACAATATTTGATTCTTCTCTGAATTCTTTTATTCATGATTTAATATCTTTGGTACTCTCTTTCAAATTATCGGTTTGGTTTGGCCTACTAGATTGATCTTTCGTGCAATGGGAGAAGTGCTTAGCTTTGGGTTCAATCTTGTGGGGTCCTTTCCCAGTGACAGCAGGGGCAGCAAGACACGTATTGTATTGTCGCCATCGAGGAGTAAAAGATGGGGTTTATGTTATGTTGCTTGAGTTTATCCCTCTACATCATGTCATCTAGCCTAATGCGTTACTCTGTTCTTATGAACTTAATACTCTAGATGCATGCTGGATAGCGGTCGATGTGTGGAGTAATAGTAGTAGATGCAGAATCATTTCGGTCTACTTGTCACGGACGTGATGCCTATATACATGATCATGCCTAGATATTCTCATAACTACGTGCTTTTCTATCAATTTCTCGACAGTAATTTGTTCACCCACCATAGAATTTGCTATCTTGAGAGAAGCCACTAGTGAAACCTATGGCCCCCGGGTCTATCTTCCATCATATTATTTTCCTATCAACTTGCTATTTCTATTATTGTTTATTTTGCAATCTTTATTTTCCTATCTATACAATAAAAATACCAAAAATATTTATCTTATTATCTCTATCAGATCTCACTTTCGTAAGTGACCGTGAAGGGATTGACAACCCATTTATCGTGTTGGTTGCGAGGTTCTAGTTTGTTTGTGCAGGTACTAGGGACTTGCGTGTTACCTCCTACTGGATTGATACCTTGGTTCTCAAAAACCGAGGGAAATACTTCCGCTACTTTGCTGCATCACCCTTTCCCCTTCAAGGGAAAACCAATGCATGCTCAAGAGGTAGCAAGAAGGATTTCTGGCGACGTTGCCGGGGAGGTTGCACCAAGTCAAGTTAAGATTTGATATCCCGTCAACAAGCCATTTCTAGCATCGTTGTCGGGGAGATCTATGCACAAGTCAAGACATACCAAGTACCCATCACATACTCTTATCCCTCGCATTACATTATTTGTCATTTGCCTCTCGTTTTCCTCTCCCCCACTTCTAAAACAATTTTCGAAAACCTTTGCATTTTCTTCGCCTTCTTGCCGTATGTATCTTTGTTTGTGTTTCCATGTGCCTTCCATTTTCTTGCATCTTTTCTTGCTAAAAATATATTGATATGGATCCACTTAATGTGTTCTACTTGGACCATCTTTGATCCTTATGCGCTCGTGCTGAAACCCCAACTAGCCTAGTTGATGGGAAATCTTTAGATGAGCATGCTCATTTTGTGCGTCACCGTTTGTCTGAAAAAAGGGAGACTCTTATGGGATCAAATAAACATATTGTTGTGTTATGCTTGGAATCTTTGTGAAGTTTATGATTTTACTTGTTGCTCTAAGAACCCTAAAAAACACCTCCCCACCTATGTGAGTTTAATGATAATGAAATCTTATCTTCTTATGCAAAGGGTGTTTATATTTACTACGATATCGAACAAATAGAAGAATTTATTGCTCTTAAGGGTGCTTATGAAGTTGCTTCTTTGATTGAAAAGTATTATATTACTCTCTACAAATCTATTTTTTTTTACATACTTAAATATTGCCATGAAAACTATGCTCATAATGTCTATGTCAAAGAATTTATTGGAAGAATGACCGTTGCTTCGGAAGAAAATAATTATATGCATGAAACTATAGATAATTATGATTTCGATGATTTGATTGAAATATCCCTTGATGAACATGATGCTTGCTATTCTTGTGGCCATGATGCCAATATTTATGAAGATGAATTTGCTATAGTTCCTTATGTTAAACATGAGATCGTTGATATTGCACCCATACTTGATAGTTCCTTCGATGAAAAGCATGATTGCAATGATGTTATTATAAATTCTATTAATGTTAATTGTGTTAATGATATTCAAAACCTCAAGCTTGGGGATGCTAGTTTTTCTATGACTACTATTTGTTGGAATGATCGTGATTGGGGTGATTCTTCTTACGATCTTGAAAATTTATTTAAGCCCCATGATGAATATGAGATTGATAATAATGTTTTCAATAATATTGAAAGTGGGTTTGTAAGAGTGTCAACTTTATATCCCACATATTTTGAGAATGTTCAATCTTATGAAGTTTTTGATAAAGGTGGGTTTGGAGAGGTCATGACTTTAGTTAATGATATTCCCACTATTTTGGAAGGGTGTCAACTTTGCATGCATGTGGATCATGTAGAGAAAATTTTATGTGAGAACTATATTGTTGAATTTGATTATGATCCCACATGTAATTATTATGAGAGAGGAAAATATGGTAGTAGAAATTTTCATGTTACTAATTTACCTCTCCTTATGTTGAGATTGTTATTGTTTCTCACTTCTTTCTTGCATATACTAGTTTTTGCTTGTCTTGATAAATTTTTTGCCTATAAGATGCCTATGCATAGGATGTATGTTAGACTTAGATGTGTTTTTCATATGCTATATGATGCTTTCTTTGTGCTTCAATTCTTGTCCTTCATGTGAGCATCATTGAAATTATCAATGCCTAGCTAGGGGCGTTAAACGATAGCGCTTGTTGGGAGGCAACCCAATTTTATTTTTGTTTCTTGCTTTTTGTTCCTGTTTAGTAATAAATAATTCATCTAGATTCTGTTTAGATGTGGTTTTATGTTTTATTTAGTATTTGTGCCAAGTAGAACCTTTGGGAAGACTTGGGCGAAGTCTTTGCGATCTTGCTGTAAAAAAACTTTAGCGCTCACGAGATTTACTGCCATTATTTTCTTGAGAGCGCGATTAGGTTGATTCTTTTTGCAGATGATTAATATAAAAATTCCTCATGTCCACCAATTTATTTCAGAATTTTTTTGGTTACATATGTATTCTAAACCTACAGATTACTACAGATTGTTCTGTTTTTGACAGATTCTGTTTTTCGTGTGTTGTTTGCTTATTTTGATGAATCTATGGCTAGTATCCGAGGGTATGAACCATAGAGAAGTTGTAATACAGTAGGTTTAACACCAATATAAATAAATAATGAGTTCATTATGGTACCTTGAAGTGGTGGTTTGTTTTCTTATACTAACGGGGCTCATCAGATTTTCTGTTGAGTTTTGTGTTGTGAAGTTTTCAAGTTTTGGGTAGAGATTTGATGGATTTTGGAATAAGGAGTGGCAAGAGCCTAAGCTTGGGGATGCCCAAGGAACCCCAAGGTAAAATTCAAGGACAACCAAAAGCCTAAGCTTGGGGATGCCCCAGGAGGCATCCCCTCTTTCGTCTTTGTCCATAGGTAACTTTACTTGATGCTATATTTTTATTCACCACATGATATGTGTTTTGCTTGGAGCGTCTTATATGATTTGAGTCTTTTCTTTTTAGTCTGACACAATCATCCTTACTGTACAAACCTTTTGGAGAGACACACATAAATCGGAACTTATTAGAATACTCTATGTGCTTCACTTATATCTTTTGAGCTAGATAATTTTGCTCTAGTGCTTCACTTATATCTTTAAGAGCACGGTGGTCGTTTTATTTTATAGAAATTATTGATCTGTCATGCTTCACTTATATTATTTTGAGAGTCTTTTAGAACAGCATGGTAATTTTCTTTGGCTATAAAATTAGTCCTAATATGATAGGCATCCAAGATGGGTATAATAAAACTTTCATAAAAAGTGCATTGAATACTATGAGAAGTTTGATACTTGATGATTGTTTTGAGATATGAAGATGGTGATATTAGAATCATGCTAGTTGAGTAGTTGTAAATTTGAGAAATACCTGTTCTAAAAATTTGTGATTCCCGTAGCATGCACGTATGGTGAACCGTTATGTGATGAAGTCAGAGCATAATTTATTTATTGATTGTCTTCCTTATGAGTGGCGGTCGGGGACGAGCGATGGTCTTTTCCTACCAATCTACCCCCCTAGGAGCATGCGCGTAGTACATTGTTTCGATAACTAATAGATATTTGCAATAAGTATGTGAGTTCTTTATGACTAATGTTGAGTCCATGGATTATACGCACTCTCACCCTTCCACCATTCCTAGCATCTCTAATACCGCGCACCTTTCGCTGGTACCATACACCCACCATATACCTTCCTCAAAACAACCACCATACCTACCTATTATGGCATTTCCATAGCCATTCCGAGATATATTGCCATGCAACTTACCACCGTTACGTTTGTTATGACACGCTTCATCATAGTCATATTGCTTTGCATGATCATGTAGTTAACATCGTATTTGTGGCATGGCCAGCACTCATTATTTTTTATACATGTCACTCTTGATTCATTGCACATCCTGGTACATCGCCGGAGGCATTCACCATTCATAATTCTTTCATACATGTCACGCATGCATCATTGCATATCCCGGTACACCACCGGAGGCATTCACATAGAGTCATATTTTGTTCTAAGTATCGAGTTGTAATTCTTGAGTTGTAAGTAAATAAAAGTGTGATGATCTTCATTATTAGAGCATTGTCCCATGTGAGTAAAGGATGATGGAGACTATGATTCCCCTACAAGTCGGGATGAGACTCCGGAGGAAAAATAAAAAAATAGAAAAAAAGATGCCATAAAAAAAGAGAAAAGGCCCATATAAAAATCTAAAAAAAGAGAAATGAGAGAAAAAGAGAGACGGGACAATGCTACTATCCTTTTACCGCACTTGTGCTTCAAAGTAGCACCATGATCTTCATGATAGAGAGTCTCCTATGTTGTCACTTTCATATGCTAGTGGGAATTTTACATTATAGAACTTGGCTTGTATATTCCGATGATGGGCTTCCTCAAAATTCCCTAGGTCTTCGTGAGCAAGCGACTTGGATGCACACCCACTTAGTTTCTTTTGTTGAGCTTTCATACACTTATAGCTCTAGTGCATCCGTTGCACGGCAATCCCTACTCACTCACATTGATATCTATTGATGGGCATCTCCATAGCCCGTTGATACGCCTAGTTGATGTGAGACTATCTTCTCCTTTTTTGTATTCTCCACAACCACCACTCTATTCCACATATAGTGCTATGTCCATGGCTCACGCTCATATATTGCGTGAAGATTGGAAAAGTTTGAGAACATCAAAAGTATGAAATAATTGCTTGGATTGTCACCCGGGTTGTGCATGATTAAATACTTTGTGTGATGAAGATAGAGCATAGCCAGACTATATGATTTTGTAGGGATAACTTTCTTTGGCCATGTTATTTTGAGAAGACATGATTGCTTTGTTAGTATGCTTGAAGTATTATTATTTTTATGTCAATATTAAACTTTTGTCTTGAATCTTTCGGATCTGAACATTCATACCACAATAAAGAAAATTACATTGAGAATTATGCTAGGTAGCATTCCACATAAAAAATTATGTTTTTATCATTTACCTACTCGAGGACGAGCAGGAATTAAGTTTGGGGATGCTTGATACGTCTCCAACGTATCTATATTTTTTTATTGTTCCATGCTATTATATTATCTGTTTTGGATGTTTAATGGGCTTTGTTGTGCACTTTTATATTATTTTCGGGACTAACCTACTAACCATAGGCCCAGTGCAAATTGTTGTTTTTTGCCTATTTCCGTGTTTCGCAGAAAAGGAATATCAAACGGAATCCAAATGGAATGAAACCTTCGGGAGAGTTATTTTTCGAACAAACAAAATACAGGAGACTTGGAGTGGATGTCAAGTAAGCAACAAGGAGGCCACAAGGTAGGAGGGCGCGCCCAGGGGGTAGGCGTGCCGCCCACCCTCGTGGGCCCCTCGTGGCTCCGCCGACCTACTTCTTTCTCCTATATATATACTCATATACCCCGAAAACATCCGAGAGCACCACAAAACCCTATTTCCACCACCGCAACCTTCTGTATCCGTGAGATCCCATCTTAGGGCCTTTTCCGGCGCTCCACCGGAGGGGGAATCGATCACGGAGGGCTCGTAGATCAACACCATAGCCTCTCCGATGATGTGTGAGTAGTTTACCACAGACCTTCGGGTCCATAGTTATTAGCTAGATTGTTCTCTCTCTTTGGTTCTCAATACAAAGTTCTCCTTGATGTTCTTGGAGATCTATTCGATGTAATACTTTTTGTGGTGTGTTTGTCGAGATTCGATGAATTGTGGATTTATGATCAAGTTTATCTACGAATAATATTTGGTTCTTCTCTGAATTCTTATGTGCATGATTTGATATCTTTGCAAGTCTCTTCGAATTATCAGTTTAGTTTGGCCTACTAGATTGATCTTTCTTGCAATGGGAGAAGTGCTTAGCTTTGGGTTCAATCTTGCGGTGTCCTTTCCTAGTGAGAGCAGGGGCAGGCACGTATTGTATTGTTGCCATCGAGGATGAAAAGATGGGGTTTATACCATATTGCTTGAGTTTATCCCTCTACATCATGTCATCTTGCCTAAAGTGTTACTCTATTCTTATGAACTTAATACTCTAGATGCATGCTGGATAGCGGTCGATGTGTGGAGTAATAGTAGTAGATGCAGAATCATTTCGGTCTACTTGTCTCGGACGTGATGCCTATATACATGATCATGCCTATATATTCTCATAACTACGCGCTTTTTGTCAATTGCTCGATAGTAATTTGTTCACCCACCGTAGAATTTGCTATCTTGAGAGAAGCCACTAGTGAAACCTATGGCCCGCGGGTCTATCTTCCATCATATTATTTTCCTATCAACTTGCAATTTCTATCATTTTTTATTTTGCAATCTTTATTTTCCAATCTATATAATAAAAATACCAAAAATATTTATCTTATTATCTCTATCAGATCTCACTTTCGTAAGTAACTGTGAAGGGATCGACAACCCCTTTATCGCGTTGGTTGCGAGGTTCTTGTTTGTTTGTGCAGGTACTAGGGACTTGCATGTTACCTCCTACTGGATTGATACCTTGGTTCTTAAAAACTGAGGGAAATACTTACGCTACTTTGCTGCATCACCCTTTGCTCTTCAAGGGAAAACCAACACATGCTCAAGAGGTAGCAGCAGGCCATCCTGCCTCGACAGCGCCACCACCAGGAGGGACAAGCGCTAGCTGTCCACCACGAGGATGCGCTGGGATGCCACCCAGCAGCCACCTGGGTCAAATACCACGACTGCGGCTCAGGGCGCGGGGCACTTGGGTGACGATTCCGGTGGGGCGACCATAGACTCCTACGTGCCCCGCATGGTGAACCTGGAGTACTTGCCGGGGGAAGGCCCCTACCCGTTCCCCGAACCAGGATGGGTGGATAGAACACCCGATGCGTGGGCCTTCCATGAGCCGCCCGGAGGCTTCACCGACCCCTTCAGCGAAGACGGCGGTGGGGTACGACAAATATCTCAAGAGCAAGCTTACGATAAACATGAGCTGCAGGAGAACCAGGCCATGGTAGTAGTTGGAGTCCCGCTTTCGTTGTCAAGTGTGGGGGGAATCTTCTTTGTTCGTATGGATTTCTTGCGTTTTGGTTGCGTGCTTTATTTCGAGGCCCGCGCCTGCTATGCCACCCCTTGCAAGCGCCTCACGAGATGGGGGCTGGGCATGGTATGCGCGTGTCGACCATGCTCATGCGAGCCCGGGCGGCGGCAAGCCCCCCAGGACCAAGAGTGCAATTGCCACAGGGCCACCGCGCGCACACCCTGCCATAGTCTGGCATTTGCTCCTCGCGAGGCCCTCTCGGGCGGACCAGCAAGCTCCTCGAGAAATCTAAAACCTCGTGAGCCCTCGGAGGGCTCCCCTCAGGAGAAAAGCACACCGACAACCACAAAGCTAGCTCGAGGCCTGCTTGGATTGAGGTAAGTTACAGTAGCAAGCCTGCTGAGGGGCTCGTGAGCTTGCAGAAGCGCGTCTCAAGTCCGGCCTAAAAAAATCTCTCCCTATCTTTCCCTAATAATAAAGCACGGGTTGACTCCGTGGGTTCACCGTCACAATACGCTTCTTCCTGTGATTTTACGCTTTCAGTTTAAATTTAAAACATATCCGAGGTGGTACTAAAAGTCCTATATTTTGGCTAATTTAACCCGTAGTCTTCCGTAAGTGAACAAAAACGGTTCGATATTTTTTTGTCAACCCCCCCCCCCGTGCATGCTTCAGATTAAGCGGCGGCGCTCTCGATCCGATCGAGATGCAGGACGACGGTGGCAGGGCTCGGGGAACAGTGGGGAAGTGGCGGACGTCGAGGCGAGGTGGCCCAGGTCGGGATCCAATGCGGCGGCGCGGAGGCCGGCAGCGGCAACGCTCCATGGCCATGGCTGCTCGGTCTCCTGGGAAGAAGAGAGGAGGGAGAGAGGAGGTGAGATGGAGAGAAGAGAAGGCAGAGTAGGGACGGCGCGGCTTCCTGCTGCTGGTCCGGCGATGGCTCCAGGTTTGATTTTCGGATTCCTCTCCTTCCCGCTGCACGATGGGGGTTGCCCAGCCGCCACTCTCCCTACCCCGTGCACCTCCTCCCCCTAGCCGCACCTCCCTGCTTCCATGAAGACGCCGTCGCCCTCGCCTGCATCTCGCTGTTGTTTTGTTGTCCATGGATAAGGAGCGACAGATTTGACAGAAAATAGAAGAGAAAATTTTCTAGCGTAAAAGGAGAGGATCTCAGAATGAAGGGATTTTTTAGCTGTATTTAACGGACAATTTTGTGTGATTTTTTTCAGAATTTATAGCCAAAGTCTATTTGATTTGGCAATGAAAATCAGATCCATCCATTGATTGATAGAATTTACCATCCTTCTTCATTTTGAGAGGTCAATCTGCGTTGTTATCTATTCATTGGTGGTGCTTTGCAAAAGAGAGAGCAGGAGGCAATGACGCCGTTGTTAACAGCACGGTGCAGCGAGGTAGGAAGCCGTGTGCAAGGGATGAAACTGGCAGCGGTGCGCCATGATAGGCCCCAGCAGAATTTTGTATATGAGGCTTTGCTGTCTGGATCTATATATATATATATATATACATTTTGCAGGTCAATGCCCTTACTTACCTTAAAGTTGAAGGTAAATCTTCAGAAACAACTATTTTTAGGGTTGGTTCAGTCTGAAACCAATCTGAATTTTGTAACAAGGTTCAACATTGCTCTCTAAATCTAGATATTGTGTAGACCAGTGTCATTATTAAGTAGCTTAAAGTTGTAGATAAATCTTCAGAAACAACAATTTTCTTTAATCAGTACATAAAACAATGCTAATTGTTGGTTATTCAGGGAGTAGGAGCTTGAGGAATATGCAGAGAAGGCCATGCCGTACGTTGCCTGACACAACAACTAGGAACAAGAGCAAAGCTGGACAACGATCGGCCCAGCAACCACTGGCATGATATCTACACACACCTACAGTTTGTAGCAAACTAAATATGTTTTTTGGTGGAATCATTAGCCATTGCTTGAGTTTTGATGACACATGCATTCTCTTTGCCCAATGTAAGGAGACCACTCTTGCATACATGATGCTCTTGTACTTGTTTCTCTGAGATGCATTGCTCTCATCTACCAGACTGCATTTCAGCTTGGCAAGCCCACCTCCAATCCAAACAACTTTGTGTTCATGAGCCGTGGCATGGTAGAGTGATGCAGCCTTTTACGGATTTCTGGAACTGTTAATTCCAGTGCCTTCTGAATTTTGGTCTTGGGAGTTGAAGCGGATTTGATTTTGGCGTTACATTAGTGCGCTTTTCTTTTGCGAATATATTTTCAGCAGTCAAACTGCCTGTTTTGAATTGATTTTCATTGTGAAGCTTGCAGGTGAATCAGGATCTGCATGCTACGGTCTTGCTGGTGCTAGCGGGAGCTCATGGGCGATCTCCCAGTCTACCGCCCCGACGAATAGGAGATGCAGCTCTCTCGCTGGGAGACCGGCACGGTCAACCCCATTGGCGATATGTTCCCGGCCTGGATCAATCGGTCCACGCACAACTGGAGCAAGCAGGTTGATGGATTTTGATAAGGATGTTAGCTTGAAAGTTGCAACGTACAAAGCTTGCTATTAAGTGTTGTCCCGTTGCCTTTCACGGACACACGTATGGATCCGCTAGGCAGGCTAGATGCCGATCTCCACACGCCTAGAGTTGCTGGACTTCCGTCCTCCCACATCAAACTTCATGCATAACCTTCGTCCATCCGCAGAGAAGGTGCCGACTGCATTGTTCGCTAGATGGCAGCCTCGGCGTGACTAGGAGCCTATGACTCCAATGGTTTAATTAAGCTTCTACTTTTAACCATCCCACGCATGACAGGAAGCAATTCTTTTTTCTTTGTTCAGAGTTTCTTAAAAGGTATGTATGCATTTCTATCAAAAATATTTACTGATTTAGTCTAATGACTCCTGAGGAAGTATGTGACAGGGATGCTTCCCCACTTACCCCGGGATCGTAAATGCTGATTACAATTGAAGATCTGCATATGTGTGATTGGGATTTTATGTGAATATATATGAAGCTACTAGGGAGTTTGTGTCTACTGGACCGTGCATGCAGTATTTAATACCCACTGCTTTAGATGTTGAATATATTTTTACTATAGTTATTGGAACTAATTTTCTTACTTGTATGACAGAAATTGAAACTGCTACTTGTATGTAACAAATTGTACAATTTTAGTACTATCAGTGATCTAATACATGCCCCACAGAGTCTGACGATGGTGGTGAGGGCACAACCAGCTGCTTCCTACAGTTCAATAGGCAATCAAATCAGGATATTTATACATCATGTTGAGGTATGTAGTCTGATGTACACGATAATACTTTTAAAGTACAATAGTGAATTTTGCTCGTGCAATAGCATCACAGCTACAAGCATACATGTACCCATGAGAGTGTGGTTAATTATTTTCTTTATCTGGCGGCCCTTTGTGCAAATTTTCCAGATTTTGTTTGTGCAAGTTTAGATCGGAAGCTTTCCTTCACGTTTGACCTACCCCAGGCACAACTACCGGTGTGTGTTTAGACACCTCCTCGCCTATGATTACATACTGTTGTCAATGACGCCAAATAAGTACATCTCCCTTTTTCCTAGATATTGTTTTTAATAACAAACACACTGGATGATCTAATGCACAACAAGTTGTTCGCCCCTTGCTCTAGATATCCGTTAGTTAATTTTATCTTTTGTCAAGTGCTTTCTAGCTTTGTTCCTCGACGGGGATAGTTGCCGGTAATGCTTTATGAAGACATTGTCAAAGAGTACTTCTTCTCATTGGGCCATGGACGGTTGGAGCGGAAACGACGTTGGAGGCTGTTGGCTAGGCTAGACCTATCCCAAATTCAGTAGAGCGATCATGCATGGGTCTGGGCAAAAACATTTTTGATTAACGGGATTCGATGTCGGTGACGTTAGGTAGTGGTGCTCTATTTGGGTTGGATTGAATGGTTATTTACACTATTTTTTGTTGGTTTTCGGCATGGTTTTTCATAGAAACTTGTCAACTCTATATTTTTGCTTTTCCCTCTTATGAAATCAGCACATTGCTTGTAAAAAATAAGTACCTGCTCGCAAAAATAGATAATAATTGCAACATTGAAATCCAAATGTATATACTTTTACTTGAACAATGCAGACGATAGGAAAAGGGGTTAGTCTTGTTAAAAAAAGAACTACACTCAATTGTACTTCAGAGTGTATACCGTGCAGGACGGCGCTGTAGCACTATCGTTTTATGTGAATCAAATCAAATTTGGAATCAGTGTGCGCGCTAATGTGGTGTGTTTCTGCCTTTGCTACACTGTGATTGACTGATGGTTAGATGGTTGATGTTGCAGTCTGATGAGGTCTCGGACGTGTGGCTTCTCCTTAATTTTTGACGCCACCAGCTCCTGGTGAGTTTTCTCCCCTGAGTCATTATAGATGGAGTGAAATGGTCAGAAGGGAGAATTAGAAAAAACCTTGCTGCTGGAGATGACATCCACACCATTTTGTGTGTGTTGGAGTGATTGAACCATGGCAATCAGAGCTGACAACGCATCTCCCTTCCTCATACACACTTTTTGGGTAGTAGTGCATCTATATTCCATTCTGTACACCAAGAGATTATGTTATTTTCCTTTTGCTGAAGCAGTTACGGTTGAGTAGTACATCATTATCATTCTCAACAACTTCATTCATGACACCTTTGATACTCATGTATGAGAAAGAAATTTCACTCATCGAGTTTCTTTATTTGACTTTATGTTGTTCAGGAGGGGAGGCCAGAAGGCGGGCCGGCCGGCAGCGGCATTCTGTTCGGGGATGCGTGGATCTGGTGATGCTGGTGCAGGGGAACGGGAAACATCACCTCCGCCAAGGAATTTCACATAGCCAATTTACCTTTCTCCCTAAAGATGTTTTACTCTGCTATCAGTACCACTGGTCTTGGGGTTTAGATTTTGTCAATATCAAAATTTGGGTACTTACCAGCAAACGAGTTGTTGATCTATTTACTTAGTCAAGTTCATTTCTGCTATGTTATGTCAGTTAAGCTTCAGATTCTAGCCTTGATTAAATGGCAATGATATTCTCCAAAACCTACTGATGTCAGAAATCCTGCTACCCAACAGGATGGTTTGCTAACTAATGTGATCAAAACATTCCTGCTTTAGATAGAAGAACTTATTTCCTGTTACTTAGCTCGGTACATAATGGCAGCCGTCACAGAAAAGGAAGTTGGGGGCACATGAGATGTACTGACCACTCCTTAGTCCCAAGAATGGGAGTAACAATGTTTCTCAAGTTCTGCTACTGTATTGTACTCAAAGTCTATTCATCTAACTGCCTTGCCAATCATTTGCTATTAACTCTCAAACATCAGATTTTTTTTTGACATCCTCAAACATCGGAAATATTTCTTCGCAGCTTCCTTCTGCCCCTCCCCTCCACCCTTTTTGGATAGGTTTTTTTTGCGAATACCCTTTCTAGATAGCTATGTCCCACCATCTGCATCAGAACAAGAGAAAGGGGCAGATGATCTGTTAGCCACAGAGACATTGCTTCCTGCAATTGACCATATTACCGATCAAGGGCTAGTAAAAATATTGATTTCAATGAGATTTTGCCGCTGACCAAGTAAACTGTGTTTTTCGTGAGCTGGGACCATGAAAATATGATTTAACGGTAAAAAAAGTAAGTCAATAATGTTGTCTGATATGCATGAGGATTTGGTAGACGTTTGACATAAGAATATATATGCCTTCAAGCCTGATTTTCGTGCCTTGCCTGTTGTTTTCTTTTAGTATATTTTTTCTCCCGTTGCAACGCACGGGCATTTTTGCTAGTCTCTACTACCTAAAAGAACCGTAAGTTTCCATTTCCCCTTTTACGTCATCCCACCTTTCGTCGATCCCCTCCCGACGCGAGCGCTGGTTTCCTAAATTTTCTCGCTAAAAAAATCCGAAACAACAAGCGCATATCAGCCCACTTTACTCTCCCGTCCTGGCCCAATCTTTCCCCCACCCCTTGCGACCTGAGAATGCGCTAGCGGCTAGCGCTACCCTCGCCCGCCGCCACCACCTAGACATCGCTCACCTCCTCCCATACCGCCATGCGATCCAGCCACGGTCGCCTGAAACCTCGCTGGGTGACTCCGATAGGCCTCGTCCCAGCCGCCGCCAGAAGAGCTATTCTACATACGCCGAGATGGAGATGCCCACCTTCTCCTCCCTCCCCCTACCCTCGCCTCACGTGATCCAACACCAACGCGAGGACGACCTCCTACGATCCAGCCGCAGTTGCCGCGGAATCTCGTCGGGACGAATCCGCCCGGCCTCATCCCAGCCGCCGTTGGTAGAGGTTATTTTCCATAGTCCAAGGTGAGATTCTTTGTCCGATGGTGCGAATTTCGGCTGGTTCCATGAGCACTTCGTTCCCCGTCGTGCAACCTTTGTTGATTCGGAAAGACAGGGGCTGTCTGTTTAGCTAATTCAATCTGTCATTGATCATGCTAATTCTTGTTATATTGGAAATAACATGAACATGCTGCTCCTTTTTCTAATCACAATACTTCTTAGTGGAGAGCTCGGGCGTCCGCGTCTGTGTGGAAGCAGAGCTCGGCTGTCGGCGACAGCACGGACGGCTGATTTGTGACTGGTCGAAGGGTGAGCATCACATACCTGTGCGCATACGCGTAGGTAACATACTATCTTTGCCGCGAAAGAGCAAGTTCACATGTGATAAACTATGTTCGTGGTTTCTGTGTTTATTTTCTACCATAAGTTCTCAGGGCACCGTTTTGCATTTACAGTACGCAGACAAAAGAACAAGAGTAAGCATTTACAGTATACAGACAAAAGAACAAGAGCATTTATAGTACGCAGGGATTTAGGGTTAACTCGGATCCAAGGCCATTGAAGGGCTTTGGCTCTGTTCCTTCCTCGCGAGAATTGTTCTTGCCATGAACTGTGGCTGTCTGTTATCTTGGTCGAAAAGCTGAACATGTCGTACCTTGTCATTGTAGTATTGGTCATCTTTTGCACTTGCTCCATAAAACATTTATCTTGTACAGTACCCATAGCCCAATTCTAATTTGCGCCGTCTGTTTGTAGTGATTGCGAGGAGAGAGATGTGCTGCACTTATGTCAGTAATCATGGTATGCTCGTATCTGTTAATTAGAAGCATATTTTATCAGTACTATTATTATTTAGCAAGTTCTTGTTCTTTTCATAGGTTTGCTGAACATTTCAATGCCCGCCTTGAGCATGCAAAAATGCTTTTGAATGCCTCTTAGTCACAGATCAAGTCACAAACCACATCTCTTTTTTTGGTAATTAAAAATAACTTATTCTCAATGTTCTTTTATCGTTCTCAAATTTTCAGCAAAGAGGAAAAAGTGGTGCTATTGATCGAAGTCAGAATATTGCTAAACTAATTCTTTGTGTAAGCTGTGCAGAGAAAAACATGAAATTGATGAGCTGTGTACGTGAAGATGAAAGGAAGCCAAGGGAATATACTGTGTTCGGCGGTGACCTTGGAAAGTACATGTTGCTCCTACATAGACTTTACTGAAAAGTCGCTATTCAATTTTTCTTTTGTTAGAGAAAATATCATAGTGGGCACCCCTGCAGAAGCAGCATTGCAATGTTTTGTACAGTTTGACCATGACTATTCTTGTCATGCAATTATGCGGTGAACAAAATTATGTATCTACTTCGCCTTGAATTAGATAATTTACCGTGGTTCAATCTTTTGACTCAGATATGCGCAAGGAGTTCAATAATTACCGTGGTTGCATTTTGGTGATGATATATTTTTCCTCCATAGCAATGCATGTGCATTTAACTATATACAAATGTCTATTTCAACTAATACATGTATTGCATATTTTTTATATTGTAACAATAGCGGGTAAAGAGCTCTTGGTTGATTCATTTTTGGGAGTATGACCTAAATATATCATCGTGCATACATGACTATTATTCTCATGTAACGCACGAGCAATTACCTAGTAATAATAATAAAGCACGGATTGAATCTCTGGATTCACCGTCACGGTAGTTTTACATTAAAGCCCTTGTGTTTTTCGTCCGCCGCGCCGTCCTCCCCGCACCTCGAGCGACCGCGTCTCCCACCCCCGTCTGGATCCGCCGCCATCCCGCATCCTCCGCCGAGCCGTGCCGCCATCATCACCGCACCCGGCCTTTCTCCTCTCCGCCGCGCCCTCCTCTCCGCGCCGTTCGAGTCCACACGCGGTTCGCCGACGAAGAGGCCCAGGCCGCCGCGCTCCGGGCCCGCGCCGGCCGGCTCGAGTGCGCGCCGCCCACCGCGACTAGCTGCTCAACACTCTCCTCGTCGCTACGGGCAACGGCCGTGAGGAGGAGGAGGACGCGCGGGAGGCGCGACAGCGTCAGAATCAGCCCGTCTGATCCGGCCGAGGCCTACGACGACACGGATGTGGAGGCTCTGTCCGCCGCCGTCGCGCTATATGCCCCGCCCCTGCTCGCCGAGCCCTGCCTCTCGGTATCTCCATCCATGTACGCTGCCGGGGACCCTGCAGGTCCAAGCTTGTCGGCGAGGGGGAGCGCAGACAGCAGCCTAGCCCATCATGGCGTCCACCAAGGTGCAGCGGATCATGACCCAGCCCGTCAACCCCATCTTCCGCTTCCTCCAGAGCGTAAGCCTCTCCCTCCCTACCCACACATTCCTTTCTTCTCCTTCCCCCGTTTCCTCATGCTTGCGGTTTCGCTGACCTCGTTTCCTCTGCCGGAGCAGAAGGCGTGCATCCAGATCTGGCTCTTCGAGCAGAAAGACAAGCAGATCGAGGGCAGGATCATCGTAAGTGGTTTCTAATTTCGCTGAAATTTTTTATCCTGCATTTTTGTGGGAGACATTGCGTGGTAGTGGTGCTGCAAAGAATTCCACTGTTTGGGGGAAGTTCAGGGGAGCTTCTGCTCTGTCATTGGGAGGAAGAGTGCGCTTGTTAAAGCTGCGAGTCATTGGTGCTCTGCGCTGTAGATGGAAAATGTGACAATACTGTGTTGAAGTTTGTTATATCCATACGAGGAGATACAAGATGTGGCACTCCTGTGCTGAATTTCGTTATGGCCACATGATGAGGAGATAAAAATGTTGAACTAACTGTAAGCAGGTTCTTGTAGTTGTCTTACTGCATTTCCATGTAATCCTAATCCAATTTGCCATATCTTATTGTCCAAGCAAACACAATATAAACACATATCAAATGGAACAAAAGTAGCAATCTCAGAGTGTTTGTTAATGCACTGGACACCTCTTATTGCTACTAATTGAACTGCCATGTGTCGACATTAAGAAAAGTAGCTCTAAGCATCTGCGGGAAACTTTGTTAATTGGACGACACACTTGTTACACAAAGGAAGTTCTCTGATAGCCTATTGCTTGGTTCTATATTACTGGCATTATGCTTGCTATTTCTATTTAAATACCCCATAACTTATTAGCTCCGTATCTATTCATTTTTTCTGAAAAGAATAACTGTTATGATCTAAAACTTTAGCAACTTACTGACGGCGATCTGGAATAAAAATAATAAGCATTTCTGTTTGAGAAACCTACTTGATATGTTTCACTAATTTCTGTTGTAGTAAAATTGTCTAATTACTTACAGATTCTTCATTTAGATAAAACTATGTAACACATGAACTGGAAGCTACTTTAATTGGAGGTCCATAGGTTTATTTCTGACTTACCAAAAACCATATCTGATTTCATTGTTGTATGATTCATAATCTTGAAGATGTGTACCTTATTTTACTCCATTGCTTCTCGCCCTCTAATAAGATGACCCTTTAATTATTTGTTTATGTAGACTTTGTTCCGTAGCAACGCACGAGTAATTTACTAGAGCGAGCGGCGTCGTGGTGATCTCGCTGGCGAGCGACAGGAGGAGGACGACGGGCTGAGCCGAAGGAGGGCGAGGCGTCCACATGCAGGAGGCTCCCCGGCAGATCGGGGAGACAGTGCCAAGGCATCACACCTCCATTTTCTCGAAGCAGGGCATGTGTGCTATTTCTAAAAAAAGAAGCTTCCCTGTTGGCTGGCATCCCTGATGCTACACAGGAATTATGTAGAAAAAGAAATGGCATGTCATAATTCTTTGGATGTAGACCAGTAGGGTCAATTACAAATTGTTGGCTGTAAATGACTTTCAGTTTCTAGCTTTCATAAAATTTAGATTTAACAGTATGATGTGGTTGATGGTGGTCCTATCTGCTGGTTCAAATTATCATGTTGGATAATATTGCTTTTACTAGCAATTGCAGTGTTCTTACTATTTTATTTCCACAAATATCATCATGTTTGGCTATTGATGTAATGCTATATTTGTTGACTGAAATTAAACCCTTCAGTTGCTGGCGTGGTGCTCTTATTACTGTTATATTCCTTCACAGAAAGCAAACCTTGTTCATGGCTAACTTATATTATACTCCTTCCGTTTCAAAATAGATAACCCAACTTTGTATTAACTTTGTACTAAAGTTAGTACAAAGTTGAGTCATCTATTTTGGAACGGAGGGAGTAGCAGATATTGTGTTTAGAAACCATCAATCTCAGGAACACTCTGACCATGTGTTTGATTCTGTTGAAGACCCTATATATGATGAGGTGCTATAACTGCTAATGTTGAGCTATATGGACTCTATGAGAAGAACCACCATGACAAACATACGGGTCAATAGAATTCAGAAAGTTACAGTTTATTTACTCCGAAACTACTCTGTGGACGATATTTTATGCTGCAGATCACTGCACGACCCTAATCAAACAGTCTGCTGCAGTTTAATTCTATACATGGATGGCTCGATCTCATTGTTGTCCAAAAATTGTCTTATTGGTGCCGTGTGCATATATTTAGTAATGGCTAAAGTTTCAATGTAAATCGTTAACTAGACTCCCATGATTGCGGTGGTGTATTATTCGGCAAAAAGTATTATTGTCGCCTTTAAATGTTTTCATTCACATTTGTGGTCATATACTCCATACCTAGACAAATCTAAGACAAGAATTTTGGGACTAAAGGAGTATACTGCTTGGCGAAACAATTGGTCGTTATTTTCAATAAAAGTAAACGTCAAGTGATTTGTTTGGACCAAGCCCAAATAGCTAAAAAGAAAAGAATAAAGTCTTCCCAACCAAACAACCACCTGCAAAAGTCCATAACAAAAATGCTCTAAAAACCCGTCAAAAATGCTCTAAAAATATATGAAAAAAATTAACACAGTAAAAATAGCTTCAAAATGTTCATACTATTTTTGTTTCACACAAGTATGTTCGCATTTAAAAAATTAGAAAATTCCAAAAAATGTTCCATTTTTACTAAAACAAAGTCCATTTAGAAACGTTAAACAAAAAAACATTAACAAAGTACATTTAGAAATGTAAAACACAAAAAACATTCTTTTCATAAAAGACATGTATTAAAAATGTACTTTTTTCATAAAAAATGTTCCTTTTTAGAGAAATATTATTTTCACAAATATGTTATAAATATTCTTAAAAAGACTTCCAATTTTTGTGAAAGCAATTAAAAATAAGGAATTTTGCATGTTTGACCTTATTATAGACATTTATTAAAATTGAATATAAAAATGATGCACAATGGCACTTGTGCCTTTTTATCGCCCGGTGCAACGCACGGGCATTTGTACTAGTAGAACATTAATTTACATACACGAGGGGCCCCCTCCAAAATGCTCTTACGCCTTGTGGGGTCATGCCCAAGTCATGGCACGCAGGTGAAGCGAAAGAACGCGGGCTCAATTGGAGATGTCGCTTGCAGCGTCGTCCTGGTCGCTCTTGTACGCGTTGCTGGCTCTGCCGCTGGCGTCGTCTTCACCGTCATCAACCACGCCGTCTTCGTCCGCCACGACCACCACTGCGTCATCCTCGGTGGCGAACGCCCTGACCAGAGCGTCCACATTATCGTCCACCCAACACGCCAGGTTTTCTCGGATAGCCCAGGGCACTGGGGCGATAGCGGCGACAAAGTCGAAGTTGGGGTCGAGGTTCCGGAGATGACTGAAGACGTAGGAGAACGCATGCCCGAGGAGGCCTCGGCTCCTTTCCTCAACAAGCTCACGAGCCCTCGTGGACTGGTCCTTCAGGCGCGCCATGACTTCGGTAAAAGAGCGGAGATGGCTGGCATAGTCTTCCTCGTGGGGATGAGGGGCGCGCTCTTCGCAGATGACGCCCAGTGCCCGGTTGGCCCTCACCCTGAGGGCCTCGAGCATGGGAGCATGTTCACACTGCAACGTCTGCCGACGACATGCCTCCTCTTTGTTCTGCTGCGCGAGGGACGCGGCGTCATCAACCTGCTGCTGGAGCAAGAGTAGTTCATCACGAGCAGAGGCCAGGTCGGCCTGGGCAGAGGTTAGGGCCACCACGGCAGTCCTCTCACACTGCTCCGCCTCGTCTAGCCTTGACCTAAGGGCGGTGGTCCTGCCCTCAGCTTGGGCCTTCAGGAGCAGCAACTTCAGGTCGTACCCATTGGAAAGATCCGCGCGAGCCTTCGGAACCCTACGGTCAACCTCCTCCCGGATCCCGGCTTCGTGCGCGTTGACGGCTTCTTCAGCCAGGGTCACTTGGCGCTCCCTCGTATCCACCCGTTCAAGCTCGAGGCTGTGCTCTGCTACCTCTTGAGCATGTGTTGGTTTTCCCTTGAAGAGGAAAGGGTGATGCAGCAAAGTAGCGTAAGTATTTCCCTCAGTTTTTGAGAACCAAGGTATCAATCCAGTAGGAGATAACATGCAAGCCAGCTAGTACCTGTACAAACAATCAAGAACCTCGCAACCAACGCCATAAAGGGGTTGTCAATCCCTTCACGGTCACTTGCGAAAGTGAGATGTGATAAAGATAGTAAGATAATATTTTTGGTATTTTTGTTGTATAGATTGGAAAGTAAAGATTGCAAAATAGTAAACGAGATGCGATGTAAATAAAAAGAGATGCAATATAATAAGAAAGAGACCCGGGGGCCATAGGTTTCACTAGTGGCTTCTCTCATGATAGCATGTATTACGGTGGGTGAACAAATTACTGCCGAGCAATTGATAGAAGATCGCATAATTATGATAATATCTAGGCAATGATTCTGAACATAGGCATCACGTCCGTGTTAAGTAGACCGAAATAATTCTGCATATACTACTATTACTCCACACATCGACCACTATCCAGCATGCATCTAGAGTATTAAGTTCATAAGAACAGAGTAATGCTTTAGGCAAGATGACATGATGTAGAGGGATAAACTCAAGCAATATGATATAAACCCCATCTTTTTATCCTCGATGGCAACAATACAATACGTGCCTTGCTGCCCCTATTGTCACTGGGAAACCACATCGCAAGATTGAACCCAAAGCTAAGCACTTCTCCCATTGCAAATGATCAATCTAGTAGGCCAAACTAAACTGATAATTCGAAGAGACTTGCAAAGATACACATAAGAATTTAGAGAAGAACCAAATATTATTCATAGATAACTTGATCATAAATCCACAATTCATCGGATCTCGACAAACACACCACAAAAAGTATTACATCGAATAGATCTCCAAGAACATCAAGGAGAACTTTGTATTGAGAACCAAAGAGAGAGAAGAAGCCATATAGCTAATAACTATGGACCCGAAGGTCTGTGGTAAACTACTCACACATCATCAGAGAGGCTATGGTGTTGATGTAGAAGCCCTCCGTGATCGAATCCCCCTCCGACAGATCACCGGAAAAGGTCCCAGATGGGATCTCACGGGTACAGAAGGTTGCGGCAGTGGAAAAGTGGTTTCGTGGCTCCCCCTGATGTTTTTAGGGTATAGAAGTATATATAGGCGAAGAAGTACGTCGGTGGAGCTCCGTCGGGCCCACGAGGGTGGGGGCGCGCCCTTCTATCTCGTGGAATCCTCGCGGAGTTCTAGACTTCCACACCAAGTCTCCTGGTTTGCGTTTGTTCTAAGAAAGGTCCTCGCGAAGGATTCTTTCCGCTTGGATTCCGTTTGATATTTGTTTTCTGCAGAACACTGAAACAGGCAAAAAACCAGAAACTGGCACTGGGCCTCCGGTTAATAGGTTAGTCCCAAAAATAATATAAAAGGGCATATTAAAGCCCATTAAACATCCAAATCAGATAATATAATACCATGGAACAATCAAAAATTATAGATACGTTGGAGACGTATCTCGCTCCGAGGCCTCTAGCAGCAGCGCCTCCTCGCGCTTCAAGATCTCCTTCTCTTTGGAAGGCACCCCCTCATCGACGCCAAGACAACCCTGCGCGCCTCGACCTGCTGCTCCAAGGTAGCGTTCAAGGCCTGGAGCTCCCGTGCGTGCTCCTCGGTGATCTCGCGGCGGCGATCAGCTTCCCTGGCCTCTTACAAGGCTCGGGCGTTGGTCTCGCGCGAGGTCGCAAGGGATGTCTCGGCTTTCACATTGGCGCGCTCGCGTTGAATACGCCCGAGGTTGATGGCCACCATCAATTGATGACATTCGTCCGCCAACCGAAGGACCTCAGTCTCAAGGCGGGCATCAACGTCAACAAGCTCTTCCCCAAGCCGGCTCAGCGCACCCATCGCCCCCCAGAAGAGATCGTTGAAGACAGCGCCGTGCCCGCACGCAAGCTCAAACGCACGGCCGGGTCCGTCCTTTGCACCAGGAATCGTTGAGGAAGCTCGAGGTGGCTCTTCTGCTCCTGGCAGGAGGCAGGAGGCCGGTGCCTTCCACGCTGCTTTTTGGGCCTCGGCGCAGGCCCTGTGGGGCGGGGCCTCGTAGCTTGAGGACGAGGTCAAGGCTGAGGTCACCTAGCTGCGGGCGATGACCAATGGAGGGGCCCTCGGCATGCCTTCAGCACCCCAGGCAGGATCACGAAGGAGGGACGACAAGAGCGCAGGGTCAAGGCACCTGGTTGGCGCGTACACCTCCTCAACAGGCCTCGTGCCACGCACAACAATCCGGCAGGGGATGTTCAAGGCCAGTAGAGAGCCTAGAGTTGGTGGAGGTCGCTTCTCAGGAGATTTCGCTGCCCTAGCCGAAGGGACCCTAAAGGAGTTGTGGTCAGGAGGGGATACATCACTCAGAAAGTTACGCAGATGAGGTACTTACTCGTGTATGGCGATGTACTTCCTCTGCTTCAACTGCTGGTAGGTGCCACCGCTGCAGCTTGGAGACTGATAACCCACAAGTATAGGGGATCGCAACAGTTTTCGATAAGTAAGAGTGTCGAACCCAACGAGGAGCTAAATGTAGAACAAATATTCCCTCAAGTTCTATCGACCACCGATACAACTCTACGCACGCTTGACGTTCGCTTTACCTAGAACAAGTATGAAACTAGAAGTACTTTGTAGGTGTTGTTGGATAGGTTTGCAAGAAAGTAAAGAGCACGAAAATAAAACTAGGGGCTGTTAAGGTAAAGAAGCAACTAAAGTAAATATAGCGAGTGTGGAAAAGTGGTGGGGGAGTTGCGAAATTGTCCCTTAAGCAATTGACTACTTTACTAGACCGATAGCAAGTATTATGTGGGAGAGGCCACTGCTAGCATGTCATCCCTTACTTGGAATTCTATGCACTTATGATTGGAACTATTAGCAAGCATCCGCAACTACTAATGTTCATTAAGGTAAAACCCAACCATAGCATTAAGATATATTGGTCCCCCTTCAATCCCGTATGCATCAATTTCTATGCTAGGTTGAAGCTTCTGTCACTCTTGCCCTCCAATACATAGTCCTATGAACATACAACTAAACCCTAGGGTGTGATCCACGCGCGCAATCATATGATGGGAACCAAAGGACAGGAACATAACCACAAGCAAATTAAATCAATCATAGAAATTCATCAACCACCGATAGGACAACGAAAATCTACTCAGACATCATAGGATGGCAACACATCATTGGATAATAATATGAAGCATAAAGCACCATGTTCAAGTAGAGGGTACAACGGGTTGCGGGAGAGTGGACCACTATAGATAGAGGGGGGAAGGTGATGGAGATGTTGGTGAAGATGGCGGAGGTGTTGGTGTAGATCGCGGTGATGATGATGGCCCCCGGTGGCACTCCGGTGCCACCGGAAGCGAGGGGGAGAGGGCCCCCCTTCTTCTTCTTCTTCCTTGACCTCCACCCTAGATGGGAGAAGGGTTTCCCCTCTGGTCCTTGGCTCCCATGGCCTGGGAGGGGCGAGAGCCCCTCCGAGATTGGATCTATCTCTCTCTCTCTGGTTCTGCGTTCTCTTCTGGCTCTGTTTCACCGTTTCGTATATATATGGAGATCCGCAACTCCGATTGGCATGAAACCTTCGCCGTGATTTTTTTTTCGAATATTAGGTTTCTTGTGGCAAAAGAAGAGCGTCAACCGCCTTACGGTGGGCTCACGAGGGTAGGGGGCGCACCCTAGGGGGGGCGCTCCCTGCCTCGTGACCACCTCGGGCACTGGTTCGCGTTGATTTTCCTTCCTAATTTTCCATATTTTCCAAAAATAAGCTCCGTCCGTTTTTATCCCGTTTGGACTCCGTTTGATATGGATATTCTGTGAAACCAAAAACATGCAACAGACATGAACTGGCACTAGGCACTGGATCAATATGTTAGTCCCAAAAATAATATAAAAAGTTGCCAAAAAATATGTGAAAGTTGAATAATATTGGCATTGAACGACCAAAAATTATAGATACGATGGAGACGTATCAGCATCCCCAAGCTTAATTCCTGCTCGTCCTCGAGTAGGTAAATGATAAAAAGATAATTTTTGATGTGGAATGCTACCTAGCATTATCTTGATCATATGTCTAATCATGGCATGAATATTAAGACACGAGTGATTCAAGGCAATAGTCTATCATTTGACATAAAAACAATAATACTTCAAGCCCATAAAGCAATCATGTCTTTTCAAAATAACATGGCCAAAGAAAGTTATCCCTACAAAATCATATAGTCTCGCTATGCTCCATCTTCACCACACAAAATATTCACATCATGCACAACCCCGATGACAAGCCAAGAAATTGTTTCATACTTTTGACGTTCTCAAACCTTTTCAACTTTCACGCAATACATGAGCGTGAGCCATGGTCATAGCATGGTATGAAACAATAACATGGCCAAAGAAAGTTATCCCTACAAAATCATATAGTCTCGCTATGCTCCATCTTCACCACACAAAATATTCACATCATGCACAACCCCGATGACAAGCCAAGCAATTGTTTCATACTTTTGACGTTCTCAAACCTTTTCAACTTTCACGCAATACATGAGCGTGAGCCATGGTCATAGCACTATAGGTGGAATAGAATATGATGGTGGAGAAGACAAAAAGGAGAAGATAGTCTCACATCAACTCGGCGTATCAACAGGCTATGGAGATGCCCATCAATAGATATCAATGTGAGTGAGTAGGGATTGCCATGCAACGGATGCACTAGAGCTATAAGTATATGAAAGCTCAAACTGAAACTAAGTGGGTGTGCATCCAACTTGCTTGCTCATGAAGACCTAGGGCATTTGAGGAAGCCCATCGTTGGAATATACAAGCCAAGTTCTATAATGAAAATTCCCACGAGTATATGAAAGTGATAACTCAAGAGACTCTCTATATGAAGAACATGGTGCTACTTTGAAGCACAAGTGTGGTAAAAGGATAGTAACATTTCCCCTTCTCTCTTTTTCTCTCATTTTTTGTTTTCTTTTTTTTTTCTCTTTTTTGGGCCTTTCTTTTATTTTTTTATTTTTTTTCGTCCGGAGTCTCATCCCGACTTGTGGGGGAATCATAGTCTCCATCATCCTTTCCTCATTGGGGCAATGCTCTAATAATGATGATCATCACACTTTTATTTACTTACAACTCAATATTACAACTCGATATCTAGAACAAAGATATGACTCTATATGAATGCCTCCGGCGGTGTACCGGGATGTGCAATGATGTAGCGTAGCAATGACATCAAAAAACGGGCAAGCCATGAAAACATCATGCTAGCTATCTTACGATCATGCAAAGCAATATGACGATAAATGCTCAAGTCATGTATATGATGATGATGGAAGTTGCATGGCAATATATCTTGGAATGGCTATGGAAATGCCATGATAGGTAGGTATGGTGGCTGTTTTTAGGAAGGTATATGGTGGGTTTATGGTACCGGCGAAAGTTGCGCGGTACTAGAGAGGCTAGCAATGGTGGAAGGGTGAGAGTGCGTATAATCCATGGACTCAACATTAGTCATAAAGAACTCACATACTTATTGCAAAAATCTATTACTCATCGAAACAAAGTACTACGCGCATGCTCCTAGGGGGATAGATTGGTAGGAAAAGACCATCGCTCGTCCCTGACTGCCACTCATAAGGAAGACAATCAATAAATAAATCATGCTCCGACTTCGTTACATAACGGTTCACCATACGTGCATGCTACGGGAATCACAAACCTCAACACAAGTATTTCTACAATCCACAACTACCCACTAGCATGACTCTAATATCACCATCTTTATATCGCAAAACTATTGCAAGGAATCAAACATATCATATTCAGTGATCTACAAGTTCTATGTAGGATTTTATGACTAACCATGTGAATGACCAATTCCTGTCATCTCTCTAAATAGGTATAAGTGAAGCAAGAGAGTTTAATTATTTCTACAAAAGATATGCCCACTCTGTAACAAATATAAGTGAAGCAAAAGAGCATTATACAAATGGCGGTTGTATATGTAAAGAGAAACAGGCAATCCTAGCTTCAAATGATATAAGTGAAGCACATGAAGCTTTCTATAAAGCCATACTCAAAGAATATAAGTGAAGTGCAAAGAGCATTATATAAATCAACCAAGGACTAACTCATACCAGCATGGTGCAAAAAAGAAAAAGAAAAACCTAAATGCAAAATACGCTCCAAGACTTGCACATATCGCATGAACGAAACGAATCCGAAAACATACCGATACTTGTTGAAGAAAGAGGGGATGCCTCCCCAGCATCCCCAAGCTTAGATGCTTGAGTCTCCTTGAATATTTACTTGGGGTGCCTCGGGCATCCCCAAGCTTGAGCTCTTGCCTCTCTTCCTTATTCTCACATCGAGAGCTTCTCGATCATCGAACACTTCATCCACACAAAACTTCAATAGAAAACTCGGTAAGATCCGTTAGTATAATAAAGCAAATCACTACTCTAAGTACTATTGCAAACCAATTCATATTTTGTTTTTTCATTGTGTCTACTATAGTATAACTTTTTCATGGCTTAATCCACTGATATAAATTGATAGTTTCATCAAAACAAGCAAACTATGCATCAAAAACAGAATCTGTCTAAAACAGAACAGTCTGTAGCAATTTGAACATTCACCATACTTCTGATACTTGAAAAATTCTGCAAAAATTAGGAACAATAAAAAATTTGTGCATCAAGACAGTGCAAAAAGAATCATAACTATTTGACGTTCCAGCTAAAAATGTAAAATCACGCACTACAACCAAAGTTTCTGTCCTGCACCGCACAAACCATCAAGCAAATGTAAACATCCTAAAGGCAAACCTTGGCACATTATTTTTATAATACAATGGAATTGTACAACGGGATAATTATTTTTATTGAAAAGTTTCTGTAATCAAGATTCACAAAGTTGCCGTGAGCATGAACAAAGTTCAAGGAGCTCTCCCACTTCAACAGTGCTAGTCTTTCTCACTTTCACTTTCCTTTTTGAAAAGTTTTGGTTTTCCCTCTTTATTTTTGTTGTTTTTAAACTATATGAAAGCACTCAACAGAAATAAATAACTCTCTAAAACTTCCGGGTTGTCTCCCTGGCAGCGTTTTCTTTAAAGCCATTAAGCTAGGCATATAGTGCTCAAGTAGTGAATCCACCCGGATCCCAAGGTATATCAAAGCCAATTTTAATTAACAATGATTTGTAATTTAGTAGTGAGCACAAAGCAACATATATCAAGCAATGACGAAGTATAACTCTCTTCCTATGCATCGGCATGTCATAAAAGAACAATTCATGCACACCTAGTAAAGGCCAATGCATAGTATAAACTGTTTCTTGCAATTTTATCATGTTGGAAACATAGAGAGGTGGAGATATAGTTCCTCTCTCATAATAATTGCAAGTAGGAACAACAAGCACATGCATATTATATCTATCAAAATCATCATGTGCAACGGTAAAAGGCAACCCATCAATATAATCCTTAATAAGTGCAAACTTCTCCGATATAGTGTAGTTGGGAGAATTCAAAAAGATAATAGGACTATCATGCGTGGGTGCAATAGCAACAATTTCATGTTTAACATAAGGAACTATAGCAAGTTCATCTCCATAAGCATAATTCATATTGGCATCTTGGCCACAAGCATAGCAAGCAGCATCAAAAAGGGATATTTCAAAAGAATCAACGGGATCATAGAAATTATCATAGCATTCATCCTTCGGTAAGCACGAAGGGGAATTAAACAATGTATGAGTTGAAGAGTTACTCTCATTAGAAGGTGGGCACGGGTGATCAATCCGCTCTTCCTCCTTTTGTTCTTCGCTCTCCTCATCATCTTTTTCATCCAATGAGCTCACAGTTTCATCAATTTCTTCTTCCATAGACTCCTGCAAAATATTAGTCTCTTCTTGGACAGCAGAGTATTCCTCAATATATTGTTTAACATAGGTATTAGATGTTGGAAATATGCCCTAGAGGCAATAATAAAAGCATTATTATTATATTTCTTTGTTCATGATAATTGTCTTTATTCATGCTATAACTGTATTATCCGGAAATCGTAATACACGTGTGAATACATAGACCATAATATGTCCCTAGTAAGCCTCTAGTTGACTAGCTCGTTGATCAACAGATAGTCATGGTTTCCTGGCTATGGACATTGGATGTCATTGATAACGGGATCACATCATTAGGAGAATGATGTGATGGACAAGACCCAATCCTAAGCATAGCACAAAGATCGTGTAGTTCGTTTGCTAGAGCTTTTCCAATGTCAAGTATCTTTTCCTTTGACCATGAGATCGTGTAAATCCCGGATACCGTAGGAGTGCTTTGGGTGTATCAAACGTCACAATGTAACTGGGTGACTATAAAGGTGCATTACAGGTATCTCCGAAAGTGTCTGTTGGGTTGACATGGATCGAGACTGGGATTTGTCACTCCATATAACGGAGAGGTATCACTGGGCCCACTCGGTAATGCATCATCATTATGAGCTCAAGGTGACCAAGTGGTTGATCACGGGATCATGCGTTGCGGTACGAGTAAAGTGACTTGCCGGTAACGAGATTGAACAAGGTATTGGGATACCGACGATCGAGTCTCGGGCAAGTAACATACCGATTGACAAAGGGAATTGTATACGGGGTTGATTAATCCTCGACATCGTGGTTCATCCGATGAGATCATCGTGGAGCATGTGGGAGCCATCATGGGTATCCAGATCCCGCTGTTGGTTATTGACCGGAGAGTCGTCTCGGTCATGTCTGCTTGTCTCCCGAACCCGTAGGGTCTACACACTTAAGGTTCGGTGACGCTAGGGTTGTGAAGATATGTATATGCAGTAACCCGAATGTTGTTCGGAGTCCCGGATGAGATCCCGGACGTCACGAGGAGTTCCGGAATGGTCCGGAGGTAAAGAATTATATATAGGAAGTGCTGTTTCAGCCATCGGGACAAGTTTCGGGGTTATCTGTATTGTACCGGGACCACCGGAGGGGTCCCGGGGGGGCCACATGGGCTGTAGGGGGTGCGCCTTGGCCTGTATGGGCCAAGGGCACCAGCCCCTATAGGCCCATGCGCCTAGGGTTTCCATATGGGAGGAGTCCCACTAGTGGAAGGCACCCCTGAGTGCCTTGGGGGGGAGGGAAACCTCCCCTGGCCGCCGCACCAAGGAGATTAGATCTCCTGGGCTGGCGCACCCCCCCCTTGGCCCTCCTATATATAGTGGGGGAGAGGAGGGATTTTATACCTCAGCCTTTGGTGCTTCCTCTCTCCCCGTTACGTCTCTCTCTCGTAGTATAGGCGAAGCCCTGCTACTGTGACGCCCTGCATCCACCACCACGCCGTCGTGCTGCTGGATCTTCATCAACCTCTCTTCCCCCCTTGCTGGATCAAGAAAGGAGGAGACGTTATCCGTTCCGTACGTGTGTTGAACGCGGAGGCATCGTCTGTTCGGTGCTAAGATCATCGGTGATTTGAATCATGTCGTGTTCGACTACATCATCCCCGTTCTTTGAACGCTTCCGCTCGCGATCTACAAGGTACGTAGATGCATCTAATCACTCGTTGCTAGATGAACTCATAGATGGATCTTGGTGAAACCGTAGGAAAATTTTTGTTTTCTGCAACGTTCCCCAACAGTGGTATCAGAGCTAGGTCTATGCGTAGTTCTCTTGCACGAGTAGAACACAAAGTCGTTGTGGGCGTTGATTTTGTTCAATATGCTTGCCGTTACTAGTCTTATCTTGATTCGGCGGCATCGTGGGATGAAGCGGCCCGGACCGACCTTACACGTACTCTTACGTGAGGCAGGTTCCACCGACTGACATGCACTAGTTGCATAAGGTGGCTAGCGGGTGTCTGTCTCTCCTACTTTAGTCGGATCGGATTTGATGAAAAGGGTCCTTATGAAGGGTAAATAGCAATTGGCATATCACGTTGTGGTCTTTGCGTAGGTAAGAAACGTTCTTGCTAGAAACCCATAGCAGCCACGTAAAACATGCAAACAACAATTAGAGAACGTCTAACTTGTTTTTGCAGGGTATGCTATGTGATGTGATATGGCCAAAGTTGTGATGAATGATGAATGATCTATATGTGATGTATGAGATGTTCATGCTATTGTAATAGGAATCACAACTTACATGTCGATGAGTATGACGGTGACAGGATGATCATGGAGCCCCAAGATGGAGATCAAAGGAGCTATGTGATATTGGCCATATCATGTCACTATTATTATTTGATTGCATGTGATGTTTATCATGTTTTGCATCTTGTTTGCTTAGAACGACGGTAGTAAATAAGATGATCCCTCATAATAATTTCAAGAAAGTGTTCCCCCTAACTATGCACCGTTGCTACAGTTCGTCGTTTCGAAGCACCACGTGATGATCGGGTGTGATAGATCCTTACGTTCACATACAACGGGTGTAAGATAGATTTACAAACGCAATACACTTAGGTTGACTTGACGAGCCTAGCATGTGCATAGACATGGCCTCGGAACACAGAAGACCGAAAGGTCGAGCATGAGTCGTATAGAAGATACGATCAACATGAAGATGTTCACCGACGTTGACTAGTCCGTGTCACGTGATGATCGGACACGGCCTAGCCAACTCGGATCATGTTATACTTAGATGACTAGAAGAGGGATGTCTATCTAAGTGGGAGTTCATTAATAATTTGATTAGATGAACTTAATTATCATGAACTTAGTCTAAAATCTTTACAATATGTCTTGTAGATCAAATGGCCAACGTTGTATTCAATTTCAACGCGTTCCTAGAGAAAACCAAGCTGAAAGACGATGGCAGCAACTATACGGACTGGGTCCGAAACCTGAGGATCATCCTCATAGCTGCCAAGAAAGATTATGTCCTACAAGCACCGCTAGGTGATCCACCCGTCCCACAGAACCAAGACGCTATGAACGCTTGGCAGACACGTACTGATGACTACTCCCTCGTTCAGTGCGGCATGCTTTACAGCTTAGAACCGGGGCTCCAAAAGCGTTTTGAGAGACATGGAGCATATGAGATGTTCGAAGAGCTGAAAATGGTTTTCCAAGCTCATGCCCGGGTCGAGAGATATGAAGTCTCCGACAAATTCTTCAGCTGTAAGATGGAGGAAAATAGTTCTGTCAGTGAGCACATACTCACTATGTCTGGGTTACATAACCGCTTGACTCAGCTGGGAGTTAATCTCCCGGATGACGCGGTCATTGACAGAATCCTCCAGTCGCTTCCACCAAGCTACAAGAGCTTTGTGATGAACTTCAATATGCAGGGGATGGAAAAGACCATTCCTGAAGTATTTGCAATGCTGAAATCAGCGGAGGTAGAAGTCAAGAAGGAACATCAAGTGTTGATGGTCAATAAAACCACCAAGTTCAAGAAGGGCAAGGGTAAAAAGAACTTTGAGAAGGACGGCAAGGAAGTTGCCGCGCCCGGCAAGCAAGCTGCTGGGAAGAAGAAGTCAAAGTATGGACCCAAGCCTGAGACGGAGTGCTTTTATTGCAAAGGGAAGGGTCATTGGAAGCGGAACTGCCCCAAATACTTAGCGGACAAGAAGGCCGGCAAAACAAAAGGTATATGTGATATACATGTAATTGATGTGTACCTTACCAGTACTCGAAGTAACTCCTGGGTATTTGATACCGGTGCCGTTGCTCATATTTGTAACTCACAGCAGGAGCTGCAGAATAAACAGAGACTGGGGAGGGACGAGGTGACGATGCGCGTCGGGAATGGTTCCAAGGTCGATGTGATCGCCGTCGGCACGCTACCTCTACATTTACCTACGGGATTAGTTATAAACCTCAATAATTGTTATTTCGTGCCAAGTTTGAGCATGAACATTGTATCAGGATCTCGTTTAATACGAGATGGCTACTCATTTAAATCTGAGAATAATGGTTGTTCTATTTATATGAGAGATATGTTTTATGGTCATGCTCCGATGGTCAATGGTTTATTCTTAATGAATCTCGAACGTAATATTACACATATTCATAGTATGGATACCAAAAGATGTAAGGTTGATAATGATAGTCCCACATACTTGTGGCACTGCCGCCTTGGTCACATAGGTGTCAAACGCATGAAGAAGCTCCATGCAGATGGACTTTTGGAGTCTCTTGATTATGAATCATTTGACACGTGCGAACCATGCCTCATGGGTAAAATGACCAAGACTCCGTTCTCAGGAACAATGGAGCGAGCAACCAACTTATTGGAAATCATACATACTGATGTGTGCGGTCCAATGAGTGTTGAGGCTCGCGGTGGCTATCGTTATGTTCTCACCCTCACTGATGACTTAAGTAGATATGGGTATGTCTACTTAATGAAACACAAGTCTGAAACCTTTGAAAAGTTCAAGGAATTTCAGAGTGAAGTTGAGAATCAACGTGACAGGAAAATCAAGTTTCTACGATCAGATCGTGGAGGAGAATACTTGAGTCACGAATTTGGCACACACTTAAGAAAATGTGGAATAGTTTCACAACTCACGCCGCCTAGAACACCTCAGCGTAATGGTGTGTCCGAACGTCGTAATCGCACTCTATTAGATATGGTGCGATCTATGATGTCTCTTACCGACTTACCGCTATCTTTTTGGGGCTATGCTTTAGAGACTGCCGCATTCACTTTAAATAGGGCTCCGTCGAAATCCGTTGAGACGACACCGTTTGAATTATGGTTTGGGAAGAAACCTAAGCTGTCATTTCTAAAAGTTTGGGGATGCGATGCTTATGTCAGGAAACTTCAACCTGAAAAGCTCGAACCCAAATCGGAAAAATGCGTCTTCATAGGATACCCTGAAGAAACCATTGGGTATATCTTCTACCTCAGATCCGAAGGCAAGATCTTTGTTGCCAAGAATGGATCCTTTCTGGAGAAAGAGTTTCTCTCGAAAGAAGTAAGTGGGAGGAAAGTAGAACTTGATGAAGTATTGCCTCTTGAACCGGAAAATGGCGCAACTCAAGAAAATGTTCCTGAGGCGCCTGCACCGACTAGAGAGGAAGTTATTGATGATGATCAAGATACTTCTGATCAAGCTCCTACTGAAATTCGAAGGTCCGCAAGGACACGTTCCGCACCAGAGTGGTATGGCAACCCTGTCTTGGAAATCATGTTGTTAGACAACAGTGAACCTTCGAACTATGAAGAAGCGATGGCAGGCCCGGATTCCGACAAATGGCTAGAAGCCATGAAATACGAGATAAGATCCATGTATGAAAACGAAGTATGGACTTTGACTGACTTGCCCGTTGAACGGCGAGCCATAGAAAATAAATGGATCTTCAAGAAGAAGAAAGACGCGGATGGTAATGTGACCATCTATAAAGCTCGGCTTGTCGCTAAGGGTTATCGACAAGTTCAAGGAATTGACTACGATGAGACTTTCTCACCGGTAGCGAAGCTAAAGTCCGTCCGAATCATGTTAGCAATTGCCGCATTCTACGATTATGAGATATGGCAAATGGACGTCAAAACGGCATTCCTTAATGGTTTCCTTAAGGAAGAGTTGTATATGATGCAGCCGGAAGGTTTTGTCGATCCTAAGAATGCTGACAAGGTGTGCAAGCTCCAACGCTCGATTTATGGGCTGGTGCAAGCATCTCGGAGTTGGAACATTCGCTTTGATGAGATGATCAAAGCGTTTGGGTTTACGCAGACTTATGGAGAAGCCTGCGTTTACAAGAAAGTGAGTGGGAGCTCTGTAGCATTTCTCATATTATATGTAGATGACATACTTTTGATGGGAAATGATATAGAACTCTTGGACAGCATCAAGGCCAACTTGAATAAGAGTTTTTCAATGAAGGACCTTGGAGAAGCTGCTTATATATTAGGCATCAAGATCTATAGGGATAGATCAAGACGCCTCATAGGTCTTTCACAAAGCACATACCTTGATAAGATTTTGAAGAAGTTCAAAATGGATCAGTCCAAGAAAGGGTTCTTGCCTGTTTTGCAAGGTGTGAGATTGAGCTCAGCTCAATGCCCGACCACGGCAGAAGAGATAGAAGAGATGAGTATCATCCCCCATGCCTCAGCCATAGGTTCTATTATGTATGCCATGCTGTGTACCAGACCTGATGTAAACCTTGCCGTAAGTTTGGTAGGAAGGTACCAAAGTAATCCCGGCAAGGAACACTGGACAGCGGACAAGAATATCCTGAAGTACCTGAAAAGGACAAAGGACATGTTTCTCGTTTATGGAGGTGACGAAGAGCTCGTCGTAAAGGGTTACGTCGACGCTAGCTTCGACACAGATCTGGATGACTCTAAGTCACAAACCGGATACGTGTATATGTTGAATGGTGGAGCAGTGAGCTGGTGCAGCTGCAAACAGAGCGTCGTGGCGGGATCTACATGTGAAGCGGAGTACATGGCAGCCTCGGAGGCAGCACATGAAGCAATATGGGTGAAGGAGTTCATCACCGACCTAGGAGTCATACCCAATGCGTCGGGGCCAATCAAACTCTTTTGTGACAACACTGGAGCTATTGCACTTGCCAAGGAGCCCAGGTTTCACAAGAAGACAAGGCACATCAAGCGTCGCTTCAACTCCATTCGTGAAAATGTTCAAAATGGAGACATAGAGATTTGTAAAGTACATACGGACCTGAATGTAGCAGATCCGTTGACTAAACCTCTCCCTAGGGCAAAACATGATCAACACCAGAATTCCATGGGTGTTCGATTCATCACAATGTAACTAGATTATTGACTCTAGTGCAAGTGGGAGACTGTTGGAAATATGCCCTAGAGGCAATAATAAAAGCATTATTATTATATTTCTTTGTTCATGATAATTGTCTTTATTCATGCTATAACTGTATTATCCGGAAATCGTAATACACGTGTGAATACATAGACCATAATATGTCCCTAGTAAGCCTCTAGTTGACTAGCTCGTTGATCAACAGATAGTCATGGTTTCCTGGCTATGGACATTGGATGTCATTGATAACGGGATCACATCATTAGGAGAATGATGTGATGGACAAGACCCAATCCTAAGCATAGCACAAAGATCGTGTAGTTCGTTTGCTAGAGCTTTTCCAATGTCAAGTATCTTTTCCTTTGACCATGAGATCGTGTAACTCCCGGATACCGTAGGAGTGCTTTGGGTGTATCAAACGTCACAACGTAACTGGGTGACTATAAAGGTGTATTACAGGTATCTCCGAAAGTGTCTGTTGGGTTGACACGGATCGAGACTGGGATTTGTCACTCCATATAACGAAGAGGTATCACTGGGCCCACTCGGTAATGCATCATCATTATGAGCTCAAGGTGACCAAGTGGTTGATCACGGGATCATGTGTTGCGGTACGAGTAAAGTGACTTGCCGGTAACGAGATTGAACAAGGTATTGGGATACCGACGATCGAGTCTCGGGCAAGTAACATACCGATTGACAAAGGGAATTGTATACGGGGTTGATTAATCCTCGACATCGTGGTTCATCCGGTGAGATCATCGTGGAGCATGTGGGAGCCATCATGGGTATCCAGATCGCTGTTGGTTATTGACCGGAGAGTCGTCTCGGTCATGTCTGCTTGTCTCCCGAACCCGTAGGGTCTACACACTTAAGGTTCGGTGACGCTAGGGTTGTGAAGATATGTATATGCAGTAACCCGAATGTTGTTCGGGGTCCCGGATGAGATCTCGGACGTCACGAGGAGTTCCGGAATGGTCCGGAGGTAAAGAATTATATATAGGAAGTGCTGTTTCAGCCATCGGGACAAGTTTCAGGGTTATCGGTATTGTACCGGGACCACCGGAGGGGTCCCGGGGGCCCACCGGGTGGGGCCACCTATCCCGGGGGGGCCACATGGGCTGTAGGGGGTGCGCCTTGGCCTGTATGGGCCAAGGGCACCAGCCCCTATAGGCCCATGCGCCTAGGGTTTCCATATGGGAGGAGTCCCACTAGTGGAAGGCACCCTTGAGTGCCTTGGGGGGGGAGGGAAACCTCCCCTGGCCGCCGCACCAAGGAGATTAGATCTCCTGGGCTGGCGCACCACCCCCCCTTGGCCCTCCTATATATAGTGGGGGAGAGGAGGGATTTTATACCTCAGCCTTTGGTGCTTCCTCTCTCCCCGTTACGTCTCTCTCTCGTAGTATAGGCGAAGCCCTGCTACTGTGACGCCCTGCATCCACCACCACGCTGTCGTGCTGCTGGATCTTCATCAACCTCTCTTCCCCCCTTGCTGGATCAAGAAAGGAGGAGACGTCATCCGTTCCGTACGTGTGTTGAACGCGGAGGCATCGTCCGTTCGGTGCTAAGATCATCGGTGATTTGAATCACGTCGTGTTCGACTACATCATCCCCGTTCTTTGAACGCTTCCGCTCGCGATCTACAAGGTACGTAGATGCATCTAATCACTCGTTGCTAGATGAACTCATAGATGGATCTTGGTGAAACCGTAGGAAAATTTTTGTTTTCTGCAACGTTCCCCAACATTAGAAGCATAATTATCATAGCAATATTTAAGTATAGCAAAATTTTCAGATTTGTGAAAAGTAGCATCATACTTTTCAATCAAAGAAGCAATTTCATAAGCACCCTCAAAAGAAACAAATTATTCAATTTGTTGAACATCATAGTAATTGTAAACACCCTTAGCATACGAAGATAAGATTCCATTATCACTAAACTCACATTGATAGGGAAGGTGTTTCTTAGGGTTTTCAGAACAACAAGTAAAATCATATATTTCACATAAATTCCAAGCATAGCATTGCAAACGTTGAATTTGACCCCATAATAGTTTCCCTTTTTCAGATATACGGTGTCGCACATAACAAGCATGCTCATCTAAAGATTTGCCCTCAACTAAGCTAGTTGGGGTTTCGGCATGAGCACAAAGGGATTGAAGATGATCCAAGTAAAAAGCTTCAGCAATGCGATAGATTTTGAGTGGTTCTTCAACCATTGGTTCAGTAGGTACAACTATTTTTTTTGGTATTTTGCGTTTCCGACCCATAACTAAAGGTAGAAAACAACTAAGAACACCAAATAAAAATTACTTAGTGATAAAGCAAATAAGCACACATGAGAATATTCACCCCACGCTATTGCTCCCCAGCAACGGCGCCAGAAAAAGGTCTTGATAACCCACAAGTATAGGGGATCGCAACAGTTTTCGATAAGTAAGAGTGTCGAACCCAACGAGGAGCTAAAGGTAGAACAAATATTCCCTCAAGTTCTATCGACCACCGATACAACTCTACGCACGCTTGACGTTTGCTTTACCTAGAACAATTATGAAACTAGAAGTACTTTGTAGGTGTTGTTGGATAGGTTTGCAAGAAAGTAAAGAGCACGAAAATAAAACTGGGGGCTGTTAAGGTAAAGAAGCAAGTAAAGTAAATATAGCGAATGTGGAAAAGTGGTGGTAGGAGTTGCAAAATTGTCCCTTAAGCAATTGACTACTTTACTAGACCGATAGCAAGTATTATCTGGGAGAGGCCACTGCTAGCATGTCATCCCTTACTTAGAATTCTATGCACTTATGATTGGAACTATTAGCAAGCATCCGCAACTACTAACGTTCATTAAGGTAAAACCCAACCATAGCATTAAGATATATTGTCCCCCCTTCAATCCCGTATGCATCAATTTCTATGCTAGGTCGAAGCTTCTGTCACTCTTGCCCTCCAATACATAGTCCTATCAACATACAACTATCCCTAGGGTGTGATCCACGCGCGCAATCATATGATGGGCACCAAAGGAGCAACATAACCACAAGCAAATTAAATCAATCATAGCAATTCATCAACCACCGATAGGACAACGAAAATCTACTCAGACATCATAGGATGGCAACACATCATTGGATAATAATATGAAGCATAAAGCACCATGTTCAAGTAGAGGGTACAACGGGTTGCGGGAGAGTGGACCACTATAGATAGAGGGGGGAAGGTGATGGAGATGTTGGTGAAGATGGCGGAGGTGTTGGTGTAGATCGCGGTGATGATGATGGCCCCCGGTGGCACTCCGGTGCCACCGGAAGCGAGGGGGAGAGGGCCCCCCTTCTTCTTCTTCCTTGACCTCCACCCTAGATGGGAGAAGGGTTTCCCCTCTGGTCCTTGGCTCCCATGGCCTGGGAGGGGCGAGAGCCCCTCCGAGATTGGATCTATCTCTCTGTCTCTCTCTGGTTTTGCGTTCTCTTCTGGCTCTGTTTCACCGTTTCGTATATATATGGAGATCCGCAACTCCGATTGGCATGAAACCTTCGCCGTGATTTTTTTTCTGAATATTAGCTTTCTTGTGGCAAAATAAGAGTGTCAACCGCCTTACGGTGGGCTCACGAGGGTAGGGGGCGCGCCCTAGGGGGGGCGCCCCCTGCCTCGTGACCACCTCGGGCACTGGTTCGCGTTGATTTTCCTTCCGAATTTTCCATATTTTCCAAAAATAAGCTCCATCCGTTTTTATCCCGTTTGGACTCCGTTTGATATGGATATTCCGCGAAACCAAAAACATGCAACAGACAGGAATTGGCACTGGGCACTGGATCAATATGTTAGTCCCAAAAATAATATAAAAAGTTGCCAAAAAGTATATGAAAGTTGAATAATATTGGCATGGAACAATCAAAAATTATAGATACGACGGAGACGTATCAGAGACCCCTTCCTCCTGCGGAGTGCTTCGAAGTTCAGGCGAAGCTGGCCAAAGCCCGGGGCGCGATCGCCAGCGCCATGGGCGGTTGGCGGCACTCCTAAAGGGTCGATCTTAGGAGCATCGGGCCGCTCCAGCCGTCCGTCCGCCTCCCCAGGGTGGCACGCACAAGCCCCGGGGGTCTTCGCCTCAAGAGCCCCTGTCGGCACCGCTTCTTTAGCATCCACGTCGCCAGCGTTCGATGGCACTCGCTCCCCTGCATCCACTTCTTGGGTGAGTGCCGTGGTGGCGACAAGCAGAGGAACCACGGGGACGGGGCTCTCGCGGGGCCCTTCAAGGCCGACCGGGTGCATCCCCCATCCATCAAAGGGGGGCATCTGCTTCACGAAGTCCACCTTGTTCGAACAGCAGTACAAGAGGCAGCCCTCCTCCGACAGATTGGCTAGCGCTGGGTCGCCCGTCAGGAGCTCTAGCACCGTGCGCCGTGCCTCGGGCGGAAGAGCATACGCATGAATTCTCATGGGGTCCCCGCAGCCTGAGAAGGTCCACATCGACCGGGAATGACACTGGAGAGAAGCAATGCGGCACCGGATGAACTCCTTCACCACCATGGGCACGGTCACCCCGAGGTCCTTCAACCTGGCTAGCCGACGCTAGACATGGGCGAGCCACTGATCAACAAGCCTCGCATGCCCCCAGCCGGAGCTCGGGATGGCCGGAGCCTGCGGAAGCAGGAGCAGGGGCTGAGCACACCCACATCGACGAACACCCACCACGTCCGAAATCCATCCACAACCAGAGAAAGCTCGAAATTGATCCCCGACCTGGCCATCGCCGCCACGTCCTGGAAGGACATGCACCCTGAGCGCTGACTGGTGTTAGTCAGATGCAGCGAGAAGAAATGGCGAAGCAAGGCCACGGAGGGGGCAATGCCCACCATGGCCTTGTAGACGAAGGCGAAGATGGATAGGAGGATGATGAAGTAGGGATCCAGGTGTAGCGCATTGACTTGATAGTGCGAGTGCACGGCGTAGAAGAAATCGGAGAAGTGGGGAATCAGGTCCGCCCAGAGGGCGTGAAGATGGAGGGGGACCTCAGTGGCCGTCCTATCAATCACTGCACGAGAGGCAGGCCAGGCCACCATCACCCTCCATTCATTGGAATCGGCAGAGAGCGCGGGGTGAACCTTGTCCATCCCTTCTTTGTTGACCACCACCAACAGTTTGATGGCGGGCTCGAAGATCGGCGGCGCCTGGGCTGAGGTATGGGTCTTCTTCTTTCCCTTATTTTGGCTCGGCACCATGGCGATGGAGGGGATTGGAGCCTAGCTGGGCCAAGGGAGGAGTGCGCAGTTTTCTGGAAGACGAAAGAGCTGGAGGCACGCTGCCAGCAATGGAGGTGGAGCTGTGTAGACAACGGCGGCCGCCTACCCTGGTGGATATCAAGGCCGCAGGTGGTTGGGGCCCGCAGCGCTCCGCACTTGCCCTTTGGCTTCTCCTCAAAGCCAAGCACAAGCGCGCCTTGGGCCCGGGTGCTACTGTCGATGTTCTGGGACCGGGGGTGCCCAGACTTGCCTGCCTGCGGCCCGAGACGTGGCTCCACCAACGGCCTCATACGACCCATCTTCAGCAATAACAACTCATGACCCTCGCGAGGGGCCGAGCCTCACGAGGTGGACGACACCAAGACCTCCCTCAGGGTGGCCTCTCTAAGCCAGCTCCCGAGGAGTGGAGATATCTATGCAAGGGGCACCTCGCGAGGTTCACGTGACATGAGCCATGACGGCCAAGGCCAGGCGGGCGCCAGCGGGTGCAGTGTACCAGTTTCCTCTTTGGTGCTAAGGAGGCGAGCGCAGGCGCGAGGTCCCGAGGCATCAGGCAAAGGTTTCCATATCGGTGCAATGATACCAAGACCGCCAGGACGGTAGGACGGAGGTCATCGCGGAGCCCACAGTAGCATCACCACCAGAGCCTTTGGCAGGCGAAGACCACCTTTTGTCAGGATAGCTTGTACTAGTTGTCTCCCTTCAAACTTGTCCATTGTGGGATCCCTTCCCACCTAACATTTGTGGAGAGGACCAAGGCAACTATAAATAGGACTAGCCACCACCATAGACCGGATCTCACCTTGGATTGGATCCATTCCATCCCCACATGCACCAGCTCATCGAGCCCAAGAACACCTCTCCTCCTGAGGTTGTTCATCCACTGTACTAGTTCATCCTCAGCCCTCGAGGCAATCCACCACCACACTGGAGTAGGATATTACACCGCAAGGTGACCCAAACCAATATTAATCCCCGTTTCTGTTGTTCGTTGGGTCCGTCGAGCTAGGCTGTGGGATCGTTGAGCGAGCAAGATAGGAGAGAGTGTTCTTCGTGTGCACCCCAGAGTCCAAACCTCACAAGGGTTTGCCGGAACCCGCAATCCGACACAACAAGCGTGATGGTTTCGGTAGGGAATGTGCTACCTTTGGGGATGAAATGATATCCCTTGCCTCTAATTGCTTTCAAAAAATTTCTATGTCAACATAGGACAACTGGAGTGTTGTGTTAAATTTTGGATTTTTTGGGGTTCGTTTGCATGTTTTTATACATTAACTTGGTTTTGGTGGCATTTCAGGTGCATAATTCAAATTTGAACTACACGCACATGCTCCAGTGCATATAAAAAGGTTGAAAAATCAAATATGTGTCCTTAGTTGCATGCTTAGGTCCCATGAAAGAAATGGGATTGAATGTCAAACACCCCGCCACCGTCACTCGGCCGCAAACATTGAGATACATGGTTTTTAAATTCTAGTAAATCCAAAACTCGTCTGAAATTCATGAAACTTGGCATGCTATCATGGAGCGACATCAATATGTCGTGGTAAATTTTTTATTCCATTTGGGGCAGGTTTGAGTATAAGCTTCTCACAAACCATAGCTTCTCACAATAAGCGTGATGGTTTCGGTTGGGAACGTGCCACCTTTGGGGATGAAATGATATCCGTTGCCCCTTATTGCTTCCAAAAAATTTCTAGTGTCAACATAGAACAATAGGAGTCTTGTGTTAAATTTTGGAATTTTTCGAGGTTCGTTTGAACGTTTTTATACATTAACTAGGTTTTGTAGGCATTTCAGGTGCATAATTCAAATTTCAACTACACGCACATTCTCGAGTGCATGTAAACGGGTTGAAAAATCAAATATGTGTCCTTAGTTGCATGCTTAGGTCACATGCATGAAATGGGATTGAATGTCAAACACCCTGCCACCGTCACACGGCCGCAAACTTTGAGATACCTTGTTTTTAAATTCTAGTAAATCCAAAACTCGTCTGAAATTCATGAAACTTGGCATGCTATCATGGAGTGACATCAACATGCCGTGGTAATGTTTTTTTCCCATTTGGGGTAGGTTTGGGTATAAGCTTCCCACAACAAGCATGATGGTTTCGGTAGGGAACATGCCACCTTTGGGGATGAAACGATATTCGTTGCCTCTTGTTGCTTTCAAAAGTTTTCTAGTGTCAACATAAGACAACAAGAGTGTTGTGTTAAATTTTAGAATTTTTCTGGGTTCGTTTGGACATTTTTATACATTAACTGGGTTTTCTAGGAATTTTATGTGCATAATTCAAATTTGAACGATATGCACATGCTCTAGTGCATATAAATTGATTGAAAAATCAAATTTGTGTCCTTGGTTGCATGCTTAGGTCCCATGCAAGAAATGGGAATGAATGTCAATCACCCTGCCACCGTCACTGGGCCGCAAATACTGAGATATCTGGTTTTTAAATTCTAGTAAATCCAAAACTCATCTGAAATTCATGAAACTTGGCATGCTATCATTGAGCGGCATCAACATGTCGTGGTAAAAAAATTGTCCCATTTGGGGTAGGTTTGGGTATAAGCTTCTCACGAACCAGAGCTTCTCACAATAAGCATGATGGTTTTGGTAGGGAAAATGCCACCTTTGGAGACGAAACGATATCCATTGCTTCTTATTACTTTCAAAAAAAATTCTAGTGTGGACATATAACAACAGGAGTGTTGTGTTAAATTTTGGAATTTTTCAGGGTTCGTTTGGACATTTTTATACATTAACTGGGTTTTCTAGATATTTTATGTGCATAATTCAAAGTTCAACTACATGCACATGCTTCGGTGCATATATATTGGTTGAAAAATCAAATCTGTGTCCTTGGTTGCATGCTTAGGTCCCATGCAAGAAATGGGAATGAATGTCAAACACCCTGCCACCGTCACTCGGCCTCAGACATTGAGATACATGGTTTCTAAATTCTAGTAAATCCAAAACTCATATGAAATTCCTGAAACTTGGGATGCTATCATGGAGCGGCATCAACATGCCGTGGTAAAAAAAATTGTCCTAGTTGGGGTAGGTTTGGGTATAAGCTTCTCACAACAAGCATGATGGTTTCGGTAGGGAACATGCCACCTTTGGGGACGAAACGATATCCGTTGCCTCTTATTGCTTTCAAAAAATTTCTAGTGTCAACAGAGAACAACCGGAGTGTTGTGTTTAATTTTGGAATTTTTCGGGGTTCGTTTGGACATTTTTATACATTAACTGGGTTTTCTATTCATTTTATGTGCACAATTCAAATTTGAACTACATGCACATGCTCCAGTGCATATAAATTGGTTGAAAAATCAAATTTGTGTCCTTGGGTGCATGCTTAGGTCCCATGCAAGAAATGAGAATGAATTTCAAACACCAGGGCACTGTTGATTGCTGGTAAAATGTTGAGATACTTTGTTTTTAAATTCTAGTAAATCCAAAACTCGTCTGAAATTCATGAAACTTGGCATGCTATCATAGAATGGCACCTGACATGTTGTGGTATTTTTCATGTCCATTTTGAGAGAAGGCGCACTCGAAAAACAACCAACAAAGGCATTTTGAAACAAATAGCTGCCATTGTAACATCTCAAACCTTTTGTATAATTTAAATTGTGTGTGTTCTGTTAACCATTCACGTGATGCCACACCTTACTCTTTTAATGGCTAGGAGGTGACGTGCCGACAAGTACTTGACTGCTTGAATAAACGGGAGGTGTGCGAGCTCTACTCTAATGCGGAGGCTCACCGGGAAGCGTGTGAGCTGTACGCCGTGTAGGCTCACCAGGAAGCGAGCCCTTTGACATCCATGGCTGCCCGCCTTGCTTGCATCCTCTCCATTAATGGTGCCCAAGCCGCAATTTATTCGGTTTTCAAATATAAAACACTCATCACATACGTTTTAGTTAGAACGCCCGTATGCAAACCGACAACTTCCCCAGGAAGCTAAGGAAAAATGTGCCGAGCAGGATTTGTGCAGCTCTTGATCTCAAATGTTTACTTAGAATATTCGTATGCAAACCGACAGCTTCCCCAAGAAGCCAAGAGAAAATGTGTCGAGCAAGATTTCTGCAGCTCTTGATCGCAAATGTTTTAGATAGAACACCCGTATGCAAAGTGAGACCTATGGTCTTCCTCCTTAAGTTGAGGGAAAATTCGCAACGCAGGATTTGTGCATCCCTTCAACGCAAACGGTTGTTTTGGATGACCTGTGTGCAAACACGTACATATAATTTGGTAAGATTTGCATCTGTCATATTTGGTATGTTGCCATTTGTCAAACTAGAAAGATTGACATTTGTTGATCTAGTAACATTGCCATTTGTCAATCCTTGTAACACTGCGATTTGTAAAAATATGCAGCTAAAAATCACTAGCACTATCTAATTTTTGCAACTAAAATTCAGTAATTAAGCATAGATTTCATTCATAGATTAAGCAGTCATTCTTAATTTATACAAACAGTTCAACTTGATAGCCGAACCGTCCAAACTTTTCCCCAATTGTTGCCAACCACGTACTAAAATAGCTAGTTCAACTATATATACTAGCTAATTTGAAGTACGTTGTATAGTTCCACCACATCTAGTAAGATGAACTGAACAAAATAGCCCCTAAATACTACTAGTACTATGGAGGGGATTTGTGCTACTTCCGGCTGCCTCTCCTCTGCCGAGCACACTCAGTAAGAGGCAGAGGAGGAGAAGGAGCCTATCGACGAGCTGGACAACTACAATACGGTGCCTGCCGCTGCTGCACGTTCGGCGACGCTCGGTAGCTCGAACGTCCACTTTTGCTCCAGACAACCCCTCTCGAAGTGGCCGGACTGCTCATAGATCTCCTGACTCATCGCCTCTGCGTCAGCATGTGCTACGGTCACGGCTGCGGTAAGGCTCTTTGCGTGCTTGACGAGGAAATCCTCCTCCTCCCGTAGGAACTCAACGTAGCGCGCAAGGTCGCTGATGCACGTGCGAGCCTCCACCTCCACCTCCCTCCTTCGGGCAACGGTGGTGAAGTGGGTGATAATCCCGGGGGTCGACGGTGGGCTGGTGGCCCCAGTGGCCGATGATGGGGTGGCGGCCATGACGGCCGCCTCCCTCCTTCGGGCTGCGTTGTCGGAGCGGGTGATGGCCAGCAGTGCGGTGGCGGCCACGACGGCAACCTCCTGCCTTCGGTCCGCGGTGGCGGAGCGGGTGATGGCCGGAAGTGGGGTGGCGGCCACGATGGCCACCTTGTGCCTTCGGGCCACGGTGGCGAAGTGGACAATGGCCCTGGCTTTAGACGGTGATGTGGTGGCAACCGCAGCCGACAACAGTTGCCAATGGGCAGCGACGGTGGAGCGTGTGGTAGGTGTTCTGCACACACCCAACAGGGATGCCACGCGCACTACACTACACCGGAGCCTGCACCGCCGCCGCGGTGTAGCCTCCCAGCGGAGCTATCCTCTGATGACGGCGGAGTGGTTGAGCGATGACGATGGACCGGTGCCATTGGCGATTGTCGGAGAAGCAGATGAGATAAGCTATAGGGAGGGAGTGGAAAATGCGACGCAGGACTCGCCGGCCATGAGGGTTTATATAGCAGGCTGGTAAGCATTGGGATTTTGGGGGTTTCACCGAGTCAGGCAGGAAGCTTGCGTGGGAACCTGCGAGGTTGTGTGGGAACGGGCTCATGACGATTCATTGGCGCCACTTCGAGTCACCGTTTGGCCAAAAGAATGCACCCACGTGCTACGCAAGCTTGTGATGTAAACCGTCTGTGGCTGCGGGGTGAGAAGACTTGCGAGAGGAGGACGAAAGGACACATACACATACGGTTAATACAAAAAAATGTTCGCGATTTAATTACCTACTATACCCATGTCCTGGTTTATAAGTATGATTTAACTAATAAAATGCGAATGCATGCCGCCAAAGATTATATTGTTGGATTCATATTTGAACATAGTTTCTAGTTATACAATTTTTGTAACATGCATTAACTCCTTTTTGGTTAAATTTAAGGTTATATACCAGCAAGCGTTTGCCCGCAACACACACAGCTTATTCTATCACAAACAGCTCGGATGGATCAAGTGTATGCCACGTATTGCACACGCAACTCTAATTTGATTCGTGCTTGATGTCTCCGACATTGCTCGCACAATTCGTCTTATTTGCCACGTATCACTGTGCCGGCCTCTGCTCACGTCCCTCGGCAAGCTCTACTCGTGGTTTGGCGCCGCAGCGCGCTCTGCTCGCATCCGTCAGCGCACTCGGCTAGTGGACAGCTTTTCCTTGCGTGCTCAACTGCTATATGCATATATATATATGCATATATATGGTTGCGCGCCGTTGAGGCGACCGTGGAGCGCTCTGCTCACCTCCCTTCATGTGCGCTTTGCCAACAGTTGGGCATGCGCACGATCACGTCGAGGGCCCCATATCCATGCGGTTGCACTACGCACGTTGCCACGCGATGCAGTTACGTGCGACACGATGCAGTTACACGTTGCAAATTAGAACTGCCATCAGTGCCTGCCAATATTCCTAGCCGGCCGACTTCCCCTTTAATTCTCGCGTCCATTATAACCTTAGTCTCTTCAAACTTTCGATCGCGCCCCACAACACAACAAGCACACCCACGACGACACATAGAGAGGGGATGTCTAGCGGCGCTCCTATGGAGTTCAAGGAGCATAAAATGGAGACCCACGCGAGGGAGACGGATCTCTCGGTGGTGTACACCATCGACTCAGCCGTGGTGGACGACTACATCAACAACGTTGAGCAGTTGCTTGCTCGAGACAAGTACAAGGTGGTCGACATCGACCTCTAGTACACCGCCGGTCGTCCCGACATAGATCAGAAGGTCGCCATCACCCAGTTGTGCGTGCACCATCATGTCCTCATCTACCACTACTGCATGGCCACAAAGCCTTGCGACCGTTTCAACAGGTTCGTCAATAGCACTGACTACAAGTTCGGCACGGTGGAGACTACCGACGATGTAGAAGTGCTCATGATTACGGGCTTGGCCTGCTAGAACCTTGCCGAAATCCGTGAGCACTACAGGGTCTGGGGCAGCACGAAGAAGGACTCCCTGGTTGAACTTGCCTAGGGCATCATCGACCCGTACTACGAAAATATGAAGCAGGATGCCCACAGAACACGTCTTGTATCCTGGCACGGGGCCTGGATGCGGCAACTGGATGAACCTCACCTTAGGTTCACGGCCAAGAGTGTGTACACATGCTACGAGATGCACAGGCAGATCGTTGCCATGAGAAAGTGCCTTGTTACGGAGAATAAAGAGGCCAGATCGAGCCACAACCAGAGCAAGTGTCACAAGAAGTAGATGATGATCAGATGATCGTTTATCCTAGTTAATTATATGCATGTAATATATAGTTAATTTGGTTTGTGAAAATGTCATGTGTGTAGTAGCCACCTATGTAATTATGCATGTAATAGTTTACTTTGGTGTGTGCAAATGCCATGATTGTAGTAGCCACCTATGTAAGTGGATGTTTAATTTGGTTATGCAACCATGTCCTTATAAGTGTGTGTGTGTGTATGTGTGTGTGTGTGTTGTTGTTGTTGTTGTTGTTGTTCTGTATGCAATCCCATCGCACAACACACACGTCTTATTAGTAGCAACCGTCTGTGTTATTATCGGTCTTTGCACACATTTCTGATTACACACCTGTTTGCCGCGTATCACACACATCTTGTTATATTGAACCATTTCTGCTCTCTTGCCTCAACACAAACAATTCATCCGAGTGAACCGCATGCCGTATATCGCACACACCTTGATCTGGCTGACCATTTCCTTTGTGTTGCCTAATCACAAACAGTTCATCCGAGTGAACCGTTTGTTGTATATCACACACACACACACCTTCATTTGGCTACCCTTTACTTTTGTTCCTCCTCATCGCAAATAGTTAATTGAAGTAAACCGTATGCCCTGCATTGCACATGCTACTAAAATCTTAACCATGTTTGATGCATCTATCATCGCAAATGTTTTGCACCTTTTTTGACGGTCTTTTTTACACCATCGTTTGCAATTATTGCATCACACATAGTTTGGTCGAAGAGTCTCTGATCGTAGTGCCGCGTTAGCAGCATCCTGTAGTAGTGTATACTAGAAAAAAGATAACTTCAATGCAAATGTTACGAAACAATTGAAATACAATTCTGATATGGTCGCTCGGTTGAGTGACTTGTTATTTAGAATCTCAAATGATGTTAGATGTGTAGGAAAACATGCTTCTATGGTTCAAACTCAACTAGAACAAGTTGCTAAATCTCAAAGAGAATTTCTTGATGAAATGAACGATAATATCAATGATCATGCTGTTAGAGTAATGACTAGAGGAGGTAAAATGTCTCAGGAACCACTTTATCCTGAAGGACACCCTAAAAGAATTGAACAAGACTCCGAGAGAATTAACACCGATGCACTGATACGTCTCCAATGTATCTATAGTTTTCGATTATTCCATGCTATTATATTATCTATTTTGGATGTTTTGTATGCATTAATATGCTATTTTATATTGTTTTTGGGACTAACTTATTAACCTAGAGCCCAGTGCCAGTTTCTGTTTTTCCTTGTTTTTTTAGCTTCACGGAAAAGGAATACCAAACGGAATAAAACCTTCACGATGATTTTTCTTGGACCATAAGACACCCATGAGACTTGGAGATCAAGTTAGAAGAGCCACGAGGTGGCCACAAGGGTGGAGGGCGCACCCAGGGGGTGGGGCGCGCCCCCTACCATGTGGGACCCTCGGTGACCCCCTGTCCTAGTTCTGCCTCCTATATATTCACATATATTCCCAAACCTTTAGAAGCATCCACGAAAACACTTTTACACCGCCGCAACCTTTTGTTCCCGTGAGATCCCATCTTGGGGCCTTTTTCGGCATCCTGCTGCAGGGCGATTTGATCACGGAGGGCATCTACATCAACTCTATTGCCCTTTTTCTTTTCCACTTTCAGTTTATCAACTGAATTGCATCAGGACAAGCAAAGGTTTAAGCTTGGGAGAGTTGATATGTGTCTGTCGTATCTACTTTTCCTAACGCTTTTCCTCTTATTTTAGACTCTAATTTGCATGCTTTGAGTGAAACTAACCCGAACTGATGCTATTTTCAGCAAAATACCATGGTGTTATTTTTGTGCAGAAATAAAAGTTCTCATATTGGAACAAAACTTTGTGGAGAATTTTTATACAATAAAAGAAAAATACTGGAGCCAAGAACCATCAGAGGGGGCCCGTGGGTGAGCAAAACCCACCAGGGCGCCCCCCCTTAGGCGCGCCCAGGTGGGTTATGCCCACCTGGTGGCCCCGCTGATGTCGGGTAGAACCCTAGGGCCCGATCTTTCATGAAATGGAGGGGATCGCACGAAGAATACGAAGAACAGGAGGAGAAAGAGAGGAATCACTCAAATCAACAAGAAACAATCACACATGTGCTAGATCCTCGAAACATGAAGAGATACATGATCTTAATCCAACAAGGGATGATACATAGGTAACCAGTTCTTATTCGTGAGGAGGTCTTGAGTCCACGATGGGTCTTCCCATGAGGGGTCTTGAATCCAAGATGGATCTTCTCCGTAGAGGCCACGGTCTCTCTCGTGGAGTAGATCCGTATGGATGAGCAAAGCTCTATCTGAAATGAGCTAAACCTATGCTAACCCTAACTAGGAGGAGGAGGGGGTCTATATATAGTGCTAAGCCACGAAGGGGTATCTGAGAGGCGAAGGGGTACACGGGCCTCGGCCCAAGTCATGCATGCAGGCAAAGGCCGGATGATCCGAATGGGGGTCCGGATGATCCGGGCATCGTCCAGATGATCCGGGTCCTCGTCCGGATGATCCGGCTCCACCGAGTGGATTCTGCAAGCTTCGGGTGTCTTGGGGCATATTACCCGGATCGTCCGGGTGGGGGTCCGGATCATCCGGGCTTGGTCTGGATCATCCGGCTGGGGGTCCGGATCATCCGAGAAAGCTTTGTCTTGTCCGTTCTTCTTCATCCTTCTCCTCATCCATGCTTGGCCTTGGTCCTTTGATTCTCCATGGTCATCTCATATGTGCCTAAGTATACACAAGGTCCATGCATGAGGTAGGAGCCATGTCTCATATGTGGAAAGTGATGGTTCAAAGAGGAGTGAGTTCACCTTGTGTCCAATGGCGTATGGTCGAGGTCTCATCGTATGTCCTCTTGGGGACTGGGGAGTTGTAACGCCCTCGATGCGGCTATATTTCCCACGTGTCGAAGCACGACTTAGAGGCATAACCGCATTGAAAGCAATGTCGCAAGTGAGGTAATCTTCACAAACAACCCATGTAATACAATAAGGGAAAAGATACATAGTTGGCTTACAATCGCCACTTCACACAAATACATGAATAAAGCATTACATCATCCAAATACAATCAGGGCCCGACTACGGAGCCAAAATAAAAGAAGACTACCCCAAATCCTACACAGATCCCCGATCGACCCCAACTGGGCTCCACTACTGATCAATTAGAACGAAACAACACAAAGGGCAATATCTTCATCGAGCTCCTCCTTGAGCTTGGTTGCGTCAACTGCACGGTTCAACGACACCTGCAAGCTGGTTTTCGAAGTATCTTTGAGTCACGGGGACTCAGCAACCTCACACCCTCGCGATCAAGACTATTTAAGCTTATGGGAAGGGTAAAAGGTATGAGGTGGAGCTGCAGCAAGCGACTAGCATATATGGTGGCTAACTTATTCGCAAAAGAGAGCGAGAAGAGAAGGCAAAAGCACGGTCGAACAACTATGATCAAGAAGTGATCCTAGAACAACCTACGTCAAGCATAACTCCAACACCATGTTCACTTCCCGGACTCCGCCGAGAAGAGACCATCACGGTTACACACGCGGTTGGTGCATTTTAATTGAGATCAACTTCAGGTTTTCTACAACCGGACATTAACAAATTCCCATCTGCCCATAACCGCAAGCACGGCTTTCGAAAGTTCAAAACCCTGCAGGGGTGTCCCAACTTAGCCCATCACAAGCTCTCACGGTCAACGAAGGATATTCCTTCTAGCGGGAAGACCCAATCAGGCTCGGAATCCCGGTTACAAGACATCCTCGACAATGGTAAAACAAGTCCAGCAAGACCACCCGATGCGCCGACATCCTGATAGGAGCTGCACATATCTCGTTCTCAGGGCACACCGGATAAGCTAAGCGTACGGGAGCCAACGTAACCCAAGTTGCCAAGGGATGGCCCCGCTCGGTGCTCTGGGTTGGACCAACACTTAGACAAGCACTGGCCTGGGGGTTTAAAAATAAAGATGACCCTCGGTATGCACGACTCCCAAGGGAAAAGGCTACGTGGCGAATGGTAAAACCAAGGTTGGGCCTTGCTGGAGGAGTTTTATTCAAAGCGAACTGTCAAGGGGTTCCCATTATAACCCAACCGCGTAAGGAACGCAAAATCCGGGAACATAACACCGATATGACGGAAATTAGGGCGGCAAGAGTGGAACAAAACACCAGGCATAAGGCCGAGCCTTCCACCCTTTACCAAGTATATAGATGCATTAATTAAATAAGAGATATTGTGATATCCCAACAAAATATCCATGTTCCAACATGGAACAAACTCCAATCTTCACCTGCAACTAACAACGCTATAAGAGGGGCTGAGCAAAGCGGTAACATAGCCAAACAATGGTTTGCTAGGACAAGGTGGTTAGAGGCTTGGCTTAACAATATGGGAGGCATGATAAAGCAAGTGGTAGGTATCGCAGCATAGGCATAGCAAAAGAGCGAGCAACTAGCAAGCAAAGATAGAAGTGATTTCGAGGGTATGGTCACCTTGCCTAAGATCCCGCAAGGAAGAAGAACGAGTCCATGAAGAAGATAAACGGACATAGTCGAGCGGATCCTCACAAACACGACGTTACCGGATTACCGAGAAGAAGTACACCGGAAAGAAGGCAAACAACATAGTAAACAATCAGCACATAAGCATGGCACGATGCGCAAACAAGTATGATGCATGTCCGGTTTAAAAATGCATGGCATAGGAAAGGGCACAAACAAAACTACAAGTTAAGTGGAGCTCAATATGCAACGAGTTGCATATTGACGGAACACCACATCAATTATTTAGTTCTCTCTTGTTTATGTACCCAACAATATTAAATGTTGTTAAACATGGCAAGAGGTGAAACATGAGTAAAATACACAGTTAGGCATTTTAAATGAGGCCGGAAACATCAAACAACAATTTCGGTAAATCCTCATGTGCATTTAGCAGTTTAATGCAACAACAATTTAAACATTTTAATTGTTGTTATCATGATGCGGATGACATGGACAAGTTTATGCAATTTTTATTAAAGTTGACAAGAGCAATATGAAGCATTTGTCACCATGATGGAAAGGAAAATGGGTGCCACGACAACGATAACGAAACGGTGCCATGCAATGTTCCGGTTCCGGCAACTCATTGAGACGTCGGTGCAAAAGAAAGTGTGGCGGGAGCGTGCAAAAGATGGTGGGGCGCTCCCGGATACCGGGTGTCCCAAGAGTCGACGACGGTGTCAAACGAGGGAACAACTTACGTTCACGGGCGGATTAGAACAACCAACATGCATCTCATACAACTCATGCATACGGTCCACGAGTGGTCGTCTCGAGGTTATACCTTCGAAGCGTGCCTTTTCGGAACAGATCAAGTTCGATGCGGTGTAGGGGAAGTAGACGTTCTCGGGACGTTCGTAGTGGAAGTAGTCGTTCTCGCATGCTCTAGGATCGATGGTAGAGGTTCTCGCAATCTCGATGACAGTAGTGGTACATGTTTTCCTATAGATGTTCAGGGTCACGGTGAGGAACTTGATGCATCATTGAATTTGGCGTCCGAGGAATCCCGCGTAGTCGTACACGAGTCATAGTCGAACTTGACGGTTCCGTTACACGGTTCTTCGGAGACGGTAGTTGTTCTCGGTTCGTAGATGAACTTGATGGATCCGAGGGCTCCGGCCATCGGGGTACTTGACGCAACGCCGAGTAGTCATACGTTTTGAAGAGGAACTTGGTGTCCGAAGGTGTACTTGACGAACAACGGTCATCGTGGAAGTAGTGGTACTTAGGCGTTTCGGTCAGCACTTGTTCGGGCATCCTTGGTCTTGCCGGCGGTGTGGGTCTCCTTGGGTCAAACAAGATGTGCAAGGCCAGATTGGTGATGGAGACTTGAAGCATGGTTCTTGCAGTGCTGGTAACGGAGAAGACGAGCGGATCCTGGTCGGCCGGCGTCGGATCCGGGCAAACGGCGGCGCGAACGGAGCCCAGGGGCGGAGGAGCTTGAGCACGGGACGGCAGCCTGGTGGCGTTGGCGCTCCTGCAACAGTTCACGTGAAGGAAGAGCGACGGGGAGGCATGGGCGAGGAGGTGGACGCCGGCAGTGGCAGCTCCGTGGCAGGAGGCCAGGGCCATGGACGGCGAAGCAGCACGGCGGCACGCTCGCGACAGGCTTCTGCAGCCCCAGAAGAGGACGAGGCAGGGGCGTCGAGCTCCCAGAGGTGGGTGCTGGTCATGGTCGCCGGTGATGGAGGCGGAGCAGAGGAGGCGGTCGAGGCCGGCGCTGGTCGGCGCTGCGGCGGCGTCCTGCTGGTGGCCGGCGACGTGGACATGGGGCGGCGAAGCCGCAGGTGAAGAAGCAGAGGCACAAGGAGGACAATGGCGACACGGGTGATGAAGCAGCAGCGACGCTGGCGCCGAACCATGCGGCGGGGAGGCGAGGAGGTGAAGAGGGATCAAGAGGGAGAGGCTGCAGGAGGAAGACGGGATCGAGGGAGATGGTGGTTCGGGCGTGCGGGTCTCTCTCTGGCGGCGCGAGGGGAGAGGAGATCATGAGGAGATGGGGATCGGGCTCCCTGTCGGCTAGGGTTAGGTAGGCAAGGGCCGGCTGGGCCTAAGGGTCAAAAGGGCCGGCGCTAGAGATGGGAGGCCCAGGTGGGCAGCGGGGAAAAATGGCCTAGAGGAGAGGGAGGCCGCGCCTAGGGAGGCCGCCGGCTGGGCCTTAGGCCAAATTGGTGGGCTGCGTTCTCTCCTCTCTACACTCTTTGTTTATATAAATAAACAGTTTCAATGAAAGGAAAAGGCCAGGGACTAGAAGAGGAGTTTTTCAGATATAAAAATATCCTCAATCTCCTGGAACTATACTCTATTTGATAGAATTGCCTTGGATATATTTAGAGGTAGAAAAATAAAACAAGTTTAAATATGATTCAAACTTGAGGCATTTTTGAACCTAACCAAAACAACTCCAAAGGATCTGAAATCTAACAGAGGGTTGAAGGCATGGTCAAGAATTTATAGGAAAAGAATGAACATTAATAGATAAGGGGAAAGTGGCACTTACAGAAGAAAGAACTAGAAGGAAAGGAGAAGGAGATGATGCATGGGACAAAGGCATGGGGAAACATTTTGCAAGTGTGTCAAGATAATTCCAAATTAATGAAATGTTTAATATAGCTCCCTACTATTGGGAGGATATGTTATAAAGAGAATCACCATGTGAATTCCCTCAATTTAAATGGACCGAAGATCCATGCAATTTATTTAGTTGAGTTGCAAAAGAGTTATGAGATGATGTAATGATGACATGACAAGATGCAACACGCAAGCGAATGACAAAGCAACACAATGAATAACTGGAGGACACCTGGCACATCGGTCTCGGGGCGTCACAACACTCCACCACTATGAGAGGATCTTGTCCCGAGATCTAGAATGGCACCGGGGAAAAACAGTAGAGAAAAGAGAAGAGGTAAAACTAAGTTGCTTCTTTGACCAATGAATGAAACCAAAGAACCTTGGGAGGTTAAACCATTTGAGAAAGAAAATAACGGAGGTGATCGACGTAGAAAACACTCCGCTAGAAAGAGTAACAAGAAACATTACGAGAACCTTGTAGGTTGAATGACATAAAAAAAGGTTGCAATGGACAAGAAGTACATACAAGCACTCCGGTTGAAACGAGATGTACAAAGAACGATAAGGATCAATTATGACAACACTCCGGTTGGAAATGGAAGGCATAGAATCTGAACTTGACAAAACAAGATGATGGGTTGAAGAGAGCAACATCACAATGCCTCCGGAACAAATGTAGGAATGGAATCAAAAGAACGGAGGAGAAAACAACATCTTCTACCTCAAATGAGCTTGAAAAAGCCTCTTTAGGAGAAGGGTCGAACGGAGTTGTTGGAAACCAACAACGAAAAGAGTAAGTTTGTAGTGGGCTTATGAAGAACATCTCAAAACTACGAGGTGAAATTCTGCCACTGACGGAAACGATAAATTGGATTGATATCAACAAGGAGACGAGAACTTATTTCACCGGGAGGATAGATGAATAACTTGGATCATATATTATCACCATTAATAGCAACAATCCTTAGGGAAAGCTTTAGGTGAAATATAACCCAAGATAATTCCAACAAAGAGGTTGATGGATTTAAAATATCCCATTCTTGATAACTTGTGAATCATGAAACATGAACTCAAATTATCAAGAATGACATAACACCACCTCAAAAGATAATGTAGAAAGAATTGCACTTCATTATGCAAGATGAAGAATACTTGAGCTCCTTTGAAAAGAATCTCGATGAATACTTTGAGAAGGAATTAACTCCTTGATGAACCATCCTGTAGAGCCTCCATGAAGAACTCTGGTAACAAAAGGATAACAAAAAGAAAGCGAAGTTGAAAACACAAGGTGAAACCTTGTAATGATTTAGATGGATCTCCATGATAATTAGAGCTTGGGTCTCCGAGAAAGAAAAGATGATCAAAAGAAAATTCAAGAATTTTTATGAACCTCCGGAGTAAGGAATTAATCACTTGGATAAAACAAGAATAAGAATTACCTTATGCTCATCCTTCACCAATTAAATTGATGACAAACAATGGATTTGGCATACTACTCATTCTCGTAGAAGGGATTAAGAAGATATAACATAAACTTGGGAAGGTCTTCGACAAATCCACTAGTAGGATTGAAACAACGAATAAATCAATATGATACCAAGAGAAAAGGAATATTGGATGAACCACCGTAAGAATTAAAATGACCGAGGAAAAGATAAGGACAACACCGGGAAGAATTAGCAAATGAACGAAGAAGCTTGAGAGAATTTAGATACATGAGAACGAAGCGATCACAAGCTGATAAGAGAATACTTGAATGATGCACCGGTAAGATTTGGAGAATGATAGCTGAAAGCTGAGAATGAATAAATCTTCTGAAATGATGGGCTTCAGAGAATCAAACAGAAAAGACTCTTGAATTGCTCCGGAAGGATGAAAAGAATTTCCACAATCAAAAACAATTACGAGAGGATGGCCTCAAACTAGAATCATGAATCTCTGAGAGAACAGATAAGATATGGAGGAAAAACTCTTATTCGGTCTTCAAAATCCGAGAATGACAACGAGAAACACTACCAAGAATTGTTCAGGCACTATGGAATGAAGAATGGAAAAGGTTGAGCCAACGATGAAAAGAATTTAACCGATCTTGGAGAAAGGCATTTGACTGATGATAAATCATTCTTACATCAAACTTTGAGATGAATATGAGAATAACTCCGGAAATTAGAAGAGTCAGGTAAGATCCTGGGGAAAAGACCTATGGGTTAGGGCCCACTCAAAAAATACACCGTAGAACAATTTAAAAGAGAGAATGCACCGGTTGAATTAAATTGCTAGAATGAGATAACAACCTCGAAATAGGTTGAACGGATCTTGAATGACAAGACGAGCCTTTTGAGAAAGCTTGAGCACGCCGGAACAAATGAATAGTGAGAAGTGAATTATTATGAGGTGCACCGGTATGAGAAGGCATTGAAATGAGGAAAGGGTAAGATCAACAAAGCTTGACTTGAAACCACCGGAGAAGATAAAAGAAATGAAGAATGATGAACTAGAAGCTCCGTTAGTATCTTCATGAGAATCACCGGATAAGAACATTGAAGGAAAAGAATGGAGAGGCTTCACATCAATAAGATGGATACTCGATTAAGAAATATGAGTCCTTGAAGAAAAACAAGGGAGGGAGGGCGGGAAAACAAAGGCAACTTGGAGATGGATGAAACAAACAACATTGAGAAGAACTGATAATTGATTTTGCGAATGTTGAAGTGATCGGATCCACTTGAAGAGAGACACACCGGTAGAACAAGATTGGCATAACAATCTCGATTATCGAGAAGGATTAGTATTCACATCGGAGTATGAGAACACCATTTGGGGAAGGTATGGAATCAACACTTGACATTGAAGCAACTCGAATACCACAACTCCAAACAAAAACAAAGGATTGGCTTGCAGAATAAGCCGGAACAAACATATGATAGAGATTTCGTCCGAAGTTTTCGTGGTGGGGCCTACACGGGCTCGATCGTACAGCACCATCATGTACAAGGCAGTGCACATGACATACGAAGCGTCCCCGAGTCGGCATAGCCAAAGACTCTTTAAGACACAACGAGACCACTGTAAAACCAACCGTGAATAGGCGGACCACTAGACGTCGAACCCCAATTTCATATCATATATCCGTCGGAAAGATATCCTAAGAGCTACGTGAATTCCCACTTATAAACTCCCAAAATTTTCCCGGTTATGCAATCAGGTGTTGGGGATACAGGGGAAGCATAATATCTCACCCAAAACTAACAAATCCTACATCCAGCATTATCCATCCTTCAACACATAACCAAGAAACCTTCGAAAATCATTTACCTCAACCTTCGAAAAGCATCCGTTATACGAGTTATGGCAATACTCCCGAACTCCCGCCCCAGTACTAGGTGGCGTCGAGGTTATCTCACCAACAACTGCATAAAAGAGATTTTCGATGTCGGCGAAACTAAACTCAGGTATTCCAGAACTGCAACGATAAAATTGTGACGACAACACCTCGGAGCTCAACTCCCCAGGACACTGCCACAACCCCTAAATGATAGGAGGCACCAAGAACAATGTTCTCGTCACAAAACCATCGGAACGATTCCAAGATACCCGCGTGATCCTAAATTTTTTTAGTGAAATTTAAGAAGAGAAGAGTCAAAACTCTACGTCAGGATGCCTCACCAGAGCAATGAAGGGACTGAGGTGTAAAAAGAAGTCCCAACTCTCCGATATATATAATTCCTAAATGACTCAAAACATTTTTCTAGACTCAACAACGCTAGCTATTCGATCAAGCAGGGGGCTCCTAAGGTCGGGGAAGGCTCTAATTACCAACTTGTAACGCCCTCAATGCGGCTATATCTCCCACGTGTCGAAGCACGACTTAGAGGCATAACCGCATTGAAAGCAATGTCGCAAGTGAGGTAATCTTCACAAACAACCCATGTAATACAATAAGGGAAAAGATACATAGTTGGCTTACAATCGCCACTTCACACAAATACATGAATAAAGCATTACATCATCCAAATACAATCAGGGCCCAACTACGGAGCCAAAATAAAAGAAGACTACCCAAAATGCTACACAGATCCCCGATCGACCCCAACTGGGCTCCACTACTGATCAACTAGAACAAAACAACACAAAGGGCAATATCTTCATCGAGCTCCTCCTTGAGCTTGGTTGCATCAACTGCACGGTTCAACGACACCTGCAAGCTGGTTTTGGAAGTATCTGTGAGTCACGGGGACTCAGCAATCTCACACCCTCGCGATCAAGACTATTTAAGCTTATGGGAAGGGTAAAAGGTATGAGGTGGAGCTGCAGCAAGCGACTAGCATATATGGTGGCTAACTTATTCGCAAAAGAGAGCGAGAAGAGAAGGCAAAAGCATGGTCGAACAACTATGATCAAGAAGTGATCCTAGAAAAACCTACGTCAAGCATAACTCCAACACCGTGTTCACTTCCCGGACTCCACCGAGAAGAGACCATCACGGTTACACACGTGGTTGGTGCATTTTAATTAAGATCAACTTCAGGTTTTCTACAACTGGACATTAACAAATTCCCATCTGCCCATAACCGCGGGCACGGCTTTCGAAAGTTCAAAACCCTGCAGGGGTGTCCCAACTTAGCCCATCACAAGCTCTCACGGTCAACGAAGGATATTCCTTCTAGCGGGAAGACCTGATCAGGCTCGGAATCCCGGTTACAAGACATCCTCGACAATGGTAAAACAAGTCCAGCAAGACCACCCGATGCACCGACATCCCGATAGGATCTGCACATATCTCGTTCTTAGGGCACACCAGATAAGCTAAGCGTACGGGAGCCAACGTAACCCAAGTTGCCAAGGGACGGCCCCGCACGGTGCTCTGGGTTGGACCAACACTTAGACAAGCCCTGGCCCAGGGGTTTAAAAATAAAGATGACCCTCGGGATGCGCGACTCCCAAGGGAAAAGGCTAGGTGGCGAATGGTAAAACCAAGGTTGGGCCTTGCTGGAGGAGTTTTATTCAAAGCGAATTGTCAAGGGGTTCCCATTATAACCCAACCGCGTAAGGAACGCAAAATCCGGGAACATAACACCGATATAACGGAAAGTAGGGCGGCAAGAGTGGAACAAAACACAAGGCATAAGGCCGAGCCTTCCACCCTTTACCAAGTATATAGATGCATTAATTAAATAAGAGATATTGTGATATCCCAACAAAATATCCATGTTCCAACATGGAACAAACTCCAATCTTCACCTGCAACTAACAACACTATAAGAGGGGCTGAGCAAAGCAGTAACATAGCCAAACAACGGTTTGCTAGGACAAGGTGGTTAGAGGCTTGGCTTAACAATATGGGAGGCATGATATAGCAAGTGGTAGGTATCGCAGCATAGGCATAGCAAAAGAGCGAGCAACTAGCAAGCAAAGATAGAAGTGATTTCGAGGGTATGGTCATCTTGCCTGAGATCCCGCAAGGAAGAAGAACGAGTCCATGAAGAAGAAAAACGGACGTAGTCGAGCGGATCCTCACAAACATGACGTTACCGGATTACTGAGAAGAAGTACACCGGAAAGAAGGCAAACAACATAGTAAACAATTATCACATAAGCATGGCACGATGCGCAAACAAATATGATGCATGCCCGGTTTAAAAATGCATGGCATGGCAAAGGGCACAAACAAAACTACAAGTTAAGTGGAGCTCAATATGCAACGAGTTGCATATTGACGGAACACCACATCAATTATTTAGTTCTCTCTCGTTTATGTACCCAACAATATTAAATGTTGTTAAACATGGCAAGAGGTGAAACATGAGTAAAATACATAGTTAGGCATTTTAAATGAGGCCGGAAACATCAAACAACAATTCTGGTAAATCCTCATGTGCATTTAGCAGTTTAATGCAACAACAATTTAAACATTTTAATTGTTGTTATCATGATGCGGATGACATGGACAAGTTTACGCAATTTTTATTAAAGTTGACAAGAGCAATATGAAGCATTTGTCACCGTGGTGGAAAGGAAAAGGGGTGCCACGGCAACGATAATGAAACGGTGCCACGCAACGTTCCAGTTCCGGCAACTCATTGAGACGTCGGTGCAAAAGAAAGTGTGGCGGGAGCGTGCAAAAGATGGTGGGGCGCTCCCGGATACCGGGTGTCCCAAGAGTTGATGATGGTGTCAAACGAGGGAACAACTAACGTTCACGGGCGAATTACAAAAACCAACATGCATCTCATACAACTCATGCATATGGTCCATGAGTGGTCGTCTCGAGGTTATACCTTCGAAGCGTGCCTTTTTGGAACGGATCAACTTTGATGCGGTGTAGGGGAAGTAGACGTTCTCGGGACGTTCGTAGTGGAAGTAGTCGTTCTCGCATGCTCTAGGATCGATGGTAGAGGTTCTCGCAATCTCGACGGCAGTAGTGGTACATGTTTTCCTATAAATGTGCAGGGTCACGGCGAGGAACTTGATGCATCGTTGAACTTGGCATCCGAGGAATCCCGCGTAGTCATACACGAGTCATAGTCGAACTTGACGGTTCCGTTACACAGTTCTTCGGAGACGGTAGTTGTTCTCGGTTCGTAGACGAACTTGACGGATCCGAGGGCTCCAGCCATCGGGGTACTTGACACAACGCCAAGTAGTCGTACGTTTTGAAGAGGAACTTGGCGTCCGAAGGTGTACTTGGCGAAGAACGATCATCGTGGAAGTAGTGGTACTTAGGTGTTTCGGTCAGCACTCGTTTGGGCATCCTTGGTCTTGCCAGCGGTGTGGGTCTCCTTGGGTCAAACAAGATGTGCAAGACCAGATTGGCGACGGGGACTTGAAGCATGGTTCCTGCAGTGCTGGTAACGGCGAAGACGAGTGGATCCTGGTCGGCCGGCGTCGGATCAGGGCAAACGGCGGCGCGAACGGAGCCCAGGGGCGGAGGAGCTTGAGCGCGGGACGGCGTCCTGGTGGCGCTCCTGCAATAGTTCACGTGAAGGAAGAGCGACGGGGAGGCATGGGCAAGGAGGTGGACACCAGCAGAGGCAGCTCCGTGGCAGGAGGCCAGGGCCATGGACGGTGAAGCAGCACGGCGGCACGCTCGCGGCAGGATTCTGCAGCCATAGAAGAGGACGAGGCAGGGGCGTCGAGCTCCCAGAGGTGGGCGCTGGTCATGGTCGCCGGCGATGGAGGCGGAGCAGAGGAGGCGGTCGAGGCCGGCGCTGGTCGGCGCTGCGGCGGCGTCCTGCTGGTGGCCGGCGATGTGGACATGGGGCGGCGGAGCCGCAGGTGAAGAAGCAAAGGCACAAGGAGGACCATGGCGACACGGGCGACGAAGCAGCAGCGGCGCTGGCGCCGAGCCATGCGGCGGGGAGGCGAGGAGGTGAAGAGGGATCGAGAGGGAGAGGCTGCGGGAGGAAGATGGGATCGAGGGAGATGGTGGTTCGGGCGTGCGGGTCTCTCTCTGGCGGCGCGAGGGGAGAGGAGATCGTGAGGAGATGGGGATCGGGCCCCCTGTCGGCTAGGGTTAGGTAGGCAAGGGCCGGCTGGGCCTAAGGGTCAAAAGGGCCGGCGCTGGAGATGGGAGGCCCAGGTGGGCAGCGGGGAAAATGGCCTAGAGGAGAGGGAGGCCGCGCCTAGGGAGGCCGGCGGCTGGGCCTTAGGCCAAATTGGTGGGCTGCGTTCTCTCCTCTCTACACTCTCTGTTTATATAAATAAACAGTTTCAATGAAAGGAAAAGGCCAGGGACTAGAAGAGGAGTTTTTCAGATATAAAAATATCCTCAATCTCCTAGAACTATACTCTATTTGATAGAATTGCCTTGGATATATTTAGAGGTAGAAAAATAAAAAAAGTTTAAATATGATTCAAACTTGAGGCATTTTTGAACCTAACCAAAACAACTCCAAAGGATCTGAAATCTAACAGAGAGGTTGAAGGCATGGTCGAGAATTTATAGGAAAAGAATGAACATTAATAGATAAGGGGAAAGTGGCACTTACAGAAGAAAGAACTAGAAGGAAAGGAGAAGGAGATGATGCATGGGACAAAGGCATGGGGAAACATTTTGCAAGTGTGTCAAGATAATTCCAAATTAATGAAATGTTTAATATAGCTCCCTACTATTGGGAGGATATGTTATAAAGAGAATCACCACGTGAATTCCCTCGATTTAAATGGACCGAAGATCCATGAAATTTATTTAGTTGAGTTGCAAAAGATTTATGAGATGATGTAATGATGACATGACAAGATGCAACACGCAAGCGAATGACAAAGCAACACAACGAATAACTGGAGGACACCTGGCACATCGGTCTCGGGGCGTCACAGGAGTAGTCGAAGTGTACATGGGGATGATCATAGGATGCTCCACATTATCTCACCCACCCCCCCTCTTGGGAAAAATCCGACCTCGGATCGTGATCCTCATCACCATGGAAACATTTGTTGTGGACGGACTTGTAGTTACACGGAGTTGAAGAAATTGCACAATCCAAGTACTCCAAGGTGTCGCTGGAGTGGTATACATGCAAAAAGAGCAAACACAAACGACACTCGGAAATACAATGGTTAGCGCACACAAAGTGTCCATCATGTAAGAGTGAGTCCGTGCGGCAAGGTTGTTCATGACAAAGCACATGAAGCTTATCAAGATGATATAGAATGATATGCAAAGCGTTCATGGGAGCAAACGCATTCATTGTCCACACAAATATGTTGTGAATATGATCAATTCAACCACAATGCAAAATGATGTCATAGTGAGATGGTATATCAATAGCATGAATATGGCAATGGATGCTCAATATGAATAAGTTATCATGCAATTGATGGTATGTAATATGATCATGATGTATGAATATGTCATCAAGAAAGATCACAACAAATTTGCTAAGAAAGTGCACAAGCTCATATATCATGGATGACATGGTAATACAAGATGCAACAAGGCAATCATAATGTGAGTCAATCCATGCATAAGACGCAAATTTGTTATGTGTGGTGTTGTACCAAAGCTCGATGTTGTGGCACTACTCGACTTGAAGGTCCATAGGGTCCATCTCCAATGTCGGTCCTCCGTCCAATATGTGTATCATGTAGACAAGAAGAAGGAAACAATAATGAAAGAATGACTCATCCAATATGCGTATGTGAGGATGTGTCAAATGGAAGGAGTTCACCTTATGAGTGTTCCCAAAGATGTTGGAGTTGCACGTCATGTAGGCCTTCACATAACCAATATGTCTCATGATAGTGGTGCCTTGTGATTCCTTGAAAATGAAACAACATGACAAACACTCGAAAAAACAAATGAGGTTAGCGGAAGTGCAAAACCAATCATTCATGTGGTAAGATACCCAACAAGTGTATGCATCATGCTCATCATAAGAAAGGACAAGGGAGCATTTCATAGTATGGAGGCATATGATGCGAGAACAACCAAATACAATAGGCTCAATCAAACAAGCATGCATCACAAGTAAGGTGTCAAAGTCTCCAAGATCAATAGTATGGTTGCACTCACTACAAGTAGATATGAGAGAGGCAACTAATGGAGATAAGAGACAATGATCAAGATATGTCACGTGAGAGGCATGAACATATATGTCATCAACCCAAGAAAGCGAGTAAGAGTGGAACATGGGTGATGCGACAAGGCAAACAATCATAGTGATCAAGTCAAGCAAGCTAGTAGTGCGAAGATGCAACATACTAGAAGGAATCATGGCAATCATGTTGTGTGTGCAAATAGTGGGCATGAATAATGCACAAGACATATCACAAGCATGAAGGCAAGATATGAGCAAAATATCATCAATGTATTGGCGAGAGGCCATATGTAAATAGCAATGGGACATCATGACTCTCCCAACACAATAAGTATCAATAGCATGGGGCACAAAGAAATCATGGCAATAGCTACAAGGATCTCTACAAAGCATGCAAATACACATAGGAGTAACATAATGGTGAATCGTGGATGTATGCACGCAAGGGTCACAATTGCATGGCAAAATCATGTAAAGAGGCATAGCATGCAAAGTGAACATGATAGTATGGGCATAAGGTAACAAGTGATATATAGCCCATAGCCGTGTGAGAGCCAAGTAAAAGAGATGCGTGTAGTCCTTGCGTGAAGGGAATGGTGGTAAGGATAGTCCACGAGATCCCAAGTCATCTTTGCTCGCAAGAGCTCGTTTTGCCAACTCTTGGGATTGAGAAGTTGACGAGTATACATAAGTACCTACACAAAACAAAGACAAAGGGAAAATTGTGTGTGTGTGTGTGGTATATGTACACATCATCCGTTATGATGCGCACATGCTTGTGTTGGTTAGCACAAAATATACAATGCTCAGATAAATGAGATGCATGATAGAGAAACATGTCATCCATCATGATAGGTTTGTTGTTATGTATAGCATAATGGAGACCCAAATTGTGTAATGCATCATGGGAAATATGTAGAACATTGTTATTCATGGAATGCATATGGTGCGAGCAATTATGGGAATCATGCAAAGTATGGAATGCATCAAAATCTCCTAATATGTATGAGGAAACTATGGGGGTCTCCTCATGAGCATTAATGGAAACATCACACAGATAATATTGACAACATCCAAAACAATGCATATTTGGAATAATGTGATCATGGCATGGTATAGTAGATGAATTGCGCAAATCATGTAAAGGAAGCATGGCAATATCATCTCATGAAAAACAAAATCCAATGACCAGCATCTCGTCATCTATGCCATAAGTGCAAATGGGATTTATTTTAATGGGGCATGCATAGTTACTATGTTGAGACTGAAATGATGCAATATGGGAGATCTCACTCATAGACTATGATATGTTTAAAGGATTGTCAAACATGACATCACCAATAGAATTTTCACATGATAACCTATGGAGCATAGCATCACAACCAGGAAATTCAACATGCTCATCATCATATTCATCATAAATTGGTAAGTCATGACATGAGGAAGTCGCACTAGCATGAAGCATGGTCATAGGTGTGTCAACATCATGCAAGAAATCATTGGTAATATAGTCCACTAGTGGGACAAGAGAAGCACCATCACCTATGTTACCTTTGGAGCATCGCTCATGTGTTGTAGGTGAGGTGTCGAAGACCAAGTCGTGGTCATCTTCATCTTGATGGAACCATGTGGGGGCGCATCATCGTCCACCATGGCCATCATCGTCTCCATTGGAGGTATGAACTCGTCGAGGATAGGCATGTCATCATGTAGGTGACCTAGCACCAAACAAGAAAACATACTCAGAGTAGAGGTTAAGTCGTTAGAAAGCATAGTGGCCTCACATGCACTATCAACTACCTCACTCACTAAGTGTTGTGGCTCACTCACTCCCAGTAAGATGCTCTCACTCATATGGTTGGTGGAGTCACTCAAATGGCTCTCAACCTCACATAGGATGTGTGGCATGCTATCATGTGTGGGGCTAGCAGTGGTCACACTCATCCTCTCATAGGAAATGCTCTCAATGTCATGTATGGTGGAATCACTCATGCCACTCATGTGGTAGTGGCTCTCCTCACATGGAAATTGGGGCATCTCGTCATATGTGGGTGTCGAAGAGATGTAGGTGCACATGTCTCCATGCTCAATCATGTCGTAGTCGTAGCCGTGGATGAAGGCCGAAGATGGCACATCATCACTCTCCTCTAAGACCAAAGATAAGGTCTCATGTGCGGTCTCGTAGATTGACTCAGAGTATGAGTACTGTTGGGGCGCTGTGTTCATGTTGTTGAAGAGGTTAGCGCTCGTCGCCGTGGTCAAAGGGGATGGCCCTTGGTCGACCTTCTTGTCACCGTCTTGTTGTTTGAGGCCCATATGATGTGGCACCTCATAGCTCATCTCCATGACCGAAGGGAATGTCCCATGGTCGGCCATCTTCCTTGACAGGCTTCCGAAGATGGAAGTGTCACCCTCGCTTGTAGGTGGTCGCCTCGTTGTTGAAGATGTCGATGTAGGCGAACTCATGCAAAGTAGGCAAAGATGCCGTATGTCCAAAGGCGAAGATGCCTTGATAGCACTTGGTGAAGATGCCGAAGTGGTGGTGGTAGTAGCCGTAGCTTCCTCTTGGTGGTGCTTGTCTCGCGGTCTTATCTTTTGCTCATGAAGCTTGGACTTGGCGTGTAGTAGGGCTTGTTGGGACTTGTGTCTTTGCGCTTGGCGAGCATCTTCATGTTGATGATGTCGTTGTCCTGCTTGAGCTCGTAGTAGATGTCGTTCGTCGTCATCATGCAGATGATGCTTGGAGGTGACTCGCCCTTCATGACGATGTGGATCAGAACATGATGGTGGTCTCCATGGAGATGTGGACGTGGACGACTTGCGCTTGCATCATTTTTGCGCTCCGAAGATTTGTGACTTGAATGTCGCCGCCTTGAGGATGACGAAGGGGAATAACAGTTGATCAACAAGGTCCGAATCTCCTCCATCTTTGCATCTTGCTCCTCTTTTTGTGCGGAAAACTTGTTGTCGAAGTAGTCCCTTCTCCTAGCTTCAGAATGTCATAAGTTGGTGGTGATGTTGTCGATGACTTGCATTGCTCGTTGTAGTCCGAAGTGGGGAGTTTTGTTGTTGTAGTTGTATGCGCCATCCTTGTTGTGCAAGACCGGAGATGAAATGCCTTGTCTATCCATCACAAGACTCAAGCAAATATGAGTGGGAGAAAGAGAAGAACTCATATCAAATGTACCTTGACCGAAGTTGAAGATGGATCAATGATCACTCAATAATGTAACAAGGAAATAGCACAATTGGTACTGATCTCATCAATTCTCACACCTACACATGTAAGGATTATGGTGGAGCTCGGTGAGGATAATAGCACAAAATTTTTAATGCAAAATGTTAGCAAGAGTCAAAAATGTTGAAAGAGATTCACAAATTCACAAGTAAAACAAGTAGACCAATAGCAATATGGGTGGCACACGAAAATTCGCACACGCTAGATAAATGGGGTCGTGCAACCAAGGATGAACACAAAATGTGGAATCCATAGAAAATGCTCTTGTTGCACAACTCTAGAGAGACGCTAGCATGATTGCTCAATAGGCGGATACGACACTTGTGCACAAACTATAGGAGACAAAAATGCAGCTGACTTCTATCCCAAGTATGCTATGTATATATGATGTTCCCGGTGTTTCTCACACGATGATCCAAGATGATCAATATGGTAGTATGATATATAATGTGTCGATGTATGGCACTTGCTTACGAGCTTCTTCTCTCTCTCTTTTTCTTTGCTTAAAAGCTTATTCTTTTTTTTTTGATATGGCCACAATGCGAAATGCAAAAACCAAGATAGCAATTGGGTATATACGGGAACAATCTTGTGACACAAGGGATGATATGATACCAATATGATATGGTATGTATGCAATGGATGGTTGAGTCATTGATCACTAATGTGCACAAGTAATGTTGCCGACAATACTCAAATGGCTAGTCTCGATATGCATGTGACGCAAAATGGGCTAGGGGTTAACAATGCAATTGCAAGGGGAATATACAATGGTGTTGTCGAGGTTACCGTCCTTGGAGATGATGAGTGGAGGTGTTCTTGATGTAGAACCGTCCCTAATTAGCCTAAACACCTTAGGAAACGGAAAAACCACGAACTCAAAATTTCCAAAGGCAAATGTCAAATGGTGGTAGCGGAATGCAGTGGTGGTTGCGGAAGTATCAGTGGGAACCCGGTCAAAATGGGTTAATGTAGCGGAAGGGTATGACGGGCTATACACGGTGTCAGATTTGAAATCACGGTCCCTAAGTAGTCGAAACACCTTAGGAGACACAACTCACAACACAAACAAAATTGGGTTATGTTGGGGGTGGTGGAAGTGTATGGTGGGCAAGCCTATGCTGAAATGGTGGTGGTGGTTGGTGAATAAGGAACCATCCCTAAGTAGCCGAAACACCTTAGGAGACTCAAGTCACAACTCAAACAACCACCTATGCAATGGCGAACAAAATGGGTTAGGTTGTGGAAGGCTATGGTGGTTTGGCAGAAGTTATGTTGGAAGCCCTGGGAAAAGATGCCGAAGTTCCAGAATTTTGATGGAGTCAAATGATGTGGGTGGTATTTTCATGGAAAGGGGGATATCAATATCTTCAAAAGGAGCTAAAGAACGTCAAAAAAGGACTCCGGATGAATTAGTTATGGCCGAAACAAGAATTCAGCATAGTCAGTTTCAGGGTTACCCGGACATCCGGAGTAGGCCCGGATGATCCGGGTTCGTCAACCGGATGTCTGGCGCGTGGGGTGTCCGGACGTCTGAGAGAGGGTCCAGCTGATCCGGGCTGGTCCGGATGATCCGGGCAGGTCAAACTGCTCGGGATTTCCTCTCGGGGACGAACTTTTGGGCGGAAATTGGATGATTTCGGGGCAAAAATTGAGGAGATTTTGTGGTTGGAAGGTGGGGAAACTTGTGGAGATGCTAGATCCACTCAAAACCAAGCAAATCCATGGATCAAAATCAACAAAACATCATCAAACCAACAAATCACAAAAAAATTGGGGCTATTTTTGGTGGGGATTTTCGAATTTAGGACGAAATCACACAAAACGAGGCTAGAAAACGGTGGGGGGGAGTCCAAATTCGTGATAAATGTGGCTCATGATACCAAGATGATGTAGGGTAGAACCCTAGGGCCCAATCTTTTATGAAATGGAGGGGATCCCACGAAGAACACGAACAACACGAGGGGAAAGAGAGGAATCACTCAAATCAACAAGAAACAATCACACATGTGATAGATCCTCGAAACACAAAGAGGTACACGATCCAAATCCAACAAAGGACGATACATAGGTAACCGGTTCTTCTTCGTGAGGAGGTCTTAAGTCCACGATGGGTGTTCCCGTGAGGGGTCTTGAATCCAAGATGGATCTTCTCCGTAGAGGCCGCAGTCTCTCTCGTAGATTAGATCCGCATGGATGAGCAAAGCTCTATCTCAAATGAGCTAAACCTATGCTAACCCTAACTAGGAGGAGGAGGGGGTCTATATATAGTGCTAAGCCACGAAGGGGTAAGTGAGAGGCGAAGGGGTACACGGGCCTCGGCCCAAATCATGCGCGCAGGCAAAGGCCGGTTGATCCGGATGGGGGTCCGGATGATCCGGGCATCGTTCGGATGATCCGGGTCCTCGTCTGGATGATCCGGCTCCGCCGGGTGGATTCCGCAAGCTTCGGGTGTCTTGGGGCACATTACCTGGATCGTCCGGGTGGGGGTCAGGATCATCCGGGCTTGATCCGAATCGTCCGGCTAGGGGTCCGGATCATCCGGGAAAGCTTTGTCTTGTATGTTCTTCTTCTTCCTTCTCCTCTTCCATGCGTGGCCTTTGTCCCTTGATTCTCCATGGTCATCTCGTATGTGCCTGAGTATACACAAGGTCCATGCATGAGGTAGTAGCCATGTCTCATATGTGGAAAGTGAAGGTTCAAAGAGGAGTGAGTTCACACTACAAAAAAATACACTTCCATGATGATACGTGTTTGTCACAGTAGGTCGCGTTTTTTGTCATGCATGTACATCCATGACGATTTTATGACTGAATCAAGATAGTCATACCTGTGCTGTCGTAGAAGTGTTCCATGACATTACCAAAATTATCATCACGGAAGTGTCCACTTCCATGACGATAAATCGCGCGTCACAGAAGTGCTTTCGTCAAGGGTGATCGACACGTGGCATCCACCGTAACAGAACGCCGTTAAGCTATCAGGTCGGGTTTTGGATCCGATAACCCGTTAACAGCCCAGACCAATGGGGATTTTCCACGTGTAAAATCATCATTGGCTGGAGGAAACACGTGTCGGCTCATCGTTGGGATGGATGTCATCCACTCATTGGACGGAAGGCGCCTATGATACGTCGACACGTGGCACGGTCCAACAGAGGCCCATTCCTGTGAAAAGGCCAGCCCGTTTGACTTGGTCAAAAGGTGGCGGGCTGGCCCATGGAAAGCCTGTTATCGGCCTATTCGCATATAGCCCATTTACAGCCCCCTAACCCAAGGCCCGTTACGCCCTATCCAAATTAGGCCCAGTAGCATCATCTGGGCCATCCAATATGATTCCAGCCCGTTTTCACTTCTGGCGCATGTATGGCCCATGACGTCTTTCGGCCCATATGAGGCCCTATGTAACTCTTGGCCTATTAACGGCCTGTGGTGAAACTGGCTCGTAATGAACAGTGTATCACTTTACACCCATTAACGGCCCTTGGTGAAACTGGCCCGTAATGAACAGTGTATCACTTTATACCCATTAACAACCCATTATTCCGTTGGGCTGTTTTGAGCCCATGTTATCTTTCGGCCTTCTGAGAGACCATTTATTCTTGGGCTCATTTGCAGCATTCGTTTACTTACAGCCCGTTACTGTCATTTTCTGCTTGTGGGCCAAATTCAGCCCGTGGTTACAGTCGGCCCGTTTGTGGTCCGTTAATACGTTGGGCCGTTTTCATAGCGTCATCAAATATGGCCTATTAACGATGGCCCGTTATGGTCGGCCCATGAATGGATGATTCCAACTCTAGCCTGTTTACGGCCATAATGCGGTCTGTTTGGCCCATGTTTGGCCAATCGATCATACGGCCCGTATAAGGCCCATTGATGATACGGCCCGTAGAAGGCCCATTGTTTCTACGGCCCGTAGAAGGCCCACTGTTTCTACGGCCAGTAGGAGGCCCAGTGTCACTACAGTAAATATTAGCCCATGGTTATTGTGGCCTAGTTTTAAAAAATAGGTTATTGCAGCCACTAGCTAACCGCAGAAAAAGAACTGCAATGACTACAAGCAAACAAATAAACAAGACAACAAGGAAATAAATAAGCAAGCAACTAACGCTAGGTTATCACGGCTATTGCACATATTACATCCACCGGGCATCAAAGTTCGCCACCAGTGCAAATATAGGGAACAAAGCAGCATATCATATACACTAGTTGTCAAATTTGGCGACCAGCGCAAATAAACGCTGCAGCAAAACAAATCCAGAACTGAAACCACTTCAGAAGATCTCAAGAAACAATATCCTGGGTACCCATAATGTTGGCAAGATGCTTAGCATGCTTATTAACTTTCTCTTGTTTGGCGCTTAAATCCTCCAGTGCTTGCTGTTGCACTAGAAAATATGCATTTGAATTCTGCAGGGACTTCCTCAGTCCTTCAGCTTCCTGTCGCAGCACATCTAATCGATGTCTTTCAACTTGAAGTTAGGACTCAAGAAGATGAACTAATTCAGGCAGCGAGTTTGAAGAGCTTGTGCCAGTAGTAGTGGCCAGTAACTCGAACACTACATCAAGACAGTACTTTTGGGTTCCCTCACTGTCATCAAGATAGTTTTTATTAGCTTTCTTGCAGACCAACAGGGATGTCTCACTATCTTGAACCTTATCTGCATTACTTCCTTTACCATTGGATAACGCGGTACTGTTCTCCAATATTTTGTCCACATTCTAAAAGAGAAACAAGCACACACATCACATGTTTACCATGTTGTATATGAAACTCATTTTGGTAAATGAGTTCAGTAGTAAAGTGGACAGGATAACAACATGAAACAAACATATATCTATGTACCATGGTCACTTTATGGTCTATATCATTCTAGTTTTTGTTGCCAAATCAAGATAGAGACACAGTTCAAATAATATTTGTTCAAGACAAAGCAGAATAGACAGAATATAAGTGTGGGTAACTATAGAGCAATAACAACACTTGTAATGTGCATGACACGAGAACATAACTGTTTATTCAATTGAAACGGTAATCAACATAGAGCAGGTAACAACAACAAACCAGTTAAAGAAACAGGTTTAAAACATACATGTTGCGCCATTGGAGTTTCAATTCCATCCTTCAAATTTGAAAATAGTTGGTATGAGTAAATACAGTAATGCAAGAGCAAAGGTGTATGAACCATAGCTATAGAACCTGACCTGAGAACAAATCTTCTTCTCCTTTAAGCGTTGAGTTGGGATTCGGAGTGGTGGTCCTCGTGCTTTGGGCACTGCAGTTCCCTTACTAACTACACGTGTTTGGGTGCTCTGTGGTGGAGACGGTGCTGTGTCAACTAGAACTGGGTTACTATCTGCCGGGGTTGGGGTTAGAAGATGTGTAGCTAATTCTTTGTCCAACTGGGTAGGGGTACAATATGCGAGAGTCTGGGTTATGTGTGGTGGATCTGGTCCTTGGGCAAGTATAACCGTGGTTCTATCTGCATCAACTGGTAGCACTATCTTTTCTGAAGACCGTGTTGTTACTCCCTTAGATACTGCCATCACGCTCTCCAATTCAAATGGCTGATAAACAAGAAAAGTAATTGAAAGTATAGAGATTGTATGATAGGCAGGTGCAATGGATAGTGGGGAATAAAAGAGGGCATGAAATAATTCATATTTATGTTGTCTAACCAAACATGATAGCATGACACAATTTCACATATATGATGGCTAACTAAACAGGATAGCATGACACAATTTCACATTATGATGGCTAACTAAAAAAGATGGAAAGACATAGTTCAAAATATGAGACTATGTAAACAGGATGACATGACATAACTATATAACGTGTTTATTAAATAGGTTGGCATGCCATAATTCACATACATTCACGGATAGAATGCCATAATTCAAAATATGATGACTGTAAACACTAAACAGGATGAGATGATATAACTATATGATGTCTTTATTAAATGGGTTGCCATGCCATAATTCAGATAGATGATGTGTATGTACTATGTAAACATGATGGCATGATATAATTCAAATATATGATTTATATAGTAAGAAAGTAAGCAGATGGCAATCCATATATGATGTAAAAACTAAGCAATGCAAGACAACATGCATGACATGGGTAATATAACCCTGCCATGTTTGAGCATAGACCTCAGGGGGGAAATAGGACTGGTCATCAGTCTCTGAATCCTCCTCTGAGGAGCTCTCTGTAACCAGCAAGATGTCTTCTTCAGCAGGTAGCATTGTCTGCTCTGAATACCTTGTTTTCACTCTAGATACTTCCATCACCGCTTCAAATGGCCGATGCATAGGAAGAGTAGTTGAATATACAAACATTCTCGACAAATGGAACACGTAATACAAAAAAATGATAGCATGATATAATTCACATACATGTTGATTGGCTAAACAGCATGGCATTGCATAATTCACATATATAATGCCTTTGCAACAAGATAGCATTGTATAATTCACATATATAACGTCTTGCAATAAGATGGCAATGCATAATTCACATATATGGTAATTAGAGACTGAACAGGTGGCATTCACACAAAGCATGTCTAAACTAATCAAATGACATAGCAATGCGAGACACCATACGCACGATATGAGCAACATAACCCTGCCAAGTTAGAGCATACACCTCGGGGGGGGGGGGGGTGGGGGAATAGGACTGGTCATCTATCTCTGAATCCTCCTCTGAGGAGCTATCCGTAACTAGCGAGATATGCGCTTCGTCAGATAGCATAGTCTGCTCTGAAGACCTTGTTTTCACTCCAGAATTTGCCATCATCGTGTCAAATGGCTGATGCACACGAAGAGCAGTTGAATGTACTAACATTGTTGACAAATGTAGTATGTAACGAAAAAAAGGATGGCCTGATATAATTTACATATAAGATGACTGGCTAAGCAGGATGGCATTGCAAAATTCACATATATGATGCCTGGCTAAACAAGATGGCGTTGCATAATTCACATAAACGATGAATAAACTAAACAGATGGCATTCGCACAAAGGATGTCTAAACTAAGCAGATGACATATGTGATGTATAAAGTAAGCAATGCAAGACACCATATGCATGATATAACCAACATCGGCATGCCAAGTTAGAGCGAAGACCTCAGGGTGTAAATAGGAGTTGTCTTCTCCTTCTGAATCCCCCTCAGAACAGATATCTTCCTCTCGATTACAATCCAAAATGCATGGAGGGGGGCTGCCTTTGCGCCTACCATGGAGCGACGTCTGCATGAAATTTTATTACCACGCAAGGCTCATCTCTTTTGCTCTACATGTTCAGTTCCATTGTTTACAATAACTGTCATGCATAGGAATAAAACATAGTGAGATTATGTAAGGAGTGCATGCAAAAATCCAGAGTGATGGTAGCAACCTGTGGATAGACCCAAAACCAATAATAGCAGGCAGATAATGGCTTCAGTTAAAAAATACAGATAATGGCTTCTTTACTGTTTGTTTCCCACCCAACATGAAACTCATAGTAGTCACCGGAGATTAACCAGATAGTAGATAAATACTATTGATAGCGGCCCCGATATGTACCCCACAACCATTTAAAAACTCAAGTTTGACCATTAGTTTGGAGCTGACTCAGAGTCTAATCGGTGAACAGGACGATAAAGTAGCATGTAATATTAAGCAATGCATAACGTAAGCAGACACGAAAGAGTGTGACCTCTCTTGCGGACCCATGTAGTCCTCGAGGTCATCTACTCGGTTGATGATGGTAATGCAATTTTCATGGCTGCCAGCGGCGGGAAGAAGATCTGAGGCGGCGAAAGACAGTCTGGAGGCCGGATCCCTGCTGTGCTGGACCCTTCTGTCATTGGAGCAGCTGAGCTGGGGTGGACGACGGCGCAGCAGGAGCGGGACAAACCATGCAAGGTTTTCTTTGACAACTATCTGTAAGAGAAGTAATTCTATAAGGGCTCGTTTGAATTGGAGGATTCCAACAATGCAGGAATTGGAAATAGACAGGAATAGGATAGGAATGCACGTGCAAAACAGAGAATTTAAAAACACAGGATTTCTGCCAATCTGGGTGTTTGATTCACAACAATGGGAAGATCACAACATGCAAAGAAGCATGGTGAGATTAAGTCAAACCACAAGAAAATGTGTGGTTATAATGCTATTATGCTACTATCTCTTAGTCTTGTGCTTCATGAATAGGAATTTGAAAAGGAGGACAAGTGAAAATTAAAATTCCTACGTTTTTTCTTTCAAGGAGACACTAAAGGAACAAATCCGTGTGGTCAGTGGACAATATATATAACATGTAGAGTAAAAAAGAGATGCAACAAGTGTACAACCTCTTTGGCAAAGCCATGTCGATCTCAGCATGATTGGATTGGCCGGTGAGGATGCTCCGGCTGACTTTGCTGTCGGAGGAGGGGAATAAGATCTTAGGCGTCTGGAGATGGAGCCCGAGGTACTGCTCCGCTGTGATGGAGGGTTTCGTCGTTGGAGCAGCTCCGGTGAGTTGTATGACGCCGAGGCGGAAGCAGGACAAGAGAGACAACGAACAACGTTAACCTGAGTGGAATTCTAATAGCATCTCCAATATATGACGTAAAATACATAACCAAAAAGTGCTAGATGTAAAATACATCAGCCGCTCATCTCTGAACTTAACTGTCGAAACTGAACTTAACTGTCGAAACTGAACTTAACTGTCGAAACTGAATTTTGCTGTCGAAACTGAACGCACTAGCAAGGTGAGGCTACACGTCGGTCGACTGACTTTTTCATCTCTGGTCAGTCGATTTTGCAGCCATTGGATACGAAATCAAGGGCATGCGGTTCATCTTCAACCTCCAACCCCCTGAGCCGCCAGCCACCACCGGCCAAACAGTAGCCTCCCGCCGCCTGCGGCCGGCGGTGCGCCGCCCCGCCCGCCCCGAAAACACTCCCCACCGCCGGTCCGCCGCCGCCCCGGCCATCCCTCTAGCCCCCCCCCCCCCCCCGTGCCGAGCTTTTTCTCCGGCGATCCCCACGCCACCGCCCCGCCAACGCCTCGCCACCACCGGCGACCACCGCCCCCATCCTGAACCCTAAGATAGATAGTGGGGTACCTCTTCGGCGAGCCCCCCTCCCTGCTGCGGCTAGTACTTCCTTCACCCTGGCGAGCCCCCCCCAACTCCTGAAAATCGACTGACCCAAAAGTCGATTCAGTCGACTGAAGCGTAGCTAAATCGGAGCAGCATCGCAAGCAAGAGCAAGAGCGAGAGCAGCAGCGCGAGCAAGAGCAATAGCAAGAGCAGACCAGGCAAGGGACCGAGAGCAAGAGTAGAGCAGCAGTGTGATTGAGAGGTAAAGCAGCAGCAGCTCCTACTGATGTGGACATCGCCGCTGAGGGAGCGACGCCGTGGAGGAAGTGGCCGGCGACACCGCCTTGGATGGAGCCGCACCGTGTCGACTCGGGACCGAGCACCGGCAGCACCGTGAGATCGAATCAAGAAGAAAATGTGGCGATTAGTGTACAACCTCTTTGGTGGCGCCAATTAGGCCGCAACTTCATCCGAGGAAACGGTGACGATGATGCTCTTCCGATGGTGCAGGTGAAGACGACGGTGTGGGAATGGAGGTGGCGCAAAAGACGAGGGGAATGTCGGGGCAGCTCCTTGGAGGTGGAGGACGGGGTGGCTGAACCGGCGGGACGTTGAGATCGACGACGGATCCTCATCCGGTACGATGGATGAGGGACGTCGAGGTGTTGCTGTGGACAACATAGTCGGGGAAGAGGCTCCGGCTGGGTGGCGGACGGAGCAGGGTGTGGGGTTTTGTCGCGGGTTTTTGCGGCCTCGGTGTACGAATGGGATGGCAGTGGGGAACCATGGCTTAGAGACGCGTTTGTCCGAAATGTGGGGTAAGTTATGAAAGTACCCCTGATAACCCGCAAGTATGTCAGGACCGGTTTTTCGGGATATTAATTTCCCAAAAGTGGCCCTTGTGCTCACCAGCCCCAGGATTACTGTTAGCTAATGAGACACCAACTTGTTACAGAAACTCCAAGCAAACTACAAAATATGTAGTACAAGACTATTCTGGCCTATGGATACAACAATTGGTTTCTAGTGGTTGATGGCGGAAGCGGTTTGCGGATCATTAGCGTCTATGGGACTCCATTTCCCACAGGAACAGCCGACCAGGATAACTCCTATCTTCACGAGGCTGCTATCTCCATTGCGTAGGTTCCGGGGCTGTCATCGCAACATTCCTTTCCACGCAAGAAATCTAGCCAAGACAATAGCCAGGGACAAGCCAGTGAGTACTTTGAATCTACTCGCAAACATTAAGAACACAGGTATAATATAGCCACTGATAATCATGCTTTAAAATATTCTATGATCACTTCGTCAGTTATGAAATAAGGTTCATGATGCATGCCAGTAGATCATTTAAATAAATCATGAGTAAAGCAATCAGGGTGTAGAAATATAGAACACTGATCAGGTGTCTAAAGCGACACCTCGAAAGGATAATAATATGAAGCATGCCTCAGTCGGGCGTCTGAGCGACACCACATAAAGGGCTTATAATTAAACAAAATAACAAACATGCCACAGTCGGGCGTCTGTAAGACACCACATAAAGGGCTTATAAGTAATTGAAATAACAAGCATGCCACAGTCGGGTGTCTGTGCGACACCGCATAAAGGGCTTACATATACACATAATCACGATGAATATCCAGGAGGTAGTACCGTCCCAGGGATATTCATTATTTCAAATAATGCAAATGGTTAGTCCATAATAATAATAATCATAATCATCATACATCACAAGTCATGATCAATATTCTGGTTTAATAGTTTCTCCTCCGAAGACCGACACTAAGACCGACACTTGACCCATCCCAGACTGTAGTCCTTAACCATGGACACGGCTATTCGAATAGGTTTAATCTCTCTGCAGAGGGTGTACTCTTTACCCAGGAGTAACGGATTCCTTTAGTCCATCGGGACTAATTCCGTCTACGGTCTTTTAATTGAAAACACCCTAACCGCACACACCAGCCTAACTTACCGGTGTCTGGAATCACCCTTGACACCTGTTAAGCAAAACTCTAAGCGGGGAGGCTACAACCTCGACTAGCATGGGATCACAAAATTTATACCGTGCACAAACTAGGGGAGCTACCCCTTCGGCTACAACCGAAACACCCATGCCCCCTGACCGGATGACTGGCTTTAATCCAGGGCCATGGAACCCTCATCACGGCCCCTCTGTACGGTGTGTGCTAGGAAGGGGTTGACAACTTACTGAACCGTACCCTACCTACGGCAGGGACAAGTGGCAGCACGAAACAAGTATGGGGGTTACTGGAACAAGACTCGATCTACGGCCGACTCAGGAGGCTTAAGTATTTCCTGCATGATTAGCTCAAGGATAAGATTTCACATCCATCAGACACAACCACCACTCATCATATCTCCCCCTGCCCCGCCGGTCGTAACCGTCTCGACGAGGGACAAGCTCGTGTCTACCCAAGACAGAGACTTTCCCGGATCCTTCCCGGTAGGCATGAGAGGCATATGAGGGTGATTGCTATCACAAGTATGTCCATTGCCAACAGCAAAAAAAAAATCATCTTTGCACTCAAAGCGTGTGATAATCTCGTCAAACACATAATGGATACTCCGTGTCACGGTGGTGTTGTAACTATATCAAACAACACACGATAATATTATACTTGAGTTCAGAAATGCTTGCCTTCAAGGTGTGGAGAGGTGAGGTGCACTCCAATATTTTTTTGAAAGCTCTCTTCTCTCTCTCCAAAATCCTATTTCGAAAATAGGCAAATAACACATACTTTAAAAACAGTACAAAAAGTTGTCTTAATTATTTTTGAAATAAATCTTAAAATAAACTAGGTGAAATTTGAGAGAGGTAGGAAAAAGAATCAATTCATTTGGACTTATATTTAAAAAGTTATAGCCAGTCAAAGTTTTGGTCAAATTCTGTTTTTAAATTAAAACAGAAAAAGAAAACGTTTCAGATAGAAATACGCTTCCGGGGCAAAGGAGACGTACTTATGGGGTTTATGCCTTCACTTAAAACACGTGGAGGCGGGGCTGGGTCACTAACAGTGGGTCCATGGGGCCCACTGGTCAGGTTTGACCAGTCGCCCCCTCCCTCCTTTTCCTCTGCCCGAGCGGGGGCGGGATTCCGGTGATCGTCGCTGGCGAACGGGGGCTCCTCGAGGGCATCCGAGGCCAGGGATGGATCCGCCACTCCTAGGCGGTCCTCCCGGTGGTCGACTGGCCGGCGGGGGCGGAGGGAATCGCCGACGGCAAGCTCCGCGGCGGAGGGAGCTTCGGGAATGATTGGGGATTTGGGTTATGGTGGGTTTTGATCGCGTTCGAGGGGTCGGGCAGCTCCGCAAGGTCGAGCGGAAGTCGACGGTGGCGCTGGATGGGTGGGGGAGGCCCTGGTGGCGCCGGAGTGAACGAGACAGTGGCGGTGGCCGTGGTTGACGAAGATGAGGAAGACGACCTCTCTGGTCTTTCTACTGCTACGGGCGGATCGGTGAGGGAGTGTGGGAGGTTGCTTGAGGGTTTGGTGAGCTCGGGGGGGGGGGGGGTCCTTATATGGCGATCGTGGCGGTTCCGTCGATGGCCGAGGATAAGAACGCCGGCGACCGTCATACTGTGCTGCAGGGCGACGTGGCGGCGACGAGGGCTTGCGGACAAGGTTGCGGATAAGCTTGAGCTGCTCAAGGGGGCAGCTGGCGAGCGCTGGTGGCTCGGGTGGCGCCGTCCATGGTAGAAGCTGCTGTGGCCACCCGCTAGCCGCCGTTGCCGACCTGACGGCGGCACTGTAGGGCGCCAGGGGCGGCTCTGCGGCGAGGCGAAGGGGCACGGTGTTGGCTGCAAGCGGGGAAGGGCCAGAACGAGCGCGAGGCGACGGCAGTGCGATGCGGTGGCTCGGTGCACTCGCGTGCAAAACATGCGCTCTGGGCGAGCCCAGAGCACGTACACGACGTGTTCGACCAAATGCCAGGGCATGCTAGGGGGCTCCAATCCACAAGAGAGTTAGCAAGGTGGGGCTATAGGCTTGGGCAAATCCATGTGACATGCTGGTCTAGTCAGGGGATCAAGTTCACAATGTAAACTTGAAATCATGCCAAATCTGGTTGTGCACACAGGGTGTTTGACAAAATGCCAAAGGCATCTAGGCAATTCTTGGGGTGGCCAAATTCTCCAGATCAGTGTCTCCTTGGATGAGTAAGAGGGTGGTGAGTTTAGTTTAACAAAAACAAACACTTGTTAGTGCAAGTTCTGCAAAACTTCAGTTCTGGACAACAGGTAAATGGGATTGTTTCATGATCCAGAAATCTTCCAATGGGTACCTTCTTCTGGACTTAAGGGTTTTGCAAGGTGGGCTATAAGCAGGAGAAAACTCAAGGGTACTAGAGCAAATTAAACTAGGGTTGCTGTAGAAAAAGCCAAACTGGACCAGAGAGCAAAAGAGGTTGGTTCACTCAAATTTTTCAAAGAACACCACTGGGTTTTTGCATAAAGTTGAATAATATACTCCTATTAACATCCCATAATTTTGGTGGAGGCTAGAAAGAAATATTTAAATGGCTTGTAGTGCAAAATTGCCCACTGGACCAGATTTGAAAAATTGGTGTAGAGCTCAAAATATTAAAAGAATGAAATATATTTTTGCGTAAAAGTGATTTAAAAACATCACATGACATCTCCAAATTTTGGTTGGAATTTTAGATAAATATATCAAGAGGTTGCAGTGCAAATTGGGTCCTGAAACTTAAAAAAAAATCATTTCATGGAATAAATCTCATGGAGAATTAGTTATGCAATTAAATCCACTTTTAAGAGAAATGTTTTTTTTCTCGAGGGAGAAAACAAGTCCAGTAATATATTTGGAAACTTTCACTTGGGATAAAACTCCATAAAAATCCAAGAAAGGATGGTACTGAAATCAAAGAAAACCCAGAAAAATGAAAAGTTCAATTTTCCTGGCAAAATTTTAATTAGTAAAACAAGGTTAAAATTTTGGGGTGTCACAAAGTATAGGGGATCGCAACAGTTTTCGAGGGTAAAGTATTCAACCCAAATTTATTGATTCGACACAAGAGGAGCCAAAGAATACTCTCAAGTATTAGCAGTTGAGTTGTCAATTCAACCACACCTGGAAACTTAATATCTGCAGCAAAGTATTTAGTAGCAAAGTAATATGATAGTAGTGATAACGGTAACGAAAGGTAACGGTAGTAAAAGCAATGCTTTTGGTATTTTGTAGTGATGATAGCAATAGCAACGGTAAAGTAAATAAGCGAAGAACAATATGTGGAAACCTCGTAGGCAATGGATCGGTGATGGAGAATTATGCCGGATGCGGTTCGTCATGTAACAGTCATAACCTAGGGTGACACAGAACTAGCTCCAGTTCATTGATATAATGTAGGCATGTATTCCGAATATAGTCATACGTGCTTATGGAAAAGAACTTGCATGACATCTTTTGTCCTACCCTCCCGTGGCAGCAGGGTCCTTACGGAAACTAAGGGATATTAAGGCCTCCTTTTAATAGAGAACCGGAACAAAGCATTAACACATAGTGAATACATGAACTCCTCAGACTACGGTCATCACCGGTAAGTATCCCGATTATTGTCACGTCGGGGTTAATGGATCATAACACATAATAGGTGACTATAGACTTGCAAGATATGATCAAGAACACTCATATATTGATGAAAACATAATAGGTTCAGACATGAAATCATGGCACTCGGGCCCTAGTGACAAGCATTAAGCATAGAATAGTCATAGCAACATCAATCTCAGAACATAGTGGATACTAGTGATCAAACCCTAACAAAACTAACTCGATTACATGATAGATCTCATCCAACCCATCACCGTCCAGCAAGCCTATGATGGAATTACTCACGCATGGTGGTGAGCATCATGAAATTGGTGATGGAGGATGGTTGATGATGACGATGGCGACAGATTCCCCTCTCCGGAGCCCCGAACGGACTCCAGATCAGCCCTCCCGAGAGGTTTTAGGGCTTGGCGGTGGCTCCGTATCGTAAAACGCGATGATTTCTTCTCTCTGATCTTTTTCTCCCCGAAACTGAATATATGGAGTTGGAGTTGGAGTTGGAGTCGGAGAGGCAACAGGGGGCCCACGAGGTAGGGGGCGCCCCCCCCACCCTCGTGGAGAGGTGCTGGCCCCCCTGGCCTTCATCTTTTGCAGGTATTCCGTGAAGTTTCAGGTCATTCCGAGAATGTTTGCTCCTGCACATAAATAACACCATGGTAATTCTGTTGAAAACAACGTCAGACCGGGTTAGTTCCATTCAAATCATACAAGTTAGAGTCCAAAACAAGGGCAAAAGTGTTTGGAAAAGTAGATACGTTGGAGACGTATCAACTCCCCCAAACTTAAACGTTTTCTTGTCCTCAAGCAATTCAGTTGATAAACTGAAAGTGATAAAGAAAAACTTTTACAAACTCTATTTTCTCTTGTTGTAAATATGTAAAGCCAACATTCAAGTTTTCAGAAAATATTATAACTAACCACATTCACAATAACGCATAGGTCTCAAGTTTACTCATATCAATAGCATAATCATCTAGCGAGCCATAATAATAAATCTCGGATGACAACACTTTCTCAAAACAATCATAATATGATATAACAAGGTGGTATCTCGCTAGCCCTTTCTGAGACCGCAAAACATAAAGGCAGAGCACCTTTAAAGACCAAGGACTGACTAGACATTGTAATTCATGGTAAAAGAGATCCATTCAAGTCATACTCAATGTAAACTAACAATAATGAATGCAAATGACAGTTTTGCTCTCCAACTGGTGCTTTTTAATAAGAGGATGATGACTCAGCATAAAAGTAAATAGATAGGCCCTTCGTAGAGGGAAGTAGGGATTTGTAGAGGTGCCAGAGCTCGGTTTTGAAACAGAGGTGAATAATATTTTGAGCGGTATACTTTCATTGTCAACATAAAAACCAAGAGATGATGATATCTTCCATGCTACACACATTATAGGCGGTTCCCCAATCAGAATGGTAAAGTTTGTACTCCCCCTTCCACCAACAAGCATCAATCCATGGCTTCCTCGAAACAACGAGTGCCTCCAACTAACAAGAGTCCCAGGGGGAGTTTTGTTGGCAATTATTTTGATTTAGTTTGCATAAAGCATGGGACTGGGCATCCCGGTGACCAGCCATTTATCTCGTGAGTGAGGAGCAGAGTCCACTCCTCTTGAGAATAACCCGCCTAACATGGAAGATACGGACAGCCCTAGTTGATACATGAGCTATTCAAGCATACAAAACAGGATATTTATTTGAAGGTTTAGAGTTTGGCACATACAAATTTACTTGGAACGGCAGGTAGATACCGTATATAGGTAGGTATAGTGGACTCATGTGGAATAACTTTGGGGTTTAAGGGATTGGATGCACAAGTAGTAGTACCACTTAGTACAGGTGAAGGCTAGCAAAAGACTGGGAACCGACTAGCTAGAGAGCGACAACAATCATGAACATGCATTAAAATTAATTAACACCGAATGCAAGCACGAGTAGGATATAATCCACCATGAACATAAATATCGTGAAGGCTATGTTGATTTTGTTTCAACTACATGCGTGAACATGCGCCAAGTCAAGTCACTTAAATCATTCAGAGGAGGATACCACCCTATCATACCACATAATAACTATCTCAATAGCATGTTGGCATGCAAGTTAAACCGTTATAACTCATAGCTAATCAAGCATGGCACAAGAAACTATGATCTCTAGTTATCATTGCAAACATGTTTATTCATAGTAGGCTGAATCAGGAATGATGAACTAATCATATTTACAAAAACAAAAGAAGTCGAGTTCATACCAACTTTTCTCATCTCAGTCAGTCCATCATATATCATCATAATTGCCTTTCACTTGCACGACCGGACGATGTGAATAATAATAGTGCACGTGCATTGGACTAAGCTGGAATCTGCAGGCATTCAATAAACAGGAGAAGACAAGGCAATATGGGCTCTTTTGTCACATCAACAAGTATGCATACAAGAGCTACTTCAACAATTTAATTATGGTCTTCTCCTATCAACCCCCAAAGAAAAGAAAAGAAATAAAACTATTTACACGGGAAAGCTCCCAACAAGGAAAAGAAGAACATGAAATCTTTTTGGGTTTGCTTCTTTTTAATTACTACTACAAGCATGGAAATTAAACTAATTAAAAGCTACAACTATTTTTTTTTGGTTTTTCTTAAGGTTTATTAAACACATAAGAAGAAAGCATAAAAAGGGAATTAAACTAGCATGGATGATACAATGAAAAAGTATGAGCACCGACATCTAGCAATGAGTGTGTGAACATAAATGTAATGTCGGTGGGAAATACGTACTCCCCCAAGCTTAGGCTTTTGGCCTAAGTTGGTCTATGGCCACAGCTGGCATGGTGGATATCCATAATAATAGTTGGGTTCATACTGAGAAGAAGAAGAGGAAGACTCCGCTTGCCACTGGCTGACAATCATCACCGGATCCCACTGGTAATTAGACTGTCGTGAAGGATCAACTTGTGGTTCCGGCTCTGGCTCCACGGCTGGTGCAGGGTTCCAGTAGGCGTGAATAGCCTTCAACGGAACAACGTACGTGCCTGAAGATAAATCAAACAAGGAAGGAGCAGGCAGGGTAATAGTCTCAGGATGATGTTTGTTAAAGAACAATTCATATTTAAGCTCTCCTTACCTATTCTTAACAATAAAATCATGTGCCACCATACTTTTATAATCTAGATAAACACGAGGCAACACTTTTTCTTCCTTCTCATAATGCCTAACATGTATGTTAAAATGTGCAGCTAGGCGTGAAGCATAGATGCCTCCAAAGATGGGGCCCTTTGTACGGTTCAGACTTAACCGTTTAGCAATACTGCCGCCCATACTAACAGAGTTATCACCATATAAACCGTGGAGCAAAATAATAATATCAGGATACTAAGGTTTCCACAGTTTCCGTGACCAATTAAACGATGACTAGAAAATAATGCAAAGTAACGTAAAACAGGAAAATGTATGCTAGTGATTCGTGCATCGGAAACCTTCCTTGTTTCCCCTACGGTGATAGTATCAATGAATTCCTCCACATCATCGCGATGTGGTTCTTCTGTCTTGCCCTCAAAAGGGACTAAACAAACCCGACAAAAATCATAAAGTGACATCTCCTTATGCTCCTCATATAAATGGAATTCTACCGTAGGTGGTGAGCTCCTAGAATGGAAATGAAAGTTTTGCACAAAGGTATTTGTGAGTAAGAGATACTGATCGCATTGGTCGGGGAGGAAAGCGGTGATGCCTGCATTTTTAGCCAATTCATGAAAATCTTCATAAATCTCGGCTGCTCTCAAGAAATCATCAGAAGGCCATTCACGCGCCCGAACCTCCGCGGTGCGAGGAAAATTATACTTAGGCTTTGGTGCCTTTTCATTCGAGCTTTGGCTCAATGAGCCCCTCGAAAGTCTCCTCGTCATTTTCTGAAAAATTCTGAAATTTTTAGTAACTTCAAAATAAAAGTAAACCAAACTCAATAATATTGATAGCAACTACTCCTACAAGTGCCTAGGGCCTATATGATGCATCAAAACTACTTGCAACCACATAAATTTGACATGCAAGCTCAAGAACAGGGTCACCTAAGCAGCAAAAATTTGCAATGAATAAAGAACTAGAACAAAAATTTCCCGTCCTTAAGCTATGTATGGATGTCGACCGATCTCCCTCAAGACATAGCTAGGTCTCTCCTTCTCAACACATATATGAGTCGTTCTACCTCTATAGTTAGGCCTCTGCCTACCCCTCCCCCACCCCCTCCCCCCCACACACCGATACATCGAGCGCTCTAGTCATGTCTCCCTGCCATACACAAACTTGACATGTGCCCTCTAACATTCCGGTAGGCCAATCGCCCTATATCTTTGACTTGCACACACAAACAATTTCGATGGCCCTCTTCATCGATCTCGCACCCACCCACTTGATTCTCTCTTCGACTCTATCGATAGCTATGACCCCTCCCTCTCTTCTCGTGGATTGCCTGACCCTCTATGTATGATATGGATAGGCCTCCATTTCACACACATTGCATGCAAAATTTTGTTTGAGATGTCATCGACACATATTCCCACAAATAATTCACGAAATCAACCCCCCACCCAACCCCCACCCCAAAACAAAAAACACTCACAAACGCGGTTTGTATCTCTCTCACACACCCACGTAGCTGGGGGACATGCACGAAGAGAAGAGGTGCATGCACGGAGCACGTACTCCCGTCTCTTTCCCATCCACACCCGCACGGGTACACGGTGGAGCTCATTTCTGTACGAAAAAGGCAGCCCACGTGGTAATTTGGCACGTGTACAGGTTGTCCACTTGGTGGAGGGAGGATCGTCTACCATGGGTGAACAAACAAATTGCGACTTGATGTGTTATGTTAAAACGAAGAGCCAAACCATGTGGGTCCTACCTTAGAGGCAAGGCTCTATACACTGGAGTACTTTTGATGTGTCCCGTCACCTCGCAGAATGAGGAGAAGCTTGCTTAGTACGGCGTCTCCCCCGCCCATGGGCGCGGTGGCTCGCATGATGAGGTGAAGCTTGCTCCGCCTTACGCCCGGTCCCTCGCCCATGCGCGCGGTGGCTCGTAGGACGAGGAGAAAAATTTACTACTCCCTCCGTTTACTCCTCGTCCCTACTACCTTGGTTATAGAGATTATATCATATTGTTTGGAATATATATGTCCTTTAGTAGATTTCAATATGAACTACTAGTACATACTCCAAACACTGATGTATATAGACGTATTTTAGAGTGTAGATTCACTCATTTTGCTCCATATGTAGCACTCTCCCTCGCCCCTCAACCCTCGCCCACGTGGTGGACGTGCAACAATTCATTCGGTCTCATGTAGCCAGAACGATATATACTGCACTACCATTATTGCTCGACTTCCCGAAGAGGCGAAGAGCCAATCGCAAGGTTAATATTTTGGAGATGCCAAGCGCAAGGTTATAGGAGAACGAGTATTAGGTGCCGCGTCATTTATAAACATTTTTTTCTTTAGTAGCATGTATGCAATATGATAGGTTCATATGGAGAGAAAAGGAAACCACTCCACTATATACATAGTCAGGACGGGCCAACCTACACGGTTGCTTGCTGGGGTTGCTCTCTTCACACTCTCTCGCACAAAAGAATGTGGCCACATCTCTAACATCCTGGCGGATCACGTCCGCTTGGGGAAGGGGTGGATGCTTAGTGTATAGGCGGTGGCCATCGCCGACGGCAAAAACCCACTGTCGGCACGTCCCGATCAGGGGTCCCCGCCGTTCTCTCTCACAAAGCCGGTTAGGTTGCCTTCGTCCCTTGCTCACTGTCCCTTGCTCACTGCCGCGACGTGGGCAATTGCCGCCTCCCGCCGCCCTCCTCAAGGTTGAGCTACGTCCCTCAGGTACAACTCCCTTTACAGCCAGCTTGCACCACTGCTCCAGCTGCCCACATCACTCCCTGTGGATATTTCTCTACTTCTTTGCCCCGCACATACCTCTACTGGCTTCTATGTACTATATTTGTGATGAGTTTATGTATCAACAACTAGTCCCAGTAATCTTATTCTAATCACGTTCTTCAATTTCTTTGCCATAGGGATGCTCATCTCGATTTTGGTGAAACTGCACAAAATGATCCGATGGTCAAAAGGTTGCAAACTTCATTTATTAGGAAGCTCGAACGTTTCCAACAAATTGAAGCCAGGTCAGGGTTCACGGTTCAAGGGCTAGGGACTGCATGGATCATTTTTTTCTTTAGCTACCTCTGTTCCAAAATAAGTGTCAACTTTAGTAGTAGTACAACTTTGTACTAAAGTTTGCACAAATTTGAGACACTTATTTTGGAACGGAGGGAGTACATATTTGCTATGATATGTCAATCATTGAGATGCAATAGCATGCATGTTAGGCTCCTTTGTATTTGATGAAATGTTACAACAGGCAACCTTGGACGCAAGATACATGTAACAGAAGCTGGAAGCTTCATAGCATTGTACAAATTTATCTCGCTGATAAATTACAGTACGTACTATACTAGTACTTCCTCCGTTCCTAAATATAAGTCTTTGTAGAGATTTCACCATGAACCACATGCGGATGTATATAGATGCATTTTAAGTGTAGATTTATTCATTTTGTTCCGTATGTAGTGGAATCTCTACAAAGACTTATCTACTAGTAATAGCTAGCCCCCACTACTAGGAATTCTCTATCCTCTCCTTGAGCCACATCATCAAAATTGATGTAGCCATTAGATGAAGTAAATCAGTCCATAATAGCCGTCTGATCTAGACGTTGCGAGGCTCCGCACTAAGCCACATGCAAGCATGCAGAAATACGGTGCCACATGCATGTGAGTGGGTTTTAAATCACGTCAACATGTCTGCATGCAAGCATGCACCAGTAACATGCATGTAAGTGAGCTTTTAATTCCCATTAACATGTCAAAAAGAAAAATATAATCCCATTATGCTGTAGGAGTTGGCTGATCTTTTTTCCTTACGTGGGATGATCTAAATGATGATGGGAGTTTATTTAGTTTGGCTACCACATTTGTCATGCGGTTATAGAGTTTTTTTTAGTTCTATGAAATCGATAATTTTGCGCAGAGAGATATACGGCTGTTCCGCCGCAACGCGCGGGGACTCATCTAGTAATATTTAGGAACAAAGGGAGTACTATGTAAAGAGTTAGGTGTCGCACGGTGATAGTGTGAGGTGGGCCATGTAATCACGGAGCCTGCGTGTTTTCACTGCTCTTGCACGCCTCCGCTGTAAGAATGGAGAAAATTGTAATCTACTAGTAGTACCTCCTTTCGCTGAAAGCGTGGGACATCCAGCAGTCCTACCACCTCAGTAATAAAGACCAATGAGCCGTCAAATCACATAGACCCAGCAGTAAGTTGGACGGACGAAGCAACCATCACTCTTGTGCCAGTGAGAGGTCGCGTCCGCTCTGCCCGGGCATGAATGCGGCACCGATTCTTTGGAGCGGCGCTGACCGTTTCGGGCGGGAAGCGCGCGCGGGCGATGGAGGGGCTTTGGGTGGGCCAGGCTGGTCAGGAGCGGGTGTGGCAGCTGTCCGCATGTATGGTACGCATGTCCCTACAGTACATGCCCGGAAACTAGAGGATGCACCGACTCTCGCGGCTAAAATTGTACACTACACAACATCTCTCTGTTGGAGTAGGTCGATCTGTCGCTCTCTCTAACACACACATGCTGTTAAACACACACACACACACACACACACACACCTTGGTCCCGTTGCACCTTCTAACGTGACTTATTACACCTAGACGGAGGGAGTAGTAAGTATACGAGATACGGTGGCACACTGACTTAAGTCGAATACAAGTGCCCAAAAATTTGTGTGCATGTTATAATAAGGATTCACTTAAAATAGTACGTGAGTGAACAGAGGGATTAATTGGACAGTGTTCCCGAGCAGTAGCGAGATGTGTGAGGTAAGATACACCGCTAGCGCTTTTAATTTTTCTTATTAATTTGTTTGTTTCACCCTCTGACTGGTGGGACCCAACGTACTACGTGGAGAGAGGTAAGGTGACTAAGGCTGCATTATTTCTGCACCACTGTGGATGGTCTTACCACCAAAGCCACATGACACGATTATGATTGAAATCCCAATGACTCCCACACATACAAAAAAACACAGCATGCTTGTCACACGAATGCAGGAATGTATAAAAGGTTATTTCCCTCTCATTGAACATAACGGGAGGGTTGTGTAGCTGGTTAGCCTGTTCGCTCATCAAACTTGAGGTCTCGGGTTCGATAACTACACTTGAGCATAATTTGTTCCAGGAGGATTCTTTGACTGGTCAAAATGTTTTCTAGGGTTTGCACGCTTCACACACTCTCTCCAGTATATATATACACGCTGGAGCCTCAACGCTTGTAGTTGCTCTCTTCACACTCTCTCGCCCTCTCCCGCTCGAGCCTCAACGCTTGTAGTTGCTCTCTTCACACTCTCTCACCCTCTCCAAATCTAAACAAGACTTAGTTGGCCTCTCTCTCCCCTCACTTCTGCTCAAAGAGACGGCAGGATCCGTCTGCCGGGAAGGGAAGGAGGCTTAACGCTGTCGCTGTCGGTGAGGGACGACTGGTGCAGCTGTTCACTTTCCACCCAGCGGCAGCGCGGGAGGGCCTTCGACCCCTTATTCTTCGCCGTCGTCCCGTCGCCCACCGAACCATGCCCCAAGAACCTTAAGGTATAATTTACTTACTCCACATGCATTGCTCTAGCTGCATGTATACCATGAATCTAGGACATGGTTCAATGAGGAAAGGAGTGGGGGAAAGTAGTGGGAAAAGTTGTATATAGCATGAATCTAGGACGTGGTTCAAAGAGGAAATGAAGGGGGAAAGTTGTATAGCATGAATCTAGGACGTGGTTCAAAGAGGAAAGGAATGGGGGAAAGTAGTGGGGAAATTTGTATTGCATAAATCTAGGACGTGGTTCAAAGAGGAAAGGAAGGGGCGAAAGTACTAGTTCAAAAAGGAAAGGAAGGGACAAGGCTATAGAGTTTGAGCAGGACATGGTGCAACTCATTAGCTGTTGTTAATCTAAGGCCCTGTTTGGTTAAAAACTCCCTAGTCCCTACCTGCTTGGTTCCAGGGACTAAACATGGACTAGAGGTTATTAAATGACATGCTAAAAGACCATGTTACCCCTAGTAATGAACTAATAGAGACAAGGTGCGATGCGTGGCAGGGGTAACTGTTGGAAAAAGTCCCAAAGAACTCCCTCGGGGTCTTCTTTCTTTAGTCCCAAATGCCCACTTTTAGTCCCTAAAAGTCCCTCCTGTCTGGTTTAGATGGGACTGACACGGAGTTTTTTAGTCGCTACACCATAATGTCCCTGTAAACAAACACCCTCTAATAATGCCACTGGAAAATTGATGCAATGCCACAGTTAAAAGCAAATTACATGTTTAACAAATTTTATTGTTAATATAATCTCTATGTTAATATTAATCAATGCCACCGTTTGAGAAATGCTACTGTCTTGCTTTCTTTCCCATTTAGATAAGGTAGATGCTTCTTTTTGTTGGCTTCTGTGTCATCCACCGTTATTGACCACTAATTGTTTCCTTTGCACCTCTGTGTAAACAGGGTTATCTACTTCACCTTGTTGCCATTATGACCTTTTGTTGCACTGCACAAAACACTTTTGTTTTAAGAGTGTTTTGTGCAGTTCAACCAAAATGTCACACCGACAACGTTGCTTGATTGCTTGATCTTAGTGGAACTCCACAAGAGGAGATCTTACTTCTTATCCGTTAAGGCGAATTTGGTTCAGATCTTCTTCTTGTGAGTTGTTTGAATTCCTCATCACAAGAGGTCAGTACTAGCCTTCTTTCACATGATTCTGCAGTGTGCTTTCATATGTTGTGCTACTTGTACGATAATGTTGCTTGATTTTAGTGAACTGCACAAATGGAGACAAGACTTCCAATCTGTATGTGCACCGTAATATCCCATTGAGGTAAGATAAGGATACTTCACAACTATTGGTATGTATTTTGCCACTTCCATTAGAAAATTAAGTTTAGCACTATACTTGTGCTCCCTAATTGACATGCCAAATCTTACATTGAAGGCGAAGCTTGTCTGTTATTGAACCAAGTGATGAAGGGGAAGAACAAGCGGAAGAAAAACAAAAATCAACTCCTGGTGCTGTAATGAAGCACTAGAACTGTGATGACACAAGTAATGATATAGTTTTGCATATTAATTTATTGCTATGGCTGGAACGAGCAATTGTTTTGACACTGATTTGATGCCACTCTTAATGTAATATGTAATTATCTCTACTTGTGCAAACAGGGATCTTCTTTGAAGATACCATATATTTTAGTGGAACTGCACAAGAAGATGTTGGAAACATTAAACTAATCGAGGAGTATATAGTAAGCATGGCCATGACCGTAGATAGCAACAGATGGTTCCAGAGAAGTGCTTCATCTGTATGCTCTACACAATAAGCCTCCTGACAAAGGTTGGTACTCGCCCACTGATTTCATCCATATGATTGAGCTTTGTCATCTCTATTGGTGTTGTGCTACTGTTTAGATACTGTCATGAAAAAGTGGTATTGTCCTCGAGAAGTGCTTCATCTGTGTTGTTTTAAATATTTCCTTTCCTTTTTTCGAGCAACCAGGGATGCTAGCATTTAGTAGTCCTCTTGCCTTTGCACAACAGGATCATCTTCCTCTGAAGAAGAATATGGAGTACGTGAAGTGACTAGTTCTGATTATGCCAGGATGAAGAAGCCCTGTCTATCTTCTCATCAGAAGGAGCAGTTGAAGGATGGTTACATTACTCCCCACAAGACCAAACTAACTTCAGCTCAGAAGGACTGACAGATCTTCCTTTTTTGTTGTGATGCACGAGTACAACGTTGTTCTAGGATTCTTTCTGGTGAGTTCCATTTTTCTAAAAGTGTGCTCTACATGGGCCATGTATGTGCCTGTTGAAACTGTCAATTCATAGTACAGTTTGCTTTATACTAATAACTTTTTTGTATTTGTGCAAACAGGGGTGCTCAGCTTGATTTCAATGGGAACTGCACAAAATGTTCATGAATACATCGAATCATTCATTTCCACCACAAGAAAGGAGGTGCCGATAAGTTCAAGGCATTCCAGCATATAAGGGCGAAACCATACAAGCTACGCGCGAATTTGGTTGATTTTGGTGGAACTACATAAAAAGAACAGCTGGTTTATTTAGCACGAGGTGCCATGTCAATGTCCGAACTGATGGCAAACCCTACCCATTCCACAATCGTAGGCATTTGATATTTTGGAATGGGACAACCTTGTCAAATTTTGCTCATTGATTTTAGCAAGACATGCATTTGATATTTTCGAATGGGACGCCCTTTGCTGTCAGCAGCGTCGATCAATTTTTTCTTTATTCTTTAGTTGTGAAGTAAATATTGCCTCTGACATGTGAGTCGTTGAGATGCATAATCATCGATTGTTTTGAATGTTCTCTATGAATTGCCAGGCCTGTGTGTTTGATTGCAATGTACAGAAATGCTAAGAAGCTGCTCAAACTCTTTGTACTCCTTCTGTTCCTTTTTACTTCGCACATTGTGAAAGTGCATACTTTTTTGTATAAGATTGGTCAAAGTAGAGATACTTTGACTGCAGACAAAACTTGTATGCACACTAGAAAGGATCGGAGGGAGTACATGTGAAACTGCTGCAAACGAGGTGATCACCCTGGGAATAATGCTAGTATGTATTGTTTAGCATGTTCATCCAATGCCAGTGATACGGGAATTCGAACTAATAGAAATAAATTCATTCATACACGGTCGGATTTCATATAAACATGCCGGATTTCATTACATTTCATACATTCTTCAACTAAAAAGGGGTGCGCTATAGGTATAATTAATTAACCGAAGCTACCCACCTGTGTCCCGCTGAGCCGAACAGAAGCTTCAGTGATTGAACTGCAGGTGCAGTTGCGTAACTGACATGTGGCCTATTGGGACCACGTGTCAGTCAGCCAACTGCACCAGCAATTAAATAGAAGCAGCGTTCTTCTCCAGCGCAGCTCTCCGACTCCACGTCGCCGCCAAGGAGCTAACCGTCCGTCAATGGTCAACCCGCCTAGCTTGGCTTCAACCGGAGGGTAGCAGCGGTGGCCTTACTTGGACCCGTGCGGTGGCGACCTACCGTGTTCTACTCTTCCTCGTTTTCTGTGTGGTGCGGCCTTGTTGGCAGCGGGGCGTGGCCTCGGCGGAGCCGGCGATGTCCTCTGTCTCGTTGCCGGCGGGCGGCACCTCAGCGGAGCGGTGTAAATACTCCCCCACGTTGCCGACAGGGTGGGGCCTCGGCTGAGCCGACGATGTCCTCTGCCTCGTTCTTGGCGGGGCGGGGCCTCGCCGGAGCCGGCGGTGTCCTCTGCCTCGTTGTTGGCGCCATGGGGCCTCGGCGGAGCAGGGCCTCGTCGACGCCAGCGGAGCGGGGACTCGTTGGAGTCAGCATTGTCCTCTGCCTCATCCTGGTCTTGCCAAACAGCGCCTCACCCGCTTCATCGCCCTCTTTGCTAGCCTCTTTGTAGGCGGCTGCAGCCTCCGCCACCCGCATGCGGTACAGCCAGCGCTCGAGGCGGCCCTTGCGGGTGGAGCGATACGAGTCGAGCAGCGCCTCCTGCTCCGCCCGCTCCGCGGCGATCTGCTCCTCCGCCTGCAGGTGCTCCTGGAGGAGATGGTGGTTGTAGGCGGCGTCAGCCTGCGCCTCCCAGAACTGCTCCTCACACATCTGCCTCACCCTGTCCATATACTGGGCACGGGTCTCGCTGATGGTCATGGTGCAATGCACCGGCGAGGATGGCGCAGAGGAGGGGGTTGGCGCCGGATCGTCGACTACCATGTTCTCCATTGGGACGTCGTCGTCCTCCGGCTGCCTGCCGTCCAGCCGGTCGGCAGCAATGGCTGCCATCTCCTTGTGGTCCATTGTCCGCCCGTCCCGAAGAGCGCTGGAGCGCGAGGAAGCCATGGTGGGTAGTAGTGGTGTGGACAGGAGAAAGGGAACGGATGCGGATGACTGCGGCTATGGCCGGTGCAGCAGTTTATATAGCAATGGTGGGCGGGCGGAGGGACGGACGTGTGGCGCCGGAGTAGCCGCCTCGGCAACCGTGTATCATTAATGTGGGCGGCAGATGGATGGACGGATGACACTTGTGTCGTTTGAAGGCGGAGCAATCGCCTGCACCGGGAAGCGGGGCGGGCGGCGCTGACTGTTTTAGGCGGAAAGCGTGCGCGGGCGAGGAGATGACTTTACTTGGAGAGGATGACAATGGAGACCCACCAGGTCCATAGCCTCACGTACGCAAGTGCCTCCTAGTAGTACGTTGAACTTCCCTGTGAACACTATTCTAATCACGCGATCAGAATAGTATTCTGATCACAACCTGACCTGCCCCGCTAGTAGTACGTTGAACTTCCCTGTGAACTAGGTTGAACTTCCGCCAACATTGCCCAAACAGGGCTTGCAATATACCGTTGGAAAGCTATGGACACCAATATCATGACCAAACTTAAATTTTTGGCAAAATATAAGCGGTTTAAGAGCAGTTTTGAAAACCGTTTTCTCTTCGCACAAAAAACGTGAATCGTATTTTCGATCGCATTTCTAAACCGTTTATCGAAATGAGGAATATAATATGGCGTTGGAAAGCTGCTGCAAAACCGCTCCTTCCGCATGTTGAAAGTTTTCTCTAATTCCCTATGGTTAAAGATTACTTTGAAAAAACGTAAAATTTCGTAAACCAAACAGCTGAGTTCATTTTTTCGATGTCATTTCTAAACGGCTAATCCAATGGAGGCATATGATACGGCTTTCGAAAGCTTATGAAAATGCGCTACTTTTTCATCTTGAAAGTTTTCTTCTAATTTTGAACCGTTTAAGAGTAATTCAGAAAATGTTCCAAGTCCTATCGAGTTCGTATTTTCGAGCTAATTTTTTAACCGTGCGTTCGAATGCAGCAGATGATATGGCGTTGGAAAGCTTGAACAGATGCGAAACATTTTGATATGTATTGTTTCTCCCAATTCTTTACGGTTTTAAGTCAGTTTCGAAAATGGCGAAAAACGTATTTTCTCCATAATTTCTACAAACTTTATCAGAATTGGGCAAATAATATACCGTTGAAAAGCTACGGAAAATGCGAAACTTTTTCATGTTGATAGTTTTCTCTGATTCTTAGTCGTTTTCAAGTAATTGGAAAATGGCGAGATCATTCGTTCTGCCTTTACCGCAAAACAGATTCTTCGAAAATGCACTGCGTGAAGAACCTGAACTTCTTGGTGCGTGTACCTGAACTTCACTTTCTTTTTCACGTGATTTTTTTGCTCGTAGGTCTCCATCAACTCCTCGTAACTCTCCATCCATTCACCGGAATTGAGCAGGTGATATACCAATGGAAAGCTGTTGCAAGCATGCAAGTTTCCCGTTTTGATCCCTTTTTCGTACTCGCGACGATTTTTAAAGTTTTTCATCTGAAATTCATTCAGTGTAGTAGTTGAACTTCCTGCTGTTTTCACGTTGAACTTATGTGACCTATTTTCGTTTGTAATGTTCTCAATCATTCGTCGGTATTACACAAACGATATTTCTTTTCTACAAACCTCCTTACAATATATTTTTTAATTTTCTCTGACCGAGGACTTGAACTTATAACAACAACAAAAATTCGACCTTGACTTTTAATTCATTTTTCTTGTATTAAACACATACCATGTAGTACATGAACTTTTTCCATTTTTATAATTTGAATTATTTATTTTCTTTTTGAAATCAAATTGCTCCCAAATAATAACAAAACTTTTTTTGGATTGAGAGACTTATTTTAAAACGCCAAAAAACAATTTCTTTTTGTGTTTTTGAACATGGAAATAGAAGGTGAACCGCTCTCACAAGAATTTTTCAGCTTCCCCGGACAGAGCACTTGAACTTCTTGCAATAAACTTTTTATGCTTTTGTTTTTCTATACTTTTATTCTCACCTGAAATGCATTCCTCACAATACTTGAACTTCTCCTTGTTTTCACTATGAACTTCTATCAGATTTTTGTGGATACGTCGAATTACACGCAAATGATTACGTTAAAAATAGAGAAGTCCAAATTAATTTTGAAAACTACTCCTTTAATTTAATTTGTACTTCTTCATTTTTACTCTTTAGTAACAAGGTAAGCCTAAGATTTTTATAAATTTCGAACTTCTATATTTTCGTAATTTGAACTTCTTAGTTTATTTCCTTTTAGTAACGGGAAAATCCAAGGTTTCCAATAAATATTGAAACGGCCCGTTGTAGCGACCAGACCTCAAACAGTCTGATCTCTGTGCTCCGGTGTCATCCCTGGATCAGTAATGCTGACACCACACAGTACTCGGAGGATTTATAGCAGAGTAGCAATCACACACTTATTACATCGAGTGTCTCATAAGAAAGCTTATTACAATAAATATGGCTTAAGGCCATCTAATAACGATAACACCGGAAGGCTTGGAAGATAAGTGAGTCCATCAACTCCAACGGCATCACTGAGTATAGGACCATGACCTAAAAACTCCTTAATCATCGTCTGAAAAGTCTGCAACATTAACGTTGCAGCCCGAAAACGGGTCAGCACATGGAATATGCTGGCAAGGTAACACATAGAGAGTAATGGAATGAAACAGCTATACTATATGCATATTTGGCTGGTGGAAAGCTCTATGGTTACAGTTTTTGCGCAAAGCCAATTTTTCCGTACTACATAGGAATAAAATTTATTTAACTATCATGGTAGTTGTTAAACATTGAGAATGGTTTACAGCATTCTCAATCCCAATTAAGCATCATCATTAAACATAACCCAACAAAATCAATTTAGAGTAACATGTTGAGATTCACATCATAATCCAGGTACTAGATACTCAAGATGTCCATAACCGGGGACACGGCTAATCATTATTAGTTTGTTACTCTCTGCAGAGGTTTGCGCACTTTTCCCCACAAGACTCGATCGCCTCCGTTTGGTTTCTCGCACTACATGGTGTTTGAGAAGACGGATGATCGAGACATAGTCTTTCAGAAGCGCTAGCACCTTACGATCGGGTAGACCGTACCACCTGCATCCCCTACATCTGCTAGTCTACCACTGTAAGAGTTCGCACAACTTAGTCAACTATGCTAGAGCCCATAATAGCTTGTGGCTGCACACGGAAGTTTCTAGTATGAATAGTCTTATGATCCCTTTGAGCCTGGGTGGCGGTCCAAAAGAAAACAGGCAAGTCCTGGAATACCCAGGTGCCTCAATCCACCCAGATGTGTGTTTAGGTTGCCACTTTAGATAAACCGTTAATTAACAAAACTCACATCTGTCATGGATATAACTCACCCAATCCACATCTACTAGCATAGCATGGCATAATAAGCAAACGCGGAAGTAACTCCCAAAGGTTTGATAATAAACAGGTAATAGGTACTACCTCAACTACTTCCCATCCCACAATTTAATTAGATCCTAATCATGCAATGTGTGAGGATTGATCTAATGCAATAAAACTGGGTAGTAGAAAAAGGTATGATCAAAGTGTTACTTGCCTTGCTGATGATCCGGGAAACCTAGCGATTCGAAGTAACAAGCGGCGCACTCCGGATACTCTATCGCAAACAAACAAACGAGCAAGCAATAAGTACTCATCTAATGCACAGGTAAAACTCAAATAAGAGATATAACCAGAAGGTTCAACTTAAGAACTCCGGTTGGCAAAAGAATCAAATCGAACAAAGCAACGAAAGTCAAACGGCGAAAGAAAACAACTTCATTCTAGTAATCTGGATCTAGGGCAAATTTTATAGTAGCAAAATCTTGTTTAAGTTGGTTAAACGGATAGAGGGTTTTGAGACGAAACTCTAGGCGCTTGAATCGCCTGATTCCGATAAACGAGTGAAAAGATAAACTAAAATGAAAATCGGATCAGGAATCGCGATTAGATAAATCGCGGATTTAATCCAAGAAAAAGAAAACTGATGAACAGTTAATCGAACGGACGTTCGTTAACAGAAACTAACCGGTGAACACGTTCTCTAAAACGAATGGATCGGTGAACGGCGGCGGCTATACCTCCGGCGAGGTACTCCGGCGGCAGCGGCAGCGGCGGCGATGGCGTGCGGCGGTAGCGGCAGCAGCGCATGCGGCGGGGCGGCGGCGGCTTGGCGGGGCGGGGCGGGGTGAGGTGAGGGGCGGCGGGGCGGCTCGGTATTTAAGAGAGGGAGGGGGGTGCTGCCTTGGGGGAGGGGGCACAGCGGCGGCCCCGAGCCAGACTCGAGCGGCGGCACGGCTCCGGTCTCCTGGAGGGAGACGCAGGCGGCGGGGTGGGCCGTCGGCTGGGCCTTGGCCCAGTCGGCGCGCGGCGCGGTTTTTTATATATTTTGCTCGGAAAAAGGAAAAAAAGAAATACTAAACGGACTCCAAAATTTCCAAAATAAATTTTCACGGGCTTCTAAAATCAAGCCTCACAGGGTGAACATTTATTTGGGACCTAAATGCAATTTTGAAAAATGCACATTTTTCCTAAATCAAATAAAACACCGAAAAACTACGAAATAAAACCTTATTTGATTTTATTATTAAATCCTCAATATTTCTTTATTTTGGGAAATTCATTTTATTCCCTCTCTCATATTTTTGTAATATAAATAATTGATGATAAAATAAATAAAATCAAAAGATCCTATTCTCAAAATTTGAGAGAACTCAAATATGAAAATAACGAAATCCCCAACTCTCTCCGTGGGTCATTGAGTTGCGTACAATTTCTAGGATCAACCAGAATGCAAAAGAAAGATGATATGCATTGATGATCTAATGTATAACATTCCAAATTGAAAATTTGGGATGTTACAAACCTACCCCCCTTAAGATGAATCTCGCCCTCGAGATTCGGGTTGGCTAGAAAATAGGTGAGGGTGGTCCTTGAACAAATCTTCCTCTCGCTCCCAGGTGGCTTCATCCTCTGAGTGGTGGCTCCACTGAACTTTGCAAAACTTGATAACCTTGCTGCGAGTAACTCGGTTGGCAAACTCGAGAATCTTGCCTGGCTTCTCCTCGTAGGTCAAATCGTTATCCAACTGAATAGTTTCCAAAGGCACTGTATCTCTCAACGGTATGTCAGCCATCTCTGCGTGACACTTCTTTAGCTGAGAAACGTGGAACACATCATGAACTCCTGACAATCCTTCGGGCAATTCCAACTTGTAGGCCACTTCTCCCATACGCTCCAAAACTCGATATGGTCCTACAAACCGTGGCGCTAACTTCCCTTTAACTCCAAAACGCTTTGTTCCTCGAAGTGGGGATACTCGAAGATAAGCTCTATCTCCAACTTCGTAAATTGTCTCCTTGTGTTTAGAATCTGCATAACTTTTCTGTCTAGACTGGGCTACCTTGAGCCTTTCGCGAATCAACTTCACCTTCCGTTCGGACTCTTTAATCAAGTCAGGTCCAAACAACTGACGGTCTCCAACTTCGTCCCATGACAACGGTGTCCTGTACCTCCTTCCATACAAGGCTTCGAAAGGGTCCATCTTTAAACTGGTTTGGTAACTATTGTTGTAAGAGAACTCTGCATATGGCAAATTGTCATCCCAACTAGATCCATAATCTAGCGCACAAGCTCTCAGCATATCCTCCAAAATCTGATTTACTCTCTCGGTCTGTCCATCTGTCTGTGGATGAAAAGTTGTACTGAATTCTAGCCTGGTACCCAAAGTTTTGTGCAACTGCTTCCAGAACTTTGAGGTAAACTGGGTTCCTCTATCTGATACGATACTCCTTGGAACTCCATGCAGACATACGATCCTGGTCATGTATATCTTTGCCAACTTAGCACTGGTGTAAGTGGTCGTTACTGGGATGAAATGAGTTACTTTCGTCAATCGATCAACTACAACCCAAATTGAGTCATAGCCTGAACGAGTCCTGGGCAATCCCGTGATAAAATCCATGCCTAGCCTATCCCACTTCCATTCGAGTATCGACAATGGTTGTAACAATCCTGCTGGCTTCTGATGCTCTGCCTTTACTCTCTGACATACATCACAAACTGCTACATACTCCACTATATCCTTCTTCATTCCGGTCCACCAGAAAATATCCTTCAAATCCAAATACATCTTGGTGTTTCCTGGGTGAATCGAATATGGTGAGTCATGTGCCTCTTGCAGTATCAACTTCCTGATCTCTGGGTCATTGGGCACGTAAACACGGTCTTCAAACCATAGGGTGTCGTGTTCATCCTCACGAAATCCTTTAGCTTTTCCTTTGCTCAGTTTCTCCTTTATAGCGGCAATCTCTCTGTCAGCTTTCTGAGCTTCTCTGATTCTATCCATCAAAGTTGACTGAATCTCCAATGCTGCTACATAGCCTCTCGGAACTATTTCCAAACATAGTTCACGAAGATTTTCTGCTAACTCCTTGGGTATTTCTCCTGTCATTAACGTATTGACATGGCTCTTGCGGCTTAATGCGTCAGCTACTACATTAGCCTTTCTGGGGTGATAATGCAATTTCATATCATAATCCTTGATAAGCTCCAACCATCTCCTTTGTCTGAGATTTAACTCCTTCTGTGTGAAAATGTACTTCAAACTCTTATGATCCGTGTACACCTCACAATGATTTCCAATGAGAAAATGTCTCCATGTTTTCAACGCATGCACTACGGCTGCTAACTCCAAATAATGCGTGGCATAATTCAACTCATGAGGCTTCAGTTGTCTTGAGGCATATGAAACAACTCTCCCTTCCTGCATAAGTACTGCTCCAAGTCCTCGACATGAAGCGTCGCAATACACCTCATAGTCCTTGGTTTGATCTGGCAAAATCAACACTGGTGAGGTAACCAAACGTTTCTTCAACTCCTGGAAACTAGCCTCACACTCTTCTGTCCATATGAACTTGGTATCCTTCTTTAATAACTCTGTCATAGGCTTCGCAATTTTTGAGAAATTCTCAATAAATCTCCGATAGTATCCTGCGAGTCCAAGAAAACTCCGGATCTCTCCAACTGTTGTTGGGGCTTCCCACTTGGTCACGGTTTCAACTTTAGCAGGATCTACTGCTATACCTTCACCAGATATAACATGTCCGGGGAATCCTACTTCCTTCAACCAAAACTCACATTTGCTGAACTTAGCATATAATTGATGTTCTCTGAGTTTTCCAAGTACCAAACGCAAATGCTCCTTATGCTCCTCTTCATTCTTCGAGTAAACCAGGATATCATCAATGAACACTACGACGAACTTATCCAAAAACTCCATAAACACTTTGTTCATCATGTTCATAAAATAGGCAGGTGCGTTAGTCAGACCAAATGACATAACGGTGTACTGATATAGCCCATATCTGGTAGTAAAAGCTGTCTTCGGAATATCCTGTTCTCGAATCTTCAACTGGTGGTATCGTGATCGCAGATCGATCTTGGAAAATGCCTTAGGTCCTTGCAATTGATCAAACAGATCGTTGATCATTGGTAGTGGGTACTTGTTCTTGATCGTTACTTCATTCAATCCTCGATAATCAACAACCATCCTTAACGATCCATCCTTCTTCTCCACTAGAAGTACTGGTGATCCCCAAGGTGAAGAACTTGGGCGAATATATCCCTTATCTAGTAACTCCTTAATCTGCTTCTTAATTTCCACCAAATCCTTTGCTGGCATCCTATATGGTCTCTTTGATATTGGCCCTGTGCCTGGCAATAGCTCAATCAAAAACTCGATATCTCTATCCGGTGGCATGCCTGGCAACTCTTCTGGAAATACATCAGGGAAATCTCTTACCACTGATACTTCCTCCTGCACAACTCCTATTAGGCAATTTACTTGGGTCCACTTTGGCACATGCTGGGATACATACTTGATCCTTCTCCCTTCTAGGGTGGTAAGCAAAATTGACTTACTAGCACATTCAATATTCCCTTCATACTTTGATAACCAAACCATGCCTAATATCACATCCAATCCTTGAGATTCCAATACTATTAGGTCTGAGGGAAAAACATAGTTACCAATCCTTAATGGTAACCGATCACACCATAGACTAGCCACATACTCTGCTCCAGGCGAGGCTACTAACATGGGTGACCTAAGGGCTTGGGTTGATAGGTTGTACTTATCCACAAATCCCCTTGAGATGTATGAATGCGATGCACCAGTATCAAAAAGAACGAGTGCAGTAAATGACTTAACCAAAAACTTACCTATTACTGCATCGGGCTGAGCTTCAACCTCCTCCACGCTAACGTGGTTCACCTGTCCCCTGTTGAAAGGGTTCGGCTTCTTCCCAGAACTTCCATTGCCATTTTGGCCTTGAGGACATTCATTGGCATAGTTTAAGGTCTTCGAACACTTATAGCAAGTGACTTGGTTCAAGTCCTTCTTGGTTGGGGTTGAGGGGTTGGTGCGGTTCTGGCCGTTGCTTCCTCCATTGCCATTACCATTCTTGGTGCCATTGTGATTGTGCGAGCTACCTCCTCCATGAGTATGCTGAAAATGTCCTCCAGGTCTAGGGGTAAAACGTGGCTTCTGCTGAGCTCCTAAATTGTACTTTCCTTGTCCATATTTCCTCTTGCGATTCTCAATTTGCTGCTGCTTCCCTTCAATCATAAGAGCACGATCTACTAAATCCTGGTAGTTGTTGAAGGTGGCTACCATCAACTGCATGCTCAACTCATCATTCAGTCCTTCCAGAAACTTCTCCTGCTTAGCTGCATCCGTAGCGACGTCATCTGGGGCATAACGTGCTAACTTACTAAATTCCTCCACATACTGGCCAACTGTCTATCCTCCTTGCGGCAAGTTACGAAACTCACACTTCTTCATGGCCATAGCTCCTGCTGAAACATGGGCAGTACGGAAAGCCTGCTGAAACTGGTCCCATGTGACAGTGTCGACTGGGAAGGTGGCAGTGAAATTCTCCTACCATGATGTTGCGGGTCCTTCTAACTGATGTGCGGCAAACTTCACCTTCTCCGCATATGTGCATCCTGCTGTGGTCAACTCCCTAGCTGTCTTGCAGAGCCAATCATCTGCTACTATCGGCTCAGTGCTACAGGAAAACACCGGTGGATTCAGCCTAAGAAAACGGGCTAAGTGGTCAACAGGTGGTGGTGGTGGTAGGTTGTTGTTATTGTTCCCCTGATTCTGATTCTGGACTAGCAACTGCATCAATGTGTTCTGCTGCTGGATCAACTGGGTGAGCTCCGGTGGGAAGGCAAATCCGGGGTCACGTCTCGGAGGCATCTGTGGGTTTAGAAAAGATGAGATATAAGAATAGAGGGGGTCTAAAGAGAAAACACTACCCATGTGCACATGAGGCAAAAGCAAACAATTCACTTCAATCAATCAAACAAAGGCATACAATCGGTCTAACTATCGCAAAAGTGCTCGGACTACTATATTTACATGGTGGACTACTACTACTAATGAGGTGGTCTACTAGAAATATTCTTCGGTTGCAGACTCCATGATATCTGCTCCAGCTTCATCAACATAGTCATCATCGCTACTATCTGCTTCCGAGTCGGTGCCGTCGATGATGATGTAGTTTTCCGGGCTAATTTCCTGGGGTTCTTCGTCTTCATCTACTGGCGTAGGGCCTCCCATAAATATTCCAATCTTCTTGATCAGGTCGTCATTCTTCTCCACCAATACTTCAATTTCTTCTTCATAATCTTCACGTATAGCCTTGAGTTCTTCCTCCAGTTCCTTGATTCTTGTCTTAGCCTTCTTCAGATCTATCATGTCGGTGCACATCTGGTTCTCCTGTCATCGAATGTGCTGGTTTAGCTACTGGATAAAAGCTATGATTGATCTATCATTCCTGGTGCTGATCATCTCCCAGTGCTCATCTCGGCGCCCACAAATCTGGTAGATAGTATCTTTGAGATCCTTGCGGTAGACTTCTCCAATGCGTCCCATGGCGATGTGAGCTGCCATGCTTTTTCCTAGACTCCAAGTTGGTGCATCAAAAGAAAATTCGATGGGCTTAGTGACTGGCATGAACGTCCTTCCTGGAACTTGAACTTGAATCATCCAGTGCTCTTCTTCAAGTAAAGTGGCATTGTAGGTTCCCACGAAGCTTGGTACTCCGATGTTAAGGTATCTAGCGACTTCCTTCAAGTGACGTCCAAAGGGTGTATCTTCATCCGGTTGTATGAACTTGTTCCTTGCATCCGCCATCCTAAAGAGTAGAAAAGATGAGGAGTCAGAGAAGAAGAGAGTGAATAGTGATCTAGGTCTTTTAGCTTAGTGGTCGTGTCCTACAGTCAACGTGTGCTCTGATACCATCTCTGTAGCGACCAGACCTCAAATAGTCTGATCTCTGTGCTCCGGTGTCATCCCTGGATCAGTAATGCTGACACCACACAGTACTCGGAGGATTTATAGTACAGTAGCAATCACACACTTACTACATCGAGTGTCTCATAAGAAAGCTTATTACAATAAATATGGCTTAAGGCCATCTAATAACGATAACATCGGAAGGCTTGGAAGATAAGTGAGTCCATCAACTCCAACGGCATCACTGAGTATAGGACCATGACCTAAAAACTTCTTAATCGTCGTCTGAAAAGTCTGCAACATCAACGTTGCAGCCGAAAAACGGGTCAGCACATGGAATATGCTGGCAAGGTAACACATAGAGAGTAATGGAATGAAACAGCTATACTATATGCATATTTGGCTGGTGAAAAGCTCTATGGTTACAGTTTTTGCGCAAAGCCAATTTTTCCCTACTACAAAGGAATAAAATTTATTTAACTATCATGATAGTTGTTAAACATTCAGAATGGTTGACAGCATTCTCAATCCCAATTAAGCATCATCAGTAAACATAACCCAACAAAATTAATTTAGAGTAACATGTTGAGATTCACATGATAATCCATGTACTAGATACTCAAGATGTCCATAATCGGGGACACGGCTAATCATGATTAGTTTGTTACACTCTGCAGAGGTTTGCGCACTTTTCCCCACAAGACTCGATCGCCTCCGTTTGGTTTCTCGCACTACATGGTGTTTGAGAAGACGGATGATCGAGACATAGTCTTTCAGAAGCGCTAGCACCTTACGATCGGGTAGACCGTACCACCTACATCCCCTACATATGCTAGTCTACCACTGTAAGAGTTCGCACAACTTAGTCAACTATGCTAGAGCCCATAATAGCTTGTGGCTGCACATGGAAGTTTTTAGTATGAATAGTCTTATGATCCCTTTGAGCCTGGGCGGCGGTCCAAAAGAAAACAGGCAAGTCCTGGAATACCCAGGTGCCTCAATCCACCCAGATGTGTGTTTACGTTGCCACCTTAGATAAACCATTAATTAACAAAACTCACATCTGTCATGGATATCACTCACCCAATCCACGTCTACTAGCATAGCATGGCATAATAAGCAAACGCGGAAGTAACTCCCAAAGGTTTGATAATAAACATGTAATAGGTACTACCTCAACTACTTCCCATCCCACAATTTAATTAGATCCTAATCATGCAATGTGTGAGGATTGATCTAATGCAATAAAACTGGGTAGTAGAAAAAGGTATGATCAAAGTGTTACTTGCCTTGCTGATGATCCGGGAAACCTAGCGATTCGAAGTAACAAGCGGCGCACTCCGGATACTCTATCGCAAAAAAACAAACGAGCAAGCAATAAGTACTCATCTAATGCACAGGTAAAACTCAAATAAGAGATATAACCAGAAGGTTCAACTTAAGAACTCCGGTTGGCAAAAGAATCAAATCGAACAAAGCAACGGAAGTCAAACGGCGAAAGAAAACAACTTTGTTCTAGTAATCTGGATCTAGGGCAAATTTTATAGTAGCAAAATCTTGTTTAAGTTGGTTAAACGGATAGAGGATTTCGAGACGAAACTCTAGGCGCTTGAATCGCCTGATTCCGATAAACGAGCGAAAAGATAAACTAAAACGAAAATCGGATCAGGAATCGCGATCAGATAAATCGCGGATTTAATCCGAGAAAAAGAAAACTGACGAACAGTTAATGGAACGGACGTTTGTTAACAGAAACTAACCAGTGAACACGTTCGCTAAAACGAACGAATCGGTGAACGGCGGCGGCTATACCTTCGGCGAGGTACTCCGGCGGCGGGGCGGGGCTCCGGCGGCGGCGGCGGCGAAGGCTTGCGGCGCGCGGCGGCAGCGGCGGCGGCGGCGTGCGGCGTGCGGCGCGCGACGGCAGCGGCGGCTGCGGTAACAGCGCTGGCGGCGGGGCGGCTGCGGCTTGGCGGGGCGGGGCGGGGTGAGGTGAGGGGCGGCGGGGCGGCTCGGTATTTAAGAGAGGGAGGGGGGTGCTGCCTTGGGGGAGGGGGCACGGCGGCGGCCCCGAGCCGGACTCGGGCGGTGGCGCGGCTCCGGTCTCCTGGAGGGAGACGCAGGCGGCGGGGTGGGCCGTCGGCTGGGCCTTGGCCCAGTCGGCGCGCGGCATGGTTTTTTTTATATTCCGCTCGGAAAAAGGAAAAAAAGAAATACTAAACGGACTCCAAAATTTCCAAAATAAATTTTAACGGGATTCTAAAATCAAGCCTCATAGGGTAAACATTTATTTGAGACCTAAATGCAATTTTGAAAAACGCATATTTTTTCTAAATCAAATAAAACACCAAAAAACTACGAAATAAAATCTTATTTGATTTTATTATTAAATCCTCAATATTTCTTTATTTTGGGAAAGTCATTTTATTCCCTCTCTCATATTTTTGTAATAGAAATAATTAATGATAAAATAAATAAAATCAAAAGATCCTATTCTCAAAATTTGAGAGAACTCAAATATGAAAATAACGAAATTCCCAACTCTCTCCGTGGGTCATTGAGTTGCGTAGAATTTCTAGGATCAACCAGAATGCAAAAGAAAGATGATATGCATTGATGATCTAATGTATAACATTCCAAATTGAAAATTTGGGATGTTACAGCCGTTATTTAAATGTGAACTTCTAGAGTTTTTTTATTAGAAACGGTAAAAATCCTTTTTGATGAATTTTGTACTTCTCTATTTCAAAAAAATGAACTTCTTGTTTTCATTCTTTGATAAAGAGGAAAATCTGAATTTTGTATAACCATCAGACTGCTCCGTTTTTTATATTTGAAGGTTTAGGGTATTTTAACGGATAAAAATCCTAGGTTTTATAATATCTGAACTTCTCTGCTTTTTTAATATGAACTTCTTAGTTTTCTTCTTTGAAAAGAAAAAAATTGATATTTAAACGGCTAATTTTGAGCTACTCCGTTATTTTAATTTAAGCTTCTTGTTTATTCTTTAGCAATGAGGAAATTTTGAGTTTCTTAAAAACGCCAAAAATGACGTTGTTTTGTTTTTGTTTTTCGAACTTGTAAATCCTATGGTTTAATATACTTCAAACTTCTGTGCTATTTTAATTTGAACTTCACATTTTTATTTTAGATTAAATAATTGTTTTTTATTTTTAAATAAACGTTGTGTTTCACTGTTTTTTTTTCAATTTGAACTTCATGCTGGATTCTTTAATATTAAGGGATATCTGAGTATTTTAATAATGGTAAAATCCTAGTTATTAAATAAGTATCGAACCACTTTGTTATTTTCCTTTGAACTTCTAGTTTTTTTAGAAACGGTGAAAAAGTATCACACACACTAGATTTGTGAGCACAAGTCAATGGGATCCATGGGAGGCATAGGTGCAGATTTGGACTAGTGGATGCCGAGTCAGGAAAATAAAGGAAAAAACAAAATTTCCTACTACAGTTGACATCTCAACTAGTGCATGCCCACCCGACCACCTCCTGTATAAGTAGTACTCTACATGCATTGCACACACACTTTTAGTGCTACCCTGTTCTTTCATCTAGTTCTGCATATGCTCTGTATCTCTCTCCATTTACTGTATTCTTGCTTATCCAACAAAATCAAGCCATCACCTTCATCGGGAGAGAACAAAATGTAGCATTGGCAGAAAGCGTAGCGGGGAGCATTAGCTAGAAAGTCGTCCTCTCGCGTCTTCAGGCTGGTTAATCTTCACCCAGCAGCCTGATGATGGGCCGGTTAGGACAGACTGCGTGCACCTGGCGATCCTGAGCCCCGGAAGCAACCTTCATCGGGAAGGTCGAGGCAACCGTTGCTAGAAGGTCAACCAGCCGAGCGCCGCCACATGAACCCATATGCCGCGCCATCTCCACGCCATTCGGGCGCTACCACGGGAGACACACGCACGCCCTCCTGCCTCCAAGCTACTCGGCTACCACAACGAGGAAGAAGACCAAACGCTGCCATCCGGGGAGGAAGAAGGTGCACGCAGATTTAGGGCCAATTCAGCTCTCTTTATGTCTAGTACCTTCTGCCTTTTATTTTCCATTTCCTGTCTGAACTCGTCCCTAGCTATGTGGGGTGCGCACCTTGGTGCCTCTGAACTTTAGCAGAAATCCGCAATCCTGAATGGAGTGCTCTCCTCGATGCCTCACCTATGGCTCTGCATACGCACAACTTGGGGTGTCTAAGTTTGCATCTCTGTCAACGCTTTATACATTAACATAAGACAAAAAGAATATGCCAGCGCTATAGTATCATATCGATGCAGAGCAAGATTAGGGGGGAGCCATTGTGGTCTGGGTGCTCAACTCTCGCTGCGATGTTGACGAACAGGAGCCCCATAGTCCTCGGGCAGCACATAGCATAGGAGGCGACAAGCTCCTCACTGGGACTCGGCCTCGGACGTCGTCGGGTGATTTTGTTTAACGACGCCAGTTGGTGTAGTTGAACGGCGGCCCGAGAGAGTGCTCGAGGTGGCCCAGTTGAACGGCGCCACAGCAGGATGCCCGGAGGTGCTCCGAGAGTCGCACGCCCCATGAGAGAAGATGAGGGCGGATCACACCTTATCCATAGCCGAGGGTGGTACGCTTCCGTCGCTGACGTACTCGAGGAACGAGTTGAACGGTGCAGGCGTACGAGATTGGACTGCAGGTGACGACGACCGTTTGGTGGTTAGCGGTGGCCATGGTGGAAGCGTAGCGGCAGGATGCTTTCGCGTGGGGGATGCTAGCCGGGCGGCGGGGATGGCGGCGGTGGCGCACGGGTGACTGCTGGGGAAATCGGTCGCGGGGTGGAGGTGCGCAGGCGGCGACGCGGGGAGGTCAGTCGTGGCGACGGAGGTGCGCACGCGGCGGCGTGGGGAGGTCGGCCGTGACGGCGGTGGTGCGCACGCGGCTGCGCGGGGAGATCGGTCGTGGCGGCGATGGTTATAGAGGCGTGGGGGCGTGGGGATTGGGGTGCTTTCGGGGTGGGTGTTTTTTGTTTTTCTTTTGAGAGTTCAGAGTATCTCGTCGCCGCCTATACAGGGGCACGCCGTGATCCAAATAACTATTCTGATCCCGGGATCAAAATTGTGCTACTCTCTCTATATATATAACTATAATTTATTTTGCTTCCTCATAGTTTCCTGACATCATGGTCACACACTATTGTCAACCTATGAAGTAGTCAATAAACAAGAGAATTGCACAAAAAGCGGCCGACAGCTGGGACCAAGCAACTCGAGCAGTATTTGTGTTTTTGAGGTGTGAGGACTGCAGAGTTTTTCGATGTTTAGCCCAGATATTAATTTTTCTCCTCTGAACAACAATGAAAACATCGCTGCAGGTATTAATTGGGTGGGCTGTGGCCCGTCTAGCCCAGGCCAGATATCTAGCCCAGATATTAATTTTTTTCAAGCTGAAAATGGCTAGCCCAGCAATACTGTTTTTAGGAATACCCAGGCAAGGTCAAGTTGTTATTCTCCGCCCTGCTGGGCTGCAAATCTTTCCTAGGAGGGATGCATTAGGCTTAACAAGAAAATGGGTTTTAAGAAATAATAAATGAGATGTAATTATAAAAACTGGGCAGTAACTATAAAAAATGCACCAAACACGTGATTACTTTATAAAATATTATTTTTGGATATTGAAAATTTTAATTTCATTAATTTTTGCGAGCGCAATGTTTCGTTGAATTTTTACATAATTTAAATTTATATTGAAATTGTATTTAATCTGACTAGAAATTTCGGGATAAAAATATTTCGGATCCCATCAAAATGTGGGAAATTTTATTGAATTCTGTTTTGAACGGTTGGTTGAAATGGGTTGTACTTTTAACAAATTTTAATGTGCTGTAGTAAATTCCATTAAAATTCAAAAATGGGCTACACATTCTTACAAATCTCAAATGGGCTATAAGTTCTCTGCCACACACTTCTCGCCTTACTAAGTTGACGCGTTCCCTAAAAAAACAGGGTTCTAGCAGCACCGCTTTGTCAACTTATAGTCAACACACGGTTCTAGCAGCAGTGGCCGTTGGATGTCCATCCAACGGATGTCGTCCTTCTTCTTCAATCTCGGATATTCTACCTTCACCCGCGCAAAAAATGATTCCTCCCCCTGACATCTGGGGTGCACCGTTTTGGAAGCTGACCTGTGGGCCTACTAAGTTGACGTACCAAGGGCTTTGTCAACTTAGTCAATATAAATGATTCTAGCTAAAGTGACCGTACGATGTCCATCCAACGACTGCCGTGCTTCTTCAACCACTGGTCTTCTTGCTCCAACCGCCCAAAGCAGCGCTGGTCGTGCCGCCTGCTCCTGCCTCCCGTGGCCGGCTGTGCTGCCGCGGAGGCCTCACCGCCCCCTACTACTCCCACCGCTGGCCAGGCCATCCCTCCACTCACCCACACCCCCTGTTATTCTGTGGCGTCGGTAGCGCAGCCGAACCAGTGAACCCTCGTACTCCTCTCCGCGTGTGCATCCACTGCCATGTCTTCCCTGGCTCCGCGTTGTCCCCTTCCTAGGCCTCGCCGTCGTCCACCGCCCTGGTGGTCTCCGTGCGACGTGGTCAACGTCGTCAAGGAACGACTTTCATCGGACGTGGACTGTACGTGGAGAGGCTGACAGCTGGGTCCACGGCAGCCGCAAGGAAGTGCCTCCTTATTACGCACAAAATAATTATTCCTTCACCTGACAATGGGGACCCACCGGACGGGCCACCGTATTTCGTGAAAAAATGATTCGCCCCCTGACTGCTAGGACCCACGAGTTACATCTTCGCACGCAAGGAAGTGTGTCCGAAAAAAAACGATTCGCCCCCCTGACTGCTGGGACCCACCAGCTACATCTTCGCATGCAAGGAAGTGCGTCTGAAAAAAACGATTCACCCCCCGACTGCTGGGACCCACCAGCTACACCTTCGCACGCAAGGAAGTGCGTCCGGCAAAAAAACGATTTGCCCCCCTGACTGCTGGGACCCAGCAGCTACACCTTCGCACGCATGGAAGTGCGTCCGGGCAAAAAAAACAAAACAAAACGATTCACCCCCTGACTGCTAGGACCCACCAGCTACATCTTCGCAGACAAGGAAGTGCCTGATAGTGCGGACCCACCTGGTCGAAGCGTACGTAGCGTTGGCATTCTGGTCGCGAACGTGTACGTACATACTGGTTGACGTAGAGGCGCGCACGTGTCGTAGTAGAGGCGCACATGTAGCATGTACACGTACGTACAGCGGCCAGGGTGCAAGAAAAAAAATACGGCCACGTATGTGTACATATGGGCAGGGTCTCGTACGGCCAGGGCTCGTGTACATGGCTGGGTCGGAACGGAGAAACAGCATCGTCATCGTGTTCATGGGGAGGCAACAGAATGCGTCGTGTTCATGGGGAGGCAACGGAATGCGTCGTGTTCATCGGGAGGCAACGGAATGCGTCGTGTTCATCGGGAGGCAACTGAACGCGTGGGAGCCAACTGGCTGGGTCAGAACGGAATGCGTGGTCGTGTTCATCGGGAGGGCTTGGACGGAACATGCGATGGAAACGAGGCCTGGCGTACCGCAGAACGGAGGAAACAGACCTCCTATGGTCGAGACGGGGGTCCTGTTGATCGGGACGGGTGTGGCGTACCGCAAGACAGAGGAAATGGACCTCCTACAGTCGAAACAGGGGTCCTGTTGATCGAGAGGGGTGTGGCGTACCGCAAAACGGATGAAACGTACCTCCTATGGTCGAAACGGGGGTCCTGTTCATCGGGAGGGGTGTGGCGTACCGCAAAACGGGACTCCACGGGATACTGTTCATCTCCACCGTCGACCTCCTCCAGCCTCCACGTGCTACCGTCGACCTCCTCCAGCCTCCACGGGCTCCTTTTCATCCAGCCTCCACCGCGCGCTACTCCTTCGGCTACTGTTCAACCACCCCTCCACCGTGTACTGTTCATCCAGCCCTCCACACCACGGGGTCCTGTTCAACCACCCCTCCACGGGCACCCCTCCACCCTCTACTGTTCATCCAGCCGTCCACACCACGGGGTCCTGTTCATCCAAAGGCAACGCCGCCGCTCACTGTTCATCCACCCCCCCCGCAACGCTCACTGTTCATCCAATCGATCGGCTTCAGTTAGCATCAGTAGCGAAGGAATCGCTCGATCGGGTTCAGTTAATAGCCATCGATCGATCGCTCGGGTTCAGTAACGCGTAGCCTGCAGTGCAATTGCTTGGGTTCAGTTATAGCCCAACGCCTCGCTCGGGTTCAGTTAGAGCCAACGCCTTGCACACACGCGCCTATGTGTACGAGAGAAACGCGCATCGTTCGGCCCCCGACCTCCCATCGTAACCGGGAACTCCCTGGAATTTTCCTTGCCCTCGCTTCTACCACGGTTTTTTCCGTTAGACGGCCCAAAGAATGTCATGCAGCTGCGTCTCTGTCCCGCCCAGGACGAAAAGCCCATTTTCTGTCATGATTTTTTTATCATAGAAGTAGTAGCCCACCACATCTATGATGATACTTGGTTTTGTCACAATTATTGTCATAGAAGTGTCATATGTATGACAAAAAACATTCGTTCAGCCCAAAATGTCACGGATGTATCTTTTTTTGTAGTGTCACCTTGTGTCCAATGGTGTATGGTCGAGGTCCCATTGAATGTCCTCTTGGGGCTTGGGGAGTAGTCGAAGTCTACATGGGGATGATCGTAGGATGCTCCGCATCACCCGCAGACCCTGAATCCAACTCCATAAATACCTATTTTTCCAGAAAAAACAAGGAGGAAGAATTATCTCGTTCCGTGATATGGAGCTGTCGCCACCTCATGTTCTTCTTCGGGAGGCCAGATCTGGAGTCTGTTTTGGGCTCCGAAGAGGGGGATCTTCGATCTTCATTATCACTAACCCTCCTTCATTGCTAATTCCATGATGCTCCCCACCGGGAGTGAGTTATTCCTTCGTAGGCTCGCTGGTCGGTGAGGAGTTGGATGAGATTCATCATGTAATCAAGTTTGTTTTGTTAGGGCTCGATCCCTAGTATCCACTATGTTCTGAGATTGATGTTGATATGACTTTCCCATGCTTAATGCCTGTCACTTTGGGCCCAGGTGCCATGATTTCAGATCTGAACCGTTTATGTTATGAACGTTATATCTATGTTCTTGATTCAATCTTGCAAGTTATATTCACCTATTACGTGTTATGATCCGGAAACCCTGGGGTGATAGTAGTCAGGATACTTTCTGGTGATGACCGTAGTTTGAGGAGTTCATGTATTCAATCTGTGTTAATGCTTTGTTCGGGATCTCTATTAAAAGGAGGCCTTAATATCCCTTAGTTTCCATGTGGACCGTGCTGCCACGGGAGGTAGGACAAAAGATGTCATGCAAGTTCTTTCCATAAGCACGTATGACTATTTACCGAATACATGCCTACATTATATTTATGAACTGGAGCTAGTTTTGTATCGCCCTAGGTTATGATTGTTATATGATGAACATCATCCAACGAATCCACCGATCCAATGCCTATGAATTTGTCTTATATTGTTCTTTCTAAGGTACTACTGCTGCTGTTATCGTTACAATTACTAGAAAATCATTGCTATCACTGTTACTGTTACTCTTGATGTTGCTACTACTATCAAAACTATCATATAACTTTGCTACTAATCACTTTGCCGTAGATAATTAATCTCCAGGTGTGGTTGAATTGACAACTGAGCTGCTAATACTTGCAAATATTCTTTGGCTCCCCTTGTGTTGAATCAATAAATTTGGGTTGCATACTATACCCTCGAAAACTATTGCGATCCCTAATACTTGCGGGTTATCAATTGCCAACATTGTTGCGGAAAATGTTGCCTAAATTTTAATGTTTTACTCTGCAAATTGACTCTCCAAAAAAGATCAACAAGGTAGTGAAAAAATTATTACATTCAACAAAGATACTTTACAATCATACATGACATAATAGTACATCACTAAAGGTAAGATCAATCCTTCTACTTATATGATTCAAAGCTTGGACAATAGATGAACAATCAAAATGTAGGATTATATTGTGATCACCCATGGAACCAACTGAAGGAAATATACCCTAGAGGCAATGATAAAGTTATTATTTTATATTTCCTTATTCATGATAAAGGTTTATTATTCATGCTATACTTGTATTGACCGGAAGCCTTAATACATGTGTGAATACATAAACAAACACTGTGTCCCTAGTGAGCCTCTACTAGACTAGCTCGTTAGTCGAAGATGGTTAAGGTTTCCTAACCATAAACATGAGTTGTTATTTGATAATGGGATCACATCATTAGGAGAATGATGTGATGGAAAATACCCATCCGTTAGCTTAGCATAATGATCGTTCAGTTTATTGATATTCCTTTCTTCATGTCAAATACACATTCCTTCGACTATGAGATTATGCTACTCCCGGATACTGTAGGAATGCCTTGTGTGCCTGTTGGGGAACGTAGTAATTTCAAAAAAAATAGCTACACACCCGCAAGATCATGGTGATGCATAGCAACGAAAGGGAAGAGTGTTGTCCATGTACCCTCGTAGACCGTAAGCGGAAGCGTTATGACAACACGGTTGATGTAGTCGTACGTCTTCATGATCGACCGATCCTAGCACCGAAGGTATGACACCTCCGCGATCTAGACACGTTCGGCTCGGTGACATCCTACGAACTCACGATCCAGCAGAGTGTCGAGGGAAAGCTTCGTCATCATGACGGCGTGACGACGGTGATGATGATGCTACCAGAATAGGGCTTCGCCTAAGCACCACTACGATATGACTGATGGAGGGGGGGGGGCATCGCACACGGCTAAGAGATCAATGATCAACTTGTGTTTCTATGGGGTTCCCCCTCCCCCGTATATAAAGGTGTGGAGAAGGGGGAGGGCTGGCCCTCTACTATGGCGCGCCCTAGGGGGTCCTATTCCCGCCGGGAGTAGGATTCCCCCCTTTCCAAGTATGAGTAGGAGAGAAGGAAGGGAAGGAGAGAAGAGAAGGAAGGAGGGAGCGTCGCCCCTCCCCCTTAGTCCAATTCGGACTAGGCCTTGGGGGGGGGCGTCCTGGCCTAGGAAGCCCCTCTCTCTTTCCCCTAAAGCCCAATAAGGCCCATATACTCCTCGGGGGGTTCCGGTAACCTCCCGGTACTCCGGAAAATGCCCGAACTCATACGGAACCATTCCGATGTCCAAACATAGGCTTCCAATATGTCGATCTTTACGTCTCGACCATTTCGAGACTCCTTGTCAAGTCCGTGATCAAATCCGGGACTCTGAACTACCTTCGGTTCATCAAAACACATAAACTCATAATACTGATCGTCACCGAATGTTAAGCGTGCGGACCCTATGGGTCCGAGAACTATGTAGACATGACAAGACACGTCTCCGGTCAATAACCAATACCGGAACCTAGATGTGCATATTGGCTCCCACATATTCTACAAAGATCTTAATCGGTCAAACTGCATAATGATATACGTTGTTCCCTTTGTCATCGATATGTTACTTGCCCGAGATTCGATCGTCGGTATCTCAATACCTAGTTCATAATGTATTATCCCACAATTAACTCATTAGTCATGATGCTTGCAAGTCTTAGAGTGATGTGCATTACGCAGAGGGCCCAGAGATACCTCTCTGATACATAGAGTGACAAATCCTAATCTCGATCTATGCCAACTCAACAAACACCATCAGAGACACCTGTAGAGCATCTTTATAATCACCCAGTTATGTTGTGATGTTTGATAGCACACAAGGTGTTCCTTCGGTATTCGGGAGTTGCATAATCTCATAGTCTGAGGAACATGTATAAGTCATGAAGAAAGCAGTAGCAATGAAACTGTAACAGTTATAATGCTAAGATAACGAATGGGTCTTGTCCATCACATCATTCACTAATGATGTGATCCTGTTCATCAAATGACAACACATGTCCATGGCTAGGAAACTTAGCCATCTTTGATTAACGAGCTAGTCAAGTAGAGGCATACTAGGGACACTATGTTTGTTTATGTATTCACACATGTACTAAGTTTCTGGTTAATACAATTCTAGCATGAATAATGAACATTTATTATGATATAAGGAAATATAAATAACAGCTTTATTATTACCTCTAGGTCATATTTCCTTCAGTGCCATCAAAGATCACAACATAACTGGGTGATCATAAAGATGCTCTACAGGTATCTCTGAAGGTGTTTGTTGAGTTGGCATAGATCGAGATTAGGATTTGCCACTCCGAGTATCGAAGAGGTATCTCTGGGCCTCTCGATAATGCACATCATAAGAAGCCTTGCAAGCAAAGTGACTAATGAGTTAGTTACAAGATGATGTATTACGGAACGAGTAAAGAGACTTGCGGTAACGAGATTGAAATAGGTATGAAGATACCGATGATCGAATCTCGGGCAAGTAACATACCGATGACAAAGGGAATAACGTATGTTGTCATAACGGTTCCGCCGATAAAGATCTTGGTAGAATATGTAGGAGCCAATATGAGCATCCAGATTCCTCTATTGGTTATTGACTAGAGAGGTTTCTTGGTCATGTCTACATAGTTCTCAAACCCGTAGGGTCTGCACGCTTAAAGTTCAACGACGAATTAGTTTTATATGAGTTATGTGATTTGGTGACCAAATGTTGTTCGGAGTCCCGTATGAGATCACGGACATGACGAGGAGTCTCGAAATGGTTAAGAGGTAAAGATTGATATATAGGATCATAGTATTCGGACACCGGAAGTGTTCCAGATAGTATCAGGTATTTATCAGAGTACCCGGGGCTTACCGGAACCCCCGGGGGAAAGATATGGGCCATATGGGCCATAAGAGGGGTGCACATCAGCCCACAAGGGGTGTCGCCCCCCCCCCTTTAGGTAGGAGGCCGAATTGGAGAAGGAAGAGGGGGTTCGGCCCCCCTTTCCTTCCTCTGTTCCCTCTTCCCTTTTCCCCCTCCGGAAATAAGGAAGGGGGGAGGCCGAATTGGGAGAGGACCCCAAGTAGGATTCCTCCTACTTGGGGTGCCCCAAGGCTGCTTCCCTCCCCCTCCGACCTATATGTACGTGGGGAGGGGGCACCTAGAATACACAACAACAATCGTTAGCCGTGTGTGGCGCCCCCCTCCATAGTTTATAACCCCGGTCATAGTTTTGAAGTGCTTAGTCGAAGCCCTGTGAGAATCACTTCACCATCACCGTCACCACACCATCATGTTGACGAAACTCATCTACTTCCGCCACACCTTACTAGATCAAGAAGGCGAGGGACATCATCGCGCTGAACGAGTGCAAAATTTAGAGGTGTCGTATGTTCAGTGCTTGATCGGTCAGAGCTAGAAGAAGTTCGACTACATCAACCGCTTTGGCAAATGCTTCCAATTTCGATCTATGAGGGTACATGGACACACTCTCCCCCTCTCATTGCTATGCATCTCGTAGATAGATCTTGCGTGAGCATAGGATTTTTTTTGAAATTGCATGCTACGTTCCCCAAAAGTGGCATCTGAGCTAGGTCTATGCGTAGAAGATATGCATGAGTAGAACACAAAGAGTTGTGGGCGGTGATCGTCATACTGCTTACCACCAATGTCTTATTTTGATTCAGCAGTATTGTTGGATGAAGCATCCCAGACCAACCTTACATGTCCACCCACATGAGACCGGTTCCACCGACAGACATGCAACTAGTTTTGCATAAAGGTGGTTGGCGGGTGTCTGTTTCTCCTACTTTAGTTGAATTGAATTTGACTACGGCCGGTCCTGCTTATTGAAGGTTAAAACAGCAAACTTGATAAATCACCTCGTGGTTTTGATGCGTAGGTAAGAACGGTTCTTGCTAGAAGCCCATAGCAACCACGTAAAATTTGCAACAACAAAGTAGATGACATATAACTTGTTTTTGCAGGGCATGTTGTGATGTGATATGGTCAAGACATGATGTGATATACGTTATTGTATGATATGATCATGTTTTTTAGAAGTTACTGGCAACCGGCATGAGCCTTATGGTTGTCTCTTTATTGTACGAAATGCAAACACCATGTAATTCCTTTACTTTATTACTATGCGTTAGCGATTGTTGTAGAAGCAATAGTTGGCGAGACGACCATGACGCTACGATGGAGATCAAGTTGTCAGGCCAGTGACGATGGAGATCATCACGATGCTTTGGAGATGGAGATCAAAAGCACAAGATGATGATGGCCATATAGTGCACATATTTTGATTGCATGTGATGTTTATCGTTTATGCATCTTATTTTGCTTACTACGGCGGTAGCATTATAAGATGATCCCTTAACTAAAATTTCCAGATATAAGTGTTCTCCCTGAGTATGCACCGTTGCGAAAGTTCGTCGTGTTGAGACACCACGTGATGATCGGGTGTGATAAACTCTACGTTCACATACAACGGGTGCAAGACAGTTTTGCACATGCGGAATACTTGGGTTAAACTTGACGAGCCTGGCATGTACAGACATGGCCTTAGAACACTAGATACCGAAATGTCGAACATGAATTATATAGTAGATATGATCAACATAGAGATGTTCACCATTGATGAATACTCCATCTCACGTGATGATCGACATGGTTTAGTTGATTTGGATCATGTATCATTTAGATGACTTGAGGGATGTCTATCTAAGTGGGAGTTCTTAAGTGATTATATTAACTGAACTTAATTTATCATGAACTTAGTCCTGATAGTATTTGCATCTATATGTTGTAGATCAATAGCTCGCGATATAGCTCCTATATATTGTTGATATGTTCCTAGAGAAAAGATGATAGTAGTAATGATCCGGACTGGGTTCGTGATCCGAGGATTATCCTCGTTGCTGCAAATAAGAATTATATCCTTGATGCACCGCTAAGTGACAGACCTATTGCAGTAGCAGATGCGGACATTATGAACATTTGGCAAGCTCGATACGATGACTACTTGATAGTTTAGTGCACCATGCTTTACAGCTTAGAACCGGGACTTCAAAAACATTTTGAACACCACGGAGCGTATGAGAAGTTCCAAGAGGTGAAATTGGTATTTTAGACTCATGCCCATGGTGAGAGGTATGAGACCCCTGACAAGTACTTTGCCTACAAGATGGGGGAGAATAGCTCAGCTAGTGAGTATGTGTTCAGAATGTCTGGGCACTACAATCGCTTGAATCAAGTAGGAATTAATCTTCCAGATAAGATAGTGATTGACAGAGTTTCTCTAGTCACTATCACTAAGCTACTAGAACTTCGTGATAAACTATAATATAAAAGGGATGAAAAAAACTATTCCCGAGCTCTTCGAGATGTTGAAATCGGCGAAGCTAGAAATCAAGAAAGTGCATCAAGTGTTGATGGTTGACAAGACCACTGGTTTAAATTAAAAAGGGCAAGGGAAAGAAGGGGAACTTCAAGAAGAATGGCAAGCAAGTTGCCACTCCCGGGAATAGGCCCAAACCTGGAACCAAGCCTAAAACTGAGTGCTTCTACTGCAAAGGGAATGGTCATTGGAAGCGGAGCTGCCACAAATACTTGGCGGATAAGAAGGATGGCAAAGTGAACAAAGAGATATTTGATAGACATGTTATTGATGTGTACCTTACTAGTATTCGTAGTAGCCCCTGGGTATTTGATACTGGTTCAGTTGCTAAGATTAGTAATTCAAAACAGGAGTTGCAGAATAAATAGAGACTATTTAAGGGCGAGGTGACGATGTGTGTTGGAAATGATTCCAAGGTTGATACGATTACCATCGCACACTCCTTCTACCTTCGAGATTAGTGTTGAACCTAAATAAATGTTATTTGGTGTTTGTGTTGAGCATGAATATAAATTGATTGTGTTTATTGCAATACGTTTATTCATTTAACTTAGAGAATAATTTTTGTTCTGTTTACATGAATAAAACCTTCTATGGTCATACACCCAATGTGAATGGTTTATTGAATCTCGATTGTAGTGATACATATATTCATAATATTGATGCCAAAAGATCCAAAGTTGATAATGATGGTGCAACATATTTTTAGCACTACCGTTTAGGTAATATTTGTGTAAAGCGCATGAAGAAACTCCATGCAGATGGACTTTTGGAATCACTTGATGATGAATCATTTGATACTTGTGAACCATGCCTCATGGGCAAGATGACTAAAACTCCGTTGTTTAGAACAATGGAGCGAGCTAATGACTTATTGGAAATAATACATACCGATGTATGCGGTCCGATGAGTGTAGAAGCATGCCACGGGTATCGTTATTTTTTGACCTTCACAGATAATTTGAGTAGGTATGGGTATATCTACTTGATAAAACACAAGTCTGAAACATTCGAAAAGTTCAAAGAATTTCAGAGTGAAGTGGAGAATCATCATAAGAAGAAAATAAAGTTTCTATGATCTAATCACGGAGGCGAATATTTGAGTTACGAGTTTGGCCTTCATTTAAAACAAATGTGGAATTGTTTCAGAACTCACGCCACATGGAACACCATAGTGAAATGGTGTGTTCGAATGTCGCCATACTTTATTGGATATGGTGCGATCTATGATGTCTCTTACCGATTTACCACTATCGTTTTGCGGTTATACATTAGAGACAACCGTATTCACGTTAAAAAGGGCACCATCTAATTCCGTTGAGATGACATTGTATGAACTATGGTTTGGCAAGAAACCTAAGCTGTCATTTCTTAAAGTTTGGGGTTGCGACACTTATGTCAAAAGGCTTCAGCAAGATAATCTCGAACCCAAATCGAAGAAGTGTATCTTCATAGGATACCATAAGGAAACAATTGGGTACACCTTCTACCACAGATCCTAAGGCAAGATCATTGTTGCCAAGAATGGAACATTTCTAGAGAAGGAGTTTCTCTCTAAATAATTGAGTGGGAGGAAAGTAGAACTTGATGAGGTAATTGTACCTCCTCTCAATTTGAAAAGTAGCACATCAAAGAAATCCGTTCCCGTGATGTCTACACCAACTAGAGAGGAAGTTAATGATGATGATCATGAAACTTTGGATAAAGTCACTACTGGACCTCGTAGGTCGAACAGAGCACGTTCCACACCAGAGTGGTACGGTAATCCTATCCTGGAAGTCATGTTACTATACCATGACGAACCTACGAACTATGAATAACCTATGATGAGCCCAGATCCCGATAAATGGCTTGAGGCCATGAAATCTGACATAGCATCCATGTATGAGCACAAAGGATGGACTTTAGTGGACTTGCCTGATGATCGCCAAGGCATTGAGAATAAATGGATCTTCAAGAAGAAGACACATGCTGATGGTAATGTTACCATCTACAAAGCTCGACTTGTCGCGAAAGGTTTTCGACAAGTTCAAGGGGTTACTACGATGAGACCTTCTCACCCGTAGCGATGGTTAAGTCAGTCCGAATCATGTTAGCAATTGCCGGAATTTATAATTATGAAATTTGGCAAATGGACATCAAAACTACATTCCTTAATGGATTTCTTAAAGAAGAGTTGTATATGATGCAACTAGAAGGTTTTGTCGATCCTAAAGGAGCTAACAAAGTGTGCAAGCTCCAACGATCCATCTATGGACTGGTGCAAGCATCTCAAAGTAGGAATATACGTTTTGATCATGTGATCAAAGCATATGGTTTTATACAGTCTTACGTTGAAGCCTGTATTTACAAGAAAGTGAGTGGGAGCTCTGTAGAATTTCTGATATTATATGTGGATGACATATTGTCGATCAGAAATGATATAAAATTTCTGGATAGCATAAAAGGATACTTGAATAAGAATTTTTCAATGAAAGACCTCAGTGAAGCTGCTTATATATTCGGCATCAAGATCTATAGACATAGATAAATACACTTGATAGGAATTTCACAAAGCACATAGCTCGATAAAGTTTTGAAGAAGTTCAAAATGGATCAGTCAAAGAAAGTGTTCTTGCCTGTCTTACAAGGTGTGAAGTTGAGTAAGACTCAAAACCTGACCATGGCAGAATATATAGAGAGAATGAAAGTCATTCCTTATGTCTTAGTCGTAGGTTCTATAAAGTATGCCATGTTGTGTACCAAACCTGTTGTGTGCCTTACCATGAGTTTGGCAAGGGGGTACAATAGTGATCCAGGAGAAGATCACTAGACAGCGGTCAAAATTATCCTTAGTTACCTAAAGAGTACTAAGGAAATGTTTCTCGGTTATGGAGGTGATATACAGTTTGTCGTAAAGACACTACTACAGGATGCTGCTAACGCGACACTATGATCAGAGACCCTTCGACGAAATTGTGTCGAATGCAATAATAGAATTCGGTGGTGTAAAAAAACCGTCCAAAAAGGTGCAAAACATTTGCGATGATGGATGCATCAAACATGGTTCAGATTTTAGTTGCGTGTGCGATGCAGGGCATACTGTTCAGTTCAATTAACTATTTGCGATGAGGAGGAATAAAAGAAACAGGCAGCCAGATGAAGGTGTGTGCGATATACAACATACGGTTCACTCATATGAACTGTTTCTGATTAGGCAACACAAAAGAAACGGTCAGCCAGATCAAGGTGTGTGTGATATACGGCATGCGGTTCACTCGGATGAACTGTTTGTGTAGAGACAAGAGAACAGAAATGGTTCAATGTAACAAGATGTGTGTGATACGTGGCAAACAAGTCTGTAATCAGATATGTGTGCGAAGACCGATAGTAACACATACGGTTGCTTCTAATAAGATCTGTGTGTTGTGCGATGGGATTGCATACATAACAACAACATATATATATACACACTTATAAGGACATGGTTGCATAACCAAATTAAACATCCACTCACATAGGTGGCTACTTAACCATGTCATTTGCACACACCAAAGTAAACTGTTACATGCATAATTACATAGGTGGCTATTACGTGAAACAGTGGGAGGCACCGTATTGCATTTGTACAGCTCGTCGGTAGACTCCTCCTCCTCCTCCTATGCCTCTTACTGAGCGTGCTTGGCAGAGGACAGGCTGCCGGAAGTAGCACAAAGCCCCTCCATAGTAGTAGTATTTAGGGGCTATTTTGTTTAGTTCATCTGACTATAGATGTGTGGTGTAACTGTACAACGTACTTAAAATTAGCTAGTATATATAGTTGAACTAGCTATTTCAGTACGTGGTTTGCAACAATTGGGGAAAAGTTTGGTCGGTTCAACTATTGAGTTGAACTTTTTGTATAAATTAAGAATGACTGCTTAATCTATGAATGAAATCTATGCTTAATTCCTGAATTTTAGTTGCAAAATTAGATAGTGCTAGTGATTTTGCATATTTTAACAAATCGCAGTGTTACAAGGATTGACAAATGGCATTGTTACTAGATCAACAAATGTCAATCTTTCCAGTTTGACAAATGGCAACATACCCAATATGACAGATGCAAATCTTACCAAATTGTTTGTACGTGGTTGCACACGGGTCATCCAAAACAACCGTTTGCGTTGAAGGGATGCACAAATCCTGTGCTGCAGATTTTCCCTCGACTTAAGGGGGGAGATCGTAGCTCTCACTTTGCATGCAGCTGTTCTATCTAAAACGTTTGCGATCAAGAGCTGCAGAAATCCTGCTCAGCACATTTTCTCTTGGCTTCCCGGGGAAGCTGTCCGTTTGCATACGGGTGTTCTAACTAAAATGTTTGCGATCAAGAGCTGCACAAATCCCGCTAGGCACATGTTCCCTTGGCTTCCGGGGAAGTTGTCGGTTTTGCATACATGTGTTCTAACTAAAATGTTTGTGATGAGTATTTTATATTTAAAAACCGTATTAAACTACAGCTTGGGCGCCATTAATGGAGAGGATGCGAGCAAGGCGGGCGGCCATGGAAGTCAAAGGGGTCGCTTCCCGGTGAGCCTGCGTGGCGTACAACTCGCTCGCTTCTCGGTGAGCCTCTGCATTGCAGTACAGCTCGCACGCCTCCCATTTAGTCAAGCACTCAAGCACCTGCCTGCATGCCACCTCCTAACCATTAAAAGAGTGAGGCATGGCGTCACGTGAATGGTTAATAGAATGCACAAATTTTAAATTATACAAATCGTTTGACATGTTACAGTGGCAGCTATTTGTTTCAAAATGCCTTTGTTGGTTGTTATTCAAGTGCGCCTTCTCTCAAAATGGACAAGAAAAATACCACAGCATGTCGGGTGCCATTCCAGTATAGCATGCCAAGTTTCATGAATTTCAGACGAGTTTTGAATTTACTAGAATTTAGAAACAAAGTATCTCAACATTTTGCCGGCAATGAACAGTGCCCTGGTGTTTGAAATTCATTCCCATTTCTTGCATGGGACCTAAGCATGCACCAAAGGACACATTCGATTTTTCAACCCATTTATATGCACTAGAGCATGTGCATGTAGTTCAAATTTGAATTATGAAAGGGACAACCCTTATAATATGCATCCTAGTCAATGCCTTTATGAGTTTGATAATTATACAACAGGTGCAAAACAGTTTTGCACATGTGGAATACTCGGGTTAAACTAGATGAGCCTGACTTGTAAAGACATGGCCTTAGAACACTGGAGACTGAAAGGTCAAACATATGAATCATATAGTAGATATGATCTACATAGAGATGTTCACCATTGATGACTACTCCATCTCACGTGAAGATCGACATGGTTTAGTTGATTTGGATCACGTATCATTTAGGTGACCTGAGGGATGTCTATCTAAGTGGGAGTTCTTAAGTAATTTGATTAATTGAACTTAATTTATCATGAACTTAGTCCTAATAGTATTTGCATATCTATGTTGTAGATCAATAGCTCCCGATATAGCTCCTATGTACTATTGATATGTTCCTAGAGAAAAAATGATAGTAGCAATGATCGTCGTTGCTGCACAGAAGAATTATATCCTTGATGCACCGCAAAGTGACAGACCTATTGTGGGAGCAAATGCAGACGCTATGAACGTATCACAAGCTCGATATGATGACTACTTGATAGTTTAGTGCGCCATGCTTTACGGCTTAGAACCGGGACTTCAAAAACGTTTTGAAAGCCACAGAGCATATGAGATGTTCCAAGAGCTGAAATTTGTATTTTAGACTCATGCCCATGGCGAGAGGTATGAGACCTCTGACAAGTACTTTGGCTACAAGATGGAGGAGAATAGCTCAGCTAGTGAGCATGTGCTCAGAATGTCTGGGCACTACAATCACTTGAATCAAGCAGGAGTTAATCTTCGAGATAAGATAGTGATTGACAGAGCTTCTCTAGTCACTACCACCAAGCTACTAGAACTTTGTGATAAACTATAATATACAAGGGATGACAAAAATGATTCCCGAGCTCTTCGCGATGTTTAAATCGACAAAGGTAGAAATCAAGAAAGATCATCAAGTGTTGATGGTTGACAAGACCACTAGTTTCAAGTAAAATGGTCAAGGGAAAGAAGGGGAAAGTCAAGAAGAATGGCAAGTAAGTTGCCACTCCTGGGAATAAGCCCAAAGCTGGACCCAAGCCTGAAACTGAGTGCTTCTAGTGGAAAGGGAATGGTCACTGGAAGCAGAACTGCCCCAAATACTTGGAGGATAAAAAGGATGGCAAAGTGAACAAAGATATATTTGATATACATGTTATTGATGTGTACCTTTCTAGTATTCGTAGTAGCCCCTAGGTATTTGATATTGGTTCAGTTGCTAAGATTAGTAACTCGAAATAGGAGTTGCGGAATAAATAGAGACTATATAAGGGCGAGGTGACGATGTGTGTTGGAAATGATTCGAAGGTTGATACGATCACCATCGCACCCTCCCGCTACCTTCGGGATTAGTGTTGAAACTAAATAAATGTTATTTTCTGTGTGCATGGAGCATGAATATGATTAGATCATGTTTATTGCAATACGTTTATTCATTTAACTCGGAGAATAACTGTTGTTCTGTTTACATGAATAAAACCTTCTATGGTCATGCACCCAATGTGAATGGTTTATTGAATCTCGATCGTAGTGATACACATATTCATAATATTGATGCCAAAAGATCCAAAGTTGATAATGATAGTGCAACATATTTGTGGCACTACCGTTTAGGTAATATTGGTGTAAAGCGCACGAAGAAACTCCATGCAGATGGACTTTTGGAATCAATTGATTATGAATCATTTGATACTTGTGAACAATGCCTCATGGGTAAGATGACTAAAACTCCGTTCTCTGGAACAATGGAGCGAGCTAATGAATTATTGGAAATAATACATAATGATGTATGCGGTCTGATGAGTGTTGAAGCATGTAGCGGGTATCGGTATATTCTGACCTTCACAGATGATTTGAGTGGGTATGGGTATATCTACTTGATGAAACATAAGTTTGAAACATTTGAAAAGTTCACAGACTTTCAGAGTGAAGTGGAGAATCATCATAACAAGAAAGTAAAGTTTCTATGATCTGATCATGGAGGCGAATATTTGAGTTACGAGTTTGGCCTTCATTTAAAACAAATGTGGAATTATTTCACAACTCATGCCACTTGGAACACCACAGCGAAATGGTGTGTCCGAACATCGTAACCATACTTTATTGGATATGGTGCAATCTATGATGTCTCTTACTGATTTACCACTATCGTTTTGGGGTTATGCATTAGAGACATCCACATTCACGTCAAATAGGGCACCATCTAAATCCGTTGAGACGACACCGTATGAACTATGGTTTGGCAAGAAACCTAAGCTGTCATTTCTTAAACTTTGGGGTTGCGACACTTCTGTCAAAAGGCTTCAGCCTGATAATCTTGAACCCAAATCGGAGAAGCGTATCTTCATAGGATACCCTAAGGAAACAATTGAGTACACCTTCTACCACAGATCTGAAGGCAAGATCATTGCTACCAAGAATGGAACATTTCTAGAGAAGGATTTTCTCTCAAAATAAGTGAGTGGGAGGAAATTTGAACTTGATGAGGTAATTGTACCTTCTGTCAATTTGGAACGTAGCACATCAGAGAAATCCGTTCCCGTGATGCCTACACCAACTAGAGAGAAAGTTAATGATGATGCTCATGAAACTTTGATCAAGTCACTACTGGACCTCGTAATTGAATAGAGCACATTCCACATCAGAGTGGTACGGTAATCCTATCCTGGAAGTCATGTTACTAGACCATGACGAACCTACGAACTATGAAGAAGCTATGATGAGCCCATATTTCGATAAATGGCTCGAGGCCATGAAATCTGAAATAGGATCCATGTATGAGAACAAAGGGTGGACTTTGGTGGACTTGCCCGATGATCGCCAAGGCATTGAGAATAAATTGATCTTCAAGAAGAAGAAAAACATTGATGGTCATGTCACCATCTACAAAGCTCGACTTGTTGCGGAAGGTTTTCGACAAGTTCAAGGGGTTACTACGATGAGACCTTCTCACCCATAGCGATGGTTAAGTCAGTCCGAATCATGTTAGCAATTGCTGCATTTTATAATTATGAAATTTGGCAAATGGACATCAAAACTGCATTCCTTAATGGATTTCTTAAAGAAGAGTTGTATATGATGCAACCAGAAGGTTTTGTCGATCCTAAAGGAGCTAACAAAGTGTGCAAGCTCCAACGATCCATCTATGGACTGGTGCAAGCATCTAGGAGTTGGAATATGCGTTTTCATCAGGTGATCAAAGCATATGGTTTTATACAGACTTACGGTGAAGCCTGTATTTACAAGAAAGTGAGTGGGAGCTCTGTAGAATTTCTGATATTATATGTGGATGACATATTGTTGATCGAAAATGATATAAAATTTCTGGATAGCATAAAAGGATACATGAATAAGAATTTTTGAATGAAAGACCTTGGTGAAGCTGCTTATATATTGGGCATCAAGATCTATAGAGATAGATCAAGATGGTTGATAGGAATTTCACAAAGCACATACCTTGATAAAGTTTTGAAGAAGTTCAAAATGGATCAGTTAAAGAAAGGGTTCTTGCCTGTGTTACAAGGTGTGAAGTTGAGTAAGACTCAAAACCCAACCACGGCAGAATATATATAGAGAATGAAAGTCATTCCTTATGCCTTAGTCATAGGTGCTATAAAGAATGCCATGCTGTGTACAAGACCTGTTGTGTGCCTTACCATGAGTTTGGCAAGTGGTACAATAGTGATCCAGGAGTAGATCACTAGACAACGGTCAAAATTATCCTTAGGTACCTAAAGAGTACTAAGGAAATGTTTCTTTGTTATGAAGGTGGTAAAGAGTTTGTCATAAAGACACTACTACAAGATGCTGCTAACGTGACACTACAATCATAGACCATTCGATGAAATTGTGTGCGATGCAATAATAGCAAACAATCCTGTGTAAAACCCGTCCAAAAGGTGCAAAACGTTTGCGATGACGGATGCATCAAACATGGTTTAGATTTTAGTTGCTTGTGTGATGCATGGCATATGGTTCAGTTCAATTAACTGTTTCCGATGAGGGGGAACAGAAGAAACAGGCAGCCAGATGAAGGTGTGTGTGATATACAACATACGGTTCACTCAGATGAACTGTTTGTGATTAGGCAACATAAAAGAAACGGCCAGCCAGATCAAGGTGTGTGCGATATACGGCATGCGGTTCACTCGGATGAACTGTTTGTGTTGAGACAAGATAACAGAAACAGTTCAATATAACAAGATGTGTGTGATACGTGGCAAACAGGTCTATAATCAGAAATGTGTGCGAAGACAGATAATAACATAGACGGTTGCTGCTAATAAGACGTGTGTGTAGTGCGGTGGGATTGCATACAGAACAACAACATTTATACACACGCACACACACACTTATAAGGACATGGTTGCATAACCAAATTAAACATCCACTTACATGGTGGCTACTACAACCAGGGCATTTGCACACACCAAACTAAACTATTACATGCATAATTACATAGATGGCTATTACGTGCAATAGTGGCAGGCACCGTATTGCATTTGTCCAGCTCGTCGGTAGGCTCCTCCTCTGCCTCTTACTGAGCACGCTCGACAGAGGAGAGGCTGTCGGAAGTAGCACAAAGCCTCTCCGTAGTAATAGTATTTAGGGGCTATTTTATTCTGTTCATATGACTATAGATGTGTGGTGGAACTGTACAACGTACTTAAAATTAGCTAGTATATATAGTTGAACTAGCTATTTCAGTACGTGGTTGGCAACAATTGGGAAAATTTTGGTCGGTTCATGTAACATCCCAAATTTTCAATTTGGAATGTTATACATTAGATCATCATTGCATACCATATTTTATTTTGCATTTTGGTTGATCCTAGAAATTCTACGCAACTCAATGACCCACGGAGAGGGTTGGGGATTTCGTTATTTTCATATTTGAGTTTTCTCAAATTTTGAGAATAGGATCATTTGATTTTATTTATTTTAACATCAATTATTTCTATTACAAAAATATGAGAGAGGGAATAAAATGACTTTCCCAAAATAAAGAGATATTGAGGATTTAATAATAAAATCAAATAGGATTTTATTTCGGAGTTTTTTGGTGTTTTATTTGAATTTAGGAAAAATGTGCGTTTTTCAAAATTGCATTTAGGTCCCAAATAAATGTTCACCTTGTGGGGCTTGATTTTAGAAGCCCGTGAAAATTTATTTCGGAATTTTTGGAGTCAGTTTAGTATTTCTTTTTATTTTTCTTCTGCGCGTAATTATTTTAAAAAAATCGAACCGACCTAGGGCCGTGTCCGACTAGGACTCCCGGCCCGTTAGGCTATTTAAGCCGGGGGGGATGCCCAGCCAGAGCTAACCCTAGCCCGAGCCGCCCCAGCTCTCGCCGCCGCCTTGCCGCCGCCGCAGCGCCGCCTCGCCGCCGCCCCACCGCCGCCGCGCCGCCTCGCCGCCGCCACATGCCGCCCGAGGTCCGCCGCCACCTCGAAATCCGCGCCGGTTTTTTTTCTTTCAAGAAACCGTTCGGTTTTTCCATCGGTTTTTCCGTCGGTTTTTTAGATTCGTTTTTTAAATAGATCAGTTTTTCCGGTTTATTAATTTAGCGAGCGTTCGTCGTTTTTCTTTTCTCGGATTAAATCCGTGATTTTTCTGATCGCGATTCCTGATCCGATTTTCTTTTTAGTATAACTTGTCGCTCGTTTATCGGAATCAGGCAATTCAAGCGCCTAGAGTTTCGTCTCGAAACCCTCTATCCGCTTAACCAACTTAAACAAGATTTTGCTACTGTAAAATTTGCCCTAGATCCAGATTAGTAGAACGAAGTTGTTTTCTTTCGCCGTTTGACTTTAGTTGCTTCGTTCGATTTGATTCTTTTGCCAACCGGAGTTCTTGAGTTGAACCTTCTGGTTAGATCTCTTATTTGAGTTTTACCTATGAATTAGTTGAGTACTTATTGTATGCTTGTTTGTTTGTCTGCGATAGAATACCCGGAGTGCGCCGCTTGTTACTTCGAATCGCTAGGTTTCCCGGATCATCAGCAAGGCAAGTAACACTTTGATCATACCTTTTCTACTACCCAGTTTTATTGCATTAGATCAACCATCACACATTGCATGGTTAGGATCTAATTAAATTGTGGGATGGGAAGTAGATGAGGTAGTACCTATTACCTGTTTATTATCAAACCTTTGGGAGTTACTTCTACGTTTGCTTATTATGCCATGCTATGCTAGTAGACGTGGATTGGGTGAGTGATATCCATGACAAATGTGAGTTTTGTTAATTAATGGTTATCTAAGGTGGCAACTTAAACACACATCTGGGTGGATTGAGGCACCTGGGTATTCCAGGACTTGCCTGTTTTCTTTTGGACCGCCACCCAGTCTCAAAGGGATCATGAGACTATTCATACTAGAAACTTCCGTGTGCAGCCACAAGCTATTATGGGCTCTAGCATAGTTGACTAAGTCATGCGAACTCTTACAGTGGTAGACTAGGGGATGTAGGTGGTACGGTCTACCCGATCGTAAGGTGCTAGCGCTTCTGAAAGACTATGTCTCGGTCATCCGTCTTCTCAAACACCCTGTAGTGCGAGAAACCGAACGGAGACGATCGAGTCTTATGGGGAAAAGTGCGCAAACCTCTGCAGAGTGTAACAAACTAATCATGATTAGCCGTGTCCCCGATTATGGACATCTTGAGTATCTAGTACCTGGATTATCATGTGAATCTCAACATGTTACTCTAAATTAATTTTGTTGGGTTATGTTTAATGATGATGCTTAATTGGGATTGAGAATGCTATCAACCATTCTCAATGTTTAACAACTATCATGATAGTTAAATAAATTTTATTCCTTTGTAGTAGGGAAAAATTGGCTTTGCGCAAAAACTGTAACCATAGAGCTTTCCACCAGCCAAATATGCATATAGTATAGCTGTTTCATTCCATTACTCTCTATGTGTTACCTTGCCAGCATATTCCATGTGCTGACCCGTTTTCGGGCTGCAACGTTGATGTTGCAGACTTTTCAGACGACGATTAAGGATTTTTTAGGTCATGGTCCTATACTCAGTGATGCCGTTGGAGTTGATGGACTCACTTATCTTCCAAGCCTTCCGCTGTTATCATTATTAGATGGCCTTAAGCCATATTTATTGTAATAAGTTCTCTTTTGAGACACTCGATGTAATAAGTATGTGATTGCTACTCTGCTATAAATCCTCCGAGTACTGTGTGGTGTCAGCATTACTGATCCAGGGATGACACCGGAGCACAGAGATCAGACTGTTTGAGGTCTGGTCGCTAGAGTTCAGCTATCGAGTTGAACTGTTTGTATAAATTAAGAACGACTGCTTAATCTATGAATGAAATCTATTACTGAATTTTAGTTGCAAAAATTAGATAGTTCTAGTGATTTTTAGCTGCATATTTTGAAAAATCGCAGTGTTACAAGGATTGACAAATGGCATTGTTACTAGATCAACAAATGTCAATCTTTCCAGTTTGACAAATGGCAACATACCCAATATGACAGATGCAAATCTTACCAAATTGTTTGTACGTGGTTGCACACGGGTCATCCAAAACAACCGTTTGCGTTGAAGGGATGCACAAATCCTGTGCTGCAGATTTTCCCTCGACTTAAGGGGGGAGATCGTAGCTCTCACTTTGCATGCAGCTGTTCTATCTAAAACGTTTGCGATCAAGAGCTGCAGAAATCCTGCTCAGCACATTTTCTCTTGGCTTCCCGGGGAAGCTGTCCGTTTGCATACGGGTGTTCTAACTAAAATGTTTGCGATCAAGAGCTGCACAAATCCCGCTAGGCACATTTTCCCTTGGCTTCCGGGGAAGTTGTCGGTTTTGCATACATGTATTCTAACTAAAATGTTTGTGATGAGTGTTTTATATTTAAAAACCGTATTAAACTATAGCTTGGGCACCATTAATGGAGAGGATGCGAGCAAGGTGGGCGGCCATGGAAGTCAAAGGGGTTGCTTCCCGGTGAGCCTGCGTGGCGTACACCTCGCTCGCTTCTCAGTGAGCCTCTGCATTGCAGTACAGCTTGCACGCCTCCCGTTTAGTCAAGCACTCAAGCACCTGTCTGCATGCCACCTCCTAGACATTAAAAGAGTGAGGTGTGGCGTCACGTGAATGGTTAACAGAATGCACACAATTTAAATTATACAAAACATTTGAGATGTTACAGTGGGAGCTATTTGTTTCAAAATGCCTTTGTTGGCTGTTATTCGAGTGTGCCTTCTCTCAAAATGGACACAAAAAATAGCACAACATGTTGGGTGCCATTCCATTATAGCATGCCAAGTTTCATGAATTTCAAACGAGTTTTGAATTTACTAGAATTTAGAAACAAAGTATCTCAATGTTTTGCCAGCAATCAATAGTGCCCTGGTGTTTTAAATTCATTCCCATTTCTTGCATGGGGCCTAAGCATGCACCGAAGGACACATATTTTATTTCTAAACCAATTTCTATGCACTGGAGCATGTGCATGTAGTTCAAATTTGAATTATGCATATAAAATGCCTAAAAACCCAGTTAATGTATAAAAATGTCCAAACGACCCCCCAAAAATTCCAAATTTACAAACTACACTCTTGTTGTTCTATCTTGACACTAGAAAATTTTTGAAAGCAATAAGAGGCAATGGATATCGTTTCATCCCCAAAGGTGGCATGTTCCCTACCGAAACCATCATGCTTGTTGTGAGAAGCTCTGGTTTGTGAGAAGCTCATACCAAAACCTGCCCCAAATGGGACAAAATTTTTACCACGGCATGTTGATGCCGCTCCATGATAGCATGCCATGTTTCATGGATTTCAGACAAGTTTTGGATTTACTAGAATTTAAAAACCAAATATCTCAATGTTTGCCGCCATGTGACGGTGGCAGGGTGTGTTTGAAATTCATTCCCATTTCTTGCATGGGAACTAAGCATGCACCAAAGGATACATATTTGATTTTCAATGAATTTATATGCATTGGAGCATGTGCATGTAGTTCAATTTTGAATTATGCACATAAAATTTCTAGAAAACCTAGTGTAACGACCCGACCTCCGACGGTCAAGTCTCTGTGCTTCAATGTTATCCCTGGATCGGTAATGCTGACACACACAATACTCGAAGGATTTATAACAGAGTAGCAATCACATACTTATTACATCAAATGTCTCCAAAGAGAACTTATTACAATAAATATGGCTTAAGGCCATCTAAATAAGATAACAGTGGAAGGCTTGGAAGATAAAGTGAGTCCATCAACTCAAACGGCATAGCTGAGTGCATGACAAATGACCTATGGCACCTTAATCGTCTCTGAAAAGTCTGCAACATGATACGTTGCAGCCCGAAACGGTTCAGCACATGGAATATGCTGGCATAATAACACATCATTGCAATGAACAGAATAAATACTATCACTACATGCAATTATGGCTGGTGGAGGCTCTATGGTTATAATGTTTTGTGAAAAGCCAATTTTTCCCTACAACAAAGGAATATATTTTATTTAACTATCATGGTAGTTGAAACATTGAGAAGGTTCCTCCATCTAAATCCCCATTAAAGTAATCATTAACGCCCCAACAAAATTTATTTAGAGTGATGAGATCAAATCAGTAATTCAAGTACCAGATACTCAACATGTCCATAACCGGGGACACGGCTAACCATGATTAGTTTGTACACTCTCCAGAGGTCTGCGCACTTTTCCCCACAAGACTCGATATCCTCTGTTGGAGTTCTCACACTACATGGTGTTTGAGAAATGGATGACCGATACACAGTCTTTCAGAAGCATTATCTCTAACCCCGGGTAGACAGTACCAACCTACATCCCCTACATCTGCTAGCCTACCACTGTATGAGGTCATGCAACTTACTCCACTATGCTAGAGCCCATAATAGCTTATGGTTGCACACGGAAGTTTCTAGCATGAATAATCTTATGATCTATTTGAGCCTGGGTGGCGAACCATAGGATGATCACATGGGTACTCCGGGATATCCTAGGACAACACTGGATTCTCCAGGTTCCCGCAACCAATCCACCCAGATATGTATTTAAGTAGCTACCTTAAGTTAACCATTAATTAACAACTCTCGCATCTGTCATGGATACACTCAAACCCAAACCACGTCAACGAGCATAGCATAGCAGTATAAGCATAACGTAGTAGTAACTCCCAGGGTTTGATAAATAAAGCGCAATAGGTTCTACCTCATCACCTACTTCCCAAAACCCACATCTTAAGAGATCCTACTCATGCAATGTTTGAGGGTTCTAGCTAATGCATAAAAATTGGGTAATAAATGGGTATGATCAATGTGTTACTTGCCGTGCTGACGATGTGCAAATCCTAAAGACTCGTAGTAGCACGCTTCACACTCCGGGAATTCTATCGCAAACAAACAATAGCATGCATAAGCAATCAAGCAAAATCTGGACTAAAGTCAAATTTTACAGTACCAAAATCTTGTTCAAGTTGGTTAAACATAAAGAGGGCTTCAAGACGAAGATCTAGGCGTTTGTTTCACCTGATTTGGATAAACGAGCGAAAAGATAAACTAAAACGAAGATTACGGTAGAAATTGCGATCGAAAATAATTTCGGAAAAACCCTGGAAAATAAAATGAGACGAATAGGCTAACGAACAAACATTCGCTATCTGCGGCTAACTGACGAACAACGTTCGTTAAAAAGAACGTACAGACGAACGTCTGTTAGTTAACTAAACCGAGGAAAAACTGAACAAAACCGATCTAAATAAAAAACAATCTAGGGTTTTTCTTTAAAAAAAGAACCAGGGTTAACCGAAGAAAACCGACCGGTCAACGGTTGGGTCAACGGCGGTAGGGTCAACGGCGAGGTCTGAAGCGGCGAGGGTGGCTCCGGCGACAGCGGGCGGCGGTGCGGGTCGTCGATCGAGGCGGCGACTAGGGTTTGATGGCGGGGCGCGGCGCTAGGGTGGGCTAGGGCGGCTGGCTCGGGCTGGTTCTAAAGGGCCCGGGCGAAGTGTCTTGGATGGACACAACCTGTTAGGTCGGTTCAAATTTTTTAAAATAAATCCTGACATGGAAAACAAATACTAAACGGAATCCAAAAATCTTAAAATAAATTTTCACAGTCCTCTAATAATATTGCAGAGAAAGTGAACATTTATTTGGGCCTCTAATGCAATTTTGAAAAACACATTTTTTTCCTAACTCAAATAAAATAGCAACAGAAGACCAAAAAGAAAAATTATTTGATTTTAATATTTTCCTCCAACATGCCCTTTATTTTGGAGAAGTCATATTATCTCCTCTCACATATTTTAATTAGAAATATTTTCGGAGAGAAAAATAATTGAAACCAAGATGATCCTTGTATTGATATTTGTGAAAAATTCAAATATGAAAACGATGAAATCCCCAACTCTCTCCCTGGGTCCTTGAGTTGCTTAGAATTTCGAGGATCGCGAAACGAAATGCAATAAAATATGATATGCATCAATGAACTATGTATAACATTCCAAAATGAAAATTTGGGATGTTACGAACCTACCCCCCTTAAGATGAATCTCGTCCTCGAGATTCGGGTTGGCTAGAAAATAGGTGTGGGTGGTCTTTGCGTAGATCATCCTCCCATTCCCAGGTGGCTTCATCCTCGGTATGGCGGCTCCACTGAAATTTGCAAAACTGTATAACTTTGCTGCGAGTAACTCGGGTGGCAAACTCGAGAATCTTGACTGGTTTGTACTCATAGGTCAGATCACTGTCCAACTGAATTGCTTCCAGGGGCACTGTATCTCTTAGAGGGATATTGGCCATCTCAGCATGATACTTCTTCAACTGGGAAACGTGAAACACATCATGAACTCCTAACAGTCCTTCGGGTAGCTCCAACTTGTAGGCAACCTCTCCCATACGTTACAAAACTCGGTATCAAACTTGGAACATTTGGTGTGATAATCTTGGTGCTACATACTTGTCTTCCAATCCTGTCTTTCATGCAAGAACCAAACATATTGAGATTGATTATCATTTTGTGAGGGAAAGAGTTGCTAATAAGGAGTTGGAAATTCTATTTGTTCACTCAAAAGACCAAGTTGTAGACGGGTTTACGAAGGCTTGGATACAAGATCATTTGAGGAGTTCAAGCATAATATAAACTTGAGAAGTTCAGATTAAGGGAGGGTGTTAAACGATACATATTGAGTGCATCAACAGGTGACTTGTGTGGCACATATAAATAGCTAGGGATAGTATTTTCTTCTAGTTTAAACCTGTTGGACTCTATCTCGATCTCTCTCTGTAATTTCGATCTCCCTCTCTATAATACTACTATCCAGTTACATCTCTAACCAGATGTCTTGTATCTCACGCATATGTCAATATATATACCTGCGGGCTCCCTGTTCGGGGGTTGAGACACTTCCATGAATCTTTACACACCTTGTTCATCATACTCATGAAATAGGCAAGGGCATTAGTCCATCCAAATGACATAACCGTATAATCATAAAGCCTGTACCTTGTGGTGAAAGCTGTCTTAGGTATATATTTTTCTCGAATCTTCAACTGGTGGTATCCTGATCGCAGGTCGATCTTCGAAAACACTTTAGCTCCTTGCAGCTGGTCAAACAAATCATTGATCATCGGCAGTGGGTACTTGTTCTTGATCTTTACTTCATTCAATGCCCGATAATACACAACCATTCTCAGAGACATATCCTTCATCTCAACCAAGAGCACTGGGGCTCCCCATGGTGACGAACTTCGTCGAATGTAACCTTTCTCGAATAACTACTTAATCTGCTTCTTGATCTCCTCCAGACCATTTGCAGGCATCCGGTATGGTCTCTTTGATATTGGTCCAGTGCCTGGCAATAACTCTATCAAAAACTCAATGTCTCAATCCGGGGGCATGCCTGGTAGTTCCTCTGGGAATACATCTGGAAAATCCTTCACTACAGGCACTTTCTCCTGAACAACTCCCGAGAGGGAAATTACGCGAGTAGTCTTAGGAGTATACCTAGATACATACTTAATCCTTTTTCCCTCCGGGGTAGTGAGCATAATTGACTTTCTTGTGCAATCAATATTTCCTCCATACTTCGATAGCCAATCCATCCCCAGTATCACATCTAATCCTTGGGATTCCAAAATTATTAGGTCTGGGTGGAAAACATGGCTGCGAATGGTTAAGGGTATCCGATCGCACCATCAGCATGCCATATACTCTACACCGGGTGAGCTCACTAGCAAAGGTGTCCTAAGGGCTAAGGTGGGTAACTTAAACTTGTCCAGAAATCCCCTTGAAATGTATGAATGCGATGCACCAATATCGGAAAGAACGAGAGCGGTAAATGACTTAACCAAAAACTTATTGATAACTGCATCTGGCTGATCTTCAATCTCCTCCACGTTCACGTGGTTCACTTGTCCCTTGTTAAAAGGGTTGGGCTTCTTCCCAGAGCTTCCATTGCCATTTCTATTCTTTGTATTAGAACACTTGGTGGCATAGTGTCCAGTCTTCCTAGACTTGAAACAAGTGATGTTGCTTAGATCCTTCTTGGCGGGCGTGCTTGGGTTAGAGCGGTTCTGGTTGCTGTCTGTTCCACTCCCATTTCCATTCCTAGGGCCATTGTGATTATGAGAACTTCCTCCATTGTGGGTATGGCCTCCATGGTTATGGGAGTATCCTCTCGAGTTCGGGGTAAAACGTGGCTTCTGCTGAGCTCCTGAATTGTAATTCCCTTGTCCATACTTCCTCTTGCGGCTCTCAATCTACTGTTGCTTCCCTTCAATCATAAGAGCCTTATCTACCAACTCCTGGTAGTTTTTAAATGTTGCCACCATTAACTTCATGCTCATCTCATCATTCAGCCCTTCCATAATCTTCTCCTGTTTTGCAGCATCGGTGGCCACGTCACCTGGGGCGTAACGAGCTAGTTTGCTAAACTCCTCCACATACTGCCCTACAGTACGGTTGCCCTGACGTAAGTTGCGAAACTCACGCTTCTTCATACTCATAGCTCCAGTTGAGACATGAGCAGTGCAGAAAGCTTGCTGAAAATGCTCCCAAGTAACATTGGCTATGGGGAAAGTGGCTGTGTAATTTTCCCACCATGCGACTGTAGGTCCATCCAATTGGTGTGCGGCAAAATGCACCTTCTCAGCATCTATGCAACCGGCGGTGGTTAACTCCCTTCCAATCCTGCATAGCCAGTCATCCGCAACTATGGGCTCAGTGCTATGGAAAACACCGGCGGCTGTAACCTTAGAAAACGGGCTAAGTTGTCAACTGGAGGTGGTGGCGGTGGGTTGTTGTTGTCCTAATTCTGAACTAGCAACTTAATCAATGTATTCTGCTACTGGATCAACTGGGTGAGCTCCTGTGGGAAGAAAAAATCTGGGGTCACGTCTCAGAGGCATCTAATGGGTTTAGAGGGGAGAGATTAGAATAGAAAGAGGTCCAAGGAGAAAAAATCACTACCCATATGCACATGAGACAAACACACTCAATATCACTCCAAAACAAAATTAATAAAGGGCATACATTCGATCTAACTATCGTTACAGTGCTCAGACTACTAATATATACATGGGGAATACTACTAATCATATGGTGGTCATCTAGAAATTTTGATCGGTGGAAGACTCCATGATATCCGCTCCAGCTTCGTCTTCATAATCTTCATCACTACCATCAGGGTCGGAGTCAGTGTCGTCTATGATGATGTAGTCTTCAGAACGAATCTCCTTGGATTCGTCGTGTTCTCCTCCTGGCACAGGGCCTGTCATCATTCTTCTACACTAGTATCATCATTTCCTCCTCATATCCATCGCGTGTAGACTTGAGTTCCTCTTCTAGCTCTGTGATCCTGGTCATCGCCTTCTTCAAATCTATCATGCTTGCGCACATCTGGTTCTCCTGGCGACGAATGTGATGATTTAACTCCTGGATGAAGGCTGCAATGGACTTGTCCTTCCAGGTGCTGATCATCTCCCATTTCTCATCTCGGTGCCCACATATCTGGTAGATAGTGTCCTTAAGCTCCTTGTGGTAAACTTCACCGATGCGTCCCATGGCGATGTGGGCTGCCATGCTCTTTCCTATACTCCAGGTCGGTGCATCAAAGGAAAACTCTATGGGCTCAGTGACTGGCGTGAATGTCCTTCCTGGAACTTGAATCCGAATCATCCAACGCTCCTCTTCTGGTAAAGTGGCAGTGTAGGTCCCGGTGAAGCTTGGTATTCCGATGTTCAGATACCTAGTGACTTCCTTCAAGTGTCATCCAAAGGGTGTGTCTTCATCCAGCTGTGTAAATTTGTTCGTTGAGTCCACCATCCTAAGTAGTAGAAAATGGAGAGGAGTCATAAATGGGTAGAGAAGAGTGACCTATGGCTCATCTTAATGGTCGTGTCCTACATTTAGCGTGTGCTCTGATACCATCTTGTAGCGACCCGACCTCAGACGGTCAAGTCTCTGTGCTTCAGTGTCATCCCTGGATCGGTAATGCTGACGCACACAGTACTCGAAGGATTTATAACAGAGTAGAAATCACACACTTATTACTTCGAATGTCTCCAAAGAGAACTTATTACAATAAATATGGCTTAAGGCCATCTAAGTAAGATAAACAGCGGAAGGCTTGGAAGATAAAGTGAGTCCATCAACTCCAACAGGATAGCTGAGTGCATGACAAACGACCTGTGGCACCTTACTCGTCGTCTGAAAAGTCTGCAACATGATACGTTTTAGCCCGAAACAGGTCAGCACATGGAATATGCTGGCATAATAACACAGTAGAACAATCAACAGAATAAATACTATCACTACATGCAATTATGGCTGGTGGAGGCTCTATGGTTATAATGTTTTGCGAAAAGCCAATTTTTCCCTAGGACAAAGGAATATATTTTATTTAACTATCATGGTAGTTGAAACATTGAGAAGGTTCCTCCAACTCAATCCCCATTAAAGTAATCATTAACATCCCAACAAAATTTATTTAGATTGATGAGATCAAATCAATAATTCAAGTACCAGATACTCAAGATGTCCATAACAAGGGACACGGCTAACCATGATTAGTTTGTACACTCTGTAGAGGTTTGCGCACTTTTCCCCAGAAGACTCGATCTCCTCCGTTGGATTTCTCCCACTACATGCTGTTTGAGAAACGGATGACCAAGACACAGTCTTTCAGAAGCATTAACTCTAACCCCGGGTAGAAAGTACCAACCTACATCCCCTACATCTGCTAGCCTACCACTTGAAGAGGTCATGCAACTTACTCCACTATGCTAGAGCCCATAATAGCTTGTGGCTGCACATGGAAGTTTCTAGCATGAATAATCTTATGATCCCTTTGAGGCTGGGTGGCGACCCATAGGATGATCACATGGGTACTCCAGGATAACCTAGGACAACACTAGATTCTCCAGGTGCTCGCAACCAATCCACCCAGATGTGTATTTAAGTAGCCACCTTAAGTTAACCATTAATTAACAACTCTCACATCGAAGGTGGCTTCGCGATGATGACCCATGGAGAAAATGAAGGATTTGTTCGATGGTGAAACCGAACCCCAAAGACACCCGCGTACAAGGAGCGGCGAGGACATAGACGAGCTGTTGAAAAATTGGAAAGATTGCCCACTGCCGGGAAAGAAGCAAAAGGCCCCAGAGCCGGGAAAGAAGCGAAAGGCGCCAGAGCCGTTGCTGAAGGTATGGAAAACGAGGTCTGTTTTCTGGGACTTGCCGTACTGGAAGATCCACCGTGTGCCTCACAGCCTTGATGTCATGCATATCACGAAGAACATGTGCGAGAGTCTGCTTGGTACCCTGCTCAACATGCCAGAGAGGACCAAAGAAGGGTCGAAAGCAATCGTAGACTTGAAATCAATGGGCATCAGGGAGGAGCTTCACGCTAATGATGATGATGATGATGAGGCGAAGCAGGACACGGAAAGTCGTCGCAAAGGCAAAAAGGCCAAGAAGACTGGAAATGACTACCCTCCCGCGTGCTTCACTCTAAGTCAGGAGGAGATCGAGCAGTTTTTCACCTACCTCGTAGGAGTAAAACTTCCTTACAGTTACGCGGGGAAGATAAGCAGATACCTAGACCCAGCGAAGCCGAAGTTCAGCGGGATGAAGTCTCACGACTGTCACGTGCTGATGACGCAGATACTTCCAGTTGCAATCCGTGGGATCATGGACGCGCACGTCCGTGAAACACTATTTGGCCTATGCAACTTTTTCGACATCATCTCTCGGAAGTCGGTTGGCGTGAGGCAACTCAGAAGGCTACAGGAAGAGATCATGGTGATACTATGCGAGCTTGAGATGTACTTCCCGCCCGCATTCTTCGATGTTATGGTGCATCTGCTGGTCCATATCGTGGAGGATATCATCCAACTCGGGCCGACGTTCCTGCACAGCATGATGCCGTTCGAAAGGATGAATGGTGTCATCAAAGTATACGTTCGCAACATGTCACGTCAAGAGGGAAGCATAGCCAGGGGCTTTCTGACCGAAGAGTGCATCTCTTACTGCACGAATTATCTAGGCATCGAGAACCCCGTTGGTCTGCCCGTCAACAGGCACCTCGGCAGGCTCGCTGGATGGGGTCACCGTGAGGGTCGCCGCGAAATGCATGTCGACTTTGAGGGTCGACTCGCCGACTTTGAAAGAGCAAACCTAGTCGCGCTAGAACACATAGACGTGGTCGATCCTTGGGTGGTAGAGCACAAAACCTTTATTGAGAAGACGTACAATGACCGAGGCCAACAGAGGACGGATGGAGATATAATCAAAGAGCACAACTCATGTTTCAAGCGTTGGTTCAAGAAGAAGCTTATGTCGTACCCTTTACATAAGGATTCTTCCGCGGAAGAAAAACTCATATTCGCCTTGTCATAGGGAGCCGAGCACACCCTGATGACCTATGAGGCATACGATATCAACGACTACACATTCTACACCGAGGACAAGGACATGAAGAGCGATGGTTATCAGAACTCCGGGGTAACGATGGAATCCTACACCGGTAACGACAAGGACAGATACTACGGAAGGATCGAGGAGGTCTGGGAGCTGAGCTACGCTGGAGAGAAGGTCCCGACATTCCGTGTCAGATGGGCCAAGAGCGTCCTAAAAGAAGACCGGTATTTCACCACCATGGTTATACCCGAAGCCAAATCCAAGATCGCGGGCGCAAACGTCACCGCGAAAAATGTGCCATGGGTACTGGCTTCCCAAGTGGACCAATGCTTCTTCATTACCGACCCGTCAAAGCCCAGTCGTGTTGTCGTGAGCAGAGGCAAAAGGAAGATCATCGGAATGGATGCAGTTTCCAATGAGCAAGACTTCGACAAGTACGGCGACCCGAAGATGGAACATGACGGCGACGATGAAGTGCCATACACCACAAGAAGAAGCAGGACCACCCTACCTAAAGGATGTCCGTTCCACAGAAGAACTCCATTTGCGAAAAAGAAGGGTAAGAAGATTGTGAACATATAGCTAGCTAAGATCGATTGTATTTAAATTGTAGCCTTCATTTCTCGATTGTATTTCGACATATTGAAATGATATTTCTTCTGTTCTAGTGCCCTCACGAATATTTATTTATGTTTATTATGGTATTGAATTTCTAATTCACAAAAAGTATTGAATTTGTTAATATTTTTCGAACTCATGAATATTCAAATTTGATGATATTTTTCATATTCAATATGAAAAAATATTGAATATTCATGAGGACACTCGATCTCGATCCCCCTCCATATCGATCGCTATCCCCCCTCGACAGATCCCCCTCGCCACCGAGCACCCCCCGCACCCTCCCCCGCTCCACCGCCGACGACGATCCCCCGCACCCTCCCCCGCTCCACCGCCGCCGCCGACCCCCCGCACCCTACCCCGCTCCACCACCGCCGCCGACCCCCCGCACCCTCCCTCCCCCCTGAGCGAGACCTAGTTCAAGACGCCACTGCCGGCCCTCCGCTAGGCAACAAAAAATCCTAAAAAAATACTAATGGCGCACCGCTAGGGGGTGCACCACTGCTATAAAAAAAGATTACTAATGGCGCACCTTTAGGTGGTGCGCCATTGCTATCCAAAAAAAAGATTACTAATGGCGCACCTCTAGGGGGTGCGCCATTGCTATCCAAAAAAAACTTTCTAATGGCGCACCGCTGGGGTGTAACATCCCAAATTTTCAATTTGGAATGTTATACATTAGGTCATCATGCATATCATATTTTATTTTGCTTTTGGTTTTGATCCTAGAAAATCCTAAGCAACTCAAGGACCCACGGAGAGAGTTGGGGATTTCGTTATTTACATATTTGACTTTTCTCAAATTATGTAAACAGGATCATTTGATTTTATTTATTTTATCATCAATTATTTCTATTACAAAAATATGAGAGAGGGAATAAAATGACTTTCCCAAAATATAGAAATACTGAAGATTTAATAAAAAAATCAAATAAGTTTTATTTCGGAGTTTTTCGGTATTTTTATTTGAATTTAGGAAAAATGTGCGTTTTCCAAAGTTGTAGTTTGGGCCCAGATAAATGTTCACTTTATCGGGCTTGATTTTAGGAACCCGGCAAAATTTATTTCGTGATTTTTGGAGTCCGTTTAGTATTTCTTTTTATTTTTGTTCCGAGCGGAATTATAAAAAAAAAACGCGAACCGACTACGGGCCGTATTTGGCCTGGACTCCGCCGGCCTAGGCTATATAAGCCGCCACCCCGGGGCCCGAATAGCCCAACAACCGCCGCCAGCAAACCCTAACCCTAGCCCCAGCCCCGCCGCGGCCGCCGCCGCCGGAGCCGCGCGCCTTTCGAGGTTCACCGCCGCCTCGTTTTCCATGCTGTTTTTTTTTAAAAAATTCTGTTCGTCGTTTTTCCTTTTTCGTCGGATTTTCCGCGGTTATTTTCTGATCGCGATTTCTGATCCGATTTTCGTTTTAGTATAACTTTTCGCTCGTTTATCGGAATCAGGCGATTCAAGCGCCTGGAGTTTGTCACGAAACCCTCTTTCCGAATAATCAACCTAAACATGTTTTTGTTACTGTAAAATTTGCCCTAGATCCAGATTACTAGAACGAAGTTGTTTTCTTTCGCCGTTTGATTTCTTTTGCTTCGTTCGATTTGATTCTTTTTGCCAACTAGGGTTCTTAAGTTGAACTTTCTGGTTAGATCTTCTATTTGAGTTTTACCTGTGCATTAGATGAGTACTTATTGTATGCTTGTTGTTTGTCTGCGATAGAATACCCGGAGTGCGCCGCCTGTTACGTTGAATCTCTAGGTTACGCGGATCATCAGCAAGGCAAGTAACACTTTGATCATACTTTTTCTACAACCCAGTTTTATTGCATTAGATCAATCCTCACACATTGCATGATTAGGATCTAATTAAACTGTGGGATGGGAAGTAGATGAGGTAGTGCCTATTACCTGTTTATTATCAAACCTTTGGGAGTTACTTCTATGTTTGCTTATTATGCCATGCTATGCTAGTAGACGTGGATTGGGTGAGTGATATCCATGACAGATGTGAGATTGTTAATTAAGGGTTTATCTAAGGTGGCAACCTAACACACATCTGGGTGGATTGAGGCACCTGGGGTTACCAGGACTTGCCTGTTTTCTTGGACCGCCACCCAGGCCCAAAGGGATCATGAGATTATTCATACTAGAAACTTCTGTGTGCAGCCACAAGCCAATATGGGCTCTGGCATAGTTGACTAAGTTGTGCGAACTCTTACAGTGGTAGACTAGCAGATGTAGGGGAAAGTAGGTGTACCGGTCTACCCGTCGTAAGGTGCTAGCGCTTCTGAAAGACTGTGTCTCGGTCATCCGTCTTCTCAAACACCCTGCAGTGCGAGAAACCAAACGGAGGTGATCGAGTCTTGTGGGGAAAAGTGCGCAAACCTCTACAGAGTGTATAAACTAATCATGATTAGCCGTGTCCCCGGTTATGGACATCTTGAGTATCTAGTACTTGGATTTTCATGTGAATCTCAACATGTTACTCTAAATTAATTTTGATGGGTTTTAATGATGTTACTTAATTGGGATTGAGAATGCTGTCAACCATTCTCAATGTTTCACAACCACCATGATAGTAATTAATGTTATTCCTTTGAAGTAGGGAAAAATTGGCTTTACGCAAAAACTGTAACCATAGAGCTTTCCACCAGCCAAATATGCATATAGTATAGTTGTTGCATTCCATTATTCTCTATGTGTTACCTTGCCAGCATATTCCATGTGCTGACCCGTTTTCGGGCTGCAACGTTAATGTTGCAGACTTTTCAGACGATGATTAAGGAGTTTTAGGTCGTGGTTCTATACTCAGTGATGCCGTTGGAGTTGATGGACTCACTTATCTTCCAAGCTTTCCGCTGTTATCGTCACTAGATGGCCTTAAGCCATATTTATTATAATAAGTTCTCTCTTGAGACACTCGATGTAATAAGTGTGTGATTGCTACTCTGCTATAAATCCTCCGAGTACTGTGTGGTGTCAGCATTACTGATCCAGGGATGACACCGGAGCACAAAGATCAGACTGTTTGAGTTCTGGTCGCTACAGAGATGGTATCAGAGCACATGCTGACTGTAGGACACGACCACTAAGCTAAAGACCTAGATCACTACTCACTCTCTTCTCTTCTGACTTCTCATCTTTTCTACTCTTTAGGATGGCGGATGCAAGGAATAAGTTCACCCAACCGGACGAAGATACACCCTTTGGACGCCACTTGAAGGAAGTCACTAGATACCTGAACATAGGAATACCAAGCTTCACGGGAACCTACAACGCCACCTTACCTGAAGAAGAGCGCTGGATGATACAAGTTCAAGTTCCAGGAAGGGCGTTCATGCCAGTCACTGAGCCCATAGAGTTTTCTTTTGATGCCCCAACTTGGAGTCTAGGAAAGAGCATGGCAGCTCACATCGCCATGGGACGCATTGGAGAAGTCTACCGCAAGGATCTCAAAGATACTATCTACCAGATTTGTGGGCGCCGAGATGAACACTGGGAGATGATCAGCACCAAGAAAGATAGATCAATTGCAGCTTTTATTCAGGAGTTAAACCAGCACATTCGACGACAGGAGAATCAGATGTGCGCCGACATGATAGATCTGAAGAAGGCTAAGACTAGAATCAAGGAACTAGAGGAAGAACTCAAGGCTACACGCGAAGATTATGAAGAAGAAATTGAAGTATTGGTGGATAAGAATGCCGACCTAACTATGAAGCTAGCAGTATTTATGGGAGGCCCGACACTAGTAGATGAAGACGAAGAACCCAAGGAGATTAGCCCGGAAGACTACATCATCATTGACGGCACCGAGTCGGAGCAAGATAGTAGCGATGATGACTATGTGGATGAAGCAGGAGCAGATTTCATGGAGTCTACCACCGTAGAATATTTCTAGTAGACCACCTCATCAGTAGTAGTAGTCCACCATGTAAATATAGTAGTCCGAGCACTTTTGCGATAGCTAGACCAATTGTATGCCTTTGTTTGATTGATTGAAGTGAATTGTGTGCTTTTGCCTCATGTGCATATGGGTAGTGTTTTCCCTTTAGACCCCCTCTATTCTTATATCTCATCTTTTCTAAACCCTCAGATGCCTCCGAGACGTGACCCTGGATTTGCTTTTCCACCGGAGCTCACCCAATTGATCCAGCAGCAGAACACCTTGATGCAGTTGCTAGTTCAGAATCAGAATCAAGGGAACAACAACAACAACCCACCACCACCACCACCACCTGTTGACCACTTAGCCCGTTTTCTTAGGCTAAATCTGCCGGTGTTTTCCAGTAGCACTGAGCCGATAGTAGCAGATGATTGGCTCCGCAAGATAGCTAGGGAGTTGACCATAGCAGGATGCACAGATGCGGAGAAGGTGAAGTTTGCCGCAGATCAGTTAGAAGGACCGGCAGCATCCTGGTGGGAGAATTTCACAGCCACTTTCCCAGTCGACACTGTCACATGGGACCAGTTTCAGCAGGCTTTTCGTACTGCCCATGTTTCAGCAGGAGCAATGGCCATGAAGAAGCGTGAGTTTCATAACTTGCGCCAAGGAGGACGGACAGTTGGCCAGTATGTGGAGGAGTTTAGTAAGTTAGCATGTTATGCCCCAGATGACGTTGCTACGGATGCAGCTAAGCAGTAGAAATTCCTGGAAGGACTGAATGATGAGTTGAGTATGCAGTTGATGGTAGCCACCTTCAAGAACTACCAGAAGTTGGTAGATCGTGCTCTTATGATTGAAGGGAAGCAGCAGCAAATTGACAACCGCAAGAGGAAGTATGGACAAGGAAAGTATAATTCAGGAGCTCAGCAGAAAAGCCTCGTTTTACCCCTAGACCAGGAGGACATTTTCAGCATACCCATGGAGTAGGTAGCTCGCACAATCACAATGGCACCAAGAATGGTAATGGGAATGGAGGAAGTAATGGACAGAACCGTAGCACCCCATCAACCCCAGCCAAGAAGGACTTGAGCCACGTCACTTGCTATAAGTGTTCGAAGCCAGGACATTATGCAAATGACTGTCCCGAAGGACAAAATGGCAATGGAAGTTCTGGGAAGAAGCCAAACCCTTTCAACAGGGGACAGGTGAACCACGTTAATGTGGGGAGGTTGAAGCTCAGCCCGATGCAGTAATAGTAAGCTCACCAGGAGCGGAGTACATGGCCAGTCAAGGATGTTTTCAAGTGCCATTAAGTATAGGAAGGCATGTTTTCCCAACGGATTTAATTATTTTGGAATCCCAAGGTCTGGATGTGATACTTGGTATGGATTGGCTGTCGATGTATGGAGGAAACATCGATTGCGCCAGTAAGACAATTTTGCTCACAACGCCAGAAGGAAGAAGGATCAAGTATGTATCCCGACATGCGCCAAACAGGATACAAGTAAATTCTTTATCAGGAGTTGTGCAGGAGGAAGTACCAGTGGTAAAGGATTTTCCTGATGTATTTCCCGAAGAGTTGCCAGGCATGCCACCGGATAGAGACATTGAGTTTTTGATTGAGCTTTTGCCAGGCACTGGGCCAATATCGAAGAGACCATATAGGATGCCAGCAAAAGATTTGGTGGAAATTAAGAAGCAGATTAAGGAGTTACTGGATAAGGGATATATTCGCCCAAGTTCTTCGCCTTGGGGATCACCAGTACTTCTAGTGGAGAAGAAGGATGCATCGTTAAGGATGGTTGTTGATTATCGAGGATTGAATGAAGTAACGATCAAGAACAAGTACCCACTACCAATGATCAACGATCTGTTTGATCGATTGCAAGGAGCTAAAGTGTTTTCCAAGATCGATTTGCGATCAGGATACCACCAGTTGAAGATTCGAGAACAGGATATACCTAAGACAGCATTCACCACAAGATATGGACTGTATGAGTATACCATTATGTCATTTGGTCTGACTAACGCGCCTGCCTATTTTATGAACATGATGAACAAAGTGTTTATGGAGTTTTTGGATAAGTTCGTCGTAGTGTTCATTGATGATATCCTGGTATATTCGTAGAATGAAGAGGAGCATAAGGAGCACTTGCGTTTGATACTTGGAAAGCTCAGAGAACACCAATTATATGCCAAGTTCAGCAAGTGTGAGTTTTGGTTGAAGGAAGTAGGATTCCTCGGACACGTTATATCTGGAGAAGGTATAGCAGTAGATCCCGCTAAAGTTGAAACCGTGACCAAGTGGGAAGCACCAACAACAGTTGGAGAGATCCGGAGTTTTCTTGGACTCGCAGGATACTACCGGAGATTTATTGAGAATTTCTCAAAGATTGCAAAGCCTATGACGGAGTTGCTGAAGAAGGATACTAAGTTCAAATGGACTGAGGAGTGTGAGGCTAGTTTCCAGGAGCTGAAGAAACGTTTGGTTACCTCACCAGTATTGATTTTGCCAGATCAAACCAAGGATTATGAGGTGTATTGCGACGCTTCACGTCGAGGACTTGGAGCAGTGCTTATGCAGGAAGGAAGAGTTGTTTCATACGCTTCACGACAACTGAAGCCCCTCGAATTGAATTATGCCATGCATGATTTGGAGTTAGCAGCCGTAGTGCATGCATTGAAGACATGGAGACATTTCCTCATCGGAAATCATTGTGAGGTGTACACGGATCATAAGAGTTTGAAGTACATTTTCACGCAGAAGGAGTTGAACCTCAGACAAAGAAGATGGTTGGAGCTCATCAAGGATTATGATATGAAGTTGCATTATCATCCCGGAAAAGCTAATGTAGTAGCTGATGCATTAAGCCGCAAGAGCCATGTCAATACGTTAATGACGGGAGAAATACCCCAGGAGTTAGCAGAAAATTTTCATGAGCTATGTTTGGAAATAGTTCCGAGAGGCTATGTAGCAGCATTGGAGATTCAGTCAACACTGATGGATAGAATCAGAGAAGCTCAGACAACTAACAAAGAGATTGCCGCTATAAAGGAGAAACTGAGCAAAGGACAAGCTAAAGGATTTCGTGAGGATGAGCACGACACCCTATGGTTTGAAGACCGTGTTTACGTGCCCAATGACCCGGAGATCAGGAAGTTGATTCTGCAAGAGGCACATGATTCACCATATTCGATTCACCTAGGAAATACCAAGATGTATTTGGATTTGAAGGATATTTTCTGGTGGACCGGAATGTAGAAAGATATTGCGGAGTATGTAGCAGTTTGTGATGTATGTCAGAGAGTAAAGGCAGAGCATCAGAAGCCAGCAGGATTGTTACAACCATTGCCGATACCCGAATGGAAGTGGGATAAGCAAGGCATGGATTTTATCACGGGATTACCAAGGACTCGTTCAGGCTATGACTCGATTTGGGTTGTAGTTGTTCGATTGACGAAAGTAGCTCATTTCATCCCAGTAAAGACCACTTACACCAGTGCTAAGTTGGCAAAGATATACATGACCAGGATCGTATGTTTGCATGGAGTTCCGAGGAGTATCGTATCAGATAGACGAACCCAGTTTACCTCAAAATTCTGGAAGCAGTTGCATGAGACTTTGGGTACTAGGCTAGAATTTAGTACAACTTTTCATCCGCAGACAGATGGACAGACTGAGAGAGTCAATCAGATTTTGGAGGATATGCTGAGAGCTTGTGCACTAGATTATGGATCTAGTTGGGATGATAATTTGCCATATGCAGAGTTTTCTTACAATAATAGCTATCAGACCAGTTTGAAGATGGCACCTTTCGAAGCTTTGTACGGAAGGAGGTGCAGGACACCGTTGTCATGGGACGAAGTTGGAGACCGCCAGTTGTTTGGACCAGATCTGATTAAAGAGTCTGAATAGAAGGTGAAGTTGATTCGCGATAGGCTCAAGGTAGCCCAGTCCAGACAGAAGAGCTACGCAGATTCTAAACGCAAGGAGACAGTTTACGAAGTCGGAGATAGAGCTTATCTTCGAGTATCCCCACTTCGAGGGATTAAGCGCTTTGGAGTTAAGGGGAAGTTAGCACCACAATTTGTAGGACCATATCGAGTTTTGGAGCGTATGGGAGCAATGGCTTACAAGTTGGAATTGCCAGAAGGATTGGCAGGAGTGCATGATGTGTTTCACGTTTCTCAGTTGAAGAAGTGTCACGCAGAGATGGCTGACATACCTTTGAGAGACGCAGTGCCATTGGAAGCAATCCAGTTGGACAACAATTTGACCTATGAGGAGAAACCAGTCAAGATCCTCGAGTTTGCCAGTCGAGTTACTCGTAGCAAGGTTATCAAGTTTTGCAAAGTTCAGTGGAGCCACCACACGGAGGATGAAGCCACCTGGGAGCGAGAGGAAGATTTGCTCAAAGACCACCCTCACCTATTTTCTAGCCAACCCGAATCTCGAGGGTGAGATTCATCTTAAGGGGGGTAGGTTTGTAACATCCCAAATTTTCAATCTGGAATGTTATACATTAGGTCATCATGCATATCATATTTTATTTTGCTTTTGGTTTTGATCCTAGAAAATCCTAAGTAACTCAAGGACCCACGGAGAGAGTTGGGGATTTCGTTATTTACATATTTGACTTTTCTCAAATTATGTAAACAGGATCATTTGATTTTATTTATTTTATCATCAATTATTTCTATTACAAAAATATGAGAGAGGGAATAAAATGACTTTCCCAAAATATAGAAATATTGAAGATTTAATAAAAAAAATCAAATAAGTTTTATTTCGGAGTTTTTCGGAATTTTTATTTGAATTTAGGAAAAATGCGCATTTTCCAAAGTTGTAGTTTGGGCCCAGATAAATGTTCACTTTATCGGGCTTGATTTTAGGAACCCGGAAAAATTTATTTCGTGATTTTTGGAGTCCGTTTAGTATTTCTTTTTATTTTTCTTCCGTGCGGAATTATAAAAAAAAACGCGAACCGACTACGGGCCGTATTCGGCCTGGACTCCGCCGGCCTAGGCTATATAAGCCGCCACCCGGGGGCCCGAATAGCCCAACAGCCGCCGCCAGCAAACCCTAACCCTAGCCCCAGCCCCGCCGCCGCCGCCCGCCGCCGCCGTCGCCGGAGCCGCGCGCCTTTCGAGGTTCACCGCCGCCTCGTTTTCCGTGCTATTTTTTTTTTAAAAAATCTGTTCGTCGTTTTTCCTTTTTCGTCGGATTTTCCGCGGTTATTTTCTGATCGTGATTTCTGATCCGATTTTCGTTTTAGTATAACTTTTCGCTCGTTTATCGGAATCAGGCGATTCAAGCGCCTGGAGTTTCGTCTCGAAACCCTCTTTCCGAATAATCAACATAAACATGTTTTTGTTACTGTAAAATTTGCCCTAGATCCAGATTACTAGAACGAAGTTGTTTTCTTTCGCCGTTTGATTTCTTTTGCTTCATTCGATTTGATTCTTTTTGCCAACCAGGGTTCTTAAGTTGAACCTTCTGGTTAGATATTCTATTTGAGTTTTACCTGTGCATTACATGAGTACTTATTGTATGCTTGTTGTTTGTCTGCGATAGAATACCCGGAGTGCGCCGCCTGTTACGTTGAATCTCTAGGTTACGCGGATCATCAGCAAGGCAAGTAACACTTTGATCATACTTTTTCTACAACCCAGTTTTATTGCATTAGATCAATCCTCACACATTGCATGATTAGGATCTAATTAAACTGTGGGATGGGAAGTAGATGAGGTAGTGCCTATTACCTGTTTATTATCAAACCTTTGGGAGTTACTTCTACGTTTGCTTATTATGCCATGCTATGCTAGTAGACGTGGATTGGGTGAGTGATATCCATGACAGATGTGAGATTGTTAATTAAGGGTTTATCTAAGGTGGCAACCTAACACACATCTGGGTGGATTGAGGCACCTGGGGTTACCAGGACTTGCCTGTTTTCTTGGACCGCCACCCAGGCCCAAAGGGATAATGAGATTATTCATACTAGAAACTTCCATGTGCAGCCACAAGCCAATATGGGCTCTGGCATAGTTGACTAAGTTGTGCGAACTCTTACAGTGGTAGACTAGCAGATGTAGGGGAAAGTAGGTGTACCGGTCTACCCGTCGTATGGTGCTAGCGCTTCTGAAAGACTGTGTCTCGGTCATCCGTCTTCTCAAACACCCTGCAGTGCGAGAAACCAAACGGAGGCGATCGAGTCTTGTGGGGAAAAGTGCGCAAACCTCTGCAGAGTGTATAAACTAATCATGATTAGCCGTGTCCCCGGTTATGGACATCTTGAGTATCTACTACTTGGATTTTCATGTGAATCTCAACATGTTACTCTAAATTAATTTTGATGGGTTTTAATGATGTTACTTAATTGGGATTGAGAATGCTGTCAACCATTCTCAATGTTTCACAACCACCATGATAGTAATTAATGTTATTCCTTTGAAGTAGGGAAAAATTGGCTTTATGCAAAAACTGTAACCATAGAGCTTTCCACCAGCCAAATATGCATATAGTATAGTTGTTGCATTCCATTATTCTCTATGTGTTACCTTGCCAGCATATTCCATGTGCTGACCCGTTTTCGGGCTGCAACGTTAATGTTGCAGACTTTTCAGACGACGATTAAGGAGTTTTAGGTCGTGGTTCTATACTCAGTGATGCCGTTGGAGTTGATGGACTCACTTATCTTCCAAGCTTTCCGCTGTTATCGTCACTAGATGGCCTTAAGCCATATTTATTGTAATAAGTTCTCTCTTGAGACACTCGATGTAATAAGTGTGTGATTGCTACTCTGCTATAAATCCTCCGAGTACTGTGTGGTGTCAGCATTACTGATCCAGGGATGACACCGGAGCACAGAGATCAGACTGTTTGAGGTCTGGTCACTACATGGGGGTGCGCCATTGCTAAGCCTCCCCCTTGCCAACCCCCTTTGTTCCCCCAATCCCCCCACGCCGACCCACTGCGCCGACCCATCTCGCCCCTCACCTCTCGCCACCGCCGCCGATCCCCTTCCAGCCACCGGCGACCTCGCTCCCGGGCTCCGCCGCCCCCACCCACCCTCCCTCGCCTTCCCAGCCCTCCAAACCCTAGAAACCCGCGGCGCCCAGACCAACTGCGCCGCCCCGACCGAGACCCACTGTGCCGCTGGAGACTTGGAGCCTTAGAGCCGCCCCACCGTGCCCCCTCATCCACAGGAGGGCCATCCATGTCCATCAGGAGAGGAGGCCCGCGTCCACCAAGAGAGGAGGCCCGAGCACCTCGCGACCTCCCCGACGTCTATCCCCGCCTCCCCCAATCTCGTCGTCTCCGCCCTCCGTCGTCTCCGCTCCGGCCACCACCTCGTCGTGGTCAGGTAATCTTCATTGCCCTCCTCCCTCTGCCTCTCTTCTCCTCTCTTCCTCCTCTCCTCCCTCCCGGCCATGCCCTCTTCTTCTCTCTTTTGCTAGGTTTAGGTCAAATCCCTCTCGAGTTTAGGTCAAATTAGGTTCAAATCCCTCTCGAATTTGGGTCAAATTAGTTTTAGCAACAAGAATTCAGGAAGCTTGCTTGAGTTTGTGTCCTTTAATGTGTAAATCTGCAGTTCTAGCCACTGTTTGTAGTTGTAGCCACTCCTTGCTGCTACTTCCTCAAGGAGTTCTGCTCAAAATTAGCTAAACAAGTTGCTCAAATTATATGTAGTCAAGCTTTCAAATTGGATTTGCTGTAGTCGACCAATTAATATTTGTCAGTTTTGAAAATTCAGTTTATTCGGTTACTGAAAATTCAGTTAATTCAGTTAGGCACACAAATTTCAGAACTTTGGTGTGCCCTAGTACTTGGTGTTTGTAGAAAACGAGGAGTGTCAATGTGACCTAGTACTTGATGTTCACTTTTTTTGCTATCTAAATTGAGTGTTATTATTTTGTTTTCACCTGTTCTTATATGGGTGAAACTTCACTTGTGTTTAGGCTAGTGCAGGGTGTTGCTTTATTCTGTAAAGATGATGATCATCTTTTACAGAAAACAATTTGTGTGCTAAACAAAGGTTAGGTACAGAGATAGTGCTGCATTTTTGAGTTTTACTCCTTTTGATGTAGTAAATTTATTGACTGGTGTTTATCTTACCTTGTTCCATCGAGTAGTAAATCATTATTGGCTTGTATAGATGTCAGCATGCTCCCTTTCGACTCATTTTGGAGAACCTGTTCCTCAGTTCTAAGAGTTGTTGTATTGAATGGTAGTTCTCATCCATTGGGGTTTTGATTGACATGGCACATTTGCAATGGAGTTTTATATATCTTTAGCATGGTTTAAATTATAAAATTCTAATATTCAGTATTGACAGGTTATTGAGGTAGTTGATATGGACACAAAGAAGTGTCGATTGTACTCTACCATTGTATTCTACATGGAACTGTTATGCAGTGTTGGTTGTTAGTCTGATATGAATCTAGAAGTGTTGATTTTCTTTGGTATATGTTGTGTTCAGTTTTGCAGGAGTTCAGAACAGTTAGGCAAAGGTCATGTCTCTGACCATCGTGTCGTGATGATTTTGCAGGTACCCCGAGAGGCCCTGGAGTTTGCTAGAATGTCGATTAACTTCCGTTCCGGCAAATTCGGATACTCCATATGTTCTATTTTCAGCAAAGGTCATGCTGAAATTTTCCGAGAATTTTAGCATGACTTTGCTAAAAATAGGACATATGGGGTACTTGTGACTAATGCATGGGCCGGGGTATCTTAGTACTCAATTAAGTAGGATCAACTGCCCCTTTATTCTTGTTATATTCAACCATATGTGGCAATAGAGCCAAGTGATTAGGCCCAACTTAGAATTCTCCTTCCCAGCTTAGCTTTTAGGATGCCTCGGTGTCGACAAACCATGGCTTTTAGGGTGCCTCGGTGTCGATAAAAACCTAAATGATTAAAGCTTAGGCTTTTAGGGTGCCTTGGCATCGACAAACCCTAAATGATAAAAGCTTAGCTTTTAGGATGCCTCGGTGTTGACAAACCCTAAATGATGAGACCATGATCTTGTTCCTTGACAATAACCAACTTTTTTACCAAACTTTTTTCCTATTTAGAGCGAAACATGGCCCACAACGATGAGGCCGGTGGTTCGGGCAAGCAATTCTGGGAGCTGTCCCAGGAGATGGAGGAAGAACCTCACCGCTATGAGGACGTCGTCGAAGACACTGATCCTGACTACACAACCCCTAGTGGCATCGGGGATGACACCACTGATGGTGCCGCCGAGGATGCCACCACTGATGATGACAGCGCACGCACAGATGGCAGCCAACCAAAGAGGCAACGGAAGGACCGGCGCCCGAACATGCTCCGCACCGTCAAGGAGGAATTTACTGAAGTGAACTCCGATGGGCATCCAACGGCGCCCAAAGAATTAGTCAAGGGGTACTCGCTTCAACTCGGGTGCATTCTTTGGAGCACCGTCTCGATCAACACCAAGAACCTAAGGCACGAACGATACAAGTTCCCCACTGACTTTGCAAACACATGCTTCTCAGGGAATAAAGTGAACAGTGCCGCCCTCACGGCGATGAGCATGGCCCTGTCTACTTGCAGAAGCGCGGTGAAGATAATGATTGACAAAGGTGATAGTTATGAGAAGATCAAGGAAAAAAATCCTTCGATCAGCGAAGATCACTACAAGGAGTTCAAGATCAAGTGCGAGAGCAGCACAACTTATGAATCAAGTCAGTGGGGGAAAGAAATGCGGGAGTTGAACTTAGGGGAACACAAACTCGGTCCCTGCTGTTATAGAGTGGCGGAGCCTATATGGGACAAGGAGGATGCGGAGCGTGCCGAGCAAGGCCTACCGCCCCGCTTCGAGAAATACCGTGACAAGTAGACCAGGAACTATGTTAGGGCCCGGTACAAGGAGGACCCGGTAACAAAGGAGCTTACCACGGATCTGAAGACCAAGGCGCTTGAGCGTGTTCTGGTAAGGAATACACCCCCGCGTAATTAGCTCCATATGGTTGCATTCTAATTAATGAAGCCAAATTTCTAAATGGTTCACATTCCTTTCGCAGGAGACTGAAAGCAGTAGCACAGGGTCGTCTCAGAGCACCCCTTGGGACAACACTCTAAATAGGGCGTTGAACGTAATGAAAAACAAGGATAAGCTCAGTAAGCCGTCGTTAGCTGGTCGTGTGGCCGGCAAAGGCTTGTCCACAAAATGGTCGTCATACTATAATGCTGGTGGGCGAAAGGAGGGAAAGACGAGCTCGGAAAGCCAGTCACGCGAGGTTCAAGAACTCAAGGCACAAGTGGTGCGGATTCCGGAGATTGTCCAAGAGCAAGTGCAACAACAACTGGGATCGATGCTCACCTCCATTGTGCCTACCTTGATTGAGGTGCTGCAGGCGTGGATTGCGGGCGGCCAACAGGGGCCGCCCCCGGTTTCCAGCTTCACGGCCAGCAACTCGCACAACACGCAGGCGACGCCATTGGTGTCTCCGGCGGAGGCGGTATTGGTGTCTCCGATGCCGGCACGGGCATTGGATCTTAATGCACCCGGGTGTACGCCGGCCGGCACCTCGGCAGCAAGCGGCCCCTCCTTCAGTTGCACGACCGCCATTGGCGGTGCCTCGACATTAGCCGAGCTCAACGCCATCACGGTAACTAATTAAGCCTCTCGGCCAATGACTTCATCTCCTTGCCTTTGACTGGGCATCCCTGAGGCCTTACATGTTTTCGCAGGGTGCCGCCGACGTTCCATGCACTCTCCTGCACTTCGTGGGCGGCGAGTTGATCGACGTCACCGAGGGCAGAATCATTCAACCGGGCAACCCCGTGTTCCACGGTAATCCAATGCCACCCACCGTGTATAGGGTTGAACTGGTTCGGGTGCTTCCAGGCTGCGACGAGTTGTTACCTCCGATTCGACCCGCTGGGGACGACGAAGATGATGTGATGACCCTCAGTGCCTGCGTAAGCTGGCCCCTGCTTTGGCCGAGGAGCCAGATTCGTTTGGGGCGGGGGACACCCCCCCACAGACAACACCGCCAGTCGTGCCGGCGCCAAGCCATGGCAAGACCGCTGCAATGCTACCTAACATGCCGGACATCCCTATGGCACAGGATCCGAACATGCATATGGCACAGGATCCAGACGACGACGACAATGACGATGATACATTTACCAACGTCGATAAGTACTTTGCCGAACATGGGCACGGTGACGAATTCTTTGGGCCTCCTTCTCAAGAACCCAACCCTGAAAAAGACGACCGCGATCATGCTGGTACCGCGGAGAAACCAAATTGCAACAGGCGTCGTCTGGCGTTCAGTTCTCAGGAGACGCCTCCAGCTGCCACCTTCACTGAGCCTCAGATAGCTGAGGTGCCAAATATTATCAGCCCCAACACACTCAAGAAGGCGGTCTATGAGCTGAACTCGATGCCATTACAGCAGAAGAAGAAGGGACGAAAAAGAAAGAGTAACAAGGGTGCCAGACAGCTGGCACCGAGTACGATCCGTGCTCAGGACGGTCCACCTTCACCTAAGGATATCTCGAGGAGGGTGCATGTGGCGGGTAGGCTGATGCTACCGACTAATCTGCTCAATGCTGCAACCGGTGCTATGAGGAGTCTGCATGATAGTGTTCTTTCTCTAGAGAAGCAGCGTCACTCCAAGAATGATGTGGCATACCCGGTTTTCGTGGCCAAGGTGCCAGAGGGCAAGGGCTTTGTGGATAACGCCATCGGGGGTACGATCGTCCTGCGGTTTGATGACATCTTCGCTATGTTTAACCTTCATCCGCTGCACCACACCTTCGTTCGGCTATTTTTGCTGAGTATGGAGATGCGGGTCATTAGAGACAAGACCCCAGACATCGTGATAGTCGACCCCTTCTACATGCGTGCCAAGATCTTGGACAGTGTTGGGGACCGGCAAGTCGCGAGTTCTTACCTCGAAGGCGTCATTCTGGCAAACCCAGATAAGGATAACTTCCTCGTGCCTTACTTTCCTGAGTAAGTCATCCCCTCACCGCCCCGTAACATATGATTTCTTAGATTTCGATCGTTCTTTTTTCTAACATTCCGTGTTTTGTGCAGTGACACACATTGCACACTCATCCTCTTAAGCCGGAAATATTCCATGGCCACGTTGTAATGCCCCAAGACCGATGTGCCAGGTGCCGTCCAGTTATTCGCTGTTGTTGCGTTGTCATTGCTTGCGTGTCATGCATTGCATATCATGTCATCATGTGCATTTCATTTGCATACATGTTCGTTTCATGCATCCGAGCATTTTCCCCGTTGTCCGTTTTGCAATCCGGGGCTCCTATGTCACCCGGTGGTCATTTCTACCTTTCTCTCATGTGTGGAGGTTAAACATTTCCGGATTGGACCGAGACTTGCCAAGCGGCCTTGGTTTACTACCGGTATACCGCCTGTCAAGTTTCGTACCATTTGGACTTCGTTTGATGCTCCAACGGTTAACCGAGGGACCGAAAAGGCCTCGTGTGTGTTGCAGCCCAACACCCCTCCAATTTGGCCCCAAACCCACCAAAACCTCCTCCATCATCTCGGTTGTTCGATCACGATCGCGTGGCTAAAAACCGCACCTCATTTGGACTCTCCTAGCTCCCTCTACCTATATATATGTGATCCCCTCCGAAATATTCGCGGTACAAACCCTAGCTTCTTCCCCTCGCGCCGCCGGACGAAAACCCCCACCGCGCCGGACAATGTCCGCCGCCGCCGCCACCTCACCCGGACAAATCCGGAGCTGCCACGTCGCCCCGCCGCCGCTCCCCACCACTCCGCGCACGCCACCTGTCGCCCCACTTCGCCCCGCGCCCGCCGGCCCACGGAGCCCAATCCGGGCCCCCGTGGCCCATCCCGCCGCCGCCGCCGCACGGGCGCCGCCCGCCCGCGGTCGCCCACCTCAAAGTCGCTGGGTCCTCGCCGCCGCCTTCATCTCGCGATGGCCGGCGACCTCGCCGGCGCCGCCCGCGGCTCCGGCGCCGCCCCGACACGCCGCATCCGTCGCCGGTTGCCGATCCCGCCGGACTCCGGCGCCCCGACCTCACCGGACCTCTCCTTCCCCGGCCTCCCTCGACCTCCTCCTCGTCTCTGGCCGCTCTCCAGCGAGTCTCTCCGGCAAGATCCGTGCTGCATCGAAGTCCCCGAGATTTCCATGTTTCAAATGCCCATGTTCATCATGTCGTAACTTTGCATCCGTAGCTCCGATTCATGCATATAGCATATCAAAATGTTTGCCTCAGAGAGTACATCATTTCATCTCATTGCATCATTTTCATTTGAGTTCATCTTGATGCCCGAATGCGGTTAGAAGAATTCTATTTGAGATAATTGTCAGATCTGCTGCTCCAATTAGACATTTGTTATCTTTTGCCATGATTATTGTGTGCATGATATGCCCATGAGCTCTTCATGAGTTTTGTTATATGTTTTGCCATCTATCCAGAGGTGCAATCCATGTATTTTTGTGATGTATGTGGTGACTAGCACAAGCTTGCAAAGTGGAGCATTCGTTAATGCTGATTTCAGGGACTTAGCATTTCCACTAAGTCCTTGATCTGTTTATTTCAATATGCCATATGTTCTTGTTGTTTCCTAGTGATCCGTGCCTCTTTTGAGGATGATCAGTAAGGATGAGTTGTTAATATTGTTGTGCTCTATCCATCCATGTCTTTGTTTGCTATTATGGAGCATCCTAGCTTGAGTCAATCGAGCTCTACTTTTGCTATTTCGTTAATCTGGGCAGATTGTCTACTTGTTAGCGATTTTGCCGAGGATCTTGTAGTTGATCCGTGCATGCTATGTTATTGTTCTTGTCATGTCTAGCTTGTATTTTGTGTATTATTAATGGGTGTATGCTTATATTTCCATGCCTTGCTCTGTAGTGAGTGCATCGAGCTCGTAAACATGCCTACTTGATATCTGTTTTGCATGCTCCAGTTTTTCTCTAAGTCTGTGATCTGTTTATGTTTTTGCCATGTTAACATGCTTGCAATTGTATTTTCTGATCCCTTTTGGCTCAAGGTCACTAAGGGACTTTTGTTAAGCTCTTTGAGTAGCTCCATGCCATGCTTTACTTTGCCATGTTCAGGCCCTGTAGCATATAGTTTTCATGCTCCGAAGAGTGCTATCTGTTCTGAAATTCCAGACAAGTGTTAATTTCACTAAGTCTGAAATGTGTTTGCCAAATGCATTTTTGCCATGCTTGTTTGAACCTGTTAATGGATGAATTGGCCGTAGCTCAGTGTTCATCTTTTGTCAAGCATCATGATTGGATCCCTGCAATGTATTTTGTTGCCATGTTTGAGTGCTGTAGCATTATTATCTTGATGCATTTAGATGGCTACTTGCTGTTTATCGCAGACCGGTGCCATATTTGTTTTGTTTGCCATTTCCAAACCGTGTCTCAGATTCCGGTGTTTTTTATATCGATTTCAACCGAAATCACCTCTCCTTTCCAGTGTCACCCTTGGATTTCCAAGTTGAGGCCAGGTTCATTCATTCCTTGTCAAATCTTGCATATGCATCGCATACCGCATCTCGCATATCATACCATGTTCATGTGTTGGTTTGTTTACTATGTTGTGTGCTTCTTTCCGGTGTTTGATTCTTCGGGTTGTTCCGGTAACGTCGCGTTTGTGAGGACCCGTTCTTCTACGTTCGCTTGTCTTCTTCATGGACTCGTTCTTCTTCCTTGCGGGATTTCAGGCAAGATGATCATACCCTCGAAATCACTTCTATCTTTGCTTGCTAGTTGCTCGCTCTTTTGCTATGCCTATGCTGCGATACCTACCACTTGCTTATCATGCCTCCCATATTGTTGAACCAAGACTCTAACCACCTTGTCCTAGCAAACCGTTGTTCGGCTATGTTACCGCTTTGCTCAGCCCCTGTTATAGTGTTGTTAGTTGCAGGTGAAGATTGAAGTTGTTCCTTGTTGGAACATGGAGATTCGTTCCTTGTTGGAACATTGCTTACTTGTTGGGATATCACAATATCTCTTATCTAATTAATGCATCTATATACTTGGTAAAGGGTGGAAGGCTCGGCCTTATGCCTGGTGTTTTGTTCCACTCTTGCCGCCCTAGTTTCCGTCATATCGGTGTTATGTTCCCGGATTTTGCGTTCCTTACGCGGTTGGGTGATAATGGGAACCCCTTGACAGTTCACCTTGGATAAAACTCCTCCAGCATGGCCCAACATTGGTTTTACCATTCGCCACCTAGCCTTTTTCTTTCCCTTGGGTAGGCCTGCCCAAGGGTCATCTTTATTAAACCCCCGGGCCAGTGCTCCTCTGAGTGTTGGTCCAAACTAAGCGATGTCCGGAGCTACCAGGGGCAACTCTGGGCTGGCCCACCCGACGTCTGGCTCATCCGGTGTGCCCTGAGAACGAGATATGTGCAACTCCTATCGGGATTTGTCGGCACATCTGGGTGGCTTTGCTGGTCTTATTGTACCATTGTCGAAATGTCTTGTAACCAGGATTCAGAGCTTTATCGGGTCTTCCCGCTAGAAGGAATATCCTTCGTTGACCGTGAGAGCTTGTGATGGGCTAAGTTGGGACAACCCTGCAAGGTTTTGAACTTTCGAAAGCCGTGCCCTCGGTTATGGGCAGATGGGAATTTGTTAATGTCCGGTTGTAGAAAACCTGAAGTTGACCTTAATTAAAATACATCAACCGCGTGTGTAACCGTGATGGTCTCTTTCCGGCGGAGTCCGGGAAGTGAACACGGTGTTGGAGTTATGCTTGACGTAGGTTGTTCTAGGATCACTTCTTGATCATAGTTTCTCAATCGTGCTTTGCCTTCTCTTCTCGCTCTCATTTGCGTATGTTAGCCACCATATATGCTAGTTGCTTGCTGCAGCTCCACCTCATACCTTTTGCCTTACCCGTAAGCTTAAATAGTCTTGATCGTGAGGGTGCGAGATTGCTGAGTCCCCGTGGCTCACAGATACTTCCAAAACCAGCTTGCAGGTGCCGATGAGTCTGAGCAGATGGCGCAACCAAGCTCAGGAGGAGCTCGATGAAGATCTTGTCCTTTGTGTTGTTCCGTTCTAGTTGATCAGTAGTGGAGCCCAGTTGGGGTCGATCGGGGACCGTGTCGCATTTGGGGTTCTTCTTTTATTTTGGTTCCGTAGTCGGACCTTGAGTGTATTTGGATGATGTAATGCTTTATTCATGTAATTGTGTGAAGTGGCGATTGTAAGCCAACTATGTATCTTTTTCCCTTATGTATTACATGGGTTGTTTGCGAAGATTACCTCACTTGCGACATTGCTTTCAATGCGATTATGCCTCTAAGTCGTGCTTCGACACGTGGGAGATATAGCCGCATCGAGGGTGTTACACACGTATTTCGACTCAGACAGTCAGTCGAAGAAAGACTACATAAATATCAAGAAAGTTCTTAATGATGTTCTCCCCGGCTACGCCAGATCTGGAGGCACCTTCACCAGGCCAGTTCGTAGGTACGGCAAGAACGTGTTTGCCCACACTATGACGTGCCCCTGCGTCAAGCAGCCGCCTGGCGGTCATAAGGATGCCTACTACGCCCTCCATCACATGCGGGCGATCATACAGGACCATAATCACCTTATGCTACCAAATAATCTCAAAGATTGGGCCACAAGATTGTCGGCAATCCAGGACACGGACATCAGACAAGAATTCTTTCGCATCCAGTCGGAGTTTGCGGAAATCATACATCAGGATGTCCTTCGTACCTCGGGGCAGTTCTACCTCAGATATCAACCGTCCAACAATGAGATAGACACAATGCTACAAATGCAGGCTGACAACGCCCGCGATTTCATGACCATCACGAGAGATGGCGGCTTCATCCATGCTCCAGTCCCTGAGTCGAGTCGAAAGTAGTGATGCTATGTGTAGTTCTGAAATATCGATTAGCTCATGTTGTAATTAAACTTTAATGAACTTGCATGTCTCTTTGGTTTGGAAAGTCATTCAACTTAGATGTAATCTATGTTATTTATTAGTAGGACCATGAATCATGCTATTAATGTCTTGCTTTTTTCTTACGATCCTTTTGTTGCATACTTATAGATTGCTTATGTATTGTCTGTGAATTGCTACTAACGTTTTGTTTGGCTAGTGCATAGAGATGCCGTCGTATGTCATGTACAAGGGTAAGGTTCCCGGAGTCTACGACGACTGTGAGGAGTGTCAGAGACAGGTTCACCATTTCAGCGGTAACAGTTACAAAGGGTACACCACTAGGGCGGAGGCGGAATCTAGATATGCGCTATCTATCGGGAAAGAGGAGGGAGCGGAGGAGGAACCGGATGAAGACCAGTTTCATCGCGATGATGCTCATCGTGATGACGGCAGCTCTCTTCTATGTGATGGTAGTTTAGATGATCGATATCGACTTGTAATGTGAAGACAAACTCGCTACTCCCGGTCTCGAGACTCGTAATGTTCTATCTTTGTTCGGTCTTTTGAATTCGGAGACTAATATGATGAATTGTATTCGGAAACTAATCTTCTATTGTATTCGATGAATCTGCTGTTGCTGTGTGGTGCTGTCTATATTCTGTCCAGTAATATATTTTGTAACCTGTGCAAAAATCAGAAAAAAAATCCCTAATATTCATACTAGTGGCGCACCACCAACTAGTCGCCATTAGTAAGCCAGAGCACACTAGTGGCGCATCATCAACTAGTGCGCCATTAGTAAGCCAGAGCATATGGGTAAATATGGCCCCTGGGAGGTATACTAATGGCGCACCCATGGTGCACCATTAGTAAAAAATACTAATGGCGTGATGCTAGTGGCGCACCTGTAGTGCGCCATTAGTAGGCAAAACAGGTGCGCCACTAGTAGGCCTTTTCCTAGTAGTGTTTCCTTTGTTTTGCGGTACGCCAGACCCCCCCCCCCCCCCCCCCGATGACCAGGATCCCGTTTCAACCGTGGTAGGTCGAACACAAGGCCGTTTCCTTCGTTCTACCGTACACGAGGCGTCGTTTCGATCGGCTGTTTCGTCCAAGCCAGCTAGCTCCCGATGAACACGACGTATTCTGTTGCCTCCCGATGAACACGACGTATTCTGTTGCCTCCCGATGAACACGAAGCATTCCATTGCCTCGCCATGAACACGATGACGACGCAGTTTCTCCGTTCTGACCCAGCCATGTACACGAGCCCTGGCCGTACATATGCGCGAGTAGGCGTTCGAGACCCCGCCCGTATCTACGTACGTGGCCGTATTTACTTTCTTGCACCCTGGCCGATGTACGTATGTGTACACAATATTAATGGGACTGCGTGACATTCTACGTTCGCGCCTCTACTACGACACATGCCTTTCCTTACACGGCCATGATTCATCGCTGCAGCCTGCAGATAGACCGATCGACCAGTATGTACGTACACGTTCGTGACCAGAATGACAACGCTACGTATGCTTCGACCAGGTGGGTCCCTACTATCAGGCACTTCCTTGCGTGCAAAGATGTAGCTGGTGGTTCCCAGCAGTTAGGGGGCGAATCATTTTTTTGCCTGTAATATGAACGCACTTCCTTGCATACGAAGATGTAGCTGGTGGGTCCCAGCAATCATGGGGGAAACATTTTTTTCGTGAAATACGGTGGCCCGTCTGGTGGGTCCTTGCTGTCAGGTGGAGGAATCATTATTTTTCACGTAATAAGGAGGCACTTCCTTGCTGCGGCCGTGGACCCAGCTGTCAGCCTCTCCACGTACAGTACTCTTCCGATGGAAGTTGTTCCTTGACCACGTTGACCACGCCACGCTAAGAGCACCAGGGCGGTGGATGATGGCGAGACCAAGGAAGGGGATGACGCGGAGCTGGGGAAGACGCGTCAGTGGATGCCCACGCAGAGAGGAGTACGAGGGTTCACTGGTTCAGCTGTGGTATGAGGTTGCCTTTGCCGCAAAATAACATGGGGTTTGGGTGAGTAGAGGGATGGCCTGGCCAGCGGCGGGAGTAGTAGGGGGCGGTGAGGCCTCTACGGCAGCACAGCCGGCCACGAGAGGCAGGAGCAGGCGGCACAACCGGCACTGGTTTGGGCGGCTGGAGCAAGAAGACCAGAGGTTGAAGAAGCACTACGGCCGTTGGATGGACATTGTACGGTCACTGGAGTTAAAATCATTCATATTGACTAAGTTGACAAAGTCCTCCGTCCCCGTCAAATTAGTAGGCCCACAAGTTAGCCTCCCGCTACGGTTGGTCCCAGCTAGCAGGGGGAGTATTCATTTTTTGTGCATAACAAGGAAGCACTTCCTTGCGTGCGAGGATACAGCTGGTGGGCCCGAGCTGACAGCGGGGGGGGGGGGACATTTTTTTCACGAAATACAGAGGCCATTCTGGTAGGCGAGGCCCAAGAAGGGAACAACCCGGAGCTGGCGAAGCCACCGCAGCGGATGCCCACACTGAGCGGAGTACGAGCACTGACTTGTCGGCTGCGGGGTGAGGCTGACGTCGCCAGAAAACAACAGGATGTGCGGGTGTGTAGAGGGATGGCCTGGTGGCAGCACAGCCATCCACGGGAAGAGGGAGCAGGCAGTCCCGCCGGTGCTGGTTTGGGCGGCTGTAGCAGGAAGATCAAAGACTGAAGAAACACGGCGGTCGTTGGATGGACATCTGCTACCTCTTGAGCATGTGTTGGTTTTCCCTTGAAGAGGAAAGGATGATGCAGCAAAGTAGCGTAAGTATTTCCCTTAGTTTTTCAAAACCAAAGTATCAATCCAGTAGGAGACAACGCACAAGTTACCTAGTACCTGCACAAACAATCAAGAACCTCACAACTAACGCGATAAAGGGGTTGTCAATCCCTTCACAGTCACTTGCGAAAGTGAGATCTGATAGAGATAGTAAGATAAATAATTTTGGTATTTTGTTGTATAGATAGGAAAGTAAGATTGCAAAATTGTAAACGACATACGATAATAAAACAGATGCAACATAATAAGAAAGAGACCCGGGGGCCATATGTTTTACTAGTGGCTTCTCTCATGATAGCATGTATTACAGTGGGTGAACAAATTACTGCTGAGAAATTGATAGAAAAGTTCATAGTTATGAAGATATTTAAGGCAATGATCATGAATATAGGCATCACGTCCATGTCAAGTATATCGAAACGATTCTGCATCTACTACTATTACTCCACACATCGACTGCTATCCAGCATGCATCTAGAGTATTAAGTTCATAAGAACAGAGTAACACAGTAAACAAGATGGCATGATGTAGAGGGATAAACTATATGACATAAACCCCATCATTCTATCCTCGATGGCAACAATACAACACGTGCCTTGCTGCCCCTACTGTCACTAGGAAAGGACACTACAATATTGAACCCAAAGCTAAGCACTTCTCCCATTGCAAGAAAGATCAATCTAGTAGGCCAAACTAAACCGATAGTTGAAAGAGACTTGCAAAGATATCAAATCATGCATATAAGAATTTAGAGAAGAACCAAATAATATTCATAGATAATCAAGTTCCTAAACTCACAATTCATCAGATCTCGGCAAACACACCGCAAAAGAGTATTACATCGAATAGATATCCAAGAACATCGAGGAGAACTTTGTATTGAAGATCAACGAGAGAGATGAAGCCATCTAGCTAATAACTATGGACTCGAAGGTCTGTGTTAAACTACTCACGCTTCATCGGAGAGGCTATGGTGTTGATGTAGAAGCCCTCCGTGATCGATTCCCCCTCCGGCAGATCACCGGAAAAGGCCCCAAGATGGGATCACACGTGTACAAAAGGTTGCAGTGGTGGAAAATTGGTTGCATGGCTCCCCCTGATGTTTCTAGGGTATAAGGGTATATATAAGCGAAAGAAGTATGTCGATGGAGCTCTGTGGGGGCCATGAGGGTGGGGGCGCGCCTACCCCCCAGGGCGCGCCCTCCTGCCTCGTGCCGCCTCACGGAGTTCCAGACTTCCACTCCAATTCTCTTGGTTTGCTTTCGGTCCAAGAAATATTATTGTGAATGTTTTATTCTATTTGGATTCCATTTGGTATTCCTTTTCGGCGAAACACTGAAATAGGGGAAAAACAAAAACTAGCACTAGGCCTTCGGTTAATAGGTTAGTCCCAAAAATAATATAAAAGAGCATATTAAAGCCCATTAAACATCCAAAACAGATAATATAATAGCATGGAACAATCAAAAATTATAGATACGTTGGAGACGTATCAACCATCCCCAAGCTTAATTCCTGCTCGTCCTTGAGTAGGTAAATGATAAAAACAGAATTTTTGATGTGGAATGCAACCTAACATATTTATCAATGTAATTTTATTTATTGTGGCATGAATGTTCAGATCCGAAAGATTCAAGACAAAAGTTTAATATTGACATAAAAATAATAATACTTCAAGCATACTAACAAAGTAATTATGTCCTCTCAAAATAACATGGCCAAAGAAAGTTCATCCCTAGAAAATCATATAGTTTGCTTATGCTCCATCTTCGTCACACAAAATATTCAAATCATGTGCAACCCCGATGACAAGCCAAGCAATTGTTTCATACTTAAGTAATCTCAAACCTTTTCAACTTTCACGCAATACATGAGCGTGAGCCATGGACATAGCACTATAGGTGGAATAGATTGGTGGTTGTGGATAAGACAAAAAGGAGGAAGATGGCCTCACATCAACTAAGTGTATCTATAGGCTATGGAGATGCCCATCAATTGATGTCAATGTGAGTGAGTAGGGATTGCCATGCAACGGATGCACTAGAGCTATAAATGTATAAAAGATCAACAAAAGAAACTAAGTGGATGTGCATCCAACTTGCTTGCTCATGAAGACCTAGGGCATTTGAGGAATCCCATCATTGGAATACACAAGCCAAGTTCTATAATGAAAATTTCCCACTAGTATATGAAAGTGACAAAATAAGTGAAAGTGCGTTAAGTCGACTAGAGGGGGGTGAATAGGCAATTTTTATAAATTCTTCACTGAGGAATTTCAGGGTGAGGAAATTCCTGAGCGAAGAACTACTTGCAGCGGAATAAGTTCTCAGATGCATACATGACATAACATAAACATGGATATCATGATGAAATGCAAACAGACATAGAGTACAGAAAGTGTAAGCACATGATAAAACAGGATGAAGACAAACAGAGTGAAGAAATTGAACTAAGGAAATTGAGAAAGTCTTCAGTCAAAGTCTTCGAACAGATATGAACAAGCACACAACACAGTAATGAGGAAAATGAAGAGTTGAGGAAATAGAACCAGTAGGCTTGGTGAAGACAGTGATTTGGTAGACCAGTTCCAACTGCTGTGACAGTTGTACATCTGGTTGGAGCGGCTAGGTATTTAAACCTGAGGACTCATAGTCCTCACTATATTCTCCTTGAGCTAAGGTCACACAGACCTCGTCCAATCACTCGTGGTACGTCTTCAGGTGACTTCCAAACTTCCACAAACTCGGTCACTCGGTGATCCACAATTTCCTCTTGGATGCTCTAGACCTTGACGCCTAACCGTCTGAAAGATGCACAGTCTTCAAAGGTAACAAGCGTCGGATCCATGCAGGATCAATCTCGTCAGTGATGCTCAATCACTTTGGGTTGTAGGTGTTTGCGTTTGGGTTTTCCTCACTTGATGATTTTCGCTCAAAGTCCTCGGAGGATGGATGCTCTCAAATGACAGGTGTCAGTTTCTCTCAGAGCAGCCAACCAGGTAGTGGTTGTAGGGGGCGGCTATTTATAGCCTAGGGAGCAGCCCTTCAATGATATGACCGTTAGGTGGGAAGATATTTTGGGACAGCTGGCGCATAGCACAACAACAGTCGGAAATTTGACTATCAAATTCCTCAGGGCTATCATGTTCCTCACTTGTAGGCAATCCGCACTGGTGAATTCCTAACTACTCACTTAGAACAAATTCCTCTGAGACCAGGAGAACTTCGTCTCCATCACTGAAGAAATTAACTAAACTGCATGAGATTTCCAATGGCTTCACTCGAAGGGATTGGTAGGTGTAGGATTTTGAGTTGAGCATCACTTGGAAACTTTTTCTTAGTATTTCCACGACCCCCTTTAATAGTACGGTGTTTCCTATGACTCAAGAAAGAGAAAAAAGAAACTACGAAAACAAAAGTCTTCACGCTTCATGTTCCTCGAACGAATACCAAGTCTTCACGATCACACCAATTTCTTCACTTTCAAAGTCTTCAGAAAGTCTTCAGAAATCCAAAGTCTTCAATCGAAGAACTTCATTTTTAGGGGTCGACTTTCTCTGTAAATATCAAACTCCTCATAGACTTATAGACCTGTGTATACTGACAAACGCATCAGTCCCTTAGCCTATAAGTCTTCAATACACCAAAATCACTAAGGGGCACTAGATGCACTTACAATCTCCCCCTTTTTGGTGATTGATGACAATATAGGTTAAGTTTTCAACGGGGATAAACATATGAAGTGTAAATAGTGATATTGATGAATTTGATTGCAAGATATAGAAGAACTCCCAATGAAGATGTGCATAGTGAGGAATTTGCTTTTGAAGCAATGCACACTTGAAGAGTAGAATCATGGAGACCTCCCCCTATATCTTATAATTCATACACGCACTTAACATATAATATGAAGAATTTGAAATGCATGATGAAATATGGTGACTAATGTAATTCAGCATGCGTGCATTAACATACATGAGGAATAAGCATGCAGAAGAACACAACAAAAGTATCAGATCAGAATCAGGTTTTAAGTTTACAACTCGATCCACTAGAGTCTTCAAAAGTACGAGAGTTGTAACTTCGCAAAAAAATGCCCATATAAATAGACCCGCTTGAAGACTAACTCAAATTTCTCCCCCTTTGTCATCGAATGACCAAAAGGGTCAAAAAATGAGGACTAACGCCCCTGAAGAATATCATCACTGAGTCGATGAAGGAGCGACAACATTGTTGGGGTCGGTTGTTGAGGTAGGGCCTGCCACAGTGTCATCCAAATCTTCATGCTCGTCAGTCTCGCATGATGAAGAATATGAGCTGGCTACCAAGGAAGGAACTTTGGTTTTCTTGAATTTCTTCGCTGGTGGCTGAGACCAGTCAAAGTCCTGCTTGAGACCCATTTGCTTCAGATCTTCTTCACCATACAGGTGTGACAGAACAGCCCAGGTGCGACCGAAGACTTCATGGAGGTAGTAATGGTTTTTCTTCACTTCATTGTGTGTAGCAGTCATGTTGTGAAGAATAGAAGCAAACTGACGCTTAACCCATTTGTGGTTGCGATCGACCTTCTGGTGAAGACTAAGGAGAAACTCACGATCAGTCATCACCCTTGGAGCTATGCCTTGAGGATTTTGATTTGAAGCATTTGCGGTAGAGTCATGAGTGGCAGAGTCATCATTGGTGGAGTAGGATGCAGCTTTGTGGAAGTGACCATCCAATGGAAGAATGCCTTCAGCAATAACAGAAGTGGCCTTGCCCTTTTCATCAGCCGAGGAAAATGTCTGTTTGAGGACTTCGATGGGGGGCAAGTAGCTGAGATGATTTTGAAAATCAGCCTTGTAGTTGAGTGAAGACCTTGTTCTGAGGAATCTCATAATCCAGGCAGCGTAAGGCTTCAACTCATATGGAGAGAGTACAACATTTACCAGAGTGCTCATGAAGAAATCATGGTAGTTGATAGGAATGCCATGTATGATATTGAATAGCAGATTCTTCATGATCCCAATGACTTCTTCATCATTCGAGTCGTGGCCTTTTATTGGACTCAATGTCTTCGACGGAATGCGACAGACAATTCTAGGCACAAACATCAATTCCTTCACGAAGAATTTGGTCCTTGGGGCTTGACCGGGCTTCAGTGTCTTCATCAACACTTGCATGTAGTGAGCTGTAAGTTCAGGTTCATGGTATAGGCAACGAGCGCCTTGAAGGGGAGGACTGACAAGCAAGGCATGAAGCAATTCAGAGGCCGGTGCTTTGAAGTGAGTATCCTCTGTGATCCAGTCCAACACCCAAGAGTTCACATCAGAAGCATATCTTGTGATGTGCAGCATTGCATAGAACTGAAGAATTAGCTCTTCATTCAAATCAACAATATCAGTGCAAAAGTTGAGCAGTCCAGCGTCATGAAGAACACTGAGGACTGGCGTGAAGCAAGGAAGTGATTCCATGTCCACGTGAGGAATATGCTCATGGTCGAAGACATTGTCTTTGTTGAAAAGCAGTGAATAATAGAAGTTGGCTTGGCTGGCAGTCCAGAAACGCTTCCCGCGAAGACGAAAGTCACATGGGTTGTAATCCGTGAAGAATACGTGCTCGTGGAAAAAGTCATCGGCCTTAATTTTTTTCTTCTTTGAGAAAGGATCCTTTGGCTTGGGTTGAGGAGTATCAGTTAATTGCATCACAACATCAGGAACCGCAATCTCAGGATCCACAGGTTGAGGAATTTCAGTGCCTTCGTCAGTGGCAGCTTGGGTCTTCAATTCTTCATCAACTTGAACATCAGCACTACTGGTTGGAATCTCGTCATGAATAGACGGAGTGGGGTGAGTTTCTTCAGAACCCATTTGAACTTCAGTTTGCACGGGGGACTGCGGAATTTGTTGCAGATGAGTGAACAAAGGAGAATTGGGGTGCTGACTTTCCCAAAAGTCGTCATTCATCACAGGCTTGTGCACCCAATGCCCACATCCTCATCTTCATCACTATTGGTGTACAAAAGTAGGGGCTCTCCTTTTGCACCCCTTTACTTGTGCACAGGTAGACAGAGCCGCACCCACGGCCACACTGAGCAGGGTAGAGGATGGAAGCTGGAACACAAGACGACCAAAGCAACGCCAAGACCAGAGGCACAAAGAGAGCAAGAGGGCGAGGTGGACTCCCCCGGCAAGACCCTTGCCGGGGTGGCTTCCACAGCCTCGGCAAGATCCTTGCTGGGGCAACTTGCTTGATGCCAGCAGAGCGCGCCACCCTTGAGCCCAAGGGGTTCCAACACCATCAGCCACATTGGAACCAAGGCTCGGGAGGAACCTCCGTGGTGGCATGCATATCTTTGTAGAGATCATAAATACACAAGATCAGATGAGAACCAGAAGATGACGATCCTTTGCGAGATCCTTGCCAAGGAAGTCCACGAGACCCCCGGCAAGATCCTTGCCGAGGACAACCGCGGTGCCGTGGCAAGACTATTGCCGGGCCCCGACAAGGCCCTTGCCGAAGACACCTGCGGGGCCGCAGCCAGGCTCACTCCTGCCAAGACTCCACCGCTGCTCCCACCAAGCTACTAGCTCGACCAGCTGAGCAGGCATCTGCGTGGGAGCGCGCGGCCTCCACACCACCTCAGCAAGCACCTGCGTGGTGGCATGCAGATCTTCATGAAAGCTCCACCACCACGCCAGCCTAGCAGCCAGCCAACGTGGCGCTACAACGCCTCGTTAGCTTGGACGCGCGTCGGAGCCAGGCGAGGCGACGACAGCTGGGACGAGCTTCTTTGTCGTCCCCAATAAAGCAAGAGGGGCATGTCGGCAGCGCATTAAATGCGTTTGTCCGACGATGCCATGGGATGGACTCAGCCCCTGTACACCTTTCCACCTCTTGTGTGCCACTGTGGCGACCCCTTTTGTCTATAAAAGGAGGCCCGAGGTGTACTGGAGAGGGATTGGGATCTTTTGGACTAGACAGACACCGCAGCTAGTTCAAGAACACAAGAACACTCAAATATACATCAAATCAGGACTAGGGTTTTACGCGTCTCCACGTGTAACACCCTGGATGTAACTTGCCATAGTTGTAACTCTGACTCTGCCATTTTTTCGGCTTTAAGTTTTGAGATTTCCTTCGTGGTTGGGTTTTTCTTTGTTTTGCATTTTGTTCATGTCATGAATTTTATATCATGTCATCATGTGCACCACATTTGCATACATGTTTGTCTCATGCATCCGAGCATTTCCCCCGTTGTCCGTGTTGCAATCCGACACTCCTATGTGCACCGGCGCACCCCTATTGCATCTTTTCGTGAGCGGGTGTTAAACATTCTTGGAATGCACCGAGATTTTCCAAGTGGCCTTGGTACACCACGGGTAGACCGCCTGTCAAATTTCATACCATTTGGAGTCCGTTTGATAGTCCAACGGTTAGCCGGGGAACCGCGAAGGCCTCATGTGTGTTGCAGCCCAACACTCCTCCAAAACGGCCCAATAACCCATCCAAACCACTTCCATGCCCTCCGTCGTTGGATCACGATCGTGTGGGTGAAAACTACACCTCATTTGGACACTCCCACCTCCTTCTATCTATAAATATGTGATCCCCTTCATTTTTCACGCAGATGAAACCCTAAAATCCTCCCCCCGCCGCCGCCGGACACGTACGGATCCCGTTGGACAAAAATCGCCACCGCCCCTTAGCCAACCGGGATGCGCCATGTGGCTCCCTGGCCACCGCGCGCGCCGCCGGCCCGCCAGGACTGCAACCGGGCCCCGGAGCCCGAGCCGCCGCCCGGCTCCTCCAGCGCCGCCCGCGCGCCCCGCCGCTCTTTCGCCGCCTCGCTCGCCGTTTCCTCGCCACCGGTGCGCTGCTCAACCGCCCCGCCGTCGTCCCGCCAACCGGCCGCTGCCTCGCGTCGCCACACTCGCCGCCGGCCGCCGCGCCTCAAGCTCCGCCGCTGCCCGTCGTCGTCCCGCCACAGTCCGTCGCCCTCCACCTCCACTCCAGCCGCCGTTCCGTCTCCTTCTCTGTCATCGGAACATCTCCGGCCAACCTCGGGATCCATGCAAACCCTAGATCTGGGATTAGGTTGGCCCCGTTTTCCCACGAAGTCTTTTTCTGTGATGATTTTATGCTCTGTTCATTGCATCATAACTCCGTGACTGTAGCTCCGTTTCATGTGCATGATATATCAAAATGTTCATTGTGAGATGCTCTTCATTTCATTCCATTGTGACATGCTTGTTTCAGTTCGTCTGGATGCCCAAATCGTTGATGCAAGAGGGCTATAAAATGTTTACTGCTGTTACTTATCAGTTTATGGTGATTTGTCATTTTTGTCACATTTGATGTGTGCTTCATATGGGCATGAGCTCTACATGTGTTTTGAACTATGCCATGGCATCTTTACAGGGGTGATTTCCATGTATTTTTTTGATCAATGTGGTGACTAGCACAAGAATGCAAACTAGGCCTCGTGATATTGCTATTTTCACGGACTTAGGATTTTACTAAGTCATTTTCCTGCTGTTATCTTTTTGCCATGTAAACTTGATGCTACAGTGAGATCCATGCTTGTTTTTCATATATTCAGTAAGGGTGTTTTGAACATATGGTTATGCTCTATCCATCCATGCCCCTGTTTGCAATTATGGAATGCCCAAGCATGTCCTGTTCTTGCTCTACTTTTGCTATAAAATGTTCCTAGCAGATTGTTTAAATGTTATTCAATTTTGCCATCATTGTTGCTAGTGATCCATGCATGTTATGAACTTGATCTTGCCATGGTTAGCTGCATGAACATGTCATATTGTTGTTGGTATGCTTTTTTTGTCATGCAAGGCTTTGTGATGAGTGTGTTGAGCTCGCAAAGATGCCTTCATAATTCTGTTTATGCCATGCTCAGTTTTCTGCTAAGTCGGAAACTATTAATAAAACTTGCTATGTTTACATGGGTGCCATCATATCGGATGTGCCTTTTAGGCTCATGATTAGTATGTTACTTTTGATCTATGCATTTAGTAGATTCATGCCATGCCTTTGTTTGCTATGATATCTTCCTGTAGCATGTTTTTTGCTTGCTCTAAACATTGCTTCCTGGTGTTATTTCTAGCATGTTAGTATTTTCACCAAAGTCTGTGAAGCTGATATCTTTTGCACTTTTGCCATGCTTGTTTGAACCTACTCTTGTGTGATTTAGCCATAGCTCAGTGTTCATGTTTGTCAAGCATCTTGTGTACATCACTTCCATAGATGTTTTTGCTATGTTGGAGTGCAGTAGCTTAGTTTCTTGTTGCATTCTAGATGGCATCATGCTGTTAATCGCAGAATTGTGTCATTCTTGTTTTGCTTGCCATTTGCAAACCGTGCATCCGGTTCTGGTGATCTTTATATCGATTTTGACCGAAATCATCTCATATTTCCAGCGGCACACTTGGTTTTCCAAGTTGATGCCTTGTTCATTCTTTCCCTTCCGAAGCATGCATATGCATTACATATCATTATCTTGCATATCATGCCATGTTTTGCATCATGTTTCTTGTGCATTGCACCATGATTGATTGTTGGTCCTTTGCTTGTGTTCTTGCTTTGGGTAGAGCCGGGAGACAAGTATGTGATTGAGGAACCTGTTGAGTACGCTAACGAGGATCAAGCTTTCGACAACTCTGAGAACTTTGCAGGCAAGATGACCTTACCCTCGAAATCACTTCTATCTTTGCTTGCTAGTTGTTCGCTCTATTGCTATGCCGCGCTACCTACCACTTGCTATATCACGCCTCCCATATTGCCATGTCAAGCCTCTAACCCACCTTTCCTAGCGAACCGTTGTTTGGCTATGTTACCGCTTTGCTCAGCCCCTCCTATAGCGTTGCTAGTTGCAGGTGAAGATGAAGCTTGTTCCTTGTTGGAACATGGATATTGTTGGGATATCATTATTATATCTTATTTACTTTAATGCATCTATATACTTGGTAAAGGGTGGAAGGCTCGGCCTTCTGCCAAGTGTTTTGTTCCACTCTTGCCGCCCTAGTTTCCGTCATACCGGTGTTATGTTCCTTGATTTTGCATTCCTTACGCGGTTAGGTGATAATGGGAACCCCTTGACAGTTCGCCTTGAATAAAACTCCTCCAGCAAGGCCCAACCTTGGTTTTACCATTTGCCACCTAAGCCTTTTCCCTTGGGTTCTGCGGACTCAAGGGTCATCTTTATTTTAAACCCCCGGGCCAGTGCTCCTCTGAGTGTTGGTCCAAACTAGAGCCCTTGCAGCGCCACCTCGGGGAAACTCGAGGGTTGGTTTTAGTTGTACGGATTGCTTATCCGGTGTGCCCTGAGAACGAGATATGTGCAGCTCCTATCGGGATTTGTCGGCACACTCGGGTGGTCTTGCTGGTCTTGTTTTACCATTGTCAAAATGTCTTGTAACCAGGATTCCGAGACTGATCGGGTCTTCCCGGGAGATGGAATATCCTTCGTTGACCATGAGAGCTTGTGATGGGCTAAGTTGGGACACCCCTGCAGGGTTTTGAACTTTCGAAATCCGTGCCCACGGTTATGGGCAGATGGGAATTTGTTAATATCCGGTTGTAGAGAACTTGACACTTAACTTAATCAAAATGAATCAACAACATGTGTAGCCGTGATGGTCTCTTTTCGGCGGAGTCCGGGAAGAGAACACAGTCTCATGTTATGCTTGAACGTAAGTAGCTTCAGGATCACTTCTTGATCACTATTAGCTTCTCGACCGTGCTTTGCTTCTCTTCTCTTCTCTCTCTCTCATTTGCGTATGTTAGCCACCATATATGCTTAGTGCTTTGCTGCAGCACCACCTCACTACCCTTTCCTACACTTAAGCTTAAATAGTCTTGATCTCGCGGGTGTGAGATTGCTGAGTCCCCGTGACTCACAGATACTTCCAAACAGATGCAGGTGCCGATTATGCCAGTGCAGGGGATGCTAGCGAACTCAAGTGGGAGTTCGACGAGGATTCGAGCCATTATTATGTTTCTTTTCCGGATGATCAGTAGAGGAGCCCAGTTGGGACGATCGGGGATCTAGCATTTGGGGTTGTCTTTCTTTATTTTGGCTCCGTAGTTGGACCTTTGTTTGTACCTTGGATGATGTATGGATTATTTATGTGTCGTGTGAAGTGGCAATTGTAAGACGACTATTTATCCCTCTCTTATTCAGTACATGGGACGTGTAAAGATTACCCCTCTTATGACAGACCTACCATGCGGCTATGCCTCTAAGTCGTGCCCCGACACATGGGAGATATAGCCGCATTATGTGTGTTACAATTTCGTAATGAGAGCCTTCCCCGACTTAGGAGCCCCCTGCTTGATCGAATCGCTGATGTTGTTGAGTCTAAAACAAAATGTTTTCAGTCTTAGGATTATATATATATATCAGAGAGTAGGATTCTTTTTACTCCTGAGTCCCTTTCGTCGCTCTGGTGAGGCCTCCCGACGTAGAGTTTTGACTCTTCTCTCCTCAAATTTCATGAATTTTTTTTAGGATGACGCGGGTATCTTGAAATTGTTTTGATGGTTTTGTGACGAGAACATTGTTCTTGGTGCCTCCTGACATTTAGGGGTTATGGCAGTGTCCCGGGGAGTTGAGCTCCGAGGTGTTGTCATCACAGTTTTATCGTTGAAGTTCTGGAATACCTAAGTTCGCCGACATCGAAAATCTATTTTATGCAGTTTTTGGTGAGATTACCTCGACGCCACCGAGTACTGGGGTGGGAGTTCTGGAGTATTGCCATAACTCGTATAACAGATGCTTTTTGAAGGTTGAGGTAAATGATTTCTGAAGGTTTCTTGGTTATGTGTTGAAGTGTGGATACAGCTGGATGTAGGATTTGCTAGTTTTGTGTGAGATATTATGCTTCCCCTGTATCCCCGTCACCTGATTGCATAACCAGAAAGTTTCGGGAGTTTTATAGGTGGGAATTCATGTAGCTCTAGTATTTCTTCCCGCAGATATTTGGTTTGTGATTGGGTCATCCTTACAACTTACTTGTTCATATTCGTCCTTGTTGTTTTATTCATCTACCTTTATCTAAGTGGCTTCTCAACCTTAATGGAAGTGTGATGACTTACTTTGGAATTCATTCATTCATCCTTGTTCGAATGTTTATTGTGAAGACTTTATGTTTCAATTTCGATCCATTGATGCAGCTTGAATTTATGTCTTTCAAGATGCTAACGGATGTCAACCTCTTCAGGATTGCTCCTCCAATGCGTTAGAATCCGGACCCTCCGCCACCACCTCCACCTCCGGGGGCATGGCAAGCTTTCATGGCAGCCACCAACACCAACACTCAGATGCTTTTGCAACTCTTGCAAGAGCGCAACCAAGGGCAAGGCAACCAAGGAAATCAAGGCCAAGGCAACAATCAGCCTCAGTTTGCTACCCTCAACCAGTTCCTTGCAAACCAGTCGAAGTCCTTCAGCAACTGTGTCGAGGCCACAAACGCCGATGACTGGCTCATGGATATCTGCAAACATTTTGAGTGTAGCAATGTCAGTCCTGAGGACTTTGCCAAGTTTGCTTCGTTTCAACTCGAAGACCAAGCTGCTGAGTGGTATTAACAATACAAAGATTCTAGAGGAGGTCATGTGATTACCTGGGATGATTCCCGTCGAGACTTCAAAGCTCATCACATCCCACCAAGTGTTGCTGAGAGCAAGTGTGAGGAGTTCCGCAATCTCAAGCAAGGCAGCATGTCCGTGTATCAATACAATATCCCGTTTCAGAAACTCGCTCGCTTTGCTAAACAAGACATTCCTGATGAAAAGAGCATGATTTATCAATTTAGAGGTGGCCTCAGAGAAGATCTACAATTAGCTCTCATGCTTCTTGAGCCGACCAAGTTTGATGAATTCTACAACATGGCACTAAAGAAAGAAGCTACTCAGCTCAAGTGTGAGGCATCTAAGAAGAGAGTTAGGGATGAAGTTCAATCTTCTTCTTCATCTCAAGTGGCAGCTAAGAAACAGAAGTTCTGGTTGCCTCCTCCTCCTCTGTTTTGTCAGCCCTGCCAGCAGAAGAGCAAAGGTGGTAGTGGATCTTCCCACACACCCAACCCAGGCTATCAGAACAAAGCACAGTCTCATACTCCAAGGTCAAGTGCTCCTTATCACCGTCCGCTCTCAGAGGTTACTTGCAACAAGTGTCAGTAAAATGGGCACTATGCAAACAAATGCTTCAACCAAAGGCGCCTTCCACCTCGTCCTCCTGTGAGATCTGCCAGCAATGCAGTGGTCAAGCATAATCCTAAGCATGCTAAGGTCAACATGATGAACGCAGCTCAGACAGAGGATTCTTCAGAAGTGATCATGGGTAACCTTCCTGTTAATGATATTCCTGCAAAAGTCTTATTTGATGCTGGTGCATCGCATTCTTTCATTTCAAGACCTTTTGTGGCTATGCATGATTTGGTTACTCAAGTATTGCCGAGACCTTTGTCAATTGTTTCTCCGGCCAACAAATGACTTCTTGAGTATTCGTTCCGGATTCCGTTATCAACACGGGTGACTATAAACTTCTATCTTCTCCAATTGTTCTTGGTGACTCGGATATTGATCTAATTCTCGGCATGGACTGGCTTTCTAGGCACAAGGCTCAGTTTGATTGTGCTGCCAGGCAGATTCAATTTACACACTCGTCTGAGGATGTGATCATGTATGCCACTCGGGATGATACCATTCGACTGTTTTCTCTCAATGAGAAGGGCGAGTTGAATGCCATCTCTCAGATTCTGGTCGTTTGTGAATATCAAGACGTCTTTCCAGAAGAGCTTCTGAGAATGCCTTCTCACCGGCCAGTTGAATTCGTTATCGATCTTGAGCCTGGCACGAAACCTGTTTGCAAACGTCCTTATAAGCTTGGACCAGAGGCGTTGAAGGAGTTGAAGAAACAACTCGATGAACAATAGTGCATGGTTCTGATCAGACCGAGTTCATCTCCATGGGGTTGTGGTGTTCTTTTTGTCAAGAATAAGGATGGAACGAAACGACTCTGCGTCGACTACCGTCCATTGAACAAGAAGACAATAAAGAACAAGTATCCACTCCCTAACATCAATGAGCTTTTCGAGCAACTTAAGGGTGCTCAAGTATTCTCCAAGCTTGACCTCCATATGGGTTATCATCAGATTCGTATTCGTGAACAAGATATTCCCAAGAAAACATTCACAACAAGCTATGGTTCTTATGAATATACTGTCATGTCTTTCGGCCTTGTCAATGCTCCTCCAACGTTCTCTCGCATGATGAACTTCATCATCAACCCTTAAACAAATGATCTCGTCCCGGTGTATCTCGATGACATCTTGGTCTTTTCCAAGAATAAGGAGGATCATGCCAAGCATTTGAGATTGGTACTCGACAAACTCACAGAGCATCAATTCTATGCGAAGTTTTCCAAGTGTGAGTCCTGGCTTGGCGAAGTTCTTTACCTTGGTCATATCATCTCCGCCAAAGGCATCGCTGTTAATCCTGAGAAGGTGTCTGCAATTGTGAATTGGGAACTGCCTCAGAATGTCAAGCAGCTCCGTAGTTTTCTTGGGCTTGCAAGCTATTGTCAAAGATTCGTTGAGAATTTCTCCAAGATTGCAAAGCCTCTTTCCAACCTCCTCCAGAAGCATGTCAAGTATGCCTGGACGCCTGAGTGTGATGTTGCTTTCAACACCCTCAAAGAGAAGTTACTCAAAGCTCCTGTCTTGACTCCTCCTGATGAATCCAAACCATTCGAAGTTTTCTGTGATGCCTCCCTGCAAGGTGCTGTGTTAATGCAAGAGAAGAAAGTTGTGGCTTATACCTCTCGTCAGTTGAAGCCCAACGAAAGGAACTACCCCACTCATGATCTCGAGCTGGCGGCAGTTGTCCATGCATTATTAATGTGGAGACATCTCTTGTTGGGAAGGAAAGTGGACATCTTCACAGATCATAAGAGCCTCAAGTACATCTTCACTCAACCCAACCTCAACCTTAGGCAGACTCGTTGGGTCGAAATGATTCAAGAATACAATCCGAGTATTGAATATACTCCAGGCAAGGCCAATGTCATTGCAGATGCTTTGAGCAGGAAGGCTTACTGCAACAACTTAATTCTCAAGCCCTTCCAACCAGACCTTTGTGAAGCTTTCTACAAACTAAATATCCAAGTTGTTCCTCAAGGCTTTCTTGCCAACCTCCAAGTCTCTCCTACTTTGGAAGATCAAATTCGTTAGGCACAACTTCTTGATTCCATGGTGAAGAAGGTGAAAAATGGGATTGCCAAGAGGCAACCCAAGTACAAGTGCTATCGCATTGATGACAAAGACACCCTATTCTTAGAGGGTCGAATTGTGGTTCCTAAAGGTGATCTAAGGAAAGTCATTATGAATGAGGTGCACAATTCCCTTCTATCCATTCTTCCTGGAAGTACAAAGATGTACCATGACCTCAAGTAGTCATATTGGTGGACTAGAATGAAGCGAGAAATTGCTCAGTTCGTGAATGGATGTGATGTCTGCAGAAGGGTGAAAGCAGAACACCAACGACCAGCTGGTCTCCTCCAACCTGTTGCTATTCCAGAATGGAAGTATGACCATATCGAGATGGACTTAGTGACTGGATTTCTCGAGTCCAAGCGTGGAAATGATGCTATCTTCGTTGTCATCGACAAGCTTACAAAAGTGTCTCATTTTCTTCCTATCAAAGAATCCATCACAGCAGCTCAGCTGGTAGAGCTATACACCTCCAGGATTGTCTCTTTGCATGGCATTCCACAATTGATATCTTCATATCATGGAAGCATATTCACTTCTAAATTCTGGGACTCCTTCCAGAAGGCCGTGGGCACCAACATTCGCTTCTGCACAGCCTTCCATGCTCAAACTAGTGGCCAAGTCGAGTGAGTCAATCAAATCCTTGAAGATATGCTCAGGGCTTGTGTAATTTCCTTCGATATGAAGTGGGAAGATTGTCTTCCATATGCCGAGTTCTCCTACAACAACAATTTCCAAGCGAGTTCGGACAAGGCCCCATTCGAGATTCTCTATGGCAGAAAGTGCCGTACTCCTCTTAATTGGTTAGAGTCTGGTGAATGCCAACTTCTTGGCAATGACGTAATCACAGAAGCTGAAGAAATGTGTAAAGTCATCCGTGAAAATCTCAAAGCCGCGCAATCGCGCCAAAAGAGTTACTATGATAGCAAGCACCGTGACTTGTCTTTCGAGATCGGAGACCATGTCTATCTCTGCGTCTCTCCAATGAAACGCACTCGCCGCTTCGGTATCAAAGGGAAGCTTGCCCCTAGATACGTGGGTCCTTTCAAGATCATTAGCAAAAGAGCCGATCTCGCCTATCAACTTGAGCTTCCGTCCAACTTCGCAAATGTGCACGATGTGTTTCACGTGTCACAGCTTCGCAAGTGCTTCAAGACTCCTGAGCGCACCATCAACTTCAAAGAGGTTGATCTCCAAGAAGATTTGTCTTATCATGAGCATCCCATTGCTATTCTTGAGGAAACCGAGCGCAAGACTCGCAACAAGTCTATCAAATTCCTGAAAGTAAAGTGGTCACACCATTCCGACCGAGAAGCCACCTGGGAATGCGAGGACCACCTCCATTCCGAATATCCGGAGTTCTTTCAGTCCTAGATCTCGGGACGAGATCCTTTCATAGTGGTGGAGTGTTGTAACACGCCGGATGTAACTTTCCATAGTTGTAACTCCGACTCTGTCATTTTTGGCTTTAAGTTATGAGATTTCCTTCATGTTTGGGTTTTTTCTTCGTTTTGCATTGTGTTCATGTCATGCATTTTATATCATGTCATCATGTGCACCGCTGATAACCCACAAGTATAGGGGATCGCAACAGTTTTCAAGGGTAGAGTATTCAACCCAAATTTATTGATTCGACACAAGGGGAGCCAAAGAATATTCTCAAGTATTAGCAGCTGAGTTGTCAATTCAACCACACTTGGAAACTTAATATCTGCAACAAAGTATTAGTAGCAAAGTAATATGATAGTAGTGGTAACGATAGAAAAAGGTAACGATAGCAAAAGTAATGTTTTTGGTATTTTGTAGTGATTGTAACAATAGCAACGGAAAAGTAAATAAGCGAAGAACAATATATGGAAAGCTCATAGGCAATGGATCGGCGATAGAGAATTATGCCGGATGCGATCGATCATGTAACATTCATAACCTAGGGTGACACAGAACTAGCTCCAATTCATCAATGTAATGTAGGCGTGTATTCGGAATATAGTCATACGTGCTTATGGAAATGAACTTGCATGCCATCTTTTGTCCTACCCTCCCGTGGTAGCGGGGTCCTAGCGGAAACTAAGGGATATTAAGGCCTCCTTTTAATAGAGTACCGGACCAAAGCATTAACACATAGTGAATACATGAACTCCTCAAACTACGGTCATCACCAGAAGTGGTCCCGATTATTGTCACTTTGGGGTTGCCGGATCATAACACATAGTAGGTGACTATTGACTTGCAAGATAGGATCAAGAACTCACATATATTGATGAAAACATAATAGGTTCAGATCTGAAATCATGGCACTCGGGCCCTAGTGACAAGCATTAAGCATAGCAAAGTCATAGCCACATTAATCTCAGAACATAGTGGATACTAGGGATCAAACCCTAACAAAACTAACTCGATTACATGATAAAGCTCATCCAACCCATCACCGTCCAGCAAGCCTACGATGGAATTACTCATGCACGGCGGTGAGCATCAGGAAATTGGTGATGGAGGGTGGTTGAGGATGACGATGGCGACGGATTTCCCTCTCCGGAGCCCTGAACAGACTCTAGATAAGCCCTCCCGAGAGAGTTTAGGGCTTGGCGGCGGCTCCGTATCGTAAAACACGATGAATCTTTCTCTCTGATTTTTTTCTCTCCGAACACGAATATATAGAGTTGGAGTTGAGGTCGGAGGAGCTCCAAGGGGGCCACGAGGTAGGGGGCGCGCCCAGGGGGGCAGGCGTGCCCCCCACCCTTGTGGCTAGGGTGTGGCCCCCCTGGTCTTGATCTTTTGCCAGTATTTTTTATTATTTCCAAAAATAATCTCCGTGAAGTTTCAAGTCATTCCGAGAACTTTTGTTTCTGCACATAAATAACACCATGGCGATTCTACTGAAAACAACGTCAGTCCGGGTTAGTTCCATTCAAATCATGCAAGTTAGAGTCCAAAACAAGGGCAAAAGTGTTTGGGAAAGTAGGTACGATGGAGACGTATCAACTCCCCAAGCTTAAACCTTTGCTTGTCCTCAAGCAATTCAGTTGACAAACTGAAAGTGATAAAGAAAAACTTTTACAAACTCTGTTTGCTCTTGTTGTTGTAAATATGTAAAGCCAACATTCAAGTTTTCAGCAAAGATTATGTACTAAACATATTCTCAATAACTCTTAGGTCTCATGTTTACTCATGGCAATGGCATAATCAACTAGCGAGCAATAATAATAAATCTCGGATGACAACACTTTCTCAAAACTATCATAATATGATATAACAAGATGGTATCTCGCTAGTCCATTCTGTGACCGCAAAACATAAATGCAGAGAACCTTTAAAGATCAAGGACTGACTAGACATTGTAATGCATGGTAAAAGAGATCCAGTCAAGTCATACTCAATGTAAACTAACAGTAATGAATGCAAATGATAGAGGTGCTCTCCAATGGGTGCTTTTTAATAAGAGGATGATGACTCAACATGAAAGTAAATAGATAGGCCCTTCGCAAAGGGAATCAGGGATTTGTAGAGGTGCCAGAGCTCGGTTTTGAAATAGAGAAGAATAATATTTTCAGCGGTATACTTTCATTGTCAACATAACAACCAAGAGATGGCGATATCTTCCATGCTACACACATTATAGGCCTTTCCCAAACAGAATGGTAAAGTTTATACTCCCCCTCCACCAACAAGCATCAATCCATGGCTTGCTCGAAACAACGAGTGCCTCCAACTAACAAGAGTCCCAAGGGGAGTTTTGTTTGCAATTATTTTGATTTGATTTGCATAAAGCATGGGACTGGGCATCCCGGTGACCTGCCATTTTCTCGTGAGTGAGGAGCGGAGTCCACTCCTCTTGAGAATAACCCGCCTAACATGGAAGATACGGACATCCCTAGTTGATACATGAGCTATTCGAGCATACAAAACAGGATATTTATTTGAAGGTTTAGAGTTTGGCACATGCATATTTACTTGGAACGGTAGGTAGATACCGTATATAGGTAGGTATGGTGGACTCATATGGCATAACTTTGGGGTTTATGGAATTGGATGCACAAGTAGTATTCCCGCTTAGTACAGGTGAAGGCTAGAAAAGACTGGGAAGCGACCAACTAGAGAGCAACAACAATCATGAACATGCATTAAAATTAATAAACACTGAATGCAAGCATGAGTAGGACATAATGCACCACGAACATAAATATCATAGAGGCTATGTTGATTTTGTTTCAACTACATGTGTGAACATGTGCCAAGTCAAGCCACTCGAATCGTTCAAAAGAGGATTCCACCCTATCATACCACATCACAACCATTTTAATAGCATTTTAGGATGCAAGGTAAACCATTATAAGCTCCTAGCTAATTAGGCATGGCATCAAAAACTATGATCTCTAATTGTCATCTCAAACATGTTTGTTCATAATAGGCTAAATCAGGAATGATGAACTAATCATATTTACAAAAAAACAAGAGAGGTCAAGTTCATACCAGCTTCTCCCATCTCAATCAGTTCATCATATATCGTCATAATTGCCTTTCACTTGCACAACCAAACAACATGGATAATAATAATAGTGCACGTGCATTGGACTAAGCTGGAATCTGCAAGCATTCAATAAACATGAGAAGACAAGGCAATATGGGCTCTTTTGTCAGACCAATAATAATGCATATAAGAGCCACTTCAACAATTTAATCATGGTCTTCTCCTATCGACCCCCAAAGAAAAGAAAAGAAATAGAACTATTTACACGAGAAAGCTCCCAACAAGCAAAAAGAAGAACATGAAATCTTTTTTGGGTTTTCTTTTTAATTACTATTACAAGCATGGAGATTAAAACTAGCTAAAAGCTAACTATTTTTTTTGCTTTTCTTAATGTTTATTAAACACACAAGAAGAAAGCATAAAAAAGAAAATAAACTAGCATTGATATTACAATGAAAAAGTATGAGCACCGACATCTAGCAATGAGTGTGTGAACATGAATGTAATGTTGGTGAGAAATACGTACTCCCCCAAGCTTAGGCTTTTGGCCTAAGTTGGTCTGTGGCCATGGTTGGCCTGGCGGATATACTTAGTAATAGTTGGGGTCGTACTGGGAAGAAGAAGAATCTGATTTCCACTGGTTGGCAATCATCTCCGGATCCCACTCATAATTAGACTGTCGTGGAGGATCAACTTGTGGTTCTGACTCTGGCTCTGTGGCTGATGTAGGGTTTCGGTAGGCATGAATAGCCTCCAACGGAACAAGGTACGTGCCTGCAGATAAATCAAACAAGGAAGGAGCAGGCAGGGTAATAGTCTCAGGATGATGTTTATGAAAGAACAATTTGTATTTGAGCTCAGTTTCCCTATTCTTAACAATAAAATCGTGTGCTACCATACCCTTATAATCTAAATAAACAGGAGGCAACATTTTTTCTTACTTCTCATAATGCCTAATAGGTATGTGAAAATGTGCAGCTAGGCGCGAGGCGAAGATGCATCCAAAGACGGGGCCCTTAGTATGGTTAAGATCTAACCGCTTTGCAATAATAGCACCCATGCTGAATGTATCATCACGAAATAAGGCGTGGCACAAAATAACAATATCAGGGGCACTTAGGTTTCCACAGTTCCCGCGCCCAATTAAGCATCTACTAGCAAATATAGCAAAGTTCCATATACTTTGTTGCTATGTTGGAGTGCAGTAGCTTAGTTTCTTGTTGCATCCTAGATGGCATCGTGCAGTTAATCGCAGAATTGTGTCATTCTTGGTTTGCTTGCCATTTGCAAATCGTGCATCCGGTTCCGGTGATCTTTATATCGATGTCGACCGAAATCATCTTATCTTTTCAGAGGCACACTTGGTTTGCCAAGTTGATGCCTTGTTCATTCTTTCCCTTCCGAAGCACGCATATGCATTGCATATCATTGTCTTGCATATCATGCGATGTTTTGCATTATGTTGCTTGTGCATTGCACTGTGATTGATTGTTGGTCATTTGCTTGTGTTCTTGCTTTGGGTAGAGCAGGGATACGAGTACGAGATCGAGGAACCTGTTGAGTACACTAACGAGGAACAAGTTTTTGACAACTCTGAGAACTTTGCAGGCAAGATGACCTCACCATCGAAATCACTTCTATCTTTGTTTGCTAGTTGTTCGCTCTATTGCTATGTTGCGCTACCTACCACTTGCTATATCATGCCTCCCATATTGCCATGTCAATCCTCTATCCTACCTTTCCTAGCGAACCGTTGTTTGGCTATGTTACCTCTTTGCTCAGCCCCTCTTATAGCGTTGCTAGTTGCAGGTGAAGATGAAGCTTGTTCCTTGTTGGAACATGGATATTGTTGGGATATCATTATTATATCTTATTTACTTTAATGCATCTATATACTTGGTAAAGGGTGGAAGGCTCGGTCTTATGCCTTGTGTTTTGTTCCACTCTTGCCGCCCTAGTTTCCATCATACCGGTGTTATGTTCCTTGATTTCGCGCTCCTTACACGGTTGGGTGATAATGGGAACCCCTTGACAGTTCGCCTTGAATAAAACAACTCCAGCAAGGCCCAACCTTGGTTTTACCATTTTCCACCTAAGCCTTTTACCTTGGGTTCCGCGGACTCAAGGGTCATCTTTATTTTAAACCCCCGGGCCAGTGCTCCTCTGAGTGTTGCTCCAAACTAGAGCCCCTTGCAGCGCCACCACAGGGAAACTTGAGGGTTGGTTTTAGTTGTACGGATTGCTTATCAGGTGTGCATTGAGAATGAGATATGTGCAGCTCCTATCGGGATTTGTCGGCAGAGTCGGGTGGTCTTGCTGGTCTTGTTTTACCATTGTCGAAATGTCCTGTAACCGGGATTCTGAGACTGATCGAGTCTTCTCGGGAGAAGGAATATCATTCGTTGACCGTGAGAGCTTGTGATGGGCTAAGTTGGGACACCCCTGCAGGGTTTTTAACTTTCAAAAGCCGTGCCCGCAGTTATGGGCAGATGGGAATTAGTTAATATCCGGTTGTAGAGAACTTGACACTTAACTTAATTAAAATGAATCAATCGCGTGTGTAGCCGTGATGGTCTCTTTTCGGCGGAGTCCGGGAAGAGAACACTGTCTCGTGTTATGCTTGAATGTAAGTAGCTTCAGGATCACTTCTTGATCACTATTAGCTTCTCGACCGTGCTTTGCTTCTCTTCTCGCTCTCATTTGTGTATGTTAGCCACCATATATGCTTAGTGCTTTGATGCAGCTCCACCTCACTACCCTTTCCTACCCTTAAGCTTAAATAGTCTTGATCTCGTGGGTGTGAGATTGCTGAGTCCCCGTGACTCACAAATACTTCCAAACAGATGCATGTGCCGATGATGCCAGTGCAGGGGACGCTACCGAACTCAAGTGGGAGTTCGATGAGAATTCGGGCCGTTGCTATGTTTCTTTTCCGGATGATCTGTAGAGGAGCCAAGTTGGGATGACCAGGGATCTAGCATTTGGGGTTGGCTTTCTTTATTTTGGCTCCGTAGTCGGACCTTTGTTTGTACCTTGGATGATGTATGGATTATTTATGTATTGTGTGAAGTGGTGATTTTAAGCCGACTCTTTATCCCTTTCTTATTCAGTACATGGGACGTGTAAAGATTACCCCTCTTGCGACAGACCTACCATGCGGCTACGCCTCTAAGTCGTGCCCTGACATGTGGGAGATATAGCCGCATTGTGGGTGTTACACCGCGGCCCGAACCTGGGTAAACGTTTTGCGTGCTGACCGCCAGACCCGCTCTTTGCACAGCCCTGCGCCCGCCAACCGTACAAGTGATCCAGGTGACCCCATAGGTGTCGTTTCCCACCGACATCTCTCACGCGCCAGGTAGGGGGTGCCCAGTTGTGAAAATCTGGTCTAGCAGTTAGTTTAGCAGTTACTCATCGCCATGGCTCCCAAGAATAAGATGATCAGAGCGATCAGTTCGCCAGGGGCCAAAAGGCCTGTACCAGTACGGGCGAGTGGTGGGGCGGTCGCGGACGGAAGCCGAGGCGTGGCTCGCGAACACCCGCATCGCTCTGGCAGCCAAACCCTGGTGAGCGGCGTCGTTCGTGCGCGATACGATGGGCCACACGCCACCAAATCCAAAGACGGAGCCAGGCCCCCCGCAGGCGGCGCGGGGCCCTCCTGGGGAGGCGTCGTGCCACCCACGGGCGGCGCGACGACTTCCAAGGCGCCTATGCCGGCGCCTCCGATGCTCTCTTCCCAGGTTGTGCGCGACGAGCAGCGTCACCATGCTGGTGACCCTGGTCACCGTCGTGGGAAGAGTCCTATGCATCATTCGCAGGACATAGAAGGCCAGCATGCGCGCCGATACGCTGGCAAAAACAACGTACAGCCGCCAGGCCATGATAGTGCTCCTTCTAACGTGGTTAGAAGTCGGAGCGCGTCACAGTCCATGCAGCTTTCGCCACCACCCAAGCCAGCAGAAGCTTTGCCACACGCGTAGTTGCTCCTCGACTTTCCTCCTGCTGCAGAAAAGCTCGACGAGTGGAGAGCCACCATCCGAAGCCTCATCGGTGTTGCCAACAAGTATGAGCCACGACCAGTAGGGCCCTCAGGCCGACGCTCCGTCGAGCTGCCGCATGCCAGTGGTGGAAGGATTGGGGGTGCTGCGGCCACGGTGCACTCTCCTCCTCCACGCCAGCCACCGCAGGTGTTGATCCGTTGTGACGACGCTTGTGATAACATTTCCATAGCATCGTCCGACCCACGGACCCACCGCAATCAGCACCAAGTTCTTCGGGAGCGAGCCCATGAAGATGCTCGAACCACCATCTAGCGCCGGCGCGATGCACACCACCAGTCAGATAGGCGGGCGGGGCCCACTATGGACCACCCAGCACCGGGGGGCTCTGGCGACCTACCCTATGAGGTGGGTTGCGCAGCCTTTACCCGTGAGCTGCGGCAGTTCCAGTGGACCTCCCACCGCATGTTCAAGCCTGACGTTGGCGAGAAGTAAAATAGCAAGACCCACCCGTCAGAGTTCCTCAGCATCTACAACATCACGATGCAAGCTGCCGGAGCCCGCGACGACCAGGTGCTTGCCAATTACTTCCCGTTGGCATTCAAACCCAATGTCATGTCATGGTTGATGCACTTGCCGGTGGATTCCATTTCTTCTTGGTCAGACTTGAGCCATGAGTTCGTTGGCGCATTTGCCCGAGGCCACCATGCTCATGGCCAGGAAAGCGATTTGCATATCATCCCCCGGAAGGAAGGTGAAACCCTGCGCAAGTACATACAGAGGTTCAGCCGAGTTCAATACAACATCCCAGATGTTCATCCCACCACCGTGATCAGCGTATTCCATCAGAATGTGCGCAACCGCAAGATGTGTGAAGAGCTGGTGATGAACAAGGTCAAAGATGTGGCCGAACTTTATGATCTGGCCGATAGGTGCGCTCGAGCTGAAGAGGGGAGCAAGTACCACAGCGAGGACGCCGACGCGGAAACTGACTCCGCAGATGAAGACACAACCACGCCGACGAAGAAGGGCCGGCGATGCAATTGGAAGCGCAAGGGCAAGACCGTGCTTGCCGTCGAGGGATCTGAGGACACCGGCGCAGCCAAGAAGGCCAAGGCAGACGACCCCGACAAGGAAATTGCTGAGTGCGCCGCTTGCCGGGACTTGGCGGTTGCCGACAAGCCAGGAGGCACCGACAAGCAATATTGCAAGATCCACCGCACCAAGGGCCACGACCTCCAGAACTGCCGGCAAGTCGAGCTGCTTGCTGAGAAGCAAAAAGCTGACTATGAGAGGCGGGACAAGGAGAAGGGCCAGGATGGTGCGGAGGGGTCTGGCAAGAAGCGTGGCGGCCAAGGAGGTTTCCGTGGAAAGGATAACTAGCAAGAGAGGCCCGCTCGGGGCCGCGACAAGAAGCAAGGAGATGATGATCATGACGAAGATGACGAGTCCGGCGAGCACGAGTTCCAGAAGGCTACGGAGGCCATGTGCTTCGACGATGGCGCCTCGCTGCACACTTCTCACCGCCAGCTCAAGCAGTGCGCGTGTGAGATCACAGCAGCGGAACCATCACTCGATGCTCAGAGGCCACCGAAGTGGTCTAGCACGCTTATCATTTTCGACGCCGAGGGCCACCCTGATCGCACAACTGCGGTCAGGTGTTTGCCGTTGTTGGTCTCGCCAACAATACGCAACCTCAAGGTGACGAAGATGCTAGTTGACGGCGGGCCGGTCTGAACTTGATCTCGCCCATTGTGATCAAAAGGCAGCAAATTCCTGATGGAGACCTCGAAGAGACGGGCACGTTTCAATGGGTCAACCCGGGGAGGAGTCAGCTGAAGGGTAAGGTCACGCTGCCCATGACGTTTGGAGGCGAGTTAAACTACAGGACAAAGAGGATCGTTTTTTATGTAGCCGAGATCCCCTTGCCCTACAACGGGATCCTCGGCCGCCCGACACTAGCCAAGTTCATGGCGGCGTCGCTTTATGCCTCCAACACGTTGAAGATGCCGGGGCCGATGACCATCATCACCGTCCCCTCCGACAAGAAGGACGCACTGATATGCACCGACCAACTCTACCGAAAAGCAGTTGCAGCGACTGCCACCAAGGCACTCGCTCCTGCCGCTGGAGCCCCGGCAGGGAAGAAGACCAGCAAGACCTCTCGCACCCACTCCTGCAAGCGCACCTCTTCGGAGTGTTGTGCTCCCATCGAGGGCGTGCTAGAGAGCTCCACCGGCAAGAGCAATAAATCCAGAGTTGCGCCACCAGAGACCAAGAGGGTGTCCGTCGAGAAGGATGGCACGGGAGGGGCTTTCACCAAAAGCTCCACCCTAGAAAGCAAATAGGAAAGCGCGCTCGTCACCTTCCTGCGGATGAATGTCAACGTGTTTGCATGGCAAGCATCCGACATCCCCGACATTCCAAGGGAGGTGATTGAGCACCATCTTGCTATCTATCCTCATGCGTGAACCGTCAAGCCGAAGGTCAGGAAGCAAGCTTTGGAACGACATGAGTTCATCACAGAGGAGACCAGGAAGTTGGAAGCGGCAGGCTTGGTGAGAGGAGTACTCCATCCGACGTGGTTGGCCAGTCCGGTGGTGGTGCGCAAGGCAAATGGGAAGTGGAGGCTGTGTATTGACTACACAGATATCAATAAGGCTTGCGCCAAGGACCCTTTCCCGTTGCCGCGCATTGACCAGATTGTTGACTCCACGGCCGGGTGTGATCTGTTGTCATTCCTTGACGCCTACTCGGGGTACCACCAGATCTTCATGACAAGAGAAGACGAATAGAAGACAACGTTCATCACCCCATGTGGCACGTATTGCTTTTTACGGATGCCTTTTGGGTTGAAAAGTGCTGGCTCGACGTTTGTAAGGGCAGTCCATATTGGTTTTGAGCCCCAGCTACATAGAAATATGGAAGCTTATATGGATGACATAGTGGTCAAAACAAAAGACAGGGAAACACTTGTACAAGATTTGGAAGAGACGTTTGCGAATCTACGCGAGATCAACCTCAAGTTGAACCTTGAGAAGTGTGTCTTCGGGTTCCGTCCGGCAAACTTCTCGGATTCTTTGTGTCGTAGGGTGGGATTGAGGCGAATCCAGATAAGATCAAGGCTATTGAGCAGATTAAGGCGCACAAGCAGATCAAGGATGTGCGTCGGCTCACTGCTTGCGTTGCCGCCATTAGCAGATTCATCTCTAGGTCTGCTGAGCGTGCCCTTCCCTTTTTCAAAATCTTGAAAACGGCGGGCCCAATGGAATGGACCCCAGAGGCCATAGCAGCGCTGCAGGATTTGAAGAAATACCTCTCCTCTACACCGATACTGGTTACGCTGAAACCACAAGAGCCGTTGCTGCTCTACCTGGTGGCAACGAATCAAGTGGTTAGTGTCGCAGTAGTGGCGCAGAGGGAGGTCGACGAAGAGGCAGTGACAACGGCAGGACTGACGGATGGCAAGTCAGAGCTACCCCCGACAGGGCCTGATGCCGACAAGGCAAGGCCCACAGTAGGGTCTGACGCTAGCGGGACAGGGCCTCCGCAACCACACGAAGTGCTGCAGAAGAAGAAAATGATGAAGCACCCGGTTTACTTTGTCAGCTTCCTCTTACAGGGGGGCTAGATCAAGGTACTCCGGTGTGCAGAAATTTCTCTTCGGCCTCCTTATGGCCTCGAGGAAGCTGCGTCATTACTTCCAAGCACACGAGATCACTGTCGTCACCCGCCTCCCGTTGGAACAGATATTGCATAACCCAAACGCCACCGGGAGGATTGTGGAGTGGGCTGTGGAGCTGTCGAGCTTTGGTTTGAAGTTTGAAAGTACTTCGACAATCCAGAGGAGAGTCTTGGCAGAGTTCATTGCCGAGTGGACCTCAACGCCCGACGAAGCGATACAGGAGACCACCCTCCCCAGCAAGGAGGCAAGTAGCAACTGGATTATGTACTTTGATGGGGCTTTCTCGCTGCAAGGCGCCGGTGGTGGTGTGCTGCTCGTCGCACCCACCGGAGAGCACCTCAAGTATGTAATCCAGATGCACTTTCCCAGTGATATGTCCACGAACAACACTGCTAAATACGTGGGTTTTCTTGCCGGTCTTAGGATCGTGGCAGACCTCGGGATTAAGAAGCTCGTCGTTAGGGGTGATTCATAGCTTGTTGTCAGGCAAGTCAACAAAGATTATCAAAGCCCGTTGATGGAGGCCTACGTAGATGAGGTGAGGAAGCTGTAGGAGCGCTTTGACGGTATACAGGAGGAGCATGTTCCCCGAGTGGAAAACGACATCACCGACTAACTATCGAAGCGCGCCACCTTAAAACTACCTGTGGAACCAGGTACTTTTATGCTTTGGCTGACTCAAACATCCGTTGAACCATCAACAGAGCAGAACAAGCGAAGGAAATCAGGCCCCCGACAAGTACTTTCCCGCCGAGCTCCCAGGAGCCGCCGGCAAGGATGTCGTTGTGGACACTGAGCCAGCCATGGGGCAACCGACTCCGGCGGGGCGTCAAGTCCTGGTTGTAGAGACATTTGCTCCCATTATAGAGGAAGTTCCTTTAGTCCTTGCCATCGAGCCTCAGGCTTCGGCATGGGCACAACATACCGTCCGATTCCTCCAAACAGGGGAACTCCCTAGGGAGCAGGAAGAAGTGGAGAAAGTAGCCCGTCGGTCTGCCATGTGTCAGTTCGTCGACGGCGTCCTATACAGAAAAAGACCAAATGGTGTGAAATTGAAGTGCATTCCCCGGGAGGAAGGACTAGAGTTGTTGGCAGAGATACACGGATGCATATGTGGCTCCCACATAGGGTCAAGGTCCCTTGCCGGCAAGGCATTCCGGCAAGGTTTCTTCTAGCCCACTGCCCTCCAGGATGCAACGGCACTAGTAACCATGTTTAAAGCGTGTCATTTCCATTCAAAGAAGCTTCATCAACCAGCTCAAGCGCTCCAAACAATCCCTCTTTCCTGGCCATTGTCGGTCTGCGGGCTCGACAAACTAGGCCCTTTCTCCGTGCTGTCGGGGGCTTTGAGTACTTGTATGTTGCAGTCGACAAGTTCACAAAGTGGCCGGAGGTGGAGACAGTGAGAAAGGTGACAGTACAATCAACCATCAAATTCTTTAAGGGGCTAGTCTGCCGTTTCGGTGTGCCAAATAGAATCATAACTGACAACGGCACACAGTTTACGAGCCACGCCTTCATGCAATACATCCAGGACCTCGTTAGCATGCTCTGTTTTGCTTCTGTTGCACATCCATGAAGCAACGGCCTGGCTGAGAGGGAAAATGCTGAAGTGTTGCGAGGCCTCCAGACAAGGACTTTTGACAGGCTATGTAGGTGCGCATGAATTGCCAGTGGTCCTTTGCTCAATCAGAACGACGCCAAATCGAGCCACCAGTCAGACACCCTTCTCCCTTGTTTATGGGGCAGAAGTAGTTCTCCCCATGGAACTCACATACAGGTCACCTCGAGTGCTTGCTTATGATGAGCTTGAGCAAGAGCAGTTGCGGCAAGATGATGCAACGCTCCTTGAGGAAGATCATCTTCGGGCGGTTGTACAAGCAGCACGCTACCAGCAAGCCTTGCGCCGCTACCATAGCCGCAAGGTTCATGCCCGAAGCTTTGAGGAAGGCGACGTAGTTCTTTGGCACGTTCAGTCGGCCAAGAATTCCAACAAGTTGATGCCGAAGTGGGAAGGCCCTTATCGGGTAATACGAGTCACCAGGCCTTGCGCAGTCCGCTTGGAGACCGAAGATGGTGTTCCAGGAGCAACTCCTGGAACATCGAACATCTTCGCAAGTTTTATCCATAAGGCGTGGTTGCCGGCCCCCCGGCAAACCACCTTTTGTACAAGCCTTGCCGGCAAGGCATGTAAGCCTTTGTACAAAGCCAGGCGCAGACCCTAAGCATAAATAAATGAAGCGCTGTCGCCCTAAGTTTTAGCATGCATGCTAGGTCGAGTCTCTCCCTCGGTTAGGGTTGATAATGCTTAGCGGAGGCTAACCCCTAGCATAGAGGTCGAGTGTGCGTCACTTTGTTCCTTTCCATCCTCTTTGGTTCGCAGGGTACATAGACATTACTGCGGAGCTATTGGGACGAAAAAGAACAAGCCGGCACTCCGGCACCGGCAAAACAAGGTTGTCGGGGGCTGCAGACACAAGGATCTAACCGCGGCAAGCCAAGGTTGCAAGGGCTGCAGCATCAAATAAGTTTTTCTCCCCCCACTCCGTGCTCCCGTATGAACCTTGAACGTATAAGGCTTCACTCGCTCTCGTACCATCTTGCCCCCTTCGTCCCGTGTCCGAAAACTTTACTTTGGACCAGAAGTTGGTTGTAGTGCGATGGGAAGAGGGCGAGCGAAAGGCCTAATCCTACTTGGCCCCTACCTCCGGCAAGAGAATGAGTGTAGTTGGGCCATAGAGCAGGAGGACGGCAAGGCCTGTTGCCGGGGTACCTCGTTTGTCTTAAGATAACGAGGACGCATTCCTCGGTGTGGCACTCGCCCACGCGCAAACGAAACCCAGCAAACACCCTTCCTTTCATTCATACATTGCAAACAAGTACAATTCATACGGAATGGGTTCACGAGCAAGGGGATTACAAATTTTGAAATTTAACGAGTGCCCGCAGGCTTACAAACTAGAAAAGATAATGCCCGGTGATCCCCGTTCTTGCCCTTTTTCTCCCAGCTGCGGCAGGTGAAGGCAAAAAGGAGGAGACGAGGAACGCGCTTATGGAGAGCTTGACGAGGAAGGCCCTCATCAGAGCGCATGGCAGAGGGAGGGGCGACGCGGTCAGTCACAGACAAGGTCGACGTGCCCTCGCTCGACGCTCTCGTCGTCGCTGTCGCTGTCCTCCTCATCACTCCCGCTTGAGGAGGAGTCTTCATCATTGGAGGACCTCTCCACGCAGCACCTCAGGCGAGTTCCAGAGTCTCCAAAGACCTTGACGGAGAGCAGGCCATTCTCTATTAATTTGAAAGAGAGAACGAGCCCCGCCGTCAGGCTGTGGATATGAGCGGAAGTCTTCCATCCGCGACGAAGGTACATGACATGTGGGGCGGGATATTCGACGTCGACCGGCGTGCCACCGTTCCCCCAGCCCCTCATATGCAACCTCAGTGTCTGGGGTGGATCGAGCTCCATCTCCCGAGCGAATGGCGTAGGGAGGCGAAGGCGACAGTGCGGTGGCCGATGTAGCCTCATGAAGAACTGACGAGGCTGGTCCCCGACATGGACCTCCATTGGGGGAGGCATCACTGGCGGAGGCAAGGCCGGTGCGCCGCCCCGTCCCCCTCTTCCCCGAGTGCCATGCTGGCCTCGGCCTCGCCCCCTCCCCCGTCCTCTCGTGGCCAGCTCCGCCACCACGGGCTCTTGGGAAGGAGGGACGCGCTGTCGAGCAGAGACCCTTGCCGCCACCGTCGAAGGACCGGCACCCCTCTTGCCATGGCAGATGAAAGAGCGGAGCTGAGGTGGAAGGAGAGGGATGATGAAAGATTGTGGGGTGCCATCCCCCTCCCCCTTCTTCTAAAGGGACAGTGTCGGGACTCGGCCGCCGCACTCAGCCAATCCGGCCATCGGGGGCGTAGAGAATCGAGGCCGACCCGCTGCCCCAATCAGCAGCGGTGCGTTTCCCCGCCTCGTAATTCAAGGCTCGCACCCCACCGCCTACCATCTTCAGAGAATGGGGGACACGTGGTGGGCGAGCAGAAATCGAGGGGACGAATGAGACAGACATTCTTCGCCCCGTGGTCATGGGGCGCAGGTGCCTTGAAGACCACGACCGAGCCCACTCAGTAAACGAGCCGCGCCTCTGCGTTTCCCTCTTTTTATGGGGAAGACACGAGCCGCCTCTTTACCACGATGTGACACATGCGTGCGAAAACCGCCCCACGCATGACCCCCACGTCACGCATGACCCCCCACGTCGCGCATCCAACACGGGTCGTGGGGAAGCGTAGCGGATGGAGGAGTTACTACAGTAAAAATCTGCCCCACCTACCCGCACACCGTTCTGGGCCTAGCACTACAATGTGTCGCACTTATGTGTGGCCCAGGCCCGGGGGCTCCTGTCGGTGTACAAAAGTAGGGGCTCTCCTTTTGCACCCCTTTACTTTTGCATAGATAGTCAGAGCCGCGCCCACGGCCACACTGAGCAGGGCAGAGGAGGGAAGCCGGAACACAAGACGACCAAAGCAACGCCAAGACCAGAGGCGCAAAGAGAGAAAGAGGGCAAGGTGGACTCCCCCAGCAAGACACTTGCCGGGGTGGCTTCCGCAGCCTCGGCAAGATCCTTGCCTGGGCAACTTGCCTGACGTCAGCACAGCGCCACCCTTGAGCCCAAGGGGTTCCAACACCATCAACCACATTGGAACCAAGGCTCGGGAGGCACCTCCGTGGTGGCATACAGATCTTTGTAGAGATCATAAATACACAAGATCAGACAAGAACCAGAAGACGCCGATCCTTGGCGAGATCCTTGCCATGGAAGTCCACGAGACCCCCAGCAAGATCCTTGCCGAGGACGACCGCGGTGCCACATCATGACCCTTGTCGGGCCCCCTGCAAGGCCCTTGCCGAAGACTCCTGCGGGGCCGCAGCCAGGCCCATGCCTGCCAGGACTCCACCACCGCTCCCACCTAGCTGCTAGCTCAACCAGCTAAGCAGGCATCTGCGTGGCAGCATGCGGCCTCCACACCAACTCAACAAGCACATGCGTGGTGGCATGCAGATCTTTGTGAAAGCTCCACCACCGTGCCAGCCCAACAGCCAGCCAACATGGCGCTACATCGCCTCATCAGCTTGGAGGCGCGTCGGAGCCAGGCGAGGCAATGACAGATGGGACGAGCTTCTTTGCCATCCCTAATAAAGCAAGAGTGGAACATCGACAGTGCATTAAATGTGTTTGTCCGACGATGCCAGGGAATAGACTCAGCCCCTGTACACCGTTCCACCTCCTGTGTGCCACTATGGCGACCCGTTTTGTCTATAAAAGGAGGCCTGAGGCGTACTGGAGAGGTATTAGGATCTTTTGGACTAGACAGACACCGCAGCTAGTTCAAGAACACAAGAACAGTCATATATACATTAAAGCAGGACTAGGGTTTTACACGTCTCCGCGGCCCGAACCTGGGTAAACAATTTGCGTGCTGACGGCCTGACCCGCTCTTTGCACAAACCCGCGCCCGCCAACCGTAGAAGGGATCCCAGTGACCCCATAGGTGTCATTTCCCACCGACAATCACTCATTTCTTCAACGCCGGCCTCGTCAGCTGTGAACTGAGGCGTGGGCGATGAGATAACTGGGGTTGAAGGGATTGCATCCACTTCAATTTCTTCATCCAACTGCTCTGAAGAAGCAACATAAGGAATATCTTCATCGGATCCGCTTGGTATCACATATTCTTCATCAAAATGAACGAGTTCCTTTGATGGCATGCTTGAGACTGGAACATCATCAATCGGATTCTCGAAAGAGCTGGTCAATTTCTTCATCTTCTTCGGAGCTGAAGATTCTGATGAAGTTGATGCTTTCCTTTTCTTCACAGCTGCATGCTCCGGAGCCTTGGCCTTCCTCGCTTCTGAGGCAGAAGGAAGAATATGACTTGGTGTAGGTGCAGGTGGAGCAGAGGAAATTGGTTCAGTTTCTTCAGGCACAACTGATGCAGTTGCCCTGGCATGATCAGTTTCTTCAGGCACAACGGTTGAAGCTTCAGCTGTCCTAACAGTTTCTTCAGGCGCAACACTAGTGGTTGTCCTGGCAGTTTCATCAGCGGCTGGAATGCAGTCATCAGCCCTGGTACTAGCAGATTCATCAGCAGCCTGATTTTCATCAACGGTGCTAGCATGTGCTTCTCTAGGCTTAGCAGATACCTCAGCATGAGGAATTTCTTGTTAAGTTGGGGCTGCAACATTGGTAGTGAACTTCTCATTTATCTTCACAAATCTGACTTTGGCGCCAAGCCAGTCAGCATAGTAGCGATCAAATTCATCACTCACATTCTTGATCTCTGATTGCAGAGCTACAAGTTCTTCAGGTGAAAGCTTCAAGACTTTTTGCTTCAGAAAACGCTCTTTCTTGTACTGCGCTTTCTTCACCTTCCTCCCCTATTCATATTTCCATTTCTCTTCGTCAATGAAGGCAGTCAACACATGACTTCGACCAGGAGTGAGGTTCATCTCAGGAAGAGGTGTGTTGGGGTCCTTGTGCCACAAGTCAATGAAGTCGAGGATCAACTTTGGATCCAGCATCGGTAGCACATTACTGCCTTTGGCTCTAGCGGCCCTATGCTGCCTGTCTCTGATGATTTCAGCGAGTTCTTCATCATCAGCTTCGTCGTCCTCGGACGGTACTTGGAAGGCGACCTGCTTCTTCTGAGGACTTGGTCGAGAACCACGTCCAGCAATGGCCTTTGTCTTCAGCAAGGTGGGGCTAGTTGAAGAATGCAGAGGAGCAGAAGAACTTGAAGAGGCTCCCGAGGCAATAGAGATGCCTGTTGTCCTTTGGCATGAGGCGAGATGCGTAGGTGCTGAGGATTTGGAAGGAGGAGCTGAGGATTTTGGAGGAGCTGGTGCAGCATGAGGAATTGGCCGTGAGGGCTTTGCAGAACTTGGCCATGAGGGCATTGCTGAGGAGATTGGTCGTGATGGTATAGAAGTTGAAGCACTGGGCTTGTGAGCAGGCTTCTTGGGCATAGACTTTTTAAGCTTGCTAGTAGAGGCCTCGGCAGTGGCAGCAGCAGAATCTTCATTAAATTTCTTCACTACTTTTTTCCCATTTTGGCTAGCTTAGCTTGACGCTTGGCCCATTCATTGGGAAATTCCTCACTTCTTCTCATGCTAGAGGGATCAGCAACTTGGCCAGGTGCCAATGGAGGTCTTGGGCATGGAGGGTGTACAACCAATTTCTTCATGTACTTGGGTGTAATGTAGCGATATTCCCTCCATTCTCGTGCCCATCTCCTCTCTATCTTCTGTATGCGCACCTTGCACTGATTTTTGGTCTCCTTGCCATGCTTGGCCTCATCAGGAGTGCAATATTGGTCATAGATATCCTCAGGGATTTCAAACGCTGTGTTGAGTTCCAATTTCTTACCTCCCTTCTAAGGTTTCTTAGCATCTGCCATTTTGTTTAGCTGAGGATTTTGAACTATTGAGTTCTCTGAAGAGGTATGCAATTTTTCTTCGAGGAACGCTGCAAATGAGTTAAGTTGATGAGAACCTAGAGAATCAGCAGCAGACATGCATACCTGTAAACAGACTATATGTGTGAAGACTTTGGAGAGGTCATATGCGTTCTCGGAAGTTTCTGCAAAAAGAACAAGTTCGAGGAATTTGACCAAATGAGTCTTGAGGAATTTCACTAAGTGTTCTTTGACTTAGGTTCCAGAGTTGTACAAATTTGAAAATCCACACAATTTAGGAATCTTGAATAAAAATATTTCTTCGGGAAATAGATCAACAACAAATCATATGTGAGGTGTTTGGTGTGTGAAGATTTGAAGAATAATCACCTTTCGAAGATTTTGTAGAAAACATCATAATCAACAAGGGTAGTAAAAGTAACTTTTAATTACCCTTGACGGAGAACACGATGAACTGTCAAGAGTAGATTTAGAAGCTCGTCAGTTCGGATCATCCACACCCTAACTCGGTAGAGGAAGACAGCTATGACGGTGGCGGAGTGAAGAAATCTGTAGCCAGCGCGAGTACGACGATGACAAGGTCGAGGCAGTGAAGCTCTTCCTCACTGGGATGATGGAAGTAGTGGCGGCGCTAGGGTTTGAGAGCTCGAGCGAGGGAGTGAGGTTGAGCGGGTTAAAACGAAGTGAGGAAGGGAGGGGGGTATTTATAGCCTATGTGAAAAACTACTCGCCCAAGGAAATTGGACGAACATGCCCCTGACCCTTCTCATTTGCATGACATGTGTCACCCACGTACTAAGAGGTGGCGATCGTGCGCAATCATGGGTGAATAGGATAATATATCGTGGAAAGTGGAACGGTTTGAGCGGCAAAAGCCAAAAATTCAGATAAGATAAGTTTAAAGTTTCATTCACAATTTTTCAGCTGACAAGGACACAGTGAAGATTTTGAACGAGTTTCACATAGAACGCACATGAAGAATTTGTAAATAGACTGGGTTGAGTTTAGCATAGAGGGGGAAGGGTCCGATCACATTCCCTTAGCAGAAAGAGCAACTTGAAAAAATAGCAATAAGTGAATGTTGTAGAGGACATAAACTCATATATATATATATATATATATATATATATTGCCAATGATGAACAACAACGGAAAGAGTGAAAACATTGCAAAGTAGAAGAAAAAGGATAACTGAGGAATTTCAAAAATGAGGAAAAACTCAAATTGAAGATTTTCAACTTTTGGTGGTGGTGTGACCCACCATATAAGAATGATGATTTCAGACACTGCGTACAATTGTCGTAGGGTTTTGAAAATCAAATTCTCCATTAATTTCTTCAAACTTAGAGTGTTAGTCTTCATTGATTGAAGAAAAATGTTTCTTCACGTGTTGCACATCTAAGTCATCAATTTTGCATAAGTGTTAGGATGTGTGTCCTTTTCAAAGGACATTCAAAGATTCTAGGATATTTAGCTCACCTCAACTTGCTAAATCTCTTCTCATCCAAGGGCTTTGTGAAGATATCGACTAGCTGTTCTTCAGTCTTCACATGCTCAATAGAGATGTCACCCTTCAACACATGATCATGAAGAAAATGATGATGAATCTGAATGTGCTTTGTCTTCGAGTGCTGAACACGCTTATGAGCAATGTTGATGGCACTCTCATTGTCACAATAGAGAGGCACATTTTTCATGTTGACGTTATAGTCCTTGAGGGTTTGCTTCATCCATAGCAATTGAGCACAGCAAGAACCAGCAGCAATGTACTCAGCTTCAGCAGTAGACATTGATATGCAGTTATATTTCTTCGAGGACAAATAGACCAAGGATTGTCCGAGGAAATGGCATATGTCTGATGTTGACTTGTGGTCCACACGGTCACCAGCATAGTTTGAGTATGAATATCCAATGAGATAAAAAGCCAAGCCCTTGGGATACCATAATCCAAGTGTTGGTGTGTGAGCTAGAAATCAAAGAATATGCTTCACATCCTTATGAGGTGATTCCTTCAGTGTAGCTTGAAATTGGGCACACATGCAAACACTAAGCATAATATCTGGCCTTGATGCACATAAATACAATAAAGAACCAATCATGGAGCGGTATACCTTTTGATCGAAGTTAATACCATTTTCATCAGTGCATAGATGGCCATTTGTGGGCATAGGGATTTCGAGTCCTTTGCAATCTTGCATGCCAAATTTCCTCAGTACATGCTTGAGGTATTTTTCCTGAGATATGAATATGCCATTGAGTTGTTGACAAATTTGAAGACCACAAGGTCATTTTCGTCTTGCTTGTTGCGGTAGATCCAGTTTGTGCCAATGATATTGTGCTTGCAAGGATCTGGACGCTTGACTAGTTCCCAGAAGTTGTTGAGATCGAATTGATGCAATTCCTCTTGCATAGCTTGAATGCACTCGGGCTCCAGAAATGCTTTATCAACCTTAGTGGGATCTGTGATAGAGATGAAAGCAAAGTGCCCACATAAATTTAGATAAATGTGAAGCTTTTGAGCGTGTGAGAGGACCTGCTGCGTTGATGTCGCTGATGATTTTCTCAATCTGCTCTTCATTTGCAACACGAGGATGAGCTGGTTGTCATTGAGGAAGTTAATCAGCATTTTCTTCAGCACTATTCTCCTCAGGTGCATCAGCATGACGTTCTTCATGTTCTGGAATGACTTCTTCAGCAGATTCTTCGGTAGGAATGACATCCTTAGTAGCCTTGAACTTGATGGATTCCTCAGGTAGTTTTTCATCTAGCACAGGAGGTAGGTGCTCTCTTTGCGAGACATTAGTTTCATCAAACCGCACATCTACAGTTTCAACAACCTTGTGGTGAACGTTGTTGAAGACTTTGTAGGTGTGCGAGTCCTTTCCGTAACAAAGCATAAAACCTTCATGTGCTTTCGGTGCAAATTGAGAATTGTGAGGAGGATCTCTAATCCAACATTTAGCACCGAAGACTTTGAAATAACTCGCATTGGGTTTCTTGTCAGTGAGGAGTTCATATGCAGTCTTCTTGAAGAATTTGTGAAGATATGGCATGTTGATGATGTGGCATGCAGTATCAATTGCCTTAGGCCAGAAGCGAGGAGGCGTCTTGTACTCATCAAGCATAGTGCAGGCCATCTCAACAAGAGTCCTATTCTTGCGCTCTACGACTCCATTTTGCCGAGGAGTATAAGGCAGATAACTCATGAGTAATACCAAGTTCATCAAGATAGTCATCAGGACCAGTATTTTTGAATTCAGTTCCATTGTTACTTCTTATGTGCTTGATATTCACACCAAAGTTGGTTGAAGCCCTCAAGGAAAATCGTTTGAAGACTTCCTGCACTGGCCTTGGTCATCTTTCCGGCTTCACAAGCTCCACACAAATGGTCCTTGAGGAATTTGACACCCTCGATGCCAATGACATGCTTCTTCTTCGCGAGCGTGTGCAAGTTCCTCATCCCAGCATGACCAAGTCATCGATGCCATAGCCAGCCTTCTGAAGTTTTTGCAACACTACAAAAAAGACACATCCGTGACATTTTGGGAAGAACGAAATTTTTGTCTGCCATACATATGACACTTCTATGACGATAATTGTGACAAAACCCGGTATCATCATAGATGTTGTGGGCTCCTACTTCTATGACAAAAAATCATGACAGAAAATGGGATTTTCGTCCTGGGCGGGCCGGAGACGCAGCTGCATGACATTCTTTGGGTCGTCCATGATGGAAAAAACCGTGATAGAAGCGAGGGCGAGGAAAATTTCAGCGAGTTCCCGGTTACGGTGGGAGGTCGGGGGCCGAGCTATGCGCATTTCTCTCGTACACGTACGCGCGTGTGTGCGAGGCGTTGGCTCTAACTGAACCCTAGCGAGGTGTTGGGCTCTAACTGAACCCGAGCGATTGCACTGCAGGCTACGCGTTACTGAACCCGAGCGATCGATCAATGGCTGTTAACTGAACCAGATCAAGCGATTCCTTCGCTACTGTTGCTAACTGAAGCTGATCGATTGGATGAACAGTGAGTGTTGTGGGGGGGGGGGTGGATGAATAGTGAGCGGTGGCGTTGCATCTGGATGAACAGGACCCCGTGGTGTGGAGGGCTGGATGAACAGTAGACGGTGGAGGGGTGCTCGTGGCGGGGTGGTTGAATAGGACCCCGTGGTGTGGAGGGCTGGATGAACAGTAGACGGTGGAGGGGTGATTGAACAGTAGTCGGTGGAGTAGCGCGCGGTGGAGGATGGATGAATAGGAGCCCGTGGAGGCTGGAGGAGGTCGACGGTAGCCCATGGAGGCTGGAGGAGGTCGACGGTGGAGAAGAACAGTATCTCGTGGAGTCCCGTTTTGCGGTACGCCACACCCCTCCTGATGAACAGGACCCCGTTTAGACCGTAGGAGGTGCGTTTCGTCCGTTTTGCGGTATGCCACACCCCTCCTGATCAACAGGACCCCCGTTTTGACCGTAGGAGGTCCGTTTCCTCCGTTTTGCGGTATGCCACACCCCTCCCAATCAACAGGACCCCCATTTCGACCGTAGGAGGTCCGTTTCCTCCGTTCTGCGGTACGCCAGGCCTCGTTTCCATCGCCTGTTCCATCCAAGCTCTCCCGATGAACACGACCACGCATTCCGTTCCGACCCAGCCGGTTGGCTCCCACACGTTCTGTTGCCTCCCGATGAACACGACGCATTCCGTTGCCTCCCGATGAACACGGCGCATTCCATTGCCTCCCCATGAACACGACGCATTCCGTTGCCTTCCCATGAGCACGACGCATTCCGTTGCCTCCACATGAACACGACGACGACGCTCTTTCTCCGTTTCGACCCAGCCATGTACACGAGCCCTGGCCGTACGTATGTGCGAGTAGGCGTTCGAGACCCTTCCCGTATGTACACATACGTGTCCGTATTTTCTTTCTTGCACCCTGGCCGCTGTACGTACGTGTACATGCTACGTGCGCGCCTCTACTACGACACGTGCGCGCCTCTACATCGACCAATATGTACGTACATGTTCGCGACCACAATGACAACGCTACGTACGCTTCGACCAGGTGGGTCCCGACTGTCAGGAACTTCCTTGCCTGCGAAGATGTAGCTAGTGGGTCCCAGCAGTCAGGGAGGCGAATCGTTTCTTTCGGACGCACTTCCTTGCGTGCGAAGGTGTAGCTGCTGGGTCCCAGCAGTCAGGGGGGCGAATCGTTTTTTTTTGCCCGGACGCACTTCCTTGTGTGCGAAGGTATAGCTGGTGGGTCCAAGCAGTCGGGGTGCGAATCGTTTTTTCGGATGCACTTCCTTGCGTGCGAAGATGTAGCTGGTGGGTCCCAGCAGTCAGGGGGCAAATCGTTTTTTTCCCGGAGGCACTTCCTTGCATGCAAAGATGTAGCTCGTGGGTCCCAGCAGTCAGGGGGCGAATCAGTTTTTTGCGAAATACGATGGCTTGTCCGGTGGGTCCCCACTGTCAGGTGGAGGAATAATTATTTTGCCCGTAATAAGGAGGCACTTTCTTGCGGCTGCCGTGGACCCAGCTGTCAGCCTCTCCACGTACAGTCCACGTCCGATGGAAGTCGTTCCTTGACCACGTTGACCACGCCGCGCCGAGAGCACCAGGGCGGTGGACGACGGCGAGACCTATGAAGGGGACAACGCGGATCCGGGGAAGACGCGGCAGTGGATGCACAAGCGGAGAGGAGTACGAGGGTTCGCTGGTTCGGCTGTGCTGTCATCGCTGTAGTATAATAGGGGGAGTGGGTGAGTGGAGGGATGGCCTGGCCAGCGGTGGGAGTAGTAGGGGGCAGTGAGGCCTCTGTGGCATCACAGCCGGCCACGGGAGGCAGGAGCAGGCGGCACGGCCGGCGCTGCTTTGGGCGGCTGGAGCAAGAAGACCAGAGGTTGAAGAAACATGACGGCCGTTGGATGGACATCATATGGTCACTACAGCTAGAATCGTTTATATTGACTAAGTTGACAAAGCCCTCGGTGCATCAACTTAGTAGGCCCACAGGTCAGCTTCCGAAACGGTGCGCCCCAGATGTCAGGGGGAGGAATAATTTTTTGGGCGGGTGAATCTAGAATATCCGATATTGAAGTAGAAGCACGGCATCCATTGGATGGACATCCAACGGCCACTGCTGCTAGAACCGTGTGTTGACTATAAGTTGACAAAGTCTTGCATACGCGTCAACTCTGTTTTTTAGGGGATGCGTCAACTTAGTAAGGCCAGAAGTGTGTGGCAGAGAACTTATAGCCCATTTGAGATTTGTAAGAATGTGTAGCCCATTTTTGAATTCTAATGGAATTTACTACAGCCCATTTACAGTTTGTTAAAAGTACAACCCATTTGAACCAACCATTCAAAATAGAATTCAATAAAATTTCCCACATTTTGATGGGATCCGAAATAATTTTATCCCGAAATTTCTAGTCAGATTAAATACAATTTCAATATAAATTTATATTATGTAAAAATCCAACGAAACATTGCGCTCGCAACAATTAATGAAATTAAAATTTTCAATATCCAAAAATAATATTTTATAAAGTAATCACATGTTTGGTGCATTTTTTATAGTTACTGCCCAATTTTTATAATTACATCCCATTTATTATTTCTTAAAGCCCATTTTCTTGTTAATCCTAATTCATCCCTCCTAGGAAAGATTTGGAGCCCAACGGGGCGGAGAAAAACAACTTGACCTTGCCTGGGTATTCCTAAAAAAAGTATAGCTGGGCTAGCCATTTTCAGCTTGAAAAAAATTAATATTTGGGCTGGCTGTCTGGCCTGGGCTAGACGGGCCACAGCCCACCCAGTTAATACCTGCAACGATGTTTTCATTGTTGTTCAGAGGAGAAAAATTAATATCTGGGCTAAACATCAAAAAACTCTGCAGTGCTGACACCTCAAAAACACAAATACTGCTCGAGCTGCTTGGTCCCAGCTGTTGACCGCTTCTTGTGCAATTTCTCATGTTTATTGACTACTACATAGGTTGAGAATGGTGTAGGACCGTAATGTCAGGAAACTAGGTGGAAGCAAAATAAATTATAGTCATATATATATAAGGAGGCACTTGCGTATGTGAGGCTATGGACATGGTGGGTCCCCATTGTCATCCTCTCCAAGTAAAGTCATCTCCTCGCCCGCGCATGCTTTCCGCCCGAAACAGTCAGCGCCGCCTGATACGTCTCCAACATATCTATAATTTTTGATTGCTCCGTGCTATGTTATCTACTGTTTTGGGCAATATTGGGCTTTATTATCCACTTTTATATTATTTTTGGGACTAACCTATTAACCGGAGGCCCAGCCCAGAATTGCTGATTTTTTGCCTATTTCAGTTATTCGAAGAAAAGGAATATCAAACGAAGTCGAAATGGAACGAAATCAACTGGAGATGTTATTTTGAAAAGGAAAACTATAGGATGGACTTGGACCCCACGTCAGGATAGAAGGGAGGTGCCCACGAGGGTGGGGGGCGCGCCAACCCCCCTAGGGCGCGCCCCCTGCCTCGTGGGGCCCCCGAAGCTCCACCGACGTACTTCCTGCACCCATATATACCTACATATCCTAAAACTTCCAGAACAGACAATAGATCGGGAGTTCCGCCACCAGAAGCCTTCGTAGCCACCGAAAACCAATCTAGACCCGTTCCGGCACCCTGTTAAATAAACCAGCTGTTCTTTTTGTGCAGTTCGACCAAAATCAACCAAATTCGCGCGTAGCTTGTATTATTTCGCCCTTATATGTTGCAACGCCTTGAACTTATCAGGACCTCCTTTCTTGTGGTGGAAATGAATGATTTGATGTATTCATGAACATTTTGTGCAGTTCCCATTGAAATCAAGCTGAGCACCCCTGTTTGCACAAATACAAAAAAGTGATTAGTATAAAGCAAACTACACTATGAATTGACAGTTTCAACAGGCACATACATGGTCCATGTAGAGCACACTTTTAGAAAAAAAGAACTCACCAGAAAGAATCCTAGAACAACATTGTACTCATGCATCATAGAAAAAAATGGAGATTTGTCAGTCCTTCTGAGCTGAAGTTAGTTTGGTCTTGTGGGGAGTAATGTAACCATCCTTCAACTGCTCCTTCTGATGAGAAGATAGACAAGGCTTCTTCATCCAGGCATAATCGGAACTAGTCACTTCACATACTTCATATTCTTCTTCAGAGGAAGATGATCCTGTTGTGCAAAGACAATAGGACTACTAAATGCTAGCATCCCTGTTTTCTCGAAAAAAAGGAAAGGAAATATTTAAAACAACACAGATGAAGCACTTCTCAAGGACAATACCACTTTTTCATGACAGTATCTAAGTAGTAGGAAAACACCAATAGATATGACAAAGCACAATCATTTGGATGAAATCAGTGGGCGAGTACCAACCTTTGTGAGGAGGCTTATTGTGTAGAGCATACATATGAAGCACTTCTCCGGAACCATATGTTGCTATCTACGGTGGTGGCCATGCTTACTATATACTCCTCGATTAGTTTAATGTTTCCAACATCTTCTTGTGCGGTTCCACTAAAATATATGGTATCTTCAAAGAAGATCCCTGTTTGCACAAGTAGAGATAATTACATATTACATTAAGAGCGGCATCAAATCAGTGGCAAAACAATTGCTCGTTCCAGCCATAGCAATAAATTAAGATGCAAAACTATATCATTCCTTGTGTCATCACAGTTCCAGTGCTTCATTACAGCACCGGGAGTTGATTTTTGTTTTTCTTCCGCTTGTTCTTCCCCTTCATCACTTGGTTCAATAACAGACAAGCTTCGCCTTCAATGTAAGATTTGGCATGTCAATTAGGGAGCACAAGTATAGTACCAAACTTAATTTTCTGATGAAAGTGGCAAAATATAGGCCAACAGTTGTAAAATATCCTTATCTTACGTCAATGGGATATTACGGTGAACATACAGATTGGAAGTCTTGTCTCCATTTGTGCAGTTCACTGAAATCAAGCAACATTATCATACAAGTAGCACAACATATGAAAGCACACTGCAGAATCATGTGAAAGAAGGCTAGTACTGACCTCTCATGATGCAGAATTCAAACAACTCACAAGAAGAAGATCTCCTCTTGTGCAGTTCCACTAAGATCAAGCAATCAAGCAACGTTGTCGGTGTGACATTTTGGTTGAACTGCACAAAACAATCTTAAAACAAAAGTGTTTTGTGCAGTGCAAAAAAAGGTCACAATGACAACGAGGTGAAGTAGATAACCCTGTTTACACAGAGGTGCAAAGGAAACAATTAGTGGTCAATAACGGTGGATGACACAGAAGCCAACAAAAACAAGCATCTACCTTATCTAAATGGGAAAGAAAGCAAGACAGTAGCATTTCTCAAACGGTGGCATTGATTAATATTAACATAGAGATTATATTAACAATGAAATTCGTTAAACATATAATTTGCTTTTAACTATGGCATTGCATTAATTTTCCAGCGGCATTTTTAGAGGGTGTTTGTTTACAGGGACATTTTGGTGTAGGGACTAAAAAAACTCCATGTCAGTCCCATCTAAACCAAACAGGAGGGACTTTTAGGGACTAAAAGTGGGCATTTGGGACTAAAGAAAGAAGACCCCAAGGGAGTCTTTTTGGGAATTTTTCCAACAGTTGCCCCTGCCACGCATCGCACCGCGTCTCTATTAGTTCATTACTAGGGGTAACGTGGGCTTTTAGCATGTCATTTAATAACCTCTAGTCCATGTTTAGTCCCTGGAACCAACCAGGTAGGGACTAGGGAGTTTTTAACCAATCAGGGCCTTAGATTAACAATAGCTAATGAGTTGCATGGGACAGTGGACACACCAGCACCATGTGCATCTACCGATGTACTGTGGTCATGCACAGTCTGGTGCAACAAAGAACAAACAACCAAGGAGCATATTTGTGTTGGTCCCAGTTTTGTTATCTTTATACACCTTTCCCTATGTGAGCGCAACAAATCTAGTCCTGCTCAAACTCTACAACCTTGTCCCTTCCTTTCCTTTCTGAACTAGTACTTTCGCCCCTTCCTTTCCTCTTTGAACCACATCCTAGATTTATGCGATACAACTTTCCCCACTACTTTCCCCCATTCCTTTCCTCTTTGAACCACGTCCTAGATTCATGCTATACAACTTTCCCCCTTCATTTCCTCTTTGAACCACGTCCTAGATTCATGTTATATATAACTTTTCCCACAACTTTCCCCCACTCCTTTCCTCTTTGAACCACTTCCTAGATTCATGGTATACATGCAGCTAGAGCAATGCATGTGGAGTAAGTAAATTATACCTTAAGGTTCTTGGGGCGTGGTTCGGTGGGCGACGGGACAACGGCGAAGAAGAAGGGGTCGGAGGCCCTCCCGCGTCGCCGCTGGGTGGAAAGTGAACAGATGCGCTGGTAGTCCCTCGCCGACGGCGACCGCGTTAAGCCTCCTTCCCTTCCCGGCGGACGGATCATGCCGGCTCTTTGAGCTGCAGTGAGGGGAGAGAGAGGCCAACAAAGTCTTGTTTATATCTGGAGAGGGCGAGAGAGTGTGAAGAGAGCAACTACAAGCGCCGAGGCTCTAGCGGGAGAGGGCGAGAGAGTGTGAAGAGAGCAACTACAAACGCTGAGGCTCCATCGTGTATATATATACTGGAAAGAGAGTGTGAAGCGTGCAAACCCTAGAAAACATTTCGACCAATCAAAGAATCCTCCTGGCACAAATTATGCTCAAGTGTAGTTATCGAACCCGAGACCTCAAGTTTGATGAGCGAACAGGCTAACCAGCTACACAACCCTCCCGTTATGTTCAACGAGAGGGAAATAACCTTTTATACATTCTGCATTCGTGTGACAAGCATGCCGTGTTTTTTGTGTGTGGGAGTCATTGGGATTTCAATCATAATCATGTCATGCGGCTTTGGTGGTAAGACTATCCACAATGGTGCAGAAATAATGCAACCTTAGTCACCTTACCTCTCTCCACGTAGTACGTTGGGTCCCACCAGTCAGAGGGTGAAACAAACAAATTAATAAGAAAAATTAAAAGCGCCAGCGGTGTATCTTACCTCACACATCTCGCTACTTGTCAGGACCCCGATTCCAAGTCACATCGATCTAGCAGGTTACACCTCATATCACTTTGCGGCCTCACGCACGGTATTCCCACGGGTGTCGCCTAACCATGGCCTGGGACCGTTTGCGCCTTTTGGCTCACGTATATGATAGTGTCGCTAGCATCCATATGACAGAGAACCCGGGCCGACATGACTAGTCGTGAACCCAAAGTGGCACTAACTTACGGGGACAGGCATACATGAATCAACATCGAGCATGTCGGTCAGCAGCGTGCGAATCCGGGCTGTAGCACTGGCCTAACAGGACTCCGGTGAATCGGGCTATAGAAGGCTAGGCAGGACTCCGGATGTCACCGCGTGACATTTTCCTGAAGGGACAGACACAGGAAAGAAGTGAATCACATGCCGTCCAGTCAAGTGTTCCGGAGCAGTAGTGCTCGGCTAGCAAGACTCCGGTGAACCGAGCTATAGCAGACTACTATGGCTCATGGAAGCACAAGACTACATTTCCCCATAAGAGAGGCTGCCTAGGATAAACAACTAGGTTGTCAGATCCCACACATACCAAGTATTTCAATCATACACACAATATGCTCAATATGTGCAATACAACATGGCATCACAACAAGACTCTACGACTCAAAGTATTTATGCATTAGGCTCGGAGGAGCCAATTATTACAAACATGGGTCTCATGACCCAACAAACAGAGCATACAAGCAACAAGCACATGCGGAAGCTTAACTTCTCTGAGTATAGACAACTACAAATGAAGAAGGCTCAGAAGCCTGACTATCTACAAGACCCTCCCAAGGTACAAGATCGTAGCTGAGGTAACAAGCTAAACGTCGAAGTCCACACAGAACTACTAGCTAGACTAACATCTCTCTGCAAACATAGAATAAGAAAACGTGAGTACAAATGTACCCAGCAAGACTTACATCAGAACTATCTACATATGCATCAGTATCAACAAAGGGGTGGTGGAGTTTAACTGCATCAAGCCAGCTTTGACTCAGTGGATAACCTAAACTACGACTGCAAGTAACTCTTTGAGGTGGCGCACACGAGTCCACATATTCACCATATCAATACTCCACTATGGATCCTCTCCCGCCTCCCTGCGAGAACGCCATCCATAGCACTCACACTTATCTTGTGCATTTTAGAGTAACCACTTTCACTTGTCTATGAACTATGCAAGGGGTCCAAGTTTCCATATCCGAGGAATCTGGCTATTCGAATAGATAATGATAACCCTGCAGGGGTGTACTTGTTCACACACGCTCTCGCCACTTACCACCATGTACACGTCGTGTATCTCGGCAACCTTCAAGCGGAAGCCTGGTGAGGGAGTTGGCCACGCCCTGACTAATCACACTAAGTCTCTCGTCCAGGTTTATCGCCTATTCGGGTTCCATCTGCAAGGAGATCCGGCCGGGGTGTCGCTCACGGCCCCAAACGATGTGTACAGGGTTCGCAAGCCCACCATCCGGGTGCCACTTGGTACACCAGGCCACTGTGCCTAGTCTGTCCCAAGCCCACCTGTACCGGGTGCCACTTGGTAGACTACTAACACTGCCTACAAACACCAAAAACTAGTTGCAACTCCTAGACAGAGAACGAGTTGATTAATAAGTCGAGAGAGCATGGAGCACCCGGAGCCCAATGTGTGGTAGTAACTGTTCATGGATCACAAACACAGAACTCAGTTCCTGAGGACGGCTGCAATGAGACAACCCACCATGTACTCCTACATGGCCTCTCACCACTACCTTTACCAAATCGTGTCCACACACTTAACTCTCAACAGTAGGACGTGTTCACCACATTCCAATTCATCCCCGATCAATCAGACCTGACTCAACTCTAAGCAGTAGCAGGCATGAAAAACATGCATGAATGAGTAGGCACATCAGGGCTCAAACAACTCCTACTCATGCTAGTGGGTTTCATCTATTTACTGTGGCAATGACAGGTCATGCAGAGGAAAAGGGTTCAGCTACCGCAGCATGTAACAGTTGAATCCTTGTTGTCCTAATGTAGTAAAATAGAGCAGGAGCGAGAGAGTAGGATTATATCGGAATAAACAAGGGGGTTTTGCTTGCCTGACACTTCTAAAGATATTATAGCTCTTCATCGGTGTCATCGAACTCATCGTCGGAAGCACGTCTATCGAGAGGGGACAAACACCGGCAACTGAGAAAGAACACAATCAATGCAATGCCGCAATATGATGCATGATCATGACATGGCAATATGATGTGATTTGAGCTAATGCAGCTAGCAACAGGTTAAATGAAGTTGGTTTGAACCCAAGATTCAAATTCAAACTCCATATGTGGATATTCAAATGCCAGACAAATGATTTGCCCTATTCAGCAACTATAAGTTGTTCTAACATGCATGAAAATGATACGGATGGATAGATTGGATTTTTCTGATCATTTTTCATATATAATTTATCTTATTTGGAGTTACGGTTGATTTTCTATGATTTTTAGAAGTTTTGGGCATTTTCTGAAAATAATAAATCATTTAAGATTTATTTAAATTCCAGAAAGGAATTATTACATCAGCATGACCTCACAGTGACGTCAGCAGGTCAACGGCTCAGTCCAGGTCAAACCTGATGTGTGGGACTCGCATGTCAGTGGTTAATTAAACTAACTAAATAAATTAACACTAACCTAGGTTAATTAGCAGGGCTGGCCCCACGCGTCAGTGACCCAGGCTGGTCAAACCCTGGTCAGACGGGGTCAAAACCCTGGGTCAACTCGCCGGAGTTGACCCGCGGCTCGTCGCCGGCGAAGCCACAGACGGCGGAGGGCGTCGGGAATCACCCACATGCGACCATTTGCGCGGCGGAGATGCTCTACGTGACGAGGAGACTCGTCCGCGTCCAGTGGTGCTCACAGCAGTAGCTCTAGTGGCCTAAAATGATGGCAGCGGCGACTTGCGCAGCTGCCGGAGCTTGAGCGAGCTCGAACTCGCCGGTGCGGTGCTCGTGGAGGCTCGGGGCTAGCTCCTACGAAGCCCACGCGGAGCGGTGAGTGCGTTGGGCAGGGTGGTGAGGCCGTTGCGTGGCCGGAGCCACGTCGACGGCGAGCTCAGGCGACAGCGTGTGCGGGCATGCTTGGTGCGGCGACTACGGCGAGTGGCAGAGAGAATGGAGATGGGGAGAACGATAAGTATCTCACAGCGGTCGCGGCAACGTAGACGGAGGGCTCGGGGAGGCACCGGAGCAAAGCAGGGCGGCGAGGGGATCTCCGGCGGCTGAACGAGGAAGTTGGTGGCGGGGCGTCGTTGCAGCACGTCCGGTGTCGCGTGATTCATCGAGGAGGCGTAGATGACGGAGGGGAGCCCATGGGCACGTCAGAGGGCCGCGGGGTGGCTGTTGCTACGGCAACGATGAGCGGTGGCGACGTGCACGCTCGGTGGTCGTGTGGGTGAGAGGCAGAGGAGGGGAGAGTGCTTGAGGGGGAGAGAGGAGAGGTGCAGGCGGTCGAGGGGGAGTGCGTGGCGCTCGGGGCCGTCTCAAGTAGCGAGCAAGCAGGCAGGAGGTCACCGCACGGCGATGCGCGTGCGTCGGGCACGCGCCCGTCCTCCTGGGAGGGGAGGAAGACGATAGGGGAGGAGGCGGTGGTGGGCTGGGCTGGCCAGCTACAGTGCTGGGCCGGTTGGTGGGCTGCAGAGGTGAGGCCATGTATTCTCTCTCTCTTCCTAATTTTGTTTCTGTTTTCTATTTCTGACATTTGTTTTAATTTGGTTTTTGAACCAAACTAATTTTTTCTGCTTCTGACAATTTTTGCAGGGACTAAATGGATTATTCCAAAGCCCCTCAACAATTATCAGAATTACTGGACATATAGTTAATATATCACATATATAAATCCAATGCAAATAATTGTTGGATTAACTCAAATGCCCAAAATAAATATTTTTGAGACTCCAAAAATATTGGTTTGAATTTTACCTCTTGCCAATATTTTTATAGCTTAACAGGAACATTTTCTTGGGTTATTTGAAGCAATTTTTAATGTAGGTCATTTTTTAAATGATTTCCGAGGCTCTCCACTTTCCCCAATTCAACTTTCATGAATTTAAACATGATGCAAGAAGGTTGATGCAAGGACAAGCAATGACTAGCTAGGGATGTGACAACTCACCCCCACTAAACAAGAATCTCGTCCCGAGATTCAAGCGTAGGGTAAGAAGTCAGAGGGGAAACAAAGCCAGCACATTCTTCTCGATCCAACTGCCCTTCACAAAGATGTTGATTCATTGCTCCAATTTATCTTGACATCTTTGCTTTCGAGATCTTCATTCAACATGATGATGACGGAAAGAGACCCTCTACCGAAATCGAACTTCTCGAAGATCGAACAACTCATGATCAACTTATGGGGTGAGATGTAGGAACATCTCTCGAGCTGAGATACAAAACACATATCGAGAGGGGAGGAAAGAAACAAATGACGGGGTTTCAATTTGGCAGGCTACAATTCCACACTTGACTAAGATGGAGCAAGAATTTCAATGTAGCAAGTAGATAATTGCCATGATTTCGTAACATGATACCTTAAGGAAGGTGACTCGTAGAATTATCCCCTTAAGTGGCAAGAAGAATGAATTTTGACACAACGATCATTGAAACTCTTTATGCCAGCCTAAGGCAATCACAATCGATCATTTGAAGGAGTCGGAAAAGGATGGCATACTCACACTAGAATGGATGATGTGGACTACCTTGTTGAAGATAACATAATGACTGATTTGCTTATCACCAGAAATGGATGGGACCCATGGTAAGTCCACTTTTGAAGATAATCCTAAAGAACAACTACTGAGATGCAAGCTGGGAACAAAATGCAAATGTTGGGAATGATCCTAGTAACTAGGGAGAAACTCAACAGTAGAGAGTGATTCCACTGTTAGAAAGGTTATGGCATAATCAAAGAAACTGAGAGCAGATACCAATTAATGTCGACGATAATCCTAGTGCTTGTGCGTGCTCTTAAGAACTTGAGCATTTCCATATTCATCAAGGTTTTACCAATATCCGTGTCAAGGATCCTGGCAACACAACATGCTACCATGATGAATAGTGATGGACGATGCAGATGCAAAGGGAGATAACACTTTCTCAGGTTTCACCTTAGCGAGGCCAAGGGATCAAAATCTGGATGATCGACCGAGAGACATTTAGCACTCCGCTTCAAATGTTCTCCTTGATGTGCTAGGATAACCCATTTATTGATATGGTTGGTATCTAGAACATTAAGTAAAGGGTCAGACTTCGGGAACACAAAAATCCATAAGGAACAACTACTAGAATAAATTCTATGAGATCCTTATGGGGAGGTGGCCAACTTTCTCAATCAAGATACTACAATAATAAGTCTTCCGGGTGGGTGTGTTGGCCACAACATCCACTTTACCGGGTTATAGAGAGACCAATATTATAGTTCTTGAGAAACATGCCAACCATCATATCTGCCTGAGATTCAGATCTGGTTGGTGTCAGGATAATCCAGACTCATCAAGTCTAGAAAGGAGAATGAAAGTTTGCAACACAAATTGGCGATATGATGTTGCGAGATTCTCGGGAAATGAACTACGATAGCATGCTCCAAAACATGAGCTGGTTCTGCTACACACCTGTGAACACACTGTCCTAGACAAGCATGACCACGTAGTAGTCTTATAATAAAACACTACCGAGTTCAGGTTGGGAACCATCATCGAGGATAACGGAATCTTGTACAAATCTGTCTGGTACCTTCAGGACTAGCACTTAGAACTTATTATCCTTGAACAATCAATCAGTGGCTTGGTGTGCTAGGAACACATATGGAGTTGAGGTAATTAATCTACCAAACCATAGAATACTTCGCACGAATGCATGAATGACTTGGGATGATTCCAAAGGAAGCGAAAACAAGCTCCCTCGAATTCACGGTGACAACTTGCATCGATTGCACGTGAACTTAGAGGAAGTCACTACTTTCATCCAAACATATACTTCATGAACGGGGCATGAAGAAAATGCTTACACAAGTTTCCAACACTAGCTGGATGTTCAACATGAATCGTGGGGGAGACAAAATGCTGCTGATGGGCTCAACAGCAACTCATCGGAATTTCCATATCACTGGACTTCCACCATTATGTGAACATGGTGATAGTATTGGTCAGACCAAAAGATGTAATGGTGTATGCTCGAGGAATCAACCACGAGTAAGACAACATTACAAATATCGTTGGTTCTAACTTGATTTGATGATAGCCCACACTCAAATCAAGGTTTGGACAAGATAATAGATCTGACAACTGATCACGAGGACCAATCGATGAAGATATGATCTTTCTTCAACACACACACACACAAAAGATATCCCTTGACACGAACTAAGTCAGACAAGCTTTTATCTTCCAATGCTCCAAGTTGTTGTTTAGCTTAACCAACTAGCTCAGGGGTATCCAACACAGATTCTTGGAGAATGGATGGTTTAGAGAAAACCAACATGATCACAAACTCAACATAGCGATCAGGGAACAACCTAGTAATACTTCCGAGAAGATATTCGGAAAATCACGAACCACCGATATGTTACTAAGCTCGAGAACAATCTTGCTTTTCAGAGCAATACGATATGATCGAATAAGCAAGGGATTGAATAACCCTAACTCATTGATCGAAGAGTGCACCAGAAATAAGGACTAGGTAGCACAATCTATCTTAGAATGATGATTCAATAACCAACACGCTAAGAATGAGAATATTGTCCATTTACTACCAAGCAACGAGTTGCTCGGAGTATTGATTTCACACATCACAAATCACTTGTCGGCATTCCGGTTACAACAACACAGAACCGAGGAATGGATAATGATGGTGAGAAGTATCACTTTGTCAAGAATTCATAAGAGGTGGTGCAATTCTCATGGCAATCCTGACATAAAGGGGGTAATACTCTGAGGTAGAGCAGAACAAAGGCTGGATTGGCATTTTGATCTGCGAAATACAACTACTTTGACCAATCCAAGAAATGGATGAGGTGCTGGAGTTTGTTTCTCCTAGTCATTCCAGAATAGAATGGCTTGATGGACCACAAGAATAATGGGCATCGATGAACACGAATGCACAACTATTCCTGACTATCAATTGATAGACTAGGGTCGGAATACAGCCGAGGAGGGTCAACTCAAGGAACATATAACTTCCTGAGTTGTGGATGCATAGATTAATATGTCAAACCAAGTTCAACATGTTTCTTCCGGATAACCCATGTAGAGAGGTAGGACTGGCAGGGTCACAATTATGAATGGAGAACTCCTCAAGAGTGCTCTTATTGTGATCTTTTGGTTCAAATAACTTCTCCCATATTGGCTCATGGTATTGGAAGAACGATATACCACAGACCTCGAGGACTATCACAAGGTTACTAATATCTTAAGGGAACTAGCAAATACTAACAACATGAAGTAGGGTGAATCTCGGGTTCAATACCTAGGAATAGAATACCTACATACTAAATAACATCATGGGATGCTTTCAAGAAAGGTGGCCAGAATTATCACACAGGGGATATAAAGCATTGCTAGATTAGTGGGTGGTTCGCTAGAATGCCTAGGGTCATAATAGTAGCTCCAACATATAATCAAGGCAATGGAGTACCTCAACAGACCGATTAGTGTGCTTAATCTGGCCCAAAGGACATCGGAAACGGGATGAAGACATTTGCAAATGCATTAGACTATTTAGAAACCTGGGATGAGTCGGACAACATAACGGCTGTAATTGCTCAAAAGATTTGAGACAACCTGCAAAAATGGTGGCATAACCACTCAACATCACAATATCAAGGTTCTGAGGCCAGCTATGAACATATGCAAGTAGTAGGAACTGAACTGAGGCTTAAACTCAACAATCCTAGGCAACTACGGTTTAGTAACATGTCATCTTGAGAGATAGAAGAGAAGCCTAGTTCTTAACCCCGTAGAAAAGAAGAGGTTGACTCAGATCAGAAGGGAATAAGGTAAAGGAGTAAAAGAGCCTTACGTTCCCTTCCACAATCAATTCTCTTACATAACTAAAGCATTTCTAGACACAACTTCGACTGGTTTGGCTTGGTAACCCTACAGGCAGTCAGGCTCTGATACCAAAGCTGTCAGGACCCCGATTCCAAGTCACATCGATCTAGCCGGTAACACCTCATATCACTTTGCGTCCTCACGCACGGTATTCCCACGGGTGTCGCCTTACCATGGCCCGCGACCGTTTGCGCCTTTTGGCTCACGTATATGATAGTGTCGCTAGCATCCATATGACAGAGAACCCGGGCCGACATGACTAGTCGTGAACCCAAAGTGGCACTAACTTACGGGGACAGGCATACATGAATCAACATCGAGCATGTCGGTCAGCAGCGTGCGAATCCGGGCTGTAGCACTGGGCTAACAGGACTCCGGTGAACCGGGCTGTGGCAGGCTAGGCAGGACTCCGGATGTCACCGTGTGACATTTTCCTGAAGGGACAGACACAGGAAAGAAGTGAATCACATGCCGTCCAGTCAAGTGTTCCGGAGCAGTAGTGCTCGGCTAGCAAGACTCCGGTGAACCGAGCTATAGCAGACTACTATGGCTCATGGAAGCACAAGGCTACATTTCCCCATAAGAGAGGCTACCAAGGATAAACAACTAGGTTGTCGGATCCCACACATACCAAGCATTTCAATCATACACACAATATGCTCAATATGTTCAATACAACATGGCATCACAACAAGACTCTATGATTCAGAGTATTTATTCATTAGGCTCCGAGGAGCCAAGTATTACAAACATGGGTCTCATGACCCAACATATAGAGCATACAAGCAACAAGCACATGTGGAAGCTTAACTTGTCTGAGTACAGACAACTACAAATGAACACTACTAGGGAAAAGCCTAGCAGCAGCGCGGGTTTTGGGCCTATTAGCAGCGCGGGGGCCGGCGCTACTAATAAGGCGCTACAGCTAACGTATAGCAGCAGCGCGGATGCCACCCGCGCTACTACTACGTCCGTTAGTAGTAGCGTAGGTAAAAACCCACGCTACTACTAACCCTCGGAATTTTTTTTCGAATTTTTTGCGCAAATTTTCAAATTTGTGAATTATTTTAACCTCTAATCTCTAATCACCCTCATCGCTGCTCAATTTAATCTCTAATCACCCCTCATCATGCCAAATCATCTAACTTCCCGGATGGTCACCCATCCTCTCACTACTCCAGCCTGAGCATGCTTAACTTCCGGGTTCTATTCTCCCTCGATTCCAAGTCTGCACTTGTTGTTTTCCTGACAATAGTAAGATGTCAATCCTATTAACCCTCGGGAGTTTAGCTTGAGCATGAAGTCACACATTTCGCTGTTTGAGTTTAAAACTATTGTTCTAAAAAACAATAATTATTTAGTAACACTAATATTTCTTGAATAAGGAGTTTGACCACATTTTGACCAAAGTTTGACCAGACTTGACCAAAATTACAAAAAACTGAAATAATTATTTAGTAACACTAATATTCTTGAATAATTATTTAGTAAGAGTAATACTTCTTGAATAAGTAGTTTGACCACAGTTTGACCAGATTTGACCAAAATTAAAAAAAACTGAAATTTGAGCATAACTTTTTTTCCTTTTAGAATTTGAGGATTCTAAAAATTTGCAAACAGGCCATAGGCCATCTCCATCGTATGCGGATTTTCGTGCTGAACATTTTGATATATTATACGTTTTTTCTGACATCGTATGCAAAAGTTATAGCCGTTTTACATTTTCCCTACACTTTTTGCAAAACATGTCCAAATTTAAGTTTTTAAATTTTCCTAACTAGTAGATGTAGTAACATAACTACATCTCGAAGGATTTTAATTTTTGAAACATTTTGATATATTATACATTTTTTCCTAACATCATATGCAAAAGTTATAGCCGTTTTACATTTTCCCTACACTTTTTGCAAAACATGTCCAAATTTAAGTTTTTAAATTTTCCTAACTAGTAGATGTAGTAACATAACTACATCTCGAAGGATTTTAATTTTTGAAGTTTTTATCATTTTCTTTTGATTTTTACAAAACCGAAAAGGCGATCCACAGGGGGGGTAGAGTTTCAAAATGGGACCTTTAGTAGTAGCGAGGGATTTTACCCCTCGCTACTACTATGGCATGTCCCGGAGGGGCACAGTTGAGACCTCTTAGTAGTAGCGAGGGGTAAAAACTTAGTAGTAGCGCGGGTTTATAACCCTCGCTACTACTATGGCATGGCCCAGGGGCACGGTAGAGACCGCTTAGTAGTAGCGAGGGGTAAAAACCAGCGTTACTGCTATCAACTTAGTAGTAGCGAGGGTTAAAAACCCGCGCTTCTACTATGGCATGTCCCGGGGGGCACGGTAGAGACCGCTTAGTAGTAGCGAGGGTAAAAAACCAGCGCTACTTCTATCAACTTAGTAGTAGCGAGGGTTAAAAACCCGCGCTACTGCTACTTAGCAGCAGCGCCTGATTTTAAAGCGCGCTGCTGGTAAGATTTTGTGTATAGGCTTTTCCCTAGTAGTGGAAGAAGGCTCAGAAGCCTGACTATCTACAAGACCCTCCCAAGGTACAAGATCGTAGCTGAGGTAACAAGCTAAACGTCGAAGTCCACACAGAACTACTACCGAGACTGACGCCTCTCTGCAAAACATAGAATAAGCAAATGTGAGTACAAATGTACCCAGCAAGACTTACATCAGAACTATCTACATATGCATCAGTATCAACAAAGGGGTGGTGGAATTTAACTGCAGCAAGCCAGCTTTGACTCAGTGGCTAACCTGAACTACGACTACAAGTAACTCTTTGAGGTGGCGCACACGAGTCCACATATTCACCATATCAATACTCCACTATGCATCCGCTCCCGCCTCCCTGCGAGAACGCCATCCATAGCACTCACACTTATCTTGTGCATTCTAGAGTAACCACTTTCACTTGTCTATGAACTATGAAAGGGGTCCAAGTTTCCATATTCGAGGAATCCGGCTATTCGAATAGATAATGATAACCCTGCAGGGGTGTACTTCTTCACACACGCTCTCGCCACTTACCACCATGTACACATCGTGTATCTCGGCAACCTTCAAGCGGAAGCCTGGTGAGGGAGTCGGCCACGACCTGACTAATCACACAAGTCTCTCGCCCACGTTTATCGCCTATTTGGGTTCCATCCGCAAGGAGATCCGGCCGGGGTGTCACTCACGGCCCCAAACGATGTGTACAGGGTTCCCAAGCCCACCATCCGGGTGCCACTTGGTACCCCGAGCCACTGTGCCTAGTCTGTCCCAAGCCCACCTGTACCGGGTGCCACTTGGTAGACTACTAACACTGCCTACGAACACCAGAAACTAGTTGCAACTCCTGGACAGAGATCAAGTTGATTAATATGTCGAGAGAGCTTGGAGCGCCCGAAGCCCAATGTGTAGTAGTAACTGTTCATGGATCACAAACATAGAACTCAGTTCCTGAGGACGGCTGCAATGATACAACCCACCATGTACTCCTACATGGCCTCTCACCACTACCTTTACCAAATCGTGTTCACACACTTAACTCTCAATAGTAGGACGTGTTCACCACATTCCAATTCATCCCCGATGAATCAGACCTGACTCAACTCTAAGCAGTAGCAGGCATGACAAACAAGCATGAATGAGTAGGCACATCAGGGCTCAAACAACTCCTACTCATGCTAGTAGGTTTCATCTATTTACTTTGGCAATAACAGGTCATGCAGAGGAAAAGGGTTCAGCTACCGCAGCATGTAATAGTTGAATCGTTGTTGTCCTAATGCAGTAAAAGAGAGAAGGAGCGAGAGAGTGGGATTATATCGGAATGAACAAGGGGGTTTTGCTTGCCTGGCACTTCTGAAGATATTATAGCTCTTCATCAGTGTCATCGAACTCATCGTCGGAAGCACGTCTATCGAGAGGGGACAAATACCGGCAACTGAGAAAGAACAGAATCAATGCAATGCCACAATATGATGCATGATCATGACATGGCAATATGCTGTGATTTGAGCTAATGCAGCTAGCAACAGGTTAAATGAAGTTGGTTTGAACCCAAGATTCAAATTCAAAATCCATATGTGGATATTCAAATGCCAGACAAATGATTTGCCCTATTGAGAAACTATAAGTTGTTCTAACATGCATGCAAATGATATAGATGGATAGATTGGATTTTTCTGATCATTTTTCATATATAATTTATCTTATTTGGAGTTACGGTTGATTTTCTATGATTTTTAGAAGTTTTGGGCATTTTCTAAAAATAATAAATCATTTAAGATTTATTTACATTCCAGAAAGGAATTATTGCGTCAGCATGACCTCACAGTGACGTCAGCAGGTCAACGGCTCGGTCCAGGTCAAACCTGACGTGTGGGACCCGCATGTCAGTGGTTAATTAAACTAACTAAATAAATTAACACTAACCTAGGTTAATTAGCAAGGCTGGCCCCACGCGTCAGTGACCCAGGCTGGTCAAACCCTAGTCAGACGGGGCAAACCCCTGGGTCAACTCGCCGGAGTTGACACGCGGCTCGTCGCCGGCGAAGCCACAGACGGCGGAGGTCGTCGGGAATCGCCCACATGCGACCATTTGCGTGGCGGAGATGCTCTACGTGACGAGCAGACTCGTCCGCAGCAGGTCTAGTGGCCTAAAACGATGGCGGCGGCGACTTGCGCAGTGGCCGGAGCTTGAGCGAGCTCGAACTCGCCAGTGCGGTGCTCGTGGAGGCTCGGAGCTAGCTCCTACGAAGCCCACGCGGAGCGGTGAGTGCGTTGGGAGGGTGGTGAGGCCGTTGCGTGGCCGGAGCCACGTCGACGGCGAGCTCAGGCGACAGCGTGTGCGGGCGTGCTTGGTGCGGCGACTACGGCGAGTGGCAGAGAGAATGGAGATGGGGAGAACGATAAGTATCTCACAGCGGCCGCGGCAACGTAGACGGAGCGCTCGGGGAGGCACCGGAGCGAAGCAGGGCGGCGAGGGGATCTCCGGCGGCCGAACGAGGAAGTTGGCGGCGGGGCGTCGTTGCAGCACGTCCGGTGTCGCGTGAGTCATCGAGGAGGCGTAGATGACGGAGGGGAGCCCATGGGCACGTCAGAGGGCCGCGGGGGTGGCTTTTGCTACGGCAACGATGAGCGGTGGCGACGTGCACGCTCGGTGGTCGTGTGGGAGAGAGGCAGAGGAGGGGAGAGTGCTTGAGGGGGAGAGAGGAGAGGTGCAGGCGGTCGAGGGGGAGTGCGTGGCGCTCGGGGCCGTCTCCAGTAGCGAGCAAGCAGGCAGGAGGTCACCGCACGGCGGTGCGCGCGCGTCGGGCACGCGCCCGTCCTCCTGGCAGGGGAGGAAGACGATAGGGGAGGAGGCGGTGGTGGGCTGGGCCGGCCAGCTACAGTGCTGGGCCGGTTGGTGGGCTGCAGAGGTGAGGCCATGTATTCTCTCTCTCTCTCTTCCTAATTTTGTTTCTGTTTTCTATTTCTGACATTTGTTTTAATTTGGTTTTTGAACCAAACTAATTTTTCTGCTTCTGACAATTTTTGCAAGGAGTAAATGGATTATTCCAAAGCCCCTCAACAATTATCAGAATTATTGGACATATATAAATCCAATGCAAATAATTATTGGATTAACTCAAATGCCCAAAATAAATATTTCTGAGACTCCAAAAATATTGGTTTGAATTTTACCTCTTGCCAATATTTTTATAGCTTAACAGGAACATTTTCTTGGGTTATTTGAAGCAATTTTTAATGTAGGTCATTTTTTAAATGATTTCTGAGGCTTTCCACTTTCCCCAATTCAACTTTCATGAATTTAAACATGATGCAAGAAGATTGATGCAAGGACAAGCAATGACTAGCTAGGGATGTGACACTACTGCTCAGGAACACTGTCCAATTGATCCTTCTGTTCGCTCAAGTACTATTTTAAGTGAATCCTTATTATAACATGCACACAAATTTTGGGCACTTGTATTCGACTTAAGTCAGAGTGCCACCGTATCTCGTATACTTACTAATCCCTCCGTCTAGGTGTAATAAGTCACGTTAGAAGGTGCAACAGGACCAAGGTGCGTGTGTGTGTGTGTGTTTAACAACATGTGTGTGTTAGAGAGAGCGACAGATCGACCTACTCCTACAGAGAGAAGTTTTGTAGTGTACTATTTTAGCCGCGAGAGTCGGTGCATCCTCTCGTTTCCGGGTGTGTCTGGTAGGGACATGCGGACAGCTGCCACGCCCGCTCCTAACCAGCTTGGCCCACCCAAAGCCCCTCCATCGCCCGCGCGCGCTTCCCGCCCGAAACGGTCAACACCGCTCCAAAGAATCGGTGCCGCATTCATGCCCGGGCAGAGCAGACATGACCTCTCACTTGAGAAAGAGTGATGGTTGCTTCATTCGTCCAACTTAGTACTGGGTCTATGTGATTTGATGGCTCATTGGTCTTTATTACTGAGGTGGTAGGACTGCTGGATGTCCCAAGCTTTCGGCAAAAGGAGGTACTACTACTGAATTACAATTTTCTCCATTCTTACAGCGGAGGCGTGCAAGAGCAGTGAAAACACGCAGGCTCAGTGATTACATGGCCCACCTCACACTATCACTGTGGGACAGCTAACTCTTTACATAGTACTCCCTCTGTTCCTAAATATTACTAGATGAGTCCACGCGCGTTGCCGCGGAACAACGGTATATCTCTCTGCGCAAAATTATCGATTTCACAGAACTAAAAAAATTCTATAACCTCATGACAAATGTGGTAGCCAAACTAAAGAAAAAAAAGATCAACCAACTCCTACTGCATAATGGGATTATATTTTTCTTTTTGACATGTTAATGGGACTTAAAAGCTCACTTACATGCATGCTACCGGTGCATGCTTGCATGCAGACATGTTGATGTGATTTAAAACCCACTCACATGCATGTGCCACGGTATTTCTGCATGCTTGCATGTGGCTTAGTGCGGAGCCTCTCAACGTCTAGATCAGACGGCTATTATGGACTGATTTACTTCATCTAACGGCTACATCAATTTTGATGATGTGGCTCAAGGAGAGGATAGAGAATTCCTAGTAGTGGGGGCTAGCTATTACTAGTAGATAAGTCTTTGTAGAGATTCCACTACATACGGAACAAAATGAATGAATCTACACTTAAAATGCATCTATATACATCCGCATGTGGTTCATGGTGAAATCTCTACAAAGACTTATATTTAGGAATGGGGGAAGTACTAGTATAGTACGTACTATAATTTATCAGCGAGATAAATTTGTACAATGCTATGAAACTTCCAGCTTCCGTTACATGTATCTTGCGTCCAAGGTTGCCCGTTGCAACATTTCATCAAATACAAAGGAGACTAACATGCATGCTATTGCATCTCAATGATTGACAGATCATAGAAAATATGTACTCCCTCCGTTCCAAAATAAGTGTCTCAACTTTGTGCAAACTTTAGTACAAAGTTGTACTACTACTAAAGTTGACACTTATTTTGGAACAGAGGCAGCTAAAGAAAAAACGATCCATGCAGTCCCTAGCCCTTGAACCGTGAATCCTGACCAGGCTTCAATTTGCTGGCAACGTTCGAGCTTCCTAATAAATGAAGTTTGTAACCTTTTGACCATTGGATCATTTTGTGCAGTTTCACCAAAATGGAGATGAGCATCCCTGTGGCAAAGAAATTGAAGAAGTGTGATTAGAATAAGATTACTAGGACTAGTTGATGAGACATAAACTCATCACAAATACAATACGTAGAAGCCAGTAAAGGTATGTGCGGGGCAAAGAAGTAGAGAAATATCCACAGGGAGTGATGTGGGCAGCTGGAGCAGTGGTGCAAGCTGGCTGTAAAGGGAGTTGTACCTGAGGGACGTAGCTCAACCTTGAGGAGAGCGGCGGGAGGTGGCAACTGCCCACGTCGCGGCAGTGAGAAAGGGACGAAGGCAACCTCACCGGCTTTGTGAGAGAGAACGGCAGGGACACCTGATCAGGACATGCCGACAGTGGGTTTTCGCCGTCGGCGAAGGCCACCGCATCTACACTAAGCATCCACCCCTTCCCCAAGTGGACGTGATCCGCCGGGATGTTAGAGATGTGGCCACAGTCGTTTTGTGCGAGAGATTGTGAAGAGAGCAACCCAAACAAGCAACCGTGTAGGCTGGCCCGTACTGACTATGTATATAGTGGAGCGGTTTCCTTTTGTCTCCATATGAACCTATCATATTGTGTACGTGCCACTGAAGGAAAAAACTTTATTTATAAATGACGCGGCACCTACTACTCGTTCTCCTATAACCTTGCGCTTGGCATCTCAAAAATATTAACCTTGCGATTGGCTCTTTGCCTCTTTGGGAAGTCGAGCAATAATGGTAGTGCAGTATATATCATTCTGGCTATATGAGACCGAATGAATTGCTGCACGTCCACCACATGGGCGAGGGTCGAGGGGCGAGGGAGAGTGCTACATACAGAGCAAAATGAGTGAATCTACACTCTAAAATACGTCTATATACATCAGTGTTTGGAGTATGCACTAGTAGTTCATATTGAAATCTACTGAAGGACATATATATATTCCAAATAGTATGATATAATCTCTATAACCAATGTAGTAGGGACGATGAGTAAACGGAGGGAGTAGTAAATTTTTCTCCTCGTCCTGCGAGCCACTGTGTGCATGGGCGACGGAGCGGACGTAAGGCGGAGCAAGCTTCACCTCATCCTGCGAGCCACCGCGCCCGTAGGCGGGGGAGACGATGTACTAAGCAAGCTTCTCCTCGTTCTGCAAGTTGACGGGACACATCAAAAGTACTCCAGTGTATATGGCCTTGCCTCTAAGGTAGGCCCCACATGGTTTGCCTCTTTTTTTAACATAACACGTCAAGTTGCAATTTGTTTGTTCACCCGTGGTAGACGATCCTCCCTCCACCAAGTGGACAACCAGTACACGTGCCAAATTACCACGTGGGCTGCCTTTTTCGTACATAAATGAGCTCCACCGTGTACCCGCGCGGGTGTGGTTGGGAAAGAGACGGGAGTACGTGCACCGTGCATGCACCTCTTCTCTTCGTGCACGTCCCCCACCTACGTGGGTGTGTGTGAGTGATACAAACCGCATTCGTGAGTGTTTTTTGTTTTGGGGTGGGGGGTTGATTTCGTGACTTATTTGTGGGAATATGTGTCGATGACATCTCAAACAAAATTTTGCATGCAATGTGTGTGAAATGGAGGCCTATTCATATCATACATATAGGGTCGGGCAATCCATGAGAAGAGAGGGAGGGGTCATAGCTATCGATAGAGTCGAAGAGAGGATCAAGTGGGTGGGTGCGAGATCGATGAAGAGAGCCATCGAAATTGTGTGTGTGTGCAAGTCAAAGATATAGGGCGACTGGCCTACTGGAACATTAGAGGGCACATGTCAAGTTTGTGTGTGGCAGGGAGACATGACTAGAGCGCTCGATGTATCAGTGTGTTTGGGGGAGGGAGGGGTGGGGGAGGGGTAGGCAGAGGCCTAACTATAGAGGTAGAACGACTCGTATATGTGTTGAGAAGGAGAGACCCAACTATGTCTTGAGGGAGATCGGTCGACATCCATACATAACTGAAGGACGGGAAATATGATGGGACACAGAGAGAGAGAGAGAGGAGAGAGAGAGGGAGGGAGAGGGGTAGAGTGCTGGATGGGTGATGGAGTTGCTTCTCAAAGATGGTGGGAGAGGCCTACTAGAAAAACTGAGGGTGGAACTGCAATGTTATCAATAAGAGTGGGGATGTGTTTCTGTGTGTGTCTGTGCATGATAGATCTGTCGGGACACATCCATGGATGATAAAGGGGAACCATGTGTTTGGTAAGCAAACCTAACTAGATCGGTAGATCAATTGTTGTTTGCCGGAGGAAGGGAGAGACACAACTAATGAGGTAGATCGATTGACGTGTGGGTAAAAATGAGTTATAAGGACCTAGCTAGCTATATGTATAGCGAGAGATCGGCAGGTGTACGTCCATTTGTTAGAGGCAAATAAGGCCCAGCGAGATGGATAGACAGAGAGAATGGAGCTAGGAGGTGGTGCGAGAGGCCCAACTACTAGCTAGATAGCGGGAGGAGTGTGCTGTTGTGAGATCGATGAAAAGAGGGGTGAGAGTTTACACGTGTGTCTGACCGTATGAGAGACACGAGGCAAGGACACATAAAGGAGGATATTGAAGGTGTGTGTGTATGTTGTAGTCAGGCATCGCTGGAGAGGTTTATCGATCGGTGTGTGTCGAAAAGGAGTTGTGGAGACTCTGGGAGAACGACCTAGAGAAAAAAAATGAATGTGCCCGGTCGATAGAATGCCGAGGGAGGGGGAGGGCGAGGAGGGCGTGTGCATGCACGAGAGAAAGTTAGTGGTAGCTACAAAGGTTAGAGGATTGTGTGGGTGTAAGAGACTAACAAAGATCATAATTTGATATGAAAGCGGATTCATATATTTGAATAGGAGATCATAGTGTTTTATACATTGCATGCATGAATATAGAGGTGATACACATGCTATGCACATGTTATACCATAATGTGATAATGCATAGCGTTTGCAACTCACAGCTAAATGCTGAACAATCTAAACCATACTATACATAAAAAAATCTCACATTTTATTTGAATTTGTGATAATGTGTGGCATTCGCAGCTTAAAACAAAATATTGAACAATCAAAACAATACTATATATCGAACATTCTCACATATTATTTGAATTTGTGGTAATGTGTGGTGTTTGCAACTCACATCTAAATACTTGTAGGCATAGGGGGCGGGGCACCATACATAATGTGATAAACACATTATACATATGAGACATGGTTTAGATTATGAAGATCTAGCTAGAGCTAGAAATGTAATGTGATTTGAAATCAAAATAAAGTGGATTCAAAAAATCTATTCGAGTTCATATAGTACACATAGTTCATATGTAACTCGAGACTAATCATGTGGTGTGCTGTGAAGATAATACACAAACGATGGTTTAACTTGACAATAACGATGATTGTAGATCTTATTAAAAAAGAGAAACGAATTCAAATGCTTTGACTTCACAACAATCATTACTAAAGATCTTATTCAAATAGAGAAACGAATTCAAATTTAGTTCATATTGAAGCGGTAGTATATACGTTTGGAATGCACTAAAACCTTCATTTGAGTAGTAGGTTGCTTGCATTATACACGTAGAGAAATATTTTAATTGAACATAACATGAATTCAAAGTTTTGAATGACATTTGTAGTGCGCATTGATTTGGTATAGTACATGTTAGGCTTGTCTGGAAATTTCAACCCGCGCCTTGTTAGCCCGAAATATTTAAGATATATCTTTGTCTCGTTGTGCTCCGACAACTCCCTCCATATCAACCCGCGCCTTGCTATTCCGAAATTACAACGCGCGCGAAAACTCCCACCTCCTGTGAAATCCCGACACGCGAAATGCCCGTGGTAACCCTGAACCAAAAGAACCGCCTCAAATCGGTGGGGGTACTTTCGTAACTTACCCCACATTTCGGACAAGCGCGTCTCTAAGCCATGGTTCCCCACTGCCATCCCATCCGCCCACCCATTCGTACATCGAGGCCGCGAAAACCCGCGACGAAACCCCACACCCTGCTCCGTCCGCCACCCAGCCAAAGCCTCTTCCCCGACGATGTCATCCACAGCAACACCTCGACGTCCCTCATCCACCGTACCGGATGAGGATCCGTCGTCGATCTCATCGTCCCGCCGGTTCAGCCACCCCGTCCTCTACCTCCAAGGAGCTGCCCTGATGTTCCCCTCGTCTTTGGCGCCACCTCCATTCCCACACCGCTGTCTTCACCTGCACCACCGGAAGAGCATCATCATCACCGTTTCCCCGGATGAAGCTGCGGACTAATCGGCGCCACCAAAGAGGTTGCACACTTATTGCCGCATTTTCTTCTTGATTCGATCTCACGGTGCTGCCGGCGCTCGGTCCCGAGCCGACACGGCGCGACTCCATCCATGGCGGCGTCGCCGGCCACTTCCTCCACGGTGTCGCGGTAGCGACGTCCACATCAGTAGAAGCTGCTGCTGCTTTATCTCTCGCTCGCGCTGCTGCTCTGCTCTTGCTCTTGGTCCCCTGCCTGGTCTGCTCCCGCTATTGCTCTTGCTCGCACTGCTGCTCTCGCTCTTGCTTGCGATGCTGCTCCGATTTAGCTACACTTCAGTCGACTGAATCGACTTTTGGGTCAGTCGATTTTCAGGGGGTGTGTCACAACCCCAGTTCAGGCCTTGCCTGCCTTTGCATTAGCCTCCTTGCATCATGTCTAAATTTTATGAAACTTTGAAATGGGGGCTGATAAACCCTAGCAGTAAATGAATTCAACTAGGGTCCAAATAAAATCATTTTCAATGAACCTGAAATGCCCTTCTAAAATGTTCATCATCTTTGCTTTGGTCTTAAACCTTTGACAAAAATGGTGCACATATTTCTAGGACATCATAGGGTCACTGAATTAAATCATACTCTATTTGCATTTGGGCATTTAAATGCTATAAAATATTTTAAATGTCCAAATAATCCTAAATTTAAATGTTCCATGTTAGTTATATCCTATATAGTGGACATGAGCAGTTTGGTGATTTTTGAAAGTGTCTAGGTATTTTTAATAAAGCCAAAACAATTGCAGAAAATAGAAAACAGAAAGTTTTAGCAAAGAGAGAGAGGAAGCTTACCCGGACCACCTACCTGACTGGGTCGGCCCACCTGGCCCATGCCAGTCATCACCTACCTCTGCCAGTAGGCAGAGGAGGGAGACAGCGCACGTGCGCCCGTGCGTCACCTCCTGCTTCGCGCTGGCGAGCTCTCCCTGCCCCCATCGCGCCACAGAGATGCCTTGAGACCTCTCTCCCCTCCCCCTCACTCGCTGCTCTCTCCCCTCCTCTGTTCCTCTCCCTGCAGCACACCCGAGCGTGCTCGTCGCCGCCGCTCGCTGTCACCGCGGCCACTGTCCACCACTCGCCTCGCTGACACATCCGGAAGAACTGCAATACCGCCCACGTCCCCTCCGCCGACGCACGCCTCGCAGGAGGCCCTGCTTCATCATAATCGCGGTCATCTTCAACCTCGGGCACCCGAGCCCCTCGCCGTCGATTCGCGCCATCAAGGACGTCCCTGAGCCCACTGACCTACTCCGCCGCCTCCCTGTGAGCTCCTGCTCCCAACCCCTCTCTCCCCGCCGTCGAATCCCTCCTCTAGCCCCCCTGGCCACCGCGGCCGAAGCTCGCCGCCGCCATGCCTCATAGCCGTCGTGGCTAGAGCCACTATTGCTCGAAGCCAACCACACCACTATGCTCAACGCAGCTCCAGGAGCCCGCCCAGCCTCTCAGCGAGCTTGCTAGCCAAGCATAGCCTGCGCCCGCGCATAGCCATGCTCTGGCCGCCGCTGTCGCCTTTGCCCTCGCCGCTGTAGCCCGTCCCGGCACCACCCACGGCCACCACCCGATGCGCCTCGACGCGCTGCATCCGTAGAGCCCAGCCGCGCGAGCTCTCGTCCCCGGAGACGGCCGGACGAGGAGCGCCACTGCGTCCTGCTTAGCACAGGTTGCTAATCGCCGGTTAGGTGATGTGGCGAATAAGTTTAGCCACTAACCCCGCGGTTAGTTTAATCAGGTCACACTGACAATGGGCTCGACCCTGTTAATCACTAGATTAGGTTCATTCTAAAACCTGTTACCTAACTGAGCCAATGACATGTGGGGCCCACGGGTCCAACTTGACCAGGACCGACCCTGTTGACCAGCTAACGTCAGCATGACCTAGAGCTGATGCACTAATCATTTTCTGGAATATTTCTAATTCAAAAATGATTTGGAAATTTCAGAAAATGTTGCAAACTTTGAAAAATCATAGAAATTCAACCGTAACTCCAAATTAAATAATTTATATATGAAAAATGACCGGAAAAATCCAATCTATCCATCTGTACCTTTTTCATGCATGTTTGAGAAACCTAAAGCTACTGTATGTGACAATTTGAATTAATGGCATTTGAAATGCCTTATGTGGAGCTTGAATTTGAATCTTGGGTTCAAGCCAACTTCATTTAAATCATTGATAGCTACATTAGCTCAAACCACATCATATCCATGTCATGATCATGCATCATATTGTGCATTGCATTGATTGTGTCCTTTCTCTCTTTGCCGGTGGTTGTGCCCCCCGGTAGACGTATGTTCCGACGATGAGTTCGATGACACCGATGAAGAGCTATACTAACTTCAGAAGTGCCAGGCAAGCAAAACCCCCTTGTTCATTCCGATACAAGCCCACTCTCTCGCTCCTGCTCTCTTTTACTGCATTAAGACAACAATGATTCAACTGTTACATGTTGCAGTAGTTGAACCCCTTTCCTTTGCATGACCTGTCATTGCCACAGTAAATAGATGAAACCCACTAGCATGAGTAGGAGTTGTTTGAGCCTTGGTGTGCCTACTCATTCATGCTTGTTTGTCATGCCTGCTATTGCTTAGAGTTGAGTCAGGTCTGATTCATCGGGGATGAATTAGAGGTGTGAGAACATGTCCTACTGTTGTGAGCTAAGCGTGTGAACACGATTTGGTAAGGTATCGGTGAGAGGCCATGTAGGAGTACATGGTGGGTTGTCTCATTGAAGCCATCCTTAGGAACTTAGTTCTATGTTTGTGATCCATGAAAAACTACTACCACGCATTGGAATGCTTAAGTGCCCCTCTCGACTTATTAATCAACCTGATCTTTGTCCAGGAGTTGCAACTAGTTTCTGGTGTTTGTAGGTTGTGTTAGTAGTCTACCAAGTGGCACCCGGTATAGGTGGGCTTGGGACAGACTAGGCACAGTGGCACGGTGTACCAAGTGGCACCCGGATGGTGGGCTTGGGAACCCTGCTCACATCGTTTGGGGCCGTGAGAGAAACCCCGGCCGGATCACCTTGCAGATGGAACCCGAATAGGTGATAAACCTGGACTAGAGACTTGTTGGTTAGTCAGGTCGTGGCCAACTCCCTCGCCCGGCTTCCGTTTGAAGGTTGCCGAGATACACGATGTGTACATGGTTGTAAGTGGCGAGAGCGTGTGTGAAGAAGTACACCCCTGCAGGGTTATCATTATCTATTCGAATAGCCAGATTCCTCGGATATGGAAACTTGGACCCCTTGCATAGTTCATAGACAAGTGAAAGTGGATACCCTAAAATGCGCAAGATAAGCGTGAGTGGTATGGATGGCATTCTCGTAGGGAGACGGGAGCGGATCCATAGTGGGGTATTGATATGGTGAATATGTGGACTCGTGTTCGCCACCTCAAAAGAGTTACTTGCAGTCGTAGTTCAGGATAGCCACCGAGTCAAAGCTGGCTTGCTGTAGTTAAACTCCACCACCCCTTTCTTGATACTGATGCATATGTAGCTAGTTCTGAGGTAAGTCTTGCTGGGTACATTTGTACTCACGTTTGCTTAATTTATGTTTTTGCAGAGAGCCTTCCATCTCACTAGTTGTTCCGCTTGGACTTCGACGTTTAGCTCGTTACCTCAGCTATGATCTTGTACCCTTGGGAGGGTCATGTAGATAGTCAGGCTTCTCAGCCTTCTTCATTTTTAGTTGTCTGTACTCAAACAAGTTAAGATTCCGCATGTGCTTGTTGCTTGTATGCTCTGTATGTTGGGTCATGAGACCCATGTTTGTAATATCTCACTCCTCAGAGCCTCATGAATAAATACTTTGAGTCATAGAGTGTTGTTGGGATACCATGTCGTATTTACACATATCGAGCATATTGTGTGTATGATTGAAATGCTTGGTATGTGTGGGATCCGACAACCTAGTTGTTTATCCTTGGTAGCCTCTCTTATGGGGAAATGTAGTCTTGTGCTTCCATGAGCCATAGTAGTCCGCTACAGCCCGGTTCACCGGAGTCCTGCTAGCCCATCACTACTGCTTCGGAACACTTGACTGGCCGGCATGTGATTCACTTCATTCATGTGTCTGTCCCTTCGGGGAAATGTCACGCGGTGAAATCCGGAGTCCTGTTAGCCTAGTTGCTACAGCCCAGATTCACACGCTACTGACCGACATGCTCGATGTTGATTCATGTATGCCTGTCCCCGTAAGTTAATGCCACTTTGGGTTCACGACTAGTCATGTCGGCCCGGGTTCTCTGTCATATGGATATTAGTGACACTATCATATACGTGAGCCAAAAGGCACAAACGATCCCGGGCCATGGTAAGCCGACACCCATGGGAATACCGTGCGTGAGGCCGCAAAGTGATATGAGGTGTTACCGGCTAGATCGATGTGACTTGGAATCGCGGTCCTGACAGCTTTGGTATCAGAGCCTGACTGCCTGTAGGATTACCAAGCCAAGCTGGTCGAAGTCGTGTCTAGAAATGCTTTAGCTATATAAGGGAATTGATTGTGGATGGGAACGTAAGGCTCTTTTTACTCCTTATCCCCATGACCTTCTGATCTGAGTCATCTTATCTTTTCTACGGGGTTAAGAACTAGGCTTCTCTTCTATCTCTCAGGATGACGTGTTACTAAACCGTAGTTGCCTAGGATTGTTGAGTTCAAGCCTCAGTTCAGTTCCTACTACTTCCATATGTTCATAGCTGGCATCAGAACCTTGATATTGTGATGTTGAGTGGTCATGCCACCATTTTGCAGGATGTCTCAAATCTTTTGAGCATTTACAGCCGTTATGTTGTCCGAGTCATCCCAGGTTTCTAAATAGGCCGATGCATTTGCAACTCCCTTCTTTCTATTCCCGATGTTCCTTTGGGCCAGATTAACCACACTAACTATTGGGTTGAGATGCTCCATTGCCTCGACATATATGTTGAAGCTATTATTATGACCCTAGGTGTCTTAGAGGACAACCTAGTAATCTAGCCATGTTTTCTATTACCAGTGTGATGATTATGGCCATCATTCTCGAAAGCATCCCGTCATGTGATTTCGTATGTAGGTATTCTATTTATGGGTTCTTGAACCCAATAATCACTCTACTCACTTCCCGTTTTTAGTGTGTGCTCGTTCGCTTAGGTTATTAGTAACCTTTGCGATAGCCCTCGAGGTTTGTGGTATTTCCTTATTCCAAATACCATGAATTGCTTATGGCAGAAGCTATTTTGAACCAAAAGATCACAACCAGAGTGCTCTTGATGAGTTCTCCATTTCACATTGTGAATCTGCCAGTTCTACCTTTCCGCATGGGTCATCCGGAAGAAATGTTGAGCTTCGCTCGACATACTAATCTATGCATCCACAACTCAGAAAATCGTATGTTCCTTGAGTTGTCCCTCCTTAGTTGTTTCTGACCTTCGTCTATCAATTGATAATCGAGGGTATATCATTGCATTCGTTCATCAAAGTCTATTATTATTGTGGTCCGTCAAGACGTTCTATTTCAGAATGACTAGGAGAAACAAACTCCAGTACCTCATCCATATCCAGGATTGGGTCAAAGCAGTTGTATTCCTTAGATCAAAATGCAACCCAGCTTTTGGTTCTGTTCTACCCTGAAGTATTACCCACTATATGTTAGGAACGTCATGAGAATTGCACCTTCTCTTATGAATTCTTGACGTAGTGATACTTCTTGCCATCATTATTCATTCCTCGGTGTCGTGTTGTCACAACCGGAATGCCGACAAGTGAATCGTGATGTGTGAAATCAATACTCCTAGCAACTACGTTGCTTGGTAGTTAATGGACAATAATCGTATCCTTAGCATGTTGATTATTGAATCATCACCCTACGGTTTATCATGCTACCTAGTCCTTATTTCCGGTGCACTCTTTGATCAATGAGTTAGGATTATTCAATCCCTTGCTTATTTGATCATATCGTCTTGCTTTGAAAAGCAAGATTGTTATCGAGCTTAGTAACACATCGGTGGTTCATGATGTTCCAAATATCTTCTCGGAAGTATTACCAGGTTGTCACCTGACTACTATGTTGAGTTCGTGATCATGTTGGTTTTCCTCCAAACCACCCATTCTCCAAGAATCTGTGTGGGATACCCCCTGAGCTAGTTGGTTAAGCCAAACAACAACTTAGAGAGTTGGAAGATAAAAGCATGTCTGACGTAGTTCATGTTAAGGGATATCTTTGTGTGTGTGTGTGTGTGTGTTGAAGAAAGATGATATCTCCGTCGATTGGTCCTCGTGATCAGTTGTTAGATCTATTGTCTTGTCCAAACTTTGATTTGAGCATGGGCTATCCTCAAATCAAATCAGAACCAAAATATTCGTAATGTTGTCTTACTCGTGGTTGATCCCCCTAGCATACACCATTACATCTTTGGTCTGACCAATACTCACATTATTCACATAATGGTGGAATTCCATTGATATGGAAATTATGATGAGTTGCTATTCAGCCCATCAGCAGCATCTTGTCTGTTCCACAATTCATGTTGAACATTGAGCTTGTGTTGGAATCTTTTGTAAGCATTGCCTTCGTGTTCCACTCATGAGGTATATGTTTGGGTGAAAGAAGTGACTTTCTCCAAGTTCATGTGCATTAGGTGCAAGTTGCCGCTGTGAATTTGAGAAAGGTTTGTTTTGCTTCCTCTGGAACCATCCCAAGTCAGTCATGCATATGTGCGAAGTATTTTGTGGTCTGGAGACTTGCAACCTTCATTCTATATGTATTCCTATCACACCAAGCCACTGATTGAATTGTTCAAGGAGAAGAAGTTCCTTCTTAAGAGCATGCCTTATGCAAGGACTTTTATATCCTCGATGATGGTTCCCCACCTGAACTCGATAGTGTTTTATTATAAGACTACTATGTGGCCATTCTTGTCTTGGACAACGTGTTCACATGTGTGTAGCAGAACCCGCTCATGTTTTGGAGCTTGCTACCGTAGTTCATTTCTCGAGAATCTTCGAACGTCGTCTCATCGATTTGTGTTGCAAACTTTCATTTTTCTCTCTAGACTTGATGGGTCTGGAATATCCCGACACCAACCAGATCTAAATATCAGGCAAATATGATGGTTGGAACGTTTCCCAAGAACTATAATATTGGTCTCTCTGTAACCGGTAAAGTGGATGTCGTGGCCAACACACCCAGCCGGAAGACCTATTATTGTAGTATTTTTCTTGAAGAAGTTGGCCACCTCCCCATAAGGATCTCGTAGAATTTATTCCAATAGTAGTTCCTTATGGATTTTTCTGCTCCCGAAGTACGACCTTTTACTTGAGGTCCTAGATACCAAACCATATGAATAAATGATTTATGCTAGCACATCAAGGAGAACATTATAAGCAGAGTGCTAAATGTCTCTCGGTCGATCATCCAGATTTTGATCCCTTGGCCTCGCTAAGTGAAACCTGAGAAGGTGTTATCTTCCTTTGTATCCGCATCATCCATCACTATTCATCATGGTAGTATGATGTGTTGGCAGGATCCCCAACATGGATGTTGGTAATACCTTGATGAGTATGGAAATGATCAAGTTCTTGAGAGCACACTCAGTCACTAGGTTATATCCTCAGCATCATCTGGAATGTGTTCTCCGCTTGCTGAGTTGTCTTGTAACTCTAGTTTCCTTCCAAACTGAGTATGCCATTTCTCCGAACTCCTTCTGTGATTGCCTTAGGCTGGTATAGAGTATTTCAATGATCTGTGAATCAAAAGTAATTCTTTTTGCCACTTAAGGGAATATTTCTGTAAGCCACCTTCCATAAGGTGCCATTATGGAATCATGGCAGATAACTCCTCGTTATCTTGAAACCATGCACCATCTTGTTTAGCGTGGAATTGTGCTTATCAGTTAGAACCTTAGTCCTCTGTTTCACTCCATCCCTCTAGATGTATGCTTCGTGTCTCAGCTCGAGAAATGTTGTGATGTCTCACTCATGAGTTGATCCTGAGTTGTTCGATCTTTGAGAAGATCGATCCTTCTAGAGTTTCCTTCTCCTCTCGTTGTCATGTTGGCTCGAGTTCTCAGAGCAAGACGACGAGACAAAGATGGTGATTGAATCAATGCCTTATGAAGTGCAACATGGATCGTGAAGATTATGTTAGTTTGCGTTTCCCCTTCATCTTACCCTATGCTTGAATCTCGGGACAAGATTCTTGTTTAGTGGGGGTGAGTTATCACAGCCCCAGTTCAGGTCTTGCCTGCCTTTGCATTAGCCTCCATGCATCATGTCCAAATTTTATGAAACTTTGAAATGGGGGCTGATAAACCCTAGCAGTAAATGAATTCAACTAGGGTCCAAATAAAATCATTTTCAATGAACCTGGAATGCCCTTCTAAAATGTTCATCATCTTTGCTTTGGTCTTAAACCTTTGACAAAAATGGTGCACAAATTTCTAGGACATCATAGGGTCACTGAATTAAATCATACTCTATTTGCCTTTGGGCATTTAAATGCTATAAAATATATTAAATGTCCAAATAATCCTAAACTTAAATGTTCCATCTTAGTTATATCCAATACAGTGGACATGAGCAGTTTGGTGATTTTTGAAAGTGTCTAGGTATTTTTAATAAAGATGAAACAATTGCAGAGAGAGAGAGAGAGAGAGAGAGAGAGAGAGGGAGTGTGTCGGTGTCAAAACCGGCGGATCTCGGGTAGGGGGCCCCGAACTGTGCATCTAGGCGGATGGTAACAGGAGACAAGGGAAACGATGTTTTTACCCAGGTTCGGGCCCTCTCGATGGAGGTAAAACCCTACTCCCGCTTGATTAATATTGACGATATGGATAGTACAAGAGTAGATCCACCACGAGATCAAGGAGGCTAAACCCTAGAAGCTAGCCTATGGTATGATTGTTGTATGATGAAGTTGTCCTACGGACTAGAACCCTCCGGTTTATATAGACACCGGATAGGGTTAGGGTTACATAGAGTCGCTTACAATGGTAGGAGATCTTGAATATCCGCATCGCCAAACTTGCCTTCCACGCCAAGGAAAGTCCCATCCGGACAGGGGACAAAGTCTTCAATCTTGTATCTTCATAGTCCTGGAGTCCGGCTGAAGGTATAGTCTGGCTACCCGAACACCCCCTAATCTAGGACTCCCTCAGTAGCCCCTGAACCAGGCTTCAATGACGACAAGTCCGGCGCGCAGATTGTCTTCAGCATTGCAAGGCGGGTTCCTCCTCCAAGTCCTTCAAGAAGATTTTAAACACCAAGGATAGTGTCCGGCTCTGCAAAATAAGTTTCCCCATATTGCCATAGAGAGAATAATATCAACACAAATCTAATCTGTTGACGTATTCCGCAGCGTGATATCACACTACGGCCAAGTCCTTTACTTGAATCGTTTTTACTTTTCCACCTCAACACGTTTAGCGAGGCGGTTTCCTTGGCACGTCTTGTCAAAGCAGAGATCGTGTGCCCCCTTTTACAGGATTCTCATCAATACGGACATGGGTAACCCAACTACGCCATTTATCACGGCGCTTGGGAGGCAAGCGAGTTTTACTAGGCTGGTGGGGACGCACAACCGCATCCGCCCATATAAGGGGATAAGGATCCACCTTTTTACCTACGCCTTCTTCCTCCTTTGCCTATCCATCTCCTGCGCACTCGAGCTCCAGCGCCCAAGCCCGCGCTTCCTACCTCAACCTCCTCCAGCAATGTCCGGAGCGGGAGGCAAGTGGATGGTCTCCTCCGTCACGGAGGGCCATGTCAAAAAGCTAAGGAAGGCCGGATACTTGTCCAAGGACATTGCGCACCAGCTTCCCGAGGAAGGGCAGCTTCTCCCCACCCCAAGGCCCCATGAGAGGGTAGTATTCCTTCCCCACTTCCTCCGCGGACTGGGTTTCCCACTCCACCCATTTGTCCGGGGGCTCATGTTCTACTATGGCCTGGATTTCCACGATCTGGCCCCGAACTTCGTCCTCAACATCTCGGTGTTTATCGTCGTGTGCGAGGCTTTCCTCCGCAACCACCCCCATTTCGGCCTCTGGCTCAAGACCTTCAACGTCAAGCCCAAGGTGGTGCGCGGTAGCCAGGCGGAGTGCGGAGGCGCCATGGCGGGCAAGATGGCCAACGTCCTATGGCCCGAGGGCTCCTTCATGGAGACCCTGAAGGGGTGGCAATCATGGTGGTTTTACATCACCGAGCCGCGCGATCTGAAATGGATCGCAGCCCCCGAGTTCCGATCCAGACCCCACACACGGCTTATGTCCTGGAAAGAGACGGGCCTGTCGTGGGGCGATGAAAAAGAGGTGACCGGATTGCAGACATGCATCCAGTCCCTGGTGAGCAAGCCGATCAAGCTTGTCAATGTAGTCCAGGTTATGCTCGTCCGCCAGATCCTCCCGTGTCAACAACGGGGCTTTAATCTGTGGGAGTTCGACCCAGCGCAACACCAAACCCTTAACCGGCTCTTCGACACGACGTATGAAGACGTCTGGAAGGTGCTAACCAAAGGCGTCGAGGCTCCCACATTCGCTTCCGAGGACCGCGGATACAGCTCGCAGCGTCACGCTAGCGAGGTAAGCTATTTTCACCTTTTACAGGATGTTAAGTTTTTTCATAGTTTGACTCTATGCGGGATCTAAACTCCCTCACCTTTGACAGGCTTGGCAGGCGTAGTCCGGATGGATTAACTGTCCGGCTCCCTTGCCCGAAGACCCAGCCCCTGCTCTCCTAGTGAAGCTGCTGGTTTCGGCGCCTTATGAGGTGCCAGAGAAGAAGGCCAAGAAGAAGAAGGCCACGGGGACTCGAAAGAGTACCCGTAATGTGGTGGTGTCGGACTCGTCATCCGACGAGTCCGAGACGCTCTCCTCCCGTGAGAACGAGGAGGAGGAAGAAGAACACTCTCCCCCTCCAGCGGGGGGAGGAAAGAAAAGGAAGGCCGCCCCAACGGGGAGGCCGAAGGGTCCAGGAAGAGGAAGAACCCTCCACCGAACTACTCCCCCAACGCCGAAGAGGACGAAGAGGAGTGGCCAGATAGGGCCAAACGTCCGGCGAAATCGTAAGTATTCGGATATCAGAGAAACTCATGGCATTCCTTTGTTGCACAACCTTCCCTAATGTCGAACATAATTAGGCAGCCCGCCCCGGGCCGAACTCAACGAGTCGTCGAGCGGCTCCCTGGATTCATCGGATGTGAACTCAGTTCCGCCCGCTGTCTCCCCCCGCACTGCGGATGACGCCGAAGTGGCGTCGCAACAAGCTCCGAGGTAGGAGGTGGTGGTCCTGGAGGAGCCGCACGGCGACCTCCCGGACTCCAGGAGTAAAGGGGACAAGACCCCCAAGGGCTCCAAGTCCGGATTTGTGCCGGACACCGCGCCGGAATCTTCAACAGTTCCGAACCGCGGTAGGCGAACTCCTTCCAAGAGGAGCAAGCCTTCTGAGCCAGCGGCCTCCGTCCAACAGGAGGTGCCGGATAATCTACTGGAGGTGCTTGATGGCGCCTTCATCGACGAGGAGCACCGTACTATTATGAGTACGGTGATCCAGAAGGTTCAGTCCGCCAAGAGCGGACTGAGTGAAGCTTGCGCTAGCCTTCTAACGGGCTTCGAGGTAAGTAAAAAATATGTAAGAATATAACTGCATAGACAGTAGCCCCTGATGCTCTGTTTGGTGTTCGGAAAGAAAAGCCGAATAGAGGATCTATTAAATTTCGCAGCAGTCTAACAACAAAGAGTCAATATGTGTATGCAGGCTTCGCTGCTAGCCACCGCCGCACTGACTGCAGAGGTGGGTGCCCTGAAACAGGGACTCGAGTGGACCGAGCAAGAGCTCGGCCTTGCCAAGCGGCAGCTCGAGGAGAAAGAAGGTAAGAAATACCTTACAGAAAAAGGTGCCTATAAAAAGACGTGATTGCAAAAAATAACAGGATTGTACTGCTTATTGTAGGGGCCACGACTGAGGTGGCGACCCTCAAGCAGGCGCTGTCCGAGGCCGAAAAGAAAGCGGCCGCGGAGCGCGCCGAGCGAGAGAAACTTGAGGCCCGGGTCGCCGAGGTGCAGCAAGAGCTTCAGGCTCTCATGAAAAAACATGAGAGTTTGGAGCTTGAGTCAAAGACGCAAGCGTCCGAGCTCGCGGCGGCCCTTGAGACTGCCAAGTCTGCCAAGGCCGAAGCCCAAAAGGCCCTCCAAGAGTTGGAGGAGATGAAAAAGATAGCAGCGGGTAAGGCATTCTTTATGCAAAGTAGAAATATAAAAGTAAACTACTTGTTACTTACTCGAATCCGGAGCTCTCCAGCGGCATTCGCAGATCTTCCCCGCAGCGTATCCGCCGTCGCCGCATTCTACCGAGCTGAAGAGGGCAGCTCGACGGAGAAGGTGTTCTGGTCTCAGTATACTGAGGCCGGACACCCTGTGCCCTTGAGCGACCAGCTGAAACAGCTGGTCGAGCTCCACAAGGCGGCCAAACAGGCCATGAAGGGCTTCATAGTTCGGCTGTGGCCTAGAGAGGCCCTGCCTGGGAGCTACTTCGGGCTGATGCGGCGGCTGGTGGAGGCCTGTCCAAGGCTTGAGGTTATCAAGCGCTCCGTCTGCATCGAAGGTGCCCGTAGGGCCCTTGCCCATGCAAAGGTGCACTGGGGTAAGCTGGATGGTGAGAAGCTTGTGAGGGACGGGCCGCCGCCGGGGAAGGAGCATCGGAAGCCCGAGAACTACTATAAGGATGTTCTTGCGGGTGCCCGCCTTATGGTGGATGAGTGTACCAAGGATGTAATTTTTGAATGAACTCGCTCGTGTTTATCCTGTGCGCTGAAAACTTGTTCATGTGTGCTAAGCAATGCTTGTTGAATTTAAAATATTACTTTCTTTGCGGCCGTTTATCAAAAATTGAGAGATGGCCAGTCGTCGGCTTCTGCCCCCATGCCACTAGTGCTGGGGTGTTCGAGATAAACCTGAGCGCTCTTTTTCCCATAGTTGTGTCCTTCGAGGGAGGCGCTCAGCACAACGAACCAGGCAATCGGACTATAATGCTTGAACACTCTCACTTAGCCATAGAACTCTATAATTTTAAATTTCGGCGAAGCCCCTACTTCGGAAGACCGAGTTCGGGGCGCTATCCACGCCTTGGCCGGACAAAGCCGGCTCCTTGCTCGAAGCGGCATAAGTCTTTAGGGACTCGAAAAACCTCTCGAACAGTGACCGGTCTCTCGCCTCATCATGACAGTCAGTTTTAGCTTTCTCCACTGAGGTGCTTAACCCAGCTCAACTGGGGCACAATCGCAGTGGTTCTCCTAGTGCTACCTTAGCCGATAAAGTAGAACGTAAGGCACCAAAACATAGGAGCCGGGCAAACCCAACTATTGACCCAAATCATGATTCGGAGCCGATGCATATAGTGCTATAAGTTCGGGGTGCCGCACTTGTGAAAGTGTACGGGCTTCTCACACCATATTGAGGGGTACTGAAGCCCCTGGCGTGTTTGCCGTACCATGGTGTACGGGTGCAACATGTCATTTAATAAACATATATATGAAAGGAGGATAATGAAAAAAAAATAGACAAAAAGCTATGCATTGTTAATAGAAAGGCTGCTATCAAAGCAGAACGATACAAGTAGTGCGATAAGCAAAAGATATTGGGCTATTTAACATGTCCTGGCCAGGAGCAGGCCGCGGAATTGTATGCCAAAACAGGTATACTGCTCGTAACAGAGACCACCTGGGAGTTCCATAATGCGGCATGGCTTGTCTGCTTCCCTGGAACTTGCATCGTTTGTGCGGTAGTTGAATTGCCGAACAGGTCGTCTGAAGTATGGAGTCCTAAAAGTAAGAGAAAATTAAAAAAAGAATTCAGCAGCCCCTAGTACGTTTTAAGCCGTATTTTGGGTTTGCCATTATTGTGCCCCTTCCCCTGCGCCCATGGTATTTCAAGAGCGTAGTTATGTACGCGAGGCACTGGTTTCGCTATGTCGCGAGGGCTGGGGTTGGGGCCGCATTGCTACGCCTGCTCAGAACGTGCCAGGCGGTCTTGTTGTAGGTTACTCCGGGCGCGCTTGGTAGTGTCTGGCTTTTTAACGGCCGGACTAGAGAATTTCCTAAGAAGGCTGCTTTGTACTTCCGCTGCGAGGGCCGCCGTGTGCTCCTCCGTACGGAGGGAGCGTTCAGTGTTTCCATTGACCGTGATTACTCCTCGAGGGCTTGGCATCTTGAGCTTGAGATATGCGTAGTGCGGTACCGCATTGAACTTTGCAAATGCGGTTCGCCCGAGCAGGGCGTGATAGCCACTGCGAAACGGGACTATATCGAAGATTAACTCTTCGCTTCGGAAATTGTCCGGGGACCCGAAGACCACTTCAAGTGTTACTGAGCCTATACAGTTGGCCTCTACACCTGGTATAATGCCTTTAAAGGTCGTTTTTGTGGGCTTAATCCTCGAGGGATCTATGCCCATTTTCCGCACTGTATCCTGGTAAAGCAGGTTCAGGCTACTTCCGCCGTCCATGAGGACTCTTGTGAGATGAAATCCGTCGATAATTGGTCGAGAACCAATGCGGCGAAGCCGCCATGACGGATGCTAGTGGGGTGGTCCCTTCGATCAAAAGTGATCGGGCAGGAGGACCATGGGTTGAATTTTGGGGCGACTGGCTCCATCGCGTATACGTCCCGTAGCGCACGCTTCCGCTCCCTCTTGGGAATGTGGGTTGCGTATATCATGTTCACCGTCCGCACTTGTTGGGGAAAACCCTTCTGTCCACTGTTGTTTGGCGGCCTGGGCTCCTCCTTGTCATCGCTATGCAGCCCCTTGTCTTTATTTTCGGCTCTTAGCTTGCCTGCCTGCTTGAACACCCAACAATCCCTGTTGGTGTGATTAGCTGGCCTTTCGGGGGTGCCATGTATCTGGCACAAGCGATCGAGTATTCGGTCCAAACTGGACGGGCCCTGAGTGTTCTTTTTGAATGCCTTTTTCCGCTGACCGGATTTATAGCCTCTGAATCCGGCATTAACTGTCGTGTCTTCGTTGCTGTCGCTGCTAATGCGGCGCTTTTGCTTATTCCGGCGTGTACTGCCACTTTTGTCCTTGGTATCCGAATTACCAGGGTTCTTTGCTAAGTTGTTACTGCGAGCTAGCCAGCTGTCTTCTCCTGCGCAAAAGCGGGTCATGAGTGTCGTGAGGGCTGCCATGGACTTCGGCTTTTCCTGTCCCAGGTGCCGGGCAAGCCACTCGTCGCGGATATTATGCTTGAAGGCTGCTAGGGCCTCTGCGTCCGGACAGTCGACTATCTGGTTTTTCTTTGTTAGGAACTGTGTCCAGAATTGCCTAGATGATTCCTCTGGCTGCTGAATTATGTGGCTTAAGTCATCGGCATCCGGTGTTCGCACATAAGTGCCCTGGAAGTTGTCGAGGAATGCGGCTTCCAGGTCCTCCCAAGAACCGATTGAGTCTGCTGGCAAGCTGTTAAGCCAATGCCGGGCCGGTCCCTTAATTTTGAGCGGGAGGTATTTGATGGTGTGTAGATCATCGCCGCGGGCCATGTGGATATGGAGGAGATAATCCTCAATCCATACCGCAGCATCTGTTGTTCCATCATATGATTCGATGTTTACGGGTTTGAAACCCTCTGGGATTTTATGATCCATTACTTCGTCTGTGAAGCATAATGGGTGTGTGGCGCCTCTATACTGGGCTATATCACGATGCAGCTCGACGGAGCTATGTCTGTTGTGTTCGGCCCGGCCGGATTTGTTGTATCTGGAATGAAGATCATCGTCACGTGTCGTGGGGCGCCTGCTCGATCCGTAGATCGATCTTGTTTGTCTTGCCTTGTCCTCCAGTACGTCTCGCAGGTCTGGCGCATTTTCCTGTGCCTTGGTTGAACGGCGCCAGGGCATGGCTTGGGTGGAGGGCCGAGAGGCCTCTCTGTCGCGGCCGCGAGATGGCCGGTCGGCAATGTCGTGCGCTGGTGATGTAGGTGCTTCCTCCTCTGATCGGGGTAGCGGCCTGCGCTTTGGGTAACTCTTGGAGGGGCGTTCGAGTTCATACTCGTCAGCTGCAAGGACTTCGATCCATTTGTCAGCTAGCAAATCTTGATCAGCTCTAAGCTGTTGCTGCTTTTTCTTGAGGCTGCTTGCCGTGGCTAAAAGCCTGCATGTGAAATGCTCTTGTTCGGCGGGGTCCGATGGTACGACGAATTCGTCGTCATCGAGGCTTGCCTCGTCTTCGGAGGGAGGCATATAGTTATCATCCTCATCCTCTCGGTCTGCCGCTCTCTCATGAGGGCTAGCTTCTCCATCTTCTTGTGCCGAATCTTGCTGTAGGGGGTGTTCTTCGGCGCTATTCGGGGTAGTATTATCTCCCATGCCGGAATCACCATTTTTGCTTTGGCGGGATTTAGAGCGGCGCCGCTGACGCTGGCGCTTTGGCTGTTTCTTGGAGGTGTCATCCTCCGCTGTTCCCTCGCCATCTCCATCTTTTGGAGTATCCACCATGTATATATCATATGATGAGTTGGTTCGGAGTCAAAGTCAAGCAAGTCTACAGGTGCTGGTTCCTGTTCGTCTCCTGCATCGTCGTCCATACCGTCGATGTCTTCGGAGTCAAAGTCCAGCATGTCGGTTAAATTGTCGACAGTGGCTACAAAGTGGGTGGTGGGTGGGCTTTGAATTTCTTCGTCGTCCGCATCCCATCCTTGCTGACCGTAGTCCGGCCATGCCTCTCCTGATAAAGAGAGAGACTTTAGTGAGTTCAGGATGTCGCCGAAGGGCGAGTGCTGAAAGATGTCCGCTGCGGTGAACTCCATTATCGGCGCCCAATCGGATTCGATCGGTAGGGGCGCGGGGGGTTCGGAGTCCGGAGAGGAATCCCGATCCTCGGAGTCATGGGTCACGCCGAACGCGGGGCTGACGTTCGGCTCGATCGCCTTTGAGATCGTAGCCCCTGAGGTGACGTCCCGCCGCTAATCCTCGATTGGTGCAATAGGCTCCGGATTAAGGGTAGGAACCGGTGCGCGCGCGGCCTCCAGGGCACTGTTCGGCGGCAGAGCAAGATCATGCCTCTCAAAACAGTGCTGCGCGCTTGGTTGTGGCTCGAATCCATCGAAGATCAAATCCCCGCGGTTGTCTGCCATGTAGTTTAAGCTTCCAAACCTGACCTGATGGCCAGGGGCGTAGCTTTCGATCTGCTCCAGGTGGCCAAGCGAATTGGCCCGTGGTGCGAAGCCTCCGAAGACGAAGATCTGTCCGGGGAGAAAAGTCTCACCCTGGACCGCATCGTCGTTGATGATCAAAGGAGCCATCGTGTCGGGACCGCGAATCTAAGTCACATTGTTCTAGCATGTAACACCTCACACACGGTATCCCCACGGGTGTCGCCTTACCATGACCCGGGACCGTTTGCGCCTTTTGGCTCATGTATATGATAGTGTCGCTAGCATCCATATGACAGAGAACCCGGGCCGACATGGCTAGTCGTGAACCCAAAGTGGCACTAACCTATGGGGACAGGCATACATGATTCACATCGAGCATGTCGGTCAGCAGCGTGTCAATCCGGGCTGTAGCACTGGGCTAACAGGACTCCGGATGTCACGGCGTGACATTTCCCCGAGGGGACAGACACAGGAACGAAGCGAAACACATGCCGGCCAGTCAAGTGTCCTGAGCAGTAGTGCTGGGCTATCAGGACCCTGGTGAACCGGGCTGTAGCGGACTACTATGGCTCAAGGAAGCACTAGACTACATTTCCCCATAAGAGAGGCTGCCAAGGATAAACAACTAGATTGTCGGATCCCACGCATAGCAATACACGTCACACGTACGCATACCATGCAAGTATGTGCTGTACAACATGGCATCACAACATAACGCAACTCATATAGATAAAGGCTTAGAAGAGCCACATAGCATTAGTACAAACAGGGGTCACATGACCCATCATTCAGAGCATACAAGCAATGGAAGCATTACATGTCTGAGTACAGACAACTACAAAAGAAAAAGGCCGAGAAGCCTGACTATCTACAAGTCCCTCCAAGGTACAAGATCGTAGCTGAGGTAACAAGCTACTCGTCGAAGTCCAAGCGGTACTACTAGTGAGACAGATGTCTCACCTGCAAACATAAATAAAGCAAACGTGAGTACAAAGGTACTCAGCAAGACTTACATCAGATTCTATCATACATGCATTTGTATCAAGAAGGTAATGTGGGGTTTAGTTTTAGCAAGCCAGCTTTGACTCAGTGGCTATCCTGTTCTACGACAATGAGAAACTTCTTTGAGATGAGGCAGCGCACACGAGTCCACTAATCAACACATCAATACACTACTATGGATTCATCCCCATCTCTCCTACGAGAAGGCCTCCATAGCACTCACACTTGTCTTGAGCATTTTAGAGTATCCACTTTAAGTTGTCTATGTACCACGTAAGCATCCAAGAAGTCCATAACTAAGGACACGGCTATTCGAATAGATCATGATAACCCTGCAGCGGTGTACTTCATCACACACGCTCTCACCACTTATCACCATATACCCGTCATGTATCTCGGCAACCTTCAAGCGGAAGCCTGGCGAGGGTGTCGGCCACGACCTGACTAACCACGCAAGACTCTAGTCCAGGTTTATCACCTATTTGGGTTCCATCCGCAAGGAGATCCGGCCGGGGTGTCGCTCGCGGCCCCAAACGATGTGAGCAGGGTTCCCAAGCCCACCATCCGGGTGCCACATGGTACACCGTGCCACCTGTGCCTAGTCTGTCCCGAGCCCACCCTGTCGGGTGCCACTCGGTAGAGAAATAGCACTACGTACAAACACTAGAAACTATTTGCAACTCCTGGACAGAGATCAAGGCGGTTAATAAGCCGAGAGAGCTTGGAGCGCCCGGAGCCCAATGTGTGGTAGTAGCTAGTCATTGGACAACTTACACAGAACTCATTTCTTAAGGACGGTCCCAATGAGACAACCCACCATGTACTCCTACATGGCCTCTCACCGCTACCTTTACCAAATCGTGTTCACACGCTTAACTCTCAGCACCAGAACATGTCATAACACTCCAATTCATTCCCGATGAATCAGACCTAACACAACTCTAAGAAATAGCAGGCATGGCATGGTAGAAGCATAACATGGCTCAATCAACTCCTACACATGCTAGTGGGTTTCAACTATTTACTGTGGCAATGACAGGTCATGCAGAGGAATGGGTTCAACTACCGCAACATAAAGTAGCAGTTGAATCGTTGTTGTTCTAATGCAATAAAAGAGAGCAGGAGCGAGAGAGTGGGATTGTATCGAAATGAATGAGGGGGTTTGCTTGCCTGGTAGATCAATGGAGGGGGCACTGCTCCACTGATAGGTACTCTCGAACACTTTCCAGAGCAGGACCTATCGAGAAGGAACGGTGTCGATAGTCAATACACAAGCATATGCAACAATATGATGCATGAACATGGAATGAGGATGTGATGTTGTTTGAGCTAATGCAACTAGCATTCATTTGGTTAAAGTCCATTTGAACTAAAGATTCAAATGCAACTCCAAAATAAGCTCTTATAAATGCCATTCATGTGTTTTCATATATACAACATGTATAGGTTGGTTTGTCATGCATGAAAATAGTACAGATGGATAGATTGAATTTTTCTGATAACTTTTCATATATAAATTATTTCAATCTGAGCTACGGTTGAATTTCTATGAATTTTTGAAGTTTTGAACATTTTCTAGAATTTCCTGTTTAAAAATAATTCCAGAAAAAGAATAACTGCGTCAGCATTGCGTCATGCCTGCGTCAGCAGGTCAATGGAGCTGACCAGGTCAAACCTGACGTGTGGGGTCCACACATTAGTGACTCAGTTAGGTCACAGGGGGTTTATTTAGCCTAATTAGGATTAGTGGGCGCCGGGCCCACTGGTCAGTGACTAACTAGGTAACTAACCTAGGTTAATTTGTGTTAATCTAATACTAACTAAATGTCAGGGGGGTGGCGCACACGTCAGTGACACAAGGGGGAGGGTCAACCCCGGTCAGCGGGTCAAAGCCACCGGCGGCTTGACGGCGGCGAGCCAGATGCGGCAGAGGGCCTCGGACTTTGCCCTCCGGCGACCATTTGGACGGTGGAGACCACTGGCGAGGAGCCAGCGCTCGTCCGCGTCATCTGGAGCAAGTGGGAGAGGCGGGGACGGCCGGAGCTCGCCAGAGCGGAGCTCGGGGCTGCAGCCGGAGCACGGGCTTCAAGTGGGAGCGGGCTGTGGGGCACGGGGAGGCCACCCGAGGGGCTCTGCGGCACCCTCGTGGCACCAGGAGCACGGTGACGTGCTCGGTTGCGGGGTGCGGTGGCCAGGGCGACGGCGGCGACATAGACGGCGGCGAGGAGCTACGGCCACGGCGGGGAAAGGGGCTACGGTGTGCAGGCGGCTAAACGGAGAGAGGGAAATGGCGTAGAAGCTCACGGCGGTTCGGACGAGGCGGTCGGCGAGCTCGGGGACGCGTTGAAGACGACGGGGCGGCGAAGACGATCTCCGGCGACCGGAGATGAAGACGGCGGCGATGGAGGCACTCCAGGGCCTCCCGAGGCGCGTGGCTCGATGGAGAGCTTCAGGGCAAGGTGGCGGAGCTCGCAGACACGGAGAGAGGGCGAGGGGGAGGCGGTGGCTGCGGCAACGGTGGCCGGTGGCGACGGCAGCGCTCGGCCGTGAGCGAGGAAGGGCGAGAGAGAGGAGGGGAGGCCACTGGGAGGGAGAGAGGTTCGGGGAAGTGCGTGGCGTCGTTGGGTGCCTCCAGCGGCGTGCGGGGAAGCAGGAGGTGGCCGGCGTGTGCTCACGCGCGTCGGGCACACGCGCGCCGTCCTCCTGGCAGGAGGTAGGCGACGACTGGCGTCGGCCAACTGGCTGGGCTGGCCTGCTGGGCTGCTGGGCTGCCAGGTAGGAGGCCCAGGTAAGGGTTTTTCCTTTATTTGTTTTCTTTTCTATTTTTCTGACATGTGTTTTGATTTAATAAAAATACTAAATCATTTTATTTTATTCTGTAAATTTTAGTAGGGACTAGTTGGACCACTCCAAAGCCCCTCACCATAATTCAGAATTATTGGACAATATTTTATATATAATAAAATATTTATCCAACACAAATAATTACTGGATTAATTCCAAATGCCCAAAATAAATACTTATGAGCTCCTAAAGATATTGGTTTGATTTTTATCTCTATCCAATATTTTTAGAGAGCATCATGAACATTTTCTTGGACCTTTTTGGGGAAATTTTTATCTGAGTCATTTCCAGAAATGACTTCTCAGGGTTTCACAATCCCCATTTCAAAGTTAAATGAAATTTAAACATGATGCACACATGACTAGCTAGCCTAGGTCATACCAGAACTAGGGATGTGACAACTCGCCCCCACTCGAAGAAATCTCGTCCCGAGATTCAGGAGTCGGCGGGAAGAAAGCGGGGTACTCAAGTCGAAGACGATCTTCACGCTCCCAAGTAGCTTCTCTCTCGGAATGATGAAACCATTGAACCTTGAGAAACTTGATGTTATGACATCGAGTGACATGCTCTGCTTGTTCAAGGATGCGAACAGGGTACTCTCGATATGTGAGGTTATCTTGGAGATCAAGCGTTTCGTGGTCCACTCCGCGGATGGGATCTGAGAAGCAACGCCTGAGTTGAGAGACGTGGAAGACATCATGAACTCGAGAAAGATGTGGTGGTAGTTCCAACTGGTAGGCAACCTCTCCTCGTTTAGCGAGAATGAGAAAGGGACCAATGTAACAAGGAGCCAACTTGCCCTTGATACCAAATCGATGGGTACCCTTCAAAGGGGTAACCCGAAGGTAAGCTTTGTCGCCAATTTCATAAGCCACTTCCTTATGACTACGGTCATACTGCCTCTTTTGACGAGATTGGGCTGTTTTCAAATTCTCACGAATGATGCGAACTTGTTCTTCTGCCTCCTGGATCATATCCGGTCCAAAGAATTGTCTTTCACCGGTTTCTGACCAGTTCAAAGGTGTTCGACATATTCGTCCATACAGAACCTCAAAAGGAGCTTTCTTGAGGCTGGATTGGTAGCTATTGTTATAAGCAAACTCGGCGAAGGGAAGACACTTCTCCCAATCCATACCGAATGAGATAACACAAGCTCTAAGCATGTCTTCAAGAATCTGGTTGACCCTTTCCACCTGACCACTTGATTGAGGGTGGAAAGCGGTACTGAAGGAAAGATGGGTGCCCATGGCAGTTTGGAAACTCTCCCAGAAATGAGAAGTGAAAAGACTACCACGGTCTGAATTGATCTCTAGTGGAACACCATGAAGTGACACTATTCGAGAAATATATAAGTCAGCGAGCTGACTAGCAGTGATACTCTCTCGAACAGGTAGGAAGTGAGCCACTTTGGAAAGACGATGAATGACTATGAATATAGCATTATTCCCTCTCTTGGTCCTGGGAAAGCCGGTGATGAAGTCCATACCAACTTTATCCCATTTCCACTCAGGAATAGCTAAATGTTGAAGGGTGCCAGCAGGTCTCTGATGCTCTGCCTTCACGCGACGACAAACGTCAAAGTTAGCAATAAATTGAGCAAGTTCTCTCTTCATCCTAGTCCACCAGAACCTCTGGCGTAGGTCCTGATACATCTTAGTACTACCGGGATGAATCGTGAGAGGAGATTCATGCGCCTCCTTAAGGATTAATTGTCGAAGATGTTGATTCTTGGGAACCACCAAGCGACTCTCAAAGAAAACAACACCACGATCATCTATAGAGAAACTACCACCAACTCCCTTGTTAATGTTTCTCTTGATCCGGGAAATTCCCGTATCCTGCTTCTGAGCAGAGATGATTTGATCCACAAGAGTAGGTTTCTCCACCAAGGTAGAAAGGAATCCATGAGGAGCAATGTGAAGATTAAGCTTACAGAATTCCTCATGGAGAAGTGGTTGGCCCTGCTGCAACATGAGGTTGTTGCAATAGGACTTACGACTTAGCGCATCAGCCATGACATTCCCCTTGCCTGGGGTGTAGGTAATCCCTAAGTCGTAATCTAAGATCAACTCCAGCCAACGTCTTTGCCTCAGGTTCAAATCTGGTTGGGTGAAGATATATTTGAGACTCTGGTGGTCGCTGTAAATATCGCAACGTTTACCAAGAAGGTAATGTCGCCATGTCTTAAGGGCATAGACTACGGCTGCAAGCTCTAGATCATGTGTAGGATAATTCTCCTCATGTGGATGCAACTGTCGAGATGCATAGGCAATCACATGGCGATCTTGCATAAGAATGCAACCTAGTCCCTATCGTGAGGCGTCGCAATAGATAACAAAGTCCTTAGTGAAATCCGGTGGCACAAGTATGGGAGCAGAAGTCAGGCGTCTTTTCAATTCCTGAAAACTGTGCTCACACCGTGGGGACCACTCAAAATTTTTATCTTTCTTGAGAAGTTCTGTGAGAGGTTTGGCCACTTTGGAGAAGTTCTCAACGAATCGGCGATAATAACTGGCTAGACCAAGGAAACTCCTAACTTGCTTAACTGTTTCAGGCGGAGTCCAATCAAGAACGGCCTGAACTCTTTCAGGATTGACAGCAATGCCCTTACCAGAGATTACGTGGCCGAGATAGGTCACTTCTGGCAACCAAAATTCGCACTTGGAGAACTTGGCATAAAGGAGGTGCTCTCTGAGTTTTTCTAGCACAAGTGTAAGATGTTCGGCATGATCTTCCTCGTTCTTCGAGTAAATAAGAATATCATCGAGGTAAACCACGATGAACTTATCTAAGTACTCCATGAATATCGAGTTCATCAAGCGGGAGAAAGTAGCTGGAGCGTTGGTTAGACCAAAAGACATGACGGTGTACTCGTACTGACCATAACGAGTGACAAAAGCCTCTTAGGAATATCCCCATTTCTGATCTTGATTTGGTGGTAGCCTAACCTCAAATCCATCTTGGAAAAGACTGAGGATCCAGCGAGCTGATCATAAAAGTCGTTGATCCCGGGGAGCGGATACTTGTTCTTTATCGTGACCAAATTAACGGGACGATAATCTACAACCATCCGGTCCGTACCATCCTTCTTCTTGACGAAGAGGATGGGGCAAGCCCAGGGAGAAGAACTAGGATGGATGAAACCCTTTTGCAAGGATTCATCAAGTTGTTTCTTAAGCTCAGCTAGTTCTAAGGGTGCCATCTTGTAAGGTCTCCTAGAGATTGGAGCGGTTCCTGGGATAAGATCTATGACAAATTCTACATCTCTGTCAGGTGGAATACCTAGCAGTTCCTCTGGAAAGACATCCGGAATGTCACGGACTACCGGGATATCTTCAAGGTCAGGAAGAGGCTTGGCATTAAGAGAATAGAGCTGACGCTTTGCAAACCTAGTGGAGACGGTGACTATCTTGCCAGATGGGTGTGTAAGCTGAACAGACCTAGTGTAACAATCAATCTTGGCATAATGAGCTTTCATCCAGTCCATACCCAAAATGATGTTAATATCCATAGACTTGAGGGCTATAAGTGATGCAAGGAATACAAGTCTGTCAACAAGGATTTCGTTACCATGGCTTACACTAGAAGTTTGCCATTTGGATCCAGGAGTTTGAATTACTAGTGGAGAGGGCATATCACAAAAGGATATGTTGTGCAAGCTGGCATAACTTTCGGAAATGAAGGAATGAGATGCTCCGGTATCAAACAGAACCGAAGCTGGATGACAGTTGACAAGGAGTGTACCAAGAGCGACATCCGGATCATCATGAGTGTCTTTAGCTGAGACGTGATGCACACATCCACGTTCAGTGGGAGCTAAATTGACACTAATCATCTTGCGTGATGGCTTACCACGGCCAACAGACTTCTCAGGCTGGGGTGGAGCATAGTTGGTTTGAGAGCAGTCACGTGCATAGTGTCCTGGCTCTCCGCATGTGAAACAAGTCCCTGAAGTAGGGCATGGACCCGCATTGACAAGTTGTCTACCAATAGGCCTGGGTGGAGCATGTAACTGAACTGGGTGAGGTGCCACACAAGATGGCCTCGGTGAATATCTGGGTGGAAGAGCGGAGTTCGGAACCCAAATTCGGCGCTTCTACAAACTAGAACCGGAGAAAGAAACCAAATCACGGGTGTGCTTACGAGACTCCTCGTAAGTGAGCTGAGCTGTCTCCGCATTAATGGCCTTGTTCATAAGAGCCTGGAATGTATTACAATGATGCAAGTGGAGATCACGACGCAACTTGGGGTTGAGACCCTTCCGGAACCTAGCCTGCTTGTTGGCGTCTGTGGACACTTCTTCTGTAGCATAGCGGGCAAGGTTCTCAAACTCTCTGCTGTAAGCATCAACAGCCATCTTACTCTGGGTGAAACTACAAAACTCTTCTCTCTTGCGATCAATGAGAGCCTGAGGAATGTGATGCTCGCGAAAAGCCTCAGTGAAATCTCTCCAGGTGGTTTTCTGGCCAGCTGGAAGCATAGCCTCATAGTTCTGCCACCAAATACTAGTAGGACCTTCCAGATGATAAGCAGCGTAGGTGACCTTGTTACTTTCAGCTACGTTCGCTGAATGCAGCTTGTGTGTGATACCACGTAGCCAGTCATCTGCATCGAGTGGTTCAATGGAATGATGGAAGGTAGGTGGTTTCAGACCGATGAAGTCATGGATGGACACAAAATCTTTGTGCTGATGGGAGGTGTTCTCCTCAATACGTGCTAGCAAGCGGTTAGACTCACGCTTGTTCCTCTCAACCTCTAACATGAACTCTGCCAATGAAGACTGGTCGGGAGGATCCTCATCCCTACCATCTCCGTGGTTCCGGCTACGAGCAACAGAACTTCGGTTAACTGACGACATCCTGAAGAACCAACCAAGGAAACAGGGATGGATTTAGCATCATGATAAGGATGTAGAATATAGTACGAGGAAAAATACTATCTCTTGAACTCCTAGGACAATTCTGGCGGCATAACGGCAGTAAAATGCTTGAAATGAGACATTCTGCAAAAGACGGAGTAGCACCATACTCAACATCATCACTCAAGGTTCTGAGATATTGCTAAATAGGTTACACCGGAGGTACTCAAACTGGGATATGATTGAGATCAACCAAACCTTAGAGACTACGGAGTAGTAACACGTGATCCTGATAGACGGAAGAGAAAGCCTAGTTCCTTAACTCCGTAGGAAAGATAGGATGACTCAGATCAGAAGGCATGAGGTATAAGGAGTAAAAAGAGCCCTACGTCCCCTTCCACAATCAATTCCCCTATATAGCTAAATAATTTCCAGACTCAACTTCGACCAGGTTGGCTTGGCAATCCTACAGGCAGTCAGGCTCTGATACCAAAGCTGTCGGGACCCCGATTCTAAGTCACACCGTTCTAGCATGTAACACGTCATATCACATTGCGGCCTCACGCACGGTATCCCCACAGGTGTCTCCTTACCATGGCCCGGGACCGTTTGCGCCTTTTGGCTCACGTATATGATAGTGTCGCTAGCATCCATATGACAGAGAACCCAGGCCGACATGGCTAGTCGTGAACCCAAAGCGGCACTAACCTATGGGGACAGGCATACATGATTCACATCGAGCATGTCGGTCAGCAGCGTGTCAATCCGGGCTGTAGCACTGGGCTAACAGGACTCCGGATGTCACCGCGTGACATTTCCCCGAAGGGACAGACACAGGAACGAAGCGAAACACATGCCGGCCAGTCAAGTGTCCTGAGCAGTAGTGCTGGGCTATCAGAACTCCGGTGAACCGGGTTGTAGCGGACTACTATGGCTCAAGGAAGCACTAGACTACATTTCCCCATAAGAGAGGCTGCCAAGGATAAACAACTAGATTGTCGGATCCCACGCATAGCAATACACGTCACACGTACGCATAACATGCAAGTATGTGCTGTACAACATGGCATCACAACATAACACAACTCATATAGATAAAGGCTCAGAAGAGCCACATAGCATCAGTACAAACAGGGGTCACATGACCCATCATTCAGAGCATACAAGCAATGGAAGCATTACATGTCTGAGTACATACAACTACAAAAGAAAAAGGCCGAGAAGCCTGACTATCTACAAGTCCCTCCAAGGTACAAGATCGTAGCTGAGGTAACAAGCTACTCGTCGAAGTCCAAGCGGTACTACTAGTCAGACAGATGTCTCACCTGCAAACATAAATAAAGAAAACATGAGTACAAAGGTACTCAGCAAGACTTACATCAGATTCTATCATACATGCATTTGTATTAAGAAGGTAATGTGGGGTTTAGTTGCAGCAAGCCAGCTTTGACTCAGTGGCTATCCTGTTCTACGACAATGAGAAATTTCCTTGAGGTGAGGCAGCGCACACAAGTCCACTAATCACCACATCAATACACTACTATGGATTCATCCCCGTCTCTACTACGAGAAGGCTATCCATAGCACTCACACTTGTCTTGAGCATTTTAGACTATCCACTTTAAGTTGTCTATGTACCACGTAAGCATCCAAGAAGTCCATAACCGAGGACACGACTATTCGAATAGATCATGATAACCCTGCAGGGGTGTACTTCATCACACACGCTCTCACCACTTATCACCATATACCCGTCATGTATCTCGGCAACCTTCAAGCGGAAGCCTGGCGAGGGTGTCGGCCACGACCTGACTAACCATGCAAGACTCTAGTCCAGGTTTATCACCTATTTGGGTTCCATCCATAAGGAGATCCGGCCGGGGTGTCGCTCACGGCCCCAAACGATGTGAGCAGGGTTCCCAAGCCCACCATCCGGGTGCCACTTGGTACACCGTGCCACCTGTGCCTAGTCTGTCCCGAGCCCACCCTGCCGGGTGCCACTCGGTAGAGAAATAGCACTACCTACAAACACCAGAAACTATTTGCAACTCCTGGACAGAGATCAAGGCGGTTAATAAGCCGAGAGAGCTTGGAGCGCCCGGAGCCCAATGTGTGGTAGTAGCTAGTCATTGGACAACTTACACAGAACTAAGTTCTTAAGGACGGTCCCAATGAGACAACCCACCATGTACTCCTACATGGCCTCTCACCGCTACCTTTACCAAATCGTGTTCACACGCTTAACTCTCAGCACCAGAACATGTCATAACACTACAATTCATTCCCGATGAATCAGACCTGACACAACTCTAAGGAATAGCAGCCATGGCATGGTAGAATCATAACATGGCTCAATCAACTCCTACACATGCTAGTGGGTTTCAACTATTTACTGTGGCAATGACAGGTCATGCAGAGGAATGGGTTCAACTACCGCAACATAAAGTAGCAGTTGAATCGTTGTTGTTCTAATGCAATAAAAGAGAGCAGGAGCGAGAGAGTGGGATTGTATCGAAATGAATGAGGGGGTTTGCTTGCCTGGTAGATCAATGGAGGGGGCACTGCTCCACTGATAGGTACTCTCGAACACTTTCCAGAGCAGGACCTATCGAGAAGGAACGGTGTCGATAGTCAATACACAAGCATATGCAACAATATGATGCATGAACATGGAATGAAGATGTGATGTTGTTTGAGCTAATGCAACTAGCATTCATTTGGTTAAAGTCCATTTGAACTAAAGATTCAAATGCAACTCCAAAATAAGCTCTTATAAATGCCATTCATGTGTTTTCATATATACAACATGTATAGGTTGGTTTGTCATGCATGAAAATAGTACAGATGGATAGATTGAATTTTTCTGATAACTTTTCATATATAAATTATTTCAATCTGAGCTACGGTTGAATTTCTATGAATTTTTGAAGTTTTGAACATTTTCTAGAATTTCCTGTTTAAAAATAATTCCAGAAAAAGAATAACTGCGTCAGCATTGCGTCATGCCTGCGTCAGCAGGTCAATGGAGCTGACCAGGTCAAACCTGACGTGTGGGGTCCACACATTAGTGACTCAGTTAGGTCACAGGGGGTTTATTTAGCCTAATTAGGATTAGTGGGCGCCGGGCCCACTGGTCAGTGACTAACTAGGTAACTAACCTAGGTTAATTAGTGTTAATCTAATACTAACTAAATGTCAGGGGGTGGCCCATGCGTCAGTGACACAAGGGGGAGGGTCAACCCTGGTCAGCGCGTCAAAGCCACCGGCGGCTTGATGCAGGCGAGCCAGACGCGGCGGAGGGCCTCGGATTTCGCCCTCCGGTGACCATTTGGACGGCGGAGACCACTGGTGAGGAGCCAGCGCTCGTCCGCGTCATCTGGAGCAAGTGGGAGAGGCGGGGACGGCCGGAGCCCACCGGAGCGGAGCTCGGGGCGGCGGCCGGAGCACGGGCTTTAAGCGGGAGCGGGCTGTGGGGCATGGGGAGGCCACCCGAGGGGCTCTGCGACACCCTCATGGCAGCAGGAGCACGGTGACGTGCTCGGTTGCGGGCTGCGGTGGCCAGGGCGATGGCGGCGACATAGACGGCGGCAAGGAGCGACGGCCATGGCGGGGAAAGGGGCTACGGCATGCAGGCCGCTAAACGGAGAGAGGGAAATGGCGTAGAAGCTCACGGCGGTTCGGACGAGGCGGTTGGCAAGCTCGGGGACGCGTTGAAGACGACGGGGCGGCGAAGACGATCTCCGGCGACCGGAGATGTAGACGGCGGCGATGGAGGCGCTCCAGGGCCTCCCGAGGCGCGTGGCTCGACGGAGAGCTTCAGGGCGAGGTGGCGGAGCTCGCAGACACAGAGAGAGGTCGAGGGGGAGGCGGTGGTTGCGGCAACGGTGGCCGGTGGCGACGGCAGCGCTCGGCCGTGAGCGAGGAAGGGCGAGAGAGGAGGGGAGGCCACTGGAGAGAGGGAGAGAGGTTCGGGGAAGTGCGTGGCGTCGTTGGGTGCCTCTAGCAGCGAGCGGGGAAGCAGGAGGTGGCCGACGTGTGCTCGCGCGCGTCGGGCACACGCGCGCCGTCCTCCTGGCAGGAGGTAGGCGACGACTAGCGTCGGCCAGCTGGCTGGGCTGGCCTGCTGGGCCGCTGGTCTACCAGGGAGGAGGCCCAGGTAAGGGTTTTTCCTTTATTTGTTTTCTTTTCTATTTTTCTGACATTTGTTTTGATTTAATAAAAATACTAAATCATTTTATTTTACTCTGTAAATTTTAGTAGGGACTAGTTGGACCACTCCAAAGCCCCTCACCAAAATTCAGAATTATTGGACAATATTTTATATATAATAAAATATTTATCCAACGCAAATAATTACTGGATTAATTCCAAATGCCCAAAATAAATTCTTATGAGCTCCTAAAGATATTGGTTTGATTTTTATCTCTGTCCAATATTTTCAGAGAGCATCGTGAACATTTTCTTGGACCTTTTTGGAGAAATTTTTATCTGGCTCATTTCCAGAAATGACTTCTGAGGGTTTCACAATCCCCATTTCAAAGTTAAATGAAATTTAAACATGATGCACACATGACTAGCTAGCCTAGGTCATACCAGAACTAGGGATGTGACACATCGGGCCTAAAAGTGACGACACAGAGGAACTCTCAATGAAAGCACCAATGTCGGTGTCAAAACCGGCGGATCTCGGGTAGGGGGTCCCGAACTGTGCGTCTAGGCGGATGGTAACAGGAGACAAGGGACAGATGTTTTTACCCAGGTTCGGGCCCTCTCGATGGAGGTAAAACCCTACTCCTGCTTGATTAATATTGATGATATGGGTAGTACAAGAGTAGATCTACCACGAGATCAAGGAGGCTAAACCCTAGAAGCTAGCCTATGGTATGATTGTTGTATGATGAAGTTGTCCTACGGACTAGAACCCTCTAGTTTATATAGATACCGTATAGGGTTAGGGTTACACAGAGTCGGTTACAATGGTAGGAGATCTTGAATATCCGCATCGCCAAACTTGCCTTCCACGCCAAGGAAAGTCCCATCCGGACACAGGACGAAGTCTTCAATCTTGTATCTTCATAGTCCTGGAGTCCGGCTGAAGGTATAGTCCGGCTACCCGAACACCCCCTAATCTAGGACTCCCTCAGAGAGGAAGCTTACCCGGACCACCTACCTGACTGGGCCGGCCCACCTGGCCCGTGCCAGTCATCACCTACCTCTGCCAGTAAGCAGACGAGGGAGATAGCGCACGCGCGCCCGTGCGCCACCTCCTGCTTCGCGCTGGCGAGCTCTCCCTTTTCCCCATCATGCCACGGAGATGCCCTGAGACCTCTCTCCTCTCCCCCTCACTCGCTGCTCTCACTCCCCTCCTCTGTTCCTCTCCCCGCAGCACACCCGAGCGCGCTCGTCGCCGCCGCTCGCTGTCACCGCGGCCACCGTCCACCACTCGCCTCGCTGACGCGTCCGGAAGAACCGCAACACCGCCCATGTCCCCTCCACCGACTCACGCCTCGCAGGAGGCCCTGCTTCAACTTCATCGCGGTCATCTTCAACCTCGGTCACCCGAGCCCCTCGCCATCGATTCGCACCATCAGGGACGTCCCCGAGCCGACTGACCTACTCCGCCGCCTCCCTGTGAGCTCGTGCTCCAGCCCCTCTCTCCCCGCCGTCGAATCCCTCCTCTTGCCCCCTTAGCCACCGCGGCCGAAGCTCGCCGCCGCCGTGCCTCATCGCCGTCGTGGCTAGATCCACTATTGCTCGAAGCCAAGCACACCACTGTGCTCAACGCAGCTCCAGGATCCCGCCCAGCCTCTCAGCGAGCTTGCTAGCCAAGCGTAGCCCGCGCCCGCGCATAGCCGTGCTCCGGCCGCCATTGTCGCCTTTGCCCTCACCGCTGTAGCCCGTCCCGGCACCGCCCATGGCCACCACCCGATGCGCCTCGACGCGCTGCATCCGTAGAGCCCAGCCACGCGAGCTCTCCTCGCCGGACACGGCCGGACGAGGAGTGCCGCTGCGTCCTGCTTAGCACCGGCGGCTAATCGCTGGTTAGATGACGTGGCAGATTAGTTTAGCCACTAACCCCGCGGTTAGTTTAATCAGGTCACACTGACAGTGGGCCCGTCCCAGTTAATCATTAGATTAGGTTTATTCTAAAACCTGTTACCTAACTGAGCCAATGACATGTGGGGCCCACGGGTCCAGTTTGACCAGGACCGACCCTGTTGACCCGCTGATGTCAGCATGACCTAGAGCTGACGCAGTAATCATTTTCTGGAATATTTCTAATTCAAAAATGATTTGGAAATTTCAGAAAATGTTGCAAACTTTGAAAAATCATAGAAATTCAATCATAACTCCAAATGAAATAATTTATATATGAAAAATGACCAAAAAATCCAATCTATCCATGTGTACCTTTTTCATGCATGTTCGAGCAACCTAAAGCTACTGTATGTGACAATTTGAATTAGTGGCATTTGAAATGCCTTATGTCATGATCATGCATCATATTGTGCATTGCATTGATTGTGTCCTTTCTCTCTTTGCCGGTGGTTGTTCCCCCCGGTAGACGTATGTTCCAACGATGAGTTCGATGACACTGATGAAGAGCTATACTTTCTTCAGAAGTGCCAGGCAAGCAAAACCACCTAGTTCATTCTGATACAATCCCACTCTCTCGCTCCTGCTTCTTTTATTGCATTAGGACAACAACGATTCAACTGTTACATGCTGCGGTAGTTGAACCCCTTTCCTTTGCATGACCTGTCATTGCCACAGTAAATAGATGAAATCCACTAGCATGAGTAGGAGTTGTTTGAGCCCCGGTGTGCCTACTCATTCATGCTTGTTTGTCATGCCTGCTATTGCTTAGAGTTGAGTCAGGTCTGATTCATCGGGGATGAATTAGAGGTGTGAGAACATGTCCTACTGTTGTGAGCTAAGCATGTGAATACAATTTGGTAAAGGTATCGGTGAGAGGCCATGTAGGAGTACATGGTGGGTTGTCTCATTGAAGCCGTCCTTAGGTACTGAGTTTTGTGTTTGTGATCCATGAACAGCTACTACCACACATTGGAATGCTTAACTGCCCCTCTCAACTTATTAATCAACCTGATCTCTGTCCAGGAGTTGCAACTAGTTTTTGGTGTTTGTAGGTTGTGTTAGTAGTCTACCAAGTGGCACCCGGTACAGGTGGGCTTGGGACAGACTAGGCACAGTGGTATAGTGTACCAAGTGGCACCCGGATGGTGGGCTTGGGAACCCTGCTCACATCGTTTGGGGCCTTGAGCGACACCCCGGCCGGATCTCCTTGCGGATGGAACCCGAATAGGCGATAAACCTGGACTAGAGACTTGTTGGTTAGTCAGGTCGTGGCCGACTCCCTCGCAAGGCTTCCGCTTGAAGGTTGCCGAGATACACGATGTGTACATGGTGGTAAGTGGTGAGAGCGTGTGTGAAGAAGTACACCCCTGCATGGTTATTGTCGGTGTCAAAACCGGCAGATCTCGGGTAGGGGGTCCCGAACTGTGCGTCTAGGCGGATGGTAACAGGAGACAAGGGACACGATGTTTTTACCCAGGTTCGGGCACTCTCGATGGAGGTAAAACCCTACTCCTGCTTGATTAATATTGATGATATGGGTAGTACAAGAGTAGATCTACCACGAGATCAAGGAGGCTAAACCCTAGAAGCTAGCCTATGGTATGATTGTTGTATGATGGAGTTGTCCTACGGACTAGAAACCTCTCGTTTATGTAGACACCGGATAGGGTTAGGGTTACACAGAGTCGGTTACAATGGTAGGAGATCTTGAATATCCGCATCGCCAAGCTTGCCTTCCATGCCAAGGAAAGTCCCATCCGGACACGGGACGAAGTCTTCAATCTTGTATCTTCATAGTCCTGGAGTCCGGCTGAAGGTATAGTCCGGCTACCCGAACACCCCCTAATCCAGGACTCCCTCAGTAGCCCCTGAACTAGGCTTCAATGACGACGAGTCCGGCGCGCAGATTGTCTTCGGCATTGCAAGGCGAGTTCCTCCTCCAAGTCCTTCAAGAAGATTTTAAACAAGGATAGTGTCCGGCTCTGCAAAATAAGTTTCCACATATTGCCATAGAGAGAATAATATTAACACAAATCTAATCTGCTAACGTATTCCGCAGCATGACATCACACTACGGCCAAGTCCTTTACTCGAATCGTTTTTACTTTTCCACCTCAGCACATTTTGCGAGGCGGTTTCCTTGGCACGTCTTGTCAAAACAGAGATCGTGTCCCCCCTTTTACGGGATTCTCATCAATACGGACGTGGGTGACCCAATCGTGCCCGTTAGCACGTTTCCTCGATTAAAGGCGAGTCCCAAATGGTTACGGGAGGGGCTCTTGGTATTCAACCTCTTATAAAGAGACCAAGGCCTTACTCCTTTTTCCAATCTCAAACGAGTTCGCCCACCGCCTCGAGTTCCAACACCCTAGGCTCCAGATTCCAGGCGCTTCAGACCTTCGACAATGTCCGGCTCTGACCTTCAAGGCCGATGGACGCCCTCCTCCATCACGGAGGATGACTTGCTAAAGTTGAGGGAGGCTAAGTTCCTGACCGGTGAAATTTTGCATAGGTTGCCTGCTCAAGGGCAGGCCATTCCTAGTCCCCAGCCCGGTGAGAGCGTGGTGTTCATGTCTCACTTACTTCGGGGGTTAGGCTTCCCAATGGATCCCTTCGTGAGGGGGCTGTTGTTTTATTACGGGCTGGAATTCCATGACTTAGCTCCGGAGTCCATCCTCCATATTTCCTCATTCATCGTCGTGTGTGAGGCGTTCCTCCGTGTTACCCCTCACTTCGGATTATGGCTCAAGACTTTTAAAGTGGAGCCGAAGATGGTCGAGGGACGGCACGCAGAGTGCGGAGGCGCTGTTATAAGCAAGAATGCTGATGCTCCATGGCCCGAGGGCTCTTTTCACGAGGAGCTTGGCTTGTGGCAACGAGAGTGGTTCTATATCACCGCTCCCAGGGGCACCAAGTGGGTGGAGCTTCCTGCCTTTCGCTCGGGTCCCCCACCACGGCTAACGTCATGGATCAGCAAAGGGTTAGATTGGGGGTTACCCAAAGACGTGCCCTTGTTGCAGGGCCACATTAGGGATCTCTTAGAAGGAGACCTCAGCCTGGTCAAGGTGACGCAGGTCATGTTGATTCGCCGGATACTGCCCGGCAAACATCGCTCCCTTCGCCTGTGGAAGTTTAATCCAGAGGGACCGCGCGCTCTCCAGAATTTCATGAGCACAACGCCCGTGGAGATGTATAAATTGTTCTTCGGATCACAAATGATGTGTCCGGATTTGACCGAGGACGCAGGCCTAAGCTGCAATCTCCCGGATACCCAAGTAAGTAACCTTGTGCCCGGACCTACTATCCATATAATCGTCATAAACTTGCCCCTAAAAGAGCTGTCCTTTTAAACAGGAGTGGAGAGTGAAGGCAAAGCTGATCAGGTGTCCGGCTCCCCTTCCTGAAACCAGGCCGGATCCCGTGCTTGTCAGGATGTTGAAGATAATGCCTTTGGAGGGAAGTAAGTGGAAGGACAAGGGAACTATGGCCTCCTCGAAGGAGGCTGCTCCGAAGGGAGGAACCGACAATTCCTCTCCTAAGGGGAAGAAGAGGGCCGCCTCTGACGACCCGGAGACCATGGCCTCGAAGCGGGAGAGAAAATCCTCATCAGAGGGTCCGATGCCGGGGAGTTCCTCGTCCGAACTACGCCCTCAAAGGGTTCAGCCCTCCAGCGAGCCATAAGTAGAGAGAGGTTTTCCTTTTGAGGGATGAGAGAAATCCTTGATTTATATCTGAGAAGATTAACCGAAATTTTACCTTGTAGCTCGGACCTCAGCCCTTCTCAGCAGAGCTCGTCTTCGGGGGATCTTCTTCCGGAGATGATGGAGAGCGGGACGCCTCCCCCTGCCGTACCACCTAGCGAGGCGGGCGACCCTGAGGTGTCGTCACGGAGGGTTTCTCTGAATCCGGCAGGGGCGGAAGATAGCTATGTGGCCCCCCAAGGTTCTCCCCGTCCAGCCTTCGAAAGAGGCCATAGGACAAGTCCGGCACCGTCTGGTGCTCGGCCGGAGGAGCTAAAGATTCTGCTGGGGCGAGCTTCTATCTCGGAGGGGCACCATGCATTGATGGGCACGGTGATTGAAAGGATTTCATCCGCAGAAAGCGGATTGCATGAGGCCGTCAAAAGTTTACTGACGGGTTTTGAGGTATGTTAGATAATGTACACTGTTGTCAGTTGCGCATAAGTAAGATGCGCCCTGTGTAGATAGTAGCCCCTGAGACTCTGCACGTTGTCAAGAAATGACGGCACGCAGAGGATCATAATCCCAGGTCTAAGATGTCGCCTTTGAATGTAGGTGGCGAGGTGTCCGGAATCAAGCCGAACTGATGATTTGGCCGAACTAAAGTGGCAACCAGACGTGGCAGATGCCGACATCGCGCTTGTCAACAAGCGGCTTGATGAGGCTCAAGGTATGTAATTCCTCAGGCGACATCAGGTAAGAGGAGCTTCATTCCAGTGTCTTACAATGTGTGTGCTTGATGCAGATGGTACGGCCGCCGTGGAGGATCTTAGGGCAGAACTTGCCCGAGCTAAGGAGCAAGCCAGAAAAAGCAATGCGGCTGCCGAGAAGGCCCTTGAAGAGCTGAGAGCCGAACAGGCTGCTCACTGCCGAAGCAAAGAAGAGATTGCCGAGATGGCCGAGAAGTTAAAGAGCGCTGCAGACCATTGCAAACTTCTTGAGAAAGAAGACCGGGCGAGACAGACAGACTTAGAGAAGGCCGTTGCCGATGCCAAGGACACTCGCTCTGCGATGAGAGCTGCGAAGGAGGAGCTGCGTCAGGCCGAACAGATTGCGGCTGGAAAGCCCTTTATGCTGCGGAGGAAGTTTTGCGATCCGAAGTTTGCTCCGTTGGACCGGATGTGGAGTGTGTAGGACACCTATCTGGATTTGGCAGCAAGTGCTGCTGATGCGACCGAACACTTTCGTGATCTAAAAGATCGCGAAGTGGAAAAGCTTTTCTGGTCACAGTTCCACAATCCAGAGCATCCACTGGCAGTGGACGATCGCCTGGCTCAATGGGCCAAACTGAATAGATTGTCCGGACTTGCCATAAAGTACGTCATGGGTCATCTGTGGCCTGGGAGATCGGAGCCGAAGAGTTATTTCAGCTTGGTGCAGCAATTCCTTGACGCGGTGCCGCATATCAATGCGATGAAGAGGTCAGCATGCATAGAGGGCGCACGGATGGCTCTTGCCCGTGTCAAGACATACTGGGCAGAGATGGAGACCATCGTTGTTGGGTCCCGAGATACGGACAAAAGCCGAGTACCCTCCGAGCACTATTTTCAGGAAGTCCTTGAAGGCGCTCGTGTAATAGAGACGCAGTGCTCGAAGGATGCTATGTTATGATAGCGTATGTAATTATAAAGCAATATTTTGATAAATTGTAGTGGCCTTTTATACTTGTGCCTTCAAGTATTAGGAACACCTCCTGTGCGGCCGTTTTAAGAGATATATATATATATAATATGAAAGATGGTAGTCGTTGGCTTCAGCCCCCACGCACATAGTGCGGGGGTGCTCACAGAAGACGCATTTTCACACTTAACCCAACGTCTTGGTCCTACAAAGGAGGTGATAGCGCAGCGGGCCAGGCAACCATACTATAATGCTTTAACACTTTCACTTAGCCATAGGATCTTGACAGTGGGACTATTTAGGTAGCCCCTTGGTGGCGACTATGCTCGCCCGAGTTCGGGGCACGTATAAGCCTGGCCGGGAAACGGCCCTTCGTTAAAACGGAGGAATCCTATAGATTCCGATAGGTCATCGGGTGGCTGACCAGTCTCACGCTACATCATGACAGTCAGTTTTCGGCTTTCTCTACTGAGGCACTCGCCTGGCCTAACCGGGGCACAATCGCAGTAGTTCTCCTGGTGCTACCTTAGCCGATAGAGCGGAACGTAAGGTAGCCGAACTCAGGAGCCGGGCAACCCAACATTTGACCAAAGACATGATTCGGAGCTGATGCATATAATGCCAAAACCCGCAACGCCGAACACTCCCTAAGGTGTTCGGTCTTTATGACTGCGGGCAAAACAACACTCTTCATTAAAAAGCCCCTAGTGTCCAGGTACGCGCAAAAATTCTGACGTGGCCACATGCCAAGATGCCAGCCTCCTCCTTGGTTATATCAGAGAAAACCAGGGGATATGTAGCAACAAGAGACAGTAAAAAAGGTTCACGCGGGGTCTTAATCTAAAAAGAATCCTTAGGACGGGTCCCTACTGCATGTCTGCGCCTGTGTCTCCGTTGTGCCATATCCTGGACTGGCGCTGCACGACGTTCATCTGCGAAAGAGAGAAACTGAGCTGAAAATGGGTCGTGCCAAACAAAAGTTTAAAATAAGCAAAGTATAAAGTAAAATATATAGAACTGAGCTTTATTGTCTCTTATTGTATATGTACGGAGCCCCTAGTGCGGGGGTATATGGCCACTAAGCCTGCATCAATGATGATTTTGTACCGAACTCGTCTATCCGCGTTCGTGGTCTTTAATGACCTATTCCGAATTTTTTGGCTAGTGAAGCCATTTTATTGTGGGGCTGTCAAAGCGGCCACACAGTCCTCTGCTTGGGGGAGGGGCACATCAATGCTTCCCCTTCAAAGAGATGATGCCTCATGGACCGGGAATCTTAAGCGTTAGAGATGCATAATGTGGCATTGCGTTAAAGCGGGCGAAAGCTTCGCGTCCTAGTAGTGCTTGATAGCGACTGGAGAATGGGACGATGTGGAAGGTCAGCTTTTCGCGGCGGAGGTTATCGGTAGAGCCGAATATAACTTCGAGCGGGAGAAAACCCATGCAATGGGTGTCCGGACCAGGCGTGACCCCTTGAAAGGCGGTTTTGCTGCGGCAGATTCTTGCTGGGTCTATCCCCATGTGGCGGATTGTGTCCTGATATATCAGGTTTAGTCCACTGCCGCCGTCCATAAGGACATTTGAAAACTGGAGTCCGCCAATTATTGGATCGAGTACCAAGGCAGTCCAGCCTGCGTTCCTGATACTTCTAGAATAATCCAGCTGATCGAAGATGATTGGTTTTGACAACCAATGGCGGGACCCCTTTGGGATAGGTCGTGTGGTGCGTACCTTTATGGGCGCCACACGTTTTGTTATGTGAAGTAAGTTTACTGTTTTTACTTGTTGTGGGAAGTTCTGTTGTTTCCTGGTGCTCTGCTTTTGGGGTTCGTCCTCGTCTTCGCTTGGTGTGTCGAGCCCCTTGTGTTCGGTGTTGAGTCTGCCGGATTGTCTGAAAACCCAACAAATCTTTGTGGGTATGGTTAGCAGGCTTACCGGGAGTACTGTGTATTTGACATATCATGTCCAGGATTTTGTTTAAGTTGGATGGATCATCCCTGTTATCCTAGAGGGGTGGCTTTGTCTGATTCTGTCGTGAGCTTTTGAATCCGGCGTTGACTGCCGTGCTCGTCGGACTTTTTTCCTTAGTCCGGCGACGGTCCTTGTTGCGTCGCGGTTTTCCATTTCCATCCCTAGTTTCGGATGTACTTGGGTTGCTGGGGTTGCATCTTGCCAACCAGCTGTCCTCTCCTGCACAAAAGCGGGTCATGAGGCTTGTTAGTGCGGCCATTGTTCTTGGCTTTTCTTGGCCGAGGTGTCTGGCGAGCCATTCGTCTCGGACGTTATGCCTGAAAGCTGCTAAGGCTTCAGCGTCCGGACAGTCGACTATCTGATTCTTTTTAGTGAGGAATCTATTCCAGAATTGCCAAGCTGATTCTCCAGGCTGTTGGGTTATGTGACTAAGATCGTCTGCATCCGGAGGGCGGACATAGGTCCCTTGAAAATTTTCTCGAAAAGCGTTCTCGAGTTCTTCCCAACTTCCAATTGTGTTTTCAGGAAGGCTTTTAAGCCAATGCCAGGCTGGCCCTTTAAGCTTAAGGGGTAAGTATTTTATGGCGTGGAGGTCATCTCCTCTAGCCATATGTATGTGGAGGATATAATCCTCGATCCAGACTCTAGGGTCTGTTGTTCCATCATATGCCTCTATGTTTACGGGTTTGAATCCCTCTGGAAATTCATAGTCCAGGACCTCATCGATGAAACATAGGGGGTGTGCGGCGCCCCTGTATTTGGGTGTGCCGGATTCTGATGATGGCTTTATTGCATTGCTTACAAGAGCTTGCTTTCTTGGCCCGTAAATGGACCTGACTGGGCCCTGATGCGAATCCTTAAGTGGGTCGCATGCCGATTTAAGTGCGGCGTCGCTTGCCGCTTTATGCTGGCCATGGGGTCGTCTATCCGACCGTGTGGCTTTCTTATTTTTTGAATGCGAGGGCTCTAGGGCCTCTTCGTCGAATTCGGGCAGTAGCTTTCTCTTCGGATAGCTTTTAGTTCGGCGAATGTCGCCGTATTTATCTGCGGTATTGATTACTTTGCTCCATCGGATCCTGAGTGCATCTTCCGCCGTTTTTAGCTTCCGCTTTTGCTTTTTCAGGCTGCGTGCTGTTGCAACAAGCCTCTTGTGGAGATTCTTTTGCTTCGTGGTTTTATCCGGTGTAAGGTCGTCCGGAGTGCCGTTTTCGCCGGGGGAGGGATGTTCGGTTTCTCTATCCGTGTTGCCCTGTTCGGACGGTTGCTCTAAGGCCTGCTCATCGTCTACCGGCTCATCCTCCTCTATGGCTGGGTCTTTATCGAGGCGGGGCTTGGGTCAGCGTTTACGCAGACGCTTTGATTGCTTTTCGAGGGATCGGTCCCCCATTCCATCCCCTTTTTCCTCGTTGTCGTTTCCTTTAGGGGTATCCACCATGTACACATCGTGAGATGGGGTGGCTGTCCAATGCCCTATGGGCATTGGCTCATCTGTATCTCCTGCATCGTCGTCCATGTTGTCGATGTCTGCGGAGTCGAAGTTGAGCACGTCATTTAAATTGTCGACAGTGGGTGGTGGGTGGGCTTTGAATTTCTTCATCATCCGTATCCCATCCTCGCTGACCGTAGTCCGGCCAGGGCTCTCCTGATAAAGAGAGAGACTTTAGAGAATTCAGGATGTCGCCAAAAGGCGAGTGCTGAAAGATGTCTGCGGCGGTGAACTCCATTATCGGCGTCCAATTGGATTCGATCGGCAGGGGCGCGGGGGGTTCGCAGTTCGGAGAGGAATCCGGCTCCTTGGAGTCACGAGCTGTGCGGAACGCGGGGCTGACGTTCGGCTCGATCGCCTTTAAGATCGTAGCCCCCGAGGTGACGTCCAACTGCTCATCCTCGATTGGTGCAATAGGCTCCGAATAAAGGGTCGGAACCGGTGCTTGTGCGGCCTCCAGGGCACTGTTCGGCGGCAGAGCTAGATCATGCCTCTCGACACAGTGCGGCGCGCTCAGCTGTGGCTTGAATCCGTCGAAGATCGAATCCCCACGGGTGTCTGCCGTGTAGTTTAAGCTTCCAAACCTGACCTGATGGCCAGGGGCATAGCTTTCGATCTGCTCCAGGTGGCCAAGCGAATTGGCCCGTAGTGTGAAGCCGCCGAAGACGAAGATCTGTCCGGGGAGAAATGTCTCACCCTGGACCGCATCGTCATTGATGATAAAAGGAGCCATCGAGCCCAAAAGTGACGACACAGAGGAACTCTCAATGAAAGCACCAATGTCGGTGTCAAAACCGGCGGATCTCGGGTAGGGGGTTCCGAACTGTGCGTCTAGGCGGATGGTAACAGGAGACAAGGGACACGATGTTTTTACCCAGGTTTGGGCCCTCTCGTTGGAGGTAAAACCCTACTCCTACTTGATTAATATTGATGATATTGGTAGTACAAGAGTAGATCTACCACGAGATCAAGGAGGCTAAACCCTAGAAGCTAGGCTATGGTATGATTGTTGTATGATGAAGTTGTCCTACGGACTAGAACCCTCCGGTTTATATAGACACCGGATAGGGTTAGGGTTACACAGAGTCGGTTACAATGGTAGGAGATCTTGAATATCCGCATCGCCAAGCTTGCCTTCCACGCCAAGGAAAGTCCCATCCGGACACGGGACGAAGTCTTCAATCTTGTATCTTCATAGACCTGGAGTCCGGCTGAAGGTATAGTCCGGCTACCCGAACACCCCCTAATCCAGGACTCCCTCAGTTATCATTATCTATTCGAATAGCCGGATTCCTCGGATATGGAAACTTGGACCCCTTGCATAGTTCATAGACAAGTGAAAGTGGATACCCTAAAATGTGCAAGATAAGTGTGAGTGCTATGGATGGCGTTCTCGTAGGGAGACAGGAGCGGATCCATAGTGGTGTATTGATATGGTGAATATGTGGACTCGTGTGCGCCACCTCAAAAGAGTTACTTGCAGTCGTAGTTCAGGATAGCCACCGAGTCAAAGATGGCTTGCTGTAGTTAAACTCCACCACCCCTTTCTTGATACTAATGCATATGTAGCTAGTTCTGAGGTAAGTCTTGCTGGGTACATTTGTACTCACGTTTTCTTAATTTATGTTTTTTCAGAGAGACTTCAGTCTCACAAGTAGTTCCGCTTGGACTTCGACGTTTAGCTCGTTACCTCAGCTATGATATTGTACCCTTGGGAGGGTCTTTTAGATAGTCAGGCTTCTCAGCCTTCTTCATTTGTAGTTGTCTGTACTCAGACAAGTTAAGCTTTCGTATGTGCTTGTTGCTTGTATGCTCTGTATGTTGGGTCATGAGACCCATGTTTGTAATATCTCGCTCCTCGGAGCCTAATGAATAAATACTTTGAGTCATAGAGTTTTGTTGTGATGCCATGTTGTATTTACACATATTGAGCATATTGTGTGTATGATTGAAATGCTTGGTATGTGTGGGATCCGACAACCTAGTTGTTTATCCTTGGTAGCCTCTCTTATGGGGAAATGTAGTCTTGTGCTTCCATGAGCCATAGTAGTCCGCTATAGCCCGGTTCACCGGAGTCCTGCTAGCCCAGCACTACTGCTCCAAAACACTTGACTGGCCGGCATGTGATTCACTTCGTTCCTGTGTCTGACCCTTCGGGGAAATGTCACGCGGTGACATCCGGAGTCCTGTTAGCCTAGTTGCTACAGCCCGGATTCACACGCTGCTGACCAACATGCTCGACGTTGATTCATGTATGCCTGTCCCCGTAAGTTAGTGCCACTTTGGGTTCATGACTAGTCATGTCGGACCGGGTTCTCTGTCATATGGATGCTAGCGACACTATCATATACGTGAGCCGAAAGGCGCAAACGGTCCGGTCCATGGTAAGGCGACACCCGTGGGAATACCGTGCGTGAGGCCGCAAAGTGATATGAGGTGTTACCGGCTAGATTGATGTGACTTGGAATCAGGGTCCTGATAGGGTGGGAGGGGGCTCGCCGGGGTGAAGGAAGAACCAGCCACGGCGGGGAGGGGGGCTCGCCGGAGAGGTACCCCACTATCTATCTTAGGGTTCAGGATGGGGGCGGTGGTCACTGGCGGTGGCGGGGTGGTGGCGTGGGGATCTCCGGAGAAAAAGCTCGGCATGGGGGGGCCTAGAGGGATGGCCTGGGCGGCAGCGAACCGACGGTGTGGAGTGTTTTCGGGGTGGGTGGGGCAGCGCACCGCGGGCGGCGGGCGGCGGGGGGCTGCTGTTTCGCCGGTGGTGGCTGCCGGCTTAGGGGGGTGGTGGTTGAAGATGAACCGCAAGCCCTTGATTTCGTATCCAACGGCTACAAAATCGACTGACCAGAGATGAAAAAGTCAGTCGACCGACATGTAGCCTCACCTTGCTAGTGCGTTCAGTTTCGACAGCAAAATTCAGTTTCGACAGTTAAGTTCAGTTTCGATAGTTAAGTTCAGAGATGAGCGGCTGATGTATTTTACATATACCACTTTGTGGTTATGTATTTTACGTCATGTATTGGAGATGCTATTAGAATTCCACTCAGGTTAACATTGTTCGTTGTCTCTCTTGTCCTGCTTCAGCCTCGGCGTCGTGCAACTCATCGGAGCTGCTCCAACGACGAAACCCTCCATCACAGTGGAGAAGTACCTCGGGCTCCATCTCCAGACGTCTAAGATCTTCTTCCCCTCCTCCAATAGCAAAGTCGGCTGGAGCATCCTCACCGGACAACCCAATCACACTGAGATCGACATGGCTTCGCCAAAGAAGTTGTACACTTGTTGCATCTCTTTTTTACTCTACATGTTATATATATTGTCCACTGAGCACACGGATTTGTTCCTTTAGTGTCTCCTTGAAAAAAACGTAGGAATTTTAATTTTCACTTGTCCTCCTTTTCAAATTCATATTCATGAAGCACAAGACTAATTGATAGTAGCATAATAGCATTATAACTGTACATTTTCTTGTGGTTTGACTTAATCTCACCATGCTTCTTTGCATCATGTGATCTTCCAATTGTTGTGAATCAAACACCCAGATTGGCAGAAATCCTGTGTTTTTAAATTCTCTGTTTTACACGTACATTCCTATCGTACTCCTGTCTATTTCCTATCCATGCATTGTTGGAATCCTCCAATTCAAACGAGCCCTTACAGAATTACTTCTCTTACAGATAGGTGTCAAAGAAAACCTTGCGTGGTTTGTCCCGCTCCTGCTGCGCCGTCGTCCACCCCAGCTCAGCTGCTCCAACGACAGAAGGGTCCAGCAAGTAGGGATCCGGCCTCCAGAGTGTCTTTCACCGCCTCAGATCTTCTTCCCCGCTGCTGGCAGCCATGAAAACTGCATTACCATCATCAACCGAGCAGATGACCTCGAGGACTACACGGGTCCGCAAGAGAGGTCACACTCTTTCGTGTCTGCTTACGTTATGCATCACTTAATATTACATGCTACTTTATCGTCCTGTTCACCGATTAGACTCTGAGTTAGCTCCAAACTAATGGTCAAACTTGAGTTTTTAAATGGTTATGGGGTACATATCGGGGCCGCTATCAATAGTTTCTATCTACTATCTAGTTAATATCCGGTGTCCACTATGAGTTTCATGTTGGGTGGGAAACAAATAGTAAAGAAGCCATTATTTGTATTTTTTTAACAGAAGCCATTATCTGCCTGCTATTATTGGTTTTGGGTCTATCCACAGGCTGCTACCATCACTCTAGATTTCTGCATGCACTCCTTACATAATCTCATTATGTTTTATTCCTATGCATGGCAGTTATTGTAAACAATGGAACTGAACATGTAGAGCAAAAGAGACGAGCCTTGGATGGCAATAAAATTTCATGTGGACGTCGCTCCATGGTAGGCGCAAAGGTAGCCCCCCTCCACACATTTCCGATTGTAATCGAGAGGAAGATATCTGTTCTGATGGGGATTCAGAAGGAGAAGACAACTCCTATTTACCCCCTGGGGTCTTCTCTCTAACTTGGCATGTTGATGTTGGTTATATAATGCATATGGTGTCTTGCATTGCTTACTTTATACATCAAATATGTCATCTGCTTAGTTTAGGCACCCTTTGTGTGAATGCCATCTGTTTAGTTTATTCATCGTTTATGTGAATTATGCAATGCCATCTTGTTTAGCCAGGCATCATATATGTGAATTTTGCAATGCCATCCTACTTAGCCAGTCATCTTATATGTAAATTATATTAGGCCATCCTTTTTTCGGTACATATTACATTTGTCAACAATGTTAGTACATTCAACTTCTCTTCGTGTGCATCAGCCATTTGACACGGTGATGGCAAATTCTGGAGTGAAAAGCAGACTATGCTATCTAAGGAAGAGCATATCTCGCTGGTTATGGATAGCTCCTTGGAGGAGGATTTAGAGACAGATGACCAGTCCTATCCCCCCCCCGAGGTGTATGCTCTAACTTGGCAGGGTTCTGTTGCTCATATCGTGCATATGGTGTCTCGCATTGCTATGTCATTTGATTAGTTTAGACATGCTTTGTGTGAATGCCACCGGTTCAGTGTCTAATTACCATATATGTGAATTATGCATTGCCATCTTGTTGCAAGATATTATATATGTGAATTATACAATGCTATCTTGTTGCAAAGGCATTATATATGTGAATTATGCAATGCCATGCTATTTAGCCAATGATCATGTATGTGAATTATATCATGCTATGATTTTTTGTATTACATGTTCTATTTGTCGACAACGTTTGTATATTCAACTACTCTTCCTATGCATCAGCCATTTGAAGCGGTGATGGAAGTATCTGGAGTGAAAACAAGGTATTCAGAGCAGACAATGCTACCTGCTGAAGGAGACATCTTGCTGGGTACAGAGAGCTCCTCAGAGGAGGATTCAGAGACTGATGACCAGTCCTATTTCCCCCCTGAGGTCTATGCTCAAACTTGGCAGGATTATATTACCCATGCCATGCATGTTGTCTTGCATTGCTTAGTTTTTACATCATATATGGATTGCCATCTGCTTAATTGCTTACTATATAAATCATATATTTGAATTATATCATGCCATCATGTTTACATAGTACATACACATCATCTATCTGAATTATGGCATGGCAACCCATTTAATAAAGACATCATATAGTTATATCATCTCATCATGTTTAGTGTTTATAGTCATCATATTTTGAATTATGGCATTCTATCCGTGAATGTATGTGAATTATGGCATGCCAACCTATTTAATAAACACATTATATAGTTATGTCATGTCATCCTGTTTACATAGTCTCATATTTTGAACTATGTCTTTCCATCTTTTTAGTTAGCCATCATAATGTGAAATTGTGTCATGCTATCCTGTTTAGTTAGCCATCATATATGTGAAATTGTGTCATGCTATCCTGTTTGGTTAGACAACATAAATATGAATTATTTCATGCCCTCTTTTATTCCCCACTATCCATTGCACCTGTCTATGAAAGTGCATTATATCGACTAGAGCGGGGGTGAATAGGCGATTTTTATGAAAGTCTTCAAAATGTGGGAGTTATGAAGACAAACAGTGAAGACTTTGCCTATTACTATGCAGCGGAAGTTAGATTACACTACGCAAGCCATGGTCAAGTATTCAATAGAGTGAAAGCACGAAGACAAACAGCTGCAGTGTAATAAGGATTAGGTACGAAGAAGTTATGAAGCCAAACAGATCATGCATTCATGTTGTGAAGACAAAAGATAGAGCAAGCATGCAATAGCTTCACAATGAGTAACAGTAAGACAAAGGAAGTGAAGATGAACCAGTGACTCGTTGAAGACAATGATGTGTTGGACCAGTTCCAGTTGCTGTGACAACTGTACGTATGGTTGGAGCGGCTAGGTATTTAAACCTTAGGACACCCAGTCCTGAACACGCAGCTCAGGACACCAAGTCCTCACCGTATTCTCCTTGAGCTAAGGTCACATAGTCCTCGCCCAATCACTCTGGTAAGTCTTCAAGGTAGACTCCCAAACCTTCACAGACTTCGTTCACTGGCAATCCACAATGTCTCTTGGATGCTTTGAACGCGACGCCTAACCGTCTGGAGGATTCACAGTCCCCAAGTGTAATAAGTCTTCAGATCACACAGACAAGAAGACTTAAATGATGCCCAATGTTCTCTGGCTCTAGGTGGTTAGGGCTTTTCTCCTCGCTAGGGATTTTCTCTCAAAGGCTTCGAGGTGGGTTGCTCTCAAACGACAAAAGCCGTGCACTGAAATCTGAGCAGCCAACCGTTTATGGTTGTAGGGGTGGGCTATTTATAGCCACTTGGCAACCCGACCTGATTTGTCCAAAATGACCCTGGGTCACTAAGGAACTGACGGTGTCACAATGGTCAGATTTCAAATTCTCATGGCAACTTTACTTGGGCTACAAGCAAAGCTGACTTGTCCGGCTCTGGACAAGATTCGCTCTCATTGTCTTCACTCGAAGACATAGGTTTTTGGTTTTGAGCATCACATCAGTCATTCTGACTGGTTCTCCTGGACCCCACTTAACAGTACGGTGGTTCCTATGACTCAACACAAAAGAAAAAGAACTACGAAAGATCTAAGTCTTCGAGCTCCATAGGCTTCATAACGTGTCTTCTTTTGTCATAGTCTTCAAAGTGAATATCTTCATATACCACCTTTGGCTTCAATGTCTTCATACAATTTTTGGGGGTCATCTCTTGTAGTAAAACCGAATCAATGAGGGACTTCTACCTGTGTTATCCTGCAATTCTCACGAACACATTAGTCCCTCAACTAGGTTTGTCGTCAATACTCCAAAACCAACTAGGGGTGGCACTAGATGCACTTACAATCTCCCCCTTTTTGGTGATTGATGACAAACTAGTTGAAGTTTTCAACGGGGAATATAGTCTGTGGAATTGTAAAGGACGAGGAATTGTCTTCATAAGTTGCAAGGGCTCCCCCTGAAGATGTGCATATAAGTTGATTTGCTTTTGGAATGCAAATGCACATGGCAGGTTGTACTTGGAGATCCACTTCAGCTTATGATGACAATCCACTATGCATGTGAAAGTATATGAAGATAATGACATGCATAATGGAAAATGGATGTCTGTAGAATGAGCTAAGTGTGGAATTTATCGTCGCACATGCGGAATTTATCTTCGCAAAACAGGGTGGCAAACAAGTAGCAGACGACCATCGAGGTTTAGTGTTACAACTCATAAGAACCAAATGAAGCAAAAACGAGAGTTGTAAACACGAAGCAATATATAGCAAAACATAAAGCATCCGCCCATATGGACCCGCTTGAAGACTATCAACTCATATGCTTCTCCCCCTTTTGTCAGTAAGGACCAAAAAGGTTTGAAGACATAGAGTGTCTACTTGTTCCCAGTAGCAGCAGGGTCGTTGCAGGTGTTTGGCGGTGCAGAAGAGCTTGGAGGTGCTGAAGCAGGTGGCGGGGATGTAGCATCGTCTTCTTCATCAATGATTCTGGCAGTGACTGTGGCAGCAGATGAAGAAAACTCAGAGTCTTCAAGTGATGGTGTGTTTCGCATCACAGCCCTTCTAGGAGGTGTGGTGTCAAACTTGAAGCGCTCTGTGAAGCCATCCTCTTCAAGTTCAGCTTCAGTACATATCATTGAGAGCCCTTTCCATGTACGACGACAGGTTTCATGAGTGACGAAGGCATTCTTGGTGGCAAGATTTCAAAGACGATTAACATCCACCAAGAGGCTTTTCATCTGACGCTTTAGCCAGTCGTGATGCCTATCTTGTTTTTGATGAAGGGCCACAAGAAGCTCTCGGTCAGTGAGAACACGAGTGCGCTTCTTGGGTCTTGAAGCAGTTGCACTATCAGTGGCTTCAGTTGAAGCAGGGTGTGGCGCACGTGTAGTGCCAGCCAAAGGATACACCCTGGAGATGGCTTCAACACCTTCATCGTTCTGAGTGAAGCTCTGGTGTTCTGCATTCTGAAGACTCAACGGTTGCTTGGCAGGCTCTGGATATATAGCTTCAGCAGAGGTATCCACATCTGGCAAGAAGATCCGATGGTTTCGGGCTGAGGGATGATATGAGATCGCAGAGTGCAGTTTGATCAGCCTCATCACCCAAGGAGCATAGAACTTCAAACCAAATAAGTCTGAGCCTGATGCTGCAAGTTGGCGTATGAAGAAATCCTGTGCGTTGAAGCATTTGCCATGAAGGATGCAGAATATCATAGTCTTCATTGCACCCTCAATCTTTGCATTTGGAGAGTGCCCCTTAATTGGCCAGAGAGTCCGCCGGATGATGTGATATATGGTCCTGGGCAGGTACTCAAGGTCTTCAATGAAGAACTCAGTTGGATAGGGTGCATCATGGGGCAATGGCTTCATCATTGAGAGCATCTGACTCATATTGGGTTCAGTCCGCTGGAATATGCTCTCAATAGCTTCAGCATGTAGTTAACAGCCTTCCTCGAAGAATTCGCCAGGAGTGGGTAGGCCGGTGAGCTCAATGATATCAAATGCATTGGCTTCATGATGGACATTGCCGGTCATCCACTCCAGGACCCAAGTCTTCGGATCTCTGTTGTATCCTTTAATGTGGAGGGTGGCATAGAACTGAAGCAGAAGCTCTTCATTCCAGTGCTCTTCATCAGTTATAAACGGCAGCAAACCCACTTGCTTGAAGCAATCCAGCGCTTCCTCTATGCAGGGCAGACCAGCAATGGCTTCAACATCAAGGCACTTGTGAGGGAAGATGCGACCTTGGTTGTATAGGATGCATGAATAGTAGCTGCGCTGAGGATAGCTCCAGAACCTATCTGATGAAATCCTTTCCCTTGAGTAGGGGTTCTTGGAGCTGTTGAAAAATGTATTGTCTGCCCTGAAGCTATTGATGTCAAAGGCGCCAGGTGCTGATGCAGGACCTGGGAATCTTGGCAGCCTTGGAACTGGCTTCTGAACATGAGGCCTGTGCTCAACATGGTAATCAAATTGAGGACCTGCAGCAGACTCAGCAACAGAAGTGTCTGGTTCAGTAGCTTCGCTGTCTGCTGATGCTTTTGGTGGGGAGGACTCCACATTGGCTTCAGTGTTTGTTGTGACAGCCTCAACATTTTCAGCCTCCACTCGACTAGCTGGAGGGTCAGACTTAGGCACGTTCTCCTGGAGAACTGCTTCTTGATGGAACATTGGAGTGGGCTGGTCCTCAAAGTCTGCTTCCTCTTGAGGGAGATCCGCCCATGACGCATCTTGTGCAATTGGTGTCAGAGGATGACCAATGCTGATGAGCTCGCTTTGTTCACACTAAGGAAGGACTGCATCATCTTCCATATTGTCCTGATGACCAATGTCTTCAGCAGCAATTGGGTCGGCTGCTGGTATGTCTTCAGCTTCAGGAGCCTCTGTGGAAGCAGGCTCATGAACTGTCAATTGGCGTTCTGGATTGGGGTGAACCATAGAGATAGGTTCAACTATCAAGGGCTCTGTGGGAGCAACCCGAGATTTCTTGATCTTGCGCTTCTTCTTGCTGGGGGCAGTAGGAGAGGCTTCAGAGCTTTTCCTTTTCCTAGCTTCAGCCTTAGCAGTTCTTGTCTTCTTCAGCTCTGAAGCTGTTGACCGGCTCTTTGGCTTCGAGCCAGTCATTGCAGTTGGGAAGACAATTGGAACTGCTTCCTGCCTAGGTGCCTCTGGTTCAGCCATAGCAGGCTTCTTCTTCTTCTTCGCGGCCATCTTGGGGTCAATGCCTGGACGCCCAAGTGCCTTGCGCTTTTCAGCCTCGTTGTAGGCTTGTACACATCTTTCCGCCAGAGACTTCATCCGCTCACATGAGCCCTGAGCTTCTGCACGCTTCTTCAGAAAATTTTCTTTGAGCTCATGCAGCATGGTCTTGAAGCTCTTCACTTCCTGCACGCTGAGCTTGGCCATATTCTTCTTGAACTGAGCCTTTTCATGATCAATTTTCTGCTTCAGCTCAACAATGCGCTAAGCAATGGCCAGTTCTGAAGCAATTGCCCCTTGGAAGGCGACGCTAAGGCCAACGGGCAGCTGCAAATCTTCGAAGCTGATGTCTGGTGAGGCAAACCATTCATCGATGAAATTGTGGATGATGGCGACATCAAAGAGAGGCAAATTGTTGAAGATTTCAGCCTCTTCTTTGCTCTTGATGAGCTGCTCTAGAGCGTCATCTCCAAGATCTTCATCACTTGACAGATCTATGGCTTCGCTGCGCAGGATGGCAGCAGCTGTGAGCTCTTTGCTGGTGTGTGGCTGAGGCACCTTGGCCTTCTGGGGCTTGGAGACGCGGGATATGTCTTCAGACTACACACTGTCTTCAGGAGGTGCAGTTGCCAATGGCTTCGCCCTTGAGACTTTTGAGGAAGGAGCCGGCTTTGAAGCTTTTGGCTTCTTCGACTGCTTTTGCTTCGGTTCAGCAGGAGCTTCATCAGACTCAGAGTCAGCTGGAGGGTCATTCACGGCAGTCCCTTGGACTAAGATGTGGGTGATGAGGCCTTCAAGGTTGGCAAACGAACCGATGATATTGGGTTCGGCGTCGTGTGTGCCATCTGCCCTTTGTGCGGAGGGGCCAGGGTTGAAGTCTAACCCAAATTTCTTCTTGTTCAGCTTCGCTGATTGTTGAGCAAACTGGAAGTTGCGCTTGAACAGATTGTCGTCACGACACCAGAGTAGTGACGACGGATGTGCATCATCAGGCTGTGGTCCTCGGACCATGCATGGGTAGAAGCCTTGAGCAATGGCTTCATCTCTGGTCCTGGGTATGAGATTCTTGAAACGGATGTCCCCCCATGGTCTCTTGATGGCACTTTTCTCAGCATACTCCTGGGTGACGAAGCGGTATTTGAACCACTGTTCTGCCCAATAGCGTCGAATCCATTGGATTCGAGTCTTGCGCTGCCCATAGTTCTCTTCAGGATCTATTTTATACATTTCTGCCAGGTCTTCAGGCAGATCTTTGGAAGTTCCTTCACGTCTCTGTCTGCCCCCCTTCCTTGCTGCTGCTTCTGAAGCCATAAAACTTTAACTTGAAAGGCTTCAAAACTTTCAAAGGCTTCAAAGGCTTTGTTTTACTGGACCAACAGGAACTGGCTTCAGGAGAGTTTATGTGATGCTGTAGGAATTCTGCAAATGAATGCAGACTATGAGAACCGAAGGATTCTCCCACGGACATGTACCTGTGACAGCATTAAGGTGCGAGGGAAGGGGAAGAGGTCATATGCATTCTCAGAAGGTTTTGAAGATTAATCAGTTTAGAAGACATTGACCTCATCGTGCGAAGACATTCACCCATAGATAAGAAGTTGGTTCCAGATTTGTACGAACCCACAGATCAGTACAAGTGAGGAATCTAACTACTTTATGAAGCACAAGTGAATATACTAGGCATGTTATGAGATGCTGATTGAGAGATCTATCTAATGTGAAGAGAAACTTCTTATGGTAGAAAGTGACAGAACTATGAGATCAAAAGAGGCTGTAAAAAGAAGTTTTATTTACCACACTTGGAACTGCTAGACGAAAGTGAGAGATGATGCCGAGCAGTCAGTCCTCCGTGCCCTAACTTGGCGACGGAAGACACCAACGGCGACGGCGGAGAGGACGATGTCCGCAGTCGGCGTGAGGACGGCGTCGGAGAAGTTGCGGCAGCGAAGCGCTTCGTCGCCGGCGTCGTCGAGTGCTAGCGGTGGCGCTAGGGTTCGTGCGAGGGTGGAAGAAGGAGATAATGACCGCGGTAAGTGTGAATTTATAGGCTCAGGGGCGGCACTGTGCTATTACACAGGTGCCCCTGGCGATTCACATCTGAGGAACGCGTGGCCAGTTTGTGGAAGTTTTGGGTTTGTTCCACGTCCCACGCACGCCTGGATTGTCGGGCGGTCGTTCCTGCTTCTCCGGATTTTATGTGGAGGAAAGAGCATTGAAAACGGACTTTATGGTTGTCTCTATATCTTCTGCTGACTAGGACGCAGTGAAGACATTCGACAGTTTCAATAGAATGCATATGACTTGGAGAGATAGAGTTTGAGATAGAAAGCATAGAGAGATTGGGGTCCGATCAAATTCACTTAGTTCAAAAGATTCAACCAAGAAGACATAGCTATAAGTGAATGCTGTAGAGGACAGAACACTAGTATGTATATATCTATATAATCAACGTAGTGAAGATAATCATGAAGACGTGTTGAGTTTGAAGCCAAACCAAATGTGAAGATATTGCAAGGTAACGCCATGAGTGAAACACTTCAAAATGGAATGTTTGGTGGTGGCGTTACCCACCGTATAGGAAGTATAAGACCCAGACACGGCGCACAATTATCGTGGCGCTCCGAAGTCAAATTCCACATTAATGTATTCACACTTAGAATGTATGTCTTCATTGATTGAAGATATACTTTACTTTGTGTGTTGCACATCTAAGTCATCAATATGCATAAGTGTTAGGATGTGTGCCTGATCACAGGACATTTGAGGATTCCAAGATATTTAGCTCACACCGTAACTTGCAAAACCTCTTCTCATCCAGGGGCTTGGTGAAGATATCTGCCAATTGCTCTTCAGTGTTGACGTGTATGATATCAATGACTTCCTTCACAACATGATCTCTGAGAAAGTGATGACGAATTTCAATGTGCTTTGTCTTCGAGTGCTGAACTGGGTTGTTGGCAATCTTGATGGCGCTTTCGTTGTCGCAGTAAAGTGGTACTTGCTTCAGATGAATGCCATAGTCCTTGAGTGTTTGCTTCATCCACAGAAGCTGAGCGCAGCAAGATCCAGCAGCAATGTATTCAGATTCAGCAGTGGAGAGAGATAAATAGTTCTGCTTCTTTGAAGACCAACATACAAGTGATCATCCCAGAAAGTGACATGTGCCTGATGTAGACTTGCGATCAACTTTGTCACCAGCATAATCAGCATCCGAAAATCCAACCAAATCAAACTCTGAGACCTTTGGATACCATAATCCTAGAGTTGGGGTGTGAGCCAAATATCGAAGAATTCGCTTCACAGCTAAGTGATGCGACTCCTTTGGTGCCGCTTGAAATCGAGCACACATGCAAACACTAAGCATAATATCTGGCCTAGATGCACATAAATAAAGCAAAGAACCAATCATGGAGCGGTATACCTTTTGATCGAACTCTTTACCATTGTCGTCAGGTCCTACATGATGTTTGGCTGGCATTGGTGTTGTGAAGCCTTTGCAATCTTGCATACCGAACTTCTTCAGGCAATCTTTGAGATACTTCTCTTGAGATGTGAAGATCCCATTGCGTTGTTGTCGTATTTGAAGACCAAGGAATAACTTCAGCTCCCCCATCATGGACATCTGATATTGCTCTTACATCATATATCCAAACTCTTCACTGTACTTCTGATTGGTGCAGCCGAAGATAATGTCATCCACATATATTAGGCACACAAACAGTTCACCATCATATGTCTTCGTGAAAAGAGTGGGATCCAGGGAACCAGGTATGAAGCCTTTGCTCTTCAGAAAGTATTTGAGTGTGTCATACCAGGCCCTAGGGGCTTGTTTGAGGCCATACAGCGCCTTGTTGAGCTTGTATACCATGTCAGGATGTTTTGGATTTTCAAAGCCAGGTGGTTGTGCAACATACACTTCTTCTTCAATCTTGCCATTGAGAAAGGCACTTTTCACATCCATTTGATATATAAGTATGTTATGATGATTTGCATAGGCCAGCAGTATGCGTATGGCTTCAAGCCTAGCCACAGGAGCAAATGTTTCATCGAAGTCAATGCCCTCCACTTGAGTATATCCTTGAGCAACGAGACGAGCTTTGTTTCTGACAACTTGACCATGCTCATCTTGTTTGTTGCGGTATATCCATTTGGTGCCTATTATGTTGTGCTTTCGTGGATCAGGACGCTTAACCAGTTCCCATACATTATTCAGCTCAAACTGTTGAAGCTCTTCTTGCATAGCTTGAATCCATTTAGGTTCCATGAAGGCTTCTTCAACTTTCTTGGGTTCTGATATTGAGAAGAATGCGAAGTGCCCACAAAAATTTGCTAGCTGAGTTGCCCTTGAACGAGTGAGTGGACCAGGTGCATTGATGCTGTCAATTATTCTGTCAATCTGCACTTCATTGGCAACACGAGGATGTACAGGGCGAAGACTTTGCTCTTGCTGATCTGTGTTGTTGTTGGGAGGAATGTCTTCAGGCTGAGCATTGTCTTCATGTTGATCAGGTGCTGAGATGATAAGTTCTTCTTCAGGATGAGCTTCAGAAGGTATAATCTTTCCAGTTCCCATAAGCTTGATTGATTCACTAGCTGGGACTTCATCTAGCACATTTGGCAATTGCTCTCTTTGTGAACCATTTGTCTCATCGAACCGCACACCCACTGTTTCAACAACTTTGTAATGAAAGAGGTTGAAGACTCTGTAGGAGTGCGAATCCTTTCCATATCCAAGCATAAAGCCCTCATGTGCTTTTGGTGCAAACTTTGAGGTGTGGTGTGGGTCCTTGATCCAGCACCTTGAGCCAAATACTCTGAAGTAGTTGACATTTGGCTTCTTGCCAGTTAGGAGTTCATAAGATGTCTTGTTCAGAAGCTTGTGAAGATAAACACGATTGATAGTATGGCATGCAGTGTCAATGGCTTCAGTCCAGAATTTTCTTGGAGTCTTGTATTCATCTAGCATTGTTCTGGCCATCTCAATGAGTGTTCTGTTCTTGCGTTCGACGACGCCATTCTGCTGTGGCGTGTATGGAGCTGAGAATTCATGTGTGATGCCCAAGGTATCAAGATATGTATCAAGGCCAGTGTTCTTGAATTCAGTGCCATTGTCACTTCTGATGTGCTTTATCTTGGCGCCAAAATTGTTCATAGCTCGATTGGCGAAGCGTCTGAAGACATCCTGCACTTCAGTCTTGTAGAGGATTATGTGCACCCAAGTATATCTAGAGTAATCATCAACGATGACAAAGCCATAGAGGCAAGCAGTAGTAGTAAAAGTTGAGTAGTGAGTGGGACCGAAAAGATCCATGTGGAGCAGTTCGAAGGGTTGTGTAGTAGTCATGATTGTCTTCGAAGGATGTTTTGCCCTTGTCATCTTCCCTGCTTCACAAGCACCGCATAAGTGATCTTTCTTGAACTTGACGCCCTCTATGCCTATGACATGCTTCTTCTTCGCAAGGGTGTGGAGGTTCCTCATGCCGGCATGCCCAAGCCTTCGATGCCAAAGCCAGCATTCTGAAGCTTTTGCAAGAAGACATACTGCAAGTTGTGGCCCTGCTGAGAAATCTACCACATACAAATCATCTTTCCGATACCCTTCAAACACTAGAGACTTTTCAGATTCCATTAGTACTAGGCAACGATATTTTCCAAACATTACGATCATGTTCAAATCGCAAAGCATTGAGACAGACATTAAGTTGAAGCCAAGGGATTCAACAAGCATGACTTTATCCATGTGTTGATCCTTTGAGATTGCAACTCTACCTAGACCCAATACCTTACTTTTACCAGTGTCAGCAAATGTGATGTGGCTCTTGTCAGATGGACGTAAGGTTGAGTCCATAAGAAGGCTTCTTTTGCCAGTCATGTGATTTGTACATCCACTTTCAATAATCCATTCTGAAGACTTTGAAGTCGCTGGTGTCGTACCCTACAGTGCAGTTAGGGGGATAGGCTTCACGAAGAGAATTGTGAAGCAAAAACATTTGACGAACCAGTGGGTTATGAAAACTTAGATCCAGATTAGGACTAATAGGGAGAGTAGCATGCGATTCAGGAACGAAGTACATAATGATGCCATTCGGGCATTTTATCTTGCGCCCTACAAGACTTTTAAGGTCCCCAGCAATAGCGTCAGAAGATTTTGTTTTTCTGCTGGAGACCTTTCCCTGCAAAAGAGAGTTAAGCTTTCTTAACCACCCACATCTTCAAGGGTGGCTTAGAAGCAATAAGTCTAAGTGCAGCATCTGAGAATTTTGGCTTTGAAGCCTTAGCAAACAGTCTTGCAGGTGGACAATAATACTCATAGGAATAAGCAGAATAATTTTTGGTCATATGAACATGACGGTTCGATGAACTGCTCTCATATTCATATGCCTGAGTATGGTTTCCCTGCAAAACATTTGCGTTAGTGTGACTCTGGTGAGTCCTCTGATTGTATGAAGCCTTTGGACCGTATGAAGCCTTTGGTATGAGGTTTGTCTTCTTCAAGTGATGTGTCATGAAGACATTCACAAGAAGATTTTCTAGACACATTTTCGGAACCTAGATCTTCTTCATAGGCGGTCCATTCCTGCAGTTAGTACCAATGTACCTGGCAAACACTTCACCATTCTGATTCTTAAACAGTTTATAGTTTGCATCAAAGGAATCATCAATGATAATGGGGTTAGCACAAGTGAAGCCAGATAAATTGGATGGATCTGCTGAAAGTTCCTTTGTAGCAACCCATGTGGTTTTGGGGTACTGCTCAGGTTTCCAGTAAGAGCCATCTGCATTTATTTTCCTTACGAACCCAACACCCTCTTTCCTGGGGTTTCGGTTCAGAATCTGCTTCTTGAGGACATCACATAATGTCTGATGTCCTTTAAGACTTTTGTACATCCCTGTTTCAAGCAATGTCTTCAACCTAGCATTCTCATCAGCAATAGCAGTGGTATCCTCAGCAGAGGGGTTAGTTACCACATCAACAGTTGAAGTGTTGCAACAGCAGTAGTAGTGGAACATTCAGCAACAGAAGTAGCATTATCACGCTCAATGCATTTAAGACATGGTGGTTCAAATTCTTCCTGAGCGGAACTGATCTGTTCGGCGCGAAGTGACTCATTTTCCTTTTGAAGATATTCATGAGCCGCTCTCAATTTCTCAAGTTCTTGCTTCCTTTGAAGATAATCATAGGAAAGCTTTTCATGAGTTGTTGAGAGAGTATCAAGACGATCCTCAAGTTCCTGATACTTAACGTGAAGATTTTTTATGTCTTCAATTAAGGATTCAAAACGAGTCATTTCAGCACCCAATAGATCATCGCTTCTATCTGACAGTTTTTGAATATGTTCCATAGCTTTCTGTTGTTCAGTTGCAATTTTAGCAAGTGTTTTGTAGCGGGGTTTTGAATCACAGTCAGAGTCATCGTCACTAGATGTTTGATGGCGAGTAGTGCGTGTGTTTACCTTGGCACCGCGTGCCATGAAGCAGTAGGTAGGAGTGGAGTCGTTCTTGTCATTTGCGTCGGTGTCGGTGATGCAGTCATTGTCTTTAGTGTTGAAGATGGACTTGGCGACGTATGCTGTAGCCAGACTCGCAATGCCAGAATCAGACTCCTCCTCAGACTCCACCTCTGCCTCCTCAGAAGCGGACTCCTCCTCTGAATCCATTTCCTTGCCAACAAACGCACGTGCCTTGCCAGATGAGCTCTTCTTGTGTGATGAAGACTTTGAGGAAGACTTGGAAGAAGACTTTGAGTATTTCTTCTTCTTCTTGTCGTCAGAATCATATTCCTTGCTCTTCTTCTTCCTTCTGTTCTCATTGTCCCACTGTGGACACTCAGAGATGAAGTGTCCACTTTTCTTGCACTTGTGACATGTTTTCTTTTTGTAGTCATGAGCAGAAGCTTCATCATTCCTTGAGCATGATCATGAAGATTTTCTGAAGCCTTTCTTCTTGGTGAACTTTTGGAACTTCTTCACTAGCATTGCAAGTTCCCTTCCAATGTCTTCAGGATCATCAGAACTGCTGTCAGATTCTTCTTCAGATGAGGAAACAGCTTTTTCCTTCAAGGCACGAGTTCGCCCATAGTTTGGACCGTAGATATCTCTTTTCTTAGAAAGCTGAAACTCATGTGTGTTGAGTCTCTCAAGTATGTCAGACGGATCGAGTGTCTTGAAATCAGGACGTTCTTGAATCATCAGGGCTAGGATATCAAATGAACTATCAAGTGATCTCAGCAGCGTCTTGGCGATTTCATGTTTGGTGATCTCAGTGGCGCCGAGGGATTGAAGCTCATTTGTGATGTCAGTGAGCCGGTCAAATGTGTGCTGGACATTCTCATTGTCATTTCGCTTGAAGCGGTGGAAGAGGTTGCGAAGAACACCGATTCTCTGATCTCTCTGGGTTGATATGCCTTCATTGACCTTGGAGAGCCAGTCCCAGACTAGCTTGGATGTCTTCAAGGCACTCACACAGCCATACTGTCCTTTTGTCAGATGACCACAGATGATATTTTTGGCAGTAGAGTCCAGTTGAGTGAACTTCTTGACATCAGCAGCAGTGACACCTTCTCCAGCCTTGGGAACGCCGTTCTCGACGACATACCATAGGTCGACGTCAATGGCTTCAAGATGCATGCGCATCTTATTCTTCCAGTAGGGATATTCAGTTCCATCAAAGACGGGGGACACAGCGGAGACTTTGATTATCCCTGCAGTCGACATAGCTAAAACTCCAGGTGGTTAAACCGAATCACATAGAACAAGGGAGCACCTAGCTCTGATACCAATTGAAAGTGCGTTATATCGACTAGAGGGGGGTGAATAGGCGATTTTTATGAAAGTCTTCAAAACGTGGGAGTTATGAAGACAAACAGTGAAGACTTTGCCTATTACTATGCAGCGGAAGTTAGATTACACTAGGCAAGCCATGGTCAAGTATTCAATAAAGTGAAAGCATAAAGACAAACAGCTGCAGTGTAATAAGGATCAGGTAGGAAGAAGTTATGAAGCCAAACAGATCATACATTCATGTTGTGAAGACAAAAGATAGAGCAAGCATGCAATAGCTTCACAATGAGTAACAGTAAGACAAAGGAAGTGAAGATGAACCAGTGACTCGTTGAAGACAATGATGTGTTGGACCAGTTCCAGTTGCTGTGACAACTGTACGTCTGGTTGGAGCGGCTAGGTATTTAAACCTTAGGACACACAGTCCCGGACACCCAGTCCTGAACACGCAGCTCAGGACACCATGTCCTCACCATATTCTCCTTGAGCTAAGGTCACATAGTCCTCGCCCAATCACTCTGGTAAGTCTTCAAGGTAGACTCCCAAACCTTCACAGACTTCGTTCACTGGTAATCCACAATGTCTCTTTGATGCTCTGAACGCGACTCCTAACCGTCTGGAGGATTCACAGTCCCCAAGTGTAATAAGTCTTCAGATCACACAGACAACAAGACTTAAGTGATGCCCAATGTTCTCTGGCTCTGGGTGGTTAGGGCTTTTCTCCTCGCTAGGGATTTTCTCTCAAAGGCATCGAGGTGGGTTGCTCTCAAACGACAAAAGCCGTGCACTGAAATCTGAGCAGCCAACCGTTTATGGTTGTAGGGGTGGGCTATTTATAGCCACTTGGCAACCCAACCTAATTTTTCCGAAATGACCCTGGGTCACTAAGGAACTGACGCGTGTCGCAACGGTCAGATTTCAAATTCTCATGGCAACTTTACTTGGGCTACAAGAAAAGCTGACTTGTCCGGCTCTGGACAAGATTCGCTCTCATTGTCTTCACTCGAAGACATAGGTTTTTGGTTTTGAGCATCACTTCAGTCATTCTGACTGGTTCTCCTGGACCCCACTTAACAGTACGGTGGTTCCTATGACTCAACACAAAAGAAAAAGAACTACGAAAGATCTAAGTCTTCTTTTGTCATAGTCTTCAAAGTGAATATCTTCATATACCACCTTTGGCTTCAATGTCTTCATAAAATTTTTGGGGGTCATCTCTGGTAGTAAAACCGAATCAATGTGGGACTTCTACCTGTGTTATCCTGCAATTCTCACGAACACATTAGTCCCTCAACTAGGTTTGTCGTCAATACTCCAAAACCAACTAGGGGTGGCACTAGATGCACTTACAGTCTATCATACAATGTCTATACTTTCAATTACTTTTCTTGTTTATTAGCCATTTGAATTGGAGAGCGTGATGGCAGTATCTAAGGGAGTAAGAACACGGTCTTCAGAAAAGATAGTGCTACCAGTTGATGCAGATAGAACCACAGTTGTACTTGCCCAAGGACCAGATCCACCACACATAACCCAGACTCTAGCAGATTGTACCCCTACCCAGTTGGATAGAGAACCAACTACACCCCTTCTAACCCCAACCCCGTTAGATAGTAACCCAGTTCCAGTTGACACAGCACCGTCTCCACCAGAGAGCACCCAAAGACGAGCAATTAGTAAGGGAACTGCAGTGCCCAAAGCACGAGGACCACCACTCTGAATCCCAACTCAACGCTTAAAGGAGAAGAAGATTTGTTCTCAGGTAAGGTTCTGTAGCTATGGTTCATACTCCTTTACTCTTGCATTACTGTATTTACTCATACCAACTATTTTCAAATTTAAAGGATGGAATTGAAACTCCAATGGTGCAACAGGTATGTTTTAAACCTGTTTCTTTAACTGGTTTGTTGTTGTAACCTGCTCTATGTTGATTTCAGTTTCAATTGAATAAACAGTTATGTTCTCATGTCATGCACATTACAAGTGTTGTTATTGCTCTATAGTTACCCACACTTATATTCTGTCTATTCTGCTTTGTCTTGAACAAATATTATTTGAAATGTGTCTCTATCTTGATTTGGCAACAAAAACTAGAATGATATAGACCATAAAGTGACCATGGTACATAGATATATGTTTGTTTCATGCTGTTATCCTTTCCACTTTACTACTGAACTCATTTACCAAAATGAGTTTCATATACAACATGGTAAACATGTGATGTGTCTCCTTGTTTCTCTTTTAGAATGCGGACAAAATATTGGAGAACAGTACCACGTTATCCAATGGTAAAGGAAGTAATGCAGATAAGGTTCAAGATAGTGAGACATCCCTGTTGGTCTCCAAGAAAGCTAATAAAAACTATCTTGACGACAGTGAGGGAACCCAAAAGTCCTGTCTTGATGTAGTTTTCGAGTTACTGGCCACTACTGCTAGCACAAGCTCTTCGAACTCGTTGCCTAAATCAGTTCGTCTTCTTGAGTCTCAACTTCAAGTTGAAAGACATCGATCAGATGTGCTGCGACAGGAAGCTGAAGGACTGAGGAAGTCCCTGCAGAATTTAGCTGCATATTTTCTGGTGCAACAGCAAGCGCTGGAGGATTTAAGCGCCAAACAAGAGAAAGTTAATAAGCTTGCTAAGAATCTTGCCAGCATTATGGGTACCCAAGATATTGTTTCTTGAGATCTTCCGAAGTGGTTTCAGTTCTAGATTTTGTTTTGCTGTGGCGTTTATTTGCGTTGGTCGCCAACTTTGACAACCAGTGTATATGATATGCTGCTTTGTTCCCTATATTTGCACTGGTGGCAAGCTTTGATGCCCAGTGGATGTAATATGTGTAATAGTCGTGATAGCCTAGCGTTAGTTGCTTGCTTATTTATTTCCTTGTTGTGTTGTTTATTTGTTTGCTTGTAGTCATTCCAGTTCTTTTTCCGCGGTTAGCTAGTGGCTGCAATAACCTATTTTTTAAACTAGGCCACAATAACCATGGGTTAATATTTACTGTAGTGACACTGGGCCTCCTTCTGGTCATAGACATAGTGGGCCTTCTACGGGCCATAGAAACAATGGGCCTTCTACGGGCCGTAGAAACAATGGGCCTTCTACAGGCCGTATCATCAATGGGCCTTATACGGGCCGTATGATCGATTGGCCAAACATGGGCCAAACAGATCGCATTATGGACGTAAACGGGCTAGAGTTGGAATCGTCCGTTCATGGGCTGACCATAACGGGCCATCGTTAATAGGATGTATTTGATGACGCTATGAAAACGGCCCAACGTATCAACGGATCACAAACAGGCCGACTATAACCACGGGCTGAATTTGGCCCAGAAGCAGAAAATGACAGTAACGGGCCGTAAGTAAACGAATGATAGAAATGAGCCCAAGAATAAATGGGCTCTGAGAAGGCCGAAAGATAACATGGGCTGGAAACGGCCCAATGGAATAATGGGTCGTTAATGGGTATAAAGTGATACACTGTTCATTATGGGCTAGTTTCACCACGGGCCGTTAATGGGTGTAAAGTGATACACTGTTCATTACAGGCCAGTTTCACCACGGGCCGTTAATAGGCCAAGAGTTACATAGGGCCTCATATGGGCCGAAAGACGTCATGGGCCATACATGTGCCAGAAGTGAAAACAGGTTGGAATCATATTGGATGGCCCAAATGACGCTACTGGGCCTAATTTGGATAGGGCATAACGAGCCTTGGGTTAGCAGGTTGTCAATGGGCTATATGCGAACAGGCCGTTAATAGGCTTTCCATGGGCCGGCCCGCCACCTTTTGACCAAGTCAAACGGGCCGGCCTTTTCACAGGAATGGGCCTCTGTTGGGCCGTGCCACGTGTTGATGTATCATAGTCGCCTTCTGTCCAATGAGTGGATGACATCTGTCCCAACGATGAGCCGACACGTGTTTCCTCCAGCCAATGATGATTTTACACGTGGAAAATCCCCATTGGTCAGGGCTGTTAACGGGTTATTGGATCCAAAACCCAACACGATAGCTTAACGGCGTTCCGTTATGGTGGATGCCACGTGTCGGTCACCCTTGACGAAAGCACTTCTGTGACGCACGATTTATCGTCATGGAAGTGGACACTTCCGTGATGATAATTTTGGTAATGTCATGGAACACTTCTATGACAGCACAGGTATGCCTATCTTGATTCTATCATAAAATCATCATGGATGTACATGCATGACAAAAAACGCGACCTACTGTGACAAACACGTATCATCACAGAAGTGTATTTTTTTGTAGTGCAAGTAGACATCTAGCAAGTTGTGGTCTTGTAGAGAAATCAACAATATACAAATATCCTCTCCTAAAGCCTTCGAAGACTTTGGAATTGTCAGCTTCCATGATTACAACACAATGATACTTGCCAAAGACAACAACCATATCAAGATCACAAAGCATTGAGACAGGCATGAGGTTGAACCCTAAGGACTCGACAAGCATGACTTTGTCCATGTGTCGATCCTTTGAGATTGCAACCTTACCTAGACCCAATACCTTGCTTTTGCCTTTGTCAGCGTAGGTGATATGCCTTAGATGTGATGGAGATAAAGCAGAGTCCATCAGTAAGCTTCTGTCACCAGTCATGTGATTTGTACATCCACTATCGAGGACCCACTCAGTGGCTTTGGGTTGATCATCCTGCAGATGAATTAGTGCAGCTTATGAACTCATATACTTCATCAGTGAAGAATATGACATTAAATTCATCAGATTAATTCCTTCAAGCAAGAGGATAGGTAGAGTAGTATGAGGACGTGAGAAATGAAAATTCATTTCTTCATGATTAGCCTGCGTCCTTTCAAGCATATTCAGGTCTCCAGCAAGTTCTTCAGACGTTTAAGTTCATTTGGAGACCCGATCCTGCATAAGAGATTAGTTCTTTTTCTTCACCACCCACATCTCAAGGGGTGGCAAAGAGTTCATCATTCTGCGAGCTCCATAAGAGAATGGTGGCATTGAAGCCATTCCACTTCGTTTCACATAAGAGGAGTTAGGGTAAGCATATGAATAAGAAGAGAAATTCTTCAAGGACTTAGGAACATAATGGTTAGAAGAATAATGCTCATATTCATTGCCCTTAAATCTTCCATGCGAAACAGAAGGGTTAGCACGATGATGTTAATATGAGGACTTTGATCCTTTTGAGGAATTTGATCCACGTGAGGAATTTGGTCCGTATGAGGTCTTGGATCCATATGAAGAATTTGGTCCATATGAAGAATTTGATCTGGGGTTCCTATTCTTTACAGGTGGTGTCATAATGACATTCACCTAAAGATTTTCAAGGCACCTTTTGGGAACCCAGATTTTCTTCATAGGGGAACTGTTCCTGCAGTTAGTGCCAACATATCTAGCAAATACTTCACCATTCTGATTTTTGAACATTTTATAGTTGGAGTCAAATGATTCATCAGAAGAATGTGAAGATTCACATGTAAATCTAGATAAAGTAGATGGATCCACTGAAGGTCCCTTTGCAACAACCCATGAGGTTTTGGGATACTGCTCAGGTTTCTAGTAGGTCCCATCCGCATTGAGTTTCCTCTCAAAGGCAATACCCTCTTTCATAGGGTTCCTGTTAAGGATCTGCTTCTTAAGCACATCACAAAGAGCATGGTGCCTTTTAAGGCTTTTGTACATGCCTGTCACATACAATTCCTTCAGCCCTGCATGGTTAGTGATACTGGCAACATCCTCAGATGAGGAATTAGTGATAGGAGAGACAGTTGAAGAATTTGCAGCAATAGAAGCATTTTAACATTCAGGTGAAGAATTAGCAGTTTCACGTTCAATGCATTTCAAACATGGAGGAATAAATTATTCCTGAGTTCGCTGATTTGTTGAGCAGGTTATGAATCACTCTCCTTCTGAAGATCCTCATAACCCACTCTTAATTGCTCAAGATCTTGCTTGCTTTGATGAAATTCATAAGAAAGCGTCTCATGATCAGATAAGAGAGTGTTATGATGACTCTGAAGATTGTCAAACCTGGACTGAAGTCTCTGAAGATTTTTAGTCAAAATTTTTGTCGGGACCCCGATCCTAAGTCACACCAATCTAGCATGTAACACTTCATATCACTTTGTGGCCTCACGCATGGTATTCCACAGGTGCCACCTTACCTGGCCCGGAACCGTTTGCGCCTTTTGGCTCACGTATATGATAGTGTCGCTAGCATCCATATGACAGAGAACCCGGGCCGACATGACTAGTCGTGAACCCAAAGTAGCACTAACTTACAGGGACAGGCATACATGAATCAACCTCGCGCATGTCGGTCAACAACGTATGAATTCGGGCTGTAGCACTGGGCTAACAGGACTCCGGGAACCCGGGTTGTAGTAGGCTAGGCAGGACTCCGGATGTCACTGCGTGACATTTCCCTGAAGGGACAGACGCAGGAACGAAGTGAATCACATGCCGGCCAATCAAGTGTTCTGGAGCAGTAGTGCTGGGCTAGCAGGACTCCGGTGAACCGGGCTGTAGCGGACTACTATGGCTCATGGAAGCACAAGACTACATTTCCCCATAAGAGAGGTTACCAGGGGTAAACAACTAGGTTGTCAGATCCCACACATAGCGATACACGTTACACGTACGCATAACATGCAAGTATGTGCTGTACAACATGGCATCACAACATAACTCAATCTCATATAGATAAAGGCCCACAAGAGCCACATAGCATTCAATACAAACAGGGGTCTCATGACCCATCATTCAGAGCATACAAGCAACGGAAGCATTACATGTCTGAGTACAGACAACTACAAAAGGAAAATACTAAGAAGCCTGACTAAACATGACCCTCCCAAGGGTACAAGATCGTAGCTGGGATTCAGGCTACTCATCGAAGTCACTAGTGTAACCAACTTCAAAACATAAATAAGCAAACGTCAGTACGAAGGTACTCAGCAAGTCTTACATCAGAACTATCTACATATGCAACATTATCAACAAGGGGGTGGTGGAGTTTTAACAACAACAAGCCAGCTTTGACTCAGTGGCTAACCTATACTACGAGTATCAGAAACTTCTTTGAGGTAAGAAGACGCACACGAGTCCACATATTCACCATATCAATACTCCACTATGGATGCGTTCCCGTCTTCCTACGAAAAGGCCATCCATAGCACTCACGCTTATCTTGCGTATTTTAGAGTATCCACTTCAAGTTGTCTATGTACTACATAAGTTCTCCAAGTTTCCATATCCGAGGAAAACGGCTATTCGAATAGATAATGTTGACCCTGCAGGGGTGTACTTCTTCACACACGCTCTCGCCACTTATAGCCCTGTACACGTCATGTACCTTGGCAACCTTCAAGCGGAAGCCGGGCGAGGGTGTCGGCCACGACCTGACTAACCACACAAGTCTCTCGTCCAGGTTTATCGCCTATTCGAGTTCCATCCGCAAGGAGTTCCGGCCGAAGTCTCCAGTACGGCCCCAAACGATGTGTGCAGGGTTCCCAAGATCCGGGTGCCACATGGTACACCGTGCCACGGTGCCTAGTTTGTCCCAAGCCCGTCTCGTCGGACACCACCTGGTAGACAAGTAGCACTACCTACAAACACCAGAAACTAGTTGCAACTCCTGGACGGAGATCAAGTGGATTAATAAGCCGAGAGGGGCCGGATGACCGGAACCCAATGTGTGGTAGTAACTGGACTTGGATAACATACAAAGAAGTCAGTGCTTAGGGACGGTTCCAATGAAACAACCCACCATGTACTCCTACATGTCCTCTCATCGCTACCTTTACCAAAACGTGTTCACATACTTAGCCTTTATCGGTAGGATATGTTCACCACTCTGATTCATTCCCGATGAATCAGACCTGACACAACTCTAAGCATAGCTCGCATAAAGAAAACAAGCATGGATGAGCAGGCACATCAAGGCTCAAGCAACTCCTACTCATGCTAGTGGGTTTCAACTATTTACTATGGCAATGATAGGTCATGCAGAGGAATGGGTTCAACTACCGCAGCAGAAAGTAGCAGTTTGAATCGTTGTTCTCCTAATGCAGTATAAGGAGCAGGAGCGAGAGAGTGGGATTTATCGAAATGCTCAAGGGGGTGTTGCTTGCTTGATAGATCCACGAAGAAGCACTGCTCCTTAGACAGGTACTCGGGACACCTTCCGGAGTAGAACATATCGAGAGGGGACAGTGCCGGCAATCAATAAACAACCATATGCAACAATATGATGCATGAAGATGACATTTCAAATATGCTATGATTTGCCCTAATGCATCTAGCATCAATTTGGTTGAAGTCCATATGAACCAAGGGTTCATATGCAAACCCCAAATTAAGTATATAACATGCCATTATTACGTTTTCACTTATAAAGCAAGTATAAGTTGGTTTTTCATGCATGAAACTGGCATAAATGGATTCCTTGCATTTTTTTGATAATTTTTCATATATAAATTATTTCATTCGGAGCTACGGTTTAATTTCTATGATTTTTAGAAGTTTTAACTATTTTCTGAAATTCTCTGAATTATTTAAAATCCAGAAATTCAGTTACTGCATCAGCGTGACGTCACAGAGGCGTCAGCAGGCTGACCAGGTCAAACCTGACGTGTGGGGGCCACACATCAGTGACACTGGGTTAACCCCGGGTCAAACCCGCACTGACCAGGGTTTGACTTGGCTCTTGGGCCCACTGTCAGTTTCAGGGGGGATTAGAATGTGGGATTAGCACTAATTAAGCTGCCACATCAGCCTCGCCGGAGTTCTGCTGGTGACAACCAAACCGCACGGCGGTGCTTCGCCGGAACGCGCTACAGAAGGCGGAAGAGCGTGCGGGGACTACCAATCGGTAGCCCGCGCTCGACCGCATCCACCTGGGCATAGGGGAGGTCGCGGGGACAGTGGATCTCGCTGGAGCAGGGCTCGCGGCAGCGGCCGGAGCTCGGCTATGCGCGGGCGGGGTGCTACAGCTCGAGGCGAGCGAACGCGGGGTGCTAGGAAGCACCTAAAGGGCAACAGGAGCCCGCCGGAGCAAATAGCAGGAGCGGAAGGGCTCAGGGGCACGGAGGTCGCCGGCCATGGCGGACGGCGGCGTCGGGTGCTCGCGGGGCAGCGGCTACGGGGCGAAAACGATGACGTGGTTAAGGGGGGAAGGACCGGGAGCTCACGGGGATCATGTAGAGTAGGCGAGTGGGCTCGGGGAAGGCCCGGAGCGAGCGGAGCAACGAGGAGGATCTCCGGCGGCCGGCGATGGAAACGAAGACGGTGGCTTCGATGCAGAGCTTCCCGGGTCGCCTGGCTCGTTGAGGACGTCGCAGGCGGCGAGGCGGAGCTCTGGGGCACGTCAGAGAGGCGAGGGGAAGGCAGTGGCCGCGGTGGTGTTTGTCGGCGGTGACGGCAGCGCCCGGGTGCATGCGAGAGAGAGGACAGAGGAGGGGGAGGAGCGAGAGGGAGTGAGAGGGGGTCGGGGCTTGCGTGGCGTCTCCGTAGAAGGCCAGGGTGTCGACGGGGAGCGGCAAGCAGGAGCTGGCGAGGCGCGTGGCCAGCGCGCGGCGAGCACGCACTCGTCCTTCTGTCCGGGGAGGAAGACGACAGCGAGGTGCGGTGGTGGGTTGGGCCTAGCTGGGCCGGTCCTGTTGGGCCACCAGGTAAGCGCCAGGTAAGTGTTTTCTTATCTCTTGTTTTCTTTTTCTATTTCTGACATTTTTTTTGTCTAAAAGAAATGTTAAAATATTTCAATAAATGCTGAAAATATTTGTGGCATCTAGATATAATATTCCAGAGGCCCTCACCAATTCCCAACATTTTTGGAGCCATTAAAATATTGATATAATTTAAACAGCTCCAAATCAAATATTTATGCATTGATTCAAAAATCCAAAATGTGTAGCAAAAATGTGCATCACCTCTGGTTGTTGTTCCCAACATTATCCAAAGAGCATGAACATTTTTGGAGAGCATTTTGGGTTCATTGAAAATCCATTTTAAAGTTGAACCTATTGGAAAAACTTTGGTGCTAGGGTTTGCAACTTTCCCCATTTCAAATTCATTTGAAATTTAAACATGATGCACAAAGCAAGCCTAGGATCATACCAGAACTGGGGATGTGACAACTCACCCCCACTCGGAAAAATCTCGTGCCGAGATTCAGGAGTTGGCGGAAAGAAAGCGGGGTACTCAAGTCGAAGACAATCTTCTCGCTCCCAAGTAGCTTCTCTCTCGGAATGATGAGACCATTGAACCTTGAGAAACTTAATGTTATGACGTCGAGTGACACGCTCTGCTTGATCCAGAATGCGAACGGGGTACTCTCGATAAGTGAGATTATCTTGGAGATCAAGCATTTCGTGGTCCACTCCGCGCATGAAATCCGAGAAGCAACACCTGAGTTGAGAGACGTGGAAGACATCATAAACTTGAGAAAGATGTGGGGGTAGTTCCAACTGGTAGGCAACCTCTCCTCGTTTAGCGAGAATGCGAAAAGGACCAACGTAACGAGGATCCAACTTGCCCTTGATACCGAAACGATGGGTACCCTTCAAAGGAGTAACCCGAAGGTAAGCCTTGTCACCAACTTCATAAGCCACTTCCTTATGACAACGGTCATACTGGCTCTTTTGACGAGATTGGGCTGTTTTCAAATTCTCACGAATGATGCGAACTTGCTCTTCTACCTCCTGGATCATATCCGGTCCAAAGAATTGTCTTTACCGGTTTCTGACCAGTTCAAAGGTGTTCGACATCTTCGTCCATACAGAATTTCGAAGGGTGCTTTCCTAAGACTGGATTGATAGCTATTGTTATAAGCAAACTCGGCAAAGGGAAGACATTTCTCCCAATCCATACCAAATGAGATAACGCAAGCTCTAAGCATGTCTTCAAGAATTTGGTTGACCCTTTCCACCTGACCACTTGACTGAGGGTGGAAAGTAGTACTAAAAGAAAGATGAGTTCCCATAGCATTCTGGAAACTTTCCCAAAAATGAGAGGTGAAAAGACTGCCACGGTCTGAATTGATCTCTAGTGGAACACCATGGAGTGACACTATTCGGGAGATCTATAAGTCAGCGAGCTGACTAGCAGTGATACTCTCTCGAACAGGTAGGAAGTGAGCCACTTTGGAAAGACGGTCAATGACTACGAAGATAGCATTATTTCCTTTCTTGGTCCTGGGAAAGCCAGTGATGAAGTCCATACCAACTTTGTCCTATTTCCACTCGGAAATAGCTAAAGGTTGAACGGTGCCAGCAGGTCTCTGATGCTCTGCCTTAACGCGACGACAAACATCACAGTTGGCAATATACTGAGCGATTTCTCTCTTCATCCTATTCCACCAGAACCTCTGGCGTAGGTCCTGATACATATTTGTACTACCGGGATGAATCGTGAGAGGGGATTCATGGGCCTCCTTAAGGATCAGTTGCTGCATCTGTTGACATTTGGGAACCACCAAACGGTTTCCAAAGTAAACAACACCTCAGTCATCCATAGAGAAACAGCCAGCAACTCCCTTGGAAATATTCTTCTTGATTCGGGAAATTCCCATATCATGCTTCTGAGCCTCTATGATCTGATCCGTAAGGGTAGGTTTCGCTACCAGGGTAGAAAGGGAACCATGAGGAGCTATGTGAAGGTTAAGCTTACAGAATTCCTCATGGAGGGGTGGTTGACATTGCTATAACATGAGGTTGTTGCAATAGGATTTACGACTTAAAGCATCAGCCATGACATTGGCTTTGCCTGGGGTGTAGGTGATTCCTAAGTCGTAATCCGAGATCAACTCCAACCAACGTCTCTATCTGAGATTCAGATCCGATTGGGTGAAGATATACTTGAGACTCTGATGGCCAGTGTAGATTTCACAACGGTTGCCAAGAAGGTAATGTCGCCAAGTCTTAAGTGCATAGACTACGGCTGCAAGCTCTATATCATGTGTAGGATAATTTTCCTCATGTGGATGCAACTGTCGAGATGCATAGGCAATCACATGACGATCCTGCATAAGAATGCAACCTAGTCCTTGACGCGAAGCGTCGCAATAGATAACAAAGTCTTTAGTGAAATCCGGTGGCACGAGTATGGGCGCAGAAGTCAGGCGTCTTTTCAGTTCCTGAAAACTGTGCTCACACTGTGGGGTCCACTCAAACCTTTTATCTTTCTTGTGAAGCTCCGTGAGGGGTTTGGCCACTTTGGAGAAGTTTTCAACGAAGTGGCGACAATAACTGGCTAGACCAAGGAAACTCCTAACTTGTTTGACCGTTTTGGGTGGAGTCCAATCGAGAATGGCTTTGACTCTCTCAGGATTGACAGGAATGCCCTTACCAGAGATCACGTGGCCTAGATAGGTCACTTCTGGCAACCAAAATTCACACTTGGAGAACTTGGCATAAAGGCGGTGCTCTCTGAGTTTTTCTAACACAAGCCTAAGATGTTCGGCATGCCCTTCCTCGTTCTTCGAGTAAATAAAAATATCATCGAGATAAACCATGACGAACTTATCTAAGTAATCCATAAAGATCGAGTTCATCAAGCGGGAGAAAGTAGCTGGAGCATTGGTTAGGGCGAAAGACATTACGGTGTACTCGTATTGACCATAACGAGTGACAAAGGCCGTTTTGGGGATGTCCCCGTTTCTGATTTTGATTTGGTGGTAGCCTAACCTCAAATCCATCTTGGAAAAGACTGAGGGTCCAGCGAGCTGATCATACAGGTCGTTGATCCTGGGGAGCGGATACTTGTTCTTTATTGTGACCAAATTAACGGGACGATAATCTACAACCATCTGATCCGTACCATCCTTCTTCTTGACAAAGAGGACAGGACAAGCCCAAGGAGAAGAACTGGGACAGATGAAACCCTTTTGCAAGGACTCATCAAGTTGTATCTTAAGCTCGGCTAACTCCAAAGGTGCCATCTTGTATGGTCTCCTAGAGATTGGAACAGTTCCTGGGATAAGTTCTATGACAAACTCTACATCTCTGTCAGGTGGGACACCTGGCAGTTCTTCTGGAAAGACATCCGGAAAGTCACAGACTACCGGAATATCTTCAAGGTCTGGAAGAGGGCTGGCATTAAGAGAATAGAGTTGACGCCTTACAACTCTAGTGGAGACAGTGACTATTTTGCCAGATGGATGTGTAAGTTGAACAGATCTGGTGTAACAATCGATCTTGGCATGATGAGCTGTCATCCAGTCCATACCCAAGATGATGTTAATATCTGCGGAGTTGAGAGATATCAAAGAAGCAAGGAATACCAGTCTGTCAACAAGGATTTCATTACCATGGCTTACCTTGGCGGTTTGCCATTTGGAACCAGGAGTATGGATTATTAGTGGAGTTGCCATATCACAAAATGACATGTCGTGCAACCGAGCATAACCTTCGAATATGAAGGAGTGGGATGCTCCAGTATCGAACAGAACTGAAGCTGGGTGACAATTGACAAGAAGCGTACCCAGTACGATGTCGGGATCATCTTGAACTTCTGAAGCTGAGACATGGTGCACACATGCTCGTTCAATGGAGGCTGGCTTGGTACTGATCATCTTGACTGATGGCTTTTCACGGCCAACACACCTCTCAGACTAGGGTGGAGTCTAACTGGATTAAGGGCAGTCACATGCATAGTGTCCTGGTTCTCCGCAGGTGAAGCAAGTTCGTGAGGTAGGACGTGGACCTACATTGGCAAGTGGTCCACTAATAGGCCTGGGTGGATCACGTTGCTGAGTTGGGTGAGGCGCCACATCGGATGGCCTCGGTGCATATCCAGGTGGAAGAGCCGAGTTCGGAATCCAAATCCGTCGCTTCTAAGAGCCAGAGCAGGAGGAAGAACCCAGATCACGGTTGTGCTTACGAGACTCCTCGTAGGTGAGTTGAGCTGTCTCTGCATTAATGGCCTTGTTCACAAGAGCCTGGAAAGTATCACAATGATGCAGGTGGAGATCACGATGCAACTTAGGGTTGAGACCCTTCCGGAACCTAGCCTGCTTCTTAGCGTCCGTGGACACTTCTTCTGTAGCATAGCGGGCGAGGCTTCCAAACTCTTTACTGTAAGCATCAACAGGCAGCTTACCCTGGGTAAAACTACATAACTCTTCCCTCTTGCAGTCAATGAGAGCCTGAGGAATGTGGTGCTCACGAAAAGCCTCGGTGAAATCCTTCCAGGTAGGAATCTGACCAGCTGGAAGCATAGGCTCATAGCTCTGCCACCAAATACTAGCAGGACCTTCCAGGTGATAGGTAGCATAGGTGACCTTGTCACCTTCAGCCATGTTCGCAGAAAGCAACTTGTGAGTGATGCTTCGGAGCCAGTCATCCGCATAGAGTGGCTCAGTGGAATGATGGAAGGTGGGTGGTTTCAGACCAATGAAGTCGGTGATGGAAACCAACTTCTTACGCTGATGTGCGGTGTTCTGCTCAATCTGTGCTAGCAAGCAGTTAGTCTCACGCTTGTTCCTCTCGGAAGCTAACAAGAACTCTGCCATCAAAGGCTGGTCAGGAGGATCCTCATCCCTACCATCTCCGTGGTTCTTGCTATGAGCAACTAAACCTCGGTTAGCAGACGACATCCTGGCACATAAATCAAGGAAACAAGGATGGAATTAGCATCGACATAGGGATGAGGAATGTAATGCAAAAGCATTGGAAATTCTTGAAATCCTAGGACAATTTTGGCAGCATAACAGCTGTAAATGCTTAGAAGGATTTTTGAGACATTCATCAAAGGGATAGCATAATCAATCAGCATCATAATATCCAGGTTCTGGGTCAAACTGAGGACACACGGAAGTAGCAGAACTGTAAGGAGACACAACCCAACAATCCTAAGACTTTACGGTTTAGTAACACGTCATCCTGAGAGATAGAGGAGAGGCCTAGGCCTTAACCCTCGTAGAAAAGAAGAGGCTGACTCAGAAAGAATGACATCAGGTAAAGGAGTAAAAAGAGCCTTACGTTCCCTTCCACAATCAATTCCCTTATATAACTAAAGCATTTCTAGACTCACCTTCGACCAGTTTGGCTTGGTAATCCTACAGTCAGTCAGGCTCTGATACCAACGCTGTCGGGACCCCGATCCTAAGTCACACCGATCTAGCATGTAACACTTCATATCACTTTGCGGCCTCACGCACGGTATTCCACGGGTGCCACCTTACTAGGCCTGGAACCATTTGCGCCTTTTGGCTCACGTATATGATAGTGTCACTAGCATCCATATGACAGAGAACCCGGGCCGACATGACTAGCCGTGAACCCAAAGTAGCACTAACTTACAGGGACAGGCATACATGAATCAACATCGAGCATGTCGGTCAACAACGTATGAATCCGGGCTGTAGCACTAGGCTAACAGGACTCCGGTAACCCGGGCTGTAGCAGGCTAGGCAGGACTCCGGATGTCACCGCGTGACATTTCCCCGAAGGGACAGACACAGGAACGAAGTGAATCACATGCCGGCCAGTCAAGTGTTCCGGAGCAGTAGTGCTGGGCTAGCAGGACTCCGGTGAACCGGGCTGTAGCGGACTACTATGGCTCATGGAAGCACAAGACTACATTTCCCCATAAGAGAGGCTACCAGGGGTAAACAACTAGGTTGTCAGATCCCACACATAGCAATACACGTTACACGTACGCATAACATGCAAGTATGTGCTATACAACATGGCATCACAACATAACTCAATCTCATATAGATAAAGGCCCAGAAGAGCCACATAGCATTCAATACAAACAGGGGTCTCATGACCCATCATTCAGAGCATACAAGCAACGGAAGCATTACATGTCTGAGTACAGACAACTACAAAAGGAAAAGACTAAGAAGCCTGACTAAACACGACCCTCCCAAGGGTACAAGATCGTAGCTGGGATACAAGCTACTCGTCGAAGTCACTAGTGTAACCAACTACAAAACATAAATAAGCAAACGTGAGTATGAAGGTACTCAACAAGTCTTACATCAGAACTATCTACATATGCAACATTATCAACAAGGGGGTGGTGGAGTTTTAACAACAGCAAGCCAGCTTTGACTCAGTGGCTAACCTATACTACGAGTATCAGAAACTTCTTTGAGGTAAGAAGACGCACACGAGTCCACATATTCACCATATCAATACTCCACTATGGATCTGTTCCCGTCTTCCTACGAGAAGGCCATCCATAGCACTCACGCTTATCTTGCGTATTTTAGAGTATCCACTTCAAGTTGTCTATGTACTACATAAGTTCTCCAAGTTTCCATATCCGAGGAAAACGGCTATTCGAATAGATAATGTTGACACTGCAGGGGTGTACTTCTTCACACACGCTCTCGCCACTTATAGCCCTGTACACGTCATGTACCTCGGCAACCTTCAAGCGGAAGCCGGGCAAGGGTGTCGGCCACGACCTGACTAACCACACAAGTCTCTCGTCTAGGTTTATCGCCTATTCGAGTTCCATCCGCAAGGAGTTCCGGCCGAAGTCTCCAGTACGGCCCCAAACGATGTGTGCAGGGTTCCCAAGCCCACCATCCCGGTGCCACTTGGTACACCGTGCCACGGTGCCTAGTCTGTCCCAAGCCCGTCCCGTCGGACACCACCTGGTAGACAAGTAGCACTACCTACAAATGCCAGAAACTAGTTGCAACTCCTGGACAGAGATCAAGTGGATTAATAAGCCGAGAGGGGCCGGATGACCGGAACCCAATGTGTGGTAGTAACTGGACTTGGATAACATACACAAAACTCAGTGCTTAGGGACGGTTCCAATGAGACAACCCACCATGTACTCCTACATGGCCTCTCATCGCTACCTTGACCAAAACGTGTTCACACACTTAGCCTTTATCGATAGGACATGTTCACCACTCCGATTCATTCCCGATGAATCAGACCTGACACAACTCTAAGCATAGCTGGCAGAAAGAAACAAGCATGGATGAGCAGGCACATCAAGGCTCAAGCAACTCCTACTCATGCTAATGGGTTTCAACTATTTACTGTGGCAATGATAGGTCATGCAGAGGAATGGGTTCAACTACCGCAGCAGAAAGTAGCAGTTGAATCGTTGTTGTCCTAATGCAGTATAAGGAGCAGGAGCGAGAGAGTGGGATTTATCGAAATGCTCAAGGGGGGGGGTTGCTTTCCTGATAGATCCACGAAGAAGCACTGCTCCTCAGACAAGTACTTGGGACACCTTCCGGAGTAGAACCTATCGAGAGGGGACGGTGCTGGCAATCAATAAACAACCATATGCAACAATATGATGCATGAAGATGACATTTCAAAGATGCTATGATTTGCCCTAATGCATCTAGCATCAATTTGGTTGAAGTCCATATGAACCAAGGGTTCATATGCAAACCCCAAATTAAGTATATAACATGCCATTATTACATTTTCACTTATACAGCAAGTATAAGTTGATTTTTCATGCATGAAACTGGCATAAATGGATTCCTTGCATTTTTCTGATAATTTTTCATATATAAATTATTTCATTCTGAGCTACAGTTTAATTTCTATGATTTTTAGAAGTTTTAACTATTTTGTGAAATTCTCTGAATTATTTAAAATCCAGAAATTCAGTTAATGTGTCAGGGTGACGTCACAGAGGCGTCAGCAGGCTGACCAGGTCAAACCTGACGTGTGGGGGCCACACGTCAGTGACACTGGGGTTAACCCCGGGTCAAACCCGCACTGACCAGGGTTTGACTTGGCTCTGGGGCCCACTGTCAGTCTCAGGGGGGGATTAGAATGTGGGATTAGCGCTAATTAAGCTCCCACATCAGCCTCGCCGGAGTTCGGCCGGCGACGACCAAACCGCGCGGTGGTGCTTTGCCGGAACGCGCTACAGGCGGCGGAAGAGCGCGCTGGGACTACCAATCGGTAGCCCGCGCTCGACCGCATCCACCTGGGCATAGGGGAGGTCGCGGGGACGGCGGATCTCGCCGGAGCAGGGCTCGCAGCGGCGGCTGGAGCTCGGCTATGCGCGGGCGGGGTGCTGCAGCTCGAGGCGAGCAAATGGGGGATGCTAGGCAGCACCTAAAGGGCAATAGGAGCCCGCCGGAGCAAATAGCAGGAGCGGAAGGGCTCACGGGCACGGAGCTCACCGGCCATGGCGGACGGCGGCGTCGGGTGCTCGCGGGGCAGCGGCTACGGGGCGAAAATGACGACGTGGTTAAGGGGGGATGGAACGGGAGCTCACGGGGATCATGTAGAGCAGGCCAGTGGGCTTAGGGAAGGCCCGGAGTGAGCGGAGCAACGAGGAGGATCTCTAGTGACCGGCGATGGAAACGAAGACGGTGGCGTCCATGCAGAGCTTCCCGGGTCGCCTGGCTCCTTGAGGACGTAGCAGGCGGCGAGGCGGAGCTCTGGGGCACATCAGAGAGGCGAGGGGAAGGCAGTGGCCGCGGTGGTGTTTTTCGGCTGTGACGGCAGCGCTCGGGTGCGTGCGAGAGAGAGGACAGAGGAGGGGGAGGAGCGAGAGGGAGTGAGAGGGGGTCGGGGCTTGTGTGGCGTCTCCGTAGAAGGCCAGGGCGTCGACGGGGAGTGGCAAGCAGGAGCTGGCGAGGCGCATGGCCAGCGCGCGGCGAGCACGCGCTCGTCCTTCTGTCCGGGGAGGAAGACGACAACGAGGTGCGGTGGTGGGTTGGGCCTAGCTGGGCCGGTCCTGTTGGGCCACCAGGTAAGCACCAGGTAAGTGTTTTATTATCTCTTGTTTTCTTTTTCTATTTCTGACATTTGTTTTGTATCTAGAAGAAATGTTAAAACATTTCCATATATGCTGAAAATATTTGTGGCATCTAGATATAATATTCCAGAGGCCCTCACCAATTCCCAACAGTTTTGGAGCCATTAAAATATTTATATAATTTAAACAGCTCCAAATCAAATATTTATGCATTGATTCAAAAATCCAAAATGTGTAGCAAAAATGTGCATCACCTCTAGTTGTTGTTCCCAACATTATCCAAAGAGCATGAACATTTTTGGAGAGCATTTTGGGTTCATTGAAAATCCATTTTAAAGTTGAACCTATTGGAAAAACTTCGGTGCTAGGGTTTGCAACTTTCCCCATTTCAAATTCATTTGAAATTTAAACATGATGCACAAAGAAAGCCTAGGATCATACCAGAACTAGGGATGTGACAATTTTTCTGCGATCCATTTCTTCCCCCAACAAATCATCACTTTTATCTGGCATGTTTTCAACTTTTTCAAGAGCCTTTTGTAGTTTCACAACAATCTTAGCAAGTTTAGAATAGCTAGGTTTGAGGTTTTCATTAGATTCATCCTCACTTGATTCAGAGGAGGGATATTTGAGTACCTTTGAACCTTTTGCCCTGAAGCAATAGGTGGTAGCATAGTCATCATCACCATCGTCAGTAGTGTTGGGGAGGTCCTTCTCCTCAGAGTTGAAGATGGACTTGCTGACGAACGTGGTAGTGAGGGCTAGGCTCACCACAATAGAGTCTGACTCCTCGGATTCCTACTCTTCCTCATTTTCCTCAGATTCAGCCTTAGAGTCCATTTCCTTGCCAATGAATGCCCGAGCCTTCTTGGAGCTTCTCTTCTTGTGAGATGAAGACCTTGAAGTTTTTGATGAAGAGGACTTTGACGATTTCTTCCTCTTCTTTGAATCATCAGAACTGTAGTCCTTGTACTTCTTCTTCTTTGATTCCTTTTCCCACTGAGGACAATCTTGAATGTAGTGACCGGGTTTCTTGCATTTGTGACAGAGTCTCTTCTTGTAATCACGGGATGAGGAATCTGATCTTAAGAAATCACTTCTTGAGGATTTTCCAAAACGACCACATCTTGAGAACTTATGGAATTTCCTCACTTGCATTGCTAGCTCCTGGCTCAGTTCTTTAGGATCACCAAGGCTGCTACCAGAATCTTCACCTTCATATTCAAACACTACCTTGGCCTTCAGAGCTCGTGATCTGCCATAGCTTGGTCTATAGAGATCTCTCTTCTCAGCAAGCTATAACTCATGAGTGTTTAGCCTCTCAAGGATATTAGCGGGATCAAGTGACTTATAGTCTCCACGTTCTTTTATCATCAATGCCAGAGTATCAAATGAGGAATCAAGCGATCTTAGCAATTTCTTCACCACTTCATGGTCGGTGATGTTGGTGGCACCAAGTGCTTGAAGCTCATTTGAGATGTCAGTGAGGCAATCGAAGGTTTGCTGAACATTTTCATTGTTGAGTCTTTTGAAGCGGTTGAAGATATTGCGAAGAACGTCAACTCGAGGCTCATGCTATGTTGAGACTCTTTCATTTACCTTGGACAACCTGTCCCAGATATGCTTTGATGTCTCCAAAGCACTTACTCTGCCATACTGCCCTTTGCTCAGATGGCCACATATGATGTTCTTCGCTTGAGAGTCGAGTTGCTTTAATCTCTTCACATCAGCAGCGTTGATGGTAGGAGTGACAGAGGGAACGCCATTTTCCACAACGAACCAGAGATCGTTGTCAATTGCCTCAAGATGCATGCGCATCTTATTCTTCCAGTAGGGGTAGTCCATCCCATCGAAGGTAGGCCACCCAGCAGAAACCTTGATCTTACCTGCGGTTGACATAACTAAAACTTCAAGCGGTTAAACCAAAATTATACAGAACAACGGAGTACCTTCCTCTGATACCAATTGAATGTGCGTTAAGTTGACTAGAGGGGGTGAATAGGCAATTTTTATAAATTCTTCACTTAGGAATTTCAGGGTGAGGAAATTCCTGAGCGAAGAACTACTTGCAGCGGAATAAATACTCATATGCATACAAGACATAACATAAACATGGATATCATGATGAAATGAAAACAGACACAGAGTACAGAAAGCGTAAGCACAAGATAAAACAGGATGAAGACAAACAGACTAAAGAAATTGAACTGAGGAAATTGAGAAAGTCTTCAGTCAAAGTCTTTGAATAGATATGAACAAGCACACAACACAGTAATGAGGAAAAGGAAGATTTGAGGAAATAGAACCAGTAGGCTTGGTGAAGACAGTGATTTGGTAGACCAGTTCCAACTGTTGTGATAGTTGTATGTATGGTTGGAGCGGCTAGGTATTTAAACCTGAGGACACACAGTCCCGGACACACAGTCCTCACCGTATTCTCCTTGAACAAAGGTCACACAGACCTCGTCCAATCACTCATGGTAAGTCTGCAGGTGACTTCCAAACCTTCACAAACTCGGCCACTCAGCGATCCACAATTTCCTCTTGGATGCTCTAGACCATGACTCCTAACCATCTGAAAGATGCACAGTCTTCAAGGGTAACAAGCGTCGGATCCACGCAGGATCAATCTATTCAGTGATGCTCAATCACTTTGGGTTTGTAGGTGTTTGGGTTTGGATTTTCCTCACTTGATGATTTTCGCTCAAAGTCCTTGAAGGATGGGATGCTCTCAAATGACAGGTGTCAGTTTCTCTCGGAGCAGCCAACCAGCTAGTGGTTGTAGGCGCGGCTATTTATAGCCTAGGGAGCCGCCCGACATGATAAGACATAAATGCCCTTCAATGATATGACCGTTAGGTGGGAAGATATTTTGGGACAGCTGGTGCATAGCACATCAACGGTCGGAAATTTGACTATCAAATTCCTCAGGGCTATCATGTTCCTCACTTTTAGGCAATCCGCACTAGCGAATTCCTAACTCTTCAGTCAGAACAAATTCCTCAAAGACCAGAAGAAATTCATCTCTGTCACTGAAGAAATTGACTGAACTGCATGAGATTTCCATTGACTTCACTCGAAGGGATTGGTAGGTGTAGGATTTTGAGTTGAGCATCACTTGGAAACTTTTCCTTAGTATTTCTTCGACCCCCTTTAACAGCATGGTGTTTCCTATGACTCAAGAAAGAGAAAAAAGAAACTACGAAAACAAAAGTCTTCACGCTTCATGTTCCTCGAATGAATACCAAGTCTTCACGGTCACACCAATTTCTTCACTTTCAAAGTCTTCAAAAAGTCTTCAGAAATCCAAAGTCTTCAATCAAAGAACTTCATTTTTAGGGTTCGACTTTCTCTATAAATATCAAACTCCTAATAGACTTATAGACCTATGTACACTCACAAACGCATCAGTCCCTTAACCTATCAGTCTTCAATACACCAAAATCACTAAGGGGCACTAGATGCACTTACAATAAGAGACTCTCTATCATGAAGATCATGGTGCTACTTTGAAGCACAAGTGTGGAAAAGGGATAGTAGCATTGTCCCTTCTCTCTTTTTCTCACATTTTTTCTTTCTTTTTTTTCTTTTTTGTTGGGCCTTTTTTTTATTTGGCCTTTCTCTTTTTTTATTTCCTCACATGGGACAATGCTCTAATAATGATGATCATTACACTTCTATTTATTTACGACTCAAAGATTACAACTCGAAAGTTAGAACCAAAATATGACTCTATATGCGTGCCTCTGGCGGTGTACCGGGATGTGCAATGAATCAAGAATGACATGTATGAAAAAATTATGAATGGTGGCTTTGCCACAAATACGATGTCAACAACATAATCATGCAAGGCAATATGACAATGATGGAGCATGTCATAATAAATGGAACGGTGGAAGTTGCATGGCAATATATCTCGGAATGGCTATGGAAATGCCATAATAGGTAGGTATGGTGGCTGTTTTGAGGAAGGTAAATGGTGGGTTTATGGTACCAGCGGAAGTTGTGCGGTACTAGAGAGGCTAGCAATGCTGGAAGGGTGAGAGTGCGTATAATCCATGGACTCAACATTAGTCATAAAGAACTCACATACTTATTGCAAAAATCTACAGGTCATCAAAAACCAAGCACAACGCGCATGCTCCTAGGGGGATAGATTGGTAGGAAAAGACCATCGCTCGTCCCTGACCGCCACTCATAAGGAAGACAATCAAAGAAATACCTCATGCTTCAAATTTGTTACACAACAGTTACCATAGGTGCATGCTACGAGACTTGCAAACCTCAACACAAGTGTTTCTCAAATTCACATTTACTCAACTCGCATGACTCTAATATCACCATCCTCATGTCTCAAAACAATCATCAAGTATCAAACTTCTCCTACTATTCAACGCACTTTGTATGGAAGTTTTTATTATACCCATCTTGGATGCCCATCATATTAGGACTAATTTTATAACCAAAGCCGATTACCATGCTGTTCTAAAAGACTCTCAAAATAATATAAGTGAAGCATGAGGGATCAATAATTTCTATAAAATAAAACCACCACCGTGCTCTAAAAAGATATAAGTGAAGCACTAGAGACAAATTGTATAGCTCAAAAGATATAAGTGAAGCACATAGAGTATTCTAATAATTTCCGATTCATGCGTGTCTCTCCCAAAAGGTGTGGACAGCAAGGATGATTGTGTTAAACAAAAAAGCAAAGACTCAAATCATACAAGATGCTCCAAGCAAAACACATATCATGTGGTGAATAAAAATATAGCCTCAAGTAAAGTTACCGATAGACGAAGACGAAAGAGGGGATGCCTTCCGAGGCATCCCCAAGCTTAGGCTTTTGGTTGTCCTTGAATTTTACCTCGTGGTGCCTTGGGCATCCCCAAGCTTAGGATCTTTCCACCCGTGTTCCAAAATCCATCAAATCTTTACCCAAACACTTGAAAACTTCACAACACAAAACTCAACAGAAAATCTCGTGAGCTCCGTTAGTATTAGAAAATAAACCACCACTTTAAGGTATTATAATTATCTAATTCTTTATTTATATTGGTGTTAAACATACTGTATTCCAACTTCTCTATGGTTCATACCCCCCGATACTAGCCATAGATTCATCAAAATAAGCAAACAACACACGAAAAATAAAACAGTCAAAAATAGAACAGTCTGTAGCAATCTGTAGGTTTCGAATACTTCTGTAACTCCAAAAATTTTGAGAAATTTGCACAACCAGGAAAATTTGTATATTTATCCAGTGCAGTTGGAATTGGTATTTTATCGCTCTCTGGTAAAAAATTAAAATTGTTTTCATGGGCACATACTTTCTGTTTTTTATCAGCAAGATCAAACAACAATCACCCAAGAAGATCCAAAAGGCTTTACTTGGCACAAAAACTAATTAAAAACATAAAAACACAATCATAATAGAGGCTATATAAATTATTTATTACTAAACAGGAACAAAAAGTAAAGAACAAAAATAAAATTGGGTTGGATCCCAACAAGCGTTATCATTTAACGCCCCTAGCTAGGCATAAAAGCAAGAATAGATCTACGTATTCTCATCTTTGGTTTTTATCTTTTTAATGGGGGTATTCTCGTATCTGGGAGGTTCCTTAGATCTAGAGCATCCAACCGCTTATTGCAAAGAGTGATCAACTTATTCATGCAGTGAAGGTTCCCGCTAACATTTTTAAGTGGTTCAAGAGATTTTTGCAAACTTTTAGTTACTTCGCATAGTTTCTTACTTGGGTTCCTTCTTGAGCATGATGTGGTCCCTTTTGTGGGGATAGTACTCCTACTATTCCCTCTATAATCTCATACACAATACTGGGATCAATTTCAATAAAATTCCCTTCAGTGGAAAAATCCAAGAGTTGTCTATGAAATATAGTTAGCCCAACATAAAAATTACGCAGTAAAATCTTGAAATCTCCCTCTATAGTGCAATTATGATAGGATTCCATCATCCTGTACCAAGCATCTTTTAAGTTTTCTCCTTGTCTTTGTTTGAAGTTAGGAACTTCAAAATAGGGACACAAAGGAAGAGGAGGACGGCTAGCCATGAGGGCAAAACAAACGATCTAACACACAAACTCACAAGAAGCAAGAAAAAAAGATGAACGGAAAAGGGGCGAATAAAACGACAAAGGTTTTCAAAAATCGTTTTAGAAGTGGGTGTAACGCCCTCGATGCGGCTATATCTCCCACGTGTCGAAGCACGACTTAGAGGCATAACCACATTGAAAGCAATGTCGCAAGTGAGGTAATCTTCACACAACCCATGTAATAAAATAGGGGAAGAAGTTACATAGTTGGCTTACAATCGCCACCTCACACAATACATCAATAAAACATTACATCATCCAAATACACTCATGGTCCGACTACGGAACCAAAATAAAAGAAGAACCCCAAAAGCGACAAAGGTCCCCGATCGACCCCAACTGGGCTCCACTATTGATCAGCTAGAACGAAACAACACAAAGGACAAGATCTTCATCGAGCTCCACCTTGAGCTTGGTTGCGTCATCTGCACGGTTCAACGGCACCTGCAAACTGGTTTTGGAAGTATCTGTGAGTCACCGGGACTCAGCAATCTCGCACCCTCGTGATCAAGACTATTTAAGCTTATGGGTAAGATAAAGGTAAGAGGTGGAGCTGCAGCAAGCGACTAGCATATATGGTGGCTAACATACACAAATGAGAGCGAGAAGAGAAGGCAAAGCACGGTCGATAAAATCATCATCAAGAAGTGATCCTAAAACAACCTACGTCAAGCATAACTCCAACACCGTGTTCACTTCCCGGACTCCGCCGAGAAGAGACCATCACGGTTACACACGTGATTGACTCATTTTAATTAAGTTAAGGTTCAAGTTATCTACAACCGGACATTAACAAATTCCCATCTGCCCATAACCGCGGGCACGGCTTTCGGAAGTTCAAATCCCTGCAGGAGAGTCCCAACTTAGCCCATGACAAGCTCTCACGGTCAACGAAGGAATAGACCTCCTCCCGAGACGTTCCGATCAGACTCGGTACCTCGGTTCTTCAAGACACTTCGACAGGTTAAAACAAGACCAGCAACACCGCCCGAATGTGCCGACAAATCCCGATAGGAGTTGCACATATCTCGTTCTCAGGGCACACTCAGATAGGTCAAGCTACGAGTAAAACCAACCCTCGAGTTTCCCCGAGGTGGCCCCGCAGGCTGCCTGGTTCGGACCAACACTCAGAGGAGCACTGGCCCGGGGGGGGGGGTAAAATAATGATGACCCTCAGGAGCGCGACTCCCAAGGGAAAAGAAAAGGCTAGGTGGCAAATGGTAAAACCAATGTTGGGCATTGCTGGAAAAGCTTTAATCAAGGCGAACTATCAAGGGGTTCCCATTATAAGCCAACCACATAAGGAACGCAAAATCCGGGAACATAACACCGATATGACAGAAACTAGGGCGGCAAGAGTGGAACAAAACACTAGGCGAGAGGCCGAGCCTTCCACCCTTTACCAAGTATATAGATGCATTAAGATAACAAGATAATATAATGATATCCCAACAAGTAAATAAATGTTCCAACAAGGAACGGCCTCCAATCTTCACCTGCAACTAGCAACGCTATAAGAGGGGCTGAGCAAAGCGGTAACATAGCCAATCAACGGTTTGCTAGGACATGGTGGGTTAGAGGTTTGACATGGCAATTTGGGAGGCTTGAAAGCAAATGGTAGGCATCGTAGCAATGGCATAGCAAAAGAGCGAGCAAACTAGCATAGCAAAGATAGTAGTGATTTCGAGGGTATGATCATCTTGCCTGCACAGTTGTCAGAGTTGACTGGATCCTTGAAAGCAAACTCAACGGGCTCCTCGTTAGCGAACTCGTCTCCCGGCTCTACCCAAACAAGACAAACAAGCAACAAGGACACAATCAACCACGTGCAAGGATCAAACAATATGATGCAAAGATGATATGCTATGCGGGATGCGATGCGGGATGCATATGCAAGATGTGACAAGGAATGCATGAACCTGGCCTCAACTTGGAAATCCAAGTGTGCCACTGGAAAGGTGAGATGAAATCGCTTGAAAACAATATAAAGAAGGCCGGAATCGGAGTTACGGTTTGGAAATGGCAAGCGATTCAAAAAATGACACCGGTCTGCGATTTACAGCAAGTAGTCATCTAAATGCAATGAGATGAACATGCTACAGCACCCAAACAGGACAACAAAATACATGGAAAGGATGCATACAAGATGTTTAACAAAATTCTAGCACTGAGCTACGGCCAATTCATCCATTAACAGGTTCAAACAAGCATGGCAAAAATGCATATGGCAAACAGATCTCAGACTTAGTGAAATTAACACTTGTCTGGAATTTCAGATCAGGTAGCACTCTTCGGAGAAACAAAACTACATGCTACAGGACCTGAACATGGCAAAGTAAAGCATGGCATGGAGCTACTCAAAGAGCTTAACAAAAGTCCCTTCGTGACCTTGAGCCAAAAGGGATCAGAAAATACCATTGCAAGCATGTGAACATAGCAAAAACATAATCATTTTTCAAACTTTGTGAAAACTGGAGCATGCTGAAACATAACTCAAGTAGGCATGTTTACGAGCTCGATGCACTCACTACGGTGCAAGTCATGACAAACTAAGCATACACCCATCAATAATACACAAAATTCAAGCTATACATGGCAATAACAATAGCATAGCATGCACGGATCAACTACAACATCATCGGCAAAATTGCAAACAAGTTGACAATCTGCCCAGATTCACAAAGTAGCAAAAGTAGAGCTCGATTGACTCAAGCTAGGGTGCTCCATAATTGCAAACAAAGACATGGATGGATAGTGCACTACAAGATTAACAAAACATCCTTACTTATCATCCTCAAAAGAGGCACGGATCACTAGGAAACAACATGAACATATGGCATCATGAGATAAACAGATCAAGGACTTAGTGGAATTGCTAAGTCCCTGAAAGCAGAATTACCAAGTGCACCACTTTGCAAGCTTGCACTAATCACCACACACATCACAAAAATACATGGGTTGCACCTCTGGAAAGATGACAAATCCCTTAACAAAACATATGTAGAGCATCAGGGCATATCATGCACACAATAATCATGGAAAAAATGACAAAAAGCTAAATGGAGCAGCAGATCTGACAATTAACTCAAGTAGCCCTCTTCTAAAAGCATTTCGGGCATCAAGATGAACTCAAATGAAAATGATGCAATGGAATTAAATGATGTACTCTCTGAGATGAACATTTTGATGTGCTATATGCATGAATCGGAGCTACGAGTGCAAAGTTACGAGGCCATGAACATCAGCACATGGATCTGAGAATTTCGGGACTTAGAAGAAATAATCTACCACGAGATAAAAGTCAACTCCGGCGAGAAGAGGCTGGTTCCTCCGTACGGAGAGGCTCGAGTGTGGCGGGGGGAGGCCGGGGAGCGGCCGGACTCCGGCGGGGCGGCCGGATCTGGCTCCGGGAGGTGCGGGGCGGCGCGGCCGCGGATCCGAGGCGGCGGTGGCGCGGTAGGGCAAGCGGCAACCGGCGAGGCGGCGGCGAGGTCCCGGTGGCGGCGGCCGGCCCGGAGGAAGGAGGCGGCGGAGGGAGGCGCTCGGGCGGTGCTAGGCGCGGGCGAAGCTCGGGCCCGATCTGGCCCGGGGCGGGCTCCCCGTGGGCCTCGCGGGCCGCGGCGGCGGCGGTGGTAGGGAGGACACGTGGCGCGCTGCTAGAGGCCGCGGGCGGTGGTGGACGAAATGTCCGGCGAGGCGGACATGTCCGGTGCGCGCGAGGTGGGTGGAACTAGGGTTTCGGAGGTAGAAGAACGGGAATTTCGGAGGGGGTCTTTATATAGGCATAGGAGGAGCTAGGAGAGTCCAAAAGAGGTGTGGTTTTCGGCCACGCGATCGTGATCGAACGCTCTAGATGATTGAGCAGGTTTAGGTGGGTTTTGGGCCAAAATGGAGGGGTGTTGGGCTGCAACACACACGAGGCCTTTTCGGTCCCTCGGTTAACCGTTGGAGTATCAAACGAAGTCCAAATGGTACGAAACTTGACAGGCGGTCCACCGGTAGTAAACCAAGGCTGCTTGACAAGTCTCGGTCCAATACGCAAATATTTAATCCCCACAGATGAAAGAAAGGTAGAAATGACCACCGGAGGAGAACGAAGCACCGGAATGCAAAACGGACAACGGGGAAAATGCTCGAATGCATGAGATGAACACGTATGCAAATGAAATGCTCATGATGACATGATATGCAATGCATGACACGCAAGCAATGACAGGGCAGCAACAACGAATAACTGGACGACACCTGGCACATCAGTCTCGGGGCGTTACAACACTCCACCACTACGAGAGGATCTCATCCCGAGATCTAGAATGGCACCGGAGGGAAAATGGAAGAGATAAAGAAGAGGTAAAACTTAGTTGCTCCTTTGACAAATGAGTGAAACCAAAGAACCTTGAAAAGGTTACGCCATTTTGAGAAAAGAATACAACGAAGGTGAACAAGGTCGAAAACACTCCGTTAGAAAATAGGGACAAAGAACATTGCGAAAACCTTGAGGTTGAAGGGCAAGATAAATAGTGAAAACACTCTGGTTAAGGAAGGGGATCAAGGAAGACCAAATTTGGGCAGCACTCCGGTTGAAAAGAAAGAAAATGAAAAAGAACATGGTAATATGAGAAGATACTTGATGACATTACAAAACACTTCCTCCGGAATGAAGGGAAACAATATCTTGAGAGAGCACGATTACATCAAATGCTAGAACGGAGTTGTTGAAAAACCAACAACGAAAATAATAAGCTTCATATGGTCTTATGGAATACATCTCAAATTATGAGGTGACAATCTGCCACTCACGGGAAAAGAATTGGATTGATAAGAACAAGGAGACGAGAAAGCTATATCACTGGGAGGATAAAAGAAGAACTTGGGTCATTTATAAGCACCATAATAGCAACAATCCTTAGAGAAGGCTTTAGGTGAAGTATAACCCAAGATAACTCCAATGACGAGATTGATGGACTTAAAATATCTCATTCATGACAACATGTGAATCAAGAAACATGAACTCAAACTACCAAGAATGACATAATACCACCTCCAATGATACAGAAGAAAGAATTGCACTCCGGATAGCAAGATGAAGAAAACTTGAGCTTCTAGCAAAGACTGTCGATGAACACTTCGAGAAGGAATTAAATCCTTGATGAATCCATCATGTAGAACCTTGAGCTTCTAGCAATGATCATGAATATAGGCATCACATCCGTGTCAAGTAGACCGAAATGATTCTGCATCTACTACTACTAGTTGATTGCCCGTGCGTTGCCACAGAATAACAAAAAATATAACGATAAAATAATTTCTTGAATTGACAAATGTTTGTTGAACATGATGTCATGTAATATCCATTCATACTTACAACATGATTCTATCTCATGCTCTTTCCTCCTCCAGTGCAGTTGTGACTCCATAAAAAGAGGGAGATCCCCACTCCCTTGTCTCTCCAGGGCGCGACACCGAGACGCCCACAGCCCTGGTGGCCAAGAACGCTTGTCCGCTACCGCTCTATCGCCGTCACCAGTGGCCGTCGCCGGCGGCGATGATGGTCGGCTGCGAGAATCAGGCGATACTGGCTCTAGTCTCCTCTTTTCCATCAACCTCTGCATCCCTGACCATCGCCTGGATCTGACACGACACTTTGCTCCATCTGCTCTGGCTTAGCCCCTCCACCTCTATGCTCCTTGGCCATTGCCCAGATCTTTCATCCACCAACCCTACTGCTCCTAGCAAAGGTGGCCATGTGCCTTTCCTAGATCTATAGCTTCCATGTCGCAGCAGCCAGATCCGCCGTGTCGGTGCCCTGCAACAATGTGATTCCTATTGCTTTCTCCTATCGTGAGCTCATCCGAGTCTTATCGCTGCCAGTATTTGTGAGGAAAAAATAGGGACAGAAGAGTATTGAAAGAGATTTAAAAAAAGGGACAAACAAAATGAGTAAGATTGACAAAGGAAATAAGGAAAAATGATAGAAGATTGATGAAAGGCATCAAGTGAAGAATCAGAATGAAGGAAATAAACCTAATTCCTTGCATCTAGATTTTTTTTTCTAAAACTCAATTATGTGGAGGGTAAATATGCTCTCTCTTCTACATAAATGTCATAACCATAACCTAAAAAGCAAAAGAAGGATTATTGAAAAAATAGGAGGTTCACATTTCCCTGAGTACAACCCCATTATATTATGCGCCTCTCCAAAACTAACCCAAACATGAGCTAATAATATAGAACAATATTATCCTAGGGGTGATTATTTATTTTTAGCTGAGCCATATTCAGAACACATCACACGTGTACTATCATGTTTTTTTACATTTGATGTAGAATTCACATTTTTTACCAAATGTGCCTTTTGACCGAGATCAAAATTATAGAGAATGGCATTTTTGCTGCTTTGCATTATTTACACACCAAACAGATAAGGTCAAACACTTTCTGCTCTGCAAGCTACAGTTATGAAAAAGATCAGCAAGTTAATACATAGATAGACCACATCAGTCTACCTAACGTGCATTCATCAACAAATTGAGCTAAATTATTTTGATTGCATAGGTAATCAAACAAGTTTTTTTAGCTAAGGGTCGTTAGCTCCAGAGAAGAGATTGATCATATAGTAAGAAAGATTCATCAAAGCATGCTAAAAAACTGAAAGCCCTTGCTTTTGAACAAATCACATAAGGAACTGTAGGATTACTCCTTCTGTTTCAAGGGTCATATCTGAAAAGCCAAACATACAGAAATCTAGTGGGTAACACTTGGGAACTCACACATTCCCACACAGAAAGCCTAATTTATCATTGGAATCAAACAAGAATGATCAATGAAAACAATAGGAAGAGGTTGAACAAAAATGCTCTGTAAAACGACCATGGGAGATCCGTAGCAAAGAACGGATAAATTTTGCTATGAAAAATCAACAGTGACTACGTTCAGTTATTCAACGAAAATATTATCTAGGCAAAACACTGTCCGTTTTGACTACTAATTATTATACTATCTAGTGTACACCATGGATATTAAATAATTAAGCACCTCATATTTTGAACTTAAAGTGGCCTAGAAATGATAACTAACAATGTATGTTGGTAGGAACTCAACGCGCAAACCTTAGGCATGTAGAAAGAAAAGGTTGATTAAGATGAAAGAGTAATTTGCATATGAAAATGGAAGTTACATGATTGAACTTACATATGGAGAGAAAATCCACCAGGCATGGGAATCAGTTTCTTGGTTCTTTGGCAACAAATCAGTTTCTTCATACTTGGCATGTGTTTTCTGTTAATGCCGAGCTATTGACCAAGCATGCAGCTGCATAACATGGTTTGGGAGTTTCAACCAATTAATTTCAAAATTCATATCGCATTAGAAGCAAAATCACTTATGTTAACTCGTATGTGCACTATACATGGAAGCAACTACACACTTCCGCATCCACCCCTTAAACTATTGTGCCACAAAAACTATTTACCTGGCAATGCTTCATTGTTAAAATCTCTCTTATTTTCATGCTTCATCAATCCCTGCAAAGTAGGACTGCAAGATCAGTAAGGAATTTTATCCAAGACAACAGCAAAGATAATATAAACATAGTCAATCCTTGATACAATTTTTGCATAGTCTGGGCAATCCATTGTATGTTCATTCAAACAACTAAAGCATTACAATCAACTCATGCGCGCCGGTAGCATTAAACCTACATCAAATCATATACTCAAGGAAAAACCGATCATACTGTATAAACAAAATCCAGTATGTGTAGGCAAGCAAGAAAGCTCCTAGCTAGTAGCCCATTCATGCATAAATACCCTACAGTTGCATAACGGTTGTGATCATTATTGTTTGTCAGTCATTTTGCTCCACGCCACCAGTGCATCATCTATGCATGTGTCCATCAGTGATGTATAAACAGCATGCAGGGTAGACAAAAAAATCGAAGGTAAATCGCGCTGCTGAACATACGGTAGCAGGACTGCAAGTGGCATAGGTGAGAGCACGTACATAAGCAACAAGTGGCAAGGTCATTCGGCCAAACACGTACAACTGTATATGTCAGTTGAGTTTGGAAGCACCTGCTATCAGTATCTACCGATGTTCTATGATCCCAACAATATGGAAGAGGACATGGCATTGTTGTAGAAGGAACCACCAGAATCATAAATTGGAACGGGGCAACCACGGACCAACCTTAACACACTTGTAACACGCATCAGATTAGGTTGCTGAAGACCTGAAGTATAAGTAGAAAATCTCAATTTGTGGTTTCATGTAGCGACCAGACCTCAACCAGTCTGATCTCTGTGCTCCGGTGTCATCCCTGGATCAGTAATGCTGACACCACATAGTACTCGGAGGATTTATAGCAGAGTAGCAATCACACACTTATTACATCGAGTGTCTCAAAAGAGAACTTATTACAATAAATATGGCTTAAGGCCATCTAATAACGATAACAGCGGAAGGCTTGGAAGATAAGTGAGTCCATCAACTCCAACGGCATCACTGAGTATAGAACCACGACCTAAAAACTCCTTAATCATCGTCTGAAAAGTCTGCAACATTAACGTTGCAGCCCGAAACGGGTCAGCACATGGAATATGCTGGCAATGTAACACATAGAGAGTAATGGAATGAAACAGCTATACTATATGCATATTTGGCTGGTGGAAAGCTCTATGGTTACAGTTTTGCGTAAAGCCAATTTTTCCCTACTACAAAGGAATAGATTTTATTTAACTATCATGGTAGTTGTTAAACATTGAGAATGGTTGACAGCATTCTCAATCCCAATTAAGCATCATCATTAAACATAACCCAACAAAATTAATTTAGAGTAACATGTTGAGATTCACATGATAATTCAGGTACTAGATACTCAAGATGTCCATAACCGGGGACACGGCTAACCATGATTAGTTTATTACACTCTGCAGAGGTTTGCACACTTTTCCCCACAAGACTCGATCGCCTCCGTTTGGTTTCTCGCACTACAAGGTGTTTGAGAAGACGGATGACTGAGACATAGTCTTTCAGAAGCGCTAGCACCTTACGATCGGGTAGACTGTACCACCTACATCCCCTACATCTGCTAGTCTACCACTATAAGAGTTCGCACGACTTAGTCAACTATGCTAGAGCCTATAATAGCTTGTGGCTGCACAAAGAAGTTTCTAGTATGAATAGTCTCATGATCCCTTTGAGCCTGGGTGGCGGTCCAAAAGAAAACATGCAAGTCCTGGAATACCCAGGTGCCTCAATCCACCCAGAAGTGTGTTTAAGTTGCCACCTTAGATAACCATTAATTAACAAAACTCACATCTGTCATGGATATCACTCACCCAATCCACGTCTACTAGCATAGCATGGCATAATAAGCAAACGTAGAAGTAACTCCCAAAGGTTTGATAATAAACAGGTAATAGGTACTACCTCATCTACTTCCCATCGCACAATTTAATTAGATCCTAACCATGCAATGTGTGAGGGTTGATCTAATGCAATAAAATTGGGTAGTAGAAAAGGTATGATCAAAGTGTTACTTGCCTTGCTGATGATCCGAGAAACCTAGCGATTCGAAGTAACAAGCGACGCACTCCGGGTATTCTATCGCAGACAAACAAACAAGCATACAATAAGTACTCAACTAATGCACAAGTAAAACTCAAATAAGAGATCTAACCAGAAGGTTCAACTCAAGAACTCCGGTTGGCAAAAGAATCAAATCGAACGAAGCAACGAAAGTCAAACGGCGAAAGAAAACAACTTCGTTCTACTAATCTGGATCTAGGGCAAATTTTACAGTAGAAAAATCTTGTTTAAGTTGGTTAAACGGATAGAGGGTTTCGAGATGAAACTCTAGGCGCTTGAATCGCCTGATTCCGATAAACGAGCAAAAAGTTATACTAAAAAGAAAATCAGATCAGGAATCACGATCAGAAAACTCGCGGATTTAATCCGAGAAAAGAAAAACAACGAACGCTCGCTGAATTAAATAAACTGGAAAAACCGATCTATTTAAAAAAACAAATCTAAAAAAACCGACGGAAAAACCGGCGCGGATTTCGAGGCGGCGGCGGACCTCGGGCGGCGTGCGGCGGCGGCGACTGCGAGGCAGCGGGGCGGCGGCGAGGCTGCGCGGTGGCGGCGGGGCGGCGGCGAGGCGGCGGCGGTGGCGGCGAGAGCTGGGGCGGCTCGGGCTAGGGTTAGCTCTGGCTGGGCCTCCCCCCGGCTTAAATAGCCTAACGGGCCGGGAGTCCTAGTCGGACACAACCCTAGGTCGGTTCGATTTTTTTTAATAATTATGCATAGAAGAAAAATAAAAAGAAATACTAAACGGACTCCAAAAATTGTGAAATAAATTTTCACGGGCTTCTAAAATCAAGCGGCACAAGGTGAACATTTATTTGGGACCTAAATACAATTTTGAAAAACGCACATTTTTCCTAAATTCAAATAAAACACCGAAAAACTCCGAAATAAAATCCTATTTGATTTTATTATTAAATCCTCAATATTTCTTTATTTTGGGAAAGTCATTTTATTCCCTCTCTCATGTTTTTGTAATAGAAATAATTCATGATAGAATAAATAAAATCAAATGATCATATTCTCAAAATTTGAGAAAACTCAAATATGAAAATAACGAAATCCCCATCTCTCTCCGTGGGTCATTGAGTTTCGTAGTATTTCTAGGATCAACCAAAATTCAAAATAAAATATGGTATGCAGTGATGATCTAATGTATAACATTCCAAATTGAAAATTTGGGATGTTACAAACCTACCCCCCTTAAGATGAATCTTGCCCTCGAGATTCGGGTTGGCTAGAAAATAGGTGAGGGTGGTCCTTGAACAAATGTTCCTCTCGCTCCCAGGTGGCTTCATCCTCTGTGTGGTGGCTCCACTGAACTTTGCAAAACTTGATAACCTTGCTGCGGGTAACTCGACTGGCAAACTCGAGAATCTTAATTGGTTTCTCCCCGTACGTCAAATCGTTATCCAATTGAATAGTTTCCAAAGGCATTGTGTCTCTCAAAGGCATGTCAGCCATCTCCGCGTTGCATTTCTTTAACTGAGAAACGTGGAACACATCATGAACTCGTGACAATCCTTCAGGCAATTCCAACTTGTAGGCCACTTCTCCCATACGCTCCAAAACTCGATATGGTGCTACAAATCGTGGTGCTAACTTCCCTTTAACTCCAAAACGCTTTGTTCCCTGAAGTGGAGATACTCGAAGATAAGCTCTATCTCCAACTTCGTAAACTGTCTCCTTACGTTTAGAATCTGCATAACTTTTCTGTCTGGACTGGGCTACCTTGAGCCTATCGCGAATCAACTTCACCTTCTGTTCAGACTCTTTAATCAAGTCAGGTCCAAACAACTGGCGGTCTCCAACTTCGTCCCATGACAACGGTGTCCTGCACCTCCTTCCATACAAAGCTTCGAAAGGGGCCATCTTTAAGCTGGTTTGGTAACTGTTGTTGTAAGAGAACTCTGCATATGGCAAATTATCGTCCCAACTAGATCCATAATCTAGCGCACAAGCTCTTAGCATATCCTCCAAAATCTGATTGACTCTCTCGGTCTGTCCAACTGTCTGTGGATGAAAAGATGTACTGAATTCTAGCCTAGTACCCAAAGTTTCGTGCAACTGCTTCCAGAACTTTGAGGTAAACTGGGTTCCTCTATCTGATACGATACTCCTTCGAACTCCATGCAAACATACGATCCTATTCATGTATATCTTTGCCAACTTAGCACTGGTGTAAGTGGTCTTTACCGGGATAAAATGAGCTACCTTCGTCAATCGATCAACTACAACCCAAATCGAGTCATAGCCTGAACGAGTCCTGGGCAATCCCGTGATAAAATCCATGCCTAGCTTACCCCACTTCCATTCGAGTATCGGCAATGGTTGTAACAATCCTGCTGGCTTCTGATGCTCTGCCTTTACTCTCTGACATACATCACAAACTGCTACATACTCCGCAATATCCTTCTTCATTTCAGTCCACCAGAAAATATCCTTCAGATCCAAATACATCTTGGTATTTCCTGGGTGAATTGAATACGGTGAGTCGTGTTCCTTTGGCAAAATCAACTTCCTGATCTCCGGGTCATTGGGCACGTAAACACGGTCGTCAAACCATAGGGTATCGTGCTCATCCTCATGAAATCCTTTAGCTTTTCCTTTGCTCAGTTTCTCCTTAATAGCGGCAATCTCTTTGTCAGTCTTCTGAGCTTCTCTGATTTTATCCATCAAAGTTGACTGAATCTCCAATGCTGCTACATAACCTCTCGGTACTATTTCCAAACATAGTTCACGAATATTTTCTCCTAACTCCTTGGGTATTTCTCCCGTCAGTAACATATTGACATGGCTCTTACGGCTTAATGCGTCAGCTACTACATTAGCCTTTCCAGGATGATGATAATGCAATCTCATATCATAATCCTTGATGAGCTCCAACCATCTCCTTTGTCTGAGATTCAACTCCTTCTGTGTGAAAATGTACTTCAAACTCTTATGATCCGTGTACACCTCACAATGGTTTCCAATGAGGAAATGCCTCCATGTTTTCAAAGCATGCACTACGGCTGCTAACTCCAAATCATGCGTGGCATAATTTAACTCATGAGGCTTCAGTTGTCTTGAGGCGTATGAAACAACTCTCCCTTCCTGCAAAGCACTGCTCCAAGTCCTCGACGTGAAGCATTGCAATGCACGTCATAATCTTTGGTCTGGTCTGGCAAAATCAACACTGGTGAGGTAACCAAGCATTTCTTCAACTCCTGGAAACTAGCCTCACATTCCTCCGTCCATATGAACTTGTTATCTTTTTTAACAACTCAGTCATAGGCTTCGCAATCTTTGAGAAATTCTCAATAAATCTCCGGTAGTATCCTACGAGTCCAAAAAAACTCTGGATCTCTCCAACTATTGTTGGGGCTTCCCACTTGGTCACGGTATCAACTTCAGTGGGATCAACTGCTATACCTTCTCCAGATATAACGTGTCCGAGGAATCCTATTTCCTTCAACCAAAACTCACATTTGCTGAACATGTCATATAATTGATGTTCTCTGAGCTTTCCAAGTACCAAACGCAAATGCTCCTTATTCTCCTCCTCATTCTTCGAATAAACCAGGATATCATCAATGAACACTACGACGAACTTATCCAAAAACTCCATAAACACTTTGTTCATCATGTTCATAAAATAGGCAGGTGCGTTAGTCAGACCAAATGACATAACGGTATACTCGTATAGCCCATACCTGGTGGTAAAAGCTGTCTTCAGAATATCCTGTTCTCGAATCTTCAACTGGTGGTATCCTGATCGCAGATCGATCTTGGAAAATACCTTAGCTCCTTGTAATCGATCAAATGGATCATTAATCATTGGTAGTGGGTACTTGTTCTTGATCGTTACTTCGTTCAATCCTCGATAATCAACAACCATCCTTAACGATCCATCCTTCTTCTCCACTAGAAGTACTAGCGATCCCCAAGGCGAAGAACTTGGGCGGATATATCCCTTATCCAGTAACTCCTTAATCTGCTTCTTAATTTTCACCAAATCCTTTGCTGGCATCCTATATGGTCTCTTTGATATTGCCCTATGCCTGGAAATAGCTCAATCAAAAACTCAATATCTCTATCCGGTGTCATGCCTGGAAACTCCTCTGGAAATACTTCAGGGAAATCCCTTACCACTGGTACTTCCTCCTGCACAACTCCTGTTAGGAAATTTACTTGAGTCCTCTTTGGCACATGCCGGGATACATACTTGATCCTTCTCCCTTCTGGGGTGGTAAGCAAAGTTGACTTACTAGCACATTCAATATTCCCTTCATACTTTGATAACCAATCCATGCCTAATATCACATCCAATCCTTGGGATTCCAATACTATTAGGTCTGAGGGAAAAACATAGTTACCAATCCTTAATGGTAACCGATCACAACATAGACTAGGCACATACTCTGCTCCAGGCGAGGTTACTAACATGGGTGACCTAAGGGCTTGGGTTGATAGGTTATACTTATCCACAAATCCCCTTGAGATGTATGAATACGATGCACCAGTATCAAAAAGAACGAGTGCAGTAAATGACTTAACCAAAAACTTACCTATTACTGCATCGGGCTGAGCTTCAACCTCCTCCATGCTAACGTGGTTCACCTATCCCCTGTTGAAAGGGTTTGGCTTCTTCCCAGAACTTCCATTGCCATTTTGGCCTTCAGGACATTCATCGGCATAATGTCCGGTCTTCTGACACTTAAAGCAAGTGACTTGGCTCAGGTCCTTCTTGGCTGGGGTTGATGGGTTGGTGCGGTTCTGGCCGTTGCTTCCTCAATTGCCATTACCATTCTTGGTTCCATTGTGATTGTGCGAGCTACCTCCTCCATGGGTGTGCTGAAAATGTCCTCCAAGTCTAGGGGTAAAACGTGGTTTCTGCTGAGCTCCTGAATTGTACTTCCCTTGTCCATACTTCCTCTTGTGATTCTCAATTTGCTGCTGCTTCCCTTCTATCATAAGAGCACGATCTACCAACTCCTGGTAGTTGTTGAAGCTTGCTACCATCAACTGCATGCTCAACTCATCATTCAGTCCTTCCAGAAACTTCTCCTGCTTAGCTGCATCCATAGCGACGTCATCTGGGGCATAACATGCTAACTTACTAAAGTCCTCCACATACTGGCCAACTGTTCGTCCTCCTTGGCGTAAGTTGCGAAACTCACGCTTCTTCATGGCCATAGCTCCTGATGAAACATGTGCAGTACGAAAAGCCTGCTGAAACTGGTCCCATGTGACAGTGTCGACTGGGAAAGTGGCTGTGAAATTCTCCCACCATGATGCTGCGGGTCCTTCTAACTGATGTGCGCCAAACTTTACCTTCTCCGCATCTGTGCATCCTGCTATGGTCAACTACCTAGCTGTCTTGCGGAGCCAATCATCTGCTACTGTCGGCTTGGTGCTACTGGAAAACACCGGCGGATTCAGCCTAAGAAAACGGGCTAAGTGATCAACAGGTGGTGGTGGTGGTGGGTTGTTGTTGTTGTTCCCTTGATTCTGATTCTGGACTAGCAATTGCATCAATGTGTTCTGCTGCTGGATCAACTGGGTGAGCTCCGGTGGAAAGGCAAATCCGGGGTCACGTCTCGGAGGCATCTGAGGGTTTAGAAAAGATGAGATGTAAGAATAGAGGGGGTCTAAAGAGAAAACACTACCCATATGCACATGAGGCAAAAGCAAACAATTCACTTCATAGAATCAAACAAGGGCATACAATCGATCTATCTATCGCAAAAGTGCTCAGACTACTATATTTACATGGTGGAATACTACTACTGATGAGGTGGTCTACTAGAAATATTCTTCGGTTGCAGACTCCATGATATCTGCTCCAGCTTCATCAACATAGTCATCATCGCTACTATCTGGATCTGAATCGGTGCCGTCGATGATGATGTAGTCTTCTGGGCTAATCTCCTTGGGTTCTTCGTCTTCCTATACTGGCATAGGGCCTCCCATAAATATTCCAATCTTCTTGATCAGGTCGTCATTCTTCTCCGCCAATACTTCAATTTCCTCTTCATAATCTTCACGTGTAGCCTTGAGTTCTTCCTCCAGTTCCTTGATTCTAGTCTTAGCGTTCTTCAGATCTATCATGTCGGCGCACATCTAGTTCTCCTGTCGTCGAATGTGCTGGTTTAGCTCCTGGATAAAAGCTGCGATTGATCTATCCTTCCTGGTGCTGATCATCTCCCACTGTTCATCTCGGCACGCACAAATCTGGTAGATAGTATCTGTGAGATCCTTGCGGTAGACTTCTCCAATGCATCCCATGGCGATGTGAGCTGCCATGCTCTTTCCTAGACTCCAAGTTGGTGCATCAAAAGAAAACTCTATGGGCTCAGTGATTGGCATGAACGTCCTTCCTGGAATTTGAACTTGAATCATCCAGTGCTCTTCTTCAGGTAAAGTGGCGTTATAGGTTCCTGTGAAGCTTGGTACTCCTATGTTCAGGTATCTAGTGACTTCCTTCAAGTGACGTCCAAAGGGTGTATCTTCATCCGGTTGCGTGAACTTGTTCCTTGCATCCACCATCCTAAAAGAGTAGAAAAGATGAGAAGTCAGAAGAGAAGAGAGTGAATGGTGATCTAGGTCTTTTAGCAGTGGTCGTGTCCTATAGTCAGCGTGTTCTCTGATACCATCTCTGTAGCGACCAGACCTCAACCAGTCTGATCTCTATGCTCCGGTGTCATCCCTAGATCAGTAATGCTGACACCACACAGTACTCGGAGGATTTATAGTAGAGTAGCACTCACACACTTATTACATCGAGTGTCTCAAAAGAGAACTTATTACAGTAAATATGGCTTAAGGCCATCTAATAACGATAACAGCGGAAGGCTTGGAAGATAAGTGAGTCCATCAACTCCAACGGCATCACTAAGTATAGAACCACGACCTAAAAACTTCTTAATCGTCGTCTGGAAAGTCTGCAACATTAACGTTGCAGCCCAAAACGGGTTAGCACATGGAATATGCTGGCAATGTAACACATAGAGAGTAATGGAATGAAACAACTATACTATATGCATATTTGACTGGTGGAAAGCTCTATGGTTACAGTTTTGCGTAAAGCCAATTTTTCCCTACTACAAAGGAATAGATTTTATTTAACTATCATGGTAGTTGTTAAATATTGAGAATGGTTGACAACATTCTCAATCCCAATTAAGCATCATCATTAAACATAACCCAATAAAATTAATTTAGAGTAACATGTTGAGATTCACATGATAATTCAGGTACTACATACTCAAGATGTCCATAACCGGGGACACGGCTAACCATGATTAGTTTATTACACTCTGCAGAGGTTTGCGCACTTTTCCCCACAAGACTCGATCGCCTCCGTTTGGTTTCTCGCACTACAAGGTGTTTGAGAAGACGGATGACTGAGACATAGTCTTTCAGAAGCGCTAGCACCTTACGATCGGGTAGACCGTACCACCTACATCCCCTACATCTGCTAGTCTACCACTGTAAGAGTTCGCACGACTTAGTCAACTATGCTAGAGCCCATAATAGCTTGTGGCTGCACACAGAAGTTTCTAGTATGAATAGTCTCATGATCCCTTTGAGCCTGGGTGGCGGTCCAAAATAAAACAGGCAAGTCCTGGAATACCCAGGTGCCTCAATCCACCCAGATGTGTGTTTAAGTTGCCACCTTAGATAACCATTAATTAACAAAACTCACATCTGTCATGGATATCACTCACCCAATTCACGTCTACTAGCATAGCATGGCATAATAAGCAAACGTAAAAGTAACTCCCAAAGGTTTGATAATAAACGGTTAATAGGTACTACCTCATCTACTTCCCATCCCACAATTTAATTAGATCCTAACCATGCAATGTGTGAGGGTTGATCTAATGCAATAAAACTGGGTAGTAGAAAAGGTATGATCAAAGTGTTACTTGCCTTGCTGATGATCCGGGAAACCTAGCGATTCGAAGTAACAAGCGATGCACTCCAGGTATTCTATCGCAGACAAACAAACAAGCATACAATAAGTGCTCAACTAATGCATAGGTAAAAATTAAATAAGAGATCTAAACAGAAGGTTCAACTCAAGAAGTCCAGTTGGCAAAAGAATCAAATCGAACGAAGCAACGAAAGTCAAACGGCGAAAGAAAACAACTTCGTTCTACTAATCTGGATCTAGGGCAAATTTTACAGTAGAAAAATCTTGTTTAAGTTGGTACCAAACGGATAGAGGGTTTCGAGACGAAACTCTAGGCGCTTGAATCGCCTGATTCCGATAAACGAGCGAAAAGTTATACTAAAAAGAAAATCGGATCAAGAACCACGATCACAAAAATCGCGGATTTAATCCGAGAAAAGAAAAACGACGAACGCTCGCTAAATTAAAAAACCGTAAAAACCGATCTATCTAAAAAAACCGACGAGAAAATCGGCACGGATTTCGAGGCGGTGGCGGACCTCGGGCGGCGTGCGGCGGCGGCGGCGGCTGCGAGGCGGCGGGGCGGCGGCGAGGCGGTGCGGTGGCGGCGGGGCGGCGGCGAAGCAGCGGCGGCGGCGGCGAGAGCTGGGGCGGCTCGGGCTAGGGTTAGCTCTGGCTGGGCCTCCCCCCGTCTTAAATAGCCTAACGGGCCGGGAGTCCTAGTCGGACACAGCCCTAGGTCGGTTCGATTTTTTTTAATAATTACGTGCAGAAGAAAAAATAAAAAGAAATACGAAACGGACTCCAAAAATTGCGAAATAAATTTTCACGGGCTTCTAAAATCAAGCCGCACAAGGTGAACATTTATTTGGGACCTAAATGCAATTTTGAAAAATGCACATTTTTCCTAAATTCAAATAAAACACCGAAAAACTCCGAAATAAAATCCTATTTGATTTTATTATTAAATCCTCAATATTTATTTATTTTGGGAAAGTCATTTTATTCCCTCTCTCATATTTTTGTAATAGAAATAATTGATGATAGAATAAATAAAATCAAATGATCCTATTCTCAAAATTTGAGAAAACTCAAATATGAAAATAACGAAATCCCCAACTCTCTCCGTGGGTCATTGAGTTTCGTAGAATTTCTAGGATCAACCAAAATGCAAAATAAAATATGGTACGCAGTGATGATCTAATGTATAACATTCCAAATTGAAAATTTGGGATGTTACAAACCTACCCCCCTTAAGATGAATCTCGCCCTCGAGATTCGGGTTGGCTAGAAAATAGGTGAGGGTGGTCCTTGAACAAATGTTCCTCTCGCTCCCAGGTGGCTTCATCCTCTGTGTGGTGGCTCCACTGAACTTTGCAAAACTTGATAACCTTGCTGCGGGTAACTCGACTGGAAAACTCGAGAATCTTAATTGGTTTCTCCTCGTACGTCAAATCGTTATCCAACTGAATAGTTTCCAAAGGCAATGTGTCTCTCAAAGGCATGTCAGCCATCTCCGCGTGGCATTTCTTTAACTGAGAAACGTGGAACACATCATGAACTCGTGACAATCCTTCAGGCAATTCCAACTTGTAGGCCACTTCTCCCATACGCTCCAAAACTCGATATGGTGCTACAAATCGTGGTGCTAACTTCCCTTTAACTCCAAAACGCTTTGTTCCCCGAAGTGGAGATACTTGAAGATAAGCTCTATCTCCAACTTCGTAAACTGTCTCCTTACGTTTAGCATCTGCATAACTTTTCTGTCTGCACTGGGCTACCTTGAGCCTATCACGAATCAACTTCACCTTCTGTTCAGACTCTTTAATCAAGTCAGGTCCAAACAACTGGCGGTCTCCAACTTCGTCCCATGACAATGGTGTCCTGCACCTCCTTCCATACAAAGCTTCGAAAGGGGCCATCTTTAAGCTGGTTTGGTAACTGTTGTTGTAAGAGAACTCTGCATATGGCAAATTATCGTCCCAACTAGATCCATAATCTAGCGCACAAGCTCTCAGCATATCCTCCAAAATCTGATTGACTCTCTCGGTCTGTCCATCTGTCTGTGGATGAAAAGTTGTACTGAATTCTAGCCTGGTACCCAAAGTTTCGTGCAACTGCTTCCAGAACTTTGAGGTAAACTGGGTTCCTCTATCTGATATGATACTCCTTGGAACTCCATGCAAACATACGATCCTGGTCATGTATATCTTTGCCAACTTAGCACTGGTGTAAGTGGTCTTTACCGGGATAAAATGAGCTACCTTTGTTAATCGATAAACTACAACCCAAATCGAGTCATAGCCTGAATGAGTCCTGGGCAATCCCGTGATAAAATCCATGCCTAGCTTATCCCACTTCCATTCGGGTATCGGCAATGGTTGTAACAATCCTGCTGGCTTCTGATGCTCTGCCTTTACTCTCTGACATACATCACAAACTGCTACATACTCCGCAATATCCTTCTTCATTCCAGTCCACCAGAAAATATCCTTCAGATCCAAATACATCTTGGTATTTCCTGGGTTAATTGAATACGGTGAGTCGTGTTCCTCTTGCAAAATCAACTTCCTGATCTCCGGGTCATTGGGCACGTAAACGCGGTCGTCAAACCATAGGGTATTGTGCTCATCCTCGCAAAATCCTTTAGCTTTTCCTTTGCTCAGTTTCTCCTTAATAGCGGCAATCTCTTTGTCAGTCTTCTGAGCTTCTCTGATTTTATCCATCAAAGTTGACTGAATCTCCAATGCTGCTACATAACCTGTCGGAACTATTTCCAAACATAGTTCATGAAGATTTTCTGCTAACTCCTTGGGTATTTCTCCCGTCAGTAACGTATTGACATGGCTCTTACGGCTTAATGCGTCAGCTACTACATTAGCCTTTCCGGGATGATAATGCAAGCTCATATCATAATCCTTGATGAGCTCCAACCATCTCCTTTGTCTGAGATTCAACTCCTTCTGTGTGAAAATGTACTTCAAACTCTTATGATCCGTGTACACCTCACAATGGTTTCCAATGAGGAAATGCCTCCATGTTTTCAAAGCATGCACTACGGCTGCTAACTCCAAATCATGCGTGGCATAATTTAACTCATGAGGCTTCAGTTGTCTTGAGGCATATGAAACAACTCTCCCTTCCTGCATAAGCACTGCTCCAAGTCCTCGACATGAAGCATCGCAATGCACCTCATAATCTTTGGTCTGGTCTGGCAAAATCAACACTGGTGAGGTAACCAAGCATTTCTTCAACTCCTGGAAACTAGCCTCACATTCCTCCGTCCATATGAACTTGTTATCTTTTTTAACAACTCAGTCATAGGCTTCGCAATCTTTGAGAAATTCTCAATAAATCTCCGGTAGTATCCTACGAGTCCAAGAAAACTCCGGATCTCTCCCATTATTGTTGGGGCTTCCCACTTGGTCACGGTATCAACTTTAGTGGGATCAACTTCTATACCTTCTCCAGATATAATGTGTCCGAGGAATCCTATTTCCTTCAACCAAAACTCACATTTGCTGAACTTGGCATATAATTGATGTTCTCTGAGCTTTCCAAGTACCAAACGCAAATGCTCCTTATGCTCCTCCTCATTCTTCGAATAAACCAGGATATCATCAATGAACACTACGACGAACTTATCCAAAACCTCCATAAACACTTTGTTCATCATGTTCATAAAATAGGCAGGTGCGTTAGTCAGACCAAATGACATAACGGTATACTCGTACAGCCCATACCTGGTGGTAAAAGCTGTCTTCGGAATATCCTGTTCTCGAATCTTCAACTGGTGGTATCCTGATCGCAGATCGATCTTGGAAAATACCTTAGCTCCTTGCAATCGATCAAACAGATCATTAATCATTGGTAGTGGGTACTTGTTCTTGATCGTTACTTCGTTCAATCCTCGATAATCAACAACCATCCTTAACGATCCATCCTTCTTCTCCACTAGAAGTACTGGCGATCCCCAAGGCGAAGAACTTGGGCGGATATATCCCTTATCCAGTAACTCCTTAATCTGCTTCTTAATTTCCACGAAATCCTTTGCTGGCATCCTATATGGTCTCTTTGATATTGCCCTGTGCCTGGAAATAGCTCAATCAAAAACTCAATATCTCTATCCGATGGCATGCCTGGCAACTCCTCTAGAAATACTTCAGGGAAATCCCTTACCACTGGTACTTCCTCCTGCACAATTTCTGTTAGGCAATTTACTTGAGTCCTCTTTGGCACATGCCGGGATACATACTTGATCCTACTCCCTTCTAGGGTGGTAAGCAAAATTGACTTACTAGCACATTCAATATTCCCTTCATACTTTGATAACCAATCCATGCCTAATATCACATCCAATCCTTGGGATTCCAATACTATTAGGTCTGAGGGAAAACATAGTTACCAATCCTTAATGGTAACCGATCACACCATAGACTAGGCACATACTCTGCTCCAGGCGAGGTTACTAACATGGGTGACCTAAGGGCTTGGGTTGATAGGTTATACTTATCCACAAATCCCCTTGAGATGTATGAATGCGATGCACCAGTATCAAAAAGAACGAGTGTAGTAAATGACTTAACCAAAAACTTACCTATTACTGCATCGGGCTGAGCTTCAACCTCCTCCACGCTAACGTGGTTCACCTGTCCCCTGTTGAAAGGGTTTGGCTTCTTCCCAGAACTTCCATTGCCATTTTGGCCTTCAGGACATTCATTGGCATAATGTCCGGTCTTCTGACACTTAAAGCAAGTGACTTGGCTCAGGTCCTTCTTGGCTGGGGTTGATGGGTTGGTGCGGTTCTGGCCGTTGCTTCCTCAATTGCCATTACCATTCTTGGTTCCATTGTGATTGTGCGAGCTACCTCCTCCATGGGTGTGCTGAAAATGTCCTCCAAGTCTAGGGGTAAAACGTGGTTTCTGCTGAGCTCCTGAATTGTACTTCCCTTGTCCATACTTCCTCTTGTGATTCTCAATTTGCTGCTGCTTCCCTTCTATCATAAGAGCACGATCTACCAACTCCTGGTAGTTGTTGAAGCTTGCTACCATCAACTGCATGCTCAACTCATCATTCAGTCCTTCCAGAAAATTCTCCTGCTTAGCTGCATCCATAGCGACGTCATCTGGAGCATAACGTGCTAACTTACTAAAGTCCTCCACATACTGGCCAACTGTTCGTCCTCCTTGGCGTAAGTTGCGAAACTCACGCTTCTTCATGGCCATAGCTCCTGATGAAACATGTGCAGTACGAAAAGCCTGCTGAAACTGGTCCCATGTGACAGTGTCGATTGGGAAAGTGGCTGTGAAATTCTCCCACCATGATGCTGTGGGTCCTTCTAACTGATGTGCGGCAAACTTTACCTTCTTCGCATCTGTGCATCCTGCTATGGTCAACTCCCTAGCTGTCTTGCGGAGCCAATCATCTGCTACTATCGGCTCGGTGCTACTGGAAAACACCGGCGGATTCAGCCTAAGAAAACGGGCTAAGTGATCAACAGGTGGTGGTGGTGGTGGTGGGTTGTTGTTGCTGTTCCCTTGATTCTGATTTTGGACTAGCAATTGCATCAATGTGTTCTGCTGGTTGATCAACTGGGTGAGCTCCGGTGGAAAGGCAAATCCGGGGTCACGTCTCGGAGGCATCTGAGGGTTTAGAAAAGATGAGATGTAAGAATAGAGGGGGTCTAAAGAGAAAACATTACCCATATGCACATGAGGCAAAAGCAAACAATTCACTTCATTCAATCAAACAAGGGCATACAATCGATCTATCTATCGCAAAAGTGCTCGGACTACTATATTTACACGGTGGAATACTACTACTGATGAGGTGGTCTACTAGAAATATACTTCGGTTGCAGACTCCATGATATCTGCTCCAGCTTCATCAACATAGTCATCATCGCTACTATCTGGATCCGAATCGGTGCCGTCGATGATGATGTAGTCTTCCGGGCTAATCTCCTTGGGTTCTTCGTCTTCCTCTACTGGCATAGGGCCTCCCATAAATATTCCAATCTTCTTGATCAGTTCGTCATTCTTCTCCACCAATACTTCAATTTCCTCTTCATAATCTTCACGTGTAGCCTTGAGTTCTTCCTCCAGTTCCTTGATTCTAGTCTTAGCCTTCTTCAGATCTATCATGTCGGCGCACATCTGGTTCTCCTATCGTCGAATGTGCTGGTTTAGCTCCTGAATAAAAGCTGCGATTGATCTACCCTTCCTGGTGCTGATCATCTCCCAGTGTTCATCTCAGCGCCCACAAATCTGGTAGATAGTATCCTTGAGATCCTTGCGGTAGACTTCTCCAATGCATCCCATGGCGATGTGAGCTGCCATGCTCTTTCCTAGACTCCAAGTTGGTGCATCAAAAGAAAACTCTATGGGCTCAGTGACTGGCATGAACATCCTTCCTGGAACTTGAACTTGAATCATCCAGTGCTCTTCTTCAGGTAAAGTGGCGTTATAGGTTCCTGTGAAGCTTGGTACTCATATGTTCAGGTATCTAGTGACTTCCTTCAAGTGACGTCCAAAGGGTGTATCTTCATCTGGTTGCGTGAACTTGTTCCTTGCATCCGCCATCCTAAAAGAGTAGAAAAGATGAGAAGTCAGAAGAGAAGAGAGTGAATAGTGATCTAGGTCTTTTAGCTTAGTGGTCGTGTCCTACAGTCAGCGTGTGCTCTGATACCATCTCTGTAGCGACCAGACCTCAACCAGTCTGATCTCTGTGCTCCGGTGTCATCCCTGGATCAGTAATGCCGATACCACACAGTACTCGGAGGATTTATAGTAGAGTAGCAATCACACACTTATTACATCGAGTGTCTCAAAAGAGAACTTATTACAGTAAATATGGCTTAAGGCCATCTAATAACGATAACATCGGAAGGCTTGGAAGATAAGTGAGTCCATCAACTCCAACGGCATCACTGAGTATAGAACCACGACCTAAAAATTCCTTAATCGTCGTCTGAAAAGTCTACAACATTAACGTTGCATCCCGAAACGGGTCAGCACATGGAAGATGCTGGCAATGTAACACATAGAGAGTAATGGAATGAAACAGCTATACTATATGCATATTTGGCTGGTGGAAAGCTCTATGGTTAGAGTTTTGCGTAAAGCCAATTTTTCCCTACTACAAAGGAATAGATTTTATTTAACTATCATGGTAGTTGTTAAACATTGAGAATGGTTGACAGCATTCTCAATCCCAATTAAGCATCATCATTAAACATAACCCAACAAAATTAATTTAGAGTAACATGTTGAGATTCACATGATAATTCAGGTACTAGATACTCAAGATGTCCATAATCGGGGACACGGCTAACCATGATTAGTTTATTACACTCTGCAGAGGTTTGCGCACTTTTCCCCACAAGACTCGATCGCCTCCGTTTGGCTTCTCGCACTATAAGGTGTTTGAGAAGACGGATGACCGAGACACCTACATCCGAAGCGCTGGCACCTTACGATCGGGTAGACCGTACCACCTACATCCCCTACATCTGCTAGTCTACCACTGTAAGAGTTCGTACGACTTAGTCAACTATGCTAGAGCCCATAATAGCTTGTGGCTGCACACAGAAGTTTCTAGTATGAATAGTCTCATGATCCCTTTGAGCCTGGGTGGCGGTCCAAAAGAAAACAAGCAAGTCCTGGAATACCCAGGTGCCTCAATCCACCCAGATGTGTGTTTAAGTTGCCACCTTAGATAACCATTAATTACCAAAACTCACATCTGTCATGGATATCACTCAACCAATCCACGTCTACTAGCATAGCATGGCATAATAAGCAAACGTAGAAGTAACTCCCAAAGGTTTGATAATAAACGGGTAATAGGTACTACCTCATCTACTTCCCATCCCACAATTTAATTAGATCCTAACCATGCAATGTGTGAGGGTTGATCTAATGCAATAAAACTGGGTAGTAGAAAAGGTATGATCAAAGTGTTACTTGCCTTGCTGATGATCCGAGAAACCTAGCGATTCGAAGTAACAAGCAGCGCACTCTGGGTATTCTATCGCAGACAAACAAACAAGCATAAAATAAGTACTCAACTAATGCACAGGTAAAATTCAAATAAGAGATCTAACCAGAAGGTTCAACTCAAGAACTCCAGATGGCAAAAGAATCAAATCGAACGAAGCAACGAAAGTCAAACGGCGAAAGAAAACAACTTCGTTCTACTAATCTGGACCTAGGGCAAATTTTACAGTAGCAAAATCTTGTTTAAGTTCGTTAAACGGATAGAGGGTTTCGAGACGAAACTCTAGGCGCTTGAATCGCCTGATTCCGATAAACGAGCGAAATGTTATACTAAAAAGAAAATTGGATCAGGAATCGCGATTAGAAAAATCGCGGATTTAATCCGAGAAAAGAAAAATGACGAACACTCGCTAAATTAAATAAACCGGAAAAACCGATCTATTAAAAAAACAAATCTAAAAAAACTGACGGAAAAACCGAACGGTTTTTCAAAAAAAAAAAAACCGACGCGGATTTCGAGGCGGCGGTGGACCTCCGACGGCGTGCGGCGGCGGCGGCGAGGCGGCGCGGCGGCGGCGCGGCGACGGCGGGGCGGCGGCGAGGCGGCGGCGGCGGCGAGAGCTGGGGCGGCTCGGGCTAGGGTTAGCTTTGGCTGGGCCTCCCCCTCGGCTTAAATAGCCTAACAGGCCAGGGGTCCTAGTCGGACACGGCCCTAGGTCGGTTCGATTTTTTTTAATAATTACGCGCAGAAGAAAAATAAAAAGAAATACTAAACGGTCTCCAAAAATTCCGAAATAAATTTTCACGGGCTCCTAAAATCAAGCCGCACAAGGTGAACATTTATTTGGGACCTAAATGCAATTTTCAAAAACGCACATTTTTCCTAAATTCAAATAAAACACCGAAAAACTCCGAAATAAAATCCTATTTGATTTTATTATTAAATCCTCAATATTTCTTTATTTTGGGAAAGTCATTTTATTCCCTCTCTCATATTTTTGTAATAGAAATAATTCATGATAGAATAAATAAAATCAAATGATCATATTCTCAAAATTTGAGAAAACTCAAATATGAAAATAATGAAATCCCCAACTCTCTCCGTGGGTCATTGAGTTGCGTAGAATTTCTAGGATCAACCAAAATGCAAAAAAAATATGGTATGCAGTGATGATCTAATGTATAACATTCCAAATTGAAAATTTGGGATGTTACAATTCAATAACAAAACCATAGAAAAAAATAGCAATCTAATGCCCAAAAAAATCAACCTGCTGAGCGTGAATGATCTACTAATTCGAGAGTGGCACCGAGTCTAGGAGGATGTCGGTGGCGGCGTTGGCTACGACAGAGCCGTGGAGGAGGATGTCGTTGCAGGACATAGCTTTAGGGCGCTGGTGGAGGGCGGTGACAGATTGGAGCCACTTAGCCCGTGGATTTGAAGAGCGGGGCAGCAACGGACATTGGCGTCGGGTCGAGGACCAACACGGGGGTGGCGTGATTCATTGTGCAGAGCATAGAGGCAGGACGTTGCCAGGGAAGGGGTGCTATGCTTGTAAACCCCGTGTCTAGCAGAAAGAGGCGGCCGACGGTTTAACTTGGCTAGTGAAGATGTTGCCGACCGGTGGCTATAGTATGCGATCGGCGGCGTTGGGAGGTCAGGCCTCAGGCGGCGGAGGTCAGAGGCAGGCAAGCTTGATCGCCGGCGACCATGGAGGCGCTGTGGCATGCACGGAGATGAGGTGCAGTTGGAGAGGCCGGACAGGGGACGTGCTCGTGCGACGCCCGATGAACCAAGGCAGGCCGGGGAAGAGAGAGGTTGGAGGAAGGCGCAGTGCCGCGGGAAGGTCGCCGACGAGATGACTAACGCATTCGCACATGCAAGGTGGGGCGGGCGGCGCCGTCCACGACCAGGACCTTGGCAATGACAACCACGAGGCGAACGAGGAGAGTGGCGGCGGCGATATTTCAAGGGCGACGAGATTCATCGTGCAGCGGAGGGTGCAGGGTGGGCGTCGCGTCCATGACCAAAACTACGGCCAACGAGGAGGGGAGCGGTGGCAGCTAATTTTCTCGAGTGTGGGGGGAGAGACGTGATCCGGAGATGGGGGCGTGGGACGTGCGTTCGTGGGTCATGGGGTATTATTTTCCTTTTCATTATTTTTTCTCGTGGATAGGAGAATCGGTGTTGTTTTCTTCTAATCGTGCGGGGGAAGGTGGGAGAATAGGTCGAACTAACGATAGAGGTGGGATCATACGAGGGAGTTGGAGGTCGAACCATCACGACGTCCGATTCTCCTTTAATAGTAGAGATTACTCCACACATCGACCACTATCCAGCATGCATCTAGAGTATTAAGTTCATAATAGCAGAGTAACGCATTAAGCAAGATGACATGATGTAGAGGGATAAACTCAAGCAATATGACATAAACCCCATATTTTTATCCTCGATGGTAACAATACAATACACGACTTGCTACCCCTACTGTCACTGGGAAAGGACACCGCAAGATTGAACCCAAAGCTAAGCACTTCTCCCATTGCAAGAAAGATCAATCTAGTAGGCCAAAATGAACCGATAATTCGAATATACTTGGAAAGATATCAAATCATGCATATAAGAATTCAGAGAAGAACCAAATAATGTTCATAGATAATCATGTTCATAAACCCACAATTCATCGGATCTCGGCAAACACACCTCAAAATAGTATTACACCAAATAATGCCGGGTATAGACACCAGGTAGTGTATCGGGATGTAGAGGCGTTGAACGGGGCCCTGCTGGTGAGAGGAGACGATGGCTCTGAGGAGGTCAAATTTAGGAAGGACAGATATCTAACGACAGTCGAGATTGAGGGGCGCAGCGCGCCATAGAGGGTGCCACCGAGTTGAGAGGTGTGTGCAGCAGCAATCCTTAGTGGGGAGAAGCGAGATGACCTCCTCAAGGATGACGTCCAGTAGATCACAAATGCGGTCCACTGGAGATTCTACCGGTTACTCAGATCTGGGTTTGGGGACTCGCCGATTCTCCCCGCTCTGCCGGGTGCGGGATCTACAACCGGCATCCCCACTGGTGGGAGCCTCATCTTCTAGGCGCTGGGGCTAGCCGACTCCATTTTCCTTATGGGCATCGTGCCGAGCTCACGATATTGAGCAGAGTAGTCAGAGACGAGCTTAGTGGCAGTGCTAGTAGGGAAGAAGGAGGGCTGGGGTTTTCTGTAGGAGTGGAAGAAGAGGAGCAGGCATTTTCTTGACGAGTGAGGAAGAAGGTGAGCGGGGGTTCTCTGTACAAGTGAGGAAGATGGGGAGCGGGGGGGCTTGGGGGGCGACGGACGCGAGAGAGTCTAGCGAGCTGCAGTATAAGTGGAAGCGAGGAGGAAGGAGAGTTTTTCTGGGATCACTCCCTCTTCAAGAAATATGGGCTTCTCCTCGCAAAAAAATGGGCTTTAAGATGGATAGGATTTTGTATCGGCCTAGTCGGCTGCCCATGTTTCGTACTGGAGGGCCTTAACACTAGAGGCAGCGCATTAGAGACACTCTCCAGCTCTCCATCTTATTTCCCATTCGAAAGAAAATAAGAGACGCATCCAGCTTAATGATGGCTCCTGATCGGTAACATTTTTAACTTGAAAAAAAGTATAGCTCCTTTTCTGGCTAGCTTGGCATCCACCAAATTAGAGGATGGTGTACTGCATGCAAACACTCACATTGGTCATAGCGCGGCAAAATGAGGGGTCAAATAACATGCCAACAATATACATAGATTAACAGGGATTGTGGGGGATTAAATCATGTACAAGCCAAATTCCCATCCATTCCTCTCCAAACCCCTTGGGAGGAGGTTGAACCGAACAAGGCCTAAGACTAACCACAGTGGGAGTAACTTAGGCTAGTCAGGCTAGTCATAGTGGGAGTAACTTAGGTAGTAACACTACTAGGGAAAACCCTAGTAGTAGCGCGGGTTTTGAGGCTATCAGCAGCGCGGCCAACCGCGCTACCAATAAGGCGCTACAGCTAACTGTTAGTAGTAGCGTGGTCTATACCCGCGCTACTACTATGGACTGTATCAGCTGCGCGTTTCCGGAACATGCTACTACTAATTAGCTGTAGCGATTTACTGGCCCCGTGCTACTGCTATATCTTTCATCATTTCCCCCGGGGTTTCCTACCCCGTTTCAGCTTGAATAAACAGCAATTTCCAGATACTAGGTACTACTAGATATCAATTTCATAAAGCATTATAGGTACTAGGTAGTACTCCCTCGGTTCCAAATTACTTGTCGTGGTTTTAGTTCAAATTTGAACTAAAACCACGACGAGTAGTTTGGAACGAAGGGAGTACTAGATAATAATTTCATATATACCCAACATGCATCCTCAAGAAGTACAAGGTGATACCATCATATGTAGTTCTAGATAATATCGACGACGATCATCATATGTAGTTCTACATGATATCGACGATGATTATCATATGTAGTTCTAGATGATATAGCCACACACACACACGTATGTAGTTCTAGATGATATCGACAACGATCATCATCCTCAAGCCTGGCCGGTGGGTGTTCGTGATAGTAATTAGGATGGCCTGTCCAACACGAAGATTCTTGCCAACGAGGAATCTCTTCCACCCAACCGAGTTTAAGTGTGTGCGACTGTCTGTGTCCATGCGGTAAGTACAAGTGGTGATGGAGCCCCTTGCGGTAAGGCGTAGTCCAGCTGAGCCTTCTTCATCAGGCTCGATACCACAACTCACAGATAGGTTCTTTGGCAATTTCTGAATAAGAAAAACATATCATTTAATAAATAGCCTCGCACATACTCTTGCAAATATATTTCTATTAATTCTAGATTTATACACTATCAAAAGACACAGTACTATGCATTTATACTAACTGATAATGAATTCTACTAATAAGTATATATGGATTATCTACACTATTAATAGTTCCTTGGATTCTACACTAATAAGAGCATGTGATCAGACTCTACACTAAAGCATATCATCGACTAGATTCCACAAAGCATATCATTGGACTCTACACTAAGCATATCATCGGATTCACTAAGCATATCATCGATTAATTTGCATTTGTAGGTATAACAATAAAGCACATATATATATATATCATCAAATTACTACAGGCAGTACGTATAACATACAATTTCATGCCGATCGACCATGGTACTTGTCAGGCGGGTCATGAATGGCACCCTGACAAAGTCATCACGTGGCAGAATTATGTCCCATAGGTTGCACACCTCCTCCTTGCTCAGCCTCATTCTTTGAGCTATGATGGCTTCATGAAGTGGGTTCTCATCATCTTCATCGAGTGGGTCCTCATTATCTTCATCATCTTCGTCATCTTCATCATCTTCGTCATCTTCCACAAGGTTGAGATAAATGACAGCCATCTTGGGTCTTTCTGCTCTGAAGGAGAAGCTGATCAACTCACCACTAGTAAGACACATGTGGGCAAGGAAACGGGCCCATCCATCTCCTCCAATATGTGACATATTGCGTCCTTTCTCGACCTCCATAGTGTACGGCCCCCAGGAGCCTCAAATGTCACAGTGTCTCCTGTCAGCTTGTTGAATTTCAACCTCACATTTCATGGGAAGATTTGTGTAAAAATAGAAAAATGACACAATGCAGTAATGTCAACACTAAAAATAGAATAGTTGTTACATTTCATCTAATTTCTTACCGCCACATGACGAAAACTCGGCTAGAAGTAGATGCCGAACAGCTTGCCAGTTGCAAGGCTGCTGGCGCACCTTGACTTGCACAGTCGACATAGTGGTGGTGGTGGTGGTGGTGGCGCCATTTTGTAAATCAACTAAATCAACTAGCCTACTAAATCAAAATGTTCTAAATCAACTAAATCAACTAGCCTACTAAATCAACTAAATCAACTATCCTACTAAATCAACTAAATCAAGATGTTCTAAATCAACTAAATCAACTACATACTAAATCAACTAAATCAAAATGTTCTAAATCAACTAAATCAACTAGCCTACTAAATCAAAATGTAGCAGGGAGGAGGGGTTGTGGATGGAGGAGGGAGGAGGGATAAGGAGGGGTGACTCGAGAAGGGAGAAGAGAGTAGGACGGAGGAGGAAGACGGAGCGTGGAGGGGCCAGCCGGCGGCGAGTGGAGGGAGGACGGAGGAGGAAGGTGGAGCGAGGAGGGACCGACCAGCGGCTACTAGAGGGAGGACGGAGGAGGAGGCTGGTACCAAGTCCACCGAGGAAGAGGAGGTGGCGGCGGCGCAGATCGGAGGAGGGGCGACAGGGAGGACCGGCGTGGGGGGTTGAGGGGCAGATCGAGTGAGTGTGAGTGTGAGTGGATCAGATAGGTTGGAGAGGGGGTAGATGGAATAGCTTAGCAGTAGCACGCTATAGCAAAAGGCACTACTGCTAAACGACCAAGCAGTAGCGCCTTTCACAAAGAGCGCGCTACTGTTATGTGTCACCATGTAAAAATAGACATCAAAAATACATTGATCATCAATGATCTTTTTGTGTACAATCTGATTTGTCAATATGAGTCCTCACCAGTTTAGGAACTGGGGAAGACTCATATTGCAGCCACAAATTCTACACATAGAGTTCAATGAAGACCAAGTGGCTGTGAAAGTTTGAGAAGTAACATATTTAAGGTGGTACAAACTCTCTTCACGAAGCAAGGTGGGACTAATTTTTTTAGTAAACTTAGCAGTAGCGGTTATTGTGTAAATGCTCTACTACTATGATCCCTAGCAGTAGCGCTCTTCATATTAGCACGGTCCTGCTGAAACTAGCCTCGCAGCGGCGTCGTGGCAATTACAGCAGCAGCGCATCTTATAGTTGGCGCGCTACTGATACATTTATTTCAGCAGCGAGGTTTGTGCGCACGCGCTACTGCTAGTTAGCAGCAGCGCCTTATTTTAAAGCGCGTTGATCGTAAGATTCTGTATATAGGATTTTCCCTAGTAGTGTAACATAGCGCGCTTCAAGAATTTTTTGCTTATGTGAAATGTAGTTAATAAGGAGAGAGGTGTTTAGAGTAACATAATATGTTACTGTAACATAGCGCTTCCCAAAAAAGGATGAGTCTACATGCTAATAAATAAACCCATCTATGACACTACTATTATGTTACTTTGCATTATGGAGGTAGTAACTTAGACTAGTGTCATACGCATGACACTAGTATAAGTTACTCCCAACTTTGACCAGCCTCATAGTGTGAGTAACTTAGGTAGTAACATAGCGCACTCCAAGAAAATTTTGCTTATGTGGCATGTAGTTAATGAGGAGAGATATGTTTAGAGTAACATGTATAAGTTACTCCCCACTATGACCATCCTTAGGCCTCTCCCAGTGCTCCACCATGTATAGGTGCTAAGCCTGCCACGTAGGCATAAAATATGATGTGGACAGTTAATTAAGAAGAGAGAGACTAGTTTGGTGACCCTAGGAAGAAACAGTGCTAAGCGCGTGTACCTAGGTGGAAAGATAGTTTTGAGTCTATAGCTAATTAAATGAAGCAAGCTTAGCAACAACAAACTAAGCACCTATGCATTGTAGACTTGAGTTGCTAAGCCATTTAATGAACTAAGCACCTCATCTAAGCACATTTGCATTGGAAGAGGTCTTAATTCCATACGGTATCATAATATGATACTCAACCCTCTCTTTCTTCATTTAATTCTATGCCACCTCATCAAATTTGCCTACTACTAGTTGGCATGCATGATACTACTTATAATACTCCAATTACAACCAGCCTGGTAGAATTTAAAATACCTAATCTAAATGGTCGCCGCCCGATCTCTCTATCCTCCTCCAGCATTCGGCAGAAGAAGAATCATGCAAGACACCGGCTGTATTCGCCGGCGTCGCCTCGGCGGTGTCCTTCATGGGATACAATCGGCGGAGGCCTCCCGTGTTGTACTTCTCGATGATGGCGGTGGGCAGGGATGTGCTGCCATTCACCTCGTCGACATCCGCGTAGCCGCGTCACCTCATCGACATCCGTGGCGGCTTCTTTCTCTGCTTGCATGTCGTGGCTACGCGTGCGTCGACGGTGGATGGCGCAATCGCAAACACTGGAGGCGTTGTATGATGTGATAGCGTCGAGGGCAGCGACGATGCCCGTGCCACTGTGCTCCCTGACAAGCCGGCGTGGAGCAAGTTGGCACTCTTCCTCGAGCTGTATTGGAGAGGCCACTTGTGGAACCACGCGCTGGCTTAGTGTGGTAACTGCCTCCGATGGGCTAGGCGTGGTTGGTGGAGAAGCGAGATGCCTCGCTCGTAACTGCCAAGCTCGACAGGCTACCCAGATGGCTTTTATGCCGGAGAACTACTCTTCCTACTCGTCGGATGCCGCCGAAAGAGTGCGAAAAATAGTGGAAGGAGGAGCTTGACCGGCGTCCTGCTCCTGAAAGGACATGTGTGGCCGGGGTTGGTTTCTCACATTCCATGCGTGTTTAAATATAGGTTTTTGAATGCAGCGTGGAGGCGGGTACAGTTGGGAGTGCAGCGGGCGGTGCCCTGGGCCAGTGCGTCGCTTCAAATGGCGGAAGCAGTGAGAGGTCGCGTCCGCCCTAACCCCCTTGACCGCGGACCTTGAAGGTGTACATTACCTTGTGTCTAGAGCTGAGATGCCACGTGTACCAGATGAATGACTCCAAGTTCGACCACCGTGATGCTAGAGGTGCGAGCCGAGGAACACTGTTGGAGACACCCCCCTAAGACTAGCCACAATGGGTAGTAACATAGACTAGTAACATGCTCATGTTACTAGTCTATGTTAGTACCTCTATAGTGGGGACATGCAACACTTCATTTATTAGGCTATAGACACATCTCGCCTTGATATGTGTGATGTTACTCATACTACTAGTAACTATCTATGTTACTACTTTCCTCTTTTTCTTCATTTATTTCGTCCCACATCATCTACTTTATCTAGATATGTGTGATATTAGTACCTATGTTACTCCCACTTTGGGTAGTCTCAAAATTTTCCTCGTCATCATCTGAGTCCTGGAAGATCTCACCCACATCATCATTAGGCATGCATCCGCCATCGTAGACAACGTGCGCGGAAGGAGTAGAGGCAACTGGGGACACACCTCATCGTGGGAACTCCGTACGTGTTCGTGTGCATGCACTGTGCGTGCTTTTCCATCGGTGCTAGATCTAAGGCAGAGGTTTCAATCGTCTAATTCTCCGGCTAGCCATTGAGCAACTACGGCAAAGAGGTGTTGCAAGATATGCATAGGCGCCGTTGTGTGTGAGCTTTGCCGTAGCAGAACGAACCGGACGTCGCTGCAGATGGTGTACGCCTCCATGTAGCCAAGTGTGTGCGCATGCATGTGTTATTCACGTGCCTTATGCGGCTGAGTGTGTGTGCATGAATGTGTTGTGCACGTGTGTTGTTTGCTCCATGATGTGCGCGTTTGTGCATGAGTTGGATCAGCATGAGTTAGTGTGTTGGCGCGTGTACATGCGTGGCTGCATGCGTCCTGTACAGCGTGGCTTCTTGCGTGGTTATCAATATAAACTATAAAATATCTTCAACTTAGCATCCTGATGCATCGTCTCTAGTGGTTAGCGAAGAGTTCATGTTCTTTTATTTGTTTATAGGTGGGCAGGCGGCAAAAAACAGGGGAAAACGCGCAAGGTTCCTTGCAGACGCTCCAACCAAGGTTCCTTGCTCCTTCTCGGTTGTCGGGAATCTATGTTCTTCCACTCTTTTTTTACATGAGCTTTGTTCATACTTTTGCCAACACGTCAGACATCTAGCATCAAGGTGCATGTGTCATGCAAGAAAATGGAGATACTCAAATAAGCAATGTGTAAGTGAGTCATGCACTTCGATGGCACCTACTACGCAATATTTTTTCTCCACGGTGGCACATGAATAGTGCACGTACTCAACGATGGAGCACTGGATGGTAGCCATGACATGGTCAGCCCTTTTTTGGAGAGACTATGTACTAAATAACATTGATGTGTCCCGTCAACTTGCAGAATGATGAGAAGTTTGCTTACTACACCTTCTCCCTCGCCAACACATGCACGGAGGCTTGCAGCACGAGGAGAAACTTTTGCTTACAAGCGGTGCACATGCAGCAGTTCATTTGGTGTCAGATTGCCAAAAGTACTACTGTAGTACCATCATTATTGTTTGACTTTTGGAAGAGGCGAAGAGCCAAGCGGAAGGTCACCTACTAACCCTAGGCTAGCCATAGTGGGAGTAACATAAGTAGTAGTACCTTCATTTTTATTCTAGAAACAACCACACACAAATATTGGACGGCAGCAGCAAAGCAACTGAATCAAAAATCAAAACCAACCAATGAACTACTGCTGGTGAGTGTTTGCTAGTGTCATGTACTCCGTCTGTCCATGTATATATGGCTTGATGCATTTTCCGAGACTAACTTTGGCCCTGTTTGGATCCATGGGTTAGAGTTAGTTTGAGCTAGTTGGGGCACAAATAGCCCTAAATTATCCAAACATGAGGGCTAAATTGGAGCAAGTTGCCCCAAACCCACCAAAAAAATATCCCACCCAAGAGTCACTAACATGTGATGAGTTAACTAACCTCAATAGACGGTAAAAATGCCAGCCCGCCGCACTTTGATAGAGACAAGGAGCGAGAAGCGATATGGGCTAGTGGATTACTAGAGCTAGGTGTCGCACAGAGGCTAAGAAATATGGTGATAGCGTAGGTTAGCCATGTAGTATGATGTAACTACACTAGGCTGCCGTGTTTCGTACTCTTCCGGTCTACTGTGGAGATGATTGGTTACTAGTCGATGTTACTACCCATTGTGAAAAAGTAAGACTACTCACAATGGGTAGTAACTTAGAGTACTACCTCTATAGTGGGGAGTATGTGCCGTGTCATGCAACACTTCATTTATTAGGTTGTAGACTCATCTTGTTTTGATATGTGTGATGTTACAGCAACTAGCTAATGTTACCTCATTCGACTCTTTTCTCATTAATTACTTGCTACATCATCTGTTTTGCTTTGAGATGTGTGATGTTACCATCTATGTCTCCCACTGGGCTCTCATGCAAGAGCCTAGCTATATGCGGATTCCTAGACAAATAGAATAAATGTGAAGAAAGAGAAAGAGTGAAGGTTGAAAAAAGTAGTAATGTTATAGCCAACCTTGTAGCCCACACTACTATACGAGTGACCATAAATGATGGCTATACATGACATGGCAGTTTCTTATAGCCATCAGCTGGCTATACTATTAACCATGCTCTTAGTAGATGACCTTGCGCTGGCTCTTCGCCTCTTCCGGAAGTCGAATGAATTGTTGGCAATCTGACACCAAATGAACTGCTGCACATCCACCGCTTGTAAGCAAAAGTTTCTCCTTGTGTTGCGAGCCACCGTGCACGCGTTAGCGAGGGAGAAGGCATAGTACGCAAGCTTCTCGTCGTTCTGCGAGTTGCCGCATGTTGGCAAAAGGATGAACAAAGCTCACGTAAAAAAAGAGTGGAAGAACATAGATTCCCAACGACCGAGAAGGAGCAAGGAATCTCGTGGTGGAGCGTCTGCACTCATAATAATTTATATTATTCAACAATATGAATTCAACCAATCATCTCCACAGTAGACCGGAAGAGTACGAAACACGGGAGCCCAGTGCAGTTACATTATACTACATGGCTAACCTACACTATCGCCATATTTCTTGGCCTCTGTGCGACACCTAGCTCTAGTAATCCAGCAGCCCGTATCGCTTCTCGCTCCTCGTCTCTCTCAAAGTGCGGCGGGCTGGCATTTGTGCCGTCTATTGAGGTCAGTTAACTCATCACATGTTAGCGACATGCCAAGAGCATTCTAAAAAAAATTATTGTACTATATTGTTTGTCCAAGAAGAGGAAGCGCTTTGACCGATGGACCAAACAAGACAGGCATGCCGTGCCGTGAGTGGGTCCAGTTTCTCGTTTTGAACTTGTTTGTTGTAGTAGTAACACTTGGTTTTGACTATTGATAAGATTTTATATTGGGCCTAGTGTATTATTCGAGGATGCCCTTGACTATTGATAAGATTTTATATAATTTGAAAATTATATCATTCGAAGATCCTTTCATATTCCGTTTAAAAAAAATTCCTTTCACGTACGAATTTGACTGTATGCTTTGAGCAACTTACATGTACTATACTTCTCCTGTTTGGATACTCTAACTTACCTAGAGGTTAGACAAACTCATGACTAACCCTGAACTAACTGTAGCCAAAGAGGTGTTCGGGTGACAGGGTTAGATGGACCATAAATGCAGTTGATGCAGAGAGAAAAGTGATTTTTCAATGTGCCCAATGAGAACTATCTCCAATTAGCACCTCTTGGGTGGGATAGTATTTTTTGGTGGGTTCGATGCAACTTGCTCCAATTTAACCCTCATGCTTGGATACTTTAGGGCTATTTGAGCCCCAACTAGCTCAAACTAACTCTGACGCATGGATCCAAACAGGGCCAAAGTTAGTCTCGGAAAATATATTAAGCCCTATATACATGGATAGACGGAGTACATGATACTAGCAAATGCTCACCATTAGTAGTAGTTCATTGGTTGGTTTCAATTTTTGATTCAGTTGCCATGCTGCTACCATCCAATATTCGCGTGTGGTTGTTTCTAGAGTAAAAAAAGGAGGTACTAGTACTTACTGTGGGAAAGGTGAAGTGATGGTTGCTTCACTCGAGCAACTTATTACTCTGGGAATATGGGAGTACCAGCGGATTCAATGAATAGAGAAATGATGGTTGCTTCATCCGAGCAACTTACTCTGGCAAAGGTGGGGCTCTATGATTTGACTGCTCACTAGTCATTACTACTGCGGCGCAACGACCCGGGAGAATCTTTCCCTGAAGTTGTGCACTCAATATTGCTGCATGGCAGGTGGAGCCAGATGAAGGATGCCCCACAAGTCGGCGAAACAAAGTTGAATTGTTTCTGGCATTGCTATCAATCCTTCAAGATTTCTTTATATGTACGCATAATTTTAATGAAATTGTACTGTGATGCTATGAAGGTTTCAACTTTGGTTCCCCCGGAAAAAAAGGTTTCAACTTAGGATGCATGTGTCCTCTTGCCTCAAGATTATCTTGTTACAACATTCCATCAAATACAAATGAATCTACCATGGATACTAATGCATCTCAATGGTTCACAGATCAGCGCCAATATTCACATCACAACTGAAGACATAGTTGTGAGAAGGTGTACAAATAAAGAAAAATATATAATTGATCGATGTTGTTCATAGGCATGGATCCATTTCCTGGGCATAATGCTCATTGGTTGGCAGCTAGTTTGACTCAGCTCTGTAGCCAAAAAGGAGGTGTATGGAGGACTCCATAATCCGATCATTTTGTGCAGCTCCACTAAAATCAAACTAACCATCCCTGTTTGCAAAGTTATCTAGTTAGTGTGATTACAATAATAGTGGAACTAGATGATGAAACATAACACACACAAATAGAAGCCGATAACCTCTGCGATCTCTCTTTAGGACTAACTACTTGTTGGAGAAGATTAGGCATGGAGTTGGATGAGGAGGATAGCAAAACCAATATCGCTTTCTGCAGTCCCACAGAAATGTTGCTGATACGTCTCCAACGTATCTATAATTTCTGATGGTTCCATGCTGTTATATTATCAATCTTGGATTTTTTGTAATCATTTTATAGTCACTTCATATCATTTTTTGGTACTAACCTATTGACATAGTGCCAAGTGACAGTTCCTGTTTTTTCCATGTTTTTTACATCGCAGAAAATCAATATAAAACAGAGTCCAAATGCCACGAAACTTTACGGAGATTTTTTATGGGCCAGAAGGAACACAATGAGCCTTGGCCGTGCCTGGGGATGCCCCGAGGGGAGCACAACCCACCGGGGCATGCCAGGAGGCCCAGGCGCGCCCTGGTGGGTTGTGCCCACCTCGGGTGCCCCCCAGACCGCCTATTTGCTCTATAAATACACCAATATTTGCAAAACCCTAGGGGAGTCGATGAAATATTCATCCAGCTGCCGCGGAGTCCAGAACCACCAGATCCAATCTAGACACCATCTCAGAGTGCGGAGAGTTGTGATCTTAATACTGCTTTGTTGAATCTTGTTATGAAAGATCAATTTTCTGGTACTCCTAGTGAGGATACCGCGTCCCATCTTAATACCTTCGTGGAATTATACGATATGCAAAAGAAAAAAAGATGTGGAAAGTTTTGTGGTGAAGATGAAATTATTTCCGTTTTCTTTGCATGATTCTGCAAAAAATTGGTTCTCTTCTTTGCCCCGCAATAGTATCAATTCTTGGATTAAGTGCAAAAATGCTTATATCACTAAGTATTTTCCGCCCGCAAAAATTATTTCCCTTAGAACCCAGATCACGAATTTCAAGCAACTTGAACATGAGCATGTTGCACAATCTTGGAAAGGATGAAAATGATGCTAAGTAATTACCCAACTCATGGGTTAAATCATTGGATGATCATACAAAATTTTATGCGGGGTTGAATTTTGTTTCTCGTAATCTTTTAGATTACTCCGCGGGTAGTACTTTTATGGAAATTACTTTGGGTGAAGCCAAAAAATTGCTTCATAATATTATGGCAAATTATTCGCAATGGCATACCGAAAGAGCTCCTACTAGTTAAAAAGTTAATTAGATTGAAGAAATTTCTTCTTTGAGTGAAAAAGTTGATGCTCTAGTGAAATTGGTTGCTAGTAGAAGTGCTCCTACAGATTTTAATGACATGCCTTTGTCCACTTTTATTGAGCAAAATAGTGATGACATAGATGTGAATTCTATCTCTTGAAATAATTTCAATAACAATGCTTATAGAGGTAATTTTAATCCAAGGCCTTTTTCTAGTAATTCCTCTAATAATTATGGTAAATCCTATGGAAATAAATCTTATAATAATACTAGGAACACCTCTGATCTTGAGAATAATATTAAAGAATTTATCAACACGCAAAAAGTTTACAACACTTCCATAGAAGAAAAGTTGAATAACATTTATGATTTGTCTAGAAGTGTTGATAGAATTGCTCATGATGTGGAAAATCTCAAGATGAAAATTTTTGTGCCTAAAGTAGATGAATCAATTAAAGCTCTTCATCTGTGGATGAAAGTAAGAAAATAACTGCTATGCTTAGAGCTAAAAGAGATTTTTTCGAAAAAGCGTTTTCTAGTGATTTCTTTTGAAAAAATGATGAAGATCTTAAAATGATTGGTGTTTCTTCTATTGATTCCTTGTTTAGTAAAGTTAAGATTGATGAAAAAGGGACTGGAGAAGAGTCAACTTTAGGTATAAGGCGTCCCAATGATTCGAAGGGTGAAAATCTTGTTGAGAAAATTGATAAAAGTGGGTTTGAAGAGGTCAAAACTTTAGCTAGTGATGTGCCCACTATTTTGGATTACAAAGACTTTAATTATGATAGTTGCTCTTTGATTGATTGTATTTCTTTGCTACAATCCGTGATAATTCACCCCATGCCTATGAACAAAACAAAGCTTTTACTAAACATATTGTTGATGCTATGATGAAAGCTCTTGAAGAAAAATAGGAATTAGAAGGATCAATTCATAGAAAATTGCATGATGAATGGGAACCTACTATCAAATTCAAGATTAAAAATTATGTGTGTTTTGCTTTGTGTGACATGGGTGCTAGTGTTTCTACAATTCTGAATCTTTATGTGATGTGCTTGGTCTTACCGAGTTTGAAGAATGTTCTTTGAATTTGCACTTGACGGATTATACTATTAAAAAGCCTATGGGAAGAATTAATGATGTTATTATTCTTGCAAATAAAAATCATGTGCCCATAGATTTTATTGTTCTTGATATTGATTGCAATCCGTCTGGTCCAATTATTCTTGGTAGGCCGTTTTTACGCACTATCGGTGCCGTGATTGATATGGAAGAAGGCAATATTAAGTTCCAATTTCCCTTGAGGAAGGGTATGGAACACTTTTCTAGAACAAGAATTAGGCCACCTTATGAATCAATCATGAGGGCATCTTGTGGATCTCGAACAAAAGATGACAAAACTTAGATCCTTGCTTTATGCCTAGCTAAGGGCGTAAAACTATAGCGCTTGTTGGGAGGCAACCCAATGAATAAATTTTATTTTTGCTTTTTGCTTCCGTTTTTGAGTGTTAGAACAATTATGATACTGTTATGATTGCATTTTTTATGTTTTAATTAGTGTCTGCGCCAAGTAAAGCCTTTAGGATCTTCTTGGGTGATAGTTGTTTGATCTTCCTGAAAAAACAGAACTTTTGCGCTCATGAAATTATTATCATTTTTTACAAGAGAACGATAAAATACCCACTCCAATTGCAGTAGATCAATATACAAATTTCTCGGGTCGTCCTAATTTTTCAGAAATTTTGGAGTTACAGAAGTATTTGAAATAGTCAGATTGCTACAGACTATTCCGTTTTGATAGATTCTGTTTTCTTTGTGTTGTGTGCTTATTTTGATGGCTCTATGGTGTTCTTTGATGATTTTTTGCCATAGAAAAGTTGGAATACAGTAGATATAATGCAAGAACAAAATATGAATTGGTTTGATACAACAATTATAGTAGTGATTTATTATTCTTATACTAACGGATCTCACGAAGGTTTTTGTTGAGTTTTGTGTGATTGAAGTTTTCAAGTTTTGGGTTATCTTACGATGGATGGAGGAATAAGGAGTAGAGGAGCCTAAGGTTGGGGATGCCCCAGCATCCCAAGCTATTATTCAAATATGAGCAACCAACTAAGCTTGGGGATGCCCCCGAGTGGCATCCCCTCTTTCTTCTAACGACCATCGGTATTTTACTCGAAGCTATATTTTTGTTTGTCACATACTATGTGTTTTGGTTGGAGCGTCTTGTATAATATGAGTCTTCACTTGTTTTTTTTTGTGTTTGAAGTCTCGATTCCTTCCTGGACACACCTATTTGAGAGAGCCAAAGTTATGTCATGACTTGTTAGAATTGTTCTCTATGCTTCACTTAAATTTTTATGAGCTATGGACTTGCTCTAGTGCTTCACTTATATCTTTTGAGCATGGTGTGCTTAGTACTTTTTGAAGAAATGCTCTCTTGCTTCACTTAGATTTATTTGAGAGTCAGTAAAATTTTCAAGAAATCGTCTCTTGCTTCACTTAAATTAAATTGAGAGAAAGAAAGAAATATTATGCTCATGATCTTCACTTATATTTGTTTGAGCTTGTCAAAAGCAACACATGGAAATTAGTCCCAAAGTGATAGATATCCAAGAAGTATACAATAAAACCTTTGATGAAGATCGTTGGACAAAATAAACTAGATTCTTAGTAATAGTTTTGAGATATGATGATGTGATATGTGAGTTATGTTGGTGAGTAATTATGCTTTAGTAGGAATATTGGTGTTAATATTTGTGATTCTCTATGCAAGCATGAAAGTCGATAGTCATGCAATGAAAGTATATCCTACTTGTGGTCCATTATTTGGTGTTAATTATGCTTAATGCTTGCTTATGAGATTATTCGTTTCTTGGTTGGTCGCTTCTCAATCTTTTGCTAGCCTTCATTTTGCACTAAGTATGATCTCTACTTGTGCATCCAAAAACCTTTAACCCAGTTTTGCCACATGAGTCCACTATATCTACCTATATGCGGTATTCTTTTGCCGTCTAAGGAAATTTGCATGTGCCATCTCTAATATTCAAAAATAAACTTCTTTTATGTGTTCATTTCGCTCAAGGAGTGGTGAGGGGTGGATAATATTTTCCATGCTAGATGTGTTATTCTCAAGATGAGTGTTTATTCTCTTGTCATTGCACGAGGATAAGGCAAAGGTGTTGTCGAATTGTCACGGCAGATGTCTGTAACGCCCCGAGACCGATGTGCCAGGTGTCCTCTGCTTATTCGCTGTTGTTGCATTGTCATTGCTTGCGTGTCAAGCATTGCATATCATGTCATCATGTGCATTTCATTTGCATACATGTTCGTCTCATGCATCCGAGCATTTTCCCCGTTGTCCGTTTTGCAATCCGGCGCTCCTATCTCCTCCGGTGGTCCTTTCTACTTTTCTTTTGTGTGCGGGTGTTAAACATTTCTGGATTCGACCGAGACTTGTCAAGAGGCCTTGGTTTACTACCGGTAGACCGCCTGTCAAGTTTTGTACCATTTGGACTTCGTTTGACACTCCAACGGTTAACCGAGGGACCGAAAAAGCCTCGTGTGTGTTGCAGCCCAACACCCTTCCAATTTGGCCCAAAGCCCACCTAAACCTCCTCCATCCTCTCGATCGTTCGATCATGATCGCGTGGCCGAAAACCGCACCTCATTTGGACTCTCCTAGCTCCCTCTACCTATATAAACACCTCCCCCTCCGAAATTCCCGATGCAAACCCTAGATCCCTCCCTCTCTTTGCACGCCGGACAAAAACCTCACCGGCGGACGTGTCCATTTCAACCTCCGGCCGCCCACGCCCAATCGGAGCATGCCAAGTGTACCCGGCGGGCCCCCTCCGCCGCGGCCCGCTCAGGCCCGCGTCCGACCCTCTCCGCCGCCAACAGGGCCGCGCCCCGCGCCCACTCGCGCCGCCGTCTCCTTCGGCACCGGCCGCCCGACGCCGCGGCGGCTCTCGCCGCCGTCTTCGCCGATCACCGCGCGCCATCGCCAGACTTCGCCGCTCCACCGCGGCAAGCTCGCCGCCGGCGCCATCCCCAGGATCTTACCTCACTCCTCTAATTTTTCCGGAGTTATTCTTAAATTCTCTTCTAAAGTTTGATGCAAGAATGATTTATCATCTGTCATATGTTTTTCTCCAAGATCTTTCAAATTCTTTTCATCTTTGGCTCAACCTCTTTTTCTTAATCATTCCGGAGTGTCTCAATGATTCATGGTGGTGTTTCTCGTCGTCATTCTCAGATTTTGAAGTCCGAAGAAGAGTTTTACCTCCATATCTTATCCGTTCTCTCAGAGAGTCGTGGTTCTAGCTCAAGGCCATCTTTTCATAATTGTTTTGATTTTTAGAATTCCTTTCACCTATCTGGAGCCCATCTATTCAGATTTATTCATTCTCAGCTTTCAGCTATCATTCTCCAAATCTTACCGGTGCATCGTTTAAGTGATCGCTAATCAGCTCGTGTTCTCTTCATTCTCTGGTATCTAAATTCTGTTAAGTATCTTCTTTCATTTTCCAATTCTTCCCGGTGTTATCTTTATGTTATCTTCGTTCATTCAATTCTATCGGTGGTTCGTTGAAGGTTTTCCGAAGTTTCCGCTATATCTATCTTAATCCTTTATTCGAGAATAAGTAGTATGCCAAATCCGTTGTTTGTCATCAATTTAAATTGATGAAGGATAAACATAATGCAATTCTTATTCTTGTTTCATCCAAATGATTAATTCCTTATTCCGGAGCCTCATCAAAATTCTCGGTTTCAATTGTTTCATATTCTCTTCCCGCAATTCCAAGCTTTCTCAATTATATCATCACGAAGATCCATCTAAGTCATTACAAGGATTCACCTTGTGCTTTCAACTTCTCTTTGTTTTCGTTTGATCATCCTTTTGTTACCGGAGTTCTTCATGGAGGTTCTACACGGTGGTTCATCAAGGATCTATATTCCTTCTCGAAGTGTTCATCGAGATTCTTTTCTAAGGAGATCAAGTTTCTTCATCTTGCAATTCGGAGGGCAATTCTTTCTTCTGTATCATTGGAGGTGGTATTATGTCATTCTTGATAATTTGAATTCATGTTTCATGATTCACATGTTGTCATGAATGAGATATTTTAAATCCATCAATCTCGTCGTTGGAGTTATCTTGGGTTATATTTCACCTAAAGCCTTCTCTAAGGTTTGTTGCTATTATGGTGCTTATAAATGACCCAAGTTCTTCATTTATCCTCCCAGTGAATAAGTTTCTCGTCTCCTTGTTCTTATCAATCCAATCCTTTTTCTCGTGAGTGGCAGGTTTTCATCTCTTAATTTGAGATGTACTCCACAAGACCATATCTAGCTTATCTTTTCGTTGTTGTGTTTCCAAAAACTCCGTGCGACCCTTCTCTTTAAGATGTTTTTCAAGATCATCGGAGGTAGAAGATGTTGTGTTCTTTTCCGTTGTTTTGTTCTGTCGATACAAATTCTATTATTTCATTCCGGAGGCATTGTGTTGTTGTTCTCTTCAACCCATCATCTTGTTTTGTCAAGATCATGTTCTTTTCATGATTGTCAATTTAACCGGAGTGTCGTGCCCTCTTTTCAAGTTCTATCACCTAATCAAGTTATTATTCAATTCCCTTTTTTTCAAACGGAGTGCTTCAACCTTATTCTGCTTCGTTATATTCTTTCTTTCAATTTGTTCAACCTTTTCAAGGTTCTTTGGTTTCACTCGTTTGTCAAAGGAGCAACTTAGTCTTACCTCTTCTCTTTCTCTTCCGTTGTCCCTCCGGTGCCATTCTAGATCTCGGGACGAGATCCTCTCGTAGTGGTGGAGTGTTGTAACGCCCCGAGACCGATGTGCCAGGTGTCCTCTGCTTATTTGCTGTTGTTGCGTTGTCATTGCTTGCGTGTCATGCATTGCATATCATGTCATCATGTGCATTTCATTTGCATACATGTTCGTCTCATGGATCCGAGCATTTTCCCCGTTGTCCATTTTGCAATCCGGTGCTCCTATCTCCTCCGGTGGTCCTTTCTACTTTTCTTTTGTGTGCGGGTGTTAAACATTTCCAGATTGGACCGAGACTTGTCAAGCGGCCTTGGTTTACTACCGGTAGACCGCCTGTCAAGTTTTGTACCATTTGGACTTCGTTTGACACTCCAACGGTTAACCGAGGGACCGAAAAGGCCTTGTTCGTGTTGCAGCCCAACACCCTTCAAATTTGTCCCAAAGCCCACCTAAACCTCCTCCATCCTCTCGGTCGTTCGATCACGATCGCGTGGCCGAAAACCGCACCTCATTTGGACTCTCCTAGCTCCCTCTACCTATATAAACACCTCCCCCTCCGAAATTCGCGGTGCAAACCCTAGATCCCTCCCTCTCTTCGCGCGCCGGACAAAAACCTCGCCGGCGAACGTGTCCATTTCAACCTCCGGCCGCCCGCGCCCAATCGAAGCATGCCACGTGTACCCGGCTGGCCCCCTCCGCCGCGGCCCGCTCGGGCCCGCGTCCGGCCCTCTCCGCCGCCAGCAGGACCGCGACCCGTGCCCGCTCGCGCCGCCGTCTCCTTCGGCACCGGCCGCCTGACGTCGCCGTGGCTCTCGCCGCCGTCTTCGCCGACCACCGCGCGCCATCGCCGGACTTCGCCGCTCCGCCATGGCAAGCTCGCCGCCGGCGCCATCCTCCTCGCCACCGCACGCGCTCCGCCCTACCGCCCGCGTCCTCCGCCGCCCCGGCCGCGCTTCGGTGAGAGCCTCCTCCGCCGGGAGCTCCAGCCGCCGCCCCCTGCCTTCTCCGGCGCGGATCCGGCGAGATCCGCCGCCGCCTCGGTTCGCGCGCCAGATGAACCCTAGATCTGGAGGTCTATATTTTCACGAAGTCCCCAAGTTTTCCATGTTTCAAATGCCCATGTTGATCGCATCGTAACTTTGCATCCGTAGCTCCGTTTTGGGCATATAGCAAATAAAAATGTTCGTCTCAGAGAGCACATCATTTCATCTCATTGCATCATTTTCCTTTGAGTTCATCTTGATGTCCGAAATGCTGTTAGAAGAATGCTATTTGAGATAATTGTCAGATCTGCTGCTCCAATTAGATATTTGTCATTTTTGCCATGATTAATGTGTGCATGATATGCCCATGAGCTCTTCATGAGTTTTGTTATATGTTTTGCCATCTATCGAGAGGTGCAACCCATGTATTTTTGTGATGAGTGTGGTGACTAGCACAAGCTTGCAAAGTGGTGCATTTGTTAATGCTGATTTCAGGGACTTAGCAATTCCACCAAGTCCTTGATCTGTTTATTTCATTATGCCATATGTTCATGTTGTTTCTTAGTGATCCGTGCCTCTTTTGAGGATGATCAGTAAGGATGATTTGTTAATCTTGTAGTGCTCTATCCATCCATGTATTTTTTTGCAATTATGGGGCACCCTAGCTTGAGTCAATCGAGCTCTACTTTTGTCATTTCGCGAATCTGGGCAGATTGTCTACTTGTTAGTGATTTTGCCGATGATGTTGTAGTTGATCCGTGCATACTGTGTTATTGTTCTTGCAATGCTTAGCTTGTATTTTTTGTATTATTAATGGGTGTATGCTTAGTTTGTCATGCCATGCTCTGTAGTGAGTGCATCGAGCTCGTAAACATGCCTACTTGATATCTGATTTTGCATGCTCCAGTTTTTCACTAAGTCTGTGATCTGTTTATGCTTTTGCCATGTTCACATGCTCGCAATTGTATTTTCTGATCCCTTTTGGCTCAAGGTAACTAAGGGACTTTTGTTAAGCACTTTGAGTAGCTCCATGCCATGCTTTACTTTGCCATGTTAAGTTCCTGTAGCATATAGTTTTCATGCTCCAAAGTGTGCTACCTGATCTGAAATTACAGACTAGTGTTAATTTCACTAAGTCTGAAATCTGTTTACCAATTGCACTTTTGCCATGCTTGTTTGAACCTGTTAATGGATGAATTGGCTGTAGCTCAGTGTTCATATTTTGTTAAGCATCATGAATGGATCCCTGCCATGTATTTTGTTGCCATGTTTGAGTGTTGTAGCATGTTTTTCTTGTTGCATTTAGATGGTCACTTGCTGTAAATCGCAGACCGTTGCCATATTTGTTTTGCTTGCCATTTCCAAACCGTGCCTCCGATTCCGGCGATCTTTATATCATTTTCAAGAGAAATCATCTCACCTTTCCAGTGGCACACTTGGATTTCCAAGTTGAGGCCAGGTTCATTCATTCCCTTGCAAATCATGCATATGCATCGCATACCGCATCCCGCATATCATACCATGTTCATGTGTGGTTTGTTTACTATGTTGTGTGCTTCTTTCCGGTGTTTGCTTCTTCGGGTTGGTTCCGGTAACGTGGCGTTTGTGAGGACCCGTTCGACTACGTCTGTTTGTCTTCTTCATGGACTCACTCTTCTTCCTTGCGGATCTCAGGCAAGATGATCATACCCTCGAAATCACTTCTATCTTTGCTTGCTTAGTTGCTCGCTCTTTTGCTATGCCTATGCTGCGATACCTACCACTTTCTTATCATGCCTCCCATATTTTTGAACCAAGCCTCTAACCCACCTTGTCCTAGCAAACCGTTGTTTGGCTATGTTACCGCTTTGCTCAGCCCCCTCTTATAGCGTTGTTAGTTGCAGGTGAAGATTGAAGTTTGTTCCTTGTTGGAACATGGAGATGTTGTTCCTTGTTGGAACATGTTTACTTGTTGGGATATCACAATATCTCTTATTTAATTAATGCATCTATATACTTGGTAAAGGGTGGAAGGCTCGGCCTTATGCCTGGTGTTATGTTCCCGGATTTTGCGTTCCTTACACGGTTGGGTTATAATGGGAACCCCTTGACAGTTCGCCTTGAATAAAACTCCTCCAGCAATGCCCAACATTGGTTTTACCATTTGCCACCTAGCCTCTTTTTCCCTTGGGAGTCGCGCTCCTGAGGGTCATCATTATTTTAACCCCCCCGGGCCAGTGCTTGTCTGAGTGTTGGTCCAAACTAGAGCCCATTGCAGCGCCACCTCGGGGAAACTCGAGGGCTGGTTTTAGTTGTACGGACTGCTCATCTGAGTGTGCCCTGAGAACGAGATATGTGCAGCTCCTATCGGGATTTGTCGGCACATTCGGGCGGTGTTGCTGGACTTGTTTTACCATTGTCGAGGATGTCTTGTAGAACCGGGATACCGAGTCTGATCGTAATGTTTCGGGAGGAGGCCTATTCCTTTGTTGACCGTGAGAGCTTGTCATGGGCTAAGTTGGGACACCCCTGCAGGGATTGAACTTTCAAAAGCCGTGCCCGCGGTTATGGGCAGATGGGAATTTGTTAACGTTCGGTTGTAGAAAACTTGAAGTTGACCTTAATTAAAATGCATCAACCGCGTATGTAACCATGATGGTCTCTTTCCGGCGGAGTCCGGGAAGTGAACACGGTGTTGGAGTTATGTTTGACGTAGGTTGTTCTAGGATCACTTCTTGATCATAGTTTCTCGATCGTGCTTTGCCTTCTCTTCTCGCTCTCATGTGTGTATGTTAGCCACCATATATGCTAGTCCCTTGCTGCAGCTCCACCTCATACCTTTACCTTACCCATAAGCTTAAATAGTTTTGATCGCGAGGGTGTGAGATTGGTGAGTCCCTGTGACTCACAGATACTTCCAAAACCAGCTTGCAGGTGCCGATGAGTCCATGCAGATGACGCAACCAAGCTCAGGAGGAGCTCGATGAAGATCTTGTCCTTTGTGTTGTTTCGTTCTAGTTGATCAGTAGTGGAGCCCAGTTGGGGTCGATCGGGGACCTTATCGCAATTGGGGTTCTTCTTTTATTTTGGTTCCGTAGTCGGACCTTGATTGTATCTGATTGATGTAGTGCTTTATTCATGTAATTGTGTGAAGTGGCGATTGTAAGCCAACTATGTATCTCTTTCCCTTATGTATTACATGGGTTGTGTGAAGATTACCTCACTTGCGACATTGCTTTCAATGCGGTTATGCCTCTAAGTCGTGCTTCGACACGTGGGAGATATAGTCGCATCGAGGGCGTTACAATGTCCTAGCGGAAAGACTTAGTCGTGGATCCATCGCAACTAGGTTAGCTTGAAGGCGTTAATTAGGACAAAGGACACAGAGGGTTTATACTGGTTCGGCCCCTCGCGGTGGAGGTAAAAAGGCCTACTCTAGTTTGGGATTGTATTATTTGGGTTTCTATTGCAAGGGAGCAAATACGCTTGACCTAGTTCTTGATATCTTGTTTCTTGCCCTAAGCCGCCGTTCGGTCGTCCCTTTATATACACAGGTCGACGCTCGGTGGCTCACGGAGTCCCGGCCGGCTCATACACAAGTGTCCGGCATGGTGACTACCTGCTCTTGCCTTACAAAACAAGTCATACACATATGGAGGTTCACCCTCTTGGGCCTCAAGTCGCCTCTAGGTCTTGGGTCGTCAACGGGCTTGTATGATCCGCCTTCTTCATTGATGAGTCGCCAGTGGTATGACCCGACCCCTCTTGGGCGGTTCATACCCAATAGTCATATCTCAAACATTAGGCCCCAGGTTGACTTGAACTTGTTCATGTCAATCTCCAATACCAGTATTGTAAAAATGTTGCACCACTTGTTTGAGAAATCTTGTTGTAACCCGCCATGATGTCAGCTCAAAGAATCTTCTTAAATCGCCGTGACGTCACTTCACATTAATTTTGTACGTGGTTCAGAACATTATAATTGATCCATATCTTAATAACCATCCCAAAAATCGAGGCATCCATATACCCACAGGGGGTCTTTATCATTTTCACCCCTTCCTTTGTATTCGTCTCGTGTCTCCTCTGCCGCTCGAGCTCTGCTGCCGCGACCTTTGACCAATGCACCAACCCAGGCAGCTGTTTCAACCTGATTGGATTAGAAATTGCAGCTCGCCACCGCTATTCCTCATCTTCTTTAAGTGCACCTTTCTTTCCATCTTAGATCTGCGTTTAGGGTTTGGGTAGTTCATCGGTGTTCTTGATGTTCTTCACTTTTTCCTTCAACTCGAGTGGCTTTTAATCTGGATAGGCTATGAACCTTATACGGAGGTAGTTTTAGCATTCATTTTTATCATTAGAGTAACATCTCCCCATAGAAGGTCTCATTGAAACATCCACACTTTCCACTGCCGCCACCTTAGGTTTAGAATTTTACTGCCTTTTCTGAACTGTGGTGGATCCAAAATTACTACTCCATCTTTGCGAAATCTGTTCGTCCATCACTTAGCCAAATTTGAAGTACCATAACTACCATGGCGGCTTATACCGCAAACCGTGATCCATCGTAAGACACTAAATCTAGTTAAACCGCCACCATACTCTTTATAACTTCCCTAACCCGGCAATATATCTCCGGTTTAACCATGCTTGCTCATAATTGAATTCAGCAACATATATCCCGACTGTTAGACTATGTCTAGCTTAACAGCTAAATCCTTAATTCGGTAGGTACCATTAGTCCCCTTTTAAGCCGCCAACACTTCAAGGCTCAACCCCGGCTTAACCAGTTAACTGTTCATAGCATTTTACCCTTAAATCAATAGTCTGGTTTAATAGCATGATCTTAATCCAGTAATGTTTCCTTTCTTTAGGAGTTTTGTTTTCGAAGATGGTCAACACTGTCATCGCCTACAACTGGGTCGTTTCTCGGGTCACCGAAGACCTAAAAGAATATGTTCGGACTGGCGTCTTATCAAAAAAAGAAGCCATCCATTGGAGGGTTCCGGGTAATGAAACTTGCCCCAAGCCCAAAGATGGTGAAGTGGTGGTTTTTATGGATCATATGGACCGGAGTTTTAGCCCTCCCGGCCCAAGATTCATCCGTGATGTGCTGCATTTCTTCAACCTCCATCCACAAGATATCAGACCAAATTCCGTTTCAAACATCTGCAATTTCCAAGTGTTCTGCACGGTGTACCTTCAACAGGAGCCCACTATAGAACTATTCAGAGAGTTCTACTACTTGAACCGGCAGAATGATTCACAGATGGACCTATCCTGGAACTAGGCGACGTATCTATATAGCGCCGGAAAGAGGCCATCTTCCCAGTTGCTGATCTTCCAAGTCACCCCAAGGACAGGAGCTAAACTTGGTTTTATTGCCAAGATACTTCGTTAGAAGGAGAAAATCCCCTTCCGAGTTATCACGCCAACCGGCTTAGTAGCTGACATCATCTTTCGGATCACAGCAGCATGAAAGAAATATGTGCCATTTTTGCAAAGTTCCAGGCCTTAATGGACAATGGTTTAACCGGAATTGATCTAGTTCGTTGCTAGGTTTCTTGGAGAATCTTGCCTTTAAGCCGCCGTTCCAGTCTAATGTTGAGTATACCAGCGAGCTAACAGATCCTCAACGCCACTGTTAGACCGAAATGACTAAGGAAGACAACAATAATATGAAAAAAACCTGCTGAATGAGAGTTTTGAAGATTGGAGTGAAGTCGGATTGAGTCCTTTATGCGTCCTAAATAAGCCGCCGGCTGTAAGTTTTTGAATCAAGCTCATCCTTGACTCATAGTTTTATTTGTCCTGCCTGTTAATACTCATGCAATGTTTACAGGACGACTCACCCTTCTGGACCAAGAAGTTGCCAGAGAAGCCAAAGAAAACCCAGACAAAGAGTAAAGCTACCAAAAGGCCTGCCAAGAAGAAATCCAATGCTGCCGAATTATTCAATTTGGATGAAAAAGATGATGATGACGAGTCGGAGGTAGAACTTGATTCCCTTGGCTCATTTTTCATACATCTTATTGACAATGACTATTATCAGGATGATGCGGAGGCCATCCCTGTAGATGACGAAGAGGTAATTATCCTTTCCTCCGGCTCAGACCCTCTGCCAACACAGAAAACCCGACAAGCAAGCTGGAAATTAAGATTTTCTCACCCTTTTCCTCACTTGGATCCCAAATTTCTTTTGACGAAACAACAACAAGAAGCGCGCCGCACAACTCGACACAGCGGCGGTGAAATTTTATCTCCCGGCTTACCAAACACCCCAGCGCCTCGCAAACTTCGACCGGAGGTTTCAAAACTTTTTGACTTAGATTATCCCAAGGCGGGTGTCGGTGTACAAAAGTAGGGGCTCTCCTTTTGCACCCCTTTACTTGTGCACGGGAAGTCAGAGCCGCGCCCACGGCCACACTAAGCAGGGCAGTGGAGGGAAGCTGGAACACAAGACGACCACAACAACGCCAAGAGCAGAGGCACAAAGAGAGCAAGAGGGCAAGGTGGACTCCCCTGGCAAGGCCATTGCCAGGGTGGCTTCTGCAGCCTTGGCAAGATCCTTGCTGAGGCAACTTGCGTGACGCCAACGGAGCGTGCCACCCTTGAGCCCTAGGGGTTCCAACACCATCAACCACATTGGAACCAAGGCTCGGGAGGCACCTCCGTGGTGGCATGCAGATCTTTGTAAGGATCCTAAATACACAATATCAGGCAAGAACCAGAAGACGACAATCCTTGGCAAGATTCTTGCCAAGGAAATCCACGAGACCCCTCCGGCAAGATCCTTTCCGAGGACGACCACGGTGTCACGGCAAGACCCTTGCTGGGCCCCCGGCAAGTCCCTTGCCGAAGACACCTGCGGGGCCGCAGCCAGGCCCATGCCTGTGAAGACTCCACCGCCGCCCCCACGCAGCTGCTAGCTCAACTAGCTGAGCAGGCATCTGCGTGGCAGCGCGCGGCCTCTACACCGACTCAGCAAGCACATGCGTGGTGGCATGTAGATCTTCGTGAAAGCTCCAGCACCGCGCCAGCCTAACAACCAGCCTATGTGGCGCTACAATGCCTCATCATCTTGGACGCGTGTCGGAGCCAGGCGAGGCGACGACAGCTGGGACGAGCTTCTTTGCCGTCCCCAGTAAAGCAAGAGGGGCACGTCGGCAGCGCATTAAATGTGTTTGTCTGACGATGCCAGTGGATAGATTCAGCCCCTGTACACCTTTCCACCTCCTGTGTGCCACTATGGAGACCCCTTTTGTCTCTAATAGGAGGCACGAGGCATACTGGAGGGGGATTAGGATCTTTTGCACTACAGAGCCACTACAGCTAGTTCAAGAACACAAGAACACCCAAATATACATCAAAGCAGGACTAGGGTTTTACGCGTATCCGTGGCCCGAACCTAGGTAAACGATTTGCGCGCTGACCATCATACCCGCTCTTTGCACAAAACCGCGCCCGCCAACCGTAGAAGGGATCCCAGTGACCCCATAGGAGTCATTTCCCACTGACATCTCTGGGGTGCCAGGTAGGGGGTGCGAAGTTGTGAAAATCTGGTCTAGCAGTTAGATTAGCAGTTCTTCATCACCATGGGTCCCAAGAAGAAGACGATCACAGCGATCGGTTCGTCGGGGGCTAAACGGCCCGTACCTGTACGAGCGAGTTGTGGGGGCGGTCACGGACGGAAGCCGAGGCGCGGCTCGCGAACACCCGTATTGCTCTGGCAGCCAAAGCCTGGTGAGTGACGTAGTTCGTGCATGAGACGACGGGCCACATGCTACCAAATCCAAAGACGGAGCCAGGCCCCCAGCAGGCGGCATGGGGCCCTCCAGGGGCGGCGTCGTGCCACCCACAGGTGACACGGCAAATTCCGAGGCGCCTATGCCGGTGCCCCCGACGCGCTCTTCCCAGGTTGTGTGCGACAAGCAGCATCACCACGCTGGTGACCCTGGGCACCGTCATGAGAAGAGTCTTGTGCATCATTCGCGGGACGTACAAGGCCAGCACGCGCACCGAGGCGCTGGCAAAAACGGCGTATAGCCGCCAGGCCGTGATATAGCTCCTTCTAACTAGGTTAGAAGTTGGAGCGCATCACGGTCCACGCAGCTTTCGCCACCACCCATGCCAGCAGAACCTTTGGCACGCGTGCGGTTGCTCGTCGACTTTGCTCGTGCTGCGGAAAAGCTCGACGAGTGGAGAGCCACCATCTGAAGCCTTGTCGGCGTTGCCAACAAAGATGAGTCACGACTGACGGGGCCCTCTGGCTGTCGCTCCATCGAGCCGCCGCATGCCAGTGGTGGAAGGATTGGGGGTGCTGCGGCCACGGTGCACTCTCGTCCTCCATGCGAGCCACCGCGGGTGTCGATCCGTCGTGACGACACTTGTGATAACATTTCCATAGCATCGTCCGACCCACGGACCCACCGCGATCAGCACCAAGTTCTTTGGGAGCGAGCCCGTGAAGACGCTCAAACCACCATCGAGCGCTGGTGCGATGCACGCGACCAGTCAGATAGGCGGGCGGGGCCCACTATGGACCACCCAGCACCGGGGGCTCTGGAGCTACCCTACGAGGTGGGTTGCCCGGCCTTTACCCGTGAGCTGCGGCAGTTCCAGTGGCCCTCCCACCGCACGTTCAAGCCAGACGTTGGCGAGAAGTACAATGGCAAGATCCACCCGTCAGAGTTCCTCAGCATCTACACCATCGCGATGCAAGCTGCTGGAGCCTGCGAGGACAAGGTGCTTGCCAATTACTTCCCACTAGCACTCAAATTCAATGTCATGTCAGGGCTGATGCACTTGCCGGCGGATTCCATTTCTTCTTGGTCGGACTTGTGCCATGAGTTCGTTGGCGCCTTTACAGGAGGCCACCAAGCTCATGGCCAGGCAAGCGATTTGCATATAATCCCCCAGAAGGAAGGTGAAACCCGGCGCAAGTACATATAGAGGCTCAGCTGGGTGCAATACAACATCCTAGATGTTCATCCCGCCACAGTGATCAGCGCATTCCACTAGAATGTGCGCAACCGCAAGATGCGTGAAGAGCTGGCGATGTACAAGGTCAAAGATGTGGCCGAACTTTATGTTCTAGCGGATAGGTGCGCTCGAGCTGAAGAGGGGAGGAAGTACCCCGGCGAGAACGCCGGCACAGAAACTGACTCCACAGACAAAGACGCAGCCACCCCAACAAAGAAGGGTCGGCGCCGCAATAGGAAGCGCAAGGGAAAGACCGTGCTTGCCATCGAGGGATCCGAGGACACCGGTGCTGCCAAGAAGGCCAAGGCAGACGACCCCGACAAGGAAATTGTCGGGTGCGCCACTTGCCTGTCCTTGGTGGCTGCCGACAAGCCAGGAGGCTCCGACAAGCAATATTGCAAGATCCACCACACCAAGGGCCACGACCTCCAGAACTGCCGGCAGGTCAAGCTGCTTGCTGAGAAGCAAAAAGCTGAGTATGAGAGGCAGGACAAGGAGAAGGGCCAGGGTGGCGCCTAGGGGTCTGGCAAGAAGTGTGGCGGCCAAGGAGACCACCGCGGAAACGATAATCAGCAAGAGAGGACCGCTCGGGGCCACGACAAGAAGCAAGGAGATGATGATCATGACAAAGATGACGAGTCTGGCGAGCACGAGTTCCAGAAGGCTACAGAGGCCATGTGCATCGACGGTGGTGCCTCGCTACACACTTCTCACCGGCAGCTCAAGCAGTGGGTGCGTGAGATCACAGCAACGGAACTATCACTCGATGCTCAGAGGCCACTGAAATGGTCCAGCACGCCTATCATTTTCGACGCCGAGGAGCACCCTGATCGCACAACTGCGGTCGGGTGTTTGCCATTGTTGGTCTCGCCAACAATACACAACCTCAAGGTGACAAAGATGATAGTTGATGGCGGGGACGGTCTGAACTTGATCTCGCCCGTCGTGATCAAAAGGCTGCAGATTCCTGATGGAGACCTCGAAGAGACGGGCACGTTTCAAGGGGTCAACCCGGGGAGGAGTCAGCCAAAGGGTAAGGTCACGCTGCCTGTGACATTTGCAGGCGAGTTAAACTACAGGACGGAGAGGATTGTTTTCGATGTAGCCGAGATCCCCTTGCCCTACAACGGGATCCTCGGCCGCCCGGCACTAGCCAAGTTCATGGCGGCGGCGTATTACGCCTACAACATGCTGAAGATGCCGGGGCCGATGACCATCATCACCATCCCCTCCGACAAGAAGGATGCACTGATCCGCGCCGACCAACTCTACCAGGAAGCAGTTGCAGCGACTGTCACCAAGGCACTCGCTCCTGCCGCTGGAGCCCCGGCAGGGAAGAAGACCGGCAAGAGAGCCAAAGTTATGTCATGACTTGTTAGAATTGTTCTCTATGCTTCACTTAAATTTTTATGAGCTATGGACTTGCTCTAGTGCTTCACTTATATCTTTTGAGCATGGTGTGCTTAGTACTTTTTGAAGAAATGCTCTCTTGCTTCACTTAGATTTATTTGAGAGTCAGTAAAATTTTCAAGAAATCGTCTCTTGCTTCACTTAAATTAAATTGAGAGAAAGAAAGAAATATTATGCTCATGATCTTCACTTATATTTGTTTGAGCTTGTCAAAAGCAACACATGGAAATTAGTCCCAAAGTGATAGATATCCAAGAAGTATACAATAAAACCTTTGATGAAGATCGTTGGACAAAATAAACTAGATTCTTAGTAATAGTTTTGAGATATGATGATGTGATATGTGAGTTATGTTGGTGAGTAATTATGCTTTAGTAGGAATATTGGTGTTAATATTTGTGATTCTCTATGCAAGCATGAAAGTCGATAGTCATGCAATGAAAGTATATCCTACTTGTGGTCCATTATTTGGTGTTAATTATGCTTAATGCTTGCTTATGAGATTATTCGTTTCTTGGTTGGTCGCTTCTCAATCTTTTGCTAGCCTTCATTTTGCACTAAGTATGATCTCTACTTGTGCATCCAAAAACCTTTAACCCAGTTTTGCCACATGAGTCCACTATATCTACCTATATGCGGTATTCTTTTGCCGTCTAAGGAAATTTGCATGTGCCATCTCTAATATTCAAAAATAAACTTCTTTTATGTGTTCATTTCGCTCAAGGAGTGGTGAGGGGTGGATAATATTTTCCATGCTAGATGTGTTATTCTCAAGATGAGTGTTTATTCTCTTGTCATTGCACGAGGATAAGGCAAAGGTGTTGTCGAATTGTCACGGCAGATGTCTGTAACGCCCCGAGACCGATGTGCCAGGTGTCCTCTGCTTATTCGCTGTTGTTGCATTGTCATTGCTTGCGTGTCAAGCATTGCATATCATGTCATCATGTGCATTTCATTTGCATACATGTTCGTCTCATGCATCCGAGCATTTTCCCCGTTGTCCGTTTTGCAATCCGGCGCTCCTATCTCCTCCGGTGGTCCTTTCTACTTTTCTTTTGTGTGCGGGTGTTAAACATTTCTGGATTCGACCGAGACTTGTCAAGAGGCCTTGGTTTACTACCGGTAGACCGCCTGTCAAGTTTTGTACCATTTGGACTTCGTTTGACACTCCAACGGTTAACCGAGGGACCGAAAAAGCCTCGTGTGTGTTGCAGCCCAACACCCTTCCAATTTGGCCCAAAGCCCACCTAAACCTCCTCCATCCTCTCGATCGTTCGATCATGATCGCGTGGCCGAAAACCGCACCTCATTTGGACTCTCCTAGCTCCCTCTACCTATATAAACACCTCCCCCTCCGAAATTCCCGATGCAAACCCTAGATCCCTCCCTCTCTTTGCACGCCGGACAAAAACCTCACCGGCGGACGTGTCCATTTCAACCTCCGGCCGCCCACGCCCAATCGGAGCATGCCAAGTGTACCCGGCGGGCCCCCTCCGCCGCGGCCCGCTCAGGCCCGCGTCCGACCCTCTCCGCCGCCAACAGGGCCGCGCCCCGCGCCCGCTCGCGCCGCCGTCTCCTTCGGCACCGGCCGCCCGACGCCGCCGCGGCTCTCGCCGCCGTCTTTGCCGATCACCGCGCGCCATCGCCAGACTTCGCCGCTCCACCGCGGCAAGCTCGCCGCCGGCGCCATCCCCAGGATCTTACCTCACTCCTCTAATTTTTCCGGAGTTATTCTTAAATTCTCTTCTAAAGTTTGATGCAAGAATGATTTATCATCTGTCATATGTTTTTCTCCAAGATCTTTCAAATTCTTTTCATCTTTGGCTCAACCTCTTTTTCTTAATCATTCCGGAGTGTCTCAATGATTCATGGTGGTGTTTCTCGTCGTCATTCTCAGATTTTGAAGTCCGAAGAAGAGTTTTACCTCCATATCTTATCCGTTCTCTCAGAGAGTCGTGGTTCTAGCTCAAGGCCATCTTTTCATAATTGTTTTGATTTTTAGAATTCCTTTCACCTATCTGGAGCCCATCTATTCAGATTTATTCATTCTCAGCTTTCAGCTATCATTCTCCAAATCTTACCGGTGCATCGTTTAAGTGATCGCTAATCAGCTCGTGTTCTCTTCATTCTCTGGTATCTAAATTCTGTTAAGTATCTTCTTTCATTTTCCAATTCTTCCCGGTGTTATCTTTATGTTATCTTCGTTCATTCAATTCTATCGGTGGTTCGTTGAAGGTTTTCCGAAGTTTCCGCTATATCTATCTTAATCCTTTATTCGAGAATAAGTAGTATGCCAAATCCGTTGTTTGTCATCAATTTAAATTGATGAAGGATAAACATAATGCAATTCTTATTCTTGTTTCATCCAAATGATTAATTCCTTATTCCGGAGCCTCATCAAAATTCTCGGTTTCAATTGTTTCATATTCTCTTCCCGCAATTCCAAGCTTTCTCAATTATATCATCACGAAGATCCATCTAAGTCATTACAAGGATTCACCTTGTGCTTTCAACTTCTCTTTGTTTTCGTTTGATCATCCTTTTGTTACCGGAGTTCTTCATGGAGGTTCTACACGGTGGTTCATCAAGGATCTATATTCCTTCTCGAAGTGTTCATCGAGATTCTTTTCTAAGGAGATCAAGTTTCTTCATCTTGCAATTCGGAGGGCAATTCTTTCTTCTGTATCATTGGAGGTGGTATTATGTCATTCTTGATAATTTGAATTCATGTTTCATGATTCACATGTTTTCATGAATGAGATATTTTAAATCCATCAATCTCGTCATTGGAGTTATCTTGGGTTATATTTCACCTAAAGCCTTCTCTAAGGTTTGTTGCTATTATGGTGCTTATAAATGACCCAAGTTCTTCATTTATCCTCCCAGTGAATAAGTTTCTCGTCTCCTTGTTCTTATCAATCCAATTCTTTTTCTCGTGAGTGGCAGGTTTTCATCTCTTAATTTGAGATGTACTCCACAAGACCATATCTAGCTTATCTTTTCGTTGTTGTGTTTCCAAAAACTCCGTGCGACCCTTCTCTTTAAGATGTTTTTCAAGATCATCGGAGGTAGAAGATGTTGTGTTCTTTTCCGTTGTTTTGTTCTGTCGATACAAATTCTATTATTTCATTCCGGAGGCATTGTGTTGTTGTTCTCTTCAACCCATCATCTTGTTTTGTCAAGATCATGTTCTTTTCATGATTGTCAATTTAACCGGAGTGTCGTGCCCTCTTTTCAAGTTCTATCACCTAATCAAGTTATTATTCAATTCCCTTTTTTTCAAACGGAGTGCTTCAACCTTATTCTGCTTCGTTATATTCTTTCTTTCAATTTGTTCAACCTTTTCAAGGTTCTTTGGTTTCACTCGTTTGTCAAAGGAGCAACTTAGTCTTACCTCTTCTCTTTCTCTTCCGTTGTCCCTCCGGTGCCATTCTAGATCTCGGGACGAGATCCTCTCGTAGTGGTGGAGTGTTGTAACGCCCCGAGACCGATGTGCCAGGTGTCCTCTGCTTATTTGCTGTTGTTGCGTTGTCATTGCTTGCGTGTCATGCATTGCATATCATGTCATCATGTGCATTTCATTTGCATACATGTTCGTCTCATGGATCCGAGCATTTTCCCCGTTGTCCATTTTGCAATCCGGTGCTCCTATCTCCTCCGGTGGTCCTTTCTACTTTTCTTTTGTGTGCGGGTGTTAAACATTTCCAGATTGGACCGAGACTTGTCAAGCGGCCTTGGTTTACTACCGGTAGACCGCCTGTCAAGTTTTGTACCATTTGGACTTCGTTTGACACTCCAACGGTTAACCGAGGGACCGAAAAGGCCTTGTGCGTGTTGCAGCCCAACACCCTTCAAATTTGTTCCAAAGCCCACCTAAACCTCCTCCATCCTCTCGGTCGTTCGATCACGATCGCGTGGCCAAAAACCGCACCTCATTTGGACTCTCCTAGCTCCCTCTACCTATATAAACACCTCCCCCTCCGAAATTCGCGGTGCAAACCCTAGATCCCTCCCTCTCTTCGCGCGCCGGACAAAAACCTCGCCGGCGAACGTGTCCATTTCAACCTCCGGCCGCCCGCGCCCAATCGAAGCATGCCACGTGTACCCGGCCGGCCCCCTCCGCCGCGGCCCGCTCGGGCCCGCGTCCGGCCCTCTCCGCCGCCAGCAGGACCGCGACCCGTGCCCGCTCGCGCCGCCGTCTCCTTCGGCACCGGCCGCCTGACGTCGCCGTGGCTCTCGCCGCCGTCTTCGCCGACCACCGCGCGCCATCGCCGGACTTCGCCGCTCCGCCATGGCAAGCTCGCCGCCGGCGCCATCCTCCTCGCCACCGCACGCGCTCCGCCCTACCGCCCGCGTCCTCCGCCGCCCCGGCCGCGCTTCGGTGAGAGCCTCCTCCGCCGGGAGCTCCAGCCGCCGCCCCCTGCCTTCTCCGGCGCGGATCCGGCGAGATCCGCCGCCGCCTCGGTTCGCGCGCCAGATGAACCCTAGATCTGGAGGTCTATATTTTCACGAAGTCCCCAAGTTTTCCATGTTTCAAATGCCCATGTTCATCGCATCGTAACTTTGCATCCGTAGCTCCGTTTTGGGCATATAGCAAATAAAAATGTTCGTCTCAGAGAGCACATCATTTCATCTCATTGCATCATTTTCCTTTGAGTTCATCTTGATGTCCGAAATGCTGTTAGAAGAATGCTATTTGAGATAATTGTCAGATCTGCTGCTCCAATTAGATATTTGTCATTTTTGCCATGATTAATGTGTGCATGATATGCCCATGAGCTCTTCATGAGTTTTGTTATATGTTTTGCCATCTATCGAGAGGTGCAACCCATGTATTTTTGTGATGAGTGTGGTGACTAGCACAAGCTTGCAAAGTGGTGCATTTGTTAATGCTGATTTCAGGGACTTAGCAATTCCACCAAGTCCTTGATCTGTTTATTTCATTATGCCATATGTTCATGTTGTTTCTTAGTGATCTGTGCCTCTTTTGAGGATGATCAGTAAGGATGATTTGTTAATCTTGTAGTGCTCTATCCATCCATGTATTTTTTTGCAATTATGGGGCACCCTAGCTTGAGTCAATCGAGCTCTACTTTTGTCATTTCGCGAATCTGGGCAGATTGTCTACTTGTTAGTGATTTTGCCGATGATGTTGTAGTTGATCCGTGCATACTGTGTTATTGTTCTTGCAATGCTTAGCTTGTATTTTTTGTATTATTAATGGGTGTATGCTTAGTTTGTCATGCCATGCTCTGTAGTGAGTGCATCGAGCTCGTAAACATGCCTACTTGATATCTGATTTTGCATGCTCCAGTTTTTCACTAAGTCTGTGATCTGTTTATGCTTTTGCCATGTTCACATGCTCGCAATTGTATTTTCTGATCCCTTTTGGCTCAAGGTCACTAAGGGACTTTTGTTAAGCACTTTGAGTAGCTCCATGCCATGCTTTACTTTGCCATGTTAAGTTCCTGTAGCATATAGTTTTCATGCTCCAAAGTGTGCTACCTGATCTGAAATTACAGACTAGTGTTAATTTCACTAAGTCTGAAATCTGTTTACCAATTGCACTTTTGCCATGCTTGTTTGAACCTGTTAATGGATGAATTGGCTGTAGCTCAGTGTTCATATTTTGTTAAGCATCATGAATGGATCCCTGCCATGTATTTTGTTGCCATGTTTGAGTGTTGTAGCATGTTTTTCTTGTTGCATTTAGATGGTCACTTGCTGTAAATCGCAGACCGTTGCCATATTTGTTTTGCTTGCCATTTCCAAACCGTGCCTCCGATTCCGGCGATCTTTATATCGTTTTCAAGAGAAATCATCTCACCTTTCCAGTGGCACACTTGGATTTCCAAGTTGAGGCCAGGTTCATTCATTCCCTTGCAAATCATGCATATGCATCGCATACCGCATCCCGCATATCATACCATGTTCATGTGTGGTTTGTTTACTATGTTGTGTGCTTCTTTCCGGTGTTTGCTTCTTCGGGTTGGTTCCGGTAACGTGGCGTTTGTGAGGACCCGTTCGACTACGTCTGTTTGTCTTCTTCATGGACTCACTCTTCTTCCTTGCGGATCTCAGGCAAGATGATCATACCCTCGAAATCACTTCTATCTTTGCTTGCTTAGTTGCTCGCTCTTTTGCTATGCCTATGCTGCGATACCTACCACTTTCTTATCATACCTCCCATATTTTTGAACCAAGCCTCTAACCCACCTTGTCCTAGCAAACCGTTGTTTGGCTATGTTACCGCTTTGCTCAGCCCCCTCTTATAGCGTTGTTAGTTGCAGGTGAAGATTGAAGTTTGTTCCTTGTTGGAACATGGAGATGTTGTTCCTTGTTGGAACATGTTTACTTGTTGGGATATCACAATATCTCTTATTTAATTAATGCATCTATATACTTGGTAAAGGGTGGAAGGCTCGGCCTTATGCCTGGTGTTATGTTCCCGGATTTTGCGTTCCTTACGCGGTTGGGTTATAATGGGAACCCCTTGACAGTTCGCCTTGAATAAAACTCCTCCAGCAATGCCCAACATTGGTTTTACCATTTGCCACCTAGCCTCTTTTTCCCTTGGGAGTCGCGCTCCTGAGGGTCATCATTATTTTAACCCCCCCGGGCCAGTGCTTGTCTGAGTGTTGGTCCAAACTAGAGCCCATTGCAGCGCCACCTCGGGGAAACTCGAGGGCTGGTTTTAGTTGTACGGACTGCTCATCTGAGTGTGCCCTGAGAACGAGATATGTGCAGCTCCTATCGGGATTTGTCGGCACATTCGGGCGGTGTTGCTGGACTTGTTTTACCATTGTCGAGGATGTCTTGTAGAACCGGGATACCGAGTCTGATCGTAATGTTTCGGGAGGAGGCCTATTCCTTTGTTGACCGTGAGAGCTTGTCATGGGCTAAGTTGGGACACCCCTGCAGGGATTGAACTTTCAAAAGCCGTGCCCGCGGTTATGGGCAGATGGGAATTTGTTAACGTTCGGTTGTAGAAAACTTGAAGTTGACCTTAATTAAAATGCATCAACCGCGTATGTAACCATGATGGTCTCTTTCCGGCGGAGTCCGGGAAGTGAACACGGTGTTGGAGTTATGTTTGACGTAGGTTGTTCTAGGATCACTTCTTGATCATAGTTTCTCGATCGTGCTTTGCCTTCTCTTCTCGCTCTCATGTGTGTATGTTAGCCACCATATATGCTAGTCCCTTGCTGCAGCTCCACCTCATACCTTTACCTTACCCATAAGCTTAAATAGTTTTGATCGCGAGGGTGTGAGATTGGTGAGTCCCTGTGACTCACAGATACTTCCAAAACCAGCTTGCAGGTGCCGATGAGTCCATGCAGATGACGCAACCAAGCTCAGGAGGAGCTCGATGAAGATCTTGTCCTTTGTGTTGTTTCGTTCTAGTTGATCAGTAGTGGAGCCCAGTTGGGGTCGATCGGGGACCTTATCGCAATTGGGGTTCTTCTTTTATTTTGGTTCCGTAGTCGGACCTTGATTGTATCTGATTGATGTAGTGCTTTATTCATGTAATTGTGTGAAGTGGCGATTGTAAGCCAACTATGTATCTCTTTCCCTTATGTATTACATGGGTTGTGTGAAGATTACCTCACTTGCGACATTGCTTTCAATGCGGTTATGCCTCTAAGTCGTGCTTCGACACGTGGGAGATATAGTCGCATCGAGGGCGTTACAATGTCCTAGCGGAAAGACTTAGTCGTGGATCCATCGCAACTAGGTTAGCTTGAAGGCGTTAATTAGGACAAAGGACACAGAGGGTTTATACTGGTTCGGCCCCTCGCGGTGGAGGTAAAAAGGCCTACTCTAGTTTGGGATTGTATTATTTGGGTTTCTATTGCAAGGGAGCAAATACGCTTGACCTAGTTCTTGATATCTTGTTTCTTGCCCTAAGCCGCCGTTCGGTCGTCCCTTTATATACACAGGTCGACGCTCGGTGGCTCACGGAGTCCCGGCCGGCTCATACACAAGTGTCCGGCATGGTGACTACCTGCTCTTGCCTTACAAAACAAGTCATACACATATGGAGGTTCACCCTCTTGGGCCTCAAGTCGCCTCTAGGTCTTGGGTCGTCAACGGGCTTGTATGATCCGCCTTCTTCATTGATGAGTCGCCAGTGGTATGACCCGGCCCCTCTTGGGCGGTTCATACCCAATAGTCATATCTCAAACATTAGGCCCCAGGTTGACTTGAACTTGTTCATGTCAATCTCCAATACCAGTATTGTAAAAATGTTGCACCACTTGTTTGAGAAATCTTGTTGTAACCCGCCATGATGTCAGCTCAAAGAATCTTCTTAAATCGCCGTGACGTCACTTCACATTAATTTTGTACGTGGTTCAGAACATTATAATTGATCCATATCTTAATAACCATCCCAAAAATCGAGGCATCCATATACCCACAGGGGGTCTTTATCATTTTCACCCCTTCCTTTGTATTCGTCTCGTGTCTCCTCTGCCGCTCGAGCTCTGCTGCCGCGACCTTTGACCAATGCACCAACCCAGGCCGCTGTTTCAACCTGATTGGATTAGAAATTGCAGCTCGCCACCGCTATTCCTCATCTTCTTTAAGTGCACCTTTCTTTCCATCTTAGATCTGCGTTTAGGGTTTGGGTAGTTCATCGGTGTTCTTGATGTTCTTCACTTTTTCCTTCAACTCGAGTGGCTTTTAATCTGGATAGGCTATGAACCTTATACGGAGGTAGTTTTAGCATTCATTTTTATCATTAGAGTAACATCTCCCCATAGAAGGTCTCATTGAAACATCCACACTTTCCACTGCCGCCACCTTAGGTTTAGAATTTTACTGCCTTTTCTGAACTGTGGTGGATCCAAAATTACTACTCCATCTTTGCGAAATCTGCTCGTCCATCACTTAGCCAAATTTGAAGTACCATAACTGCCATGGCGGCTTATACCGCAAACCGTGATCCATCGTAAGACACTAAATCTAGTTAAACCGCCACCATACTCTTTATAACTTCCCTAACCCGGCAATATATCTCCGGTTTAACCATGCTTGCTCATAATTGAATTCAGCAACATATATCCCGACTGTTAGACTATGTCTAGCTTAACAGCTAAATCCTTAATCCGGTAGGTACCATTAGTCCCCTTTTAAGCCGCCAACACTTCAAGGCTCATCCCCGGCTTAACCAGTTAACTGTTCATAGCATTTTACCCTTAAATCAATAGTCTGGTTTAATAGCATGATCTTAATCCAGTAATGTTTCCTTTCTTTAGGAGTTTTGTTTTCGAAGATGGTCAACACTGTCATCGCCTACAACTGGGTCGTTTCTCGGGTCACCGAAGACCTAAAAGAATATGTTCGGACTGGCGTCTTATCAAAAAAAGAAGCCATCCATTGGAGGGTTCCGGGTAATGAAACTTGCCCCAAGCCCAAAGATGGTGAAGTGGTGGTTTTTATGGATCATATGGACCGGAGTTTTAGCCCTCCCGGCCCAAGATTCATCCGTGATGTGCTGCATTTCTTCAACCTCCATCCACAAGATATCAGACCAAATTCCGTTTCAAACATCTGCAATTTCCAAGTGTTCTGCACGGTGTACCTTCAACAGGAGCCCACTATAGAACTATTCAGAGAGTTCTACTACTTGAACCGGCAGAATGATTCACAGATGGACCTATCCTGGAACTAGGCGACGTATCTATATAGCGCCGGAAAGAGGCCATCTTCCCAGTTGCTGATCTTCCAAGTCACCCCAAGGACAGGAGCTAAACTTGGTTTTATTGCCAAGATACTTCGTTAGAAGGAGAAAATCCCCTTCCGAGTTATCACGCCAACCGGCTTAGTAGCTGACATCATCTTTCGGATCACAGCAGCATGAAAGAAATATGTGCCATTTTTGCAAAGTTCCAGGCCTTAATGGACAATGGTTTAACCGGAATTGATCTAGTTCGTTGCTAGGTTTCTTGGAGAATCTTGCCTTTAAGCCGCCGTTCCAGTCTAATGTTGAGTATACCAGCGAGCTAACAGATCCTCAACGCCACTGTTAGACCGAAATGACTAAGGAAGACAACAATAATATGAAAAAAACCTGCTGAATGAGAGTTTTGAAGATTGGAGTGAAGTCGGATTGAGTCCTTTATGCGTCCTAAATAAGCCGCCGGCTGTAAGTTTTTGAATCAAGCTCATCCTTGACTCATAGTTTTATTTGTCCTGCCTGTTAATACTCATGCAATGTTTACAGGACGACTCACCCTTCTGGACCAAGAAGTTGCCAGAGAAGCCAAAGAAAACCCAGACAAAGAGTAAAGCTACCAAAAGGCCTGCCAAGAAGAAATCCAATGCTGCCGAATTATTCAATTTGGATGAAAAAGATGATGATGACGAGTCGGAGGTAGAACTTGATTCCCTTGGCTCATTTTTCATACATCTTATTGACAATGACTATTATCAGGATGATGCGGAGGCCATCCCTGTAGATGACGAAGAGGTAATTATCCTTTCCTCCGGCTCAGACCCTCTGCCAACACAGAAAACCCGACAAGCAAGCTGGAAATTAAGATTTTCTCACCCTTTTCCTCACTTGGATCCCAAATTTCTTTTGACGAAACAACAACAAGAAGCGCGCCGCACAACTTGACACAGCGGCGGTGAAATTTTATCTCCCGTCTTACCAAACACCCCAGCGCCTCGCAAACTTCGACCGGAGGTTTCAAAACTCTTTGACTTAGATTATCCCAAGGCGGGTGTCGGTGTACAAAAGTAGGGGCTCTCCTTTTGCACCCCTTTACTTGTGCACGGGAAGTCAGAGCCGCGCCCACGGCCACACTAAGCAGGGCAGTGGAGGGAAGCTGGAACACAAGACGACCACAACAACGCCAAGAGCAGAGGCACAAAGAGAGCAAGAGGGCAAGGTGGACTCCCCTGGCAAGGCCCTTGCCAGGGTGGCTTCTGCAGCCTCGGCAAGATCCTTGCTGAGGCAACTTGCGTGACGCCAACGGAGCGTGCCACCCTTGAGCCCTAGGGGTTCCAACACCATCAACCACATTGGAACCAAGGCTCGGGAGGCACCTCCGTGGTGGCATGCAGATCTTTGTAAGGATCCTAAATACACAATATTAGGCAAGAACCAGAAGACGACAATCCTTGGCAAGATTCTTGCCAAGGAAATCCACGAGACCCCTCCGGCAAGATCCTTTCCGAGGACGACCACGGTGTCACGGCAAGACCCTTGCTGGGCCCCCGGCAAGTCCCTTGCCGAAGACACCTGCGGGGCCGCAGCCAGGCCCATGCCTGTGAAGACTCCACCGCCGCCCCCACGCAGCTGCTAGCTCAACTAGCTGAGCAGGCATCTGCGTGGCAGCGCGCGGCCTCTACACCGACTCAGCAAGCACATGCGTGGTGGCATGTAGATCTTCGTGAAAGCTCCAGCACCGCGCCAGCCTAACAACCAGCCTATGTGGCGCTACAATGCCTCATCATCTTGGACGCGTGTCGGAGCCAGGCGAGGCGACGACAGCTGGGACGAGCTTCTTTGCCGTCCCCAGTAAAGCAAGAGGGGCACGTCGGCAGCGCATTAAATGTGTTTGTCTGACGATGCCAGTGGATAGATTCAGCCCCTGTACAACTTTCCACCTCCTGTGTGCCACTATGGAGACCCCTTTTGTCTCTAATAGGAGGCACGAGGCATACTGGAGGGGGATTAGGATCTTTTGCACTACAGAGCCACTACAGCTAGTTCAAGAACACAAGAACACCCAAATATACATCAAAGCAGGACTAGGGTTTTACGCGTATCCGTGGCCCGAACCTAGGTAAACGATTTGCGCGCTAACCATCATACCCGCTCTTTGCACAAAACCGCGCCCGCCAACCGTAGAAGGGATCCCAGTGACCCCATAGGAGTCATTTCCCACTGACATCTCTGGGGTGCCAGGTAGGGGGTGCGAAGTTGTGAAAATCTGGTCTAGCAGTTAGATTAGCAGTTCTTCATCGCCATGGGTCCCAAGAAGAAGACGATCACAGCGATCGGTTCGTCGGGGGCTAAACGGCCCGTACCTGTACGAGCGAGTTGTGGGGGCGGTCACGGACGGAAGCCGAGGCGCGGCTCGCGAACACCCGTATTGCTCTGGCAGCCAAAGCCTGGTGAGTGACGTAGTTCGTGCATGAGACGACGGGCCACATGCTACCAAATCCAAAGACGGAGCCAGGCCCCCAGCAGGCGGCATGGGGCCCTCCAGGGGCGGCGTCGTGCCACCCACAGGTGACACGGCAAATTCCGAGGCGCCTATGCCGGTGCCCCCGACGCGCTCTTCCCAGGTTGTGTGCGACAAGCAGCATCACCACGCTGGTGACCCTGGGCACCGTCATGAGAAGAGTCTTGTGCATCATTCGCGGGACGTACAAGGCCAGCACGCGCACCGAGGCGCTGGCAAAAACGGCGTATAGCCGCCAGGCCGTGATATAGCTCCTTCTAACTAGGTTAGAAGTTGGAGCGCATCACGGTCCACGCAGCTTTCGCCACCACCCATGCCAGCAGAACCTTTGGCACGCGTGCGGTTGCTCGTCGACTTTGCTCGTGCTGCGGAAAAGCTCGACGAGTGGAGAGCCACCATCTGAAGCCTTGTCGGCGTTGCCAACAAAGATGAGTCACGACTGACGGGGCCCTCTGGCTGTCGCTCCATCGAGCCGCCGCATGCCAGTGGTGGAAGGATTGGGGGTGCTGCGGCCACGGTGCACTCTCGTCCTCCATGCGAGCCACCGCGGGTGTCGATCCGTCGTGACGACACTTGTGATAACATTTCCATAGCATCGTCCGACCCACGGACCCACCGCGATCAGCACCAAGTTCTTTGGGAGCGAGCCCGTGAAGACGCTCAAACCACCATCGAGCGCTGGTGCGATGCACGCGACCAGTCAGATAGGCGGGCGGGGCCCACTATGGACCACCCAGCACCGGGGGCTCTGGAGCTACCCTACGAGGTGGGTTGCCCGGCCTTTACCCGTGAGCTGCGGCAGTTCCAGTGGCCCTCCCACCGCACGTTCAAGCCAGACGTTGGCGAGAAGTACAATGGCAAGATCCACCCGTCAGAGTTCCTCAGCATCTACACCATCGCGATGCAAGCTGCTGGAGCCTGCGAGGACAAGGTGCTTGCCAATTACTTCCCACTAGCACTCAAATTCAATGTCATGTCAGGGCTGATGCACTTGCCGGCGGATTCCATTTCTTCTTGGTCGGACTTGTGCCATGAGTTCGTTGGCGCCTTTACAGGAGGCCACCAAGCTCATGGCCAGGCAAGCGATTTGCATATAATCCCCCAGAAGGAAGGTGAAACCCGGCGCAAGTACATATAGAGGCTCAGCTGGGTGCAATACAACATCCTAGATGTTCATCCCGCCACAGTGATCAGCGCATTCCACTAGAATGTGCGCAACCGCAAGATGCGTGAAGAGCTGGCGATGTACAAGGTCAAAGATGTGGCCGAACTTTATGTTCTAGCGGATAGGTGCGCTCGAGCTGAAGAGGGGAGGAAGTACCCCGGCGAGAACGCCGGCACAGAAACTGACTCCACAGACAAAGACGCAGCCACCCCAACAAAGAAGGGTCGGCGCCGCAATAGGAAGCGCAAGGGAAAGACCGTGCTTGCCATCGAGGGATCCGAGGACACCGGTGCTGCCAAGAAGGCCAAGGCAGACGACCCCGACAAGGAAATTGTCGGGTGCGCCACTTGCCTGTCCTTGGTGGCTGCCGACAAGCCAGGAGGCTCCGACAAGCAATATTGCAAGATCCACCACACCAAGGGCCACGACCTCCAGAACTGCCGGCAGGTCAAGCTGCTTGCTGAGAAGCAAAAAGCTGAGTATGAGAGGCAGGACAAGGAGAAGGGCCAGGGTGGCGCCTAGGGGTCTGGCAAGAAGTGTGGCGGCCAAGGAGACCACCGCGGAAACGATAATCAGCAAGAGAGGACCGCTCGGGGCCACGACAAGAAGCAAGGAGATGATGATCATGACAAAGATGACGAGTCTGGCGAGCACGAGTTCCAGAAGGCTACAGAGGCCATGTGCATCGACGGTGGTGCCTCGCTACACACTTCTCACCGGCAGCTCAAGCAGTGGGTGCGTGAGATCACAGCAACGGAACTATCACTCGATGCTCAGAGGCCACTGAAATGGTCCAGCACGCCTATCATTTTCGACGCCGAGGAGCACCCTGATCGCACAACTGCGGTCGGGTGTTTGCCATTGTTGGTCTCGCCAACAATACACAACCTCAAGGTGACAAAGATGATAGTTGATGGCGGGGACGGTCTGAACTTGATCTCGCCCGTCGTGATCAAAAGGCTGCAGATTCCTGATGGAGACCTCGAAGAGACGGGCACGTTTCAAGGGGTCAACCCGGGGAGGAGTCAGCCAAAGGGTAAGGTCACGCTGCCTGTGACATTTGCAGGCGAGTTAAACTACAGGACGGAGAGGATTGTTTTTGATGTAGCCGAGATCCCCTTGCCCTACAACGGGATCCTCGGCCGCCCGGCACTAGCCAAGTTCATGGCGGCGGCGTATTACGCCTACAACATGCTGAAGATGCCGGGGCCGATGACCATCATCACCATCCCCTCCGACAAGAAGGATGCACTGATCCGCGCCGACCAACTCTACCAGGAAGCAGTTGCAGCGACTGTCACCAAGGCACTCGCTCCTGCCGCTGGAGCCCCGGCAGGGAAGAAGACCGGCAAGACCTCTCGCACCCACTCCGGCAAGTGCACATCTTCAGATTTTTGTGATCCCGTCGCGGACGTGCTAGAGAGCTCCACCTGCAAGAGCAAGAAATCTAGAGCTGCGGCAGCAGAGACCAAGAGGGTGGCCGTCGAGGAGGATGGCACGGGAGGGGCTTTCACCGTAAGCTCCACCCTAGACAGCAAATAGGAAAGCGCGCTCGTCACCTTCCTGCGGGTGAATGTCGATGTGTTTGCATGGCAAGCATCCGACATCCCCGGCGTTCCCAGGGAGGTGATTGAGCACCATCTTGCTGTCTGTCCTCATGCGCGACCCATCAAGCAGAAGGCCAAGAAGCGATCTTTGGAACGAAAGGAGTTCGTTACGGAGGAGATCAGGAAGTTGGAAGTGGCAGGCTTGGTGAGAGGAGTACTCCATCCGACGTGGTTGGCCAATCCGGTGGTGATGCGCAAGGCAAATGGGAAGTGGAGGCTGTGTATTGACTACAGAGATATCAATAAGGCCTGTCCCAAGGACCCTTTCCTATTGCCGCGCATTGACCAGATTGTTGACTCCACGGCCGGGTGTGATCTGTTATCATTCCTTGACGCCTACTTGGGGTACCAGCAAATCTTCATGGCAAGAGAAGACAAAGAGAAGACAGCGTTCATCACCCCATGTGGCACGTATTGCTTTTTACGGATGCCTTTCGGGTTGAAGAGTGCTGGCTCGACGTTTGCAAGGGCAGTCCAGATTGGTTCTGAGCCCCAGCTATATAGAAATATGGAAGCTTATATGGATGACATAGTGGTCAAAACCAAAGACAGGGCGACACTTGTACAAGATCTCGAAGAGATGTTTGCGAATCTACGCAAGATCAACCTCCAGTTGAACCCTGAGAAGTGTGTATTCGGCGTTCCGTCCGGCAAACTTCTCGGGTTCTTTGTGTCACAGCGTGGGATCGAGGCGAATCCGGACAAGATCAAGGCTATTGAGCAGATTAAGGCACCCAAGCAGATCAAGGACGTGCGTCAGCTCACTGGTTGCGTTGCCGCCATGAGCAGATTCATCTCCAGGTCTGCTAAGTGTGCCCTTCCCTTTTTCAAAATCTTGAAAAAGGCGGGCCCAATGGAATGGATCCCAGAGGCCGAGGCAGAACTGCAGGATTTGAAGATATACCTCTCCTCTACATCGATAATGGTTGCGCCCAAACCACAAGAGCTGCTGCTGCTATACCTGGAGGCAACGAACCAACTGGTCAGTGTCGCACTAGTGGCGCAGAGGGAGGTCGACGAAGAGGCAAGGCCCCCGGCAGGGTCTGACGCTGGCGGGACAGGGCCTGGGCAACCAGAGGAAGTGCTGCAGAAGAAGAAAATGATGCAGCACCCGGTTTACTTTGTCAGCTCCCCCTTGCAGGGGGCTAGATCAAGGTACTCCAGTGTGCATAAATTGCTCTTTGGACTCCTTATGGCCTCGAGCAAGCTGTGTCATTACTTCTAAGCATACGAGATCACCGTCGTCACCCGCCTCCCATTGCAACGGATATTGCATAACTCAGACGCAACCGGGAGGATTGTGGAGTGGGCCGTGGAGCTGTCGAGCTTTGGTTTGAAGTTTTAAAGTACTTCGACAATCCAGAGAAGAGTCTTGGCAGAGTTCATTGCCGAGTGGACCTCAACACCAGACGTAGAGATCCAAGAGACCACCCTCCCGGCAAGGAGGCAAGTCGCAACTGGATTATGTACTTTGACGGGGCTTTCTCGCTGCAAGGCGCCGGTGCTGGTGTGCTACTCGTCGCACCCACCGGAGAGCACCTCAAGTATGTAATACAGATGCACTTTCCCAAGGAGATGTCCACAAACAACACTGCTGAATACGAGGGGTTGCTTGCCCGGTCTCAGGATCGCGGGAGACCTCGGAATCAAGAAGATCATCGTCAGGGGTGATTCGCAGCTTGTTGTCAGGCAAGTCAACAAAGGTTATCAAAGCCCTTTGATGGAGGCCTACGTGGATGAGGTGAGGAAGCTGGAGGAGCGCTTTGACGGTATACAGGCGGAGCATGTTCCCCGAGTGGAGAACGATATCGCCGACTACCTGTCGAAGCGCGCCGCCTTCAAACTACCTATGGAACTAGGTACTTTTGTGCTTCGGCTGACTCAAGCATCCGTTGAACTATCAACAGAGTGGAACAAGCGAAGGAAATCAGACCCCGACAAGTACTTTCTTGCCGTTCTCCCAGGAGCCGCCGGCAAGGATGTTGCCGTGGACACTGAGCCAGCCATGGGGCAACCGACTCCGGCGGGATGTCAAGTCCTAGCAGTAGAGACAGCTGCTCCCATGGCAGAGGAAGTGCCTTTAGTCCTTGCCATCGAGCCTCAGGCTCCGTCATGGGCACAACATACCGTCTAATTCGTCCAAACAGGGGAACTCCCTGAGGAGCAGGAAGAAGCGGAGAAAGTATCCCGTCGGTCTGCCATGTATCAGTTCGTCGACAACGTCCTGTACAGAAAAAGACCAAAGAGTGTCAAATTGAAGTGCATTCCCTGGGAGGAAGGACTGGAGTTCTTGGCAGAGATACACGGAGGCATATGTGGCTCCCACATAGGGTCAAGCGCCCTTGCCAGCAAGGCATTCCGGTTATTCTGGCCCACTGCCTCCAGGATGCAACGGCACTAGTAACAAAGTGTGAAGCGTGTCAGTTCCATTCGAATAAGCTTCATCAACCAGCTCATGCGCTCCAAACAATCCCTCTCTCCTGGCCATTCTCGGTCTGGGGGCTTGACATACTGGGCCCCTTTCCCCATGCTGTCGGGGGATTTGAATACTTGTACGTTGCAATCGACAAGTTCACAAAGTGGCCGGAGGTGGAGACAGTGAGAAAGGGGACATCACAGTCAGCCGTCAAATTCTTCAAGGGGCTAGTCTGTCATTTCGGTGTGCCAAATAGAATCATCATCGATAATGACACACAGTTCACGAGCCATGCCTTCATGCACTACATGCAGGACCTCAGCAGCAAGGTCTGTTTTGCTTCTGTTGCACATCTACGGAGCAATGGCCAGGCTGAGAGGGAAAATATTGAAGTGTTGCGAGGCCTCCTGACAAGGACTTTTGACAGGCTACGCAGGTGCGGACGATGCTGGATTCATGAATTGCCAGCAGTTCTTTGGTCAATCAGAACGACGCCAAATCGAGCCACCGGGTCAGAAACCCTTCTCCCTTGTTTACGGGGCAGAAGCAGTTCTCCCCATGGAACACACATACAGGTCACCTTGAGTGCTCGCTTATGATGAGCTTGAGTAAGAGCAGTTGCGGCAAGATGACGCAACGCTCCTTGAGCAAGATCGTCTTCGGGCGGTTGTATGAGTAGCATGCTACCAGCAAGCCTTGCGCCTCTACCATAGCCACAAGGTTCATGCCCGAAGCTTTGAGGAAGGCGGCCTTGTTCTTCGGCATGTTCAGTCGGCCAAGAATTCCAACAAGTTGACGCCGAAGTGGGAAGGCCCTTATCGGGTAATACGAGTCACCAGGCCTGGCGCAGTCCACCTGGAGACTGAAGGTGGCATTCCAGTGAGCAACTCCTGGAACATCGAACATCTTCGCAAGTCTTATCCATAAGGCGCGGTTTCCGGGCTCCCCGGCAAACCACCTTTTGTACAAGCCTTGCCGGCAAGGCATGTAACCCTTTCTACAAAGCCAGGCGCAGACCCTGAGCATAAATAAATGAAGCGCTGGCGCCCTAAGTTACAGCATGCATGCTAGGTTGAGTCTCTCCCTCGGTTAGGCTTGATAGTGCTTAGCGGCAGCTAACACTTAGCATAGAGGTCGAGTGTGCGTCACTCTGTTCCTTTCCGTCTTGTTTGATTCGCAGGGTACACGGACATTTCTGCTGAGCTATTGGGAAGAAAAAGAACGAGCCAGCGCTCCGGCCCCGGCAAACCAAGGTTACCGGGGGCTGCAGACACAAGGATCTAACCGCAGCAATCCAAGGTTGCCTGGGGCTGCAACGTCAGATAAGTTTTTCTCCCCCCACTCCGTGCACCTGTATGAACCTTGAACGTATAAGGCTTCACTCGATCTCGTACCATCTTGCCCCCTCCATCCCGTGTCCGAAAACTCTACTTTGGACCGGAACTTGGTTGATGTGCGATGGAAAGAGGGCGAGTGAAAGGCCTAATCCTACTCGGCCCCTACCTCCGCTAAGAGCGTGACCGTAGTCGGGCCATAGAGCAGGAGGATGGCAAGGCCTGTTGCCGGGATACCATGTTCATCTTAAGATAATGAGGACGCGTTCCTTGGTGTGGCCCTCGCCCACGGGCAAACAAAACCCGGCAAACACCCTTCCCTTCATTCATACGTTGCAAACAAGTACAATTCATACGGAATGGGTACACGAGCAAGGGGATTACAAATTTTGAAATTTGACGAGTGCCCGCAGGCTTACAAACTAGAAAAGATAAGTGCCATGTGATCCCCGTTGTTGCCCTTTTCCTCCCAGGTGCGCCAGGCGAAGGAAAAAAGGAGGAGCCGGGGAACGCGCCGATGGAGTGCTTGACGAGGAAGGCCTTCGGCAGAGAGCATGACGGAGGGAGGGGCGACGCGGTCAGTCAGAGACGAGATCGACATGCCCTCGCTCGACGCTCTCGTCGTCGCTGTCGTTGTCCTCCTGATCACTCCCGCTTGAGGAGGAGTCTTCATTGTCATAAGAGCTCTCCACGCAGCACTTCAGGCGAGTTCCAGAGTCTCCAAAGACCTTGACGGAGAGCAAGCCATTCTCCATTAATTTGAAATAGAGAACGAGCCCTATCGTCAGGCTGTGGATACGAGCGAAGGTCTTCCATCCACGGCGAAGGTACATGACGTGAGGGGCGGGAAAGTCGACTTCGACCCGCGTGCCGCCGTTTTCGTAGCCCCTTATATGAAACCTCACGGTCTAAGGCGGACCGAGCTCCATCTCCCGAGTGAATGGCACAGGGAGACGAAGGCGACGACGCGGTGCCCGACGCAGCCTGATGAAGAACTCACGAGGCCAGTCCCCGAGGTGGCCCTCCATTGGGGGAGGCATCGCTGGCGAAGGCAAGTCCGCTGCGCTGCCCCGTCCCCCTCTTCCCCGAGCGCCACGCCGGCCTCGGCCTCGCCCCTCCCCCTTCCCCTCGTAGCCGGCTCCGCCGCCGCGGGCTCTTGGGAAGGAGGGACGCGCTGTCGAGCAGAGACCCTCGCCGCCACCATCGAAGGACCGGCGCCTCCTCTCGCCATGGCAGATGAAAGAGCGGAGCCGAGGTGGAAGGAGAGGGGTGATGAAAGATTGTGGGGTGCCATCCCCGTCCCCCTTCTTATAAAGGGGTTGGGTCGGGACTCGGCCGCCCCACTCAGCCAATCCGACCATCGGGGGCACAGAGAATAGAGGCCGACCCGCTGCCCCAATCAGCAGCGACTCGTTTCCCCGCCTCGTCATTCAAGGCCTGCAGGCACCGCCTACCATCTTCAGAGCACGGGGGATACGTGGCGGGCGAGCAGAAATGGAGGGGACGGACGAAACGGCCGTTCTCCGCCCCGCGGTCGTGGGGCGGGGGTGCCTTGAAGACCATGACCCGAGCCCACTCAGTAAATGAGCCATGCCTCTGCATTTTCCTCTTTTTAGGGGGAAGGTGTGAGCCGCCTCTTTGCCATGATGTGACGCATGCGTGCGGAAACCATCCCATGCATGACCCCCACGTCACGCATGACCCCCACGTCACGCATGACTCCCACGTCACGCATTCAACACGGGTCATGGGGAAGCGCAGCGGACGGAGAAGTTACTGCATTAAAAGTACACCCCACCTACCCGCGAACCGTTCTGGGCCTAGCCCAACAACGCGTCACGCTTATGTGTGGCCCAGGCCCGGGGCTCCTGTCGATGTACAAAAGTAGGAGCTCTCCTTTTGCACCCCCTTACTTGTGCACGTGTAGTTAGAGCCGCTCCCACTTCCACACTAAGCAGGGAAGGGGAGGGAAGCCGGAACACAAGACGACCACAACAACACCAAGACCAGAGGCACAAAGAGAGCAAGAGGGAAAGGTGGACTCCCCCGGCAAGGGCCTGGCCGGGGTGGCTTCCGTAGCCTCGGCAAGATCCTTGCGGAGGCAACTTGTCTGATGCCAACAGAGCGCGTCACCCTTGAGCCCAAGGGGTTCCAACACCATCAACCACATTGGAACCAAGGCTCGGGAGGCACCTCCATGGTGGCATGCAGATCTTTGTAAGGATCCTAAATACACAAGATCAGACGAGAACCAAAGGACGACGATTCTTGGCGAGATTCTTGCCAAGGAAATCCATGAGACCCCCCCCCCCCCCGGCAACAACCTTGCCGAGGACGACCGCGGTGCCGTGGCAAGACCCTTGCCGAGCCCCCGGCAAGGCCCTTGCCGAAGACACTTGCGGGGCCGCAGCCAGGCCGACGCCTGCCAAGACTCCACCGCCGCCCCCACACAGCTGCTAGCTCGACCAGCTGAGCAGGCATCCGTGTGGCAGCGCGTGGCCTCTACACCGACTTAGCAAGCACCTGCGTGGTGGCATGCAGATCTTCGTGAAAGCTCCACCACCGCGCAAGCCCAGCAGCCAGTCTACGTGGTGCTACAACGCCTCGTCAGCTTGGACGCGCATCGAAGCCAGGCGAGGCGACGACAGCTGGGACGAGCTTCTTTGTCGTCCCCAATAAAGCAAGAGGGGCACGTCGGCAGCGCATTAAATGCGTTTGCCCGACGATGCAAGGGATAGACTCAGCCCCTGTACACCTTTCCACCTTGTGTGTGCCACTGTGGTGACCCCTTTTGTCTATAAAAGGAGGCCCGTGGTGTACTGGAGGGGGATTCGGATCGTTTGGACTAGAGAGCCACGACAACTAGTTCAAGAACACAAGAACGCCCAAATATACATCAAAGGAGGACTAGGGTTTTACATGTCTCCGCGGCCCGAACCTGGGTAAACAATTTGCGTTCTCACCGCCAGACCCGCTCTTTGCACAACCCCGCGCCCGCCAACCGTAGAAGGGATCCTTGTTTGAACCTGCTATTGTGTGATTTAGCCGTAGCTCAGTATTCATCTTTTGTCAAGCATCTTGAGTGGATCATTGCCATGTGCTTTGTTGCTATGTTAGAGTGCAGTAGATTAATTTCTTGTTGCATTCTAGATGGCATCGTGCTGTTAATCGCAGAATTGTGCCATTATTATTTTGCTTGCCTTTTGCAAACCATGCATCCGATTCCGGTGATCTTTATATCGATTTCGACCGAAATCAATTCATCTTTACAGCGGCACTCTTAGTTTTCCAAGTTGAGGCCTGGTTCAATCTTACCCTTCTGAAGCAAGCATATGCATTGCATATCACATCCCGCATATCATAACGTGTTTTGCATCATGTTGCTTGCGCATTGCACCGTGGTTGATTGTGTTTCCCTTGCTTGTGTTCTTGCTTTGGGTAGAGCCGGGAGACAAGTACGTGATCGAGGATCCCGTTGAGTATGCTTACGAGGACCAAGCTTACGTCAACTCGGAGAACTTTGCAGGCAAGATGACCATTGTAACGCCCTCAATGCGGCTATATCTCCCATGTGTCGAAGCACGACTTAGAGGCATAACCGCATTGAAAGCAATGTCGCAAGTGAGGTAATCTTCACACAACCCATGTAATACATAAACGAAAGAGATACATAGTTGGCTTACAATCGCCACTTCACACAATTACATGAATAAAGCATTACATCATCCAGATACAATCAAGGTCCGACTCCGGAACCAAAATAAAAGAAGACTACCCCAAATGCTACACGGTCCCCGATTGACCCCAACTGGGCTCCACTACTGATCAACTAGAACAAAACGACACAAAGGACAAGATCTTCATCGAGCTCCTCCTGAGCTTGGTTACGTCATCTTCACGGTTCAACGGCACCTGCAAGCTGATTTTGGAAGTAATCTGTGAGTCACGGGGACTCAGCAATCTCACACCCTCGCGATCAAGACTATTTAAACTTATGGGAAAGGTAAAGGTATGAGGTGGAGCTGCAGCACGCGACTAGCATATATGGTGGCTAACATACGCAAATGAGAGCGAGAAGAGAAGGAAAAGCACGGTCGATAAAATATGATCAAGAAGTGATCCTAAAACAACCTAAGCCAAGCATAACTCCAACACCGTGTTCACTTCCCGGACTTCGCCGGAAAGAGACCATCACGGTTACACACGCGGTTGATGCATTATAATTAAGGTCAACTTCAGGTTTTCTACAACCGGACATTAACAAATTCCCATCTGCCCATAACCGCGGGCACGGCTTTTGAAAGTTCAAAACCCTGCAGGGGTGTCCCAACTTAGCCCATGACAAGCTCTCACGGTCAACGAAGGAATAGACCTCCTCCCGAAACATTCCAATCAGACTCAGTATCCCGGTTCTACAAGACATCCTCGACAATGGTAAAACAAGTCCAGCAAAGCCGCCCGATGCGCCGACATCCTGATGGGAGCTGCACATATCTCGTTCTCAGGGCAACACCGGATGAGACATCCTACGAGTAAAACCAGCCCTCAAGTTTCCCCGAGGTGGCCCCGCGGTCTACTCAGTTCGGACCAACACTTAGACAAGCACTGGCCCAGGGGGGGTTAAAATAAAGATGACCCTTGGCTGGCCTAACCCAAGGGAAAAAGAGGCTAGGTGGTGAATGGTAAAACCAAGGTTGGGCCTTGCTGGAGGAGTTTTATTCAAAGCGAACTGTCAAGGGGTTCCCATTATAACCCAACCGCGTAAGGAACGCAAAATCCGGGAACATAACACCGATATGACGGAAACTAGGGCGGCAAGAGTGGAACAAAACACCAGACATAAGGCCGAGCCTTCCACCCTTTACCAAGTATATAGATGCATTAATTAAATAAGATATATCATGATATCCCAACAAAATATCCATGTTCCAACATGGAACAAGCTTCAATCTTCACCTGCAACTAACAACGCTATATGAGGGGCTGATTAAAGTGGTAACATAGCCAAACAACGGTTTGCTAGGACAAGGTGGGTTATAGGCTTGGTTTAACAATATGGGAGGCATGATAAGCAAGTGGTCGGTATCGCAGCATAGGCATAGCAAAAGAGCAAGAAACTAGCAAGCAAAGATAGAAGTGATTTCGAGGGTATGGTCATCTTGCCTGAGATCCCGCAAGGAAGAAGAACGAGTCCATGAAGAAGATAAACGGATGTAGACGAACGGGTCCTCACAAACGCGACGTTACCGGAACCAACCCGAAGAAGCAAACACCGGAAAGAAGCAAACAACATAGTAAACAACCACGACATAAGCATGGCACGATGCACAAACAAGTATGATGCATGTCCGGTTTAATGAGGCATGGCATGGCAAAGTGCACAAGCAATCCTACAACTTAAGTGGAGCTCAATATGCAACGAGTTGCATATTGATGGAACACCACATCAATTATTTAGTTCACTCTCGGTTAGGTAATCAACAAATTTAAATGTTGTTAAACATGGCAAGAGGTGAGGCATAACAAAACTACAGCAACTAAACAATTTAAATGGGGCCAGATATAACAAATAACGAATGCAGTGAATCCCCATATGCATTAGTAATTTTGTGCAACAACAATCTAAACATTTTAATTGTTGTATCATGATGCGGATGACATGAACAAGTTTATGCAATGTTTATTAAAAGTTGACAAGAGCATTCTGAAACATTTGTCATCGTGGCGGAAATGAAAGGGGTGCCACGGCGACGATAAGGAAACGGTGCCACGGCAACGTTCTGGTTCCGACAACTCATTGAGACGTCGGTGCAAAAGAAAGTGACGGGAGCGTGTCATTCGATGAACGGTGGGGTGCTCCCGGTAACCGGGTTCCCACGGGTTAGGGGCAAGGAAAAAGAGGGGCAACGTGCACCGATAGTTCGGACTCGAGGCAAAGAAGGGTGCATCTCATACGACATGCATTCATTCTCGGAAGGTCGTCTCGGCGGTTATACCTTCGAAGCGAGCATTTCCAGAGCGGATCGACTTCATCGAGGGAAGTAGTCATTCACGTTTCATAGTCGTTCGGGGTCATCGGTAGTGGAACTTGACGAAAAGCACATCGACGGTAGCGGTACATACGTTCTCGGGTAACTTGTCGGTCCGGTCTTGGTGTATTATGTACATGGCTAACGTAGTGGTACTGGGTGTCTTGTCGAACCCAAGCAACGGTAGTCGTACACGGCGCGATGTGGAAGTAGTTGTACTCGCGATCTTCGGCGATGGTAGTCGTACACGTATCGACGAGGTACTTAACGTTTCGGTATGTAGCCGTTCGAGCGTACATGTGGTCTTGCCGGTGGGGTACTTGGCGCTTGCGGTTCAACTCCGAGGTCATAGCCATGTAGTCGAACTTGATGGAAAACAGGTCTCGCTAGGGACTTGGCGCATCCATCAGGAACTTGCTGGTACTTGGCGTTTCTCGGTCCTGCGGGTCGAGGTGTGGCCAAACTAGAGGAGGTCCAAGGAGGCACCGGATGGAGGTGTTCGTGGAGCTACTGTCGGACTATGGCTGTGGATGGACAAGCGGCAGCGAGGAGGCGATGGGGCGGTCTTGGAGAAGGGCATGACGACAGAGGCAGGCTCAGCAGCCATGCGGCAACGCGCGTGGAGGGCTCGAGTCCCTGGCGCGGCAGAGAGGCGGGGAAGCGATGGGGAGACTTGTCGTCCATGGGGCCCTGCTCCAGTTAGGCGCCGAAGACACAGGCGCAGTACCCATGGCAGGGGCCGAGGCGCAGTGCTCCGGGTCGGCGGTGTTCGGCAGGGTCGCGGTGGCGGCCTCCGGCAAGGGAGCCGAATGGGGTAGGTGGCGCTCGGCGTACTCCGGCGATGCGGCGGAAGGAGTAGCTCTGGCAGTGGCGCCCACCCGCACGGCGCCAGAGATGGGCAAGGAAGCGACGATGAGCTGAAGGACGGCGAAGCAGCAGCTGTGTTGGCGCCGGGCCATGCGACGGGAGGCGAGGAGGTGAAGAGGGATGAGGAATGAGGAGGCGGCGCTCGCTCCTCTCTACCTGTGGTGCGGTGCAGGTGGAGGACGAAGGGAGAAGAGATGGATCGGGGGAGGTGGTGCTGCGAGGAGCGCTAGGGGATCGGGCAAGAGAGAGATGGGGATCGAGGGGATATGGCGGCGCTGCGGGAACGAGAGGGAGACCGAGAGAAGCGGGCACGAGAGGGAGACCGAGAGAAGGAATATCCTTCGTTGACCGTGAGAGCCTGTGATGGGCTAAGTTGGGACACCCCTGTAGGGTTTTGAACTTTTGAAAGCCGTGCCCGCGGTTATGGGCAAATGGAAATTTGTTATTGTCCGGTTGTAGAAAACTTGAAACTTAACTTAATTAAAATGAATCAACAGCGTGTGTAACCATGATGGTCTCTTTTCGGCGGAGTCCGGAAAGAGAACACGGTCTCGTGTTATACTTGAACCCAAGTAGTTCTAGGATCACTTCTTGATCATGGATTCTCGACCGTGCTTTGGCCTTCTCTTCTCGCTCTCATTTGTGTATGTTAGCCACCATATATGCTAGTGCTTGATGCAGCTCCACCTCACTACTTTTCCCTACCCATAAGCTTAAATAGTCTTGATCGCGAGGGTGTGAGATTGCTGAGTCCCCGTGACTCACATATTACTTCCAAAACCACATGCAGGTGCCGATGATACCATTCCCGGGGATGCGACTGAAGTCAAGTGGGAGTTCGATGAGGACTCAGGACGTTACGACGTTTCCTTTCCAGACAATCAGTAGTGGAGCCCAGTTGGGGCGATCGGGGATCTTATGCATTTGGGGTTGTCTTTATTTTGGTTCCGTAGTCGGACCTTGATTGTATTTGGATGATGTAATGCTATATTTATGTATTGTGTGAAGTGGCGATTGTAAGCCAACTCTGTACCTCTTTCTTATTCAGTACATGGGATGTGTACAGATTACCCCTCTTGCGACATGCCTACAATGCGGTTATGCCTCTAAGTCATGCTTCGACACGTGGGAGATATAGCCTCATCGTGGGTGTTACAAGTTGGTATCAGAGCCTTTCCCAACTTAGGAGCCCCGTGCTTGATCGAATCGCTGGCGTTGTTGAGTCTAGAAAAATGTTTTGAGTCTTTTAGGATTATATATATCGGAGAGTAGGATTCTTTTTACTCCTCAGTCCCTTCGTCGCTCTGGTGAGGCATCCTGACGTAGAGTTTTGACTCTTCTCTTCTCAAATTTCACTAAAAAAATTTAGGATCACGGGGGTTTCTTGGAATCATTCCGATGGTTTTGTGATGAGAACATTATTCTTGGTGCCTCCTGACATTTAGGGGTTGTGGCAGTGTCCCGGGGAGTTGAGCTCCGAGGTGTTGTCGTCACAATTTTATCGTTGCAGTTCTGGAATAACTGAGTTTCGCCGACATTGAAAATATCTTTTATGTAGTTGTTGGTGAGATAACCTCGACGCCACCCAGTACTGGGGCGGGAGTTCGGGAGTATTTCCATAACTCGTATAACGGATGCTTTTCGAAGTTGAGGTAAATTATTTCCGAAGGTTTCTTGGTTATGTGTTGAAGGATGGATACAGCTGGATGTAGGATTTGCTAGTTTTGGGTGAGATATTATGCTTCCCTTGTATCCCCAACACCTGATTGCATAACCGGAAAGTTTCGGGAGTTTCATAGGTGGGAATTCATGTAGCTCTAGTATTTCTTCCCGCGCATATTTGGTTTGTGATTGGGTAATCCTTACCAAGTATTTGTTCATATCCGTACCTTGTTGCTTTATTCATCTACCACTATCTAAGTGGCTTCTCAATTTATGGAAGTGTGATCATTTACTTTGGAATTCATTCTTTCATTCTTGTTTAAATGTTAAGGATATATGTTGCAATTTTGATCCATTTGATTCAGCTTGAATATATGTCTTTCAAGATGCTAACGGATGTCACCCTCTTCCGGATGGCTCCTCCAACGCATCAGAATCCGGAACCACCGCCACCATCTCCACCTCCGGAGGCATGGCAAGCTGCGATGGACGCTACCAACACCAACACACAGTAGATTATGCAACCCTTTGCAAGAGCGCAACCAAGGAAATCAAGGCAATGGCAACAATCAAACTCAGTTTGCTACCCTCAAGCAGTTCCTCGCAAACCAGCCGAAGACCTTTAGTAACTGTGTCGAGACCATAGACGCTGATGATTGGCTCGTGGATATCTGCAAACATTTTGAGTGTGGCAACGTCAGGCCTGAGGACTTTGTCAAGTTTTCTTCGTTCCAACTCAAAGACCAAGCTGCTGAGTGGTATCAACAATACAAAGATTCCAGAGGAGGTCGTGTGATTACCTGGGATGATTTCCGCCAAGACTTCAGAGCTCACCACATTCCTCAGAGTGTTGTTGAGAGTAAGCGTGAGGAGTTCCGCAATCTGAAGCAAGGCAGCTTGTCTGTTTACCAATACAACATCATGTTCCAGAAGCTCGCTCGCTTCGCCAAGCAAGACGTCCCTGACGAGAAGGGCATGATTTATCAGTTCAAAGGTGGCCTCAGAGAAGATCTGCAACTGGCTCTTGTGTTTTTTGAGCCGAAAAAGTATGATGAGTTCTACAATATGTCATTAAATCAAGAGGCTTCTCAGCTCAAGTGCGATGCTTCCAAGAAGAGAGTTAGAGATGCAACTCCTTCTTCTTCTTCAACTCAAGTGGCAGCTAAGCAGCAAAAGTACTGGTTGCGTCCTCCTCCTCTGTTCCGTCAGCCTTATCAGCAGAAGAGCAAAGGTGGCAATGGATCTTCCCACCCACCCAACCCAGCCTTTCAGAACAATGCTTCGTCTCATGCTCCAAGGTCAAGTGCTCCGTATCACCGGCCGCTCTCAGAGGTTATGTGCAACAAGTGTCAGCAGAAGGGCCACTATGCAAACAAATGCTTCAACCAGAGGCGTCTTCTGCCGCCTCCTCCTGTGAGATCTGCCAGCAATCCAGTGGTCAAGCATAATCCCAAGTTTGCAAAGGTCAACATGATGAACACAGCTCACGCAGAGGACTCTTCAGAAGTGATCATGGGTAACCTTCCTGTTAAAGATATTCCTGCAAAAGTTCTTTTTGATACTGGTGCATCGCATTGTTTCATCTCAAGACCATTTGCATCTAAGCATGAGTGGGTTTTCCAAGATTTGCCTAGCCTGTTAGCAGTTGTCTCACCGGGTAAATCCTTGCATGCAAGCTACATGGTTCCGGAGGTTTCTATCAAGATGGGTGACTATAAGTTTCTGTCTTCTCCAATGGTCCTTGGTAATTCGGATATTGATCTTATTCTCAGCATGGACTGGCTTTCTAAGCACAAGACTTAGCTTGATTGTGCTGCCGGGCAGATTCAATTGACACACTCGTCTGAGGATGTGATCGTCTTTGCCGCTCGTGATGATACCATTCGACTGTTTTCTCTCAATGAGAAGGGTGAGTTGAATGCCATCTCTCAGATTACAGTCGTTTGTGAATATCAAGACGTCTTTCTAGTAGAGCTTCCAGGAATGCCTCCTCACTGGCTAGTTGAATTCGTCATTGATCTTGAACCTGGTACGGAACCTGTTTGCAAACGTCCTTACAAGCTTGGACCAGAAGAGTTGAAGGAGCTGAAGTAACAACTCGATACACAAGAGCATATGGGTCTCATCTGACCAAGTTCTTCTCCATGGGGATGTGGTGTTCTTTTTGTCAAGAAGAAGGATGGAACATACTGACTTTGTGTCGACTACCGTCCATTGAAAAAGAAGAACATAAAGAACAAGTACCCACTTCCCAACATCAAAGAGCTTTTCGAGCAACTCAAAGGTGCTCAAGTATTCTCCAAGCTTGACCACCATATGGGCTATCATCAGATTCGCATTCGTGAACAAGACATCCCCAAGACAGTGTTCAGAACAAGCTATGGTTCTTATGAATACACTGTCATGTCTTTCGGCCTTGTCAATGCTCCTCCAACGTTCTCTCGCATGATGAACTTCATCTTCAACCCCTACACAAATGACTTCGTCTTAGTCTATCTCGATGACATTTTGGTCTTTTCCAAGAACAAAGAGGATCATGCCAAGCATTTGAGATTGGTGTTGGACAAACTCAGAGAACTCAGTTCTATGCGAAGTTTTCAAAGTGCGAGTTTTGGCTCGACGAGGTTATCTACCTTGGGCATACCATCTCCGCCAAGGGCATAGCTATTAATCGTGAGGTGTCTGCAATTGTGAATTGGGAACTGCCTCAGAATGTGAAGCAACTCCGCAGCTTCCTTGGGCTCGCAAGCTATTGTCGAAGATTCATTGAGAATTTCTCTAAGATCGTGAACCCTCTTTCCAACCTCCTCCAGAATCTGTGAAGTATGTCTGGACGCCTGAATATGACATCGCTTTCAACACCCTCAAAGAGAAGTTAGTCACAGCTCCAGTTCTGGCTCCTCCTGATGAATCCAAACCATTCGAGGTTTTCTGTGATGCTTCCCTGCAAGATCTCAGTGCTGTGTTAATGCAAGAGAAGAAAGTTGTGGCCTATACCTCTCGCCAGTTGAAGCCCAACGAAAAGAACTACCCCACTCATGACCACGAGTTGGCGGTAGTTGTCCATTCTCTTTTAACATGGAGACATCTCTTGTTGGGAAGAAAAGTGGACATCTTCACTGATCATAAGAGTCTTAAGTACATCTTCACTCAGCCCAACCTCAACCTCAGGCAGACTCGTTGGGTCAAGATGATTCAAGAGTATAATTCGAGTATTGAATATACTCCAGGCAAGGCCAATGTCATTGCTGACACTTTGAGCAGGAAGGCTTACTGCAACAGTTTGATTCTCAAGCCCTTCCAACCAGATCTTTGTGAAGCTTTCTGCAAACTTAATCTCATAGTTGTTACTCAAGGATTCCTTGCCAACCTCCAAGTCCCTCCTACTTTGGAAGATCAAATTCATGAGGCTCAACTTCTTGATGCTATGGTGAAGAAGGTGAAGATTGGGATTGCCAAGAGCCAACCCAATTACAAGTGATATCGCCTTGATGACAAAGATACTCTATTCTTCGAGGATCGCATTGTTGTTCCTAAGGGTGAACTTCGTAAAGTCATTATGAACGAGGCTCACAATTCACTCCTTTCTATTCATCCTGGAAGTACAAAGATGTACCATGACCTCAAGCAGTCTTATTGGTGGACTCGAATGAAGCGCGAGATTGCTCAGTTCATGAATGAATGTGGTGTCTGCAGAAGAGTGAAAGTAGAACACCAACGACCAGCTGGTCTCCTCCAACCTCTTGACATTCTAGAATGGAAGTTTGATCATATTGAGATGGACTTCGTGACTGGATTTCCCAAGTCCAAGCGTGGCAATGATGCTATCTTCGTTGTCATCGACAAGATCACTAAAGTGGCTCATTTTCTTCCTATCAAAGAATCTATCACAGCAGCTCAGTTGGCAAAGCTATATACCTCCAAGATTGTCTCTTTGCACGGCATTCCGCAGTTGATATGTTCAGATCGTGGAAGCATCTTCACTTCTAAGTTCTGGGATTCTTTTTCAGAAGGCTATGGGCACCAGCATTCGCTTCAGCACAGCCTTTCATCCTCAAACTAGTGGACAAGTCGAGCGAGTCAATCAAATTCTTGAAGATATGCTCAGGGCTTGTGTCATTTCTTTTGGTATGAAGTGGGAAGATTGTCTTCAATATGCCGAGTGCTCCTACAACAACAGCTTCCAAGTGAGTTCGGGCAAGGCCCCATTCGAGATTCTCTATGGCAGAAAGTGATGTACTCCTCTTAATTGGTAAGAGACTAGTGAACGCCAACTTCTTGGCAATGACTTGATCATAGAGGCTGAAGAAATGTGCAAAGTCATTCGTGAAAATCTCAAAGCCGCGCAATCGCGCCAGAAGAGTTACTATGATAGCAAGCATCGTGACTTGGCTTTCGAGATCGGAGACCATGTCTACCTCCGCGTCTCTCCAATGAAAGGTACTCATCGCTTCGGTATCAAAGGGAAGCATGCCCCTAGATACGTGGGTCCTTTCAAGATCATTGGCAAAAGAAGCGATCTCGCCTATCAACTTGAGCTTCCATCCAACTTTGCAAACGTGCACGACGTGTTTCACGTGTCTCAGCTTTGCAAGTGTTTCAAGACTCCTGACCGCACCATCAACTTCGAAGAGATTGATCTCCAAGAAGACATGTCTCATCATGAGCATCCTGTTGCTATCCTTGAAGAAACTGAGCGCAAGACTCGCAACAAGTCTATCAAATTCCTGAAAGTGAAGTGGTCACATCATTCAGACCGTGAAGCCACCTGGGAATGCGAGGACCACCTCCATTTCAAATATCTAGAGTTTTTCCAGTCCTAGATCTCGGGACGAGATCCTTTCGTAGTGGTGGAGTGTTGTAACACCCCGTATGTAACTTGCCATATTTGCATTCCAACTCTTGCCAGTTTCAGCACTAATTTATGTTATTTCCTCGTGGTTGGGTTTTGTCTTTGTTTTGCATGTTGTCCATGTCATGCATCTCATACCATGTCATCATGTGCATCGCATTTGCATATGTGTTCGTCCCATGCATCCGAGCATTTTGCCCGTTGTCCGTTTGGCATTCCGGCAATCCTACGTCCTCCGGTGTCCCCTTTTTGCTTCTTCTCATGTGCGGGTGTTAAACGTTCTCGGATTGGACTGAGATTTGCCAAGTGGCGTTGGTATACTACCGGTAGACCGCATGTCAAGTTTCGTGCCATTTGGAGTTCGTTTGATACTCCAACGGTTAACCGAGGAATCGTAAAGACCTCATGTGTGTTGCAGCCCAACACCCTTCCAAAGTGACCCAAAACCCTTCCAAACCACCTCCATCCTCTAGGCCGTTCGATCACGATCGCGTGGCCGAAAACCACACTCCATTTGGACTCTCCTAGCTCCCTCTACCTATAAATATATGCCCCCTACGAAATTTCGGGCGAAACCCTAGATCAAATCGCCCCGAAGCCACTGGACATGTCCGCCGCCTGCCGGACAACTTCACGCCGCCGCCCGCAGCCTATGGGTGCCTGACACGTGGCCTCTCCGCCGCCACCCGCCGCCGCGGCCCGGCGATCCCGTAGCGGGCCCGCCTGGCCCATCGCCGCCCCGCGCCTCCCGCGTCGTCCCCGCCGCCCTGCTCCTTTGCGCGCCCGCCGCCCGAGCTTCGCCGCCATCTCGCCCGCTGCTCGCCGCCGACCAGGGCCTCCGGCCGCCGCCGCGGATCCCGCGCCGCACCGGTCGCTGCCGCCTCCTCGCCGCCTCGCCCTCTTGGGCTCCGACCATATCCAGTCGAGGAGCGACCAGATCCGGCGACCCCGAGCCCGGCCGCCGCCTTCCCCGCTGCTCTGGCCAGTTCTCCGGCGAGCTCGCACGCCACCTCGATCCGCATGCCCCGAAACCCTAGATCCTTTTTCGGAGGTGATTTTTTTCGTCCAAGTCAATTTCCTTATAAATTTTATGCCATCTTCATCAAGTCGTATCTCTTCATCCGTAGCTCCATTTTGGGCGTGTAATGTATCAAATTGTTCGCTAGGATGTGCTCTTCATTTCATTCCATTGCACCATGTTTGTTTGAGGCCATCTCGATGCCTAAAATGCTGTTACAAGAGTGCTATATAATGTTAGTTTCTGTTTCTTATCAAATTATGGGCATTTGTCATTTTTGCCATGATTAATGCGTGCCTCCTACGAACTTGAGCCCTACATGTGTTTTGGGCTATGCCATGCCATCTTTACAGGGGTGTATACCATGTATTTTTGTGATCAATGTGGTGACTAGCACAAGCATGCAAAGTAGCCCTCGTGATGTTGCTGATTTCAGGGACTTAGAATTCTTCTAAGTCATTTCCCTGATGTTAATTTTATGCCATGTATTCATGTTGCTACAGAGTGATCCATGCCTCTTTTGAGCATGTTCAGTAAGGATGATTTTGAGATACTGTTATGTTCTATCCATCCATGTCTTTGTTTGCAACTATGGAGTATCCTAGCATGACTCAATCTTGCTCTACTTTTGCTATAAAATGTTCCTGGCAGATTGTTTACATGTTATTCAATTTTGCCAAGGTTGTTGTACTTGATCCTTGAATGCTATGAGATGGTTCTGCCATGGTTAGCTTCTTGAACATGTCTTCTTGCTGCGTGTATGCTTAGTTTTTCATGTAATGCCTTGTGGTGAGTACATCGAGCTTGCAAACATGCCTAGGTAACTATGTTTTTGCCATGTCCAGTTTTCTGCAAAGTCTGAATCTTTTAATGAAAATTGCTATGTTTACATGGGTGCCACCATATTTTCTGATCCATTTTGGCTTATGGTCAGTAAGGGACTTTTGTTATATGCTTGGGTAGTTTCATGCCATGCCTTGATTTGCCATGATATGTTCCTATAGCATGTTGTTATCTTGCTCTAAACATTGCTTCCTGATGTTAAATCCTGACATGTTATTTTCATCGTGTAGCAAGTCTGTGAACCTGATATCTTTTGCACTTTTGCCATGCTTGTTTGAACCTACTATTGTGTGATTTAGCCGCAGCTCAGTGTTCATCTTTTGTCAAGCATCTTGAGCGGATCACTGTCATGTGCTTTGTTGCTATGTTAGAGTGTAGTAACTTAATTTCTTGTTGCATTCTAGATGGCATCATGCTGTTAATCGCAGAATTGTGCCATTATTGTTTTGCTTGCCTTTTGCAAACCGTGCATCCGATTCCGGTGATCTTTATATCGATTTCAACCGATATAAGTTGAGGTCTGGTTCAATCTTTCCCTTCCGAAGCACGCATATGCATTCCATATCACATCCTGCATATCATGCCATGTTTTGCATCATGTTGCTTGCGCATTGCACCGTGGTTGATTGTGTTTCCCTTGCTTGTGTTCTTGCTTTGGGTAGAGCCAGGAGATGAGTACGTGATCGAGGAACCCATTGAGTACGCTTACGAGGATCAAGCTTACGTCAACTCGGAGAACTTTGCAGGCAAGATGGCCATACCCTCTAAATCACTTCTATCTTTGCTTGCTAGTTGCTCACTCTATTGATATGCCTATGCCGCGATACCTACCACTTGCTATATCATGCCTCCCATATTGCCATGTCAAACCTCTAACCCACCTTGTCCTAGCAAACCGTTGTTTGGCTATGTTACCGCTTTGATCAGCCCCTCTTATAGCGTTGCTAGTTGCAGGTCAAGATTGGAGTTTGTTCCTTGTTGGAACATGATTATTGTTGGGATATCATTATTATATCTTGTTTACTTTAATGCACCTATATACTTGGTAAAGGGTGGAAGGCTCGGCTTTATGACTGGTGTTTTGTTCCACTCATGCCGCCCTAGTTTCCGTCATACCGGTGTTATGTTCCTTGATTTTGCATTCCTTACGCGGTTGGGTTATAATGGGAGCCCCTTGACAGTTCGCCTTGAATAAAACTCCTCCAGCAGGGCCCAGCCTTGGTTTTACCATTTGACACCTAAGCCTTTTTCCCTTGGGTTCCACGGACTCAAGGGTCATCTTTATTTTAAACCCCCGGGCCAGTGCTCCTCTGAGTGTTGGTCCAACTTGTCAGCCGCCGGTGGCCACCAGGGGCAACTCTGGGTTGGCCTATCAGAAGTTTGGACAATCCGGTGTGCCCTGAGAACGAGATATGTGCAACTTCTATCGGGATTTTTCGGCACATTCGGGTGGCTTTGCTGGTCTTGTTTTACCATTGTCGAGATGTCTTGTAGCCGGGATTCCGAGTCTGATCGGGCCGTCCTGGGAGAAGGAATATCCTTCGTTGACCGTAAGAGCTTGTGGTGGGCTAAGTTGGGACACCCTGCAGGGTTTTGAACTTGCGAAAGCCGTGCCCGCGGTTATTGGTAGATGGGAATTTCTTAATGTCCGGTTGTAGAAAACTTGAAACTTAACTTATTAAAATGGATCAACAGCGTGTGTAACCGTGATGGTCTCTTTTCGGCAGAGTCTAGGAAGAGAACACGGTCTCATGTTATGCTTGAACGTAAGTTGTTCTAGGATCACTTCTTGATCATAGATTCTCGACCGTGCTTTGGCCTTCTCTTCTCGCTCTCATTTGCGTATGTTAGCCACCATATATGCTAGTGCTTGCTGTAGCTCCACCTCACTACTTTTCCCTACCCATAAGCTTAAATAGTCCTGATCACGAGGGTGTGAGATTGCTGAGTCCCCGTGACTCACAGATTACTTCCAAAACCAGATGTAGGTGCTGATGATACCATTCCAGGGGATGCGACTGAACTCAAGTGGGAGTTCGATGAGGACTCAGGACGTTACTACTTTTCCTTTCCAAGCGATCAGTAGTGGAGCCCAGTTGTGGCGATCGGGGATCTTATGCATTTGGGGTTGTCTTTATTTTGGTTCCGTAGTCGGACCTTGATTGTATCTGGATGATGTAATGCTATATTTATGTATTGTGTGAAGTGGCGATTGTAAGCCAACTCTGTACCTCTTTCTTATTCAGTACATGGGATGTGTAAAGATTACCCCTCTTGCGACATGCCTACAATGCGGTTATGCCTCTAAGTCGTGCTCCGACACGTGGGAGATATAGCCGCATCGTGGGTGTTACATAGGAATACAAGCCGGATCAGCAGGGTAGTCATAGCCATGCTCAATGAGCAGGAAGCCCCCAAGTGTTTGGTAACTATGGCGTACAAGACGGATCAAGAGAGTAGTCATAGCTATGCTCAATGAGCAGGAAGCCCCCAAGTGATCATATGAAGTGACAATAAAGACTCATTATTCTCATAAATGAAATGACAGAGGCCCTGAATTATCACGGATGCCAGCTTTATTATATTCATCATAATATATACATTGTCAAAATATGTACATCACAAGAGCCAGTTGCTCAGGTGTCGTAAGACCGAAGATGAGCAATATTCCATGGCCAGCGGGTCTCCTCCGACGACGTGTGTGGGTCCTTGTGGTCTCGAACATCGATAAGGTAGTATGAGACATTGTTCAGATTTTTTCTGACCACAAAGGGTCCTTCCCAAGGCAGGGATAGTTTGTGCATATCAGTTTGATCCTGGACAAGCCGAAGCACCAAATCGCCTTCTTGAAAGGTCCTAATTTTAACCCGGCAGCTATGATAACGGCGCAGATCTTGCTGGTAAATCGCGAAAGAGCCGCCGCAAGGTCACACTCCTCATCCAATAGGTCAATAGCATCCTAACTTGATTTTCCATTATCAGGTTCAACATAAGCCGCCACACGAGGCGAATCATGATAGATGTCACTAGGGAGAACCGCCTCTGCTCCATAAATCATGAAGAAAAGCGTGTAACCCGTAGATCTATTGGGGGTGGTATTGATGCTCCGTAACACAGAGGGTCCTCCACCCAAAAACCAGGCATCCTATACAAAGGGACCATAAGTCGGGGCTTGATGCCTCACAAAATATCTTCATTGGCTCTCTCAGCTTGACCATTGGACTGGGGGTGAGCCACTGATGATACATCAAGTCGAATATGCTCTCGTTGACAAAACTCTTTCATAGCACCCTTCAATAAATTGGTGCCATTATCTGTTATAATGTTGTGGGGAAAACCGAAATGGAAAATCACCTTTTTAATGAATTGAACCGTTGTTGTTGCGTCACACTTACTAACCGGCTCTGCTTCAACCTACTTTGTGAATTTGTCAACCGCCACTAAAGGTGGGTCTTTTTATCCTTGGACCTTTTGAAAGGTCCAGCCATATCAAGCCCCTAGACTGGAAACGGCCAAGCAATTGGAGTCATCCTCAATTCTTGAGCTGGCAAATGAGCTCATCTTGAGAAATTTTGACAACCATCACATTTACTGACCAAATCCTCTGCATCAGCATGAACCGTCAGCGAATGAAATCCATGACGAAAACCCTTGGCCACGATAGACTTAGACCGGCATGATGACCACAATATCCTTCATGAATCTCGCGTAGGATCTCACGACCTTCTTCAGGAGAGAAACGATATTGAAACGCCCCTGTAACACTTTGTTGATGCAACTCTCCATTGACAATAGTCATTGACTTAGACCGCCGGGTTATCTGCCTGGCCGAAGTTTCATCTTCAGGTAACTCGCCCCGGGTCATATACGCCAAATATGGAACTGTCCAACCAGGAATAGCATGAAGAGCCGCCACCACCTGTGCCTCGTTTGACTGAAGGATTATAGAGAATATCAACAAAAAAATTTGGTGGCATCGGCTTACGCTGGGATCGCAACCGGCTTAAAGCATCAGCAGCCTCGTTTTTCCTTCGATCAACATGCTCCACTTGATATCCCTTGAAGTTACCAGCAATAGCATCAACCTTTCGGCGATAAGCCGCCATGAGTGGGTCCTTAGAATCCCATGTGCCTGAAACTTGCTGAGCTACCAAATATGATTCACCAAAACACCTCACCTGGCTTAAGTTCATCTCCTTAGCCATTCGAAGACCATGGAGCAAGGCCTCATACTCAACTGCATTGTTAGTACAAGGGAACATCAACCTTAAAACATAACAAAATTTATCACCTCGTGGGGAAGTCAAGATAACTCCAGCCCCCGAGCCTTCCAACTGCCTGGATCCATCGAAGTGAATAGTCCAATATGTGCTATCCAGCTTCTCCTCAGGCATCTGCGGCTTTATCCAATAATTTATGAAGTCCACAAGTGCTTGAGACTTGATGGCTGTGCGAGGCATATACTGCAAACCATGGGGTCCAAGCTTAATGGCCCACTTGGCTACCCGACATGTGGCTTCTCTGTTTTGAATAATATCCCCTAAAGGAGAAGAACTAACCACAATGATGGGATGACCCAGAAAATATTGCTTGAGATTTCGACTAGCCATGAACACCCCATATACAAGCTTCTGCCAATGCGGATACCTCTGCTTGGACTCAATGAGCACATCAGTGATGTAATAAACCGGCCGCTGAACCGGATGCTCCTTGCCTGATTCCTTCCTTTCCACCACAATTGCCATGCTAATAGCTCGACTATTGGTAGCCACATACAACAACAAGGGCTCTTTATCAATGGGAGCAGCAAGAACCAGCGGCTCAACTAACTGTTTCTTCAAGGCCTCAAACGCCTGATCAGCAGCATCACTCCACACAAAGTGATCTGTCTTCTTCATCATATGGTCTAGAGGGATATCCTTTTCACCCAGCCGGCTTATGAACCAGCTTAAGGCCGCAATACAACCCGCCAAATGTTGAACATCATTAATACACGTCGGTTTAACCAGGGAAGTGATAGCCTTTATTAATGAACACCCCAAGAGCTTGCCTGCTGGTACACCAAAGACACACTTGGCCGGGTTAAGCATCATCCTGTAGACCCGGAGATTGTCAAAGGTCTCTTTCAAATCATATATCAGGGTTTCCTTCTTCCAGGAATTCACCACAATATCATCCACATAAGCATGAACATTACGCCCAATCTGATCATGAAGGCAATTTTGCACACACCGCTGGTAAGTCGCCTGGGCACTCTTGAGCCCAAAAGGCATCGATACATAACAGAGGGCTCCAAAGTGAGTGATGAAAGCTGTCTTCTCCTGGTCCTTAACCGCCATCTTGATCTGATGATAACGAGAGTAAGCATCCAAAAAGCTCAAATGTTCACAACCCACCGTAGCATCAATGATCTGATCAATACGGGTGAGAGCAAAATGATCAGCTGGACATGCCTTTTTTAGGTCTGTGTAATCCACACACATACGCCAAGTATCGTTTTTCTGAAGTGCCAGCACCGGGTTAGCCAACCACTCAGGATGAAAAACTTCAACAATAAACCCAGCCGCCAAGAGTAGGGCCACTTCTTCACCAATGGCCTTGCACCTCTCTTCATTAAAACGGCGAAGGAATTGCTTGACCGGTTTAAACATAGTATCAATATTAAGAGTGTGCTCAGCAAGTTCTCTCGGTACACCTGGCATGTCTGAGGGTTTCCATGCAAAGATGTCTCGGTTCTCACAGATGAACTCGATGAGTGTGCATTCCTATTTCTAATCCAGATTATCACTGATATTGAACTGCTTGGATGAATCACCAGGAACAAAGTCAACTATCTTAGTGTCATCAGATGATTTAGATTTCAACAGGGGTCATGCTCTGTGGTTGGCTTCTTCAAAGATTGCATATCCGTCGGGTCAACATTATTCTTGTAAAACTTCAACTCTTCTGTTGCACACACAAACTTAGCATAAGCAGCATCACCTTCTTCACATTCCAAGGCTATCTTCCGGCTTCGATGCACTGTGATAGTACCCTTGTGACCCGACATCTTAAGCTGCAAATAAACATAGTAGGGTCTTGCCATGAACTAAGCATAAGCCAGCCGCCCAAACAGAGCATGATAAGGGCTCTTGATTTTAACCACCTAAAAAGTCAATGTCTCTGATATGGAACCATGATCATCACCAAAAGAAACTTCCAAAGATATTTTTCCCACTGGATATGCCGACTTACCAGGCACCACACCGTGAAAAACAGTGTTCGACGGCTTAAGATCTTTGTCAGTCAAGCTCATACGGCGAAAAGTTTCATAATAGAGAATATTGATGCTGCTACCCCCATCCATGAGCACTTTAGTAAATATGTACCCTCCAACATGAGGCGCCACCACCAGAGCCAAGTGGCCCAGATTATCAACCTGGGGCTGGTGATCCTCACGGCTCGAGAGAATAGGGTGTTTAGACCATCGCAAGTAATGGGGAATCCCCGGCTCAACTGCGTTCACTGCCCTTTTATGGAGCTTCTGATCCCGCTTGCATAAACTCATGGTGAAGACGTGGTAGTGTCCACTATTCGACTACTTTGGGTTAATCTGATAACTAGACTGCTGCTGCTAATTCCCTTTAAAAGACTATTGATTATAACCACCTTGATTGCCATGGCCCTAGAAATTGGAATTTGAACCGCCACCACAAAAACCAGGAACGTGAGAACCGGATCCCGAGCCACCATTCGGTCCATGATTGTTCCAGAAAAATTTGGAATTTCTATACTCCTTCATAATGAAGTAGTCCTTCCAGAGGTGAGTGGCCGATTTTTCATGCATGCCATGCTTTGGGCAGGGCTGATTCATCATCGCCTCAAGGATGAATTTCGGTCCTCCTAACCGAGGGTGCGGTTTTCCCTTGCGATGCGGATTATTCTGCGTACTAGTGTTAGCTGCAAAATCTAAGTTGCCATCGCCTTGCGCTTACCATTGCCACCTTGACCTATCGGGTTATACTGCTACCCTTTCGCATTGCTGCTCTTCTTTCCCTTACCCGGCCTCTCACCATCAGACTCGAGGTCCTTGATACTATCAGGGTCAGAATATTTGATGAGAGCCGCCATTAGCTCCCCCATGTCCTTACAGTGGCGCTTAACCCGCCCTAGTTTCTGCTTCACAGGGAGAAAATGACTGCAGAGCTGGCATTGATACTGTCCCACCAGTGTATAACAGCTGAGATCTGGCGCACCCAATGGGTTGTTGACTCGCCTTCCCCTTGAACACAAGAGTCAAAATCTAAAATCGACAGAGGCTGCTGACAGGTGTCTTTGAAATTTTGGATGGCACGAGCCTTCAACTCTGTCGATGATCTGATGGAGTTAGCAGTGAGCCCCTTCGACCAAGTACGAGCCGGCCCATCTAACATGAAGGTGAAGTACTTAGCACACGCAGCATCGCTAACATCCAGCATCTCCATGGCCATCTCATAACTCTCGATCCATCCTTCAGGGGGATGATCCACCGTGTAATTAGGCACCTTGTGAGGGCCCTTGAAATCCTTAGGCAAACACTCATTGTGCAACGCTGGCACTAAACATGGCACTCCCAAGGTTCTGGAGGTCACCCCAGCCTCCACAGATGTTGATGGATAAACCGGAGGCTACTGTTGAGTCGCCAGCTAAGCCGCCAGTTCCGCCTCCCGACGCACTCTGCCCTAATCCACCAAAGCATGAGCATTATTACCACCGCATGACGGGTCGTGCCCATGAGAGGTTGGTTGCGGTGCTGCTCACTGCTTGAAACTGCTGGTGACTCAATGTGCCTACTGTAACTCTGGCTTGGTCGAGGGGTTGAATGAATCTGTTCGCGGCTACAAGAGTAAGCCGCCTGTTGAGCCACAGCTGTCTGAAGATGCTCTTTGGCCCTCCGTGTGTCTACCGCTGTTGGAGACTCGCCTTCAACTGGTAGAGCCGGCAATCGCGTTGCCGCAGCAATCATATTATCCAAAGGGATAGAATAATGAGCCGGAGGTGTCGGAATATGTTGAGGCGGAGTATTATTCAAACATGGCGGGTCCATCGCACGTGGCTGAACCGGCGCTCCAGTCCGAGGCACTTCAACCGCCCGGTTCACCACCAGCGGGTCACTGGTCCCTGCTCCAGGCGTGTTGAAGAGGTTCATTGCCTCATAAACAGAGGGTAAACGACGAGTGCCTCCTCCTCATGATCTCATTTGAAGCGTTCTGATCCAACGTAAGCTGGAAGGAATCACCTTGAATCCGTTGTGCCTGGGTGTCCAAGGCAGCCCGCTCCGCAGCCATCCTGGCTTTCTTAGCCGCCAGCTCTTCCTTGGCTTGAGCGATCTCATCTCGCAACTTTGCCACATCAACCTTATGCTGTTCCTAGTTGTCCGGGGTTACCTCTACCCCCATTAGAGTCGCCAAAGCCTCCAATAACTCTGTCAAAGCTTGAGCCAGCGGGCGTGCAGTGCCACTAGCACCAGCCATCGCCGCAGTAGCCGAGCTAGAGGTCATGGCCGCGGCGGCTGTCGAACCGAGCGGCGGCTGTGTGCCAGCCATGAAGATCGCAACCCTATTCGGCGGCTCATAGGGGTCCGGAATACTGTCACCATCAGAATAGCCCCCAAGCCGGCCGTCTTGGAGTTGATACATTGAGTTAGTCTCGCCTGTGGACGACTCACCATCAGAACAGACGTCCGTCTCACCGCCAGACACAGATCCGTCCTCACCTTCCGCCCCACGGATGAAACCAACAAAGTTGTGCTTCATGGCGGGTTGAACCCGGGTGGGTCATGCACGCTGAGCCTTCTCGATGATATCGGTGCAGGTGTCCGGCTCAGGGCCCGGTTCACTGATCTTGCCGATGAAGACATGGATTCCGCCGAAGGGGACCCGGTACCCATACTCAATTGAGCCGGCCTCGGGGCCCTGGCCTGCATCGTCGATGTAGAGCTTGTCGCGACGACTATTAGTCATCCGGCCCATAGCGTATCTCTTGATCTCTTCAAAGCTGCCCTTTAAGAACTCGAAACCACAGTGCGCCAGCCCCACGGTGGGCGCCAACAGTCGTGGAATTGTCACGGAAAATGTCCTAGGGGAAGGACTTAGTCGTGGAGCCATCGCAACTAAGTTAGCCTAAAGGGGTTAATCGGGACAAAGGACACAGAGGGTTTATACTGGTTCGGCCCCTCACGGTGGAGGTAACAAGGGCTACTCCAGTTTGGGATTGCATTATTGGGTTTCGATTACCAGGGAGCAAATATGCTTGACCTAGTTCTCAATCTCTCGTTTCTTGCCCAAAGCCGCCGTCGGGTCGTCCCTTTATATACATAGGTCGACGCCCGGCGGCTCACGGAGTCCCGGACGGCTCATACACAAGTGTCTGGCTCGGTGACTACATATGCTTGCCTTACAAAACAAGTCATACTCATATGGCGGTTCACCCTCTTGGGCCTCAAGTCGCCTCTAGGTCTTCGACCGTCAACGGGCTTGTATGATCTGCCATCATCATTGATGAGTCACTAGTGGTATGACCCGGCCCCTCCTGGGCGGTTCATACCCAATTGTCATATCCCCAACAAAAGTTATTAGGGATTCCTAGTCCCAAAATAAAAAATGAATTTACTTTATGTTGTCAAATAATAAATTCCTTGGAAAGTGTTGGTTTGGAGGGCAACCATGGATACGGGTAGCCATGGAAAGTGAAAGTATGGTGGAAAAAGGAATAAACTTCATTTTTCTGTTTTGGGAACCGCCTATGATATATCTAAGCATGGAAAGTATTGGGAACTCTAAGTCGTTTTCGTAGGTGGGATGGATAAACCTTGCTACCTCTTGAGCAAGCGTTGGTTTTCCCTTGAAGAGGAAAGGGTGATGCAGCAGCGTAAGTATTTCCCTCAGTTTTGAGAACCAAGGTGTCAATCCAGTAGGAGATAACACGCAAGTCACCTAGTACCTGCACAAACAATCAAGAACCTTACGACTAACGAGATAAAGGGGTTGTCAATCCCTTCACGGTCAGTCGCAAAAGTGAGATCTAATAAAGATAGTAAGACAAATAATTTTGGTATTTTTGTTATATAGATTGGAAAGTAAATATTGCAAAATACAATAAATAGGAAACTAGAATTGTAGATCGGAAACTTATATGATGTAAAATATAAGATTATATGATGGAAAATAGACCCGGGGGCCATAGGTTTCACTAGTGGCTTCTCTCAAGATAGCATATATTACTGTGGGTGAACAAATTACTGCCGAGCAATTGATAGAAGATCGCATAGTTATGAGAATATCTAGGAAATGATCATGAATATAGGCATCACGTCCATGTCAAGTAGACTGAAACGATTCTGCATCTACAACTATTACTCCACACATCGACCGCTATCCAGCATGCATCTAGAGTATTAAGTTCATAAGAACAGAGTAATGCATTAAGAAAGATGACATGATGTAGAGGGATAAACTCAAGCAATATGGTATAAATCCCATCTTTTTATCCTCGATGGCAACAATACAATACGTGCCTTGCTGCCCCTACTGTCACTAGGAAAGGACACCGCAAGATTGAACCCAAAGCTAAGCACTTCTCCTATTGCAAGAAAGATCAATCTAGTAGGCCAAACTAAACCAATAATTCGAAGAGACTTGCAAATATATCAAATCATACATATAAGAATTCAGAGAAGAACCAAATATTATTCATAGATAAACTTGATCATAAATCCACAATTCATCGGATCTCGGCAAACACACCGCAAAAAGTTACATCGAATAGATCTCCAAGAACATCGAGGAGAACTTTGTATTGAGAACCAAAGAGAGAGAAGAAGCCATCTATCTAATAAATATGGACCTAAAGGTCTGTGGTAAACTACTCACACATCATCGGAGAGGCTATGGTGTTCATGTAGAAGCCCTCCTTGATTGATTCCCCCTCCGGCAGATCGCCGGAAAATGCCCCAAGATGGGATCTCACGGTTACAGAAGGTTGCGGTGGTGGAAAAGTGGTTTCGTGGCTTTCCCTGATGTTTTTAGGGTATACGAGTATATATAGGCGAAAGAAGTACGTTGGTGGAGCTCCGTGGGGCTCACAAGGATGGGGTGTGTGCCTACCCCGCTAGGCACCCCCTCCTATCTCGTGGCTGCCCAACAGAGTTCTAGACTTCAACTCCAAGTCTCCTGGTTTGCTTTCGGTCCAAGAAATACCATCGTGAAGGTTTCATTCTGTTTGGTATTCCTTTTCTGCGAAACACTGAAATAGGCAAAAAAATAAAAACTAGCACTCGGGCTTTGGTTAATAGGTTACTCCCAAAAATAATATAAAAGAGCATACTAAAGCCCATTAAACAACCAAAGCAGATAATATAATAGCATGGAACAATCAAAAATTATAGATACGTTGGAGACGTATCAAGTATCCCCAAGCTTAATTCCTGCTCGTCCTCGAGTAGGTAAATTATAAAAACAAATTTTTTGATGTGGAATGCTACCTAACATATTTTTCAATGTAATTTTTTTATTGTGGCATGTGTGTTCAGATCCCAAATATTCAAGATAAAAGTTTAATATTGACATAAAAATAATAATACTCCAAGCATACTAACCAAGCAATTATGTCTTCTCAAAATAACATAGCCAAAGAAAGCCCATCCCTACAAAATCATATAGCTAGGCTATGCTTCATTTCCGTCACACAAAATGCTCCAATCATGCAAACCCCCGATGAAAAGCCAAGCAATTGTTTCATACTTTAGTATTCTCAAACTTTTTCAACTTTCACGCAATATATGAGCGCGAGCCATGGACATGGCACTATAGGTGGAATAGAATGGTGGTTGTGAAGAAGACAAAAAAGAGAGGAAGATAGTCTCACATCAACTAGGCGTATCAATGGGCTATGGAGATGCCCATCAATAGATATCAATGTGAGTGAGTAGGGATTGCCATGCAACGGATGCACTAGAGCTATAAGTGTATGAAAGCTCAACAAAAGAAACTAAGTGGGTGTGCATCCAACTTGCTTGCTCACGAAGACCTATGGCAATTTCAGGAAGCCCGTCATTGGAATATACAAGCCAAGTTCTATAATGAAAAAATCCCACTAGTATATGAAAGTGACAACATAAGAGACTCTCTGTCATGAAGTAACATTGTCCCTTCTCTGTTTTTCTCTCATTTTTTTGTTTGAGCCTTCTCCTCTTTTTATGGCCTATTTTTTTCTCTTTTTCTATTTTTCGTCTGGAGTCTAATCCCGACTTGTGGGGGAATCATAGTCTCCATCATCCTTTCCTCACGTGGGACAATGCTCTAATAATGAAGATCGTCAAACTTTTATTTACTTACAACTCAAAAATTACAACTCGATACGTAGACCAAAATGTGACTCTATGTGAATGCCTCCGGCGGTGTACCGGGATGCAATGAATCAAGAGTGACATGTATGAAAAATTATGAATGGTGGACATGCCACAAATATGATGTCAACTACATGATCATGCAAAGCAATATGACTATGATGAAGCGTGTCATAATAAACGGAACGGTGGAAAGTTGCATGGCAATATATCCCGAATGGCTATGGAAATGCCATAATAGGTAGGTATGGTGGCTGTTTTGAGGAAGGTAGATCATGGGTTTATGGTACCGGCGAAAGTTGCGCGGCACAAGAGAGGCTAGCAATGGTGGAAGGGTGAGAGTGCCTATAATCCATGGACTCAACATTAGTCATAAAGAACTCACATACTTATTGCAAAAATCTACAAGTCATCGAAAGAAAGCACTATGTGCAAGCTCCTAGGGGGATAGATTGGTAGGAAAAGACCATCGCTCGTCCCCGACCGCCACTCATAAGGAAGGCAATCAAAGAAACACCTCATGCTTGTCACACAACGGTTACCATACGTGCATGCTACGGGACTTGCAAGCCTAAAAACAAGTATTTCTCAATTTCACAATTACCAACTAGCACGACTCTAATATCACCATCTTCATATCTCAAAACAATCATCAAGTATCAAACTTCTCATAGTATTCAATGCACTCTATATGAATGTTTTTATTATACCCATCTTGGATGCCCATCATATCAGGACTAGTTTTATACCAAATAAAATTACCATGCTTTTCTAAAAGACTCTCAAAATAATATAAGTGAAGCATGAGAGATCAATAATTTCTGTAAAATAAAACCACCACCGTGCTCTAAAAAGATATAAGTGAAGCACTAGAGCAAAATTGTATAGCTCAAAAGATATAAGTGAAGCACATAGAGTATTCTAATACATTCTGATTCATACGTGTCTCTCCCAGAAGGTATGTGCAGCAAGGATGATTGTGGTAAACTAAAAAGCAAAGACTCAAATCGTACAAGATGCTCCAAGCAAAACACATATAATGTGGTGAATAAAAATATAGCCTCAAGTAAAGTTACCGATAGACGAAGACGAAAGAGGGGATGCCTTCCGGGGCATCCCCAAGCTTAGGCTTTTGGTTGTCCTTGAATTTTACCTTGGGGTGCCTTGGGCATCCCCAAGCTTATACTCTTGTCACTCCTTGTTCCAAAATCCATCAAATCTTTACCCAAAAACTTGAAAACTTCACAACACAAAACTCAACAGAAAATCTCTTGAGCTCTCCGTTTGTATAAGAAAATAAACCACCACTTTAAGGTACTGTAATTAACTAATTATTTATTTATATTGGTGTTAAACCTAATGTATTCCAACTTCTCTATGGTTCATACCCCCTGATACTAGCCCTAGATGCATCAAAATAAGCAAACAACAAGAGAAAAATAGAATATGTCAAAAACAAAACAATTTGTAGCAATCTGGAGGTTTCGAATACTTCTGTAACTCCAAAAGTTCTGAAAAATTTGGACGACCAGGACAATTTGTATATTGATCTACTGCAGCAGGAATTGGTATTTTATCGCTCTGTGGTAAAAAATGAAAAAATCGTGAGCGCATACTTTCTTTTTTTATCAGCACGATCAAACAACAATCACCCAAGAAGATCCTAAAGGCTTACTTGGCACAAACACTAATTAAAACATAAAAACACAATCATAACAGAGGCTAGATAAATTATTTATTACTAAAAAGTAACAAAAGTAAATAACAAAAATAAAATTAGGTTGCCTCCCAACAAGCGCTATTCTTTAAAGCCCCTAGCTAGGCGAAGAGATTCCAATGATGCTCACATGAAAGACAAGAACTGAAGCACAAAGAGAGCATCATAAAACATGTGACAAACACATCTAAGTCTAACATACTTCCTATGCATATGCATCTTATAGGCAAACAAATTATTAAGGCAAGCAAAAACTAGCATATGCATGGAAGCGGAAACAAACAATAGCAATCTCAACATAACGAGAGGTAATTTAGTAACATGAAAATTTCTACAACAATATTTTCCTCTCTCATAATAATTACATGTAGGATCATAAGAAAATTCAACAATATAGCTATCACAAAACATATTCTTAACAAGATCCACATGTATGCAAAGTTGACACTCTTCCAAAATAGTGGGATTAATATTAACTAAAGTCATGACCTCTCCAAACCCACTTTTATCAAAAACTTCATAAGATTGCACATTCTCTGAATATATGGTATCTAAAGTTGACACTCTTACAAACCCACTTTCAATATTATTGCAAACATTATGATCAATCTCATAATCATCATGTGGATTACATAAATTTTCAAGATCATAAGAAGAATCACCACAATCATAATCATTGCAACAAGTAGATGACATAGCAAAACTAGCATCCCCAAGATTAGGGTTTTGCATATTATTAGCACAATTTACATCAATATAATTTATAATAAAATCATTGCAATCATGCTTTTTATTCAAAGATCTATCGAATTGCTTCATAAAGTAATTCATCACACTTTTCAGATTGACGAATTTCAAGTAGAACCTCATAAAGATAATCTAGTGCACTCAACTCACTAGCAATAGGTTCATCATAATTGGATCTCTTAAAGAGACTAGAAAGAGGATGAGGATCCATAAACTTTTAGCAAGCGAAGATGCAAGCAAAAAGAAGGTACACGGTAACACAAGATCGAACAGAAGAAGGGCGAAAGAAAAGGGCAAAGGTGAAGTGGGGGAGAGGAAAACGAGAGGCAAATGGTAAACAATGTAATGCGAGGGAGAAGAGTTTATGATGGGTACTTGGTATGTCTTGACTTGGCGTAGATCTCCCTAGCAACGGCGCCAGAAATCCTTCTTCCTACCTCTTGAGCTTGAGTTGGTTTTCCCTTAAAGAGGAAAGGGTGATGCAGCAAAGTAGCGTAAGTATTTCCCTCAGTTTTTGAGAACCAAGGTATCAATCTAGTAGGAGACAACACGCAAGTCACCTAGTACCTGCACAAGCAATCAAGAACCTTGCAACCAACGCGATAAAGGGGGTTGACAATCCCTTCAAGTGTCACTCGCAAAAGTGAGATCTAATAAAGATAGTAAGATAAATAATTTTGGTATTTTTGTTGTATAGATTGGAAAGTAAAGATTGCAAAATTAAATAAATAGGAAACTAGAATTGTAGATCGAAAACTTATATGATGTAAAATAGAAGGTTATATGATGGAAAATAGACCCGGGGGCCATAGGTTTCACTAGTGGCTTCTCTCAAGATAGCATATATTACGGTGGGCGAAAAAATTACTGCCGAGCAATTGATTGAATAACGCATATTTATGAGAATATCTAAGCAATGATCATGAATATAGTCATCATGTCTATGTCAAGTAAACCGAAATGATTCTGCATCTACTACTATTACTCCACACATCGACCGCTATCCAGCATGCATCTAGAGTATTAAGTTCATAACAACAGAGTAATGCATTAAGCAAGATGACATGATGTAGAGGGATAATCTCAAGCAATATGATATAAACCCCATCTTTTTATCCTCGATGGCATCAATACAATATGTGTCTTGCTGCCTGTACTGTCACTGGGAAAGGACACCACAAGATTGAACCCAAAGCTAAGCACTTCTCCCACTGCAAGAAGGATCAATCTAGTAGGCCAAACTAAACCGATAATTGGAAGAGACTTGCAAAGATATCAAATCATGCATATAAGAATTGATAGAAGAACCAAATATTATTCATTGATAAACTTGATCGTAAATCCAAAATTCTTCGGATCTCGGCAAACACACCGCAAAAAGTATTACATTGAATAGATCTCCAAGAAGAGCGAGGAGAACTTTCTATTGAGAACCAACGAGAGAGAAGAAGCCATCTAGCTAATAACTATGGACCTGAAGGTCTATGGTAAACTACTCACACATCATCGGAGAGGCTATGGTGTTGATTTAGCAGCCCTCCGTGATTGATGCCCCCTCCGGCAGATCGCTGAAAAAGGCCCCAAGATGGGATCTCACGGGTATAGAAGGTTGCGGCGATGGAGAAGTGGTTTCGTGGCTCCCCCTGATGTTTTTAGGGTATAAGAGTATATATAGGTGAAAGAAGTACGTCGGTGGAGCTTCGTGGGACCCACGATGGTGGGGGGCGTGCCTACTCCCTCGGGCACGCCCTTCTATCTCGTGGCCGCCTCATGGAGTTCCAGACTTCCACTCCAAGTCTCCTGGTACGCTTTCGGTCCAAGAAAGATCATAGCGAAGGTTTCATTCCGTTTGGATTCCATTTGGTACTCCTTTTCTACGAAACACAGAAATAGGCAAAAAAATATAAACTGGCACTGGGCCTTCGGTTAATAGGTTAGTCCCAAAAATAATATAAAAGAGAATATTAAAGACCATTAAACTCCCAAAACAGATAATATAATAGCATGGAACAATCAAAAATTATAGATACGTTGGAGACGTATCACACCTCCCAAAATGTTTTTATCTCTAAGTTTTTCGCGTTGAGCTCTCGCACCTCTACAAATCCCTGCCTCCCTCCGCGAAGGGCCTTTCTTTGACTTTATGCAATTTTTATTTTTGAATTTGAGTCTCCATCTTCTCTTATAAAAGGACCTACTAGGAGGCGATATGATCATACTTAAGTATTGGGTGTAGCTAATATGCGAGTGTGTTTCATGAATGGATCAATGATTGAGCATGATGGGCTAGGGATAGCTTATTTTAGCATTGATATTTTGAAAGACATGGTTGCTTGTTGATATGCTTGAGTATCTAAATTATCATGTCAAAACTAGACTATTTCTTTGAACAATATGAAAGTCCAAATGTCCATGCTATAAAGAAAAGAATATGATATGACATGTTAGGCAGCATTCCACATCAAAACTTCTATTTTTATCACATTCCTACTTGATGACGAGTAGGAGTTGAGCTTGGGGACGTTCATACGTCTCCAACGTATCTATAATTTTTGATTGTTCCATGCTGTTATATTACCAATCTTGGATGTTTTGTAATCATTTATAGTCATTTTATATCATTTTCGGTACTAACCTATTGACATATTGCCAAGTGGTAGTTCCTGTTTTTTTCCATGTTTTTCACAAGTGGAAGAATTTTTATGGGCCAGAAGGAACACAATGGGCCCTAGCTGCGCCTGCGGGGGGCCCTGAGGGGAGCACAACCCACCAGGGCGCGCCAGGAGGCCAAAGTGTGCCCTGGTGGGTTGTGCCCACCTCGGGTGCCCCCCAGGCTGCCTCTTTGCTCTATAAATACCCCAATATTCCCAAAACCCTAGGGGAGTCGACGAAATATTCATCCAGCCGCCGCAGAGTCCAGAACCACCAGATCCAATCTAGACACCATCTCAGATGGGGTTCACCACCTGCATTGGTGCCTCTTAGTAGCTAGATGGATTCCTCTCTCCCTCTTTATTCTCAATACAATGGTCTCTTGGAGATCCATATGATGTAACTCTTTTTGCAGTGTGTTTGTTGGGATCGATGAACTTTGAGTTTATGATCAGGTCTATCTTTTTATATCCATGAAAGTATTTGAATTTCTTTGATCTCTTTTGTGCATGATTTCCTATAGCCTCGTATTTCTTCTCCGATATTTGGGTTTTGTTTGGCCCACTTGATCTATTTATCATGCAATGGGAAGAGGTGCTTTGTAGTGGGTTCGATCTTATGATGCTTGATCCCAGTGACAGAAAGGGAACCGACATGTATGTATCGTTGCTACTAAGGATAAAATGATGGGGCCTATCTCTACATAGATAGATCTTGTGTACATCATGTCATCATTCTTATTGCATTACTCCATTTCTCCATGAAATTCATACACTAGATGCATGCCGGATAGCGGTTGACGTGTGGAGTAATAGTAGTAGATGCAGGCAGGAGTCGATCTACTAATCTTGGACGTGATGCCTATGTAATGATCATTGCCTGGATATCGTCATGAGTATTTGAAGTTCTGTCAATTGCCCAACAGTAATTTGTTCACCCACCGTTTGCTATTTTTCTCAAGAGAAGCCACTAGTGAAACCTACGGCCCCCGGGTCTCTTTCTGATATATTTGCCTTTGCGATCTACTTTTTCCTTGCATTTATTTTTCAGATCTATTAATCCAAAAACCCAAAAATACCTTGCTGCAATTTATCCTTATTTATTTTGTTTCGCGTTTGATCTATCAATCTACTACAAATTTACCTCATGTCCGTTTGCCTATCTTGAGGCGCCATACCCCGGAAGGGATTGACAACCCCTTTAACACGTCGGGTTGCGAGAAGTTGTTATTTGTGTGCAGGTGTTGTTTACGTTGTGTTGCTTGGTTCTCCTACTGGTTCGATAAGCTTGGTTTCATATCTGAGGGAAATACCTAGCGCCGTTGTGCTGCATCATCCCTTCCTCTTTGGGGAAAAACCGACGTAGCTTCAAGCGACATCAGTTGCCCATGTGACATTTTGGCAGAATTGCACAAAACACTCTTAAGAAAAAAGTGATTTGTGTAGTTCACCCAAAGGTCACAATAGCAACAAGGTGAAATGGATGGCCCTATTTCCAAAAGGAGGTAGAAAGGAAATAATTACTGCCCAATAACACGAGTTGAAGACACATACGCCGACAAAAAAGGAGCATATTCCATTTAATAAGGGAAAGATAGCAGCATGGTGGTTTATCAAAAATGGTTTGAGGACGAGGTTGCAAGATGGAAAGTACGCTAGCCGAGATACATTTTAAGCAAACAACTAAAGAAGATCCACATGCAGCAAGGTGGGAAGATGGGCAGTGGAGCAACGCCGGAGGAAGTTGTACCTGAGGGTCATCGGGATGTTACTAGGAGGGCGCTGGCGGCTAGAATCTGCCCATACTGCAGCAGCGAGCAAGTGGCGAAGGGCCTACCGCACCGGAGCTTGGTCAGAGAGAACGATGGGTACCGCAGATCGGGACGTGCTGCCTCAACTCCGTCGAATGGAGAAATGATGCACATCCTCCCTTTCCGCCGGCGGACGGGATGCGACCTGATGACTGACCAACTGTGAGAGCGAGAGGCCACCACCGCTGTCGGTGTCAAAACCGGTGGATCTCGGGTAGGGGGTCCCGAACTGTGCATCTAGGCCGGATGGTAACAGGAGGCAAGGGACATGAAGTTTTACCCAGGTTCGGGCCCTCTCGATGGAGGTAAAACCCTACGTCCTGCTTGATTAATATTGATGATATGGGTAGTACAAGAGTAGATCTACCACGAGATCGGAGAGGCTAAATCGTAGAAGCTAGCCTATGGTATGATTGTTGTTCTGTACCTTGTCCTACGGACTAAAACCCTCCGGTTAATATAGATACCGGAGAGGGTTAGGGTTACACAAAGTCGGTTACAATGGTAGGAGATCTATATATCCATATCGCCAAGCTTGCCTTCCATGCCAAGGAAAGTCCCTTCCGGACACGGGACAGAGTCTTCAATCTTGTATCTTCATAGTCCAGGAGTCCGGCTGAAGGTATAGTCCGGCCATCCGGACACCACCTAATCCAGGACTCCCTCAGTAGCCCCCGAACCAGGCTTCAATGACGATGAGTCCGGCATGCAGATTGTCTTCGGCATTGCAAGGCGGGTTCTCCTCCAAATTTCATGTACCTGTTGAATAAAGTCCGGCTTCTTGTAAATGTTGCGCTCCTTGGCTTCTACGCCCAATAATGGCCGTCTCCCACGTGTCAAACGAATATGAAAAGTCTGAGTGTTTTTACATCCACACCCCTAGCCGCGTAAATGAGCCGCCCATTTAAGGGGACAAGGATTTAGATCCAAACCACACCTTCTCCCCCTCGCGAGTGTTCATCACAACGCATCTGACAAAGGTCCATATCACCATGGCCAGCCATCGCAACTCCTCCTTTCGCCCTTCCAGCCCTTAGCCTAGATATTGGGAGAGATGCTCCATCCCGCATAGCGAGCTAGTGACGCTCCAGAACAAGGGATTTCTCCCCCCGGCCTATATGGTCCCGATTCGAGCCGGTCTTGCCATCTATAATGGCGGAGAGCAACCGGAGAGTGCCCCTAATCCCTCCAAAGGATAGCGGGTATGCCTTGTCCCTTATTTAATAAGAGGGCTTGGATTTCCAATCCATCCATTTCTCCGGGGGTTCCTGGAGTTCTATGGCCTCTAGCTACACAATCTCACGCTTGCCTCCGTATTGCATATCGCGGGCTTCGTAGCCCTCTGCGAGCTGTTTTGCGTGTTGAGGCTCATTTCGGGCTGTGGAAAGAGCTATTCTGCCTAGTGCCCCGTTCTCAGAAGGGGTCAATATATCAAGTGGGCGGAGCCGAAGTGTGGCGCATCGCCGGGACCGGATATCTATCCGGAACCCCAAAGAAGGCATCCGAGGACTGGCCTTTGGAATGGTTTTACATAGAGGACGTCCCGCTGCCGGACCCTGTCCGGATCGGCCTCCCTGAGTTCGACAGTGCTCCACAAAAGAAGCGCCTAAGTTGGCATCCACGGAGCCCTCAGAGGGAAGTGACAAGGATGTCCTTTACCTGATGGGCCGGATAAGATTGTTAGCTCATTCCGGACTGACCATGATTGGGGTCATGGCTGCGTGCATCATGCGAGGGGTGCAACCACTACAGTATAGAGGCCACCCCATGTGGGACTTCAACGAGGAGGACAACGCCACCCGCTACGGTCGTAAGGGACCGGATTCGGCTGCGGCTCTAACAAAGACCTTGTCCGCTTTGTACAAGGGAGAAGAGGAGGAATTTCTCCGCGTCAACCCACAGGGTGGATTTTCTTTGTACAATCCCCCAAGCTGGGTAAGTGGTCACATTTACTTGCCCATCCGTTTAATATTCCCATTGTTAAACATTCAGTCTAGCGACTTCAACGCAGGAACTGCGCCAGGCTGTTAAAGAAATAAACAGCCCTCCTCCACAACCCGAGGACCTGGGACGGTCCCTTGACCCGGCCTCTCAAGAGGATCCGGTGGTATCAGTGGAGTTGATTAATGGAGTGTTCCATCAATTGAGCAAGGACAATGCCTTGGTGGCCATTACGGCCGATTACCCAGGACTAATCCCGGCCTCCCAGGTAACTGAGATCAAAGTCCCAGTACCCTGAATAGGGGTCCGCCCTCTCGTGTTTTCAGTTTCCTGATTACAACCAAGCTTTGCAGGGGAGGTTTCTGAGATGGGAGGCCGAACCTGCGGCGACAAGCCAACGAGGGGCCGCAGGGCCCTGTGGGCAGAAAAGAGGTGTAGTCCGGATCGAGGCGTCAGCGCAAAGGTATGGCGCGCCCTCTTATCCCAGGTGTTATTCCTACAAGGCATATTAACACTCGTGCTCTCTTCAGGACAAAGAGACCTCGCCGGACTATATCCGGAGAGGCTGCCAATCGCGCCTCCACTAGCCAGGCTCCAAAGCCTGGTCCGGAGGCAGAGGCGAACACAAGGCGTGCGCCAGACGCTCCTCCGAAGGAGGATGTGGACAGGTTGTCTGCTACCAACTCTGAGGTGGAGAGTGCCATGAACCACCGGCGTCGCCGGACAATTCTTCGCGACGCTTGTTTCTCCCAAGAGGCATTAGATGCCTTTCAATTCGGGAGATGCGTACCTCCGTGCCGCTCAAAATGGTCTAGCCAGAGCCACGGAGCAATATCTAAAAGACATATGGGTAAGAAAATTTTGGTAATTATATATATATATATACCGGTAGCCCCCGAGACTTGAAACAGTTAGAATAGCTGATTTAAGGATCATTTGTTATGCAGGTTCTTACAGAAAAGAATTCCCTACTATCCCAGGAGTTGGAAGAGTGTAAAGCCCAACTTGAGGCCGCACTAGACGCGGCAGGGGAGCCCAAGGAGACCCCCTATGATAATATACACTTCGAAAGATAAGTATTTTGCGAAGCACGACATGGGTGCGAATATGACAAATGAAATTGCAGATGGCGCCGGATTGAATCCGGAAAGGCAACATCTCCTACGCCAGCTGAAGGCTGGTGAGAAGGTGCTGACAAAGGTGAGGCGGGAGAAGAACAATCTCCAAGATGCCAACACCAAGCTGGGCGTCGAACTGAAAGATGTTCGTGCCCAGCTGTCAGACTCCGTTAAGGAGAATCAGCCGCTTCGGCGCGGCATATTTAGTAAGTGCTTGAACGAACCTTTGAAAAAAAGTTTGGCGGGGAAGTCGACTAAAAGAGTAATGTCTGTAGGTGTGCTAACAGGTCGTCCTACAGAGGAGATGCCCGGTTCTATGGGGGACCTTCTTCCTGAGCTCTCGCAACTGCTCGAGCGAGTTCGGCAGGTGATGCGAGTCGTCACCCAAGCCTTGTGGCCATCCATCTCCATGCCCGAAGGTCTTCGAGAGCTTGTGGAGAAGTTGAAGGGAGCACGGCGGCGCTTCCGATTGTGGAAGATATCGGCCTGCCGTCAAGGCGCTAGGGAGGCCTGGGCCATGGTGAAGACGCGGTACACAAAGGCTGACCCCAACCACATGGCCGAGGTCGGTCCTGTTGGGCCCGATGGGAAGGCGATCCATGTAAGCTTAGTATACGGCCAAGTAGAATTGGCCGCAAAGTATTCCCAGCAGGACTGTAAATTAGACAGCCTGTTAGATGGTATTGAAGAGGAATACACTCAGTCAGAATGACTATGTAATTTAATTGACATTTATAATGCCTTCTAGCTGGATTGTAGATCGTTTGTCATGGCCAACCTTTTCGCTTCAGCCTCAAGACCTGACGGTCTGGAGTGTGTCCGAATTCCCATGCGGTTATATAAGAACTGGGGAAAGCATGAACAGACAAGTGCCCGACTAGTTATGTTATATTACATGGTTAGTAAGAAACATCTTCCAGGGAGAATAGTTCCGTTAGGGGTTCCTTTCCCTGGGAGGCAAGCCCTAAAGTGCATGCCCATTCTGCGAAAAAGACGCGGGAAAAAGCATCTGGGGGCGCATAAATAAATAAGTGAAAAGATCATCTTTTAGGTCACGGATCGAATATTCCCTTAAGAACGCTAGCTTTCGGCTTCACCTAGTCTGAGGTACACATCCGGCTGATCCGACAGTAACAATCGCAGAGGTACTCCCTTTACCGCCTAGCTGAATAATTGGGAACGTAGGGGTAAGCACAGGAGCCAGGCAACCCAGCTTGGCCAAAACTTAAGTCATATCGATGCATATAATGGTGAAATAAAAGGTACATGCGGAAGTTTAACACATGTGTTGGGCATGAAGCCCGTATAAATAAGCTTCTGTTTAAAGAAGCCCCCAGGTTTAATGAGTGCGAATAGCACGTCATTTGATGAGCCTTTAAAGGCTATAAGAGAAAGGAAGGGGAGAAGGAGAGAAATGTAAGACAGACTGTATATAAAAAATGGACAGAGGAAGGAGACGAACACAGAGTCCGGCGCTAGGCATAGAATCTTCGGAGACGGGCTGCGTTCCTTGGGTTCGGCTCGAGTCGGTTATCCGATGCATCTCGCAGGCGGTACGCTCCACCAGTCAGGACTTGGTCAATTTTGAATGGACCTTCCCACTTGGGCTTGAGTTTGTTCTTTTTCTTGTCTGGCAGGCGTAGAACTAATTCGCCAACATTGTAATTTTTGGCCCGTACTTCTCTACTTTGGTATCTTCGAGCCTGCTGTTGATAGAATGCGGAACGGGCTTTTGCCACATCACGCTCCTCCTCCAATGCGTCCAAATTGTCCTGCCGATCGAGCTCGGCTTCTCTTTCTTCGTACATGCGCACTCGAGGTGAGTCATGAATTATGTCGCAAGATAAGCCACGTAATGCGCGGCACCACATCTGAAGCCTCACCCAATCTGAGGCTCAGAGGCCGAGGAATTTCCGAACTCGAAAATTTGGATTCCTGGATGTTGTCTAATGAATCCAGCTCGTCGCCTGACTCTAAGTTCAGGTCTTGAGTGATATCCCCCCCTCCGCGGGTATCCGGCTTGGAGGGATCGGGAATCCGGACGTAGCTAGTCCTTAAGATAGATGAAGGGTCGCCGCACTGTCCCTCTACCACGGCCACGTGATGGGTGACTTGGGGAGAGTTAATCTCTCTCAGATCGGGTTTAGGCCCAATCTGGTCGTAATCCATAGCGACTCCCAGGGCGGCGATGCGATCCAAGAGCTCGTTTATGGAGGAGAGCTCCATTGGATCTAACTGCTCGGCGAGTTCCGAGCTGACATGAAGATTGTTTTTGATGGCTCGAGAGGTCATCGTCGGCGCAGAAGCCGAACAGACGGTCATAAGAAAAACACCTAGCCGGAGGGTTTGGCCGACAACCAAAGCTCCCTTAGAAACGGTGCCGTTTTTAAAGACGGGGTGAGGCATCCGTCCTAATGGCGACGACACAGAGGAACTCTTAATGAAAGCACAAATGTCGGTGTCAAAATCGGCGGATCTCGGGTAGGGGGTCCCGAACTGTGCGTCTAGGCTGGATGGTAACAGGAGGCAAGGGACACGAAGTTTTACCCAGGTTCGGGCCCTCTTGATGGAGGTAAAACCCTACGTCCTGCTTGATTAATATTGATGATATGGGTAGTACAAGAGTAGATATACCACGAGATCGGAGAGGCTAAACCCTACAAGCTAGCCTATGGTATGATTGTTGTTCTGTATCTTGTCCTACGGACTAAAACCCTCCGGTTTATATAGACACCGGAGAGGGTTAAGGTTACACAAAGTCGGTTACAATGGTAGGAGATCTATATATCCATATCGCCAAGCTTGCCTTCCACGCCAAGGAAAGTCCCTTCCAGACACGGGACAAAGTCTTCAATCTTGTATCTTCATAGTCCAGGAGTCCGGCTGAAGGTATAGTCCGGCCATCCGGACACCCCCTAATCCAGGACTCCCTCAACCGCCTTGTGTGAGATGGTGTGATGAGAAACAAACCCCGGCAGGCAGGCTCCATTGTATATAGTGGAGCGGAATTTTCCATTTTCCCCACGACAATCGTTTTATATTCTATACGTGCCTTTGAGGAATATATAACTTTATTTAATACTAACACGTCAAGTCAAAATTTGTTCCGTCTAGGCATGGTACCCGACCCTCCTTTGAGTAAACAACCGCTACACGCGTCAAATTATCACGTGGGCTGCCTTTTCGTACAGAAACGAACTCCACCATGTACCTGCGCGAGTGTGGCCGAGAACGAGACATGAGTACGTGCGTCTTGCGTGCACCTCTTCTTTAGGTGCAGCTACGTACGTGGGTGGGTGTGAGAGATATGGTTTGTGCGAAACAGAGGCAATGTGCCGATGATATCTCTAACAAAAAAATGTAACATATGCAATGTGTGTGAAACAGAGTCATGGATATATCAAATATAGAGGGAGCGATCCACGAGAAGAGAGTGGAGGGATCATGGGCGTGAGATATTGATAGAATCAAAAACAGGGATGAAGTGTGTTGCTGCGCTTTGATAAAGAGTGCCATCGAATTTGTGTTTGTCCACGTCAAAGATACATGGCGGCTGGCCTACTGGAATTTGAGAGGGCAGAGGTGTAGTTTTTCTTTGTGGCATGGATACCTACCTACAACGTTCGACTATCGGTGTGTCAGGGGGGGAGGGGGCAGAGACCTAACTATAGAGAGGTAGATCGGCTAATATATGTGTGGAGAAGAGAGAGACCTAGCTATGTATTGAGGGAGATCGATCTGCATCCATGCATATGTGTAGCAGAGGAATAAGGTTGGGAGAAAGAGAAAGGTAGAGTGTCGGAGGGTTGGTGGTGGAGTGGCGTCTCACAAATGGTGGGAGAGGCCTGCTAGACAAAAGAAGTGTATGAGTGCAATATCAATAAGAGAGGGCCGAGGATGTATGTCTGTCTATGAACATGCGTGTGAGAGACGGGTCGGGAGGTATGCAAGGATGATGAGGGGAGACCGTATGGTTGTGGTAAGCATACATAACTACATAGGAAGATCAACTGTCATGTGTCCGAGAAAGGGAGAGACATAACTAGTGAGGTAAGTCTATCGGTGCGTGGGGAAAATGAATTATAGTCGACCTGCCTATATGTAGGGAGATCGGTGTCGGTGTCAAAACCGGTGGATCTCGGGTAGGGGGTCCTGAACTATGCGTCTAGGATCGATGGTAACAGGAGACAGGGAAATGATGTTTACCCAGGTTCGGGCCCTCTCTATGGAGGTAATACCCTACTTCCTGCTTGATTGATCTTGATGAATATGAGTATTACAAGAGTTGATCTACCATGAGATCGTAATGGCTAAACCCTAGAAGTCTAGCCTACGAATATCGTAATGAGTATATGTGATGTCCTTTCCGGACTACCCCCTACAGTTTATATAGACACAGAGGGGATCTAGGGTTTACATGGAGTCGGTTACATAAGAAGGAATCTTCGGTCGCCAAGCTTGCCTTCCACGCCAAGTAGAGTGCAATCCGGACACGGTGCAGTCTTCGGTCTTCATGTCTTCACAGCCCATCAGTCCGACCCATAGATAACAGGCCGGACGCCCGAGGACCCCTTAGTCCAGGACTCCCTCAGTAGCCCCTGAAACAGTCTTCAATAGCGAAGTGCTCGGCACATATTTTGTCTTCGGCATTGCAAGGCGGGTTCCCCCTTCAATGATCTCCAAGTAATGTATTCATCCATTGAATCTAATGTCGCCTCCTTGGCCTCTGTGCGTTGGATAATCTTCATCCTCCATGTGTCGAGCGAATGTGGAAAGTCAGGGTGTTTTTTTGCGAATAACACCCCATCCATGCGCGGAAGAGCGCCTACTTAAAGAGATTGGGTCCTAGATCCATTCAGCGCTGTGCAGAAGAAATCCCTAGAGACTGCTTATGAGAAACCATTCCAGCATGGTTAGCGTCCCCAGCTCCTCCGCTCATCCCGGCCCAGAGAAAGGCGAGTGGGAGAAGTGTTCCATGTCTCATAGCTGTTTGACGAAGTTGCAAACGCAGGGATACCTTCCCAACACAAATCTAGTCCCTGTTCGAATGGGGCTAGCTTCTTTCAATGAGGGGACTCAGGCAGAGGACTTCCCCAATCCATCCGGGAGAGAGCGAGTGTGTTTTGTCCCCTACCTATTAAGAGGCGTTGGATTTCCTATCCATCCGTTCCTTCGAGGGCTCCTGGAGTACTATGGCCTCCAGCTGCACAACTTCACTCCGGCCTCTATTCTACACATTGCGGGTTACGTTGCTTTATGCGAACTTTTCCCGGGCGTCAAGGCTCAATTCGAGTTGTGGAGGAAGCTGTTTTGTCTCGTCCCGCGTAATCACGAAGGGTCAATATTTCAAGTGGGTGGGGCCGAAGTATGGCGTGTCGCCGATACCGGATATCCATCCGGTACACTAAGGAAGGCACACAATGACTGGCCCTCCAAATGGTTTTATATAGAGGACGTTGTGCTTCCCGACCCAGTTCGAAAGGGTCTTCTCGAATTTGCGCGTGTCCCACTGAAGTTACGCCATTGTTGGCGTCCCCGTAGTCTCGAAGAGGAAGATGGCATGGAGGTTCGCCAGCTGATGAGGAGGATGGAAGATCTCACTGAATCTGGACTCACAATAATTGAGGTTATGGCGATTACCATAACGTGAGGGGTTCAACCACTCCAATACAGAGGGCTTCCAATGTGGCACTTCAATGGGGAGGACGATGCCTCTCGTTGCGGCCGGAAAGGTCCGGATACCCCTACCGCTTTGGCTAAAACATTAGCCGAACTGTTCAAAGGGGAGGGAAAGGAATTTCTCCGCATGAAATTCAGAGATGGGTATTCTATGTACAACCCTCCTAGCTAGGTAAGGCCCGACCCCTCTGTTTTCACTCCTTCCCTCTTCGGATTGCCTTTGATAAAAAATTTAACTTTGTTTGCCTATGACAGCACTGGCGAAAAGTCACCGAGGGATTTTATAGTCCCGCCCCACAGCCGGAGGATCACAACCGGGAGCTTGATCCCAGGTTCGAAGAGGATCCGGAAATATTTGTGGTGCTTGCGGAGGGGTTGTTTTACCAGATGAGCTACGATGGCACAGAGGTGGACATCATCGCCGACTACCTCGGTCTTCTTCTAGCTTCACACGTAAGTGATCCGAACGCACCTTATTCAAAAAGAGATTTCTCCTTCCTTCTTACCCACCGCACCATCTTGTGCTCCAAAGGGGAAGGGTTCGGCGTGCCGTACAACTCCCAGGGTACCTCCGAAGAGTGCGTCCCCCACGCTGGGCAAGCCTTCCAAGAGGAGGGCAAACGAAGATACGGACGTGCCTTCATCGAAGAGGTATGAATCCGCCAACCCGCACCTAAGCAGTCACGCCCAACCGTGACCTTCCTGTTATCCATGTGTCAGGGGAAAGATGCACCGGACCGTATCCGGAGGTTTGAGCAGCCGTACTTCCCGCAGCCAGGATTCAAATCCTACCATGAAGATGGGGGCTGATACGGAGGCGAAGCCGGACTGTCCTCCAGCCGAGGACTCGGATGATGTGTCCATTACCAACTCGGAAGTGGAAAGTGCGATGAATCATCAGCGCCGCTGGGCCATTTTACAGGACCCTGGCTTTTCAAAAGAGTCGTTTAACGCCTTCAACTCGGCCGATGCGTACATATGAGCTTCTCGAGATGGAATTAACAGGGCCGCAAAGCAACATTGGAAAGATGTGCAGGTAAATTTATTTTGTATGACTATGATAACCATATGCCAGTAGCCCCTGAGACTTAAAGGAGTTGAAACAACTGATTTAAGGATCAATGTATTACCAGGTGCTTATAGAGAAGAACACCCAGCTAGCTTAGGAGCTGGAAAAGTGTCAACGGTGGCTGCTTGCTGCCAATGCCGAACTGGAGAAATACAAGGCATCTCCTGGTAATGTTTCCTTCTATCGAAAATTCACAATGATACGCCGATAGTGCGGATCTGGGTGCTAATCTTAGTGTTCGGCTGTTAGACCAAGTACGAAAGCAGCTGGACGCCACTCAAAGCGAAGAACGTGGAGCCAAAAAGCTACAAGCAGCGGGCGAGTGTGTATTGACAAAAGTCATTCAGGAGAAAAAGAAACTCAAACTCCAAACTGAGCGAAGAACTGAAAGATGTGCGGGCTCAGCTAGCTGACTCTGTGAAGGAGAACAAGAAGCTACCAGGCGGTATATTCAGTATGTGGCCACTTTTGTTTTATAACAGTTTTGGAGGTAGCGGTAGCTGATATAGGTGTAATTGCAGGTGTTTTAACGAACCACCCCGAAGAGGAGGTGTCCGGATCATCGAGTGATCTTCTGCAAGGGTTGTCGTAGTTGCACGAGCAAGCTCGGCAGGCGATGAGGAGTGTAGACAAGGCATTATGTCCATCTGACTCCCCTCCAAGAAGCATGGAGCAGCTGGTAGAGCTATTCAAGGGAGAGCGGCGGCGTATCCGGCTGGGAAGATATCGGCATGCCGCAAGGGTGTGCGAGAGGCTTGGGCCATGGTGAAGACGCGATATACCAAGATGGATCCTAATCACCTGGCTAGGGTCGGACCAGTAGGGTCGAATGGGGAAGAAATTCTCGCTAGTTTAGTATATGACCAGGTAGAGGTGGCCGCCAAATATTCCCAATAGGATTGTAAGTTAGATTGCCTATTGGAAGGTATAGAAGAGGAAGTGTTCGAGTCCAAGTGACTGTGTACTTTCCTCATCTAGCCGAATTATATATCATTTGTCATGGCAGACCTTTTCGCTTCAACCTCCAGTCCTGAAGGTGTAGAGTGTTTCCGAATACCGTCGCAGCCGAATAGGCTGGGGTATGCCTGGAAAACTAGGCGTAGGGGTCATAGTTGCTTGAACAGACAAGTTCTATCTGGCTAGATATGTTATATTACATTGATATCATAAGAAACATCTTCTAGAGAGAATAGTTCCGTTAGGGGTTCCTTTCCCTAGGTGTGCATGCATTTAATGCGCATGTCCGAATTGTGGTGTGAGCACCACGGTTTGTATAACTTCTAGGGGTGCACAACAGAGTGAGTGTAAAAAACGTCTTTAATTCACCGACTTAATATTCCCTTAAGAACGCTAGCTTTCGGCTTCACCCACTCTGAGGTACACATCCAGATGACCCGGCCATAACAATCGCAGAGGTGCTCCCTTTATGCCCTATCCGAACTAACGGGAACGTAGGGCATAAGCACAGGAGCCAGGCAACCCAGCTTGGCCAAAACTTAAGTCATATCGATGCATATAATGGCAAAGAAAAGGTACATATGGAAAAAAACTCATATGTGAGGAGCTTGATGCTCAAGGAATGACAAGAACTTCTGTCCGAGAAGCCCCCACGTACGAGCGGCGTACATGTGGAAAGATGTATGTGCCAATGGTGTGTGGTCTAGCCGCATCAAAGCTTTAAAGCGAAAAAGAAGAAAGTAATCGGAAAAGAGAGGAAAAATAATGGGAACTATAGGGGAGGAGGAGACGAACAAAGGGTGTAGTGCTAGGCGTAGAATCTCCGGATCTGGCCACGCTCCAGGGGTTCGGCTCGAGGTGATTGTCTGATGCATTGCGAAGACGGTACGCTCCTCCAATGAGGACTTCGTCAATTATGAAGGGAGCCTCCCATTTGGGCTTGAGTTTGTCCTTTTTCTTCTCCGGGATCCATAGAACGAGTTCGCCAACGTTGTAAGTCTTGGCCTGTACTTCTCTGCTTTGATATCTTCGAGCCTGCCGCTGGTAAACTGCTGAACGAGCTTTTGCGACATCGCGTTCCTCCTCCATGGCATCTAGGCTGTCCTGCCGATCGAGCTCGGCTTCTCTCTCTTCGTACATACACACTCTAGGTGAGTCATGAATAATATCGCAGGGCAATACGGCCTCTCCACCATACACCACGAAGAAGGGTGTGTACCTGGTAGTACGATTGGGCATGGTCCGCAGCCCCCAGAGTACGGAGTCGAGCTCCTCAACCCAGTGCTTGTTTGATTCTTTTAAAGACCGCACTAGTCTGGGCTTGATGCCGCTCATAATAAGACCGTTGGAGCGTTCGACTTGACCGTTGGTTTGTGGGTGGTAGACGGAGGCGTAATCTAGTTTAATACCCAGATTAGTACACCAGGCTTTTACCTCGTCGGCTGTGAAGTTAGAGCCGTTGTCAGTGATGATGCTGTGTGGGACACCATGACGGTGCAAAAAATCGGATATGAAGTCTATCACCAGGCCGGACTCAGTCATTTTGACCGGTTTAGCCTCTATCCACTTAGTGGATTTGTCCACCATAACCAGCAGATATTTTTTCTTATGGCTTCCCCCTTTAAGGGGTCCGACCATGTCGAGTCCACAGACCGTGAAAGGCCAAGTGATGGGGATTGTTTGTAGGGCAGTGGGGGGCATATGGCTTTGATTGGCAAAGAGTTGGCATCCAACGCAATGTTGGACAAGGTCCTGTGCATCCGCTCGGGCCGTTGGCCAATAAAACCCTATACGGAAAGCCTTGCTAACAAGGTCCCAAGCTGCGGCGTGGTGCCTGCCGAGTCCGGCATGAATTTCATCCAAGAGCTGCCGCCGCTCTTCCTCGGATATACATCGTTGAAAGACTCCGGTGGCGCTTTTCTTGTAGAGCTCTCCATTATGAACCTTTTAGGCCTTCGAGCGCCGGAAAATGCAGCGGGCCTCATTCTGGTCCTCAGGAAGCTCTTTCCTATTAAGGTAGGCCAGGAAGGGTTCGGTCCATGGGGCTATGACTGCCATGATGAGATGCGCCGATGGTGTTATGTCGATGTTTCCGGGATCTAGGGTTATGTTTGGGTTCGGACTAGCGTTGCGTTTTCCCCCTGCCACACCACGGATGGCTTAAAGAGCCTTTCCAGGAAGATATTAGGTGGGACGGGGTCGTGCTTAGCGCCAGTACGAGCGAGAACATCCGCCGCTTGATTACTTTCTCAAGCCAGATGATGGAACTCGAGCCCCTCGAACCGGGCCGGCATTTTTATGACTGCGTTATGATACGCTGCCATACTCAGATCTTTGGGGTCGAAATCTCCATTTATTTGAGATATTGCGAGGTTCGAGTCCCCGCGCACTACTAGGCATTTTACGCCCATTGAGACAGCCATCCGGAGACCATGCAATAAGGCCTCGTATTCGGCTGCATTATTGGAGTCTGTGTATATTATTTGGAGAACGTACTGGACGATGTCTCCGGTAGGGGACGTTAAGACGACACCCACTCCTAACCCTGCCAGCATTTTGGAGCCATCGAAGTGCATGACCCAATTGGAGTAAGTGCCATACTCTTTAGGGAGTTCGGCCTCTGTCCATTCGGCGATAAAGTCGGCCAGTACTTGGGATTTGATAGCTTGGCGTGCTTTGTATGTAATGTCAAATAGCAGGAGCTCAATGGCCCATTTGGCAATCCGACCCGTAGCATCGTGATTATTTATGATGTCGTTGAGTGGCACTTCGGAGGCCACCGTGATCGAACACTCCAGGAAGTAGTGACGAAGCTTCTGGGATGCCATGAAGACTGCATATGCTATTTTTTGATAATGAGGGTACCAGGATTTGCGTGGTGTAAGGACAGTGGAGACGTAGTATACTGGCTTCTGAAGCGGGAATTTATGTCCGTCCTGCTCTCGTTCAATGACGAGTACGGTGCTCACCACCTGATGTGTTGCTGATATGTATAATAACATCGGTTCGCCGGCATTTGGTGCGACCAGGATTGGGTTACCCACAAGAAGGGTTTTTATTTCTTCCAGTGCGGCTGTTGCCGCGTCCGTCCACTCAAGGTGGTCAGTTCGTTGTAGAAGGCGATAGAGTGGCAGTGCCTTTTCTCCTAATTTGGAGATAAAGCGGCTTAGAGCTGCCACGCAACCTGCAAGTTTTTGGACATGTTTAAAGTCTGTTGGCTTAGCCAATTGTGACAAAGATCGGATTTTGGCTGGGTTTGCTTCGGTTCCTCTATTGGAAACGATGAAGCCCAGCAGTTTTCTAGCGGGGACGCCGAAGACGCACTTTTCCGGGTTGAGATTGATGTCGTATGCCCTAAGGTTGTCGAATGTAAGACATTAGTCGTCTATTAGTGTTTCCACGTGCCTGGTTTTGATGACGACGTCATCAACGTAAGCTTGCACTATTTTGCCGATCTGTTTCTCCAGGCATGTTTGAATCATGCGTTGATATGTGGCGCCTGTGTTCTTAAGCCCGAAGGGCATGGTATTGAAGCAGAATGGCCCATATGGGGTGATAAATGTTGTTGAAGCTTGATCGGATTCCTTCATTTTGATTTGATGGTATCCGGAGTATGCATCGAGGAAACACAGTGAGTCGTGTCCTGCGGTGGTGTCAATGATTTGAGCAATGCGGGGGAGGGGGAAGGGATCCTTAGGGAAGGCTTTGTTGAGGCCATTGAAATCGACGCACATGCGCCAGGATTTGTCCTTCTTTGGTACCATCACCAGGTTTGCCAGCCAGTGCGGATGTTTGATTTCTCTAATGAATCCGGCCTCGATGAGTTTGGCCAGCTCCTCCCCATGGCTTGTTGCTTGGGTTCGGAAAAGCGCCGTAGTGCTTGCTTAACTGGTTTAAACCCCTTTAATATATTGAGACTATGTTCATCCAGCTTGCGTGGGATCCCCGGCATATCCGAAGGGTGCCAGGAAAATATGTCCCAGTTTTCGTGTAGGAATTCTCGTAGTGTGGCGTCAACTGCTGGGTTTAGTCGAGCTCCGATGGATGCCGTCTTCTTGGGGTCCGTTGGGTGGACCTGGAATTTGATTATCTCTTCTGCCGGTTTAAACAAGTGGATTTGGAGCGTTTGTCGAGGATCACATCATCCATGTCCACTATGGAGTGTAGTGCGGTTAATTCCTCGGCCGCGAGGGCTTCAGATAGCGCCTCCAAGGACAGGGATGCTGTTTTGTTTTTAGCGCGGACTGCTATGTCCAGGTCACTGGCGAGAGTGATTATACCATTTAGTCCGGGCATTTTGAGCTTCATATATCCGTAGTGAGGTATAGCTTGGAAGTGTGTAAAAGCATCCCGCCCCAACAGGGCGAGATATCCGCTGCTGAAAGGGGCCACTTGGAAGGTTATTTCTTCGGACCGATAGTTCTCCGGCGATGCGAATACCACATCAAGTGTGATTTTCCCCGTGCACCGCGCCTCCCGACTTGGAATAATTCCTCGGAAGGTTGTGTTACTTTGTTCGATGTGGCTCCTGTCTACTCCCATTTTATGGAGTGTATCCTCATAAATGAGGTTTAGTCCGCTGCCGCCGTCCATGAGGACCTTGGTAAGTCGAAACCCGTCCATGATGGGACTGAGTACTAACGCGGCAGGCGCTCGTACTGTTCTGTACTTTGGTTCGTCACCGGCGTTGAATGTTATAGCTGTGTCGTTCCATGGGTTTATTACAACGATTTGGCAGACTTCGTTGAGCTCGTGATGTGCCCTTTTACGCTTGCTGTTTGAAGCGAATGTCTCGAAGACTGTCTATACTCTTGGGTGGTCGTCTTCTGGGGGGCGTTGTTCTGGGGTATCCTTAATAAGGATGTCCTCGCCGCTCTTGGCTACCTGTCGTAGTATCCAACATGCTCCAAGGTTGTCGGTTTCCACGGTGTCTGTTGTTGTATGTATTTTGCATGGGCCATCGAGCCACCCCTCCAGAATGGTGCCATGCCACGTAGCGGCTTTGTGTTTCTTGACTGTCGGGCTAGGCGTGCCACGAGGGTGCGCACCTTTTCGCCTGTAGGGGGAGTTGAGCTGGGACCAATGGTTCCCAGTGAGCTGCTTGAGTTTCCCAGGCGCTCTCCATCGCGCTGTATTTTTGTACAATGGTTGCTAAGTCAGCGAATTTGAGTATGCGGCGTCGATTGATGGCGTTGAGTATTCCTTTGTCCGCATAGTTTTTGCAGAACGCTGATATTGCGTCCTCGTCACGACAATCTTTTACCTTGTTCTTGACAAGGAGGAATCTGGCCCAAAAGTGGTGGACCTTCTCCTGAGATTGCTGTTTTATGCTCATAAGAGCCTCTATGTCCGGGTGGGTGGGTGGAATTAAATCCGAACCCCGACCTAACAGGTTGTCCGGGGTTCGACGACCTTCCGGACTGGACAGTCCGGGTTTCGGAACATCTTCTGATTGTTTGGAGCCGCCATTCGATGCTATGTTCGAAGTGCTGGTTGTGTTTTTTTGAGGGTAAGTATCCGGCTCTTTACGAACGGTGACCCGAACATAGTCCGTCTTCAATATAAAAGAAGACTCGCCGTCCTGCTCCAGGACTGCCGCGATCTGGTGGGTGCCAAGTGGAGCTTCGGTTTCTCCCTGAACGGTTTTAGGCCCGATCTGATCGTAATCTATGACGACTCCCAAAGCGGCGATGCTATCTAGGAGCTCGTTTAAGGATGAAAGCTCGACCGGATCCATCTGCTTGGAGTGCTCGCAGTTTATGCGAAGGGGATTTTTGATGGCCCGAGAGGTCATCATCGGCTCTACAGCTGAACAGGCGATCATAGTAACGTCGCCCAGCTAGAGGGTTTGGCGTAGGGCCAAAACTACCCCTGCGGTGATGTCGCCTCTAATGACAAGGCGATGCATCTAGCCTTTCATCGACGTCACAATGGAACTCTCAATTAAAGCACCAATGTCGTTGTCAAAACTGGCGGATCTCGGGTAGGGGGTCCCGAACTGTGCGTCTAGGATTGATGGTAACAGGAGACAGCGGACACAATGTTTACCCAGGTTCGGGCCCTCTCTATGGAGGTAATACCCTACTTCTTGATTGATTGATCTTAATGAATATGAGTATTACAAGAGTTTATCTACCACGAGATCGTAATGGCTAAACCCTAGAAGTCTAGCCTATGAATATGGTAATGAGTATATGCGATGTCCTTTCGAGACTACCCCCTACGGTTTATATAGACACCGAGGGGATCTAGGGTTTACAATGAGTTGGTTACATAAGAAGGAATCTTCGGTCGCCAAGCTTGCCTTCCACGCCAAGTAGAGTCCAATCTGGACACAGTGCAGCATTCGGTCTTCATGTCTTCACAGCCCATTAGTCCGGCCCATAGATAACAGGCCGGACGCCCGAGGACCCCTTAGTCCAGGACTCCGTCAATCGGTACATATACATGCATGAATGTTTTAGAAGCAAATAAGGTCTGGAGAGACAGACAGGGGAGAGGGGTGCGGCTGGGAGGTGGTGTGAGAGGCCTACCATGTCGATGGGGGAGGAGTGTGCGAGTATGAGATCGATGAAAAGAGGGGCGGGAGTGTGCATCTGCGTGGAACCGTATTGGACATAGAAGGGCATGGACGGTGAGAAGATAAGAGGGGAAGTATGTGTTTGTGGTAGGCACACTTGGCTAGAGAGGTATATCGACCGGTGTTTGCCGGAAAGAAGGAGCCGGGGGGCCTACACATGCCATGGGTGAATGACCTAAAGAGAAAAAACGAACGTGCATGATGGAGGGGACGCTGAGGGAGGGTGAGAGGGGGGCGGGCGTGTGCATGCACGATGGGAAGTTAGCACTAGCTAGCTACAAAGAAAAGATGATCGTGAAGGTGTAAAAGATGAACAGAGATCATAATTCATTATGAAAAAGTGGATACAGATACTTGAAGAAGATATCATAATGTAGCACATTGATTATAATTTGGGCTAATGTGTGGCTTTTGCAGCTCAGGGCTAAATACTTCTCAAAATGTAGGGGGCGGGGCACTATACTTTGTGTGATAAACACGGTCTACGTATGGAACATGGTTTAGATTATGAATATATAGTTAGTACATCAAATATACTATTATTTGGAATCAACATGAAGTGTTTTCAAAAAATTGAATTCGAGTTCATATAGTACACATAGTTCAGATCTATCTCTATAGTAATCATGTGGTGTGTTGTTAAGGTAATACACGAATGATGGTTGAAGTTGGCAACAATCATGATTGTAGATTCTTATTGAAATAGAGGAACGGATTCAAATTTAGTTCGAATTGCAGTGGTAGTATAGACATTTGGAATGCACTAAAATGTTGGTATGAGTAGGTTACATGCATTATACAGCTAGCGAAAAAATTTAATTGGACATAACATGGATTCATAGCTTTGAATAGCATTTGTATAGTAAAACGGAACAAGACACTCTCTCTCTCTGTGGTGTGCATAGTTTTCTTTTTTCTTTTTTTTCATTGAGGGAAGTGCGAATTGATTTGGTACGTACAAGTATAGTACACTACACGTTAGGCTTGTCCCTAAAATTCAACCCGCGCCTTGTTATATCCCGAAAATTCAGATATCGTGCTCCAAAAATTGGCGCCTTCACAACCGCGCCTTGCTATCCCGAAATTACAACGCGCGCGAAAACTGCTTCAAGCTGCCAAATCCCGACATGCGACATCCCCTTCTAACCCTGAGCCGAAAGGGCCGCTAGTTCAAATTGGCGGGGGTATTTTGTAACACACCATACATTTTGTACAAGCGCGTCCCTATGTCATGGTTCCCCCCTCCTATCGCCTCCTTTTCGCCATTCGAAATCCTAGGCCGCCACAACCTATCCGCTCCATCCACAAAACCCCACCCTCCTTCGTCTGCCACCTCACCGCTGCCCGGCCGGAGCCTCTTCCCCGATGACATCGTCCATCGCAACAGCTCGACGTCCCTCATCCACCTCCATGGATGAGGATCCGTCATCAATCTCGTCATCCTGCCGGTTCGGCTGCCCCGTCCTCCACCTCCAAGGAGCTGCTCCGACAATCGCCTCATCTATCGCAGATGCTCCATCCCCATAGCACCAGCTTAACCAGCTCCACCAGAAGCGCAGCATCCTCACCTTCTACTTAACGACGCCGAGGCCTACTCAGCGGCACCATAGAGGTTGTACGCTCATCGCATCGGACCTTGTCCTTAACTCGACCTCCTAGCGCCAACGGTGCTCCATCCCACACCCCCGTGGAGCGGCTACCTCGAAGCCGGCGCCGCGGGTGACATCTCCACGGCGGCTCTCCCCAGTGCGAGGACCCTTTGGCGGCGGCATCCATACCAGTCGGATCTACTGCTGCCGCTCCGGCTCTCGCTCGCTTGCTCGCGCTGCTACTGCTTTGGCTCTTGCTCACTCGCTAGCGCAGCTACAGCTGCTCCGGCTCTCTCTCGCTCACTCACGCTGGTGCTGCTACTCCGGCTCTCGCTCGCTCACGCTGCTGCTGCTCTGCCCCTCGCTTGTGCTGCTACTCTGCTCCGATTTAGCTACACTTCAGTCGACTGAATCGACTTTTGGGTCAGTCGATTTCCAGGGGTGGGGGTGAGGGAGTCCTGGATTAAGGGGTCCTTGGATGGTCAGTCTATGGGACATGGGCCGGACGGATGTGCCATAAAGATAAGAGATAGAAGGCCTTCCCCCGTGTCTGGATGGGACTCTCCTTTGCGTAGACGGCTAGTTTGGTAATCGGATGTGTAGTTTCCTTTCTTTGTAAACCAACTCTGTACAACCCTAGCCCCCTCAAGTGTCCATATAAACCGGAGGGTTTAGTCCGTAGAGGCAATCACAAAATCATACAGGCTAGACATTTAGGGTATAGCCATTACAATCTCGAGGTAGATCGACTCTTGTAACCCCTATACTCATCAAAGTCAATCAAGCAGGAACAAGGGTATTACATCCATTAAGAGGGCCTGAACCTAGTAAACATCGCGTCCCCCCGTCTCTTGTTACCTTCGATCCTTAGACGCATAGTTCGGGACCCCCTACCCGAGATCAGCCGATTTTGACACCGACATTGGTGCTTTCATTGAGAGTTCCTCTGTGTCGTTAATAGAAGGATCGATGGCTCGCATTGTCATCAATGACACAATCACCTCTGGAAGGGTCCTAGTTTCGGGGCAGATCCTCCAGCTCAGCAGTTTTGCCATGGGTGCCCGCTCGGCCGTTAAGCCAAAGGCGGTCCCCAAAATCGCCAAAAATCATCTCCGCATCGGCCTCGAACACTCTGATAAGATGGATCTGGGAGATATATCGTTCTTGAATGAATTGCTAGATCGCATCGCCGCCCTGGGGGTCGCAACAGAGTATGATCAAATTGGTCTTAAACTCGATCATAGGGAAATTAGGTCCCCACCGATCACCCATCTGATGGCAGTTGTGGAGGAACAAGCCAAAGGTACCTCTCCTCCTATGTTGAGAACAAGCTATGTTCAGATTTCCGAGCCTTGCGAGCCGGATACCCATCTTCGGGAAGAGACCTCCTGTCCTCCAAACATAGAACCAGGTGCCGAGCCTGAAAGCTCCGAGGAAACTCCAGATCCAAGGCTAGTAACCCCAGAAATTCTTCAATCTCCGGATTCCAAAGTGGGTCAGGGTTCGGATTTAACCCCACCCACCCACTACAAGAAATACTCTCCAAGCAATTCCGGTCCACCGGACATATGTGATCTAATGTACGTACGACAGCAACCGCAGGAAATAGTCCATCACTTTTGGGCCGATTCCTCCTTGTTAAAAACAAGATCAAAGATTGTTGCGATGACGACGCGGTTTCAGTATTTTGCCGCAACTATACGGACGAGGGGATCCTCAATACCCTCAACCGACACCGCATACTGCAATTTGCAGAATTGGGACACATAGTACAGAAATATTACACAATGGAAAGTGCCTGGAAAGCCCAGATAGCCCGTGGCAACCACCCGCTTTATGCCACCCACCGGATTGGCAAAAAGGATGCACCCTCGTGGGGAACACGATCATCATCCCGCGGACAAGAAAATTAAGCCCATAACGGGACACATAACTATCCTTGACGAATGGCTCGACAAGCCCTGTCACATACACACGGCGCCTAATTCTGAACCAACACACAGCCTTCGGGCATGTTGGGTACTCCGGCAAGTGGCTAAGAGCGGTGAGGCTATATATCCTCACCAATACAACCTCAGAGAAATACTCTCCAGAGGACGACGATCTCAACATCTTTACGTTTTTCGAGACCTTTTCTTCAAATAATCGGCGAAAAAGGGCACGCCACAGCCTCGCCGAAATCCACCGAATAATCGCAGTAAATCCTTGGGACGAATCGGTGATAACCCACAAGTATAGGGGATCACAACAGTTTTCAAGGGTAGAGTATTCAACCCAAATTTATTGATTCGACACAAGGGGAGCCAAAGAATATTCTCAAGTATTAGCAGCTGAGTTGTCAATTCAACCACACCTGTAAACTTAATAACTGCGGCAAAGTGTTTAGTAGTAAAGTAATATGATAGTAGTGGTAACGGTAGTAAAAGGTAAAGGAAGCAAAAGTAATTTGTTTGGTGTTTTATAGTGATGATAACAATAGCAACGGAAAAGTAAATAAGCAAAGAACAATATATGGAAGCTCGTAGGCAGTGGATCGGTGATAGAGAATTATGCCGGATGCTGTTCATCATGTAACAATCATAACCTAGGTTGACACAGAACTAGCTCCAGTTCATCAATGTAATGTAGGCATGTATTCCGAATATAGTCATACGTGCTTATGGAAAAGAAGTTGTATGACATCTTTTGTCCTACCCTCCCGTGGCGGAGGGTCCTATTAGAAACTAAGGGATATTATGGCCTCCTTTTAATAGAGTACCAGAACAAAGCATTAACACATAGTGAATACATGAAATCCTCAAACTACGGTCATCACCAGGAGTGGTCCCGATTATTGTCACTTCGGGGTTGCCGGATCATAACACATAGTAGGTGACTATAGACTTGCAAGATAGGATCAAGAACTCTCATATATTGATGAAAACATAATAGGTTCAGATCTGAAATCATGGCACTCGGGCCCTAGTGACAAGCATTAAGCATAGCAAAGTCATAGCAACATCAATCTCAGAACATAGTTGATCCTAGGGATCAAAACCTAACAAAACTAACTCGATTACATGATAAATCTCATCCAACCCATCACCATCCAACAAGCCTACACTGGAATTACTCACGCACGGCGGTGAGCGTCATGAAATTGGTGATGGAGGATGGTTGATGATGACGATGGCAACGGATTCCCCTCTCCGGAGCCCCAAACGGACTCTAGATCAGCCCTCCCAAGAGAGGTTAGGGCTTGGCGGTGGCTCGGTATTGTAAAACGTGATGAATCCTTCTCCCTGGTTTTTTTCTCCCCGAAAGTGAATATATGGAGTCAGGGTTGAGGTCGGTGGAGCTTTATGGGTCCCACGAGGCAGGGGGCGCACCCAGGGGGTAGGGCGCACCCCCACCCTCGTGGACAGGTGGAGCCCCCCTGACATGGATCTCCATTGATTTTTCAGGTCATTCCGAGAGCTTTTATTTCTTCACAAAAATAACACCATGGCAATTCTACTGAAAACAACGTCAGTACGGGTTAGTTCCATTCAAATCATGCAAGTTAGAGTCCAAAACAAGGGCAAAAGTGTTTGGAAAAGTAGATACGACGGAGATGTATCATACGGCGATAACTTTTAACGCCAAGGACGAACAAAGAGCCCGATCAGTCCGAGCACCAGCCACTTTGGTCCTAAACCCCATTGTGGATGGTTTTCGGCTCACTAAACTGCTCATGGACGGTGGCAGTGGGCTGAACCTCATCTATGAGCACACGCTTGAGAAAATGCAAATGGACAAGAGCCGCATCGAGCAGAGCAGTACAACCTTCAGAGGCATTATCCCCAATCGAGAAGCACGATGTTAGGGGAAAATTAAACTCGGTGTGGTATTCGGCACGCCAGAGAACTACACGTCCGAAGAGTTAATTTTCCACGTGGCACCTTTCAACAGCGGATATCACGCCCTGTTGGGGAGAGACGCATCCGCACGCTATCAATCCATACCCCATTACGGGTACATGACACTCAAAATACCCGGTCCTAACGGAGTTATCACTATCACCAGTGATCCGGACATAGCACTTCACGCCGAAAACAAAACTGCATCCCTGGCCCTCGAGGCATTATCCAAGGCCCTTGCTGCCGAGGAGCTCACTTCTCTGCGTTCCACAGTGGACAGAGACGATGTAATCCTCGATAACAGGCCTAAGTCCACTTCTTTCAAGCCAGCAGACGAAATAGTCAAATTTCAAGTTCACCCAACGGATCCTAATAAAACAGCAGCCATTGGAGCACAGCTGGATCTAGCGGTCGACGCCGCTCTAAGAGCATTCCTATGCGAGAATTGGGACATCTTTGCCTGGCATCCTTCGGATATGCCGGGAATCCCACGACGACTGGTAGAAGACAGCCTCAACATAATAAAAGGGTTCAAGCCAGTCAAGAAGACTCTGCAACGATTTTCCGAACCCAAGCGACAAGCTATGGGAGAGCAACTAGCCAAACTTCTTGAGGCCGGGTTCATCAGAGAGATCAAACACCTAGACTGGCTAGCAAACCTAGTCATGGTGCCAAAGAAGGACAAATCCTGGCGCCTTTGTGTCAATTTCAAAGACCTCAACAAGGCCTGCCCTAAGGACCCCTTCCCATTACCCCGCATCGACCAAATCATTGACGCGACTGCAGGACACGATTCACTGTGCTTCCTCGACGCATACTCCGGATAGCATCAAATCAACATGAGGGAATCCGATCAGGCCGCAACGACATTCATTACTCCGTATGGGCCTTTCTGCTTCAATACTATGCCTTTCAGACTCAAAAATGCCATCGCCACTTACCAACGCATGATTCAAACATGCCTGGAAAAGCAAATTGGCAAGACGGTTGAGGCATATGTGGACAATGTAGTCATCAAAACCAAACATGTGGAATCATCAGTGGATGACTTACGCCTTACATTCGACAACCTCCGAACATATGACATACAGCTCAATCTGGAAAAATGTGTTTTCGGCGTACCGGCCGGAACGCTACTCGGATTCATTGTTTCCAATAGAGGAATCAAAGCAAATCCTACCAAAATCCGAGTCCTGTCACAATTGGCAATACCAACAGACATAAAGCACGTCCAAAAACTAGCTGGGTGCGTGGCAGCCTTGAGCCGCTTTATCTCCAGACTAGGAGAGAAGGCACTGCCGCTCTATCGCCTTCTCCGACGTACCAACCACTTTGAGTGGACGGACGCGGCAACAGGCGGGCTGGAAGAAATAAAAACTTTGTTAGTAAACAACCCAATCCTTGCCGCACCAAACATCGGCGAACCTATGCTACTGTACATATCTGCAACTCACCAGGTGGTGAGCGCTGTGCTCGTCGTCGAATGAGAGGAAGAGGGACACAAATTCCCGCCCCAAAGACCAGTATACTATGTATCAGCGGTCCTCACACCATGCTAATCCTGATACCCGCGCTATCAAAAGATAGCATATGCGGTCTTCATGGCATCGCGGAAGCTACGACACTACTTTCATGAGTGCTCGATCATGGTGGCCTCCAAGGTACCACTCAATGACATCATAAAAACTTATGACGCCACAGGCCGCATTGCCAAATGGGCTATCGAGCTCTTACAATTTGAAATAACATACAAGCCACGCCGAGCTATTAAATCTCAGGTGTTGGCCGACTTTGTCGCTGAATGGACAGATGTCGAACTCCCTAAAGAGTACATCACATACTCCAATTGGGTGATGTACTTCGACGGTTCTAAAATGTTAGCCGGATTGGGGGATGGTGTCATCCTAACATCCCAAACAGGGGACATAGTCCGTTACATATTACAAATCATGTATACGGACTCCAATAACGTAGCCGAATATGAGGCATTACTGCATGGTCTTCGGATGGCTGTTTCTATGGGCATAGAACGCCTCGAGGTGCATGGGGATTAGAACCTTGCAATATCCCAAATAAACAGAGCATTCAATGCAAAAGATCCATAGATGGCGGCTTACTGCAACGCCGTACTCAAAATATCAGCTCAGCTTGAGGAATCAAGTTTCATCATGTGGCCCAACACAGTAATCAAGCAACGGACATCCTTGCTCAAATTGGCACTAAACGCGACCCGTCCCGCCTAACACCTGTGTGGAAAGGCTCTTTAAGCCATCTGTGGTATGGCAGGACAAGAGCGGTAATACCCGTCCGGTGCCGATCACACCCCGGATGCCGCACACGATTTGGATATCATCGGGGGCTCGGGCACAGAACCAATGCCTTCCGCCCATGTAATCATGGCGGTAAGTGCTCCATGGACCGAACCTTTCCTGGCTTACCTTAATAGGCGGGAGCTCCCTAATGACTAGAATGAGGCTCGTTGTATCATTCGACGCTCGAAAGCCTACAAAGTTCATGAAGGTGAGCTCTACAAGAAGAGCACTACTGGAGTCCTTCAAAGATGTATCACCGAAGAGGAGGGGCGACAACTCTTGGCCGAAATACATGCTGGCCTCGGCGGCCATCATGCCGTAGCTCGGGCCCTCATAAGCAAGGCCTTCCGTACATGTTTCTTCTGGCCCACGGCCCGAGCATATGCACATGCCCTTGTACAGCGCTGTGTCGGGTGCCAGCTGTTTGCCAATCAAAGCCATATGCCGCCCACAGCCGTAAGAACAATCCCCATTACCTGGCCTTTCATGGTCTCGGAGCTAGACATGGTCGGACCCCTTAAAGGGGGAAGCCATAAGAAGAAATACTTACTGGTTATGGTGGATAAATTCACTAAGTGGATAGAGGCCAAACCAGTAAAAATGGCTGAAGCCAGACTGGTGATATATTTTATCTCTGGCGTCGTACACCATTATGGTGTCCCACATAGATTATTACTGACAAAGGCTCTAATTTCACAGCCTATGAGGTGAAAATTGGTGTGCTAATCTAGTTATCAAACTCAATTACACCTCCGTATATCACCCTCAAACAAATGGTCAGATCGAATGGGCCAATATGGCTTGATAATGAGTGGCATCAAACCCAGACTAGTGCGATCCCTAAAGGAATCGGATAAACACTGCATCAAGGAGCTCGACTCCGTACTCTGGGGGCTACCAACCACGCCCAACCGCACGACCGGATACACACCGTTCTACATGGTGTATGGCGCAGAGGTTGTCTTGCCCTGCGACGTTATTCATGACTCACCTCGAGTGCGCATGTATGAGGAGAGAGAGGCCGAGCTCGATCGGCAGGACGACTTAGATGGCCTGGAGGAGGAGCGCGATGTCAAAAAAGCCCGTTCCACATTCTACCAACAACAGGCTCAAAGATACCAAAGCAGAGAAGTGCAGGCGAAGACACATATCGTCGGCGAAGTCGTTCTATGCCTACCAGAGAAGAAAAAGGACAAGCTCAAGCCCAAATGGGAGTGTCCCTTCATTATAGATGAAGTTCTCACTTGAGGAGCCTATCGCCTTCGCAATGCATCGATTAATCGCTTAGAGCCAAACCCATGGAACGCTGCTCGGCTCCGAAGATTCTACGCCTAAGTCCGGACATACACCTTTGTGCGTCCCCTTCTTCTCCTTTTCATTTTTTCCTTTTTTCATTTTTTTACGATTTCTAGCGTGTGTTCGGGGTAAGCCGCACACTTGAGGGGTATACATCCTTAAATGTACACACCCCACCATACCTGGGGGCTTCACTCAATAGAAGCTTATTATTATTGTGAGCATAAAGATCACTATATATATATATGTGTTCTTTGCTCATATACGTCCAGTCTTCACCATTATATGCACCTCTATGACTTAAGTTTTTGCCAAGCTGGGTTGCCTGGCTCATGTGCTTATGCCCTACGCTCCCGCTTGTTCGCGGCATAAAGGGAGCACCTCTGCGATTTTTACAACTGGGTCATCCGGACATGTACCTTAGACGGGTGAAGCCGAAAGCTACCGTTCTTAAGGGAATAATTGGTCGGCGGACAAACGACGAACTGCCTTCATTGCAATATAAACTCTCAAAATACAAAAACTCATGTGATACTTCCGCATCACGGCATAGGCATGCGTAGATAGTGCATGCTGACCCAGGGAGAGGAACCCTTAATGGAACTATTCTCTCTGGAAGATGTTTCTTACATTAAAAAGTAATATAACATAACCCCCCGAATACAGTTTGTCTATTCAAGCATTGTGACCGGATTGCCTGGTTTCTGAACATACTTGGTGTTTCCCACAGGTATAGTATTTGGAAATACTCCAACCCTTGGGTTTCGGAGGTAGAAGTGGAAGGTTTGCCATGACAATCTTTTCTAGTTCGGACGGAGATAAGTTTGGTGATAAAGTACAGTGTTGCATGGAATCAAATACCTACTCTTTATCTATACCATCTATCAGGCTGTCTAGTTTACAGTCCTGTTGTGAAAGTTTGGCGGCTGTGTTTACTTGGTCGTACACCAAGTTAACCGGAATTTCTTGTCCGTCTAGTCCCCGAGGTCCGACCTGGGCCATATCATTTAGATCAAGTCTGGTATACCGTGTTTTCACCATGGCCCAGGCTTCTCATGCACCTTCTCGACATGATGAAGCCTTCCATAGCTCAAAGCAAAGATGAGCTCCCTTGAATAAATTTGCAAGCTCCTCCATCATTCCTGGAGGAGAATCGAAGGGCCATAAATCCTTAGCAATGTTCCTCATTGTCGGCGTCCTAGGAATGGGGGTCCCCAGACTTGCCTACCTGCGGCCCACAGCGTGGCTGGGCTGGCAGGTCTGTACGGACCATCTTCATCGACAAGGCATTCAGGACCCTCGTGAGGTGCCAAGCCTCGCGAGGCGGACGATGCAAGACCTCCTCAGGAGCGGCCTCGCCAGGCAGGCTCACGAGGGGCGGAGAGATCAAGGCAGGGCAAACCTCGCGAGGTCGTCGTGACGTGAGCCATGACGACCGAGACCAGGCGGGCGCCAACACGCGCAGTGTCCTTATTTCTTCTTTGGTGCCAAGGGGGCAAGAGCAGGCGCGGAGTACCGAGGCATCAAGCAAAGGTTTCCATATTGGTGCAACGAGACCAAGACCAGAAGGACGACTTGAGGTAGGTCACCATCGATCCCAAGACGGCGTCATCACCAGAGCCTTTGGCAGGCGAAGACCACCTTTTGTCAGGATAATTTGTACTAGTTGACCCATTTCGAATCGGCCGTTGTTGGCTCCCTTCCTGCTCAATATTTGGGGAGAGGACCAGCGCCTATATAAGTAGAACTAGCCACCACAGAGTGAGGGAGGGAGGAGAGAGGACCTGAGCAGATCCAAGATCATCTCACCCACACAAGTTCACCAAGCAAAAGAACACCCCAACCTCAAGAGGCTGTTCTTCCCCTTGTAACTGTTCTTCATCAGCCCAAGAGGCAATCCACCACCACCACACTGGAGTAGGGTATTACACCACAACGGTGGCCCGAACGAGTATAAATCTTGTGTCTTTCTGTGTTGTGAGTTTGTTGAGTTCTTCTACATGATCTTAGAGAGCTAGGGCGTGGATCGATAGGGAGAAAACCTTCACACGCACCCCAGTGTTTGAACATCAAGGGTTTGCTGGGACCCGTGATCCGACATTTGGCGCGCCAGGTAGGGGTGCGCCAGAGTCTCTTCCGCACCAATCGACCCGTCGACACTCTGTGGCCCCGATGTCTGGCGACCCAAGGGCCGACTCCGACCGATGGGCAGCCTGGCCAGCCCGGGCGGCGCCATCTGCCTATGAAGACCTCGACCCCGCGCTCCAGGCAGCACGAGTGCCGCCTAATGCTGCGGGGCGCGGGCGGCGCGGCCAGGCGTCATCCACCCCCACTCCACGACAAGTGCGAGCCGCTGCAAGGGCCGCAAGCCATGCCGCAGCAACGGCTCCACACACCCGGCGAGAGCAGGCAAACATGCGGGCTGCGCTCACGGTGGCGCGGGAGTTGTTGCGGTGCCGGCTGAAGGAGATCGAACGCGACGCACTGCTTGAACGTGTCGCTGAGCTGCAGGATGCGGCGACGTCAGGAGCGCCGCCTTTCTGCTATCTAGTTCCGTCCCGAGCCGCTACTGGACCTCACGACGGGCCACACCGCAACCGCGTGCCCTCGGGTGCGCCCGGGGGCTTCACCAACACCAGGACGGCCGACGGCACCGGGGGACCCGTTGCCCCCGCGCCGCCTCTGATGAACATGGGCACGAGCGTTGCCCCCCATGTCCCCAGCGTGGTGTCACACTATCATCCTCAGGATGCCGCGCTGGGTCGGGCTTCGTCGAGCGTGGGGCACTACGGCGAGGTGTTTGGGGGGACATCCCCGAAAGCCTATGTGCCCCGCATGATGGACCAGGAGTACACGTCGGAGGACGACCCCGACTCGTTCCTCGGGCCAGGTTGGGAGGAGGAGGCATTGGGAGTTGAAGCCTTCCAAGAGCCGCTGGAGAGCCCCGCTAACCGTGCCATCAACAATAGATACATGGTACCACTAATCCCTCAGGAGCAAGCTTACGCTAACCATGAGTCACAGATGAACCAGGCCACGGCGCCGAACGATGGCTCCAGCATGGCGATGCCTGCCCTGGTAGGAGAGACCCGTTGGGGGCTGCGTAGAAGGGGTCAGGAGCAAGGCCCCTCCCGTGTCGTGGGGAGCAAGGAAACACCTGGAGGTAGGCCCTCTACCAGGGTGGCAACCGTGACCCTTCCCCTGGCAGAGGACCCGTGGTCGCCGAGGGCGCCACTGGAGTCCCCTCTTCCCTCGTTCGGCCGTCCCGGTCTCCAGTCGTCCCAGCGGTGGTAGGGGGTGGTGCAAGGTGGGCCCCTCGCCTGGCGATATGAAGCAAGGCCAGTACCTGTGAAGCAAGGCCCAGTGCCTGTGAAGATCGCCGCCCGTGACACTCTCATGTAATAATCAGTGGGGCTGTACATGCCCCGGAGTCTCCGGAGAGCCGCCCTCGGGCCTCGGGGGCTCCCTCCCACGCCTAGTGGCAGCACATAGATCCGCGCTGGTGAGAAGACGTCGAAGACTAGACTAGGTGCCGGACGCGGCCATTTGCTTTGGATCTCTTTTCTGTAACCATGCCTACTGGATTTGGATTTAAGTTGAAGTCGAATTTTCGTCTGATGCACGCGGGGGGATGCCTTTTCTCATTCGATTATTTCTCGCAGTCTCGCTCTTGCCTTATTTCGGAGTTCACGCCAGTCGCTCCCCCCTTGCGGGTCCCTCGCAAGCCGGGCTGGGCATGAAGCACATGAGCCACACGCGTGTCGAGCCGTAGCGGCTGTTCGCTTACCACACGGCCCTCTCGGGCATGGCAATGAATTCATCAGGATCTCCTCAAAAATCCGCAATCTCTCGGGCCAGTTTTGGGCTTGTCCAAGCTAAGGGCCACACCCTAGTTTTTACAGGATAAATAACAGGGAAACAAGGAATCAACCGGATACGTCGCTTGCCACATCCCCCATGTCTTCTTCAAACGCGCCACTGGCATCGCTGTCACCATCGTTGGCATTGCCTCCACCTTCGCCGCCGTCGACGATGCCGTCATCAACCACGTCGCCTGCATCCACCGCAACCACAACCCCGTCATCATCAGAAGCGAAGGCCCTGACCAGCGCATCCACGTGGTCTTCAACCCACCACGCCAAGTCGCCCCGGATGGCTTCCGGCACGGGAGTGATAGCGGCGTCCAAATCGAAGTCAAGATCAATGTTCCGGAGGTGGCTGAAGACGTGGGAGAATGCGCGCCCAAGCAGACTACGACTTCTCTCCTCCACAAGCTGGCGAGCCCTGTTAGACCGGGCTTCCAGGCGCGTCACCACGTTGGTGATGAAGGTCAGGTGACTGGCGTAGTCATTCGAGTGGGGAGGCGGTGCATTCTCATCACAGATGAAGCCCAGGGCGGCATTTGCTGTAACACCCATGATGCGACTATATCTCCCACGTGTCGGAGCACAACTTAGAGGCATAACAGCGTGGTAGGCATGTCGCAAGAGGGGAAATCTTTACACATCCCATGTACTGAATAAGAAAGGGATAAAGAGTTGGCTTACAATCGCCACTTCACACAATACATAAATATAGCATACATCATCCAGAATACAATCAAGGACCGACTATGGAACCAAAATAAATAAAGACAACCCCAAATGCTAGATCCCCGATCGCCCCAACTGGACTCCTCTACTGATCATCCGGAAAAGAGACATAGTAACGGCCTGAATCCTCGTCGAACTCCCACTTGAGTTCGGTAGCGTCTCATGTACTGGAATCATTGGCACCTGCATCTATTTGGAATTATCTGTGAGTCACGGGGACTCAGCAATCTCACACCCTCGCGATCAAGACTATTTAAGCTTAAGGGTAGGAAAAGGGTAGTGAGGTGGAGCTGCAGCAAGCACTAGCATATATGGTGGCTAACTTACCCAAAAGAGAGCGAGATGAGAAGCAAAGCACGATCGAGAAACTAAAATGATCAAGAAGTGATCCTGAAATTAGTTACGTTCAAGCATAACACGAGACCGTGTTCTCTTCCCGGACTCCGCCGAAAAGAGACCATCACGGCTACACACGCGGTTGATTCATTTTAATTAAGTTAAGTGTCAAGTTATCTACAACCGGATATTAACAAATTCCCATCTGCCCATAACCGCGGGCACGGCTTTCGGAAGTTCAAAACCCTGCAGGGGTGTCCGAACATAGCCCATCACAAGCTCTCACTGTCAATGGACGATATTCCTTCTCCCAGGAAGACCCGATCAAACTCGGAATCCCGGTTACAAGACATTTCGACAATGGTAAAACGAGACCAGCAAGACCATCCGCTGTGCCGACAAATCCCTATAGGAGCTGCACATATCTCGTTCTCAGGGCACACCGGATAAGCTAATCATATAGGAACCAACATAACCCAAGTTTCCAAGGGACGGCCCCACACGGTGCTCTAGTTTGGACCAACACTCAGAGGACCACTGGCCCTGGGGTTTAAAATAAAGATGACCCTTGAGTCCGCGGAACCCAAGGGAAAATGCTTAGGTGGCAAATGGTAAAACCAAGGTTGGGCCTTGCTGGAGGAGTTTTATTCAAGGTGAACTGTCAAGGGGTTCCCATAACACCCAACCGCGTAAGGAACGCAAAATCAAGGAACATAACACCGGTATGACTGAAACTAGGGCGGCAAGAGTGGAAAAAAACACTAGGCATAAGGACGAGCCTTCCACCCTTTACCAAGTATATAGATTCATTAAAGTAAACAAGATATAATAATGATATCCCAACAATATCCATGTTCCAACATGGAACAAACTCCATCTTCACCTGCAACTAGCAACGCTATAAGAGGAGCTGAGCAAAGCGGTAACATAGCCAAACAACGGTTTGCTAGGAAAGGTGGGTTAGAGGCTTGACATTGCTGTATGGGAGGCATGATAAAGCAAGTGGTAGGTATCGCGGCATAGCAATAGAGCGAACAACTAGCAAGCAAAGATATAAGTGATTTCGAGGGTATGGTCATCTTGCCTGCAAAGTTCTCCGAGTTGACGAAAGCTTGATCCTCATAAGCATACTCAACGGGTTCCTCGATCACGCACTTGTCTCCCATCTCTACCCAAGGCAAGAACATGAGCAAAGGAAACAACAATCAACCACGGTGCAATGCGCAAGCAACATGATGCAAAACATGGCATGATATGCGGGATGAGATATGCAATGCATATGCATGCTTCAAAAAGGAAAGATTAACCAGGCATCACATTGGCAAACCAAGTGCGCCGCTGGAAAGATGAGTTGATTTCAGTCGAAATCGATATAAAGATCACCGGAATCGGATGCACGGTTTGCAAATGGCAAGCAAAACAAAAATGGCACAATTCTGTGATTAACAGCACTATGCCATCTAGAATGCAACACAAAACTAAGCTACTGCACTCCAACATAACAACAAAGCACATGGCAGTGATCTACTCAAGAAGCTTGACAAAATATGAACACTGAGCTATGGCTAAATCACAAAAGAGCAGGTTCAAACAAGCATGGCAAAAGTGCAAAAGATATCAGCATCACAGACTTAGTGAAATAACATGGCAGGATATAACATCAGGAAGCAATGTTGAGAGAAAGATAACAACATGCTACGGGAACAAGACATAGCAAACAAAGGCATGGAATGAATCTACTCAAAGCAAAGAACAAAAGCCAAAAAGGACAAGGAGATATGAAGGCAGCCATGTAAGCCAAAGCTGAGCATGGCAAAAACAGAATTATGAAGGCATCTTTGCGAGCTCGATTCACTCATCACAAGGCATTACATGACAATATAATCATATAAACAGCAATATGACATGGTCATGAAGCTAACCAAGGCAAGAGAAAGTTCATAGCATGCATGGAACGACTACAACAACTATGGCAAAATTGATTAACATGTAAACAATCTGCCAGGAACATTTTATAGCAAAAGTAGAGCAAGATTAAGTCATGCTAGCACACTCCATAATTGCAAAGAGGAGCATGGATGGATAGAGCATAACCATATTCCAAAATCATCCTTACTAAAGATACTGAAAACAATCATGGATCACTCTGTAGCATCATGGATACATGGCATAAAAATAACAATAGAGCAATGACTTAGTAAAATCCTAAGTCCCTGAAATAAGCAATATCACGAGGGCTACTTTGCATGCTTGTGCTAGTCACCAAAAAGATCACAAAAATCCATAGCATACACCCCTTTAAACATGGCATGGCATAGCCCAAAACACATGTAGAGCTCATTCCCATATGCAACACGCAACTAATGTAGCAAAAACATTTTATAGCACTCTTGCATCACATATTTGGGCATCAAGATGGACTCAAACAAGCATGTCACAATGGAACAAAATTAAGAACACATCATGATGAACATTTTTATATATTGCACGCACAAAATGGAGCTACACACAGGAAGTTATGGCATCACGAACAGAGCATAAAAATATTAGGGACTTTGGAATTTCGGAGTCAACCTCTGAGATCTAGGGTTCCTTGAGTTGCACGCGAACCGAGGAGGGCGCGAGCTCGCCGGAGTCTTGCTGGAGAGGAGAGGTGGACGCGGCTGACGTTCGGATCTGGAGAGGAGGAGGAAAGGGGTCAGAGCTCGTCGAGCTTCTCGCCGGAGGAGGCGCGGACGGTGTCGCAGAGGGTGGCGGCGCGATCGCCGGAGGCGGCGCTGAGGTGAGGCGGTGTCCAGAGTTGCTGGATGAGCGGCGGGGCGGCAAACGGGTGGACGGCGGCGCGGATGCGCGGGCGCGGGCGGCGCCCGATGGGCTCGGCGGGCCCGCTCCGGGCCCCATAGGCCGCGGTGGAGGGAGGAGCCGGCGTGCATGCGTGGCGGTGTGCGGTTGGCTCCAGGCGGCGGCGCGCTGCATGGCACGCGTTGATTGGATGCGGTGGTGTGGCCGGCAGACCTGTCCGGCGCGGATGGACGCGTCCGGTGGCGGCGGGGCGATTTGATCTAGGGGTTGGACCCGAATTTGGACGAGGAGCACATATTTATACATAGAAGGAGGTGGGAATGTCCAAATGGAGTGCGGTTTTCGGCCACGCAATCGTGATCTGACGGCGGAGGACATGGAAGGGGTTTGGAAGGGTTATTGGGCCACTTTGGACGGGTGTTGGGCTGCAACACACACGAGGCCTTTACGGTTCCCCGGTTAACCGTTGGAGGATCAAACGGACTCCAAATGGCATGAAACTTGACAAGCGGTCTACCGGTGGTGCACCAAGGCCGCTTGGCAAATCTTGGTCAATTCCGAGAAAGTTTAAGACCCACTCATGAAAAGAAGAAAAAGGGGCGCCGGAGGACATAGGAGTGTCGGATTGCAAAACGGGCAACGGGGAAAATGCTCGGATGCATGAGAAGAAGATGTATGCAAATGCGATGCACATGATGGCATGATATGAAATGCATGACATGGACAAAATGCAAAACGAAGAAAAAACCCAACCACAGGGAAATCTCATAACTTAGAGCCGAAATGGCAAGAGTCGGAGTACAAATATGGCAAATTACATATGGGGCGTTACATTAGCCCTGCTCCGGAGACCCTGAAGCATGGGGGCGTGCTCGCGCTCCAGCGTCCACCGTTGAAGCACTTCCTCCCTGTTTTGCCGCGCAACGGCCTTGGTGTCATCAACCCGCCTCTGAAGAGAAAGCAGCTCGGCGCGGGCGGAGGCCAAGTCCGCCTGCACCATGACCAAGGCGGTGGCCGTGGCCTCCTCACGCCTCTCCGCCTCATCTGACCTGGGCCGGAGAGCAGCGGTCATGCCTGCTGCCTCAGTTCCTACAAGATTTGGCTTCAAGGTGTGCTGAACTTCAAGATCCGCATGAACCTCAGCCACCCGGCGGTCGACTTCCTCCAGGACTCGGCCCTCGCGAGCCCCGACAACATCCTCCGCTTGGGCAACTTGACGCTCCCTTCTCTCCCACGGCTTCCGGAGCCAGCGCCTCCTCGCGCTTCCGAACCTCATCTTCCTCGGCAGGCGTCCCCTTAGTGCCGCGAGGGCGGCTTTACGCACCTCCACTTGCTGCTCAAGGGACGCACTCTAGGCGTGGAGCTCCCACGCATGCTTCTCCGCAGCCTCGTGACGGCGGTCAGCTTCGCGAGCCTCCTCCAGAGCTCGGGAGCAGGCCTCACGGGAGGCTGCGAGGGTGGCCTCGGCCTTCACGTTTTCTAGATCACGCTGGTGGTGCCAGAGGTTGATGGCCACCTTTAGCTTGTGCCACTCCTCCGCAAACCGAAGACCCTCGACCTCAAGGCGCGCGTCAACACCCTCAAGTTCTTCGCTGAGTCGGTTCATCACGTTAGTCGCCTCCTGGAAGAGCTCATGACGAACAACGCTCCGCCCGCGCTCGAACTCGAGCGCACGACCCATCTCGCCCTCCGCCATGGGGGTTGTGGACGACGCCCGACGCAGCGCGTGACCTCTTAGCAGGGGGCTGGGGGCTGGCGCGGCCTCAGGTGCCAGCCGGCCCTCGCGAGGGGCCCGAGCCAAACAAGGCCCTCTGCTTGAAGAAGACCCCAAGGTCGAGGCCAGCTAGCTACCGGCCGTTTCCAGGTGGGGAGCCCTTGGCACGCCCACTGCGCTCCGAGCAAGGTCGCGAAGGAAGGATGGCGAAGGCACGAGCTCAGGGCGCCTTGATGATGGACCAACTCCCACGGCTGACCCCACGTCGTGGGCGGCACCCGAACCTGCGGCGCTGGAGCTTGGCGGGTGCAACGGGACAAGAGGGGCCTGCTTCTCAGGAGATTTCACAGCCTCGGTAGAAGGGGTCTTGAGGGAACAATCGTCAAGAAGGGAAGACATCTCATAGAACATCACCAAAATAAGGTACTTACTCATCGATGGCGATGTACTTTTGTCGCTTCAACGGCCTAAAGATACCACTGCCGCTCGAAGATCCTTTCCTCTTGCGGAGCTCCTCGAAGTCCACACAAAGCCGACCTAAGCGTTCAATGTGGCGGCCAGTGCGGGGTGAAGCCGGAGATGTGCTCATGAAAATGACTTCAAGGGTGCCTAGCTGCGAAGAACAGTCGGGCGCTGAGGGAGTCCTGGATTAGGGGGTGTCCGGATCGCCGGACTATACCTTCAGCCGGACTCCTGGACTATGAAGATACAAGATTGAAGACTTCATCCCGTGTCCGGAAGGGACTTCCCTTGGCGTGGAAGGCAAGCTTGGTGATACGGATATGTAGATCTCCTACCATTGTAACCGACTTTGTGTAACCCTAACCCTCTCTGGTGTTTATATAAACCGGAGGGTTTTAGTCCGTAGGACGACATACAGAACAACAATCATACCATAGGCTAGCTTCTAGGGTTTAGCCTCTCCGATCTCGTGGTAGATCTACTCTTGTACTACCCATATCATCAATATTAATCAAGCAGGACGTAGGGTTTTACCTCCATCAAGAGGGCCTGAACCTGGGTAAAACTTCGTGTCCCTTGCCTCCTGTTACCATCCAGCCTAGACGCACAGTTCGGGACCCCCTACCCGAGATCCGCCGGTTTTGACACTAACATTGGTGCTTTCATTGAGAGTTCCTCTGTGTCGTCGCCGTTAGGCTTGATGGCTCCTACGATCATCGATAGCGATGCAGTCCAGGGTGAGACCTTCCTCCCCTGACAGATCTTCGTCTTCGGCGGCTTCGCACTGCGGGCCAATTCACTTGGCCATCTAGAGCAGATCGAAAGCTATGCCCCTGGCCATCAGGTCAGATTTGGAAGTTTAAACTACACGGCTGACATCCGCGGGGACTTGATCTTCGACGGATTCGAGCCATTGCCGAGCGCGCCGCACTGTCGCGACAAGCATGATCTAGCTCTGCCGCTGAACAGTGCCTTGGAGGCCGCACCCGCATCGGCTTCGACCCTTAATTCGGAGCCAACTACGCCGATCGAGGATGGGTGGTTGGACGCCGCCTCGGGGGCTACGATCCCAACGGCGATCGAGCCGAACACCAGCCCCGCACTCCGCGAGACTCGTGACTCCAAGGAGTCGGACTCCTCTCCGTACTCTAAAACCTCCGCGCCCCTGCCGATCGAATCCGATTGGGCGCCGATCATGGAGTTTACTATCGCGGACATCTTTCAGCACTCGCCTTTCGGCGATATTTTGAAGACACTAAAGTCTCTCTCTTTATCAGGAGAGCTCTGGCCGGACTATAGTCAGCAAGGTTGGGATACGGACAATGAAGAAATTCAAAGCCCACCCACCACCCACTTTGTAGCCACTGTCGACGATTTAACCGACATGCTCGACTTTGACTCCGAAGACATCAACGGTATCGACGATGATGCAGGAGACGATGAAGAACCAGCGCCTATTGGGCCCTGGAAAGCCACCTCATCATATGACATATACATGGTGGACACCCCAAAAGAAGGAGATGGCGATGGAACAGTGGAGGATGACCCATCCAAGAAACAGCCTAAGCGCTGGCCTCAGCGGCGCCGCTCAAAATCCCGCCAAAGCAAATACCGTGACTCCAGCACGGGAGATAATAATACTTCGGAGAGTGCCGAAGAAAACCCCCTCCAGCAAGATTCAGCACAGGAGGATGGAGAAGCCAGCCCTCATGAGTGAGCAGCAGACAGAGAGGTCGAGGACGATAATGATATGCCTCCATCCGAAGACGAGGCAAGCCTCGATGACGACGAATTCGTCGTGCCAGAGGATCCCATCGAACAAGAGCGTTTTCAACGCAGGCTTATGGCCACGGCAAGAAGCCTCAAGATAAAACAACAACAGCTTAGAGCTGATCAAGATTTGCTAGTCGAGGGATGGACTGAAGTCCTTGTGGCCGAAGAGCATAAACTCGAACGCCCCTCCAAGAGCTACCCAAAGCGCAGGTTGCTACCCCGATTAGAGGAGGAAGCACTTAAACCTACATCACCAGCACTTGATATGGCTGACCGGCCACCTCGTGGCCGCAACAAAGAGGCCTCTCGGCCCTCCACTCAAGCCACACCCCGTATCAAGGCACGGGAAAATGCGCCAGACCTGTGAGATATGTTGGAGGACAAGGCAAGGCAAACAAGATCGATCTACGGATCGCGTGGGCGCCCCATGACTCGAGACGATAACCGTCACGCCGGACACAAATCCGGTAGGGCCGAACACAGTAGACAAAGCTCATTGGAGCTACGCCGTGATATAGCCCAGTACAGAGGCGCCGCACACCCACTATGCTTCACAGATGAAGTAATGGATCATCAAATCCCCGAGGGTTTCAAACCCGTAAACATTGAATCATATGATGGCACAACAGATCCTGCGGTATGGATCGAGGATTATCTCCTTCATATCCACATGGCCCGTGGCGATGATCTCCACGCCATCAAATACCTCCCACTCAAGCTTAAAGGACAAGCTCGACATTAGCTTAACAGCTTGCCAGCAGGATCAATCAGTTGTTGGGAGGACCTGGAAGCCGCATTCCTCGACAATTTCCAGGGCACTTATGTGCGACCACCAGACACCGATGACCTAAGCCACGTAATATAGCAGCCATAGGAATCGGCCAGGCAATTCTGGACACGGTTCCTAACAAAGAAAAATCAAATAGTCGACTGTCCGGACGCAGAGGCCCTAGCAGCCTTCAAGCACAATATCCGTGACGAGTGGCTTGCCCGGCACCTTGGACAGGAAAAACCGAAATCTATGGCAGCACTCACGACACTCATGACCCGCTTTTGCATGGGAGAAGAAAGCTGGCTTGCTCGTAGCAACAATATTACCAAGAACCCTGGTAATTCGGATACCAGGGACAGTAGTGGCAGGTTGCGTCGCAACAAGCAGAAGCACCGCATTAACGGCGACAATGCTGAGGATACGGCAGTTAATGCCGGATTCAGAGGCTATAAATCCGGTCAGCAGAAAAATCCATTTAAAAGAAATCCTAGGGGCCCATCTAGTTTGGACCGAATACTCGACCGCTTGTGCCAGATACATGGCACCCCCGAAAAGCCGACCAATCACACCAACAGGGATTGTTGGGTGTTCAAGCAGGCAGGCAAGTTAAATGCCGAAAATAAAGACAAGGGGCTATATAGCGATAACGATGAAGAGCCCCGGCCGCCGAACAACAGTGGACAGAAGGGTTTTCCCCCACAAGTGCGGACGGTGAACATGATATACGCAACCCACATCCCCAAGAGGGAGCGGAAGCGCGCGTTAAGGGACGTATACGCGGTAGAGCCAGTCGCCCCAAAGTTCAACCCATGGTCCTCCTGCCCGATCACCTTTGATCGAAGGGACCATCCCACTAGCACCCGTTATGGTGGATTCGCCGCATTGGTTCAAGACCCAATTATTGACGGATTTAATCTCACTAGAGTCCTTATGGACGACGGCAGCAGCCTGAACCTGCTTTACCAGGATACAGTGCGGAAAATGGGCATAGATCCCTCGAGGATCAAGCCCACCAAAACAACCTTAAAAGGTGTAATACCAGGTGTAGAGGCGAACTGTACAGGCTCAGTCACACTTGAAGCGGTCTTCGGATCTCCGGATAATTTCCAAAGCGAGGAGTTAATCTTCGACATAGTCCCATTCCGCAGTGGCTATCACGCACTGCTCGGGCGAACCGCATTTGCCAAGTTCAATGCGGTACCGCACTACGCATACCTTAAGCTCAAGATGCCAGGCCCTCGAGGAGTAATTACGGTCAATGGAAACACCGAATGCTCCCTCCGAATGGAGGAGCACACAGCGGCCCTTGCAGCAGAAGTACAAAGCAGCCTTTCCAGGCAGTTCTCCAGTCCGACCATTAAACGTCCGGACACCGTCAAGCGCGCCCGGAGTAACCCACAACAAGACCGCCTGGCACATTCCGAGCAGGCGTAGCAATGCGGCCCCAAACCCAGCCCTCGCAAAAATGCGACACCAGTGCTTCGCGTACATAACTACGCTCTAGAAATACCATGGGTATAGGGGGTGGGGCACCGTCACGGCACGCCCGAAACACGGCTTAAACCGCACCAGGGGCTGCCGATTTCTTAATTTTCTATTACTTTCAGGACTCCATTCTTCGGAAGGCCTGTTCGGCAATTCAATTGCCGCACAAACGATGCAAGAACCAGGGAAGCAGACAAGCCATGCCGCATTACGGAACTCCCAGGTGGTCTCTATCACGAGCAGTATACCTGTTTCGCATACCATTCCGCAGCCTGCCCCTGGAACGGACATATTAAATAGTCCAACCTTTTGCTTATCGCATTATTTGTATCGTTCTACTTTGATCGCAGCCCTTTTAATACACAATGCGCAGCTTTTGTCTATTTTTGCATTACTCTTTTTTTACAAATATATGTTCCTTAATGACATGTTGCACCCGTACACTTTGGTATGGCCAAAATACGCCAGGGGCTATAGTACCCCTCAATATGGTGTGAGAAGTCCGAACACTTTAACCAGTGCGACACCCCAAACTTATAGCATTATATGCATCAGCTCCGAATCATGTCTTGGGTCAATAGTTGGGTTTGCCCGGCTCCTATGTTTTGGTGCCTTACGTTCCGCTATATCGGCTAAGGTGGCACTAGGAGAACTACTGCGATTGTGCCCCAGTTGAGCTGGGTCGAGCACCTCAGTAGAGAAAGCTAAAACTGGTTGTCATGATGAAGCGAGAGCTGGTCGCTGTTCGAGAGGTTTTTTGAGTCCCTAAAGACTTATGCCGCTTCGAGCGAGGAGTCGGCTCTGTCCGGCCAAGGCGTGGATAGCGCCCCAAACTCGGTCTTCCGAATACCAGGGGCTTCGCCGAAATTTAAAATTATAGAATTCTATGGCTAAGTGAGAGTGTTCATGCATTATAGTCCGATTGCCTTGTTCGTTGTGCTGAGCGCCTCCCTTGAAGGAGCCAAACATGGGGAAAAGAGCGCTCAGGTTTATCCCCGAACACCCCAGCACTAGCGGCACGGGGGCAGAAGCCGACGACTCGCCATCTCTCAGAATTGATAAACAGCCGCACAGAAGGTAATATTTTAAATTCCAACAGCATTGCTTAGCGCATATGAACAAGTTTTCAGCGCACAAGACAAAACGAGCGAGTTTTACTCAAAAATTACATCCCTGGAACATTCATCCGCCATAAAGTGGGCACCCTTCAGAACATCCTTATAATAATTCTCGGGCTTGCGATGCTGTTTCCCCGGCGGTAGCCCGTCCTTCACAAGCTTCTCAGCATCCAGCTTGCCCCAGTGCACCTTAGCACGGGCAAGGGCCCTACGGGCACCTTCAATGCAGACGGAGTGCTTGATGACTTCGAGCCTTGGACATGCCCCCACCAGCCGCCGCACCAGCCCGAAATGGCTCCCAGGCAGAGCCTCTCCAGGCCACAGCCGAACTATGAGGCCCTTCATGGCCTGTTCGGCCGCCTTGTGGAGCTCGACCAGTTGCTTCATCTGGTCGCTCAGGGGCACGGGGTGTCCGGCCTCAGCATACTGAGACCAGAACACCTTCTCTGTCGAGCTGCCCTCCTCGGCTCGATAGAATGCAGCGGCATCGGACACGCTATGGGGAAGATCTGCGAATGCTCCTAGAGAGCTCCGGATTCGGGTAAGTAACAAGTAACTCACATTTATGTGTTTGCTTTGCATAAAGAATGCCTTACCCGCCGCTATCTTTTTCACCGCATCCAACTCCTGGAGGGTCCTCTGGGATTCATCCTTGGCAGACTTGGCATTTTCAATAGCCACCGCGAGCTCGGACGCTCGCGTCTTTGAGTCAAGCTCCAAACTCTCATGTTTTTTCACGAGAGCCTGGAGCTCTTGCCGCACCTTGCCAACCTGGGCCTCATACTTCTCCCGCTCGGTGCGCTCCGCGGCCACCGTCTTCTCGGCCTTGAACAGCGCTTGCTTAAAGGTTGCCACCTCAGACGTGGCCCCTACAATAGCCACGATAATCCTGTCATTTTTTGCAATTGCACATATATATATATATATTTAAACAAGGTATTTCTTACCTTCCTTGTCCTCGAGCTGCTTCTTGGCACGCCCAAGCTCTTGCACGAACTGCTCGAGGTTCTGCTTTAGCGTGTCCACTTCCGCAGTCAGTACGGCGGACGCCAGCAGAGAAGCCTGCATACGCATATTGACTCCTTTTTGTTAGACTCCTGCGAATTTTATTTGATCCTCTATTCGGCTTTTCTTCCCGAATGCCAAACAGAGCATCAAGGGCTACTGTCTATGCGGTAATATTATTTACACATTCTTTACTTACCTCAAAGCCTGTTAAAAGGCTAGCACAAGCTTCAGTTAGTTCGCTCTTGGCGGACTGAACCTTCTGGACCACCGCAATCATAATGGTGCGGTGCTCCTCGTCGATGGAGGCGCCTTTGAGCACCTCCAACAGATTGTCCGACGCCTCCGGTTGGATGGGGGTCACCGGCACGGTGGGCTTGCTCCTCTTGGAAGGAGGTCGCTCGCTGGACTCTGGAACCTTTGAAGGTTCCGGAGCGGTGTTCGGCCTAGGGCCGGACTTGGAGCCTTGGGGGGTTTTATCCCCTTTACTCCTAGAGTCCGGGAGGTCGCCTTGCGGCTCCTCCAGGACCACCTCCTCCTGGCTTGGAACCTGTTGGGACAACACTTCGGCGTCGTCCATAGGGCAGGGAGAGGTAGCCGTCGGAAGCGAATTCACATCCGGCGAGTCTAGTGAACCGCTCGACGACGCGTCGAGCTGGTCTTTGGGTGGGCTGCATAATCATATTCGACATAAGGGAAAGCTGTGCAATAAAGGAATACTATGAATTACTCTGGTATCCGGATACTTACAATTTCGCCAGGGGCTTGGCCCTGAGCGGCCACTCCTCTCCGCCGTCGTCGGCGTCGGTGGAGTAGTCCGGAGGAAGGGTTTTCCCCTTCTTGGACCCATCGGCCTCCCCAGAGAGGGCGGCCTTCCTTTTCTTCTCTCCCCCCACTGGAGGGGGAGAGGTCTCTTCTTCCTCCTCCTCGACTTCACGGGAGGAATGCGCCTTGGAGCCGTCATATGATGAACCCGACACCTCCTGGCGCCGAGCACTTTTTCGAGTCCCCGTGGCCTTCTTCATGGCCTTCTTCTCTGGCACCACATAGGGTGCCAGAACCAGCAGCTTCGCCAAGCGGGCATCGGCTGGGTCTTCGGGCAAAGGAGCCGGACAGTCGATCTGTCTGGACTTCGCCTGCCAATCCTGTCAAAGGTAAGGGAGCTTAGATCCCGCATAGAGTTAAACTATGAAAAACTAGTACCCTGTAAAAGGTACAAACAACTTACCGCGCTAACGCGACACTGCGCGCTGAATCCGCGATCCTCGGTAGCGGATGCGGGAGCCTCGGTGCCCTTGAAAAGCACCTTCCAGGCATCTTCATACGTCGTGTCGAAGAGCCTGCTCAGAGTTCGGTGCTGCGCCGGGTTGAACTCCCACAGATTGAAGGCCCGTTGTTGACACGGGAGGATCCGGCGGATGAGCATAACCTGGACTACGTTGACAAGCTTGAGCTTCTTGTCCACCAGGGTTTGGATGCATGTTTGCAGTCCAGTCACCTCTCCTTTGCTGCCCCACGACAGGCCTGTCTCTTTCCAGGACGTGAGCCGCATTGGGGGTCCGGACCGGAACTCGGGGGCTGCGACCCACTCAGGATCGCGCGGCTCGGTGATGTAAAACCACCCCAATTGCCACCTCTTCAGGGTCTCCACAAAGGAGCCCTCGAGCCATAAGACGTTGGGCATCTTGCCCACCATGGCGCCTCCACACTCCGCCTGGTTGCCGCGCACCACCTTCGGCTTGACATTGAAAGTCTTGAGCCATAGGCCGAAATGGGGGCGGATGCAGAGGAAAGCCTCGCACACGACGATAAACGCCGAGATGTTGAGGATGAAGTTCGGGGCCAGATCATGGAAATCCAGGACGTAGTAGAACATGAGTCCCCGGACGAATGGATGGATAGGAAAGCCCAGTCCGCGGAGGAAGTGGGGAAGGAACACTACCCTCTCATGGGGCCTTGGGATGGGAAGGAGTTGCCCCTCTTTGGGGAGCCGGTACGCGATGTCGTTAGACAAGTATCCGGCCTTCCTCAGTTTTTTGATGTGCCCCTCCGTGACGGAGGAGACCATCCACTTGCCTCCCGCTCCGGACATGGCTGGAGAAGGTTGAGGTGGGGAGTGCGGACTTGGGCGCTGGAGCTCGAGTGCGCAAAAATGGATAGGCAAAGGAGGAAGAAGGCGTAGGTGAAAAGGTGGATCCTTATCCCCTTATATGGGTGGACGCAACTACGTGTCCCCACCAGCCTGGTAAAACTCGCTTATCTCCAAGCGCCGTAATCAATGGCACGGTTGGGTTACCCACACCCGTATTGATGAGAATCCCGGAATAAGGGGACACGATCTCTGCTTCGACGAGACGTGCAAAGGAAACCACCTCGCATGACACGCTGAGGTGGGACAATAAAACAATTCGAATAAAGGCTTGGCCGTGGTGCAATGTCACACTATGGAATACGTCAGCAGATTAGATTTGTGTAAATATTATTCTCTCTATGGCAATATGTGGAAACTTATTTTGCAGAGCCGGACACTATCTTTGTGTTCAAAATCTTCTATGAAGTACTTGGAGGAGGAACCCGCCTTGCAATGCCGAAGACAACCTGCGCGCCGGACTCGTCGTCATTGAAGCCTGGTTCAGGGGCTACTGAGGGAGTCCTGGATTAGGGGGTGTCCGGATGGCCGGACTATACCTTCAGCCGGACTCCTGGACTATGAAGATACAAGATTGAATACTTCGTCCCGTTTCCGGAAGGGACTTTCCTTGGCGTGGAAGGCAAGCTTGGCAATAGGGATATGTAGATCTCCTACCATTGCAACCGACTTTGTGTAACCCTAACCCTCTCCGGTGTCTATATAAACCGGAGGGTTTTAGTCCGTAGGACGACATATAGAACAACAATCATACCATAGGCTAGCTTCTAGGGTTTAGCCTCTCCTATCTCGTGGTAGATCTACTCTTGTACTACCCATATCATCAATATTAATCAAGCAGGACGTAGGGTTTTACCTCCATCAAGAGGGCCCGAACCTGGGTAAAACTTCGTGTCCCTTGCCTCCTGTTACCATCCGGCCTAGACGCACAGTTCGGGACCCCCTACCCGAGATCCGCCGGTTTTGACACCGACAAGCGCCGTCTCACCACGACCTCCCAAGGCCTCGGGAGTTTCGGCCTCGGGAGCTGCGCACTGCCTCAGGAGCCTCACGCAGTGGCCGCACATCAGCACTCGTGCCGCCAGTCGCCGGCAGCGCTCGTCCCCCTGCACCCACATTCGGGGCGAGATCGGCGCCAGCGACGAAGAGGGGAACCACGCTGGCAGGGTTCTTGCGAGACCACAACAGGCCGTCTGGACGCAACCCCCACTCGTCAAAGGAAGGCATGCTCCCTGCGAATGCAACCTTGTTCCCATAGCGATACAGCAGGCAGTTCTTCCTAGGCAAGTCGTCTGGCATAGGGACACCTGTCAGGACCTTGAGCAACGTTTGCCGCGCCCCAAGGGGGATCCCGGACTCCTGAAACCTCATGTGGTCCTGACTGCTGAGCAAGGTCCACATCGGGCGAGAATGGCGTTGAGGCGGAGCAACCCGGCGCCTGATAAACTCCCTCACCACCATCGGCGCGGTCATGCCGCGGTCCTTCAGCATCCTTAGCCGGAACCAAACAGGAGCGAGACGGGGGCTCGCGAGCCTCTCATGGCCCCAGCCAGAGTGGGGAACGGCAGGCGCTGACGGGGCGTGGAGCAGGGGGCTGAGCACACCAGCTTCGACAAATACCCACCGTGTCCGAAACTCGCTCGTAGATGCAGGAAGCTCGAAGTCGATCCCCGTGACCGCCGTCGCGGCCACGGCCTGGAAGCTCACGCACCCCGAGCTTTGCCGGGGATCGGTCAGATGCAATGAGAAGAAATGGCGGAGAAGGGCCACCGAAGGAGCGATGCCCACCATGGCCTCGCACACAAAGGCGAAGACGGTAAGGAGAGTCACAGATTGGGGATTGAGATGCAGCATATGGATCTGGTAGTGTTCAAGCACTGCGTTGAAGAAGGCAGAGAAAGGGGGAATCCGGCCCACCCAAAGGGCATGGATGAATATTGGGACCTCGGTGACCGTTTGAGCGATGCGAGCGCGAGAAGCGGGCCAAGTCACTGTCTCCCCCACTTGTTGAAGCTGGTGGTGAGCATGGGACGCAACTTCTCCATGTCCTCGTCGTTAAGCACCAAGGATCGGCCGACTGCAGGCTCGGCGTCTAGAGGCGCACTTGGCAGAGACAGTGGCTTCTTCCCCTTGTCAGCTTGTTTCGGCGCCATGGCGATGAAGCAGGCGGAGTGCATGTTAGATTGGAGAGGAGGGGCAGAGCCTCAAGGAAGCAGAAGGACTGTGGAAGCAAGGCATGGGCAATGGGAGAATAACTGTGTAGCTTGCGAGGGCCGCATAGCCAGGCGGGTTCAAAGGCAGCATGGGGAAGCGGAGACGCCCACGTCCAATCAACCGCCACGCGTCAACCGAGGCCATAGGCTTTGGGGGGGCGGCGGTGCTCTGCGCTTGACCCATTGGCTTTGCCTCAAAGCCAAGCCCAAGCGCGCCCTGGGCCCGGGGGCTACTGTCGGCATCCTGGGAACGGGGTACCGCAGACTTGCCTGCCTGCGGCCCACGGTGTGGTTGGGCTGCCAGGTTTGTACGGCCCATCTTCATTGACAAGACATTCAAGACCCTCGCGAGGGGCCAAGCCTCGCGAGGCGGATGATGCAAGACCTCCTCAGGAGAGGCCTCGCCAGGCAGGCTCACAAGGGGCGGAGAGATCAAGGTAGAGAAAACCTCGCGATGTCCTCGTGACGTGAGCCATGACGATCGAGACCAGGCGGGTGCCAGCGCGTGCAGTGTCCTTGTTTCCTCTTTGGTCCCAAGGGGGTAAGCGCAGGTGCGGAGTACCGAGGCATCAAGCAAAGGTTTCCATATTGGTGCAATTAGACCAAGACCATAAGGACGGCAGGACGGAGGTCACCGTGGAGCCCAAGACGGCGTCATCACCAAAGCCTTTGGCAGGCGAAGACCACATTTTGTCATGATAACTTGTACTAGTTGTCCCCTTTAGAATAGGCCGTTGTTGGCTCCCTTCCCGCTCTATATTTGGGGAGAGGACCAGGGCCTATATAAGTAGAACTAGCCACCACAGAGAGAGGGGTGGAGGAGAGAGGACCTGAGCAAATCCAAGATCATCTCACCCACAAAAGTTCACCAAGCACAAGAACACCCCAAACTCAGGAGGTTGTTCTTCCCCATGTAACTATTCTTCATCAGCCCAAGAGGCAATCCACCACCACCACACTGGAGTAGGGTATTACACCACAACGGTGGCCCGAACCAGTATAAATCTTGTGTCTTTCTGTGTTGTGAGTTCATTGAGTTCTTTTGCGTGATCTTAGAGAGCTAGGGCGTGGATCGATAGGGAGAAAACCTTCGTGCACACCCCAGTGTTCGAACCTCAAGGTTTTTCCGGAACCGGTGATCCGACACTCATTGCTTTCCGAGCTCGCTCGTGCACTTTGGATAGCTCTTGCAGCAAGTAGCCTTGAAATCCGAACACTTCTCCCTCGGGCCGCCCAGTTAATAAACCTACAGGAACAAATATCGTAAGACCTTTCCATCAGAGAACCGTATGAAAGTTAGGTTAAGGGACATACTGAATATGCCGCTCATAACCCACAAGTATAGGGGATCGCAACGGTTTTCGAGCGTAGAGTATTCAACCCAACTTTATAGATTCCACACAAGGGGTGCCAAAGAATATTTGAAGGTATTAGCACCTCAATTGTCAATTCAACCACACCTGGAGATTAATTATCTGCAACAAAGTGACCAGTAGCAAAGTAGTTTGATAGTTTTGATAATAGGGATAGTAGCAACGGTAACAGTAACAGTGATAGCAATAATTTGTAGCAAGTGTAACAGTGATGATAGCAATAGTAATGCAGCAAGATCAATAAGGATAAATCCGTAGGAATTGGATCGGTGACTTGTTGGATGATATTCATCATGTGACAGTTATAACCTAGGGCGATACTGCACTAGCTCCAGTTCATCGATATAATGTAGGCATGTATTCCGTAAATAGTCAAACGTGATTTATTAAAAGAACTTGCATGAAATCTTTTGTCCTACCCTCCCATGGCAGCGAGGTCCATATTGGGACTAAGGGATATTAAGGCCTCCTTTTAATAGAGAACCGGAATAAAGCATTAACACATAGTGAATACATGAACTCCTCAAACTACGGTCATTACCGAGAGTGGGCCCGGTTGTTGTCACTCTGGGGTTGTCGGATCATAACCGTAGTAGGTGACTATAAGTTGCAAGACTAGATCTAAAACATGGATATAATGATGAATTCATAAACAGTTCAGATCTGAAATCATGGCACCCGGGCCCAAAGTGACAAGAATTAAGCATAGCAAAGTCATAGCAATATCATTCTAAGAACATAGTGGATACTAGGGATCGGGCCCTAATAAAACTAACTCGATTACATGATGAATCTCATCCAACTCCTCACCGACCAGCGAGCCTACGAAGGAATTACTCACTGCCGGTTGGGAGCATCATGGAATTGGCGATGGAGAAGGGTTGGTGATGATGAGGAATGAAGATCCCCCTCTCTGGAGCCCCAAACGGACTCCAGTTCTACCCTCCCGAGGAAGAACATGGCTTGGCGGCGGCTCCATCTCGTGGATCTCCGTAATTCTTTCTCCCTGATTTTTTTTCTGGAAATATGTGATTTTATAGTATCATGGGGGGGTCTCCTGCGGGGCCACCAGGTGGGTACAACCAACCTAGGCGTGCCAGGAGAGGGGGTGCCCTGTTGTGTTGTGCCCACCCAGGGGCCCCTCTCTGGTGGGTCTTGGCTCCAGAAATTCTTATTATTGATATAAAAAATCCTCGCAAAGTTTCGTTCCATTCCGAGAACTTTTATTTCTGCACAAAAACAACACGACGGTAGTTCTGCTGAAAACAGCGTCAGTCTGGGGTAGTTTAATTAAAATCATGCAAATTAGAGTCCAAAACAAGAGGAAAAGTGTGATAAAAAGTAGATACGTTGGAGATGTATCAACTCCCCCAAGCTTAAACCTTTTCTTGTTCACAAGCAATTCAGTTGATAAACTGAAAGTGAGAAAAAAAAACTTTTACGAACTCTTTTGCTATTGTTTGCATAAATAATCTTAAACACACCCATGTTTTCAACCAACATTATAACTAACCATGTCAACAATAACTCTCAAAGATTATAATGATTCATATCAATGACATAATCAGCTAGTGATCAATAATAAAATATCTCAACTGGTAGCACATTGTCAAAACAATCATGATATAATATGACAATAGTGGTATCTCGCTAGCCCTTTCTGAGACTACAAAACATAAATGCAGGGCACCTCCAAAGTTCAAGCAGCGACTAAACATTGTAATTCATGGTAGAAAAGATCCATTCATGATGCACCCAACATTAGCTACACACAATGCATAAAAGTAAATAGAAAGTCCCTTCATAGAGGGAAGCAGTGATTTGCAGAGGTGCCAGAGCTCAAGTTTTTAAAACAGAGATAATTGATTATTTTGAGACATGCACCCGTCTTATTCACTTCACGACCATCAGTTATCAACATCTTCCATTCTAAGCACGCTAGTGGCGGTTCCCAAGCGGTAAAAGTAAAGGTTTTGACTCCATTGGGAGTTTTTGTTTGATTATTTAAGAGATTAACTCTTTTTCATGTTTGCAGTTTGCTGGGACTGGGCATCCCTATTACCGCCCATTTTCTCGTGCAATGGCGAGTGACTAAACACTTGACATGAGAATAACCCGCTTAGCACGGAAGATATCGACCACCTCTTGTCGTTCTATGAACGATCGATGCACACAAAAAGGATATTTCTTAGAAGTTTTTAGAGATGGCACATGCAAATTTACATGGGACTGCAGGGTAATACCGTATATAGGTAGGTATGGTGGACTAGTCTGGAATAACTTTGGGTTCAAGGTTTTTGATGTACAAGTAGAGTTCCCCCTTAGTACAGGCGAAGGCTAGCAATTAAGATTGAGAAGCGGCCAGCTAGAGAGTAACAATGATCATAACCATGCGTTATGCATAAGTAACATTTGACACTAGCATGAGTAGGATTTGAACACCATGAACATAAATATTATAGAGTCTATGTTGGTTTTGATTCAACTACATGAATGAACATGTCCCAAGTCAAGCCACTCGAACATTCAGAGGAGCACACCATATCATCATACTACATCACAATCACTTTAATGCTATGTTGATATCCAAGATAAATCATTATCCACTCCTAGCTACTTGCGCATGGCATGAGAAACTATAATCTCTAATTGTCATTGCAAACATGTTTAATCATAATGGCCTGAAGCCTGGATACTAGGTTAAGCATATTTACACAAACAGAACAAGTCGCGTTCTGGATTAGGGGGTGTCCGGATGGCCGGACTATACCTTCAGCCGGACTCCTGGACTATGAAGATACAAGATTGAAGACTTCGTCCCGTGTCCGGAAGGGACTTTCCTTGGCGTGGAAGGCAAGCTTGGCGATACGGATATGTAGATCTCCTACCATTGTAACCGACTTTGTGTAACCCTAACCCTCTCCGGTGTCTATATAAACCGGAGGGTTTTAGTCCGTAGGACGACATATAGAACAACAATCATACCATAGGCTAGCTTCTAGGGTTTAGCCTCTCCGATCTCGTGGTAGATCTACTCTTGTACTACCCATATCATCAATATTAATCAAGCAGGACATAGGGTTTTACCTCCATCAAGAGGGCCCGAACCTGGGTAAAACTTCGTGTCCCTTGCCTCCTGTTACCATCCGGCCTAGACGCACAGTTCGGGACCCCCTACCCGAGATCCGCCAGTTTTGACACCGACAGGCGCCGTCTCACCGTGACCTCCCAAGGCCTCGGGAGTTTCGGCCTTGGGAGCCGCGCACTGCCTCGCCTCAACAACCGGCGACCCAGAATCACGGGATCCTGAGGACGACGCCTCAGGAGCCTCAGGCAGTGTCCGCACATCAGCACTCATGCCGCCAGCCTCCGGCAGCGCTCGTCCCCCTGCACCCACATTCGGAGCGAGATCGGCGCCAGCGACGAAGAGGGGAACCACGCTGGCAGGATTCTTGCAAGACCACACCAGGCCGTCTGGACGCAGCCCCCACTCGTCAAAGGAAGGCATGCTCCCTGCGAATGCAACCTTGTTCCCGTAGCGATACACCAGACGGTTCTTCCCAGGCAAGTCTTCTGGCATAGGGACACCTGTCAGGACCTTGAGCATCGTTTGCCGCGCCCTAAGGGGGATCCCGGACTCCTGAAACCTCATGTGGTCCTGACTGCTGAGCAAGGTCCACATCGGGCAAGAATGGCATTGAGGCGGAGCAACCCGACGCCTGATAAACTCCCTCACTACCATCGGCGCGGTCATGCCGCAAGTCCTTCAGCATCCTTTGCCGGAACCAAACAGGAGCGAGACGGGGGCTCGCGAGCCTCTCATGGCCCCAGCCAGAGTGGGGAACGGCAGGCGCTGACGGGGCGTGGAGCAGGGGGCTGAGCACACCAGCTTCGACAAATACCCACCGTGTCCGAAACTCGCTCGTAGATGGAGGAAGCTCGAAGTCGATCCCCGTGACCGCCGTCGCGGCCACGGCCTGGAAGCTCACGCACCCCGAGCTTTGCCGGGGATCATTCAGATGCAATGAGAAGAAATGGCGGAGAAGGGCCACCGAAGGAGCGATGCCCACCATGGCCTCGCACACAAAGGCGAAGACGGCAAGGAGAGTCACAGATTGGGGGTTGAGATGCAGCATATGGATCTGGTAGTGTTCAAGCACTGCGTTGAAGAAGGCAGAGAAAGGGGGAATTCGGCCCACCCAAAGGGCATCGATGAATATTGGGACCTCGGTGACCGTTTGAGCGATGCGAGCGCGAGACGCGGGCCAAGTCACCGTCTCCCCCACTTGTTGAAGCTGGTGGTGAGCATGGGACGCAACTTCTCCATGTCCTCGTCGTTAAGCACCAAGGATCGGCCGACTGCAGGCTCGGCGTCTAGAGGCACACTTGGCAGAGACAGTGGCTTCTTCCCCTTGTCAGCTTGTTTCGGTGCCACGGCGATGAAGCAGGCGGAGTGCATGTTAGATTGGAGAGGAGGGGCAGAGCCTCAAGGAAGCAGAAGGACTGTGGAAGCAAGGCATGGGCAATGGGAGAATAACTGTGTAGCTTGCGAGGGCCGCATAGCCAGGCGGGTTCAAAGGCAGCATGGGGAAGCAGAGACGCCCACGTCCAATCAACCACCACGCGTCAACCGAGGCCGTAGGCTTTGGGGGCGGCTGTGCACTGCGCTTGACCCATTGGCTTTGCCTCAAAGCCAAGCCCGAGCGCGCCCTGGGCCCGGGGGCTACTGTCGGCGTCCTGGGAACGGGGTTCCCCAGACTTGCCTGCCTGCGGCCCACGGTGTGGTTGGGCTGCCAGGTTTGTACGGCCCATCTTCAACGACAAGGCATTCAAGACCCTCGCGAGGGGCCAAGCCTCGCGAGGCGGATGATGCAAGACCTCCTCAGGAGAGGCCTCGCCAGGCAGGCTCACGAGGGGCGAAGAGATCAAGGTAGGGAAAACCTCGCGATGTCCTCGTGACGTGAGCCATGACGATCGAGACTAGGCGGGCGCCAGCGCGTGCAGTGTCCTTGTTTCCTCTTTGGTCCCAAGGGGGCAAGCGCAGGTGCAGAGTACCGAGGCATGAAGCAAAGGTTTCCATATTGGTGCAATTAGACCAAGACCATAAGGACGGCAGGACGGAGGTCACCGTGGAGCCCAAGACGGCGTCATCACCAAAGCCTTTGGCAGGCGAAGACCACATTTTGTCATGATAACTTGTACTAGTTGTCCCCTTTAGAATAGGCCGTTGTTGGCTCCCTTCCCGCTCTATATTTGGGGAGAGGACCAGGGCCTATATAAGTAGAACTAGCCACCACAGAGAGAGGGGTGGAGGAGAGAGGACCTGAGCAAATCCAAGATCATCTCACCCACAAAAGTTCACCAAGCACAAGAACACCCCAAACTCAGGAGGTTGTTCTTCCCCATGTAACTATTCTTCATCAGCCCAAGAGGCAATCCACCACCACCACACTAGAGTAGGGTATTACACCACAACGGTGGCCTGAACCAGTATAAATCTTGTGTCTTTCTGTGTTGTGAGTTCATTGAGTTCTTTTGCGTGATCTTAGAGAGCTAGGGCGTGGATCGATAGGGAGAAAACCTTCGTGCACACCCCAGTGTTCGAACCTCAAGGTTTTCCCGGAACCGGTGATCCGACACTCATTGCTTTCCGAGCTCGCTCATGCACTTTGGATAGCTCTTGCAGCAAGTAGCCTTGAAATCCGAACACTTCTCCCTCGGGCCGCCCAGTTAACAAACCTACAGGAACAAATATCGTAAGACCTTTCCATCAGAGAACCATATGAAAGTTAGGTTAAGGGACATACTGAATATGCCGCTCATAACCCACAAGTATAGGGGATCGCAACGGTTTTCGAGGGTAGAGTATTCAACCCAACTTTATAGATTCCACACAAGGGGTGCCAAAGAATATTTGAAGGTATTAGCACCTCAATTGTCAATTCAACCACACCTGGAGATTAATTATCTGCAACAAAGTGACCAGTAGCAAAGTAGTTTGATAGTTTTGATAATAGGGATAGTAGCAACGGTAACAGTAACGGTGATAGCAATAATTTGTAGCAAGTGTAACAGTGATGATAGCAATAGTAATGCAGCAAGATCAATAAGGATAAATCCGTAGGCATTGGATCGGTGACTTGTTGGATGATATTCATCATGTGACAGTTATAACCTAGGGCGATACTGCACTAGCTCCAGTTCATCGATATAATGTAGGCATGTATTCCGTAAATAGTCAAACGTGCTTTATTAAAAGAACTTGCATGAAATCTTTTGTCCTACCCTCCCATGGCAGCGAGGTTCATATTGGGACTAAGGGATATTAAGGCCTCCTTTTAATAGAGAACCGGAATAAAGCATTAACACATAGTGAATACATGAACTCCTCAAACTACGGTCATTACCGAGAGTGGGCCCGGTTGTTGTCACTCTGGGGTTGTCGGATCATAACCGTAGTAGGTGACTATAAGTTGCAAGACTAGATCTAAAACATGGATATAATGATGAATTCATAAACAGTTCAGATCTGAAATCATGGCACCCGGGCCCAAAGTGACAAGAATTAAGCATAGCAAAGTCATAGCAATATCATTCTAAGAACATAGTGGATACTAGGGATCGGGCCCTAATAAAACTAACTCGATTACATGATGAATCTCATCCAACTCCTCACCGACCAGCGAGCCTACGAAGGAATTACTCACTGCCGGTTGGGAGCATCATGGAATTGGCGATGGAGAAGGGTTGGTGATAATGAGGAATGAAGATCCCCCTCTGTGGAGCCCCAACCGGACTCCAGTTCTACCCTCCCGAGGAAGAACATGGCTTGGCGGCGGCTCCGTCTCGTGGATCTCCGTAATTCTTTCTCCCTGATTTTTTTCTGGAAATATGTGATTTTATAGTATCATGGGGGGGTCTCCTGCGGGGCCACCAGGTGGGTACAACCCACCTAGGCGTGCCAGGAGAGGGGGCGCCCTGTTGTGTTGTGCCCACCCAGGGGCCCCTCTCTGGTGGGTCTTGGCTCCAGAAATTCTTATTATTGATATAAAAAATCCTCGCAAAGTTTCGTTCCATTCCGAGAACTTTTATTTCTGCACAAAAACAACACGACGGTAGTTCTGCTGAAAACAGCGTCAGTCTGGGGTAGTTTAATTAAAATCATGCAAATTAGAGTCCAAAACAAGAGGAAAAGTGTGATAAAAAGTAGATACGTTGGAGATGTATCAACTCCCCCAAGCTTAAACCTTTTCTTGTTCACAAGCAATTCAGTTGATAAACTGAAAGTGAGAAAGAAAAACTTTTACGAACTCTTTTGCTATTGTTTGCATAAATAATCTTAAACACACCCATGTTTTCAACCAACATTATAACTAACCATGTCAACAATAACTCTCAAAGATTATAATGATTCATATCAATGACATAATCAGCTAGTGATCAATAATAAAATATCTCAAATGGTAGCACATTGTCAAAACAATCATGATATAATATGACAATAGTGGTATCTCGCTAGCCCTTTCTGAGACTACAAAACATAAATGCAGGGCACCTCCAAAGTTCAAGCAGCGACTAAACATTGTAATTCAGGGTAGAAAAGATCCATTCATGATGCACCCAACATTAGCTACACACAATGCATAAAAGTAAATAGAAAGTCCCTTCATAGAGGGAAGCAGTGATTTGCAGAGGTGCCAGAGCTCAAGTTTTTAAAACAGAGATAATTGATTATTTTGAGACATGCACCCATCTTATTCACTTCACGACCATCAGTTATCAACATCTTCCATACTAAGCACGCTAGTGGTGGTTCCCAAGCGGTAAAAGTAAAGGTTTTGACTCCATTGGGAGTTTTTGTTTGATTATTTAAGAGATGAACTCTTTTCATGTTTGCAATTTGCTGGGACTGGGCATCCCTATTACCGCCCATTTTCTCGTGCAATGGCGAGTGACTAAACACTTGACATGAGAATAACCCGCTTAGCACGGAAGATATCGACCACCTCTTGTCGTTCTATGAACGATCGATGCACACAAAAAGGATATTTCTTAGAAGTTTTTAGAGATGGCACATGCAAATTTACATGGGACTGCAGGGTAATACCGTATATAGGTAGGTATGGTGGACTAGTCTGGAATAACTTTGGGTTCAAGGTTTTTGATGTACAAGTAGAGTTCCCACTTAGTACAGGCGAAGGCTAGCAATTAAGATTGAGAAGCGGCCAGCTAGAGAGTAACAATGATCATAACCATGCGTTATGCATAAGTAACATTTGACACTAGCATGAGTAGGATATGAACACCATGAACATAAATATTATAGAGTCTATGTTGGTTTTGATTCAACTACATGAATGAACATGTCCCAAGTCAAGCCACTCGAACATTCAGAGGAGCACACCATATCATCATACTACATCACAATCACTTTAACGTTATGTTGATATCCAAGATAAATCATTATCCACTCCTAGCTACTTGCGCATGGCATGAGAAACTATAATCTCTAATTGTCATTGCAAACATGTTTAATCATAATGGCCTGAAGCCTGGATACTAGGTTAAGCATATTTACACAAACAGAACAAGTCGCGTTCTGGATTAGGGGGTGTCCGGATGGCCGGACTATACCTTCAGCCGGACTCCTGGACTATGAAGATACAAGATTGAAGACTTCGTCCCGTGTCCGGAAGGGACTTTCCTTGGCGTGGAAGGCAAGCTTGGCGATACGGATATGTAGATCTCCTACCATTGTAACCGACTTTGTGTAACCCTAACCCTCTCCGGTGTCTATATAAACCGGAGGGTTTTAGTCCGTAGGACGACATATAGAACAACAATCATACCATAGGCTAGCTTCTAGGGTTTAGCCTCTCCGATCTCGTGGTAGATCTACTCTTGTACTACCCATATCATCAATATTAATCAAGCAGGACATAGGGTTTTACCTCCATCAAGAGGGCCCGAACCTGGGTAAAACTTCGTGTCCCTTGCCTCCTGTTACCATCCGGCCTAGACGCACAGTTCGGGACCCCCTACCCGAGATCCGCCAGTTTTGACACCGACAGGCGCCGTCTCACCATGACCTCCCAAGGCCTCGGGAGTTTCGGCCTCGGGAGCCGCGCACTGCCTCGCCTCAACAACCGGCGACCCAGAATCACGGGATCCTGAGGACGACGCCTCAGGAGCCTCAGGCAGTGTCCGCACATCAGCACTCATGCCGCCAGCCTCCGGCAGCGCTCGTCCCCCTGCACCCACATTCGGAACGAGATCGGCGCCAGCAATGAAGAGGGGAACCACGCTGGCAGGATTCTTGCGAGACCACACCAGGCCGTCTGGACGCAGCCCCCACTCGTCAAAGGAAGGCATGCTCCCTACGAATGCAACCTTGTTCCCGTAGCGATACACCAGACAGTTCTTCCCAGGCAAGTCTTCTGGCATAGGGACACCTGTCAGGACCTTGAGCATCGTTTGCCGCGCCCTAAGGGGGATCCCGGACTCCTGAAACCTCATGTGGTCCTGACTGCTGAGCAAGGTCCACATCGGGCAAGAATGGCATTGAGGCAGAGCAACCCGACGCCTGATAAACTCCCTCACCACCATCGGCGCGGTCATGCCGCAAGTCCTTCAGCATCCTTCACCGGAACCAAACAGGAGCGAGACGGGGGCTTGCGAGCCTCTCATGGCCCCAGCCAGAGTGGGGAACGGCAGGCGCTGACGGGGCGTGGAGCAGGGGGCTGAGCACACCAGCTTCGACAAATACCCACCGTGTCCGAAACTCGCTCGTAGATGGAGGAAGCTCGAAGTCGATCCCCGTGACCGCCGTCGCGGCCACGGCCTGGAAGCTCACGCACCCCGAGCTTTCCCGGGGATCGGTCAGATGCAATGAGAAGAAATGGCGGAGAAGGGCCACCGAAGGAGCGATGCCCACCATGGCCTCGCACACAAAGGCGAAGACGGCAAGGAGAGTCACAGATTGGGGGTTGAGATGCAGCATATGGATCTGGTAGTGTTCAAGCACTGCGTTGAAGAAGGCAGAGAAAGGGGGAATTCGGCCCACCCAAAGGGCATGGATGAATATTGGGACCTCGGTGACCGTTTGAGCGATGCGAGCGCGAGACGCGGGCCAAGTCACCGTCTCCCCCACTTGTTGAAGCTGGTGGTGAGCATGGGACGCAACTTCTCCATGTCCTCGTCGTTAAGCACCAAGGATCGGCCGACTGCAGGCTCGGCGTCTAGAGGCGCACTTGGCACAGACAGTGGCTTCTTCCCCTTGTCAGCTTGTTTCGGTGCCATGGCGATGAAGCAGGCGGAGTGCATGTCAGATTGGAGAGGAGGGGCAGAGCCTCAAGGAAGCAGAAGGACTGTGGAAGCAAGGCTTGGGCAATGTGAGAATAACTGTGTAGCTTGCGAGGGCCGCATAGCCAGGCGGGTTCAAAGGCAGCGTGGTGAAGCGGAGACGCCCACGTCCAATCAACCGCCACGCGTAAACCGAGGCCATAGGCTTTGGGGGCCGGCGGTGCTCTGCGCTTGGCCCATTGGCTTTGCCTCAAAGCCAATCCCGAGCGCGCCCTGGCCCCGGGGGCTACTATCGACGTCCTGGGAATGGGGTTCCCCAGACTTGCCTGCCTGCGGCCCACGGTGTGGTTGGGCTGCCAGGTTTGTACGGCCCATCTTCATCGACAAGGCATTCAAGACCCTCGCGAGGGGCCAAGCCTCGCGAGGCGGATGATGCAAGACCTCCTCAGGAGAGGCCTCGCCAAGCAGGCTCACGAGGGGCGGAGAGATCAAGGTAGGGAAAACCTCGCGATGTCCTCGTGACGTGAGCCATGACGATCGAGACCAGGCAGGCGCCAGCGCGTGCAGTGTCCTTGTTTCCTCTTTGGTCCCAAGGGGGCAAGCGTAGGTGTGGAGTACCGAAGCATCAAGCAAAGGTTTCCATATTGGTGCAATTAGACCAAGACCAGAAGGACGGCAGGACGGAGGTCACCATGGAGCCCAAGACGGCGTCATCACCAGAGCCTTTGGCAGGCGAAGACCACATTTTGTCAGGATAACTTGTACTAGTTGTCCCCTTTGGAATAGGCCGTTGTTGGCTCCCTTCCCGCTCTATATTTGGGGAGAGGACCAGGGCCTATATAAGTAGAACTAGCCACCACAGAGAGAGGGGTGGAGGAGAGAGGACCTGAGCAGATCCAAGATCATCTCACCCACACAAGTTCAGCAAGCACAAGAACACCCCAAACTCAGGAGGTTGTTCTTCCCCTTGTAACTATTCTTCATCAGCCCAAGAGGCAATCCACCACCATCACACTAGAGTAGGGTATTACACCACAACGGTGGCCCGAACCAGTATAAATCTTGTGCCTTTCTGTGTTGTGAGTTCATTGAGTTCTTTTGCGTGATCTTAGAGAGCTAGGGCGTGGATCGATAGGGAGAAAACCTTCGTGCGCACCCCAGTGTTCGAACCTCAAGGATTTGCCGGAACCGGTGATCCGACACTCATTGCTTTCCGAGCTCGCTCGTGCACTTTGGACAGCTCTTGCAGCAAGTAGACTTGAAATCCGAACACTTCTCCCTCGGGCCGCCCAGTTAACAAATCTATAGGAACAAATCTCGTAAGACCTTTCCATCAGAGAACTGTATGAAAGTTAGGTTAAGGGACATACTGAATATGCCGCTCATAACCCACAAGTATAGGGGATCGCAACGGTTTTCGAGGGTAGAGTATTCAACCCAACTTTATAGATTCGACACAAGGGGTGCCAAAGAATATTTGAAGGTATTAGCACCTCAATTGTCAATTCAACCACACCTGGAGATTAATTATCTGCAGCAAAGTGACCAGTAGCAAAGTAGTTTGATAGTTTTGATAATAGTGATAATAGCAATGGTAACAGTAACAGTGATAGAAATAATTTGTAGCGAGTGTAACAGTGATGATAGCAATAGTAATGCAGCAAGATCAATAAGGATAAATTCGTAGGCATTGGATCGGTGACTTGTTGGATGATATTCATCATGTGACAGTTATAACCTAGGGCGATACTGCACTAGCTCTAGTTCATCGATATAATGTAGGCATGTATTCCGTAAATAGTAATACGTGCTTTATTAAAAGAACTTGCATGAAATCTTTTGTCCTACCCTCCCATGGCAGCGAGGTCCATATTGGGACTAAGGGATATTAAGGCCTCCCTTTAATAGAGAACCGGGATAAAGCATTAACACATAGTGAATACATGAACTCCTCAAACTACGGTCATCACCGAGAGTGGGCACGGTTGTTGTCACTCTGGGGTTGTCGGATCATAACCATAGTAGGTGACTATAAGTTGCAAGACTAGATCTAAAACATGGACATAATGATGAATTCATAAACAGTTCAGATCTGAAATCATGGCACCCGGGCCCAAAGTGACAAGAATTAAGCATAGCAAAGTCATAGCAACATCTATCTAAGAACATAGTGGATACTAGGGATCGGGCCCTAATAAAACTAACTCGATTACATGATGAATCTCATCCAACTCCTCACCGACTAGCGAGCCTACGAAGGAATTACTCACTACCGGTTGGGAGCATCATGGAATTGGCGATGGAGAAGGGTTGGTGATGATGAGGAATGAAGATCCCCCTCTCCGGAGCCCCAAACGGACTCCAGTTCTACCCTCCCGAGGAAGAACATGGCTTGGCGGCGGCTCCGTCTCGTGGATCTCCATAATTCTTTCTCCCTTATTTTTTTATGAAAATATGTGATTTTATAGTATCATGGGGGCTCTCCTGCGGGGCCACCAGGTGGGTACAACCCACCTAGGCGTGCCAGGAGAGGGGGCGCCCTGTTGTGTTGTGCCCACCCAGGGGCCCCTCTCTGGTGGGTCTTGGCTCCATAAATTCTTATTATTGATATAAAAAATCCTCGCAAAGTTTCGTTCCATTCCGAGAACTTTTATTTCTGCACAAAAACAACACGATGGTAGTTCTGCTGAAAACAGCGTCAGTCTGGGGTAGTTTAATTCAAATCATGCAAATTAGAGTCCAAAACAAGAGGAAAAGCGTGATAAAAAGTAGATACGTTGGAGATGTATCAACTCCCCCAAGCTTAAACCTTTTCTTCTTCACAAGCAATTTAGTTGATAAACTGAAAGTGAGAAAGAAAAACTTTTACGAACTCTTTTGCTGTTGTTTGCATAAATAATCTTAAACACACCCATGTTTTCAACAAACATTATAACTAACCATGTCAAGAATAACTCGCAAAGATTATAATGATTCTTATCAATGACATAATCAGCTAGTGATCAATAATAAAATATCTCAAATGGCAGCACATTGTCAAAACAATCATGATATAATATGACAATAGTGGTATCTCGCTAGCCCTTTCTGAGACTACAAAACATAAATGCAGGGCACCTCCAAAGTTCAAGCAGCGACTAAACATTGTAATTCATGGTAGAAAAGATCCATTCATGATGCACCGAACATTAGCTACACACAATGCATAAATCATGACAGTTGTGGTGTACTCAGTTTCTGGCGCTTGATTTTAGAAGGTGATGACACAACATAAAAGTAAATAGAAAGTCCCTTCGTAGAGGAAAGCAGTGATTTGCAGAGGTGCTAGAGCTCAAGTTTTTAAAACAGAGATAAATTATTATTTTGAGACATGCACCCGTCTTATTCACTTCATGACCATCAGTTATCAACATCTTCCATACTAAGCACGCTAGTGGCGGTTCCCAAGCGGTAAAAGTAAAGGTTTTGACTCCATTGGGAGTTTTTGTTTGATTATTTAAGAGATGAACTCTTTTTCATGTTTGCAGTTTGGGACTGGGCATCCCTATTACTGCCCATTTTCTCGTGCGATGGCGAGTGACTAAACACTTAACCTGAGAATAACCCGCTTAGCACGGAAGATATCAACCACCTCTTGTCGTTCTATGAATGATCGATGCACACGAAAAGGATATTTCTTAGAAGTTTTTAGAGATGGCACATGCAAATTTACATGGGACTGCAGGGTAATACCGTATATAGGTAGGTATGGTGGACTAATCTGGAATAACTTTGGGTTCAAGGTTTTTGATGTACAAGTAGAGTTCCCACTTAGTACAGGCGAAGTCTAGCAATTAAGATTGAGAAGCAGCCAGCTAGAGAGCAACAACGATCATAACCATGCATTATGCATAAGTAACATTTCACACTAGCATGAGTAGGATATGAACACCATGAACATAAATATTATAGAGGCTATGTTGGTTTTGATTCAACTACATGAACGAACATGTCCCAAGTCAAGCCACTCGAACATTCAGAGGAGCACACCATATCATCATACTACATCACAATCACTTTAACGCTATGTTGATATCCAAGATAAATCATTATCCACTCCTAGCTACTTACGCATGGCATGAGAAACTATAATCTCTAATTGTCATTGCAAACATGTTTAATCATAATGGGCTGAAGCCTGGATACTAGGTTAAACATATTTACACAAACAGAACAAGTCGATTTCATACCAGTTTCTCTTTGCCATGGCCAGCTCATTGAATATCGTCATTATTGCCATTCACTTGCATGACCGAATGATATGAAAATAATAATAGTGCAAGAGTGCCATGGACTAAGCCGGAATCTGCAAACATTTTATTCAACATGAGAAGATAAGGCGAGATGGGCTCTTTATTAGTTCAACATTTATTCAAATGAGGGCCACTCAACATTTTCATATTGGTCTTCTCCTCAGTACAACTCGAATAAGAGGATAAGAAATTCAGAGAAACGCACTGAAATATTTTTGGAGTTTTTGGTTTTCTTGAACAAGCAAATAAAAATCAAAAATGAGAAAACTATTTACACGGGAAAGCTCCCAACAAGCAAAAGAATAACAAGGAAATCTTTTGATTTTCTTTTTAGTACTACTACTAAGAATGCGGAGAAAGTAAATTACTACAACTAATTTTTTTGTTTTTTCTAAAGTTTTTCAAACACACAAGAAGAAAGCAAGAAAATAAATCTAAGCATGGATGATACAATGAAAAAGTGTGAACACCGACAGATAGAATGATATGTGAACATGAATATAATGTCGGTGAGAACACGGACTCCCCCAAGCTTAGGCTTTTGGCCTAAGTTGGTAATCGATCAGTAGCCTAGACGGTAGTAGGGATCCTGAGAAGCAGGCATCCACTGATCCCACTGCTGAGGTGCCTGTGCAGCCTATGCAACAGCGTGAGCATTCCAGTAGGCAATGATGTCTGCAGGCATAATCCGGTATCCGCCCTAGCAACAGAATCAAACAAAGCAGGCGCAGGCAATGGAATAAGATCACCAGTTCTAATGCTATAAACCAGGTTGTAAGGAATGGCAATGTCAGGACGGTCATGTGCAAGAAAGTGATGGTGATCCATGGCTGCATGGTCTAGGTAAACCTTAGTTAGAGGGTAATCATGAGGGTGTATCTCAACCTCGAAGTGATCCGCCAAATGAGTAGCGAAAATCTCACCATGTATTTTACCCTGGGATTTAGTAAGGTGCAGGCGACGAGCCACGATAGCCCCCAAGCTATATGTGTTGTCGCCCTCAAGTGCATGACGTAAAATAGCAAGGTCCGGTGAACTAAGTGCAACCACCTTCTCCCTAGCAAGCAAGCATTTGGTAATAAAAAGTGCAAAGTAACGAATGGCATGAAAATGTAAGCTAGCGGCAGTGATGGATGACACTCCTCTCTCATCCCCAATTGTCAAAGTGCGACAAAATTCCTCAAACTCGGCTGGCCTAGGCTCAGCCAAGCTCCCATTAGATGGGATTATGCATATGTCACAAAACTCAATAAGTGGTATCTGATGGTTTTCAGCATATAAGTCAAAGCTCACTTCAGGAGGATTATTTCTAGGTAGGAAAGTAAATATTTGAACAAAGAAGTTTGTGAGGATTTGGTGCTGGTCACATTCATCTGCGATGAAGTCGGTGAGGCCGGCATTGGCAATATATTGCATGAACTCCTCGAGAATTCCAGCCTCTTGCATGAACGGGGTGTGCGGCCATTCGCATGGTCGTCCCTCCGCCAACCTCCGAGGGTGGAGATCACTGTCAAAAGACTCCCCAATAACACCCTTGGAGTTCTTCTTAGAGCCAAACTTCCTGAAGATATTCATGTCCGCGTACAATTTTTCCTATGAACAGAAATCTAAATTTTTAGTTCAAAAAATTTTCTCAACAAAACTTCACACAATTGATAGCAACTACTCATAGGGATACATAGAGGCCATAGCAAGCATTCAAACTATTTAGAACACTAAGAATTCAACATGCAAGAACGTCTACAACAGCACCAGGAGTAGCTAATTATTCAAAGTATAAACCACTAAAACTAAAACTAATTGGACAAATGGTGGAGTCACATACCAAGCAACAATCCACTGAAACAGTTTCGGAAATGGAGCTTCAAGCAAAGAGATAGAAATCCAGGGGTTTGAGCTCAAGAACACGGGAGAGAGAGCATTGTAGATTTTTTTTCTTGAGGTAAGAGATGATGTGGGCTAAAGAGACAAGTGAGAGGGCCCACGTGGGGACCACAACCCACCAAGGTGTGCCTGGGAGTGCTGGCGCGCCCAGGTGCGTTGTGCCCACCTGGTGCACCTCCCTCTAATGTTATTTTCACCAAAAAATCTTAAATATTCTAAAAAATCATATAAAATTTTCAGGGCATTCTAAGAACTTTTATTTTTGGGTCATTTTTTATTGCACGGGAAATTCAGAAAACAAACAAAACATGCCTTTTTATTTTATTTAACTAATAAAACAGAGAATGAAAAGTAGGGACAGAAAGTAGTGCTTACTAAATTCATCAACTTCATACCGTTCAAAAATGATCCATTAATAAGGTTGATCAAGTCTTATTAACTACCACTTTCGATTGGCATGAAACCGAAGAACTTCCGTAAATCACTAAGTTACCTCAATGGGGATTTGCATTTCCCCAACAATAAGCATTTCATATTTGTTTTTGATAGTGGGTAGAGGTATTTGGAAACTTCCAATAGTGATTGTCGGAGATTTTTCAATAACATTAATACCACTCACTTGGAATTGTTTCTTCAGAAAGTGCACCTTATGCTTATTACCATTGATATGAAAAGTGACCTTGCTTTTATTGCAATGAATAACAGCTCCTGCAGTATTCAAGAAGGGTCTACCAATGATAATCGACATGTCGTCATCCTCGTGCATCTCAAGTATAACAATGTCAGTCAAAATAGTAACATTAGCAACAACAACGGGCACATCCTCACAGATACCGGTAGGTATCAAAGTTGATTTGTCAGCCATTTGCAAAGATATTTTAGTAGGTGTTAGTTTATTCAAGTCAAGTCTTTTATATAAGAGAAAGGCATAACACTAACACCAGCTCCTAAATCACACAAAGCAGTTTTCGCATAATTCTTTTTGATAGAGCAAGGTATAGTTGGTATTCCCGGATCTCCATGTTTTTTAGGTACTGCATCTTTAAAAGTATAATTAGCAAGCATAGTGGAGATTTCAGCTTCCGGTATTTTTCTCTTATTTCTGATGATGTCTTTCATATACTTTGCATAAGGAGGCATTTTAAGGATATCAGTCAAGCGAGTACGCAAAAAGACTAGCCTCAGCATTTCAGCAAAGCATTCAAATTATTCATCATGTTTCTTTTTAGTTGACTTGGGTGGAAAAGGCATAGGTTTTTGAACCCACGGTTCTCTTTCTTTACCAAGTTTTCTAGCAACAAAGTCTCTTTTATCATACCTTTTATTCTTAGGTTGTGGGTTATCAAGATCAACAGGTGGTTCTATCTCAACATCATTATATGGCTCCTTTTCATTATCTGGTTGAGCCTCTTCATGAGCATCATCATTATCTTTTTCATTATCACTATGTGAGTGTTCATTACCAGATTGATTTTCACCATCAGAGATAGAAGTTTCATTTTCATTATCAGGAGGTTTTTCTATTTCAGGTTCACTAGAAGTATGCAAAGTCCTATCATTTTTATTTTTCTTTTTCTTTTTAGAAGGACTAGGTGCACTAGTGTTATTTCTTTGTGAATCTTGTTCTATTCTTTTTGGGTGTCCCTCAGGATAGAGTGGTTCCGGAGTCATTTTACCTCCTCTAGTTGCAACTCTGACAGCAAAGTCATGCATATTATGATTCATTTCATCAAGCAATTCTCTTTGTGATTTAGCAACTTGTTCTAGTTGAGTTTCAACCATAGAAGCATGTTTTCCAACACCTTTAACATCATTTGATATTCTAAATAACAAGTCACTCAAGAGAGCAATCATATCAGGATTATATTTCAATTGTTTCATAACATTTGCATTGAAGTGATCTTTTTTTCTAATGTAGTTTTCAAACTCATAAAGGCATTGCCTAGGATTCATATTGTGAGGATTGTCATTTTCATTGAACTTCATAAGAGAATTTACCTCTACGAACTTAGGTAGTGGTGGTGTGTTAAGCCCATGCATTTCTTCAATAGGAGGTAAATTTTTAACATCCTCAGCTTTAATACCTTTTTCCATCATAGATTTCTTTACCTCTTGCATATCTTCGGGACTGAGATATAATATACCCCTCTTCTTCGGAGTTGGTTTAGGCGGTGGTTCAAGAATAGTCCAGTCATCATAATTGTTCAATATGTTATTAAATAATTCTTCAGCTTGAGCAATAGTTTGTTCCCTGAAAACAGAACCAGCACAACTATCTAGGAAGTCCCTAGAAGCATTGGTTAGTCCATTATAGAAGATATCAAGTATTTCAGTTTTCTTAAGAGGATGATCAAGTAAAGCATTAAGTAGTTGGCAAATCCTCCCCAAGCTTGTGGGAGACTCTCTTCTTTAGTTTGCACAAAGTTAAATATTTCCTGTAAGGCAGCTTGTTTCATATGAGCAGGAAAATATTTTTTTAGAGAAGTAATAAATCATATCCTGGGGACTATGCACACAACCAAGAGCAAGAGTATTGTGCCAAGCTTTAGCATCACCCTTTAATGAGAAAGGAAATAATTTGAGGATAAAGTAATAGCGAGTTTTCTCATCATGAGTAAAAAGGGTGGCTATATCATTCAACTTAGTAAGATGTACCACAACAATTTTAGTTTCATAACCATGGAAAGGATCAGATTCAACCAAAGTAATTAACTTTGGGTCGACAGAGAATTCATAATCCTTATCATCAATAAAGATAGGTGAAGTAGCAAACTTAGGATCACATTTCATTCTAGCATTCAGAGATTTTTCTTTATACTTGCATAGTAATTTCTCTAGATCATCTCTATCTTTGCAAGCAAGAATATCTCTAGTTGTTTCTTCACTCATAACATTACCTTCGGGTACCTTAGGCAATTCATATCTAGGAGGGCTAGATCTACCAGGTGTTTCAGGAGTTTCAGTTTCAAGCTCATCATCAGATTCAACAACATCGTGTTGTATCACTCTAGCAATGTGTTTATCAAGAAAGTCACCAAGTGGCACATCATCATTATCAATCAAGGTACTAGCATCACCGTAAACATCATTCATAGTAGAAGTAGCATCATAAATAACTTGCGGCATATTAGAATTGATAGCATGTGGTGGTGTTGCAAGTTTACTCATAACAGAAGGTGAATCCAAAGCAGAACTGGATGGCAGTTCCTTACCTCCCCTCGTCTTTGAGGGAAATATCTTAGTCTTTGGATCCTTCAGATTCTTCATAGTGATAATATGATAATAATCCCAAGTGTCTCAACAATTATACCTATGCTACCCGGCAACAGGGCCGGAAAAAGGTCTTGGTAACCCACAAGTATAGGGGATCACAACAGTTTTCGAGTGTAGAGTATTCAACCCAAATTTATAGATTTGACACAAGGGGAGCCAAAGAATATTTGAAGGTATTAGCAGCTGAGTTGTCAATTCAACCACACATGGAGATTAATTATATGCAGCAAAGTGATCAGTAGCAAAGCAGTTTGATAGTTTTGATAATAGTGACAGCAGCAATGGTAATAGTAACGGTGATAGCAGTAATTTGTAGCAAGTGTAACCGTGATGATAGCAATAGTAATGAAACAAGATCAATAAGGATAAATTCGTAGGCATTGGACCGGTGACTTGTTGGATGATATTCATCATGTGATAGTTATAACCTAGGGCGATACGGCACTAGCTCAAGGAGCACCGATATAATGTAGGCATGTATTCCGTAAATAGTCATACGTGCTTTATTAAAAGAACTTGCATGACATCTTTTGTCCTACCTTCCCGTGGCAGTGGGGTCCATATTGAAAACTAAGGGATATTAAGGCCTCCTTTTAATAGAGAACCGAAACAAAGCATTAATACATAGTGAATACATGAACTCCTCAAACTACGATCATCACCGAGAGTGGGCCAAGTTGTTGTCACTCCGGGGTTGTCGGATCATAACCGTAGTAGGTGACTATAACTTACAAGATCAGATCTAAAACATGGATATAATGATGAATTCATAAATGGTTCAGATCTGAAATCATGGCATCCAGGCCCAAAGTGACAAGCATTAAGCACAGAAAAGTCATAACAACATCAACCTAAGAACATAGTGGATACTAGGGATCGGTCCCTAACAAAACTAGCTCAATTACATGATGAATCTCATCCAACTCCTCACCGACCAGCGAGTCTACGAAGGAATTACTCACTCCCGGTGGGGAGCATCATGGAGCTGGAGATGGAGAAGGTTTTGTGATGATGAAGAATGAAGATCCCCCTCTCCGGAGCTCCAAATGGACTCCAGATCTGCCCTCCCGAGGAAGAACATGGCTTGGTAGCGGCTCCGTCTTGTGGATCATGATCATTCTTTCTCCCTGAATTTTTCTAGAAATATGTGATATTATATTATCAGGGGGTCGTCTGCGGGGCCACCAGGTGGGTACAACCCACCTGGGCGCGCCAGGAGTGGGGGCGCGCCCTGGTGGGTTGAGCCCACCCAGGGGCCCCTCTTTGGTGGGTCTTGGCTCCAGAAATTCTTATTATTGATACAAAAAAATCCTTGCAAAGTTTCGTTCCATTCCGAGAACTTTTATTTCTGCATAAAAGCAACACCATGGTAGTTCTGCTGAAAACAGCGTCAGTCCGGGGTTAGTTTCACTCAAATCATGCAAATTAGAGTCCAGAACAAGAGGAAAAGCGGGAGAAAAAGTAGATACACTGGATACGTATCAGCCGCCTTTCAGCTTTATGTCCTCCTTCAGGGCATCTGGCAGTTGGGCTCGTACATTCTTTAGCTCTTTGGCTTGCTTGATGTTGGCATCCTGTAGCTTGTTCTTTTCATTAAGTCCGTGTTAATACACGTTGACCAGCGGCTTCTGCCCTTCGGCGTGTTGTTTATCCGCCTGAGCAGCCTTCAACATCTCCTCTAATTGATCAGCTGATCTTGTAGCTGTAAACAAACCAATGCAAATTTAACAATCATTGTTTGTGCAGAATCATATTTTCCGGAAACTATTGTGCTTACCATCCGGTGCCTTCTTGGATTTCTTCAAATTTTCTAGTTCGGCGGTGACAACAGTTAGCGTGATCCAACGTTCTTCAAGCTCCTTGGATAGCATGTTATTTTTCTTCGTGAGTACCTGATGATATAATGACCCTTAAATCAGTTGGGCCAACTGCTTCAAGTCTCGGGGGCTACTAGCACATGATTATTGAATCTACAGAAAGTTCTTACCCGCATATCATTTGAAAGATGGTGAGTGGCTCCGGCAAGTCCATCCCGAGCTGAGGGCATTGAACACCTCTTCGGTGAAACTTGGGTCATGCATGGCCTGTTTCTGCCGCTGATGATTCATCATGCTCTCCACTTCGGAATTGGTGACAGATACATTATCTGAATCCTCTTGAAGATGACAATCCAACATTTCGCCCGTATCAACCCTAGTCCTTATGGCAGGGTCCGGGGCCGAATTGGTCGATGCATGGCCAACCACTACAAGAAATATGCCAACTTGTGACCTTGACTATTGGTCACTGAAAGGTCACTGTTTTTCATTTGTGACCTTTTTGTGACCAAAAACAGAAGGTCAAAAGCTGGCGGTCGTAAACTGAAATTAACGACCTTCTCTGTGAAAAGGTCGTAGACGTTTATGACAAAATAGAAGGTCGTTGAACCCATGACCTTTTGTTTTGGTCACTGGCTGTCTGCCCAGGCCACGTCGGATCCGACGTGGCAAAATTGCGACCAATTGAAAAGGTCGTTGATAAGATTCAGCCCGGTCCATTTCAATGTTTTACATGGGCTGAGGCCAACAATTTAGCCTTTTTAATATATATTTTTCTGTTAATTTTCGCTAGCTACATGGGCCTGGCCTAGTAGTCCAGCCTCTTTTATTTCTCTAAAATTTGATGTTCAATTTCTTGTTGGGCCACGGCCTTTTACAATCCAGTGTTTTTTGGCCCTCGGCCTTTTACAGTCCTGGTTTTTTTTGCCTCAGCCTTTTACAGTCTAGGTTTTTTGCCACTCAGGACTCAACATTTTTACTGAATTTCCAGTTCAAATATAGGCTATAAATGCATAATATTTCTCAATACAACAAAACTTGGTACATTAAATGATGGTACATAGTATCCAGTTTTCTAATACACAAAAAGAACAAACAATAACAAGCTCCAATGAGGTACTCTTTGCTGGGTGTGGATTCTAGCTTCTTCATCATGGGACTTGTTGCAACGGTCAGCACTCCAATGGACAAAGGACATCTACAGGTTATAAACAGAAAAATTAGGAACAAAATAGAAACAGAACATTCTGCATTTGGTGCGAAAATGGTTAGAGCAAAGACGAGCTTCAGCAACAGAGCAAACCAAATCAAATCGAACACACACCAACATTTGCAGAAGAATATTTTTGTTTGACTCATTTACTGTTGCTCCCTTTAATTTTCAGGACTACATATTCTGAATCTACTGATACCTACCGATTAGAAAATAAAGCTGAGTTATACTAGTAGTGGTGGTGCTCAATTGCCACTGTTCTTATCATATTTACTCCATAACAACTAACATGAACATGCCAATTGATTAAAACCTAAGCCGTGTAAATTTCAAAACAACAACCAAACTTAAGCCACGATGATAGACAGTGAGAAAATCTACTAAATTTAAAAGGAGTGCTAACCAAGAACCCTTTAATTAACCCTACCATTTCATCAAAACCCCCAATTGAGTTGGCCGCCTCTTCCTTCTTCTGCCCCTTGATCTTAAAAAGGTTTATCATCTTCCTGTGAAACATGAGGGGAGGAGGTAACGAGCATGATCTAAAGAGAGCAAACTTTTCATAGGAACAAAATTGACAAAAACAAGAAAAGTACCATTCAGGCTTAAGAATGGTTTTACACACAAACAGGTAGAAACGATGTAGCAGAAATCAACAGAAGTAGTTTGGTTCTCTTTAATTATTGCATTCATCGATTAGTAGCAGAAAATAATATACCCAGTACAAAGGAAAGCAAAATACTAAAGTACCAAGCACGACTAGTAGCTCTGCACAATTGCACCACAGATACAACTAGCTGCAGATAACACTATATGCACGTACATACATAACCGCTGTGATTTATTATAACAAAGACATTCAAGTGATAATAGTAAAAACTGAACTAAAAGAGCTAAAATAAGCATGTGTTATGAACAAAGATCATCTATCCAATTATAGAAATCATGGTACATATAGATAGCAGATATATCAAACCATCCTTAATCCAAAGCATCATCAAAACATAAATCAGAGGAGCGTCTACCCAGTATAACAGCAAAATGGAGTAATCATACAACTTGTAAGAGATGGACTCAGGGATGGCAAGGAAACATCAGATGAGGGGAGTGGAGGGTGCAGACGCTTGTACTCGTTGCCAAGCAGAACGGTCAGCTTCGCTATGACAGGTTTGAGGACCCCCGTCCCCACGCTGATGAGAGCCGCCTCCATGGTCATGCTAGCTCAGAGCTCGGCCAGTCAACCGTGTGTGGAGCCATGGAGGTCAGGTTGCTGAATGCACGGACCGTAAATAGCTAGCTCCAAATTGAAAACCTGAAAAGAGGATTGGTTAGTACACTGAAAAGAGTAAATAGCCAACTCCAAAGTTAAGGTACTAGCAGAAAACATTATTAGAAGAAGAACTAATGATTCATAAAGCAGAAGGAAACATTTCAAAGATACCAGCCGGGCATCAAATCAAGCAGAAGGAAACATTTCAAAAATACCAGTTGCGCGTCAAATTTGAATGAAGCAATGTAAGTATATCTAGAACCAGAATGGCAGATCCAAACACAAATACCCAGTGTAAGTATATCTCAAATTTGATCATAATATTGACATGAATAATAACCTATATAGGGACTCCCTAAAAAGGTATGCCACTGAGCCAGTGAATGGTGGATGCCAAACATAAAGACACATTGGAATATATTTCTAATTTGACCATAAATAGGCATGAATAATAAGCTCTACAGGCACTCCCCAAGATAAGTACACGCAGTAGGTTTTGTTTTATAGTTATCTACTAGAACCAGAATAGTCACTTGAGTAGGGATGCAACTTTTGACCCTCAGAGTACCCTCTCAACCTCCTTAGTTTAACCAAATAAACTAAATTTTCAACAGTTATGTGACTTCTGAAAATTCAGTTAATTTAGTTGAACAAAAGAGGGTCACAGAATACCCTACAGGGTGCCCATTTGCACTCCTACACTCTAACACACACACACACACACACACACTATGGAGACTTTTGAGATTCACATGCACATTCAGTAAATTCAGTAAACATGGAGTACAGAAGAGAGGTTCAGACTTCAGAACCAGGCCGTAGGCGCTGGTGACAGAGATGATCCAGACTTGCAATGGCATGCACCACACTAATTTAAATAGGATACTGATTTCTATTCATTGTAATTAGCTACTATCGATCACGTCTGCAACTTCCTAGCTCAGCGGTCAGAAGACCATACAACATTGCATGCAGCCGGCCGGCACACACTGATTCGTAGCAAATCAGATTGAACTTTCATAGAATTATTACACTAGCAACTAGTGAGCACTGAAGACTAATGTTAACCCACTGGTAGCAGTCTAACACTAGCAACTAGTGAGCACTGAAGAAACAGCAAGAAAGAGCACAATGAAATAGCTCACCCTGATACTGTCGGCGTAGTTCCATTCGACCTCCTTGGAGAGCTGGCCGAGGAGGCAGTGCCTGTGCCCAGGCTGCAACCTCAGAACCCTACAAAACCACAAGCGACGTCAACATCAAACACACATACAAGACGCACGCCGAGATCTAGAAGGCAGTCCAACGCCGACGTACTTGAGCGCGTCGGGGATGACCATGCGCTTGGTCCTGTCATACGGTGGCGACACGCCCTCGTATGCCTTGAGCCTGGGCGTCATCCTCGAGGCCACCAGCGCCCCAAGCGCGGCATCCGACGCAGACGACTAGCAGGCGAAGCTGAAGCTGCTGCATTGGGACAGTACGAACCGTGAGCTATATGCCTGGACCCCTGAACCTTGACGAAAGCAGTAAAAAATTGCACTTCGTATAGGACTGTCATGCAGACCAAACTAAGCATGAACCGAGTAGATCCCACTAGCATTGTGCTTTCTAAAAGATTGCTCGACTAGCATTTTTTAAATTGTAGTGTTGTAGAAACTGGATTGAGCGTAGTGAAAGGTCCATAATGTGCACTTGGATCCTCATATTTTTGGATGATCACCAAAGGAAAACTACTCCTGACTATGATCATTAGCGTCTACTACTCCTAACTACTCCCTGTGTAATCCTACTCTGCAGTAAAACTTCCTCACCCTTCATTCACCCTGTTCAAGCAGTACTGTAGTAAAACTACTCCTAATGCTGCAGCAGTTAACAGCAAGTGAAATTACTATGATGTGCAAAAATTATAGTAAATACTCCACTGAATATTACTGAAACTTAACAGAAGTTAACTAAGCTTTTTCAGTTTCAGAATATACAAGTCAGAAAATAAGCTTGCAAGCAAGTTTATGTAAGTAATGCACACTGGAGTACATTACTTCTATGGATTTATGCAAATAATTCATTGATTAATATATGAAATTTGAAAGGGGCTAATCCGACCATCAACCTAAACACCTTTAACTACTCCGTAAATACAGTAGCACGAAATCTGGACCTGACCATGGCCGGAACACACACACACACCTCTGACCATGACCTTCCTTCCATGGCGATGGCCTCCTCCTTGACTTGTTCCATGGTGATGGCGATGGCCTACACAAACTGTCGGAGTAAATAGCCATGGGTAGCCTAGCCGGCTTCCCCTGGCACTTCTGAAAAAGTTACGAGCCAGCCCGGCTCTAAAGAATCCAAGACAAGGGGCCGCCTTCCCCTAGCCGGCTGCGATCAAGGCCGACTTTTGGAAGGCGGTCCGACTTTAACCCTCATGAGAGGGCCGGCTCCAAGAAGCCGGCTGTGAGAAAGCTGACTCCTTCGAGCCGGCTCCCCGTAAAGCAGTCAAGACCGTACCCACAAAGTTTGCGCCCACCTAATGGCGGAGCGACGGGGCATGGCTACAGAAGAGCCTGCCACCCTCAAATCCCGGGGCACGCCTGGCACAGTGCGCCGTACGGGGTAGGCATGGCCTGTCCGGCGCAGCACTGTTGCCATGTTGACCCTGGCCTCACCCACGACGGGCCGCCAGCGCGGCCCACAGGCGGTGGGCCCCTTTACACAGAGAGACGGCCGAAGGCGGCCACGCTTCCAACAAGCCGGCCCAAGACAGAGCCGGCTCCCCGCAGCCGGCTTGCCGCTTCCCTCGAAGAAGACGCCCCATTAAGGAGACAAGACGCGGTGAGGCTACAGCGATCGTCCGACAGACGGCGGTACTGTAGCCGCGCTTACCACGACGAAGCTCACGTCACCAAGATGAAGCCACAGTGACCAGCCGTTGACCTGGCCCTGGACAGTGGGGCCTGCCAGTCGACCAAGGAGTTGGCGGCCGGCGGGACCCACCAGTCGGCGGGCCCCAGCAGCCGGCGCAGAAGCCGGCGAGCGCAGTTGCAGACGGCTGGGCCCCGCGCCCATCCGGATTACCATTGTACCCCCGGGGGGTAGGCCTATATAAACCCCCTGGAGCACCCATGCAAAGGGTTCGACCCCCTGCTAGTTCTAGACACCATACAAGGAGAAGAAGCAGGCTAGGCGTGCCCTTTCTTCCTCCTCCCCCCAAAACAGCTCAAGGAGCGTCGTGTAGCTACTCGATTCATCTAGTAAGCATGCGGAGACCCCGCAGAGCAGCAGTAGGGGTGTTATCTCCTCGGAGAGCCCCGAAGCTGGGTAAGATCTGCCGGCGTGCATGTCTTCGCCTCATCCCGCTTCCAGGCACCGGCGATGTCTTACTGGTTCCCACAAAGATAAGCCACCCGTTGGCATATGTCACACCCACCACCCGACATTTGGCGCCCACCGTGGGGCCAGGCGCACCGTCGTCCGGAGACCTGTTCTGGACGGGAACCCTCTTCCTCCCCAGCGAGCGTAGCCAGCCCGGCACGCCCGATGGCGCTTGCCACGACGCGCTGCAAGGCATCACCAGCATCTGCGCGGCAAGCGGCCTCGCCGATCTCCCCGATGGGACCTTCACCTCCGACGAGCTCGCCTCCGATGCGGGCACTGACCGCCTCGCCAACCTTCTCGGCCAGCTCCATGTCTCCAGCGAGCCTGCTGCGGACCTGGAGTCGGTTGGCTCCACCGACCCGATGCCTGTCGACTCCGACACGGCCTCCTACGACACCTTCCCCACCAACGTTGCGACCTACAATGACCGGCTTCCCCGAGCCGACGACTGCGACGCTGTCACCGCTGAAGTGATGGTTGTCGGCCACGGCAGCCTGGCCGATGAGAGCGCCCACGACGCCTCGCGCGCGGTGGCCCACGACTTGTCCGCTCCTCTCCCGGCCGACGCCGACGACAAAGCACTGGAAGCACGCCGCCTCGCTCTCCTCGCAGAGGGCCGGAGGCTGGCCTCCGTAAGACGCCTCACTGAGGCCTATCGGCGCGAGGCTGACCGCGCCGCCTTCGGCACGCCGGCCCCGGGCGGGCCAAGCCGGGCCGGCCTTGTCAAGCAACGCGGCGCCGTCATCGCCGACACGCTGGGAGTCGACCGCCCGGTCTATGCCACTCCGCTCGAGAACTTGCGTGCCGCCCAGGCGGCCGTAGACGAGCTGGACGGCCTGGAAGCCGAAGACCTTCCCCACATGACCCGGCGCATCCAGCAGTTGATTGACACCGCCACGCAGCGGCACGAAGCCGACGCTCGCGCGGAAAGCCTTCCCCGCGCCGAGAGCACGGAGCGACGTCCCGGACGCCGACTACAAGCAATACCCGCGCGCGACGCGAGAAGGAGCCGGCTACCAGCCGCAGCCGGACCCGGATCTCCATCGAGCGGGACGCGGACGGTCATCCCCGAGCCATGGAGTGGCGGGGCGACCCGCCTCCGCCTCCGCCCCGTGGAGAAAGATATCCCGCCTCACCGCCAGTGGCGCACCCGACTCTCAGCGGCCGGCTGGGCCGCCGCGAAGGAATCGGCGAGAACGACGCCCGTCATCGGATCGACCGCCTGGCACGATCACTGGCGTTGGAAGAAGAAGACGATGTCGGCCCGCCTTGCTTTGGCCCCCGCATCCGCGACGAGCCCTTCCCCAAAGGGTTCTCGCTCCCGAGAGACACGCCCAATTACAACGGCTCCGTGAAGCCGGAAGATTGGCTGATCGACTACTCCACCGCAGTTAGCATAGCCAACGGCAGCCGGCGCGTCGCCGTGAAGTACGTGCCCCTCATGCTGCAGGGCACGGCGCGGACCTGGCTCAACAGCCTCAAGCCGCGTAGCATCAACAGCTGGCTAGACTTCACAGAAGCCTTCATCCGCAACTTCACCAGCACCTACAAACGGGCTCCCAAGCCCAGACAGCTCTCCTTGTGCGTACAAGGCCCCGCCGAGTCCACTCGCGATTACCTCACGCGTTGGGCCGAGCTCCGCAACTCCTGCGAAGGGGTGCACGAGGTGCAAGCCATAGAATACTTCACGGCCGGATGCTGAGAAGGCACCCTCCTCAAGCACAAGCTCCTCTGCGACGAGCCGGCTACCCTCGACGAGCTTCTGGACATAGCGGACAAGTACGCTACCGCCGACTCCTCGATGAAGACCGAGCTTCGGGTGGACGCGTCCGGAAAGGTACTCAACCCGGCGCCCAAGACGACGGCTGGGGATCCCGGCCGACACCCCAGCTCGAACGACAACAAGAGCAAGGGCCCCGCGCCGCCTCCCGCCAGCTGGCAGGTGGACACGGTCGAAGATGCGCCGCCTGAAGAGCGACCGGCGCCCAAGAAGCCCAAGGGCGGCAGACCGGCTTGGCAGCCCGCCTTCTCCTACGAGCAAACCCTCGACGCCCCTTGCAAGTTCCACAGCGGCGCGAAGCCGTCTAACCACACGACCCGGAAGTGCAACTGGCTCACCCGAATCTCTAAGGGCGAGGGGCTCTTGCCACCTCTGCCTGCCGGCCCGCCGCCTCCGCCTCCGGCCGCTCGACCCGCAGTCGGAGCTGTGCATGACGAGTTTCCTGATGAGCAAGCAACCTACATTGTCTTTACAAGCCAGCCCGAAGACCGGCGCAGCAAATGCCAAGAGCGCCATGAAGTTGGCGTGGTCGCTGCCAACCGCGCTGGACACATGCATTGGTTAGAAAAGCCCATCAGCTGGAGCCGGGCCGACCATCCGGAGGTGATGCCGTCTCCCGGCTCTTATGCTTTGGTCCTGGAAGCCACCCTTGCAACGGACAGACGCGCCGCCTGCTTCTCCCGTGTGCTGATAGACGGTGGGAGCAGCATCAACATCCTGTATCATGACACCCTGGAGAAGTTGAACGTCAAGACAAAACAGCTCACGCCCACTCGGACAGTGTTCCACGGCATCGTACCCGGCATGTCCTGCGCCCCCATTGGCAAAATCAAGATTGATGTACTTTTTGGGGACAAGGAGCATTTCCGCCGGGAAGCGATCTGGTTTGAAGTGGTGGACCTGGAGAGCCCTTACCATGCACTGCTGGGCCGACCTGCCTTAGCCAAATTCATGGCGGTTCCCCACTATGCCTACCTCAAGATGAAGATACCAAGCACCAAAGGCATCATCACCGTAGCCAGTGACTACAAGAAGTCCTCCGAGTGCGCGGCAACCAGCAGCCGGCTGGCCGAGTCCCTTGTGATCGCCGAAGAGAAGAAGATGCTGGACCGAGTCGTGGCCATAGCCGGCAAGCAGTCGGCCGTGTCCCCCAACCCCAAGGAGCATGATACTCAAGGATCTTTCCAGCCGGCCAAGGAGACGAAGAAGATACCTCTTGACCCCGAGCTTCCAGAGAGGTTTGCCGTCATCGGGGCAAATCTGGGCAGCAAATAGGAAGGCGAGCTCGCCAATTTCCTCCGTGAGAATCGGGATATCTTTGTGTGGTCCCCCAAGGACATGCCGGGTGTTCTGAGGAAATTCGCCGAGCACAAACTACATGTTCGAGAAGACGCAAAGCCAGTCAGGCAACCCCTTCGCCGACTGTCGGAGGAGAAACGCAAGATTGTAGGGGAGGAGATAGCCCGGCTCTTGGCGGCCGGCTTTATCATGGAAGTTTTCTTTCCAGAGTGGCTCGCCAACCCGGTCCTTGTGCTGAAGAAGAATAACAAGTGGCGCATGTGTATAGACTACACAAGTCTCAACAAGGCCTGCCCCAAAGATCCTTTTGCCCTGCCAAGGACAGACCAAGTGATAGACTCCACAGCCGGATGCGAGCTCTTGAGTTTTTTGGATGCTTACTCCGGATATCATCAGATAAAGCTAGACCCGGATGACCACCTGAAGACCGCCTTCATCACGCCGTTCGGAGCCTTCTGCTACCTGACTATGACATTCGTCTTGAGAAATGCCGGTGCCACCTTTCAGCGTTGCATGCAAAAGTGCCTCCTCAAGCAGCTCGGCAGGAATGCCCACGTTTACGTGGACGACATCGTGATGAAGACGGAGAGGCGTGGCACCTTGCTGGAAGACCTCAAGGAAACATTTGAGAACCTGCGCCGGTTCCAAATCAAGCTCAACCCCGAGAAATGCGTGTTCGGGGTGCCAGCCGGCCAGCTCCTAGGCTTCCTGGTCTCCGAACGCGGCATCGAATGCAACCCGGCAAAGATCAAGGCCATCGAGAGAATGGCGATCCCTACCAAGCTTCGAGACATTCAGAAGTTCACCGGGTGCTTGGCCTCCTTGAACCGCTTCATGAGCCGGCTCGGAGAGAAAGCTCTCCCCCTCTACCGCCTCATGAAGAAGAGCACTCACTTCGAGTGGAACGACCAAGCCGACCAAGCTTTTCACGAGCTGAAGAAGATGATGGCCACACCGCTTGTCCTCGCGGCGCCGACCGAGAAAGAGCCCATGCTCCTTTACATCGCTGCAACCAGCCGGGTGGTCAGCACCGTCATCGTAGTCCAACGCCCGGAAGAAGGCCGAGCCCAGCCGGTCCAGAGGCCGGTGTACTATTTGAGCGAGGTGTTGTCCGCCTCGAAACAGAACTACCCGCACTACCAAAAGATGTGTTACGGCGTGTACTTCACCGCCAAGAAGCTGAAGCCCTACTTTCAAGAGCATCCCGTCACGGTCGTATGCACTGCCCCGCTAGCCGAGATCATAGGCAGCCGGGATGCATCCGGCCGGGTCGCAAAATGGGCAATCGAGCTGGCCCCCTACACGATCTTCTACCAGCCCCACACCGCCATCAAGTCCCAAGCACTGGCTGACTTCCTCGTCGACTGGGCCGAGACCCAGTACCTGCCGCCGGCTCCCGACTCCACCCATTGGCGCATGCACTTCGACGGGTCCAAGATGCGCACTGGCTTGGGAGCCGGCATCGTCCTTACCTCTCCCAAAGGCGACAAGCTCAGATACACGCTACAGATCCACCTTGCCGCCTCCAACAATGTGGCCGAGTACGAGGCGCTCATACATGGGCTCCGGCTTGCCAAAGAGCTTGGCATTCGCCGGATCCTATGTTATGGCGACTCGGACCTGGTAGTCCAGTAGTCATCCGGCGACTGGGACGCCAAGGACGCGAATATGGCGAGCTACCGTTTCCTGGTCCAGCAACTCAGCGGATACTTTGAAGGATGCGAGTTCCTCCACGTACCACGAGCCGACAACGAGCCAGTCGATGCCCTGCCCCGAATAGGCTCCACTCGGCAAGCAATTCCAGCCGGCGTCGCTCTACAACGCCTCCTCAAGCCGTCTATCAAGCCGTCTCCGGAATCCGATTCCATCTTCGTGCCGCCCGACCCCGATGCGGCCGCGTCCGGCTCGAAGAATCAAGTAGCCGACCCCAAGCCCCCCGTAGCCGGCCCCGCGGCTTCGGCAGCCGGCTCGGGGACTGCGGTAGCCGGCCCAGGGACTTCGGCAGCCGGCTCGGGGACTACGGTAGCCGGCCCGGGGACTGCGCCAGCACCACAACCGGCGGCCGACTCCAACACCTCACCACCCAGCCCGCCCACCCTGGTGGCGGTAGCCACTTTGGCAGTAGAAGAAGTCGCGGCACCATCATGGGCTCAGTCCATTCTCAACTTCCTAGTAAACCAAGACCTGCCGGCTGACGAAACAGAAGCAAGACAAGTCCAGCGTCGAGCCGGAGCGTACACAATCGTCAATAGAGAACTGCTCAAGCGCAGCGTCACCGGAGTCCTCCAGCGATGCGTCGAGCAAGAGAAGGGCATTGCAATCCTCGCAGACATTCACCAAGGAGAATGCGGCCACCATGCGGTCTCAAGATCACTTGTTGCCAAAGCCTTCTGCCATGGTTTCTTCTGGCCGACCGCTTTGGATGACGCCAAAGAATTAGTCAAGCATTGCAAGGGATGCCAGCTCTTCAGCTCCAAGCAACACATGCTGGCTTCGGCAGTCAAGACCATTCCCTCACTTGGCCCTTTGCCGTTTGGGGACTCGACATGGTGGGCCCATTCAAGACGGCGCGCGGCGGCATGACGCATTTGCTCGTCGCCGTGGACAAATTCACCAAGTGGGTTGAGGCAAAGCTGATCAAGAAGCTGAATGGGCCAACTGCCATGACGTTCATCGCGGATATAACAACTCGGTACGGCGTGCCGCACAGCATCATCACCGACAATGGCACGAATTTTGCCAAAGGAGCCTTGGCACGTTTCTACGCAGCCCAAGGAATCTGGCTGGACTTAGCATCCGTCGCCCACCCGCAGTCAAACGGCTAGGTCGAGCGAGCCAACGGCCTAATCCTCTCTGGCATCAAACCCCGACTGGTTGTATCCCTGGAGCGCTCAGCCGGCTGTTGGCTCGATGAGCTGCCGGCTGTCCTCTGGAGTCTGCGCACTACACCAAACAAGTCAACCGGCTTCACCCCCTTCTTCCTTTTGTATGGTGCCGAGGCGGTCATCCCAACTGACATCGAATTCGACTCGCCTCGAGTAACCATGTACACGGAAGCGGAGGCCAAGGAAGCACGAGAAGACGGCGTCGACCTTCTGGAAGAAAGCCGGCTGTTAGCTCTCAGCCGGTCTGCAATTTACCAGCAGGGTTTGCGCCGCTACCACAGCCGGAAGGTCAGGCCAAGATCTTTCCAAGAGGGCGACCTTGTGCTCCGGCTGATTCAGCGAACGGCCGACCAGCACAAGCTCTCAGCCCCTTGGGAAGGCCCTTTCGTCATCAGCAGAGCTCTAGGCAACGACTCCTACTACCTGATCGACGCTCAGAAGCCGAAGGCATGCAAGAGAGACGACTCCGGCAAGGAGTCGGAGCGGCCATGGAATGCCAACCTCCTTCGAAGATTTTACAGTTGAAAGGCAGTATGTATCATGCTAACTTTTGTATTAAGTACAAGACAATAGGCTCCCCGAGGAGGGCTCGGGGACTGCCATCCCTTATTTATAAATGTAAAGTATCATGCTTATGACCTTGTCGTATCATTTACTTATTCCGTCCGGCACCGAGTTCGACTAGTCGACTCGGGGACTGGCCGACTGAAGTTATATTAGAAGTCCTACCCGCAGTCAGACAAGTAGTGTGCTGGCTCTCAAGCCTTCCCTTGCCAAAAGTTGCAGTTCGAAGAACCGGCCGTCCGGCTGGCAAGGGTTAAAGGTAGGAACGACCGCCCACACGAAAAACGGCTAGGGACTAACGGACTAATATAACAAAAGCCGGTTTTTCCCACACTGCCGACTGGCTACCAGAGTAGCCGGCCGGCCGGTTTCCACTCACTCTACTTTAAATCCAAGAAAGCTCAAGTACTTGCCTCCCCAAAGAGGGAAGGCGGCAAAGGAAAAGGCCTAAGGATAAACAAGCATACGCGAATGGAAACCAAACATGCACATGATAATATTTACATAAAAAGACCTCCAAGAGGCCAGCATTCAACATAGTTTGGATACACCCCCGGTGGGTGGAACTGCGAAACTTAACAAAAGATTGTTCAAAGACAACAAAGCAAGAAAGATAAAGACAGCAGGTCAAGCTGGCGGAGCGGCCGACTGGTTGGCGGAGACGGTCGCGCCGGCTGAAGGAGCGGCCGGCTGACGAACTTCGGCTTGGTCGCCGCCTCCCGCAGAGGGCGCACTTCCACGCGCCTTGTTGCTGGAGGCACGGTTGGCCTGAGGTCGGCTGGTTGTTCCACCAGCCGGCTCGACGTCTCCGTCGTCGTCGTCTTCGTCCTCTTCGCCCTCGTCGCTGGAGGCGATCTCCTCTGCCGAGTCCTCGCCCACCGCCGGGTTCAGCCCGAACCACTCCTCCGGCTGCGCGACACCATCATCATCGATTTCGGGTGCGAAAACGCTGATGTCGGTGCACTCGGCGATCGTTGAAGCCCGCTGGGCGATAGCCGGCCTCACCGCCTCCAGCTCCGCGTCGGCCTCTATCCGCCAAGTGCGCAGCTGGTCCAGGCTCAGCCCTGGGTACCAAGCCCGAACGAATTCCAACGCCCGCCCGGCTCCGAGGCGGGCCGCTGACGCTTTCCAAGCCTCGAAGCGACCAACTGCGACTTCCAGCCAGTCGGCAGTTCGGCTCGGAGTGCGGGGGATCGTCTCGCCGGGCCAGAGGGCGGCCAGCACTTGCGCCCCGGCACGTTGGAGCCGGCGAAGCATCCGATGAGCCAGCTGCAACCGTGCCTGGACAGCCAGAAGCTGCTCCTCAAGGGTCCGGTTTGCATCCGGCGCGATGTCGGCCCCCGCTTGCCGGCGCGCCTCGCGATGGGCCTCAATGCTTTGGGCGGCGAAGGCGGAGTAGCCTGGGAAGTAATCTGCAAGAAACAACAAGCAAAAGCTCAAGATAAGCCAAAAAAACCCAAGCGGCAAGCGGCAGGAGAGGGCCGAGGAAGGCAGCTTACCGTCGATCAAGTCTTTGATCCGGCCGAAGCCTTCGTCCAAGCCTCGCCGGGTCTCAGACCAGGTCGCCGCCTCCATCTCATATTCCGCCATCAAGGCGTCTTCGCTTTCCCGCGCCGCCTGAAGGGCCGCTTTGTGGCTTTCTTCTTGATCGGCCAGCTTCTTGGCCAAGCGATCCCGCTCCTGGGCCAAGGCAGTGCACTCGGCCTCTTTGGCGCAAAGGGCGGCCTTCGCTTCGCCAAGCTCCTTCCTCAAGTCGGCGTTGGCCCCTGAAGACAAAGAAAAAAGAAAGATCAATAAGAAGAGAGTCGTCAAGAAAGATTCGACCCGACTGCGCAGCAGTCGGCCCGAATCTCGGGGACTACACCCAGTGGGTGCGCTGACGCGCCCCCACAGGAGACAAACAAAACCAAGTACTTACTTCGGCTGTCGGCCAGGTCGTCGGTCCGCCGGCTCAACTCTCGGGCCTGGGAGTCGAAGGCGGCAGCACGAAGGTTGTGGTATTCCTGAAAGTTTAGAAAGAAAGCAAAGTAAGGTGGCCGTCGAGAAAGATCTGACCCGACTGTGCAGCAGTCGGCCCGAATCTCGGGGACTACACCCAGTGGGTGCACTGACGCGCCCCCACGGAAGAAATCAAGAAAGCAAAGCAGCCAAGAGCGAAGGACTCACCCGGACAGTGGTTCGCGTCGACAAGAACTCTTGGTTGAGCTGTTGCAGCAAGGCGGCTTGAGCTCGTAGCCGGTTCCGGACCCCTTGAGCCGCCGCATCCAGCTCGCCGGTCCCCCCGCTGGGATTCCACTCGGACACGATGGTGCTGGCCGCCTCCAGATCTCCAGCCGGCTGGCCTGCGCTCGCGGCTCGGCGCAACTCCGGCGGAGCGGCGCCTCCTCCAGCACGCCGGCCCGGCACCAGCTGCACCTTGAGGCCGGCCCTGCTCTCCGGCTCACCTCCGGCCGCCTCCTCTGGTGCCGCTGATGATTGACCGCCTTGGCCCGCTCCGGTTGGCGCCGCAGGCGGCGCTCTCCCGGCCAAGGCCACGGGGTCCTCCTCCCTCTCCAACAGCGGCGGGTCTTGGATGATCTCCTCCGCTAAGGGCAACGGGGCGTCGGGGGCCACGGCTCGGAGGGGAACGGCGAGCAGCGGAGGCTGGATGCGCGAGCTTTCCGCCTCCGTCTCTGCGGGAGCCGCCTCCCTCTGGGCCTTAGCTACCGCTTCGGCCTCCCCCTTTGCCGCTTGGGCGGCCGCCTTCTCCGCCGCCTCGCGCTCCTCCCGCGCTTCACGGGCGTTCCGCTCTGTGGCCTCCCTAAGATCGGCGCGAGGGTCCACGCGGCGGGAGCTCGAGGACCCTCCAGCCGGCCCCACGACGGAGCCGCTCGGGCCCCGCTCAAGGGAAAGCGGCGCCCTGTTCAACAAGCGAGGAAAAGTTAAAAAGAAATTCGAAGAAAAGAGAACAACGACGAGTGCGGCAAGGCAATTGAAGACTTACGCCGAGACCGCCTGGGGCTGTTTCACAGCTTTGCGGAAGCGGGCCGCCTTCGCGGCCGCCTCATCCCGCTTTGTCGCCGCGGCAGAAGGCTTGGACTTCTTCGGCCGACTGCCGAAGAGGCCTAGAGCGGCCCGGCGCTTCTGCGCACCGCCGGCAGCCGGCGCGACAGACGAGCCCGCGCCCTGTTGGTCGGCCGCCGGCTGGCGACGCGGAACGACTTCGGCTTCGGAATCGTCCGGCCAGTCCTCGAAGCTCGCGGTGAACTTTGAGCCTCCGGGCTCGGCACTGTCCCCCACGACGGCGTCCTCCATGGCAGCCGCCCCCAAGTCCGGGTCGTCAACATCATCCACCGTGCGGTCGGGGGCGTACTGGCATTCGATCCCTGCCACCCCGGCCGACGGTGCAAGAAGAGGGTTCTACTCAGAGAACCGACTGGTCAGAAGCCGGCCGACACGAAGCCGGCTGACGACGAAAAAGAAGATAAAGAGAGAAACTTACCATGGGTGGAGGATTTGCGCGAGAATACGGCGCCTTGCCGTATTGCCAGTCCCCGCTGAGCTTGCAGTTGGCAATGTAGTTGACCATGAGCGCCACCTCCGCGTGGGGCATCTCCCATGTGCTCAGCCGGCTTGGGTCGAAGCGGCCGCTCATCTGACACATCATATGGGGCCGGCTCTGGAGAGGAAGGATCCGGCGCTCCACGAAGGCGGCCACCAAGTCGGCCCCACGCAAGCCTTCCGACTGAATCAGCACCCGAAGCCGGGAGATGGCGGCGTTCCCGGCCGGAGACAACGACCGGGACCGGAAGCTCCACGAGGGCTGCCTCCCAGCCGGCGGGCCGGCTACGTAAGCCGGCAGGTTGATGTAGTCTTCCTCCTCGGCGACGTTCTTCACATAGAAATAAGATCTCTGCCAGACCTTCACCGACTGGATCAGGGGGATGGGCGGGAACGGATTGTTCTCGCTCGCCCTCCTCATGGCGATGAAGGCTCCGCAGGGGGCGGGCACGCCGGCGACGACTGTGCCGAGCTTGCTCTGGAAGAACTCTCCCCAGAGCTCCAGCGTGGGGAGCAGCCCCAAGAAGCCTGGGAGACGAAGGCCGACAGCAGCATCACCGCATTGGGCGTGAGGTGATGCGGCTGGAGGTTGTAGAAGTCGAGGAAAGAACGCAGAAACCCGCTCGCCTGGAGGCCAAAGCCGCACAGGCAGTGCGAGCGGAAGACGACCCGCTCGCCCTTCTCCGGCGCCGGCGAGATCTCCCTCGCGGGCGCCAAGCGGACCTGTACGCGGTCGGCGCCGGGCAGGCACCGGGTCTGGCGAAGGAACTCCACGTGATCCTCATGGACGTTGGAGCCGTCCAAGGAGCTTGACAATGCCATGGGAGCGAGGTGGCATGGAGATGCGACGGCGCTGGGACAGGAGGCTGCGGCGGCAGCGAGAGGAAGAAGACGAGAGTTAGGAGGGACGGAGTGGGAGGGAGCGCGCGAACCTCTATCGCTCCCCCTCCTCCCCCTACTTATAGGCTCACGTGGCGAAGCCGAGGAGGCGTGGCGTGGGGAAGCGTGGGGGTCGATCGTGCCCACTCCCCACGCCCCGCGATTGTCGATCCTTAATGGCGAGACGAAAACTTCCTTGAGAAGGCGAGCGGCCTTGTAGGCCACGGGAGATCCGCGCCCGGACCGAGGCTCGCGAGTGGCGGGCCCGGGCCTGCGGCGGCGTCCCGTCACGCGCGTGCGCTCGCAGGATCCTGCCGCCACGTGGCCGTGAGAGGGCCCGTGGTCAGCACGCAGGTCCCCTCTCCTCCCGCCTACGCGGGGCTATCTGAAGTCGGCGTACGCCCGCGAAGCCGGCTCCTCAGGATAGGAAGCTGACCAAGCTTCTCGTCCCCACTGCTCACCTCGGAGCTCAATCAGCTTCGGGGACTACTGTTGGAGTAAATAGCCATGGGTAGCCTAGCCGGCTTCCCCTGGCACTTCTGAAAAAGTTACGAGCCAGCCCGGCTCTCAAGAATCCAAGACAAGGGGCCGCCTTCCCCTAGCCGGCTGCGATCAACGCCGGCTTTCGGAAGGCGGTCCGACTTTAACCCTCATGAGAGGGCCGGCTCCAAGAAGCCGGCTATGAGAAAGCCGACTCCTTTGAGCCGGCTCCCCGTAAAGCAGTCAAGACCGTACCCACAAAGTTTGCGCCCACCTAACGGCGGAGCGACGGGGCGTGGCTACAGAAGAGCCTGCCACCCTCGAATCCCGGGGCACGCCTGGCACAGTGCGCCGTACGGGGTAGGCATGGCCCGTCCGGCGCAGCACTGTTGCCATGTTGACCCTGGCCTCACCCACGACGGGCCGCCAGCGCGGCCCACAGGCGGTGGGCCCCTTTACACAGAGAGACGGCCGAAGGCGGCCACGCTTCCAACAAGCCGGCCCAAGACAGAGCCGGCTCCCCGCAGCCGGCTTGCCGCTTCCCTCGAAGAAGACGCCCCATTAAGGAGACAAGACGCGGTGAGGCTACAGCGATCGTCCGACAGACGGCGGTACTGTAGCCGCGCTTACCACGACGAAGCTCACGTCACCAAGATGAACCCATAGTGACCAGCCGTTGACCTGGTCCCGGACAGTGGGGCCTGCCAGTCGACCAAGGAGTTGGCGGCCGGCGGGACCCACCAGTTGGCGGGCCCCAGCAGCCGGCGCAGAAGCCGGCGAGCGCAGTTGCAGACGGCTGGGCCCCGCGCCCATCCGGATTACCATTGTACCCCCGGGGGGTAGGCCTATATAAACCCCCTGGAGCACCCATGCAAAGGGTTCGACCCCCTGCTAGTTCTAGACACCATACAAGGAGAAGAAGCAGGCTAGCCGTGCCCTTTCTTCCTCCTCCCCCCAAAACAGCTCAAGGAGCATCGTGTAGCTACTCGATTCATCTAGTAAGCATGCGGAGACCCCGCAGAGCAGCAGTAGGGGTGTTATCTCCTCGGAGAGCCCCGAAGCTGGGTAAGATCCGCCGGCGTGCATGTCTTCGCCTCATCCCGCTTCCAGGCACCGGCGATGTCTTACTGGTTCCCACAAAGATAAGCCACCCGTTGGCATATGTCGCACCCACCACCCGACACAAACCAACTACGCAAATCAGATGGGCAAATCCAGAAGAAGAAGACGAGGGGAAGGAGGGGGTATACGTACCTTTGGCTTCACCAGAGTCGAAGGCCACCAGCCCACCACATCAGCAAGCTCGGGTCCCCGCCGAGGAACAGAGAAGAGCTCAATGGGGATGGGGATGGGTGGGTGTGGGGCTAGGGTTTCACCCCGGCCATCCATCCATCCGTCCGTCCATGCGTCGGTTAGGGTCGGGCCTCCATGGCCGGCCGGCCTCCCTTGAGGAACAGGTGGACGACGGCGTGCCGGTTCCGGTTCCCCTTCCATCCATCCAAGCGGTCGAGGAGGACGTTGCTGAAGTGGTGGTCGACCTTGGCGGTGCCGAAGTCGGAGACAGGGGCTACCATCGCGTCGCCAGGACCGCAGCCACGCGGTCAACGGGCGCCACGCGGAAGAGGCGCGCCATGGCCGCCGGCGGCAGAGCTCCCTCCCTTTCTTCTTCTCTTGTCTTGTGATGAGTGTAGGTGAGGGGAGGGTGCAGACGGCTGCAGACCGGCGGCGAGGGGAGAGGTGGGTGGCGGAGGCGAGGGGAGATGTGGGCGGCGGAGGGAAGGGGAGGACGGGGCGGCGGCGGAGGGATCTGGATCGGGGGAAAGGAGTGGGGGCGGGGAGGGGTTTGGATCGGCTAGGGTTCACGCACGTGTGAGAGAGAGATAGGCTGTAGTGGGTTGGATGGATGGATGTATGGATGGACGGATGGACGGATGTTTGCCACATCATCGATCCATGCCACAACGAATTCCACCAATCAGAATTGTGCACATGTATCTCTTATAGTTTTTATTGTTTTTATCCTCTTATTTAGGGCAAACTTTCAACATATTAACCACGTATAGTTTGTTAAAATGAATGAATATTGTGCACATGTGTGTATCTTGTGATGACAAACAATGTTGATATGGGGAGTTTTCATTTTCATTTCACAAAAGAGACATTTTCTATTTTTCGAGTGCCCGAAATGGTTTTTTTTTGTGAAGGGCGTACCATATATTTGTTGCAAAATTGTACCAAATCAATTTTCTAAAATACTAGGACATATTTAATTCACAATTGACTAAATGGTTGGGTGTCAAAAGTTTTGATCCACCTCTGGTGAAAAAGACAAATTCCCGCCGATTCAGCTGGAAGCGAGTCAAATTTGAACTGCAGCTGCCTCATAGTTTGCTATTTATTTTTTCCAAAAATAATTTCTAGGTAAATCAGAGAAATGTCAAAAGTTTTCCAAGATTCAACCACTAGCTAGGAGCGGTCATGCCTGCCGTTTTGACCATATTTTCAAACGGGCATAAAAAATTCAAAAAAATCAAAAAAAATTGGAAAACCTTCGCATTGTGTCATTATATGTGACCAAGTTTTCAGGAAAAATAATAAAATTGTAATACGGCAATTATTTTAAAAAAGTGTTCTTAGAAATGAGCTATCACGCGTGAAGATTCATGGCTTTCAAGCCAAATGATCAATCTTATGGCCACATTCATGGCATAGTTTATTCAAATGATCTCATACTGTGCACAAGGGTGCATCTTGGAATTCCAAACAATGTTGCCTAAGGGAGTCTTCATTTTCTTTGCACGGAAAATCGATTTTCCATTTTCCGAGTACCCGAAATGAGTTTTTTTTGTGAAGGACCTACCATATATTTGTTGCAAAATTGGATCAAATTAATTTTCAAAAATACTAGTCCATATTTAATGCACAATTGACAAAATGGTTGGGTGTGAAAATTTTTGATCCACCTCTGGTGAAAAAGACAAATTCCCGCCGATTCAGTTGGAAGCGTGTCAAATTTGAACTGCAGTTGCCTCATAGTTTGCTCTTTATTTTTTCCAAAAATCATTTATAGGTACATAAGTATCTATTTAATCAGAGAAACATCAAAAGTTTTCCAAGATTCAACCACTAGCTAGGAACGGTCAAGCCCGCCGTTTTGACTGTATTTTCAAATGGACATAAAAAATTCAAAAAAATTCAAAAAATTGGAAAACCTTCACATTGTGTCATTATATGTGACCAAGTTTCCAGGAAAAATAATAAACTTGTAATACGGCAATTATTTTTAAAAAGTGTTCTCAGAAATGAGCTATCAGGCGTGAAGATTCATGGCTTTCAAGCAAAATGATCAATCTTATGGCCACATTCATGGCATAGTTTATTCAAATGATCTCATATTGTGAACAAGGGTGCATCTTGGAATTCCAAATAATGTTGGCTAAGGGAGTTTTCATTTTCTTTGCACGGAAAATCGATTTTCCATTTTCCGAGTGCCCGAAATGAGTTTTTTTTAAGGACCTACCATATATTTGTTGCAAAATTGGATCAAATCAATTTTATGAAATACTAGGCCATATGTAAAGCACAATTGACAAAATGGTTGGGTGTCAAAATTTTTGATCCACCTCTGGTGAAAAAGACAAATTCCCGCCGATTCAGTTGGAAGAGGGTCAAATTTGAACTGCAGCTGCCTCATAGTTTGCTCTTTATTTTTTCCAAAAATTATTTCTAGGTACATAAGTATCTATTTAATCAGAAATACATGGTTTGGTGGCGATACATCGAGGTTTGGACGGTGGCCGAGGGCCCCAACTCCAAAGTGCGTAGACTCGCATGCCCGCCGCGTGGCTGTGGCGTTGCCATGCGTTCTGTGAAGCCTAGGCATGTCTAGTAGGTTGGGCACTCCCCAGGTAGATGCCAGGAAGAAAATAATAACAGAAGAATCTCATGGAGAGACCAAACTGATCTTAAACATGAATTAGGAGCCAAGTGTTTGATTAGCGGTACAGGAAATTCACAAGGCCAATGGGCCTGAGTTTTGTCTGAGTATGATCATCTACTAGGAAGACTCTCTTAGCAAATTTTCAGCTCAAATGGAGGAGTTTGGATGGCACTTGCTTTGCAAAGTATCACATTGTGCAGAAATATGGATGTTGAAGCTGGGCTCAAAATAATGAATGGATTGAGATGAAATTTGGTGGGGGTGGTTATTTGGGCATAGGAAAGCATTGTAGAAAATTGATACCATTTGGACATGCCAAAGTGGTACTTCCTTCACAATGCTATTCCCTGGACAGAAACTTGGGAAAATTAGCGAGAGAAGTTGGACAAATGAAATGAGCTCAAATTTGGTGTAGGTAAGTTACATAGGTATGGTCATGCCCTGGTAAATTTTCAAATCATTTGGGTAAGCCTAGCTAGTACTTACTTCACAAAGCTTCTGTCGGGATAGAAACTTTGGAAATTTCCTGAGAAAGATTTACCAGGAAAATGGAGCTGAATATTATAATGTGGCAATGATTTGGGTATGGAAGAGTGCCCAAAAATATTGAGGGTAATAGGAGGGATCTGGATAACACTTGCTTTGCAATGTGCCAATCTGGCCATAAAATATAAATTGAACCTGGGCTCACATAGATGATTTGACTAAGCTACAATTAGGAGGAGGGTGATAATTTGGGCATATGAAGGAACTGTATAAATTTCATGTCATTTGGATATATAAAAATGGTACTTCCTTCACAATGCTTCTAGGTGGAAAAAAACTTTGGAAATTTGCCGAGGAAGATTTGCTGGGAAAATGGAGCTGAATTTTGTCATGAGGCAATGATTTGGATAGGAAAGAGTGCCCAAAAATTTTGAGGCCAATCAAGAATATATAAATAGCGCTTCCTTCACAAAGTATTGTTGTGAACAGAATAGGAAAATGAATATTGTTGAATTATTTTTGAACTAGGCAAGGAAGGATTTTTACATATTTGACGAAGATATGACCCAAAGAATTTATGAGATTTTTGGGGGAATTTTGGGAATGATAGAAATATAGGTTGCTTCACAACCTAGGGCCAAAGGTGACACATGGACATGACACATAGGCAAAACTGATGAGGTGGCGCCTAGTCATAGCAACCCACCACAATTTACAAGGTTATGACCATCTATATTGGTCATGATCAGCTAGAAATAAGGCAGCAGACCAGTGCTATATGCTTTATGACCATTTCGTGTAAGGAAATTACGACCTTTTTAACCAAAATGGTCATTATAGTTTAGGGTTTGGAGCCCCCCCGAACAGCTTTTGACCAATTGGTCTCAAATGGTCATAGATCTATGACCAATTCTTCCAGGGTCTTTGACAGAAGGTCACTAGTTGACATATTTCTTGTAGTGAGCCAGGTCCCCGGATATAGTCCGGCGTACGCTCTTCCTAAAAAATGGCCCAGCGGAAAACGTCACAATTCGGTCTATCCACCGAGTGCATGTTAAAAACTATACCTCATTGGTGAAGGTGGGGGCTCGGTAGTATCACCGCTTGCCTTTCTTTTCAAAGACTCTCCCAGCTCGGGCGTCGCCTTCTTAGAGGACGCCTTTGATACATCTCGGTTAGACGAGCGCCGCCCCTTCGGAGCATGAGACAGTGCGGTGGGTGAGGCGCGATGGGAAAACTCTTTTGGAGGAGACGTTTCTTGGGAACTTACCTAGGAGGAGGGAAGAAGACCGGGGTAATCAGCTATAATGGCCACTTCCGTGCCGTCGTAGCTCTCCTGATAAAATACCCCCTCCTTAAGTTCTATGAATATATCCGGATCTTCTTCATATCCGGGATCCAGGTCTCGAACGTGGTCCTCTGGCTGCGGAGCGGGGCTGTATACCCCCTCGACAACCTTTATCCACTCCTGTTAAAAGTAGCTGGATTAAATTCGGCTAGCGAAACTCAGGAAAAAGATTAAGTGAGGCCACTAATCAAAAAACTCACCTAGTCGATGGGGTTAGACATGGAAAGACCTTTCCAACATTTAAAGCGAGCGAAGTGTTCCTTCTCCCCTTTGTAAAGGTTGGCTAAAATTATGGCCAGGGCGGCAAAGTTGTCTGGGCCCTTGTGTAGGCAACGAGATGCATCACCCTCCCCGTTGTAATTCCACATAGGAAAGCCTCTAGATTGGAGCGGCTGAACGCATCGCGTTATTGAAATCGCCATTACCTCAATTATAGATAGCCAAGAGTTGGCAAGCACTCTGATCTTGCTTGCTAACCTCGCGACCTCCGCACTGTCTTCTTCCTCGAGGCTTCGGGGATGCCAGTTGGCGCGCTTATTTAAAGGAGCACTGGAGGATTCAGGAAGGCCACATCGGATTGGGTCCGAAAGAACGATGTCTTCAATATAAAACCATTCTGAGGGCCACTCTTCGGATGCCTTCTTCGGAGTGCCAGACAGGTATCCTGTCCCGGGTATGCGCCATACTTCGGCACCGCCCACCTCGAATATAGATCCCTTTTGGGAGCAGGGGACGACGCAGAAGAATTTCTGCCATAGCTTGAAATGGGCCTCACAGCCTAGGAACAGCTCACAGAGAGCAACGAAGCCCGCGATATGCAGGATGGAGCTTGGCGTCATATTGTGTAGTTGGAGGCATAATACTCTAGGAGACCTCTGAGGAAAGGGTGGACAGGGAATCCTACGCCTCTCAGAAGGAAGGAAACGAAACACACCCACTCCTCTTTAGAAGGATTGACGAAATTCTCCGCGAGGGCTTCGCCATTGAGGGAAGTTAACCTAGCCCGAATGGAGACTATATCCGGGGGAGGAAGGTATCCTTGCGTCTCAAGTTTATTCAGACGGGCGTGGGACACCGAGCAGCTTTCTCAACTGCCTTTTTGAGGGCCGTGGCGATGTGAGGAAGAGCTAGAGCATCGGCCATGTTTGGACGATTTCCTATGGCGAGTTCTAAGGATTTCAGCGTGGTGTGGAATGTCATCTGAGATATAATCTCCTTAAATAGACTCCATCCCTGCGTGGTCAAGGGGTTATCTATAAAAGGTACCTGGACCGTTCATATTCGTTTGACACGTGGAAGCCGACACGACGGCGGCAAAGAATCTGATATTTAAATGGGGAGCCAAACTATCGTCAATCCAAAGTATAATGGAGAACCCGCCTTGAAAAGCCGAAGACATAAAGCTGGATACTACATCATCATTCAAGGAAAGTTCGGGGGCTACTGAGGGAGTCCTGGATTCAGGGGTCCTTGGATGGTCGGGCTATGTGACATGGACCGGACTAATGGGGCGTAAAGATACGAGATAGAAGGCCTCCCCCCGTGTCTGGATGGGACTCTCCTTTGCGTAGATGGCAAGTTTGGCGATCGGATGTGTAGTTTCCTTTCTTTGTAAACCAACTATGTACAACCCTAGCCCCCTTCGGTGTCTATATAAACTGGAGGGTTTAGTCCGTAGAGGCAATCATAAAATCATACAGGCTAGACATTTAGGGTTTAGCCATTACGATCTCGAGGTAGATCGACTCTTGTAACCCCTATACTCATCAAAGTCAATCATGCATGAAATAGGGTATTACCTCCATTAAGAGGGCCCGAAGCTGGGTAAACATCGTGTCCCTCGTCTCCTATTACCTTCGATATCCTTAGAAACACAGTTCGGGACCCCCTACCCGAGATCAGCCGGTTTTGACACCAACAGGGGGGGGCTCGCCGAAGTTAAGGAAGAACCACGCGCAGCGGGGAGGGGGCCCCGCCGGAGAGGTAACTCACTATCTATCTTAGGGTTCAGGGTGGAGGCGGTGGTGGGGCGGTGGCGTGGGGACCACCGAAGAAAAAGCTTGGCGCGGGGGGGCTAGAGGGCTGGCCGGGGCGGCGGCAGAACGGTGGTGGGCAGTTGTTTCGGGGCGGTGGCGGACCGGCAGTGGGGAGTTGTTTCGGGGCGGCGTGGCGGCATGGGGGCAGCGGCAAGGCCAGTGGTGGCTGGCGGCTCAGGGGGGTGCAGGTTGAAGATGAACTGCAGGCCCTCCCTAAACTACATGAGAAGTGCCTCTCTGCTACCATTGTGTTTAGTTTCGACAGTAACATTTAGATTCCACAGTAAATTTCAGTTTCGACAGTTAAGTTCAGAGTCACCATTTTTAACCACGTCTGTTGTAGTCACGTGTTTTTTGGTGATGTAAATTTTACATCTAACACTTTTTGGTAATGTATTTTACATCATCTATTGGAGATGCTACTAGAATCCCACTTGAGATTAACGATGTCTGTCTTGTGCTGCTTCAGCCTTGACGTCTTACGGCTCACCGGAGCTGCTCCAACAACGGAACGATCCATCACAACAGATTAGTGCCCTGGACGCCGTCTACTGATTCCTTAGATCTTCCTCCACACCTTCGATAGACACCTCTCCCTCAACTTCTTCAGCGACCGACCCAATGATGCTGAGGTCGACACGGCTACGACAAATATGTTGTACACTTGTTGCATCACTTATTACTCTACATTCATGTCGATCCATTAGGGCTATTTTGGTTCAACGGAGAAACATAGAAATAGGAAATTTTCCTATGGCACTCTACTTTTCAATTATTCATGCATTTTGTTGAAAGGAATGGAGCAAAACATCCACCTGGACCTACTTTTCAAAATCCTATGCATGAAAACAAGACCAATTGCATTAGTGGTAGAATAACATTCTAACTGTACATGCTTCCATATTGTTTCACTTTATTTTGTCCATGTTTCTTTGCATTCCTCTGCTCTTCCAATTCCTGTGAACCAAACACCCAAGTTGACAGAAATCTTGAGTTTACATATGCTCTATTTACCATGTGCATTCCTATCCTATTCCGGTGTTTTTCCTATCCCTGCATTTTTAGAGTCATGCAAGCCAAATGAGCCCTTACAGAATTACTTCAGTTACAGGTAGGTGTCGAAGGAAACTTTGTGTGGTTTGTCCTGCTCCTACCGCGACATTGTCCACCTCACCTGAGCTGCTCCATCGACAAAAGCATCCACCAAACCAGACATCACGAGTCCTAGCCATCTTTCACCGCCTCAGATCTCCTTCCCTATCGCCGGCACCCACCGCAACGGCATCACCATCATCGACTTAGCAGATGAACCTGAGGAGTACACGGGTCCAAAAGAGAGGTCGCACTCTTTTGTTTCTTCTTATGTTATGCATTGCTTAAAATTACCTGCTACTTTATCGTCATGTTCACCTCTTAGACTCCAAGTTAGGTCCAAACTAATGTTCAAACTTGAGTTCTAAATTAGTTGTGGGGCACATATCGAGGCAACAATGAATAGTATCTCTGTCTAATATCTGGTTCAACTAGGTTATGCCTATGTTGTTCATCTTGGGTGGGAAACAAATAGTAAAGTAATCATCATCTGTCTTTTTATTAAATTAAAGCAATCATCAGCCTGCTATCATTATTTTTGGATCCATCCACTGGTTGTTACCATCACTCTAGATTTCTGCATGCTCTCCTTACATAATCTCACCATATTTTCCGTGTGCATGTCAGATATTGTACACAGTCATGCTGAACATGTAGAGAAAAAGAGAAGAGTTTTGCGCGGCAATACAATGTCATGCAGACATCGCTCCATGGTGGGTTCAATGGCACCCCCCTCTCCAGATTGTAATCTAGAGGAAGATAACTGTTCTGAGGCGGATTCAGACGTAGCTGGCCACTCCTATTTACCCCCCCAAGGTGTTTGCTCTACCTTGGCATGATGATATTAGTCTTATCATGCATATGTTGCCTTGCAGTTCCTACTTTTGATATCATATATGTCATCTGCATAGTTTAGACTTGTTCTGTAATGCCACCTGTTTAGTTTCTATATCATATATGGGAATTATGCAGACTCATGTCTTTTAGGCAGCCGTAATATATGTGAAATGTGAAATGCATTCCTGTCAACCAGGCATCATATATTTGAATGACATCTTGCCCAGCCTTTTCTTCATTACATTTCCATTTGTCGACAATGTTTGTACATTAAACTACCCTTCATGTGAATCAGCCATTTGGGTGGGAGATGGAAAACTCTTAAGTGAAAACAAGGCCTTCAAAGCAGACAGTGCTACATGTCGAAGCAGATCTCTTGTTGGATCCCGATAGCTCCTCAGAGATGGATTCAGAGACAGATGACCAGTCCTATTCCCCCACTAATGTGTATGCTCTAACTTGGCACGGTTATACTGCTCATATCATGCATATGGTGTCTTGCATTGCATAGTTTAGACATCATATACACAATATTCAACACCATGTTCTTAGTTCAGACATCATATATGCGAATGACCTCTGCTTAGCTTATAAATCACATATGTGAATTAAATCATGTGGTCCTAATTACTTAGATAACATGTATGTGAATTATGGCATGCGATCATGTTTAGTTAATCATCATATCGTTGAATTATGTTATGCTATGCTATCCAGTTTAGATAGACATCACATATGTGAAATTATGTCATGCTATCCAATTTAGTTAAACAATATACATGTCAGCTATTTCATGCCCTCTTTTTTCCACACTATCTATTGCATCTATCTCTCATACAATGTCTGTACATTCAACTATGTTTCCTGTTTATCAGCCATTTGCATTGGAGCGGGTGATGCCAGTATCTAGCAGAGTAAAAACACAGTCTTCAAATAAAATAGTGCTATCTCTTGGTGGAGATAGCACCCTGGTTGTTGATAACCCACAAGTATAGGGGATCGCAACAGTTTTCGAGGGTAGAGTATTCAACCCAAATTTATTGATTCAACACAAGGGGAGCCAAAGAATATTCTCAAGTATTAGTACCTGAGTAGTCAATTCAACCACCCCTGGAAACTTAATATCTGCAGCAAGGTATTTACTAGAAAAGTAATATGATAGTAGTGGTAACGGTGGCAAAAGGTAATGGTAGCAAAAGTAATATTTTTGGTGTTTTATTGTGATTGTAACAGTAGCAACGGAAAAGTAAATAAGCGAAGAACGATATATTGAAAGCTCATAGGCAATGGATCAGTGATAGAGAATTATGCCAGATGCGGTCGATCATGTAACAGTCATAACCTAGGGTGATACAGAACTAGCTCCAGTTCATCAATGTAATGTAGGCATGTATTCCGAATATAGTCATACGTGCTTATGGAAAGAACTTGCATGACATCTTTTGTCCTACCCTCCCGTGGCAGCCGGGTCCTATTGGAAACCAAGGGATATTAAGGCCTCCTTTTAATAGAGTACCGGAACAAATCATTAACACATAGTGAATACATGAACTCGTCAAACTACGATAATCACCGGGAGTGGTCCCGACTATTGTCACTTCGGGGTTGCCAGATCATAACACATAGTAGGTGACTATAGACTTGCAAGATAGGATCAAGAACTCTCATATATTGATGAAAACATAATAGGTTCAGATCTGAAATCATGGCACTCAGTCCCTAGTGACAAGCGTTAAGCATATCAAAGTCATAGCAACATCAATCTCAGAACATAGTGGATACTAGGGATCAAAGCCTCACAAAACTAACTCGATTACATGATAAATATCATCCAACCCATCACCGTCCGGCAAGCCTACGATGGAATTACTCACACACGGCGGTGAGCATCATGAAATTGGTGATGGAGGAAGGTTGATGATGATGATGATGGCGTCGGATTCCCCGCTCCGGAGCCCCGAACGGACTCCAGATCAGCCCTCCCGGGAGATTTTAGGGCTTGGCGGCGGCTCCGTATCATAAAACGCGATGAATCCTTCTCTCTGGTTTTTTTCTCCCTGAAAGTGAATATATGGAGTCAGCGTTGAGGTCGGTGGAGCATCAGGGGGCCCATGAGGCAGGGGGCGCGCCCAGGGGGGTAGGGCGCGCCCCCACCCTCGTGGACAGGTGGAGGCCCCCCTGACGTGGATCTTCCTTCTAGTATTTTTTATATATTCCAAAATAATTCACCGTTGATTTTCAGGTCATTCCGAGAACTTTTATTTTTGCACAAAAATAACACCATGGCAATTCTGCTGAAAACAACGTCAGTCTGGGTTAGTTCCATTCAAATCATGCAAGTTAGAGTCCAAAACAAGGGCAAAAATGTTTGGAAAAGTAGATACGACGGAGACGTATCAACTCCCCCAAGCTTAAACCTTTGTTTGTCTTCAAGGAATTCAGTTAATAAACTGAAAGTAATAAAGAAAAACTTTTACAAACTTTAGGTCTCATGTTTTCAGCAAAGATTAATCAACTAACCATATTCACAATAACATTTAGGTCTCATGTTTACTCATATCAATAGCATAATCAACTAGCGAGCAATAATAATAAATCTCGGATGACAACACTTTCTCAAAAAAATCATGATATGATATAACAAGATGGTGTCTCGCTAGCCCTTTTTGAGACCGCAAAACATAAATGCAGAGCACCTTTAAAGATCAAGGACTGACTAGACATTGTAATTCATGATAAAAGAGATCCAGTCAAGTCATACTCAATGTAAACTAACAGTAATGGATGCAAATGACAGCGGTGCTCTCCAACTGGTGCTTTTTAATAAGAGGATGATGACTCATCATAAAATTAAATGGATAGGCCCTTCGCAGAGGGAAGCAGGGATTTGTAGAGGTGCCAGAGCTCGGTTTCGAATGAGATATGAATAATATTTTGAGCGGTTTACTTTAATTGTCAACATAACAACCGAGAGATCTCGATATCTTCCATACTACACACATTATAGGTGGTTCCCAAACAGAATGGTAAAGTTTATACTCCCCCTCCACCAACAAGCATCAATCCATGGCTTGCTCGAAACAATGAGTGCCTCCAACTAACAAGAGTCTCGGGGGAGTTTTGTTTGCAGTTATTTTCATTTGATTTGCATAAAGCATGGGAGTGGGCATCCCGGTGACCAGCCCTTTTCTCGTGAGTGAGGAGCGGAGTCCACTCCTCTTGAGAATAACCCGCCTAGCATGGAAGATACAGACAGCCCTAGTTGATACATGAGCTATTCGAGCATACAAAACAGAATGTTTATTGAAGGTTTAGAGTTTAGCACATACAAATTTACTTGGAACGGCATGTAGATACCGTATATAGGTAGCTATGATGAACTCATATGGAATAACTTTGGGGTTTATGGAGTTGGATGCACAAGCAGTATTCCCGCTTAGTACAAGTGAAGGCTAGAAAAAGATTACGAAGCGACCAGCTAGAGAGCGACAACAATCATGAACATGCATTAAAATTAATCAACACTGAATGCAAGCATGAGTAGGATATAATGCACCCTGAACATAAATATCGTAGAGGCTATGTTGATTTTGTTTCAACTACATGTGTGAACATGTGCCAAGTCAAGCCACTCAAATCGTTCAAAAGAGGATACCACCCTATCATACCACATCACAACCATTTTAATAGCATGTTGGCACGCAAGGTAAACCATTATAAGCTCATAGCTAATTAAGCATGGCATAAGCAACTATAATCTCTAATTGTCATTGCAAACATGTTTATTCATAATAGGTTGAATCAGGAACGATGGACTAATCATATTTACAAAAACAAGAGAGGTCGAGTTCATACCAGCTTTTCTCATCTCAATAAGTTCATCATATAATCATCATTATTGCCTTTCACTCGCACGACCAAACAGTGTGGATAATAATAATAGTGCGCATGCATCAGACTAAGCTGGAATCTGCAAGCATTCAATTCAAGAGAGAAGACAAGATAATATGGGCTCTTTGTTAGATCAATAATAATGCATATAAGAGCCATTCAACATTTTCATTACGGTCTTCTCCTCTCGACCCCAAAGAACAAGAAAAAAAATAAAACTATTTACACGGGAAAGCTCCCAACAAGCAAAAGAAGAACAAGAAATCATTTTAGGTTTCTTTTTAATTACTACTACTACAGGCATGGAAAGTAAACTAATTAAAAGCTACAACCAATTTTTTGTTTTCTATTAAAGTTTATTAAACACACAAGAAGAAAGTGCAAAAAGGAAAATAAACTAGCATGGATGATACAATCAAAAAGTATGAGCACTGACAACTAGCAATGAGTGTGTGTATGTGAATGTAATGTCAGGGAGAGATACATATTCCCCCAAGCTTAGGCTTTTGGCCTAAGTTGGTCTATGGCCACGGTTGTCCTGACGGGTATCCAAAGTTGTAGCTAGGGCCGTACTGAGATGCAGCGGCAATTGCCTGATGAGCTACAGCTTGGAGGCGAGCTGTCTCCGCCCGCCTCTCATACTCGGTCGCCTCCTCCTTGGTTATAACATATCTCCCCTTTGCCTGAAAGTCAAAGAAGGTAGGAGCAGAGAGAGCGACGTGATAGGTGCATCGTTTGTCAAAGATTAGTCGGTACTGGAGATACTGATCGTTCCTCTCGACAAACTGATGACGAACCATAGCCTCATAATCTAAATAAACAGGAGGTAACTCAATATCATACCCACATATAGGTATATCAAGAAAATTAGCTAGACGGGTTGCATAAATTTCACCAAAGAAATCTCCATTAAATCTGTTATTATGCAACCTACGTGCAACAATGGCTCCCAAATTATAATGTTTATCTCCTAATACAGTACTCCTGAGAACACTGAGGTCAGGGACACACATGTGACATGCTTCATCTCTAAACTCAGATTTGCGAGGCTCACTAGTGCTGCCCCATTGTGCAAGTTTGCTAGCAGTATTAAAATCCTCTAAGTCCATAGTATAAGAATTTTCATAAAGATCAAATAGGACAGTTTGAGAATTGCGTGATGATGAAAATTCAAACCTTCTCACAAAGGAATCAGTGAGATAGTGGTATTGGCGGCACTTATCTGCCTTGAAGCTCTCAAGATCGGCATTACGCACATACGCGTTAAATTCTTCCTTGATTCCTGCTCGATCCATAAAGTCCTCTGATGGCCATTCACAAGCCCGCACCTGAGCTTCCCTTAGTGGTTCATCATCGGCATCGCATATTGTGAGCCTGGGTCCCTGCTTCCTTGAAGGACCACCTTGGTACATCTTCCTAAACATATTTCTTCCTCTGAAAAATTTCTGAAATTTTTAGTAACTTCAAAATAAAAGTGAACCAAACTCAACAAAATTGATAGCAACTACTCCTACAAGTGCCAAGAGGCAATATCATGCATCAAAACTACTTTTGACCACATAAATTTGACATGCAAGCTCAAGAACAGGGTCACCTAAGCAGCAAAAATATGCAATGAATAAAGCACTAGAACAAAAACTAATTGGACCATTGGAGGAGTCACATACAAAGGAACAATCCCACAAAGCAGTTTTTTGAATGGAGCTTTGAGCAAGGAGATCGAAAATGGCAGCAAGATGAGCCTGGGCTCGGGTTTGAGCTGCCTAGTGATGTTTGTGGGAGGAAGAAGGAGTGTGTGGTGGCTGGAATAAGTGGATGGGAGTCACCGTGGGCCCACTTGGCAGGGCGGCGTGCCCTCCACCCTCGTGGCTAGGTGCTTGCTCCCCCTGCTGTGTTTTTAGTGCTAGATATTCTCAAATATTCCAGAAAAAAATCATATTTAAATTTCAGGGCATTTGGAGAACTTCTATTTTCGGGGTATTTCTTATTGCATGGATAATTTAGAAAATAGAACGAAATTACTATTTTTGCTTTATTTAATACAAATAACAGAAAGTAAAAAGAGGGTACAGAGAGTTGTGCCTTCTAACTTCATCCATCTCATGCTCATCAAAAGGAAACTACTAACAAGGTTGATCAGATCTTGTTAACAAACTCATTCCGAATAACATGAAACCGGAGAAATTTCGAATAACACTAGGTTACCTCAACGGGGATATGCATGTCCCCAACAATAAGAATATCATATTTCTTCTTGACTGTAGGAAGAGGAAATTCAAAACCTGCAACAGTAATAGTTGAAATTTTTCCAATAGAACTAATACTGTTGACTTGAGATTGTTTCCTCAGAAAGTGTACCGTATGCTCATTACCATTAACATGAAAAGTGACATTACATTTGGTGCAATCAATAACAGCCCCTACAGTATTCAAAAAGGGTCTTCCAAGAATAATAGACATACTATCGTCCTCGGGAATATCGAGAATAACAAAGTCTGTTAAAATAGTAACGTTTGCAACCACAACAAGCACATCCTCACAAATACCGACAGGTATAGCAGTTGATTTACCAGCCATTTGCAAAGATATTTTAATATGTCTCAACTTATTCAAATCAAGTATACAATATAAAGAGAGAGGCATAACACTAACACCGGCTCCAAGATCATATAAAGCAGTTTTAACATAGTTTCTTTTAATGGAGCATGGTATAGTTGGTACTCCTGGATCTCCTAGTTTCTTAGGTATTCCACCCTTAAAAGTATAATTAGCAAACATGGTGGAAATTTCAGCTTCCGGTATCTTTCTTTTATTAGTAACAACATGTTTCATGTACTTAGCATAAGGATTCATTTTAAGCATATCAGTCAAACGCATACGCAAGAAGATAGGCCTAATCATTTCAGCAAAGCGCTCAAAGTCCTCATCATCCTTTTTCTTGGATGATTTAGGAGGAAAAGGCATGGGTTTCTGAACCCATGGTTCTCTTTCTTTACCATGCTTCCTAGCAACAAAGTCTCTCTTATCATAACATTGATTCTTTGATTGTGGGTTATCAAGATCAATAGCAGGTAAAATCTCTACTTCATTGTCATTACTAGGTTGAGCATCAACATGAACATCATTATTAACATTATAACTAGGTTCATGATCATTACCAGATTGTGTTTGAGCATCAGAAATAGAGATATCATTGGGATTCTCAGGTGTGTCAATAACAGGTTCACTAGAAGCATGCAAAGTCCTATGATTTTTCTTTTTATTCCTCTTAGAAGGACTAGGTGCATCTATATTAGCTCTGTGAGAATTTTGCTCAATCCTCTAGGATGACCCTCAGGATACAAAGGTTCCTGAGTCATTTTACCACCTCTAGTCATAATTCTAACAACATTATCATTTTTCTTACTATTTAATTCATTGAGCAAATCAGTCTGAGCTTTAAGTACTTGTTCTACTTGAGTGGTAACCATAGAAGCATGTTTACTAATAAGTTTTAGTTCACATTTAACATTAGCCATAAAACCACTCAAGTGTTCAATCAGTTCATTCATATAAGCATTATGTTTCAATTGTCTACCAACATAAGCATTGAAATCTTCTTGCTTAACCATAAAGTTATCAAATTCATCCAAACATTGGCTAGCAAACTTAGCAGGAGGGATTTCATCTTTATCATATCTATAGAGAGAATTTACCTTTACTACCTATGTCGGGTTATCAAGACCATGTATTTCTTCAACATGCGGCAAATTAAGACCATGTATTTCTTCAATAGGTGGTAAATTCTTAACATCTTCAGCTTTAATACCTTTTTCTTTCATTGATTTCTTTGCCTCTTGCATATCTTTAGGACTGAGAAATAGAATACCCCTTTTCTTCGGAGTTGTCTCAGGAGTTGGTTCAGGAATTTGATCAGGGATTGGATCAGGAAGTTTCCAATTATTTTCATTAGTCAACATATTATTCAATAGAATTTCATCTTCATCAACAGTGCTTTCCCTAAAAACACAACTAGCATAACTATCCAGGTGGTATCTGGAAGCATCAGTTAGTCCATTATAAAAGATATCAAGTATTTCATTCTTCTTGAGAGGATGATCAGACAAAGCATTAAGTAATTGGAGAAGCCTCCCCCAAGCTTGTGGGAGACTCTCTTGTTCAATTTCCACAAAATTATATATTTCCCTTAAAGCAGCTTGTTTCTTATGAGCAGGGAAATATTTAGCAGAGAAGTAATAAATCATATCCCGGGGACTACGCACACAACCAGGATCAAGAGAATTAAACCATATCTTAGCATCACCCTTTAATGAGAATGGAAATAATTTAAGGATATAATAATAGCGAGTTTTATCATCATTAGTGAACAGGGTAGCTATATCATTTAATTTAGTAAGATGTGCCACAACAGTTTCAGATTCATAGCCATAGAAAATCAGATTCAACCAAAGTAATTAACTTAGGATCAACAGAGAAATCATAATCCTTATCAATAACAAAGATAGGTGAAGTAGCATAAGCAGGATCATATTTCATTCTAGCATTCAAAGTTTTTTGATTCAGCTTAGCTAAAAGTTTCTTAAGATCACTTCTATCATTGCAAGCAAGAAAGTCTCTAGCAGTTTCTTCATCCATAACACAACCCTCAGGAACAACAGGTAATTCATATCTAGGGGGAGAATCTTCATCATCACTTTCATTAATATTATCAGTTTCAATAATTTCATTCTCTCTAGCCCTATCAAGTTGTTCATCAAGAAATTCACCAGGTGGCACAGTAGTATCAAGCATAGAAGTAGTTTCTTCATAAGTATTGATACGTCTCCAACATATCTATAATTTTTGATTGCTCCATGCTATATTATCTACTGTTTTGGACTATATTGGGCTTTATTTTCCACTTTTATATTATTTTTGGGACTAACCTATTAACCGGAGGCCCAGCCCAGAATTGCTGTTTTTTGCCTATTTCAGTGTTTCGAAGAAACAGAATATTAAACGGAGTCCAAACAGAAAAATCCTTTTTGGAACGTGATTTTCTTCTCGGATAAGACCCAGGAGACTTGGACCCTACTCCAAGAAGTACCGGAGGCGGTCACGAGGGTAGGGCCCCCCCCCCTACAGGGTGAGCCCCCTGCCTCGTGGGCCCCTCGGTGCTCCACCGACGTACTGCTTCCTCCTATATATACCCACGTACCCCCAAACGATCAGAACAAGAGCCAAAAACCTAATTCCACCGCTGCAACTTTCTGTATCCACGAGATCCCATCTTGGGGCCTGTTCCGGAGCTCCGCCGGAGAGGGCTGTCATCACGGAGGGCTTCTACATCATCATAGCCCCTCCGATGAAGTGTGAGTAGTTTACCTCAGACCTTCGGGTCCATAGTTAGTAGCTAGATGGCTTCTTCTCTCTTTTTGGATCTCAATACAATGTTCTCCCCCTCTCTTGTGGAGATCTATTCGATGTAATCTTCTTCTTTTGCGGTGTGTTTGTTGAGATCGATGAATTGTGGGTTTATGATCAAGTCCATCTATGAACAATATTTGAATCTTCTCTGAATTCTTTTATGTACGATTGGTTATCTTTGCAAGTCTCTTCGAATTATCTGTTTGGTTTGGCCAACTAGATTGGTAGTTCTTGCCATGGGAGAAGTTCTTAGCTTTGGGTGCGATCTTGCGGTGTTCTTTCCCAGTGACAGAAGGGGCAGCAAGACACGTATTGTATCGTTGCCATCGAGGATAACAAGATGGGGTTTATTTCATATTGCATGAATTTATCTCTTTACATCATGTCATCTTGCTTAAAGCGTTACTCTATTTTTAACTTAATACTCTAGATGCATGCTGGATAGCGGTCGATGAGTGGAGTAATAGTAGTAGATGCAGAATCGTTTCGATCTACTTGTCACGGACGTGATGCGTATATACATGATCATGCCTAGATATTCTCATAACTATGCTCAATTCTGTCAATTCCTCAACAGTAATTTGTTCACCCACCGTAAAAAACTTATGCTCTCGAGAGAAGCCACTAGTGAAACCTATGGCCCCCGGGTCTATTTTCTCATCATATCAATCTCCATCACTTTTATATTGTTTTGCTATTTACTTTGCTTTTAATTTTTACTTTGCATCTTTATATCAAAAATACCAAAAATATTCTATCTATCATATCTCACTCTCGTAAGTGACCGTGAAGGGCTTGAAAACCCCTAATCGCATTGGTTGCGGGTAGCTATCGCTTTGTGCAGGTACGAGGGACTTGAGCGTGGGCTCCTACTGGATTGATACCTTGGTTCTCAAAAACTGAGGGAAATACTTATGCTACTCTGTTGCATCATCCCTTCCTCTTCGGGGAAAACCAACGCAAGCTCAAGACGTAGCAAGAAGGATTTCTGGCGCCGTTGCCAGGGAGTCTACGCAAAAAGTCAACATACCAAGTACCCATCACAATCCCTATCTCCCGCATTAAGTTAGTTGCCATTTGTCTCTCGTTTTCCTCTCCCACACTTCACCCTTGCCGTTTTATTCGCCCTCTCTCTCTATCCTCCCTCTCTTTCTCTATTTGCCTCTTTTTGCTCGTTTCTTGTTTGCTCGTATTGTTGGAATAGTTGTTTATTTATTACTAAACAGAGAACTTAAGATCTATGGATCCTCATCCGCTTGCCAATATTTTTAAGGGATCCAATTATGATGAACCAATTCCTAGTGATTTGGATGCACTAGATTATCTTTATAAGCTTTTCCCTGAAATCCGTAAATCTGAAAATCATGATGAAGTGCTTTATGAAGTGACTCATGATAGATCTTTGAATAAAAAACATGATTACAATGATTTTATTATAAATTCTCTTGATGTCAATGGTGCTAATAAGATGCAAAACCCTAAGCTTGGGGATGCTAGTTTTGCTATGTCTACTACTTGTTGCAATGATTATGATTGGGGTGATTCTTCTTATGATCTTGAAAATTTATTTAAACCCCATGATGAATATGAGATTGATAATAGTGTTTGCAATATTATTGAAAGTGGATTTGGAAGAGTGTCAACTTTAGATCCCACATATTTGGAGAATGTTCAATCTTATGAAAATCTTATTAAAAGTGGGTTTGGAGAAGTCATGACTTTAGTTAATGTTAATCCCACTATCTTGGAAGAGTGTCAACTTTGCATGCATGTGGATCATGTTGAAAATATTGTATGTGATAGCTATTTTGTTGAATTTGCTTATGATCCTACATGTAATTACTATGAGAGAGGAAAATATGGTTGTAGAAATCTTCATGTTACTAAATTACCTCTCGTTATGTTGAGATTGCTATTGTTTCTTTCCTCTTCCTTGCATATGCCAGTTTTTGCTTGCCTTGATAATTTGTTTGCCTATAAGATTCCTATGCGTAGGAAGTATGTTAGACTTAGATGTGTTTGTCACATGCTTTATGATGCTCCGTTTGTGCTTCAATTCTTGTCTTTCATGTGAGCATCATTAAAATTATGAATTCCTAGCTATAAGGCTTTAAAGAAAAGCTCTTGTTGGGAGTCAACCCAATATTTATCCTTCCTGTTATTCAATAAATAAATTATCTAGCCTCTGTTTTGGTTGTCTTTTTTGTGCTTAATTAGTGTTTGTGCCAAGTAGAACCGTTGGGAAGACTTGAGGAAAGTCTTGTTGAACTTGCTGTTAAAAACAGAAACTTTAGCACTCACGAGAACTGCTGTCATTTTTATTTGAAGAGCGCTATTTAGTTAATTATTTTTGCAGATGATTAATAGATAAATTCCTCACGTCCAGAAATTTATTTTAGAATTTTTGGAGTTCCATATTTTGCGCTAGCTACAGATTACTACAGACTGTTCTGTTTTTGACAGATTCTGTTTTTCGTGCGCTGTTTGCTTATTTTGATGAATCTATGGCTAGTAAAATAGTTTATAATCCATAGATAAGTTGGAATACAGTAGGTTTAACACCAATACTAATAAATAATGAGTTCATTACAGTACCTTGAAGTGGTCTTTTGTTTTATTTCGCTAACAGAGCTCACGAGTTTTCTATTTTGAGTTTTGTGTTGTGAAGTTTTCAAGTTTTGGGTGAATTCTTTTGATGGATCATGGAACAAGGAGTGGCAAGAGCCTAAGCTTGGGGATGCCCATGGCACCCCCAAGATAATCCAAGGACACCAAAAAGTCAAAGCTTGGGGATGCCCCGGAAGGCATCCCCTCTTTCGTCCACTTCAATCGAAAATTTATTTGGAGCTATATTTTTATTCACCAACATGATATGTGTTTTGCTTGGAGTGTCTTGTATTATTTGTGTCATTGTTTGTTAGTATGCTACAATCATACTTGCTGTACACACCTTTTGAGAGAGCCATACTTGAATTGAAATTTGATAGAATACTCTATGTGCTTCACTTAAATGTTTTGAGCTATGTAGTTTTGCTCTATGCACTTCACTTATATCTTTTGAGCGTTATAATTTTGCTATATATATGCTTCACTTAGATCTTTTAGAGCACGGTGGTGGTTTGTTTTAAAGAAACTATTGATATCTCATGCTTCACTTAAATTATTTTGAGAGTCTTGATAGCATGGTAATTTGCTTAATATAAATATGCTTGGTGTTCAAGATATGTGAAATTTTCTTTTGAGTGCGTTGAATACTAAGAGAAGATTGAAGCATGATAATTGTTTTGAGATATGGAGGTGATAATATTAGAGTTATGCTAGTTTAGTAGTTGTGAATTTAAAGAATACTTGTGTTAAAGTTTGTGATTCCTGTAGCATGCACGTATGGTGAACTGTTATGTGATGAAGTCGGAGCATAATTTATTTATTGATTGTCTTCCTTATGAGTGGCGGTCGGGGACGAGCGATGGTCTTTTCCTACCAATCTATCCCCCTAGGATCATGCGCGTAATACTTTGCTTTGATAACTTCTAGATTTTTGCAATAAGTATATGAGTTCTTTATGACTAATGTTGAGTCCATGGATTATATGCACTTTTTCCCATCCTTCCACCATTGCTAGCATCTCTAATACCGCGCACCTTTCGCCAGTATCATACACCCACCATATACCTTCCTCAAAACATCCACCATACCTACATATCATGGCATTTCCATAGCCATTCCGGGATATATTGCCATGCAACTTTCCACCGTTCCGTTTATTATGACACGCTCCATCATTGTCATATAGCTAGCATGATCATGTAGTTGACATCGTATTTGTGGCAAAGCCACCATTCATAATTATTTCATACATGTCACTCTTGATTCATTGCATATCCTGGTACACCGCCGGAGGCATTCATATAGAGTCATATTTGTTCTAAGTATCGAGTTGTAATTGTTGTGTTGTAAGAAAAATAAAAGTGTGATGATCATCATTTTCTAGAGCATTGTCCCAAGTGAGGAAAGGATGATGGAGACTATGATTCCCCCATATGTCGGGATGAGACTCCGGATGAAAAAAAGAGGCCATCAAAAAAGAGAAAAGGCCCAAATAAAAAAATAAATGAGAGAAAAAGAGAGAAGGGACAATGTTACTATCCTTTTACCACACTTGTGCTTCAAAGTAGCACCATGATCTTCATGATAGAGAGTCTCTCGTTATGTCACTTTCATATACTAGTGGGAATTTTTCATTATAGAACTTGGCTTGTATATTCCAATGATGGGCTTCCTCAAATTGCCCTAGGTCTTCGTGAGCAAGCGAGTTGGATGCACACCCACTTAGTTTCTTTTGATGAGCTTTCATATACTTATATCTCTAGTGCATCCGTTGCATGGCAATCCCTACTCACTCACATTGATATCTATTTATGGGCATCTCCATAGCCCATTGATACGCCTAGTTGATGTGAGACTATCTTCCCCTCTTTTTGTCTTCTCCACAACCACCTTTCTATTCCACATAGTGCTATGTCCATGGCTCACGCTCATGTATTGCGTGAAGATTGAAAAAAGTTAGAGTACGAAACAATTGCTTGGCTTGTCATCGGGGTTGTGCATGATTTAAATACTTTGTGTGGTGAAGATAGAGCATAGCCAGACTATATGATTTTGTAGGGATAACTTTCTTTGGCCATGTTATTTTGAGAAGACATAATTACTTTATTAGTATGCTTGAAGTGTTATTATTCTTTATGTCAATATGAACTTTTGTCTTGAATCTTTCTAATCTGAATATCCATACCACAATTAAGAAATTTTGCATTGAATTTATGCCAAGTAGCACTCCGCATCAAAAATTCTCTTTTTATCATTTACCTACTCGAGGACGAGCAGGAATTAAGCTTGGGGATGCCTGATACGTCTCCAATGTATCTATAATTTTTGATTGCTCCATGCTATATTATCTACTATTTTGGACTATATTGGGCTTTATTTTCCACTTTTATATTATTTTTGGGACTAACCTATTAACCGGAGGCCCAGCCCAGAATTGCTGTTTTTTGCCTATTTCAGTGTTTTGAAGAAACAAAATATTAAATGGAGTCCAAACGGAAAAATCCTTTTTGGAACGTGATTTTCTTCTCGGATAAGACCCAGGAGACTTGGACCCTACTCCAAGAAGTACCGGAGGCGGTCACGAGGGTAGGGGGTGCCCCCCCCCTACAGGGCGCGGCCCCCTGCCTCGTGGGCCCCTCGGTGCTCCACCGACGTACTCCTTCCTCCTATATATACCCACATACCCCCAAACGATCAGAACAGGAGCTAAAAACCTAATTCCACCGCCACAACTTTCTGTATCCACGAGATCCCATCTTGGGGCCTGTTCCGGAGCTCCGCCGGAGAGGGCCGTCATCACGGAGGGCTTCTACATCATCATAGCCCCTCCGATGAAGTGTGAGTAGTTTACCTCAGACCTTCGGGTCCATAGTTAGTAGCTAGATGGCTTCTTCTCTCTTTTTGGATCTCAATACAATGTTCTCCCCCTCTCTTGTGGAGATCTATTCGATGTAATCTTCTTCTTTTGCAGTGTGTTTGTTGACACCAATGAATTGTGGGTTTATGATCAAGTCCATCTATGAACAATATTTGAATCTTCTCTGAATTCTTTTATGTACGATTGGTTATCTTTGCAAGTCTCTTCGAATTATCTGTTTGGTTTGGCCAACTAGATTGGTAGTTCTTGCCATGGGAGAAGTTCTTAGCTTTGGGTGCGATCTTGCGGTGTTCTTTCCCAGTGACAGAAGGGGCAGCAAGACACGTATTGTATCGTTGCCATCGAGGATAACAAGATGGGGTTTATTTCATATTGCATGAATTTATCTCTTTACATCATGTCATCTTGCTTAAAGCGTTACTCTATTTTTAACTTAATACTCTAGATGCATGCTGGATAGCGGTCGATGAGTGGAGTAATAGTAGTAGATGCAGAATCGTTTCGATCTACTTGTCACGGACGTGATGCGTATATACATGATCATGCCTAGATATTCTCATAACTATGCTCAATTCTGTCAATTCCTCAACAGTAATTTGTTCACCCACCGTAAAAAACTTATGCTCTCGAGAGAAGCCACTAGTGAAACCTATGGCCCCCAGGTCTATTCTCATCATATCAATCTCCATCACTTTTGTATTGTTTTGCTATTTACTTTGCTTTTAATTTTTACTTTGCATCTTTATATCAAAAATACCAAAAATATTCTATCTATCATATCTCACTCTCGTAAGTGACCGTGAAGGGCTTGACAACCCCTAATCGCGTTGGTTGCGGGTAGCTATCGCTTTGTGCAGGTACGAGGGACTTGAGCGTGGGCTCCTACTGGATTGATACCTTGGTTCTCAAAAACTGAGGGAAATACTTACGCTACTCTACTGCATCATCCCTTCCTCTTCGGGGAAAACGAACGCAAGCTCAAGAAGTAGCAAGTATCATGCATAGCAGAAGTGGCATCATCAATAACATGCGACGTGTCAGAATTAATAGCAGAAGCAGGTATAGGTGTCGCAAGCTTACTCAGAACAAAAGGTGAATCAAGTGCAGAGCTAGATGGCAGTTCCTTACCTCCCCTCGTAGTTGAGGGATAAATCTTGGTTCTTGGATCTTTCAAGTTCTTCGTAATGATAAGCAGATATAAATCCCAAGTGACTCAAAGAATAGAGTTATGCTCCCCGGCAACGGCGCCAGAAAATAGTCTTGATATCCCACAAGTATAGGGGATCGCAACAGTTTTAGAGGGTAGAGTATTCAACCCAAATTTATTGATTCGACACAAGGGGAACCAAAGAATATTCTCAAGTATTAGCAGCTGAGTTGTCAATTCAACCACACCTGGAAACTTAATATCTGCAGCAAGGTATTTAGTAGCAAAGTAATAAGTTAGTAGTGGTAATGGTGGCAAAAGGTAATGGTAGCAAAAGTAATGTTTTTGGTGTTTTATAGTGATTGTAACATTAGCAGCGGAAAATTAAATAAGCGAAGAACAATATATGGAAAACTCGTAGGCAATGGATCGGTGATAGAGAATTATGTCGGATGCAATCGATCATGTAACAGTCATAACCTAGGGTGACACAGAACTAGCTCCAGTTCATCAATGTAATGTAGGCATGTATTCCGAATATAGTCATATGTGCTTATGGAAAGAACTTGCATGACATCTTTTGTCCTACTCTCCCGTGGTAGCAGGGTCCTATTGGAAACTAAGGGATATTAAGGCCTCCTTTTAATACAGTATCGGACCAAAGCATTAACACATAGTGAATACATGAAGTCCTCATACTACGGTCATCACTGGGAGTGGTCCCGACTATTGTCACTTTGGGGTTGCCGGATCATAACACATATTAGGTGACTATAGACTTTCAAGATAGGATCAAGAACTCTCATATATTGATGAATACATGATAGATTCAGATCTGAAATCATGGCACTCGGGCCCTAGTGACAAGCATTAAGCATAGCAAAGTCATAGCAACATTAATCTCAGAACATAGTGGGTACTAGGGATCAAACCCTAACAAAACTAACTCGATTACATGATAAATCTCATCCAAGCCATCACCGTCCAGGAAGCCTACGATGGAATTACTCACACACGGCGGTGACCATCATGAAATTGGTGATGGAGGAAGGTTGATGATGACGATGGCGACGGATTCCCCTCTCCGGAGCCCCGAACGGACTCCAGATCAGCCCTCCCGAGAGAGTTTAGGGCTTGGCGGCGGCTCAGTATCGTAAAACGTGATGAATCCTTCTCTCTGGTTTTTCTCCCCAAAAGTGAATATATGGAGTCAGGGTTGAGGTCGGTGGAGCTCCAGGGGGCCCACGAGGCAGGGCGGCGCGCCAGGGGGGTAGGGCGCGCCCCCACCCTCGTGGACAGGTGAAGGCCCCCTGACATGGATCTTCCTTCCAGTATTTTTATATATTACAAAATAATTCTCCGTTGATTTTCAGGTCATTCCGAGAACTTCTATTTCTGCACAAAAAAAACACCATGGCAATTCTGCTGAAAACAACGTCAGTCCGGGTTAGTTCCATTCAAATCATGCAAGTTAGTGTCCAAAACAAGGGAAAAAGTGTTTGCAAAAGTAGATACGACGGAGACGTATCAGTTGTACATGCACGAGAACCACCCCTACCACACATAACCCATACTCTCGCAGATTGTACCCCTACTGTGATGGACAGAGAACCAGTTTCACCCAATCTAACCCCAACCCCAGCAGATAGTAACCCAGTTCCTGTTGACACAACACCATCTCCACCACAGAGCTCCCAAACAAGAGCAGTTAGTAAGGCAGCTCGAGTGCCCAAAGGGCTAGTACTACCACTGCAAACCCCAACTCCACCAGTTAGTACGCCTATTCCTGTGGAGGAAGCACAACCAGCCAGTCGTAGTTTAGCATCTATCGCATTTGATGTTGTTAAATCCTATGTGCGTATCTTCCCATCTTGAAAATATTATACTGTAGATGAAGGAAAATGCCAGTTGCAGGTGTTTGTCCAGGAGTTATGTGTAAGGAATATTATTCATGGCAATTACCTTGCTTTGTCCCATACATTTTACCTCCATGATGGTTATAATACAGGAAATTTTCCCATTTTCGCTATAGAGAAGGACCGATTTGGAAACTCACGATGAGGTAACCTGTGCTAATACCTCTGCTATCTTTAAGAATGCTTGGTGGCAGTATCAGAATTACCTGAAGAAAACGTACTTCACTGGCAAAGAAACTCATCAAATTCCCTTACGTTCTCCTAAGAGACATTTACTGGATGATGATTGGGAACGCCTTGTTCTGTACTGGTCCAGAACCAAGAATGTGGTAAGGTCTATGATCTCATTTTCTATTTTTAAGTACTATATTCTTGCGTCTTACTGTACTCTGTTCATGTAGAACAAGTGCTTAAACCTGAAGAACAACTGTTCTAATTTAAGATTCCATTTCTATCATTCATACTGCTTTGCTCTTCTATCACTGTATTTACTCATACAGTCTTATTTTTAAATTGAAGGATCCAATCGAAACTCCAATGGCACAGCAGGTATGTTCACGCATGTTTCTTTAACAGGTTTTCTCTTATCAATAGATCTGTTGATTTCAATTTCAATTGTATATAAAGTCGACTTCTCATATCATGCACATTACTAGCATCACAACAGAGCCAATAGTGTTGTTGTACATGTAGACCCATGGTACCCATCTGAAATCTTGTTGTGCCGTGTAGTTTCCCACGCTTTGTATTCTTTCAGTCCTGCTTTGTCTTGTACTGGTATGATTTGAACCGTGTCTCTATTTTGATTTGGCAAGACAATGCAGTGACCATAGGACATAGTTCACTACTGCAGGATGCTGCTAACGCGACACTACGACCAGAGACCCTTCGATGAAAATGTGTGCGATGCAATAGTCGCAAACGGTGGTGTAAAAACTGTCAAAAGAGGTGCAAAACATTTGCAATGGAGGATGCATCAAACACGGTTCATATTTTAGTTGCATGTGCAATGCAGGGCATACGGTTCAGTTCAATTAACTATTTGCGATGAGGAGGAACAAAAGAAACATGCAGCAAGATGAAGGTGTGTGCGATATACAACATACGGTTCACTCGGATGAACTCTTTGTGATTATGAAACACAAAAGAAATGGTCAGCCATATCAAGGTGTGTGCAATATACATCATGCGGTTGACTCGGATGAACTGTTTTCATTGAGACAAGAGAACAGAAACGGTTCAATATAACAACATGTGTGTGATATGCGGAAAACAGGCCTGTAATCAGAAATGCGTGCGAAGACCGATAATAACACAAACGGCTGCTGCTAATAAGATGTATGTGATATGCTCTATCTACACAACATTTATTGGCCATTGGAGGATGGGCGGTCATCCGGATACGCCATAAGGATGCGGAGAGGCATCCTATATCCGCAAGGACTAGTTGTTCCACCTGTAGCTCATGTAAGAGAACTCTCAAGTTAAGTGTGCTCAGGATGGAGCAGCCATCAGATGGGTGACCGGATGGGAAGTTTTGTTGATGTTAAATTAACTGATAGGATGGGTCGTATTTGTCAAATTAAATGACTGATACGACCCATCCCATGAGTTAATTTAACCTCGAGGTCCTTGTTTTTTTAACACATGCTAAAGAAGGTCTATCGCATTACTTTTTGACAATGTGAGATACGTGGCATGCAGTTGATCCATCCGACCTATTTCTGATGGAATAAGCCGTGTGTGTTGTGGGCAAACGCTTGCTAGTATTCAACCGTTTGCGATTGAAGAATTCATCATCGACGGGTTCCCTAGTGTGGTCCGTGCTCATCTAATCATCATCTACTTCTTGTGCTAGCTCGATGTTCCTTCTATGCTAAGTTTCCATTAATTGATTGCGTTTTATGAACACGCCACCGTTTCCCGCCATTTCCTCACCTGTTTCCCGTCACCCAGCAATATTGCGCATAAACCTAGGCGGTGCATGACGCATGGAGGCGACAAGTGTATCCTGTAGCACATCCACCTTTTCCACGCATGCCAACCTACCAAAGCGCCGCCTCTGCCATCAACCTCGTCGACAAGGAAAACAAGCAGGCGCCATGACCCGTCGAGGCCGAGGTGCTCCCCGCCGATGCGATGGACTACGAAGTAACGTGCGTCATTGCCAGGGTGGAGCAGACCTTTGGCGCATGGCGCTTGAGCGCCGCGGATCAAGATAGGCATGTCAGCGCCGACAGGCTGCAGCTCACCACACAACATGATCGATGGCGTGCCACAGAGCAAGCTAGGCACGTCCGCGACGATAGGTTGCGGATCACCGCACGGCGAGACCGTTGGAGCACCTGCGAGCGAGAGGCGTGGCGCGCCGCACAGCAAGAGCGGATCCATCGACGCTTGACTGCTGTCGACATGGCGTTGCAGCTAGGTACACGTCCCATCAGTACCCACATTCATCGCCAGGAGTGGGTAGCTGCCCTGAGCGCCGTACTTGTGCCAGAGGCTGCCCGCGCCGTACTTGCACCAGACGCACGCCACGCCATTCGCATGGGTGGCGTCGTTCACCTTGTCCGTGGCCCACTGGATGCCAACACGCTTGTCTGTAGGCTCTACCGCCTCCTTGGCCCAGGTGTCCACCTGGGCGCAGTAGAGGAACATGGGCATCTCATCCTCGAGCTAGTGATCTCCGATGAAATAGCCAACTTGGAGCTCGAGATCGTGCTCCAGATGTACCGCGAGCATGTCGACCGCTTGGACGAACGTCTGCACGAGTTCAGGCAGAGCCAAGAGCTACCGTAGGCAAGGGCTGCTAGTCATGGTATCATGGAAGCGTTTTATTTTGTTGAGTCGTTTCGACGTGGATAGCTATGTATTCACAACAATCATAGTATTGCTCTGTTTATTCCTCTATTTCAATGTGTGTACTCTATTTTCCGTTCTTATATGTTCTGTTTCAATGTGTGTACATACGCTTTCCATTCTGTATATGTGGATGATAACAATTAGATTCAAATTAGTATACAAAAACAGATAGAAAATGGAATTCATAATATATATATATTGATCATTAGTTCATCACAGAATATATGTATAATATCATCACATATACGTCATGATACTTAACTACTAGGTCCAATGCATAAAATTGAAAATGAACAGTACTAAAACTAATAATCCCTCCTGGGGCCAGTATTCCGGTAGCCCCTCGCCAGCAGCTCCCTGGTACGCGGCTTCTTCCCAGTGTGGAGGCAGTACTCTGCCTCCTCCGCCTCGCAGAGCTTGACGTACCGATCTGCCTCTTGCTGGCGAACGCGCGCGAACGATCTTGCCATTTCGTTGGGCGCCCACCGGAGCTCCTCGTCGGTGGCACGCTGGAGCTTATCGGCCCACCTCCATGCAGCGACGAGGCGCCCAGCGCCTATGACCTTCCATGCGAAGTACCCGTCTTCGTACACCTCCTCGGCACGATGATGCGCCCGCCCCCAAAGCTCTGCCGCCTCCTTTTTCCAAGCGGCATCACAGGCTTCACACGCCGCCTGGTTCCTGGCTTCTTCCTGTGCCATCTCCTTCATGAATGCCACTTGCCTAGCTTTCTCAGCCGGCGGCAGCGACTTCCACACACAAAGATTGTACTGGCCCCAAAACCAATCCAAAGTTAGGGGTCCGATGCAACCTCGTCCGGCGGCATGTAGGGGTCCTTGTCGCTGCTATTCGAGTGAGCATCCTCGGAGGGGTCGGCAACTCCTCGTCAGCGCGTGGGCAGACCGGCGGCGCCATGGCAGAGATTTGAGAGAGAGAGAGAGAGAGGGCGAGCGAGGGGAGGATGTAGATGAGAATGCAGGCGGGACGACGTGAGCAAGGTAGTATTTATCGGCGGCCGGAATCTAGATCGACGGGGACAGTACACACACTAGTCGCCGAAATTTACGAGTACTGTAGTTTGAATTACACGCGATTCCTCCAACAAAATCCGTATGTGAACATAATAGCTGACAATTTCCAATACAGAGCCGTGCCTAATTAATGATCCCCACCACTCACGTACCAAACCTCGAGCCACGAGATAGAGTGCCAATCATGTGGGGGTTGGTTGCCTTGCCAAATCTTTACATTTTCTTTTTGAACACCAGATATTTACATCGTCTGATGATTTTTTAACTCACACACAAGTACATAAAATATGATTTTTCAAACCGTTTTGGTAGGTGTTGCATGTAGACGTAGTTCAAATTTGAATTACGGTCATTAAATGGCTAGAAAATCACTTAAATATCTTTAAAAGGTTAAATGACCCATGAAATTTTACAAATTTTCACATGATAGTTGTATTAGTGCATGTTAAACGTAGAAAAAAATTGAAGTTCGTAAGAGGAAGCTATCTCCCGTTCGTCATCAAACATGCATTGCTCCCCCTCGGAACCATGAACCTCCTAGTGAGTTGCTCCAGTTTGTGAGGGGTGTGTGTCCAATCTTTCGTAAAACAGGCCAATTTTTTTACCACGTCATCTTGGTGGCATGACATTAAATCAAACAAGGTTTCATGTTTTTTCTGATCATTTTTGAATTTTTTGGAATTAAAATGTCATGTCACTCCATGCATGTGCCCATACCGTGAGACCAATATGTTTGAAAATTCCATCTAACTTACTACACATGGAATTAACTCGCACAGAAGTACACAAATATGATTTTTCAAACCGTTATGGTTAGGCGTTGCTTCAAATTTGAATTATGGTCATTAAATGGCTATAAAATCACTTAAATGTCTTTAAAAGGTCAAATGGCCGCTAGAATATTCCAAATTTTCACAGGACAGTTGTAGTAGTGCATGTTAAACATAGAATAAATTTTGAAGGCCGTAAGACGAAGCTATCTCCTATTCTTCATCAAACATGCATTGTTCCCTCTCGGAACCACAGGCCTTCTAGTGAGTTGCTCCGGTTTGTGAGGTGTGTGTGTCCAAACTTTCGTCACACATGCCAATTTTTTTTACCAAATGATCTTGGTGGCATGAAATTACATCAAGCAAGGTTTCATGTTTTTCTGATCATTTTTTATTTTTTTTGGGATTAAAATTCCATGGCACTCCATGCATACGTATGCATGTATCCATGTCATGAGACCAATATGTTTGGAAATTCCTTCTAATTTACTGCACATGGAATTAACTCGCACACGAGTACACAAATATGATTTTTTTTTGAACCGTTATGGTTAGGCATTGCATGTAGATGTAGTTCAAATTTGAATTACAGTCATTAAATGGCTAGAAAATCACTTAAATGTCTTTAAAACGTCAAATGACCCCTAGAATTTTCCAAAATTTCAAATTACAGTTGTAGTACTGCATGTTAGACATAGAAAAAAAATTGAAGGCGGTAAGAGGAAGCTAGCTCCCGTTCGTCATCAAACATGCATTGTTCCCACTCGGAACCACGAGCCTTCTAGTGAGTTGCTCCGGTTTGTGAGGGGTGTGTGTCCAAACTTTCGTCAAACATGCCAATTTTTTTACCACATCATCTTGGTGGCATGACATTACATCAAGCAAGGTTTCATGTTTTTCTGATCATTTTTTTAATTTTTTGGAATTAAAATGCCATGTCACTCCACGCATACATATGCATGTGTCGATGTCGTGAGACAAACATGTTTGAAAATTCCTTCTAATTTACTGCACATGGAATTAACTCGCACACAAGTACATAAATATGATTTTTCAAACCGTTATGGTTAGGCGTTGCATGTAGATGTAGTTCAAATTTGAATTACGGTCATTAAATGGCTATAAAATCACTTAAATGTGTTTAAAATGTCAAATGACCCCTAGAATTTCCCAAAATTTCACATTACAGTTGTACTAGTGCACGTTAAACATAGAAAAAAAATTGAAGGCCACAAGAGGAAGCTATCTCCCATTCGTTATCAAACATGCATTGTTCCCTCTCACAACCACGAGCCTTCTAGTGAGTTGCTCCGGTTTGTGAGGGATGTGTGTCCAAACTTTCGTCAAACATGCCATTTTTTTACCACATCATCTTAGTGGCATGACATTACGTCAATCAAGGTTTCATGTTTTTCTGATCATTTTTTTGGAATTAAAATGCCATGTCACTCCATGCATAGATATGCATGTGTCCATGTCGTGAGACAAATATGTTTGAAAATTCCTTCTAATTTACTGCACATGGAATTAATTCGCACACAAGTACACAAATATGATTTTTCAAACCGTTATGGTTAGGCGTTGCATGTAGATGTGGTTCAAATTTGAATTACGGTCATTAAATGGCTAGAAAATCGCTTAAATATCTTTAAAAGGTCAAATGACCCCTAGAATTTTCCAAAATTTCACATTACAATTGTAGTAGTGCTCGTTAGACATAGAAAAAAATTGAAGGCAGTAAAAGGAAGTTATCTCCCGTTCGTCATCAAACATGTATTGTTCCCTCTCGGAACCACGAGCCTTCTAGTGAGTTTCTCTAGTTTGTGAGGGGTGTGTGTCCAAACTTTCGTCAAACATGCCAATTTTTTACCACATCATCGTGGTGGCATGACATTACATCAACCAAGGTTTCATGTGTTTCTGATATATTTTTAATTTTTTGGAATCAAAATGCCTTGTCACTCCATGCATACATATGCATGTGTCCATGTCGTGAGACAAATATGTTTGAAAATTCCTTATAATTTATTGCACATGGAATTAATTCACACACAAGTACACAAATATGATTTTTCAAACCATTATGGTTAGCCGTTGCATGTAGATGTAGTTCAAATTTGAATTACGGTCATTAAATGGCTAGAAAATCACTTAAATGTCTGTAGAAGGTCAAATGACCCCTAGAATTTTCCAAAATTTCACATTACAGTTGTAGTGCATGTTAGATGTAGAAAAAATTAAAGGCCATAAGAGGAAGGTATCTCCCGTTCGTCATCGAACATGCATTGTTCCCTCTAGGAACCACGAGCCTTCTAGTGAGTTGCTCCGGTTTGTGACGGGTGTGTGTCCAAACTTTTGTCAAACATGCCAATTTTTTTACCACGTCATCTTGGTGGCATGACATTACATAAACCAAGGTTTCATGTGTTTTTTATAAATTTTTTAATGTTTTGGAATTAAAATGCCATGTCACTCCATGCTTAATTGTGTCATAGCCGTTAGACCAATATGTTTGAAAATTCCTTCCAATTTACTCCACATGAAATTAAATCACACACAAGTACACAAAATATGAGTTTTCAATCTGTTATGGTTAGCTGTTGCATGTACATATAGTTCAAATTTCAATTACGGTCATTAAATGGCTAGAAAATCACTTAAATGTCTAAAGGTCAAATGACCCCTGAAATTTTCCAAAATTTTACATGACAGTTGTATTCGTACTACAAAATTTCTCATACATTTAAAACACCATCCGTTGCCACTTTACTCCAAATCCGCCTTTCATAGCTAATAAAAAATATCTACAACATCACACACATTTGTTTTCTAGGAACTGTTTGTGATGAAAATTTCTGGGTCTATTTAAGTCTTCCTCCTTAAGCTTCGCCGACTCGTCTGCTCCAGTGTCGGCAACCCCCAAATCCATGAATCCCGATCCCCATTCCCGCACCCCCTTCTTGCAAAGATGAAATCGTCGAAATTCTTCGTGAAGGCCCGTATGATGGCCGCATCTCCCCACCCCGAGCGCCGCCGCCTACGTCGAGAGTGTGGCCACCTAAGCCGAGAGTGCTGCCGCATCCGCATTGAGCACGGCCGCTTCCACTGAGAGGGCATCTGCGGCAGCCGACTGGGCAGCGGCAGCACCCGAGATGGCTGCAGTTGCTACTACGACGGCGGCTGCAAACGCCGAGAGCTCTCGAGCTGCCATCCATGCCGCCGATGTCGCCCTGGCCCGGGTCGAGGCCATCCGCGCCAAGATCAAGGATGCACACGCCAAGATATTCCAGGCCACCTCGGACTCCAGCATGCAACCCACGCCCGAAAAGGTGGCGGTGGCCATGCAACACTTCGTTCCTCATGAGGTCGTCGAATGGGAGCTGGAGATGCAGGAGGCGGCGAAGATCGAGGAGCACCGGGAGGAGGAGTAGCGTGTGGCCGAGGTCAAGGTAGAGAAGAGTTTGTTCGTCGAGGAATCGGCGGTGGAATACCAACGCGAGCTCTGGCGCAGCCACTACTACGAGTACTACAACCTTGAGGGCAGCGCCGAGGACGAGGACAAGGACGCGGTCGACTTCAGCAGGGGGGACACGGAGTCCACCAACGGCGGCATGTCGCCAGGACAAGTCATCGATGTGTCATCTCACACCGGCGATTCATAGGCCGGCGCGATGGCGGATTTGTTAAAATTATGCATACTTAGGCTTTTTTTTAATGCTGGTCTTTTGTTTGAGCAATGTTTAGGTCAACTGGCTCTTTTTAATTACGAAAATTGCTCGATTCAGTAAGTGTGGTATGTCTGCTGTAAGCTCTTTTCTGTGCCCAAATTAGCAAGCGATGTTAAATTATGCAATGATGTACCCGGGGAATTTCCACCAAAATTTGAACGATCAAACTCATCTCATGCACGTAAAGCAGAAGAATCATTTGCAATGCACACAATCGTTCAAAGTGAATGGTTCGGTGGCACTACGCGCAAAGTTTCCCCCCACATTTCCAAAATTTTGGCCTACCGCAAAAATATCTACCCCCGCCCCTTCCCCCTTCCCCACCACCTTTTCTCCCCGACTACAAGTCACATTTCCCATGTTTCCTCCTTCCTTCCTTCCTTCCTTCCTTCCTAAGCTATAGCCAATTCCTTGCTCTCGCCGTCTCGCATCCTACCGCTGGGGTCGCCATGGTCTTCTTCAAAGACCTCTCCAGCAGTTCCTCCTCCGGTGATGACTCTTTCACCACCTGGGTATGCCTCTCTTCTCTCTCTCGGGCTATGGCTTGGAATGAAGGATTTTTACCCGGCGGTCGACTTGAATCATTTCTTCCTTTTGTAGCTCCCTAGGACCATGAGTGGCAACGAATGGAGCGGGGTGGCTGAAGATTTATGTGCTCGTTGTAACCATCAATCTCCATGCATGAAGTTAGTTGCGTTTGAATCTGTGGACATTGGGAGGATGTTTCTGGCATGTGCATAGAAGGTTAGACCCTCTTTCGTTGTTACAAATCATTTGTTCGATGTGATTCAGACACTGTCCCAGTCCCAACCCATTCATACCACACCTTCAACCAAACGCATCCTAAGACAGTGTCACAGTTTATACCTAGTATCTTAAATTGTTGCCATATCATTAGTGGTGCCATTAGAAAATTATTTGGCACCGCTTCAGCAGTTTGTGCAGCCAACTTTGGTCCACACATCCGAGCAGCCAAGCAGTAAAATACTAAATCTTTATGGCACGAAGGAACTGGGCATCGGAGCAACTACGTGCTCTGGAGTCCGGGTCCCTGATTTTTTCCGCTGCATCGGCTCGCCAGTGCAGGGCACCGGTGCAAGATGTAGCAACAGTTTTCTTTACCCCAGTTTTGGCATACATAGTGGACGGCCTTAGTGCTATTAGTTCCATGTTACTAAATTTGTGCATGTACACACTTGTTAGTATAAATTTGTTGTCATCCAAACACTGTTGCTATGCTGTTGCAGTTATATTTAACTTCCTCATAAAATGTTCAATTTGTTATTTATTTTACATGAGTAAGAACTTGTAGCGTTGTAGTAGTTAATGATAGCTTTTGATGTTCCAGAATTTGTTTGTTCTCTCAGTAGAAATTAATTCATTTTCACATTGATCTTTTTGAGAAGATATGTCATAATTAACATGTCTCTTCAGTTTTTCAAAATAAGCATTGGTGATTTTCTATGTTGCTATAAACCAATTTCCCCTAGAATTGTTACTGATCTAGTTTTAAATATTATAGGATGAACATAAGTGTTCTTACTTTGAGTGGGTTGATCAAGAGTGGCCACAGTCTTTGGAGATGTGCCTAGCGAAGCTCTGGAGCATGTATGAGGAAGAGAACAGACGTATCTTAGAGAAAGTGTTGTCAACGCTGAAGAATATTTGAAGATGCGGGATAAAAAGAGGAAGGTGGAGAATGAACTCAGATTTTTTAAATCATACTTTGCTAAGATGGTGTTGGCGAAGGAGGAGGCAGTTTCCCAGTTGGCCAGTGCAAAACAGGATCTTGATTAGGGAAATGAATATATTGTTCTTATGAAGTTGAACTAGATATATGTTGTACTATGTTGTTTTCATGTAGCTATCGTATTGTGATGTTATAATATATTTATATGCCTGATATGAAATTGGCAAACAACTGTTCGATATGAAATGTGAATTTGCGTAATACTGGAATTATTAATTGTAAACTAATAGAACTGCTAAATGTGTCATGGACCTTTGCAAACGGTTCTAGCAGTAAAAGCGCTTGCGATGGATAGCCCAATCCCACATAGTTTTCTTCCGTGTGATGTAGTTGATAAAAGAAAATAGTTAACCAAGGCAGACCATGTGTGATAGTTACACCTTTCGCACACGAGCCTACACATAAAACTGTGTGGGAAGTACATACGAACAGAAAAGTTTTCCCTGGATTGACTGTGTGGAATGTACATAAGAACAGACACGTATTTCGTGGATTGACTGTGTGTGATATACATACGTACGGAAATGTTTTTCTGTGATTCACCGTGTGGGATGTACATACCTACGTAAATGTTTTTCTGGGATTCACCGTGTGGGATGTACATACCTACGGAAATGTTTTTCTAGGATTCACCTTGTGGGATGTACATACCTACGGAAATGTTTTTCTATCATTCACCTTGTGGGATGTACATACCTACGAAAATGGTTGGGTTTCGATGCCTCGACTGATTGCACACGACCCCAGCCTGTGTCCCAGGAGGGCCTATCCCCGACGATTTCTAGGTCGTGTGGGAAGGACCCCCCTATCACCCACACTCACTTGGCAATGGTTCCAAATGTCGTCGCGGAAAGGGGTTAAAAACCATTTGTATAGCACCGACGCGTACTAGTGGATATATGTTTGTTTGAGGCTTTTATTATGTACTACTTGGCAATAGAAGACTTGGTAGTTTAATTCTGCCCACCTTACTAATGAACAGGTTCACCAAAATGAGTTTCATATACTAGTACATGCTAAACTTTTTATGTGTCTGCTTGTTTCTTCTTTTAGAATGCTGACAGAATATTGGGAAGAGTGCCTTATTAAGCAATGGTAGAGGAAGTAATGCAAATAAGGTTCAGGATAGTGAGACATCCTTGTTGGTCTCCAACTAAGATGCTAAAACAGCTAAGGAAAACTATCTTGAAGACAGTGAGACAACTCCAAAGTCCTGTCTTGGTTTAATGTTCGAGTTACTGGCCACTACCACTTGCACAAGCTATTCAAACCCCTGTGTGAATCAGTTCGGTTTCTTGAGTCTCAACTACAAGCTAAAAGACATTGATTAGCTATGCTGCGACAAGAAGAGGAAGGACTATGGAAGTCCGTGGAGCATTCAGATTCATTCTTTCTGGTGCAACAACAAGCGTTGGAGGATTTTAGCGCCAAACAGGACAAAGCTAATAAGATTGCTAAGCTTATTGCTAGCATGGTGTATACCCAGACGTTTCTTGAGCTCTTCCGAAGTTTTTTCAGCTATGGACTTGTTTTGCTGCCGCATTTATTTGCACTGGTGGCCAATTTAGACGACCAGTGAATGTAATATGCTGCTTTGTTCCCTATATTTGCACTGGTGGCGAAGTTTGATGCCTAGTGGATGTAATATGTGTAAGAGCCATAATAGCCTAGCGTTAGTTCCTTGCTTATTTATTTCCTTATTGTCTTGTTTAGTTGTTTGATTGTAGTCACTGTAGTTCTTTTTCCGTGTTTTTCTAGTGGCCACAATAAACTAGGCCATAATAACCATGGCAACATACGGACTATTGTGACCATGGTCCTGCTACCTGCGTAGTGACCATGGCCCTCCACGGGCTGTACGATCCATGGGCCTTCCACGGGCCGTAGGATCCATGGGCCTTCTATGGGTCATAGGATTCATGGGCCTTCTAGGGGTCGTCTCATCTATGGGCCTTCTACGGGTCGTATAATCGTTTCGCCAAACATGGGTCGTACTATTTGTGGACCAATGACGGATCGCAAAATGGGCCATAAACGGGCTAGAGTGGAGATTGTCTATTTTACGGCCCAACCATAACGGGCCGTTAATAGGCCGTAATTGATGATGCTACGAAAACAACCCAACATGTTAACGGGCCACAAGCAGGCCGACTATAACCACGGGCTCAATTTGTCCCACAAGCTAACAGGCCAGTAACGGACCATAAGTAATCGAATTCTGGAAATGAGCCCAAGAATAAATGGGCACTTAGAAGGCCGGAAGTTAACACGGGATGGAAACGGTTGACGGACCAATGGGCCGTTAATGGTTATAAAGCGATACACTGTTCATTACGAGCCAATTTCACCACGGGCCGTTAATGGGCCAAGATTTACAAAGGGCCTCATATGGGTAGAAAGACGTCATGGGCCAGACATGGGCCGGAAGTTACAATGGGCTGGAATCGTACTGGATGGCCCAAATGATGATACTGGGCCTAATTCGGGTAAGCCGTAACGGGCCGTCACCTAGCGGGTTGTATATGGGCTATATGGTAACAGGCCATTAACAGGCTTTCCATGGGCCGGCCCGCTAACTCTTTAACCAAGTCAAACGGGCCAGCCTTTTCACTGGAATGTGCCTTTGTTGGGTCGTGACACGTGTTGATGTATCATAGGCGCCTCCTGTCCAGTGAGTGGATGACATCTGTCCCAACGGTGAGCTAACATGTGTTTCCTCTGGCCAATGAGAATTTTACATGTGGAAAATCCCCATTGGTCCAGGCTGTTAACGGGTTATCGGATCCAAAACTGGACACGATAGCTTAACGGTGACCCGTTACGGTGGATGCCATGTGCCGGTCACCCTTGACGAAAGCACTTCCATGACGCACCATTTATCGTCATGGAAGTGGACACTTCCCTGATGATGATTTCGGTAATGTCATGGAACACTTCTACGATAGAACAGGTATGACTATCTTGATTCTATCATAAAATCGTCATGGATGTACATGCATGACAGAAAACGTGACCTATGGTGACAAACACGTATCATCACGGAAGTGTATTTTTTTGTAGTGACATATGTTTCCTTATGTTAACACTTGTATGATAAATAACATGTGGCATCGGATACGGTATTCGGGTTGTGTGTGTGCTCCACTTAGTCTTCCGGCGCTCCAGCGAATGCTTCCCGCGCTCCACATGGGTGAATTGTAAAATCCACACCTCTTCCCTCATCGGTTTCCCGCCACCAGCTAATGGCTTGCTGCATATAACCCAGGAGGCAACGCACCGCTGCGACACTCTATGCAGATCTAGTCCTCACCCATCTACCATTAGTTATTCCAAGCATGCCAGGCAACAATCAAAGCTTTGACGTCGACGCCTACCTACGTTACAAGTTCGGCGAGGAGAACAAGCTGGAGCAGGTCAGGGAGCAAGAGCTTCATCGTCCGGTGCAGGCACCATGGCCCATCGGCAGCGATATCAGCGTGACAGTCCTTGGGAGCACAATCAACATATTGCAGAGGAGGTCTGATGAGCAGTTTGCCATTGGATACCACTTGTGTGCGTTGGTCCTAAACAAATGGTTTTTAACCCCTTTCCGCGACGACATTTGGAACCATCGCCAAGTGAGTGTGGGCGATAGGGGGGGTCCTTCCCACACAACCTAGAAACCATCGGGGATAGGGCCCCTACAGTACTCCTACTCGTTTCTACTTGCATCGCCATCACAGTCGGTATTCTGTGGTGCTACATTTATGATGCGCGGCCCATCACAACCCGTTCACTATTATAGAACGTGAATGATGCGCGGCCCATCACAAACGGTTCATAGTTAAGAAGATTATCTAATCGTCGTACGAGTGTCGGACAGTATTACGAAACGTCGGACCGTCGTAACATCGTCGTACACAAAAACTATAGCTCACGCTATCGTGTGGTGCAATGTTTACGATGCATACTTCATCATAAACAGTTCATGGTTGAGAATCGTGTATGATAAGGCAACTAACACAAACGTTTAGTTCGCCTGCACCGTTTGTGATATTGTCTGACATCGCACACAGTTTGCAAACGGCAACTGTGTGCATGCTTGCACACGTGTCCTCTCTGTGAACCGTCTTGAATTATGGTGCATATCGCAAACATTTGTGTTTTACCAACCATGTGTGATGTAACAACCTCGAGAGCGTAATTTCACCCTAATTTAATTGTTGCTTTTCCAAATTGTACCGGATTTGGATTTGAATTTGAATGTATGCTACAACTTTATTCATATCCATCAGGTTCAAACAACCAATGCATTATTCGATTCATAAGTACATATGTTCAAGAATTACATAAGAACCAAATAAAGAATGATGAACCACAGTTGTACACTTGTACTATTAAATACGGTAAAGAAAGAGGCGAAATATATTCTGGTTGCTGAACAAGGTAAAGCGGAATGCCCATATTGTTCCCTCCTCCATGCAGAAGGCACGCACGACTCTAGTCCAACCCCTTGTGATGGCTGACCGCCCATCCTTCATGGTCTTCATGAAAACATCTAGATAATCATCATGTTCTGGTAGAAATAATTTAACCTTTGCATGCCCACCAATCATGTAGTTTGAGAGGTAAACTTGAGTAAACTGCTTTGGCAACCACTGCAAAGGAAAAAGATTCATACATTGTTATCTAACACAACTCATTATGGGCAGTAAAAAGATGGCTGCAGAGTTCTTACTTACCATCCTGCAGTTCGCTGTTGTATTGGATAAAGTGTAAACAAATAGTTAATTGCCATCTTTGGACCCATTTTACTAACAATCTTTATCAGCTTCCTCACTTGATGCTGGTTCATCGATATCTCATTGCCCCATACGCAGAAAGCGTCGAAGCACGGATCTTTACCAATGACATATGTAAATGCCAAGTTAATATTAGAAGCTAAACAACAATTGCACAATGATGTAGCACAACACTCTTTTATACTATGTCTATATACATCTATATGTGGTAGTCCATTTGAAATCTCTAAAAAGACAAATATTTAGGAATGGAGGGAGTATCTTATAACATCCAATATACTCACAGATTAGATGAATTAACATCTTATATTATGGGCCGGAAGGAGTTTAGTGCATTCTTACAAATTATCGGCTGATTAACTGATGCTGTATCCAGGGTTTACAGTTAGGTTGAGCTAGTTCGGGCTCAAATAGCCCTAAAGTATATCTAAACATGAGGGCTAGTTTGAGTTAGTTGCATCTATAACCCACACAAAAAAACTATCCAACCCAAGAGGTGCTAATTGGAGCTAGTTCTCCTAGTGCATTTATTGTCAATCTAACCCTACCATCCAAACAACTCTTTGGATGGAGTTAATCCAGGGTTAGTAATGACATAGAAACTAACTCTAACCTCTAGCTAAGTTGAGTATCCAAATAGGGTTGTGTTGTTGTTGTTGCTGCTGCTCTTCTATGTATATCTAGACATCATTAGAACATTAATGTAGCACTCTTCCTTGTTGCTATGTAGCCTAGGATTGCATATTTTGACATTAAGTACAGTGCATGCTGCTATGTAGCCTCAGATATATTACATATGGCCCTAGTTAACCTAACGATAAATGGGTTGCAGATATATTTAGTTAAAAGTCTGATTCACTGATTAGTCCCTTATCAGCCGCCGGCCTATATGGTACCAGCTACCGATATCCTGAACAGTGAGCAGATATCAGCCATGGGATGAAACTAACCTCGATGGAAAACAACAGTCGTTCCCAAAATTGTCCTGTGTAGGTACGTCGAGAAGCATGTTAAGCACAACAGTTCGTACTTGCACATATAGAACATCACGTTGTGAAAAACTGGAATAAACAAGGCATACTACGAACAACCAAAGATAGCATTTAAAACTGGACATATGCTAACTACAAACAACCGAACAATCAAAAAACTTTAAAAGAGGCATATGCATTCCTATCGGTATGTTTAAAACTGGATTGATGAAATGTACTGCACAGTAAATAATTGCACATATAGAGCATCACATTGTGAACAACTGAAATAAACAAGGCATACTGCAAACAACCAGATATAGCAATTAAAACTGGTCACATTCTCACTACACTACAAAAGGGACTCGACAAAACAAATAATGGGTATCCCCTATGAAGAGGCACGGCAAAACAAATCATGGGTTTCCTCAATTGTCACAGATGGGCTCGTTCCCGTGGGAAGAGCACGGACCCTGGATGCGCTCCATGTTGTCGTAGATGGGCTCCTTCCCCTTGGAAGAGCACGGCTGTAGGGTGCCCTCCCTGATGTCACAGATGGGTGCTTTCCCCTTGGAAGAGCAGATGGGCTCTTTCCCCTTGGAAGAGGCACAGAGGGTGCCCTCCTCGTGGTCGCCATCGATGAGGTCTGACTTGGAAGTTGTGAATCCCAGGCCAGCGTCCCAGAACATGTCCTTCGGAAATGACAAAAGGGGCTCGATGGCGATGTAGAATGGCGAATTGTTGATAGTGAGCGAGAGGAGATCAGTGGCGGGACCATGGATGAGATCAACGACGGTTGAACCCGAGGGGTTGGGTGTGGGCTACTTAACCTGTGACATAGCCCGCCTCAGGCCGTCGCTGTCAATGACCTCGATGTCGTAGCCGGTGGACGAGACATGCCCGCATACTCTAGCCTGTTGCTTGAGTGCCTACCGCCAGTAATGGTCGTCAGCTTCCTCGGCGACGTCGAGCGAAGAGACTGCTATACACCTCTTTTGGGCCAGTCGCTCCTCGAGCTCCACGGGAAGCGTAGCCGGGCTTAGGCTGCGATGCTCTGGAGTGGGGGATGGGGATGGGGATCTGTGGGAAAGGGGGCGTTTGGCAGGCGTCATCTAAGAAACTTAGGGCGGCCTGGGTATGGAGATCGGTGGGTAAGCTGTACGGGCAAACCGGCAGATATTGACAATGGAGGCCTTATGGCGGCGGCAGGGACCTTGCTAGGGTTTCGAGTGAGGGAGGGTTGTGTGTGTGTGCGCGCGCGCACTCTCGAGGAGGTTTTGGTGTGTGTGTGTGTGTCTGGAGGGGGTGCGGGGTGTTTGAGGAAATGACGCGGGTACTGAAAATTTTACTATGCGCGAGTCAAACGCGGGATTGAAATGTCGGGCTATTGAAAATTTTGATGATAGTGCATTGCACACGGTCCGAAGATAACAACAGTGTGTTATGAAATAGAAAAACCATCGAGGCGGGCAGATATTTTCTAGGGATGCAGGCGGGATTGGGAACAAGAAACGTCGCACATGGTCCGGAGATAACAACCGTGTGTTATGAAACATAAAAAACCCTCGAGGCGGGAAGATATTTTTGACAGGTGGAGCCTCGTGGAGCCCATTGTACTATGTGGATGTGTGCGTGACAGGTGCACCGGTGGGGCACACGGTTAGTTTGAGTGAACCGTGTCTGTTGCGTCATCCGACTTATCTAATGTTCATAAATTTGGCGAAAAATGACGCGGGAGAGGGTCAGAACACGAACACACTTGCATGTGGACCAAATTTATGTATCAAAAGGGTGGTTTGGTTTTCAAATACCAAATGCAACTTCGATGTGGCACCTCTCTTGCAAAGCACACTGCATTGCTTGCCCCCCCCCATGTCAGCACGAAGGGAATCCTAAGCTATGAATGCATGCCCCCTCCCTCCCCAACCGAGGTTCACCCTAGCAAAGTACGAAGTAGCTAGCAGCCCCCTCCTCCCTCGTGTCGGCACAAAGGGAATCCTAAGCTATGTATGCATCCGCCCCCATCCGAGGTTTATTCACCTAGCAAAGTGCGAAGTAGCTAGCAGCCCCACCTCCCTCGTGTCGGCACGAAGGGAATGCTAAGCTATGAATGCATGCCCGCCCCCCAACCGAGGTTCACCCTAGCAAAGTGCGAAGTAGCTAGCAGCCCCCTTCCTCGTGTCAGCACGAAGGGAATCCTAAGCTATGAATGCATGCCCCCCAACCGAGGTTCACCTAGCAAAGTGCAAAGTAGCTAGCAGCCATCCCTCGTGTCGGCACGAAGGGATTCCTAAGCTATGAATGGATCCCCCCCAACCGAGGTTCACCTAGAAAAGTGTGAAGTAGCTAGCAGCCACCTCCCTCGTGTCGGCACGAAGGGAATCCTAAGGTATGAATGCATGCCCCCCAACCGAGGTTCACCCTAGAAAAGTGCGAAGTAGCTAGCAGCCACCCCTCCCTCATGTCCACACGAAGGGAATCCTAATCTATGAATGCATGCCCCCCAACCGAGGTTCACCTAGCAAAGTGCGAAGTAGCTAGCAGCCCCCCTCTTGTGTCGACACGAAGGGAGTCCTAAGCTATGAATGCATGCCCCCTCGCCCCCAACCGAGGTTCACCTAGAAAATTGTGAAGTAGCTAGCAGCCACCCCCCCTCGTGTCACCACAACGGGAATCCTATGCTATGAATGCATGCCCCCCAACCAAGGTTCACCTAGCAAAGTGCGAAGTAGCAACCCCCCCCCCTCCACACACACACACTTTCAGTTGGCGGGCCAGAGAGGCATATATCTCACCAAGATGGATCGTAAAATGGACCAAGAATAATCCACCTTGGTCGTACAACCTGTCTCTTGTTGTTGGTCAAAGTTATGGCCATCCATGTGACCCCGGAGATGGGATAGCTCGCCAATAATCACGCAAGTAGCTAGTCCCCGAAGACAACCACTGCATGCGTGTGGCCCAAACATATGTATGGAGAGGTGTGTTTTTGAGTAACAATGGGACAACTTTGATGTGTCACCGTGATTTCGAACTATAAATCCCGAGACTGAGTGAGGGTTAGGTTGACGATGCATATGTATGTTACACCAAACTTCAAGCCAATGACGGGGATTCATGCATGCATGCGTGCATAGTATATGTGCTCAAACTTAATTAGGTCTGAATCTCACCATGACCTATACTACGATAACACGAACAAAATGAAGAATCCGCCATGGTAACCTATCTTGTTGTTGGTTAGGTGATCATGGATGCCCACGCGGGCCCGTTAATATATAAGCTTGTCACCGATAACCACGCGAGGGAGTGTATCGTTCTAAGGCAACCACTACATGCATATGTTTGGAGGCGATGCGTGCATGCATGTTTGAATACACAACCTTGATGTGGCACGTGTGTCAAAAATCATACCCTATCTCCCCACACAGAGCGAGATCAGTTCATGATGTGTCGTTGTACTAGCCTCTTCGACTCGAGGGGAGGGATTGATGCGTACACATGCATGTGTGTGTGCTCAAGCTGTATCATGCATGTGTGTGTGTGTGCTCAAGCTGTATCATGCATGTCATCCCAGAGAAAAATAATAATCCCCTCCTAAGTCAAATTAACCTCTCGTGTTGTCAGGGTAAAAGTAGTGATGGACCAAGCGGGCCCACAAATGGAAAGCATCGATATCGCTGATAATCGCTTAAGTGGGTGCGAGTGGACAACCACCACCACTTTGCATGTGGGCCAAACATATATATATGTGGAATACCCAAAATGCACATCTTTGATGTGCCACATGCCTCAAAAATTGTAAACCATGCACCCACATAGAGCAAGGTTGATATCAAGCGTACTACATATGATGGTTCCCTTCCACCCTCTTCACCGCATACTATATGCTCCTGCCGTAATATATGTAACCCAAAAGAATCCTCATCGATGGTGAAATTAATTAACCTCTCCCGGTGTAGGTCAAAGTGATGCATGCATGCATAAATGATGGCCTCGTGGGCCCACAGATGCAAGCGTCACACGTGAGTGTCCTAGGTAGGATATGCATGTGACCCCAAAAGGTGTTGTGTGATGTTTGAATAACCAATTTCACGATTTTTATGTGTACTTGTTCACGGACGCGTACGTATACTATATATGCTAGTCCCCTCCCACCTCTTCGATGCGTACTATATACCACCATAACACAAACAAAAAATATTCCACCTTGCTGGTCAAATTAACCTCACTGCCGACTATTCGTCAAAGTGATGGATGACGACCTCGCGGGCCCACATAAAGCGTCACACGCGAGTATCAAGTGTCGTGTAAGACAACCATCGACTGCATGTGGCCAAAACATTTATGTATGACAGGGTTGTGTAATGTTTTAAATAACGAGTTCATGACTCTGATGTGGCACCGGCCTGCCTAACAAAACGGCTAACCCACACGGTGGCTCACAACTCATAGTGTACTATGAGCCACCCGCCACCCCCAGACGCACACACCCACACACACACCGCGAATCTACCGCAACTATGATGCATGTTAAATTAATTATCCCGCGGTGAACGTACATGTTACCAAATGAGGGACATTTCAATTTCAAAAAAATCACAGAGATCATTAAGACGTTTTAGTACATTGATTGATTGATTTTCTATGGGTATAATTTGCAAAAATCAAATTTGAGCTACATGCACATGTGAAAGTGCACCTAAATGGATTGCAAAAACACATGTGTCTCACTGGGTGCATGTTTACTCCCCGTTCAACACATTTCAAACATTGAGAATCTTTTATTTTTAAATTCTAGAACATCCAAAACTTATTTGAAGTTCATGAAACTTATCGTGTTGTCATATGGACACCAATACAAAGTGGCATTGTACTTTTTTGGTCAAATTTGGGACCAATTTTGATGTAATCTTTATCTAATTACAGACGGGAGATTATTAATAATTGGGAACCAGTATCCCAAACGGATTATTTATTCCAACTGTGAGCGTTAGACCAACAATGGATACGTGCCATGCTTCGGTTAAGCAGTAAAGCGACAGCATTAATCATCCAAATAGAAAAACAATATACATGTCGCTGTGTGACCCGTGTGGCGTGCGAGCAGGCGTGAGTTGATGGGAAGCATCCGCCGCGCAGGCAGACGGGGAGGCGTGCGTGCAGGTGTGTGAATTGACGGAGGCGTACTCGCTACGCAGTGTCATCGGGAGGCGTGTGAGTAGCTGTGTGGAACTTTGGTAGGCATGCCAGCAGTCCGGTGCACAGGCTCACCAGGAGGCGAGCCATCGGTTTGATCCTCGTTCGCCTCTCTGCCACAACTCCCACTACTCCATATTAATGGTGCGCCCGAGCGGCCACACCCCCATCCTCGCTATGCACACACAATCCTCTCTCTCCGCTTGCATCCTCGACGTTGCTCTCAGTCCCCAAATCCGTCAGTGTATGAGGATGCCACCGAAGCGCCTCATCGGAGGGAGTAGCGACGCCGGGGCTGCTAAAGCACCGGAGCACAGCGTGGAGATGGAGACAGAGGTTGCCGTCACCGCTTGCGAGTTATCGCTGCACACTGACCTCGTTGACGGCGTCGAGCTTCCATAGCCGGAGGCGGAGTTCCACACCGACTTTGACGACCACTTCAGCGATGACTCCGACGATAATGGGCAGCTGGTTAGTCATCTATACCCATTTATGTGTCAAATAGATCATAGGGTTTCTCTGGTTACTCCTGCCTCCCCCATTTTGGAGTAGAAATCCTATGGTTATTTTCTCCCAATCCATGAAATCTAAGTAAGTTTCGTTAGACCCATGTAGTGTATTGGTTGTTTGAATGGTACAGGTGATAAGTGATTAGTTGTTTCATATGTGCAAATGATTTCTGCTAGTAATCCGACTAGGGTTAGTGTTCGTGTTAATAATTCCTATCTAGGGCTTGACAATTGATTTTCAATGACCCAAATATGTTTGTGCCATTATATTCTTCAAGATTGGTCTGTTCATTGATGACTGCACTTAAAAATCGAACCATATTCTCTGGATATGTATAAATAAATAGCCACAAATTCCTAATACTAATTCATGACATGTAATCATTGATTTGCAGCCAAATTTGTTTTACTATTCGTATAGGTGATGTTTGACGACATGGACAGCATGGATGAAGATGTCTAGAGGAGGCACAACATGCAAATCCCGAGGAAGCTTTATGCGGGAATGCATAACATGCGTATTAGGACCTAGAACAATGGCTATGGATGCCCGTTTTGCAACCAGAAGCTTCATGACGCATATCTCAGTGTTCTGGCGCATGCAAGAGGACGGCCGTTGGCTCCTTCAAGCAGAAGTATTCTCGTAGGGTGGCACACGGCGCGTACGCCGAGTACCTGGAGAAGCTTCAGGATCATGCTGTCCTGTGAGATGAGATATGGGATGGATGGAACTATATATATCCGCTTGAGTATGCTTAATACTATTGAACTATGTAGTACTTATGGTTGAACTATGCTTATCTACGTGTACGCTTATTATCTATGTCTGAGTATGTTAAATATTTCGCAAAATTTTGGTAAAAATTACAACGGGGGACCAGTAAACCATGGCGGAGGTAGTACGTCAATCACACACATTTCCCAAAATTCGAACCGTGTGCAATGACTTTCATTTTTCCTGCTACGTCAATCACACACTGTTCGCTCTAGCAAAACGTCGCCCCCAAAATTCTTTGTGGGACAGAAAACCCTATCCACCCAATTCAAAAAAGTAAACCCTCACCATCCCCACGTCACAAAAACCCTCACCCCGCCCGCCACCCCCTCGGTACCTCCGGTATGTTCCTCATTCACACCTTCACAAGCTCTTCCACGTTTGTGCCATGGCACCGTCTATCGCGGCGGTAAACACTTAGCTCGACGCCTGCCGCCGCCGCCAGGCTGCCGGCAAAGCCCACCGCATTTCGCCACTTCCACTTGCCGCCGCCTATCGCCATCGACTTTCTCGATGCTGCTCGTGGTCGACCCAGCTCCGCTTAGTTGGGGAATCCGCCGTATTGAGGGTTCTTTCTCATGGACGACAAGGTAACTAGTTTAACGAGATATTATCTCATCTCTTATCCCAGTTCATCGGCCTCCTTTAATTACCCGGTGGATATCACCGTGAATTCTTTTTTATTCGAGCTGATTTGAGGGGTTTCTTTCATTCATAGAATGTATAGTACGCCGGCACTTCAAGACTTCGTGACTACTGCTAAAGAACCAATCTCTCCGTACCAGATAACTTGAGCACGCGTGCGGTATGTTCAATCTCACTCTAAATCGATTGGCTTGGCCTACTTTCCTAAACATATTCTAAATATTGCTACATTTGGATAAAAGGTGCCACAAGCACCATATACATCAAAGGGGATTTTCCCCTCTTCTTTCTATATTAGTAAAATTAATGATGTATTGTTCTTTCGATTACTCTCTTTATTCCATGACATCATGTTTGTCAGATTTCTTGTTCCGGCAAAACCCTTGTGGTTCGAACTCTGGGGTGCGCATGAAGATCTCTCCTCCCCCTAGCTCTCACTCTCACCACAATCTAAAAGCTCAACACGTCGAACTCGCAGAACAAAGGACACAGGGTTTATACTGGTTCGGGCCACATATGTGGTGTAATACCCTACTCTAGTGTGGTGTGGTGGATTGCCTCTTGGGATGAGTATGAACAAGTACAAGGGATGAACAGCCTCCTGGGGAGAGGTGTGCTTGAGCTCGGCGAGCTTTTGTGGTTGGGGATGATCTGAATGGTCCGAGATCCATCCCCTTCTACCGTGGTGGCTAGTCCTATTTATAGAGGCCCTGGTCCTCTTCCCAAATGTAGGCGGAAAGGGATCCAACAACAACCAATTTGAAGGGGGACAACTAGTACAAGCTATCCTGACAAAAGTTGGTCTTTGCCTGCCAAAGGCTCTGGTGGTGACGCCGTCCTGGGCTCCATGGTAACCTCTGTCCTGCCGTCCTCCTAGTCTTGGTCTTGTTGCACCGATATGGAAATCTTTGCCTAATGCCTTGGGACTCCTCGCATGCGCTTGCCTGTTTAGCACCAAAGAGGAAACAAGTACGCTGCGCACGCTGACGCCCGCCTGGCACCCGCCTGGCCTTGGTCGTCATGGCTTGCATCACAGGGACCTCGCGAGGTGCCCCCGGACTTGATCTCTTCACGCCTCGCGAGCCAGCCTTCTGAGGCCACCCCCGAGGAGTCTTGTGTCATCCGCCTCATGAGGCTTGGCCCCTCGCGAGGGTCTTGAGTGTTCGCTGCTGAAGATGGGCCGTACAGGGCTGCTGGTGGAGCTACACTGCGGGCCGCAGGCAGGCAAGTCTGGGACCCCTGTTCCCAGGACGCCGACAGTAGCCCCCGGGCCCAATGCACCCTCGGGCTTGGCTTCGAGGCGAAGCCAAGGGTCAAGTGCGGAGCGCCGCGGGCCCCAATAGCCTGCGGCCTTGGTTGACGTGTGGCGATTGATGGGATGTGGGCATCTCCGCTTCCCCACGCTGCCTCGGCAACTGACCGACTTGATGAGTCCCTGTTGCATATAGAAAAAGGTCATTATTACCTTAGATCCTGGAGGCTGGCGGTTGGCCGCCTCCTGGCTATAAATGGGAAGGGGGGCGGAGCCCCCGTCTCCCATCTCTTCCTTCGCTCCTCCTGCTTCTACTTCATCCTCCTTGCTTCATCTTTCGTAGCGATACCCATGGCACCGGTGAAGAGGTTCTCAGCCGCAAAAATGGGGAAAGCCCCCCAGGAGGGGCCCGGCTTGCCGCCACCCAGGAGGGGGCGTGGTCGCCCACGTAAGCACACCGCGACCTCCACCGTGGCCCCTCGCGGCCGTGGCGGCGCCTCCCCACACGGTGGGGGCGCCCAGGTCATGGCAGTCCCGTTGATGAAGTGAGGCACGCCATGGTTGCGTCGCCTCCCTGGCGGCGCTCCCACTCGACAGAGGTGCTGCCGGAGTTCGTCGTGTGGTCGGAGGACCCGGACGACACCTGGTTTCAACTCCCGTGGTTCTTCGCCGACGAACTGCCGACCGCAGGTCCAGGCGGTTTCTAGCTGCAGACGGACGGCTGCTGCAGCAAGGCTTCGTGGGTCGCGGTGGAGGTCTCCGCCGCGGGCAACACATCCTTGGCCCGCGGCTGGTAGACGTTTGCCCCGCGCGCGCGGCCTGGGCAGGCGATGTACCGTCCACTTCAAGTACGATGGCAACACGACCCTCTATGTGAGGGTATTCGGGGAAGATTGTCGCTGCGTTGAGTGCTGCCCTGAGGACAACGACGGCGGCGAGGTGCTCGGCCTTAGCGATGGTCATGACGAGGGTGAAGGTGGACTTGTCCTTGGCGCCGGCCGCAGCTCCTCTAGCTACGGTGACTCTTCCTCCGGCGACAGGTCCAGCAGTGGCGGCTATGACCAGCCGCCACGCCACCGTGCCCGCTTCGAGGGCGATAGCGGGTCGTCTCGTCGTCGTGCCCCAGTGAAGCGTGAGGAGGGGTCTGGCTGAGTCCAGGAGAGCGCCGAGGGCCCACCCTCGCGAACCGCTGCGGGGGCGCGCGCTGCTTTTGTTTTGTTCTTTCCTTTCTTCCCGCATTAAAAAGAAACAAGTGTGGGGCACTGCACGGGCGTGCAATGAACCGTGATTTCCAAGTCGCTATGTTATGTTTATCGTTCCTGTGTCGTGTTGCAGTATCAGCGTTTTATGTAGGCATGTAGAGATAACTTAGCTTGATATGTCTGAAGTAGTTTCTGCCTCGTGAGGCGCGCCTCTCCCAGTACCTTTATATTTAAATTCTAGTACATCCAAAACTTATTTGAAGTTCATGAAACATATCGTGTTGTCAAATGGACACCAATACAAAGTGGCATTGTACTTTTTTTGGTCAAATTTGAGACCAGTTTTGATGAACTCTTTATCTAATTACAGACGGGAGATTATTAATAATTGGGAACCAATATCCCAAACGGATTATTTATTCACACCGTGAGAGTTAGACCAACAATGGATACGTGCCATGCTTCGGTTAAGCAATAAAGCGACAGCATTAATCATCCAAATAGAAAAAAAATATACGTGTCGTCGTGCGACCCGTGTGGGGTGCGAGCAGGCATGAGTTGACGGGATGTGTCCGCCACGCAGGCAGACGGGGAGGCGTGCGTGCAGGTGTGTGAATTGACAGAGGCATACTCGCTATGCAGTGTCATCGGGAGGCGTGTGAGTAGCTGTGTGAAACTTTGGTAGGCATGCCAGCAGTCCGGTGCACAGGCTCACCGGGAGGCAAGCCATCGATTTGACCACCGTCCGCCTCTCTGCCACAACTCCCACTACTCCACATTAATGGTGCGCCCGAGCGGCCGCACCCCCCATCCTCGCTATGCACACACAATCCTCTCTCTCTGCTTGCATCCTCGACATTGCTCTCAGTCCCCAAATCCGTCAGTGTATGAGGATGCCGTCGAAGTGCATCATCGGAGGGAGTAGCGACGCCGGGGCTGCTAAATCACCGGAGCACAGCATGGAGATGGAGACAAAGGTTGCCGTCACCGCTTGCGAGTTATCGCTGCACACTGACCTCGTCGACGGCGTCGAGCTTCCATAGCCGAAGGCAGAGTTCCACACCGACTCCGACGACCACTCCAGCGACGACTCCAACGATGACGAAAAGCTGGTTAGTCGTCTATACCCATTTACGTGTCAAATAGATCATAGGGTTTCTCCGGTTACTTCTGCCTCCCCCATTTTGGAATAGAAATCCTATGGTTATGTTCTCCCAATCCATGAAATCTGAGTAAGTTTTGTTAGGACCGTGTAGTGTATTGATTGTTTGAATGGTACAGGTGATAAGTGATTAGTTGTTTCATATGTGCAAATGATTTCTGCTAGTAATCCGACTAGGGTTAGTGTTTGTGTTAATAATTCCTATCCAGGGCTTGACAATTGATTTTCAATGACCTACATATGTTTGTGCCATTATATTCTTCAAGATTGGTCTGTACATTGACGACTGCGCTGGAAAATCAAACCATAATCTCTAGATATGTATAAATAAATAGCCATAAATTCCTAATCCTAATTCATGACATGTAATCATAGATTTGATGCCAAATTTGTTTTACTATTCGTATAGGTGCTATTTGACGATGTGGACAGCGAGGATGAAGATGTCCAGAGGAGGTACAAGAGGCAAATCCTGAGGGAGCTTTATGCGGGAATGCATAACAGGCATATTAGGACCTAGAACGGCGGCTATGGTTGCCCATTTTGCAACCAGAAGCTTCATGACGCGTATCTAAGTGTTCTGGCGCATGCAAGAGGACGGGTCGTTGGCTCCTTCAAGCAGAAGTATTCTCGCAGGGTGGCACACGGCACGTACGCCGAGTACCTGGAGAAGCTTCAGGATCGTGCCGTCCTGTGAGATGAGATATGGGATGGATGGAACTATATATCTCTTCTTGAGTATGCTCAATACTGTTGAACTATGTAGTACTTATGGTTGAACTATGCTTATCTACGTGTACGCTTATTATCTATGTCTGAGTATGTTAAATATTTCGCAAAATTTTGGTAAAAATTACAATAGGGGACCAGTAAACCAGGGCGGAGGTAGTACGTCAATCACACATGGTTCGCAAAATTCGAACCGTGTGCAATGACTTTCATTTTGCCTGCTACGTCAATCACACACTGTTCGCTCTAGCAAACCGTCGCCCCCAAAATTCTTTGTGGGACAGAAAACCCTCACCACCCAATTCAAAAAAGAAAACCCTCACCATCCCCACGTCACAAAAACCCTCACCCCGCCTGCCACCCCCTCGGCCCCTCCGGTATGTTCCTCATTCACACCTGCACAAGCTCCTCTGCGTCTGTGCCATGGCACCGCCTATCACGGCGGTAAACACTTAGCTCGACGCCTGCCGCCGCCAGGCTGCCGGCGAAGCCCACCGCATTTCGCCACTTCCACTTGCCGCCGCCTATCGCCATCGACTTTCTCGATGCTGCTTGCGGTCGACCCAGCTCCGCTCGGTTGGGGAATCTGCCGTACTGAGGGTTCTTTCTCATGGACGACAAGGTAACTAGTTTAACGAGATATTATCTCATCTCTTATCCCAGTTCATCTGCCTCCTTTAATCACCCGGCAGATATCGCCGTTTTTATTCGAGCTGATTTGAGGGGTTTCTTTCATTCATAGAATGTATAGTACGCCGACACTTCAAGACTTTGCAACTGCTCCTAGAGAATCGATCTCTCGTACCAAATAACTTGAGCACACGCGCAGTATGTTCAATCCCGCCCTAAATCGTTTGGCATGGCCTACTTTCCTAAACATATTCTAAATATTGCTACATTTGGATAAAAGGTGCCACAAGCACTGATACGTCTCCAACCTATCTATATTTTTGATTGCTCCATGCTATATTATCTACTGTTTTGGACATTATTGGGCTTTATTATCCACTTTGGTATTATTTTTGGGTCTAACCTATTAACCGGAGGCCCAGCCCAGAATTGTTGTTTTTTGCCTATTTTAGGGTTTCAAAGAAAAGGAATATCAAACGGAGTCCAAATGGAATGAAACCTTTGGGAACGGGATTTTCTCAACGAACAAGACCCAGGAGACTTGGACCCTACGTCAAGAAACAAAGGAGGAGGCCACGAGGTAGGGGGCGTGCCTACCCCCCCCCCCCCAGGCGCGCCCTCCACCCTCATGGGCCCCCTGTTGCTCCACCGACGTACTCCTTCCTCCTATATATACCTACGTACCCCCAAACGATCAGATACGGAGCCAAAACCCTAATTCCACCGCCGCAACTTTCTGTATCCACGAGATCCCATCTTGGGGCCTGTTCCGGAGCTCCGCTGGAGGGGGCATCGATCACGGAGGGCTTCTACATCATCACCATAGCCCCTCCGATGAAGTGTGAGTAGTTCACCTCAGCCCTACGGGTCCATAGTTATTAGCTAGATGGCTTCTTCTCTCTTCTTGGATCTCAATACAATTTTCTCCCCTTCCCTTGTGGAGATCTATTCGATGTAATCTTCTTTTTGCGGTGTTTTTGTGGAGACTGATGAATTGTGGGTTTATGATCAAGTCTATCTATGAACAATATTTGAATCTTCCCTGAATTCTTTTATGTATGATTGGTTATCTTTGCAAGTCTCTTCGAATTATCAGTTTGGTTTGGCCTACTAGATTGATCTTTCTTGCGATGGGAGAAGTGCTTAGCTTTGGGTTCAATCTTGCGGTGTCCTTTCCAAGTGACAGTAGGGTCAGCAAGGCACGTATTGTATTGTTGCCATCGAGGATAACAAGATGGGGTTTTCATCACATTGCATGAGTTTATCCCTCTACATCATGTCATCTTGCTTAAGGCGTTGCTCTGTTTCCATGAACTTAATACTCTAGATGCATGCTGGATAGTGGTCGATGAGTGGAGTAATAGTAGTAGATGCAGGCAGGAGTCAGTCTACTTGTCTCGGATGTGATGCCTATATACATGATCATACCTAGATATTCTCATAACTATGCTCAATTATGTCAATTGCTCAACAGTAATTCGTTCACCCACCGTGGAATACCTATGCTCTTGAGAGAAGCCACTAGTGAAACCTATGGCCCCGGGTCTATCTTCATCATATTAATCTCCCAATACTTAGTTATTTCCTTTGCTTTTATTTTACTTTGCATCTTTATCATACAAATACCAAAAATATTATCTTATCATATCTATCAGATCTCACTCTCGTAAGTGGCCATGTAGGGATTGACAACCCCTTATCACATTGGTTGCGAGGATTTATTTGTTTTGTGCAGGTACGAGGGACTCGCGCGTAGCCTCCTACTGGATTGATACCTTGGTTCTCAAAAACTGATCGAAATACTTACGCTACTTTGCTGCATCATCCCTTCCTCTTCGGGGAAAACCAACGCAGTGCTCAAGAGGTAGCAAGCACCATATACGTCAAAGGGGATTTCCCCCTCTTCTTTCTATATTAGGCAAATTAATGATGTATTGCTCTTTCGATTACTCTCTTTTTTCCATGACATCATGTTTGTCGGATTTCGGGTTCCGGCAAAACCCTTGAGGTTCGAACTCTGGGGTGTGCATGAAGATCTCTCCTCCCCCTAGCTCTCTCTCTCACCACAATCTCAAAGCTCAGCACGTCAAACTCACAGAACAAAGGACACATGGTTTATACTGGTTCTGGCCACCGATGTGGTGTTTTTTCGAAAAGGGGGGACTCCCCGGCCTCTGCATCAGAACGTCTCAAAGCTTAGCATGTCGAACTCGCAGAACAAAGGACACAGGGTTTATACTGGTTTGGGCCACCAATGTGGTGTAATACCCTACTCCAGTGTGGTGTGGTGGATTGCCTCTTGGGCTGAGGATGAACAAGTACAAGGGATGAACAGCCTCCTAAGGAGAGGTGTGCTTGAGCTCGGCGAGCGTATGTGGTTGGGGATGATCTGAATGGTCCGAGATCCATCCCCTTCTACTGTGGTGGCTAGTCCTATTTATAGAGGCCCTGGTCCTCTTCCCAAATGTAGGCGGGAAGGGATCCAACAACGGCCAATTTGAAGGGGGACAACCAGTACAAGCTATCCTGACAAAAGGTGGTCTTCGCCTACCAAAGGCTCTGGTGGTGACGTCGTCCTAGGCTCCATGGTGACCTCTGTCCTGCCGTCCTCCTGTTCTTGGTCTTGTTGCACCGATATGGAAATCTTTGCCTGATGCCTCGGGACTCCTCGCCTGCGCTTGCCTCTTTAGCACCAAAGAGGAAACAAGTACGCTGCGCACGCTGGCGCCCGCCTGGCACCTGCCTGGCCTTGGTCGTCATGGCTTGCATCATAGGGACCTCATGAGGTGCCCCACGCCTTGATCTCTCCACCCCTCGCGAGCTAGCCTGGTGAGGCCGCCCCCGAGGATGTCTTGTGTCATCTGCCTCGTGAGGCTTGGCCCCTCGCGAGGGTCTTGAGTGTTTGCTGCTGAAGATGGGACGTATAGGGCCAATGGTGGAGCCACACCATGGGCCGCAGGTAGGCAAGTCTGGGGACCCCCGTTCCCAAGATGCCGACAGTCGCCCCCGGGCCCAAGGCACCCTCGGGCTTGTATTCGAGGCGAAGCCAAGGGTCAAGTGCGGAGCGCTGCGGGCCCCAACAGCCTGCGGCCTTGGTTGACGCGTGGCGACTGATGGGATGTGGGCGTCTCCGCTTCCCCATGCTGCCTCGACAACTGCCCGACTTGATGAGTCCCTGTTGCATGCAGAAAAAGGTCATTATTACCTTAGCTCATGGAGGCTGGCGGTTGTCCTCCTCTTGGATATAAATGGGAAGGGGGGCGAAGCCCCCGTCTCCCATCTCTTCCTTCGCTCCTCCTGCTTCTTCTTCTTCCTCCTTGTCATCTTTCGCAGCGACACCCATGGTGCCGGTGAAGAGGTTCTCAGCCGCAGAAAAGGGGAAGGTCCGCCAAGAGGGGCCCGGCTCGCCGCCACCCAAGAGGGGCCGTGGTCGCCCATGTAAGCACGCCGCGACCTCCATCGTGGCCCCTCGCGGCCGTGGTGGCGCCTCCCCACGCGATGGGGGCCGCCCAGGTCGTGGCAGTCCCGTTGATGAAGTGAGGTGCGCCATGGTTGCGCGGCCTCCCTGGCCGTTCTCCCACTTGATAGAGGTACTGCTGGAGTTTGTCGTGTGGTCGGAGGACTCGGCCGACAACTGGCTGCAGCTCACGTGGTTTTTTTGCCAGCAAACTGCCGGCCACAGCTCCAGGCGGTTTCTTGCTGCAGGCAGACGGCTGCTGCAGCAAGGCTTCATGGGTCGCGGTGGAGGTCTCCGCCGCGGGCAACGCAGCCTTGGCCCATGGCTGGCTGACGTTTTCCCCGTGTGCGTGGCCTGGGCAGGCAGTGTACCCTCCACTTCAAGTATGAAGGCAACGCGACCCTCTATGTGAGGGTATTCGGGGATGATTGTCGCCGCGTCGGGTCCTGCCCTGAGTACAACAACGGCGGCGAGGTGCTCGGCCTTGGCGATGGTCGTGACGAGGGTGAAGGTGGACTTGTCCTCGGCGCCGGCCGCGGCTTGTCCAGCTACGGTGACTCTTCCTCCGGCGACAGGTCCAGCAGTGGTGGCTATGACCATCCGCCACGCTGCCGTGCTCGCTTCAAGGGCGATAGCGGGTCGTCTCGTCGCCGTGCCCCAGTGAAGCGTGAGGAGGGGTCTGGCTGAGTCCAGGAGAGCGCCGAGGGCCCACCCTTGCGAACCGCTGCAGGGGCGCGCGCTGCTTTTATTTTGTTCTTTCCTTTCTTCCCGCATTAAAAAGAAACAAGTATGGGGCGCTGCAGGGGCGTGCAATGAACCGTGATTTCCAAGTCGCTATGTTATGTTTATCGTTCATGTGTCGTGTTGCAGTATCAGTGTTTTATGTAGGCATGTAGAGATAACTTAGCTTGATATGTCTAAAGTAGTTTCTGCCTCGTGAGGCGCGCCTCTCCCAGTACCTGGTGAGAGATCCTTGCCATTGGCTTGGGAGGCGTGGAGGAACTGCAAAAATTTGTTAAGAACCTCTAATTCTTCCAAGGCCAGGTCGTATGCACGGCCGGCCATGACCTAGAGCTCCACATCGCGGTACCCGAGGGGCACGAATTAAGGAGGGAGCGCTAGCTTGCGAGCTCAAGCGAGGGTGCCTCGCAAAGAACAGGAAAAACGCTCACGAGTGCACCTGTCCAGCCCCCTCACGAGGCATGTGAGGGAGAGTAATGGCCAAATAAAGAACTGAGGGAAGAACAGAGGAAAAGGCGATCGAACCAAGATGACAAGAAACACCAGAATGCAAACTTCCAAAAAAAGTGGCAAGCCAACTACGGAAAGCAAATGAAAAGCCGCGTCCGGCACCTAGTCTAGTCTTCTCACCAGTGCGGAGCTAAGTGCTGCCACTAGGACGTGGGAGGGAGCCCCCGAGGCCCGAGGGCGGCACTCCTGAGACTCTGGGGCGTGTACAGCCCCACTCATTATTACGTGAGAGTGTCACGACTGAAGACCTTCATAGGCACGGGGGCCTTGCTTCACAGGCGCTGGGCCTTGCTTCATGAGTAGAACTTCCGGAGGTGCTGGATGTTCCAGGCGTTCTGGATGGGGACCCCATCTTGCATCTCCAGGTGCACAGCGCCAGGCCTTGAGATGTGGGCGACCCTAAACGGGCCCTCCCACATGGGCGAAAGCTTATGCTGCGCTTCCCTGGAGAGCACCCGCCTTAGTACGAGGTCAGCCACCTCGAGCATCCTAGAGCGGACGCTGCAGCAGTGATACCGCCGCAGCGCCTGCTGGTATCTTGCCGCTCGAATCGTGGCTTCGCAGCGGCGTTCCTCCCACAGCACAAGGTCCATCCCCCGCATGGTGTCCTGCTGCGTCTCATCAAACGCCAGGACCCGTGCGGAGTGATGCTTGACCTCATGAGGGAGAACCGCTTCTGCTTCATAGACGAGGAAGAACGGGGTCTCGCCTGTTGGCTTGGTGGAGGTGGTGCGGATGGACCACAACACAGACTGGAGCTCGTCGTGCGAGGCCCTGCCGCAGGCCTCGAGCTTCTTCTTGAAGGTCCTGGTCTTGAGGCCTATGAGGACCTCCGCGTTGGCGCGTTCAGCTTGACCATTGCTCCTGGGGTGTGCCACCGAAGCGTAGCAGATATGCGTTCCAAGGTTAGCACAATATGTCTTGAAGAGATTGCTAGTGAACTGCAAACCGTTATCGGTGATGATGCAATTAGGGACCCCGAAACGGCTCATGAGACCCTTGATGAACTTGACCGCGGATCCAGCCGGGATGGTGCGGACAGCTTCTACCTCCGCCCATTTGGTGAACGTGGCTCCTCAGGACCCATCTTCCTCGACTGGCACCTGCTTGGTTTCGGCCCAATCTTGACTGAGCAACTGCTTCTTCTTTGCCGAAGCAGCCTCCTTATCCCCTGGGGTGGCCTCGTTGGCCGGTCGCGCTGTCACGGCAGTTTTGAGGGCACACTTGAGCGCCACCAGAGCCTCCTTGGTGTCTCCAACTACGGTGAGGACGTCCTTGCTCCCAGGCATCTTCATGAGGTTGTAGGCAGGATGGGTCGCCGCCATAAACTGAGCCAGAGCCGGGTATCGTAGGATGGCATTGTATGGGAGGCCAATGCGGGCGATGTCGAAGTCGATCAGCTCGGTGTGGTAGTTGTCGCGAGTGCTGAAGGTCACAGGAAGGCGGATCTGCCCCAAGGTGCTGGTGGAGCCGCCGCTGACCACGGAAAAGGGCTTGCTGGGGCAGAGCCATTCGAGTGGTACGTGAAGAAGGCTAAAAGCCTCCATAGAGAGCATGTTGAGACCGCCGCCGCCGTCAATGAGGGTCTTGGTGACAGCTACGCTGTAGATGGTGGGTGTGCAATGCATTGGGAGCACGCCCGAGCCGACGGCGGTGACGAGGTGATCCCCCGAGCACACCCGAATTAGCCTTGGGTGCTGCCCAACCTGGGGGAGCTCCTTGCCGCGTGGAGGTGGCGCTAATCTGGCGAAAGAACGGCTTGGTGTGACGGTCCGAGGGCGGTGCTTTCGAGCCGCCGAGGAGGCCCACGACGGCGAGGGGCGTCGGTGCCGCGAAGCATGCGACAAAGAGGCCGTGCAGCTCGTCCCAAGATGCCACTGAGGATCCTGGGAGGGCAAGCAGCCAGGCGCGCGGCGCACCAGCGAGGACCATTGGAAGGCAGTTGGCCATGACCTTGTCGTCGCCCCCAGCCTTCAGGACGACCTCTTCATATGCCAGCAGGAAGGCTGACGGGTCCGCCGCGCTATCATAGCGCGGCGGCATCTCCAGCTTGAACTTGGGCGGCCATTGCAACCGTCGCAAGGCGGGGGCAAAGGCCCTGAGCCCCCAGGCACTATAGTGGGCGTCCGTCATCCCAGCCGGAGGAGCAATGCTGGCCATTAGGGACAAGGCGTGGAGGTGGTGAAGCATGGATCGACGGGAGGAAAGCTTCAGCGCACCCCTACCTGGCGCGCCAAATGTCGAATATCGGGTTCTGGAAAAACCCTTGAGGTTCGAACTCTAGGGTGCGCACGAAGATCTCTCCTCCCCCTAGCTCTCACTCTCACCACAATCTCAAAGCTCAGCACGTCGAACTCGCAAAACAAAGGACACAGGGTTTATACTGGTTTGGGCCACCGATGTGGTGTAATACCCTACTCTAGTGTGGTCTGGTGGATTGCCTCTTAGGCTGAGGATGAGTGAGTACAAGGGATGAACAGCCTCCTGAGGAGAGGCGTCCTTGAGCTCGGTGAGCTTGTGTGGTTGGGGATGATCTGAATGGTCCGAGATCCATCCCCTTCTACTATGGTGGCTAGTCCTATTTATAGAGGCCCTGGTCCTCTTCCCAAACGGGCAAATTTGAAGAGAGACAACTAGTACAAGTTATCATGACAAAAGGTGGTCTTCGCCTGCCAAAGGCTCTGGTGGTGACGCCGTCCTGGGCTCCATGGTGACCTCTGTCTTGCCGTCCTGCTGGTCTTGGTCTTGTTGCACCGATATGGAAACATTTGCCTGATGCCTCGGGACTCCTCACCTGCGCTTTCTTCTTTCGCACCAAAGAGGAAACAAGTACGCTCCGCATGCTGGCGCCCGCCTGGCCTTGGTCGTCATGGCTTGCGTCACAGGGACCTCGTGAGGTGCCCCCAGCCTTGATCTCTACGCCCCTCATGAGCCAGCATGGTGAGGTCGCCCCCAAGGAGGTCTTGCGTCGTCTGCCTCGTGAGGCTTGGCCCCTCGCGATGGTCTTGAGTGTTCGCTGCTGAAGATGGGTCGTACAGGGCCGCTGGTGGAGCCACGCCATGGGCCGCAGGCAGGCAAGTCTGGGGACCCCCGTTCCCAGGACACCGGCAATTTTACCCTATCTGTTTAATAATAGATTTTTGTCCTTCGATTTGAACTGTTGTACAGTTCTTTCAATTTGGGCCCATATTTGCATGTTGCCATATTTTCTTTAACAATCCTACCATTTTCTGCAAAACATCCCTCGCTATGCAACAGATTATGTAGTGCACAATTTTTCCCTTTACATACATCAAGGCTCCACGGATGTCATACTGCACACAAACCATGGATTTACATTCGTTGCTACTGTAAGACTTCATGAACATGGTGACTCCTATTTTGCACTGACTTTGGAATGAAATTGCAAAGTTTTATGTACTGAAAGCTGACACTAAAATTGCACTGCACATAAAAGGGCCTGGTCATGAGATATATATACGAACTTCCCTGACAAAATCATCTGTCCAGACTTTGTTCGAAGTAAGTTTTCTTTTCAACTATCTTCATATGTTGACTTACCCCGCAATGTCAAATGAATTGTGTAGTATTTAAGTAACCAATTGTTATTCCCTTTTCTTACTATATTTCTACCTAATAACTTCTAGTTACCACTACACTTTTCTATTGCCCTGTTTTAAGTAAATATTCCCTGTACTCCCATTTCTATCAGAAAGCGCCGCTGACAAGGAGACTCTGGAGGTGGAGAACGGGGCTGCCAACAAGCGGAGGCGGGGCGAGCTAGAACCTGAAGCGACTCCAGCAGGCCTAGACTTAATCAGCAGCCTCCCCGATTATATGTTGAGAGTCATCATCTCCCTTCTCCCAATCAAATATGGGGCGCTTACAACCCTCCTTTCCCGGCAGTGGCGCCCCCTATGGAACTCCAGCCCTCTCGATCTCATCGACACCCACGAGCTCTGCCATGGCTATCGCAAAAGCTTGGATGTGTTCTCCAAGATCCTCGGCAGTCACCTTGGCCCAACCAAAGGCCTTAGAATGGGCAAGTTCCGTTCCAACGGCAAGGACCGAGTCAAGCTTGACAACTGGTTCTGATCCCCCACCCTAGATCAGCTTGAGAATCTCACTTTTGATGATGGGCACATGCGATCGCTACAAATGTCCGCACTACGCCTCGCGCCCACGCTGCGCGTCGCCAAGTTCAGGAACTGCCATTTCCCGCCCCTTAATGACGCGCCCGCTCTTATTCTACCACGACTGAAGCACCTTGAGCTCGTCGCCATCTGCCTCTCAAAGGGTGAGATGGAGCGCCTGCTCCGTGGCTGTACTGCACTCGAGTACCTTCGTCTTCAGGCGATCAATGGGTTGAGTACCTTCCACATCACCTTCATGACCCTCCGGACTATTTATGTGTGTTGCTGGTGCGGCAGGAAGACATCACAAGATGTTTACCATGGTATGGTCATCCAGGACACACCTACACTTGAGAGATTATTTGTAGTTGATCAAGAAGGTCCAACAAGAATCAATGTCATTTCTGCGCCGACATTGACAGTGTTGGGCTACTCGTTTAACAAATGCTCCGAACTTGTTATTGGATCCACACCCATTCAGGTACAACAACCTCCTTCTAACTCTCCTTCTACAAATTAACATTATTTCTAATTTTGAAGATGTTTGTTCGCCTGTCATTCAAAAAATAATTCCGACAAGCTTGACCCCGAAACTGCGCACAGCGAAGGTCTTGGCACTAGAATCTATCGGGCCCGACCTGGGGCAAGTTGTCAGTTTCCTGAGATGCTTTCCGTGCCTGGAGAAGCTATATATCGAGGTGATGTTCCTTTCCTGTTAAATGTTAACCATAAGGGGGTTCAATTTGTGACACCTTTTGTTGGGTTTCATAGTAATTTCAAAAAAATTCCTACGCACACGCAAGATCATGGTGATGCATAGCAACGAGAGGGGGAGAGTGTGATCTACGTACCCTTGTAGATCGACAACGGAAGCGTTAACTTGGTTGATGTAGTCGTACGTCTCCACGGCCCGACCGATCAAGCACCGAAACTACGGCACCTCCGAGTTCTAGCACACGTTCAGCTCGATGACGATCCCCGAACTCTGATCCAGCAAAATGTCAGGGAAGAGTTCCGTCAGCACGACGGCGTGGTGACGATCTTGATGTATTACCGTCGCAGGGCTTCGCCTAAGCACCGCTACAATATTATCGAGGACTATGGTGGAAGGGGGCACCGCACACGGCTAAGAATATGATCACGTGGATCAACTTGTGTCTCTAGGGGTGCCCCCTACCCCCGTATATAAAGGAGCAAGGGGAGGAGGCCGGCAGGCCCTATAGGCGCGCCAAGGAGGAGTCCTCCTCCTAGTAGGAGTAGGACTCCTACTAGGAGGGGGAAAGAAGTGGGGAGGGAGAGGGAAAGGGGGGCGCCGCCCCCCCTCTCCTAGTACAATTCGGACCAGGGGGGGAGGAGGCGCGCGGCCCACCTTTGGCTGCCGCTCTCTCTTTCCACTAAGGCCCATATGGCCCATTACTTCTCCCGGGGGGTTCCGGTAACCCTCCGGCTCTCCGGTTTTCTCCGAAATCACCCAGAACACTTCCGGTGTCCGAATATAGCCGTCCAATATATCAATCTTTATGTCTCGACCATTTCGAGACTCCTCGTCATGTCCGTGATCACATCCGGGACTCCGAACTAACTTCGGTACATCAAAACTCATAAACTCATAATATAACTGTCATCGAAACCTCAAGGGTGCGGACCCTACGGGTACGAGAACAATGTAGACATGACCGAGACACGTCTCTGGTCAATAACCAATAGCGGAACCTGGATGCTCATATTGGCTCCTACATATTCTACGAAGATCTTTATCGGTCAGACCGCATAACAACATATGTTGTTCCCTTTGTCATCGGTATGTTACTTGCCCGAGATTCGATCGTCGGTATCCAATACCTAGTTCAATCTCGTTACCGGCAAGTCTCTTTACTTGTTCCGTAATACATCATCTCACAACTAACTCATTAGTTGCAATGCTTGCAAGGCTTATGTGATGTGCATTACCGAGAGGGCCCAGAGATACCTCTCCGACAATCGGAGTGACAAATCCTAATCTCGAAATACGCCAACCCAACATGTACCTTTGGAGATACCTGTAGAGCTCCTTTATAATCACACAGTTATGTTGTGATGTTTGGTAGCACACAAAGTGTTCCTCCGGCAAACGGGAGTTGCATAATCTCATAGTCATAGGAACATGTATAAGTCATGAAGAAAGCAATAGCAACATACTAAACGATCGGGTGCTAAGCTAATTGAATGGGTCATGTCAATCAGATCATTTATCTAATGATGTGATCCTGTTAATCAAATGACAACTCTTTGTCCATGGTTAGGAAACATAACCATCTTTGATTAACAAGCTAGTCTAGTAGAGGCATACTAGTGACACTCTGTTTGTCTATGTATTCACACATGTATTATGTTTCCGGTTAATACAATTCTAGCATGAATAATAAACTTTTATCATGATATATAAGGAAATAAATAATAACTTTATTATTGCCTCTAGGGCATATTTCCTTCAGTCTCCCACTTGCACTAGAGTCAATAATCTAGATTACTCAGTAATGATTCTAACACCCATGGAGCCTTGGTGCTGATCATGTTTTGCTCATGGAAGAGGCTTAGTCAACGGGTCTGCTATATTCAGATCCGTGTGTATCTTGCAAATCTCTATGTCTCCCACCTGGACTAGATCCCAGATGGAATTGAAGCATCTCTTGATGTGCTTGGTTCTCTTGTGAAATCTGGATTCCTTTGCCAAGGCAATTGCACCAGTATTGTCACAAAAGATTTTCATTGGACCCGATGCACTAGGTATGACACCTAGATCGGATATGAACTCCTTCATCCAGACTCCTTCATTCGCTACTTCCGAAGCAGCTATGTATTCCGCTTCACACGTAGATCCCGCCACGACGCTCTGTTTAGAACTGCACCAACTGACAGCTCCACCGTTTAATGTAAACACGTATCCGGTGTGCGATTTAGAATCGTCTGGATCAGTGTCAAAGCTTGCATCAACGTAACCGTTTACGATGAGCTCTTTGTCACCTCCATATAGGAGAAACATATCCTTAGTCCTTTTCAGGTACTTCAGGATGTTCTTGACCGCTATCCAGTGATCCACTCCTGGATTACTTTGGTACCTCCCTGCTAGACTTATAGCAAGGCACACATCAGGTCTGGTACATAGCATTGCATACATGATAGAGCCTATGGCTGACGCATAGGGAACATCTTTATTTTCTCTCTATCTTCTGCAGTGGTCGGGCATTGAGTCTGACTCAACTTCACACCTTGTAACACAGGAAAGAACCCTTTCTTTGCTTGATCCATTTTGAACTTCTTCAAAATCTTGTCAAGGTATGTGCTTTGTGAAAGTCCAATTAAGCGTCTTGATCTATCTCTATAGATCTTTATGCCTAATATGTAAGCAGCTTCACCGAGGTCTTTCATTGAAAAACTCTTATTCAAGTATCCCTTTATGCTATCCAGAAATTCTATATCATTTCCAATAAGTAATATGTCATCCACATATAATATCAGAAATGCTACAGAGCTCCCACTCACTTTCTTGTAAATACAGGCTTCTCCAAAGGTCTGTATAAAACCAAATGCTTTGATCACACTATCAAAGCATTTATTCCAACTCCGAGAGGCTTGCACCAGTCCATAAATGGATCGCTGGAGCTTGCACACCTTGTTAGCTCCCTTTGGATCGACAAAACCTTCCGGCTGCATCATATACAACTCTTCTTCCAGAAATCCATTCAGGAATGCAGTTTTGACATCCATCTGCCAAATTTCATAATCATAAAATGCGGCAATTGCTAACATGATTCGGACAGACTTAAGCATCGCTACGGGTGAGAAGGTCTCATCGTAGTCAACCCCTTGAACTTGTCAAAAACCTTTTGCGACAAGTCGAGCTTTGTAGACAGTAATATTACCGTCAGCGTCAGTCTTCTTCTTGAAGATCCATTTATTCTCAATTGCTTGCTGATCATCGGGCAAGTCAACCAAAGTCCATACTTTGTTCTCATACATGGATCACATCTCAGATTTCATGGCTTCAAGCCATTTTTCGGAATCTGGGCTCACCATCGCTTCTTCATAGTTTGTAGGTTCATCATGATCTAGTAGCATGACTTCCAGAACAGGATTACCGTACCACTCTGGCGCGGATCTTACTCTGGTTGATCTACGAGGTTCAGTAGTATCTTGTTCTGAAGTTTCATGATCATTATCATTAGCTTCCTCACTAATTGGTGTAGGTGTCGTAGAAACAGGTTTCTGTGATGTACTACTTTCCAATAAGGGAGCAGGTACAGTTACCTCGTCAAGTTCTACTTTCCTCCCACTCACTTCTTTCGAGAGAAACTTCTTCTCTAGAAAGGATCCATTCTTAGCAACGAATGTCTTGCCTTCGGATCTGTGATAGAAGGTGTACCCAACAGTCTCCTTTGGGTATCCTATGAAGACACATTTCTCCGATTTGGGTTCGAGCTTATCAGGTTGAAGCTTTTTTACATAAGCATCGCAGCCCCAAACTTTAAGAAACGACAACTTTGGTTTCTTGCCAAACCATAGTTCATAAGGTGTCGTCTCAACGGATTTTGATGGTGCCCTATTTAACGTGAATGCGGCCGTCTCTAAAGCATAACCCCAAAATGATAGCGGTAAATTTGTAAGAGACATCATAGATCGCACCATATCAAGTAAAGTACGATTACGACGTTCGGACACACCATTACGCTGAGGTGTTCCGGGTGGCGTGAGTTGCGAAACTATTCCGCATTGTTTCAGATGTAGACCAAACTCGTAACTCAAATATTCCCCTCCACGATCAGATCACAGAAACTTTATTTTCTTGTTACGATGATTTTCAACTTCACTCTGAAATTCTTTGAACTTTTCAAATGTTTCAGACTTATGCTTCATTAAGTAGATATACCCATATCTGCTTAAATCATCTATGAAGGTGAGAAAATAACGATATCCGCCACGAGCCTCAACATTCATTGGACCACATACATCTATATGTATGATTTCCAACAAATCTGTTGCTCTCTCTGTTGTACCGGAGAACGGTGTTTTAGTCATCTTGCCCATAAGGCACGGTTCGCAAGTACCAAGTGATTCATAATCAAGAGGTTCCAAAAGTCCATCGGTATGGTGTTTCTTCATGCGCTTTACACCGATATGACCTAAACGGCAGTGCCACAAATAAGTTGCACTATCATTATCAACTCTGCATCTGTTGGCTTGAACATTATGAATATGTGTGTTACTACTATCGAGATTCATCAAAAATAGACCACTCTTCAAAGGTGCATGACCATAAAAGATATTACTCATATAAATAGAACAACCATTATTCTCTGATTTAAATGAATAACCGTCTCGCATTAAACAAGATCCAGATATAATGTTCATGCTCAACGCTGGCACCAAATAACAATTATTTAGGTCTAATACTAATCCCGAAGGTAGATGTAGAGGTAGCATGCCGACCACGATCACATCGACTTTAGAACCATTTCCCACGCGCATCGTCACCTCGTCCTTTGCCAGTGTTCGCTTAATCCGTAGTCCCTGTTTCGAGTTGCAAATATTAGCAATAGAACTAGTATCAAATACCCAGGTGCTACTGCGAGCTGTAGTAAGGTACACATCAATAACATGTATATCACATATAGCTTTGTTCACCTTGCCATCCTTCTTATCCGCCAAATACTTGGGGCAGTTCCGCTTCCAGTGACCAGTCTGCTTGCAGTAGAAGCACTCAGTTTCAGGCTTAGGTCCAGACTTGGGTTTCTTCTCCTGATCAGCAGCTTGCTTGATTTTCTTCTTGAAGTTCCCCTTCTTCTTCCCTTTGCCCTTTTTCTTGAAACTAGTGGTCTTGTTGACCATCAACACTTGATGCTCCTTCTTGATTTCTACCTCCGCAGCTTTCAGCATTGCGAAGAGCTTGGGAATAGTCTTATTCATCCCTTGCAAATTATAGTTCATCACGAAGCTCTTGTAGCTTGGTGGCAGTGATTGGAGAATTCTGTCAATGACGCAATCATCTGGAAGATTAACTCCCATCTGAATCAAGTGATTATTATACCCAGACATTTTGAGTATATGCTCACTGACAGAACTGTTCTCCTCCATCTTGTAGCTATAGAACTTATTGGAGACTTCATATCTCTCAATTCAGGCATTTGCTTGAAATATTAACTTCAACTCCTGGAACATCTCATATGCTCCATGACGTTCAAAACATCGTTGAAGTCCCGATTCTAAGCCGTAAAGCATGGCACACTGAACTATCGAGTAGTCATCAGCTTTGCTCTGCCAGACGTTCATAACATCTGGTGTTGCTCCAGCAGCAGGCCTGGCACCTAGCGGTGCTTCCAGGACGTAATTCTTCTGTGCAGAAATGAGGATAATCCTCAAGTTACGGACCTAGTCCGTGTAATTGCTACCATCATCTTTCAACTTTGCTTTCTCAAGGAACGCATTAAAATTTAATGGAACAACAGAACGGGCCATTTATCTACAATTAACATAAAGAAGCAAGATACTATCAGGGACTAAGTTCATGATAAATTTAAGTTCAATTAATCATATTACTCAAGAACTCCCACTTAGATAGACATCCCTCTAATCATCTAAGTGATCACGTGATCCCAATTAACTAAACCATAACCGATCATCACGTGAAATGGAGTAGTTTTCAATGGTGAACATCACCATGTTGATCATGTCTACTATATGATTCACGCTCGATCTTTCGATCTCAGTGTTCCGAGGCCATATCTGCATATGCCAGGCTCGTCAAGTTTAACCTGAGTATTCTGCGTGTGCAAAACTGGCTTGCACCCGTTGTAGATGGACGTAGAGCTTATCACACCCGATCATCACGTGGTGTCTGGGCACGACTAACTTTGGCAACGGTGCATACTCAGGGAGAACACTTTTATCTTGAAATTTAGTGAGAAATCATCTTATAATGCTACCGTCAATCAAAGCAAGATAAGATGCATAAAAGATAAACATCACATGCAATCAATATAAGTGATATGATATGGCCATCATCATCTTGTGCTTGTGATCTCCATCCTTGAAGCACCGTCGTGATCACCATCGTCACCGGCGCGACACCTTGATCTCCATCGTAGCATCGTTGTCGTCTCGCCAATCTTATGCTTCTACGACTATCGCTACCGCTTAGTGATAAAGTAAAGCATTACAGGGCGATTGCATTGCATATAATAAAGCGACAACCATATGGCTCCTGCCAGTTGCCGATAACTCGGTTACAAAACATGATCATCTCATACAATAAAATTTAGCATCATGTCTTGACCATATCACATCACAACATGCCCTGCAAAAACAAGTTAGATGTCCTCTACTTTGTTGTTGCAAGTTTTACGTGGCTGCTACGGGCTTAAGCAAGAACCAATCTTACCTACGCATCAAAACCACAACGATAGTTTGTCAAGTTGGTGCTATTTTAACCTTCGCAAGGACCGGGCGTAGCCACACTCGGTTCAACTAAAGTTGGAGAAACTGTCACCCGCAAGCCACCTATGTGCAAAGCACGTCGGGAGAACTGGTCTCGCGTAAGCGTACGCGTAATGTCGGTCCGGGCCGCTTCATCCAACAATACCGCCGAACCAAAGTATGACATGCTGGTAAGCAGTATGACTTATATCGCCCACAACTCACTTGTGTTCTACTCGTGCATATAACATCAACATATAAAACCTAGGCTCGGATGCCACTGTTGGGTTTCGTAGTAATTTCAAAAAAATTCCTACGCACACGCAAGATCATGGTGATGCATAGCAACGAGAGGGGGAGAGTGTGATCTACGTACCCTTGTAGATCAACAACGGAAGCGTTAACTTGGTTGATGTAGTCGTACGTCTCCACGGCCCGACCAATAAAGCACCGAAACTACGGCACCTCCGAGTTCTAGCACACGTTCAGCTCAATGACGATCCCCAGACTCCAATCCAGCAAAGTGTCGGGGAAGAGTTCTGTCAGCACGACAGCGTGGTGACGATCTTGATGTATTACCATCGCAGGGCTTCACCTAAGCACCGCTACAATATTATCGAGGACTATGGTGGAAGGGGGCACCGCACACGGCTAAGAATATGATCACGTGGATCAACTTGTGTCTCTAGGGGTGCCCCCTGCCCCCGTATATAAAGGAGCAAGGGGAGGAGGCCGGCCGGCCCTATAGGCGCGCCAAGGAGGAGTCCTCCTCCTAGTAGGACTAGGACTCCTACTAGGAGGAGGAAAGAAGTGGGGAGGGGGAGGGAAAGGGGGGCGCCGCCCCCTTCTCCTTGTCCAATTCGGACCAGGGGGGAGGAGGCGCGCGGCCCACCTTTGGCTGCCCCTCTCTCTTTCCACTAAGGCCCATATGGCCCATTACTTCTCCCGGGGGGGTTCCGGTAACCCTCCGGCTCTCCGGTTTTCTCCGAAATCACCCGGAACACTTCCGGTGTCCGAATATAGCCGTCCAATATATCAATCTTTATGTCTCGACCATTTTGAGACTCCTTGTCATGTCCGTGATCACATCCGGGACTCCGAACTAACTTCGGTACATCAAAACTCATAAACTCATAATATAACTGTCATCGAAACCTTAAGCGTGCGGACCCTACAGGTTCGAGAACAATGTAGACATGACCGAGACACGTCTCTGGTCAATAACCAATAGCGGAACCTGGATGCTCATATTGGCTCCTACATATTCTACGAAGATCTTTATCGGTCAGGCCGCATAACAACATATGTTGTTCCCTTTGTCATCGGTATGTTACTTGCCCGAGATTCGATCGTCGGTATCCAATACCTAGTTCAATATCGTTACCGGCAAGTCTCTTTACTCGTTCCGTAATACATCATCTCACAACTAACTCATTAGTTGCAATGCTTGCAAGGCTTATGTGATGTGCATTACCGAGAGGGCCCAGAGATACCTCTCCGACAATCGGAGTGACAAATCCTAATCTCGAAATACGCCAACCCAACATGTAACTTTGGAGACACCTGTAGAGCTCCTTTATAATCACCCAGTTACGTTGTGACGTTTGGTAGCACACAAAGTGTTCCTCCGGCAAATGGGAGTTGCATAATCTCATAGTCATAGGAACATGTATAAGTCATGAAGAAAGCAATAGCAACATACTAAACGATCGGGTGCTAAGCTAATGGAATGGGTCATGTCAATCAGGTCATTCATCTAATGATGTGATCCTGTTAATCAAATGACAACTCTTTGTCCATGGTTAGGAAACATAACCATCTTTGATTAACAAGCTAGTCTAGTAGAGGCATACTAGTGACACTCTGTTTGTCTATGTATTCACACATGTATTATGTTTCCGGTTAATACAATTCTAGCATGAATAATAAACTTTTATCATGATATATAAGGAAATAAATAATAACTTTATTATTGCCTCTAGGGCATATTTGCTTCACCTTATTCCAAATTTACACTGACAATGTACTACAATTTCTGAAGGTTCTTTTGGACGATTTCAGTACATACATGTCCCCCCCATATTGGTTGCTTGATCCATATGGTTACAATCAATAAGCATTTCTCCTTCGGATTCATCTGTACTAGTTTTCTTAGGGAACTTCTCATCCACTCCAACCTCTTGTGAAGAAGGCTATATTTTTCTAGAATGTAATCAAATGCCCATGTTAATCATGTCAGATCGAAGATGACATGTTAGTGCATTTTACAAATCCTGCAAACCAAATAGCTAGGCCTGTAGTAATGCTCAAAACTGCATGTAGGCACTAACACGTTTTCTTATTTTGCAGATAAGATTAGGCCCAGTGGTGGATAATGTGATAGAATATAACAATCACGTCAAATGCCTAGATCTGCATCTCTTAGAAATTACTTTGAACTCCTACCGAGGGACCTTACTGGAGATTATATTCGCCAGGTTCTTTGTTCTCAGAGCAAGTGTGCTGAAGGAAATGAGGTTTGCCCTACATTTATTTCACAAAAATGAATGGTTTGTTGATCAGCGCCGGCGCCTACAGTAGAATGGAGTAGGTTCCAAAAATGCTGAATTTCATTTTGGAACTTCAGATGACAGAGTAATCGGAAGTCATCGTGTCAACTGTATACATGACTTCTCAGTGGCTGACCCCTTTGCAAAAATTGTGAGGTTTCGAAGCCAGACATAGAAGCGATGATATTAGTTTGAACCTCTCTGATATCCATGTTTAGAGGATCAGCACGAGCGTTTGCAGCTGATGAGCTGAATTTCATTTCTAATATCAGTTTGAACCTTGTAATATTCGAATTTGAGCCAAATAACTCTGGAATTTGAACCTTGTAACATTTTGAGCTTTTGTGGTACAATCGTTGAAATGGCATCGTATGAGACTTGTATATTGCTAGCACTATTTTGACCTTAATATGCAATGGTCTTAGATTTTATTAACCATTCTCGAATTAGTTTATCTTGTCGATCTCACAGCACACGATCTGTATAGCTAACTCGACTACGATCTTCTACATTATTGCACACAGTTGGTTTTTTCCACCGTGTGCACTGTCGAGCACAGAATTAATTGCCGCACTCGAGTGTTCATCATCACCCTTTTGTGTAACTTTGACCTCATCACCCAAGGGTAAACTTATGACTGAAGTCATTCCACACACTTTGTTTTTACAAAGCGTTTTGCTAATAAATGCCCACGATTTGTCCCTCTTCTAGCCGACGCATGGCCAAACTAGCCAGGCGAGAACCTTGCGCGATAAACAGCATAGTAGTGCGGGAACAGGCTCACCGACAATATATTTTGCGCCTCTTTGAGCCCACGTGTGCGGTGTGGTGTTTTCAAGCGTGCACTGGAATCCTCCGCTATGAACGTTGTGACAAGACATGACGATTACAGGCCGGCCGGCCCCCATTTATTATAGCGGCCATTTAATCTACCCTTGTGTCTCTTCAACCTTTCGATCATGCCCCACCATTGCAAGAAGCACACCCACCACGAGAAATTCTTAGAGGGTATCCTGCGCGGCTCCAATGGCGCTCCGAGCAGCTGCAGACGACGAGCAGCAGTTCACCATGCGTGTCGTGGTGGACACCACAGAAGGTTCATGGACCTCTTGGTGGTGTACACCAATGACCCGGTCTAGGTCGAGCACTCCATCCACATCATGGAGCTGTTGCTTGCCGTGGAGAAGTACAAGGTGGTCGGGTTCAACCTCGAGTACACCCGCGCTCATGCCGGGTCTCGTCCCAAGGTTGTCATCACCTAGATGTGTGTGCGCCACCATGTCCTCGTCTACCGCTACTGCCTGGCCACAAGGCCTTGCGAGCGTTTTGCCACATTTGTCAACAGTCCGCACTACATGTTCGCTACGGTGGACATCACCAACGATGTAAAGGCGCTCGAGAATTCGGGTATCGCCTGCTAGAATCTTGCCGACATCCAGGGCCAATACAAGATCTGGGGTAGCAAGGAGCATGAGAAGGACTCACTGGTTCACCTCGCCAAGGCCATCATCGACTCCTACTATAGAGACATGAAGGATTCGTGCAACAAGGACAAGCGTGCCTGGAACTCGGCCTGGATGGAGAAACTCGACCAAGCTCATGTCGTGTACGTGGCCAAGGAGGCATACACGAGCTACGACATGTACAGGCGGATTGTTGACATGAGGAATTGTCTCCTTCCCCAAAACGGCCATGGATCCAGCTGGAAGCAGAGCAATGTCAAGTGTCGTTGCAACAATAAGTAGATGATTAGATCCTCGTTTCTCCTACTTTAGTATGCATGTAATTGCTTTCTTTGGTGTGTGGAAATGTTATGTGTGTAGTAACTTGTGTAATTGTATGCTTAATTTGGTTATGCAATGCTGTCATTTCAAGTATATATGTTGATGCTCTGTAGACAGAGCATAGATGTTGTGCGGACAAAGAAAATCACATCGCACACGGACTAAACAATGGAACTCGTCGGTGATGTTTTCATCAATCACTCACAATTGTATACCAGCAATCATTTGCTCACAACACACACGGCTTGTTGGCAGTAATCGTCTGTGTTATTATTGGTGTTCGCACATGTTTCCGATTACTGACCTGTTTGCCTCGTATCACACACATCTTGTTCATTTGAACCATTTTTGTTTTCATGTCTCAACGCAAACAGTTCATCCGAGTGAACTGCATGTCGTATATCGAACACACCTTTGATCTAGATGACCGTTTCTTTTGTGTTGCCTAATCACAAATAGTTCATCCGAGTGAACCGTATGATGTACATCGCACACACCTTCATATGGCTGCCCGTTTCTTTCATTCCTCCTCATTGCAAACGGTTAACTGAACTGAACCGTATGCCCTCAATCGCACACGCAACTAAAATCTGAACCGTGTTTGATGCATCTTCCATCGCAAATGTTTTGATCCTTTTTTGACGGTTTTACACCACTGTTTGCGATTATGGCATCGCACACAGTTTTGTCGAAGGGTCTCTAATTGTAGTGTCGCGTTAGCAGCATCCTGCAGTAGTGTATGTCTCCAACGTATCTATATTTTTTGATTGTTCCATGCTATTATATTATCTGTTTTGGATGTTTAATGGGCTTTAATATTCTCTTTTATATTATTTTTGGGACTAACCTATTAACCGGAGGCCTAGTGCCAGTTTCTGTTTTTTGCCTATTTTAGTGTTTCGCAGAAAAGGAATACCAAACGGAAATGAAACCTTCGCGATGATCTTTCCTGGACTGAAAGGAAACTAGGAGAGTTGGAGTGGAAGTCTGGAACTCCGTGAGGCGGCCACGAGGCAGGAGGGCGCGCGCAGGGGGGTAGGCGCGCCCCCCACTCTCGTGGGCCCCATAGAGCTCCACCGACATACTTCTTTCGCCTATATATAACCTTATTCCCTAGAAACATAAGGGGGAGCCACGAAACCACTTTTCCACCGCCGCAACCTTCTGTACCCATGAGACCCCATCTTGGGGCCTTTTTCGGCGATCTGCTAGAGTGGGAAACGATCACGGAGGGCTTCTACATCAACACCACAGCCTCCCCAATGAAACGCAAGTAGTTTACCACAGACCTTTGGGTCCATAGTTATTAGCTAGATGGCTTCTTCTCTATCTTTGATCTTCAATACAAAGTTCTCCTCAATGTTCTTGGAGATCTATTCGATATAATACTCTTTTGCGGTGTGTTTGCCGAGATCCAATGAAATGTGGGTTTATGAACTTGATTATCTATGAATATTATTTGGTTGTTCTCTGAATTTTTATATGCATGATTTGATATATTTGCAAGTCTCTTTGAATTATCAGTTTAGTTTGGCCTACTAGATTGATCTTTATTGCAATGGGAGAAGTGCACAGGTCTGGGTTCAATCTTGCGGTGTCCTTTCCCAGTGACAGTAGGGGCAGCAAGGCATGTATGTATTGTTGCCATAGAGGATAAAAAGACGGGGTTTATGTCATATTGCTTGAGTTTATCCCTCTACATCATGTCATCTGGCTTAATGCGTTACTCTATTCTTATGAACTTAATACTGTAGATGCATGCTGGATAGCGGTCAATGTGTGGAGTAATAGTAGTACATGCAGAATCGTTTCGATCTACTTGACACGGATGTGATGCCTATATTCATGATCATTGCCTTAGATATATTCATAACTATGCACTTTTCTATCAATTGCTCGGCAGTAATTTGTCCACCCATCGTAATACATGCTATCATGAGAGAAGCCACTAGTGAAACCTATGGCCCCGGGTCTATTTCTTATTATATTGCATCTCTTTTATTATCGTATCTCATTTACTATTTTGCAATCTTTACTTTCCTATCTATACAACAAAATACCAAAAATATTTATCTTACTATCTCTATCAGATGTCACTTTTGCATGTGATCGTGAAGGGATTGAGAACCCCTTTATCGCGTTGGTTGCGAGGTTCTTGATTGTTTGTGCGGGTACTAGGTGACTTGTGCGTTGTCTCGTACTAGATTGATACCTTGGTTCTCAAAAACTGATTGAAATACTTACGCTACTTTGCTGCATCACCCTTTGCTCTTCAAGGGAAAACCAACGCATGCTCAAGAGGTAGCAAGAAGGATTTCTGGCGCCGTTGCCGGGGAGATCTATGCGAAGTCAAGACATACCAAGTACCCATCATAAACTCTTCTCCCTCGCATTACATTATTTTCCATTCACCTCTCGTTTTCGTCTCCCCCACTTCTAAAATGATTTTCGACAACCTTTGCCTTTTATTTGCCCCTCTTCTGTTCGTCTCTTTTTGCTTGCTTCTTCTGTGCTTGTGTGTTGGATTGATTGTTTGTCACGATGGCTCGAAATAACACTAAATTATGTGACTTTTCCAATACCAACAACAATGATTTTATTAGCACTCCGATTGCTCCTACTACCGACGCTGAATCTTGTGAAATTAATACCGCTTTGTTAAATCTTGTTATGAAAGATCAATTTTCTGGCCTTCCTAGTGAAGATGCCGCTACCCATCTAAACAACTTTGTTGATTTGTGTGATATGCAAAAGAAGAAAGATGTGGATAATGATATAGTTAAATTGAAGCTATTTTCATTTTCGCTTAGAGATCGTGCTAAAACTTGGTTCTCTTCTTCACCTAAAAATAGTATTGATTCATGGAATAAGTGCAAAGATGCTTTTATCTCTAAGTATTTTCCTCCTGCTAAAGTTATCTCCCTTAGGAATGATATTATGAATTTTAAGCAACTTGATCATGAGCATGTTGCACAAGCTTAGGAGAGGATGAACTTAATGATACGTAATTGCCCTGCTCATGGTTTGAATTTGTGTATGATTATACAAAAAATTTATGCCGGATTGAATTTTGCTTCTAGAAATCTTTTAGATTCGGCCGCGGGAGGCACTTTTATGGAAATCACTTTGGGAGAAAGTACTAAACTCCTAGACAATATTATGGTTAATTATTCTCAATGGCACACTGAAAGATCCACTAGTAAAAAAGTTCATGCAATTGAAGAGATTAATGTTTTGAGTGGAAAGATGGATGAACTTATGAAATTGTTTGCTAATAAAAGTGTTTATTCCGATCCTAATGATATTACTTTGTCCACTTTGATTGAGAGTAATAACGAATCTATGGATGTGAATTTTGTTGGTAGCAACAATTTTGGTAACAACGCGTATAGAGGAAACTTTAATTCTAGGCCGTTTCCTAGTAATTCGTCTAATAATTATGGTAATTCATACAACAACTCTTATTAAAATTTTAATAAGATGCCCTCTGATTTTGAGATTAGTGTTAAAGAATTTATGAGTTCACAAAAGAGTTTCAATGCTTTGGTTGAAGAAAAATTGCTTAAGATTGATGAGTTGGCTAGGAATGTGGATAGAATTTCTCTTGATGTCGATTCTTTGAAACTTAGATCTATTCCACCTAAGCATGACATCAATGAGTCTCTCAAGGCCATGAGAATTTCCATTGATGAGTGCAAAGAAAGAACCGCTAGGATGCATGCTAAAAAAGATTGCTTTGTGAAAGTGTGTTCTTCTAGTTTTCATGATAATGATGATGAAGATATAAAAGTGATTGATGTGTCTCCTATTAAATCTTTGTTTTCCAATATGAATCTTGATAAATATGGGACTGGAGATGAGTCAACTTAAGCTAAAAGGCGTCCGAATGATTCAGAGTTTTTAGATCTTGATGCAAAAATTAATAAAAGTTGGATTGAAGAGGTCAAAACTTTACATAGCAATGAACCCACTATTTTGAATTTCAAGGAATTTAATTATGATAATTGCTCTTTGATAGATTGTATTTCCTTGTTGCAATCCGTTTTAATTCTCCTCGTGCTTATGATCAAAATAAAGCTTTTACTAAACATATCGTTGATGCTTTAATGCAATCCCATGAAGAAAAGCTTGAAGTAGAAGTTTCTATCCCTAGAAAACTCTATGATGAGTGGGAACCTACTATTTTAATTAAGATTAAAGATTATGAATTCTATGCTTTACGTGATTTGGGTGCTAGTGTTTCCACGATAACAAAAACTTTGTGTGATGTGCTAGGTTTCCGTGAATTTGATGATTGTTCTTTAAATTTGCCTCTTGCGGATTCCACCATTAAGAAACCTATGGGAAGAATTAATGATATTCTTTTTGTTGAAAATAGGAAGTATGTGCGTGTAGATTTCATTTTTCTTGATATAGATTGCAATCCTACCTGTCTTATTATTCTTGATAGACCCTTCCTTAGAACGATTGGTGCAATTATTGACATGAAAGAAGGAAATATTAGATTCCAATTTCCATTAAGGAAAGGCATGGAACACTTTCCTAGGAATCAAATTAAATTACCTTATGAATCTATTATGAGAGCCACTTATGGATTGCATAGCAAAGATGACAATACCTAGATCTATTCTTGCTTTTATGCCTAGCTAGAGGCGTTGAATGATAGCGCTTGTTGGGAGGAAACCCAATTTTATTTTTGTTCTTTACTTTTTAGTAATAAATAATTTATCTAGACTCTGTTATGATTGTGTTTTTTATGTTTTAATTAGTGTTTCTGCCAAGTAAAGCCTTTAGGATCGTCTTGGGTGATTGTTGTTTGATCTTGCTGATAAAAACAGAAAGTATGCGCTCATGAAAATAATTTTCATTTGTTTACCAGAGAGCAATAAAGTAACAATTCCAACTGAAGTAGATCATTATACAAATTGTCCTGGTCTTCCTAATTTTTCAGAATTTTTGGAGTTACAAAAGTATTCGAAACATACAGATTGCTACAGACTGTTCTGCTTTTGACACATTCTATTTTTCGCGTGTTGTTTGCTTATTTTGATGAATCTATGGCTAGTATCGGGGGGTATGAACCATAGAGAAGTTGTAATATAGTAGGTTTAACACCAATATAAATAAAGAATGATTTAATTACAGTACCTTAAAGTGGTGGTTTATTTTCTTATACTAACGGAGCTCACGAGATTTTCTGTTGAGTTTTGTGTTGTGAAGTTTTCAAGTTTTTGGGTAAAGATTTGATGGATTTTGGAACAAGGAGTGGCAAGAGCCTAAGATTGGGGATTCCCAAGACACCCCAAGGTAAAATTCAAGGACAACCAAAAGCCTATGCTTGGGGATGCCCCGGAAGGCATCCTGTAACGCCCCAGATATACTTTCCATATTTGTACTCCAACTCTTGCCGTTTCCGGCGTTAAGTTATATTTATTTCTCGGGTTCGGGTCCTTGTCTCCGTGTGTTGTTTTCTTTTCCGTGCATCTCTTATCTTGTCATCACGTGCATTGCATTTGCATACATGTTCATCTCATGCATTCGAGCATTTTCCCCGTTGTCCGTTTTGCATTCCGGCGCTTCGTTCTCCTCCGGTGGCCTTTTCTAGCGTTCTTTCGTGTGTGGGGATTAAACATTTCCGGATTGGACCGAGACTTGCCATGCGGCCTTGGTTTACTACCGGTAGACCGCCTGTCAAGTTTCGTATCATTTGGACTTCGTTTGATACTCCAACGGTTAACCGAGGGATCGAAAAGGCCTCGTGTGTGTTGCAGCCCAACACCCCCCAGATTTGGCCCAAAACCCACCAAACTCTGCTCCATGTCCTAGAGCGTTCGATCACGATCGCGTGGGCGAAAACCGCACCTCATTTGGACTCTCCTAGCTCCCTCTATGCCTATATATACACCCCCCATTTCGGATCTCGTCTTCCTCCCCGTCCTCCTCCTCCTAAAAAAAACAGTTCAAACCCCCCCGCCACCGACGGACATGTCCGGCCTCCCCGTCCGCCGCCACGTGTTGGCCTCCTAGTGGTCGCCGCCCGGACCACTTCCCCGCCGCCGTCGAGGCCCGCCCGGCCCACGCGGGGCCCTCCCGGGCCCGGGTCGCCGCCCTCCCCGCGCCTCCTCCACCCGACGCCGGCTCCGCCGTCCCGTCCGTCTCCGGTGGCCGGATCCGCTCCACCGCCGCCGCGCCGAACCGCGTCGCCGGCGCCGCGCCATCGCCTCCTCGCGCCTCCGCCGCGCCCCGCCGCCTCATCGTCGGGTCGCCGCCGCCCGTCCCCGGCCGCGCCGCCCCTCCTCGCCGCCAAGACCGGCCGGCCCCGGCCCTCTCCTTCCATCTCCGGCCGCCGCGCGCTGTTTCCGGCGAGCCCGAGCTCGGGCTGCTACAGTGCCGCGAGATCCGGATCTAGATCCGGTTGACCTCTCCCCGAAACCCTAATCTCCATATTTTTTTATGCATTCTTTGACTGCTCGTATCTCCGCAATCGTAACTCCGTTTTGGGCATATGATATATCAAAATCTTCGCCTCGACATGTACATCATTTCATTCCATTGCATCATTTGCATTCGAGGTCATCTTGATGCCCAAAATGCTGTTAGAAGGGGGCTTCGTGAGTTAAATTGGAAATCCGTTAGTTCATCATGCACTTTTGTCATTTTTGCCATGTTTAATCCGTGCATGATATGCCTGTGCCCCTTTGGGATGAATTGTTAAGCATTTTGTCTTATTTCCAGAGGTGCCACCCATGCATTTTTAGGATGTGTGTGTTGTCTTGTGCAAGCTTGCGAAGAGAGGTACCTGAGATTGCTGATTTCAGGGACTTGGTGATTTTCACCAAGTCTGGGATATTTTAGTTCATGATGCCATATGTCCAGCTTGTTTCCTAGTGATCCGTGCCTCTTTTGAGGATGATCAGTAAGGGAGTTTTGATGTTTACGTTATGCTCTATCCCTCCATGTCTTTGTTTGCATATGTGGAGTGCTCTAGGTTGACTCAATCGAGCTCAACTTTTGCTTTGTTGTTAATCTGGGCAGATCGTCAACTTGTTTGCGATTTTGCCGATGCTACCGTTAGTGTTCCATGCAGGCTATGTCTTTGTTCCTGCCATGTGTAGCTATCATATTGTGTCTTCTTTCGGGATATATGCTTGCCTTGCCATGACTTGCACCGTAGTGAGTGCATCGAGCTCGTTTACATGCCTTCGTGAGTTATAATTTCAGCATGTCTCAGTTTTCACTAAGTCTGAAAACTGATTGTGTTCGAGCTATGTTCATGAGCTCGGTAGAGTATTTTGTGAAGCCTTTTGGCCCCAGGTCACTTTGGGTGTTTTGTTAAGATTATTGAGTAGCTCCATGCCATGTTCTTACTTGTCATGTTCAGGTTATCTATCATGTTGTTTTGCTGCTCCGAAGAGGGCTTCGTGATCTGAAATTTCAGGCTAGTGTTAATTTCACTAAGTCTGGAATTTGTTTTGCATATTCATTCTTGCCATGCTTGTTTGACCCCCTTAATGGATGAATTTGCCTATAGCTCAGTGCTAGTGTTTTGCTAATCATCTTTTGTACTTCACTGCCATGTATTTTTTTTTCATGTTTGGTGGCTGTAGCATGTTCATTTCGTTGCATTTAGATGCCTACTTGCTGTAAATCGCAGACCGGTGTCCTATCTTAAAACGCTTGCCATTTCCAATCCGTAACTCCGATTCCAATGATCTTTATATCATTTTCAAGCGATTTCGTCCCCTCTATCCAGTGGCACCCTTGGAATTCCATGTTGAGGCCAGGTTCATGCATTTCCTGTCATATCTTACATTTTGCATCCCGCATCGCATCCCGCATAGCATATCATCATTTCATCATATTGCTTGGTCTTGCCCGTGGTTGATTGTATCCTTGTTGCTTGTTTGTCTTGTTGGGTAGAGCCGGGAGACGAGTTCGCTACCGAGGAGCCCGTTGAGTTTGCTTGTGAGGATCCAGTCAGCTTTGACAACTGTGCAGGCAAGATGATCATACCCTCGAAATCACTACTATCTTTGCTATGCTAGTTTGCTCGCTCTTTTGCTTTGCCACTGCTACGATGCCTACCACTTGCTTGTCAGCCTCCCAATTGCATGATTGAACCTCTAACCTACCATTGTCCTAGCAAACCGTTGATTGGCTATGTTACCGCTTTGCTCAGCCCCCTCTTATAGCGTTGCTAGTTGCAGGTGAAGATTGGAGCCGTTCCTATTGGAACATCTTTTATTTGCTTGTTGGGATATCACTATATTGCTATGTTATCTTAATGCATCTATATACTTGGTAAAGGGTGGAAGGCTCGGCCTCTCGCCTAGTGTTTTGTTCCACTCTTGCCGCCCTAGTTTCCGTCATATCGGTGTTATGTTCCCGGATTTTGCGTTCCTTACGCGGTTGGGTTATAATGGGAACCCCTTGATATTTCGCCTTGATTAAAGCTTTTCCAGCAATGCCCAACCTTGGTTTTACCATTTGCCGCCTACCCCTTTTCTTTCCCTTGGGTTCTGCAGACTCAAGGGTCATCTTATTTTAACCCCCCCCCCCCGGGCCAGTGCTCCTCTGAGTGTTGGTCCACCTGTCAGCTACCGGTGGCCACCAGGGGCAACCCTGGGCTGGCCCACCCGTACCTAAGACAATCTGAGTGTGCCCTGAGAAAGAGATATGTGCAGCTCCTATCGGGATTTGTCGGCACATTCGGGCGGTGTTGCTGGTCTTGTTTTAACCTGTCGAAGTGTCTTGAGTTACCGAGATACCGAGTCTGATCGGAACGTCTTGGGAGGAGGTCTTTTCCTTCGTTGACCGTGAGAGCTTGTCATGGGCTAAGTTGGGACTCCCCTGCAGGGATTGAACTTTCGAAAGCCATGCCCGCGGTTATGGGCAGATGGGAATTTGTTAATGTACGGTTGTAGATAACTTGAACCTTAATTAATTAAAATGAATCAACCGAGTGTGTTGCCGTGATGGCCTCTTCTCGGCGGAGTCCAGGAAGTGGACACGGTGTTGGGGTAATGCTTGCGCAGGTTGTTCCTCTAGATTCTCGCTCACGCCTTGCCTCCTCTTCTCGCTCTCTTTTGCGTATAAGTTAGCCACCACATATGCTAGTCGCTTGCTGCAGCTCCACATACTTGCCTTATCCTTCCTATAAGCTTAAATAGTTTTGATCGCGAGGGTGCGAGATTGCTGAGTCCCTGTGGCTCACAGATACTATAATTCCAGATGCAGGTCCAAGTGATTCTGCTCCAGGTGACGAGTACGAGCTCAAGTGGGAGTTCGACGAGGACTCTCAGCGTTATTATGTTTCCTTTCCCGACGATCAGTAGTGGTGCCTAGTTGGGGTTTTCGATTCAGGGCCTTGTCGCATGTTGGGGGTCTTTTCTATTTTGGCGCCGTAGTCGGGCCATGAGTGTTTTGTTGAATGGATGTTCTTTATGTACTTTGATGTGACGTGGCGAGTGTAAGCCAACTATGTATCTCCCCTTTATTATGTATTACATGGGATGTTTGTGATGATTTCCTAACTTGCGACATTGCTTTCAATGCGGTTATGTCTCTAAGTCGTGCCTCGACACGTGGGAGCTATAGCCGCATCGAGGGCGTTACACATCCCCTCTTTCTTCTTCGTCTATCGGTAACTTTACTTGAGGCTATATTTTTATTCATACATGATATGTGTTTTTCTTGGAGCGTCTTGCATGATTGGAGTCTTTGCTTTTTAGTTTACCACAATCATCCTTGCTGTACACACCTTTTGGGAGAGACACGCATGAATCAGAATTTATTAGAATACTCTATGTGCTTCACTTATATCTTTTGAGATATACAATTTTGCTCTAGTGCTTCACTTATATCTTTTTAGAGCACGGTGGTGGTTTTATTTTATAGAAATTATTGATCTCTCATGCTTCACTTATATTATTTTGAGAGTCTTTTAGAACAGCATGGTAATTGGCTTTGGTTATAAAATTAGTCCTAATATCATGGGCATCCAAGATGGGTATAATAAAAACTTTCATATAAAGTGCGTTGAATAGTAGGAGAAGTTTGATACTTGATGATTGTTTTGAGACATGAGGATGGTGATATTAGAGTCTTGCTAGTTGAGTAATTGTGAATTTGAGAAATACTTGTGTTGAGGTTTGCAAGTCCCATAGCATGCACGTATGGTAACCGTTGTGTAACAAATTTCAAGCATGAGGTATTTCTTTGATTGTCTTCCTTATGAGTGGCGGTCGGGGACGAGCGATGGTCTTTTCCTACCAATCTATCCCCCTAGGAGCTCGCGCGTAGTGCTTGGTTTTTGATGACTTGTAGATTTTTTCAATAAGTATGTGAGTTCTTTATGACTAATGTTGAGTCCATGGATTATACGCACTCTCACCCTTCCATCATTGCTAGCCTCTCTAGTACCACGCAACTTTCGCCAGTACCATAAACCGACCATTTACCTTCCTCAACACAGCCACCATGCCTACCTATTATGGCATTTCCATAGCCATTCCGAGATATATTGCCATGCAACTTTCCAAGGTTCCATTTATTATGACACGCATCATCATTGTCATATTGCCTTGCATGATCATGTAGTTGACATCGTATTTCTGGCAAAGCCAACGTTCATAATTTTTTCATACATGTCACTCTTGATTCATTGCACATCCCGGTACACTGCCGGAGGCACGCATATAGAGTCATATTTTTGTTCTAAGTTTCGAGTTGTAAATAAATAGAAGTGTGATGATCATCATTATTAGAGCATTATCCCATGTGAGGAAATAAAAAAACTAAGGAGAAATGACAAAAAAAGAAGGCCCCAAAAAAATGAGAGAAAAAGAGAGAAGGGACAATGCTACTATCCTTTTTCCACACTTGTGCTTCAAAGTAGCACCATGATCTTCATGATAGAGAGTCTCTTATTTTGTCACTTTCATATACTAGTGGGAAATTTTCATTATAGAACTTGGCTTGTATATTCCAACGATGAGCTTCCTCAAATGCCCTAGGTCTTCGTGAGCAAGCAAGTTGGATGCACACCCACTTAGTTTCTTTTGTTGAGCTTTCATACATTTATAGCTCTAGTGCATCGGTTGCATGGCAATCCCTACTCACTCACATTGACATCTATTGATGGGCATCTCCATAGCCCATTGATACGCCTAGTTGATTTGATACCATCTTCCTCCTTTTTGTCTTCTCCACAACCACCACTCTATTCCACCTATAGTGCTATGTCCATGCCTCACGCTCATGTATTGCGTGAAACTTGAAAAAGTTGGAGATTACTAAAGTATGAAACAATTGCTTGGCTTGTCATCGGGGTTGTGCATGATTTGAAAATTTTGTGTGACAAATATGGAGCATAACCAAACTATATGATTTTGTAGGGATGATCTTTCTTTGGCCATGTTATTTTGAGAGGACATAATTACTTTGTTTAGTATGCTTGAAGTATTATTATTTTTATGTCAATATTAAAATTTTGTCTTGAATCATTCCGATCTGAACATTCATGCCATAATAATGAAAATTACATTGATAAATATGTGAGGTAGCATTCCGCATCAAAAATTCTGTTTTTATCATTTACCTACTCGAGGACGAGCAGAAATTAAGCTTGGGGATGCTTGATACGTCTCCAACGTATCTATAATTTTTGATTGTTCCATTCTATTATATTATTTGTTTTGGATGTTTAATGGACTTTAATATGCTCTTTTATATTATTTTTTGCACTAACTTATTAACCGAAGGCCCAGTGACAACTGTTTTTTGCCTATTTCAGTGTTTCTCAGAGAAGGAATACCAAACGGAATCCAAACGGAATGAAACCTTCGCGAAGATATTTCTTGGACTGAAAGCAAACCAGGAGACTTGGAGTGGAAGTCTGGAACTCCGTGAGGCGACCACGAGGCAGGAGGGCACGCCCAAGGGGGTAGGCGCACCCCCACCCTCATGGGCCCCACGGAGCTCCCGACGTACATCTTTCGCCTATATATACCCTTATACCCTAGAAACATCAAGGGCAGCCACAAAACCACTTTTCCACCGCCGCAACCTTTTGTACCCATGAAATCCCCCATCTTGGGGCCTTTTCCGGCGATCTGCCGAAGGGGGAATTGATCACGGAGGGCTTCTACATCAACACCATAGCCTCTCCAATGAAGCATGAGTAGTTTACCACAGACCTTCGAATCCATAGTTATTAGCTAGATGTCTTGTTCTCTCTCTTTCATCTTCAATACAAAGTTCTCCTCGATGTTGTTGGAGATCTATTCGATGTAATACTCTTTTGCGGTGTGTTTGCCGAGATCCGAGGAATTGTGGGTTTATGAACTTGATTATCTATGAATATTATTTGGTTCTTCTTTGAAATCTTATATGCATGATTTGATATCTTTGCAAGTCTCTTTGAATTATTGGTTTAGTTTGGCCTACTAGATTAATCTTTCTTGCAATGGGAGAAGTGCTCAGCTTTGGGTTTAATCTTGCGCTGTCCTTTCCCAGTGATAGTAGGGCAGCAAGGCATGTATTGTATTGTTGCCATCGAGGATAAAAGGATGGGGTTTATGTCATATTGCTTGAGTTTATCCTCCTACATCATGTCATTCGGCTTAATGCGTTACTCTATTCTTATGAACTTAATACTCTATATCCATGCTGGATAGCGGTCGATGTGTGGAGTAATGGTAGTAGATGCATAATCATTTCGATCTACTTGACACAGACATGATGCCTATATTCATGATCATTGCCTTAGATATCTTCATAACTATGCACTTTTCTATCAATTGCTCGACAGTAATTTGTTCACACACCGTGATACGTGCTATCATGAGGGAAGCCACTAGTGAAACCTATGGCCCCCTGGTCTCTTTCTTATTATATTGCATCTCTTTTATTAGCGTATCTCGTTTACTATTTTGCAAAATTTACTTTCCTATCTATACAACAAAATACCAAAAATATTTATCTTACTATCTCTATCAGATCTCACTTTCGCAAGTGACTGTGAAGGTATTGGCAACCCCTTTATCGCGTTGGTTGCGAGGTTCTTGATTGTTTGTGCAGGTACTAGGTGACTTGTGCGTTGTCTACTACTGGATTGATACCTTGGTTCTCAAAAACTGAGGGAAATACTTACGCTACTTTGCTGCATCATCCTTTGCTCTTCACGGGAAAACCAACGCATGCTCAAGAGGTAGCACCATCCACCGTGCAAAAGATCCAGAGCTGCTCGGCGGCATGATCGACGACCCACCCGAAGAGCCGCCGTCACAAGTGCTCATCAAGGGCCTGATGCCCTACAAGGAATGGGGAGAGGACCTCTACGATTCAGTCAAGACACAGGCAGCCTGCGGCTTCATCATTGCCCCCGGCGGCTGTGTCAACCTCGATCCCGATGATGTGGTGGCCAGGAACGAGTGCATCCTTGGCGGAGTTAATGTCGCCGATGAAGTAGAACATTGCCAATGTGATATTTTGAGGATGCAGGTGATGGACGGAACTTTCTATGCGAGCGATCGTACGTTGTCAAGCTCTTCTGGAAGAGGCCCAACAGCCCCAAGAGCCTCCCAGCGCCAGCAGCTCCGTAGGCGGAGGCGGGTCGGGACACTTGGAGTGAACGACCGCACGGTTGATATGCTGATCATGGAGTCCGAGAAGACCATCGCCGAAAGGCCGCCAGCTCAGCCTTTTAGCTTATATTTTACTATAATTGTATGCATATGTAGGTCGTGAGTGTTCTAGGCCTTGCCGCATGTGGCATTTTAAATTATCCTGAATATGTAAGACAATTATTAAGAATTATTAACTGTTGCCATTGTAAATTTGCAACGGCGAGCAGAGCACACGCAGGGATGCCAGAGCGGAGCGCGCTGCGGCCGCCTCAATGGTGAGCAAAAAGGCGTGGACGGACGTGAACAGAGCATGCCGCGGCCGCCTCAACGGCGAGCAACCACGTGGTCAACCTTCTGCCATCAATAAATTTTGACCTTGTTTCTCGTCACATTGCAGATTACAATGCAAGAAGTAATTGCAAATCTGTTCACACATATCAAACTAATATGTGTTCACACTTAGCACTGGGCTATTAAAATTACCCACTCAAAAATTACTTCACAGTTCCTCTCCTCATCACCCACAAAACTAGTCTTTCCTGTCAAGTCATTCCGCCATGACCTGTAGGAGGAGTTTAGGGTGGACATATAACCAGGCAGCAAAGATCAAGGCTGCGGAAGCACTAGAAAGGTCCTGCCGTGAAGCCGCAGCCGCAGCAGAGATGTCCCAACGCGCCGCGGAGCCCTCGAACGAGCTCTCACGGGCACGCAAGGGCTCTCACAAGCGCACTCGTGGCATTGGCCATCGCGACGAGCTGGCGTTCCTGAAGTCCTTCGCCAGCGACGACGACATTTTTGTTGGCGTCACTACCTAGCGGGAACTGGTCGATGGCTTGATGAAGCTGCTCAAGATCAGCGATTCCTTGGTTGTCAAGGAGACCGGCCTCATCGAGCAACTCATGGGTGACAATGCGAAGCTCCTCAAGGCGCCCGCCAAGAAGGAGGAGGAGGCCGCCGGCTAGAATATGCTGCATGAGCAGAGTAGTGTCTCGGGGATGACACTGACAGCGGTCATCGAGGAACTAATGGGTGACTTGAGGAAGCTCCGGATCGAGCGCGAGCAGGAGGTGGAGGAATATGTGGCTGCTTTCAAGCAAAATCGTGAGTTATTGAAGAAGGAGCTGGAGGATGTCGTTGACCAATGATACATCGACGAGAAGAGACAGTAGCGACCCAAATCATTGTCTGCAATTTCCTTCTTCTCTTGCCCTCGTGTCTTCCGGGCATTGCCTCATGGGGCATTTTAAATTATCCGGAATATGTAAGACAATTATTATCTGCGCCATTATAACTTTGTCGTTGTATTATTCATTGCCATTTTATTTGTGGTTGTATTATCCATTGTCCTTTGTGGCAATTTAAGTTAGGGCGGAATACGAGTTGAAAACACGAACAAAGCAACTGCTGCCATGGGATCACAAGCAAACACCCTCCGTCCAGGTGCTTTACTTAACCCATTAATGGAGAAGTTGTGAGTGAGGCGGGCGGCGGCTGGCGCATGGATGTCAAAGAGCTCGCTTCCCGGTGAGCATGGGCGGTCTTGCTGCTCGCATGTGTCCCATCAAGCCTCCGAGGTGGACAGGATGCACGCGTCCCGTCGAGCCTGTGCGGCGGACTGCTCGCACGCATCCCGTCGATCCTGCACAGCGGACTTCTCGCGCTAGTCCCATCTAATCAAACAGCTGCACGCACGCCACCGAGTATGGTTAAATTTTGACACGGTTAACATAATACAACCGTTTGCGATATTAATGTGTCAGTTTTTTCTTTCAAAAAGGACTTCGTTGGCTACTAATGTGTGCGCCTCTTCACAAACTCGACATTTTTTACCACAACATACATGTGCCATGTCATGAAACCATGCCAAGTTTCATGTTTTGTGGGTGATTTTTTGATTTACTGGGATTTAAAAACCGAGATTCTCAATGTTTTAGGACGATGACAAGTTTGTAATTCATTCCCATTCCTTAAATGAGACCTAAACATGCACCCAATGGCACATGTGCGATTTCCCACCCATTTTGCTTCATTGGAGAATGTGCTTGTAGTTCAAATTTGAATTATGGACTAAATTAAATGCATAGAAAACTTAGTAATTAGTAATATATACAATGGCCAAACGAACCCTGAAAAATTTCAAATTTCAACCCGACACTCCTGTTATTCTATGTTGCCTGTAGAAAACAAAGTTCAAGGCGAGAAGAAGTAGCGATTATCATTTCGCCCACAAGAGGGGCATGTTCCCCTACCATAACCACGAGGGTTGCGGCAGGCTCCGGTTTGTAAGAGGCTTGTAATATAGCTTCACCCAAATTGGACAATTATATGTACCATGTACTGACACCATGCCAAGTTTCATGATTTCCTGGTGAGTTTTGGATTTATGGAGATTTAAAAACCGAGATTCGCAATGTTTGTGGCCAAGCCTGGATGGCGAGATGGCTGAATCCATTCCCATTTTTTCCATGGGACCTAAACATGCACCCCAAGGAAACATGTACATTTTTTCTAGCCATTTTGGTGCACTAGAGCATGTATTTGTAGTTCGGATTTGAATTATGGACATTAAATGCCTAGAAAACTCAATTAATGAATAAAAAAGGTCAAATGAACATTGAATAATTTCAAATTTCAGCACGAATCTCCCGTTGTTCCATGTCGCGTGTAGAGGAAAATACGAGGCTAGAAGAGGGAGCAATTATCGTTTGGCCCACAAGGGGACACGTTTCCCTATCAAAACCACGAGGATTCTTGCGACAGGCTCCGGTTTGTAAGAGGTTTGTAATAAAGCTTGGCCCAAATTGGCAATGTTTTTACCATGACATATATGTGCAATCACGTGACACCATGCCACCTTTGATGTCTTTCTGGGGAGTTTTGGATTTATGGGGATTTAAAAATCGAGATTCAGAATGTTTGAGGATGAGCCAAGACACCGGTACAGTTGTAGTTCGTTCCCATTCCTGGCATGGGACCCAAACATGCACCCAAGGACACTTGTATAATTTTTCTAGCCATTTTGGTGAACTGGAGCATGTATTTGCAGTTCAGATTTGAATTATGGACATTAAATGCCTAGGAAACTCTATTAGTGTATAAAAGGCCAAACGAACCCTGAATAAGTTTAAATTTCAGCACGGATATCATGTCATTCCATGTTGCCCGTGGAAGAAAATACAAGGCGAAAAGAGGCAGTGATTATGTTTCACCCACAAGGGGAACACGTTTCCCTATTAGAACCACGAGGTTTCTTTGAGAGAAGCTCCAGTTTGTAAGAGGTTTGTAATAAAGCTTGGCCCAAATTGGACAATGTTTTACCACGACATAGATGTGCCATGACGTGACACCATGCCACCTTTGATGACTTTCTGGTGAGTTTAGGATTTACGAGGATTTAAAAACCGAGATTCGAAATGTTTGCGGATAAGCCAGGACTCGGGTACAATTGTAATTCGTTCACACTCCTGGCATGGGCCTAAACATGCACCCAAGGACACATGTATAAATTTTCTAGCCATTCTGGTGAAGTGGAGCATGTATTTAATGTTCAGATTTGAATTATAGACATTAAATGCCTAGGAAACTCAATTTGTGTATAAAAAGGCCAAACGAACCCTGAATGAGTTTAAATTTCAGCACCGATATCCTGTCATTCCATGTTGCCTGTAAAAGAGGCAGTGATTATGTTTCGCCCACAAGGGGGACACGTTTCCCTATCGGAACCACGAGGATTCTTTGAGAGAATCTCCGGTTTGTAAGAGGCTTGTAATAAAACTTGCGCCAAAATGGACGAAAAAAATTCCTTGACATATATGTGCCATGTCGTGACACCATGCCAGGTTTCACGATTTTTGGGTTAGTTTTGGATTTACGGGGATCTAAAAACTGAGATTCTTCTCAAGAAATGTTTTCAAATAGCACACAGTTCACTCACGAAAGTCATGTGCCTACCAAACCATGGCCGATGCCCCCCTCCCCCTGCCGCGCGCACAATCTAAGTTGTGCGTTCTGATTGGCCAAAACCCAAACCGCACGGATCATACGTGTGCACTGTTGGATGCTCCCAGATCAAACATCAACCCTAAGCCCTTTTGACAGCACATGCAGTACATGGGTAAGCACTGTGTGCATGCGTCGTGCTATCTCACGCTTCCTTCTCTACTAGGTTTTCTAAACAGGCTACTCTTTCTCGCCACTCCTCTCATTAGTTTCCCACCTCTTCTCCCAACGTTTTACCGCTGCCAGTGTCAATGCTCATTGAATGCTAGCGGCGACACACTGGCCATGTAAATATCCCATATAGTTTCTAAAAGCACAAATGGGTGTGATAGGAGGGATCAGGTCCCATCGGGTGACCAGCGTGAAATGCCTTAATGGCAAGGAGGCAATTCTTATCAACAAGGGCCGGCGTCCCATCCTCTAGCCTAGTTGAATAGAATGCAGAAGTTAAGCGTGCTCGGGCTGGAGTAGTCCAAGGATGGATGACCCGGTGGGAAGTTGCATATCTCAAGCTTCATTTAAATGCCATGACACGGTCATTATAGAGGTATATTATATCCCTATAGTGAGCTATCATGGCAATTATATAAACCTTGGGATCCTTGTTTTTCTAATTTGTAGAGTATGTTTTTATGGGTTATGTTTTGCTCTAAAAAATTAAAGAATGATTGACTTGACCTATCATGGCGATTATATTAACCTTTTTCAGGTTGCATGCAGGGTATAGGGGGTAGGGTGTTCTTCTCGAGCATGTCTCCCTTGTGCGGCTTATAGACGCGACACATACCTATGGGCTCCTCGAGGTATATATACTATCCTTTACCGACAATTAGGGGGGCCCACACAATCTATCCCTTTGACCAAACAATGAGAAGGGTTTCACCATGATGGTTTCCTATTGATACTAGTAAGGTACACGTGGATTGCACGCATGAGATTTGGTAACCAAATTATGAATAAATACCACACTATAGCATGTAAGCTTTGAGTCATATATGCATGATGTAGATGTTCGTCTAATTCTTATAGTTCATCTTATCCAAAAGCAATTAGTTTTATAAAAAATATAAGATTCATGGAATTGTGCATTGTAAAGCATAAAGTAAAAACAAAAAGTGACAATTCATTTAGAAAAAAAAGTTTGGGCAATTAAGATATGGAAGATTCTAGAGAACAAAGGAGAACTACTTGTGTCTAGATTGTACATGTGGCAGAATTTGGTGGAATGTAGATGATATCCAACGGTCAGTAGTGCTTGGATTTGTCATCTCTGTACCGTCGGATTGGCTTCATCCAACGACCAACTTTCAAAGTTATTCGCACACTATATAGGGGTATAGATATAGATGTGTCCCATGCTAGACCAAATAAAGTTTGAGCGCATGTGTGGGACGACCCCCCCCCACCCCCGACCGCCGCCGCCTCGAAGTTAGGAAACTGTCATCGTACATATTGAACCAGGCTTTGAGTCGGGTACGGTGTTCGGTATGCAATGTAGTTGGTGGCCCATCGAAGTTGTGCATTTGGGATTTAAACACATCACACACCACTGTACCCATACATATTTTCGGGCCGCATGCAGTGTATACGGGGTCTTCTGATCGACCACATCTCCCTTGTGTGGTTTTCGTGATGACACGCATATCTGTGGGCTCCCCGAGTGTATATATAGCATCCCTTTTGACGGATAATGAGGGGGATGTGTTGGCCATGAATGGATTCCTCCTAGTTCGTTTTAGGGTCGGTCACCATCACATGTCGCTCAACCAAATCTCGAGCTCATGCGTTGTCTGGATTCCCTCCCACATGCTCGGATTGCTGGGTTTGGCCTACATGATACCCTGCGTATCTCGTCCTTAACTACCTTGCCTTCATGGTTGTTGTCTGTATCGAGAGGTAGGCATCACATCTAAATTGCACATTATTCTATATTGAAGACACACATCACCCCTTCCCAACATACATCATTTTGGGCCGCATGCAAGAGATGCTAGTTTTGTGGTCCCTCTCGTGCGATTTTTATGATGGTTCAATCTATTGGCCCAAGCGGTCTATCGACAACAACAATTGTCATTTGACCAAATGATAGATTCATTGGTCCGTCTTATGGTAAGTCATGGCGACATGCATGTATGACCAAAGTATCGATCATTACGTGCATCCGCCCCGCTGACACGAAGTGGGAGGTGGTGGGCCAAGTATCATAGCTAGATATGTCCAAGGGCGCTTTTGGGTTTGCGAGGCAGGTGCCACCAAAGTTATGGATTGTGTATTTAAAGTTGTAAACATCCCCAATATTCCTACATATATTTGGCCACTTCCAGGTGATTCTTGACTTCTGGCCCCTCTCATAGATCTTTGGCGACGCGCCCAACTGTGGGTCCGCACGGTCAAAGTCGTTCATTGGAATTTTGAACATCACAAACCACCCTTTTCACTCGTATATATTTGGGCCAGATGTTGGTATGGCTATCTTCTGACCCTCTCTAACATTATTTTTTGCTGCAAAGACTCTGATGCTGCTCAATGGACACGGGTATAAAATATTAACCGTGTGCGATACAAGTGCGTTGTGAATCATCACGCTTGTGCAAGCGCGAGCAAAGGTGGAGGTACTGGCTCAACTGCATGCGATGCAAGTGCGCTGTAAAATCACCACGGCCGTGCAAGCGCGAGCAAAGGGTGGAGGTACTGGCTTAACTGTGTGTGATGCAAGTGCGCTATAAAACCACCACCTATGCAAGCTAAAGGCGGGTAAGTTTATTTGGAAATTAGGGAGAACCGTGTGCGATAGACCAGCAAGACAGAAATATAAAAACAAACTACCCGCCTTGAGCGTTGCAAACAACGGCGGTTCCGCGCCACTTTTCCTTATTAGCATACACGCATATTGTTATTGGACCGTGCGCGATCTTGGGCATTCCTGCCCCGCATCAATTCCTTTACCCAAATTTTAGTAGCCGTCGTACTTCAACCCTCTCCCACACTCCTCCAGCACAGACCTTATAGTAAAATTGCAGTACCCGAGGCATTTGAACCGTCGCCCTCCCTCGTCCACCACCATCTCCACCCACCATTACTAAAAATTTTAGTAGCTGCGACATATCCTCAAACAACCCCCTCCACAGTCCCCCACCCACCCCCTCCCCCCTTGAACCCTAGCTCACGGCCGCCGCTGGCGCCGCCACAAACCCCTGCCGGTCTGCCTGTTCCTCCTAGCTTAGATAATAAAGTTTAGGTTACCCAGCGATTCCCATACCGTCGCCCCACTCCCCTGAGTTTTTAGAAGAGTCTTGTGGTATCCCTCCCCGCCAGATCCACATCCCCTGCTCCATAATGTCACAGCCTGAGATCGACCACATATCCCGGGGAGCCCGACAAGTGTTTGGCCAAGAAGAGGTTTATCATGGCCTCTCTGGGGGACGTTAGCAAGGTGGCCGTCGTTCGCCCCAACCTGTCGATCCCAGAGCAACACGTCGCCATGGAAGCCGGTGAAGACGTTGACTACATTGCCATGCCGAAGGCTTCATGTCGGGAAAGCTGGCTACGACATCAAGCTCGTCCACAGCGACGGCTTCACGCGGGCCATGTCACAGGTTAAGTGGTCCATCCCCAACCCCTCTGATTCAACCGCCATTGATCTCTTTGACGGCCCTGCCGCTGATCTCCTCCGCCAAGCGGTCAAGGATTTTGGAGCTTTATACGCCATCAAGCCCATTTTCTCATTTCTGAAGGACACGTTCTACGGCGGCGGCTTGGGATCCTCAATTGCCAAGCCATATCTCATCGACCACGACCACGACCACGAACACGAGGAGGGCACCCACGAAGGTTTTTCCAAGGTGAAACAACCCATCTGTGACATAAGAGAGCGCACCACGGGTCTGTGCTCTTCCAACTGGAAGGATACCATCCATGAAATGTGAGGCAACATTCTATCAGCAAATCTTACCTTTTCTAGCTTGCCAACCCGTACCCTTTGTTGTAGTAGCATTTGTCGTGCGGTGCTTTAACTGTGTCGTGTTTAATTATTTCAGTTATGCAAAAATGTATTGTTCAATAGGGCTATGTGATGTTTAAGTATGAATTGTCCACCTCAGTTTCACGAATGTCTATATTTTGTTGTTTATAGTGAGTATATGCCTTGTTTATCTGTATTTGGTTGTTAGGTTGGTTGGAGTGAGCATTTTTCCAATTATCGAGCAGATGCCTTGTTTATATGTATTTGGTTCTTAGTTTGGTTGCAGTGAGCATTTGTTCAGTTATCAAGCAGATGCCTTGTTTATCTCTATTTGGTTGATAGGTTGCTTTTTTTTAGCATTTGTCCAGTTATCAAGCAGATGCCTTGTTTATCTGTATCTTCTTGTTAGGTTGGTTGCAGTGAGCATTTGTCCAGTTTTCAAGCATATGCCCTGCTTATCTGTATTTGCTTGCTAGATTGGTTGCAGTGAGACTCTGTCTAGTTTTCAATGGCTATATTTGCTTGTTATACTGGTCATTTATGCCTTGTTTTTCATTATGTGCAAGTCGGAACTGTGCCGCCCGACTACATCAATACCAGTTTGAACGGCTATATTTGGTTACAGTTATTCCTGGTGTATTAACACATGCCCTTTATTTCATTTTTACACATTTATCTAGTGTGATGTTTAAGCATTACCGACGTTCTATTCATTTTCAGCAATACCAGTTTGAATTGCAATATTTGATGGCTGTTAAGCTTGCTATCGGTAACATTGCCTTCCATTTTATATCTACTTTAACAGCATGCTGAAACCAGCACATTCAAGCTATCATTTGGAGATGATGTTGTTTACCTTTGCTATATTTGTTTGATGTTAAGGTTGTTGCACTTATCATGCCTTTCTGCTACTTATGCAAGACAACAGCGGGAGTGGCCACCATTTTTCGCCGAGGTTAGCTTTATCCCTCGGCTTGTACTCCCCCCGTCGTTCCATAATGTAGTGCATATAGATCCAGGCCTGGACACTTGTTAGCTTCTAATATTGACTTGTTGCTTGTAGGTACATATGCCCTTGGCAATGATCCATGCATCGACCCTTTTTGCATATGGGGCAATGAGATATTCATGAACAAGCATCAAGTGAGGAAATTGATAAGGATTATTAGCAAAAAGATGCGAATGGTGGCAAGCAAATTATTTGTTTATGCTCTATCCAACACAACAGTGAGTTGTTGGATGGTAACTACAAACTCTGCAGCCTTCTCTTTTTACTGCCCATAATGAGTTGTTAGACAACAATGTCTGAATCTTTTTGGTTCGTAGTGGTTCCCGAAGTAGTTCACTCAAGATTACCTCACAAAGTACATGATTGGTGGACACGCAATGAAGGTTAAAGTATTTCATCCAGAGTACAATGAGCATCGAGAAGTCATAATGAAGACAATGAAGGATGGATGGGCTGCCATCACAAGGGGTTGGACTAGAGTCGTGCATGCATTACGCATGGAGGAGGGCACAATATGGCCATTCCGCTTCAGCTTCTCCAGCAACCATAATGTCTTTCGCATCTCTCTTTATAGTCTTTAGTACAACTGTGGTTCATCATTCTTTACTTGGTGCTTCTATAGTTTTTCAGTATATGTACCTGTGCATCGAATTATGCATTGGTGGTTGAACCTACATTTGTAATAAACATGGTTGGATATGAAATAAGTGATTGCCTACTTTCAAATTCAAAACATGTGATTTATAAATTAGGGATTAATTAGGGATTACACTTCACATGGTTTGCGAAAGCAAAAAGGCTGTGATAGATGTGGAGATCAGAAACGTTTCTAGGATCCACTATGTGTGCGATCAATCTCCACTGCACACACAACATCCTCTTGAAAACTGCTTGCGTTAGGCCACCTTGCGCAAACTTTTACCACATAAAAACTATATGTAATGGACAACCTTTGCCACGCAGTTTCTTCTACGCACCGTGTGTGATGCATCCAATAACGCAAACGATAAAATTATTAATATCGTGTGCAATGTCAACGATATCACAAACGATTTAAGAGAGAAAATTGTGTGTGGTGTACCTATGAACGGAAACATTTTCCTTGGAGCGATTGTGTGGGATGTACATACATACGAAAATGTTTAGCGGGGACTGACTGTGCGGGATGTACATGCGACCGAAAACAATTTCTCCTGTATTATTGTATTTTTAGCTCTACTACATGTATTTCCATATTTGAGCGCTTGTCGGTCGCACACGACCTCATTTTTCCGAGCGTGTGTGCCAGGAGGGAATATCCCCGACGGTTTCCGGGTCGTGTGGGAAGAACCCCCTATCGCCATCACTCACTTGGCGACGGTTCTGAATGCCGTCACAAAAAGGGGTTAAAAATCGTTTGTATAGCACCGACGCGTACCAGTGACAGTTTCTTCTACGCACCGTGTGTGGTGCGTACAATAACGCAACTGATAAAATTGTTAATACCGTGTGCAACAGAAATGCAATCACAAACGATTTAAGGGGAAAATTGTGTGTGATGTACTTGTGAATAGAAACGTTTTCCTTGGAGCGAGTGTGTGGGATGTATATACGAACGGAAACATTTAGGGGGTACTGACTGTGTGGGATGTACTTATGACTGGAAATGATTTCACCTGTATAATTGTATTTTTCAGCACTATTGTACGTACAACCGTATTTGGTCGCTCGCCGGTCGCACACGACCTTATTTTTCCGAGCGTGTGTGCCATGAGTGCATATCCTCGATGGTTTCTGGGTTGTGTGGGAAGGACCCCCCTATCGCCCACACTCACTTGGTGACGGTTCCAAATGCCGTCATGGAAAGGGGTTAAAACCGTTTGTATAGCACCTCGCTGTACTAGTGAGAGTTACGTCGATGCAAGCTTTGACACTGATTCGGATAACTCTGAGTCTCGATCTGGATACATATTAAAACTGGGAGCAATTAGCGAGAGTAGCTCCATGCAGAGCCTTGTAGACATAGAAATTTGCAAAATACATACGGATCCGAATGTGGAAGACTCGTTGACTAAACCTCTCTCACAAGCAAAACGTGATCACACCTTAGTACTCTTTGGGTGTTAATCACATGGCGATGTGAACTAGATTATTGACTCTAGTATACCCTTTGGGTGTTGGTCACATGGCAATGTGAATTATTAGTGTTAATCACATGTCGATGTGAACTAGATTATTGACTCTAGTGCAAGCGGGAGACTGAAGGAAATATGCCCTAGAGGCAATAATAAAGTTGTTATTTTATATTTCTTATTCATGATAAAGGTTTATTATTCATGCTAGAATTGTATTGATCGGAAACCTTAATACATGTGTGAATACATAAACAAACATCGTGTCCCTAGTGAGCCTCTACTAGACTAGCTCGTTGATCAAAGATGGTTAAGGTTTCCTAACTATAGACATGAGTTGGCATTTGATAACAGGATCACATCATTAGGAGAATGATGTGATGGACAAGAGCCATCCGTTAGCTTAGCTTAATGATTGTTCAGTTTTATTGATATTGCTTTCTTCATGTCAAATACATATTCTTTCGACTATTAGATTATGAAACTCTCGGATACCGGAGGAATGCCTTGTGTGCTACCAAACGTCACAACATAACTGGGTGATCATAAAGATCCTCTACAGGTATCTCCGAAGGTGTTTGTTGAGTTGGTATAGATCGAGATTAGGATTTGTCACTCCGAGTATCGAAGAGGTATCTCTGGGCCCTCTTGGTAATGCACATCATAAGAAGCCTAGCAAGAAAAGTGACTAATGAGTTAAGTACAAGATGATGTATTATGGAACGAGTAAAGAGACTTGCCAGTAATGAGATTGAACTAGGTATGAAGGTACCGACGATCGAATCTTGGGCAAGTAACATACCGATGACAAAGGGAATAACATATGTTGTCATAACAGTTCGACCGATAAAGATCTTCATAGAATATGTAGGAGCCAGTATGAGCAACCAGATTCCGCTATTGGTTATTGACCGGAGAGGTGTCTCGGTCATGTCTACATAGTTCTCAAACCTGTAGGGTCCGCATGCTTAACGTTCATTGACGATTTAGTATTATATGAGTTATGTGATTTGGTGACCGAATGTTGTTCGGAGTCCCTTATGAGATCACGGACATGACGAGGAGTCTCGAAATGGTCAAGAGGTAAAGATTGATATATATGATGATAGTATTCGAACACCATAAGTGTTCAGATAGTATCGGGTATTTATCAGAGTACCGGGGGGTTACCAAAACCCGCGGGGGAAATATATGGGCCACAAGAGGGGAGCACACCAGCCCACAAGGGGTGGCGCCCCCCCCCCTTAGGCAGCAGGCCGAACTGGAGAAGGAAGAGGGGGTTCGGCCCCCCTTTCCTTCCTCCCTTCCCTCTTCCCTTTTCCGCCCTCCGGAAATAAGGAAGGGGGGAGGCCATATTGGGAGAGGACCCCAAGTAGGATTCCTCCTACTTGGGGCACCCCAAGGCTGCTCCCCTCCCCCTCCCACATATATATACATGGGGAGGGGCCGCCTAGAAGACACAACAACAACCGTTAGCCGTCTGCGATGCCCCCCTCCATAGTTTACAACCCCGGTCACAGTTTTGCGGTGCTTAGGCGAAGCCCTGCGAGAATCACTTCACCATCACCATCACCATGTCGTTGTGTTGACGGGATTCATCTACTTCCTCAACACCATCCTAGATCAAGAGGGCGAGGGCCGTCATCACGTTGAACGTGTGCAGAACTCGGAGGTGTTGTACGTTCGGTGCTTGATCGGTCGAAGCTAGAAGAAGTTCGACTACACCAACCGTGTTTTCAAACGCTTCCGCTTTTGGTCTACAAGGGTACGTGGACACACTCTACCCCTCTCATTGCTATGCATCTCCTATGTAGATCTTGCATGAGCATAGGAATTTTTTTGATATTGCATGCTACGTTCCCCAACACCAACTGCTTTAAAGCTTCTGTATAAGCTACCGTCTCTGCTTCTTCTCCAAGGGAAAAATACTACCAAACTACATCTAAAACATCACCACCAGTTTATTAATCCAAGTCTTGACAATGCACAATATCCATTAGAGATCACAATATCTTACATGAGGAGGTGAAAATTTTCATTAGTCCTGATAGAGTAATATGCCTTCACCATCTAAACATATCCGGATAGCATAACTCTACAATAGAAACTGACAAAGTAATCCATTAATGGGTGATTACCTTTACAAAAATGCAATCATCAAGAGGCTGCCAAGATTGCGTAGAATCAATAGTTAAGCAGTCTCCAGGTTCATTCATTCAAGATAATTTGTAGTTGAGATTTGTGACAGAGTGAGAAATGGAGAAGAATTGAAATACTACATTTGTCTATAATTTTAAATTTCACTATGTTCATCTGCATTCTCATTCATGCCTGAGTGAGAAATTTACAAGTTGAAGTTGTTTTATGTTAACATCTAAAGCAACTCGTGAATGTTCATACAAAAAGGATCCTACACAACAATCCAATCAAATCACCCATTACTAATATATCGAGTGCAAATTAAACATTTCTTACTCAATTTGCCATGCCACTCCTCAATGGATAAGTCAACATGTGTGTAATGAATATGGTGTTAAACTTTTCAAGTGGTTTTACCTTTAAAAGCTAAACCAGTTAAAGAAATAGGGTTGCATGGAAATACCATCGGACACCATGTATATAGCTATGGTATGGGAAAATATGCACACCTTCCTTCATTTTTTCTTATATTAGACAACACTTAAGTAAGAGAGTAAGTAGTAGTATGGATGCATGTTGAAGCCAAGTAACACTGCACATTAACACATGAAAATAATTGAAGGGAAGCGGTAGAATAACGAAACAACCGACCTGTAAACATCAAGATACTTCTGTTATTCATACAAGATACATCCATAAATAGACTACATCACGGAATACATTCAGATTATTGTGTGTGTGGGAAGTATTCTTCAGTAAGAAAATAAAAATTAGAAGAAAGTTCATAGTTAGACTACACCAACTAACACACCACTTCCAAATTGCTTGCGTTATGTTGTTTGCCAGCTATCATTCAATGTTCATAGTTTGTCTGCCTGAACCATGAAAGAAGACAGTGACTTTTGTGCCCCTTTCAAGAGAATCAAGTGAATTTCCGATGCCTTGTGTTGCTGTGCATACATCAAAGATCTTTAACAAAAAAATAGATTGAGATAGAGAGGCTACTCACATATGGTTCCTTTGAAGGGCACATTGAGGCTAAAAATTAAGGGGAGCATCTTCCTTATTAACTTGAGCCATGGAACATCAAATATTAGCACATGCATAAATTCCCATTGACATTACTCAAATCAGTACATTTATTCATTGCATAACTTTTTAGCACATCAAAAGATGATGTACGATACTGCAGAACACATTTTTAGTCAACAATTATGTCTCCATGAAAAGTACTACTCCCTCCGTTCACTTTTGTAAGTCATTTCAGAAAACTCAAAATGGGTTGTTTTGTACATTGTCTGAAATGTCTTCAAGGTCTTATAAAAGTGAACAGAGGGAGTACAAAAATTTGCGGTGGGGAGGGGGGAGTCCATGGAGAAGATGGTGGTCAGGGCTCACGAGTTGTAACCTAGACTTCACGGTAGCATCGGCAACAAAATTGTGCATAGCGATGTAGTTGTGGCAGTCGTGAACACCCCTAAGGCAGTACGGGAGGAATGCGTGCTTGCATCATTGAGCCACTCAGGCGCCAATCTCCCTCCCGTGTCTCACTGCGGCTGGAGAGGATTAATTATTAGGCGCCGCCACAAGTGGTGAGTTGGGGTATGACTCAATCTGATGTTGAGTGATTATTACCTATGGAAACACCATAGACACATATCGCAAGAGTCGCTGAAAGGAATTAGGATTCAAGTTTCACCTGTTAATTTTCCAACTCATGAAGGCAAAAAATCAAAATTGAAATCTTCTTTTCAAACTTTTGGACTCCCGGGCTCCTCCCCACCTTTCCCATGGGAGATGGCATTTGGATGGCTTGGCTAGTGACTTCTCTGGGCAGGGCACAACTGCGTGCACACGATCCACTTTGCATCGGTAAGTGAATAACGCGGCTCGGCGTTAGACTGCCAGCAACCACTGACCCCGCTGCAATGGACAAATGGGAGGTAGGAGGTGAGGGCGAAGGTGTGTTGCATCACGAGTAGCTGGCTACGTGAGCAGATAAGAGGACGCAAAGATGAAGATGGAGGGATCAAGAGAGGAGTGGGAATGGAGAAAGGTTCACAGTGCGGCGGGCCAAATGGGCACAATTGGCTAGTGGTGGATTTTAATGGTTTGGTAAGGGAAAATCTGTAGACTCACTCATGAGTTATGGAAAGCATCGTCAGTCATGGATGTAAAAAGAACCACACATGAAAGAAATGAAAATTGCATCAAATGATTTCTTGGATTTGTTAGTGGATTCCTGACATGGCTAGATGCTGACATGGATAGGCTGCATGTTTAGATATATAGGATGTGGTATGTCAGTGATTAAGCTATAGGTAGCCAACTTGAACCCATCTTTGAGACCACAAGATCCACTAAGGAGATTCTTCTTGATAAAATCCCTCCAAGAAGAAGCCTAGCAACAACGCTCCCGACAACAAACTTGTCGGGCAACATAAACTGAAGGAGCTCAAGTTCCTTGCCACCCACTATAGCTCATGAGCTTGTTCGACGATGGAATGGTTATCAACGATTATGTAATCATTGAACTTCTTTATAGCATACAGTTAACTACCGAACTTGGACTCAAGGGCATCCCACATATATAAATATGTATCAACCAACTTTTCACCCATCACACTGATGACGACACCCAGAAACACTACATTGGCCTCCGAGAACCCTTTATCTTGTTAAGAAGTAAGTGCCCCCCTCACAGTGCCATCCAATACCTAGTACACGTTCATCGCGATGAGGCACAAAATGATTTTGATCTACTCCCTTTTAAAGTGAGTACCCGTAAATGGGATCGGTTTTAAAGTATCAACAAAGCTAGTCAACGAAATTATCTACACAAATATGGTTTTTGAATTGTTATTAGGATAATAGGCAGTTTTTGGTTAAGCCTAGGCCAGATTAGCATCATCACAAGGTTGCCTTTGAAATTGGGAGTTTTGATTGAGCCAAGGCATAAGATTTCATGCGCTGGGTCCGATAAAACCTAATGGGATGCCATGTGTGGCGGTTCAGAATGGTATTTTGTTGCGAGAAACTTCAGATCTATTCATCAACTGCCAAGTTAGTACAAAGAATACTAGAAGTAAAAAATAAAATACATCTAGGTCCATAGACTACCCAGCGACGACTACAAACACATGAGCGAGCTGAACGCGTGTCATCATCATCGCTCCTCCCTGTTGGAGTTGGGCAAACCTTATTGTAGTAGACAGACGGAAAGTAGTTATGCTAAGGCCTCACAGGACCAGGACCAGAACAGTAACCGTCGGCAATGAAGAGGAGCGTAGATCAAAAGGATCTAACATGTAGATACATACGGACGATGACCGGACCGAAGCGGATCCACTGAAGACGAACGCCGACCGAATATCATGAGATCCATTGGAGGCACACCTCCACATGCCTTCCGACAACACTAAAAGCACCATCAGGGCGGAGGCTATACAAGGAGAATCTTATTTCATTTTCAGAAAGCCGCCGTCGCCTCGTTTTCCTGAACATGAAACAAACTCTAACAAAACTAAAAAAAAAAACACCTAAAAACAGGGCCCTCCTGTCCACAAGAACCGGGATCCACCACGCCTCCATGGTCTTATGACACGAAGTGGCATGACTCTGGTTAAGCTGCCAATTCATGTTTCTTGATTTATGATGGGAGTGCCACTTAAGATGACCAAGAATAAAACAGTTATCGCCATCAAGAACGTGCATCACGTACTTTGCATTTTATTCAGAAATCTCCAAAAGTCTGCAGAGTTCACACCATTATTCGTCCAGCAAATGTCAGTCAAGGTATTTTTAAAATATGTCTGGTTGTTGGGGCTGAGTAGTCGGGAATGAGCCCACCGATTGTTGAATTTATTTAGGTTACAAATCAAGTGCTTCTTAGTGAATATACATCTTTGTTTTGAGAGAGAATGAATATACGTCTCATTTGTGTTTTCTTTATTTTTCGACGCACCATTGTTGGAGTAGAACAGTGAGACTTTGAATGATGTGTGTGATCAGTTTAATGGTACAGTTTACGGGCCACGAAGTGTGATGTTCTCTGAATAAAGGGCCAAGTCACGTCCTTGATTGATGACGAGAGTGTTAATATGGAATGACCCACAAGAAAACAGTATTTTGACGGGGAAAATAGCTCCCTCCATCGAAAACGTGCATCGCGCACTTTCCACGAACGGCCGGTCTGCAGAGCTCACACCATTATTCGTCCAGCAATGTTTTTTGGAGAGTTGACATCAGACCTGTCGTGGCCTAATAATAGACAGTGTACCCCACTAATATTAGCTTTATGCTCTAAACTAATTAATTTATCTTGGTTGCTTGTCATAATATTCGAATATAAGACATTTGAGCTTATCTTGTTTTAATAACTATCCATGCAAAGGTGGCTGCGGCGGTTGTATTATGCGGCTTCGCGTGGGGCACATAAGAACAACTCTCCCCCACCCCACCCACCCCACCCCACCCCCCCCGCGCGCGCGTATCGCCAGCCACCGAACCCTAGGAAGGCTCTAGTGACAGTGACGGGGTGGTTCCCTTGGCCACCTCCCCTCATCTCTCCCGTCTATGGTGCGTATGGCGGTGGACGGCTGCTCACATCGGATCTGCCTGGGTCAGCACCGGGGAGCGGCGGTGTTCCTCGGCGGGCTACGGGGTGGTGCGTTGGTGGCAGAGGCTGTCGGGCCTGATCTTGGCACCGCAGGCCTGCGGGCTTCCATCATGGCCAACCTCGCCTTGGTTCTACTGCTGCTGTGGGTGGTGGACTCCTAATGGGGAACACTAGAGGCGGCGATGACCAGTGCTGCCGAGCCCGTCCGAGGTGGCTGGAGGTCCTGGGTGGCTCCTCGTGTAAATCTGGAGTGGCCAGACCTATCGGGGCGCTGGTCGGTTCTCCATGTGGTGTTGCGTGTCATCGGACGGCCACAGCGACACGTGCCCAGTGTACAGCGCTAGGGCGGGGCATTGCCCATGCCTGTGGTTGGTTCTTCCTGTGCATAACCATAAAAGACTACTAGACCATGATGGCGCGCGTTGCCGCGCCCGTCTATTACCCATATAGTAAGGGTTGGAAGAGTACAAATTCATGATGAATCAAAATAATTTTATTTTCTATAAATAGAAAATATATATGAAAACTAAATATAAATTGAGGTCGTCTTTTTTCTTTGAAGCATAATAACAAACTAAACTTTCTGGATTAATGAAATACTGCGCCGGTACTTGTTCTTAAAAGAATACTAGAGTCATGTCACCTAATTGCCCGGGAACACAATGAACACAAATAACTTTAGCAAACTCATGATTTAAGGGCACTACATGGAATGTAGTGTTCAGATTGTTGAATAATATTTTTGCTGGTTCGCATGATCATTTTCAAGGTTACAACTATTCTGAAATTTAATATATGATCCAAAGCCACAGATTAAATTATTCATGAGAATACCCTTACACCAGCAAACATTCATGTACATAAAATAATTGATCCCTAACCGCAAACGTGCAGTTAGCAAAAGAACAGACCTTGCACTCCTAGGAACTTAACTCAAGACAGCGAATTGCCCCCTTTAGATATGCTTATTCAGCAAAACATCTTTATTAAATACCAATAACAAATATTTTTTCAGTTAAAAGAGGTACAATTATCCCCTAGAAAAAAGAGGTACCATGCAAGGTGGGGGATCCTCGTCTCCCAACACAACAAGCTCATGGACAACTGCTTTATCTTCATAGGTACAATGGTCGAAGATTATCTTGACAAAATCTGTGGATACCGTCGTCGTTGGGCGGTGTGACTGACAACCATCCTTCATAGTCATGTCTACCTCCATGTCGTCGGATTTAACAGCAGCAGTAAGCAATTAGGTCATGAGGTTCCACAATCTGAGCATCCTGGGCATAATCTAGTTTCATATTTGAAACAGCTATACAAGAAACATTACCATCTCGCATGATTCTCTAGCATAATTGCATAAATGATTTCATCAAAAGAGACATCTATATTGAGTTTCAGTTTTGCTGTACATGTACAGAGCCTTGGGAAAATTTAGATGGCCATTACTGTCCATTTCAGGAATTAACCGAGACTAACATCACAAAAGGCCACCTATATATGTAACTGTTCTGCTCAACGAATGTTTTCTGATACAAACCAAGTTTGTATAGACTCATTGAAAAATATTATAAATACATGCAGTAAGGAGAAATTCCTACTGTTTTGCATGAAAACAAATTGGCTGAAACCTCTGCGTATTTGTATTCTATTATACATGGCATCAGGCATCCGATTTACATCCAGAACATGCTGTAAAAATAGTGACTGAATATCCTTACATGCTACCACCTTACATGACTTTAAGAACATGCTTGGCTTTGTCGAGAAAATTTATCTGATCTCCTTCATTTCCCTAAAAACAATATGCCACGAGACACTAATCATGTCACAAAAATTGGTCAGATGTGAAACATAATGCATATTAAGAACGTGCATCACCACATAAAGAGCACAAAGTGCTTATCGAAAGTGTTGAGCTTCACAACCATTTGGAAACGCTAAGCGCCATATGTGCGTGCGCATAGACTGCATCTGAACATCGTCTTGATGAAAAAACACAGAAGTTTAGAGGGAAGGGAGCGCCTGTTGCCAAAACAATACATGATCAGACAAACCTCGAACCAAATCAGTGATCCTTTCAAGTACTCTTCATTCAACTAAGATTATTTACCAAGCTTTTGAGAGAATGTTGGTTCATGGCCAAGCTGGGTATGGATCCAATCCATGACGTACTTGACTTTATTTTGGCATGGATACCTCATATAGGTATGTATGTATGTACCTGCTTCAGTACTTCTTCAAATCAATAAGTAATGCTGGAATTCACCATGCATGTCATATAATGAAAGGGATACCTTCAGTTAGAGTCTTCGGAAGCATGTAAAGTTGTTGTCCAAAAAGATAAACAGAAGAAGTTGCTCCATATGCCATCGTCCCTCGGATTCCTAGAACAGTCCCCTCGACTGAATAATCCATCATGAGACAAAAATTCCCAAACGGGATATAGATTAAGAACCCAATCGTAGTGATGGATCAAAACAATACCGTCCAACTGTAGATACCCTGTGCATGCAGCAGGCTGAGCACGAATAGTAAGATGACACGGATAATAACCTGACAGTTCGCCATTACAGCGGCAAGGAACAACCCAGCCCATCGGAAACGACCTGGAATTCGTCAACTCGGAGCACCTTCTATTCATTTGGGGGTAGAAAGAACAACATCAATCAATAAGATAAATTCTGAAATTTGATGGAGAAAGAATTGGGGGAAAGTGGAACAAAGAAGATGAAGTATCAACATGCCGAAGTAAGTAGCTGGAGGCGGAGAGGAACAACGCGATTGTCGAGACCATATGGATCTGTAAGAGCACCAATCGAATAGTAACTGGCCTGTGCAGATCAATTTCCATTAAGTTAGTAGGAACGGACCTCGGCAAGTGGGCAAATCAATTGCCATTAAGGTCCGTACCAACAATGATATCTATCGCCGATGACTGAATCGCTAGGCGACGGTTCGCTATGCCATCACTGCCCCATGGCGTTGCCGTTGCTTCGCGAGGAGATCCTCTCGCTCGCATCGCAAGAACAGACATGGCCTCTCCCGCCCGGCGAGTCGTAGGTCGCTCGCCTCGTATACATCGGTTCGCCCGCCCGCGAGATGGAGCCGCTGCCGAGCACACGGGACAGGGTCTGTATTCATAATATTTTTTTTGCTTCGTGGAACGGTTCGCCCACAAGCCAGATGTGCGATTGCGAACTCTGCGCTATTTTTTTTCATTGGGTCGCTTGCACATCTGAAGCCCAGCAGGCCCATATAATGGCAGTACGTCCATTTTGTTATGGGAGCAGCGGCCCAGGTCGCCTAGCGATCTTTGGTTAGCACGGAAAGCTCACGAGCATTTGAGAATTGATCCAACGGCCGAAAACTCCTCTCGCAGATCTGACGGCCAGAAACCTTGATGGTCTGAGAGGGCTGGGAGGGTGCTCAGTTTTAATATATCTAAATGTCTGGGTGGGCCTCCTACAGAAGTCGCCAATTTCTTTTGTTGTTAATGGTTGCAAGCTTTGGGAGGGGGGGGGGGGGGGGGGGGGGAGGGGGTGGCTCTCCAGCAAGCATTGTTGAGGCATGTGTTCGCAGTGTGCTTCAGACTTGTGGGTGGTGGGGTGCACGGTTACTAGTGGTCCCGGCAAAGCTCTCGTGGTTCTCCTTTGATGACACTAGCGGCATTTGCCAGTGTATTATGACGCATTTCTACGTCTTTGGCGTTTTATCGTGTATTTTTAGTTTTATCTATATCTATATTAATATATAAAAAGTGAGTTGCGGAGATCAAACAAATTTCATATGTTCAACCACATCTATCCAATAGTGTTTGTCACACTGGTATTTTGTGTTAAATATGTATGACACCCTCAATTAATTAATACCATGCCTAATATCAATGTCAACATTAATCAAGTAACTATATCCTATCTAATATTAACATGTAATTTATATTTTTCCTAATATTTCCGTGTAATACAATTAATATCTTGTTTAATACAGTATTATGTGCATTGTACGTATACACAATTACTAGTTACCTGCAACAAAAATGCATACTTAGAGCCTGTTCTGAACCTCTCCTAGCTTTCCAAACTCCACAAAATTAGCTTCTGGAGCTAGCTTCTAACTTCACTTGGTGATTTTATCTGTTCGGCAGCGCCTGTAGCTTCTCCTAGCGATTCGGCCCAGCTAGGAGCCTACTGGCCTGTTGGTCGCTAATTTGGACCAGCTCGAGACAGCCCATCACTACTAGGGAAAACCCTAATAGTAGCGCGGGTAGCCACGCTACTATTACGGCGCTACAACTAACTATTAGTAGTAGCACGGTCCGCACCCCGCGCTACTACTGTTGACTATATCAACAGCGCTTTTCTGGAATGTGCTACTATTAATTAGCTGTAGCAATTTCCTAGCCCCTCGCTACTGCTATATCTTTCATCATTTTCCCCCGCTTCCTACCCCGTTTCGATTTCAACAAACCGCAATTTCCAGATACTACTACTAGATATCAATTTCATAAAGCATTATAGGTACTAGGTAGTACTCCCTCCGTTCCAAATTACTCGTCGTGATTTCAGTTCAAACCACGACGAGTAATTTGGAACGAAGGGAGTACTAGATAACAATTTCATGTATAGTCAACATGCATCCTCAAGCAGTACAAGGTCATATCGACGACGATCATCATATGTAGTTCTAGATGCTATAGCCACACACACACACACATGTAGTTCTAGATGATATCAAAGATGATCATCATCCTCAAGCCTGGGCGGTGGGTGTTCCTGATAGTAATTAGGATGGCCTGTCCAACACGAAGATTCTTGTCATCGAGGAATCTCTTCCACCCAACCGAGTTTAAGTGTGTGCGACCGTTCGTGTCCACGCGGTAAGCATAGGTTGTGATGGAGCCCCTTGCGGTAAGGTGTGGTCCAGCTGAGCCTTCTTCATCAAGCTCGATACCATAACTCACAGATAGGCCTTTTGCCAATTTCTGAATAAGAAAAACATATCAATTAATAAATAGCCTCGCACATACTCTTGCAAATAGGTATATATGGATTATCTACACTATTAATAGTTCCTTAGACTATACACTAATAAGCATGTGATCGAACTCTACACTAAAGCATATCATCGACTAGATTCCACACAACATATCATTGGACTCTACACTAAGCATATCATCGGATAATTTGCATTTGTAAGTATAACATACCATATCATGTCGATCGACCATGGTACTTGTCAGGCGGGTCACGAATGGCACCCCGACAAAGTCAGCACATGGTGGAATTATGTCCCATAGGTTGCACACCTCCTCCTCGCTCAGCCTCATTCTTTGAGATACGATGGCTTCATGAAGTGGGTCATCATCATCTTCATCGAGTGGGTCCTCATTATCTTCATCATCTTCGTAATCTTCATCATCTTCCACCAGGTTGATATAAATGACAGCCAGCTTGGGTCTTTCTGCTCTGAAGGAGAAGCTGATCAACTCACCACCAGTAAGACGCATGCGGGCGAGGAAACGGGCCCATCCATCTCCTCCAATCTGCGATATATTGCGTCGTTTCTCGATCTCCATAGTGTACGCCCCCTAGGAGCCTCAAATGTCACAGTGTCTCCTGTCAGCTTGTTGAATTTCAACCTCACATTGCATGGATCGATCTATGTAAAAAAGCAAAATGACACAATGCAGTAATGCCAACACTAAAAATAAAATAGTTGTTACATTTCATATAATTTCTTACCGCCGCATGACGAAAACTCGGCTGGAAGTAGATGTCGAACAACTTGGTAGTTGCAAGGCTGCTGGCGCACCTTGACTTGCACAATCGACATGGTGGTGGTGGTGGTGGCGCTGTTTTCCTAAAGCAATATGAGCAAGGATTAACGATCCACTTCATAGGAAAGAAAAAAAAATTGTTAAATCAAAATGTTCTACAAATAAACTAAATCAACTAGCCTATTAAATCAACTTGCCTACTAAATCAACTAAATCAAAATGTTCAATAAATCAACTAAATCAACTAGGATATTAAATCAACTTGCCTACTAAATCAACCAAATCAAAATGTTCTATAAATCAACTAGCCTACTAAATTAACTTGCCTACTAAATCAACTAAATCAAAATGTCCTAAATCAACTAAATCAAGTAGCCTACTAAATCAACTAAATCACATGAACTAAATCAAAATGTTGCATATGAACTAGCATACTAAATCAAAATGTAGTAGGGAGAAGGGGTTGTGGATGGAGGAGGGAGGAGGGAGAAGGAGGGGCGACCGGAGGAGGGAGGAGCGAGTAGGACGAAGGAGGAAGGGCGGAGCGAGGAGGGGCCAGCCGGCGGCGAGTCAAGGAAGGACGGATAAGGATGGCGGTACCGAGTCCAACGAGGAGGAGGAGTTGACGGCGGCGCAGAGGGAAGAGGGGTAGGCGACGGCGGCTGGCGGGGGCGACAGCGGCCGGCGGGGGAGGACCGGCGCGGGGGGGTGGGGTGGTTGAGGGGGAGAGGAGAGTGTGGGGGTGGGAGATAGCTAGTTCTAGTAGTAGTGCTCTTAAGGTAAAGGCGCTATTGCTAAACTACCTAGCAGTAGCGTGCTCTGAATTAACGCGATGCTGCTAGAACTAGCTTCACGGCGGAGTCGTGGGAATTATAGCAGTAGCGCGGCTTAGAGGAGGCGCGCTACTGCTACGTTTATTTCAGCAGCGAGTACTGCTGGAGCGCGCTACTGCTACATTGCAGCAGTGCCTTAATTTAAAACTCGCTGCTGGTAAGATTCTGTGTATAAGCTTTTCCGTAATAGTGCATATGGCCCCACGCTGCATCTTTGTGTGAAGGAGGGTTGGCCACGTGTGCTCGCATAGAATTGAAGCAAGGCAGGCATCGAGAGGCGTTGGGGGAATTGTTTCACGAACCGTTTTTTCAACTTAGCGATGGCATCCCCTCGTAATTATTACCAACTCCTCACTTCTCCAATTGGTGAAGCTAGGCTTTAGCTGCTTCAGCTTTTTACACTGTAGGCTCACAACGCTCGAGGAAGCTAACTCCGCGGAGCCCAGAAATTCTGTCCAGCTCCTCGCTAGGAGTTTGAGAAGCATGGAGCGGGAGGAGTTTAGAACGGGCCTTTACTAGTTTGTTTTAAAGATTCCTAAACATCATGTATTTGTGGTTTGGCATATTGACTTTATACAATATAAATCGCGGCGAGCGCCGTTTCAAGGAGCAACATGGGACCAAGCTGCGAGTGGCGCTGATCCGCTCACCCCAATGGAAGTAAGAAAATCTTAATTAATTATTATGTTATACTAGCTACAACACCGTTTATTTTGTAAGATAGTAAATACGTATGTGCAATACACGTTCATATTTGAGAGAAAATTAATTGCACATTGATATTACACAAGATATTAATACCAATAAATTACGTGGATAATGTGGATGTTGATATTTGATATGGTATTAACTACACGCTAAACATGTTGAGTGCTCGCAATTGAAGCAATATAAATCGTTGGATTGAGATGATTTAATGGCCGAGATTTGTTGAATCTGCCCCTATGGTTCTTATCTATATCTATATCTATACTTCTATGTATATACTACCTAAAAAATGTAATGTTCCCTCTCCCCTCTTACATCGTCCCACCTTCGTCCATCCGTCCACATACAAGAACCCCTACCCCCACCGATTTTCCTTGCCTTTCAATCGATTTTCCTCCCCCTTCCACCGTTTTTTCACTCTTACTGGGTTTTTCATTTGGCGTGAAAACCCAGCGTATCTCAAATATGGTAATTATGGTAATCAATCAATTCACATATGGTAAGGCCATAAACCCACGAAAATCTCAAATATGACAATTATGGTAATCAATCAATTCACGTATGGTCAGGTTATAAACTCGCGAATACCAAAGAATCAATCAATCTTTGCCATAAACCCACTAAATCTTGATGTATAAGGCCATAAATTCTCTCTTTTATGGTAAAAAGGCAGGACACCATCAACATTGCACCATCCTCACGAGCACAAGATCGCCGGAGCCACCACCGCCACCGCTATGGACTAGGACGAGAATAAGACTGACAGCCATGCCATGGTGCTTGTGCACGACTTCATCGGCGAAGGCATGATGATGTGGGAGCGCGCTCCTTAAAAAATTCTCAGGAGAACTATATGCAAGTAACACCACAGATCCACGTCACACCCACAATCAGAAAGAGATCAGAGCATCACCAGTTGAAGATGATTAATTTTCTCTCATACCAATGTTTGCTTCCACCTTGACTTGGATTAACCCGGATGCCTAAGTTGGTAACACTTGCATGCTTTAATAGCTACCAATTCCCCCTTAAATACGTTTTAGTTTTGCATTTGCTGGTGCATTGCTTTGAGTTGCTTTGTGCTTGGGTGGAATTTTATGATTTATATTCATCATAAAATGTGGAAGCATACAAATGGGTTAATTATGTGACATTGGTCCAGTGCTTGTGTACATTAGAGATCTATATGTGTACATGGTGGGGAATTAGCTTACCGATGTCTTGCTATAGTGATCTACTCGTCATGACCATTTATATTGATGAATGTGAATGTTGAAGAATAATATATTAGATTATTCCCACCGTGTTGTTTGGAAGAAACAAAACATTTTTGAATCTGAATGATTCTCATTTTCGAGTGAACTTTTGTTTAACTGTGATCAACTCCCTCGGGGCGGCATGGAGAGCGAGTAGCACCAGTGCAGCCCTCCCATGGTAATGAGCGCGCGGAGGGCTGAGCAGCGTAGGCACGGGGCACCTCTGTGTGAATGGTGGAAGAGTGTTAACAATAAGAGCATGCTCTTGGAGTTGTGTCGAATATTGTGTACAAGGTAGGTTACAATTGAACTTGTAGTTGTATTCTGTTTAGATAGGATATCGAGTCGTGTCCTAATAGGATACTTGTATCCTAGACCTCTCATATATAGCGGGGCTAGACACACGATGTAATCTATGCCAACATAGTAGCACATGCGCGCAAGGGGGAGCCGGCAGCGTGTGCTGACGCCTGGGTGGCCGGTGTGCGGTATTGTGACGGTGTCACGCGAAGGAGCGCCCGTAGTCCGGCCCCGGGATGTAGCCATATCGGTGAATCTCGTTAACAAATCTCAGTGTCGTGCCTCATGTGATTGTTTGCTCCTCAGATGATCGACGGTATGCCTCGGATTTATTCTAACAAGTGGTATCATGAGCAAGGTTTCGAGAAGGCTGTGGACTGTTGATTTAGAGAAAGTATCGAGTCGAGATGCAGCCGGCTGCAGCGTGGTTCTTGGTAAGATTGGAAAAAGCATATCAATGGAAGGCACGTGTGCGAGTATGCAAGCAGTCGAGAGTCGAGACGTACGGCGATCGGTAGATCGGTCGGGCGAGCGTCCAGGCAACATCGCGTGCATAAAGCGGCGGCGGGACGTGTAGCAGCTGAATTCCCGGCGAGATCGAATCGATTCGATCGGTGTGTGGTACGCTGTCCACGCGGAGCAAGCAACAGCGCGGAGGCTGCGGCCACGCGGTGCGAGGCGATACGGTCCAAGGCCCACTCGGACGAGGCTGGGCAGGTGGCCGCTTGCTGGGCCATGGCTGGCTGATGCGTTGCGGGACGGCTGGGGCAAGGCAATGCGCGAGGCACCGCTGAGCTTGTTCGGGCTGTTGTGCTAGGCGTTGCTCTAGAAGACTATTCGTGAGATTTGTTTGAAGACAAAAAGAGGACCGTGTTCGATTCACGTGGCAAATCAACTGGCGAACTAGAAAATCACAAGGGATGGTCCATTGGAAGGCAAGGACAGAAAGGCAAAGCTAGCATCTTAGGGTTGAGCCAAGGGAGCAGATCACGTGAAGATCAGCTAGTTGGAATTGCTAGTAGTATGCGGAGGTTCTGTTCATCTATTTGGGGAATCGTGTGCACAGCTCAAATAATCTTTTTTTAAAAGATTGTTGGCGTGACAGGGATGCTTGAAGGCATTGCGGGAAGTCATGTCAGTTAAGATGGAATTATCATGTGATGGATGGAAATTCGCGAAAAACGATTTGGGAGCCTTGAGCGTGTTGTACAGTCGAACGAGTTCGGCTGGGTCAGACTAGGCAGTCTGACGGATCGACGCAAGTCAGTTGGTACAGAAGACGGTGGTGGGATCGACGGCGACGACGTAGGAGCGTGATGATGATGATGACCGACTTCTGGGCGTGGAAACACGTGGCGCAGGCCCCGAGGGCTTGTGTGGCTTCGACAAGACTATGGCGCGGGATTGATTCAAGGTGGTGTATACACCGAGCTTGAAGTCGATGAGGCGCGGGGGTGGACTGATCATCTACCATGGAGTCATGTTGAAGGTGGAGCTGGATTGAGGGGCTACGGTGTAAGGATCCAGAGAATCGAAAGCCTATTCAGCGGGAAAAAAGCGAGTGACGCGTAGTTCGGACTAGAGCCCAGTGGTCTGATGAAAGCGTGAAACTCGTCATCGGTCGGTGATGATCGGTGGTACTCTGAAGTGGGGGTTGAGTGGTGTGGGTTTGCGACCCTTGAGACTCGACCGGGACAGTGGAGGCTCGACGCGGTAATAGCGACAAGGCGTGCGGTACGCACGGGGCATGGAGACGGACCAGGGCTCTGGTGGTCATACATGTGGTGAGACAACTGCGAATTTGACTCGGGATGACTATAAGCAATGGTGAGATTCCTTTGAGTTTCAGACATGCGGTCAAGAAAAGAGCGGCGATGTTGAGTTCAGGTAACTCTTATGTGACACCCAATATGTGAGTTGTTCAGTTTCACGCAGGTCAGTGATCAGTGTCTGATGGTGTTGGACGAATACTCTGGAAGTTGGGAGCACAAACTAGAGTAACAAGGAACTTAATTTTGCTCGAGCGTTGACTGTGGTCAAGAAAAGAAGAGACTACAAGTTGCAGGTGGAGTCACATGGAGTCTTTGGAGTAGCAGCGGTACTCACGGGACAAACTCAAGTCCAATGTACATGGAAGTTTGACGCATGGACGAATTCAAGGTGGTGGAGAATATTCGCCAAGGTGGAGTTTGTTGGAGTTGTGTCGAATATTGTGTACAATGTAGGTTACAATTGGACTTGTAGTTGTATTGTGTTTAGATAGGATATGGAGTCGTGTCCTAATAGGACACTTGTATCCTAGGCCTCTCATATATAGCGGGGGTAGACACACGATGTAACCTATGCCAACATAGTAGCACAGGCGCGCAAGGGGGAGCCGGCGGCGTGTGCCGGCGCCTGGGTGGCCGGTGTGTGGTATTGTGACGGTGTCACGGGGAGGAGCGCCCGTAGTCAGGCCCCGAGGATGTAGCCATATCGGTGAACCTCGTTAACAAATCTCGGTGTCGTGCCTCATGTGATTGCTTGATCCTCAGATGATCGACGGTATGCCTCGGATTTATTCTAACACATGCAATGGTTGTGGTAGTGTGGAGGAGGATGAGATGATGGGCTTTCACTACTGCTTCCTGCTCACTGCTCATGGATGGATGGAGATGACAATGGCGCAGGAGGCAATGTGAATTGAGTGGTAGGTGGATGCTTTATGCTTTGTGGGTACAATATGATTCATTTGATCTGCTTCATGTAGTTTCAGATACTAAAAAGATTGTTCAGTTGGAGTAGATGACATTACAAATAAATTAACTCGCATCAGGTCATATTGTCTTATTGGCATATGGTATGTACCTTTGTTGGGAAGAGATTTTTTAACAACATTTTGCTATTGGTTTTATCTGCTGCACATATCCTGCAACTTATCTTGTTCTTCTATAAAGGGTCTAGGTTGATGTTCTGAACATTGACATTTATGTGCCAGTATCTTGAGCAGGCCGGCTCTTCCTAAGAGGAGTATCCTCGGATCCATCTAGGGAATTCACTCATCCATCTTGCTATTAGAATTTGGAGCATCTTATACTTGGTAAGAAACACATATGAGATGATTAATTGATCGATGGCCGGCAACAAATACCTAGAAGCAGCACTGTGACACAACTAATCATCATTTGAGCGCATGCTTGCTCGTTTGCACTTCATTTTGTTCAGTAGCTTGTTAGTGTGAGTTGCTTAACTTATATGTATTTTTTTCTGTCATAACTAATTATGTGTCCATGTTGCAATGTTTATCTTTTGGTGAGGTTATTGCTGGTGGGTTCAGAACTTTCAGATTAGGTAGAAGGTGAGTCCTTAGGTATTGCCCAGATATGCTTCATACCTACCAAAAATCGTGAGTTTTAGCTACAATTGTTTACCTTGAGTTGTGGCGGTAGATAGCTCCGTTTAGAGTTACATTTCCTTACGTCTAACAACACGACGCAACAAGGGCGCCTTTCCCTTACCACTGGCATCCGGTGTCGCACAATAAACCTATAGGAAGGCAGCCTCTATGGGCTCCAGTGTAATGTGTGCTCTTTTGTGCTCCAGCGTATGGGCTCCTGTGCGGGCATTTCATTTTTTGTTGCTTTTAGGAATATTATTTTGCTTTCTGGATAGCTTCAGTTGCTTTTAAGTTTGTATAAGACTGAACTATGTAAGGTTTCATTGTCTTGCAATGGAGCCATGAAGAGCCACTCTAATTTTCTAAAATAAAAAAGTGTCTTTTCCTCGTCATTCAGGTAAGCAATAGAATACTGGTAAGCATATTCTAAGACTATCTCACATATTGTTGGACCTAGAGCTTTGAGGTGCAAAGTTCACCAAATTGAATCATAGTACGAATGGTTCAGTCCAATTTTATTTTGAAACTGCTCCACACACAACAATGTTTGGGAGATTTGTGCACGACTAGATAATCCAATGGCCTTGCTCGGCCATGGACAAGATTCATCGGCTGCATTTAATTGTCGTCCGCAAATTGTCCAATATTACCGTTCACGTAGCACTGCTCATTACATTTATTGGAAAGGTTAGATGTTAACTGATTTTTGGGAAGTGTTATATTGCTAAAGGAATTTGATGTGGTAGCATGCATGAGTTTTGGATGAATTTGTACAAATCTTTAACCTTCAAAATATTTTTCTGGTGTACCGTTCCTGCTACTAAAATAATATGACTCTATTGATCCTTGGCTTCTTTCTAATCACTACTTAGGAGGCAATATAGGAGATCTTGAAATATCAAAACCCCCACCAACCACGCCTTGCTAAGACAAGCACATTGTGAAATATACCCCAACTACATGGTTGCGTGTTTGAAATTCTAGTGTGTGTGGGTGAGGGTGGAAGGGGTTGAGGATGCGACCCGGATGCGTTATTGACAACAGTGTGGAGAGATTGGACTAGTGAGGCTACTTGTAGTAGGGAGACAAAGAGGTGGGAATAGGTGTGAAAGAAGAAGAGTGTGATTGAGCGGTGAAATAGTAGTCAACAATGTTGCATTCTTGCATGAGTATCCTATAGATAGACATGATTGATGTTATACTACTGGAATATGTATGGCCCCGTTGCAACGCATGTGCAAATAGCTAGTATTGGTATAGATCTCTACTACCTAAAAGTCTTATGTTTCGTCCAACCCCTTTGTTCAACTCCCTCGTATGTTCCCACCTCCCACCATTTTCTATCCCCCACCCATCTGGTTATCCATCCATTTGATGATCTATTTAAACCGGTTTCTATATGGACTGCCAAATCAGATCAATCATATCGTTGGCAGTAATTAGTAAATCAATAAAGGTCATACGGGAAGGACTTAATTCACGGTGGGCAGTCAAAGTCAATCTTGGTAACCCAATCACATTCAAAAGAAAGGATATCTACAAAAAAAGAGGAATGAATCAATCAAAAGGAACTATCAATCACGTTTAACAAGTATTTGGTAACAGAATAAAATCTTCGGGAAGGAATCAATCACGGATGAGGCATATCACCATCTTTCCTTGTTGGTACAGATCTCCTTCTCCTAAGCTATGTCTTTTACTTTTCTCTCTTTCTCTTTCAAAACTTGTGACAAACTAAAGTTGATTTTAAGATTGGACTGTGATATTTGGCACATGTGTGCCATATAAGCAAAACTGTCACACCTCTACTTCTTTCACTTTAAAGTACCACACGATCATCCTTCCTTCGACCCCACCTTCTTCCGAACAACCTTGCAGGCTCGCCCGAGAAACCTGCTTCTCCCGCACATCTCGCGCACCCACCTTCGAGAAAACTGCCACTTCTTCACGTCTACCACATGATAAAAAAATATTGTGCATGTGGGATTCGAACCCACACCTCCTTGGCACCAAAGTGCGCCACCACAACAACCTCACCCTTAGGTATTTGTTGCTCAAACTAAAGAAACTAATTGCTTTGATCCCTTCTTTTACAATTGTGTTACTACAAAAAAGTACAGAAAATTACCACAATTTTCCCTTAGGACAAAGTTACCATGGTATTCGCATGCAAGTTATCAGGCCTGTGTTGCGTAAGTTACCGTGTTATTTACATAGAACTTACCAGGTACTATGTTTCAACAACTACACTCCTTTCAAAGTTACCACTGTGTTATAAGGTCTTCGATGTGTAAAATACCGTGGTACTTACACATAAGTTATTAGGGTATGTGTACATCAACCTCGTCCTTGGTCAAAGTTACCATGGGGGATTGTACATGAGTTACCGGGTCTACAGTTCCTATATTATCATGGTACTTACACCTAAAAACCTGGGTGTGTTTCGGTAACTTTTTCCATAGGTCAAAAATTACCATGATGTTTTTGCGTAACTTATCACGCCTATAGCAGGTCAAAGTGGGCCATTTTTCTGGGCCAACCCACGAGCACATGTGCCTCCTCATGACACTAAACATTATGTACCTTTTCTGTGGCACATCATGTGTTGTGTTCATCTAAGAGGCCTCGCGAGGCGAGTGTATGTTTTTAACAACTTGTTTTCCTTTGGTAAAAAGTTACCATCATGTTTATATTGTAACTTATCGGTTATGCGGTGCTTATATTATCATGTTATTCACACAAAAATTATTGGGGATGTTTTGAACAACTTTTCTCCGGGACAAAAGGTTATCATGGTGATTCTAGGTAACCTATCAAGCCCGTAGTGCTTAAAATATCATGCTATTTACACAAAATTTATCAGGGGTATGTTTCAGCAAAATTTCCCCCCATGGATCAAAAACTTATCATGGTGTTTAGTTATCGCGGTGCATATGTTTTCATGCTATTTACACATAAAAATACCAGGGGAGGGAGGTATAGTACCGTGCTATTTACACAGAAGATACCGGGGTATCTTTTCAAAAAAAAACTTCCCTATGATCAAAGTTACCATGGTGTTTCTACCTCAGTTATCAGATGTGCGCTACGTATATTACCATCTATTTACACATAAATTATCTAGTATCTTTTCACATTTTTTCCCCAATGGTTAAAGCTACCATGATGTTTGTATCTAAATTATCAGGTCTATGACGTGAATGTTATCGTGCTATTTACAGAAATTACCCGGGGTCGGGGTTCAACAAATTTCTTCCCAATGATCAAAGTTACCACGATGCTTTCACCAAAGTTATCACGCCTTCAATGCTTATGACCATGCTACTTACGCATAATGTACCGCGTGGTATACAAAAGTTATCATGTTGGTGGTGCGTCATTTATCGTGGTGGTGATGGAGAATTTACCACGGTAAAAGTTTATGTGCCAGGTTTGATAGGTGAAGCAAAAGTTTTTCAGTGCTAAAATATTGGAGGCAAAACATGTCAAAAACAGTATTTTCCTTAGCTTGTTCAACAATGAGTGTCATAGGTGAGATGGTTGGCTCCCTTCGTTGATTACCTGCAGACCAGAGATCAAATCCCAATTCAAGCATTATTTTTGCCCAAAAATCTGGAAGGCGCGTGGGGCCGTACTGGTGATTGAAAGGAAGGAAATCAGGAGGGCGGGTGAGGGAGTCCTGGATTATGGGGTCTCCGGACAGCCAGACTATATCCTTTGGCCGGACTGTTAGACTATGAAGATACAAGATTGAAGACTTCGTCTCGTGTCTGGATGGGACTCTCCTTGGCGTGGAAGGCAAGCTAGGCAATACGGATATGTATATCTCCTCATTTGTAACCGACCTTGTGTAACCCTAGCCCTCTCCGGTGTCTATATAAATCGGAGGGTTTTAGTCCGTAGGACAACAGACAATCATACCATAGGCTAGCTTCTAGGGTTTAGCCTCTCTGATCTCGTGGTAGATCCACTCTTGTACTACCCATATCATCAATATTAATCAAGAAGGACATAGGGTTTTACCTCCATCGAGAGGGCCCGAACCTGGGTAAAACTTCGTGTCCCCTGCCTCTTGTTACCATCTGCCTAGACGCACAGTTCGGGACCCCCTACCCAAGATCCGCCGGTTTTGACACCAACATTGGTGCTTTCATTGAGAGTTCCTCGGCGTCGACGCCATTAGGCTTGATGGCTCCTTCTATCATCGCTAGCGATGCAGTCCAGGGTGAGACTTTTCTCCTCGGACAGATCTTTGTATTTGGCGGCTTTGCACTGCGGGCCAATTTGCTTGGCCATCTAGAGCAGATTGAAAGCTACGCCCATGTCCATCAGGTCAGGTTTGGAAGCTTAAACTACACGGTCGATATCCGCGGAGACTTGATCTTCGACGGATTCGAGCCTCTACCTTGTGCGTCACGCGGTCATGATGAGTACGATTTAGCTCTACCATCCGACAGTGTTCAGGAGATCGCATCGGCAGTCGCTCCGACCCTTAATTCGGAGCCAGTTGCGTCGTCCATGGACGGGTGGATGGACCCCGCCACGGAGGCCTTACCCTCATCGGCGATCGAGCCGAACATCGACCTTACTCTGCACGAGAGCCGTGTTGACAAACTGCCGGATCTCTCTCTGGCCACGGACTCCGAACCGCCTGCACCCGTTCCTAGCAAATCCTATTGGGCTCCGATCATGGAGTTTACCTCCGCGGATATTTTTCAGCACTCGCCCTTGGGCGACATGCTGAACTCGTTAAGGTCTCTCTCCTTGTCAGGAGGATCCTGGCCGAACTATGTCCGGCAGGATTGGGATGCGGACGACAAAGAAATTCGCGGCCCGCCCACCACCCACTTAGTAGCCGCCGTCGACGACTTAACCGACATGCTCGACTTCGACTCCGAAGACATCGATGGTATGGACAACGATGCGGGAGATGAAGAGGAACCACTGCCCACAGGGCATTGGACAGCCACCTCATCATACGATATATACATGGTGGATACACCCAAAGAAGGTAATGGCGAAGAGACAGCGGAGGATGACCCCTCCAAGAAGCAACCCAAGCGCCGACGTCAGCGGCACCGCTCTAAGTCCCGCCAAAGCAGAAGTGGTGATACCGGCACAGGAGATAATAATACTCCGGATAGTGCGGAAGATAACAACAATCCCCTCCAGCAAGATTTCGACAGGAGGATGGAGGAGCTAGCCCTCCGGAGAGAGCGGCAGACGGAGAAGCGGAGCATGATAATTACATGCCCCCTCCGAAGACGAGGCAAGCCTCGGCGATGACGAATTCGCCGTGCCAGAGGATCCCGTCGAACAAGAGCGCTACAAGCGCCGGCTTATGGCCACGGCAAATAGCCTTAAGAAAAAGCAGCAGCGGCTTCAAGCTGATCAAGATCTGCTAGCTGACAGATGTACTGAAGTCCTCGCAGCCGAGGAATATAAACTTGAGCGCCCCTCCAAGAATTACCCAAAATGCAGGTTGCTACCTCGACTGGAGGAAGAAGCGTATGACGCGGCTGATCGGCCACCTCGTGGCCGTGATAGAGAGGCATTCCAGCCAAAAGCTCAGCCCGCACCCCGATGCCATTCAAATAAAAAGGCATGGGGAAATACGCCAGACCTGTGAGACGTATTGGAGGACAAAACAAAACATGCAAGATCGATCTATGGATCACGAGGGCGCGCCACTATGCGAGACGATAAACGTCACGCCGGATACAGTAAAAGTCAATCCGGCCAGGCCGAACACAGCGGGCAAGACCCATTCGAGCTGTGTCGCGATACAGCCCAATACAGAGGCGCCGCACACCCCCTATGCTTCACAGACGAAGTAATGGATCATCAAATCCCATAGGGTTTCAAACCCGTAAATATTGAATCGTACAACGGCACAACAGATCCTGCGGTATGGATCGAGGATTTCCTCCTCCACATCCACATGGCCCGCAGCGATGACTTACATGCCATGAAATACCTCCCACTAAAGCTCAAAGGACCAGTGCGGCATTGGCTTAACAGCTTGCCTGCAGAGTCCATTAGTTGTTGGGAAGATCTGGAGGCCGCATTCCTCAACAACTTTCAGGGCACTTATGTGCGACCACCAGACGCCAATGACTTGAGCCACATAATTCAGCAACCAGAAGAATCAGCCAGGCAATTCTGGACACGGTTCCTAACAAAGAAAAATCAAATCGTCGACTGTCCGGATGCAGAGGCCCTAGCAGCCTTCAAGCATAACATCCGCGACGAGTGGCTTGCCCGGCACCTTGGACAGGAAAAGCCGAAATCTATGACAGCCCTCACGACACTCATGACCCGCTTCTGTGCGGGAGAAGACAACTGGCTGGCTCACAGTAACAACATATCAAAAAACCATGGTACTTCGGCTACCAAGGACGGCAATAGCATGTCACGTCGCAATAAACATAAGCGCCACATTAACAACGATAATACTGAGGATATGGCAGTCAATGCCGGATTCAAAGGCTCTAAACCCGGTCAGCGGAAAAAGCCATTCAAAAGAAGCACTCCGGGCCCGTCCAGTTTGGACTGTATACTCGATCGCTCGTGTCAAATACACGGCACCCCCGACAAGCCAGCCAACCACACCAACAGGGATTGTTGGGTGTTCAAGCAGGCCGGAAAGTTAATTGCCAAAGATAAAGATAAGGGGCCACATAGCGATGACGAGGAAGAGCCCCGGCAGCCGAACACCGGAGGACAGAAAAGGTCCCCCCCACAAGTGCGGACGGTGAACATGATATACGCAACCAACATCCCCAAGAGGGAGCGGAAGCGTGCGCTCAGGGACGTATATGCGTTGGAGCCAGTCGCCCCAAAGTTCAACCCATGGTCCTCCTGTCCGATCACCTTCGATCGCAGGGACCACCCCACTAGTATCCGTCATGGTGGATTCGCCACACTGGTCCTAGACCCAATCATTGACAGATTTCACCTCACTCGAGTACTTATGGATGGCGGCAGCAGCCTGAACGTGCTTTATCAGGACACAGTGCGCAAAATGGGTATAGACCCCTCAAGGATCAAACCCACAAAAACGACCTTTAAAGGCGTCATTCCAGGTGTAGAGGCCCATTGCACAGGCTCAATTACACTGGAAGTGGTCTTCGGATCCCCGGGTAACTTTCGAAGCGAAGAATTAATCTTCCATATAGTCCTGTTCCGAAGTGGTTATCATGCACTGCTCTGGCGAACCGCATTTGCGAGATTCAATGCGGTACCGCATTATGCATACCTCAAGCTCAAGATGCCAGGACCTCGTGGGGTTATTACAGTTAATGGAAACACAGAGCGCTCTCTCCGAATGGAGGAGCACACTACGGCCCTCGCAGCAGAAGCGCAAAGCAGCCTCTCAAGGCAATCCACCAGTTCGGCGTTTCAAGACCCGGACACCTTCAAGAGCACTCGGAGTAATCGGCAACTAGACCGCCTGGCACAATCTGAGCTCGCGTAGCAATGCGGCCCCCACCCCAGTCCCAGCCAAGCAACGAAATCCGTGCCACGCATACATAATTATGCATTAAAAATACCATGGGCACAGGTGGGGAGGGGGCCCAACTACGGCACGCCCCAAGAGGCGGCCTAAACCGCACTAGGGGCTTCCCGCTTTGTTATTTTTCTCTTTCAAGACTTTAATCTCTGGAAACCTTGTCCGGCAGCATGATTGCCGAACACATGATGCAGCAACCAAGAGAGGCAGAAAGCTACGTCACACCATGGAACTCCCAGGTGGATTATGATAACGAGTGAAATATTTTCTTTAATACTATTCCTCAGCTTGCCCTTGGAAGGGACATAATCCTACTTTTTGCTTATCGCACTATCTGTATCATTCTGCTTTAATGCACCTCTTTGAATAAACAATGCGTAACATTACGACTATTATTGCATTCTTATTATATATATATGTGTTCATTAATGACACCTTGCAACCGTACACTTTGGTACGGCCAACACACTAGGGGCTTAAGTACCCCACAATATGGTGTGAGAAGTCCGAACACTTTCACAAGTGTGGCACCCCGAACTTATAACATTATATGCATCAGCTCCGAATCATGTCTTTGGTCAAATGTTGGGTTTGCCCGGCTCCTATGTTTTGGTACCTTACGTTCCGCTCTATCAGCTAAGGTAGCGCTAGGAGAACTACTGCGATTGTGCCCCGGTTCTGCTGGGCTAAGCACCTCAGTAGAGAAAGCTAAAACTGACTGTCATGATAAGGCGAGAGACTGGTCGCTGTTCGGCGAGGTTTCGAGTCCCTAAAGACTTATGTCGCTTAGAGTGAGGAGCCGATCCTAACCGGCTTAAAGGCGTGTATCGCGCCCCGAATTCGGCCTTCTGAATACCAGGGGCTTCGCCAAAATTTAAAATTATAGAATTCTATGGCTAAGTGAGAGTGATAAAGCATTATTAGTCTGGTTGCCTTGTTCGCTGTGCTGAGCACCTCCCTCGAAGGACCCAAACATGGAAACAAGAGTGCTCAGGTTTATCCCGAACAACCCAGCACTCGCGGCATGGGGGCAGAAGCCGAGGACTAGCCATCTCTCAGATTGGATAAACAGCCAAATAGAAGGTAATATTTTAAATTCAAACAAGCGTTGCATAGCGCATATGAAACAAGTTTTCATCATACAGGATCACACAAGCAAGTTACTCAAATATTACATCCTTTGAACATTCGTCCGCTACAAGATGGGCACCCTTCAGGACACCCTCATAATAAATTTCGGGGGTGCGATGCTCCTTGCCCTACGGCAGTCCTTCCTTGATCAGTTTCACGACGTCCAACTTGGCCCATTGCACCTTCACGCGGGCGAAAGCCCGGCATGCACCTTCGATGCAGACAGACCGCTTGACGACCTCCAGCCGTGGGCAGGCATCCACAAGCCGCCTCACCAAGCCGAAGTAGCAGTTCGGAAGGGTGTCGCCAGGCCACAGCCGGATTATAAAGCCCTTCATGGCCTGTTCGGCTACCTTATGCAGCTCGACCAGCTGCTTTAGCTGGTCGCTCATAGGCACCGGGTGTTCGGCCCCAGTATATTGGGCCCAGAACAACCTCTCTGTTGTGCTTCCCTCCTCGGCCTGGTAAAAAGTTGCGGCATCCGACACGCTGCGGGGCAAATCTGGGAATGCTCCTGGAGAGCTCCGGATTCGGGTAAGTAACAGGTAATTTAATTTCACATGCTTGCTTTGCATATAGAATGCCTTACCCGCTGCTATCTTGCTCATCACATCAATCTCCTGGAGGGCCTTCTGTGCTTCGGCCTTGGCACTCTTTGCACTTTCACGGGCGGCGGCAAGCTCGGACTCTCGCGTCTTCGAGTCACACTCCAACGCCTCATGCTTCGACACGAGAGCCTGTAGCTCTAGCTGCACCTCGCCCACCTGTGCTTCTTGCCTTTCCCGCTTGGTCCGCTCCTTGGCCGCTTTATCTTCGGCCTCGGTTAGCGCTTGCTTCAGGGTCGCCACCTCGGTTGTGGCCCCTGGCAAATATATGATGATTCTGTCATTTTGCAATCGCGTCTTCTTTTATATATATACATAGACAGGGTATTACTTACCCTTGTTCTCCTCGAGCTGCCTCTCGGCAAGGCCGAGCTCTTTCTTGGACCCCTCAAGGTCCTGCTTCAGTGCGGTGACCTCTGCAGTCAGTGCGGCAGATGCCAGCAGCGAAGCCTGCATACGCATATTGACATACTTATATTAGACTCCTGCGATATTGTTTGATCCTCCGTTCGGCTTTTCTTTGTGAACACCGAACAGAGCATCAGGGGCTACTGTCTATGCGGTAATATTTTTCCTATATTTTAACACTTACCTCAAAGCCTGTTAGAAGGCTGGCACAGGCTTTAGTCAATCCGCTCTGGGCGGACTGAACCTTCTGGACCACCGCACTCATAACAGTATGGTGCTCCTCGTCGATGGAAGCGCTGCGAAGCGCTTCCAGCAGATTGTCCGGTGCCTCTGGATGCACAGAGGTCACCGGCACAGGCGTCTTGCCCCTCTTGGAAGGAGGCCGCCTGCCCGAGTCCGGAACCACTGGAGGTTCCGGCGCGGTGTTCGGCTGAGGGCCGAACTTGGAGCCCTTAGGGGCCTTGTCCTCCCTACCCTCGGAGTCCGGAAGGTCGCCTTGAGGCACCTCCGGGACTGTCTCCCCTCGACCCGGTGCCTCTTGAGACAATACCTCGGCGTCGTCCGCAGGGCAGGGGGAGGTGACGGTCGGAAGTGGATCGCTATCCATATCCGACGAGCCAAGGGAGCCGTCCGATGATACATCGATACTGGCTCGTGGCGGCCTGCATAATCATATTCGGCGTTAAGGGAAGCAGTGCGACAAAGGAATGCTATGAGTTATTCTGGTATCCGAATAACTTACGACTTTGCCAGGGGCTTGGCCCTGAGCAGCCACTCGTCTTCGCCTTCGGTGGTGGTGGTGGAACTGTCTAGAAGGAGAGTCCTTCCCTTCTTGGACCCTTCGCCCCCCAGTTGGGGTGGCCTTCCTCTTCTTGTCTCCCCCAACTGAAGGGGGAGCATCTTCTTCTTCCTCCTTGTCTTCGGGGGAGGAGTGTGCCCCAGAGGCATCGGACGATGAGTCTGATAACACCGGGCGTTGGGAACTCTTTCGGGTTCCCTTGGCCTTCTTCGTCTTCTCTGGCACCTTGTAAGGAGCCGGAGTCAGCATCTCCTTCAGGAGAGCGTTTGCTGGGCCTTCGGGCAAAGGCGCCGGACAATCGATCTGTCCGGCCGTTTCTTGCCAGTCCTGTCAAAGGAACGGGAGCTTAGATCCCGCATAGAGTCAACTATGAAAAACAAGTATCCTGTAAGAGGTAAAACAGCTAGCGCTCTGGCTTGGCGCTTCGCGCAGAATCCGCGATCCTCGGTAGTAGGAGGAGGAACCTCGACGCCCTTGAATAGCACCTTCCAGGCATCCTCATGTGTTGTATCGAAGAGCCTGTTCAGAGTTTGGTGCTGGGCCGGGTCGAACTCCCACAAGATGAAGGCCCGTTGTTGACACGGGAGGATCTGGCGGATGAGCATGACCTGGACTACGTTGACAAGTTTGAGCTTCTTGCTCAACATGTTTTGAATGCATTTTTGGAGTCCGGTTAGCTCTCCCGAACTATCCCAGGACAGGCCCTTCTCTTTCCAGGAGGTGAGCCACGTGGGGATGCCAAATCTGAAGTTGGGGGCCGCTGCCCATGCAGGGTCACGCGGATCGGTGATGTAGAACCACCCCGATTGCCACCCCTTTATGGTCTCCATGAAGGAGCCCTCGAGCCATGTAACATTGGGCATCTTGCCCACCATGGCGCCTCCGCACTCCGCCTGGCGGCCGCCCACTACTTTCAGCTTGACATTGAAGGTCTTCAGCCATAAGCCGAAGTGGGGCTTGATGCGGAGGAAGGCCTCGCACACGACGATAAACGCCGATATGTTGAGGATGAAGTTCGGAACCAGATCGTGGAAATCCAGACCGTAGTAGAACATGAGCCCCCAGACGAATGGGTGGAGAGGGAATCCCAGTCCGCGGAGGAAATGGGTAAGGAACACTACCCTCTCATGGGGCCTGGGGGTGGGGATGAGCTGCCCCTCATCTAGGAGCCGGTGCGCGATGTCGTCGGGCAGGTATCCGGCTCTCCTCAGCTTCTTGATGTGTCCCTCCGTGACAGAGGAGACCATCCACCTGCCTCCCACTCCGGACATGGTTGGAGAAGGTTGAGGTGGGAAGTGCGGACTTGGGCGCTGGAGCTTGAGTGTGCGAAAATGGATGAGCAAAGGAGGAAGAAGGCGTGGATGAAAAGGTGAATCCTTATCCATTTATATGGGCGGCCGAAACTATGCGCCCCAACTAGCCTGGTAAAACTCGCTTATCCCCAAGCGCCGTAATCGATGGCGCGGTTGGGTTACACACACCCGTATTGATGAGAATCTTGCGATAAGGGGACACGATCTCTGCTTTGACAAGACGTGTCAAAAAACTGCCTCGCGTTATGTGCAGGGCTAGTTAAAGGAAACGGTTCGAATAATCACCGGGCCATGACATAATGTCGTGTTGCCAAAACAAGTCAGCAAATTAGATTTGTGGAAATATTATTCTCTCTACGGTGGTATGTGGAACTTATTTTGCAGGGTCGGACACTATCCTTGTATTCAAATTCTTCCATGGTGTATTCAGGGGAGGAACCCGCCTTGCAATGCCGAAGACAACACTGCGTGCCGGACTCATCGTCATTGAAAGCCTGGTTCAGGGGCTACTGAGGGAGTCCTGGATTAGGGGGTCTCCGGACAGCCGGACTATATCCTTTGGCCGGACTGTTAGACTATGAAGATACAAGATTGAAGACTTCGTCTCGTGTCCGGATGGGACTCTCCTTGGCGTGGAAGGCAAGCTAGGCAATACGGATATGTATATCTCATCCTTTGTAACCGACCTTGTGTAACCCTAGCCCTCTCCGGTGTCTATATAAATCTGAGGGTTTTAGTCCGTAGGACAACAGACAATCATACCATAGGCTAGCTTCTAGGGTTTAGCCTCTCTGATCTCGTGGTAGATCCGCTCTTGTACTACCCATATCATCAATATTAATCAAGCAGGACGTAGGGTTTTACCCCCATCGAGAGGGCCCAAACCTGGGTAAAACTTCGTGTCCCCTGCCTCCTGTTACCATCCGCCTAGACGCATAGTTCGGGACCCCCTACCCGAGATCCTCCGGTTTTGACACCGACAACGGGAAAGGAAGGAGATCAAGAGGAAAGGAAGGAGATCGGGAGGACATGCGCGGGAAAGGAAGGAGATCGCGAGGAAAGGAAAGAGATCGCGAGGACATGCGGGAAAGAAAGGAGTTCGCGAGGGTGATGCGTGTGGCAGTTTTGCAATCTGCCACACGGTTGCCACTTACATATTTCGTTTAAGATTTTAATATGGCTAATTAAGCTTGGAAAAAAACATCGATGAAATTGTCAAAAAATAGGAATCCATAAGTGTATGATGTGAAGTTCTTGTGTGTTGGATCATGGCGCTTCTTTCCCCCCTCTCTCCTGTGGCGACGCCTGCCACCGCCCCCCCGACGGCGTCCCTACCTCGTGCGGCCTCCCCTTCTCCCTCCCCTCCGCGGACTCGTTTGGGTTCCTCACCGGCGGCGCATCTCGACCCCCCCGTCTCCCTGGCCTCCCCGCCTCGCTCCGTCTCCCTTGCTCCGCCCCGGGCTAATAGATTATGGGCGCTCGATTCGGATGGATCCGGGTCGGACTCTGAGGCCCCCCTTCCCCCTCGTCCGGCCCCTGTGGGTGGTATCTCTGTGGCTTCGACGGCGGGTCGTCGGCGTAAATTTGCTCCTAGTGGGCGGGGGCGGCTCATCGGGCCCGTAGTGGAGGTGGATGGTTGGCGCCGCGTCTCCCGTGGGCGTCGGCGTGCTTCGGTCTGGTCTCCAGATAGGGCGTCACTGCATTCCGGTGGGGTTGATGTGGCGGCGCTGACATCCTCCTCTCCGGTGGTTTCCCTCGCCTGCTATCCCTCGGTCGTGACCCCCGCTTCTCCGGCGGCAACGGCACTGGAGCCAACCCTAAATCTGGGATCGGGGCTGGCGTTGGTGCCTTCATCTGGGCCGCGGGCCCCAGTGGTTGGTGTTGGGCCTGGTGGGCCTGTTTCGGCCCCTGTTCTAGCTTCTTTTTCTGATTTCCCCCCTCCTGTCTTTGTCTTCTGGGTCGCGGTTGGCCCAGGCCCAGCCCCCCTCTCGTGGTGCCTTATGTCGAGCCGGGCCTGGCTCGGACCAGGTATATATGGGTTCGAAAGGGTGCGGTTCCCCCATTTATAGGGTTTCCTGCCTCCTCCTTCGATTTGCGTCGGCGCCGCCTGCCCATTCGCTGCATCGTCAAATCTGCTCCTCCTCCTCCCCTTTCCCTCTCTTTCGCGGTGGTGGCCACGATGGATCGCTCCCATGGGTCCTCCAGCGAGGCGGTCTCCGGCCAGAAGCGGGGGCGTGATGGCTCCGGCAAGGCAGCCGCTGATCTGGAGTATGAGGCTGCGCTTCGTGCTAAGCTCCAGGCCTCGCTTGCCCCGGAGGCGGGGTATGCGGCGGTGTCGGCCGGTGCGTCCCCCCGCGCCTCTGGATCTGGCCCAACGGACCCTCCGCCCCCCGTGCATGGTGCTCCTGTGGCTGCTGTCGACCCCTGGGAGTTGGCAGCGGCGGGCAGTCGGGCGGGCTCGTCGGGGCCGGCCCCGCCGCCTCCTCCGTAGGGTGCTGTCCCCCGGGGTGGCGTGCCGCTGCGGGCTCTGGCGGTGGCTGGTGGTGGTCCGTCCCGCTTCGTTCCTCGTGGTGCGTCGGGGGCTCCGGTTCGCGGCCCCATCAGATCTGCTGCTGGGCGTGGCGCCGGATCTGGGCCTGGTGCGTCTGGTGATGGTATTCTTCCTCCTCCTCCTCGCGGTCTTGGTCGCATCCCTCCTCAATCTCAGGTCTCCAACCCCACTCTCACATGCTTCGCATGTCACTGTCCTGGCCACTTCCAATCCCGATGTGAAAATCCTCCCTTCTGCCTCATCTGCAGGGAAGACAGCCAACTCACGGTGGACTGTCAGAACCGTCTCAAACCTCCTGCTTTCGTTCACTATGGTCTTGGCCTTCCTGGATGTTCTTTTTTTGCCTTAGACAGGGAGGTCCCTGAGGCAGCTCCTATTCCTTCGCTGTCCAACGTTGGCATCATCTCTGTCCATTCTAAACGCATCTCTCCCCAGGTTCTTCTTGATGAGCTTCGGTCGTGGGATGAGGGAGGGTGGGATTGGCAAATCCGCCAACTTTCTGATTTCGAGTTTGCTGCGACATTCCCTTCCAAAGAAAGTCTTTGCATGATTTCCTCCTGTACTAGCTTCACGCTTCCTTTGAACCAACTGGTGGTTTCGGTCTAAGCTGCTTCCAATGGGTCCAAGGCTATCTTCTCCCTGTCTGATGTTTGGGTGCTTGTTGAAGATGTCCCTCCTAACATGCGCACCACGGCGTTTCTGACGGCGTTCGGGGTTCTCATCGGGAAGCCTATTGAGCTGGATCAAGATTCTCTGGCCATCCTTGGGCCGGCTCGTCTCCGAGTCTGGTGTGTTGACCCTCTTTGCATCCGTGGTTCCATTGATGTCTTCCCTGCGGCTGGTGGCTTTCGGCTCCGGGTTCGGGTGGAGGGAGCCCCGGGCTCGGTGTCGCCCCCTCCTCCTCCTCCGCCCCCGGCCTTTGGCAATGATGACAAGAGCAAAGATGGGGATGGATGCCCGGACGACTCTATGCATGGTACTGATCATCGCTTTACCCAGTCGGAGTGGGATGGGCTATCCCCCGAAGACCAGGATCTGCTGAAGGAGAATGCTCCGGCTGGCCGGGGGGCTCATGACTCGATGCCTGACTTGGGTGGAGGGAATGCTGCCTCTGGTGGGGCAAAGGGCACACCATTCTCAGCGGTGTGTTCTAATCTTCCTGCCCGCCCCGCCTCTCCTTCCCTTTCTGGCATTGAAGATTTGCCCCCGGCTGGTCCCTTTGCGTCCAAGAGGAAGAAGAAGTCGTCGGTCAAGAAGTATTCAACAAAGAGCAGGGCATATGGAGATTCTAGGTAGTCTGCGGCTGGGCTTTGCTGCAGGCTTGATGCTGACTTGGGTACGGCCTCGGGCCCGTCTTCTGCTGCGGCTTCCCCCTGCCGTGCTCGCCCTGTGCCTGTGCGTTCGCTTGCCTCCGCGGCTCGCAAGAGTGGCCGCGTCTCCAACAGCGGCGAGCGGGTGGCTGATCGGGCTGCTCGGCATGCTGCGGCTCGGGATCTGCCTCCTTCAGGTTCGCGCCCAGTCCCCTCCTCCTCCCTCCCCGCTGTTCACTCCCCTATTCGTTTAGTTCTTCCGTCGCAATCTGATGAACATCTTCTTAGAATTTTAGATGATGTGGGCATTTTCTTAGATTCTAGTTTGGAATCCCCCTCTTCTTTACTTGGTATTATTAGGGCTAATGAATTAGCTCAGGCTGACATTGCTAAAGCTAAGGAGGCTGGGTGGGTACGAATGCCCCACTGGTTGTGGCCGGTGGGGATGAGGGGGGAGATGACAGGTGTCAGGCTTCCCAAGTGGTTCCTAAACGTGGGGCTGGGAAACGTGCTAAATCCTGCAAGGCTCCGAGCAGGTCGAGTCTTAGAATTAAAAACGTATCCTTCAGATGAAGGCCTTATTCTGGAACATCAGAGGTTTCGGCGCTAGGGGGCGCAGGGACCAGCTTAAAGACCTGGTGCGTTCTGAAAATCTTCATTTTATTGGCCTTGTCGAGACTCTCAAATCCTCTTTCTTCCCTAGTGAACTCTCGGCCGTTGCTGGGATAGATAGATATGTTTGGAACTTTGTGGCCTCTGCTGGACATTCGGGTGGTATTCTCCTTGGTACCAAAAAAAGATGTTTTCGATTTTGTTGCTTTTGACCATGTCATCTTTTGGGCTAGTACGGTGGTATCTCATCGAACTCTCAACTCTTTACTAGAAATCACGGTGGTCTATGGTCTAGCTGACCATTCTATGTCATACATTTTTCTGGATGAACTTAGTAATAAAATTGAATCCTGTCAGCTGCTTCTCCTGATTGGGGGCGATTTTAATTTGATGCGGTATCCTTCTGATAAGAGCTCGTCTAATTTCTCTTGGCCTCTGGCTGATGCCTTCAATGCTTTCATTAGGGATATGGTTATTCGTGAAATTCCTAGGGTTGGGGCCCGTTATACCGGGACTATTCGCCAAACCTCCCCCATTCGTTCTGTCCTTGATAGGGTTTTTCTATGTCCTAGTTGGGATTCGCTGTTCCCCCGTGTTAGTCTCAGAGCTCTTGCTATTGTGGGATCTGATCACGCCCCCCTGATTATTGACGAGGGCTCATGCTCGGTTGGTTTCTCGAGGTTTCAGTTTGATGCTTCCTGGCTACAAGTGAAGGGCTTCACTGACTTGTTGGCACAAAAGATCTCAGCTTTCCTATCTTCTAATCGCCGTTCTTTTGGCCCGATGGATGATTGGCATCAATGCTCATATTTTCTCCGTAGATTCCTTAGAGGTTGGTCCAAAAATCACTATGCTGAGTCAAGGCGAGACAAAGCTAGGCTGGCTGCTCAAATTGGCGAGCTTGACGGTCGCGCGTATATTTTTGGTCTGTTCGTGGCCGAATGGCAGATCCTTATGGTTTAGAAGAGGCTCTCTTGGGTATTCATCGGCAGGAGGAAGTGTACTGGAAGCAGAGGGGCACTATCAACTGGACCTTAAAGGGCGACTCACCCACGGCCTATTTCTTTGCTATTGCAAATGGTAGACGTCGCTATTGATAGCCTCCTTATTGACGGCGTGAGGGTCTCTGAACCTTCGGTGATTCTGCGCCATGTGGTTCAATTCTTCTCTAACCTATTAGCGGCTAAACCTGAGCTGGGTTTTAGGTTAGCTCCGTCCTTCTGGTCTCCTCTCGAGCAGATTTCGAGCACTGAAAATGATAGTTTGCTGATCCCCCCTTCTGAAGAGGAAATTTTCGAGACAATTCGTACTGCCAACTCTAATGCGGCTTTAGGACCTGACGGCTTCTCCATTCCTTTCTTCCGGCAATTCTGGCCTCAGTTAAAAGGCCTCATTAAGGCTATTACACAAGGGTTTTGGCTGGGAACTGTTGACATTCCGAGACTCAACTACGCGGTACTCACCCTTATCCCTAAGGTCAAAGGTGCTGACTTGATCTCCCAATTTAGGCCCATTGCTCTAATTAACAACTTTGCGAAGATTCCCGCTAAGGGCATGGCTACTAGGGTTTCTCCGATCGCCCATCAGGTCATTAGCCCTTTCCAATATGCGTTCATAAAGGGGATATTTATCTTGGATGGGGTGCTTTGCTTACATGAGATAATTCATGATCTACGGATTAAGGGCACTAAGGCGGTGGTCCTTAAGCATGATTTCGAAAAGGCGTATGACTCGGTGAGTTGGAATTTCCTCCGCCATGTTCTACTGGCTAAGGGCTTCGAGGGTGCGGTGGTGCACCGCCTAATGCATTTTGTCTCGGGTGGGCACACGGCTGTGGCTGTGAATGGTCAAACTAGTAACTTTTTTGCTAATGGTAGGGGCCTTAGACAAGGGGATCCAGCGTCCCCGTTGCTTTTTAATTTTGTAGCGGATGCTTTATCCCGTATCCTATCCTGTGCTGCGTCTGCTGGACACATTTCGCCTGCTAGCTCTCACCTTATCCCTAATGGCATCACTCACCTCCATTATGCGGACGATACCATCATTATGGTTGAACTTAATGAGAACAGCCTCATCAATCTGAAATTTCTTCTTCTATGCTTCGAAGCTCTTTCGGGTCTTAAAATTAACCTCTCTAAGAGCTAGGTCATTGTTACTGGGGTGTCTGATTCGGAAGCTCAGCGGGTGGCACATCTTCTGAATTGTTCTCTTGGGTCTTACCCTCTCAAATATTTGGGCTTACCTATTTCCCCTCTCAAGCTTTTGGCAAAAGATTTCACCCCGGCAGTGACTAAAGTTGGTAATAGAGTTTTTGTAACACCCCGAGACCGATGTGCCAGGTGTCTTGCAGTTATTCGCTGTTGTTTCCTTGTCATTTGCTTGCGTGTCATGCATTTAATATCATGTCATCATGTTCATTTCATTTGCATACGTGTTCGTCTCATGCATCCGAGCATTTTCCCCGTTGGCCGTTTTGCAATCCGATGCTCCTATGTCCTCCGGCGTCCCCTTTTGCCTCTTTTCGTGTGTGGGTGTTAAATGTTATTGGATTGGACCGAGACTTGCCAAGCGCCCTTGGTTTACTACCGGTAGACCGTCTGTCAAGTTTCGTGCCATTTGGACTTCGTTTGATACTCCAACGGTTAACCGAGGAACCGAAAAGGCCTCGTGTTCGTTGCAGCCCAACACCCCTCCAAAGTGGCCCAAAACCCACCTAAACCTCCTCCATCATCTCGGTCGTTCGATCACGATTGCGTGGCCGAAAACTGCACCTCATTTGGAGCCTACTAGCTCCCTCTACATATAAATATGTGATCCCCTCCAAAAATCCTGCAGTCTAAACCCTAGTGCTCTCCTCCTCGCGCCGCCGAACATGTCCGTCCCGGACTGGACGCGTCTGCCGCCTCTCTCGTCCAATCGGATGTCGCCACCTCACCACCGCCACTTGTCGTGCCGCCACTGGCCGGCGCCGCCGCAACAGCCTCCCTCGCCCACTCCCCGCTCGCCACCTGTCCTCCCGATGCCTCCCAGCTGCGCGGCACGCCCAGGCCCGGGGCGAGCCCGCGAAGCCCATCGAGACCCAAGCCCTCCGCCACCGCCGCCTAGTCCCGAGCGCCTCCCGCTCCGAAGCTCCGCCGCCGCGCGCCTCCCCGCCGCCGCGCCGCTTCTCACCTTCCTCCGGCGAGCCGCTGCTGCCGTCAAGCTTCGCCGCCCGACGACGGCCACCTCTGCTCCGGCCAGATCCGGCCACGGTCCGGCCGGATCCATCCCCCTTGCTCCGGTAACTTCAACTCCAGCGTCCTCGGCAACTCCGGCGAGATCCGTCGCCACCTCGGTTCGCGTGCCCGACGAACCCTAGATCTGAGAAGGTCGTTTTTCTGCCAATTCCCAAATTCTTTTGAGCATACTTCATCGCATCATAACTCTGCATCTGTGGCTCCGTTTTGGGCGTGTAACATATCAAATTGTTTGTCTCAATGAGGTTGTTGCCTTGCAGTACATAGTCAAAAAATTGTTCGTCTCGACGAGCACTTCATTTCATTCCATTGCACCATGTTCATTTGAGCTCATATTGATGCCCTAAATGCTGTTGCAAGAGTGCTAGTTTCTGTTAGTTTCAGTTTCTTATCAGTATTTGGACATTAGTCATTTTTTCCATGATTGATGTGTCCCTCCTTTGAACTTGAGCCCTACATGAGTTTTGAAGTATGCCATGCCATCTTTACAGGGGTGTATGCCATGTATTTTTATGATCTCTGTGGTGACTAGCACAAGCATGCAAAGTAGCCCTCGTAATGTTGATGAATTCAGGGACTTAGAATTCTTCTAAGTCTTTGCTCTGTTAATATTTTTACCATGTATTCATGTTGCTACAAAGTGATCCATGCCTCTTTTGAGCATGACCAGTAAGGATGTTTTGTAGATATTGTTGTGCTCTATCCATCCATGTCTTTTTTTTCAATTATGGTGCAACCTAGCTTGACTCAATCGAGCTCTACTTTTGCTATAAAATGTTCCTAGCAGAATGTTTATGTGTTAAGCATTTTTGCCGAGGTTGTTGTAGTTTATCCATGCATGCCATGAGGTTGTTCTTGCCATGTTTAGCTTCTATGCCATGTCTACTTGCTGGGTGTATGCTTAGTTTGTCATGCAATGCCTTGTGGTGAGTGCATCGACCTCGTAAACATGCCTACTTGATATCTGTTTTGCCATGTTCCAGTTTTCTGCTAAGTCTGAATCTGTTAACGATAATTGCTATGTTCACATGGTTGCCATTGTATTTTCTGATCCCTTTTGGCTTATGGTCAGTAAGGGACTTTCGTTGTAAGCTTTTAGTAGCTTCATACCATACCTTGCTTTGCCATGATATGTTCTTGTAGCATGTTGTTATCTTGCTTTAAACATTGCTTCCTGATGTTAAAAATCCTGACATGTTATTTTCACTAAGTCTGTAACCTGATATCTTTTGCCCTTTTGCCATGCTTGTTTGAACTTGCTATTGAGTGAATTAGCCGTAGCTCATTGTTCATATTTTTCCAAGCATCTTGAGTGGATCGCTCCCATGTGCTTTGTTGCTATGTTAGAGTGCAGTAGCTTGTTGTTCTTGATGCATTTAGATGGCCTCGTGCTGTTAATCGCAGATCGGTGCCATATTTGTTTTGCTTGCCATTTCTAAACCGTGCATCCGATTCCGGTGATCTTTATATCGATTTCGACCGAAATCAACTCATCTTTCCAGCGGTACTCTTGGTTTTCCAAGTTGAGGCCAGGTTCAATCTTTCCTTTCCGAAACATGCATATGCATTGCATATCACATCCCACATATCATTGCCATGTTTTGCATCATGTTGCTTGTGCATTGCACGTGGTTGATTGTGTCTCCCTTTGCTTGTGTTCTTACTTTGGGTAGAGCCGGGAGACGAGTTCGTGTTCGAGGTACCCGTTGAGTACGCTTTCGAGGATCAAGCTTTCGTCTTCTTGGAGATCCTTGCAGGCAAGATGACCATACCCTCGAAATCACTTCTATCTTTGCTTGCTAGATGCTCGCTCTTTTGCTATGCCTATGCCGCGATACCTACCACTTGCTATATCATGCCTCCCATATTGTCATGTCAAACCTCTAACCCACCTTGTCCTAGCAAACCATTGTCTGGCTATGTTACCGCTTTGCTCAGCCCCTCTTATAGCGTTGTTAGTTGCAGGTGAAGATGAAGTTTGTTCCTTGTTGGAACATGGATATGTTGTTCCTTGTTGGAACATGATTATTGTTGGGATATCAAAATATATCTTATTTAATTAATGCATGTATATACTTGGTAAAGGGTGGAAGGCTCGGCCTTATGCCTGGTGTTTTGTTCCACTCTTGTCGCCCTAGTTTCCGTCATACCGGTGTTATGTTCCTTGATTTTGCGTTCTTTACGCAGTTGGGTTATAATGGGAACCCCTTGACAGTTCGCCTTGAATAAAACTCCTCCAGCAAGGCCCAACATTGGTTTTACCATTTGCCACCTAGCCTTTTTTTCCCTTGGGTCGGCCAACCCAAGGGTCATCTTTATTTTAACCCTCCTGGGCCAGTGCTTCTCTAAGAGTTGGTCCAACCTGAGTGATGTTCGGCGCCCCCTGGGCAACCAGGGTCTATGCCAACCCGACGTCTGGCTCATCCGATGTGCCATGAGAACGAGATATGTGCAGCTCCTATCGGGATTTGTCGGCACGTCTGGGTGGCTTTGCTGGTCTTGTTTTACCATTGCCGAAATGTCTTGTAACCGGGATTCCGAGCCAAATCGGGTCTTCCTGGGAGAAGGAATATCCTTCGTTGACCGTAAGAGCTTGTGATGGGCTAAGTTGGGACACCCCTGCAGGGTTTTGAACTTTCGAAAGCCGTGCCCGCGGTTGTGGGCAGATGGGAATTTGTTAATGTCCGGTTGTAGAAAACCTGAAACTTAACTTAATTAAAATGCATCAACCGCGTGTGTAGCCGTGATAGTCTCTTTCTGGTGGGTCCGGGAAGTGAACACGGTGTTGGAGTTACGTGAACGTAAGTAGTCTAGGATCACTTCTTGATCATAGATTCTCGACCATGCTTTGCTTCTCTTCTCGCTCACATTTGCGTAAGTTAGCCACCATATATGCTAGTGCTTGCTGCAGCTCCTCCTCATACCTTTTCTCTACCTATAATCTTAAATAGTATTGATCGCGAGGGTGTGAGATTGCTGAGTCCCCGTGACTCACAGATTACTTCCAAAACCATATTGCAGGTACCGATGATACCGTGCAGGTGACTCAACCGAGCTCAAGGAGGAGCTCGATGAAGATCGTGTTCGTTGTGTTGTACCGTTTCCAGTTGATCGGTAGTGGAGCCCAGTTTGGGCGATCGAGGATTTGTAGCATTAGGGGTCGTCTTCTTTTATTTTGGTTCTGTAGTCGGACCTTGATTGTATCTGGTCGATGTAATGCTTTATTCATGTATTGTGTGAAGTGGCTATTGTAAGCCAACCCTGTATCTCTTTCTTATTCAGTACATGGGATGTGTAAAGATTACCCCTGTTGCGACATTGCCTTCAATGCGGTTATGCCTCTAAGTCATGCTCCGACACGTGGGAGATATAGCCACATCGAGGGTGTTACAATTTTGCCGTGGAGAGGCCTCTATAACTCTCAGGCGGGCAAGGTTGCCCTTACTAACTCGTGCCTCTCCTCCGTTCCGATGTTTCTAATGGGCTTTTATCTACTGTCCGGAGGGATACACACTGGTTTCGACAAGCACAGGGGTGCTTTCTATTGGAATTCCTCCGATAAAAAATGCAAATATAGGATGGTCAAGTGGGACCTCATTTGTAAACCTAAGAGCATGGGGGGCCTTGGCATCATTAATACTCTGGTCATGAACAAGTGCCTTATGTTAAAATGGTGGTGGAAGATGATGTACCTCGAGGAACGTCCCACTTGGTTTTCTCTTCTCAAAGCTAAATACTTCCCTTCCTCGAGCCCTATGTTCGCCCCCTCATCTAGTGGTTCTCAATTTTGGCGTCAGCTTGTTAAAGTTCGACAGTTCTTCCGATCTCTTGTTAAATTTGTAGTTCGGAATGGTAAATCTACTCGTTTTTGGTTAGACTGGTGGGTAGGGGAAACCACGCTTGCAGTTGCCTATCTAACATTGTTCTCGTTTTGTGCTGATCCCGAGATCTCTATATTTGAGCTCTCGGTTCAGGACTGGGTTTTAGATTTTCGGTGTTCTCTTTCCCCTGTGGAGTTGGAAGAATGGCAACGCCTTACTGCCTGCTTCCCCTTGCTTTCGGAGGAAGAGGACTCCTTTGTTTGGCCCCATTCCTCCTCGGGGCGTTTCTCAGGTAAATCGGCGTACTCAAAACTTATCTCCGGTGGTCGCACTTCTTAGTTTAAGGACATCTGGTCAGCTCGCATTCCTCCTAAGATTAAAATTTTCCTATGGCAAGCTTTCCGTCGTAAAATCCCTGCGGCTGATCAAATTAAGAAGAGGAACGGGTCGGGCTCTGACAGATGCGAGTTATGTGGTGCTCTTGAGAATACCGAACATATATTTTTTCATTGCTCTCTGGCTAAATTCATTTGGAGTTGCACTAGACTTTGGCTTCGTGTTAATTGGAACCCATCTTCTTTTGAGGAATTGCAGCATTGTAGTAATTCTCTATCAGGCCGGTCTAAGAGGGTATTCTTGGTGGGCTGGGCTGCGATCTGTTGGTCGCTATGGACTACTAGAAACAAGTTCACTATCGAACACATTTTCCCGGCTAACCCTGTGAGTTGCTTATTTAAAGCCATTGTCTTTTGGCAGCAATGGAGATCATTGACTAAGAAAGGGGACCTAGAGGCTTTCGACGACATGTTATCTAAAATGAAATCTATGGCATCTTCCCTGTTGCGCCACTCTAGGAGGACAGATTCCTAAATGTTTCTGATGCTCGACGTGCTAGCCTGCGTGCCATGTTAGGCTGGATGCCTTGTACTCGTAATTCTTATCCTTATTCTGCTAAACTTATGTGGTGTTATGTGCTGGTGTTGTGACTCTGCCTGGTGGCTTTATCTATAAAGTCGGGCGCTCGCCTTTTCTCTAAAAAATAAAATAAAAAAAATAAGTGCATGATGTACATCCGCAATTGTATGAATATCTCTACAAAGCAGGTTGTGCACTATGTGAAATTGTTCTGTACTATAAGGTTCAAGCTAATTTTAATGTACTACAAGTTGAAAGTGTCAAAAAAATGTTGTGTGCTAACCTAAAAACACATACACAATATGAACTTTACATATTATGTGCGACAGTAGTGGGGATCATCTTTTTCTGTTATCTACATTTTCTGTTAGCCAGACATGTTAGTTGTCCTACTTAATTCCTAACTCATCATATTGCTCTTAATTTTTAGTCATGCTTGGATCTTTGATCTTCAGCTACATGAGATCCGAAAGCATTTCTTAGGACAAAGGTAAAATTGGAACTTGGAGGTGATTACATCATATGCTTTGGCCTATAAGAGTGTAAAGCTTTCTATGACGTGGTCTGCAGTTCAGATATTTTGCAACGACTTTATCTTCTGTAGAGTCTTCTTTTCTCTTTGGGTTTGAGATAGAGAGGGTTATGTTTTTTCAATAAAATAAGATTTTGTTCTTCTGTTTACCATAGTTCATGTTTATACAGTTTTGAGAGGTACTTAACTTACGTTTCCTTTTAAATTGACTGATTTTCACCAAAAGAGATCAAAAGAATACTTCGAATTGATCAAAAAATGTGGAATCACAAGATTTTATAAAGAGAGTTACACACGATGTTGATAATGAAAGCGGAGGGGAGTGAAGGGTAAAGAGAAAGATAGTTGCTTTACTACATGTCCTCTAAGGAGGCATGAGGATTGCGTGTGAGGGAAGGAGAAGCGGACATGGTTAGTTTGCTTCTATATGAATGGAAACCACATGCCATGATGTTCGACACACAATTCTTAATTAGATAAATTGTTTTATTGTTTTATTTAATTTTTTATTCCGTGGCGACATACGGGCATTCAGCTAGGAAGAAGGAGCTCAAGGGAGCAAGAAAAATACGAGAGGAAGGATAAGTTTACTCATAATTCACAAATAAATTTTCTTCTTTATCGAAATCTTGTAATTGCTCCATGTGTGAATCTGTCTTATGTGAACGACTATGTGATTTTGTGCTTAAAATTCAAAGTGTGGGCGTGAGCCGGATGAGGTATACACGGAAGTGGTGAACATTGTTTTGGGAGATGAAGACATTGGGGTGTGGAAGAAGAAGAGTGTTTGACTTAATGGTAGCAAAAATAGAAAGTGAATGATGCTTGAACTGATGACTTGTATTGATGTACAGTAGGGCTTATATACACGCCCGAGAGAGATACTGTCAAGAGAGCTCATGTACACGTCATAACAGAAAAGCCTCATCGTGAGGAACGTGGGGAGCGTGGGAACCACGATCACCGTGGGCGCCGTTGTCCGTAGGAATCGGTCCAGTCCGTTTCCCTCCCGAGGTGGAGTCGATGTCACGTTTCCAACAGCCCCCCGCATCCGAAGCGTGGTGCTCGCGAACGTTGAGGCTGGATCGAAACTCGGAGAAGATGGTGGTCAGGAGCCTCTTTGTGAAGATGTCCGCGAACTGCGAGGTCGTCGGAACATGGAGAACATGGACTTCGCCGAGGGAAACCCATTCTCGCATGAAGTGAAGATCAATCTCGATGTGCTTCATGTGTTAATGCTGGACCGGATTGTTGGAGAGGTACATGGCGCTCACGTTGTCACAATAGACAATGGTGGCGCGAGGTGGCGGGCGGCGAAGTTCGACAAGGAGCTACCGCAACCAACAGGCTTCGGCGACGATGTTGGTGATGGCGCGGTATTCAGCCTCCGCGGTCGACCGCGAGACTGTATTTTGCCGCTTCGACGACTAGCTGACGAGGTTGGAGCCGAGGTAGACCGCAAACCCGGAGGTAGACCTGCGGGTGTGGGGGCACCCCGCTCAGTCTGCATCGGAGTAGATGGTGAGGTCGCTGCCGGAGGAGCAATGAAACTGGAGCCCGAGTCCAGTTGTGCCGCAGATGTAGCACAACACCCTCTTCACCATTTGGAAGTGAACATCCCTGGGATCATGCATAAACAGGCAACATTGTTGAACAGAATACGAGATATCCGGGCGTGTGAGGGTAAGATATTGGAGCGCGCCGGCAAGGCTCCGGTACACAGAAGGGTCATGGAAACTAGGGCTACCATCAGCGGACTGCTTTGAGTTTGTGTCAATCGGTGTGGAGATGATTTTGCAGTTCAGCATACCCGCTCGATCAAGAATTTCAAGAGCGTATTGCTCCTGTGACAGAAAGAGTCCATCGGCATCCTGTTGTACGTTAATCCCAAGAAAATGATGGAGAGGCCCCATGTCGGTCATAGAGAACTCATGGTGTAGTGAGCGGATGATGGACTGCAAAAACTGAGATGAGTTGGCTGTTAGTATTATATCATCCACATATAGAAGGAGATAGGCTGTGTCACGACCCCTATGGAGTGAGAAAAGAGATGAACCTGCTTTGGATGCATGGAAGCCAAGGGAGACTAGATAGGAAGTGAACCGTGAGAACCAGGCCCTGGGTGCCTGTTTTAACCCGTAGAGAGAACGTTTGAGGCCGGAGACGTCATTGGGGTGAGCAGAATCAACGGTCTCGGTAAGGTGACCGTGCAAGAACGCGTTCTTCACGTCAAGTTGGTGGATTGGCCACGGGTTGCTGGTGGCGAAGCTGAGGACGACACGTATCGTGGCCGGTTTGACCACCGGACTGAAGGTCTCGCCACAGTCGACGACGACTTGTTGCATGAAGCCGCGGAGCACCCACCTCGCCTTGTACCGTGCAAGGGAACCATCGGGGTTGAACTTGTGGCGGAAGATCCATTTGCCGGTCACCACGTTTGTGCCTGCAGGACGAGCAACCAACGACCAAGTGTCATTCCACAACAATGCATTGTATTCTTCTAACATGGCATTGTACCAGTTCGGATCCTTGAGTGCTACACGGTGGGAAGATGGTATGGGGATAATGGTGGTTGTGGTGAGGAGGGGGTGATGTTGTTTTGGAAGAGAATACCCTAATTTGTCTCGTGTGCGCATACCGTGGAAGTTCTGGGGTGGCTGCACTAGAATCGCGCGAGGCGCGAGAGGCGGTCGAGGTGGCAGGCTGGGAATGGCTGCATGGGAGCCATCAGGGGGAGCAGATCTTGTGGATGCAGGTGTGTGTAGCGTAGGCTCGAAAGGAGGGGAGGCGGCGTACGAGGGTGAGGCGCTGGGGCCGGCGCGCGATCCAAGGTAGGTGGAATCGGGGTAAATCCCGGAGGGGATGTCGGGATCTGGGTGTACGAGGTAGGTAGGAAGGGTGGGATTTGCTGTGGGTTCGGTGTGGACGCGGGTTTTGTGGTCGGGTGTGCGACAAAGGGAGATGCGAAGGGAAAATGCTTCTCGTTGAATACTACGTGCCGGGGAATATAAACGCGACGTGTAGCGAGGTCCATGCACCAATATCCCTTGTGCTCCTATGGATACCCGAGGAAAAGGCAAGGCGTAGACCGTGGGGGAAGTTTGTGGGGGCGAGGTGGGTGAGATTTGGGTAACACAGGCAGCCAAAGACTCTAAGGTGGTCGTAGGTTGGGTGGATGATACGTCTCCAATGTATCTATAATTTTTGATTGCTCCATGATATATTATCTACTGTTTTGGACATTATTGGGCTTTATTATCCACTTTTATATTATTTTTGGGACTAACCTATTAACCGAAGGCCCAGCCCAGAATTGCTGTTTTTGCCTGTTTTAGGGTTTCGAAGAAAAGGAATATCAAACGGAGTCCAAACGGAATGAAACCTTCGGGAATGTGATTTTCTCACTAAATGCAACTCAGGAGACTTGGACCCTACGTCAAGCCAATTAACAGGAGGCCACAAGGGCGCGCCTGCCCCCCCCCCCCCAGGCGCGCCCTCCACCCTCATGGGCTACTTGTTGCTCCACCGACGTACTTCTTCCTCCTATATATATCCACGTACCCCAAACGATCAGAAACGGAGCCAAAAACCTAATTCCACCGCCGCAACTTTCTGTATCCATGAGACCCCATCTTGGGGCCTGTTTCGAAGCTCCGCCGGAAGGGGCATTGATCACGGAGGGCTTCTACATCGTCATCCAAGCCCCTCCGATGAAGTGTGAGTACTTTACTTCAGACCTATGGGTCCATAGTTAGTAGCTAGATGGCTTATTCTCTCTTTTTGGATTTCAATACAATGTTCTCCCCCTCTCTCGTGGAGATCTATTCGATGTAATCTTCTTTTTGCGGTGTGTTTGTGGAGATCGGTGAATTGTGGGTTTATGATCAAGTCTATCTATGAATAATATTTAAATCTTCTCTGAATTCTTTTATGTATGATTGGTTATGTTTGCAAGTCTCTTCGAATTATCAGTTTGGTTTGGCCTACTAGATTGGTTGTTCTTGCCATGGGAGAAGTGCGTAGCTTTGGGTTCGATCTTGCGGTGTCCTTTCGCAGTGACAGAAGGGGCAGCAAGGCACGTATTGTATCGTTGCCATCGAGGATAACAAGATGGGGTTTTTATCATATTGCATGAAACTATCCCTCTACATCATGTCATCTTGCTTAAGGCGTTACTCTGTTTTTAATTTAATACTCTAGATGCATGCCGGATAGTGGTCGATGAGTGGAATAATAGTAGTAGATGCAGGCAGGAGTCGGTCTACTTGTCTCGGATGTGATGCCTATATATATGATCATACCTAGATATTCTCATAACTATGCTCAATTCTGTCAATTGCTCAATAATAATTTGTTCACCCACCGTACAATACTTATGCTCTTGAGACAAGCCACTAGTGAAACCTATGGCCCCTGGGTCTCTTTCTCAACATATCAATCTCCATCACTTTATTATTGCTTTGCTTTTACTTTTTACTTTGCATCTCTATACCAAAAAATATTATTTATCATCTCTATCAGATCTCACTTTCGTAAGTGAGCGTGAAGGGATTGACAACCCCTAAACTTGTTGGTTGCGTTGAGCTATTGTTTTTGTGTAGGTACGAGGGACTCGCGCGTAGCCTCCTACTGGATTGATACCTTGGTTCTCAAAAACGGAGGGAAATACTTACGCTACTTTGCTGCATCATCCTCTCCTCTTCAGGGAAATCCAACGCAATGCTCAAGAGGTAGCAAGAAGAATTTCTGGCGCCATTGCCGGGGAGGTTCGCGCAAGTCCAGATTTGACTCCCGACAAAGAGCCATTTCTGGTGCCGTTGCCGGGGAGTCTGCGTAAAAGTCAACATACCAAGTACCCATCACAATCCCTATCTCACACATTACATTAATTGCCATTTGCCTCTCGTTTTCCTCTCCCCCACTTCACCCTTACCGTTTTATTCGCCCTCTCTCTCTCTATCCTCCCTCTCTTTCTCTATTTGCCTCTTTTTGCCCGTTTGCTTTTTGTTTGCTCGTGTGTTAGTTTGCTAGCTTGTCGTTATGTCAAGTCCTTTACCTTCTGCCTCCATGTCTGAAATTGGGGAAATTATTGTCGATATGGACAATAATAATATCATGAAAAATTCTGATGCTCCTGCTAAAGAACCTACCATCTTTCATACAAAAAAATTCCGTGTTGGTAGTGGTAATATTATTGGAAAAGGAGTTATTCAAGATTTCTTTACTTGTGCCGGTGCTTTACCTTCTATGGGTAGTTCTATCCTTCACATAACTAGTAGTCTTGTGGACGCTATTGCCATGCTTGTAGTTGAACTTGAAAGACAATTCATGCACATGCATCCTTCCATACAAAGGATTTTTCTGGAATTTTCTAATATTGAGCATTCTTCTGTTAAGCATGCCGCTACTATCTTTTTGGCTCATGAGTTTAGATTCATAATAAAAGAAGCTAAAGAAATCTTTGCGCATTATAGGGTGGACGCTTGCCGTCCTCCCATAGAGGCTATCCTCTTTGATCAAGAAGAAATAATGCGTTTTCAATCTCTAGACTATGTTGCTTTCAATGAAAATCTTAGAAAAAGGGTTCCTACCAATGTTTTAGTTGATAGAATTTCTGAATTTAATGATGATTTGGCTATTCGAAATAATGAACTAGGATATTCTCTTGAATATAGGCTCACAAAGTTCTGTCAAAAGAATGCTTATAATGATGAATTGGTTGTGCATTATGAAGGACCAAAGGAGGAACCTATACCTCCCAAGGTCGATCTTGGGGACTTTTGTCCCGTTAAATTTAGCCCTTTTGATTACTTTTGCTTGCCTCAAAGAAAACTTTCTGCCGAACGTAGAGAATATGAAATGTGTTTTAATAATCTATCTTACTATTATGGCAATACCTAGATCTATTCTTGCTTGTTATGCCTAGCTAGGGGAGTTAAACAATAGCGCTTGTTGGGAGGCAACCCAATTTTATTTCTATAGCTTGCTTTTTACTCCTGTTTAGTAATAAATAATTTATCTAGCCTCTGTGTTGGTTGTGTTTTTTTGTGTTTAATTAGTGTTTGTGCCAAGTAGAACCGTTGGGAAGACTTGGGGAAAGTCTTGTTGAACTTGCTGTAAAAAACAGAAAATTTAGCGCTCACGAGAACTGCTATCATTTTTATTTGGAATGTGATATTTAGTTAATTCTTTTTGCAGATTATTAATAGATAAATTCCTCACGTCCAGCAATTTATTTTAGAATTTTTGGGGTTCGAGATCTTGTGCTAGTTACATATTACTACAGACTGTTCTGTTTTGACAGATTCTGTTTTTCGTGTGTTGTTTGCTTATTTTGATGAATCTATGGCTAGTAAAATAGTTTATAAACCATAGGGAAGTTGGAATACAGTTGGTATAACACCAATATAAATAATGAATGAGTTCATTACAGTACCTTGAAGTGGTCTTTTGTTTTCTTTCGCTAACGGAGCTCACGAGATTTTCTACTTTAAGTTTTGTGTTGTGAAGTTTTCAAGTTTTGGGTAAAGATTTGATGGATTATGGAACAAGGAGTGGCAAGAGCCTAAGCTTGGGGATGCCCATGGCACCCCCGAGATAATCTAAGGACACCTAAAAGCCAAAGATTGTGGATGCCCCGGAAGGCATCCCCTCTTTCGTCTACTTCTATCGGTACCTTTACTTGGAGCTATATTTTTATTCACCACATGATATGTGTTTTGCTTGGAGCATCTTTTATGATTTTATTCTTTGATTGTTAGTCTACCACAATCATATTTTATGTACACACCTTTTGAGAGAGCCATACATTATTTGGAATTTTATATAATACTCTATGTGCTTCACTTATATCTTTTGAGTTATATAATTTTGCTCTAGTGCTTCACTTATATCTTTTAGAGCACGGTGGTGGATTTGTTTTATAGAAACTATTGATCTCTCATGCTTCACTTAGATTATTTTGAGAGTCTTAATAGCATGGTAATTTCCTTAATAATAAATATGCTTGGTATTCAAGATTTGTAAAACTTTCTTTTGAGTGCGTTGAATACTAAGAAAAAAAATTGATGCTTGATAATTGTTTTGAGATATGAGGATGGTGATATTAGAGTCATGCTAGTTGAGTAGTTGTGAATTTGAGAAATGCTTGTGTTAAAGTTTGTGATTCCCGTAGCATGCACGTATGGTGAACCGTTATGTGATGAAGTCAGAGCGTGATTTATTTATTGATTGTTTTCCTTATGAGTGGCGGTCAGGGACGAGCAATGGTCTTTTCCTACCAATCTATCCCCCTAGGAGCATGCGTGTAATACTTTGCTTTGATTACTTCCAGATTTTTTCAATAAGTATATGAGTTCTTTATGACTAATGTTGAGTCCATGGATTATACGCACTTTCCTTCCTTCCACCATTGCTAGCCTCTCTAATACCGCGCACTTTTCGCAGGTATCATACACCCACCAAATACATTCCTCAAAACAGCCACCATACCTACCTATCATGGCATTTCCATAGCCATTCTGAGATATATTGCCATGCAACTTTCCACCGTTCCGTTCATTATGACACGCTCCATCATTGTCATATTGCTAGCATGATCATGTAGTTGTATTTGTGGCAAAGCCACCGTTCATAATTCTTCATACATGTCACTCTTGATTCATTGCAAATCCCGGTACACCGCCGGAGGCATTCATATAGATTCATATTTTGTTGAGTTGTAAGAAAAATAAAAAGTGTGATGATCATCATTTTTAGAGCATTGTCCCAAGTGAGGAAAGGATGATGGATACTATGATTCCCCCACAAGTCGGGATGAGACTCCGGACGAAAAAAAAGAAAAAGAAAAAGAGGCCATAAAAAAGAGAGAAGGCCCAAAAAAATGAGAGAAAAAGAGAGAAGGGACAATGTTACCATCCTTTTACCACACTTGTGCTTCAAAGTAGCACCATGATCTTCATGATAGAGAGTGTCTCATTCTGTCACTTTCATATACTAGTGCAAATTTTTCGTTATAGAACTTGGCTTGTATATTCCAATGATGGGCTTCCTCAAAATGCCCTAGGTCTTCGTGAGCAAGCGAGTTGGATGCACACCCACTTAGTTTCTTTTGTTGAGCTTTCATATACTTATAGCTCTAGTGCATCCGTTGCATGGCAATCCCTACTCACTCACATTGATATCAATTGATGGGCATCTCCATAGCTCGTTGATACGCCTAGTTGATGTGAGACTATCTTCCCCTCTTTTTTGTCTTCTCCACAACCACCATTCTATTTCACATATAGTTCTATATCCATGTCTCACGTTCATGTATTACGTGAAGATCGATTTTTTTTGAAAATGTCAAAAGTATGAAACAATTGCTTGGCTTGTCATCGGGGTTGTGCATGATTTAAATACTTTGTGTGGGGAAGATAGAGCATAGCCAGACTATATGATTTTGTAGGGATAACTTTCTTTGGCCATGTTATTTTGAGAAGACATAATTGCTTTGTTAGTATGCTTGAAGTATTATTATTTTTATGTCAATATGAATATTTGTCTTGAATCTTTTGAATATGAATATTCATACCATAGTTAAGAAGATTTACATTGAAATTATGCCAAGTAGCACTCCGCATCAAAAATTCTGTTTTTATCATTTACCTACTCGAGGACGAGCAGGAATTAAGCTTGGGGATGCTTGATACGTCTCCAACGTATCTATAATTTTTTGATTGCTCCATGCTATATTATCTACTGTTTTGGACATTATTGGGCTTTATTATCCACTTTTATATTATTTTTGGGACTAACCTATTAACCGAAGGCCCAACCCAGAATTGTTGTTTTTTTTTCTGTTTTAGGGTTTCGAAAAAAAGGAATATCAAACGGAGTCCAAACGGAATGAAACCTTCGGGAACGTGATTTTCTCACCGAATACAACTCAGGAGACTTGGACCCTACGTCAAGCCAATTTACAGGAGGCCACGAGGTAGGGGGGGCGCCTGCACCCCCCCCAGGCACGCCCTCCACCCTCGTGGGCCCCCTGTTGCTCCACCGACATACTTCTTCCTCCTATATATATTCACGTACCCCCAAACGATTAGAAACGGAGCCAAAAACCTAATTCCACCGCCGCAACTTTCTCTATCCACAAGAACCCATCTTGGGGCCTGTTCCAGAGCTCCGCCGGAGGGGGCATCGATCACGGAGGGCTTCTACATCATCATCCAAGCCCCTCCGATGAAGTGTGAGTAGTTTACTTCAGACCTACGGGTCCATAGTTAGTAGCTAGATGGCTTCTTCTCTCTTTTTGGATCTCAATACAATGTTCTCCCACTCTCTCATGGAGATCTATTCGAAGTAATCTTCTTTTTGCGGTGTGTTTGTTGAGACCGATGAATTGTGGGTTTATGATCAAGTCTATCTATGAATAATATTTGAATCTTCTCTGAATTCTTTTATGTATGATTGGTTATCTTTGAAAGTCTCCTCGAATTATCAGTTTGGTTTGGCCTACTAGATTGGTTGTTCTTGCCATGGGAGAAGTTCTTAGCTTTGGGTTCGATCTTGTGGTGTCCTTCCCCAGTGACAGAAGGGGAAGCAAGGCACGTATTGTATCGTTGCCATCGAGGATAACAAGATGGTTTTTTTATCATATTGCATGAAACTATCCCTCTACGTCATGTCATCTTGCTTAAGTCCTTACTCTGTTTTTAACTTAATACTCTAGATGCATGCTGGATAGCGGTCGATGAGTGGAGTAATACTAGTAGCTGCAGGCAGGAGTCGGTCTACTTGTCTCGGATGTGATGCCTATATACATGATCATACCTAGATATTCTCATAACTATTCTCAATTCGGTCAATTGCTCAACAGTAATTTGTTCACCCACCGTAGAATACTTATGCTCTTGAGAAGCCACTAGTGAAATCTATGGCCCCCGGGTCTCTTTCTCATCATATCAATCTCCATCACTTTATTATTGCTTTGCTTTTACTTTGCTTTTACTTTTTACTTTGCATCTCTATACCAAAAATATTATTTATCATCTCTATCAGATCTCACTTTCGTAAGTGACCGTGAAGGGATTGACAACCCCTAAGCGCGTTGGTTGCATTGAGCTATTGTTTTTGTGTAGGTACGAGGGACTCACGCGTAGCCTCCTACTGGATTGATACCTTGGTTCTCAAAAACTGAGGGAAATACTTACGCTACTTTGCTACATCATCCTCTCCTCTTCAGGGAAATCCAACGAAGTGCTCAAGAGGTAGCAGTGGACACCGTTGAGGAGCAGGTACGGGGTGACATTGTTGATGGCTGAAGAGGGACGTCGGTTTAAGAGGTGATTTGCAGTATGCAAGGCTTCCACCCAATATTTAGGAGCCATGTGGGCGTGGACAACGAGTGTGCGTATGATGTCATTTGTTGTACGGATGAGTCTTTCGGCCCTCCCGTTCTGTGGTGATGTGTGAGGGCAAGAGAGATGGAAAGACACACCGGTACGAGAGAAGTATTCGCGTAGGGAGGAGGACAGGAATTCACCGCCATTATCGCACTATAGGCAGCATATGGGAGTGTTGTATTGTGTATGGACAAACGCAAAGAAACATTGGAGGGTCGAGGAGGCGTCTGATTTGCGTCGTAATGGGAAGGTCCAGGAATAGTGGGTATAATCGTCCAACACAACCAAATAGTACTGGAATCCAGAGAAACTACACACGGGTGAAGTCCAAAGCTCATAGTGAAGCAATTGGAAAGGAGCAGTAGTAAATGAGTTTTATGTAGGAAAAGGTAGTCTGGGCTGCTTGCCAATTTTACAAGATCCACATATGGATGAAATTGGCAATTTATTACATTCAGGAAGGAAATCTTTAGCTAAAATGGAAAGTGAGGCGTGGCTAGGATGCCCTAATCGGAGATGCCATATGTCGCCGTCTTTGAGAACGGAGAGGGCCTGAGTGTCCCGTGCACTGCCATTATTGGAGTGGAAAGGATAAAGCTCGCCTGAACTATTGCACCGAATCAGAGTTGTCCCCGTTGCCAAGTCCTTCACAGAGAAGCCAAATGGGTCAAAGGCAACAGTAACAAGGTTATCTCGAGTGAAGCGACGAACATAAATTAAATTTGTAATGATGTGAGGGGAGTAGAGGATGTGGTTGAGATGGAAGGGGCTATCAGTGAGACGTGCGGTGCCGGTAGCAGCTACAGGGATCTTAGAAACGTTTCCAACAACAATGAAAGGAGAAGTATGCATTGAAGGGGAAGTGAGCTTGTCGAGGTTACTACTGTTGCTAGAGATGTGGGACGAGGCCCCCGAGTCCATGAACCAGTCGGGCCCGGCGTGAGGCTGCTGCATCTAAAGGTTGGCGAGGGCAGCGTTCAGCATGGCATAGCTATCCCAGTTGGACGGGCCGGAGGAGGAGCCGGCCTGGTGTGGCGAGGACCCGGCGAAGTAGGCTTGGTGCGGTGCGCTGGGGCGCGGACCGAGCACGCTGGCGGCATTGGTGAAAGAATCGATATGGTTGACTAGAGGGGGGGGTGAATAGGCAACTAACAATTTTTTGTTTCTTTACCAAATTAAACTTTGCAACAAAGTAGGTTGTCTAGATGTACAACTAGGTGAGCAACCTATATGATGCAACAACAACGAACAAACAAGCAAGCAAGATAAGTAACACTAATAAGCTAGCACAAGTGAAGGTAAGAGATAACCAAGAGTGGACCCGGTCAAGACGAGGATGTGTTACCGAAGTTACTTCCTTTTGAAGGGAAGTACGTCTCCGTTAGAGCGGTGTGGAGGCACAATGCGCCCCAAGAAGCCACTAGGGCCACTGTATTCTCCTCACGCCTCACACAATGCGAGATGCCGTGATTCCACTATTGGTGCCCTTGGAGGCGGCGACCAGACCTTTACAAACAAGGTTGGGGCAAACTCCACAACTTAATTGGAGGCTCCCAACGAAACCACGAAGCTTCACCACAATGGAATATGGCTCCAAGGTGAGCTCAACTGTCTAGGGTGCACAAAGCACCCAAGAGTAACAAAATCCACACAAGAAAGTATGGGAGAAGCAAATATCCTTTGGTGGAAGTGTAGATCTAGGTCTCCTCCTTCAATCCCTAGCAAACCAACAAGTTTGAGTGGCTAGAGTGAGGGATCGGGCAAAGAGAGCTTGAGTAGCATTAATGGTGGAAAGAGAGAGGTAAGAGGTAAATGTGCTAGGTGGAAGAAGCACCCTTATATAGCAACCCTAAATATCCAACCGTTACTGTGTTCTCAGTACTGCAGCGGTACAACCGCTCCTGGTCCCGGTACAACAGGGACTCACAGTTTACGTGCAGAACCCTACCAGGCAGTACAACCGGGCGACCAGGTGGTAGTACCGGTTGAGAAGAACAACCAGACCAACCGCCCAGCCACCGCTTAACCACCGCATAGAAACAGAAGGGAGTCACCCCTGAGTGCGGTAGTCAAGCGGTACCGGGCCGGTGCAACCGCATGGCCTTGAGCGCTCGGGCGGCTAAGTCCTGAGCGGTAGAACCGCTCCGGACACCGGTGGTACCGGTACGACTGGACCAACCGGGCTACCACCGCCCAAGTACCGCATCAAAATAGAGGCCTGATTGGTACTTGGGCGGTGCGTGGCCGGAACAACCGCCCTAGTCATTGCTGAGCATTGGCGGTACCACCGCCCGGAAGCAGCGGTACAACCGCTCCAACAAAACTGGTCAGCGCCAAGACCCAGCGGTACAACCGCTCTAGAGAGCGGTACAACCACCGGAGCCCACAGTAAGTAGTAGGAAAGAAAGGGAGGAGCTCTCTCTCTCTCAGTGTAGGAAGGCAAGAGAGGGGTGAGGTAAGTGTACATGAAATGATACCCCCAACACTTTCCAATGTGGATTCCCTCTTGATAGTACGGGTTCCCTGTGACCAAAAGAGATAAACAAACATGTAGAAAACACCGTCTTCGATCTTTTTTCTTCGGAGAGAATGCTAGCCGAAGAAGGCCTAAAACCGAAACCTGAAACACTTAGCATACGATTAGGCCAATAAAGGGTTGTCATCATCCTCCAAAACACAAAGTAGGGAAATGACCTTACAATATCCCCCTTTTTGGTGGATGATGACAACTCCACGATTTGCAAGTGGAAAGTCTAGAAAATGTAGACGGGACTCCCCCTAGATGTGTGCCCCAAATTGAGAAGGCTATTTGAGAGCACATATTTGGGACGAGACTCCCCCTAGATTTTATAGACTCGCCACTCCTACTAAACATGGTGAGCAATAAGACCATAATATGAAGATAAAGATAATAAAGGAATACACAACAATATCACAGAAAATAAAGATAGATAGCTAGATACGCACATGTCTTACACCAAGCAAGCAGAGATAAGCAATAAGGTTCATAGGCCAAAGTTCAACACAAACGAACGAAAAGGAAAAACACAAGCAACAAGGAAAATAAAAAACCCATGCACATCCCGAGACCTAAAACTCTCTCCCCCTTTGGCATCAAGATACCAAAAAGGAAAAAGAGCGAAGCTAGCATCCCAAGGCTCAATCGTCCTCCTCTGACTCCTCGGTAGCATCTGGATCCGTGTCATCATCAGACTAGTCAACATCGTCTTGATCGGATTCCTCCACGGTATCATCAGCTGCGGCAAAGGAGGTGGATGGATGGGGAGGAGCTTCATCATCAAACTAGGTGCTGTGGGTAGATATCCAACGCTCCTCCGGTGTGATACTCTTCTCAGAGCCACTCTGAACCGGCATATTGAGGTGCTTCATCATTGCAATTTGGCGACGCCGGGCATGCTTCTCATTGGCATGGGCCTCATACATCCACTTCTGGATGTCAGACTAGAGGCAGAAAATCTTCTTCACCTTGGCAGTGAGCTTGTCCACCCAAGAGGGCTTGGCTCCTGGCTCCATCTCAAAGTCCTCATCGTTAGAAGTGGCATAGACATCCTCAGGAGCATTGGCAGGGAAGCGAGGCTCGGTGTGCTTCTTCTTCTTAAGAAGCTTTACCTCATGAACAGTGAGATTATCGGGAGAGGTGAGAGCCTCTCCAGGACGGTGAACCTCCCATACCGAGTTCAGAAAGCACATGACAAATGGAGCATAAATGGGGACCTTCCTGTAGATGACCATGTTGTACATCTCGTGCCACAGCCAGTTGGACACGTCAAACGTTTCCCCAGAACCCACCTTGGTCTTCATTGCAACCATCAAGTCAACAAGATAGCCATGGATTTCATCTTGATTTCCCACCTTGGGCAGAAGCATATTGCGAAACACACGATGCATGATGTCATAGACCTTCACCAAATCCTTAGATTCTCCAATAATACCATGACCCCGAATGTACAGAGGGGCATGATACGTCTCCAACGTATCTATAATTTTTGATTGTTCCATGCTATTATATTATCAACCTTGGATGTTTTATATGCATTTATATGCTATTTTATATGATTTTTGGGACTAACCTATTAACCCAGAGCCCAGTGCCAGTTTTTGTTTTTTTCCTTGTTTTAGAGTATCGTAGAAAAAGAAAATCAAACGGAGTCGAATTGACCTGAAACTTCACGGAACTTATTTTTGGATCAGAAGAAGCCCAGAAGACTTGGCGTCCACGTAAGGGAAGCATCGAGGAGGCCACAAGGTAGGGGTGCGCGCCCACCCCCTGGGGGCGCCCTCCACCCTCGTGGGCCCCTCGTGGCTCCCCTGACGTACTTGTTCCACCTACATATCTCCATAGACCCTAAAAACATCTGGGAGTACAATAGATCGGGAGTTCCGCCGCCAGAAGCCTCCTTAGCCACCGAAAGCCAATCTAGACCTGTTCCGGCACCCTGCCGGAGGGGGAATCCCTCTCCGGTGACCATCTTCATCATCCCGGTGCTCTCCATGACGAGGAGGGTGTAGTTCTCCCTGGGGGCTGAGGGTATGTACCAGTAGCTATGTGTTTGATCTCCCTCTCTTGTGTTCTTGAGGTGATACGATCTTGATGTATCGCGAGCTTTGCTATTATAGTTGTATCCTATGATGTTTCTTCCCCCCTCTACTCACTTGTAATGGATTGAGTTTTCCCTTTGAAGTTATCTTATCAGATTGAGTCTTTAAAGATTTGAGAACACTTGATGTATGTCTTGCCATGCGTATCTGTGGTGACAATGGGATACCACGTGATTCACTTGATGTATGTTTTGGTGATCAACTTGCGGGTTCCGCCCATGAACCTATGCATAGGGGTTGGCACATGTTTTCGTCGTTATTCTCCGGTAGAAACTTTGCGGCACTCTTTGAGGTTCTATGTGTTGGTTGAATAGATGAATCTGATATTGCGTGATGCATATCGTATAATCATACCCACGGATACTTGAGGTGACATTGGAGTATCTAGGTGACATTAGGGTTTTGGTTGATTTGTGTCTTAAGGTGTTATTCTAGTACGAACTCTAGGGCTGTTTGTGACACTTATAGGAATAGCCCAACGGATTGATGGAAAGAATAACTTTGAGGTGGTTTCGTACCCTACCATAATCTCTTCGTTTGTTCTCCGCTATTAGTGACTTTGGAGTGACTCTTTGTTGCATGTTGAGGGATAGTTATGAGATGCAATTATGTTATTATTATTGAGAGGACTTGCACTAGTGAAAGTATGAACCTTAGGCCTTGTTTCCTAGCATTGCAATACCGTTTACGCTCACTTTTACCATTTGTTACCTTGCTGTTTTTATATTTTCAGATTACAAGAACTATTATCTACCATCCATCTACCACTTGTATCACCATCTCTTCGCCGAACTAGTGCACCTATACAATTTACCATTGTATTGGGTGTGTTGGGGACACAAGAGACTCTTTGTTATTTGGTTGCAGGGTTGCTTGAGATAGACCATCTTCATCCTATGCCTCCTACAGATTGATAAACCTTAGGTCATCCACTTGAGGGAAATTTGCTACTGTCCTACAAACCTCTGCACTTGGAGGCCCAACAACGTCTACAAGAACAAGGTTGTGTAGTAGACATCAAGATTTTTTCTGGCGTCGTTGCCGGGGAGGTTAGAGTTTGAAGGTATATCTTTAGATCTTGCAATCGAGTCTTTTAGTTTCTTGTTTTATCACTAGTTTAGTTTATAAAAGAAAACTATATAAAAATGGAATTGAGTTTGTCTCATACGCTTCACCTTTTTAATATCTTTTGTGAGTATGATGGAAAGGAAAATTGTGCCAAATTGTTAGAAGAAGAATGCATTAAAATGTTTGGCACTAAATATTTGAATGATGATCATGATTGCAATGTTGTTAGTACGAATTCTTTGAATATCCATGATACTAATGATGATTGCACTAGTTATGATGAAAATTTCTCCTATAAACATGCCAATTTTTGAGGACTGCATTGGGTTTGTAGGTACACACCAAAAAGGGAAGATAGATATTGCAAGAAGCATAAGTACTTAGAAACTAAATTGTTGCAAGAAATACTAGATGATTGTGCTGAAAATTTAAGTTTTCTTGGCCGTACTTGTGGACTTTGCAATGAAAGTGGTCATTTAGCTATCTGATGCAAATTGTTTCACGAACTAATCGTGTCCAAAAATTATGATAACTTGATTTACCTTGCACATTATAATGAACTTAGCTTGCTTATGGGTTGCAAAGAAATGAAACATATAAATAGGGATCTCCCAGAATTTGCCCGTTATAAACTTCTTGGCTTTGATCTAGAGGAAATTTATATGTACTGTGCGGTGAATTGCATTGAAAACCCTTATATTGCCAATTACATAAATAAAAGAAGACAAATAGAAGATGAAGAGAATACTAATGAAAGGGAAGATACTTCCCAATACCCTCCTATTATTTCTTATGATGATTCAGGTAACGAGGAGGAGCCTCCTATTCAACCAATCTCATTAATAAGGAGCTCCAAAAAGAGGATTGAACCCACACATGATGTGGTGAAGAAGAAGAAAAGAAAAAGGAAGAGAGGTAAAAAGATATCTCCCCCAAATAATGATGCTCCTATTACTATTCTGCCTCATGAAAATATAATTGTGGAATATAATGATACTTCTTATGATCTTGAAAATCTTTTTGGCACTTGCTTGGAAGAGTATGATAATTTCTATACTATTGGTGCTATCCATACTATTACTTATGAGAGTGATTATGCTTATGATATGAAAAGGCCCAAGCTTGGGGATGCTATGTTTGATCAAGATGATGTTTTTGAGAATATATTTGCTGCAATTAATGTCATTCCCAAGCTTGGGGAGGCTATGTTTAATGAAGATGATATTTTTAGTCTCCCAAGTTTTGATATGCAAATTTATAATGATGATAGCATGCCTCCTACTTATGATGATTATTGTGATGATACTTATGCTATAAAAAGTAGTGATTATATTTATAAAACTTGTCATGATTAATGTTACCCCTTTTCTGAACATTATTCTTTTAATGTAGAAACAATTTATAGTATTCGAGTTTCTTATGATACTCCCACTATTATTCATGAGAAGAAATTTGCTTATATGGAGAGTAATAAAAATTATATGCTTGTAGATCATGAAAAGAATGCTTTAGATGCTGGTTATATTGTTGAATTCATTCATGATGCTACTGAAAATTATTATGAGGGAGGAACATATGCTTGTAGGAATTGCAATAATATCAAGTTTCCTCTCTATGTGCTTAAAGTTTTGAAGTTATGCTTGTTTTACCTTCCTATGCTAGTTGATTATTGTTCCAATAAGTTGTTTGCTCACAAAATCCCTATGCATAGGAAGTGGGTTAGACTTAAATGTGCTAGTCATATTCTTCATGAGGCTCTCTTTATGTTTCAATTCTTATCTTTTACGTGAGCATCATTGAAATCATCATGCCTAGCTAGGGGCGTTAAACGATAGCGCTTGTTGGGAGGCAACCCAATTTTATTTTTGTCCCTTGCTTTTTGCTCGTGTTTATTAATAAATAATTCATCTAGCCTCTGTTTAGATGTGGTGTTATTCTTTTAATTAGTGTTTGTGCGAAGTAGAACCTTTGGGAAGACTTGGGGAAGTCTTTGCGATCATGCTGTAAAAAACAAAAACTTTAGCGCTCACGAGAATTGCTGCCATTTTTTGATTGGAGAGTGCTATTTAGTTAATTATTTTTGCAGATGATTAATAGATAAATTCCTCACATCCAGAAATTTATTTGAGAATTTTATGAGTTCTAGAAGTATACGTTTGATCCAGATTACTACAGATTGTTCTGTTTTTGACAGATTCTATTTTCCGTGTGTTGTTTGCTTATTTTGATGAATCTATGGCTAGTAAAATAGTTTATAACCCATAGAGAAGCTGGAATACAGTAGGTTTAACACCAATATAAATAAGGAATGAGTTAATTACAGTACCTTGAAGTGGTGTTTTGTTTTCTTTCGCTAACGGAGCTTACGAGTTTTCTGTTAAGTTTTGTGTTGTGAAGTTTTCAAGTTTTGGGTAAAGATTCGATGGACTATGGAATAAGGAGTGGAAAGAGCCTAAGCTTGGGGATGCCCAAGGCACCCCAAGGTAATATTCAAGGACAACCAAGAGCCTACGCTTGGGGATGCCCCGGAAGGCATCCCCTCTTTCGTCTTCGTTCATCGGTAACTTTACTTGGAGCTATATTTTTATTTACCACATGATATGTGCTTGGAGCGTCATTTTATTTACTTTTGTTTTGATTGCTGTTTGAATAAAGTACCAAGATCTGAAATTATTAAATGTTACAGAGTCTTCACATAGTTGCATAATTATTGGACTAATCATTAATCTTCACTTATATCTTTCGGAGTAGTTTGTCATTTGCTCTAGTGCTTCACTTATATCTTTTTAGAGCACGGTGGTGGTTTTATTTTATAGAAATAATAGATCTCTCATTCTTCACTTATATTATTTTGAGAGTCTTTAGAACAGCATGGTAGTTTGCTTTGGTTGTGAAACTAGTCCTAATATGATGGGCATCCAAGAGGGATATAATAAATTTTTTCATATAAAGTGCATTGAATACTATGAGAAGTATGATACTTGATGATTGTTTTGAGATATGAAGATGGTGATATTAGAGTCATGCTACTTGAGTAGTTGTGAATTTGAGAAATGCTTGTGTTGAAGTTTGTGATTCCCGTAGCATGCACGTATGATGAACCGTTATGTTAAGAAGTCGGAGCATGATGTATTTATTGATTGTCCTCCTTATGAGTGGCAGTCAGGGATGAGCGATGGTCATTTCCTACCAATCTATGCCCCTAGGAGCATGCGTGTAGTAATTTGTTTTGATAACTAATAGATTTTTGCAATAAGTATGTGATTTCTTTATGACTAATGTTGAGTCCATGGATTATACGCACCCTCACCCTTCCACCTTGCTAGCCTCTCTAATACCGCACACCTTTCGCCGTTATCATACACCCACCATATACCTTCCTCAAAACAGCCACCATATCTACCTATTATGGCATTTCCATAGCCATTCCGAGATATATTTCCATGCAACTTTCCACCGTTCCGTTTATTATGACACACTCCATCATTGTCATATTGCTTAGCATGATCATGTAGTCGACATCGTATTTGTGGCAAAGCCACCATTCATACTTCTTTCATACATGTCACTCATGAGTCATTGCATATCCCGGTACACCCCGGGAGGCATTCATATAGAGTCATATCTTGTTCTAAGTATCGAGTTGTAATTGTTGAGTTGTAAGAAAAATAAAAGTGTGATGATCATCATTATTAGAGCATTGTCCCAGTGAGGAAAGGATGATGGAGACTATGATTCCCCCACAAGTCGGGATGAGACTCCGGACGCAAAATAAATAAATAAAAGAGGCCAAAGAAGCCCAAATAAAAAAAAGAGAGAAAAAAGAGGCCATAAAAAAGGCCCAAATAAAAAAAATGATGGGAGAAAAAGAGAGAAGGGGCAATGCTACTATCCTTTTACCACACTTGTGCTTCAAAGTAGCACCATGATCTTCATGATAGAGAGTCTCCTATGTTGTCACTTTCATATACTAGTGGGAATATTTCATTATAGAACTTGGCTTGTATATTCCAATGATGGGCTTCCTCAAAATGCCCTAGGTCTTCGTGAGCAAGCGAGTTGGATGCACACCCACTAGTTTCTTTTGTTGAGATTTCATACATTTATAGCTCTAGTGCATCCGTTGCATGGAAATCCTTACTCACTCACATTGATATCTATTGATGGGCATCTCCATAGCCCATTTATACGCCTAGTTGATGTGAGACTATCTTCTCCTTTTTGTCTTCTCCATAACCACCATTATATTCCACCTATAGTGCTATGTCCATGGCTCACGCTCATATATTGCGTGAAGATTGAAAAAGTTTGAGAACATCAAAAGTATGAAACAATTGCTTGGCTTGTTATTGGGGTTGTGCATGATTTAAATATTTTGTGTGGTGAAGATGGAGCATAGCCAGACTATATGATTTTGTAGGACTAGCTTTCTTTGGCCATGTTATTTTGAGAAGACATGATTACTTCGTTAGTATGCTTGAAGTATTATTGTTTTTATGTCAATATTAAACTTTTTGCTTGAATCTTATGGATCTGAATATTCTTGCCACAATAAAGAATAATTACATTGATAAATATGTTAGGTAGAATTCCACATCAAAAATTCTATTTTTACCATTTACCTACTCGAGGACGAGCAAGAATTAAGCTTGGGGATGCTGATACGTCTCCAACGTATCTATAATTTTTGATTGTTCCATGCTATTATATTATCAACCTTGGATGTTTTATATGCTATTTTATATGATTTTTGGGACTAACCTATTAACCCAGAGCCCAGTGCCAGTTTCTATTTTTTTTCCTTATTTTAGAGTATCACAGAAAAAGAAAATCAAATGGAGTCCAATTGACCTGAAACTTCGCGGAACTTATTTTTGGATCAGAAGAAGCCCAGAAGACTTGGAGTCCACGTAAGCACTACTAGGGAAAAGCTTATAGACAAGCGCTTACTAGTAGCGAGGGTTTATAACCCTCGCTACTGCTACTTACTAGTAGCGCGGGTTTTTAACCCTCGCTACTACTAAGTTGATACTAGTAGCGCGGGTTTTTAACCCTCGCTACTACTAAGCGGTCTCTACCGTGCCCTCCCGGGACATGCCATAGTAGTAGCGAGGGGTACAAACCCGCGCTACTACTAAGTTGATAGTAGTAGCGCGATTTTACACCCCTCGCTACTACTAAGTACGAGGTAGGTGAAATCCCCGTATCCTCAGCCGAATCCCTCCTCTCTCCCTCACTTTCCCCATCTCTCACTTTCCTCGTCTCTCCCTCATACTCCAGCGGTGGCCGCCGCTGGTACACTCTGCTTTCTTCGCCCCCTCCCTCTCCGAGATCTCTTCGGTGGGCGGTCGCCGGAGCTCCTCACCGCCGCCAAGATGCGGAAGTGCGACCACGGCATCCTCCTCCTCGCTGCCTTCACCGTCTTCTTCTTGCTCCAGGTCAGCCCTCCTCCCCCCTCTCCGATTTGATCCGGAACTCTAGCTAACCCATCCCCCTCCTCCTCCGGCAGCACGAGGGTGACTTCTCGTTTTGGAAGACATGGACCGCCTCCTACCGCCACTCGTCGCCGACCTCAACGGCAACGGCCGCCGCGAGGTGTTGCTCCCCACGCACGATGCCAAGATGCAGGTCCTCTAGCTCCTGGCCCACTCCGGGCTGGCCTCCGCGTCCGCCCTCGATGGCTTCCTCGAGGCACGCATCATGGACGAGATCTCCCTGCTCTCGGCCAACGTGCGCGCGTCATGGGGTCGATATTTTTTTTGTTTTTTCAAATTAATAGTAGTAGCGCGGGTCACAGACACGCGCTACTACTAACACACGTACTAGTAGCGCGGGATGCACCGCGCTACTACTACTAGTTAGCTGTAGCACCGTAGTAGTAGCGCAGGCGCCCGCTACTACTAGCTTTTAACCCGCGCTACTACTAGGCTTTTTCCTAGTAGTGAAGGGAAGCTTCGAGGAGGCCACGACGTAGGGGGGCGCGCCCACCCCCCTGGGCGCGCCCTCCACCCTCGTGGGCCCCTCCTGGCTCCCCTGATGTACTTCTTCCGCCTATATATCTCCATATACCCTAAAAACATCTGGGAGCACAATAGATCAGGAGTTCCACCGCCAGAAGCCTCCGTAGCCACCGAAAGCCAATCTAGACCCGTTCCGGCACCCTGCCGGAGGGGGAATCCCTCTCCGGTGACCATCTTCATCATCCCGGTGCTCTCCATGACGAGGAGGGTGTAGTTATCCCTGGGGGCTGAGGGTATGTACCATTAGCTATGTGTTTGATCTTCCTCTCTTGTGTTCTTGAGGTGATACGATCTTTATGTATCGCGAGCTTTGTTATTATAGTTGGATCCTATGATGTTTCTTCCCCCCTCTACTCTCTTGTAATGGATTGAGTTTTCCCTTTGAAGTTATCTTATCGGATTGAGTCTTTAAAGATTTGAGAACACTTGATGTATGTCTTACCGTGCGTATCTATGGTGACAATGGGATACCACGTGATTCACTTGATGTATGTTTTGGTGATCAACTTGCGGGTTGTGCCCATGAACCTATGCATAGGGGTTGGCACACGTTTTCGTCATGATTCTCCGGTAGAAACTTTGGGGCACTCTTTGAGGTTCTATGTGTTGGTTGAATAGATGAATCTGATATTGTCTGATGCATATCGTATAATCATACCCACGGATATTTGAAGTGACATTGGAGTATCTAGGTGACATTAGGGTTTTGGTTGATTTGTGTTTTAAGGTGTTATTCTAGTATGAACTCTAGGGCTGTTTGTGACACTTATAGGAATATCCCAACGGATTGATTGGAAAGAATAACTTTGAGGTGGTTTCGTACCCTACCATAATCTCTTCGTTTGTTCTCCGCTATTAGTGACTTTGGAGTGACTCTTTGTTGCATGTTGAGGGATAGTTATGTGATCCAATTATGTTATTATTGTTGAGAGGACTTGCACTAGTGAAAGTATGAACCCTAGGCCTTGTTTCCTAGCATTGCAATACCGTTTACGCTCACTTTTACCATTCGTTACCTTGTTGTTTTTATATTTTCAGATTATAAAAACTATTATCTACCATCCATATACCACTTGATCACCATCTCTTCGCAGAACTAGTGCACCTATACAATTTACCATTGTATTGGGTGTGTTGGGGACACAAGAGACTCTTTGTTATTTGGTTGAAGGGTTGCTTGAGAGAGACCATCTTCATCCTACGCCTCCTACGGATTGATAAACCTTAGGTCATCCACTTGAGGGAAATTTGCCACTGTCCTACAAACCTCTGCACTTGGAGGCCCAACAACGTCTACAAGAAGAAGGTTGTGTAGTAGACATCAGGGCAAGCTTCTCCTTAGGCATAGACTTAGAATGGTCATGAGGGCGAATGCCACCTCTACCTTCCAGACCGGTATCGTCATACCCAATAGCATTGCAAAAGGCCCTCCAGGGAACTTGAAAGAGCTCATCGCGACACATGAAAGTGAGAGTGCGCGCGTCATCTTCTCCAAAGTGAACCGTGGCATAGAACTGGTGGACGATTTGAACATCAAAGTCATAGTTGACAAACATGAGCTTGACAAGATCAAACTCCTCACAGAGAGCCAGTGCCTCACCAAAATACTCCAAGTTGTTCCTCCAATGGTCAAGATCGATGGTCCACTGCTTGGCATACCTGTTCTTGTTGTGCTCAAAGAGTTCGTGAACAATCCACACTTGCATCTCATTCCGGAACTGAATAGTGGTCCAACGAGGAGCAATGGAAACCTCATAAGGATTCTTTGAGTGGAAAGCTTCCCAAACCTTGGCTTTCCAACGATGCAAGGGCAAAACCACACGTTGCTTGGCAGCGGCAGACTTCTCACGGCGAGTGGGCTTGGTGGGAATCACAACCTCTTCTTCATCATCAGACACAACTGGACGCAAGGTTCATCGTGCCCTCTTCTTGGTCTTGCGAGGAGCAGAGCAAGAACTAGAGCCACCTGAACACATGCACTAGGAGAATACAAGAAACCCAGCAAAGATGAGAGGATTGCACACACAAACAGAAGAAAAGATATATTGCACGAACTTAGAAAATAAAACAGGGCTACATGGTGCAGATATCCCGGTTGAACCGGTTCTCCTACTGGTAGTACTGCTCCAGCGGTTGTACCACCCGTAGAGGCGGTAGAACCGCTGAACAGTGGTACTACTAGTAGGGACTAGATTTAACCGCGAAATATGAATCACACTAGCCATTTTCTACTCTCAAAGACGTGCAATCTAAGTAGGAGGCAAAAAGGGGTCTCTTCCACCCAATAGTTTAAACAATAAACACGGAATGTTAAGTAATGCCCTAGAGCAAGGGGAACAAACCCTAGAACGAAGAATGAAGGACAATGGGGCATTACCCGCATCCATGGGAAGAAATCGGGAAGGAGGAGGCCTCCTTGGAGAGGATCCACGGAGACCACACAGATCCGAAGCGCAAGAAGCACTACGGGGCAGAGGCAATGGCGACCGGTGGCCAGGGCACAAGATGGGAAGGGCTGAGGGAGAGAGAAAAGAAACCCCCACCAGCCCCGATGGGAATATATAGGCCCAAAGTCGCGCGGCGGTTGTACCGCTTAAGGAAGCGGTTGTACCGCTGCCTGGTACGAGCCAGTGGTTGCGGGCGGTACTTCCGTCGCCAAGAGGCAGCGGTAGTACCGCCGTAACCAACCGGTAGAACCGGCCAGACGGGCACCCCAGTGGTTGAGCGGTGGAACCTCTCAAGCACCGCTGGGAGACCGCCTGGAGAGCACCAGCGGTAGAACCGCCCATGACCCCAGTTGTACCGCCCGGTCACCATCACCAAAGCCATGGTCAAGTGTGTGTAATTAGACTAGATGGCTCGAGGAAGGGAAGGCTTGGGGTAGAGAAGGCACGGGGAAAAAGGTGGGTCTCCAAGAAACCAACAAAAACGAAAAGAAAACGAAAGAGAACCACACTTGGAGATCCCAACACCTAGAGCCTAATAAAACAAACTAAGGCAAGGGCAAGAAGGACAAACACAAAGCACAACACTATCAAGGGGGTCGGTGGGCGTAGCCACCTATGTATGAGTCAATTGGTATGGCACCGTGAAGAATTATCCTTGGGCCCATGACCAAAACTCGTCTTTAAACAAGATAATGTGAAAGAGTTGATCAATTTATGCATAATGGGGGGGGGAGGAAGAGTTCATTGAGAGAACACCACTCCCCCTATGTCCATTCCTACATCTAAACAAGATAACAAGTTGAGTATGGTGGGGTGTGCAAGGGTTCAAGCAACATTGCTCAAATCAATGATATTTAGCTCATGCCTTAACTCGCGAAATCTTGCTTCATCCAAGGGTTTTGTGAAAATATCTGCCAGGTTATCATGAGGGTTGACGTAGTTGAGCTCGATTTCCCCTCGCCTTATGTGATCCTGGATGAAGTGATACCGAATCTCAATATGCTTTGTCTTGAAGAGTTGCACCAGGTTGAGAGAAATCTTGATGGCACTTTCATTGTCACACCAAAGAGGCACTTTGTCACAAATGACATCGTAATCCTTTAAAGTTTGCCTCATCCATAAAAGTTGAGCACAACAACTACCGGCAGCCACATACTCCGCTTCTGTGGACGAGAGAGACACACAACTTTGCTTCTTGGAAGACCAACTCACCAAAGAGCAGCCAAGAAATTGGCACCCTCTAGAAGTGGACTTCCTATCCACTTTGTCCCCCGCCCAATCCGAGTCCGAATAACCTGCAAGCTTGAAGTTTGCTCCTCTGGGTACCATAAGCCAAAGTTTGGGGTATGAGCCAAATATCGAAAGATTTGCTTGACCGCCACAAAGTGACTTTCCTTAGGTGCGGCATGAAACCATGCACAAATACCCACACTCAACATGATATCCGGTCTAGATGCACAAAGGTAAAGCAAAGAGCCTATCATGGAGTGATATACCTTTTGATCCACCGCTTTACCATAGGGATCAATGTCAAGTTGGCACTTGGTGGGCATGGGAGTGGAAGCTAGCTTGACATCACTTAGCTTGAATCTCTTGAGCATGTATTGAGTGCATTTGGCTTGGTTGATGAAGGTTCCTTCTCTCCGTTGCTTCACTTCGAACCCGAGAAAAAACTTTAACTCTCCCATGGAAGACATCTCGAACTTTGAGGTCATTAGAGCGGCAAATTCCTCATTGAAAGCTTTGTTAGGGGAACCAAAGATAATATCATCAACATATAATTGGCACACAAACAATTCCCCTTTGACCTTATTAGTAAAAAGAGTGGGGTCGATTAGCCCAACTTCAAAACCACGGTCTTGTAACAAATTGGTAAGGTGGCCATACCACGCACGTGGGGCTTGTTTAAGGCCATAGAGTGCCTTATCGAGTTGATACACATGATCGGGAAAGTAGTGATCCTCGAACCTGGGGGGTTGCTTGACATAAACCAATTCATTAATAGGACCATTAAGAAAAGCACTCTTCACATCCATTTGTTGTAACCTAAAGTTATGATGAGAAGCATAGGCAATTAGCAAGCGAATGGATTCAAGACGAGCAACGGGAGTAAAGGTTTCATCGTAGTTGATACCCTCGACTTGGGAGTAGCCTTGTGCTACCAAACGAGCCTTGTTGCGAATGATAATCCCATGAGCATCTTGCTTGTTCTTGAATATCCACTTGGTTCCAATGACATTGTGGTTCACCGTTGGCCTTGGCACCAATCTCCACACTTTGTGTCGCTCAAAGTTGTTGAGTTCTTCATGCATGGCATTGAGCCAATCCGGATCTTCGAGCGCCTCATAGACCTTTTAGGGTTCAATACAAGAGACAAACGCGTGATTTTCACAATAGTTTGCCAATTGTCTACGAGTTCTTACCCCCTTTCTTAAGCTTCCAAGCACATTTGTCATGAGATGATCTTTGGTGGAGAGCTTGGAAGCAACCTTGGCAGCTCGATGCTCCAATTCCTCCTCGGGGGTGAGACGAGGAATGGTCACTTGATCATCTTGAACGTCGTCTTGAGCTTGTTCTTGATATCGTGGAAGCTCTTGATCTTGAACTTGCTTGGAGGAGGGAGCTTGACCTTGGACATCACTTGATGTTACAACACCATCTTGATATTGATCTTGCCCTTTGTCTTGTTCTTGAGGTTGAGGACCCTCACTCTATTCTTCAGAAGCGTGTGGGTCTTGGGTTGGTGAAGGTTCCACTTGAGTGGAACATTGTCCTTCTCCTTCGGCCACAAGGGGTTCCTCAATGGGTAGGATATGACCAACACCCATTCTTCTTATGGCTTGGGGAGGAATTTTATCACCTACATCACAAGTACCACTTTGCTCCACTTGGGAGCCGTTATTCTCATCAAACTCCACATTACACGTTTCCTCAATAAGTCCCGTGAACTTATTGAGAACGCGGTAAGCATGAGAGTTTGTAGCATAACCAACAAATATGCCGTCATAAGCTCTAGCCTCAAATTTAGACAAACGGTCACCTTTCTTGAGAATGAAACACTTACACCCGAATACCTGGAAGTACTTGAGGTTGGCCTTTGTTACTGGTGAGTATCTCATATGGAGTCTTGTTTAAGCCTTTGCGGAGGTAGAGTCGATTAGATGCATGACATGCGGTGTTGATGGCTTCGGCCCAAAAGTTGTAGGGAGACTTGAACTCCGCCATCATGGTCCTTGCCGCATCCATCAACGTCCGGTTCTTCTTCTCTGCTACACCATTTTGTTGAGGGGTATAAGGTGCGGAATATTGATGCTTGATTCCCTCATCACTCAAAAACTCATCCAAGGTGTAGTTCTTGAACTCGGAGCCGTTGTCACTTCTTATAGTCAAGATCTTTGTATTGTGTTGTCGTTGAGCTTCATTTGCAAAGTCGATGACGGTTTGTTGGGTCTCGCTTTTCCTCTTGAAGAAATATAACCAAGTGTATCTTGAATAGTCATCCACAATCACCAAGCAATACTTTCTACCGCCAAGACTATCAAAGGATGGAGGCCCGAAGAGATCCAAATGAAGGAGCTCCAAAGGCTTCTTCGAGTAGATGATAGTCGTGGGAGGGTGAGCCTTCTCATGTAGCTTTCCTTCGATGCAAGCACTACAAGCACGATCTTTGGCAAAACTAACATTTGTTAGTCCACGGACATGATCCCCCTTGAGAAGACTTTGCAAATATCTCATATTGACGTGGGCTAAACGGTGATGCCAAAGCCATCCCACGTCAACTTTAGCCATTAGGCATGTCGCGGTCTTAGTGGGTTGCTCCGAAATGTTAATCACATAGAGACCGTTCTCGACATGCCCAACAAAGGCTACTTTAAGAGTCTTGCTCCACAAGAGGGCCATGGTATCAACATCAAAGAAAGTGGCAAAGCCCATGAGTGCTAGTTGGCGAACGGAAAGTAAATTATTTGCAAGGGACTCAACAAGCATGACCTTCTCAATCGTAAGATCATGAGAAATGACAACTTTGCCGAGTCCCAATACCTTAGATGATGAGGCGTCACCCCACTCGACGTTGGTCGGCATGGATGGAATCTTTTGCACGTCCACCACCAAGTCCTTGCTTTCGGTCATATGATTAGTAGCTCCACTATCGAGCAACCATGATCCCCCACCGGAAGCAAACACCTATAAGAGATCAATGCTTGGTTTTAGGTACCCATTTTGTAATGGGTCCTTTGATGTTAGTAACAAGGGTCTTAGGAACCCAAATAGACCATTAAATATACTCATGAGGAGAACCAACAAATTTGGCATAAACATGCCCATCACTAGCACGACATAACACATAAGAAGGATTAAAATCGCTGGCTTTGTTGGAAGGGGTGACATCGCCCTTCTTGACACTGCCACCCTTTGCATTGTTCTTCTTCTCCTTGGAAGCACCCACTCCCTCCTTCACAAAAGTCTGCTTGGGAGGAGGAGGTCGTTTGGTCTTGTCATTCTTGTTGTTGTTCTTGGACTTGGGCACGTACCCAATCCCTTCCTTGGCCACAACTCCCTTTTGGTTGGTCAAAAGGTCGTTGAGGTTCTTCTTGCCTGGTATGCAAGACACAAGACCTTTCTCAAGTTGCACCTTTAGCTTAGCGTTCTTCTCAACAAGATGCACATGCTCACAACATGGGTTAGTAGCATTTGCATTATCAATTAACATTATATCAGGAAAAATGGCTTTCTCCTTGGTTAGCTTTACTTGAAGTTGATCATGAGACTCTTTGAGGCTAGCATGAGCACCCTTCAAGACCTTGTGAGACTTGTCAAGTAGATCAAACTCCTCTTTGAGTCTAGCAAGATCAACCCCAAGTTTGGCCTTCTCGGAGTTTAGCACATGAGAAACAACGAGAGCATGATCCAAATCTTTCTTCAACTTAGCATGATCAACGTTGTGTGACTCCTCAAGAGCCAAACGAAGACCACGCTCTTCCTCAAGAGCATTGGAAAGATCCGAAATCTCATCGGCATAGTCATGACTTTGCCCCTCCATTTTGGAGATAGTATCTTCGTGAGCCTCGATCACGTCATTGGCTTCACCAAGTTGTTCCAAGAGAGCAACAAAATGCTTCTTGATTTTACCCTTGAGTTTACCCATAAAGGAATCAAACTCATTTTCCTCCACATTAGGTCATGTTGGGGGTTACCTTGTTGGTGGCTTTAGCCATGAGGCACTTGGCGGAGATGTTCTCATTGGGTGAGTCGAAGAGAGATATCCTTGGAGTTCTTGCAATGGCAATGGAGGCCAAGGGAACTGACTCACCATCTTCATCATCATCATCATCCTCATGGTACTCTTCTTGAACCACCAACGCCTTGTGAGGGGTTTTCTTGGTGAAGTTGCTCTTGTTAGGGAAAGACTTGGCATTGTCTTTTCGAATGAGCTTGCCACCATTGTCTTCCCTCTTCTCATACGGGCACTCCGCAACAAAGTGACTCACATTGCCACAATTGTAGCAAGTCCTCACACGTTTCTTGCTCTTCGTGCCACTTGAGTTGTTCTTGTTAAAGTTTGGCCTTGAGTTTTTCTTGCTCCAGAATTGCCTTGAAGCAAGTGCCATGTGTTCATGATAGGCATACTTTGTATCTTCCAGGTTGCTTTCCTCTTCATCCTCTTCTTCTTCTTCTTGAACACAAACCTTGGCCTTCAATGCAAGGTTGGGCTTCTTTGCCTTTTGAGAACGAAGCACCGCATTGTCGGCGGTCTTGTCCAAGATGTTCATAGCCACAAACTCATCCAACACTTCACTTGAGGTCAAAGTGTGGAAGTCCGGCCTTTGACGAATGACGGAGGACATGGCCTTATGGTACGGCATCATTGCCTTGAGGAATTTGCGCTTGATCCGATTGTCATATGTGTCCTTGCTCCCATGATCTCGGAGTGAGACCGCGAGTTTGGTTACTCTCCGATAAAGCTCACGAGGTTCTTCATCTTCTTTCATTGCAAACTCATCGGCTTCATCTTGCACTACTTCATAGTTGGAGCGTTGGATGCTTGCGCTTCCCCGGTAGAGAGAGACAACACAAAGCGATGCATCCTTGGCCAAGGCGAAGGGCCGAAGATGAGGAAGATCTTCGGGTGGAATTACATCTTGAGTGATGAACAGACCATTCTCATTGAATTGATTATCCACGGCTTCTCAAGGAGTGAAGTTGCTTGGATCATGCGGATGGAAACCTTCTTCAATGATTCTCCAAAGATTAGTGTTCATATGATTTAAATGACGCTTAAAGCGATAGACCCAAGAATCAAAGTCCTCATTTTTCACAATCTTAGGGGGAGGACCGGCATGATTCAAATGAGTGGAAGGAATCGGTTCACCATACACAAGTGGCGGTTCCACATGGGCAAAGATGCCGGTGCCATTTTTACCACTAGAAAAAGGAGCCTTTTCACTACTAGCTTCCCCCTTGTTGGAGATAGCATCCGTCACCTTGTTGGTGGGATCACCCACTTTGAATGGTGTGGTGGATAGTTTAATCCCTTCAATGAATTTAGTAAACATGCTTTCAACCTCGGTCGTCATGGAGGTTTTCAAAGTCTCCAAGGCCACATTGAACTCCTCACGAGAGATCGAGATTTCCCCATCGCCCGTAGATGAGATTGGATTCACACCGGAGTGTTCCTCCACACCGTCTATGGTATCAACCATACTCTTCGGACGACAAAGTCCTTAGTAAAGAGACGAGGCTCTGATACCAATTGAAAGGATCGATATGGTTGACTAGAGGGGGGGTGAATAGGCAACTAACAATTTTTTTGTTTCTTTACCAAATTAAACTTTGCAACAAAGTAGGTTGTCTAGATGTGCAACTAGGTGAGCAACCTATATGATGCAACAACAACGAACAAACAAGCAAGCAAGAGAAGTAACACTAATAAGCTAGCACAAGTAAAGGTAAGAGATAACCAAGAGTGGACCCAGTGAAGACGAGGATGTGTTACCAAAGTTCCTTCCTTTTGAAGGGAAGTACGTCGGAAGTACGTCTCCGTTAGAGCGGCGTGGAGGCACAATGCTCCCCAAGAAGCCACTAGGGCCACCGTATTCTCCTCACGCCTCACACAATGCGAGATGCCGTGATTCCACTATTGGTGCCCTTGGAGGCGGCGACCAGACCTTTACAAACAAGGTTGGGGCAAACTCCACAACTTAATTGGAGGCTCCCAACGAAACCACGAAGCTTCACCACAATGGAATATGGCTCCAAGGTGAGCTCAACTGTCTAGGGTGCACAAAGCACCCAAGAGTAACAAAATCCAAACAAGAAATTATGGGGGAAGCAAATATCCTTTGGTGGAAGTGTAGATCTAGGTCTCCTCCTTCAATCCCTAGCAAATCAACAAGTTTGAGTGGCCAGAGAGAGAGATCGGGCAAAGAGAGCTTGAGTAGCATTAATGGTGGAAAGAGAGAGGTAAGAGGTAAATGTGGTAGGTGGAAGAAGCACCCTTATATAGCAACCCTAGAAATCCAACTATTACCGTGTTCTCAGTAGTGCAGCGGTACAACCGCTCCTGGTCCCGGTACAACCGGGACTCACGGTTTACGTGCAGAAGCCTACCAGGCGGTACAACCGGGCGACCAGGCGGTAGTACCGGTTGAGAAGAACAACCGGACCAACCGCCCAGCCACCGCTCAACCACCGCATAGGAACAGAAGGGAGTCACCCCTGAGTGCGGTAGTCGAGCGGTACCGGGCCGGTGCAACTGCATGGCCTTGAGCGCTCGGGCGGCTAAGTCCTGAGCGGTAGAACCGCTCCAGACACCGGTGGTACCGGTACGACCGGACCAACCGGGACAGCACCGCCTGAGTACCGCATCAAAACAGAGGCCTGACCGGTACTTGGGCGGTGCCTGGCCGGAACAACCGCCCTAGTCTTTGCTGAGCATTGGCGGTACCACCGCCCGGAAGTAGCAGTACAACCGCTCGAACAAAACTAGTCAGCGCCAAGACCCAGCGGTACAACCGCTCCAGAGAGCGGTTCAACTGCTGGAGCCCACAGTAAGCAGTAGGAAAGAAAGGGAGGAGTTCTCTCTCACAGTTTAGGAAGGCAAGAGAGGGGTGAGGTAAGTGTACGTGAAATGATACCCCCAACACTTTCCAATGTGGATTCCCTCTTGATAGTACGGGTTCCCTATGACCAAAAGAGATAAACAAACATGTAGAAAACACCGCCTTCGATCTTTTTTCTTCAGAGAGAATAGCTAACCGAAGAAGGCCTAAAACCGAAATCTGAAACACTTAGCATGAGATTAGGCCAATAAAGGGTTGCCATCCTCCTCCAAACACACAAAGTAGGGAAATGACCTTACAATTGGGCGGCGCCCAGGGCGCGCGCCACTACTGGGCGGATGGAAGCGCCGAACACCACGGCGCGAAGTAGCCATCCACGGCATGGGAGTCGCCTGGCCACGCCCGGCGGAGGAGCTCGAGGAGGACGCGCCGTTGCCACGTCCACGTCCACGGCCGCGCCCACCGCGGCCACGGTGCTCGTGTTGAGTGGGGTGCTCGGGGGCCTCAGCAGGCCCCTTTCCCTTGTCGGCGCGTGCGCCGGACTACCTGTCGCTGCCACGGTCGGAGCCGCGGTCGCCCGAGGAGGAGCCGCCGGAGACGTGGCCGACGGCGAGGGCGGTGGCCCCCTCGAGGCGCTCACGCTCGCCGAGAGAAATTTCCTCCAAAAGGAGGCGGGAGCGCGCCTCGCTGAAGCTGGGAAAGGGAACCTGCATCGGTAGCAGAGTCCCTATCACATGGAAACGGCGGCTCAGGCCGCGCACCAGCTGGAGGGTGAGGGCGTGGTCGGTGACGGGTTCGTCCACCTCCGCCAGCGCGTTGGTGAGGGACTGTAGGCGGCGACAGTACTCGCCGATGGAGGAGTCCCCCTGCACTGTGGCACGGAACTGCGCGCCGATGTGGACGGTGCGCCCGGTGGCGTTGTCGCAGAAGTAGATGTACAGGGCGTGCCACATGTGGTAGGCCGTGCTCTGCGGCGTCATGATGATGTCATAGAGATCATCCGAGATTGTGGCGTAGATCCACAGCACCAGGGTGATGTCGTCGTTCCTCCACACGGCCCCTGATGGAGCGGATCGGCTTCCTCCAGAACGTGGTCCTCCACGTTGAACTTGTGGAGAACATAGAGGAAGAGCTGGCGCCACTTCGAGTAATTGTTGGCCTCCAGGCTCAACTCGAAGGGGATGAAGGAGGTAATGCTCACATGGTGCATGGATGGGGGAAGGGGAACAACTGGAACCTGGACGTTGTTGGCGAGAGCGAGTGCGCCGACCGGCAGGGCACGAAGGGGCCGGACACTGGGTCAGGCCGGTAGGCGTGCAGTAGGGGCACTGGGAAGACGGGCGCCGGCAGGTGCTACGGGAGGAACGGCGGTGACGGGCGCCACGGGAAATGGAGCAAGGCACACGGTAGCGTCTGCATCGCCGAAGGAGCGAGTGCGCCTGAGAGTGCACCGGTTCATCATGGCAGAAGCGAAGAGGAGGGAACCGGGGCCTCTGATACCAAGAAAGTGAATGATGCTTGAACTGATGACTTGTATTAATGTATAGTAGGGATTATATAAACGCCCGAGAGAGATACAGTCAAGAGAGCTCATGTACACGTCGTAACAGAAAAGCCTCATCGTGGGGAACGTGGGGAGCATGGGCACCGCGATCACCGTGGGCGCCGTGCATCCGTAGGAATCGGTCCAGTCCGTTTCCCTCCCGAGGTGGAGTCGCTGTCATGTTTCCAACAAAAATATCAACTACATTTTCGTTAAAACGTGATGATGGATATATGCATGGAAATTCTAAAGGCATATATCTAATGTCCCTGTTGCAAGCAGGGGCAGTTAACTATTTTTCCTAATGAACATTCCTTGAAAATCACCTTAACAGTCACATCTTTGTTGACTTAACAAATAAATTATATTTTGTTTCGTAAGTAAAAAAGTGATTACAATATAAAATCAAGGACTGAATTTACATTTATTTATGCAATCATGTAATGTGGATAGGTAAATTATGGGTTAATGTAATAGAATATTTCTACCATGTAGCAACGCATGGGTAAATACCTAGCTTAGATATCATTGGAATATAGATGATCTCATTCGAATAATGTTTTTTTCCAGAAATCATTGTAATAGAAATGACACAGGGCTGACCATAGGGATTCCTATGTAGCATCGTCTTATTTTTGAAAATGTGTAATGCTAGAGCATTAGATGTCCTAGTTATTTTATTTTATTTTGCAAATTCTTTTCATCTATTCATTATTAAATATGACAGTACAAAGAACATAAGAAATAATAAAAATCTTGTTGAGCTCTTTTGTGCTTAAAATTTTCCTGACTCTTTTTATTCAATAGACCACCTAGCGATGATTACAAGGATTGGAGCGAGCTGAAGATGCACCACCGTCATCGCCCCTATCTTACCAGAGTCAGGAAAATCTTGTTGTAGTGGAAAACTAGGAAGTCATCATGCCAAGGCCCAACATGACCAAGGCACCAAAACAACAACTGTGATCGATGAAGAAAAGTGCAGATTAAAAATATTCAATCTATAGACACACAAATGCAGACGAACAAACACTGAATCCAAATAGAGCCACTGAAGACAAACGTCTACCAAATCCGGTGACGTATGCTGGAGACACACCTTCACGCGCCCTCTGACGACACTAGATGCACCACCGGGTTGAGGCTAGGTGGAAGAACCTTATTGCATCTTCATAGAGTGGCCTCCCCCTCACCTTCCTAAGCAAGACACAAACCCTAAACGTACACAAAAAGAGCATGAGCCCTACCACCGGCAAGGCCCTAGGTCCATCAAACCTCCATGACCTAAGATGACGGGAGCCGAGGCAGACCTGCCGCGGCGCCGATAGGAGGCGAGAAATCCCTTATCGCCACTCGCAAGAGGCACAACGAAGGGTTACGAGACATCTAGTTATCTCCCTCTTTGGGACATGATAAATGATGTGCTTCATGCACTCCGCGGGTGTGTATTTGAAAATAATATAAGGATATCATCACACAATTACGTAAGTACATTTTTCGTTCACTATTGTCGTTAACTATTATAAGATGTTCTAACTTAAAAAAAATCGGATGTATGTAAACATATTTAGTGTGTTTGTTTATTTATTTTAGTTTGTATATAGTTCGTATTAAAATATCCTAAACATCTTATAATAATAAAGGGATGGAGTAGTACTCTAACCATCTCCATCAAGCTATCTAGCGGGTTAACTAGGCCAAAGAGTCTACTGATAACAGAGGCTCACGAGCTGCACAACGCCGCGAGAGAACCTAGCAAAGGTTGCTGAACGAGTGGCACGTGTAAGCCTATCAGTGCCCATCACAAGGATCCGATGGTACAACTACTGGATCCTGCTGTGATCACTTTGGAGCGGTTGGAAGATATGGATCGATCTGCACTCCGTAACAGCTAGGCAAAGTGTGCCAGTGTGCAAGTAACTCGCGGCGGCGAGGGAGAGGCCTCCCGCCGTGACGTGGGGATGAAAGATCTCCGGGAAATCGTAGCGTGATCCACGCAGAAAGTGACACGGTCGATCTCTACTGCTCTACAATCTTATATATACTAGTACAAATACCCGTACATTGCATCAGGCAAAAAATTGAAACCTGCTCCACTTGTTATTATGCAACATTCTTTTAATCCAATTTTAACAAACGTTTGAAATAAAATTACACCGAGTGTTTTTTATTGAACAATGAATTTTGGACGTACCCTAACAATGTTGGTCATGATCTATTTTAGCTCCGTACTTTCATTTCATGGTATGAAAGAGTAGTTGTGTATGAAATAGTCTTCTATCAATTTTATGTTTTGTTGTTCAGAAAACACGAATATTACTTTTTATTTTGAGAAGATTTTTTCTTAAATAGAAATTCAAGAATAATTTTTAAGAGGGAATCATTTTTATGCTGATGAATATTTTTTTGAAATATTATATTTCATTTGTAAATGTTTTGCAATGTCTTTTGTGCTTATACATCCCACAACCACAAGCCTTTAAGCAGTCTACAATCTGGAGCCCAAAACAGTAGAGCACTAAGAGCAGCCCACCCATCAACCGACAGCGTCCATACTCCAATCCACTCTCACCCGACACGAACCAGACAGTAGGCCGATTCTCAATTCTCTAACCTAGGTGACGCCTGACGACGATGCCAGCCGACGACTCCAGCCCTCAACTGGCTGGTGGGACAAGCAAGATCCAGATTTCAGTTCGTTTCTCCCCTACTCGGCTGCTCCCGATCTAGCTGCTAGTCAACCCATGAATCATCTGTTTCAAAAAATATATGTATCATCAACTTTGATCTCTTTATTTGAATTTGGTTCCTTAACATCATGTAATGGGAAAACAGGAGATAATGTCGAGCTAGATGGGGATGGAGGTGATGGCAATGGATCACGATCTATCCGATTATCTGATTCCAGCTCAATCGATTCAGAACATTCAGAAATTAGAATAGATGCTAACATAGTTGGTGACATTGATGATGGCTCCAGAACACCTGATTCAGTAAATTTTTATTTATTTGAAGGTCGGTTATCCAAATCCTCTGCAATATTCAGTTCAGCCATGTCATCTATTCTCTGTAGTTACAACATAAATAAAAGGTAAGCCTCAAACCGTTAGTTTGTTTATTAATTAGACTATTTCAGATTGCGCTAAGATAGAATCAATATGGAATTGTATCAAACATGGAGCAAACAGAATAGACTGATGTTGCTGCCACCAAGGGAAGCACACGGCTGACACACACACACACACACATATAGGATAACACTATTCTAATACTAGGATTAGAATAATTATTTGGATCACAGTCGCTGTATATATAGGACACGAGCAAGATTTTTCCGAGATCCAAAAGCTATCAGACCGCGATCTTCCCTGATCCCCTCCACCTTCTCCGACTCGCTGCCCCACCCTTCTCCCGCAACCCCCGCGCCCCCAAACGGAATCCCGCCGGTGCCCGGCTAGTCTCCCCGGCGCGCCGGCGCCGCCCCGGACCTCGCCGACACCCCGCGCGCCTCCTTCGCTGCCACCATCCAGTGAGTAGCCGCCACAACTACCGTCCCCGAGAGCGCCGGCACGCACGGATCTAGCCGGACCCGATCGGAGTGGGCCAGGGGTGCCCTTCGCGGGCGCTGTGTTGCCGCCGTTGACCGCCATGCCACTGCCGCCCCCAATTCCCCACCACACATTGCCACGCGCGGGCCAGCCCCGCGCCGACGACTAGGCATGACTCGAACCACGGTGTTCTGCTGCTAGCTCTAGAAGCGCCCTCAGGCACTGATCCCGTTCTTCCACACGACCGCTGTTGGTCACCCGCCCCAAACGCCGTCGAGCCAGCATCTTCTCCAAAAAATCTGATGGCGGAGGGCCCCTGCTCCTCAATGCCATGGCCGCCCTATCCGCTCGGCCCCCTGGCAATCCTTGCCGCCGCCCCGCCACAAACGTCCACCCTATGGAGCTCCCTCCTCCACTTGTGTCCGGCCGCCTCCATGTCCCTTGCCACATCTACGCATGGACCTCTACGAGGGGAGAGTTCATCATCTCAGGGCACCACATCAACACTCCAAGTTCGCATTCTTTCTCGATCTCTGTTTTCTGTTGTTCCCTATTGTTGTATTGTAACCAGATCAAGCATCGATTCCTTCCCCCGTCTAGTTCTGTCTTCTGTGTTTCTAATTATTTTTCATGTCTGAAGTTCAACTATATCTATAGGCGCAGCCGACCCTGACGTGCTCCTGCATATTGATACTGTTGCTGCTGTCAAAATTTTTCTTAACTGAACTTAACTCTTTTTACTGATTGAACTGTGCAGGAGATGTGTGGAGCGAGCACTGTGACAACGCAGTAAAGGAAAATAATGCATGCTTGTATGTCCGCGTATTCAACGAGATTTGTTGTAGAAGTTTATTTTTTCCCTTGTGCGTCAATTGAGCTAACTTTTAAGACGTTTAGAGGCTTGGTGAAATTCTACAAAAAGCTATACGCTGGCAGGTGTGAAGTTCTACCACGGCTATATGCTGGAAGCTGTGAAGTCCTAGCACGGCTCTCCACCAAGTTCTAGTCGATTCAACGTCTACTCTTTCCGTTTTTCACTCTAGTGAGCATGAGATGCTGCTGATGCATGTGCTCTTCTACCTTGGAAAGAAGCTACTGCTGCTTCGGATTTGGGTGAACATCCGGTATGGAGTTGTGTGTATGCTACGATGAGAAGATAAGGTATATGATTTTTTTTATAGACAAAGGTGTGTGTATGCTACGATGAGAAGATAAGGTATTTTTTATAGAATCAACGTGTGGTGGAGACACATGCACCGCTTTGTCACAAAACCATCAACCGGCTTATATATTGCTTAAATTATTATCACATATGTAATTAGAAGAGCAAGTACTTAGTTTTTCATGGTTTGATGCGTATATTTTGTAATTATTTTTCATTTACAAACCACTAACCATGTGTTCATTTTTTTTACTCTTTTGTGGAATGGTTTGATTTGTTTACATAAAAATATTGTTCGCATACTGAGAAAATTTAAATGCAAAAAGAAATGGAAAGTCGACACTCAAAACAATGTTCATGTAAATTCAAAATGAGCTCATGTATAAAAAATTGCATTTGGGAATATCATCTATTGCTCTCGATTTGTTTTTTTAAGAAACAATGTCAAACTCATCATAAACTTGGAAGATAAACGATACCCTACATGGTTTACATGAAACAATCTTAGAACATTCACTAGGAACTAAACTTTGAAGTTCGGCCATGAGAACACACATAGTACAGAGATGAAAAAAAAGAAAATTTAGAAAAAGAAAGACGGACTTTCACGTTTCTAAAAAAAATCGTGTTCAAATTAAAGTAACATAGTAGTTCGATGTTTTAAAAAGGAATAAGATTTTCCACATCTCAACATTAAAACCAACATTTTAAAAAGTTTTTCTTTAAAAGACGTATTTTCCTTGTTTTCAAAAAATACAAGAAGTTCAACTTAAAAAAACGGAGCAGTTCAATGTTTATTGAAAATTAGGATTTTTGACGTTACAAAAAGAATCAAACCAAGAAGTCCAATTTTTAAAAAATCCCGCGGTCTCCGGCGCATCTTCTGGCGTCCACCCATCCCGTCGTCGTGCTCCCCGGCGCGGCCCCCCCCTCCATCATCCCGCCAAGGCCATATCGCCACCATTTCACGCTCGTCGGCACGGCACGACCCTCCATCCGTTGCCACGACACGCAACTCCTGTTACTTCGCATCCTACGGGAGTAGGGGAGTCAGAGCCGCCACCAGATGTCGAATTTCTTCCTCCTCCTCACACATCTTTGGCCAACCTCTTCCCCACCTTCGTCTTCAACCAAAGATGACCTTCACTCTGCCCACGTGCTAAACTTCTTCCTTCTGCTGTTCCACCCTCCCCTCCCGGATGAAAAAACTACATTACACAGTGGAGTAGAACCGTCGGCCGTGCCGTCTTGCTCCTGCCGCGTCGTTTGTTTGCTGTTGGTGCGCTTGAGTGCGAGAGATAGATTTCTGCGAGAGATTAGGCAGTGCTGCTGTCTTTGTTTTTTGTTTGAACTTGATGTTGTTCGTCGTAAAAGAAATGATAAGATGTGCTTTTCCGGTCACATGGAACATATCCCGTTACTTGAAGATGTTTTTTGAGAGTAATTCCTTGTTTGTTCATTAAGAAATCCACTATGTTCGTTAAATCGATAGGAGGTTCTTTGTACAGATGGTGTTCCTGTAGAAAAATCAAGCTGACATTTGAAAATGTGCAGCAAAAGTTCATGTCAAACTAACGGGGCGATTTAAACGTTTATTCTTGAAAAAGTCGAGAAAATTGTACATGCTGTGTAGGTCAAAAGTTTGGCTTTAATTTATGTTTTGCGGAGGTCAAAATGTTGTGTTCGAGAAGGTCAAGTGTGTTATATCAATAAGTTCAAAATAAATTTAAACATGCAAGGTAAAACATGCAAGAAAACAAAAAGAAAGGAAGAAGTTCAATTTCTAAAGATGACGCGGTACACAACGTGTAAACCAATGTTGAAAGAAAATAAAAAGAAAAAGGAGAAGTTCAATTTCTAAAGATGACGCGGTACATAACGTGTAAACCAATGTTGAAAGAAAACAAAAAGAGAGGAGAAGTTCAATTTCTAAAGATGACGTGGTTCGACATGCTAAAAAATGTTGAAAGAAAACAAAAAGAAAAAGCAGAAGTTCAATTTCTAAAGATGACGCAGTTTGATGTGCAAACCAATGCAAAAACACACACAAAAAATGTTGTTTGGTGTCTTAAAATATTTTTATTCATAAAATAGGATTAAAGAAATAAACCAGGAAGTCCATATTAAAAAGATAGAGAAGTTTGATGATTATAAAAAACTCAAATTTTCCTCGTTATTAAAGAAATGGAATCAAGAAGTTCAAAAATAAAATAACAAGAAGTTCAACTTTGAAAAATAGAGCGCTTCAAATTTCATAAAAAGATTAAGAAAAAAACCAGGAAGTCCATATTAAAAAGATGGAGAAGTTCGATGATTATAGAAAACTCAGATTTCCTCGTTATTAAAGAATGGAAACAAGAAGTTCAAAAATAAAATAACAAGAATTTCAACTATTAAAAATAGAGCGCTTCAAAATTCATAAAAAAAGATTAACAAAAATAAGATTAAAAATTCATAAAAAACTCAAATATTTTCATGTAACTGAGAGAAGTTCAGGTTGATAACTGCTAGAAGTTCATGTAATACACGGCGTGCATTTTGTATTAAAAAAAGAACAAAAAAGAAAAGGCAATTTTTTTTGTTGTTATAAGTTCAAGTCCTTCGTCGAAGAAAATCAAAAAAATTATTGTGAGAGAGATTTGTACAAAAGGAAATAACATTTGTGTAACACTGACGAATGGATGAGAAAATTACAAACGAAAATACGTCACAGAAGTTCAACTGAAAACAGCAGGAAGTTCACCTACTACACTGAATGAATTTCAGATGAAAAACTTTTAAAATCGTCGCGAGTATGAAAAAACGATCAACACGGGAAAGTTAAGTGCTTACAGCAACTTTCCACCGGTATATCACTTGCTCAATTCCGGTGAGTGGATGGAGAGCTACGAGTAGTGGATGGAGACCTACGAGCAAAAAAATCACATGAAAAACAGAGTGAAGTTCAGGTACATGCGCCGAGAAGTCCAGGTTCTTCACGCGGTGCATTTTCGAAGAATCTGTTTCGTGATAAAGGCAGAACGCATGATCTCGCCGTTTTCGAAATTACTTGAAAACGGCTAGGAATCAGAGAAAAACCATCAACATGAAAAAGTTTCGCATTTTCCGTAGCTTTTCAGCGGTATATTATTTTCCCCATTCCGATAAAGTTTGTAGAAATTTCGGCACAAATACATTTTTAACCATTTTCAAAAGTGACATAAAAGCATAGTGAATTAGGAGAAACAATATATACAAAAAAGTTTCGCATTTCTTCAAGCTTTCCAACGCCATATCATTTGCTGCATTTGGACGTACGGTTAAAAAATTAGCTCAAAAATACGAACTCAGTGGAACTTGTACCATTTTCTAAATTACTTTTAAACCATTCAAAATTAGAAAAAACTTTTAACATAAAAAAGTAGCGCATTTTCATAAGCTTTCCGACGCCATATTATTTGCCTCAATTGGATTAGCCGTTTAGAAATGGCGTCAAAAATACGAACTCGGGTGTTCGGTTTACGAAATTTTACGATTTTCCGAATTACTCTTTAACCGTAGGGAATTAGAGAAAACTTTCAACATGTGGAAGGAGCGGTTTTGCAACATCTTTCCAACGCCATATTTTTTGCCTCATTCCGATAAACGGTTTAAAAATGCGATCGAAAATACGATTTACGTTTTTTGTATGAAGAAAAAATGGTTTACAAAACTGCTCTTAAACGGCTTATATTTTGCCAAAATTTTAACTTGGGTCATGATACTGATGCCCATAGCTATCCAACGGTATATCGCAAGCCCCATTTGGACACCTTTTAGCTGAAGTTCAACCTAGTGCTCGGGGAAGGTCAGGCGCGTTACTCGGGAAGTTCATGTTGTGATCAGAATATTATTCTGATCCCGTGATCAGAATAGTGTTTATGTATATATATATATGATGCAAAAATAATGTCGAGCACTGATTTACTCATTGACACAAAGCTGGCTAAAAGATCAGTAACACCTCTTTTGTTCATTTACTGACTGAAGTGTAGCATCTATGAATATTTCAAGCTTGAATCAAATAGGGAGAAACATAATTTATTTTCCAAACCTATGGTCATTTTGTTTGCCAAAGTATTTGTAGCAACCATATTTTACCTGCGGTTACTCAACCAAGCATGCCAACACAAATTATATATAATTGGTCTATGTATACTATTTTAACAGGAACTGAAACACAAATTTTGTTATATAGAATGCTTCATTAATTCTTTTAGCAAAAGCTAGCTCCCTTAGTGATTCTTTTTAGTTAAAGACTTGCTCTCCAGTATGTGGTTTGGTATTTCCTGACTGCAAGTATGTAGTGCCTACAACTGAATTGAAGATCAGCAAGTATTTAAGAAACACATATGTTTAATACGCATGTGTTTTAACCAGATCAGCAGTTTCTGCACATCGTGATTAAGGGGTGAAGAAATCATGTTTGCCAATGACCGTCGATTAAACAACAGTGTCGGTGCAACAAACCCTGGGTGCGTAAATATGATTAGTTGTATAATATTATGATTGTTTTGAGAAAGTGTTGTCATCCGAGATTTATTATTATTGCTCACTAGTTGATTATGCCATTGATATGAGTAAACATGAGACCTATTCGTTATTGTGAATATTGTTAGTTCATAATCTTTGCTGAAAACATGAATGCTGGCTTTACATATTTACAACAACAAGAGTAAACAGAGTTTGTAAAAGTTTTTTATATCACTTTCAGTTTGTCAACTGAATTGCTTGAGGACAAGCAAAGGTTTAAGCTTGGGGAGTTGATACGTCTCCGTCGAATCTACTTTTCCAAACACTTTTGCCCTTATTTTGGACTATAACTTGCATGATTTGAATGGAACTAACCGGGACTAACCCTGTTTTCAGCAGAATTACCATGGTGTTATTTATGTGCAGAAACAAAAGTTCCCGGAATGACCTGAAACTTCACGGAACATCTTTTCGGAAATAATAAAAAATCCTTCCAAAAAATGAAGACCAGGGCCCCCACACCCTAGCCACGAGGGTGGGGGGGGGGCGCCCCCCTACCTCGTGGGCCCCCTAGAGCTCCTCCGACCTCGACTCCAACTCTATATATTTGCTTTCGGGGAGAAAAAAAATAGAGAAGAAGGATTCATCGCGTTTTACGATACGGAGCCGCCGCCAAGCCCTCAAACCTCTCGGGAGGGCTGATCTGGAGTCCATTCGGAGCTCCGGAGAGGGGAATCCGTCGCCATCGTCATCATGAACCATCCTCCATCACCAATTTCATGATGCTCACCGCCGTGCGTGAGTAATTCCATCGTAGGCTTGCTGGACGGTGATGGGTTGGATGAGATTTATCATGTAATCGAGTTAGTTTTGTTAGGATTTGATCCCTAGTATCGACTATCTTTTGAGATTGATGTTGCTATGACTTTGCTATGCTTACTGCTTGTCACTAGGGCCCGAGTGCCATGATTTCAGATCTAAACCTATTATGTTTTCATCAATATATGAGAGTTCTTGAACCTATCGTGCAAGTCTGTAGTCACCTATTATGTGTTATGATCCGTTATCCCCGAAGTGACAATAATCGGGATACTTACCAGTGATGACCGTAGGTTGAGGAGTTCATGTATTCACTATGTGTTAATGCTTTGGTCTGATACTCTATTAAAAGGAGGCCTTAATATCCCTTAGTTTCCGCTAGGACCCCGATGCCACGGGAAGGTAGGTGATACGTCTGCGTCGTATCTATAATTTTTGATTGTTCCATGCCAATATTCTACAACTTCCATATACTTTTTGGCAACTTTTTATACTATTTTTGGGACTAACATATTGATCTATTGATCCAGTGCCAGTTCCTGTCTGTTGCATGTTTTTGGTTTCGCAGAATATCCATATCAAACGGAATCCAAACGGGATAAAAATAGATGGAGAATTATTTTGGAATATTTGTGATTTTTGGGAAGAAAATTAACGCGAGACGGTGCCCGAGGTGGCCACGAGGGTGGGGCCCATGGCCACTACAGGCAGACGCGCCCCCACCCTCGTGGGCCCCTCATAAGGCGGTTGATGCTCTACTTTTTGCACTGTCTTTCTGTACAAATTGTTTATTTTTCCTAATTTTGGTAGAATTTTTCAAGTATCAGAAGTATGTTGAATGTTCAGATTGCTACAGACTGTTCTGTTTTAGACAGATTCTGTTGTTGATGCATAGTTTGCTTGTTTTGATGAAACTATCAATTCATATATGTGGATTGAGCCATGAAAAAAGTTATATTACAGTAGACACAATGCAAAAACAAAATATGAATTGGTTTGCAACAGTACTTAGAGTAGTGATTTGCTTTATTATACTAACGGATCTTACCGAGTTTTCTGTTGAAGTTTTGTGTGGATGAAGTGTTCGATGATTGAGAAGGTCTCGATGTGAGAAGAAGGAAGAGAGGCAAGAGCTCAAGCTTGGGGATGCCCGAGGCACCCCAAGTAAATATTCAAGGAGACTCAATCGTCTAAGCTTGGGGATGGCCCGGAAGGCGTCCCCTCTTTCTTCAACAAGTATCGGTATGTTTTCAGATTCGTTTCGTTCATGCGATATGTGCAATCATGGAGTGTCTTTTGCATTTAGTTTTCATTTTTCTTTTATGCACCATGCTGGTATGAGATAGTCACTACTAGGAAAAGGGCTATAGATGATATGGCCACTAATGGCGCACCAGGCATGTGGTGCGCCACTACTATATAGTAATGGCGCACCATGAGTTGGTGCGCCATTAGTGTGGTAGAGACTAATGGCGCACCAGACACATGGTGCGCCATTAGTAACAATTTTTTTTCCAAAAATACTAATGCCGCACCAGTGAAGAATGCGCCATTACTAGTTTAACTAGTAATGGCGCACCACCAACGCAGTGCGCCACTACTAATTTTTTGTGTGCAGAACTACTAATGGCGCACCTCAAGCTGGTGCGCCATTAGTAATCAGGGTTACTAATGACGCATTTGTGGATGGTGCGCCATTAGTAACCTAGGACCAGCTAGATATTTTGGACAGCCAACCAACTAGATATTTTGGACAGCTACACCTACACACTCACTTTTCCCACTTCATTCTCTCCACCTCCTTCTCCAAGTTTGTGTCGGCTGCCTCCTCCTCCTCACCTCATTTGCACCATAGATTCATCAAAATTAAGTGGTTAAATTACCTTTTTTTGATAGGTAAGTAAGGGGAAAACTATCTTTATGTTGTAGATCTACTTTTTTTCTCCCTAGCTCGCTCCGACAACATGCACATGCACTTTTTATGGCCTTGCTAGATCTATGTATGTTTGTGGTGTTGCATATGTTTGTGGTGTTGCATATATGATTGTGTTTGCAGGTACCGGTATTTGAAATGCTATAGTTGCCAGTATTTTGCCGGAATGTTGATTCATTTCCGTTTCGGCGAGAATTTTGGCACTATGCATTCTTTTTGGTCCTATTTTTAGGGAAAGTCATGCCAAATTTTTTCTTGGTTCTAAAATATCGTTTTGCTCTACCCCGCAGGCGACCATGGTCTGCACGATGACCGAAGGCGTCATGAATAGGTTTTTGAGCTCTGCGAAGGCCGAGATGCTTCAAAAGAACGAGACGGAGATAAGATGTCCGTGTCGAAGATGCAAGGTGAAGAGCCTTATTGCGGACCCGGATTCCGGGCAAGTGCGGGACCACCTTCTCTTGCGTGGTTTCATGGATGGCTATCGGTGGCAAGGTGATGAAGATGACTATGAAGTCGTCCATGGGGGCCAGGCAAGAAATGAGGAAGGGCAGCAAGACAACCACCGCGACGAGGGCGGGCGAGAAGACGAAGAATCTCCAGGACATGATCACGACGGTGATACTGTACACAGTCATCATGTAGAAGATTCCGGACATGATGATGAGGAAGATCAAGACGAAGGGCATGATCATGAAGATGAAGATGCCGGAGCAGACGACGATGGAGGCTGGGTGCAGGATCCTCATATTCAAGAGCTGCTTCTCAAGCAGACGGATAACGCAAGAGTTGCCACCCAAGAGAAAGCCAAGCTGGATCAACTGGAGATAGACGCGGGTAATCCATTGTATGAAGGATGCAGGCCCGATGATACCCGCCTGAAAGTAATGCTCATGGCTCTAGAGATGAAGGTAAAATACAAAATGACCGACACATGCTTCAACGAGAATATGTCATTCTGGCCCGAACGTCTTCCCAAGGGGAACAAGTGCCCAACCAGTTTCGAGGATGCGAAGAAAATCATGTGTCCTCTAGATTTACCGCACGTAAAATACCATGTGTGCATGAACAATTGAATCATTTATCGGGACGAGCACGCGGAGTCTACCATATGTCCGGTGTGCGGCGTCACTCGATACAAGAAGAGGAAGAAAGCTCCTCAAAAAGTGGTGTGGTACTTTCCGATCACTCCTCGTCTGCAGCGGTATTTCGCGGACCCTAAGGTAGCAAAGTTCCTGCGTTGGCACGCGGATAGGGAGGAGAAGAAGCGAGAAGATGACGGAAATGATCCGGAGATAAATAAAAAAGACAAGATGCTGAGTCACGCTAAGGATGGTGAAACCGAACCCTGAAGATGCCCGCGTATGAGGAGCGGCGAGGAAATAGACGAGGTGTTGAAAAATTGGAATGATTGCCCACTGCCGGGAAAGAAGCAAAAGGCGCCAGAGCCGGGAAAGAAGCAAAATGCGCCAGAGCCACTGCTGAAGGTATGGAAAACGAGGTCTGTTTTCTGGGACTGGCCGTACTGGAAGATCCACCGTGTGCCTCACAGCCTTGATGTCATGCATATCACGAAGAACATGTGCGAGAGTCTGCTTGGTACCCTGCTCAACATGCCAGAGAGGACCAAAGATGGGCCGAAAGCAAGGGCAGACTTGAAATCAATGGGCATCAGGGAGGAGCTTCACGCTAATGATGATGATGATGAGGCGAAGCAGGACACAGAAAGTCGTCGCAAAGGTAAAAAGGCCAAGAAGACCGGAAATGACTACCCTCCCGCGTGCTTCACTCTAAGTCAGGAGGAGATCGATCAGTTTTTCACCTGCCTCGTAGGAGTAAAACTTCCTTACGGTTACGCGGGGAAGATAAGCAGATACCTAGACCCAAAGAAGCAGAAGTTCAGCGGGATGAAGTCTCACGACTGTCACGTGCTGATGACACAGATACTTCCAGTTGCAATCCGTGGGATCATGGACACGCACGTCCGTGAAACGCTATTTGGCCTATGCAACTTTTTCGACGTCATCTCTCGGAAGTCGGTTGGCGTGAGGCAACTTAGAAGGCTGCAGGAAGAGATCGTGGTGATACTATGCGAGCTTGAGATGTACTTCCCGCCCGCATTGTTCGACGTTATGGTGAATCGGCTGGTCCGTATCATGGAGGATATCATCCAAGTCGGGCTGACGTTCCTGCACAGCATGATGCCGTTCGAAATGATGAATGGTGTCATCAAAGGATACGTTTGCAACATGTCACGTCTAGAGGGAAGAATAGCCAGGGGCTTTCTGACCGAAGAGTGCATCTCCTACTGCACGAATTATCTAGGCATCGAGAACCCCGTTGGTCTGCCCGTCAACAGGCACCTCGGCAGGCTCGCTGGATGGGGTCACCGTGAGGGTCGCCGTGAAATGCATGTCGACTTCGAGGGTCGACTCGCCGACTTTGAAAGAGCAAACCTAGATGCGCTACAACACATAGATGTGGTCGATCCTTGGGTGGTAGAGCACAAAACCTTTATTGAGAAGACGTACAATGACCGAGGCCAACAGAGGACGGACTGAGATATAATCAAAAAGCACAACTCATGTTTCACGCGTTGGTTCAAGCAGAAGCTTCTGTCGTACCCTTTACATGAGGATTCTTCCACGGAAGAACAACTCATATTCGCCTTGTCACAGGGCGCCGAGCACAACCCGATGACCTATGAGGCATACAATATCAACGGCTACACATTCTACACCGAGGACAAGGACATGAAGAGCGATGGTTATCAGAACTCCAGGGTAACGATGGAATCCTACACTGGTAACGACAAGGACAAATACTATGGAAGGATCGATGAGATCTGGGAGCTGAGCTACGCTGGAGAGAAGGTCCCGATGTTCCGTGTCAGATGGGGCAAGAGCGACCTAAAATAAGACCGGTATTTCACCACCATGGTTATACCCGAAGCCAAATCCAAGACCACGGGCGCAAACGTCACCGCAAAAAATGAGCCATGGGTACTGGCTTCCCAAGTGGACCAATGCTTCTTCATTACCGACCTGTCAAAGCCCAATCGTGTTGTCGTGAGCAGAGGCAAAAGGAAGATCATCGGAATGGATGGAGTCGCCAATGAGCAAGACTTCGATAAGTACGGCGACCCAAAGATGGGACATGACGACGACGATGAAGTAGCAGCATACACCATAAGAAGAAGCAGGACCACCCTACCTAAAGGACGTGCGTTCCACAGAAGAATTCCATTTGCAAAAAAGAAGGGCAAGAAGATTGTGAACAGATAGCTAGCTAAGATCGATTGTATTTAAATCGTAGTCTTCATTTCTCGATTGTATTACATGGGCACCTTTTGAACTCATGAATATTTTTAAATTTCATGGGCACTTTTTGAATTCATGAATATTTTTTCAAATTTGATGATATTTTTTCATATTCAATATGAAAAAATATTGAATATTCATGAGGACACTCGATCTCGATCCCCCTAAATCTCGATCGCTATCCCCCTCCATCTCGATCGCTATCCCCCTCCATCTCGATCTCGATCCCCCCCGCACCCTCCCCCGCTAGCTCCACTGCCGCCGATGACCCACCGCACCCTCCCCCGCTCCACTGCCGCCGCTGACCCACCTCACCCTCCCCGGCCCGCTCCACGGCCGCTGAGCAGCCTCCGCACCCTCCCCCGCTCCACCGCCACCGACGACCCACCGCACCCTCCACCGCTCCACCGTCGCCGCCGACCACCCACACCCTCCCTGACCCGCTCCACCGCTGCCGAGCACCCCCATTTGATGATATTATCAAATAACAAATTTGATGATATTTTTTCATATTCATAAAAAGTGATTACTGTTTTTATAAAAAAAACATACTAATGGCGCACCGCTCGGGTAGCGCACCATTGCTATCTAAAAAAATTATAATGGCGCACCGCTCGGGTAGTGTGCCATTGCTACCTAAAAAAACATTCTAATGGCGCACCGCTCGGGGGTGCGCATTAGTAATCTTCCCCCTAGCTCTAACTCGCCAGACCTTCGTCCCTCCCTCTCGCCAGATCCACTCCCCCCCCCCGCGCGCTGCCCCGACCCACGACGCCGCCGCCCCTACGTGCGTCGCCGCCCCCGCGGCCCCGCACCCCCCACCACTGCAGCTCCGCCATCGCCGACGCCTCCGCGACCTCGCCGTCGCCGACAGCCTCCCCGCGTCGGCCCCTGCCCTGCGCCGCCTCTACCTCAGTCCGGGCACGGGGTGCAGGACGACGACCGCGGCCCCCGGCCTCCCCATGACCAACCGAGGCGCCCAGGAGGACCGCCGTCGTCTTCCTCTTCGACTACAAGGACCCGGACGAGCTCGGATGCCCTCGAGCCATCCCATCGACGCCGCCGCCGCCGCTGACCCCGACCCCAACCCTGACCCCTCCGGCGACCGACCGCGCCCGCCCAGGTACCTCTCCTCCTTCCTCCCTCTCCCGCCCGCCTCTGCTACTGCTGCTGCTCAACTAGTGGTGTGAGTCTCAAGATTATTGTTGAACCTGCAATGGTGAATTGGATGGCTTCTCTGGTGTGTGAAGTTTTGGGTAGTTTGCTATTTGGGGATTGTTTCAAGGAAGTGCAAATCAGACTAGTATGGCCCTGGCCACAATCTATCAATGTTAGCCTTCTGTGATTATCTGAATCTTCTGATGCAGGTTAGTTGCTTAGTTATGGCCATGGACATGATAGCTGTTCTGGTGTACTGGGGAATTGGGGATCTCTGCAGACGTGCCTCTCAACAGATTTTATTTGCTCACCATGCTTTTTAACTATTGTTAGAGATACAGTTGGGTGGTTGCTGCGATATGGGGCTTTAGTTTGCTTGGAAGTGGGGATTTGTTTTGGGTTACACATATAGGATTGCAAACAATATCAGTAGCCACTGGCAACAATGTGTCAGTGTTAGTTGAGTTGATGTTAGTTGAGTTGAGTTGTCATGCTAAAATGGTGCAATGTTGATACAAAAAAAAATTCAGTTAACTTTTCAAAACAAGTTCATTGTTGAGTACTTCAAGTTTACTGAACCTATTCATTTTTGTGGACTTAGTGAACATGATAAGACAAGCTAGATGCTCTATTTTTAATTAACAGTAATCCATGATCAGCAACAGTTTCTTTCACTAATTTTCAGTTAACAGCAATCCATGATTTTTTTCCAGCTAAAACTATTGATATTTTTTGCTGGGTGACCTATTAGATCTGGAATGGAAGCTCACATAAGTTGAGCTGATATTTTTCCATATTAAAGCAGAGGACCATATGGTCTGTGGCCTTTTCATCCATATGAAAGTAGAGGCACATTGTGGTGCTAGTTTGCTGGGTTTTGTCTCCGACTATTGTGTCATGATGATTTTACAGGTACCCCGAGAGGCCCTTGAGTTTGCCGGAATGTCGATTAACTTCCGTTTCGGCAAATTCGGGTACTCCATATGTCCTATTTTCAGCAAAGGTCATGCTGAAATTTTCTGTGAATTTTAGCATGACTTTGCTAAAAATCGGACATATGGGGTACTTGCTACTAATGCATGGGCCGGGGTATCTTAGTACTTAATTAAGTAGGATCAACTGCCTCTTGTGTTATGCATCGGCCTCAGCGTCGACAAACCCTAAATGATAAAACCTTGGCTTTTAGGGTGCCTCGGTGTCGATAAGAACCTAAATGATGAAAGCTTAGGCTTTTAGGGTGCGTCGGCGTCGACAAACCCTAAATGATAAAAGCTTAGCTTTTAGGATGCCTCGGTGTCGACAAACCCTAAATGATGAGACCATGATCTTGTTCCTTGAAAAATAACCAACTTTTTGACCAATTTTTTTTCCTATTTAGAGCGAAACATGGCCCACAACAATGAGGCCGGCGGTTCGGGCGGCAAGCAATTCTGGGAGCTTTCCCAGGAGATAGAGGAACAACCTCACCGCTATGAGGACGCCGCGGAAGACACCGATCCTGACTACACAACCCCTAGTGGTGTCGGGGATGACACCACTGATGGTGCCGCCGAGGATGCCATCACTGATGGTGCCGCCGAGGATGCCACAACTGATGATGCCAACGCACGCACAGATGGTAGCCAACCGAAGAGGCAACGGAAGGACCGGCGCCCGAACGTGCTCCGCACCGTCAAGGAGGAATTTACTCAAGTGAACTCCGTCAGGCATCCAACGGCACCCAAAGAATTAGTCAAGGGGTACTCGCTTTAGCTCGGGTGCATTCTCCGGAGCACCGTCTCGATCAACACCGAGAACCTAAGGCATAACGACCGAGGGAATTTGCGCAACCTCCTCTTCACAAGGCTGCAGGAACGATACAAGTTCCCCACTGAATTTGTAAACACACGCCTCTCAGGGAATAAAGTGAACAGTGCCGCCCTCACGACGATGAGCACGACCCTGTCTACTTGGAAAAGCACGATGAAGAGAATGATTGACAAAGGTGATAGTTATGATAACATCAAGGCAAAAAATCCTTCGATCAGGGAAGATGACTACAAGGAGTTCAAGATCAAGTGCGAGAGCAGCGCAACCTCTGAATCAAGTCAGTGGGGGAAAGAAATGCGGGAGTTGAACTTAGGGGAACACAAAATCGGTCCCGGCGGTTACAGAGTGGCGAAGCCTATATGGGACAAGGAGGACACGGAGCGTGCGGAGCAAGGCCTACCGCCCCGCTTCGAGAAATACCGTGACCAGCAGACCAGGAACCATGTCAGTGCCCGGTACAAGGAGGATCCGGTAACAAAGGAGCTTACCACGGATCCGAAGACCAGGGCGCTTGAGCTTGTTCTGGTGCAGGGGACCGAAAGCAGTAGCGCGGGGTCATCTCAGAGTACCCCTTGGGACAACACTCTAAATAGGGCATTGAACGTAATGAAAAACAAGGATAAGCTCAGTAAGCCGTCGTCAGCTGGTCGTGTGGCCGACAAAGGCTTGTTCACAAAATGGTCGGCATACTATAACGTTGGTGGGCAAAGGAGAGAAAGACCAGCTCAGAAAGCCAGTCGTGCGAGGTTCAAGAACTCAAGGCACAGGTGGCGCGGATTCTGGAGATTGTACAAGAGCAAGTGCAAGAACAACTGGGGTCGACGCTCACCGGCATTATGCCTACCTTGATTCATGGGCTGACGACATGGATTGCAGGCGGCCAACAGGGGCCGCCCCTGATTCCCAGCTTCACGGCCAGCAACTCGCACAATGCGCAGGCGACGCCATTGGTGTCTTCGGCGGAGGCAGTACTGGTGTCTCCAACACCGGCACGGGCATTGGAGCTTAATGCACCCGGGTGTACGCCGGCCGGCACCTCGGTAGCAAGCGGCCCCTCTGTCAGTTGCATGCCCGCCGTTGGCAGTGCCTCGACATTAGCCGAGCTCGACGCCATCATCACGGTAACTAATTAAGCCTCTCGGCCGAGGACTTCATCTTCTTGCCTTTGACTGGGCATCCCTAACGCCCTACATGTTTTCGCAGGGCGCCGCCGATGTTTCATGCACTCTCCTGCACTTCGTGAACGACGAGTTGGTCGATGTCGCCAACGGCAAAATCGTTCAACCGGGCAACCTTGTGTTCCACGGTAATCCGATGCCACCCACCGTGTATAGTGTTCAACTGGTTCAGGTGCTGCCAGGCTGCGACGAGTTGTTACCTCCAATTCGACCCGCCGGGGCCGACGAAGATGATCTGATGACCATCAGCGCCTGCCTAAGCTGGCCCCTACTTTGGCCGAAGAGCCAGATTTGTTTGGAGGCGGGGGACACCACCCCAAAGACAACACCGCCAGCCGTGCCGGCGCCAAGCCATGGCAAGACCGCCGCAACTCTACCGGACATGCCGGACATCCCTATGGCACAGGATCCGAACATGCATATGGCACAGGATCCGGACGACAACGACAATGACGATGGTACATTTACCAACGTCGGTAAGTACTTTGCCGAACATGGGTACGATGAGGAATTCTTGGGGCCTCCTTCTCAAGAACCCAACCCTACAAAAGACGATCGCGATCTAGCTGGTACCGCGGAGAAACCCAATTGCAACAGGTGTCGTCTGGCGTTCAGTTCTAAGGAGACGCCTCCAGCTACCGACTTCACCGAGCCTCAGATAGCCGAGGTGCGAAATAGTATCAGCCCCAACACACTCAAGAAGGCGGTCTATGAGCAGAACTCGGTCCCATTACAGCAAAAGAAGAAGGGGTGAAAAAGAAAGAGTAACAAGGGTGCAAGCCAGCCGGGACCGAGTACGATCCGTGCTCAGGACGGGCCACCTTCACCTTAGGATATCTCGAGGAGGGTGCATGTGGCGGGTAGGCCGATGCTACCGACTAATATGATCAATGCTGCAACCGGTGCTATGTGGAGTCTGCATGACAGTGTTCTTTCTTTGTAGAAGCGGCATCTCAGAGAGAATGACGTGGCATACCCGGTTTTCGTGGCCAAGGTGCCAGAGGTCAAGGGCTTTGTGGATAACTCCATCGGGGGTACAATCGTCCTGCGGTTTGATGACATCTTCGCTATGTTTAACCTTCATCCGCTGCACTACACCTTCGTTCGGCTATTTTCGCAGAGTATGGAGATGCGGATCATTAGAGACAAGACCCCAGACATCGTGATAGTCGACCCCTTCTACATGCGTGCCAAGATCTTGGGCAGCGCTGGGGACCGGCAAGTGGCGAGTTCTTACCTCGAAGGCGTCATTCTGGCAAACCCAGATAAGGATAACTTCCTCGTGCCTTACTTTCCCGAGTAAGTCATCCCCTCAACCGCCCCGTAACATATGATTTCTTAGATTTCGATCGTTTTTTCTAACATTCCGTGTTTTGTGAAGTGACACACATTGCACACTCATCCTCTTAATCCCGAAATATTCCATGGCCACGTATTTCGACTCAGACCGTCAGTCGAAGAAAGACTACACAAATATCAAGAAAGTTCTTGATGATGTTCTCCCCGGCTACGCCAAATCTGGAGGCACCTTCACCAGGCCAGTTCGTAAGTATGGCAAGCACGTATTCACCCACAATATGATGTTCTGCCGCGTCAAGCAGCCGCCTGGCGGTCAGAAGGATGCCTACTACGCCCTCCATCACATGCGGGCGATCGTACGGGACCATAATCACCTTTTGCTAGCAAATAATCTCAAATATTGGGCCGCGAGCTTGTCGGCAATCCAGGACGCGGACATCAGACAAGAATTCTTTCGCATCCAGTCGGAGTTTACGGAAATCATCCATCAAGATGTCCTTCGTACCTCGGGGCAGTTCAAGCTCAAAAATCAATCGTCCAACAGTGAGATAGACACAACGCTACAAATGCAGGTTGACAACGCCCGAGATTTCATGACCATCACGAGAGATGGCAGCTTCATCCACGCTCCGGTCCCTTGAGTCGAGTCGAAAGTAGTGATGCTATGTGTAGTTCTGAAACATCGATTGGCTCATGTTGTAATTAAACTTTAATGAACTTGTATGTCTCTTTGGTTTGGACAGTCGTTCAACTTAGATGTAATCGATGCTATTAATGTGTTTCTTTTCTCTTCCGATCCTTTTGTTGCATACTTATATATTGCTTATGTATTGTCTGTGAATTGCTACTAACGGTTTGTTTGACTAGTGCATAGAGATGCCGTCATATGTCGTGTACAAGGGTAAGGTTCCCGGAGTCTACGACGACTGGGAGGAGTGTCGGAGACAGTTTCACCGTTTCAGCGGTAACAGTTACAAAGGGTACACCACTAGGGAGGAGGCAGAAGTTAGATACGCGCGCTATCTAGCGGGAGAGAGGAGGGAGCGTTGGAGGAACCGGATGAAGACCAGTTTCATCGCGATTATGCTCATCGTGATGACCGCAGCTCTCTTCTATGTGATGGTAGTTTAGATGATCGATATCGACTTGTAATGTGAAGACAAACTCACTACTCACGGTTTCGAGACTTGTAATGTTCTAACTTTGTTCGTTATTTTAAATTCGGAGACTAATATGATGAATTGTATTCGGAGACTAATCTTCTATTGTATTTGATGAATCTGCTGTTGCTGTGTGGAGCTAGCTATATTCTGTCTAATAATATATTTTGTAACCTGTGAAAATATCAGAAAAGAAAAAAAAATAATCCCTAATATTCATACTAGTGGCGCACCACCACATAGTGCGCCATTAGTAAGCCAGAGCACACTAATGGCGCATCATCCACAAGTGCGCAATTAGTATGCCCAAGCACATGGGTAAATATGGCCCCCTGGGAGGCACACTAATGGCGCACCGTGGGCTATACTAATGGCGCACTGCATGGTGCAACATTAGTATACCAGATACTAATGGCGCACCTATGGTAAAAAATACTAATGGCGTGCTAGTAGTGGCGCACCTGTAGTACGCCATTAGTAGGCAAAACAGGTGCGCCACTAGTAGGCCTTTTCCTAGTAGTGAGTCCTTGGTTTATTTATAGAATGCTCTTTGCACTTCACTTGTATCTTTTGAGTATGGCTTTATAGAATGCTTCATGAACTTCACTTATATCGTTTGAAGTTTGTATTGCATGTTTCTCTTCACTTAGACAACCGCCATTTGTAGAATGCTCTTTTGCTGCACTTATAATTGTTAGAGAGTGGGCATATCTTTTGTAGAAAGAACTAAACTCTCTTACTTCACTTATATCCATTTAGAGAGATGACAGGAACTGGTCATTCACATGGTTAGTCATAAAATCCAACATAAAACTTGTAGATCACTGAATAGGATGTGTTTGATTCCTTGCAATAGTTTTGCAATATAAAGATGGTGATATTAGAGTCATGCTAGTGGTTAGTTGTGGATTAGTAGAAATACTTGTGTTGAGGTTTGTGATTCCCGTACCATGCACGTATGGTGAACCGTTATGTAACGAAGTCGGAGCATGAGGTATTTATTGATTGTCTTCCTTATGAGTGGCGGTCGGGCACGAGCGATGGTCTTTTCCTACCAATCTATCCCCCTAGGGGCATGCGTAGTAGTACTCTGCTTCGAGGGCTAGTAAACTTTTGCAATAAGTATGTGAGTTCTTTATGACCAATGTTGAGTCCATGGATTATACGCACTCTCGCACTTCCATCATTGCTAGCCTCTCTAGTATCGCGCAACTTTCGCCGGTACCATAAACCCACCATATACCTTCCTCAAAACAGCCACCATACCTACATATCATGGCATTTCCATAGCCATTCTGAGATATATTGCCATGCAACTTCCATCATCATCATATACATGACTTGAGCATTCATTGTCATATTGCTTTGCATTATCATAAGATATCTAGCATGATGTTTTCATGGCTTGTCCGTTTTTTTGATGTCATTGCTACGCTAGACCATTGCACATCCCGGTACACCGCCGGAGGCATTCATATAGAGTCATATCTTTGTTCTAGTATCGAGTTGTAATATTGAGTTGTAATTAAATAAAAGTGTCATGATCATCATTCTTAGAGCATTGCCCCCACCCCCCCAAAAAGGACAGTCCAAAGAAGCCTAAATAAAAAAGGGGGCCAAAGAAGCCCACACACACAAAAAAAAGAAAAAAAGAAAAGAAAAGGGGGCAATGTTACTATCCTTTTACCACACTTGTGCTTCAAAGTAGCACCATGTTCTTCATATAGAGAGTCTCTTGAGTTATCGCTTTCATATACTAGTGGGAATTTTCATTATAGAACTTGGCTTGTATATTCCAATGATGGGCTTCCTCAAATGCCCTAGGTCTTCATGAGAAAGCAAGTTGGATGCACACCCACTTAGTTTCAGTTTGAGCTTTCATATACTTATACCTTTAGTGCATCCGTTGCATGGCAATCCCTACTCACTCACATTGATATCTATTGATGGGCATCTCCATAGCGCGTTGATACGCCTAGTTGATGTGAGACTATCTTCTCCTTTTTGTCTTCTCCACAACCACCATTCTATTCCACCTATAGTGCTATGTCCATGGCTCACGCTCATGTATTATGTGAGGGTTGAAAATGCTAAAGCGCATTAAAAAGTATGAACCAATTGCTCGGCTTGTCATCGGGGTTGTGCATGATGTGAATATTTTGTGTGGTGAAGATGGAGCATAGCCAGACTATATGATTTTGCAGGGATAGCTTTCTTTGGCCGTGTTATTTTGAAAAGACATGATTGCTTTATTAGTAGGCTTCAAGTATTATTGTTTTTATGTCAACATATAGACTATTGCTTTGAATCACTCGTGTCTTAATATTCATGCCATGATTAGATATGTGATCAAGACTATGCTAGGTAGCATTTCACATCAAATAATTTTTTTTCATTTTCCTACTCGAGGACGAGCAGGAATTAAGCTTGGTGATGCTGATACGTCTCCGTCGTATATATAATTTTTGATTGTTCCATGCCAGTATTCTACAACTTCCATATACTTTTTGGCAACCTTTTATACTATTTTTGGGACTAATATATTGATCCAGTGCCCAGTGCCAGTTCCTATCTCTTGCATGTTTTTGGTTTCACAGAATATCCATATCAAACGGAATCCAAACGGGATAAAAACAAACGGAGAATTATTTTGGAATATTTGTGATTTTTGGGAAGAAAATCAACGTGAGACGGTGCCCGAGGTGGCCACGAGGGTGGGGCCCACAGCCACTACAGGCAGGCGCCCCCCCACCCTCGTGGGTCCCTCGTAAGGCGGTTGATGCTCTACTTTGTCCGCAAGAAAGCTAATTTTTGAAAAAAGATCTAGGCGAAGGTTTCAACCCAATCGGAGTTACGGATCTCCGTATATAAAAGAAACGGTGAAAGGGCAGCAGAACAGAACGCAGAAACAGAGAGAGACAGAGAGACAGATCCAATCTCGAAGGGGCTCTCGCCCCTCCCATCCTATGGAGCCCAAGGACCAGAGGGGAAACCCATCTCCCATCTATGGAGGAGGTCAAGGAAGAAGAAGACGAAGGGGCCCCCCTCTCCCCTTCTCTTTCGGTGGCGCCGGAACGCTGCCGTGGCCATCATCATCATCACCACGATCTACACCAACACCTCCGCCATCTTCACCAACATCTCCATCACCTTCCCCCCCTCTATCTACAGCGGTCCACTCTCCCGCAACCCGCTGTATCTTCTACTTGAACATGGTGCTTTATGCTTCATATTATTATCCAATGATGTGTTGCCATCCTATGATGTCTGAGTAGATTTTCGTTGTCCTATCGGTGGTTGATGAATTGCTATGATTGATTTAATTTGCTTGTGGTTATGTTGCTGTCCTTTGGTGCCCATCATATGATTGCGTGCGTGGATCACACCATAGGGTTAGTTGTATGTTGATAGGACTATGTATTGGAGGGCAAGAGTGACAGAAGCTTCAACCTAGCATAGAAATTGATGCATACGGGATTGAAGGGGGACCAATATATCTTAATGCTATGGTTGGGTTTTACCTTAATGAACGTTAGTAGTTGCGGATGCTTGCTAATAGTTCCAATCATAAGTGCATAGAATTCCAAGTCAGGGATGACATGCTAGCAGTGGCCTCTCCCACATAATACTTGCTATCGGTCTAGTAAAGTAGTCAATTGCTTAGGGGCAATTTCACAACTCCTACCACCACTTTTCCACACTCGCTATATTTACTTTATTGCTTCTTTACTTACAACAGCCCCTACTTTTTATTTACGTAATCTTTATTATCTTGCAAACCTATCCAAAAACACCTACAAAGTACTTCTAATTTCATACTTGTTCTAGGTAAAGCGAACATCAAGAATGCGTAGAGTTGTTTCGGTGGTCGATAGAACTTGAGGGAATATTTGTTCTGCCTTTAGCTCCTCGTTGGGTTCGACACTCTTACTTATCTAAAACTATTGCGATCCCCTATACTTGTGGGTTATCAAGACCTTTTTTTGGCGCTGTTGCCGGGGAGCAATTGCGTGGGGTGAATATTCTAATGTGTGCTTGTTTGCTTTATCACTAAGTAATTTTTATTTGCTGTTCTTAGTTGTTCTTTATCTTTAGTTATTGATATGGAACACGAAATACCAAAAACATTAGGTGTACTTTCTGCTCATGGAGATGGGGAACCTCCTAAAACCCTCGATGCTGGTTATGTGAAAGATATTATGTACTACTTTAATAATCCTGAGAAAACCCCATTCAATTATGTAATGGGAGTAACGCTGGATCAACGTGAATACTTTAGGGATTACCGCTTGACACAAAAAGGGAAACTATTATGGGATCAAATTCATATATTAAATTGGTATGCTAGGCAAGTATGCTTGAGATATGATTATACTTGTTGCTCTAAGGTGAAGGCTCCACACCTTCCCTTTTTCATGTGAATTTAATGATAATGAAACCTTAGCTTCTTATGCTAATGGTATATATGATTACTATGATGTGGAACAAATAGAAGAATTTGTTGCTTTTAAAGGTGCTTATGAAATTGAATCTTTCTTTGAAAAGTATGAAGCTTTTGATGATGATGTTTACAGGCCTAAAAATTTAGCTATTCTAAAATATTGCTATGATAATTATGAATGTAATACCTGTAATAATGCGCTTATTGAGAAAGTCTCCACTGTCCAAGAAGAGATTAATATTTTGCAGGAATCTATGGAAGAAGAAGTTGATGAAACTGTGAGCTCATTGGATGAAAAAGATGAGGAAGAGAGCGAAGAACAAAAGGAGGAAGAGCGGATTGATCACCCGTGCCCACCTTCTAATGAGAGTAACTCTTCAACTCATACATTGTTTAATTCCCCTTCATGCTTACCGAAGGATGAATACTATGATAATTGCTATGATCCCGTTGATTCTTTTGAAATATCCCGTTTTGATGATGCTTGCTATGCTTGTGGCCAAGATGCCAATATGAATTATGCTTATGCAGATGACCTTGCTATAGTTCCTTATGTTAAACATGAAATGTTGCTATTGCACCCACGCATGATAGTCCTACTATCTTTTTGAATTCTCCCGACTACACTATATCGGAGAAGTTTGCACTTATTAAGGATTATATTGATGGGTTGCCTTTTACCGTTACACATGATGATTTTGATGAATATAATATGCATGTGCTTGCTGCTCCTACTTGCAATTATTATGAGAGAGGAACTATATCTCCACCTCTCTATGTTTCCAATACAACAAAATTGCAAGAAACTTATTATACTATGCATTGGCCTTTACTATGTGTGCATGAATTGTTCTTTTATTACATGCCGATGCATAGGAAGAGAGTTAGACTTCGTCATTACATGATATATGTTACCTTGTGCTCACTACTAAATTATAAATCATTGCTAATTAAAATTGGCTTTGATATACCTTGGGAAACGGGTGGATTCATTACTTGAGCACTATATGCCTAGCTTAATGGCTTTAAAGAAAGCGCTGCCAGGAAGACAACCTGGAAGTTTTAGAGAGTCATTTATTTCTGTTGAGTGCTTTTATATAGTTTTAAAACAACAAAAATAAAGAGGGCAACCCAAAACTTTTTCGAAAAGGAAAGTGAAAGTGAGAAAGACAAGCATTGTTGAAGTGGGAGAGCTCCTTGAACTTTGTTCATGCTCACGGAAACTTTGTGAATCTTGATTACAGAAACTTTTCAATAAAAATAATTATCCCCTTGTACAATTCCATTGTATTATAAAAATAATGTGCCAAGGTTTGCCTTTAGGATGTTTACATTTGCTTGATGGTTTGTACGGTGCAGGACAGAAACTTTGGCTATAGTGCGCGATTTTACATTATTTACTGAAACGTCAAATGGTTCTGATTCTTCTTGAAATGTATTTCTATAATTTTTTTTTTATTTTTCCTAATTTTGGTTGAATTTTTCAAGTAACATAAGTATGGTGAATGTTCAGATTGCTACAGACTGTTCTGTTTTAGACAGATTCTGTTTTTGATGCATAGTTTGCTTGTTTTGATGAAACTATCAATTCATATCTGTGGATTAAGCCATGAATAAAGTTATATTACAGTAGACACAATGCAAAAACAAAATATGAATTGGTTTGCAACAGTACTTAGAGTAGTGATTTGCTTTATTATACTAACGGATCTTACCGAGTTTTCTGTTGAAGTTTTGTATGGATGAAGTGTTCGATGATCGAGAAGATCTCGATGTGAGAAGAAGGAAGAGAGGCAAGAGCTCAATCTTGGGGATGTCCAAGGCAACCCAAGTAAATATTCGAGACTCAAGCGTCTAAGAAGGGGATGCCCCGAAAGGCATCCCCTCTTTCTTCAACAAGTGTCGGTATGTTTTCGGATTCGTTTCGTTCATGCGATATGTGCAATCTTGGAGCGTCTTTTGCATTTAGTTTTCATTTTTCTTTTATGCACCATGCTGGTATGAGATAGACCTTGATTTATTTATAGAATTCTCTTTACACTTCACTTGTATCTTTTGAGTATGGCTTTATAGAATGCTTCATGTGCTTCACTTATATCATTTGAAGTTTGGATTGCCTGTTTCTCTTCACTTAGACAACCGCCATTTGTAGAATGCTCTTTTGCTTCACTTATAATTGTTAGAGCATGGGAATATCTTTTGTAGAAAGAACTAAACTCTCTTGCTTCACTTATATCCATATAGAGAGATGACAGGAACTGGTCATTCACATGGTTAGTCATAAAATCCTACATAAAACTTGTAGATCACTGAATAGGATGTGTTTGATTCCATGCAATAGCTTTAGGATATAAAGATGGTGATATTAGAGTCATGCTAGTGGGTAGTTGTGTATTGGTAGAAATACTTGTGTTGTGGTTTGTGATTCCCGTAGCATGCACATATGGTGAACCGTTATGTAACGAAGTCGGAGCATGAGGTATTTATTGATTGTCTTCCTTATGAGTGGTGGTCGGGGACGAGCGATGGTCTTTTCCTACCAATCTATCCCCCTAGGGGCATGCGTAGTAGTACTCTGCTTCGAGGGCTAATAAACTTTTGCAATAAGTATGTGAGTTCTTTATGACTAATGTTGAGTCCATGGATTATACGCACTCTCGCACTTCCATCGTTGCTAGCCTCTCTAGTATCGTGCAACTTTCGCCTGTACCATAAACCCACCATATACCTTCGTCAAAACAGCCACCATACCTACATATCATGGCATTTCCATAGCCATTCTGAGATATATTGCCATGCAACTTCCATCATCATCATATACATGACTTAAGCATTCATTGTCATATTTCTTTGCATTATCGTAAGATAGCTAGCATGTTGTTTTCATGGCTTGTCCATTTTTTTGATGTCATTGCTACGCTAGACCATTCCACATCCCGGTACACCACTGGAGGCATTCATATAGAGTCATATCTTTGTTCTAGTATCGAGTTGTAATATTGAGTTGTAATTAAATAAAAGTGTCATGATCATCATTCTTAGAGCATTGCCCCCACCCCCAAAAAAAGGACAGGCCAAAGAAGCCTAAATAAAAAAGGGGGCCAAAGAAGCCCACACACATGAAAAAAGAAAAAAAGAAAAGAAAAGGGGGCAATGTTACTACCCTTTTGCCACAGTTGTTGTAGCGACCAGACCTCAAACAGTCTGATCTCTGTGCTCCAGTGTCATCCCTGGATCAGTAATGCTGACACCACACAGTACTCGAAGGATTTATAACAGAGTAGCAATCACACACTTATTACATCGAGTGTCTCAAAAGAGAACTTAGTACAATAAATATGGCTTAAGGCCATCTAATAACGATAATAGCGGAAGGCTTGGAAGATAAGTGAGTCCATCAACTCCAACAGCATCACTGAGTATAGAACCACGACCTAAAAACTCCTTATTCGTCGTCTGAAAAGTCTGCAACATTAACGTTGCAGCCCGAAAACGGGTCAGCACATGGAATATGCTGGCAAGGTAACACATAGAGAGTAAAGGAATGCAACAGCTATACTATATGCATATTTGGCTGGTGGAAAGCTCTATGGTTACAGTTTTTGCGCAAAGCCAATTTTTCCCTACTTCAAAGGAATAAATTTAATTACTATCATGGTGGTTGTTAAACATTGAGAATGGTTGACATCATTCTCAATCCCAATTAAAGTAACATCATTAAACCCAACAAAATTTACTTTAGAGTAACATGTTGAGATTCACATGATAATCCAGGTACTAGATACTCAAGATGTCCATAACCGGGGACACGGCTAACCATGATTAGTTTGTTACACTCTGTAGACGTTTGCGCACTTTTCCCCACAAGACTCGATCGCCTCCGTTGGATTTCTCGCACTACATGGTGTTTGAGAAACGGATGACTGAGACATAGTCTTTCAGAAGCGCTAGCACCTTACGATCGGGTAGACCATACCACCTACATCCCCTACATCTGCTAGTCTACCCTATAAGAGTTCGCACGACTTAATCAACTATGCCAGAGCCCATAATGGCTTGTGGCTGCACACGGAAGTTTCTAGTATGAATAATCTCATGATCCCTTTGAGCCTGGGTGGCGGTCCAAAAGAAAAACAGGCAAGTCCTGGAATACCCAGGTGCCTCAATCCACCCAGATGTGTGTTTATGTTGCCACCTTAGTTAAACCATTAATTAAGAATCTCACATCTGTCATGGATATCACTCACCCAATCCACGTCTACTAGCATAGCATGGCATAATGAGCAAACGTAGAAATAACTCCCAAAGGTTTGATAATAAACAGGTAATAGGTACTACCTCATCTACTTCCCATCCCACAATTTAATTATATCCTAATCATGCAATGTGTGAGGATTGATCTAATGCAATAAAACTGGGTTGTAGAAATAGGTATGATCAAAGTGTTACTTGCCTTGCTGATGATCCGCGAAACCTAGAGATTCAAAGTAACAGGCGGTGCACTCCGGGTATTCTATCGCAGACAAACAAAGAAGCATACAATAAGTACTCATCTAATGCACAGGTAAAACTCAAATAGAAGATCTAACAAGAAAGTTTAACTTAAGAACCCTGGTTTGCAAAAAGAATCAAATCGAACGAAGCAAAAGAAATCAAACGGCAAAAGAATACAACTTCGTTCTAGTAATCTGGATCTAAGTCAAATTTTACAGTAGCAAAATCTTGTTTAAGTTGATTATTCGGAAAGAGGGTTTCGAGACGAAACTCCAGGCGCTTGAATCGTCTGATTCCGATAAACGAGCGAAAAGTTATACTAAAACGAAAATCGGATCAGAAATCGCGATCAGAAAATAATCGCGGAAAAATCCGACGAAAAAGAAAAACAACAAACGGAATTTTTTTTCCAAAAAACGGCACAGATTTCGAGGGCGGCGAACCTTGGGCGACGCGCGGCTCCGGCGGATCGGCGGCGGGGCGGTGGCGGCGGCGGCGGCTGGGCTGGCGGCGGCTGGGCCTAGGGTTTCGGGGCGGCTGGCCTTCGGGCTGGCTTGCCCCGGCTTATAAAGGCCCCGGCCAGGGGAGTCCTGGCTGAGTACGGCCCATAGTCGGTTCCGCTTTTTTTAAAAAAAATAATTACGCTCGGAAAAAAATAAAAGAAATACTAAACGGACTCCAAAAATCCTGAAATAAATTTTACCGGGTTTCTAAAATCAAGCCCGATAAAGTGAACATTTATTTGGGCCCTAAATGCAATTTTGAAAAACGCGCATTTTTCCTAAATTCAAATAAAAATACCGAAAAACTCCGAAATAAATCTTATTTGTTTTTTATTAAATCCTCAATATTTCTATATTTTGGGAAAGTCATTTTATTCCCTCTCTCATATTTTTGTAATAGAAATAATTGATGATAAAATAAATAAAATCAAATGATCCTGTTTACAAAATTTGAGAAAACTCAAATATGTAAATAACGAAATCCCCAACTCTCTCCGTGGGTCCTTGAGTTGCTTAGGATTTTCTAGGATCAAAACCAAAAGCAAAATAAAATATGATATGCATAATGATCTAATGTATAACATTCCAAATTGAAAATTTGGGATGTTACACTTGTGCTTCAAAGTAGCACCATGTTCTTCATGTAGAGTCTCTTGAGTTATCACATTCATATACTAGTGGGAATTTTCATTATAGAACTTGGCTTGTATATTCCAACGATGGGCTTTCTCAAATGCCCTAGGTCTTCATGAGAAAGCAAGTTGGATGCACACCCACTTAGTTTCAGTTTGAGCTTTCATATACTTATAGATCTAGTGCATCCGTTGCATGGCAATCCCTACTCACTCACATTGATATCTATTGATGGGCATCTCCATAGCCCGTTGATACGCCTAGTTGATGTGAGACTATCTTCTCCTTTTTGTCTTCTCCACAACCACCATTCTATTCCACCTATAGTGCTATGTCCATGGCTCACGCTCATGTATTATGTGAGGGTTGAAAATGCTAGAGCGCATTAAAAAGCATGAACCAATTGCTCGGCTTGTCATCGGGGTTGTGCATGATGTGAATATTTTGTGTGGTGAAGATGGAGCATAGCCAGACTATATGATTTTGTAGGGATAGCTTTCTTTGGCCGTGTTATTTTGAAAAGACATGATTGCTTTATTAGTAGGCTTGAAGTATTATTGTTTTTATGTCAACATATAGACTATTGCTTTGAATCACTCGTGTCTTAATATTCACGCCATGATTAGATATGTGATCAAGACTATGCTAGGTAGCATTTCACATCAAATAATTTTTTTCATTTACCTACTCGAGGACGAGCAGGAATTAAGCTTGGTGATGCTGATACGTCTCCGTCGTATCTATAATTTTTGATTGTTCCATGCCAGTATTCTACAACTTCCATATACTTTTTGGCAACCTTTTATACTATTTTTGGGACTAATATATTGATCCAGTGCCCAGTGCCAGTTCGTGTCTCTTGCATGTTTTTGGTTTCGCAGAATATCCATATCAAACGGAATCCAAACGGTATAAAAATAGATGGAGAATTATTTTGGAATATTTGTGATTTTTGGGAAGAAAATCAACGTGAGACGGTGCCCGAGGTGGCCACGAGGGTGGGGCCCACATCCACTACAGGCAGGCGCCCTCCCCACCCTCGTGGGTCCCTCGTAAGGTGGTTGATGCTCTACTTTGTCCGCAAGAAAGCTAATTTTTGAAAAAAGATCTAGGCGAAGGTTTCAACCCAATCGGAGTTACGGATCTCCGTATATAAAAGAAACGGTGAAAGGGCACCAGAACAGAACGCAGAAACAGAGAGAGACAGAGAGACAGATCCAATCTCGGAGGGGCTCTCGCCCCTCCCATGCTACGGAGGCCAAGGACCAGAGGGGAAACCCTTCTCCCATCTATGGAGGAGGTCAAGGAAGAAGAAGGGGCCCCCCTCTCCCCTTCTCTTCCGGTGGCGCCGGAACGCTGCCGTGACCATCATCATCATCACCGCGATCTACACCAACACCTCCGCCATCTTCACCAACATCTCCATCACCTTCCCCCCTCTATCTACAGCGGTCCACTCTCCCGCAACCCGCTGTATCTTCTACTTGAACATGGTGCTTTATGCTTCATATTATTATCCAATGATGTGTTGCCATCCTATGATGTCTGAGTAGATTTTCGTTGTCCTATCAGTGGTTGATGAATTGCTATGATTGATTTAATTTGCTTGTGGTGATTTTGCTGCCCTTTGGTGCCCATCATATGATTGCGTGCGTGGATCACACCATAGGGTTAGTTGTATGTTGATAGGACTATGTATTGGAGGGCAAGAGTGACAGAAGCTTCAACCTAGCATAGAAATTGATGCATACGGGATTGAAGGGGGACCAATATATCTTAATGCTATGGTTGGGTTTTACCTTAATGAGCGTTAGTAGTTGTGGATGCTTGCTAATAGTTCCAATCATAAGTGCATAGAATTCCAAGTCAGGGATGACATGCTAGCAGTGGCCTCTCCCACATAATACTTGCTATCGGTCTAGTAAAGTAGTCAATTGCTTAGGGGCAATTTCACAACTCCTACCACCACTTTTCCACACTCGCTATATTTACTTTATTGCTTCTTTACTTACAACAGCCCCTACTTTTTATTTACGTAATCTTTATTATCTTGCAAACCTATCCAAAAACACCTACAAAGTACTTCTAATTTCATACTTGTTCTAGGTAAAGCGAACATCAAGCATGCGTAGAGTTGTTTCGGTGGTCGATAGAACTTGAGGGAATATTTGTTCTGCCTTTAGCTCCTCGTTGGGTTCGACACTCTTACTTATCTAAAACTATTGTGATCCCCTATACTTGTGGGTTATCAAGACCTTTTTTTGGCGCTGTTGCCAGGGAGCAATAGCGTGGGGTGAATATTCTAATGTGTGCTTGTTTTCTTTATCACTAAGTAATTTTTATTTGCTGTTCTTAGTTGTTCTTTATCTTTAGTTATGGATATGGAACACGAAATACCAAAAAAATTAGGTGTACTTTCTGCTCATGGAGATGGGGAACCTCCTAAAACCCTCGATGCTGGTTATGTGAAAGATATTATGTACTACTTTAATAATCCTGAGAAAACCCCATTCAATTATGTAATGGGAGTAACGCTGGATCAACATGAATACTTTAGGGATTACCGCTTGACACAAAAAGGGAAATTATTATGGGATCAAATTCATATATTAAATTGGTATGCTAGGCAAGTATGCTTGAGATATGATTATACTTGTTGCTCTAAGGTGAAGGCTCCACACCTTCCCTTTTTCATGTGAATTTAATGATAATGAAACCTTAGCTTCTTATGCTAATGGTATATATGATTACTATGATGTGGAACAAATAGAAGAATTTGTTGCTTTTAAAGGTGCTTATGAAATTGAATCTTTCTTTGAAAAGTATGAAGCTTTTGATGATGATGTTTACAGGCCTGAAAATTTAGCTATTCTAAAATATTGCTATGATAATTATGAATGTAATTCCTGTAATAATGCGCTTATTGAGAAAGTCTCCACTGTCCAAGAAGAGATTAATATTTTGCAGGAATCTATGGAAGAAGAAGTTGATGAAACTGTGAGTTCATTGGATGAAAAAGATGAGGAAGAGAGCGAAGAACAAAAGGAGGAAGAGCGGATTGATCACCCGTGCCCACCTTCTAATGAGAGTAACTCTTCAACTCATACATTGTTTAATTCCCCTTCATGCTTACCGAAGGATGAATACTATGATAATTGCTATGATCCCGTTGATTCTTTTGAAATATCCCGTTTTGATGATGCTTGCTATGCTTGTGGCCAAGATGCCAATATGAATTATGCTTATGCAGATGAACTTGCTATAGTTCCTTATGTTAAACATGAAATGTTGCTATTACACCCACGCATGATAGTCCTACTATCTTTTTGAATTCTCCCGACTACACTATATCGGAGAAGTTTGCACTTATTAAGGATTATATTGATGGGTTGCCTTTTGCCGTTACACATGATGATTTTGATGAATATAATATGCATGTGCTTGCTGCTCCTACTTGCAATTATTATGAGAGAGGAACTATATCTCCACCTCTCTATGTTTCCAATACAACAAAATTGCAAGAAACTTATTATACTATGCATTGGCCTTTACTATGTGTGCATGAATTGTTCTTTTATTGCATGCCGATGCATAGGAAGAGAGTTAGACTTCGTCATTACATGATATATGTTACCTTGTGCTCACTACTAAATTATAAATCATTGCTAATTAAAATTGGCTTTGATATACCTTGGGATCCGGGTGGATTCATTACTTGAGCACTATATGCCTAGCTTAATGGCTTTAAAGAAAGCGCTGCCAGGAAGACAACCCGGAAGTTTTAGAGAGTCATTTATTTCTGTTGAGTGCTTTTATATAGTTTTAAAACAACAAAAATAAAGAGGGGAACCCAAAACTTTTTCAAAAAGGAAAGTGAAAGTGAGAAAGACAAGCATTGTTGAAGTGGGAGAGCTCCTTGAACTTTGTTCATGCTCACGGAAACTTTGTGAATCTTGATTATAGAAACTTTTCAATAAAAATAATTATCCCCTTGTACAATTCCATTGTATTATAAAAATAATGTGCCAAGGTTTGCCTTTAGGATGTTTACATTTGCTTGATGGTTTGTACGGTGCAGGACAGAAACTTTGGCTATAGTGCGCGATTTTACATTATTTACTGAAACGTCAAATGGTTCTGATTCTTCTTGAAATGTATTTCTATAATTTTTTTTTATTTTTCCTAATTTTGGTTGAATTTTTCAAGTAACATAAGTATGGTGAATGTTCAGATTGCTACAGACTGTTCTGTTTTAGACAGATTCTGTTTTTGATGCATAGTTTGCTTGTTTTGATGAAACTATCAATTCATCTCTGTGGATTAAGCCATGAATAAAGTTATATTATAGTAGACACAATGCAAAAACAAAATATGAATTGGTTTGCAACAGTACATAGAGTAGTGATTTGCTTTATTATACTAACGGATCTTACCGAGTTTTCTGTTGAAGTTTTGTATGGATGAAGTGTTCGATGATCGAGAAGATCTCGATGTGAGAAGAAGGAAGAGAGGCAAGAGCTCAAGCTTGGGGATGTCCAAGGCACCCCAAGTAAATATTCAAGGAGACTCAAGCGTCTAAGACGGGGATGCCCCGAAAGGCATCCCCTCTTTCTTCAACAAGTGTCGGTATGTTTTCGGATTCGTTTCGTTCATGCGATATGTGCAATCTTGGAGCTTCTTTTGCATTTAGTTTTCATTTTTATTTTATGCACCATGCTGGTATGAGATAGACCTTGATTTATTTATAGAATTCTCTTTACACTTCACTTGTATCTTTTGAGTATGGCTTTATAGAATGCTTCATGTGCTTCACTTATATCATTTGAAGTTTGGATTGCCTGTTTCTCTTCACTTAGACAACCGCCATTTGTAGAATGCCCTTTTGCTTCACTTATAATTGTTAGAGCATGGGCATATCTTTTGTAGAAAGACTTAAACTCTCTTGCTTCACCTATATCCATATAGAGAGATGACAGGAACTGGTCATTCACATGGTTAGTCATAAAATCCTACATAAAACTTGTAGATCACTGAATAGGATGTGTTTGATTCCATGCAATAGCTTTAGGATATAAAGATGGTGATATTAGAGCCATGCTAGTGGGTAGTTGTGTATTGGTAGAAATACTTGTGTTGAGGTTTGTGATTCCCGTAGCATGCACATATGGTGAACCGTTATGTAACGAAGTCGGAGCATGAGGTATTTATTGATTGTCTTCCTTATGAGTGGCGGTCGGGGACGAGCGATGGTCTTTTCCTACCAATATATCCCCCTAGGGGCATGCGTAGTAGTACTCTGCTTCGAGGGCTAATAAACTTTTGCAATAAGTATGTGAGTTCTTTATGACTAATGTTGAGTCCATGGATTATACGCACTCTCGCACTTCCATCATTGCTAGCCTCTCTAGTATCGCGCAACTTTCGCCGGTACCATAAACCCACCATATACCTTCCTCAAAACAGCCACCATACCTACATATCATGGCATTTCCATAGCCATTCTGAGATATATTGCCATGCAACTTCCATCATCACCACATACACGACTTGAGCATTCATTGTCATATTGCTTTGCATTATTGTAAGATAGCTAGCATGATGTTTTCATGGCTTGTACGTTTTTTTGATGTCATTGCTACGCTAGACCATTGCACATCCCGGTACACCGCCGGAGGCATTCATATAGAGTCATATCTTTTTTCTAGTATCGAGTTGTAATATTGAGTTGTAATTAAATAAAAGTGTCATGATCATCATTCTTAGAGCATTGGCCCCACCCCCAAAAAAAGGACAGGCCAAAGAAGCCTAAATAAAAAAGGGGGCCAAAGAAGCCCACACACACAAAAAAAAGAAAAAAAGAAAAGAAAAGGGGGCAATGTTACTATCCTTTTACCACACTTGTGCTTCAAAGTAGCACCATGTTCTTCATATAGAGAGTCTCTTGAGTTATCACTTTCATATACTAGTGGGAATTTTCATTATAGAACTTGGCTTGTATATTCCAACGATGGGCTTCCTCAAATGCCCTAGGTCTTCATGAGAAAGCAAGTTGGATGCACACCCACTTAGTTTCAGTTTGAGCTTTCATATACTTATAGCTCTAGTGCATCCGTTGCATGGCAATCCCTACTCACTCACATTGATATCTATTGATGGGCATCTCCATAGCCCGTTGATACGCCTAGTTGATGTGAGACTATCTTCTCCTTTTTGTCTTCTCCACAACCACCGTTCTATTCCACCTATAGTGCTATGTCCATGGCTCACGCTCATGTATTATGTGAGGGTTGAAAATGCTAAAGCGCATTAAAAAGTATGAACCAATTGCTCGGCTTGTCATCGGGGTTGTGCATGATGTGAATATTTTGTGTGGTGAAGATGGAGCATAGCCAGACTATATGATTTTGTAGGGATAGCTTTCTTTGGCCGTGTTATTTTGAAATGACATGATTGCTTTATTAGTAGGCTTGAAGTATTATTGTTTTTATGTCAACATATAGACTATTGCTTTGAATCACTCGTGTCTTAATATTCATGCCATGATTAGATATGTGATCAAGACTATGCTAGGTAGCATTTCACATCAAATAATTTTTTTTCATTTACCTACTCGAGGACGAGCAGGAATTAAGCTTGGTGATGCTGATACGTCTCCGTCGTATCTATAATTTTTGATTGTTCCATGCCAGTATTCTACAACTTCCATATACTTTTTGGCAACCTTTTATACTATTTTTGGGACTAATATATTGATCCAGTGCCCAGTGCCAGTTCCTGTCTCTTGCATGTTTTTGGTTTCGCAGAATATCCATATCAAACTGAATCCAAACGGGATAAAAACAGACGGAGAATTATTTTGGAATATTTGTGATTTTTGGGAAGAAAATCAACGTGAGACGGTGCCCGAGGTGGCCACGAGGGTGGGGCCCACAGCCACTACAGGCAGGCGCCCCCCACCCTCGTGGGTCCCTCGTAAGGCGGTTGATGCTCTACTTTGTCCGCAAGAAAGCTAATTTTTGAAAAAAGATCTAGGCGAAGGTTTCAACCCAATCGGAGTTACGGATCTCCATATATAAAAGAAACGGTGAAAGGGCAGCAGAACAGAACGCAGAAACAGAGAGAGACAGAGAGACAGATCCAATCTCGAAGGGGCTCTCGCCCCTCCCATGCTATGGAGGCCAAGGACCGGAGGGGAAACCCTTCTCCCATCTATGGAGGAGGTCAAGGAAGAAGAAGAAGGAGGGGCCCCCCTCTCCCCTTCTCTTCCGGTGGTGCCGAAACGCTGCCGTGGCCATCATCATCATCACTGCGATCTACACCAACACCTCCGCCATCTTCACCAACATCTCCATCACCTTCCCCCCTCTATCTACAGCGGTCCACTCTCCCGCAACCCGCTGTATCTTCTACTTGAACATGGTGCTTTATGCTTCATATTATTATCCAATGATGTGTTGCCATCCTATGATGTCTGAGTAGATTTTCGCTGTCCTATCGGTGGTTGATGAATTGCTATGATTGATTTAATTTGCTTGTGGTTATGTTGCTGCCCTTTGGTGCCCATCATATGATTGCGTGCGTGGATCACACCATAGGTTTAGTTGTATGTTGATAGGACTATGTATTGGAGGGCAAGAGTGACAGAAGCTTCAACCTAGCATAGAAATTGATGCATACGGGATTGAAGGGGGACCAATATATCTTAATGCTATGGTTGGGTTTTACCTTAATGAACGTTAGTAGTTGCGGATGCTTGCTAATAGTTCCAATCATAAGTGCATAGAATTCCAAGTCAGGGATGACATGCTAGCAGTGGCCTCTCCCACATAATACTTGCTATCGGTCTAGTAAAGTAGTCAATTGCTTAGGGGCAATTTCACAACTCCTACCACCACTTTTCCACACTCGCTATATTTACTTTATTGCTTCTTTACTTACAACAGCCCCTACTTTTTATTAACGTAATCTTTATTATCTTGCAAACCTATCCAAAAACACCTACAAAGTACTTCTAATTTCATACTTGTTCTAGGTAAAGCGAACATCAAGCATGCGTAGAGTTGTTTCGGTGGTCGATAGAACTTGAGGGAATATTTGTTCTGCCTTTAGCTCCTCGTTGGGTTCGACACTCTTACTTATCTAAAACTATTGCGATCCCCTATACTTGTGGGTTATCAAGACCTTTTTTTGGCGCTGTTGCCGGGAAGCAATAGCGTGGGGTGAATATTCTCATGTGTGCTTGTTTGCTTTATCACTAAGTAATTTTTATTTGCTGTTCTTAGTTGTTCTTTATCTTCAATTATGGATATGGAACACGAAATACCAAAAAAATTAGGTGTACTTTCTGCTCATGGAGATGGGGAACCTCCTAAAACCCTCGATGCTGGTTATGTGAAAGATATTATGTACTACTTTAATAATCCTGAGAAAACCCCATTCAATTATGTAATGGGAGTAACGCTGGATCAACGTGAATACTTTAGGGATTACCGCTTGACACAAAAAGGGAAACTGTTATGGGATCAAATTCATATATTAAATTGGTATGCTAGGCAAGTATGCTTGAGATATGATTATACTTGTTGCTCTAAGGTGAAGGCTCCACACCTTCCCTTTTTCATGTGAATTTAATGATAATAAAACCTTAGCTTCTTATTCTAATGGTATATATAATTACTATGATGTGGAACAAATAGAAGAATTTGTTGCTTTTAAAGGTGCTTATGAAATTGAATCTTTCTTTGAAAAGTATGAAGCTTTTGATGATGATGTTTATAGGCCTGAAAATTTAGCTATTCTAAAATATTGCTATGATAATTATGAATATAATTCCTATAATAATGCGCTTATTGAGAAAGTCTCCACTGTCCAAGAAGAGATTAATATTTTGCAGGAATCTATGGAAGAAGAAGTTGATGAAACTGTGAGCTCATTGGATGAAAAAGATGAGGAAGAGAGCGAAGAACAAAAGGAGGAAGAGCGGATTGATCACCCGTGCCCACCTTCTAATGAGAGTAACTCTTCAACTCATACATTGTTTAATTCCCCTTCATGCTTACCGAAGGATGAATACTATGATAATTGCTATGATCCCGTTGATTCTTTTGAAATATCCCGTTTTGATGATGCTTGCTATGCTTGTGGCCAAGACGCCAATATGAATTATGCTTATGCAGATGAACTTGCTATAGTTCCTTATGTTAAACATGAAATGTTGCTATTGCACCCACGCATGATAGTCCTACTATCTTTTTGAATTCTCCCGACTACACTATATCGGAGAAGTTTGCACTTATTAAGGATTATATTGATGGGTTGCCTTTTACCATTACATATGATGATTTTGATGAATATAATATGCATGTGCTTGCTGCTCCTACTTGCAATTATTATGAGAAAGGAACTATATCTCCACCTCTCTATGTTTCCAATACAACAAAATTGCAACTGTTTATACTATGCATTGTCCTTTACTATGTGTGCATGAATTGTTCTTTTATTACATGCCGATGCATAGGAAGAGAGTTAGACTTCGTCATTACATGATATATGTTACCTTGTACTCACTACTAAATTATAAATCATTGCTAATTAAAATTGCCTTTGATATACCTTGGGATCCGGGTGGATTCATTACTTGAGCACTATATGCCTAGCTTAATGGCTTTAAAGAAAGCGCTGCCAGGGAGACAACCCGGAAGTTTTAGAGAGTAATTTATTTCTGTTGAGTGCTTTTATATAGTTTTAAAACAACAAAAATAAAGAGGAGAACCCAAAACTTTTTCAAAAAGGAAAGTGAAAGTGAGAAAGACAAGCATTGTTGAAGTGGGAGAGCTCCTTGAACTTTGTTCATGCTCACGGAAACTTTGTGAATCTTGATTACAGAAACTTTTCAATAAAAATAATTATCCCCTTGTACAATTCCATTGTATTATAAAAATAATGTGCCAATGTTTGCCTTTAGGATGTTTACATTTGCTTGATGGTTTGTACGGTGCAGGACAGAAACTTTGGCTATAGTGCGCGATTTTACATTATTTACTGAAACGTCAAATGGTTCTGATTCTTCTTGAAATGTATTTCTATAATTTTTTTTATTTTTCCTAATTTTGGTTGAATTTTTCAAGTAACATAAGTATGGTGAATGTTCAGATTGCTACAGACTGTTCTGTTTTAGACAGATTCTGTTTTTGATGCATAGTTTGCTTGTTTTGATGAAACTATCAATTCATATCTGTGGATTAAGCCATGAATAAAGTTATATTACAGTAGACACAATGCAAAAACAAAATATGAATTGGTTTGCAACAGTACTTAGAGTAGTGATTTGCTTTATTATACTAACGGATCTTACCGAGTTTTCTGTTGAAGTTTTGTATGGATGAAGTGTTCGATGATCGAGAAGATCTCGATGTGAGAAGAAGGAAGAGAGGCAAGAGCTCAATCTTGGGGATGTCCAAGGCACCCCAAGTAAATATTCGAGACTCAAGCGTCTAAGAAGGGGATGCCCCGAAAGGCATCCCCTCTTTCTTCAACAAGTGTCGGTATGTTTTCGGATTCGTTTCGTTCATGCGATATGTGCAATCTTGGAGCGTCTTTTGCATTTAGTTTTCATTTTTCTTTTATGCACGATGCTGGTATGAGATAGACCTTGATTTATTTATAGAATTCTCTTTACACTTCACTTGTATCTTTTGAGTATGGCTTTATAGAATGCTTCATGTGCTTCACTTATATCATTTGAAGTTTGGATTGCCTGTTTCTCTTCACTTAGACAACCGCCATTTGTAGAAAGCTCTTTTGCTTCACTTATAATTGTTAGAGCATGGGCATATCTTTTGTAGAAAGAACTAAACTCTCTTGCTTCACTTATATCCATATAGAGAGATGACAGGAACTGGTCATTCACATGGTTAGTCATAAAATCCTACATAAAACTTGTAGATCACTGAATAGGATGTGTTTGATTCCATGCAATAGCTTTAGGATATAAAGATGGTGATATTAGAGTCATGCTAGTGGGTAGTTGTGTATTGGTAGAAATACTTGTGTTGTGGTTTGTGATTCCCGTAGCATGCACATATGGTGAACCGTTATGTAACGAAGTCGGAGCATGAGGTATTTATTGATTGTCTTCCTTATGAGTGGTGGTCGGGGACGAGCGATGGTCTTTTCCTACCAATCTATCCCCCTAGGGGCATGCGTAGTAGTACTCTGGTTCGAGGGCTAATAAACTTTTGCAATAAGTATGTGAGTTCTTTATGACTAATGTTGAGTCCATGGATTATACGCACTCTCACACTTCCATCATTGCTAGCCTCTCTAGTATCGTGCAACTTTCGCCGGTACCATAAACCCACCATATACCTTCGTCAAAACAGCCACCATACCTACATATCATGGCATTTCCATAGCCATTCTGAGATATATTGCCATGCAACTTCCATCATCATCATATACATGACTTAAGCATTCATTGTCATATTGCTTTGCATTATCGTAAGATAGCTAGCATGTTGTTTTCATGGCTTGTCCATTTTTTTGATGTCATTGCTACGCTAGACCATTCCACATCCCGGTACACCGCTGGAGGCATTCATATAGAGTCATATCTTTGTTCTAGTATCGAGTTGTAATATTGAGTTGTAATTAAATAAAAGTGTCATGATCATCATTCTTAGAGCATTGGCCCCACCCCCAAAAAAAGGACAGGCCAAAGAAGCCTAAATAAAAAAGGGGGCCAAAGAAGCCCACACACATGAAAAAAGAAAAAAAGGAAAGAAAAGGGGGCAATGTTACTATCCTTTTACCACAGTTGTTGTAGCGACCAGACCTCAAACAGTCTGATCTCTGTGCTCCAGTGTCATCCCTGGATCAGTAATGCTGACACCACACAGTACTCGAAGGATTTATAACAGAGTAGCAATCACACACTTATTACATCGAGTGTCTCAAAAGAGAACTTAGTACAATAAATATGGCTTAAGGCCATCTAATAACGATAATAGCGGAAGGCTTGGAAGATAAGTGAGTCCATCAACTCCAACAGCATCACTGAGTATAGAACCACGACCTAAAAACTCCTTATTCGTCGTCTAAAAAGTCTGCAACATTAACGTTGCAGCCCGAAAACGGGTCAGCACATGGAATATGCTGGCAAGGTAACACATAGAGAGTAAAGGAATGCAACAGCTATACTATATGCATATTTGGCTGGTGGAAAGCTCTATGGTTACAGTTTTTGCGCAAAGCCAATTTTTCCCTACTTCAAAGGAATAAATTTAATTACTATCATGGTGGTTGTTAAACATTGAGAATGGTTGACATCATTCTCAATCCCAATTAAAGTAACATCATTAAACCCAACAAAATTTACTTTAGAGTAACATGTTGAGATTCACATGATAATCCAGGTACTAGATACTCAAGATGTCCATAACCGGGGACACGGCTAACCATGATTAGTTTGTTACACTCTGTAGAGGTTTGCGCACTTTTCCCCACAAGACTCGATCGCCTCCGTTGGATTTCTCGCACTACATGGTGTTTGAGAAACGGATGACTGAGACATAGTCTTTCAGAAGCGCTAGCACCTTACGATCGGGTAGACCGTACCACCTACATCCCCTACATCTGCTAGTCTACCCTGTAAGAGTTCGCACGACTTAATCAACTATGCCAGAGCCCATAATGGCTTGTGGCTGCACACGGAAGTTTCTAGTATGAATAATCTCATGATCCCTTTGAGCCTGGGTGGCGGTCCAAAAGAAAAACAGGCAAGTCCTGGAATACCCAGGTGCCTCAATCCACCCAGATGTGTGTTTAGGTTGCCACCTTAGATAAACCATTAATTAAGAATCTCACATCTGTCATGGATATCACTCACCCAATCCACGTCTACTAGCATAGCATGGCATAATGAGCAAACGTAGAAATAACTCCCAAAGGTTTGATAATAAACAGGTAATAGGTACTACCTCATCTACTTCCCATCCCACAATTTAATTAGATCCTAATCATGCAATGTGTGAGGATTGATCTAATGCAATAAAACTGGGTTGTAGAAATAGGTATGATCAAAGTGTTACTTGCCTTGCTGATGATTCGCGAAACCTAGAGATTCAAAGTAACAGGCGGTGCACTCCGGGTATTCTATCGCAGACAAACAAAGAAGCATACAATAAGTACTCATCTAATGCACAGGTAAAACTCAAATAGAAGATCTAACCAGAAAGTTTAACTTAAGAACCCTGGTTTGCAAAAAGAATCAAATCGAACGAAGCAAAAGAAATCAAACGGCGAAAGAAAACAACTTCGTTCTAGTAATCTGGATCTAAGTCAAATTTTACAGTATCAAAATCTTGTTTAAGTTGATTATTCAGAAAGAGGGTTTCAAGACGAAACTCCAGGCGCTTGAATCGTCTGATTCCGATAAACGAGCGAAAAGTTATACTAAAACGAAAATCGGATCAGAAATCGCGATCCGAAAATAATCGCGGAAAAATCCGACGAAAAAGAAAAACGACAAACGGAATTTTTTTTTCTAAAAAACGGCACGGATTTCGAGGGCGGCGAACCTTGGGCGACGCGCGGCTCCGGCGGATCGGCGGCGGGGCGGTGGCGGCGGCGGCGGCTGGGCTGGCGGCGGCTGGGCCTAGGGTTTCGGGGAGGCTGGCCTTCGGGCTGGCTTGCCCCGGCTTATAAAGGCCCCGGCCAGGGGAGCCCTGGCTGAGTACGGCCCATAGTCGGTTCCGCTTTTTTTTAAAAAAAAAATAATTACGCTCGGAAAAAAAAATAAAAGAAATACTAAACGGACTCCAAAAATCCTGAAATAAATTTTACCGGGTTTCTAAAATCAAGCCCGATAAAGTGAACATTTATTTGGGCCCTAAATGCAATTTTGAAAAACGCGCATTTTTCCTAAATTCAAATAAAAATACCGAAAAACTCCAAAATAAATCTTATTTGTTTATTATTAAATCCTCAATATTTCTATATTTTGGGAAAGTCATCTTATTCCCTCTCTCATATTTTTGTAATAGAAATAATTGATGATAAAATAAATAAAATCAAATGATCCTGTTTACAAAATTTGAGAAAACTCAAATATGTAAATAACGAAATCCCCAACTCTCTCCGTGGGTCCTTGAGTTGCTTAGGATTTTCTAGGATCAAAACCAAAAGCAAAATAAAATATGATATGCATAATGATCTAATGTATAACATTCCAAATTGAAAATTTGGGATGTTACACTTGTGCTTCAAAGTAGCACCATGTTCTTCATATAGAGTCTCTTGAGTTATCACATTCATATACTAGTGGGAATTTTCATTATAGAACTTGGCTTGTATATTCCAACGATGGGCTTTCTCAAATGCCCTAGGTCTTCATGAGAAAGCAAGTTGGATGCACACCCACTTAGTTTCAGTTTGAGCTTTCATATACTTATAGATCTAGTGCATCCGTTGCATGGCAATCCCTACTCACTCACATTGATATCTATTGATGGGCATCTCCATAGCCCATTGATACGCCTAGTTGATGTGAGACTATCTTCTCCTTTTTGTCTTCTCCACAACCACCGTTCTATTCCACCTATAGTGCTATGTCCATGGCTCACGCTCATGTATTATGTGAGGGTTGAAAATGCTAAAGCGCATTAAAAAGTATGAACCAATTGCTCGGCTTGTCATCGGGGTTGTGCATGATGTGAATATTTTGTGTGGTGAAGATGGAGCATAGCCAGACTATATGATTTTGTAGGGATAGCTTTCTTTGGCCGTGTTATTTTGAAAAGACATGATTGCTTTATTAGTAGGCTTGAAGTATTATTGTTTTTATGTCAACATATAGACTATTGCTTTGAATCACTCGTGTCTTAATATTCACGCCATGATTAGATATGTGATCAAGACTATGCTAGGTAGCATTTCACATCAAATAATTTTTTTCATTTACCTACTCGAGGACGAGCAGGAATTAAGCTTGGTGATGCTGATACGTCTCCGTCGTATCTATAATTTTTGATTGTTCCATGCCAGTATTCTACAACTTCCATATACTTTTTGGCAACCTTTTATACTATTTTTGGGACTAATATATTGATCCAGTGCCCAGTGCCAGTTCGTGTCTCTTGCATGTTTTTGGTTTCGCAGAATATCCATATCAAACGGAATCCAAACGGTATAAAAACAGACGGAGAATTATTTTGGAATATTTGTGATTTTTGGGAAGAAAATCAACGTGAGACGGTGCCCGAGGTGGCCACGAGGGTGGGGCCCACATCCACTACAGGCAGGCGCCCTCCCCACCCTCGTGGGTCCCTCGTAAGGCGGTTGATGCTCTACTTTGTCCGCAAGAAAGCTAATTTTTGAAAAAAGATCTAGGCGAAGGTTTCAACCCAATCGGAGTTACGGATCTCCGTATATAAAAGAAACGGTGAAAGGGCAGCAGAACAGAACGCAGAAACAGAGAGAGACAGAGAGACAGATCCAATCTCGGAGGGGCTCTCGCCCCTCCCATGCTATGGAGGCCAAGGACCAGAGGGGAAACCCTTCTCCCATCTATGGAGGAGGTCAAGGAAGAAGAAGGGGCCCCCCTCTCCCCTTCTCTTCCGGTGGCGCCGGAACGCTGCCGTGGCCATCATCATCATCACCGCGATCTACACCAACACCTCCGCCATCTTCACCAACATCTCCATCACCTTCCCCCCTCTATCTACAGCGGTCCACTCTCCCGCAACCCGCTGTATCTTCTACTTGAACATGGTGCTTTATGCTTCATATTATTATCCAATGATGTGTTGCCATCCTATGATGTCTGAGTAGATTTTCGTTGTCCTATCGGTGGTTGATGAATTGCTATGATTGATTTAATTTGCTTGTGGTTATGTTGCTGCCCTTTGGTGCCCATCATATGATTGCGTGCGTGGATCACACCATAGGGTTAGTTGTATGTTGATAGGACTATGTATTGGAGGGCAAGAGTGACAGAAGCTTCAACCTAGCATAGAAATTGATGCATACGGGATTGAAGGGGGACCAATATATCTTAATGCTATGGTTGGGTTTTACCTTAATGAACGTTAGTAGTTGCGGATGCTTGCTAATAGTTCCAATCATAAGTGCATAGAATTCCAAGTCAGGGATGACATGCTAGCAGTGGCCTCTCCCACATAATACTTGCTATCGGTCTAGTAAAGTAGTCAATTGCTTAGGGGCAATTTCACAACTCCTACCACCACTTTTCCACACTCGCTATATTTACTTTATTGCTTCTTTACTTACAACAGCCCCTACTTTTTATTTACGTAATCTTTATTATCTTGCAAACCTATCCAAAAACACCTACAAAGTACTTCTAATTTCATACTTGTTCTAGGTAAAGCGAACATCAAGCATGCGTAGAGTTGTTTCGGTGGTCGATAGAACTTGAGGGAATATTTGTTCTGCCTTTAGCTCCTCGTTGGGTTCGACACTCTTACTTATCTAAAACTATTGCGATCCCCTATACTTGTGGGTTATCAAGACCTTTTTTTGGCGCTGTTGCCGGGGAGCAATAGCGTGGGGTGAATATTCTAATGTGTGCTTGTTTGCTTTATCACTAAGTAATTTTTATTTGCTGTTCTTAGTTGTTCTTTATCTTTAGTTATGGATATGGAACACGAAATACCAAAAAAATTAGGTGTACTTTCTGCTCATGGAGATGGGGAACCTCCTAAAACCCTCGATGCTGGTTATGTGAAAGATATTATGTACTACTTTAATAATCCTGAGAAAACCCCATTCAATTATGCAATGGGAGTAACGCTGGATCAACATGAATACTTTAGGGATTACCGCTTGACACAAAAAGGGAAATTATTATGGGATCAAATTCATATATTAAATTGGTATGCTAGGCAAGTATGCTTGAGATATGATTATACTTGTTGCTCTAAGGTGAAGGCTCCACACCTTCCCTTTTTCATGTGAATTTAATGATAATGAAACCTTAGCTTCTTATGCTAATGGTATATATGATTACTATGATGTGGAACAAATAGAAGAATTTGTTGCTTTTAAAGGTGCTTATTAAATTGAATCTTTCTTTGAAAAGTATGAAGCTTTTGATGATGATGTTTACAGGCCTAAAAATTTAGCTATTCTAAAATATTGCTATGATAATTATGAATGTAATTCCTGTAATAATGCGCTTATTGAGAAAGTCTCCACTGTCCAAGAAGAGATTAATATTTTGCAGGAATCTATGGAAGAAGAAGTTGATGAAACTGTGAGTTCATTGGATGAAAAAGATGAGGAAGAGAGCGAAGAACAAAAGGAGGAAGAGCGGATTGATCACCCGTGCCCACCTTCTAATGAGAGTAACTCTTCAACTCGTACATTGTTTAATTCCCCTTCATGCTTACCGAAGGATGAATACTATGATAATTGCTATGATCCCGTTGATTCTTTTGAAATATCCCGTTTTGATGATGCTTGCTATGCTTGTGGCCAAGATGCCAATATGAATTATGCTTATGCAGATGAACTTGCTATAGTTCCTTATGTTAAACATGAAATGTTGCTATTGCACCCACGCATGATAGTCCAACTATCTTTTTGAATTCTCCCGACTACACTATATCGAAGAAGCTTGCACTTATTAAGGATTATATTGATGGGTTGCCTTTTACCGTTACACATGATGATTTTGATGAATATAATATGCATGTGCTTGCTGCTCCTACTTGCAATTATTATGAGAGAGGAACTATATCTCCACCTCTCTATGTTTCCAATACAACAAAATTGCAAGAAACTTATTATACTATGCATTGGCCTTTACTATGTGTGCATGAATTGTTCTTTTATTGCATGCCGATGCATAGGAAGAGAGTTAGACTTCGTCATTACATGATATATGTTACCTTGTGCTCACTACTAAATTATAAATCATTGCTAATTAAAATTGGCTTTGATATACCTTGGGATCCGTGTGGATTCATTACTTGAGCACTATATGCCTAGCTTAATGGCTTTAAAGAAAGCACTGCCAGGAAGACAACCCGGAAGTTTTAGAGAGTCATTTATTTCTGTTGAGTGCTTTTATATAGTTTTAAAACAACAAAAATAAAGAGGGGAACCCAAAACTTTTTCAAAAAGGAAAGTGAAAGTGAGAAAGACAAGCATTGTTGAAGTGGGAGGGCTCCTTGAACTTTGTTCATGCTCACGGAAACTTTGTGAATCTTGATTATAGAAACTTTTCAATAAAAATAATTATCCCCTTGTACAATTCCATTGTATTATAAAAATAATGTGCCAAGGTTTGCCTTTAGGATGTTTACATTTGCTTGATGGTTTGTACGGTGCAGGACAGAAACTTTGGCTATAGTGCGCGATTTTACATTATTTACTGAAACGTCAAATGGTTCTGATTCTTCTTGAAATGTATTTCTATAATTTTTTTTTATTTTTCCTAATTTTGGTTGAATTTTTCAAGTAACATAAGTATGGTGAATGTTCAGATTGCTACAGACTGTTCTGTTTTAGACAGATTCTGTTTTTGATGCATAGTTTGCTTGTTTTGATGAAACTATCAATTCATATCTGTGGATTAAGCCATGAATAAAGTTATATTACAGTAGACACAATGCAAAAACAAAATATGAATTGGTTTGCAACAGTACTTAGAGTAGTGATTTGCTTTATTATACTAACGGATCTTACCGAGTTTTCTGTTGAAGTTTTGTATGGATGAAGTGTTCGATGATCGAGAAGATCTCGATGTGAGAAGAAGGAAGAGAGGCAAGAGCTCAAGCTTGGGGATGTCCAAGGCACCCCAAGTAAATATTCAAGGAGACTCAAGCGTCTAAGACGGGGATGCCCCGAAAGGCATCCCCTCTTTCTTCAACAAGTGTCGGTATGTTTTCGGATTCGTTTCGTTCATGCGATATGTGCAATCTTGGAGCTTCTTTTGCATTTAGTTTTCATTTTTATTTTATGCACCATGCTGGTATGAGATAGACCTAGATTTATTTATAGAATTCTCTTTACACTTCACGTGTATCTTTTGAGTATGGCTTTATAGAATGCTTCATGTGCTTCACTTATATCATTTGAAGTTTGGATTGCCTGTTTCTCTTCACTTAGACAACCGCCATTTGTAGAATGCTCTTTTGCTTCACTTATAATTGTTAGAGCATGGGCATATCTTTTGTAGAAAGAACTAAACTCTCTTGCTTCACTTATATCCATATAGAGAGATGACAGGAACTGGTCATTCACATGGTTAGTCATAAAATCCTACATAAAACTTGTAGATCACTGAATAGGATTTGTTTGATTCCATGCAATAGCTTTAGGATATAAATATGGTGATATTAGAGTCATGCTAGTGGGTAGTTGTGTATTGGTAGAAATACTTGTGTTGAGATTTGTGATTCCCGTAGCATGCACATATGGTGAACCGTTATGTAACGAAGTCGGAGCATGAGGTATTTATTGATTGTCTTCCTTATGAGTGGCGGTCGGGGACGAGCGATGGTCTTTTCCTACCAATCTATCCCCCTAGGGGCATGCGTAGTAGTACTCTGCTTCGAGGGCTAATAAACTTTTGCAATAAGTATGTGAGTTCTTTATGACTAATGTTGAGTCCATGGATTATACGCACTCTCGCACTTCCATCATTGCTAGCCTCTCTAGTATCGCGCAACTTTCGCCGGTACCATAAACCCACCATATACCTTCCTCAAAACAGCCACCATACCTACATATCATGGCATTTCCATAGCCATTCTGAGATATATTGCCATGCTACTTCCATCATCATCACATACACGACTTGAGCATTCATTGTCATATTGCTTTGCATTATCGTAAGGTAGCTAGCATGATGTTTTCATGGCTTGTACGTTTTTTTGATGTCATTGCTACGCAAGACCATTGCACATCCCGGTACACCGCCGGAGGCATTCATATAGAGTCATATCTTTTTTCTAGTATCGAGTTGTAATATTGAGTTGTAATTAAATAAAAGTGTCATGATCATCATTCTTAGAGCATTGGCCCCACCCCCCAAAAAAGGACAGGCCAAAGAAGCCTAAATAAAAAAGGGGGCCAAAGAAGCCCACACACACAAAAAAAGAAAAAAAGAAAAGAAAAGGGGGCAATGTTACTATCCTTTTACCACACTTGTGCTTCAAAGTAGCACCATGTTCTTCATATAGAGAGTCTCTTGAGTTATCACTTACATATACTAGTGGGAATTTTCATTATAGAACTTGGCTTGTATATTCCAACGATGGGCTTACTCAAATGCCCTAGGTCTTCATGAGAAAGCAAGTTGGATGCACACCCACTTAGTTTCAGTTTGAGCTTTCATATACTTATAGCTCTAGTGCATCCGTTGCATGGCAATCCCTACTCACTCACATTGATATCTATTGATGGGCATCTCCATAGCCCGTTGATACGCCTAGTTGATGTGAGACTATCTTCTCCTTTTTGTCTTCTCCACAACCACCGTTCTATTCCACCTATAGTGCTATGTCCATGGCTCACGCTCATGTATTATGTGAGGGTTGAAAATGCTAAAGCGCATTAAAAAGTATGAACCAATTGCTCGGCTTGTCATCGGGGTTGTGCATGATGTGAATATTTTGTGTGGTGAAGATGGAGCATAGCCAGACTATATGATTTTGTAGGGATAGCTTTCTTTGGCCGTGTTATTTTGAAATGACATGATTGCTTTATTAGTAGGCTTGAAGTATTATTGTTTTTATGTCAACATATAGACTATTGCTTTGAATCACTCGTGTCTTAATATTCATGCCATGATTAGATATGTGATCAAGACTATGCTAGGTAGCATTTCACATCAAATAATTTTTTTTCATTTACCTACTCGAGGACAAGCAGGAATTAAGCTTGATGATGCTGATACGTCTCCGTCGTATCTATAATTTTTGATTGTTCCATGCCAGTATTCTACAACTTCCATATACTTTTTGGCAACCTTTTATACTATTTTTGGGACTAATATATTGATCCAGTGCCCAGTGCCAGTTCCTGTCTCTTGCATGTTTTTGGTTTCGCAGAATATCCATATCAAACCGAATCCAAACGGGATAAAAACAGACGGAGAATTATTTTGGAATATTTGTGATTTTTGGGAAGAAAATCAACGTGAGACGGTGCCCGAGGTGGCCACGAGGGTGGGGCCCACAGCCACTACAGGCAGGCGCCCCCCACCCTCGTGGGTCCCTCGTAAGGCGGTTGATGCTCTACTTTGTCCGCAAGAAAGCTAATTTTTGAAAAAAGATCTAGGCGAAGGTTTCAACCCAATCGGAGTTACGGATCTCCATATATAAAAGAAACGGTGAAAGGGCAGCAGAACAGAACGCAGAAACAGAGAGAGACAGAGAGACAGATCCAATCTCGAAGGGGCTCTCGCCCCTCCCATGCTATGGAGGCCAAGGACCGGAGGGGAAACCCTTCTCCCATCTATGGAGGAGGTCAAGGAAGAAGAAGACGAAGGGGCCCCCCTCTCCCCTTCTCTTCCGGTGGTGCCGAAATGCTGCCGTGGCCATCATCATCATCACTGCGATCTACACCAACACCTCCGCCATCTTCACCAACATCTCCATCACCTTCCCCCCTCTATCTACAGCGGTCCACTCTCCCGCAACCCGCTGTATCTTCTACTTGAACATGGTGCTTTATGCTTCATATTATTATCCAATGATGTGTTGCCATCCTATGATGTCTGAGTAGATTTTCGCTGTCCTATCGGTGGTTGATGAATTGCTATGATTGATTTAATTTTCTTGTGGTTATGTTGCTGCCCTTTGGTGCCCATCATATGATTGCGTGCGTGGATCACACCATAGGTTTAGTTGTATGTTGATAGGACTATGTATTGGAGGGCAAGAGTGACAGAAGCTTCAACCTAGCATAGAAATTGATGCATACGGGATTGAAGGGGGACCAATATATCTTAATGCTATGGTTGGGTTTTACCTTAATGAACGTTAGTAGTTGCGGATGCTTGCTAATAGTTCCAATCATAAGTGCATAGAATTCCAAGTCAGGGATGACATGCTAGCAGTGGCCTCTCCCACATAATACTTGCTATCGGTCTAGTAAAGTAGTCAATTGCTTAGGGGCAATTTCACAACTCCTACCACCACTTTTCCACACTCGCTATATTTACTTTATTGCTTCTTTACTTACAACAGCCCCTACTTTTTATTAACGTAATCTTTATTATCTTGCAAACCTATCCAAAAACACCTACAAAGTACTTCTAATTTCATACTTGTTCTAGGTAAAGCGAACATCAAGCATGCGTAGAGTTGTTTCGGTGGTCGATAGAACTTGAGGGAATATTTGTTCTGCCTTTAGCTCCTCGTTGGGTTCGACACTCTTACTTATCTAAAACTATTGCGATCCCCTATACTTGTGGGTTATCAAGACCTTTTTTTGGCGCTGTTGCCGGGGAGCAATAGCGTGGGGTGAATATTCTCATGTGTGCTTGTTTGCTTTATCACTAAGTAATTTTTATTTGCTGTTCTTAGTTGTTCTTTATCTTCAGTTATGGATATGGAACACGAAATACCAAAAAAATTAGGTGTACTTTCTGCTCATGGAGATGGGGAACCTCCTAAAACCCTCGATGCTGGTTATGTGAAAGATATTATTTACTACTTTAATAATCCTGAGAAAACCCCATTCAATTATGTAATGGGAGTAACGCTGGATCAACGTGAATACTTTAGGGATTACCGCTTGACACAAAAAGGGAAACTGTTATGGGATCAAATTCATATATTAAATTGGTATGCTAGGCAAGTATGCTTGAGATATGATTATACTTGTTGCTCTAAGGTGAAGGCTCCACACCTTCCCTTTTTCATGTGAATTTAATGATAATTAAACCTTAGCTTCTTATTCTAATGGTATATATAATTACTATGATGTGGAACAAATAGAAGAATTTGTTGCTTTTAAAGGTGCTTATGAAATTGAATCTTTCTTTGAAAAGTATGAAGCTTTTGATGATGATGTTTACAGGCCTGAAAATTTAGCTATTGTAAAATATTGCTATGATAATTATGAATATAATTCCTATAATAATGCGCTTATTGAGAAAGTCTCCACTGTCCAAGAAGAGATTAATATTTTGCAGGAATCTATGGAAGAAGAAGTTGATGAAACTGTGAGCTCATTGGATGAAAAAGATGAGGAAGAGAGCGAAGAACAAAAGGAGGAAGAGCGGATTGATCACCCGTGCCCACCTTCTAATGAGAGTAACTCTTCAACTCATACATTGTTTAATTCCCCTTCATGCTTACCGAAGGATGAATACTATGATAATTGCTATGATCCCGTTGATTCTTTTGAAATATCCCGTTTTGATGATGCTTGCTATGCTTGTGGCCAAGACGCCAATATGAATTATGCTTATGCAGATGAACTTGCTATAGTTCCTTATGTTAAACATGAAATGTTGCTATTGCACCCACGCATGATAGTCCTACTATCTTTTTGAATTCTCCCGACTACACTATATCGGAGAAGTTTGCACTTATTAAGGATTATATTGATGGGTTGCCTTTTACCATTACACATGATGATTTTGATGAATATAATATGCATGTGCTTGCTGCTCCTACTTGCAATTATTATGAGAAAGGAACTATATCTCCACCTCTCTATGTTTCCAATACAACAAAATTGCAACTGTTTATACTATGCATTGTCCTTTACTATGTGTGCATGAATTGTTCTTTTATTACATGCCGATGCATAGGAAGAGAGTTAGACTTCGTCATTACATGATATATGTTACCTTGTGCTCACCACTAAATTATAAATCATTGCTAATTAAAATTGGCTTTGATATACCTTGGGATCCGGGTGGATTCATTACTTGAGCACTATATGCCTAGCTTAATGGCTTTAAAGAAAGCGCTGCCAGGGAGACAACCTGGAAGTTTTAGAGAGTAATTTATTTCTGTTGAGTGCTTTTATATAGTTTTAAAACAACAAAAATAAAGAGGAGAACCCAAAACTTTTTCAAAAAGGAAAGTGAAAGTGAGAAAGACAAGCATTGTTGAAGTGGGAGAGCTCCTTGAACTTTGTTCATGCTCACGGAAACTTTGTGAATCTTGATTACAGAAACTTTTCAATAAAAATAATTATCCCTTGTACAATTCCATTGTATTATAAAAATAATGTGCCAAGGTTTGCCTTTAGGATGTTTACATTTTCTTGATGGTTTGTACGGTGCAGGACAGAAACTTTGGCTATAGTGCGCGATTTTACATTATTTACTGACACGTCAAATGGTTCTGATTCTTCTTGAAATGTATTTCTATAATTTTTTTTTATTTTTCCTAATTTTGGTAGAATTTTTCAAGTAACATAAGTATGGTGAATGTTCAGATTGCTACAGACTGTTCTGTTTTAGACAGATTCTGTTTTTGATGCATAGTTTGCTTGTTTTGATGAAACTATCAATTCATATCTGTGGATTAAGCCATGAATATAGTTATATTACAGTAGACACAATGCAAAAACAAAATATGAATTGGTTTGCAACAGTACTTAGAGTAGTGATTTGCTTTATTATACTAACGGATCTTTCCGAGTTTTCTGTTGAAGTTTTGTATGGATGAAGTGTTCGATGATCGAGAAGGTCTCAATGTGAGAAGAAGGAAGAGAGGCAAGAGCTCAAGCTTGGGGATGTCCAAGGCACCCCAAGTAAATATTCAAGGAGACTCAAGCGTCTAAGATGGCGATGCCCCGAAAGGCATCCCCTCTTTCTTCAACAAGTGTCGGTATGTTTTCGGATTCGTTTCGTTCATGCGATATGTGCAATCTTGGAGAATCTTTTGAATTTAGTTTTCATTTTTCTTTTATGCACCATGCTGGTATGAGATAGACCTTGATTTATTTATAGAATTATCTTTACACTTCACTTGTATCTTTTGAGTATGGCTTTATAGAATGCTTCATGTGCTTCACTTATATCATTTGAAGTTTGGATTGCCTGTTTCTCTTCACTTAGACAACCGCCATTTGTAGAATTCTCTTTTACTTCACTTATAATTGTTAGAGCATGGGCATATCTTTTGTAGAAAGAACTAAACTCTCTTGCTTCACTTATATCCATGCAGAGAGATGACAGGAACTGGTCATTCACATGGTTAGTCATAAAATCCTACATAAAACTTGTAGATCACTGAATAGGATGTGTTTGATTCCATGCAATAGTTTTAGGATATAAAGATGGTGATATTAGAGTCATGATAGTGGGTAGTTGTGGATTAGTAGAAATACTTGTGTTGAGGTTTGTGATTCCCGTAGCATGAACATATGGTGAACCGTTATGTAACGAAATCGGAGCATGAGGTATTTATTGATTGTCTTCCTTATGAGTGGCGGTCGGGGACGGGCGATGGTCTTCTCCTACCAATCTATCCCCCTAGGGGCATGCGTAGTAGTACTCTGCTTCGAGGGCTAATAAACTTTTGCAATAAGTATGTGAGTTCTTTATGACTAATGTTGAGTCCATGGATTATACGCACTCTCGCACTTCCATCATTGCTAGCCTCTCTAGTATCGCGCAACTTTCACCGGTACCATAAACCCACCATATACCTTCCTCAAAACAGCCACCATACCTACATATCATGGCATTTCCATAGCCATTCTGAGATATATTTCCATGCAACTTCCATCATCATCATATACACGACTTGAGCATTCATTGTCATATTGCTTTGCATTATCGTAAGATAGCTAGCATGATGTTTTCATGGCTTGTCCGTTTTTTTGATGTCATTGCTACGCTAGACCATTGCACATTCCGGTACACCGCTGGAGGCATTCATATAGAGTCATATCGTTTTTCTAGTATCGAGTTGTAATATTGAGTTGTAACTAAATAAAAGTGTCATGATCATCATTCTTAGAGCATTGGCCCCACCCCCAAAAAAAGGACAGGCCAAAGAAGCCTAAATAAAAAAGGGGGCCAAAGAAGCCCACACACACAAAAAAAAGAAAAAAAGAAACAAAAAGGGGGCAATGTTACTATCCTTTTACCACACTTGTGCTTCAAAGTAGCACCATGTTCTTCATATAGAGAGTCTCTTGAGTTATCACTTTCATATACTAGTGGGAATTTTCATTATAGAACTTGGCTTGTATATTCCAACGATGGGCTTCCTCAAATGCCCTAGGTCTTCATGAGAAAGCAAGTTGGATGCACACCCACTTAGTTTCAGTTTGAGCTTTCATATACTTATAGCTCTAGTGCATCCGTTGCATGGCAATCCCTACTCACTCACATTGATATCTATTGATGGGCATCTCCATAGCCCGTTGATACGCCTAGTTGATGTGAGACTATCTTCTCCTTTTTGTCTTCTCCACAACCACCGTTCTATTCCACCTATAGTGCTATGTCCATGGCTCACGCTCATGTATTATGTGAGGGTTGAAAATGCTAAAGCGCATTAAAAAGTATGAACCAATTTCTCGGCTTGTCATCGGGGTTGTGCATGATGTGAATATTTTGTGTGGTGAAGATGGAGCATAGCCAGACTATATGATTTTGTAGGGATAGCTTTCTTTGGCCGTGTTATTTTGAAAAGACATGATTGCTGTATTAGTAGGCTGGAAGTATTATTGTTTTTATGTCAACATATAGACTATTGCTTTGAATCACTCGTGTCTTAATATTCATGCCATGATTAGATATGTGATCAAGACTATGCTCGGTAGCATTTCACATCAAATAATTTTTTTTCATTTACCTACTCGAGGACGAGCAGGAATTAAGCTTGGTGATGCTGATACATCTCCGTCGTATCTATAATTTTTGATTGTTCCATGCCAGTATTCTACAACTTCCATATACTTTTTGGCAACCTTTTATACTATTTTTGGGACTAATATATTGATCCAGTGCCCAGTGCCAGTTCCTGTCTCTTGCATGTTTTTGGTTTCGCAGAATATCCATATCAAACCGAATCCAAACGGGATAAAAACAGACGAAGAATTATTTTGGAATATTTGTGATTTTTGGGAAGAAAATCAACGTGAGACGGTGCCCGAGGTGGCCACGAGGGTGGGGCCCACAGCCACTACAGGCAGGCGCCCCCCAGCCTCGTGGGTCCCTCGTAAGGCGGTTGATGCTCTACTTTGTCCGCAAGAAAGCTAATTTTTGAAAAAAGATCTAGGCGAAGGTTTCAACCCAATCGGAGTTACGGATCTCCGTATATAAAAGAAACGGTGAAAGGGCAGCAGAACATAACGCAGAAACAGAGAGAGACAGAGAGACAGATCCAATCTCGGAGGGGCTCTCGCCCCTCCCATGCTATGGAGGCCAAGGACCAGAGGGGAAACCCTTCTCCCATCTATGGAGGAGGTCAAGGAAGAAGAAGACGAAGGCCCCCCCCTCTCCCCTTCTCTTCCGGTGGCGCCGAAACGCTACCGTGGCCATCATCATCATCACCACGATCTACACCAACACCTCCGCCATCTTCACCAACATCTCCATCACCTTCCCCCCTCTATCTACAGCGCTCCACTCTCCCGCAACCCGCTGTATCTTCTACTTGAACATGGTGCTTTATGCTTCATATTATTATCCAATGATGTGTTGCCATCCTATGATGTCTGAGTAGATTTTCGCTGTCCTATCGGTGGTTGATGAATTGCTATGATTGATTTAATTTGCTTGTGGTTATGTTGCTGTCCTTTGGTGCCCATCATATGATTGCGTGCGTGGATCACACCATAGATTTAGTTGTATGTTGATAGGACTATGTATTGGAGGGCAAGAGTGACAGAAGCTTCAACCTAGCATATAAATTAATGCATACGGGATTGAAGGGGGACCAATATATCTTAATGCTATGGTTGGGTTTTACCTTAATGAACGTTAGTAGTTGCGGATGCTTGCTAATAGTTCCAATCATAAGTGCATAGAATTCCAAGTCAGGGATGACATGCTAGCAGTGGCCTCTCCCACATAATACTTGCTATCGGTCTAGTAAAGTAGTCAATTGCTTAGGGGCAATTTCACAACTCCTACCACCACTTTTCCACACTCGCTATATTTACTTTATTGCTTCTTTACTTACAATAGCCCCTACTTTTTATTAACGTAATCTTTATTATCTTGCAAACCTATCCAAAAACACCTACAAAGTACTTCTAATTTCATACTTGTTCTAGGTAAAGCGAACATCAAGCATGCGTAGAGTTGTTTCGGTGGTCGATAGAACTTGAGGGAATATTTGTTCTGCCTTTAGCTCCTCGTTGGGTTCGACACTCTTACTTATCTAAAACTATTGCGATCCCCTATACTTGTGGGTTATCAAGACCTTTTTTTGGCGCTGTTGCCGGGGAGCAATAGCGTGGGGTGAATATTCTCATGTGTGCTTGTTTGCTTTATCACTAAGTAATTTTTATTTGCTGTTCTTAGTTGTTCTTTATCTTTAGTTATGGATATGGAACACGAAATACCAAAAAAATTAGGTGTACTTTCTGCTCATGGAGATGGGGAACCTCCTAAAACCCTCGATGCTGGTTATGTGAAAGATATTATGTACTACTTTAATAATCCTGAGAAAACCCCATTCAATTATGTAATGGGGGTAACGCTGGATCAACGTGAGTACTTTAGGGATTACCGCTTGACACAAAAAGGGAAACTATTATGGGATCAAATTCATATATTAAATTGGTATGCTAGGCAAGTATGCTTGAGATATGATTATACTTGTTGCTCTAAGGTGAAGGCTCCACACCTTCCCTTTTTCATGTGAATTTAATGATAATGAAACCTTAGCTTCTTATGCTAATGGTATATACGATTACTATGATGTGGAACAAATAGAAGAATTTGTTGCTTTTAAAGGTGCTTATGAAATTGAATCTTTCTTTGAAAAGTATGAAGCTTTTGATGATGATGTTTACAGGCCTGAAAATTTAGCTATTCTAGAATATTGCTATGATAATTATGAATATAATTCCTGTAATAATGCGCTTATTGAGAAAATCTCCATTGTCCAAGGAGAGATTAATATTTTGCAGGAATCTATGGAAGAAGAAGTTGATGAAACTGTGAGCTCATTGGATGAAAAAGATGAGGAAGAGAGCGAAGAACAAAAGGAGGAAGAGCGGATTGATCACCCGTGCCCACCTTCTAATGAGAGTAACTCTTCAACTCATACATTGTTTAATTCCCCTTCATGCTTACCAAAGGATGAATACTATGATAATTGCTATGATCCCGTTGATTCTTTTGAAATATCCCGTTTTGATGATGCTTGCTATGCTTGTGGCCAAGAAGCCAATATGAATTATGCTTATGCAGATGAACTTGCTATAGTTCCTTATGTTAAACATGAAATGTTGCTATTGCACCCACGCATGATAGTCCTACTATCTTTTTGAATTCTCCCGACTACACTATATCGGAGAAGTTTGCACTTATTAAGTATTATATTGATGGGTTGCCCTTTACCGTTACACATGATGATTTTGATGAATATAATATGCATGTGCTTGCTGCTCCTACTTGCAATTATTATGAGAGAGGAACTATATCTCCACCTCTCTATGTTTCCAATACAACAAAATTGCAAGAAACTGTTTATACTATGCATTGGCCTTTACTATGTGTGCATGAATTGTTCTTTTATTACATGCCGATGCATAGGAAGAGAGTTAGACTTCGTCATTACATGATATATGTTACCTTGTGCTCACTACTAAATTATAAATCATTGCTAATTAAAATTGGCTTTGATATACCTTGGGATCCGGGTGGATTCATTACTTGAGCACTATATGCCTAGCTTAATGGCTTTAAAGAAAGCGCTGCCAGGGAGACAACCCGGAAGTTTTAGAGAGTAATTTATTTCTGTTGAGTGCTTTTATATAGTTTTAAAACAACAAAAATAAAGAGGAGAACCCAAAACTTTTTCAAAAAGGAAAGTGAAAGTGAGAAAGACAAGCATTGTTGAAGTGGGAGAGCTCCTTGAACTTTGTTCATGCTCACGGAAACTTTGTGAATCTTGATTATAGAAACTTTTCGATAAAAATAATTATCCCCTTGTACAATTCCATTGTATTATAAAAATAATGTGCAAAGGTTTGCCTTTAGGATGTTTACATTTGCTTGATGGTTTGTACGGTGCAGGACAGAAACTTTGGCTATAGTGCGTGATTTTACATTATTTACTGAAACGTCAAATGGTTCTGATTATTCTTGAAATGTATTTCTATAATTTTTTTTTATTTTTCCTAATTTTGGTAGAATTTTTCAAGTAACATAAGTATGGTGAATGTTCAGATTGCTATAGACTGTTCTGTTTTAGATAGATTCTGTTTTTGATGCATAGTTTGCTTGTTTTGATGAAACTATCAATTCATATCTGTGGATTAAGCCATGAATAAAGTTATATTACAGTAGACACAATGCAAAAACAAAATATGAATTGGTTTGCAACAGTACTTAGAGTAGTGATTTGCTTTATTATACTAACGGATCTTACCGAGTTTTTTGTTGAAGTTTTGTATGGATGAAGTGTTCGATGATCGAGAAGGTCTCGATGTGAGAAGAAGGAAGAGAGGCAAGAGCTCAAGCTTGGGGATGTCCAAGGCACCCCAAGTAAATATTCAAGGAGACTCAAGCGTCTAAGATGGGGATGCCCCGAAAGGCATCCCCTCTTTCTTCAACAAGTGTCGGTATGTTTTCGGATTCGTTTCGTTCATGCGATATGTGCAATCTTGGAGCGTCTTTTGCATTTAGTTTTCATTTTTATTTTATGCACCATGCTGGTATGAGATAGACCTTGATTTATTTATAGAATTCTCTTTACACTTCACTTGTATCTTTTGAGTATGGCTTTATAGAATGCTTCATGTGCTTCACTTATATCATTTGAAGTTTGGATTGCCTGTTTCTCTTCACTTAGACAACCGCCATTTGTAGAATTCTCTTTTGCTTCACTTATAATTGTTAGAGCATGGGCATATCTTTTGTAGAAAGAACTAAACTCTCTTGCTTCACTTATATCCATATAGAGAGATGACAGAACTGGTCATTCACATGGTTAGTCATAAAATCCTACATAAAACTTGTAGATCACTGAATAGGATGTGTTTGATTCCTTGCAATAGTTTTAGGATATAAAGATGGTGATATTAGAGTCATGATAGTGGGTAGTTGTGGATTAGTAGAAATACTTGTGTTGAGCTTTGTGATTCCCGTAGCATGCACGTATGGTGAACCGTTATGTAACGAAGTCGGAGCATGAGGTATTTATTGATTGTCTTCCTTATGAGTGGCGGTCAGGGACAAGCGATGGTCTTTTCCTACCAATCTATCCCCCTAGGGGCATGCGTACTAGTACTTTGTTTCAAGGGCTAATAAACTTTTGCAATAAGTATGTGAGTTCTTTATGACTAATGTTGAGTCCATGGATTATACGCACTGTCACCCTTCCATCATTGCTAGCCTCTCTAGTATCGCGCAACTTCCGTCGGTACCATAAACCCACCATATACCTTCCTCAAAACAGCCACCATACCTACCTATCATGGCATTTCCATAGCCATTCTGAGATATATTGCCATGCAACTACCATCATCATCATATACATGACTTGAGCATTCATTGTCATATTTCTTTGCATTATAGTAAGATAGCTAGCATTATGTTTTCATGGCTTGTCCATTTTTTGATGTCATTGCCACACTAGATCACTGCACATCCCGGTACACCGCTCGAGGCATTCATATAGAGTCATATCTTTGTTCTAGTACCGAGTTGTAATTAAATAAAAGTGTGATGATCATCATTCTTAGAGCATTGCCCCCCCCCCCAAAGGAGAGGCCAAAGAAGCCTAAATAAAAAAGGGGGCCAAATAAGCCCACACACACAAAAAAAAGAAAAAGAAAGAAAATAAAAGGGGGCAATGTTACTATCCTTTTACCACACTTGTGCTTCAAAGTAGCACCATGTTCTTCATATAGAGAGTCTCTTGAGTTATCACTTTCATATACTAGTGGGAATTTTCATTATAGAACTTGGCTTGTATATTCCAACGATGGGCTTCCTCAAATGCCCTAGGTCTTCATGAGAAAGCAAGTTGGATGCACACCCACTTAGTTTCAGTTTGAGCTTTCATATACTTATAGCTCTAGTGCATCCGTTGCATGGCAATCCCTACTCACTCACATTGATATCTATTGATGGGCATCTCCATAGCCCGTTGATACGCCTAGTTGATGTGAGACTATCTTCTCCTTTTTGTCTTCTCCACAACCACCGTTCTATTCCACCTATAGTGCTATGTCCATGGCTCACGCTCATGTATTATGTGAGGGTTGAAAATGCTAAAGCGCATTAAAAAGTATGAACCAATTGCTCGGCTTGTCATCGGGGTTGTGCATGATGTGAATATTTTGTGTGGTGAAGATGGAGCATAGCCAGACTATATGATTTTGTAGGGATAGCTTTCTTTGGCCGTGTTATTTTGAAAAGACATGATTGCTTTATTAGTAGGCTTGAAGTATTATTGTTTTTATGTCAACATATAGACTATTGCTTTGAATCACTCGTGTCTTAATATTCATGCCATGATTAGATATGTGATCAAGACTATGCTAGGTAGCATTTCACATCAAATAATTTTTTTTCATTTACCTACTCGAGGACGAGCAGGAATTAAGCTTGGTGATGCTGATACGTCTCTGTCGTATCTACATTTTTGATTGTTCCAAGCCAATATTCTACAACTTCCATATACTTTTTGGCAACTTTTTATACTATTTTTGGGACATACATATTGATCCAGTGCCCAGTGCCAGTTCATGTCTGTTGCATGTTTTTGGTTTCGCAGGATATCCATATCAAACGGAATCCAAACAGGATAAAAACAGACAGAGAATTATTTTGGAATATTTGTGATTTTTGGGAAGAAAATCAATGCGAGACGGTGCCCGAGGTGGCCACGAGGGTGGGGCCCACGACCACTACAGGCAGGCGCGCCCCCACCCTCAAGGGCCCCTCATAAGGCGGTTGATACTCTACTTTGTCCACAAGAAAGCTAATTTTTGGAAAAAAAATCTGGGAGAAGGTTTCAACCCAATCGGAGTTACGGATCTCCGGATATAAAAGAAACGGTGAAAGGGCAGCAGAACAGAACACAAAAACAGAGAGAGACAGAGAGACATATCCAATCTCGGAGGGGCTCTCGCCCCTCCCATGCCATGGAGGCGAAGGACCAGAGGGGAAACCCTTCTCCCATCTAGGGAGGAGGTCAAGGAAGAAGAAGACGAAGGGCCCCCCTCTCCCCTTCTCTTCCGGTGGCGCCGTAACGCTGCCGTGGCCATCATCATCATCACCGCGATCTACACCAACACCTCCGCCATCTTCACCAACGTCTCCATCACCTTACCCCCCTCTATCTACAGCGACCACTCTCCCGCAACCCGCTCTACCCTCTACTTGAACATGGTGCTTTATGCTTCATATTATTATCCAATGATGTGTTGCCATCCTATGATGTCTCAGTAGATTTTTGTTGTCATATTGGTAGTTGACGAATTGCTATGATTGATTTAATTTGCCTGTGGTTATGTTGCTGTCCTTTGGTGCCCATCATATGATTGCGCGCGTGGATCACACCATAGGGTTAGTTGTATGTTGATAGGACTCTGTATTGGAGGGCAAGAGTGACAGAAGCTTCAACCTAGCATAGAAATTGATGCATACGGGATTGAAGGGGGACCAATATATCTTAATATGGTTGGGTTTTACCTTAATGAACGTTAGTAGTTGCAGATGCTTGCTAATAGTTCCAATCATAAGTGCATAGAATTCCAAGTCAGGGATGACATGCTAGCAGTGGCCTCTCCCACATAATACTTGCTATCGGTCTAGTAAAGTAGTCAATTTCTTAGGGGCAATTTCACAACTCCTACCACCACTTTTCCACACTCGCTATATTTACTTTATTGCTTCTTTACTTATAACAGCCCCTACTTTTTATTTACATAATCTTTATTATCTTGCAAACCTATCCAAAAACACCTACAAACTACTTCTAGTTTCATACTTGTTCTAGGTAAAGCGAACATCAAGCATGCGTAGAGTGGTATTGGTGGTCGATAGAACTTGAGGGAATATTTGTTCTACCTTTAGCTCCTCGTTGGGTTCGACATTCTTACTTATCAAAAACTGTTGCGATCCCCTATACTTGTGGGTTATCAGTAGGACAAAAGATTTCATGCAAGTTCTTTTCCATAAGCACGTATGACTATATTCAGAATACATGCCTATATTACATTGATGAATTGGATCTATTTCTGTGTCACCCTAGGTTATGATTGTTTCATGATGAACCGCATCCGGCATAATTCTCCATCTCTGATCCATTGCCTACGAGCTTTCCATATATTGTTCTTCACTTATTTACTTTTCCGTTGTTATTGCTATCATCACTACAAAATACCAAAAACATTACTTTTGCTACCGTTGCCTTTTGCTATCGTTACCACTACTATCTTATTACTTTGCTACTAAATACTTTATTGCAGATGTTAAGTTTCCAGGTGTGGTTGAATTAACAACTCAGCTGCTAATACTTGAGAATATTCTTTGGCTCCCCTTGTGCTGAATCAATAAATTTGGGTTGAATACTCTACCCACGAAAACTGTTGCGATCCCCTATACTTGTGGGTTATCACTAGGCCATTTGATCGACAAGTTGGTAGACTAGGGAGATTGAGTTCTTCACACGCACCCCAGAGTTCGAATCTTTCTTGGGTCTGCGGAGCCCGAATCCGACTAGTACTTGCAGAGATTCAACAGATATCGTGGGAAACCACGGCGACCTATGGGACCAAGGCTCCCTTGCTGGTTCAGCAGAAGGGATGTCACGTTGCACAAAGAGCAGAAGAGAGTGGGGCAGCACGACAGAGATCACACACGCAATTTTACCCTGGTTCGAGCCGCCGTGAGTCATAAAACCCTACTCCTGGTTTGGTGGTTGACGGCATGAAAATGGTAGTGGTCATAGTGCGTTTGCCCAATAGGGTTGCCTTGGGGAAAAATGGCTACGAGCGTATGAAATATGAGGGCCTGGATTCACTAATCCATGGTCCAACCCTTTCTAAGGTTGCCATGGGCCTCCTTTTATAGGCTAAGGGGTCACCATAGTGGCAAATTAGTCATTATGCACTGATAAGATAGAAAATAGTGCTACCATACCTAACTCCGCAGGATGACAGAGCGCATTAAATGCGCTGCTCAACGTCACATGGTCGCTTGCCCGACAATACTTGCCAGGCTATCTTGCCAGACATGTCGTAGGACGGGTGTCATTTGTAGGTATCTTCTATAGAAAGGGGCCGCCATGTGGCAAATGGCTGCCACTTAGTCACTTTGCTGGTTGACACCGTACTGATAGACGACGTGCATCATGGTGACCTCATCCTTGCCGGGCTCGCCTGCCCGGCAAGGGAGGCTTTTCTCCTGGTGGTTTCTTACTTCTCTGGCTTGGCCTTGATCCTCTTCATCTGCATATTAGCCTTCCGAGAATCTTGATTTCTTGTACTTTGGCCTATCCTTGGTGCTGTAACCTTGCTCCCGTGCCTGTGCACAGTCAGGGCAATGGACCCAGGGTTTGTTGCACCGACAGAAGCCCCCGGGCCTGCCTCGAACGCGCTGCTGAGCATCGTTGGGGTAGGTCCTAATAAGTGCATAGGTATGGGTGTAGAGGAGGCTGGCATCCTGGGGTCTTCTTTGCTTCTTCATTAATCTTGAGACCAGGCCAGTTTCCGTTTGTCCCGCGCGTCATGTAATGCCAATCGTGGTGGGGCCACTCTTGCAAGGGCCCGTGAATGATTTCAACGCACTGGGTGGAAACTGCCAATTTACTCTTCCCACCATGCCCTTATCCTCAGCCACATATGCGGCATGCATCACGTGGGGTAGGTAATGGAGGCGTGTGGTGCAGGAGAGCATCAAGACAGGGGCCCTGCCTTCACGGATTGGTGGAGGAGGGTGTTGGTTGCTTGTTGAGGGAGCGGCTCCCCTCCTCGGCTCGCCTATAAAAGGAGGGGCGAAGGGAGGGCGGAGTCATCCATTATTTTACATCTTCTCCTCTGTCTTCTGCCTCCTGCTGGTTATGTCGAAGAGAAGAGCCTGGGGCCAGGCCCAGGCTCCAGTTTGAGGTTGGTGACATTGAATGCTTATGCTGATGCTTGGGGAGTGAGCCTGGACCAAGCCTGGAGAAGACGCGGTGGACAAATCGCCCGTGGTATGGGACATATCAAGCTTTCCCATTGGGGGAAAATGCTTGCTCCTTCTGCCGTGGTTGGTTGCCCATCGTGTAGCGTGGCGTTCAGCCCCGTTCTGCTGCTGCTTGTTGTCCCGGCGACCGAGCCCTTGTCGTCTTTGATGCTCGCCCAAGAGACAGGGCTGGGGATAATTGTAATCCCAGCATTGTCCCTTCCGGGGGCCTTGGGGATAATGCTGGTGAGAGGCGCGCCTTCCTTCCCGCCGAGGAGGGGAGCGATGCGCACCTAGCCCCCTGGCCATCCTTGACTCTTGCCGTCTCTCCGAGGAAGTTGCCGGGCTGGAGTCTTGGAGCTTCTCGGGAGTACCGGTGATGGAGAGAAAATGAAGGAAGACGGAGAAGGCGGGGGGTCAGGTCGGAGTACGATGGCGTGAATGCCTTAGCCTCCGACCGGCGGCCTGCTGCCTCGTCTTTCCACTCTTCCCCTCCCTCCCCGGCACCATCATCACTAGTCTCTTTTGGTGATAGCCCGGGAGGGATGTTCTCTTGCCGCCTTCGCCTCCCCTCCAGCAGTCTTCAGGCTGAGCTTTGGTGGATGAATCCATCAGCGCCCAAGACGGGGCTTCTTACTGGTCCTAGAGGTGGTGACCAGGGGACCGCCGCTCTGCTCTCTGTGCCCCTCCTTCATAGCCTCGCCACTCCCGATCTTGTCAGGCCGCGCCCGGCAGGTCATGGCGGGATCGGGATGGGCCCCCTGCTTGGACGCCCTTTTTGTCCTCTCCTTTTCCCAACGCAATACCTGGTGGAGGGAAAACGAAAAGAGGGAGATCACGGGGCACTTATCTTTTTTTAATCTTAAACATGTAGGCACTAGCCAAATTTTAGTTCAAACAATGTAATCCTTCGAGTCCATGTCAGTGTTCTGTAAGGTTTGTACTTGTATTATCAGTATATTAATGAAAAAGATGAACCTTGTTCAAACTCATGCATGTATACGTCTAAGGATGGCAATTTTACCCATGGACATGGATACCTATGGATATCCGACCCGAATGGATAGGGTTTGTATATGCTTTTGTGCCCAGGGGCGGTGCCCAAACCCGACCCAATTGCTCGCGTGTAGGGCATGGATATAATCTTGTACCCATGGATATACCCAAACCCGACCCAGTAGTATGCATTATTGGGCAAAACTCTGCTATCCCTATCCCATAGTCACATGTCCACTACAATTTGAAACTTTGTTATGTAAAGCATGCAAAAGGAATATCACAATCCCCACTGTAACTTTCATTAGTTGACATTCAATCCCCGCTAACATACTAATGCGCCCCTTCCCTTATTTTTATCTTCGCGTTAAATGACTCGTCGTTCCCATCTTTTATAAAAGTACTAAATGATGTTAGGTTGTTTGTGGACGTTTTTAGTGAAGTCTAGCTTGCCACGAGGTAAAGAATGGAAGATGTCATGTTAACATTGTCTTATGTCTTATTTTTATATCTTGAGAGAGAGGACCCAATGGATATCTAGTGGGTATGGATATCCATGGGGTTTGGACATGGACACAATTTTTCACCCGCGGATTTTTTCATGGGTGGACAAAGACTATCTTCATGAATATGGATATGGATTTGATATTGTTCAACCCGACCCAAACCCGGTCCATTGCCATCCTTATATACCTCCATGCAGAGGTTGAATGCCTCTTTATTTTAAAATAAACAAGTCTTCCCCGGCAGGCTATCCTGCCCGTACACTTTTATTGCTGCCGGAGAACTGAGACTACCGGGCATAGATAAAGGGACCACCCCCCACCCCCCGTGAATCTCTTTTCACCAGAGGACACTGCGACCATCCTGGTAGAAGCAACGATCGAGTCCAGGGATGGAGGCACCTAAGTTTTGAAGAGCGGTGGGGTTTTCTAATGCACAATTTCATCTTATAGAACACTTACGGATGATAACCCACAAGTATAGGGGATCGCAACTGTCGGGTGGTAGGTGCGACATATGCCAACGGGTGGCTTATCATTGTGGGAGCCAGTAAGACGTCGCCGGTGCCTGGAAGCGGGATGAGGCGAAGACATGCACGCCGGCGAATCTTACCCAGCTTCGGGGCTCTCCGTGGAGATAACACCCCTACTGCTGCTCTGCGGGGTCTCCGCATGATCACTAGATGAACAAGTAGCTACACGATGCTCCTTGAGCTGTTTTGTGAGAAGAAGAAGAAGGGCACGGCTAGCTCTCCTCCCCTCCCTATATGGTGTCTAGAACTAGCTGGGATCCATCCTTTGCATGGGTGCCCCGGGGGGTTCATATAGGCCTACCCCCCGGGGGTACAATGGTAATCCGGCTGGGCGTGGGGCCCAGCCGTCTGTGTCTACACTCGCCGGCTTCTGCGCCAGCTGCTGGGGCCCGCCGGCTGCCGGCTCCTTGGTCGACAGGCAGGCCCCACTGTCCAAGGCCTTGTCGGTGGCTGGTTACTGTTGCTCAATCCTGGTGACGAGAGCTTCGCCCAGGTGGGCGTGGCTACAGGGCCGCCGTCCGGCGGGTGATCGCTGTAGCCTCACCGCGTCTTATCGTCTTAATGGGGCGTCTCCTTCGAGGGAGGTGGCAAGCCGGCTGCGAGGAGCCGGCCCCGTCTCGGGCCGACTGGGGGAGGCCTGGCCGCCTTCGGGCGTCTCTCTGCCTGAAGGGGCCCACTGCCCGTGGGCCGCGCTGGTAGCCTGTTGTGGATGACATCAGGGTCAGCATGGCAACAGTGCCGCGCCGGACGGGTCATGGCCACCCGTACGGCGCACTGTGCCAGGCGTGCTCCGGGATTCAGGGGTGGCAGGCTTTACTGTAGCCACGCCCCATCACATCGCCGTTATGTGGATGCAGACTTCGAGGGTACGATCTTGACCTTTTTGTGGGAGCCGGCTTCTTGGAGTCGGCCTTCTCGTGGCCGGCTTCTCGGAGCCGGCCCTCCCGCGGCTTTCTTCATGAGGGCTAAAGTCGGGCCGCCTTCCGATAGTCGGCCTGGGAAACAGCCGGCAAGGGGAAGGCGGCCCCACATCTTGAATTCTTGAGGGCCGGATCGGCTCGTAATTTTTTCAGAAGGGCCAGGGGAGCCGGCTAGGCTACCCATGGTCATTTAATCCGACAGTAGTCCCCGAAGCTGATCGAGCTTCGAGGCTGACAAAGGGACGAGAAGCTAGGTCAGCTTCCTATCCTGAGGAGCCGGCTTTGCTTGTGTGCGCCGTCTTCGAAAAGCTCTGTATCTTGTAAGCGGGAACGTGGATCGGCCTGCGAGCTGACCGCACGCCACCCCGCGGGCCACGTGGCAGGGAAAACCTGCCAATGCACGCGCGCCATAGGACGTCGCAGCTGGCCCGGGCCCGCCACTCCTAGGCCTCGGTCCAGGCGCGGATCTTCTGCGGCCCACAACGGACCGCTCGCCTTCCCGCGGCGGTTTCATCACGCCATTAGTGCGCAATAATCGCGGGGCGTGGGGGAGTGGGCGCAGTTGATCCCACGTTCCCCCACACCACGCCTCCTCGGCTCCGCCGCGCGGGTCTATAAGTAGGGGGAGGAGGGGGAGCGGCAGAGGCTCGCACGCTCTCCCTCGCTCCGCCCCTTCTCGCCTTCCTTCTTCTTCCTCACGCCGCCATAGCAACCCATTGCCGCGCTGCTCCGCCGTCGGACCTCTCGGCTCCTTTGGTCCCGCCGCAGCGGGGTCGTGCGCGTCTCCGCCGTCGCATCGTCTTGCTCCTCGCCGCGTCGCTCCCATGGCGTTGTCGAGCTTGTGGGATGGCTCCAATGTCCACGAGGACCACGTCGAGTTCCTTCGCCGGACGTGGCGCCTGCGGGGCGAGAACTTCGTGCGGGTTCGTCAGGCGCCGGCGAGGGAGATTTCGCCGGCACCGGAGGAGGGCGAGCGGGTGATCTTCCGCTCGCACTGCCTGCGCGGCTTCGGCCTCCCGGCGAGCGGATTCCTTCGAGCTTTCCTTGAATTCTACCACCTCCAGCCGCATCACCTCACGCCCAACGCGGTGATGCTGCTGTCGGCTTTCGTCACCCTGTGCGAGGGCTTTCTTGGGGTTCTCCCTACTCTCGAGCTCTGGGGGGAATTCTTCCATAGCAAGCTTGGCACTGTCGTCGCGGGCGTGCCCGCCCCCTGCGGAGCCTTCATTGCCATGAGGTAGACGGGCGAGAACAATCCGTTCCCGCCCATCCCGCTGATCCAGTCAGTGAATCTCTCGCAGAAGTCCTACTTTTACGTGAAGAACGTCTCTCAGCAAGGCGACTACGTCAACCTGCCGGCTTACGTAGCCGGCCCGCCGGCTGGGAGGCAACCTTCGTGGAGCTACCGGGCCAGGTCGTTGTCTCAGGTTGGGAACACAGCCGTCTCCCGGCTCCGGGTGATGATCCAGTCGGAGGGCCTGACCGGAGCCGACTTGGTGGCCGCCTTCGTGGAGTGCCGAGTACTTCTGCTCCAAGGCCGGCCTCACATGATTTTCCAGATGAGCGGCCGCTTCGACCCGTGCCGGCTGAGCACCCGGGAGATGCCTCATGTAGATGTGTCTTACATGGTGAACTACATCTCCAACTGCAAGCTCGCCGAGGATTGGCAATATGACAAGGGGCCGTGTTCTCGTGCCAACCCTCCGCCTGCCGTAAGTTTTTCTTCTTTTCTTCCTTTTTGTAGCCGGCCTCATGATGGCCGACCTCTGATCAGTTGGTTTGCCCTTAGCAGAACCCTCTTCTTCCGCCGACGGCCGGGGCCGCAGGGGTAGAGCGCCAGCTCCTCCCCGACCGCATGGTGGACGACGCCGATGATCCGGACCTGGGAGCGGCCGCCATGGAAGATGCCATCATGGGGGAAGGCGACGAGGCAGGAGGCACGGGGCTCGGGGCCGGCTTCGAGGACTGGCTGGACGACGACGAGGTCGAAGCCGCCCCGCACCGCCAGCCGGCGCCTGATCATCAATGCGCGGGCCCGTCTGCCGCGCCGGCTGCCCGTGGCGGCGCGTAGAAGCGCCGGGCCGCGTCGACCATCTTCGGTAGCCGGCCGAAGAAATCCAAGGCTTCCACGGCGGCGACCAAGCGGGATGAGGTGGCCGTGAAGGCGGCCCGCTTCCGCAAGGCGGTGAAGCAGCCGCAGGCGATCTCGGCGTAAGTCGTCGAACGTCTTGTATATATATATATATATATTTTGTTGTCCTTTTAGATTGAAGCTCTTCTAAACCTTTCTTTGCTCGCCGGACAGGGCACCGCTTTCCCTTGAGCGAGGTCCTGGCGGCTCCATAGTCGGGCCGACTGGAGGGTCCTCAGCCTCCCGTCGCGTGGATCCCTGCGCCGACCATAGGGAGGCCACGAAGCGGAACGAACGGGAGGCGCGGGAGGAGCGGGAGGCGGCGGAGCGAAGGACCGCCTAGGCGGCGAAGGAGCAGGCCGACGCGGCGGCCAAGGCCCGGGCGGAGGCGGCAGCCGCGGAGACGGAGGCGGAGGCCTCGCACAACCAGCCTCCGCTGCTCGTCGTTCCCCTCCACGCCGTGGCTCCCGACATCCCCGTGCCCCCGTCGGAGGAGGTCGACCAAGACCCGCCGGTGATGGAGAGGAGGGAGGACCACGTGGTCTTTGTGGAGGGGGCGCCGCAGACGGCGCCGACTAGAGCGGGCCAAAGCGGCCAATCAGCCGCGGCGCCAGAGCAGCCGGCCGGGGGCGAGCCAGAGGCAGGGGCCGGCCTTGAGGTGCAGCCGGTATTGCGCCGGCGTGCAGGGGGAGGCCCCTCCGTGCCGGAGCCGCACCGAGCTGCGGGCACCAGCCAGACGGCGGAGGCCCTGGAGGCGGCCAGCGTCAGCATGTCCGAGTGGACTCCCGGCGGGGGGATGGGCGAGCTGAACGCGGCGGCCCAGGAGGTCCGGAACTGGCTTCAAGCCCAGGCCGCCTCGCTGCAGCGATACACCCAAGAGTTCCTCGCGACGCGGGCCGTCATCCGGGTGAGTCTTCTGGCCTTGGTTGTTTTGCTCTTTTGATTTCTTCCGTGGGGGCGCGTCAGCGCACCCACTGGGTGTAGTCCCCGAGTTCCGAGTCGGTTGCTGCGCAGGCGGCTCGGAACTTACTAGGTCCTGACAACTATCTTATCCTCGCCTCCTGTTTGATCTTCCAGGAGTATCATAACCTCCGCGCGGCTGCCTTCAACTCCCAATCTCAGGAGCTGGGCCGGAAAACCGAGGACCTGACCAGCAGCCGGAGTACGTGCTTTGTTTCGTTCATCTCCTGTGGGGGCGCGTCAGCGCACCCACTGGGTGTAGTCCCCGAGATTCGGGCCGACTGCTGAGCAGTCGGGTCAGATCTTCCTTGACGACTTCTTCCTTATTGATTTTTCCTTTGTCTTCATGCTTGCAGGAGCCAATGCCGACTTGAGGGGGCAGCTCAGCGGGGCCCAGGCCGCCCTTCGCGCCAAGGAAGCCGAGTACAACGCCTTGGTCCTGGAGCGTGACCGCCTGGCCAAGAAGTTGGCCGACCAGGAGGTGAGCCACAAGGCGGCCCTGAAGAAGGCGCAGGACAGCGAGGACGCCCTGAAGGCCGAGTTCGAGACCGAAGCGGCGGGCTGGGCTGAGACAAAACAAGCGGTGAGTGAGGGCTTCGGTCGTATTGAGGATCTAATCGATGGTAAGCCGCAATCCTCACTCCTTGTTTGCCCCTTGCCCCCTGATTTGTGTTCTGACTTGTGCTGCTTTTTGTTCTCTGTGCAGACTACTTTCCCGGCTACTTCGTCTTCGCCACCCAAACCATCGAGGCCCATCACGAGGCGCGCCGGTAGGCGGGGGCTGAAATCGTGCCGGACACGAGCCAGACGCTTGAGGAGCAACTCTTGGCAGTCCAAGCCCGGCTGCAGCCGGCTCACCGTATGCTCCACCGCCTCCAGCGCGCCGGGGCGCAGGTGTTGGCTGCCCTCTGGCCAGGCGAGACGATTCCCCGCACCCCGAGTCGAACTGCCGACTGGCTGGAGGTTGCGGTTGGCTGCTTCGAGGCCTGGAAGGCATCGGCGGCCCGGCTTGGAGCTGGGCAGGCGCTGGAGTTCGTCCGAGCCTGGTATCCCGGGCTGAACCTGGACCAGCTGCGCACCTGGCGGCTGCAGGCGGACGAGGAGATGGAGGAGGTGCGGCCGGCTATCGCTCAGCGTGCCTTGACGATCGCAGAGTGCACTGACATCAGGGTCTTCGCTCCTGAAATAAATGACGACGGCGTTGCCTAGCCGGAGGAGTGGTTCGGGCTAGACCCGGCAGCGGGTGAGGACTCGGCAGAGGAGATCGCCTCCAGCGATGAAGGCGAAGACGACGAAGGAGAGGAATGCGAAGACGTTGAGCCGGCTGGTGAAGCGGCCATCCAGCCTCAGCCTGACCATGCCTCCAGCAACGAGGCGCGTGCTAGCGCGCCCTCTGCGGGAGGCGGTGATCATGCCGAGGTTCGCCAGCCGGCCACTCCTCCAGCCGGCACTGCCGTCTCCACCGACCTGCCCGACTCGCCAGTCGCTCCCGTGGCTTAATCTGCCGTCCTTACTTTTCCTGCTTGTTACCCTTTGAACAATTTTTATTAAACTTGCGCAGTTCCACCCACTGGGGGTGTATTCGAACTATGTTGAATGCTGGCCTTTTGAAGGTCTTTTGTGTAAATATGATTGTGTGCGTGTTTGGTTTCCATTCGCGTATGCTTTTTATCCTTAGGCTGTTTCCTTTGCCGCCTTCTCCTTTTGGGAAGGCAAGTACTCGAGATTCTTAGATTGAAGCGAGGTGAATGGAAGCCGGCCGGCTACTCTGGTAGTCGGTCGGTGGTGGGAGAAAAACTGGCTTTTTTATATTAGTCCGTTAGTCCCTAGCCGTTTTTCGTGTGGGCGTCCTTTCCTGCCTTTAACTCTTGCCAGCCGGACAGCCGGTTCTTCGAACTGCGACTTTTGGCAAGAGAAGGCTTGGGTGCCGGCACACTACTTGTCTGACCATGGGTAGGACTTTTAATATAACTCCAGGCGGCCAGTCCGCGGGCCGACTAGTCGAACCCGGTGCCGGACGAAAAAAGTGAATGTAATGACAAGGTCATAAGCATGATATTCTTCATTCATAGATAAAAGATGGCAGTCCCCGAGCTCTCCTCGGGAGGCCTATTGTCTTGTACTTAGTACAAAAGTTAGTGTGATACATACTGCATTTCAACTGTAAAATCTTCGGAGGAGGTTGGCGTTCCATGGTCGTTCCGACTCCTTGCCGGAATCATCTCTCTTGCATGCCTTCGGCTTCTGCGCGTCGATCAGGTAGTAGGAGTCGTTGCCTAAAGCTCCGCTGATGACGAAGGGGCCCTCCCAAGGGGCCGAGAGCTTGTGCTGGCCGGCTGTTCGCTGGATCAGCCGGAGCACAAGATCGCCCTCTTGGAAGGATCTTGGCTTGACCTTCCGACTGTGGTAGTGGCGCAGGCCCTGCTGATAGATGGCGGACCGGCTGAGGGCTAACAGCCGGCCTTCTTCCAGCAGGTCGACGCCGTCTTCCCGTGCTTCCTTGGCCTCCGCCTCCGTGTACATGGTTACCCGAGGCGAGTCGAACTCGATCTCAGTTGGGATGACCGCCTCGGCACCATACACAAGGAAGAAAGGAGTGAAGCCGGTTGACTTGTTTGGGGTAGTGCGCAGACTCCAGAGGACGGCCGGCAGCTCATCGAGCCAACAACCAGCCGAACGCTCTAGTGGTACGACCAGTCAGGGCTTGATGCCAGAAAGGATGAGGCCGTTGGCTCGCTCGACCTAGACGTTTGACTGCGGGTGGGCAACGGACGCTAAGTCCAACCGGATGCCCTATGTCGCGCAGAAACGTGCCAAGGCTCCCTTGGTGAAATTCGTGCCATTGTCGGTGATGATGCTGTGTAGCACGCCGTACCGAGTTGTTATATCTGCGATACATTTCACGGCAGTCGGCCCATTCAGCTTCTTGATCGGCTTTGCCTCAATCCATTTGGTGAATTTGTCCACAGCGACAAGCAGATGTGTCATGCCGCCGCGCCCCGTCTTGAATGGGCCCACCATGTCCAGTCCCCAAACGGCGAAGGGCCAAGTGAGGGGAATGGTCTTGAGTGCCGAAGGCGGCATGTGTTGCTTGGAGCTGAAGAGTTGGCACCCTTTGCAATGTTTAACTAACTCCTTGGCGTCATCCAAAGCAGTCGGCCAAAAGAAACCATGGCGGAAAGCTTTGGCGACGAGTGATCTTGAGGCCGCATGGTGGCCGCATTCTCCTTGGTGGATGTCTCTGAGGATTGCAATGCCCTTCTCTTGCTCGACGCATCGCTGGAGGACTCCAGTGACACTGCGCTTGACGAGCTCTCTGTTCATGATTGTGTATGCTCTGGCTCGGTGTTGGACTTGTCTTGCCTCTGTTTCGTCAGCCGGCAGATCTTGGTTTATTAGGAAGTTGAGGATGGACTGAGCCCATGATGGAGCTGCGACTTCTTCTATTGCCAACACGGCTACTGCGACCAGGGCGGGCGGGCTGGGTGGTGAAATGCTGGAGTCGGCCGCCGCCTGTTGTGTTGGTGCAGTCTCCGGGCCGACTACCGCAGTCCCTGAGCCGGGTGCGGCTGTCCCCGGGTCGGGCGTAACTACGGAAGTCCCCGAGCCGCCTACTGACGTCCCCGGGCCGACTATCGAAGTCCCCGAGTCACCCGCTTGGTTCTTCGAGCCGGACCCGGCTGCATCGGGGTCAGGCGGCACGAAGATGGAATCGGACTCTGGAGACGGCTTGATAGACGGCTTGAGGAGGCGTTGTAGAGAGACACCGGTTGGTATTGCTTGCGGAGTGGAGCCTATTCGAGCCAAGGCATCAGCTGGCTCGTTGTCGGCTCGCGGTACGTGGAGGAACTCACATCCTTCAATGTACCCACTGATCTGCTGAACGAGGAAGCGGTAGCTTGCCATATTTGCGTCCTTGGCATCCCAGTCGCCGGATGATTGCTGGACCACCAAGTCCGAGTCACCATAACATAGGATCCGGCGAATGCCGAGTTCTTTGGCAAGCCGGAGCCCGTGTATGAGCACCTCGTACTCGGCCACGTTGTTGGAGGCGGCAAAGTGAATTTGCAGCGTGTATCTGAGCTTGTCGCCTTTGGGAGAGGTGAGGATGACGCTGGCTCCCAAGCCGGTGCGCATCTTGGACCCGTCGAAGTGCATGCGCCAATGAGTGGAGTCGGGGGCTGGCGGCAGGTACTGGGTCTCGGCCCAGTCGACGAGGAAGTCGGCCAATGCTTCGGACTTGATGGCGGTGCGAGGCTGGTAGAAGATCATGTAGGGGGCCAGCTCGATGGCCCATTTCGCCACCCGGCCGGATGCATCCCGGCTGCCTATGATCTCGGCCAGCGGGGCGGTGCATACGACCGTGATGGGATGCTCTTGGAAGTAGGGCTTCAGCTTCTTGGCGGCGAAGTACACGCCATAGCACATTTTCTGGTAGTGCGGGTAGTTCTGCTTCGAGGTAGACAGCACCTCGCTCAAATAGTACACTGGCCTCTGGGCCGGCTGGGCTCGGCCCTCTTCTGGGCACTGAACTACGATGACGGTGCTGACCACCCGGCTGGTTGAAGCAATGTAGAGGAGCATGGGCTCTTTCTCAGTCGGCGCCGCCAGGACAGGCGGCGTGGCCAGCATCTTCTTTAGCTCGTGAACAGCTTGGTCGGCTTGGTCATTCCACTCGAAGTGATTGGTCTTCTTCATGAGGTGGTAGAGGGGGAGAGCTTTCTCTCCGAGCCGGCTGATGAAGCGGTTCAGGGAGGCCAAGCATCCGGTGAACTTCTGGACGTCTCGAAGTTTGGTGGGAATCGCCATTCTCTCAATGGCCTTGTTCTTTACTGGGTTGCATTCGATGCCACGTTCGGAGACCAGGAAGCCTAGGAGCTGGCCGGCTGGCACTCCGAACACGCATTTCTCGGGGTTGAGCTTGATTTGGAACCGGCGCAGGTTCTCAAATGTTTCCTTGAGGTCTTTCAGCAAGGTGCCACGCTTCTCCGTCTTCACCACAATGTCGTCTACGTAGACGTGGGCATTTCTGCCGAGCTGCTTGAGGAGGCACTTCTGCATGCAACGCTGAAAAGTGGCACCGACATTTCTTAAGCCGAATGTCATAGTCAGGTAGCAGAAGGCTCCGAATGGCGTGATGAAGGCGGTCTTCAGGCGGTCTGCCGGATCTAACTTTATCTGGTGGTATCCTGAGTAAGCATCCAAGAAACTCAACAGCTCCCATCCGGCCGTGGAGTCTATCACTTGATCAATCCTCGGCAGGGCAAAGGGATCTTTGGGGCAGGCCTTGTTGAGGCTCGTGTAGTCTATGCACATGCGCCACTTGTTGTTCTTCTTTAGCACGAGGACCGGGTTGGCGAGCCACTCTGGAAAGAGAACTTCCATAATGAAGCCGGCTGCCAGAAGCCGGGCTATCTCTTCTCCTACAATCCTTCTTTTCTCCTCCGACAGTCAGCGGAGGGGTTGTTTGACCGGTTTTGCGTCTTCTCGGACGTGTAGCTTGTGCTCGGAGAATTCCTTCAGAACACCCGGCATGTCCTTGGGGGACCATGCAAAGATGTCCCGATTCTCACGGAGGAAATCGGCGAGCTCGCCTTCATATTTGCTGTTTAGGTTTGCCCCGATGACGGCAAACCTCTCTGGGTGCTCGGGGTCAAGAGGTATCTTCTTCGTCTCCTTGGTCGGCTGGAAAGATCCTTGGGCATCATACTCCTTGGGATCGAGGGACAAGGCCGACTGTTTGCCGGCCATGGCCACGACTCGGCCCAACATCTTCTTTTCTTCGGCAATCACAAGGGACTCGGCTAGCCGGCTGCTGGCTGCTGCGCACTCGGAAGATTTCTTGTAATCGTCGGTTATGGTGATGATGCCTTTGGTGCTCGGCATCTTCATCTTGAGGTAAGCATAGTGGGGAACTGCCATGAACCTGGCCAAGGCAGGTCGGCCAAGCAATGCATGGTAAGGGCTCTCCAGGTCCACCACTTCAAACCAGATCGCTTCCCGGCGGAAATGCTCCTTGTCCCCAAAGAGTACATCAATCTTGATCTTGCCAATGGGGGCGCAAGACAGGCCGAGTACGATGCCATGGAACACAGTCCGAGTAGGCATGAGTTGCTTCGTCTTGACGTTCAGCTTCTCCAGGGTGTCACGGTATAGGATGTTGATGCTGCTCCCGCCGTCTATCAGCACGCGGGAGAAACGGGCGGCGCGTCTATACGTTGCAAGGGTGGCATCCAAAACCAATGCATAAGAGCCGGGAGATGGCATCACCTCTGGGTGGTCGGCCCGGCTCCAGCTGATAGGTTTTTCTGACCAGTGCATGTGCTCGGCGGGGTTGGCAGCGACCATGCTGACTTCCTGGTGCTCTCGGCGTTTGCTGCACCGGTCTTCGGGCTGGCTAGTAAAGACGATATAAGCGGCATGCTCGTCGGGGAACTCATCGTGCACGGCTCCGACTGCAGGCCGAGCGGTCGGCGGCTGCGGAGCCAGAGGCGGCGGACCGGCAGGCGGAGGCGGCGCGAGCCCTTCGCCTTTGGAGATTCGGGTGAGCCAGTGGCACTTCCGGGTTGTGTGGTTGGACGGCTTCGCGCCGCTGTGGAACTTGCATGGGGTGTCAAGAGTTTGCTCGTAGGAGAAGGCCGGCTGCCAAGCCGGCTTGCCGCCCCTCTGCTTCTTGGGTGCGGGCCGCCCTTCGGGCTGCTCGTCTTCGACTGTGGCCACCTGCCGACTGGTGGAGGGCGGCACGGGGCCCTTGCGCTTGTGGTCGTTTTGGTGTGGGCGTCGGACGGAGTCCCCAGCCGGCGTCTTGGGCGCCGGGTTGAGTACTTTCTCGGACACGTCTTCCCGGAGTTCGGTCTTCATTAAGGAGTCGGCGGTGGCGTACTTGTCCGCTATGACCAGAAGCTCGTCGAGGGTAGTCGGCTCGTCGCAGAGGAGCTTGTGCTTGAGGAGGGTGCCTTCTCGGCACCCGGCAGTGAAGTATTCTATGGCTTGCACCTCGTGCACCCCTTCGCAAGAGTTGCAGAGCTCGGCCCAACGCATGAGGTAGTCACGAGTGGACTCGGCGGGGCCTTGTACACACAAGGAGAGCTGTCTGGGCTTGGGAGCCCGCTTGTAGGTGCTGGTGAAGTTGCGGACGAAGGCTTCTGTGAAGTCTAGCCAGCTGTTGATGATGTATGGCTTGAGGCTGTTGAGCCAGGTCCGCGCCGTGCCTTGCAGCATGAGGGGCATGTACTTCACGGCAACGCGCCTATTGCCGTTTGCTATGCTAACCGCCGTGGAGTAGTCGATCAACCAATCTTCTGGCTTCACGGAGCCGTTGTACTTGGGCGTGTCTCTTGGGAGCGAGAACCCTTTGCGGAAAGGCTCGTCTCGGATGCGGGGGCCGAAGCAAGACGGGCCAACATCATCTTCTTCTTCCAGCGCCAGAGATCGCGCTAGGCGGTCGATCCAATGGCGGGCGTCGTTCTCGCCGACTCCTTCGCGGCGACCTAGTCGGCCGCTGAGAGTCGGATGCACAACAGGCGGTGGGGTGGGATATCTCTCCCCACGGGGCCGAGGCGGAGGCGGGTTGCCCCACCACTCCATGGCCCGGGGATGGCCTTCTGCGTCTCGCTCGATGGAGATTCGGGTTCGGCTTCGACTGGCAGCCGGCTCTTTCTTGTGCCGCCCGCGGGTTTTACCCGTAGGTGGCGTCCGAGACGTCACGTCGTGATCTCGACGCGGGGGAGGGCTTTTCGCGCGGGCGTCGGCTTCGTGCCGCTGTGCCGCCGCATCGATTAGCTGCTGGATGCGTCTGGTCATGTGGGGGAGTTCTTCGGCCCCCGATCTGTCTAGCTCGTCTACGGCCGCCTGGGCGGCGCGCAGGTTCTCGAGTGGAGTGGCGTAGACTGGGCGGTCGACTCCTAGCGTGTCGGCGAGGGCAGCGCCGCGCTGTCTGACAACGCCGGTGTAACACCCCGGATGTAACTTTCACAATTTGTACTCCAACTCTTGCCGTTTCGGCATTAAGTTATTTTATTTTCTCGGGTTCGGGTTTTTGTCTTCATGTGTTGTTGTCGTTGTCATGCATCTCATATCATGTCATCATGTGTATTGCATTTGCATACGTGTTCATCTCATGCATTCGAGCATTTTCCCCGTTGTCCGTTTTGCATTCCGGTGCTTCGTTCTCCTCCGGTGGTCATTTCTACCTTTCTTTCATGTGTGGGGTTTAAACATTTCCGGATTGGACCCAAACTTGCCAAGCGGCCTTGGTTTACTACCGGTAGACCGCCTGTCAAGTTTCGTATCATTTGGACTTCGTTTGATACTCCAACGGTTAACCAAGGGACCGAAAAGGCCTCGTGTGTGTTGCAGCCCAACACCCCTCCAATTTGGATCAAAACCCACCTAAACCTTCTCCATCATCTAGAGCGTTCGATCACGATCGCGTGGCCGAAAACCGCACCTCATTTGGACTCTCCTAGCTCCTTCTACCTATAAAAAGGCATCCCCTCCCGAAATTCCGGATCCCCCTCGTCAAAAACCCTAGAGCCTCCCCTCGCGCTGCCGGACGTTTCCCCCACCGACGGACATTGTCCGATCCGCCTCCCCGCCGCCACGTGGCACCCCGCCATTCGCCGCCACCGAAACCCGCCGCAACTGCCCGCGGGCCCGCGCGTGGCCCTCCCGGCCCACATCGCCGCGCCCCGCGCCCGCCTCCTCGCGCCCGAGGCGCCGCCCGGCCGGAGCGTGCCGCCGCCTCCGCCGCTCTGCCTCGACCCCGCTCCACTCCGGCTACCGCGCGTCGAGCCCGGTCGCCGCCGCCGCACCATCGCCCGTCGTCCGCCGCCTCCCCGCCGGCGCGCGCTTCACCGCCCCGGCCACCGCTGCCCCGGCCTCGCCTCTCCCTCACCTCCCCCTCGACTCCCCTCGCCGGAGCAGCCGCCACCTCATCGGATTCCGCCTCGGTTCGCCTGCCGTGAATAGTAAACCCTAGATCCACGAGGTGTTTTTTTCTTCTAAGTCCCGAAATTCCAGATCCAAGTGCTCATGTTTATAGCCTCGTAACTTTGCATCCGTAGCTCCGATTCATGCATATAGCATATCAAAATGTTCACCTCAGAGAGTACATCATTTCATTCCATTGCATCATTTTCATTTGAGTTCATCTTGATGCCCGAAATGCTGTTAGAAGAGGGCTACTTGAGATAATTGTCAGATCTGCTACTCCATTTAGGTTTTTGTCATATTTGCCATGATTAATGTGTGCATGCTATGCCCTGATGTTCTATATATGTTTTGTTAAGGGTTTTGTCATCTTTCTAGAGGTGCAACCCATGTATTTTTTTGATGTGTGTGGTGACTAGCACAAGCTTGCAAAGTGGTGCACTTGGTAATTCTGTTTTCAGGGACTTAGCATTGCCACTAAGTCCTTGATCTGTTATCTCATATGGCCATATGTTCATGTTGTTTCCTAGTGATCCGTGCCTCTTTTGAGGATGATCAGTAAGGATGTTTTGTTAATATTGTAGTGATCTATCCATCCATGTCTTTGTTTTCAATTATGGAGCACCCTAGCTTGAGTCAATCGAGCTCTACTTTTGTTACTTTGTGAATCTAGGCAGATTGTCAACTTGTTTGCAAATTGCCGATGATGTTGTAGTTGATCCGTGCATGCTATGCTATTGTTCTTGTCATGTCTAGCTTGAATTTTGTGTATTCTTGTTGGATGTATGCTTATCTTGTGATGACTTGCTCCTTGGTGAGTGCATCGAGCTCGTCAACATGCCTACTTGAGTTATGTTTCAGCATGTGCCAGTTTTCACTAAGTCTGAAAACTGATTATGTTTTTGCTATGTTCACATGCTTGCAATTATATTTTCTGATCCCTTTTGGCTCAAGGTCACTAAGGGACTTTTGTTAAGCTCTTTGAGTAGCTCCATGCCATGTTTTACTTTGTCACGTTCAGGTGCTGTAGCATGTAGTTTTGTTGCTCCGAAGAGTGCTACCTGATCTGAAATTCCAGACAAGTGATAATTTCACTAAGTCTGAGATCTGTTTACCATATGCAATTTTGCCATGTTTGTTTGAACCTGTTAATGAATGAATTGGCCGTAGCTCAGTGCTAGACTTTTGTTAAGCATCTTGTATTCATCCCTGCCATGTATTTTGTTGTCATTTTTGGGGGCTGTAGCATGTTCATCTCATTGCATTTAGATGGCCACTTGCTGTAATCGCAGACCGGTGTCATTTAAATCGCTTGCCATTTCCAAACCGTAACTCCGATTCCGGCGTTCTTTATATCGTTTTCAAGCGATTTCATCTCATCTTTCCAGTGGCACACTTGGATTACCAGGTTGAGGCCAGGTTGTTGCATTTCCTGTCATAACTTGCATTTTGCATCCCGCATCGCATGCCGCATAGGATATCATCATTGCATCATATTGTTTGATCCTTGCACGTGGTTGATTGTGTCCTTGTTGCTTGTTTGTATTGTTTGGGTAGAGCTGGGAGACGAGTTTGCTAACGAGGAGCCCGTTGAGTTTGCTTTCGAGGATCCAGTCAACTCTGACAACTGTGCAGGCAAGATGATCATACCCTCGAAATCACTACTATCTTTGCTATGCTAGATTGCTCGCTCTTTTGCTATGCCAATGCTACGATGCCTACCACTTGCTTTCAAGCCTCCCAAATTGCCATGTCAAACCTCTAACCTACCATGTCCTAGCGAACCGTTGATTGGCTATGTTACCGCTTTGCTCAGCCCCTCTTATAGCGTTGCTAGTTGCAGGTGAAGATCGGAGGCCGTTCCTTGTTGGATCCTTTATTTACTTGTTGGGATATCATCATATTGCCATGTTATCTTAGTGCATCTATATACTTGGTAAAGGGTGGAAGGCTCGGCCTCTCGCCTAGTGTTTTGTTCCACTCTTGCCGCCCTAGTTTCTGTCATATCGGTGTTATGTTCCCGGATTTTGCGTTCCTTACGCGGTTGGGTTATAATGGGAAACCCTTGATTAAAGCTTTTCCAGCAATGCCCAACCTTGGTTTTACCATTTGCCACCTAGCCTCTTTTTCCCTTGGGTTTCCGGAGCCCGAGGGTCATCTTATTTAAACCCCCCCGGGCCAGTGCTCCTCTGAGTGTTGGTCCGAACCAGGCAGCCTGCGGGGCCACCTCGGGGAAACTCGAGGGTTGGTTTTACTCGTAGCTTGACCTATCTGAGTGTGCCCTGAGAAAGAGATATGTGCAGCTCCTATCGGGATTTGTCGGCACATTCGGGCGGTGTTGCTGGTCTTGTTTTAACCTGTCGAAGTGTCTTGAGTAACCGAGATACCGAGTCTGATCGGAACGTCTTGGGAGGAGGTCTATTCCTTCGTTGACCGTGAGAGCTTGTCATGGGCTAAGTTGGGACTCCCCTGCAGGGATTTGAACTTTCGAAAGCCATGCCCGCGGTTATGGGCAGATGGGAATTTGTTAATGTCCGGTTGTAGATAACTTAAACCTTAACTTAATTAAAATGAATCAACTGAGTGTGTTATCGTGATGGCCTCTTCTCGGCGGAGTCCGGGAAGCGGACACGGTGTTGGAGTAATGTTTGTGCAGTTTGCTCTCTAGTTTCTCGCTCGCGCTTTGCCTCCTCTTCTCGCTCTCTTTTGCGAATAAGTTAGCCACCATATTTGCTAGTCGCTTGCTGCAGTTCCACATATATTTACCTTTCGTTTCCTATAAGCTTAAATAGTCTTGATCGCGAGGGTGCGAGATTGCTGAGTCCCTGTGCTCACAGATTACTTTTACACCAGATGCAGGGCCTGATGATTTCGCTCCAGGAGACGTGTTTGAGCTCAAGTGGGAGTTCGACGAAGACTCTCAACGTTACTATGTTTCCTTTCCTGATGATCAGTAGTGGTGCCCAGTTGGGGGTGATCGGGACCGTGTTGCATGTTGGGTTCTCTTTATTTTGGCACCGTAGTCGGGCCATGAGTGTTTGGGTGATGTAATGTTATTTATGTTCTTGATTGACGTGGCGAGTGTAAGCCAACTATGTTATCTCCCCTTTATTATTTATATTACATGGGATGTTGTGAAGATTGCCTAACTTGCGACTTATGCCTTCAATGCGATTATGTCTCTAAGTCGTGCCTCGACACGTGGGAGCTATAGTCGCATCGAGGGTGTTACAGCCGGCCCGGCTTGGCCCGCCTGGGGGCGGCGTGCCAAAGGCGGCGCGCTCGGCCTCGCGCCGGTGGGCCTCGGTGAGGCGTCTCATGGAAGCCAACTTCCGGCCCTCCGCGAGGAGGGCGAGGCGGCGAGCCTCCAGTGCTTCGGTGTCGGCATCGGCCGGGAGGGGGACGGACAACTCGTGGACCACCGCATGCGGGGCGTTGTGGGCGCTATCGCCAGAAGCGCCGCCGTGGCCAATGACCATCACCTCGGTGGTGACAGCGTCACAGCCATCGGCCTTGGGAAGCGGGTTGTTGTAGATCATGACGTCGGTGGGGAAAGTGTCGAGCGAGGCCGTGTCGGAGTCGACAGGCATCGGATCGGTGGAGCCGACAGACTCCAAGTCCACAGCAGGCTCGCCGGGGACATGGAGCTGGCCGAGGAGGTTGACGAGGTGGTCGGTGCCCGCGTCAGAGGCGAGCTCGTCGGAGATGAGGGTCTCGTCAAGGAGATCGGCGAGGCCGTTCACTGCGCAGACGTTGGTGACACCTTCCAGCGCGTCGTGGCAAGCGCCATCAGGCGTGCCGGGCTGGCTACGCTCGCTGGGGAGGAAGAGGGTTCCCGTCCAGAACAGGTCTCCGGACGACGGTGCACCTGGCCCCACGGTGGGCACCAAATGTCGGGTGGTAGGTGCGACATATGCCAACGGGTGGCTTATCATTGTGGGAGCCAGTAAGACGTCGCCGGTGCCTGGAAGCGGGATGAGGCGAAGACATGCACGTCGGCGAATCTTACCCAGCTTCGGAGCTCTCCGTGGAGATAACACCCCTACTGCTGCTCTGCGGGGTCTCTGCATGATCACTAGATGAACAAGTAGCTACACGATGCTCCTTGAGCTGTTTTGTGAGAAGAAGAAGAAGGGCACGGCTAGCTCTCCTCCCCTCTCTATATGGTGTCTAGAACTAGCTGGGATCCATCCTTTGCATGGGTGCCCCGGGGGGTTCATATAGGCCTACTCCCCGGCGGTACAATGGTAATCCGGCTGGGCGTGGGGCCCAGCTGTCTGTGTCTACACTCGCCGGCTGCCGGCTCCTTGGTCGACAGGCAGGCCCCACTGTCCAGGGCCTTGTCGGTGGCTGGTTACTGTTGCTCAATCCTGGTGACGAGGGCTTCGCCGAGGTGGGCGTGACTACAGGGCCGCCGTCCGGCGGGTGATCGCTGTAGCCTCACCACGTCTTGTCGTCTTAATGGGGCGTCTCCTTCGAGGGAGGTGGCAAGCCGGCCGCGAGGAGCCGGCCCCATCTCGGGCCGACTGGGGGAGGCCTGGCCGCCTTTGGGCGTCTCTCTGCCCAAAGGGGCCCACCGCCCGTGGGCCGCGCTGGTAGCCCGTCGTGGATGACATCATGGTCAGCATGGCAACAGTGTCGCGCCGGACGGGTCATGGCCACCCGTACGGCGCACTGTGTCAGGCGTGCTCCGGGATTCGGGGGTGGCAGGCTTTACTGTAGCCACGCCCCGTCACATCGCCGTTATGTGGATGCAGACTTCGAGGGTACGATCTTGATCGCTTTGTGGGAGCCGGCTTCTTGGAGTAGGCCTTTCTCGTGGCCGGCTTCTCGGAGCCGGCCCTCCTGCGGCTTTCTTCATGAGGGCTTAAGTCGGGCCGCCTTCCGATAGTCGGCCTGGGAGACAGCCGGCAAGGGGAAGGCAGCCCCACGTGCTGAATTCTTGAGGGCCGAATCAGCTCGTAATTTTTTCAGAAGGGCCAGGGGGAGCCGGCTAGGCTACCCGTGGTCATTTACTCCGACAACAACCGTTTTCGAGGGTAGAGTATTCAACCCAAATTTATTGATTCAACACAAGGGGAGCCAAAGAATATTCTCAAGTATTAGCAGCTGAGTTGTCAATTCAACCACACCTAGAAACTTAATATCTGCAACAAGGTATTTAGTAGCAAAATACTATGATAGTAGTGGTAACCGTAGCAAAAGTAATGTTTTTGGTATTTTGTAGTGATGATAGCAATAGCAACGGAAAAGTAAATAAGCGAAGAACAATAAATGGAAAGCTCGTAGGCAATGGATCGGTGATAGATAATTATACCGGATGCGGTTCATCATGTAACAGTCATAACCTAGGGTGACATAGAACTAGCTCCAGTTCATCAATGTAATGTAGGCATGTATTCCGAATATAGTCATACATGTTTATGGAAAAGAACTTGCATGGCATCTTTTGTCTTACCCTCCCGTGGCAGCGGGGTCCTAATGGAAACTAAGGGATATTAAGGCCTCCTTTTAATAGAGTACCGGAACAAAGCATTAGCACATAGTGAATACGTGAACTCCTCAAACTATGGTCATCACCGGTAAGTATCCCAGTTATTGTCACTTCGGGGTTAATGGATCATAACACATAATAGGTGACTATAGACTTGCAAGATAGGATCAAGAACTCTCATATATTGATGAAAACATAATAGGTTTAGATCTGAAATCATTGCACTCGGGCCCTAGTGACAAGCATTAAGCATAGCAAAGTCATAGAAACATCAATCTCAAAACATAATGGATACTAGGGATCAAACCCTAACAAACTAACTCGATTACATGATAGATCTCATCCAACCCATCACCGTCCCGCAACCCTATGATGGAATTACTCACGCATGGGTATGAGCATCATGAAATTGGTGATGGAGGATGGTTGATGTTGACGATGGCGACGGATTCCCCTCTCTAGGGCACCAAACGGACTCCAGATCAGCCCTCCCGAGAGGTTTTAGGGCTTGGCGGCGGCTCCGTATCGAAAAATGCGACGAATTATTCTCTCTGATTTTTTCTCCCCGAAACCAAATATATAGAGTTGGAGTTGAGGTCGGAGGAGCTCCAGGGGGCCCACGAGGTAGGGGCGCGCCCCCACCCTCGTGAACAGGTGGTGGGCCCCCTGGCCTTCATCTTTTGCAAGGATTTTTTATTATTTCCGAAAAGTTGTTCCGTGAAGTTTCAGGTCATTCCGAGAACTTTTGTTTGTGCACATAAATAACACCATAGCAATTCTCCTAAAAACATCGTCAGCCCGGGTTAGTTCCATTCAAATCATGCAAGTTAGAGTCCAAAACAAGGGCAATAGTGTTTGGAAAAGTAGATACGACAGAGATGTATCAACTCCCCCAAGCTTAAACCTTTGCTTTTCCTCAAGCAATTCAGTTGATAAACTAAAAGTGATAAAGAAAAACTTTTACAAACTCTGTTTTCTCTTGTTGTTGTAAATATGTAAAGCCAGCATTCAAGTTTTCAGCAAAGATTATGACTAACCACATTCACAATAGCGCTTAGGTCTCAAGTTTACTCATATCAATGGCATAATCAACTAGCGAGCAATAATAATAAATCTCGGATGACAGCACTTTCTCAAAACAATCATAATATGATATAACAAGATGGTATCTCGCTAGCCCTTTCTGAGACTGCAAAACATAAATGCAGAGAACCTTTAAAGATCAAGGACTGATTAGACATTGTAATTCATGGTAAAAGAGATCCAGTCAAGTCATACTAAATGTAAACTAACAGTAATGAATGCAAATGACAGTGGTGCTTTGCAACTGGTGCTTTTTAATAAGAGGAGGATGACTCAACATGAAAGTAAATAGATAGGCCCTTCGCAGAGGGAAGCAGGGATTTGTAGAGGTGCCAGAGCTCGGTTTTGAAATAGAGGTGAATAATATTTTGAGCGATATAATTTCATTGTCAACATAACAACCAAGAGATGGCAATATCTTCCATGCTACAGACATTATAGGCGGTTCCCAAACATAATGGTAAAGTTTATACTCCCCCTCCACCAACAAGCATCAATCCATGGCTTGCTCGAAACAACGAGTGCCTCCAACTAACAAGATTCCTAGGGGAGTTTTGTTTGCAATTATTTTTATTTGATTTGCATAAAGCATGGGACTGGGCATCCCGGTGAGCAGCCATTTTTCTTGTGAGTGAGGAGCGGAGTCCACTCATCTTGAGAATAACCCGCCTAACATGGAAGATACAGACAGCCCTAGTTGATACATGAGCTATTCGAGCATACAAAACAAGATATTTATTTGAAGGTTTAGAGTTTGGCACATACAAATTTACTTGGAACGGCAGGTAGATACCGTATATAGGTAGGTATGGTGGACTCATATGGAATAACTTTGGGGTTTATGGAGTTGGATGCACAAGCAGTATTCCCGCATAGTACAGGTGAAGGCTAGCAAAAGACTGGGAAGCGACCAGCTAGAGAGCGACAACAGTCATGAACATGCATTAAAATTAATCAACACCGAATGCAAGCATGAGTAGGATATAATCCACCATGAACATAAATATCGTGAAGGCTATGTTGATTTTGTTTCAACTACATGCGTGAACATGCGCCAAGTCAAGTCACTTAAATGATTCAAAGAAGGATACCACCTTATCATACCACATCACAACCATTTAAATAGCATGTTGGCAGGCAAGGTAAACCATTATAACTCATAGCTAATCAAGCATGGCACAAGAAACTATGATCTCTAGTTGTCATTGCAAACATGTTTATTCATAATAGGCTTAATCAGGAACGATGAACTAATCATATTTACAAAACAAGAGAGGTCGAGTTCATACCAGCTTTTCTCATCTCACTCAATCCATCATATATCGTCATAATTGCCTTTCACTTGCATGACCGAATGATGTGAATAATAATAATAATGCACGTGCATTGGACTAAGCTGGAATCTGCAAGCATTCAATAAACAGGAGAAGACATGGCAATATGGGCTCTTTTGTCAGATCAATAATAATGCATATAAGAGCCACTTTAACATTTTAATTATGGTCTTCTCCTATCGACCCCCCAAAGAAAAGGAAAGAAATAAAACTATTTACACGGGAAAGCTCCCAACAAGCAAAAGAAGAACAGGAAATCTTATTGGGTTTTCTTTTTAATTACTACTACAAGCATGGAAAGTAAACTAATTAAAAGCTACAACTAATTTTTTGGTTTTTCTTAAGGTTTATTAAACACACAAGAAGAAAGCATAAAAATAAAAATAAACTAGCATGTATGATACAATGAAAAAGTATGAGCACCGACATCTAGCAATGAGTGTGTGAACATAAATGTAATGTCGGTGAGAAATACGTACTCCCCCAATCTTAGGCTTTTGGCCTAATTTGGTCTATGGCCACGGCTAGCCTGGCGGATATCCATAATAATAGTTGGGGTTGTACTAAGATGCAGCGGCTATCGCCTCCTGAGCTGCAGCGTGGCGACGAGCGGCCTGCGCCCTCCTCTCATACTCATATGCCTTCTCTAGTAATAACATATCTTCCTTTTGCCTGATAACCAAAGAATGCAGGAGCAGGGAGAGTAATACGGATAGCACGACGTCTGTCAAATATCAAGCCATACTGGAGAGGTGATTCATTCCTCTCGACAAATTGGTGGTGAACCATAGCATTAAAATCTAGGTAAGCAGGAGGTAATTCAATATCATCTTTGCGTATGGCTACACCAAGAAAGTTAGCTGTGCGGGTTGCATAAATTCCACCAAATCTCCATTAAATGTATTAAGATGCAACCTACGTGCAACAATGGCTCCCAAATTATAGGATTTATCTCCTAGCACAGCACTCCTAAGAATACTGAGGTCAGGGACACACATGTGACATGCCTCATATTTACCATTAATGCATCTACCTATGAAGAGAGAAAAATAATGTATAGAAGGAAAGTGAATGCTCCCTATGGTAGCTTGTGTTATATCTCTAGATTCCCCCACAGTTATACTAGCAAGAAAATCTCTAAATTCAGATTTGTGAGGATCCCTGATACTACCCCATTGTGGAAGTTTGCAAGCAGTGGTAAAATCCTCTAAGTCCATAGTGTAAGAATTTTCATAAACATCAAACAAGACAGTTGGAGAATTACGTGAAGATGAAAATTCAAACCTCCTCACAAAGGAACTAGTGAGATAGTGATACTGGATGCACTTTTCTTCCTCGAAGCTCACAAGATCAGTGTTACGCAAATATGCGTTAAATTCTTCTTTAATTCCCGCTCGATCCATAAAATTTTCCGAAGGCCATTCACAAGGACGCACTGGAGCGTCTCTTGGTGGCTCTTCATCAGCATCACGCATTGCAAGCATGGGTCCTTGCTTCCTTGAAGAACCACCTTGGAACATTTTCCTAAGCATATTTCTTCCTCGGGAAAATTTCTAAAATTTTTAGTAACTTCAAAATAAAAGTAAACCAAACTCAATAATATTGATAGCAACTACTCCTACAAGTGCCTAGAGCCTATATCATGCATCAAAACTACTTTTGACCATATAAATTTGACATGCAAGCTCAAGAACATGGTCACCTAGGCAGCATAAATTTGAAATGAATAAAGCACTAGAACAAAAACTAATTGGACCAATGGAGGAGTCACATACCAAGGAACAATCTCCCGACGCAGTTTTGTGAGAGGTGCTTTGAGCAAGGAGATCGAAAATGGCAGCAAAATGAGCTTGGACTCGGGTATGAACTGGATATTCATGTTTGTGGGAGGAAGAAGAAGTGTGTGGGTGAAAGGATAAGTGGAGGAGGGCCACCGTGGGCCCACAAGGTAGGGGGGCGCGCCCAGGGGGGTAGGGCGCGCCCTCCACCCTCGTGGCCAGGTGGATGACCCCCCTGCTGTGTTCTCGGTGCAAAATATTCTCAAATATTCTAGAAAAAATCATATTTAAATTTCTGGGCATTTGGAGAACTTTTATTTTCGGGGTATTTTTGTATTGCACGGATAACCAGATAACAGACAAAAAATACTATTTTTACTTTATTTAATATAAATAATAGAAAGTAAGAGGAGGGTACAGAAGGTTGTGCCTTCTAGTTTCATCCATCTCATGATCATCAAAAGGAATCCATTAACAAGGTTGATAAAGTATTGTTAACGAACTCATTCCGCATAACATGGAACCGGAGAAATTTCGAATAACACTATGTTACCTCAACGGGGATATGCACATCCCCAATAATAACAATATCATATTTCTTCTTCATAGTAGGAAGGGGAAATTCAAAACCTCCAAATATAATCAATGGAATTTTTCCAATAGAGTTGATACTATGAACTTGAGGTTGTTTCCTCGAAAAGTGTACCGTATGCTCATTACCATTAACATGAAAAGTGACATTGCCTTTAGTGCAATCAATAACAGCCCCTGCAGTATTCAAAAAGGTTCTTCCCAGAATAATATACATACTATCGTCCTCGGGAATATCAAGAATAAAAAAGTCCGTTAAAATAGTAACATTTGCAACTACAACCAGCACATCCTCACAAATACCGACAGGTATAAAAGTTGATTTATCAGCCATTTGCAAAGATATTTCAGTAGATGTCAACTTATTCAAATCAAGTCTACGATATAAAGAGAGAGGCATAACACTAACACCGGCTCCAAGATCACATAAAGCAGTTTTAACATAATTTCTTTTAATGGAGCATGGTATAGTAGGTACACCGGGATCTCCAAGTTTCTTTGGTATTCCACCCTTAAAAGTATAATTAGCAAGCATGGTGGAAATTTCAGCTTCCGGTATCTTTCTTTTATTTGTAATAATATCTTTCATGTACTTAGCATAAGGATTGGTTTTGAGCATATCAGTTAATCGCATGCGCAAAAATATAGGTCTAATCATTTCAGCAAAGCACTCAAAATCCTCATCATCCTTTTTCTTGGATGGTTTGGGAGGAAAAGGCATGGGTTTCTGAACCCATGGTTCTCTTTCTTTACCATGTTTCCTAGCAACAATGTCTTTCTTATCATAACGTTGATTCTTTCATTGTGGGTTATCAAGATCAACAGCATGTTCATTTTCTATATCATTATCATTACTAGGTTGAGCATCATCATGAACATTATCATTAACATTATCACTAGTTTCAGGTTCATTACCAGATTGTGTTTCAGCATCAGAGATAGAAATATCATTTGGATTCTCAGGTGTTTTAGCAATAGGTTCACTAGAAGCATGCAAAGTCCTATCATTTTTCTTTTTCTTCCTTTTAGAAGGACTAGGTGCATCTCTATTATTTCTCTGAGAATATTGCTCAATTCTCTTAGGGTGGCCTTCAGGATACAAAGGTTCCTAAGTCATTTTACCAACTCTAGTCATAACTCTAACAGGATTATCATTATTCTTGCTATTTAATTCATTGAGCAAATCATTTTGAGCTTTAAGTACTTGTTCTACTTGAGTGGTAACCATAGAAGCATGTTTACTAATAAGTTTAAGTTCACCTTTAACATTAGCCACATAATCACCCAAGTGTTCAAGCATATTTCAATTGTCTACCAAAATAAGCATTAAAATCTTCTTGCTTAGCCATAAATTTATCAAACTCATCTAAGCATGGGCTAGCAAACTTAGTAAATGGGATTTCAACTTTATCATATCTATAGAGAGAATTTACCTTTACTACCTGTGTCGGGTTATCAAGACCATGTACTTCTTCAATAGGTAATGGATTAAGATCATATGTTTCTTCAATAGGCGGTAAATTAAGACCGTGTATTTCTTCAATAGGAGGTAAATTCTTAACATCTTCAGCTTTAATACATTTCTCTTTCATAGATTTCTTTGCCTCTTGCATATCTTTAGGACTGAGAAATAGAATACCCCTCTTCTTCGGAGTTGGTTTAGGAATAGGCTCAGGAGCTGGTTCAGGAAGTGTCCAATTATTTTCATGTGTCAACATATTATTCAATAGAATTTGAGCTTCATCCGGTGTTCTTTCCCTGAAAACAGAACCAACACAACTATCCAGGTAATCTCTGGAAGCATCGGTTAGTCCATTATAAAAGATATCAAGTATTTCATTTTTCTTAATAGGATGATCAGGAAAAGCATTAAGTAATTAGAGAAGCCTCCCCCAAGCTTGTGGGAGACTCTCTTCTTCAATTTGCACAAAAGTATATATATCCCTTAAAGCAACTTGTTTCTTATGAGCAGGAAAATATTTAGCAGAGAAGTAATAAATCATATCCTGGGGACTACGCACACAACCAGGATCAAGAGAATTAAACCATATCTTAGCATCACCATTTAATGAGAACGGAAATATTTTAAGGATATAAAAGTAACGAGTTCTCTCATCATTAGTGAACAAGGTGGCTATATCATTTAATTTAGTAAGATGTACCACAATAGTTTCAGATTCATAGCCATGAAAAGGATCAGATTCAACCAAAGTAATTATATCAGGATCAATAGAGAATTCATAATCCTTATCAGTAACAAAGATAGGTGAAGTAGCAAAAGCAGGGTCAGGTTTCATTCTAGCATTAAGAGATTGCTGCTTCCATTTAGCTAATAACCTCTTGAGTTCGTATCTACGTTTGCAGGCTAGAATAGCTAAAGAAGCTTCTTGATCAAAAACATAACCCTTAGGAATAACAGGTGAGTCTTCATCATCACTTTCATCAGTATTATAAGATTCAATATTTTCACTCTCTCTAACCCTAGCAAGTTGTTCATCAAGAAATTCACCAAGTGGCACAGTAGTATCAAGCATAGAAGTAGTTTCATCATAAGTATCATGTATAGCAGAAGTGGCATCATCAATAACATGCGACATATCAGAACGAATAGCAGAAGCAGGTTTAGGTGTCGCAACGGTGCCAGAAAATAGTCTTGATAACCCACAAGTATAGGGGATCGCAACAGTTTTCGAGGGTAGAGTATTCAACCCAAATTTATTGATTCGACACAAGGGGAGCCAAAGAATATTCTCAAGTATTAGCAGCTAAGTTTTCAATTCAACCGCACCTAGAAACTTAATATCTGCAGCAAGGTATTTAGTAGCAAAATAATATGATAGTAGTGGTAACAGTAGCAAAAGTAATGTTTTTGGTATTTTGTAGTGATGATAGCAATAGCAACGAAAAAGTAAATAAGCGAAGAAAAATATATGGAAAGCTCGTAGGCAATGGATCGGTGATAGAGAATTATACCGGATGCGGTTCATCATGTAACAATCATAACCTAGGGTGACACAGAACTAGCTCCAGTTCATCAATGTAATGTAGGCATGTATTACGAATATAGTCATACGTGCTTATGGAAAAGAACTTGCATGACATCTTTTGTCCTACCCTCCCGTGGCAGCAGGATCCTAATGGAAACTAAGGGATATTAAGGCCTCCTTTTAATTGAGTACCGGAACAAAGCATTAGCACATAGTCAATACATGAACTCCTCAAACTATGGTCATCACCGGTAAGTATCCCGATTATTGTCACTTTGGGGTTAAAGGATCATAACACATAATATGTGACTATAGACTTGCAAGATAGGATCAAGAACTCTCATATATTGATGAAAACATAATAGGTTCAGATCTGAAATCATGGCACTTGGGCCCTATTGACAAGCATTAAGCATAGCAAAGTCATAGCAATGTCAATCTCAGAACATAGTGGATACTAGGGATCAAACCCTAACAAAACTAACTCGATTACATGATAGATCTCATCCAACCCATCACCGTCCAGCAAGCCTACAATGGAATTACTCACGCACAGTGGTCAGCATCATGAAATTGGTGATGGAGGATGGTTGATGATGACGATGGCGACGGATTCCCCTCTCCGGAGCCCCGAACGGACTCCAGATCAGCCCTCCCAAGAGGTTTTAGGGCTTGGCGGCGGCACCATTTTGTAAAACGCGATGAATTCTTCTCTTTGATTTTTTTCTCCCTGAAACCAAATAAATAGAGTTGGAGTTGAGGTCGGAGGAGCTCCAAGGGGCCCACGAGGTAGGGGGCGCGCCCCCCACCCACGTGGACAGGTGGTGGCCCCCACGACCTTCATCTTTTGCAAGGATTTTGTATTATTTCCGAAAAGTTGTTCCGTGAAGTTTTAGGTCATTCCGAGAACTTTTGTTTCTGCCCACAAATAACACCATAGAAATTCTGCTGAAAACAACGTCAGTCCGGGTTAGTTCCATTCAAATCATGCAAGTTAGATTCCAAAACAAGGGCAAAATTGTTTGGAAAAGTAGATACGACGGAGACGTATCAACGGACAAGAGGTTGAACTTATCCGTTTGGCTTGCCGGAGATCACAGTGCTGATTCATCTTCCCAACTCCCGGTAGAGGTCAAGCTCATGGTAGGAACCTGCAACCTCATGTAGATGGAAATGATGCAAGATGCAACCCTATCTATATGCATATGCAAATGCTTATGAAATGCTTATGCAATGCTCTTGAAATGCTCATGCATGCATGAGAGATTGCTGCTTCCATTTAGCTAATAACCTCTTGAGTTCGTATCTAGGTTTGCAGGCTAGAATAGCTAAAGAAGCTTCTTGATCAAAAACATAACCCTTAGGAATAACAGGTGAGTCTTCATCATCACTTTCATCAGTATTATAAGATTCAATATTTTCACTCTCTCTAACCCTAGCAAGTTGTTCATTAAGAAATTCACCAAGTGGCACAGTAGTATCAATCATAGAAGTAGTTTCATCATAAGTATCATGTATAGCAGAAGTGGCATCATCAATAACATGCGACATATCAGAACGAATAGCAGAAGCAGGTTTAGGTGTCGCAAGCTTACTCAAAACAGAAGGTGAATCAAGTCCAAAGCTAGATGGCAGTTCCTTACCTCCCCTCGTAGTTGAGGGATGAATCTTGGTTTTAGGATCTCTCAAGTTCTTCATAATGATAAGAAGATATAAATCCCAAGTGACTCAAAGAATAGAGCTATGCTCCCCGGCAACGGTGCCAGAAAATAGTCTTGATAACCCACAAGTATAGGGGATCGCAACAGTTTTCGAGGGTAGAGTATTCAACCCAAATTTATTGATTCGACACAAGGGGAGCCAAAGAATATTCTCAAGTATTAGCAGCTGAGTTTTCAATTCAACCGCACCTAGAAACTTAATATCTGCAGCAAGGTATTTAGTAGCAAAATAATATGATAGTAGTGGTAACAGTAGCAAAAGTAATGTTTTTGGTATTTTGTAGTGATGATAGCAATAGCAACGAAAAAGTAAATAAGCGAAGAAAAATATATGGAAAGCTCGTAGGCAATGGATCGGTGATAGAGAATTATACCGGATGCGGTTCATCATGTAACAATCATAACCTAGGGTGACACAGAACTAGCTCCAGTTCATCAATGTAATGTAGGCATGTATTACGAATATAGTCATACGTGCTTATGGAAAAGAACTTGCATGACATCTTTTGTCCTACCCTCCCGTGGCAGCAGGATCCTAATGGAAACTAAGGGATATTAAGGCCTCCTTTTAATTGAGTACCGGAACAAAGCATTAGCACATAGTCAATACATGAACTCCTCAAACTATGGTCATCACCGGTAAGTATCCCGATGATTGTCACTTTGGGGTTAAAGGATCATAACACATAATATGTGACTATAGACTTGCAAGATAGGATCAAGAACTCTCATATATTGATGAAAACATAATAGGTTCAGATCTGAAATCATGGCACTTGGGCCCTATTGACAAGCATTAAGCATAGCAAAGTCATAGCAATGTCAATCTCAGAACATAGTGGATACTAGGGATCAAACCCTAACAAAACTAACTCGATTACATGATAGATCTCATCCAACCCATCACCGTCCAGCAAGCCTACAACGGAATTACTCACGCATGGTGGTCAGCATCATGAAATTGGTGATGGAGGATGGTTGATGATGACGATGGCGACGGATTCCCCTCTCCGGAGCCCCGAACGGACTCCAGATCAGCCCTCCCGAGAGGTTTTAGGGCTTGGCGGCGGCTCCATTTTGTAAAACGCGATGAATTCTTCTCTTTGATTTTTTTCTCCCTGAAACCAAATAAATAGAGTTGGAGTTGAGGTCGGAGGAGCTCCAAGGGGCCCACGAGGTAGGGGGCGCGCCCCCCACCCACGTGGACAGGTGGTGGCCCCCACGGCCTTCATCTTTTGCAAGGATTTTTTATTATTTCCGAAAAGTTGTTCCGTGAAGTTTTAGGTCATTCCGAGAACTTTTGTTTCTGCCCACAAATAACACCATAGAAATTCTGCTGAAAACAACGTCAGTCCGGGTTAGTTCCATTCAAATCATGCAAGTTAGAGTCCAAAACAAGGGCAAAATTGTTTGGAAAAGTAGATACGACAGAGACGTATCAACGGACAAGAGGTTGAACTTATCCGTTTGGCTTGCCGGAGATCACAGTGCTGATTCATCTTCCCAACTCCCGGTAGAGGTCAAGCTCATGGCAGGAACCTGCAACCTCATGTAGATGGAAATGATGCAAGATGCAACCCTATCTATATGCATATGCAAATGCTTATGAAATGCTTATGCAATGCTCTTGAAATGCTCATGCATGCATGAGAGATTGCTGCTTCCATTTAGCTAATAACCTCTTGAGTTCGTATCTATGTTTGCAGGCTAGAATAGCTAAAGAAGCTTCTTGATCAAAAACATAACCCTTAGGAATAACAGGTGAGTCTTCATCATCACTTTCATCAGTATTATAAGATTCAATATTTTCACTCTCTCTAACCCTAGCAAGTTGTTCATTAAGAAATTCACCAAGTGGCACAGTAGTATCAAGCATAGAAGTAGTTTCATCATAAGTATCATGTATAGCAGAAGTGGCATCATCAATAACATGCGACATATCAGAACGAATAGCAGAAGCAGGTTTAGGTGTCGCAAGCTTACTCAAAACAGAAGGTGAATCAAGTGCAAAGCTAGATGGCAGTTCCTTACCTCCCCTCGTAGTTGAGGGATGAATCTTGGTTTTAGGATCTCTCAAGTTCTTCATAAAGATAAGAAGATATAAATCCCAAGTGACTCAAAGAATAGAGCTATGCTCCCCGGCAACGGTGCCAGAAAATAGTCTTGATAACCCACAAGTATAGGGGATCGCAACAGTTTTCGAGGGTAGAGTATTCAACCCAAATTTATTGATTCGACACAAGGGGAGCCAAAGAATATTCTCAAGTATTAGCAGCTGAGTTTTCAATTCAACCGCACCTAGAAACTTAATATCTGCAGCAAGGTATTTAGTAGCAAAATAATATGATAGTAGTGGTAACAGTAGCAAAAGTAATGTTTTTGGTATTTTGTAGTGATGATAGCAATAGCAACGGAAAAGTAAATAAGCGAAGAACAATATATGGAAAGCTCGTAGGCAATGGATCGGTGATAGAGAATTATACCGGATGCGATTCATCATGTAACAATCATAACCTAGGGTGACACAGAACTAGCTCCAGTTCATCAATGTAATGTAGGCATGTATTACGAATATAGTCATACGTGCTTATGGAAAAGAACTTGCATGACATCTTTTGTCCTACCCTCCCGTGGCAGCAGGATCCTAATGGAAACTAAGGGATATTAAGGCCTCCTTTTAATTGAGTACCGGAACAAAGCATTAGCACATAGTCAATACATGAACTCCTCAAACTATGGTCATCACCGGTAAGTATCCTGATTATTGTCACTTTGGGGTTAAAGGATCATAACACATAATATGTGACTATAGACTTGCAAGATAGGATCAAGAACTCTCATATATTGATGAAAACATAATAGGTTCAGATCTGAAATCATGGCACTTGGGCCCTATTGACAAGCATTAAGCATAGCAAAGTCATAGCAATGTCAATCTCAGAACATAGTGGATACTAGGGTTCAAACCCTAACAAAACTAACTCGATTACATGATAGATCTCATCCAACCCATCACCGTCCAGCAAGCCTACAATGGAATTACTCACGCACGGTGGTCAGCATCATGAAATTGGTGATGGAGGATGGTTGATGATGACGATGGCGACGGATTCCCCTCTCCGGAGCCCCGAACGGACTCCAGATCAGCCCTCCCGAGAGGTTTTAGGGCTTGGCGGCGGCTCCATTTTGTAAAACGCGATGAATTCTTCTCTTTGATTTTTTTCTCCCTGAAACCAAATAAATAGAGTTGGAGTTGAGGTCGGAGGAGCTCCAAGGGGCCCACGAGGTAGGGGGCGCGCCCCCCACCCACGTGGACAGGTGGTGGCCCCCACGGCCTTCATCTTTTGCAAGGATTTTTTATTATTTCCGAAAAGTTGTTCCGTGAAGTTTTAGGTCATTCCGAGAACTTTTGTTTCTGCCCACAAATAACACCATAGAAATTCTGCTGAAAACAACGTCAGTCCGGGTTAGTTCCATTCAAATCATGCAAGTTAGAGTCCAAAACAAGGGCAAAATTGTTTGGAAAAGTAGATACGACGGAGACGTATCAACGGACAAGAGGTTGAACTTATCCGTTTGGCTTGCCGGAGATCACAGTGCTGATTCATCTTCCCAACTCCCGGTAGAGGTCAAGCTCATGGCAGGAACCTGCAACCTCATGTAGATGGAAATGATGCAAGATACAACCCTATCTATATGCATATGCAAATGCTTATGAAATGCTTATGCAATGCTCTTGAAATGCTCATGCATGCATGAGAGATTGCTGCTTCCATTTAGCTAATAACCTCTTGAGTTCGTATCTATGTTTGCAGGCTAGAATAGCTAAAGAAGCTTCTTGATCAAAAACATAACCCTTAGGAATAACAGGTGAGTCTTCATCATCACTTTCATCAGTATTATAAGATTCAATATTTTCACTCTCTCTAACCCTAGCAAGTTGTTCATCAAGAAATTCACCAAGTGGCACAGTAGTATCAAGCATAGAAGTAGTTTCATCATAAGTATCATGTATAGCAGAAGTGGCATCATCAATAACATGCGACATATCAGAACGAATAGCAGAAGCAGGTTTAGGTGTCGCAAGCTTACTCAAAACAGAAGGTGAATCAAGTGCAAAGCTAGATGGCAGTTCCTTACCTCCCCTCGTAGTTGAGGGATGAATCTTGGTTTTAGGATCTCTCAAGTTCTTCATAAAGATAAGAAGATATAAATCCCAAGTGACTCAAAGAATAGAGCTATGCTCCCCGGCAACGGTGCCAGAAAATAGTCTTGATAACCCACAAGTATAGGGGATCGCAACAGTTTTCGAGGGTAGAGTATTCAACCCAAATTTATTGATTCGACACAAGGGGAGCCAAAGAATATTCTCAAGTATTAGCAGCTGAGTTTTCAATTCAACCGCACCTAGAAACTTAATATCTGCAGCAAGGTATTTAGTAGCAAAATAATATGATAGTAGTGGTAACAGTAGCAAAAGTAATGTTTTTGGTATTTTGTAGTGATGATAGCAATAGCAACGGAAAAGTAAATAAGCGAAGAACAATATATGGAAAGCTCGTAGGCAATGGATCGGTGATAGAGAATTATACCGGATGCGATTCATCATGTAACAATCATAACCTAGGGTGACACAGAACTAGCTCCAGTTCATCAATGTAATGTAGGCATGTATTACGAATATAGTCATACGTGCTTATGGAAAAGAACTTGCATGACATCTTTTGTCCTACCCTCCCGTGGCAGCAGGATCCTAATGGAAACTAAGGGATATTAAGGCCTCCTTTTAATTGAGTACCGGAACAAAGCATTAGCACATAGTCAATACATGAACTCCTCAAACTATGGTCATCACCGGTAAGTATCCTGATTATTGTCACTTTGGGGTTAAAGGATCATAACACATAATATGTGACTATAGACTTGCAAGATAGGATCAAGAACTCTCATATATTGATGAAAACATAATAGGTTCAGATCTGAAATCATGGCACTTGGGCCCTATTGACAAGCATTAAGCATAGCAAAGTCATAGCAATGTCAATCTCAGAACATAGTGGATACTAGGGTTCAAACCCTAACAAAACTAACTCGATTACATGATAGATCTCATCCAACCCATCACCGTCCAGCAAGCCTACAATGGAATTACTCACGCACGGTGGTCAGCATCATGAAATTGGTGATGGAGGATGGTTGATGATGACGATGGCGACGGATTCCCCTCTCCGGAGCCCCGAACGGACTCCAGATCAGCCCTCCCGAGAGGTTTTAGGGCTTGGCGGCGGCTCCATTTTGTAAAACGCGATGAATTCTTCTCTTTGATTTTTTTCTCCCTGAAACCAAATAAATAGAGTTGGAGTTGAGGTCGGAGGAGCTCCAAGGGGCCCACGAGGTAGGGGGCGCGCCCCCCACCCACGTGGACAGGTGGTGGCCCCCACGGCCTTCATCTTTTGCAAGGATTTTTTATTATTTCCGAAAAGTTGTTCCGTGAAGTTTTAGGTCATTCCGAGAACTTTTGTTTCTGCCCACAAATAACACCATAGAAATTCTGCTGAAAACAACGTCAGTCCGGGTTAGTTCCATTCAAATCATGCAAGTTAGAGTCCAAAACAAGGGCAAAATTGTTTGGAAAAGTAGATACGACGGAGACGTATCAACGGACAAGAGGTTGAACTTATCCGTTTGGCTTGCCGGAGATCACAGTGCTGATTCATCTTCCCAACTCCCGGTAGAGGTCAAGCTCATGGCAGGAACCTGCAACCTCATGTAGATGGAAATGATGCAAGATACAACCCTATCTATATGCATATGCAAATGCTTATGAAATGCTTATGCAATGCTCTTGAAATGCTCATGCATGCATGAGAGATTGCTGCTTCCATTTAGCTAATAACCTCTTGAGTTCGTATCTATGTTTGCAGGCTAGAATAGCTAAAGAAGCTTCTTGATCAAAAACATAACCCTTAGGAATAACAGGTGAGTCTTCATCATCACTTTCATCAGTATTATAAGATTCAATATTTTCACTCTCTCTAACCCTAGCAAGTTGTTCATCAAGAAATTCACCAAGTGGCACAGTAGTATCAAGCATAGAAGTAGTTTCATCATAAGTATCATGTATAGCAGAAGTGGCATCATCAATAACATGCGACATATCAGAACGAATAGCAGAAGCAGGTTTAGGTGTCGCAAGCTTACTCAAAACAGAAGGTGAATCAAGTGCAAAGCTAGATGGCAGTTCCTTACCTCCCCTCGTAGTTGAGGGATGAATCTTGGTTTTAGGATCTCTCAAGTTCTTCATAATGATAAGCATATATAAATCCCAAGTGGCTCAAAGAATAGAGCTATGCTCCCCGGCAACGGTGCCAGAAAATAGTCTTGATAACCCACAAGTATAGGGGATCGCAACAGTTTTCGAGGGTAGAGTATTCAACCCAAATTTATTGATTCGACACAAGGGGAGCCAAAGAATATTCTCAAGTATTAGCAGCTGAGTTTTCAATTCAACCGCACCTAGAAACTTAATATCTGCAGCAAGGTATTTAGTAGCAAAATAATATGATAGTAGTGGTAACAGTAGCAAAAGTAATGTTTTTGGTATTTTGTAGTGATGATAGCAATAGCAACGGAAAAGTAAATAAGCGAAGAACAATATATGGAAAGCTCGTAGGCAATGGATCGGTGATAGAGAATTATACCGGATGCGGTTCATCATGTAACAATCATAACCTAGGGTGACACAGAACTAGCTCCAGTTCATCAATGTAATGTAGGCATGTATTACGAATATAGTCATACGTGCTTATGGAAAAGAACTTGCATGACATCTTTTGTCCTACCCTCCCGTGGCAGCAGGATCCTAATGGAAACTAAGGGATATTAAGGCCTCCTTTTAATTGAGTACCGGAACAAAGCATTAGCACATAGTCAATACATGAACTCCTCAAACTATGGTCATCACCGGTAAGTATCCCGATTATTGTCACTTTGGGGTTAAAGGATCATAACACATAATATGTGACTATAGACTTGCAAGATAGGATCAAGAACTCTCATATATTGATGAAAACATAATAGGTTCAGATCTGAAATCATGGCACTTGGGCCCTATTGACAAGCATTAAGCATAGCAAAGTCATAGCAATGTCAATCTCAGAACATAGTGGATCTAGGGATCAAACCCTAACAAAACTAACTCGATTACATGATAGATCTCATCCAACCCATCACCGTCCAGCAAGCCTACAATGGAATTACTCACGCACAGTGGTCAGCATCATGAAATTGGTGATGGAGGATGGTTGATGATGACGATGGCGACGGATTCCCCTCTCCGGAGCCCCGAACGGACTCCAGATCAGCCCTCCCGAGAGGTTTTAGGGCTTGGCGGCGGCTCCATTTTGTAAAACGCGATGAATTCTTCTCTTTGATTTTTTCTCCCTGAAACCAAATAAATAGAGTTGGAGTTGAGGTCGGAGGAGCTCCAAGGGGCCCACGAGGTAGGGGGCGCGCCCCCCACCCACGTGGACAGGTGGTGGCCCCCACGGCCTTCATCTTTTGCAAGGATTTTTTATTATTTCTGAAAAGTTGTTCCGTGAAGTTTTAGGTCATTCCGAGAACTTCTGTTTCTGCCCACAAATAACACCATAGAAATTCTGCTGAAAACAACGTCAGTCCGGGTTAGTTCCATTCAAATCATGCAAGTTAGAGTCCAAAACAAGGGCAAAATTGTTTGGAAAAGTAGATACGACGGAGACGTATCAACGGACAAGAGGTTGAACTTATCCGTTTGGCTTGCCGGAGATCGCAGTGCTGATTCATCTTCCCAACTCCCGGTAGAGGTCAAGCTCATGGCAGGAACCTGCAACCTCATGTAGATGGAAATGATGCAAGATGCAACCCTATCTATATGCATATGCCAATGCTTATGAAATGCTTAGGCAATGCTCTTGAAATGCTCATGCATGCATGCAGCTTGATCGGGGGCCCCCAACGCTTCGATTATTTCTCTATTGCTCAGGGTCATCGCCTGGCTTTGTATAAGGGGTTACATGCAACTGAGGCAAGGCATGTACAAAAGGGTGGCTTCCAGGCAGGGGCCGACAGCTACACCTTACAGGTAGAACTTGCGGAGATGCGCAATGTTCCATGAGTTTTGTAATTGAATGCCATATTCAGTCTTCGGATGGAGTGCGCCATGTCTGGTGACTTGAACTACCTGATAAGGGCCTTCCCATTTCAGCGTCAACTTGTTTGTACCCTTGGTGGACTAAACGCGCCTAAGGACAAGGTCGCCTTCCTCAAAACACCGGGCATGAAACCTGCGGATGTGGTAGCGATGCAGAGTTTGTTGATAGCGTGCAGCATGCGTAGCAGCCCGGAGACGGTTCTCGTCGAGTAGCACAACATCGTCACACCAGTGTTGATCTTGGGCTACTTCATCGTAGGCAAGCACTCGAGGCGACCCATAAATGAGTTCCGAGGGGATAACTGCTTCTTCCCCATAGACTAGGGAGAAGGGAGTGTGCCCGATAGCTCGATTTGGTGTCGTTCTGAGGGACCAGAGGACTACCGGCAGCTCATCGATTCACCGCCTGCCATGCTTCCGCAACATATCAAGGTTCTTGTCTTGAGTCCTCGCAGCACTTCAGCGTTCGCGCTCTTAGCTTGTCCATTGTTCCTGGGATGTGCGAAAGAGGCAAATGAGATCTTGCTTCCGAGGGCATGAACATATTGCATGAAGGCGCAACTCGTGAACTGGGTGCCATTGTCGGTAATGATCCTTGCCGAGACTCCAAAATGACACACCAATTATTTCAAGAACTTAATAGCCGACTGAGCAGTCACCTTCCTCATGGAAGCTACTTCCGGCCACTTTGTAAACTTCTCGATAGCAACGAACAATAATTCAAACCCCACGACAGCTCGGGGGAAAGGGTCGGGGATATCAAGCCCCCAGACCAGAAATGGCCATGACAAAGGGATTGTCTGAAGAGCTTGGGCAGGCGGGTGGGTATTCTTGGAATGGAACTGGTAGGCTTCACATTTGGAGACAAGCTCAACCGCATCTTGGAGGGTTGTGGGCCAATAGAATCCTTGTCGGAGTGCCTTCCCAAGTAACGCCCTTGATCGAATGTGGGAGCTGCACATGCCTTTGTGTATCTCAGGTAGTAGTTCCTTTCCGTCTTCCCGGCAGATGCACTTCAATTTCACACTGTTGGGCCTCCTTATGTATAGAGTGTCATCGACAATTTGATACATACTAGCCCTACGGGCTACTCTTTGATCCTCATCATGGTCATCGGGAAGTTCTCCGGTTTGGAGAAAGTGGACTATGTGCCTCGCCCAAGTTGGAGCCTGAGGCTCGGCAATAAGGACTAACATCACACTACAAAAAAAGACACATCCGTGACATTTTGGGCCGAACGAAATTTTTTTCTGTCATACATATGACACTTCTATGACGATAATTGTGACAAAACCCAGTATCATCATAGATGTGGTGGGCTCCTACTTCTATGACAAAAAATCATGACAGAAAATGGGCTTTTTGTCCTGGGAGGGCCGGAGACGCAGCTGCATGACATTCTTTGGGTCGTCCATGACGGAAAAAAACATGGTAGAAGCGAGGGCGAGGAAAATTTCGGGGAGTTCCCGGTTACGGTGGGAGGTTGGGGGCCGAGCGATGCGTGTTTCTCTCGTACACGTGCGAGGCGTTGGCTCTAACTGAACTCGAGCGAGGTGTTGGGCTCTAACTGAACCCGAGCGATTGCACTGTAGGCTACACATTACTGAACCCGAGCGATCGATCGATGGCTGTTAATTGAACCCGATCGAGCGATTCCTTCGTAACTGCTGCTAACTGAAGCCGATCGATGCTGCCTCTGGATGAACAGTGAGCGTTACGGGGGGGGGGGGGGGGGGGTTGGATGAACAGTTCCCCGTGGGGGTGGATGAACAGGACCCCGTGGTGTTGCCTCTGGATGAATAGGACCCCGACGATCGAGCCGGTTCGGGTTGGATGAACAGGACCCCGTGGAGGGCTAGATGAACAGGACCACCCCGTGGAGGGCAGGATGAACAGTAGACGGTGGAGGGCAGGTGTAAGTGCATCTAGTGCCACCCCTAGTTGGTTTTGGAGTATTGACGACAAACCTAGTTGAGGGACTAATGTGTTTGTGAGAATTGCAAGAAAACACAGGTAGAAGTCCCTCATTGATTCGGTTTTACTACCAGAGATGACCCCTAAAAATGTATGAAGACATTGAAGACAAAGGTGGTATATGAAGATATTCACATTGAAGACTATGACAACAGAAGACACGTTATGAAGCCTATGGAACTCGAAGACTTAGATCTTTCGTAGTTCTTTTTATTCTTGTTGAGTCATAGGAACCAACGTACTGTTAAGTGGGGTCCAGGAGAACCAGTCAGAATGACTGAAGTGATGCCTAAATCAAAAACCTATGTCTTCGAGCGAAGACAATGAGAGCGAATCTTGTCCAGAGCCGGACAAGTCAGCTTTACTTGTAGCCCAAGTAAAGTTGCCATGAGAGTTCGAAATCTGACCGTTGAGACACGTGTCAGTTCCTTAGTGACCCAGGGTCATTTCGGACAAATCAGGTCGGGTTGCCAAGTGGCTATAAATAGCCCACCTCCACAACCATAAACGGTTGGCTACTCAGATTTCAGTGCACGGCTTTTGTCGTTTGAGAGCAACCCACCTCGAAGCCTTTGAGAGAAAATTCCTAGTGAGGAGAAAAGCCCTAACCACATAGAGCCAGAGTAAATTGGGCATCACTTAAGTCTTCTTGTCTGTGTGATCTGAAGACTTATTACACTTGAGGACTGTGAATCCTCCAGACGGTTAGGCGTCACGTTCAGAGCATCCAAGAGACATTGTGGATTGCCAGTGAACGAAGTTTGTGAAGGTTTGGGAGTCTACCTTGAAGACTTACCAGAGTGATTGGGCGAGGACTAAGTGACCTTAGCTCAAGGAGATTACGGTGAGGACTTGGTGTCCTGAACTGTGTGTTCAGGACTGGGTGTCTGGGACTGTGTGTCCTAAGGTTTAAATACCTAGCCGCTCCAACCAGACGTACAGTTGTCACAGCAACTGGAACTGGTCCAACATATCATTGTCTTCAACGAGTCACTAGTTTCATCTTCATTTCCTTCTTGCTGTTACTCATTGTGAAGTCATTGCATGCTTGCTTTATCATTTGTCTTCACAACATGAATGCATGATCTGTTTGGCTTCATAACTTCTTCCTACTTGATCCTTATTACACTGAAGCTGTTTGTCACTGTGCTTTCACTCTATTGAATACATGACCATGGCTGGACTAGTGTAATCTAACTTCCGCTGCATAGTAATAGGCATAATCTTCACTGTTTGTCTTCATAACTCCCAAGTTTTGAAGACTTTCATAAAAATCGCCTATTCACCCCCCTCTAGTCGATATAACGCACTTTCAATTGGTATCAGAGCAAGGTGCTCCCTTGTTCTGTGTGATTCGGTTTAACCACCTGGAGTTTTAGCTATGTCGACTGCAGGGATAATCAAAGTCTCCGCTGCGTGCCCCGTCTTCGATGGAACTGAATATCCCTACTGGAAGAATAAGATGCGCATGCATCTTGAAGCCATTGATGTCGACCTATGGTATGTCGTCGAGAACGGCGTTCCCAAGGCTGGAGAAGGTGTCACTGCTGCTGATGTCAAGAAATTCGTTCAACTGGACTCTACTGCCAAGAATATCATCTGTGGTCATCTGACCAAAGGACAGTATGGCCGTGTGAGTGCCTTGAAGACATCCAAACTGGTCTGGGACTGGCTCTCCAAAGTTAATGAAGGTATCTCAACCCAGAGAGATCAAAGAATCAGTGTCCTTCGCAATCTCTTCAACCGCTTCAAGCGAAATGACAATGAGAATGTCCAGCACACATTTGACAGACTCACTGACATCACAAATGAGCTTCAAGCTCTCGGCGCCACTGAGATCACCAAACATGAAATCGTCAAGACGCTGCTGAGATCACTTGATAGTTCATTTGACATCCTGGACCTGATGATTCAAGAACGTCCTGATTTCAAGACACTCGATCCGTCTGACATACTTGAGAGGCTCAACACACACGAGTTTCAGCTTTCTGAGAAAAGAGATATCTACGGTCCAAACTATGAGCGAACTCGCGCCTTGAAGGCAAAAGCTGTCTCCTCATCTGAAGAAGAATCTGACTGCAGTTCTGATGATCCTGAAGACATTGGAAGAGAACTTGCAATGCTAGTGAAGAAGTTCCAAAAATTCACCAAGAAGAAAGGCTTCAGAAAATCTTCACGATCAAGCTCAAGGAATGATGAAGCTTCTGCTCATGACTACAAGAAGAAAACATGTCACAAGTGCAAGAAAACTGGACACTTCATCTCTGAGTGTCCACAGTGGGACAATGAGAATAGAAGGAAGAAGAAGAGCAAGGAATATGATTCTGACGACAAGAAGAAGAAGAAATACTCAAAGTCTTCTTCCAAGTCTTCATCAAAGTCTTCATCACACAAGAAGAGCTCATCTGGCAAGGCACGTGCGTTTGTTGGAAAGGAGATGGATTCAGAGGAGGAGTCCGCATCTGAGGAGGCAGAGGTGGAGTCTGAGGAGGAGTCTGATTCTGGCATTGCGAGTCTGGCTATAGCATACGTCGCCAAGTCCATCTTCAACACTGAAGACAATGACTGCATCACCGACACCGATGCAAATGACAAGAACGACTCCACTCCTACCTACTGCTTCATGGCACGCGGTGCCAAGGTAAACACACGCACTACTCGCTATGAAACATCTAGTGACGATGACTCTGAATGTGATTCAAAACCTAGCTACAAAACACTTGCTAAAATTGCAACTGAACAACAGAAAGCTATGGAACATATTAAAAAACTGTTAGACAGAAGCGATGATCTGTTGGGTGCTGAAATGACTCGATCTGAATCCTTAATTGAAGACATAAAAAACCTTCACGTTAAGTATCAGGAACTTGAAGATCGTCATGATACTCTCTCAACAACTCATGAAAAGCTTTCGTATGATTATCTTCAAAGGAAGCAAGAACTTGAGAAATTGAGGGTGGCTCATGAAGATCTTCAAAAGGAAAACGAGTCACTTCGCTCCGAACAGATCATTCCTGCTCAGGAAGGATTTGAACCACCATGTCTTAAATGCATTGAGTGTGATAATGCTAATTCTGTTGCTGAATGTTCCACTGCTACTGCTGTTGCAATATCTTCAACTGTTGACGTGGTAACTAACCCCTCTGCTAAGGATACCACTGCTATTGCTGATGAGAATGCTATGTTGAAGACATTGCTTGAAACAGGGATGTACAAAAGTCTTAAAGGACATCAGACACTATGTGATGTCCTCAAGAAGCAGATCCTGAATCGAAACCCTAGGAAAGAGGGTGTTGGATTTGTGAGGAAAATCAATGCAGATGGCTCTTACTGGAAACCTGAGCAGTACCCCAAAACCACATGGGTTGCTGCAAAGGAACTTTCAGCAGATCCATCCAACTTATCTGGCTTCACTTGTGCTAACCCCATTATCATTGATGAATCCTTTGATGCAAACTATAAACTGTTTAAGAATCAGAATGGTGAAGTGTTTGCCAGGTACATTGGTACTAACTGCAGGAATGGACCGCCTATGAAGAAGATCTGGGTTTCCAAAAAGTGTCTGGAAAATCTTCCTGTGAATGTCTTCATGACACCTCACTTGAAGAAGACAAATCTCAGACCAAAGGCTTCATACGGTCCAATGGCTTCATACAAACAGAGGACTCACCTGAGTCACACTAACGCAAATGTTTTGTAGGGAAACTATACTCAGGCACATGAGTATGAGAGCGGTTCATCGAACCGTGTTCATATGACCAAAAATTATTCTGCTTATTCTTATGAGTATTATTATCCACCTGCTAGACTGTTTGCTAAGGCTTCAAAGCCAAAATTCTCAGATGCTGCACTTAGACTTATTGCTTCTAAGCCACCCTTGAAGATGTGGGTGGTTAAGAAAGCTTAACTCTCTTTTGCAGGGAAAGGTCTCCAGCAGAAAAACAAAATCTTCTGATGCTGTTGCTGGGGACCTTAAAAATCTTGTAGGGCGCAAGATAAAATGCCCGAATGGCATCATTATGTACTTCGTTCCTGAATCGCATGCTACTCTCCCTATTAGTCCTAATCTGGATCTAAGTTTTCATAACCCATTGGTTCGTCAAATGTTTATGCTTCACAATTCTCTTCGTGAAGCCTATCCCCCTAACTGTACTGTAGGGTACGACACCAGTGACTTCAAAGTCTTCAGAATGGATTATTGACAGTGGGTGTACCAATCACATGACTGGCAGAAGAAGCCTTCTTATGGACTCAACATTACGTCCATCCGACAAGAGCCACATCACATTTGCTGACACTGGTAAAAGTAAAGTATTGGGTCTAGGTAGAGTTGCAATCTCAAAGGATCAACACATGGATAAAGTCATGCTTGTTGAATCCCTTGGCTTCAACTTAATGTCTGTCTCAATGCTTTGCGATCTGAATATGATTGTAATGTTTGGAAAATATTGTTGCCTGGTGCTAATGGAATCTGACAAATCTCTAGTGTTTGAAGGGTATCGGAAAGGTGATTTGTACGTGGTAGATTTCTCAGCAGGACCACAACTTGAAGTATGTCTTCTTGCAAAAGCTTCAGAATGCTGGCTTTGGCATCGGAGGCTTGGGCATGCTGGCATGAGGAACCTCCACACCCTTGCGAAGAAAAAGCACGTCATAGGCATCGAGGGCGTCAAGTTCAAGAAAGATCATTTATGCGGTGCCTGTGAAGCAGGGAAGATGACAAGGGCAAAACATCCTTCGAAGACAATCATGACTACTACACAACCCTTCGAAATGCTCCACATGGATCTTTTCGGTCCCACTCACTACTCAACTTTTACTACTACTGCTTGCCTCTATGGCTTCGTCATTGTTGATGATTACTCTAGATATACTTGGGTACACATAATCCTTTACAAGACTGAAGTGCAGGATGTCTTCAGACGCTTCGCAAATCGAGCTATGAACAATTTTGGCGCCAAGATAAAGCACATCAGAAGTGACAATGGCACTGAATTCAAGAACACTGGCCTTGATACACATCTGGATACCTTGGGCATCACACATGAATTCTCAGCTCCGTACACGCCACAGCAGAATGGCGTCGTCGAACGCAAGAACAGAACACTCATTGAAATGGCCAGAACAATGCTAGATGAATACAAGAATCCAAGAAAATTCTGGACTGAAGCCATTGATACTGCATGCCACACAATCAATCGTGTTTATCTTCACAAGCTTCTGAACAAGACATCTTATGAACTCCTAACTGGCAAGAAGCCAAATGTCAGTTACTTCAGAGTATTTGGCGCAAAGTGCTGGATCAAGGACCCACACCACACCTCAAAGTTTGCACCAAAAGCACATGAGGGCTTTATGCTTGGATATGGAAAGGATTCACACTCCTACAGAGTCTTCAATCTCTTCCATTACAAAGTGGTTGAAACAGTGGATGTGTGGTTTGATGAAACAAATGGTTCACAAAGAGAGCAACTGCCAAATGTGCTAGATGAAGCCCCAGCTAGTGAATCAATCAAGCTTATGGGAACTGGAGAGATTATGCCTTCTGAAGCTCATCCTGAAGAAGAACTCATCATCTCAGCACCTGATCAACATGAAGACAATGCTCAACATGAAGACATTCCTCCAAACAACAACGCAGATCAGCAAGAGCAAAGTCTTCGCCCTATACATCCTCGTGTTGCAAATGAAGTGCAGATTGACAGAATACTTGACAGCATCAATGCACCTGGTCCACTCACTCGTTCAAGGGAAACTCAGCTAGCAAACTTCTGTGGGCATTTCGCATTCGTCTCAATATCAGAACCCAAGAAAGTTGAAGAAGCCTTCATGGAACCAGAATGGATTCAAGCTATGCAAGAAGAGCTTCAATAGTTTGAGCTGAATAATGTATGGGAACTGGTTAAGCGTCCTGATCCACAGAAGCACAACATAATAGGCACCAAATGGATATACCGCAACAAGCAAGATGAGCATGGTCAAGTTGTCAGAAACAAAGCTCGTCTCGTTGCTCAAGGATATACTCAAGTGGAGGGCATTGACTTCGATGAAACATTTGCTCCTGTGGCTAGGCTTGAAGCCATATGCATACTGCTGGCCTATGCAAATCATCATAACATACTTCTATATCAAATGGATGTGAAAAGTGCCTTTCTCAATGGCAAGATTGAAGAAGAAGTGTATGTTGCACAACCACCTGGCTTTGAAAATCCAAAACATCCTGATATGGTATACAAGCTCAACAAGGCACTGTATGGCCTCAAACAAGCCCCTAGGGCCTGGTATGATACACTCAAGTACTTTCTGAAGAGCAAAGGCTTCATACCTGGTTCCCTGGATCCCACTCTTTTCATGAAGACATACGATGGTGAACTGTTTGTGTGCCAAATATATGTGGATGACATTATCTTCGGCTGCACCAATCAGAAGTACAGTGAAGAGTTTGGATATATGATGCAAGAGCAATATCAGATGTCCATGATGGGGGAGCTGAAGTTCTTTCTTGGTCTTCAAATCCGACAACAGCGCAATGGCATCTTCATATCGCAAGAGAAGTATCTCAAAGATTGCCTGAAGAAGTTCGGTATGCAAGACTGCAAAGGCTTCACAACACCAATGCCAGCCAAACATCATCTAGGTCCTGACGACAATGGTAAAGAGTTCGATCAAAAGGTATACCGCTCCATGATTGGGTCTTTGCTTTATTTATGTGCATCTAGGCCAGATATCATGCTTAGTGTTTGCATGTGTGCTCGATTTCAAGCGGCACCAAAGGAGTCGCATCACTTAGCTGTGAAGCAAATTCTTCGATATTTGGCTCACACCCCAACTCTAGGATTATGGTATCCAAAGGGCTCAGAGTTTGATTTGGTTGGATTTTCGGATGCTGATTATGCTGGTGACAAAGTGGATCGCAAGTCTACATCAGGCACATGTCACTTTCTGGGACGATCACTTGTATGTTGGTCTTCAAAGAAGTAGAACTGTGTATCTCTCTCCACTGCTGAATCTGAATACATTGCTGCTGGATCTTGCTGCGCTCAGCTTCTGTGGATGAAGCAAACACTCAAGGATTATGGCATTCATCTGAAGCAAGTGCCACTGTACTGCGACGACGAAAGCGCCATCAAGATTGCCAACAACCCAGTTCAGCACTCGAAGACAAAGCACATTGAAATTCGTCATCACTTTCTCAGAGATCATGTTGTGAAGGAAGACATTGATATCATACACGTCAACACTGAAGAGCAATTGGCAGATATCTTCACCAAGCCCTTGGATGAGAAGAGGTTTTGCAAGTTACGGTGTGAGCTAAATATCTTGGAATCCTCAAATGTCCTGTGATCAGGCACACATCCTAACACTTATGCATATTGATGACTTAGATGTGCAACACACAAAGTAAAGTATATCTTCAATCAATGAAGACATACATTCTAAGTGTGAATACATTAATGTGGAATTTGACTTCGGAGCACCATGATAATTGTGCGCCATGTCTGGGTCTAATACTTCCTATACGGTGGGTAACGCCACCACCAAACGTTCCATTTTGAAGTGTTTAACTCATGGCGTTACCTTGCAATATCTTCACATTGGTTTGGCTTCGAACTTAACATGTCTTCATGATTATCATTCACTACGATGATTATATATATATACTCTAGTGTTCTTTCCTCTACAGCATTCACTTATAGCTATGTCTTCTTGGTTAAATCTTTTGAACTAAGTGAATGTGATCGGACCCTAATCTCTCTATGCTTTCTATCTCAAACTCTATCTCTCCAAGTCATATGCATTCTGTTGAAACTGTCGAATGTCTTCACTGTGTCCTTGTCAGCTGAAGACATAGAGACAACCATAAAAGTCCGTTTTTAATGCTCATTCCTCCACATAAAATCCGGAGAAGCAGGAACGACCGCCCGGCAATTTAGGCGTGCGTGGGACGTGGAACAAACCCCAAACTTCCGCTAACTGGCCACGCGTGCCTCAAATGCGAACCGCCAGGGGCACCTGCGTAATAGCACAGTGCCGCCTCTGAGTCTATAAATTCACACTTACCGCGGTCATTATCTCCTTCTTCCATCCTCGCACGAACCCTAGCGCCACCGCTAGCACTCGACGACGCCGGAGACGAAGCGCTTCGCTGCCGCAACCTCTCCAACGTCGTCCTCACGCCGACCGCGGACATCGTCCTCTCCGCCGTCGCCGTAGGTGTTTTCCATCGCCAACTTAGGGCACGGAGGACTGAACTGCTCGGCATCAACTTCCTTCCGTCTAGCAGTTCTAGTGTGGTAAATAAAACTTCTTTTTACAGCCTCTTTTGATCTCTTGGTTCTGTCATTTTCTACCATACGAAGTTTCTCTTCACACCAGTTAGATCTCTCGCTGCATCTCATAACATGCCTAGTATATTCACTTGTGCTTCATAAAGTAGTTAGATTCCTCACCTGTACTGATCTATGGGTTCGTACAAATCTAGAACCAACTTCTTATCTATAAGTGAATGTCTTCGCACAATGAGGTCAATGTCTTCTAAACTGATTAATCTTCAAAACCTTCTGAGAATGCATATGACCTCTTCCCCTTCCCTCGCACCTTAATGCTGTCACAGGTACATGAACGTGGGAGAATCCTTCGGTTCTCATAGTCTGCATTCATTTGCAGAATTCCTACAGCATCACATAAACTCTCCTGAAACCAGTTCCTGTTTGTCAAGAAAAAGAAAGCCTTTGAAGCCTTTGAAAGTTTTGAAGCCTTTCAAGTTAAAGTTTATGGCTTCAGTTGCAGCAGCAAGAAAGGGGGGCAGACAGAGACGTGAGGGAACTTCCAAGGATCTGCCTGAAGACTTGGCAGAAATGTACAAAACAAATCCTAAAGAGAGCTATGGGCAGCGCAAGACTCAAATCCAATGGATTCGACGCTATTGGGCAGAACAGTGGTTCAAATACTGCTTCGTCACCCAGGAGTATGCCGAAAAGAATGCAATCAAGAGTCCATGGGGGGATATCTTATACAAGAACCTTGTACCCAGAACCAGAGATGAAGCCATTGCTCAAGGCTTCTACCCATGCATGGTCCGAGGACCACAGCCTGATGATGCACATCCGTCGTCACTTCTCTGGTGTCGTGACGACAATCTCTTCAAACGCAACTTTCAGTTTGCTCAACAGTCAGCGAAGCTAAACAAGAAGAAATTTGGGCTTGACTTCAATCCTGGTCCCTCCTCACCAAGGGCAGATGGCACACGCGACGCGGAACCCAATATCATCGGTCCGTTTGCCAATCTTGAGGGCCTGATCACCCACATCTTGGTCCAAGGGACTGCTGTGAATGACCCTCCAGCTGATTCTGAGTCTGATGAAGCTCCTGCTGTGCCGAAGCCAAAGCAGACAAAGAAACCAAAAGCTTCGAAGCCGGCCCCTGCCTCAAAAATCTCAAGGGCGAAGCCATCGAACACTGCACCTCCTGAAGTCAGTGTGCAGTCTGAAGATGTATCCCGCATCTCCAAGCCCCTGAAGGAAAAGGAGCCCCAGCAACACACAGGCAAAGAGCTCACTGCTGCTGCCATTCTGCACAGTGAAGCCATCGATCTATCAAGCGATGAAGATCTGGGCGATGACGCACTAGAACAGCTCATCAAAAGCAAGGAGGAAGCGGAAATCTTCAACAATCTGCCTCTCTTTGATGTCGCCATCATCCACAGCTTCATCGATGAATGGTTTGACACACCAGACATAAGTTTCGATGATCTGCAGCTGCCTGTTGGACTCAGCGTCGCCTTCCAAGGCGCAATTGCTTCAGAACTGGCCATTGCTCAGTGCATTGTTGAGCTGAAGCAGAAAATTGATCACGAAAAAGCTCAGTTCAAGAAGCACATGGCCAGTCTCAGCGTGCAGGAAGTGAGAAGCTTCAAAATCATGCTGCATGATCTCAAAGAAAACTTTCTGAAGAAGCGTGCTGAAGCTCAAGGCTCGCGTGAAAGGATGAAGTCATTGGCTGACAAATGTGTTCAAGCCTACAACGAGGCTGAAAAGCGCAAGGCACTTGGGCGTCCAGGCATCGACCCCAAGATGGCCGCAAAGAAGAAGAAGCAGCCTGCTGTGAGTGAACCAGAGGCATCAAGACAAGCAGCCACTCCCATTGTCTTCCCAACCGCCACGACTGGCTCGAAGCCAAAGAGCCGGTCAACAGCTTCAGAGCTAAAGAAGACAAGAGTTGCAGAAGCTGAAGCCAGAAAAAGGAAGAGCTCTGAAGCCTCTCCTACCGCCCCCAGCAAAAAGATGCGCAAGACCAAGAAATCTAGGGCTGCTCCTACAGAGCCCTTGATGGTTGAACCCCTTTCTGTCATTCACCCCAATGCAGAAAGAAGATTGACAGTTCATGAGCCTGCTCCCACAGAGGCACCTGACACTGAAGATATTCCAACAGCCGATCCAATAGCTGCTGAAGACATTGGTCATCAGGACAATGTGCAAGGTGATGCAGCCCTTCCTCAGCTTGAAACAAGCGAACTCATCAGCATTGGGCGTCCTCTGACGCCAATGGCACAAGATGAGTCATGGGCGGATCGCCCTCAGGAGGAAGACGAAGACATTGAGGCCCAGCACACTCCGACACCACAAACGTCGTCTGCATTCCGTAGGCTTCGCAAAGGTCCACGGCCTCAAGTCCAGTCTGCAGAAATTCCGGCTGCATCAGCCGAAGACAATGAACAAGCACCTCCAGAACCCACTCCCTCACTCCATCAACATGCAGTTTCCCAGGAGAAGGTACCTGAGGTTGTCCCTCCAACTACAAACACTGAAGCCAATGTGGTGCCTGCCCCACCAAATGCTTCAGCGGACAGCGAAGCCACTGAGCCAGACAATTCAGTTCCTGAGTCTGCTGCAGGTCCACAATTTGATTATCACATAGAGCACAGGCCTCATGTCCAGAAGCCAGTCCCAAGGCTTCCAAGGTTCCCAGGTCCTGCATCAGCACCTGGCTCCTTTGATGTAAACAGCTTCAAGGCAGACAACACATTTTTCAATAGCTCCAAGAACCCCTATTCAAGGGAAAGGATTATATCTGACAGGTTCTGGAGCTATTCACAGCACAGTTATTATTCATGCATCTTATACAACCAAGGTCGCATCTTCCCTCACAAGCGCCTTGAGGTTGAAGCCATTGTTGTTCTGCCATGTCTTGAGGAAGCTTTGGACTGCTTCAAGCAAGTGGGTTTGCTGCCGTTTGTAACTGATGAAGAGCACTGGAACGAAGAGCTTCTGCTTCAGTTTTATGCCACTCTCCACATCAAAGGCTACAACAGAGATCCGAAGACTTGGATCCTGGAGTGGATGACCGGAAATGTCCATCATGAAGCCAATGCATTTAATATCATTGAGCTCACCGGCCTGCCCACTCCAGGCGAATTCTTCGAGGAAGGCTGTCAACTTCATTCTGAAGCTATTGAGAGCATATTTCAGAGACCTGAACCCAATATGAGTCAGATGCTCTCAATGATGAAGCCATTGCCACAAGATGCACCCTATCCAACAGAGTTCTTCGTTGAAGACTTAGAGTACCTACCCAGGACCATATATCATATTATTCGGCGGACTCTCTGGCCCATTAAGGGACACTCTCCACATGCCAAGATTGAGGGTGCAATGAAGACTCTCATATTCTATATCATGCATGGCAAATGCTTCAACGCACAGGATCTTTTCATACGACAACTTGCTGCGTCAGGCTCAGACTTATTTGGTCTAAAAATCTATGCCCCTTGGGTGATGAGGCTGATCAAACTGCACTCTACAATTTCGTATCAGCCATCAGCCCGAAACCATCGCATCTTCCTGCCAGATGTGGATATCTCTGCTGAAGCAATATACCCTGAGCCTGCCAAGCAACCAATAAGTCTTCAGAATGCCGAACACCAAAGCTTCACGCAGAATGATGAAGGTGTTGAAGCCATGTCCAGGATCTATCCGATGGCTGGCACTACACGTGCACCAGCATCAACTGAAGCCACAGATAGCACAAATGCTCCAAGACCCAAGAAGCGTGCTCGTGTCCTCACTGACCGAGAGCTTCTTGTGGCCCTTCACCAAAAGCAAGATAGGCATCACGACTGGCTGAAACGTCAGATGAAGAGCCTCTTGGTGGATGTCAATCGTCTTCGAAACCTGGCCACCAAGAATGCCTTCGTTACACATGAGACTTGCCGTCGTACGTGGAAAGGGCTCTCAATGATCTGCACTGAAGCTGAACTTGATGAGGATGGCTTCATAGAGCGCTTCAAATTTGACACCACACCTCCTAGGAGGGCTGTGATGCGCAACACACCGTCTCTTGAAGACTCTGAGTATTCCTCATCTGCTGCCACCGTCACTGCGAGGATCATTGATGAAGATGATGATGCTACTTCACCACCACCCACTTCAGCACCTCAAAGCTCAGCACCGCCAAACAACTCCACCGACCCTGCTGCGCCTGGGAACGCGTAGAAAACTCTATGTCTTCAAACCTTTTTGGTCATTCCTGACAAAAGGGGGAGAAGCATATGATGTTTATAGTCTTCAAGCGGGTCAATATGGGCGGGTGCCTTGTTTTGCTATACTTTGCTTCGTGTTTACAACTTCTGTTTTACTTTATTTGGTTCTTTTGAGTTGTAAACACTAAAACTCGATGGTCGTCTGCTACTTGTTTACCACTCTGTTTGCGAAGATAAATTCCGCATGTGCGACGATAAATTCCGCACTCATCTCATTCTGCAGACGTCCATTTTCCATTATGCATGTCATTATCTTCATATACTTTCACATGCATAGTGGATTGTCATCATAAGCTGAAGCTGATCTCCACAAGTACAACCTGCCATGTGCATTTGCATTAAAAAAGCAAATTAACTTATATGCACATCTTCAGGGGGAGCTCTTGCAACTTATGAAGACAATTCCTTTACAAACTTCACACTTTATATTCCCCGTTGAAAACTTCAACTAGTTTGTCATCAGTCACCAAAAAGGGGGAGATTGTAAGTGCATCTAGTGCCACCCCTAGTTGGTTTTTGAGTATTGACGACAAACCTAGTTGAGGGACTAATGTGTTTGTGAGAATTGCAGGAAAACACAGGTAGAAGTCCCTCATTGATTCGGTTTTACTACCAGAGATGACCCCTAAAAATGTATGAAGACATTGAAGACAAAGGTGGTATATGAAGATATTCACATTGAAGACTATGACAACAGAAGACATGTTATGAAGCCTATGGAACTCGAAGACTTAGATCTTTCGTAGTTCTTTTTATTCTTGTTGAGTCATAGGAACCACCGTACTGTTAAGTGGGGTCCAGGAGAACCAGTCAGAATGACTGAAGTGATGCCTAAATCAAAAACCTATGTCTTCGAGCGAAGACAATGAGAGCGAATCTTGTCCAGAGCCGGACAAGTCAGCTTTACTTGTAGCCCAAGTAAAGTTGTCATGAGAGTTCGAAATCTGACCGTTGAGACACGTGTCAGTTCCTTAGTGACCAGGGTCATTTCGGACAAATCAGGTCGGGTTGCCAAGTGGCTATAAATAGCCCACCCCCACAACCATAAACGGTTGGCTGCTCAGATTTCAGTGCACGGCTTTTGTCGTTTGAGAGCAACCCACCTCGAAGCCTTTGAGAGAAAATTCCTAGTGAGGAGAAAAGCCCTAACCACATAGAGCCAGAGTAAATTGGGCATCACTTAAGTCTTCTTGTCTGTGTGATCTGAAGACTTATTACACTTGAGGACTGTGAATCCTCCAGACGGTTAGGCGTCGCGTTCAGAGCATCCAAGAGACATTGTGGATTGCCAGTGAACGAAGTTTGTGAAGGTTTGGGAGTCTACCTTGAAGACTTACCAGAGTGATTGGGCGAGGACTAAGTGACCTTAGCTCAAGGAGATTACGGTGAGGACTTGGTGTCCTGAACTGTGTGTTCAGGACTGGGTGTCCGGGACTGTGTGTCCTAAGGTTTAAATACCTAGCCGCTCCAACCAGACGTACAGTTGTCACAGCAACTGGAACTGGTCCAACATATCATTGTCTTCAACGAGTCACTGGTTTCATCTTCATTTCCTTCTATTGCTGTTACTCATTGTGAAGTCATTGCATGCTTGCTTTATCATTTGTCTTCACAACGTGAATGCATGATCTGTTTGGCTTCATAACTTCTTCCTACTTGATCCTTATTACACTGAAGCTGTTTGTCACTGTGCTTTCACTCTATTGAATACATGACCATGGCTGGACTAGTGTAATCTAAGTTCCGCTGCATAGTAATAGGCATAATCTTCACTGTTTGTCTTCATAACTCCCAAGTTTTGAAGACTTTCATAAAAATCGCCTATTCACCCCCCCTCTTGTCGATATAACGCACTTTCAGCAGGATGAACAGTAGCCCGTGGAGGGGTGGTTGAACAGGAGCCCGTGGAGAGGGCTGATTGAACAGTAGCCAGTGGAGTAGCGCGCGGTGGAGGCTGGATGCACAGGAGCCCGTGGATGAACAATCGCAGGTGGAGGCTGGAGGAGGTCGACGGTGGATGAACAGTAGCTCGTGGAGGCTAGAGGGGGTCGACGGTGGAGATGAACAATATCCCGTGGAGTCCCATTTTGTGGTATGCCACACCCCTCCCGATGAACAGGACCCCTGTTTTTACCGTAGCGCTCCAAACAAGTCCGTTTCGTCCGTTTTGCGGTATGACACACCCCCTCGATCAACAAGACCCCCGTTTCAACCGTAGGAGGTCCGTTTCCTCCGTTTTGCGGTACGCCAGACCCCTCCCGATGAACAGGATCTCGTTTCGAACGTGGCCGGTCGAACACAAGGCGTTTCCTCCGTTTTGCGGTATGCCAGGCCTCGTTTCGATCGCCTGTTCCGTCCAAGCCCTCCCGATGAACATGACCACGCATTCTGTTCCGACCCAGCCGGTTGGCTCCCACACGTTCCGTTGCCTCCCCATGAACACGACGCATTCCTTTGCCTCCCCATGAACACAACGCATTCCGTTGCCTCCCCAGGAACACGACGAGGCCGTTGTTTCTCCATTCTGACCCAGCCATGTACACGAGCCCTGGCCATACGTATGCGCGAGTAGGCATTCGAGACCCCGCCCGTATGTACACATACGTGGTCGTATTTTCTTTCTTGCAGCCTGGCCGCTGTACATACGTGTAAATTCTACGTGTGTGCCTCTACTACGACACGTGTGCGCCTCTACATCGACCAGTATGTACGTACACGTTCGTGACCAGAAGGACAACGCTACGTACGCTTCGACCAGGTGGGTCCCGACTGTCAGGCACTTCCTTGCCCGCGAAGATGTAGCTGGTGGGTCCCAGCAGTCAAGGGGCGAATCGTTTTTTTTCGGACACACTTCCTTGAGTGCGAAGATGTAGCTGGTGGGTCCCAGCAGTCAGGAGGAAACATTTTTCGCGAAATACGGTGGCTCGTCCGGTGGGTCCCGCTATCAGGTGGAGGAATAATTATTTTGCACTTAATAAGGAGGCACTTCCTTGCTACGGCTGTGGACCCAGCTGTCAGCCTCTTCACGTACAGTCCACGTCCGATGGAAGTTGTTCCTTGACCACGTTGACCACGCTGCACCGAGAGCACCAGGGCAGTGGACGACGGCAAAACCTAGGAAGGGGACGACGCGGAGCCGGGGAAGACGCGGCAGTGGATGCCCACAAATAGAGGAGTACGAGGGTTCACTGGTTCGCTGTGGTGTGAGGCTGCCGTCGCCGCAGAATAACAGGGGGTGTGGGTGAGTAGAGGGATGGTCTGGCCAGCGGTGGGAGTAGTAGGGGGCGGTGAGGCCTCCGCCGCATCACAGCCAGCAACGGGAGGCAGGAGCACGAGGCACGACCGGCGCTGGTTTGGGCGGCTGGAGCAAGAAGACCAGAGGTTGAAGAAGCACTACGGCCGTTGGATGGACATCGTACGGTCACTGGAGCTAGAATCGTGCATATTAACTAAGTTGACAAAGCCCTCCATCCCTGTCAACTTAGTAGGCCCACAAGTCAGCCTGCCACTGTACTGGGTCCCAGCTAACAGGGGGAGTATTCATTTTTTTGTGCGTAATAAGGAGGCACTTCCTTGCGTGCGAAGATATAGCTGGTGGGTCCGAGCTGTCAGCGGCGGTAACATTTTTTTCGCGAAATACAGAGGCCCTTTCGGTGGATCCCTGATGTCAGGTGGAGGAATCATTATTTTGCGCGTAATAAGGAGGCATTTCCTTGCGTGTGGCCGTGGACCCAGCTGTCGGCCTCTCCATGTAAAGTCCACTTCAGATGCAGGTCGGTCGTTGACCACGTTGACCAGGCCGCGCCGAGAGCACCAGGGCGGTGGACGACTGTGAGGCCTAGGAAGGGGACGACACGGAGGCAGGGATGACTCGACAGTTGTTTCCCATGCGGAGGGAGTACGACTGTACGAGGGTTTACTGGTTCATCTACCGTCACCGGAGAATAACAGCAGGTGTGGGTGAGTAGAGGGATGGCTAGGCCAGCAATGGGAGTACGGTCGGGCGGTGAGGCCTGCGCGGCAGCACAGCCGACCGCGAGGAGGAGGGAGCAGGCAGTCCCGTCGGCGCTTGTTTGAGCGGCTGGAGCAGGAAGAGTAGAGATTGAAGAAGCACGACGGCCGTTGGATGGACATCCAATAGTCAGTGCTTGTGTGTCAACCTTTTTTAGGAAAGCCTCAAATCTGTGGAAAACAGCATACAGCCCATCTGCCATTATTTCTAATAATTTACAGCCCATTTGCTATTCTTAAGGTTTTTTTGGAGCCCATATTCTTTTCGTTACCATTACAGCCCATATTGTGGCAATGGTTAAAAAATTATACAAAATTTTGCATATTTCGGTGCGGTCCGAACTGTTTTTAATCCCGAAATTTCGACTCACATTCAAACTGATTTTAAAAATAAATTTATATAAATATAAAATCCAACAAATTCTCCACGCATAAAAATTAATGTAATTTAAAATCTTGAAATAAGAAAAAGACATTTGAAACTAATTGCCGGTTTGATGTGTTTTAAAAATGTACAACCCATTTCTCATTACTGATGGGCCATTTTCTCGTTCAGCCGAATGAAAGCTCTCCTCGCCTTGAAAGATTTGCAGCCCAATAGGCCTGACAAAGCGAGTTACTTGGCAAATCACAACAAAACTGGGCTGTGGCCGTGGATCCAGCTGTCAGCCTCTCCACGTACAGTACTCTTCCGATGGAAGTCGTTCCTTGACCACGTTGACCACGCCGCGTGGAGAGCACCATGGCGGTGGAAGACGGCGAGGCCTAGGAAGGGGACGACACGGTAGTGGAAGCCCACGCGGAGAGGACTATGAGGGTTCACTGGTTCGGCTGCGGTGTGAGGCTGCCGTCGCCGTAGGGCCTGGCCAGCGGTAGGAATAGTAGGGGCGGTGAGGCCTCTGCGGCAGCACAGCCGACCACGGGAGGCAGGAGCATGCGGCACGACCGACGCTGCTTGGGCGGCTGGAGCAAGAAGACCAGAGGTTGAAGAAGCACTACGGCCGTTGGATGGACATCGCACGGTCACTGCAGCTAGAATCGTTCATATTGACTAAGTTGAGAAAGCCCTTCATCCCCGTCAACTTAGTAGGCCCACAAGTCAGCCTCCCAGCAAGGTGGTTCCCAGCTAAGGATGGCAATGGGTCGGGTTTGGATCGGGTTGAACAATATTAAATCCATATCCATATCCATGAAGACAGTTTTTGCCCACCCATGAAAAAATCCACGGGTGAAAAATTGTGTCCATGTCCAAACCCGATGGATATCCATACCCACTGGATTTCCGTTGGGTCCTCTCGAGACATGTAAATAAGACATAACACAATGTTAACATAAGCTCTTCCGTTATTCACCTTGTGGTAGGCTAGGCTTCACTTACGGTATACATTAACTTATGATAAATCAACATTCACTAACATTCTAACTTCATTTAGTATTTTTTTCTAATAGATTAGAATGATGAGTCATTTAACAATGAGATAAAAATAAGGGAAGGGGCGTTGGAGTATTCTACGGAGGGGATTGAATGTCAACTAATAAAACTTATGACAGGGATTGTGTAATTTCTTTTGTATCTTTTAGATAACAATGTGTAAAATTATAGTGGGACATGTGATTGTGGGGTAGGGATAGTAGATTTTTGCTCATTAAGTCATACCATCGGGTCGGGTTTGGGTATACCCACAGGTACAAGATTATATCCATGCCCTACCCGCAAACAATTGGGTCAGGTTTGGGCGCCACCCATGGACACAAAAGCATATCCAAACCATATCCATTCGGGTCGGATATCCATGGATATCCATGTCCATGGGTAAAATTGCCATCCTTAGTCCCACCTAGCCGGGGGAGTATTCATTTTTTTGTGCGTAATAAGGAGGCACTTCCGGTGGGTCCGAGCTGACAGTGGGGGGAACGTTTTTTTCATGAAATACGGTGGCCCGTCCGGTGGGTCCCAGCAGTCAGGGGGAAACGATTTTTTTTGCAAAATACCGGTGGCCCGTCCGGTGGGTCCCCGCTGTCAGGTGGAGGAATAATTATTTTCCGTGTAATAAGGAGGCACTTCCTTGCGGCTGCCGTGGACCCAGCTGTCAGCCTCTCCACGTACAGTACTCTTCTGATGGAAGTTGGTCGTTGACCACATTGACCACGCCGCGCTGAGAGCACCACGGCGGTGGATGACGGCGAGGCCTAGGAAGGGGATGACACGGAGCCGTGCAAGACGCGGCAGTGGATGCCCACGCGGAGAGGAGTACGAGCGTTCACTGGTTCCGCTGCGGTGTGAGGCTGCCATCGCCGTAGAATAACAGGGTCTGTGGGTGAGTGGAGGGATGGCTTGGCCAGTGGTGGGAGTAGTATGGGGGCGGTGAGGCCTCCGCGGTAGCACAGCCGGCCACGGGAGGCAGGAGCAGGCGGCATGATCGGCGCTGCTTTGGGCTGCTGGAGCAAGAAGATCAGAGGTTGAAGAAGCACTATGGCCATTGGATGGACATCATACGGTCACTGGAGTATTGACTAAGTTGACAAAGCTCTCCGTCCCTGTCAACTAAGTAGGCCCACAAGTCAGCCCAACAATATGGTGGGTCCCAGCTAGCAGGGGGTATTCATTTTTTTGGGCGTAATAAGGAGGCACTTCCTTGCATGCGAAGATATAGCTGGTGGGTCCGACCTGTCAGCGGGGGGAACATATTTTTCACGAAATATAGAGGCCCTTCTTGTGGGTCCTAGCTGTCAGGTGGAGGAATCATTATTTTGCGCGTAATAAGGAGGCATTTCCTTGCGTGCAGCTATGGACCTAGCTGTCAGCCTCTCCACGTACAGTCCACTTTCGATGGATGTCGTTCATTGACCACGTTGACCAGGCCGCGCCGAGAGCACCAGGGCGGTGGACGACGGCAAGGCCTAGGAAGGGAACGACACGGAGCCAGGGAATACTCGGTAGTTGTTTCCCACGCGGAGGAGTACGAGGGTTTACTGGTTCGTCTGCCGTCGCCAGAGAATAACAGCATGTGTGGGTGAGTAGAGGGATGGCTAGGCCAGCGATGGGAGTACGGTGGGGCCGTGAGGCCTGCGCGGCAGCATAGCCGGCCGCGGGAGGAGGGAGCAGGCAGTCCCGCCGGCGCTTGTTTGAGCGGCTTGAGCATGAAGAGCAGAGACGTAAGAAGCACGACAGCCATTGGATGGACATCCAACAGTCACTGCTCTCATGTGTTGACAAAGTTGACAGGGTGTTGCGTGTGCGTCAACCTTTTTTTATGAAAGCATACACGTCAACCTATAGTAGGCGCACAAGTCGGCCTCAAATCTGTGGAAAACAGCATACAGCCCATCTGCCATTATTTCTAATAATGTACAACCCATTTTCTAATTCTTAAGAATTTTTTTGGAGTCCATCTTCCTTTTGTTAGCATCACACCACATATTGTGGCCACGGTCAAAAAGTATACGAAAGTTTGCATATTTCGGTGCGGTCAACTATTTTTAATCCAAAAATACTGATTCACATTCAAACTATTTTGAAAAATAATTTATATAAATATAAAATCCAAATAATTGTCCACGCATAAAAATCAATGGAATTTAAGATCTTGTAATGAAAAAAAATTGAAACGAATTCCCGGTTTGATGTGTTTTAAAAATGTACAGCCCATTTCTGGGCAAACCGAATGAAACTCTCCTCGTCTTGAAAGATTTGCAGCCCAGCAGGGCCGATAAAGCAAGTATTCCTTGTTTGGGTATTTCTTTAAAAAAATAGAACTAGGCTAGCCATTTTCAGCAAGAAAAAAACACAACTGGGCTCATGATGTGGTAAACATAAATAAAACCCTGGCTAGATGGGCCACACCCCCCGCACAACCCCGTTGTTACCCTGATCCGTCGCTAAAACTAGTATAAATAACAACTGCTTGTTCCTAAAAAAACTACGCGACTTGCTGGGTCCCTGGTGTCAGCCGCTCGTAGTGTAATTCTCTCGTTTATTGACTACGTTGACAATGGCGTGAGCCCTAGATGTCCAACCATTAGGAGGAAGCATATTTTTGGGCTTGTACTATAGAGGCACTTGCTTGCGTACTACCATGACGCTGGTGGGTCCCCACTGTCATCCTCTCCACGTACAGTCATCTCCTTGTTCCTCTCAGTTGTTGACGACGTTGGCAACGCAAGAGGGCGGCGCACCACGCACGACGAGCGAACCAAGGCCGCAAGGCGGAGGACGACGACGAGGCCTCGGATGGAACGAACAGGAGCCGTTGAAGATGCGCCGGTCCAGTCGCAGTTGGAGGAGAGTAAGAGAGTTGACTGGTTCGAGCGCGGGTGCGTGTTGGGGCTGACGTCGCCGGAGAATAACAGGACGTGTGGGGGAATAGAGGGAGGCACTGGCCAACATTGGAGGGTACGTACGGTAGGGCGGCGGAGGCGCAGCCAGCCATGGGAGGCGGGAGCAGGCGGAGCCGACGGGGTGGTTTGGTTTGGGCGATTGGAGGAATAAGAAGACAAGAGATAGAAGATACACGACAGATGTTGGATGTCAATCCAACGGCTGGTAGGCAGAATCGTTTGTTGACTGGCTAGTAAGTCGACACCACCTTGGATAGGCTATTTCCTCGCGGGTCCCAAATGTCAGAATCCAAATCTGTCACGGTCATGCAGCCTTTCCTCTGAAAATTTACAGCCCATTTGATGTGCTAGTTCGAAATAAGTTTGTGGGTGCTGGTGGGGGCTAATCAGTTAGCTTCTGTAATGCACAGTGAGCTCAAGTAGCCGGCGAGAGTGATGTTATTTCCCTTGATTTGGATTTGTTACAATATTTCACTCTAAATTAAACGAATAGCATGCCATTTGCCTTGTTTCAAAGAAAATATGACAGTCACAGCCAAGTTGAAAAGGCCAGGAACATCTAACTCTAGCTTACAAACTATACAAAAGCACGAGGGTTAATTGTTCATCAGGTTTACAAAAAAAACCAGATTGAAAAGGGCAATAACATCTAACTCCAGCATTGTTTTTGGCAGTCACAGTCAAATGGATCGGTCAGGTCCATAGAATGAACATCCTGGGTCGTAAAATTTACTGGATTATGACCACAATATGTTGTAAATAGAAGCCCGACACGTTCATAAGCTCTTTTGCCCACCTGAAACTCCTTTTTTTGCTCTTCGACGTACCCATCCGTCAAAACCATGCTACTGACAAACTTAAGCCTGATGGACAATAGTAACCTCGCATTCAGCAGGAAGAATGTGAAAAATCTTGTTGTTTGCACGGTTGGCTACATATCGTTCTAGCTTTATTGTCTTCAATCGAATCTCATGAGAAGTGAGAAAATCCTGATGCTTACGAATCCACTGATTGGTTATAACTTTCTTACCCCGTCCTGTTGCCTAAATAGACATGAAGATTGAAAACAGTTAAGGTCTAAAAGAAGAGTGTCGAAAGAGCAACAGCTGAATGGTAATTCTAGTACACTATATGCGGGCTTCCAATGTGCGTGAAATTATCACCTTTATATACAACTTCTACAGACATGGAAAGCATTGCAGCAAGCTAATAATCTTGTTCAGATCAAAACTATTCATTTGGATATATAAGATCTTGACAGAATCCAGCACCATTGATAGGCCATCCATGGAGAAACTCTTCATTGAGCATAGAACATAATATTAGTACAAAATGTGTACTCCAAGATGATATATAAATTATGCGCAGAAATTTAAAATGCAGCTTATGGTTACAAGTGTAGATGATAATATAAAGTACCTGAAGAACTATGGAGCCAAATACCATATTGAAATGAGCACAGAGATCATATATTACACCCAAGGTCTCTAGTTTAGGCGCAGAGAGGACGGTTATTTGCAAGGGTGAATAACTAGAATCAAGGATCAACCTTTGCAGTGAAGGGGCATCTTGGATGATGAGCTGCCTTCCGTCAAAAGAAATTCCAATTCTTACAAGGTTAGGTGACTTTATTTGGAGACAACCGATTCTAACTGTGAAAACAAGCACCAAGCACTCCAGCGCAGGGCAACTGGAGTGGATGATGTTGTGCAATGAGGCCTCCAATATACGAACCCGCACAAGTGAAAGTTTCTTGAGAAATGGGAGTCGAAGGTTTAGTACCAGATTGTCTGGTAGGTAGCACTACACAAAGGTGGCGGTGTGGAGAGAGGACGAAAACCCCAAGATGGACATCGGTGCTGAGGGCACAAGTTCATGGCATTCGGTATGTGGTATGTGATTTCCAGGGGAATAGTAGAACTCAAGCAGCTGTAGTTCTGTGAATTCAGGGGATTCCATCCAGGCGTCCACCGTGCAGGGCATGGTATGCTTCCTCAGGTAGCATGACGGGATGCAGTGGCTTTGAATGGAGCCCTGGTGGGAGGAGATGATGGCTCTGGGGATTTCAAAATCATTGAAGAGAGATAGCTGACGACAGTCGATATTAAGGGGAACAGCGCACCATAGAGGGTGCCACCGAATTGAGAGGACTTAGGTGCGACAGCAATCCTTGGTGGGGAGAAGCGAGATGATCTCCCCAAGGATGGCGTCCGGGAGATCCCTGATGCGGTCCACCCGAGATTCTATGGGTTCCTGGGATCCGGTGGGGGCGGGGTCACCGCTTCCCCCCGCGCTGCCGGGTGCGGGATCTACAACAGGCGTCGCCACTGGCGGGAGCCTCATCTTCTTGGCGATGGGGTCAGCCGACTCCATTTAACTCGAGGGCGTCGCGTCATGCTCAAGGATTTGAGCAGAGTAACGAATGACGATCCTAGTTTTAGTGCTAGCGAAGAAGAAGGGGAGCTAGGGGTTTTCTGTAGGAGTGAGGAAGAAGGGGAGCTAGGGTTTTCTGTAGGAGTGAGGTGAGGAATTTGGGGGTACGAGTGGAGCAAACTGACGTGAGGTGGGTGGGAGCGAGGAGGAAGAAGAGCACCCATGTTTTTGAATTGATTTTACTATTTACTAGTGTGGATGGGCTGTTTTGTCTTGGGACCCAAGAAACAATTACTACTAGTACAATGGAGACACTCTACAGCTACCCAGAAAAACTATTACTACTAGTACAGTGGAGACACTCTACCGCTTCTGGCTCCACCTAGGTCATTGAAATGTCTCCCTCTACTGAATGCCGTTATACTTTTGTTCACCGACATGCAGGCCATGCAGCGCGCGGGCCCAAATGCCATCCACCAAATTAGAAGGCAGTATGCAGCCGGAGAGTCACCCTGGTCGTAGCGCGGCAGTAACGAGCCGTCGTATCACAAAACCCCACCTCCCCACAGTCTAAGTTTGACGGACGAAGCAACCATCATTTCACTCTTCGCTGAATCCCCTTCTCCCTCACCGTCTTTAAGAAAGGAAACACTTGCATCTGCCACTGTTCTTCTCTCATAACGAAGGGAAGGTAAGCGGATCCGTGATGTTGGTATATTTTCGTTCAGAGGAAAAAAAGAACTTTTGCAAAGCAATAACCGATCCTCACTCTCTTTTTTGTTTCATTGTCATTGCGATTGTGTTTTCCTTTCAATGGACTCCTAGTATTCGTCAGTTTCATGATGGATCAAGGAGAACAAGGCAAAGATCTGCTGATATTGTAGCAGACGCGGGAGGCTGATCCCCACGAGACAGAGAGCTCCAAGAAGATGGAGGCAACCACCGAGGTGACCCCAGATACTGAGATGGTCAATGCCCCGTTTGAGGTTACAGCCCCCGTGGCACTGCAAGAGCAGTTTTCCCCCTTCGAGGATGTGTCCCCCCCCCCTGCTGAGTTGCCCAAGGTGATTTCCTTCTTTGCCGATCTCGATTGTGGTTTTTCATCTAAGTATGTGGTGATTTTTTTAGAAAAGGAAGTATGTGGTGATTAATAATGCAAAATTTTATTAGCTTCGATGCCATGGTATACGTAGTGGTTTAAATACCTTGTGTTTCTTATACTGAAAAGTAATTCAGAATTTGTTTCTGTTTAAATTAGAGCCCTGATGCAGACAAGGATTGTGTGGTTGTACATGTCACTCGCTATGAGGCGGATGACCTGAATATACGCACTGGGAAAACAGAGTTCTTAGGCTGTTGGATCCTGGAAGCCATTTGTGGTTATACCAATGAAGAGTTGTATTCCAGCCTCACTGTTGTCAGGCGTGTTTTCCAGGGTGTACTGAAAGCACAAGAAGTTCAAAGCAACTCCTTCGTTTGTGAGGAATACTGTTCTTGTCAAGCTTACGCAGGAAGATGACGTGGCATGCCTCCACAAACAAGTTTATCAGTGGCAAGGCCACAAGGTTGTCTTCATGAAGGTTCACAGGATTGAGCTGCTGCGGGACGTCCTCGATGATGTTCATGGCAAGGTCCATCTTGTGTCCAACCCAAATTAGATCGAGGCATGAAATAGTTGCCCCAGCTAGTGTTTAATAGTAGTTTGGATTGTGTCTAATTATCCGAACCTTGCCTATTATCGACCCCTCTGGGGCTAGTTCTCTATTTCAATCCGTCTATGGGAACTGCTGCTAGTTTTGTGTGCCCGTGAATCATGTGAGAACCATCATAATTGTTGCCGAAACAGATGCGTCCTCACTAGTTTTTTCATGAATATGGCATGGTAAGACATAAGTTGTCACGGTTTATCATATGAGAAGTGTGTGGTTTGATGAAATAGAGCACTCGTTCGAGAACTGTGCGCCGACGTATACATAAGTACTTGTAAACACTGTTGGTGCTACCCCACTTGTAAGCAGTTGTGCAAAACACGACACATTAGCTCAGCTCGCTTCAACACTAAGCTATCGACCAGCTAACAATCAAGAATCTGCTGTCTGACATATAAGCAACTATGTATCTTATTACAGTGGTTCATGCAGTTAATTGAGAACACAATGTAATAAATTCCAAACGTTCACACGCTAGTCCAACGCTCATGTGGAACACTCACATTAAACTCGTCTTCATAAAAAACTTTAAAAGCATAAGTTAAGAAATTTTATACATCTCAATGATTCATAGAACATAACAAACATATACTAGTTCACAGCAAAAGAAAAAGTTGTGAGAAGGTTTACAAATCAGGAAAAAACAAGCAAGGCTTCTCTCTGAGCAAAGGGCCTCCCGGCAGGCTTAAATTTCCTGGAGTTCACTCTGGTTTTTTCTTGTTGCCACCATTCAGGGTTAGGTTCTCTCATTCCAGAATAACCAATTATAATTGTGGTATCAGCTGGAATGCTGAACTGAACCATGTAGTGTACTGACTAGCAGAAATGCTTGTACATTCCACTAAATTTAAGCACCGCTATTTGCAGAAATAAGCAGACCACAATGCCTCTTGTCCGCGCACGTGTCCAAAAAACCGCCGTGCAGCCGTGCCAGCTAGTCCTTGGTCCATGGATGAACTGGTAGAAAGTGCATTTCGGACTAGGATGCAGTTGTTCTCGCTCGTCCCTGCACTGCAATCAGGAAGTAAAACGTATGAATCAACTTCTTTTAGATTGCGTTGGTCATTCTACCTTAGTTACTACCAATGTAGGGATACCTTGAAGACGGGAGGTTAGACGACGACAGCGAGGGATAGCCATCTCATTTTGCGCAGTTGTACTAAAACTGAGGTGTGTGCTTTTGATTGCGCGGATAGAAACGATACAGAGACAGACATCCCAAAATGATATTGAGACAGACATCCCTGTTTGCGCAAATAAGATATACGGTTATTTAAAGAGTGACAGATATTACTACTTTCCCCCGTTTCCTCTTAGAACCAAGTCCTAGATTCATGCTAGAGCTTTCCCACTTTCTTCCCTGTTTGAACCAATGCTTTGAGTCGACTATATGAAATAGCTTTACTTCTAATCTACTACTACTATAATGCGGTGGTTTTGAAATTGGATTTACCACTCCATCTTTGGTTCTCCCACCCAAATAAGCATTGGCTCAAAATCCACCGTTCATTTCCCCTCTCATGCATATCATTGCCTTCCATCAAACAAAGGATGACATGATCTGATGGCTAAGAGCTGCCGGATTCGCTCCTGCTCCTTGTGCACATGGCCGACTCTGCTCTCGAAGTAAACAAATAAAGAAGTCCTCGTTGAATCTGGATTGCACCTACTGAAGTTGAGAAATGTCTAGAAACTGCTGCCACCTCCTCACATGCAAGTACGACAAGTTGGCAAATAGCTAGCACATTTTGGTTCCCTGTTGTCACTTGGGAAATAAACACTCTACTACTAACTTATTTTTTTAGATTACTGTAAAAATGGATTTTTTAGATGCCGCTATACTGCAAAGTTTACACTGTTCACATAACATAGCATTGCATGGCTGATGCTAGCTAAAGTTTTATCTGCTTCATCGAGAAATGTAATATTTTTATTATTCGCAGAAAAAGTGTAATATTTTATTTCAGTCATACATAAGCTATACCTCAAGCTAATACAGGACATGAGTGTCTGGCAGACCTAAATGACTTATTTAGTTGCACAAAATAGTCCATAAACATGCATGTAAACCGTCAAACAACTCTGGAACTATACATCAGTGGAACCCAGGAAACAGCATATAATAAAACTACAACTTTTATCTTGTAATCAAATTCTTACTTGGAACTCAGTTTGATTTGTGCAAGTGATTTGCTTCTTATTTCAGAATAGTCCTTAGATCATGCAAACAAACACACTATGATATCTACTTAAGATACGAGTACCCATTTCTCTCTCTAAAAAGAAGGTATATGAGTATCTATCATACAGAACATACGTGCAAAGCACGTGCCTTAGTAGAAGTCTAGGTGGCTTTGGAACAGCGGACGGAAGTAGAAAAGGACCCACACGAAGGGAGCTGGGGCAGTAGAGCAAGGCAGGTTTCGAAGGAATATATACCTGAGGGTCGCCGGCATGTCGCAAAGACGGCGTCATGAGGCCGCATCTTGGCCACAATACCGCAGGTAGGAAGAAGGGGTCGGAGGCCCTCCCGAGCCGTCGCTCTCTCGGAGAGAACGGCACGGCCGCCGATCGGGACGTGCAGGCAGCCGTTGGTCTCCTCCCTCGTCGCCGACGATAGCGTGAACGATGCACCTACACCCCTGCCCCGGTCGAGGTTGTCCGGCCAGATTTGTGACCAGCCGTGAGCTGACAGAGAGTGTGGCCACCTATGTGTTGCTTAGATCTGGAGAGCATGAGAGAGTGAACGAGAGGAACCCTAGTAAAGCAAGCGCTAAGGCTCCTGCTTTTATATATAGTGGAGTGATTTTGTTGTACCAACTTCAAAAAATGCACTCCTACGTGTACCCTCGAGTTGGTGTGAGAGAACTAGTGCGTGTGTGCACCGCTTCTCTTCGTGAGAGTACAATATACTATGCCCAAAGAATGTTCGCCGCAAGAGTAATAGTACAAGTGTGTGACGTGTGACCTAAAATAAAATGTGCGTGCCGTATTTTGTTCTTTAGAAGTTCTGAGGGTAGGGTGTGAAGAGCACATATGTGCGTGACGTCTACCTGCAGACAGATGGTGGGTGCGACGTGCGAGTCTGCGAGAGGACTCGGGAGAGTCGTGACTCGTGAGGGTGCATGTGCGTGAGAGAGAGGGGGCACGTATCAATGCAATGCATGTGTCTGTAAATCATTATCCGACAAACGTTCGCCACAAGCCTTTTCTTGACGAATGCCGTAAGGACCGTTAGATCAGCATCCGACAGTGTCATTTTGCCATGTCATTTAACAGAATAGCCACTCCTCCTACACACAAATCTTCCACGTGAGTGTTAGCAACTGTCGTATGCTCCCTCCGTTCCGAAATGCAGTACATATAGCTTTATTGAAAATTCGAACCTCGCAAACTTTTACCGAGTTTTCGTGTACCAAATTGCACATGTAGAATACCATGTATATATCATTTCATTCATCTTCGAGAGGTAACTATAAAGTTGGGTGAGAAGTCTACAAAGAAAGACCATCGTATCACCTGCAGCAATTTCAAGCATCCTTTAGTGTCGAGGAATATCATAGGAACTCTATATGATATGATTGTTATAGGTTTTTTTTTCCTTTAGAGCCAATTGGTTCATAGGAATAGATTCATATACTCCACATTTCAAAGGAAATAAACATGATATCATTTCTATAGCTTTAGAGCCACTTGGTTCATATGAATGGATTCCTATACTCCCTTAATTTCAAAGGAAAATAAACATTAGCGTATATTCAATAGAAAAGTTCCTATGATATGAACCAAATTACATCTCTTTTCTAATCCCACCTCATAGGAATTAAGATACATGTCATCTCTAGATTTAATAGAAAAGTTCGTATGATGTGAACCAAATGACATCTCTTTTCCAATCCCTACTCATAGCAATTGAGATGCTCCATGTCATCGCTTTCCCTACAACTTCCATGTATACATCTTCTATTCCTAAATAGATAGTACACCCCAGTAGTAGCTTTTTTCCAAAACATGCAACTATGGCACAAGAACTATATAGTGTGCCAATAACTTTGAAAGATGGTCGCTGGATGAAGCTAACCCGGCAATGCAGAGATAGGCAAATCCGAGCACTACTGGCCATTGGATATCATCAACATTCCACCAGATCTGCCACATGTACAATTTAGAAGACTCCATGGTTGAACTTAAGCATAATGCACAAACCTCAAAAGACAAGCACTTCTCCTTTGTTCTAGAATCTTCTGTATCATAATTGATTATTTTTTCTAAATGAATTGCCATCATTTGTTTTTTACTTTATGATTTACTCCCTCCGTTCCAAAATAGATGACCCAACTTTGCACTAACTTTGTACAAAGTTAGTGCAAAGTTGGGTCATCTATTTTGGAACGGAGGGAGTACAATGCACAACCCCATGAATCATAACATTTTTATAAAACTTATTGATTTTGAATGAGATGAACTATATGAACTAAACGAACAACTACATCATGCATATATGACTCAAAGCTTTACATCCTATAGTGTGTATTTATTCATCATTTGGTTTCAAAATCTCATGCGTTCAATACATGTGTACCTTACTATTTTTGAGTAGAGTAGAAAATTTCATGCGGCCCCGGGTATATCAAAATGCAGGCCCATGCATCATTGCCTTTCGGTTGAACCTACGTCCACAATTTTTTGTACGTACTATATCTCCACTGGTCCCCGAACCCAAAATGCTGCCTCGTTCCTGTAAAACCAAGTGGCCCACACATATTTAAGGCGTTGGCTCGAACCCGTTTACTACGACGTGGCCCCGCACGCTGTAGTACTCCTACAAACCCTACCGCCGCACTCATCATCGGTTTTCTTCAAGAGGATGAGGGAGAAGCCGATTTGTAGTGGAGGCGCTTTAAAAAAGGATCTGTAGTGGAGACCCCTACCCTAGGGTGCCCTAGGTAGCTGCCGCACGCATCATTGTTTTCTCTTTTCTTTATGCTCTTGTGCCCTAGAGTGAAATCTTGGTTGCTTCGTCCGTCCAGCTTAATGCGGGAAAGGGGGGCTTTGTGATTTGACCCCTCGTCGCTCATTTTCTACTACGGCGGCGCTACGACCGGGGTGCCTCCAATTCCAACCGCTGCTCCGAACTGTAATTTGGTGCATCGCACGTGGAACAAGACGGTGGATGAGACACATGTCAGCCAAAGGGGTCCTGCTAAGTGTGTCGCCATTTCGTGTGCGGACTGACCCTGCTTGAGTTGCTACGCCAACACGACAGGAGCATCCTACCACTTGGTTTTTCTCCTTGGTGAATCCCGACTATATTGATCTAAAAAGATACGTGCTAAACTACCCTCTCCGTCTCGGTTTTTTTTAGGCGTCTCGGTTTATAGGGCCTGCATGTAGTTCTAGGTCATCCATTTGACTAACTAAATATGAGTTACTATGTCACAAAAAGTATATCATTGGATTCTTAAGAGGATGTAGTTGTATTTAAAAGTCGAGGGCGGGGCTTTTCCTGTGCGGTAGGCGGAGGGGCATATCCGCCTAGTCGGTTCGACAGAGACGCGAGAAGACGAGGGAGTAGGCTGCTGCAAACGTAGGGCTGTGTGATTTGACAGCGAGTTACTGCTGGACAGGTGGGGCCCTGTGATTTGACTTGCCATTATTATTTTAACTGCGGCGCTACGACCGGCGTGAGTCTTCCAGATTCCTGACCACCTCCATACAGGTGCCTCTCCCAATGCTCCACCATGTAGTAGAGGCTAGCTCTTGCATGAGAGCCCACTTCTCCACTTTTTCCTTGCCTCTCTTTTCTCCACATATGCAAAAATGCCATGTAAAGCGCACTATTGTACTTACTTTTACTTGCTCCTACAGGTACTTAAGCTTGCCACATAGGCATAAAGTCTGATGTGGCAAGTTAATCAAGAAGAGAGAGACTAGTTTGGTGACCCAAGGAAGAAACAGTGCTAAGCGTGTGTACCTAGGTGAAAAGACAATTTTGAGTATATAGCTAATTAAATGAAGCAAACTTAGCAACACCATTTCATTGGAAGAGGTCACTCCCTGGCAAATGCAATAAATACACGCGCTTAGCACCATTTCTTCCTTGAGTACGAAGAAAGGGATAGAGAGGAGTAAAAAAATACACTTATAGCCAACCTTGTTGTAGTATGACTGACTAAGTGATGACTATGTATGACATGCCAACATGAGATAGCCTAACGCACCGTGTTAAATCACCAAGGGCGCGACCGCGCGAGCGACGCGATGGCCGTGGTAGGCGCGACCATGATACGGGCTGCTGGCAGCCCTTGGATCTGAGATCAAACGGTCGCATGCTAAGTTGCTGAAAAATTGCAGAATAACCCTCCAGGATAGGATATTCACCCATAGGTCTAGAATCACGCCATGCAACCGTTCGATCTCAGATCCAAGGGCTCTCGGAAGCCCGTATCATGGGAGAATGGAAAGCCACTACCCCGCCGTTCGCACGCTGGGAGTTCGCTCCTACTCGTCCCCGCACATCCTTCAATACTACGGCGGTTCGCTCCTAGTCGTCCCGTCCATTCACATTATGGCAGTTCCACTAATCCTAACCCTCCTCCCAAATCCATGGCATCCCAAATCTCCACGATCGGCGGTGAGTACAAGGTAAGAACCATGACCGGCGATGAGTTCGACGTTATCTACACCCGTTCTTCCGCGACGGTGAAAGGATGCCATTCTCGCTTCAGCCGCATGTTCGAAAACTCAGATGATGAGTGGGTCGCTGGGCTAGATGTTGAGTACACCACAGTCCTGGGACGAGAGAAGGATCTAAAGGACGAAGAGAGGAAGAAGCCCGCCATGATCCAGGTTTGCGTACATAACGTTTTCTTGGTCTACCACATATGCCATGCCGACGTTGAGTGCTAGGATTTTAAGAACTTCCTCAAGGACAAAACAGTGAAATTCGTTACTATAGACTTTGGTAACGACGAAGAAGTCCTGCATCGGATAGGCCTCGTTGTAGGCAACACCTTCGACCTCCTGAAGAATCGGCTGGTGTCCTCTCGTCAGCCTTCAATGCTGACCCTGGCAGGAGCCATGGTTCATCCTTCGTATAGTAAACTGGAGAAACCTCATTACATGTTTCATCGTCATGCATGGCAGCGGAATGTACAAGATATAGACCACATCCACTACGCTGCAATGGATGGCTACCTTTGCTTCAATATCTACAAGGGTTGGATGAAGAGCAATAGCCAAGTGTGCGGTTCAAGCAAATAAGTATCGTCCAAGAGGAAGAGGGACAAGGACGAAGTCGAGGACGTGGACGAGGACTCCGAGTAAGGTGGCAGTGTCGTTGCTCATGGTGGTTCTAATGAAGTGTCTACCGGAATAGTTGCAAAGTTTAATTTCAGGTGTGCTTAATTTAATTTGAGGGGTGTGTTGTGCTGAGCCCCCAGCAGAATTATGTTATGTTTCTTCTCGTTACTTTAACTCTTCAGTACGTACATACTAGTATTTCTTACATTTCATCTTTTAGTCGATATAGTACTACCACTCGTTTCTTCACATTATATACATACAATATATATGGCCAACATTATATAGCCAGCAGTTTAGTTGTCAAAGAATTTCAGGGTGCTTAGTTTTGTCAAAGAATACCAGGATGCTTAGAGGGTGCTTGGATCCAAGGGACTTATTTTAGTCTGACTAAAAATATTCTCTTTAAGAGGCTAAAGTTCCAAGAACCCCTGACTAAAGAGGGGCTAAAGCTAGTCTTGAGACTAAAAAATTTTAGTTAGGGGTACCCCTACTAAAATGTGGATTAGTCCTCTCTCTACTCATTTAACTCCTCTCCTTTAACACAGGCAAGTTCTGGATTGGAGGGTTTGGAGGATAATGAATGCTCATTAACTTGCTTTTAGCCTTTTTAGTATTTGGATCCAAGCATGGGTGAGGCTAGCATGTTTTAGTCCCACTACTTTTAGTCATGGGACTAAAACGTATCCAAGCACCCTCTTAGTTTTATTTGAGGGGTGGCTTGTGCTGGACACCATTATTGTGACTATCCTTTTTAATAGTACTATATGCATAATTTGGCGACGAGTGCTCTCTATATGTACCACCTTTTTTTAATTTTCAATCTTTGCTCCATGGCGCAATCCATCGATAGTACTACCGTACAAAAGTATACATTTTTTAAAAGACTAGAGTACTGTTCATCACATATATAGCCAGTTAAATTCTCAACCTAGAACGACGTACATGCCATGTAGTAAGCTGATACGGAGGAAGTATAGTAAAAATGAGGTGATTTTACCAAGCGACCGGCGGGGGAGCATGGCATGTCGTGCGGTCCCAGGTGTCATGATGTACCAAGGCGATGCGCGTGTCCCTCTTGAGGCAGAAGCAATACTATTACGTGGTTTAAGATGATGGCGAACCGAAGTGTGAAATAATAGTTGCTTCGTCCGTCTGGGAAAGTGCGGCATTGTGATTTGACGTCTCATTGCTCATTACTACTACTGGGCCGGTACGAGTGGGGTGCATCCCCCCTGTTTTTCTGCACTGTTATTTGGTGCTTGACACGCCGACCCGGTTGCTATATGTCCCACATGTCGGCGACAGGAAGTACAAAATTCATGAAAGGGAGCGTCGATGGAGGAGTATACTACAGAATTCATGAAAGGGAGCGACTTAGTTTTGGAAAAAATCTGTTTTTACGGAGTACGTACCCGCTAGGGTTTATAGGGCTCATTTAAAAACATTCATTTTTCCGTTTGATAAGTCTCAATTCTACTATACTAGTAGTAGTACCATTACATGTTGGATTTCGAGGTGTGTTAGATCACCCGACGCAAGCAGTGTCAAGAGGAAACTAACCAATGCATGTACAAGCTCATGGAAATTTAGTGGTCATTAATGCATTCGTTCTAATTAATGCCTCGGTAAACATAACTTCTTGAGAAAAAACGAGCGTACTAATTACTTGTGCAAAATACGAAATTAATTCGACCACTCATCGTCTACCTTGGTTGGAGAGATTTTGAAATTGAGCCATAAACTGGAAAGGAGGGAGTAGTAACTTTTGTCTCAATTACTATTTGTGGCCTTGTATAGATGGAAAATGTATTTTTTTATAGTGGCCTTGTATAAGTAAATGGAGGGAGTACTAACCAAAGTACGTAGTAGGGACGAGGAGTAAACGGAGGGAGTAGTAAAATTTTCTCCTCGTGCTGCGAACCACCACGCGCGTGGGCAAGTGAGCAGCCTTAAGGCATAGTAAGCAAGCTTCACCTCATCCTGCGAGCCACCGCGCCCGTGGGCAGGGGAGACGGCATACTAATCAAGCTTCTCCTCGTTTTGCGAGTTGACAGGACACATCAAAAGTACTCCAGTGTATAGAGCCTTGCCTCTAAGGTAGGCCCCACATGGTTTGCCTCTTTTTTTAATTTAACATAACGCATCAAGTCGCAATTTGTTTGTTCACCCGTGGTAGACGATCCTCCCTCCACCAAGTGGACAACCAGTACACGTGCAAATTACCACGTGGGCTGCCTTTTTCGTACAGAAATGAGCTCCACCGTGTACCCGCGCGGGTGTGGTTGGGAAAGACACGGGAGTACGTGCACCGTGCGTGCACCTCTTCTCTTCGTGCACGTCCCCCACCTACGTGGGTGTGTGACAGAGATACAAACCTAGACATAATGCGGCGTCCATCCCCATGCCTCCGCCCAGTCCGACCACCAGTCACCACCATGCCCCACTCCTCCTCACCTTATCTCTCACCTTTCTCCCTCCATTTTTATATACAAGGGGCCACTATCAAAATTACAATTTGCAGATATACAAGGCCACTAATACTAATCGATGCAATATTAATGGTGTTTGCCTCGTGGTGCTAGCAAAGGAGGACATTAATTATCCCTTGCATGCATGCGGGAGTTTGTAAAAAAATGCATCTTGATATTCCGTGCAATGCATGGGCATCTTGCTAGTCCATGAAAACAACACATGGCAAAATTCCACGGCGAACGAGGGATTTGAATCTATTGGGAGGGGCTGTTTGGATCTTGCCTGGGGTAGCCAAAATATTGGCGACCCTTTTGTCCACCGGTGCCTTTGCCACCGATGAACGAGGAATGGCTCGTGTGCTCATGCTGTCATGCATCCTCCAGCGCGCACGTTGGAGACGAGCTTGCACGAGCTATGTTTTTTTGTCCCACAACGCCGCCCGAGCCGCCCGCAGAACGACCGGCGACCCGCAAATTACGCCATCCAATCGGAGCCGCACACATTATGATAGCAACTCAACCAACCAGACGAAATTCACGCAAACATGTAGACAAACTGATATTTCATATAAACAACGACGGAAATCATATAAAATACTGGATTTTCATACAAACATGACGGATTTCATTACATTCAAATGAACTACATGGTGCTAGTTCTGGACAGCACAGGTATATAATACCTGGCCTAAATGGTCGCCCGCCGATCGATTTGTGTTCCTCATGTCCGGCAGCACGGTCACCGGACTGCCGGGAACCCCGGAGGTATATGCTTCAGCGCAAAGGACGGCTCGCTTCCCCACTGCCCAATTGATATCATTGGCTGGTGCTGAAGATGATGGTGGCCGACACCGGTTCGAGTTCATCACCGGCCACTACTTCGCCATGGCCGGCACCAGCTCGAGTTCATCCTAACATTCCCCTCTTCCGTGAAGCCCATGCGGGGTCGACGAAGGTCCTCGCAAAAAAGGATCCGGCAAGACACCTATTGTGTACGCTGGCGTTGCCTCCGCGGTGGCCTTCATGGGACCCAAGCGGCGGCGGCCTCCCGTGTTCTACTTCTCCTTGATGATGGCGGCGGACGCGGAGGCGCTGGCCACCGACTCGTCGCTCTCCGCGCACCCGGCTTCGTTCGCTGCTTGCATGGCACGGCCGCCAGCATGGGAGTCTCGGCCACAGATACGGGAGACGCAGTACGAGGCGGTGGCGTGGACGGCAACAACGACGCCCGTGCGCCGCTCCTCGTCAAGCTGGCCTGGAGCGGCGAGTTGCTGAACCGCGCGCCGGCTTGGGGCGGCAAGTGGCTCCATCGGGCGAGGGGAGGGAGGTGGATCAGCGAGCTACATAGCTCGTATCGGGCGGGCTACCCAGCCGGCTTGGATGCGGAATAACTACTCTTTGTAAGCCATTGTAAGAGTGGACAAAATGGTGGAGGAGATAGGGGATCGGCCCGGTCATGAACGGACGTGTGTCCAGAGTGGGTTTCTCGGCTTCCACACGGGCGGGTTTCATGGAGGCGTTTGAATGCGGCACGGAGGCGTGTTCAGCCGGGCGTGCCACGAGTGGCGCCCTCGACTCTGACCTAGGACACCGCGCTGTTCTTCCACTGACATGTGGGCTCTTTGGGTGCATGGCATGCATGTCAGTGACCCAACGCAGGCAGCGCACAGCAGAGGAACCTTTGGTGGGCCAGGGCGGTCAGAACCGGGCATTTCATAAACCGATGATTGTTCATTGAGTGTGATGTCATCTTTTTCATGTAGATAAGCCTACTATGTTGATAGCCCATTCGATACGTTGTGATTCATAAAGACCGCTGCAAACATCAATGTTCTGCTTATCACAGATAAGATTGATTAATACCCGTAACAATCCATGTCCTTAACAAAGGGTGCATGCACGTATAGGTTGAACGTATGTCTTGCGTCGTGTGATGTGTGCATGCAAGCGTGCGAGTGTTGCGTGCGTGGAAGGGTGCGTTTCAGTATTGCATGCATAGGTGCGTACGTGCGTGTGTTCGTGAGTGCATGTGTACGTGTCAGTGTTGCACGCCAGCATGCGTGCGTGTGTACGTGTCAGTGTTGCACGCCTACATGCGTGCGTGTCTTGCGTGCGTGCGTGTGTACGTGCGGGGTGAGGCTACTAGTCAGTCGACTGACTTTTTCATCTCTGGTCATTAGATTTTCCAGCCGTTGGATACGAAATCAAGGGCCTCCAGTTTATCATCAAACTCCACCCCCCTGAGCCGCCAGCCACCACCGGCCGAACCGCCCGCACCTGCCGCCCGCGTCCGGCCGGCGCTCCCCGAAACCACTCCCCACCGCCGGTCCGCCGCCGCACCGGCCATCCATCTAACCCCCCCCCCCCCCCCCCCCCGCCGAGCATTTTCTCCGGGGATCCCCACCCCACCGCCCAATGAATGCCCCCCAACCGCCGGTGACTACCAACCATAGGTCTCACGACTTCGAATACCCACCGACCACTAATTTATTACCATTCCTGTCCTTCATATATGCGCTGACGGGTGGGCCCTATGGTGATGTGCGATGCTGAATGTGGACCATTTGACTGGTCAATTGATCGTGTTATCAACAAATTACGGAGCTTTATGGTGAGCCAGTGACCGTATGATCACCCTAAAATATATTCCTATTTTATTAGCACAATACAGACTCAAACTACCATTTCTTTCTTTCATATACGGGCTGACAGGAGGGCCCCACGGTTACGCACCCCGATGGTGCAACACTAGTTGCACCGCGTGGAACGTTTGACTGGTTAATTGGTTGTGTCATCAACAAAATACGGAGTTGTACGGGTGAGCCAGTGACTGTATAATCATGATATGTATTTGTTTAACACGGTACAGACGCAAGGGCTCATATATACACGCAAGCACTCACCGCTATAAGCGCACACACGCGAACCCTACCCCTATGAGCACCTTCGAGAGAGTGGGCCAGCATATATGATCTTGAGATTTTATGAAGTCACCATAGGTGCCTCGTAGTCGAGTGGAACGTCTCCTCCCACTGAACGTACGTCGCCGGAAAATACTGAAATTAACACAAGATAAATGCGAGCACCGGGACTTTAACCTTGGTGGGCTCGAGAAATCACTGTCCTCTAACCATCCAACCACATGTTGGTTAGCACGATAAAATGTATGTGGTGACCATGATGAGCTTATTCTGAAGTCCAGTGACCATATCGTGCTGTCGCTTCAAATACAATGACCGTAAGTGTCGTCAACAAAATACGGAGAATGCATCAAATGCAAAGTCCGTCAGTGTCATCAACAAAATATGGAGACGTATCGTGAGCTAGATACCGTTGTACTATTGTATATGCTTATTTTCTTAGTGGCCGATTGCGTGTGTGGTGTGGTGGGCACATCATTTCTAGTTGTGGTGGGTCAACATGAAGACTCATGGATCGGTTCCATCCTGCGCCACATATAGGTTGGACCGAGACGTGTTATACGAAGACCCATGTGAAGGACTCGGCATACAACACAAAGCTACCAGACTTGCGGAGGACTCTATCCCCACTGGTGATAAGCCGACTATATATGACTTGTAACCCTAGGCCCTTAGTATGTTATACAAGCTTGGGGGCTAGTTCGTCGATAGTATAAACACACGCACAATGCTTGGTATTCACATGTACTTTGTACACACCCCTATCACTAATATACAGTACCAGGAGTAGGCTCTTTCTTCAACTACAATTGAATTCTAGCATGTGCATGTGTTTATTTCATATTATCAATCCATAGAGTGAGAGCAGTTTGAAATACAGGCAATGGATGCTTTTGCAATTCATATATAAACATTAATTAGTGCACTCCATGTTGTTAGTGTGAAGCACTTTATACATTTGTCACTTGCATGGATACATTCCAAATTGCTAGCTACGAAATAGAATACATGTCGAATTCAACATAAAGGGGGTTTCGAAGATTCGAATTCATAGGAAGTGCATTCATCTATTTGAACCCGAGATAATGGCATTTGTAAATCAGATGTAAAAGGGGGCATCAATCTTTGTTGTGAGTTTGAACATGCTATATATATTCATATGCATATCTAACTTTTTTTGCAACCAAGGAGATTATATCTGGAACCATGCTTGAACTGACGTAAGTTGCATATTTTTTAATATATACTCGTGTACAATGTATATTCAAATGTACCCCCTCCATTCCAAAATAATCGTAGCTTTAGGATTTTCAAGAGTAAAGATTTGTGAAGATTGACAAATCCTGAAAGTTCAATTCAAGAGAATCGAAAAGGTGAAGGCCTTCTTTGGTTCATAGGATAGGGATTTTATAGGAATAGGAAAATCATAGGAAGTGAGATGACATGCATGTCAATTCCTATAGAGAAAGAGATGTCATTTGGTGCATAGGATAGGATTTTTTCCATTGAGTCTAGGCTAATGTTTTTTTCCTCCAAAACGTGAAGGATTGATTCCTATCCTACATAGGAATAGAAATCCATTCCTACAAACCAAAGGGCTTCAAAGGAATTTTTCCTTTGCAAATCCTATCCTATAGAATTCCTACAAAAATCCTACAAACCAAAGGAGGCCTAATGCTTCTGCTCCCAAATATTGAACGAAGCGCCAAATAGTCCTCTGGTCACCCGAAACCGCGTGAGACTAATGTTTTGGTGGTAGGAAATTACTGTCCTGACTCTGGCCCATGTAGCCTATCGGCCCGATGTCAAAAGGTCTAAACCGGGGTAGGTTTGTAACTTCACCAAGACGCCAGAGAAGCATTCATACTCCGTGGGCCCCTACCCATGCGCTCGGCCGAAATCTATCCCGCCCACATTTGGGACACCTGACATGACTGTCCTACCCCCAACCCGCAATATGTCTGAAATTTAAGATGGGGGGTGTCGGTGTCAAAACTGGCGGATCTCGGGTAGGGGGTCCCGAACTGTGCGTCTAGGCGGATGGTAACAGGAGACAAGGGACACGATGTTTTTACCCAGGTTCGGCCCTCTCGATGGAGGTAAAACCCTACTCCTGCTTGATTAATATTGATGATATGGGTAGTACAAGAGTAGATCTACCACGAGATCAAGGGGGCTAGACCCTAGAAGCTAGCCTATGGTATGATTGTTGTATGATGAAGTTGTCCTACGGACTAGAACCCTCCGGTTTATATAGACACCGGATAGGGTTAGGGTTACACAGAGTCGGTTACAATGGTAGGAGATCTTGAATATCCGCATCGCCAAGCTTGCCTTCCACGCCAAGGAAAGTCCCATCCGGACACGGGACGAAGTCTTCAATCTTGTATCTTCATAGTCCTGGAGTCCGGCTGAAGGTATAGTCCGGCTACCTGAACACCCCCTAATCCAGGACTCCCTCAGTAGCCCCTGAACCAGGCTTCAATGACGACGAGTCCGGCGCGCAGATTGTCTTCGGCATTGCAAGGCGGGTTCCTCCTCCAAGTCCTTCAAGAAGATTTTAAACACCAAGGATAGTGTCCGGCTCTGCAAAATAAGTTTCCACATATTGCCATAGAGAGAATAATATCAACACAAATCTAATCTGCTGACGCATTCCGCAGGGTGACATCACACCACGGCCAAGTCCTTTACTCGAATCGTTTTTACTTTTCCACCTTAGCATGTTTAGCAAGGCGGTTTCCTTGGCACGTCTTGTCAAAGCAGAGATCGTGTCCCCCCCTTTTACGGGATTCTCATCAATACGGACGTGGGTAACCCAACTGCGCCATTTATCACGGTGCTTGGGAGGCAAGCGAGTTTTACTAGGCTAGTGGGGATGCACAACCGCATCCGCCCATATAAGGGGATACGGATCCACCTTTTTACCTACGCCTTCTTCCTCCTTTGCCTATCCATCTCCTGCGCATTCGAGCTCCAGCGCCCAAGCCCGCACTTCCTACCTCAACCTCCTCCAGCAATGTCTGGAGCGGGAGGCAAGTGGATGGTCTCCTCCGTCACGGAGGGCCATGTCAAAAAGCTAAGGAAGGCCGGATACTTGTCCAAGGACATCGCGCACCGGCTTCCCGAGGAAGGGCAGCTTCTCCCCACCCCAAGGCCCCATGAGAGGGTAGTATTCCTTCCCCACTTCCTCCGCGGACTGGGTTTCCCACTCCACCCATTTGTCCGGGGGCTCATGTTCTACTATGTCCTGGATTTCCACAATCTGGCCCCGAACTTCGTCCTCAACATCTCGGCGTTTATCGTCGTGTGCGAGGCTTTTCTCCGCATCCGCCCCCATTTCAGCCTCTGGCTCAAGACCTTCAACGTCAAGCCCAAGGTGGTGCGCGGCAACCAGGCGGAGTGCGGAGGCGCCATGGCGGGCAAGATGGCCAACATCCTATGGCTCGAGGGCTCCTTCGTGGAGACCCTAAAGGGGTGGCAATCATGGTGGTTTTACATCACCGAGCCGCGCGATCCGAAATGGATCGCAGCCCCCGAGTTCCGATCCGGACCCCCCACGCAGCTTATGTCCTGGAAAGAGACGGGCCTGTCATGGGGCGATGAAAAAGAGGTGACAGGATTGCAGCCATGCATCCAGTCCGTGGTGAGCAAGCCGATCAAGCTTGTCAATGTAGTCCAGGTTATGCTCGTCCACCGGATCCTCCCGTGTCAACAATGGGGCTTTAATCTGTGGGAGTTCGACCCGGCGCAGCACCAAACCCTTAACCGGCTCTTCGACACGACGTATGAAGACGTCTGGAAGGTGCTAACCAAAGGCGCCGAGGCTCCCACATCCGCTTCCGAGGACCGCGGATACAGCTCACAGCGTCGCGCTAGCGAGGTAAGCTATTTTCACCTTTTACAGGATGTTAAGTTTCTTCATAGTTTGACTCTATGTGGGATCTAAACTCCCTCACCTTTGACAGCCTTGGCAGGCGCAGTCCGGATCGATTAACTGTCCAGCTCCCTTGCCCGAAGACCCAGCCCCTGCTCTCCTAGTGAAGCTGCTGGTTCCGGCGCCTTATGTGGTGCCGGAGAAGAAGGCCAAGAAGAAGAAGGCCACGGGGACTCGAAAGAGTGCCCATAATGTGGTGGTGTCGGACTCGTCATCCGATGAGTCCGAGATGCTCTCCTCCCGTGAGAACGAGGAGGAGGAAGAAGAAAACTCTCCCCCTCCAGCGGGGGGAGGAAAGAAAAGGAAGGCCGCCCCAATGGGGGAGGCCGAAGGGTCCAGGAAGAGGAAGACCCCTCCGCCGAACTACTCCCCCGACGCTGAAGAGGACGAAGAGGAGTGGCCAGATAGGGCCAAGCGTCCAGCGAAATCGTAAGTATTCGGATGTCAGAGTAACTCATGACATTCCTTTGTTGCACAGCCTTCCCTAATGTCGAACATAATTATGCAGCCCGCCTCAGGCCGAACTCAACGAGTCGCCGAGAAGCTCCCTGGATTCATCGGACGTGAACTCAGTTCCGCCCGCTGTCTCCCCCCGCACTGCGGATGACGCCGAAGTGGCATCGCAACGAGCTCCGGGGCAGGAGGAGGTGGTCCTGGAGGAGCCGCAAGGTGACCTCCCAGACTCCAGGAGTAAAGGGGACAAGACCCCCAAGGGCTCCAAGTCCGGCTTTGTGCCGGACACCGCGCCGGAATCTTCAACAGTTCCGGACCGCGGCAGGCGAACTCCTTCCAAGAGGAGCAAGCCTTCTGAGCCGGCGGCCTCCGTCCAACCGGAGGTGCCGGACAATCTGCTGGAGGTGCTTGACGGCGCCTCCATCGACGAGGAGCACCGTACTATTATGAGTACGATGATCCAGAAGGTCCAGTCCGCCAAGAGCGGACTGAGTGAAGCTTGCGCTAGCCTTCTAACAGGCTTCGAGGTAAGTAAAACATATGTAAGAATATAACCGCATAGACAGTAGCCCCTGATGCTCTGTTTGGCGTTCGGAAAGAAAAGCCGAATAGAGGATCTATTAAATTTCGCAGGAGTCTAACAACAAAGAGTCAAAATGCGTATGCAGGCTTCGCTTCTAGCCACCGTCGCACTGACTGCGGAGGTGGGTGCCCTGAAATAGGGACTCGAGCGGACCGAGCAAGAGCCCGGCCTTGCCAAGCGGCAGCTCGAGGAGAAAGAAGGTAAGAAATACCTTACAGAAAAAAGTGCCTATAAAAAGACGTGATTGCAAAAAATAACAGGATTGTACTGCTTATTGTAGGGGCCACGACTGAGGTGGCGACCCTCAAGCAGGCGCTGTCCAAGGCCGAAGAGAAAGCGGCCACAGAGCGCACCGAGCGAGAGAAACTTGAGGCCCGGGTCGGCGAGGTGCAGCAAGAGCTTCAGGCTCTCATGAAAAAACATGAGAGTTTGGAGCTTGAGTCAAAGACGCAACCGTCTGAGCTCGCGGCGGCCCTTGAGACTGCCAAGTCTGCCAAGGCCGAAGCCCAAAAGGCCCTCCAAGAGTTGGAGGAGATGAAAAAGATAGCAGCGGGTAAGGCATTCTTTATGCAAAGCAGAAATATAAAAGTAAACTACTTGTTAGTTACCCGAATCCGGAGCTCTCCAGGGGCATTCGCAGATCTTCCCCGCAGCGTATCCGACGCCGCCGCATTCTACCGAGCTGAAGAGGGCAGCTCAACGGAGAAGGTGTTCTGGTCTCAGTATGCTGAGGCTGGACACCCTGTGCCCTTGAGCGACCAGCTGAAACAGCTGGTCGAGCTCCACAAGGTTGCCGAACAGGCCATGAAGGGCTTCATAGTTCAGTTGTGGCCTGGAGAGGCCCTGCCTGAGAGCTACTTCGGGCTGGTGCAGCGGCTGGTGGAGGCCTGTCCAAGGCTCGAGGTCGTCAAGCGCTCCGTCTGCATCGAAGGTGCCCGTAGGGCCCTTGCCCGTGCAAAGGTGCACTGGGGTAAGCTGGACAGTGAGAAGCTTGTTAGGGACGGGCCGCTACCGGGGAAGGAGCATCGCAAGCCCGAGAACTACTATAAGGATGTTCTTGCGGGTGCCCGCCTTGTGGCGGATGAGTGTACCAAGGATGTAATTTTTGAATGAACTCGCTCGTGTTTATCCTGTGCGCTGAAAACTTGTTCATATGCGCTAAGCAATGCTTGTTGAATTTAAAATATTACTTTCTGTGCAGCCGTTTATCAAAAAATTGAGAGATGGCCGGTCGTCGGCTTCTACCTCCATGCCACTAGTGCTGGGGTGTTCGGGATAAACCTGAGCGCTCTTTTTCCCATAGTTGGGTCCTTCGAGGGAGGCGCTCAGCACAACGAACCAGGCAATCAGACTATAATGCTTGAACACTCTCACTTAGCCATAGAACTCTATAATTTTAAATTTCGGCGAAGCCCCTAGTTCGGAAGACCGAGTTCGGGGCGCTATCCACGCCTTGGCCGGACAAAGCCGGCTCCTCGCTCGAAGCGGCATAAGTCTTTAGGGACTCGAAAAACCTCTCAAACAGTGACCGGTCTCTCGCCTCATCATGACAGTCAGTTTTAGCTTTCTCCACTGTGGTGCTTAACCCAACTCAACTGGGCACAATCGCAGTGGTTCTCCTAGTGCTACCTTAGCCGATATAGTGGAACGTAAGGCACCAAAACATAGGAGCCGGGCAAACCCAACTATTGACCCAAATCATGATTCGGAGCCGATGCATATAGTGCTATAAGTTCGGGGTGCCGCACTTGTGAAAGTGTACGGGCTTCTCACACCATATTGAGGGGTACTGAAGCCCCTGGCGTGTTTGCCGTACCATGGTGTATGGGTGCAACATGTCATTTAATAAACATATATATGAAAGGAGGATAATGCAAAAAATAGACAAAAAGCTATGCATTGTTAATAGAAAGGCTGCTATCAAAGCAGAACGATACAAGTAGTGCGATAAGCAAAAGATACTGGGCTATTTAACATGTCCTGACCAGGAGTAGGCCGCGGAATTGTATGCCAAAACAGGTATACTGCTCATAACAGAGACCACCTGGGAGTTCCATAATGCGGCATGGCTTGTCTGCTTCCCTGGATCTTGCATCGTTTGTGCGGCAGTTGAATTGCCGAACAGGTCGTCCGAAGTATGGAGTCCTGAAAGTAAGAGAAAATTGAAAAAAGAATTCGGCAGCCCCTAGTACGTTTTAAGCCGTATTTTGGGTTTGTCGTTATTGTGCCCCTTCCCCTGCGCCCATGGTATTTCAAGAGCATAGTTATGTACGCGAGGCACTGGTTTCGCGATGTCGCGAGGGCTGGGGTTGGGCCCGCATTGCTACGCCTGCTCAGAACGTGCCAGGCGGTCTTGTTGTAGGTTACTCCGGGCGCGCTTGGCAGTGTCTGGCTTTTTAATGGCCGGACTGGAGAATTGCCTAAGAAGGCTGCTTTGTACTTCCGCTGCGAGGGCCGCCGTGTGCTCCTCCGTACGGAGGGAGCGTTCGGTGTTTCCGTTGACCGTGATTACTCCTCGAGGGCCTGGAATCTTGAGCTTGAGATATGCGTAGTGTGGTACCGCATTGAACTTTGCAAATGCGGTTCGCCCGAGCAGGGCGTGATAGCCACTGTGAAACGGGACTATATCGAAGATTAACTCTTCGCTTCGGAAATTGTCCGGGGACTCGAAGACCACTTCAAGTGTTACTGAGTCTGTACAGTTGGCCTCTACACCTGGTATAACGCCTTTAAAGGTCGTTTTTGTGGGCTTAATCCTCGAGGGATCTATGCCCATTTTCCGCACTGTATCATGGTAAAGCAGGTTCAGGCTACTTCCGCCGTCCATGAGGACTCTTGTGAGATGAAATCCGTCGATAATTGGGTCGAGAACCAATGCGGCGAAGCCGCCGTGACGGATGCTAGTGGGGTGGTCCCTTTGATCAAAAGTGATCGGGTAGGAGGACCATGGGTTGAACTTTGGGGCGAGTGGCTCCATCACGTATACGTCCCGTAGCGCACGCTTCCGCTCCCTCTTGGGAATGTGGGTTGCGTATATCATGTTCACCGTCCGCACTTGTGGGGGAAAACCCTTCTGTCCACTGTTGTTCGGCGGCCTGGGCTCCTCCTTGTCATCGCTATGCAGCCCCTTGTCTTTATTTTCGGCTCTTAGCTTTCCTACCTGCTTGAACACCCAACAATCCCTGTTGGTGTGATTGGCTGGCCTTTCGGGGGTGCCATGTATCTGGCACAAGTGGTCGAGTATTCGGTCCAAACTGGACGGGCCCTGAGTATTCTTTTTGAATGGCTTTTTCCGCTGACCGGATTAATAGCCTCTGAATCCGGCATTAACTGCCGTGTCTTCGTTGCTGTCGCTGCTAACGCAGCGCTTTTGCTTATTCCGACGTGTACTGCCACTTTTGTCCTTGGTATCTGAATTACCAGGGTTCTTTGCTAAGTTGTTACTGCGAGCTAGCCAGCTGTCTTCTCCCGCGCAAAAGTGGGTCATGAGTGTCGTGAGGGCTGCCATGGACTTCGGCTTTTCCTGTCCCAGGTGCCGGGCGAGCCACTCGTCGCGGATATTATGGTTGAAGGCTGCTAGGGCCTCTGCGTCCGGACAGTCGACTATCTGGTTTTTCTTTGTTAGGAACCGTGTCCAGAATTGCCTGGCCGATTCCTCTGGCTGCTGAATTATGTGGCTTAAGTCATCGGCATCCGGTGGTCGCACATAAGTGCCCTGGAAGTTGTCGAGGAATGCGGCTTCCAGGTCCTCCCAAGAACCGATTGAGTCTGCTGGCAAGCTGTTAAGCCAATGCCGGGCCGGTCCCTTAAGTTTGAGCGGGAGGTATTTGATGGCGTGTAGATCATTGTCGCGGGCCATGTGGATATGGAGGAGATAATCCTCAATCCATACCGCAGGATCTGTTGTTCCATCATATGATTCGATGTTTACGGGTTTGAAACCCTCTGGGATTTTATGATCCATTACTTCGCCTGTGAAGCATAATGGGTGTGCGGTGCCTCTATACTGGGCTATATCATGACGCATCTCAAAGGAGCTATGTCTGTTGTGTTCGGCCTGGCCGGATTTGTTGTATCCGGAATGAAGATCACCATCACGTGCCGTGGGGCACCTGCTCGATCCGTAGATCGATCTTGTTTGTCTTGCCTTGTCCTCCAGTACGTCTCGCAGGTCTGGTGCATTTTCCCGTGCCTTGGTTGAATGGCGCCAGGGCATGGCTTGGGTGGAGGGCCGAGAGGCCTCTCTGTCGCGGCCGCGAGGTGGCCGGTCGGCCATGTCGTGCGCTGGTGATGTAGGTGCTTCCTCCTCTGATCGGGGTAGCGGCCTGCGCTTTGGGTAACTCTTGGAGGGGCATTCGAGTTCATACTCTTCGGCTACAAGGACTTCGGTCCATCTGTCAGCTAGCAAATCTTGATCAGCTCTAAGCTATTGCTGCTTTTTCTTGAGGCTGCTTGCCGTGGCTAAAAGCCTGCGTTTGAAACGCTCTTGTTCGGCGGGGTCCGATGGTACGACAAATTTGTCGTCGTCCAGGCTTGCCTCGTCTTCGGAGGGAGGCATATAGTTATCATCCTCAACCTCTCGGTCTGCCGCTCTCTCATGAGGGCTGGCTTCTCCATCTTCCTGTGCTGAATCTTGCTGTAGGGGGTGTTCTTCGGCGCTATTCGGGGTAGTATTATCTCCCGTGCCGGAATCACCATTTTTGCTTTGGCGGGATATAGAGCGGCGCCGCTGACGCCGGCGCTTTGGCTGTTTCTTGGAGGTGTCATCCTCCGCTGTTCCATCGCCATCTCCATCTTTTGGAGTATCCACCATGCATATATCATATGACGAGGTGGCCTTCCAGCGCCCTACAGGTGGTGGTTCCTGTTCGTCTCCTGCATCGTCGTCCATACCGTCGATGTCTTCGGAGTCGAAGTCAAGCATGTCGGTTAAATCGTCGACAGTGGCTACAAAGTGGGTGGTGGGTGGGCTTCGAATTTCTTCATCGTCCGCATCCCATCCTTGCTGACTGTAGTCCGGCCATGCCTCTCCTGATAAAGAGAGAGACTTTAGTGAGTTCAGGATGTCGCCGAAGGGCGAGTGCTGAAAGATGTCCGCTGCGGTGAACTCCATTATCGGCGCCCAATCGGATTCGATCGGTAGGGGCGCGGGGGGTTTGGAGTCCAGAGAGGAATCCGGATCCTCGAAGTCACGGGTCACGCAGAACGCGGGGCTGACGTTCGGCTCGATCGCCTTTGAGATCGTAGCCCCTGAGGTGACGTCCAATCGCTCATCCTCAATTGGCGTAATAGGCTCCAGATTAAGGGTAGGAACCGGTGCGCGTGCGGCCTCCAGGGTACTGTTCGGTGGCAGAGCAAGATCATGCCTCTCAAAACAGTGCGGCGCGCTTGGCTGTGGCTCGAATCCATCGAAGATCAAATCCCCGTGGATGTCTGCCGTGTAGTTTAAGCTTCCAAACCTGACCTGATGGCCAGGGCCGTAGCTTTCGATCTGCTCCAGGTGGCCAAGCGAATTGGCCCGTAGTGCGAAGCCGCCGAAGACGAAGATCTGTCTGGGGAGAAAAGTCTCACCCTGGACCGCATTGTCGTTGATGATCGAAGGAGCCATCGGGCCTAAAAGTGATGACACAGAGGAACTCTCAATGAAAGCACCAATGTCGGTGTCAAAACCGGCGGATCTCGGGTAGGGGGTCCCGAACTGTGCGTCTAGGCAGATGGTAACAGGAGACAAGGGACACGATGTTTTTACCCAGGTTCGGGCCCTCTCGATGGAGGTAAAACCCTACTCCTGCTTGATTAATATTGATGATATGGGTAGTACAAGAGTAGATCTACCACGAGATCAAGGAGGCTAGACCCTAGAAGCTAGCCTATGGTATGGTTGTTGTATGATGAATTTGTCCTACGGACTAGAACCCTTCGGTTTATATAGACACCGGATAGGGTTAGGGTTACATAGAGTCGGTTACAATGGTAGGAGATCTTGAATATCTGCATCGCCAAGCTTGCCTTCCACGCCAAGGAAAGTCCCATACGGACACGGGACGAAGTCTTCAATCTTGTATCTTCATAGTCCTGGAGTCCGGCTGAAGGTATAGTCCGGCTACCCGAACACCCCCTAATCCAGGACTCCCTCAGGGGGAAAGTTTGCAACTTTCCCCAAATTTCAAACAAGTGCGTATCAAACCAAAACATTGTTCCACCTTAGTTCCCCGCCTCCCTCCGTTTCCCCATTCATACTTCGTGGGTGTGAAAACGCCCTCTCCACCAGCCGCGAAACCCCAGCCTCCTCCGTCCTCCACCCCATAGCGGCCAATCCACCGCCGCCCTCCTCCATCACGCCGGAGCCGGTACCCCGACGTCGTCGTCCAACGCAACCGCAACCGCAACGCCCTAAAGGACTTAGCAGCTGAAGCCGAGGTAGAGCTGCCTCCATGACGCCGACGCCGACGTGCACCGTACCAGAACCACTGCGACCATGCCATCTTGCGCCTCACTGCTACGGCTCCACTGTCGCAAACGTCCACCGCACCAGAACTGTTCCCGCTACGCCGTCGTTCGCCGCCTCGGATATTCTTCCTCGCCGCCGACAGACGGCCACCGCACCACACTCAACAACTTGGCCATGGGTTCGTCCAAGGCTGCATCGTCCTCCACAACTTCTGGTTTCCGGCGAACAACAAGAAGATCGTCGGAAAAACAGAAGGAGGACACAACACTGCCAGCAGAAAGAGGTACTCCTCTTCCCTTATTCGTGCAAATCTTACATCTCCGCTCACACCATATTCATCCGACGAAAGAAACTAGTTGAGCGCTTCTTACTACATCTTCTTCGTGATACTAAATGCACAAGGTTTCCTCCCTTTTACTATTTCACCTTTGCTAGAGGTCAGTAGCCCGCCTGGATTTCAATTCAGGGTCAGTCAAACCGCAATTAAAAGAAGCAGCACTCGCTTAGGCGCACGGAGCACCTAGTCCGCTTGTTCCCCGGGGAAGCGGCGCATCGGTGTCTATCATAGGGGTGTGGGGCGCAGGAGCTTCTTGCACCTGATCTGGAGGTCGGCGGGGCTTGAATGGATGGCCGAGGGGCGGTGCCAAGCACGGCGATGCGGTGAGGTCGAGGGGAGGGCGCAGGCAGGGGAGGAATACTGGGCCGGTGGTCACTGGCATTTCGAGGAAGGTCGTCAACATTGACTCGCTGGACGTAGATGAAGGTGATCTTCCTGTTCTTTGTACATCGGACGGTGCAGAAAAAATGGACTAACCTATTTGCTTTCAGTCGACTGTTATTTTCATAGAATCCTGTAGTAATTTAGCGTGCCATGCATGTTGTAGAGCTATCATATGTCTCCCGTCATTTATTTCTCACCGACCTGCTATCTGCTACCTTTACACTATACTAATTGTGCACACACTTCACCCATACTCACACTACTGTTTTTTTATGCATGGGTATTTCAGACTCTGACGCAGTGTTGATGAATGCAGAAAAGAAAAGACAGAAGTCGCTCCAGTGTAATTCGAAGATAAGCACTAAGCGTTCCAGCGCTCTAACGGGTGCAGTGTCAGTAGTTGGAGACAGTAAACTTAGCTCTGCAGTTGATGATCTCAATTTCCACACACAACCATCCCTGGTGCTTGCTTTAACTTCGCGCTATCAAATGTGGTTGCATGTTGCATATGGTGTCTAGCTTGTATTGCTTCCAATTTGGTTAAATTGCATCTGCTTACTTTACACATTATACCTTTGATAATGACATGCCTTCCTGTTTTTGATACAGACTACATATGTCTATTAACCATGTTCGTACATCAAACTAATGTTCTTTTGTATCCCTCGTCAATCACTTATGATGAGACAGTCACCTGGGTGGGTTTCTGTGAGACGCCATACTCGTTTAAAGAGTGCAGTGTCATCCTCCCCACATGATTATCAAGAAACAACAAGGCTAAATGAAGATAGTCAACGCATCTCTCTAGTTGATCACCGCAATTCCCCCACACCACCATCGTAGGTGCTTGCTCTTACTTGGCAGTGTGATATGTAGTGTTCGTCTAACATGAAAGTAGTGTTCGTCAGTATCATGCATCAATGAGTTCTGAAGAGCAAATTTTATTCCTTTTTCTTGTGGGTTTGACTTGACAAGGCAAAATCAAGAAAGAGGAAGGAAAAGAGTAAGGAAGGCGATGATGGTGGTCCTCTGCAGCAACGCAAACGGAGCATCTGTACCGATTCTCCTTGTATTGATAGTGCATTACAAGGTCCAAGTCTCCGCTCCCCTACTCCACCATCCAAGGTGCTTGCTCTAACTTGGCAGTGTGATATCTGGTTGCATGTTGCATATGGTTTCTAGCTCGTATTGCTCCTAATTAGTCTAAACTGCATCTGCATAGCTTACACATGATACATGTGAATATGACACGCTTTCCTGTTTTTGGTACATACTATATCTTATGATAAGGCACCTTTAAGTCGCCACTGTGATATTGGTTGTGTCTTGCATATGATTTCTAGCATGTACTGCTTCTAATTTGTTGAAACGCCATACAGTTTGAACTTGGCAGAGTGATATTGGTTGCATCTTTCATATGGTGTCTAGCTTGCAGTGCTTCTAATTTGTTGAAATGCCTTCTGCTTAGTTACCACATCATAGGTGTGAATATGTCACACCATCCTGTTTTTCATACATATTCCATCCTCGCATCATGTGTTTGCCTTCCATCCGAGTAGTGTTCGTCAGTATCATGCATGAATGAGTTCTGAAGAGTGAATTTTATTCCTTTTTCTTATCAGTTTGACTTCACAATGCAAAATCATTACAGTTGAAGGAAATTAGTCCGGCAGTGGATGATGGTGGTCCTTCGGAGCAACTCAAACAAGGGGTCTCTACAGATTCTACTCCGCCATCCTCCCAACAAGATTTGCAAGACAACACAAGGCTGGACAGTTAACGTAGCTGTGTAGATGATGAACACATCTCCCCTACTCCACCATCACAGGTGCTTGCTCTAACTTGACACTATTATATGTGGTTGCATGTTGCGTATGATGTCTAGCTTGTATTGCTTCTAACTTGAATTGCATCTGCTTACTTTACACATAATGCCTGTGAATATGACATGTGTTCTTGTTTCTAGAACATACGTGTACATGATGAGCACATCTCCCCTACTCCATCACAGGTGCTTGCTCTTACTTGGAACTGTTATATGTGGTTGTGTTTTCCGTATGATGTCTAGTTTGTATTGCTTCTGATTATGTTGAATTGCATCTGCGTAGCTTACAACTTATACCTGCAACGATCACTTACCCATAAGACACATTTAACTTGGGATTGTGATGTAGGTTGCATCTTGCATTGTCTTCTAGCTTGTACTGCTTCTAATTTCTTGAAATGGCACTTACGACGAGACACTTTTTTACCTGATAGAGTGATATTGGTTGCATGTTCATATGGTGCCTAGCTTTCATTTCTTGTAATTTTGTTGAAATGCCTCCCACTTACTGTTTTTTCATACATATTCCATCCTCCTATCGTACGTGTGAATATGAAACACTGTCTTTTTTTGTATATATTCCATCCTCCTATCCTGCGCTTGCCTTACATCAAAGTAGTGTTCGTCTGTATCTTTCAGCAAACAGTTATGCAGAGCTAATTTTATTCATCTTCTTGTGGTTTTGACTTCATAAGGCAATATCAAAAAATAGGAAGGAAAAGAGTAAGTTAGGGGATGTTGGTGGTCCTCCGCACCGATGCAAATAGAGACTCTAGATTTGCCATTGCTACTGCTAATGAAGTTGAAGTCCCAAGTCTACATGACGAGTTCATCTCCCGTACTCCACCATTGCAGGTGCTTGCTCTAAGTTGACACTGTGATAATTGGTTTCATGTTGCATATGCTGTCTAGCCTATATTTCTTCTATTTCGATTAAATTGCACCTGCTGAGTTTATACGTTATACATGTGCATATGACATGGCTTTCTGTGTCTAGAATACACTCCATCTATCAATCATACCATGTTCTTACATCAAAGTACTGTTGTTGTGTATCCCGCATCAGTCACTCATGATTGGACGCTTTTAACATGGTAGTTTGATAATGGTTGCATCTTTCATTGATTTCTACGTTGTACTGCTTCTAATTTTTCAAATTGCCACTTATGACAAGACACTTTTAACATGGCAGAGTAATATTGGTTGCATCTTTCATATGGTATCTAGCTTGTATTACTTCTATTTACTTGAAAATCCTTCTGCTTAGTTTGCACATCGTAGCTGTGAATATGTCATGTTGTCTTGTTTTTCTTACATATTCCATCCTCATACGGTTGTCTTACATCAAAGTATTGCTTGTCTGTATCATGCATCAATGAGTTCTGAAGAGTGATTTTATTCTTTTGTGTTGTGGGTACAGCTTGACATGGAAAAGTCAAAAAAGAGCAAGGAAAATAATATAGTAGGGAGTGCTGTTACTCGTCGGGTGAAACGGAAAAGGTTCTGCCATCGAGATTCTGCTGGTACTTATAGTGCAGTAGAAGGTCCAAGTCCACCAGCTAAATCTACAATCTGCTTCAACTATACCAGCATCTCAACCAGTTACTCGTTCGTTTGCTCCGGAACTGCCCAGTTCCCAAGCTGCCTACACACCTAACACTACTTCCGAAGCACTGCTGACACAACAGGACTTGGCAAGATCAGATGAACCTCATGAGCATCAACACCAATAAGGTACCTGACCGAGTTAAGTTGCAGTTGCATGCTCCTTTATATGTACTCTCACAGTTCGATGTACACTAACACTTTCCATATTCGTTGTTGAACTAGCACCACGGCGCAAGCGGAAACAGAAATCAGGGATAATGCTTGACAGATTAACAAAATCTAAAGGAGGAAGAATGGAGATCCATTTTGAGGGAGGTTTCAAAAGGCCACGTGATGCTATAGAGTCAGCCAAGTTAGTATCAAAGGCAGCCGTTGACGTTAGGTGTCATGCACGTATCCTCCCAACGTGGATCCAGTACAGGAATGAGAAAGACAATACCCAGTTTAACACCTTCCTTGACCATTTATCCGTAAATAATGCTATTCATCGCAATTAGTAATATTGTCTTGCTCTGTCCCATACTTTCTAGCTTCCTCCTAATAAGACTCACATTCTTTTTTCAATAGATGAGGTTCAAGTTGGATCCGAAAGATGATGCAACTAGACAAGCATGCACTCATGTTTTTCAGTCTGCTCTGCGAAAGTATCGGTACCACCTTAGAAAATCTCACTTTGAAGGAAAGGCTAACAATGAAATCTCCCAAACATCTCCAGTGGAATATATTACAGATGAAGACTGGACAGCCCTCATTAAACACTGGTCTGATCCAACGTATCTGGTAGGCTATATGTATTTGATCAGACCACATATTGAACTTGTATTTATGTATGTGCCTTACAAGCGTATCTTCTTCTAGGCTAACTGTTTGAAGAACAAAACCAACCATTCTAAAGTGAAATTCCAACAGACCACAGGATCTCGTAGCTATATTGCATACTGCGAGGCTCTTGTAAATAGCTGCTACTTCCTTCTTTTTTTTGTGCCATATTATCGTATCTATATTGACATGTTCCAAATATAGAGGAAATCCCGTGCGAACCAAAAAGAACCTGAACCAAATGTAGTGCAAATCTTCAAGGATTGCCACACCAGCAAGATGAAGGGCATGAGCACACCAGTTCAAGCCGCTGTTGTAAGTCCTTACTCCTCCTGCCTTGAACTGGTTGGTACTGTGATGTGTTCATTTAACTACTTGGTTTGCAGCCAATGCCAGTTACTCTGTTCACTTTTATTCACAGTTGTCTTAACGTATCATTTTACCTTACATGGTTTAAAAGAGATGAAGGATATTCTTTTTGTCTTGATCTGTAATCTAGTTGTTATGTTCACGTGCGCACACAATGATAAAATAGCCTGTTTGTTTTATATCTGTTTGCCCATGATATGAATGATGTCATACTATGTGCATCCTACTTTAAACCATGTCTCTTTATCCTTAGATGTCAACGAATGTGAGGAAATAGACAATACAGTAGGCATGCTACATGGACATATGTTCCGAAAGTGATTTTATTATGTAGTTGGCACTACAATACATGCTAATGTATTACAGTAGTTCACCGAAATAAGTTATGTATAAACGTTTAATCTACTTTGTTTGTTTTTTTTCTCATTAGTAACTTATCTGGTACACTAATCTACAAGTTCAAACTTTCAGGAAGCTATGGAACAAATGATTGAACAGCCACAACCACCTACAGGTGATGAGGCTACTACAGGCACAATGTCACCTCTTGCTGCAGTGCGTCAGTATCGCTCCACTAACAGTGCAAAAAGCACTTTCCTGCGTAATTCTAGGTTGGTTGTCTTGGTAACCTCGTCCAAATCGCCTACTGAACAAAATCTTCCTACTAGACAGAGTGATATATCTGTGCTCCAGACACAAGTCCAATCCCTAATGGGCGTTGTTTCGGAAACAAGAATAGTGGTTGATAAATGTCGTCAAGATATGAATGGTTTTAAAACCAGACTATCAGACATTCACTTTGTTGTTCAAGAGCAATGGCGGAAAAAGGTGCAGATCGTGCTGCTCCATCAGATTCTACAGCCTGAAACATTAGCACTCAGGTCAAATGATCTGTGCTTCTATACATCTGATGGTGCTTTTATCTGGAAGGACTGTTAACTTTATGCCAACAGGCCTTTTGTTGTATGGTTGGAATTTTTTTTGTGATACAACATTTATGATGCTGCCTCAGGCTGCAGTAATTACGACGCTATTTTTGTATAGTGTAGGTTTGTCTTAGTAATGTATTCGGCCAAAACCTTCGTAGGATCCCAACATGCCAACATTCGTCGGGCCCATTCCAATTGGCTAAAAACGATTACGGGCCGAAATTGGCATGTAGCCCACTAAAAATATCTAGGCCTAAATTAGCATAAGCTTTCATATTTTTCTGGTAGGCCTGTGCCCATAGTGGGCCTTTAACAGGCCTAAACATAATTTGGGCCCTCACTAAAAATAGTCCATTTACAGGTGTAAATATCTCGAGCCCATAAAATACATGGGCCTTTAATAGACCGAAAGTAAGATTGGGCCCTGATTGTGCCAAATAACCCACTGGACTTTAACAGGCCGAAATTCGGACGGGCCGTAAATGTGCCGACCTAATACACGGGCCTTTAACAGGCCGGAACTTCGGTCGGGCTAGATTATCGTCATTTTTATATGGGCCGTTAATGGGCCCGATATGACGTTGGGCCACATATGGCCCATGGTTTACGTCCGGCGTTAACAGGCCGAAAATGACAACAGGCCGAAAGTGGCCCAAAGCTATAGTGGGCCTCTAACAGGTCAAATGTCAGACATGGCCGAATATCACCCAAATCCTTCACGGTCGTTTATGGGCCGAAACTTTTGATGGCCTGTAAATGGGCCCAAATGAAGCCGGACCTTTAACAGGCCGAAAATACACTGGGCCGTAATTCGGCCCAATTACTTAGCGGACTGTTAACGGGCCAGAAGTGACTATGGGCCGCGTTGATGACAAGTTTAGGACAGGCCATTGATGGGCCGATTTGACAGAGAATGTTGGGTGTTTAGCTGGGCCGGCCCATTATGGTCGGCAAAATCTTGTGGGCCTTTAGCTGGGCCGGCCCATTGTGGTCCGCAAAATCTTGTGGGCCTTTAGCTGGGCCGACCGATTATGGTCTGCAAAATCGTGTGGGCCTTTATCTAGGCCAGCCCATTATGGTCCGCTAAATTTTGTGGGCCTTTAGCTGGGCCGGCCCATTATGGTCCGCTAAACCTTATGGGCCTTCTGTTGGGCTGGCCCATTTAATCTTTATGGGCCACTTTTGGGCCGGTCCACGTGTCAACATATCATAGGCCCATCTCGACCGTTGGATGAGTGACACCTGTGCCAACGCGGAGCTGACGCGTGGATCCGTCAGCCAATGAGAATTTTACACGTGGAAAATCGGCATTGGTCGTGGCTGTTAACGGGTTATCGGATCCAAAATCCGACCCGATAGCTTAACGGCGTTCCGTTATGGTGGATGCCACGTGTCGGTCACCCTTGACGAAACCACTTCTGTGACGCGCAATTTATTGTCATGGAAGTGGACACTTCCGTGATGATAATTTTGGCAATGTCATGGAACACTTCTACGACAGCACAGATATGACTATCTTGATTTTGTCATAAATTTGTCATGGATGTACATGCATGACAGAAAACGTGACCTACTGTGACAAACACGTATCATCACGGAAGTGTATTTTCTTGTAGTGTCACCTTCTCAACTGCGGGGGAACATTCCTCGTTCGTGAGGACCATAGGCCCGACTGGAGGGTGCGGTCCGACAAGTGATGAGGAGTTGTTTCTGGCAGGGTTCCTGCCAGGAGCCTCGGGGGGCTCTACCGGGAGAGGCTTACCGGAGTCCATCTTTCTCTTTTTCTGGCCATTGTTGCTAGGGATACAGAGGGCTGAGTAAGATGGAGAACAAAAGTTCCCGGTTCCATAGGAAGCTTCTGCGCAGCACACTTTGACAGATGATCAGCTTTGTTGTTTTCCGCACGGGGTATGTGCTCTATTTGCAATCCGTCAAAGTTCATGGCCGCATCCCACTATGCCTACAACACTTTGAAGATGCCAGGGCCAGTGGGAGTCATTTCCATTCCATCAGACGAGAATGACGCAATTATTTGCGTAGATAAGATGTACCGGGACGCTTTTACGGCTGAGGCCGCAGAAGCCACGGTTCCCGCCAAGGAAACCAAGGGAAAGAAAAAGGCTAGTAGGGATGCCAGCAAGAAGTCTGGGAAACATAACTCTTCGGAGTGTACCCCACCTATTGATGACTTGTAGGAGAGTTCCAATAGAAAGATATCCAAAGCAGCATCACCTCATGTGAAAAAGGTCCCGTCAGGGCTGGCTGATACTGATGGTACATTTACTATCAGTGCCACCCTTGATGACAAATAGGAAAGCACGCTCATTTCCTTCCTGCGGGCGAATGTCGATGTGTTTGCTTGGCAACCATCTGACATCCCCGGTGTTCCCAGGAGGTAATCGAGCACCACCTTGTTGTCGGTCCACATGCCCAACCTATCAAGCAGAAGGTTCGAAAGCAAGCTTTGGAATGGCGGCAATTCATTGCGGAAGAGATCAAGAAACTTGAGGTGGCTGGTTTCGTTAGAGGAGTGTTGCATCCAACATGGTTAGCAAACCCGGTGGTCGTACGCAAGGCTAACGGAAAATGGAGGTTTTGTATAGATTTCAAAGATCTCAACAAGGCTTGCCTGAAGGACCCATTTCCCTTGCCGCACATTGACCAGATTGTGGACTCTACTTCAGGTTGTGATTTTCTCTCTTTCCAGGATGCATACTATGGATATCATCAAATCTTTATGTCCAGAGAAAATGAAGAGAAGACTTCATTCATCACCCCATGTGGCACATACTGCTTTGTGCGCATGCCATTCGGGTTGAAGAGTGCCAGATCCACTTTTGCAAGAGTAGTCCAGATTGATTTTGAATCACAGTTGAACTGGAAAATTGAGGCTTATATGGATGATATTGTGGTCAAGACCAAGGACAAATCAGCCCTCATTCAGGACTTGGAAGAGATTTTGCTAATCTGCGCAAGATCAATTTGAAGCTAAACCTGGAGAAGTGTGTGTTTGGTGTTCCCTCCGACAAGCTCCTTGGTTTCTTCGTATCCCATCAGGGGATAGAAGCCAACCCTGATAAGATCAAGGCTATCAAGCCTATTCAGGCACCCAGGTCAGTTAAAGATGTGAGGCGTCTGACAGGATGCGTTGCTGCACTTAGCAGGTTCATCTCCAAGTCTGTCGAGCATGCCTTGTCGTTCTTCAAAATTTTGAAGAAGGCAGGGACCATGAAGTGGACTCCTGAAGTAGAGCAGCACTACAAGACTTGAAGGCATACTTGTCCTCAATGGCCACTTTGGTTGCTCCCAAACCACAAGATCTGTTGCTGCTATACTTAGCGCCAAGTAATCAAGTGGTTAGTGCATCCTTAGTGGCGCAGCGAGAAGTGGAAGAAACAAAGAATGAGAACAACCCGGCAAGGCCAGATATGGATCAGGACAAAGAAGAGCACGACAGCGAAGACAACCCCAAGGATGCGGTAAGGAAAAAAGTGGTGCAGCGCCCAGTGTACTTCATCAGCTCCTTCTTGCAGGGGGCTAGATCCAGATTCTGGCGTGCAAAAGTTGATTTTTTGCCTCACCATGGCCTCAAGGAAACTGCGCCACTACTTCCAAGCCCATGAGATCACGGTTGTCACCCGCTTTCCTTTTCAAAGGATTCTCCTAAACACTGAGGCTACTGGAAGAATAGTGGAGTGGGCATTGGAGTTATCCAACTTTGGCCTGAAGTTTGAGAGCACATCGACGATCCAGAGTAGGGCATTGGTAGAGTTTATTGCAGAATGGATGCCAACCCCTGACGAAGAGGTGTTGGAGACAATTATCCCCGGCAAGAAGGCACCCCAATAATGGATTATGTATTTCAATGGTGCCTTCTCCCTACAAGGTGCAGGGGATGGCGTCCTTTTAGTTGCTCCCACTGGAGATCACCTGAAGTACATCATCCAAATGCATTTTCCTCGGGAGGAGGCTACCAACAATACAACAGAGTATGAAGGGCTCCTTGCCGGTCTTAGGATTGCCATGGAATTGGGGATCAAGAAGCTGATCATTCGAGGAGATTCGCAACTTGTGGTGAGACAAACCAACAAGGATTACCAAATTCCATTGATGGATGCATATGATGAGGTAGTGAGAAGGTTGGAGGAGCACTTTGACACATTGCAAACAGAGCACGTACCCCGTGCCGAAAACAACATTGCTGATCATCTGTCCAAGTGTGCTGCGCAAAAACTTCCTGTGGAACTAGGAACAATGGCCCGAAAGAGGAGGAAATTGGACTCCGATAAGCCTCTCCCGGTAGAGCCTTCTAGGGCTCCTAGCAGGGACCCTGCCATAAACAACTCCCCATCACTTGCCGGGCTGCACCCTCCTGCCAGGCCACTAGTCCCCGTGGTCGAGGAACGCACCCCCATGAGCAGGGACGTACCGTTAGTCCTTGTTGCCAAGCCCCAGGCTCCAACTTGGGCAACGCACATAGTCCACTTCCTCCAAACTAGAGAACTTCCAGAAGAGCAAGATGAAGCTGAAAGAGTAGCCCGGAGGGCCAGTATGTATCAGTTTGTCCATGACACACTATACAGAAGACGGCCCAACGGTGTGAAATTGAAGTCCATTTCCCGGAAAGAAGGAAATGAACTACTGGCAGAGATACAGAAAGGCATGTGCGGCTCCCACATTGGATCGAGGGCATTAGTTGGGAAAGCATTCTGGCAAGGATTCTATTAGCCCACAACCCTCCAAGATACAGTTGAGCTAGTTACCAAATGTGAAGCCTGCCAGTTCCATTACAAGTACATACATCTGCCTGCCCAAGCTCTTTAGACAATCCCTTTGTGATGGTCGTTTTCGGTCTGTGGGCTTGATATCCTTGGCCCTTTCTCCCAAGCTGCCGGGGGCTTTGAATTCTTGTTCATTGACATCGACAAGTTTACAAAGTGGCCAGAAGTTGATGCCGTGAGAAAGTTAACTGCCCAGTCAGCTATCAAGTTCCTGAAAGGATTGGTGTCCCACTTTGGGGTCCCTGCCTGGATCATCATTGACAACGGTACCCAGTTCACGGCTCAGAGCACCCGATTTACCATGCATTGCCAGCCCAGAGACCATGTCTTATGGCAACACACAACATCTTGGTACAGAAAACAACCGCTTTATTGATGCTAGCAGATCAAAGTTTACATTACAACAGGTAGCGTGTAACACACACACTACGGCTATATCTCCCACGTGTCGGAGCACGACTTAGAGGCATAACCGCACAGTAGGCATGTCGCAAGAGGGGTAATCTTTACACATCCCATGTACTGAATAAGAAAAGGATAAAGAGATGGCTGCGGGGGCACTGGCGGCGGTGCCAAATGGCGGAGATGGGTTCGGCCGGCGCGGAATGCGATGAGGGCAGCGGCAGCTGATGATTGGCGCACTGAAAACAAGGTGTGGGGGGGGGGGGTTGGAGGACGCCAAAAATGGCATGTGGGGGGTTATTTATAAGGCAAGGGGGCTAGGGTTAGGGGTACTAGTCCGTTTTCGGACCATTAGATCTCGATCGGACGACTTCAAACGCGAGGAGGGGTAGGTGGGCTGTAGATGGGCTGTGCAGAAGGAAAATGGCTGAGAAGAGAGGAGAGAGAGAGGCCCGACAGCAGTTTCAGAGACCGAAAATGTCCGACGTTTGACCGACTATATTGTCGCTATAGTTTAATGGTTGGGCTATCAAACGAACTCCTAATGCGATGAAACTTGACAGGCGGTCTACCCACACTATAACAACACCACATGCCAAATTTCATCCCATTCCGAGAACATTTTCTGGCCACTTATAAAGTAATATTTCGGACATGCCGCGGGCGCGTGCGAGTGTGGTTGGGCTCAGAACAGACAACAGAGCGGACGGGGAGACCTGGACAGATGCAAGTTTTGAAAACATGATGATGCAATGCACATGATGACATGACAAGAGGCAACACGCAAGCGAAAGACATGGCAATGGCAGCGAATAACTGGAAGACACCTGGCGCATCGGTCTCGGGGCATCACAAGACTCCACCACTACGAGAGGATCTCGTCCCGAGATCTAGGATGGCACCGGGGAAACGGAGGAGGAAGGGGAAGAGGTAAAACTAAGTTGCTTCTTTGACAAACGAGTCAAACCAAAGAACCTTGCGAGGTTGAACAAATTGAAAGAAAGAATACAACGAAGATGAATAAAGTTTAAAACACTCCGTTTAGAAAAGAGGAACAAGGAACATTACGAGAACCTTATGGGTTGAAAGACATAAGAAAAGGTTACAATGGACAAGAAGTAGATGCAAGCAGCTCGGTTGAAACGAGATGTACAAGGAATGATAAAGATCAATTACAACAACACTCCGGTTGGGAATGGAAGGCATAGAATATGAACTTGGCAAAAGAAGGCACTTGGATGAGACTCCGGTTAGAAGAGGAATGATAGAGAAGGAATAAGAATGATATAATTTGGACAGCACTCTGACTGTAAATGGAAGGAATTCAATGTGAACTTGACACGCTGAGAGGATACTTGATGAGATCAACAACAGGCTGCGTCCATAACTATTGAAAGAATGGCACAAAGGATAAGAAAGATTTCAGACGACACTCCAATTGAGAAGGGAAGCAAAACTTGATAAGATGAGAGAACTGGAATGAAGGACACGACACTTCGGTTGAATGGATAAGCACGAAAAGAACATGGTACTCACAATCCGAGATGACGAGTGAAAAGAGCAACATGACAATGCCTCCGAAAAGAAAGAATATAAGTTGGATCGTTGGAAAGGAAAGAGTTGGGAAGAAAATGACATCTTTTACCACAATAGAATTTGAAAAGCATCATTAAAAAGAAGGATTGAACGGAGTTGTTGGGAAACCAACAACGAAAAAAAACAAGCTTGTTGAGGGCTTATGGAAAACATCTAAAAAACTTGAGGTGAAATCCTGCCACAAACAGAAAGCAATTGCTTGCTTTAGATCGACGAGGAGATGAAATACTTCTTCCACCGAGAGGATAGGAGAAAACTTGGATCATTTATAAGCACCACAGTAGCAACATTCCTTAGGGAAGGCTTTAGGTGAAACATGACACAAGATAACTCCAACGAAGAGATTGGTGGATTAAAAATATCTCAATCCTGACAACATGGGAATCATGAAACACGAACTCAAATTATCAAGAATGACATAGCACCACCTCAAATGATACGGTAGAAAGAATTGCACTTCGAAATGCAAGAAAAATACTTGACCTCGTCAAAACAAAACATGTGTTGAGCACCATGTTTAATTTTGAGTATAGCTTGGCAGATCATAACTTCAAGAGAAAACTTAAAGAACGAAAGAAGAATAGAAATCCTTGATGAGCCACCATGTTGAGCCTCCATGAAGAACTATGGTAACAAAAGAATGATCAAACGAAAGGAAAGAGAATTAGAAAACGCAAGGTGAGGCCTTGCAATGATTAGTTGGAGCTTTGAAATGATAAAATTGAGAGATCTTGGAACTTCGGGAAAGTACGAAGCACTTGCATCGAGAATTTACTCATCGTGAACACACTCCAGAAGAATGAATCCATCACTTGGATGAAGAAAGAATAAGAATTATGTTATGCGTATCCTTCACCGATTTAAATTGAGGACAAGCAACGAATTTTCCATACTACTTATTCTTATAGAAAGGATTAAGATAGATATAGCACAAACTTGGGACGGTCTTCAACGAACCAACGGTAGGATTTAGAAACAACGAATGAATTGGTACAGTAACAAAGAATAGGAATCTTGTAAGAACCACCGTAAGAATTAAACATGAAAATAGCAAAAGCACAAATTCATCGGGAAGAATTGGAAAAAGAATGAAGATACTTGAAGGAATTTAGATACAAGAGAACGAAGAGATCACGAGATGATTATAGAATATTTGAATGATGCATCGGTAAGATTTGGAGAGCGAGAGCTGAAAGCTGGAATGAATAATTCTGTGATGATGGGCTTTGGATGAATCAAACTAAAAAGTCTCCTGAATTGCTCCTGATGGGTGAAAAGAATTCTCACAATGGAAAATAATTATGAGAGGGTGGTATAAAGCTAGAACCATGCGTCTCTGAGAGAATGTATAAGATTTGAAGGAGAAACTCTTCTTCGGTCTTCAAACGTTGAGAATGACGACGGGAAACACCATCATGAATTGTTGAGATACTTAGGGATGAATATTAGAAAGGTTGAACCAAACAATGAAAAGAATTTGAAAGATCTTGGAGAAAAACATATGACTGATGATAATTCATTCTTATGTCAAACTTTGAAATGAATTTGAGAAGCTCCGAGAAAATTTGAAGAGTCAGGTAAGATCCTGGGAAAAGACCTGTGGGTTAGGGCCCACTCAAGAAAAGCACCATTGAAATGATTTAAAGGAGAGATTGCGACGGCTGAATTAAATGGCTTGAAAGAGATAACATCCTCAAAATAGGTTGAACGAATGCAGAGTGCAAACACGAATCTTGGAGATATCTTCAGCACTCCTGGACAATTGAATAGCGAGAAGTGGATGATTAAGAGGTGCACCGGCATGAGAAAACATTTGAAATGAGGAAAGGGATATGACCAACACCAAAATCTTGAATTGAATCCACCGGATAAGAAAAAAGAACGGATAATGATAACTTGATGTTTCGTTAGTATCTTCATGAGAATCACCGGATAAGAACATTGAGTAAAGAGTGAAGAAACTTCTCATCCATAAGATGGATACTTGATTCAGAAATCTGAGTCCTTGAAGGAGAAGGGTGGGAGGGTGGGAAAAACAAAGACAACTTGGGACGAATGACACAAACACCATTGAGAATACTTAGAGTTGATCTTGTGAATGTTGAAATGATCGGATCCACTTGAAGAGAAACACGCCGGTTGAAAAAGGATTGACATGACAATCTAGATTATCATGGAGGATTGGTATTCACATAGGAGTATGAGAACACCTCTTAGGAAAGGTATGGAATCAACACTTGACTTCGAAGCAACTCAAATACCACAACTCAAAACAAAACAAAGGATTGGATTGCAGAATCAGCAGGAAACAAACATATGATAGATCCCATATCGTATCATGTGTCTGTTGGAAAGAATTCCTACGAGCTACTTGAATTCCCATTAATAAACTCCCGAAACTTTCTGGTTATGCAATCAGGTGTTAGGGATACAGGGGAAGCATAATATCTCACCCAAACTAACAAATCCTACATCCAGCTGTATCCGTCCTTCAACACATAACCAAGAAACCTTCGGAAATCATTTACCTCAACCTTCAAAAAGCATCCATTATAAGAGTTATCTCAATACTCCCGGACTCCCGCCCAGTACTGGGTGGTGTCGAGGTTATCTCACCAAGAACTGCATAAAAGAGATTTTGGATGTCGGGGAGCTCAGGTATTCCAGAACTGCAACGATAAAATTGTGACGACAACACCTCGGAGCTCAGTTACCCGGGACACTGCCACAACTCCTAAATGTCAGGAGGCACCAAGAATAATGTTCTCGTCACAAAACCATCAGAACAATTCCAAGATACCCGTGTGATCCTAAAAAAAATTGTGAAATTTGAGGAGAGAAGAGTCAAAAATTCTACGTCAGGAGGCCTCACCAGAGTGACAAAGGGTCTGAGGAGTAAAAAGAATCCTACTCTCAGATATATATAATCCTAATACTCAAAACATTTTGTTCTAAACACAACAACGTCAGCGATTCGATCAAGCAGGGGGGCTCCTAAGTCGGGGAAGGCTCTGATACCAACTTGTAACACCCATGATGCGACTATATCTCCCACGTGTCGGAGCACGACTTAGAGGCATGACCGCATAGTAGGCATGTCGCAAGAGGGGTAATCTTTACACATCCCATGTGCTGAATATGAAAGGGATATAGAGTTGGCTGTGGGGGCGCTGACGGCGGTGCCAAATGGCGGAGATGGGTTCGGCTGGCACGGAATGCGATGAAGGCGGCGGCTGCTGATGATTGGCGCGCTGAAAACAAGGTGGGGGGTTGGAGGACCCAAAAATGGCATGTGGGGGGTTATTTATAAGGCAAGGGGGCTAGTGTTATGGGTACTAGTCCGTTTTCGGACCATTAGATCTCGCTCGGACGACTTTGGACACGATGAGGGGTACGTGGGCTGCAGGTGGGCTGTGTAGAAGGCAAATGGCTAAGAAGAGAGGAGAGAGAGAGGACCGACAACAGTTTCGGAGACCCAAAACGTCCGATGTTTGACCGACTATATTGTCACTATAGTTTAATGGTTGGGCTATCAAACGAACTCCGAATGCGACGAAACTTGACAGGCAGTCTACCCACACTATAAAAACACCGCATGCCAACTTTCATCCCTTTCCGAGAACATTTTCCAGCCACTTATAAAATAAAATTTCAGACATGCCGCGGGTGCGTGCGAGTGTGGTTGGGCTCAGAACGGGCAACGGAGAGGACGGGGAGACCTGGACGGATGCAAGTTTTGAAAACATAATGATGCAATGCACATGATGACATGACAAGATGCAACACGCAAGCGAAAGACATGGCAACGACGGCGAATAACTAGAAGACACCTGGCGCATCGGTCTCGGGGCGTCACATAGCGAGGCCAAGCGGCCCGCATGGGGCGGCTGAACAATATGTACATTATTTAGTGAATATAAAGGCCTCAATAATAACAACTACGCTGCAACGGAACAACGTCGTAGTGGAAGCTCCATAGCACAGGGACACCGATGTGGACACGATCTAGACTCGGACAACACTCCTCTCCAACAAGGCTTTTCCAGAAATCTGGCATGACACGCCAGGTCAGTACATTGAATGTACTTGCAAGCTCACAACAGACATAAACATAATGACAAACAATATCATGATATTTAACCAATTATTAATAATGCAATAATATATTCAACATGTTGTGATCATATCCTTGTGAGGAAAAATTCCTCTTACCAACGGTGATCACTTCTTGGATCACGACCGTACCGACCTCAACATCTTAACCAGGAATATCTCGTGATCCTTCTGGTGATCAGAACCATGACCCATACTAGGCCTAAAACAATGATCCTTCCGGCGATCACAACCACGACCCATACTAGGTCTAAAACAATGATCCTTCCGGCGATCACAACCACGACCAACACTTGGTCCTGTCCAACCCGATGGCCTTCCCTCCATCATCAACAGTGCAGAGTTTATAACTTAGTGTGCAAATTTTATTAAATGTTGACCCATGGTGTGACCTACTTTCGAGCGTGTCCGTAAACGTGGACTCGGCTATCGATAGATTAATACACTCTGCAGATGTAGCGCACTATACCCACACCACGGAACCCATGGCCTCGTACTCCCATTTGGGTGGACCAATGACATTCCAACGAAATCACTCCATTGCCATGACACTCTCTCGGTCACTCCGACCCACTCCCAACTAGGCTAGTCCTGGGTGGCCCCATGTCTACTAAAGACACAACGACCACCGTCGTGGCCAAACGTCCCTCACGGGGACCGGTACCAAAAATATCAACAACGGGCACACAAGGTTATGTCTGCTTACCGGGCCAGGGTACTGCACACCCATAACCTTCCCTCGTTGGAGGCACCGACCAGAGGCATGACAACAGACCGAATAAAGGCCTTCCCATACAGGCAAATGTGGTTGCACTGGGAAAAACTCGATTCAGTGGCACCATGACCCGGTCAATGATATATTCAAGTTGTATTATTATCAGGTTCAACTTATATTGAAAATAACCGGTGTCATAGTATGTCATGAAGTGCAACAATAACATATGCATCACACAATACCGGAAAAGGCTGAGTCAACTGTATCCGCACTAAGCATAACCATCAACAACTCTTGAAACTCCTCTGGTCAAGATTAAACCTCACATTAAACATAATCTTTTCTAACAAGTTTTATCATTATTCTCATGCAAGAAAATAACTTCAATTAATTACTTATATCCATAACCATATTATTTCTACCATAGCAAAAATAAATTCTAGTCTCTTTATCAACTTAGTTGGCTCTAAACTTTCCGTAACACAAGCATATTAACTTGGACTAGCACTTAACAGAATATGAATAAGACAATAATGATCTATATGCATGGATGAAATCATTCATTCAAGCAGGAAAATCACAAATATTGCAATGGCACCAGAAAAATGTTGCTGTGGCTTGCCTTAGTGCAGATGAGGTTCACAAGCCTCCTGGTGATCCTCAGGACAAGCCTCACTGCTCTGAAAACAATTACAAACACGAAAAGAAATCATCAAGAACCCTTCTGAAATTCACCAAAAAATCTAGGCAGCTGGGTAAAATCCCTTTTTGCTGAGCTGCTAGATTTCTTTGCAAAGAACACAATGCAAAAAGAATCTATTCATTTGGACATATGGTTGAAAAGTTATAGCTGTTTGAAGCTCTCTGGATATAAATGAAATTTGAATTTAAATAAAACAGACTGGAGGGGGGGTGACGTCGAAGGCGTAAAGCCTCGGGGCGCCACCACTCATACCTCTTCACGAGCGTACTGATTGGCTGACTAGCGGGCCCTGCTAATCTGATGAGGGGGGAGGGGGAATGAAACAGGGGGCGGTGCGGCTTTGCCAGAGCAAACACCGGCGACGAGGGCTCCTTGGCAAAAAGGAGAGGGAGGGATCAAGAGAGGAGACTGAGGCGCACCTGCCCGTACCCGTAGAGTAGCTAGGGGTGGTCGGACGGTGTCGGAATCTTCCTCTCCAGTGGAGACAGGAAGCAGAGCTCGCTGGAGACGAAGACGACGGCGAGCAGAGGTGACTCCAGCAGTTCCAACCAGGCAGAACGGCACTACCGCAGAATGGCGGAGGCCCTGGAAGGATTGCCCAGGCCTGGGAGGGGCCAGAGCTACGGGAATGACCCGAGGGGATCGCCAGCGAGCTCGAGCTCGGGGACCCAAGTGTTTAAGTCCATATGAAAGGATTCAAAAACTCCAAATTTAAATCATTCAAACTGAAAATCAGGCAAATAAAGGAGGGCAAAAACCAGGCTGTCACAAACCTCCCCCACTTAGAATGAATCTCATCCTCGAGATTCGGTTGCTTGGGAAAACCATTCTGGATAATGTGTCTTGAGAAACTCTTCCCGTTCCCACATGGATTCTGACTCTGTGTAATGCTCCCACTGAATCTTGTAGAACCTTCTTACTTTGCTGCATGTGACCCTTTCCATCTGATCCAAAATTTTAACCGGCCTCTCTTCATATCTTAAGTACTTTGCCAACTCTACCTCAGTCATAGCAGTTTTTTTCTCAGGCGGCGATATGCATCGCCTCAACTGTGAAACATGAAACACGCTGTGCACGTCCGACAATTCAGGGGGTAGTTCCAACTGATATGCAATAGTACCCACTCGTGACATAACTGGAAATGGACCAATAAATCTGGGTGCTAGCTTTCCACGAGTCTGAAATCTCTTGACTCCTTTCATAGGAGTGACTCGGAGGTATACCTATTCTCCGGGTTCAAATCTGATCTGTCGGTGCTTTGCATCATAATAACTCTTCTACCGAGATTTGGCCAATTGCAATCTGTCTCTGATATCCCTAACTTGTTTCTCAGCTTCCATCATGAGATCTTTCCCGAAAAGATGGCTATCTCTGGTTTGAGTCCAATTTAAAGGAGTGCGGCACTTACGGCCATACAAAGCCTCATATGGTGACATCTTTAGACTAGTCTGGAAGCTGTTGTTATAAGAGAACTCGGCATATGGCATACAGTCTTCCCATTTAGATCCTTGGGCCAAAGCACAGGCACACAACATATCTTCGAGTATTTGGTTCACCCCCTCTGTCTGGCCATCGTTCTGGGGATGATAAGCGGTACTGTATTTCATTGCTGTCCCCAAGGCTTGATGGAGACGTGACCAAAAAGCGGAGGTAAAAAGTGAACCTTAGTCGGAGGTTATGGTTCGGGATACTCCATGCAGACTGACTATCCTGGATACATATAGTTGTGCAAGCTGATCTGCTCGATATGTGGTTCTGATGGGGATAAAGTGAGCAACCTTGGTTAAGGTGTCCACTATGACCCAGATTGCATCATTGCCCCGCGGAGTCTTGGGCAGTCCTGTGATAAAATCCATGCAGACATCATCCCATTTCCATTGAGAGACTGGTCGGGGTTGGAGAAGTCCGGCTGGCTTCTGATGGTCTGCCTTTACCTTGTTGCATATGTTGCAACAGGCTACAAAATAAGCAATGTCTTTCTTCAGCCCATCCCACCAAAATACTTGTCGCAAATCTTCATACATTTTCGTCCCTCTAGGGTGAATAGAATACGAAGATTCATGTGCTTCTGACATGATCTTCTGCTTTATATTCGCCTGATTTGGTACACAAATTCTTCCACGGAATCGGAGAGTACCGAATTGATCCTTTGAGAAATCTGAAGTCTGTCCTACTACCACATTCTTGGCACATTTCTGTAGAACGGTGTCATCTGGCTGTGCCTTGTGGATCTCTTCTTCAAGGGTGGGAGTGACCTCCAAAATATTAGCAAGGCCAGCATCAACTATGGACAGTTTGAGCTGAGCAATCTCCTCTTGAAGTTCAGGAGGCAAGGATTCCAATATGACATTCAGGCTGACAGGCTTTCGACTGAGTGCATCGGCGACCACGTTGGCCTTACCCGGGTGGTAATTTATTCCAAGATCATAGTTCTTGACTAACTCAAGCCACCTTCGTTGACGGAGATTTAAATCTGGCTGAGTAAATATATACTTGAGACTTTTGTGATCGGTAAAAATTTGGCACCTCTTCCCGATGAGATAGTGTCTCCAAATTTTTAGAGCATGAACCACTGCGGCCAATTCCAGATCATGAGTGGGATTATTTCGTCGTAGCTGTCGCGATGCATAAGCTACTACCTTGCCGTCTTGCATAAGTACGCATCCAAGTCCTTGTCTGGAGGCATCGCAATACACATCAAAACTGCGGTTGATATCTGGAAGAGTTAACACCGGTGCGGTCGTTAGCCGTATCTTTAGCTCATTAAAAAATTTCTCACATTCCTCAGTCCATCCAAACTTCTTTTCCTTTTTGAGCAGCTTCATCATGGGTTTAGCAATCTTGGAAAACCCTTCAATGAAATGACGGTAATACCCGGCTAATCCAAGAAAACTCCGGATCTGTGATAGGGTTGTGGGTGGCAACCAATCGAGCATTGATACGTCTCCAACGTATCTATAATTTTTGATTGCTCCATGCTACTTTATCTATTGTTTTGGACTCTATTGGGCTTTATTTTCCACTTTTATATTATTTTTGGGACTAACCTATTAACCGGAGGCCCAGCCCAGAATTGCTATTTTTTTGCCTATTTCAGTATTTCGCGGAAACAGAATATCAAACGGAGTCCAAACGGAATGGAACCTTCGGGAACGTGATCTTCTCACCGAACGTGATCCAGGAGACTTGGACCCTACTCCAAGAAGTTTCCGGGGAGGTCACGAGGGTGGAGGGCGCGCCCCCCCCTAGGCGCGCCCCCTGCCTCGTGGGCCCCTCGGAGCTCCACCGACGTGCTCCTTCCTCCTATATATACCTATGTACCCCCATTAGACCAGAGACGGAGCCAAAAACCTAATTCCACCGCCGCAACTTCCTGTATCCACGAGATCCCATCTTGGGGCCTGTTCCGGAGCTCCACCGGAGAGGGCATCCATCACGGAGGGCTTCTACATCAACACCATAGCCCTTCCGATGAAGTGTGAGTAGTTTACTTCAGACCTTCGGGTCCATAGCTAGTAGCTAGATGGCTTCTTCTCTCTTTTTGGATCTCAATACAATGTTCTCCCCCTCTCTCGTGGAGATCTATTCGATGTAATCTTCTTTTTGCGGTGTGTTTGTTGAGACCGATGAATTGTCGGTTTATGATCCAACTTATCTATGAATAATATTTGAATCTTCTCTGAATTCTTTTATGTATGATTGAGTTATCTTTGCAAGTCTCTTCGAATTATCCGTTTGGTTTGGCGAACTAGATTGGTAGTTCTTGCAATGGGAGAAGTGCTTAGCTTTGGGTTCAATCTTGCGGTGTCCTTACTCAGTGACAGAAAGAGTTGCAAGGCACGTATTGTATTGTTGCCATCGAGGATAACAAGATGGGGTATTTATCATATTGCATGAATTTATTCCTCTACATCATGTCATCTTGCTTAAGGCGTTACTCTGTTTTAACTTAATACTCTAGATGCATGCTGGATAGCGGTCGATGAGTGGAGTAATAGTAGTAGATGCAGGAAGGAGTCGGTCTACTTGTCACGGACGTGATGCCTATATACATGATCATACCTAGATAACCTCATAACTATGCTAAATTCTATCAATTTCTCAACAGTAATTTGTTCACCCACCGTAGAATATCTATGCTCTTGAGATAAGCCACTAGTGAAACTTATGGCCCCCGGGTCTATTCTCATCATATCAATCTCCATTACTTTATTTTACTTGTTTTGATTTTACTTTTTACTTTGCATCTTTATACCAAAAATACCAAAAATATTATCTCTATCAGATCTCACTCTCGTAAGTGACCATGAAGGGATTGACAACCCCTAAGCGTTGGTTGCGAGTTGCTACCGTTTTGTGCAGGTACGAGGGACTTGCGCGTGACCTCCTACTGGATTGATACCTTGGTTCTCAAAAACTGAGGGAAATACTTACGCTACTGTGCTGCATCACCCCCTCCTCTTCGGGGAAAACCAACGCTAGCTCGAGACGTAGCAAGAAGGATTTCTGGCGCCGTTGCCGGGGAGGCCTACACCAAGTCAAGTCAAAATTTACTCTCCCGTCAATGAGCCATTTCTGGCGCCGTTGCCGGGGAGGCCTATGCCAAGTCAAGTCAAGATTTACTCTCCCGTCAATGAGCCATTTCTGGCGCTGTTGCCGGGGAAGCCTACGCAAAAGTCAACATACCAAGTACCCATCACAATCTCTATCTCTCGCATTACATTATTTGCCATTTGCCTCTCATTTTCCTCTCCCCCACTTCACCCATGACGTTTTATTCGCCCTCTCTTTCCCAATCTCCTCCTCTTTTTCCCTTTGCCTTTTGTTTGCTCGTGTGTTAGTTTGCTTGCTTGTTCGTCACGATGGCCTTACCTAATTTTGGTGATCTTCACCTTAAAAGGCTAGAAGATATCGAAAACAATGTCAGGAAGTTTATGGTCTTGCAATTTGAGCATAATAATTTCTTTAGAAACGAGCTTAAGGAACAAAAGAGTTTTATGAGTTATATGAATAAAGAGCTCGATGATATGTCCAAAGAATTTGATGGTGTGAGAGCCCAAATTGCTCATCTTGAAAAAATGACCGCTGAAATTTCGGATATGCAAGCCACCTTAGTCAATAAGATGGCCGCTAAACCGAATAACTATGAGAATCAAGATGAAGATCTAAAAGTTATTGATGTGTCCCCTATTAAATCTTTGTTTTGCAATATGAAACTTGATGAATCTGATTATGATCTTCCCTTACCTAGAAGGTGTTCTAAGAATTCTGAGTTTTTAGATCCTGATGATGAAATTGATAAAAAAGGATTGAAAGAAATAAAAATCTAGATATTGCTAAACCCACTATTTTGGATCTCAAGGAATTCAACTATGAAAATTGCTCTTTAATTGATTGTATTTCCTTGTTGCAATCCTTGTTAAATTCTCCTCATGCTTATAGTCGAAATAAGGCCTTTACCAAACACATTGTTGTCGCCTTAATGCAATCTTATGAAGAAAAGCTTGAGTTGAAAGTTTCTATCCCTAGAAAACTCCATGATGAGTGGGAACCTACAATTAAGATTAAAATTAAAAATTACGAGTTTCATGCTTTGTGTGATTTGGGTGCTAGTGTCTCTACTATCCCCAAAGCTTTGTGTGATTTGTTAGATTTCCATGACTTTGATGATTGCTATCTAAACTTGCATCTCGAGGATTCCACTATTAAAAAGCCTATGGGAAGAATTAATGATGTTGTTATTGTTGCAAATAGGAATTATGTGCCCGTAGATTTTATCGTTCTTGATATAGATTGCAATCCTTCATGTCCTATTATTCTTGGTAGACCTTTCCTTAGAACGATTGGTGCAATTATTGATATGAAGGAAGGGAATATTAAATTCCAATTTCCCTTAAAGAAGGGCATGGAGCACTTTCCTAGAAATAAAATAAAATTACCATATGAATCTATCATGAGAGCCACTTATGGATTGCCTACCAAAGATGGCAATACCTAGATCTATCCTTGCTTTTATGCCTAGCTAGGGGCGTTAAACGATAGCGCTTGTTGGGAGGCAATCCAATTTTATTTTTTGTTTTTTGTTTTTGGTTCTGTTTAGGAATAAATAATCCATCTAGATTCTATTTAGATGTGGTTTTATCTTTTAATTAGTGTTTGTGCCAAGTTAAACCTATTAGATCTTCTTGGAAGATAGTTATTTGATCTTGCTGTAATTTCCAGAATCTTTGCGGTCAGTGCCCGAATTGTCAAAAATCACCAGAACGTGATAAAATAGTGATTCCAATTGCTTTTGATCAATAAACAAATTGCCCAGGTCGTATAATTTTGGTAGAATTTTTTGGGTTCCAGAAGTTTGCGTGTGTTGTTTGCTTATTTTGATGAATCTATGGCTAGTAAAATAGTTTATAAACCATAGAGAAGTTGGAATACAGTAGGTTTAACACCAATACAAATAAAGAACAAGTTCACTACAGTACCTTAAAGTAGTCTTTTGTTTTCTTTCTCTAACGGAGCTAACGAGATTACTATTGAGTTTTGTGTTGTGAAGTTTTCAAGTTTTGGGTGAATTCTTTTGATGGGTTATGGAACAAGGAGTGGCAAGAGCCTAAGCTTGGGGATGCCCATGGCACCCCCAAGATAATCCAAGGACACCAAAAAGTCAAAGCTTGGGGATGCCCCGGAAGGCATCCCCTCTTTCGTCCACTTCCATCGGTAATTTACTTGGAGCTATATTTTTATTCACCACATGATATGTGTTTTGTTTGGAGCGTCTTGTATTATTTGTGTCTTTGCTTGTTAGTCTACCACAATTATCCTTGTTGTACACACCTTTTGAGAGAGCCATGTATGAATTGAAATTTGTTAGAATACTCTATGTGCTTCACTTATATCTTTTGAGCTTGATAGTTTACTCTATGTGCTTCACTTATATCTTTTTGAGTGTGATAATTTTTGCTCTAGTTCTTCACTTAGATCTTTTAGAGCACGGTGGTGGTTTGTTTTAAAGAAATTTGATCTCTCATGCTTCACTTAGATTATTTTGAGAGTCGTTAATAGCATGGTAATTTGCTTAATGTTAATATACTTGGTATTCAAGATATGTGAAACTTTCTTTTTAGTGGGTTGAATACTAAGATAAGTTTGATGCTTGATAATTGTTTTGAGATATGGAGGTGATAATATCATAGTCGTGCTAGTTGAGTAGTTGTGAATTTGAGAAATACTTGTGTTGAAGTTAGCAAGTCCCGTAGCATGCACGTATGGTTAAAGTTGTGTAACAAATTTGAAGCATGAAGTGTACCTGGCTTGTGCATCCTTATGAGTGACAGTCGGGGACGAGCGATGGTCTTTTCCTACCAATCTATCCCCCTAGGAGCATGCGCGTAGTACTTTATTTTTGATGACTTCTAAATTTTTGCAATAAGTATATGAGTTCTTTTGACTAATGTTGAGTCCATGGATTATACACACTTTTACCTTTCCGCCATTTGCTAGCCTCTTCAGTACCGTGCATTGCCCTTTCTCACATTGAGAGTTGGTGCAAACTTCGCCGGTGCATCCAAACCCCGTGATATTATATGCTCTTTCACACATAAACCTCCCTATATCTTCCTCAAAACAGCCACCATACCTACCTATCATGGCATTTCCATAGCCATTCCGAGATATATTGCCATGCAACTTCCACCATCATCATCATCATCATCACGACATGCTTTACTTTTGTCATATTGCCATTGCATGATCTTGTAGTTGACATCGTATTTGTGGCAAAGCCACCATGCATTATTTTTCATACATGTCACTCTTGATTCATTGCACCATCCCGGTACACCGCCGGAGGCATTCATATAGAGTCATATCTTGTTCTAGTATCGAGTTGTAATCATTATGTTGTAATCAATAGAAGTGTGATGATCATCATTATTAGAGCATTGCCCAATCAAAACAAAGAGAAAGGCCAAAAAGAAAGGAAAAAAAAGAAAGGCCCAAAAAAAAGAGAAAATAAAAAGGGCAATGCTACTATCTCTTTTTCCACACTTGTGCTTCAAAGTAGCACCTTGTTCTTCATGTAGTGAGTCTCATATATTGTGCTTCAAAGTAGCACCATGATTTTCATATAGTGAGTCTCATAATTTGTCTTGTTCATACTAGTGGGAATTTTTCATTATAGAACTTGGCTTGTATATTCGAACGATGGGCTTCCTCAAAATGCCCTAGGTCTTCATGAGCAAGCAAGTTGGATGCACACCCACTAGTTTTCTTTTGTTGAGCATTCTTAGCTCTAGTGCATCCGTTGTATGGCAATCCCTACTCCTTGCATTAACATCAATTGATGGGCATCTCCATAGCTCATTGATTAGCCTCGTTGATGTGAGACTTTCTCCTTTTTTGTCTTCTCCACACAATCCCCATCATCATATTCTATAGCACCCATAGTGCTATGTCCATGGCTCGCGCTCATGTATTGCGTGAAGGTTGAAAAAGTTTGAGATTATTTGAGTATGAAACAATTGCTTGGCTTGTCATCGGGGGTATAGAAGTTGGGAACATCTTTATGTGACGAAAATGAAGCATAGCCTAACTATATGATTTTGTACGGATGAACTTCCTTTGGCCATGTTATTTTGAGATGACATAATTGTTTGACTAGTATGCTTGAAGTATTATCATTTTTATGTCAATATGAACTTTTGTCTTGAACCTTTCAGATCTGAATATTCATACCATGATTAAGAAGATTTACACTGAAATTATGCCAAAGTATCACTCCGCATCAAAAATTCTCTTTTTATCATTTACCTACTCGAGGATGAGCAGGAATTAAGCTTGGGATGCCTGATACGTCTCCAACGTATCTATAATTTTTGATTGCTCCATGCTACTTTATCTACTGTTTTGGACTATATTGGGCTTTATTTTCCACTTTTATATTATTTTTGGGACTAACCTATTAACCGGAGGCCCAGCCCAGAATTGTTGTTTTTGCCTATTTCAGTATTTCGAGGAAACAGAATATCAAACGGAGTCCAAACGGAATGAAACCTTCGGGAACGTGATCTTCTCACCGAACATGATCCAGGAGACTTGGACCCTACTCCAAGAAGTTTCCGGGGAGGTCACGAGGGTGGAGGGCGCTCGGAGCTCCACCGACGTGCTCCTTCCTCCTATATATACCTACGTACCCCCATTAAACCAGAGACGGAGCCAAAAACCTAATTCCACCGCCGCAACTTCCACTATCCACGAGATCCCATCTTGGGGCCTGTTCCGGAACTCCGCCAGAGAGGGCATCAATCACGGAGGGCTTCTACACCAACACCATAGCCCTTCCGATGACTGTGAGTAGTTTACTTCAGACCTTCGGGTCCATAGCTAGTAGCTAGATGGCTTCTTCTCTCTTTTTGGATCTCAATACAATGTTCTCCCCCTCTCTCGTGGAGATCTATTCGATGTAATCTTATTTTTGCGGTGTGTTTGTTGAGACCGATGAATTGTGGGTTTATGATCCAACTTATCTATGAATAATATTTGAATCTTCTCTGAATTCTTTTATGTATGATTGAGTTATCTTTGCAAGTCTCTTTGAATTATCCGTTTGGTTTGGCCAACTAGATTGGTAGTTCTTGCAATGGGAGAAGTGCTTAGCTTTGGGTTCAATCTTGCGATGTCCTTACTCAGTGACAGAAAGAGTTGCAAGGCACGTATTGTATTGTTGCCATCGAGGATAACAAGATGGGGTATTTATCATATTGCATGAATTTATTCCTCTACATCATGTCATCTAGCTTAAGGCGTTACTCTGTTTTTAACTTAATACTCTAGATGCATGTTGGATAGCGGTCGATGAGTGGAGTAATAGTAGTAGATGCAGGCAGGAGTCGGTCTACTTGTCACGGACGTGATGCCTATATACATGATCATACCTAGATAACCTCATAACTATGCTAAATTCTATCAATTGCTCAACAGTAATTTGTTCACCCACCGTAGAATATCTATGCTCTTGAGAGAAGCCACTAGTGAAACCTATGGCCACCGGGTCTATTCTCATCATATCAATCTCCATTACTTTATTTTACTTGTTTTGCTTTTACTTTTTACTTCTCATCTTTATACCAAAAATATTATCTCTATCAGATCTCACTCTCGTAAGTGACCGTGAAGGGATTGACAACCCCTAAGCGTTGGTTGCGTGTTGCTACCGTTTTGTGCAGGTACGAGGGACTTGCGCGTGACCTCCTACTGGATTGATACCTTGGTTCTCAAAAACTGAGGGAAATACTTACGCTACTGTGCTGCATCACCCCCTCCTCTTCGGGGAAAACCAACTCTAGCTCGAGACGTAGCAAGCACATCCTTTACTTGGGTTTAGCAATCTTGGAAAACCCTTCAATGAAACGACGGTAATACCCGGCTAATCCAAGAAAACTCCGGATCTGTGATAGGGTTGTGGGTGGCAACCAATCGAGCACATCCTTTACTCTGCTTGGGTCCACAGCTATACCTTCAGCGGATAGCACATGTCCAAGGAACCCAACCTGCTTGAGCCAAAATTCGCATTTACTGAATTTGGCTTATAGCTGATGGTCGCGAAGTCGTTGTAACACTGCTCGGAGGTGTTCCTTGTGATCTTCTTCACTCCTTGAGTAAAAAAGTATGTCATCGATGAAGACTACCATGAACTTATCGAGGAAGTCCATGAATACCTTGTTCATCATATGCATGAAGAAAGCAGGGGTGTTGGTGAGACCAAAAGAAATCATTGTATATTCATAAAGACCGTACCGAGTGGTTGCTACCTCTTGAGCACTGCGTTGGTTTTCCCTTGAAGAGGAAAGGGTGATGCAGGAAAGTAGCGTAAGTATTTCCCTCAGTTTTTGAGAACCAAGGTATCAATCCAGTAGGAGGCTACGCGCGAGTCCCTCGCACCTGCACAAAACAAATAAATCCTCACAACCAACGCGATAAGGGGTTGTCAATCCCTTCACGGTCACTTACGAGAGTGGGATCTGATAGATATGATAAGATAATTTTTTGTATTTTTATGATAAAGATGCAAAGTAAAATAAAAGCAAAGTAAAAAAGCAAAGTAAATAACTAAGTGTTGGAAGATTAATATGATGAAGATAGACCCGGGGGCCATAGGTTTCACTAGTGGATTCTCTCAAGAGCATAAGTGTTTTACGGTGGGTGAACAAATTATTGTTGAGCAATTGACAGAATTGAGCATAGTTATGAGAATATCTAGATATGATCATGTATATAGGCATCACGTACGAGACAAGTAGACGGAATCCTGCCTGCATCTACTACTATTACTCCACACATCGACCGCTATCCAGCATGCATCTAGAGTATTAAGTTCATAATAACAGAGTAACGCCTTAAGCAAGATGACATGATGTAGAGGGACAAATTCATGCAATATGATAAAAAAAACCATCTTGTTATCCTCGATGGCAACAATAAAATACGTGCCTTGCTGCCCCTACTATCACTGGGAAAGGACACCACAAGATTGAACCCAAAGCTAAGAACTTCTCCCATTACAAGAAAGATCAATCTAGTAGGCCAAACCAAACTGATAATTCGAAGAGACTTGCAAAGATAACCAATCATACATAAAAGAATTCAAAGAAGATTCAAATATTTTTCATAGATAAACTTGATCATAAACCCACAATTCATCGGTCTCAACAAACACACCGCAAAAGAAGATTACATGGAATAGATCTCCACAATACAGGGGGAGAACATTGTATTGAGATCCAAAAAGAGAGAAGAATCCATCTAGCTAATAATTATGGACCCTAAGCTCTGAGTTAAACTACTCACACTTCATCGGAGAGGCTATGGTGTTGATGTAGAAGCCCTCCATGATCGATGCCCCCTCCGGCGGAGCTCCGGAACAGGCCCCAAGATGGGATCTCGTGGATACAGAAAGTTACAGCGGTGGAATTATGGTTTTGGCTCCGTATTTGATCGTTTGGGGGTACGTAGGTATATATAGGAGGAAGGAGTACATCGGTGGAGCAACAGGGGGCCCACGAGGGTGGAGGGCGCGCCTGTGGGGGGGGGGGGGTAGGCGCGCCCCCTACCTCGTGGCTTCCCTATTGGTTGCTTGACGTAGGGTCCAAGTCTCCTGGATCTTGTTCGTTCTAAAATCACATTCCCGAAGGTTTCATTCCGTTTGGACTCCATTTGATATTCCTTTTCTTCGAAACCCTAAAATAGGCAAAAAAAACAGCTTTTCTGGGCTGGGCCTCCCGTTAGTAGGTTAGTCCCAAAAATAATATAAAAGTGTATAATAAAGCCCAATAATGTCCAAAACAGAAGATAATATAGCATGGAGCAATCAAAAATTATAGATACGTTGGAGACGTATCAGTGGTAAAGGCGGTCTTAGGAATTTCCTCCTTTTTAATATTGAGCTGATGATATCCAGTCCGTAAATCAACCTTGGAGAATACTTTGGCCCCACTGAGTTGATCAAACAAGTCATCAATCCTTGGCAGCGGATATTTATTTTTGATGGTGACATCGTTCAGCTGACAGTAATCCACACACATGCAGAGACTGCCATCCTTTTTGCCCACGAAGATAGCAGGTGATCCCCATGGTGAAGAGCTGGGACGGATATATCCTTTCTGGAGCATTTCATCAAGCTGTTTCTTTAGCTCCACTAATTCTAATGAGGGCATCCGGTAATACTTCTTGTATAACGGTGCGGTTCCGGGCACAAGATCTATTGCGAACTCAAGCTCTCGATCTGGTGGCATGCCTGGCAGCTCTTCTGGAAATACATCGGGAAACTCACTCACCACAGGAATTAATTCCAATTCAGCCACAACGATGTAGACCATTTCTTTCTTGGGTATGCTTCTGCGAGCATAGAATTTGGTAGGCTGTCCCTCCTGAGTGGTCAAAGTGACCTCTCGGGTTGCGCAATTTATGCATACTTGGTATTGTGTCAGCCAATTCATACCCAAGATAACATCCAGTTTAGCAGACTCAATAAGTATCAAAGAAGTTGAAAAGCAGACTTTGTTGATCTTGATTTCCAGATTACCGTAGACCAGATTGCTCCTGATTAAGGATCCAGGGGTTTGTACCAGTGTACTCTTGCCCAAAAGCGAACAAGGAAATTTGTTTTGGGCAACAAAACTTCGAGAGATAAAAGAGTGGGAAGCCCAGAGTCAAATAAAATTACTGCAAGTATGTTGTTAATAGGAAACATACCAATGACGACTTCGAGGTTTTCTTGGGCTTCATCTGTGGAGAGGTGATGAACGTGCCCAGTGATGTGGTGTTGGTTCGTGCATGATTCCATAAAGTTGACTTGTGGCCTGTATAGAGCATTCGCCTTGCTGTTCTTGGGACACTGTCTGGCATAATGTTAGGTTTGCCCACAGCTGAAGCAAGCATTGATGCGCTGGCGCTCCTCATGCACTGGGTTGGGCACGACATTATTGACTTGGGTGGTGGTCTTGTTAACATTTTGTTGCCAGTTGGGCTTGTATTCCACCTAAGTCTGCTACTAGGTACGGGTTGTCCATCCTTCTTTGGCTCAAACTTGCGCTTGTGATCGTTATTGACAGGCCTGTTGCCTGACATGAGCTTGTGCTCCCTTTCCACAATGAAAGCTTTGTTCACCATAGTTTGAAAATCTGTGAAATAAACATGCTGAGAGTACACCAGAGTTGCGTGTATAATCCACCAAGAAATCTGTCAATCTTTCTTTCTTTAGTGGCCATGTCATGAAGGGAGTAACGTGACAAATGATTGAATTTTCGCAAATATTCACCCAGAGACTGATGTCCTTGGATGAGCACGAGAAATATTCACCTGAATCGGGCGCCATGCTCTCCGGGTAATCCTAGAAAGAGCATGGTCGTCCGCGATGGCCGGCTCGAAGATCAGCAGCCACCGCACGTTTAGGAAGCGTGTATGGGAACAAGGAATTCTGCCACACGTCGAGCGGACAGTGTCCGAGGAGGTTTGGTTCGCCTTTATCTATGGTGGGCCCGTTCTGCAACCTTCCTCTGGCGCCACGAGGAGAGGGGGATTAGGCCACGATCGACTACCACGCCTAGATTCCATTACGGATTGCGGCGTGGTGTCGCTTGTGTTGCCCCTCACTGGAATTGACGCCACGGGCGTTCCGACAACAAGCACACTAGAGTCGCCACTTCTGGTGCTACCACTGCGCCGCCTGCACATCCTCGTGAGGCTTGCGGGAAGATAAGGAAGGATCCTCGCTCCAACAAAGGCGCCACTGCACCTCCTCCGGTCCTGGACAAGGATCACTCCCCAAGCATTAGCACGAACAGTCAACATCGCCAACCCCAAGCTACTGCCTAGGGCTTGGCCCCAGGCTTTCACCTTCAACATACCCAGCAGAAGGCAGAGGATGAGGAGAAGGGATATGAGGATGAATGCCTCCGCTCGTCCCTCGCCCCTCCTTTTATAGGCGGGCCAGGGAAGAGAGCCGGTGCCTCAATGGGTAACCGTTGTCCTCCTCCACCAATTCAAGAAGACCGGGGCCTCGCCTTGACGCTCTCCCGCACCACGCGCCTCCATTACCTACCTCGCTCGATGCATGGCGCATACATGACTAAGGATAAGGGCGCGGTGGGAAGAGTGAATTGGCAGTTACTCGCCCATGTGTTAAAGTCATTCACTGGCCATTACAAGAGTGGCCCCACCACGATTGGCTCTACGTGACATGCAGAAGAATCGGAAATTGGCCCGAGCTCAAGTTAATGAAGTAGCAAAGAAGATCTCAAAGGGCCAACGACTTCTATGCCCCTCCCCGTGCATTGGTTAGGGCCTACCCCGACGGCGCCCGGTAGCATGTTCGGGCCAGGCCCGGGGGCTCCTATCGGTGCAACAAACCCTGGGTCCGTTGCCCAGACTATGCATAGGCACAAGAATAAGACTTCAGCACCAAGATCATATAAATTACGAGGGCTTAGTTCTTTAAAGGATCAAAGTGAAGATCAAGAAGGCCAAGACTAGCCAAAGAGGCAAGATTCAACTATGAGAAGAAGCTCCCTTGCGGGGCAGGTGAGCCTAGCGAGGATGGGATTACCCCCGGAAGCAAGCCCCCAAATTGTCCCAACAGGCCTGCCGGGGCTTACGGAGGCAAACCACTCCACTGCTCCACCTCACGAGCGACGCAAGTCACCAATTAGTGCGGTGTCAAGCCGCAAGGTGACTAAGCGGCTATTGTTCGCCACATGGCAGGCCCTTTCTACAGAAATACCTCTAGGCGACACCCATCCTGAGACGTGTCAAGCAAGTAGGCGTGAAGCTGGCAAAACAGCCCGACAGGGCCTGCCGGGCGAGCCGTGATGTGATGTTGAGCGGCGCATTTAATACGCTTTGTCAGCCTACTGAGTTAGGTATGATAGCACTGTTTGCTATCTAATCAGTGTGTAAAGACTGATTTTTCCACTGTGGTGACCCCTTAAAGTACAAAAGGACGCCCATGGCAACTGTAGAGAAGATTCGGACCCCTTCACACTCATACGCGTGTACGTCCTCTCGCCCCAAGCAACCTTGTCGGGAAAGAGCGATGCGCTTCTCCACCACTTTACACCATCAATCCACCAAAGCAGGAGTAGGGTTTTATGCCTCACGCCGGCCCGAACCTTGGTAAAACTGCCCATGTGATGTTTGCCGCACTTCTCTACGCTTCTCCACTCTTTGTGCAACGTTCCCATCCCCCTGCCGAACCAGAAGGGGCCCTTGGTCCCATAGGTGGCCGTGGTTTCCCACGACAAACTGTATTGTCCATGAACTATGGTAACTCTTGCCTATAAAAATTGCATGAAAAAACAGTCTTGCTTCAGGTTATTTTTTGCATTATCATCTTTTGTACATGTTGAAACTATCAAGAGTTAACTTTTGTGTTTTGTTAACATGATTGTTCATCATATCCACTTGTGCAGGTACCATAACCAAAGCAAATCTGAATCCAAGTTGAACATGATGCAGAATTATCTTCATCTGACAATAAAGTGATTCGTTCTAAATTTCATCAAACAATAGACTGAATTTCATGAAATGCATGCAAGATGCTGCTAGAGTTGAAGCTGGCAAGAGAACGGGCATGAGCAGTAGCAGCAAGGGCAACCAGAGCACACGGGCACAAGCAGGAGCCTAATACGTCTCCAACTTATCTATAATTTTTGATTGTTCCATGCTATTATATTATCTGTTTTGGATGTTAATGGGCTTTATTTTACACTTTTATATTATTTTTGGGACTAACCTACTAACCCAAGGCCCAGTGCAAATTGCTATTTTTTTTCCTATTTCAGTGTTTCACAGACAAAGGAATATCAAACGGAATAAAACCTTCGGGAGAGTTATTTTTTGAACAAACGTGATCCAGGGGACTTGGAGTGGACGTCAAGCAACCAATGAGGAGGCCACGAGGCAGGGGGTGCGCCTACCCCCTGGGCGCGCCTTCCCCCCTCATGGCTCCATCGACCTACTTCTTCCTCCTATATATGTTCATATACCCCAAAAACATCCGACAGCACCACGAAAACCCTATTTCCACCGCCGCAACCTTCTGTGCCCAAGAGATCCCATCTTGGGGCCTTTTCCGGAGCTCCGCTGGAGGGGGAATCCATCACGGAGGGCCTCTACATCAACTCAATGGCCCCTCCGTTGTTGTGTGAGTAGTTTACTTCAGACCTTCGGGTCCATAGCTATTAGCTAGATGGCTTCTTCTCTCTCTTTGGATCTCAATACAAAGTTCTCCTCGATCTTCTTGGAGATTTATTCGATGTAAACCTTTTCGCAATGTGTTTGTCGAGATCCGATGAATTGTGGGTTTATGATCAAGTCTATCTATGAACAACATTTGATTCTTCTCTGAAATCTTTTATGTATGATTGGTTATCTTTGCAAGTCTCTTCGAATTATCAGTTTGGTTTGGCCTACTAGATTGATCTTTCTTGCAATGGGATAAGTGCTTAGCTTTGGGTTCAATATTGTGGTGCTTGTTCCTAGTGACAGAAAGGGAAACGACACGTATTGTATTGTTGCCATCGAGGATAAAAAGATGGGGTTTATATAATATTGCTCGAGTTTATCCCTCTACATCATGTCATATTACCTAATGCGTTACTTTGTTCTTATGAACTTAATACTCTAGATGCATGCTGGATAGCGGTCGATGTGTGGAGTAATAGTAGTAGATGCAGGCAGGAGTCGGTCTACTTGTCACGGACGTGATGCCTATATACATGATCATGCCTAGATATTCACATAATTCGCTTTTCTATCAATTGCTTGATAGTAAGTTGTTCACCCACCGTAATACTTATGCTATCTTGAGAGAAGCCACTAGTGAAACCTATGGCCCCCGGGTCTATTCTCCATTACATTAATCTCCCGTCAACAAGTTATTTCTGGCACCATTTATTTGCAACCTTTACTTTCAATCTATATCATAAAAATACCAAAAATATTTATCTTATCATTATTATCTCTATCAGATCTCACTCTCGTAAGTGACCGTGAAGGGATTGACAACCCCTTTATCGCGTTGGTTGCGAGGTTCTTATTTGTTTGTGTAGGTACGAGGGACTTGCGTGTAGTCTCCTACTGGATTGATACCTTGGTTCTCAAAAACTAAGGGAAATACTTACGCTACTTTGCTGCACCACCCTTTCCTCTTCAAGGAAAAACCAACGCAGTGCTCAAGAGGTAGCAAGAAGGATTTCTGGCGCCGCTACCGGGGAGATCTACGCACAATTCAAGACATACCAAGTACCCATCACAAATTCTTATCCCTTGCATTACATTATTTTCCATTTGCCTCTCGTTTTCCTCTCCCCCACTTCAATCTTGCCGTTTTATTCGCCCTTCCTATGTTCGTCTTTCCATTTGCTTTGTTGTCTTACTTGGCTCGTTTGCTCGTTTGGTTGGAATATTTGTTTATTTATTGCTAAACAGAGAACCTAAGATCTATGGATCCTCATCAGCTTGCTAATCTTTTTAAGTGATCCAATTATGATGAACCAATTGCTAGTGAGTTTTGTGCACTAGATTATCTTTATGAATTTTTGCTTGAAATTCGTGAATCTAAAAATTTTGATGAAGTACTTTATGGAGTGATTCATGATGGATCCTTGAATAAAATGCATGATTGCAATGATGACAGTATAAATTCTATTAATGTAAATTGTGCTTATAATATGCAAAACCCTAAGCTTGGGGATGCTAGTTTTGCTATGACTACTATTTGTTGCGAGGACAATGATTGGGGTGATTCTTCTTATGATCTCGAAAATTTAGTTAAGCCCCATGATGAATATGAGATTGATAATAATGTTTGCAATAATATTGAAATTGGTTTTGGAAGAGTGTCAACTTTAGATCCTACATATTTGGAGAATGTTCAATCTTATGAAGTTTTTGATAAAAGTGGGTTTGGAGAGGTCATGACTTTAGTTAATGTTAATCCCACTATTTTGGAAGAGTGTCAACTTTGCATACATGTGGATCATGTTAAGAATGTGTTTTGTGATAGCTATATTGTTGAATTTGCTTATGATCATACATGTAATTATTATGAGGGAGGAAAATATGGTTGTAGAAATTTTCATGTTACTAAATTACCTCTCGTTATGTTGAGATTGCTATTGTTTCTTTCTGCTTCCTTGCATATGCTAGTTTTTGCTTGCCTTGACAATTTGTTTGCCTATAAGATGCCTATGCATAGGAAGTATGTTAGACTTAGATGTGTTTGTCACGTGTTTTATGATTCTCTCTTTGTGCTTCAATTCTTATCTTTCATGTGAGCATCGTTGAAATCTTATGCCTAGCTAAAAGGCTTTAAAGAAAAGCGCTCGTTGGGAGACAATCCAATATTTTTCCTTGCTGTTATTCAATAAATAATTCATCTAGCCTCTATTTAGATTTGGTTTTATGCTTTTAATTAGTGTTTGTGCCAAGTAGAACCTTTGGGAAGACTTGGGGAAAGTCTTTGCGATCATGCTGTAAAAAGCAGAAACTTTAGCACTCATGAGATTTGCTGCCTTTTTTCACTGGAGAGAGATATTTAGTTAATTATTTTTGCATATGATTAATAGATAAATTACTCACGTCCAGCAATTTATTTTAGAATTTTTGGTGTTCCAGAAGTATTAGAAACCTACAGATTACTACAGACTGTTCTGTTTTTGACATATTCTGTTTTTCCTGTGTTGTTTGCTTATTTTGATGAATCTATGGCTAGTATGTTGAGTGTATGCACTACAAAAAAAGACACATCTATGACATTTTGGGCCGAACGAATTTTTTTTCTGTCATACATATGACACTTCTATGATGATAATTGTGACAAAACCCGGTATCATCATAGATGTGGTGGGCTCCTACTTCTATGACAAAAAATCATGACAAAAAATGGGCTTTTCATCCTGGGCGGGCCGGAGACGCAGCTGCATGACATACTTTGGGCCGTCCATGACGGAAAAACCATGGTAGAAGTGAGGGCGAGGAAAATTTCGGGGAGTTCCCGGTTACGGTGGGAGGTCGGGGGCCGAGCGATGCGCGTTTCTCTCGTACACGTATGCGCGTGTGTGCGAGGCGTTGGCTCTAACTGAACCCGAGCGAGGCGTTGGGCTCTAACTGAACCCGAGTGATTGCACTGCAGGCTACGCGTTACTGAACCCAAGCGATCGATCGATGGGTGTTAACTAAACCCGATCGAGTGATTCCTTCGCTACTGCTGCTAACTGAAGCCGATCGATGCTGCCTCTGGGATGAACAGTGAGTGTTGCGGGGGGGTTTGGATGAACAGTGAGCGGTGGCGTTGCCCTGGATGAATAGGACCCCGTGGTGTGGTGGAGGGCTGGATGAACAATAGACGGTGGAAGGGTGCCCGTGGAGGTGTGGTTGAACAGGACCCCGTGGTGTGGAGGGCTAGATGAACAGTAGACGGTGGAGGGGTGCCCGTGGAGGTGTGGTTGACCAGTAGCCGGTGGAGCAGCGCGCGGTGGAGGCTGGATGAACAGGAGCCCGTGGAGGCTGGAGGAGGTCGACGGTAGCCCATGGAGGCTGGAGGAGGTCGACAGTGGAGATGAACAGTATCCCGTGGAGTAACATTTTGCGGTACGCCACACCCCTCCCGATGAACAGGACCCCCGTTTCGACCGTAGGAGGTCCGTTTTGTCCGTTTTGCGGTACGCCACACCTCTCCCGATCAATAGGACCCCTGTTTCGACCGTAGGAGGTCCGTTTCGTTCGTTTTGCAGTATGCCACAACCCTCCCGATCAACAGGACCCCCGTTTTGACCGTAGGCGGTCCGTTTCCTCGTTTTGCGGTACAACAGACCCCTCCCGATCAACAGCACCCCGTTCCGAACGTAGGAGGTCCGTTTCCTCCGTTGTGCGGTACGCCAGGCCTCGTTTCCATCGCCTGTTCCGTCCAAGCCCTCCCGATGAACACGAGCACGCATTCCGTTCCGACCCAGCCGGTTGGCTCCCACGCGTTCCATTGCCTCCCGATGAACACGATGCATTTCGTTGCATCCCCATGAACACGACGCATTCTGTTGCCTCCCCATGAACATGACGCATTCCGTTGCCTCCCCATGAACACGATGACAACGCTGTTTCTCCGTTCCGACCCAGCCATGTACACGAGCACTGGCCGTATGTATGCGCAAGTAGGCGTTCGAGACCCCGCCCATATGTACACATACGTGCCCGTATTTTCCTTCTTGCACCCTGGCCGATGTACGTACGTGTACATGCTACATGCGCGCCTCTACTACAACACGTGCGCGCCTCTACTACGACACGTGCGCACCTCTACTACGACATGTGCGTGCCTCTACATCCACCAGTATATATGTACGTACACGTTCGCGACCAGAATGACAACGCTACATATGCTTCGACCAGGTGGGTCCCGACTGTTAGGCACTTCCTTGCGTGTGAAGATGTAGCTGGTGGATCCTAGCAGTCAGGGGGGCGAATCGTTTTGTTTTTTTTTGCCCGGACGAACTTCCTTGCGTGCGAAGCTGTAGCTGGTGGGTCCCGGCAGTCAGGGGGGAAACATTTTTTTTCACGAAATACGGTGGCCTGTCCGGTGGGTCCCCGCTGTCAGGTGGAGGAATAATTATTTTGCGCATAATAAGGAGGCACTTCCTTGCTACGGCCGTGGACCCAGCTGTCAGCGTCTCCACGCACAGTACTCTTCCGATGTAAGTCGGTCATTGACCACATTGACCACGCCGCGCAGAGAGCACCACGGCGGTGGATGACGGTGAGGCCTAGGAAGGGGACGACACGGAGGCAAGGAAGACTCGGTAGTTGTTTCCCACGCGGAAGGGAGTACGACTGTACGAGGGTTTACCGGTTCGTCTGCCATCGCCAGAGAATAGCAACATGTATGGGTGAGTAGAGGCATGACTAGGCCAGCGACGGGAGTACACAGGGGTGGTGAGGCCTGCGCGGCAGCACAGCCGGCCGCGGGGAGGAGGGAGCAGGCAGTCCCGCCGGCGCTTGTTTGAGCGGCTGGAGCAGGAAGAGCAAAGATTGAAGAAGCACGACGGCCGTTGGATGGACATCCAACAGTCAGTGCTTGTGCGTCAACCTTTTTTTTAGGAAAGCCTCAAATCTGTGGAAAACAGCATACAGCCCATCTGCCATTATTTCTAAGAATTTACAACCCATTTGCTAATTCTTAAGGTTTTTTTGGAGCCCATATTCTTTTTGTTACCATTACAGCCATATTGTGGCCACGGTTAAAAAATTATATGAAATTTTGCATATTTCGGTGCGGTCTGAACTATTTTTAATCCTAAAATTTCGACTCACATTCAAACTGATTTTAAAAATAAATGTATATCAATATAAAATCCAACAAATTCTCCACACATAAAAATTAATGTAATTTAAAATCTTGAAATGAAAATAAGATATTTGAAACTAATTGCCGGTTTGATGTGTTTTAAAAATGTACAACCCATTTCTCATTACTGATGGGCCATTTTCTCGGCCAGCCGAATGAAAGCTCTCCTCATCTTGAAAGATTTGCAGCCCAACAGGCCTGACAAAGCGACTTACTTGGCAAATCACAAAAAAATTGGGCTGTGGCCGTGGACCCAGCTGTCAGCCTCTCCACGTACAGTACTCTTCCGATGAAAGTCGTTCCTTGACCACGTTGACCACGCCGCACGGAGAGCACCACGGCGGTGGATGACATCGAGGCCTAGGAAGGGGACGACACGGAGCCGGGGAAGACGTGGCAGTGGAAGCCCGCGCGGAGAGGATTATGAGGGTTCACTGGTTCGGCTGCGGTGTGAGGTTGCTGTCGCCGCAGGGCCTGGCCAGCGGTGGGAATAGTAGGGGGCGGTGAGGCCACTTCGGCAGCACAGCCGGCCACGGGAGGCAGGAGCATGCGGCACGACCGGCGCTGCTTTGGGCGGCTGGAGCAAGAAGACCAAAGGTTGAAGAAGCACTACGGCCGTTGGGTGGACATCGTATGGTCACTGGAGCTAGAATCGTTCATATTGACTAAGCTGACAAAGCCCTTCGTCCCCGTCAACTTAGTAGGCCCACAAGTCAGCCTCCCTCCAAGGTGGGTCCCAGCTAGCCGGGGGAGTATCCATTTTTTGCGTAATAAGGAGGCACTTCCGGTGGGTCCGAGTTGACAGCGGGGGGAACGTTTTTTCGCGAAATAAGGTGGCCCGTCCGGTGGGTCCCAGCAGTCAAGGGGAAACGATTTTTTCGCAAAATACTAGTGGCCCGTCCAATGGGTCCCCGCTGTCAGGTGGAGGAATAATTATTTTCGGCGTAATAAGGAGGCACTTCCTTGCGGCTACCGTGGACCCAACTATCAGCCTCTCCACGTACAGTACTCTTCCGATGGAAGTCGGTCGTTGACCACATTGACCACGCCGCGCCGAGAGCACCACGGCGGTGGACGACAGCGAGGCCTAGGAAGGGGACGACGCGGAGCCGGGCAAGACGCGGTAGTGGATGCCCACGCGGAGAGGAGTACGAGCGTTCACTGGTTCGGCTGCGGTGTGAGGCTGCCGTCGCCGCAGAATAACAGGGGGTGTGGGTGAGTAGAGGGATGGCCTGGCCAGTGGTGGGAGTAGTATGGGGCGGTGAGGCCTCTGCGGTAGCACAGCCGGCCACGGGAGGCAGGAGCAGGAGGCACGACCGACGCTGCTTTGGGCGGTTGGAGCAAGAAGACCAGAGGTTGAAGAAGCACTATGGCCGTTGGATGGACATCATACGGTCACTGGAGTATTGACTAAGTTGGCATAGCCCTCCGCCCCCGTCAACTTAGTAGGCCCACAAGTCAGCCCAACAATATGGTGGGTCCCAGCTAGCAGGGGGTATTCATTTTTTGGGCTTAATAAGGAGGCACTTCCTTGCGTGCGAAGATATAGCTGGTGGGTTCGACCTGTCAGCGGGGGGAACGTTTTTTCGCGAAATACAGAGGCCCTTCCTGTGGGTCCTAGCTGTCAGGTGGAGGAATCATTATTTTGCGCGTAATAATGAGGCATGTCCTTGCGTGCGGCCGTGGACCCAGCTGTCAGCCTCTCCACGTACAGTCCACTTCCGATGGATGTCGTTCATTGACCACGTTGACCAGGCCGCGCCGAGAGCACCAGGGCGGTGGAGGACGGCAAGGCCTAGGAAGGGAACGACACGGAGCCAGGGAATACTCGGCACTTGTTTCCCACACGGAGGAGTACGAGGGTTTACTAGTTCGTCTGCCATCGCCGGAAAATAACAGCATGTGTGGGTGAGTAGAGGGATGGCTAGGCCAGCGATGGGAGTACGGTGGGGCCATGAGGCCTGCGCGGTAGTATAGCCGGCCACGGGAGGAGGGAGCAGGCAGTCCCGCCGGCGCTTGTTTGAGCGGCTGGAGGATGAAGAGAAGAGATTGAAGAAGCACAACAGTCGTTGGATGGACATCCAACAGTCACTGCTCACGTGTGTTGACTAAGTTGACAGGGCGTTGCGTGTGCGTCAACCTTTTTTTTATGAAAGCATACGCGTCAACCTGTAGTAGGCGCACAAGTAAGCCTCGAATCTATGGAAAACAACATACAACCCATCTGCCATTATTTCTAATAATGTACATCCCATTTGCTAATTCTTAAGAATTTTTTTGGAGCCCATCTTCTTTTTGTTAGCATTACACCCCATATTGTGGCCGCGGTTAAAAAGTATACGAAATTTTGCATATTTCGGTGCGGTCAACTGTTTTTAATCCAGAAATATCGATTCACATTCAAACTATTTTGAAAAATAATTTATATAAATATAAAATCCAAATAATTGTCCATGCATAAAAATCAATGGAATTTAAGATCTTGTAATGAAAAAAATTTGAAACTAATTCCCGGTTTGATGTGTTTTAAAATGTACATCCCATTTCTGGGCAAACTGAATGAAACTCTCCTCGTCTTGAAAGATTTGTAGCCCAGCAGGGCCGATAAAGCAAGAGGCCTTGTTTGGGTATTTCTTTAAAAAAATAGAACCGGGCTAGCCATTTTCAGCAAGAAAAAAACACAACTTGGCTCATGATGTGGTAAACATAAATAAAACCCTAGCAGGACGGGCCACAGCCCCCGCACAGCCCCGTTGTTACCCTAATCCGTCACTAAAACTAGTATAAATAACAACTGCTTGTTCCTCAAAAAAAACTGCGGGACTTGCTGGGTCCCTGGTGTTAGCCGCTCGTAGTGTAATTCTCTCGTTTATCGACTACGTTGACAATGGCGTGAGCCCCAGATGTCCAACCATTAGGAGGAACCATATTTTGGGCTTGTACTATAGATGCACTTGCTTGCGTACTTCCATGACGCTGGTGGGTCCCTACTATCATCCTCTCCACGTACAGTCATCTCCTTGTTCCTCTCGGTTGTTGACGACGTTGACAACGCAAGAGGGCGGTGCACCGCGCACGGCGAGCAAACCAAGGCCACAAGGCGGAGGACGATGGGGAGGCCTCGGACAGAACAAACATGAGCCGTTGAAGATGCGCCGGTCGAGTCGCAGGAGGAGGGGAGTACGAGGGTTGACTGGTCCGGGAGCGGGTGCATGTTGGGGCTGACGTCGCCGAAGAATAACATGATGTGTGGGGGAATAGAGGGAGGGACTGGCCAACGTTGGAGGGTACGTACGGTAGGGCGGCGGAGGCGCACGGAACACCCACGATGCGGCTATATCTCCTACATGTCGCAAGAGGGGTAATCTTTACACATCCCATGTACTGAATAAGAAGGGAATAAAGAGTTGGCTTACAATCGCCACTTCACACAATACATAAATATAGCATTACATCATCCAGAATACAATCAAGGTCCGACTACGGAACCAAATAAAGGAAGACAACCCCTAATGCAAAAGATCCCCGATCGCCCCAACTGGGCTCCTCTACTGATCGACTGGAAACGAAACAACACAACAAACACGATCTTCGTCGAGCTCCACTAGAGATCGGTCACGTCCCTGCACTGACATCATCGGCACCTGCAACTGTTTGGAAGTATCTATGAGCCACGAGGACTCATCAATCTCACACCCGCGAGATCAAGACTATTTAAGCTTATGGGTAGGAAAGGTTAGTAAGGTGGAGTTGCAGCAAGCACTAGGCATATATGGTGGCTAACATACGCAAATAAGAGCGAGAAGAGAAGCAATGCAACGGTCATGAACTAGAACAGATCAAGAAGTGATCCTGAAACTATTTACGTTCAAGCATAACACAAGAACCGTGTTCACTTCCCGGACTCCGCCGAGAAGAGACCATCACGGCTACACACGTGGTTGATGCATTTTAATTAAGTTAAGTTTCAAGTTCTCTACAACCCGACATTAACAAATTCCCATCTGCCCATAACCGCGGGCATGCCTTTCGAAAGTTCAAAACCCTGCAGGGGTGTCCCAACTTAGCCCATCACAAGCTCTCACAGTCAACGAAGAATATTCCTTCTCCCGGGAAGACCAGATCAGACTCGGAATCCCGGTTACAAGACATTTTGACAAAGGTAAAACAAGACTAGCAAGACCGCCCGATGCGCCGACATCCCGATAGGAGGTGCACATATCTCGTTCTCAGGGCAACACCGGATGAGACATCTTACGAGTAAACCCAAACCTCAAGTTTCCCTGAGGTGGCCCCGCAGTCTACTCGGTTTGGACCAACACTTAGACAAGCACTAGCCCGGGGGGGCTTAAAATAAAGATGACCCTCGGGTTGGCCAACCCGAGGGAAGGGTAGGTGGTGGTGAGGCAAATGGTAAAACCAAGGTTGGGCCTTGCTGGAGGAGTTTTATTCAAAGCGACCTGTCAAGGGGTCCCCGTAACACCCAACCGTGTAAGGAATGCAAAATCAAGGAACATAACACCGGTATGACTGAAACTAGGGCGGCAAGAGTGGAACAAAACACCAGGCATAAGGCTGAGCCTTCCACCCTTTACCAAGTATACATAAGCATTAATTAAATAAGAGATAGTGTGATATCCCAACATATCCATGTTCCAACAAGGAACAAACTACATCTTCACCTACAACTAACAACGTATAAGAGGGGCTAAGCAAAGCGGTAACATAGCCAAACAACGGTTTTCTAGAAAAGGAGGATTAGCGGCTTGACATGGCAATATGGGAGGCATGATATAGCAAGTGGTAGGTATCGCGGCATAGCAATAGATCGAGCAACTAGCAAGCAAAGATAGAAGTGATTTCGAGGGTCTGATCATCTTGCCTGAAAACCCGCAAGGAAGAAGAACGAGTCCATGAAGAAGACAAACAGACGCAGTCGAACGAATCCTCACAAATGCAACGTTAACAGAACCAACCCGAAGAAGCACACCGGAAAGAACCAAACAACATAGTAAGTAACCACCACATAATCATGTCTTGATGAACAACCAAGTATGATGAATGTCCGGTTTAATGAGGCATGGAATGGCAAAGTGCACAAGCAAAACTACAAGTTATGTGGAGCTTAATATGCAACGAGTTGCATATTGATGAAACACCACGTCAATTATTTAGTTCACTCTAGGTTAGGTACTCAACAATATTAAATGTTGTTTAACATGGCAAGAGGTGAAGCATAGTAAAATTACCTATCTAGGCAAGTTTAAATGAGGCCAGAACAACAAGCAACAAGTCTGGAAAATCCTCATGTGCATTTAGCAATTTAATGCAAACAACAATTTAAACCATTCTTGATGTTGTTAAAAGTTGACATGAGCATATTAGGAAGCATTTGTCATCGTGGCGGAAATGAAAGGGGTGCCACGGCAACGACAACGGAAATGGTGCCACGGCAACATTCCGGTTCCAGTAACTCGATTGAGATGCCGGTGCAAACGGTTAAATGAGAGATGAGCGGAATGTGCAAGAGATGGTGGGGTGATCTCGGTAACTGGGTTCCCACCTTTCAAATCGTGCATTATCGGAACGGATCAAGTTCGTAGAGGGAAGTAGGCGTTCTCGCTTCGTAGTTGTACACACTCCGTAGGTGTTCGGGGTCACAACAAGTAAGTTGACGTCCATGGGGTCTTCGAGGGTCGACGGTAGTGGTACTCGGTCGTTTCGAAGAATTACTTGGGGTCTTCGAACTTGCCGGTCTCGTCAACTCGAAGGGGTACTTGGCATTTCTGCTACCCCAGTCGTTGATGACGGTAGTTGTTCTATGCGTCGGGTGTCAAGGTACTTAGCGATTCCGAAGACGGCAGTAGTGGAAGTAGTGGTTCCCGTTCCAAAGAGAATTTGTCGAATCCGAACTCTTCGAGGGTCGTCTTGGTACTTGACGATATCCAGGACAATCTTGTGATTTGCCGGTCTTGACAAACCGTCGGGGTACTACGTCTCGGGTTTTGGCGACGGTAGTGGAACTTGGCGATCCGGAGGGTACACTTAAGTCATCGTGGGAACTTGATGAATCCGAGGTCTTCAAGCGTCGTGGTACTTTGCGTCCAAGTGAGCTCAGGAAGACTTGTGTATTTGCATAGTTGTACACGGACATTTGACTGCGGTCTTGGTGGCTTGAGCAGGGGCCACCCGAACTCGGCAAGAGGCAGAAGACAAAGCAGAGTGCTCATGCTCAGGGACGTTGCAACAACAGCAGCAGCCGGAAGTGCACGCGGAAGGAAGGGCCAGTCCCAGGCCGGATACAGGGAGCAGCAGTGGAGGTCACAAAGGTGAGCTCATGGCTAGCAGCAACAACAAGGCGAGGAACGGGACAGAGCTGGCATGTTCGAGGTGGAGGTCACCGGATCCCGCGAGGAACTCGATCGGCGGTGATGGCAGGCCTTGGCACGAGCGAAGGGCATGGGGGTGGCGCTGGTCCTCTCCTCCAGCGAAGCAAGACGACGGGCGAACGGGCGACCTTCGGTGGCGGCGGAGCTAGGGCTCACCGGAGCAGGGGGGCCTCGGGCATCATGGGGAGGCGCTTGGAGCTCGGGGCAGAGGAGCTAGAGCGCGGGACGGCGGCCTGGTGGCGCGAGGAAGAGAAGCTTGGCGCAACTCTCGTTTGAGGTGGCCTTCCTGGCGTGTTGCGGTCGGGAGAAGGTCGAGGGAACGGGAGGCGGCGAGCGAGAGGGGGAGATCGAGTGAGATGGGGATCAGGCTGCGGGTCTCTCCTCTCCTGAGCGATGCATGTGTGGCGGCGGTGGAAAGGAACGAGGAGGAGTGGGATCGAGAGGAGAGGGAGGTTGCGGCTGGGCCTCGCTGGCCTAGGGTTGAGAAGGCAGGGGCCGGCTGGGCCTAAAGGGGCAAATGGGCTGGCGCTGGGCCTAACGACTGCGGGGAGGGATGGCCGCTGGGAGGCCCAGTTGGACTAGACTAAGGCATCTAGTCTCTCTCTTATAACAGAAAGTAAAAAAAGAGAAAAGGGAATAAAAGAAAAAGGTTAGAGAAGGGACTTGGGCAAAGGGTATTTTCTCGGACTCAAAAAAATGTGAGGAATTTAAATAAAATGACAAGAGGATTTTTGGAGAAAAAAGATTCGCACATGTTGAATTTAATTCAACATGTTTGAATTTTGAAACCCATTCGGAAGGACTCTAAATGGGCTGAGATTTTTCAGAGGAGCCTCGATAAAAGAGATGAGAGATATTGGCAAGGTTTGAAGGTCAAACTCGAAGAGGAATAGACATGGAAAATATTTTGCACGTGTGTTATGGTAAATTCCAAATTAAAGGAATATTTAATATAGCTCCCTAATAATATCGGGAGTATATGTTCTAAAGAGAAATCACCATTGTGAATATCCCTCTATTTAAATGGACCGAAGATCCACATGATTTATTTGGTTGAGTTAAGAAAAAGAAGTGACATGATGGCATGATGACATGATGCAATGCACATGATGCAATGATGAATGCAGTGAACCAAACAAATCACACGACGAAACCCAGAAACCCTGGAAGGCATCTGAAGCTCCGGTCTTGGGGCGTCACAACACTCCACCACTACGAGAGGATCTCGTCCCGAGATCTAGGATGGCACCGGAGGGAAACGGAAGAGGAAGAGAAGAGGTAAAACTAAGTTTCTTCTTTGACAAATAAGTGAAACCAAATAACCTTGCGAGGTTGAACAAATTGAAAGAAAGAATACAACGAAGATGAACAAAGTCGAAAACACTCCGGTTAAAACAAGATAGAGAAGGAAAAAGAATGATATAATTTGGACAGCACTCCGACTGTAAATGGAAAGAAAACAACATGAACTTGAAAAGATGAGAGGATACTTGATGAGATCAACAACACACTGCCTCTGGAACTATTGAAAGAATGGCACAATGGATAAGAAATATTTCAGACAGCACTCTGGTTGATAAGGGAGGCAAAACTTGATAAGATGAGAGAACTTCAATGAAGGACACGACACTCCGGTTGAATGGATAAGCAAAAGGAAAGAACATGATCTTTGACAAAAATGGGATGATGGGTCGAAGCGTGCAACATCACAATGCCTCCGAAACAAAAGATAGAACAGCCTAAAAGTAACGAACAAGAAAACAACATCGTGTACCTCGAATGAGTTTGAAAACATCCTTCCATAGAGGATTAGACGGAGTTGTTGGAAAATTAATAACAATGCTAAGAATAAGCTTGTTGTGGGCTTATGGAATCAGCTCAACACTATGAGGTGAAATTCTGCCACTAACGGAAAACAATAGATTCGATTGATATGAACAAGGGGACGAGAAACTTATTTCGCCGGGAGGATAAATGAAGAACTTGGGTCATTTATAAGCACCATAAATAGCAACAATCCTTAGGGAAAGCTTTAGGTGAAATATAACGCAATATAACTCCAATGGTGAGATTGATTGGTTGAAAAGATGACTTGAACGAGGAGAAAATGATGGATTTAGATATGTCTCTTGAAAACATGTGAAACATGAAAAACGAAGGGAAATTATCAACAATGACATAACACCACCTCAAAGATAAGGGTGAAGGGATTTAACTTTGAAATGAAAGATGAAGAATACTTGAGCTCCTTTGAAAAAGAATCTCGATGAACACTTCGAGAAGGAATTAAATCCTTGATGAACCATCATGTAGAGCCTCCATGAAGCACTCCGATAACAAAATGATGATAAAAAGAAAGAGAAGTTGAGAATATAAGGTGAAGCCTTGTAATGATTTAGATGGAGCTTTGCCATGGCATAACCGAGAAAACTTGGCAGTCCAGAAAGAATGATGAACAAATGAGATCAAGAATTTTGATGAATCTCCAGAATAAGGAATTGAATTTTACTCGATGAAACAAGAATAAGAATTACAATATGCTCATCCTTCACCAATTAGATTGATGGCAAACAACAGATTTGGCATACTACTTATTCTCGTTCACAAGGATTAAGATAGATATAGCGCCAACTTGGGAAAATCTTCAATGAACCACCGGTAGGATTGAAACAATGAATGAATAAATATGGTAACCATGGAAGAGAATCATGAGCAAACCACTGTAAGAATTGAAAAACGAACGAAGTAAAAGGGGTGAATCACCAGTAATAATTGAAAATGAGTAAAGATACTTGGGGAAATTTAGATACATGAGAACAGAGGGATCATGAACTGATTAGAGGATATTTGAACGATGCACCAGTAAGATTTGGATAACGAGAGCTGAAAGCTAAGAATGAATAATCCCGAAATGATGGCCTTCGGAGAATCAAATTAAAAAGAATCTTTAATTACTCCGGATGGGTGAAAAGAACTCTCACAACCAAAAACAATTATGAGAGGATGTTGTCAAGCTAGAACCATGAATCTTCAAGAGAACAGATAAGATTTAAGAGAAACTATTCTTCAGTCTTCAAAAGCAGAGAATGACGATGGGAAAGACCACCATGAATTATTGAGGCACTCCGGAATAATGAAAAGCGAAGAGGTTGAGCCAACAATGAAAAGAATTTGAAAGAACTTGGAGCAATACAAATGACTGATGATAATTCATTCTTACGTCAAACTTCGAAAAGAATTTAGGATAGCTCCGGGAAAATTAGGAGAGTCAGGTAAGATCCTGGGAAAAGACCTGTGGGTTAGGGCCCACTCAAAAGAAACACTGTTGAACGATTACTTGAAAGGGAGATTGCGCTGGTTGATTTAAATGGCTTGAATGAGAAAACAACCTCGAAAAAAGCTTGAGCGGATTGATAATGGACACAAGTCTTCTGAGATAACTTCAGCACTCTGGAACAATTGAATAGCGAGAGGTGAATGATAAAGAGGTGCATCAGCATGAGAAGACATTTGAAACGAGGAAAAGGATATGATCAACACCAAAGCTTGAATTGAATTCATCGGAGAAGAAAAGAGAACGAAGAATGATGAACTTGTGGAGCATCTTCATGAGAACCACCGGGTAAGAACATTGACTGAAAAGAACGAAGAGACTTCACATGAATAAAATGCATATTTGATTAAGAAATCTGAGCCCTTGAAGAAAAAGGGTGGGAGGGCGGGAAAACAAAGGCAACTTGGCGCAGATGAAACGAACACCATTGAGAGAACTTAGAGTTGATCTTGTGAATGTTGAAATGATCGGATCCACTTGAAGAGAAACACGCCGGTTGAAAAGCATTGACATGACAATCTCGATGATCATGACGGATTAGCATCCACATAGAAATATGAGAACACCGCTTAGGGAAGGTATGGAATCAACACTTGACATTGAAGCAACTCGAATACCACAACTCAAAACAAAACAAAGGATTGGCTTGCAGAAAAAGCTGGAACAAACATATGATAGAGATTTCGTCCGAAGTTTTCATGGTGGGGCCCACACGGGCTCGATCGTACAACACCATCATGTACAAGGTAGTGCACATGACATACGAAGCGTCCCCGAGTCAGCATAGCCAATGACTCTTTAATACACAACGAGACCACTATAAAACCAACCGTGGATAGGCGGACCACTAGACGTCAAACCCCAATCTCATATCATGCATCTGTCAGAAAGATATCCTAGGAGCTACTTGAATTCCCACATATAAACTTCCAAAACTATCTGGTTATGTAATCAGGTGTTGGGGATACAGGGGAAGCATAATATCTCACCCAAAACTAGCAAATCCTACATCCAGCTGTATCCATCCTTCAACACATAACCAAGAAAATTTCGGAAATCATTTACCTCAACCTTCGAAAAGCATCCGTTACACGAGTTATGGTAATACTCCCGAACTCCCGCCCTAGTACTAGGTGGCGTCGAGGTTATCTCACCAACAACTGCATAAAAGAGATTTTCGATGTCGGCGAACTCATGTATTCCAGAACTGCAACGATAAAATTGTGAGAACAACACCTTGTAGCTCAACTCCCCAGGACACTGCCACAACCCCTAAATGTCAGGAGGCACCAAGAACAATGTTCTCGTGACAAAACCATCGGAACAATTCCAAGATACCCGCATGATCCTAAATTTTTTTAGTAAAATTTGAGGAGAGAAGAGTCAAAACTCTACCTCAGGAGGCCTCACCAGAGCGACGAAGGGACTGAGGAGTAAAAATAATCCTACTCTCCGATATATATAATCCTATAAGACTCAAAACAATTTTACTAGACTCAACAACGTTAGCGATCCGATCAAGCAGGGGGGCTCCTAAGTCGGGAAAGGCTCTGATTACCAACTTGTAACACCCACGATGCGGCTATATCTCCCACGTGTCGGAGCATGACTTAGGCATAACCGCATAGTAGGCATGTCGCAAGAGGGGTAATCTTTACACATCCCATGTACTGAATAAGAAAGGGATAAAGAGTTGGCTTACAATCGCCACTTCACACAATACATCAATATAGTATTACATCATCTAGAATACAATCAAGGTCCGACTACGGAACCAAATAAAGAAAGACAACCCCTAATGCAAAAGATCCCCGATCGCCCCAACTGGGCTCCTCAACTGATTGACCGAAAACAAAACAACACAACAAATATGATCTTCGTCGAGCTCCACTAGAGCTCGGTCGCGTCCCCTGCACTGACATCATCCGCACCTGCAACTGTTTGGAAGTATCTGTGAGCCACGAGGACTCAGCAATCTCACACCCGCGAGATCAAGACTATTTAAGCTTATGGGTAGGAAAGGGTAGTAAGATGGAGCTGCAGCAAGCACTAGCATATATGGTGGCTAACATACGCAAATAAGAGCGAGAAGAGAAGCAACGCAATGGTCGTGAACTAGAAGTGATCCTGAAACTACTTACGTTCAAGCATAACACAAGAACCGTGTTCACTTCCCGGACTCCGCTGAGAAGAGACCATCACGGCTACACACGCGATTGATGCATTTTAATTAAGTTAAGTTTCAAGTTCTCTACAACCGGACATTAACAAATTTCCATCTGCCCATAACCGCGGGCACGACTTTCGAAAGTTCAAAACCCTGCAGGGGCGTCCCAACTTAGCCTATCACAAGCTCTCATGGTCAATGAAGGATATTCCTTCTCTCAGGAAGACCCGATCAGACTCGGAATCCCGGTTACAAGACATTTCGACAAAGGTAAAACAAGACCAGCAAGACCACCCGATGCGCCGACATCCCGATAGGTGGTGCATATATCTCGTTATCAGGGCAACACCGGATGAGACATCCTACGAGTAAAACCAAACCTCAAGTTTCCCCGAGGTGGCCCCACAGTCTACGCGGTTCGGACGAACACTTAGACAAGCACTGGCCTGGTGGGGCTTAAAATAAAGATGACCCTCGGGTTGGCCGACCTAGGGAAGGGTAGGTGGTGGTGAGGCAAATGGTAAAACCAAGGTTGGGTCTTGCTAGAGGAGTTTTATTCAAAGCGAACTGTCAAGGGGTCCCCATAACACCCAACCGTGTAAGGAATGCAAAATCAAGGAACATAACACCTGTATGACGGAAACTAGGGTGGCAAGAGTGGAACAAAACACCAGGCATAAGGCCGAGCCTTCCACCCTTTACCAAGTATATAGATGCATTAATTAAATAAGCGATATTGTGATATCCCAACATATCCATGTTCCAACAAGGAACAAACTACATCTTCACCTGCAACTAACAATGCTATAAGAGGGGCTGAGCAAAGTGGTAACATAGCCAAACAACGGTTTGCTAGGAAAGGAGGGATAGCGGCTTGACATGGCAATATGGGAGGCATGATATAGCAAGTGGTAGGTATCACGGCATAGCAATAGATCGAGCAACTAGCAAGAAAAGATAGAAGTGATTTCGATGGTCTGATCATCTTGCCTGAGATCCCGCAAGGAAGAACGAGTCCATGAAGAAGACAAATGGACGTAGTCGAATGAATCCTCACAAATGCGATGTTAACGGAACCAACCCGAAGAAGCACACCGGAAAGAAGCAGACAACATAGTAAACAACCATCACATAATCATGGCATGATGCACAACCAAGTATGATGCATGTGCGATTCAATGAGGCATGGCATGGCAAAGTGCGTAAGCAAAACTACAAGTTAAGTGGAGCTCAATATGCAACGAGTTGCATATTGATGAAACAACACATCAATTATTTAGTTCACTCCCTGTTAGGTACTCAACAATATTAAATGTTGGTTAACATGGCAAGAGGTGAAGCATAGTAAAACTACCTATCTAGGCAAGTTTAAATGAGGCCGGAACAACAAGCAACAAGTCTGGAAAATCCTCATGTGCATTTAGCAATTTAATGCAAACAACAATTTAAATCATTCTTGATGTTGTTAACATGATGCGGATGACATATGCAAGTTCTATGCAATTTTTATTAAAAGTTGACATGAGCATACTAGGAAGCATTTGTCATCGTGGCGGAAATGAAAGGGGTGCCACGGCAACGACAACGGAAATGGTCCCACGGCAACATTCCGGTTCCGGTAACTCGATTGACATGCCGGTGCAAACGGTCAAATGATAGATGAGCGGAATGTGCAAGAGATGGTGGGGTGATCTCGGTAACCGGGTTCCCACCTTTCGAAGCGTGCATTATCGGAATGGATCAAGTCCGTAGAGGGAAGTAGGCGTTCTCGCTTCGTAGTTGTACACACTCCGTAGGTGTTCGGGGTCACAACGAGTAACTTGACGTCCATGGGGTCTTCGAGGGTCAACGATAGTGGTACTTAGTCGTTTCGAAGAGGTACTTGGGGTCTTCGAACTTGCCGGTCTCGTCAACTCGATGGGGTACTTGGCATTTCTGCTACCCAAGTCGTTGATGACAGTAGTTGTTCTATGCATCGGGCGTCAAGGTACTTAGCGATTCCGAAGACGGCAGTAGTGGAAGTAGTGGTTCCCGTTCCAAAGAGAACTTGTCGAATCCGAACTCTTCGAGGGTCGTCTTGGTACTTGACGATATCCAGGACAATCTTGTGACTTGCCGGTCTTGATAAACCATCGGGGTACTTCGTCTCGGGTTTTGGCGACGGTAGTGGAACTTGGCGATCCGGAGGGTACTCTTAAGTCATCGTGGGAACTTTGATGAATCCGAGGTCTTCCGGCGTTGTGGTACTTTGCGTCCAAGTGAGCTCAGGAAGACTTGTGTATTTGCGTAGTTGTACACGGACATTTGACTGCGGTCTTGGCGGCTTGAGCAGGGGTCACCCGAACTCGGCAAGAGGCAGAAGACAAAGCAGAGTGCTCATGCTCAGGGACGTTGTAACAACAGCAGCAGCCGGAAGGGCACGCGGAAGGAAGGGCCAGTCCCAGGCCGGATGCAGGGAGCAACAGTGGAGGTCACAGAGGTGAGCTCATGGCTAGCAGCAACAACAAGGCGAGGAACGGGACGGAGCCGGCGTGTTCGAGGCGGAGGTCGCCGGATCCCGCAAGGAACTCGATCGGCGGAGATGACAGGCCTTGGCGCGAGCGAAGGGCATGGGGGTGGCGCTGGTCCTCTCCTCCAGCGAAGCAAGACGACGGGCGAACGGGCGACCTTCGGTGGCGGCGGAGCTAGGGCTCACCGGAGCAGGGGGGCTCGGGCGTCATGGGGCGGCGCTTGGAGCTCGGGGCAGAGGAGCTAGAGCGTGGGACGGCGGCCTGGTGGCGCGAGGAAGAGAAGCCTGTGCAGCTCTCGTTTGAGGTGGACTTCCTGGCGTGTTGCGGTCGGGAGAAGGACGAGGGAAGGGTAGGCGGCGAGCGAGACGGAGAGATCGATTGAGATGGGGATCGGGCTGCGGGTCCCTCCTCTCTTGAGCGATGCATGTGTGGCGGCGGTAGAAAGGAATGAGGAGGAGTGGGATCGAGAGGAGAGGGAGGTTGCGGCTGGGCCTCGCTGGCCTAGGGTTGAGAAGGTAGGGGCCGGCTGGGCCTAAAGGGGCAAATGGGCCGGCGTTGGGCCTAACGACTGCCGGGAGGGATGGCCGCTGGGAGGCCCAGTTGGACTGGACTGAGGCATGTACTCTCTCTCTTATAACAGAAAGTAAAAAAAGAGAAAAGGGAATAAAAGAAAAAGGTTAGAGAAGGGACTTGGGAAAAGGGTATTTTCTCAGACTCCCAAAAACATGAGGAATTTAAATAAAATGACAAGAGGATTTTTGGAGAAAAAAGATTCGCACATGTTGAATTTAATTCAACATGTTTGAATTTTGAAACCCATTCGGAAGGACTCTAAATGGGCTGAGATTTTTCAGAGGAGCCCCGATAAAAGAAATGAGAGATATTGGCAAGGTTTGAAGGTCAAACTCAAAGAGGAATAGTCATGGAAAATATTTTGCACGTGTGTTATGGTAAATTCCAAATTAAAGGAATATTTAATATAGCTCCCTAATAATGTCGGGAGTATATGTTCTAAAGAGAAATCATCATTGTGAATATCCCTCGATTTAAATGGACCGAAGATCCATACGATTTATTTGGTTGAGTTAAGAAAAAGAAATGACATGATGGCATGATGACATGATGCAATGCACATGATACAATGATGAATGCAATGAACCAAACAAATCACACGACGAAACACGGAAACCCTGGAAGGCATCTGAAGCTCCAGTCTTGGGGCATCACAATGCAGCCAGTCATGGGAGGCGGGAGTAGGCGGAGCCGACGTGGTGGTTTGGTTTGGGCGGCTGGAGGAAGAAGACAAGAGATAGAAGATACACGACAGATGTTGGATGTCAATCCAACGGCTGGTAGGCAGAATCGTTTGTTGACTGACTAGTAAGTCGACACCACCTTGGATAGGCTATTTCCTCGTGGGTCCCAAATGTCAGAATCCAAATCTGTCACGGTCATGCAGCCTTTCCTATGAAAATTTACAGCCCATTTGATGTGCTAGTTTGAAATAAGTTTGTGGGTGCTGGTGGGGGCTAATCACTTGGCTTCTGTAATGCACAGTGAGCTCAAGCAGCCGGCGAGAGTGATGTTATTTCCCTTGGTTGGGATTTGTTACAATATTTCACTCTAAATTAAATGAATGGCAAGCCATTTTCCTTGTTTCAAAGAAAATATGACAGTCACAGCCGAGTTGAAAAGGGCAGGAACATCTAACTCCAGCTTACAAACTGTACAAAAGCACGAGGGTTAATTGTTCATCACATTTACAAAAAAAACCAGATTGAAAAGGGCAACAACATCTAACTCCAGCACAGTTTTCGGCAGTCACAGTCAAATGGATCGGTCAGGTCCATAGAATGAATATCCTAGGTCGTAAAATTTACTGGATTATGACCACAATATGTTGTAAATAGAAGCCCGACACGTTCAGAAGCTCTTTTGCCCACCTGAAACTCCTTTTTTTGCTCTTCGACATACCCATCCGTCAATTCAGTAAATATATGGGCTTTTGAATTGATTTTACTATTTACTAGTGTGGATGGGCTGCTTTGTCTTGGGCCCAGAGAAACAATCACTACTAGTACAGTGGAGACACTCTACAGCTACCCAGAAAAACAATTACTACTAGTACAGTGGAGACACTCTACCGCTTATGGCTCCTCCTAGGTCATTGAAACGTCTCCCTCTACTGAATGTCGTTATACTTTTGTAGGCGGAGATGGAGCGCGTGGGCCCAAATGCCATCCACCAAATTAGAAGGCAGTATGCAGGCGGAGAGTCACCCCGGTCGTAGCGCGGCATTAACGAGCCATCGTATCACAAAACCCCACCTCCCCGCAGTCTAAGTTTGACGGACGAAGCAACCATCATTTCACTCTTTGCTGAATCCCCTTCTCCCTCACCGTCTTCAAGAAAGGCAACACTCGCATCTGCCACTGTTCTTCTCTCCGAACGAAGGGAAGGTAAGCAGATCCATGATGTTCGTATATTTTTGTGCAGCGAAAAAAAGAACTTTTGCAAAGCAGTAACCGATCCTCACTCTCTCTTTTGTTTCATTGTCATTGCGATTGTGTTTTCCTTTCAGTGGTCTCCTAGTATTCGTCAGTTTCATGATGGACCAAGGAGAACCAGGCAAAGATCTGCCGATATTGTAGCAGACGCGGGAGGCTGATCCCCACGAGACAGAGAGCTCCAAGAAGATGGAGGCAACCACCGAGTCGACCCCAGACACGCTCACGACCACTACTAAGATGGTCAACACCCCGTTTGAGGTTACAACCCCCGTGGCACTGCAGGAGCAGTTTTCCCCCTTCGAGGATGTGTCCCCCCCGCTGAGCTGCCCAAGGTGATTTCCTTCTTTGCCGATCTCGATTGTGGTTTTTCATCTAAGTATGTGGTGATTTTTTTTAGAAAAGGAAGTATGTGGTGATTAATAATACAAAAATTTATTAGCTTCGATGCCATGATATACATAGTAGTTTAAATAACTTGTGTTTCTTATACTGAAAAGTAATTCAGAATTTGTTTCTGTTTCAATTAGAGCCCTGATGCAGACAAGGATTGTGTGGTTGTACATGTCACTCGCTATGAGGTGGATGACCTGAATATACGCATTGGGAAAACAGAGTTCTTAGGCTGTTGGATCATGGAAGCCATTTGCGGTTATACCAATGAAGAGTTGTATTCCAGCCTCATTGTTGTTAGGCGTGTTGTCTAGGGTGTACTGAAGCACAAGAAGTTCAAAGCTACTCATTCGTTTGTGAGGCATACTGTTCTTGTCAAGCTTATGCAGGAAGATGACATGGCATGCCTCCACAAACAAGTTTATAAGTGGCAAGGCCACAAGGTTGTCTTCATGAAGGTTCACAGGATTGAGCTGCTGCGGGACGTCCTCGATGACGTTCATGGCAAGGTCCGTCTTGTGTCCAGCCCAAATTAGATCGAGGCATGAAATAGTTGCCCCAGCTAGTGTTTAATAGTAGTTTGGATTGTGTCTAATTATCCGAACCTTGCCTGTTATCGACCCCTCTGGGGCTAGTACTCTGTTTGAATCCGTCTATGGGAACTTCTGCTACTTTTGTGTGCCCGTGAATCATGTGAGAACCATCGTAATTGTTGCAGAAACAGATGCGTCCTCACTAGTTTTTTCATGAATATGGCATGGTAAGACATAAGTTGTCACGGTTTATCATACGAGCAGTGTGTGTTTTGATGAAATAGAGCACTCGTTTCAGAACCGTGCGCCGACTTATACATAAGTACTTGTAAACACTGTTGGTGCTACCCCACTTGTAAGCAGTTGTGCAAAACACGGCACATTGGCTCAGCTCGCTTCAACACCATGCTATCGACCAGCTAACAATCAACAATCTGCTGTTTGACATATAAGCAACTATGTATCTTGTTACAGTGGTTCATGCAGTTAATTGAGGCCACAATGTAGTAAATTCCAAACATTCACACGCTAGTCCAGCGCTCATGTGGAACACTCACATTAAACTCGTCTTCATAAAAAAATTGAAAAGCATAATTTAAGCAATTTTATACATCCCAATGATTCATAGAACATAACAAACATATACTAGTTCACAGCAAAAGACAAAGTTGTGAGAAGGTTTACAAATCAGGAAAAAACAAGCAAGGCTTCTCTGAGCAAAGGGCCTCCTGGCAGGTTTAAATTTCCTGGAGTTCACTCTGGTTTTTTCTTGTTGCCACCATCCAGGGTTAGGTTCTCTCATTCCAGAATAACCAATTATAATTGTGGTCTCAACTGGAATGCTGAACTGAACCATGCAGTGTACTGACCAACTGAAATGCTTGTGCATTTCACTAAATTTAAGCACCGCTATTTGCAGAAATAAGCAGACCACAATGCCTCTTGTCCGCGCAACTGTCCAAAAAACCACCGTGCAGCCGTGCCAGCTAGTCCTTGGTCCATGGATGAACTGGTAGAAAGTGCATTCCAGACTAGGATGCAGTTGTTTTCGCTCGTCCCCGCACTGCAATCAGAGAGTAAAACGTACGAATCAGCTTCTTTTAAATTGCGTTGGTCATTCTACCTTAGTTACTACCAATATAGGGATACCTTGAAGACGGTGGTTAGACGACGGCAACGAGGGGTAGCCATCTCATTTTGCGCAGTTGTACTAAAACTGAGGTGTGTGTGCTTTTCATTGCATGGATATAAACGATATGGAGATAGACATCCCGAAACGATATGGAGACAGACATCCCTGTTTGCGCAAATACGAAATACGGTTATTTAAGCAGTGACATATATTACTACTTTCCCCCGTTTCCTCTTAGAACCAAGTCCTAGATTCATGCTACAACTTCCCCACTTTCTTCCCTATTTGAACCAACGCTTTGAGTCGACTGTATGAACTATCTTTACTTCTAATAATAGTAGAAGTCTAGGTGGCTTAGGAACAACGGACGAAAGTAGAAAAGGATCCACACGAAGGGAGCTGGGGCAGTAGAGCAAGGCAGGTTTCAAAGGAATATATACTTGAGGGTCGTCGGCATGTGGCAAAGACGGTGTCGGGAGGCCGTATCTTGGCCACAATACCGCAGGGAGGAAGAAGGGGTCGGAGGCTCTCCCGAGCCGGCGCTCTCTCGGAGAGAACGACACGGCCGCTGATCGGGACGCACGAGCAGCCGTTGGTCTCCTCCCTCGCCGACGACGACGGCGTGAACGATGCACCTACACCCCTGCCCCGGTCGAGGTTGTCCGGCCGGATTTGTGACCAGCCGTGAGCTGAGAGAGAGTGTGGCCACCTATGTGTTGCTTAGATCTGGAGAGCATGAGAGAGTGAACGAGAGGAACCCTACTAAAGCAAGCGCTAAGGCTCCTGCTTTTATATATAGTGGAGTGATTTTGTTGTACCAGCTTCAAAAAAATGTGCTCCTACGTGTACCCGCGAGTGGGTGTGAGAGAACTAGTGCATGCGTGCATCGCTTCTCTTCGTGAGAGTACAATATACTATGCCCAAAGAACGTTCGCCGCAAGAGTAATAGTATAAGTGTGTGACGTGTGAGCTAAAATAAAATGTGTGCGTCGTCTTTTGTTTTTTAGAAGTTCTGAGGGTAGGGTGTGAAGAGGACATATGTGCGTGATATCTACCTGCAGATACACGGTGGGTGCGACGTGTGAGTCTGCGAGAGGACTCGGGAGAGTCGTGACTCGTGAGGTTGCGTGTGCGTGAGAGAGAGGGGGCACGTATCAATGCAATGCATGTGTCCGTAAATCATTATTCGACAAACGTTCGCCACAAGCCTTTTCCTGACGAACGTCGTAAGAACCGTTAGATCGGCATCCGACAGTGTCAGTTTTTCCATGTCATTTAACAGAACAACCACTCCTCCTACACACAAATCTTCCACGTGAGTGTTAGCAACTGCCGTATGCTCCCTCCGTTCCGAAATGCAGTGCATATAGCTTTATTGAAAATTCGAACCTCGCAAACTTTTACCGAGTTTCCATGTACCAAATTGCACATGTAGAATACCATGTATATATCATTTCATTCATCTTCGAGAGGTAACTATAAAGATGGGTGAGGAGTCTACAAAGAAAGACCATCGTATCACCCGCAACAATTTCAAGCATCCTTTAGTGTCGGGGAATATCATAGGAACTCTATATGATATGATTGTTATAGGTTTTTTTCCTTTAGAGCCAATTGGTTCATAGGAATAGATTCATATACTCCACATTTCAAAGGAAATAAACAGGATATCATTTCTATAGCTTTAGAGCCACTTGGTTCATATGAATGGATTCCTATACTCCCTTAATTTCAAAGAAAAATAAACATTAGCGTGTATTCAATAGAAAAGTTCCTATGATATGAACCAAATTACATCTCTTTTCTAATCCCACCTCATAGGAATTGAGATACATGTCATCTCTAGATTCAATAGAAAAGTTCGTATGATGTGAACCAAATGACATCTCTTTTCCAATCCCTACTCATAGCAATTGAGATGCTCCATGTCATCTCTTTCCCTACAACTTCCATGTATACATCTTCTATTCCTAAATAGATAGTACAACCCAGTAGTAGCTTTTTTTCCAAAACATGCAACTATGGCACAAGAACTATATAGTGTGCCAATAACTTTGAAAGATGGTCGCTGGATGAAGCTAACCCGGTAGTGCAGAGATAGGCAAATCTGAGCACTACTGGCCATTGGATATCATCAACATTCCACCAGATCTGCCACATGTACAATTTAGAAGACTCCATGGTTGAACTTAAGCATAATGCACAAACCTCAAAACACAAGCACTTCTCCTTTGTTCCAGAATCTTCTGTATCATAATTGATTATTTTTTTTGAATGAATCGCCATTATTTGTTTTTTACTTTATGATTTACAATGCACAACCCCATGAATCTTAACATTTTTATAAAACTAATTGATTTTGAATGAGATGAACTATAAGAACTAAACGAACATCTACATCATGCATATATGACTCAAAGCTTTACATGCTATAGTGTGTATTTATTCATAATTTGGTTTCGAAATCTCATGTGTTCAATACATGTGTACCTTACTAGTTTTGAGTAGAGTAGCAAATTTCACGCGGCCCCGGATATATCAAAATGCAGGGCCCATGCATCATTGCCTTTCGGTCGAACCTACATCCGCAATTTTTTGTACGTACTATATCTCCATTGGTCCCCGAACCCAAAATGCTGCCAAGTTCACGTAAAACCAAGAGGCCCACACATACTTAAGGCGTCGACTCGAACCCATTTACTACGACGTGGCCCCGCACGCCGTAGTACTCCTACAAACCCTACCGCCGCACTCATCATCGGTTTTCTTCAAGAGGACGAGGGAGAAGCCGATTTGTAGTGGAGGCGCTTTCAAAAAAAGGATCTGTAGTGGAGACCCCTACCCTAGGGTGCCCTCGGTAGCTGCCGCACGCATCATTGTTTTCTCTTTTCTTTATGCTCTTGAGCCCTAGAGTGAAATGATGGTTGCTTCGTCCGTCCAGCTTAATGTGGGAAAGGTGGGGCTTTGTGATTTGACCCCTCATCGCTCATTTTCTAATACTGCGGCGCTACGATAGGGGTGCCTCCTAGTCCAACCGCTGCTCCGAACTGTAATTTGGTGCATGGCACATGGAACAAGACGGTGGATGAGCCACATGTCGGCCAAAGGGGTCCGGTTAAGTGTGTCACCATTTCGTGTGCGGACTGACCCTGCTTGAGTTGTTACGCCAACACGACAGGAGCAGCCTACCACTTGGTTTTGTTCCTTGGTGAATCCCGACTATATTGATCTAAAAAGATACGTGCTGAACTACCCTCTCCGTCTCAGTTTTTTTTTATTTTTAGGTGTCTCGGTTTATAGGGCCTGCACGTAGTTCTAGGTCATCCATTTGACTAACTAAATATGAGTTACTATGTCACAAAAAGTATATCATTGGATTCTTAAGCGGATGTAGTTGTATTTAAAAGTCGAGGGCGGGGTTTTTCCTACGCGGTAGGTGGGGCAGTTCTGCCTAGTCGGTTCAACAGAGACGCGAGAAGGCGAGGGAGTAGGCTACTGCAAACGTAGGGCTGTGTGATTTGATAGCGAGTTACTGCTGGATAGGTGGGGCCCTGTGATTTGACTTGCCATTATCATTTTAACTGCGGCGCTACGACCGGCGTGAGTCTCCCGATTCCTGACCACCTCCATACAGGTGCCTCTCCCAATGCTCCACCATGTAGTACAGGGTGGCTCTTGCATGAGATCCCACTTCTCCACTTTTTCCTTGCCTCTCTTTCCTCCACATATGCAAAAATGCCATGTAAAGCGCACTATTGTACTTACTTTTACTTGCTCCTACAGGTGCTTAAGCTTGCCACATAGGCATAAAGTCTGATGTGGCAAGTTAATCAAGAAGAGAGAGACTAGTTTGGTGACCCAAGGAAGGAACGGTACTAAGCGCGTGTACCTAGGTGAAAAGACAATTTTGAGTCTATAGCTAATTAAATGAAGCAAACTTAGCAACACCATTTCATTGGAAGAGGTCACTCCTTGGAAAATGCAATAAATACTAGTACTCCATGTGTCCCATAATATAAGAACGTTTTTGGCACTACACTAGTGTCAAAAACGTTCTTATATTATGGGACGGAGGGAGTACGAAGAAAGAGATAGAGAGGAGTAAAAAAATACACTTATAGCCAGCCTTAAGCCAACCTTGTTGTAGTATGAGTGACTAAGTGATGACTATGGATGATATGCCAACATCAGATAGCCTAACGCACCGTGTTAAATCTCCAAGGGCGCGACCGCACGAGCGACGCGACGGTCGTGGTAGGCGCGACCATGATACGGGCTGCTGGCAGCCCTTGGATCTTAGATCAAACGGTCGCATGCTAAGTTGCTGAAAATTTGCAAAATAACCCTCCAGGATAGGATATTCACCCATAGGTCCAGAATCGCGCCATGCAACCATTCGATCTCAGATCCAAGGGCTCTCAGAAGCCCGTATCATGGGAGAATGGAAAGCCACTACCCTGCTGTTCGCACGCTGGCAGTTCGCTCCTACTCGTCCCCGCACGTCCTTCAATACTACGGCGGTTTGCTCCTAGTCGTCCCGTCCATTCACATTACGGCAGTTCCACTAATCCTAACCCTCCTCCCAATTCCATGGCGTCCCAAATCTCCATGATCGACGGTGATTACAAGGTTAGAACCATCACCGGCGATGAGTTCGACGTCATCTACACGCGTTCTTCCGCGACGGTGAAAGGATGCCTTTCTCGCTTCAGAAGCATGCTCGAAAACTCAGATGTTGAGTGGTTCGCTGGGCTAGATGTTGAGTACACCACAGTCCTGGGACCAGAGAAGGATCTAAAGGACGAAGAGAGGAAGAAGCCCGCCTTGAGCCAGGTTTGCGTACATAACGTTTGCTTGGTCTACCACATATGCCATGTTGACGTTGAGTGCCAGGATTTTAAGAACTTCCTCAAGGACAAAACAGTGAAATTCGTTACTATAGACTTTAAGAATGACAAAGAAGTCCTGGGTCGGATAGGCCTCATTGTAGGAAACCCCTTCGACCTCTGGAAGAATCGGCTGGTGCCCTCTCGTCAGCCTTCAATGCTGACCCTGGCAGGAGCCATGGTTCATCCTTCATACCGTAAACTGGAGAAACCTCATTACACATTTCATCGTCATGCATGGCAGTAGAATGTACTAGATATAGACCACATCCACTATGTTGCAATGGATGGCTACCTTTGTTTCAATATATACAAGGGTTGGATGAAGAGCAACAGCCAAGTGTGCAGTTCAAGCAAAGAAGTATCGGCCAAGAGGGAGAGGGACAAGGACGAAGTCGAGAACGTCGACGAGGACTCCGAGTAAGGTGGCAGTGTCGTTGCTCATGGTGGTTCTCAACTTCTAATGCAGTGTCTACCGGATTAGTTGCATAGTTTAATTTCAGGTGTGCTTAGTTTAATTTGAAGGGTGTGTTGTGCTGAGCCCCCAGCAGAACTATGTTATGTTTCTTCTTGTTACTTTAACTCTTCAATATGTACATACTACTAGTATATCTTTAATAGAATTTAGCACCCCAATTAAGCACATACTAGCTTTTTTAATAGTACTATATGCATAATTTGGCGACCAGCGCTCTCTATATGTACCACCTTTTTTTTAATTTCAATTTTTGCTCCATGGCGCAATCCATCGATAGTACTACTGTACAAAAGTATACATTTTTTAAAAGGCTAGAGTACTGTTCATCACATATATAGCCAGTTAAATTCTCAACCTAGAACGATGTGCATGCCATGTAGTAAAGCGATACGGAGGAAGTATAGTAAAAATGAGGTGATTTTACCGAGTGATCGGCGGGGGAGCATGGCCTGTCATGCGGTCCCACGTGTCATGATGTACCAAGGTGATGCGCATGTCCCTCTTGAGGAAGAAGCAATACTACGTGGTTTGAGATGATGGCGAACCGAAGTGTGAAATAATGGTTGCTTCGTCCGTCTGGGAAGGTGCGGCATTGTGATTTGACGTCTCATTGCTCATTACTACTACTAGGCCGGTACGAGTGGGGTGCGTCCCCCTGCTGTTCTGCACTGTTATTTGGTGCTTGACACGTCGACCCGGTTGCTATATGTCCCACATGTCGGCGACAGGAAGTACAAAATTCATGAAAGGGATCGTCAACAAAAGAGTATACTACAGAATTCATGAAAGGGAGCGACTTAGTTTTGGAACAATATGTTTTTACGGAGTACGTACCCACTAGGGTTTATAGGGATCATCTAAAAAACGTTCGTTTTTCCGTTTGATAAGTCTCAATTCTACTATACTAGTAGTAGTACCATTACATGTTGGATTTCGAGGTGCGTTAGATCACCCGACGCAAGCAGTGTCAAGAGGAAACTAACCAATGCATGTGCAAGTTCATGGAAATTTAGTGGTCATTCATGCATTCGTTCTAATTAATGCCTCGGTAAACATAACTTCTTGAGAAAAATGAGCATACTAATTACTTGTGCAAACTACGAAATTAATTCGACCACTCACCGTCTACCTTGGTTGGAGAGATTTTGAAATTGAGCCATAAACTGGAAAGGAGGGAGTAGTAACTTTTGTCTCGATTACTATTTGTGGCCTTGTATAGATGCAAAATTTATTTTTTTATAGTGGCCTTGTATAAGTAAATGGAGGGAGTACAAACCAAATTACGTAGTAGGGACGAGGAGTAAACGGAGGGAGTAGTAAAATTTTCTCCTCGGGCTGCGAGCCACCGCATGCGTGGGCGAGGGAGCGGGCATGAAGGCGTACAGTAGTAGTAGTAGTAGTAGTAGTAGTAGTAGTAGTACTACTACTACTACTATACTACTCGTAAGCAAGCTTCACCTCATCCTGCGAGCCACCACGCCCGTGGGCGGGGGAGACGGCTTACTAAGCAAGCTTCTCCTCGTTCTGCGAGTTGACGGGACACATCAAAAGTACTCCAGTGTATAGAGCCTTGCCTCTAAGGTAGGCCCCACATGGTTTGCCACTTTTTTTAATTTAACATAACGCGTCAAGTCGCAATATGTTTGTTCACCCGTGGTAGACGATCCTCCCTCCACCAAGTGGACAACCAGTACACGTGCCAAATTACCACATGGGCTGCCTTTTTCGTACAGAAATGAGCTCCACCGTGTTCCCGCATGCGTGTGGTTGGGAAAGAGACGGGAGTACGTGCGCCGTGCGTGCACCTCTTCTATTCATGCATGTCCCCCACCTACGTGGGTGTGTGTGAGGGAGATACAAACCTAGACATAATGCGCCGTCCATCCCCATGCCTCCGCCCAGTCCGACCACCATTCACCACCATGCCCCACTCCTCCTCACCTTATCTCTCATCTTTCTCCCTCCATTTTTATATACAAGGGGCCACTATCAAAATTGCAATTTGCAGATATACAAGGCCACTAACACTAATCAATGCAATATTAATGGTGTTTGCCTCGTGGTACTAGCAAAGGAGGACATTAATTATCCCTTGCACGCATGCGGGAGTTTGTAAAAAAATGCATCTTGATGTTCCGTGCAATGCACGAGCATCTTGCTAGTCCATGAAAACAACACATGGCAAAATCAACGACGGAAATCATATAAAATACCAGATTTTGATACAAACATGACAGAATTCATTACATTCAAAGGAACTACGTGGTGCTAGTTCTGGACAGCACACGTATATAATACCTGGCCTAAATGGTTGCCCGCCGATCGATTTGTGTTCCTCATGTCCGGCAGCACGATCACCGAACTGCCGGGAGCCCCGGAGGTATATGCTTCAGCGCAAAGGACGGCTCGCTTCCCCATTGCCCAACTGATATCATTGGCTTGTGCCGAACATGATGGTGGCCGGCACCGGTTCGAGTTCATCCCCGGCCACTACTTCGCCATGGCCGACACCGGCTCGAGTTCATCCTAACATTCCCCTCTTCCGTGGAGCCCATGCGGGGTCGACGAAGGTCCTCGCAACAAAAGGATCCGGCAAGACACCTGCTGTGTACACCGGCGTCGCCTCCGCGGTGGCCTTCATGGGACCCAAGCGGCGGTGGCCTCCCGTGTTCTACTTCTCCTCGATGATGGCGGCGGACGCATAGGCGCTGGCCACCGACTCGTCGCTCTCCGCGCACCCGGCTTCTATCGCTTCTTGCATGGCACGGCCGCCGGCATGGGAGTCTCGACCACAGAAACGGGAGACACGGTACGAGGCAGTGGCGTGGACGGCAACAACGACGCCCGTGCGCCGCTCCTCGTCGAGCTGGCCTGGAGCGGCAAGTTGCTGAACCGCGCGCCGGCTTGGGCGGCAACTGGCTCCGTCGGGCGAGGGGAGGGAGGTGGATCAGTGAGCTGCATAGCTCTTATCCGGCGGGCTACCCAGCCGGCTTGAATGTGGAATAACTACTCTTCATAAGCCATTGTAAGAGTGGAAAAAATGGTGGAGGAGATAGGGGAGCGGCGGAGGTGTGTGATTCTAGGCCGGCGTTTGGCCTCGTTTAAATAGGAGATTAAATAGACGACGGACGGGAGGAGCTCGGCCGGCGTTGCGTTTAACGCCGGCCCGGTCATGAACGGACGTGTGTCCAGAGTGGGTTTCTCGGCATCCACATGGGCGGGTTTCATGGATGCGTTTGAATGCGGCACGGAGGTGTGTTCAGCCGGGCGTGCCGCGAGTGGCGCCCGCGACTCTGACCTAGGAAACCGCGCCGTTCTTCCACTGACGTGTGGGCTCTTTGGGTGCATGGCCTGCATGTTAGTGACCCAACATAGGCAGCACACAGCAGAGGAACCTTTGGTGGGCTAGGGCGGTCAGAAGCGGGCATTTCATAAACCAATGATTGTTCATTGAGTGTGACATCATCTTTTTCATGTAGATAAGCCTACTATGTTGATAGCCCGTTCGATACGTTGTGATTCATAAAGACCGCTGCAAACATCAATGTTCTGCTTATCACAGATAAGATTGATTAATACCCGTAACAATCCATGTCCTTAACAAAGGGTGCATGAACGTATAGGTTGAGCGTGTGTCTTGCGTCGCGTGCTGTGTGCATGCAGGCGTGTGAGTGTTGCGTGCGTGAAAGGGTATGATTCAATGTTGCATGCATGGGTGCGTTTGTGCGTTTGTTCGTGAGTGCATGTGTACGTGTCAGTGTTGCACGCCAGCATGCGTGCGTGTGTACGTGTCAGTGTTGCACGCCTACATGCGCGCGTGTCTTGCGTGCGTGCATGTGTACGTGCGGGTGAGGCTACACGTCAGTCGTCTGACTTTTTCATCTCTGGTCATTAGATTTTCCAGCCGTTGGATACGAAATCAAGGGCCACCAGTTTATCATCAAACTCCACCCCCCGAGCCGCCAGCCACCACAGGCCAAACCGCCAGCCCCCGCCGCCCGCGGCCGGCCCGCCCTCCCCGAAACCACTCCCCACCGTTGGTCCGCCGCCGCACCGGCCATCCCTCTAGCCCCCCCCCCCCCCCCGCCGAGCTTTTTCTCCAGGGATCCCCACCCCACCGCCCAATGAACGCCCCCCAACAGCCGGTGACTGCCAACCAGAGGTCTCACGACTTCGAATACCCACCGACCACTAATTTATTACCATTTATGTCCTTCATATACGCGCTGACGGGTGGGCCCTATGGTAATGTGCGCTGCTGAATGTGGACCGTTTGACTGGTCAATTGATCATGTTATCAACAAATTACGGAGCTGTATGGTGAGCCCGTGACCATATGATCACCCTAAAATGTACTCCTATTTTATTAACACAGTACAGACTCAAACTACCATTTCTTTCTTCCATATACGGGCTGGCAGGTGGGCCCCACGGTTACGTGCCCCGATGGTGCAACACTAGTTGCGCCGCATGGAACGTTTGACTGGTCAATCGATTGTGTCATCAACAAAATACGGAGTTGTACGGGTGAGCCAGTGACCGTATAATCATGATATGTATTTTTTTAACACGGTACAGACGCAAGGGCTCATATATAAGCGCAAGCACTCACCGCTATAAGAGCACACACGCGAACCCTACCCCTATGAGCACCTTCGAGAGAGTGGGCCAGCATATATGATCTTGAGATTTTATGAAGTCACCATAGGTGCATCGTAGTCGAGTGGAACGTCTCCTCCCACTGAACGTACATCGCCGGAAAATACTGAAATTAACACAAGATAAATGCGAGCACCGGGACTTTAACCTTGGTGGGCTCAAGAAACCACTGTCCTCTAACCATCCAACCACATGTTGGTTAGCACGACAAAATGTATGTGGTGACCGTGATGAGTTTATTCTGTAGTCCAGTGACCATATCGTGCTTTCGCTTCAAATACAATGACCATAAGTGTCGTCAACAAAATACGGAGCACGCATCAAATGCAAAGTCCGTCAGTGTCATCAACAAAATATGGAGACATATCATGAGCTAGATACCATTGTACTATTGTATATGCTTATTTTCTTAGTGGCCGATTGTGTGGTGTGGTGGGCACATCATTTCTAGTTGTGGTGGGTTAACATGAAGACTCATGGGTCGGTTCCATCCGACGCCACATATAGGTTGGACCGAGACGTGTTATACGAAGACCCATGTGGAGGACTCGGCATACAACACGAAGCTACCAGAGTCGCGGAGGACTCTATCCCCACTGGTGATAAGCCGACTATATATGATTTGTGTCCTTAGGCCCTTAGTATGTTATACAAGCTTGGGGGCTAGTTCATCGATAGTATACACACACGCACAATGCCTGGTATTCACGTGTACTTTGTACACACCCCTATCACTAATATACAATACTAGGAGTAGGCTCTTTCTTCAACTGCAAGGGTCCGATCCGAACTAGGGTAAAACTTTGCCTCGTATTACCATCCAGCCTAACAGCTAGGGATATCCTACCGAATGATATGATGAAATCATATCTGCCAACTACTAAGAGAGAAGTGTGTCGGGGGGGGGGGGCAATGTGTGCGAGAGAGGCCTAAAGATAATGTGCGTGCGGGAGACACGTAGGCACATATATGTGCGTATAGAGGGCTAGTAGAGACCGTGCATGTGTATATATGCATGTGAGAGAAATAGTATTTTCCAACTGAGATTAGTGAAAAGAGTGGTACATAGTAGTTAGAAAGAGAGAGGGAGAAACAGAGATAGCATGTGCGTGAGACACCCCGACACCCTGAGAGAGATTGTGAGCATGTGTGACAGAGAAATGTCGATGCACATCAAGTGTGTGCACTTATGCGTTAGATAGAGAGATATATAACGCGTTTGTGAGAACGGGGCGAGGCATAGTGCATCTACGTGTAAAAGGCGGTTCTACGCATTAAATTAAAATATAAATGACATTATTATTTTTGGATGAGATCATGAATTTTGCAAATTGCGTATGGACGAAAATCGGTCTATCAGACACCCATACTCTATTGAATTCTAGCATGTGCATGTGTTTATTTCATATTATCGATCCATAGAGTGAGAGCGGTTTGAAATACAGGCAATGGATGCTTTTGCAATTCATATATAAACATTAATTAGTGCACTCCATGTTGTTAGTGTGAAGCACTTTATACATTTGTCACTTGCATGGATACATTCTAAATTGCTAGGTACGAAATAGAATACATGTCAAATTCAACATAAAGGGGTTTCGAAGATTCGAATTCATAGGAAGTGCATTCATCTATTTGAACCCGAGATAATGGCATTTTTAAATCAGATGTAAAAGGGGGCATAAATCTTTGTGGTGAGTTTGAACATGCTATATATATTCATACGCATATCTAACTTTTTTTTTGCAACCAAGGAGATTATATCTGGAACCATGCATGAACTGAGGTAAGTTGCATATTGTTTAATATATACTCGTGCACAATGTATATTCAAATGTACCCCCTCCATTCCAAAATAATCGTAGCTTTAGGATTTTCAAGAGTAAAGATTTGTGAAGTTTGACAAATCCTGAAAGTTCAACTCAAGAGAACCAAAAACATTAATGCTTCTGCTCCCAAATATTGAACGAAGCGCCAAATAGGCCTCTGGTCACCCGAAACCGCGCGAGACTAATGTTTTGGTGGTAGGAAATTAATGTCCTGACTCTGGCCCGTGTAGCCTATCGGCCCGATGTCGAAAGGTCTAAACCGGGGTAGGTTTGTAACTTCACCAACACACCAGTCTCAACCGCCTCCGAGAAGCATTTATACACCGTGGGCGCCTACCCATGCGCTCGGCCGAAATCTATCCCGCCCACATTTGGGACACCTGACATGACTGTCCTAACCCCAACCCACAATATGTCCAAAATTTTAGATGGGGGCAAAGTTTGTTACTTTCCCCAAATTTCAAACAAGCGCGTCTCAAACTGAAACATTGTTCTCCCTTAGTTCCCCGCCTCCCTTCATTTCCCCATTCATACTCCGTGGGCGCGAAAACGCCCTCTCCACCAGCCGCGAAACCCCAGCCTCCTCCGTCCTCCACCCCATAGAGGCCAATCCACCGCCGCCCTCCTCCATCACGCTGGAGCCGGTACCCCGATGTCGTCGTCCAATGCAACCGCAACCGCAACGCCCTCAAGGAATTTAGCAGCTGAAGCCGAGGCAGAGCTTCCTCCACGACACCGACGCCGACGTGCCCCATACCAGAACCACTCTCACCACGCCGTCATGCGCCTCACTGCTGCGGCTCCACTGTCGCAACCGTCCACTGCACCGGAGCTGTTCCCGCTGCGCCCTTGTTCGCCGCCTCGGATCTGCTTCCCCACCGCCGACAGACGGCCACCGCACCACACTCAACAACTTGGCCATGGGTTCGTCCAAGGCTGCACCGTCCTCCACAACTTCTGGTTTTCGGTGAAAAATAAGTAGATTATCGAAAAAACAAAAGGAGGACACAACACTGCCAGCAGAAAGAGGTACAACTCTTCCCTTATTCATGCAAATCTTATGTCTCCGCTCACACCGTATTCATCCCACGAAAGAAACTAGTTGAGCTCTTCTTACTGCATCTTCTTTGTGATACTAAATGCACAAGGTTTCCTCCCTTTTACTATTTCACCTTTGCTAGAGGTCAGTAGCCCGCCTGGATTTCAATTCAGGGTCAGTCGAACCGCAATTAAAAGAAGCAGCACCCGCTTAGGCACGCAGAGCACCTAGTCCACCTGTTCCTTGAGGAAGCGGCGCATCGGTGTCTATCATAGGGGTGTGGGGTGCAGGAGCTGCTTGCGCGCGATCTGGAGGTCGGCGGGGCTTGAATGGATGGCCGAGGGGCGGTGCCAAGCACGGCGGTGCGGTGAGGTCGAGGGGAGGGCACAAGCAGGGGAGGAATACTGGGCCGGTGGTCGCTGGCGTTTCAAGGTAGATCATCAACACTGACTGGCTAGAGGTAGATGAAGGCGATCTGCCCATTCTTTGTACATCGGACGGTGCAGAAAAAATGGACTGACCTATTTGCTTTCAGTCGACTCTTATTTTCATAGAATCTTGTAGTAATTTAGTGTGCCATGCATGTTGTACAACTATCATATGTCTCCCGTCATTTATTTCTCACCGACCTGCTATCTGCTACCTTTACACTGTACTAATTGTGCACACACTTCACCCATACTCACACTATTGTTTTTTATGCATGGGTATTTCAGACTCTGACACAGTGTTGATGAATGCAGAAAAGAAAAGACAGAAGTCGCTCCAGTGTAATTCGAAGATAAGCACTAAGCGTTTCAGCGCTCTAATGGGTGCAGTGTCAGCAGTTGGAGACAATAAACATAGCTCTGCAGTTGATGATCTCAATTTCCACACACAACCATCCCAGGTGCTTGCTTTAACTTCGCGCTGTCAAATGTGGTTGCATATTGCATATGGTGTCTAGCTTGTATTGCTTCCAATTTCGTTAAATTGCATCTACTTACTTTACACATTATACCTTTGATAATGACATGCCTTCCTATTTTTGATACATACTATATGTGTCTATTAACCATGTTCGTACATCAAACTAATGCTCTTTTGTATCCCTCGTCAATCACTTATGATGAGACAGTCACCCGAGTGGGTTACTGTGAGACGCCCTACTCGTTTAAAGAGTGTAGTGTCATCCTCCCCACATGATTATCAAGAAACAGCAAGGCTAAATGAAGATAATCAACATAGCTCTCTAGTTGATCACCGCAATTCCCCCACACCACCATCGCAGGTGCTTGCTCTTACTTGGCAGTGTGATATGTGGTTGCATGTTGGATATGGTGCCTACCTTGTAATGCTTCTAAATAGGGTAAATTGCATCTGCTTAGTTAACACATTATACCTATGAATATGACATGCCTTCCTGTTTTTTGATACATACTACGTCTTTCTATTAACCATGTTCTTACATCAAACTACTTTTCTTGTGTATCCCTCATCAATGCTCCTAATTTGTTAAATTGCATCTCCTTAGCTTACACATTATACATGTGAATATGACACGCCTTCATGTTTTTGCTACATACTACATTTGCCTATCACACCATGTTCTTACATCAAACTACTGTTCTTGTGTATCCTGCGTCTATCGCTTATGATGAGACAGTCACGCGCGTGGGTTAATATGAGACGCAATACTCTTATAAAGAATGCAATTTCATCCTATCCACATGATTCTCAAGAAACAGCAAGCCTAAATGAAGATATTGAACGTAGCTCTGTACTTGAAGACCGCACTTCCCCTATACCACCATCACAGGTGCTTGCTCTAACTTCGTAGTGTGATATGTGGTTGCATGTAGCATATGGTGTCTAGCTTGTAATGCTTCTAATTAGGGTCAATTGCATCTGCTTAGTTTACACACTATACCTATGAATATGACATGCCTTCCTATTTTTGGTACACACTACATCTATGTGTTAACCTTGTTCTTACATGAAACTACCTCTCTTCTGTATCCTGCATCAATCACTTATGATGAGTCACCTTTATTCGTTGCATATTGCATATTATTTTTAGCCTGTTGCCATGTATTGCTTTTAATTTGGTCAAATACATTTGTTAGGGCACCCTTTTAATTTGGCAGAGTGATATTGGTTTCATCTTTCATATGGTTTTTAGCTTGCATCGATTCTAACAAGTTCAAGCACCTTGTGCTTAGTTTACACTTTATACATCATAGATGTCAATATGTCACGCCGTCCTATTTTTCATACATATTCCATCCTCCTATCATGCGGCTGCCTTACATGAAAGTAGTGTTCGTCAGTATCATGCATCAATGAGTTCTGAAGAGCAAATTTTATTCCTTTTTCTTGTGGGTTTGACTTGACAAGGCAAAATCAAGAAAGAGGAAGGAAAAGAGTAAGGAAGCCGATGATGGTGGTCCCCTGCAGCAACGTAAATGGAGCATCTGTACCGATTCTCCTTGTACTGATAGTGCATTACAAGGTCCAAGTCTCCGGTCCCCAACTCCACCATCCAAGGTGCTTGCTCTAACTTGGCAGTGTGATATCTGGTTGCATGTTGCATATGGTGTCTAGCTTGTATTGCTCCTAATTAGTGTAAACTGCATCTGCTTAGCTTACACATGATACATGTGAATATGACACGCTTTCCTGTTTTTGGTACATACTATATCTGTCTATCACACCATGTTCTTACATGAAACTACTCTTCTTGTGTATCCTGCATCAGTCACTTATGATGGGACACCTTTAAGTTGGCAGTGTGATATTGGTTTGCGTCTTGAATATGATTTCTAGCATGTATTGCTTCTAGTTTGATGAAAGCCACCTATGACGAGACAGTTTTAACTTTGCAGAGTGATATTGATTGCACCTTCCATATGGTGTCTTGCAGTGTTTCTAATTTGTTGAAGTGCCTTCTGCTTAGATACCACATCATAGGTGTGAATATGTCAAGCCGTCCATTTTTTCGTACATATTCCATCCTTGTATCATGACTTTGCCTTTCATCAGAGTAGTGTTCGTCAGTATCATGCATGAATGAGTTCTGAAGAGAGAATGATATTCCTTTTTCTTGTCGGTATGACCTCACAATGCAAAATCAATAGAGCTGAAGGAAATTGGCAAGTCATTGGATGATGGTGGTCCTTCCGAGCAACTGAAACGGAGGTTCTCTACAGATTCTACTCCGCCATCCTCCCAACAAGATTCACAAGACAATGCAAGGCTAGACAGTCAACGTAGCTGTGTAGATGATGAGCACATCTCCCCTACTCCACCATCACAGGTGCTTTCTCTAACTTGGCACTATTATATGTGGTTGCATGTTGCGTATGATGTCTATCTTGTATTGCTTCTAACTTTGTTGAATTGCATCTGCTTACTTTACACATAATGCCCGTGAATATGACATGTGTTCCTGTTTCTACATCAGACTACTATTCTTGCATATCCCGCATCAGTCACTTATGATAAGGCACCTTTAAGTCGCCAATGTAATATTGGTTGTGTCTTGCATATGATTTATAGCATGTACTGCTTCTAATTTGTTGAAACGCCATACAGTTTGAACTTGGCAGAGTGATATTGGTTGCATCTTTCATATGGTGTCTAGCTTGTAGTGCTTCTAATTTGTTGAAATGCCTTCTGCTTAGTTACCACATCATAGGTGTGAATATGTCACACCATCCTGTTTTTCACACATATTCCATCCTCGCATCATGTGTTTTCCTTTCATCCGAGTAGTGTTCGTCAGTATCATGCATGAATGAGTTCTGAAGAGCGAATTTTATTCCTTTTTCTTATCGGTTTGACTTCACAATGCAAAATCATTACAGCTGAAGGAAATTAGTCCGGTAGTGGATGATGGTGGTCCTTCGGAGCAACTCAAACAGGGGGTCTCTACAGATTCTACTCCGCCATCCTCCCAAAACGATTCGCAAGACAACACAAGGCTGGACAGTCAACGTAGCTGTGTAGATGATGAGCACATCTCCCCTACTCCACCATCGCAAGTGCTTGCTCTAACTTGACACTATTATATGTGATTGCATGTTGCGTATGATGTCTATCTTGTATTGCTTCTAACTTGAATTGCATCTGCTTACTTTACACATAATGCCTATGAATATGACACGTGTTCCTGTTTCTAGAACATACTTGTACATGATGAGCACATCTCCCCTACTCCACCATCACAGGTGCTTGCTCTTACTTGGAACTGTTATACGTGGTTGTCTTTTCCGTATGATGTCTAGTTTGTATTGCTTCTGATTATGTTGAATTGCATCTGCATAGCTTACCACTTATACCTGCAACGATCACTTACCCATAAGACACATTTAACTTGGGACTGTGATGTAGGTTGCATCTTGCATTGTCTTCTAGCTTGTACTGCTTCTAATTTCTTGAAATGGCACTTACGACGAGACACTTTTTACCTGATAGAGTGATATTGGTTGCATGTTCATATGGTGCCTAGCTTTCATTTCTTCTAATTTTGTTGAAATGCCTTCCACTTACTGTTTTTCATACATATTCCATCATCCTATCGTACGTGTGAATATGAAACGCTGTCTTTTTTTGTATATATTCCATCCTCCTATCATGTGCTTGCCTTACATCAAAGTAGTGTTCGTCTGTATCATGCATCAACCAGTTATGCAGAGCTAATTTTATTCATCTTCTTGTGGTTTTGACTTCATAAGGCAATATCAGAAAATAGGAAGGAAAAGAGTAAGTTAGGGGATGTTGGTGGTCCTCCGCACCAACGGAAATAGAGACTCTCTAGATTTGCCATTGCTACTGCTAATGAAGTTGAAGTCCCAAGTCTACATGATGAGTTCATCTCCCATACTCCACCATCACAGGTGCTTACTCTCAGTTGACAGTGTAATAATTGGTTTCATGTTGCATATGTTGTCTAGCCTGTATTTCTGCTATTTTGATTAAATTGCACCTACTGAGTTTATACGTTATACATGTGCATATGACATGGCTTTCTGTGTCTAGAATACACTGCATCTATCTATCATACCATGTTCTTACATCAAAGTATTGTTGTTGTGTATCCCGCATCAGTCACTCATGATTGGACGCTTTTAACATGGCAGTTTGATAGTGGTTGCATCTTGCATTGATTTCTACATTGTACTGCTTCTAATTTTTCGAATTGCCACTTATGACAAGACACTTTTAACTTGGCAGAGTAATATTGGTTGCATCTTTCATATGGTGTTTAGCTTTCATTACTTCTATTTTCTTGAAAATCCTTCTGCTTAGTTTGCACATCGTAGTTGTGAATATGTCATGTTGTCCTATTTTTCTTACGTATTCCATCCTCAAACGGTTGTCTTACATCAAAGTATTGCTTGTCTGTATCATGCATCAATGAGTTCTAAAGAGTGATTTTATTATTTTTTGTTGTGGGTACAGCTTGACATGGCAAAGTCAAAAAAGAGCAAGGAAAATAATATAGTAGGGATTGCTGTTACTCGTCGGGTGAAATGGAAAAGGTTCTGCCGTCGAGATTCTGTTGGTACTTATAGTGCAGTAGAAGGTCCAAGTCCACTGGCTAAATCTACAAACACAGTATCACCTGCTCCACCAGCTGCAACATCCGCTTCAACTGTACCAGCATCTCAACCAGTTACTTGTTCGTTTGCTCCGGAACTGGCCAGTTCCCAAGCTGCCTTCACACCTAACACTACTTCTGAAGCACTGCTGACACAACAAGACTTGGCAAGATCAGATGAACCTCATGAGCATCAACACCAAGACGGTACCTGACCGAGTCAAGTTGCAGTTGCATGCTCCTTTATATGTACTCTCACAGTTTGATGTACACTAACACTTTCCATATTCGTTGTTGAACTAGCACCACGGTGCAAGCGGAAACAGACATCAGGGATAATGCTTGACAGATTAACAAAATCTAAAGGAGGAAGAATGGAGAACCATTTTGAGGCAGGTTTAAAAAGGCCACGTGATGCTACAGAGTCAGCCAAGTTAGTATCAGAGGCAGCCGTTGCCATTAGGTGTCATGCACGTATCCTCCCAACATCGATCCAGTACAGAAATGAGAAAGATAGTACCCAGTTTAACACCTTCCTTGACCATTTATCCGTAAGTAATGTTATTCATCGCAATTAGTAATATTGTCTTGCTCTGTCCCATACTTTCTATCTTCCTCCTAATAAGACTCACATTCTTTTTTCAACAGATGAGGTTCAAGTTGGATCCAAAAGACGATGAAACTAAACAAGCATGCACTCATGTTTTCAGTCTGCTTTGCGATAGTATTGGTATGACCTTAGAAACTCTCACTTTGAAGGCAAGGCTAACAATGAAATCGCCCAAACATCTCCAGTGGAATATATTACAGATGAAGACTGGATAGCCCTCGTTAAACACTGGTTTGATCCAAAGTATCAGGTAGGCTTTATGTATTTGATCAGACCAGATATTGAACTTATATTTATGTATGTGCCTTACAAGTGTATCTTCTTCTAGGCTAACTGTTTGAAGAACAAAACCAACCGTTCTAAAGTGAAATTCCAACAGACAACAGGATCTCGTAGCTATATTGCACACTGAGAGTCTCTTGTAAATAGCTGCTACTTCCTTCTTTTTTGTGCCATATTATCGTATCTATATTGACTTGTTCCAAATACAGAGGAAATCCCATGCAGACCTAAAAGAACCTGAACCGAATGCAATGCAAATCTTCAAGGATTGCCACACCAGCAAGATGAAGGCATGAGAACACCAGTTCAAGCCGCTGTTGTAAGTCCTTACTCCTCCTGCCTTGAACTGATTGGTACTGTGATGTGTTCATTTAAATACTTGGTTTGCAGCCAATGTCAGTTACTCTGTTCACTTTTATTCACAGTTGTCTTAATGTATCATTTCACCTTACATGGTTTAAAAGAGATGAAGGATATTCTTTTGGTCTTGATCTGTAATCTAGTTGTTATGTTCACGTGCGCACACAATGATAAAATAGCATGTTTGTTTTATATCTGTTTGCCTATGATATGAATGATGCCATACTATGTTCATCCTAATTTAAACCATGTCTCTTCATCCTTAGATGTCAACGAATGTGAGGAAATAGACAATACAGTAGGCATGCTACATGGACATATGTTCCAAAAGTGATTTTATTATGTAGTTGGCACTACAATACATGCTAATGTATTACAGTAGTTCACCAAAATAAGTTATGTATAAACGTTTATCCTACTTTGTTTGTTTTTGTCTCATTAGTAACTTATCTGATACACTAATCTACAAGTTAAAACTTTCAGGAAGCTATGGAACAAATGATTGAACAGCCACAACCACCTGAAGGTGACGAGGCTACTACAGGCACAATGTCACCTCTTGCTATAGTGCGTCGGTATCTCTCCACTAACAGTGCAAAAAGCACCTTCCTGCGTAATTATGGGTTGGTTGTCAAGGTAACCTCGTCCAAATCGCCTACTAAACAAAATCTTCCTGCTAGACAGAGTGATATATCTGTTCTCCAGACACAAGTCCAATCCCTAATGGACGTTGTTTCGGAAACAAGAATAGTGGTTGAGAAATGTCGTCAAGATATGAATGGTTTTGAAACCACACTATCAGACATTCGCTTCATTGTTCAAGAGCAATGGCGGAAAAAAGGTGGAGATCGTGCTGCTCCATCAGATTCTACAGCCTGAAACATTAGCACTCAGGTCAAATGATCTGTGCTTCTATACATCTGATGGTGCTTTTATCTGGAAGGACTGTAAACTTTATGCCAATAGGCCTTTTGTTGTATGGTTGGAATTTATTTTGTTGTGATACAACATTTATGATGCTGCCTCAGGCTGCAGTAATTACGACACTATTTTTGTATAGTTTAGGTTTATCTTAGTAATGTATTCGGGCGAAAGCTTCATAGGAGCCCAACATGCCTACATTCGTCCGGCCCATTGCAACTGGGCTAAAAATGATTAGGGGCCGAAATTGGCATGTAGCCCACTAGAAATATCTGGGCCTAAATCAGCATAAGCTTTCATATTTTTCTGGTAGGCAAGTGCCCATAGTGGGCCTTTAACAGGCCTAAACATAATTTGGGCCCTCAGTAAAAATAGGCCGTTTACAGGTGTAAATATCTCGAGCCCAAAAAAAACATGGGCCTTTAATAGAACAAAAGTGAGATTGGGCGTTGATTGTGCCAAATAACCCACTGGACTTAGCAGGCCGAAATGGTGGCCCATTTACGATGCGAATCTTTGACAGGCCGAAATTCGGATGGGCCGTAAATGCGTCGACCTAATACACGGGCCTTTAATAGGCCAGAACTTCGGTCGGGCTAGATTATCGTCAATTTTATATGGGCCATTAATGGGCCCGATATGACATTGGGGCACATATGGCCCATGGTTTATGTCCGGCGTTAATAGGCCGAAAATGACAACAGGCCGAAAGTGGCCCAAAGCTATAGTGGGCCTCTAACAGGCCGAATGTCAAACATGGTCGAATATGACCCAAATCCTTCACAGTCGTTTATGGGCTGAAAGTTTTGATGGCCCGCAAATGGGCCCAAATGAAGCCGGATCTTTAACAGGCCGGAAATACACTGGGCTATAATTCGGCCCAATTACTTAGCGGACTGTTAACGGGCCAGAAGTGACCATGGACCGTGTTGATGACAAGTTTAGGACAGGCCGTTGACGGGCCGATTTGACAGAGAATGTTGGGCCTTTAGCTGGGCCGGCCCATTATGGTCTGCAGAATCTTGTGGGCCTTTAGCTGGGTTGGCCCATTATAGTCCGCAAAATCTTGTGGGCCTTTAGCTGGGCCGGCCCATTATGGTCTGCAAAATCGTGTGGGCCTTTAGCTGAGCCGGCCCATTATGGTCCGCTAAATTTTGTGGGCCTTTAGCTGAGTCAGCCCATTATGGTCTGCTAAATCTTATGGGCCTTTGGTTGGGCCGGCCCATTTAAACTTTGCGGGCCACTTTTGGGCCGGTCCACGTGTCAACATATCATAGGACCATCTCGATCGTTGGATGAGTGACACCTATGCCAACACGGAGCTGACGTGTGGATCCGTCAGCCAATGAGAATTTTACACGTGGAAAATCGGCATTGGTCGTGGCTGTTAACGGGTTATCGCATCCAAAATCCGACCCGATAGCTTAACGGCGTTCCGTTACGGTGGATGCCACATGTCGGTCACCCTTGACAAAAGCACTTCTGTGACGCGCGATTTATCGTCATGGAAGTGGACACTTCCATGATGATAATTTTGGCAATGTCATGGAACACTTCTACGACAACACAGGTATGACTATCTTGATTATGTCATAATTTTGTCATGGATGTACATGCATGATAGAAAACGCGACCTACTGTGACAAACACGTATCATCACGGAAGTGTATTTTTTTGTAGTGATGAACCATAGAAAAGTTGGAATATAGTAGGTTTAACACCAATATAAATAAAGAATGAGTTCATTACAGTACCTTAAGTGGTGGTTTGTTTTCTTTTACTAACAGAGCTCATGAGATTTTCTGTTTAAGTTTTGTGTTGTGAAGTTTTCAAGTTTTGCGTAAAGATTTGATGGATTATGGAACAAGGAGTGGCATAGCCTAAGCTTGGGGATGCCCAAGGCACCCCAAGGTAAAATTCAAGGACAACCAAAAGCCTAAGCTTGGGGATGCCCCGGAAGGCATCCCCTCTTTCGTCTTCTTCTATCGGTAACTTTACTTGAGGCTATATTTTTATTCACCACATGGTATGTGTTTTGCTTGGAGCGTCTTGTATGATTTGAGTCTTTGCTTTTTAGTTTACCACAATCATCCTTGCTGTACACACCTTTTGGGAGAGACTCACATTAATTGGAATTTATTAGAATACTCTATGTGCTTCACTTATATCTTTTGAGCTAGATAATTTTGCTCTAGTGCTTCGCTTATATCTTTTAGAGCATGATGGTGGTCTAATTTTATAGAAATTATTGATCTCTCATGCTTCACTTATATTATTTTGAGTGTCCTTTAGAACAGCATGGTAATTTGCTTTGGTTATGAATTTAGTCCTAATATGACAGGCATCCAAGATCGGTATAATAAAAACTTTCATAAAAAGTGCATTGAGTACTAGGAGAAGTTTGATACTTGATAATTGCTTTGAGATATAAAGGTGGTAATATTAGAGTGTGCTAGTTGAGTAGTTGTGAATTTTAGAAATGCTTGAGTTGAAGTTTGCAAGTCCCGTAGCATGCACGTATGGTGACCGTTGTGTAACAAATTTGGAACATGAGGTGTTATTTGATTGTTTTCCTTATAAGTGGAGGTCGGGGACGAGCGATGGTCTTTTCCTCCCAATCTATCCCCCTAGGAGCATGCGCGTAATGCTTGGTTTTTGATGACTTGTAGATTTTTGCAATAAGTATGTGAGTTCTTTATGACTAATGTTGAGTCCATGGATTATACGCACTCTCAGCCTTCCATCATTTTTATCCTCTTCGGTACCGTGCATTGCCCTTTCTCACCTTGAGAGTTGGTGCAAACTTTGCCGGTGCATCCAAACCCCGTGATATGATATGCTCTTTCACACATAAATCTTCCTCAAAATAGCCACCATACCTATTATGGCATTTCCATAGCCATTTCGAGATATATTGGCATGCAACTTTCCACCGTTCTGTTTAACATGACACACATCATCATTGTCATATTGCCTTGCATGATCATGTAGTTGACATCGTATTTGTGGAAAAGCCACCGTTCATAATTCTTCATACATGCCACTCTTGATTCATTGCCCTTCCCGGTACACCGCCGGAGGTATTCATATAGAGTCATACTTTGTTCTAGTATCGAGTTGTAATCATTGAATTGTAAATAAATAGAAGTGTGATGATCATCATTAATAGAGCATTGTCCCAAATAAAAAAATAAAAAAAGAAATAAAAATGGGCAATGCTACTATCCTTTTTTTCCACACTTGTGTTTCAAAGTAGCACCATGATCTTTATGATAGAGAGTGTCTTGTTTTGGCACTTTCATATACTAGTGGGAAATTTTCATTATAGAACTTGGCTTGTATATTCCAACAATGGGCTTCCTCAAATTCCCTAGGTCTTCATGAGGAAGCAAGTTGGATGCACACCCACTTAGTTTCTTTTGTTGAGCTTTCATACATTTATAGCTGTAGTGCATCAGTTGCAGGGGAATCCCTACTCCTTGCATTGACATCAATTAATGGGCATCTCCCTAGCCCACTGATTAGCCTCATCAATTAATGGGCTCCTTTTTTTCTTTTCCACATACCCCCCATCATCATATTCTATTCCACCCATAGTGCTATATCCATGGCTCATGCTCATGTATTGCGTGAAAGTTGAAAAAAGTTTGAGATTACTAAAGTGTGAAACAATTGCTTGGCTTGTCATCGAGGTTGTGCATGATGAGAGCATTCTTGTGTGACAAAAATGGAGCATGACCAAACTATATGATTTTATAGGCATGAACATTCTTTTGCCATGTTATTTTGAGAAGACATAATTGCTTAGTTATTATGCTTGAAGTATTATTATTTTTATGTCAATATTAGACTTTTGTCTTGAATCTTTTGGATCTGAATATTCATGCCACAATAAATAGAATTACATTCAGAATTATGCTAGGTAGCATTCCACATAATTTTTTTGTTTTTATCACTTACCTACTCGAGGACGAGCAGGAATTAAGCTTGGGGATGCTTGATATGTCTCCAACGTATCTATAATTTTTGATTGTTCCATGCTATTATATTATCTGTTTTTTTATCTTAATGGGTTTATTTTACACTTTTATATTATTTTTGGGACTAACCTACTAACCCAAGGCCTAGTGCAAATTGCTATTTTTTTTCCTATTTCAGTGTTTCACGGACAAAGGAATATCAAACGGAATAAAACCTTCGGGAGAGTTATTTTTGGAACAAACGTGATCCAGGGGACTTGGAGTGGACGTCAAGCGACCAATGAGGAGGCCACGAGGCAGGGGGTGCGCCTACCCCCTGGGCGCGCCTTCCCCCCTCGTGGCTCCATCGACCTACTTCTTCCTCCTACATATGTTCATATACCCCAAAAACATCCAGCAGCACCACGAAAACCCTATTTCCACCGCCGCAACCTTCTGTACCCAAGAGATCCCATCTTGGGGCCTTTTCCGGAGCTCCGCTGGAGGGGGCATCCATCACGGAGGGCCTCTACATCAACTCAATGGCCCCTCCGTTGTTGTGTGAGTAGTTTACTTCAGACCTTCGGGTCCATAGCTATTAGCTAGATGGCTTCTTCTCTCTCTTTGGATCTCAATACAAAGTTCTCCTCGATCTTCTTGGAGATTTATTTGATGTAAACCTTTTCGCAGTGTGTTTGTCAAGATCCGATGAATTGTGGGTTTATGATCAAGTCTATCTATGAACAACATTTGATTCTTCTCTGAAATCTTTTATGTATGATTGGTTATCTTTGCAAGTCTCTTCGAATTATCAGTTTGGTTTGGCCCACTAGATTGATCTTTCTTGCAATGGGATAAGTGCTTAGCTTTGGGTTCAATATTGCGGTGCTTGATCCTAGTGACAGAAAGGGAAACGACACGTATTGTATTGTTGCCATCGAGGATAAAAATATGGGGTTTATATAATATTGCTCGAGTTTATCCCTCTACATCATGTCATATTACCTAATGTGTTACTTTGTTCTGATGAACTTAATACTTTAGATACATGCTGGATAGCGGTCGATGTGTGGAGTAATAGTAGTAGATGTAGGCAGGAGTCGGTCTACTTGTCATGGACGTGATGCCTATATACATGATCATGCCTAGATATTCTCATAATTATTCGCTTTTCTATCAATTGCTCGACAGTAATTTGTTCACCCACTGTAATACTTATGCTATCTTGAGAGAAGCCACTAGTGAAACCTATGCCCCCCGGGTCTATGCCCCCCGAAGAAAAGGAATATCAAACGGTATCCAAACGGAATAAAACCTTCGGCAGAGTTATTTTTGGAACAAACGTGATCCAGGGGACTTGGAGTGGACGTCAAGCAACCAACGAGGAGCCCACGAGGCAGGAGGGCGCGCCCTCCCCCTCGTGGCTCCACCGACCTACTTCTTCCTCCTATATATGTTCATATACCCCGAAAACATCCAGCAGCACCACGAAACCCTATTTCCACCACTGCAACCTTCTGTACCCAAGAGATCCCATCTTGGGGCCTTTTCCGGAGCTCCGCCGGAGGGGGCATCGATCACGGAGGGCCTCTACATCAACTCCATTGCCCCTCCGATGATGTGTGAGTATTTTACTTCAGACCTTTGGGCCCATAGCTATTAGCTAGATGGCTTCTTCTCTCTGTTTGGATCTCAATACAAAGTTCTCCTCAATCTTCTTGGAGATGATGTGTTTGTCGAGATCCGATGAATTGTGGGTTTATGATCAAGTCTATCTATGAACAATATTTGATTCTTCTCTAAATCTTTCATGTATGATTGGTTATCTTTGCAAGTCTCTTTGAATTATCAGTTTGGTTTGGCCAACTAGATTTGATGTTTCTTGCAATGGGAGAAGTGCTTAGCTTTGGGTACAATCTTGCGGTGCTCGATCCCATTGACAGAAAGGGAAACAACACGTATTGTATTGTTGCCATCGAGGATAAAAAGATGGGGTTCATATTGCTTGAGTTTATCCCTCTACATCATGTCATCTTACCTAATGCGTTACTCTGTTCTTATGAACTTAATACTTTAGATACATGCTGGATAGCGGTCGATGTGTGGAGTAATAGTAGTAGATGCAGGCAGGAGTCGGTCTACTTGTCATGGACGTGATGCCTATATACATGATCATGCCTAGATGTTCTCATAATTATTCGCTTTTCTATCAATTACTCGACAGTAATTTGTTCACCCACTGTAATACTTATGCTATCTTGAGAGAAGCCACTAGTGAAACCTATGCCCCCCGGGTCTATTCTCCATTATATTTATCTCCCGTCAACAAGTTATTTATAGCACCGTTTATTTTGCAATCTTTACTTTCAATCTATATCATAAAAATACCAAAAATATTTATCTTATCATTATTATCTCTATCAGATCTCACTCTCGTAAGTGACCTAAAGGGATTGACAACCCGTTTATCGCGTTGGTTGCAAGGTTGTTATTTGTTTGTGTAGGTATGAGGTACTTGTGTGTAGTCTCCTACTGGATTAATACCTTGGTTCTCAGAAACTGAGGGAAATACTTACGCTACATTGCCGCATCACCCTTTTCTCTTCAAGGGAAAACCAACACAGTGCTCAAGAGGTAGCAGAGACCGTCGCGACGACTCGCCCCATCCCTAGACATCAAAACCAATCAAATCATGCACATATATTATGAAGCAACATTAAAAAAATTATGGTATAATCACTATGTTCCTAAGGCACTAGTTTAAGCAGTCAAAAACTAACAATAGCCAAACAACATAGTAGATTAGTGGGAAAACCCTGATCCCACTGTAGGATCTAAAGTACGTCTAGAGGGGGCGATTAGACTACTTGACCAAATAAAAATTTATCCTTTTCCAAATTTTATGTCTTGGCAGATTTTAGCAACTTAGCACAAGTCAAGCAATCTACCAACAGATGAAAGTCTAAGAGTATAGCAGCGGAATGTAAAAAATTGCACATGAAGGTAAAGGGAGGAGGTTGGAGGGAGCAAACGCAATGTGGGCACAGAGATTTTTGGCGTGGTTCCGATAGGTGGTGCTATCGTACATCCATGTTGATGGAGACTTCAACCAACGAAGGGTAACTGCTGCGCGAGTCCAGAGAGGGCTCCACCCACAAAGGGTCCACAAAGAGGCAACCTTGTCTATCCCACCATAGCCATCGCCCACGAAGGACTTGCCTCACTAGGGTAGATGTTCACGAAGTAGGCGATCTCCTTGCCCGTGCAAACTCCTTGGTTCAACTCCACAATTTTATCTGAGGCTCCACTACAAAAAAAAGACACATCCGTGACATTTTCGGCTGAACGAATTTTTTTTCTGTCATACTTATGAAACTTCTATGACGATAATTGTGACAAAACCCGGTATCATCATAGATGTGGTGGGCTCCTACTTCTATGACAAAAAATCATGACAGAAAATGGGATTTTCGTCCTGGGCGGGCCGGAGACACAGCTGCATGACATTCTTTGGGCCGTCCATGACGGAAAAACCATGGTAGAAGCGAGGACCGAGGAAAATATCGGGGTGTTCCCGGTTACGGTGGGTGGTCGGGGCCGAGCGATGCGCGTTTCTCTTGTATACGCATGAGCGTGGGTGTGAGGCGTTGGGCTCTAACTCAACCCAAGCGAGGCGTTGGGCTCTAACTGAACCCGAGCGATTGCACTGCGGGCTACGCGTTACTGAACCCGAGCGATTCATCGACGGGTATTAACTGAACCCGGTCAAGCGATTCCTTCGCTACTGCTGCTAACTAAAGCCAATCGATGCTGCCTCTAGATGAACAGTGAGCATCGCTGGGGGGTTTGGATGAGCAGTTCCCGGTGGGGGTGGATGAACAAGACCCGTGGTGTTGCCTCTGGATGAACAGGACCCCGATCGATCGAGCCATTTGGGGCTGGATGAACAGGACCCCGTGGAGGGCTGGATGAACAGGACCACCTCGTGTAGGGCAGGATGAACAGTAGACGGTAGAGGGCTGGATGAACAGTAGCCCATGGAGGGGTGGTTGAACAGGAGCCCGTGGAGAGGGCTGGTTGAACAGTAGCCGGTGGAGTACCGCGCGGTGGAGGCTGGATGAACAGCCGCAGGTGGAGGCTGGAGAAGGTCGACGGTGGATGAACAGTAGCCTGTGGAGGCTGGAGGGGGTCGACGGTGGAGATGAACAGTATCCCGTGGAGTCTTGTTTTGCGGCACGCCACACCCCTCCCGATGAACAGGACCCCCGTTTCGACCGTAGCGCTCCAACACAAGTCCGTTTCCTCCGTTTTACGGTACGCCACACCCCTCCCTATCAACAGGACCCCCACATCGACCGTAGGAGGTCTGTTTCCTCCATTTTGCAGTACGCCAGACCCCTCCCAATGAACAGGATCCCATTTCGAACGTGGCCGGTCGAACACAAGGCCGTTTCCTCCGTTCTGCGGTACACCAGGCCTCGTTTCCATCGGCTGTTCCATCCAAGACCTCCCGATGAACACGATGACGCATTCCGTTCCAACCCAGCTGGTTGGCTCCCCATGAACATGACGACGACGCTGTTTCTCCGTTCTGACCCAGCCATGTACACGAGGCCTGGCCGTACATATGCGCGAGTAGGCGTTCGAGACCCTGTCCGTATGTACGTACATGGCCGTATTTTCTTTCTTGCACACTGGTCGTTGTACGTACGAGTGCATGCTATGTGTGTGCCTCTACTACGACACGTGCGTGCCTCTACATCGACCTGTATGACCTTACACGTTCGCGACCAGAATGACAACACTACATACGCTTTGACCAGGTGGGTCCTGACTTTCAGGCACTTCCTTGCGTGCGAAGATGTAGCTGGTGGGTCCCAGCAGTCAGGGGGCGAATCATTTTTTTGCCCGGACGCACTTTCTTGCGTGCGAAGATGTAGCTGGTGTTTCCCAGCAGTCAGGGGGAAACGTTTTTTCATGAAATACGGTGGCCCGTCTGGTGGGTCCCCGCTGTTAGGTGGAGAATAATTATTTTGCGCGTAATAAGGAGGCACTTCCTTACTGTGGCCGTGAACCCAACTGTCAGCCTCTCCACGTATGGTCCACGTCTGATGGAAGCCGTTCCTTGACCATGTTGACCACGTCGCGCTGAGAGCACCAGGGCGGTGGACGACGGCGAGGCCTAGGAAGGGGACGACGCGGCAGTGGATGCCCACGCGTAGAGGAGTATGAGGGTTCACTGTTTCGCTGCGGTGTGAGGTTTCTGCCGCCGTAGAAAATCAGGGGGTGTGGGTGAGTAGACGGATGGCCTCCAGCGGTAGGAGTAGTAGGGGCGGTGAGGCCTCCGCCGCATCGCAACCGACCACGGGAGGCAGCAGCATGAGGCACGACCGGCGCTGGTTTGGCGGCTGGAGCAAGAAGACCATCGGTTGCAGAAGCACTACGGCCGTTGGATGGACATCGTACGGTCACTAGAGCTAGAATCATGCATATTGACTAAGTTGACAAAGCCCTCCGTCCCCGTCAACTTAGTAGGCCCACAAGTCAGCCTGCCACTATACTGGGTCCCAGCTAGCAGGGGGAGTATTCATTTTTTTGTGCGTAATAAGGAGGCACTTCCTTGCGAGCGAAGATATAGCTGGTGGGTCCAAGATGTCAGTGGTGGTAACATTTTTTTCGCGAAATACAGAGGCCCTTTCAGTGGGTCCCAGATGTCAGGTGGAGGAATCATTATTTTACGTGTAATAAGGAGGCATTTCCTTACGTGCGGCATTGGACCCAGCTGTCAGCCTCTCCACGTACAGTCCACTTCAGATGCATGTCGATCGTTGACCACGTTGACCAGGCCGCGCGAAGAGCACCAGGTCGGTGGACGACGGCGAGGCCTAGGAAGGGAACTACACGGAGGCAGGGAAGACTTGATAGTTGTTTCCCACGCGGAGGGGAGTATGACTGTACGAGGGTTTACTGGTTCGTCTGCCGTCGCCGGAGAATAACAGCAGGTGTGGGTGAGTAGAGGGATGGCTAGGCCAGCGATGGGAGTATGGTGGGGCGGTGAGGCCGGCGCGTCAGCACAGCCGGCCGCGGGGAGGAGGAAGCAGGCAGTCCCGCCGGTGCTTGTTTGAATGGCTGGAGCAGGAAGAGCAGAGATTGAAGAAGCACAACGGTCGTTGGATGGAAATCCAGCAGTCACTGCTTGTGCGTCAACCTTTTTTGGAAAGCCTCAAATATGTGGAAAACAGCATACAGCCCATCTGCCATTATTTCTAATAATTTACAGTCCATTTGTTAATTCTTAAGGTTTTTTTTGGAGCCCATATTCTTTTTGTTACCATTACAGCCCATATTGTGGCCATAGTTAAAAAATTATATGAAATTTTGCATATTTCGGTGCGGTCCGAACTGTTTTTAAACCTGAAATTTCGAGTCACATTCAAACTGATTTTAAAAATAAATGTATACCAATATGAAATCCAAAAAATTGTGCACCCACAAAAATCAATGCAATTTAAAATCTAGAAATGAAAAAAAGAAATTTGAAACTAGTTGCCGGTTTTATGTGTTTTAAAAATGTACAACCCATTTCTCATTACTGATAGGCCATTTTCTCGCCCAGCCAAATGAAGCTCTCCTTGTCTTGAAAGATTTGCAGCCCAACAGGGCTGACAAAGCGACTTGGCAAATCACAAAAAAACTGGGCTATGGCCGTGGACCCGGCTGTCAGGCTCTCCACACTATTAGGAAAAGGGCTATAGCTAATATGGACATTAATGGCGCACCAGATATGTGGTGCGCCACTGCTATATAGCAGTGGAGCACCATGTGTAGGTGCGCCATTAGTGTCCATATCACTAATGGCGCACCACTCCCATGGTGCGCTACTACTAACAGTTTTTTTTTATTTTTCCAAAACTAGTAATGGCGCACCAGTGTATAGTGCGCCATTACTAGTTCAAACTAGTAATGGCGCACCGCAACCACGGTGCGCCACTACTAACAATTTTTTTTTATTTTTTTTGCAAAACTAGTAATGGCGCAATTTTAGGTGGTGCGCCATTGGTAACCTGAGAGCAGCTAGATATTTTGGACAGCCACCTACCACACTCACTTTCCCCACTTCATTCTCTCCACCTCCTCCTCCAAGCTTGTCTCGGCTGCCTCCTCCTCCTCACCTCATTTGCACCATAGATTCACCCAAATTAAGTGATTAAATTACCTTTTTTGATAGTTAAGTAAGGGAAAAGCTTTCTTTATGTTGTAGATCTACTTTTTTTTCTCCCTCCAACAACGTGCACATGCACTTTTTATGGCCTAGATCTACGTATGTTCGTGGTGTTGCATATGTTTGTGTTTGCAGGTACCGGTATTTGAAATGCGATAGTTGCCAATATTTTGCCGAAATGTTGACTAATTTCCGTCTCGGCAAGAATTTGGCACTATGCATTCTTTTTTGTCCTATTTTTAGGCAAAGTCATGCCAAATTTTTTTTGGTTCTAAAATATCGTTTTGCTCTACCCCACAGGTGACCATGGTCTGCACGATGACCGAAGGCATCGTGAATAGGTTTTTTAACTCTGCGAAGGCTGAGATGCTTCAAAAGAACGAGATGGAGATAAGATGTCCGTGTCGAAGATGCAAGCTGAAGAGCCTTATGGACCCGGATTCCGTATAGGTGTGGGACCACCTGCTCTTGCGTGGTTTCATGGATGGCTATAGGTGGCAAGGTGATGGAGATCATTATTAAGTCATCCATGGGTGCCGAGAAAGAACTGAGGAAGGGCAGCAAGACAACTGCGGCGAGGGCGGGCGAGAAGATGAAGAATCTCCACGACATGATCACGAAGTAGATGCAGTACATAGTCATCATGTAGAAGATGCCGGACATGATGATGAGGAAGATGTCGGAGGAGACGAAGGGCAGACGAAGGGCAGATGAAGATGAAGATGCCGGAGCAGACGATGATGGAACATCAATGTGCTGGGTGTAGGACCCTCATATTCAAGAGCTGCTTCTAAAGCAGACGGATAACGCAAGAGCTGCCGCCCGAGAGAAAGCCAAGCTGGATCAACTAGAGATAGACGCGGTTACTTGATTGTATGAAGGATGCAGTCCCGAAGATACCCGCCTGAATGTAACGCTCATGGCTCTGGAGATGAAGGTAAAACACAAAATGACCGACGCATGCTTCAACAAGAACATGCCATTCTGGCACGAACGTCTTCCCAAGGGGAACAAGTGCCCGACTAGTTTCGAGGAGGCGAAGAAAATCGTGTGTCCTCTGGATCTACCGCACGTGAAATACCATGTGTGCATGAACAATTGCATCATTTATCGAGACGAGCACGCGGAGTCTACCATATGTCCGGTGTGCGGCGTCACTCGATACAAGAAGAGGAAGAAAGCTCCTCGAAAAGTGGTGTGGTACTTTCCGATCACTCCTCGTCCATAGCGGTATTTCGCGGATGCTAAGCTAGCAAAGCTCCTACGTTGGCACGCGGATAGGGAGGAGAAGAAGCGAGAAGATGACAAAAATGATCCAGAGAAAAATAAAAAAGACAAGATGTTGAGTCACCCTAAGGTCGCGAGCCAGTGGCAAGCGTTGAACTTCGAACACCCAGAATTTGGCGACGATCCAAGGAACATCGTGCAGGGCGCAAGCACTGGTGGAGTCAATCTGTTTGGCAGCCAGAGAAGCACACATAGCACCTGGCCTCTGTTTGTGTGGATGTATAACCTTCCCCCCTGGTTGTGCATGAAGAGGAAGTACATTCCCATGAGTATGCTAATTGAAGGGCCGAAACAACTAGGGAACGACATCAATCTGTATCTGGGGCTGCTGAAAGAGGAGCTAGACACGCTGTGGAAAACGCCAGCCAATACGTGGGACGCCGCAGAGAAAGAATATTTCCCTATGAGAGCCGCACTGCTCACGACGGTGCACGACTATCTCGGTTACGGATATGTCGAAGGGCAGGTGGTCCACGGATTTTCTGGATGCGTCAGGTGCATGGATGACGAAATGTATCGGCAGCTAGATAGAGATCCCGGGTCTTCGAAAACCGTGTTCATGGGACATCGAAGGTGGCTTCGCGATGATGACTCATGGAGAAAACGCAAGGATTTGTTCGATGGTGAAACCGAACCCCAAAGACGCCCGTGTACGAGGAGCGGCAAGGAAATAGACGAGGTGTTGAAAAATTGGAAAGATTGCCCACTGTCGGCAAAGAAGCAAAAGGCACCAGAGCCGGGAAAAAAGCGAAAGGCGCTAGAGCCGCTGCTGAAGGTATGGAAAACGAGGTCTGTTTTCTGGGACTTGCCGTACTGGAAGATCCTTCGTGTGCCTCACAACCTTGATGTCATGCATATCACGAAGAACGTGCATGGGAGTCTGCTTGGTACACTTCTCAACATGCCAGAGAGGACCAAAGATGGGCCGAAAGCAAGGGCAGACTTGAAATCAATGGGCATCAGGGAGGAGCTTCAAGCTAATGATGATGGTGATGAGGCGAAGCAGGACACAGAAAGTCATTGCAAAGGCAAAAAGGCCAAGAAGATTGGAAATGACTACCCTCCCGCGTGCTTCACTCTAAGTCAGGAGGAGATCGAGCAGTTTTTCACCTGCCTCGTAGGAGTAAAACTTCCTTACGGTTACGCGGAGAAGATAAGCAGATACCTAGACTCAGTGAAGTAGAAGTTTAGCGGGATGAAGTCTCACGACTGTCATGTGCTGATGACGTAGATACTTCCTATTGCAATCCGTGGGATCATGGACGTGCACGTCCGTGAAACGCTATTTGGCCTATGCAACTTTTTCGACGTCATCTCACGGAAGTTGGTTGGCGTGAGGCAACTTAGAAGGCTATAGGAAGAAATCGTGGTGATACTATGCGAGCTTGAGATGTACTTCCTGCCTACATTGTTCGATGTTATGGTGCATCTGCTGGTCCATATCGTGGAGGATATCATCCAACTCGGGCCGATGTTCCTACACAGCATGATGCCGTTCTAAAGGATGAATGGTGTCATCAAAGGATACGTTCGCAACATGTCACGTACAGAGGGAAGCATAGCCAGGGGCTTTTTGACCGAAGAGTGCATCTCCTACTGCACGAAATATCTAGGCATCGAGAATGTCGTTGGTCTACCCGTCAACAGGCACCTCGGCAGGCTTGCTGGATGGGGTCACCACGACGGTCGCCGCGAAAGGCATGTTGACTTCGAGGGTTGACTCGCCAACTTTGAAAGAGAAAACCTAGTCGCGCTACAACACATAGACGTGGTCGATCCTTGGGTGGTAGAGCACAAAACATTTATTGAGAATATGTACAATGACTGAGGCCAACAGAGGACGGACGGAGATATAATCAAAGAGCATAGCTCATGTTTCATGCGTTGGTTCAAGGAGAATCTTCTGTCGTACCCTTTACATGAGGATTCTTCCGTGGAAGAAAAACACATATTCGCCTTGTCATAGGGCTCCGAGCACAACCTGATGACCTATGAGGCGTACAATATCAACGGCTACACATTCTACACCGAGGACAAGGACATGAAGAGTGATGGTTATCAGAACTCCGGGGTAACGATGGAATCCTACACCGGTAACGACAAGGACAGATACTATGGAAGGATCGAGGAGATCTGGCAGCTGAGCTACGCTGGAGAGAAGGTCCCGATGTTCCGTGTCAGATGGGCCAAGAGCGTCCTAAAAGAAGACCGGTATTTCGCCACCATGGTTATACCCGAAGCCAAATCCAAGACCGCAGGTGCAAACGTCACCGCAAAAAATGAGGCATGCGTACTGGCTTCCCAAGTGGACCAATGCTTCTTCATTACTGACCCGTCAAAGCCCAGTCATGTTGTCATGAGGAGAGGCAAAAGGAAGATCATCGGAATGGATGGAGTCGCCAATGAGCAAGACTTCGACAAGTACGGCGACCCGAAGATGGAACATGACGACGATGATGGAGTGCCATACACCACGAGAAGAAGTAGGACCACCCTATCTAAAGGACGTCCATTCAACAGAAGAACTCCATTTGCGAAAAAGAAGGGCAAGAAGATTGTGAAAAGATAGCTAGCTAAGATCAATTGTATTTAAATTGTAGTCTTCATTTCTCGATTGTATTTCTACATATTGAAATGATATTTCTTCTGTTCTAGTCCTCATGAATATTTATTTATGTTTATTCTGGTATACCAATTTTTATTTAGGTTTATTCTGGTATTGATTTTCTAACTCACATTAGTACTAAATTTGTTAATATTTTTTGAACTCATGAATATTTTTAAATTTCGTGGGCACGTTTTGAATTCATGAATATTTTTTCAAATTTGATGATATTTTTTCATATTCATAAATGTTTTACCAATTCACAAATGAATGCAATTAAAAATCCAAAAAATTAAAAAATTTGATGATATTTTTTCAAATATTTCAAATAAAAAATTTGATGATATTTTCAAATAACAAATTTGATGATATTTTTTCATATTGTCACAGCCCTAGAATTTGATTGCAATTAGTATCATAAGCATCCATGCATCATGTCTATATTTGTTTGAAATTTGAAATGGGGATGACAAGCCCTAGCACTAAATGAAATGCAATTAGGATCAAAATAAAAATATTTTCAATGAACCCAGAATGCCCTTTAGAAAAGTTCATTATTTTTGATAAAGGTGAAAACCTCTGCCAAAAATGATGCACATATTTTTAGGCCATTCTGGATTTTTGTATAACCCATATTGTATTTGAATTTGGGCATTTAAATACTATTAATATTTTTAAAATGCTCCAATAATTCTGAAAATAGTTAAGGGCCTCTGTAATAATTCATTTAATGCCCACAATTATTTTCAGGATTTACTAAAATGATTTGGGTTATAAACTAAATCAAAACAAAATAACATAAATAGAAAACAGAAATAGAATTAGAAAGAGAGAAAGAGACTTACCTCAGCCTACCAACCGGCCCAGCAATGTAGCTGGCCGGCCCAGCCCACCAGGGGCTCCTCCCTGTCGTCTTCCCCTTGCCAGGAGGACGAGCGCGTGGCCGGCGCGCGCGAGCACGCGTTCGGCCACCTCCTGCTTGCTCGCCGCTGCTGGAGACTACGTCGAGCGCCACGACACCCCCTGGACCCCCTCAATCTTTCCCCTCACTCCCTGGTTCTCTCTCCCTCTCTGGTTCTCGCCCCGCAGCCGCCCGAGAATGCCGTCGTCGCGCCGGCGAGCACCACCGCGGCCACCGGGCACCCCTCACCCTTCCGCCGAGTCCAGAAGAACTGCCAGAACCTCCTCGTCCTCCCAATCGAGCTACTAGACGCCAGGAGGCCCTGCTTCATTGTCATTGCGGTCATCTTCAACCTCGGGCACCCGAGCCCCTCGCCGTCAATTCGCTGCACTCCGGCCGCCCTCGAGCCCACTGACCCTCCAAACGGACTCACGGTGAGCCCCCGAGTCGTCTCCCCCTTCTCCCCTGGTCGCTTTCGACCTCTAGGCCATAGCCCCGTCTTGGCCGAGAATTCCACGGCGCCGGCGATGTCGCCGCCATCACTGCAGCCACTGAGGCTCGAAAACGAGCACGGCACCGTGCTCCTAGAATCTTTAGGAGCTCAGTGAGCCCCTTAGCCAGCCCTCCCGTCCTCTATGGCCTCGCCCCGCTTGAACCCGTAGCTCCGGCCGCCGCCTCGCTCGTCGCTGGTGCCTCTGCAGGCCACCCCAGCTCCGACCGCCTCCACCATTGGATGCGCGCGAGTGCCAGCGTCCCGTAGCTGCAAACCACGCTCAAAACCATCACCTGTAGCTCCATCCCGAGCAGACTCCGCCACGGCTTGAGGTCGCCACCGGCCAAACTCCGGCATGCCGACGTGGCGGCGTAATTAGTGATAATCTCCGTTAATTACCCATCCTAACAGACACTGACATGTGGGTCCCCGAGCCTAATTAGGTTAGTCTAAATATCCTGCTTAAATTAGTGTTAATCCTGCGGACCCCATGTGTCAGCTTGACTTTGACTTAGTCAACGTTGACCGGGCCCACCTGTCGGCGACCTAACTAGCCCAGGGTCACTGACCAATGAGTCCCGCAGGTCAGGTTTGACCTGGCCGACTAGTTGACCCGCTGACATCACCCTTGCGCAATGCTGACATAGTAAAGCTTTTCTGGGATTTTAAATAAATCATAAATGATTTATTTATTTCACAAAATAGCTAAAACTTCTAAAAATCATAGAGAATAATCTATAACTCCAAATGAAATAAATTATATATGAAAAATGATCAGAAAAATCCAAGGAATCTGAATATGGCATTTTCATGCAAGTTTGAACAACTTAACCTCACTGTTTAGTCCAAAACATGATAATGCACTATTTGAATTCATAGTTTGAATTTGAATTTGAACCTAGTGTTCAAACCAACTCCATTTAACTTGTTGCTAGTTGCATTAGCTCAATCAACAGCATATTGCCATGTCATGATCATGCATCATATTGTTGCATCGCATTGATTGTGTTCTCCCTTATTTGCCAGTAATTGTCCCCTCTTGGTAGACGCTGCTCCGATGCTGTGATCGTTGACACTGATGAAGACTCAATGTGATCTTCAGAAGTGCCAGGCAAGCAAAACCCCCTTGTTCATTCTGATACAATCCCACTCTTCCGCTCCTGCTCTCTTTTACTGTATTTGGACAACACGATTCCTTTGTTACTTGCTGCGGTAGTTGATCCCCTTATCCTCTGCATGACCTGTCATTGCCACAGTAAATAGATGAAACCCACTAGCATGAGTAGGATTTGTTTGAGCCCTGATGTGCCTACTCATTCATTCTTACTTGTCATGCCTGCTACTTCTTAGAGTTGAGTCAGGTCTGATTCATCGGGGATGAATCGGAGGTGTGTAAACATGTCCTACTATTGAGAGCTAAGTGTGTGAACACGATTTGGTAAAGGTAGCGGTGAGAGGCCATGTAGGAGTACATGGTGGGTTGTCTCATTGAAGCCGTCCTTAGGATCTGTGTTCGTGATCCATGAAACAGTTACTACCATGCATTGGGCCCGAAACCAATGGACCCTCTCGGCTTCTTGATCACCCTTGTCCTCTGTCCAGGAGTTGCAACTAGTTTCTGGTGTTTATAGGATATGTGTTGGCGGCCGTGCGTAGCGCTGAACCTAGGGGTGGGCTATGATGCGGTAGATACACCATGGCACGGTGTACCGGGAACCCGTTTGGTGTCTCGGGAACCCTGTTCACATCGTTCGGGGCCGTATGTGGAAACCTCGGCCGGACTCCCTGTGCATGGAACCTAGATAAGCGATAAACCTGGACTAGAGACTTGAGTGTTTAGGTAGGCCGTGGCCGACACCCTCGTTGGGCTTCCGCTTGAAGGTTGCCGAGTACATGTCGTGTAAACGGCGGTAAGTGGTGAGAGCGTGTGTGAAGAAGTACACCCCTGCAGGGTTAACATCATCTATTCGAATAGCCGTGTCCACGGAAAGGGACTTCTGGGTTGCCTATAACAGTTCATAGACAAGTGAAAATGGATACTCTAAAACTCGCAAGATAAGTGTGAGTGCTATGGATGGCCTTCTCGTAGGGAGACGAGAGCGGATCCATAGTGGTGTATTGAATGGTGAATATGTGGACTCGTGTGCGCCACCTCAAAAGAGTTGCTTGCAGTCGTAGTTCAGGTTAGCCACTGAGTCAAAGATGGCTTGCTGCAGTTAAACTCCACCACCCCTTTATTGATACCGATGCATATGTAGATAGTTCTGATGTAAGTCTTGCTGGGTACATTTGTACTCACGTTTGCTTAATTTATGTTTTGCAGAGAGATTTCAGTCTCGCTAATAGTTCCACGTGGACTCCGACGTTTAGCTTGATACCTCAGCTACGATCTTGTGCCCTCGGCAGGATCTGGTAGATAGTCAGGCTTCTTAGCCTTTTTCATTCGTAGATGTATGTTCTCAGACATGATAAGCTTCCGCATGTGCTTTGACTTGTATGCTATGATTGTTGGGTCATGAGACCCATGTTTGCAATATCTCGCTCCTCGGATCCTAATGAATAAATACTTGAATTGTAGAGTTATGTTGTGATGCCATGTTGTATTTACACATATCGATCATATTGTGTGTATGATTGAAATGCTTGGTATGTGTGGGATCCGGCAATCTAGTTGTTTATCCTTGGTAGCCTCACTTATGGGGAAATCTAGTCTAGTGCTTCCATGAGCCATAGTAGTCCGCTACAACCCGGTTCACCGGAGTCCTTTTAGCCCAGCACTACTGCTCAGGACACTTGACTGGCCGGCATGTGTTTCACTTCGTTCCTGTGTCTGTCCCTTCGGGGAAATCTCACGCGATGACATCCAGAGTCCTGCCTAGCCTGCTACAACCCGGGTTCCCGGAGTCCTGTTAGCCCAGTGCTACAACCCGGATTCACACGTTGCTGACCGACACGCTCGATGTGATTCATGTATGCCTGTCCCCATAGGTTAGTGCTGCTTTGGGTTCACGACTAGCCATGTCGGCCCGGGTTCCCTGTCATATGGATGCTAGCGACACTATCATATACGTGAGCCAAAAGGCACAAACTGTCCCGTGCCATGGTAAGGCGACACCCGTGGAAATACCGTGCGTGAGGCCGCAAAGTGATATGAGGTGTTACCGGCTAGATCGATGTGACTTGGAATCGGGGTCCTGAGAGCTTTGGTATCAGAGCCTGACTGCCTATAGGATTAACAAGCCAAACTGGTTGAAGTCGAGTCTAGAAATGCTTTAGTTATGTAAGGGAATTGATTGTGGAAGGGAACGTAAGGCTCTTTTTACTCCTTATACCTCATGGCCTTCTGATCTGAGTCAACCTCTTCTCTTCTACGGGGACTAAGAACTAGGCTCCTCATCTTTCTATCAGGATCACGTGTTACTAATCCATAGATTCGTAGGATTGTTGGTCTCAGGCCTCAGTTCAGTTTCTTCTACCCCAGTGTGTTGTTAAATGGCCTCAGAACCCTGATATGATGTAGTTGAGTGGTTATGCCACCATTTTGCAGGATGTCTCAAATCTTTTTGAGCATTTACAGCCGTTATGCTGTCCGAGTCATCCCAGGTTTCTAAGTAGTCTGATGCATTTGCAAACCCCTTCCTCATGTTCCTGATGTCTATTTGGGCCAGATTAATCACACTACCTGTCAGTTGAGGTACTCTATTACCTTGACATATATGTTGGAGCTATTATTACGACCCTAGGTGTTTAGGGAGTCACCTAGTAATCTAGCCATGTTTTGTGTTTCCGATGTGATGATTCTGGCCACCATTCTCGAAAGCATCCCATGATGCCATTTAGTAGTAGGCATTCTACTCCTGGGTTTTTGAGCCCAAGTTTCACTCTACTTTACCTCTTGTTGATAGTGTTGCTAGTTCCTTTAGGATATTAGTAACCCTTGCGATAGTCCTCGAGGTCTGTGGTATATCGTTCTTCCAATACCATGAGCCAATATGGCAGAAGTTATTTGAACCAAAAGATCACAATCAGAGTACTCTTGAGGAGTTCTCCATTCATAATTGTGACTCTGCCAGTCCTACCTCTCTGCATGGGTTATCCGGAAGAAACCTGTCGAACTTGGTTCGACATACTAATCTATGCATTCACAACTCAGAAAAATATATGTTCCTTGAGTTGATCCTCCTCAGCTATATTCCAACCCTAGTCTATCAATTGATAGCCAGGAATAGTTGTGCAGTTGTGCTCATCGATGCCTATTATTCTTGTGGTCCGTCAAGCCATTCTGTTCTAGAATGACTAGGAGAAACAAACTCCAGTACCTCGTCCACTTCTAGGATTGGGTCAAAGTAGTTGTATTCCACAGATCAAAATGCCAATTTAGTTTTTGTTCGGTTCTACCTTGGGGTATTACCATCTTTATATCAGGTATGTCATGGGAATTGCACCACCTCTTATGAATTCTTGACGCAGTAATACTTCTTGCCATCATTGTTCATTCCTCAGTTCCGTGTTATTATAACCGGAATGCCGACAAGTGAACCGTGATGTGTGAAAGAAATATTCCTAGCAACTCCGTTGCTTGGTAGTTAATGAACAATAATCTCATTCTTAGCGTGCTGGTAATTAAATCATCATCCTAAGATTGATCGTGCTACCTAGTCCATATTTCCGGGTGCACTCATCGACCAATGAGTTAGGACTGTGATAATCCCTTGCTCCTTGATCATATCATCTTGCCCTGAAAAGCAAGATTGTTCTCGAGCTTAATAACATATCGGTGGTTCGTGATTTTTCGAATATCTTCTCGGAGGTATCACCCGGCTGTCACCTGATCCCTATGTTGCGTTCGTGATCAAGTTGGTTTCTTGTAGCCACCCTCTTCTCCAGCAATCTGTGTTGGATACCCCTGAGCTAGTTGGTTAAGCTTAACAACAACTTGGAGAGTTGAAAGATAAAAGCTTGTCCGACTCAGTTCATTCCAAAGGGATATCTTGCGTGTGTGTGCGTGTGTGTTGGAGAAAGATGATATCTTCATCAATTGATCCTCGTGATCAATTATCGGTGCTATTGTCTTACCCAAACTTTGATTTGAGTGTGGGCTATCATCAAATCAAATCAGAACCAATGATATTCATAATGTTTTCCTACTCGTGGTTGATTCCTCGAGCATACATCATTATATTCTTTGGGTCTGACCAATGCTATCACCGTGTTCACTTAATTATGGATTTCCATTTATATGAAACCTGGATGAATTGTTGTTGAGCCCATCAACAACATCCATGTCCTCTCCATGATTTTGTCAGACATTAAGCGAGTGTTGGAAACTTTTGAAAGCATCCCTTCATGCTAGTTCATGAAACATATGTTGGATGAAAGAAGTGACTTCCTCTGATTCACGTGCATTTGGTGCAAGTTGCCGCCGTGAGTTCGAGAAAGTTAGTTTTGCTTCCTCTGGAATCATCCCAAGTCAGTCATGCATGTGCGAAGTATTCCATGGTCTGATAGACTGATCATCTTCATTCCATATGAATTCCATAGCACACTAAGCCACCGATTGACCTGTTCCAGGAAAAGGAGTTGTTGTGCTATCCTAGGTCATGCACAAGATTTCGATATCCTCAATGATGGTTCCCCACCAGAATTCGGTAGTGTTTTATTATAAGACTACTATGTGGTCATACCTGTCTGGGACAACGTGTTCGCATGTTGTAGGAGAACCAGCTCATGTTTTGGAGCTTGCTATCGCAGTTCATTCCCCGAGAATCTCGCAACGTCGTCTCGTCGATTTGTGTTGCAAACTTTCATTTTCCTTTCTAGACTCGATGAGTCTGGAATATCCTGACACCAACCAGATCTGAATCTCAGGCAAATAGGTTGGTTGGAGCATTTTCCAAGAACTATAATATTGGTCCCTCGATAACCGGTAAAGTGGATGTCGTGGCCAACACATCCATCCGGAAGACCTATTATTGTAGTATCTCGATTGAAGAAAGTTGGCCACCTCCCCATGAGGATTTCGTAGGATTTACCTCCGTAGTTAATCCTTACGGATTCTTGTGCTCCTGAAGTCCGACCTTTTACTTGATGTTCTATATATCAAACCATATCTATGAATGGGATACACTAGCACATCAAGGAGAACATTAGAAGCGGAGTGCTATATGTCTCTCAGTCGATCATCCAGATTTTGTTCCCTTGGCCTCACTAAGGTGAAATCTGAGAAAGTGTTATCTTCCTTTGCATCTGCATCACCCATCACCATTCATCATGGTGGTATGTTGTGTTGCCAGGATCCTTGACACGGATATTGGTAAAACCTTGATGAATATGGAGATGCTGAAGTTCTTGAGGGCACGCGTAAGCACCAGGTTTTACCATTGGCGTTAACTGGGATTTGCTTCCAGTTTCCTCGGTTATGTTATAACCTTTTCAAACAGTGGAATCACTCTCTACTGTTGAGTTTTTCCCCAGTTACCAGGATCATTCCCAACATTTGCATTTTGTTCCCAGCTTGCACCTCAGTAGTTGTTGTTCAGGATCATCTTCAAAAGTGGACTTACCATGGGTCCCATCCATTTCCGATGATAAGAAAAATCATCCATTGCGTTGTCTTCAACAAGGGAGTCCACATCATCTTTTCTAGTCCAAGTATGTCATTCTTTTGAACTCCTTCAAATGATCGATTGTGATTGCCTTAGGTTGGTATAAAGAGTTTCAATGATCTCCGAATCAAAAGTAATTCTTTTTGCCACTTAAGGGAATAATTCAATGAGTCACCTTCCCCGAGGTGTCACGTTACGAAAACATGGCAAATATCTCCTTGCTACTTTGAAATTCATGCTCCATCCTATTCGAGTATGGAATTGTTGCCTACCTAGTGAACCTTCGCCATCCGTTTCACTCCATCCCTCTAGGTGTATGCTTCGTGTCTCAGCTCAAGAGATGTTATTATGTCTCATTCCATGAGTTGATCTTGTGATCATTAAGATGATCCTAAGTTGCTCGAACCTCAGGGAGGTCGATTCTTCTTAAATTCTCCCTTTCTACTCGTTGTCATGTTGGATGTAGTTCTCAAATCAAGACGTCTAGATCAAGGTGATGCAATGAATCAACATCCTCGAGAAAGACATCTCGATCGTGAAGGTCGTGTTAGCTTGTGCTCCCTCTGTCTTTATACCCCACGTCTTGAATCTCGGGATGAGATTCTTGTTTAGTGGGGGTGAGTTGTCACAGCCCTAGAATTTGATTGCAATTAGTATCATAAGCATCCATGTATCATGTATATATTTGTTTGAAATTTGAAATGGGGATGACAAGCCGTAGCACTAAATGAAATGCAATTAGGATCAAAATAAAAATATTTTCAATGAACCCAGAATGCCCTTTAGAAAAGTTCATTATTTTTGATAAAGGTGAAAACCTCTGCCAAAAATGATGCACATATTTTTAGGCCATTCTGGATTTTTGAATAACCCATATTGTATTTGAATTGAGGCATTTAAATACTATTAATATTTTTAAAATGCTCCAATAATTTTGAAAATAGTTAAGGGCCTCTGTAATAATTCATTTAATGCCCACAATTATTTTCAGGATTTATTAAAATGATTTGGGTTATAAACTAAATCAAAACAAAATAACATAAATAGAAAACAGAAACAGAATTAGAAAGAGAGAAAGAGACTTACCTCAGCCTACCAACCAGCCCAGCACAGTAGCTGGCCGGCCCAGCCCACCAGGGGCTCCTCCCTGTCGTCTTCCCGTTGCCAGGAGGACGAGCGCGTGGCCGGCACGCGCGAGCACGCGTCCGGCCACCTCCTGCTTGCTCGCCGCTGCTGGAGACTACCCCGAGCACCACGACACCCCCTGGACCCCCTCAATCTTTCCCCTCACTCCCTGGTTCTCTCTCCCTCTCTGGTTCTCTCCCCGCAGCCGCCTGAGAACGCCGTCATCGCGCCGACGAGCACCACCGCGGCCACCGGGCACCCCTCACCCTTCCGCCGAGTCCAGAAGAACCGCCAGAACCTCCTCGTCCTCCCAATCGAGCTACTAGACGCCAGGAGGCCCTGCTTCATCGTCATCGCGGTCATCTTCAACCTCGGGCACCCGAGCCCCTCGCCGTCGATTCGCTGCACTCAGGCTGCCCTCGATCCCACTGACCCTCCAAACGGACTCATGGTGATCCCCCGAGTCGTCTCCCCCTTCTCCCCTGGTCGCTTTCGACCTCTAGGCCATAGCGCCGTCTTGGCCGAGAATTCCACGGCGCCGGCGATGTCGCCGCTGTTACTGCAGCCACTGAGGCTCGAAAACAAGCACGGCACCGTGCTCCTAGCATCTTCAGGAGCTCAGTGAGCCCCTTAGCCAGCCCTCCCGTCCTCTGTGGCCTCACCCCGCTTGAACCCGTAGCTCCGGCCGCCGCCTCGCTCGTCGCCGGTGCCTCTGCAGGCCACCCCAGCTCCGACCGCCTCCACCATTGGATGCGCGCGAGTGCCAGCGTCCCGTAGCTGCAAACCACGCTCAAAACCATCACCTGTAGCTCAATCCCGAGCAGACTCCGCCATGGCTTGAGGTCGCCGCGGGCCAAAGTCCGGCATGCCGACGTGGCGGCGTAATTAGTGCTAATCTCCGTTAATTACCCATCCTAACAGACACTGACATGTGGGTCCTCGAGCCTAATTGGTTAGTATAAATATCCTGCTTAAATTAGTGCTAATCCTGCGGACCCCACGTGTCAGCTTGACTTTGACTTAGTCAACGTTGACCGGGCCCACCTGTCGGCGACCTAACTAGCCCAGGGTCACTGACCAATGGGTCCCGCAGGTCAGGTTTGACCTGGCCGACCAGTTGACCCGCGGACATCACCCTTGCAAAATGCTGATCTAGTAAAGCTTTTCTGGGATTTTAAATAAATCAGAAATGATTTATTTATTTCATAAAATAGCTAAAACTTCTAAAAATCATAGAAAATAATCTATAGCTCCAAATGAAATAAATTATATATGAAAAATGATCAGAAAAATCCAAGGAATCTGAATATGGCATTTTCATGCAAGTTTGAACAACTTAACCTCACTGTTTAGTACAAAACATGATAATGCACTATTTGAATTCATAGTTTGAATTTGAATTTGAACCTAGTGTTCAAACCAACTCCATTTAACTTGTTGCTAGTTGCACTAGCTCAATCAACAGCATATTGCCATGTCATGATCATGCATCATATTGTTGCATCGCATTGATTGTGTTCTCCCTTATTTGCCGGTATTTGTCCCCTCTTGGTAGATGCTGCTCCGATGCTGTGATTGTTGACACTGATGAAGACTCAATGTGATCTTCAGAAGTGCTAGGCAAGCAAAACCCCCTTGTTCATTCCGATACAATCCCACTCTTCCGCTCCTGATCTCTTTTACTGTATTAGGACAACACGATTCCTTTGTTACTTGCTGCGGTAGTTGAACCCCTTATCCTCTGCATGACCTCTCATTGCCACAGTAAATAGATGAAACCCACTAGCATGAGTAGGAGTTGTTTGAGCCCTGATGTGCCTACTCATTCATGCTTGTTTGTCATGCCTGCTACTGCTTAGAGTTGAGTCAGGTATGATTCATCGGGGATGAATCGGAGGTGTGTAAACATGTCCTACTGTTGAGAGCTAAGTGTGTGAACATGATTTGGTAATGGTAGCAGTGAGAGGCCATGTAGGAGTACATGGTGGGTTGTCTCATTGAAGCCGTCCTTAGGATCTGAGTTCTGTGTTTGTGATCCATGAAATAGTTACTACCACGCATTGGGCCTGAAACCAATGGACCCTCTCGGCTTCTTGATCACCCTTGTCCTCTGTCCAGGAGTTGCAACTAGTTTTTGGTGGTTATAGGATATGTGTTGGCGGCCGTGCGTAGCGCTGACCCTAGGGGTGGGCTATGATGCGGTAGATACACCATGGCACGGTGTACCGGGCGCCCGTTTGGTGACTCGGGAACCCTGTTCACATCGTTCGGGGCCGTATGTGGAAACGTCGGCCAGACTCCCTGCGGATGGAACCTGGATAGGCGATAAACCTGGACTAGAAACTTGAGTGTTTAGGTAGGCCGTGGCCGACACCCTCGTTGGGCTTCCGCTTGAAGGTTGCCGAGTACATGTCGTGTAAACGGCGGTAAGTGGTGAGAGCGTGTGTGAAGAAGTACACCCCTGCAGGGTTAACATCATCTATTCGAATAGCCATGTCCGCGGTAAGGGACTTCTGGGTTGCCTATAACAGTTCATAGACAAGTGAAAATGGATAGTCTAAAACTCGCAAGGTAAGTGTGAGTGCTATGGATGGCCTTCTCGTAGGGAGACGAGAGCGGATCCATAGTGGTGTATTGAATGGTGAATATGTGGACTCGTGTGCGCCACCTCAAAAGAGTTGCTTGCAGTCGTAGTTCAGGTTAGCCACTGAGTCAAAGATGGCTTGCTGCAGTTAAACTCCACCACCCCTTTATTGATAACGATGCATATGTAGATAGTTCTGATGTAAGTCTTGCTGGGTACATTTCTACTCAAGTTTGCTAAATTTATGTTTTGCAGATAGATTTCAGTCTCGCTAGTAGTTCCATGTGGACTCCGACGTTTAGCTTGATACCTCAGCTACGATCTTGTGCCCTCGGTAGGATCTGGTAGATAGTCAAGCTTCTCAGCCTTTTTCATTTGTAGATGTCTGTTCTCAGACATGATAAGCTTCCGCATGTGCTTTGACTTGTATGCTATGATTGTTGGGTCATGAGACCCATGTTTGCAATATCTCGCTCCTCGGAGCCTAATGAATAAATACTTGAGTTGTAGAGTTATGTTGTGATGCCATGTTGTATTTACACATATCGAGCATATTGTGTGTATGATTGAAATGCTTGGTATGTGTGGGATCCGACAATCTAGTTGTTTATCCTTGGTAGCCTCTCTTATGGGGAAATGTAGTCTGCTGCTTCCATGAGCCATAGTAGTCCGCTACAGCCCGGTTCACTGGAGTCCTGTTAGCCCAGCACTACTGCTCAGGACACTTGACTGGCCGGCATGTGTTTCACTTCGTTCATGTGTCTGTCCCTTCGGGGAAATTTCACGCGGTGACATCCGGAGTCCTGCCTACCCTGCTACAGCCCCGGTTCCCGGAGTCCTGTTAGCCTAGTGCTACACCCCGGATTCACACGCTGCTGACCGGCACGCTCGATGTGATTCATGTATGCCTGTCCCCATAGGTTAGTGCCGCTTTGGGTTCACGACTAGCCATGTCGGCCGGGTTCCCTGTCATATGGATGCTAGCGACACTATCATATACGTGAGCCAAAAGGCGCAAACGGTCCCGGGCCATGGTAAGGCAACACCCGTGGAAATACCGTGCGTGAGGCCGCAAAGTGATATGAGGTGTTACCGGCTAGATCGATGTGACTTGGAATCAGGGTCCTGACACATATTCATAAATATTTTCAGATAAGAAATTTGTTGATATTTTTTCACATTCATAAATGTTTTCAAATTTGATTGTCATTTTCTAAAAAATTATTAGATGCAACTAAAGATAATAATAATAAAAGTTACTAATGGCGCACCAGGAGAAGGTGCGCCATTACTATCAATGTACTTATGGCGCACCCCTAGGAGGTGCGCCATTTGTATACCAATTTTTATGATATTTTTTCAAATATTTTCAAATAAAAAATTTCTTGTTATTTTCAAATAACAAATCTGATGATATTTTTTCACATTCATAAATATTTTCAAATAAAAAAATTTATGATATTTTTTGACATTCATAAATGTTTTCAAATTTGATCATCATTTTCTAAAAAAAATTTAGATGCAACTAAAAAAAGTTACTTATGGCGCACCCCTAGGAGGTGCACCATTGCTATCGATGTACTTACGGCGCACCCCTAGGAGGTGCACCATTGCTAACCTTCCCTCTCTTTCCCTCCCTCGCCAGATCCCTGTCGCCCCCTGTGCCAAATCCCCCTCCATCTCGCTATCCCCCTCGCCAAATCCCCCTCCCCCCCGCCGTCAACGACCCCCCGCACCCGACGACCCCCGCGCCCGCTCCGCCGCCAGAGTCACCGCCGGAGCACTAGGAGGAGGCTCGCGTCCACCAGGAGAGGAGGCTCGAGCACTTGTTCTTACTCCGACCGACCCCATGTCGCCATCGCCACCGCTGCTCCGGTCCATCCCCGCGGCAACCAAGGTGTCCACAAGCCCCGTGGCGAGCTCCTCCCTCGCCCCCTTCCCCCTTAGATTTATATGCCGTAGGACCCGACTCCATCGTGCCCGAACCCTACTGCTGCTGCGCGGCATACGGCCTCGCCACGCGTCGGGCTTCCTTCTATGGCCCCGTCCTGCTGCACGCGCGCTGCGCCCGGCCGCGCCTACGAAGTCCCTGGCCGCGAGCCCCCCTCACCTGGCCGATAGCCCTGCGCCCATGCCCACCTTCCCCTGACCCCCAGGCCATCCCCTGCTTGCGCTGGCCGCCCTCTGCCTCACGTCCACCAGGAGAGGAGGCCCGAGCACTTCTTCTTCCTCCTACCGACCCCATCCAAGGATCTGCATTGTTTCATCAAATTTGGTTAGATATTGGATTAGTGCTGTTGTGTTCAGCTTTTGGTTTGGTGCTGCCATGTTGGTCGATCTGTGATATGTACTGGCAAATGCATCTTTGAGTAGATAACTGAATGTAGTTGTGCTGGTTCGGAGTAGGAGAGGCCCCTGGTAAATGGATGAACAAGTAGCAGTATGCTCTGGCAAATGCATCCATCATACTACTAGCCAGGGGTGAGAGAATGGCGTGTTATGAACTGAACTCAGTAGTAAATTTAATAATCTGAGACATATATGCATCTGCTCGTCACTCAGGCTGAAGGAAGCTGTGTGTAGTTGTTGATGCTCAAGCTGGTGATTAAGGGTGCAGAGTGCATTTCGCATCTGGGACTATGGACATGAGCACTTCAGACAAATTAATCGACAGGGATATATGGTAGTGGTAGCAGATTGAACAATGCTCTTGTTCTTGACATGGACCACAAAACATAATAAAAAGTTTTTCTAAAAATGAACAAATTATCATGGCTTAGCTTAATTAGCTACATTTTTTCCCTTTGCGAAGATGCCAATGTAATCCTAGTTATTATCACTATACTACCAGCTAACTATAACATGAAGCTCTGTGGTGGCAATGTACTAATGAGATCACTGCAATTAATTATGCAGGATAGGTCATACCCATGATGCAGAAGGCAGTGTAATTATAGTGCAACCAAGATGCAGAAATACTGGTCTCATTAACCAATCCAGACAAGTGTACATGCTTAATAGAAATATTAATAATAGAAAAGGAGGATAATAATAATATAAATATTAATAATAAAAAGGAGGATAATAATAATTCACTACTTAGAAATACTGGTACTCATGGATGGTACCGAGGTTGAAATGTCAGATATGTGTTATCATGCTTGTAGATTTTCGCCGATGGATTTTCTTTGACATGGTTGTTGGAGTGGATTCTTTTCCTGGTGTTGATCCAAGGAGAAGCAATGTTTTTGTTTACATCATATTGGATCATGTTTGTTGGACTTAGTTATGTGGATAGTTATATGTGGATGTGACTGAGCAACATATTCAACCGGGGGGCATGTTCCTAGCTAGCATAGTTGTTAGAGCTTCCCTTTCCAGTGAGCTTCACCTGCCACACATACATCTAAAATTATTGGAGTTTATATCATATATATTGCTGGCATGTATTTCATATCTTCTGTAGCATTAAGGCTACATAGCATGCCATTTTTGTGCCTTGTATTAATTGCTTTCCCTACATGTTTGCAGGTTTTAGTGGAAAAAGAGGAAGAAAGGAGAATCAGGATAGGGTTTCATGGCTAGAAGATACATTGCTGGGTTTTGTCTCCGACCATCGTGTCATGATGATATTGGGGGGTTTTGTCTCTTCTAGTCTCTTGAGAGGTGGGACAATGATTTTGCAGGTACCCCGAGAGGCCCTTGAGTTTGCCAGAATGTTGATTAACTTCCGTTCTGGCAAATTCGGGTACTCCATATGTCCTATTTTCAGCAAAGGTCATGCTGAAGTTTTCCGTGAATTCTAGCATGACTTTGCTAAAAATAGGACATATGGGGTACTTGCGACTAATGCATGGGCCAGGGTATCTTAGTACTTAATTTGTAGATTTCCAAAATTGTTCCTTGACAATTATTGGCAACTAGCTGTATTCCTCTATCTGAGATATTCTGTGTACATGCAATATATATCCAATCAGTGGGATAAAAAGCCACGAGAAAGTAGAGCTGGACATGTAAGATGCAATCTACTAATGCTTCATTATCACCCTGTTATGCTCAGCCCAACACTCCCAGTCAAGATTGGTGATAGATAGATATCGTTCCCATCTTTTGTTTCAAGCTAAATTATGTTCCTTGACTCCAAAACCCTTAGTTAGACCATCTACAACTTGATTCCCTGATATTACATGATTTAATTAAATTATACCATCATAGAACTTCCCCTTAATAAATAAAGGATCTATCTCCACATACTTGGTTCTGTCATGTTGGATCGGGTTACTGGTTATGCTTATAGCTGATTTATTATTACACACCACCTTCAAAGGACCTTTTCCCAGCACATTCGTTCTGATAGAGGATTTCTACCCATAATATTTCACTAAGTCCTAGTGACATAGCTCTATACTCTACTTCGGTTGTTGATTTTGACACAACTAATTGCTGCTTGCTTCGCCACGACACCATGTTTCCCTCCAACCAATGCACAATAGCCTAAAGAAGATATTCTATCATCAAGACAACTCACCCAATCAACATCATAATAACCATCCATATTAAGATGGCCATTCTTCTTAAACCCCTTCCCAGGACTACATCTTAGATACGGCAAAATAGGCTATATTGCATCCATATGTCCACTCCTAGGATCAAGCATGTATCTGTCTACCACACTTGCGGCATAGGCAAAGCTAGGTCTTATATGCCTTAAGTATAGGAGTCCCCCAACAAATCTGGCATCTCTTAGTACATTCTAAGAGATTTATAGATTCCAAGGTAGATTCTATAGTTCCAAACAAGTAAGCATGAAATAGGAATGTAAATATGTGCTCCTGATTCAAGTAAAAGAAGATTAATGTTGCATATTCCAATAAAAATGTGATAAAGAGAGTAGCACCTATATATATTGAGTATTGATTCAACATCACATGCTTTTTGGGAGATTGATATAGCAAAAATATTTGTAGAAGAAGATCAGGGGTACCTAGGCAATATCACAAAACATCTCTCAATTGATCCCAAAACACCTTGGCAATATCACAAACATCTCTCAATTGTTCCTTGACAATAACCAACTTTTTGGCAACATTCCTCGAGAATTAGGTTATTTGGTAAACTTAGAGATCTTGTTCCTTGACAATAACCAACTTTTTGACCAAACTTTTTTCCTATTTAGAGCGAACATGGCCAACAACGATGAGGCTGGCGGTTCGGGCATGTAATTCTGGGAGCTATCCCAGGAGATGGAGGAAGAACCTCACCGCTATGAGGACGCCGCGGAAGACACCAATCCCGACTACACAACCCCTAGTGGCGTCGGGAATGACACCACTGATGGTGCCGCCGAGGATGCCACCACTAATGATGGTAGCGCATGCACAGATGGCAGCCAACCGAAGAGGCAACACAAGGACCGGCGCCTGAACATGCTCGGCACCGTCAAGGAGGAATTTACTGAAGTGACCTCAAGTGGGTAGCCAACGACGCCCAAAGAATTAGTCAAGGGGTACGAGGGACAGCTCGGTGGAGCGTGGTGGTGACTGGTAGTCGGAATGGGCGGAGGCATGGGGATGGACGGCACCGGCAGGCGGCAGTGGCCACCATGCTAGATTGTTTCGGAGACTTTCTTTTTTAATTGCTCAACAATGAGGTGTGGGAGATAAGGACGTGGAGAGATGTGCGGCTATCTTTTGTAAAATTATCATAGTTTGCTTTCTATCCGTCAGATATAGATCAGATGGTCTATAATACAAGATGGCAGGCACACCATCATCGCCAACTCGGTTTTTTTAAGGTACAGATGATAAGTTTCCTAACTACTAAAGTAAAGTGGAATTTGTCCATGTTATACAAGTAAATTAAGCTGATTTTTATCATACGGCTAAGGGTGGATGAAGGTGGTAGGAACAAATGCTCCGCCTAGAGCATGTGTGTGTGACATGGAGTCTGTGTGTGTGTGTGTGTGTGAGAGAGAGAGATGGAGTCTTAGTGTGCGCGTGTGCGTGTGTGTGATGGAGTCTTACTGTGTGTGTGTGTGTTTGTGTGTGTGTGTTTTGGTGGGTGTGTGGGTGCGTGTGTGCGTGTGTGTGTGTGTTTGTGTGTATGTGTGTGTGTGTGGGTGTGTATCGCGGGGTCCTCGGTGGCGGATGTAATTTAAGTTTGCATGGCTTCATCATAGAGAGGTGATGTTTATGGCAGAGGCCACCAACGATGGGGTGCTAGAGAGAAATGCCAGTAGAGAGGGAAGAGAAGGTGTGTGCGTGTGAGAGTAGTCGACATCAAGAGAACTTGTTTGTTCGAAAGACACCGAGGAAGACTACTATATATCAATGGTGCATGTAGGCGGGAATTAAATGAAGGGATGGTCTTATTGGTTTCGGGGATATAGGGGAAGAGTGAGAGAGGGGTAGCTACAAGGGGATTGTTAAGTGTGAGTGTGTGTTTTACCCATCCAGGCGGAAGTTATGTGCACACAAGAAGAGAACGATTCGATGTGGCGTTAGGGTTGAGGGTAATTAACTACGTATGGAGACATAGAGACCTTCAACGTGCATGTGTGAGAGGTATACATGTATACGTGGGATGTGTGTGTGTGTGTGCACGCGCATGATCGAGATAAAAGAATGAAGACATAAGTCATAAGCTAAGATCAACGACATGGGAGAGATGGATTGGTATGACATTATGCATGCATGCGAGAATGTAGGGAAGAAGGCCCGACAAATGAGCATGTGTTTTTGTCTTTAAGAGATAGAGGCATGGGCTGGAGCATGCATCTATGGAGAACAGAGGGAGTGAGGCACAATGATTGTGCAAAAGAGATCAACCTATAAATGAAAGAAGGTTGATGGAGAAATAGATAAATAGAAAGATAAAGATGCTAGCTAGTGTGCGTTAGAGATAGGAATCGAGTGGATTAGAAGGCTGAGTTATGGGTGTGGGTGTGAGAGAGATGAAGAAAGGGTGCATGTGACTCACATACAAACAAATATCAGAGAGAAATGAGATCCCGAGAGACGAAGTTTTGTGTCTGCGAGAGAGTAAGATATTTCAAAACGAGTGTGATAGCTAGAGAAACATATGAGGGAACGCAAGATATCTCTAGGGAGAGAGTGTGTGTGTGAGCGACATACAAGAGAACAGTGGAGAAATATGAGACCCTGTGAGACAGAGTTTGTGTTTGTGTGTGAGAAAGAGATATTTAAGAGGAAGAGTCATAGGTTCTCATACCTAAGGAGCGAAAGACATCTCTGTATGAGGGGTGTGCGAGTGGCACACATGGGAATAATAGAGAGAAATGAGACCCCAGAAGACAAAGTTTTGTGTTTGTGTGAGAGAAAGAGATTGCACATGGAGAATCATATTTAGAGAGACATAGCAGGGAGCGAGATATACTTAGAGAGAGATGGAGTGATGAAGGTCGAGGGTACCGTCAGTGTGTTACAAAGATAAAAGATCATTGTCGACATACAGGTAGCACGAGAGATACTCGAGAGATGATGAACGCGTATAGGTCTAGAGAGATAGTCCGATATAAGCATGAGTGATTGTTATATGTGATGAATATCTGGATTAAATGGGACTCAAATATTTAAACTGGAGATCACGACATCGATAATATCATAACGCAAATTGGTGTATCAAACATGCATATTCATTTGAATTTGGGGACACGTGTAATGTTATATAGTTTATCAATATTGGTGATCCATAAATTCTTTAATTAGAATCAATGCATGGTTTATATGCAATTAATGTCTAAATGGGATTACACTATATGTTGCGTGTGTGAAACACATCATACATGTTTGAGAAGTAAAAAAACCCCACATGAAACACACATTAATTGGAGACAGTTAGCGAGGAATGCATACATTGGATTTCAACATAAAGTGGTTTCAAATATTTGAAAATCCAAATTGATGGATACAACCTTATGAATCAGAGATCATGCCATTTGTAAACCATATTTATGTATAAAGGGTGTTGTGCTTTTCAAAGTATATATAAAAAATGATGTATACAGAATTTTATTCTAATCAAAAATGGATCCTGCCCGAAAAAATTAGAATACAAACGGGACTCAAATTAAGTTGGCATGGTAAACGTGCACTCTGCAAAATTTGAATGGAGCGGGGAAAGTCGCAGTAACCGCCCGAAACCAAATTCCATGAGATGGAAATTACTACTGCCTATCCCTGCCATGCAAAGCCTATCTGCTTGATTTCTATAGGTTTCGATAGGGTTAGGTTTGTAATTTCACTCAAATGTGACATAACCGCCTCTCACCCGGATTCATACACGGTGGGCGCCAAAACACAGTGTGTCCTCGACCAAAATCGACTCCCTCCCCGATTCATACACGGTGGGCGCCAAAAACTAACTCTCGTCGGCAAATATTCGGTGTATGCGAGATTTCCATCCTATTCCCAACCGACCAATATTGCTGTGATGTAGGAAATTTTAAACGGGGGCTAAGTTTGTAAATTTCCTCGCATTTGAGACAAGCGCGCCCTGAAGACATGGTTCCCCCTTCCTCTCCACCTTCATTTTCCCATTCGTACTCCGTGGGCACCAAAACACCCTCTCCACCCAGCCTCCTCCGTCCGCCACCCCATCCACCGCCGTCCTCCTCCACCATGCCGGAGCTGATACCCCGACGCTGCCGTCCATTAAAAGAGATCGACCTCTCTCATCCACGACTTCGGACCGGGATCCTTGCATCCCGTCCTCTCGCTTCATCCCTGTTGTCGTCCACCTTGTCGGCGCCGCTCCTACGACCGTATCGTGCACCGCGCCCCGCCGCCACCGTCTACCCTCCTAGATCTGCTTCCACGCCACCGACAGCCATCGCTACCATGGCACCGTCAAATTCTCAGCAGATGCATACACTACGCCACACCAGGTGCGGTACTCATTTGTATCTGCTCAACTTATTTATCGCAGCAAGAAAATAGATCGCCACTGCTTTACTCTGATTTCTCGTCCATCACTTACTTGCTAGTTGAAAGCAAACATTGGTTGCGAAGTTCCCTTTGTCCGGTTTGCACCTTCAGATCTGCCATGGCACGCTCAACACTATACTCCCAATGCTTATGGTTTTCCTCTTTTATATTCCACACTAGTTAAATCACAGTAGACTAAATTTCAAAATTGGGTCAGTCGATTTTTCAAAGCTGGCCGAAGTTCGCCGGTGCGAAGGAAGGGGCTCGGGTGGGGACTTTGGTTGGGGGCGGTGGTGGGGCCTCGCGGAACGAAGAAGACTCGACGTGGGTGGGGGCGGGGGTGGGGTGGGGGTGGCGGAGGAACACAGGCGGTGGGGGCCGGTGGTCCAGCCGGCGGCCTGTGCGGTGTTCTGTATGGGAAGAAAGAGAGACGAGGAAGAAGAAGGGTTAGGAGATGTAGGATCTTCATCCAACTGCCTGAAAATGGTCGACTGACCCAAATGACAAAAGTCACGCGACTTGCATGTAGACATGCCTTTATATTCAGTACCATCATCATACCTGCTTAGCACTGCTCCTGAATCCATCAAGCTAAACAATGTGCCACTCATAATTCCAAACTTGTTGCTCAATTACGAATCTGATATGATGCTGATATTACTAAAACTGATAATATTTAATTGGTCAGCTAATGTTCCTACTTTACTTTCGAAAAAGCACGTGCACCACATATAGAGAGACAGCAGGGAGTTGCTTTCTTAATGCACTCTGGTTCCTCATGTGTGGGCACTGCGCAACGAAATTTTATTATCCAAAATCTTCTTGCTCTTCTTTAGCATGTTCCTCTTCCGTTCTTCTTTAATAAGTACTCTCTCCATTCCTAAATACAAGTCTTTGTATAGATTCCACCATGGACTACTTATGGAGCAAAATGAGTGAATCTACACTCTAAAATGTATCTAGATACATCTGTATGTGATCCATAGTGGAAATCTCTACCAAGACTTATATTTTGGAACGGAGTGAGTATGATAGTAGTACAGTATGTTCCTTGTAGTGAAGATGAGCAGGGACATTTGCAGTGTAGAGGTCTATATGGTCTGTTGGTATGGACACTTTGAACTCTTCGGGCCTCTTTGATTCATAGGATTTTGTAAACATGGGAGTAGGATTTGTAGTGGCCTGCCCACTTGAATCCTATAAGAATAGCAAGAAAATGTGGGGAGCTATGTCGCCTTTGAAAGTTACACTGATATTAACAGTACCACACCTTCAGTTGAAGAGAGCTGGTACCCGAAGCCTTTCTAGCCGTACCGACAATACTAGCACATATATTAAAGCAAGTTCCACTTTGCTGATTTTACTCTGTGTAGCTGCTTTGTGTCACACTAGCAACAGTCCACTCTTGAAGCTAAACACCGCAATGACTTACAAAATTGGCACTAAGGCATTGAGTGCCATTCTGGATGCAATGGAACTCATACGCTCCCCACCTGTTGATTCTTGTTTAGAATATGATCCTAATGACTATTTGAACCTCAAGGAGTCAAAGGTAGACGGTTTATCCTGTTCACCCATCAAGGTGCCTGTTCTAATTTGGCAAGGTTTTATTGATTTCGCGTATCTTGCATATGTTTTCTTGCATTTCTTCTACTTTGTTGCACCGCCATCTGCTTAGTCTACTCATCATATATGTCGAGATGCCATGACCATCCATTATCAATACATTTTCCATCAATCATCATACCATGTTTTTCCACTCAAATGATGTTCTTGTGCATCAGACATCAAAAAGGAAGAGGGTGATGGCCGAACCTGAAGGAGCACCAGCAAAGTCCTTGAAAACATGGTTGTGCCGGAGAAATCAGACATCACCCCACTTATAATGGCTGTACAACCAGTGACACAAAACGTAGGACCGACTCCAGCAGACTGTACCCATACTTCACTGGCCACACCACTAGCTGCACCACACAGGACCTGCACTCGAGGAAAAGGTATGCCGATTTTAGTTGCCATAGCACCATCCATAAGACTGAAAAATCCCACTCCAGCAAAAAGTACAGCAAGTCCATCGGCTAAAGACCTATCCCAACTGTAGAGACGACCAATTCCTGCAGATTGGAACCCCATTCCAGTTATTCCCAGTTCAGAAGGCAATGATTTCAATGTTGTTAGGGACTACATGCATATATTCCCATCATGGGAAGATTATAGTGAAGACAAACACCATTTTCACATCTTCCTGTCCCACTTACGTGTAAGTACTATTATTCATGGTGATTATTTTCCTGTTTTCTGTTGATTGAACACATCAATGATTTACATTACATTGTTGTAAGTAGGCGAGGGTCAATCTGGATTGTGATGATGAGCAAAGCTTTCTTGCGCTTTTCAATGAAGCATTGCAGCAGTATTGGTGTTACCTGAGGAAATCACACTTTGATGGCAGGTCTATAAACAAATTTCTGGTGAAGTCTCCTGTGCTAAATTTAGAAGACATTGAATGGAAAAACCTTGTTATGCAATGGTCTCGTTCCGAGGATGAGCTACCGTCTATGATATCGCATTACAATTTGAACTTCTACTTTTCCGCCTGTGCCTTATGTATCTTTTTTGTAGGAAATCTGCTCAAAAAAGAATTCCAGTTTGAAAAGAACGATAGGATATTGCAAATATGCTGCCCGCTGCTTTGCTCTTGTTAGTACCTGTTGTCCTGTATCATTGTACTTGCATACATACCTGGTTAATTATGTGACAGCAGTATGCATGATAGCTTGCTTATCAATGTTTGCTCCAAATTATCTGATCTGTATGAATGGTTACATTAGTGTAGAACGTATCCAATGCCAATGAAATTTTTTAGCTCTGCATTGTTCTTGTAAGTACCCACTGTCCTTTATCAGTGTACTTATATTGACAGGTAGTTGTTCATGTACCATCACTCTGCTGCTTATTTTCCTTTGCCCTCCATTTCTACACATAAGATCTATATTTAATCTTACCATAAGGTTGGATAACGCCGATGGTACTGAAGAAGTTTAGCTCTGCATTGCTCTTGGTTGTACCTTATGCCTGTATAGCTGTACTTACATTTATAGCTACTTGGTTATGTAGCATCACTCTTCATCTTTGTCGGATTTCGGGTTCCGGCAGACCCTTGAGGTTCGAACACTAGGGTGCGCGCGGAGCTTTCGTCTCCTACCTACCTGCACCCCTCCGCCTTGCTAGGATCTAAACTAAGGAAAGAACAACACAAGAGACACAGGGTTTATACTGGTTCGGGCCACCGTTGTGGTGTAATACCCTACTCCAGTGTGTGGTGTGGTGGATTGCCCCTTGGGCTGATGATGATGAACAATACAAGGGAGAACAGCCTCGCGAGGGTCTGTTCTTGGCTGGGGAGATGGACTGCTGGGAGGAGCTCAGACGCCCTTCTCTCTCTCTCTCTCTCTCTCTCTCTCTCTTTCTCTCGCCTTTTTGCCCTCGGGTCCTCTCTCCTTATGTTCGTGTGGTCGTCTCCCTTTCGATGTGGGTGGCTGGTCCTATTTATAGAGGCCCTGGTCCTCTTCCCAAATATCGAGCGGGAAGGGAGCCAACAATGGCGGGCTAATTTGAAAGGGGACAACTAGTACTAGCTATCCTGACAAAAGTAGTCTTCGCCTGCGCAAAGCTCTGGTGATGACACCGTCTTGGGCTCCACGGTGACCTCCTTCTCGTAGTCCTCCTGGTCTTGGTCTCGTTGCACCGAAATGGCAACCTTTGTCTGATGCCTCGGTACTCCGCGGCTGCGCTTGCCCCCCTTGCACCAAAGAGGAAAGGAGGACACTGCACGGGCTGGCACCCGCCTGACGCCCTCGGTCGTCATGGCTTGCGTCACGGGCACCTCGTGAGGTACCCCGCCTTGGTCTCTCCGCCTCCTCGTGAGCCAGCCTGGCGAGGCCGTGCCTGAGGAAGCTCCATGTCGTCCGCCCCACGAGGCTTGGGTTTGTGTTGGTGAAGATGGGCCGTGCTGGGCCCCCTTTTGAGCCACGCCGCAGGCCGCAGGCAGGCAAGTCTAGGGACCCCCATTCCCAGAACGCCAACAGTAGCCCCTGGGCCCAAGGCGTGCTCGGACTTGGCCGTGCAGGGAGGCGGAAGGGCCAGAGCGAAGCGCCGCAGGCCCTAACAGCCTGCGGCCTTGGGCGCCGCGTGGCGGTTGATCGGACGTGGGCGCCTCCACTTCCCCATGGTGCCTCGGTAACTGCACAGATTGGACAAGTCCCTGCATGCAAAGCGGGTCATGATTACCCGCGATCGTGGAGGTAGGCGGTTGGCCTTCGCCGGCCATAAGTACGGAACAGCGTGTGCCCTTCCAGTCCATCCCTCCTTGCTTCTCCTTCTTCCCGATCCTTGCTCCGTCTTGCTGCGATGGCTCCGATCCGCCGGTTCTTGATGGCAGAGAAGGGAAAGGCTCCCCGAGAGGAACCAAACCCACTCCCACCGAAGAAACGGCTCGCCCCCCGTGGCTCGGACGAGGGGGCCCTTTAGGTGGTGCCGAGGCCTTTGTGCGAGCCGGCACCGCCGGGGTTCCCGCTTCCATTGTACGCCCACGTCGAGGGCCCTGAAGGAGCTGATGCTGACCGCCACGGGCAGTGCCGCCGTCGGCGCCGGCGGGTCACGACGGTGTGGGTCGTCCCCCCTGGGGTCCACACTGAGGGCTCCTCCCGAGAGTTCGTGCTTCACGTCGCCATTCCTCTTCAGTCTTGGATCCGCCTTCCTCCCTTCTTCGCCTCCATCATCCCGCAGGGGGATCCCCTGGAGCTCTGGCTGCAGCACGCCGGCTGCAGCACCCTTGCGACCGAGGCAGAGGTCGCGGTCGTTTCCCCAGGCGAGGTCTACATGACTCGGGGCTGGGGAGAGATCGCCTGGGTTTGCAGGGTAAGGGGCGTCTTCGCGGTCCACTTGGATTACGACGGTGCTTCGGTGATGCTCTTCAAGGTCTTCGATGCGAGCGGGCGCAGGCTGGAGTGCTGCCCTGGGGAAGGTGGCCAAGACCCTGCCGTGACGAGGACTGGGCCCGCCAACCGCTCCCTTGGCGGCTCCTCAGGTGGTGGAGGCGTTGGAGGTTCCAGCGACTCCGGCGAGCTCTTCGCGACTCCGGAGATGAGCGTCGATAGCTACGAGCCCCTGAGCCAGCGCCGCTCCTGGAGCAGGGCGGGCTCGTCAGGCCGCCGCCGACCCTGATCTGGATGGGGCTGGCGTCGGTGCTCGACGGCCCACTCTTGATGATGGCGTCTTTTGCCGGGACGCGCGTACTTTGTGTCCCTTTAGGATCTGGTCCCTGCGAGGAATCAAAAACGCGTCCTGTGGGGGCTTGTAAGGTGCCTGTGATCCTGTTTTGTTAATATAACCCCTGTCGTAGAATTGTGCGAGTTGCTCGCTCCGTCTTAGCTCAGTCCTCCCTTTCGAACCTCACGAGGGCTTGGTGCTCTACGCTGACAGGTCCCAGTCCCAAGGCGGCTTCAGCCATCGCTGGTATGCCAGGTCGCGATGCCGTGGTCAAGGCCAGGAGGTGAGCGACCCGGAGTTCTGTAAGAGCCACTGAGTCGCGATGCTCAGGAGGTCCCCTTTGGCGCCCAAGCAGCTGTCGTTTGGTGAGAAAGGAGAGTGGCGTCGCTAACACGGGATGGCATTAGGTGCGGGGATGGTGCCACGGTAGCTGGCGCTTCCGGGTGATGACTTATCTCGAGGATCAGGGGCTGCTCTCTGGGGTGTCGCCGGGTCCGTGCATCGGAAGGCGCGAGGTTGCTCGGCGAGGTCCTCGCGTGTCTCTCCCCTCTCGCCTTTGTTCCCCTTTCTGCTCTATGTCCTCGGGTCCCGGCCCTCGAGCGGGTCTCAGCCGTTGCTGGTATGCCAGGTCGTGATGCCGTGGTCAGGGCCAGAGGGTGAGGGCTGGAGAGCCGGTAGGAGCCCTGAGTCACGATGCTCAGGCACCCCCCCTTTAACGTGCAAGCGGTTCGCGCGGACGAGTGCGAAAGAAACACTGCAAGGGCCTTGCCTGACGCAGCTCCTTCAAGAGGTCCTGCAGGTCCACCATAGAAAAAACAAGGGGTTGCCATGACAATTGACAGTCAGCCGTTGGTCGCTTCCGAGGGGTAGTGAGGCACTGAAGGCTTGATGAGGTGACGCTGTGCGGGGCTGCCGCAGCCAGAGCTCAGCCATCCAGGTTTGTCGGCGTTGCAGGGACGGACCCATGCGCAAGCGTCGTGCCGTTTGGGAGCTGCTCCGTTAGTTGGCGTCCGCTGAGCAGGCAACTAGGTAAAACACATTAGCCGCGAAGGAGTGGATTCATTCAAATAGATGCTGGGAATGCTGACATCACTGGGTCAGGCCCGAGCGACTTGGGGATCATGCAGCCTGAGGGGCGCCCCAAACAAGGTAAGCTAACAACATGGAATAAAAAGGGATACATGCCGCAGGGATGGACCCACGCGGCCTGGGAATAATGCAGCCCTGGGGGGGCGCTCCCAGCTGGCAGTGAAACTTGAAAGATGTCACCTTATGATGTTGAGGACGAAGGAGCGCTGATGTAGCAGGCTCGGTGGGCCGCGGGAGCCGATCCTCACGAGCACCCAGGCCCAGGGGCCTCGGGAGGCTCCGGAGGCGCTGGCGGCTCCTCGCGGGCCTTCTCCATCCCTGCCAGGGCAGCGGAACGCCTGGCCTCTCGTGCCTCCGTGATGCCCCTCATGAGGCGCTGGTACGCATCAGCCGCGCTCGGCAGGCCGTAAGGCATGCGAACATAGCTGGGGGGTGGGCCTCCGCAGCGCCCCACTCGCGAGGGACAGAGGCGCTCCAGAGAGGCAACTCGGTTGAGCCCTGGTATGTCGATGCAGACGCGCAGCCCACCATCCTTGCCTGGATGGGGGGCCACTGCTGGTAGGCGGCAGCCGCCTTTCATGACTCTTGACTTCTGTAGCTCCTGAATGGCCTTGCTGATGAACTCCTGAGGGTCTGAATCTCCTTGCCTTGCTCCTTCTTGAGGGAAACGTGCTTCGAAACACGCCTCCATGTGGTGCCCAAGGGCCTCCCTCGTGACCCTAGCTAGGTCGGTGGCCCTCCAGGGGAGAGCCCCCGAGCCCTGCCTGAGGACGGCGCTGGGCGCGCTTTCCTATGTGATGGAAGGAGGTTCCCCCTGGGCAGGCGCGGGCCCAGAGGGGCCTGCCTCCTGAGTGGTCGGGCCGGACGATGTCTTCTTCTTCTTGGGGGCGGTCTCGGGAGGCCTCCTGCTCCCACGATCCGGGTCTTCCAGTGACACGGCCTGAAAGGCTCGCTACAGGGAACACACCGCGTCCTTCTCTTCACAGGGCACCGTGATGACTCCGCCAATTCCCGGAATCTTGAGGACGTTGTAGCCGTGGTGAGTTACGGCCATGAACTTGGCCAGCGCTGGGTACCCAAGGATGGCGTTGTACGGCAGGCGAATGTGAGTGACGTCGAAGTCGATGAGCTCGGTGCGGTAGTTGTCGCGTGCCCCGAAGGTGACAGGGAGGCGGACCTGCCCAATCGGGACCGTGGAGCCGTCGGTGATACCGGAGAAGGACTTGGTTGGCTGAAGCTGGTTGTAGGGCACTTGGAGGTTGTTGAATGTTTCCACGGATAGGACGTTGAGCCCTGCCCCGCCATTGATGAGGGTCTTGGTGACCACCACGTTGCTGATGATTCGGGAACAAAGCATCGGGAGGACTCCGGCTGTAGCCGCACACTTGAGCTGATCTGCCGAGCTGAACGTGATGGCGCATGCCGACCACCTGAGAGGGCGCGTGGCTTCGAGCCTGGGGAGGACTGCGTTCACTTCGCGGGCGAACTGCTTGAAGATGTGCTGAGAGGCTGGGGCTTGTGCCCCGCCCAAGATGCAGGCGATCGTGCGCGGCTCTTGGAAGCCCCCAGCCCCCTCGTCCTGGTGGCGGTCTTCGTTTCTTCTTGGCTGTGGCGACAGCGGTGGGAGGCCTGCGTTGCCTTGCGGGTGATCCTCGCGAGGCTGATCCCTCCAGTCCCCCTCGCGAGGCTGATCCCTCCAGCCTCCCTCGCGAGGCGGGTCTTGCCAGCGATCCTCGCGAGGTTGGTCGCGCCACCCTTGGCGTGGGCCATGGTCTTCCCAGCGTCCTGCGTTCCTTCCTCCTCCTCGGTCGTAGCCGCGGTCAGGGCGATGGCCGATCCTTCCTTCTCGCACGGCTCAGAGCTCTTGACATTCATTGGTGTTGTGGGTGTGGAGGTCGTGGTACACACAGTATCGGCCGCCCTTGGAAGGTTCGGGCTGATCCCTGCCTCGCTTGGTGTCTGGTTCTGCCGCGAGCACGGCAGCCCCCTTGCGCTTCAGATCCTTGGTCTTGGGCTTCTTCTCTTCTGGGTCTGCGGCAGGCAGCTCGAGGAGGGAGAGATGCCCTTCCTCGGCCCTGGCGCACTTGGTTGCTAGGTTGAACAACTCCAAGGAGGTGCACAGGTCTTCCTGCATCGCCAGCTCCTCCTTCATCTTGACGTCGCCCATGCTGTCGAAGAAGGGCGAGATGATGGCCTCCTCGGTCACCTTGGGAATCTTGAGGCGCCCGTTGTTGAAGCGCTCGATGTACTTCTGCAGGGTCTCCTCGGGCTGTTGCTTGATGCGGCGCATGTCGCTTACAGCAGGTGGCCGGTCGCGAGTGCCTTGGAAGTTGGCGATGAAGCGGGTGCGCATCTCGTCCCAGGAGGAGATTGTGCCTGGAGCCAGGTTCAGGAGCCAGGTGCGGGCCCCGTCCTTGAGTGCCATGGGGAACCAGTTCACCATGACCTTCTCGTCTCCATTGGCAGCTTCGATTCCCTGCTCGTAGAGCTGGAGGAACTCCGCAGGGTCAGCCGTGCCATCGTAGCGAGGAGGCAAGTATGGCTTGAACTTGCCGGGCCACGCGACGCTTCATAGCTCAGTGGTGAAGGCCCGGCAGCCTGCTGTGGCCACGGGAGGCCTTGGATGACGGGGAGCTTGGTCTTGCATGTCCCCACACGCTGCAGCTGGGTGTAGCGCGGGGTCTTGACGCGTGGGAGCAAGAGCATGGTCGCGACGTGCTGGAGCAGGGAGTGCCCGGGCAGCTTCTTGCGGGCGAGGGACTTCTTGGCAGTTCTGCTCCTGCTGCGCTGGCGCCTGCCGGAGCGGGTTCCGCCCAGGGGCCACGCGCCTTGGATCCATGGCGCCTTCCTGAGGAGGCGGTCGGGGCGCCGCCGGAGCTTCATTGCCCGCGCGGGGCGGAGTGCGGTGCAGCGGAACGGACGGTGCAGGAGAGCCCCCTGCGGCACGGACAAGCTCGGCGACGCGGTCGAGCCATTCTTCGTAGACGTCGTCGACGGGGCGGTAGCGCAGGAGCTCGTTTGCCGCGATGATTGCAGCTCGAGCCTCCATGGGCGCACGGAGCGCGCGGGACGAAGAACCGGCTGGGGTGAGCGAGGGAGTTGCGGTGCGGCCAACTTGCCGCACGGACGGATGCTGGGACGATGCTTGCCGCTCGTCCCCCGTCGGGCCGATGGCGGTGTTGACGGGGAGGTGACGGGGAACAGCGAGGGCGCCCGCCGACAGGGGCCGTCTGGGCGACGCGGGAAGCGAGCACGGCCTGGCGCTCGGCGCGGGCCCGACGAGCGTCAGACATGGGTGTGATGGTCGGAGGAGAACGGGGTGGTGGAAGACGAATCCCAGCGCACACCTACCTGGCGCGCCAAATGTCGGATTTCGCGTTCCGGCAGACCCTTGAGGTTCGAACACTGGGTTGCGCGCGGATCTTTCGTCTCCTACCTACCTGCACCCCTCCGCCTTGCTAGGATCTAAACTAAGGAAAGAACAACACAAGAGACACATGGTTATACTGGTTCGGGCCACCGTTTGGTGTAATACCCTACTCCAGTGTGTGGTGTGGTGGATTGCCCCTTGGGCTGATGATGATGAACAATACAAGGGAGAATAGCCTCGCGAGGGTCTGTTCTTGGCTGGGGCGATGGACTGTTGGGAGGAGCTCAGTCACCCTTCTCTCTCTCTCTCTCTCTCTCTCTCTCTCCCTCTCTTTCTCTCGCCTTTTTGCCCTCGGTTCCTCTCTCCTTGTGTTCGTGTGGTCGTCTCCCTTTCGATGTGGGTGGCTAGTCCTATTTATAGAGGCCCTGGTCCTCTTCCCAAATATCGAGCGGGAAGGGAGCCAACAATGGCAGGCTAATTCGAAAGGGGACAACTAGTACTAGCTATCCTGACAAAAGTAGTCTTCGCCTGTGCAAAGCTCTGGTGATGACGCCGTCTTGGGCTCCACGGTGACCTCCGTCTCCTGGTCCTCCTGGTCTTGGTCTCGTTGCACCGAAATGGCAACCTTTCCCTGATGCCTCGGTACTCCGCGGCTGTGCTTGCCCCCCTTGCACCAAAGAGGAAAGGAGGACAATGCGCAGGCTGGCGCCCGCCTGGCGCCCTCGGTCGTCATGGCTTGCGTCACGGGCACCTCGTGAGGTACCCTGCCTTGGTCTCTCTGCCTCCTCGTGAGCCAGCCTGGAAAGGCCGTGCCCGAGGAAGCTCCGTGTCGTCCGCCCCGCGAGGCTTGGCCCCTCGCGAGGGTCTTGGGTTTGTGTTGGTGAAGATGGGCCGTGCTGGGCCCCTTTTTGAGCCACGCCGCAGGCCGCAGGCAGGCAAGTCTGGGGACCCCCGTTCCCAGAATGCAGACAATCTTATCTTAAATATTCTCCATTTTTTCTTATATTGTCACATCTATATTTACTATTAACAAAATGTAGAATAAAGGCAATGCTTATGAAGAAGATTCTGTGGTAAACTTCTTGAATTCCCCCCCCATCAGCATGGACAAGGGCTTTATAGAGCCTGCCTTCACCAATAATGTAAGTTTGTCCTTCTCAAGCCTTCAATCTTTGCTCTGTATATTTGGTTAGGCATGACTGCAACAACTGTTTATTTTTGGTGTTTGCATCAAATTGCATGTTTAAAGTTTATTATGTACTCCTGTTCATAAACAAAAGTTTGTCCTTCTCACTTTAAGTTTTCAGTTGTACAACCAAGTTCCTTCTTCATACCATGTAAATTAAACTAGACAGAGAAAGTGATCTTATTTTGCCAATCTGAAATGGGATAAATTGACAACACAGTAACCATTGATACTTATGAGTTCTTGATCTATAATCCAGTGGTGTCGTGAAGCTGCCAACTCCTTTGCAATGTTATTTCCTGCCATGTCTTGACCTGAACAATACCATATTGTGTTAATGCTATTTTAAACTCTGTCACTTTATTCGTGAGTAAGAAATGTGCAAAATAAGTGTCAAATAAGTGCAGTATTTCAGAGTGAGGAGGATATAAGTGTGCAAAACGTGTCATCTGCCTGCTTATTTATCTTTCAGAGTGAGGAGGATATACGTGTCAAATAAGTGCAGTCTCACCAGCTTGCTCGGCTGCTTGCGTTGCAGCTCCCGAGTAGGGCTAACCTTTCTTGAACTCTATAGTAGTGCAATCAGTTTTGTATATTATTTTGTCGGCGTGTTTAGTTGCACTGGTGGCGATCTTTGATGCCCAGTGTATGTAATCTGCTGTCTGCTTGTGCTTTATTATCATAGTGGCGAACTTTGATGCCCAGTGGATGTAATATGCCTTAATTTCTTTATTGTATAGCCTAGTTTTTTTCTTATTCACGATGCTACAGTTATTTTACTGTATATATATCTTGTCTTCGCAGTAAAATGTCCTAACCGTAAAATTATGGTGCATAATCGGGCCGTCATGCAAATCACCATGTATGATCCGCATAATGGGCCCTGTCATCTTGGTCTTTTAACAGGCCTAAATGTAAACTGGCCCACTAGTAGATTCGGGCCTTTAATAGGCCGAGTATACCGCCAACCCTATTTTCCCAAGAAAAATCAATGGGCCTTTAGGAGGCTGAAAAGTAGGTTGGACCTGAAACGTGCCGAGCTCACGGACCCGCAGCAGGATGAAATAGACCACGACCCATGAATGTGCCAATCAAATCATGGGCTTATAACAGGCCAAAATTGTCTCGGTCCTTGTTTGGCCCAATCAGATTATCGGATGCGAGCAGGCCGGACGCAAACCGGTCCGTAGTTAGGCCCAACTATATGACGGGCTTTTAACAGGCCAAAATTAATATAGGGCCGAAATGTTAAACGAGCCCTTAACAGGCCGAAACTAATATTAGGACGAATTACTAAACGGGCCTTTAGCAAGTAGGCCCAAAAGCATATCGTCCAGTTGACGGGCCGAACTTGATATGGGCCATAATTTAGCTCAAAGCCTCTTAAAGGGCCGGACCTGATATGGGCTGTAATTTGTCCTAGAACGTGGTAGGCCTTTAATGGGACGGATCTCATATGGGCCATTATTAGGTCCGGAACGTGGCAGGCCATTAATGGATCGGATCAAATATGGGCCGGTATTTGGCCCAAAACATGGCTGCCAGGTAATGGGCCGGTCAACTAGGGTCCTCAAAATCTTGTGGGCCGACAACTGGGCCGGCCCATTAATGTCGGCGAAATCTCATGGGCCTTTAGCTGGGCCGGCCCATTATGGTCCACAAAAATCTTGTGGGCCTTCACCTGGGCCGGCCCATTATGGCTCGCAAAAATCTTGTGGGCCTTTAGCCGGGACGGCCCATTATGGCCCGCAAAATCTTGTGGGACTTTAGTTGGGCCGGCCCATTATGGTGTGCAAAATCTTGTGGGCCTTTAGTTGGAACAACCCATTTAAGCTTTATGGGCCACTTTTGGGCCGGTCCACTTGTTAATATATCATAGGCGCATCTCGCCCATTTGGATGAGTGACACATGTGCCAACACGGAGATGACATGTGTTTCCTATAGCCAATGATGATTTTACACGTGGAAAATCCCCATTGGTTCGGGCTGTTAACGGGTTATCGGATCCAAAACCGGACCCAATAGCTTAACGACGTTCCGTTACGGTGGATGCCACGTTTCGGTCACCCTTGACGAAAGCACTTCTGTGACACGCGATTTATCGTCATGGAAGTGGACACTTCCATGATGATAATTTTGGTAATGTCATGGAACACTTCTACGACAACACAGGTATGAGTATCTTGATTCTGTCATAAATTTGTCATGGATGTACATGCATGACAGAAAACGTGACCTACTGTGACAAACACGTATCATCACAGAAGTGAATTTTTTGTGTAGTGCTCCTAAGTGACACCTAACCAATCTAGGAGACACCACTCTCCAAAAGGTAATAGATGGTGTGTTGATGATGAACTCCTTGCTCTTGTGCTTCAAATGATAGTCTCCCCAACACTCAACTCTCTCTCACAGATTTGGATTTGGTGGGAAGATGATTTGAGTGGAAAGCAACTTGGGGAAGGCTAGAGATCAAGATTCTTGTCATTGGAATGGAATATCTTAGTCTCAACACATGAGTAGGTGGTTCTCTCTAAGAAAATGTATGCTGGAAGTGTAGGCACGTTCGGATGGCTCTCTCCATGAATGAAGAGTGGATGGAGGGGTATATATATCCTCCACACAAAATCTAACCGTTACACACAATTTGCCAAACTCGGTGGGACCGAATCATAAAACTCGGTCAGCCGATTTAGTTCAAAATCTGAACGTTAGGATTTTCGGTGGGACCAAAATGTCAACTCGGTGGGACCGATTTCATTAGGGTTAGGGCATAACATAATCTCAGTGAGACCGATCACATAAACTCGGTGGGACCGATTCTGTAATACGCAAATAGAGAGTTGGTCAGGAAAACTCGGTGGGACAGAATCGCTCATTTCGGTGAGACCAAAATGTTACGAAAGGGACACAAAGAGTTTGCATTGCGAACACGGTGGGACCGATCGCTCATCTCGGTTAGACCGAAACGTTACGAAGGGAAACAGAGAGTTTGCAATCCCATCTCAGTGGGACCGAGATCCCTATCGGTGAGACCGAACTGATTAGGGATTCTGTCTATGGCTATGTCAAATGAACTCGGTGGCGCCGGATAGTTCAAATCGGTGGGGATGAGTTTGACTTTTGGTTTGGGACATATGTGGATATGAGAAAGTGGTTGAGGGCTTTTGGAGCAGATCACTAAGCATTTTGATCAAGCAAGCCCTTAAGCAACACCTCATCCCCTCTTATTAGTATTGACTTTTCCTATGGACTAAATGTGATCTTGGATCACTAAAAATAAAAATGTAGAGTCTTGAGCTGGAGCCAATATGTGCCCTTCGCATTTTGAGGGGTCCACATTCCTAGTCCATGCCATGCCAATCATTGAACTTTTTGAAATGATCATCTTGAAAGAGCATTAGTTCAATGAGCTATATGTTGTTAGGAATTACCAAAACACCCAGGTATAGTTGCACTTTGAATCTCCCCCTTTTTGGTAATTGATGACAACATATAGATAAAAGCTTCGAAAAATGATAATAAGATTGAAATGCATCATCGCTTTGAGAAGTATGTGTTAAGTAAGAGCTCCCCCTAAATTTGTGCATTATTTAAAATTTTCTTTTGAATGCAAATGCACAATCGATTAGGATCATGGGTTGCTCTTCCATGTCACATACATCTTGGTGGAGCACTCAAAATGATAGAAAGTAAAAACATACACTCATCACCAAGGCAAAGTGAATGATCATATAGAATAAATAAGAGATATAAAAGATAACATCATTCAAGCATAAGTATTAACGTATGATATGATCAACCACATGATCAAATGAGTATGTCACACACATAGACATAAAGTATCAAGCAAGCACACAAAAGTATCAATCCAAATAGCAAAAGAGACAAAAGAAGCAAAAACACTCTCTCTCGAAGCCTATGATCTATACATTTCCCCCCTTTGGAAACAAGTTACCAAAAAGTTTGAAAATGCATAGTGCTATGCATCTCTCTAGGGTTGATCTTCGGAGGTGGTATTGAGAGGACTCCAAGGATGAATGCATCTGTGGAAGTTGTTGGAGCTGGTGGAGTGGCAACTGGAGGTGGCGGTAATGCTGTGGCTGCAAGTGATAATGTAGTAGCTCTAGTGTCAATCACTTGCACTTCAGCAGATCTCTGACCTCTTGGCACTCTCTGAAAGGCATTTGTGGTAGCCTTCCCTTTCCTCTACTCAACTTCTTCCTGGAGCTGCTCAACTGTTGTCTGCATCTTTGTCACTTTTAGATCAAGATCATAGAACTTAGTTTCAATGATCCTTTTCAGGCTCTCTTGGTTCCGAGTCAGGGTGGCTAAGTCCTTCTCAATCCTTAAGGTTGCTTGAATTAGATATGCAAGTTGATCTTGTTTGGTCTTGAGAAACACTTGAGATGCCTCTTCAGCACTTGGCATCTTTGTAGCTTTCTCAGCTTTAGCTTGTGCCTATGCAAATGTAGGATCTTCTTTAGTCATGTCAACAGTGTTGCCCTCAAAATCAGGTCTCAAGGGTAGATGCTCCTTATCTAGCAAGTAGGTGTTCTTGCCCATGTTGGAGTTGATGAGCATTTGAATATGTGGAGCATACCCACATGATCTCTTTTGATCTGCAGCTGTCCTCTTGATTGTTTCCACAATCAGGCTCATGAATTTGAATTTTTTTTGGGGCACATCAAACAATTGCAGGAAGTTGATGGAATGGCCTCTGATCATCTGGTGATCTCCAGATTTGGGTAACAAGGTATGCCTCAATATGGTGTTAATTGTGGCCAAACCAGATAACAGATAATGAACAGAGCCTAGCTTATGAGTTTCGAGGGCTTTGTCAGGAATCTCCTTGTACATGTTGGCCATTGAATTATGGTCTTTCTTCTTCTTGGCATAGACATCCAAGTCATCCTCATGCTCTTCAGGGGCATTGATCAATTTTGCCCACACAGCAACTGTTGATTTATACCTTGTACCCTCAGACATCCAAACAATTCTACCATCAGGATGGAAGTGTGCTATGGAGTAGAATTGCATGATGAGTTCATCAGTCCATTTGGTCAACTTCTTACCCACAAACTCGTCCACTCCACATGACCTGAAACGGTCATGCACTCCCGGAAAATGGTCTTCATTATCATCAATGTATTCCCAATTTGGCCATTCATATCACAAACAATTGGCTTCTTATCAAGCAAGATGGTCTCATAGAAATCCTGCTGCTCTTTGGTATGGGACCTGTAGTCCACATCAGTCCTTCTCCTTACAACATATGGATCAGATTGTCTCCAAAGTCTGAGACTTGCATCCTTCTTGATGTTCATGTCTTCTGCCACTGGATGACTGTCATCATGATATGGAATCTTGGGTTTGAGCTTCCCAAGCAGTTGGGCTTCAGCATGTTTCTCGGTGTCAAAACCGGCGGATCTCGGGTAGGGGGTCCCGAACTGTGCCTCTAAGGCGGATGGTAACAGCAGGCAGGAGACACGATGTTTACCCAGGTTCGGGCCCTCTTGATGGAGGTAATACCCTACGTCTTGCTTGATTGTTCTTGATGATATGAGTATTACAAGAGTTGATCAACCACGAGATCGTTGAGGCTAAACCCTAGAAGCTAGCCTATGGTATGATTGTATGTTGTCCTACGGACTAAAACCCTCCAGTTTATATAGACACCGGAGGGGGCTAGGGTGACACAAGGTCGGTTACAAGGGAGGAGATATACATATCTGTATTTTCTAGCTTGCCTTCCACACCAAGTAGAGTCCCATCCGGACACGGGACGAAGTCTTCAATATTGTATCTTCATAGTCCAACAGTCCGGCCCAAGGATATAGTCCGGCTGTCTGGAGACCCCCTAATACAGGACTCCCTCAGTAGCCCCTGAACCAGGCTTCAATGACGATGAGTCCGGCGCGCAATATTTTCTTCAGCATTGCAAGGCGGGTTCCTCCTCCGAATACTCCATGGAAGAGTTTGAACACAAGAATAGTGTCCGACCCTAAAAAATAAGTTCCACATACCACTGTGGAAAGAATAATATTTCCACAAATCTAATCTGCTGACACGTTTTGACAGCATGACATCACGCCACGGCCCGGTCATTATTCGAACCGTTTTTCTCAACCAGCACCGCACATATCGCGAGGCGGTTTTCTTGACACGTATTGTCAAAGCAGAGATCGTGTTCCCCTTATCACAGGATTCTCATGAATACAGACGTGGGTAACTCAACCGTGCCTGTTGGTATGACGCCTAGATCTTAGGTAAGTCCAGAACGGCCATGAGGAGGATGCTTGATATTCACCCTCTTTATAAAGAGGAAAAGGCCTTTTCTTTTTCCCTCTCGTGCTCAATCAAATCCTTCCTCCGCCTTGAGTTTTAACACCCAAAGCTCAAGTCAAGCGCTTTGGACCTTCAACTATGTCCGGATCAAACCTTCAAGGTCGGTGGATGCCCTCCTCCGTAATAGAGGAGGAAATCAAGAAGCTGAGAGAGACCAGATATCTGACCGCCGAAATTTCGCATAGGCTGCCTGCCCGAGGGCAGGTCGTCCGTACTCCCGAACCCACCGAGAGTGTTGTGTTCATCTCCCACTTCCTCCGAGGACTAGGCCTCGCTCTGGATCCCTTTGTCAGGGGTCTTATGTTCTATTATGGGCTGGATTTCCATGATCTGGCCCCGGACTCCCTTCTTAACATCTCGTCATTTATTGTCATATGTGAGGCCTTCCTCCGCATTACCCCTCACTTCGGCCTGTGGCTCAAGACCTTCGATGTGAAGTCGAGGATGATCAAGGGGCGGCCCGCAGAGTGCGAAGGTGCTTTAATAAGCAAACTCGCTGATGCTCCATGGACAGAGGGTTCCTTCCCAGAGGTGTCCAGATTGTGGCAGCGGGAGTGGTTTTACATCACAGCTCCCCAAAGTGCCAAGTGGGTAGCCACCCCCACCTTTAGCTCGGGCCCCCGACCACAACTGATGTCATGGATTAGCAGGGGGCTGAGCTGGGGTCCAGCAAAGGATGTGCCAATACTATAGAGCCGTATCCGAGATCTCTTTGAGAGAGATTTCAGTCTAGTTATGGTAATGCAAGTTATGCTAGTTCATCGAGTCCAGCCTTGCAAACGCCGGCCCCTCCGTATGTCGGAATTCAACCCGGAAGGACCACGAGCTATTCAGCATTTCCTCGGCATGACGCTCGAAGAGATGTATAAATCATTCTTCGGACCCCAAGTAAAGTGTCCGGACACCTCTGAGGATGTGGGTTTGAGCTGCAACCGCCCTGCTACCCAAGTAAGTAATCCCATGACTGAACCCGCCATCCTTTTATTTATGATGGCATCATTCTAAAGAGTCGATCTTTGACCAGGACTAGATAACAAAGGCGAAGATGATCAGGTGTTCGGCCCCCTTCCTGAAGGTTTGGACAATCCGGTACTGTACAAAATGCTCGAGCTGGTGCCTTATCTAGTGCCCTCAAAGGAAGATGAAGGGGGATTAAAGAGGGCGAAAGCGGGCCTCACTCGCTATTCATTCCAACTGGGGGAATGAGCGCCTCCGTGAGGGGGGATAACCCGAGGGAAGAATCTGACATTCTCTCTCCCCGGGGAAGGAAGAGGACTACTTCTGAAGATCCAGAAACCAAGGTTTCGAAATGGGAGAAGAAATATTCGCCAGAGGGTCCTGCCTCGGAGGGTACTCTCACCGCAGAATGTCCGCGCAGGGATCAACCCTCTACCGAGCTTTAAGTAATCGAAAAGTACTTAATAGTGAAAATATCCTACCTTACTTCCGAAGACCATAACCGATGCTTATAAATTGTAGTCCGGATCGTAGCCCTTCTCGACAAAGTTCGTCTTCAGGGGATCTCATTCCGGAGATGATGGAGAGCGAAACGCCTCACCCTGACACCCCGCCTCCAGAGGCGGGCGACTCTGAAGTGTCAGCGCGGAGGATATCTCCGGGTCTGCCAAGGCCAGAGGATAACCCTTTGGCTACCCGGAATCCCCAGTATCCGGCTTCTAAGGAGAGCGGCAGCAAGGGTACGGAACCGTACAGTGTGCGGTCGGACGCGCTGAAGGATATTATGGGGCAAGCGGCCGTCTCGGAAGCGCATCGTACGCTAATGGGTACGGTAGTTGAAAGGATTTCATCCGCTGAAAGCGGTTTTCATGAAGCCTTTATGAGTCTGCTGAAGGTCTTTGAGGTACGTGAAATAGTGTATGTTTTTGATAATACCGCACATGTTAGGTGTGCCCTATGCAGATAGTAGCCCCTGAGACTCTGGTTGTCGTCGAGAACGGCGGCAACCCGAGGATCATACTCCCGGGTAATAACCCGATTGCCGTTATGTGCAGGTGGCTGATGCTACGGTGGCTAGCCGAACTAATGGGTTTACCGAGCTCAAGCGGCAACTTGATGCGGCCGATGCCGATATCGTGCTTGTCAACCAGCGGCTTGATGAGGCACAAGGTGAGTGATTTCTCTGGTGATCGTCACATAATAAGAGGTGCATGATGCCAGTATCTTTAATATGTTGTGACTGCAGATGGAGCTGCCGCCGTGGAGACCCTTCGGGCGGAGTTGGCCCAAGCCAAGTAGCAAGCAAGGAGTAGCAATGCGGCCGCTCTAAAGGCGGCCGAAGAGTTATGGGCCGAACAAGCTGCGCATTGCGAGAGCAAGGAAAGAATAGCCAAAATGGTTGTAGAATTAAAAGATGTCGCTGACCGTTACCTGCTTCTTGAAGAAGAAAGCCGAGCGAGGGCGACGGACCTGGAGAAGGCCATGGTAGCTGCCAAGGAAGCCTGCTCCAAAAGTATAGCGACGAAGGAGGAGCTGCATCAAGCTGCAGATATCATGTCTGGGAAGCCATTCTTGTTGCAGACTAAATTCGGAGATCCAAAGTATGCTCCTCTTGACCGACTATGGAGTTCTGCGAACGCCTACATGGATTTGGCTGCAAGTGCTGCTGATGCGGCCGAGTACTTCAAGGATCATAAAGATCATGAAGTGGAGAAGCTGTTCTGGTCACAGTTTCATGCTCCAGTCTGTCCGCTGCTGTTGAATGAGCGAATGGCCGAGTGGGCCGAGCTCCATAGGTTGTCCGGACATGCCATGAGGTCCGTTGTAGATCATCTGTGGCCGGGAGGGCCAAGGCCGAATTGCTACTTTAGTTTAGTGCAACTATCCCTTGGTGTTGTGCCACGCATCGATGTTGTAAAGAGATCGGCGTGCATAGAGGGTGCGCAGATGGCCTTTGCCCGTGTTAAGACATACTGGGCGGAGATGGAGGCCACCACTGTTGCGACACAGGGTTTGGTCGTAGGCCGAGTGGCTGCCGAGCACTACTTTGAAGAAGTTCTTGAAGGCACTCGTTCATAGAGGCGTAGTGCTCGAAGAATATTATGTTCTAGTAACATGTACTCTCACTGTAGAAACAATGCTTATTGAATTATCAAGGCTGTATTTATACTTTTGCCCGAAAGTACTGTGATGCCTCTTGTGCGGCCATTTATGTATATATGTATATAACCTAAAAGTTTGCAGTCTTCGGCTTCCGCCCCATGCATTTAATGGGGGGGTGTTCGCAGAAAGGCATATACACACTTGATCCAACGTCTTGGTCCGTTAAGGAGGTGATAGCGCAGCGAACGAGGCAATCGGACTATATTGCTTTAACACTTTCACTTAGCCATAGGAGTTTGACGGTGGGCTACTATATAGCCCCTGGTACTTCTGCGCTCGTCCGTATACGGGGCGCGTGCGTACCTGACCGGGAAACAGCCCTTCGTTAATGCAGAGGAATCCCGAAGATTCTGCTGAGTCATCGAGTGGTTGACCAGTCTCTTGCTATATCATGACAGTCAATTTTCGGCTTTCTCTACTGAGGTGCTCATCTGGATGAACCAGGTCACAATCGCAGTAGTTCTCCCAGTGCTACCTTAGCCGATATAACGGAACGTAAGGTACCAAAACGTGGGAGCCGTGCAAACCCAACATTTGACCAAAGACATGATTCGGAGATGATGCATATAGGGCCAAACTCGTGACGCCGAACACTCCCTAAGGTTTTTGGTCTTTATAATATATACCGGGCTAAACAATGCCCTCAATAATAAACCCCATGTGTCCAGGTACGTGCAGTATCCTGACATGGCCACATGCCAATAACGTCAGCATCCTTCTCGGTTGTGTGTAGTATCCGGAGGATGAGAGAAACAAGAGACAGTAAAAAAGGTTTACGCAGGGTCTTAATTCTAAAAAGAAACCTTTGGGCGGGTCCCTGCTGCATGTCTGCGCCTATGTCTCTATTGTGCCATGTCCTGGATAGGGGTGTAGCATGGTTGTCATCTGTAAAAGGAAAGAACTTAGGTGAAAGTTGCCGTGCCAAAAAAGAAGAATTGGTTATTATCAATGAACTATCAAAATTCAAGAGAAGTCAAGTTGAGCTGGGCTGGCCCTGATTACACGCGGGAAGCCCCTGGTATCGTCTATGAGGGTTTGATCATCGAACCAATCTCATGTATATGTGATGGAATGCCGGACTCGTCTAACCGTGTCCGTGGTCACGACGACCTGCCATTTTTTCTAGTTGGTGAGGCTGTCTAGTTCGCGGCTGTTAAAGCCGCTGTATCCTCTTCCGTATGTAAGAAACGTTCGGTATTTCCGCTAACTGTGATGATGCCACGTGGACCGGGCATTTTTAGCTTGAGAAAAGCATAATGCGGTATTGCATTAAAACGAGCGAAAGCCGTTCTTCCGAGTAGTGCTTGACAACCACTTCGGAATGGAGCGACGTGGAAAGTTAACCTTTCTCTTCGGAAGTTATCAGGAGAACCGAATACCACCTCTAGCAGTAGAGAGCACGTATAGTGGGCTGTAACGCCCTCGATGCGGCTATAGCTCCCACGTGTCGAGGCACGACTTAGAGACATAACCGCATTGAAAGCAATGTCGCAAGTCAGGCAATCATTACAACATCCCATGTAATACATAATAAAAGGGGGAGAGAACATAGTTGGCTTACACTCGCCACGTCACATCAGAGTACATAAATAACATTCATCATACAAATCACTCATGGCCCGACTACGGCGCCAAAATAGAAAAGACCCCCAACATGCGACAAGGCCCTGAATCGATAACCCCAACTAGGCACCACTACTGATCGTCGGGAAAGGAAACATAATAACGCTGAGAGTCCTCGTCGAACTCCCACTTGAGCTCGTACTCGTCACCTGGAGCAGAATCACCTGGACCTGCATCTGGAATTATAGTATCTGTGAGCCACGGGGACTCAGCAATCTCACACCCATGCTATCAAGACTATTTAAGCTTATAGGACAGGATAAGGCAAGTATGTGGAGCTGCAGCAAGCGACTAGCATATGTGGTGGCTAACTTATCCGCAAAAGAGAGCGAGAAGAGGAGGCAAGGCGCGAGCGAGAAACTAGAGGAACAACCTGCGCAAGCATAACTCCAACACCGTGTCCACTTCCCGGACTCCGCCGAGAAGAGGCCATCACGGCAACACACGCAGTTGATTCGTTATAATTAATTAAGGTTTAAGTTATCTACAACCGGACATTAACAAATTCCCATCTGCCCATAACCGCGGGCACGGCTTTCGAAAGTTCAATCCCTGCAGGGGAGTCCCAACTTAGCCCATGACAAGCTCTCACGGTCAACGAAGGAAAAGACCTCCTCCCAAGACGTTCCGATCAGACTCGGTATCTCGGTAACTCAAGACACTTCGACAGGTTAAAACAAGACCAGCAACACCGCCCGAATGTGCCGACAAATCCCGATAGGAGCTGCACATATCTCTTTCTCAGGGCACACTCAGATTGTCCTAGGTACGGGTAGGCCAGCCCAGAGTTGCCCCTGGTGGCCACCGGTAGCTGACAGGTGGACCAACACTCAGAGGAGCACTGGCCCGGGGGGGGGGGGTTAAAATAAGATGACCCTTGAGTCTGCAGAACCCAAGGGAAAGAAAAGGCTAGGTGGCAAATGGTAAAACCAAGGTTGGGCATTGCTGGAAAAGCTTTAATCAAGGCGAAATATCAAGGGGTTCCCATTATAACCCAACCGCGTAAGGAACGCAAAATCCGGGAACATAACACCGATATGACGGAAACTAGGGCGGCAAGAGTGGAACAAAACACTAGGCGAGAGGCCGAGCCTTCCACCCTTTACCAAGTATATAGATGCATTAAGATATCATAGCAATATAGTGATATCCCAACAAGCAAAATAAAAGATGTTCCAATAGGAACGGCTCCAATCTTCACCTGCAACTAGCAACGCTATAAGAGGGGCTGAGCAAAGCGGTAACATAGCCAATCAACGGTTTGCTAGGACAATGGTAGGTTAGAGGTTCAATCATGCAATTGGGAGGCTGACAAGCAAGTGGTAGGCATCGTAGCAGTGGCAAAGCAAAAGATCGAGCAAACTAGCATAGCAAAGATAGTAGTGATTTCGAGGGTATGATCATCTTGCCTGCACAGTTGTCAGAGTTGACTGGATCCTCACAAGCAAACTCAATGGGCTCCTCGGTAGCGAACTCGTCTCCCGGCTCTACCCAACAATACAAACAAGCAACAAGGATACAATCAACCACGTGCAAGACCAAGCAATATGAGGAAATGATGATATGCTATGCGGGATGCGATGCGGGATGCAAAATGCAAGATATGACAGGAAATGCATGAACCCGGCCTCAACTTGGAAAACCAAGTGTGCCACTGGATAGAGGGGATGAAATCGCTTGAAAACGATATAAAGATCATTGGAATCGGAGTTACGGTTTGGAAATGGCAAGCGTTTTAAGATATGGCACCGGTCTGCGATTTACAGCAAGTAGGCATCTGAATGCAACGAAATGAACATGCTACAGCCACCAAACATGAAAACAAAATACATGGCAGTGATGTACACAAGATGGTTAATAAAACACTAGCACTGAGCCATAGGAAAATTCATCCATTAAGAGGTTCAAACAAGCATGGCAAAAATGAATATGCAAAACAGATTCCAGACTTAGTGAAATTAACACTAGCCTGAAATTTCAGATCATGAAGCCCTCTTCGGAGCAGCAAAACAACATGATAGATAACCTGAACATGACAAGTAAGAACATGGCATGGAGGTACTCAACAAGCTTAACAAAAGACCCAAAGTGACCTGGGGTCAAAAGGGTTCACAAAATACTCTACCGAGCTCACGAACATAGCTCGAACACAATCAGTTTTCAGACTTAGTGAAAACTGAGACATGCTGAAATTATAGCTCACGAAGGCATGTAAATGAGCTCGATGCACTCACTACGGTGCAAGTCATGGCAAGGTAAGCATATATCCAGAAAGAAAACACAATATTCTAGCTACACATGGCAAGAACAAAGGCATAGCATGCATGGAACACTAACGGTAGCATCGGCAAAATCGCAAACAAGTTGACGATCTGCCCAAATTAACAACGAAGCAAAAGTTGAGCTCGATTGAGTCAACCTAGAGCACTCCACATATGCAAACAAAGACATGGATGGATAGAGCATAACATAAATATCAAAACTCCCTTACTGATCATCCTCAAAAGAGGCACGGATCACTAGGAAACAAGCTGGACATATAGCATCACGAACTAAAATATCCCAGACTTAGTGAAAATCACTAAGTCCCTGAAATCAGCAATCTCAGGTACCTCTCTTCGCAAGCTTGCACAAGACAACACACACATCCTAAAAATGCATGGGTGGCACCTCTGGAAAGAAGACAAAATGCTTAACAATCCATCCCAAAGGGGCACAGGCATATCATGCACGGATTAAACATGGCAAAAATGACAAAAGTGCATCATGAACTAACGGATCTGCAATTTAACTCACGAAGCCTCCTTCTAACAGCATTTAGGGCATCAAGATGAGATCAAATGCAAATGATGCAATGGAATGAAATGATGTACATGTCGAGGCGAAGATTTTGATATATTATATGCCCAAAACGGAGCTACGGATGCAAAGTTACGGGTAGTCAAAGATTGCACAAAAATTAAGGGGGGGAGAGGAAAAAGTCAACCCTCAGTTTTAGATCTCAGATCTAGGGTTTCGGGCACTGTTCACGGCGGCACTGTAGCAGCTCGGCGCCGGAGTTCGCGCTCGCCGGAGAAAGACGCCGGAGGAGAGGAGGGGCTCGCCGGCCGGGGCAGCGGCAGCGGTCGGCGGCGCCGGCGGGGGCGGCGGCGGCGGCGCGGCGAAGAGGCGGCGGGGCCCGAGGCGGGGCCGGGCGAGGCGGCGGGCGGCGATGGCGGCGGTGGTGGCTCCGGCCACCGGAGCCACGGGCGGCGGCGGAGGCCGGTGGCCTCGGGCGGCAGCGGTCGGTGGCGGCGGCCACCTCTGGCCCGGGAGGAGGAGGAAGGGGGCCGGCGCGCGGGCCAGGCGGGCCCGGCGGCGGCGATGTGGGCGCGGCCCACGTGGCGCGCGCGGACTGGACGGGAGGCGGCGGCGGCGGACGTTGTCCGGCCGGGGCGGACACGTCCGTCGGCGCGGTGGAGCTGTTTTTTTTTTAAAACGAGGAGGACGGGGAGGAAGACGAGATCTGAAATGGGGGGTGTATATATAGGCATAGAGGGAGCTAGGAGAGTCCAAATGAGGTGCGGTTTTTGCCCACGCGATCGTGATCGAACGCTCTAGGACATGGAGAAGAGTTTAGTGGATTTTGGGCCAAATTTGGGGGGTGTTGGGCTGCAACACACACGAGGCCTTTTCGGTCCCTCGGTTAACCGTTGGAGTATCAAACGAAGTCCAAATGACCCGAAACTTGACAGGCGGTCTACCGGTAGTAAACCAAGGCCGCATGACAAGTCTCGGTCCAATCCGGAAATGTTTAATCCCCACACACGAAAGAAAGCTAGAAATGGCCACCGGAGGAGAACGAAGCATCGGAATGCAAAACGGACAACGGGGAAAATGCTCGAATGCATGAGATGAACATGTATGCAAAAGCAATGCACGAGATGACATGATAAGAGATGCACGGAAAAGAAAAACCCACACGGAGACAAGGACCCGAACCCGAGAAATAAATATAACTTAACACCGGAAAGGGCAAGAGTTGGATACAAATAGGGAAAGTTACATCCGGGGTGTTACAACACTCCACCACTACGAAAGGATCTCGTCCCGAGATCTAGGACTGAAAGAACTCCGGGTACTCAGAACGGAGGTGATCCTCGCGTTCCCATGTAGCTTCACGGTCGGAATGGTGAGACCACTTGACTTTGAGAAATTTGATTGACTTGTTGCGAGTCTTGCGTTCAGTCTCTTCAAGAATAGCAACTGGGTGCTCACGATAGGAGAGATCTTCTTGGAGCTCAATGTCCTCGAAGTTGACGGTGCGGTCAGGAGTCTTGAAGCACTTTCGAAGCTGAGAGACGTGGAACACACCATGAACATTGGCAAAGTTTGAAGGAAGCTCGAGCTGATAGGCGAGGTCGCCTCTCTTGCTAGCAATCTTGAAAGGTCCCACGTATCTAGGGGCAAGCTTCCCTTTGATACCGAAGCGACGAGTACCTTTCATAGGAGAGACGCGGAGGTAAACATGATCTCCGATCTCGAAAGCCAAATCACGGTGCTTACTATCATAATAGCTCTTCTGGAGGGATTGGGCTGCTTTGAGGTTATCACGAATGACTTTGCACATTTCTTCTGCTTCTGTGATTAAGTCATTACCCAGCAGCTGACGTTCACCGGTTTCAGACCAGTTGAGAGGGGTACGGCACTTCCTGCCATACAGTATTTCAAAGGGGGCCTTGCCCGAACTTGCTTGAAAACTGTTGTTATAGGAGAATTCAGCATAAGGAAGACAATCCTCCCACTTCATGCCAAAGGAGATCACACAAGCCCTGAGCATATCTTCAAGAATCTGGTTGACACGCTCGACTTGACCGCTCGTTTGAGGATGGAAAGCTGTGCTGAAGCGGATGTTGGTGCCCATGGCCTTCTGAAAAGAATCCCAAAACTTGGAGGTAAAGATGCTGCCACGGTCTGAAGAGATCACTTGAGGAATACCGTGCAGAGAGACAATGCGAGAGGTATAGAGTTCCGCCAATTGAGCTACAGTGATCGACTCTTTGATAGGCAGAAAGTGAGCCACTTTGGTGAGCTTGTCGATGACAACAAATATAGCATCATTGCCACGCTTGGACTTTGGAAACCCAGTCACGAAGTCCATTTCAATGTGGTCAAACTTCCATTCTGGAATGGCAAGAGGTTGGAGGAGACCAGCTGGCCTTTGGTGTTCTGCCTTCACTCTTCTGCAGACATCACATTCATTCACGACTTGAGCGATCTCGCGCTTCATTCGAGTCCACCAATAAGCTTGCTTGAGATCCTGATACATCTTCGTACTACCAGGGTGGATGGAGAGGAGAGAATTGTGAGCCTCGTTCATGATCACTTTACGAAGTTCACCTTTGGGCACAACAATACGACCGTCGAAGAAGAGAGTGTCCTTATTATCAAGTCGGTAGCACTTGTACTTGGACTGACTCTTGGCAATCCCAATCTTCACCTTTTTCACCATAGCATCAAGAAGCTGTGCTTGGCAAATCTGGTCTTCTAAGGTAGGAGAGACTTGAAGGTTGGCGAGGAAACCTTGAGGAACAACTTGCAGATTCAGTTTGCGGAAAGCTTCACAAAGCTCGGGTTGATAAGGCTTGAGAATCAGACTGTTGCAATAGGCCTTTCTGCTCAAAGCGTCAGCAATCACATTGGCCTTGCCTGGAGTATACTCAATACTCGGATTATACTCTTGAATCATTTCGACCCATCGAGTTTGTCTTAGGTTGAGATTAGGCTGAGTGAAGATGTACTTGAGACTCTTGTGATCAGTGAAAATGTCCACTTTTCTTCCCAATAGAAGATGTCTCCAAGTCAAAAGAGCATGCACAACTGCCGCCAACTCGAGATCATGAGTGGGGTAGTTCTTCTCATTAGGCTTCAACTGGCGAGATGTATAAGCAACAACTTTCTTCTCTTGCATCAAAACTGCACCGAGACCTTGGAGAGAGGCATCACAAAAGACCTCGTATGGCTTGGATTCATCAGGCGGAGTCAGAACTGGAGCAGTGATCAACTTCTCTTTCAAAGTGTTGAAAGCCATATCACACTCCGGAGACCAAACGTACTTGACGTGCTTCTGAAGAAGATTCGAGAGAGGCTTGGCGATCTTAGAAAAGTTTTCAATGAATCTTCGGCAATAGCTTGCGAGACCGAGAAAACTGCGGAGTTGCTTCACGTTCTGAGGAGGTTCCCAATTCACAATTGCAGACACCTTCTCAGGATTCACGGAAATGCCCTTGGCAGAGATGATATGACCAAGATAAAGAACCTCATCGAGCCAAAATTCACACTTGGAGAACTTGGCGTAGAACTGATGTTCCCTGAGCTTATCAAGAACCAAACGCAAGTGCTTGGCATGATCTTCCTTGTTCTTCGAGAAAACCAGAATGTCATCGAGATAAACCAAAACAAAGTCATTGGTGTAGGCGTTGAAGATGAAGTTCATCATGCGAGAGAACGTCGGAGGAGCATTGGCGAGGCCAAAAGACATGACAGTGTATTCATATGAACCAAAGCTTGTTCTGAATGCTGTCTTGGGAATATCTTCTTCACGAATGCGAATCTGGTGATAACCCATACGGAGATCAAGCTTGGAGAATACTTGAGCACCCTTGAGTTGTTCGAACAGCTCATTGATGTTGGGAAGTGGGTATTTGTTCTTGATGGTCTTCTTATTCACTGGACGGTAATCAACACAAAGTCGGCTCGAACCATCCTTCTTCTTCACAAAAAGAACACCACAACCCCACGGAGAAGTACTAGGCCGGATGAGACCCAATCTTTCTTGCTCATCGAGTTGTTTCTTCAACTCCTTCAACTCTTCGGGGCCGAGCTTGTAGGGACGTTTGCACACAGGTTCCGTACCGGGCTCAAGTTCAATAACAAATTCAACCGGCCGGTTTGGAGGCATCCCTGGGAGTTCTTCTGGAAAAACGTCTTGATACTCACAAACAACCGGAATCTGCGAAATAGCATCCAATTCACCCTTCTCATTGAGAGAAAACAACCGGATGGTATTATCCCGAGCGGCAAAGACAATGACATCCTCAGACGAAAGAGTCAGTTGAATCTGCCTGGCTGCACAATCAAGCTGAGCTTTATGCTTAGAGAGCCAGTCCATCCCGAGAATAAGATCAATATCCGAGTCACCGAGAACTGTAGGAGAAGCAAGAAACTTGAACTCGCCCATCGTGATAGAAACATCTGGAACGATGGAGTTAGCCTGCATGCGCTTGCCGGGAGAGACAACTGCTAAAGGACTAGGCAAAACTTGTGAAACCAATTCATGCCTATTTGTAAACGGTCTCGAGATGAAGCAATGCGATGCACCAGTGTCAAAAAGAACTTTTGCAGGAATATCATTAACAGGAAGGTTACCCATGATCACATCTGACGAGTCCTCTGCCTGAGCTGCATTCATCAAATTGACCTTGGCGTGCTTAGGGTTATGCTTGACCACAGCTGTACTTGCCGATCTCACAGGAGGAGGAGGAGGAAGACGCCTCTGGTTGAAACACTTGTTGGCATAGTGACCCTTCTGTTGGCACTTGTTGCACGTGACCTCTGAAAGCGGACGGTGATACGGAGCACTCGATCTTGGAGCTTGAGACGAAGTCTTGTTCTGAAAGCCTGGGTTGGGTGGGTGGGAAGAACCACTGCCACCTTTGCTCTTCTGCTGATACGGCTGACGGAACGGAGGAGGAGGAAGCCAAAACTTCTGCTGCTTAGCCACTTGAGTAGAGGAAGACGGAGTAACATCTCTGACTCGCTTCCTGGAAGCATCACACCTCAACTGAGCAGCCTCTTGCTTCAGTGCCATGTTGTAGAACTCATCGTATCTCAAGGGCTCAAAGAGAACAAGAGCGAGCTGAATTTCCTCACGAAGACCACCCCTGAACTGATATATCATGCTCTTCTCATCAGGCACGTCCTGCTTGGCAAAGCGGGCAAGTTTCTGGAACAATTTGTTGTAGTCATAGATAGACAAAGAGCCTTGCTTCAGATTGCGGAATTCCTCACGCTTGCTTTCAACCACGCTCTGCGGAATGTGATGAGCGCGGAAATCTTGACGGAAATCATCCCAAGTGATCAAACGTCCACCTCTGGAATCCTTGTACTGCTGGAACCACTCTGCAGCCTGATCTTTGAGTTGGAAGGAAGCGAACTTGACAAAGTCCTCAGGCCTGACGTTGCTGCACTCGAAATGCTTACACAGATCCACAAGCCAATCGTCAGCATCGGTTGCCTCACCACAATTGCTGAAAGTCTTTGGCCCGTTAGCAAGGAACTGGTTGAGTGTAGCAAAGTGACTCTGATTGCTGCCTTGATTCCCTTGACTGCCTTGATTGCGCTCTTGGAGAATTTGCATGATCAGCTGAGTATTTGCATTAGTTGCGGCCATCACAGCTTGCCCTGCCTCTGGAGGAGGTGGAGGTGGAGGTGGATCAGGATTCGGAGTCGTGCGCGTTGGAGGAGCCATCCTGAAGATGTTGACCACCATTAGCACATGACAGATAAATATTGAAGCTGAATCCAACGGAATGAAAAAATTGCAACATATAATCTTCACATCCGAACAAAATGAACGAATGCATTTCTCTTGAAGTGGTCACATATTCCTAAACTGCGAAGCCACGAAGAATCAGGTAGAAGGGGTACAACAACGAGGAATGGAATCAACATATGACGTCGAAGCAAAACGAATGCCACAACTCGAAATAAAACCAAGGGTTGGCTTGCGGAATAAGCCGGAACAAATACATGATAGAAATTTCGTCCGAAGTTTTCGTGGTGGGACCTACACGGGCTCGATCGTACAGCACCATCATGTACAAGGCAGTGCACATGACATACGAAGCGTCCCCGAGTCAGCATAGCCAAGGACTCTTTAAGACACAACGAGACCACTGTAAAATCGACCGTGAATAGGCGAACCACTAGACGTTGAACCCCAATTTCATATCATACATCTGTCGGAAAGATATCCTAAGGCTACTTGAATTCCCACCTATGAAATTTCCGAAATTTTCCCGGTTATGCAATCAGGTGTTGGGGATACAGGGGAAGCATAATATCTCACCCAAGCTAGCAAATCCTACATCCAGCTGTATCCATCCTTCAACACATAACCAAGAAAGCTTCGGAAACCATCTATCTCAACCTTCGAAAAGCATCCGTTATACAAGTTATGGCGATACTCCCGAACTCCCGCCCCAGTACTGGGTGGCGTCGAGGTTATCTCACCAACGAACTGCATAAAAGAGTTTTTCGATGTCGCGCACAAATCTCAAGTATACCAGAATTGCAACGATAAAATTGTGACGACAACACCTCGGAGCTCAACTCCCCGGGACACTGCCACAACCCCTAAAGACAGGAGGCACCAAGAACAATGTTCTCGTCACAAAACCATCGGAACAAAACCAAGATACTCGCGTGATCCTAAAATTTTTTTTAGTGAAATTTGAGAAGAGAAGAGTCAAAACTCTACGTCAGGATGCCTTACCAGAGCGATGAGGAGACTGGGAAGTAAAAAGAATTCCTAAGCTCTCCGATATACAATTCCTAAGGACTCAAAACATTTTTCTAGACACAACTCGGCTGCTAAAAGCGATCAAGCAATGGGGCTCCTAAGGTCGGGGAAGGCTCTGATACCAACTTGTAACGCCCTCGATGCGGCTATAGCTCCCACGTGTCGAGGCACGACTTAGAGACATAACCGCATTGAAAGCAATGTCGCAAGTCAGGCAATCATTACAACATCCCATGTAATACATAATAAAAGGGGGAGAGAACATAGTTGGCTTACACTCGCCACGTCACATCAGAGTACATAAATAACATTCATCATACAAATCACTCATGGCCCGACTACGGCGCCAAAATAGAAAAGACCCCCAACATGCGACAAGGCCCTGAATCGATAACCCCAACTAGGCACCACTACTGATCGTCGGGAAAGGAAACATAATAACGCTGAGAGTCCTCGTCGAACTCCCACTTGAGCTCGTACTCGTCACCTGGAGCAGAATCACCTGGACCTGCATCTGGAATTATAGTATCTGTGAGCCACGGGGACTCAGCAATCTCACACCCATGCTATCAAGACTATTTAAGCTTATAGGACAGGATAAGGCAAGTATGTGGAGCTGCAGCAAGCGACTAGCATATGTGGTGGCTAACTTATCCGCAAAAGAGAGCGAGAAGAGGAGGCAAGGCGCGAGCGAGAAACTAGAGGAACAACCTGCGCAAGCATAACTCCAACACCGTGTCCACTTCCCGGACTCCGCCGAGAAGAGGCCATCACGGCAACACACGCAGTTGATTCGTTATAATTAATTAAGGTTTAAGTTATCTACAATCGGACATTAACAAATTCCCATCTGCCCATAACCGCGGGCACGGCTTTCGAAAGTTCAATCCCTGCAGGGGAGTCCCAACTTAGCCCATGACAAGCTCTCACGGTCAACGAAGGAAAAGACCTCCTCCCAAGACGTTCCGATCAGACTCGGTATCTCGGTAACTCAAGACACTTCGACAGGTTAAAACAAGACCAGCAACACCGCCCGAATGTGCCGACAAATCCCGATAGGAGCTGCACATATCTCTTTCTCAGGGCACACTCAGATTGTCCTAGGTACGGGTAGGCCAGCCCAGAGTTGCCCCTGGTGGCCACCGGTAGCTGACAGGTGGACCAACACTCAGAGGAGCACTGGCCCGGGGGGGGGGGGGGTTAAAATAAGATGACCCTTGAGTCTGCAGAACCCAAGGGAAAGAAAAGGCTAGGTGGCAAATGGTAAAACCAAGGTTGGGCATTGCTGGAAAAGCTTTAATCAAGGCGAAATATCAAGGGGTTCCCATTATAACCCAACCGCGTAAGGAACGCAAAATCCGGGAACATAACACCGATATGACGGAAACTAGGGCGGCAAGAGTGGAACAAAACACTAGGCGAGAGGCCGAGCCTTCCACCCTTTACCAAGTATATAGATGCATTAAGATATCATAGCAATATAGTGATATCCCAACAAGCAAAATAAAAGATGTTCCAATAGGAACGGCTCCAATCTTCACCTGCAACTAGCAACGCTATAAGAGGGGCTGAGCAAAGCGGTAACATAGCCAATCAACGGTTTGCTAGGACAACGGTAGGTTAGAGGTTCAATCATGCAATTGGGAGGCTGACAAGCAAGTGGTAGGCATCGTAGCAGTGGCAAAGCAAAAGATCGAGCAAACTAGCATAGCAAAGATAGTAGTGATTTCGAGGGTATGATCATCTTGCCTGCACAGTTGTCAGAGTTGACTGGATCCTCACAAGCAAACTCAATGGGCTCCTCGGTAGCGAACTCGTCTCCCGGCTCTACCCAACAATACAAACAAGCAACAAGGATACAATCAACCACGTGCAAGACCAAGCAATATGAGGAAATGATGATATGCTATGCGGGATGCGATGCGGGATGCAAAATGCAAGATATGACAGGAAATGCATGAACCCGGCCTCAACTTGGAAAACCAAGTGTGCCACTGGATAGAGGGGATGAAATCGCTTGAAAACGATATAAAGATCATTGGAATCGGAGTTACGGTTTGGAAATGGCAAGCGTTTTAAGATATGGCACCGGTCTGCGATTTACAGCAAGTAGGCATCTGAATGCAACGAAATGAACATGCTACAGCCACCAAACATGAAAACAAAATACATGGCAGTGATGTACACAAGATGGTTAATAAAACACTAGCACTGAGCCATAGGAAAATTCATCCATTAAGAGGTTCAAACAAGCATGGCAAAAATGAATATGCAAAACAGATTCCAGACTTAGTGAAATTAACACTAGCCTGAAATTTCAGATCATGAAGCCCTCTTCGGAGCAGCAAAACAACATGATAGATAACCTGAACATGACAAGTAAGAACATGGCATGGAGGTACTCAACAAGCTTAACAAAAGACCCAAAGTGACCTGGGGTCAAAAGGGTTCACAAAATACTCTACCGAGCTCACGAACATAGCTCGAACACAATCAGTTTTCAGACTTAGTGAAAACTGAGACATGCTGAAATTATAGCTCACGAAGGCATGTAAATGAGCTCGATGCACTCACTACGGTGCAAGTCATGGCAAGGTAAGCATATATCCAGAAAGAAAACACAATATTCTAGCTACACATGGCAAGAACAAAGGCATAGCATGCATGGAACACTAACGGTAGCATCGGCAAAATCGCAAACAAGTTGACGATCTGCCCAAATTAACAACGAAGCAAAAGTTGAGCTCGATTGAGTCAACCTAGAGCACTCCACATATGCAAACAAAGACATGGATGGATAGAGCATAACATAAATATCAAAACTCCCTTACTGATCATCCTCAAAAGAGGCACGGATCACTAGGAAACAAGCTGGACATATAGCATCACGAACTAAAATATCCCAGACTTAGTGAAAATCACTAAGTCCCTGAAATCAGCAATCTCAGGTACCTCTCTTCGCAAGCTTGCACAAGACAACACACACATCCTAAAAATGCATGGGTGGCACCTCTGGAAAGAAGACAAAATGCTTAAAAATCCATCCCAAAGGGGCACAGGCATATCATGCACGGATTAAACATGGCAAAAATGACAAAAGTGCATGATGAACTAACGGATCTGCAATTTAACTCACGAAGCCTCCTTCTAACAGCATTTAGGGCATCGAGATGAGATCAAATGCAAATGATGCAATGGAATGAAATGATGTACATGTCGAGGCGAAGATTTTGATATATTATATGCCCAAAACGGAGCTACGGATGCAAAGTTACGGGTAGTCAAAGATTGCACAAAAATTAAGGGGGGGAGAGGAAAAAGTCAACCCTCAGTTTTAGATCTCAGATCTAGGGTTTCGGGCACTGTTCACGGCGGCACTGTAGCAGCTCGGCGCCGGAGTTCGCGCTCGCCGGAGAAAGACGCCGGAGGAGAGGAGGGGCTCGCCGGCCGGGGCAGCGGCAGCGGTCGGCGGCGCCGGCGGGGGCGGCGGCGGCGGCGCGGCGAAGAGGCGGCGGGGCCCGAGGCGGGGCCGGGCGAGGCGGCGGGCGGCGATGGCGGCGGTGGTGGCTCCGGCCACCGGAGCCACGGGCGGCGGCGGAGGCCGGTGGCCTCGGGCGGCAGCGGTCGGTGGCGGCGGCCACCTCTGGCCCGGGAGGAGGAGGAAGGGGGCCGGCGCGCGGGCCAGGCGGGCCCGGCGGCGGCGATGTGGGCGCGGCCCACGTGGCGCGCGCGGACTGGACGGGAGGCGGCGGCGGCGGACGTTGTCCGGCCGGGGCGGACACGTCCGTCGGCGCGGTGGAGCTGTTTTTTTTTTAAAACGAGGAGGACGGGGAGGAAGACGAGATCTGAAATGGGAGGTGTATATATAGGCATAGAGGGAGCTAGGAGAGTCCAAATGAGGTGCGGTTTTTGCCCACGCGATCGTGATCGAACGCTCTAGGACATGGAGAAGAGTTTAGTGGGTTTTGGGCCAAATTTGGGGGGTGTTGGGCTGCAACACACACGAGGCCTTTTCGGTCCCTCGGTTAACCGTTGGAGTATCAAACGAAGTCCAAATGACCCGAAACTTGACAGGCGGTCTACCGGTAGTAAACCAAGGCCGCATGACAAGTCTCGGTCCAATCCGGAAATGTTTAATCCCCACACACGAAAGAAAGCTAGAAATGGCCACCGGAGGAGAACGAAGCATCGGAATGCAAAACGGACAACGGGGAAAATGCTCGAATGCATGAGATGAACATGTATGCAAAAGCAATGCACGAGATGACATGATAAGAGATGCACGGAAAAGAAAAACCCACACGGAGACAAGGACCCGAACCCGAGAAATAAATATAACTTAACACCGGAAAGGGCAAGAGTTGGATACAAATAGGGAAAGTTACATCCGGGGTGTTACAGGGCCTCTTGGCTTGGTATTACTCCCTTGAAGGTAGTATTACTGTGGCTTATTTGTGTCGGGTCTATCCCCATTTTGCGGACTGTGTCCTGATATATCAGATTTAGATCACTACCGCCGTCCATGAGGACTCGTGTAAGATGGTACCCGTTTATTATTGGTTCTAACACCAAGGCCGCCAGTCCTTTGTGCCAGATATTTGTCGCATGATCCCTACGATCGAAAGTGATCGGACAGGCCAACCAGGGGTTGATCCTAGGGGTGACAGGCTCTATGGCGCGTGTGTCTCGGAGTGCATGCTTGCTTCTCCTCTTCGTCACATGGACCACGTTTACCGTTTTAACCTCTGGTGGGAACTTTTTCTGTCCTCCGATTCTTTGCTGGCGAGGCCCATCCTCGTCTTCACTTGGTGTCTCCTCCCCTTTGTGTTCGGCGTTTAGCTTACCGGCTTGCTTGAAGACCCAAAATTCTCTATGGGTATGATTTGCAGGTTTGTCGCGGGTGCCGTGAATTTGATAGAGCTTGTCAAGAATTTTTTTTAGGCCAGATTGTCCTTCTGTACTGCCTTTGAAAGGCTTTTTCCGCTGACCTGGTCGAGAGCCCCTGAATCTGGCATTTTCTGCTGTGTTATCTGGGCTACCTTCTTTATTTCGACGCTTGTTTTTGTTGCGTCGTGGTTTGCCATTGCCATCCCTGACTTCGGATGTACTTGGGTCACTGGTGCTGCTACGGGCCAACCAACTGTCATCGCCCGTACAAAAGCGGGTCATGAGGCTTGTTAGGGCTGCCATTGTTCTCGATTTTTCTTGGTCGAGGTGTCTGGCGAGCCATTCGTCTCGGACGCTGTGTTTAAAATCTGCTAAGGCTTCAGCGTCCGGACAGTCGAAGATTTGGTTCTTCTTAGCGAGGAACCTATTCCAAAGCTTTCGGGCGGACTCTCCGGGCTGTTGGATTATATGACTTAAATCGTCTGCATCCGGAGGTCGGACATAAGTCCCTTGAAAATTAGCCTGAAAAGCTCCCTCGAGCTCCTCCCAACTTTCAATTGAGTTTTCGGGGAGGCTTTTCACCCAGTGCCGAGCTGGCCCCTTAAGCTTGAGGGGCAAGTATTTAATGGCATGGAGATCGTCTCCGCGAGCCATATGAATATGGAGGATAAAGTCCTCGATCCAGACTCCAGGGTCTGTGGTCCCATCGTACGCCTCTATGTTCACCGGCTTGAATCCTTCTGGGAATTCATGATGCAGCACCTCATCAGTGAAACATAAGGGGTGTGCGGCACCCCTGCATTGGGATGTGCCATGGTGTTCGGACGGTTGTAGTATTCGGTTTTGGTTTTGTACCGCAGCGCGCTTCCTAGATCCATAGATGGATCTAGTCGCGCCGGATTTTTGGCGCAAGTTCTCACATAGGTCATGTGTTGACTTATGCGCGACTTTGTTAGCCGGTCTATCGCGTTCACAAGGTGGTGGATCCGGCCGGTTGGCCATATCATTCTTCGGCTATGTGGGCTCTAAGGCCTCATCGTTGAGTTCCGGTAATAGCTTGCGCTTTGGATAGCTATTTGTATGGTAACTTCCACCGTACTTAGTTTCCTTGTCGAGCACTTTGTTCCACCTGCTGTTGAGCGTATCTTGTCCGGCCTTAAGCCTTTGCTTCTATTTCTTCAGGCTCCTCGCTATGGCAATAAGCCTTCTGCGGAGGTTCTCTTGTTCCAAGTGCGTTTCCGGGATGATGTGTGCATCTTCGTCCGGACTGTTTTCCTTCCCAGACGGGGTTTGATGAGGTTTATCCTTGGCGTCGCCGTGCTTGGACGTTGGATTCATACTATGTTCGTCGTTTCCATCTTGATCGTGCTTTGCCACCGGGGTGGTGCAGTCATCCTTTCTTCTAGAGTCAACTGGACTGTTATTTCCTCTTGCGCTGTTATCTCTGTTTTTGCTATGGCGGGACTAAGAGCGGCACCGCTGACGTCGGCGCTTGGGTTTCTTGGAGGGGGCATCCTCCGCTGTTTCTTCGCCATTGCCCTCTATGGGTGTATCCACCATGTATATGTCATGTGATAAAGTGGTGGTCCGGCGCCCTGTGGGCAGTGGTTCCTGTTCGTCTCCTGCATCATCATCCATACTGTCGACGTCTTCGGAGTCGAAGTCGAGCATGTCGGTTAAGTCGTCGACAGTGGCTACTAAGTGGGTGGTGGGTGGGCAGTGAATTTCTTCATCGCCCGCATCCCATTCTAGCCGGACATAGTTCGGCCAAGGTTCTCCTGACAGGGAGAGAGACCTTAATGAATTTAGCACATCGCCGAAAGGTGAGTGCTGAAAGATATCCGCGGAGGTGAACTCCATGATTGACGCCCAATGGGATTCGATGGGTGCGGATGCAGGCGGCTCAGAGCCCGTGGCCGGAGAAGAATCCAGTAGTTCAGCGACGCGGCTCTCGTAAGGGGTAAAGTCAGTATCCGGCTCTATCGCCACTGAGAGTGTAGCCTCCATGGCGGGGTCTATCCCTCCGTTCTCAGATGGCGCAATTTTGCTCCGGATTGATAGCCGGAGTAGTTGTAGATGCGATCTGCCGAACATTGTCTGACGGCAAAGTTATGTCATGCCCGTCGCGACTGTGCAGCGCATCTGACATGGGCTCGAATCCGTCGAAGATCAAGTCTCCGCGAATGTCGGCCATGTAGTTCAAGTTTTCGAATTGGACCTGATGGTCAGGGGTGTAGCTCTCGATCTGCTCCAGATAGCCAAGCGAATTGGCCCGCAGTGTGAAGCCGCCGAATACAAAAATCTGCCCGGGGAGGAAAACCTCACCTTGGACCGCATCGCTAGCGATGATTAAAGGAGCCATCAAGCCTTATGGTGACAACACAGTGGAACTCTCAATGAAAGCACCAATGTCGGTGTAAAAACCAGCGGATCTCGGGTAGGGGTTCCTGAACTGTGCGTCTAAGGCGGATGGTAACAGGAGGCAGGGGACACGATGTTTACCCAGGTTCGGGCCCTCTTGATGGAGGTAATACCCTACGTCCTGCTTGATTATTCTTGATGATATGAGTATTACAAGAGTTGATCTACCACGAGATCATAGAGGCTAAACCCTAGAAGCTAGCCTATAGTATGATTGTATGTTGTCCTACGGACTAAAACCCTCCGGTTTATATAGACATCATAGGGGGCTAGGGTTACACAAGGTCGGTTACAATGGAGGAGATATACATATCCGTATTGCCTAGCTTGCCTTCCACACCAAGTAGAGTCCCATCCGGACACCGGACGAAGTATTCAATCTTGTATCTTCATAGTCCAACAGTCCGGCCAAAGGATATAGCCCGGCTGTCCGGAGACCCCCTAATCCAGGACTCCCTCAATCTTCTTCAACAATCTCAGGCACTGGGGCCTTGTTCTTCTCAGCAGTAGAAATATTCCTTGTGCTCCTCCTGGGTGCAGTCTTTGGAGCTGGAGAACAAGCTTGGGGAGCTCTCTTAGGCTTAGAAGGGGCTGCCCCAGAGTTGATGGCATCTCCCAGCATCTTTTGAGACTTTGATGCTGGTGTAACATCTTATTCTTCCTCTTCTAGATCTTCCATCATAGAGGATCTTCCAATGACTTTGGCCATAGTTTTCTTGACCCTTTCTTTCCTTTTCTTGCCCTCTCCAGCATCGTCTTCAACATTTGAGTTGGAAGTTTCAATAGTTGAGGACCTGGCTTTTAAGTTTGGCACCCTCTTTGCAGGAGCCTTCTTGTGCATGCCAGGCTTTGTTGCAGCAGCAACAACATATTCCTTTTTCAGCACCTTCTTCTTGGAGCTGACCTCTTCCTCAGAAGTAACATAATCCTCATCCTCTCAGTCTGAGTTTCTCTTATTCGTTGTCCTTATAGCTACTTTGGGCAAGTTGCTTGGGGTGCTCCTGCTACCGTCATCATAGTTGCTAGAGGGACTAGTGCCGTCACTCAGGTTCATTTGCTCTTCTGACTTGTTTTGGCTATCACTCTGATCTGACATTCTAACAAAGCAAAATGAATGCTGACCTTGTGAATAGTTATAGAGGAGATAGAGTGGATGAGCATCACAAAGTGCAGTGTTTTGGCAAAACAAATGAGTCAAAAGCTTAGTTTTAATTTTCCACAGAAAGAATTTCGGAGCTACCGATTTGTTAAACTCGGTGACACCAAAGCAATTTTTGGAGTCTAAACTAGTGTAATCGGTCAGATCAAGACAAAGTTCGATGACTCCGAGATTACTAGGGTTTCACAGAGAGTTGAACTCGATCACACCGATTTGAAACTTTTGGTCAGACCGAAAAGTGCAAGTGCAATGGCCCAGGCCAAATCGGTGAGACCGATTTCCACAACTCGGTCGGTCCGAGATGAGTTCAGCGGAAACCAGACCCTAAATTTTTGAATCAAACCTAACCTAAGGGATGTTCTTGCTGGACTGGATGATCTCATATGTGGTAACGAACATGGCATTTTCTTTGTCCTAAGAATTGGAGTAAGGAACAACACAAAGTTTCGAACTCATACCCTAGTTCGGCGGTGAGTTCGCTGCGGCGGCAATGGCGGGGATGAATTCCGTTGACGGCAACGGACACCAGCGGCGGGAGGTTGCTAGTGATGAGAGGACATTCGGGAGATCCAAGGCGGCAGAGTAGGACATGCGCGGCGTGAAGGGTTTTGGAGAAATTTCCAAAATTTGACATGACTGTATATATATCCTGACCCTGTCGATGTGACCGAGTGGAAAAACTCGGTGGCACCGAGATGCAGAATCGCGAGCGGTTACTGAAAATCGGTGTGACCGAAATGTTCTAATCGGTTACACCGAGATTGACAACCTAGATCAACTTAGTGAACTTAGTCAGACCGAAAAGGATGAATCGGTCAGACCGAAATGCACAGAGAGGTTTTGGAAGTTTAAGTCTATGATGAATCGGGGACTCCGAGTGCTGCTCACACAGAGTGTTCGAATCTGACTTGATCAAACTTTGTGATGTAGCATTAATAGAGTTTGAGACGAGAAAAGCATAGATAGCTAGAGTAAGTTCTTAGGCATTCTTGTCGATCCATTTGGGAGAACAAAAAGAGACAAACAATCGAAGCAACAAATGGATGTACTCGAATGAGTAAAATATGCAAACAACATGCTCACACAATAAAATGGCAAATGAAATATGTGACAAAGCATGCACAAACACTCTAGCATCTATCAAGCAATTTACCGATGACTAGGTCATCTATATATGAGTATATTGACTGAGGAGTCAAATGAGAACATCTTATCGTAGGTTATACTCATCGTTTAAGAACAAGTGGGGTTACAACTTTTCCATAAAGCATTGTTGTCTTCACACCATTAGAGTGGCTTTAGCTCAAATCTTAGAGTAAAGCTCCGCCAATATGTGATATCCCCCTAAGAGGGATGAACTAACCTTGTGTTTTGTCGATGATGACTTCATGTAGATGTTGAAGATGTGGATGCTCAATGTTGATGTAGATCATTTGGCGCAATCCATTTTAGTGAGTTGCACTTTCAATACCTACACGGGTTAGTCCCACAATGAACACAAAAAGATATCCATGGACATCGAATGAAGTTCATACATGATGATGTCCATGAAAGCATTAGGTTACCTTGTACCTTGTCTTACCAACAAGAGGGTCTGTGACTCCTTGAACTAGTGCAAGATGTGGAAGTTGTTTGCACTTGTCCTCTCCAAGATGATATGAATGAAGTATGTTGGCGGAGTCACCCTCACGAACACTCTAGTTCTTCTTCTTTGCGATCCACATCAACTTGATGGGAATCCTTGGACTTGTAGTCATACTTGATGAAGTAGAACTTGATGTAGTCTTGGGAACCCACTTGACCAAGGTCTTGGGAGCTTCTTCAAATGCGTCAATCTCTTCTTCAAGCTTGTCCTTGCCTTTTTGCTTGTGGTCTTGTGGTGAAATATCATCTTGAGCTTGTGTCCTCTTGAAAGAAGTAGGATCATACTTCTCTTGTTGAGGAACAAACTTCGTCTTGGGGTACTGATCTTCTTCCCACTCAACTCCATTGGCATTGAACTTTCATTCAAAACAAACACCTTGATTCTTCCGGTGTCTTCCATGTTTGCGTACAATTTCCTCAAATTGCTTACTTCCAACAAGGCTCTTGTAAACACCTTTCTCTATAATTCCCTTCAACAAGCTATTTTCTTGCTGAAGTGTAACTTGGCTAAGAGAATCATTAGTGGAATCAAGAGTACTACTAGAAGCAACAACATTGGATTTAACAAGATTATTGTTACTACTAGAAGAAGAATCTTTCTTGTTCTTGTTGCTAGATTTTACTTGTGGCCTGTAAGTAGACAAGAGTAAATGCTTGCCGATGTAAGAAGAACTTTTCTTGTGAAGATCATCATTGATTGCTTTTAAGAACCCATGCTCTTGCACAAGGTTGAGCTTTTGAAAGCGTAGCTTCTCATGAGTCTTAAAAAGCTCTCGGTGATCTTTCAAGGTAGTATCATGAGCTAACTTAAGAGTGTTCAGTTCTTTATTTAGACGCTAATCTCCTTCTTATCATCATCATTTGTTTTATCTTGATTAGCATGATTAATAGCAAGTTCATCGTAGTTTTCATCACTAGAGTTGTCAACAAGTAAATCATCATCTCCTAGCAAATCATCTTCATCACTATTGAAATCAACATATTCGGGGTGTGATACCTTTAGGCCTTTAGCCATGAAGCATCTTCCAATTCCTTCATTTGGTGAGTCAAATATGTCGTAGGAGTTGGTTGACACAAGTGCTATACCGGCAACACCTTCATCTTGAGTATATTCAGACTCAGAGTGATAACTTCTCTCGGAGTGATTGTAGGAGTCGGAACCAGATACCCATTCACCAACATGAGCTTGATGTCTTCGTTTTGTGTATCTTCTTGATGACTTGTCCTTCCTTTTCGAATCCTTGCTTCTCCAAGAGGTTCTTCATTCATAACTATCATCTCTTCTCCTTCTCTCTCTTGGAGGTGATTCTTCTCTTCTACTTCTCCTTTTGGGTGAATCTTCTCTTATTTTGTAGGGGGGCGTACACTCATTTGAGTAGTGTCCGGGTCTTCCATAATTGTAGAAATTACGCTCATGACTAGAAGATCTTTTGTCATTATAGGACCTTGACTTGGAACTTCTTTCTTTGCTTCTACTCTTGTAGAACTTGATGAAATGCTTCACCATTAGGCTCAATTCTTCATTGAAGGCTTGTTTCTCACTTGATGATGTAGGAGCATCACATGAGGCTTTGTTTCTCACCTGATTATCACACATCGGTGCCATATTTGTTTGGCTTGCCATTTCCAAACCGTGCATCCAATTCCGGTGATCTTTATATCGATTTCAACCGAAATCAACTCCCCTTTCTAGTGGAACTCTTGGATTTCCAAGCTGAGGCCGGGTTCAATCATTCCTTGTCAAATCTTGCATATGCATCACATACCGCATCCCGCATATCATACCATGTTTGCATCATGTTGTTTGAGCATTGCACGTGGTTGATTGTGTTCCTTTTTTGCTTGTTGTTCTTGTTTGGGTAGAGACAGGAGACAAGTTCGTGAACGAGGATCCCGTTGAGTTCGCTTACGAGGATCAAGTCAACTCTGACAACTTTGCAGGCAAGATGACCATACCCTCGAAATCACTTCTATCTTTGCTTGCTAGATGCTTGCTCTTTTGCTATGCCTATGCTATGATACCTACCACTTGCTTATCATGCCTCCCATATTGCCATGTCAAACCTCTAACCCACCATGTCCTAGCAAACTGTTGTTTGGCTATGTTACCGCTTTGCTCAGCCCCTCTTATAGCGTTGCTAGTTGTAGGTGAAGATTGGAGATCGTTCCTTCTTGGAACATTGTTTATTGTTGGGATATCACCATATTATCTTGTTTATCTTAATGCATCTATATACTTGGTAAAGGGTGGAAGGCTCGGCCTTTTTCCTAGTGTTTTGTTCCACTCTTTCCGCCCTAGTTTCCATCATATCGGTGTTATGTTCCTGGATTTTGCGTTCCTTACACGGTTGGGTTATAATGGGAACCCCTTGACAGTTCGCCTTGAATAAAACTCCTCCAGCAATGCCAACCTTGGTTTTACCTTTTGCCACCTAGCCTCTTTTCCCTTGGGTTTCCGGAGCCCAAGGGTCATCTTCATTAAACCCCCGGGCCAGTGCTCCTCTGAGTGTTGGTCCAAACTAGAGCCCCTTGCAACGCCACCTCGGGGAAACTCGAGGGCTGGTTTTAGTTGTACGGATTGCTTATCTGAGTGTGCCCTGAGAACGAGATATGTGCAGCTCCTATCGGGATTTGTCGGCACATTTGGGCGGTGTTGCTGGACTTGTTTTACCATTGTCGAGGATGTCTTGTAACCGGGATGCTGAGTCTGATCGGATTGTCTTGCGAGAAGGAATATCCTTTGTTGACCGTGAGAGCTTGTGATGGGTTAAGTTGGGACCCCCCTGCAAGGATTTGAACTTTCGAAAGTCGTGCCCGCGGTTATGGGCAGATGGGAATTTGTTAATGTCCGGTTGTAGAAAACATGAAACTTAACTTAATTAAAATGCACCAACCGCGTGTGTAACCGTGATGGTCTCTTCTCAGCGGAGTCCGGGAAGTGAACACGGTGTTGGAGTAATGCTTGACGTAGGTTGTTCTAGGATCACTTCTTGATCATAGTTGTTCGACCGTGCTTTTGCCTTCTCTTCTCGCTCTGTTTTGCGATTATGTTAGCCACCATATGTGCTAGTCGCTTGCTGCAGCCCCACATCATACCTTGCCTTACCTATAAGCTTAAATAGTCTTGATCGCGAGGGTGTGAGATCGCTGAGTCCCCGTGACTCACAGATTTCCTTCCAAAACCAGATGCAGGGACCGATGATACCGCTCCAGACGGTGCGCTTGAGCTCAAGTGGGAGTTCGATGAAGACTCTCGCCATTACTACGTGTCTTTCCCAGATGATCAGTAGTGGTGCCCAGTTGGGGCGATCGGGGACTTTGTCGCTTTTGGGGGTTGATCTTTACTTTGGTACCGTAGTCGTACCCTGAGTGTATTGGATGATTGTAATGATTTTTTATGTATTTGTGTGGCATGGCGAGTGTAAACCAACTATATACTTTTCCCCTTTATTTATTACATGGGGTGTTGTGAAGATTACCTCACTTGCGACATTGCTTTCAATGCGGTTATGCCTCTAAGTCGTGCTTCGACGCGTAGGAGATATAGCCGCATCGAGGGTGTTACAGGGCGTACACTCATTTGAGTAGTGTCCGCGTCTTCCATAATTGTAGAAATTATGCTCATGACTAGAAGATCTTTTATAATTGTATGACCTTGACTTGGAACTTCTTTCTTTGCTTCTACTCTTGTAGAACTTGATGAAATTCTTCACCATTAGGCTCAATTCTTCATTGAAGGCTTGTTTCTCACTTGATGATGTAGGAGCATCACATGATGCTTTGTAAGCACCACTTGTCTTGTTGTGAAGCTCTTCCTTATCCTTGAGTGACATCTCATAAGCAACAATTCTTCCAATTACTTCCGTTGCCTTGAGATATTTGTAATTGGGCATCATTTGGATCAATGTGCACACGGTATCATATTTTCCATCCAAGGCTCTTAGGATCTTCTGGATGATGAATCTGTCAGTCATCTCTTCACTTCCTAAGCCGGCAATCTCATTTGTGATGAGAGCAAGCCTAGAGTACATTTCAGTGACACTTTCACCATCATTCATTTTGAACTTGTCAAGTTGACTTTCAAGCACATCCAATTTGGATTCCTTGACGGAGTTGGTACCCTCGTGCATATCAATCAAAGTATCCCAAATTTCCTTTGCATTCTCAAGACGGCTGATTTTGTTGAATTTTTCAGGGCACAATCCGTTGAAGAGGATATCGCAAGCTTGTGCATTGTATTGTAGCATCTTCAAATCTTCTGCGGTAGCTTCACGATTAGGTTCTCTCCAATCAAATAATTCACCTTACAAGCCAATACGCACAATAGCCCAAACGTCGGGGTTATGTCCAAGAATATGCATTTTCATCTTATGTTTCCAACTAGCAAAATTAGTACCATCAAAGTTAGGACCTCTATGGTGGTAATTTCCCTTGCTAGACTCCATACTCTCCTAGGTTGTGAAACCAAGGCTATGATTACCAACGCTATGGAAATCAAGGCAAATGCAGACCAAAGCTCCGATACCACTTGTAGGATCGAAAGTATGCCTAGAGGGGGTGATTAGACTACTTGACCAAATAAAAATCTATCCTTTTCCTAAATTTAAGTCTTGGCAGATTTTAGCAACTTAGCACAAGTCAAGCAATCTACCTACACATGCAAGTCTAAGAGTATAGAAGTAGAATGTAAAACATTGCACATGAAGGTAAACGGAGGAGTTTTGAGGGAGCAAAGGCAATTTGGACAGGGAGATTTTTGGCGTGGTTCCAATAGGTGGTGCTATCATACATCCACGTTGATGGAGACTTCAACCCATGAAGGGTAACGGCTGCGCGAGTGCACAGAGGCTCCACCCACGAAGGGTCTACAAAGAAGCAACCTTGTCTATCCCACCATGGCCATCGCCCACGAAGGACTTGCCTCACTAGGGTAGATCTTCACGTAGTAGGCGATCTCCTTACCCGTACAAACTCCTTGGTTCAACTCCACAATCTTGTCGGAGGCTCACAAGTGACACCTAACCAATCTAGGAGACACCACTCTCCAAAAGGTAATAGATGGTGTGTTGATGATGAACTCCTTGCTCTTGTGCTTCAAATGATAGTCTCCCCAACACTCAACTCTCTCTCATAGATTTGGATTTGGTGGAAAGATGATTTGAGTGGAAAGCAACTTGGGGAAGGCTAGAGACACTACAAAAAAAAGACACATCCGTGACATTTTGGGCCGAACAAATTTTTTTCTGTCATACATATGACACTTCTATGACGATAATTGTGACAAAACCCGGTATCATCATAGGTGTGGTGGGCTCCTACTTCTATGACAAAAAATCATGACAGAAAATGGGCTTTTCGTCCTGGGCGGGCCGGAGACGTAGCTACATGACATTCTTTGGGCCGTCCATGACGGAAAAAACCGTGGTAGAAGCGAGGGCGAGGAAAATTTCGGGGAGTTCCCGGTTACGGTGGGAGGTCGGGGGCCGAGCGATGCGCGTTTCTCTCGTACACGTACGCGCGTGTGTGCGAGGCGTTGGCTCTAACTAAACCCAAGTGAGGCGTTGGGCTCTAACTGAACCCGAGCGATTGCACTCTAGGCTACGCGTTACTGAACCCGAGCGATCGATCGATGGCTGTTAACTGAACCCGATCGAGCGATTCCTTCGCTACTGCTGGTAACTAAACCCGATTGATGCTGCCTTTGGATGAACAGTGAGCGTTGCAGGGGGAGGGGGGGGAGGGGTGTTGGATGAACAGTTCCCGGTGGGGTGGATGAACAGGACCCCGTGGTGTTGCCTCTAGATGAACAGGACCCCAATTGATCGAGCCTGTTGGGGTTGGATGAACAGGACCCCGTGGAGGGCAGGATGAACAGTAGACGGTGGAGGGCAGGATGAACAGTAGCCCGTGGAGGGGTGGTTGAACAGGAGACCGTGGAGAGGGCTGGTTGAACAGTAGCCAGTGGAGTAGCGCACGGTGGAGGCTGGATGAACAGGAGCCCGTGGATGAACAGTCGCAGGTGGAGGCTGGAGGAGGTCGACGGTGGATGAACAGTGGCTCATGGAGGCTGGAGGGGGTCAATGGTGGAGATGAACAATATCCCGTGGAGTCTCGTTTTGCGGTTTGCCACACCCCTCCCGATGAACAGGACCCCCGTTTCGACCGTAGCGCTCCAACACAAGTCTGTTTCGTCCGTTTTGCGGTACGCCACACCCCTCCTGATCAACAGGACCCCCGTTTCGACCGTAGGAGGTCCGTTTCCTCCGTTTTGCGGTACGCCAGACCCCTCCTGATCAACAGGACCCCGTTCCGAACGCAGGAGGTCCGTTTCCTCCGTTGTGCGGCACGCCAGGCCTCGTTTCCATCGCCTGTTCCGTCCAAGCCCTCCCGATGAACATGACCACGCATTCCATTCCGACCCAGCCGGTTGGCTCCCACGCGTTCCGTTGCCTCCCCATGAACACGACGCATTCTGTTGCCTCCCCATGAACACGACGTATTCCGTTGCCTCCCCATGAACACGACGACGACGCTGTTTCCCCGTTCCGACCCAGCCATGTACACGAGCCCTGGCTGTACATATGCGCGAGTAGGCATTCGAGACCCCGCCGGTGTGTACACATACATGGTCGTATTTTCTTTCTTGCACCCTGGCCACTGTACGTGCGCGCCTCTACATCGACCAGTATATATGTACGTACACGTTCGCGACCAGAATGACAACGCTACGTACGCTTCGACCAGGTGGGTCCCGACTGTTAGGCACTTCCTTGCCTGCGAAGATGTAGCTGGTCGGTCCCAGCAGTCAGGGGGCGAATCGTTTTTTTGGCCGGACGCACTTCCTTGAGTGCGAAGATGTAGCTGGTGGGTCCCAGCAATCAGGGGGAAACATATTTTTCGTGAAATACAGTGGCCCGTCCGGTGGGTCCCAGCTGTCAGGTGGAGGAATCATTATTTTCCGTGTAATAAGGAGGCACTTCCTTGCTGCAGCCGTGGACCCAGCTGTCAGCCTCTCCACGTACAGTCCACGTCCGATGGAAGTCGTTCCTTGACCACGTTGACCACGCCGCGCCAAGAGCACTAGGGCGGTGGACGACGACGAGGCCTAGGAAGGGGACGACATGGAGGCAGGGAAGACTCGGCAGTTGTTTCCCACGCGGAGGGGAGTACGACTGTACGAGGGTTATTGCTTCGTCTACCGTCGCCGGAGAATAACAGCGGGTGTGGGTGAGTAGAGGGATGGCTAGGCCAGCAATGGGAGTACGGTCGGGCGGTGAGGCATGCGCGGTTGGAGCGGCTGGAGCAGGAAGAGGAGAGATTGAAGAAGCACGACGGTCATTGGATGGACATCCAACATTTACTGCTTGTGTGTCAACCTTTTTTTAGGAAACCCTCAAATCTGTGGAAAACAGCATACATCCCATCTGCCATTGTTTCTAATAGTTTACAGCCCATTTGCTAATTCTTAAGGTTTTTTTGGAGCCCATATTCTTTTTGTTAGCATTAGAACCCATACTGTGGCAACGGTTAAAAAATTATACGAAATTTTGCATATTTCGGTGCGGTCTGAACTGTTTTTAATCTCGAAATTTCGACTCACATTTAAACTGATTTTTAAAAATAAATGTATGTCAATATAAAATCCAACAAATTCTCCACGCATAAAAATTAATGTAATTTAAAATATTGAAATGAAAAAAAAAGATATTTGAAACTAATTTCCGGTCTGATGTGTTTTAAAAATGTACAACCCATTTCTCATTACTGATGGGCCATTTTCTCGGCCCGCCGAATGAAAGCTCTCCTTGTCTTGAAAGATTTGCAGCCCAACAGGCCTGACAAAGCGACTTACATGGAAAATCACAAAAAAAACTAGGTTGTGGCCGTGGACCCAGCTGTCAGCCTCTCCACGTATAGTACTCTTCCAATGGAAGTCGTTCCTTGACCATGTTGACCACGCCGCGCGGAGAGCACCACGACGGTGGATGACGGTGAGGCCTAGGAAGGGGACAATGCGGTAGTGGAAGCCCGAGCGGAGAGGACTATGAGGGTTCACTGGTTCGGCAGCGGTGTGAGGCTGCCGTCGTTGCAGGGCCTGGCTAGCGGTGGGAATAGTAGGGGGCGGTGAGGCCTCTGCGGCAGCACAGCCGACCACGGGATGCAGGAGCATGCGGCACGACCGACGCTGCTTTGGGCGGCTGGAGCAAGAAGACCAGAGGTTGAAGAAGCACTACGGCCGTTGGATGGACATCATACGGTCACTGGAGCTAGACTCATTCATATTGACTAAGTTGATAAAGCCCTTCGTCCCCGTCAACTTAGTAGGCCCACAAGTCAGCCTCCCAGCAAGGTGGGTCCCAGCTAGGCGGGGGAGTTTTCATTTGTTGTGCGTAATAAGGAGGCACTTCCGGTGGGTCCGAGCTGACAGCGGGGGGAACGTTTTTTTCACGAAATACGGTGGCCTGTCCGGTGGGTCCCAGCAGTCAGTGGGAAACATTTTTTTTCGCAAAATACTGGTGGCCCATCCGGTGGGTCCCTGCTGTCAGGTGCAGGAATCATTATTTTCCATGTAATGAGGAGGCACTTCCCTGCTGTCGCTGTGGACCCAGCTGTCAGCCTCTCCACGTACAGTCCACGTCTGATGGAAGTCGTTCCTTGACCGCGTTGACCACGCCGCGCCGAGAGCACCAGGGCGGTGGATGACGGCGAGGCCTAGGAAGGGGATGACGCGGAGCCGGTGAAGACGCGGCACTGGATGCCCATGCGGAGAGGAGTATGTGGGTTCACTTGTTCGGCTGCAGTGTGCGGCTGCCGTCGCCACAGGGCCTGGCCAGCAGTGGGAATAGTAGGGGGCGGTGAGGCCTCCGCGGCAGCACAACCGGCCACGGGAGGCAGGAGCAGGCGACACGACCGGTGCTGCTTTGGGCGGCTGGAGCAAGAAGACCAGAGGTTGAAGAAGCACTACGGCCGTTGGATGGACATCGTACGGTCACTTCAGCTAGAATCGTTTATATTGACTAAGTTGACAAAGCCCTCGGTACGTCAACTTAGTAGGCCCACAGGTCAGCTTCCGAAAAGGTGCGCCCCAGATGTCAGGGGGAGGAATCATTTTTTGGGCGGGTGAAGCTAGAATATCCGAGATTGAAGAAGAAGCACGGCATCCGTTGGATGGACATCCAACGGCCACTGCTGCTAGAACTGTGTGTTGACTATAAGTTGACAAAGCCTTGCATACGCGTCAACTCTGTTTTTTAGGGGACGCGTCAACTTAGTAAGGCCAGAAGTGTGTGGCAGAGAACTTATAGCCCATTTGGGATTTGTAAGAATGTGTAGCCCATTTTTGAATTCTAATGGAATTTACTACAACCCATTTATAGTTTGTTAAAAGTACAGCCCATTTCAACCAACCGTTCAAAACAGAACTCAATAAAATTTCCCACATTTTGATGGGATCCAAAATATTTTTATCCTAAAATTTCTAGTCAGATTAAATACAATTTCAATATAAATTTATATTACGTAAAAATCCAACGAAACATTGCGCTCGCAACAATTAATGAAATTAAAATTTTCAATATCCAAAAATAATATTTTATAAAGTAATCACGTGTTTGGTGCATTTTTTATAGTTACTGCCCAGTTTTTATAATTACATCCCATTTATTATTTCTTAAAGCCCATTTTCTTGTTAAGCCTAATGCATCCCTCCTAGGAAAGATTTGCAGCCCAGCGGGGCGGAGAATAACAACTTGACCTTGCCTGGGTATTCCTAAAAAAAATTATAGCTGGGCTAGCCATTTTCAGCTTGAAAAAAAATTAATATCTGGCCTGGGCTAGACGGGCCATAGCCCGCCCAGTTAATACCTGCAGCGATGTTTTTGTTGTTGTTCAAAGTAGAAAAATTAATATCTAGGCTAAACATCGAAAAACTCTGCAGTGCTCACACCTCTAAAACACAAATACTGCTCGAGCTGCTTGGTACCAGCTGTCGGCCGCTTCTTGTGCAATTCTCTCGTTTATTGACTACTACATAGGTTGAAAATGGTGTGGGACCGTGACGTCAGGAAACCAGGGGGAAGCAAAATAAATTACTCCAGCGAGCGCTTCCACCTCTGCCTCGTTGTCTCCCATGGAAACCCCTTTCCTCCCTTTTTTTGCTCGAGCAAGGACCAATGCATGCAGCTCGTCCATGCGGTTATTAGGCAAGAAATAAAAGCGCTTTGCATCCTATGAATTACGATGGCCTGCATGGGTAGCTCATAAGGCATCCTCTTAACTGCTGTGATTAAATGTTGTGTTTAGAAGAGAGAAATATTCTTCTTTTCCACCAATCTGCTTGCACCTAGGTCGTGATGCACCTTCTAATGCGACTTATTCACCTAGACAGAGGGAGTATAGTTTTATACGTATATATATAATAAGGAGGCACTTGCGTACATGAGGCTATGGGCCTGGTGGGTCCTCATTGTCATCCTCTCCAAGTAAAGTCATCTCCTCGCCCACGCGCGCTTTCCGCCCGAAACAGTCAGCGCCGCCCGCCCTGCTTCCCGGTGCAGGCGATAGCTCCACCTTCAAACGACACAAGTGTCGTCCGTCCGTCCATCTGCCGCCCACATTAATGATACGCGGTTGCCGAGGCAGCTACTCCGGCGCCACACGTCCGTCCCTCCGCCCACCATTGCTATATAAACTGTTGCACCGGCCATAGCCGCAGTCATCCGCATCCGTTCCCTTTCTCCTGTCCACACCACTACTGCCGACCATGGCTTCCTCATGCTCCAGCGCTCATCGGGATGGGCGGACGACAGACCACAAGGAGATGTCAGCCATTGCTGTCGACCGGCTGGCCGGCAGGCAGCCGGAGGACGACGACGTCCCAATGGAGAACATGGTAGTCGACGATCCGGCGCCAACCCCCTCCTCCGCGCCATCCTCGTCGGTGCATTGCACCATGACCATCGGCGAGGCCTGTGCCCAATATATGGACAATGTGAGGCAGATGCGTCAGGAGCAGTTCCGGGAGGCGCAGGCCGGCGCCGCCTACAACCACTATCTCCTCTAGGAGCACCTGCAGGCGGAGGAGCAGATCGCCATGGAGCGGGCGGAGCAGGAGGCGCTGCCCGACTCGTACCGCTTCACCGGCAAGGGCTGCCTCGAGCGCTGGCGGTACCGCGTGCAGGTGGCAGAGGCTGTGGCCGCCTACAAAGAGGCTAGCAAAGAGGGCAATGAAGCGGGCGAGGCGCTGTTTAGCGAGACCGAGGACGAGGTAGAGGACAATGCCAGCTCCGACGAGTCCCCTCTCTGCTGGCGTCAATGAGGCCCTGCTCCACCGAGGCCCCGCGGCGCCAACAACGAGGTAGAGGCCACCACCGGCTCCGCCGAGGCCCCGCCCCGCCAACAACGAGGTAGAGGACATTACCGGCTCAGCCGAGGCCCCACCCTGCCGGCAACGCGGGGGAGGATTTCCACCTCTCCGCTGAGGCGCCGCCCGCCGGCAACGAGACAGAGGACATCGCCGGCTCCACCGAGGCCCTGCCCCGCTGCCAACGAGGCCACGCCACACAGAAAACGAGGAAGAGTAGAACATGGTAGGTCGCCGCCGCTCGGGTCCAAGTAAGGCCACCGTTGCTACCCTCTTGTTGAAGCCAAGCTAGGCGGGTTGACCATTGACGGCCGGTTAGCTTCTTGGCGGCGACATGGAGTCGGGGAGTTCTGCTAGAGAATAACGCTGCTTCTACTTAACTGCTGGTGCAGTTGGCTGACTGACACGTGGGCCCAACAGGCCACATGTCAGTTACGAACTGCACCTGCAGTTAAGTCACTGAAGCTTCTGTTCGGCTCAGTGGGACACAGGTGGGTAGGTTCGGTTAATTAATTATACCTCCAGCGCACCCCTTTTTAGTTGAAGAATGGATGAAATGTAATGAAATCTGGCATGTTTATATGAAATCCGACCGTGTATGAATGAATTTATTTCGATTAGTTCGAATTCCTGTATCACTGGCATTGGATGAACATGCAAAACAATACGTACTAGCATTATTCCCAGGGTGATCACCTCGTTTGCAGCAGTTTCACATGTACTCCCTCCGGTCCTTTCTAGTCTGCAAACAAGTTTTGTCTGTAGTCAAAGTATCTCTACTTTGACCAATCTTATACAAAAAAGTATGCACTTTCACAACGTGCGAAGTAAAAAGGAACAGAAGGAGTACAAAGAGTTTGAGAAGCTTTTTAGCGTTTCTGTACATTGCAATCAAACACACAGGCCTGCAATTCATAGAGAACACTCAAAACAATCGATGATTATGCATCTCAGTGACTCACATGTCAGAGGCAATATCTACTTCACAACTAAAGAAGAAAGAAACAATTGATCGATGCTGCTGATAGCAAAGGGCGTCCCATTTGAAAATATCAAACGCATGTCTTGCTAAAATTAATGAGCAAAATTTGACAAGGTTGTCCCATTCCAAAATATCAAATGCCTACGATTGTGGAATGGGCAGGGTTTGCCATCAGTTCGGACATTGACATGGCACCTCGTGCTAAATAAACCAGCTATTCTTTTTGTGCAGTTCCACCAAAATCAACCAAATTCGTGCATATCTTGTATGATTTCGCCCTGATATGTTGCAACGCCTTGAACTTATCGGCACCTCCTTTCTTGTGGTGCAAATGAATGATTTGATGTATTCATGAACATTCTGTGTAGTTCCCATTGAAATCAAGCTAAGCACCCCTGTTTGCACAAATACAAAAAAGTGATTAGTATAGAGCAAACTGTACTATGAATTGATAGTTTCAACAGGCACATACATGGTCCATGTAGAGCACACTTTTAGAAAAATGGAACTCACCAGAAAGAATCCTAGAACAATGTTGTACTCGTGCATCACAGCAAAAAAATGGAGATTTTGTCAGTCCTTCTGAGCTGAAGTTAGTTTGGTCTTGTAGGGAGTAATGTAACCATCCTTCAGCTGCTCATTCTGATGATAAGATAGACAGGGCTTCTTCATCCTGGCATAATCGAAACTAGTCACTTCACGTACTCCATATTGTTCTTCAGAGGATGATGATCCTGTTGTGCAAAGACAAGAGGACTACTAAATGCTAGCATCACTGTTTGCTCGAAAAAAGGAAAGGAAATATTTAAAACAACACAGATGAAGCACTTCTCAAGGACAATACCACTTTTTCATGACAGTATCTAAACAGCAGCACAACACCAATAGATATGACAAAGCTCAATCATATGGATGAAATCAGTGGGCGAGTACCAACCTTTGCCAGGAGGCTTATTGTGTAGAGCATACAGATGAAGCAATTCTCCGGAACCATCTGTTGCTATCTACGGTGGTGGCCATGCTTACTATATAATCCTCAATTAGTTTAATGTTTCCAACATCTTCTTGTGCAGTTCCACTAAAATATATGGTATCTTCAAAGAAGATCCCTGTTTGCACAAGTAGAGATAATTACATATTACATTAAGAGTGGCATCAAATCAGTGGCAAAACAATTGCTCGTTCCAGCCATAGCAATAAATTAAGATGCAAAACTATATCATTACTTGTGTCATCACAGTTCCAGTGCTTCATTACAGCACCGGGAGTTGATTTTTGTTTTTCTTCCCCTTGCTCTTCTCGTTCATCACTTGGTTCAATAACAAACAAGCTTCGCCTTCAATGTAAGATTTGGCATGTCAATTAGGGAGCACAAGTATAGTACTAAACTTAATTTTCTGATGAAAGTGGCAAAATACAGGCCAGCAGTTGTGAAATATCCTTATCTTACCTCAATGGGATATTACGGTGCACATACATATTGGAAGTCTTTTCTCCATTTGTGCAGTTCACTAAAATCAAGCAACATTATCGTACAAGTAGCACAACATATGAATTCACACTGCATAATCATGTGAAAGAAGGCTAGTACTGACCTCTCATGATGCGGAATTCAAACAACTCACAAGAAGAAGATCTGAACCAAATTTGCCTTAACGGATAGGAAGTAAGATCTCCTCTTGTGCAGTTCCACTAAGATCAAGCAATCAAGCAACGTTGTCGGTGTGACATTTTTGTTGAACTGCACAAAACACTCTTAAAACAAAAGTGTTTTGTGCAGTGCAACAAAAGGTCACAATGGCAACGAGGTGAAGCAGATAACCCTGTTTACACAGAGGTGCAAAGGAAACAATTAGTGGTCAATAACGGTGGATGACACAGAAGCCAACAAAAAGAAGCATCTACCTTATCTAAATGGGAAAGAAAGCAAGACAGTAGTATTTCTCAAATGGAGGCATTGATTAATATTAACATAGATATTATATTAACAATAAAATTCGTGAAACATGTAATTTTATTTTAACTATGGCATTGCATCAATTTTCTAGCGGCATTATTAGAGGGTGTTTGTTTACAGGGACATTTTGGTGTAGAGACTTAAAAAACTCCGTGTCAGTCCCATCTAAACCAAAGAGGAGGGACTTTTAGGGACTAAAAGTGGGCATTTGGGACTAAAGAAAGAAGACCCCAAGGGAGTCTTTTTGGGACTTTTTCCAAAAGTTGCCCCTGCCACGCATTGCACCTTGTCTCTATTAGTTCATTACTAGGGGTAATATGGTCTTTTAGCATGTCATTTAATAACCTCTAGTCCATGTTTAGTCCCTGGAACCCAGCAGGTAGGGACTAGGGAGTTTTTAACCAAATAGGGCCTTAGATTAACAACAGCTAATGAGTTGCACGGGAAAGTGGACGCACCACCACCATGTGCATCTACTGGTCCCAGTTTTCTTATCTTTAGATGCCTACCCCTATGTGAGGGCAGCAAATCTAGTACTACTCAAACTCTACAGCCGTGTCCCTTCCTTTCCTTTTTGAACTAGTACTTTCGCCCCTTCCTTTCCTCTTTGAACCACGTCCTAGATTTATGCGATACAACTTTCCCCACTACTTCCCCCCATTCCTTTCCTCTTTGAACCACGTCCTAGATTAATGCTATACAACTTTCCCCCTTCATTTCCTCTTTGAACCACGTCCTAGATTCATGCTATATACAACTTTTCCCACTACTTTCCCCCACTCCTTTCCTCTTTGAACCACGTCCTAGATTCATGGTATACATGCAGCTAGAGCAATGCATGTGGAGTAAGTAAATTATACCTTAAGGTTCTCGGGGGGTGGTTCGGTGGGCGACGGGACGACGTCGAAGAAGAAGGGGTCGGAGGCCCTCCCGTGCCGCTGCTGGGTGGAAAGTGAACAGCTGCGCCAGTAGTGTTGGGGAACGTAGCAGAATTTTAAAATTTTCAACGCATGACCGAGATCAATCTATGGAGTCATCTAGCAATGAGGGAGAGGGGAGTGCATCTACATACCCTTGTAAATCGCGAGCGGAAGCGTTCAAGAGAACGGGGTTGATGGAGTCGTACTCGTCGTGATCCAAATCACCGATGACCAAGCGCCGAATCGACGGCACCTCCATGTTCAACACACGTACGGTTGGGGAAGACATCTCCTCCTTCTTGATCCAGTAAGGGGAAGGAGAGGTTGATGGAGATCCAGCAGCACGACGGCGTGGTGGTGGAAGCAGCGGTGATCTCGGCAGGGCTTCGCCAAGCTCCAACGAGAGGGAGAGGTGTTACGAGGGGAGAGGGAGGCGCCAGGGACTTGGGTGCGGCTGCCCTCCCCCCCCCCACTATTTATAGGGCCCCTAGGGGGGGGCGCCGGCCCTAGGAGATCCCATCTCCACGGGGCGGCGGCCAAGGGGGGGGACTTGCCCCCCAAGTCAAGTGGGGCGCCTCCCACCCCTAGGGATTCCAACCCTAGGCGCAGCGGGAGGCCCATGGGGGGTGCACCAGCCCACCAGGGGCTAGTTCCCCTCCCACTTCAGCCCATGGGGCCCTCCGGGATAGGTGGCCCACCCGATGGACCCCCGGGACCCTTCCGGTGGTCCCGGTACAATACCGATTACCCCCGAAACCTTCCCGATGGACGAAACTGGACTTCCTATATATATCTTCACCTCCGGACCATTCCGGAACTCCTCGTGACGTCCGGGATCTCATCAGGGACTCCGAACAACTTTCGGGTTACCACATACTAATATCTCTACAACCCTAGAGTCACCGAACCTTAAGTGTGTAGACCCTACGGGTTCGGGAGACAGGCAAACAAGACCGAGACGACTCTCCGGTCAATAACCAATAGCTGGATCTAGATACCCATGTTGGCTCCTACATGCTCCTCGATGATATCATCGGATGAACCACGATGTCGAGGATTCATGTAATCCCGTATACAATTCCATTTGTCAATCGGTACGTTACTTGCCCGAGATTCGATCATCGGTATCCCAATACCTCGTTCAATCTCGTTCCCGTCAAGTCACTTTACTCGTTTCGCAATGCATGATCCCGTGACCAAACACTTGGTCTCATTGAGCTCATTATGATGATGCATTACCGAGTGGGCCCAGAGATCCCTCTCTATCATACGGAGTGACAAATCCCAGTCTCGATCCGTGTCAACCCAATATATACTTTCGGGGATGCCTGTAGTATACCTTTATAGTCACCCAGTTACGTTGTGAAGTTTGGTACACCCAAAGCACTCCTACGGCATCCGGGAGTTACACGATCTCATGGTCAAAGGAAATGATACTTGTCATTGGAAAAGCTCTAGCAAATGAACTACATGATCTGGTGCTATGCTTTAGGATTGGGTCTTGTCCATCACATCATTCTCCTAATGATGTGATCCCGTTATCAATGACATCCAATGTCCATAGTCAGGAAACCATGACTATCTATTGATCAACGAGCTAGTTAACTAGAGGCTCACTAGGGACATGTTATGGTCTATGTATTCACACATGTATTATGATTTCTAGATAACAAAATTATAGCATGAATAATAGACAATTATCATGAAAATGAAATATAATAATCATTTTATTATTGCCTCTAGGGCATATGTCCAACAGTCTCCCACTTGCACTAGGGTCAATAATCTAGTTACATTGTGATGAATCAAACACCCATAGAGTTCTGGTGTTGATCATGTTTTACTCGCGGAAGAGGTTTTGTCAACGGATCTGTGACATTTAGATCTGTATGTACTTTGCAAATATCTATGTCTCCATCTTGAACATTTTCACGAATGGAGTTGAAGCGACACTTGATGTGCCTAGTCTTCTTGTGAAACCTGGGCTCCTTGGGAAGGGCAATAGCTCTAGTGTTGTCACAGAAGAGAGTGATCGGCCCCGACGCATTGGGTATGACTCCTAGGTCGGTGATGAACTCCTTCATCCAGATTGCTTCATGCGCTGCCTCCGAGGCTGCCATGTACTCCGCTTCACATGTAGATCCCGCCACGACGCTTTGCTTGCAACTGCACCAGCTTACTGCCCCACCATTCAAAATATACACGTATCCGGTTTGTGACTTAGAGTCATCCAGATATGTGTCGAAGCTAGCGTCGACGTAACCCTTTACGACAAGCTCCTCGTCACCTCCATATAGGAGAAACATATCCTTAGTCCTTTTCAAGTAGTTCATGATGTTCTTGACCGCTGTCCAGTGTTCCATGCCGGGATTACTTTGGTACCTTCCTACCAAACTCACGGCAAGGTTTACGTCAGGTCTGGTACACAGCATGGCATACATGATAGACCCTATGGCTGAGGCATAGGGGACGACACTCATCTTTTCTCTATCTTCTGCCGTGGTCGGACATTGAGCTGAGCTCAATTTCACACCTTGCAACACAGGCAAGAACCCCTTCTTGGACTGATCCATATTGAACTTATTCAATATCTTGTCAAGTTATGTGCTTTGTGAAAGACCTATGAGACGTCTCGATCTATCTCTATAGATCTTGATGCCTAATATGTAAGCAGCTTCTCCAAGGTCCTTCATTGAAAAACACTTATTCAAGTAGGCCTTAATACTGTCCAAAAGTTCTATATCATTTCCCATCAAAAGTATATCATCCACATATGATATGAGAAATGCTACAGAGCTCCCACTCACTTTCTTGTAAACGCAGGCTTCTCCATAAGTCTACATAAACCCAAACACTTTGATCATTTCATTAAAGAGAATGTTCCAACTCCGAGATGCTTGCACCAGCCCATAGATGGAGCGCTGGAGCTTGCATACCTTGTTAGCATTCTTAGGATCGACAAAACCTTCCGTCTGTATCATATACAATTCTTCCTTAAGAAAGCCGTTAAGGAATGCCATTTTGACGTCCATTTGCCATATCTCATAATCATAGTATGCGGAAATTGCTAACATGATTCGGACGGACTTCAGCTTCGCTACAGGTGAGAAGGTCTCATCGTAGTCAACCCCTTGAACTTGTCGATAACCCTTAGCGACAAGTCGAGCCTTATAGATGGTAACATTACCATCCGCGTCCGTCTTCTTCTTAAAGATCCATTTATTCTCTATCGCTCGCCGATCATCGGGCAAGTCTGTCAAAGTCCATACTTTGTTTTCATACATGGATCCTATCTTGGATTGCATGGCTTCAAGCCATTTGTTGGAATCTGGGCCCGCCATTGCTTCTTCATAGTTCGAAGGTTCACCGTTGTCTAACAACATGATTTCCAAGACAGGGTTGCCATACCATTCTGGTGTGGAACGTGTCCTTGTGGACCTTCGAAGTTCAGTAGCAACTTGATCTGAAGTACCTTGATCATTATCATTAACTTCCTCTCTAGTCGGTGCAGGCACCACAGGAACATCTTCCTAAGCTGCGCTACTTTCTAGTTCAAGAGGCAGTACTTCATCGAGTTCTACTTTCCTCCCACTTACTTCTCTCGAGAGAAACTCTTTCTCCAGAAAGGACCCGTTCTTGGCAACAAAGATCTTGCCTTCGGATCTGAGGTAGAAGGTATACCCAATGGTTTCCTTAGGGTATCCTATGAAGACGCATTTTTCTGACTTGGGTTCGAGCTTTTCAGGTTGAAGTTTCTTGACATAAGCATCGCATCCCCAAACTTTTAGAAATGACAGCTTAGGTTTCTTCCCAAACCATAATTCATAAGGTGTCGTCTCAACGGATTTAGACCGTTCCCTACTTAAAGTGAATGTAGCTGTCTCTAGAGCGTATCCCCAAAATGATAGCGGTAAATTAGTGAGTGACATCATAGATCGCACCATATCCAATAGAGTGCGATTACGACATTCGGACAGACCGTTACGCTGAGGTGTTCCAGGCGGTGTGAGTTGTGAAACGATTCCACATTTCCTTAAGTGCGTACCAAATTTGTGACTTAAATATTCTCCCCCACGATCTGATCGTAAGAATTTTATCTTTCGGTCATAGTGATTATCTACCTCATTCTGAAATTCCTTGAACTTTTCAAAGGTCTCAGACTTGTGTTTCATCAAATAGACATACCCATATCTACTTAAGTCATCAGTGAGAGTGAGAACATAACGATAGCCACCGCGAGCCTCAACGCTCATTGGACCGCACACATCAGTATGTATAATTTCCAACAAGTTGGTTGCTCGCTCCATTGTTCTGGAGAACGGAGTCTTGGTCATTTTACCCATGAGGCATGGTTCTCACGTGTCAAATGATTCGAAATCAAGAGACTCCAAAAGTCCATCTGTATGGAGCTTCTTCATGCGTTTGACACCGATGTAACCAAGGCGGCAGTGCCACAGATATGTGGGACTATCATTATCAATCTTACATCTTTTGGTATTCACACTATGAATATGTGTAACATCACGATCAAGATTGATTAAGAATAAACCATTGACCAGTGGGGCATGACCATAAAACATATCTCTCATATAAATAGAACAACCATTATTCTCGGATTTAAATGAGTAGCCATCTCGTATTTAACGAGATCCAGATACAATGTTCATGCTCAAAGCTGGCACTAAATAACAATTATTGACGTTTAAAACTAATCCCGTAGGTAAATGTAGAGGTAGCGTGCCGATGGCGATCACATCGACCTTGGAACCATTCCCGACGCGCATCATCACCTCGTCCTTCGCCAGTCTCTGTTTATTCCACAGCTCCTGTTTTGAGTTACAAATATGAGCAACCGCACCGGTATCAAATACCCAGGAGCTAGTACGAGTACTGGTAAGGTACACATCAATTACATGTATATCACATATACCTTTAGTGTTGTCGGCCTTCTTGTCCGCTAAGTATTTGGGGCAGTTCCGCTTCCAGTGTCCCTTTCCCTTTCAATAAAAGCACTCAGTCTCAGGTTTGGGTCCATTCTTTGGCTTCTTCCCGGCAATTGATTTACCAGCCGCAGCAACTCCCTTGCCGTCCTTCTTGAAGTTCTTCTTACCCTTGCCTTTCTTGAAACTAGTGGTTTTATTGACCATCAACACTTGATGTTCCTTTTTGATTTCCACCTCCGCTGATTTCAGCATTGAAAATACTTTAGGAATAGTTTTCACCATCCCTTGCATATTGTAGTTCATCACAAAGCTCTTGTAGCTAGGTGGGAGCGGCTGAAGGATTCTGTCAATGACCGCCTCATCTGGGAGGTTAATGTCCAGCTGGGACAAGCGGTTGTGCAACCCAGACATTTTGAGTATGTGCTCACTGACAGAACTATTTTCCTCCATCTTACAATTGTAGAACTTGTCTCAGACTTCATATCTCTCGACCCGGGTATGAGCTTGGAAAACCATTTTCAGCTCTTCGAACATCTCATATGCTCTGTGTTGCTCAAAACGCTTTTGGAGCCCCGGTTCTAAGCTGTAAAGCATGCCGCACTAAACGAGGGAGTAATCATCAGCACGTGACTGCCAAGCATTCATATCGTCTTGGTTCTCTGGGATGGGTGCTTCACCTAGCGGTGCTTCTAGGACATATGCTTTCCTGGCAGCTATGAGGATGATCCTCAGGTTCTGGACCCAGTCTGTATAGTTGCTGCCATCATCTTTCATCTTGGTTTTCTCTAGGAACGCGTTGAAGTTGAGGTTGACATGAGCGTTGGCCATTTGATCTACAAGACATTTTGCAAAGGTTTTTAGACTAAGTTCATGCTAATTAAGTTCATCTAATCAAATTTTTTTAATGAACTCCCACTCAGATTAGACATCCCTCTAGTCATCTAAGTGATACATGATCCGACTCAACTAGACCGTGTCCGATCATCACATGAGACGGACTAGTAATCATCGATGAACATCTCCATGTTGATCGTATCTTCCATATGACTCATGTTCGACCTTTCATTCTTCCGTGTTCCGAGGCCATGTCTGTACATGCTAGGCTCGTCAAGTCAACCTAAGTGTATTGCGTGTGTAAATCTGGCTTACACCCGTTGTATGCGAACGTTAGAACCTATCACACCCGATCATCATGTGGTGCTTCGGAACAATGGACCTTAGCAATGGTGCACAGTTAGGGGGAACACTTTCTTGAAATTATTGTGAGGGATCATCTTATTTATGCTACCGTCGTTCTAAGCAAATAAGATGTAAAACATGATAAACATCACATGCAATCAAATAGTGACATGATATGGCCAATATCATTTTGCTCCTTTTGATCTCCATCTTTGGGGCGCCATGATCATCGTTTTCACCGGCATGACACCATGATCTCCATCATCGTATCTTCATGAAGTTGTCTCGTCAGCTATTACTTTTACTACTATGGCTAATGGTTAGCGATAAAGTAAAGTAATTACATGACGTATAAGTTGACATGCAGGTCATAAATAAATTAAGACAACTCCTATGGCTCCTGCCGGTTGTCATACTCATCGACATGCAAGTCGTGATTCCTATTACAAGAACATGATCATTCTCATACATCACATATATCATTCATCACATCCTTTTGGCCATATCACATCACACGGCACAAGCTGCAAAAACAAGTTAGACATCCTCTAATTGTTGTTGCAATTTTTTTACGTGGCTGCTATAGGTTTCTAGCAAGAACGTTTCTTACCTACGCCAAAACCACAACGTGATATGCCAATTTCTATTTGCCCTTCATAAGGACCCTTTTCATCGAATCCGATCCGACTAAAGTGGGAGAGACAGACACCCGCTAGCCACCTTATGCAACTAGTGCATGTCAGTCGGTGGAACCAGTCTCACGTAAGCGTACGTGTAAGGTCGGTCCGGGCCGCTTCATCCCACGATGCCGCCGAATCAAGATAAGACTAGTAACGAGAAGCAAATTGACAAAATCGACGCCCACAACAACTTGTGTTCTACTCATGCATAGAAACTACGCATAGACCTAGCTCATGATGCCACTGTTGGGGAACGTAGCAGAATTTTAAATTTTTCTACGCATCACCAAGATCAATCTATGGAGTCATCTAGCAACGAGGGAGACGGGAGTGCATCCACATACCCTTGTAGATAGCGAGCAGAAGCGTTCAAGAGAACGGGGTTGATGGAGTCGTACTCGTCGTGATCCAAATCACTGATGACCAAGCGCCGAACGGACGGCACCTCCGTGTTCAACACACGTATGGTTGGGGCAGATGTCTCCTCCTTCTTGATCCAGCAAGGGGAAGGAGAGGTTGATGGAGATCCAGCAGCACGACGGCGTGGTGGTGGAAGCAGCGGTTCTCTCGGCAGGGCTTCGCCAAGCTCCAACGAGAGGGAGAGGTGTTACGAGGGGAGAGGGAGGCGCCAGGGACTTGGGTGCGGCTGCCCTCCCTCCCCCCCACTATATATAGGGCCCCTAGGGGGGTGCCGGCCCTAGGAGATCCCATCTCCAAGGGGGCGGCGCCCAAGGGGGGGACTTGCCCCCCAAGTCAAGTGGGGCGCCTCCCACCCCTAGGGTTTCCAACCCTAGGCGCAGGGGGGCCCATGGGGGGCGCACCAGCCCACTAGGGGCTGGTTCCCCTCCCACTTCAGCCCATGGGGCCCTCCGGGATAGGTGGCCCCACCCGATGGACCCCCGGGACCCTTCCGGTGGTCCCCGTACAATACCGATTACCCCCAAAACCTTCCCGATGGCCGAAACTGGACTTCCTATATATAAATCTTCACCTCCGGACCATTCCGGAACTCCTCGTGACATCCGGGATCTCATCTAGGACTCCGAACAACTTTCGGGTTACCGCATACTAATATCTCTACAACCCTAGCATCACCGAACCTTAAGTTTGTAGACCCTACGGGTTCGGGAGACATGCAAACATGACCGAGACAACTCTCCGGTCAATAACCAACAGCGGGATCTGGATACCCATGTTGGCTCCCACATGCTCCTCGATGATCTCATCGGATGAACCACGATGTCAAGGATTCAAGTAATCCCGTATACAATTCCCTTTGTCAATCGGTACGTTACTTGCCCGAGATTCGATCGTCGGTATCCCAATACCTCGTTCAATCTCGTTCCCAGCAAGTCACTTTACTCGTACCGCAATGCATGATCCCGTGACCAAACACTTGGTCACATTGAGCTCATTATGATGATGCATTACCGAGTGGGCCCAGAGATACCTCTCCGTCATACGGAGTGACAAATCCCAGTCTCGATCCATGGTAACCCAACAGATACTTTCGAGGATACCTGTAGTATACCTTTATAGTCACCCAGTTATGTTGTGACGTTTGGTACACCCAAAGCACTCCTACGACATCCGGGAGTTACACGATCTCATGGTCTAAGGAAATGATACTTGTCATTGGAAAAGCTCTAGTAAACGAACTACACGATCTTGTGCTATGCTTTAGGATTGGGTCTTGTCCATCACATCATTCTCCTAATGATGTGATCCCATTATCAATGACATCCAATGTCCATAGTCAAGAAACAATGACTATCTATTGATCAATGAGCTAGTTAACTAGAGTCTCACTATGGACATGTTATGGTCTATGTATTCACACATGTATTATGATTTCCGGATAACACAATTATCTTATGAATAATAGACAATTATCATGAACAATGAAATATAATAATAATCATTTTTATTATTGCCTCTAGGGCATATTTCCTACAGGTAGTCCCTCGCCGACGGTGACAGTGTTAAGCCTCCTTCCCTTCCCGGCGGACGGATCGTGCCGGCTCTTTGAGTAGCAGTGAGGGGAGAGAGAGGCCAACGAAGTCTTGCTTATATCTGGAGAGGGTGAGAGAGTGTGAAGAGAGCAACTACAAGTGTTGAGGCTCCAGCGGGAGAGGGAGAGAGAGTGTGAAGAGAGCAACTACAAGCGCTGAGGCTCCAGCGTGTATATATAAACTAGAGAGAGAGTGTGAAGCGTGCAAAACCTAGAAAACACTTTGATCAGTCAAAGAATCCTCCTGGCAAAAATTATGCTCAAGTGTAGTTATTGAACCCGAGAGCTCAAGTTTGATGAGCGAATAGGCTAACCAGCTACACAACCCTCCCGTTATGTTCAACGAGAGGGAAATAACCTTTTATACATTCCTGCATTCGTGTGACAAGCATGCCGTGTTTTTTTGTGTGTGTGGGAGTCATTGGGATTTCAATCATAATCGTGTCATGTGGCTTTGGTGGTAAGACTATCCACAGTGGTGCAGAAATAATGCAGCCTTAGTCACCTTACCTCTCTCCATGTAGTATGTTGGGTCCCACCAGTCAGAGGGTGAAACAAACAAATCAATAAGAAAAGTTAAAAGCGCCAGCGGTGTATCTTACCTCGCACATCTCGCTACTGCTCGGGAACACTGTCCAATTAATCCCTCTGTTCGCTCACGTACTATTTTAAGTGAATCCTTATTATAGCATGCACACAAATTTTGGGCACTTGTATTCGACTTAAGTCAGTGTGCCACCGTATCTCGTATACTTACTACTCCCTCCGTCTAGGTGTAATAAGTCACGTTAGAAGGTGCAATGGGACCAAGGTGCGTGCTTGTGCGTGTGTGTGTGTGTGTTTAACACCATGTGTGTTAGAGAGAGAGACAGATCGACCTACTCCTACAGAGATATGTTGTGTAGTATACAATTTTAGCCGCAAGAGTCGGTGCATCCTCTCGTTTCCGGGCATGTCCGGTAGGGACATGCGAACAGCTGCCACGCCCGCTCCTGAGCAGCCTGGCCCACCCAAAGCCCCTCCATCGCCCGCGCGCGCTTCCCGCCTGAAACGGTCAGCGCCGCTCCAAAGAATCAGTGCCGCATTCATGCCCGGGCAGAGCGGACGCGACCTCTCACTGGCGCAAGAGTGATGGTTGCTTCGTCCGTCCAACTTACTGCTGGGTCTATGTGATTTGACGGCTCATTGGTCTTTATTACTGAGGTGGTAGCACTACTAGAAAAAGGGCTATAGATGGGATTGACACTAATGGCGCACCAAACAAGCGGTGCGCCATTAGTATATACTAATGGCGCACCACCTTCTGATACGCCATTAGAGTTGAAACTACTAATGGCGCACCTGGCCCAGGGTGCGCCATTAGTATCAAATTATTATTTTTAACTAGTGTGCCTGTCCAAACATACTAATGGCGCATCCAGACACAGTGCGCCATTACTAGTTGTAACTAGTAATGGCGCACCTGCCGGAAAGTGCGCCACTAATGTTGTTTTTTTATTATATTTTTTATTCCCTTTTTTGCAAAACTACTAATGGCGCACTGTGGGACAGTGCGCCATTAGTATGTTTTTTTTTGCAAAATTACTTGGCGCACCACCAGAAGGTGCGCCATTAGGAACCTGGATTACTAATGGCGCATTTAGAGTTGGTGCGCCATTAGTAAGTGAGCAGCAACAAGATATTTTGGACAACCTCTCCTACCCACACTCACTTTCTCCCCACTTTATTCTCTCCACCTCCTCCTTGTCTCGGGTGCCTCCTCTTTTTCACCTCATTTCCACCATAGATTCATTCAATTTAAGTGGTTAAATTACCTTGTTTTGATAGGTAAGTAAGGGGGGAAGCTATATTTATGTTGTTCTCCCTACAACAATGTGCACATGCACTTTTTATGGCCTAGCTAGATCTATGTATGTTCGTGGTGTTGCATATGTTTGTGGTGTTGCATATGTGTTTGTGTTTGGAGGTGTACCGGTATTTAAAATGCGATAGTTGCCAATATTTTGCCGGAATGTTGATTCATTTCCGTTTCGGCGAGAATTTTGGCATTAAGCATTCTTTTTGGTCCTATTTTTAGGGAAAGTCATGCCAAATTTTTTCTTGGTTCTAAAATATCGTTTTGCTCTACCCCGCAGGAGACCATGGTCCGCATGATGACCGAAGGCATCATGAATAGGTTTTTGAGGTCCGCGAAGGCCGAGATGCTTCAAAAGAACGAGACGGAGATAAGATATCCGTGTCGAAGATGCTAGCTGAAGAGCCTTATTGCGGACCCGGAATCTGGGCAGGTGCGGGACCACCTGCTCTTGCGTGGTTTCATGGATGCCTATCGGTGGCAAGGTGATGAAGATGACTACGAAGTCGTCCATGGGGGCCGGGCAAGAAATGAGGAAGGGCAGCAAGACAACCACCGCGGCTCGGGCGGGCGAGAAGACGAAGAATCCCCAGGAGATGATCACGACGGTGATGCTGTACACAGTCATCATGTAGAAGATGCAGGACATGATGATGAGGAAGATGCCGGAGCAGACGACGGGCATGATCATGAAGATGATGATGCCGGCGGAGCAGATGACGCTGGACCATCGATGGGCTGGGTGCAGGACCCTCATATTCAAGAGCTGCTTCTCAAGCAGACGGATAACGCAAGAGCTGCCGCCCGAGAGAAAGCCAAGATGGATCAACTTGAGTTAGACGCGGTTACTCCATTGTATGAAGGATGCAGGCCCGAGGATAACCGCCTGAAAGTAATGCTCATGGCTCTGGAGATGAAGGTAAAACACAAAATGACCGACACATGCTTCGACGAGAACATGTCATTCTGGCACGAACGTCTTCCCAAGGGGAACAAGTGCCCGACCAGTTTGGAGGAGGGGAAGAAAATCGTGTGTCCTCTGGATTTGCCGCACGTGAAATACCATGTGTGCATGAACAATTGCATCATTTATCGGGACGAGCACGCGGAGTCTACCATATCTCCGGTGTGCGGCGTCACTCGATACAAGAAGAGGAAGAAAGCTCCTCGAAAAGTGGTGTGGTACTTTCCGATCACTCCTCGTCTGCAGCGGTATTTCGCAGACCCTAAGGTAGCAAAGCTCCTGCGTTGGCACACGGATAGGGAGGAGAAGAAGCAAGAAGATGACGCAAATGATTCGGAGATAGATAAAAAAGACAAGATGCTGAGTCACCCTAAGGATGCGAGCCAGTGGCAAGCGTTGAACTTCGAAGACCTAGAATTTGGGAACGATCCAAGGAACATCGTGCTGGGCGCGAGCACCGATGGAGTCAATACGTTTGGCAGCCAGAGAAGCACACATAGCACCTGGCTTGTGTTTGTGTGGATGTACAACCTTCCCCCCTGGTTGTGCATGAAGAGGAAGTACATCCACATGAGTATGCTAATTGAAGGACCGAAACAACCAGGGAACGACATCAATCTGTATCTGGGGCTGCTGAAAGAGGAGCTTGACACGCTGTGGAAAACGCCAGCCAATACGTGGGACGCCGTAGAGAAAGAATATTTCCCTATGAGAGCCGCGCTGCTCACGACGGTGCACGACTATCTCGGTTACGGATATGTCGCGGGGCAGGTGGTCCATGGATTTTCTGGATGCGTCAGGTGCATGGATGACACAACGTATCGCCAGCTAGATAGAGATCCCGAGTGTTCAAAAACCGTGTTCATGGGACATCGAAGGTGGCTTCGCGACGATGACCCGTGGAGAAAACGCAAGGATCTATTCGATGGTGAAACCGAACCCCGAGGACGCCCGCGTACGAGGAGCGGCGAGGAAATAGACGAGCTGTTGAAAAATTGGAAAGACTGCCCACTGCCAGGAAAGAAGCAAAAGGCGCCAGAGCCGGGAAAGAAGCGAAAGGCGCCAGAGCCGCTGCTGAAGGTATGGAAAACGAGGTCTGTTTTTTGGGACTTGCCGTACTGGAAGATCCACCGTGTGCCTCACAGCCTTGATGTCATGCATATCACGAAGAACGTGTGCGAGAGTCTGCTTGGTACCCTGCTCAACATGCCAGAGAGGACCAAAGATGGGCCGAAAGCAAGGGCAGACTTGAAATCAATGGGCATCAGGCAGGAGCTTCACGCTATATATGATGATGATGATGATGATGATGAGGTGAAGCAGGACACGGAAAGTCGTCGCAAAGGCAAAAAGGCCAAGAAGACCGGAAATGACTACCCTCCCGCGTGCTTCACTCTAAGTCAGGAGGAGATCGAGCAGTTTTTCACCTGCCTCGTAGGAGTAAAACTTCCTTACGGTTACGCGGGGAAGATAAGCAGATACCTAGACCCAGCGAAGCAGAAGTTCAGCGGGATGAAGTCTCACGACTGTCACGTGCTGATGATGCAGATACTTCCAATTGCAATCCGTGGGATCATGGACGCGCACGTCCATGAAACCCTATTTGGCCTATGCAACTTTTTCGACGTCATCTCTCGGAAGTCTGTTGGCGTGAGGCAACTCAGAAGACTACAGGAAGAGATCGTGGTGATACTATGCGAGCTTGAGATGTACTTCCCGCCCTCATTCTTCGACGCTATGGTGCATCTGCTGGTCCATATCATGGACGATATCATCCAACTCGGGCCGATGTTCCTGCACAGCATGATGCCGTTCGAAAGGATGAATGGTGTCATCAAAGGATACGTTTGCAACATGTCACGTCCAGAGGGAAGCATAGCCAGGGGCTTTCTGACCGAAGAGTGCATCTCCTACTGCACGAATTATCTAGGCATCGAGAACCCCGTTGGTCTGCCCGTCAACAGGCACCTCGGCAGGCTCGCTGGATGGGGTCACCGTGAGGGTCGCCGCGAAATGCATGTCGACTTCGAGGGTCGACTCGCCGACTTTGAAAGAGCAAACCTAGTCGCGCTACAACACATAGACGTGGTCGATCCTTGGGTGGTAGAGCACAAAACCTTTATTAAGAAGACGTACAATGACCGAGGCCAACAGAGGACGAACGGAGATATACTCAAAGAGCACAATTCATGTTTCACGCGTTGGTTCAAGCAGAAGCTTCTGTCGTACCCTTTACATGAGGATTCGTCCGCGGAAGAACAACTCATATTCGCCTTGTCACAGGGCGCCGAGCACAACCTGATGACCTATGAGGCGTACGATATCAACGCTACACATTCTACACCGAGGCCAAGGACATGAAGAGCGATGGTTATCAGAACTCCGGGGTAACGATGGAATCCTACACCGGTAACGACAAGGACAGATACTACGGAAGGATCGAGGAGATCTGGGAGTTGAGCTACGCTGGAGAGAAGGTCTCGATGTTCCGTGTCAGATGGGCGAAGAGCGTCCTAAAAGAAGACCGGTATTTCACCACCATGGTTATACCCGAAGCCAAATCCAAGACCGCGGGCACAAACGTCACCGCGAAAAATGAGCCATGGGTACTGGCTTCCCAAGTGGACCAATGCTTCTTCATTACCGACCCGTCAAAGCCCAGTCGTGTTGTCGTGAGGAGAGGAAAAAGGAAGATCATCGGAATGGATGGAGTAGCCAATGAGCAAGACTTCGACAAGTATGGCGACCCGAGGATCGAACATGACGACGATGATGAAGTAGCAGCATACACCACAAGAAGAAGCAGGACCACCCTACCTAAAGGACGTCCGTTCCACAGAAGAACTCCATTGGCGAAAAAGAAGGGCAAGAAGATTGTGAACAGATAGCTAGCTAAGATCGATTGTATTTAAATCGTAGCCTTCATTTCTCGATTGTATTTCATGGGCACTTTTTGAACTATGATGAATATTTTTAAATTTCATGGACACTCGATCTCGATCCCCCTCCATCTCGATCGCTATCCCACCTCGCCAGATCCGGTCCCCCTCGCCGCCGAGCACCCCCCTGGTCCACCGGCCGCCGACCCCCCGCACCCCACCGGTCCACCTCGCCAGATACTGTTTGATAATATTTTTAAAAAAATTATTACTGTCTTATAAAAAAAATATTACTGTTATGATTTAAACAAGTTTGAACATATTTAAACACAAATAAGTATCAAACAGCATTTTAAATGCATAAAAAAATTTGTGGAGCCTGGGAATCAAACCCAGGACCTCCTGGTGCGAGAACTGGCTACTGACCAGTCGAGCTAGCAAAGGGGACTTGGTGTGGATCAGGTCAGGTGGAAGATAACCTGTTGGCTCGAGCAGAAATCAAAAAAAAATACTAATGGCGCACCACGGTGAGGTGCGCCATTAGTATGGATGTACTTATGGCGCACCGAGGGGTGGTGCGCCATTAGTATTGTGCCATTGCTATAAGAAAAAAAAACTTCTAATGGCGCACCACGGTGAGGTGCGCCATTAGTATGGATGTACTTATGGCGCACCGAGGGGTGGTGCGCCATTAGTATTGTGCCGCCCCCATCCATATTTCCACCCCGGCCCAAACCTATCCCCTCTCTCTCCCTCGCCCTCGCCCTCGATCCCCTTCCCTTCTCCTTCCCTTTCCTTGATAGGGTATATTATTAGAAGATACCCATATATATTAGTCAACCTAGGGTGCCTCGGCATCGATAAACCCTAAATGATGAAAACTTAACTTAGCATTCAGGGTGCCTCAGTGTCGACAAACCCTAAATTATAAAACCTTGGCTTTTAGGGTGCCTCGGTGTCGATAAAAACCGAAATGATGAAAGCTTAGGCTTTTAGGGTGCCTCGGCGTCGAAAAACCCTCAATGATAAAAGCTTAGCTTTTAGGATGCCTCGGTGTCGAAAAACCCTAAATGATGAGACCATGATCTTGTTCCTTGACAATAACCAACTTTTTGACCAAACTTTGTTCCTATTTATAGAGAAACATGGCCAACAATGATGAGGCCGGGGTTCGGGCGGCAAGAAATTCTGGGAGCTGTCCCAGGAGATGGAGGAAAAACCTCACTTGTATGAGGACGCCGCCTTCCCCACCAATCCTGAGACCACTGATGGTACCGCCGAGGTGACCCCACTGATGCCACCACTGATGGTGCCGCCGAGGATGCCACCACTGATGATGGCGGCGCACGCACAGATGGCAGCCAACCGAAGAGGCAACGGAAGGACCGGCGCCCTTACAGATGGCGGCGCATTGTTGGAATCCTCCAATTCAAACAAGCCCTTACAGAATTACTTCTCTTACAGATAGTTGTCAAAGAAAACCTTGTGTGGTTTTTCCCGCTCCTGCTGCGCCGTCGTCCACCCCAGCTCAGCTGCTCCAACGACAGAAGGGTCCAGCACAGCAGGGATCTGGCCTCTAGACTGTCTTTCGCCGCCTCAGATCTTCTTCCCCGCCGCTGGCAGCCATGAAAACTACACTACTATCATCAACCGAGCAGATGACCTCGAGGACTACACGGGTCCGCAAGAGAGGTCGCACTCTTTCGTGTCGGCTTACGTTATGCATCGCTTAATATTACATGCTACTTTATCGTCCTGTTCGCCGATTAGACTCTGAGTCAGCTCCAAACTAATGGTCAAACTTGAGTTTTTAAATGGTTGTGGGGTACATATCGGGGCCGCTAACAATAGTATCTATCTACTATCTGGTTAATCTCCGGTGTCTAATATGAGTTTCATGTTGGGTGGGAAACAAACAGTAAAGAAGCCATTATCTGTATTTTTTAACTGAAGCCATTATCTGCCTGCTATTATTGGTTTTGGGTCTATCCACAGGTTGCTACCATCACTCTGGATTTCTGCATGCACTCCTTACATAATCTCACTATGTTTTATTCCTATGCATGAAAGTTATTGTAAACAATGGAACTGAACATGTAGAGCAAAAGAGACGAGCCTTGCGTGGCAATAAAATTTCATGCAGACGTCGCTCCATGGTAGGCGCAAAGGCAGCCCTCCTCCAAGCATTTTGGATTGTAATCGAGAGGAAGATATATGTTCTGAGGGGGATTCAGAAGGAGAAGACAACTCCTATTTACCCCCTGAGGTCTTCTCTCTAACTTGGCATGCTAATGTTGGTTATATCATGCATATGGTGTCTTGCATTGCTTACTTCATACCTCAAATATGTCATCTTCTTAGTTTAGACATCCTTTGCGCGAATGCCATCTGTTTAGTTTATTCATCATTTATGTGAATTATGCAACGCCATCTTTTTTAGCCAGGCATCATATATGTGAATTTTGCAATGCCATCCTACTTAGCCAGTCATCTTATATGTAAATTATATCAGGCCATCCTTTTTTTTCGTTACATATTACATTTGTCAACAATGTTATTACATTCAAGTGCTCTTCGTGTGCATCAGCCATTTGACACGGTGATGACAAATTCTGGAGTGAAAACAAGGTCTTCAGAGCAGACTATGCTATCTGACGAAGCACATATCTCGGTGGTTATGGATAGCTCCTCAGAGGAGGATTCAGAGACAGATGACCAGTCCTATTCCCCCCCTGAGGTGTATGCTCTAACTTGGCAGGGTTATGTTGCTCATATCGTGTTTGGTGTCTCGCATTGCTATGTCATTTGATTAGTTTAGACATGCTTTGTGTGAATTCCACCTGTTCAGTGTGTAATTACCATATATGTGAATTATGCATTGCCATCTTGTTGCAAGACATTATATATGTGAATTATACAATGCTATATTGTTGCAAAGGCATTATATATGTGAATTATGCAATGCCATGCTGTTTAGCCAATCATCATGTATGTGAATTATATCATGCTATCATTTTTTTGTATTACGTGTTCCATTTGTCGACAATGTTTGTATATTCAACTACTCTTCCTGTGCATCAGCCATTTGAAGCGGTGATGGAAGTATCTGGAGTGAAAACAAGGTATTCAGAGCAGACAATGCTACCTGCTGAAGCAGACATCTTGCTGGTTATAGAGAGCTCCTCAGAGGAGGATTCAGAGACTGATGACCAGTCCTATTTTTCCCCTGAGGTCTATGCTCGAACTTGGCAGGGTTATACTACCCATGTCATGCATGTTGTCTTGCATTGCTTAGTTTTTACATCATATATGGATTGCCATCTGCTTACTTGCTTACTATATAAATCATATATTTGAATTATATCATGCCATCATGTTTACATAGTACATACACATCATCTATCTGAATTATGGCATGGCAACCCATTTAATAAATACATCATATAGTTATATCATCTCATCCTGTTTAGTGTTTACAGTCATCATATTTTGAATTATGGCATTCTATCCATGAATGTATGTGAATTATGGCATGCCAACCTATTTAATAAACACATTATATAGTTATGTCATGTCATCCTATTTACATAGTCTCATATTTTGAACTATGTCTTTCCATCTTTTTTAGTTAGCCATCATAATGTGAAATTGTGTCATGCTATCCTGTTTAGTTAGCCATCATATATGTGAAATTGTGTCATGCTATCCTGTTTGGTTAGACAACATAAATATGAATTATTTCATGCTCTCTTTTATTCCCCACTATCCATTGCACTTGGCTATCATACAATGTCTATACTTTCAATTACTTTTCTTGTTTATCAGCCATTTGAATTGGAGAGCGTGATGGCAGTATCTAAGGGAGTAACAACACGGTCTTTAGAAAAGATAGTGCTACCAGTTGGTGCAGATAGAACCACGATTGTACTTGCCTAAGGACCAGATCCACCACACATAACCCAGACTCTCACAGATTGTACCCCTACCCAGATGGACAGAGAACCAGCTACACCCCTTCTAACCCCAACCCTGGCAGATAGTAACCCAGTTCCAGTTGACACAGCACCGTCTCCACCACAGAGCACCCCAACACGAGCAATTAGTAAGGGAACTGCGATGCCCAAAGCACGAGGACCACCACTCCGAATCCCAACTCAATGCTTAAAGGAGAAGAAGATTTGTTCTCAAGTCAGGTTCTGTAGCTATGGTTCGTACTCCTTTGCTCTTGCATGACTGTATTTACTCATACCAACTATTTTCAAATTTGAAGGATGGAATTGAAACTCCAATGGTGCAACAGGTATGTTTTAAACCTGTTTCTTTAACTGGTTTGCTGTTGTAACCTGCTCTATGTTGATTTCAGTTTCAATTGAATAAACAATTATGTTCTCATGTCATGCACATTACAAGTGTTGTTATTGCTCTATAGTTACCCGCACTTATATTCTGTCTATTCTGCTTTGTCTTGAACAAACATTATTTGAACTGTGTCTCTATCTTGATTTGGCAACAAAAACTAGAATGATATAGACCATAAAGTGAACATTGTACATAGATATATGTTTATTTCATGCTGTTATCCTGTCCACTTTACTACTAAACTCATTTACCAAAATGAGTTTCATATACAACATGGTAAACATGTGATGTGTCTACTTGTTTCTTTTTAGAATGCAGACAAAATATTGGAGAACAGTACCGCGTTATCCAATGGTAAAGGAAGTAATGCAGATAAGGTTCAAGATAGTGAGACATCCCTGTTGGTCTCCAAGAAAGCTGATAAAAACTATCTTGGCGACAGTGAGGGAACCCAAAAGTCCTGTCTTGATGTAGTGTTCGAGTTACTGGCCACTACTGCTGGCACAAGCTCTTCGAACTCGCTGCCTGAATCAGTTCGTCTTCTTGAGTCTCAACTTCAAGTGGAAAGACATTGATCAGATGTGCTGCAACAGGAAGCTGAAGGACTGAGGAAGTCCCTGCAGAATTCAGATGCATATTTTCTGGTGCAACAGCAAGCGCTGGAGGATTTAAGAGCCAAACAAGAGAAATTTAATAAGCTTGCTAAGCATCTTGCCAGCATTATGGGTACCCAGGATATTTTTTATTGAGATCTTCAGAAGTGGTTTCAGTTCTGGATTTGTTTTGCTGCGGCGTTTATTTGCGCTGGTCGCCAACTTTGACAACCAGTGTATATGATATGCTGCTTTGTTCCCTATATTTGCACTGGTGGCGAACTTTGATGCCCAGTGGATGTAATATGTGTAATAGCCTAATGTTAGTTGCTTTCTTATTTATTTCCTTGTTGTCTTGTTTGTTTGTTTGCTTGTAGTCATTGCAGTTCTTTTTCCGCGGTTAGCTAGTGGCTGCAATAACCTATTTTTGAAACTAGGCCACAATAACCATGGGCTAATATTTACTGTAGTGACACTGAGCCTCCTACGGGCCGTAGAAATAGTGGGCCTTCTACGGGCCGTAGAAACAATGGGCCTTCTATGGGTCGTAGAAACAATGGGCCTTCTGCGGGCCGTATTATCAATGGGCCTTGTACGGGCCGTATAATCGATTGGCCAAACATGGGCCAAACAGACCACATTATGGCCGTAAACGGGCTAGAGTTGCAATCGTCCGTTCATGGGCCGACCATAACGGGCCATCATTAATAGGCCGTATTTGATGACGCTATGAAATCGGCCCAACGTATTAACGGATCACAAACGAGCCGACTGTAACCACGGGCTGGATTTGGCCCACAAGCAGAAAATGACAGTAACGGGCTGTAAGTAAACGAATGCTGGAAATGAGCCCAAGAATAAATGGGCTCTGAGAAGGCCGAAAGATAACATGGGCTGGAAACGGCCCAACGGAATAACGGGCCGTTAATGGGTATAAAGTGATACACTGTTCATTACAGGCCAGTTTCACCACGGGCCGTTAATGGGTGTAAAGTGATACACTGTTCATTATGGGCCAGTTTCACCATGGGCCGTTAGTAGGCCAAGAGTTACATAGGGCCTCATATGGGCCGAAAGACGTCATGGGCTGTACATGGGCCAGAAGTGAAAACGGGCTGGAATCATATTGGATGGCCCAGATGACGTTACTGGGCCTAATTCAGATAGGGCGTAACGGGCCTTGGGTTAGCGGGTTGTAAATGGGTTATATTCGAACAGGCCATTAACAGGCTTTCCATGGGCCGGCCCGCCAGCTTTGGACCAAGTCAAATGGGCCGGCCTTTTCACAGGAATGGGCCTCTGTTGGGCCATGCCACGTGTCAACATATCATAGGCGCCTTCCGTCCAATGAGTGGTTGACATCTGTCCCAACGATTAGCCGACATGTGTTTCCTCCAGCCAATGGTGATTTTACACGTGGAAAATCCCCATTGGTCGGGTCTATTAACGGGTCATCGGATCCAAAACCCGACCCGATAGCTTAACGGCGTTCCGTTATGGTGGATGCCACGTGTCGGTCACCCTTGACGAAAGCACTCCTGTGACGCGCGATTTATCGTCAAGGAAGTGGACACTTCCGTGATGATAATTTTGGTAATGTCATGGCACACTTCTACGACAGCACAGGTATGACTATCTTGATTCTGTCATAAATTTGTCATGGATGTACATGCATGACAGAAAACGCGACTTACTGTGACAAACACGTATCATCACGGAAGTGTATTTTTTAGTGAGATCAAGATTCTTGTGGTTGGAATGGAATATCTTGGTCTCAACACATGAGTAGGTGGTTCTCTCTCAGAAAATGTATGTTGGATGTGTAGGCACGTTCTGATGGCTCTCTCCATGAATGAAGAGTGGGTGGAGGGCTATATATAGCCTCCACACAAAATGTAACCATTACAAACAATTTACCAAACTCGGTGGGACCGAATCATAAAACTCGGTCAAACCGATTTAGTTCAAAATGTGAACGTTACGATTTTCGATGGGACCGACATGTCAACTCGGTGGGACCGATTTCATTAGGGTTAGGGCATAATGTAATCTCGGTGAGACCGATCACATAAACTCGGTGGGACCAATTTCTATAATAGGAAAATAGAGAGTTGGTCAAGCAAACTCGGTGGGACTGAATCTCTCATTTTGGTGAGACCAAAATGTTACGAAAGGGAAACAGAGAGTTTGCATTGCAAACTCTGTGGGACCGATCGCTCATCTCAGTTAAACCGAAACGTTACGAAAGGAAATAGAGAGTTTGCAATCCCATCTCAGTGAGACCGAGATCCCTATCGGTGAGACCGAACTGATTAGGGTTTCTGTCCATGGCTATGTAAATGAACTTGGTGGCGCCGGATAGATCAAATTGGTGGGGCGAGTTTGACTTTTGGTTTGGGACATATGTGGATATGAAAAAGTGGTTGAGGGCTTTTGGAGCATATCACTAAGCATTTTGAGCAAGCAAGCCATTAAGCAACACCTCATCCCCTCTTAATAGTATTGGCTTTTCCTATGGATTCAATGTGATGTTGGATCACTAAAAATGAAAATGTAGAGTCTTGAGCTTGAGCCAATATGTATCCTTAGCATTTTCGGGGGTCCACATTCCTAGTCCATGCCATGCCAATCATTGAACTTTCTGAAATGATCATCTTGAAAGAGCATTAGTTCAATGAGCTATATGTTGTTAGGAATTACCAAAACCACCCAGGGATAGTTGCACTTTCACCCACAGAAGACAACTCTTCATCATGTAAGATCAAATACCACTTGACATATTAAACTATAATGATGCCTCATCAGAAAACTCATGAAGCCGAGTGTATTCTGTGACAAAAAAACCTAACCTGGTTGACCTATATTTTTGTATCATAGCCCTCAATTGGTCAAAGGGAAACACCATTGTAGTACCCAAATTCGACAAGTTCATCAGGTTCTATGCCCATCAAGTAATATTCAAGATCGTATATAGTCCATATTGAAATCTTTAAAGACTTATATTTAGAAACAGAGGGAGTAATAAAATAGAGCAGAGCTGTCTTTTGGAAGTACGCCTTCCATAATAACACAACATTGAAGTGTTATGATTATATTGCAGAGCTCATATAAACCCCCCAGTACAGAATCAACCATACACTGAACTTTCTTTACATGGAATTGGACATTTAGTTGCACATTTTATATTGAACTAAAGGGCAACCAACTTATATTGAATAAGCAAACAACAACCTATGAAGACTAAAATTCCCAGCTACCTATTAACCAAAATTATCATGTATAAGTTGTCTACATGCTATACAGTGGCTAGATTTTGAAGCTAATGCAATCAGCAAATTATTTACTTGCTATTTTGCACTACCTTGTCCACCACAAGTTTCCTAGTATAAAATAATGAACAATATAGATATACAAATTACAATTAGCGCAAATAGATTCCCAACTATATATATTGCTAATCACCCCTCATAATTTTAAGTCTTTACAATTCATGTGTGTATCAGTATCATATGAAAATAGATCAAACAATACCATGTGCACTTCAACCATAACAGAAACAAAAATTTCTGAAATACATATGCCACCTAATACCTATCTATGTGTTTGTTGGACATTCTACTGCAAATTATCACATATCAGCTGGCATTAACAAGGCAATTATGGCACATAGGTAACTACTAACTACATCTTGATAAATGGTTTTAGCCTACCAGCACACAAGTGAGCAGCAGCATCGGTAGGAGACATGATTCATGCATGGTCCCTGATTGATTGATTCACACCAAAATAGTAAGACCAGCCACCGAGAGGATCGGAGATGAACTCAACCAGAGCGCACGGTCACGAGCAAGACCAGCAAGGCCATGCACAGGCACACACGCGACAACAACATCCGCGCATGGGCTCACGAATGATGGTAGCGGCCATGCACGGGCATGCAAGCAATAACCGTGGTTGCGCACGGGCTCATGAACGGGGACAACGGCCGTGCACGGGCGCCAGCGAGCGGCTGCAGCAGCAGCAGAGACACGCAGTGGCGCGCGAGCAACCAAAGTGGCTGCACACGGGCTCGCCAGCGAGACATGGGGCATAAAAATTAAGTCAAACAGGGGTCAAGGGATGCATACCTCTAGTGTAGCCGCCGCAAGCGACATTGGAGTGCTCGGTGGATGTTCTTCTACCTCTAGTGAACTCGACACTTCCTCCTCTAGCGAACACGACTGTGACACTGGATGTTTGGTTGAAAATGGGCCTGATAGAGTGCCGGCCAATGTACCTTCCTTCTTATAGCAGACATCAACAATCTGGGTCAGGCACTTCATTGATCTGTGTTCAAGAGGACACTGTCTGCAATTTGATCCAAATCAGACACGAGTCGCTCAAGTCATGCCACCCACGTCTCGTAGCCATTGAGCAACATGTCGACGCTCGCACTTCGCAGGAACCAGGAGCCCCACGATCGCACCCCTTTCTTTAGCTTGCTACCGAGCGTCTCCTGCCAAGCCGCGCTGTCGATGAGCCCTCCCCTTCTCACTCCATCTCTCTTCTCTTTCCCATGCTTCTTTTCTCTAAGAGATCTCTCTATCTTCTATATTTTCTGCGAAGAGACGATCAGGCCGCCTGATGCCCAAGAGTCGCCGGCCAAGCACCCGTCGGCGTCCAAACCCCCTCCACGCCATCCCCATCTCCCAGGAGAGTGCTCGCGCCACACTTCGCCCCTGTCTCGCAGCTCTGCAGCTCGAGCGCTTCAGCCGCCTTGCAACCCGCCAGCATCCCATCCAGCGCCCGGGCCACCCTTCGGCCCCTGCCCCATAGCTCTGTGGCCCAAGCACTTCTGCCACTTCACGACCCGCGGTGTCCAATCCAGCGACCGCGCCACCCTTCGGCCCCCACCCCGCAGCTCTGCAGCCGAGCGCTTCAGCTGCTTCGTGACCCGTCGGCGTCCCATCCAGCGCCCACGCCACCCTTTGGCCCTCGCCCCGCAGCTCTGCAACCCAAACACGTTAGCCGCCTCGCACCCGAAGCAGAGGAGAGAAGCTCCCTGCCACGAGCTTCTCCAGCACCGAGAAACTAACAAGCCAACACTACAAAAAAATACACTTCCGTGATGATACGTGTTTTTCACAGTAGGTCGCGTTTTTTGTCATGCATGTACATCCATGACAAATTGATGACAGAATCAAGATAGTCATACCTGTGTTGTCGTAGAAGTGTTCCATGACATTACCAAAATTATCATCACGGAAGTGTCCACTTCCATGACGATAAATCGCGCGTCACAGAAGTGCTTTCGTCAAGGGTGACTGACATGTGGCATCCACCGTAACGGAATGCCGTTAAGCTATCGGGTCGGGTTTTGTATCCGATAACCCGTTAACAGCCCCGACCAATGGGAAATTTCCACGTGCAAAATTCTTATTGGCCGGACGAAACACATGTCAGCTCATCAGTGGGTCAGATAGGCGCCTATGATATGTCGACACGTGCCACGGCCCACCACTAGCCCATTTAGCTTACAAAGCCGGCCCGTTTTGACTTGGTCAAAAGTTAACGGGCTGGCCCATGAAAAGCCTGTTAATGGTCTCTTCGCAAATAGCCCATTTTACGACCCGTTAACTCATGGCCCGTTAGGCCCTAAAGGAAATCGGTGCAACAACGTCAGGTGGGCCGTCGAATATAACACCAGCCCATTTCACTTTCGGCCCATGTATGGCCCACGACGTCTTTCGACCCATATGAGGCCTTCGTCTCTTTCGGCCCTTTACAGGCCCACGGTGACTCTAGCCCATAATGAACATTAATTTTCTTTATACCCGTTAACGGCCCGTGATTTACATGGGCCGTTTCCAGCCCGTGTTAGCTTTTGGCCTATTGATGGCCCATACGTTCTTGGGCTCCTTTTCGGCCCTCGATTACTTCCGACCTGTTACTGGCATGTTCCCCTAATGTGCCAAATTCGGCCCATGGCAAGAGTCGGCCCGTTACTGGCATGTTCCCCTAATGGGCCAAATTCGGCCCATGGCAAGAGTCGGCCCGTAACTGGCCTGTTACCCTAATGGGCCAAATTCGGCCCATGGAAAGAGTCGGCCCATTACTGGCCTGTTACCCTAATGGGCCAAATTCGGCCAATGGCAAGAGTCGGCCCGTTTCTGGCCTGTTAACCCATTGCGCCGTTTCCAGCCCATCCTATATTCTGGCCCATTAACGACCCGTTATGCCTGTGACAGAATTAAGCCTTTGCTGTCCTACGGCCTGTTAACGGCCTGTTACCGTGCTAGGCCGGTACCAATTACGCCCGATTACGGCCCATGTAGACCCATTTATCCGACGGCCCGAGGCCCACCGATTACAGGCCCATTTATCAACGGCCCGTAGGAGACCCATAGATCCTACGACGCGTATATGGCCCATGGTAGTTGCGGCCACTAGCAAACCAAGGAAAAAGTAGACTAGGAAATAAATAAGGTTGAAACTAACGCTAGGCTACTAAGGCGATTGCAAAGATTACATCCACTCGGCATCAAAGATCGCCTCCAGTGCAAATATAGGGAACACCCTACACTATACAAAAATGGCTTGCTGTTTTCTTCAGCCGGTGGCTGCATGTTAAGAATAAATTTTGTATCGCACCAAAACAAATTACAACTATATAACAAAAGGAAGGTTGGAATAAAACTTAACAGTCTTGCAGATAAATGCACCACCAGAAGTTCAGAAGCTCAGTTCATTTGACCTGACTGTTACGTTTTCATGCTGTATTGTCCGATGGAGCACCAAAACCCTCGCCTTTATTTCCCCTAGGCTCCTGAACAACATAGCAAATGTCTGATAGTCTGGTTTCAAAACCATGCATATCTTGACGACATTGAGCAATGTTTCTCCTTGTTTCACAAAGGGTCTCTGTTAGGGAATGGACTTGTGTGTGGAGCGCAGATACAACATTGCTTTGAGCTTGCATATCTTGATCGTGAGGCAGTTTGGATGATACTGCCTTAACAACCAACCCAGTATTACGCAGGAACGTGCTTTTGGCACTGTTAGTAAGAGCTGACATTGCGGTTATAGTTGCCTCGCCACCTTCAGAAGGTGGCGGTTCCACCATTTTTCCATTGCTCGCTGAAAAGTTGAGGTTTTACATTAGTAGTACCAGAACAGAAGATATTAAGGAGGCAAAAAACCAAACAAAATAGCTTTGGTCTATATACAGAACTTATTCTGGTGAACCCATGTAAAATATTAGTTGTATTTCATTGCAAAGTACAAACCAGGTTCCAGACATATGACCATGTACCATCGCTAATGTATTGTCTATTTCTTCACATTGTATTGAGGGCTAAGGATAAAGAGGCGAAGTTTATAATACGGTAAGCATAGTATGACATCATTCATATCACAAAATAACTGAGAACAGACAAACAGGCAATTGTAACGTTGTGTGGGTAAGCCCAGCACGGAACTAGATTACGGGTCAAGATCAAAGGAACATCACTCCTCTCTTTTAAACCTTGTAAGGTGCAATGATACGCTAAGACAATTGTGTATAAAATTGAAAAGAGTAATAGACATTGGCTGCAAACCATGCAGTTCAAGGCACAAGTCAGAGTAAGTAGTAGTTAAAAGGCATGAGGATTAAGGACTTACAACAGCGGCTTTGACTGTTGTAGTCATGCCCTTCTTCTTGCTGGTGTGACAGTCCTTGAAGATTTCCACAGCATTTGGTTCAGGTACTCTTTGGTCCTTGTGGGCTTTCCTTTGCATTTCGAACAAGTCAATATAGATATGATAATATGGTACAGCGAAAAGAGTGAAACAACAGCTAATTACAAGAGCCTCGCAGTGTGCAATATAGCTACGAGATCCTGTCATTTGTTGGAATTTCACTGTCGTACGGTTGGCCTTGTTCTTTGAACAGTTCACCTACAAGAAGATAGATTTGTGTGGCACATGCGTAAATAGGACTTCAACATGTGATCTGATCACATATATATAATGTACCTGATACTTCGGATCTGACCAGTGTTTAACAAGGCCCCTCCAGTCTTCATCCGATATATTTTCCACTAGAGATGTTTGGGAAAGTTCACTATTAGCCTTGCCTTCAAAGTGAGTTTTCCTCAAGTTATACCGATATTGTCGCAGAGCAGACTTGAAAACATGGGTGCAAGCTTGTCTGGTTGCATCATCTTGGCTATCCAACTTGAACCTCATATGTTGAAAATTATGGGAGTCTCATTATCAGCAACCTAGAAAGTATGGGACAGAGCAAGACGATATTACTAGTTTCCATACATAACCATACTTACAGATAAATGGTCGAGGAAGGTGTTGAACTAGGTTTTGTCTTTGTTATTCCTGTACTGAATCCATGTTGGGAGGATACGTACATGACACCTAACGGCAACCGCTGCCTCTAATACTAACTTGGCTGACTTTGTAGCATCACGTGGCCTTTTTAAACCTGCCTCAAAACGGATCTCCATTCTTCATCCTCCAGATTTAGTTAACCTATCGAGCATTATCCCTGATGTTTGTTTCCTCTTGCGCCTAGGTGCTAGTCCAACAACGAACATAGGAAGTGTTAGTGTACATAAATGGCAGGACAGCAAGCGCGGCTATGTGGCCCCCCCTGAGGTCATTCCCAAGAAGAACAAGAAGCTGCTCCACCGAGGACCTCAGGAGGATGGGGCGTCCGACGATGGTGCCTCAGGCCCTACGCCCACTGATGGGGCGCCTTCCCCTCTCGCATAGGAAGGCGCGCCCGGCGCCCCTCTCAGGTTGGGCTCAGGGGATCTCCTCTGGAGGGCCTCGGACCTGGCCAGCATCACGAGGGAGGCATTCGGACACCATGTAGAGGCGTGCTTCAACGCGCGCTTCCGTGAGGACAGCGCAGGGCGCGAGGCGCCAGGCGCTCAGGAGTTCATCACCAAGGAAATCAAGGAGCTGGAGGAGATGAAAACCATGCGAGGCGAGCGTGGTCCTACACCACCCGGTGTAGCTCCCTCCCCCGGTGAGGGCAGTGAGCTGCGCGCCTACGTCAACATCCCAGGGCTCAACAGGGTCGCGTCTCAGGAGCTCTTCTGGCCATCCCACGTTGGGCGGTGCAAGGGACCACCTCATAGCTGTCTTCGCATGCCTTTCGGTCTGCCGAGGGTGGCTGCTGTGCACAGAGCCACATGCGGGCCATCATGGAGGCTCACGAGGCCTAGCGCAAGGTGGTCCAGACAGAGGAGGTGACGATCCCTCGGGAGCACCCGGGCCTCCGGAGCCTCACGAGGTTCGGGAGCTGGACGGCTCGTGAGGAACGACTTCTGTGACATGCGTCTTCGGCTACTCCAACACTTCTTCAGCAACAGTGCCAGGTGACACTTTTTGGTTTTTTCAACTAAGGGCGCCTCTCGGCCCGCACCATCCTCAAGCCGCCAGGGCAAGTCCCGTGGCTCCACCATTTTACTTTTTGTACTCCGAACCAGTACGCTTGGCTGTGTTATCATGGTTATCGGAATTATCTCTATTGTCTTGTTATTTATGGAATCTCCCTTCGCGGCCTCTGCGCGTTGCTAACCCACCAGTTGCTCACCCCGCAATGGGGGCTACGTGCTAGCACAGCGCCTATGCTCGAGTTTGTCCCTACATCGCTAATAAATCTGGGAGATCGAGATCTGGCTCGTGGCCTGCCCCGCGCACGTCACCTCACCAGATCCTTAGTGCCTTCATCTTCTTGCGGAAAGATCAAGGGCAGGACAACAAGCGCGGCTATGTGCTTTGTTCTCTTCCCCTGACTAACCCACAGGGATCTACGGAGTTGGAACTATGAGCGACCACATCAACGCCCCGAGTCACGATCCCTCCAAGGCACCCTCGCAAGGCCCACCACTCCTTTCTCATGCAATTCGCTTGCACGTTAAAGGGGGGTCCCTGAGCATCACGCCTGAGGGGCTCCTACTGGCCCTCGAGCCCTCACCCCCTGGCCTTGACCACGACACCATGACCTAGCATACCAGTGGCGGCTGAGCCTCGCTAGAAGGCTGGGACCGAGGACGTAGAGCATCTAGATGAGCGGGGGAAAGGGGATCGGCGTGAGCCCTACCTGGGATAACCACCATCAGGACGCGGTTAGGCGTCACACAACAATCGTCTTGGCAGCAAGGAACCACCGTGGGTGCACCAAGATAAGTCACCCCATACACACCGACGTAAACCTCACGACTTAGTATTTTGAGTCTCACGATCTGGCTCTAGCAAGGCCGTTTTCCTTTTCGGCCTTTAGGGAGCTACTTGTGCACTAAAGGGGACCTCCTGAGTATCACGCCTCAGGGGCTCTTACTGGACCTCGAGCCGCTCACCTCCTGGCCTTGACCACGGCATCGCAACCTGGCATACCAGCAACTATTGAAGCTTGCCTGGGGACAGGGTCCTGTCGGCGTAGAGAACTAAGCTACCGCGAGAATGAAGGGGAGCACCGTGCCGAGGTAGGATACACAATCACAACACCGAACCAAGAACAATAGCATTAAGGAAAAATCATTATAGTTTTTTACATAACCCAACGAGGCTCGTCATGAATTTGTGTAGGGAAAGCAAAAGAAGGGATCATAAAGAACCCCGGCCTCAGTGACGTCACTGACGGCGCCGAGTCGACGCCGCTGCCATTCTCAGGGCGCAGCGGGATCTCGTCGGCTCATAGATGTCGTCGTTAGTGGACTCCGGAGAATCGCTGCTGCTGCCGGAGGAGCTGCTGGCAAGGCCAAGGGCAAGTTCAACGCGCGTGACCGTGCCGCGTGGATCACCTCTTCCAGAGCAGCACTCCAGGCACCGACCTTCCTTGCCGAAGACCTTGAAGAAGAGCGTTGAAGCCCTGTCAGATTCAAAGTGGATGGCGAGAGCCCCCTCTAGGCAGCAGGCGCGGGTGATCTCTCCCCATCCATGGGTCATGAAGACGTCGCCCGAGGGACGACCTTGACCTCCACTTTAGTAGCTTGGTTGTAGCACCCGGCGTGTTGCAGCCACAGCTCGGTGGGCCCCCTCGGCGGTATCTCCTCTGCGAACAACCGCGGGAGCCGGATCCATGTGTGCGATGGCATTGCCGCCCACACCACAAACTCACGCGTTGTGCCTTCGGCATGGGTTCGCGAGCCGGGTGGCCGCGCAGCCACCGCTCATCCTCCTCTGCGGCCCTAGCCCTCGCGGTGTTGGGCATTGCCCCCTCGTGTAGGGCTCTACATGTGGGCATACATGGGGATCAGGAAGCCAGGCAGAGGCCGCTCATGCCAAGACCTCATCACCTTGGGGCCCCCAACGACGTTGCGGGAGTGGTCGAGCTTCTTCTTCGGCAGGAGTGGCCCGAGCTCCTCTCGAGGAGCTTTCCCCTTCTTCTCCACGGAAAACCTCCTTATCGGCGCCATGGGTGTTTCGACAAGATGGCAAGACAAGAAGGAAGAAGAAGGAGCAAGCAGTGAGAAGACGAAGATGATTAGGGTCCTTTGCCCCTCCCCCCATTTATAGCCAGAGGGAGGCCAACCGCCGACCTCCACGGTCCTCCAGTAATGATGATCTTTTTGCATGCAGTAGGCTGTTGTCAAGTCAAACGGTTTCCGAGGCAACATGGGGAAGCAAAGATGCCAACGTTCGATCAAGCATCACACATCGACTGGGTACGCAGGTGGTTGGGGCCCATGGCGCTTCGCCCTTGCCCTTTGGCTCCACCTCGAAGCCATGTCCGAGCATTCCTTGGGCCCGGGGGCTATTGTCGGCATTCTGGGAACTAGGGTACCCAGACTAGCCTGCCTGCAGCCCATGGCGTGGCTCCATCGATGGCCAGGTACGGACCATCTCCAGCATCAACAACACAAGACCCTCACGAGGGGCCATGCCTCGCGAGGTGAGCGACAACAAGACCACCAGAGGGAGTGGCCTCCCTAGGCTCGCTCCTGAGGAGCGGAGATTCCTATGCAGGCGCTCATCTCGTGAGGTTAGGGTGACACAAGTAGTGACGACCAAGGCCAGGTAGGCGCCAGCGGGCACAATACAGCAAGCGCAGGCGCAGAGTCCGAAGGAATCAGCTAAAGGTTTCCATTTCTATGGTACAACAACAAGACCGCCAAGACGGCAGGACGGAGGTCATCACCGAGCCCACCATGATGTAACGACCAGAAGCTTTGTAGGCAAAGACCACCTTTCATTAGGATAAGATGTACTAGTTGTTTCCCTTTGAAATTGGTCGTTGTGGGATCCCTGCCCACCTTCACTTTGAGGAAAAAGGACCAAGGCCACTATAAATATAGCTTAGCCACCACAATAGAAGTGGACGGATGAATCAGACCATCCACTCCCACTCTAGCTCATGCAAACACAAGAATAGACCTCCTGAGGTCATTCTTCCTCTATACGAGTTCTTCCTCAGACCACCTCAAGGCTAATCCACCACAAAGCAGGAGTAGGGTACTACACCACAAGGTGGCCCGAACCTAGGTAAACTGCCTTGTCCCTTTCCTTTCCCGTTCATCGAGCTAGGCCGTGAGACCGACAAGTTGGTAGATTGGGGAGATTGAGTGCTTTGCATGCACCTCAGAGTTCGAATCTTTCCTGGGTCTGCGGAGCACTGAATCCGATAGTGGGGGCTATTAACGTTACATGACGATCGAGTGTTTCAACAAAAGATGCGGTGCGATAAGGTTCTTGAAGCAAATTGTTCAAGGGAAAGCCAAATAGCAAAAGAAAAAACACACACCCTGCAAACCCCGAAAAACTATCACTCGATGTAATTCTCCACCTTTTTGTCAACAACTGTCAAAAAGGAAAGAGAAGACACACGAGGAAGTACTCTGTTGGGGTATGTTTTGAATCAGAATTGAAACCACTCGAAGAGTCAGAGTCAGAAGAATGTGGAATGGTGGAGGCAGAAGCAGGTGAAGCATCCTTGGCTTTGGAAGACTTGGAAGGATGGGCATCTGGCTTGTAGATAAGAGTGCTGGCAGTGTGATGCCCCGAGACCGATGCTCCAGATGCCTTCCCAGTTGCCTTCCATGTTTTGCGTGTTAGCCATGTGTTTTATTTGTTTATTGCATTTCATCATGGCATCAACCACATTGCATCGGCACTCGTTGCCATCGTTGTTTTTAAAACTTGCATCCGCTCGTAGTTGTCGCGTCCTCCCTTGCTTTCGTGACCATTGTGAGACCAACCTTATTCTTCGTTTTCCCTCTTGCTTAAACCGGAGTCTCTCTATACAGTGCACAGACCCCCCCCCCCCTCGTGTGCGCGTCCGAAACTTACCTGAACCTGACCCGGGCAGTCATCACCGTTGGGTCCAGATCATCCCCAAACATCCGGAAAATATCTTAGTTTTATTTATTGGACTCCCTATCCTATTTTTGTTTACCGCCCGATTATGATCGGAGGGATGGATTAGCCCTAACTAAAAACCCACCTACTATATATTTAGTGTAAACCTACCTAACCCTACACCAAGTCCCTCTTTTTCCTCACCCGCCGCCACTCTCTCCTCGGGATCCCTCCCGATCCAAACCCACCAATCACCAGCCCCTCTCGACACCCTCCATCTTGAGCTCCTCGACCACACCCTCGCGCGCCCGAGGCCCCAACAGCCCAAGCGCCGGCCGGCCACCGAAGTTCCTACACGGCCTCCTTCCCCGCCCGACGTCACCGGCGACTAGCAGCTCTTGGCCCTCCTCTCCTTACTTCTCCTCCCTCCTGTAATCGCTCTCTCCCTCTGGTCTCTTACCTCTCGAACCCTCTCTCTTCTCTTCAATAGGAGCTTCCACCATCGCGCCATGGATGGCCATTGTGCTCCATGCTGACGCCGCTCTGACCTCATCCCAATCCAGTGGACCCAGACGCAAGGACCTTGCCGCTTGGATCTCCGCCACCCGACGCCTAGCTCTTCCTCGCCATCCCCACGTGCTCCGGTGAGCCCTGTCTCTACCTCCCTATCCATCTTTCTTCTCCGTCTCAACTCTTTGCGTCCTCATTAGAGACAGGAACCAGGTGCTTGACACCCGAGCCCCATGGCAACTGCAGCTCTGGATCAGCTCGACCTCACCTTTCCTGCCCCTCCACCCCCCGATTCGCGCCGCTCCGCCGCCCCGTCTGCGGCCACTGCCTGCCGGAGCCGCGTCTCCCTGTGCCCCGCAGCCGCGCCGCGCCTCTGCTTCATTCGAGAGGAGATGAAGTGAGAGCCTCGCCCGCGTTGACCTCTTCCTCGACTGCGGCTCTCCCAACTGCGTGGGCTGTAGCGACGCTAAGATCCACCAAGGCCCAGCCCAGCCCGCCTCCGGCCTCATCCACCTACTGGGCGTGGCCCATGGTGAGCGCTCCAGTAATATCACATGCCCGCATGTGCCTTGTAATATGTTGTGCCCAATGTTTCGGCCGTTCTAGGTTCTTTTTAGCGTCTGTGATTTTAGCTAATTATCCAGGAATTTCTTAAATTCAGAAAAGGCCATTAGTTTGCATTACTCACAACTAATTATCCGTGCATTCATTTGAAACATGTCATATATGTAAAATCCTTAGAATTTCATCTAGTTTCATAATATGCAACTTTCATCCATGTTAAAAATGTTTAAAATGATGTTTGTCTAAAATTACTCATATATCATGCCAAAATGGTTTATTTCATAACTAATTAACCGTAGCTCCGATTTAAATAAACTTTATATGCAAATGGGGTAGAAAAATGCCTAGCGTAACGTAGTGACACTACTTTGCATGTTTAACAACTCGAAAATTGTGTTTTGGACAGAACAGTACCATAACCAAAATATGCACATGGGGATTTACCGGAAGTGTTGTTTCATGTTTCCGGCCTCATTTAAACTTGCCTAAATAGTTAGTTTACTTATGCTTCACCCCTTGCCATGTTTAAAAACATTTAATATTGTTGGGTACATAAACGAGAGGAAACTAAATATTTCGAATGTGGTGTTTTGTCAATATGCAACTCATTGCATATTGAGCTCCACTTAACTTGTAGTATTGTTTGTGCACTTTGACAGGTCATGCCTCATTAAACCGGACATGCATCATACTTGATTGTGCATCTTGCCATGTTTATGCCGGTATGTTTACCATGTTGTTTGTTTCTTTCCGGTTTGCTTCTCTCGTTAGCTTCGATTTCGTTCCGGAATTGTGAGGATTCGTTCGACTACATCCATTTGTGTTCTTCATGGACTCGTTCTTCTTCCCTGCGGGATCCTAGGCAAGATGACCATTACCTTCGATATCACATCAATCTTTGCTTGGTACTTGTTCATTCTATCGCAATGTTGTACTACCTACCACTTATTTATCATGCCTCCCATATTGCCATGTCAAGCCTCTAACCCACCTTCCTAGAAAACCATTGTTTGGCTAAGTTACCGGTTTGCTCAGCCCCTCTTATAGTGTTGTTAGTTGCAGCTGAAGTTGAAGATTGCACCATCTTGGAACATGTTTATGTTGGGATATCACAATATCTCTTATTTTAATTAATGCATCTATATACTTGGTAAAGGGTGGAAGGCTCGACCTTATGCCTGGTGTTTTGTTACACTCATGCCGCCTTAGTTTCCGTCATACTAGTGTTATGTTCCTTGATTTTGCGTTCCTTATGTGGTTGGGGTTATGGGCCCCCTTGACAGTTCGCTTTGAATAAAACTCCTCCAGCAAGGCCCAACCTTGGTTTTACATTTTCCTAACAACCTATAACTTTCCCTTAGGGTTGCAAACCCGAGGGTCATTGTCGGTGTCAAAACCGGCGGATCTCGGGTACGGGGCCCCGAACTGTGCGTCTAAGGCGGATGGTAACAAGAGGCAGGGGATAGGATGTTTACCCAGGTTCGGGCCCTCTTGATGGAGGTAATACCCTACGTCCTGCTTGATTGATCTTGATGACATTAGTATTACAAGAGTTGATCTACCACGAGATTGTAGAGGCTAAACGTTAGAAGCTAGCCTATGGTATGATTGTTGTTGTCCTACGGACTAAACCCTCCGGTTTATATAGACATCGGAGGGGGCTAGGGTTACACAGAGTCGGTTACAAGGGAGGAGATCTACATATCCGTATTGCCAAGCTTGCCTTCCATGCCAAGGGAAGTCCCATCCGGATACGGGACAAAGTCTTCAATCTTGAATCTTGAATGACGATGAGTCCGGCGCGCAGATTTGTCTTCGGCATTGCAAGGCGGGTTCTTCCTCCGAATACTCCATAGAAGATTTTGAACACAAGGATAGTGTCCGTCTCTGCAAAACAAGTTCAACATACCACCATAGAGAGAATAATATTTCCACAAATCTAATCTGCTGACACGTTTAGCAACATGACATCATGCCATGGCCCCATCATTATTCGAACCGTTTTTTCCTCAACCAGCATTGCACATATCGCGAGGTAGTTATCTTGACACGTCGTGTCGAAGCAGAGATCGTGCCCCCCTTATTACGGGATTCTCATCAATACGGACGTGGGTAACCCAATCGTGCCCGTTGTTATGACTCCTCGATTTTAGGCAAGTCCCAAACGGCCATGAGGAGGACGCTTGATATTCACCCTCTTTATAAAGAGGCCAAGGCCTGTCCTTTTTTCCCTCTCATGCTCAATCGAATCCTTCCCCCGCCTCGAGTTCCAACACCCAAGGCTCAGGTCAGGCGCTTCGGACCTTCAACCATGTCCGGATCCAACCTCCAAGGTCGGTGGATGCCTTCCTCTGTCACAGAGGAAGACATCAAGAAGCTAAGAGAGGCCAGGTATTTGACCCTCGGAATCTCGCACAGGCTGCCTGCTCGAGGGCAGGTAATTCCCACTCCCAAACCCAGCGAGAGCGTTTTATTCAACTCTCACTTCCTCCAAGGGCTAGGCCTCGCTCTGGATCCCTTTGTTAGGGGGCTCATGTTCTATTATGGGCTGGATTTCCAAGACCTGCCCCGGATTCCCTCATTCACATCTCGTCGTTCATCGTCGTGTGTGAGGCCTTCCTCTGCATAATCGCACACTTTGGCATGTGGCTCAAGACTTTCAATATGAAGCCGAAGATGATCGAGGGGCGACACGTAGAGTGTGGAGGTGCCGTAATAAGCAAAAGTGTTGATGTTCCGTGGCCAGAGGGTTCCTTCCCAGAGGTTTCCGGTTTATGGCAACCAGAGTGGTTTTATATCACAGCTCCCCGAAGTTCCAAGTGGGTAGCTGCCCCTGCCTTTCGCTTGGGCCCCCCACCACAACTGACGTCATGGATCAACAAGGGGCTGAACTGGGGGCCAGTAAATGATGTGCCGATATTGCAGAGTCGCATCCGAAATCTCCTTGAGAGAGATGTCAGCCTGGTCATGGTAATGCAAGTCATGCTAGTTCGACGAGTCTCGCCTTGCAAACGTCAACCCCTCCGTATGTGGGAATTCAACCCAGAAGGACCGCGAACTATTCAGCACTTCCTCGGCATGACGCTCGAAGAGATGTACAAATTGTTCTTCGAACCACAAATAAAGTGTCCGGACACCACCGAGGATGCGGGTCTGAGCTGTAATCGCCCAGATACCCAAGTAAGTAATCCCGTGGCCGAACACGCTGTCTTTTTATTTATCATAACATCATTCTGAAAAGTCGCTCCTTGACCAGGACTGGGTAACAAAGGCGAAGATGATCAGGTGTTCGGCCCCCCTTCCCGAAGGCTCGGCTAATCCAGTACTAGCCAGAATGCTTGAGCCGGCGCCTTATCAGGCGCCCTCAGGGGAAGATAAAGGGGGAATAAAGAGGCTGAAAACAGGTCTCACTCATTATTCGTCCAAACGGGGGGAATTAGTGCCTCCACAAAGGAGGATAACCAAGGAGAAGAATCTGAAATTCCCTCTCCCCTAGGAAGGAAGAGGACCACCTCTGAAGACCCGGAAACAAAGGTTTCCAAACGCGGGAAGAAATCTTCGCCAGAGGGTCCTGCCACGGAGGGTGCTTTTACCGCACAGTGCCCGCAAGGGCATCAGCCCTCTACCGAGCTGTAAAAATATCCCACATTACTTCTGAAGACAATAACCGAAGCATATATCTTTGTACTTCGGATCGTAGTCCTTCTCAACAGAGTTCGTCTTCGAGGGATGTTCTTCTGGAGATGATGGAGAGCGAAACACCTCCCCATGCCACCCCGCCTCATGAGGCGGGCGACCCTGAAGTGTCGTCGCGGAGGGTTTCTCCTGATCCGCCAAGGCCAGAAGGTAATCCTTCGGCCACACGAAGTCCTCAGTATTCGGCTCCTGAAGAGAGCAACATAAAGAGTCCGGAACCATCCGGTGTACGATCGGACGCACTAAAGGATCTTCTGGAGCAAGCGGCCATCTCAGAAGCGCATCGTACGCTAATGGGTACGGTGATTGAGAGGATTTCATCTGCCGAAAGTGGGTTGCATGAAGCTTTTATGAGTCTGCTGAAAGGCTTTGAGGTACGTGAAATAGTGTATGTTTTTGACAGTACCGCACACGTTAGTGTGCCCCATGCAGATAGTAGCCCCTGAGACTTTGGTTGCTGCCGAGAACGGCGGCAAACGGAGGATCATAGTCCCAGGCAATAATCAAGCCGCCCTCATATGCAGGTGGCTGAAGGTCCGGTGGCTAGCCAGACTGATGAGTTTGTCGAGCTGAAGCGGCAATTTGATGCGGCAGATGCCGACATCGTGCTTGTCAACAAGTGGCTCGACGAGGCACAGGGTATGTGATTTCTCCGGTGATCAACACATAGTAAGAGGAGCATGATGCCAGTATCTTTAATATGCAGATGGAGTTGTCGTCGTGGAGTCCCTTCGGGCGGAACTTGCCCGAGCAAAGGAATAAGCCAGGAATAGTGATGCGGCCGCTCTAAAGGCGGTCGAAGAGCTGAGGGCCGAACAGGCTGCTCATTGCCAAAGCAAGGAAAAAATAGCCAAAATGGCCGTTGAGTTGAAAGATGCCACTGACCGTTACCAGCTTATTGAAAAAGAAAGCCGAGCGAAGGCGACGGACCTGGAGAAGGCCATGGTAGCAGCCAAGTAAGCCCGCTCCAAAATTAGAGCGGCGAAGGAGGAGCTGCGTCAAGCTGGAGATATCGCGGCTGGGAAGCCCGTTTTGTTGCGAACGAAGTTCGGAGATCCAAAGTGTGCCCCTCTTGATCAACAATGGAGTGCTGCAGACGCATACGTGGATTTGGCAGCAAGTGCTGCTGATACGGCCAAGTACTTCAAGGATCAAAAATATGGTGAAGTGGAAAAGTTGTTCTGGTCACAGTTCAATGTTCAAGTGCGTCCGCTGCTGTTGAATGAGCGAATGGCTGAGTGGGCCGAGCTCCATAGGTTGTCCAGACTTGCCATGATGTCTGTTGTGGATCATCTGTGGCCGGAAGGGCCAAGGCCGAATAGTTATGTTAGTTTAGTGCAACAATTCCTTGGTGTTGTGCCGCACATCGACGCTATGAAGATGTCGGCGTGCATAGAGGGTGCGCGGATGTTACTTGCCTGTGTCAAGACATACTGGGCAGAGATGGAGGCCACCACTATTGCAATCCAGAGTTCGGCCGTGGGCCGAGTATCTGCCGAGCTCTACTTTGAAGAAGTCCTTGAAGGCGCTCGTTTAATAGAGTCTTAGTGCTCGAAGAATATTATGTTCTAGTGACATGTATTCCCATTGTAAAAAACAATGTTTTATTGAATTGTAAAGGTTGTGTTTATACTTTTGCCTGAAAGTATTATGATGCCTCCTATGCGGCCGTTTATGTATATATGTATATAACCTAAAAGTTTGCAGTCGTCGGCTTCAGCCCCCACGCATATAATGCGGGAGTGTTCGCAAAAAATGCGTATTCACACTTGATCCAACGTCTTGGTCCATTAAGGAGGTGGTAGCGCAGCGAACGAGGCAATCGGACTATATTTCTTTAACACTTTCACTTAGCCATAGGAGTTTGACGGTGGGACTACTATATAGCCCCTGGTACTTCCGCGCTTGTCCGAATACGATGCGCGTATGTACATGACCGGGAAACGGCCCTTCGTTAATGCGGAGGAATCCCAAAGATTCTGCTAAGTCATCGAGTGGTTGACCTGTCTCGCGCTTTATCATGATAGTCAGGTTTCGGCTTTCTCTATTGAAGTGCTCATCCGGATGAACCAGGGCACAATCGCAGTAGTTCTCCCGGTGCCGCTGATACGTCTCTGTCGTATCTACTTTTCCAAACACTTTTTCTCTTGTTTTGGACTCTAACTTGTATGATTTGAATGGAACTAACCCAGACTGACGCTGTTTTCAGCAGAATTACCATGGTGTTATTTATGAGCAGAAACAAATGTTCTCGGAATGACCTGAAACTTCACGGAGCAACTTTTCGAAAAATATAAAAAATACCTACAAAAGATGAAGGCCAGGGGGCCCACCACCTGTCCACGAGGGTGGGGGGCACGCCTGCCCCCCTACCTCATGGGCCCCCTGGTGCCTCTCCAACTCCAACTCTATATATTGTGTTTCGGGGAGAAAAAATCAGAGAGAAGGATTAATCGCGTTTTACGAGACGGATCCACCGCCAAGCCCTAAAACCTCTCGGGAGGGCTGATCTGGAGTCCGTTCGAGGCTCCGGAGAGGGGAATCCATCGCCATCGTCATCATCAACCATCCTCCATCACCAATTTCATGATGCTCACCGCCGTGTGTGAGTAATTCCATCGTAGGCTTGCTGGACGGTGATGGGTTGGATGAGATTTATCATGTAATCGAGTTAGTTTTGTTAGGGTTTGATCCCTAGTATTCACTATGTTTTTGAGATTGATGTTGCTATGACTTTGCTATGCTTAATGCTTGTCACTAGGGCCCGAGTGTCATGATTTCAGATCTGAACCTATTATGTTTTCATCAATATATGAGAGTTCTTGATCCTATCTTGCAAGTCTATAGTCACCTATTATGTGTTATGATCCGTTAACCCCGAAGTGACAATAATCGGGCTACTTACCGGTGATGACCGTAGTTTGAGGAGTTCATGTATTCACTATGTGTTAATGCTTTGTTCTGGTACTCTATTAAAAGGAGGCCTTAATATCCCTTAGTTTCCGTAAAGACCCCGCTGCCACGGGAGGGTAGGACAAAAGATGTCATGCAAGTTCTTTTCCATAAGCCCGTATGACTATATTCGGAATACATGCCTACATTACATTGATGAACTGCAGCTAGTTCTGTGTCACCATAGGTTATGACTGTTACATGATGAACCGCATACGGCATAATTCTCTATCACCGATCCATTGCCTACGAGCTTCCCATATATTGATCTTTGCTTATTTACTTTTCCGTTGCTATTTCTATCATCACTACAAAATACCAAAAACATTACTTTTACTACTGTTACCTTTTGCTACCATTACCACCATTATCATATTACATTGCTACTAAACACTTTGCTGCAGATATTAAGTTTCCAGGTGTGGTTGAATTGACAACTCAGCTGCTAATACTTGAGAATATTCTTTGGCTCCCCTTGTGTCGAATCAATAAATTTGGGTTGAATACTCTACCCTCGAAAACTGTTGCGATCCCCTATACTTGTGGGTTATCAAGACTATTTTCTGGCGCCATTATCGGGGAGCATAGCTCTATTCTTTGAGTCACTTGGGATATATATATCTGCTTATCATTATGAAGAACTTGAAAGATCCAAGAAGCAAGATTTATCCCTCAACTACGAGGGGAGGTAAGGAACTGCCATCTAGCTCTGCACCTGATTCACCTTCTGTTTTGAGTAAGCTTGTGACACCTAAACCTGCTTCTGCTATTCGTTCTGATATGTCGCATGTTATTGACCATGCCACTTCTGCTATGCATGATACTTATGATGAAACTACTTCTATGCTTGATACTACTGTGCCACTTGGTGAATTTCTTGATGAACAACTTGCTAGGGCTAGAGAGATTGAAAATATTGAATCTGATAATACTGATGAAAGCGATGATGAAGAATCCCTTGTTATTCCTAAGGGTTATGTTTTTGATCAAGAAGCTTCTTTAGCTATTTTAACTTGCCAAGATAGATATGAACTCAAAAGGTTATTAGCTAAATGGATTAAGCTCTAAATGCTAGAATGAAACCTGACCCTGCTTTTGCTACTTCACCTATCTGTGTTACTGATAAGGATTATGAATTCTCTGTTGATCCTGATATAATTACTTTGGTTGAATCTGATCCTTTTCATGGTTATGAATCTGAAACTGTTGTAGCACATCTTACTAAACTGAATGAGATAGCCACCCTGTTCACTAAAGATGAGAGAACTCATTACTTTTATATCCTTAAAATATTTCCGTTCTCATTAAAGGGTGATGCTAAGATATGGTTTAATTCTGTTGATCCTGGTTTTGTGTGCAGTCCCCAGGATATGATTTATTACTTCTCTGCTAAATATTTCCCTGCTCATAAGAAACAAGATGCGTTAAGGGATATATATAATTTTGTGCAAATTGAAGAAGTGAATCTCCCACAAGCTTGGGGGAGGCTTCTCCAATTACTTAATGCTTTGCTTGATCATCCTCTTAAGAAAAATGAAATACTTGATATCTTTTACAATGGACTAACCGATGCCTCCAGAGATTACCTGGATAGTTATGCTGGTTCTGTTTTCAGGGAAAGAACACCAGATGAAGCTGAAATTCTATTGAATAATATGCTAACAAATGAAAATAATTGGACACCTCCAGAGCCAGTTCCTGAGCCTATTCCTAAACCAACTCCGAAGAAGAGGGGTATTCTATTTCTCAGTACTGAAGACATGCAGGAGGCAAAGAAATCTATGAAAGAAAAAGGTATTAAAGCTGAAGATGTTAAGAATTTACCTCCTATTGAAGAAATACATGGTCTTAATTTACCGCCTGTTGAAGAAACATATGATCTTAATCCTTTACCTATTGAAGAAACTCATGGTCTTGATAACCCGACACATGTAGTAAAGGTAAATGCTCTCTAAAGATATGATAAAGCTGAAATCCCATTTACTAAGTTTGCTAGCCCATGCTTAGATGAGTTTGATAAATTTATGGCTAAGCAAGAAGATTTTAATGCTTATTTTGGTAGACAATTGAAATACAATTCAAATATGCTTGAACACTTGGGTGATTATATGGCTAATGTTAAAGCTGAACTTAAACTTATTAGTAAACATGCTTCTATGGTTACCACTCAAGTAGAACAAGTACTTAAAGCTCAAAATGATTTGCTCAATGAATTGAGTAGTAGGGATAATGATAATGCTATTAGAGTTATGACTAGAGGTGATAGAATGACTCAGGAACCTTTGTATCCTGAAGGCCATCCTAAAAGAATTGAGCAAGATTCTCAGAGAAATAATATAGATGCACCTAGTTCTTCTAAAAAGAAGAAAAAGAAAAATGATAGGACTTTGCATGCTTCTAGTGATCCTATTGTTGAAACACCCGAGAATCCAAATGATATTTATATTTCTGATGCTGAAACACAATCTGGTAATGAACCTAAAACTAATGATAATGTTAATAATAATGTTCATGATGATGCTCAACCTAGTAATGATAATGATATAGAAATTGAACCTGTTGTTGATCTTGATAACCCACAATCAAAGAATCAACGTTATAATAAAAAAGACTTTGTTGCTAGGAAACATGGTAAAGAAAGAGAGCCTTGGGTTCAAAAACCCATGCCTTTTCCTCCCAAACCATCCAAGAAAAAGGATGATGAGGATTTTGAGCGCTTTGCTGAAATGATTAGACCTATCTTTTTGCGTATGCGATTAACTGATATGCTCAAAATGAATCCTTATGCTAAGTACATGAAAGAAATTGCTACAAATAAAAGAAAGATACCGGAAGATGAAATTTCCACCATGCCTGGTAATTATACTTTTAAGGGTGCAATACCAAAGAAACTTGGAGATCCCGGTGTACCAACTATACCATGCTCCATTAAAAGAATCTATGTTAAAACTGCTTTATTTAATCTCGGAGCCGGTGTTAGTGTTATGCCTCTCTCTTTATATCGTAGACTATATTTGAATAAGTTGACACATACTAGAATATCTTTGCAAATGGCTGATAAATCAACGGCTATACCTGTCGGTATTTGTGAGGATGTGCCTATTGTAGTTGCAAACGTTACTATTTTAACGGACTTTGTTATTCTTGATATTCCCGAGGACGATAGTATGTCTATTATTCTTGGAAGACCCTTTTTGAATACTGCAGGGGCTGTTATTGATTGCACTAAAGGCAATCTCACTTTTCATGTTAATGGCAATGAGCATATGGTACACTTTCCGAGGAAACAACCTCAAGTTCATAGTATCAACTCTATTGGAAAAATTCCATCGATTATATTTGGAGGTTTTGAATTTCCTCTTCCAAGTGTCAAGAAGAAATATGATATTCTTATTATTGGGGATGTTCATATCCCCGTTGAGGTAACATAGTGTTATTCGAAATTTCTCCAGTTCCATGTTAATCGGAATGAGTTCGTTAACAAGACTTGATCAACCTTGTTAGTGGATTCCTTTTGATGATCATGAGATGGATGAAACTAGAAGGCACAACCTTCTGTACCCCACTTTTACTTTCTGTTACTTATATTAAATAAAATAAAACCAAATATTTTTTTGTCTATTATCTGATTATCCGTGCAATATAAAAATACCCCGAAAATAAAAGTTCTCCAAATGCCCTGAAATTTAAATATGATTTTTTCCAGAATATTTGAGAATATTTGGCACTGAGAACACAGTAGGGGGGTCAACCACCTGCCCATGAGGGTGGAGGGCGCGCCCTACCCCCCTGGGCGTGCCCCCTGCCTCGTGGGCCCACGGTGGCCCTCCTCCACTTAGCCTTTCACCCATACACTCCTTGTTCCTCCCCCAAACACGAATAACCAGCTCAAACCCGAGTCCAAGCTCGTTTTGCTGCCATTTTCGATCTCCTTGCTCAAAACACCTCTCACAAAACTGCTTGGGGAGATTGTTCCTTGGTATGTGACTCCTCCATTGGTCCAATTAGTTTTTGTTTTAGTGCTTTATTCATTGCAAATTTTTGCATCTTAGGTGACCCTGTTCTTGAGCTTGCATGTAAAATTTATATGGTCAAAAGTAGTTTTGATGCGTGATATAGGATCTGGCACTTGTAGGAGTAGTTGCTATCAATATTATTGAGTTTGGTTAACTTTTATTTGGAAGTTACTAAAAATTTCAGAATTTTTCAGAAAATGATGAAGAGACTTTTCAGGGGCTTATCGAGCCGAAGCTCGAAGGAAAAGGCACCGAAGCCTAAATATAGTCTGCCTCGCATCGCGGAGGTTCGGTCATGTGAATGGCCTTCCGATGATTTCTTGAGAGCAGCCGGGATTTATGAAGATTTTTATGAATTGGCTAAGAATGCAGGCCTCACCGCTTTCCTCCACAACCAACGCGATCAGTATCTCTTTCTCACAAATATCTTCGTGCAAAACTTTCATTTCCATTCTAGGAGCTCACCACCTATGGTGGATTTTCATTTATATGATGAGAATAAGGAGATGTCACTTTATGATTTTTGTCGGGTTTGTTTAATACCTTTCGAGGGCAAGATAGGGGAACCACATCGCGAGGATGTGGATGGGTTTATTGATACTATCACTGTAGGGGAAACAAGGAAGGTTTCCGATGCACGAATCACTAGCATACATTTCCCTATTTTACGCTATTTTGCATTATTTGCTAGTTGTTGTTTAATTGGTAGTGGAAACTGTGGAAACCTTAGTGTCCCTGATATTATTATTTTGCGCCACAGTTTATACGGTGATAACTCTGTTAGTATGGGTGGCATTATTGCTAAACGGTTAAGTCCGAACCATACAAAGGGCCCCGTCTTTGGAGGCATCTATGCTTCACGCCTAGCTGCACATTTTAACATACCTATTAGGCATTATGAGAAGGAAGAAAAAGTGCTTCCTCGTGTTTATTTAGACTATAAAAGTATGGTGGCACATGATTTTATTGTTAAGAATAGGGAAGGAGAGCTTAAATACAAATTGTTATTCGATAAACATCATCCTGAGACTATTACCCTGCCTGCTCCTTCTTTGTTTGATTTATCTGCAGGCCAGTACCTTGTTCCATTAGAGGCTATTCATGCCTACCGGAACCCTGCACCAGCCATGGAGCCAGAGCCGGAACACAAGTTGATCCTTCACGACAGTCTAATTACCAGTGGGATCCGGAGATGATTGCCAACCAGTGGCAATCGGAGTCTTCTTCTTCTTCGCAGTACGACCCCAACTATTATTATGGATATCCGCCAGGCCAGCAGTGGCTATAGACCAACTTAGGCCAAAAGCCTAAGCTTGGGGAGTACATATTTCCCACCGACATTGTATTCATGTTCACACAATCATTGCTAGATGTCGGTGCTCATACTTTTTCATTGTATCATCCATGCTAGTTTATTTTCCTTTTTATGCTTTCTTCTTGTGTGTTTGATTAACCTTAAGAAAAACCAAAAAATTTGTTGTACCTTTTAATTAGTTTACTTTCCATGCTTGTAGTAGTAATTAAAAAGAAAATCCAAAAAGATTTCCTGTTCTTCTTTTGCTTGTTGGGAGCTTTCACGTGTAAATAGTTTTATTTCTTTTCTTTTCTTTGGGGGTCGATAGGAGAAGACCATAATTAAATTGTTGAAGTGGCTCTTATATGCATTATTGTTGATCTGACAAAAGAGCCCATATTGCCTTGTCTTCTCCTATTTATTAAATGCTTGTAGATTCTAGCTTAGTCCAATGCACGCGCTCTATTATTATTATTCACATTGTTCAGTCGTGCAAGTGAAAGGCAATTATGACGATATATGATGGACTGACTGAGATGAGAAAGGCTGGTATGAACTTGGCCTCTTTTGTTTTTGTAAATATGATTACTTCATCGTTCTTGATTCGGCCTATTATGGATAAACATGTTTGCAATGACAACTAGAGATCATAGTGCTTATGCCATGCTTGATTAGCTATGAGTTATACTGGTTTACCTTGCATGCCAACAAGCTATTAAAATGGTTATAATGTGGTATGATAAGGTGGTATCCTCCTCTGAATGATTTAAGTGACTCGAGTTGGCACATGTTTACGCATGTAGTTGAAACAAAATCAACATAGCCTTCATGATATTTATGTTCATGGTGGATTATATCCTACTCATGCTTGCATTAGGTGTTGATTAATTTTAATGCATGTTAATGACTGTTGTCGCTCCCTAGCTGCTCGCTTCCCAGTATTTTGCTAGCCTTCACCTGTACTAAGCGGGAATACTGCTTGTGCATCCAAATCCATAAACCCCGAAGTTATTCCAAATGAGTCCACTATACCTACCTATATACGGTATCTACGTGCCGTTCCAAGTAAATTTGTATGTGCCAAACTCTAAACCTTCAAATAAATATCCTATTTTGTATGCTGGAATAGCTCATCTATCAACTCGGGCTGCACGTATCTTCCATGTTAGGCGGGTTATTCTCAAGAGGAGTGGACCCCGCTCCTCACTCACGAGATAAATGGCTGGTCTTCGGGATGCCCAGTTGAGGGAGTCCGGGATTAGGGGTCTCCGGAAAGCCGGACTATATCCTTTGGCCGGACTATTGGACTATGAAGATACAAGATTGAAGACTTCGTCTCGAGTCCGGATGGGACTCTACTTGGTGTGGAAGGCAAGCTAGGCAATATGGATATGTATATCTCCTCCTTTGTAACCGACCTTGTGTAACCCTAGCCCCCTCCGATGTCTATATAAACCAGAGGGTTTTAGTCCGTAGGACAACATACAATCATACCATATCCTAGCTTCTAGGGTTTAGCCTCTCTGATCTCGTGGTAGATCAACTCTTGTAATACCCATATCATCAAGAATAAATCAAGCAGGACGTAGGGTTTTACCTCCATCAAGAGGGGCCGAACCTGGGTAAAACATCGTGTCCCCTACCTCCTGTTACCATCCGCCTTACACGCACAGTTCGGGACCCCCTACCCGAGATCCGCCGTTTTTGACACTAACATTGGTGCTTTCATTGAGAGTTCCTCTGTGTCGTCGCTGTTAGGCTTGATGGCTCCTACGATCATCGATAGCGATGTAGTCCAGGGTGAGACTTTTCTCCCTGGACAGATCTTTGTGTTCGGCGGTTTCACACTGCGTGCCAACTCGCTTGGCCATCTGGAGCAGATCAAAAGTTATGCCCCTAGCCACCAGGTCAGGTTTGGAAGCTTAAACTACACGGCCGATGTCCGCGGAGACTTGATCTTCGACGGATTCGAGACTTTGCCTTGTGCGTCACGCGATCACGATGAGTACGATTTAGCTCTACCATCAGACAGTGTTCAGGAGATCGCACCGGCAGCCGCTCCGACCCTCAATTCAGAGCCAGTTGCGCCATCCATGGATGGGTGGATGGAACCCGCCACGGAGACCTTACCCTCAGCAGCGATCGAGCCGAACATCGACCTTACCCTGCACGAGAGCCGTGTTGTCAGACTGCCGGATCCTTCTCCGGCCACGGACTCCGAACCGCCTGCGCCCGTTCCTAGCGAATCCGATTGGGCGCCGATCATGGAGTTTACCTCCGCTGATATTTTTCAGCACTTGCCCTTTGGCAACATACTGAACTCATTAAGGTCTCTCTCCTTGTCAGGAGGATCTTGGCAGAACTATGTCCGGCAGGATTGGGATGCGGATGATGAAGAAATTCTCTGCCCACCCACCACCCACTTAGTAGCCACTTTCGACGACTTAACCGACATGCTCGACTTTGACTACGAAGACATCAACGGTATGAACGATGATGCGGGAGACGAAGAGGAACCACTGCCCACAGGGCACTAGACAGCCTCCTCATCATACGATATATACATGGTGGACACACCCAAAGAAGGCAGTGGTGACGAGACAGTGGGGGATGACCCCTCCAAGAAACAACTCAAGCGCCGACGTCAGCGGCACCGCTCTAAGTCCCGCCAAAGCAAAAGTGGTGATACCGGCATAGGAGATAATAACACTTCGGATAGTGCCGAAGACGGCAACAATCCCCTCCAACATGATCTAGGATAGGAGGATGGAGAGGCCAGCCCTCCAGAGAAAGCGGCAGATGGAGAGGCGGAGGATGATAATTACATGCCCCTCTCCGAAGACGAGGCAAGCCTCGACGATGACGAATTTGTCGTGCCAGAGGATCCCGTAGAACAAGAGCACTTCAAGCGCCGGCTTATAGCCACGACAAATAGCCTTAAGGAAAAGAAGCAGCAGCTTCAAGCTGATCAAGATCTGCTAGCTGACAGATGGACTGAAGTCCTCGCGGCTGAGGAATATAAACTCGAACGCCCCTCCAAGAGTTACCCAAAATACAGGTTGCTACCCCGACTGGAGGAAGAAGCATATGACGCGACTGATCGGCCACCTCGTGGCCTCGATAGAGAGGCATTCCAGCCAAAAGCTCAGCCTGCACCCCGACGCCATTCAAATAAAAAGGCATGGGGAAATACGCCAGACCTGCAAGACGTATTAGAGGACAAAGAAAAACATGCAAGATCGACCTATGGATCACGAGGGCGCGCCACTATGCGAGACGATAAACGTTATGCCGGATACAGTAAAAGTAAATCCGGCCGAGCCAAACACAGCGGGCAAGACTCATTGGAGTTGCATCGCGATATAGCCTAGTACAGAGGTGCTTCACACCCCTTATGCTTCACAGATGAAATAATGGATCATCAAATCCCAGAGGGTTTCAAACCCGCAAACATAGAATCATACGACGGCACGACAGATCCTGCGGTATGGATCGAGGATTTCCTCCTGCGCATCCACCTGGCCCACGGTGATGACCTACACGCAATCAAATACCTCCCACTCAAACTTAAAGGACCAGCTCGGCATTGGGTCAACAGCTTGCCAGCAGAGTCCATTGGCTATTGGGAAGATCTGGAAGCCGCATTCCTCGACAACTTTCAGGGCACTTATGTGCGACCACCAGACTTCGATGACCTGAGCCATATAATTCAGCACCCAGAGGAATCGGCCAGGCAATTCTGGACACGGTTCCTAACAAAGAAAAATCAAATCGTCGACTGTCCGGATGCAGAGGCCCTAGCAGCTTTTAAACACATCATCCGCGATGAGTGGCGAGCCCGACACCTTGGTCAGGAAAAGCCAAAATCTATGGCAGCCCACACGACACTCATGGCCCGCTTTTGTGCGGGGGAAGACAGCTAGCTGGCTCGCAGTAATAACATATCAAAGAACCATGGTACTTTGGATACCAAGGATGGCAATGGCAGGTCACGTCGCAACAAACATAAGCACCGCATTAATAGCGACAATACCGAGGATACGATAGTCAATGACGGATTCAAAGGCTCTAAACCCGGTCAGCGGAAAAAGCCATTTAAAAGAAACACTCCGGGCCCGTCCAGTTTGGACCGCATACTCAATCGCTCGTGTCAAATACACGGCACCCCCGACAAGCCAGCCAACCACACCAATAGGGATTTTTGGGTATTCAAGCAGGTCAGCAAGTTAAATGCCGAAAACAAAGATAAGTGGCCACATAGCGATGACGAGGAAGAGCTTCGGTAGCCGAACACCGGAGGACAAAAGAGTTCCCCCCACAAGTGCGGACGGTGAACATGATATATGCAACCCACATCCCCAAGAGGGAGCGGAAGCGTGCGCTCAGGGACGTATATGCGTTGGAGCCAGTCGCCCCAAAGTTCAACCCATGGTCCTCCTGTCCGATCACCTTCGATCGCAGGAACCACCCCACTAGTGTTCGTCATGGCGAATTTGCTGCACTAGTCCTAGACCCAATCATTGACGGATTTCACCTCACTCGAGTCCTTATGGATGGCGGCAGCAGCCTGAACCTGCTTTATTAGGACACAGTGCGCAAAATGGTTATAGACCCCTCAAGGATCAAACCCACAAAAACGACCATTAAAGGCGTCATACCAGGTGTAGAGGCCCATTGCACAGGCTCAGTCACACTAGAAGTGGTCTTCGGATCCCCGGATAACTTCCGAAGCGAAGAGTTAATCTTCGATATAGTCCCGTTCCGCAGTGGTTATCATGCATTGCTCGGGCGAACCGCATTTACGAGATTCAATGCGGTACCGCATTATGCATACCTCAAGCTCAAGATGCCAGGACCTCAGGGCGTCATTACAGTTAACGGAAACACAGAGCGCTCTCTCTGAATGGAGGAGCACACTGTGGCCCTCGCAGCGGAAGCGCAAAGCAGCCTCTTAAGGCAATCCACTAGTTCGGTGTTTAAGGACCCAAACACCTTCAAGCGCGCCCGGAGTAATCAGCAACAGGACTGCCTGGCACGTTCCGAGCTCGCATAGCAATGCGGCCCCCACCCCGGCCCAAGACAAACGGCGAAATTCATGCCACGCGTACATAATTACGCATTAAAAATACCATGGGCACAGGCGGGGAGGGGGCATGACTACGGCACGCCCCAAGACGTGGCTTAAACCGCACTAGGGGCTTCCTGTTTTATTTTTCTTCTTTCTTTTCAGGACTTTAATCTCCGGAAACCCAGTCCGGCAGCATGATTGCCGAACATATGATGCAGCAACCAAGAAGGCAGAAAGCTATGTCACACCACGGAACTCCCAGGTGGATTACGATAACGAGTGTAATACTTGCCTTAATACTATTCTTCAGCTCGCCCTTGAAGGGGACATAGTCCTACTTTTTGCTTATTGCACTGCATGTATCATTCTGCTTTAACGCACCTTTTTGAATAAACAATGCATAGCATTAAGACTATTATTGCATTCTTCTTTATATATATATATATGTTCATTCATGACATCCAGCACCTGTACACTCTGGTACGGCCAGTATGCTAGGGGCTTAAGCATACCCCACAATACGACGTGAGAAGTCCGGACACTTTCAACAGTGCGGCACCCCGAACTTATAGCATTATATGCATGAGCTCCGAATCATGTCTTGGGTCAATAGTTGGGGTTTGCCTGGCTCCCATGTTTTTGGTACCTTACGTTCTGCTATATCGGCTAAGGTAGAATTGGGAGAACTACTGTGATTGTGCCCCGGTTCTGCTGGGATAAGCACCTCAGTAGAGAAAGCTAAAACTGACTGTCATGATAAGGCGAGAGACTGGTCGCTGTTCGAGAGGTTTTCGAGTCCTTAAAGAATTATGCCGCTTAGAGCGAGGAGTCGGCCCTGTCCGGCTTAAGGCGTGTATCGCGCCCCGAGTTCGGCCTTCCAAACACTACGGGCTTCGCCGAAATTTAAAATTATAGAATTTTATGGCTAAGTGAGAGTCATAACGCATTATAGTCCGATTGCCTTGTTCGTTGTGCTGAGCACCGCCCTCGAAGGACGCAAAAATGGGAACAAGAGTGCTCAGGTTTATCCCGAACACCCCAGCACTCGTGGCATGGGGGCAGAAGCCGACGACTTGCCATCTCTCAGATTTGATAAACAGCCGAACAGAAGGTAATATTTTAAATTCAAACAAGCGTTGCATAGCGCATATGAACAAGTTTTCATGAATACAGGATTACATGAGCGGGTTTACTCAAATATTGTATCTTTGGTACACTCGTCCGCTACGAGATGGGCACCCTTCAGGACACCCTCATAGTACATTTCGGGGTGGCGATGATCCTTGAACTCCGGCGGCCCTTCCTTGATCAGCTTCATGGTGTCTAGCTTGGCCCATTCCACCTTCACACGGGCGAAAGCCCGGCGTGCACCTTCGATGCAGACGGACCGCTTGACGACTTCCAGCCGTGGGCAGGCATCCACAAGCCGCCTCACCAGGCCGAAGTAGCTATTCGGAAGGGCGTCGCCAGGCCACAGCCGGACTATAAAGCCCTTCATGGCCTGTTCGGCCTTCTTGTGTAGCTCGACCAGCTGCTTTAGCTAGTCGCTCATAGGCACCGGGTGTTCGGTCCCAGTATATTGGGCCCAGAACAACTTCTCCGTTGAGCTTCCCTCTTCGGCCTGGTAAAACGTTGCGGCATCCGACACGCTGCGGGGCAAATCTGCGAATGCTCCTGGAGAGCTCCGGATTCGGGTAAGTAACAAGTAATTTACTTTCACATGCTTGCTTTGCATATAGAATGCCTTACCCGCCGCTATCTTCTTCATCGCATCAATCTCCTGGAGGGCCTTTTGGGCTTCGGCCTTGGCATTCTTTGTGCTCTCGAGGGCCACGGCAAGCTCAGACTCTCGCGCCTTCAAGTCAAGCTCCAACGCCTCGTGCTTTGTTACGAGAGCATGGAGCTCTTGCTGCACCTCGCCCACCTGTGCCTCACGCCTTTTCCGCTCGGTGCGCTCCTTGGCCGCTTTGTTTTCGGCCTCGGATAGCGCTTGCTTCAGGGTCGCCACCTCGGTCGTGGCCCCCGGCAAATTTACGACGATCCTGTCATTTTGCAATTGCATTCTTTTTATACATATCCATAGACTAGGTACTACTTACCTTTGTTCTCCTCGAGCTGCCTCTTGGCAAGGCCGAGCTCGTCCTTGGACCCTTTAAGGTCCTGCTTTAGTGCGGCGACCTCCGCAGTCAGTGCGACAGATGCCAGCAGCGAAGCCTGCATACGCATATTGACATACTTATATTAGACTCCTGCGATATTGTTTGATCCTCTGTTCGGCTTTTCTTTGTGAACACCGAACAGAGCATCAAGGGGTACTGTCTATGCGGTAATATTTTTCCCCATGTTTCAAAAACTTACCTCAAAGCCTGTTAGAAGGCTGGCACAGGCTTCAGTCAGTCCGCTCTTGGCGGACTGAACCTTCTGGACCACCGCACTCATAATAGTGTCGTGCTCTTCGTCGATGGAAGCGCTGCGAAGCGCTCCCAGCAGATTGTCCGGTGCCTCTGGATGGACAGAGGTCACCAGCATAGGCGTGTTGCCCCTTTTGGAAGAAAGCCGCCTGCTCGTCAGGGGCTATGAGTTACTCTAGCATCAGAATACTTACGACATCGCCAGGGGCTTGGCCCTGAGTAGCCACTCGTCTTTGCCTTCGGCGGCGGTGGTGGAGAAGTCCGGAAGGAGAGTCCTTCCCTTCTTGGACCCTTCGCCCCCCCCGGTTGAGGAGGCCTTCCTTTTCTTGTCTCCCCCGACTGGAGGGGGAGCATCTTCATCTTCCTCCTCGTCTTCGGGGAAGGAGTGCGTCGCGGAGTTATTGGATGATAAGTCCGATAATGCCTGGCGTCGGGAACTCTTTCGGGTTCCCTTGGCCTTCTTGGTCTTCTCCAGCACCTTGTAAGGAGCCGGAGTCAGCATCTCCGTTAGGAGAGCGTCCGCAGTGTCTTCGGGCAAAGGGGCCGGACAGTTAATCTGCCCCGATGTCTCCACCCAGTCCTGTCAAAGGCATGGAGCTCAGACCCCGCACATGGTTAAGCTAGGGGAAATAAATGTCCTAGTGGATGTATAGAACTCACCGAATGTGCTTGGCGCTTCGCGCTTAGCCCGCGGTCCTCGGTGAGGGAGGGAGGGACCTCGGCGCCCTTGAACAGCACCTTCTAGACGTCCTTGTGCGTCATATCGAAGAGCTCGCTCAGAGTCTGGTGCTGGGCCGGGTCGAACTCCCACAAGTTGAAGTCCCGTTGTTGGCACGGGAGGATCCGGCGGATGAGCATGACCGGGACTATATTGACAAGCTTGAGCTTCTTGCCAGCCATATTACGGATACATTTATGGAGTCCGTCCAGCTCTACCGATGAACCCCAGGACAGGCCCTTCTCTTTCCAGGAGGTGAGCCGTGTGGGGATTCCGGATCGAAACTTGGGGGTAGCCACCCATTTGGCGTCGCGCGACTCGTTGATGTAGAACCACGCCGATTGCCACCCCTTTATGGTCTCCACGAAGGAGCCTTCAAGCCATATAATGTTGGGAATCTAGCCCACCATGGCTCCGCCGCATTCTGCTTGTTGGCCGCCCACCACCTTCGGCTTGATATTGAAGGTCTTTAACCATAGGCCGAAGTGGGGCCGGATGTGGAGGAAAGCCTCACACAAGACGATGAACGCCGAAATGTTGAGGATGAAGTTCGGGGCCAGATCATGGAAGTCCAGCCCATAGTAGAACATGAGACCACGAACGAATGGATGACGGGGAAACCCTAGTCCGCGGAGGAAGTGGTGGAGGAAGACTACCCTCTCATGAGGTTCAGGGGTAGGAACGATCTACCCCGCAGCTGGTAGCCGATGCGCGATATTCGCGGCGAAGTATCCGACTCCGCGCAGCTTCTTGATGTGTCCCTCCGCAACGGAGGAAGCCATCCATTTGTCTCCCACTCTAGACATGATTGCAGAAGGTTGAGGGGAAGGATGTGGGCTTGGGCGTTGGAGCTCGAGTGCGCAAGAGTGGATGAGCAAGGAGGAAGAAGGCGTGGGTAGAAAAAGGTTAAACCTTCTCCCTTTATAAGGGCGGCCGAAACTATGCGCCCCCACTAGCCTGGCAAAACTTGCTTATCCCCCAAGCGGCATAATCAATGGCACGGTTAGGTTACCCATGCCCGTATTGATGAGAATCCCGTAATAAGGCGGACACGATCTCTGCTTTGACAATACGTGTCAAAAAAACTGCCTCGCGTTATGTGCGGGGCTAGTTAAAGGAAACGGTTCGAATAATCACCAGGCCATGGCTTAATGTCATGTTGCCAAAACGTGTCAGCAGATTAGATTTGTGGAAATATTATTCTCTCTGCGGAGATATGTGGAACTTGTTTTGCAGGGTCGGACACTATCCTTTTATTTGAACTCTTCTGTGGTATATCCGGAGGAGGAACCTGCTTTGCAATGCCGAAGACAACACTGCGCGCCGGACTCATCGTCATTGAAGCCTGGTTCAGGGGCTACTGAGGGTGTCCGGGATTAGGGGTCTCTGGACAGCCGGACTATATCCTTTGGCTGGACTGTTGGACTATGAAGATACAAGATTTAAGACTTCGTCTCGTGTCCGGATGGGACTCTACTTGGCGTGGAAGGCAAGCTAGGCAATACGGATATGTATATCTCCTCCTTTGTAACCGACCTTGTGTAACCCTAGCCCCCTCCGGTGTCTATATAAACCGGAGGGTTTTAGTCCATAGGACAACATACAATCATACCATAGGCTAGCTTCTAGGGTTTAGCCTCTCCGGTCTCGTGGTAGATCAACTCTTGTAATATCATCAAGAATAAATCAAGCAGGACGTAGGGTTTTACCTCCATGAAGAGGGCCCGAACCTGGGTAAAACATCGTGTCCCCTGCCTCCTGTTACCATCCGCCTTAGACGCATAGTTCGGGACCCCTACCCGAGATCCGCCGGTTTTGACACCGACACCAGTCCCATGCTTTATGCAAACTAAATCAAAATAATTGCAGACAAAAGTCCCCCTGGGACTCTTGTTAGTTGGAGGCACTCATTGTTTCGAGCAAGCCATGGATTGATGCTTGTTGGTGGAAGGGGGAGTATAAACTTTACCATTCTGTTTGGGAACCGCCTATAATGTGTGTAGCATGGAAGATATTGCCATCTCTTGGTTGTTATGTTGATAATGAAAGTACACCGCTCAAAATATTATTCACCTCCATTTCAAAACCGAGCTCTGGCACCTCTACAAATCCCTGCTTCCCTCTGCGAAGGGCCTATCTATTTACTGTTATGTTGAGTCATCCTCCTCTTATTAAAAACACAAGTTGGAGAGCACCACTATCATTTGCATTCATTACTGTTAGTTTACATTGAGTATGACTTGACTGGATCTCTTTTACCATGAATTACAGTGTCTAGTCAGTCCTTGGTCTTTAAAGGTGCTCTGCATTTATCTTTTGCGGTCTCAGAAAGGGCTAGCGAGATACCATCTTGTTATATCATATTATGATTGTTTTGAGAAAGTGTTGTCATCCGAGATTTATTATTATGACTCGCTTGTTGATTATGCCATTGATATGAGTAACCTTGAGAACTAAGCATTATTGTGAATGTGGTTAGTTATAATCCTTGCTGAAAAATTGAATACTGGCTTTACATATTTACAACAACAAGAGCAAACCGAGTTTGTAAAAGTTTTTCTTTATCACCTTCAGTTTATCAACTGAATTGCTTGAGGACAAGCAAAGGTTTAAGCTTGGGGGAGTTGATACGTCTCCGTCGTATCTACTTTTCCAAACACTTTTTCCCTTGTTTTGGACTCTAACATGCATCATTTGAATGGAACTAACCCGGACTGACGCTGTTTTTAGCAGAATTACCATGGTGTTATTTATGTGCAGAAACAAACATTCTCGGAATGACCTGAAACTTCACGGAGCAACTTTTTGGAAAATATAAAAAATACATGCAAAAGATGAAGGCCAAGGGGCCCACCACCTGTCCACGAGGGTGGGGGCGCGCCTGCCCCCCTAGGGCGTGCCCCCCTACCTCGTGGGCCCCCTGGTGCCTCTCCGACTCAAACTCCAACTCCATATATTGTGTTTCGGGAGAAAAAAATCAGAGAGAAGGATTCATCATGTTTTATGATACGGAGCCACCGCCAAGCTCTAAAACCTCTCGGGATGGCTGATCTGGAGTCTGTTCGGGGCTCCGGAGAGGGGAATCCGTCGCCATCGTCTTCATCAACCATCCTCCATCACCAATTTCATGATGCTCACTGTCGTGCGTGAGTAATTCCATCGTAGGCTTGCTGGACGGTGATGGGTTTGATGATATTTATCATGTAATCGAGTTAGTTTTGTTAGGGTTTGATCCCTAGTATCCACTATGTTCTGAGATTGATGTTTCTATGACATTTCTATGCTTAATGCTTGTCACTAGGGCCCGAGTGCCATGATTTCAAATCTGAACCTATTATGTTTTCATCAATATATGAGAGTTCTTGATCCTATCTTGCAAGTCTATAGTCACCTATTATGTGTTATGATCCGTTAACCCCGATGTGACAATAATCGGGATACTTACCGGTGATGACCGTAGTTTGAGGAGTTCATGTATTCACTATGTGTTAATGCTTTGTTATGGTACTCTATTAAAAGGAGGCCTTAATATCCCTTAGTTTCCGTAAGGACCCCGCTGCCACGGGAGGGTAGGACAAAAGATGTCATGCAAGTTCTTTTCCATAAGCCTGTATGACTATATTCGAAATACATGCCTACATTACATTGATGAACTGGAGCTAGTTCTGTGTCACCCTAGGTTATGACTATTACATGATGAACCGCATCCGGCATAATTCTCTATCACCGATCCATTGCCTACGAGCTTTCCATATATTGTTCTTCGCTTATTTACTTTTCCGTTGCTATTGCTATCATCAGTACAAAATACCAAAAACATTACTTTTACTACTGTTACCTTTTGCTACCGTTACCACTATTATCATATTACCTTGCTACTAAACACTTTGTTGTAGATATTAAGTTTCCAGGTGTGGTTGAATTGACAACTCGGCTGCTAATACTTGAGAATATTCTTTGGCTCCCCTTGTGTCGAATCAATAAATTTGGGTTGAATACTCTACCCTCGAAAACTGTTGCGATCCCCTGTACTTGTGGGTTATCAGCCGCCTTAGCCGATAGAGCGGAACGTAAGGTAGGAAAACACGGGAGCCGGGCAAACCCAACATTTAACCAAAGACATGATTCGGAGCTGATGCATATAAGGCCAAACTCGCGACGCCGAACACTCTGTAAGGTATTCGGTATTTATAACATATGCCGGGCTAAACAATGCTCTTAATAATAAACCCGAGTGTCTAGGTACGTGCAATATTCTGACGTGGAGAAATGCCAATAACGTCAGCATCCTTCTCGGTTGTATTGAGTATCCGGAGGATGTGAACAACAAGAGACAGTAAAAAAGGTTTACGCAGGGTCTTAATCTGAAAAGAAACCTTTGAGCGGGTCCCTGCTGCACGTATGCGCCTGTGTCTCCGTTGTGCCGTGTCCTGGACGGATGCAGCATGATTGTCATCTGTAAAAGAGAAGAACTTACGTGAAAGTTGTCGTGCCAAAAAATTGGTTATTCTCAATAAACCATTAAAATTCAAGATAAGTCAAGTTGAGCCGAAATAGCCCTGATTACACGCGGGAAGCCCCTAGTAGTGTCTAAGAGGGTTTAACCATCAAACCAATTTCAGGTATATCTAGTGATGCGCCGGACTCGTCGAACCGTGTCCGCGGTCTTGACGACCTGTCATTTATTATGGTTGGTGAGGCCGTCTAGTGCTCGGGTGTTAAAGCCGCCACACGTTCTTCCACGCGTAGAGAACGCTCAATATTTCCACCAACTATGATGGTGCCACGTGGACCAGGCATCTTAAGCTTAAGAGAAGCGTAATGTGGTACCGCATTAAAACAGCGAAAGTTGTTCTTCTGAGTAGTGCTTGATAGCCGCTTCGGAATGGAGCAATGTCGAAGTCTAACTTCTCACTTTGGTAGTTGTCGGGTGAACCGAATACAACCTCTAGTATTAGAGAGCCCGTAGAGCAGTCCTCTGGGCCTGGTATTACTCCCTTGAAGGTAGTATTACTGTGGCTGATTTTTGTCGGGTCTATCCCCATTTTGCGGACTGTGTCCGGATATATCATATTTAGACCACTACCGCCGTCCATAAGGACTTGTGTGAGATGGTATCTGTTTATTATTGGGTCTAAGACCAAGGCAGCTAATCATTCATGTTGGATGCTTGTCAGGTGATCTCTGCGATCAAAAGTGATCGGGCAGGCCAGCCAGGGGTCGAACTTAGGGGTGACGGGCTCTACGGCGCGTATGTCTCGGAGTGCGTGTTTGCTTCTCCTCTTCGTTACGTGGATCATGTTTACTGTTTTAACCTCTGGTGGGAATTTTTTCTGTTCTCCAGTGCTTTCCTGGCGAGGTTCGTCCTCGTGTTCGCTTGGTGTCTCCCTCCCCTTCTGTTTGGCGTTTAGCTTACCGGCCTGCTTGAAGACCCAGCATTCTCTCTGGGTGTGATTTGCAAGTTTATCAGGGGTGCCATGAATCTGACATAGTTTGTCTAGAATCTTGTTTAGGCTGGACGGTCCATCTCTACTACCTTTGAAAGGCTTTTTCCACTGACCTAGTCGAGAGCCCCTGAATCCGGCGTTTACCGCCATATTATCTGAGTTGTCTTCTTTATTTCGATGCTTGGTTTTACTGCATCGTGGTTTTCCATTGCCATCCCTGACTTCGGATGTGCTTGGGTCGCTGGTGCTACTTCGGGCTAACCAGCTATATTCGCCCACACAAAAGCGGGTCATGAGGCTTGTCAGGGCTGCCATAGTTCTTAGTTTTTCTTGGCCGAGGTGTCTGGCGAGCCATTTGTCTCGGTCGCTGTGCTTCAAAGCCGCTAAGGCTTTGGCGTCCGGACAGTCGACAATTTGGTTCTTCTTAGTGAGAAACCTGTTCCAAAGCTTTCGGGCTGACTCTCCGGGTTATTGAATTATATGACTTAAATCGTCTGCATCCAGAGGTCGGACATAGGTCCCTTGAAAATTAGCCCGAAAAGCATCCTCGAGCTCCTCCCAACTTCCAATTGAGTTTTCGGGGAGGCTTTTCAGCTAGTGCCGAGCTAGTCCTTTAAGCTTGAGGGGCAAGTACTTGATGGTGTGGAGATCGTCTCCGCGAGCCATATGGATATGGAGGATAAAGTCCTCAATCCAGACCCCAGGGTCTGTGGTCCCGTCGTATGCCTCTATGTTCACTGGTTTGAATCCTTCTGGAAATTCGTGGTCCAGCACCTCATCGGTGAAACATAGGGGGTGTGCGGCACCCCTATATTTGGATGTATCATGGCGTTCGGACGGTTGTAGTATTCGGTTTTGGTTTTGTGTCGGAGCGTGCTTCCTAGATCCATAGATGGATCTGGTCATACTGGATTTTTGGCGCAAGTCCTCACGTAGATCGTGTGTTGACTTATGTGCGGCCTTGTTAGCCGCTCTATCACGGTCACAAGGTGGTTGATCCGGCCGGTTGGTTGTTTTTATTTTTCGGCTGTGTGGGCTCTAAGGCCTCCTCGTCGAATTCAGGTAATAGCTTGCACTTTGGATAGCTCTTTGTGTGATAATTTTCACCATACTTTTCTTCCTTGTCGAGCACTTTGTTCCACCTGCTGTTGAGCATATTTTGTGCGGCCTTAACCCTTTGCTTCTGCATCTTCAGACTCCTCGCTGTGGCAATAAGCCTTCTGTGGAGGTTCCCTGGTTCCAAGTGCGTTTTCGGGATGATGTGTGCATCTTCATCCGGACTGTTTTCCTCCCCAGAGGGGGTTTGATGAGGTTTATCCTCGGCGTCGCCGTTTTCGGACATCGGATCCGTACTATGTTCGCCCTTTGCAGTTTCATCGTGCTCTATCACTGGGTCAATGTGTTCGTTGTTTCCTCTGGAGTCGACTGGAGTGTTATTTTCTCTTGCGATGTTATCGCTATTTTTGCCGAGGCGGGATTTTAAGCGGCGCCTACGCCGACGCTTTGATTGCTTCTCGAGGGAGCTATTCTTCGTTGCATCCTGCCGTTCTTCGTCATTGTTTTCTTTGGGTGTATCCACCATGTATATGTCATGTGGTGAAGTGGTTGTCCAGCGCCCTGTGGGCACTGGTTCCTGTTCCTCTCCTGCATCGTCGTCCATGCCGTCGATGTCTTCGGAGTCGAAATTGAGCAGGTCGGTTAAATCATCGACAGAGACTACTAAGTGGGTGGTGGGTGGGCAGCGAATTTCTTCGTCGTCCGCATCCCATTCTATCCAGACATAGTTCGGCCAAGGATCTCCTGACAAGGAGAGAGACCTTAATGAATTTAGCGCGTCCCCAAAAGGTGAGTGCTGAAAGATATCCGCGGACGTGAACTCTATGATCGTCGCCCAATCAGATTTGATAGGCATGGACGCAGGCGGCTCGGAGTCCATGGTCGGAGACGAATCCAGTGGTTTGGCAACACGGCTCTTGTAAGGGGTGAAGTCAGTATCCAGCTCCATCGCCATTGAGAGTGCAGCCTCCATGGCGAGGTCTATCCCCCCGTCCTCGGATGGCGCAATTTGCTCCGGATTGAGGGCCGGAGTAGTTGCAGGTGTGATCTCCCGAACACTATCCGATGGCAGAGTTACGTCATGCTCGTCGTGATTGTGCAGCGCACCTGACATGGGCTTGAATCCGTCGAAGATCCAGTCACCGCGGATATTGGCAGTGTGGTTTAAGTTTCCGAACCTGACCTGATGGCCAGGGGCGTAGCTCTCATCTGCTCCAGATGGCCAAGCGACTTGGCCCGCAATGCGAAGCCGCCGAATACGAAGATCTGTCCGGGGAGGAAAACCTCACCCTGCACCGCATCGTTACCGATGATCGAAGGAGCCATCAAGCCTTACGGTGATGTCACAGTGGAACTCTCAATGAAAGCACCAATGTCGGTGTCAAAACCGGCGGATCTCGGGTAGGGGGTCCCAAACTATGCGTCTAAGGCCGATGGTAACAGGAGGCGGGGGACATGATGTTTACCCAGGTTCAGGGCCACATGATGGAGGTAATACCCTATGTCCTGCTTGATTGATCTTGATGATATGAGTACTACAAGAGTTGATCTACCATGAGATCGTAGAGGCTAAACCCTAGAAGCTAGCCTATGGTATGATTGTTGTTGTCCTATGGACTAAACCCTCCGATTTATATAGACACCGGAGGGGGCTAGGGTTACACAGATACACTTACAAGGGAGGAGATCTACATATCCGTAATGCCAAGCTTGCCTTCCACGACAAGGAAAGTCCCATCCGGACATGGGACGGAGTCTTCAATCTTGTATCTTCATAGTTCAACAGTCCGGCCAAAGGATATAGTCCGGCTGTCCTGAGACCCCCTAATCCAGGACTCCCTTGCTACGTATTGAGCTTGCGTTGGTTTTCCCAGAAGAGGAAGGGATGATGCAACAGAGTAGTGTAAGTATTTCCCTCAGTTTTTTAGAACCAAGGTATCAATCCAGTAGGAAGCCACGCTCAAGACCCTCGTACCTACACAAAACGATAGCTACTCGCAACCAACGCGATTAGGGGTTGTCAATCCCTTCACGGTCACTTAAAAGAGTGAGATCTGATAGATATAATATTTTTGGTATTTTTGGTGTAAAGATGCAAAGTAAAAAGTAAAGGCAAAGTAAAAAAGCAAAGCAAGATTAAAGTGATGGATATTGATATGATGTGAATAGACCCGGGGGCCATAGGTTTCACTAGTGGCTTCTCTCAAGAGCATAAGTATTCTACGGTGGGTGAACAAATTACTGTTGAGCAATTGACAGAATTGAAAATAGTTATGAGAAAATCTAGGCATGATCATGTATATAGGCATTCGTTTTCCAATATAAATCTTGATAAAGATGGGACTGGAGATGAGTCAACTTTAGTTAAAAGGCGTCCCAATGATTCAGAATTTTTAGATCTTGATATAAAAATTAATTAAAGTGGTATTGGAGAGGTTAAAGCTTTAAATAGCAATGAACCCACTCTTTTGGATTTTAAGGAATTTAATTATGGTAATTTTTTTGTATTTCCTTGTTGCAGTCCATGTTGAATTCTCCTCATGCTTATAATCAAAACAAAGCTTTTACTAAACATATCATTGATGCTATGATGCAATCTTTTGAAGAAAAGATTGAATTGGAAGTTTCTATCCCTAGAAATATTTATGGTGAGTGGGAACCTACTATTAATATTAATAGTAAAGATTATGAGTGCCATGCTTTGTGTGATTGGGGTGCTAGTGTTTCCATGATTCCAAAAACTTTACGTGATGTGCTAGGTTTCCGTGAATTTGACGATTGTTCTTTAAATTTGCATCTTGCGGATTCCACTATTAAGAAACCTATGTGAATAATTAATGATGTTCTTGTTGTTCCAAATAGGAATTATGTGCCCGTAGATTTCATTCATTGTTCTTGATATAGATTGCAATCCTACATGTCGTATTATTCTTGGTAGACCTTTCCTTAGAATGATTGGTGCGATTATTGATATGAAAGAATGAAACATTATATTTCAATTTCCGTTAAGGAAGGGCATGGAACACTTTCCTAGAAAGAAAATTAAATTGTCATATGAATCTATTATGAGAGCTACTTATGGATTGCATACCAAAGATGACAATACCTAGATCTATTTGTGTTTTTATGCCTAGCTAAGGGCGTTAAACAATAGCGCTTGTTGGGAGGCAACCCAATTTTATTTTTGTTCTTGCATTTAGGTTTTGTTTTGCAATAAATAATTCATCTAGCCTCTGGTTAGATTTGGTTTTGTGTTTTAATTAGTGTTTGTGCCAAGTAAGACCTTTTGGATGGCTTACGGAGATAGTTGATTTGATCTTGCTGAAAAATAGAAACTTTTGCGCTCAGGAAATAAATTCTCATTTTTAACAGAAACGTGATAAAATACTGATTCTTTTTGCAGAAGATTAATAAACAAATTTCCCAGGGTTCCCAAAGGTTTCAGAATTTTTGGAGTTGCAGAAGTATTCGAGAGTTACAGATTACTACAGATTGGTCGGTTTTTGACGGATTCTGTTTTCTATGTGTTGTTTGCTTATTTTATTGAATCTATGGATAGTACCTGGGGGTATGAACCATGAAAATGTTGGAATATAGTATATATTACACGAATATAAATAAAGAATAAGTTCACAACAGTACCAAAAGTGGTGATTTATTTTCTTATACTAAAGGAGCTTATGAGATTTTCTGTTGAGTTTTGTGTTGTGAAGTTTTCAAGTATTTTGGTAAGGATTTGATGGACTATGGAATAAGAAGCGGCAAGAGAATAATCTTGGGGATTCCCAAGGAACCCCAAGGTAATATTCAAGGACAACCAAGAGCCTAAGCTTGAGGATGCTCCAGAAGGAAACCCCTCTTTCGTCTTCGTCTATCGGTAAGTTTACTTGAGGCTATATTTTAATTCACCACATGATATGTGTTTTGCTTGGAGAGTCTTGTATGATATGAGTCATTGCATTTTAATTTGCCACAATCATCCTTGTTGTACACACCTTTTGAGAGGGACAGGCATGAATCATGATTTATTAGAATACTCTATGTGCGTCACTTATATCTTTTGAGCTAGGCAATTTTGCTCTAGTGCTTCACTTATATCTTTTCAGAGCACGACAGTGGCTTTATTTTATAGAAATTACTGAACTCTCATGCTTCACTTATATTATTTTGAGAGTCTCTAAACGACATGGTAATTTGCTTTGGTTATAAATTTAGTCCTAATATGATAGACATCCAAGATGGGTATAATAAAAACTTTCATATAAAGTGCATTGAATACTTTGAGAAGTTTGATTCTTTATGATTGTTTTGAGATATAAAGATGGTAATATTAGAGTCATGCTAGTGAGTAATTGTGGATTGTAGAAATACTTGTGTTAAAGTTTGTGATTCCCGTAGCATGCACGTATGGTGAACTGTTATGTCATGAAGTCGGAGTGTGATTTCTTTATTGATTGTCTTCCTTATGAGTGGCGGTCGGGGACGAGCGATGGTCTTTTCCTACCAATCTATCCCCCTAGGAGCATGCGCGTAGTACTTCGTTTCGATAACTAATATATTTTTGCAATAAGTATGTGAGTTCTTTATGACTACCGTTGAGTCCATGGATTATACGCACTCTCACCCTTCCACCATTGCTAGACTCTATAGTACCGCACAACTTTCGTTGGTACCATACACCCACCATATACCTTCCTCGAAACAGCCACCATACTTACGTATTATGGCATTTCCAAAGCCATTCCGAGATATATTGCCATGCAACTTTCCATCATTCCGTTTATTATGACTTGCTTCATCATTGTCATATTGCTTTGCATGATCATGTAGTTGACATTGTATTTGTGGCAAAGCCACTGTTCATAATTCTTTGATACATGTCAGTCTTGATTCATTTCACATCTCGGTACTATAGCGACCCGACCCGAATGGATCGCAGTCTTTGTGCTTAAGTGTCATCCCTGGATCGGTATGCTAACACACACAGTACTCGAGGATTTATAACATAGGTAAATCACATGTATAAAGTGACGTAAATACTATTACCTCAATCCATATAGCGGAAGTAACAACAAGGTTGTGGAGTCCCAACAACACCAATGGTAAAGTTGAGTGTAGACATCGTAACCCTAACGTATCACTTACTCATCACAAGAATCCTGCAACATGAGACGTTGCAGCCATATAGGTCAGTACATTGAATGTACTGGCACTTTCACACCATAGAAGAATAATGAGAATTGTCTATCTCTATATGCATATTTGGCTGGTAGAGGCTCTAAGTTTAATTTTTGCGCAAAGCTAATTTTTTCCCCACAACAAAGGAATAGATTTTATTCACTACTAAGTTAAATTACCCATATTGAGAAGGTAACCCCAACTCAATCCCAAATATCACCAAATCATTAATAACCAACAATTTCATTAAAAAGAATGATGAGATCTACCAATAATTCAAATACCAGATACTCAAGATGTCCATAACCGGGGACACGAAAAATCATGGTTTGTTTATACACTCTGCAGAGGTTTGCACACTTTTACGCACAAGACTCTATCTCCTTTCCTGAATTCCTCACACGGCCTGATATTTGAGAACCGGATGATCGAGACACAATCTTTCTAAAGAGATCCCCTTAACCAATAGATAGGCCGGTACACCTACAATCCCCTACATCCGCTAGCCCATCATGGAAAGGATTCCCACAACTTACTCAACTATGCCGGAGCCCATTATGGTATGTGGCTGCACACGGAAGTTTCTAGCCTGAATAATCTTATGATCCCTTTGAGCCTGGGTGGCATTCCATAGGATGATCACACGGGTACCCCAAGATCTCCTAGGACAACACTGGATTCCCCAGGTGCCCAGGCAAGCCACTGGTATATCCCCAGGGTGCCCCAACCATTCCACCCAGAGGTGTATTAAAGTAGCCACCTTAAGTTTCCCTTAGTTATTATCTCTCACAACTTTCATGAATCTCACATACCAATCCACGTCTACGAGCATGGCTAAGCAATATATAACACAACAAATATTCTCAGGGTGTTTCAAAAAGGTAATAGGTTACTACCTCAACAACTACATAGCAATGCCCCAATTGCCAATCCTACTCATGCAATCTTTGAGGGTAAAACTAATGCATAAAACTGGTTATGAAAAATACGATCAAAGTGTAAACTTGCCTTGTACTATTGATGAAGATGATTCGCACTCATAACTCCTGATAGTTCTACTCGTCACACTCCGTTCAATCTATCGTAAGCAAACAATTGTAACCACACATAAGCAATCACTCAAAGATCCAAAAGAACGTAGAAAACACTTCCAAAAACTTCAAAAACCATAAAATAAAGCTTTTATACAGAAACATAATTTTAACAGTAGCAAAATTATGTGATTTTGATCTTAACAGAAGGTACATGTCAAGAGCTTTAATTTGCAAAAAGAATTAATCAAAACGGAGTTATAAAACTTAAGTTATGAACAAAAGAAGTTCAAATTCAAATCTGTTTGAAACCAAATTTTAAACTTTGAAAAACATGTTTATGTTGATTATCTGGACAGAGGGGATCGTAACAAAGAATTTGGCGTTGGTTTTGTTGGATTTGGACCAACGAGCAAAAAGTAGTGCTAGATTGAATTCTAGGGGTTAAACTGAAAAATAAATAATCGTGAATAGGTCCCTGACTAAAACTAACAGAAAAAGAAAAATACTAAATAAAGAACGTGCGTTTTCTAAAACTAGACAACTGACGTTCACTAAATAACTAAACCTAAAAAAACAGATCTAGGTTTTAAAAAAAATCGATCTAGGGTTTTAAAAAACCGAACTAAACCAAAAAAAACAGCGGTTTACCGAGTTTGACCGGCGGGTCAGGTTCGGGGCGGTGGCGTCCGGCGGCGACGGTAGGCGGGTGCGGGGTGCGACGGCGGCGACTCGCGGGCTCGGCGGAGGTCGAGGGGGGGTGGTCCGGCGGCGGTATTTAAAGGCCCTGGGGGGTCCTTGCCTTGGGCGAGGGGGCGCCGGCTGCCAGGGCCGGCACGGACTGTGGCCGGACTCCGGCACGAGGAAGGCGGTGACGGCTTGCTGGGCCAGCTGGGCTGGCGCGGCCCAGTTCGATTAGCCCGAAAAGTTTTTTTAACTCTGAAAAAAATAGAAAAAAAATTAAAAATTATATATATATCATATAATATATCAAGATTTTTAGAAAAAGTTTTTCTACAACATGAACATTTTTCTAGCGGCAAAATAAATTTCAAAAAAATCTAAATAAAGCAAACAGTGCTACTGACTTAAATAAAAACCAAATAAAAATATTTTAAAATGCCGAAATGATTTCAAACTCATTTCTCTCCATTTTTCTACTGCATGGAATCATTTTACCCTATTTTCAAACTCATTTCAAACTCATTTTATTTTTCGAGAAAATAATTTGAATAAGAACCAAATAACTCCAAATTGAAAATAATTTCGGAGGGTCTTTAAATTTGACTCTTTGAAACTTCCAACTCATATTTCATAGAATTTGAAGAAGTCATTTTATCTTCTCTCATGAAAATCATTGAGTTGCATAAATTTTGAATTTGAAATATTTCCAAATGAGATTCAAATATTTTCAAATCCTTTTTCATTTAATTAAATGAAAGAAGCATATCATCTTCACTCCAGGGTTTTCTGATGAAATAAATTTGAATTCGTGGAGATCATAAATACAAAATGAAAGTTCGGGAAAATCCTTTTATTCCCTCTCATTTAACTTTCAAAAAGTTTCAAATTCCACTCAATTTCACACAAGCAACCACATGACAATCGAGCAAACAAAGAAAAACTATTTATTTAATATAACATTCCAAAATTTCGAACTTTGGGATGTAACAAACCTACCCCCCTTAAAATGAATCTCGTCGTCGAGATTCAGAGAGGCTATCAAGAAATAGGTTAGGTTCGGGGGTCTTCTCAAAATCCATCGATCGTCACACGAGTCTGGGGTGCTACCACCCTTAGAAGCATAGTTACGGTTCAATCAAAACTCTGGTCATACATCCTTATTGTTGGCAGGGTCGATCTTCTTAGATCTTCAAAATAATTCCTTCTCTGGGCTCTCCCGGTAGTGGCATAACCTTTTCCTCAACTCTTATGCCCTACATCTTGGTAAGGTTTTTCTGTGACTGGGTCTTCTTAGCTGATGAGTCTGGCGCCAATACTAAACAAATATTAACATCTCATGGTGGTCATCAAGCAATTTGACTGGGTCACTGCAAGAAATGGGTCTGGGTTGAACCTCACCGGATGACCTATGGTTGGCAACGGCTGCCTTGTATAAGGGAAAATTGTTACACCATTCTAAGGTTCAAACAAGGTTTTTTATATCGTCGTCTCTCTACTATGGGTAAGTCACTCAGATTTACCATACCATATAGCAGAGGCGAATAATAAGAGTAAGTCGGCATGGTGATCAATCCATCCCGCACCCAAATCATTACCTTGTATATGGTTTAGTGAATCTCGCATTCTAACACTCGGTCATCCTCACAATCATTGCAGAATTTCTCTTGTCGACGAACCAAGTTCGGATAAATCCAATGATTCTGTAAGCCCAAAAAACATCTATCATTTCTTCACAACTCTCAGGTTTCGTGTTACTCCTATAAGATCGTCTGTTGACAAAGTAATAACTTCTTCCAGGGTTTTTCCTTCAGCAAGAGTGTGCTTGCTTCTTGGCAGGTCCTGGAGCTTGTGGGTTATGGGCTCACCTCATCACATTTATAACTTCAACCCATCCTGGGGTTAGAATTGCTCCATATTACCAACATAATGACTCCTTTATGTCCATTAGTACTTCATTACTTCAGATTCTTGGGGTATCCCACATATCGAGATAAAACTCGTACTTATTTTGTCTAAAGTCCACTCCGTGGGACATCATTACCTTTTACAGGGGTCAAGTGTCCTCACAAGGTACTACCACCCTTGAAATGCATAAATTCATTCCTTTGTTGTAGGAAAAAAATTAGCTTTATGCAAAATTAAACTTAGAGCCTCCACGAGCCAAATATGCATATAGAGATAGACATTCTCATTATTATTCTATGGTGTGAATTTGTGAGTCCATTCAATGTACTGACCTATATAGTGGCAATGTCTCATGTTGCAGGATTCTTACGACGAGTATGTGAAACGATTGGGTTACATTTTCTACACTCAACTTTACCGTTGGTGTTGTTGGGACTCCATAAGCTTGTTGTTACTTCCGCTATATGGATTGAGGTAATAGTATTTACGTCACTTTATACAAGTGATTTACCTCTGTTATAAATCCTCGACTACTGTGTGTTTCAGCATACCGATCCAGGGATGAAACTTAAGCACAAAGACTTCAATCCATTCGGGTCGGGTCGCTACAGGTACACCAGCGGAGGCATTTGTATAGAGTCATATTTTATCTACGTATCGAGTTGTAATCCTTGAGTTGTAAGTAAATAAAAGTATGATGATCTTCATTATTAGAGCATTGTCCCATGTGAGGAAAGGATGATGGAGACTATGGTTCCCCCACAAGTCGGGATCAGACTCTGGACAAAAAAATAAAAAGGCCACAAAATGAGAGAAGACAGAAAGTGCAACTATCCCTGGGTGGTTTTGGTAATTCCTAACAACATATAGCTCATTGAGCTAATGCTACTTGAAGATAAATATTTCAGGAAAATCTCAACGATTGCCATGGCATGGATTAGAAAGTGGACCCCTCAAAATGCTATGGACAAAAGATTGGCTCAAGCTCAAAGCACAAGACTCTACATTTTACTTTTAGTGATCCAAGATCACATTGAGTCCATAGGAAAAGCCAATACTATTAAAAGGGGGTGAGGTGTTGCTTAATGAGTTGCTTGCTCAAAATGCTTAGTGATACGCTCCAAAAAACCCTCAACTACTTTCTCATATCCACATATGTCCCAAAACAAAAGTCAAACTCGGCCCCACTGAAATCTTCTATCCGGCGCCACCGAGTTCACTTGACATAGCCACTGCCAGAAACCATAGTTACTTCGGTCTCACTGTTAGGGATCTTGGTATCACCGAGATGGGACTGCAAACTCTTTGTTTCCCTTCGTAACGTTTCGGTCCAACCGAGATGAGCGATCGGTCCCAGAGAGATTGCAATGCAAACTCTCTGTTTTCCCTTCGTGACGTTTCGGTCTAACCGAGATGAGCGAATCGGTCCCACCAAGTTTTCCTAACCAACTCTCTGTTTGCCTATTACCAAAATCAGTGCCACCGAGTTTGTGTAATTGGTCTCACCGAGATTACGTTATGCCCTAACCCTAATGGACATATCGGTCCCACCGAAAATCCTAACGTTCACATTTTGAACTAAATCGGTATGATCGAGATATATGATTCGGTCCCACCGAGTTTGGCGATGTGTGTGTAACGGTTAGATTTTGTGTGGAGGCTATATATACCCATCCACCCACTCTTCATTTGTGGCGAGAGCCATCGCAATATGCCTACACTTCCAACATACATTTTCTGAGAGAGAACCACCTACACTTGTGTTGAGGTCCAGATATTCCAATCCAACCACATAAATCTTGATCTCTAGCCTTCCTCAAGTTGCTTTCCACTCAAATCATCTTTCTACCAAATCAAATCCTATGAGAGAGAGTTGAGTGTTGAGGAGACTATCACTTCAAGCGCAAGAGCAAGGAGTTCATCATCAACACACCATCTAACCTATTGGAGAGTGCTGTCTCCTAGATTCGTTATGTGTCACTTGGGAGCCTCCGTCAAGATTGTGGAGTTGAACCAAGGAGTTTGTATGGGAAAGGAGATCGCCTACTTCGTGAAGATCTACCCTAGTGAGGCAAGTCCTTCATGGGCGATGGCCATGGTGGGATAGACAAGGTAGCTTCTTCATGGACCCTTCGTGGGTGGAGCCCTCCGCTCGCGCAACCGTTAGGCTTCGTGGGTTGAAGTCTCCATCAACGTGGATGTATGATAGCACCACCTATCGGAACCACGCCAAAAATCTCAGTGTCTACATTGCATTTGCTCCCTCCAGACTCCCCTCCTTTACCTTCATATGCAATTGTTTTACATTCTGCTGCTATACTCCCTAAATTGCATGTGTAGGTTGATTACTTGTTTGTGCTAAGTTGCTAAAATCTACCAAGACTTAAAATTGTGGAAAGGCTAGATTTTTATTTGGTCAAGTAGTCTAATCACCCCCTCTAGAAATATTTTCGATCCTACAAGTGGTATCAGAGCTTTGGTCTCCATTTGCCTTGATTTCCATAGCGTTGGTGATCATAGCCTTGGTTTCACAACCTAGGAGAGTATGGCGTCTAGTGAGGGAAATTACCACCGTAGAGGTGCTTACTTTGATGGTACTAATTTTGCTAGTTGGAAGCATAAGATGAAAATGCATATTCTTGGACATAACCCCACCGTTTGGGCTATTGTGTGTATTGGCTTGCAAGGTGAATTCTTTGATGGGAGAGAACCGAACCGTGAGGCTAGCGCGGAAGAGTTGAAGATGCTGCAATACAATGCTCAAGCTTGTGATGTTCTCTTCAACGGATTGTACCCTGAAGAATTTAACAAAATTAGCCGTCTTGAGAATGCAAAGGAAATTTGGGATACTTTGATTGATATGCATGAAGGTACCGACTCCTTCAAGGAATCCAAATTGGATGTGCTTCAAAGTCAACTTGACAAGTTCAAAATGAAGGATGGTGAAGGTGTCGCTAAAATGTACTCTAGGCTTGCTCTCATCACAAATGAGATTGCCGGCTTAGGAAGTGAAGAGATGACCGATAGATTCATCATCAAGAAGATCCTAAGATCCTTGGATGGAAAATATGATATAGTGTGCACATTGATCCAAATGATGCCCAATTACAAAGATCTCAAGCCAACGGAAGTCACTAGAAGGATTGTTCCTCATGAGATGTCACTCAAGGATAAGGAAGAGCTTCACAACAAGTCAAGTGGTGCTTACAAAGCCTCATGTTATGCTCCCACATCATCAAGTGAGAAACAAAACTTCAATGAAGAATTGAGCCTAATGGTGAAGAACTTCAACAAGCTGTACAAGAGTAGAAGCAAGGAAAGAAGTTCCAAGTCAAGGTCCTACAATGACAAAAGATCTTCAAGTTGTGAGCACAATTGCTATAACTGTGGAAGACCCGGACACTATTCCAATGAGTGTACGGCTCCCTACAAAAGAAGAGAAGATTCTCCTAAAAGAATAAGTAGAAGGGAAGAATCACCACCAAGAGAGAGAAGGAGTAGAGATGACCGTTATGAACGAAGAACATCACGGAGAAGCAAGGATTCAGAAAGGAAGGACAAGTCATCAAAGAGCTACACAAAATGAAGACATCAAGCTCACGTTGGTGAATGGGTATCCGACTCCGACTCCGACGATAACTCCGAGAGAAGTTATCACTCCGACTCCGAATATACTCAAGATGAAGGTGTTGCCGGTCTAGCACTTGTGTCAACCAACTTCTATGACATATTTGAGTCACAAAATGAAGGAATTGGAAGATGCTTCATGGCTAAAGGCCCAAAGGTATCACACCCCGTGTATATTGATTTCAATAGTGATTAAGATGACTTGCTAGGTGATGATGATTTACTTGTTGAAAATTCTAGTGATGAAAACTATGATGAACTTGCTATTAATCATGCAAATCAAGACAAAACGAATGACAATGATAAGAAGGATATTGAGCGTCTAACTAAAGAGCTAAACACTCTTAAGTTAGCTCATGAAACTACCTTGGAAAATCATCGAGAGCCTTTAAAGACTCATGAGAAGTTACGCTTCGAAAAGCTCAACCTTGAGCAAGATCATGGGTTCTTAAAAGCGATCAGTGATGATCTTCGCAAGAAAAGTTCTTCTTACATTGCCAAGCGTTTACTCTTGTCTACTTACATGGCACAAGTTAAATCTAGCAACAATAGTAAGAAAGATTATTCTTCTAGTAGTAACAATAATCATGCTAAACCCAATGATGTTGCTTCTAGTAGTTCTCTTGATTCCACTAATGATTATCTTAGCCAAGTTACACTTGAGCAAGAAAATAGCTTATTGAAGGGAATTATAGAGAAAGGTGTTTACAAGAGCCTTGCCGGAAGTAAGTAATTTGAGGAAATTGTACGCAAGCAAGGAAGACACTGGAAGAATCAAGGTGTTGGTTTTGAACGAAAGTTCAATGCCAATGGAGTTGAGTGGGAAGAAGATCAATACCCTAAGACAAAATTTGTTCCTCAACAAGAGAATTATGAACCAACTTCTTTCCAAGGAACACAAGCTCAAGATGGTCATCCACCACAAGACCACAAGCAAAAAGGCAAGGACAAGCTTCAAGAGGAGATTGATGCGTGTGAGGAAGCTCCCAAAGCCTTGGTCAACTGGGTTACCAAGACTACATCAAGTTCTACTTCATCAAGTACGACTACAACTCCAAGGATTCCCATCAATATGGTGTGGATCCCGAAGAAGAAGAACTAGAGAGTTCCTGAGGGTGGCTCCGCCAACATACTTGACTCATATCATTTTGGCGAGGACAAGTGCAAACAACTTCCATATCTTGCACTAGTTCAAGGAGTCACAAACCCTCTTGTTGGTAAGACAAGGGACAAGGTAACCTAATGCTTTCATGGACATCATTGTCGGTGTCAAAACCGGCGGATCTCGGGTAGGGGGTCCCGAAATGTGCGTCTAAGGAGGATGGTAACAGGAGGCAGGCGACACGATGTTTTACCCAGGTTCGGGCCCTCTTGATGGAGGTAAAACCCTACGTCCTGCTTGATTTATTCTTGATGATATGGGTATTACAAGAGTTGATCTACCATGAGATCGAAGAGGCTAAACCCTAGAAGCTAGCCTATGGTATGATTGTATGTTGTCCTACGGACTAAAACCCTCTGGTTTATATAGACACTGGAGAGGGTTAGGGTTACACAAGGTCGGTTACAAAGGAGGAGATATCCTTATCCGTACTACCTAGCTTACCTTCCACGCCAAGTAGAGTCCCATCCGGACACGAGACGAAGTCTTCAATCTTGTATCTTCATAGTCTAACAGTCCGGCCAAAGGACATAGTCCGGTTGTTCGGAGACTCCTTAATCCAGGACTCCCTCAGTAGCCCCTGAACCAGGTTTCAATGACGATGAGTCCGGCGCAGTATTGTCTTCGGCATTACAAGGAGGGTTCTTCCTCCGATACACCATGGAAGAATTTGAATACAAGGATAGTGTCTGACCCTGCAAAATAAGTTCCACATACCACCATAGAGAGAATAATATTTCCACAAATCTAATCTACTGACACGTTTTGGCAACACGACATTATGCCATGGCCCGGTAATTATTCAAACCATTTCCTCTAACTAGCCCCGCACACAACGCGAGGCAGTTTTTTGACACGTCTTCTCAAAGCAGAGATCGTGTTCCCCTTATTACGGGATTCTCATCAATACGGGCGTGGGTAACCCAACCGCGCCATCGATTACGGCGCTTGGGGGATAAGCGAGTTTTACCAGGCTAGTGGGGGCGCATAGTTGCGGCCGTCCATATAAAGGCATAAGGATTCACCTTTTCATCCACGCCTTCTTCCTCCATTGCTCATCCATTTTCGCACACTCGAGCTCCAGTGCCCAAGTCCGCATTTCCCACCTCAACCTTCTCCAACCATGTCCGGAGCGGGAGGCAGGTGGATGGTCTCCTCCGTCACGGAGGGACACGTCAAGAAGCTGAGGAGAGCCGGATACCTGCCGATGACATCGCGCACTCGCTCCCAGATGAGGGGCAGCTCATCCCCACCCCTAGGCCCCACGAGAGGGTAGTGTTCCTTACCCATTTCCTCCACGGACTGGGATTTCCCCTCCACCCATTCGTCCAGGGGATCATGTTCTACTACGGCCTGGATTTTCACGATCTGGCCCCGAACTTCATCCTCAACATCTCGGCGTTTATCGTCGTGTGCGAGCCCTTCCTCCGCATCAAGCCCCACTTCAGCTTATAGCTAAAGACCTTTAATGTCAAGCCGAAGGTACTGAGCGGCCGCCAGGTGGAATGCGGAGGCGCCATGGTGGGCAAGATGCCCAACGTCACATGGCTCGAGGGCTCCTTCATGGAGACCATAAAGGGGTGGCAATCAGGGTGGTTCTACATCACCGAGCCGCGTAACCCTGGATGGGCAGCGGCCCCCGAGTTCTGATTTGGCATCCCCACGCGGCTCACCTCCTGGCAAGAGAAGGGCCTGTCCTAGGGTAGTTCGGGAGAGCTGACTGGACTCCAAACATGTATCCAAAACATGGTGAGCAAGAAGCTCAAACTCGTCAATGTAGTCCAGGTCATGCTCATTCGCCGGATCCTCCCGTGTCTACAACGGGCTTTCAACTTGTGGGAGTTCGACCCGGCCCAGCACCAAACTCTGAACAGGCTCTTCGACCAAACACACGAGGATGCCTGGAAGGTGCTATTCAAGGGCACAGAGGTTCCCCCTCCCACTATCGAGGATCACGGATTCTACGCGAAGCGCCAAGCCAGCGTGGTAAGCTGTTTTACCTCTTACAGGATACTCGTTTTTCGTAGTTTGACTCTATGCGGGATCTAAGCTCCCGTACCTTTGACAGGACTGGCGGGAGATGGCCGGACAGATCGACTGTCCGGCTCCTTTGCCCGAAGGCCTAGCAGACGCCCGCTTGGCGGAGCTGCTGGTTCCGGCACCTTACGTGGTGCCAGAGAAGAAGGCCAAGAAGAAGGCCACGGGAACCCGAAAGAGTTCCCGGCGCCCGGTGGTGTCAGAATCATCGTCCGATGACTCTAAGGCGCACTCCTCCCACGAAGATGAGGAGGAGGAAAAAGAGGCTTCTTCCCCTCCAACAGGGGGAGAAAAGAAAAGGAAGGCCGCCCCAACTGGGGTGGCCGGAGGGTCCAAGAAGGGAAGGACCCTTCATCCGGACTACTCCACCTTCGCCGCCGACAACGAAGAGGAGTGGCCGCCAAGGGCCAAGCCCCTGGCGAAGTCGTAAGTATTCGGACACCAGAGTGACTTGTAGCGTTCCTTTATTGCACAGCTTCTCCTAACGCCGAATATAATCATGCTGTCCGCCCCGAGCCCAAGTCGACATATTGTCGAGTGGTTCCTTGGATTCGTCGGATATGGATAGCGATCCACTTCCGACCGCCACCTCCCCCTGCCCTACGGACAACGCCGAGGTATTGTCTCAAGATGCACCTGGTCGAGGGGAGACAATCCCGGAGGCGCCTCAAGGCCACCTTCCGGACTCCGGGAGCAGAGGGAGCAAGGTTCCCGAGGGCTCCGAGTTCGGCCCTCAGTCGAACACCGCGCCAGAACCCCCAGGGGTTCCGGACTCGGGCAGGCGGCCTCCTTCTTAAAGGGGCAAGACGCCTTTGCCGGTGACCTCTGTCCAACCAGAGGCACCGGGCAATCTGCTGGGAGCGCTTCGCAGCGCTTCCATCGACGAAGGGAACCGCACTATTATGAGTGTGGTAGTCCAGAAGGTTCAGTCCACCAAGAGCGGATTGACTGAAGCCTGTGCCAGCCTTCTAACAAGCTTTGAGGTAAGTTTTTGAAATACGGGGAAAAATATTGCTGCATAGACAGTAGCCCCTGATGCTCTGTTCGGTGTTCACAAAGAAAAGCCGAACAGAGGATCAAATAATATCGTAGGAGTCTAATATAAGTATGTCAATATGCGTATGCAGGCTTCGCTGCAGGCATCTGCCGTACTGACTGCAGAGGTCGCCACACTGAAGCAGGACCTCGAAGGGTCCAAGAAAGAGCTAGGCCTTACTAAGAGGCAGCTCGAGGAGAACAAAGGTAAGTCGTACCTAGTCTATGGTTATATATAAAAAACATGATTGCAAAATGACAGCATCATCATAAATTTTCCAGGGGCCACGACCGAGGTGGCGGCCCTGAGGCAAGCGCTATCCGAGGCCGAAGACAAAGCGGCCAAGGAGCGCACTGAGCGAGAAAGGCAAGAGTAACGGGTGGGCGAGGTGGAGCAAGAGCTCCAAGCTCTCGTGTCGAAGCATGAGGCGTTGGAGCGTGACTCGAAGACACGAGAGTCCGAGCTTGCCGCGGCCGTCTAAAGCTCAAAAAGCGCCAAAGTTGAAGCCCAAAATGCCCTCCAGGAGATTGAGGCGATGAAGAAAATAGCGGCGGGTAAGGCATTCCTTATGCAAAGCAAGCATGTGAAAGTAAATTACTTGTTACTTACACGAATTCGGAGCTCTCCAGGAGCATTCGCAGATTTGCCTCGCAGCGTGTCGGATGCGGCACAGTTTTACCAGGCCGAGGAGGGAAGCTCAACGGAGAAATTGTTCTGGGCCCAATATATTGGGACCGAACACCCGATACTTATGAGCGACCAGCTAAAGCAGCTGGTCGAGCTACACAAAGCGGACGAACATGCCATGAAGGGCTTTATTTTCCGGCTGTGGCCTGGCGACGCCCTTCTGAACAGCTACTTCGGCCTGGTGAGGTGGCTTGTGGATTCCTGCCCATGGATGGAAGTCATCAAGCGGTCCGTCTGCATCGAAGGTGCACGCCGGGCTTTCGCCTGTGTGAAGGTGCAATGGGCCAAGCTAGACGCCGTGAAGCTGATCAAGGAAGGGCCGCCGGAGGGCAAGGAGCATCGCCACCCCGAGATGTACTATGAGGGTGTCCTGAAGGGTGCCCGTCTTGTAGCGGACGAGTGCACAAAAGATGTAATATTTGAATGAATTTGCTCATGTGATCCTGTATGCTGAAAACCTGTTTCATATGCACTATGCAACGCTGGTTTGAATTTAAAATATCACCTTTTGTTCGGCCATTTATCAAATCTGAGAGATGGCTAGTCGTTGGCTTCTGCCCCCATGCCACGAGTGCTGGGGTGTTCGGGATAAACTTGAGCACTCTTGTTCCCATCTTTGGGTCCTTCGAGGGAGGTGCTCAGCACAACGAACAAGGCAATCGGACTAATAATGCTTTATCACTCTCACTTAGCCATAGAATTCTATAATTTTAAATTTCGGCGAAGCCCCTGGTATTCGAAAGGCCGAATTCGGGGCGCTATACACGCCTTAGGCTGGACAGAGCCGACTCCTCGCTCTAAGCGGCATAAGTCTTTAGGGACTCGAAAACCTCTCGAACAGCGACCAGTCTCTCGCCTTATCATGACAGTCAGTTTTAGCTTTCTCTACTAAGGTGCTTAGCCCAGCAGAGCCAGGGCACAATCACAGTAGTTCTCCCAGTGCTACCTTAGCCGATATAACGGAACGTAAGGTACCAAAACATGGGAGTCGGGCAAACCCAACTATTGACCAAAGACATGATTCGGAGCTGATGCATATAATGCTATAAGTTCGGGGTGCCTCACTTGTGAAAGTGTTCGGACTTCTCACACCAATTTGTGGGGTACTTAAGCCCCTAGTATATTGGCCGTACCAAAGTGTATGGGTGCTGGATGTCATGAATGAACATATATAAAAAAGAAGAATGCAATAATAGTCTTAATGCTATGCATTGTTTATTCAAAAAGGTGCGCTAAAGCAGAATGATCAAGATAGTGCGATAAGCAAAAAAAAGGTAGGACTATTTGACATGTCCCCTCCAAGGGCAAGCTGGGGAATAGTATTAAAGCAAGTATTTCACTCGTTATCGTAATCCACCTGGGAGTTTCATGGTGTGACGTAGCTTTCTGCCTCCTTGGTTGCTGCATCATGTGTTCGGCAATCATGCTGCGGGACAGGATTTCCAGAGATTAAAGTCCTGAAAAAGAAAAATAACAAAGCGGGAAGCCCCTAGTGCGGTTTAAGCCGCATCTTGGAGCGTGCTGTAGTCGTGCCCCCTCCCTACCTGTGCCCATGGTATTTTTAATGCGTAATTATGTACACGTGGCATGGATTTCGCCGTTTGGCTTGGGCCGGGGTGGGGGCTGCATTGCTGTGCGAGCTCGGAACGTGCCAGGCGGTCCTGTTGCCGATTACCCCAGGCGCGCTTGAAGGTGTTCGGGTCCTTAATCGCCGAACTAGTGGATTGCCTTAAGAGGCTGCTTTGCGCTTCTGCTGCGAGGGCCGCAGTGTGCTCCTCCGTTCGGAGAGAGCGCTCTATATTTCCATTAACTGTAATGACGCCCCGAGGTCCTGGCATCTTGAGCTTGAGCTTGAGCGCACTGTGTCCTGATAAAGCAGGTTCAGGCTGCTGCCGCCATCCATAAGGACTCGAGTGAGGTGAAATCCATCGATGATTGGGTCTAGGACCAGTGCGGCGAATCCGCCATGATGGATACTAGTGGGGTGGTCCCTGCGATCGATGGTGATCGGACAGGAGGACCATGGGTTGAACTTTGGGGCGACTGGCTCCAACACATATACGTCCCTGAGCGCACGCTTCCGCTCCCTCTTGGGGATGTGGGTTGCTTATATCATGTTCACCGTCCGCACTTGTGCGGGGAACCTCTTCTGTCCTCCGGTGTTCGGCTGCCGGGGCTCTTCCTCGTCATCACTATGTGGCCCCTTATCTTTGGCCTGCTTGAATACCCAACAATCCCGATTGGTGTGGTTGGCTGGCTTGTCGGGGGTGCCGTGTATTTGACACGAGTGATCGAGTATGCGGTCCACACTGGACGGGCCCAGAGTGCTTCTTTTAAATGGCTTTTTCCGCTGACCGGGTTTAGAGCCTTTGAATCCGGCATTGACTGTCGTATCCTCGGTATTGTCGCTGTTAATGCGGCGCTTATGTTTGTTGCGACCTGACCTTCTATTGCCGTCCAAGGTGTCCAAAGTACCATGGTTCTTTGATATGTTATTACTACGAGCCAGCCAGCTGTCTTCTCCCGCACAAAAGCGGGTCATGAGTGTCGTGAGGGATGCCATAGATTTCGGCTTTTCCTGACGAAGGTGCCGGGCTAGCCACTCGTCGCGGATGTTGTGTTTGAAAGCTGCTAGGGCCTCTGCATCCGGACAGTCGACGATTTGATTTTTCTTTGTTAGGAACTGAGTCCAGAATTGCCTGGCCGACTCTTCTGGCTGCTGAATTATGTGGCTCAAGTCATCGGCATCTGGTGGTCGCACATAAGTGCCCTGAAAGTTGTCGAGGAATGCGGTCTCCAGATCTTCCCAATAGCTAATGGATTCTGCTGGCAAGCTGTTAAGCCAATGCCGCGTTGATCCTTTGAGCTTTAGTGGGATGTATTTGATGGCATGTAAGTCATCACCGCGGGCCATGTGGATGTGGAGGAGGAAATCCTCGATCCATAATGCAGGATCTGTTGTGCCGTCGTATGATTCAATATTTACGGGTTTGAAACCCTCTGGGATTTGATGATCCATTACTTCATCTGTGAAGCATAGGGGGTGTTCGGCGCCTCTGTATTGGGCTATGTCGGGACGCAGCTCGAATGAGTCGTGCCGTTGTGGTCGGCCCGTCCGGACTTACTTTTACTGTATCTGGCATGACGTTTATCGTCTTGCATAGTGGCGTGCCCTCGTGATCCGTAGATTGATCTTGCATGTTTTGCTTTGTCCTCCAATATGTCTCGCAGGTCTGGGTATTTCCCCATGCCTTTTTATTTGAATGGTTCAGAGCGCAGGCTGAGTTTTTTTTGCTGGAATGCCTTTCTATCGCGGCCACGAGGTGGCCGATCAGCCGCGTCATACGCTTCTTCCTCCAGTCGGGGTAGCAACCTGCATTTTGGGTAACTCTTGGAGGGGCGCTCGAGTTTATATTCCTTGGCCGCGAGGACTTCAGTCCATCTGTCAGCTAGCAGATCTTGATTAGCTTGAAGCTGCTGCTACTTTTTCTTAAGGCTATTTGCCGTGGCTATAAGTCGGCGCTTGAAGCGCTCTTGTTCGACGGGATCCTCTGGCACAATGAATTCGGCATCGTCGAGGCTTGCCTCGTCTTCGGAGGGGGGCATGTAATTATCATCCTCCGCCTCTCCATCTGCCGCTCTCTTTGGAGGGCTGGCCTTTCCATCCTCTTGTCCTAGATCGTGTTGGAGGGGATTGTTTCCATCTTCGGCACTATCCAGAGTGTTATTATCTCATGTGCCGGTATCACCACTTTTGCTTTGGCGGGACTTAGAGCGGCGCCGCTGACGTTGGCGCTTGGGTTGCTTCTTGGTGGGGTCATCCTCCGCTATCTCGTCGCTATTGCCTTCTTTGGGTGTGTCCACCATGTATATATCGTATGATGAGGTGGCTGTCTAGTGCCCCGTGGGCAGTGGTTCCTCTTCGTCTCCCGCGTCGTCGTCCATACCGTCGATGTCTTCGGAGTCGAAGTCGAGCATGTCGGTTAAGTTGTCGAAAGTGGCTACTAAGTGGGTGGTGGGTGGGCAGCGAATTGCTTCGTCATCCGCATCCCAATCCTGCCAGACAAAGTTCGGCCAGGATCCTCCTGACAAGGAAAGAGACCTTAATGAGTTCAGTATGTCGCCAAAGGGCGAGTGCTGAAAAATATCCGCGGAGGTAAACTCCATGATCGGCACCCAATTGGATTCGCTAGGAATGGGCGCAGGCGGCTCGGAGTCCGTGGCCGGAGAAGGATCCGGCAGTCTGACAACACGGCTCTTGTGCAGGGTAAGGTCGATGTTCAGCTCGATCGCCGCTGAGGTTAAGGCCTCCGTGGCGGGGTCCATCCACCCGTCCATGGACGGCGCAACTGGCTCCGAATTGAGGGTCAGAGCAGCTGCCGGTGCGATCTCTTGAACACTGTCTGATGGTAAAGCTAAATCGTACTTATCGTGACCACGTTGCGCACAAGGCAGAGGCTCAAATACATCGAAGATCAAGACTCGCGGATATCGGCCGTGTAGTTTAAGCTTCCAAATCTGACCTGGTGGCCAGGGGCGTAACTTTTGATCTGCTCCAGATGGCCAAGCGAGTTGGCCCGTAGTGCGAAGCCGCCGAACACAAAGATCTGTCCGAGGAGAAAAGTCTCACCCTAGACTGCATCGCTATCGATGATAGAAGGAGCCATCAGGCCTAACGGCGATGACACAGAGGAACTCTCAATGAAAGCACCAATGTCAGTGTCAAAACCGGCGGATCTCGGGTAGGGGATCCCGAACTGTGCGTCTAAGGCAGATGGTAACAGGAGGCAAGGGACATGATGTTTTACCCAGGTTCGGGCCCTCTTGATGGAGGTAAAATCCTACGTCCTTCTTGATTTATTCTTGATGATATGGATATTACAAGAGTTGATCTACCACGAGATCGAAGAGGCTAAACCCTAGAAGCTAGCCTATGGTATGATTGTATGTTGTCCTACGGACTAAAACCCTTTGGTTTATATAGACACCGAAGAGGGTTAGGGTTACACAAGGTCGGTTACAAAGTAGAGATATCCATATTCGTACTGCCTAGCTTGCCTTCCATGCCAAGTAGAGTCCCATCCGGACACGAGACGAAGTCTTCAATCTTGTATCTTCATAGTCTAACAGTCCGGCCAAAGGATACAGTCCGGATGTTCGGAGACCCCCTAATCTAGGACTCCCTCGATCATCCTATGCGAACATCACTCTATGTCTATGGATATCCTTGTTTGTTCCTTGTGGGACTAACCCGTGTAAGTATTGAAAGTGCAACTCACTCCAAAGGATTGCTCCAAAAGATCTACATCAACATTGAGCATCTACATTTTCAACACCTACATGAAGTCATCATCGACAAAACTCAAGGTTAGTTCATCCCTTTGAGGGGGGATATCATATCTAGGGGGAGATTTACTCTAATCAATTGAGCTAAGGCAAATCTAATAGTGTGAACACAACAATGCTTTATGTAGAAGTGGCAACCCCACATGTGCTTAAACAATGAATATGACCTACGATCAAATGTTCTCATTTGACTCCTAAGTCAATATACACATATATAGATGACCTAATCATTGCCAAATTGCCTGATTGATGCTAGAGTGACTGTGCATGCTTTGTCACATATTTCATTTGCCATCTTATTGTGTGAGCATGTTGGTTGCATATTTTACTCATTCGAGGACATCCATTTGTTGCTTTGATTGTTTGGATTTTTCTCTTTTGCCAAATGGATGGACAAGAATGACTAAGAACTCCCTCTAGCTATCTATGCTTTTCTCATCTCAAACTCTATTCATGTTACATCACGAAGTTTGATCATGTCAGATTCAAACCACTCTGTGTGAGGAGCATTTGGAGTCCCTGATTCATCATAGACTTAAACTTCCAAAACCTCTTTGTGCATTTCTGTATGACCGAGTCATCCATTTCGGTCACACCGAGATCACTAAGTTGATCTAGGTTTTCAATCTCGGTGCAACCGATTAGAACTTTTTGGTCACACCGAGTTGCAACAACCGCTTGCGATTCTACATCTCGGTGCCACTGAGTTGTTCCACTCCGTCACACCGACAGGGTCGGGATATATAGACCCACGAGTGAGATTTTCGAAATTACTTCAAAACCTCTCATCCCGCGCGTGTCCTCCTCTGCCGCCTCGGGTCTCTGGATCATCCTCTCACTGCCAGCAACCTCCCGCCGCTGGTTTTCGTCACCGTCAACAGATTTCTGCCCCTCCATTGCCGCCGTAGCAAACTCCACTGAATTAGGGTATGAGTTTGATATTTTGTGCTATTCCTTTAACTCCGATTTGTAGCACAATACTTTACCATGATCATGACCACGTATGCAATCAATCAATCCACTAAAAACATCCCTTAGGTTAGGTTTGATTTGAAAATTTAGGGTTAGGTCTCCGCCGGACTCATCTCGGACCGATCGAATTGTAGAAATCGATCTCACCGATTTGGCTTAAGACATTGCAGTTGCACTTTCGGTCTGACCAAAAACTGCAAATCGGTGTGACCGAGCTCGTTTCTTTGTGAAACCCTAGCAGTCACGGTGCCACCGAACTGTGACTCGGTCTGATCGAGTTCACTAGTTTAGGTTCCAAAAGCTGCTTCGGTATCACCGAGTTTACAAATCGGTAGCTTCGAAATGCTTTCTGTGAAGAACTAAAACTAAGTCTTTAAGTCATTCTTTTTGCAAAAACTCTGCACTTTGTGATGCTCATCCACTCTACCTCATCCATATCTATTCATAGGGTCTGCTGTCAGTAAGTTTACAGAAATGTCTGACCAGAGCGAGAGCCAGAACAAGTCAGAGGAACAGGTACAATTGAGTGAGGGCACTAGTCCATCCAGCACTTCTGATGATGGCAGGAGGAGCACACCAAGCAACTTGCACAAGGCAGCCACCAGAACAAGGAAGAAGAAGACCTCAGAATGATGTTGAGGAGGAAGTCAGCTCCAAGAAGAAGGTGCTGAAGAAAGAATATGGCTCAGCTGCTACAACAAAGCCAGGAATGCACAAGAAGGATCCAGCAAAGAGGATTCCCATGTCTAAGGCCAGAGCCTCAACTGGAGAAACCTCCAAGCCAACTGAAGAGGTTGTTGGAGAAGGAAAGAAAAGGAAGAAAAGGGTCGAGAAGACCACTGCTAGAGTGCTAGGAAGATCCTCCACTATGAGAGATCCAGAAGAAGAGGAGGAGGAATAGGATGCTGCATGTGATGCCCCCGATTCAACCGTACACTAATCATACACACAAACATGTTCGATTAAGATCAGGGACTCACGGAAAGATATGACAACACAACTCTACAAATAAAATAAGTCATGCAAGCATCATATTACAAGCCAGGGGCCTCGAGGGCTCGAATACAAGAGCTCGATCATAGACGAGTCAGCGGAAGCAACAATATCTGAGTACAGACATAAGTTAAACAAGTTTGCCTTAAGAAGGCTAGCACAAACTAGGATACAGATCGAAAGAGGCGCAGGCCTCCTGTCTGGGATCCTCCTAAACTACTCTTGGTCGTCGTCAGCGGGCTGCACGTAGTAGTAGGCACCTCCAGTGTAGTAGTAGTCGTCATCGACAGTGGCATCTGGCTCCTGGACTCCAACGTCTGGTCGCAGCAATCGGGTATAGGAAAGGGGAACAGGGGGAGCAAAGCAACCATGATTACTCATCCAAAGTACTCGCAAGCAAGGAGCTACACTACATATGTATTCATTGGTATCAAATGGAAAAGGGGGGTATCATATGTGGACTGAACTGCAGAACGCCGGGATAAGAGGGGGATTGCTAGTCCTTTCGAAGACTATGCTTCTGGTATCCTCCATCTTGCAGCAGAAGGAGAGAGTAGATGGTAAGTTCACCAAGTAACATCGCATAGCATAATCCTAACCGATGATCCTCCCCTCGTCGCCCTATTAGAGAGCGATCATCAGTTGTATCTGGCGCTTGGAAGGGTGTATTTTATTAATTATCTGGTTCTAGTTGTCATAAGGGCAAGGTACAACTCCAAGTCATCCTGTTACCGAAGATCACGGTGATTCGAATAGATTAACTTCCCTGCAGGGGTGCACCACATTTCCCAACACGCTCGATCCCCTTTGTCCGAACACACTTTCCTGGGTCATGCCTGGCCTCGGAAGATCAACACGTCGCAGCCCTACCTAGGCACAACAGAGAGGTCAGCACGCCGGTCTAAACCCTATGGCGCAGGGGTCTAGGCCCATCGCCCATTGCACACCTGCACGTTGCGAGGGTGGCCGGTGAGCAGACCTAGCAACCTCCATTACAAAGGAAGTTACGTTACGCGGTCCAACCCGGCGCGCGCCGCTCAGTCGCTGACGTCACGAAGGCTTCGGCTGATACCACGACGTCGAGTGCCCATAACTGTTCCTGCGTAGTTGGTTAGTGTGTATAGGCCAGTAGCTAGACTCAGATCAAGTACCAAGATCTCGTTAAGAGTGTTATTTCAAGTAACCGCGAACGCCGAACAGGGCCAGGCCTACCTCTCTCCTAGGTGGTCTCAACCTGCCCTGTCGCTCCGCCTCAAAGTAACAGTCGGGGCCGTCGGGAACTCAGGCCCACCACTACCTGGATGGAGCCACCTGCCCCTTCAGCCCACACATCAGAATCACTTGCGGGTACTCAACGAGCCGACCCGACTTTAGTCACAACATGTAAATAATGAAGTATAGTATATAACCGTGATCAACACCCGACGTGATCATGGGCCGATAGTATAGCATGGCAGACAGACAAGAATGTAGGGCCACTGATGATCAACTAGCATCCTACACTAAGCATTTATGATTGCAGGTAAGGTATCAATAGCTGTAGCAACAATGACAGGGTATTCATCGAATAGGATTAACGGAAAGCAGTAACATGTTACACTACTCTAATGCAAGCAGTATAGAGAAGAGTAGGTGATATCTGGTGATCAAGGGGGGGGGGGGCTTTCCTGGTTGCTCTAGCAAGAGAGAGGGGTCGTCAACAGCGTAGTCGATCGGGGCACCAGCAGCGGCGTCAGTCTCGTAGTCTACTGGATAGAAGAGGGGGAAGAAACAATGAATACAATGCAAACAGATGCATAACGATGCTTGACAAGACAAGTAGCGGTACTAGGGGTGCCCTAACGCGGTATGAGGTGATACCGGTGAAGGGGGGAAACATCCGGGAAAATATCCCCGGTGTTTTGCGTTTTCGGACAGATGAATCGGAGGGCTAAAGTTGCATGTTCGCTATGCTAGGGATGCGTGGCGGAGGAACGGGCTGCGTACCCGGATTCGTCTCGTCATTCTGCGCAAATTTCATGTACAAAGTTTTTCCACCCGAGCTATGCTTTATTTTATATTAATTTTAAAAGATTTAAATCATTTTTAGGATTTATTTAATTATTTAAATCAACATTATCCAGAACAGTGCATGCTGATGTTAGCATGACGTCAGCAGTCAACAGGGGCGTTGATTGGTCAACCTGACGTGTGGATCCCACATGTCATTGACTGTTTTGTTAATTGACAGTAGTTAATTAGGTTAATTAGTCATAATTAGTTAATTTAAACAGAATTAATTAAGTTAATTATTTGGTTAATTAATTAATTAATTAATTTTATTATCATTTATTTATTATTTCATATATATTTTTAAAATTTCGTTCTGTGGGCGGGGCCCATATGTCATTGGGCCCGGGGGGCCGGTGCGGGTTAGCGGGCGCTAACGGGCACAGGCATGCAGCAGGGCGGGGCGCTGGGACGGGCGCTTGCCTGAGCGGCGCTGGGCGTGCACGGCGCACGCCGGCGCCGGCGGCCAGCGGAGGCGGCGGAGGGATGGCCGAAGTGGCGGGCAGAGCACGGCGCAGGGGGGCGGAAGTGGGTGCGCGTGATGCACGGGGCTGCGAAGCCGCGGACGCGAACGACAAACGCGGTTCCGGGCAGGAATAGCAGGGCGCCGGCGAGCTAGGGCGAGGCCATGGCGCGGCATCGGGCGAGCCACGGAGGGAGTCAGCGGGGGGGGAGACGGGCGGCACGGGCACGCATTAGGCGCAAGCGGCGTCCGGCGCGCCCGCACAGTGAGGCAGAGGGCGCGAGCGTGGCGCTGGGTGCGCACGGGGAGGGGGCCGCGGATGTGGAGACCGCGGCCGTGAGCGGGGCACGTGCGCGGTAAGCGGGGGGGGGGTCAACGATGGGAGAGAGGGAGTGAGGAGGGTAGGCGGCAGCTCTCAGGGATGCTGCAGGGGTTCGGGCAGCGGGGAACGAGGAGGTGGACGGGGACGACCGCGTGACGGAGAGGAGGTCGAGGAAGGAGTCCGTCGGGGAGGTGGAGGACAAGGCAGCGACGACGTTCGTTCCGGGCGGCATGGTCCCGCGGCGTCGGCACAGCGCTGAGGCCGGTGGGGGTGGGGGAGGCGAGCGACGGGTCGAGGCGGCAGGAGGGGCGACGGGGCGGCTCCGGTGAGCCGGCGAGGCACGAGGCCGAGCGCCTCGATCCCGATCTGGATCGGGGAGAGAGAGCGAGGAGTGGGGGGGAGTGGGGACGTGTGCTAGGGTTTGTGGGGGGGTTCGGTGGGTTGAGGCGGCGGGGTGGGCCTGCAAGGCCAGGTGGGCTGGCCGGCCAGCTGGGCCAGTGGGCCGTGGGAGGGGGGGGGTTCCCTCATTTGCTTTTGTTAGTATTAGTTTTTGTTTTTGTTTTTCCTTTTTATCTTATTTCTTTTACTGTTTTATTTTATTTTCTACCAAAGTTTTAATTAAAAATATATATAATTTGTTCCTAAAATAATGTTACTACTTGTGCTAATGCCACAATAACTTGGGCTCCCAAATAAATTAGTTTAATATATTTTTTATATTACAAAAAGCATTGTATTATTGGTTATAGCTACTAATTTAATTATTTTAGTGCATTTAAACATTTTATAGAAAAAACTTGTTTTCTCCACCAATATATCTTGTGAATTAATTGTCAGAATAAGAACATTTTAGTTTTAACCTTTTGAAAACTTTTGTTGTTTGCCATATTTTTGAATTTGAATTTGAATTGGTTTTTGAACTAACACGAGATTAGCAACAGTGATCGAGGTGACGTGGCATCATTAGCAGAGGGTTACTGTAGTGTAACTATCCGGGCGTCACACTGCACCAGCTCCTAAGGCTCAGAAGCTCATGGGAGATGCAATCAAGTCAGGGGCTGCTCCATCTAAGCCTAAATCTGCTCCCAAGGCTGCTGCTCAGAAACCCCCCAAAGCCCAAGAGAAACAACAGGAGTATACCTACTAAGGAAAAGAACAAGGCCCCAGTGCCTGAAGCTGAAGAAGAGGAAGATGATTCTCTTGTTTTGAGGAAACTGAAGCCCAAAATTCCTGACCACAATGATGATCATCAAGTCGCTGAGGACATGCACATCAGGAAAGATGCAGGACTGAGGTTGTGGAGACAGTCTGATCCCTATGCTGTTAGGACGAGGACTGCAGTTGACTACAGGTTCCATACAAAGGAACAACAAGATTTCGATGAGACAATTTTGCTTGACAAGAAGCCCATAGTGTGTGACATGAAATGGGTAGACTGGGAGTTCATCCGGGAAAATGAAGATCGCTTCCCTGGAGTGTATGATACCTTTAAGGCATGTGGAGTGTATGATACACTCTGCAGAGGTAGCACACTTTACCCACACCACGGAACCCATGGCCTCGCACTCCCATTCGGGTGGACCAACGGCATTCCGACAAAACCGTTCCATTGCCACAGCACTCTCCCGGCCACTCCGACCCAAATCCCCAACGGGCTGGTCCTGGGTGGCCCCGTGTCTACCAAATACACCCCGACCACCGTCATGGTCAAACACTCCCACTCGGGGACTCGGTACCATAATCTCATCAACGAGCACACAAGGTTATGTCTGCTTACCGGGCTAGGGTACGCACGCCCATAACCTTCCCTAGTTGGAGGCACCGGCAAGAGGCACGACAATAGAACACATTAGGGCCTTCCCATAAAAGGAAAATATGGTTGCACTGGAAAAAGCCCGGTTTGGTGGCACCTAACCAACTTAATGACAGAATTTATCCCCAAAAATATAACTGTGGTAACCGATACTCCGATATCAACTATCCAAGTCATAGCAATATCCAACAAATAATCCAAGCATAATATCATCATCTCAAAATACTCCAAGGGTAGCACAATACTACTATCATGATGAATCCAAAAACATTACTCCTACTACTCCAATAACAAGAATAAAGCTATTCAGCTAGGATCCACATGTAAACCCCATACCCAAAAATAATACTCCAAGCAACAGAACATCAACTAGCATCATGAAAATAATCATACTAACCACTAATAATCCAAAGGCAGCATGGTATCCAAAGTAATACTCCCTAATATAATAAAAGGTACCATCATGAAAATAATCATACTAACCACTAATAATCCAAAGTTAGCATGATATCCAAAGTAATTCTCCAAAAATATCATAACATAAGCCAATAATAATCCAATGGCAACATGTCAACCACATAAGCTGCAAAATATAAGTCCTAGAACTCCAAGCAACATCATGGCAATAACAAGATCAAAATACAACTCCGAGAAATTTGCCATGCACAAAGTCATGTAGCTAAAGAAATATTTTCAACAAGTTAAAATAATTTAAACCATGTCACTGCATTGCAATCATGCAAATGGAGGGTGTGGCTTGCCTGTGGTGGAAGAAATCACCGGAAGAAAGTGCGAGAAACTCGCGGAAAGGATCGCCGGAAAACGTACTCTCTCGGAGGGGGATGAATAAGGGCAGAAGAAAAATGGTCATTTTCAGAATGTCAAAACATGGTGAAGATGGTTCCATCAGAACAGGCTCGACGAAATGAAGAAGTGGGCTTTGGAATCACCTGATTTCTAGTTGGGAGTAAAAAGGTATAATTGTTTTTCTGCTAGGGACCCACTTGTAAATAAAACCATCACAAACAGGCCCTTAGCTGGAAAAACTGAAAGTGCACTCCAGGAAATATGTCTTCTCCTGCGGAAAACGTATTCCTCGCTGTAACAGAGAGAAAATATGTCTTCAGAGAAGGAAAGCGTACTTTCACTGAAGTAGAAGCAGAATACGCTTTCGAAAGAAGGAAACGGATTGCCTGGGAATTCATCTCCACTTAACTGACGTTGAGGGGCGGGGTCAATGGGCGAGGGGCTGACGTGCGGGGCCCGCGGCCAGCTGGATGGGAGGGGGCGAGCGCCTTCATCCCCTTCCTCTCACTCGCGCCTGGCCGCGGCAGAGAAGGGTCCCGACGGGGCTCGTCGGAGATTCTGGCCACCTCCCACGGCGCTCCGCACACCAACGTGCACGGGGGATCCAGCCGCATCGCCTGGTCGGCCTCCCGGTTGCCGAAGACGACGGGAACGGGAGTAGCCTCGACTGCAGTGGAAGGCTACGTCGGGTGGCGACGGGCATGGCCCCCTGGTGCGCCGGAGGGTGAGGGAAACGGCAGGGGAGGGTCGCCAGATGTAGATAGGGGCTCTGGTGGTGAAAGAAGGCAAGTAGGGGACGGCTTTGAGCAAATTTAGCCGGGACAGAGTGGCGGCCGTGGTGACGAGGGGAAGGAATGAGAGCTCCTCGAGCTTGTTTGGGTGGTCGGGGATGTAACGCCCCGAGACCGATGCGCCACGTGTCTTCCAGTTATTCGCTGTTGTTGCCATGTTTTTTGCTCGCGTGTTGCATCTTTTCATGTCATCATGTGGATTGCATCTGCATGTTTTCGAAAACTTGCATCCGTCCCAGTCTCCTCGTTCCGTCCGTTGTCCGTTCTGAGCCCAGACACACTTGCATGCGCCCGCGACATGTCCGAAATAGTATTTTGTAAGTGGCTAGAAAATGTTCTCGGAATGTGATGAAAGTTGGCGTGTGGTCTTATTATAGTGTAGATAGACTGCCTGTCAAGTTTCATCGCATTTGGAGTCCGTTTGACGCCCCAACGGTTAACTATAGCGACATTATAGTCGGTCTATCGTCGGACGTTTTCGGTTTCCGGAAACTGCTGCCGGGTCTCTCTCTTCTCTCCCGCGGCCCTCGGCCTTCTACTCAGTCCACTACATACCGTCAGGCCCTACCTAAACTCTCTCGTTAACTCGCGGCCCTCCTCGCGCACACGTCCGAAAGCTGTCCCGAACCCGACCCGCTCTGTCGTTACCAACGGGTCTCGATCATCCCCTAACATCTACAAAACATCTCCGTTTTGTTTATTGGACTTCCTAACATATTTTTCTTGACCGCCCGATTACGATCGGAGGAACGAGGTAGCTCCTACCCAAATATCCACATGCTATATATGTATCAGTCCAACCCTAGCCTAACCCCTAACCCTATCCCGCAGCCGCCGCCACCTTCCTCTTTGTTTTCTGTGCCGCCCCAGTTGCCTCTTGCCACATCGCAGGGCCAGATCCATCAGCCCCACTATGATCCGATCCGTTGGATCAGGATCCCACCACAGCCAGCGGCCCTAGCCTCCCATACCTCCACCTCCCGCAGCGCTCGATCCGATCTGGATCGAGGCAACCGCCTCTACCCGAGAGCCTCGCTCGACCCACGCGCCACCACCATGCCGGAAAGCACCACCACCGAAGCTGCTCTGTTCCTCGCTTGAAACCGCAGGCCGTCCTCGTTGCCCCTCTCCTTCCCGTTCTATCTCCCTCATTCTGGTTCTTCTCTCTCTCTCTCATGTTCCCTTCTCTCTTCCTCTATCACGAACAGGAGCTTCGCCCCAACGCCATGGGCATCCTCTTCTTCCAAGTTCCCGCCGCCACCAGTGCTGAAGACCCGGCGACCCCGCCTTCTGCGACAACAACCAGGACCGACCTCCTCCGCCGCTGCAAGTCCCTCACCACGCCGCGTGCCGTTGGCTGCATCGGCCCGAACCGGCCTCCTCAAGTCCGGTCCGCCCCGCCGCCTCCGCTCGCGGTTCCGGCGAGTCCCAGTCGTTTTGCGCCGCCTCCGCTCCTCCCTACCATCGTCGGGCCCCGCCAAGTACCCCAGCCTCACCTGCAAGTCCCATAACGCTGCGTCCTCTGCTTCCATCGAGAGAGAGGACGACTTCGTTGACCTTTCCCCGATCGAACCCAGCAGGCCGGCCCAGCGCGCCCTGCCGGCCACTCCCTCTCCGCAAACTGGGCCTGGCCCATGGGTGAGGCACACCCCAGCACCCCTTGTGTTATCCTCCTGTTAGGCCAGATCTTAGATGCGGCCCGAATCATGTTTTTTTCCCATGGAACGAATTTAGCTATTATTCCTGAGACGGTTGTTTTGCAGAAAACCCCTTCATGATCATTCATTTAATAACTTCACAACCGTGCATCGGATCTAAATAATTTATATATATGTAGCTTGATTAGAATTTCATCTAGTTTCACAATATCCAACTTTCATGCATGTTTGAGATGTTTAAAATGACGTTTGCTTTAATTTCCTCCTATGCCATGCTAAAATGCTTTAATTCATAACTAAATAACCGTAGCTCCAAATTTAATAAACTTATATGTAAATGGGGTAGAAAAATCCCTAGTTTAACATGGTGGATTTACTTTGCATGTTTAACAACTGTAAAATTGTGTTTAGGGCAGAACAATACCAAACCTTAAAATATGCATATGGGGTTTTACCGGAATTGTTGTTCATTGTTTCCGGCCTCATTTAAACTTGCCTAGATAGGTAGTTTTGTTGTGCTTCACCCCTTTCCATGTTAATCAACATTTAATATTGTTGGGTACATAAACGAGATCGAACTAAATAACTTGTCGTGGTGTTTCGTCAATATGCACCGTTGCATATTGAGCTCCACTTAATTTGTAGGATTGCTTGTGCACTTTTGCCATGCCATGCTTCATTAAACCGGACATGCATCATACTTGGTTGTGCATCATGCCATGCTTATGTCGTGGTTGTTTACTATGTTGTTGGCCTCTTTCCGGTGTGGCTTCTTCGGGTTGGTTCCGATAACATTGCGTTTGTGAGGATTCGTTCGACTACGTCCGTTTGTCTTCTTCGTGGACTAGTTCTTCTTCCTTGCGGGATTTGAGGCAAGATGACCATACCCTCGAAATCACTTCTATCTTTGCTTGCTAGTTGCTCGCTCTATTGCTATGCCGCGATACCTACCACTTGCTACATCATGCCTCCCATATTGCCATGTCAAGCCTCTAACCCACCTTGTCCTAGCAAACCGTTGTTTGGCTATGTTACCGCTTTGCTCAGCCCCTCTTATAGCGTTGCTAGTTGCAGGTGAAGATGAAGTTTGTTCTATGTTTGGAACATGGATTTTGTTGGGATATTACAATATCTCTTATTTAATTAATGCATCTATTTACTTGGTAAAGGGTGGAAGGCTCGGCCTTATGGCTGGTGATTTGTTCCACTCTTGCGGCCCTAGTTTCCGTCATATCGGTGTTATGTTCCCGGATTTTGCGTTCCTTACATGGTTGGGTTATAATGGGAACCCCTTGACAGTTCGCTTTGAATAAAACTCCTCCAGCCAGGCCCAACCTTGGTCTTACCATTCGCCACCTAGCCTTTTCCCTTGGGAGTCACGCATCCCGAGGGTCATCTTTATTTTAACCCCCCGGGCCAATGCTTGTCTAAGTGTTAGTCCAAACTAGAGCCCCTTGCAGCGCCACCTCGGGGAAACTCGAGTGCTAGTTTTAGTTGTACATATTGCTTATCCGGTGTTGCCCTAAGAACGAGATATGTGTAGCTCCAATTGGGATGTCAGCGCGTCGGGCTGTCTTGCTGGACTTGTTTTACAATTGTCGAGTTGACTTGATCCTCGTAAGCGAACTCAATGGGCTCCTCGTTCACGAACTCATCTCCCGGCTTTACCCAAACAAGGACAACAAGCAAACGGAACAAAATCAACCATGTGCAATGCTCAAACAACATGATGCAAAGATGGTATGATATGCGGGATGCGGTATGCGATGCATATGCATATGCAAGATTTGGCAAGGAATGATAGAACCTGGCCTCAACTTGGAAATCCAAGAGTGGCACTGGAAAGGTGAGGTGATTTCAGTTAACGAGTAGGCATGTTTACGAGCTCGATGCGCTCACTACAGAGCATGGCATGACAAACTAAGCATACACCCATCAAGAATACAAGGCATAGAAGCTAGACAAGGCAAGAACAACAACATATCATGCACGGATCAATAGCAACATCCTCGGCAAAATCGCTAATCATGTCAACAATCTGCCAGAATTCACTTTATAGGAAAAGTAGAGCTCGATTGACTCAAGCTAGGGTGCTCCATTATTGCAAAAAAAGACATGGATGGATAGAGCACCACAATGTTAACAAATCATCCTTACTTATCATCCTCAAAAGAGGCACGGATCACTAGGAAACAAACATGAACATATGGCATACCGACAAAAACAGATCAAGGACTTAGAGAAATTCTAAGTCCCTGAAATCAGCATTAACGAATGCACTACTTTGCAAGTTTGTGCTAGTCACCACACATATCACAAAAATACATGGTAAGCACCTCTGTAAAGATGGCATGGCATATAACAAAACTCATGTAGAACTCAGGAGCATATCATGCACACATTAATCATGGCAAAAATGACAAATAGCTATTTGATGAAACAAATCTGCCAAATTCCTCACATAGCCCTCTTCCAACAGCATTTCGGGCATCAAGATGAGCTCAAACAAAAATGATGCAATGATATGAAATGATGTACTCGTCGAGACGAACATTTTGATATGCTACACGCACAAATCGGATCATCGATGAGAGAATTATGGCATGCGGAAAAAATGCAAAATAGCTAGGGTTTTTGGGGAAGAAGTCAACCGATCTAGATCTGGAGTTACTGTAGCTGATGAACGCACGCTAACTGAGGCGGGTTCGTGCTCGCCGGAGTCGGGCCAGGGCTTCGCCGGAGAGGGGTGCGGTCCCTGGATCGGTGCGGGGCGGCGCCCGAGAGAGAGATGGCGGCGTCGGGTGGAGGAGGGCGCGATGTTCTCGGGCGGCGGCGCGGCGGAGGAGCGGTGCGCCGGCGAGGAGAGGCGGCCGGCGGATGCTCCGGTCGGCGCGGGGTCTACGGCGGCGCCAGCGTGGAAGGTGGAGGCGGCGCGTGAGGGAGACGGGAGGCGGCGCGGTCGGGGCGCCTCGGCCCGGGTCGGGCGGCGGGAGGGCCGGCGCTGGGCCTGGTGGGCCCGCGTCGGTGGGGAGGCAGCGAAGCGGTCCCCCAGGATAGGTGGCGGTGTTCTATTGGAGGCGGCAGTGTTTCTGGTCGGCGGCGGACATGTCCGGCGGCGGAGAGTGGATTTTAGCTAGGGTTAGGGTAGAATGACCCGAAAATTTCATGGAGGGTCTTTAAATAGGGGTAGAGAGATCTAGGAAGCTCCAAATTGAGTGCGGTTTGCGGCCACGTGATCGTGATCGAACGCTCTAGACGATAGAAGGGGTTTAGGTGGGTTTTGGGCCAAATTGGAAGGGTGTTGGGCCGCAACACAAACGAGGCCTTTTCGGTCCCTCGGTTAACCGTTGGAGTATCAAATAAAGTCCAAATGGCACGAAACTTGACAGGCGGTCTACCAGTAGTAAACCAAGGCCGCATGGCAAGTCTCGGTCCAATCTGGAAATGTTTAACCCCCACACACGAAAAGAGGTAGAAAGGACCATCGGAGTAGATACGGGCGCCGGAATGCAAAACGGACAACGGGGAAAATGCTCGGATGCATGAGACGAACACATATGCAAATGCAATGCACATGATGACATGATATGAGATGCAGGACAAAGGCAAAAACACACGGAGAAAAAAACCTGACACCGAGGAAAATAAAATAACTTAGGCCGGAAACGGCAAGAGTTGGAGTATAGATAAGGTAAATTACATCCGGGGTGTTACAGGTAGGGTGTGCCCCCCTACCTTGCCATCGCATCGGGACTCTTCTGGCCCAACTCCGATGCCTCAGGGGTCTCTTTTGGTCCATAAAAAATCACCGCAAATTTTTAGCCCATTCCCAGAACTTCTATTTCTGCACAAAAACGACACCACGGTAGTTCTGATGAAAACAACATTAGTCTGGGTTAGTTCTAATCAAATTATACCAAAAACATATAAAATTGTTGTAAACATGGCATGAATACTTCATAAATTATAGATACGTAGGAGACGTGTCAATCCTCTACTTCCACACGTCCTACTGTAGCGCCGCCGACTTCAGCCACCAATTCCAACCGAGATACAATAAAATAGGTACCACCACCATCTGCCAAGAGCACACCTTCTACTCCCACACGAAGCTCTTCTTAATCCATGGCATCAACAGGGTAAACACATGATATTATTTGCCGTCATTGCAAGGGTGGAGGTCACTATGCAAGCAAATGTCCATCTCTGGGTGTGATAATTGCTACTGAGGATGGTGGGTATGACTCCGCTAGTGACTATGATGAGGAGACTTTAGCTCTTATTGCTAGTGAATAGCAGGGCAGACATTATTCTAAATAAGAGACACAATACATGGCTACTAAAGACGCTGACAGTTTTGAAACTTTAGTTGGTCGACATGTTTTGAGTGTGCAGGTAACACATGCTGAGCAAAATTAGAGGCACACTTTGTTCCATACAAAGGGAGTTGTGAAGGAACGTTTTCTCCGTGTCATCATTGATGGAGGGAGATGCAACAACTTGGCTAGCATGAAGATGGTGGAGAAGCTGTCTCTCACCACAAGACCACATCCCCATCCTTACTACATCCAATGGTTTAACAACAGCGACAAGGTTAAGGTAACACGCACTGTTTGTGTGTATTTTAGTATCGCTACATATTGATGTCGCTTGAGATGCGTTGGTGTTTCCCCAAGGAATAAAGGAGGATGTAGCACAACAACGGTAAGGTATTTCCCTCAGTGATGATACTAAGGTTATTGAATCAGTAGGAGAACCACACAACACTACGTAAACAGCACCTACACACAAATAGTAGATACTTGCAACCTGGCGCGTTAAAGGGGTTGTCAATCCCTTTCGGGTAGCGGTGCCAAAAAGTGACATAGGGATAGGATAAAATTGTAGTAGACTGATAGATGCAAATAAAAGTAAATAAAACGTAGCAAGGTATTTTTGGGTTTTTGATAATATAGATCTAAAAATAAAAGAAGCAAATAAAAGAAAAGGCAATTGGCAATATGGATCTGAAAGTATATGATGGAAAATAGACCCGGGGCCGTAGATTTCACTAGTGGCTTCTCTCGAGAAAATAGCAACAGTGGGTAGACAAATTACTGTTGGGCAATTGATAGAGAAGCAAATAATTATGATGATATCCAAGTCAATGATCATGTATATAGGCATCACGTCCAAGATTAGTAGATCGACTCCTGCCTACATCTACTACTATTACTCCACACATCGACCGCTATCCAGCATGCATCTAGTGTATTAAGTTAAGGAAAAATCGAGTAATGTAATAAGAACGGTGACATGATGTAGAAAAGATCTATTCATGTAGGAATAGACCCCATCTTTTTATCCTTAATAGCAACGATATATGCGTGCCTTGTTGCCCCTTCTGTCACTCGAAAAGGACACCGCAAGATCGAACACATTACAAAGAACCTCTTCACATTGCAAGATATATAGATCAAGTTGGCCAAGCAAAACCCAAATATCGGAGAAGAAATACAAGGCTATTACAATCAAGATTGGATATTAAATCAAAGCAAATCTGATCATAAACTAACAATTCATCAAATCCCAATAAACACACAGCAAAGAGTCATTACATCAAATATATCTCCAAGAGACCGTTGTGTTGAGATACAAAGAGAGAAAAAGCCATCTAGCTACTACCTACGAATCTGTAGGTCTGAGTTGAACTTCTCACGCATCATCGGAGAGGCACCAATGAGGATGATGAACACCTCTGTGATGTTGTCAAGATTGGATCTGTGTTTTCTGGAACTTGCAGCGGCTGGAATGATTTTTCGTCGACTCCCCTAGGGTTTCTGGAACAAGGAGGTATTTATAGAGTGAAGAGGCGGTGCGGGAGGCCACCAAGGTGGGCACAACCCACCTGGCCCAGGCGCGCCCTGGTGAGTTGTGCCCCCCTCGGGGTGCCCCCCAGGTGCTTCTTCGGCCCATCAGGTGTCTTTTGGTCCAAAAAAATCCACAAAATTTTTCACTGCATTTGGACTCCGTTTGATATTGATTTTATGCGATGTAAAAAACAAGTAGAAAACAGCAACTAACACTTGGCACTATGTCAATAGTTTAGTCCCAAAAAATGATATAAAATGATTGTAGACCATCCCAGAATGATAATATAACAACATGGAACAATAAAAAATTATAGATATGTTGGAGAGGTATCAACATCCCCAAGCCTAATTCCTGCTCGTCCTCGAGTAGGTAAATGATAAAAATAGAATTTTTGATGCGGAATGCTACCTAATATGTTTCATCACATATTCTTTTCTTTGTAGCATGGACATTTGGACTTCTATGTGATTCAAAGCAATAGTCTAGTTTTGACACAAAGACTCCAATACTCAAGCACATCAACAAACAACTATGTCTTTCAAAATATCAACACTAAAGCAAGTTATCCCTAGCCCATTATGCTCAATCATTGATACATTCATGAAACACACTCGCATATTAGCTACACCCAATGCTCAAGTACGATCATCATTCCCCTTAGTTGGTGCTTTATAAGAGAAGATGGAGACTCGAGTAAAAATAAAAATTGCAAAAAGTAAATAGAAAGGCCCTTCATAGAGGGAAGTAGGGATTTGTAGAGGTGCCAAAGCTCAAAGCGAAAAAGATAGGGATACAACATTTTGGGTGGCATGCTTTTCCTGTCAACGAAAGCGATCGAGTAGTTCCCAATAATTTCCATGCTAGATATATCATAGGCGGTTCCCAAACAGAAAATAAAGTTTATTCCTTTTTCCACCATACTTTCACATTCCACGGCTAACCGAATCCATGGGTGTCGTCCATACCAACACTTTCCAAGGAATTTATTATTTGACAACATAAAGTAAATTTATTTTTCATTTCGGGACTGGGCATCCCTAATACCTTTGTCGTACTCTCGTGCAATGACAAGTGAATAAACACTCATCTTGAGAATAACACATCTAGCATGGAAATATATCAGGCACCCCCTACCATTTCATGAGTGGTACAATCATATAAAAGAGAAATTTATTTTGAAAATTAGAGGTGGCAGATACAAATTTGCTTAGAACGGCAAGAGAATATCGTATATAGGTAGGTATAGTGGACTCATGTGGCAAAAACTGGTTTAAAGGATTTTGGATGCACATGTAGTGATCATACTTAGTGCAAATGAAGGCTAGCAAAAGATTGAGAAGCATCCAACCAAGAAACGAAAAATCTCATAAGCGATAATTAAGCATAACTAACCCCGAATAATGCACCACAAGTAGGATGTAATTTCATTGCATAACTATTGACTTTCGTAGCTGCATAGGGAATAACAAACCTTAACACCAATATTCTTACTAAAGTATAATTACTCATCAACATGACTCACATATCACTATCATCATATCTCAAAAACTATTACAAAGAATCAAGTTTATTTTGTCCAATAATCTTCATGAAAGTTTTTATTATATCCTCCTTGGATATCTATCACTTTGGAACTAGTTTCATTTCTTGCTTTTAATAAGATCAAACAAATATAAGTGAGGAACATGAGCATCATATTTCTTTCTCCCAAATTAATCTAAGTGAAGCATGAGAGAATTTCTGCAAAGATAACATAGCACACCGTGCTCAAAAAGATATAAGTGAAGCACCAGAGCAATTCCAAGGCTCTAAAATTTTAAGTGAAGCATAGGAGCGAGCATAGCACAATTTGGCTCTCCAAAATAGGTGTGTACAGAAAGGATTCTTATTAAAAATAAAAAATAAAAACAAGAAAAGACTCATATCATACAAGAGCTCCAAGCAAAACTCATAATATGTGACGAATATAAATATAGTTTCAAGTAAAATACCGATGGTTGTTAGAAGAAAGAGGGGGTGCAACTCGGGGCCATCCCCAAGCTTACTTGCTTTACACTTCTTGAATATTATCTTGGGGTGCCTCGGGCATCCCCAATCTTAGCCTTTTGCTAATCGTTATTCCGTCATCCATTGCGATCTCACCCAAAACTTGAAAACTACAATCACACAAAACTCAACAAAACTTTGTGAGATCCATTAGTATAAGAAAGCAAATCACTACTTCAAGTATTGTTGCAAACACATTCATATTTTGTTATTGTATTATATCTACTCTATTTTAAATTTTCCAAGGCAAAAACTCTTCAAATGAAACCATAGAATCATTAAAACAAGCACATAACACAACGAAAACAAAATCTGTCAAAAACAGATACGTCTGTAGCAATCTGAATATTTCGAATACTTCTATAACTCCAAAAATTCTGTAAAATTAGGAAAACGTAGGAAATTTGTGTATGAATCATTTTAAAAAGTAATAAGTATTTTATCGTGCTTCTGTTAAGAACGAAAATTATTTCCGTGAGGGTAAAAGTTTCTATTTTTCAGCAAGATCAAATCAACTATCACCCAACATGATCCCAAAGGCTTTGCTTGGCACAAACACTAACTAAAACACAAAATACACAATCATAACAGTACAATAATTGTGCATACACTCAAGACCAGAAAGAAAAATACCAAAATAAATTTCATTCATTGGGTTGCCTCCCAACAAGTGCTATCGTTTTACGCCCCTAGCTAGGCATATTTTTTATTGATGCTCACAAGGATGATAATAATTGAAACACAAAGAGAGCATCATAAAACATGTGACGAACACATTTAAGTATAACATACTTCCTATGCATAGGAATTTCATAGGAAAGGAAATTAGCAAGATAAGCAAGATCTAGCATATGCATGCAAGAAAACAATAGTAATCTCAACATGAAGAGAGGTAATTTAGTAACATGAAAATTTATACAACCATATTTCCCTCTCTCATAAAAATTACATGTGGGGTATTATTAGAACTCAACAATATAGCAATCACATAACATGTTCTATACATGATACACATGCATGCAAAGTTGACACTCTTCTGAAGTAGTGGGATTATCATCGAATAAAGTCATGACCTCTCCAAGCCCACTTCTATCAAAAATTTCATAAGAATGAACACTCTCCAAATATGTGGGGTTATTCTTACCTAAAGTTTACACTCTTCCAAACCCACTTTCAATATTATTGCAAACATTATTATCAATAACATACTCATCATGAGGCTTAAATAAATTATCGAGATCATAAGGAGAATCACCCCAATCATGATCATTGCAATAAGTAGTGGACATATCAAAATTAGCATCCCCAAGCTTGGGGTTTTGCATGTTACTAGCACAATTGATATTAATAGAATTTATAATAACATCATTGCAATCATGCTTTTCATTAAAGGAGCTATCATGAATCACTTCATAAATTTCTTCGTTTAACACTTCATCACAATTTTCAAATTCATAAATCTCAGGCAAAACTTCATAAAGATAATCTAGTGAACTCAATTCACTATTGATTGGTTCATCATAATTGGATCCTTTGAAAAGATTAGCAAGTGGATGAGGATCCATATCAAGAGATTTTAGCAAGAAAATAGAAGACACCTGGCACACAAGAAAACAAGAGATCTGACGAGAAAATGGCTAACAAAAAAGAGGGCGAATAAAATGGCGGATTTTTGTGAAGTGGGCGAGATGAAAACGAGAGGCAAATGCCAAATAATGTAAATTGCAAGGAGATCAGATTTGTGATTAGGAACCTGGTAGATGTTGATGATGTTTCCCCAGCAACGGTGCTAGAAAGTTCCGTTGATGTCGCTTGAGATGCATCGGTGTTTCCCCAAGGAATAAGGGAGGATGCAGCACAACAACGGTAAGGTATTTCCCTCAGTGATGAGAACAAGGTTATCGAACTAGTAGGAGAACCATGCAACACTACGTAAACAGTAACTACACACAAATAACAAATACTTGCAACCCGACGCGTTAAAGTGGTTATCAATCCCTTTCATGTAGCGGTGCCAAAAAGTGACGTAAGGATAGGATAAAATTGTAGTAGATTGATAGATGCAAATAAAAGTAAATAAAATAGAGCAAGGCATTTTTTGGTTTTTTGATAATATAGATCTAAAAATAAAATAAGCAAATAAAAGAAGAGGCAATTAGCAATATGGATCTAAAAGTATATGATGGAGAATAGACCCGGGGGCCGTAGATTTTACTAGTGGCTTCTCTCGAGAAAATAGCAATGGTGGGAAGACAAATTACATTGGGAAATTGATAGAAAAGAAAATAATTATTACGATATCCATGTCAATGATCATGTATATAGGCACGACATCCAAGATTAGTAGACCAACTCCTGCCTTGCATCTACTACTATTACTCCACACATCGACCATTATCCAGCATGCATCTAGTGTATTAAGTTCATGGAAAAACTGAGTAATGCAATAAGAACGATGACATGATTGAGACAAGTTCTATTCATGTAGGAATAGGCCCCATATTTTTATCCTTAATAGCAACGATATATGCGTGCCTTGCTGCCCCTTATGTCACTTGGAAAGGACACCGCAAGATCAAACCCATTACAAAGCACCTCTTCACATTGCAAGATAAATAGATCAACTTGGCCAAACAAAACCCAAATATTGAAGAAGAAATACGAGGCTATAACAATCAAGATTGGATATTAAATCAAGGCAAATCTGATAATAAACTCACAATTCATCGGATCCCAACAAACACACCGCAAAGAGTCATTACATCAAATAGATCTCCAAGAGACCATTGTATTGAGATACAAAGAGAGAGAAATCCATCCAGCTACTACTTACGGACCCGTAGGTCTGAGTTGAACTACCCACGCATCATCGGAGAGGAACCAATGAGGATGATGAAGCCCTTCATGATAGTGTCTAGATTGGATAGGTGGTTTCAGGAACTTGCGGCGGCTGGAATTGTTTTTCGTCGACTCCCCTAGGGTTTCTAGGGCAAGGAGGTATTTATGGAGCGAAGAGGCAGTGCGGGAGGCCACCGAGGTGGGCACAACCCACCTGGGCGCGCTCGGGGGCCCAGGTGCGCCCTGGTGAGTTGTGCCCCCCGTGAGGCACCCCCTAGGTGCTTCTCAGGCCCATCTGGTGTCTTCTAGTCCCAAAAAATCCACAAAGAGTTTCGCTGCATTTGGACTCCATTTGGTATTGATTTTCAGTGATGTAAAAAACAAATAGAAAACAACAACTGATGTTTGGCACTATGTCAATAGGTTAGTCCCAAAACATGATATAAAATGATTGTAAAACATCCAAGAATGATAATATAACAGCATGGAACAATCAAAAAATTATCGATACGTTGGAGACGTATCACATATGTTGATTGTGATGTGGTAACCATGCAAGCATTTTCCTTATTAGTTGGTAGACCATGGCAATTTGATAAAAAAAAATATGTACACCATGGTAGAAACCATCATTATACTCTTGTTCATAAGGATAAACATATTACTTTACTTCCTAAGTCTCCTGATTCCATTTGGGAAGATGATATTAATAGAGCTGGTAAAGCAAAACAGGAGCAAAAAAAGAGTGAAAATCAGATTGTGGATAAAGAATTTGAGAAACAAATGAAGCCTAATAACAAACCATCATCTCATGTTGCCTCTGAAATTAAATTGAAAAGTGGATGTTTACTTGCCACCAAATCTGATAATGACGATTTAGATTTCAGCAAATATGTTTGCTATGCTTTTGTGTGCAAAGAGACAACATTTCTTTCGAGGATGTGCCTGCCTCTTTGCCTCTTGATATCACTAACAATTTGCAGGAAATCGCTGACGTCTTTCCACAGGACATGCCACCGGGATTACCAGCTATTCGAGAGATTGAGCATCAAATTGATTTAATTCTCAGTGCATCTCTACCCAACCGTGCACCATATGGTGCCAATCCAAAGGAGACGAAGGAGATTATGCGTCAAGTACAGGAGCTGCTCAACAAAGCTTATATACGCGAATCTCTTAGTCCTTCTGTTGTTCCTATTGTACTAGTTCCAAAAAAGGATCGTACATCGTGTATATGTGTTGATTGTAGAGGCATTAATAATATTACTATTCGTTATCGTCATCCTCTTCCTAGGCTTGATGATATGCTTGATGAATTGAGTGGCTCTACAATATTCTCCAAACTTGATTTGTGTAGTGGATACCATCAAATTCATATGAAATTGGGAGATGAATGGAAAACATCACTTAAAACTAAGTTTGGATTATATGAATGGTTAGTCATGCCTTTTGGGTTAAATAATGCACCTAGTATTTCATGAGATTAATGAACGAAGTTTCACGTGCAGTCATTGGATGATTTGTGGTAGTCTATTTTGATGATATACTGATTTATAGCAGATCTTTGGAGCAACATTTGGAACATTTACGTTTTGTTTTTATTGCACTACGTGATGCATGTTTGTTTGGTCACCTTGGTAAGTGCACCTTTTGCATCGACCGTGTATCTTTTCTTGGTTATGTTGTTACTCCATAGGGAATTGAAGTTGATAAAACCAAGATTGAAGCTATTGAGAGTTGGCCGCAGCCCAAAATGGTCACACGAGTGAGGAGTTTTTTGGCCTCGCTACTTTCTATAGGCGTTTTGTGAGATATTTCAGCACCATTGCTGCACCTCTCAATGAGCTTGCGAAGAAGGATGTGCCTTTTGTTTGGGGTACCGCACAGGAAGAAGCCTTCGCAGTATTGGAAGATAAGTTCACACATGCTCCATTACTCCAACTTCCTGATTTTAGTAAGACTTTTGAGATTGAATGTGATGCTAGTGGAATTGGGTTAGGAGGGGTGTCATTACAAGATGGTAAACCTATTGCATACTTTTCTAAAAAAATGAGTGTACCTAGTCTAAACTATTCTACTTATGATAAAGAATTATGTGCTCTTGTTCAGACTTTAGAAACATGGCAACATTATTTATGGCCCAAAGAATTTATTATACATTCTGATCATGAATCTTCGTAACATATTAGAAGTCAAGCAAAACTAAACCATAGACATGCGAAATGGGTTGAATTCATTGAGGCTTTCTGTTATGTCATAAAACACAAGAAGGGTAAAGAATATGTTATTGCTGATGCCTTGTCTCATCTTTATACAATGCTTTCACAACTTGACTTCAAGATATTTGGTTTGGATACCATCAAACATCAGTATGTGCATGATGCTGAATTTAAAGATGTATTGCAAAATTGTAAAGAAGGGACAACCTGGAACAAGTTCGTCGTTAATGATGGATTTGTAATTCGAGCTAACAAGCTATGCATTCCAACTAGCTCCATTCATCTTTTGTGGTTGCAGGAGGCACATGGAGGAGGATTAATGGGACACTTTGGTGTTAAGAAGACGGAGGATGTACTTGCTACACATTTCTTTTGGCCAAAGATGAGAAGGGATGTTGAGCATTTTGTTGCTCATTGTACTACATGTCAAAAAGCTAAGTCATGAACTCAACCCTCACGGTTTATATATGCCTTTGCCTCTACCTAGTGTTCCATGGGAGGACATATATCTATGGACTTTGTTTTAGGTCTACCTTGAACAAAGAAGGGGAGGGATATCATATTTTTTGTCCTGGATACTGAGGGAGTCCTGGATTAGGGGGTGTTCGGATAGCCGGACTATACCTTCAGCCGGACTCCTGGACTATGAAGATACCAGATTGAAGACTTCATCCCATGTCCGGAAGGGACTTTCCTTGGCGTAGAAGGCAAGCTTGGCGATACGGATATGAAGATCTCCTACCATTGTAACCGACTTTGTGTAACCCTAACCCTCTCCGGTGTCTATATAAACCGGAGGGTTTTAGTCCGTAGGACAACATACACATCAACAATCATACCATAGGCTAGCTTCTAGGGTTTAGCCTCTCTGATCTCGTGGTAGATCTACTCTTGTACTACCCATATCATCAATATTAATCAAGCACGACGTAGGGTTTTACCTCCATCGAGAGGGCCCGAACCTGGGTAAAACTTCGTGTCCCTTGCCTCCTGTTACCATCCAGCCTAGACGCACAGTTCGGGAACCCCTACCCGAGATCCGCCGGTTTTGACACCGATATTGGTGCTTTCATTGAGAGTTCCTCTGTGTCATCGCCATTAGGAAGGATGCCTCGCCCCGTCTTTAAAGACGGCATCGTTGCTAAGGGAGCTTTGGCTATCGGCCAAACCCTCCGGCTAGGTGGTTTTCTTATGACCGCCTGTTCAGCCTCTACGCCGACGATGACCTCTCGAGCCATCGAAAACAATCTTCACGTCAGCTCGGAACTCGCCGAGCAGTTAGATCCAATGGAGCTCTCCTCCATAAACGAGCTCTTGGATCGCTTCGCCGCCCTGGGAGTCGCTACAGATTACGACCAGATTGGGCCTAAACCCGATCTGAGAGAGATTAACTCTCCCTAAGTAACCCACCACGTTGCCGTGGTAGAGGGACAGTGCGGCGACCCCTCATCTATCTTAAGGACTCGTTACATCCGGATTCCCGATCCCTCCAAGCCGTATATTCGCGGAGGGGAGGACATCACTCAAGACCTGAACCTAGAGTCAGGCGATGGACTGGATTCATTGGACGACATCCAGGAATCCAAATTTTCAAGTTCGGAAATACCTCGGCCTCTGAGCCTTAGATGGGGTGAGGCTTCGGATTTAATTCCACCCACCCACCCGAACATTAGCGATCTATCCCAAATCAGGCAAGAGCCCGAAGAAACAGTACATCATTACTGGGTCAGATTCCTCCTGGTTATGAACAGGATAAAGGAATGCCGTGAGGAAGACGCAATTTCATTCTTCTGCAATAATTGCATGGACAAGGGAATCCTCAACGCCATAAGTCGCCATGATATTACACGCTTTGCTGACTTGGCGTCCATAGTACGGAAGTACTGTGCGATGGAAAGCGCCCGAAAAACCGAAACAAAATATTGGGACAATCCGGCCCTGAATGCAAACCCAGTCCGAAATAAAAGGGTGCATCATCGCCAGACACCCGGGTTAAATGCCAAAAGGCAAAAACCCTCTACAGGGCATGGAACCGTATTGGAAGGATGGCATAATGGACCCTGTAAAATTCATAGTACAGAGGATGCCACACCAACTCACAGCCTTAGAGTATGTTGGATACTCCGGCAGGTGGCCAAAATTGGCGAAAACCTCCTAATTCCGGAGGCCACAGAAAGCCACCCCAAAGACACCAATACGGTATTAACAGTCTTCGAGACCTTCGCATCAAATAAGATGCGAAAAAGGACACTCCGCAGCCTTGCCGAAGTCTACCAAGTAGCAACAATAAACCCATGGAGTGACACAGCTATTACCTTTAATGCCAGTGATGAACCTAAATTCCGAACAGCCCGAGCACCAGCTGCATTGGTCCTCAGTCCAATAGTGGACGGCTTTCGTATTACCAAGGTACTCATGGACGGCGGCAGCGGATTGAACCTCATTTATGAGGAAACTCTTCAAAAAATGGAAATAGACTGGAACCGCATCGTGCGAAGCGGCACAACCTTTAGAGGAATAATCCCTAGTCGGGAAGCGCGCTGTACAGGAAAAATCACACTAGATCTGGTGTTCGGCATGCCGGATAATTACAGGTCCGAAGAGGTCACGTTTCATGTGGCCCCGTTCAGCAGCGGTTATCACGCTTTGCTAGGGCGGGAAGCATTTACAATCTTCCAAGCAATACCCCATTATGGTACATGAAGCTCAAGATGCCCGAGCCCAACGGGATCATCACTCTCGCTAGTGATCCGGACATAGCACTCCGCACCAAAAACAAGACAGCCGCACTGGCCCTCGAGGCACTATCCGAAGCCCTAGCGGCTGAAGAACTGACTGTGCTGCACTCTACAGTGAATAGGGACGACGTGATACTCGACAAAAGATCCAAGTCCACCTCCTTTAAACCAGCGGACGAAATAGTCAAATTCCAAGTCCATCCAACGGACCCCAATAAAATAGCTTCCATCAGGGTACAATTAAACCCTGACGTAGACGCCGCACTGCGAGAGTTCCTACGAGAGAACTGAGACATTTTCGCCTGGCACCCTTCAGACATGCCAGGAATCCCACGCAGACTGGCTGAGCACAGCTTAAACATCCAAACAGGATTCAAACCTGTCAAAAAGGCTCTTCGGCGTTTTTCCGAACCTAAGAGACAGGCCATGGGAGAGGAGCTAGCAAAGCTATTGGAGGCCGGATTCATCAGAGATATAAAACATCCGGACTGGCTAGCAAACCTGGTGATGGTACCAAAGAAGGACAAATCCTGGCGCCTGTGTGTTGATTTTAAAGACCTTAACAAGGCTTTCCCAAAGGATCCCTTCCCCCTCCCCCGCATCGATCAAATTATCGATGCTACTGCAGGACACGATTCGTTGTGTTTCCACGACGCATATTCTGGCTACCATCAAATCAAGATGGCAGAACCAGACCAAGCTGCAATGGCATTTATCACACCATACGGGCCATTCTGCTTCAACATGATGCCCTTCGGGCTCAAAAACGCCGGTGGAACATATCAGCGCATGATTCAGACATGTCTAGCAAGCCAGATCGACAAAACAGTGGAGGCATATGTAGATGATGTGGTCGTCAAAACAAGACATGTTGAATCTCTAGTAGATGACTTGAAGCTCACATTTGGTAATCTTCGAACATACGACATCAAGCTCAACCCGGAAAAATGCGTTTTCGGCGTTCCGACTGGAAAGCTCTTGGGCTTCATTGTATCCTGTAGAGGAATTGAAGCAAATCCAGCCAAGATCTGAGCTCTGTCACAACTGGATATCCCAAAGGATCTCAAACAAATACAAAAGTTAACCGGATGCGTGGCGGCTCTAAGCCGCTTTATCTCCCGCTTGGGAGAAAAGGCCCTACCCCTTTACCACCTCCTTCGGTGCACCGAACACTTCAAATGGACGGACGCAGCCACGCCCGGACTGGACGAAATAAAAGCCATACTGGCAACAAACCCAGTCCTGGCCACGCCAAACATTGGCGAACCAATGCTATTATACATTGCAGCAACACATCAGGTTGTAAGCGCAGTGCTCGTCGTCGAACGAGAAGCGGATGGACACAAATTCCCCCTTCAAAAGCCGGTCTATTATGTGTCCACTGCCCTCACTCCCTGCAAATCACGGTACCCGCAGATTGCGTACGCGGTATTCATGGCATCCTGGAAGCTACGACACTACTTTCAAGAGTGTTCAATAACAGTAGCCTCGAAAGTACCACTTAACGATATTATAAACAACCGTGACGCAATGGGCCGGATTGCAAAATGGGCCATCGATCTCCTCCCATTCGACATAACTTATAAGCCACGACGAGCCATCAAGTCACAAGTTTTGGCCGACTTCGTCGCAGAATGGACGGAGGCCGAACTCCCTAAAGAGTACGGCACATATTCAAATTGGATCATGCATTTTGACAGCTCCAAAATGCTGGCCGGACTGGGGGATGGCGTCGTTTTGACGTCCCCCACAGGAGACACAGTTCAATACGTACTACAGATTATGTACATGGACTCCAACAATGTAGCCGAATATGAGGCCCTTTTACATGGTCTCCGGATGGCAGTATCCATGGGCATCCAACGCCTAGAGGTGCGTGGGGACTCGAACCTTGCAATCTTCCAAATAAATGGAGACTTCGATGCCAAGGATCCAAAAATGGCAGCTTACCGCAACGCCGTCCTAAAAATGTCAGCTCGGTTCGAGGGGCTTGAATTTCACCATATAGCCCGGGAAAATAATCAGGCGGCAGATGTCCTGGCACGCATCGGCGCAAAACGCGATGTAGTCCCCCCAACATCTTCTTGGAAAGGCTGTTCAAGCCATCCGTGGCATGGGAAGGGGAGCCGAACAGTAACAGCCCGGACCCAACCACACTGCCTGACACCGAACATTCTGACACAATCGGAGGCTCTGCCAATGAAATAACACCTTCAGCCCACGTAATAATGGCCGTCATCGCCCCGTGGACAGAACCATTCCTTGCCTACCTTACTAGGCAGGAACTCCTCGAGGACCAAAATGAGGCACGCTGCATAGTGCGGTGATCCAAAGCCTACAGAGTCCACGAGGGAGAGCTTTATAAGAAAAGCACTACCGGAGTCCTTCAAAGGTGCATCTCCGAAGAGGAGGGGCGAAATCTCCCGGCTGAAATTCATGCTAGACTCGGCGGTCATCACGCTGCAGCCCAGTCCCTTGTAAGCAAGGCCTTCCATACAGGCTTTTATTGGCCGACGGCCCGGGCAGACGCTCAGGACTGAGTCCAACGATGCACCGGTTGCCAGCTCTTTGCAAACCAAAGCCATATGCCACCCACCGCCCTCCAAACCATCCCCATTACTTGGCCCTTCACGGTCTAGGGGCTTGACATGGTTGGACCCCTTAAAGGCGGAACCCACAAGCAAAAATACTTACTGGTCATGGTGGATAAGTTCACCAAATGGATAGAAGCCAAGCCTGTTAAGACGGCCGAATCCGGACCGGTGATAGACTTTATATCCGGGGTTGTACACCGTTACGGCGTCCCCCGCAGCATCATCACTGATAACGGCACGAACTTCACGGCCGACGAGGTAAAACTCTGGTGCAAAAACATGGGCATCAAGCTTGATTATGCTTCCGTCTATCACCCACAAACTAACGGCCAGGTCAAACGGGCAAATGGTCTTATCATGAGCGGCATCAAACCCAGACTAGTGCGGTCCCTCAAGGAATCTAACACACACTGGGTAGTGGAGCTCGACTCCGTACTCTGGGGGCTGCGGACCACGCCGAATCGCACCACCGGATAGACACCATTCTTCATGGTGTACGGCGCAGAGGCAGTTTTGCCTTGTGACATAATTCATGACTCACCTCGAGTGCGCATGTACGAAGAAAGAGAAGCCGAGCTCGATCGGCAGGACAGCTTGGACGCATTGGAGGAGGAGTGCGATGTGGCAAAAGCCCGTTCCGCATTCTATCAACAGCAGGCTCGAAGATACCAAAGCAGAGAAGTACGGGCCAAAAATTACAACGTTGGCGAATTAGTTCTACGACTACCGGACAAGAAAAAGGACAAACTCAAGCCCAAGTGGGAAGGTCCCTTCATAATTGACCAAGTCCTGACTGGTGGAGCGTACCGCCTGTGGGATGCATCGGATAACCGACTCGAGCCAAACCCATGGAACGCAGCCCGTCTCCGAAGATTCTATGCCTAGCGTCGGACTCTATGTTCATCTCCTTCCTCTGTCAATTTTGTATATTTTCTGTCTTACATTTCTCTCCCTCCCTCTCTCTCTCTCTTATAACCTCTAAAGGCTCATAAAGTGACGTGCTATCCGCGCTCATTAAACCTGGGGGCTTCTTTAAAACAGAAGCTTATTCATGCGGGCTTCATGCCCAACACATGTGTCACACTTCCGCATGTACCTTTGATTCACCATTATATGCATCGATATGACTTAATTTTTGGCCAAGCTGGGTTGCCTGGCTCCTGTTCTTACCCCTACGTTCCCGATTGTTCGGCTAGGTGGTAAAGGGAGCACCTATGCGATTGTTACTGCCGGGTCAGCCGGACGTGTACCTCAGACTGGGTGAAGTCAAAAGCTAGCATTCTTAAGGGAATATTCAGTCGGTGAACTAAAGATGATCTTTTTTTATTTTTATCTATACGCGCCCAGATGTTTTTCCTGCGTTTCTTTTCGCAACATGGACATGCACCTTAGGGCATGCCTCCCAGAGAAAGGAACCCCTAACGGAACTATTCTCCCTGGAAGAAGTTTCTTACTAACCATGTAATATAACATACCTAGTCGGGCACTTGTCTGTTCACGCCCTAATGACCCCTATGCCTGGTCTCCATGCATTCCCCGGTTCCTATATAACCGCATGGGAATTCGGACACACTCCGGACCGTCAGGTCCCGAGGCTGAAGCGAAAAGGTCGGCCATGACAAATGATCTACAATCCCCCTAGAAGGCATCATAAATGTCAATTAAATTACATAGTCATTTCGACTAGTTGTATTCCTCTTCAATACCATCTAACATCCTTTCTAATTTACAGTCCTGCTGGGAATACTTTGCGGCCAACTCTACTTGGCCGTATACTAAGCTTACAGGGATCTCCTTTCCATCGGGCCCTACAGGACCGACCTCGGCCATGCGGTTGGGGTCAGCCTTTGCATACCGCGTCTTCACCATGGCCCAGGCCTCCCTAGCGCCTTGACGGCAGGCTGATATCTTCCACAATCGGAAGCGCCGCCGTGCTCCCTTTAGCTTCTCCGCAAGCTCTCCAAGACCTTCGGGCATGGAGACAGATGGCCACAGGGCCTGGGCGATGCCTCGCATCGCCTGCCGAACTCTTTCGAGCAGTTGCGAGAGCTCGGGAAGAAGGTCACCTGTAGAACCGGGCATCTCCTCTGCAGGACGACCTATTAGCACACCTACAGACATTGCTCTGTTAGTCGACTTCCCTGCTGAACTTTCCTTCAAAAGGTTCGTTCAAGCACTTACTAAATATGCCGCGCCGAAGCCGCTGATTCTCCTTCATGGCGTCTGACAGCTGGGCACGAACATCTTTCAGCTCGACGCCCAGCCGGGTGTTGGCATCTTGGAGAACGTTCTTCTCCCCCATCACCTTTAATAGCACCCTCTAACCAGCCTTTAGCTGGCGTAGGAGGTGTTGCCTTTCCAGATTCAATCCGGTGCCATCTGCAATTTCATTTGTCAGATTCGCACCAAAGCCGTGCTTCGCAAAGTACTTATCTTTCGAAATGTATATTACCAGAGGGGGTCTCCTTACGCTCCCCTGCCGCGGCTAGTGCGGCCTCCAGTTGGGCTTTGCACTCTTCCAGCTCCTTGGATAGTAGGGAATTCTTTTCTGCAAGAACCTGCATATCAAATGATCCTTAAATCGGTTATTCTAACTGTTCCAAGTCTTGGGGGCTACTGCTATATATATATATATATTTACCAACATTTTCTTACCCGTATGTCTTTTACATATTGCTCCATGGCTCTGGCTAGACCATTTTGAGCGGCACGGAGGTGCGCATCTCCCGAGTTGAAGGCATTTAACGCCCCTTGGGATAAACAAGCGTCGCGAAGAATTGTCCGGCGACGCCTGTGGCTCATGGCACTCTCCACCTCAGAGTTGGTGGCAGACAACCCATCCACATCCTCCGTTGGAGGAGCGTCTGGCGCGCGCCTTGTGTTCGCCTCCGCCTCCGGACCAGGCTTTGGAGCCTAGCTGGTGGAGGTGCGATTGGCAGCCTCTCCGGGTATAGTCCGGCGAGGTCTCTTTGTCCTGAAGAGAGCACGAGTGTCAATGTGCCTCGAAGGTATAACACCTGGGATAAGGGGGCGCGCGATACCTTTGCGCTGACGCCTCGGTCCGGACTGCGCTTCTTTTCGTCCCACGGGGCCCCACGGCCCCTCGTTGGCTTGTCGCCGCAGGTTCGGCCTTCCACCTTAAAAACCTCCCCTGCAAAGTTCGGTTGCAATCAGGAAACTGAACACGAGTGGGCGGACACCTACCCGGGGTACTGGGACTTCCATCTCAGGTACCTAGGGCTTCAGGATTAGCCCTGGGTAATCGGCTGTAATGGCCACCAAGGCGTTGTCCTCGCTCAATTGATGGAACACTCCATCAATCAGCTCCACAGATATGTCCGGATCCTCTTGAGAGGCCGGGTCGAAGGACCGTCCTGGGTCCTCGGGTTGTGGAGGCGGGCTGCTTATTTCCTTAACCGCCCGGCGCAGTTCCTGCATTGAAGTCATCAGACTAAATATTTAACAATGGGAATACTAAACGGATGAGCAAGTAAATGCGACCACTTACCCAGCTTGGGGGATTTTGCATAGAGAATCCACCCTGTGGGTTGACGCGGAGAAATTCCTCCTCTTCTTCCTTGTACAAAGTGGACAAGATCTTTAATAGAGCGGCAACTGAATCTGGCCCCTTACGGCCATAGCGGGTGGCGTCGTCCTCCCCGTTGAAATCCCACATGGGGTGGCTTCTATACTGAAGCGGCTGGACCCCCCACATGATGCATTCGGCCATAACTCCGATCATGGTTAGCCCGGAATGGGCGAACAATTTTATTCGGCCCATCAGGTAAACGATGTCCCGGTCACTTTCCCTTTGAGGGCTCCATGGATGCCAGCTTAGGCGCTTCTCTAAGGGAGCACCATCGAATTCTGGGAGGCTGATCCGGACAGGATCCGGCAGCGGGACGTCTTCTATGTAGAACCATTCTGAGGGCCAATCTTCGAACGCCTTCTTTGGGGTTCCGGACAGATATCCGGTCCCGGCGATGCACCACACTTCGGCTCCGCCCACTTGATACATTGACCCTTTCTTGGAACGGGGCATGAGGCAAAATAGCTCCTTCCACAGTCCGAAATGAGCTTCAACACCCAAGAACAACTCGCAGAGGGCTACAAAGCCCGCGATATGCAATACTGAGGCAGGCGTGAGATGATGTAGCTAGAGGCCGTAGAACTCCAGCAGCCCCCGGAGAAATGGGTGGACGGGAAATCCGAGCCCCCTTATTAAGTAAGGGACAAGGCACACCCGCTCTCCTTTGGAGGGATTAGGGGCATTCTCTGCTCGCTCTCCGCCATTGTAGACGGCAAGACCGGCTCGAACCGGGACCATGTAGGCCGGGGGGAGAAATCCCTTGGTCTGGAGCGTCACTAGCTCGCTATGCGGGGTGGAACATCTCTCCCAATATCCAGGCTTAGGGCTGGAAGGGCGAGGGCAGGAGTTGCGGTGGCTGGCCATGGTGGAATGGACCTTTGTCGGATGCACTCTAATGAACACTCGCGGAGGGGAGAAGGTCTGGATTGGATCTAAATCCTCGTCCCCTTAAATAGGGCAGCTCATTTACGCGGCTAGGGGTGTGAATGTAAAAACACTCAGACTTTTCATATTCGTTTGACACGTGGGATACAACCATTATTGGGCATAGAAGCCAAGGAGCGCAACATCTACAAGAAATTGGACTTTATTCAAACAAGTACACGGAATTTGGAGGAGAACCCTCCTTGCAATGCCGAATACAATTTTCGCGCCAGACTCATTGTCATTGAAGCCTGGTTCGGGGGCTACTGAGGGAGTCCTGGATTAGGGGGTGTTCGGATAGCCGGACTATACCTTCAGCCGGACTCCTGGACTATGAATATACCAGATTGAAGACTTCGTCCTGTGTCCGGAAGGGACTTTCCTTGGCGTAGAAGGCAAGCTTGGCGATACGGATATGAAGATCTCCTACCATTGTAACCGACTTTGTGTAACCCTAACCCTCTCCGGTGTCTATATAAACCGGAGGGTGTTAGTCCATAGGACAACATAAACATCAACAATCATACCATAGGCTAGCTTCTAGGGTTTAGCCTCTCTGATCTCGTGGTAGATCTACTCTTGTACTACCCATATCATCAATATTAATCAAGCAGGACGTAGGGTTTTACCTCCATCGAGAGGGCCCGAACTTGGGTAAAACTTCGTGTCCCTTGCCTCCTGTTACCATCCGGCCTAGACGCATAGTTCAGGACCCCCTACCCGAGATCCGCCGGTTTTGACACCGACAGATACATTTTTGAAAATGGCGCATTTTATACCATGTCATAAAAGCGATGATGTTGCTAATGTTATTGATTTGTTCTTTTGTGAAATTATTCGCTTGCATGGTGTGCTAAATACTATTGTTTCAGATCGTGATACTAAATTTCTTAGCCACTTTTGGAGATGTTTATGGGCTAAGTTGGGAACTAAACTGCTTTTTAGTACTACATGTCACCCCCAAACGGATGGACAAGCTGAAATAGTCAATAGAACATTGTCTACTATGCTTGCCTCATATTGAATTTTCTTATAATCGTCCTCTACATTGTACTACTGAGATGTGCCCTTTTGAGATTGTGTATGGTTTCCTACCTCGTGCACCCATTGATTTGTTGCCTCTTCCATCTTCAAAGAAGGTTAATTTTGATGCTAAACAATGTGCTCAATTGATATTAAAAATGCATGAGTTAGCTAAATAAAATATTGAGCGCATGAATGCTAAATATAAACTTGCTGGAGATAAGGGTAGAAAACATGTTGTCTTTGCACATGGAGATAAGGATAGGTTTCACGATTTGCACAAGTCAAAGCTAATGCCACGTGCTGATGGTCCTTTTAAGGTGTTAGAGAAAATAAATTATAATGCATATAAACTTGAGCTGCTTGCAGATTCTGGGTTTAGTCCCACTTTTAACATTGCATATTTAAAGCCGTATTACGGTGAGGAATATGAGCTTCCGTCGAGGATGACTTCAATTCAAGAAGGGAATGATGATGAGGACATCAATACTACAGTTACACCCACGATCCCTGCAGGTACATATACTGGACCAATTAGTAGAACTCGCGCAGGCCAATTAAATTATCAGGTACTTTCATTTCTTGGTAACAATTCTAGTGTTCATGAGAATACGATGTTTCCTAAATTGGGTACATTTATTTTGCTTACAAATGAAGGGCCTAGATTGGACAAGAAGGATGAACATTGGAGCGAGCTAGATCAAGCATGGAGATGATAGAATGCACAAGGGGAACAAGAACAGAGTTTCAAGTGATGATTTCAGGGCTTTGAAGCCACCGTAATGAGTTCGTGAAGGCTTGGACGAAATATACAAGATGCTACTTCATAAATATCGTCTAGAGGCTATTATAGGTGTTGTGTCACCTTATTATTGGACCAGGGCCATGTAATTTCGAAATACTTTAGTATAGGATTTTTTTAGACTCCATATGTGTGGGGAAACGGAGTTAGGGTTGGTTTCGGACCCCCTCCTCCAAGGGCTATTGAAATTCCCCCCTATTTTTCCATATATACAACCCTTAGGGCATCGTTTAGACTTTGGGTTTTGTTTAGATTAAAGTTCGCCATAGCTGCAATTTCGCGTACTTCGTTTGTGTTCAGATTGCAATAAAGCTTTCCTCTTAAATTCGCAATATTCAGATTGCAATCTCAGTTTCTTGCTTTATATTTGTTTGCCTACAGGAAACTGACCTTCCTGGTCAAGTTGGTCGTGCTCCGGCGTGGTCAATAACCTCTCGTAGTTGGTTTAGCGATTGCTAAGGCGCGACATCCTCGCATGTTCGTAGTCGGATCGTCAAAGTATACTCCACCAAATTGATAGACACCATCTCATTGAAAGATGGCACACCTTTGCCTCTATCACACACTCTCCCATCTCGTTGCTATGCTTCTCCAAGATAGATCTTGGGTCTTTGTAGGAAATTTTTTGATTTTCATGCTTCGTTCCCCAACATGTCGCTTCAATGTCGGTGCCATTCAGAGATTGCGCTCGCTCTGGCCGGGCATGAACACTGGAGCTGCCGCTCTGGAGCGGTGTTGACCAAAACGGCCAGGAGGAGAAGGGGTTTTTGGTGGGCCAGGGCGGTTGGGAGAGGGCTTTGGAGCGGTCTAGACTCCCGCAAAGCCCACTCCCCCACGTTGGTCTATGGTTTGTGGGAGAAAACACGTCTGGATCATGCCGCGCACCGGTACATGCCTGTGTTGGATGGCTTCCACGGTTGTGACAGCGCGGTCCGGACGCATGCACAAGGTTTGCTGGTCGGTGTTGGAGATGCACTAATACGTATATGATTCTATATCTGTAGCCAAGCTTGTGATTGGAAAACAATAAAGATACATATCTGCATACTCGCTGGATTTCTTGTTTATACTGTGGGTGAAGCAACTGTACTTGCACCAGCTAGCTGGAATGTTGATTTATAGGTTTCCATTATGTGGTGGAAAAATCTTTAAACACGAACAAACATCATGACAACTTCAAAATTTTATGTTATTATAATTGTAGTTGTATGTCATTCATGCGTTTTTTAGTTAAGAGGACGAATTGGTATAATCTTGTTTTTTATTGCCAGACCTTGTGGGGAATAATATGCCTCGTGTAGAGATAAGGTAGGATTACAAATGAGCAATGTTGTGTAGATGAAAAAAATTCTAGACGATCTTTGGACTTCACTTCACACACGCCATTGGATTGGCTTATTTCTTTAAGCCGTACGGCTTCAAATCGTATCGTCTTGGAATCGGCTATCAAGTGTCGTCCGCATATTTATTCCTATGATAAATCATGTACTACCAAATACATGTATGCTAAAAATACTCTGACATTCCCCAATAGTCACAGTGGTAGGGGCATGGATGGTGAGACTAAAGCAGAAGTCAAAGGTTGTAAGCTGACGAGTTGACAACCACCTGTAGCCATAATAGTCGGTGTGTCACTGATGATGTGGATGCTGGATGCCGACGAGGTTACTCAGAGAATGCTGTAATACTTTATGCTAATGTTCAGGTAGCCGAGCGCACAGTTGAGTAGCCGTTGTCGAGGAAGCCGACAGAGAGGACGCCATGGTCGAAGTCAAGGTCGGGTTGCCGAAGACGAAGCAGCCGCAAATGAAGGACCACTGGCGCACAAAGGGGCTCCACGAGGATGGTGGCACATAGATGCTTACACGCCTAGGTAATCATCGAGGAGAAAGTCAATGCCAAAGACAAAACCGAGGCTATCATGAGCGAGGTGTGGACAAAGGTTGTCAAGCCTGGGAACACATAGAGGATGAAGGCACACAACGATGTTGCCAGTACCAAATGTATGAGAGAGAGGGATAACCATGTGTCAGTCACATCCAGATGCAGAGAAGGCATCCACGACTATTGCGATGTAAATGACGTGGGAGGGGGAGGTGTCAATGCAGCTTGTGGTTGCCACAATAGAGGAACATAGTCAAGGAAGATATGATGATGTTTCCAACGAGGTTGTGTTTGATGAAGAAGGAGGTGGTAGGTCCAGATGATCTGGTGCGAGGCTAGATGGTTTGGATGTTCTGCGATAATGCTTGGAGTAGATGGCAAATAACATTAATAACCTACTGAGGACCAAATAGTATGCAGCGAGAGATGCTGCGAGGTTGATTTCATAGAATTTTTCGAGGATGAAATCCGGGTGATGAAGCTGCAATGGCAGGGGCCACTAGTGTTGAAGGCACGGTGGAAGGTGGTGACTATCACTAGCGGTGATGCACTGATGAGGTAAGGTGATGCAACAGCCCTATTAATCAGAGAGGAGGCACGCCATAGGCGGTGATGTCCTTCAAGGGATACCATTGAGTCCGCCGGTGCAGTGATAAGACCGGTTGAGCAACAAGTAAAACATCATTGAGACTAAGTGTATGATTAATATGTTTGGTGATTCGGTAAAGGAGCGGAAAGGATTCTCGCCCTTTTCCCTAGACGTGAACCTGAGTTATTGAACCCATGAGAGCACGGTGCCCTTTAAGTCAAGGGTTTCAAACAAGCTTTTGCAAGAGAATTAAATTCCAACTTTTGACTGGATCGGAATCAAGTTGACACTAGAAACACTTATAATAAAAATAGGCATGGGTATGAGGACTTATTCTTACAACCATATATTTGTGTTGGGACCATTATAATCTTAATTTGTGCCATGGAAGTCATCAATCGAGATGTGCCTGCTACGTATCGAAGTGGGGGATGTGTCCAATTATGTCTTGACCGGCACGTGTCCTACAACAAGAGACAATTTTCCAACAAAGGCCCTATTTGTCGCATGGGGCTGCCCCAATTATGAAGATAGTAATAATAAGAGAAACGCATTGGGCCTTTAATAAATACACCTCTTGTATCCCTAGAGATAGGACCCGTGTGACTATACTAAACCTTTCTATCACTAGTGTTCAGAATAACACATCACAGTCTCCCCGCCCTTATCCTCTCTGTGGCTCGTTCTCCATGATCTTGGATACCTGCAGGGATGAAAAATACGAATGTGACAAGAGACGACTATGAGGAAATTTTATGTTACACATATGGGACATTAATTCAAAGTACTACCATCAATCCCACCAACAAATACATATGGTTGTAGGGCTATGCCTCAACCCATGACCTTAACAAACTACTCACACATGGAGATCAGATCACTACTAGGGAAAACCTTATACATGGAGGCTTACCAGTAGCGCCGCTTATAAAGGGGCCCTACTGATAATTAACAGTAGCACGGGGTTACTTAGGGCGCTACTGCTATCTAGATAGCAGTAGCGTGTGTCCACGAAACCGTGCTACGCCTATCATGGCCACACCGTTGCCAACAGGCTAGGTATAGTACTAGCGCGGTTTGAAATCGGGCGCTACTGCTAAGAGAATAGGAGTAGCGCATTTTCAAGGTAACGCGCTACAGATAAATTTGTATTGTGACACATGTCTGCCCCACTTAGAAGTGGCGTTGGGCTGAGACCCGCACTACTACTAAGCCGATGTTATCATCGTCCTCCCCGCCTGACCTCCCACTCTCCCTCCTCAGTCCCCATCTCCACTCTCTCTTTCTCCCACCCTCGTCGGCCCGCCCACCCACTGCTCCGGTCGCCCTCCCCCGTGCCCGCCCTCCCCACACGCGCCTGCCCTCCCCCGCACTAGCCCTCCCTTGCACTTTGGTCGCACGTCCCGTCGCCGGCCCTCCACCATGTGCGGCCGCCCTCCCCCACGCCTTCCCTCTCCATCCCCTTCTCGGCCTCGGGAAGCCTACCGTGAGTACCTCCTTCCCCTCTCAATTCACCCAAAAGCTAGGTATCTCTGAATGTGTTGGATGAATTAGCAAATGCAATATGTTTAGATTTTATACTAATTTTGTTCATACTAGCAAAAGGGCCCGTGCGTTGCAACGGGAGAACACAACATGAAAGGCACCAGAATCAGGCTATGAAGATGTGATTGACATCTTGAGCAGGAACATTAGCTGCCTTGTCTTCATGTGCTCTCGTAACAACAGACTCCCTCGTGCGTCCAGACGATGCAATTCTTAATTGGTTCCAAGCTTATCTGCAAAATCATCGATGAGTTGTGCTTGAGATCCATCGTGCAAACATACGTGAGAATGAGATAAGGACTTTTAAAAAGCCATTTGGAAAAGCTAAATTTGATGGTGTTGTCGCCTCTTGATTTCCTAAGGGACATCTGAAATATTCTTTGGCCAAAACGTAGTATGTTGCCATGAGTACTATTTCTTTTTTCATAACAATACTGAACCAGAACGCAAAAAAATCTAGCACAATATAAATAATGAACTGTTGCCTGGATTTTTTTATGTGTAAGACTTAATGTGGAAGATCATTGTATGTTATGTACTGCATTGAATGGCCCTCATTGGCCATTGGTAAAGACATAAGGGACATGCACCATGCAGGGGTCATGGCCTGAAGGAAGGCACTTTTAGTGTTTTTTTCTTCTGCTAACCACATACCTGCCGCATTGATGATGAGGTCGTGCTTGAGATTCATTGGTGAAAATAGTCCAGGATGAGATAAGAATTTTTAGAAGACCATTTGGAAATTTCAAGATGTGATGACATTATCACCGCTTGATGCTCTAAGGCACCACCCTGAAACTTCTTTGGCCAAGCAGCTTCCATTTCTTTGATGGGCATTTCCTGACTTATACTAATGAATCCTCCACCTCGCCTGGACCTAGCTCTATACATGGTTTGTTTCATGGCCAGTAGAACAATATCTAATACATTGCCAAACTGGACTAGATAAAACTGTGAATGGGGGCAAATTAGGCCTTTATTCATTTTTCTTAATTTTTGGTTAATGGCAAATGCCTGAATTTCTTGTTTAATACTCCCTCCGTTCCAAATTACTCATCGTGGTTTTAGTCGAGTAGGCTATTTTTCCAATTGTCGAATAGCAAAATTCCAGTTGGTACACTCAAGTTTCAACCACACGAAATGATGAATAGCTTTGATTTTCAGTCCTATTCTTGCACATTTTATTTTATTGAGACATAAGGCTCATAGACTTATGTAGAACACAAGAAAACAGAAGAGACTAAACCGAAGACAATTTAAGGCTACCACATTTTACCATGTAGCTGGTAGTGGCCATACTCCACCATTTAATTTGTACAGAAGTAAAGAAGTAGCCAAGATGAACACTTTGGCTGTAATTCAGTTGAAAGACGATTGTACAACAATTAGCACATAATTCGAATCCATCATGTATAGATTATATATTAGATGTAAGCAATACAGATCACTATATATAACATGCAGTCTCCTTTATTAACTGACGTGTGCACTCCAAAGTAATGCAGGAATTAGATAATTTACATGGGAATAAAGTATTAGGGGAGCCATGATTTATATACCAACAAAGAGTATGCAGATAATACAACTTTCATTGAGCCATTTTTTATCTGTATCGATTTTGATCCCTGAAATTTGACCAGATGCATCTTGATCTGTTTTTGATCCAAGGAATTCCAGAAACTTGATGTGATGATGGATTACTTTTAGTCACCCTTTACGGTCACGGCCACCTATGAAACACAGTGCAATGCATCTCCAACACATTTAGGCATGTATGTAAACTACTATCTGCAGCAGGGTAAGATTATATTAGAATCATCAAGTACCTTATACCAAGTAAAGAGTAATCATCAAGTACCAAGTAAAGAATATTACTAAGAATCATGCCTAGCTTTCTACCCAACTTGCAGATTTCTTCTCCCCTGCATAGGTATCTAGGAAGACCCAAAATCGTACAGCTTAAAATTCAGCGAGATGCATTGCATCCTTCAACCAAGGAACAGTCGTTGCCATCCCCTCTGCATACATGAAATGGCCACCAATCCACCTTCTTCCTGAAAAGCAGAGCAAAGAAGAACAGAGTAGAGATATAATGGGTGATACACTTGAAGGCTGGATTCCTTCGGATTTCGTATAACTTTCCAACGAACAGCCGGCTGGTTTAGCACATATGCCATGTGTGAGTGAACATTGTCCGCTAAAGTTCAGACGTCATAAAAACAAAAATGCAAACACTAATTCCCAGCGGGTCTATGACTCTGAAAATTGTCGCGCATTGTGCTCGTGCATAACATTCTGCCCGAAGAGAGGTGTCGCCGTCAGTTTTCAAGGGCCTATATGGCCGAGCTCACAGCCATGGGCCCAGACATCTACCATCCTATAGGCCCCGAAATTGCCATGTTCAGGGTGTTCAACACCGTGCAGCAGCACAAAACTGAACACATAATAGTTCCTTTTTCCACAATATTTATAGAACCAATGAACATTCAGGAAGTCTTTCATAGGTTTTAGGAACTACATACCCCACGGCAGTTGTCAGTTACACTAACGGAATTGTCATCATGAAGGACTTCATTATTCTCAGTAGCATAGCCTGCTTGAGCTTCATCAACAACATTATTCAGTATTTCATAAACCTAGGATATGCCAAAAGAAAATGGTTGTCAGGAAAGAAACAAAACGTAACACCAAGTAACATGGAAAAAAGAAAAGCATAATCCATTTAGATATACCATATGATGCAATCCACATGGTCCTGGTCATGTGCCTAAAGATTAGTACTAATTGTAAGACCTGCAAATTAGCTGGTATAAATAAATATCAAGCCAATGAAAACAATTTATGCACTCTTCACAGGAGAACGCATGCCTCTCTCAGTCGCCAGGGTGAAGCAATGCAGAAATGTATGTTGTTCCTTTTTTCCTTTCTTTTAGCTGAAAACGCAAGCAAACTTAATACTACAATCAATAGATAATTCCATTAACTAAAAGTTGATAAGATTGATGAAATAACCATGCATTGTTGGGTTCTTAACAGTTCATATGAAACACATAGTACATGTTTATCTATTCTAGAATCGATTAGAAGAACAAAATGCCTTGATAACAACATTTGTCAAATTCTCAGGAGAGGAGGGAGACAGAGCCTACGTTTAATTAATTGTGGTGAGAATATATGTATACAATTGCAAAGCTTCTTGGAGCTGATCAACTCTGCTACTGCCGTGTCTACCTCTTAATCACATTGTCCTGGGTACCCCGCCGTGGTCAGGAGAATCACTTGGACGTTTGTTGTGGTGTACTTTTCACGCATCAACTTCTCCTGAATTGCATCAGACTCAGGTACCTTGTCGTTGACGGATCTTGCCTAAAATACATAGCTTCTAGAATTCATATTCAGGGCTATGGGAATAGCACTCATAAAACAAGGGCCTTTTTAGCTCCTTGGCATAGTATATCTTCACGTTGCCATAGAGTGGTATGCATAATAGGAATTATCAGGAGGATATTAGTATAATTTCCAAGAACATAAGTTAAATGAGATAAGCAGGTTTACCTATGTCCTATAGCACAACTTGGCTTCTAAATTTTCTCTCACCAGAACACTGGAAAGCAAGTCAGTAGTAGAGTATGGAATTTGCTTCTTGGAAGCTTCAAATTGTGTTCAGAAAGCTCATCCAAAGAAGAGACCAATAAGAACCTGAAGAAAAGAAGAGCGGTCAAATGAATTATATAAGTGTCTCACTTGCATTGCTTCCTTCCCTTCCAGCCTTAGAAAACAACTCACTCTTGAATGTCCTACGCGAAATGAAGCTAGTTACCTATTTCTAATACAACTTCAAGAAGAAAAGCTACTAAGATGTCCTGTAGGAGAATAAATGATATAACAGGCGTTCCTCATAGCTCAAACACATAATTCAGATATTTTCTTCTTCCTTTGAGATGGAGCGGGAAAGAAAGAAATACACTATACACTCTTCATGGAATAAATAATGTTGAAACTAACTAAGCTCCTTTCAGTTAGTGGAAAGAACAGGCAATGCATATATACATATATGGAGCTTATTCTGAAAAGCACATACTTCCTTTTAGGCACAAATATAAACACCTATTGAGAAGGAACGACAACACAACATAGAGCAAAATAATTCTCCTATGTTTTTCAGATCGTAAGCTTCAGAACGAAATTCCTTTTCACTGAAACGCTCCAGCAAGAGAAATTCCATACCACAGGGGGTTGAGAGCGGGTCTGCAGCAGATGGCGTTGGCGATCGTGCAGCCACGGTGCTGCATAGGCGAGATGGGGGAGACGCGGGAGGAGGCGTAGGGGATGGGGACATGGAGCTGCGCACGAGGCCGGTCATGGCAGCGGTCAACCATCGATACCCCAGCTCCGAAGAAGGCGTCCATGGGGGCTCGGGAGGCGCACGTGGGCAGTCCAGGAGGAGTGGAGCAGAATGAGGAGGTTGAGGAGGAGGCGCAGCGCTCGTGCCACGGACGACCGGTGATGGACCAGAGCTGGGCGGAAGGAGATGGCCATGGATCGGGGCGAGTTTGGGCGGTTGCTGCTGAACAGGGGGCGGAGAGAGGAGGAGAACAGAGAGGAAAGAGGAGTCAGGCGGGCTGAGGGGAGATCACCGGAGTGGCCCTCATCGGCGGCGGTCCCTTGCGAGAGGCGCGGAATCGAGTGGTCGGCGCGGTCATCTCTGGCGCTTGGAGGCGCAGAGGGGAAATTGGGGGTGGCGGCGCAGAGGGGAAAATTGGGGGTCAATTACCTGGCGAATCATTTTTTGGTCGGTGTACTACGGGTTTGATACACTAAAACCTAGGGACTATTATGCAAAAGATGCGCGACGGTGAACCCGGAGACTCAATCCGTGCTTTATTATTAGGGAGAGATATATGAACCCTAAGTGTTCATATATATATGAGTCCATTTCATCATTAGAGCACTAAATAGGTTTTTGGAGTACAATAGATTGTAGATATATGTAACCCTATGTGTTCATATATATGAACCACTACTAGGACAAAGCTTATAGATAAATGGGTGGATGAAATTAGGTTCTTTTGTAATGCTTGGATAGATAGATGGATAGTCAGATGGATTAAACTAGCTTTTTTAGTAATGCTTTGGATAGATAGATGAATGGATGGATAGTTGTTAGGGTTAGAACTAGGGTATATTTGGTAAATTTTTTAGTAAAAACACTAGTTTTACATTCTTTAGTAAATGTAGGTCTTTTTAATGAACATAATAATGTTTAGTTTATAGCTTATAGGGTTTCACTAATTCCTAAGATAAGCATAATAATGTTTTTGTTTATATTTTGTTTTTGCATAAATCAAGGAGCCCCTGCATCATCCCTGCCGTTGTCCTCGTCACCGACCCCTTCCGACCTCGAGGTGAGACCAACCAAATCCCCATGTCGTTGATGTTGACAATGATGTACATGTTTTCATAGGTGTGTAGTAGAGTAGTAGATGAGTAGCTATGACAATGCGATGAAGCTAGGGCTTTTTGAGAAAGTATCTATGAGGCTACTCCCTGTTATATGCTCTTTGGTTTCATTATCAATGCAGACAACACCTTCGAGTGGCCTATGTTTTGCAGGAGTGTTGATTAATTTCTTTTCTGGCAAATTTCAGGCGCTCGATATGTCCTTTTTAGCAAAGGTCATGCAGGATTTTTCTGTGGATTTTAGCATGGCTTGTGGTAGAATGTAGGAAATATTGAGTGCCTTGAATTTGTCGGAAAGAGAATTAAATGACATTTTGGGTTGAATTTAAGTCTATTGGGGCTCCATACATGACAATCAAAAAACAGTGAGGGAGAGTGTCCACCATATAGGAGAGAAGAAGAATGCCAACTGTTGTCGTGGGGGTCGCTTCTCCTTCTTCTCCTTGTGGTAGACCTTTGTTATGCAGTAGGGGACAGAGGAGTAGCGACCATCACCGACGGAGAAAAAAATCAGTGAGGGAGTGTCCACCATATATGAGAGAGGAAGAAGAATACCGATTGTTGTCGTGGGGGTAGCTTCTCCTTCGTTCCCATATGCTAGACATTTTGGTGTAATGCACTTGGGGACGAATGGAGGAGCTACCATCACCGAAAGTTGAATATATCAGAGAGGGAGCACCCACCATATACACCACATGAGCTGAGAGTTTTCAATAAAAGATTCGAATCAAACCGCCATGAATAATAATAATCTAATTTAGTTTTTGTAGTACATATATTGAATTTCAGAAGTTCAATCTTTGAATTATGAACATAGGAAATGTCTGACGATGATAGGATCCCTGAGTGCGACTACTACGGTGACGACCGGGGTCTGTGCGACAAGCCTCAGCTGCAAGACGGTCGACGCTTTAGTATTAAGCTCTACGAGACCTTCGATGTTTATACTGTACGCAACGATGACAAGTCTTTTCGTAATTAAGCATGACTTCTGCTTCTTCAACGTGTAATTTTTGTTTTCTATAATTCGACTAGTGCATCCCCTACTATGCAAGACGTTATGTCCTGGAGAAGCTGGATTTTGAAGATCATGAGAATATGGAGACAAAGAGAGTTAACCTCAGGACCCATCATGGTTATGCTTTTCACGTAAAGCTATACAATGCGGTGGCCTACTCCCATTTTGGTTGCTCGGATTGGGCAGCACTATGCAAGGTGTATGGTTCTCACGAGGGTATGTATGTCACCTTTGATCTAGGTTATCCTAAAGATGACATTGACGAAGATAATGTTGACGAAGCTAATATCGACATTTGGGTCGATGTTGATACGCTTCCACTTCTACCTCTATTGGAGTTTCTCAACTATATTTATTAAGTAATTTATATAGTTTTTTATGAAAATAGTTGACAACTTATATATTTTCATTGATAGCTGATGCGGCTTGAACTACGTCAGTATTTCCCCAAAGACGACGGGATGATGCAGCACAGCTACGGTTTGTATTTCCCTCAGTGATCAGACCAAGGTTATGAACCAGTAGGAGAACCACGCAGCACTACGTGAACAACACCTGCACACAAAGAACAAATACTTGGAACCCGACGTAAAAGAGGGGTTGTGTATCTCTCCCGAGTAAAAAGATAGATAAAATTGTAGTAGATTGGATAAATAGATCCCGCGGGAACGCAAGGAAAAATAAATAATTAAAAATTGCAACAAGGTATTTTTGTCCTTTTGGATTAATAGATCTGAAAATAAAAGCGAATAAAAATAGATCTCGAAGGCAAATATGATAAAGAAGAGACCCGGGGGCCGCAGATTTCACAAGTGGCTTCTCTCGAGAAAAATAGCATACATCGGGTAAAAAAATTACTGTTGGGAAATTGATAGTACTTCAAATAATTATCAAAATATCCAGACAATGATCATTATATAGGCATCACGTCCAAGATTAGTAGATCGACTCCTGCCTGCATCTACCACTATTACTCCAAACATCGACCGCTATCTAGCATGCATCTAGTGTATTAAGTTCATGGAGAAACGGAGTAATGCAATAAGAACAATGACATGATGTAGACAAGATCTACTCATATAGGATTAAACCCCATCTTGTTATCCTTAATAGCAACAGTACATACGTGTCATTTCCCCTTCTGTCACCAGGTTTGAGCACCGTAAGATCGAACCCATCACAAAGCACCTCTTCCCATGGCAATAAAAATTGATCTAGTCGACCTAATTAAACCAAATATTCGAAGAAGAAATACGAGGCTATAAGTAATCATGCATATAAGAGATCAAAAGACTCAAATAACTTTCATGGATAAAAACATAGATCTGATCGTAAACTCAAAGTTCATCGGATCCCAAGAAACACATCGCAAAAAGAGTTACATCAAATAGATCTCCAAGAGGCCATTCTATTGAGATCAAAAGAGAGCGACGAAGCCTTCTAGCTACTAACTACGAACCTGTAGGTCTACAATGAACTACTCACGCTTCATCGGAGAGGCACCAATGAGGATGATGAACCCCTCCATGATGGGGTCTAGATTGGATCTGTGGTTTCTGGAACTTATGGTGACTAGAATTGTGTTTCGTCGAGTCCCCTAGGGTTTTTGGAATATTGGGGTATTTATAGAGGAAAGAGGCGGTGCGGGGGGCCACCGAGGTGGGCACAACCCACCAGGGTGCGCCTGGGCCCCCAGGCAAGCCCGGGTAGGTTGTGCCCCCTCGGGGCACCCCTCTGGTACTTCTTTGGCCCATCCCGTGTCTTCTGGCCCAAAAAAATTCTCCAAAAAGTTTCACTGCATTTGGACTCAGTTTGGTCTTGATTTTCTATGAAGTAAAAAAAGCAAAGAACAACAACTGGCACTGGGCACTATGTCAATAGGTTAGTCCCAAAAAATGATATAAAGTTGTTATAAAATGATTGTAAAACATCCAAGATCGATAATATAACAGCATGGAGCAATCAAAAATTATAGATACGTTGGAGACGTATCAGCATCCGCAAGCTTAGTTCCTGCTCGTCCTCGAGTAGGTAAATGATAAAAACAGAATTTTTTATGTGGAATGCTGCCTAATATGTTCATCACATATTCTTTTCTTTGTAGCATGGACATTTGGACATTTATATGATTCAAAGCAATAGTCTAGTTTTGACCTGAAGACTCCAATACTCAAGCATATCAACAAGCAACCATGTCTTTCAAAATATCAACACTAAAGCAAGTTATCCCTAGCCCATTATGCTCAATCATTGATCCATTCATGAAACACACTCCCATATTAGCTACACCTAATGCTCAAGTATGATCATAGTGCCCCTTAGTTGGTGCTTTATAAAAGAAGATGGAGACTAAAATAAAAATAATGCTCATAATGGAGACTAAAGTGATCAAGTTTGGATTAGTAGTACTTTGGATCTACACCATGTTGCCTCCACTTGGATCTAATCCATGTCTCTTTCACCCACTGATATATATAATAACTCATCATGATGATAAAATCATATGATGAAACTATTGTATAAAACCTATACAAATACAGAGCCAATATGCTAGAAAAAATTAAAGGATAATTTAGCAGGAGCGCGGGAATACACGTAGTAGCAGTGTGCTTTTAGCAGTAGCGTGCTCATCAAAGCGGCGCTGCTGCTATTAGCAGTAGCGCGGGCCAAGCAAGCCCGCTACTTCTTTGTATGTTAGCAATAGCGCGGGTAAACCCATGCTACTAGTAAAGTTTAGCTGTAGCGCCGTAGCAGTAGCGCGGCACCCCGTGCACACAAATAAATCATTAACGTACATCATGAAGATTGATTGATAATATGTGTCTTAAAATAGATGCCGGATGTGATATGCGATTACAAGGTATGTCTAGATAGCTAAGCACTATGGTGGTGATGAAGTTGGTGGATATGGAGATGTAGATGGGAAATGGCGGTAGCTTGGGTTGATGGAGATTACTACTGCAAATATGGCAATGTGTGGCGATGTTTTATTGCTCATTGGGCGTCGGGCCTTTTATAAAGGTTGTTCATGTGGATTAGGGGGCTACATTGGCAGGCCATACAACCATCCATATGAGTGGAGATGGTCGTATGTAACGTCATCTTTGACTAAGGTTCCACTGCTCCGTTGTTCATATGGAGATGGTCGTATGCAAAGACTCATATCATACAAGACGCTCCAAGCAAAACTCATGATATGTGATGAATAAAAATATAGCTCCAAGTAAAATACCGATGGTCGTTAGAAGAAAGAGGGGATGCCACTTGGGCATCCCCAAGCTTAGTTGCGTGCTTCTCTTTTGGATAATAGCTTGGGATGTGATACGTTTACGTCATATCTATAATTTTTGATTGTTCCATGCCACTATTCTACAAGTTTTACATACTTTTCGCAACAATTTATATGATTTTCTTGGACTAAAATATTGATCTAGTGCCCAATGCCAGTTCCTGTTTGTTGCATGTTTTTTGTTTCATAGAAAATCCATATCAAACGGAGTATAAACGCGATAAAAACATATGGAGATTTTTTTGGAATATATGTGAATTCTGGGAAGTGGAATCAACGCGAGATGATGCCCGAGGCGGCAGCAAGGCAGGGGGGCGCGCCCCATGGGGTAGGGCGCGCCCAGGGCCCTTGTGTCCACCCCATAAGTTGGTTGGTGCCCTTCTTTGGCCGCAAGAAATCTAATATCCGGATAAAAATCGTTTTAAAATTTCAGCCCAATCGGAGTTACGGATCTCCAGGAATTTAAGAAACGGTGAAAGGCAAGAATCTGGGAGCGCAGAAATAGAAGGAAACACACACACACACACACACACGCACACAGAGAGAGAGAGAGAGAGAGAGATCCAATATCGAAGGGGCTCTCGCCCCTCCACCTCCATGGAGGACAAGGACCAGAGGGGAAACCCTCCTCCCATCTAGGAGGGAGGCCAGGGAAGAAGAAGGAGGGTGGCTCTCTCCCCCTCCCTCCCGGTGGCGTCGGAATGCCGTCGGGGCCATCATCGTGACGGAAATCTACACCAAAAACTTCGCCGCCATCATCACTAACTCTCTCCCCCTCTATGCAGCGATGTAACACCTCTTCTCCCCCCTATAATCTCTACTTAAACATGGTGCTCAATGCTATATATTATTTCCCAATGATGTATGACTATCCTATGATGTTTGAGTAGATCTGTTTTGTCCTATGGGTTAATTGATGATTGTGATTGGTTTGAGTTGTATGTTTTATTAGTCATCCTATGGTACTCTCCGTGTCGCGCAACGGTGAGGAATCCCCACTGTTGGGTTTGCAATATTCTCATGGTTTGTTTATGGTGGGTTGCTAGAGTGACAAAAGCTTAAACCCGAGTAAATAGGTTGTTTGCGTATGGGAGTAAAGAGGACTTGATACTTTAATGCTATGGTTGGGTTTTACCTTAATGATCTTTAGTAGTTACAGATGTTAGCTAGAGTTCCAATCATATGTGCATATGATCCAAGGAGAGAAAGTACGTTAGCTTATGCCTCTTCGTCATATAAAATTGCAATAATGATTACTAGTCTAGTTATCGATTACGTAGGGACAAATAACTTTCTTGTGACAAAAAGCTCTCCACTAAAACTAACTTAGTTGTTTCTTCATCTAAACAACCCCTATCTTTTTTACGTGCTCTTTATTATCTTTCAAACCTATCCTATCACACCTATAAAGTGTGCGTAGAGTTGTATCGGTGGTCGATAGAACTTGAGGGAATATTTGTTCTACCTTCACTAGTGTAGAACCAGGCAATAGCACCGGTTCATAAGGCCCTTTAGTGCTGGTTTGGTAACTGGCGCTAAAGTGTAGGCACTAAAGGCCCCCCCTTTAGTACCAGTTCAGCACGAACCGGTGCTAAAGGGCAACCACGTGGCACGAGCCAGCTTCGGGGGCAGGGAGCCCTTTAGTACCGGTTGGTGTCACCAACTGGTATTAAAAGGTTTGGGGGGTTTTGGGTTTATGATTTGTTTTTCATTTAATTTTGTGTTTTCCATTTAATTCTTTTTCGTTTGCTGGTATTTTATGATACTATATATTGTACATGTTATGCATATATATAAATAGAATTACTAGTAGAACCGATCATAATATATATATATATATATCATTGAATGTCTCACAACCACCATTAATTAATTCACACATATATACAAACATGTATATATATATAGAATTAATTGGTGCCTTCGGAGCACGATAACAATTGGAAGTGGTTGATGGGGGCGGTAGCGGGTAATAGTATTCTCCTTTGGGATCTATGACCTGGTCGAGCAAAAATCCCGCTATTTCCTCTTGAATTGCTTCTATGCGGTCCTCTGTTAGGAGCTTCTCCCGCACCTCTTTGAACTGTTAAGAAGGAGATCAATATGCTTGTGTATTAGTTGTGTGACTAGATATCGATAATGGTGTAAAAATTGTGAATAGTGTTTTGACAAACGTACCCACTCCTGTCTTTGAGATTTGCTCTTTTCGGACGCCATCATGCGAATGTTCTCGCAAACGTAGTATGCACACAGATTATTCCTCGGTACCTGCTTCAGGGCCTTTACGAGAATGGAATTTGATCAAATAATAATTAAACAAGCATGATAATTAAAGAAATGGCAGCTAGCTAGTACTACTTAATTACTTACCTGGGGTCGATACCATTTCAGATTTTGTTTCCATGGGCCTGGAGTGACCCTGATGAACTTTGCCCAAGCCCTGCCCGCCGACAAAGAAAATGAATAAATGGGTTATTAAATAGTTGTTATCAGGAAATTAAATAGGCCGAGATATAGTTAATAATGATTGAAATTACCTGTTGACTATCCCCTTCACGATGGTGTAGTCACTTGCTTTCTTAAGTAGTGAGTCTAGTACTTCAACTGTTCCTTCATCAACTTTAATGATTAACAAGATCCAGTGAAATCTGCATGCACACACGTTGCATGTCTTAATTAAGCGGGCATATTTAAGAAAAAACATGTAGCTAGCTAGTAGGCAAAAACAGAATTTGTAGTACAAGACAGTGTGACTCACTCGAAGTTGTAAGGAAGTAGTATATCTTCATTGTATTTGAGGTGCTTGAAGAACTCTAGCATGCTTTCCTCTACACTTTTTTTGTAATATGAATCTATTTTCCATGTGTATTCATTAATGGTATTTGGGTCAACGAACCCAATGCCATAGCGTCCACCTTTTTTCATTTCATAAATCTTCATCCTGCATAATACCACAAAAAAGAATATAGTGAGGATAATTACAGGTAATGATTGATCAAAATGATCACTACAGCTAGCTTGAGACTTAAATTATAGAAAGAAATCACTTACAAACAATAGCAACCGACGATAGATTTTTCGAGTGCGTCTTGATTGTATAGCTGAAATAGTTCTGAATACTCAATGGTCACAGCTTTCTCATGGTAGTAATGATCCTTCTTGACATTCGCCATGAGGGACTCTCGATTGGAAATCTTGCTAATGTCGATGTACCATTGATGCAATTCATACATTCTCGTTGGGAGCTTATTGACCTCGTCTGGCTCGACCAAAGGTTGGCCCCGGACATATTTCCATTTTATTTCGTCCTCTCTAGTCGGAGACATGGGCTCGATATCGAGGAGTTGTCCAACAGTGATCCCGATCGTTTCAGCCTGCGCAATATGCTCCTCGATTTTTACCACATTGCCCACCCCGGGAACGTTAACAGTTTGCCCACAATAATATTGGGCGCGCCTACTCTCATGTGTTGTTAGCACAACAAGAGGGGGGATTGATTGTGCCGCCTGTTCTCCCAGCTGGGGAATGGTTTTACCGCTCCTTTTGCCAGCTAATTTGCTCGAGCTCGAGCTTGCCTCTTTCTGTAGACCTGCTCGATTTAACTTCTTGATGTGGCGCTCATAGTCTGTGTCAACAGGCTTGGGAGCTGGTGCTCTAGCCATACGAATGAAGTGGTCAATCTTTTCCAGCGGCACTTTCTCCCTTGGTGGCGGTGGTGGTTTTGGTGCAAAATGGGCTTCCACCTCGGCCTTCGATATGGCTACGTTTTCCTCCTCGGACTTGTCGTAAGGCCTCTGCGGAAGAGGCGCGAGGCTTGGACCATATTGAAATCGCTTGCCTCCGCCTGTACCTCTAGTACTACCTCGACTTATACCGCTGCGCACCATAGCTGAGGAGGCTCTCTTCCGTGATTGCTGAGGCGGCGAAGAAGGCTGACGTGGCTGAGTTGGAGGAGGAGGAGTGGCCTGAAGCTGTGCCGGACTTGGAGGAGGAGTGGCCTGACGCTTTGCCGGACTTGGAGGAGGAGGAGTGGCCTGAAGCTGTGCCGGACTTGGAGGAGGAGTGGCCTGACACGTTGGTGGACTTGGACGAGCGGGAGTCTGCTGACTCGATGGCGGACTTTGACAAGGAGTCGGATGACCCGGTGTCGGTGGCCTTCGAAAGATGATGCAATCCTTTCTCCATAGGATGATACGATGGTTGGCCTCTCCCAGTGTGTGCTCATCATCACCTCCAGGAATGTCAAGCTCTAGCCCCGAATATTGGTCCACCACCTCATCAACCAAGACACAAGCATAGCCCGCTGGAATCGGGTTGCAATGGAAGGTTGCCTCGGGGGGATTTGTAAAAGCAAGAGCGTCCGCCACCTTCATGGATATGCTCTTCATTTTGAAGTGTAGCTCGCAGTTAGTGTTCTCCATGATGTCATCCACTAGGTAGCTATCTAGCAATGCGTCGCCCGGGGTGGAACCCACGCTGCTTCTCGGCATGGATGGGATGATGCTATCCAATGGTGGATCATCTGCTAGCTGCTGAGACCCCCTTTGCTGGCTAAGTGAGTCGATCTGCTCCTGCTGCCGCTGGAATTTGACTGCCAAGTCTGCATGCGCTGATTCTTGGCCTTGAAGGTGTTCATAGTCTAGCTTCCTCTGCTCCTCCTCCATCTTCCTCTTCTTCTCCTTCGCAACCTTCTTTCTTGCACGGGTTCTGTAGTCGGCGTTCCAGTCCAAAAACCCCTCATACCACGGAATAGCGCCCATGCCTCGTGTTCTTCCCGGGTGTTCAAGATTTCCCAGGGCACGCGTAAGATCGTCGTTCTCTCTGTTGGGCTCGAACACCCCCGATCGAGCCTCTTCTATTGCAACAAGTAGCTTATCTTCGGCTCCGTCCAGACATGCCTTCTTTGAAACTTTGCCTGTCTTCGGGTCCAACTCCCCCCATGCGCATAGAACCAAGTCCTGCACCTGGGGGGCGAGCTCAATGTTTCTGGAGTGACACCTGCATCCAGCATCTCTTTCTCAGACTTATCCCACTTAGGCATTCCCACCACAAAGCCACCTGGCCCCAGCTTATGGAACTTATCCTTTTTTGCGGCATTGGCCTTGTTTATTCTCGACCGTTCCATAGATAATTCTGAATCCTTGAATTTCACGAAATCGTCCCCATGAGCACTTTGCTTCTCTAGTGTTCCCTCGAATACTGGAGTCTTCCTTCCTCCCTTGACGTACTTGGACCATTCACGAATCTTGTGGTTCTTGAATGCAACCGCCATCTTCCTAAGAGCAGCATCCTTGACTTTCTCCACATCTGCATCTGTGAAATGATCTGGTAGGGTGAAATGTTCCATGAGAGTTTCCCAAAGCAGAAGTTTTTGTCTGTCGTCGACAAAAGTAACTCCTGGACGTGGCTTTGTTGGCTCTCTCCATTCTTGAAGGGAGACCGGGAGTTGGTCCTTCACAAGAACTCCGCACTGACGAATGAACTTGTCCGCAATCTTCTTAGGCGCAAATGGTTCGACATTAGGTTTGATGGCCTCGATATTGTACTTTAGGCCCTCCTTCAACTTTTTGTTCGGGCCTCATTTCCTGTTGCCTGAAGATTTGCTCGATCCGGATGGCTGAAAGAAGAAAGATCGATTCGTTAATATACCTTCAAGTCATTTAAAACATGTGATGATCACCAGATGCCTGCTTATATAAATATATATACCTCGCCGGTGTTTGTTGTTTCAAGATCAACATTTTCTTCGTCATGTTCATAGTTCATGACTTCATCAATTCGGTCGTCGCGATCGAATATCTTATCACCCTCCCCGGTGTTTTTAGATATTTGGAGCCGTCATAATCTTCTTCATTCTGATCATCATCTGGCCCGCGAGGATTGCGTATGATATTGAACAGGGCCTCTTCTCCCTCTCTGACAGTATTGTCCGCCATAGTTTTGTTTAACTAATCCAAAAGAAATATATTCAAATTACAATGCATGGATGCAATCAATTAATAAGGAAAAATTGAATCAATCATAGTACATAATAAGCATCATCGAATATAATCTCGAATACATCGTCTCGGATAATAGATATAATCTCGAATACATCATCTCGAATAATAGATATAATCTCGAATACATCGTCTCGAGTAATAGATATAATATCGAATACATCACTAGCTAGCTAGCAAGCTAATAAAGATCGAATACTACAGAGTAATCTAGGCCACTCGCGGTTCCTGAGGTGCGGGTGGTGGACACCCAAAGAGAAGGAACCATCACTGGATCATAGCTCGGGTGATCTCCCAAAAGAACCTGCCAGGTATTGGAGAACCTGATGTCCATATCAGCCATGTAGCGATGGACGTGCTCGTCCTCCTCCCTGACACGGCGACGTACCACCTCCGACGGGGCCGGCTCCCTCCGCACCGAAAGTGGCCCACGCGAACGCCACCAAAGGAGGTGAGGGTCGATGACGGGACCCGGGGCCGGGTTCCTCACCAAGCGTCGCGCCCCTGAAGGTAGCACCTCCCAGTGCCAGCCCAGCGGAGCCCAGTCCCGGACAGCGGTCATCTGAAGCAGGACGTCGTCGCGAACGGGTCGACGGCGAGGATGCGGGTCGGGCATCATCGACAAGAAATACTATATGCCGCAAAAGTAAAGTAACATTTTTTTAAATGATGGATTGTGATTTCATATGTGCAAATTCTGAATTTTATAACTAAAACTAACATTTCTAATATTTCTATAACTAAAACTAACATTTCTAATATTTCTATAACTAAAAAACATTTCTATATAACTAACATTTCTATATAACTAACATTTCTAATATAACTAACATTTCTAATATTTCTATATAACTAACATTTCTATATAACTAACATTTCTATAACTAAAAGTAACATTTCTAATAATTCTATAACTAAAAAACGGAAAGATTGCGAACAATTCTATAACAATGTGTGTGTGTATGTGTGTGGTTGGCGGCAGGGGCAGGAGCTCACCAGGGAGGCGCGACGATGGTGGGCGGCGACAGGGACGGGGACGGAGACGGAGACGAAGACGGCGACGGGGACGGGGACGGGCCGGGCGGGGATGACGGGAGGACGGGGCGGGGCGCGGCGCAATGATGGGGACGACGGGGACGGGGACGGCGACAGCGACGGACGGCGATGGGGGAGGCGACGAGGGGCGGCGCCGACGGGGCAGAGGAGAAAGAAGCAGGGAGAGATGAGAAACTGACAATTTTTTTGAAGTGTTTTCTTATATAGAACCCACCTTTAGTACCGGTTGGAGCCACCAACCGGTACTAAAGGTCTGTTTTGGCCAGGCGAAGCGGTGGGAACCGCACCCTCTTTAGTACCGGGTCGTGGCGCCAACCGGTACTAAAGGCCCCCCTTTAGTACCAGTTGGAGCCACGACCTGGTACTAAAGGGTGTGCGCTGCCAGGCGAGGGGCGCAAAAGTTTAGTCCCACCTAGCTAGCCGAGGGGCACTTGCACCTGCTTATAAGCCCCGCCGTCGCTGCTGTCTCGAGCTCCCCTCTTAAGCAGGCCTTCTGGGCCTACCTCTGCTGCGATGCCCTGTTGGGCCTATTGGGCTAGCGGGCCTGCATCCTGGCCCAACTAGAATTTGGGTTTCTAGTCGTATGCAGGCCGCTATGGCCCAGTAGGTGGGCTTTTTTTTCTTTTTTTTGCTTTATTTATTTTTGTTTTATTTATTTTTGTTTTCTTTATTTTTGAGTTGTTTTTTGCTGTATTTAGAGTTTCTTTGTGAATATTTTTGCTTTAGGTACAAAAAATTACAATCTTTCTGTTAGTACCAGTAGTTTACAAATTTGAATAGTTTAAATTTTGAATTATTTGAAATTTGTGTGAATCACTAGTTTGTGAATAACTTAACTTTGAAAATAGATTTTTCAGTGATTCTTTTTTCTTATGTTTAATCTTAGTGTTTTTTATCATTATATTCAATTTGGTAATGCTTAGGTTATTTAAAAAATGAAATGCCTTTGTAACAGATGAGTTTTCGTCCGAAACCCTGATACTTCGAAAGAGATTGTCCATTTTGTACACGAAGTGCATACAGTTTTTGCGGTAACCCTCTCTACTTTTTTGCACATGCTATCTGGGTGAAATTATGATACCATGCCAACTTTCAACCTTTTCTGAGTTCATTTGAAATGCTTTTCAATTTCAGGGTCATTTAGGTGAAGAAAATCAGTAAATGCATGAAAGAATTTGCTTGCACATAAAATTTCTTCGCGTTTCAAATGCCAAAACACATAATTAGCTACCCTAACTATTATAGAGATTCCCTCCTGGGTGTGAAACACAGAAGAAAGTGATGATAGTGAAGCCGATCACATCCCAGATCTTTGGGTGTGAAACTTTTTCTTCGCGTTTTTCCCTTTGCGCCGTAGCCATGGAAAATCTTCATCATTTAACTGGATGCTCTGGTCAATATTCACTGTGAATGGAGCAATTTCATCAAACTTTTCATAATATCCTAACATGTCTGTCTTGTCATCCACTCCCACGATGTTTCTCTTCCCAGAAAGAACTATGTGCCGCTTTGGCTCATCGTACAATGCATTCGCTTCCTTATCTTTTCTTTTTCTCGGCTTGGTAGACATGTCCTTCACATAGAAAACCTGTGCCACATCATTGGCTAGGACGAATGGTTCATCTGCATATGCAAGATTGTTGAGGTCCACCGTTGTCATTCTGTACTGCGGGTCTTCTGTTACCCCGCCTCGTGTCATATTGACCCATTTGCACCGAAACAAAGGGACCTTCAAACCACGTCAATAGTCGAGTTCCCATATGTCCTGTATATAACCATAATATGTTTCCTTTCCCATCTTGGTTTCTGGATCAAAGCGGACACCACTGTTTTGGTTGGTGCTCTTCTTATCTTGGGCGATCGTGTAAAATGTATTACCATTTATCTCGCACCCTTTGAAAGTCATTATATTCGAAGATGGTAAATGGGACAGCAAGTACATGTCATCTTCCATAGAGGCGTCATGCATGGTACGTGTCTGCAACCAGCTGGCGAAACTCCTGGTTTGTTCACGTGTAATCCAGTCATTAGACCGCTCCGGGTGTTTGGAGCGTATCAAATTCTTGTGTTCATCCATATATGGAGCCACCAAGGCAGAATTCTGTAGAACTGTGTAGTGTGCTTCAGTGAGAGAATGTCCGTCCATACATATTATTTGTTCCCCTCCTAGCGTGCCTTTTCCATCCAGTCTGCCCTTATGCCATGATTCAGGAACACCAATCGGCTTAAGGTCAGGAATAAAGTCAATACAAAACTCAATGACCTCCTCATTTTCATGGCCCTTGGAGATGCTTCCTTCTGGCCTAGCACGGTTATGAACATATTTCTTTAAGACTCCCATGAACCTGTCAAAGGGGAACATATTGTCTAGAAATACATGACCCAAAACGTTAATCTCTTCACATAGGTGAACTAGGACGTGCGTCATGATATTGAAGAAGGATGGTGGGAACACCAACTCAAAACTGACAAGACATTGCACCAAATCATTCTCTAACCTTGGCATGATTTCTGGAACGATTACCTTCTGAGAGATTGCATTGAGGAATGCACATAGCTTCACAATGGCTAATCGAACGTTTTCCGGTAGAAGCCCCCTCAATGCAACCGGAAGCAGTTGCATCATAATCACGTGGCAGTCATGAGACTTTAGGTTTTGGAACTTTTTCTCTGCCATGTTTATTATTCCCTTTATATTCGACAAGAAGCCAGACGGTACCTTAATACTGAGCAGGCATTCAAAGAAGATTTCCTTCTCTTCTTTGGTAAGAGCGTAGCTTGCATGACCCTGATGTATGCCGTCTTTTCCGTGCATACGTTGCTGGTCCTCCCGTGCCTCAGGTGTATCTTTTGTCTTCCCATACACGCCCAAGAAGCCAAGCAGGGTCACACAAAGATTCTTCGTCACGTGCATCACGTCGATTGCGGAGCGGACCTCTAGGTCTTTCCAATAGGGCAGGTCCGAAAATATAGATTTCTTCTTCCACATGGGTGCGCGTCCTTCAGCGTCATTCGGAACAGGTTGTCCACCAGGACCCTTTCCAAAGACCACCTTAAAATCCTTGACCATATCATGTACATCAGCACCAGTACGGTGGTGAGGCTTCGTCCGGTGATCCACCTCACCTTTGAAATGCTTGCCTTTCTTTCTTACGGGATGCCTGCTCGGAAGAAATCGACGATGTCCCAGGTACACATTCTTCTTACAATTAGCCAAATATATACTATCGGTATCGTCCAAACAGTGCGTGCATGCGTGGTATCCCTTGTTTGTCTGTCCTGAAAGGTTACTGAGAGCAGGACAATCATTGATGGTCACGAACAGCAACGCCTTTAGGTCAAATTCTTCCCCCATGTGCTCATCCCACGCACGTACACCTGTTCCATTCCACAGTTGTAAGAGTTCTTCAACTAATGGCCTTAGGTACACATCAATGTCGTTGCCGGGTTGCTTAGGGCCTTGGATGAGCACTGGCATCATAATGAACTTCCTCTTCATGCACAACCAAGGAGGAAGGTTATACAAACATAGAGTCACAGGCCAGGTGCTATGGTTGCTGCTCTACTCCCCAAAAGGATTAATGCCATCTACGCTTAGACCAAACCATACATTCCTTGCGTCATCTGCAAACTCCTTCCTGTACTTTCTTTCGATTTTTCTCCACTGCGACCCTTCAGCGGGTACTCTCAACTTTCCGTCTTTCTTACGGTCTTCTCTGTGCCATCGCATCGCCTTGGCATGCTCTTTGTTCTGGAACAAACGTTTCAACCATGGTATTATAGGAGCATACCACATCACCTTGGCAGGAATCTTCTTCCTGGGGCGCTCGCCCTCGACATCACCAGGGTCATCGCGGCTGATCTTATAGAGCAATGCACTGCATACTAGGCAAGCGTTCAAATCCTCGTACTCACCACGGTAGAGGATGCAATCATTAGGGCATGCATGTATCTTCTGCACCTCTAACCCTAGAGGGCAGATAGCCTTCTTTGCTTCGTACATACTCTCGGGAAATTCGTTGTCCTTTGGAAGCATATTCTTTATCATTACCAGCAACTTTCCAAATCCCTTGTCAGATACACCATTCTCTGCCTTCCATTGTAGCAATTCTAGTGTGGTGCCCAGCTTTTTCTTGTCACCTACGCAATTCGGGTACAACAATTTTTTGTGATCCTCTAACATGCGCTGCAACTTCTTCTTCCCCAAATCACTTGCGCAATTTCTCTTTGCATCGGCAATGCCCGACCTAGATCATCAACGGGCTCATCTGATGCCTCTTCTTCAGCTTCTTCCCGCATTGCCGGCTCAGCTTCTTCCCGCATTACCGGCTCAACTTCTTCCCTCATTGTTGTATCATCGTATTTAGGGAACCCGTGGCCAGGATAGGTGTCTCGTCCTCTTCTTCTTCATTGTCTTCCATCATAACCCCTCTTTGTCGATGCTTGGTCCAAACATTATAGTGGGGCATGAAACCGGACTCAAACAGGTGGACATGAATGGTTCTTGACGTAGAGTAATTGTGACCATTCTTACAGCCAACACATGGACAAGGCATAAAACCATCCGCCCGCTTGTTTGCCTCAGCCGCAAGGAGAAAAGTATGCACGCCATTAATGAACTCGGGAGAGCATCGGTCATCGTACATCCATTGTCGGCTCATCTTCAATACACAGCACTGAAAACACCAAATTAATACAATACATAAAGATCATACAACACTTAAATGCAACAAACAAATAACTCTCTAGCTAAAGAATTTAAATGCAACAACAAATGCGATCAAGATCGCAACTAAGGTAACAATTGATCCAACAGCATAATGATACCAAGCCTCACTATGAATGGCATATTTTCTAATCTTTCTAATCTTCAAGTGCATTTTCTCTATCTTAATCTTGTGATCATCGACGACATCGGCAACATGCAACTCCAATTCCTTCTTCTCCCCCTCAATTCTTTTCAATTTTTCCTTCAAATCCTCGTTTTCTCTTTCAACTAAATTTAACCTCTCGACAATAGGGTCGGTTGGAATTTCCGGTTCAACTACCTCCTACATACAAATATCTATGTCAACTTGATGGGCATAATTTGTCATAAACATGAAATGCAATTAATAGTTTTAAAAGAGAATATACCACATCCGAATCATAACCCGGACGAGGGCCGACAGGGACGGATATCAAAACCATGGCACTATGTATAACAAACAACGTATGGGTAAGATAATTATACGAGTAACTATATATCCAAATCACACAAACATCAATTTTTTATATAAAACTTCATGAACAAGAGGCTCACCACAAGGTGGTGCCGGTGACGGGACGTTGCGAGCGATCGACGGTGGTTACGACGGAGATTTAGAAGGTACTAAGTAAACCACACCTACATATGCAAACTAAGTGTTATTTTTGACCTCAAATTGCATATAAATCAAATACTAGCACATATATATAATTCCTCCCAAATTATTAAACTCAAAAATCAATCACTATATAAAGCATTGCACGAGCTAATCTAGCAATGAGAGATGAAAGGACAAAGTTGCTAACCTTTGTGATCATTTGAATGGATGGGGGCCTTCAAATCTTGACAAATTTTGGGCAAAATGTGCGATGAGCTTGAGAGGAAGTGGGAAAAGAACAGAGAGGAGAGGGGAAAGGGGAAGAACAGAGCGAGTTCGGGTGGATGAAGGGTCTATGTAGGACGACCTCTAGTACCGGTTCGTGATATGACCCGGTACTAAAGGTGCTGGAGGGGCCCCGGACTGACAACATCCTGCCACCACTCACTTTAGTACCGGTTCGTGGCACGAACCGGTGCTAAAGGTTCACCACGAACCAGTACTAATGAGAGCGCACGGCTAGCCATTGGAACTGGCACTAATGCACACGTTAGTGCCGGCTCAAATTCAAACCGGCACTAATGTGCTTCACGTTTGACCCTTTTTCTACTAGTGCTTTAGCTCCTCATTGGGTTTGACACTCTTAGTTATCAAGAAAGGCTACAATTGATCCCCTATACTTATGGGTTATCAGGATGCCATGGGGCATCCCCAAGCTTAAGCTCTTCTTACTCCTTATTCCTTCATCCATCATGATCTCACGCAGAACTTGAAAACTTCAATCACACAAAACTCAACAAAACCTTCGTGAGATCCGCTAGTATAACAAAGAAAATCACTACTCTAAGTACTATTGCAAAACCATTCATATTTTTATCTTTGCATTATATATATTGTATTCCAACTTTTCTATAGCTTATACCCTCCAATAAAAACCATAGATTCATCGAAATAAGCACACAACGCAAAGAAAACAGAATCTGTCAAAAACAGAACAGTTTGTAGAAATCTGAATACTTCGGCTACTTCTATAACTCCAAAAATTCCGAGAAATTAGGAAAACATGGGAAATTTGTATGTAAATCTTGTGGAAGAAAATCAGGATTTTATCGTGCTTGTGTCAAGAATGAAAATTGTTTTACTGGACACAAAAGTTTCTGGTTTTCAACAAGATCAAATCAACTATCACCCAACACGATCCCAAAGGCTTTGCTTGGCACAAACACTAATTAAAACATAAAAAAACATAGTCATAACAGTAGCATAATTGTGCAAACACTCAATAACAGAAAGAAAAAGACAAAACTAAATTTTATTCATTGGGTTGCGTCCCAACAAGTGCTATCATTTTATGCCCCTAGCTAGGCATAATGCAAAGATCTAAGTGTTGTCATCTTTGGTTCTAGATCCATCAGATGCCCTGATGATTGATTCATATGGTGGCTTAATTCTTGTTCTAGGGAAGTGTTCCATACCCTTCCTTAGTGGAAGTTAAAATTTAATATTGTCTTCTTTCATATCAATCACGACACCAATAGTATGTAAGAACGGTCTACCAAGTATGGTTGGACAAGACAGATTGTAATCAATATCCACAACAATAAAATCTATGGGCACATAATTCCTATTTGCAAGAATAATAACATCATTAATTCTTCCCAAAGGCTTTTTAATAGTAGAATCCACCAAGTGAAAATTTAATGAACATTCCTCAATATCGGTAAGACCAAGCACATCACATAAATATTTCGGAATTGTAGAAACACTAGAACCCAAGTGACATAAAAAAACACTCATAATTTTTAATCTTGACTTTGATAGTAGGTTCCCATTCATCATGTAATTTTCCAGGAATTTAAATCTCTAATTCCAACATTTTTTCCAAAGCTTTCATCATAGCATCAACAATATGTTTAGGAAAAGCTTTATTTTTTCATAAGAATGAGGTGAATTTACCATGGATTGCAATAAAGAAATACAATCAATAAAAGAGCAACTATCATAATTAATGTCTTTGTAGCCAAAAGAGTGGGCACATCACTAGTTAAAGTTTTGACCTCTCCAAACCCACTTTTATCAATGTTCTCAATAAGATTTTCACCCTCCAAATTATTGGGACGACTTCTAACTAAAGTTGACTCTTCTTCAATCCTTTTTTCATCAATTTCAATTTTACTAAACAAGGAATCAATATAGGAAACACCAATCACTTTAATATCTTCATCATTTTTATGAAAGTAATCACGAGAAAACTCCTTTTCTAAAAATTCTCTTTTAGCTCTAAGCATAGTGGTTCTTTTCTTACTTTATTCCATACAAACATATAAAGCTTTAATTGATTCCTAAACCTTAGGCACAAAAATTTTCATTTTGAGCTTTTCTACATCATGAGAAATTCTATCAATGCTTCAAGACATATCATCAATCTTACTCAACTTTTCCCTCGCAAAAAAAATTCTTTTGAGCATTGATAATTCTTTAATATTATTATCGAGATCAGAGGTGTTCATATTATTATTATTATAAGAAGGATTACCACAGGAATTACCATAATTATTAGAGGAATTTCCTGGAAAAGGTCTAGGATTAAAATTACCTATATAAGCAATTGTTTCGCGAAACAAAATTCACATCTATGGCTTCACTATTTTGCTCAATCAAAGTAGACAAAGGTACATCATTAAGATCAATAGAAGCACTTTTATTAGAAACCAACTTCCTAAGAGCATCAACTTTTTTGTCAAAGAATTTATTTCTTCAACATAATTAACCTTTTTACTAGTAAGAGCTCTTTCGGTATGCCGTTGTGAATAATTTGCCATAATGTTATCAAGAAATTTAGTAGCTACACTCAAGGTAATTTCCATCAAAGTACCACCCGCGGCGGAATCTAAAAGATTTCTAGAAACAAAATTCAATCCCATATAAAAAATTTGTATGATCATCCAGAGATTTAAACCATGAGTAGGACAATTTCTTAACATCAATTTCATTATTTCCGAAGATTGCGCAACATATTCATGCTCAAGTTGCTTAAAATTCATGATTTGTGTCCTAAGTGAAATAATTTTCACGGGCGGAAAATACTTAGTAATAAAAGCATCTTTGCACTTCTCCCAAGAACCGATACTATTGCAAGGCAAAGAAGAAAACCAATTTTTTGCACGATCTCGCAAAGAAAATGGGAATAATTTCAACTTCACAATATCATTGTCTGCATCTTTTTTCTTTTGCATATCGCATAATTTCACGAATGTGTTAATATGGGATGTAGCATCTCATTAGGAGTACCGGAGAATTGATCTTGCATGAGAAGATTCAACAAAGAGACATTAATATCAGAAGACTCCACACTAGTGGCGGGAGGACCAATCGGAGTGCTAATAAAATCATTGTTGTTAGTATCGGAGAAATCACACAACTTGGTGTTCTCTTGAGTCATCGTGACTGCGCAACAATATTGCACTCCCATCATGACTATGAGAAAACGGCGAACGAAAAAGAGGGCGAATAAAACAGCAAATTTTTGTGAAGTCGGGGAGATGAAAACGAGAGGAAAATGGCAAATAATGTAAATTGCAAAGAGATGAGATTTGTGATTAGGAACCTGGTAGATGTCGATAATGTATCCCCGGCAACGACGCCAGAAATTCCTTTTGATGCGGCTTGACTATGTCGGTATTTCCCCAAAGAAGAAGGGATGATGCAACACAGCTACGGTAGGTATTTTCCTCAGTGATGAGACCGAGGTTACCGAACCAGTAGGAGAACCATGCAACACTACATGAATGGCGCCTGCACACAAAGAACAAATACTTGCAATACGTAGTAAAAGAGGGGTTCTCAATCTCTCTCAGGTAAAAAGATGGATAAAATTGTAGTAGATTGGATAAATATATCTCGCGGGAATGCGCGATAAAATAAATATATAAAAATTGAAGCAAGGTAATTTTGGGTTTTTGGATTAATGTATTTGAAAATAAAAGCAAATAAAAATAGATATCAAAGGCAAATATGATAAAAAAAGAGACCCAGGGGCCGTAGATTTCACTAGTGGCTTCTTCCGAGAAAATAGCATACGACGGGTAAACAAATTACTGCTGGGAAATTGATAGAACTTCAAATAATTATGATGATATCCAGGCAATCATCATTATATAGGCATCACATCCAAGATTAGTAGACCGACTCCTGCCTGCATCTACTACTATTACTCACAACATCGACCGCTATCCAACATGCATCTAGTGTATTAAGTTCATGGAGAAACGGAGTAATGCAATAAGAATGATGTCATGATGTAGACAAGATCTACTCATATAGGAATAGACCCCATCTTGTTATCCTTAATAGCAACAATACATACGTGTCATTTCCCCTTGTGTCACTGGGATTGAGCACCATAAGATCGAACCTATCACAACCACCTTTTCCCATGGCAAGAAAAATCGATGTAGTCGGCCTAACTAAACCAAAGATTGGAAGAAGAAATACGAGGCTATAATTAATCATGCATATAAGCAATCAAAAGACTCAAATAACTTTCATGGATAAAAACATAGATCTGATCATAAACTCAAAGTTCATCGGATCCCAACAAACACACCCTAAAAAGAGTTACATCAAATAGATCTCCAAGAGAAGATTGTATTGAGAATCAAAAGAGAGTGAGAAAGCCATCTAACTACTAACTATGGACCCGTAGGTCTACAATGCACTACTCACACATCATCGGAGAAGCGCCAATGAGGATAATGAAACCCTCCGTGATGGTGTCTAGATTGGATCTGTGGTTTCTGGAATTTGTGGCGGCTGGAATTGTGTTTCATCGACTCCCCTAGAGTTTTTGGAATATTGGGGTATTTATAGAGCAAAGAGGCGGTGCGGGAGACCACCGAGGTGGGCACTAGCCACCAGGGCGTTCCTGGGCCCCCAGGCACGCCCAGGTGCGTTGTGCCCGCCTCGTGGCACCCCTCTGGTACTTCTTTGGCCCATCATATGTCTTTTGGCCCAGAAAAATTCTCCAAAAAGTTTTTCAGCGTTTGGACTCAGTTTGGTATTTGTTGGGGATATAACTACTGTGTATGAACCGCCCAAGAGGGGTCGGGTCATACCACTGGCAATTTATCAATGAAGATGGTGGCTCATACAAACCCATTGATGGCCCAAGACCTAGAGGCGACTTGAGACCCAAGAGGATGGACCTCCATATGTGTATAACTTGTTTTGTAAGGTAACCATAGTTAGTCGCCGAGCTGGACACGCTGGCGATGAGCCGGCCGGCACTCCGTGAGCCCCCGGGCGTCTTCTTGTGTATATAAAGGGATGAACCGGCGACGGTTTAGGGACAAGTAACAAATAGTTGAGATCTAGGTCAAGCGTATTCGCTCCCGGGTAATCGAAACCCTACCAATACAATACAAAGTAGGAGTAGGCTTTTCATCGCTCAGAAAGGCCGAACTTGGGTAAACTCTCTGTGTCCTTTGTCCCGCTTAACCCCTTCAAGCTAACCTAGTTGCGATGGCTCCATGACTAAGTCCTTGCACTAGGACATCTGCCGTGTCAAGTCCACGACAGTTGGTGCACACCGTGGGGCCAGCGCACGGTGGTTTTGAGTTCTTGAAGGGCTGCTTCGAAGGGATCAAGGTATATGTTGTGGGCGGATGACCAAGAGTCGTCGCGGCAAGCTCCACATCGATGATGCAAGCTGGGGCCCCGAGGCAGGCTCAATTGAGTATGGGTACCGGGTCCCCTTCAATGGAATCCACGTCTTCATCGGCAAGATTGGCGAACCGGGCCCTGAGCCAGACACTTGCATCGACATCATCGAGACGGCTCAACGTGCACGACCCACCCAGGTTCAACCCGCCATGATGCACGCCTTTGTTGGTTTCATCCATGGGGAAGAATTTGAGGAAGGATCCGTGTCTGGTGCTGAGATGGCCATCTTCTCTGATGGTCAATCGTCCACAGGCGAGACCAATTCAATGTAGCAAGTGCAAGACGGCCGGCTTGGGGGCTGTTCCGATAGCGACAGTATTCCGGACCCCTACGATCCGCCGGACAGGGTTGCGATCTTCATGGACGGTCCTCGCTTGGCTCAATGACCATTGTGGCCATGACCTCCAGCTCAACGGCCACGGCAACAGCTAGTGCTAGTGGTGACGGAGTTGTTGGAGGCTTTGGCTAATTTAATGGGGGTAGAGGTGACCTCGGACACTCAGGAATAGCATAAGGTGGTTGTTGCGAGGTTACGAGATGAGATAACTCAAGCCAAGGAATAGTTGGCGACTGAGAACGCTAGGATGGCCACGGAGCGAGCTGCTTTGGACGCCCAGGCACAACGGATTCAGGTAGACTCTTTCTGGCTCACCTTCAATCAAAACGCTTCAAATGAAATCATGAGAAGGAGATACCAGAGTCGCTTACCTCTAGAGTACGATGCAAGAAACCTTTTCAACACGTCAGGGGCAGGGACCAATGACCCACCCATGGTGAATCGGGCGGTTGAGGCGCCCGTGACTGGACCACCAGTTCAGCCGCGTACTATGGATCCGCCTTGTTTGGATGTGACTCTGCCGCGGCGTGTTCCGACACCACTAGGTCATTATTCTAACCCTTTGGATACCATGATCGCTGCGGCGTCACGATTGGCGGCTCTTCCAGTTGAAGGCGAGTCTGCAGCTGCAATAGAGATGCGGAGGGCCAGGGAACTTCTTCAGATGGCCGTGGCTCAACAGGCGGCTTATTCGTATAGCCGTGAACGGATTCACTCAACCCCTCGTCCAAGCCGGAGTTATAGCAGGCAGATTGACTCACCGGCAGTTTCAAGCAGTGAACATCGCCGTAACCAGCCTCGTGGGCATGACCCGACACGCGGTGGTGTTGATTCTCAGACTTTGGTGGATCAGGGAAGGGCGCATCAGGAGGCGGAGCTGGCGGCTCAGCTAACAACAAACTCTGGTTTATCCGTCAACATCTATCCAAGCGTGAGTGACATCTAGAACATTGGGTGTGCCATGTTTAGTGCCGGCTCTGCGCAACGAGCATTTGTGTTGGATTCTGGGTTCCGGCAAACCCTTGAGGTTCGAATACTGGGTGGCACATGAAGTACTCTCACTCTCGCTAGTTCGCTCGCTCAACTATCTTGCGGCTTAGCTCGACGAACCCGAAGAACACGAGACATAGAGGTTTATACTTGTTCGGGCCACAGTTGTGGTGTAATACCCTACTCCAGTGTGGTGGTGGTGGATTGCCTCGTGGGCTAGGGATGAACAAGTACAATGGATGAACTACCTCCTGAGGAGAGGTGTTCTTGAGCTCGATGAGCTAATGTGTGTGAGGGAGATCTGAAATGTTCCATCCCCTTCCCATGGTGGTGGCTAGTCCTATTTGTAGAGGCCCTGGTCCTCTTCCCAAATGTTAGGCAGGAAGGGATCCCACAACAGCCAAGTTTGAAGGGGGACAACTAGTACAAGCTATCCTGACAAAAGGTGGTCTTCGCCTGCTCAGGAGTCCCCCTTGACGCGCAAACGGCCTGCGGGAAGGAGATGTGAAAGTAGGGCTTAGTGTTCTACATCGGCAGGGCCCAGCCTCGCGCATACCTCAGCCGACATTGGGTCATCCGGATCACCAGGACGAGGCCAAGGGGTGAGGGGCTACATGGCCAGTTAGGCTCATGAGGCACGATGCTCAGGAGTCCTCCTTGACGCGCAAACGACCTCCATACCTGTCCTCATTGAGGTCCCGCTCGGGAGGGGCACACGATGACTAGGTCCTAGGACACGGCAGGGTGGCGTACGCTCGGGCGCAACCGGAGCGTACCCCCCATGCCCAGCCCCTTCCACGACTCTCCCGACGGGAAGTGTTGCGACGAGGCTAGACATTGAACTCGGAGGCTCCCTGAGATTAGTACGACCATGGGGCCGCCCTCAGTTGTTTATCACCTCTGTGGAGCGTAGAGCTTCCGCACTTACACGGGCATAGCCACACGTCGGCCGTGTCAACTGCCAGTGCAGAGCATGGTGCTTCCACTTATGCGTGGGTGAGGGTTCCCTCTGAGTGGAGACCCCGGGGCATGTAGAGACCCGCCTGATACATGGCTTGCACGACAGGGCTGGACGAGGTGTGTCTCGGCACTCGTGAGACAGCGCGGGACTCACGAGGCCCTACCTCAAGGCAGGTTGCGCCTAGTCTTCATTCTTGATTGCTGCGCTGGCCCTACGACATGGTTAGGCAACCTGCGCCCAGTGAATCTCCTGAGGTGATCACATGAGAAGGCCAAACACCAACAACCCTAGGAGATGATGTGAACGGGGCCGGCCTCCAGACAGAGCTCAATCGTTGGGTTTATCGATACTGCAGAGACGGACCCGAGCACAGACACCGCGCCTAGTCTTCTCATGCGAAAAAATTCTAAAGAAAGACGACCGACGCGCGGCTCTCGTGGTGGCGAGGCACCGGGTCGCGTGCCCTGGCTTGTCCGTCCATGATTAGCTCATGCAAGTGATGTCTACTACACAACCTTCTTCGTGTAGACGTTGTTGGGCCTCCAAGTGCAGAGGTTTGTAGGACAGCAGCAAATTTCCATCAAGTGGATGACCTAAGATTTATTAATCCTTGGGAGGCGTAGGATGAAGATGGTCTCTCTCAAACAACCCTGCAACCAAATAACAAAGAGTCTCTTGTGTCCCCAACACTCAATACAATGGTAAATTGTATGGGTGCACTAGTTCGGTGAAGAGATGGTGATACAAGTGCAATATGGATGGTAGATATAGGTTTTTGTAATATGAAAATATAAAACATCAAGGTATGAAGTGGTAAAAGTGCGCGAAAACGGTATTGCAATGCGTTGAAACAAGGCCTAGGGTTCATACTTTCACAAGTGCAAGTTTTCTCAACAATAATAACATAATTGGATCATATAGCAGTCCCCCAACATGCAACAAAGAGTCACTCCAAAGTCACTAATAGCGGAGAACAAACGAAGAGATTATGGTAGGGTACGAAACCACCTCAAAGTTATCCTTTCTGATCGATCTATTCAAGAGTCCGTAGTAAAATAACACAAAGCTATTCTTTCCATGTGATCTATCATAGATTTCGTACTAGAATAACACCTTAAGACACAAATCAACCAAAACCCTAATGTCACCTAGATACTCCAATGTCACCTCAAGTATCCGTGGGTATGATTATACGATATGCATCACACAATCTCTTATTCATATATTCAACCAACACAAAGAACTTCAAGGAGTGCCCCAAAGTTTCTACTAGAGAGTCAAGACGAAAACGTGTGCCAAGCCCTATGCATTAGTTCACGAGGTCACGGAACTCACAAGTTGATCACCAAAACATACATCAAGTTGACCACGTGATATCCCATTGTCACCACAGATAAGCACATGCAAGACATGCATCAAGTGTTCTCAAATCCTTAAATACTCAATCTGATAAGATAACTTCAAATGGAAAACTCAATCCATTACAAGAGACTAGAGGGGGAGAAACATCATAAGATCCAACTATAATAGCAAAGCTCGTGATACATCAAGATCGTGTCGAATCAAGAACAAGAGAGAGAGAGAGATCAAACACATAGCTACTGGAACATACCCTCGGCCCTGAGGGAGAACTACTCCCTCCTCATCATGGAGAGCACCGGGATGATGAAGATGGCCACCGGAGAGGGATTCCCCCTACGGCAGGGTGCCAGAACGGGTCTAGATTGGTTTTCGGTGGCTACAGAGGCTTGCGGCGGTGGAACTCCCGATCTAGTTTTCTTTATGGGAGTTTCAGTATATATAAGACATTTTGGCATCCGGAACAAGTCAGGGGGGTCTCCGGGCTGTCCACGAGGTAGGGAGGCGCGCCCAGGGGGGTGGGTGCACCCCCACCGTCGTGGGCAGCTCGGGACTCGTCTGGCCCAACTCTTTTAGTCCATGGACTTCTTTTGGTCCAAAAATAAGTTCCGTGAAGTTTCAGCTCAATTGGACTCTGTTTGATTTTCCTTTTCTGCGATACTCAAAACAACGAAAAAACAGAAACTGGCACTGGGCTCTAGGTTAATAGGTTAGTCCCAAAAATCATATGAAATTGCATATAAACATCCAAGGTTGATAATATAATAGCATGGAACAATAAAAAATTATAGATACGTTGGAGACGAATCAAGCATCCCCAAGCTTAATTCCTGCCTGTCCTCGAGTAGGTAAATGATAAAAACAGAATTTTTGATGTGGAATGCTACCTAGCATATTTCTTAGTGTAATTTTATTTATTGTGGCATGAATGTTCAGATCCAAAAGATTCAAGAAAAAAGTTTAATATTCACATAAAAATAGTAATAATTCAAGCATACTATCAAATCAATCATGTCTTCTCAAAATAACATGGCCAAAGAAAGCTATCCCTACAAAATCATATAGTCTGTCTATGCTCTATCTTCATCACACAAAATATTTAAATCATGCACAACCCCGATGACAAGCCAAGCAATTGTTTCATACTTTTGATATTCTCAAACTTTTTCAATCTTCATGCAATACATGAGCGTGAGCCATGGACATAGCACTATAGGTGGAATAGAATGGTGGTTGTGGAGAAGACAAAAAAGGAGAAGATAGTCTCACATCAACTAGGCGTATCAACGGGCTATGGAGATTCCCATCAATAGATATCAATGTGAGTGAGTAGGGATTGCCATGCAACAGATGCACAAGAGCTATAAGTGTATGAAAGCTCAAAAAGAAACTAAGTGGGTGTGCATCTAGCTGGCTTGCTCACGAAGACCTAGGGCATTTTGAGGAAGCCCATCATTGGAATATACAAGCCAAGTTCTATAATTAAAGATTCCCACTAGTATATGAAAGTGACAACATAGGCTACTTTGAAGCACAAGTTTGGTAAAAGGATAGTAGCATTGCCCCTTCTCTCTTTTTCTCTCATTTTTCTTTTTTTTATTTGGGCCTTCTTATTTTTTTGGCCTCTTTTTTTCCTTTTTTTATTTTCGTCCGGAGTCTCATCCCGACTTGTGCGGGAATCATAGTCTCCATCATCCTTTCCTCACTTGGGAAAATGCTCTAATAATGATGATCATCACACTTCTATTTACTTACAACTCAAGAATTACAACTCAATACTTAGAACAAAATATGACTCTATGTGAATGCCTCCAGCGGGTACCGGGATGTGCTATGACTCATGAGTGACATGTATGAAAGAATTATGAACGGTGGCTTTGCCACAAATACCATGTCAACTACATGATCATGCAAAGGAATATGACAATGATGAAGCGTGTCATAATAAACAGAATGGTGGAAAGTTGCATGGCAATATATCTCAGAATGGCTATGGAAATGCCATAATAGGTAGGTATGGTGGCTGTTTTGAGAAAGGTATATGGTGGGTGAATGATACCGGTGAAAGGTGCGCGGTATTAGAGAGACTAGCAATGGTGGAAGGGTGAGAGTGCGTATAATCCATGGACCCAACATTAGTCATAAAGAACTCACATACTTATTGAAAAAATTTATTAGTTATCGAAATGATGTACTACGCGCATGCTCCTTGGGGGATAGATTGGTAGGAAAGGACCATCACTCGTCCCCGACCGCCACTCATAAGGAAGACAATCAATAAATAAATCATGCTCCGACTTCATCACATAACGATTCACCATACGTGCATGCTACGGGAATCACAAATTTAACACAAGTATCTCTCAAATTCACAACTACACAACTAGAATGACTCTAATATCACCATCTTCATATCTCAAAACAATCATAAGGAATCAAACTTCTCATAGTATTCAATGCACTCTATATGAAAGTTTTTTATCATACCCATCTTGAATGCCCATCATAGTAGGACTAATTTTATAACCCAAGCAAATTACCATGCTGTTATAAAGACTCTCAAAATAATATAAGTTAAGCATGAGAGTTCATCTATTTCTTCAAAATAAAACCAATGCCGTTCTCTTAAAAGATATATGTGAAGCACTAGAGCAAATGACAAACTACTCCGAAAGATATAAGTGAAGATCAATGAGTAGTCAAATAATTATGCAACTATGTGAAGACTCTCTAACATTCACGAATTTCAGATCTTGGTATTTTATTCAAACAGAAAGCAAAATAAAAGAAAAGAAAATGACGCTCCAAGCCAAACACATATCATGTGGTGAGTAAAAATATAGCATCAAGTAAAGTTACTGCTGAACGGAGACGAAAGAGGGGATGCCATCTGGGGCATCCCCAAGCATAGGCTCTTGGTTGTCCTTTAATATTACCTTGGGGTGCCTTGGGCATCTCCAAGCTTAGGCTCTTTCCACTCCTTATTCCATAGTCCATCGAATCTTTGCACAAAACTTGAAAACTTCACAACACAAAACTTAACAGAAAACTCGTAAGCTCCGTTAGTATAAGAAAATAAATCACCACTTAGGTAATGTTGTGAACTCATTATAAATTAATATTGGTGTAATATCTACTGTATTCCAACTTATCTATGGTTCATACCCTCCGATACTACTCATAGATTCATCAAAATAAGCAAGCAACACATAGAAAACAGAATCTGTCAAAAACAGAACAGTCTGTAGTAATCTGTATGTTTCGAATACTTCTGTAACCCCAAAAATTCTGAAATAAATTGGTGGACGTGAGGAATTTGTCTATTAATCATCTTAAAAAAGAATCAACCTAATCTCACTCTCCAGTAAAAAATTGGCAGCAAATCTCTTGAGCGCTAAAGTTTCTGTTTTTTTACAGCAAGATCACAAAGACTTCACCCAAGTCTTCCCAAAGGTTCTACTTGGCACGAACACTAACTAAAAGCATAAAACCACATCTAAACAGAATCTAGATGAATTATTTATTAAGGAACAAGAGAAAAAAGCAATGAACAAAAATAAAATTGGGTTGCCTCCCAACAAGCGCTATCATTTAACGCCCCTAGCTAGGCATGATGATTTCAATGATGCTCACATAAAAGATAAGAATTGAAACATAAAGGGTGCATCATGAAAAAAAGACTAGCAAATTTAAGTCTAACCCACTTCCTATGAATAGGGATTTTGTGAGCAAACAACTTGTGGCAACAAGAATCAACTTGCATAGGAAGGTAAAACAAGCAAATCTTCAAGATTTTCAACACATAGAGAGGAAAGTTGATATTATTGCAATTCCTACGACCATATAGTCCTCCCTCATAATAATTTTCAGTAGCATCATGAATGAATTCATCAATATAACCAGCACATAAAGCATTCTTTTCATGATCTACATGTATGCAGAGTTGACACTCTTTCAAAATAGTGGGATTAACATTAACTGAAGTCATGACCTCTCCAAACCCACTTTCATGATTATCACAATAAGATTCAACAGAATCCAAAATAGTGGGATCATTACTTCCTAAATTTGACACTCTTCCAAACCCACTTTTATCAATATAATCATCATAAATAGGAGGCATGCTATCATCAAAATAAATTTGCTCATCAAAACTTGGGGGACAAAAAATATGATCTTCATCAAACATATCATCCCCAAGCTTGTGGCTTTTCATATCATTAGCATCATGGATGTTCAAAGAATTCATACTAACAACATTGCAATCATGCTCATCATCCAAAGATTTAGTGCCAAACATTCTAATGCATTCTTCTTCTAACACTTTGGCACAATTATCAGAATCCTTATTTTCATGAAAGACATTAAAAAGATGAAGCATATGAGGTATCCTCAATTCCATTTTTTTATTTTTATTTTATAAACTAAACTAGTGATAAAACAAGAAACAAAAAGATTCGATTGCAAGATCTAAAGATATACCTTCAAGCGCTAACCTCCCCGGCAACGGCACCAGAAAAGATCTATATGTCTACAGCACTACCTTCTTCTTGTAGACGTTGTTGGGCCTCCAAGTGCAGAGGTTTGTAGGACAGTAGCAAATTTCCCTCAAGTGGATGACCTAAGGATTATCAATCCGCAGGAGGCGTAGGATGAAGATGGTCTCTCTCAAACAACCTTGCAACCAAATAACAAATAGTCTCTTGTGTCCCCCACACACCCAATACAATGGTAAATTGTATGGGTGCACTAGTTCGGCGAAGAGATGGTGATAAAAGTGCAATATGGATGGTAGATATAGGTTTTTTTAATCTGAAAATATAAAAACAGCAAGGTACAAAGTGGTAAAAGTAAGCAAAAACGGTATTGAAATGCGTTGAAACAAGGCCTAGGGTTCATACTTTCACTAGTGAAAGTTCTCTCAACAATAATAACATAATTGGATCATATAACAGTCCCTCGACATGCAACAAAGAGTCACTCCAAAGTCACTAATAGCGGAGAACAAACAAATAGATTATTGTAGGGTACGAAACCACCTCAAAGTTATCCTTTCTAATCGATCTATTCAAGAGTCCGTAATAAAATAACACAAAGCTATTATTTCCGTTCGATCTATCATAGAGTTCGTACTAGAATAACACCTTAAGACACAAATCAACCAAAACCCTAATGTCACCTAGATACTCCAATGTCACCTCAAGTATCCGTGGGTATGATTATATGATCTCATATTCATCTATTCAAAGAACACAAAGAACTTCAAAGAGCACTACTAGGAAAACCCTTACCAGTAGCGCTGGTTTTTAAGCTACCAGTAGCGCGGGCACCAGCGCTACTGCTATGGCGCTACAGCTATTTTGTAGCAGTAGAGCTTGTTTAAACTAGCACTACTGCTATCTGTATCTAGGAGTAGTGCCCCTCTGTCCATCGCTACTGCTAATACTAGTAGCATGGGCTTCAAAAAAACGCTACTGGTAAGCAGCGCTGCGACTACTCCAATACACCACGCTACTGCTAGTATTTTCTTTTTTTATGTTGATGTATTCGTATTTTTACAGGTTTTATATAGTTACAACATACACATACACTGGAACTATATGAAAAAGGAATGTCTCATCATCATCATCGAAGTGGTACAAAATAGTCTCATCATATCAACATAGTCTCAACACAAATGATGTCGATCTCATCATTTCGAAATAGCGATACAAGTTAATGATCACATGTCTCTTACATCGTCACTGTAGACACATGTTTCATTGTCTACCTAAACTAAGACATAAACGATAAGGGCGATCATGATGATCAAAAGCGGTATGATGTAGTAGTTTTTGCGGCGGCGCTGGTTCTGAATCCCCTGTTGTGCTATGAATCTCAAGTAACTAGCTTCAGCTTCCGCTCTGCTATCAAACCCTTTCTGGCTTCCGCAGGAGAAGCCAGAGACTTGGGCCTAACACTCTGGCCACTCTTCATACACACCCGGAACATGCCCTACATACACGGCTTACCACTTGCTCGCCATCGTTGATCTATATACCTGTCAGAGATGCACATATATATACCATGAAGCGAATTCAACAAAACAGTTATGAAATAGAAGCAACATATATAGTAAACATAGTTAACAAATTTCATTGTACCGAAAGTAATTTAGAGCGCCGCACCATACATCTAATAGTTTCGTCGTACTGAGAGATTCGAAGTTTCATCGTACACAAAGTAACAAGTAACTAAATAGACACATTGTTTTTAAGCAGTGCACTCTTCCCATCTGTCCATATCCGGAAGGGTGTCACCAAGCTTAGTGAAAGGCCTCATGTCCTGACGCTGTAGGGCAATGCGGGTTCGGACGTCAACTCGCGATATTGGGCCGCTGTAGAACATCCCATTCTCTTCGAGGACATCTTTGATGATGATGGACGCAATTTCCTGTTGGATCCAGTAGAAACCATTTCGAAGTCGATTATCTGGCACGGCTCCAAAGGCTTCGACCCATCTCTGGATATGCGTATCGGATGAAGATTTCATGCAAAGTGATTGCACATCCCTTTTGTATTCCATCATTAGATGGATGACGTAGAATCCATCATTCTCACTTCTTGTCGGTTGTTGGATGCAACAGAAGTCAGTCTTGTGGCTGAAACAAAGCCCAGCCTTATTTGTTTTTTTGCATTGGACGTAGCCACCCCGCATGCTGAAGCCCAGTATAGCTCTGTCTAGAACATACTTAATGTGTGTGTAATCTTTCTTCTGTATGTTCTTCGACGGGTCCAAATATAGAGTGCAGGAGTAACGCGGGTAAAGAACAATGAGAACGGCACGACACCCCCCACTGCGCAAAATACATGATCAAGTGTAGCCTCCACGCGTGCAAAGTAACTATTGAAATGCACGAAAGGATGTATGTGTGCTATCCGCGGATGTCTTACCTGGGATGATAAGGTAGGAGAATCGTATCTTTGTCCTTATTGCTGACCAATAATTCTTTGATGTACTTACTCGCATATTGACTGTTGGCGTCGTTGATTGACAAGAAGCCCTCATGCATGTAGTATGGGTTCGCGACCGCAAGACCGGTGACTTTCTCTCTCCTGACGATGTAGTTCATGTGCAGCGCATACAGGCGGACGATATAATCAAACCTTAGGAAGAAGAGGTCCGCGGGGCATGTGTGGACATACATCTTGCAACTGCTCAGCACATGAACCGTATAAAGTGGGTATCCTGGATCATCCGAGGCGAGGAGGCTTCTCTCTGTCGAAAGCACATAGTCATGGAGTCTCCCGAGATCCCCTTCTATTGCAGCTAGAGCATTCGCCGGTACCATTGGCTGTCCCACGACATGGATTAATGGCGCATGTTTCATCGGTACACGGTCAACCTTGGTCGAAGGCGGCTGGCTGCTAGAACCAACATTGCCAGCTTTATTGGATTTTCTTGCCGCCGGTCTCTTCCTCTGCTTCTTCTTGGGCTCAGGTGGTGGTGGGTCTGTTAGACCCTCCTTGAGCACCACCCCTAGTGTTGTCGGGCTCAGCTTTGGACGACTATGGCTAATCAGCTGAGCTTGGGTGGAGCCAGCATCTGGAGGCGTGTCCTGCGAGGATTGCATGAACAAAGACTTCTTGCACTCCCGAGGATGTTCCGGCTCTGGTACATGCATCTCATATTCATATGGTTGACTCATTGTTACATCGTTGTCAAAGGCAGTATTGAAATACTGGTTAGGGTCATCATCGGCCTCCTCCATGTGATGATCCCTATCCTCTTCCATGGGGCAGATGGCATCATCTGCCGGCAGAACGGTTGGCCCTTCTTCCTCATGTCTCTCAATCTCAGCAAGCAGCACAGACGATGGTTGTACTTGTGTAGGTGGTGTTGTGGTCAAACCTTCCTGAGGTCCCGTTGGTGTGCTCCCGGCCACCTCAACACGAAGAAGATTTTTCGGCCACAAGATCGGCCAATTTTTGCATTGCCCAAGCTGCGTGGGGGTCTCGTCATCCTCTCCATCGGCTTGTATCGGACGAGGAAGACCCTCGTAGCCCGCTTTCACACTCGCCACGGAGACCCTTAAGGCGTTATCAGGAATCTTCCGGCGGTGAACAATCGATCCTTAGGCTTCACTATAGTACCCTTCCCCACATCCACCAACCCTCCCTTCATGTTGTAAAGGAGGGTGCACGGAGTGGAGTCGGTCTACAAAGACATATATGTGTGGCGTCAGAGATCCAAAAAGAACGGCAACTGAAGATTAATTAATTAGTTGAGTTGATGAAGGTGCAACGACGCGTATTTACCGTGAGGGCGTTGAGCTCAGCCAATGTCGACGGCCCGACATTCACGCCAGAGACGGAGCTAGGGCTGCTGTGAGAGCTGGGCGGAGGAGTAGGTGTCGCTGGAGGAGGTGCGTCGGTTGCCATACTAGGTGCGGGTATGGGTGCGGTGTTCATTGAGTTGCTCCCACGGAAGCTGGGCATGGGAAAATCACTTGGTGGCGCGTTTGGATTTTGTTGCACCCATGTGACCACTGTCGGAATCAAGCTTGTAAAGGCAGCCACCATATCATCTCTACAGGCGGGGATTATCTCAGCTTTGGTCTCCGCTTTTGCTTTCTCCATCGCCCGCGCCACCGTCTCGTCAATAGTCACTTGACTGAACTTCTTTCTCTGTCTTTTGGCCTCGGGGTCCTTGTTATAATAGTACTTCCAAGTGGCCCCATCCCCGACGCCATGCACACATCCATATTGCGGCCGCTGGCCGGGCGGGTGTCCCATCATTATGTTCATGGCCCTGTTGAAACGAGTGTCCCACTTGTACTTCACCAACGACTGAGTCGACGAGTCGCTCTCGGCCGCAAGCTTGTGTTGCTCTCTCTGCAAAATGGACCATGAATCATTTACGAATGCGACTAGAATGTAGTAGACTTCATTGATCAGAACCTAATATGTAAGGTGGTAAAAAGGATAATTACCAGTAATCTCATGAATTGGCTAGTAGGTCCGTCGGTGAAAAAAAATCTTTTTCTTGGGGTCCCACGAGAATCGGGCCCTGATGAAGTCGTGCTCCTGCTGGTCGGTGAACTCAGCCAATGGGTCTGGGATCCCCTGACGTTCACGTTATGCGTCCTCCTTAGCCCACACGGGCCTCTTTCCCGTGTAACCACGACTTCCAAGGTGGTGGTTCCCCATGTTCTTTGCCTGCAGCTGCTTGCCTCTCTCCGACCTGGCCTTGGCAGCTTCTTCATTGCAAGTCTCCTTGAACCTTTCAAAGTCCTCTATCGTAATTTTTGGATTGTTTGCAACAATCTCGGCGTAGGTTTCATTCTCTTGAATCGCCCTTTTCACCCTAGTTTTCCAAGCGCTCAATGCGTTGCGGAACTTCCCTAGGGCTTTGTTGTTGATTTTTTTCATGCCCTCATCATCCCATGGGTCGACATCATCTTTTCGACCGGGGAACTGGAATCTTGCGTGCAACCTAGTTAGAAGCAGCTTCTTCAAATGTTCATTCTTCCGTATTTTTGTGTTGTTGATGTTAGCGGTATCCCGTAGGATGCATCCTAGTTGGTTGTCGTAACACGCTGCCACTTCTCGCGGCTCTATTGTCTCGAAATCGCCAGGGTGCACCGCCGTGACCACCATCCTTCCAGTGCCGAGCTCATTTGGGCGTCGTGTCCTCTTTTCCTTCTGTCTCTCACTGGCTTGGGAGGTCCCACCTTCCGTGCTGCAGTTAGGAACATCATCAGCGCTAGTCTCAGTGCCGATGTCGTTGGTGGCATCATTGTCGGCACCGGCGCCACCATCGTCGTCATCCGTCATGACAAGGCGGTCCGAACACCCAGCTTGCTATCCCTCCTGATCCGCCAGAAAGTCGAGGTAGGCGTGTGCATGACCTAATTGGGACTGAGAACCTCCGGCCTCATCGGTGTCGGTCATGTTTCCTAGGGTTCAATGCCGTAGTGGTTTAATATAAAGTGAACAATGAAAAAAAGTGACCTTTGTTTTGCCGGAAATGTCGTTTCATTCCCGTCGTGACGAATCTCAAGCACTCGATATGTCCAACTTTCTAGCACAAGTCATGCCGAAATTCACGGAAAATTTCAGCATCACCTTTGCTAGAAAGTGCACATATAGAGGGCCTGAAATTTGCCAGAATGGAAATGAATCAACATTTCCGGCAAAACATAGGTCACTCGCAATCGGGAAATGAATCAACAACCAAAGTGGTAGAACTACAGCAGCACAACAATATAGGATGCTCACTATAGCAGCACAACAACCACATGCACATGTACTCTCCTCTAGCATCTGCATGGACAGAGCTCTATATAGTGTGGGTTTTGGGATGCTCACTATCTGCCTCTCAAGGATGAGGGTGTGGTGTTGATGATCTTCAAGCGGCGTCGTCGAGCGGCACGTCGGTGATCTACCTGTGCGTCAAGCATTCACAAGATAAATTATTGTAGACACACAAGATAAATTATTGTAGACACACAAGATCAATCCTGACCTACAATCTGCCTAATAAAATGTTCATTTTCATTTTATTTACTCTATAAAAAAACTAAACACTCATTTTCATTTACTCTAGCAACAAAATCCAAAACAAGCATATTAACAGCATTCTAACAATAGGCATTTTAACAACAAGCATTTGAACACTCTAACAATAGGCATTTTAACAACAATTGAACACTCTAACAACACACATTTGAACACTCTAACAACAGACATTTAACACTCTAACAACAAGCATTTTAACAGCATTCAACTTTTGGACAGCAAGCATTTGAATAAAACAAGCATATGAAAAGGGAGGGAAGAGGGGGTGGCACACCTCGGCAGGGGTTGGGATCAGGGTCGGGGTCGCCGGGGCAGAGGGGCCGGGGTCCTTCTCCTCCTCGTCGATCTGTAGAGAGACCAAATTTGGTCACAGAGAGAGAGAGAGAGCAGGGGCGGCATGGGGGGAGGGGTCAGCCACGGGTGCACCTAGGGCAGGGGCAGCACGGGGGGAGGGAGCGTCGAGGTGGCCTGCGTCGAGGTCAGGTGCGGCGCGCGTCGACGACGGCGTGGGCAGGTGCGGGCGTTGGCGGTGGCGTGGGCGGGTGCAGGCGTGGGCGGGTGCGGGCGTCGGCGGCGGTGTGGGCGGGTGGGCGTCAGCGGCGTGGGCGGGTGCGGGCGTCGGCGGTGGCGAGAGAAACGGGATTCGAGCGAGAGTGAGAGAGAGGAAAGAGATAGGATCTAGCGGACGGTGCTGTAGGCAACTTAGCTATAGCGCTTGTTGGCAAAATGCGCTATAGCTAAGTTAGCTATAGTGCTTCCCAAGCCAAAACGCGCTACTGCTATATATTTATTTTTTTTCTTAGCTATTGTCGTGGTTCTAACTCTGACAGTGATGTAGGGGGGTACGTATGGAGAGGCTAGATCTTAGCTATGGAGGAGTTGTAAGCACACGAGGATTACGAGTTCAGGCCCTTCTCGGAGGAAGTAACAGCCCTACGTCTCGGTGCCCGGAGGCGGTCGACTGAATTATGTGTGTATGAATAACAGGGGTGCCAACCCTTGATACTGAGGAGGGGGGTGGCTTATATAGAGTTCGCCAGGCCTCTCTAGCCCTCAGTAATGCAAGGTTTAAAGTACATTAAGACTGGGGGTTACTGGTAACGCCCCTAATAAAGTCCTATGATGACCATAAAAGCTACTTAATGATCGACCGTTTGCGTGCAGGGTGACTTTAGATCTCCTGGCAGTCGAGTGGCTGGAATTTGGTCGAGTGATTGCTTCGTGGTCGAGTGTCTTGAATCTGTTGAGTGGGATACCTCCAAGTCGATTGAAAGGTGACTTCTTCTAGGGATGTCCTTGGGTAGGGTACTTAGGATAGGTCCATGCCCCTATCCTAGGTACATAGCTTCATCATTAGCCCCCGAATGGATAGAGGTTCGAGTGGGGAAGGAGTTGGGGATCTTTCCGACTGGTTCTTCATGTTATATGAACGTCTTGTTTTGGATCAATTGTCACGGATGACGTCGTCAACTTCTTTCAGTCACCTTGATCCATTCTTGGCCTCTTGTTGAGTGAATTTCTTTACTTATGAAGTTCCGAGTGACGGTGTGAAAGGGATCTTCTGTTTGACGAGTTGCTCTGCGGCCCGCTGATTTTGCGGGATTTAAATTTCGGGAAGCACGCGGGACGGGGGCGGCCGTAGTAATCGAATGGGATAGGACGGAAGCTCCTCGATCCCTGCGCCACCTTTTTCGCCATGTACCGCACGCGCGCCCATTGCGGGATTTGACGGGATTGCCTGGGCCTACCAGTCAGCCACTCGGAAGCGACCTCTTATAAGCTGCCGGCTCGGGACCCCCGAACAGTGCGCCTTCACTTTTCCCCCTTCCTTCACAAGATCCTCCGCCACCTCCGCTCCCACCTTGGTGCCGTAGGTCTGTCGAGCTTCGCTGACGATGATGGTGAAGGAGAAGACGTCAGCTCTGGAGCGCGCGAAGAAGGTGGCGGTGCAGGGGAAGGGGAAGAAGTCCGCTCAGGGCGGATCTTCCTCGAGGACTGCTCTGCCCAAGGATTGGATCTAGGGCGACTGGATGCCGTCGGTGATTCGGCAGGATGATCTCGATGATCTGGTCGAGGGGGGATTCATTCCACACGAATCTGCGCGCCTCCCGGGGAAAGAAGTCGAACCCCAGCCTCTTGATGGTGAGTGCGTCCTCCTCGCCACCCATATCGATCGTGGATTCTCTCTGCCTCCTCATCCTTTTTTCCGGAGCTTCTTGAACTTCTTTGGAGCGCAGCTCCATCACTTTACTCCCAATTCTATTGTGTACCTTGCTGCTTTCGTTTCCTTGTGTGAAAACTTCTTGGGTTGCTGCCCCCATTAGGGACTCTTCAAGCACATCTTCACTTGCCACTCTCAGTCGGTCAAGAAGGACAAGTCGAGTGACGAACGAACGCAGGTGATCCAGCTGTGCGGGGGTCTGGCGATCCAGATGAGGGGAAAAAGTTCCTTTCCGTCTATCACTTTTCCCGAGTCAGTCCGTGGGTGGCACTCGACTTGGTTTTACTGTAAAGACCAGGTGACCCCAGGACAGTCGACTGGGCTTCCCCCTTTTTCTCTGAATCGAGCACAAAAACCTGCCTCTCTGAAAGTGACGCCGGAGGAAAAGGCGCAAGTCAAGGTGCTGGTCGGTCGAGTGGTTCAGCTTGTCTGCGAGGGTGTGACTGGCATGGATTTGTTGGAAGTCTTCCTTCGGAGGCGCATCCAACCGCTTCAGGCTCGTGACCACCCGATGTGGCTATACTCGGGTCTCGAAGACACCACTCGGATTCACCTAGAGGAGGTCACTGACAAGATGTTGGAAGGGTGGCTGTCGAGTATCACAGGGAACAAGGACAACCCCCGAGGAGCCAGGAGGATTCCTCCACTCGATCAAACATACGAAGTGGACAAGGTCTGACCTTGCATTTCCGACTGTGATCTTGCTTTTTTTATTTGTTCTTTTTGGATCAGTCGATTGACTTTTGTCTCGTTTGTTGTCCTCTAGGCCACTACTGAGATGTACTCGACACCCAATGGAGCACAGGAGCAGGCCGAGGAAGGAGAGGCGAGTGGAGGCGAAAGTGGAGACGAGGGAGAAGAGTGGGAATCTGACGGCGAAGGAGAGGGGGATGACGACGACGACTCCAGTGAAGAGGAGGAGGAAGAAGTCGAACCTCCCCGCTCGGAACGGTGATCCAAGCTTACACACGACCCTGCGCGGGAACGTGGTAAGGCGACTGTCCCTGTTGGGCAGTCGTCGAAGCGCCCTCGGACCTCATCTCTAGCACCGACAGAAAAAGCTCCCAAGCACCCACGCGCGACGCCGTCCAAGCCGCCCAAGGCTCTGCCCAAGATGAAGATGAATGTCCCCACCATTTATGGGTAATAGTAGAATTTGTTTCCTTTGTCGAACGTGACGGACTCTTGGTCGACTCATTGAATAAGCTGACTGACTTTCGAAATTGGCAGTGCTGCCACCTCGGAGATCTCCGCCAAGGACGATGATCAAGAGATGGAAGACGCTGTTACCTCCAACCCCAGTACGATAACTGTAGCTCCTCCTCATGTCATTGACCTCCCTGATGATGACGACAAAGTGCCGCTGAGGGCGCGAAGGAACAGGAGGGCGCCGACTGGCAAGATCCCACAAACTACTCCGGCGCCTGAGGTCGCAGTCCGGGAGGGTGGTGATACCACTCGGGTTTCTGTGACCTTCGTTGAACCTCTGACGAGTGTCCTGCCTTTGACGTCGACTGCAAATCCGCCTTTGCTTTTTGCCACACACCACGTCCTTGAGGACCAAGTGGGTGCCACTAAAGAGGCTATACGCCAGGCGGGGATCATGATGGAGCAAGTGAAGGTGGTTCGGGAAGCCAGCCAAACAGCTTATGACGCGAGCTCAGCTCTTCAGAGCAAAGTCCAGGTCAGTCGATTCACCGCTTGTTCTGTTAGGATATGCTATCTGAAGAATCTCTTTTCCGAAGATCTTTATATCTGTACGCCCACTGGGTGTGTCTATTAATCTTTTTGACGAGTGGGGGCACGCTAAGTGCACCCGCTGGGTGTAGTCCCCGAGACTATGGTGGACTGCTGGCAGTCGACTGTAGTCCTTATATTGTGTTGCTTTAGCTGAACTTCTTCACTCGGTCTGGTCAGGCCATGTCGAATGGAACTATACACGGTCGGCTGCGGGCAGTCATTTTTTTTGGTTGAACCAGTGGGGGCACGCTGAGTGCACCCACTGGGTGTAGTCCCCAAGACTACTGTCGAATGTTTTTGATTCGGCTGTAGTCTTAGAAACGCCATCATTGTCTCTTGGTTACTCGGAAAGAACTTATCTTGGATGTCTGTCGACTGATTTTTTGCAGAAATCCTGCGAACTTGTGGCTCGCTATACTGAGTTGGAGAACAAACAGATCCAGCTGAACCTTGCCTTGAAGCTTGCTCAGGAGAACTTGCAGAAGGCGAGGGACGAAGCAAAAGGTATGGCTGGTGAGCTTTTGTCGACTGTCCTTTCTTTCTGGCGGTCCTCGATGTTGATCTCACTTGCTGTTTCGCAGACAAAATGGAGGAGGCTTTGAAGAAGAAGGATCAAGACCTTGCCGAAGCGCAGAAGGAGGCCCTGAACAAAATGAAGCTTGCTGAAGAAAAACTGGCTTCAGTCGGTACTCTTGAAAAGGAAAACTCCAGGCTGAAAACTACTCTCGACGCGACTAATCGAGAGGCCAGCCGTCTGAAGAATGGCAATATAGCTCTGAATGACAAGGCAAGTGAACTGGCGGGGAAGAGGAACGATCTGGAGGCTTATCTCGATGGACTCGCCAAGAAGCTGTTCATCATGCTCAAGGGTAATTACTCCAGCCCGACTGACTTGCAGTTACCAAATCTGCATAGAGCCACTGACTTATCCTTGAATTGTGTTTACAGAATTCTGCCAGAACTTCGAAGAGGAGACCAGTCGAGTGGAGACAGACTTGGACCCCATCAATTCTCCAGTGAAGGACGAGGCTGCTATGAACGTGCTCCGACTGGAATCTCGTGTTGCCGGCGTTGTTGACTATCTTGCTCTGTTGAAGATTGTGATGTCACGGATCGACACGTCGCTCTGGCCTAGGACGACGCTTCAGAATGACCTCGAGTCCCTGATGACTCGACTGAATGAGGTCCCAGGTCGAGTGGCGGAAAGGAAGAAATCTTCTGCTAGATGTGGCGCTGACGTCGCTCTGTCTCTGGTCCGCGTCCACTGCAAGGAGGCGCGAGAAGAAAAGTTGGCCGCCATCCAAGTTGCCAATACCAGGAAGCACAACTTTCAAGACTTCATGGAGATTTTCATTGCTGCTGCCACTCGCATTGCAGACGGGATCGACTTGGACGAGTTCGTCGCCCCTTCGAGTCCTCCGCACGAGGAATAAAAACTTTTATGCTTCACTTTAAATTTGCCTCAGAATGCCGAGTGGATTTTGTAACCGTTAAACTCTGTCGAGCTGGAGGCTCGAGTACTTTGATCTGCGGTCTAGAACCTTTGGATCTTATCTGAACTTGATTTATGGTTGAATATCTTCATGAATTATTTGTCGAGTGGAACTTTTTCTTCACTCGAAATAACTTTGTATTTGTGGTGCAACTCCAAAGGAGAAGGTAGCAGTCGATTTGCACCTCGTCGTCCTTGCAGATTGGGATGTGTTCCGTACTTAGGCGAGCACTGGGCTGCAGCTAAGCCTCCGAGTGGAAGGTCTGCTCTCCACTCGGTAGGATTTTAAAAACTTAGGCGAGTACTGGACTGCAGCTAAGCCCCCGAGTGGGAGGTCTGCTCTCCACTCAGTAGGATTTTTTCAAACTTAGGCGAGTACTGGACTGCAGCTATACCCCCGAGTGCGAGGTCTGCTATCCACTCGGTAGGATTTTTTCAAACTTAGGCGAGTACTGGACTGCAGCTAAGCCCCCGAGTGGGAGGTCTGCTATCCACTCGGTAGGATTTTTTCAAACTTAGGCGAGTACTGGACTGCAGCTAAGCCCCCGAGTGGGAGGTCTGCTCTCCACTCGATAGGATTTTTTCAAACTTAGGCGAGTACTGGACTGCAGCTAAGCCCCCCGAGTGGGAGGTCTGCTCACCACTCGGTAGGATTTTTAAATACTTAGGCGAGCACTGGGCTGCAGCTAAGCCTCCGAGTGGGAGGTTTGCTCTCCACTCGATAGGATTTTTAAACACTTAGGTGAGCACTGGGCTGCAGCTAAGCCTCCGAGTGGGAGTCTGGCTCACCACTCGGTAGGATTTTTTAACACTTAGGAGAGCACTGGGCTGCAGCTAAGCCTCCGAGTGGGAGGTTTGCTCTCCAGTCGGTAGGATCTTTAAACACTTAGGCGAGCACTGGGCTGCAGCTAAGCCTCCGAGTGGGAGTCTGGCTCAGTACTCGGTAGGATTTCTATACACTTAGGCGAGCACTGGCTGCAGCTAAGCCTCCGAGTGGGAGGTTTGCTCTCCACTCGATAGGATTTTTAAACACTTAGGAGAGCACTGGGCTGCAGCTAAGCCTCCGAGTGGGAGTCTGGCTCACCACTCGGTAGGATTTTTAAACACTTAGGCGAGCACTGGGCTGCAGCTAAGCCTCCGAGTGGGAGGTTTGCTCTCCACTCGGTAGGATTTTCAAACACTTAGGCAAGCACTGGGCTGTAGCTAAGCCTCCGAGTGGGAGTCTGGCTCACCACTCGGTAGGATTGTTTAAACACTTAGGCGAGCACTGGGCTGCAGCTAAGCCTCTGAGTGGGAGTCTGGCTCACCACTCGGTGGGATTTTTAAACACTTAGGCGAGCACTAGGCTATAGCTAAGCCTCCGAGTGGGAGTCTGGCTCGCCACTCGGTAGGATTTTAGACACTTAGGCGAGCACTGAGCTGCAGCTAATCCTCCGAGTGGGAGTCTGGCTCGCCACTTGGTAGGATTTTTTTTTACAAACTTAGGCGAAACGGATTCGCAGCTAAGCCACCCACTGGGGGATTTCACACGCAAACAAAAGAAGCAACAATTATAGGAAAATTTGCAACACTCTTGTCTTTGATAAATAGACTACAGAAGTTTTTCTTATTACATCTCATTCGAGTGAGAATTCAAGTGTGAAAGGGGCGGAGCAGTTCTGCATTCCAAGCTCGTGGCTCATCGATCTGGCGATTGACATTGTAAAGGTGATACGCTCCATTGTGGAGGACTCTCGTGACGATGAAGGGACCTTCCCAAGTAGGAGCGAGCTTGTGTGGTTTCTGTTGATCCACTCGGAGGGCCAAATCTCCTTCATGGAAGGCTCGACTCTTCACATTTCTGGCATGGAATCTACGCAAGTCTTGCTGATAAATGGTCGATCGGATCATAGCCATTTCTCTTTCTTCTTCCAGGAGGTCGACTGCGTTTTGCAGGGCTTGTTCTGCTTCATCTTTGATATAAAGCTCGACTCGGGGTGCATTGTGAAGTAGATCACTCGGCAGGACTTCTTCCGCTCCGTAAACCAGAAAGAACGGAGTTCTTCCAGTCGACCGATTCGGGGTAGTCCTCAATCCCCACAGAACCGACGGAAGCTCGTCGACCCAAGCGCCTGCCGCATGCTTGAGATCACGCATCAGCCGAGGCTTTAGTCCTTTGAGAATCAGACCATTTCCCCTTTCTACTTGTCCATTCGACTGGGGGTGGGCGACCGATGCGTAGTCGACTTGTGTGCCTTGAGAGGTGCAAAAAGCTCTGAACTTGTCTGAATCAAAGTTTGACCCATTTTCGGTGCTGATGCTATGTGGGACTCCATATCTGAACGTTAACTCTCTGACGAAACTGATAGCAGTGCAAGCATCAAGATTCTTGATAGGCTTAGCTTCAATCCATTTGGTAAACTTGTCGACTGCCACAATCACATGTGTGAAACCGTTCCTGCCTGTTCTCAATGGGCCAACCATGTCCAGTCCCCAAACAGCGAAGGGCCAGACGACTGGAATGGTTTTCAGGGCTGATGCAGCCTTGTGCGACATGTTGGAGTAGAACTGGCACCCTTCACACTTGTCGACTATCTCTTTTGCCATTTCATTCGCTCTTGGCCAGTAAAATCCCGCATGGTATGCTTTAGCCACAATGGTCCGAGAGGACGCATGATGACCACAGGTCCCCGAGTGGATATCATCAAGGATTATCTGACCTTCTTCTGGTGTTATACACTTCTGACCGACTCCAGTCGCGCTTTCTCTATACAACTGTCCCTTTATGACTGTAAAGGCCTTGGATCGACGGACGATCTGTCGAGCCTCTTCTTTGTCCTCTGGGAGTTCCTTTCTCAGGATATACGTGATGTACGGTATCGTCCAGTCAGGGGTGATTGCCAAAACTTCCATGATTAGGTCGACCACTGCCGGAATTTCAAGTTCAGTTGGATCTGTGGCACTCTTTGGCTGCGGGGCTTCATCTGTAAAAGGATCTTCTTGGACTAATGGCGAGTGGATGTGTTCCAGAAACACATTGCTGGGGATGGCTTCTCTCTTGGAACCTATCTTTGCCAAATCATCAGCCGCTTGATTTTTCAATCGGGGGATGTGATGGAGCTCTAACCCCTCGAATTTCTTCTCTAACTTTCTCACTGCATTGCAATAACCAGTCATAGCTGGACTTCTGACGTCCCATTCTTTCATCACCTGATTAACCACCAAATCTGAGTCGCCATAGACCATGAGGCGACGGACGCCGAGTGAAATGGCCATGCGCAACCCATTCAAAAGTGCTTCATATTCTGCTTCGTTATTGGAGGAATCTAAGTGAATCTGGAGAACATATCTGAGCTTATCTCCTCGGGGGGAAACCAATATTACCCCAGCACCGGAACCATTCAGCATCTTAGATCCATCGAAGAACATGGTCCAGTGCTCCGAGTGAACTTGAGTCGGAAGTTGCTGTTCGATCCACTCGCCAACGAAATCTGCAATTGCTTGGGACTTGATAGCTTTCTTTGCCTCAAACTTGATATCTAGGGGAAGAAGTTCAATCGCCCATTTGGCCACTCGACCAGTTGCATCTCTGTTGTGAAAAATCTCTGATAGTGGAGCGTCGCTGATGACTGTAATGGAATGATTAGAGAAGTAACGTGCAACCTTCTTCGTGGTCATATAAATCCCATATACAAGCTTCTGGACGTCATGCACACGCACGGGACGTTTCATCCAGAGTATAGTACCAATTTTTTTAGGATTAGCGTCGATTCCCCGTTCGGAAACGAGAAAACTGAGTAACTTCCCACCTGGAACTCCGAACGTGCACTTTGACGGATTGAGCTTGATATCGTACCTCCTGAGGTTGGCAAAGGTTTCAGCAAGGTCAGTCAGCAGGTCGGAACCCTTCCGTGACTTGACCACAATATCATCCATGTATGCCTCCACATTCCGACTGATTTGAGTGAGCAAACACTTCTGAAATCCTCATGAACGGCATGGCGACATAACAGAAGCACTCGAATGGAGTGATGAAAGCTATTTTGATCTCGTCGGGCCCGTACAGACGGATCTGATGGTACCCGGAATAGGCGTCTAGGAAAGACAAACGCTCACATCCCGCAGTCGAGTCGACTACCTGGTCGATGCGGGGGAGAGGAAAATGATCTTTCGGGCAGGCCCGGTTGATATGCTTGAAATGAATGCACATGCGAAGTGACTTGTCCTTCTTGGGGACCATGACAACATTGGCGAGCCACTCGGAGTGGTAAATTTCTCGGATGAACTCCGCTGCTAAGAGCCGAGCCACCTCCTCGCCAATGGCCTTCCTCTTCTGGACGGCGGACCATCGAAGATGTTCTTTCACAGGTTTAAATTTTGGGTCGACTCATAGACGGTGCTCAGCCAGCCCCCTAGGAACTCCAGGCATGTCAGCAGGCTTCCATGCGAAGATGTCCCAGTTCTCACGGAGGAACTGGATGAGCGCTTCTTCCTATTTGGAGTTGACCGTCGTTGAGATGTGAGTCGGAGCAGCGTTTGGATCGGTCGGGTGAATGTGAACTGCCTTCGTTTCACCGGATGACTGAAAAGCTAATTCTGAAGCAGGCTTCTTAGCTCGTAGCAACTCACTCGGATCTGCAGTCTTCTGATACTCTTGCAGCTCGACCACCGCCATCTGAGCGTCAGGAATCTTTGAGCCTTTCTGAAAACACTCTTCTGCTTTCTTCTGATTGCCTGTAACAGTATCACACCTTTGGGACCAGGCATCTTCAATTTGAGATACACATAACATGGTCGAGCCATGAAGTGTGCATAAGCTGGCCTGCCCAAAATAGCGTGATAAGCACTTTGGAAATCCACAACTTCGAATGTCAACTTTTCCTTGTGGTAATTCTTGGAATCACCGAAAACCACAACAAGAGCAATTTGGCTGAGTGACTCGGCTTTCTTCCCAGGAATGACTCCATGGAAACTCATGTTATCGGAATGCCCATCCCTTTCAATGTTTCTGCATACAGTATGTTCAAACCGCTGCCTCCATCCATCAGGACTTTGGTCAGTCGAGTGCCTTCGACAACTGGGTCGACCACCAGAGCATGCCTCCCAGGGGTGGCAATGTGCGTAGGGTGATCAGACTGGTCGAATGTGATGGCAGTCTGGGACCACTTCAAATAATTGGGTGTTGCCGGAGCAACCATATTTACCTCACGGTTAATAACCTTCAGTCGACTTTTGCTCTCAACATCAGCAAAAATCATCAGGGTGGAATTGACCTGGGGGTACCCATCGTCACTATCTTCCTTGTCCTCAACTTTGTCCGACTCCTTTTCCTTATCTTTGGACTGCTTGCCCTGAAACTACTGGATCAGAAGCCAACATTGTCGAGTGGTATGCTTTGGGTAAATGAGTTTACCCTCTTCATCTTTCTTGGTGTGGATGTGACACAGTAGATCCAAAACATCATTTCCATCTTGGTCTTTAACCTTCTTGGGGTTCCAAGGTCCTTTGGGTTTTCCCTTAAATTTTCCCTTGGTTACGGCCAGGGCCTCCCCAGGAGCGGCTGGCTCAGCTTTCCGCTTCTGTTTCTGACTGGAATTTCCTCCGGTTTCCTGGGCAACTGCTTTATGCTTGCCACTCCGGAGTCGATCCTCATCTTCACCATTAGCGTATTTGGTGGCAATCTCCATCATCCGATTCAGAGACATCTCTCCGGTTCGACCGAACTTCAGATTCATTTCTCTGTACTTAACGCCTTCTTTAAAGGCACAAACTGCTTGATGATCTGGTACATTTTCAACTGTGTGATGCAATGTGATCCACCTCTGGATGTAATCCCTCAGAGTTTCATTCGGTTTCTGCATGCAAGACCGCAATTCCGTAAGGCCTGTAGGTCGCTTGCATGTTCCTTCAAATGTGGTGACAAACACTCGGGAGAGATCCTCCCAAGTGTAAATGCTGCTGGGTGCTAACTGATTCAGCCACGCTCTGGCCGAGCCTTCTAACATGAGAAGCAGGTGCTTCATGGCTACCTCATCATTCCCACCACCAATCTGGACAGCCACTCGGTAATCTTCGAGCCAAGTATCGGGCTTGGACTCACCGGTGAACTTACTAACTCCAGTCGCCAACCTGAAGTTGAGAGGAATTACAGCGGCTCTAATGGCTCGACTGAAACACTCCGGCCCTGAAACATGTACTCTGCTACTGGTAGGTGCATCTCTGTCATGGCATTCTCGGTGAGCTCTATTCCTGTCGACCAAACCTTGAACAAGAATGGATCTCGCATCAATGCCTGGTTCCCTGGGGTCAAGTGGAATTCTCCGCCCAACACTATGAGGGCGTCTGTCCACCTGCTGTCGAGGCACATATGATCCAATCCTCAGGGGAGGGGTTGGCACTCGACGTCGATCATCACGATCGAATCGGTGATCATACTGCTCATTCCTTCTATACTGATCACGCCGGTCTCCACGTCCCTCACGCCTCAGAGGCGATCTTGGGCTGTGAGCCGACTGGACTGTATCCGCTGCAACGGATCGACTGTGGATCTTGTTCCGCGACTGAGAAACAGCGGAATTCTGGTCTCCCGCTGCCCAGAGCAACGCTCTGATTTGCAACAAGTCTCTGCCAGCCTCTGACTGGGAGGGCTGAATCGACTCTGCTATACGGGCCACAGCCACCAAATTCTGAATCGGAGTACGATATACCTGCGGGGGCGGAAAGAGTTGACGTCGACTGGATTCTGGAGCCCGTTGACGCGCTCGCCCGTCGAGTATTCGCTGGAGATTCTCTTGTCGAGTGCGCTCGGCCAAGTTAGCCAAGCGCGCATCTCCAAGGCTCGGGCCTCGGGGGTTTCTCCAACGATAGGAGTGTGGAGTGCATCCATGTTCCGGCGGCGAAGTTCCTCCCGCTGCAACGATGTGAGAGGCTCGGGGAGATACTCCTCGTGAGGACGCGACGGGTCGCCCCCATCCGCGCCTCCGTCAGCACGGGGGAAACCGGGAGGACTGTGTGGCCCATCGATCACCAGAACCTCTGCAGCTGGGTCACTGCTGTCGCATTCGGATGCGGTCTCTGTGGAGCCAGTCGAACAGGCCGTAGAGGGATTTGTCGAGCTTGATTGCCGCGACTTGTGGGGTGGCCGACTGGCGGGCCACCGCATGCCGCGCCCACCTCTGAAGCCTCGACCAACCGGAGCGCTTGCGCCGGCGAGAAACAAGGCGGGGAGATGCCACGGGAGCCGACCGATACTGGGTCGACGGCTGCCGCAGGAGGACACCACGGACGCATGCGCGAAAGTGCGTCGCCCCACGGACGGGGAGCTCGTCGACGTCGAGTGGAGCCTCCTGAAGCCAAGCGGAGTCGTCGGCGATGAACGTGAGCGCGCCGAGGCGGATCTCGCGGCCCTCCACCAAAGCTCTGCTCAAAACCATGATCAAGGAGATCGGAAAAAATCGCAACTTCTCAAACTAAGCGCTAAGACCCCTAGCCCCACGGTGGGCGCCAACTGTTGTGGTTCTAACTCTGACAGTGATGTAGGGGGGTACGTATGGAGAGGCTAGATCTTAGCTATGGAGGAGTTATAAGCACACGAGGATTACGAGTTTAGGCCCTTCTCGGAGGAAGTAACAACCCTACGTCTCGGTGCCCGGAGGCGGTCGACTGAATTATGTGTGTATGAATAACAGGGGTGCCAACCCTTGATACTGAGGAGGGGGGTGGCTTATATAGAGTTCGCCAGGCCCCTCTAGCCCTCAGTAATGCAAGGTTTAAAGTACATTAAGACTGGGGGTTACTGGTAACGCCCCTAATAAAGTGCTATAATGACCATAAAAGCTACTTAATGACCGACCGTTTGCGTGCAGGGTGACTTTAGATCTCTTGGCAGTCGAGTGGCTGGAATTTGGTCGAGTGATTGCTTCGTGGTCGAGTGTCTTGAATCTGTCGAGTGGGATACCTCCAAGTCGATTAAAAGGTGACTTCTTCTAGGGATGTCCTTGGGTAGGGTACTTAGGACAGGTCCATGCCCCTATCCTAGGTACATAGCTTCATCAGCTATGGCGCTGCCCAGGCCAAAACGCGCTACTGTTATTTTTTTTATTTTTCTTAGCTATAGCGCTGCCTAGGCCAAAACGCGCTACTGCTAATTTTTTATTTTTATTTTTATTTTTCTTTTTATTTTTTATATTCCACAAACTTTCTTCCTTTTTATTTTATTTATATTTCTCTTTTTATATTTATTATTCTTTTTCTTTTTCTTTTTCTTTTTCTTTTTCATATTCCACAAACTCCCTTCCTTTTTCTTTTTTATTTTTCTTTCGTTTCAGTTTCCACAACTTATTAGTTCTTTTTTCTTTTTTTTCATTTCATTTTGAAAACTTCCTTTCTTTTTCTTTTTCTTTCATTTGCACTTTTCTTTTTCTTATCTTTCTTTTGCACTTTCCTTCCTTTAATTTGGTCTGTCGTTAGAGCAATACCATTGTTACCTCCGGATAATAATTAGTATAATATATATTACATGATTTGATCGCTAACACCAGTATACAAAAAAGACACACGCAATCTTTGGGGATTAGTTTGTCAGCTTGGGCGACGACGACACTTTAGACTGATCTTCTTCCCTCTTTTGTTCATTGTCGAATAATTGAGCCCATGGTCGTGACTTTTCCTTCTCCAGGGATTACGATCTTTCGTAGGTAATGTAGTCTTCATTCTTCTTTTGACATATGTTTCGTCGTCATCAGCATCATCTTCCCTCATCGGATCACCGTACTGGTCATAGTCTTCCTCGTTGGCGACTCCATCCATTCCGGCGATGCTCCTTTTGCTTCTCCTCATGCCAACACGGTTGGGATTGATCAGATTAGTTATGAAAACATTGTGTCACGTGTTTAGCATGTACCCATGGCTCATTTTTGGCGATGGCGTTGACGGTACCACTATCATCGTTGTCGGGAATACACATGGTAGTGAAATGTCGGTTTTCTCTGTGTACATTTTTAGCCCATCTGACACGGAACATCGTCGCGCTATGCAATCTAGAGTAGTTAAGCTCCCATATCTCTTCGACCCTTCCGTAATATCTTTCAATTACATTCCCGGTCATGGCTTCCATTGTCACCTCTGAGTTTTGGTCATCACTGTTTATATCTTTCTCCTTTGTGTAGAACGTGTATCCGTTGATATCATATGCTTGATAAGTCGTGAGGTTGGTCGAGGAGCCATGTGCTAAGGCGTATATGAGTGTTCCGTTCGAACAACCCTCTTCCGGGGGATTAGCCAGAACTCGCTCTTTGAAACAACGCAAGAAAGTGAAGTTGTGCTCTCTAATAACTTCAGCGTCCGTCCTGTGCACCCCACGGTCACGGTATTTATTTGCGATGGTCTCTTTGTGCAACATCACAAAATCTTCTAGCACATCTAGGTGTTGTAGCACTACTAAGTTTGCCATGTCAATGTCGTTTTGTCGGCCCGAGCATAACACATTCAAATCCCTATGGCCGTTGGTGTGACCTTCGCCTTCGAGCCTTCCACAGTGCTTGTTGACGGGCAAACCAACAACACGGTCTTTGGTCAGATAACTCTCACAGAAAGAGATGCACTCTTTGGTCAGATATCCCTGGGCTATGCTTCCATCTGGACGGGACATGTTACGAACGAATCTTTTGATGACCCCATTCATCCTCTCGAACGGCATCATGCTATGCAGGAATGTTGGCCCTAGGTTGATGATGTTGTCCACGATGTGGACACATAGATGCACCATGACATCAAAGAACGCGGGCGGGAAGTACATCTCTAGCTCATTCAGTATGACAACGATCTCTTCATGTAGCCTATGGAGTTGCTTCACACTGATCGACTTTCGATAGATAGCATCAAAAAAGTGGCATAGCTCAGTAAGCATCTCACGCACATGTGTGTCCATAATCCTCTAAGTGCAACTGGGAGTAACTGCGTCATCATCACATGACAGTCGTGAGACTCATCCCACTGAACCTTTTTTTTCTTAGTGTCCAGATATCTACTTATCTTCCCACAGTATCCGGAACTAACTTTGATTCCGTCAAGGCACTTGAACAATTGATTGACCTCCTTCGGACTTAAGGTGAAGCAAGAGGGGGGGGGCAATATTGTTCTTCCTTCTTGTTTACTTTTTTGCCCCTATCTTATGTCTCTGTCTCCATCTCGGTCTCCTCTGACGACCTTTTATCGGTCTTTGGTCAGATAACTCTCACAGAAAGAGATGCACTCTTTGTTCTTGCTTCTTGTTTACTTTTCTGCACCGCTACGCTTACGTGGAGGACGTCGATGCTCAGCCTTACCATTGAATAGATCTCCATGTTTTCTCCATAGGTCATCCTTCTTGAGCCATCTTTGATGCCCCATGTACACGATTTTTGAAGACCCACCATCTTTCGATAGCTGCAGAGAAGTTGTATCATCCATGCACCTCGTGCATCCGCAATATCCGTGGCACACCTGGCCGGAGAGATAGCCGTAACCGAGATAGTCCTGCACCGTCGTGATCAGTGCGGCTCTCATGTAGAAATACTCTCCTTTGATTGCATCCCATGTCTTGGCCGGCGTTGTCCATAAGGTCTGTAACTCCTCTTTCAGTAGCCCGAGATACAGATTTATATCATTTCCCGGTTGTCTTGGCCCTTGAATAAGCATAGCCATGTGTATGTATTTTTCCTTCATGCACAACCAGGGGGGAGGTTGTACATCCATACAAACACGGGCCATGTGCTATGATTGGTGTTCTGGTTGCCAAATGGATCCATGCCATCATTACTAGCGCCAAGCACGATGTTCCTTGGATCATTTGTGAAAAAAATCAACTTCAACATTTAATGCTCTCCACTGGCTAGCATCTATGAGGTGTCTCAGCTTCGGCTCATCTCCATCATCTGGCTTCACCCTCTCTGCGTGCCAGCGCATAAGATTTGCTTCCTTAGGATGTACGAAATACCGCTGTAGACGCGGAGTGATCGGAAAGTACCATACAACTTTCTGTGGAGCTTTCTTTCTGGCATTTTTATATCGTGAAGCATTGCACTTTGGACAGATCATTTTTTCAGTGTGCTTGTTCCGATATATGATGCAATCATTGATGCATGCGTGATATCTAATATGTGGCAGATCAAGAGGGCACATGATTTTCTTTGCCTCCTTGACACTAGTAGGACACAGGCTTCCCGCGGGAAGAACCTTCTTTAGGTACTTCAGAAGCTCATCCAGGCTTGCATCTATCCATTTGTTTTTTGCCTTCATCTTTAGAAGTTCTAGTGTGAAACTCAAGAGGGTCACCTCGGGATTATTGAAACCATCATACAAAGGAGTCATCGAGTCTACCTCCAGTTGCGCCAGTTTGGCCTCCTCTCTAGAAGCAGCTCCGTCGCTAGTCGTCCTCTTGCGAAGCAGGTCTCGAACATGCGGGTCCCGCCTGGCTGAACTTAGTAGCAACGAAGACGGTGGCGTGTCCGCGTCTTCTCCGCCTTGAACTACCTCTTCGCCATCGACATTTCCGAGGCCGTCTTCCTCTTCAGGCACAAAATAGGCCATATCTTCGTCTGGTGCCCCCATGTCGTTATTTCCTGCCCCGTTGACGTCCTCATCATCATCATCATCATCACTTATCCACCGAGTATGGCCATGCATGAAACCATGCATGAGTAGGTGCGCCTTGAATTTACCACCCTCAAAGGGGTCAAACCTGACTCTTCCTTTGCATTTTTGACACGGACATAAAACATCCTTCAGTCTTTTTTCATACATGTCATCCACAGCAGATTGCCAGTATCTTTCCACCTTCCTTCCATTAACCTTCATGATCACCTCCGCGTGAAGCAATTATTTTAAACACGTATATATGCATGCATGGATCGAATTCATACAAAAATTCGGCATGACCTTCCCTAAATATAGGACATATTGAGTTTGCATGCCCAAAATTCGCCGAAACGGAATTGAATCGACATTTCGGCAAAACATAGGCAACTCATGTCACTCACATGCCACACACAATTTGGTATATTCATATCGCACATAGTTTCGGTCCTAATCGCAAACACACATATTTCCATTCTTGCACAACTCTTTTTTTGCTCACCAATTTGTCGAGAGGAATATCGAGCACCTTCTTATAATTAACTAGTAGCTCTAGATAGAGCTATGAGAGGGAGGAGGGAGGGCATTAATGGAGGGGTGGTGGAGGGGCAAAGAAGAGAAGGGGAGAAGGGGCAAAAGAAAGGAAGAGGAAGGAGGGAGGGCATTAATGGAGGGGGTGGTGGAGGGGCAAAGAAGAGAAGGAGAGAAGTGGCAAAAACAAGTAAGAGAAAGGAGGGAGGGCATTAATGGAGGGGGAGAGGAGGGGCAAAGAAGAGGGGGAAGCATTGAAGGACAAGCAAGTGCAAGAGGGAGGGGGGAGAAAGAAAGGGGGAGGAAGAAGAGGGGGGGGGGAAGGTGGCAGATATTTTGGCTGGAGACCATAACAGTAGCACTGGGCACCAAAGCGCGCTACTGCTATATGTGCCAGACAAAATATCTACTGGTACATAAAACTAGCTATAGCACTTGCCCAAAAAACATGCTACTGCTAGAAGATTACACATAGAATACGTAGCAGTAGCGCTTCTTGGTGGCACCGCGCTACTGCTATTTTCTTAACAGTAGCGCTTGTTAGGGTACCAACGCTGCTACTATTTTTTGGCCGGGGGGTGTGGTGTGGCGAACATACCAGTAGCATGCCTTCTAGAAACCAACGCTGCTGCTAAGTTCTACCAGTAGCGCGTTTTGTAACACACGCTACTGCTAATTATCAGTAGCATGGGCTCCAAAAATCAAGCTACTGGTAAACTTCTATGTATAAGCCTTTTCCTAGTAGTGGAGTGCCCCAAATTTTCTACCGGAGAGTCAAGATGAAAATGTGTGCCAACCCATATGCATAAGTTCACGAGGTCACGAAACTCGCAAGTTGATCACCAAAACATACATCAAGTGGATCACGTGATATCCCATTGTCACCACAGATAAGCACATGAAAGACATACATCAAGTGTTCTCAAATCCTTAAAGACTCAATCCGATAAGATAACTTCAAAGGGAAAACTCAATCCATTACAAGAGATTAGAAGGGGAGAAACATCATAAGATCCAACTATAATAGCAAAGCTCGCGATACATCAAGATTGTGCCGAATCAAGAACATGAGAGAGAGAGAGAGAGATCAAACACATAGTTAATAGTACATACCCTCAGCCCTGAGGGAGAACTACTCCCTCCTCATCATGGAGAGCCCCAGGATGATGAAGATGGCCACCGGAGAGGGATTCCCCCCTCCGGCAGGGTGCCAGAACGGGTCTAGATTGGTTTTAGGGGGCTACAGAGGCTTGCGGCGGCGGAACTCCCGATCTAGGTTTCTTTCTGGAAGTTTCAGTATATATAAGAGGTTTTGGCATCGAGAACAAGTCAGGGGGGTCTTCGGGCTGTCCACGAGGTAGGGAGGCGCGCCCTGGGGGTGGGCGCGCCCCCCACCCTCGTGGGCAGCCCGGGACTCTTCTAGCCCAACTCTTTTACTCCATGGCCTTCTTTTGGTCCAAAAATAAGTTCCGTGTAGTTTCAGGTCAATTGGACTCCGTTTGATTTTCCGTTTCTGCGATACTCAAAAACAAGGAAAAATTAGAAACTCGCACTGGGCTCTAGGTTAATAGGTTAGTCCCAAAAATCATATAAAATATAGCATATAAATGTATATAAAACATCCAAGGTTGATAATATAATAGCATGGAACAATCAAAAATTATAGATACGTTGGAGACGTATGAGCGAGAATAAGGCACCAAGGGCCATGGGAGATGACGTACACGGGAGCTTGCCCGTGAGCCAGAGCTCAGCTTCTTGGGTTTGGCGACGCTGTAGGGTCGGACCCGAGCACAGATGTCGTGCCAGTCCTTAACCATGAGGCGGTGATGGGTGGGCTCGCAAGGGCGCACAACGTTCGTGGTATCGAAGTACCGGACAGGCTGGTGACAGTCGCAAGGTAAATCATGGAAGGTGGCAAGCTAGTTCAGATAAATGTAAGAACGATACATGCCACTGGGACGGACCCGAGCGGCCTGGAGATGATGCGGCCCAAGGGGCGCCCCCAATAGAGTAAGCTAAAGATGCAAAAAGGATACATGTCGCGGGGACAAGCCATTGCGACCTGGGGATGATGCAGCCCGAGGGGCGCACCCAGCTGAATGAACCGGAAAGAGTCACCTGGTACCGTTGCTTAAGAGGTGTTGGAGTAGCTGAAGATGCGCGCTGGAGAAGTCACTCCTCACGAGTCGTCCGGCGGCCGGTTTCCCGGGGACCCCGGAGGTTCCGGCTCCTCCTCCCCTTGGACGGCCTGGCGCCTGGCCTTGCGAGCCGCCAGGGCGCCCTGCATGAACCAGTGGAAGGCGACAACCACGTTTGGTAAGCCGAAGGGCATGCGAACGTACCTGTGCGGTGGGCGCTCGCACCGACCAACTCTCAATGTCCAGAAGCGCCCCTGAGATGCGGCCTCTTTGAGCCCTGGAACGTAGATGCAGACACGCAGCTCGTCGTCCTCGCCAGGACGTGGAGCTGCGCCAGGTGGTGGGCGGCGGTCGCCGTGCATGGTCCTTGCTTCTTGAAGCTCCTCTGTCACCTTGGTGATTAACTCCTGAGCACTACACACTCCACCCCTTATGCCCTCTTGAGGGAAGCGCTCGGTGAAGCACGCCTCCACGTGGTGCCCGAGTGCCTCCCTCGTGACATTGGATAGGTCTGAGGCCCTCTAGAACAGAGCCCCCGAGCCCAGCCTGAGGAGGGCGCGGAGCATGCCTTCCTATGCGAGGGAGGGAGGCGCCCTGTTTGGCAGCGCTGGTCCTGAGGTGGTGCCGCTAGAGACGCTGCTCTCCTGTGGCCCTTGGTGCAGCAGTTGCTTCTTCTTCTTGGGGACCGCCTCAGGAGGGTATGGGGTGCCTTTGTTGTTTGGGTCTTCGGCCACTCCAGCCTGGTTGGTGCGCTCGAGGGAGCACACCGCGTCCTTCTCTTCGCACGCAACCACGATGACGCCGCCGCTTCCTGGCATCTTGAGGATATTGTATCCATGATGGGTCACTGCCATGAACTTGGCCAGGGCTGGATACCCAAGGATGGCATTGTATGACAGGTGGATGTGGGCGACGTCAAAGTCAATGAGCTCGGTGCAGTAGTTGTCATGCTTGCCGAAGGTGACAGGGAGGCGAATCTTCCCTATCGGAGTGGTGGAGCCGTCGGTCACTGATGAGATGGGCTTGGTAGGCTGCAGCTGATCATATGGCACTTGGATGCGGTCGAATGTCTTTACGGACAGGACATTCAGCCCCGCACCGCCGTGGATGAGGGTCTTGGTGACTTGGACATTGCTGATGACGGGTGAGAAGAGCATCGGAAGGGCGCTAGCAGTCGCTGCGCACCTGAGCTAGTCTGACGAGCTGAAGGTAATGGCGCACTTGGACCACCTTAGCAGGCGCGTGGCCTCAAGCCTAGGAAGAGCCGCGTTCACCTTGCGGGCAAACTACTTGAAGACGCGTTGGGAGGCTGGGACCTGAGCACCACCAAAGATGTAGGCGATGGCGCGCGGCTCCTGGAAGCCCTAGCCCCCTCGTCCTGATGATGGTGATCATTCCTCCTTAGTGGTGGCTACAGCGGAGGGAGGCCATCCTTACCCTGAGGACGGTCCCCATGAGGCTGCTCCCTCTAGGCGCCCTCGTGAGGCTGGTCCTGCCAGCAGTCCTCACGAGGCTGGTCACACCACTCCTGGCGAGGGCCTCGGTCGTCCTAGCGTCCTCCGCTTCATCCTCCTCCTCAGTCGTAGCCTCGGTCCTTGTGCTTGGGGCGTCGACAGAAACACCCATCGCGGATGGCCCTGAGCTCCTGACAGTCATCGGTGTTGTGGTTGTGCATGTTGCGGAAGGCACAGAACGGACGGAAACCCTTCGAAGACTCCGTGTGGTCGCGACCTTGCTTCATCTCCAGCTCGGCCGCGAGCACGGCCGCTCCCTTGTGCTTCACATCCTTGGCCTTGGCCTTCTTGTCTTCTGGGTTAGTAGTAGGGAGTTTGAGGAGGGAGAGGCGCCCCTCCTCAGCTCTTGCGCACTTGGTTGCCATGTTGAACATCTCCAGGGCCGTGCATAGGTTCTTGTGGATGGCGAGCTCCTCCTTCATCTTGACATTGCGGACGCCATCAAAGAATGCGGAGATGATGGCCTCGTCCGTCACCTTGGGGATCTTGAGGCAGGTGTTGTTGAAGCGCTGGATGTACTTTTGCAGGGTTTCCCTTGGCTGCTGCTTGATGTGTCGCGGGTCACCCGCGGCCAGCGGGAGGTCGCGAGTGCCCTGGAAGTTGGCGACGAAACGCTCACGCATCTCTCCCCAGGAGGAGACCGATCCTGTCGGCAGGTTCAAGAGCCATGAGCGTGCGCCATCCTTGAGGGCCATCGGGAGCCAGTTCACCATGACTTTCTCGTCGCCATTGGCCGCCTCGATGCTCAGCTCGTCGAGCTGCAGGAAATCAGTAGGGTCGGGGGTGCCGTCGTAACACAGAGCTAGGTCTGGCTTGAACTTCCCGGGGCAGAAGACACTGCGTAGCTCGGGGGTGAAGGCTCAGCACCCTGTTGTAGTCACCAGAGCCCGTCGTGGGGGCGGAGCCTGGTCCAGGTATCCACGCGCTGCTGCCACGGGCAGTGCATGGTCCTGACATGGTGGTGTTGGGAGTGCAGGAGCGTTTTCTTGTTGCAGCCGAGGGACTAGGGACTTCTTGGCAACTTCCTTCCTCATGCGCAGGCGCCCTGCACGGTGGGTCGCGCCGCGGGGCCGCGCGTCTTGGTTCGAGGGTGCTGTCTTGATGTGGGGGCGGTGGACGCGCTCCATGGGCCACGTCGCCCGCAGTAGGAGGTGGACGAGGCAACGAGAGCGATGGGGCAGGAGAGCCCCCAGCGGCGCTGACGAGCTCGGCGATGTGGTCTAGCCAGTCGTCGTAGAGGTCGTCGATGGGGCGGTAGCGCAGGAGCTCATGCGCCATGAGCAACGCAGCATGTGCGTCCGTGGGCGCGCGACGAGCGTGGGCTGACGAACCGGCCGAGGTCAGCGACGGGGTGGCGGTGGGTCCGTCCCGCCGCACAGAGGGGTGCATCGACGAAGCCTGATGCTTGTTTGCTATCGGGCCGGTGGTGCCGTTCACAGCGGGCGATGGAGAGCGACAGGCGCCGTTTGAGCGCCGCGAGCGTTGAGAGCGGCCTGGCGCTCAGCGCGGGCTCAGCGAGTGTCGGCCATGGAGCTGGCGGAGTGGTGGAGCATGGATTGACGGAGGGAATGCTTTGGCGCGCCCCTACCTGGCGCGCCAAATGTTGGATTCTGGGTTCCGGCAAACCCTTGAGGTTCGAACACTGGGGGTGCACGAAGTACTCTCACTCTCGCTAGTTCGCTCGCTCAACTATCTTGCGGCTTAGCTCGACGAACCCGAAGAACACGAGACACAGAGGTCTATACTTGTTCGGGCCACCGTTGTGGTGTAATACCCTACTCTAGTGTGGTGGTGGTGGATTGCCTCTAGGGCTAGGGATGAACTAGTAAAATGGATGAACTACCTCCTGAGGAGAGGTGTTCTTGAGCTCGATGAGCTGATGTGTGTGAGGGAGATCTGAAATGATCCGTCCCCTTCCCATGGTGGTGGCTAGCCCTATTTTTAGAGGCCCTGGTCCTCTTCCCAAATATTAGGTGGGAAGGGATCCCACAACGACCATGTTTGAAGGGGGACAACTAGTACAAGCTATCCTGATCAAAAAGGTGGTCTTCGCCTGCCAAAGGTACTGGTGGTGACCCTGCTGTGTGCTGATTGGTGACCTGCGTCCTGCCATCCTGCTGGCCTTGGTATTGTTGCACCGATATGGCAACTTTGCCTGATGCTTCAGGACTCCTCGCCTGTGCCTGCCTCTTCAGCACCAAAGAGGAAACTAGTACTCTGCGCCTGCTGGCGCCCGTCTGGCCTTGGTCGTCATGGCTCACGTCACATGAACCTCGCGAAGTGCCCCTTGCATAGATATCACCGCTCCTCAGGAGCTGACCTGGGGAGGCCGCCCCCAGGGAGGTCTTGGCGTCACCCGCCTCGCGAGGCTTGGCCCCTCGCGACGGTCTTGAGTTGTTGCTGCTGAAGATGGGCCGTATCGGGCTGTTGGTGGAGCCACGCCATGGGCTGTAGGCAGGCAGGTCTGGGTACCCCCGTTCCCAGGACGCTGACAGTTTTCCTAAGGATTTCAAGGGCCCTCGTAAGGTGCCTAATTACATGGCGGATCAGCCCCCTGAGGCTTGGATTGAAAGCTATGAGATTTCCATCGAGATGTTGGACGTCAATGATGCTGCATGTGCTAAATATTTCACCATGATGTTGGACGGGCCGGCTCATACTTTGTTGAAAGGGTTGGCCGCTAACTCCATAAGAGCATGGGCAGAGTTGAAAGCCCGTTTCATGCCAAATTCTAAAGACACATGCAAGCGGCCCCTGTCGATCCTGGATTTGGATTGTTGTGTGCAAGGTGAGGGCGAGTCAACAACCAATTGGGTGCGCTGGATCTCAACTGTTATACACTCATCAAAAAGTATCAATGCCGGTTCAGCAGTCCTGATGTTGGAGAAGAATTGTCGTTTCCTTCCCCATAAGCAGAAACTGGGGCGGCTTAAGCACCACTTCAATGACATGGGGGAGCTCATGGAGGCTCTTGTCAAATATGTCGATTCTGATAGTACCAAGGACCCCAACTCTGATGAAGAGAAGGCGAGTAAGGTAAAGAAGAGTGGTGGTGCGAAGGGCAGCAGCATAACATGGCGGGTCATGGTGGCAACGGTAAGCGCAAGGCGGAGAGCAGTTTAGACTTTGTGGCCAGCGCCAATACGCAGAATAATAATTAGCATCGCAAGGGAAAGCCACCCCGGTTTGGAGGGCCAAAGATTAACCTTGAAGCGATGATGAACAAGCCTTGCCCAAAGCATGGCACGCAAGAGAAGCCGGCGAATCATCTGTGGAAGTATTGCTTCATTATGAGGGAGTATAGGAATTCCAATTTTTTCCAGAATAATCATGGCCCGAATGGCGGTTCAGTATCTGGGTCTCATGGGCCTGGCTTTGGCGGTGGAGGTTCGAACTCTAGTTTCCAAGGCCAATGCAATCAAGGTGGTTTTAATCAGAAGTCTCGTCAAGGGAATCAGCAACAACAATCTGGTTATTAGAGTAATATGAAGCAGTTGAATAGTGGACAGTATCATGTGTTCACTACGAGTTTGTGTAAGCAAGACCAGAAGATTCATTGAAGGGCGGTGAACACAGTTGAGCCGGAGATTCCCCATTACTTACGATGGTCTGAACATCCTATCCTTTGGAGCCGTGAGGATCACCCACCCCGGGTTGACAATCCGGGTCATTTGGCTTTGGTGGTTGCGCCTCAGGTTGGAGGCTACAAGTTCACCTAAGGTGCTCATGGATGGAGGTAGCAGTATCAATATCCTTTACTACAAAACTTTCCGTCGTATGAGTTCGACTGACAAGGACCTTAAGCCGTCTAACAATGTTTTTCATGGTGTGGTGCCTGGTAAGTCGGCATATCCAGTGGGCAAAATAGCTTTGGAAGTGGCTTTTGGTGATGATCATGATTCCAGAGTTGAGACATTGACCTTTGAGGTGGTTAAGATTAAGAGACCTTATCATGCTTTATTTGGGAGGTCAGCTTATGCTAAGTTCATGGCAAGACCCTGTTATGTTTATCTACAGCTCAAGATGCCGGGTTACAAGGGTACCATCACAGTGCATGGGAACTGGAAGATAGCTTTGGAATGTGAAGAGGGCGATGCTGCTTATGTTGAGTCTGTTTGTGTAATAGAAGAGTTGAAGTTTTACAAAGATAATGTTGACCCAACAGATATGACACCTTTGAAGAAGCCAACTACAGAGCATGACCCCCTATTGAAGTTTAAATCGGCAGATGACACTAAGTTGATTGATTTTGTCCCTGGCAATTCATCCAAGAACTTCAGTATCAGTGCTAATCTGGATCCAAAATAGGAAAGTGCGCTCATTGAGTTCATCCGTGAGAACCGGGACATCTTTGCATGGAAGCCTTCAGACATCCCAGGTGTACCGAGGGAACTCGCTGAGCACACTCTCAATGTTGATCCAAAGTTTAAAACGGTCAAACAACTCGTTCGTCGCTTTAATGAGGAGAGGCGTAAGGCCATTGGTGAAGAAGTAGCACGGCTCTTGGCAGCTGGGTTCATTATTGAAGTTTTTCATCCGGTGTTGGTACTTAAGAAAAATGGTACTTGGCACATGTGTGTGGATTACACAGGCATTAATAAAGCCTATCCGGCTGATCCTTTCGCTCTCCCTCGTATTGATCAGATTATTGATGCTACGGCGGGTTCTGAGCGTTTGAGTTTTTTGGATGCTTATTCTTGGTATCATCAGATCAAGATGGCAGTTAAGGACCAGGAGAAGGCAACCTTCATCAGTCCTTTTGGAGCCTTCTTCTATGTGTCTATGCCCCTTGGGCTCAAGAGTGCCCAGGCGACTTACCAATGGTGTGTTCAAAATTCCCTTCACGGCCAGATTGGACGCAATGTTCATGCTTATGAGGATGATATTGTTGTGAAATCCAGGAAGAAGGAAACCTTGATAGATGATTTGAAAGAGACCTTTGACAATCTCCGGGTCTACAAGATGATGCTTAACCCGGTCAAGTGTGTTTTTGGTGTGCCAGTAGGCAAGCTCTTGGGTTTTTTGGTTTCTGAACGAGGCATTGAAGCTAACCCGGAGAAAATCAAGGCTATTACTTCTTTGGCTAAACCGGCGTGCATTAATGATGTTCAGTGTTTAGTGGGTCATATTGCGGTCTTAAGCCGGTTCATAAGACGGTTGGGAGAAAAAGCTATCCCTCTGTACCAGATGATGAAGAAAACAGATCACTTTGTGTGGAGTGATGCTGCTAATCAAGCGTTTGAAGCCCTGAAGAAATAGTTAGCTGAGCCGCTGATACTTGCTGCTCCTGGTGAGAAGGAGCCCTTGTTGTTATATGTGGCTGCTAGTAGCCGAGCCGTCAGCGTGGCCATTGTGGTGGAACGGAAGGAAGCTGGCAAGGCACATCTGGTTCAGTGGCCGGTTTAATATATTAGTGAGGTGCTCATTGAGTCCAAGCAGAGATATACGCATTGGCAAAAGCTGGTATACGGGTTGTTCATGGCTAGTCGAAAGCTCAAGCAATATTTCCTAGGTCATCCCATCACTGTGGTTAGTTCTGCTCCTTTAGGGGATATTATTCAAAATAGGGAAGCCACAGGTCAGGTAGCCAAATGGGCCATTGAGCTTGGGCCCCATGGTTTGAAGTATATGCCTCGGACAACTATTAAGTCTCAAGCACTTGTGGATTTTATCAATGACTGGAGTGAGCTACAGATCCCTGAGGAGAAGCTAGATAGCACATATTGGACTGTTCACTTCGATGGATCCAGGCAATTGGAGGGCTCGGGGGCTGGAGTTGTTTTGACTTCCCCATGAGGTGATAAATTTTGTTATGTTTTAAGGTTGATGTTCCCTTGTACTAACAATGTAGCCAAGTAGGAAGCCTTACTCCATGGTCTTCGGATGGATAAAGAGATGAATCTAAGCCGGGTAGGTGTTTTGGTGACACAGATTTGCTGGCTCAGCAAGTTTCAGGCACTTGGGATTCTAAGGACCCACTCATGGCGGCTTACCGCCGCGAGGTTGATGCTATTGCTGGTCATTTCAAAGGTTATCAAGTGGAACATGTTGATCGCAGTAAGAATGAGGCGGCTGATGCTTTGAGCCGGTTAGGGTCCCGGCGTAAGCCGGTGCCACCTAACATTTTCCTTGATATTATGTATAACTCTTCAGTCAAATTGCCTATGGAGGAAGATCTTGCTATTCATGACCCGGAGGCACAATTGGTGGCAGCTCTTCATGCTATTCCTGACTGGCTAGTTCCATATTTGGCTTATATGACCTGGCGTGAGTCACCCGAAGATGAAACATTGGCCAGGCAGATAACACGGCGATGTAACTCAATGACTATTGTCAATGGACAGTTGCATCATTGCAGTGTCTCAGGGGCATTTCAACATTGTGTTTCTCCTGAAGAAGGTCGTGATATCGTATGAGAGATTCATGAAGGAGATTGTGGTCATCATGCCGGCACTAAGTCTCTGGTAGCCAATGCTTTCCGTCATGGGTTTTATTGGCTGGCAGCTCATGCTGATGTAGAGGATTTGGTCAGTAAATGTGATGGCTGTCAGAAATTTTCAAGACGAGCTCATGTGCCGGCTCAAGAATTGCGGATGATTCCAATTACTTGGTCGTTTGCAGTCTCTGGGCTGGATATGGTTGGATCTTTCAAACGGTCCAAGGATAAAATACCCACCTTTTGGTGGCGGTTGACAAATTCACAAAGTGGGTTGAGGCAGAGCCAGTTAGTAAGTGTGACGCTAGAACAACGGTTCAGCTCATCAAAAAGGTGATTTTCTGGTTTGGCTATCCTCATGCATTATAACCAATAATGGCACTAATTTTTCCAAAGGTGCTATGAAAGAGTTTTGTGAACGGGAGCATATTCGTCTTGATGTATCATCAATGGCTCACCTCCAGTCCAATGGCCAAGCTGAAAGAGCCAATCAAGAAATCTTGAGAGGCATTAAGCCCCGGCTTATGGTCCCTTTGCAAAGGATGCTGGGTTGTTGGGTGGAGGAATTGCCTTTAGTGTTATGGAGCATCAATACTACCCCCAATAGATATACGGGTTACACGCCTTTCTTCATGGTTTACGGAGCAGAGGCGGTTCTCCGTAGTGACATCTGTCACGACTTGCCCCGTGTGGCGGCTTATGTTGAAACTGATAATGAAAAACCACGTCAGGATGCTCTTGACCTATTGGATGAGGAGCGTGACCGTGCCGCGGCTCGTTCGGCGATTTACCAGCAAGACCTGCGTCGTTATCACAACAGCCGGGTTAAAACCAGGAAATTTCAAGAAGGAGATTTGGTGCTCCAGCTCATCAAGGGTCAAACCGACATGCACAAGCTATCCCCACCTTGGGAAGTACCCTTTGTGGTCAGCAAGAATCTGAACAACGGGTCATACTACCTTATCGATGTTCAAGACCACAAGGACTCATGCACGTCGGAGGAGGAGACCCGCAGGCCGTGGAATATTGCTCATCTTCGGCCTTATTACACCTAAGCCACCAGCTTTTGTGATGTACATACTTCGTCCATGTATATATTATGATGAATATAATAAAGACAGCATCACTGATAATTCAGGGCCTCTGTCGTTTCATTTCTGAGAATACGGGTCTTTATTGTCCCTTCATACGATTAGTTGGGGGCTTCCTGCTTATTGAGCATAGCTATGACTACCCTCTTGATCCGGCTTGTACACCATGATTACAAAATACTTGAGGGCTTCCTGCTCATTGAGCATAGCTATGATTATCCTATAATCGGCTTATATGTCTAGAATAAAATATTACTTGGGGGCACCTGTTAATGAACAAGAGCTTTGTTGTCCCTTGTAATAAGCTTGGACGCCAGGTGTATTCACCAAAAATCCGGGTTATCCTACCTTTGTTTGCGTGCCACTCCGACCAGGTAATCCTGGAATTACTCGCCGTACTCTTGACAATCAATCTTATAAAGACCATGAGTTTGTCAAGGTTAAAACGGCGATTGGTCATGTGAGGTCCTGCTTACGGGTTTGAATTAAGGTTTAACTCAGCGGCAGTGCGACCCTTGATTAGTACTTGACATTGAGGCTTGGCAGCCTATGAATGCCTTGTTTTTCAGATTTATATTTGCTTTACATTTTTTTCAAGATTCATCTTTTGTTGCCACATTGATGTATGGTTGAAAAACTGATTAGGGCCATGTTGCCTTAATATGAATCTATCCAGCCAGGCTTTGGACTTTAAGTCGCCAGTGTATGATGATTATGTGCTTGGAGTACTGATTCTAAGCTTTGGGATGTTACCCCTTGCTGCGTATGGCATTATAAGCTGGCAGTATGAATAAATTGGACATGGCATTGTGCTCTCAATCTTTGGGTTGTTACCCTTACTACACGATGTATGATAAGCCGGCAATATAAACAAATATCACACGTATGATATTTATTTTGTTGTAGTTATATGAGGGTTTTTGATAAACCGACCCTGGTTATGGACTATTTAGTCATTAGTGGTTTTTTATATGGGGTATTGTGACCCGCCCAAGGGTAAACCACCATGGCACTTGTCATCTGCTTATGTGCAGGGAAAAATGATAAGCATGGTCTGCATAATTGATGATATTATAAGAATAAGTGACAGATCTTCAAATGACGGATTGACAATGTTATGCAAACAAAATGTGCACGATGGCAAGGGGGATCACTGTTTAACTAGCCTATTACAAGGCTCCGTGAGCCCAAATGATTAAGTATTTTTCAGGCAGTATCTATTGATGCAGATTATGAGCCGTCTAGCGGATCAATTCTCCTGCTCTTGGCGACTTGACGCTTCCGGGTCATCCCGTGCCGGTTCTTCTTCTCCCTCCATTGTCCGGAAGTTAGGAGATGACCAATTGATGCTAGTCAAGGCTTGGAATTTAGCTTCGTCATTGATAAGTTCAGACGGGTCGATTTCAGGGGCAAAAGTATTCTTACGAATTGGAGGGATAAGGCTCGCAATCTTCTAAGCTGGCATGGGCATATTCTGGTTTTCCGCGATATAAGCCGCCTGATATTTTGTCAGATTTGTTTCTTCAGCAATCAGGCTCGCTAATGGACACATCTCCTTCACACAAGCAGCAAAATCTTTCTTGTCAAAGGGAGACCCGTCCACTCTGAAGCTGGGGCAGCCAGTGGCTAGCTCGGCCGGATCTAATTCAACATAACATGCCTTCACCCGGCTTAAAGTCGTAATGGCACTGGCTCTAGCGGCCGACCGCTTGATCTCGTCAATTCTGGCAGGCAGGACAGAAAGTTTGCTTAAGACATCGCTGAGAAGAGATGGTGATTCACTGGTTGGGGAGATGGTGGCTAGTGTGCACTGGGCACCAGTATATAGCTGCTCTACTAGCATGTAAATCGCCTTGAGTTTTATCAACACCTCTTTGCCAAGATTGTTGCTCCTGGGGCCTGCATAACATATTATGATTAAGTTACCAAGCGGCTTACAAAATGGAGGGTGGAAAGTCTTTACAATGTTAAGGTCTTACCAAAAACACCAGAGGCCATCTGTGTGATATGACGCTTCAAGCCAGTGAGTTCTGCGGTGACTTCCTCCAACGAGGCTTCAGCTTTTTCAGCCCTCTGTATCAGTGCAACCTTCTCTTTAGCCTAGGTTGCTTTCTCAGCATTAAACTCTGTTTTAAGCTTTTCTTTCTCATCCAAGCTAAACTTGAACTTGGAGTTAGCCTTTCGGGTCTCAGTTTCTTATGCTTCAAGCCGGGTTTTTAAATCGGTCAACCGAGATTGAAATTGACTGGATGCTTCCTCCAAGAAGAAGGTCGAAACAAGTATGCACAGTTATGATATGGTCTTATACAAAGAAAAGTACCAAGCCCTTTGCAAGCAAAAGCACTTGGCACTTGGGGGCCAATGGGTGCAGAAAGTTTCTTTATGAATCAGTGACAGTAATAAGTCTGAAGCCCTTTGCAAGCAATAGCACTTGGCACTTGGGGGCTAATGGGTGCAAAAAGTTTCTTTATGAAATAGTGACAGTGATAAGTCCCAAGCCCCTCGCAAGCAATAACACTTGGCACATGGGGGCTAATGGATGCAGAAAGTTTCTTTTATGAAGCAGTGGCAGACAACTCTGGTTCATCTTTTCCAAGTTAACCCGATTTGTAAGGGTGATTAGATGAGATTTTCAGTGGCAGTGATAAGTCCCGGTTTATTAATATTGATTAAACTGGCACTTGGGGGCTACAGGTGCAAAGTTAATCACTATTAATTGAAGTCTCGGCTCAACTTGATAGTTTAAGCCGGCCCTTGGGAACTACTAGTTTGATATTCACATATTTATGACTATCTAAAAGTATACAATATATTCAATTCTATCATATTCAGTAGACTTGGGGGCTGAAGGAATGTATCTTATAGAGAAGGCAGAAGTTGATACCTCATAGTTCTGGTGCATGTGTTTGACCATGTCAATCTCCAGATCATGGCTGTTGTGCACTTGGCTGAGATAGCCGGAGAGGATTTCACTAATGTTCAGATGAGAATAATTGGCCCTGTCAAATTTGACCTTGCACTTCTCGATCAATTCTTCCTTGGTAGAATGTTTTGCTAGAGCAACAGGATTCCCTAGTTCTTGAAAACCAGTGCCGGTGATCAGAACTTCAGTGATTGGTTCTGAAGGCTTGAATGGGCATGGCAGTTCGGCACCCAAAGGATCGACAATTATATGTTTAGTAGAGGTGCCAGGATTTTCGGGTGGCGGGTCATCAGCAAGTTCCTCTGGGGTTGCACGGAGGCTTCAGATATGGGTGCTTGCTTTTCCGGTTCATGAGTCCTGGGGTCTTCTGTTGGCTTGTTTATTTTAGCCTTTTTTCTAGGCTTTTCTATTCCACTGTAAGAGGATTCAAAAAGTCAGTATGCGTACAGAAATGTGAAAGAGCACAGGTAAAGTTCGTACCTACGGGCAGTCTTGAAACCCGGAAGCTGAGTCTGAGATGAATCGCCAAACGAAGAGTGAGAGGTCCCCTGATAATTTGAGTCGGAAGGATTAAGTGGTTGACGATTAAGACCGACCTTGGGATAAATAGAGTTGGAATTTTTAAGCACCTCATTCCGGTGTTTGCGTGGGGCTGGTGTGTTAGGTAAACCGGAGTAAAGCTCTCTTCCTCCACTGGTCCGAGTTCTGCGTCGGTTCTCATGCTGTTGTTGCTTGAAAATAAAGTTGGGATCCAAGTGAGATAAAGGGTGAGAAAACCTTACTTCCTAGGTCACTCGTCGAATTTTCTGTCTTGGCAAAGGCTCTGAGTCGGAGGAAATAATAGTTACTTCTTCATAACCTGCCTGGCTGGTTTCCGCGTCATCCTGATAGCAATTTGTGTCAATAAGATAGTAGAAAAAAGAGCCAAGGGAATCAAGGTCTACCTCCGACTCATCATCTTCGTCCAAGTTCAACATGTCAGAGGCAGTGGATTTCCTTTTATTCTTGTTGACGGCTTTGGTCTTAGCCCTGGCTTTCTTTGTGGCTTTTTCATCATATTTCCTTTTCCAAAAGTTGGCTCTAGCCTGCAAAAATTACAATAAAATTTGGGGATTTGCAAGTTATATGATAAATGAAGTGAAGTATATAAACCAGACAAACTTACATCCGGTGCCGGGTTGAGTGTGCAGAAGGGATTCAACCCCACTTTGCTGCAGCTATCCAAGATTTCATTGAGAAGAGTTTTTGTCATATCATTAATGGCTTTATCAGTCAAACGTGCTGAGCTATAATGCAGTGGATCTTTGGCATCGCTAGTATATGTGCACATTAAACCGGACCGACGGCTTAAAGGTATGATCCTCCAAGCTACCCAGCATCGAACCAGGTCAACCCCAGTCAATCCATTAGCCAATAATGCTCTAACCTTTTAAAAGGTAGGCATAAGTTTGGCTCATTCAGCAGTGGTAAGCCGTTTGGGGAGAGGGTGCTTCGGGTTAAGTTGTTGGTCACGAAAGCCTGGCAAGGGGTTTTCATTAGTAGGAGAAGTATCTTTGCAATAGAACCAGGTTTGATTCCAATCCTTGGAATGACTTGGAAGCTGAGCATCAGGAAAAATGCCATCTTTTCGTCGCTGAATTGAGATCCCTCCAAGCTCCTGGCTGGGCCCGTCAGTGAATTCATTTTGGCGGTTCAAATAAAAATACTCTCTAAAGAGTTGAACACTGGGTTCTTCTTGAAGGTATACTTCACAAAAGACTTGGAAATTACAGATATTGGAAACGGAAGTGGGTCCGATGTCTTGAGGATGAATGTAACGACTCGAGACCGACACTCCAAACGGCCTCCATGTTTTTCGTTGTTGTCATGTGTTTCATTTGTTTGTTGCATCAACATGTCATCATTTGCATTGCATCGACACTCTGTTGCCGTCATGTTTTAATAGTTTGCATCCGTTTGTAATTACCGTGCCCCCTTGCCTTCGTTGACCGTTCCAAGACCATCCAGTTTTTTCGAGTCCCTCTTGTGTGGCCGCATAATATCTCTGCACAGCGCATCAACCCCGCCCGTGCGTCTGAAACCTGTCCCGAACCTGACCCAAGCATTCTTTACCGATGGGTCCGGATCATCCCCAGACATACCGAAAATATCTTTGTTTTATTTTTGGACTCTCTAGCCTATTTTTCCCGTCCATCCGATTACGATCAGAGGAACCAAATACCCCTAACTCTAGCCACCAACTATATACAATAGACCCAACCCTAACTTCTAGGGGGATGTCCCATCCATCCATTCCTATCACCGCCAGCCACCTGGTCTCCTCCCCGTTTCTGTGCGCCCCCAATCGCGAGCCAACCTCCAGATCCACCCGCAGACTCCACCCTCTCCTCGAATCCTCGCCCAGACGCTCGAGTCTCTACTCATTGACCCTGCCGCTCGGCTATGCAGCCGCCTCGTACCGCGATCACATGAGGAGGAGCTCCTCTGCTCGCGCACCAGCCCACATCCCTGGGTACCTCCTTCCTCCTGTCCTTGAGCTTGCCGGAGGCCTACGATGCCGCCGGAGCACCAGTAGCCAACAAGTTGAGAACCTACCGCGCCCCCTATCTCCCTTCTTCTCCTTACTATGGTTTCTTTCTCTCAATCCTCTCTCTCTCTCTTCTGTTGCCATGGACAGGAGCTCGCCGCCGTGTTGATCTGCCTCCGCCGGCGTTTGAAGTTCCCTTGGAGCCTGGCCTGGAACCCCTGCGAACCCCAACGTCACTTCATCATGCCGCCACCGGCGACCAGTAGGAGCGCATCCCTGACGTTGGTCCTTGTCCGCAGCACCCCGACGCCGCTGCGCCCCGTTTTTGACCTGATCTGGCCGACATCGGTTCTTCCTGCATTTGATCCAGGAGTCCCCAGCTCGCCTGCTGCGCCGCCAAGCCCTCTTCACCAGCCTCCTCTGCAACCTCCCCTTCTGGCCGGAGTCCCTCGACGCTGCAACTCCCTCGAACAAGATCGGGGTCAAGCCTCCCACTCCCGCCGACCTCGTAGTCTCGCGCCAAGTCCCCCTGCTTCATCTGCGTCGAGGACGCATTGTCCCCACGTTGATCGATCCCAAACGACTCTGTGTCCAGGAGCAGCCGAGTCCTCTAAGGCCGGCCCAGGGGCCAAGGCCCAACCGCCCGCAATACGCACAGGCGCCGCTTGTTTCCCCTCCAGATCCAGCCTTCCCCAGCCACTTCACTGACTGGGCCGAAGCCCATGGTGAGGCCACCCCTAGCACCTCCTTTTTTCCATCTGTTGGGCTCATCCCAGATTCAGTCTGAGTAGGTTTTTTCCAGTTCCTGTGATTTTAGCTATTGATCCTGAGATAACAGTTTTGTAGAGAAGTCCCTCTAGATCATGCATATAATAACTACATAACCTTGCATCGGATTAAAACAAACTTTATATGTAAAATCCTTTGTTTTTTATGCAATTTCATAATAACCATCTTTCATCCATGTTTACAATGTTTAAATAGATGTTTCCTTTAATTTTCTTAATGACATGCTAAAATGCTTTATCTAATAACTAAATAACCATAACCAAATGGGGTGGAAAATAGATGTTTGCATTAATTTCCCAATTTAATAAACTTTATATGTAAATGGGGTGGAAAAATGCATATATTAACATGGTGACTTTACTTTGCATGTTTAACAACTTTAAAATATGATTTAGGCCAGAACAGTACCATAACCAAAATATGCACATGGGGATTTATCGGAAGTGTTGTTTGATGTTTCTGGCCTCATTTAAACTTGCCTAAATAGTTAGTTTACTTATGCTTCACCCCTTGTCATGTTTAAAAACATTTAATATTGTTGGGTGCATAAATGAGAGCGAACTAAATATTTCGAATGTGGTGTTTCGTCAATATGCAACTTGTTGCATATTGGGCTCCACTTAATATGTTGTATTGATTGTTGCACTTTGTCATGCTATGCCTCGTTAAAATGGACATGCATCATACTTGTTTGTGCATCATGCCATGTTTATGTGTTGTGTGTTTACCGTGTTGTTTGCTTCTTTCCGGTGTTGCTTCTTCTTGATAGTTCTCGTGACGTTGCGATTGTGAGGATTCGTTTAACTACGCTTGTTCGTCTTCTTCATGGACTCGATATTCTTCCTATCGGGAGTTCAGGCAAGATGACCGTCACCTTGGATACCACTACTATCTTTGCTATGCTAGTTGTCTCGATGCTAACACTATGTCGCGCTACCTACCACTTGTTTATCTAGCCTCCCAAATTGCCATGATAGCCTTTAACCTTTTCACCCTTCCTAGCAAACCGTTGTTTGGCTATGTTACCGCTTTGCTCAGCCCCACTTATAGCATTTCTAGTTGCAGGTGCAGTTGCAGGTTGTTCCATGTTGGGACATGGATATCATGGGATATCACAATATCTCGTATTTCATTAATGCATCTATATACTTGGTAAAGGGTGGAAGCCTCGGCCTTATGCCTGGTGTTTTGTTCCACTCTTGCCGCCCTAGTTTCCGTCATACCGGTGTTATGTTCCTTGATTTTGCGTCCCTAACATGGTGAGGGTTTATGGGCCCCTCTTGATAGTTCGCTTTGAATAAAACTCTTCCAGCAAGGCCCAACATTGGTTTTACCATTTCCCTAATAACAACTAAAAACTTGCATAGGGACCGGCTAGCACCCGAGGACTCTTAATCAACCCCCGGGCCAATGCTTCGCATGAGTGTTGCTCCAAACTAGGCGATGTCCAGCGCCCCCTGGGCAACCAGGGTCTCAGCCAACCCGATGTATGGCCCATCTGGTGTACCCTGAGAACGGGATACGTGTGGCTCCTATCAGGCTAGGTTGGTGCATTGGGAGGTCTTGCTGGTTTTGTTTTACCATTGTCTAAATGTCTTGTGCACCGGGATTCCGAGTCTGATCGGATGGTTCGGAGATGGAGGATTGTCTCCGCGGATCATGAGCTTGTCATGGGCTAAGTTGGGACACCCCTTCAGGATTTAAACTTTTGGGAGCCATGCCCGTGGTTATGTGGCGGATGGGAATTTGTTAATATCCGGTTGTAGAGGACTTGAAGTAAACTCATTTAAAATACACCAACCGCGTTGTGTAACCGTGACTGTCTCTTTTCGGGGAAGTTCGAGAGGAGAACACGGTTTGGTTATGTTTGAACATAAGTAGTTCGGGATCACTTATTGATCATTACTAGTTTGCGACCATTTGCATATTTTCTCATCTTATTCTTATACTCGTAAGTTAACCACCATACATTGCTTACACGCTGCTGCAACCTCACCACTCACCTTTTCCTACCCATTACGCTTTGCTAGTCTTGATACCCATGGTAATGGGATTGTTAAGTCCTCATGGCTCACAGATTACTACAACAACAGTTGCAGGTACAGGTAATGCGATGACCTGACATGAGAGCGATGCTTGATTGCTTTTGGAGTTCTTCTTCTTCAATCAAGGGATTGGTTCCAGGTCGGAGGAGCCTCGACTACCAGGGTGGATGTCGTTTTTCTTTTTCGTTAGATTTCATCTGTAGTCGGATCCTGCTCTTTTGTATGATGATTGCCATGTATTGATGTATTGTTGTATGAATGTTGTAACTTGTGGCGAGTGTAAGCCTTTATCTTGTATTCTCATCTACTCAGTACATGGTATGTTGTAATGATATCCACCTTGCTATGCACTGGAAATGCGGTTGTGCCCCAATCATGAGTTCATCACATGATTGGGATAGAATCGCATCTTGGGCGCTACAAGTTGCTATCAGAGCCTTACCGTCCTTAGGAGCCCCCTTGATTGATCGAACCGCTGTCGTTGTTGAGTCTAGAAAAATCTATTTTGAGTCTAGTTATATATCGAAGAGTAGGAATTCTTTTTACTCCTCAGCCCCTTCATCGCTCTGGTGAGCAATCCCGACGTAGATGTTTGGACTTCACTCTCCTCATTTTCACTCAAAAAAAATTTAGGATCACACGGGTATTATTGGATCGTTGTGATATCATTGTGACGGGAATTCTGTCTTGGTGCCTCCTGACTTTTACGGGTTGTGGCAGTGTCCCGGGGAGTTGACCTCCAAGGTGTTTTCGTCATAGTGCTTATCATTTCAGTTCCGAAATACCAGAGTTCGCCGACATTGAAAACGCTTCTATACTCTTTGTGGTGAGAGTAGTTTGACGACACCCAGTACTGGGGAGAGTGATCAGATGCATTGCCACATCTAGTATATCGGATGTTTTCGGAGGTCTGAGGTACATGATTTCCGAGGTTTTCTTGGTTATGTGTTGACGGATAGATACAGTTGGAGTGTAGGATGTATTAGTTGTGTGAGATATTTGTGCCTCCCTATATCCCTACCACGAGATTGCATAACCAGAAAGTTTCGGGAGTTAATAGGTGGGAATTCAAGTAGTTACCCAGGATATCTTTTCGACAAATGCATGATATGAGATTGGGATTAGATGTCTAGTGGTCCACCTGTCCACGGTTGGTTTTATAGTAGTCTCATTGCGTCTTAAAGAGTCCTTGGCTATGCTGACTCGGGGACGCTTCGTACGTCATGTGCACTGCCTTGTACATGATGGTGTTGCACGATCGAGCCCGTGCGGGCCCCACCATGAAAATTTCGGACGAAATCTCTATCATTTGTTTGTTTCCGGCTTATTCTGCAAGCAAATCCTTTGTTTTGTTTTATTTTTGGTATTCAAGTTGCTTCGATGTCAAGTGTTGATTCCATACCATTCCTAAGCAGTGTTCTCATATTTCTATGTGAATACTAATCCTTCTTGATCATTGAGGTTGTCATGTTAATTCTTTTCCAACCGATGTGCTTCTCTTCAAGCTAATTCAATCTTCTTCACCATGTTCAAGATCAATTATCAGCATTATCAACGGAGTTCATTCCATCCATCTCCAAGTTGCCTTTGTTTTCCCGCCCTCCCATCCTTTTATTTAAGGACTCAGAATCTTTAATCAAGTATCCTTTTATTCATCAAAAGTCGTCATTCTTTTCCTTTAATATTCTTAACCGGTGATTTCTTCTGAAGATGCTCAGGACCTACAAGTTTTTTTTTCATTTTTCATTCTTGTTTCTTCTTCGGTGGACTAAATTCAAGCGTTGTTGATCATATCCCTTTCCTCATTTCAAATGCTTTACCATACCGGTGCATCTCTTAATCATTCACCTCTTGCCATTCTTCTGCTCCGGAGTGTCGAAGATATCTCAGAAGATTCATGTTTCCATTCTTAATCCTTTCAAGGTATTTTGAGGTTGTTATCTCATACAAGCCATTCAAATCAACTGGTGCATTATCGCTTCCTAAGCAATCTTTTCCAACAGTGTTTCTTTTGAGTCGGCCCTAGCCCACAGGTATTTTCCCAGGATCTTACCCGACTCTTCAAATTTTTTCTAGAGTATTATCAAAATCCTTTCAAAGTTTGACTTAAGAATGAATCTCCATTAGTATTATGCATTCTCCAAGACCGCTTTTAAATTATCTTCATCTTTGGCTTAACATTTTATCTTTTCATTCATCCGGAGTGTCTCAACAATTTGGTGGTGTTTCTCCCCGTCATTCTCAGCTTTGAAGATCAAAGAAGAGTTTCTCTTAAATCTTGTCCATTCTCTTGAAGATTCATGGTTCTCCCTCCATGTCGTCCTCATAATATTTTTGATTGTGAGAAATTCTTTTCATACCCATCCGAAGCATTTCATGAGTTGTTTCCATTTTATTACTCCGAAGGCCATCATTTCATAATTCTTCATTCTCAGCTTTTAGCTATAGTTCTTCAATTCTTCCGGTGCAACGTTCAAGTATTCTCTAGTCAGCTTATCATCTGTTCATTCTCATGTATCTAAATTTACTCAAGTATCTTCGTTCATTTTTTTAATTCTTCCCGGGGATTCATTCTCTTTTCATCATTCATTTTCAATTCTTACGGTAGTTCGTTCAATATTTCTCTTCCCTTGTGTTAGTATCAATTCATTTGTTCTTTTCAAGTCCTACTGGTTGTTGGTTCAAGTTTTTCTCAAGTTTGCGGCATAGTTCTCTTAATCCTTTCAACAAGAATAATTAGTGTGCCAAATCCATTTCTTGTCATCAATTTAATTTGATGAAGGATAAGCATACAATAAATCTTATTTTTATTTCCTCAAGGTGGTTAATCTCTTCTTTCCAAAGTTCGTTCATCATATCACATTCTCGGTTTGAAATGCTTCATCTTTTCTTTTCGAAGTTCCAAGCTCTCTTAATTGTATCATCACGAAGCTCCATCTAAATCATTGCAAGGGTTCAACTCTTTTTCAAACTTCAATTCATCGTTAATTATCGGTTTTTATTCGGAGTTCATCTAGAGTTTCTTCATGGTGGTTCGTCAAGGATTCCTTTCATTCTTCAATTGTTCTTCAATATTTCTCTAGAAGTTAAGATCCGCCAAGCTATACTCTAAAATAAACATGGTGTTCAACACATGTCTTGTTTTGAGGATTTCAAGCATTCTTCATCCTGTATTCCGAAGTGCAATTGCTTCCCTTTTATCTTCTTATGTGGTGCTATGTCATTCTTGATAATTTCCCTTCGTGTTTAATGTTTCACAAGTTTTCAAGAGTGACATATTTTAAACCCATCATTTTCAATTTGTTCACGAGATCTTTTAAACCCATCAATCTCTTTGTTGGCGTCATCATGGTATAAATTTCACTTAAAGCCTTCCCTAAGGAATGTTGCTAATTGTGGTGTCTATCAATAATCCAAGTTTCCTCCTATTCTCGCAGTGAAAGAAGTTTTTCATCTCTTTGGTGCTCTCACTCAAATCAATGGTTTCCGTTAGTGGCCGTTTGTCATCTCATAATGTTGATATGTTTCCATAAGCCCACTACAAGCTTATTCTTTTCGTTGTTGGTTTTCCCACAACTCCATTCTAACCTTCTTTGAAGGATGCTTTCCAAATTCAATTGTGGTAGAAGTTATCATTTCCTCATAATGTTGATATGTTTCCATAAGTCCACTACAAGCTTATTTTTTTCATTGTTGGTTTTCCAACAACTCCGTTCTAACCTTCTTGGAAGGATGCTTTCCAAATTCAATGGTGGTAGAAGTTATCATTTCCTACTCCGTTCTCTTATTCCGATGATCTATCTTCTAGTCGTTCGTTCCAGAGGCATTGTGATGTTGCTCTCGTCGACCAATCATATCATTTTCTCAAAGATCATGTTCTTTTATTGCTTTATGCATTTTAACCGGAGTGTTGTGTCTATCATTCCTCTTTTAAATGGAGTCTCACCCAAGTGCTTTCATTTTGCCAAGTTCATATTCTATTCCTTTCATTTCCAACTCGGGTGTTGTTGTAATTGATCTTTATTGTTCCTTGTGCATCTCGTTTCAACCGGAGTGCTTGCATGTACTTCTTGTCCATTGTAACCCTTTTCTTATGTCTTTCAACCTACAAGGTTCTCGTAATGTTCCTTGTTCCTCTTTTCTAACAGAGTGTTTTCAACTTTGTTCATCTTTGTTGTATTCTTTCTTTCAATTTGTTCAACCTCTCAAGGATTGTGGTTTCACTCATTTGTCAAAGAAGCAACTTTGTTTTACATCTTTCTCTTCCGTTTCTCTCCGGTGCCATCCCTAGATCTCGGGGTGAGATCTCTTGTAAGTGGAAGAGTGTTGTGATGACCCGAGACCAACACTGTAGATGGCTTCCATGTTTTTCGTTGTTGTCATGTGTTTCGTTTGTTTGTTGCATTCATCATGTCATCATTTGCATTGCATCGGCACTCCGTTGCCGTCATTTTTTTAATAGTTTGCATCCGTTCATAATTGCCATGCCGCCCCTTGCCTTCGTTGACCGTTCCGAGACCAACCGAGTTTTCTGAGTCCCGCTTGTCTGGCCGCATAATCTCTCCGCACAGCGCATCGACCCCTCCTGTGCGTCCGAAATATGTCCCGAACCCGACCCAGGCAGTCGTTACTGATTGGTACGGATCATCTCCAAACATCCCTAAAATATCTTCGTTTTATTTTTTGGACTCTCTAGCCTATTTTTCCCGTCCGTCCGATTACGACCGGAGGACCCAAATACCCCTAACTCTAGCCACCTACTATATACAATAGACCCAACCCTAACTTCTAGGGAGGATGTCCCATCCATCCATTCCTGCTGCCGCCAGCCACCTTGTCTCCTGCTCGATTTCTGCGTGCCCCCAATCGTGAGCCAGCCTCCAGATCCACATGTGTGACACTCCAAAAATTTTAATTGGTTTTCATCAAAAACTTTGTTGGATTTTTATTTTAGAGGGCATTTAAAATGTCTTTTCCAGAAATCCTTCCTCTTAAAAACTTCCTTTTCCAGGATTTTATTTTTCTTCAAAATATAGTGTTTGATCTTTTGAAACTTCTTCTCTGTTGGTTCCCTCTCAAATTATTTTTGGAGTTTAATCTTTTTCTTTTAAAAAGAAAACTCTATGAAAATTTGGGATTTTCATGTCTTAGAAACCACCCATGACTTGGTATTTTGCCCATGTGGTAAAACCCCTCCAAAACCTCCCCTCCTCCTTGTAATCAACCTAAGTTCTCTGTCCCAACTAATCCAAGCAAGTTTTGGATTTTATTCTAATTATTTTTTTCCCTCAAATCATTTCTGCCAATTATTTTGAGCTTAAGTGATTTTCAAAGCAAGTACCCTTTTGCATTTGAGTTTTGACCTCAAACCAACTCTCCTGGATAGTCCTTTGTACCCACAACCCAGAACCATCTTGATCCACTCCTCCTCTTTTCAAATTTTTCAAATTTCAGTCTCTGCAAGTTTGGACCAGATTTGCCAAATTTTGTGAAATTCATATCTACACTTCTCCAAAAATTCCACCAAAATTCAGGCAGCCTACTGGAGCAATGAGTAGCCACTCCACCAAAAATCAGCTCAAGGAAAAATCCCCAGAGGCCAAATTCATTCTGTCGAACACCTTGCATGCACTGTTGCTATTCATATTCAGTAATATTCAGTTTCAGTGTCGTTTTCGTTCGTCAGTTTCAATCACGCGTAGACAGTGCCCTTGGCACATTCCTTGCCGCCTCTTCCTCCTGTCTGGAGCACCACACGTGCGCTTGGCGCCTTCCCGGCGTCGGCGGCGCCCTGGCCCGCCCGCGCCGGCGTGTCTTGCGGCGGCCGAACCACCGTAGCGGCCGACAGGGAACAGAACGGCGGCTCAACGCCATTCGGCGCCGCCCAACGCTCCTCTGCTCTCCACGTGGCTCATGCATGCCAGCGCACGCACGTGGCACCGTCGCCGTGGCCCGGCAAGCACGGAACGTGCTACCTGCCGCCGACGGGCCCGCGCCGCCCCGTTCTGTCGAGCTCGCCCTAAGCACCAAATCCAAGCCTGGTTAGCACCTAAATGGAACCGGTGGACCTCCACGATGACGCCCAACTCCCTAATCTCCCCCGACGAAGCGCTGCGCCGCCGTAACCATCGCCGGAGATCCCCGTTCACGGCCACCGCCTCGAATCGCTTATAAAAAGGACCCCGAGCTCGCTCACGAGCCCCACACCTTCGATTCGCTCCGGTGAGGCCGTCTCCGGCGCCCAAACCCCGTCAGTAGCCCCCTCTAGCACCCAGTAAGCTAACCCCCTCCTCAATTTGGCCTTCGCAGCTCTCTCCGACGAGGCCCTCGACCACCCGAACCGCCGTCCGCCGGAGCAAGGCTCGCCGCCGACGTGGTACTCGCCGGCGACCACCACCACCACCAACCGACGCGGAATGGCGCCCTGAACTCGGAGGTACCCTCCGATCCCTCTGCCTCGCCGTGGATCGCCGCCGGCGACCACCGCGGCTCTCGGGCGCCGACGAGCTTCGTTCCCCGTTGAAAATTTAAACCTGACGAGCGGGACCCGCCGTCAGCCTCTCTGTCCTTTCTAAGCGGAGCGTTTTCTGAAAACGCCTTCTGCCAAATACGCTTTCCCTCTGGGCTGGCGTAGTTGCTACCGAAACGTTTTCTGTTTTTATAAGCTAGCCTCTGAAAACTTTCTGTTTCATTACAGATGAGTCCCTGGACAAAAACCCTTATAACTTTTTAACATAAAGGAATTTTTGAGTGACTCTTTTTTCTGTCCTCTTCAGATTTTTGTCTAGTTTTTTATCATATTTATTTCAAAAATATTTGGTATACTTTTTGTGCACCTCACGGTATTCACGATAGCGCGTATATTTTCTTTATACCGTAGATACCGAAGGAGGTGACGGGACCGCAAACTTCACCGAGCTAGGCTCCGACTACTCCGAACCAGGCAAGCATGTTCGAACTTTTGATATGATGAGTGTCTTGGCATGTTTTGCATTTAGTTAGTCTCATGGCATGTTGTTGAGCATACCGATGAACGTCTTTTCCATGCATTGTTGAGGTAAGTGAGTTCGATGATCCATAAGTGGATGGATGTGAGTATGAATGGCCATGTGTTGGCATGAGGATGGGTAAGATGGCAGTGTTGTAGCATGCCAGTCTTATGCCAGGCTATATGACTACAGTGTCAAACCGTATCGGTCCAGTTCCTCCCATTTCCTTCCCTGTACTACCACATGTTTTCGGCAAGGAATATGGCTTAGTAAGTTGCAAACCGCTTTCCTGGTACACACCAAAAGGAGAGGCCGGGATGATGGTTCCATGGCCCTGGATTAAAGCCAGTCATCCGGTCAGGGGGCATGGGTGTTTTCGGTTGGGACCGAGAGGGGGGCACCCCTTAGAGCGCGCGTATATAAATTTGATCCCATGCTATTCGAGATTGTGATCTCCCCGTCTCAAAAGTTTTTCTTGGACGATGTCTAGGGTGATTCCTAGCATCGAGAGGTAGGATGGGTGTGTACTGGTTAGCTGTGTTTTCTTCCGAAAAACCGTAAACGGAACTAGTCCTTCGTGACTACGGAAATCCGTTGGCTGTGGGAAATTTTTGTACAAACTCTGCAGAGTCATATATTCCTTGAATCATCTATTCCATGTCCAAGTTCAGTATTATCTTATCCTGACAAGTGTCAGTTTTGATGACAGAGACTCCGGTGAATCGCATGAGTGCTAAGTCCGGTTAAATGATTATTCCTGTGGATGGACTAACCCGTTTATTTTCATGAATTGAATATTTATTATGAGCATTACTTCCTTGTGAATAAAAGCCCTTTATGTGGTGTCGCTAAGACGCCCGACTGTGGCATTTCTTTTAAAGCCCTTTCTGTGATGTCGCCCCGACGTCCGACTGTGGCATTTCTTTTAAAGCCCTTTATGTGGTGTCGCTAAGACGCCCGACTGTGGCATTTCTTTTAAAGCCCTTTCTGTTATGTCGCCCCGACGTCCGACTGTGGCATTTCTTTTAAAGCCCTTTATGTGGTGTCGCTAAGACGCCCGACTGTGGCATTTCTTTTAAAGCCCTTTCTTTGATGTCGCCCCGACGTCCGAATGTGGCATTTCTTTTAAAGCCCTTTTTGTGATGTCGCCCCGACGTCCGACTGTGGCATTTCTTTTAAAGCCCTTTATGTGGTGTCGCTAAGACGCCCGACTGTGGCATTTCTTTTAAAGCCCTTTCTGTGATGTCGCCCCGACGTCCGACTGTGGCATTTCTTTTAAAGCCCTTTATGTGGCGTCGCTCAGACGCCCGACTGTGGCATCATTTCCTTATATTTATTTGTTCACCTTTCGAGGCGTCGCTTCAGACACCCGATCGGTTTTCATTTATGTTTGTTGGGATTTCAGGCGGACTACCGCCGTTTCCCTTTTACTTACTTCGTTATGCTAATCTTTGAATGTACATTGGTGAATTAATCGTGACGCATTCATGCATGCATTTGTTATATCTTACGTCCGAACTGTCTTGCGAGTACTTTCCAAGTACTCACCTGGCTTGTTGATTTGGCCAGATGCTGACGAAGGCGATCTCATGGATGAAGATTTTGATAGCGAGTCCGACGCCTAGAGGAATCCCAGTCAGTCTCGTACGACCCTGGATTTGGTCACTGTATTATATCCGCTTTCGCTACCAAATAAATTCATCGAGCCTCACCTCGACGCTCGATGAGATGCCAGTTTTAGAGTCATGTATCTCACTCCCCGCTATGTTTTTCCACCACCACCCTATCCTCGAGTCAGTAGTATGCCTCCACACCACTGTGTCATGTCAGCCATTATGTATAATTATTGGCATGCTTGTAATAATTTGGTTGAGCAACCGTAGCTCAACCCTGTAATATATTTTATGCTACTGGCTTATTGTATCAAGAATTTGTCTACCGGTAAGGAGAATTTTTCCCATACTGGACTCGAAAGATTGGTTTCTCAATAAATATTTTTATTGGAAAACCGGTCGTGACAAGCTTGGTACCAGAGCCAGGCTGACTGTAGGAAGCCACTAGGTGCGATCGCTAATTGGTTATTAGCATGATTGAGCCATTTCATAGTTTCTTGCAATTGTAGTCATTTTCTGTCAGTCGGCATAAATTTATGATCTGACCATGCAGAATTTTTGCCTACTTTTGTAGATGGCCGACAACAGCTGCGAGTCTCAGACCTTCGCCAACGTGCCCGATGGGTTCGTCAAGCTTCTTTCCTTCATCGTTCAGGTCGCGATGGGGCCATCTGTGCGCCCAGTCTTCACACTCTGCCAGCAACGAGTCAACAACAGTCTGACCATGCACCAGGCCGCGGTGCAGTTCAAGGGAGGGCGTGGTGAGTTACGCCGCTTCCGGTTCTTGGGAAGAGCCATGCCTACGGAGAGGCATGCTATGCAGATGGCAGCCCGCGAGGCGATAGCTCGTCTCAGGGATGTCCTCCCCGTGATGAAGACTCGTTGTTACCGTTATCTTCCATGCCATGTGCCTTACACCTGTCACTATGCATTCTCCTGCCCCAGAGGAGAACGAGACGAGGCTTTTGAGATGCTCATTGAGTATCTCCGGGCCCTGGAGGCAGCCTTCGACAACCTGGTGGACGACTTCGTGGCTGCCCGCATGGACTCAGTCCATGGCTGTGCTGCCAACAGGAGGGAGCTCCTACCCATCGCACCGCCACTGACTTTGGTCTCGTCCTCAGCATCTTATGCACCTACTCGTCGCCTGCCGTCTACCGAAGAGTTCAACCAAGTCATTGCGCCCACTCCAGCGCGCACTGCACCACCCTGCGCGCCCACTCCTGTTCGTGTTGTTCCGCCCCTGGCACCCGCTCCATCTACTCAGCGCAACACTACACGTATGGAGCCTATTAGCGAGGAGGAAGTCGAGTCCCCAGCCTCGCTACGCCTCACCCTCGGCAGGGCCAAGGAGATCGTCAACATCTCCGCCTAAGTACGCTTAGCCGCCATGCAATGTACCACTTTGTATGATATGTTTATATGTACATAGGTTGTGAGAAGTAGCTTGTTTGTGCATCATGTAGGATCTAGAGGAGTGCACTAGCCTAAATAACATGTCAGGATTATGTACACATATCCTGAGTGATGTAATGTATAATTACCGCTCGCGTGTAAGATATGTAATGAGCAGTCCTTCTCCGTGCGCAAATCGATTTGTTTTTCTTAAGTAAGCTTGGTTATTTAATTTTTATTTGCCAGCTTTATGCATTTATGGAATCGTTTTTGCGACTCTTTTCGCTTTTCTTATGGGTTTTACAAAATATATCCCCAGAGTGAAAAATGTGTCGTCCTTGGACTCGTTCCATGCCAACTCCACCAGAGGAAAATTATGATACACAACCCAGCAACAAGTTCAAACAAGGACAGTCAAGCCAACAGGGCAATGAATCGGCACTTTCACAAATGTGCCGCCTTTATGAGCAGAGTCAGCAACAACATCGGGAAATGATGAACCAAGTCATCAACATGGGAAATCACCATGGACAGTATCAGCAGCATTCCAAGTTATCTGAGCTACAGAAGACACGTCCCCAAACATTTTCTCATACTAACAAACCTCTTGAAGCCGAGGATTGGCTTCGAGATATGGAGAGAAAATTAATTATTGCAAAATGTTCAGATCTCGAGAAAGTACTATATGCTCCGCACTATCTCACAGGAGCAGCTGCATCATGGTGGGAGAATTTTCTGCACATGCACCCCAACGAAAATGATATAACCTGGGATGATTTCAAGGAAGGTTTCCGTGGTGCACACATTCCCAAGAGTATTATGAAAATCAAGAAGAGAGAGTTCGATGACCTCAAACAAAGGAACATGACAGTGTCAGATTACAACGGTCAATTTACTCTATTGTCTCGCTATGCCAATGAAGAGCGTATGACTGAAAGCAAGAAGATGGAGAAATTCCTTGACGGTCTGGCGCCCGCACTAAAATGCCAACTGGTCGTGCATACTTTTCCAGATTTTAAAACGCTGGTGGACAAAGCCATTACTCTGGAAAATGAGAGACGCAGCCTGGAAGATATCCGCAAGCGAAAAAGGGACCAGACTAACCATGCTCGCAATCATCGAAGCAGGACAGATTTTCAGAAAGGTGGGACACACAAACCTATGACAAACATCTCACGCCCAATCAAGAATTTCCATGCAAGGGACAAAGAGTTCACATATCGCCCAGGCGTTACTTGCTACGCTTGTGGAGAAGAAGGGCACTACGCCAAACAGTGCCCCAAGCCAAGGAACTCGACCCCGAAGCCAAACAATGGTGGAAATAATTCAGCGCCCAAGCACAACAATTTCAACCCCAACAACAACCACAGGAAGGGTCATCTAAACCACGTGACCAAAGAAGAAGCACAAAACGCTCCGGATATCGTACTCGGTACGTTTCCTGTCAACACAATACCTGCAATGGTTTTGTTTGATTCTGGAGCTTCTCACTCATTCATTTCGAAAAGTTTTGCTTTGCAAAATAATTTTTCGATGTTTCCCTTGGAAAAATCCATGATCATCAAGTCCCCTGGGATTCAGCAAGTTACTCAGAGTTACTGTCAGAATGTGGTTATTGAGTTCGAAGCATTGAAATTTTACGCCAATCTTATTGTGTTGGAAAATAAAGGACTGGATGTCATCCTAGGGATGGACTGGTTAACCACCAACAAAGGTTTTATTGACTGTTTCAACCAGACCGTAATTCTCATGCACCACCACGGGAAGACAATAAAAGTATCAGCCAAGGAAAGAAAAACACCCCGGCAGCCGAGATTGAATAAGGTGGATGTTTCTGAGTTAAGCAAGGTTCCAGTGTATGTGAATTTCCATATGTATTTCCCGAAGAACTACCAGGCATGCCACCAGATCAAGAAATAGAATTCAGCATTGAGCTAGCACTAGGAACCACCCCCATGTACAAGCAACAATACAGAATGGCACCATCCGAGTAAATTGAGTTGAAGAAACAAATAAAGGAATTACTGGACAAGGGATACATTCGAGCCAGCTCCTCACCTTGGGGATCACCAATTTTATTTTCCAAAAAGAAGGATGGAACACTAAGATTGTGCATAGACTACCGAGCACTTAACATGGTCACAGTCAAGAACAAATAACCGATGCCACGAATAAATGATTTATTTGATCAGCTCGCTCAGGCCAAGGTATTCTCAAAGATTGACTTAAGGTCAGGATACCATCAATTAAAAGTGCAAACAGAAGGTATCCCCAAAACAACTTTCACCTCCAGATATGGACTATATGAGTTCACAGTTATGCCTTTTGGATTAACAAACGCCCCGCATATTTTGTTCACCTCATGAACAAAGTATTTATGAAGTTTATGGACAAGTTCGTTATGGTATTTATCGATGATATTCTGATATACTCCAAAACACCAGAAGAGCATGCGGAACATCTCAGGATTGTGCTAGGAGAACTCAGGAAACATCAATTGTATGCCAAGTTCAGCAAGTGCGAATTTTGGCTAAGACAAGTAGGATTTCTAGGTCACGTGCTGACCCAAGACGGTATCGCAGTGGACCCGGAGAATGTCAGGGCCATACTTGACTGGAAGGCACCAGCCAGCGTAACGGACGTACGAAGTTTCTTGGGAATGGCAGGATATTACCGCAGATTTATTCAAGGATTCTCCACCCTAGCCAAGCCAATGACGCAGTTGCTCAAGAAGGACAAGAAGTTTGAATGGACAGAAGCCTGCGAAGAAAGTTTCCAAGAGTTAAAACGGAAATTAACCACAGCACCGGTATTAATTGTGCCAGACATACACAAAAACTTTGAGGTGTACTGTGACGCATCCCAAAAAGGTCTCGGGTGCGTGTTGATGCAAGAAGGCAAGGTTGTCGCATACGCTTCATGACAACTCCGCAAGCATGAGGAAAATTATCCCACTCATGACTTAGAAATGGCAGTCATTCATGCACTTAAGGAATGGAGGCATTTCTTACTTGGGAATCGATGTGAAATATACACGGACCATAAAAGTCTCAAATATATTTTCACACAGCCAGAACTAAACTTACGGCAGCGACGCTGGTTGGAATTGGTAAAAGATTATGATGTTGGTATCCACTATCATCCAGGGAAAGCAAATGTAGTGGCTGATGCTCTTAGTCGGAACCCCAGCTCTGACGAAAATAGTCTGCAAAGCTTGAGACCTGAATTCCAACAAGAATTTGCCAAACTCAACTTGTTAATAATCACGGAAGGCACCATATCAAACTTGGAAATAAAGCCCGACCTTGTGGAGAGAATTAAAGAAGCTCAGCCTGGTCACCCCAGCATTGAAGGAATTAAAAGAAAGGTGAGTATGGGCAAGGCCTCGGAGTTTGTCATAGGCGAAGATGGAATATTACGATACGGGGACAGACTCTGCGTGCCAAACATAGAAGACCTCAAACAGCAAATCCTAGCTGAAGCACACACCACTCCCTATTCAATCCACCCTGGAGGAACCAAAATGTATAAGGATATTCAGGAAAGATTTTGGTGGCACGGTATGAAGAGGGACATAGCCACATTCGTTGCGTGTTGCGATTCTTGTCAACGCATAAAAGTTGAGCATCAAAAACCAGCCGGACTACTGCAACCAAACAAAATACCGGAGTGGAAATGGGATGAAATAGGGATGGATTTTATTGTCGGACTACCTCGGTCACGACACGGGAATGATGCCATATGGGTCATCACCGATAGATTAACCAAGGTGGCACATTTTATTCCAGTGAAGACAACCTACAACACTCAGAAGCTTGCCAGGATTTATCTCTCTTGTATAGTTTGTCTGCATGGAGTCCCGAAGACTATAATAACCGACAGAGGCACTCAATTTTTCTCGAAATTCTGGGATCATTTACAACAGGCTCTGGGAACTCAATTGGCCTTCAGCACAGCCTACCATCCCTAGACTGATGGACAGACTGAACGCGTAAACCAAATTTTAGAAGACATGCTGAGAGCATGTGTCCTCGCATATGGAACCAGTTGGGAAGAAAGCCTGCCATACGCCGAGTTCGCGTATAACAACAGCTACCAGGCCAGCCTGCAAATGGCACCTTTTGAAGCCCTATACGGACAGAGATGTCGTACCCCGCTAAATTGGTCAGAGACCGGAGACAGCCGTATCTTCGGCCCAGACATGCTCAAAGAAGCCGAGGAAAAAGTCAAGCTAATCAGGGACCGACTCAAGACCGCTCAAAGCCAACAGAAGAGTTATTACGATCAGAAACATCGTAGGGTCAATTTTGAACCCGGTGAATTTGTGTACCTACGAGTATCACCTATGAGGGGACTGCAACGGGTTAAGATTAAAGGGAAGTTAGCACCAAGATTCATTGGACCATTCTGCATAGTGGCACGAAGAGGCACTGTAGCCTACCAGCTAGACTTACCCGAAGACTTGTCCGACATTCACGACGTGTTCCACGTCTCTCAATTACGGAAGTGCGTAAGCAAACCAGAGAAGCAAGTATCCCATGAGAACATTAACGTGCAGCCAGACCTCACATATCGGGAACGCCCTGTAAAAATATTAGAGGAGTCTGAAAGGAGGACCCGACAGAAGGCCATCAAGTTCTTCAGAGTTCAGTGGAGCAATCACACCGACAGTGAAGCAACTTGGGAAAGAGAGGATTTTCTTCGGACAGAACATCCATACTTATTTGAGGAACAGCTGAAATCTCGGGACGAGATTTTTCCTAAGGGGGTAGGTGTTGTGACACTCCAAAAATTTTAATTGGTTTTCATCAAAAACTTTGTTGGATTTTTATTTTAGAGGGCATTTAAAATGTCTTTTCCAGAAATCCTTCCTCTTAAAAACTTCCTTTTCTTTGGCAAGGATTTTATTTTTCTTCAAAATATGGTGTTTGATCTTTTGAAACTTCTTCTCTGTTGGTTCCCTCTCAAATTATTTTTGGAGTTTAATCTTTTTCTTTTAAAAATAAAACTCTATGAAAATTTGGGATTTTCATGTCTTAGAAACCACCCATGACTTGGTATTTTGCCCATGTGGTAAAACCCCTCCAAAACCTCCCCTCCTCCTTGTAATCAACCTAAGTTCTCTGTCCCAACTAATCCAAGCAAGTTTTGGATTTTATTCTAATTATTTTTTTCCCTCAGATCATTTCTGCAATTATTTTGAGCTTAAGTGATTTTCAAAGCAAGTACCCTTTTGCATTTGAGTTTTGACCTCAAACTAACTCTCCTGGATAGTCCTTTGTACCCACAACCCAGAACCATCTTGATCCACTCCTCCTCTTTTCAAATTTTTCAAATTTCAGTCTCTGCAAGTTTGGACCAGATTTGCCAAATTTGGTGAAATTCATATCTACACTTCTCCAAAAATTCCACCAAAATTCAGGCAGCCTACTGGAGCAATGAGTAGCCACTCCACCAAAAATCAGCTCAAGGAAAAATTCCCAGAGGCCAAATTCATTCTGTCGAACACCTTGCATGCACTGTTGCTGTTCATATTCAGTAATATTCAGTTTCAGTGTCGTTTTCATTCGTCAGTTTCAATCACGCGTAGACAGTGCCCTTGGCACGTTCCTCGCCGCCTCTTCCTCCTGTCTGGAGCACCACACGTGCGCTTGGCGCCTTCCCGGCGTCGGCGGCGCCCTGGCCCGCCCGCGCCAGCGTGTCTTGCGGCGGCCGAACCACCGTAGCAGCCGACAGGGAACAGAACGGCGGCTCAACGCCGTTCGGTGCCACCCAACGCTCCTCTGCTCTCCGCGTGGCTCATGCATGCCAGCGCACGCCCGTGGCACCGTCGCCGTGGCCCGGCAATCACGGAACGTGCTCCCTGCCGCCGATGGGCCCGCGCCGCCCCATTCTGTCGAGCTCGCCCTAAGCACCAAATCCAAGCCTGGTTAGCACCTAAATGGAACCGGTGGACCTCCCTAATCTCCCCCGACCAAGTGCTGCGCCGCCGTAACCATCGCCGGAGATCCCCATTCACGGCCACCGCCTCGAATCGCTTATAAAAAGGACCCCGAGCTCGCTCACGAGCCCCACACCTTCACTGCACCTCTCCAAGACCCTGCCAAGCCACCAGGAGGACCTCGAGGAGGTCTCCTCCCCCGACTCCGGCCGCCCCGATCCGCCTCGGCCACCAGCTCGATTCGCTCCGGTGAGGCCGTCTCCGGCGCCCAAACCCCGTCAGTAGCCCCCTCTAGCACCCAGTAAGCTAACCCCCTCCTCAATTTGGCCTTCGCAGCTCTCTCCGATGAGGCCCTCGACCACCCGAACCGCCGTCCGCCGGAGCAAGGCTCGCCGCCGACGTGGTACTCGCCGGCGACCACCACCACCACCAACCGACGCGGAATGGCGCCCTGAACTCGGAGGTACCCTCCGATCCCTCTGCCTCGCCGTGGATCGCCGCCGGCGACCACCGCGGCTCTCGGGCGCCGACGAGCTTCGTTCCCCGTTGAAAATTTAAACCTGACGAGCGGGACCCGCCGTCAGCCTCTCTGTCCTTTCTAAGCGGAGCGTTTTCTGAAAACGCCTTCTGCCAAATACGCTTTCCCTCTGGGCTGGCGTAGTTGCTACCGAAACGTTTTCTGTTTTTATAAGCTAGCCCCTGAAAACTTTCTGTTTCATTACAGATGAGTCCCTGGACAAAAACCCTTATAACTTTTTAACAGAAAGGAATTTTTGAGTGATTCTTTTTTCTGTCCTCTTCAGATTTTTGTCTAGTTTTTTATCATATTTATTTGAAAAATATTTGGTATACTTTTTGTGCACCTCACGGTATTCACGATAGCGCGTATATTTTCTTTATACCGTAGATACCGAAGGAGGTGACGGGACCGCAAACTTCACCGAGCTAGGCTCCGACTACTCCGAACCAGGCAAGCATGTTTGAACTTTTGATATGATGAGTGTCTTGGCATGTTTTGGATTTAGTTAGTCTCATGGCATGTTGTTGAGCATACCGATGAACGTCTTTTCCATGCATTGTTGAGGTAAGTGAGTTCGATGATCCATAAGTGGATGGATGTGAGTATGAATGGCCATGTGTTGGCATGAGGATGGGTAAGATGGCAGTGTTGTAGCATGCCAGTCTTATGCCAGGCTGTATGACTACAGTGTCAAACCGTATCGGTCCAGTTCCTCCCATTTCCTTCCCTGTACTACCACATGTTTTCCGCAAGGAATATGGCTTAGTAAGTTGCAAACCGCTTTCCTGGTACACACCAAAAGGAGAGGCCGGGATGATGGTTCCATGGCCCTGGATTAAAGCCAGTCATCCGGTCAGGGGGCATGGGTGTTTCCGGTTGGGACCGAGAGGGGGGAACCCCTTAGAGCGCGCGTATATAAATTTGATCCCATGCTATTCGAGATTGTGATCTCCCCGTCTCAAAAGTTTTTCTTGGACGATGTCTAGGGTGATTCCTAGCATCGAGAGGTAGGATGGGTGTGTACTGGTTAGCTGTGTTTTCTTCCGAAAAACCGTAAACGGAACTAGTCCTTCGTGACTACGGAAATCCGTTGGCTGTGGGAAATTTTTGTACAAACTCTGCAGAGTCATATATTCCTTGAATCATCTATTCCATGTCCAAGTTCAGTATTATCTTATCCTGACAAGTGCCAGTTTTGATGGCAGAGACTCCGGTGAATCGCCTGAGTTCTAAGTCCGGTTAAATGATTATTCCTGTGGATGGACTAACCCGTTTATTTTCATGAATTGAATATTTATTATGAGCATTACTTCCTTGTGAATAAAAGCGCTTTATGTGGTGTCGCTAAGACGCCCGACTGTGGCATTTCTTTTAAAGCCCTTTCTGTGATGTCGCCCCGACGTCCGACTGTGGCATTTCTTTTAAAGCCCTTTATGTGGTGTCGCTAAGACGCCCGACTGTGGCATTTCTTTTAAAGCCCTTTCTGTGATGTCGCCCCGACGTCCGACTGTGGCATTTCTTTTAAAGCCCTTTATGTGGTGTCGCTAAGACGCCCGACTGTGGCATTTCTTTTAAAGTCCTTTCTGTGATGTCGCCCCGACGTCCGACTGTGGCATTTCTTTTAAAGCCCTTTCTGTGATGTCGCCCCGACGTCCGACTGTGGCATTTCTTTTAAAGCCCTTTCTGTGATGTCGCCCCGACGTCCGACTGTGGCATTTCTTTTAAAGCCCTTTATGTGGCGTCGCTCAGACGCCCGACTGTGGCATCATTTCCTTATATTTATTTGTTCACCTTTCGAGGCGTCGCTTCAGACACCCGATCGGTTTTCATTTATGTTTGTTGGGATTTCAGGCGGACTACCGCCGTTTCCCTTTTACTTACTTCGTTATGCTAATCTTTGAATGTACATTGGTGAATTAATCGTGACACATTCATGCATGCATTTGTTATATCTTACTTCCGAACTGTCTTGCGAGTACTTTCCAAGTACTCACCTGGCTTGTTGATTTGGCCAGATGCTGACGAAGGTGATCTCATGGATGAAGATTTTGATAGCGAGTCCGACGCCTAGAGGAATCCCAGTCAGTCTCGTACGACCCTGGATTTGGTCACTGTATTATATCCGCTTCCGCTACCAAATAAATTCATCGAGCCTCACCTCGACGCTCGATGAGATGCCAGTTTTAGAGTCATGTATCTCACTCCCCGCTGTGTTTTTCCACCACCACCCTATCCTCGAGTCAGTAGTATGCGTCCACACCACTGTGTCATGTCAGCCATTATGTATAATTATTGGCGTGCTTGTAATAATTTGGTTGAGCAACCGTAGCTCAACCCTGTAATATATTTTATGCTACTGGCTTATTGTATCAAGAATTTGTCTACCGGTAAGGAGAATTTTTCCCATACTAGACTCAAAAGATTGGTTTCTCAATAAATATTTTTATTGGAAAACCGGTCGTGACAGCATGCAGACTCCACCCTCTCCTCAAATCCTCGCCCAGCCGCTCGAGTATCTGCTCGTTGACCCTGCCACTCAGCCGTGCAGTCTCCTCGTACCGCGACCACAGGAGCAGGAGCTCCTCTGCTCGTGCACCAGCGCCCGTCCCTGGGTATCTCCTTCCTCCCATCCTCGACCTTGCCGGAGGCCTCCGATGCCGCCGGAGCACCAGCAGCCAGCAAGAGCACCTGCCGCACCCCCTCTCTCCCTTCTTCTCCTTCCTCTGGTTTATTTTTCTCAATCCTCTCTCTCTTCTGTTGCCATGGACAGGAGCTCGCCGCCGTGTTGATCTGCCTCCCCCTGCATTCGGAGTTCCCATGGAGCCCGGCATGGAACCCCTGCGAACCCCGACGCCAGCTTATCTTGCCGCCGCCGGCGACCAGCAGGACCGCATCCCCGACGCCGGTCCTTGTCCACAGCACCCTGGCGCCGCTACGCCCCATTTTTTGACACGGTCTGGCCGAGATCGGTCCGTCCTGCGTCCGAACCAGGAGTTCCCCGCTCGCCTACTGCGCCCCCAAGCCCTCTTCGCCAGCCTCCTCCACCACCTCCCCTTCCGGCTAGAGTGCCTCACCACTGCAACTCCCTCGAACAAGATTGGGATCGAGCCTCCCGCTCCTGCCATCCCCGCAGTCCCGTGCCAAGTCCCCCTACTTCCTCTGTGTCGAGGACGCGTCATCCCCACGTTGACCGATCCCAAACGCCTATGCGTCCAGCAGCAGCCTAGTCCTCCAAAGCCGCCCTAGGCGCCAAGGCCCAGCCGCCCGCAATACGCACCAGCACCGCCTGTTTCCCCTCCAGATCCAGCCTGCCCCAGCCGTTGCACTGACTGGGCCGAAGTACCCGTCATACGATGTTAGGTTCCTAGATTTTACGTCCCTAACACGGTGAGGGTTTATGGGCCCCTCTTGACAGTTCGCTTTGAATAAAACTCTTCCAGTAAGGCCCAACATTGGTTTTACCATTTGCCTAATAACAACTCAAAACTTGCATAGGGACCGGCTAGCACCCGAGGACTCTTAATCAATCCCTGAGCCAATGCTCCGCATGAGTATTGGTCCAAACTGGGCGATGTCCGGCGCCCCCTGGGCAACCAGGGTCTCAGCCAACCCGACATCTGGCCCATCCGGTGTACCCCGAGAATGAGATACGTGCGACTCCTATCAGGCTAGGTCGGTGCATCGGGAGGTCTTGCTGGTTTTTTACCATTGTCGAAATGTATTGTGCACCGGGATTCCGAGTCTGATCGGAGGGTCCCGAGATGGAGAATTGTCTCCGCCGATCGTGAGCTTGCCATTGGCTAAGTTGGGACACCCCTGCAGGGTTTGAACTTTCAAGAGCCAAGCCCACGGTTATGTGGCAGATGGTAATTTGTTAATATCCAGTTGTAGAGGACTTGAAGTAAACTCATTTAAAATACACCAACCACGTTGTGTAACCGTGACTGTCTCTTTCGGGAAAGTTTGAGAGGAGAACACGATTGGGTTATGTTTGAATGTAAGTAGTTCAGGATCACTTATTGATCATTACTAGTTTGCGACCGTTTGCGTAGTTTCACATCTTATTCTTATACTCGTAAGTTAGCCACAATACATTGCTGAGTCACTGCTGCAACCTCACCACTTACCTTTTCCTACCCATTAATCTTTGCTAGTCTTGGAATCGATGGTAATGGGATTGTTGAGTCCTTGTGGCTCACAGATTACTACAACAATAGTTGCAGGTACAGGTAATGCAATGACCTGACATGAGAGCGATGCTTGATTGCTTTTGGAGTTCTTCTTCTTCGATCAAGGGATAGGTTCCAGGTCGGGGGAGCCTGCGCTAGCAGGGTGGATGCCGTTCTTCTTTTTCGTTTGAATTCATCCATAGTCGGATCCTAATCTTATGTATGATGATTGCCATGTATTGATGTATTGTTGTATGAATGTTGTAACTTGTGGCGAGTGTAAGCCTTTATCTTGTATTCTCATCTATTCAATACATAGTATGTTGTAATGATATTCACCTTGCTATGTGCTCGAAATGTGGTTGTGCCCCAATCATGAGTTCATCATGTGATTGGGATAGAATCGCATCTTGGGCGCTACAATGAAGTTGCAAAAAATGCAGAACGTCACGGAAGAATTTTGACCTAGGCGGTGTGAAGCCCCGGTTCATGTGATCAGTGGAAACAATAACTTCATCGTCCTGCGGCTGAGTTCTGACTTCATCTGGTTCTGGAGCACGCTAGTGAATGACGTTTTTTGCCTGTACGAAGCCAACTTTGACATACTCCTGGAGCATTTCTTCGGTAATGATGGATGGGACCCAGTCACATGATGTGACTGTCTTAGTCAGGATTGGGTGCATGGCCTACACAATGCGATTCAAGATGTTATTAAACTGGCACATATCTGGCAGGTTACAAATTTTAAACCGTTGTGAAGGACTAATGGCTATGGAGATACAGTTCAAAGTATGTAGTTGTCAAACCAGAGAACTGCATTATGAGGATGAATAAATAAGCATGGTTAAACCAGAGAAGTATTGCCGGGTTATGTAAGGTATAAAGCATATGATGGCGGTTTAAACAGGGCCTAGTGTTGTATGATGGGTCACGGTTTACGATATAAGCCGCCATGGCAATTATGGTACTTCAAATCTATCAGTGAAAAATTTGCTATGTGATGGACAAACAGATTTCACAGACTGAGGCTATGATTTTGGATCTACAGCAATTCAGAAAATATAGTAAAATTCTAAAGCCTAAGGTGGCGGTAGCAGAAAGTTTGGGTGCTCCGACGAGATCTTCTATGGAAAGAAGTTATTCTAATGATAAAAATTAATGCTAAACTATTACCGAACAAGGTTCATGACTTGTTCAGATTAAAAGCTGCTTGAGTTGATGGAGAAAACGAAGAACGACGACAAACACCGATGAACAGATGAAACCCTAATGCAGATCTAAGGTAAAATGGGAGGAGCGCTTACAGGCGACAAGGGACAGCGGTGGCGTGCTAGAGTTCTCTGGTCTGGTCAGGTCGATGCAGCGGCCTGAGTTGGTGTAGCGGTCGGAGGTCGCAGCGGCGGAGCTCGTGCGGCAGAGGAAGACGAAGGCAATGAGGCAAGGGGGAATGAAAAAGACCCCGGTCCCTATTTATAAGAGGATGGATACAAGGCATGCGCGGGAATCGAGGAGGCCAAAATCGTCATATGGCTATATGGACGCCTCGATTTTCAAGATGGTCATTAAGATAAGGACTAGTTAAAGATATTCTAGGCCTCGTGCAAAATTAATGTGAAATGACATCATGGTGGTTTAAGAAGATTCTGTGAGCTGGCATCATGGAGGGTTACAACAAGTTCATGAAACAAGCGATGCAAAATTTTGACAAGTCAGGTATTGAAGATTGATATGAACAAGTTCAAATCAACCTGGGGCCTAATGTTGGGGATATAAATACTGGGTATGAACCACCCAGGAGGGGCCAGGTCATACCACTAGCGATTTATCAATGAAGATGGCGGCTCATACAAGCCCATTGACGGCCCAAGACCCAGAGGCCACTTGAGGCCCAAGAGGACGAACCGCCATATGTGTATAACTTGTTTTGTAAGGAAAACGTAGTTAGTCACCAAGGCGGACACGCTGTGTATGAGCCGGCCAGGATTCCGTGAGCTGCCGGGCGTCTTCCTGTCAATATAAAGGGACGACACGACGGCGGTTTAGGGACAAGTAACAAACAATCAAGAGCTAGGTCAAGCGTATTCGCTCCATGGTAATCAAAACCCTAGCAATACAACACAAAGAAGTAGTAGGCTTTTACCTCGTTGAGAGTGGCCGAACCTAGGTAAACTCTCTGTGTCCTTTGTCCCGCTTAACCCCTTCAAGCTAACCTAGTTGCGATGGCTCCACGACTAAGTCCTTGCGCTAGGACATCTGCTGTGTCAAATCCACAACAATATTGATTTTCTACAAAGTAAAAACAAGCAAAAAATAGCAACTGTCACTGGGCACTATGTCAATAGGTTAGTCCCAAAAAATGATATAAAGTTTCTATAAAATTATTGTAAAACATCCAAGATTGATAATATAACATCATGGAGAAATAAAAAATTATAGATACGTTGGAGACGTATCAGCATCCCCAAGCTTAATTCCTTCTCGTCATTGAGTAGGTAAATGATAAAAACAGAATTTTTAATGTGGAATGCTGCCTAATATGTTCATCACATATTCTTTTCTTTATAGCATGGACATTTGGACTTTTATATGATTCAAAGCAATAGTCTAGTTTTGACATGAATACTCCAATACTCAGGCATATCAACAAGCAACCATGTCTTTCAAAATATCAACACTAAAGCAAGTTATCTCTAGCCCATTATGCTCAATCATTGATCCATTCATGAAACACACTCACATAATAGCTACACCTAATGCTCAAGTACGATCATAGTGCCCCTTAGTTGGTGATTTATAAGAGAAGATGGAGACTCAAATAAAAATAATGCTCATAATGGAGACTAAAGTGATCAAGTTTGGATCAGTAGTACATTGGATATACACCATGTTGCCTCCACTTGGATCTAATCCACGTCTCTTTCACCCACTGATATATAATAACTCATCATGATCATAAAATCATATGATGAAACTACTGTATAAAACCTATACAAATACAGGGCCAATATGCTGGAAAAAGTTACATGATAATTTAGCAGGAGCGTTGGAATACACATAGTAGCGGTGTGCTTTTAGCAGCAGCGCGCTCGTCAAAGTGGCACTGCTGCTATTAGCAGTAGCACGGGTCTAGCAAGACCGCTACTACTCTGTATGTTAGCAATAGGGTGGGTAAACCCATGCTACTAGTAAAGTTTAGCTGTAGCATCATAGTAGTAGTGCGGCACCACGTGCTACTGATAGCCCTTTGACCCGCGCTACTGCTAGGATTTTCCCTAGTAGCGGATGACACAAAGAAATTATTGAAGTACATCATGAAGATTGATTGATAATATGTCTTAAAATAGATTCCGGATGTGATACGTGATTACAAGGTATGTCTAGACGGCTGGGCACTATGGTGGTGATGAAGGTGGTGGATATGGAGATGTAGATGGGAAATCGCGGCAGCTAGGGTTGATGGAGATGACTAGTGCAAGTATGGAAATGTGTGGCGATGTTTTGTTGCTTATTGGGCGTTAGGCCTTTTGGAAAGGTTGTTTAGGTGGATTAGGGGGCTCCGTTGGCAAGCCATACAACCATCCATACAAGCGGAGATAGTCGTATGGAATGTCATCTTTTACTCAGGTTCCACTACTGTACCTCCCACTTGATCTCCTCTATCTCCACTTTACTCCTTTCCATGCATTGGCTTGATTTCGTCCATAAATATCCCATTTCCAGTGGAAGCAACATAAATATCAGATATTTGGAATCCTTTGCATTCATTAGCCATTAGTAGCAATATCGGAGCTACCATCTCAGTTTGTATAAAATATCTCGGTTTTACCTCAGGTTGGATGAGTGTACAAATATCACTCATTAGTGTATTTTGGTGTTGATAATGATATGATTAGTGGCACTAATGTTGGTTGTCAAGTTGATCTCATGTCATTTGTCTCAATGATATATTATAGTTATGGTTGACCCCCTCCATTTCAAGATGGGAAAAAGTCATTGGTTAGAAAAAAGACTTGAAATTCGTCTTGGTTTATTTTATTCTTGGATCAAATTATTAAGAGGTGTTGATGTGTTTGAGAAATTGTGTGGATCATTCAAAACATATACACATAGCCATCCCATGTGGTGTATCAAAAGTGCATTGAAACCATAATCAAAGGTGACAGCGTTTCGGACCCTCGAGTCCCTGAAGTCTAGGTTTTCGCTCCAGATACTCCCATTCATCGCACCATTGGACCCTCGGCCCCTGATACATCCATTTTGCATCATGATTTTCTAGTGTTATTTATCTTATTTTGAGGTTATATTTCATATTATGATGCAACTCTAATGTATTTTGTCTCTTAAAATGCAAGATGCACCACAGGAGAAGTATTACCGGCAGCTAGAACTCTACCTGGAAAAAGCTACAACAGAGCTCGCAATTGTTTGGAGCTTAACATGAAGTTAAATTTTATGGATATTCATCTTGGAATATATAAAAAATACTGGAGAAAAAATATACAAGATGGGACCCACTAGCCACTACAAAATTTGCTCCATTCAGTGATAAAAACCTTGGTGACAAAGAACAAACTATCACCGAAAATCCTTTTATGTGACGGTGTTCGTCACCAAAAAAGGAACCCCAGGACGACCAAGCCTGGCATCTTAGGTGACAATTTGGCTTGATTTTAGGTGACATATTTGAGTGTCTTAATTCATTTCCATTTTGTGGGACGGTTTTCAACGTCACACAAAATGCTCGGGGGTTAGTGGAGAAAATCTAAACAAAAAATGAGTCCATTGGATATGAACTCATGACCTCATGCTTCAAGACAGAATTGATTTGGATGTTTACTACTAGGCCATTGCTTCATTAGTGATGATACATAATAAACTAAATTGTATAGTATGTCCAATGGCGCTACATGTATTTTTCTAGGAACTAGGGTTTGAGATGAGTTATACGTCTCCAACATATCTATAATTTTTTATTGTTCCAAGCTATTATAGTATCAACCTTGGATGTTCTATACGCAATTATATATCTATACGCAATAGTGCCACTTGTTGTTTCTTCACTGACTACGAAATTTTTTGAAATTTTCTTCTGGATTAAGAGAGACCCTAGAAGGTTGGGGAGAAGACCAAATGGGCCATGAGGGAGCAAGAAGCTCAGCAGTCATGCCTTGGGGGCGCCCCTGGGCTTGTGGGCCCCTCATGGCACATCTTGACCTAATTCCACTTCTACTTCTTGAGCTTACGTTGGTTTTTCCCTTGAAGAGGAAAGGGTGATGCAACAAAGTAGAGATAAGTATTTCCCTCAGTTAGAGAACCAAGGTATCAATCCAGTAGGAGACAATGCACAAAATCACTTAATACCTACACAAACAATCAAACAACTTGCACCCAACGCAATAAAGTGGTTGCCAATCCCTTCATGGTTACTTGCAAAAGTGAGATCTGATAGAGATAGATGAAACTAAACAAATGATAAAGAAAATATTTTTTGTATTTTTGGTTTATAGATAGGAAAGTAAAAGATTGCAAAATAGTAGATCGGGAACTTATATGATGGAAAATAGACCAGGGGCCATAGGTTTCACTAGAGGCTTTGATGTCGCTTGAAGCTATGTTGGTATTTCTCCAAAGAGGAAGGGATGATGCAGCACAGCGGCGGTAGGTATTTCCCTCAGAAATGAAACCTAGGTTATCGAACCAGTAGGAGAACCAAACAACACAACGTAAACATCCCCTGCACACAAATAACAACACCTCGCAACCTGACGTGTTAAAGGGGTTGTCAATCCCTTTTGGGGTACGGTGTAAGAAATTGCGTGATAACGGGATAAAATTGTAATAGATGGAATAAATAGATGATCACAAATAAAATAAAGTGCAGCAAAGTATTTTTGTATTTTTGGTTTAATAGTTCTGAATAAAAAGAGCAAATAAAATTGATCGCAAAGCAAATATATGAGAAAGAAGACCCGGGGCCGTAGGTTTCACTAGTGGCTTCTCTCAAGAAAGATAGCAAACAGTGGGTAAATAAATTACTGTTGGGAAATTGATAGAACTTCAAATACTCATGATGATATCCAGGCAATGATCATTACATAGGCATCACGTCCAAGATTAGTAGACGACTCCTGCCTGCATCTACTACTATTACTCCACACATCGACCGCTATCCAGCATGCATCTAGTGTATTAAGTTCATGGAAAAACAGAGCAATGCAATAAGAACGATGACATGATGTAGACAAGATCCATTTATCTATATGGCGGTAGATATAGATCTCGTCTTGTTATCCTTAGTAGCAACGATACATACATGCTGGTTCCCTTTCTGTCACTAGGATCAAGCACTGTAAGATCGAACCCACTACCGGGCACATCTTCCCATTGCAAGATAAATAGATGAAGTTGGCCAAACAAAACCCAAATATCAGAGAAGAAATACAAGGCTATAAGAGACCAAAGAAACTCAAATTACTTTCATGGATATAAAAAGATATAATTGATCATAAACTCAAAGTTGATCAGATCCCAACGAACACACCACAAAAAGAGTTACATCATATGGATCTCCAAGAGACCATTGTATTGAGAATTCAGCGAGAGAGAGAGAGAAATCCATCTAGCTACTAACTATGGACCCGAAGGTCTACAAATAACTACTCACGCATCATCGGAGAGGCACTAATGGAAGTGGTGAACCCCTCCGTGATGGTGTCTGGTGGTTCTGGACTCTGCTGCCGCTGGATGAATATTTCGTTGACGCTTTTAGGGTTCTGGTATATTTGGGGTACTTGTAGAGCAAAGAGGCGGTCTAGGGGTACCCGAGGTGGGCGCAACCCACCAGGGCGTGCCAGGGCCTCCTGGCACGCCCTGGTGGGTTGTCCCCTCCTCCGGACTCCCCCCAGGTGCAACCAAGGCCCATCTGCTTCCTTCTGGCCCAAAAAAATCATCCTGGAGTTTCGTGGCATTTGGAATCCATTTGATATTGATTTCATGCGATGTAAAAAACATGGAAAAACAACAACTAGCACTTGGCACTATGTCAATAGGTTAGTACCAAAAAATGATTAAAATGATTATAAAACATCCAAGATTGATAATAAAACAACATGGAACAATAAAAAATTATAGATATTTTGGAGGCGTATCATCATCCCCAAGCTTAACTCCTACTCGTCCTCGAGTAGGTAAGTGATAAAAACAGAATTTTTGATGTGGAGTGCTGTTCATCAGGTCATATCATATTATTTTCCTTATAGCATCGACATTTGGACTATTATGTGATTCAAAGCAATAGTCTAGTTTTGATATAATAATTTAGATACTCAAGCATATCAACAAGCCTTCCCCAAGTTGCTTTCCACTCAATTCATCTTTCCACCAAATCCAAATATGAGAGAGAGAGTTGAGTGTTGGGGAGACTGTCATTTGAAGCACAAGAGCAAGTAGTTCATCATCAACACACCGTCTATTACCTTTTGGAGAGTGGTGTCTCCTAGATTGCTTAGGCGTCACCTGGGAGCCTCCGTCAAGATTGTGGAGTTGAACCAAGGAGTTTGTACGGGCAAGGAGATCGCCTACTTCATGAAGATCTACCCAAATGAGGCAACACTGGTTCGCGTCAGTCCTAAACAAACGGTTTTAACCCCTTTCCATGACGGCCCTCAGAACCGTCGCCAAGAGGGCGTATGCGATAGGGGGGTCCTTCCCACATGACCCAGAAACCATCGGGGATATGGAACACTGATCCAGAGGCCTTCCAAAATGTAATCATGTGCGATGCAGCACACACTAAATCTTCCTGAATTCAAGTAGAGAATACCAGGGCTTCTCATATCTCTTTCTCAACGATTTCAATTGTGTGGAAGGGAAGGAGCCTAAATCGACCCCCTTCTTTCTTTTTTATTCAAAGACACAAAAGCAAGCACAGTACAAAGAGAAATTCCACAACAAATCTCTTGATTCGGATTTAGGGACTCCACAGTAATTTGCTATAGAGAATTTCTAATTTCTATTAAATCAAAATAAGATAATATAAGATATTATATTATTGCTGGAAAAAATTGTTATAGTCCTATTCCTGATTGTTATTTTGGATTCTGTGCCTGGGTGGTAGCATCAGTTGAATGACTATTCTTCTCCATTCGGAAATACGCAAAAGTATGTCCCTTATTTGAGATCTCTTAAGAGAAAAGGAAGAAATAAATCAATCAAATTATGATAATGGCGCAGTGAAACCATACAGTCTGTCGTAACGAACTGTTTGGGAAACAGTATGTAAGGAACACGGGCCAACATATGAACTGTGTGCGATTTGTGCCCTATCGCACACGAGTTTTTTGCATAACCCGTCTGCCATGCTAGACCCCATCGCACATGTTTTCCAACAATTACCGTCTGTGATAATGTTCTATCACAAACGGTTCAGGAGCACCATCATAGACATACAAGCGCTGCAGACCGTTTGTCATTTGTTAGGTATCACCGACGGTTGCCGCAAGAGTGACGTGTGCTTTTCGTTTCGGATCCCACACGTTTCCTGAAAAAAATATGTTGGGATTGTATTCTGCATTGGGCACGGTTTACTCCCAGTTCTTGTGTGCGATAACGCGATATCACAAATGGTTCCGGAGAACCTATGAACACGAAGTAGCACTGCAAATCTTTTGCGATCTGCTATGTATCACCGATGGTTCCGCTACGATTGACGTATGCTTTCCGATGTGGATCGCACACACTCATTTAGTTGAACCGTGTGTAGAGCAATTGCCAGGTTGAAACAAAAATATCCCATTCTGAATCGACACGCAAAAAGCAAATTCGCCACAATATTCAATTGAACAAATAAACAAAAATATCCCATTTTGAATCGGCATGCAAAAAGGAAATTCGCCACAATATTCAATTGAACAAATAGTGTCCACAGGAAGAACATTCATCAGATTTCGCAGCAATTGCAATTAAACATATGGTAGCTAAATTCCAATGAGTTGTCCACACATATGTGCATTACATAATTAATCATAGTGTACGAAATACGAAGACCTCATCAGATGGAAAACAATGGATCCATGTGTTATATGTTTAGCGGCTAACTCTTACTGAATGTTTCAGGAGAAGGTATGCTGAAATCTTCATTATCACAAGTGGGATTGATGTAGTGATCCAGGAAGAAGTCGCTGATAAATCTCCGAATCATCAGCAATTCACCAGCCAGGAGCGGTTCAGGGGTCCTCGGTTTTAAGATGAGTTGCAGTATTTTTAAGATCAGAATGTGCCATATGAGTGGAGTAGAAGATATTAATTAGGATAGACTTACTGGTACTAATTCGCGAGGATCATCAAAACTATCAGCAGATTCGCAGATGGAGACCATGTGTCTGCAAAATTAGTATCCACAAAGGTTGGTCCCTGCTTCTTGCTGAGGACACTAACTTTTGTGCCAAATTAGTCATGAATTTGTCTTGTTAGGAACAACCTAACCCGTGTTAGATGTATTATTTTTTCTTTGGACAAAATAGAAAGTGGTTTATTTAGAAGCTTGAACATTTGACTAGCGTAAGGAAAGGTATTTGCAGACTGTTGGATAAATTTTCAAAAATAACGGATTTTGGTGTGTTACCAGAGAAACGATCTCGTGCTGCACGGGTTGTTCCGTCTTGAACAGGTCCCTGGTTTAGTTTTCCACAATGCGAGCACACTACAGATGATGATGAATTTTGACAACATCAATTATTGAACCAGATATGAATGCAAATTAATTTCACCATCATAGAATTCAATACCTATCCAAGAATTGTTGAACATGCGTCAGATCCTGAGCGTTTGTTGAATCTCTGAGAGAATCAATTTAGTAAACTGTGTTCTTGTTTGGAACAATGAATACCAATATCCAGTGATTGCTACATATTAAGAAAGACAAGAACTTACGAATGATGTCGAAATCTAAAAGACAAATAGTGTATGCGTGGTTGTTTACTTGACTTACCGTTCATGACATGGCCAGAGAAATGATTATGCATGGGACGTGTTTCCGAAGATACGGAGGACCGTGTTAACGGCCCAGTCCCGTCGGTCCTTACCATCTAATGTTGTGCCATTTGCTAATGCATTATCTATGAAATACACACTCTCCCTTATTCTTCTCCATGCATTTAATCCCCTGAGAGGAATAAAATGCAGTTAGCTGTTTATCATTTACAACATTGTATGGAGAACTTGATCAGAGTTTGTTAAGTACTTACAAAATCAGGCATCTAACAAGAGTGGCATCGAGCACGTCGAAGTTGAAGAAGATATGTAAGTCCTCGAAACTCACACTGATGGAACCAACATTGTGTCGGAAATGATCTCTATTGTAGTGGACTAGCAAAGCATGATAACCTGCTGCCATTTGATCCAAGCAATATTCATGTAATTGCGGCAACTAGAGCTGCACTCATCAAAGTATTCGCCAACAAGAAATGGCTGGCCATGGACATAATTGCGTCCTTCAAGTATGCCTGCTTTCCTTTTAGCAAGCAACAATTTTACTTTTTCATCACCCATGGCGTCAGAAATAATATTACTCCCCGATTCAAACAAGCTATTGTTAATTTGGTTATGTGCGATGAGTGCTTTGAGTAAGAGGCAATCGTTCTCTTTCCTCTTCACTCTCCCGCTGCGCTTCCTCGTGGTCGTGGTTGTAGCCTTTTTGGGCACTTCCTTCTTAGTACTTGAAGCATTTCTGGCAGAACGTCTGGTTTCCTACAAGGTAGACTACTGAGCAGACGGTGAAGCTTGGACGGACTTCTTAGCAGATGGTTTATGTATGCCAGACCGCTGAGCTAGCGGTGCTACTGTGACAGACTGTTGGGCTGTAGGAGCAGAGGCATCGCATTGTTGACCATGCGTTGAAGCTATGTCGGGTTTCTACGCAGGTGGTGCCAACTTGTCGGTGTGCCGAGAAGGTCGTGCCAACGCGTTGGTTTGCTGAGCAGGAAGTGTTGACGCATTGGTATGCTGATAACGTGCCTGCGGACCGACGAACTGTTGAGCAGTCGGTTCTGGACCTACAGACTGCTTAGGAAGCGGTTCCGAAGCATCAGATTGCTTAGCAGTCTCTTCCACCAGGTTGGTCTGCTGAGCATGTGCTGCAGCTGGGTCTCCCTCCGCAGCTTCAGTGGCCGGCATCTGAACCGGTGGTGCGTCATCAGCAGTTGTAGGCCTTTCCATTGGCTACTTTGGGGTGGAGGATGACATGGCATGTACGCCATGAAGTCGGGCCGGCTGATCACAGGTTCATGCATCAGGCCACGAGAGCTGCTGTGGCAAGGAGAGCGTCACTAATTGAGGGGCGACAGTGGTTGCTCTTGGCGGGGCTTCGGGAATTTTATCGATGAACTCTATTTCCTTTCGTGGCCACTGGATGTGATGTAACAGTGTTTCTCCCAAGGTCCATTGCTCATTAAAGTCTCCTAGGACATTCTTCAGGGCAAATTCATTGAATCCAAGCTTTACTTCAGTTACGTAGCACTTCACACAGCCCGGCTTCAATGGCACATTGTCCAAGAAGAGGCCATCTTCCTAGAAGGGTGGGCAAACCCAGGCTGTTGCACATTTTAATGTACCTTCATAATGTGTAAGCATGACCTTTAGTCTGTCTTTCATTCCAGATAGATCAGATATAACATCATCATGAGCAGCTGCAGTCTCAGTGTCGCTGGGGTCAACTAATGCACAGCTACTCTTGTGCAGTGTTGTCGCACAATAAGCAGCATCATCCATGCCCGCCTCCCCTCCCATCTGTTGGCTACCTGTTAGTGTTAGTCTTCTGCATCATCATTGACTCCTCAACATCCTTTCGAACAGCTGGATAAATCTCCTTCTTCAACTTTTCAAACAATGCATTCTACGTCATTTCACTCCTCACTTTTTTCATGCTGAGCCTCTCTTCTTTTCTGAGTGTGAAAGCCCTCTTGTGCGGGACATTAACACCTATACCCCTTCCACAGCCAGGGGGCTCTTTTGTGTCCAGAGCAATGGACAGAATGTCACATGGCCCTGAATTCCTGTAGAATCTTCCAGGGATCTTGGAAGCCTCTACCATCACTTCATACAGTTTGGCATCACGTGCGTTTTCAAAGTAATAAGTTCTGTCATCACGCCTCTTTGCACGTGCCCTCAAGTAGTCTGTGGCGCGTTCGCCCTTGATTTCACTAAAGGTCGGATTCCCACCCGTCGCTACTGCTTCTTTGTCCTCCTGTTCCCATATCAGTTTCATGCCGTAGTATCCTGCCACACCCATACAGTGGGGTGTATGCTCTTCTTCTGAAGTTCCAATTGCTTGAAACTCTTCGCAGCAAACTTTGGATTTTCCCTGACCCTTTTGAATTCTGCCCAGTCTGCCTTTGTAATTTGGGGGTATGCGGGGATTCGTTCCTTGCCTTCACTCAAGTACTTCTTGTAAAACACATGCTTCCAGTTTCTCCAAGCATCCCTAGCCTTCTTAAGTGCAGCGTGTTCCACCTGCATTCTCCACTGCTTTGGAACGTTGAAGTGATCCATGATCTCCCGAACTATCCTTCGCCGTGTTTTTGTGTCAGCCTTCCTAAACCCTGGTAGATTAATGTTGAGCCTTGCCCTGCCAACAAATCCACACACACTCCTGAACCTCATGCGTGCTTTATCTGGTTTAGTTGGAGCCCAGGACTTTAAATCTACCTCGGTTACTTCATATACACCTTTAGGCTGGTGTGTGGGCTTCCTTGGAGCATTCCTCCGTGTCCTGACCGGAAGGGTAATTGCTGCAGCTCTATCCCGTTCAAGACTACTTCATCCCTCACAATCTGCTGAAGACCTAGGGTTGTCCGAATCAGATGAAGATACATGGCCTGAATGAGTGTTGTCGCTGCTACTCGGCATCTACAGAGAACACATGCAAAACTCAGGAAAGAAGGATAAGCATAAAACTAACAACTTGGTATCAAGCTTTCTAAACATGTCATGCAATAATTTAGAAAATGTACGGCTAATTTGTTAAGTTTGTGTGACTCGGGCGCCTGCGATCTGTAAATAGGTAGTAACTTATTGGAACAAATACAGCTTATATGTAGTAAGGAAGGTAGATAATGAACATATATACGCTCTCCATTATTTATAAGCAATTTGGGAACATATGGAACGAAATTGGAAGGGGGACTACGAGGAAATATGCCTCACCGTGATGGAGAGCAGTAACTAACAGGCTTGTTAATGCAAACCCACCCGGACCACAGGAGAGGCGAGGGTTACTACATCGATATACTCAAGGGTGGCTGGCGAGCAAACGAGGACGGCGAGGCGCGGGCCGCCGTGTGTTGTGAACGGCAGTGGAGGTAGGCTTGACGCTGAAGAGCGGGCACACGGACGGGGTGAGCATGGTGGCGCCGGAGAGGGTTCTGCTATGGATCGGGGGGAGGGGGAGCTGGCAAAGGTGATTGGGTGGACTAGTTGAGTGAAACACAGGCGGACGGTGGGGGGTGTTGGTGGCCTAGGTGAAAAGGGTGAAAAATATCCCCGGTCGCCGCGCCGCGGAAAGGCCTATGCAAACGGTTGCCTCTAAGCGCTCGTGTGCACAAATAGAATAATTTCGTTTGAAATGAAGACTTACTAATATTGAAATGAAGACGTGAGTTCATCGTTTCACCTCTAAATTTTTCGCACGTAAACCAATCACAATTTTACCACGGGTTTGATTTGCTGGCGCATTTCAGGTCTCGTGTGCTATATGTAAGACATTTTTTGGCATTTACCGTGCATGTTGGCATATAAATCAATTTATAGCCGGACTGCATTTCCTGTCAAACGGGATGAGGATTGCCATCCGATCTAGGAGCATCCAACGGTGCAGACGTACGATCCGTGGGGTTTGGGTTCTGGCTAATCAGAACGCATCACTCAGATCACGCGCGCAGCGAGGGGGGCATCGACCACGGTTTGGTAGGAACACGGCTTTCGTGTGTGAACCGTGTGCTATTTGATACTAGTGTATGATACTACCTTTAATTAATTATAACACATAATATAATACATAGAGTATAGTATCACATATAGATCATATTTATTGCCATGCATGACAGAAATTAGCATCGCATTTAACATGATACGGTATCTACCTACTATATGTTACTCTAACCCTCTTTATATATATTTAGTTCTTTGCCACATCAGCATACTTGCTATTTCCTAGTGCATGACATGATCGGCCACTATGGCCAGCCTTATATAGTGGGGAGTATCATGTACTATATATATAGTATCATGCATATGATACTAGTGTATGATACTACGTACGTACCTTCATAGTGCATATATAATATCATAGAGTAGTACTAGCTCCCTCTGTTAACTAATATAAGAGTGTTTAGATTACTTCCCACCCACCGAGGTTCAAGGCATGGTACATGCAATTTGGGTTTGTTACAATCTAAGTACGTACCTCTTATGATAATACCATTACAACCAGCCTAAACCGGAAAGGAGGGAGTATGAGACTAGCCACAATGGAGAGTAGTACACTGGTAACATACACATATCCCTAGACTATATATGTTACTACCTTCATAGTGGGTAGTAACATAAGTGTAGTGTCATGCAAATTTTCATTTCTTAGGTTACAGACTCATATTCTATTGGGACATGTGATGCTACAGTAACTAGCTAAGTTACTGAAACTATCTCTCTCCTCATTAACTTATTGCCACATAAGCAAATTTGCTGAGTTGGAGTCGGTGTTACTTCTGAAGTTACTACCACTGTGGCTAGTCTGATACTAGCTAGTCGTCTATGATATACTAGCTACCTCACTAAGAGAATGCATGGTTAATAATACTGCCAAGGGTCGGCTATAAGAAGTTGCCATTTCATATACAGCCAACCTCTTAGTGGGCATGTACAATAATAAGTTTTATATACGTACTAGTTTATCAATAGTTGGCTCACCTTACATCCTCACAAAGTGTCTTGGGTCTCGTGTTGCAGCTGGATCTACTAACCAAGAGCATGCTTCTCTTCTCTTTCCTCCAACTAATAAGCACATATATATTATTCTATTCCTTATAGCCAGACTACCCACAGTGGGAGTAACATAGGTAGTAACATCACACATATCTAGATAAATAGATGATGTGGCAAGCAATAAATGAAGAAATGGAGGAAAGTGGATATGTGTGATGTTACTACCTATGTTACTCCCACTGTGGGTAGTCTGGTCTTACTATAGTATGAGACTACACACAATGGGAGTAACATAGGTAGTAACATCACACATATCTAGATAAATTAAGTAGATGATGTGGCAAGCAATAAATGAAGAAAGAGAGGAAAGAAGTAACATAGCTAGTTACTAGTACTATGAGTAACATCACATGTATATATCAAGACAAGATGTGTCTATAGCCTAATAAATGAAGTGTTGCATGTTACCACACATATATGTTATTCCCCACTATAGAGGTAGTAACATAGACTAGTAACACATGGGCATGTTACTAGTCTATGTTACTACCCATTGTGGCTAGTCTGAGTAACATCACACATCTCAAGGCAAGATGAGTCTATAGCCTAATAAATGAAGTGTTGCATGTTACTACACATATGTTACTCCCCACTATAGAGGTAGAAACATAGAATAGTAACATTCTATGTTACTACCCATTGTCGCTAGTCTTATGTCACTTCTATTGTGTACTTACTTTCTCTAATGCATAGTATCATAGAGTAGCTGGTATCATATGTAGTACTTTATTTATATTGTCATGCATGACATATAATAGCATAACATTTATTATGATACAGTTTCATGATATGATACTTAACCCTCTCTTTCTTCATTTAATTAATTCTATGACAACTCATCAAAATTGCCTAGTTGGCATGCATGATACTAGCTATGATACCCCCTTACTATCAGCCTAGCAAAGGTGTACATATCATTTGTGCGTCGCTTTGTGACTTTTCATCCGTTTGTTCGAGAAGCGGGCAGAAGTTTCAAACATTTCGGCCGCGGGGTGCATCCACTGGCATAGGCCTAGTTGGTATTTTAATTACAGAAAATTCAGATGGAGTTCAGACATCATCAAAATCGATTTGTTCCTGTGGTGTGCTCTCACGACCCCGTGCAAAAAATTGGTAAAGTTTGGAACAAGTTTTGATGACTGCTCCTTCCAAACCGGAGCATCTCACATGAAGGATCATGGTTTTCCAAAAGGAGACGTGTCAATTCAAACTCCTCTGGTCGGTGACTTCATCGTTTGGCCTCATAAAAATTTCCATGGTACGCAATCACCATTATACCACGGGTTTGATTTTCTGGCGCATTTCAGGTTTCGTTAGCTATATTTAAGATATTTTTTGAGATTAACGTGCATTTTGTGCATAAAAACAAAATTACACCCGGAATTGCATGTGCTGTCGAAAGGGATAAGGATCGTCGTTCGATCTGGGAGCATCCAACGGTGCAGATGTACGATCCATGGGGTTTGGGTTCTGGCCAATCAGAAAGCACGACTCAGATCATGGGCGGGGTGGCGGGGTTTGGTCGGCACATGGCTTTCATCAATGAACTGTGTGCTACTCACAAACCAGATTGCATATTTTTGTTCACACATACTGTAGTGAGGTCGATTGAGTGTGCTATACCTCTATGATATAATAATAATAATAATAATAATAATAATAACAAAAAATAGTTCATAATCATTACCTGAGCTGACAGCATATCAAGATCAACATATTAACGGTTCTTACATCAATAGAAATCGAGCATAACTCACAAATTCAGTACATGCGACAGTTCTAAATTGAACGAATTAAGTTGTAGGGTAGGCATAAAGACTACTCTTACGGCTTAATTCCCATGTACATGGGAGAACTGGGATCATTAAGTTGACTCGAATGAACTTGGGGTTTTTGATGATTTTACGCTTCTCTCTAGCACCGGTGTGCGATCCCTTGGCTGGGAACTCATCAAATTCATCGTACTCGTCCTGATCGGCAACATCGTCGATACCTAGTACCCGTCTCTTCCCATGCATCGCTAAATGGCCGTTCTTATGCAAGGGGTCTTCCACAAAGAAAATTTGGGTAGCATCACTGCCAAGAATGAATGGGTCCGCGTGATATGCCATCGTTGTCCTGTTACAACAGGTCTTCCTGTACTCATCAATCCTTACCTGACCAAGAGGGATAAATGCGCACCTGAATAATGCCACATTAAATTTCACATAGTCAAACTCCAAAATCTCTTTGATGGTTCCATAGTATACCCTTTTATCAGCTTCATTTATAGTCATGCATTCTATTCGAACAGAGTTGTTCTGATATGAGGTCTTCTTATCACGTTCCTCAGTGTAGAACATGTATCCATTTATGTCATATGGTTGGTACATCAACACCGTAGGTGATGGCTTTGTGCCAACCATGTAGCAATGTCATCGATGGATCCTTGTGCCAAATGATTCTTCAGCCATTCGGCATACTTCTTAGTGTGCTCCTTCATCTCCACTTCTGATAAAGACACCATAGGTAAGAAGCTTTGGCATATCTCCGCCAAGTGTTCTTCGGCATAAGCGATGAGAACTGGGTTGTTAAGAAGTTCCGTCAAATGGGCTTTCTCTGCCAATTCTCCGGGTGCAGCCATTTGCGTGCCAGCAAGGATTGGCTTACCTTTCAGCCTTCCCTCGTGGCGAGAGAGGAGCAAATCTATAGGTCTTTGTTTCTTGTATTCGGTGCAAAAATCAACCACCTCCTCCGCGGTATAACCTTGTAGGATTCTTGCCTCTGGATGGTTTCGGTTCCGACAAAAGTGCTTCAGTATTCCCATGAACCGCTCGAAGGGATACATGTTGCGAAGAAACACAGGACCATAATACTTTATCTCGTCGACAAGCTGCACAGTGAGATTGACCATGACATCAAAGAATGACGTTGGGAAAACATCTCTAGGTTGGAAAATATTCTTGCAATATCATCTTGCATATTATCCAACTCTTCAGGATCTACAACTTTCTGCCATAGTTTGTTGAAGAAATCACAAAGGTCAATGCGTGTGTTTATTATATCTTTGTCCATTAGATTCCTGATGGCCACCAGGAGGATTTGTGTCAACATTACGTGGCAATCATGTGACTTCATGTGTCCCAACTTCATTTTACATGAGCTCACATCCACGAGACTTCTGATGTTTGCGTAGTAGGAAGAGGGTGTCTTAACTGACAACAAATAGGTGAAGAACCATGTTGCTTCTTTTGTACTGAAATTGTAACTCTGGCGAGCTTTGATGAAATTGTCATCATCTTCTGCTTCACTCCTGCGTTGTGATTGATCAGTAAGCATATCGAGCCGTGAACCGTGACCATCCTTTCTTTTACCTTTAATCTTGAGCAGAGTACCAAGGATGCTTTCACAGACGTTCTTCTCTATGTGCATGACATCGATGCAGTGACGTACACGTAGAATCTCCCAGTAAGGTAATTTCAAGAACACAGATTTCTTCTTAAACACTTGATCCTTGGGTGTTAGTTTCACCGTCAAAGGGTGGTTATTGCCAAGCACAACATTAATTTTTTTAGCTATGTTGTGGACCACCTCCCCTTCATAGGGCTTGGGCCCTCAGCTGCCTCTACCGTACCATCAAATTCAGCTTTCATCTTTCTGTATGGGTGATTTTTCCGTAAGAACCTACGATGACGCAAATACAATGTTTTGCACGAGTTGGGAAGTCTTCTGGTAGCTGTCCTATCCATGCATGTGACACACCCTACATCTTCCCCTGTTTTCTGCCCCCGATGTGCTGCCTAATGCTGCCATAGCTTGAATGGTGTGCACCAGCATCACATGTAGATCGAAAATCTCCTTTCTGTAAGCATCATAACATATTCCAGCAGGCGCATCTATCCACACTATCAGTAGTTCTTCTACCAGTAGCTTAAAGTAAATGTCGATGTCATTTCCAGGTTGCTTCGGGCCTTGGATAATCATTAACATCATAGCGTATTTTTCTTCATACACAACCAAGGAACTAGGTTATATATGCACAAAAGCACTGGCCATGTGCTGTGATTGGTGCTCATATCACCAAAAGGATTCATCCCATCAGTACACTCCCCGAGCCTTATACTTCTAGGATTCTTGGCAAATTTTTCAAACTTGTTGTCAATTAATTCCCACTGAGCCCCATCTTTTGGTTGCCTCATAAACCTATCCGCAATTCTCTCATCATGGTGCCACCGCAACCTCTTTGCCTCTCTAAGGTTTGCAAACAGACGCCTCAACCTTGGAATTTAAGGCAAGTACCAAACAACCTTGAACAGGATTCCAGTCTTGACCTCGCTGTCCAATTTGTACTTGTCCTTTGCACTCCTGCACTTGTATGGTGCATGCTTGCATGTGGGACATGCACGAAAATCTTTGTACTCACCATGGTACAATATACAATCATTCACACAAGCTTGTATCTTCTGCACTTCAAGTTCCAATGGGCAAACAATTTTCTTCGCTTCATTCATGCTTCTAGGGAGCACATTATCTTCCGGAAGAATTTCTTTCAAAAGACCTAACATCTCTGTGAAGCCCTTGTTTGATAGACCGTTTCCTGCTTTAAATCTGAGAAGCGCCAGGGTGTCGCTCAACCTGGAATATTTCTTTTTCCAACCTGGATATAATTATTTCTTAGAGTCTGCATCAATGGTTGGCGGATCCTTGTACCCAATCATATCCTTTTCTGGGCCCTCGAAATCTGCAATCATAGCAGCAAAATCTGGCATATCAAGATCGTCGTCATCTGCGTGGCCGTCTTGGTTTTCCAGTGGGTATTTCGGCTCTCCGGTATTCCATTGGTAGCTTGGTGCCTCTGTCACGATGTTAGATTCAACATCCATGTGACACTGACCGGGGTTTGGCATCTTGCTGCCCTGGGTATCTTCATCCATGACCTCCTCTTCACCATGTTTGGTCAACGTGTATATCCATCCATGAATCCCCTAGAGACTAAATGCATCTAGACATCTGCAACTTCATGTGACTCTATATTGGCACAATCAGTACATGGACACGGGATGTAACCCGCATCACCAATTCTCCTCTTTGTACTTTCAGCCAAATTCATGAACTCTGTCATGCCACTGATAAAATCTGCGATTTTCTGATTCTTCATCCATCGAGATCGATCCATCTGCAGCAGACGAATGGTAATTAAAAACAAATAAACAATATTAATACATGGATTAACTGCTGCCCAGAGATGCGTGCATAAATCACAAGGTTATATTTTAATAATTACTAAGGGCGCTCCATGTTGTTATCCAGACGTGCAATGACAAAAATTAATGGTCAGTCAATTTACACGCAGAGTACTAGTACAAGACTACACTTAGGAATTGAATACCTTAATTAAGCCACTCACAAAAAGAATACCTTAATTAATTACCCACGTGGCGACCTCCACCCAGCAGACAGATAAGTGCGATGCGGCGACATGCCGAGGCAGCAGGGTCGAGGAGCAAAGCTTAGTGCGGCTGCCGCCTGAAGTTTGACCTCCACTATCCCGCCATCGACCGCGATGGATGTGCTTGAATCGCGCTGCCGCCGACCTCGATGGTTCAGCTCCTCCTATCTCTTGCCGCAGACTGAGGGTTGACCTACTATGACGCCGCCACCGCCCACCGACCGAGGATTGACCTCTTCTCCGGTAGCCGCTGCCTAGGCCGCCGCCGCCATCTCTATATGCAGAGCGGCTGTTTTTCTTATGGATATCCACGGAGCGGCTGTTTACACGGTATCTCACCGTAACTCAATTATATGGACATGGTAGTACATCACATACGGTTATGTAACGACAACCGTGTCTAACCTACGTTATCTTCTCACACGGTTTGGTGCAGAAATCGTGTGTGACGTTGTAATACCCATCACAAACGACATGTAAAACAGTGTGTTGTATACAACATATATATAGTGCCATTATTAGTTCTCGACCGTTAGCTTATATCCACAGTTTCCCCATTTTCCCCAAATCCCTACATAGCCTCCAAATTCCATCGCGTGGCGCTGACATTGGGGGAATGCAGACGAGTGGTGCTGATGGTTTCGATGCGGCTGCTCCTGCTCATATCGCCGCCGAGCACTTGCCTAAGGTCATCAGAAGGAAGGTGTACTATGGATCTGAATCGTCCTGTCAGGTTCCAATCTATCCCGATCTTTTTTAGCATGTACAAAGTATAGATCCTTGCTGAATCTGTCTTGAATGACCCCCCCCCCAGGAAACCGATCTGCCGCCGGATTCGGAGATTGACTCCAGACTCCCGCAACATGAGTTCAACTTCGAGTTTTGCGCCACCGAGAAGTACCAAAAGCTGAGTTGTGTGCACGGGCACACTCCCGCTCGATGTGTATGCACGGAGGGATTCGACATTGGCAGGCAGTTTCTTAGTTGCCCCTTAGAGATTAGTGCTAATTAAGTTCATCATTTTACTTCAGTTAATGTCGTCGCTCATCCAGAATACTATTTAACATTGGAAGGGATATGAGACTTGTGCCTTTGTTAACTGGCTGGATGAAGAATGTCATGGGAGGGCTCGGAGTGTTATCACCAACCTCGTAGAAGATAACGTAAAGCTGAAGAAGAAACTGGTCGATCTGGAATGTACAATCGGTGCGATGAAGCAAGAAAGAATCAATCACAGGCAACAAATGAAAGCATGAGACAAGAACGAACTAGCATGTGTAGTTGTGGTTGTCACATTAGCCATGTTCTATGTGCTGTTTGCAATGATGATTAGGGCTTTTATTTGACAGTATTACTAAAGCACATCTAGATGTGCTCTAAGTAATGCACATCTAGGTCCTATGCCATTGATGTTACGCGAAGATTTGTGTAGATATTTTTCTTTGTCTTTTTTCTTTTCCTTTCTAGTTTGATTATTACTAGCTTTATCAATAAGAAGAGCTCAGTGTATTGCTTGCCAACTGTCCTACTCTGTTCGTACCGGTACCGGTGCATAATCCCAAAACTCGTTCCTTGTTTTTGTCCTGAAAGAGGAAACCAGTCTGGGAATTTGGAGCGACTGGGTACAAATAATTGCGGTTGATTATATCAGCGGTTAGATAATACGTCAACCCCCGCTTCCATTGGCAGTTCCTCTTCTCTGCATACCCTGCTTAAGTGTCCACCATCTTCATTGTCCCCGGCAGACCGCGCTACACACTGGCACACACTCTGCAGCCATGTCGAGCGATAGGGAGGACGACAGTTCGGCCGGCAATCTGGCGCACGATGATAGGTTAACATCAGAATCATCCCGCTCGTCTTCCATGAGTCCGGCGTCGAGCCCAGACATCCATTATATCCGGTTCATGGAAGGGACGCCGCCTCCGGAGACATCATACGACAACCAGATGGACGAGGAGCTGTCGGAGGACGAAGAAGAGGACGGCGACGATGAGGAGGAGGAATGGTCGAAAGAGGAGGAGCAGGAGGAAGACAACAATGACGATGACGATGACGACGGCGACGGCGATGAAAAGCCAATGGTCAGTGGCAAGAAGCGTCCTCGCCAAGACGATGTCGCGGGGCCATCTAGCAATAACAACAGGAAGAAGAAGGACTAAATTAAGGAGAATGTATATATCTTTGTTTATCCTGTCAATCTCATCACAGACGGTTAGTAATATGTATTCGACAGAGATCTTCTACATTATCACCAACAGGTTGGTTTGTTGAACTGTGTGCCCTGATGAGCACACAATTCACAAAAAAGACCGCATGGGCTGTCTATAATGATCGCACACAATTCTGATTACTGACCTGTTTGCCGGGTATCACACACATCTTGGTACGCCGAATCGTTTGTGTTCACCTTACTCATCGCAAACGATTCATCAAAGTGAACTGTATGTCGTATATTGCACACACCTTGATCTGGCTGCCCATTTCTGTTGTTCCGTCTCATCGCAAATAGTTCGTACAGATCAACCGTATGCCCCTCATTGCACACGCAACTATAATCTGAACCATGTTTGATGTATCATTCATCGCAAATGTTTCGCATCATTTTTGACAGTTTTCATACATCATCGTTTGCGATTATTGCATCGTACACAGTTTCTCGAAGGGTCTCTGATCGTAGTGTCGCATTAACAGCATCCTGCAGTAGTGCAAGTCCTTCGTGGGTGATTTCCATGGTGGGATAGACAAGGTTGCTTCTTCGTGGACCCTTCGTGGGTGGAGCCCTCCGTAGACTCGCGCAACCGTTACCCTTCGTGGGTTGAAGTCTCCATCAACGTGCATGTACGATAGCACCACCTATCCGAACCACGCCAAAAATCTTCGTGTCTACATTGTGTTTGCTCTCTCCAAACTCCTCCCTTTACCTTCATATACAAATGTTTTCCATGCGCTGCTATACTCTTAGACTTGCATGTGTAGGTTGATTGCTTGACTTGTGTTAAGTTGTTAAAATCTGCAAAGACTTAAAATTGGGAAAAGGCTAGATTTTTATTTAGTCAAGTAGTCTAATCACCCCCCCCCTCTAGACATACTTTCGATCCTCCAACATCACGTCCAAGATTAGTAGAACGACTCCTGCCTGCATCTACTATTATTACTCCACACATCGACCGCTATCCAGCATGCATCTAGTGTATTAAGTTCATGGAAAAACAGGGAAGATCCGTTTATCTATATGGCGGTAGATATAGATCTCGTCTTTTTATCCTTAGTAGAAATGATACATACGTGTCGGTTCCCTTTATGTCACTGGGATCAAGCACCGTAAGATCGAACCCACTACTGGGCACCTCTTCCCATTGCAAGATAAATAGATCAATTTGGCCAAACAAAAACCCAAATATCGGAGAAGAAATACCAGGCTATAAGAGATCAAGCATATAAGAGAAGAAAGAAACTCAAATAACTTTCATGGATATAAAAAGATATAACTGATCATAAACTCGAAGTTCATCAGATCCCAACAAACAAACCGCAAAAAGAGTTACATCATATGGATCTCCAAGAGACCATCGCATTGAGAATTCAGCGAGAGAGAGAAAGCCATCTAGCTACTAAGTACGGACTCGAAGGTCTACAAAGAACTACTCACGCATCATCAGAGAGGCACCAATGGAAGTGGTGAACCCCTCCGTGATGGTGTCTAGATTGTATCTGGTGGTTCTAGACTCTGTGGTGGCTGGATGAATATTTCGTCGACGCTTTTATGGTTCTGGTATTTTTGGGGTATTTATAGAGCAAAGAGGCGGTCCGGGAGGTACCTGAGGTGGCCACAACCCACCAAGGCGCGCCAGGGCCTCCGGGCGTGCCCTACTAGGTTGTCCCCTCCTCAGGACTCCCCCAGGTGCAACCAGGGCCCATCTGCTTCCTTCTGGCCCATAAAAAATCATCGTGGAGTTTCGTGGCATTTGTACTCCGTTCGATATTGATTTCATGCGATGTAAAAAATATGGAAAAACAGTAACTAGCACTTTGCACTATGTCAATAGGTTAGTACCAAAAATGATATAAAATGATTATAAAACATCCAATATTGATAATAAAACAGCATGGAACAATCAAAAATTATAGATACATTGGAGATGTATCAGGCTTCTCTCAAGATATCAAATAATACGGTGGCTGAACAAATTACTGTCGAGCAATTGATAGAAAAGATAAACAACACATAGAAAACGGAATCTGTCAAAAACAGAACAATCTGTAGTAATCTGGAACTCCACAATACTTCTGTAACTCTAAAAATTCTGAAAAAATAGGACAACCTGGGAAATTAGTTTATTAATATTTGGAAAAATGAATCAGTGTTTTATCACGCTTCTGTTAAAAATTAGAATTGTTATCCTGAGCGCAAAAGTTTATGTTTTCCAGCAAGATCAAATAAACTATCACCGTAAGCCATCCAAAAGGTCTTACTTGGGAAAAACACTAATTAAAACACAACGACATCTAACCAAAGGCTAGATGAATTATTTATTGAAAACAGGAAGGAAAAATATTGGGTTGTCTCCCAACAAGCGCTTTTCTTTAAAGCCTTTTAGCTAGGCATTAAGATTTCAATGATGCTCACATGAAAGATAACAATTGAAACACAAACAGAGCGTCATGTAGGATGTGAAAACAAGTTTAAGTCTAACATACTTCCTATGCATAGGTATCTTATAGGAAAACAAATTATCATAGCAAGCAAAATCTAGCATATGCAAGGAAGAGGAAAGAAACAATAGGAATCTCAACATAACTAGAGATAATTTTGTAACATGAAAATTTCTACAACTATATTTTCCTCTCTCATAATAATTACATGTGGGATCATATTCACATTCAAAAATATAGCTATCACATAAAATATTCTCTTCATGATCCACATGCATGCAAAGTTGAAACTCTTCCGAATTAGTGGGATTACCATAAAATAAAGTCATGATCTCTCTGAACCCACTTTTATCAAAAACTTCATAAGATTGAACATTACCCAAATATGTGGGATCCAAAGTTAACACTCTTCCAAACCCACTTTCAATATTATTGCAAACAATATTATCAATCTCATATTCATCATGTGGCTTAAATAAATTTTCAAGATTATAAGAAGAATCACCCCAATCATGATCATTGCAACAATTAGCGGACATAGCAAAACTAGCATCCCCAAGCTTAGGGTTTTGCGTATCATTAACACAATTGACATTAATAGAATTCACAATAATATCATTGCAATCATGCTTTTCATTCAAGGAGCTATCGTGAATAACTTCATAAATTTCTTCTTTCAACACTTCATCACAATTTTTCAGATTCATGAATTTCAAGAAAAACATCATAAAGATAATCTAGTGCACTCAACTCACTAGCAATTTGTTCATCATAACTGGATCTCTTAAAAATATTAGCAAGTGGATAAGGATCCGTAAACTCTTTGCTTCTGATTTTCAATAAACACACAATTATACCGAGCAAACGAGCAAATAAACCAAGTAAGACATAAGGGCAAACAAAAATACGAATGAAAGAAGGGAGAAGAAAAGGGGAAAACTTTTCAAAAATCATTTTAGAAGTGGGGGAGAGGAAAACAAGAGGCAAATGGCGAATAATGTAATGCAAGAGATGATAGTTTATGATGGGTACTTGGTATTTCTTGACTTGGCATAGATCTCCTCCGCAACGGCACCAAAAATTCTTCCTGCTACTTCTTGAGCTTGCGTTGGTTTTTCCCTTGAAGAGGAAAGGGTGCTGCAGCAAAGTAGAGACAAGTATTTCCCTCAGTTTGAGAACCAATGTATCAATCCAGTAGGAGACAATGCAGAAATCACCTAATACCTGCACAAACAATCAAACAACTTGCACCCAACGCGATAAAGGGGTTGTCAATCCCTTCACGGTTACTTGCAAAAGTGAGATCTGACAAAGATAGATGAAACTAAACAAACGATACAGTAAATATTTTTGGTTTATAGATCAGAAAGTAAAAGATTGCAAAATAGTAGATCGAAAACTAATATAGTAGATCGGAAACTTATATGATGGAAAATAGACCCGGGGGCCATAGGTTTCAGTAGAGGCTTCTCTCAAGATAGAAAATAATACGATGGGTGAACAAATTGCTGTCGAGCAATTGATAGAAAAGCACAAAGTTATTATGATATCTAACGCAATGATTATGAAATATAAGCATCACGTATGTGTCAAGTAGACTGAAACGATTCTGTATCTACTACTAGTACTCCACACATCGATCGACTCATGCCTGCATCTAGAGTATTAGGTTCATGAAGAACAGAGTAACACATTAACTAATATGACATGATGTAGAGGAATTAACTCAAGCAATATGATGAAAACCCTATATTTTTATTCTCGATGGCAACAATACAATACGTGCCTTGCTGCCCCTACTGTCACTGGGAAAGGACACCGCAAGTTTGAATCCAAAGCTAAGCACTTCTCCCATGCAAGAAAACGAATCTAGTTGGCCAAACCAAACCGATAGTTTGAAGAGAAATACAAAGATATTAAATCATGCATATAAGAATATAGAGAAGATTCAAATAATGTTCATAGAGAAGCTGATCATAAATCCACAATTCATCGGATCTCGACAAACACACCGCAAAAGAATATTACATCGGATAGATCTCCAAGAACATCAAGGAGAACATGGTATTGGGAATCAAAGAGAGATAAGAAGCCATCTAGCTACTAGCTATGGACCCGTAGGTCTGTGGTAAACTACTAACGCTTCATCGGAAGGACAATAAGGTTGATGTAGAAGCCCTCCTTGATCGAATCCACATCCGGCAGGATGCCGGAAAAGGCCCGAAGATGGGATCTCATGAGAACAGAAGGTTGCAGCGGTGGAAAAGTGTTTTCGTGGATGCCTCTGGTGGTTTGGGAATATATGTGAATATATAGGTGAAAGAATTAGATAAGGGGAGTCACGGGGTCTCAGAAGGCAGGGGGTGCCCTACCCCCTGGGCGCGCCCTCCACCCTTGTGGCCGCCTCATGGCTCCTCTGACTTGAACTCAGAGTCTCCTTGTAGTGACCCGATCCCAATGGACCGTAGTCTCTGTGCTTAAGTGTCATCTCTGGATCGGTATTGCTGACACACACAGTACTTGAGGATTTATTGCAGAGTTCAATCACACACTTATTACATCGAGTGTCTCAAATAGAGTACTTATTACTATAATATGGCTGAAGGCCATAAAAAATAACTTCGGAAGCTCCAAAGATAAATGAGTCCATCCAACTCCACGGCAAAACTGAGTGCATGACAATGACCTATCGCACCTTACTCTTTGTCTGAAAACTCTGCAACATGATACGTTGCAGCCGTGTAGGTCAGCACATGGAATATTCTGGCAAGATAACACTATAGAGCAATGAAGAAATAACATTTATCACTACATGCATATTTGGCTAGTGGAGGCTCTAAGGTTATCATTTGCATAAAGCTAAGTTTTCCCTACAACAAAGGAATAGATTTTATTTAACTACAAAGTTTATGTCATTATTGAGAAGGTACCGCCAACTCAATCCCAAAATAATAATTAATAACCCAATAAATTCATTAACCAAAATGATGAGATCAAACAATAATTCAAGTACCGGATACTCAAGATGTCCATAACCGGGACACGGCTAACCATGATTAGTTTATACACGCTGCAGAGGTTTGCACACTTTTCCCCACAAGACTCGATCTCCTCCGTTGGATTTCTCGCACTACATGATGTTTGAGAAACGGATGATCGAGACACAGTCTTTCCGAAGAGGCCCCCTTAACCGATAGATAGGCCGGTACACCTACAATCCCATACATCAGCTAGCCCATCATGGAAAAGATTCCCACAACTTACTCAACTATGCCAGAGCCCATAATGGCTTGTGGCTGCACACAGAAGTTTCTATCATGAATAATCTTATGATCCCTTTGAGCCTGGGTGGCATTCCATAGGATGATCACACGGGTTCCCCGGGATCTCCTAGGACAACACTGGATTCCCTAGGTGCCCACAACCAATCCACCTAGATGTGTATTAAAGTAGCCACCTTAAGTTTCCCTTAGATATTATTACTCTCACAGCTTTCCTGAATCTCTCATACCCAAACCACATCTACGAGCATAGCATAGTAGTATGAGGATAACGTATAATACCCGGGGTTGATAAAAGACAATAGGTTGCTACCTCATAAACTACTTCCAACATACTCATGTTCACACTCCTACTCATGCAATGTTTGAGGGTTGAAACTAATGCAAAAAATTGGGTAATAAAGGGATATGATCAAAGTGTTACTTGTCTGGCTGACGATCAGAAAACCCTAGAGATTCGTAATAGCAAGCCTCGCACTCCGGAAACTCTGTCGTGAACAAACAAAAGCATACATAAGCACTCAAGCATAAGATGCAAAGGTAAAAACCAAAAGAAAAAGATCTAAACAGAAAGTTTAAGTGAATAGTTTCAATTTGCAAAAAGAATCAATCGAATCGGAGTTACGAAACACAAACTACGATCAAAAGAAGTTCAAATTCAAATCTGCTTGAAACCAAATTTTAAATTTTCAAAATCATGTTCAAGTTGTTTATCTGGACAGAGGGGAACAAGTCTAAGAAATTTGCGTTGGTTTCGTTCGATTTGGATAAACGAGCAAACAGTAGTGAGGGTTTAAAGATCAGGGACTAATCTGTAAGAAAACTAATTGTGGATAGGTCCCTGGCCGAAAAATAAAAATAAAAATAAAATTCAAATGAACGAACGTTCGCTAACAGAAACTAATGAACAAAAAAAATCCACTAACAGATCTAAATGAACGAACGTTCGCTAATTAACTTAACCTAATAAATAAACCGATCTAAAAAAGTAAAACCAAAACTAAAAAAACGGGGGCGGTTTATGGCGGTTTTACCGGTTCAGGAAAAAGAACCGGCGGCGGCGGCAACTCTGGCGAGGCGGGGTGGCGCGGCAGCTGCGGAGAGGTGGCGGCTAGCGGCGCGGGGCAGTGAGGCGACGGCCCGGGCGGCAACAACGGCAGCGGCGCGATGTGGCAGCAGCGTGATCGGGCAGTTGCGGCTCGGGGCGGCGGCAATTTGTGAGGACGAGGGGCGGCGGGGTCAGCTTTTAGAGGCCCAGGGGGTGGCCGACTTGGAGCAGGGGCTAGCGGCGGCGGCTCCAAGTCGGACTCCTAGCCGGAGTCCGGCGAAGACACGGGCAGCCCGCGGGGGAAGGCGGTCGGCGGCTGGGCCGAACCAGTCGGCACGCGCAAGATTTTTTTTTAAAAAAAAAATTTCTGCGAAGAAAATTCCAAACAAAATAAAAAATCCTAAAATTCCAAAAATAATTTTCACCATCCTCTCGTGATATTTAGGACAAAGTGAAAAAAATTGGGCTAAATGCACATTTTTCCCTAATTTAAGCGAATAAAATCTCAAATAAAATATATTTTTATTCAAAATTAATTTTTCATTATTTCTTAACTGTTTTGTAGAAGTCGTATTTTCTTTTCTCATTATTTTATTTATTTTTAAATAATTGGAAAAAATAATTTCAAATAAAAATCCCTTTGATCTAATTTACCAATTTTGAAAATTCAAAAATGGATTTTTGTGAAAATCTCCAACTCTCTCAGATGGTCCTTGAGTTGCTTAAGGTCTCTAGGATTAAAATGTCCAAATAAACCAATTCAAAATGCACAAATCATAGATGCATATGATGACCTAATGATTAACATCCAAATTGAAAATTGGGCTGTTACAAACCTACCCCCCTTAAGATGAATCTCGCCCTCGAGATTCGAGTAGGCTAGCAAAAAGGTGTGGGTGGTCTTTCCGTAGGTTTTCTTCTCGCTCCCAGGTAGCTTCTTCCTCGGTATATCTTGGTTGGCAAACTCGAGAATCTTGACGGGTTTCTCCTCGTAGGTTAGGTCACTCTCCAACTAAATTGCTTCCAGGGGCACTGGATTTCACTTTGGAATATCGGCCATCTCTGCATGGCACTTCTTCAACTGGGAAACATGAAACACATCAACTTCACCCATACATCCCAAAACTATATATGGTCCTACAAATCTTGGGGCTAACTTTCCTTTGACTCCAAATCATTTAACTCCTCGAAGTGGTGACACACGGAGATATGCTCTGTCTCCGATTTCATAGGCTACCTCCTTGCATTTAGTGTCGGCATAACTCTTCTGCCAAGACTGAGCTACCTTTAGTCTATCATGAATCAGCTTAACCTACTCTTCAGACTCTCTGATTAAATCTGGTCCGAACAATTGTCGGTCTCCAACTTTATACCACATCAATGGTGCCCTACACCTCCTTCCGTACAAGGCTTTGAAAGGGTCCATATTCAAGCTAGCTTGGTAGCTGTTGTTGTATGAGAACTCTGGGTAAGGCAAATTATCATCCTAGCTAGATCCATAATCTAGCGCACAAGCTCTCAACATGTCCTCCAGAATCTGGTTGACTCTCTCTGTCTATCCATCTATCTGCGGATGAAAGGTTTTACTGAACTCTAGCCTGGTACCCAAAGTCTGGTGTAATTGATTCCAAAACTTTGAGGTAAACTGTGTTCCTCTATCTAATACGATGGTCCTCGGAACTCCATGCAGACATACGATCCTGGTCATATATATCCTGGCCAACTTCGCGCTCGTATAAGTGGTTTTCACGAGGATAAAGTGATCCACTTTGGTCAAGCGATCAACTACTACCCAGATGGAGTCATAGCCTAATCGTGTCCTGGGTAATCCGGTGATGAAATCTATCCCAAGCTTATCCCACTTCCATTCGGGTATCGGCAAAGGCTGAAGTAATCATGCCGGCTTCTGATGCTCCTCCTTAACTCTCTGACATACGTCACATATGGCTACATACTTGGCAATATCCTTCTTCATACTTGTCCACCAGAAACGTTCCTTCAAATCAAACACATCTTGGTGTTTCCTGGGTGAATCGAGTATGGAGAGTCATGAGCCTGCTACCTCTTGAGCACTACGTTGGTTTTTCCCCGAAGAGGAAGGGATTATGCATCAAAGTAGCGTAAGTATTTCCCTCAGTTTGTGAGAAGCAAGGTATCAATCCAGTAGGAGGCTACGCACGAGTCCCTCGTACCTGCACAAAACAAATAAAATCCTCGCAACCAATGCAAATAGGGGTTGTCAAATCCCTACATGGCCACTTACGAGAGTGAGATCTGATAAATATGATAAGATAATATTTTTGGTATTTTTGTGATAAAGATGCAAAGTAAAATAGAGGCAAAGTAAAAAAGCAAAGGAAATAACTAAGTAGTAGGAGATTAATATGATAAAGATAGACCCGGGGGCCATAGGTTTCACTAGTAGCTTCTCTCGAGAGCATAAGTATTCTATGGTGGTTGAACAAATTACTGTTGAGCAATTGACAGAATTGAGCATAGTTATGAGAATATCTAGGAATGATCATGTATATAGGCATCACGTCCGAGACAAGTAGACCGACTCCTGCCTACATCTACTACTATTACTCCACTCATCGACCGCTATCCAGGATGCATCTAGAGTATTAAGTTAAAAACAGAGTAACGCCTTAAGCAAGATGACTTGATGTCAATGCATAAACTCATGCAATATGATGAAAACCCCATCTTGTTATCCTCGATGGCAACAATACAATACGTGCCTTGCTGCCCCTACTTTCACTGGGAAAGGACACCACAAGATTGAACCCAAAGCTAAGCACTTCTCCCATTTCAAGAAAGATCAATCTAGTAGGCCAAACCAAACTGATAATTCGAAGAGACTCGCAAAGATAACCAATCATACATAAAAGAATTCAGAGAAGATTCAAATATTGTTCATAGATAGACTTGATCATAAACCCACAATTCATCGGTCTCAACAAACACACCGCAAAAAGAAGATTACATCGAATAGATCTCCACAAGAGAGGGGGAGAACATTGTATTGAGATCCAAAAAGAGAGAAGAAGCCATATAGCTAATAACTATGGACCCGTAGGTCTGAGGTAAACTACTCACACTTCATCGGATGGGCTATGGTCTTGATGTAGAAGCCCTTCATGATCGATGCCCCCTCCGGCAGAGCTCCATAAGAGGCCCCAAGATGGGATCTGGTGGATACAGAAAGTTGCGGCGGTGGAATTAGGTTTTTGGCTCCGTATCTAATCGTTTGGGGGTACATAGGTATATATAGGAGGAAGGAGTACGTCAGTGGAGCAACAGGGGGCCCACGAGGGTGGAGGGCGCACCTGGGGGGGGGGGTAGGCGCGCCCCCCTACCTCGTGGCCTCCTGTTTTGTGTCTTGACGTAGGGTCCCGAAGGTTTATTGAGAAAATCACGTTCATTGAGAAAATCACGTTCCCGAAGGTTTCATTCCGTTTGGACTCCGTTTGATATTCCTTTTCTTCGAAACCCTAAAACAGGCAAAAAACAACAATTCTGGGCTAGGCCTCCGGTTAATAGGTTAGTCCCAAAAATAATATAAAAGTGGAAAATAAAGCCCAATAATGTCCAAAACAGTAGATAATATAGCATGGAGCAATCAAAAATTATAGATACGTTGTAGACGTATCAAGCATCCCCAAGCTTAATTCCTGCTCGTCCTCGAGTAGGTAAATGATAAAAACCGAATATAAAAACCGAATTTTTGATGCGGAGTGCTACTTGGCATAATTTTAATGTAATTCTTCTTAATTGTGGTATGAATATTCAGATACGAAAGATTCAAGACAAAAGTTTGGTATTGACATAAAAATAATAATACTTCAAGCATACTAACAAAGCAATTATGTCTTCTCAAAATAGCATGGCCAAAGAAAGTTATCCCTACAAAATCATATAGTCTGGCTATGCTCTATCTTCACCACACAAAATATTTAAATCATGCACAACCCCGATGACAAGCCAATCAATTGTTTCATACTTTTGACATTCTCAAAACTTTTTAAATCTTCACGCAATACGTGAGCGTGAGCCATGGATATAGCACTATAGGTGGAATAGAGTGGTGGTTGTGGAGAAGACAAAAAGTGAGAAGATAGCCTCACATCAACTAGGCATATCAACGGGCTATGGAGATGCCCATCAATAGATATCAATTTGAGTGAGTAGGGATTGCCATGCAACAGATGCACTAGAGCTATAAGTATGTGAAAGCTCAAAAGGAAACTAAGTGGGTGTGCATCCAACTTGCTCGCTCATGAAGACCTAGGGCATTTTGAGGAAGCCCATCATTGGAATATACAAGCCAAGTTCTATAATGAAAAATTCTCACTAGTATATGAAAGTGATAACATAGGAGACTCTCTATCATGAAGATCATGGTGCTACTTTGAAGCACAAGTGTGGTAAAAGGATAGTAGCATTGTCCCTTCTCTCTTTTTCTCCCATTTTTTATTTTTTATATTTTTTTTATTTGGGCCTTTTCTTTTTTTTTATCGCCTCTTTTCTTTCTTTTTTTCTTTTTTTTTCTTTTTCGTCCGGAGTCTCATCCCGACTTGTGGGGGAATCATAGTCTCCATCATCCTTTCCTCACTGGGACAATGCTCTAATAATGATGATCATCACACTTTTATTTTTCTTACAACTCAACAATTACAACTCGATACTTAGAACAGAATATGACTCTATATGAATGCCTCCGGCGGTGTACCGGGATATGCAATGAATCAAGAGTGACATTATGAAAGAATTATGAATGGTGGATTGATACCGTGGTTCTCAAAAATTGAGGGAAGTACTTACGCTACTTTGCTGCATCATCCCTTCCTCTTCGGGGAAAACCAACGCAGTGCTCAAGAGGTAGCAAGAAGGATTTCTGGCGCCGTTGCCGAGGAGGTCTACGCAAAAGTCAACATACCAAGTACCCATCGCATACCCTTATCTCCCGCATTACATTATTTTCCATTTGCCTCTCGTTTTCCTCTCCCCCACTTCACCCTTGTCGTTTTATTCGCCCTCTCTCTCTCTATCCTCCCTCTCTTTCTCTATTTGCCTCTTTTTGCCCGCTTGCTTTTTGCTTATGTGTTAATTTGCTTGCTTGTCACGATGGCTCAAGATAACACGAAATTGTGTGACTTCACCAATACCAACAACAATGATTTTATTAGCACTCCGATTGCTCCCCTAACCGATGCCGAATCTTGTGAAATTAATACTGCTTTGCTGAATCTTGTCATGAAAGATCCATTTTCCGGCCTTCCTAGTGAAGGTGCCGCTACCCATCTAAATAGCTTCGTTGATTTGTGTGACATGCAAAAGAAGAAAGATGTGGATAATGATATTGTTAAATTGAAGCTATTTCCTTTTTCTCTTAGAGATCGTGCTAAAGCTTGGTTTTCGTCTTTGCCTTAAAATAGTATTGATTCATGGAATAAGTGCAAAGATGCTTTTATCTCTAAGTATTTTCCTCCCACTAAGATCATCTCTCTTAGAAACGATATTATGAATTTTAAGCAACTTGATCATGAACATGTTGCACAAGCTTGGGAGAGAATAAACTAATGATACGTAATTGCCCTACTCATGGTTTAAATTTGTGGATGATTATACAAAAATTTTATGCCAGATTGAATTTTGCTTCTAGAAATCTTTTAGATTCGGCCGCGGGAGGCACTTTTATGGAAATCACTTTAGGAGAAGCTACTAAACTCCTAGATAATATTATGGTTAATTATTCTCAATCGCATGCTGAAAGATCTACTAATAAAAAGGTGCATGCGATAGAAGAAATTAATGTTTTGAGTGGAAACATGGATGAAATTATGAAATTATTTGCTAATAAGAGTGTTTCTTCTGATCCTAATGATATGCCCTTGTCTACTTTGATTGAGAATAATAATGAATCTATGGATGTGAATTTTGTTGGTAGGAACAATTTTGGTAACAATGCGTATAGAGTATCTTTGCAAGTCTCTTCGAATTATCAGTTTGGTTTGGCCTACTAGATTGATCTTTCTTGCAATGGGAGAAGTGCTTAGCTTTGGGTTCAATCTTGAGGTGTCCTTTCCCAGTGAAAGTAGGGGCAGCAAGGCACGTATTGTATTGTTGCCATCGAGGATAACAAGATGGGGTTTTCATCATATTGCATGAGTTTATCCATTGACATCAAGTCATCTTGCTTAAGGCGTTACTCTGTTTTTAACTTAATACTCTAGATGCATCCTGGATAGCGGTCGATGAGTGGAGTAATAGTAGTAGATGTAGGCAGGAGTCGGTCTACTTGTCTCGGACGTGATGCCTATATACATGATCATTCCTAGATATTCTCATAACTATGCTCAATTATGTCAATTGCTCAACAGTAATTTGTTCACCCACCGTAGAATACTTATGCTCTCGAGAGAAGCCACTAATGAAACCTATAGCCCCCGGGTCTATATTTATCATATTAATCTCCTACTACTTAGTTATTTCCTTTGCTTTTCTACTTTGCCTTTATTTTACTTTGCATCTTTATCACAAAAATACCAAAAATATTATCTTATCATATCTATCAGATCTCGTAAGTGGCCGTGTAGGGATTGACAACCCCTATTCGGGTTGGTTGTGAGGATTTATTTGTTTTGTGTAGGTACGAGGGACTCGCACGTAGCCTCAAACTGGATTGATACCTTGGTTCTAAAAAACTGAGGGAAATACTTACGCTACTTTGCTGCATCATCCCTTCCTCTTCGGGGAAAACCACCGCAGTGCTCAAGAGGTAGCAAGAAGGATTTCTGGCGCCGTTGCCGGGGAGGTCTACGCAAAAGTCAACATACCAAGTACCCATCACATCTATATCTTTTGAGTTATATAATTTTGCTCTAGTACTTCACTTATATCTTTTAGAGCACCGTGGTGGATTTGTTTTATAGAAACTATAGATCTCTCATGCTTCACTTAGATTATTTTCAGAGTCTTGATAGCATGGTAATCTGCTTAAAATCCTAATATGCTAGGTATTCAAGAATAATAAAATTCTCTTATGAGTGTGTTGAATACTATGAGAAGTTTGATGCTTGATAATTGTTTTGAGATATAAAGATGGTGACATTAAAGTTGTGCTAGTTGAGTAGTTGTGAATTTGAGAAATACTTGTGTTGAAGCTTGTGATTGCCGTAGCATGCATGTATGGTGAACCGTTATGTGATGAAGTTGGAGCATGACTTATTTATTGATTGTCTTCCTTATGAGTGGTGGTCGGGGACGAGCGATGGTCTTTTCCTACCAATCTATCCCCCTAGGAGCACGCGCGTAATACTTTGCTTTGATAACTTGTAGATTTTTGCAATAAGTATATGAGTTCTTTATGACTAATATTGAGTCCATGGATTATACGCACTTTTCTCACCCTTCCACCTTTGATAGCCTCTCTAATACCGCGCACCTTTAGCCGGTATCATACACCCACCATATACCTTCCTCAAAACAGCCACCATACCTACCTATCATGGCATTTCCATAGCCATTCCGAGATATATTGCCATGCAACTTTCCACCGTTCCCTTTATTATGTCACACTCCATCATTGTCATATTGCTTAAGCATGATCATGTTATCACACGATGTAGAGGGATAAAATCATGCAATATGATGAAAACCCCATCTTGTTATCCTCGATGGCAACAATACAATACGTGTCTTGCTATCCCTACAGTCACTGGGAAAGGACACCGCAAGATTGAACCCAAAGCTAAGCACTTCTCCCATTGCAAGAAACATGCCCCAAGATGGGATCTCGTGGATACAGAAAGTTGCGTGGTGGAATTAGGTTTTTAGCTCCGTATCTAATCGTTTGGGGGTACGTAGGTATATATAGGAGGAAGGAGTACGTCGGTGGAGCAACAGGGGGCCCACGAGGGTGGAGGGCGCGCCTGGGGGGGGGGGGGGGGGGTAGGCGCGCCCCCCTACCTCGTGGCCTCCTCTTTTGTGTCTTGACGTAGGGTCCAAGTCTCCCGGGTCTTTTTCGTTGAGAAAATCACGTTCCCAAAGGTTTCATTCCGTTTGGACTCCGTTTGATATTCCTTTTCTTCGAAACCCTAAAACAGGCAAAAAACAGCAATTCTGGGCTGGGCCTCCGGTTCATATGTTAGTCCCAAAAATAATATAAAAGTGGAAAATAAAGCCCAATAATGTCCAAAACAGTAAATAATATAGCATGGAGCAATCAAAAATTATAGATATGTTGGAGACATATCAGAGCCTCCTAAAGTATTAACTTCCTAATCTCTGGGTCATTGGGCACATAAATATGATCCTCAAACCATAAAGTTTCTTCGTCATCCTCACGAAAACCATTGGCCTTTCCTTTATTCATCTTGTCCTTTATCTCCGCAATCTCCTTATCAGTCTTCTGGGCTTCTCGAATCTTTCCCAACAACATGCACTGAACTTCCAACGCTGCAACAAAACCTCTCAGAACTATCTCCAAGCAAAGTTCTCTAAGATCGTCGGCTAACTCCCGAGGTAATCCTCCAGTTATGAGGGTATTAACATAACTCTTGCGGCTCAAAGCGTCTGCTACAACATTGGCCTTTCCTGGATGATAATGCAGCTTCATATCGTAATCCTTTATGACCTCCAACCATCTCCTCTGCCTAAGATTCAACTCCTTCTGTGTAAAGATGTACTTCAAACTCTTATGATCCGTGTATACATCACAACAATTTCCAATGAGAAAATGTCTCCAGGTCTTGAGCGCGTGCACTACGGCTGCTAACTCCAAATCATGCATGGCATAATTCAACTCATGGGGTCGAAGCTACTCTGAGGCATATGAAATAACTCTTCCGTCTTGCATAAGTACACCTCCAAGTCCTTGGCGAGAAGCGTCGCAATATACTAGGAAATCCTTGCGTATATCCGGAAGAATTAGCACTGGGGATGTAACTAACCGTTTCTTCAACTCCTGAAAACTGGCCTCACATTCTTCAGTCCAATTAAACTTGGTGTCTTTTTTCAATATCTCCGCCATGGGCTTCACGATCTTGGAAAAATCTCAATGAATCTCTGGTAATATCCTACGAGTCCAAGGAAACTGTGTATCTCTCCAACTGAGGTGAGTGCCAACCACTCAGTGACAGACTGAACCTTGGAAGTTTCCACTGCTATACCTTCTCCTGATATAACATGTCCGAGAAATCCAACTTCCTTCAACCAAAACTCACATTTGTTGAACTTGGCATATAGCTGATGTTCCCTGAGCTTCTCGAGAACCAAGCGCAAATGTTCCTTGTGTTCTTTTTCATCCTTCAAGTATACCAATATATCATCAATGAACACCACAACAAACTTATCCAAGAACTCCATGAACACCTTATTCATCATACTCATAAAGTAGGCAGGGGCGTTAGTCAATCCAAAAGACATGATAGTGTACTCATATAGCCCGTACCTTGTGGTAAAAGTTGTCTTAGGTATATCATGTTCTCGGATCTTCAGTTTGGTGGTATCCTGATCGAAGATCGATCTTGGAGAATACTTTAGCTCCCTGCAGCTGGTCAAACAAATCATTGATCATTGGTAGTGGGTATTTGTTCTTGATCATCACCTCATTCAGTGCATGTTAATCAACAACCATTCTCAAATACCCATCCTTCTTCTCAACTAAGAGCACTGGGCTCCCCATGGTGATGAACTTGGTCGAATATAACCTTTCTCCAATAACTCCTTAATCTTCTTCTTAGTTTCCTCCAGATCATTTGCGGGCATCTGATACGGTCTCTTCGATATTTGTCTGGTGCCTGGTAACAGCTCTATCAAAAATTCTATATCTCGATCTGGTGGCATGCTTGGTAATTCCTCTGGAAATACATCGGGATAATCCTTCACAAGTGGCACTTCCTCCTGCACAACTCCCGAGAGTGAATTTACTTGGGTCCTCCTTGGCGTATGCCTAGACACATACTTGATCCTTTTCCTTTCTGGGTTGGTGAGAAGAATTGACTTACTCGCGCAATCGATGTTTCCTCCATACATCGATAGCCAATCCATGCCTAGTATCACATCCAATCCTTGTGATTCCAGAATAATTAGGTCTGAGGGGAAAACATGCCTACCTATGGTCAATGGCAACTGAAAACATCCTCTGCTAGCGATATACTCCGCTCCAGGTGAGCTTACTAACATAGGTGTCTTAAGGGCTACTGTGGGAAACTTAAACTTATCTGCAAATCCCCTTGATATGTATGAATGCGATGCACCAGTGTCAAAAAGGACAATAGCTGTAAATGACTTAACCAAAAACTTACCAATAACTGCATCAGGCTGCTCCTCAACTTCTTCCACATTGACGTGATTCACCTGACCTTTCATGAAAGGATTGGGCTTATTTCTAGAGCTTCCATTTCCATTACCATTCATTATCTCAAAACAATCATTCGCGTAGTGTCCAGTCTTCCCGCAGTTGAAACAGGTAACGTGACTCAGAACCTTCTTGGCGGGGGTTGCTGGATTGGAACGTCTCTGATTGCCGTTTCCTCCATTCCCATTTCCGTTCTTAGGGCCACTATGGTTATGTGAACTTCCTCCATTGTGGGAATGGCCTCCATGATTATGATGGGTGTGTCCTCCCGAGATCGGGGTAAAACAAGGCTTCTCCTGAGCTCCAGAGTTGTACTTCCCCTATCCATACTTGCATTTGCGGCTCCCTATCTGCTGTTGCTTGCCTTCAATCATGAGGGCCCTGTCTACGAACACTTGATGGTTGATGAATGTTGCCACCACCAACTACATACTCAGCCCATCATTCAGCCTCTCAAGAAACTTCTCCTGCTTCGCGGCATTTGTGGCCACATCATTTGGGGCGTAGTGAGCTAACTTGCTGAACTCATCCACGTACTACGCCATAGTACAATTTTCCTGGCGTAAGTTGCGGAACTCACGCTTCTTCATAATCATAGCTCTAGCTGAGACATGTGAAGTGCAGAAGGCTTGTTGAAACTGATCCCAAGTCACATTGGCCACGGGGAAAATGACAGTGTAGTTCCCCCACCATGAGGCTGTGGGTCCATCCAGTTGATGTGCGGCAAAGCGCACCCTCTCAGCATCTGTGCAACCTGCGGTGGTCAGCTCCCTTCCAGTCTTGCGGAGCCAGTCATCAGCAACAATTGGCTCAGTGCTACTAGACAACACCGGTGGGTTCAACCATAGAAAGCGATCTAAGTTGTCAACTAGGGGTGGTGGCAGTGGGTTGTTGTTGTTGTTCTTGTTGTTGCCTTGGTTCTGGACTAGCAACTGCATCAAGGCATTCCGTTGTTGGATCAACTGAGTGAGCTCCGGTGGGAAGGCGAATGTGGGGTCACGTCTCGGAGGCATCTGATAGGTTTAGAGGGGTGAGAACAGAATAGAGTGAGGTCTAAAGAGAGATTTCACTACCCATATGCACATGAGACAAACATATACATTCCACACAACTCAATATCAAACAAGATTCATACAATTGATCTAAGCTACCGTTACAAAATCCCGCGAATGATTACTATATACATCAAAGTACTATAATGGTAATATGTTGGTCCACTAGAAATTTTGATCGATGGAAGAATCCATAATATTTGCTCCAGCTTCGTCTTCATAATCATCGTCACTGTCAGGGTCGGAGTCTGTGTCATCTAGTATGATGCATTCTTCTGAATGAATGTCCACTCCAGGCTCGGGGTCCCCCATGATTATTCCTAGGTTCTTCTTCAGGTCTTCATTCCGCTCCAGTAGTACATCAATTTCTTATTCATATCCATCGCATGTAGACTTGAGTTCCTCTTCTAGCTCCATGTTCCGGGTCATCACCTTCTTCGTGTCTATCATGTTGGCGCACATCTGGTTCTCATAGCGTAGAATGTGCTGGTTCAACTCATGTATGTAGGATGCAATGGATTTATCCTTCCTGGTGAGAATCATCTCCCATTGCTCATCTCGGTGTTCACACATATAGTAGATGGTGTGCTTAAGATCCTTGTTGTACACTTTGCTTATACGTCTAATGGCGATGTGGGCGGCCATGCTCTTTCCTAAACTCCAGGTTGGTGCATCAAAGGAAAACTCGATGGGCTCGGTAACTGGTGTAAAATTCCTTCGGGGAACACGAACTTGAATCATGCAGTGCTCCTCTTTTGGTAAAGTGGCAGTGAAGGTTCCAATGAAACTTGGTACGCCGATGTTCAGGTACCTAGTGACTTCCTTCAAGTGTCGTCAGAAAGGGGTGTCGTCATCCGGTTGAGTGAACTTTTTCCTTGGGTCTGCCATCTATAGAGTAGAAATGGATAAGAGTTAGAAATGAGTAGAGAAGAGTATCCTGTGGATTTTCGTAGTGGCTGCATCCTACCATCAGCGTGTGCTCTGATACCATCTTGTAGCGACCCGATCCCAATGGACCGTAGTCTCTGTGTTTATGTGTCATCCCTGGATCGGTATTGCTGACACACATAGTACTTGAGGATTTATTGCAGAGTTCAATCACACACTTATTACATCGAGTGTCTCAAATAGAGTACTTATTACAATAATATGGCTGAAGGCCATCTAAAAAATAACTGCGGAAGCTTCAAAGATAAATGAGTCCATCCAACTCCATGGAAAAACTGAGTACATGACAACAACCTACCGCACCTTACTCTTCGTGTGAAAACTCTGCAACATGATACGTTGAAGCCGTGTAGGTCAAGACATGGAATATGCTGGCAAGATAACACTATAGAGCAATGGACAAATAACATTTATCACTACATGCATATTTGGCTGGTGGAGTCTCTAAGGTTATCATTTGCATAAAGCTAATTTTTTTCTTGCAACAAAGGAATAGATTTTATTTAACTACAAAGTATATGTCATTATTGAGAAGGTACCCCCAACTCAATCCCAAAATAATAATTAATAACCTAATAAATTCAGTAACCAAAATGATGAGATCAAACAATCATTCAAGTACCAGATACTCAAGATGTCCATAACCGGGGACACGGCTAACCATGATTAGTTTATACACTCTGCAAAGGTTTGTGCACTTTTCCCCACAAGACTCGATCTCCTCCTTTGGATTTCTCGCACTACATGATGTTTGAGAAACGGATGATCGAGACACAGTCTTTCCGAAGAGGCCCCCTTAACCGATAGATAGGCCGGTACACCTACAATCCCATACATCAGCTAGCCCATCATGGAAAAGATTCCCACAACTTACTCAACTATGCTAGAGCCCATAATGGCTTGTGGCTGCACACGGAAGTTTCTAGCATGAATAATCTTATGATCCCTTTGAGCCTGGGTGGCATTCCATAGGATGATCACACGGGTTCCCCGGGATGTCCTAGGACAACACTGGATTCCCCAGGTGCCCACAACCAATCCACCTAGATGTGTATTAAAGTAGCCACCTTAAGTTTCCCTTAGATATTATTACTCTCACAGCTTTCCTGAATCTCTCATAGCCAAACCACGTCTACGAGCATAGCATAGTAGTATGAGCATAACGTATAATACCCGGGGTTGATAAAAGACAATAGGTTCCAACCTCATCAACTACTTCCGACATACCCATGTTCACACTCCTACTCATGCAATGTTTGAGGGTTAAACTAATGCAAAAAATTGGGTAATAAAGGCATATGATCGAAGTGTTACTTGCCTTGCTGACGATCGGAAAACCCTAGATATTCATAGTAGCAAGCCTCGCACTCCGAAAACTCTATCGTGAACAAACAATAGCATACATAAGCACTCAAGCATAAGATGTAAAGGTAAAAACCAAAAGAAATAGATCTAAATGCAAAGTTCAAGTGAAGATTTTCGATTTGCAAAAAGAATTAATCGAATCAGAGTTACAAAACACAAACTATGACCAAAAGAAGTTCAAATTTAAATGTACTTGAAACCAAATTTTAAATTTTCAAAATCATGTTCAAGTTATTTATCTGGATAGAGGGGAACAAGACGAAGAAATTGGCGTTGGTTTCGTTGGATTTGGATAAACGAGCAAAAAGTAGTGAGGGTTTAAAGATCAGGGACTAATCTGTAAGAAAATTGATTGTGGATAGGTCCCTGGCCAAGAAATAAAACTAAAAAGAAAATTCTAACGAACGAACGTTCGCTAACAGAAACAAACGAATGAAAACGTTCACTAACAGATCTAAACGAATGAACGTTCGCTAATTAACTTAACCTAATAAATAAACCGATCTAAAAAAACCAAAACTAAAAAAACCAGGTCGATTTTACCGGTTCGGGAAAAAGAACCAGCGGTGGTGGCAACTTCGGCGAGGCGGGGTGGCGCGGCAGCGGCGGAGTGGCAGCGGCTAGCGGCGCGGGGTGGCGACGTGGGGCAACGAGGTGAGGCGGCGGTGCAGGCAGCAACAGCGGCGGCGGCGCGAGAGGGCGGTGGCGGCTCGGGGTGGCGGCAATTCATAAGGAGGACGAGGCGGCGGGTCGGCTTCTAAAGGCCCGGGCAGGTGGCCGACTTGGAGCAGGGGCGAGCGGCGGCGGCTCCAACCCGGACTCCTAGCCGGAGTCTGGCGAGGACACGGGCGACGCGCGGGGGAAGGCGGCCGGCGGCTGGGCCTTGGCCTGGCTTCGGCTGGGCTAGCCCAGTCGGCACGTGCAAGATTTTTCTAAATAAATTTCGCCACGCAGAAAATTCCAAAAATAATTTTTACCGTCCACTGCTAATATTTAGGACAAAATGAACATTTTTCTAGGCTAAATGCAATTTTTAAAATGGACATTTTCCCTTAATTTAAGCGAATAAAATTCAAATAAAATTCAAATACAATATATTTTTATTCAAAATTAAATTTCCATTATTTCTTAACTGTTTTGAAGAAGTCATAATATATTCTCTCATTATTTTATTTATTTTGAAATAATTGGAAAAAAGTAATTTTGTAACATCCCAAATTTTCAATTTGGAATGTTATACACTAGATCATCAGTGCATATCATATTTATTGCATTTTGGTTGATCCTAGAAATTTCACGCAACTCAAGGACTCTCGGAGAGAGTTGGGGATTTCGTTATTTTCATATTTGAGTTTCCTCAAATTTTGAAAATAGGATCATTTGATTTTATTTATTTTATCTTCAATTATTTCTATTACAAAAATATGAGAGAGGGAATAAAATGACATTCCCAAAATAAAGAAATATTGAGGATTTAATAAAAAAATCAAATAAGATTTATTTTGGTTTCATTTGTTATTTTATTTGAATTTAGGAAAAATGCGCGTTTTTCAAAATTTCATTTAGGCCCCAAATAAATGTTCATCCTGTGCGGCTTGATTTTAGAAGTCGGGGAAAATTTATTTCTGGATTTTTGGAGTCCGTTTAGTATTTCTTTTGTTTTTTCTTCCAAGCGTAATTATTAAAAAAACGTCCGAACCGACCTCAGGCCGTTTTCGGCCGGGACTCTCCTGGCCGGGCCGCTTATAAGCCGCCCCGCTGCCCCAACCGAGGCCCAAGTCGCCGCCCCGCCCAACCCTAACCCTAGCCGCCGCCTCGACGCCGCCGCCGCACCGCCTCGCCGCCGCCCCCGCCCCGCCTCGCCTCGCCGCCCCGCCGCCGCCGCCGGACCCGCCGGACCACCGCCGCCACCATCGCCGGAGTTGCCGGAGGTAGTTTTTTTTAGTCTCCGGTTTTCTCGAAAAAAAACCGTTCGGTTTTTCCGATGGTTTTGCTCGTTTTTTTAGTTTCGGTTTTTTTAAATAGATCGGTTTTTCCGGTTTATTTAAATAGCGAGCGTCCGTCTGTTCGTTCGTTCTAGCAAACGTTCGTCGTTTTTCTTTTTCTCGGATTAAATCCGCGATTTTTCTGATCGCGATCTCTGATCCGATTTTTGTTTTAGTCTAACTTTTCGCTCGTTTATCGAAACCAGGCAATTCAAGCGCCTGGAGTTTCATCCCGAAACCCTCTTTCCGATTAACCAACTTAAACATGTTTTTTGCACTGTAAAAATTTCCTTAGATCCAGAATAGTAAACGAAGCCTATTTCTTTTGCCGTTTGTCTTTCGTTGCTTCGTTCGATTTGATTCTTTATGCCAACCGGAGTTCTTAAGCTGAACTTTCTGGTTAGATCTCTTATTTGAGTTTTACCTATGCATTAGTTGAGTACTTATTGTATGCTTGTTTGTTTGCGATAGAGTACCCGGAGTGCGCCGCTTGCTACTTCGAATCGCTAGGTTTCCCGGATCATCAGCAAGGCAAGTAACACTTTGATCATGTTTTCCCACTACCTAGTTTTATTGCATTAAATCAATCCTCACATATTTGCATGATTAGGATCTAATTAAATTGTGGGTTTGGGAAGTAGTTGAGGTAGTACCTATTACCTGTTTATTATCAAACCTTTGGGAGTTACTTCTACGTTTGCTTATTGCCATGCTATGCTAGTAGCCGTGGATTGGGTGAGTGTTTCCATGATAGATGTGAGATTGTTAATTAATGGTTTATCTAAGGTGGCAACCTAAAAACACATCTGGGTGGATTGAGGCACCTCGGTATCCCAGCGATTGCCTGTTTTTTTATGGACCGCCACCTAGGCTCAAAGGGATCATGAGATTATTCATGCTAGAAACTTCCGTGTGCAGCCACAAGCTATTATGGGCTCTAGCATAGTTAACTAAGTTGTGCGAACTCTTACAGTGGTGGACTAGCAGATGTAGGGGAAAGTAGGTGTAACGGTCTACCCGATCGTAAGGTGCTAGCACTTCTGAAAGACTATGTCTCGGTCATCCGTCTTCTCAAACACCATGCAGTGCGAGAAACCAAACGGAGGCGATCGAGTCTTGTGGGGAAAAGTGCGCAAACCTCTGCAGAGTGTATAAACTAATCATGATTAGCCGTGTCCCTGGTTATGGACATCTTGAGTATCTAGTACCTGGATTATCATGTGAATCTCAACATGTTACTCTAAAATTTAATTTATTGGGTTTTGTTTAATGATGATGCTTAATTGGGATTGAGAATGCTGTCAACCATTCTCAATGTTTCACAACTACCATGATAGTTAAATAAAATTTATTCCTTTGCGGTAAGAAAAAATTGGCTTTACGCAAAACTGTAACCATAGAGCTTTCCACCAGCCAAATATGCATATAGAATAGCTGTTTCATTCCATTACTCTCTATGTGTTACTTTGCCAGCATATTCCATGTGCTGACCCGTTTCGGGTTGCAACGTTCATGTTGCAGACTTTTCAGACGACGATTAAGGAGTTTTTAGGTCGTGGTCCTATACTCAGTGATGCCGTTGGAGTTGATGGACTCACTTATCTTCCAAGCCTTCCGGTGTTATCATTATTAGATGGCCTTAAGTCATATTTATTGTAATAAGTTCTCTTTTGAGACACTCGATCTAATAAGTGTGTGATTGCTACTCTGTTATAAATCCTTCAAGTACTGTGTGGTGTCAGCATTACTGATCTGGGGATGACACCTGAGCACAGAGATTGGACTGTTTCAGGTCTGGTCGCTACAAATTTCAAATAAAAATTACTTTGATCCAATTTACCAATTTTGAAAATTCAAAAATGCATTTTTGTGAATACCTCCAACTCTCTTAGATGGTCCTTGAGTTTCTTAAGGTCTCTAACGATCAAAATGTCAAAATGCACAAATCATGGATGCATATGATGACCTAATGATTAACATCCAAATTGAAAATTGGGATGTTACACTCCTAGGTGTCTTCTGGTCCAAGAAAAATCATCGCCAAGAAACTCGCACTAGGCTCTAGGTTAATAAGTTAGTCTCAATAATAATAATATAAAATAGTGTATTAATGCATATAAAACATCCAAAACAGATAATATAATAGCATGGAACAAATAAAAAGTATAGATACATTGGAGACGTATCATCCACTTATATAAATTTTCAAATATTCCTAATACATTAGAGAGCCACCCAAAACACTTTTTCTGCCGCTCCAAGTTTCTGTTCTTCCGAGATCCCATCTGGTGGCCTTCTCCGGTACTCTTCTGGAGGTGGAATCAACCAAGGAGGGCTTCTACATCATCCTTGCTGCCCTTCCGATGGTGCGTGAGTAGTTCACCACGGTCCTTCGGGTCCATAGCTAGTAGCTAGATGATACGTCTCCAACTTATCTATAATTTTTTATTGTTCCAATGCTATTATATTATCTATCTTGGATGTTTTATATGCATTTATATGCTATTTTATATTATTTTTGGGACTAAACTATTAACCTAGAGCCTAGTGCCAATTTCTGTTTTTGAGTTTTACAGAAAAGGAATATAAAATAGAGTCCAAACGAGCTGAAAATTTATGGTGCTTTTTTATGGACCAGAAGAATCCCGCGAAGCATGGTGTATTTATTATAATACCCTATGTGTTTCACTTATATCTTTTGAGCTAGGTAGTTGCTCTAGTGCTTCACTTATATCTTTTTAGAGCACGGCGGTGGTTTTATTTTGAAGAAATTGATGAACTCTCATGCTTCACTTATATTATTTTGAGAGTCTCTCTAAATATCATGGTAATTTGCTTTGGTTGTGAATTTAGTCCTAGTATGATGGGCATCCAAGAGGGATATAATGAAACTTTCATATAAAGCGCATTGAATACTATGAGAAGTTTGATTCCTTATGATTGTTTGAGATATAAAGATGGTAATATTAGATTCATGTTAGTGAATAATTGTGGATTGGTAGAAATACTTGTGTTAAAGTTTGTGATTCCCATAGCCTGCATGTATGGTGAACCGTTATGTGATGAAGTCGGAGCATGATTTATTTATTGATTGTCTTCCTTATGAGTGGCGGTCGGGGACGAGCGATGGTCTTTTCCTACCAATCTATCCCCCTAGGAGCATGCGTCTATTACTTCGTTTTGATAACTAATAATTATTTGCAATAAGTATGTGAGTTCTTTGTGAATAATGTTGAGTCCATGGATTATACGCACTCTCACCCTTCCACCATTGCCAGCCTCTCTAGTACCCCACAACTTTCGTCGGTGCATTAAACCCACCATGTACCTTTCTCAAAACAGCCACCATACCTACCTATTATGTCATTTCCATAGCCATTCCGAGATATATTGCCATGCAACTCCCACCCTTCCGTTTATTATGACACGTGCCATCATTCTCATATTGCTTTGCATGATAATGTAGTTGTCATAGTATTTGTGGCTTGGCCACCATTCATATTTTTTATACATGTCACTCTTGAGTCACTTTTCTAGTATCAAGTTGTAATTCTTGAGTTGTAAGTAAATAAAAGTGTGACGATCATCATTATTAGAGCATTGTCCCATGTGAGGAAAGGATGGTGGAAGCTATGATTCCCTCACAAGTTGGGATGAGTCTCCGAACTTTGCAAAAAAATAAAAGAGGCCAGAGAAGCCCACAAAAAAGAGGCAAAAGAGCCCAAACAAAAAAATAAAAAAAGAGATAAAAAGAGAGAAGGGACAATGTTACTATCCTTTTTCCACACTTGTGCTTCAACGTAGCACCATGATCTTCATGATAGAGAGTCTCCTATGTTGTTACTTTCATATACTAGTGGGAAATTTTCATTATAGAACTCGGCTTGTATATTCCAGTGACGGGCTTCCTCAAATTGCCCTTGGTCTTTGTGAGCAAGCGAGTTGTTTGCACACCCACCTAGTTTCTTTTTGATCTTTCATACACTTATAGCTCTAGTGCATCTGTTGCATGGCAATCCCTACTCAGTCACATTGATATTTATGGGCATCTCCATAGCCTGTTGATACGCCTAGTTGATGTGAGACTATCTCCTTCTTTTTGTCTTCCCCTCACAACCTCGACCATATTCTATTCCACCTATAGTGCTATATCCATGGCTCATGCTCATGTATTCCGTGAAAGTTGAAAAAGTTTGAGAACATCAGAAGTATGAAACAATTGCTTGGCTTGCCATCGGGGTTATGCATGATTAATAGTTTGTGTGATGAAGATGGAGCATAGCCAGACTATATGATTTTGTAGGGATAACTTTCTTCGGCCATGTTATTTTGAGGAGACATGATTGCTTTGTTAGTATGCTTGAAGTATTATTGTATTTATGTCAATATTAAACTTTTGTTCTGAATATTCTTGCCACAATAAAGAAGATTACTTCGATAAATATGATAGGTAGCATTCCACATCAAAAATTATGTTTTTATCATTTATCTGCTCGAGGACGAGCAATAATTAAGCATGGGGATGCTTCATACCTCTCCAATGTATCTATAATGTTTGATTGTTCCATGCTATTGTATTATCTATCTTGGATTTTGTATATGCATTTATATGCTATTTTATATTATTTTTGGGACTACCCTATTAACCTAGAGCCCAGTGCCAGTTTCTGTTTTTCCTTGTTTTTGAGTTTTACAGCAAAGGAATATCAAACGGAGTCCAAACGAGCTGAAAATTTACGGTGATGTTTTGTGGACCAGAAGAAGCCCACGAAGCACAGAGTTGGGCCAAATGAGTCCCGAGGAAATGACAAGGGTGGCAGGCTCCCCCACCTAGGGCGTGCCCCCTATCTTGTCACTGCCTCGAGACCCCCTGACGTTAAACCGACGCCAAAAGTTACTATAAATATAAAACCCCCCGAAAAGAAACCTTGATCGGGAGTTCCACCGCCGCAAGCCTCTATAGCGACGAAAAACCAATCAAGAGCCCGTTCCGGCACCCTGTCGGAGGGGGAAACCATCACCGGAGGCCATCTTCATCATCCCGACGGTCTCCATGATGAGGAGGGAGTAGTTCACCCTTGAGGCTGAGGGTATGTACCAGTAGTTATGTGTTTGATCTCTCTCTCTCTCTATCTCGTGTTCTTGATTTGGCATGATGTTGATGTACCGCGAGCTTTGTTACTATAGTTGGATCATATGGTGGTTCTCCCCCCTCTACCTTCTTGTGATGAATTGAGTTTTACCTTTGAGGGTTCACTATTATTGGATTGAATACTATTATGGATTTGAGAACACTTGTTATATGTCTTGCGTGGGTTACCCATGGTGACAATGGGGTGTTCTATTGATCCACTTGATGTATGTTTTCGCACTCAACTCACGGATTCCCGGGGTGACGTTGAGGTAATCTATGCATAGGGTTTGATGCACATTTTTGTCCATGTTACTCCGGTAGAAATCTTGGGGCACTCTTTGAGGTTCTTTGTGTTGGATTGAATTTTATGTATCTGAAGTTGTTTGATGCATATCGTATAACTGACCCACGGATACTTGTGGTGACATTGGAGTATCTAGGTGACATTAGGGTTGATTGATGTGTATCATATGGTGTTATTTTACTACAAACTCTAGGGCTGTTTGCGACACTTATTGGAATAGCTGAATGGATTGATAGGAAATAATAACTTTGAGGTGATTTCGTACCCTACAAGCAATTTCATCTTATTTCTCCGTGATAGGAACTTTGGAGTGACTCTGTATTGCATGTTGAGGGATTGTTATATGATCTAATTATGTTATAATAGTTGAGTGACATTGCACTGGCGAAAGTATGAACCCTACGCCTTGTTTGCAAGCATTGGAATACCTTTTTCTCACTTTTACCGCTTGCTACCTTGTTGTTTTTATATTTTCAGATTAAAAAAACCTATATCTAGCATCTATATTACACTTGTATCACCATCTCTTCGCCAAACTAGTGCACCTATACAATTTACCATTGTATTGGGTGTGTTGGGGACACAAGAGACTCTTTGTTATTTGCTTGCAGGGTTGTTTGAGACAGACCATCTTCATTCTACGCCTCCCACGGATTGATAAACCTTAGGTCATCCACTTGAGGCAAATTTTCTACTATCCTATAAAACTCCGCGCTTGGAGGCCCAACACGAGTCTACAAGAAGAAGGTTGTGTAGTAGACATCACTAGATGGCTTCTTCTCTCTCTTTGATCTTCAATACAATGTTCTCCTTGATCTTCTTGGAGTTCTATTCGATGCAGTCTTCTTTTGCGGTGTTTTTGTTGGGATCCGATGAATTGTGGGTTTATGATTAGATTATTCATTAATATTAATTGATTCTTCTCTTAATTATTTTATTCATGATTGTTATAGCTTTGTACTTCTCTCCAATCTATCCATTTGGTCTGGACAATTAGATTGATTTATCTTGAAATGGGAGAGGTGCTTTGTGACGGGTTCAATCCTGCGGTGCTCAATCCCAGTGACAGAAAAGGACATGACATGTATTTTTGTTGTTGCCATTAAGGATAAAAAGATGGAGTTTATTCACATTGTTTAGGTTTACTTTGTCTACATCATGTCATGTTGCTTAAGGCGTTACTCCGTTTTTATAGATTAATACCCGAGATGCATGCTGGATATTGGTCGATGGGTGGAGTAATAGTAGTAGATGCAGGCAGGAGCCGGTCTACTTATCTCGAACGTGATGCCTATATACATGCTCATTGCTTCAAAAGTCATCATACTATGCGCTTTTCTATCAATTTCCTAACAGTAATTTGTTTGCACACCATATGCTTTGTGTTCGAGAGAGAGCCTCTAGTGAAAACTATGGCCCCGTGGTCTACTTTTATCATATATAAAATCCAAAAATACCTTTCTGCAATTTATTTCCTTTATATTATTTTACAATTTACTTTATCTGTCTACCACTACAACATTTGATCCTTGGAAATAACTGCCAAGGGGATTGACAACCTCCTTGTTCGTGTTGGGTGCAAGTATTTTCTTTTGTGTGTGCAGGTGCTGCTATAAAGGCTTTGTGTGGTTCTCTTACTGGATTGATAAGCTTGGTTCTTAATTGAGGGAAATACTTATCTCTATTGTACTACATCATCCTCTCCTCGTCGAGGAAATCCCAACACATCTCACAAGTAGCAGGGACAATTTCCGGTGCAGTTTCTAGGGAGACATCACCAAAACCTATCAAGTGCCTTCGCATAAACTATCATCTACTTGCACTTACTTTCATTTTTCCTTTTTAATTGCCATTTTCCTCTCATTTTCATCTCCCCCACTTCTAAAACAATTTTACAAAAAACACAAAAATATTTTTATTAGCTTGTTTGCTTGCTTTGTCACTATGACTAGTGCTACTATCCCTCCTTTGTCTCCGGAGTTTGAAATTATTTACTTAAAACAGAAACAAGGAGAAAAATTGAAGGACGCTTGGTATAGGATAATGTAATCATATCGTGTTTTCACTATAAAGGGGGACATAAAAATTGCTACATAGGACTAACTATGCCCCATAGACAACTCTTGGATTATTTCGCTAAAGGGAATTTTTTTGAGAGAGATGCTAATACCTCCTATGAAATAATAGAGTGTATATTCGGGATTCCACCCCCACAAGAAGGATTCAACTATAGTCAAGTGGGAATCCAAATCTTGGAAAAATTAGGTGATATGCAAAAAGAATTAATTGACTTACAAAAGTCTAATGAACCTCTCTAAAATGTTAGTGGAAACCTCAATCGTATGAATACCTTGATTACCCTTTGCAATAAGTGGATAGATGCTTTATATATTAAAATTCATTCTCTAAGAATAGTGGGAAATGTAAACAACCTCCTGGCTTTGATAAAATCCCTACTAAGATGGTGAAAAGTAAGGATGACAATACTTGCAAGTATGTATTACGCCTAGCTAGGGGTGTTGGGAGGCAACCCAATAGTTATCTTTGTTTTTTCCTTATTATTTTCTATTTTTGAGTGTTCACAAAATTATGCTATTGTTATGATTGTGGTTTTGTGTTTCAATTATTGTCTCGGCTAAGTAAAGCCTTTGGGATGATTTGGTTGATAGTTGATTTTTCCTTATGTTTGTTTCCAAATTTACCAGACTTTTTGGAGTCACAAAAGTATTTTGTTTGTTCAAATCATTATAGACGATTCTATTTTTGACAAAGTTTGTTTTTGTTGCATAGTTTGATTGTTTTAATGATGCTATGGATTAATTGGGGGTATAAGTCATGGTGAATTTAGAATACAATATGTATTATGCAATAATAAAATATGAATGGGTTTACAATAGTACCTAAAGTTTATGATTTGCTTGTTATACTAATGGATCTCATGAGTTTTTTGTTAAGTTTTGTGTGTTGAAGTTTTCAAGTTTTAAGTGAGATCGTGATGGATGAAGGAATAAGGAGTGGAAAGACCCTAATCTTGGGGATGCCCAAGGTACTCCAAGGTAATATTAAAGTATACCCAAGCATCTAAGCTTGGGGACCTCAAACGGTCAAGCCTCTGTGTATCCGTGCCATCCCTGGATCGGTATGCTGGCACACACAGTACATCAATGTATATATCAAAGTGCAACCACATGTATAAATAACGTAAAACTGATATATACCTCATAAGTCTCAGCGGAAACAAACATAAGGGTGTGGAGTCCATCAACGCCAACGGCAAGTTGAGTGTAGAACTACTAGGCGAGGCAAAAATAAACTAACACGTTGGTGACAAGGATGTATAGGTCAGACCTACCTCAAATGAACTACTAGGTAACCGCATAGCCATCTGGCAACAATAAATCCTACCATGCAATCCTACCTCAAAGGACTAAGTGCATAATAAAAACATAGGTAAATGGAAGAATGGTCAAATGTGAACTTGCCTGGTAATAGTTGATGAAGATAATATCGCTTTCAGAAATTTACTTAATGGAACTATTCATCACTCCCCGATGAAAATCTATAAAGTCAATATTGCATTCCCATAAGCAATCATTTCAAAGAACCAAGAAGAACATGCAAAGCAAAAAGTCTTGGAAAACCAAATGAACATTCAATACACTTAACTAGCATGGAAATATCCTAAATGCAAAACAACATGTGACAAAGGGTGCAAAGATGTGATGTGTAAAAGCGCATACATGGCATAATAGTAAAACTATCATGGACAGAATTTAATGTGTGAAAAATATCGTGAGATGGGTCCAAGTGATAGGATTTGGCAACGGTGACACGGTGCAAAAAGAATCACATCAATCGGAGCTACGGTTTAGGAGATATGGCCATTTGAAGTTCGAATTCAAATCTGAATAAAGTTCAAATTTTAATTGGGAAAAAGTTTACAAACATGATGCTACTGGATAGATCTAATCAATACGAAGAATTTGCCGCTGGTTTCATCGAATTTGGACCTACGGGTAAAAAGTTGTGGCTATTCTAAGTTTAGGGACTAATCTACTAATTATAGGGACTAAATAGTGAAGAAAACTATCAACAACAAGTCCCTGGTCACATGGCGCACTGTGAGAGGCCAGAGAGTCTTCACTTCGGTAGCTATACGGTGAACGGCCATTAAATAATAAAACAACTACCGCGGCTAAATAAAAAATCGGAGACCGGTTTTTTTCACTAAAACCGCACGGTTTAATAAAACCTCGGTTAACCATTTTAAACAAAACAAAAAAACCAAACAGAACGGGGGAGGTAGCTCACAGCGAGCGGCAGCGTAGGCGTCGGTGACGTGCAGGGGACGGCGGCGCGACGTTGGGCAGCGACGGGGCGACGGCTACGACGGCCTCCGGTGGGTTCCGGCGGCGGCGAAGTAGACGGAGGGGTGCGACGTGGCGCAGGCGGCCGGATGGTGGGGTCGGAGGGCGGCAGGGTGGCCGGCGTCGATCGGAGGGAGGCGGCGGCGTCCGGAGCTCCGGTGAGGAAGCAGGTCGTCGGGGTGGCGTCTCCGGCGACCTAGGGACAGGAGGAGGATGTCAACGAGATGCCCTTCGACTCGGGCAACATATTGAATAAGAAGATGGAGGCCGGGGTGGCTCACGGGCGATGAAATCCTCTGGTGAACTAGCATGGCTCCGGCGAGATCCAAGCGGCAACTGCGGCGGCTGCGGGGAGCTAGGGACGACGTGGAGTGGCAGAATGGAGAGAGGGGGTCCAGGGCTTCTTATAGGCGCGGAGAGAGGGCTCCGGAGTGGGGGATAAGCTCTATCCCTAGCTTCAGCTGGCGCATTCGGCATGCGCGCGCGGTGTCCTGATCAGTGTGGGGCGAGCGGGAGGTTGGGGATGAGGCGAGGCTGGGCCCCATCGGTCAGAGAGTGCGAGTGAGCGAGCGGGAGAGAAGCGAGGGCGGGCGAGCGACGGGAAGAGTGCTTGGGCACTGGGCTGGCCTGGTCAATTGCTAGCTGGGCCGCGGGGTACTCCTGGGCCGAGCTGGCCACAGTCCAGGTGGTGTGTGTGTGTGTGTTTAAAAACACAAAGGAACTGTAGTAGAATAAAAAAACATAGGCATATTATATACCAAAATGCTCAGAAAAATAGCAGCAATAAGATGAACTATTTTGCAAGTTCAACTAAATTTCATAAAAATTCCTAAAAGTCAAAGAGCGCTACTGTTGCATTTAAAATCAATAAAAATCATTTTTAAAATAGCAAAATGATTTCAAATTTATTTTCTCCTAATTTTCTATTGAAGGGAATCATTTTACCCTTATTTCCATTTATTTATTTTTAGGAGAAAGATAATTTGAATATAGAACTAAATAACTCCCAAGAGGATTTGAATTTGGAATTTCAAACAACTTCGAATGGAAAATGAGTTTCAAATAACTTCAAAGTGACTTCCATTTATTTCTTTGAAACTTCTAACTCTCTTTCTTCAAATATGAAGAAGTCATTTTATCTTCCCTCATGAACTCATTGAGTTGCTTAAAGTTTCTAAGTTTGAAATATTTCAAAATGGAATTCAAATCATTTTCAAACCCCTTTTCATTTCTTTAAATGCAAGATGAAAAGTTTTGGGAAAGTCCCTTTATTCCCTCTCATTCAACTTTCAAAAAGTTTTCAATTTCCAATCATTTCCACACAATCAATCACGCAACAATAAAAGTAAAAAATCATAATAATTTTTTAATATAACATTCCAAAATTTAGAATTTTGGGATGTTACAAACTACCACCCTTAAAATGAATCTCGTCCTCGAGATTCGGAGAGGCTAGAAAGAAGGTTAGGTTTGGGGGGTCTCCTTGAAAATCCATTCATCAACACATGGTATGGGGTGCTACCACCCTTAGAATCATGGTTACGGTTCCGACAAAACTCATGTACTCCATCCTAGGTGTTAACGGTGTCGGTCTTCTCATATTCTCCGAGATAACTCCTTCACTTTTGCTCTTTTGGTAAGGACATGGCCTTTTCCTCAAAATCTGGAGTCCTTGCATCAAATAAGATCCTTCCGGGTCTGGGTCTTATTTGCTGTCAGGCCGTTGCCAGTGCTAAATAATTATCGAAAATCTCATGGTGGTCAACAATTACTGGTTCCTCCTGTAGGAATTGGGTCTGGGATGAACCTCACCGCATAACCTACGTTTGGCAACAGGTGCCTGTACTTCCATCATCCTGCCATTCTAAGGCTTTTGGCTTGTCGTGTCGACACTCTTCTAGGGTTTCAAGTCTCTCTGATTTTCCCATCAACATATGATAGCTCATGATAGAAGTCTTCGGTATGGGGGCCAATCCATCCCGTACTTGAATCATTACCACATACGCAGATAGTGAATCACGTGTTCTAACACTTGGGCATCCTCACAAGCATTGCAGAACTTCTCTTCTCCACGAACTGGGTTCGGGGAAATCCATTTGTTCTGCAAGCCAAACAAAATCTCTATCGCTTCTTCACAATTCTCGGGTTTACGTAACCTCCTATGGAACGTCTGCTGATGACATCATAGCTTCCTTCAGAATTCTTTTCTTCAACAAGATTGCGCTTGTTTCCTTATCAAATCCTGGGTCATGTGGGTTATGAGCCCACTTAAAACTTGTATATCCTTAACTCATCCTTGGAGTTACTATTGCTCCATATTCCAACATTACATCTCCTTTAAATCCAATAGTACTTCATTACTTCATACTCTTGGGTAACCATCATAACTAAACCAAACTCCAACTCATTTTTCCAAACTCCACTCTATAGAATACATTTTCTTTTCCATTGTTCAAGTGTTCACACAGACAAGTATCGCCAAAAAAATGCACTGGTTCATCCATAATTCTCTTCATATCAAATCCTTTATTACATCCTTAACCACTACTCCAAACTCAAATTTCAAAACTACTTTATTACAAAAGCTGCCATCCACATAGTTTGGTATGGTCAAGCATTACTTCCATCTTTATTCATTTGCCCTTCTTGAAGATACTTCAGTCCCACTAGAATTGTGCGATGTGATCCTTTAAATCATCAATGTTTTGCTTCATCGTGGTGGCCATGAGCTTCATCTCCATCATCTCTGCATGGACCTCTCTCAGGTATTCCTGAGTGTGACGGAGTCTTGCTTCTAGTATTTATCCAATATGACGTATGGCTTCCATAGCAGCTTCACGAACAGAGTCAAAGAATGTTGCTCATGGTACTCGAGAAATGAAAAAGTATTGTCCCATAGTCTTTGGGCAAACTCCCTTCACACGGTGGAGGTGTACCTCCACGTACCAAAGTTCAACTCCATTCTCCATGAAAGGATAACCCTTGTAGACTGCATCTCCTTCAAGATGAATATGCTTCATCATGTCCTTCAGGATTTTTGGGTAATCCTGATCACTGGTCAGGGTCATGATCGTTTCTGGGCCCTTCAGAAAAGACTCATAAAAGGTTGTCATCTACAGGCATAAGATAGAAGGGGTACTCAGGATACTGTATGTATTTCCTTTGGTGAAATGTGGTTGTTTTTCTGGGAAAAGTTTGGGGTCAGCTTGTCCATGGGTTCGAGGTTTTAGTCTGGGTGAGATAATGAGAGAGGCATTCACAATCAACAACAACTCATTTCACATGAGATTCCAACACCTCAACTTTTATTGCTTCACGAGCTATTACAATTTCCATTTCATAACTCAACTCAACATCCCCAACGAAAATAAAAATGCATTCCAACTTTATTACATGCTTTATTCCAATATCAAGATCTCAACTACTCTGCTCAAGCTCTCCTCGGGTCTGAACATTCTTTGGCCAAATGTCCTACTCCCTTGCAGCATAAACAAATGACTTCAGACAAATCCAGGGGCTTCCTGGTGGTTATCTTGGCTCCTTGGGTTCTTGGCTTCCTTGCTGGGCATTTGCTAGCGTAATGACCTAAATCCTTGCACCTATAACAAGTGATTTGACTCAGGTCCTTTTCTGCAGAAATTGGGTTGTTCTGGGGATACATGCTCTTTCTCTTCCTGGACATCTTCGTTTCGATCAATTCTTCTATCTCATGTGGATCAAACTCCACTTCTTCTATTGGGAAGTCTCCCAGATACTCTTGGTTTTCCTTCATGCAATATTGTGAAAAATGTCCTTCTTCTCCACATGAATAGCAAGCATTGGAGAAAAATCGGTTTAGGCTTTCTCCATCAGGGTCGTCAACATCTTCTTTCATCACCGGTTTTCTTAAACTTTCCCCAAGGGCTTCTTTCACTGCTTCCTTCTGCTGCTTGGTAATTTCTTGTACCTTGGGACAAATATGACACTGGGCAGGGTAGTGCGTAGTTCCTTCACAAAAGAAACAAGTAACCTTCATGGTTGCACATTCTTCAGCTTGGTGATTTCCTTCATGGGTATGTCCTATCTCACCACAAATCTTGCATGCATAAGGTTTCTTCATTTTACTGCCATATGGCTTCTGAATAAGACGAGACCTCAGTAGAGTCATGTTGAATTCCTCCCAAGTTTTTACTCCGTTACATCCTTGTATGGCTTGATGCATTTTCCACCAGGTTGTAGCACTTTTTGTAAAGTACTGAAGAGCATGTTGAACCTCATTCTTCCTTGCAATGAAATTGTTCCTGAAGTGATTCTCCATGTTTTGAGTCCATAGCTCTGCCTCCATGTGAGTGATCGGTTCAGAGAATGCAAGTCCATCTTCATTCATCATCTATTGGGTCCAAGGGTTTCAGGATGAGATAGGAGGGATAGAGAGAGATGCACACAATACAAACAATATAGTTTTAAAAATAAGTTTTATTTGTGGCTGTCAGGAAAAACATCAAACAATGACAGCTCACAAACATCGCATCTAACGTGAGTATACAACAGGGGTTTGGTCTTCTAAAGGTCATATAAATCTTGGAATTTGTCGGTGTCTTCAAATTCTTCAATTCTTCAGAGGCTTCGACTATTGTAGCTTCAACTATTCTAGTGTATGGTGAAGTCTGATATCTTGTCGTTCTCGGAGTGGTCTCATCAGTTGATCCTCCGTGTGGTCAAAGGGAAAAGGGGTATTGTCTAACTATTTGGGGTAAAAGGAAAGATTTGATAAAGCTCAGAAAAGAAGAGAGGTAAAGGATCTTTTTGAAAATTAAGTTTTAGAGAGATCCTTTCCTATGGGCTTTCTAGTTTCTAGGGTCACGTCCTACAGTCAACATGTGCTCTGATACCATCTCTGTAGCGTCGACCCGACCTCAAATGGTCAAGCCTCTGTGTATCCGTGCCATCCCTGGATCAGTATGCTGGCACACACAGTACATCTATGTATATATCAAAGTGCAACCACATGTATAAATAACGTAAAACTGATATATACCTCATAAGTCTCAGCGGAAACAAACATAAGGGTGTGCAGTCCATCAACGCCAACGGCAAGTTGAGTGTAGACCGTAACCCTACAACGTAACTCTTACTCGTCGTAGAAAATTCCTGCAACATAAGACGTTGCAGCCCTGTAGGTCAGTACATTAATGTACTGGCAAGTCACATCATAAGGATAATGAACCTATTGTACATGCAATTTGGCTGGTGGAAAGCTCTAAGTTTAGTTTTTTGGCATAAAGCTAGTTTTTCCCCTAGAATAAAAGAAATTATTCTACCACTACTGTATAGCATAGGATGAGTTGGTAAACCCAACTCAATCCATTCCCAACGTTTCATTTAAAACCCAACTGTTTAAATTAAGAGTGATGAGATCTTCCAGCATTTCCACTACTAGATGCTCAAGTTGTCCGTAACCGGGGACACGGCTAATCGATTAGGTTTTAACACTCTGCAGAGGTTTGCGCACTTTTCCCCACAAGACTCGATCGCCTCCCTTGAAGTTCTCGCACTGCCTGGCGTTTGAGAACAGGATGACCGAGACATAGTCTTTCGAAAATGTTCCCCCTTAACCCACGGATAGGCTGGTACACCTACATCATTCTACATCTGCTAGCCCATCCCGGAAGGGGTCACACTAACTACTCAACTAAGCCAGAGCCCATATTGGCTTGTGGCTGCACACGTAAGATTCTAGACATGAGAATATGATTGATCTCTTTGAGCCTGGGCGGCCGACCACTAGTGGTGCACCACCATGGATTAACCATGCATGCTCCCACTGTACTTCGCCACCATTCAAACCAAATACCGCCCAGGTAGTTCATTTACAAGTCTTGGTCCTGATTACTACTTTGTCACTCATGTCTCACCATGAACACTTCCCAATTCCACATCTACACTTGGGGAGGAAAAAATAAACTTACACGTTGGTGACAAGGATGTATAGGTCAGACCTACCTCAAATGAACTACTAGGTAACGGCATAGCCATCTGGCAACAATAAATCCTACCATGCAATCCTACCTCAAAGGACTAAGTGCATAATAAAAACATAGGTAAATGGAAGAATGGTCAAATGTGAACTTGCCTCGTAATAGTTGATGAAGATAATATCGCTCTCAGAAATTTACTTAATGGAACTATTCGTCACTCCCCGATGAAAATCTATAAAGTCAACATTGCATTCCCATAAGCAATCATTTCAAAGAACCAAGAAGAACATGCAAAGTAAAAAGTCTTGGAAAACCAAATGAACATTCAACACACTTAACTAGCATGGAAATATCCTAAATGCAAAACAACATGTGACATAGGGTGCAAAGATGTGATGTGTACTAAAGCGCATACATGGCATAATAGTAAAACTATCATGGACAGAATTTAATGTGTGAAAAATATCGTGAGATAGGTCCAAGTGATAGGGTTTGGCAATGGTGACACAGTGCAAAAAGAATCACATCAATCGGAGCTGCGGTTTAGGAGATATGGCCATTTGAAGTTCGAATTCAAATCTGAATAAAGTTCAAATTTGAATTTGGAAAAAGTTTACAAACATGATGCTACTGGATAGATCTAATCAATACGAAGAATTTGCCGCTGGTTTCATCGAATTTGGACCTATGGGTAAAAAGTTGTGGCTATTCTAAGTTTAGGGACTAATCTGCTAATTATAGGGACTAAACAGTGAAGAAATCTATCACCAACAAGTCCCTGGCCACGTGGTGCACTGTGAGGCCAGAGAGTCTTCACTTCGGTAGCTATACGGTGAACGGCCATTAAATAATAAAACAACTACCGCGGCTAAATAAAAAACCGGAGACCGGTTTTTTTCACTAAAACCGCACGGTTTAATAAAACCTCGGTTAACCGTTTTAAACAAAACAAAAAAAACAAATAGAATGGGGGAGGCAGCTCACAGCGAGCGGCAGCGTAGGCGTCGGTGACGTGCAGGAGACGGCGGCGCGGCGTTGGGCAGCGACGGGGCGACGGCTACGGTGGCCTCCGGTGGGTTCCGGCGGCGGCGAAGTAGAAGGAGGGGTGCGGCGTGGCGCAGGCGACCGGATGGTGGGGTCGGAGGGCGGCGGGGTGGCCGGCGTCGATCGGAGGGAGGCGGCGGCGTCCGGAGCTCCGGTGAGGACGCAAGTCGTTGGGGTGGCGTCTCCGGCGACCTAGGGACAGGAGGAGGATGTCAACGAGATGCGCTTCGACTCGGGCAACATATTGAATAAGAAGACGGAGGACGGGGTGGCTCACGGGCGACGAAATCCTCCAGTGAACTAGCACGGCTCCGGCGAGATCCATGCGGCAACTGCGGCGGCTGCGGGGAGCTAGGGACGACGTGGAGTGGCAGAATGGAGAGAGGGCTCCAGGGCTTCTTATAGGCGCGGAGAGAGGGCTCGGGAGTGAGGGATAAGCTCTATCCCTAGAGCTTCGGCCGGCGGGTTCGGCATGCGCACGCGGTGTCCTGATCCAGTGCGGGGCGAGCGGGAGGTTAGGGATGAGGCAAGGCTGGGCCCCATCGGTCAGTGGGTGCGGGTGAGCGAGCGGGAGTGAAGCGAGGGCGGGCGAGCGACGGGAAGAGTGCTCGGGCACTGGGCTGGCCTGGCCAATCGCTAGCTGGGCCGCGGGGTACTCCTGGGCCGAGCTGGCCATGGTCCAGGTGGTGTGTGTGTGTTTTTTTTAAACACAAAGGAACTGCAGCAGAATAAAAAAACATAGGCATATTATATACCAAAATGCTCAGAAAAATAGCAGCAATAAGATGAACTATTTTGCAAGTTCAACTAAATTTCATAAAAATTCCTAAAATTCAAAGAGCGCTACTATTGCATTTAAAATCAATAAAAATCATTTTTAAAATAGCAAAATGATTTCAAATTTATTTTCTTCTAATTTTCTATTGAAGGGAATCATTTTACCCTTACTTCCATTTATTTATTTTTAGGAGAAAGATAATTTGAATATAGAACTAAATAACTCCCAAGAGGATTTGAATTTGGAACTTCAAACAACTTTGAATTGAAAATGAGTTTCAAATAACTTCAAAGTGACTTCAATTTATTTCTTTGAAACTTCCAACTCTCTTTCTTCAAATATGAAGAAGTCATTTTATCTTCCCTCATGAACTCATTGAGTTACTTAAAGTTTCTAAGTTTGAAATATTTCAAAATGGAATTCAAATCATTTTGAAACCCCTTTTCATTTCTTTAAATGGAAGAAGTCATATCATCTTCACTCTAGGGTTTGTGATGAAATGAATTTGAATTCAGGAAGATCAAAATGCAAGATGAAAAGTTTTGGGAAAGTCCTTTTATTCCCTCTCATTCAACTTTCAAAAAGTTTTCAATTTCCAATCATCTTCACACAATCAATCACACAACAATAAAACTAAAAATCATAATAATTTATTTAATATAACATTCCAAAATTTAGAATTTTGGGATTTTACAGGATGCCCCTGAAGGCATCCCCTCTTTCCTCTACAATCCATCGGTAAATTACCTGGAGCTATATTTTTATTCATCACATTATATGAGTTTTGCATGGAGCGACATGTATTATATGAACGTTTGCTTTTTAGTTTCACACAATCATCTTTGCTGCACACACATTTTGAAGGGACACGCATTTTATTGTGATTTTTTAGAATACTCTTTGTGCTTCACTTATATCTTTTGACCTATAGAGTTGCTCTAGTGCTTCACTTATATATTTTAGAGCACGGTGGTGGTTATATCTATTTATATATAAAAAGTGCTTTACAGGTTAACCAGAAAATAGAAAATAATCTAGAAAATTCCACAATAATTAGAAACATCCAACCGTATATTTGTTGGATCAAATATTAATGACCATTAGATTTAATTTTAAGTCCTGGAAAATTACCCACCAATGCCATTGTAGAAAACGTACCTATACTAATTAGAAACATCAAAAAAACAAAGTAAACGTTTCTACCCACCAATGTCATTATACAATACGTGGAAACCTAGCCAGGGCAATACTAATTAGAAACATAAAAAAACAAAGAAAACGTGTCTACCCACCAATGTCATTATCCAATACGTGAAAACCTAGCCAGGGCACCTCTGCTTTTTCTCTAGACTAGACGTGCGGCTCAAGATCACCTAATAAAAAAGGACAAAAAATGCAGCACACCACTGCCGCCACCACTGCTGCCATGGCCGGCACCTCCCCTTCGCTCCAAACTTGCGGCTCAAGATCGCACGGGCAAAGTTAATTGCAGCAGCAGCAGCAACCGGCGCCGCCGCCAGATTAAGTCTTGAAGGCTGGAACATCACGACCCCCTCTTCACTACTAAAGGCGTTTGAATCATGGGCCAGGATCACAGCCGCTTCTGTAGCCATCGCCCAAATTGAACTCATCAGCAGCAGTTCATGGCAGATCGCTTCTATCGGTGGATGCAAGCTAGATGTACACCCACGACATGAGGTAAGATGTAAGACTTATACACCTGCAGAGCCGTGATTCAGAAACTTTTATATATGCAAGATGAAGACTTCATGCATGGACATAGTAGGAAAATAGAAACCTGTATGTATGCATCTTCGTTTGATATTTCCTATTTTTTATTTGTCGGAGCACATCATGTATGCATTCGAGATTTATTTCTTTTATTCATTTTTTCCTTTATGTGTTCATTGCCATAGGAGACCTATAATAAGAAAGAGTGTGTATTGATCATTGGAGAGTATACTAATTTTTCAGATATTTAGAGGCTTTATTATTGGCTACGTGGAACAAGCTACATAGAAAATTGCATGAGAAAGATGATAAACAGACTGCAAATTATTATTCATTTTCATCTAGCGATGGCCCGCCAAGACTGGGCGCGTGGCTGCGCTCAACATAAAGCTTGCCATGCCGCCCAACCCAACATGTGTGTAGCTGCTACGTACCACTTGGTCTGGACATCTTCTCAATAGGTAGTACAGCTAATGGTCAAAAAATAGGTGGTACAACTCTGGATTTTCTCTTTGATGGAGCAGACAAAGTCAAGCATGATTGCATGGTGAAGCTATAACTGTACAGAAGTAATCTTTTTTTCATGTGGACTTCTTTAGTTGATTCTGTTGCAGGTCAAAGGGATTACAATTGGATGATGCTTCTTTGGTAGAAGGAGGGATTATATGCCTCTTGGTTAGTCTCAAGCTGTCAAAGCTATGTAAAAGAAAGTATTGAAAATTTAGAACTCATCTTGATGCTATTTAATTTCACAAGTTGAATTTTTACCATGCACTTTTTAATTCCTCGACATAAAGCTTTCCATGCCGCCCAACCCAACATGTTTGTGGCTACTACGTACCACTTGGCCTGGACATCTCCTCAATAGGTAGTATAGCTAATTGTCAAAAAATAGGTAGTACAACTCTGGATTTTCTCTTTGATGGAGCAGACAAAGTCAAGCGTGATTGCATGGTGAAGCTATAACTGTACAACAGTAATCTTTCTTTTCATGTGGACTTCTTTAGTTGATTCTGTTGCAGGTTAAAGGGATTACAATTGGATGATGCTTCTTGAGTAGAAGGAGGGATCACATGCCTCTTGGTTAGTCTCAAGGCATCAAAGCTATGTAAAAGAAGGTATTGACAATTTACAACTCATCTTGATGCTATGTAATTTCACAAGTTGAATTTTTACCATGCACTTTTTAATTCCATTAGGGTGGTCAATGTACCATGATGAAACTTTGTTCTTTACATCAAAATAAAGAATAAATTATTAATTTTGAATAACACATCTCAATAAATTTGATGTTACACAAAATAACTATAAATATGAAATTTGGAATGAAAATAATTTCATTATAGATCGACACATGTATGTGCTAGAACTATGTCTTACTACAGATTTTAGTGCAACACTATCAAACTCGAGTAAGCAGATATCTATCCCTAGATGCTGCGATATGACCAACTTTTCACATGTGTTGTGCAGATTTCAGATATTAAACATCTTATCTTACTGACCACTGCCTTTACCATCACACCAGTTGAATAAGTACAACACACAACAGATTTACCAGCCAGAATCTAGCTGGGACAATGCACATGTTGTGAACAACTCTCATTCCGTTTTATTCCGGTAAGAATAATATGTTATTTTTCATTGGAAACTCAGGCCAACAAAAGATCTGAAAGTATGTTATATTAGGTTTGCCTCACTATGGCAACAATGATAGTAACCGAGCCAGCTGAGCAAAGATGACATTGAGCAAGTGTTACCGTATTTAGTAAATAATTTCTCTCTTGGTTCCAAATATAAGATGTATTAGTTAAGTTAAAGTTTTCTATACTTGACCAACTTTTCATAGTAAAATACGTCAACAGCTACAGCAATAAATAAATAAAACATGAAATACAATACAAGTGAAAGCCAACAACAAAGATTTGATGTTGTACATAGTAATATTTTTCACGGGATTAACATCATGTACATCCAAAATGTTCGATCTTAATTTTAGTGATTAAGAAACAAGAACTGCTAAAAATTAAGGTTCTTATTAGTCTTTTTAATAATCCTGCATCTACACAGGTCATGAAATTATAATTTCTTATAACATAATTTTTTTTATTATTTCCGGTACTGTATCTTTGTAGCCCGATTGGGAAAGTGATATCATCTTATAGTGATAGTATAGCATAGATCATCGTGGAAGATGTTTATTAATATATATCTCAGTCCATCAATGATCCAAGAAGAGTTCTGAGAAATATTGTGTAGAATATGAGGTATTTGGCTCCTGACTAGATATAGTGTGTGCTTTGCAGCCGATATCAAGTTTATAACTTTAGTATGATTTACCCATTTATTTTAGCATCCCATCGAACAACATAGCTATCTTTCATTTGTAGCAAATGCATCGTTATGTCTCTACCAAATAATCAAATCATGGTGTACTATATAAGAGTTTCTCTTATTTATCAAATCCACTGTGCTTTACCTAAATATTTTCCTTTTGTTATCCTCCACATGCACACCAATAAAGTTGTATGTTGTCTTTACATCCTCCTAGGATAATGTCTATGTATAAATCATCTTTTTTTGGTATGCTCTAATAATATACTCTTTTCCTCTGAGGGCTACTGGTAGCAATCGAAGGACAACCACATTTCTATGTATAAAAAATATATTAATTAATAAACTACATGTATTTTCATAGCTTATTATGATTTCCATCCAAATGGTATTTGATATAATATATCTCCATTTTTACGGTTAGAATGCCCAAATCATGTACAATTAGAGTTAAAAAGAAGCACGTGAACACCGTTAAAACACACACACACACACACATATGTGCTTATATGTTAATTATGTGAAAAATCTTCTCTTTCAACTCGCATTGTTGCAAGTAGATAAATTGATGGAAGATAATTTGGGCTAATGTAAAATTCTACATGGAGAAAAAGTAGTAACAAAAAGACGGGATGTCTATGTCGAGGATGGACATGATTCTTCCGGATGCCTCGCTTTCGGAAAGTGATGACACGTTCAGGTTAGGACTTGGGTAGTACAACACCCCACGGTTCCTCACACTCGATTACGACCGAAGCAAGCTCATCACCTCCATGGATGCTGATGGCCCATGCAACATGAAAAAAATGCCATATGATAAAAAAAACATAATTTGATCATCGTGATACATCATAAATAATTAGTATGGCATCATAATAAGTAGGTAAATGATAAATGGAGAACATATATTTATATGTGAGTACGAAAAAAATACCTAAAAAAATTATGTTCACAGTATTATATTTGGCAATGCCTTCACATTTGCTACCAATTTTCCTATACATAAATAAAATAACATGTTTTCATCATAAAACTTTCCAATGTTCTAGCCCGCGCATCGAGCGGGCCACTTTGCTAGTTTTAAAGAAATAGTTGCACTATCATGCTTCACTTATATATTTTTAAGAGTCTAATAAATAGTAATGGCAATACGCACGGGTTACGAAATTGGTCCTAGTATGATAGGTATTCAAGAGGGATATAACAAAAACTTTCATGTAGATCCCTGAATATGATAAGTTTGATTTCGTGCAATAGTTTTGAGACATAGAGATAGTGATATATGGGTTTTACTTGTGAATATTGTGGCTTAGTAAGAATATTGGTGTCAAGGTTTGTGATTCCTGGAACATGCATGTATAGTCTCCCGTTATGCTAAGAAGTTGGAGCATGATTTCTTATTGAGTGTCTTCCTTTGCGTGAAGGTCAGGGGCGCGCGATGGTTAACTCCTACCAACCTCCCCCTAGGGACATGCATACTAGTACTTTGCTTCGAGGGCTAATAGACTTTCACAATAAGTATGTGAGTTCTTTATGACTAATGTGAATTCATGGATTATGCGCACTCTCACCTTTCCGCAATTTGCTAGCCTCTTCGGTACCATGCATTGCCCTTTCTCACCTCGAGAGTTGGTGCAAACTTGGTGCATCCAAACCCCATGATATGATACGCTCTATCACACATAAGCCTCCTTATATCTTCCTAAAAAGAGCCACCATACCTACCTATCATGACATTTCCATAGCCATTCTGAGATATATTGCCATGCAACTTCCACCATTCCATTTATATGACACACATCATCATTGTCATATTACTTTGCATGATCATGTAGCTAACATAGTACTTGTGGCTCAGCCACTGTTCATCATTTTTATACATGTTACGCTAGATTGTTGCACATCCTGGTACACTGCCGGAGGCCTTCATATAGAGTCATATTTTGTACTAGTATCGAGTTGTAATTTTGAGTTGTAAGTAAATAGAAGTGTGGTGATCATCATTATTCAGTACTAGAGCATTGTCCCAGTGATGAAATAAAAATAATAATATAAAAAAGGCCCACACAAAAAAGAGAAAGAGAGAGAAGGAGCAATGTTACTATCTTTTTCCACACATGTGCTTCAAAGTAGCACCATGTTTTTCATATAGAGAGTCTCCTATGTACTCACTTCCATATACTAGTCGGAATTTTTCATTATCGAACTTGGCTTGTATATACCGATGATGGGCTTCCTCAAATGGCCAAGGTCTTCTAGAGCAAGTAAGCTGTATGCACACCCACTTTGTTTCCAGTTTGAGCTTTCATACACTTATAGCTCTTAGCGCTTCCGTTGCATGGAAATCCGTACTCCTTGCATTAACATCAATTGATGGGCATCTCCATAGCCCGTTTATTAGCCGCGTCGATCTGGGACTTTCTTATTGTTTGTCTTCTCCTTATTAATCTCTACCACCACATTCTATTCCACCCATAGTGCTATATTCATGGCTTGCGCACATGTATTGTGTGGGGGTTTAAAAATCTGAAGCACGTTAAAAAGTATGAACCAATTGCTCGGATGAAGATACTTTGTACATGAAAGTTGCTCAGAATGACGAGACGAATCCGAAGACGCGGCCTGTTCATCTGCCACACATCCCAACCATAGCGAACACGCAACTTTTCCCCTCTGGTACATCTGTCGAAAACGCGAAACTCCGGGGATACTTTCCCGGATGTTTCCCCCCTTCGTCGGTATCACCTACTACCATGTTAGGGCACACCTAGCAATGCTCATTGTCATGTCATGCATCGTTATGCATCTGTTTGTATTGTATTCATTGTTTCTTCCCCCTCTTCTCTCTGGTAGACTACGAGACCGACGCCGCTGCTAGTGCCCCGATCGACTATGTTCTTGGCGATCGCTACTTGCCAGACCAACCAGGCATGCCCCCCCCCCTTGATCACCAGATATCGCCTATTTTTCTCTCTACTGCTTGCATTAGAGTAGTGTAGCATGTTACTGCTTTCGGTTAATCTTATTCTGTTGCATAGCCTATCATTGTTGCTACAGTTGTTGATACCTTACCTGCAATCCTAAATGCTTAGTATAGGATGCTATTTTATCATCAGTGACCCTACATTCTTGTCCGTCTGCCATGCTATACTATTGGGTTGTGATCACTAGGGAGGCGATCACGGGTATATATTATATATCTTATTCATGATACATGTGATGATTAAAGATGGATCGGCTTGTAGAGTACCCGCGATTGATTCACGGATTGGGGGTTGAAAGGACCTTTGTCCCGACGGCCCTTTGGGTGGATCTTTGTGGTGGAGCGACAGGGCAGGTTGGGACCACCTAGGAGAGAGGTGGGCCTGGCCCTGGTCGGTGTCCGCGGTTACATCAATTAACACGCTTAACGAGATCTTGATATTTGATCTGAGTCTGGCCACTGGCCTATACGCACTAACCAACTACGCGGGAACAGTTATGGGCACTCGACGTCGTGGTATCAGCCAAAGCCTTCTTGACATCAGCGACTGAGTGGCACGCGCCGGGTTGGACCACGTAACGCAACTTCCTTTGTAATGGAGGTTGCTAGGTCAGCTCACCGGCCGCGTACGCAGCATGCAGGTGTGCAATGGGCGGTGGGCCCAGACCCCTGCACGCATAGGATTTAGACCGATGTGCTGACCTCTCTGTTGTGCCTAGGTGGGGCTGCGACGTGTAGATCTTCCGAGGCCGGGCATGACCCAGGAAAGTGTGTCCAGCCAAAGGGGATCGAGCGTGTTGGGAAATGTGGTGCACCCCTCACTACTAGGGAAAACCTTATACACATAATCTTAGCAGTAGCGCGGCACAAAAAGAGGCGCTGCTGGTAATTAGTAGCAGCGCGGTTAGGGAAAGGGCGCTACTGATGTAAATTTAGCAGTAGCGCGTGATGTTTAAACCGCGCTGCTACAAAAATCCACTGACAGTACACAATGACCTAACTTTACTAGTAGCATGGCGTCAAGAAGCGCGCTACTGCTAATGCCATAGTAGTAGCGCGCTTTTTAGTCACGTCGCTGTTGCTAATTTTTTAAATTGTCCACACAGTTGGCCCGTTTAGCAGTAGCGCGTGATAGGAAAGCGCGCTGCTGCTACGATCATAGCAGTAGCGCGTTTTTGCTCCCGCGCTGCTGCTAAGATGCACCACCCACCACCTTTTTCCACCTCCCCCTCCCCATCTCCTCTCCTCCCTTTCCCCTACCTCCCACATCCTCCCTCTCTCACTCTTCTTCTTGTTCTTCTTCAATACTTATCCCCCCATTACTCTCGCTCTTCTACCTACCTTTCTCTCTCTCTTCATTACTCCTAGCTAACTACACCACCTCCATTAATGCAACTCCTTTCTTTTTTTCCTTCCCCCTCCACTAGTTGAAGTTGTCTCCTCCCAAATTAGCTAGCTAGGTAGATGTAGCATTTAGTTAAGTGACCTATTTGCCCCCTAACTAGATCTTTCTTTGTCAAGAAGAGCTTTGTGCACTTTTGATCGCCCTACATCATCGTCCACACCGTGTGTTCGATCTCGTAGCTAGAGGTGATTAAAATTTCATGCTTTTGCAAAATGGAAATATGTGTATGTGTGTGTGTGATATGATAATTGGGAAATATGATAGAAATTGTGTGTCTGGCATGAGTTGACGCCAAATTGTGCTTTTGAGTTGCCTATGTTTTGCTGAAATATCGATTTATTTCTGTTTCGGCGAATTTCGGGCAAACTCTAGATCTATATATGTGCTATTTTTAGGGAAGGTCATGCCGAATTTTTGTATGACTTTGATGCATGCACGCATTTTTATAATCAATTTGTTTATTACTACCGTGCAGGTGTTCATGATGGTCAGTGGAACGATGGTGGACAGGTGGTTGCGGTTGGCAATGCAGGACATGAAAGAAAATAACCTGACAGAGGTTTTATGTCCGTGTCGAAGATGCAAAGGAATAGTTTGGATTGTCCCCTATGACGAAGGTTGTGTCGAAGCGCACCTGCTCATGACTGGTTTCATGGATGGCTATACTCGGTGGATAATTGAAGATGAGGATGATGATGTTGAGGACGCCGACGGGGCAACCAATGACGACACTGGGCAAGATGAAGAGATGATCGATAATGGCGGCGAGGAAGAGGCCGGACATGGCGGCAGAGAAGGGGCCGGACATGGCAGAGGAGAAGGGGCTGGACATGTCGGCGGAGAGAACGTGGACTCCACGCAGCAGAGTTCGTCAGTACTAAGTGCAATCATGCAGGACCCTCATGTTCAAGCACTGCTTCGCAAGGGGACGAGTACTGAGATAGATGCTTCTAGAGAGGAGGCTAAGCTGGAGCAACTGGTGGTAGACTCGAACATTCCATTGTTCCTGAGGTGACCCGCTTGAGTTTCACGCTCCAACTCCTGAAGACGAAGGCTAAAAACAAATGGACCGACGCTAGCCTCGATGAGTATCTCAAGTACCTAAAGGATGTTCTCCCCGCGAGGAATGTATGTCCTAGTAGTGTTGCATGTTAGATACCATGCATGCATCAACGATTGCATAATTTATCGGAAGGAGCACGCGGAAAAAACAAGTTGTCCAGTGTGCAATGCTTCTCGATACAAAAGGCCGGGAAGAAATGTCCCCAGAAAGTTGTATGGTACTTACCGATCACTCCCCGTCTCCAGCGGTATTTCGTAGATCCCAAGGAAGCAAAGCTAATGCGCTGGCACGGGGAGAGGAAGAAGCCCGACGATGGAGATGATCCTAAGCTGAGACATGTCAAGGATGGAAGCTAGTGGAGAGCGTTGAACAGCGTCTATCAGAATTTTGAATGTGATGCAAGGAACATCGTGCTCGGTGCGTGTACCGATGGCATGAATCCGTTTGGCAACCAGAGCACCAACCATAGCACATGGCCCGTGTTTGTATGGATGTACAACCTCCCCCCTGCTTGTGCATGAAGTCGACGTACATTCACATGAGCATGCTTATTCAAGGGCCGAAACAACCAGGAAATAATACTAATTTGTATATGGGGCTACTTCAAGAGGAGTTAGACACTTTATGGAAAACACCGGCCAATACATTGGATGCCAGCAAAGCCGAGTATTTCTACATAAGAGCCGCGCTGATCATGACGGTGCATGATTATCTCGGTTACGGATATGTCGTAGGCCAGGTGCGCCATGGATATTGCGGATGCACGCGGTGCATGGATGATACGACGTCTCAGCAGCTAACGTCAAGGAAAGATGGCGGGTCTGGGAAAATCGTGTACATGGGGCATCGAAGATGGCTCGAACAGGATAACCCATGGAGAAACCGTGGAGATCTATTCAATGGTCAAGCTGAGCATCGAGGACCTCCACGTAAGCAGAGCGATGCCGAAATCGATGAGCTGTTGAAAAACTGGAAGGAGTGCCCCGTGCTGGGAAAGACGATGAAAAAGGCACCGGAACCTCTGCCGATGGTATGGAAGACGAGGTCTGTGTTCTGGGACTTGGAGTACTGGCACAAACTCGATACACCTCATTGCCTTGATCAAATGCACATCTGTAAGAATGTCCTTCAGAGTTTGCTCGCGACACAGATGAACATGCCGGATAAGACCAAGGATGGGCCGAAGGCAAGAAAAGACTTGCAAGATTTGAAAATCAGGGAAGATCTGCACATGCTGCCCCGTAAACAGTCAGATGAGACACATACGGAGATAGAGGCGCGGGAGAAGAAGGGCAAGAAAATAAAGAAAGAGGATTATTGCCCCCCTTCTTGCTTCACCTTAAGTCAGGCTGAGATCGATCAATTCTTTAAGTCCCCTACCGGATTCAAAGTTAGTTCCGGTTACTGTGGCAAGATAAGCAGATATCTAGACACGGACAAGAAAAGGTTCAGCGGGATGAAGTCCCATGACTGTCATGTGATGATGACGCAGATACTACCTGTTGCCCTTAGAGGGATAATGGACAAGCACATTCATGAGACACTTATTGGTCTCTACAACTTTTTCGACGTCATCTCTCGAAAGTCGATCAGTGTGAAGTAGCTCCGAAGGCTACATGAAGAGATCATTGTGATACTGAATGAGCTTGAGATGTACTTCCCGCCCGCGTTCTTTGACGTGATGGTGCATCTGTGTGTCCATATTGTGGATGACATAACAGACTTGGGGCCGTCATTTCTACACAGCATGATGTCGTTTGAGAGGATGAATGGGATCATCGAAGTATTCATTTGTAACATGTCTCGTCTAGATGGAAGCATCGTCCAGGGCTATTTGACACAAGGGTGCATCTCTTTCTGCGAGAATTTTCTATATGGCGCAGACCAGCCACATGATGTTAGTGTTGGTTTGCCCATTAACAAGCACGAGGGGAGGCTCAAAGGAGAAGGTCACTCCAACGGTCGCAGGGAACTGCACGTGGGATGCTCAGATCGACGCAGTGACTTTGACATGGAAAAATTCGTAGTGCTACAACACCTAGATGAGGTAGATCCTTCCGTGGCACTGCACAAACAAATTATCGCAAAGAAGTATCGCGACCAGGGGGTATGCAGGACAGACGCTGAAGTTACTAGAGAGCACAACTCCACTTTCCTGCATTGGTTCAAAGAGCATATTATTGCTAATCCCCCGGAGGAGGGCTGTAAGGACAGATTGCTCATATACGCCTTAGCACATGGCCCCTCGCCCAACCTCCTAACCTATCAGGCATACGATATAAACGGATACACGTTCTACACGGAGGCCAAAGACATGTTCAGTGATGATCAGAACTCAGGGGTGACGATGGAATGCATGACCGGCAGCGACAATGGCGCAACTGAAAGATTTTACGGAAGGGTTGAGGAGATCTGGGAGCTTGACTACTCTGGACTGCACAACACGACAATGTTCCGTGTCAGATGGGCTAAGAATATCAAAGAGAAAACCGGAATTTCACTACCATGACTATACCCGACGCCAAGAGCGCTACTATGAACGCTATCGCAAAAAATGAGCCATGGGTACACGCTAAGCACTTGACACAATGCTTCTTCATAACCAACCCGCGCAATCCCAGTCATGTTGTCGTGAGGAGAGGCAAAAGGAACATCACTGGAATGGATGGAGTCGCCAACGAGGAAGACTACGATCAGTACGACAACCCAATGAGGGAAGATGATGATGATGATGATGAAGCATACATCAAAAGAAGAATCAATACTACATTACCTAAGAAAAATTGTACTCCATGGAAAAGGAAAAGTCACAATGAGGGGCTCAATTATTCTTCAACGAACAAGAAGGGAAAGAAGCTGACTCAAAAACAAAAATGTCAACGCTAAGGAACCGTATGTTATCAGTCAAATGATGTAATATATATGTTCCTATTTTGTATAAACACTAAGCCATTATTATGCATGGGTCCAATGATGTAATATATATGTTCCTATTTTGTATACATATTTAACCATCAAATGATGCAATATATACCGCCTTCAATTCCCTTAGCTAACTGCTCTCGGAAAAAAAGTGAGAGAAAATAAAGGAAAAGAAAACAGAAGGAAACAAACGAGAAAACTGTTATATAGGTACTGGTTATAGCAGTAGCGCGTTTTTCAGAAAAGAGCTACAGCTAGTCAAGGTAGCAGTAGTGGTTTCTATAGGAAAACTCTATAGCTACCTCGAGTAGCTATAGCGCATTTTTCCTAAACGCGCTACTACTATGACCACTTACCCCCCAAAATCCCCACTCCTCTCTTCATCCCGCCTCTTTTCCCCCAAATCCCCACACTCTCCCTTCCCCCGTCGCGCCGCCGGAGCCCTTGCTGCGCTTCTGCGCTCGCCCCCGACCCTGGCACCGGCTCCGGCCCCCGACCCCGACCGACCACGGCGCCGGCTCCAGCCCCGACCCCGACCCCGGCGCTCGTCCACGGCCCCGGCCCCGACCTAGGTGCTCGCCCATGGCCTCGGCCCCTCCAGCGACCCCGGCTCCGGCCCCGGCGCTCGACCCCGACCCCGACCCCTCCCAACCTCGGCCGTCGTCGGGCCTGCACCCTTTGTAAGGTTTTTGTTAGCTTTTTTGGTTAATTTAGTTAAGTTTTAGTTAGGGCAGATGGTTAATTAGGTAATATATGTGGACATGTGATGTTTTGGACATGATGATTATGTGTAGGGTAAATGATCCGAGTGGCCTATGTTACGCCGGAATGTTGATTCATTTCCGTTCCGGTGAATTTCAGGTGCTCGATATGTCCATTTTTTAGCAAAGGTCATGCTGAAATATTCTGTGAATTTTGGCATGATTTGTGCTAGATAGTAGGCATGTCGAGTGCTCGGAAATGACATTCCGGCAAACATAGATTTCTTTTTTATGTCATTTCTCATTTTTTTTCATAGTTTTAGAATTAAACGAGGAGACTTAATCATAGGAAACATGTCGAACAATAAAGAAACCGGGCCTTCTGACCAAGATGCAGACAAGATGGATTATGAGGGTGAACAAGAGTACCTCGACTATTTGACTGCTAAGAAAATGCAAAGTCAAGGTTTGCAGGTCGGCCTCGATGATGGTAGTGACGCCGACATCGACACCGACGGTGCCGGCACCGATGGCGGCACCGAGACCGGCGGGGAAGGTACTGGTGAGGAATATACTGGCGGGGAAGGTACCGATGCCGCTACCAAAAAGAAGAAACAGAAGAAGCAGAGGATAGGAAAACCTAACAAACTAGGGCTTGGACGACTAGTGATCACAAAGATGGCACCTGGCAAGTTTGAGCCATTAGAGCCGGAAGAACCTCGCAAGTGCTATGGGAACCAAGTAGGATGCATCCTACGGGAATGCGCAAGCATCAACGACGATGACTTAAGGAGTAAAGATCATTTGACACAGTTGCTCCTGACGAAGTTGCACAAGAGATTCAAGTTCCCCGACCGGGATGCTAACATAGAAGAACCGTGGGATGATCCGAAGATGAAAAAGATTAACAATCACGCCATGGGCATGTTCAGCAATGATTTGGCCTCCTGGAAAGGGAGGGTGAAACAAGCTATTGAGTCTGAGAAAATTCGACACTTACGGTAGAGTAGTTTGAAAAGTTCAAGGACACTTGCACTACCGAGGCAGCCAAGTCTAAGGCTGCGAAATTCAAGAGCCTTTAGCAAAGGAACAGGGGGAAGCATCGCCTCGGAAGTCGTGGCTACCTCGGTAAAAGGCCCATATGGGATAAGGAGGACGCTGAACATGAAGCCGCGGGTCTCCCAGACCCCTTCGCGAAGTTCACCAACCCCTTGGAGCGTGACTTCATCAGGGCCCGCTACAAGTGGGACAATGAAAAGAAGGTTTTTTACATGGACCAGATCATGAGGAAATTGATTAGACTACTGGTAATTATTCTTTTACCACCTTACATTTAGCTCCAGATCTAGTCGACTACACATTCCTAAACGGTTCACGCTCCTTCTGCAGGAGAAGCAACACCAGCTTGCAGCCGAAAGCCCTACTTCTCCGATGAGGCCCAAGTGGGACACCCCTCTCAACCGGGCCTTGAACGAACTTAAGGGACTCCCTTTGGGCCAGCGGCCGCAATATGGTCATGTGCACGGCGCTGGAGACGGTGCCACATGGAAGGTGTTTTACAACGAGGGTCCAGAGGCCAAGAAGAAGAAAAAGAAGTTTAGTCAGGCGGACATCGACGAGAAGGTGAAGCTTGCGGTCGAGAAAAAAGCAACTAAGGATGCGAAAAAAACAACCGAGGAGAAAAATGAGTTGCTACTGCAAGCAGTCAATGCAGCTGTAACTGCCTGCAGAAATGATTTTGCTACTAACTTGGTTCCAGCTATCATCAACTGGACGAAGGAAAATCCAGACAAGACGGTACATGATTTCCTGTTGCCAAGTTTCGTCGGGAGCAACTCCGTGAACAACAACACCACGGCACCATCACTTGCTCACGCAATCGGGCCTCCTCTCGCAGTCGCTCCCGCTCATAGCAGCCCGTCCTCAGTCTCTAGCGTGCTAGGTGGGCCTTCGTCTTTGGCTGAGCTCAATGCCATCACGGTAATTACATGTCGCACCAACATAGAATATTCCATTTTCATTGCCTTTCGGATGTTTTATGCCACAGACATATGTGTTTGCAGGCCGAAGAAACCCCGTGCGCCATACTCTACTTGATCAAAGGCCAGAAGGTGGATGTGGGAAAGGGGATGATAATGAACCCCTTGCAACCCACGTTCCGCAACCAGCCGATCCCCGTTGGGCACTTCAGGGTTAGCTTGTCCAGTGTGAAATCGGGGCACGAGCATTTGCCTCCTCCAGTATATCATGTGGGAGAGGACGACAAGACCCTGCCGCGGATTGGAAACTGCAAGGTTTGGGTGCTACTATGGCCGAAGAATCTTATTCGTCTGGAGTCGGCCGAGAGCACACCAATAACCACACATCAACAACCATGTGCGGAGACCACCACCCCGCCTACATAATTACCAGCTCCTATAGTGTCGGGTGAGAGCGGCGGACGACGTGGTGAAGGGGGTGCAATAGTACTGGCTGATGTAATCGGTCCTGTAGAACATATACTGGTTGAAGAGATGGAGGTCGACCCAATGGGTTTCCTCAATACAAACGCGTATGACTATGACATAGATATGATGAGTCAACCATATGACGAATCGGGCTATCAGCATGCAAATGAGGATATGGATGATCTACCCTGACAAAAAGGTTGTAGCAGGGATTGCAAAAAGTCTCTCTTCATGAAATTCTCACAGGACACGCCTGAAGATGCCGCCTCAACACAGGCTCGACTAGCTGAGGGCTGTACAGTGCTTAGCCCGGGAACATTGGGGGCAGGGATTAAGGAACGGTCTGGAAGGTGTGCCCAAGAAAAAGGAGAGGAAGAGATCGGGGAAGATAGCTGCCTCCAAACAAGCCAGAGCACATAGCAACCAGATGATGGATTCTGAAGAGCATATACCCATGAAAGGTGCGGCCATGTTCCATCTCATGGGTGAGCCGATGCTACCGTCGAAACTGCTGGAGGCACTATCAGGGGATCTCAGGAGACTGCACGACCATGTGCTGTCGACTAAGAAAAGCCTAGTAGCCTAGAAGGATCCAGGGTATCCGACATACGCGGCTCGTGTAACTGAGGGGAAGTGCTACATTGACACACGGCCCGCGGAGGTGTTCTTCATGCGGTTTGACCATATCTTTGAGATGTTTCTGACAAGGCAGCTCGATTTTACAATCATCCGCCGTTTTGCACTACATATGAGCACCGTCATGAAGAAATAAGAAGTCTCGCAAATCTGTGTGGCGGATCCGTACTACATGCACGAGTCTTTCTTGAGTCTCGGCGACTTTGAGCGTGAAACTGCTAGGGACTACCTCCAAAACTTCATGGTATAGAATAAGGACCAGGAAATTGTCCTCCTGCCTTATCATCCAAAGTAAGTCAGTTCCGGACAACCCTTTCGTACATTTCAATCATTCCTTCTCGCTCATATGAAGAATAATTTGAGGTATCTTCTCCCCGCAGCAATGGGCGTGCCTTCCTTATCGTTCTTTACCCGTGAGTCACCCATGCCGTGTATTTCGACCCTTCCAGAGACTACGAGAAGAAGGACTACACCCACATAATGAATATTCTAGATGATGCTCTCCAAGGCTTCAGCATTAGAAGTGGCCACATGCAGATCAGGAAACAAAGGAAAAAGAAGATGGGTTTCGCGCATAAATCTAACTTCTGTTGCATCCATGTCCCAAAACCAAGCAAGAAGGATGGATTCTACATCCTCCATCTCATGATTGAGTTCAACATGGATCACCAAAAGCTTCGCATGACAAGCAGAAATGATGAACATATCCACAAGTGGCTAGACTCTCATGGAGAAGCGGATTATAAACTTAGAGATGACTTCTTTAGCATCCAAAGGGACATTGCGACGATCATCATCAAAGAAGTCGTCGATGAGAAGGGGATGTTCCACCACGGCCCTATATCACGAGATGACATCCGAACACGCATAGGCATGGAACGTCAAGACCTCACGCTGTTCAAGAAGCTAGGGTCCATCCTCGATGATATGGAAGGATGGAACTTCTAGTGATTTAAGATGTCGATGATGATGATATGTTTCGGTTGAACTTGTATACTTTCTGTAGCCATGAAACTTTGTGATGTCCACGGTCCCTGCTAAACTTGCGTAACGCTACTTTGTTTGTTTGGGTACGATGACCTGCATACCTCTAGTTAATTAGTTTGCGTACTGTATGTTGCATCTAGTTGCTAATTAACCCTTTCTTTTTCGTGTTGCTTGAATATATTTTGTTGCATATGATTTTACATCCTCTTGATGAACATGCATCTCTAACAGGTACCTAGTTTCTTGATGGCGAGATGGCGGTGCTATGTCGTGTACAAAGGGAAGGTTCTCGGGGTGTACAACGAGTGGCCTAAGTGTCAGGGGCAAGTGAACGGGGTCTCGGGCGCTAGCCATAAAGGCGTCAAAAGCAGACAAGAAGGAGAACCTAGTTACTTGAGGTTCAAGCTAGCACGAGAGAGGACTCGTAACCGCGGCCTCATGTACTGCATAGTTCCGCTCTCACTCACAGTGATAGCTCTTCTCGCATATACCATTGTTCAGATGGATGACGTTGTAGTTGCAAGTATTCGAGACTTACATGTATCACTATTTTCGAGATGATGACGAGATACCACTTTGTGTTGGATGATAATTATGATGAGACTATTTGTATGTTTATGCTATGATTACATTTGTTGTCTCGCAGCCATTGGTATGTGTATCATGATGACATTTGTATCTGCTAAAGATTCTTCTATAAAGCTTGTTCAAATACAAAACAAATATGCAGAAAAAAACTTCTAAAATTAGCAGTAGCGAGTGGCGGAAAGTTAGCAGCAGCACCAGGATAGCAGTAGCGCATCTAGGCAAAGCGCGCTAGAGCTATTAGCAGTAGCGAGCTTCCATGAAGTGCGCTGCTGCTACACTTGTTTAGCAGTAACACTTGTGTAGAAGTAGCGCTGGTGAGAACGCGCTACTGTAGTAGCGCCGGTCCCCGCGCTACTGATAGACCTAAAACCCGTGCTTCTGCTAGCCTTTTCCCTAGTAGGGCCTGCAGGGAAGTTTATCTATCCAAACAGCCGTGTCCCTCGGTAAAAGGACGACCCGAAGTTGTACCTTGACCTTATGACAACTAGAATTGGATACTTAATAAAACACATCCTTCCAAGTGCTAGATACAACCCGGTGATCGCTCTCTCACAGGGTGACAAGGAGAGAATCGCCGGGTAGGATTATGCTATGCGGTGATACTTGGTTAACTTACCATCTACTCTCTTCTACTGCTTCAAGACGGAGGATGCCAGAAGCGTAGTCCTCGATAGGACTAGCTATCCCCCTCTTATTCTGGTATTCTGCAGTTCAGTCCACATATACTACCCCTTTCATTGATACCAATGCATATATAGTGTAGCTCCTTGCTTGCAATTACTTTGGATGAGTACTCACGGTTGCTTTTCTCCCCCCTTTTCCCCTTTCTATACCCGGTTGTTGCGACCAGATGTTGGAGCCTAAGATCCAGACGCCACTTTCGACAATGACTCCTACTACACTGGAGGTGCCTACTACTATGTGTAGGCCACTGACGATGACCAGGAGTAGTTTAGGAGGATCCCAGGCAGGAGGCATGTGCCTCTTTCGATCCGTATCCCAGTTTGTGCTAGACATCTTATGGCAACTTGTTTAACTTATGTCTGTACTCAGACATTGTTGCATCCCCTTACTCGTCTACGATCAAGCTCTTGTATTCAAGCCCTCGAGGCCTCTGGCTTGTAATATGATGCTTGTATAACTTATTTTATTTTTAGGGTTGTGTTGTGATATCTTCCCATGAGTCCTTGATCTTGATCGTAGATGTTTGCATGTATGTTTAGTGTATGATTGAATCGGGGGCATCACAAGTTGGTATCAGAGCCGACTGCCTGTAGGCATCCCCCTTCCACACTCCTTGGTCGAAGTCGAGTTTGGACATTACAAAACTTTTACTAACATGGTTGTGTGTCTTACGGGCCCATGTTGCCATTTGGGTGGTTTTAGGATCTTTTACACCTCGATCTTTACTTTGGGATTCTGAACTCTCTTCTACTCGGGTTAAATGAATTTACTAACTCTAACATTAGGATCCCATGACCACATTCACCCCAAAGTTGGATAAGCCCTAGTTATTCCTTAAGTAGTATTTTGAACAATACCCACACTATCATTTGACTCCTTTGAAACATCTTTGTTTTCAGATAGAACCCACGAGGCAGGTCGTGCGCCACACGACGGCCATTGGTGTCCCAGGTTCACCTGCTGCGTTAGCTGAGATGATGACCTATCTGGGTTATCGCTCGCACCCTGAGTACACTGTGTACGAGCAGTACTAGCACTTTAACCAGGAGCACTACCGTGCCATCGTCCACCTCTACTCTTGGGAGTATGACTCCACTACTGTGCTGCACACTGCTCATGGTGGTGGAGTGACCATCGATATGGCAGTCCACGATGCTGCTTATGCTGCTCTGACACTTCTTCGTGGAGAGTATCGAGAGTTGGACACCTCCCCTTTCAGGCACATTGCTATCGCATCCGATGTTGGTGAGGAGGGATACTACACTGCTGCCTACTCCACTATCACCCGAGAGCCTTTCTACCATTAGAACCTGGTTCTGCATGCTGATGGGATGGATAGAGATAACCGAGCTCTTCGCCACGAGTTGTACACCACCCATCAGTACCTTTACCGTGCTCTGACGCTGTTGCACCCCCTCGTCCGATCTGGTGAGCTATGGCGATCTGCGATCTACCCAGCCAGGACCGTGATGCCTCAGGGTGTTGGTTGTCCAGATGTGGGGGGCTACTCTCCCGCACTTGGTCCTCTTCTACCACCTGAGCGTCGGGTTTTGCACCAGAGTATGCGTGGACCCCAGGCTACTAACGTGGAGGACTTCCCGTCACATCACTCCTAGCTGTCAGGCTACAGCTACCTTCACAGTTCCTCCTGGGATTGATGTAGGCTTGCTTATTAGTATTAGATGCATTAGACGCGAGCCTGCGTGCCGCCTATGGTGTCTTTAGTCTATGTATCGAACTCTTTGTGCCGAACTCTATGCATGACCCCTTTTGTAAGATATGCCGACTAGTATGTAGTATCTATCGTTCTCCTTTCATTATGCATGTTTCATCATGAATGATTCTTTTCTTTGCAAATTTCCCAATGCTGAACTACCCCTGTTATATATTAGTAGGATGGTCAGACCAGGTGGTCGTGGTCATGGTGGCGATCCCCCACCACCGCCTGAGTACATGGCTGGTATGATGCAACAGTTTGAGCTGAATCGCCAGTTCATGGAGAATATTATGGCTCAGTTTCCTCGCCCCAATATGAACCAGCAGCCAGCCTAGGTGACTCCGCAGGATTTCATGCGCCTCAACCCAACTATGTACCGCAGCTCAACTCAGCATCTGGATGGTGATGATTGGCTTTGTGACATCACCTATGAGATGGAGTCTGCTGATGTAGCCCCTGCCAGCTATGTCAACTTTGCTTCCTTCTTCCTGAAAGGACCTGCAACTCAATGGTGGGACAGCCATAGGCGTACTTTGCCGGTTGGAACAATCATCACCTGGCCAGACTTCCAAGCTGCTTTCCGTTCCCGCTTCATTCCTCAGGGAGTCATGGACTGGAAGAAGCGCGAGTTCCGCAACCTCACCGAAGTCAACAAAACTCTGGTAGCTTATCAGCGAGAGTTTCTGGACTTGTCTCGCTATGCCGAAGAAGACATTGCAACTGATGCTCGCAGACAGGAGAAGTTCCGTGATGGACTTCAAGCTGACATCAAGCTCGCACTACTAGTGCATGACTCTGCTGATTTCGCCACCTTGGTGAACAAGGCCATCAATGTCGACACTACTAGTAAAAGGCTAATTAGTGGCGCACCTGTTTTGACCATTAATGGCGCACTACAGGTGCGCCACTATTATCACCCCACTAGTAAGAAATACTAATGGCGCACTATAGGTATGCCCTTACTATCACAGATAGTAATGGCGCACCTATAGTGCGCCATTAGTATGCGTAGAAGTGCGCCATTGCTATCTGACTTAGTAATGGCGCACCACATAGAAGTGCGCCATTACTAACAAATTTTTTTCAATTTTTTTTCAGAATTTTTTTTCAATTTTTTATTTCGCTTTTTTCTTAATCTCGGGTCACTATGCTTAATCTCAAGTCAAATCACACTAAGTGGTCAAACTTGAAGGTCACCCATCCTCACACTACTCTAGCCCGAGCACGCTTAACTTCGCAGTTCTATCCAACCCCAGCACCACCTCACTTAACAAGAACTTGTTGATATATCTATCATATCAATCCTATTAAACCTTGTTGATGTCTAGGACTTTGTTCATGTTCATGAGTGTGATGAAATTTTGAAAAATATTTCAAACTTCCCGCCCATATTACGTCAACTAGTAATGGCGCACTATCCCCTGGTGCGCCACTGCTAACAATTTTTTTATTTTTTTCAAAACTAGTAATTGCGCACCATTAGTAATATGTCAATAATGGCACACCTATATCTGGTGCACCACTGCGATATAGCAGTGGCGCACCACATACATGGTGCGCCATTAATGTCCATATTAGGTATAGCCCTTTTCCTAGTAGTGCAAAACTGGCCTGCAGGAACACCAGAGCTCTCACAGGCGCAACCGTGACACGGGCTCATCTTCAGGCCCGTCCTCACAGAAGCGTAGGATATGAATTCCCAACAGCATGTACCAGCCAACTATACCTGCTCCAAGGCAGTCCTATGATGCACCTCGTTTGCCTCCTCCACCACCTAGGCAGCCAAGGCTTCCAACTCCACCACCCCGAGCTCCTATTCCCACTCTCAATAATGGTCTGTGCTACAAGTGTGGTCAACCATGTCACCTCGCCAGGAACTACTACTGGTCCTTCCCGCAGCTGGTCGTGGAAGCAACCATCCCCGCAACACTAATGCCATGTATGTAACGCCCTCGATGCGGCTATATCTCCCACGTGTCGAAGCACGACTTAGAGGCATAACCGCATTGAAAGCAATGTCGCAAGTGAGGTAATCTTCACACAACCCATGTAATACATAAGGGAAAGAGATACATAGTTGGCTTACAATCACCACTTCACACAATACATGAATAAAGCATTACATCATCCAAATACAATCAAGGTCCGACTACGGAACCAAAATAAAAGAAGAACCCCAAAAGCCACAAGGTCCCCGATCGACCCCAACTAGGCTCCACTACTAATCAACTAGAACGGAACAACACAAAGGACAAGATCTTCATCGAGCTCCTCCTGAGCTTGGTTGCGTCATCTGCACGGACTCATCGGCACCTGCAAGCTGGTTTTGGAAGTATCTGTGAGCCACGGGGACTCAGCAATCTCGCACCCTCGCGATCAAGACTATTTAAGCTTATAGGTAAGGTAAAAGGTATGAGGTGGAGCTGCAGAAAGCGACTAGCATATATGGTGGCTAACATACGCAAATGAGAGCGAGAAGAGAAGGCAAAGCACGGTCAATAAAAGTATGATCAAGAAGTGATCCTAAATCAACCTACGTCAAGCATAACTCCAACACCGTGTTCACTTCCCGGACTCCGCCGAGAAGAGACCATCACGGTTACACACGCGGTTGATGTATTTTAATTAAGGTCAACTTTAGGTTTTCTACAACCGGATGCTAACTAATTCCCATCTGCCCATAACCGCGGGCACGGCTTTCAAAAGTTCAAATCCCTGCAGGGGGGTCCCAACTTAGCCCACCACAAGCTCTCACGGTCAATGAAGGATATTCCTTCTAGCGGGAAGACCCGATCAGACTCGGAATCCCGGTTACAAGACATTTTGATAATGGTAAAACAAGTCCAGCAACACCGCCCGAATGTGCCGACAAATCCCGATAGGAGCTGCACATATCTCATTCTCAGGGCACACTCAGATGAGACTAGCTACGAGTAAAACCAAACCTCAAGTTGCCTCGAGGTGGCCCCGCAGGCAGCTCAGTTTGGACCAACACTCAGAAGAGCATTGGCCTGGGGGGGTTAAATAAAGATGACCCTCGAGAGAGCGACTCCCAAGGGAAAAGTAGGTGGTGGTGAGGCAAATGGTAAAACCAAGGTTGGGCATTGCTGGAGGAGTTTTATTCAAGGCGAACTATCAAGGGGTTCCCATTATAGCCCAACTGCGTAAGGAACGCAAAATCCGAGAACATAACACCGATATGACAGAAACTAGGGCGGCAAGAGTGGAACAAAACACCAGGCATAAGGCCGAGCCTTCCACCCTTTACCAAGTATATAGATGCATTAATTAAATAAGAGATATTGTGATATCCCAACAAGTAAACATGTTCCAAACAAGGAACAAGCTTCAATCTTCACCTGCAACTAACAACGCTATAAGAGGGGCTGAGCAAAGCGGTAACATAGCCAAACAACGGTTTGCTAGGACAAGGTGGGTTAGAGGCTTGGCTTAACAATATGGGAGGCATGATAAGCAAGTGGTAGGTACCGCAACATAGACATAGCAAAAGAGCGAGCAACTAAGCAAGCAAATATAGAAGTGATTTCGAGGGTATGATCATCTTGCCTGAAATCCCGCAAGGAAGAAGAACGACTCCATGAAGAAGACACACGGACGTAGACGAACAGGTCCTCACAAACGCGACGTTATCGGAACCAACCCGAAGAAGCAAACACCAGAAAGAAGCACACAACATGGTAAATAGCCAACACATAAACATGGCATGATCCACAACTAAATATGATGCATGTCCGGTTTAAAGATACATGGCATGGCAGAGTGCACAAGCAATCCTACAAGTTAAGTGGAGCTCAATATGCAACGAGTTGCATATTGGCGAAACACCACGACAAGTTATTTAGTTCGATCTCGTTTATGTACCCAACAATATTAAATGTTGTTAAACATGGCAAGAGGGTGAAGCAAAGTAAAACTACCTATCTAGTCAAGGTTAAATGAGGCCGGAGCAACGAACAACCAATCCGGAAACTCCTCATGTGCATAAATTAGATTTGGTACTGTTCTGCCCTAAACCATATTTTATAGTTATTAAACATGCAAGATGATGCCACCATGTTAAACTAGGAAAAATTCTACCCCATTTACATATAAAGTTTGTTAAGTTCGGAGCTATGGTTAATTAGTTATGAATTAAAGCATTTTTAACATGACATAGGAGAAAATTTAAGCAAACAACATTTTAGACATTTTGAACATGGGTGAAAGTGACATATTATGAAACTAGACACAATTTTAAGCATTTTTCATATATAAATTGTTTTAATCCGATGCACGGTTGTGGAGATATTAAATGCATGAAGTCTAGGGGGTTCTCTACAAAACTGGGTTCTCTGGAAAAAGAACAAAACACAGGCGCTAGAAAAAAATATATGCGGGCCGAATTGGCTGGCCTAACAGGCGCAGGAGAGGGGGTTGGGCGCTGCTTACTTTGGGCCCTGGCCCAGTTCGACGGTGAACAAGGGAGGCGCGCTGGGCCTTGGCGCTAGACGGTGGAGGCGGCCGAGGGGGCACGGTCGAGCAGACGCGGTCAACGAGGCGAGCGGCTGCGGTGGATCCACGCGACGAGCAGTCAACGCGGGCGCGGCTCCCTCCTGTCGCTCGAAGTAGGGGAAAACAAGTGGGCGGCCTTGGCGCGATGCAGAGGAGCTGGCGTGGCTCTGGTCACTCGCAGACGAGGCAGGGGTCGACAGAGATTCACCAGGAAGACGCAGCGGTGGCGAACTTGACGGAATTCGGCGAGGGGATCAGTCATGGCGGCGCCGGGCTTGAGAGGAGGCCGTCAGCCACGGCGTGGATATCCTCCGTCGCTCGTGCGCGTGCAGGTGTGAGGAGGGCCTCGCCGGGTTCATGCGGGAGGAGTGCAGGAGGCACGCGAGGAGGGACTTGGCGCGGTCGAGGGCGACGGCCTCAGGTCAAGGGAGGTCGGGCGCAGGGCGAGGTGAACAGTGGCAGGAGGTTGCTCCCGTTCATGGCGGCACCGTCCTAGTGGCTTCCTGCAGAACGGGAGGGAGAGAGAGAGAGGTGAGCTCGGGAGAGAGAGCAGTAAATGGAGAGGGGAAGGAGGAGGAGACGGCGAGCGGTGGCATGACTTGGTTGCCGGAGCGGCGAGGCGACGGGAGGAAGGAGTAGGTGCTCGAGCGGCTCGGCGGCGGCCATGGGAGCTCGTGCTCCTTGCGCGGCTGCACGAGGCAGGGCCTCTGCATCCATCGCTCTGCGTGGGGGCACTCGGTTGCCGGCGCGGGAAGGCACGGGATGCAAGGGGGTCGAACGAGGGAGCGGCAGAGGATGTAGGAGGAGGCGATGTGGTGCTGGTCGATTGGATCGATCCGATCTGGGAGGATCCCGAAGTGGATGCGGGAGTGTGGCGGTGGCGGGTGAGGGAAAGATGGGACAACTAGCCTAAAACATAGAGTTAGACTAGAATATATAGCGAGTGGATATTTGGGTAGGGGCTAATCCGTCCCTCCAAATAAAATCGAGCGGTCGAAAAAAAAACACTAGGAAGTCCAAATAAGAAAACGGTGATGTTTTGTAGATGTTTGGGGATGATCCGGATACAACGGTGGCGACAGCCCGGGTTGGGTCCGGGACAGCTTTCGAATGTGCGCGAGGGGGGCTGCGGGCTGACGAGAGAGGTTAGGTTGGACCTGGCTGTAGGTAGTGAGCTGTGTAGACGGTCTCGAGCTGAGAGAAGAGAAGAGAGGGAGGCCCGGCGACTGTTTCCGGAGACCTAAAACGTCCGACGTTAGCCCGGCTATACTGCCGCTATAGTTATCCGTTGGGGCATCAAACGATCTCCGAATGTGATGAAACTTGACAGGCGTTCTATCTACACTATAATAAGACCACACGTCAACTCTCATCCCATTCCGAGAACATTTTCGGCCACTTATAAAATACTATTTCGGACATGACTCGGACGCGTGCAAGTGTATCTCGGCTCAGAACGGACAACGGAGAGAACGGGGGAACCCGGACGGATGCAGGTTTTTAAAACATGATGATGCAATGCACATGATGACATGATAAGATGCAACACGCAAGCAAATGACATGGCAACAATAGAGAATAACTGGAAGACACCCGGCACATCGGTCTCGGGGCGTCACAACACTCCACCACTACGAGAGGATCTCACCCCGAGATCTAGAATGGCACCGGAGGGAAAAAGAAGAGGAAGAGAAGAGGTAAACTAAGTTACTTCTTTGGCAAACGAGTGAAACCACGAACCTTGAAGAGGTTAAGCCATTCCGAGAAAAGAATACAACGGAGATAAATGAAGTTGAAAGCACTCCATTAGCAAAGAGGAAACAAGGAAGAACAACTTTGGACAGCACTCCGGTTGAGAAGGGATGCAAGGCTTGATAAGATGAAAAGAACTTGAGCCGAGGCACAACTCTCCAGTTAAATGGAAAGGCATGAAAAGAATATGATCTTTGACAAAACGAGATGATGGGTGAAAAGAACAACGTCGCAATGCCTCCGGACAAGAGAAATAGAATATAGATCATTGAAATAAAAGAATGGAGAAGAAAGTGCCAACTTCTGCCACAAAAGAGTTTGAAAAGGCATCTTTAGGAGAAGGGTCGAACGGAATTGTTGGAAAAGCAACTACGGAAAGAGTAAGCTTGTTATGGACTTATAGAAGACATCTCAAAATTATGAGGTGACAACTTGCCGCTAACGGAAAAACAATAGATTGGATTGATATCAACAAGGAGACGAGAAACTTATTTCACCAGGAGGATAAATGAATGACTTGGATCATTTATAAGCACCATAATTAGCAACAATCCTTAGGGAAAGTTTTAGGTGAAACATGACACAAGATAGCTCCAAGAAGAGGTTGATGGATTTAAAATACCTCATTCTTAACAACATGTGAATCATGAAACATGAACTCAAATTATCAAGAATGACATAATACCACCTCCGATGATACGGTAGAGAGAATTGCGCTCTGGATTGCAAGATGAAGAAATACTTGAGCTCCTTAGACAAGAATCTCAATGAACACTTCGAGAAGGAATTAAATCCTTAAAGAACCATCATGTAGAGCCTCCATGAAGAACTCCGGTAATAAAAGAAATGATCAAACGAAATGAAAGAGAAGTTGAAAACACAAGGTGAAACCTTGTAATGATTTAGATGTATCTCCGTGATGATATAATTGCGAGAGCTTGGAACTCCGTAAAAGAAATAAGAACAAATGAGATCAAGAATTTGATGAATCTCCGGAATAAGGAATTGAATAAACTCGATGAAACAAGAATAAGAATTACATTATGCGTATCCTTCACCAATTTAATTGATGACAAGCAACGGATTTGGCATACTACTTATTCTCGTGGAAAGGATTAAGATAGATATAGCGTCAGACTTGGGAAGGTCTTCAATCAACCGCCGGTAGGATTGAAACAACGAATGAATTCATATGATAAATGAAGGAAAAGGAACTCTTGAACGAACCACCGTAAGAATTGAAAATGAACGAAGAGAAGATAAGGAAACACCGGGAAGAATTATAAAATGAACGAAGATGCTTGAGAGGATTTAGATACATGAGAACGAAGAGATCACGAGCCGATTAGAGATCACTTGAACGGAGCACCGGTAAAATTGTAGAATGATAGCTGAAAGCTGAGAATGAATAATCCTGAAATGATGGCCTTCGGAGAATCAAACTGAAAAGACTCCTGAATTACTCCGGATGGGTGAGAAAGAATTCTGACAATCGAAAACAATTATGAGAGGATGGCAACAATCTCGAATGACGAATCTTGAAGAGTATGGAGCAAGGTTGAAAGAAGAATCTTCTTCGGTCTTCCAAACTGAGAATGACGACGAGAAATACCATCATGAATTATTGAGGCACACCGGAATGAAGAATGGAAAAGCTGAGCCAACGATGAAAATTATTTGGAAGATCTTGGAGAAAGACATTTGGCTGATGATAAATCATTCTTACGTCAAACTTTGAAATGAATTTGAAAGTAACTCCGGGAAAATTTAGAAGAGTTAGGTAAGATCCTGGGAAAAGACCTGTGGGTTAGGGCCCACTGAAAAGATACACCGTTGAAAAGATTACTTGAAAATGAGAATGCACCGGTTGAATTAAATGGTTTGAATGAGAGAACATCCTCGAAAAATCTTGAACGAATGCAGAGTGGAAACACGAATCTTCGAGATATCTTGAGCACTCCGAAACAAATGGATAGCGAGAGGTGAATGAATATTAGGTGCACCGGCATGGAGAAACATTTGAAACGAGGAAAAATATGTGGTGAACAAAGCTAGACTTGGTTCCACCGGAGAAGAAAATGAATGAATAAAGATGAACTTGAAGCTCCGTTAGAATCTTCATGAGAATCACCGGGTAAGAACATGAAGGAAAAGAATGGAGAGACTTCATATGAATAAAAGGATACTTGATTAAGAATTCCGAGTCCTCGAAGAAAAAGGGGTGGGTGGGCGGGAAAAAACAAAGGCAGCTTGGGACGAATGCAACAAACAACGTCAAGAAGAAATGATAATTGATCTTGCTGATGGGGAGAAAGATGGGATCATCTCGAAGAGAAGCGCATCGGTTGGAAAAAGGATTGACATGACAATCTCGATTATCAAGAAGGATTAGTATTCACATAGGAGTATGAGAACACCACTTAGACAAGGGATGAAATCAACATTTGACTTCGAAGCAACTCAAATACCACAACTCAAAAGAAAAAAAGGGTTGGCTTGCAAAATAAGCCGGAACAAACATATGATAGAGATTTCGTCCGAAGATTTCGTGGTGGGGCCTACACGGGCTCGACCGTACAGCACCATCATGTACAAGGCAGTGCACATGACATACGAAGTGTCCCCGAGTCGGCATAGCCAAGGACTCTTTAAGACACAATGAGGCCACTGTAAAACCGACCGTGAATAGGCGGACCACTAGACGTCGAACCCCAATTTCATATCATACATCTGTCGGAAAGATATCCTAAGAGCTACTTGAATTCCCACTTATAAACTCCCGAAATTTTCCGGTTATGCAATCAGGTGTTGGGGATACAGGGGAAGCATAATATCTCACCCAAAACTAGCAAATCCTACATCCAGCTGTATCCATCCTTCAACACATAACCAAGAAACCTTCGGAAATCATCTACCTCAACCTTCGAAAAGCATCCGTTATACAAGTTATGGCAATAATCCCGAACTCCCGCCCCAGTACTGGGTGGCGTCGAGGTTATCTCACCAACAACTGCATAAAAGAGATTTTCGATGTCGGCGAACTAAACTCAGGTATTCCAAAACTGCAACGATAAAATTGTGACGACAACACCTCGGAGCTCAACTCCCCGGGAAACTGCCACAACCCCTAAATGAAAGGAGGCACCAAGAACAATGTTCTCGTCACAAAACCATCGGAACGATTCCAAGATACCCGCGTGATCCTAAATTTTTTTAGTGAAATTTGAGAAGAGAAGAGTCAAAACTCTACGTCAGGATGCCTCACCAAAGCGATGAAGGGACTGAGGAGTAAAAAGAATTCCTAAACTCTCCCATATATAATTCCTAAATGACTCAAAACATTTCTCTAGACCCAACTCGTCAGCTAATTCGATCAAGCAGTGGGGGCTCCTAAAGTCGGGGAAGGCTCTGATTACCAACTTGTAACGCCCTCGATGCGGCTATATCTCCCACGTGTCGAAGCACGACTTAGAGGCATAACCGCATTGAAAGCAATGTCGCAAGTGAGGTAATCTTCACACAACCCATGTAATACATAAGGGAAAGAGATACATAGTTGGCTTACAATCGCCACTTCACACAATACATGAATAAAGCATTACATCATCCAAATACAATCAAGGTCCGACTACGGAACCAAAATAAAAGAAGAACCCCAAAAGCCACAAGGTCCCCGATCGACCCCAACTGGGCTCCACTACTGATCAACTAGAATGGAACAACACAAAGGACAAGATCTTCATCGAGCTCCTCCTGAGCTTGATTGTGTCATCTGCACGGACTCATCGGCACCTGCAAGCTAGTTTTGGAAGTATCTGTGAGCCACGGGGACTCAGCAATCTTGCACCCTCGCGATCAAGACTATTTAAGCTTATAGGTAAGCTAAAAGGTATGAGGTGGAGCTGCAGCAAACGACTAGCATATATGGTGGCTAACATACGCAAATGAGAGCGAGAAGAGAAGGCAAAGCACGGTCGATAAAAGTATGATCAAGAAGTGATCCTAAATCAACCTACGTCAAGCATAACTCCAACACCGTGTTCACTTCCCGGACTCCGCCGAGAAGAGACCATCATGGTTACACACGCGGTTGATGTAGTTTAATTAAGGTCAATTTCAGGTTTTCTACAACTGGATGTTAACAAATTCCCATCTGCCCATAACCGCGGGCACGGCTTTCGAAAGTTGAAATCCCTGCAGGGGGGTCCCAACTTAGCCCATCACAAGCTCTCACGGTCAACGAAGGATATTCCTTCTAGCGGGAAGACCCGATCAGACTCGGAATCCCGGTTACAAGACATTTCGACAATGGTAAAACAAGTCCAGCAACACCACCCGAATGTGCCGACAAATCCCGATAGGATCTGCACATATCTCGTTCTCAGGGCACACTCAGATGAGACTAGCTATGAGTAAAACCAAACCTCAAGTTGCCCCGAGGTGGCCCCGCAGGCAGCTCAGTTCGGACCAACACTCAGAGGAGCATTGGCCCAGGGGGGTTAAATAAAGATGACCCTCGAGAGAGCGACTCCCAAGGGAAAAGTAGGTGGTGGTGAGGCAAATGGTAAAACCAAGTTTGGGCATTGCTAGAGGAGTTTTATTCAAGGCGAACTGTCAAGGGGTTCCCATTATAGCCCAACCGCGTAAGGAACGCAAAATCCGAGAACATAACACCGATATGACAGAAACTAGGGGTGCAAGAGTGGAAGAAAACACCAGGCATAAGGTCGAGCCTTCCACCCTTTACCAAGTATATAGATGCATTAATTAAATAAGAGATATTGCGATATCCCAACAAGTAAACATGTTCCAAACAAGGAACAACATCTCCATGTTCCAACAAGGAACAAGCTTCAATCTTCACCTGCAACTAACAACGCTATAAGAGGGGCTGAGCAAAGCGGTAACATAGCCAAACAACGGTTTGCTAGGATAAGGTGGGTTAGAGGCTTGGCTTAACAATATGGGAGGCATGATAAGCAAGTGGTAGGTATCGCAGCATAGGCATAGCAAAAGAGCGATCAACTAAGCAAGCAACGATAGAAGTGATTTCGAGGGTATGATCATCTTGCCTGAAATCCCGCAAGGAAGAAGAACGAGTCCATGAAGAAGACAGACAGACGTAGACGAATGGGTCCTCACAAACGCGACGTTATCGGAACCAACCCGAAGAAGCAAACACCGGAAAGAAGCAAACAACATGGTAAACATCCAACACATAAACATGGCATGATGCACAACTAAATATGATGCATGTCCGTTTTAAAGATACATTGCATGGCAAAGTGCACAAGCAATCCTACAAGTTAAGTGGAGCTCAATATGCAACGAGTTGCATATTGGCGAAACACCACGACAAGTTATTTAGTTCGATCTTGTTTATGTACCCAACAATATTAAATGTTTTTAAACATGGCAAAAGGGTGAAGCAAAGTAAAACTACCTATCTAGTCAAGGTTAAATGAGGTCGGAAGCAACGAACAACAAATCCGGAAACTCCTCATGTGCATAAATTAGATTTGGTACTGTTCTGCCCTAAACCATATTTTATAGTTATTAAACATGCAAGATGATGCCACCATGTTAAACTAGGCAAAATTCTACCCCATTTACATATAAAGTTTGTTAAGTTCGGAGCTACGGTTAATTCGTTATGAATTAAAGCGTTTTTAACATGACATAGGAGCAAATTTAACCAAACAGCATTTTAGACATTTTGAACATGGGTGAAAGTGACATATTATGAAACTAGACACAATTTTAAGCATTTTTCATATATAAATTGTTTTAATCCGATGCACGATTGTGGAGATATTAAATGCATGAAGTCTAGGGGGTTCTCTGCAAAACTGGGTTCTTTGGAAAAAGAACAAAACACAGACGCTAGAAAAAAATATATGCGGGCCGAATTGCCTGACCCAACAGGCGCATGAGAGGGGGTTGGGCGCTGCTTACTTTGGGCCCTGGCCCAGTTTGTCGGTGAACAAGGGAGGCGCGCTGGGCCTTGGCGCTAGACGGTGGAGGCGGCCCAGGGGGCGCGGTCGAGCAGACGCGGTCAACGAGGCGAGCGGCTGCGGTGGATCCACGCGACGAGCAGTGAATGCGGGCGCGGCTCCCTCCTGTCGCTCGAAGCAGGGGAAAACGAGCGGGCGGCCTTGGCGCGATGCAGGGGAGCTGGCGCGGCTCTGGTCACTCGCAGACGAGGCAGGGGTCGACAGAGATTCATCGGGAAGACGCAGCAGCGGCAGACTTGACGGAGCTCGGCGAGGGGATCAGTTATGGCGACGCCGAGCTTGAGAGGAGGCCGTCAGCCACGACGTGGAGATCCTCCGGCGCTCGTGCGCATGCAGGTGTGAGGAGGGCCTCGCCGGGTTCATGCGGGAGGAGTGCAGGAGGCGCGCGAGGATGGACTTGGCGCGGTCGAGGGCGACGGCCTTAGGTCAGGGGAGGTCGGGCGCAGGACGAGGTGAACAGCGGCAGGAGGTTGCTCCCGTTCATGGCGGCACCGTCCTAGTGGCTTCCTGTAGAATGGGAGGGAGAGAGAGAGGTGAGCTCGGGAGAGAGAGCAGTAAAAGGAGAGGGGGAGGAGGAGTTGACGGCGAGCGGTGGCATGACCTGGTTGCCGGAGCGGCGAGGCGACGGGAGGAAGGAGTAGGTGCTCGAGCGGCTCGGCGGCAGCCATGGGAGCTCGTGCTCCTTGCGCGGCTGCACGAGGCAGGGCCTCTGGATCCATCGCTCTGCATGGGGGGACTCGGTTGCCGGCGCGGGAAGGCATGGGATGCAAGGGGGGTCGAGCGAGGGAGCAACAAAGGATGTAGGAGGAGGCGATGTGGCGCTGGTCGATTGTATTGATCCGATCTGGGAGTATCCCGAAGTGGATGCGGGAGTGTGGCGGCAGCGGGTGAGGGAAAGATGGGACAACTAGCCTAAAACTTAGGGTTAGACTAGAATATATAGCGAGTGGATATTTGGGTAGGGGCTAATCCGTCCCTCCAAATAAAATCGAGCGGTCGAGAAAAAAACACTAGGAAGTCCAAATAAGAAAAGGGTGATGTTTTGTAGATGTGTGGGGATGATCTGGATACAACGGTGGTGACAGCCCAGGTTGGGTCCGGGACAGCTTTCGGACGCGCGCGAGGTGGGCTGCGGGCTGATGAGAGAGGTTAGGTTGGACCTGGCGGTAGGTAGTGAGCTGTGTAGATGATCTCGAGCTGAGAGAAGAGAAGAGAGGGAGGCCCGGCGACTGTTTCCGGAGACCGAAAACGTCCGACGTTAGCCCGGCTATACTGCCGCTATAGTTATCCGTTGGGGCATCAAACGATCTCCGAATGTGATGAAACTTGACAGGCGGTCTATCTACACTATAATAAGACCACACGTCAACTCTCATCCCATTCTGAGAACATTTTCCGGCCACTTATAAAATACTATTTCGGACATGCCTCGGGCGCGTGCAAGTGTATCTGGGCTCAGAACGGACAACGGAGAGAACGGGGGAACCCGGACGGATGCAGGTTTTTAAAACATGATGATGCAATGCATATGATGACATGATAAGATGCAACAAGCAAGAAAATGACATGGCAACAACAGCGAATAACTGGAAGACACCTGGCACATCGGTCTCGGGGCGTCACAATGTATTATGGTCGTGTTCATGCCAACCACATTGATCTCAATGAAGCTCAAGACCAGCCTGCTACTGTGATGGGTGCACTCCTCATTAATTCAGTACCTGCATCTGTTTTATTCTATTCAGGAGCACCGCATTCATTCATGTCAGAAGATTTTGCATACAAGCATGACGTTAAATGTGAGGAGATGAACACTTCGGTAGTGGTAAAAACCCCCGTGGGACAATGTCAAACCTCCATGGTTGGCATCGACGTCCCCGTGGAAATCGAAGGGCGGGAATTCTATGCCTCTCCCATTATCCTGAAGTCGTCTAACATCGACCTCATTTTGGGAATAGATTGGTACAAAGCGCATACTGCTTCTATAGTTTGTGCCACTAAGACCGTCCATCTTCTACACCCTTCTGATGAAATAGTTACTTACCAGGCTCATCTGCTGCAAAATGCCGAGGCACGGCTTTATGCCTTGAACGCTGCACCACTCGAGGGCATTGAAAACATTCCTGTCATTCGCGAATTCCCAGACGTATTTCCTAAAGAACTTCCAGGGATTCCCCTTGCTAGAGCTGTCGAATTCATCATCAACTTGAAACTAGGCACCACTCCTATAGCCAAACGGCCCTACAAGATGCCGCCACATGAACTCATTGAGCTTAAGGAGGAAATCGACAAATCTCTTCCGAAAGGTTTCATTCGCCCTAGTTGCTCTCCTTGGGGAGCACCTTCTCTCTTTGTTAAGAAGAAGGATGGGACGAACCGATTAGTCCAAGACTATCGTCCTATTAACCAAGCCACTATCCAGAACAAATGTCCCCTCCCTCGGATATGATTTGTATGATCAACTGGCTGGTTCATCAGTGTTCTCCAAACTCGACTTGAGGTTGGGTTACCACCAGATCCGTGTTCATGAAGAGGATATCCCAAAGACCGCCTCCGTGACTCGATATGGATCATACAAGTACACCGTCATGTCTTTCGGCTTAACCAATGCTCCAGCCACCTTCTCTCGTCTGATGAACTATATATTCATGGATTACCTCGACAAGTTCATCATGATTTATCTGTATGATATCCTGGTATTTTTGAAGAACAAAGAAGAACATGCTGAACATCTTCGTCTTGTGCTGGAAAAGCTTCGGTAGCATCAACTATACGCCAAGTTCTCCCAGTGTGAATGCTAGCTACCCGAAGTAACCTATCTTGGGCATGTCATCTGCAAGGATGGTATTGCCGTAAACCCAGAACGAGTCCAGGCTATTCTCGATTGGACTCCTCCGAAGAATGTCAAGCAAGTCAGAAGTTTTCTCAGACTTGCAGCTATTGTCGTCGATTCGTCGAGAACTTCTCCAAGATCGCCAGGACTCTAACTAACCTCTTGCATAAGGGCATCAAGTTCCAATGGACAGACAAGTGTCTGGAAAGTTTCCAAGCACTCAAAGACAAGTTAACTTCTGCCCAAGTGCTTGCTCCACCTAATACTAAGAAGGACTTCGTCATTTACTGCGACGCTTCCCGTCAAGGATTAGGCTGTGTCCTAATGCAAGAGCGCAAAGTGATTGCTTATGCCTCTCATAAATTGTGCCCTCATGAAGAAAACTACCCAGTTCATGACCTCGAGCTTCTTGCTGCCATTCATGCACTAAAACAGTGGCGACATTACCTTCTCGGTAATCGTTGCGAGATCTTCACCGACCACCAAAGTCTGAAGTATCTGTTTCCTCAGCTAGACCTGAACCTTCGTCAACAGAGATGGATGGAGACTGTTGTAGAGTTTGACTTGGGTATTTCCTATACCACAGGCAAGGCTAATGTAAAGGCTGATGCCTTAAGCCATAAGTCTTACTGCAACCACCTCCAGCTTCGAAAAGTTCAACCCTCGCTTGTTGAAAAATTTAGAAAGCTGAACCTTCATATTATCCCTCCTGGTGCACTTGCTCCCCCTCCCCGAGAGTTCCAAAAGATGAATCTTCGTGTTGTTCCTAAGGGTTCTCTCAATACCCTGGCTGTCGAACCGGATCTTGTGGGCGATATCAAGACTATTCAACATTATGACTCTGAAGTCGAGCAGATTAAACGCTATCTCGTAGAAGGAAAGCCCTCATTCTTCACTATTGTCGATGATGGCGCCTTGATAGGTGGGAACCCGATGAACGAGTTCACGCCCGAAGATGGACCGATCTTCACGTTGTAGGATCGAATAGGGAGGGATAACTAGCTACAAGCAGCCGGGATAACTAGCTTTATACCTGCCAAGGTTGGATGCAACCCGTACATTGGGGATGGCTGACCGAAGCGACAAGAACTCCAACCCGCTGTCCGAACAATCGCAGAACCACAAACCGGGACTAATCCACACAAAACGGCCGGAACCGTAGAGCACGAACTAGGGGGAACCATAGGCTCCTTCTCGCAAATCCGAATGAACTCACAAGAGCAAAGGTAGCAAGATCTCTCGGATCTCTCTAGCAGTCTTGCTACATAAGCTTGTAGCTGAATGGTTTGACAAAAGGTTTCCTACAAGATGGGGGAGATGGGGTTTTATAGCAGGGACAACCCCCCTTAGCTAGGTGTGAAAATGGTTTCAAAAGTAAGCAAGTTTGTATGGCTTTCTTGGGTGAATAAGTAGTCAACTTTGGGAGTTGTTGCAGAGCTCCTCGAAAATTCGCGAAGTCTTGACAGCCTGGACACCTTCCACGAGAATGATTAGAACTTTTGACTCACAACTCCAAATGATGTGAGATTTTTTGCATTGGAAAGATAATTTGATGTAGCTTCTGTTGATGTGACCCTACGGCCCCATCTCTCCATAACATGGGTGTGCCACACCAAAACATCAGAGGTAAAAACTTACAGCATCAGCTTCGGTTGCAACTTGTTTTCTCCAAACTTGTTCCTCCAAAGCGGTTGGTTCAAGAGCTCATAGGTTGTTGGATTGCTTCCATGTTATACCTAAGTTCAACCAACAACGATGGAGATGAAAGCATAGTTGTGTCATCAAAGTTACAAGGTAAACTTAAGTTAGCGTTCACCTGGTCACTTATTTGTTTGGCGCGACTTCTTGTGATTGGACCTATAATTGTTGGAGACTTGTCGATGGTTGTGTTGTCCTCATCATCCTCCCCCTCTTGAAGAGGAGTCGCCATCGACTCTGATGGTCCAAAGTATGGAGAGAGGTCGGACACATTGAAAGTTGGACTAACACCATAATCCATCGGAAGGTCAATCTTGTAGGCATTGTCATTGATCTTCGCAAGAACTTTGAATGGACCATCTCCACGTGGTTGCAACTTGCATTTGCGTTGATCTGGGAAACGATCCTTCCGTAGGTGTACCCACACAAGATCACCTTCTTCAAACAAGACCTTCTTTCTTCCCTTGTTTGCTCATTTTGCATATTGTTCAGTCATCTTCTCAATATTTTCCTTAGTCTTCTCATTTTGCATCAAGATTGGTTCGCTCCTGCAATGGTAAAGGCAAAAGATCTTTGGGAGCAGCAGATTTGAAACCATAAACAATTTTAAAAGGACAAAATTTAGTGGTTGAATGTACTGCCCTGTTGTATGCAAACTCCACGTGGGGAAGACATTCTTCCCACATCTTCAAATTTTTCTTTAAAACTTCTCTCAGCATCATGGATAGCGTGCGGTTGACAACTTCAGTTTGTCCATCCGTTTGTGGGTGGCATGTAGTGGAAAAGAGAAGCTTTGTCCGTAGCTTTGCCCACAATATTTTCCAAAAATAGCTCAGAAACTTGGTGTCATGATCTGAAACAATAGTGCGTGGTACTCCATGTAGCCGCACGATTTCCCTGAAAAACAAATCAGCAATGTGTGAAGCATCATCGCTCTTATGACACAGGATAAAATGAGCCATCTTGCTAAACCTATCAACCACCACAAAAACTGAATAACTCCACCTTTTAGTGTGTGGTAATCCAAGAAAAAAATCCATAGAAATATCTTCCCAAGGTGTACTAGGAATGGATAAGGGCGTATAAAGTCCATGAGGGTTTAAACGTGACTTAGCTTTGCAGCAAATCTCACAACGTAGTATGTAGCGCTCAACATCACGCTTCATCCTTGGCCAAAAGAAATGGTCAATCAGCACACTCTCAGTTCTCTTTGCTCCAAAATGTCCCATGAGACCACCAGCATGAGCCTCCTGCAAAAGCAACAAACGAACAGAGCAATCTGGGATGCACAATTTGTTAGCTCGAAACAAGAATTCATCATGCAAGTGAAACTTTTCCCAACCTTTTCCCTCACTACACTTTGAGTGTGGTTCAGCAAAATATGGGTCATTGACATACAATTCTTTGATGCTTTGCAGCCCAAGAATTTTAGTATCAAGTTGTGAGAGTAAAATATGGCGTCTAGACAAAGCATCAGCAACAACATTATCTTTTACTTTCTTGTACTTGACAATATAGGGAAAAGATTCTACGAATTCACTCCATTTTGCATGTCTACGGTTCAGTTTTTGTTGACCCCTAAGGTGCTTTAAAGATTCATGGTCAGAATGTATCACAAATTCTTTAGGCCACAAATACTGTTGCCATGTTTCCAAAGATCTCACAAGTGCATATAATTCTTTGTCATAAACTGAATAATTTAGAGTTGGACCACTTAGCTTCTCACTAAAATATGCAATAGGCCTACCTTCTTGCATTAGTACGCCTCCAATAACCACACCACTTGCATCACATTCAATTTCAAAAGTCTTACCAAAGTTGGGTAGTGCAAGCAATGGTGTAAATGTCCATTTTTCTTTGAGCTCTTGGAAGGCCTTCTCTTGTGCATTTGCCCACCTGAAGGGAACATCTTTCTTGGTTAGCTCATTCATTGGGGCAGCAATGGTGCTGAAGTCCTTCACAAACCGACGGTAGAAGCCAGCAAGGCCTGGAAATCTTCGTACTTGGGTTACATTTTGTGGAGGCATCCATTGACGGATGGCCTTGACCTTCTCCTCATCTACCTCCACACCTTGACCTGAAACAACAAAGCCAGGAAACACAACTTTTTCTATGCAAAATGTGCACTTCTCCTTGTTAGCATATAATTTCTCCTCTCTTAGGACGGCAAGCACACACTGAATGTGTTCAACATGTTCATCCAAAGTTTTGCTATAAATCAAGATGTCATCAAAGTAAACAACCACAAACTTGCCAATGAACTTTCTAAGCACATGATTTATCAATCTCATGAAGGTACTAGGTGCATTTGTCAATCCAAATGGCATAACTAACCACTCATACAAACCAGATTTTGTTTTGAAAGTAGTTTTCCATTCATCACCCTCTCTCATTCTTATTTGGTGGTAGCCACTTCGCAAGTCAATTTTAGAAAATATGGTGGCACCACTAAGTTCATCAAGCATATCATCAAGCCTAGGTATTGGATGCCTATACCCCACGATGATGTTGTTAATAGGCCTACAATCACAACACATTCGGGAAGATCCATCTTTCTTTGGTACTAAAAGAACGGGTATAGCACAAGGAGAGAGATTTTCCCTTACATAACCTTTGTTTAGTAGGCCTTCAACTTGTCACTGAATCTCCTTGGTTTCCTCCGGATTTGTGCGGTATGGTGGTCGGTTCGGCAATGGGGCCCCTGGGACCAAATCAATTTGGTGCTCAATGCCTCTTTGTGGTGGCAGCCCTAGTGGTATCTCCTCGGGGAACACATCTTCATACCCCTTCAAAATTTCAACAACAACACTAGGAGTGGTGGAGGTTAATTCATTAGTAGAAAGAAAATTGTCCCTGTACAAAAGTACAAAGAACACGGAATTGGGTTCTCTCAACTCTCTCATGTCCCTTTTCCTAGCCATCATAACTAATCCCTGTTTTCCCATGTCTTGGTCAATTTAAGCTGTGGGGTTTTATTTGGCTTTGGATTCTCTCGCTCACTGTGTTGGTGGATGTCACTCAAGTGTTTCTCGCTCACTCTCTCTTTCTTTTTCAGATCATCCATCAATATTTCTTTGGGTGTCAAAGGGAGCAAAGATCTGCACTCTCCCTCGTATTTGAATGAGAGACGATTAGTACGGACGCTGATTTGCACATCATGATCATACAACCAAGGTCTTCCCAACAGCAATGGCATGCTTGCATTGGCACCACGTCACATTCCACTTGATCCCGGTACTTCCCAATGGAAAACTGAACGGTGACAATGCTGCTTACTCGAAGTGTACCACAATCATTGAGCCATTGCATCTTATATGGACTTGGGTGCCTTCTTTGTTTCAGTCCCAACTTCTCTACCAAATCTGAACTTGCAATGTTGTTTCAACTGCCATTGTCAACAATAATTCTGCAAACCTTGTCCTTGATGGTGCCACGGGTGTGAAAAATATTATGTCGCCGCCTTTTCTCTTCTCTAGGTGCATTAACACTAAGCACACGACGAGAAACAAAGAAATCTCCCATGTCGGCCTGAATATCACAACCACTCTTCTCGCCCTCTTCATCCTCATGATCACCCGATGCTCCATTATCTTCATGCTCACTCTCAGATTCCCATTGACCTTGTTCATTCACAAAGAGAACTCTCTTGTTTCGACATTCAGGAGAAATGTGACCATACCCTTTGCACTTCCAACACTCAATATCTCGGCTTCGAGATGATGGTACAGCCGTGGGGTTAGAGGTACTTCCAGCAGTAGAAGGAGCACGCTTGTCCACATTCCTAGGGGCTGGTGATGATGCCGATGAAACCATTGTTCGCCGGGTGGTAGTAGGGTGTGAAGTATGCTGAAACTGAGAACCACCATGAGAGGCACTTGGCTGCAACCTTTGCCATGGTGTGGTGGTGCGGTTATGAGATTTCCGTCCATGACCACTCCGCTGCACCTTCCTCTCCGTGCGCTTTGCTTGCTCCAAAATATCTTGTAGAGTGTTATAGGGAAACATCTCCACAAAATCAGAAATTTCATTGTCGAGACCATGCAAAAATCTTGCCATCTTTGACTCCTCATCTTCACGAATACGAGCACGAACCAACAACAATTACATCTCTTTATAGTACTCATCCACCGTGCGCGTACCTTAGCTGAGACGCTACAATCTGTTTCGGAGATCTCTTTGGTATTGTGAAGGAACAAACCTTCGCCTCATGGCTTGTTTCATCTCTTCCCAAGTGTCAATGTGATCACGGCCTAGCAGCAGCTGATTTTCTTGTAGTTGATTCCACCAAGTGAGTGTGTAACCAGAAAACTCAACACACGCAAGGTTGACTCTCTTCGGATCAGCAAGGTTATGGATACGAAAAATCTGATCACACTACTCTTACCAATCAAAATATGCATCGGGGTCTTCCTTTCCTGTGAACTTGGGGATGTGCAACTTGATTCTTGCCATCTCATCTCGATCATGACGTTCTGCACGATGCCCATCTTCAGCAGCACGACGGTATGGGACACCATCATAATCATCAAAATCATCTCCATGACCACGAGCAACACGCTCATGAGGGTCATAGTAGTGCCCACGAGGACCATGCCCTCGCCCTCGAAGTTGTCCTCCTCGCTGCCCTCCATGAGCAGCAACACCACACCCACAAGCAGCAACCACATGTCCACCATGGCTATTGTTATCATCCTCCAAGTCACCATCCACAGCAGTATGCACGGAATTTTCATCCCCAACTTCCACAAGTGGGTCAATAGGGTGTTGTCGGTGTTGAACCCTATCGCCACCTGTTGGAGGTCGCTCGTGAAACATCCTTCCAAGGTCTTGAACCATGTTCTGTAATTCCTGAAAATCAGCACGTGTGACCGGGGCATCTTCTTCCCCATGGTTTTCTCCATGAACACTCGATCTAGATCCTGCCATGTTAGTAAGGCCAAAAGTGGAATATGATAATTTTGTGGAATCACACAACCTCACCTCTTACTCACCAAAGTTCTTATGAGTTCTCATCAGATTGTGCTTCTCCCGGATGTGTTAAAGCGATTGAAAGACAGGGATCAAAGAACTAGCTTCGGTTTTTGGTGGAGCTCGGTGGGGTAAACAAAAAGGGGGCTTGTGCTGAAATCAAGTTGATGCAAACCAAGAAAAATATGTGGATGGATCTGCTGCACCTTTGCACCAAGATTGAAAAACACAACACGCAAGCTTTTGAAATTTTGTTCTATCAAGCTGAAACATTTGGATCTTACACAAGACTTTCTTTTTCTCTCTTGACTTTTTTCCACTCATTTTTTTTCTCTCTTTGATTTTTTGCCACTCTTTTTTCCCTCTCTTTTTCCAAAGCACAACAACCAAATCTGAAAGCAATTACGAAGATGAACTTGGTGCAGTTCTAAAAGATGAAGAACATGCAAGGTATGCAAGAACAAGATCTTAGCACCAACAAGGCTTGGATTTATTTTTGGTGGGGCTTTGGACTTCTAGGACAGAAAATATAGTATGAAAAACACTCGATCTAAAGGGATGATAGCAAGATAAACTTGGATAACAGATCCTACCATGTCAACGAAGGCTGTGATGCCAGATGATAGGTGGGAACCCGATGAACGAGTTCACGCCCGAAGATGGCCCGATCTTCACGCCGTAGGATCGAATCGGGAGGGATAACTAGCTGCAAGCATCCGGGATAACTAGCTTTATACCTGCCAAGGTAGGATGCAACCCGTACGTTGGGGATGGCTGACCGAAGCTATAAGAACTCCAACCCGCTGTCCGAACAATCGCAGAACCACAAACCGGGACTAATGCACACAAAACGGCCGGAACCGTAGAGCACGAACTAGGGGGAACCATAGGCTCCTTCTCGCGAATCCGAATGAACTCACAAGAGCAAAGGTAGCAAGATCTCTCGGATCTCTCTAGCAGTCTTGCTACATAAGCTTGTAGCCGAATGGTTTGACAAAAGGTTTCCTACGGGATGGGGGAGATGGGGTTTTATAGCAGGGACAACCCCCCTTAGCTAGGTGTGAAAATGGTTTCAAAAGTAAGCAGGTTTGTATGGCTTTCTTGGGTGAATAACTAGTCAACTTTGGGAGTTGTTGCAGAGCTCCTCGAAAATTCGCGAAGTCTTGACAGCCTGGACACCTTCCACGAGAATGATTAGAACTTTTGACTCACAACTCCAAATGATGTGAGGTTTTTTGCATTGGAAAGATAATTTGATGTAGCTTCTGTTGATGTGCCCCTACGGCCCCATCTCTCAATAACATGGGTGTGCCACACCAAAACATCAGAGGTAAAAACTTACAGCATCAGCTTCGGTTGCAACTAGTTTTCTCCAAACTTGTTCCTCCAAAGCGGTTGCTTCAAGAGCTCATAGGTTGTTGGATTGCTTCCATGTTATACCTAAGTTCAACCAACAACAATGGAGATGAAAGCATAGTTGTGTCATCAAGGTTACAAGGTAAACTTAAGTTAGCGTTCACCTGGTCACTTATTTGTTTGGCGCGACTTCTTGTGATTGGACCTATAATTGTTGGAGACTTGTCGATGGTTGTGGTGTCCTCATCACGCGTTGTACTTCAAAGGACGCCTAGTGGTGCCATGTGCGAGGAAAAACATGGTTCTGGCTCCAAGGGTTATGAAAGAAGCTCATGATACGCCTCTGTCTATCCATCCTGGTAGTACAAAGATGTACCAAGACATCCGTCAGAGATTCTGGTGGTGTAATATGAAGCAAGACATTGCTCGTTATGTTGCTGAGTGTGACGTTTGCCGTCGTATCAAAGCAGAACATCAAAGGCCTGCTGGAACTCTGCAACATATCTCTATTCCTGAATGGAAATGGGACCATATTGAAATGGACTTCATTACTGGATTTTCCAAATCGCAGAAAGGTAATGATGCCATTCTAGTCGTCATTAACCGGCTTTCTAAGGTTGCACATTTTCTGGCGGTCAAAGAAACAATCAATGCTAGTCACCTTGCAACTCTCTACATGCCCAGAATTGTTTCACTTCATGGTATTCCACTGGTTATCAGTTCAGACCGTGGCAGCTTGTTCACTTCAAGATTCTGGGCAAGTTTTCAAGAAGTTATGGGAACTCATCTGTCATTCAGTACTGCATTTTATCCTTAGTCGCAAGGACAAGTTGAACATGTCAACCAAGTTCTCGAAGACATGCTTCGAGCTTGTGTAATTTCCTTCGATAAGAAATGGGAGGAATCTCTGTCGTATGCCGAGTTCTCTTATAATAATAGCTATCAAGCTAGTCTAAAGATGGCCCCTTCGAAGTGCTATATGGACGGAAGTGTCGAACCCCTCTGAACTAGTCAGAAACTGGGGAATGTCCACTCTTCGGTCCGGATATTATCCAACATGTCAAAGAACAAGTCCACATTATTCGCGAGAATCTCAAGACTGCTCAATCACGTCAGAAAAGTCAGTATGACCGTCATCACAAAGACATGGTCTATCAACCTGGAGAAGAGGCCTACCTTCGAGTTACACCAATGAAGGGTGCTCACCACTTCGGGATCAAGGGCAAGCTAGATCCTTGCTATATTGTTCCTTTCACTATTCTTGAAAGGCGTGGAAAAGTGGCATATCAATTGGAGCTTCCATCAAACCTTTCTCAGGTTCATGATGTCTTCCATGTGTCACAACTCCGCCGCTGCTTCAAGGACCCAATCCGAGCAGTGGATCATGAAGTGCTCGAATTGCAACAAGACCTCTCCTATAAAGAGCATACGGTCCACATTCTCGACCAAGCTGAACACCGCGCACGTCAGAAGGCGATCATGTTCCTCAAGGTCCAGTGGTCGCATCACTCTGAAGACGAAGCCACTTGGGAACACGAGGACCACCTGCGTGATAAATACCCCGCATTGTTTCCTTCTACCTCCTAAATCTCGGGACGAGCTTACTTGTAGTGGAGGAGTTTTGTAATGCCCGGACAATTAAGCTATAGTAAACCCATGTTAACGATGCCACGTCACCTCTGTTACTCTCGCTAATCTCGCGTTGGATGAAAACTATTCAAATTTGAATATGAATTTTTGTCAAACATCAAAGAGTTTCAAACACTAGAACAAAATTGTTCGGTTAGTGCTAAATATTACATAGGTAATTATTATGAAGAAAACACTTTTTTAGAAAATGCCTAAATATTTTAAAGTGAATTAAAACGGAAAGGAAAATAAATAAAAGAATAAAAAATAAAAAACAACAAAACAAATACAAAAGGAAAGAAAAGGGGAACCCCCCACTGGACTTCGGCCCACCAGGCCGACCCAACTGGCCAACCCCCACTCCCCATAACCACCACTCCACCCGGTCAAACCCTATCCCACTCCCCACTTCCCCCACAATGCTCTCCCCTCCCCCTCCCCCGATCCAGATTGGGTCGGGGCACGCCGCCGCCTCGCCCTCGTCCGTCGCTGCCCGGAGCCACCACGACGGCCTGCATCCCCGCCAGAACGACGTCTCCGACCTCCTCCTCAACCCCTGTTGCCTGAATCCCTACGCACCGCCGTGAGCTCCTTTCCTCCAATTTGTCGACGGCGCCGTCCACAGCACGCGCGCGCACACCGCCCCATACGCGCGCTAAGCCGCGCCCCGAACGTCGCGCCTCGCCCGCCCCTGCTACTGGCCACGCTTGACCACGCTGAAGTGCGCATCCCGCGCCCACTGCTACCCTTGGGCCGCAGCCTCCTCCCCGCGCCTCGACTAGACCGGCGTCCCGCGCACGCCCACCGTGGCCGCGCCCCGCCTCGTGCGCGCCCACCGTGGCCGCCTCCCCCACTCTGCTGCCCCTCGCCTTCGCGCTTAGACCGCTCGCCACCCCCGCCGGTGCCCTGCCTCCGTCGCCTCTTCCCTCCTCGCACCTCGGCCCCTCGCTCCATGTGCCCCGCACCTCTCCCTTGGCCTGTGCCGCATCGCCGGCCACTTCCGTCCCGCCAGTGCTGGCCGCCGGCGCCGCCCTCCACTGGGTGCTAACCTGCCCCGCCAGCTCCTGGCCATGGTCGCCGGCACCCACGCCCGAAAGCTGCACCGGCACGGCCTCGCCTCGCTATCAGGGAGGGCGGCGGTTGCGCCCGCCCCCGTAACCCTGTGTGCCCACTAAGGACCCCCTGCCTATGACACAGGGGGCCCACCCGCAGAACATTTTAATAAAAAAAGAATTTAAAATAAATAAATAAAAATATTATTTATTTATTTAATTAATTGTGTTTAATAAACCTAATTAATTAACTAACCTAACTAATCTGTTAATTAAACTAATTGATTTGGTTAATTAGTTAACATGCAATGACATGCGGGACCCACACATCAGTTTGACCTAGTCAACACCCTGTTGACTGCTGATGTCATGCTGACATCATGATGACATCAGTAAACACTATTCTGGATAATGTTTATTTAAAATAACTAAATAAATACTAAAAATGATTTAAATCTTTAGAAATTAATATAAAATAATCTGTAGCTCGGATGAAAATACTTTGTACATGAAAGTTCCTCAGAACGATGAGACGAATCCGAATACGCATCCTGTTCGTCCGCCACACATACCTACCATAGAAAACACATAACTTTTCCCCTCCAATTCATTTGTCCGAAAACGCAAAACTCCGCGGATACTTTCCCGAATGTTTCCCCCCTTCGTCGATATCACCTACTACCGTGTTAGGGCACAACTAGCAACGCTAATTGTCATGTCATGCATCGTTATGCATCTGTTTGCATTGTATTCATTGTTTCTTCCCCATCTTCTCTCTGGTAGACTACGAGACTGACGCCGCTGCTGGGGCCCTGATCGACTACGTTGTTGATGACCCCTACTTGCTAGAGCAACCAGGCAAGCCCCCCCCTTGATCACCAGGTATCTCCTATTCTTCTCTATACTGCTTGCATTAGAGTAGTGTAGCATGTTAATGCTTTCGGTTAATCCTACTCTGTTGCATAGCCTGTCATTGTTGCTACAGTTGTTGATACCTTACTTGCAATCCTAAATTATTAGTATAGGATGCTAGTTTATCATCACTGACCCTACATTCTTGTCCGTCTGCGATGCTATACTATCGGGCCGTGATCAATAGGGAGGTGATCACGGGCATATATTATATATCTTATACATGATACATGTCATGATTAAAGACGGGTCGGCTCATAGAGTACCCGCGAGTGATTCACGGATTGGGTGCTAAAAGGACCTTTGTCCCGACGGCCCTTTGGGTGGATCTTTGTGGCGGATCGACAAGGCAGGTTGAGACCACCTAGGAGAGAGGTGGGCCTGGCCCTGGTTGGCGTCCGCAGTTACATCGATTAACATGCTTAACGAGATCTTGGTATTTGATCTGAGTCTAGCCACTTGCCTATACGCACTAACCAACTACGCGGGAACAGTTATGGGAACCCAACATCGTGGTATCAGCCAAAGCCTTCTTGAAGTCGGTGACTAAGCAGCCCACACTGGGTTGAACCGCGTAACGCAACTTCCTTTTTAATGGAGGTTGCTAGGTCTGCTCACCGGCCGCGTACATAACATGTAGGTGTGCAATGGGCGATTAGCCCAGACCACTGCGCGCATAGGATTTAGACTGGCGTGCTGACCTCTCTATTGTGCCTAGGTGGGGCTGTGACGTGTTGATCTTCCGAGGTCGAGCATGACCCAGGAAAGTATGTCCGGCCAAATGGGATCGAGCGTGTTGGGAAATGTGGTGCACCCCTGTAGGGAAGTTTATCTATTCGAATAGTAGTGTCCCTCAGTAAAAGGACGACCCGGAGTTGTACCTTGACCTTATGACAACTAGAACCGGATATTTAGTAAAACACACCCTTCCAAGTGCCAGATATAACCCGGTGATCGCTCTCTCACAGGGCGGTGAGGAGAGGATCGCCGGGTAGGATTATGCTATGCGGTGATACTTGGTTAACTTACCATCTACTCTCTTCTACTGCTTCAAGACGGAGAATGCCAGAAGCATAGTCCTCGATAGGACTAGCTATCCCCCTCTTATTCTGGCATTCTGCAGTTCAGTCCATATATACTACCCCTTTCATTGATACCAATGCATATATAGTGTAGCTCCTTGCTTGCAAGTACTTTGGATGAGTACTCACGGTTGCTTTTCTCCCCCCTTTTCCCCTTTCTATACCCGGTTGTTGCGACCAGATGTTGGAGCCTAAGATCCAGACGCCACTTTCGACAATGACTCCTACTACACTGGAGGTGCCTACTACTATGTGCAGGCCGCTGACGATGACCAGGAGTAGTTTAGGAGGATCCCAGGCAGGAGGCATGTGCCTCTTTCGATCCGTATCCCAGTTTGTGCTAGACATCTTATGGCAACTTGTTTAACTTATGTTTGTACTCAGACATTGTTGCTTCCACTGACTCGTCTACGATCAAGCTCTTGTATTCAAGCGCTCGAGGCCTCTGGCTTGTAATATGATGCTTGTATAACTTATTTTATTTTTAGAGTTGTGTTGTTATATCTTCCCATGAGTCCCTGATGTTGATCATACACGTTTGTGTGTATGATTGAATCGAGGGCGTCACAACATTCCACATAAAAATTATGTTTTTATCATTTACCTACTCAAGGACAAGCGGGAATTAAGCTTGGAGATGTTTGATACGTCTCCAACATATCTATAACTTTTGATTCTTCCATGCTATTATAGTATAAATCTTGGATGTTTTACATGCAACTATATGCAATTATATATCATTTTTTGGGACTAACCTATTAGCCTAATGCCCAGTGCTAGTTCCTGTTTTGGCTTGTTTTTGGATTTTCAGGAAATTAGTACCAAACGGAGTCCAAACGCTACGGAATTTTTTGATGATTTTTTATGCACCAAGAGAGACACTCGAAATTTGGGAGAAGACCAGACGAGTCACAAGGGAACGACAAGCTCACCAGGCGCGCCCTAGGGGGTGTGCCCCCTGGGCTTGTGGGCCCGTCATGAAACATCTTAACCTAATTCCACCTGTATAAATTCTCTAATATTCCCAATAAATCAGAGAGCCGCCCGAAACACTTTTTCCGTCACCATAAATTTATGTTCTTGATTGTTCCATGCTATTATATTAGAGATCCTGATACGTCTCCAACGTATCTATAATTTTTGATTGTTCCATGCTATTATATTATCAATCTTGGACGTTTTATACGCATTATTACGCTATTTGATATCATTTTTTGGACTAACCTATTTACCTAGTGTCAAGTGCCAGTTGATGTTTTCCCTTGTTTTTGTCTTTACAGAAAATCAATACCATACAGAGTCCAAATGGAACGAAACGGTTTGACGATTTTTCTTGGACCGTAATACACCCTAGACGCTTCGGGAGGAGGCCAGATGGGCCACGACGTGACGACAAGCTCCGGGGGCACGCGCTAGGGGGCTCCCTCAAAGCTTGTGGGCCCCTCTTCGGCTCCTCTAACCCTGTTCTTCTTCTATAAATACCCAAAATATTCCCTATAGACCAGGGGGAACACCAAAAATACTTTCCGCCGCCATAAGTTTCTGTCCTGGTGAGATCCCATCTGGAGGCCTTTTTCGGTACTTTGCCGGAGGGGAATTCGACCACGAAGGGCTTCTACATCAAACTTGCCGCCCTTCCAATGATGTGTGAGTAGTTTACCATAGACCTACGGGTCCATATCTAGTAGCTTGATGGCCTTCTTCTCTCTCTTTGATCTTCAATACAATCTTCTCCTTGATGTTCTTGGAGATCTATTCCATGTAATCTTCTTTTGCAGTGTGTTTGTTGATATTCAATGAATTGTGGGTTTATGAGCAGATTATTTATGAATATTTTGAGTCTTCTCTGAAATCTTTTATGCATGATTAAGATAGCTTTGTATTTCTCTCTGATCTATTTATTTGGTTTGGCCAACTAGATTGATTTTTCTTGCAATGGGAGAGGTCCTTTGTAATGGGTTCAATCTTGCGGTGCTTATTCCAAGTGACAGAAAGGGGTTTGTTCATATTGATTGGATCTATCCCTCTACATCATGTCATCTTGCTTAAGGCATTACTCCGTTCTTGTTAACTTAATACACTAGATCCATGCTGGATAATCATCGATGTGTGGAGTAATAGTAGATGCAGGCAGAAGTTGGTCTACTTGTGACGTACGTAATGCCTATATTCATGATCATTGCCTTAGATATCATCATAACTATGGGCTTTTGTATCAATTGCTCAACAGTAATTTCTTTACCCACCGTATGCTTTCTTTCAAGAGAGAAGCCTCTAGTGAAAGCTATGGCCCCCGGGTCTATCTTTTATCATATTATTTTCAGATGTATAAAATCAAAAACGTAAAAATACCTTGCAGAAATTTATTTACTTTATCTTATTTAGTACTTTTACTTGTCTTTTATATCTATCAGTATCATATCTCATCCTTGCAAGCAACCGTGAAGGGTTTGACCACCCCTTTGTCGCGTTGGGTGCAAGTATTTATTTGTTTATGTAGGTTCAACCATTGGTGTCTTGTGTGTTCCTCCTACTAGATTGATACCTTGATTCTCAACTGAGAGAAATACTTATCTCTACTTTGTTTCATCACCCTTTCCTCTTCAAGTGAAAAACCAACACAAGATCAAGAAGTAGAAGGAAGGATTTCTAGTGCCGTTGTCGGGGAGGATCTACATCAAGCCTACCAAGTACCCAACATAATCTCTCATCTCTTGCATTTACATTATTCACCATTTGCCTCTCGTTTTCATATCCCCCACTTCTAAAACATTTTCTGAAAAATACAAAAATATTTGCCTTTTTATTTGCCTTGTTTCCATTCGCTTTTTAGTTTGCTTGTGTGTTGATTGCTTCCTTTGTCATCATGTCTGAATCTGGGGAGGTTATCGTTGAAAAACTAGTAATAATCTTGAGATTTTTTTAATGATTTTGTTGATAATGATCCTGTAGCGAGCCGATCCCAATGGACCGCAGTCTCTGTGTTTAAGTGTCACCCCTGTACCGGTATTGCTGACACACATAGTACTCGAGGATTTATTGCAGAGTTCAATCACACACTTATTACATCGAGTGTCTCATAAAGAGTACTTATTACAATAATATGGCTGAAGGCCATCTAAAATAGATAACTATGGACGCTTCAAAGATAAATGAGTCCATCCGACTCCACGGCAAAACTAAGTGCATGACAACAACCTATCGCACCTTACTCTTCGACTGAAAACTCTGTAACATGATACGTTGCAGCCGCGTAGGTCAACACATGGAATATGCTGGCAAGATAACACTATAGAGCAATGAACAAATAACATCTATCACTACATGCATATTTGGCTAGTGGAGGCTCTATGGTTATCATTTGCATAAAGCTAATTTTTCCCTACTACAAAGGAATATATTTTATTTAACTACAAAGTTTGATGATATTATTGAGAAGGTACCCCCAACTCAATCCCAAATTAACATTAATAACCCATCAAATTCATTAAGTAGAGTGATGAGATCAAAACAATAATACAAATACCAGATACTCAAGATGTCCATAACCAGGGACACGGCTAACCATGATTAGTTTATACACTCAATAGAGGTTTGCACACTTTTCCCCACAAGACTCGACCTCCTCCTTGTATTTCTCACACTGCATGATGTTTGAGAAATGGATGACCGAGACACAGTCTTTCCGAAGAGGTCCCCTTAACCGATAGATAGGCCGGTACACCTACAATTCCCCTACATCTGCTAGCCCATCATGGAAAGGATTCTCACAACTTACTCAACTATTCTAGAGCCCACAATGGCTTGTGGCTGCACACGGAAATTTCTAGCACGAATAATCTTATGATCCCTTTGAGCCTGGGTGGCATTCCATACGAGGATCACACGGGTCTCCCGGGATCTCTTAGGACAACACTGGATTCCCCAGGTGCCCACAACCAATCCACCTAGATGTGTATTAAAGTAGCCACCTTAAGTTTCCCTTAGTTATAAATAACTCTCACATCTTTCATGAATCTCACAAACCAATCCATGTCTACAAGCATAACACAATAATACTCGGGGTATAATAAAAGACGATAGGTTCCTACCTCATCAACTACTTCCCACACCCACATATTATCAAATCCTACTCATGCAATGTTTGAGGGGTGAAAGTAATGCATAAAAACTGGGTAATAAAAGGGTATGATCAAAGTGTTACTTGCCTTGCTGACGATCGGAAAACCCTAGAGATCGTAGTAGCAAGCCCCGCACTCCGGAAAATACCGTGAACAAATAATGTCATACATAAGAACTCAAGAATAATATGTAAAGGCAAAACCAAAAGAAAAGATCTAAACAGAAAGTTCAAGTGAAGAGCTTCGATTAGCAAAAAGAATCACTCGAATCGGAGTTACGAAACTCAAACTACGATCAAAAGAAGTTCAAATTCGAATCTGCTTGAAACAAAATTTTAAATTTCCAAAATCATGTTCAAGTTGTTTACCTTGACAAAGTGGCACAAGACGAAGATTTTGGCGTTGGTTTCACTGGATTTGGATAAACGAGCAAAAAGTGGTGAGGGTTTGAAGATCGGGGACTAATCTATGATGAAAAAATTACAGATGGGTCCCTGGCAAAAATTAAACTAAAAAGAAAAATCTAACGAACGAACGTTCGCTGACAGAAACTAACGAACAAATTCGTCCGTTAACAGAATGAATCGGGTGAATGTTCACTAAATAACATAACCTAAATAATAAACCGATCTAAAATAACATAAAACCAAACTAAAAAAACAGACGTGTTTTATCGGTCTTATACCGGTTCGAGAAGAAAAACCGGCGGCAGCAGCGAGCGGCTACTCCGGTGAGGCGGCGTGCGGCGGCGTCGGCAGCGGTGGGAGGCGGCAAGGCGGCGGCAAAGCAAGGCGGCGGCGAAGCGAGGCGGCGGCGCGAGCTGGCGGCGGCACGGCGGGAAGCGGCAGCGGCAGCTACGGGCGGCGGCTCGGGCGGCGGGGCGGCTTGGGGAGGAGAAGGGGCATGCTATATAAAGGGGGGGTGGCGACCGACTTGGGCAAGGGGGCGGCGGGCGGCGTGGCCGACTCAGACTCCCGCCAGAGTCCGGCGTGAGCACGGTGCGGGGAGGCGGTGCGGCAAGCAGGCCGGCTGGGCCTTCGGCCCAGTTCCGTCCGAAAGAAACCTTTTTTGAAAGAAATAATAATTTCTCCATAGAGAAAAATACAAAATAAAAATAAATAAAATTCCAAAAATAATTTTCACGGTTCTCTCCTAATATTTAGGACCACGTGAACATTTCTCTGGGCTAAAATGCAATTTTCCCTAATTTAACTGAATAAAATTTCAAATAAAATTCAAATAAATATATATTTTTATTCAAAATTAAATTTCCATTATTTCCTCTATTTTTAAGAATTCATATTATCTTCTCTCATTATTTTATTTATTTTGAAATAACTGGAAAAAAATCAAATAAAAATCACCATGATCTAATTTACCAATTTTTGAAAATTTAAAAATAGAGTTTTATGAAAACCTCCAACTCTCTCACATGGTCCTGGAGTTGCTTAAGGTCTCTAGGATCAAAGTGTCCAAATAAAACAAATTCAAAATTATCAAAATATGGATGCATACGATGACCTAATGATTAACATCCAAATTGAAAATTGGGATGTTACAAACCTACCCCCCTTAAGATGAATCTCGTCCTCGAGATTCGGGTTGGCTAGCAAATAGGTGTGAGTGGTCTTTTTGTAGGTCTTCTTCTCGCTCCCAGGTGGCTCCTTCCTCGGTATGGTGGCTCCACTGAACTTTGCAAAACTTGATGACATTGCTGCGTGTAACTCGGTTGGCAAACTTGAGAGTCTTGACGGGTTTCTCCCCGTAGGTTAGGTCACTCTCCAACTGAATTTCTTCCAGGGGCACTGTATCTCTCAGAGGAATATCGGCCATCTCTGCATTGCACTTCTTCAACTGGGAAACGTGAAACACATCATGAACTCCTGACATTCCTTAGGGTAAGTCCAACTTGTAGGCCACTCCCATACATTCCAAAACTCTATAAGGTCCTACAAATCTTGGGGCTAACTTTCCTTTGACTCCAAATCATTTAACTCCTCGAAGTGGTGACACACGGAGATATGCTCTGTCTCCGACTTCATAGGCTACCTCCTTGCGTTTAGTGTCAGCATAACTCTTCTGCCTGGATTAAGCTACCTTCAGTCTATCACGGATCAACTTAACCTTCTCTTTAGACTCTCTGATTAAATCTGGTCCGAACAATTGGCGGTCTCCAACTTCATCCCACATCAAGGGTGTCCTGCACCTCCTTCCATACAAAGCTTCGAAAGGGGCCATCTTCAAACTAGCCTGGTAACTTTTGTTATATGAGAACTCTGCATAAGGAAAATTATCATCCCAACTAGATCCATAATCTAGTGCACAAGCTCTCAACAGGTCCTCCAGAACCTAGTTCACTCTCTTGGTATGTCCATATGTCTATGGATGAAAGGTTGTACTAAACTCTAGCCTGGTACCCAAAGTCTGGTGTAATTGATTCCAAAACTTTGAGGTAAACTGTGTTCCTCTATCTGATATGATGGTCCTTGGAACTCCATGCAGACATACGATCCTGGTCATATATATCTTGGCCAACTTCACGCTTGTATAAGTGGTTTTCATGGGGATAAAGTGAGCCACTTTAGTCAAGCGATCTACTACTACCCAGATGGAATCATAACCTGATCATGTCCTAGGTAATCCAGTGATGAAATCCATGCCAAGGTTATCCGACTTCCATTCAGGTATTGGCAAAGGCTGAAGCAATCCTGCTGGCTTCTGATGCTATGCCTTAACTCTCTGACATACGTCACATACGGCTACATACTCGGCAATGTCCTTCTTCATCCCTGTCCACCAGAAACGCTCCTTCAAATCCAAATACATATTGGTGTTTCCAGGGTTAATCGAGTATGGCGAGTCATGGGCCTCCTGAAGTATTAACTTCCTGATATCTAAATCATTGGGCACATAAATATGATCCTCAAACCATAAATTTTCGTGTTCATCCTCACAAAAACCTTTAGTTTTTCCTTTACTCATCTTTTCCTTTATCTCCACAATCTCCTTATCAGTCTTCTGGGCTCCTCGAATCTTTCCCAACAATGTGGACTGAACTTCCAACGCTGCAACAAAACCTCTCGGAACTATCTCCAAACTAAGTTCTCTCAAATCATCGGCTAACTCTTGCGGTAATCCTCCAGTCACGAGAGTATTAACATAACTATTGCGGCTCAAAGCATTTGCTACAACATTGGCCTTTGCTGGATGATAATGAAACTTCATATCATAATCCTTTATGAGCTCCAACCATCTCCTTTGCCTGAGATTCAACTCCTTCTGCGTGAAGATATACTTCAAACTCTTATGATCAGTGTATACATCACAACGATTTCCAATAAGAAAATATCTCCAAGTCTTGAGCTCATGTACTATGGCTGCTAACTCCAAATCACGCGTGGCATAATTCAACTCATGAGGTCTAAGCTAATGTGAGGCATATGAAACAACTCTTCTGTCTTGCATAAGTACACCTCCAAGTTCCTAGCAAGAAGCGTCACAATATACTTGGAAATCCTTGTGTATATCCGGAAGAATTACTAAATGTTTCTTCAACTCCTGAAAACTGGCCTCACATTCTTCGGTCCATTTGAACTTGGTGTCCTTCTTCAATAACTCCATCATGGGCTTCGCAAGTTTGTAAAAATTCTCAATGAATCTCCGGTAATATCATGCGAGTCCAAGAAATATGCGTATCTCACCAACTGAGGATGGTGCCATCCACTCAGTGACGGACTGAACCTTGGAAGGGTCTACTGCTATACCATCTCCTGATATAACATGTCCGAGAAATCCAACTTCCTTCAACCAAAACTCACATTTGCTAAACTTGGCATATAGCTGATGTTCCCTGAGCTTCTCGAGAACCAAGCGCAAATGTTCCTTGTGTTCTTCTTCATTCTTCGAGTATACCAATATATCATCAATGAACACGACAACAAACTTATCCAAGAACTCCATGAATACCTTATTCATCATACTCATAAAGTAGGCAGGGGCGTTAGTCAATCCAAAAGACATGACAGTGTGCTCATATAGCCCATACCTTGTGGTAAAAGTTATCTTAGATATATCCTGTTCTCGGATCTTCAGCTAGTGGTATCCTGATCGAAGATCGATCTTGGAGAATACTTTAGCTCCCTGCAGCTGGTCAAACAAATCATTGATCATCGGTAGTGGGTATTTGTTCTTGATCGTCACCTCATTCAGTGCACGATAATCCACAACCATTCTCAGAGATCCATCCTTCTTCTCAACTAAGAGCACTGGGGCTCCCCACCTTGATGAACTTGGTCGAATATAACATTTCTCCAATAACTCCTTAATCTGCTTCTTAATTTCCTCCAGATCATTTGCGGGCATCCGATACGGTCTGTTCGATATTGGTCCGGTACCTGGTAACAGTTCTATCAAAAATTCTACATCTCGTTCTGGTGGCATGCCTGGTAGTTCCTCCAGGAATACGTCGGGATAATCCTTCACAACTAGCGCTTCCTCCTCAACAACTCCTGAAAGTGAATTTACTTGAGTCCTCCTTGGCGCATGCCTAGACACATACTTGATCATTTTTCCATCTGGGCGGTGAGTAGAATTGACTTACTAGCACAATCGATATTTCCTCCATACATCGATAGTCAGGCCATGCCTAGTATCACATACAATCCTTGTGACTCCAAACTTATTAGATCTGAGGGGAAAACATGCCTACCTATGGTCAATGGTAACTAAAAACATCCTCTTCTAGCCATATACTCTGCTCCATGTGAGCTTAATAACATAGGTGTCTTAAGGGCTACGGTGGGAAACTTAAACTTATCCTCAAATCCCCTTGATATGTATGAATGCGATACACCAGTGTCAAAAAGGACAATAGCTATAAATGACTTAATAAAAAACTTACCAATAACGGCATCGGGCTGCTCTTCAACTTCCTCCGCGTTGATGTGGTTCACCTGCCCTCCGGTGAAAAGGTTGGGCTTCTTTCCAGAGCTTCCATTTTCCTTACCATTCTTTACCTCAGAACAATCAGTGTCGTAGTGTCCAGTCTTCCCGCACTTGAAACAGGTAACATGGCTCAAATCCTTCTTGGCGGGTGTTGCTAGGTTGGAACGGCTATGACTGTTGTTTCCTCCATTCTCATTTCCATTCTTAGGGCCACTATGGTTATGTGAACTTCCCCATGGTTATGATGGGTATGTCTTCCTGAGTTCGGGGTAAAACGAGGCTTCTGCTGAGCTCCAGAGTTGTACTTCCCTTGTCCACATTTCCGTTTGCTGTTCTCTATCTGTTTTTGCTTGCCTTCAATCATAAGAGCCCTGTCTACGAGCTCCTGATAGTTGGTGAATGTTGCTACCATCAACTGCATACTCAACTTGTCATTCAGCCCCTCCATAAACTTATCCTGCTTCGCGGCATCTGTGGCCACAACATCTGGGGCATAGCGAGCTAACTTGCTAAACTCATCTATGTACTACGCCACAGTATGGTTTCCCTGGCATAAGTTGCGAAACTCACACTTCTTCATGCTCATAGCTCCAGCTGAGGCATGTGTAGTGCGGAAGACCTGCTGAAATTGATCCCATGTAACATTGGCCACGGGGAAAGTGGCGGTGTGCTACGTCTTGAGCTTGCGTTGGTTTTCCCCGAAGAGGAAGGGATGATGCAGCAAAGTAGCGTAAGTATTTCCCTCAGTTTTTGAGAACCAGGGTATCAATCCAGTAGGAGGCCACGCTCAAGTCCCTCGTACCTGCACAAAACGTTAGCTACTCGCAACCAACGCGATTAGGGGTTGTCAATCCCTTCACGGTCACTTACGAGATCTGATAGATATAATATTTTTGGTATTTTTGGTATAAAGATGCAAAGTAAAAAGTAAAGGCAAAGTAAAAAAGCAAAGCAAGATTAAAGTGATGGAGATTGATATGATGAGAATAGACCCGGGGGCCATAGGTTTCACTAGTGGCTTCTCTCAAGAGCATAAGTATTCTACGGTGGGTGAACAAATTACTGTTGAGCAATTGGCAGAATTGAGCATAGTTACGAGAATATCTAGCCATGACCATGTATATAGGCATCACGTACATGACAAGTCGACCGAAAAGATTCTGCATCTACTACTATTACTCCACTCATCGACCGCAATCCAACATGCATCTAGAGTATTAAGTTAAAAACAAAGTAACGCCTTAAGCAAGATGACATGATGTAGAGAGATAAATTCATGCAATATGAAATAAACCCCATCTTGTTATCCTCGATGGCAACAATGCAATATGTGCCTTGCTGCCCCTTCTGTCACTAGGAAAGGACACCGCAAGATCGAACCCAAAGCTAAGCACTTCTCCCATGGAAAGAACTACCAATCTAGTTGGCCAAACCAAACGGATAATTCGAAGAGACTTGCAAAGATAACCAATCATACATCAAAGAATTCAGAGAAGATTCAAATATTATTCATAGATAGACTTGATCATAAACCCACAATTCATCGGTCTCAACGAACACACCGCAAAAAGAATATTACATCGAATAGATCTCCACAAGAGAGGGGGAGAACTTTGTATTGAGATCCAAAAAGAGAGAAGAAGCCATCTAGCTACTAACTATGAACCCGAAGGTCTGAGGTAAACTACTCACACTTCATCGGAGGGGCTCTGATGATGTAGAAGCCCTCCGTGATGACGGCCCTCTCCGGCAGAGCTCCGGAACAGGCCCCAAGATGGGATCTCGTGGATACAGAAAGTTGCGGTGGTGGAATTAGGTTTTTGGCTCCTGTTCTGATCGTTTGGGTGTACGTATGTATATATAGGAGGAAGGAGTACGTCGGTGGAGCACCGAGGGGCCCGCGAGGCAGGGGGCACGCCCTAGGGGTGGCGCCCCCCACCCTCGTGACCTCCTCTTTGACTCCTTGGAGTAGGGTCCAAGTATCCTAGATCACGTTCGGTGAGAAAATCATGTTCCCGAAGGTTTTATTCTGTTTGGACTCCGTTTGATATTCTGTTTCTCCAAAACACTGAAATAGGCAAAAAAACAGCAATTCTGGGCTGGGCCTCCGGTTAATAGGTTAGTCCCAAAATTGATATAAAAGTGGAAAATAAAGCCGAATATAGTCCAAAACAGTAGATAATATAGCATGGAGCAATCAAAAATTATAGATACGTTGGAGACGTATCACGGTGTAGTTCTCCCACCATGAGGCTGCGGGTCGATCTAGTTGATGTGCGGCAAAGCGCACCTTCTCAGAATTTGTGCAAACTGCGGTGGTCAGCTCCCTTCCAATCTTGCTGAGCCAATCATCAGCAACAATCGGCTCGGTGCTACTAGAGAACACCGGCGGATTCAACCTTAGAAAGCGGGCTAAGTTGTTGACTGGAGGTGGTGGCGGTGGATTGTTGTTGTTGTTATTGTTGTTGTTGTTGCCTTGGTTCTGTACTAGCAGCTGCATCAAGGCATTCTGTTGTTGAATCGACTGAGGGAGCTCCGGTGGACAGGCAAATGTGGGGTCACGTCTCAGAGGCATCTGATAGGTTTAGAGGGGTGAGAACAAAATAGAGTGATGTCTAAAGAGAGATTTCACTACCGATATGCACATGAGACAAACACATTCATTTCACACCACTCCATTCAAACAAGATTCATACAATCGATCTAAGCTACCGTTACAAAACCTCGTGGTCTATTACTATATACATGGAAGAATTCTAATGGTAATATGGTGGTCGAATAGAAATTTTGATCGGTGGAAGACTCCATAATATATGCTCCAGCTTCATCTTCATAATGATCATCGCTGTCGGGGTGGCAGTTTGTGTCGTCTAGTATGATGTAATCTTCTTAACGAATGTACACTCTAGGTTCGGGATCCCCCATGAATATCCCTAGCTTCTTCTTCAGGTCTTCATGCTTCTCCAGTACACTGGTGCGCGTCAGTCCTAAACAAACGATTTTTAACCCCTTTCCGCGTCGGCATTTGGTACTGTCGCCAAGTGAGTGTGTGCGATAGCGTGTCTTTCGCACACGACCCAGAAATCATCGGGGATAGGCCCTCCTGGGACCCAGGCTGGGGCTGTGTGCGATCAGGCGAGGCATCGAAACATCGTCGGGGATAGGCCCTCCAGAGCTTTGCTAGGCACATCTTCAAAGACTGTGGCCACTCTTGATCAACCCACTCCAAGTAAGAACACTTCCGTTCATCCTATAATATTTAAAACTAGATCAGTAACAAGTGTAGGAGAAATGGGTTTATAGCAACATAGAAAATCACTAATGCTGATTTTGAAAAACTGAAGAAACATGTTAATTATGACATATCTTCTCAAAAAGATCAATATGCAAATGAAATAATTGGTACTGAGACAACAACCAAATTTAGGAACATCAGAATCTATAATTAACTACAATGACGCTAAAAGTTCTTACTCATGTACAATAAATAACAAATTGAACATATTATCAGGAAGGTAAATATAACTGCAATAGCATAGCGACAGTGTTTGGATGACAGCAAATTGATATTAACAGTTGTGTACATGCACAAATTTAGTAACATAGAACTAGGGTAAAACTAGGGTATGCCAAAACTAGGGTAAAGACAATTGTTGCTACATCTCGCACTGGTGCCCTGCACTGACGAGCCGATGCAGCAGAAAAAAATCAGGGACCCGGACTCTGGAGCACGTAGTTGCTCCGATGCCCAGTTCCTTCATGCCATAAATATTTAGTATTTTACTGCTTGGCTGCTCGGATGTGTGGACCAAAGTTGGCTGCACAAACTGCTGAAGCGGTTCTAAGTAATTTTCTAATGGCACCGCTGATGAGGTGGCAACAATTTAAGATACTAGGTACAAATTGTGACACTGCCTTAGGATGCGTTTGGTTGAAGGTGTGGTATGAATGGGTTGGGACAGTGACAGTTTCTGAATCACATCTAACAAATGATTTCTAACAATGAAAGAGGTTCTAACCTTCTCTGCACATGTAAGAAACTTCCTCCCGCTATCCACAGAATCATACGCAACTAGCTTCACGTATGGAGATTGATGGTGACAACGAGCAAATAGATATTCAGCCACCCCGCTCCATTTGTTGCCACTGATGGTCTTAGGGAGCTACAAGAGGAAGAAATGACTCAAATCGACCGTTGGGTAAAAATCCTTCATTCCAAGTCATAGCTTGAGAGAGAAGAGAGGCATACCCGGGCGGTGAAGGAGTACTCACCGGAGGAGGAACCGCTGGAGGTATCTTTGAAGAAGACCGTGGCGACCGCGGCGGTAGGATGCGAGACGGCGAGAACAAGGAAGCAACTATAGCTTAGCAAGGAAGGAAGGAAGGAGGAAACAGGGGAAATGTGACTTGTGGTCGGGGAGAAAAGGGGGTGGGGAAGGGGGGAAGGGGTGGGGGTAGATATTTTGGCGGTAGGCCAAAATTTTGGAAATGTGGAGGGAAACTTTGCGCGTGGTGCCGTCGGACAATTCACTTTGAACGATTGTGTCCATCACAAATGATTCTTCTGCTTTACGCACATGGGATGAGTTTGATAATTCAAATTTTGGTGGAAATTTCCCCGGGTACGTCATTGCATAATTTAACATCGCTTGCTAATTTGGCACAAAAAAGAGCGTATAGCAGACATACCACACTTACTGAATCGAGCAATTTTAGTAATTAAACAGAGCCAATTGACCTAAACATTGATAAACAAAAGACCAACATTACAAAAAAAAGCCAAAGTACGCATAATTTTAACAAATCCGCCGCCGCGCCGGCCTATGCATCGCCAGTGTGAGATGAGACGTCGATGACTTGTCCTGGCGACATGCCGTCGTTGGAGGACTCCGCGTCCCCCCTGCGGAAGTCGATCACGTCCTCGTCCTCGTCCTCGGCGCCGCCCTCAAGGTTGTAGTACTCGCAGTAGTGGCTACGCCAGAGCTCGCGTTAGTACTCCACCGCCGATTCCTCGACGGACAAACTCTTCCCTACCTCGACCTCGGCCACGCGCAACTCCTCCTCCCAGCGCTCCTTGATCTCCGCCGCCTCCTACATCTCCAGCTCCCACTTGGCGACCTCATGAGGAAGTAGGTGCTCCATGGCCAACACTGCCTTTTCAAACGTGGGTTGCATGCTGGAGTCCGAGGTGGCCTGGAATATCTTGGCGTGTGCATCCTCGATCTTGGCATGAATGGTCTCGACCCTGGCCAGGGCGACATCAGCGGCACGGACGGCAGCTCGAGCGCTCTCGGTGTCTACAGCCGCCGTCGTAGCAGCAACAGCTGCAGCCGTCTCGGTTGCTGGAGCTGCCCTGTCGGCTGCCGCAGACGCCCTCTCGGCGGAAGCGGCCGCGCTCAATGCGGATGAGGCGGCAGTCTCGGTGTAGGCGGTCACGCTCTCGGTGCAGGCGGCTGCGCTCAGGGAGGATGCTGCTATCATACGGGCCTTCACGAAGCTTTTCCATGATGTAATCTTTGCAATAAGGGGTGTGGGAATGGGGGTTGGGATTCGAGGATTCGGGGGTTACCGGCTGAGGGAATCCTGGATTAGGGGGTGTTCGGGTAGCCGGACTATACCTTCAGCCGGACTCCTGGACTATGAAGATACAAGATTGAAGACTTCGTCCCGTGTCCGGATGGGACTTTCCTTGGCGTGGAAGGCAAGCTTGGCGATGTGGATATTCAAGATCTCCTACCATTGTAACCGACTCCGTGTAACCCTAACCCTATCCGGTGTCTATATAAACCGGAGGGTTGTAGTCCGTAGGACATCAACTCCATATACAACAATTAGACCATAGGCTAGCTTATAGGGTTTAGCCTCCTTGATCTCGTGGTAGATCTACTCTTGTACTACCCATATCATCAATATTAATCAAGCAGGAGTAGGGTATTACCTCCATCGAGAGGGCCCGAACCTGGGTAAAAACATCGTGTCCCTTGTCTCCTGTTACCATCCGGCCTTGACGCACAGTTCGGGACCCCCTACCCGAGATCCGCCGGTTTTGACACCGACATTGGTGCTTTCATTGAGAGTTCCTCTGTGCCGTCGCAATCAGGAAGGATGCCTCCTCCTATCTTTAAAGACGGCGCCGTTGCTAAGGGAGCCTTGGCTGTCGGCCAAACTCTCCGGCTAGGTGGTTTCCTCATGACCGCCTGTTCGGCTGTTGCGCCGACGGTGACCTCTCGGGTCATCAAAAGCAACCTACACGTCAACTCGGAGCTCGTCGAGCAGCTAGATCCAATGGAGCTCTCTTCCGTAAACGAGCACTTGGATCGCATCGCCGCCCTGGGGGTCTCTACGGATTACGACCAGGTTGGGCTTAAACCCGATCTAAGAGAAATTAACTCTCCCCAAGTCACCCACCACGTTGCCGTGGTAGAGGCGCAGTGTGGCGACCCTTCATCTATTTTAAGGACTAGCTACGTCCGAATTCCCGACCCCTCCAAGCCGGATACCCGCGGAGGGGAGGATGTAACTCAAGACCTGAGCTTAGGATCAGGCAACGGGCTAGATTCTTTGGACAACATCCAAGAATCCGAACCTCAGAGTTCGAAAACTCTTCGGCCTCCGAATCTTGGATTGGGTGAGGTTTCAGATTCAACGACACCCGCCCACCCGAACATAAGCGATCTCTCCCAAATCAGGCAGAGGCCCGAGGAAACAGTACATCATTATTGGGCCAGATTCCTCCTGGTTATGAACAGGATAAAGGATTGCCACGAGGGAGACGCAATCTCAATTTTCTGCAGTAATTGCACGGACGAGGGAATCCTTAACGTCGTAAGTCGTCGTGATATTACACGCTTCGCTGACTTGGCGTCCATAGTACAAAAATACTGTGCGATGGAAAGCGCCTGGAAAACCGAAATAAAATTTTGGGATAATCCGGCCTTGAATAGTAATCCCGTCCGAACTAAGAGGGTGCATCATCATAGGACACCCGGGATAAACACCAAAAAGCCAAAACCCTCTACAGGGCATGGAACCGTACTGGAAAGGTGGCTTGATGGACCCTGTAGAATTCACAGTACAGAGGACGCCACACCAACTCACAGCCTTAGAGCATGTTGGATACTCCGGTAGGTGGCCAAAATTGGCGAGGACCTCTTAATTCTGGAGGCCGCAGAAAGCCAGCCCGAGGACACCAGTACCGTTCTCACAGTCTTCGAGACTTTCGCATCAAGCAATATGCGAAAAAGAACACTCCGCAGCCTCGCCGAAGTCTATCAAGTTGCAATAATAAATCCATGGAGCGACACTGCTATTACCTTCAATGCAGGTGATGAACCTAGATTCCGAACAGCCGGAGCACCAGCCACATTGGTCCTCAGTCCCATAGTGGACGGCTTTCGCCTCACTAAGGTGCTCATGGATGGAGGCAGCGGACTGAACCTCATTTATGACGAAACCCTTCAAAAAATGGAAATAGACTGGAACCGCATCGAGTGAAGCAGCACAACCTTTAGAGGAATAATCCCCAGTCGGGAAGCGCGCTGCACAGGAAAAATCACGCTAGATGTGGTGTTCGGCACGCCGGATAATTACAGGTCCGAAGAAGTCACGTTTCAGGTGGCCCCGTTAAAAAGTGGATATCACGCTTTACTAGGGCGGGAAGCATTCACAATCTTCCAAGCAATACCCCATTACGGGTACATGAAGCTTAAGATGCCCGGGCCGAACGGAATTATCACTCTAGCTAGTGATCGGGACATAGCACTCCGCGCCGAAAATAAGACGGCCGCATTAGCCCTTGGGGCACTATCCGAAGCCTTAGCGGCCGAGGAACTAACTGCGCTGCGCTCCATGGTTAACAGGTATGATGTGATACTCGACAAGAGATCCAAATCCACATCCTTCAAGCCAGCTGACGAAATAGTCAAATTCCAGGTCCATCCAACGGACCCCAATAAAACAGCTTCCATCGGGGCACGACTGAACCCTGATGTAGACACCGCACTGCGAGAGTTCCTATGAGAGAACTGGGACATTTTTGCCTGGCACCCTTCAGAGATGCCAGGGATCCCACGCAGGCTGGCCGAACACAGCTTAAATATCCTAAAAGGATTCAAACCTGTCAAACAAGCCCTTCGGCGTTTTTCCGGACCCAAGAGACAGGCTATGGGAGAGGAGCTAGCCAAGCTATTGGAGGCCGTATTCATTAGAGACATAAAGCATCTGGACTGGCTAGCAAACCTGGTGATGGTACCAAAGAAGGACAAATCCTAGCGCCTGTGTGTCGATTTTAAAGACCTTAACAAGGCTTGCCCAAAGGATCCCTTCCCCCTCCCCCGTATCGATCAAATTATCGATGCCACCGCAGGACACGATTCGTTGTGTTTCCTCGACACATACTCCAGTTACCATCAAATCAAGATGGCAGAATCAGACCAAGCCGCAATAGCATTCATCACACCGTACGGCCCATTCTGCTTCAACACAATGCCCTTCGGGCTGAAAAACGCCGGCGCAACATATCAGCGCATGATCCAGACATGTCTGGCAAACCAGATCGGCAAAACAGTGGAGGCGTATGTGGATGATGTGGTCATCAAATCAAGACATGTCGAATCTCTAGTAGACGACTTGAGGCTTACATTCGATAACCTCCAAAAATATGACATCAAGCTCAACCCGGAAAAATGCGTCTTCGGCATTCCAGCCGGAAAGCTCTTGGGCTTCATTGTATCTGGTAGAGGAATTGAAGCAAATCCAGACAAGATCCGAGCTTTGTCACAATTGGATATCCCAAAGGACCTCAAACAAATACAAAAATTAACCGGATGCGTGGCGGCTTTAAGCTGCTTCATCTCCCGTTTGGGAGAAAAAGCACTACCGGAGTCCTTCAAAGGTGCATCTCCGAAGTGGAAGGGCGGAACCTTCTGGCTGAAATTCATGCCGGACTCGGTGGTCACCACGCCGCTGCTCGGTCCCTTGTTAGCAAGGCTTTCCGTACAGGCTTTTATTGGCCGATGGCCCGGGCAGACGCTCAGGACCTAGTCCAACGATGCGTTGGTTGCCAACTTTTTGCCAACCAAAGCCATATGCCACCCACCGCACTCCAAACTATACCCATCACCTGGCCTTTTGCGGTCTGGGGGCTTGACATGGTCGGACCCCTTAAAGGTGGGACCCATAGAAAAAAATACTTACTGGTCATGGTGGATAAGTTCACCAAATGGATAGAAGCCAAGCTTGTTAAAATGGCCGAATCCGGACCTGTGATAGACTTCATATCCGGGGTTGTACACCATTATGGCGTCCCCCACAGCATCATAACCGATAACGGTACAAACTTTACCACCGACGAGGTAAAACTCTGGTGCAAAAACATGGGCATCAAGCTCGATTATGCTTCCGTCTATCACCCACAAACCAATGGCCAGGTCGAATGTGCAAATGGTCTTATCATGAGCGGCATTAAACCCAGACTGGTGCGGTCCCTCAAGGAATCTAATACACACTGGGTAGAGGAGCTCGACTCCGTGCTATGGGGGCTGCGGACGACACCAATTCGCACCACCGGATACACACCATTTTTTATGGTGTACGGCGCAGAGGCAGTTCTACCCTGTGACATAATTCATGACTCACCTAGAGTGCGCATGTACGAAGAAAGAGAAGACGAGCTCGATCGGCAGGACAACTTGGACGCCTTGGAGGAGGAGCATGACGTGGCAAAAGCCCGTTCCGCATTTTATCAACAGCAGGCCCGAAGATATCAAAGTAGAGAAGTACGGGCCAAAAATTACAATGTTGGCGAACTAGTTCAACGCCTGCCGGATAAGAAAAAGGACAAACTCAAGCCCAAGTTGGAAGGTCCATTCATAATCGACCAAGTCCTGACTGGTGGGGCATACCGCCTATGAGATGCGTCGGATAACCGACTCGAGCCGAACCCGTGGAACGCCACCCGTCTCCGAAGATTCTATGCCTAGCGCCGGACTCTGTGTTCGTCTCCTTCCTCTGTCCATTTTTTGCATTTTTCTGTCTTACATTTCTCTCCTTCCCCTCTTTTCTTTTATAGCCCTTAAAGGCTCATCTAGTGACGCGCCACTCGCGCTCATTAAACCTGGGGGCTTCTTTAACAGAAGCTTATTTATACGGGCTTCATGCCCAACACATGCGTCAAACTTCCGCATGTACCTTTTTCTTCACCATTATATGCACCGATATGACTTAAGTTTTGGCCAAGCTGGGTTGCCTGGCTCCTGTGCTTACCCCTACGTTCCCGATTGTTCGGCTAGGCAGTAAAGGGAGCACCTCTGCGATTGTTACTATCGGGTCAGCCGGATGTGTACCTCAGACTGGGTGAAGCCGAAAGCTAGCGTTCTTAAGGGAATATTTGGTCGGTGAAATAAAAGATGATCTTTTTACTCATTTTATGCGCCCCAGATGCTTTTTTCTGCGTTTTTTCACGCAGTTTGAACATGCACTTTAGGGCATGCCTCCCAGCGAAAGGAACCCCTAACGGAACTATTCTCTCTGGAAGATGTTTCTTACTAACCATGTAATATAACATAACTAGTTGGGCACTTGTCTGATAAAGCACTAATGACCCCTATGCCTGGTCTCCACGCATACCCCGGTTCTTATATAACCGCTATGGTATTCGGACACACTCCGGACCGTCAGGTCCCAAGGTTGAAGCGAAAAGGTCGGCAACGACAAACGATCTACAATCCGGCTAGAAGGCATTACACATGTCAATTCAAAATTACATAGTCATTCTGACTGATTGTATTCCTCTTCTATACCATCTAACAAGCTTTCTAATTTACAGTCCTGCTGGGAATACTTCGCGGCCAACTCTACTTGGCTGTATACTAAGCTTACATGGATCTCCTTCCCGTCAGGCCCTACTGGTCCGACCTCGGCCATGTGGTTTGGGTCAGACTTCGTAAAACGGGTCTTCACCATGGCCCAGGCCTCCCTAGCGCCTTGTCGGCAGGCCGATATCTTCCACAACCGGAAGCGCCGCCGAGCTCCCTTCAGCTTCTCTGCAAGCTCTGCAAGGCCCTCGGGCATGGAGTGGGCAGGCCATAAGGCTTGGGCAACGCCTCACATCGCCTGCCGAATTCACTCGTGCAGTTGCAAGAGTTCGGGAAGGAGGTCACCCGTAGAACCGGGCATCTCCTCTGCAGGACGACCTGTGAGCATACCTACAAACATTACTCTATTAGTCGACTTCCTCGCCGAACTCTTTTTTCAAAGTTCGTTCAAGCACTTACTAAATATGCCGCGTCGAAGCCGCTGATTCTCCTTCATGGAGTCCGACATCTGGCCACGAACATCTTTAAGTTCGACGTCCAGCTTGGTGTTGGCATCCTGAAGATCATTCTTCTCTCGCCTCACCTTTGTCAACGTACTCTCACCGGCCTTTAGCCGGCGTAAGAGTTGTTGCTTTTCCGGATCGAGTCCGGCGCCATCTGCAATATGATTTGTCAGATTTGCACCCACACCGCACAATACTAATCTTTCGAAGTGTATCTTACCTGAGGGGGTCTCTTTGGGCTCCCCTGCTGCGGCTAGTGCGGCCTCTAGTTGGGCCTTGCACTTTTCCAGCTCCTGGGACAGTACGGTACTCTTCTTTGTAAGAACCTGCATATAAAATGATCCTTAAATCAGTTGCTCTAACTGTTTCAAGTCTCGGGGGCTACTGGTATATATATATATATTTGACCAAAATTTTCTTACCCGTATGTCTTTTACATACTGCTCCGTGGCTCTGGCTAAACCATTTTGAGCGATACGGAGGTACGCATCTCCCGAATTAAAGGCATCTAAAGCCTCTTGGGAGAAACAAGAGTCGCGTAGAACTGTCCGGCGACGCCTGTGGTTCATGGCACTCTCCACTTCAGAATTTGTGGCAGACAACCTATCTGCATCCTCTGTCGGAGGAGCGTCCGGTGCGCGCCTTGTGCTCGCCTCCGCTTCCTGGCCAGACGTTGGAACCTGGCTGGTGGAGGCACGATTGGCAACCTCTCCGGATGTAGTCCGGCGAGGTCTCTTCGTTCTGAAGATAGCATGAACGTTAATATTCCCTGACAGAGTAACACCAGGGAAACAGAGGGTGCGCTGTACCTTTGCGCCGGCATCTCAGTCCGTACTACATTCCTTTATGCCCCACGGGGCCCTGCGGCCCCTCGTTGGCTAACCGCCACAGGTTCGGCCTCCCGCCTCGGAAATCTCCCCTGCAAAACACGGTTGTCGTCAGAAACACCGGAATACGTGAGAATGGAATCTCTCTCCAGGGAATGAGACTCCGGTTTCTATCACCTGGGAGGCCGGGATTAACCCTGGGTAATCAGCCGTAATGGCTACCAAGGTATTGTCCTTGGTTAGCTGATGGAACACCCCGTCGATAAACTCCACTGATATGTCCGGATCCTCTTCGGACTCCGGATCGAGGGACCGTTCTAGGTCCTCGGGCTGTGGAGGGCGGCTGTTTATATCCTTTACCTCCTGTCGCAGTTCCTGCATTGAAGTCATTAGACTACATATCTAACCGTGGGAGTATAAAACAAACGGGCAAGCGCAATTGTTCACTTACCCAACTTGGAGGATCGTACATAGTAAATCCGGCCTGCGGGTTGACGCGGAGGAATTCCTCCTTTTCTCCCTTGTACGAAGAGGATAAGATCTTTACTAGGGCGGCGGCTGAGGCCGACCCCTTACGACCGTAACGGGTGGCGTCATCCTCCCCGTTGAAATCCCACATGGGGTGGCCTCTATATTGAAGCGGCTGCACCCCCCGCATAATGCATGCGGCCATGACTCCAATCATGGTTAGTCCGGAATGAGCCAACAATCTTATCTGTCCCATCAGGTAAAGGACGTCTCTGTCGCTTTCTCTCTGAGAGCTCCGCGGACGCCAGCTCAAGCGTTTCTTCAATGGAGCACTGTTGAACTCAGGGAGACCGACCCGGATAGGGTCCGGTAGCGGGATGTCATCTATGTAAAACCATTCCGAAGGCCAGTCCTCGGACGCCTTCTTTGGGGCTCCGGATAGGTATCCGGTCCCGGCGATGCACCATACTTTGGCTCCGCCCACTTGGTATATAGACCCCTCTTGAGAGAAGGGGGCACCAGGCAGAATAACCTCTTCCACAGCGCAAAATGAGCCTTAACGCCTAAAAGTAGCTTGCAAAGGGCGACGAAACCCGCAGTATGTAATACGGAGGCGGGCGTGAGATTGTGGAGCTGGAGGCCGTAGAACTCCAGAAGCCCGCGGAGAAATGGATGAATTGGAAATCCCAGTCCCCTTATTAGATAGGGGACGAGGCACACCCGCTCCCCTTTAGAAGGATTGGGGGTGCTCTCCGCTTGTTTTCCGCCATTGTAGGTGGCCAGACCGGCTCAGACCGGGAACATGTATGCCTGAGGGAGAAATCCCTTGGCCTGAAGCGACACTAACTCGCTATGCGGGATGGTGCAACTCTCCCAGTCCCCGGGTTTGGGACCGGAGGGGCGAGGGGAGGAGCTGCAACGGATGGTCATGTTGGAATGGACCTTTGTTGGAAGCGCTCTAATGATAACTCGCGGAGAGGAGAAGATGTGGTTTGGACCTAAATCCCCATCCCGTTAAATAGGCGGCTCGTTTATACGGCTAGGGGTGTGGATGTAAAAACGCCCCGGCTTTTCGCATTCGTTTGACACGTGGAAGACGGCCATGGTTGGGCGTGGAAGCCGAGGGGCACTACATTACAAAAATCGGACATTATATATAAAGGTACACAGGATTCGGAGAAGAACCCGCCTTGCAATGCCGAACAATCTGCGCGCCGGACTCGTCGTCATTGAAGCCTGGTTCAGGGGCTACTGAGGGAGTCCTGGATTAGGGGGTGTTCGGGTATCCGGACTATACCTTCAGCCGGACTCCTGGACTATGAAGATACAAGATTGAAGACTTCGTCCCGTCTCCGGATGGGACTTTCCTTGGCGTGGAAGGCAAGCTTGGCGATGCGGATATTCAAGATCTCCTACCATTGTAACCGACTCTGTGTAACCCTAACCCTATCCGGTGTCTATATAAACCGGAGGGTTGTAGTCCGTAGTACATCAACTCCATATACAACAATCAGACCATAGGCTAGCTTCTAGGGTTTAGCCTCCTTGATCTCGTGGTAGATCTACTCTTGTACTACCCATATCATCAATATTAATCAAGCAGGAGCAGGGTATTACCTCCATCGAGAGGGCCCGAACCTGGGTAAAAACATCGTGTCCCTTGTCTCCTGTTACCATCCGGCCTTGATGCACAGTTCGGGACCCCCTACCCGAGATCCGCCGGTTTTGACACGGACACCGGCACTGGAGCAGACAAGCCGGCGAAGCTTAAGGAGGGAGACTTAAATAGACCGAGATATTTTCATCGCAAACGGTTCCTCGAAAACAACTCTGTGTGATGTTGTAGATATCTTTTATTAGCTGTGAAAGACGAATTTTGAGTACAGTGGCAATGGATGGTGTTTTAAATGTACGAGAAATTTTTTAGTACTAATACAACTGTCATGTCAAATTTTCCAAAAATTTCAAGGGTCATTTGACCTTTTAAGACATTTAAGTGATTTTCTAGCCATTTAATGACCATAATTGAAATTATAACTACATGCACATGCAACAGCTAACATAACAGTTTGAAAACTCATATTTTGTGTACCTGTGTGCTATTTAATTCCATGTGCAATAAATTGGAAGGAATTTTCAAACATATTGGTCTCAAGGCTATGACACAATTAAGCATGGACCAACATGGCATTTTAATTCCAAAAAATTTTAAAAATATCAGAAACACATGAAACCTTGGTTGATGTAATGTCATACCACCAAGATGATGTGGTAAAAAAATTGGCATGTTTGACGAAAGTTTGGCACACCCCTCACAAACCGGAGCAACTCACTAGAGGGCTCGTGGTTCCGAGAGGGAACAATGCATGTTTGATGACGAACGGGGGATAGCTTCCTCTTACGGCCTTCAATTTTTTCTACGTCTAACATGCACTACTAAAACCGTAATGTGAATTTTTTGTAAATTTTAGGGGTCATTTTACCTTTGAAAAAATTTAAGTGATTTTCTAGTGATTTAATGACCGTAATTCAAATTTGAACTACATCTACATGCAACGCCTAACCAAAACGGTTTGAAAAATCATATATGTGTACTTGTGTGCAAGTTAATTCCATGTGCGGTAAATTAGAAGGAATTTTCAAACATATCGGTCTCACAACATGGACACATGCATACATATGCATGGAGTGATATGGCATTTCAATTCCAAAAAATTAAAAAAAAATCAGAAAAACATGAAACCTTGGTTGATTTAATGTCATGCCACCAAGATGATGTGGTAAAAAAAATTGGCCTGTTTGACAAAAGTTTGGACACACACCCCTCACAAACCGGAGCAACTCACTAGAAGGTTCATGGTTCCGAGAGGGAACAATGCATGTTTGATGACGAACGGGAGATAGCTTCCTCTTACGACATTCAATTTTTTTCTACGTCTAACGTGCACTAATACAACTGTCATGTGAAATTTTTGAAAATTTCAGGGGTCATTTTACCTTTTAAAGACATTTAAGTGATTTTCTAACCATTTAATGACCGTAATTCAAATTTGAACTACATCTACATACAACGCCTAACCATAATGGTTTGAAAAATCATATTTTTGTCTACTTGTGTGCGAGTTAATTCCATGTGCAGTAAATTAGAAGGAATTTTCAAACATATTGGTCTCAAGGCATAGGCACACATGCATGGAGTAGCATGGCATTTTAATTCCAAAAAATTATAAAATTATCAGAAAAACATGAAACCTTGCTTGATTTAATGTCATGCCACCAAGATGATGTGGTAAAAAATTGGCCTGTTTGACGAAAGTTTGGACACACACCCCTCACAAACCGGAGCAACTCACTAGAAGGCTCATGGTTCCGAGAGGGAACAATGCATATTTGATGATGAATGGGAGATAGCTTCCTCTTACGGCCTTCAATTTTTTTCTATGTTTAACATGCACTACTACAACTGTAATGTGAAATTTTGGAAAATTCTAGGGGTCATTTGACATTTTAAAGACATTTAAGTGATTTTCTAGCCACTTAATTCAAATTTGAACTACATGTACATGCAACGCCCAACCATAACGATTGTATTTGTGTACTTGTGTGTGAGTTAATTCCATGTGCAGTAAATTAGAAGGAATTTTCAAACATATTTGTCTCACGGCATGGACACAGGCATATGTATGCATGGAGTGACATGGCATTTTAATTCCAAAAAAATTAAAAAATATCAGAAACACATGAACCCTTGGTTGATGTAATGTCATGCCACCAAGATGATGTGGTAAAAAAATTGGCAGGTTTGACGAAAGTTTGGACACTCACCCCTAACAAACTGGAGCAACTCACTAGAAGGCTCATGGTTCCGAAAGGGAACAATGCATGTTTGATGACAAATGGGAGATAGCTTCCTCTTACGGCCTTCAATTTTTTCTACGTCTAACGTGCAATACTACAACTGTAATGTGAAATTTTTGAAAATTCTAGCGGTAATTTGACCTTTTAAAAAATTTAAGTGCTTTTCTAGCCATTTAAAGACCGTAATTCAAATTTGAACAACATCTACATGCAACGCATAACCAAAACGGTTTGAAAAATCATCTATGTGTACTTGTGTGCAAGTTAATTACATGTGCAGTAAATTAGAAGGAATTTTCAAACATATTGGTCTCACGACATGGACACATGCATAAGTATGCATGGAGTGACATGGCATTTTAATTCCAAAAAATTAAAAAAAATGATCAGAAAAACATGAAACCTTGGTTGATTTAATGTCATGCCACCAAGATGATGTGGGAAAAAAATTGGCCTATTTGACGAAAGTTTGGACACACACCCCTCACAAACCGGAGCAACTCACTAGAAGGTTCGTTGTTCTGACAGGGAACAATGCATGTTTGACGGAGAATGGGAGATAGCTTCCTATTACGGCGTTCAATTTTTTTTCTATGTCTAACGTGGACTAATACAACTGTCATGTGAAATTTTTGAAAATTTCAGGGGTCATTTGACCTTTTAAAGACATTTAAGTGATTTTCTAACCATTTAATGACTGTAATTCAAATTTGAACTACATCTACATGCAACGCCTAACCATAACGGTTTGAAAAATCATATTTTTGTGTACTTGTGTGCGAGTTAATTGCATGTGCAGTAAATTAGAAGGAATTTTCAAACATATTGGTCTCAAGGCATGGGCACACATGCATGGAGAAATGAAACCTTTCTTGATTTAATGTCATGCCACCAAGATGATGTGGTAAAAAAATTGGCATATTTGACGAAAGTTTGGACACACACCCCTCACAAACCGGAGCAAGTCACTAGAAGGTTCGTGATTCCGAGAGGGAACAATGCATGTTTGATGACGAACGGGGGATAGCTTCCTCTTACGGCCTTCAAATTTTTTTCTATGTTTAATGTGCACTAATACAACTGTCTTGTGAAAATTTGGAAAATTTGAGAGATCATTTGACCTTTTCAAGATATTTAAGTGATTTTTTAACCATTTAATGACCGTAATTCAAATTCAAACTACATCTACATGCAACGCCTAACCATAACAGTTTGAAAAATCATATTTTTGTGTACTTGTGTGCGAGTTAAAAAATCATCAGACTATGTGAATATCTGGTGTTCAAAAAAGAAAATGTAAAGATCTGGCAAGTCAACCGGCCCCCACACGATTGGCAGTCTATCTCGGGGCTCGAGGTTTGGTAGGTGAATGGCGGGTATCTTTAATCAGACACGGTTTTGCATTGGAAACCGTCGGCTATTATGTTCACACACGGATTTTGGCTATTATGTTCACACACGGATTTCGCTGTGGGAATCGTGTGTAATTCAAACTACAGTACTCATAAATTTCAGCGACCAGCGTTTGTACTGTCCCCGTCAATCTATATTCCGGCCTCCAATAAATACTATCTTGCTCACGTCGTCCCGCCTGCATTCTCATCAACATCCTCCCCTTGCTCGCCCTCTCTCTCTCCCTCTCTCAAATCTCTGTCGTGGCGCTGCCGGTCTGCCCACGCACCGACGAGGAGTAGCCCCCCCAGGATGCTCACTCGATTAGCAGCGATGAGGAACACAACGCGCCGCCTGACGAGGTTGCGCCGGACCCCCCAACTTTGGATTGGTTTTGGGGCCAGTACAATCTTTGTCTGTGGAAGTCGCTGCCGCCAGGTGAGAAAGCCAGGCAAGTGGCGTTCAAGAAGGAGATGGCGGAGGAGGAAGCCAGGTACTAGGCGGCCTGTGAAGCCCATGTTGCCGCCTGGAAAAAGGAGCCAGCGGAGCTTTGGGGCCGGGCGCGTCGTTGTGTCGAGGAGGTGTACGAAGAAGGGTACATAGCGAGGAATGTCATAGGCGCTGGGCGCCTCGTCGCTGCATGTAGGTGGGCCGATAAGCTCCAGCATGCCATCGACGAGGAGCTCCGGTGGGCACCCAACAAAATGGCAAGATAGGCCGTGCGCGTCTGCCAGCAAGAGGCAGATCGGTACGTCAAGCGCTGCGAGGCGGAGGAGGCGGAGTACTGCCTCCACACTGGGAAAACGCCGAGCACCAGGGAGCTGCTGGCGAGGGGCTGCCGGAATACTGGCCCCAGGAGGGATTATTAGTTTCAGTATTGTTCGTTTTCAATTTTATGCATTGTACCTAGTAGTTAAGTATCATCACATATACACAGCCGGTCTATTATGCTAATATTAGCAGAATAGTTATTCTGACAACACTTCCGCACTGCACGCTCAATGTCGGTGTACTAGAGTAGGGATACCCTAGTATCCCGAACTTGTGCACGGCCAGTCGCAGCATCCCGCGGCAAGGCTTGCCGGGTGACCGCCAAGGTCCTCCGTGGTTCCTTTGGAGCCATTCAAGGACAAAGTATCCAAGCCAAGGAGACAAGACCCCGGCAAGAGGAGCTTGCCGGGAAGGCCAACCAAGGCATCTCAAGGAACTTGCCGCGACGCGCCACGCGTCCTGGCAAGGCCCGGTGAGCGACAAGCTCCCGGACGCGACAAGACGACGGCCGCGGCAAGCCACCACTCTGTGCCCGTGCTCCAGCACATCCACCAACGTGTCGCTCTGGGACCCTTCCAGGCGTACGTGGCGGGAGGCTGTGCAGCCAGCGGCGCGCGGTGGCAAGCGGCGCTGACAAGATTGCCATCGTGGCAAGCGGTGGCATCCCTGACGGTCCCTTTTGCACTATTTAGGCGACGCAGACGGGCATTTAATGCCCTTGTCCCCTGCCGTCAGGGTTAGGTATGATACACTGTAGCAGGTAGCTGTACCAACCGCAACACCTTTCCATTTTTACCCTTGTCTACGTTGCCACCTGTCGGTGACCCCTTGAGCATATAAAAGGTGGCCCATGCGCAACATAGAGGGGGAGGGGGAAGAGAACACTCACGCTCGGTCTCGTTAGCTGCTGGGGTGTACTGTAGCACTCCGCGCTCCCGAGCAAGAACTCAATACAAACCACAAAGCAGGAGTAGGGTTTTACGCATCCGTGCGGCCCGAACCTGGGTAAACTGCTCGTGTGCTTTGCCTCGATCCGCTCTTCGTGCGACCCTCGCCCCCGCCGAACCGAAAGGGACTCGGTCCGTCGGTCCCATAGGTGGTCGTGGATTAGTGCCCCGACACTCAACGCGAGAGAATTGCATTTTCTATCGCAAGAGCACTGCAATACAGACTAGTGAACTTCGTGTCGGAAAAAACTGCACATAGTGTATTTTGGGTACTATTTTTGCTCTAGTTTTTTAACCGTTTATCGGAACGAGGCATATAATATACCATTAAAAAGATATGGATTAGGCGCAACTTCGCCATGTTGAACACTTTCCGAGTTTCCTCACGGTTTAAAAGCAGTTTCGAAAATGGTGCGGCGGACAATGAGTGGCAGCGAGCATATTTTCGCGATTTTTTCTAAACCCCTTTTCGGAATGAAGAAAATGATACGCCGTTGGAAATATATCGTCGAGGCACATCTTCTTCATATCTATTATTTTCCCTAATTCGTTACGGTTTAAGAGCAGTTTTAAATTTAGTGAATCGCGGAATTCTGTTTTTCGAATTTTTTTGCAATCTTCGTACTGTTTTCGAACCGTTTGTCGAAACGAGACATGTGATACGCCGTTGGAAAGCTACGGACCTTTCATATGTTGAAATGGTGTTGAGATTCCTTGCGGTTTTTAATTAATTTTGAAAATCGTGCGGCTGTTGATGAGAGGCAGCGGCCGTTTTCAAGAATTTTTTACAAATCGCTGGTCGGAATGATTCAAACAATACGCCGTTGGAAAGATATCGATGAGGTGCAACTTTGTCATGTAGAACACTTTCTATAATTCCTTACGGTTTAAGAGCAATTTTGATTTTAACGAAATGCGGAGAGTCTATTTTTCACGACATCCAAATCGACGTGGGTACTTCATCCGACTGAAAACCGCACTGCATCAGATGGAAAACCGTACTGCATCAGACGGGTAAGAGAAGTGCATGGTTTCTTTTATTCAAACGTAATTTTTTCAAAGACGAGAAAGTAGAGTGCACTTCACATCGGGCGTAAATGAACCACAACACTATCAAGAAGGGAACCGCATTACTTTTTTTCGCTTCCGTAACAAAAAAATTGCACTTACGGGATGAACAACATCATACGGCCGACCACACTGCTTTAGACTGAAAACTGCATTGCATCAAACGGGCAAGCGAGCTGCATAATTTTTTTTGTCGGACGTAATTTTTCTCAGACAAGTTTTTCTTGTCTTTTTCTCATTTTTTTGTGAATGAGAGTGGACCGCAGAGGAGAGGTAAGTGAACCGCGACATATATCAAAGTGAACCACATTACTTTTTGTTGTTTCTGTAATATTTCCGCACTTTTCACGTCGGGCGCAAGTGAGCAACGTCACTCTCGAAAGTGAACCGCATTATTTTTTGCAAGTGAACTTCGATACTATTTATTTCAATCATCCCACAAACAATACAATTTGCATTAGAAAAAGAAGTGAACCTCTTGTGGGAATTTCTTTGCTATTTTTTTATGAAGCGAACCTAGCACTTGGCATAACACACTGAGATCACGCCGCACAACAAAATAAATACAAAAATAACATGTATCAGGTGGCTACCAAACTGGACACTCCTAGCTGCAAAACCAAGACAAGTCCTCCTCTGCACACACACGCTCTCTCAGCTACAACCTGAAACTGCGTTATATCGACTGGAGGGGGTGAATAGGCAATTTTTATGAATTCTTCACTGAGGAATATGCAGGTGAGGAAATTCCTTAGCGAAGAACTACTAGCAGCGGAATAAGTACTCAAAGGAAACATAACAGAACACAAGCATAGTCATCATGATGAAATGAAGATAAGCACAGAGTACCGAAAGCGTAAGCACATGATAACACAGGATGAAGACAAACTAACTGAAGAAATTGAACTGAGGAAATTGAGAAAGTCTTCAGTCAAAGTCTTCAGACACAGATATGAACAAGCACTCAACATAGTTATGAGGAGATGAAAGAGTTGAGGAAATAGAACCAGTGAGCTTGGTGAAGACAATGATTTGGTAGACCAGTTCCAACTGCCGTGACAGTTGTACGTCTGGTTAGGAAGGCTAGGTATTTAAACCTGAGGACACACAGTCTCGGACACCCAGTTCTGAACACGTAGTCTAGAACACTCAGTCCTCACCGTATTCCCCTTGAGCTAAGGTCACACAGACCTCGCCCAATCACTTGTGGTAAGTCTTCAGGTGACTTCTGAACCTTCACAAACTTGGTCACTTGGCGATCCACAACTCCTCTTGGATTCTCCAGACCTTGACGCCTAACCGTCTAGAAGAAGCACAGTCTTCAAAGGTAACAAGCATCGGATCCACGCAGGATCAATCTCTTCAGTGATGCTCAATCACTTGGGGTTTGTAGGTGTTGGGTTTGGGTTTTCCTCACTTGATGATTTTCGCTCAAAGTCCTCGGATGATGGGATGCTCTCAAATGACAACTGTCAGTTTCTCTCGGAGCAGCCAACCAGCTAGTGGTTGTAGGCAGCGGCTATTTATAGCCTAGGGAGCAGCCCGACATGATAAGACATAAATGCCCTTCAATGATATGACTGTTAGGCGGGTAGATATTTTGGGACAGCTGGCGCATAGCACAGCAACGGTCTGGAATTTTGAGTATCAAATTCCTCGGGGCTATCATGTTCCTCACTATGTAGGCAATCCGCACTGGCGAATTCCTAACTCCTCAGTTAGAGCAAATTCCTCAGAGACCAGAAGAACTTCGTCTCTATCACTGAAGAATATGACTGAACTGTATGAGATTTCCAATGGCTTCACTCGAAGGGATTGGTAGGTGTAGGATTTTGAGTTGAGCATCACCTGGAAATTTTTCCTTAGTATTTCCTCGACCCCCTTTAACAGTACGGTGTTTCCTATGACTCAAGACAGAGAAAATGAAACTACTAAAACAGAAGTCTTCATGCTTCATGTTCCTCGAACGAATACCAAGTCTTCAGGGTTGCACCAATTTGTTCACTTTCAAAGTCTTCAAAAAGTCTTCAGAAATCCAAAGTGCTCAGTCGAAGAACCTCATTTTTAGGGGTCGACTTTCTCTGTAAATATCAAACTCCTCATAGACTTATAGACATGTGTACACTCAAAAACACATTAGTACCTTAACCTATAAGTCTTCAATACACCAAAATCACTAAGGGGCACTAGATGCACTTACAATCTCCCCCTTTTTGGTGATTGATGACAATATAGGTTAAGTTTTCAACGGGGATAAACATATGAAGTGTAAAATACTGATATTGAGGAATTTGATTGCAAGATATAGAAGAACTCCCCCTAAAGATGTGCACGGTGAGGAATTTGCTTTTGAAACATTGCACACTTGAAGAGTAGAAACATGGAGATCTTCCCCTATATCTTGTAATTCATACACACATTTGACATATCATAATGAGGAATTTGAAATGCATGATGAAATATGGTGACTGATGTAATTCAGCATACGTGCATTAACATATATGAGGAATAAGCATGCAGAAAAATACATCAAACGTATCAGAGCACCATCGGGTTTAAGTTTACAACTCGATCCAATAAAGTCTCAGAAGAACGAGAGTTGTAACTTCGCAAAAAAACGCCCATATAGATAGACCCGCTTGAAGACTAACTCAAAATTCTCCCCCTTTGTCATCGAATGACCAAAAGGGTCGAAAGTGAGGACTAACGCCCCTGAAGAATATCAAGTTGATGAAGGAGCGCCAGCGTTGTTGGGGTCGTTTGTCGTGGAAGGGCCTGCCGCAGGGTCGTCCAAGTCTTCATGCTCATCGGTGTCGCGTGATGAAGAGTATGAGCTGGACACCAAAGGAGGAACCTTGACCTTCTTGTATTTCTTCGGTGGAGGTGCAGGCCAGTCAAAATCATCCTTGAGACCCATCGCCTTGAGATCTTGTTCACCATACAGATGTGATAGAATGGCCCAGGTGCGATCGAAAACTTCATGGAGGTAGTAATGGTTTTTCTTCACTGAATTGTGTGTAGTAGTCATGTTGTGAAGAAATGAACCAAACTGACGCTTAACCCATTTATGGCTTCGATCCACCTTCTGGTGAAGACTAAGCAGAAGCTCACGGTCAGTCATCACATGACGAGCAGTGGCTTGAGGAGTAGACTTGGGTGCATTGGCAGCAGAGTCATGTGTGGCAGAGTCATCATTGGTGGAATAAGATGCAGCTTTGCGAAACTCACCATCCAATGGACGAATGCCTTCATCAATGACGGCAGGAGTCTTGCCGTTTTCATCATTTGAAGTAAAAGCCTGCTTGAGGACTTCAATCGGGGGCAAATAGCTAAGGTGATTCTGAAAATCAGCCTTGTAGAGTGATGACCTTGTCCTGAGGAATCTCATAATCCAAGGTGCATAAGGTTTCAGCTCAAACGGAGAAAGTGCAGCATTTGCCAGAGTCCTCATGAAGAAATCATGATAGTTGATAGGAATGCTATGAATGATGTTGAATAGCAGATTCTTCATGATGCCAACTATTTCCTCATCAGATGAGTCGTGGCCTTTGATGGGACTCATTGTCCTCGTCAGAATGCGATAGAAAGTTCTAGGCACATAGAGTAAATCCTTCACGAGGAATTTGGTCCTTGGGGCTTGAACGGGCTTCAAAGGCTTCATTAACACTTGCATGTAATGAGCTGTGAGTTCTGGTTCATGATATAGGCAGCGAGCTCCTTCACTGGGTGGACTGATGGGCAGGGCGTGAAGCAATTCAGAGGCCGGTGCCTTATAGTGAGTATTTTCGGTCATCCAATCCAGGACCCAGGTGTTGATATCTTCAGGATCACCTGTGATATGCAATGTAGCGTAGAACTGAAGAATAAGATCTTTATTCCAATCAACAATGTCAGAGCAAAAGTTGAGGAGGCCTGCATCATGAAGAACACTAAGCACAAGAGAGAAGCAAGGTAATGATTCCATGTCCATGTGAGGAATATGCTCATGGTAGAAGATTTTGTCTTTGTTGTAAAGAAGTGAAGAATAGAAGTTGGCCTGGCTTGCAGTCCAGAAACGCTTCCTCCTTAGACGAGCAGAGTCATAAGGATTGTAGTCAGTGAAGAACACGTGCTCGCCGAAGAAATAATCAACCTTGAATTTCTTCTTCTTTGAGAATGGATCCTTTGGCTTGGGGTGAGGAGTGTCAGTCAATTGCATCACAACCTCCGGGATCTCGATCTCAGGTTCCACAGGCTGAGGAATTTCACGTGTTGCTTCAGTGGCAGCCTGTGACTTCAATTTTTCATTTACATGATCTTCAGCAATAGTGGCTGTAATTTCTTCATGGACAGACGGTGTGGCATGTGGTTCATCAGATCCCATTTGTACAGTGGTTTCTTGGGACTGAGGAATTTGTTGTAATGGTGTGAAGAGTGGAGAGTTGGGGTGCTGAATTTCCCAAAATTCATCACTTAGCACAGGTGTGGTACAGCCAATGTCCACATCTTCATCTTCCATTTCTTCAACACCGGCCTCTTCAGCAGTAAACTGATGCATAGGCGAGGAGACAACTGGTGTTGAAGGGATTGTATCCACTTCAATTTCTTCATCCATCTGCTCTGACGAAGCAGCAGAGGGATTCTCTTCATCGGATTCACTTGGAATCACATATTCTTCATCGAAAGGAACAAGGTCCTTTGATGGAATGGTTGAGATAGGAACAACATCAATGGGGTTTGCAAACAAGGTAGTCAATGGCTTCATCTTCTTCGGGGCTGAAGAATCTGATGAAGTCGATGCCCTCCTTTTATTCACTGTTGCACGCTCTGCGGCCTTAGTCTTCTTCACATCTGATGTAGATGGAAGTATTGGAGTTGGTGTAGGTGCAGGAGGAGCAGAGGAATTGGGTTGAATTTCTTTAGGTACAACTAATGCAGTTGCCCTGACTTCTTCATTTTCTTCAGGAGCACCACTAGTGGATGCCCTGGCAATTTCTTCAGCTTGAGGAATTTCCTGCTGCGTTGGGGTTACAACATTTGAGGTGAAGTTATTAGCAAGTCTCACAAAACGAACCTTGGCTCTAAGCCAATCAGCGCGGTATGCGTCAAACTCAGGCCTCTTTCCTCCTTTCTGTGGCTTCTTACCATCAGCCATTTTCTTTAGTTGAGGAATTTGAACAATTGAATTCTCTGAAGAGGTATGCAACTTTTCTTCGAGGAATGCTGCAAATGAGTTAAATTGATGATAACCTAGTGATTCAGCAGCTGACATGAGTACCTGTGAATAGAGTATAGTTGCGAGGAATTTGGAGAGGTCATATGCGTTCTCAGAAGGTTGTTTATAAAGAACAAGTTTGAGGAATTTGACCAGATGAGTCTTGAAGAATTTCACTAAGCATTCTTTGTCTTAGGTTCCAGAGATGTATAGATCAAAAATCCACACATTTGAGGAATCTTGAAGAAAAACGTAGCTTACAGAAACGAATCAAGAACATATGACATGTGAGGTGTTTTAGTGTGTGAAGATATGAATCAAAACACCTTTGAGGATTTTGTAGAAAATATTTGAATCAAAGAGGGCAGTAAAAGTAACTTTTAATTACCCTGGACGAAGAACACGACGAACTGGTATGAGGAGATGTGAAGTTCGTCAGTGCAGATCTTCAACGCCCTAACTTGGTGGAGGAAGACAGCTACGGCGGCGGGGGAGTGAAGATTTCCGCGGCCGGCGCGAGTACGACGACGATCAGGTCAAGGCAGTGAAGCTTTTCCTCACCGGCGATGATGATGTAGCGGCGGCGCTAGGGTTTGAGAAGCTCAAGCTGGAGAGAGGTCGAGCGGAGTAAAGGAAGTGAGGAAGGGAAGGGGGCTATTTATAGCCACGGTGAAAAACTGTTCGCCCGAAGAATTTGGACGAACGTGCCCCTGACCCTTCTCATTCACTTGACATGTGTCACCCACGTACTGAGACGTGGAGATCGTGTGTGATCATGGGTGAATAGATAAGTATATCATGGGATGCGGAACGGTTTGAGCGGCAAAGCCAAAAATTTAGATAAGATAGGTTTTAAAGTTCCGTTCGCAATTTCTTCAGCTGACAAGTACATAGTGAAGATTTTGAACAAGTTTCAAATAGAACGCACATGAAGAATTTGTGAACAGATTGGGTTGAGTATAGCATAGAGGGGGAAGGGTCCGATCACATTCACTTAGCAGAAAAACCAACTTGAAAAAATAGCCATAAGTGAATGTTGTAGAGGACATAAAATCATATATATATAGCCAATGAAGAAAAACGACGGAAACAGTGAAGACAATGCAAAGTTGAAGAATTTGAACAACTGAGGAATTTCAACTGTTGGTGGTGGCGAGACCCACCGTATAAGAATGATGATTTCAGACACCGCATACAATTGTCGTAGGGTTCTGAGAATCAAATTCTTCGTTAATTTCTTCACACTCGGAGTGTTATTCTTCATTGATTGAAGAAAAACGTTTCTTCATGTGTTGCACATCTAAGTCATCAATTTTTCATAAGTGTTAGGATGAGTGTCCTTTTCAAACAACATTCGAAGATTCTAAGATATTTACCTCATACCGCAACTTGCTAAATCTCTTCTCATCCAAGGGCTTTGTGAAGATATCGGCTAGCTGTTCTTCAGTCTTCACATGCTCAATAGAAATGTCTCCCTTGAACACATGATCACGAAGAAAATGATGACAAATCTGAATGTGCTTTGTCTTCGAGTGCTAAACTGGGTTGTGAGCAATCTTGATGATACTCTCATTCTCACAGAAGTGAGGCACATTCTTCATGTTGGCGCCATAGTCCTTGAGAGTTTGCTTCATCCATAGCAATTGAGCACAGCAAGAACCAGCGGCAATGTACTCAGCTTCATCAGTAGATAGTGATACGCAGTTCTGTTTCTTCGAGGACCAACAGACCAAAGATCGTCCGAGGAAATGACATGTACCTGATGTTGACTTGCGATCCACACGATCACTAGCATAGTCATAGTCAGAAAATCCAAGGAGATCAAAAGCCGAGCCCTTGGGGTACCATAATCCAAGTGTTGGTGTGTGAGCTAGATATCGAAGAATATGCTTCACAGCCTTATGGTGTGATTCCTTCGGTGTAGCTTGAAATCGGGCACACATGAAAACACTAAGCATAATATCTTGCCTAGATGCACATAAGTACAATAAAGAACCAATCATGGAGCGATATACCTTATGATCGAAGTCGATACCATTTTCATCAATGCACAGACGGCCATTTGTGGGCATAGGAATTTTGACGCCTTTGCAATCTTGCATGCCGAATTTCCTCAGTACATCCTTGAGATATTTCTCCTGAGATATGAATATGCCATTGCGTTGTTGACGAATTTGAATACCTAAGAAGAATTTCAATTCTCCCATCATAGACATTTGATATTCTTCACTCATCATATTGGCAAATTCATCACTATAACGTTGGTCAGTACAGCCAAAGATAATATCATCAACATATATTTGGCACACAAAAAATACGCCATCATAAGATTTAGTGAAAAGAGTAGGGTTGAGTGAACCAGGTTTGAAGCCTTTCTTCATAAGGAATTCCTTCAAAGTATCATACCACGCCTGTGGGGCCTGCTTGAGGCCATAGAGGGCCTTATTGAGTCTGAAGACTTTGTCAGGATGCTTTGGATCTTCAAAACCTAGGGGTTGAGCAACATATACTTCTTCCTCAAGCTTACCATTGAGGAATGCACTTTTCACATCCATTTGATATAGAGTGATATCATGATGGTTAGCATAAGCAAGTAATATGCGAATAGCCTCAAGTCTAGCAACATGTGCAAAAGTTTCATCAAAATCAATTCCTTCAACCTATGTGTAGCCTTGAGCTACAAGCCGTGCCTTATTCCTTACCACAAGGCCATTTTCGTCTTGCTTGTTGCAATAGATCCATTTTGTGCCAATGATATTGTGCTTGCGAGGATCTGGACGTTTGACTAGTTCCCAGACATTGTTCAGCTCGAACTGATGTAATTCTTCTTGCATGGCCTGAATCCACTGAGGCTCCAGAAATGCTTCATCTACCTTACTGGGCTCTGTCATAGAGACAAAAGCATAGTGCCCACAAAAGTTAGATAAATGTGAAGCTTTTGAGCGTGTCAGAGGACCTGGCGCTTTATTGTCATTGATGATCTTTTCAACTTGCACTTCTTTTGCAACGCGAGGATGAGTTGGTTATCGTTGAGGAATTTGATCAGCATTTTCTTCAGCACCATTTTCTATAGTACTTTCCTCAGGTGCATTAGCTCCACGTTCTTCATGTTCTGGAATGAATTCTTCAGCAGATTCTTTAGTAGGAATGACATCCTCAGTAGCCTTGAACTTGATAGTTTCCTCAGGTGCTCGTTCATCTATCACAGTAGGTAGGTGCTCTCTTTGCGAGCCATTAGTTTCATCGAACCGCACATCTACAGTTTCAACAACCTTGTGAAGAACGTTGTTGAAAACTCTGTAGGTGTGCGAGTCCTTTCCGTAACCAAGCATAAAACCTTCATGTGCTTTCGGTGCAAATTTTGAGTTGTGATGAGGATCTCTAATCTAACATTTAGCACCAAAGACATTGAAATAACATACATTGGGTTTCTTATCAGTGAGGAGTTCATAGGCAGTCTTCTTGAAGAATTTGTGAAGATATACCCTGTTGATGTTGTGGCACATAGTATCAATTGCCTCAATCCAGAAACGACGAGACGTTTTGTATTCATCAAGCATAGTGCGAGTCATCGCAGCAAGAGTCCTGCTCTTGCGCTCCACGACACCATTCTGTTGAGGAGTATAAGGAGCAGACAACTCATGAGTAATACCAAGTTCATCAAGATAGTCATCAAGACCAGAATTCATGAACTTAGTTCCATTGTCACTTCTGATGTGCTTGATCTTCACACCAAAGTTGGTTGAAGCCCTCGAGGAAAATCGTTTGAAGACTTCCTGCACTTCATGTTTGTAAGTAACAACGTGTACCCATGTGTATCGAGAGTAATCATCAACAATAACAAAGCCATATTAAGATGCATCATTTGAGACTGCAGAATAATGGTTAGGACCAAAGAGATCCATGTGAAGCAATTCAAATGGACGAGTGGTGGTCATGATAGTCTTTGCTGGATGCTTAGCCTTTGTCATCTTCCCAGCTTCACAGGCTCCGCATAAGTGATCCTTGAGGAATTTGACATTCTCGATGCCAATGACATGCTTCTTCTTTGCAAGCATGTGAAAATTCCTCATGCCTGCATGACCAAGTCGTTGATGCCAGAGCCAGCCTTCTGAAGCTTTTGCAAGTAGACACATGGCTAGTTGCGGGCCTGTAGAGAAATCAACAATATACAGGTCTCCTCTCCTAAAGCCTTCGAAGACTTTGGAATTGTCAGCTTCCATAACCACAACACAACGGTAATTGCCAAAGACAACAACCATATCAAGATCGGAAAGCATTAAGACATACATGAGGTTGTATCCTAAGGACTCGACAAGCATGACTTTGTCCATGTGTTGATCCTTTGTGATCGCAACCTTACCTAGACCCAATACCTGACTTTTTCCTTTGTTAGCAAAGATGATATGCTTCATATGCGATGGTGATAAGGGAGCATCCATCAATAGATTCTTGTCACCGGTCATGTGATTTGTACATCCACTATCGAGGACCCACTCAGTGGCTTTGGGTTGATCATCCTGCAGATGAATTAGTGGAACTTACGTACTCATATACCTCATCAGTGAAGAATATGACATCAATTCATCAGATCAATTTCATCAAGCAACAGAATAGATAAAGCAGTATGAGGACGTGATAAATGAAAGTTCATTTCTTCATGATTAGCCTATGTCCTTTCAGGCACATTCAGGTCTCCGGCAAATTCTTCAGACGATTACGTACGTCTGGAGACCTGACCCTGCAGAAGAGATTAGTTCTTTTCCTTCACCACCCACATATGAAGGGGTGGCAAAGAGTTCATCACTCCGCGAGCTCCATACGAGAAAGGTGGCATAGAAGTCGGCCCATTTCATTTCACAGAAGAGGGGTTAGGATAAGCATATGAATAAGAAGAGAAATTCTTCGAGGACTTATGAACATAACGATTAGAAGAATAATGCTCATATTCATAGCCCTTAGCTCTTCCCTGCGAAACAGAGTCATTAGCACGATGATATTCATATCAGGACTTTGATCCTTTTGAGGAATTTGGTCCATATGAAGAATTTGATCTAGGGTTCCTATTCTTCACAGGTGGTGTCCTGAGGACATTCACCTGAAGACTTTCAAGGCACCTTTTGGGAACCCAGATTTACTTCATAGTTCCTGCAGTTAGTGCCAACATATTTAGCAAATACTTCACCATTCAGAATTTTGAACAGTTTATAGTTGGAGTCAAATGACTCATCATCAAAACGAGGAGATTCACATGGAAAGCCAGATAAGTTAGATGGATCATCTGGAGGTCCCTTTGCAGCAACCCATGAGGTTTTGGGGTACTGCTCAGGCTTCCCATATGTACCATCAGCATTGAGTTTCCTCTCAAAGGCAATACCCTCTTTCCTAGGGTTCCTGTTGAGGATCTGCTTTTTAAGCACATCACAAAGAGTCTAATGCCCTTTGAGGCTTTTGTACATGCCTGTCATGTACAATTACTTCAGCCCTGCATCGTCAGTGATACTAGCAGTGTCCTCAGATGAGGAATTAGGGATAGCAGAGGCATGTGAAGAATTTGAAACATTAGCAGCATTTGAACATTCAGGTGAAGAATTAGCAGATTCACGTTCAATGCACTTCAAGCATGGAGGAACAAATTCTTCCTGAGAAGCGCTGATTTGTTGAGCAAGTAATGAATCGTGCTCCTTTTGAAGATCTTCATAACTCACTCTTAGCTTCTCAAGGTCTTGCTTTCTTTGAAGAAATTCATATGAAAGCTTCTCATGATCAGATAAGAGAGTGTTATGATGATCTTGAAAGGTGTCATACTTAGTATGAAGTCTTTGAAGACTTTCAGTCAAAGTTTTAGTGCGATCCATTTCTTCACCCAACATATCATCACTTTTGTCTAGCATGTTTTGAACCTTTTCAAAAGCCTTTTGTTGTTTTACAGCAATCTTAGCAAGTTTGGAATAGCTGGGTTTGAGGTTTTCATCAGATTCATTCTCACTTGATTCAGAGGAGGGGTATTTGAGTAGCTTGGCACCTTTTGCCATGAAGCAATAGGTGGGAGCGTAGTCATCATTGTTTCCATCAGCCATGTTAGTGAAGCCATTTTCTTCAGAGTTGAAGATGGACTTGCTGACGAAAGCAGTAGGGAGAGCCAGGATCGCCACACCAGACTCAGACTCCTCAGACGCCTCCTCTTCCTCATGTCCATCAGATTCAGCCTTAGAGTCCATTTCCTTGCCAATGAACGCCCGAGCCTTTTTGGAGCTGCTCTTCTTGTAAGATGAAGACTTTGAGGATTTTGATGATGAAGATTTTGAGGATTTCTTCTTCTTCTTCGCATCATCAGAACTGTAATCCTTGTATTTCTTCTTCTTTTATTCCTTTTCCCACTGAGGACAATCTTGAATGTAGTGTCCAGGTTTCTTGCATTTGTGACAAAGCCTCTTCTTGTAGTCACTGGATGAGGAATCATTGCTCCTTGAGGATTTTCCAAAGAGACCACATCTTGAGAACTTCTGGAATTTCTTCACGAGCAGTGCTAGCTCATGGATCAGTTCTTCAGGATCACCAAGGCTGCTACCAGAATCTTCATCTTCAGATTCAGACACTGCCTTGGCCTTCAGGGCACGTGATCTGCCATAGCTTGAACCATAGAGATCTCTCTTCTCAACAAGCTATAACTCATGAGTATTTAGCCTCTCGAGGATATCAGCAGGATCAAGTGACTTGTAATCAGCACGTTCTTGTATCATCAATGCTAGAGTATCAAATGAGGAATCAAGCGATCTCAGCAATTTCTTCACCACCTCATGGTCGGTGATGTCAGTGGCACCAAGTGCTTGAAGCTCATTTGAGATGTCAGTGAGGCGATCGAAGGTTTGTTGAACATTTTCATTGTCGAGTCTTTTGAAGCGGTTGAAGAGATTGCGAAGAACATCAACTCGAGAGTCACGTTGTGTTGAGACTCCTTCATTGACCTTGGACAGCCTGTCCCAGATAAGCTTGGTTGTCTCCAAAGCACTCACTCTGCCATACTGTCCTTTGCTCAGATGGCCACATATGATATTCTTCGCTTGAGAGTCAAGTTGCTTGAATCTCTTCACATCAGCAGCATTGATGGTGGGAGTAACAGAGGGAACACCATTCTCCACAACGTACCATAGATCGTTATCAATTGCCTCAAGATGCATGCGCATCTTATTCTTCCAGTAGGGGTAGTCCGTCCCATCAAAGGTAGGACACCTAGTAGAAACCTTGATCATACCTGCGGTCGACATAACTAAAAATCCAGGCGGTTAAACCAAAATCACACAAAACAAGGGAGTACCTTGCTCTGATACCAATTGAAAGTGCGTTATATCGACTAGAGGGGGGTGAATAGGCGATTTTTATGAATTCTTCACTGAGGAATTTGCAGGTGAGGAAATTCCTTAGCGAAGAACTACTAGCAGCGGAATAAGTACTCAAAGGAAACATAACAGAAAACAAGCATAGTCATCATGATGAAATGAAGATAAGCACAGAGTACCGAAAGCGTAAGCATAGGATAACACAGGATGGAGACAAACTGAGTGAAGAAATTGAACTGAGGAAATTGAGAAAGTCTTCAGTCAAAGTCTTCAGACATAGATACGAACAAGAACTCAACACAGTTATGAGGAAATGAAAGAGTTGAGGAAATAGAACCAGTGAGCTTGGTGAAGACAATGATTTGGTAGACCAGTTCCAAATGCTGTGACAGTTGTACGTCTGCTTAGGGCAGCTAGGTATTTAAACCTGAGGACACACAGTCCCGGACACCCAGTTCTGAACACGCAGTCCAGAACACTGAGTCCTCACCGCATTCCCCTTGAGCTAAGGTCACACAGACCTCGCCCAATCGCTCGTGGTAAGTCTTCAGGTGACTTCCGAACCTTAACAAACTTGGTCACTTGGCGATCCACAATTCCTCTTGGATGCTCTAGACCTTGACGCCTAACCGTCTGGAAGAAGCACAGTCTTCAAAGGTAACAAGCGTCGGATCCATGCAGGATCAATCTCTTCAGTGATGCTCAATCACTTGGGGTTTGTAGGTGTTGGGTTTGGGTTTTCCTCACTTGATGATTTTCGCTCAAAGTCCTCGGAGGATGGGATGCTCTCAAATGACAAGTGTCAGTTTCTCTCGGAGCAGCTAGCCAGCTAGTGGTTGTAGGGGCGGCTATTTATAGCCTAGGGAACAGCCCTACATGATAAGACATAAATGCCCTTCAATGATATGACCGTTAGGTGGGCAGATATTTTGGGACAGCTGGCGCATAGCACAGCAACGGTCGGAATTTTGAGTATCAAATTCCTCAGGGCTATCATGTTCCTCACTATGTAGGCAATCCGCACTAGCGAATTCCTAACTCCCTAGTCAGATCAAATTACTTAGAGACCAGAAGAACTTCACCTCTCTCACTGAAGAATATGACTGAACTGTACGAGATTTCTAATGGCTTCACTCAAAGGGATTGGTAGGTGTAGGATTTTGAGTTGAGCATCACCTAGAAATTTTTCCTTAGTATTTCCTCGACCCCTGTCGGTGTCAAAACCAGCGGATCTCGGGTAGGGGGTCCCGAACTGTGCGTCTAGGCCGGATGGTAATAGGAGGCAGGGAACACTTTGTTTTACCTAGGTTCGGGCCCTCTCAATGGAGGTAATACCCTACTCCTACTTGATTACTATTGATGATATAGGTAGTACAAGAGTAGATCTACCACAAGATCAAGGAGGCTAAACCCTAGAAGCTAGCCTATGGTATGATTGTTGTGTATGGAGTTGATTGCCTAAGGACTATAACCCTCCGGTTTATATAGACACCGGATAGGGTTAGGGTTACACAGAGTCGGTTGCAATGGTAGGAGATCTTGAATATCCGCATCGCCAAGCTTGCCTTCCACGCCAAGGAAAGTCCCATCCGGACACGGAACGAGGTCTTCAATCTTGTATCTTCATAGTCCAGGAGTCCGGCTGAAGGTATAGTCCGGCTACTCAAACACCCCCTAATCCAGGACTCCCTCAGTAGCCCCTGAACCAGGCTTCAATGACGACGAGTCCGGCGTGCAAATTGTCTTCGGCATTGCAAGGCGGGTTCCTCCTCCATGTCCTTCATAGAAGATTTGTAAACACCAAGAGTAGTGTCCGGTTCTCTAAAATAAGTTTCCACATATTGCCATAGAGAGAATAATATTGACACAAATCAAATCTGCTGACGTATTCCGCAGTGCGCTATCACACTACGGCCAAGTCCTTTACTCGAATCGTTTTTACTTTTCCACCTCAGCATGTTTTGGGAGGCGGTTTCCTTCGCACGTCTTGTCAAAGCAGAGATCGTGTGCCCTTTTTACGGGATTCTCATCAATACGGACGTGGGTAACCCTAACCGCGCCATTTACCACGGCGCTTGGGAGGCAAGCGAGTTTTATTAGGCAGGTGGGGACGCACAACCGCATCCGCCCATATAAGGGGATAAAGTTCCACCTTTTTACCTACGCCTTCTTCCTCCTTTGCCTATCCATCTCCTGCGCACTCGAGCTCCAGCGCCCAAGCCCGCACTTCCCACCTCAACCTTCTCCAGCGATGTCCGGAGCGGGAGGCAAGTGGAAGGTCTCCTCCGTCACGGAGGGCGACGTTAAAAAGCTTAGGAAGGCTGGATACTTGTCCAAAGACATCGCGCACCGGCTTCCCGAGGAGGGGCAGCTTGTCCCCACCCCATGGCCCCACGAGAGGGTAGTATTCCTTCCCCACTTCCTCCGCGGACTGGGTTTTCCACTTCACCCATTCGTCCGGGGGCTCATGTTCTACTACGGACCGGATTTTCACGATCTGGCCCCGAACTTCATCCTCAACATCTCGGCGTTTATCGTCGTGTGCGAGGCTTTCCTCCGCGTCCGCCCCCATTTCGGCCTCTGGCTCAAGACCTTCAACGTCAAGCCCAAGGTGGTGTGCGGCAACCAGGCGGAGTGCGGAGGTGCCATGGCGGGCAAGATTGCCAACGTGCTGTGGTTCGAGGGCTCCTTCATACAGACCCTAAAGGGGTGGCAAGCCGGGTGGTTTTACATCACCAAGCCACGCGATCCGAACAGGATCGCACCCCCCGAGTTCCGATCCGGACCCCCCACGCGGCTCATGTCCTGGAAAGAGACGGGCCTATCGTGGGGTAACGAGGAAGAGGTGACCGGACTGAAGACATGCATCCAGTCCCTGGTAAACAAGTCAATCAGGCTTGTAAATGTAGTCCAGGTCATGCTCGTTCGCCGAATCCTCCCGTGCCAACAACGGGACTTTACTTTGTGGGAGTTCGACCCGGCACAGCACTGAACCCTTAATAGGCTCTTCGACACGACGTATGAAGACGTCTGGAAGGTGCTAATCAAAGGTGCTGAGGCTCCCGCATCCGCTTCCGAGGACCGCGGATACAGCTCGCAGCATCACGCTAGCGAGGTAAGCTATTTTCACCTTTTACAGGATGTTCAGCTTCTTTCATAGTTTAACTCTATGCGGGATCTAAACTCCCTCACCTTTGACAGGCTTGGCGGGCGGTATCCAGACCGATTAACTGTCCGGCTCCGCTGCCCGAAGACCCAGCCCCAGCTCTACTAGTTAAGCTACTGGCTCCAGCGCCTTATGTGGTGCCAGAAAAGAAGGCCAAGAAGAAGACCACGAGGACTCGAAAGAGCACCCGCAACATGGTGTTGTCGGACTCGTCATTTGAAGAGTCCGAGATGCCCTCCTCCCGTGAAAACGAGGAGGAGGAAGAAGAAAGCTCTCCCCCCCCAGCGGGGGGATGAAAGAAAAGGAAGGCCGCCCCACGGGGGAAGGCCGAGGGGTCCAAGAAGAGGAAAACCCCTCCACCGGACTACGCCCCCGACGCCGACGAAGACGAAGAGGAGTGGCCGGACAGAGCCAGGCGTCCAGCGAAATCGTAAGTGTTCGGATACCAGAGTAATTCATGATATTCCTTTCGTTGCACAGCTTTCCCTAATGCCGAATATAATCATGCAGCCCGCCCCGGGCCGAACTCAACGAGTCGTCGAGCGGCTCCCTGGATTCTTCGGACGTGAACTCAGTTCCGCCCGCTGTCTCTCCCCGCACTGCGGATGACGCCGAAGTGGCGTCACAACGAGCTCCGGGGCAGGAGGAGGTGGTCCTGGAGGAGCCGCAAGGCGACCTCCCGGACTCCAGGAGTAAAGGGGACAAGACCCCCCCAGGGCTCCAAGTCCGGCTTTGAGCCGGACACCGTGCCGGAATCTTCAACGATTCCGGACCGCGGCAGGCGAACTCCTTCAAAGAGGAGCAAGCCTTCTGAGCTGGCAGCCTCCGTCCAACCGGAGGTGCCGGACAATCTGCTGGAGGTGCTTGAAGGCGCCTCCATCGACGAGGAGCACCGTACTATTATGAGTATGGTGATCCAGAAGGTTCAGTCCGCCAAGAGCGGACTGAGTGAAGCTTGCGCTAGCCTCCTAACAGGCTTCGAGGTAAGTAAAAAATATGTAAAAATATTACCGCATAGACAGTAGCCCCAGATGCTCTGTTTGGCGTTCGGAAGGAAAAGCCGAATAGAGGATCTATTAAATTTCGCAGGAGTCTAACAATAAAGAGTCAATATGCGTATGCAGGCTTCGCTGCTATCCACCGCCGCACTGACTGCGGAGGTGGGTGTCCTGAAACAGGACCACGGGCGGACCGAGCAAGAGCTCGGCCTTGCCAAGCGGCAGCTCGAGGAGAAATAAGGTAAGAAATACCTTACTGAAAAGGGTGCCTATAGAGAGGCGTGATTGCAAAAAATATCAGGATTGTACTGCTTATTGTAGGGGCCACGACTGAGGTGGCGACCCTCAAGCAGGCGCTATCTGAGGCCAAAAATAAAACGGCCGCGGAGCGCACCGAGCGAGAGAAACTTGGGGCTCAGGCCGGCGAGGTGCAGCAAGAGCTTCAGGCTCTCATGAAAAAACATGAGAGTTTGGAGCTTGAGTCAAAGACCCAAGCGTCCGAGCTCGCGACGGCCCTTGAGACTGCCAAGTCTGCCAAGGCCGAAGCCCAAAAGGCCCTCCAAGAGTTGGAGGAGGTGAAAAAGATAGCAGCGGGTAAGGCATTCTTCATGCAAAGCAGAAATATAAAAGTAAACTACTTGTTACTTACCCGAATCCGGAGCTCTCCAGGGGCATTCGCAGATCTTCCCCGCAGCGTATCCGACGCCGCCGCATTCTACCAAGCTGAAGAGGGCAGCTCGACGGAGAAGGTGTTCTGGTCTCAGTATGCTGAGGCCGGACACCCTGTGCCCTTGAGCGACCAGCTGAAACAGCTGGTCGAGCTCCACAAGGCGGCCGAACAGGCCATGAAGCGCTTCATAGTTATGCTGTGGCCCGGAGAGGCCCTGCCTGGGAGCTACTTTGGGCTGGTGCGGTGGCTGGTGGAGGCCTGTCCAAGGCTCAAGGTCGTCAAGCGCTCCGTCTGCATTGAAGGTGCCCGTCGGGCCCTTGCCCGTGCTAAGGTGCACTGGGGTAAGCTGGACGGTGAGAAGCTTGTGAGGGACGGGCCGCCGCCGGGGAAGGAGCATCGCAAGCCCGAGAATTACTATAAGGATGTTCTTGCGGGTGCCCGCCTTGTGGCGGATGAATGTACCAAGGATGTAATTTTTGAATGAACTCGCTCGTGTTTATCCTGTGCGCTGAAAACTTGTTCATATGCGCTAAGCAATGCTTATTGAATTTAAAATATTATTTTTTGTGCGGCCGTTTATCAAAAATTGAGAGATGGACAGTCGTCGGCTTCTGCCCCCATGCCACTAGTGCTGGGGTGTTCGGTGATAAACCTGAGCACTCTTTTTCCCATGGTTGGGTCCTTCGAGGGAGGCGCTCAGCACGACGAACCAGGCAATCAGACTATAATGCTTGAACACTCTCACTTAGCCATAGAACTTTATAATTTTAAATTTTGGCGAAGCCCCTAGTTCGGAAGACCGAGTTCGGGGCGCTATCCATGCCTTGGCTGGGGTTATCCAGCTCCTCGCTCGAAGCGGCATAAGTCTTTAGGGACTCGAAAAACCTCTCGAACAGCGACCGGTCTCTCGCCTCATCATGACAGTCAGTTTTAGCTTTCTCCACTGAGGTGCTTAACCCAGCTCAACTGGGGCACAATCGCAGTGGTTCTCCTAGTGCTACCTTAGACGATATAGCGGAACGTAAGGCACCAAAACATAGGAGCCGGGCAAACCCAACTATTGACCCAAATCATGATTCGGAGCCGATGCATATAGTTCTATAAGTTCGGGTGCTGCACTTGTGAAAGTGTACGGACTTCTCACACCATATTAAAGGGTACTGAAGCCCCTGGCGTACTTACCGTACCACAGTGTACAGGTGCAACATGTCATTAATGAACATATATAAAAGAGAGTAATGCAAAAAACAGACAAAGGCGATGCATTGTTTATATAAAGGCTATTTATCAAAGCCGAACGATATAAATAGTGCGGTAAGAAAAAGATATTGGACTATTCAGTATGTCCTGACCAGGGGCCAGGCCGCGGAATTGTATTTAAAACAGGTATACTGCTCGTAACAGAGACCACCCGGGAGTTCCATAATGCGGCATGGCTTGTCTGCCTCCCTGGTTCTTGCATCGTTTGTGCGGCAGTCGAGTTGCCGAACAGGTCGTCTGAAGTATGGAGTCCTGAAAGTAAGAAAAAATTAAAAAAAAGAATCCGGCAGCCCCTAGTACGTTTTAAGCCGTATTTTGGGCGTGCCGTTATTGTGCCGCTTCCCCTGTGCCCATGGTATTTCAAGGGCGTAGTTATGTACGCGAGGTACTGGTTTCGCTATGTCGCGAAAGCTGGTGTTGGGGCCGTATTTCTACGCTTGCTCAGAGTGTGCCAGGCGGTCCTGCTGTAGGTTACTCCGGGCGCGCTTAGCAGTGTCTGGCTTTTTAATGGCCGGACTGGAGAATTGCCTGAGAAGACTACTTTGTACCTCCGCTGCGAGAGCAGCCGTATGCTCCTCCATACGGAGGGAGCGTTTGGTGTTTCCGTTGACCGTAATTACTCCTTGAGGGCCTGGCATCTTGAGTTTGAGATATGCGTAGTGTGACACCGCATTGAACTTTGCGAATGCGGTTCGTCCGAGTAGGGCGTGATAGCCACTGCAAAACGGGACTATATCGAAGATTGACTCTTTGCTTCGGAAATTATCCGGGGATCCGAAGACCACGTCAAGTGTTACTGAGCCTGTACAGTTGGCTTCTACACCTGGTATAACGCCTTTAAAGGTCATTCTTGTGGGCTTAATCCTTGAGGGATTTATGCCCATTTTTCGCACTGTATCCTGATAAAGCAGGTTCAGGCTACTGCCGCCGTCCATGAGGACTCCCGTGAGATGAAATCCGTCGACGATTGGGTCGAGAACCAATGCGGCGAAGCCGCCATGACGGATACTAGTGGGATGGTCCCTTCGATCAAAAGTGATCGGGCAGGAGGACCATGGGTTGAACTTTGGGGCGACTGGCTCTATCACGTATACGTCCCGTAGCGCACGTTTCCGCTCCCGCTTGGGAATATGGGTTGCGTATATCATGTTCACTGTCCGCACTTGTGGGGGAAAACCCTTTTGTCCATTGTTGTTCGGCGGCTTGGGCTCCTCGTCGTCGCTGTGCAGCCCCTTGTCTCTGTTTTCGGCCCTTAACTTGCCTGCCTGCTTGAACACCCAACAATCTCTGTTAGTGTGATTGGCTGGCCTTTCGGGGGTGCCATGTATCTGGCACAAGCGATCGAGTATTCGGTCCAAACTGGACGGGCCCTGAGTATTCTTTTTGAATGGCTTTTTCCGCTGACCGGATTTATAGCCTTTGAATCCGACGTTGACTGCCGTGTCTTCATTGCTGTCGCTGTTAACGCGGCGTTTTTGCTTATTCCGACGTGTCCTGCCACTTTTTTCCTTGGTACCCGAATTACCAGGGTTCTTTGATAAGTTGTTACTGCGAGCTAGCCAGTTGTCTTCTCCCGTGCAAAAGTGGGTCATGAGTGTCATGAGGGATGCCATGGATTTCGTCTTTTCCTGTCCCAGGTGCCGGGCAAGCCACTCGTCGCGGATGTTATGCTTGAAGGCTGCTAGGGCCTCTGCATCCAGACAGTCGACTATCTGGTTTTTCTATGTTAGGAACCGTGTCCAGAATTGTCTGGCCGATTCTTCTGGCTGCTGAATTATGTGGCTTAAGTCGTCGGCATTCGGCGGTCGCACGTAAGTGCCCTGGAAGTTGTCGAGGAATGCGGCTTCCAGGTCCTCCCAAGAACCGATTGAGTCTGCTGGCAAGCTGTTAAGCCAATGCCAGGCCGGTCCTTTAAGTTTGAGCGGGAGGTATTTGATGGCGTGTAGATCATTGCCGCGTGCCATGTGGATGTGAAGGAGATAATCCTTGATCCATACCGTCGGATCTGTTGTGCCATCATATGATTCGATGTTTACGGGTTTGAAACCCTCTGGGATTTTATGATCCATTACTTCATTCGTGAAGCATAGCGGGTGTGCGGCACCTCTGTACTGTGCTATATCACAACACAGCTTAGAAGAGCTATGTCTGTTGTGTTCGGCCTGGCCAGATTTGTTGTATCTGGAGTGAAGATCATTGTCACATGCCGTAGGGCGCCTGCGCGATCCGTAGATCGATCTTGTTTGTCTTGCCTTATCCTCCAGTATGTTTCGCAGGTCGGGCGCATTTTCCCGTGCCTTAGTTGAGCGGCGTCGGGGCATGGCTTGGGTGGAGGGCCGACAAGCCTCTCTGGCGCGGCCGCGAGGTGGCCGGTCTGCCATGTCATGCGCTCGTGATGTAGGTGCTTCCTCCTCTGATCGGGGTAGCGGCCTGCACTTCGGGTAACTCTTGGAGGGGCATTCGAGTTCATACTCTTCGGCCGCAAGGTCTTCAGTCCATCTGTCAGCTAGCAATTCTTGGGCAGCTCTAAGCTGTTGCTGCTTTTTCTTGAGGCTGCTTGCCGTGGCTAAAAGCATGCATTTAAAACGCTCTTGTTCGGCGGGGTCTGATGGTATGACGAATTCGTCGTCATCGAGGCTAGCCTCATCTTCGGAGGGGGGCGTATAGTTATCATCCTCGACCTCTCGGTCTGCCACTCTTTCATGAGGGCTGATTTCTCCATCTTCCTGTGCCGAATTTTGCTGAGGTGGGTGTTCTTCGGCGCTATCCGGGGTAGTATTATCTTCCGTGCCGGAATCACCGTTTTTGCTTTGGCGGGATTTAGAGCGGCGCCACTGACGCCGGCGCTTTTGCTGTTTATTGGGGGCGTCATCCCCCACTGTTCCATCGCCATCTCCATCTTTTGGAGTATCCACCATATATATGTCATATGATGAGGTGGCCTTCCAGCGCCCTACAGGTGCTGGTTCTTGTTCGTCTCCTGCATCGTCGTCCATGCCGTCGATGTCTTCGGAGTCGAAGTCAAGCGTGTCGGTTAAGTCGTCGACAGTGGCTACGAAGTGGGTGGTGGGTGGGCTTTGAATTTCTTCGTCATCCGTATCCCAACCTTGCTGACCGTAGTCCGGCCAGGGCTCTCCTGATAAAGAGAGAGACTTTAGAGATTTCAGGATGTCGCCGAAGGGCGAGTGCTGAAAGATGTCCGCGGCGGTGAACTCCATGATCGGCGCCCAATCGGATTCGATCGGCAGGGGCGCGGGGGGCTCGGAGCTCGGAGAAGAATCCGGCTCCTCAGAGTCACGGGCCATGTGGAGTGCGGGGCTGGAGTTTGGCTCAATCGCCTCTGAGATCACAGCCCCTGAGGCAGCGTCCAACCGCCGATCCTCGATCGGTGCAGTGGGCTCCGAATCAATGGTCGGAACCGTTGCGTGCGCGGCCTCCGAGGCGCTGTTCGGTGGCAGAGCTATATCATGCCCATCGAGACAGTGCGGCGCGCTTGGTTGTGGCTCGAATCCGTCAAAGATCAAGTCCCCGTGGATGTCAGCCGTATAGTTTAGGCTTCCAAACCTGACCTGATGGCCAGGGGCGTAGCTTTCGATCTGCTCAAGGTGGCCAAGCGAATTGGCCCGCAGTGCGAAGCCACTGAAGACGAAGATCTGTCCGAGGAGAAAAGTCTCACCCTGGACTGCATCGTTGTTGATGATCGAAGGAGCCATCGGGCCTAAAAGCGACGACACAGAGGAACCCTCAATGAAAGCACCAATGTCGGTGTCAAAACCAGCGGATCTCGGGTAGGGGGTCCCGAATTGTGCGTCTAGGCCGGATGGGAACAGGAGCCAGGGAACACTTTGTTTTACCCAGGTTCGGGCCCTCTCGATGGAGGTAATACCCTACTCCTGCTTGATTAATATTGATGATATAGGTAGTACAAGAGTAGATCTACCATGAGATCAAGGAGGATAAATCCTAGAAGCTAGCCTATGGTATGATTGTTGTGTATGGAGTTGATTGCCTATGGACTACAACTCTCTGGTTTATATAGACAACGGATAGGGTTAGGGTTACACAGGGTCGGTTACAATGGTAGGAGATCTTGAATATCCGCATCGCCAAGCTTGCCTTCCACGCCAAGGAAAGTCCCATCCGGACACGGGATGAGGTCTTCAATCTTGTATCTTCATAGTCCAGGAGTCCGGCTAAAGGTATAGTCCGGCTACCCGAACACCCCCTAATCCAGGACTCCTCAACCCCCTTTAACAGTACGGTGTTTCCTATGACTCAAGAAAGAGAAAATGAAACTACTAAAACAGAAGTCTTCATGCTTCATGTTCCTCGAATGAATACCAAGTCTTCAGGATTGTACCAATTTCTTCACTTTCAAAGTCTTCAGAAAGTCTTCAGAAATCCAAAGTCTTTAGTCGAAGAACCTCATTTTTAGGGGTGGACATTCTCTGTAAATATCAAACTCCTCATAGATGTATAGACCTGTGTACACTCAAAAACACATTAGTCCCTTAACCTATAAGTCTTCAATACATCAAAATCACTAAAGGGCACTAGATGAACTTACACAACCACTCATGAGATGAAGTGCACTGCATGCGGAAGAGTGGCGTTGACCCTGGATTTTCTTCTCCTGCTTGACCCATGGAAGAAGAACAACTAGTGTCACACTGAATGGGGGTTCCTTTGACTTTGGCCATCGGCACGGTGGCGTGGAGGTGGTGCTCGTCGTCGGGTTCTCCACGACAATTGTTGAGCACTGCAGACACCCACACGCCGCACTACACACATCCACGCGCCACACTACACGCACATGCTGCGGACCGCCCAACTCGAGCTGCAAGAACCGTGAACCACTCCAGAACATAACCGTAGGGGGTGTGAGCACGCATGTGTCTGCTAATGGACTGCATTCACATAAATCGCTCCAGAACATAACCGCACTGCAACACCATGCTTCAGGAAACCACGAGACAATGCACAATATTTTTGAACTACTATGACGACGGATTTTTCATTCATCTCATGCAAAAATTTAGCAAGCTGAAACCGCAATAGCAGGAATAGCAAACTACAGTGCACTGACTTTTCCTCCCAAAATCAAAAAAGTGAGCTGCGAGAACAACCCCAAACGCTCAGGTGTTTGTCTGTTCATCGGAAGACGAGAAGAAGCAGGGGGATGCCGGTGTGCTTGGGAGAACTTCCCGGCCGGGGAGGGCGGGCTGCAGCGCAACCCAAGGTGGACTGCAGGGGGTAGTCGAGCGCGGGGCCGCCCGACTTAGGGGGGACGGCTGTTGCGGTAGCAGCCGTGGTGCGTAGCGTGGGTCGCTGGCCGGATCCAGCAGTGGTGCGCGTGCGATGAACTCAGGGAAGGAGGTCGCCGCATGGAGGACGGGGACGCTCGACCTCTGATCAATGGAGGCAGTGGAGTCGCGGCTCTGAGGTGGCCGCTTGGGGGAGGGAGGCGCCATGGCCGCGGGAGGAGGTGGGGGCAAGGGGCGCCATGGCCGCGCGGGGGCTGAGGGAGGAGGTGATGGGGCGACGGACCGGTTTTGATCTTCTGCTGCGGGAGATCTGGATGGGGAGGTGTGACATGGGGGAGGTGGGGAAGGTGATGGTGTAGGGAGGGCGGGGAGTGGGCGCCGGCGGCGGCGTGGGTGGGTGCTGACGCCGTGATAAGGAGGTTGAAGAAGGGGGGAGTGGATCGAGAGGTTCCAGCAGTCATGGTGGGGTTGGAGGTGGTGGGGATTGGGATCAGGCGGAAGTGGGCGGCTCACGGCGATTTCGCTGAGCGGGAGTTGGCCGACGGCAGGCGGAGTGGGGGTTGGGCGGGGTGGGGTGCGCCTGCGGGAAGAAGGTGGGGAGAAGGTGGAGAATGGTGGGGGAAGGGAGGGAGAGAGGCGGTGAGGTGGGGGAAGAAAATGGGCACGACCAGTGGGTGGGTGTGTCGTCAGGTCGGGTGGCTATGGTTGGGGTGTTAGCAGAATAAGCACAGGTGTTGTTGGAATAAGGTCTTAATGGGTGTTGTTAGAATAGACCCATCCTATATATATGGGTGATGAACTAATGAACATTTAATATATATATATATATATATATATATATATATTATGAATTCCATTTTCTATCTGTTTTTGTATAGTAATTTGAATCTAACTGTTATCATCCACATATATAGAATGGAAAGCGCATACACACACATTGAAATAGAACATATAAGAATGGAAAACAGAGTACACACATTGAAACAGAGCAATGAACAAAGCAATACTATGATTGCTGTGAATACATAGCTATCCATGTGAAATGACTTTTCAAAAAAAAAACGCGTCCATGAGACCACGACCAGCAGCCCTTGCCTACGGTAGCTGTTGGCTCTGCCTAAACTCATGCAGGCGTTCGTCCAAGTAGTCGAAACACTCGTGGTACATCTGGAGCGCGATCTCAAGCTCCAAGTTGGCTATTTCGTCAAAGATCACCAGCTCGAGGATGCGACGGCCATGTTCCTCTACTGCGCCTAGGTGAACACCTTGGCCAAGGAGGCGGTCGAGCCTACAGACCAGCACGTTGCCATCCAGCGGGCCGCGGAAAAGGCGAACGGTGGCACCCATGAGAACGGCGCGGCGGGTGTCCGGTGGAAGTACGGCGCGGCCGGCCTCTGGTGCAAGTACGGCGCTGAGGGCTGATACGTCTCCGTCGTATCTATAATTTTTTATTGTTCCATGACAATATTATTCAATTTTCATATACTATTGGCAACTTTTTATACTATTTTTGGGACTAACATATTGATCCAGTGCCCAGTGCCAGTTCTTGTTTGTTGCATGTTTTTTGTTTCGCAGAATATCCATATCAAACGGAATCCAAACGGGATAAAAATTGACGGAGATTTTTTTGGAATATATGTGATTTTTGCAAAGAAAAATCCATGCGAGACGATACCCGAGGGGGCCACGAGGCAGGGGGCGTGCCCCTGACCCTCGTGGCCACCCTATAAGGAAGTTTATGCCCTTCTTTCGCTGCAAGAAAGCTAATATCCGGATAGAGATCGTGTTAAAATTTCAGCCCAATCGGAGTTACGGATCTCCGGGAATATAAGAAACGGTGAAAGGGTAGAATCTGAGAACGTAGAAACAGAGAGAGACAGAGAGACATATCCAATCTCGGAGGGGCTCTCGCCCCTCCCATGCCATGGAGGCCAAGGACCAAAGGGGAAACCCTTCTCCCATCTAGGGAGGAGGTCAAGGAAGAAGAAGACGAAGGGGCCCCCTCTCCCCTTCTTTTCCGGTGGCGCCGGAACACTGCCGTGGCCATCATCATCATCATCACCGCGATCTACACCAACACCTCCGCCATCTTCACCAACATCTCCATCACCTTCCCCCCTCTATCTACAGCGGTCCACTCTCCCGCCACCCGCTGTACCCTCTACTTGAACATGGTGCTTTATGCTTCATATTATTATCCAATGATGTGTTGCCATCGTATGATGTCTGAGCAAATTTTCATTGTCCTATCGGCGGTTGATGAATTGCTATGATTGATTTAATTTGCTTGTGGTTATGTTGTTGTCCTTTGGTGCCCATCATATGAGCGCGCGCGTGGATCACACCATAGGGTTAGTTGTATGTTGATAGGACTATGTATTGGAGGGCAAGGGTGACAGAAACTTCATCCTAGCATAGAAATTGATGCATACGTGATTGAAGGGGGACCAATATATCTTAATGCTATGGTTGGGTTTTACCTTAATGAACGTTAGTAGTTGCGGATGCTTGCTAATAGTTCCAATCAGAAGTGCATAGAATTCCAAGTAAGGGATGAAACTTGCTATCGGTCTAGTAAAGTAGTCAATTTCTTAGGGCAATTTCGCAACTCCTACCACCACTTTTCCACACTCGCTATATTTACTTTATTGCTTCTTTACTTACAACAGCCCCTACCTTTTATTTACTTGCTCTTTATTATCTTGCAAACCTATCCAACAATACCTACAAAGTACTTATAGTTTCATACTTGTTCTAGGTAAAGCGAACATCAAGCGTGCGTAGAGTTGTATCGGTGGTCGATAGAACTTGAGGGAATATTTGTTCTGCCTTTAGCTCCTCGTTGGGTTCGACACTCTTACTTATCGAAAACTGTTGTGATCCCCTATACTTGTGGGTTATCAAGACCTTTTTCTTGCGCCGTTGCCGGGGAGCAATAGCGTGGGGTGAATATTCTCGTGTGTGCTTGTTTGCTTTATCACTAAGTAATTTTTATTTGTTGTTATTAGTTGTTTTCTATCTTTAGTTATGGGTAGGAAACACAAAATACCAAAAAAATTAGTTGTACCTACTAAACCAATGGTTGAAGAACCACTCAAAATCTATCACACTACTGAAGCTTATTACATGGATCGTCTTTGATCCCTAATTGCTCGTGCTGAAACCCCAACTAGATTAGTTGAGGGAAAATCTTTAGATGAGCATGCTTGTTATGTGCGAACCGAATATCTGAAAAAGGGAAAATTTTACTAGGTCAAATTCATTGTTTGCACTGCTATGCTTGGAATTTATGCGAAATATATGATATTACTTGTTGTTCTGAAAACCCTAAAAAACACCTTCCCTATCAATGTGAGTTTAGTGATAATGGAATCGTATCTTCGTATGCTAAGGGTGTTTATAGTTACTATGATGTTCAACAAATTGAAGAATTTGTTTCTTTTAAGGGTGCTTATGAAATTGCTTCTTTGATTGAAACGTATGATGCTACTCTTTACAAATCTGAAAAATTTTCCATACTTAAATATTGCTATGATAATTATGCTTCTAATGCCTATGTTGAACCAGATATTGAGGACTACCCCACTGTCCAAGAAGAGACTTATATTTTGCAAGAGTCTATGGAAGAAGAAATTGATGAAACTATGAGCTCATTGGATGAAAAAGATGAGGAGGAGAGCGAAGAACAAAAGGAGGAAGAGCGGATTAGCTACCCGTGCTCACCTTCTAATGAGAGTAACTGTTCAACTCATACATTGTTTAATTTCTCTTCGTGCTTACCGAAGGATGATTTCTATGATGATTATTATGATCCCGTTGATTCTCTTGAAATATCCCTTTTTGATGATGCTTGCTATGCTTGTGCCAAGATGCCAATATGAATTATGCTGATGGAGATGAACTTGCTATAGTTCCTTAAGTTAAACATGAAATTGTTGCTATTGCACCCATGCATGATAGTCCTATTATATTTTTGAATTCTCCCGACTACACTATATCAGAAAAGTTTGCACTTATTAAGGATTATATTGATGGGTTGCGTTTTACTATTACACATGATAATTTTGATAGATATAATATGCATGTGCTTTCTGCTCCTACTTGCAATTATTATGAGAGAGGAACTATATCTCCACCTCTCTATGTTTCCCACATGATAAAATTGCAAGAAATTGTTTATACTATGCATTGGCCTTTACTATATATGCAAGAATTGTTCTTTTATGACATGCCGATGCATAGGAAGAGAGTTAGACTTCGTCATTACATGATATATGTTGCTTTGTGCTCACTACTAAATTACAAATCATTGCTAATTAAAATTGGCTTTGATATACCTTGGGATCCGGGTGGATTCACTACTTGAGCACTATATGCCTAGCTTAATGGCTTTAAAGAAAGCGCTGCCAGGGAGACAACCCGGAAGTTTTAGAGAGTCATTTATTTCTGTTGAGTGCTTTCATATAGTTTTAAAACAACAAAAATAAAGAGGGGAATCCAAAACTTTTTCAAAAAGGAAAGTGAAAGTGAGAAAGACAAGCATTGTTGAAGTGGGAGAGCTCCTTGAACTTTGTTCATGCTCACGGCAACTTTGTGAATCTTGATTACAGAAAATTTTTAACAAAAATATTTATCCCCTTGTACAATTCTATTGTATTATAAAAATAATTTGCCAAGGTTTGACTTTAGGATGTTTACATTTGCTTGATGGTTTGTATGGTGCAGGACAGAAACTTTGGCTGTAGTGCGCGATTTTACATTTTCAGCTGGAACGTCAAATGGTGCTGATTATTTTTGCAATGTCTTTATATACAAATTTTTTATTTGTAATAATTTTGGTAGAATTTTTCAAGTATCATAAGTATGGTGAATGTTCAGATTATTACAGACTGTTCTGTTTTAGACAGATTCTGTTTTTGATGCATAGTTTGCTCGTTTTGATGAAACTATCAATTCATATCTGTGGATTAAGCCATGAAAAAGTTACATTACACTAGACACAATTCAAAAAAAAATATGAATTGGTTTGCAACAGTACTTAGAGTAGTGATTTGCTTTATTATACTAACGGATCTTACCAAGTTTTCTGTTGAAGTTTTGTATGGATGAAGTGTTCGATGATCGAGAAGGTCTCGATGTGAGAAGAAGGAAGAGAGGCAAGAGCTCAAGCTTGGGGATGCCCGAGGAACCCCAAGTAAATATTCAAGGAGACTCAAGTGTCCAAGCTTGGGGATGCCCCGAAAGGCATCCCCTCTTTCTTCAACAAATATCGGTATGTTTTCGGATTCGTTTCATTCATGTGATATGTGTAAATCTTGGAGTGTCTTTTGCATTTAGTTTTCATTTTTCTTTTATGCACCATGCTGGTATGATATAGTCCTTGGTTGGTTTTTAGAATGCTCATTGCACTTCACTTATATCTTTTGAGTATGGCTTTATAGAATGCTTCATGTGCTTCGCTTATATCATTTGAAGTTTGGATTGCCTGTTTCTCTTTACATAGAAAACCGCCATTTGTAGAATGCTCTTTTGCTTCACTTATATTTGTTAGAGCGTGGGCGTATCTTTTGTAGAAAGATTTAAACTCTCTTTCTTCACTTATATCTATTTAGAGAGATGACAGGAATTGGTCATTCACATGGTTAGTCATAAATTCCTACATAAAACATGTAAATCACTGAATATGATATGGTTGATTCCTTGCAATAGTTTTGCGATATAAAGATGGTGCACTACAACAAGAACCCCCCTTTGGCAACGCATCAATGTGTTGTCGTATGTCCATATAAGCGTTGCTAAGGTCTACACCAACAGATTAAAATGCGTTGCCGTTGGTGGCGTTGCAAAGGTCTACACCAACATATATACATGCGTTGGTAAACAACATAAATAAGTGTTGGAAGATAGCAACATATAGAGCTAGAGCACAACAACACTTCATATGTGTTGGTGGCTAGCCTAGAAAATGACCATTGTAATGCCTAGAAGAATTATCGTATTGCTTGGACAATTAATGGTATTTTGTATATTAGCATCCAGAACTTATTGCATTAATGTTGATAATGCATAGGAGACACAAACATAACAATGAGAAAGGTCACATATATTAAATCAACTTGATTGCTTTACAAAGAACATGATACACAGATTACAATATGTGAAACTATCTAGTAATAGTCTGATTCTCAACCTTGCACTGAACGACTCAGCCATCTAAACACATAGTGTTTGAAACATTGACCCTAAAAATTACATTCCAAAACATAATCTGAAACTATCTAGTAGTAGCTACCTTCTCGATCTTGTAATCAACTTCTGAGCCATGCATCATCTATTTATCTTGGCAATCTACAACAACAAAGAAATGAGAATAGCAAGGTACCATCAAAGAAAATCAATTAACAGGGAAGTAAAATTTAAACAAAAGAGCAACATATAAAGGTTGGAGGACATGTGATAGTTAATCTTACTATATGACTAATAATTTTGTTTTAGTGGTTATGTAAACCAAGAAACAGTTACTCCCGGAGGGAGTACCAAGTCAACACCCATAGTTTTTAGTTTTATATTATAGATCAGTACTCTGGAGTGTAGCAAGGGCAACATTCTTCTTTGGATTTCCCAAGCTAAGCAGGAACTGCAATAAGCATTAATATTGAAAAAAGTATGAGCAAATAAATTGTTGCTCAGCCATGTTGAATTCACACAATAGAGAAATGAGCATACCTTGTCTTTAGATGGATGATTGCATCTCCATATCATAGAGGAAGCTTCACTTTAAATGCAATATGTTGCTTCCCTAAACAGATTAGTTAAAGTTTCACTTCTCTGAACACCCAAGTCGAAGCAAGCACCAGAACAATATCCTTGTTTTGTAATCCAACATATATCATCACCTCTAAAGAGCTATGAAATATCATAATTTGATCACTTTTTACAGTCCCAGCCATAGCACTATGCTATATAGACGGAGAAAAGAGGGCCTTTTGAAAAGAGCGTCCTTATGTTAAACGAGTTAAACACCTTACAAAGAATATAATGAAGATACAGTGAGGTACATGCCAAAAACTATGTACATCGACAAATATAGCATCCTTGATTGCAAAGAAAGATCTGCAGTTCTCAAAACAATACATATAAATGTAGATATTTTCAAATTTCTAGAAGTACTTGACGTTGAGAGCTACAAAGCATGGATACGGCAAAATCTGCCGATTTGGTGTCCTAGTACAGCGGGATACGGCGACACGCTTGGATAAGCTGGGATACACGTATCCCGCAGCTTCCCATGATTCTTGAATTTAAAAAAATAGAAAAAAGCATCGATACGGCTGGGATACGTTGAGGGACTCCGGAGGCCCAATAATAGCCTCGGCACAATACAAACTCTCGTACGCACGCACGCCACATAACGAAGGACCTGCTGCTAACCAGTAGCGAACGCGCCGCCGCCACCTGGACTCGACCACCGCCCCTAGCAGCTTCTGCTCCCGGAGGCAACCACACTCGAGCAGGTAACCCCAAGGCCAACAACCTCTCCTCAACCTCTTCATCTTTGTGACATGATTTCCTTCAATTGAGAGGCTGCTAATTGCTTCCCCATGTTGTGCTCGCTTGAATGATTTCTACTTGTTTCTAGGGAGCATGGCATCAGGGAGCGCCACCCCCGGGGCCACCCGTCCGTGGGTGAGATTAAAGGACAGCCTGGTCCCTGGTGTTCGTAGATACGAACTATCCTCTGTGGGATCCAGACCCAGCAGTGTTTCATTGTTTTTTTCTGTTTTGACTCTGTATATTTCTTATTTATTTTATATATACTCACCGTATCCCCGAACGACTGTATTTGAAAAATAATGTATCCCGTGTCCTTGTATGCGTATCCCCGTCTTTCCGTCCCCGTGTCCGTGCTTTTTAGGTTGATAGAACATAATTCCCACAAAGCTAAATCAGGTGGTTCTATTAAATGATAACAAGTATGTTTTCACATGATTTTAATTTATATAGATGCTTGGGAATAAGACAAATCTGAATTATGAATACACAAACTTTTTCAACCTCGGTTTTTAAATTACATTGCAGATAATGTCATGTAAATCACCTACACGTTTACTACCCAGCTGGAATCATGCTGTCGTACCTCCTTTTGCAGAAGTAGCCCACTATATGCCTTGATCTTTCTCCCAAAGATGAATATGTAAGAAATTTTGGCACTGCAAAGAATGATGGATTCGCTTCATAAGTACTTGCAAGAACATTTAAGTTTTACATCTCTAAATCAGTGGATCATAAGTCATACCATAAGCACTAGCTAGTATCATCATTCTGAACCTGAGGATTTACGTGTTAAGAGAAAGAATAAACAGACAAATGTTGGCTGATGCGAAGTCAATTTCAGAACTAGCAAGGAGAGATGAAATAAAGGATTATGAAATAAAGATAAAGAGAAATAATAGGACGTAGAGATGCATGTGGGGCTTATTCATAGATTATTACAAGGAAATCAGTAAGGTTTCATAACACCGATAAGAAGATATTTGTTTTCTTTCTCAAAAAAAAATCATGATGTTGTACATAATAGTGGTCACCTATTAAATGATACTAGAAGGAATGGTTTTTATAAATAGTCAGAAACTAACAGCTAGGATATCCAGAGATACTATCTACTTATTCAATTGACAGTCTAATCATCTTCATGGATATATTAATTAATTATCCACACACATAGCTACATGAAAAATTAAAATCTAATGTATCACAAGATAGAACTATTTAGAAAAAGAGAACGCACACATTTTCCTGAATCAACACATACAGCCATGTGGTGAATCACTTGTATGCGTACACCCAGATGACTGAATTACCCCTAGGTAGCAGTATTTCTGTGCACATATGAGAATAGTGAGGAATACAAACCATGGAGTGGTGTAGCTGTCGGTGCAAGCCAGCGCCCACAAAGGCGGATCAGGCAAGTGATAAGGCAGCATTAATCATTGTCGTAATGGATGGCAAAGAATTATCCATGGCAAAATGCCATGCCACAAAGCCGCGGCAGGGCAAGAGCAGAGGGGAGGGGTGCCTTACTGAACCGTCACATCGGAGTCGAGGTAGCCAAGGTGGAACAGCGCCATCGAGCCTAGCCGGTAGCCGATCGCGTGTGGAAGTGGGATTGCTGGGCCGAGCACATGAGCTACAACAATGAACCGTCGCGCCGTGCAGAGGCGTGGAGGATGTCGTGGCGGTGGGGGTTGGGGGCGGGGCCAGAGGACAACAAGAGGGGGGACGAGCTGGTGAGGCGTGGTGAAGGGGAGCACCGGAGTTTCCTCGAATCAGAGGCGGCGGCGGCGTTGTGGTGGAGCTCGGGTGGGACATGTGAATCGGGGAGAGAGGTGGTGGGGAGATAAGAGATTGGGTTCTTTTTTTCCTGCTTGGCTGCGTGTTGGTTGCATGATATTTGGACCGAGGTGGATACAGGGAGGTTATCCTTCGTGGGGAGGTGGGAGGTTTGTTTAACTCAACGCATCTCGACTTTCGTTGCTAGATATGCGTTGTTATAGGTGGGTTTTTGTTGTAGTGGTGATATTAGATTCATGCTAGTGGGTAGTTGTGGATTAGTAGAAATACTTGTGTTGAGGTTTGTGATTCCCGTAGCATGCACGTATGGTGAACCGTTATGTAACGAAGTCGGAGCATGAGGTATTTATTGATTGTCTTCCTTATGAGTGGCGGTCGGGGATGAGCGATGGTCTTTTCCTACCAATCTATCCCCCTAGGAGCATGCGCGTAGTACTTTTTTTCAATGACTAATAGATTTTTGCAATAAGTATGTGAGTTCTTTATGACTAATGTTGAGTCCATGGATTATACGCACTCTCATCCCTCCATCATTGCTATCCTCTCTAGTATCGCGCAACTTTCGCCTGTACCATAAACCCACCACATACCTTCCTCAAATCAGCCACCATACCTACCTATCATGGCATTTCCATAGCCATTCCGAGATATATTTCCATGCAACTTCCATCATCATCATATACATGACTTGAACATTCATTGTCATATTGCTTTGCATGATCGTAAGATAGCTAGCATGATGTTTTCATGGCTTGTATGTTTTTCGATGTCATTGCTACGCTAGATCATTGCACATCCCGGTACACCGCCGGAGGCATTCATATAGAGTCATATCTTTCTTCTAGTATCGAGTTGTAAGTAAATAAAAGTGTGATGATCATCATTATTAGAGCATTGCCCTGGTGAGGAAAGGATGATGGAGACTATGATTCCCCCACAAGTCGAGATGAGACTCCGTACTTTAAAAATAAATAAAAGAGGCCAAAGAAGCCCAAATAAAAAAAGAGGCCAAAGAATCCCACCAAAAAAATAAAAAATAAAAAATGAGAGAAAAAGAGAGAAGGGGCAATGTTACTATCCTTTTACCACACTTGTGCTTCAGAGTAGCACCATGTTCTTCATATAGAGAGACTCTTGAGTTATCACTTTCATATACTAGTGGGAATTTTCATTATAGAACTTGGCTTGTATATTTCGATGATGCGCTTCCTCAAACGCCCGAGGACTTCATGAGCAAGCAAGTTGGATGCACACCCACTTAGTTTTTAGTCTGAGCTTTCATACACTTATAGCTCTTAGTGCATCTGTTGCATGGCAATCCCTACTCACTCACATTGATATCTATTGATGGGCATCTCCATGGCCCGTTGATACGCCTAGTTGATGTGAGACTATCTTCTCTTTTTTGTCTTCTCCACAACCACCATTCTATTCCACCTATGCTGCTATATCCATGGCTCACGCTCATGTATTGCGTGAAAGTTGAAAAGGTTTGAGAACATCAAAAGTATGAAACAATTGCTTGGCTTGTCATTGGGGTTGTGCATGATTTGAATATTTTGTGTGGTGAAGATGGAGCATAGCCAGACCATATGATTTTGTAGGGATAACTTTCTTTGGCCATGTTATTTTGAAAAAAAATGATTGATTTATTAGTAGGCTTGAAGTATTATTGTTTTTATGTCAAATGATAGACTATTGCTTTGAATCACTCGTATCTTAATATTCATGCCATGATTAGATACATGATCAAGATTATGCTAGGTAGCATTCCACATCAAAAATTATCTTTTTATCATTTACGTACTCAAGGACGAGCAGGAATTAAGCTTGGGGATGCTGATACGCCTCCGTCGTATCTCTAATTTTTTATTGTTCCATGCCAATATTATTCAATTTTCATATACTTTTGGCAATTTTTTATACTATTTTTGGGACTAACATATTGATCCAGTGCCCAGTGCTAGTTCCTGTTTGTTGCATGTTTTTTGTTTCGCAGAATATCCATATCAAACAGAGTACAAACAGGATAAAAACTGACGGAGATTTTTTTGGAATATATGTGATTTTTGGGAAGAAAAATCCACACGAGACGATACCCGAGGGGGGCCCGAGGTAGGGGGGCGCGCCCCTGACCCTCGTGGCCACCCCGTAAGGCGGTTGATACCCTTCTTTCGCCGCAAGAAAGCTAATATCCGGATAGAGATCGTGTTAAAATTTCAGCCCAATCGGAGTTACGGATCTCCGGGAATATAAGAAACGGTGAAAGGGTAGAATCTGAAAACGCAGAAACAGAGAGAGACAAAGAGATGAATCCAATCTCGGAGGGGCTCTCGCCCCTCCCATGCCATGGAGGCCAAGGACCATAGGGGAAACCCTTCTCCCATCTAGGGAGGAGGTCAAGGAAGAAGAATACGAAGGGCCTCCCCCTCCCCTTCTCTTCCGGTGGCGCCGGAACGCTGCCGTGTCCATCATCATCATCACCGCGATCTACACCAACACTTCCGCCATCTTCACCAACATCTCCATCACCTTCCCCCCTCTATCTACAGCGGTCCACTCTCCCGCAACCCGATGTATCCTCTACTTGAACATGGTGCTTTATGCTTAATATTATTATCAAGTGATGTGTTGCCATCCTATGATGTCTGAGTAGATTTTCGTTCTCCTATTGGTAGTTGATGAATTGCTATGATTGATTTAATTTGCATGTGGTTATGTTGTTGTCCTTTGGTGCCCATCATATGAGCGCGCGCGTGGATCACACCATAGGGTTAGTTGTATGTCGATAGGACTATGTATTGGAGGGCAAGGGTGACAGAAGCTTCAGCCTAGCATAGAAATTGATGCATACGGGACTGAAGGGGGACCAATATATCTTAATGCTATGGTTGGGTTTTACCTTAATGAACGTTAGTAGTTGCGGATGCTTGCTAATAGTTCCAATCAGAAGTGCATAGAATTCCAAGTAAGGGATGACATGCTAGCAGTGGCCTCTCCCACATGAAACTTGCTATCGGTCTAGTAAAGTAGTCAATTGCTTAGGGGCAATTTCGCAACTCCTACCACCACTTTTCCACACTCGCTATATTTAATTTATTGCTTCTTACCTTCTATTTACTTGCTCTTTATTATCTTGCAAACCTATCTGGGGAGCGCCTCGGCCTCGATGGGCCGTGGCGCCTGCTCGTTTTCCTTGTCGACGAGGTTGATGGCAGAGGCGGCGCTTTGGTGGGTTGGCATGCTTGAAAAAGGTGGGTGTGATACAGGCTGCGCTTGTCACCTCCGTGTGTCGCACGCCGCCTATGCGCAATATCGTTGGGTGGCGGGAAACAGGTGAGGAAATGGCGAGAAACGGTAGCGTGTTCATAAAATACCATCAATTAATGGAAACTTCGCATAGAAGGAACTGTTGGGGAACGTAGTAATTTCAAAATTTTCCTACGCACACGCAAGATCATGGTGATGCATAGCAACAAGAGGGGAGAGTGTTGTCTACGTACCCTCGTAGACCGAAAGCGGAAGCGTTAGCACAACATAGTTGATGTAGTCGTATGTCTTCACGATCCGACCGATCAAGTACCGAACGCACGGCACCTCTGAGTTCTGCACACGTTCAACTCGATGACGTCCCTCGAACTCCGATCCAGCCAAGCTTTGAGGGAGATTTCCGTCAGCACGACGGCGTGGTGACGATGATGATGTTCTACTAACGCAGGGCTTCGCCTAAGCACCGCTACGATATATGACCGAGGTGGATTATGGTGGAGGGGGGCACCGCACACGGCTAAGAGATCAAGAGATCAATTGTTGTGTCTTTGGGGTGCCCCCTGCCCCCGTATATAAAGGAGTAGAGGAGGGGGAGGGCCGGCCCTCTCTATGGCGCGCCCTAGGGGAGTCCTACTCCTACCGGGAGTAGGATTTCCCCTTTCCTAGTAGAACTAGGAGGCCTTCCAAGTAGTAGGAGTAGGAGGGAAGGAAAGGGAAGGGGAAAGGAGAAGGAAGGAAGGGGGTGCGCCCCCTCCCTAGTCCAATTCGGACCAGCCCATGGGGAGGGGTGCGGCCACCCTTTGAGGCCTTTCTCTCCTTTCCCGTATGGCCCATTAAGGCCCAATACGAATTCCCGTAAGTCCCCAGTACTCCCGAAAATAACCGAATCACTCGGAACCTTTCCGATGTCCGAATATAGTCGTCCAATATATCGATCTTTACGTCTCGACCATTTCGAGACTCCTTGTCATGTCCCCGATCTCATCCGGGACTCTGATTTCCTTCGGTACATCAAAACACATAAACTCATAATATAACCGTCATCGAACTTTAAGCGTGCGGACCCTACGGGTTCGAGAACTATGTAGACATGACCGAGACACGTCTCCGGTCAATAACCAATAGCGGAAACTGGATGCTCATATTGTCTCCTACATATTCTACGAAGATCTTTATCGGTCAAACCGCATAACAACATACGTTGTTCCCTTCGTCATCGGTATGTTACTTGCCTGAGATTCGATCGTCGGTATCTCAATACCTAGTTCAATCTCGTTACCGGTAAGTCTCTTTACTCGTTCTGTAACACATCATTCCGCAACTAACTCATTAGTTGCAATGCTTGCAAAGCTTATAGTGATGTGCATTACCGAGAGGGCCCAGAGATACCTATCCGACAATCGGAGTGACAAATCCTAATCTCGAAATACGCCAACCCAACAAGTACCTTCGGAGACACCTGTAGAGCACCTTTATATTCACCCAGTTACGTTGTGACGTTTGGTAGCACACAAAGTGTTCCTCCGGTTAATGGGAGTTGCATAATCTCATAGTCATAGGAACATGTATAAGTCATGAAGAAAGCAATAGCAATAAACTAAACGATCAAGTGCTATGCTAACAGAATGGGTCAAGTCAATCACATCATTCTCCTAATGATGTGATCCCGTTAATCAAATGACAACTCTTTGTCCATGGCTAGGAAACATAACCATCTTTGAATAACGAGCTAGTCAAGTAGAGGCATACTAGTGACACTCTGTTTGTCTATGTATTCACACATGTATCATGTTTCCAGTTAATACAATTCTAGCATGAATAATAAACATTTATCATGATATAAGGAAATAAATAATAAATTTATTATTGCCTCTAGGGCATATTTCCTTCAGGAACATCAAGCTAGCACAAGAATGAGATGATGATCAGATGAACACGAACCACACTAGGAACCGTTTCTGTTATTATCGGTATTCGCACACATTTCTGATTGCAGACATGTTTGCGGCGTATCACAAACATCTTGTTATATTGAACCGTTTATGTTCTCTTGCCTCAGCGCAAACAGTTCATCCGAGTGAACCGCATGCTGTATATCAAACACACCCTCATCTGGCTGCCCGTTTCTTTTGTGTTGCCTAATAACAAACAGTTCATCCGAGTGAACCGTATGTTGTACATCGCACACACCTTCATCTAGTTGCCTATTTATTTCGTTCCTCCTCATCACAAATGGTTAACTGAGCAGAACCGTATGCCCTGCATCGCACACGCAACTAAAATCAGAACCGTGTTTGATGCATCGTCCATCACAAATGTTTTGCACCTTTTTTGATGGGTTTTTTACACCACCGTTTGCGATTATGGCATCGCACACAGTTTCGTCGAAGGATCTCTGATCGTAGTGTCGCGTTAGCAGCATCTTGTATGTCACGCCCCGAGACCGATGTGCCAGGTGTCCTCCAGTTATTCGCTGTTATTGCTTTGTCATTTGCTTGCGTGTCGCATCTTGTCATGTCATCATGTGCATTGCATCATCATGTTTTTGAAAATTGCATCTGTCTCGGCCTCCCCGTTCCTTCCGTTGTCCGTTATGAGTACAGACACACTTGCACGCGTCCGCAGCACGTCCGAAATATTATTTTACAGGTGGCCGGAAGAGGTTCTCGGAATGGGATGAAACTTGGTGTGCGGTGTTGTTTTGTTGTTAGTAGGCCGCCTGCCAAGTTTCATCGCATTCAGAGTCCGTTTGATAGCCCAACCGTTAACTATAGCGACAATATAGTCGGTCAAAACGTTGGACGTTTTCGGTCTCCGGAAACAGTCGTCGGGCCTCCCTCTCTTCTCTTCTCTCAGCTCGAGAACGTCTATACGGCCCACTACCTACCGCCAGGTCCAACCTAACCTCTCTCGTCACACCTCGTCCCTCCTCGCGCGCGCGTCCGAAAGCTATCCCGGACCCGACCCGGGCAGTCGCCACCGTTGGGTCCGGATCATCCCCAAACGTCTACAAAACGTCTCCGTTTTCTTATTTGGGCTCCCTAGCCTATTTTTCCCGACCGTCCGATTACTATCGGAGGGACGGATTAGCCCCTACCCAAAAATCCAGCGCTATATATATAGACCTATCCCCTAGGCAGCAACCCTAAAATCTAGGTCTTTTGTCCCCTTTCAGCCACCGCCACACTCCACCGAATCCCACATCGGGATCCTCCCTGATCCCCTCGTCCACCTTCTCCTCCAATTTCCCACGCCGCCGACACCCTCTCCATTTCCCTCGGGATCACCAGCAAGCCAACCACAAGCGCTCACCTCCAGATCCACAAATCCATCCATCCAACAGCCATGGGGCCCCCCTCTGCCTCCTCGCTCGATCCCAAGCGGGAGAGGACCCTGACGCCTTCTCATCCCCGCTGGAGATCGGACCTCGCCGGAGATGAGTTCCCCGCCGTGCCCTGCTCTCTCTTTTCTCTCTCTCTCTCACTCTCTCTCTCTCTCTGTTGTCTCGCAGCGCCGCCGTGGAGGTCCTAGCTCCAACCCGTAGCTGCTGCACTGCCGGAGTCACCATCACCTCACCTCCCCTGCAGGAACCGAACAACACCTTGCCTCGCCCACCTGCCGCCATGGACCAGCGCCACCGCAGGAAATGCACTGTCCGCCGCCCGAACCTGACAAAACGAGCTCCAGCAGGGCCGCCCTTTCCTTCCCCGCGCTCTCCTCGCGTCCTTCTTCTCCCTTCTCTCCTCCCCACTCACCCGAGCCTCTCTCTCTCTCTCTCTGTCCGTAGGAGCATGCCGCTGCCGCCGGGATCTTCTCGTCGTCGATGCTGGTCGGATCCAGCCGCCCCTGTTTCCAGCCGCGCCTCTCCACGCCTGAGAACGGCAGCCATCTCCCTAGCCGCACTCCCTCCGTTCCTTGCGCCCACGTCGCCAAAGTCCATCATGCCACTGGCATCAGCCTGAACCTGCCATTGTCGTTCTGCTTCAGAAACGAGCAGAGTGCCTCGGCCGCTCGCGCTGACCGATTCCAGATCGACCGCACACGCCTGGGCCGGCCTCACCTCGGCCTAGCTGGCGGCCTACCAGCTCCTCCACTGACTGGGCTTGGCCCATGGTGAGGCCCAGTACACCCCAGTTTTGGCCCCGTAATGTTCTTTTCTTGTCTGGAGATTTGTCTATTTTCCCAGAGACAACAGTTTTGCAGGAAACCCCCTAGACATCATGCATTTTATAACTCTCCAACCGTGCATCGGATTAAAACAAACTTAATATGAAACTTGCTTAGATTTTCATCTAGTTTAATAATATGCAACTTTCATCTATGTTTAAAATGTTTAAAATGCTGTTTGGTTAAATTTGCTCCTATGCCATGTTAAAATGATTTTTTTCATAACTAAATATCCGTAACTCGGTTTTTAATGAACTTTATATGTAAATGGGGTGGAAAAATGTCTAGTTTATCTTGGTGGCATCACTTTGCATGTTTAACAACTCTAAAAATATGGTTTAGGGCAGAACAGTACCAAATCTATAATATGCGCATGAGGAGTTTTCGGACTTGTTGTTTGTTGTTCCGGCCTCATTTAAACTTGCCTAGATAGGTAGTTATCATTTGCTTCACCCCTTGCCATGTTAATCAACATTTAATATTGTTGGGTACATAAAGGAGATCGAACTAAATAACTTGAATGTGGTGTTTGTCAATATGCATCCCGATGCATATTGAGCTCCACTTAATTTGTTGGATTGCTTGTGCACTTTGCCATGCCATGCTTCATTAAACCGGACATGCATCATACTCGATTGTGCATCATGCCATGATTATGTGATGGTTGTTTACTTTGTTTTTTGTTTCTTTCCGGGTTACTTCTCGCGTTAGCTTCGGTTTCGTTCCGGAGTTGTGAGGATCCGTTCATCTACGTCCGTTTGTCTTCTTCATGGACTCGTTCTTCTTCCTTGTGGGATCTCAGGCAAGATGACCATACCCTTGAAATCACTTCTATCTTTGCTTGCTAGTTGCTCGCTCTTTTGCTGTGCCTATGCTGCGATACCTACCACTTGCTTATCATGCCTCCCATATTGTTGAACCAAGCCTCTAACCCACCTTGTCCTAGCAAACCGTTGTTTGGCTATGTTACCGCTTTGCTCAGCCCCTCTTATAGCATTGTTAGTTGCAGGTGAAGATTGGAGCTTGTTCCATGTTTGGAACATGGATATCTTGTTGGGATATCACAATATCTCTTATTTAATTAATGCATCTATATACTTGGTAAAGGGTGGAAGGCTCGGCCTTATGCCTGGTGTTTTGTTCCACTCTTGCCGCCCTAGTTTCCGTCATATCGGTGTTATGTTCCTGGATTATGCGTTCCTTATGCGGTCGGGTTATAATGGGAACCCCTTGATAGTTCGCCTTGAATAAAACTCCTCCAGCAATGGCCAACATTGGTTTTACCATTCGCCACCTAGCCTTTTTTCCCTTGGGTTTCACGGACCCAAGGGTCATCTTTATTTTAACCCCCCGGGCCAGTGCTTCTCTAAGTGTTGGTCCGAACCGGGCAGCCTGCGGGGCCACCTCGGGGAAACTCGAGGGCTGGTTTTACTCGTAGCTTGAGCTATCTGAGTGTGCCCTGAGAACGAGATATGTGCAGCTCCTATCGGGATTTGTCGGCACATTCGGGCGGTGTTGCTGGACTTGTTTTACCATTGTCGAGGATGTCTTGTAACCTGGATGCCGAGCCTGATCGGATTGTCTTGGGAGAAGGAATATCCTTCGTTGACCGTGAGAGCTTGTGATGGGCTAAGTTGGGACACCCCTGTAGGGATTTGAACTTTCGAAAGCCGTGCCCATAGTTATGGGCAGATGTGAATTTGTTAATGTCCGGTTGTAGAAAACTTGAAGTTTAACTTAATTAAAATGCATCAACCGTGTGTGTAACCGTGATGGTCTCTTTCCGGCGGAGCCCGGGAAGTGAACACGGTGTTGGACTAATGCTCGACGTAGGTTGTTCTAGGATCACTTCTTGATCATAGTTGTTCGACCGTGTTTTGCCTTATCTTCTCGCTCTCTTTTGCGTACATGTTAGCCACCAAATATGCTAGTCGCTTGCTGCAGCTCCACATCATACCTTACCTTACCTATAAGCTTAAATAGTCTTGATCGTGAGGGTGTGAGATTGCTGAGTCCCCGTGACTCATAGATACTTCCAAACCCAGTTTGCAGGTGCCGATGATACCGTGTAGGTGATGCAACCAAGCTCTAGGAGGAGCTCGTTGAAGATCTTGTCGTTTGTGTTGTTTTCGTTCTAGTTGATCAGTAGTGGAGCTCAGTTGGGGTCGATCGGGGATCTGTGTAGCATTTGGGGTAGTCTTCTTTCATTTTGGTTCCGTAGTCAGACCATGAGTGTATTTGATTGATGTAATGCTTTATTCATGTAATTGTGTGAAGTGGCGATTGTAAGCCAACTATGTATCTCTTTCCCTTATGTATTACATGGGTTGTGTGAAGATTACCTCACTTGCGACATTTCTTTCAATGTGGTTATGCCTCTAAGTCGTGCTTCGACACGTGGGAGATATAGCCGCATCGAGGGCGTTACGTTGTAGTAGTGGTAGTACAACAATTTCTTCTTCATAACCATCATGCGTAGACTTGAGTTCTACCTCCAGCTCCATGTTCCGGGTCATCACCTTCTTCATGTCTATCATGTTGGCGCACATCTGGTTATCGTAGCGTCGAATGTGCTGGTTCAACTCCTATATGCAGGCTACAATGGATTTATCCTTCCTGGTGTGAATCATCTCCCATTGCTCATCTCGGCGTCCACATATCTGGTAGGTGGTTTCCTTAAGATCCTTGTTGTGCACCTCATCTATGCGTCCAATGGCGATGTGGGTAGCCATGCTCTTTCCTATACTCCAGGTTGGTGTGTCAAAGGAAAACTCGATGGGCTCGGTAACTGGCGTGAACGTTCTTCCTAGAACACGAACTTGAATCGTCCAGCGCTCCTCTTCTGGTAAGGTGGCAATGAAGGTTCCGGTGAAGCTTGGTATGCCGATGTTCAGGTATCTTGTGACTTCTTTCAAGTGTCATCCGAAAGGGGTGTCGTCATCCAGTTGAGTGAACTTGTTCCTTGGGTCCACAATCTATAGAGTAGAAATGGAGAAGAGTTAGAAATGTGTAGAGAAGAGTATCTTGTGGTTTTTCCTAGTGGTCGCGTCCTAACGTCAGCGTGTGCTCTGATACCATCTTGTAGCGACCTGATCCCAATGAACTGTAGTCTCTGTGTTTAAGTGTCATCCTTGGATCGGTATTGCTGGCACACACAGTACTCGAGGATTTATTGCAGAGTTCAATCACACACTTATTACATTGAGTGTCTCATAAAGAGTACTTATTACAATAATATGGCTGAAGGCCATCTAAAATAGATAACTGTGGAAGCTTCGAAGATAAATGTGTCCATCCAACTCCACGGCAAAACTGAGTGCATGACAACGACCTATCGCACCTTACTCTTCGTCTAAAAACTCTGCAACATGATACATTGCAGTCGTGTAGGTCAGCACATAGAATACGCTGGCAAGATAACACTATCGAGCAATGAACAAATAAAAGCTATCACTACATGCATATTTAGCTGGTGGAGGCTCTACGGTTATCTTTTGCATAAAGCTAAGTTTTCCCTACTACAAAGGAATATATTTTATTTAACTACAAAGTTTGATGACATTATTGAGAAGGTACCCCCATCCCAAATTAACATTAATAACCCAACAAATTCATTAAGTAGAGTGATGAGATCAAAACAATAATTCATACACCAGATACTCAAGATGTCCATAACTGGGGACACGGCTAACCATGATTAGTTTATACACTCTGCAGAGGTTTGCACAGTCTTCCCCACAAGACTCTATCTCCTTTGTTGTATTTCTCGCATTGCATGATGTTTGAGAAATGGATGACCGAGACATAGTCTTTTCGAAGAGGTCCCCTTAACCGATAGATAGGCTGGTACACCTACAATTCCCCTACATCTGCTAGCCCATCATGGAAAGGATTCCCACAACTTACTCAACTAAGCTAGAGCCCATAATGGCTTGTGGCTACACAGGGAAGTTTCTAGCATGAATAATCTTATGATCCCTTTAAGCCTGGGTGGCATTCCATAGGAGGATCGCATGGGTACCCCGGGATCTCCTAGGACAACACTAGATTCCCCAGGTGCCCACAACCAATCCACCCAGATGTGTATCAAAGTAGACACCTTAAGTTTCCCTTAGTTATAAGTAACTCTCACATCTTTCATGAATCTCACAAACTAATCCACTTCTGCAAGCATAGCAAATTAGTGCAAGCATAACACAATAATACCCGGGGTTTAATAAAAGACAATAGGTTCCTACCTCATCAACTACTTCCCACACCCACATATTATCAAATCCTACTCATGTAATGTTTGAGGGTTGAAACTAATGCATAAAAACTGGGTAATAAAAGGGCATGATCAAATGGTACTTGCATTGTCGACGATTGGAAAACCCTAGAGATTCGTAGTAGCAAGCCTCGCACTCCGGAAACTCTATCATGAACAAACAATAGCATACATAAGCACTCAAGCATAAGATGCAAAGGTAAAACCAAAATAAAATATCTAAACAGAAAATTCAGTGAAGAGCTTCGATTTGCAAAAAGAATCACTCGAATCGGAGTTACGAAACTCAAACTATGATCAAAAGAAGTTCAAATTCAAATCTGCTAGAAACCAAATTTTAAATTTCCAAAATCATGTTCAAGTTGTTTATCTAGACAGAGGGGCACAATATGAAGATTTTGGCGTTGGTTTCAATGGATTTGGATAAACGAGCAAAAAGTAGTGAAGGTTTGAAGATCAGGGACTAATCTGCAATGAAAATCAATACAGATGCGCCCTTGGCCGAAAATTGAACTAAAACAAAATCTAATGAATGAACGTTCGCTAACAGAAACTAACGAACGAATTAGTTCGTTAACAGAACAAATCGGGTGAACGTTCACTAAATAACATAACCTAAATAATAAATCGATCTAAAATAAAATAAAACCAAACTTTTAAAAAAACGGGCGGGTTTATCGGTCTTATACAAATTCAGGAAGAAAAACCGGCGAGGCGGCGGTAGCGGCATGCGACAGCGTTGGCAGCGGCAGGAGGCGGCAAGGCGGCGGGAGGCGGCAAGGCGGTGCGGCGGGAAGCGGCGGCGTCAGCAGCGGCGACTACAGGCGGCGCCTTGGGGAAGAGAGGGGGGCGGTGCGCTATATAAATGGGGGGGGGGGGGGGCGACCGACTTGGGCAAGGGGGCGGCGGGAGGCGTGGCCGGCTCGGACTCCCGCCGGAGTCCGGCGTGAGCATGACGTGGGGAGGCGGTGCGGCAAGCGGGCCGGCTGGGCCTTCGGCCCTGTTCGGTCCAAAAGAAATCTTAAAAAAACACCATAGAGAAAAATCCAAAATAGAAATAAATAAAAATCCTGAAATTCCAAAAATAATTTTCACGGTCCTCCCCTAATATTTAGGACCACGTGAACATTTTTCAGGGCTAAAATACAATTTTAAAAAATGCATTTTTTCCTAATTTAACCGGTTAAAATATCAAATAAAATTCAAATAAAATATATATTTTTATTAAAAATTAAATTTCCATTAGTTCCTCTATTTTGAAGAAGTCATATTATCTTCTCTCATTATTTTATTTATTTTTAAATAATTGGAAAAATAATTTCAAATAAAAATCACCTTGATCCAATTTACCAATTTTTGAAAATTCAAAAATGGAGTTTTATGAAAACCTCCAACTCTCTCACATGGTCCTTGAGTTGCTTAAGGTCTCTTGGATCAAAGTGTCCAAATAAACCAAATTCAGAATGCTCAAAATATGGATGCATATGATGACATAATGATTAGATCCTCATGAGAAAGAAACTACTATCATGCACACTAAAAAACTCCGTGTAGGTAACGGTAATATTATTGGAAAAGGTGTTATTTAGGATTTCTTTACTTGTGCTGGTACACCTACGCTAGGAGGGTCGATCCTTAATAAAACTTATAGTCTTGAGGATGCAATATCTTTGCTTATAGTTGAACTCGAAAAACAAGTTGTTCACATGCATCCATCCATACAAAGGATCCTTCTAGAATTATCTAATATTCATGATCCTTCCGTTAAGTGTGTTACAACTATATTTTTAGCTTATGAATGTGGGCATATCATTGAAGAAGCACGTGAAATATTTGCTCATTACAATATAAATTGTGGTTGCCCTCCTTTAGAGGAGATCCTTTTTAATCAAGAAGAGATAAGGACATTACAATCTCCTGATTATGCTACTTACACTGAAAATCTAAGAAAAAGGTTCCTCCATCTATTTTGATTGATAAAATTTCTGAACACAATGATAGTTTTGCTATAGAAAATAATGGGCTAGGACATGTTTTTAAAGAAGAGCTTAGAGATTATAATCAAATGAATGTTTATAATAAAGAAATAGTATTCACATATAAAGGACCAAGGGAAGAACCTCCTCGTCCCAAACTTGATCTTATAGATCCGTACCCAATTAAATTTAGCCCTTTTGATTATTTTTGCTTACCACAAAGGAAACTCACTGCTGAAAGGAGGGAGTATGAGATGAGCATGGATGATCTCCCTCACTTCTATTACAATACCTAGATCTATGCAATATGCCTAGCTACGAGCGTGAAACAGTAGCGCTTGTTGGGAGGCAACCCAATTTTATTTTATGTTTTTTTACTTTTCTTCTGTTTTTCAATAATTTGCAATTATACTTCTATTATGATTGTGTTTTAGTATTTTAATTAGTGTTTGTGCCAAGTAAGACCTTTGGGCTGATTTGGAAGATTGTTGATTTGATTTTGTGAGAAAACAGAATTGTTTGCGCCTAATAACATAATTGATCTGCTCTGCTAGAATGCGATAAATTCTTGAATGTTTTACAAAAGATTGATATACAAATTTCCCACATTGTCCTAATTTTTCAGAATTTTTGGAGTTACTGAAGTTTTGCTAAAGTCCAGATTACTACAGACTGTTCTGTTTTTTTGACAGATTCTGCTTTCATTGTGTTTCACTTATTTTGATGAATCTATGGATCGTATCGGGGGGTATGAACCATGCTGAAGTTAGAATACAGTGGATATAATGCAAATATAAAATTGGAATGAGTTTATAACAGAACCTAAAGTAGTGATTTGCTTTATTATACTAACGAATCTCACGAGCTTTCTGTTGAGTATTGTGTTGTGAAGTTTTCAAGTTTTGGGAGAAGTTTCAATGGACTACGGAATAAGGAGTGGCGGGAGCCTAAGATTGGGGATGCCCATGGCACCCCAGGGTAATATTCAAGGACAACCAAGCATCTAAGCTTGGGGATGCCCCTAAAGGCATCCCCTCTTTTGTCTATAATCCATGAGTAAATTACTTCAGGCTATATTTTTATCATCACATGATATGTGTTTTGCTTGGAGCGTCTTGTATTATATGAGTCTTTGCTTTATTTGCTTTTTAGTTTGCCACAATCATCCTTGCTGGACACACCTTTGGAGAGGGGCACACATGAATCTTGAATTTGTTAGAATACTCTATGTGCTTCACATATATTTTTTGAGCTAGGTAGTTGCTCTAGTGCTTCACTTATATCTTCTAGAGCACGACGGTGGTTATATTTAAAAAAATAATGAGATTGCATGCCTCACTTATATTATCTTGAGAGTCTTATAAATAGTACAGTAATTTGCTTGTGTTATGAATTTAGTCCTAATACGATGGGTATTGAAGAGGAATATAATAAAAACTTTCATGAAGATCATTGAATATATGAGAAGTTTGATTCCTTGCATTTCTTTTGAGATATAAATATGGTGATATTAGAGTCATGCTAGTAAGTAATTATGGCTTCGTAAGAATATTTGTGTTAAGGTTTGTGATTCGCGAAGCATGCACGTATGGTCTCTCGTTATGCTATGAAATTGGAGCATGATTTATTATTGATTGCCTTCCTTAGGGGTGGCGGTTGGGGACGAGTGATGCGTAGTAGTAGTAGTAGTAGTAGTAGTAGTAGTAGTAGTAGTAGTAGTAGTAGTAGTAGTAGTAGTAGTAATAGTACTTTGCTTCGAGGGTAATAAACTTTTTCGATAAGTATGTGAGTTCTTTATGAGTAATGTGAGTCCATGGATTATATGCACTCTCACCTTTCCGAATTTTGCTAGCCTCTTCAGTACCGTGCATTGCCCTTTCTCACCTTGAGTTATGGTGGAAATTTCGCCGGTGCATCCAAACCCCGTAACATGATACACTCTTTCACACATAAGGCACCTTATATCTTCCCCAAAATAGCCACCATACTTACCTATTACGGAATTTCCATAGTCATTCTGAGATATATTGCCATGCAACTTCCACTTTTCTGTCTTATTATGACACATATCATCATTGTCATATTGCTTTGCATGATCATATAGTTGACATAGTATGTGTGGCTTGGCTGCTACCTCTTGAGCACTGTGTTGGTTTTCCCTTGAAGAGGAAAGGGTGATGCAGTAAAGCAGCATAAGTATTTCCCTCAGTTTTTGACAACCAAGGTATCAATCCAGTAGGAGACCAAGCGCGAGTCAACTCGTACCTACACAAACAAATAAGAACCTCGCAACCAACGCAAAAAAAGGGGTTGTCAATCCCTTCATGGCCACTTGCAAGAGTGAGATCTGATAGAGATGATAATAATTAGATAAATATTTTTGGTATTTTTATGATATAGATTGAAAGTAAAGATTGCAAAATAAAAATAGATAGGAAACTTGTTTGATAGAGAATAGACCCGGGGGCCATAGGTTTCACTAGTGGATTCTCTCAAGATAGCATAAGTATTACGGTGGGTGAACAAATTACTGTCGAACAATTGATAGAAAAGCGAATAATTATGAGAATATCTAGGCATGATCATGTATATAGGCATCACGTCCGTGACAAGTAGACCGAAACAATTCTGCATCTACTACTATTACTCCACACATCGACCGCTATCCAGCATGCATCTAGAGTATTAAGTTCATAAGAACAGAGTAACGCCTTAAGCAAGATGACAAGATGTAGAGGGATAAACTCATGCAATATGATGTAAACCCCATCTTTTTATCCTCGATGGCAACAATACAATACGTGTCGTTTCCCTTTCTGCCACTGGGATCGAGCACCGCAAGATTGAACCCAAAGCTAAGCACTTCTCCCATTGCAAGAAAGATCAATCTAGTAGGCCAAACCAAACTGATAATTCAAAGAGACTTGCAAAGATAAACAAATCATACATAAAAGAATTTAGAGAAGATTCAAATATTGTTCATAGATAGACTTGATCATAAACCCATAATTCATCGGATCTCGACAAACACACCGCAAAAGAAGATTACATCGAATAGATCTCCAAGAGAATCGAGGAGAACTTTGTATTGAGATCCAAATAGAGAGAAGAAGCCATCTAGCTACTAGCTATGGACCCGAAGGTCTGAAGTAAACTACTCACACATCATCGGAGGGGACATGGAGTTGATGTAGAGGCCCTCCGTGATCAATGCCCCCTCTGGCGGAGCTCCAGAAAAGGCCCCAAGATGGGATCCCTTGGGTACAGAAGGTTGCGGCGGTAGAAATAGGGTTTCGTGGTGCTCCTGGATGTTTGCGGGGTATATGGATATATATAGGAGGAAGAAGTAGGTCGGTGGAGCAATGAGGGGCCCACGAGGGTGGAGGGCGTGCCCAGGGGGTGGGCGCGCCCCCTGCCTCGTGGCCTCCTCGATTGTTTCTTGACATCCACTCCAAGTCCTCCAGATCACGTTTGTTCCATAAATAATGCTCCTGAAGGTTTCATTCCGTTTGGACTCCGTTTGATATTCCTTTTCGGCGAAACACTGAAATAGGCAAAAAACAACAATTTGGGCTGGGCCTCCGGTTAATAGGTTAGTCCCAAAAATAATATAAAAGTGTAAAAATAAGCCCATTAACATCCAAAATAGATAATATAATAGCATGGAACAATCAAAAATTATAGATACGTTGGAGGCGTATCCAGCATCCCCAAGCTTAATTCATGCTCGTCCTTGAGTAGGTAAATGATAAAAACAGAATTTTTGATGTGGAATGCTTCCTAACATATTTCTCAATGTAATTTTTCTTTATTGTGGCATGAATGTTCAGATCCGAAAGATTCAAGATAAAAGTTTAATATTGACATAGAAATAATAGTACTTCAAGCATACTAACTAAGCAATCACGTCTTCTCAAAATAACATGGCCAAAGAAAGTTATCCCTACAAAATCATATAGTCTGGCTATGCTCTATCTTCATCACAAAAAATATTAAATCATGCACATCCCCGGTGACAAGCCAAGCAATTGTTTCATACTTTTGATGTTCTCAAACTTTTTCAATCTTCGCGCAATATATGAGCATGAGCCATGGATATAGCACTATGGTGGAATAGAATGGAGGTTGTGGATAAGACAAAAAAGGAGAAGATAGTCTCACATCAACTAGGCATATCAACGGGCTATGGATACGCCCATTAATAGATATCAATGTGAGTGAGTAGGTATTTCCATGCAACGGATGCACCAGAGCTATAAGTGTATGAAAGCTCAACAAAAGAAACTAAGTGGGTGTGCATCCAACTTTCTTGCTCACGAAGACCTAGGGAAATTTGAGGAAGCCCATCATTGGAATATACAAGCCAAGTTCTATAATGTAAAATTCCCACTAGTTTATGAAAGTGACAACATAGGAGACTCTTTATCATGAAGATCATGCTACTACTTTGAAGCACAAGTGTGGAAAAAGGATAGTAACATTGTCCCTTCTCTCTTTTTCTCTCATTTTTTTATTTGGACCTTCTTTCTTCTTTTTTTGGCCTCTTTTCTTTTTTTTCATCCAGAGTCTCATCCCGACATGTGGGGGAATCATAGTCTCAATCATCCTTTCCACACTGGGACAATGCTCTAATAATGATGATCATCACACTTCTTTTTACTTACAACTCAAGAATTACAACTCAATACTTAGAACAAAATATGACTCTATGTGAATGCCTCCGGCGGTGTACCAGGATATGCAATGAATCAAGAGTGACATGTATGAAAGAATTATGAACGGTGGCCTTGCCACAAATATGATGTCAACTACATGATCATGCATGGCAATATGACAATGATGAAGCGTGTCATAACAAACGGAACGGTGGAAAGTTGCATGGCAATATATCTTGGAGTGGCTATGGAAATGCCATAATAGGTAGGTATGATGGCTGTTTTGAGGAAGGTATATGGTGGAATTATGGTACCGGTGAAAGTTGCGCGGTACTAGAGAGGCTAGCAATGGTGGAAGGGTGAGGGTGCATATAATCCATGGACTCAACATTAGTCATAAAGAACTCACATACTTATTGCAAAAATCTATTAGTTATCGAAACAAAGTTCTACGCGTATGCTCCTAGGGGGATAGATCGGTAGGAAAAGACCATCGATCGTCCCCGACCACCACTCATAAGGAAGGCAATAAATAAATAAATCATGCTCCGACTTCATCACATAACGGTTCACCATACGTGCATGCGACGGGAATCACAAAATTCAACACAAGTATTTCTCAAATTCACAATTACTCAACTAGCATGACTCTAATATCACCATCTCCATATCGCAAAACAATCATCAAGTATCAAACTTCTCTTAGTATTCAATGCACTTATATGAAAGTTTTTATTATGCCTAAAAGCAAATTGCCGTGTTGTTCTAAAGGACTCTCAAAATAATATAAGCGAATCATGAGAGATCAATTATTTCTATAAAATAAAACCACCGACGTGCTCTAAAAGATATAAGTGAAGCACTAGAGCAAAAACTATATAGCTCAAAAGATATAAGTGAAGCACATAGAGTATTCTAATAAATTCTAATTCATGTGCTCTCTCAAAAGGTGTGTACAGAAAGTCTGATTGTGGTAAACTAAAAATCAAAGACTCAAATCATACAATACGCTCCAAGAAAAACACATATCATGGGGTGAATAAAAATATAGCTCCAAGTAAAGTTACCGATGAACAAAGACAAAAGAGGGGATGCCTTCCGGCGCATCCCCAAGATTAGGCTTTTTGGTGTCCTTGGATTTACCTTGGGGTGCCATGGGCATCCCCAATCTTAGGCTCTTGCCACTCCTTGTTCCATAATCCATCAAATCTTTACCCAAAACACGAAAACTTCACAACACAAAACTTACAAGAAAATCTTCGTGAGCTCCGTTAGCGAAAGAAAACAAAACACCACTTCAAGGTACTGTAATGAACTCATTATTTATTTATATTGGTGTTAAACCTACTGTATTCCAACTTCTCTGTGGTTCATAAACTCTTTTACTAGTCATGGATTCATCAAATAAGCAAACAACACACGAAAAACAGAATCTATCAAAAATAGAACAGTCTGTAGTAATCTGTAACTAACGCAAACTTCTAGAACCCCAAAAATTCTAAAATAAATTGCTGGACGTGAGGAATTTATTTATTAATCATCTGCAAAAAGAATTAACCAAATATCGGTCTCCAATAAAAAAATGACAGCAATTCTGGTAAGTGCTAAAGTTTCTGTTTTTTACAGCAAGATCAAAAAGACTTTCCCCAAGTCTTCCCAACGGTTCTACTTGGCACAAACACTAATTAAACACAAAAAACACAAGCAAAACAGAGGCTAGATAAATTATTTATTGCTAAACAGGAGCAAAAAAGCAAGGAATAAAAATAGAATTGGGTTGCCTCCCAACAAGCGCTATCGTTTAACGCCCCTAGCTAGGCATAAAAGCGAAGATAGATCTAGGTATTGTCATCTTTGGTAGGCAATCCATAAGTGGATCTTATAATAGATTCATATGGCAATTTAATTTTCTTTCTGGGGAAGTGTTCCATTCCTTTCCTTAATGGAAATTTGAATTTAATATTCCCTTCCTTCATATCAATAATTGCACCAATCGTTCTAAGGAAAGGTCTACCAAGAATAATCAGACATGAAGGGTTGCAATCTATATCAAGAACAATGAAATCTATGGGCACATAATTCCTATTTTCAACAATAAGAACATCATTAATTTTCCCATATGTTTCTTAATAGTGGAATCCGCAAGGTACAAGTTTAAAGAACAATCATCAAATTCACGGAAACCTAGCAAATCACACAAAGTTTTTGGGATCGTGGAAACACTAGCACCCAAATCACACAAAGCATAGCATTCATGATCTTTAATTTTAATTTTAATTGTAGGTTCCCACTCATCATAAAGTTTTCTAGGGATAGAAACTTCCAACTCAAGTTTTTCTTCATAAGATTGCATCAAAGCATCAACGATATTTTTAGTAAAAGCTTTATTTTGACTATAAGCATGAGGAGAATTTAGCACGGATTGCAACAAGGAAATACAATCTATCAAAGAGCAATTATCATAATTAAGTTCCTTGAAATCCAAAATAGTGGGTTCGTTTCTATCAGTCCCATCATTATCAAGATTCATATTGCAAAACAAGTATTTAATTGGGGACATATCAATCACGTTTAGATCTTCATCCTTATTATCATGAAAACTTTCCGGTTTAGTGCCCATCTTATTAACTAAGGTGGCCTGCTTATCCGACATTTCAGCAATTAATTTTTCAAGATGAGCAAGATGAGATTTTAAACCATAAAATTCCTTAGACATATCGTCAAGCTCTTTATTCATGAAATCGATAAAACTTTTTTGTTCTTTAAGCTCGTTCCTAAAGAAATTATTATGCTCAAACTGCAAGGACATAAAGCTTCTAACGTTGTTTTCGATTTCTTCCAACCTTCTAAGGTGAGGATCAACTCCTTTTGGTAAGGCCATAAGGGAAACAAGCAACAAGAGGTAAGCGAAAAAGAGGCGAACGGAAAGAGAGGGTGAAAGGAAAAGAGCGTGAATAAAACAGCAAGGGTGAAGTGGGGGAGAGGAAAACGAGAGGCAAATGGCAAATAATGTAATGCGAAGGACAAGAGTTGTGATGGGAACTTGGTATGTCTTGAATTGGCATAGATCTCCCCGACAACGGCACCAGAAATCCTTATTTCTACCTCTTGAGCACTGCGTTGGTTTTCCACTACTAGGGAAAATCCTATACACAGAATCTTACCAGCAACGCGCTTTAAAATCAGGCGCTGCTGCTAAGTAGTAGTAGCGTGGGTTTTTAACCCTCGCTACTACTAAGTTGATAGCAGTAGCGCTGGTTTTTACCCTCGCTACTACTAAGCGGTCTCTACCGTGCCCCCCGGGACATGCCATAGTAGTAGCGCGGGTTCTTAACCCTCGCTACTACTAAGTTGATAGCAGTAGCGCTGGTTTTTACCCCTCGCTACTACTAAGCAGTCTCTACCGTGCCCCTGGGCCATGCCATAGTAGTAGCGAGGGTTATAAACCCGCGCTACTACTAAGTTTTTACCCCTCGCTACTACTAAGAATCTCAACCGTGCCCCTCCGGGACATGCCATAGTAGTAGCGAGGGGTAAAATCCCTCGCTACTACTAAAGGTCCCATTTTTGAAACTCTACCCCCCCCCTTGTGGATCGCCTTTTCAGTTTTGTAAAAAGCAAACGAAAATGATAAAAACTTAAAAAATTAAAATCCTCCGAGATGTAGTTATGTTACTACATCTACTAGTTAGGAAAATTTAAAAACTTAAATTTGGACATGTTTTGCAAAAAGTGTAGGGAAAATGTAAAACGGCTATAACTTTTGCATACGATGTTAGAAAAAAACATATAATATATCAAAATGTTTCAAAAATTAAATTCCTTCGAGATGTAGTTATGTTACTACATCTACTAGTTAGGAAAATTTAAAAACTTAAATTTGGACATGTTTTGCAAAAAGTGTAGGGAAAATGTAAAACGGCTATAACTTTTGCATACGATGTCAGAAAAAACGTATAATATATCAAAATGTTCAGCACGAAAATCCGCATACGATGGAGACTGCCTACGGCCTGTTTGCAAATTTTTAGAATCCTCAAATTCTAAAAGGAAAAAAAAGTTATGCTCAAATTTCAGTTTTTTTTAATTTTGGTCAAATCTGGTTAAACTGTGGTCAAACTACTTATTCAAGAAGTATTAGTGTTACTAAATAATTATTCAAGAATATTAGTGTTACTAAATAATTATTCCAGTTTTTTGGAATTTTGGTCAAATCTGGTCAAACTGTGGTCAAACTTTGGTCAAAATGTGGTCAAACTCCTTATTCAAGAAATATTAGTGTTACTAAATAATTATTGTTTTTTAGAACAATAGTTTTAAACTCAAACAGCAAAATGTGTGACTTCATGCTCAAGCTAAACTTCCGAGGGTTAATAGGATTGACATCTTACTATTGTCAGGAAAACAACAAGTGCAGACTTGGAATCGAGGGAGAATAGAACCCGGAAGTTAAGCGTGCTCAGGCTGGAGTAGTGAGAGGATGGGTGACCGTCCGGGAAGTTAGATGATTTGGAATGATAAGGGGTGATTAGAGATTAAATTGAGCAGCGATGAGGGTGATTAGAGATTAGAGGTTAAAATAATTCAGAAATTTGAAAATTCACGCAAAAAATTCGAAAAAAAAATTCCGCGGGTTAGTAGTTGCCTGGGTTTTTACCCACCCTACTACTAACGGACGTAGTAGTAGCGCGGGTGGCACCCGCGCTGCTGCTATACGTTAGCTGTAGCGCCGGCCCCCGCGCTGCTAATAGACCCAAAACCCGCGCTGCTGCTAGGCTTTTCCCTAGTAGTGTTCCCTTGAAGAGGAAAGGGTGATGCAGTAAAGCAGCGTAAGTATTTCCCTTAGTTTTTGAGAACCAAGGTATCAATCCAGTAGGAGACCATGCGTGAGTCACCTCGTACCTACACAAACAAATAAGAACCTCGCAACCAACGCGATAAAAGGGGTTGTCAATCCCTTCACGGCCACCTGCAAGAGTGAGATCTGATAGACATGATAATAATAAGATAAATATTTTTGGTATTTTTATGATATAGATTGAAAGTAAAGATTGCAAAATAAAATAGATACGAAACTTGTATGATGGAGAATAGACCCGGGGGCCATAGGTTTCACTAGTAGCTTCTCTCAAGATAGCATAAGTATTACGGTGGGTGAACAAATTACTGTCGAGCAATTGATAGAATAGCGAATAATTATGAGAATATGTAGGCATGATCATGTATATAGGCATCACGTCCGTGACAAGTAGACCGAAACGACTCTGCATCTACTACTATTACTCCACACATCGACCGCTATCCAGCATGCATCTAGAGTATTAAGTTCTTAAGAACAGAGTAACGCCTTAAGCAAGATGACATGATGTAGAGGGATAAACTCATGCAATATGATGTAAACCCCATCTTTTTATCCTCGATGGCAACAATACAATATGTGTCGTTTCCCTTTCTGCCACTAGGATCGAGCACCGCAAGATTGAACCCAAAGCTAAGCACTTCTCCCATTGCAAGAAAGATCAATCTAGTAGGCGAAACCAAACTGATAATTCAAAGTCACTTGCAAAGATAAACCAATCATACATAAAAGAATTCAGAGAAGATTCAAAAATTGTTCATAGATAGACTTGATCATAAACCCACAATTCATCGGATCTCGACAAACACACCGCAAAAGAAGATTACATCCAATAGATCTCCAAGAGAATCGCACTACTAGGAAAAGGGCTATAGATGAAATGGATACTAATGGCGCACCTGACATGTGGTGCGGCACTACTATATAGCAGTGGTGCACCATGTGCAGGTGCGCCATTAGTGTGGAAGACGCTAATGGCGCACCAGACACATGGTGCGCCACTAGTAACATTTTTTTCTTCATTTTTCCAAACATACTAATGGCGCATCCAGGCACAGTGCGCCATTACTAGTTCTAACTAGTAATGGCACACCAGCCACACAGTGCGCCACTACTGTATTTCTTTTATTCTTTTTTTTGCAAAACTACTAATGGCGCACCATGGCGTACTGCGCCATTACTAGTTTAAACTAGTAATGGCGTACTATGCCACGGTGTGCCATTAGTATATATATATATATATATATATTATTTTATTTTATTTATTTTGCAAAACTACTAATGGCGCACCACCAGCAGGTGCGCCATTAGTAACCAGGGTTACTAATGGCGCATTTTCAGGTGGTGCGCCATTAGTAACCTGGGACCAACAAGATATGTTGGACAGCCACACCTACCCACTCACTTTCCCCACTTCATTCTCTCCACCTCATCCTCCTCCAAGCTTGACTCGGCTGCCTCCTCCTCCTCACCTCATTTGCACCATAGATTCATCCAAATTAAGTGGTTAAATTACCTTTTTTATAGGTAAGTAAGGGGGGAAGCTCTCTTTATGTTGTTCTCCCTCCAACAACGTGCACATGCACTTTTTGTGGCCTAGCTAGATCTATGCATGTTTGTGGTGTTGCATATGTTTGTGGTGTTGCATATATGTTTGTGTTTGCAGGTATCGGTATTTGAAATGCGATAGTTGCCAATATTTTCCCGGAATGTTGATTCATTTCCGTTTCGGCGAGAATTTTGGCACTATGCATTCTTTTTGCTCCTATTTTTAGGGAAACTCATGCCAAATTTTTTCTTGGTTCTAAAATATCGTTTGGCTCTACCCCGCAGGCGACCATCGTCCGCATGATGACCGAAGGCATCGTGAATAGGTTTTTGAGCTCCGAGAAGGCCGAGATGCTTCAAAAGAATGAGACGGAGATAAGATGTCCGTGTCAAAGATGCAAGATGAAGAGCCTTATTGTAGACCCGGATTCTGGGCAGGTGTGGGACCACCTGCTCTTGCATGGTTTCATGGATGGCTATCGGTGGCAAGGTGATGAAGATGACTATGAAGTCGTCCATGGGGGCCGGTAAGAAATGAGGAAGGGCAGCAAGACAACCACCGCGGCTCGGGCGGGCGAGAAGACGAAGAATCTCCAGGACATGATCACGATGGTGATGTTGTACACAGTCATCATGTAGAAGATGCCGGACATGACGATGAGGAAGATGCCGGAGCAGACGAAGGGCATGATCATGAAGATGAAGATGCCGGCGGAGCAGACGATGATGGACCATCGATGGGCTGGGTGCAGGACCCTCATATTCAAGAGCTGCTTCTCAAGCAGACGGATAATGCAAGAGCTGCCGCCCGAGAGAAAGCCAAGCTGGATCAACTGGAGATAGACACAGTTACTCCATTGTATGAAGGATGCAGGCCCGAGGATACCCGCCTGAAAGTAACGCTCATGGCTCTGGAGATGAAGGTAAAACACAAAATGACCGACGCATGCTTCGACGAGAACATGTCATTCTGGAACGAACGTCTTCCCAAGGGCAACAAGTGCCCGACTAGTTTCGAGGAGGCGAAGAAAATCGTGTGTCCTCTGGATTTACCGCACGTGAAATACCATGTGTGCATGAACAATTGCATCATTTATCGGGACGAGCACGCGGAGTCTACCATATGTTCGGTGTGCGGCGTCACTAGATACAAGAAGAGCAAGAAAGCCCCTCGAAAATCGGTGTGGTACTTTCCGATCACTCCTCGTCTGCAGCGGTATTTCGTAGACCCTAAGGTAGCAAAGCTCATGCGTTGGCATGCGGATAGGGAGGAGAAGAAGCAAGAAGATGACGCAAATGATCCAGAGATAAATCAAAAAGACAAGATGCTGAGTCACCCTAAGGATGGGAGCCAGTGGCAAGCGTTGAACTTCGAACACCCAGAATTTGGGATGGATCCAAGGAACATCGTGCTGGGCGCGAGCACCGATGGAGTCAATCCGTTTGGCAGCCAGAGAAGCACACATAGCACCTGGCCTGTGTTTGTGTAGATGTACAACCTTCCCCCTGGTTGTGCATGAAGAGGAAGTACATTCACATGAGTATGCTAATTGAAGGGCCGAAACAACCAGGGAACGACATCAATCTGTATCTGCGGCTGCTAAAAGAGGAGGTAGACACACTGTGGAAAACGCCAGCCAATACGTGGGACGCTGCAGAGAAAGAATATTTCCCTATGAGAGCCGCACTGCTCACGATGGTGCACGACTATCTCGGTTACGGATATCTCGCGGGGCAGGTGGTCCATGGATTTTCTGGATGCGTCAGGTGCATGGATGACACAACGTATCACCAGCTAGATAGAGATCCCGGGTCTTCGAAAACCGTGTTCATGGGACATCGAAGGTGGCTTCGCGACGATGACCCGTGGAGAAAACGCAAGGATCTGTTCGATGGTGAAACCGAACCCCGAAGACGCCCGCGTACGAGGAGCTGCGAGGAAATAGATGAGATGTTGAAAAATTGGAAAGATTTCCCACTGCCGGGAAAGAAGCAAAAGGCGCCAGATCCGGGAAAGAAGCGAAAGGCGCCAGAGCCGCTGCTGAAGGTATGGAAAACGAGGTCTATTTTCTGGGACTTCCCGTACTGGAAGATCCACCGTGTGCCTCACAGCCTTGATGTCATGCATATCACGAAGAACGTGTGCGAGAGTCTGCTAGGTACCCTGCTCAACATGCTAGAGAGGACCAAAGATGGGCCAAAAGCAAAGGGCATACTTGAAATCAATGGGCATCAGGGAGGAGCTTCACGCTAATGATGATGATGATGATGATGATGAGGCGAAGCAGGACACGGAAAGTCATCGCAAAGGCAAAAAGGCCAAGAAGACCGGAAATGACTACCCTCCCGCGTGCTTCACTCTAAGTCAGGAGGAGATCGATCAGTTTTTCACCTACCTCGTAGGAGTAAAACTTCCTTACGGTTACGCGGGGAAGATAAGCAGATACCTAGACCCAGTGAAGAAGAAGTTTAGCGGGATGAAGTCTCACGACTGTCACGTGCTGATGACGCAGATACTTCCAGTTGCAATCCGTGGGATCATGGACGCGCACGTCCGTGAAAGGCTATTTGGCCTATGCAACTTTTTCGACGTCATCTCTCGGAAGTCGGTTGGCGTGAGGCAACTCAGAAGGCTACAGGAAGAGATCGTGGTGATACTATGCGAGCTTGAGATGTACTTCCCGCCCGCAATCTTCGACGTTATGATGCATCTGCTGGTCCATATTGTGGAGGATATCATCCAACTCGGGCCGACGTTCCTGCACAGCATGATGCCGTTCGAAAGGATGAATGGTGTCATCAAAGGATACGTTAGCAACATGTCACGTCCAGAGGGAAGCATAGCCAGGGACTTTCTGACCGAAGAGTGCATCTCCTACTGCATGAATTATCTAGGCATCGAGAACCTCGTTGGTCTACCCGTCAACAGGCACCTCGGCAGGCTCGCTGGATGGGGTCACCATGAGGGTCGCCGCGAAATGCATGTCGACTTCGAGGGTCGACTCGCCGACTTTGAAAGAGCAAACCTAGTCGCGCTCCAACACATAGACGTGGTCGATCCTTGGGTGGTAGAGCACAAAACCTTTATTGAGAAGACGTACAATGACCGAGGCCAACAGAGGACGGACGGAGATATAATCAAAGAGCCCAACTCATGTTTCACGCGTTGGTTCAAGCAGAAGCTTCTGTCATACCCTTTACATGAGGATTCTTCCGCGGAAGAACAACTCATATTCGCCTTGTCACAGGACGCCGAGCACAACCTGATGACGTATCAGGCGTACAATATCAACGGCTACACATTCTACACCGAGGGAAAGGACATGAAGAGAAATGGTTATCAGAACTCCGGGGTAACGATGGAATCCTACACCAATAACGACAAGGACAGATACTACGGAAGGATCGAGGAGATCTGGGAGCTGAGCTACGCTGGAGAGAAGGTCCCGATGTTCCGTGTCAGATGGGCCAAGAACGTCATAAAAGAAGACCGGTATTTCACCACCATGGTTTTACCCGAAGCCAAATCCAAGACCGCGGGCGCAAACGTCACCGCGAAAAATGAGCCATGGGTACTGGCTTCCCAAGTGGACCAATGCTTCTTCATTACCGACCCGCCAAAACCCAGTCGTGTTGTCGTGAGGAGAGGCAAAAGGAAGATCATCGGAATGGATGGAGTCGCCAATGAGCGAGACTTCGACAAGTACGACGACCCGAAGATGGAACATCACGACGACGATGAAGTATCAGCATACACCACAAGAAGAAGCAGGACCACCCTACCTAAAGGATGTTCGTTCAAGAGAAGAACTCCATTTACCAAAAATAAGGGCAAGAAGATTGTGAACAGATAGCTAGCTAAGATCGATTGTATTTAAATTGTAGCCTTCATTTCTCGATTGTATTTCATGGGCACTTTTTGAACTCATGAATGTTTTTAAATTTCATGGACACTCGATCTCGATCCCCTCCATCTCGATCGCTATCCCACCTCGCTAGATCCGGTCCCCCTCGCCGCCAAGCACCCCCCGCACCCTCTACCCCGGTCCACCGGCCGCTGCCGCCGACCCCCCACACCCTCCCCCGCTCCACCGCGGCCGACGACCCCCCGCACCCTCTCCCCCGTTCCACCTGCCGCCGCCGCCAACCCCCCGCACCCTCGATCCCCCGCTCCACCGCCGCCGCCGACCCCCCGCACCCTCTCCCCCGCTCCATCGGCCGCCGCCGACCCCCCGCACCCTCCCTCGCTCCACCGCCGCCGACGACCCGCCGCACCCTCCCCCGCTCCACTGCCGCCGATGACCCCCCGCTCCCTCCACCGCAACCTCCCCGACCCGCTCCACTGTCACAAATGAATGCAACTAAAATTGCAAAAAAAACAAATTTCATTATATTTTCAAATAACAAATTTGATGATATTTTCAAATAATAAATTTGATGATATTATTTCATATTCATAAATATTTTCAAATAACAAATTTGATGATATTTTCAAATAATAAATTTGATGATATTTTTTCATATTCATAAATATTTTCAAATAACAAATTTGATGATATTTTTTAAAAAATTATTACTGTTTTTATTAAAAATTATTACTGTTTCATATTAATATTCATCTAAAAAATTATTAGATGCAACAAAAAATTACTTATGGCGCACCTCTGGCTGGTGCGCCATTGCTATATAAAAAAGATTACTTATGGCGCACCTCTGGCTGGTGCGCCATTGCTATATATATATATATATATATATATATATATATATATATATAAAGATTACTAATGGCGCACCGCTGCAAGGTGCGCCATTAGTAAGCTTCCCCCTAGCTAATTCCTCCCTCTCCCTCTCGCCAGATCCCCTTCGCCCCTCTCCCCCGCCAGACTCCACCCCCGCTGCCCCTGCGCCCCCACCACAGCAGCTCCCCCGCGCCGCCGCCCCGCGCCCCCGCGCCCCCCACCACTGCAGCTCCGCCGCGCCGCCACCCCCGCGCCCCGAGCCAGAGGAGGAGGACGAGGAGGAGGATGAGACGACGACCGCCTCTACCTCAGCTCAGCCAGGCCATGTGACGCCGAGCCGAGTGCCGCCTCCCTCACCGTCCCCCCTCTGCTCGTGCCCGCTCCCTCAATGTCACCGGAGCTTCAACGCCTAGCCGCTGCCGGAGCTTTAATGCCGGCGTCTTCCTCCATTCCTCCATCCCCTCCCTAGGTGATTCGTCCCTTCTCCTCCACCCCCTCCCCTGCAAACCCTAGGGCCATGGCGGCATGTTAATGTTAATGTACATCACCAGTCCATATGGGATTGGCTTGTCTGTAACCGAGAGATGGTTTTTATTCCCCTAAAACTAGCTTGCCATTCATAAGGCCAATGGAAGAACTGTCGGTAGCTAATCTTGTCATTGTGTAAAACTGTTAATTAGTTACCATTTTCATGTGTTGATGCATGGCTGTATTGTGTTGTGTCATCCTGGTGTAAATGCACATGATGGAGCAAGTGTGAAGATGCTGCAACTTGCTGTGGCCGTCATTGCTTTTGCTAGGATTCAGTGAATTTGTATGTCAGGTCATTGTGTAGTTGGCAGCTAAGATTCAGTGAATTTGTATGTCGGTTCACTATGTAAGACAGCTAGAGTTGAGTTGGTATTGTTCGAGTTGTAGTAGTACAGAATATGATCACCTGCAACAAGTTTTAGATTGGAGGCAAGTTCCTGCCAATTTTTAGTAATATGGTTCAGAGAGTGGTAACTATTTGGTCAAACAAACATCTTCCTGTCTTGATATGAATTTTTATTTTTGGTTATTTCTGAGAACTTTTAGTACATGTCTTTGTCATGGCTAGAAGTCTAGCTAGAACTTCTGACAACTTTAAAGCAAGAACGTTCAGAGAGATTATTCCATGGAATAGCTGAACTATAATACTATTATTCATTTATGATAGTTTGTGAGATACAGAAATAGATAAATTGAAGTTTGTAATGGCTAACAGCCAGACATGTGAATCTGTTCTTGATACTCCTTTTCCCTTTTCTTAGAATCATCATATACAAATTAGAAGCTTTCTAACATCTGCATATTTCAGGTTTCCGAGGAGGTAAAGGAAGTGAAGTTCAGGCAGTGCAGTAGCAGCAACACCTCCAAGGTGAGAAATATGTTCCTATTTATCTTTTTTTGCTAGATGTGCTCTTGTTACTTGTTACTCTCGAACTTCAGCTCTTGTTACTCTAGATCACCTGCAACAAGGTGAGAAATATGTTCGAGTGGTAGATTGTGACTTCCTGGAATGAATCTCTCCTATATTCAGTTTCAGCTGGGAGAGAACTTCAGCAACAAGTTTTGTAACCATTGCAGTAGTACAGAATATGATCACCTGCAAAATTGTATGGGTAATGAGTTAAGGAGACACAATAAATCTTAAATATGCATGATTGAAACTACCTGCTAAGATAACTTACTTTGTAGTCTGCATCATTTGCGACATGCTTCTTCAGTACATCATATAATATAGAGAAGTGCAGATCAAGTGGTGCAATCATATACATCTGGCCACTTAAGTCATCCTTCCCTTTAAGCACAGTGATGCCTTTCAGTGTCACACAATAATGTTTGTTGCAAGAACATTCTGCTCTTAGTTTTGCTTATTAACTGTTGATGTACTTGTGATGATGTTGTACTTGTGATGACGCTACTTGTGATCTTCTGAAATGACCCATTGGCGACTTCATTACGCAGGGATAATGATTTTGTAGGTACCCCGAGAGGCCCTTGAGTTTGCCAGAATGTCGATTAACTTCCGTTCTGGCAAATTTGGGTACTCCATATGTCCTATTTTCAGCAAAGGTCATGCTGAAATTTTCCGTGAAATTTAGCATGACTTTGCTAAAAATAGGACATATGGGGTACTTGTGACTAATGCATGTGCCGGGGTATCTTAGTACTTAGTTAAGTAGGATCAACTGCCCCGCCATTCTTGCTGCATTAAACCATAGGTGGCAATTGAGCCAAGTGATTAGGCACAACTTAGAATTCTCCTTAGCATCGATAAACCCTAGTTGATAAACCCAACATAGGTGGCAATAGAGCCAAGTGATTAGTGCCAAGTGATTAGGCCCAACCTAGAGTGTCTCGGCATCGATAAACCCTAAATGATGAAAACTTAACTTAGCATTTAGGGTGCCTCGGCGTCGACAAACCCTAAATGATGAAACCTTGGCTTTTAGGGTGCCTCGGTGTCGCGATGAGAACCTAAATGATGTACTCTTAGGCTTTTAGGATGCCTCGGCGTCGACAAACCCTAAATGATAAAAGCTTAGCTTTGAGGATGCCTCGGTGTCGACAAACCCTAAATGATGAGACCATGATCTTGTTCCTTGACAATAACAAACTTTTTGACCAAACTTTTTTCCTATTTAGAGCGAAACATGGCCCACAACAATGAGGCCGGCGGTTCGGGCGGCATGTAATTTTGGGAGCTGTCCCAGGAGTTGGAGGAAGAACCTCACCGCTATGAGGACGCCGCGGAAGACACCGATCCTAACTACACGACCCCTAGTGGCGTCGGGGATGACACCACTGATGGTGCCGCCGAGGATGCCACCACTGATGATGGCGGCGCACGCACAGATGGCAGCCAACCGAAGAGGCAATGGAAGGACCGGCGCCCGAGCGTGCTCTGCACCGTCAAGGAGGAATTCACTAAAGTGAACTCCGACGGGCATCCGACGGAGCCCAAAGAAATAGTCAAGGGGTGCTCGGTTTAGCTCGGGTGCATTCTCCGGAGCACCGTCTCGATTAACACCAAGAACCTAAGGCATAAGGACCGAGGGAATTTGCGCAGCCTCCTCATCACGAAGCTGCACAAATGATACAAGTTCCACGCTGACTTTGCAAACACACGCCTCTCTGGGAATAAAGTGAACAATGCCGCCCTCACGAGGATGAGCACGGCCCTATCTACTTGGAGAAGCACGATGAAGGCAATGATTGAAAAAGGTGATAGTTATGAGAAGATCAAGGAGAAATATCCTTTGATGAGCGAAGATGACTACAAGGAGTTCAAGATCAAGTGCGAGAGCAGCGCAACCTCTGAAACAAGTCAGTGGGGAAAGAAATGCGGCAGTTGAACTTAGGGGTCCACCAACTCGATCCCGGCGGTTACAGAGTGGCGGAGCCTATATGGGACAGGGAGGACGCGGAGCGTGCCGAGCAAGGCCTACCACCCCGCTTCGAGAAATACCGTGGCAAGAATACCAGGAACTTTCTCAGGGCCCGGTACAAGGAGGACCCGGTAACAAAGGAGCTTACCACGGATCCGAAGAACAGGGCGCTTGAGCTTGTTCTGGTAAGGAATACACCCCCGCGTAATTAGCTCCATATGGTTGCATTCTAATTAATCCCCAATATTTCTAAATGGTTCACGTTCCTTCCACAGGACAATGAAAGCAGTAGCGCGTGGTCATCTCAGAGCTCCCCTTTCGACATCCCTTTAAATAGGGCGTTGAACATAATGAAAAACAAGGCTAAGCTCAGTAAGCCAACGTCAGCTGGTCGTGTGACCGGCAAAGGCTTGTCCACAAAATGGTCGTCATACTATACCGCTGGTGGGCGAAAGGAGAAAAAGACCAGCTCGGAAAGCCAGTCGCGTGAGGTTGAAACACTCAAGGCACAAGTGGCGCGGATTCCGGAGATTGTCCAAGAGCAAGTGCAACAACAACTGGGAACGATGCTCAACGCCATGGTGCCTACGTTGATTCATGGGCTGACGACGTGGATTGCGGGCGGCCAACAGGGGCCTTCCCCAGTTCCGAGCTTCATGGCCAGCAACTCGCACAACGCGCAGGCAGCGCCATTGGTGTCTCCGGCGGCGCCATTGGTGTCTCCGGTGGAGGCAGTATTCGTGTCTCCAGCACCGGCACGGGCATTGGAGCTTAATGCACCCGGGTATACGCCGACCGGAACCTCGCCAGCAAGCGGCCCCTCCGTCAGTTGCATGCCCGTCGTTGGCGGTGCCTCGACAATAGCCGAGCTCGAAGGCATCACGATAACTAAGCCTCTCGGCCGATGACTTCATCTCCTTGCCTTTGACTGGGCATCCCTGACGCCCTACATGTTTTCGCAGGGCACCGCCGACGTTCCTTGCACTCTCCTGCACTTCGTGGGCAGCGAGTTGGTCGATGTCGCCAAGGGCAGAATCGTTCAACTGGGCAACCCCGTGTTCCACGGTTATCCGATGCCACCCACAGTGTATAGGGTTGAACTGGTTCGGGTGCTGCCAGGCTGCGACGAGCTATTACCTCCGATTCGACCCGCCGGGGCCGACGAAGATGATGAGGTGACCCTCAGCGCCTGCGTAACCTGGCCCCTGCTTTGGCCGAAGAGCCAGATTCGTTTGGGGGTGGGGGACACCACCCCACAGACAAGACCGCCAGTCGTGCCAGTGCCAAGCCATGGCAAGAACGCCGCAACGCTACCGGACATGCCGGACATCCCTATGGCACAGGATCTGGACATGCATATGGCATAGGATACGGACGACGACGACAACGACGACGGTACATTTACCAACGTCGATAAGTACTTTGCCGAACATGGGTACGGTGACTAGTTCTGCGGGCCTCCTTCTCAAGAACCCAACCAAGACGACCGTGATCTAGCTGGTACGGCGGAGAAACCCAATTGCAACAGGCGTCATCTGGCGTTCAGTTCTCAGGAGACGCCTCCAGCTGCCGCCTTCACCGAGCCTCAGAGAGCTGAGGTGCGAAATATTATCAGCCCCAACACGCTCAAGAAGGCGGTCTGTGAGCAGAACTCGGTCCCATTACAGCAGATCAAGAAGAAGGGACGGAGACGAAAGACTAAAAAGGGTGCCGGTGCGAGCCAGCCGGCACCGAGTACGATCCTGCTCAGGACGGGCCACCTTCACCTAAGGATATCTCGAGGAGGGTGCATGTGGCGGGTAGGGCGATGCTACCGACAAATATGCTCAATGCTGCAACTGGTGCTATGCGGAGTCTGCATGGCAGTGTTCTTTCTTTGGAGAAGCGGCGTCTCAGAGAAAATGATGTGGCATACCCGGTTTTCGTGGCCAAGGTGCCAGAGGGCAAGGGCTTTGTGGATGGCGCCATCGGGGGTACGATCGTCCTGCGGTTTGATGACATCTTTGCTATGTTTAACCTTCATCCGTTGCACTACACCTTCGTTCGGCTATTTTCGCTGAGTATGGAGATGTGGATCATTAGAGACAAGACCCCAGACATCGTGATAGTTGACCCCTTCTACATGCGTGCCAAGCTCTTGGGCAGCGCTGGGGACCGCCAAGTCGCGAGTTCATACCTCGAAGGCGTCATTCTAGCAAACCCAGATAAGGATAACTTCCTCGTGCCTTACTTTCCCGAGTAAGTCATCCCCTAACCACCCCGTAACATATGATTTCTTAAATTTCGATCGTTCTTTTTTTCTAACATTCCGTGTTCTGTGCAGTGACACACATTGCACACTCATCCTCTTAAGCCCGAAATATTCCATGGCCACGTATATTGACCCGAACCGTGACTCCAAGATAGACTACACAAATATCAAGAAAGTTCTTGATGATGTTCTCCCCGGCTACGCCAAATCTGGAGGAACCTTCACCAGGCTAGTTCGTAGGTACGACAGGCACGTGTTCGCCCATGATACTAAGTTCTGCTGCGTCAAGCAGCCTCCTGGAGGTCAGAAGGATGCCTACTACGCCCTCCATCACATGCGGGCGATAGTATGGGACCATCATCACCTTCTGCTACCAGATAATCTCAAAGATTGGGCCGCGAGCTTGTCGGCAATCCAGGATGCGGACATCAGACAAGAATTCTTTCGCATCTAGTCGGAGTTTACAGAAATCATCCATCCAGATGTCCTTCATACCTCGGGGCAGTTCTACCTCAGATATCAACCGTCCAACAGTGAGATAGACACAACGCTACAAATGCAGGCTGACAACGCCCGTGATTTCATGATCATCATGACAGACGACGGCTTCATCCATGCTCCGGTCCCATGAGTCAAGTCGAAAGTAGTGATGCTATGTGTAGTTCTGAAACATTGATTGGCTCATGTTGTAATTAAACTTTAATGAATTGTATGTCTCTTTGGTTTGGACAGTCGTTCAACTTAGATGTAATCGATGCTATTTATTAGTAGGACCATGAATCGTGCTATTAATGTCTTGCTTTTCTCTTCCGATCCTTTTGTTGCATACTTATATATTGCTTATGTATTGTCTGTTGTTTGGCTTGTGCATAGAGATGCCGTCGTATGTCGTGTACAAGGGTAAGGTTCCCGGAGTCTACGATGACTGGGAGGAGTGTCGGAGATAGGTTCACCGTTTCAGCGGTAACAATTACAAAGGGTACACCACTAGGGCGGAGGTGGAATCTAGATACGCCCGCTATCTAGCGGGAGAGAGGAGGGAGCGTTGGAGGAACCGGATGAAGACCAGTTTCATCGCAATGATGCTCATCGTGATGACCGCAGCTCTCTTCTATGTGATGGTAGATTATATGATCGATATCGACTTGTAATGTGAAGACAAACTCGCTACTCGCGGTCTCGAGACATGTAATGTTCTATCATTGTTCGGTCTTTTGAATTCAGAGACTAATCTTCTATTGTATTCAATGAATCTGCTGTTGCTGTGTGGTGCTGTCTATATTTTCTCCAATAATATATTTTGTAACCTGTGCAAAAATCAGAAAAGTAAAAAAACCTAATATTCATACTAATGGCGCATCACCTCAAAGTGCGCCATTAGTATGCCAAAGGATACTAATGGCGCATCACTAAACAGTGCGCCATAAGTATGCCCAAGGATACTAATGGCGCATCACCCCATAGTGTGCCATTAGTATGCCAAAGCACATGGGTAAATATGGCCCCCTAGGAGGCATACTAATGGTGCATGTTGGTCTATACTAATGGCCCACGGCATGGTGCGCCATTGGTATACCAGATACTAATGGCGCACCAGTGGTGCGCCATTAGTATATAATACTAGTGGCGTGGTACTAGTGGTACACCAGTAGTGCGCCATTAGTAGGCAAAACTGGTGTGCCACTAGTAGGCCTTTTCCTAGTAGTGTCGAGGAGAACTTTGTATTGACATCCAAAGAGAGAGAAGAAGCCATCTAGCTACTAGCTATGGACCCGAAGGTCTGAAGTAAACTACTCACACATCATCGGAGGGGCCATGGAGATGATGTAGAGGCCCTCCGTGATCAATGCCCCCTCCGGCAGAGCTCCGGAAAAGGCCCTAAGATGGGATCTCTTGGGTACAGAAGGTTGCGGCAGTGGAAATAGGGTTTCGTGGTGTTCCTGGATGTTTGCAGGGTATATGGATATATATAGGAGGAAGAAGTAGGTCGATGGAGCAACGAGGGGCCCACGAGGGTGGAGGGCGCGCCCAGGGGGGTGGGCGCGCCCCCTACCTCGTGGCCTCCTTGATTCTTTCTTGATGTCCACTCCAAGTCCTATGGATCATGTTTGTTCCAAAAATAATGCTCCCAAAGGTTTCATTCCGTTTGGACTCCGTTTGATATTCCGTTTCGGCGAAACACTGAAATAGGCAAAAACAACAATTTGGGTTGGGCCTCCGGTTAATAGGTTAGTCCCAAAAATAATATAAAAGTGTAAAAATAAGTGCATTAACATCCAAAATATATAATATAATAGCATGGAACAATCAAAAATTATAGATACGCTGGAGACGTATGATTGTCCACCATTCATCTTTTTTATACATGTCATGCTAGATCATTGCACATCCCAGTACACCACCGGTGGCATCATATAGAGTCATATTTTTTTTCTAGTATCGAGTTGTAATTCTTGAGTTGTAAGTAAATAAAGGTGTGATGGTCATCATTATTAGAGCATTGTCCCTTGTGAGGAAAGGATGATGAAGACTATGGTTCCCCCACAAGTAGGGATGAGACTCCGGACGAAAAAAAGGACAAAGAGCCCAAAAAATAAATAAATAAAGAGGCCAAAGAGCCCAAGAAAAAAAAGAAAAAATGAGAGAAAAAGAGAGAAGGGACAATGTTATTATCCTTTTCCACACTTGTGCTTCAAAGTAGCACCATGTTATTCATGATAGAGAGTCTCCTATTCTGTCACTTTTATATATTACTAGTGGAAATTTTTCATTATAGAACTTGGCTTGTATATTCCAATGATGGGCTTCCTCAAATGCCCGAGGTCTTCATGAGAAAGCAAGTTGGATGCACACCAACTTAGTATTCTTTTGAGATTTCATACACTTTTAGCTCTAGTGCATCTGTTGCATCGCAATCCCTACTCCTTGCATTGATATCAATTGATGGGCATCTCCATAGCCTGTTGATTAGCCTTGTCAATGTGAGACTTTATTTTTTGTCTTCTCCACACAACCTCCAACATCATACTCTATTCCACCCATAGTGCTATATCCATGGCTCACGCTCATGTATTGCATTCATAAGAATCATCATGTATAATGGTAGAATGCAACCCATCAATATAATCCTTGATAAGAGCAAACTTCTTTGATATAGTGTAGTTCGGAGAATTCAAAAATATAATAGGACTATCATGTGTGCGTGCAATAGCAATAATTTAATTCTTAATATAAGGAACTATAGCAAGTTCATCCCCGTAATCATAATTCATATTGGCATCATGGCCACAAGCATAGAAAGCATCATCAAAAAGGTATATTTCAAATGAATCAACAGGATCATAGAAATAATCATGGCATTCATCCTTCGGTAAAGAATGAAGGGAAATTAAACAATGTATGAGTTAAGTGTTACTCCCATTAGAAGGTGGGCACGGCTAGCTAATCCACCCTTCCTCCTTTTGTTCTTCGCTCTCCACATCATCTTTTTCATCCAATGAACTCACAGTTTCATCAATTCCTTCTTCCATAGATTCCTGCAAAATATTAGTCTCTTATTGGACAGGGGAGACTCTCTCAATAAATTCATCAATATTGGAATTGAATTTAAGTATCATAGCAATATTTAAAGATAGAAAAATTTTCAGGTCTATAAACTGAATCATCAAAATCTTCAACTTTTCAAACAAAGATTCAATTTCATAAGCACCCTTAAAAGCAACAAATTTTTCTGTTCGTTCCACATCATAGTAATCATATATACCATTAGCATAATTAGCCAAGGTTTCATTATCATTAAATTTGCATAAAAAGGGAAGGTGTGGAGCATTCATCCTAGAGCAACAAGTATAATCATATCTCTGGCATAAATTCCAAGCATGCCAATGCAACATATGAATTTGATCCCACAAAAAAACATATGAATTTGATCCCTTAAAAGTTTCCCTTTTTGTGTCAACCGTTAATCCCTAAAGTAGTCACGTTGATCCAACGTTACTCCCATTATCAAGTTGAATGGGGTTTTCTCAGGATTATCAAAGTAGTGCATAATATCTTTTACATAATGAGCATCGAGGGTTTTAGGAGGTTCCCCATCTCCATGAGTAGCAAGTACCACTAATTTTGTGGTGTTTCGTGTTCTATATCCATAACTAGAGATAGAGAACAACTTAGAACAGGAAATAAAAACTACTTAGTGATAAAGAAAACAAGCACACACGTGAATTAGTGAACACCATAACTATTACTACATAGCGAGCCTCAACACTCATCGGACTACATACATCAGTATGTATTATTTCCAACAAGTCTGTTGCTCGCTCCATTGTTCCAAAGAACGGAGTCTTAGTCATCTTGCCCATGACGCATGGTTCGCAAGCATCAACTAATTCATAATCAAGTGATTCCAAAAGCCCATCAGCATGGATTTTCTTCATGCGCTTTACACCAATATGACCTAAACGGTAGTGCCACAAATAAGTTGCACTATCATTATTAACTTTGCATCTTTTGGCTTCAATATTATGAATATGTGTATCACTACGATTGAGATTCAATAAACCATTCACCATGGGTGTATGACCATTGAAGGGTTTATTCATGTAAACAGAACAACAATTATTCTCTGACTTTAAATGAATAACTGAATAACTGTATTGCAATAAACATGATAAAATCATATTCATGCTTAACGCAAACACCAAATAACATTTATTTAGGTTCAACGCTAATCTCAAAAGTATAGCGACTGTGTGATGATGATCATATCAATCTTGGAACCACTTCCAGCACACATCGTCGCTTCACCCTTAACTAGTCTCTATTCATTCTGCAACTCCCGTTTTGAGTTACTAATCTTAGCAATTGAACTAGTATCAAATACTTAGGGGTTGCTATAAACACTAGTAAAGTACACATCAATAACATGTATATCAAATATACCTTTGTTCACTTTGCAATACTTCTTATCCGCCAAATACTTGGGGCAGTTCTGCTTCCAGTGACTAGTCCCTTCGTAGTAGAAGCACTTAGTCTCAGGCTTAGGTCTAGACTTGGGCTTCTTCACTTGAGCAGCAACTTGCTTGCCATTTTTCTTGAAGTTCCCCTTCTTCCCTTTGCCCTTTTCTTGAAACTAGTGGTCTTGTCAACCATCAACACTTGATGTTTTTCTTGATTTCTACCTTCATCGATTTCAGCATCACAAAGAGCTTTGGAATCGTTTCCGTTACCCCTTGCATATTATAGTTCATCACGAAGTTCTAGTAACTTGGTGATAGTGACTAGAGAACTCTGTCAGTCACTATCTTATCTAGAAGATTAACTCCCACTTGATTCAAGTAATTGTAGTACTCAAACATTCTGAGCACATGCTCACTAGCTGAGTTGTTCTCCTTCATCTTGTAGGCAAAGTACTTGTCAGAGGTCTCATACCTCTTGACTTGGGCATGAGTCTGAAATACCAATTTCAGCTCTTGGAACATCTCGTATGCTCCATGACATTTCAAAACATTTTTGAAGTCCCGGTTCTAAGCCATAAAGCATGGTGCACTAAACTATTAAGCAGTCATCATACCGAGCTTTGTCAAACATTCATAACGTGTGCGTCTGCTCCTGCAATAGGTCTGTCACCTAGCGGTGCATCAAGGACATAATTCTTCTGTGCAGCAATGAGGATAATCCTCAGATCACGGATCCAATCCGTATCATTGCTACTAACATATTTCAAATTTATTTTCTCTAGGAACATATCAAAAAATAAATGGGGAGCTATATCGTAAGCTATTGATCTACAACATAGATATGCAAATACTATGAGGACTAAGTTCATGATAAATTAAAGTTCAATTTAATCATATTACTTATGAACTCCCACTTAGATAGACATCCATCTAGTCATCTAAATGATCACGTGATCCAAATCAACTAAACCATGTCCGATCATCACGTGAGATGGAGTAGTTTTCAATGGTGAACATCACTATGTTGATCATATCTGCTATATGATTCATGCTCGACCTTTCGGTCTCCAGTGTTCCGAGGCCATATCTGCATATGCTAGGCTCGTCAAGTTTAACCCGAGTATTCCGCGTGTGCAAAACTAGCTTGCACCCGTTGTATGTGAACATAGAGCCTATCACACCCGATCATCACGTGGTGTCTCAGCACGAAGAACTTTCGCAACAGTGCATACTCAGGGAGAACACTTATACATTGAAATTTACTTAGATCATCTTATAATGCTACCGCCGAACTAAGCAAAATAAGATGCATAAAGGATAAACATCACATGCAATCAAAAATATGTGACATAATATGGCCATCATCATCTTGTGCCTTTGATCTCCATCTCCAAAGTACCGTCATGATCTCTATTGTTACAGGCATGACACCATGATCGCCATCATCTTGATCTATATCAACGTGTCGTCACATGGTCGTCTCGCCAACTATTGCTCTCGCAACTATTGCTATCGCGTAGCGATAAAGGAAATCAATTATTTGACACTTACATCTTATGCAATAAAGAGACAACCATTAGGCTTCTGCTAGTTGCCGATAACTTCAACAAAACATGATCGTCTTATACAACAACTTACCTCATCACGTCTTGACCATATCACATCACAACATGCCCTCCAAAACAAGTTAGACATCCTCTACTTTGTTGTTGCAAGTTTTACGTGGCTGCTACGGGCTGAGCAAGAACCGTTCTTACCTACGCATCAAAAACCACAACGCGGTATAGTGATTGCTTTTTGATCTTCAGAAAGAACCCTGTTCATTGAATCCGATTCAACTAAAGCTGGAGAAACAGTTACCCACTAGCCACCTGTGTGCGAAGCACGTCGGTAGAACGAGTCTCGCGTAAGCGTACGCGTAATGTCGGTTTGGGCCGCTTCATCCAACAATGCTACTGAATCAAGAATCAACTAGTGACGGCAAGCAATATGTATATACCCACACCCACAACTCCTTTGTGTTCTACTCGTGCATATGCCATCTACGCATAATACTGGCTCGGATGCCACTGTTGGCAATGCAGTAATTTCTAAAAAATTCTACGCACACGCAAGATCATGGTGATGCATAGCAACGAGAGGGGAGAGTGTCGTCCATGTACCCTCGTAGACCGTAAGTGGAAGCGTTATGAGAACACGGTTGATGTAGTCGTACATTTCACAATCCGACCGATCCAAGTACCGAACATATGACACCTCCAAGTTCAGCACACATTCAGCTCGGTGACGTCCCACGAACTCCGATCTAGCAGAGCTTCGAGGGAGAGTTCTGTCAGCACGACGGTGTGATGGCGGTGATGATGATGCTACCGGCGCTGGGCTTCGCCTAAGCACCACTACGATATGACCGAGGAAGATTATGGTGGAGGGGGCACCGCACACGGCTAAAAGATCAACTGATCAACTTGTGTGTCCATGGGGTGCCTCCCTCGCCCGTATATAAAGGAGTGGAGGAGGGGGAGGGCCGGCCCTCTACTATGGTGCGCCTTGGGGAGTCCTACTCCCACCGAGAGTAGGATTCCCCCCTTCCATGTAGTAGGAGTAGGAGAGAAGGAAAGGGAAAGGAGAAGAGAAGGAAGGAGGGGGTGCCGCCCCTCCCCATAGTCCAATTCGGACTAGGCCTTGGGGGGCGCACAGCATCCCCTCTCTCTTTCACCTAAAGACCAATAAGGCCCATATACTCCCCGGCGAATTCTCGTTAACTCTCTGGTACTCCGATAAATACCCGAACCACTTAGAACCTTTCCGATGTCCGAATATAGCCTTCCAATATATCGATCTTTACGTCCCGAACATTTCGAGACTCCTCGTCATGTCTCTGATCTCATCCGGGACTCCGAACTACCTTCGGTACATCAAAACACATAAACTCATAATACCGATCGTCACCGAACGTTAAGCGTGCGGACCCTACGGGTTCGAGAACTATGTAGACATGACCGAGACTCATCTCTGGTCAATAACCAATAGCGGAACCTAGATGCTCATATTGGTTCCTACATATTCTACGAAGATCTTTATCGGTCAAACCGCATAACGACATACGTTGTTCCCTTTGTCATCAGTATGTTACCTGCCCGAGATTTGATCGTCGGTATATCAATACCTAGTTCAATCTCATTACCGGCAAGTCTCTTTACTCGTTCCATAATGCATCATCCTGCAACTAACTCATTAGTCACATTGCTTGCAAGGCTTATAGTGATGTGCATTACCGAGAGGGCCCAGAGATACCTCTCCAACAATCGGAGTGACAAATCCTAATCTCGATCTATGACAACTCAACAAGTACCATCGGAGACACCTATAGAGCACCTTTATAATGTCCCAGTTACGTTGTGACGTTTCATAGCACACAAAGTGTTCCTCCGGTATTTGGGAGTTGCATAATCTCATAGTCAGAGGAACATGTATAAGTCATGAAGAAAGCAGTAGCAACAAACTAAACGATCATCGTGCTAAGCTAACGGAATGGGTCAAGTCAATCACATCATTCTCCAATGATGTGATCCCTTTAATCAAATGACAACTCATGTCTATGGCTAGGAAACTTAACCATCTTTGATTCAATGAGCTAGTCAAGTAGAGGCATACTAGTGACACTCTGTTTGTCTATGTATTCACACATGTACTAAGTTTCCGGTTAATACAATTCTAGCATGAATAATAAACATTTATCATGATATAAGGAAATAAATAATAACTTTATTATTGCCTATAGGGCATATTTCCTTTAGTCTCCTACTTGCACTAGAGTCAATAATCTAGTTCACATCTTTATGTGATTAGTTCACATCTCCATGTGACTAATACCCAAAGGGTTTACTAGAGTCAATAATCTAGTTCACATTGCTATGTGATTAACACCCAAAGAGTGATCATGTTTTTCTTGTGAGAGAAGTTCAGTCTACGGGTCTGCAACATTCAGATCCGTATGTGTTTCGCAAATTTCTATGTCTACAATGCTCTGCACGGAGCTACTCTAGCTAATTGCTTCCACTTCCAATATGTATCCAGATCGAGACTTAGAGTCATCTAGATTGATGTAAAAAGCTTGCATCGACGTAACTCTTTACGATGAACTCTTTTATCGTCTCCATAACCGAGAAATATTTCCTTAGTCCTCTAAGGATAATTTTGACCGTTGTCAAGTGATCTACTCCTAGTTCACTATTGTACTCCCTTGCCAGAATCATGCTAAGGTATACAATAGGACTGGTAAACGGCATAGCATACTTTATAGAACCTATGACTGAGGCATAGGGAATGACTTTTCATTCTTTTTCTATTTTCTGCCGTGGTCGGATTTTGAGTCTTTACTCAACTTCACACCTTGCAACACATGCAAGAACTCCTTCTTTGACTGTTCCATTTTGAACTACTTCAAAATCTTGTCAAGGTATGTACTCATTGAACATATATCAAGCGTCTAGATCTATCTCTATAGATCTTGATGCTCAAATATGTAAGTAGCTTCACCAAGGTCTTTCTTTGAAAAACTCCTTTCAAACACTCCTTTATGCCTTCAGAAAATTATACATTATTTCTGATCAACAATATGTCATTCACATACACTTATCAGAAATGTTGTAGTGCTCCCACTCACTTTCTTGTAAATACAGGCTTCACCGCAAGTTTGTATAAAACCATATGTTTTGATCACTTTATCAAAGCATATATTCCAACTCCGAGGTGTTTGCACCAGTCCATAGATGGATCGCTGGGGCTCGCTCACTTTGTTAGCACCTTTTAGGATCGACAAAACCTTCTAGTTGCATCATATACAACTCTTCTTTAAGAAATCCATTAAGGAATACAGTTTTGACATCCACTTGCCAGATTTCATAAAATGCGGCAACTGCTAACATGATTCGGACAGACTTTTAAGCATCAATACGAGTGAGAAAATGTCATCGTAGTCAACACCTTGAACTTGTCGAAAACATTTTTGCGACAATTCGAGCTTTGTAGATAGTAACACTACTATCAGCATCCATCTTCCTCTTGAAGATCCATTTATTCTTAATGACTCACCGATCATCAGGCAAGTCAATCAAAGTCCATACTTTGTTCTCATACATGGATCCCATCTTAGATTTCATGGCCTCAAGCCATTTCGCGGAATCTAGGCTCATCATCGCTTCCTCGTAGTTCGTAGGTTCGTCATGGTCTAGTAACATGACTTCCAGAAAGGATTACCGTACCACTCTGGTGCGGACCATACTCTGGTTGTCCTACGAGGTTCGGTAGTAACTTGATCTGAAGTTTCATGATCATCATCATTAGCTTCCTCACTAATTGGTGTAGATATCACTAGAACTGATTTCTGTGATGAACTACTTTCCAATTCGGGAGAAGGTACAATTACCTTATCAAGTTCTACATTCCTCCCACTCACTTCTTTCAAGAGAAACTTCTTCTCTAGAAAGGATCCACTCTTAGCAACAAATATATTGACTTTTGGATCTGTGATAGAAGGTGTACCCAACAATTTCTTTTGGGTATCCTATGAATACACACTTTTCTGATTTAGGTTTGTGCTTATCTGGCTGAAACTTTTTCACATAAGCATCACAACCCCAAACTTTAAGAAAGGATAGCTTAGGTTTCAAGCCAAACCATCATTCATACAGTGCCATCTCAACGGATTAGACGGTGCCCTATTTAATGTGAATGTAGCTATCTCTAATGCATAACCCCAAAACGATAGTGGCAAATCGGTAAGAGACATCATAGATTGCACTATATCCAATAAAGTACGGTTATGATGTTCGGAAACACCATTATATTGTGGTGTTCCAGGTGGCATGAATTTGTGAAACTATTCCACATTGTTTTAGTTGAAGACCAAACTTGTAAGTCAAATATTCGTCTCCGTGATCAGATCATAGAAACTTTATTTTCTTGTTATGATGATTTTCCACTTCACTCTGAAATTCTTTGAACTTTTCAAATGTTTCAGATTTATGTTTCATCAAGTAGATATACCCATATCTGCTCAAATCATATGTGAAGGTCAGAAAATAATGATACCCACTGCGAGCCTCAACACTCATCGGACTGCATACATCAGTATGTATTATTTCCAACAAGTCTGTTGCTCGCTCCATTGTTCCGGAGAATGGAGTCTTAGTCATCTTGCCCATGAGGCATGGTTCGCAAGCATCAACTAATTCATAATCAAGTGATTCCAAAAGCCCATCAGCATGGATTTTCTTCATGCGTTGTACACCAATATGACCTAAACGGCAGTGCCACAAATAAGTTGCACTATGATTATTAACTTTGCATCTTTTGGCTTCAATATTATGGACATGTGTATCACTACGATTGATATTCAATAAACCATTCACCTTGGGTGTATGACCATTGAAGGGTTTATTCATGTAAACAGAACAACAATTATTCTCCGACTTTAAATGAATAACCGTATTGCAATAAACATGATAAAATCATATTCATGCTTAACGCAAACACCAAATAACATTTATTTAGGTTCAACACTAATCTGAAAAGTATAGCGAGGGTGATGATGATCATATCAATCTTCGAACCACTTCCAACATACATCATCACTTCACCCTTAACTAGTCTCTGTTCATTCTGCAACTCCCATTTCGACTTACTGATCTTAGCAACTGAACTACTATCAAATACTGAGGGGTTGCTATAAACACTAGTAAAGTACACATCAATAACATGTATATCAAATATACCTTTGTTCACTTTGCCATCCTTCTTATCCGCCAAATACTTGGGGCACTTCTGCTTCCAGTGACCAGTCCCTTTGTAGTAGAAGCACTTAGTCTCAGGCTTAGGTCTAGACTTGGGATTCTTCACTTGAGAAGAAACTTGCTTGCCATTTTTCTTGAAGTCCCCCTTCTTCCCTTTGCCCATTTCTTGAAACTAGTGGTGTTGTCAACGATCAACACTTGATGTTTTTCTTGATTTCTACCTTCGTGGATTTCAACATCACGAAGAGCTTGGGAATTGTTTCTGTTGTCCCTTGCATATTATAGTTCATCACGAAGTTCTAGTAACTTGGTGATAGTGACTAGAGAACTCTGTCAGTCACTATCTTATCTAGAAGATTAACTCCCAATTGATTCAAGTGATTGTAGTACTCAGACATTCTGAGCACATGCTCACTAGCTGAGCTATTCTCCTTCATCTTGTAGGCAAAGTACTTGTCAGAGGTCTCATACCTCTCGACTCGGGCATGAGTCTGAAATACCAATTTCAGCTCTTGGAACATCTCGTATGCTTCATGAAATTTCAAAACATTTTTTAAGTCCCGGTTCTAAGCCGTAAAGCATGGTGCACTAAACTATTAAGCAGTCATCATACCGAGCTTTGTCAAATGTTCATAATGTGTGCATCTGCTCCTGTAATAGGTCTGTCACCTAGCGGTGCATCAAGGACATAATTCTTCTATGCAGCAATGAGGATAATCCTCGGATCACGGATCCAATCTGTATCATTGCTACTAACATATTTCAACTTTATTTTCTCTAGGAACATATCAAAAAATTAATGGGGAGCTATATCGCAAGCTATTGATCTACAACATAGATATGCAAATACTATCAGGACTAAGTTCATTTTAAATTAAAGTTCCATTTAATCATATTACTTTAGAACTCCCACTTAGATAGACATCCCTCTAGTCATCTAAATGATCACGTGATCCAAATCAACTAAACCATGTCCGATCATCACGTGATATGGACTAGTTTTCAATGGTGAACATCACTATGTTGATCATATCTACTATATGATTCATGCTCGACCTTTCGGTCTCCAGTGTTCCGAGGCCATATCTGCATATGCTAGGCTCGTCAAGTTTAACCCAAGTATTCCGCGTGTGCAAAACTGGCTTGCACCCGTTGTATGTGAACATAGAGCTTATCACACCCGATCATCACGTGGTGTCTCAGCACGAAGAACTTTCGCGACAGTGCATACTCAGGGAGAATACTTATACCTTGAAATTTAGTGAGAGATCATCTTATAATGCTACCGCCGAACTAAGCAAAATAACATGGATAAAGGATAAACGTCACATGCAATCAAAAATATGTGACATGATATGGCCATCATCATCTTGTGCCTTTGATCTCCATCTCCAAAGTACCGTCATGATCTCTACTGTTACCAGCATGACACCATGATCTCCATCATCTTGATCTCTATCAACCTGTCATCACATGGTCTTCTCGTCAACTATTGCTCTTGTAACTATTACTATCGCATAGCCATAAAGTAAAGCAATTATTTGACACTAACATCTTATGCAATAAAGAGACAACCATTAGGCTTCTACCAGTTACCGATAACTTCAACAAAACATGATCATCTTATACAAAAACTTATATCTCATCACTTGTTGACCATATCACATCACAACATGCCCTTCAAAAACGAGTTAGACATCCTCTACTTTGTTGTTGCAAATTTTACATGGCTGCTATGGCTGAGCAAGAACATTTCTTACCTACGCATCAAAAACCACAACGCGGTATAGTGATTGCTTTTTGATCTTCAAAAAGAACCATGTTCATTGAATCCGATCCAACAAAAGCTTGAGAAACAGACACCCACTAGCCACCTATGTCCAAAGCACGTCGGTAGAACCAGTCTCGCGTACGCGTACGCGTAATGCCGGTTTGGGCCGCTTCATCCAACAATGCCGCTGAATCAAGAATCAACTAGTGACAGCAAGCAATATGTATATACCCACGCCCACAACTCCTTTGTGTTCTACTCGTGCATATGACATCTACGCATAAACCTAGCTCGGATACCACTGTTGGGGAACACAGTAATTCCAAAAAAATTCCTGGGCACACGCAAGATCATGGTGATGCATAGCAACAAGAGGGGAGAGTGTCGTCCACGTACCCTCGTAGACCGTAAGCGGAAGCGTTATGAGAACGTGGTTGATGTAGTCGTATGTATTCATGATCCGACCGATCCAAGTACCGAACGTACGCCACCTCTAAGTTCAGCACACGTTTAGCTCAGTGACGTCCCACGAACTCCGATCCAGCAGAGCTTTGAGGGAGAGTTCCATCAGCACGATGACGTTATGACGGTGATGATGATGCTACCGACGCAGGGCTTTGCCTAAGCACCGCTACGATATGACCGAGGTATATTATGGTGGAGGGGGCACTTCACACGGCTAAAAGATCAACTGATCAACTTGTGTGTCCATGGGGTTCCTCCCTCCCCCGTATATAAAGGAGTGGAGGAGGGGAAGGGCCGACCCTCTACTATGGCGTGCCCTAGGGAGTCCTAGTCCCACCGGGAGTAGGATTCCCCCCCTTCCATGTAGTCAGAGTAGGAGAGAAGGAAGGGGAAAAGAGAAGAGAAGGAAGGATGGGGCACCGCCCCTCCCCCTAGTCCAATTTGGACTAGGCCTTGGGGGGCGCGCAGCATCCCCTTTCTCTTTCCCCTAAAGCCCAATCGGGCCCATATACTCCCTCGCGAATTCCTGTAACTTTTTGGTACTCCGATAAATACCCGAACCACTCAGAACCTTTCCGATGTCCGAGCCTTCCAATATATCGATCTTTACGTCTCGAACATTTCGAGACTCCTCGTCATGTCCCTGATCTCAACCGGGACTCCGAACAACCTTCGGTACATCAAAACACATAAACTCATAATATCGATCGTCACCGAATGTTAAGCGTGCGGAACCTACGGGTTCGAGAACTATGTAGACATGACCGAGACTCATCTCTAGTAAATAACCAATAGCGGAACCTAGATGCTCATATTGGTTCCTACATATTCTACGAAGATCTTTATTGGTTAAATGGCATAACAACATATGTTCTTCCCTTTGTCATTGGTATGTTACTTGCCCGAGATTCGATCGTCGGTATCTCAATACCCAGTTCAATATCGTTACCAGCAAGTCTCTTTACTCGTTCCGTAATGCATCATCCTGCAACTAACTCATTAGTCACATTGCTTGCAAGGCTTATAGTGATGTGCATTACTGAGAGGGCCCAGAGATACCTCTCCGACAATCGGAGTAACAAATTCTAATCTCGATCTATGCCAACTCAACAACTACCATCGGAGACACCTGTAGAGAACCTTTATAATCACCCAGTTACGTTGTGACATTTGGTAGCACACAAAGTGTTCCTCCGGTATTCGGGAGTTTCATAATCTCATAGTCAGAGGAACATGTATAAGTCATGAAGAAAACAGTAGCAACAAACTAAAGGATCATCATGCTAAGCTAACGTAATGGGTCAAGTCAGTCACATCATTCTCCAATGATGTGATCCCGTTAATCAAATGACAACTCATGTCTATGGCTAGGAAACTTAACCATCTTTGATTCAACGAGCTAGTCAAGTAGAGGCATACTAGTGACACTCTGTTTGTCTATGTATTCACACATGTACTAAGTTTCCGGCTAATACAATTCTAGCATGAATAATAAACATATATCATGATATAAGGAAATAAATAATAACTTTATTATTTCCTCTAGGGCATATTTCCTTCAGTTACACCACTACATCGAGGGGGAGAAAGTTGGTGTTGATGGTAGCAAGATTGTTGATGTAGATCACTGTCCCGATCGCTGCCCCGGCAGCACTCCGGCGCCACCGAGATAGAGGAGGAGAGGGCCCCCTCCTTCTTCTTCTTCCTTGGTCTCCACCCTAGATGGGAGGAGAGTTCCCCCTCTAGTCCATGGCTCCATGGATACGGAGGGGCGGGAGCCCCTCCGAGATTGGATCTCCCTCTCTGTCCTTTTCTGTTTCGTGTTCCCCTGATCTGGCCGAAAACCGTTTCTTATATTCCGGGAGATCCATAACTCTGATTGCGCTGAAATTTTAACACGATTTATTCCCGGATATAAGCTTCCTTGCGCCCGAAGTAGAGCTCCAACCAACGTTCGAGGAGGGCACAACCCACCACCACGTGCCAGGGGCCTCTAGCGTGCCCTGGTGCCTCGTGGGATGTGTGGGCCTCCGTTTGTGGTGATTCCAACTCCCAAAAATCACATATATTCCAAAATAATTCGTCATGAAATTTTATTGAATTTGGACTTTGTTTGATATGGATTTTCTGCGATACAAAAAACATGCAAAAACAGGAACTGACACTGGGCACTGGATCAATAGGTTAGTCCAATAAATCATATAAAAAGTTGCCAAAAGTATGTGAAAGTGATATAATATTGGCATGAAACAATCAAAAATTATAGATACGACTGAGACGTATCACCATCCCCAAGCTTAATTCCTGCTCATCCTCGAGTAGGTAAATGATAAAAAGGATAATTTTTGATGTGGAATGCTACCTAGCATAAACTTCATCATATATCTAATCATGGCATGAATATTAAGACATAAGTGATTCAAAGCAATAGTCTATAATTTGACATAAAGACATCAATACTCAGGCATCCCAACAAACAATCATGTCTTTCAAAATATCAACACTAAAGAAAATTATCCCTAAAAAATCATATAGTCTTGTCATGCTCTGTCCTATTAACACAAAGTATTTATCATGCACAACCCCGATGACAAGCCGAGCAATTGGTTCATACTTTTTAACGCGCTTCAGCTTTTTCAACCCTCACGCAATACATGAGCACAAGCCATGGATATAGCACCACAGGTGGAATAGAGTATGATGATAGGGGTAAATATAAAGAAGACAAAAAGTAAGAAAGTCTCACATCGACGCTAGTAACCAACATGCTATGGAGATGCCCATGAATCGATATCAATGCGAGGAGTAGGGATTGTCATGCAACGAATGCACTAAGAGCTATAAGTGTATGAAAGCTCAATATGAAAACTAAGTGGGTGTGCATCTAATCCTATAATGAAAAATTCCCACTAGTATATGAAAGTGACAACATAAGAGACACTCCATATGAAAAACATGGTGCTACTTTGAAGCACAAGTGTGGTAAATGATACTAACAATGCCCCTTCTCTCTTTGTTTATTTTCTTTCTTTTTATTTATTTTCTTTCTTTTCTTTTCTTTTTTCTTTCTTTTTTTATTTTTCTTTTTTCTTTTTTTTCTTTTTATATTTTTTTATATTTTTTCACTCATTGTCTGGAGTCTCATCCCGACTTTTGGGGGAATCATAGTCTCCATCATCCTTTCCTCACTGGGGCACTGCTCTAAAAATGAATAATGATGATCATCACACTTCTATTTACTTATAACTCAAAAGAAATAAAAATTACAACTCGAAACCTATGACAAAGTATGACTCTATATGAATGCCTCTGGCATATACCAGGATGTGCAATGATCTAGTGTAACATGTATGAAACATGATGAACGGTGGTTGAGCCACAACTACTATGTCAGCTATATGATCATGCAAAGCAATATGACAATGAATGCTCAAGTCATCAAACGGAAGCGGTGGAAGTTGCATTGCAATATATCTCAGAATGGCCATGGAAAAGCCATAATAGATAGGTATGGTGGCTATTTTGAGGAAGATATAATAAGGCTTATGTGTGATAGAGTGTATCATATCACGAGGTTTGGATGCACCTGCAAAGTTTGCACCACGTCTCGATGTGAGAAAGGGCAATGCACGGTACCGTAGAGGCAAGCAAATTGCAGAAAGGTAAGAGTGTGCATAATCCATGGACTCACATTAGTCATAAAGAACTCATATACTTATTGCAAAAGTTTATTGGCCCTCGAAGCAAAGTACTACTACGCATGCCCCTAGGGGGATAGATTGGTAGGAAAAGACCATCGCTCATCCCCGACCGCCACTCATAAGGAAGACAATCAATAATAAATCATGCTCCAACATCATAGCATAATGAGAGACTATACGTGCATGCTTCGAGAATCACAAACCTTAACACCAATATTCTTACTAACCACAACCGTTTACTAGTAACTCCCACATATTATCATCTCTATATAGCAAAACTATTGCAAGGAATGAAACATATCATATTCAATGATCCACAAGTGTGATGTAGGATTTTATGACTAACCATGCAATTGACCAATTCATGTTGACTCTCTAAATAGATATATGTGAAGAATTAGAGTTTAATTCTTTCTAAAAAAGACCATGCTCTAAGAAATATAAGTGAAGCAAAAGAGAATTCTTCAAATAACGGTTTTCTATGTGAAGAGAAACAGGCAATCAAAACTTCAAATGATATAAGTGAAGCACATGAAGCATTCTATACAGCCCTACTCAAAAGATATAAGTGAAGTGCAATGAGCATTCTATAAATCAACCATGGACTATCTCATACTAGCATGGTGCATAAAATAAAAATGGTTACTAAATGCAAAAGACGCTCCAAGGTTTGCACATATCACGTGAACGAAACGAATCTGAAAACATACCGATACTTGTTGAAGAAAGATGGGATGCCTTCTGGGGCATCCCCAAGCTTAGACACTTGAGTCTCCTTGAATATTTACTTGGGGTGCCTTGGGCATCCCAAAGCTTGAGCTCTTGCCTCTCCTCCTTCTCCTTGCATCGTGATCTCCACGATCTTTGAACCCTTCATCCACACAAAACTGAACCGAACTTTTAGTGGCGGGGTTAGTAAACATGGCAATGAAATCCCATCGTGTACTGCTGTAACATTATTGTATAATTATAAACAAACATTACCCACTGTATGCTATCACAATTCTATGGCCCCAAGTCAAGGAGGCTTCAACAGGAATTCAAACATACGCAAATAATGAAGCTATAACAGCAATCTCTGAAATCAGGACAGTCTGTAAAGATTCGAACATCTACCATACTTATGTAACTCAAACAATTCTGAAAACTTAGGACAAAATGAACATTTTGTATATAAAGACAGTGCAAAAAGTTTCAGAACCGTTTGACATTCCAGTAAAAAATGTAAAATCGAGCACTACAGCCAAAGTTTCTGTTTTGCACCGCACAAACCAACAAGCAATTTAAACATACTAAAGGAAAATCTTCGCACATTATTTTTATAATACAATGGAATTGTCCAAGGGGATAATTATTTTTGTTTAAAATTTTCTGCAATTCAAGATTCATAAAGTTTCCATGGGCATGAACAAAGTTCAAGGACATCCTCCACTTTCACAATGCTCGTCTCTCTCACTTTCGCTTTTCTTTTTGTGAAGTTTTAAGGTTCCCCCCTATATTTTTTGTTTTTAAACTATATAATAGCACTCAACGGAAATAAATGGATCTCTAAAACTTCCAGGTTGTCTCCCTAGCAGCGCTTTCTTTAAAGCCATTAAGCTAGGCATAAAGTGCTCAAGTAATGGATCCACCCGGATCCCAAGGTATATCAAAGCCAATTTGAGTCAACAATGATTTATCATTTAGTAGTGAGCACAAAGCAACATATATCATGCAATGTGGAAGCCTAACTCTCTTTCTATGCGTCGGCATGTCATACAAGAACAATTCATGCACATCAAGTAAAGGCCAATACATAGCATAAGCAATTTCTTGCAATTTTTTCTTGTTGGAAACATAGAGAGGTGGAGATATAGTTCCTCTCTCATAATAATTGCAAGTAGGAGTAGCAAGCACATGCATATTACATTCATAAAAATCATAATGTGTAACGGTAGAATGCAACCCACCAATATAATCCTTGATAAGAGTAAATTTCTCCAATATAGTGTAGTTCGGAGAATTCAAAAAGATAATAAAACTATCATGTGTGAGTGCAATAGCAATAATTTCATTCTTAATATAAGGAACAATAGCAAGTTCATCCCCATAAGCATAATTCATATTGGCATCATGGCCACAAGCATAGCAAGCATCATCAAAAAGGGATATTTCAAACGAATCAACAACATCATAGCAATTATCATGGCATTCATCCTTCGGTAAGAACGAAGGGAAATTAAATAATGTATGAGTTGAAGAGTTACTCTCATCAGAAGGTGGGCACGGGTAGCTAATCCACCCTTCCTCCTTTTGTTCTTCGCTCTCCTCATCATCTTGTTCATCCAATGAACTCACAGTTTCATCAATTCCTTCTTCCATAGACTCCGGCAAAATATTAGTCTCTTCCTGGACAACGGAGACTCTCTCAATAAATTCATCAATATAGGAATTGAATTTATAAGTATCATAGCAATATTGTCGGTGTACTAGAGTAGGGGTACCCTAGTATCCCGAACTCGTGCACGGGCAGTCGCAGCATCCCGCGGCAAGGCTTGCCGGGCGACCGCCAAGATCCTCCGTGGTTCCTTTGGAGCCGTTCAAGGACAAAGTATCCAAGTCAAGAAGACAAGGCCCCGGCAAGAGGAGCTTGCGGGGAAGGCTATCAAAAGCATCCCAAGACCCCGGCAAGAGGAGCTTGCCGGGAAGGCCACCCAAGGCATTTCAAGGAACTTGCCGCGGCGCACCACGCGCCCCGGCAAGGCCCGGTGAGCGACAAGCTCCCGGACGCGACGAGACAACGACGGCGGCAAGGCGCTTGCCGCAGCAAACCACCTCTCTGGGCCCGCGCTCCAGCACATCCACCAACGTGTCGCTTTGGGGCCCTTCCAGGCGTACGTGGCGGGAGGCTGTGCAGCCAGCGGCGTGTGGTGGCAAGCGGCGCTGACAAGTTCGCCATCGTGGCGAACGGTGGCGTCCCTGGCGGTCCCTTTTCGCACTGTTTAGGCGACACAGACGGGCATTTAAGGCCCTTGTCCCCTGCCGTCAGGGTTAGGTATGATACACTATAGCAGGTAGCTGTACCTACCACAGCACCTTTCCATTTTTGCCCTTTACCTCCATTGCCACCTGTCGGTGACCCCTTGAGCATATAAAAGGAGGCCCGCGTGCAATGTAGGGGGGGGGGGTTCGAAAAACATTCACGCTCGGTCTCGCTAGCTGCTGGTGTGTACTGTAGCACTCAGCGCTCCCGAGCAAGAAATCAATACAAACCACAAAGCAGGAGTAGGGTTTTACACATCCGTGCAGCCCGAACCTGGGTAAATCGCTCGCGTGCATCGCCTCGATTTGCTCTTTGCGCGACCTCCGCCCCCGCCGAACCGAAAGGGACTCGGTCCGCCGGTCCCATAGGTGCCCATGGATCAGTACCCCGGCATCTTTGGCGCGCCAGGTAGGGGGCGTCGAGGTTGTGCGAACTAGATCCGGCGTTCTCGCAAGCTAGATCTTCATCATCTTCATCAACATGCCGCCGAAGAAGAAGGTTTCTGAGGCAGCTGCTCTGTCCGCACCGAGCCAACCACCGCCGGAGCAAACGGTTGGTGGGGCAGACGGCGGCGGAAGAACGGGCGTCGACGAGGGAGCTCACGGTGCTGCCAGGTCCAAGGACAAGGTTGCGCTGCCCATCGGCGGCGTAGCCGGCTCCCACAACGACCGGGCGCACTCCAAGACCTCGGCGTCCGTGCATGCACCGCGCCCTTCTCAGGAGGCGCGGGAACGGCAGCATCATGGTACTCACGGTACCATGCGCTCGCTAGATCAAGATCGAGCTGGTGGATCTCGGAGCGCTCAAGACCACCATGTACGCCAACATGCTGGCACGAGCGAGGCACGGTCGCCTGGACGGGATACTGCTCCTTCTAACGTGGTTAGAAGTCCGAGCATATCCCGCTCCTCGCACCGTTCGCCACCACCACCCGCCACTGCAGCAGAAGCTTTGGCGCGAGCTCAGCTGCTTCTAGACTACCCTCCAGCGGCGGACAAGATCGACGACTGGAGGGCCACTATCCAGAGTCTCATCGGCTTTGCCAACGGCGACGCTCCACGGCAGCCGAGTACATCACAACCGCGGCAAGCCAGCCAGGCACGAGCCGGAGACGACAAGACTGGTGGGGGTGCAACTACTGTGCACTCTCCGCCCCGAAGGCCAAGATCGCCGACCCGCCGGATCCACCTTGACAGCGACTCCACCGCATCGTCAGATCTGCGAGCTCGTCGCGATCAGCGCCAAGTTCTTCAAGAACGACAACAAGAAGACGCTCGAACTCACATCGAGCGCCGAAGAGAAGCGCCGCGTCAATCAGACCAGCGCGCTGGACCCTCTGTTGACATGCATGCGCTAGGGAAACCAGGCGACTTGCCGTACGCGGTAGGTTGCCCTGCGTTCACCCGTGAGCTGCGGCAAGTCCAGTGGCCCAGCATGAAGAATTTCAAACCAGATGTACCCGAGAAGTACGATGGCAAGACGCATCCGTCGGAGTTCCTCAGCATCTACACCATCGCGGTGCAGGCTGCCGGGGGGCGAGACGACAAGATCCTTGCCAACTACTTTCCGTTGGTGCTCAAGCCCAACGTCAGGTCCTGGCTTATGCACTTGCCGGACAACTCCATATCTTCCTGGGCTGACCTATGCCACCAGTTTGTCGGCGCCTTTACAGGCGGCCACACACCTCATGGTCAAGAGAGCGACCTTCACCTGCTCGCCCAGAAGGAAGGAGAGCCCCTGCGCAAGTACATTCAGAGGTTCAGCCGTGTACAGTACAACATCCCAGACGTCCACCCCGCCGCGGTCATCAGCGCGTTCCACCAGAACATGCGTAACCGCAGGATGCGGGAGGAGATGGCAATGTGCAGGATCAGAGACGTCAGTGAGCTATATGCCCTGGCCGACAAGTGTGCACGTGCTGAGGAAGGGAGGAAACTCCCCGGAGAGAAGATCGGAGCAGAAGGATCTGACAGTGAGGATGCTGCCCCAGCAAAGAAGAACCGGCGGCGAAACAGGAAGAAGAAAGGCAAAGAGGTGCTAGTCGTTGAGCAGTCCGGCAACGAAGGTGGCGCCAAGCAGGCCAAGGTTGGTAGCTCTGGCAAGGAGATTGCCGCGTGCGCCAACTGCCAGGCTGTGGCAGTCGCCGACAAGCAGGACGGCTCCGACAAGCAATACTGCAAGATTCACTACACCAAGGGCCATGACCTCCAGAGCTACAAGAAGGTCGAGCAGCTTGTCCAGCAGCAAAAGGCTGAGTACGAGCGGCAAGACAAGGAGAGAGCCCAAGGAGGTGCTGGAGAATCCGGAAAGAAGCGCGCCGACCGGGGAGGACGCCGCGGCAAGGCCAAGCAGCGGCAAGGAGACAGGCCTCCCCGCGGCCGCGACAACGATGAAGACGACAACGACGAAGACATGGATGATGTTGAGACCAGTGAGCAAAAGTTTTAGAAAGCCACAGAGGTTTTGTGCGTTGACGGCGGTGCTTCTCTGCATACTTCACACCGCCAACTCAAGCAGTGGGTGCGGGAAGTCAATGCAGCGGAACCACCTGTCGAATCGTGCAAACTTCTGAAATGGTCCAACACGCCTATCATCTTTGATATTGAGGACCACCCTGATCGCACAACAGCGGTCGGGTGCTTGCCGATGTTGGTTTCACCAACTATCCGCAACCTCAAGGTCACTAAGATGCTAGTTGACGGCGGGGCCGGCTTGAACCTGATCTCCGCCACTGTACTCCAAAAACTCCAGATCCCCGACAGGGAGCTCGAAGAGACCGGTACATTCCAAGGAATCAATCCGGGAAGAAGCAAGCCGAAGGGGAAGGTCACGCTGCCAGTAACATTTGGCAGCGAGCTCAACTTCAGGACTGAGAGGGTCACATTCGACGTTGCCGATATTCCATTGCCTTACAATGGGATACTTGGCCGTCAGCACTCGCCAAGTTCATGGCGGCCTCTCACTACGCATATAACATGTTGAAGATGCCAGGCCCGATAAGCGTCATCTCTGTCCCCGGCGACAAGAAAGATGCCCTTATCTGTGCCGACAAGATCTACCGGGAAGCAGCAGCCGCAACAGATCACAAGTCACTTGCCGCTGAAGCTCCCGGGGGGAAGAAGACCAAGCCCGGCAAGAGTTCTGATGCCCACTCCGGCAAGCGCACCTCTTCGCAGTGCTGCGCTGCCGTCGAGGACGCACCATCGAGCTCCATCGGAAAGTGTAAGAAGACGATGGCAGCTCCGCCAGAGACGAAAAAGGTGTCCGCCAAGGAGGACGGCACTGGTGGTACCTTCACCATCAGTGCCACGCTCGACCCTAAATAGGAAAGCGCGCTCGTTGCTTTCCTTCGGGCGAATGTCGACGTGTTTGCCTTGCAACCGTCTGACATCCCCGGTGTTCCCAGGAAAGTGATTGAGCACCACCTCGCCGTTTGTCCTCATGCGCGGCCCGTTAAGCAGAAGGTCAGGAAGCAGGCAGTGGAGCGCCAAGAATTCATTGCAGAAGAAATCAAGAAACTGGAAGCAGCAGGCCTTGTCAGAGGAGTGCTCCATCCTACGTGGTTGGCCAATCCTGTAGTCGTGCGCAAGGCAAACGGGAAATGGAGACTTTGTATCGATTTTACCGACGTTAACAAAGCTTGTCCCAAAGACCCATTTCCTTTGCCGCGCATTGACCAGATTGTTGACTCCACAGCCGGATGTGATTTGCTTTCATTTCTTGACGCATACTCAGGATATCATCAGATCTTCATGGCAGAAGAAGATGAGGAGAAGACCGCATTTATTACTCCATGTGGCACGTATTGCTTCGTACGAATGCCTTTCGGACTAAAAAATGCTGGTTCAACATTTGCAAGGGTAGTTCATGTCGCTCTTGAGCCGCAAATACACAAAAATGTGGAAGCATACATGGATGATATAGTGGTCAAGAGCAAGGACAGAGCAACCCTGATTCAAGATTTAGACGAGACCTTTGCGAATCTGCGCAAGATCAGCCTCAAGCTCAACCCAGAAAAGTGTGTGTTTGGAGTTCCCTCCGGCAAGCTTCTCGGGTTCTTTGTGTCTCAACGAGGAATTGAAGCCAATCCCGACAAGATCAAGGCCATTGAGCAGATTGAAGCACCAAAGCGCGTCAAGGATGTACAAAAACTTGCCGGTTGCGTGGCTGCTCTCAGCAGGTTTATCTCTAGGTCTGCTGAGCGTGCCCTGCCCTTTTTCAAATTATTGAAAAAGGCAGGACCAATGAGATGGACTCCAGAAGCGGAGGCTGCGCTGCAAGACTTGAAGAGATACCTGTCCTCCCCTCCAATACTTGTCGCACCTAAGCCACAAGAGAAGTTGCTGCTGTACATAGAGGCAACCAATCAAGTGGTTAGTGCTGCGTTAGTAGCATAGAGGGAGGCAGATGACGAGCCTGCAACCACGGCAAGCACATCCAGCGACAAGCAGGGCGCTCCCCCAACAAGCTCTGGTCCCAACAAAGATTAACCTGCGCAGAAGCACGAGGAGATACAGAAGAAAATGGTGCAGCGCCCAGTTTACTTTGTCAGCTCCCTTCTGTAGGGGGCTAGGTCAAGGTACTCTGGTGTGCAGAAATTGCTTTTCGGCCTTCTCCTGGCCTCGAGAAAGCTGCGCCATTACTTCCAAGCACATGAGATCACAGTTGTCACTCGCTTTCTGCTGAAGAGGATACTGCAGAATCCAGAAGCGACAGGCAGGATTGTTGAGTGGGCACTGGAACTGTCAAGCTTTGGCCTCAAGTTTGAAAGCACTTCAACTATCCAGAGCAGAGCATTGGCAGAATTCATAGCAGAATGGACGCCAACACCAGACGAAGAAATTCCAGAAACGAGCATCCCCGACAAGGAAGCAAGCAAAGAGTGGCTGATGTACTTCGATGGTGCCTTTTCGCTGCAAGGCGCCGGCGCTGGTGTGCTGCTTGTCGCACCCATCGGAGAGCACCTCAAGTACGTAGTCCAGATGCACTTTCCCAAGGAGCAAGCAACAAACAATACTGCAGAGTATGAGGGCTTGCTTGCCAGTCTCCGGATCGCGGCAGACCTTGGGATCAAGAAGCTCATTGTTAGGGGTGACTCACAGCTTGTCGTCCGCCAAGTAAACAAGAGTTATTAGAGTCCGTTGATGGAAGCTTACGTCGACGAAGTGAGAAAGCTAGAAGAGCACTTTGATGGCCTACAAATGGAACATGTTCCAAGAGCTCAGAACGCCATTGCAGATGGCCTGTCAAAGTGCGCCGCACTTAAGTTACCTGTGGAACCAGGGATCTTTGTGCTCAAGCTGAATCAGCCGTCCGTAACGCCATCAACTGGACAGAGCAAGAAGAGGAAGTTGGTTTCTGGTGACTATTTGCTGGCACAGCTTCCCGAAGCCGCCGCCAAGAAGGTCCCCAAGATCAACGACAATAGCGCTGCGGAGCAGTCTGCTCCGGCAAACCCCAGGGCTTGTTCCATTGAAGCAGAAGCTCCCGGCAAGTTTTGGTCCGGCAAGCTTGCCGGGGAACGTCACGCTCCGGCAGAGCCGCAGGTTCTTGCCGTAGAAGCGGATGTTCCTGCAGCAGTCCCCAAGATCAACACAAAGAGCGCTGAGGAGCAGTCTGCTCCGGCAAGCCCTAGGGTTTTCTCCGTTGTAGCAGAAGCTCCCGACAAGTTTTGCTCCGGCAAGCTTGCCGGGGAACGTCAAGCTCCGGCGGAGACCCATGTTCTCGCCGTAGAAGCGGACGTTCCCGCAGCCGCAGATTCGCCTTTAATCCTTGTTGTCGAGCCACAAGCTCCAGCATGGGCGCAGCAGATTGTCCATTTCCTTCAGACAGGAGAACTTCCCGAAGAGCAAGAAGAAGCGGAAAGAGTAGCCCGGCAGTCAAGTATGTACCAGTTTGTCGACAAGACACTGTACAGAAGAAGACTCAACGGTGTGAAATTGAAGTGTATTCCCCGGGAAGATGGACAAGAGCTGTTGGCGGAAATACATGGAGGCATATGTTGTCACCACATTGGCGCAAGAGCACTTGTCGGTAAAGCTTTCCGGCAAGGTTTCTTCTGGCCAACAGCCCTCCAGGATGCAACTGCACAAGTAACCAAGTGTGAAGCATGCCATTTCCATTCCAAGCAGATACACCAGCCAGCTCAAGCTCTCCAGACGATCCCTTTATCCTGGCCATTTTCGGTCTGGGGGCTCGATATCCTCGGCCCCTTTCCCCGAGCTGTCGGGGGCTTGGAGTACTTGTATGTTGCAATCGACAAGTTCACAAAGTGGCCGGAAGTGGAACCAGTGAGGAAGGTGACAGCACAGTCAGCAGTCAAGTTCTTCAGGTCGATTGTTTGCCGCTTCGGGATCCCTAACAGGATAATCACCGACAACGGTACACAATTCACGAGCCGCACCTTCATGCAGTACGTCCAAGATCTTGGCGCCAAGGTCTGCTTCGCTTCTGTTGCTCACCCGAGAAGCAACGGTCAAGCGGAGAGGGCAAATGCTGAAGTGCTGCGCGGGCTCAAGACCAGAATTTTCGACAGGCTGCACAAGTGCGGAAGAAACTGGATCGAGGAGCTACCGGTGGTTCTTTGGTTGATCAGGACGATGCCAAATCGAGCCACTGGACAGACACCTTTCGCTCTAGTCTATGGAGCAGAGGCAGTTATCACCACGGAACTCGTATACGGGTCACCTCGAGTGCTCGCTTATGATGAGCTTGAGCAAGAGCAGCTGCGACAAGATGACGCGTTGCTCCTTGAGGAAGATCGTCTTCAGGCTGCTGTGCGAGCTGCTCGCTACCAGCAAGCTTTGCGCCGCTACCATAGCCGCAAAGTTAACGCCAGAAGTCTCGAGGAAGGCGACCTTGTTCTTCGGCGAGTTCAGTCCGCCAAGAATTCCAACAAGTTGACGCCGAAGTGGGAAGGCCCTTACCGGGTGAAACGAGTCACTAGGCCTGGCGCTATCCGCCTTGAGACCGAAGATGGCATTCCGGTGAGCAACTCCTGGAACATTGAGCATCTTCGCAAGTTTTACCCGTAAGGCGCGGTTGTCGGAACCTGTTCCGGCAACCACCTTTTGTACAAGTCTTGCCGCTATTGCATGTAATCCTTTGTACAAAGCCGGGCGCAGACCCCGTGCATAAGTAAAGCTTATGTGCTCCGCACATTTTGTCGATTTTATGCTTTCTATTTTCTGGCATATATGATCTAACACTTTGTGCAGCACCTAAACCCTGGTAAGCAATAACAAGCCGTAAAGGCGCATATCTGTATTGTCTCTTCTTTCTTTTGAAAGCAAGGTTCCCCTCGCCCACAAGTTTGCCGGGGAGGAAAGGAGAAGACGATGGTATGGGCCAGGCACCGTTCAAGAAAGTTTCGCCTTGCCGGGAAGCAGACAACAGAAAAGCTAAGTTGCCAAAGTTTGAGCAATCAAATTTTTTAAATTTTAAGTTATCTCCCTTGAACGACCGCACTTTGTATGGAAAACCTGTGCGCGGAGGAACCAACTCGTAGCTAGTTGCGCCCTTATTTTGTTTCAAGTCCGCTCAACAAATTAAGTGAGCTGCTAGCGCCCTTACTTTGTTTCGAGTCCGCTCAGCAACTTAAGTGAGCGGCTAGCGCCCTTACTTTGTTTCGAGTCCGCTCAGCAACTTAAGTGAGCTGCAACTAGTTGCGACAAGGTTTCTTGCCGGTAGCGGCACCGCCAGCAGGCTGCTGACGTCCCGCACTCAGCGCTCGCGGCTAAGGTGCCTGCACCGGCAAGTTCCCTAAAAGCGTAGGGTTAAAAGACATACAAAGGGAGGGATCAAGTAAAGGGAATAACATTGCAATCATTCCATAGAACAAAGCTATATTACAAAGATAGCTTGTCGCAGCTGTAATAGATTTTTTTCATGGCATAATAAGCAGCGACAATGAAATAAGAAATGGGCGGCCTAATCTACGCGATCGCCTTCGACCCTCTTAATCCCGCTCACCTTGTCCACAATGGGTGCGACAAGGGCCTTGAGCTCCTCTAGGTCAGCCTCCGGTGGCAAGGTCCTGAGGATGTTGGTGAGGCGGAGGCCAGGATTGCGGAAGGCCACCTTCATCAACACTTTCTCGAGGGCCCCTGCGCAGATCTTGCGCGACTCGTCGGCCAGCTGCTTGGGGATCCTCTCCTGGAGTCACTGGAGGGCTGTCGCCACGCCCTTGAAGAACAGGACGAGCTTGGCGCTGGGTTGGAGGTTGTCGTCGGAAGGATACCCAAGATCTTCCATACCCAGCTGTGCCAGCTCCTTGTCGATGTCTGTGGCGGCATTCACCAGACTCTCCGTCCAGTGCGTCACAGTCTCCCTGAAGGCGTTCTGGGCGGCGGCAGCACTCTCCAGCAGCGCCTTGTCAGCCTTGATTTCCTCCTTCAAGGCCGCCTCCCGCTTCTTGGCGCTGTCCAGAGTCTTGGTCAAAGTGGTTAGCTTCAACTCAAGATCCACGTTGGAGACCTTGGCGGAGCTGAGCTCTCTGCCCTTCTCGGCGAGATCGGCTTCTAGCTGTGCCACCCTCGTCTTCAACTCCTCCTTGACGGCCTCGGCGGCGGCAGCGGCGTCCTCTTCTTGTTTGAGGGCTTCACCGAGTTTTCCCTCGTGCGCGGCAAGCTCCTCCTCATGGGAGTCGAGGTTGACCTTCTGCTGCGCCAGCTCGCCCTCCTCCGCGGCTAGCTTCACAGCGGCAAGTCGCTGCCGCTCTTCGGCTTCGGCCTTCTCGAGGAGGAAGGCCTTCTGCGCTTCAGCGAGCTGCTCCCGCTCCTCCGCCAGGGATCGGACGGCTTCCCGGTGGAAACCCCCGAGCTATTCCGCGCGTTTTTCAATGTCTGCTCCCGCCTTCGCGACAAGCGCCTCGCGGGACTCCAGCTTGGCTTTCCGCGCGCGGTAGAGCGACATCAACTTCCGCAACAGCCGCTCTTCTTCGGGCTCGTTGCTGCTCCTGCTTGGCGCGTCGACCAGCTTCAACCCCGCGGAGGCAAGCACTTCTCCGTCGAAGATCTCCCCCTCGACCGGCGCCCTGGAGCTTGACGCCCAGGGGAGGTTGATGAAGACGCCTTCGCCGGCCTTCAAGTAAACGCCCGGCTGAGGCTCCTTGGTGCTTGGCGCTGCGGCTTCGGCGGACGGGTCGGTGGTCGGTGTAGCGCCTGGCGCTCCTGCGGCCTCTGGGCCGTCAGTACGATCGCCAGGTCCCTCGCCAGTCGCCGCGGCGCCAGCCTTGGCGGCCTCGGCGCCGGCGGGATCACCCGCGCCGGCTACGTCCTCGGCGGCGACCTCGGTCTCCATCTGCTCCGTAGCAGATGGGTCTGACAGCCGGCAAGGGGAAAAGAGTCAAGCAAAATCCAGCAAAAACTCAAGAAGATCAAAAGAAGAAGAACCCAAGGGAAGTTTTGAAGCAAGAGGAGTACCTGCACCAGGCTCTGCAGTAGTGGTTTCCGCCGTCGGGGGGCCGCTGGTGCTACCCCTTGCCGGAGAACCCTCCCTTGCCGGAGACTTCTCCCTTACCGGGAAGCCCTCCCTTGCCGGAGAGTTCTCCCTTGTCAGGGAATTCTCCCTTGGCTCCTAGTGGGGCTGCTCGGCTCCTACACAAGTCAACAAGCAGATATCAGCAAAGACAAGTACCCATGCGCGCCTCGCCGCGGAAAGTAAACCATGCACTTACGCTGGGGGCTGCCCTGGAGGAAAGTCGCCGGGTCCGGCAAGGTCGTCTCGGGCGCGCCACCTGCTGTCGCAGTGGGCTCGTCCTCGATGATGATCACCGGGGCCTTAGCTCTCTTTGCCGCCCTCTAGGCCAGAGTCCTAAAGAGGAACAGATTCAGGGAAAAGCAAGTGAGAAACAAGACCAACAACAAGAACTGAAGAAATGCAAGTACAGCGAGAGAAGCTTACTCTTCTTCTTCTTCCTCGTCGGAGCTTAGCACGGAGAAGTCGAAGCCCAGCGCATGCCCGGTGCGAGGAGGTGGAGGAGAAGCTTCCCTTGTCCGCTTGGCGGGAGCAGTGGCAGCGGTCTGAGACGACCCCGCTCCGGCTGTCAGCGCGGCGTGAGTAGCGGCAGGGACTGAAGCGGCGGTCCGGCTAGACTCCGCTCCAGTTGCCGTCGCAGCATGAGGCGCTCCCGCGGCAACGGTGTTTGCCGCGGTGGAGCGTGTCACGCGGCGTGGCGACTGTTGGCCCGCTTGCCGCTCCGCCACGTCACCGACCTTGCGGAGACGCCTTCTTGGTGGGGATGGAGGCTCTGCTTCTGGTGGCCTGTCAGAAGACGAGGTGGGAGAAGAGTCGATCTGCAACGAGCCGCTCGTGTCCTTGGCGGGCTCGCTCGGCTCGGCGTCTTGCCCGGCAAGCCCCTTCTTGCCGGCAGGCTCCCCTCGCTCGGCACGGCTTGCCGCTTCTGCTGCATTGGCCTCCTCCACAGTGAACCCGAACTCGCCCGCGGCTGCGGCTGCCGCTGCCTCCTCCATCCTGGTGGCGATGAGCGCCAACTCCGCATCCGTGGTGTCGCGGGTGAGGCCGTCCTTCTCGTCGAGGCGGATTGGCACTTCCACCAAGTCATCAAAGAATTGCTGCACGACCTCGTCTGCAGGCTCCTGCCAAGTTGGCACAATCCCGTGCGAGTCGCACTCCGGCATCATTGCACGGATGCGGTCGAGCGCGGAATTGTTGCACAAAGGCACGACGCCCCCCGGCAACCTGAACACCTCGGGATGTTGGGGGTCATACTTGAACAGTTCCTGCAGCATCGCGTTGAGCTCCAGGACTGTGAAATTATAGTTGAGGCCCGGCCGCAGCCTCATGATATCTGCCGCGTTCTTGAACTCCCAAGTGGGCCTCCCCCGTTCCTGCAGGGGGGCGATGCGGCGGCGAAGGAAGTCTGCGCCAACAGCGCCAACAGTAAGCCCGGCAAGCCTCAGGCGCAGGATCCTGGTGACAGCAATCTTCAGCTTGTCGTCCTCTGGGGCCACGTCACTCCAATCGCTGCCGCGGGTTACTGGGGTTCGGTGCCGGGTGGTGAATGGCTGCGGGCTCTCCTCGTCAATCCAGCACCAATCAGTTCTCCACTCCTCCCACTTGCCGCGGAATTCTCCCTCCAGATAGGTCTCCTTCTTGCCGGCCCTTGAGATCCAGGCGATCCCGCCGGATAGAGGCTCTCCTCTCTCTACTCGGGGTATGAAGAAGTGGTAGAAGAGGGCTACGTTGGGAAGGACTCCGACAAAGTTTTCGCAGAGATGTGCGAAAACTGCCATTGTCAGGACGGCGTTGGGGGTGAAGTCGAGGAGATGGAATCCATAGGTATTCATGATGTCGCAGAAGAAATCAGAGAAAGGCGGGCAGAGCCCGCAGTAGAAGAACAGAGCAAAAAAGGGGTATCCGTTTGGAGCCTTCTTCCAAGCGGCGGCGGGGAGTACCTTTGTGCGCAGATGCGCGCGCGTCTCCGCCGACCAGAAAAGGTAGTAGTTCTCCCTCAGCTCCTTCGCGTCAAGCTTGGGGGGAAGACGGATCGCTCCTTCCGCAGCGCCGCGAGCCGCTGCGCCTCGGTCGTCTTCACGGCCTTCCGCTTGTCGGCTTTTGGAGCCATGGCGGAAGCAGTGGAGGAGGTCGACGGCGTGGTGGAGCTGGTGGCAATGGGGGGCGAAGCGCTGCTCTTTCTCTCTCTCTGCTTTGGGAAGGCGAGGGAGCGGCGGAGATTTCTGAGATTGGGAATGGCAACGGGCAAGTGGGCGAACTGCCCCTGTTTCCCCTGCTTATAAAGAGGGAGGGGGCGGACGTTCCGCATTTCCAAATAAAGTAACCCCCACGACCTCTCCCAGACGCCGCATTCAAAGCGTGCCGTTCGGGGAGGGCGCGGTGGATACGGAGTGAGATACGACGCAACCTAGGCCACGCGTGCCCGTGCCCTGTTTTGCGCCTCGCCCAACAGCGCTCGGCACCGTGTATGGCCCAGGCCCGGGGGCTCCAGTCGGTGTACTAGAGTAGGGGTACCCTAGTATCCCAAACTCGTGCATGGGCAGTCGCAGCATCCCGCGACAAGGCTTGCCGGGCGACCGCCAAGATCCTCCGTGGTTCCTTTGGAGCCGTTCAAGGACAAAGTATCCAAGTCAAGAAGACAAGGCCCCGGCAAGAGGAGCTTGCGGGGAAGGCTATCAAAAGCATCCCAAGACCCCGGCAAGAGGAGCTTGCCGGGAAGGCCACCCAAGGCATTTCAAGGAACTTGCCGCAGCGCACCACGCGCCCCGGCAAGGCCCAGTGAGCGACAAGCTCCCGGACGCGACGAGACAACGACGGCGGCAAGGCGCTTGCCGCAGCAAACCACCTCTCTGGGCCCGCGCTCCAGCACATCCACCAACGTGTCGCTCTGGGGCCCTTCCAGGCGTACGTGGCGGGAGGCTGTGCAGCCAACGGCGTGTGGTGGCAAGCAGCGCTGACAAGTTCGCCATCGTGGCGAACGGTGGCGTCCCTGGTGGTCCCTTTTCGCACTGTTTAGGCGACACAGATGGGCATTTAAGGCCCTTGTCCCCTGTCGTCAGGGTTAGGTATGATACACTGTAGCAGGTAGCTGTACCTACCACAGCACCTTTCCATTTTTGCCCTTTACCTCCGTTGCCACCTGTCGATGACCCCTTGAGCATATAAAAGGAGGCCCGCGTGCAACGTAGGGGGGGGGGTTCGAAAAACATTCACGCTCGGTCTCGCTAGCTGCTGGTGTGTACTGTAGCACTCAGCGCTCCCGAGCAAGAAATCAATGCAAACCACAAAGCAGGAGTAGGGTTTTACGCATCCGTGCGGCCCGAACCTGGGTAAATCGCTCGCGTGCATCGCCTCGATTTGCTCTTTGCGCGACCTCCGCCCCCGCCGAACCGAAAGGGACTCGGCCTGCCGGTCCCATAGGTGCCCGTGGATCAGTACCCCGGCAAATATTTAAGGATAGAAAAAATTTCAGGTTTATAAACTGAATCATCAAAATCTTCAAACATTTCAAACAAAGATTCAATTTCATAAGCACCCTTAAAAGCAACAAATTCTTCTATTCGTTCCACATCATAGTAATCATATATACCATTAGCATAAGAAGCCAAGGTTTCATTATCATTAAATTTGCATGAAAAGGGAAGGTTTGGAGCATTCATCCTAGAGCAACAAGTATAATCATATCTCTGGCATAAATTCCAAGCATACCAATGCAACATATGAATTTGATCCCATAAAAGTTTCCCTTTTTGTGTAAACCTTTAATCCCTAAAGTATTCATGTTGATCCAACGTTACTCCCATTATCAAGTTGAATGGGGTTTTCTCAGGATTATCAAAGTAGTGCATAATATCTTTTACATAACGAGCATCGAGGGTTTTAGGAGGTTCCCCATCTCCATGAGTAGCAAGTACCACTAATTTTTTGGTGTTTTGTGTTCCATATCCATAACCGAAGATAGAGAACAACTTAGAGCAGGAAATAAAAACTACTTAGTGATAAATCAAACCAGCACACACGAGAATATTCACCCCACACTATTGTCCCCGGCAACGACGCCAGAAAAAGGTCTTGATAACCCACAAGTATAGGGGATCATTTGTAGCCTTCTTCGATAAAGTCGAACCCAACCATAGCATTAAGTATCAAGTCCTGCTTACTCCCATATGCCATAACCTACCTACTCGGGTTTAAGTTTCTGTCACTCTCGCAACCCACCATAAGAAAATCATGAACATATTGCAACACCCTATAGCAGGGGGCCCTCACGTTTGCGCAAGAATGGAGGGCACGGTAGGACAGCACCATAAATAAAATATACAATCATACCAACCAAGATCATGATTAACCCACATGACAAAACAGATCTACTCAAACATCATAGGATAACCATAGATCATTGGGAAATAATATATGGAGTTGAGCACCATGTATAAGTAGAGATTACAGCGGGTAGGAGAAGTGTTACACCGTTGCATAGAGGGTGAGGAAGTTGGTGTTGATGGTAGCAAGATTGTTGATGTAGATCGCTGATATCTACTACGCAACTTTATTCTTGTAGACCCGTGTTGGGCCTCCAAGCGTAGAGTTTTGTAGGACAGTACCAATTTTCCCTCAAGTGGATGACCTACAGTTTATCAATCCGTGAGAGGTGTAGGACGAAGATGGTCTCTCTCAAACGACCCTGCAACCAAATACAAGAAATCTCTTATGTCCCCAACACACCCAATGCAATGGCAAATTGTATAGGTGCACTAGTTCGGCGAAGAGATGGCGATAAACGTGTAATATGGATGGTAGAAATATATTTTTATAATCTGAATAAATAAAAATAGCAATGTAGCAAATAGTGAATGAGCACAAAAACGGGGTTGCAATGCTTACAAATGAGGCCTAGGGTCTGTACTTTCGCTAGTGCAATCTCTCAACAGTGCTAACATAGTTGGATCATATGATTATCCCCCAAAGTGTAACGAAGAATCACTCCCGAGTTCCTATTAGTGGAGAAAAAAAGATAGGAATCGTTTGTAGGGTACGAAACCACCTCAAAGCTATTCTTTTCGTTCAATCTATTGAAGAGTCTGTACTAAAATAACACAAAGCTATTTTTTCCGTTCGATCTATCCTAGAGTCCGTACTAAGGTAACACCAAAGCAAGTTCAAATTCATAATAATCAATCCACACAAAGAACTATAAAGAGACCCCAAAGTTTCCTTCGGTGAAAAGATAATAGAAACATGCATCAACCCCTATGCATAGATTACCAAAATATCACCGCGGGAATCCGCGAGTTGAATGCCATAACACATATCAAGTGGATCAATATGATACCCCAATTGTTCATACCGCAAGACATATATCATGTGTTCTCATCTCTGAATATTCAATCCGACAAGACAAAACTTCAAAGGGTAAAGACTCAGTTCAACACAACAAGAGTATAGAGGGGAGAAACATCATATGATCCGACTATATTAACAAAGCCCATGATATAGATCACGAGAGAGAGAGAGAGAGATTAAACACATAGCTATTGGTACAAACCCTCAGCCCCGAGGGCGGACTACTCCCTCCTCATCGTGGTGGCCGCCGCGATGATGAAGATGGCCACGGGAGGTGATTTCCCCCTCCGACAGGGTGCCGGAACGGGTCTAGATTGGGTTTTGGTGGTTACGGAGCCCTGGGGCGGCGGAACTTATGATCTAGGTTAACCCCAAAGGGTTTTGGAATATTTGGGTTTTTATAGTGCAAAGAAGGGGTACGGGAGGCCACCGAGGTGGGCACAACCCACCTGGGCACGCCAGGGGGGCCTGGCGCACCCTGGTGGGTTGTGCCCCCTCGGGGCACCCCCCGGCCTACTAGGGAAAACCTTATACACAGAAACTTACCAGTAGCACGGGACAAAAAGAAGCGCTACTACAATTTACCTGTAGCGCATGTTTTCCAAACGCGCTGCAGCTAAGATCATAGCAGTAGCGCGTCTAACTGTAGAGGCGCTACTATTACAATTCTCCTTACTATTCTCGCCAGGGTACCTATAGTAGTAGCGTGCCTAAGGAAAGCGCGATGCTGCTAGGATTGTTGTAGCAGCGTGTTTCACGCAGGAAGCGCTACTGCTAAGGAAAGGAAAATAAAATGAAAAACATGTAGGAAAGTAAATGAAAATGAAAGAAATAGAAAAAGGGGAAGGCAAAAAATAAAATTTGAATGAAAATAAATGAAAAAGAAAATAAAGGAGAAATGCATAGCAGCAGCGGGCTTTATGGACACGCGTTATAGCTAATGTAGAAGTAGCGCTTTCTGTGGAACGCGCTACTGCTACTTTCCACTTAACCAAAACCGTTTTCTTCTTCCCCAACGCCCCCCAAATCCAACACGCGTGCGTTGACTGCTATTGCCGCCGTCATCGCTCGGAGGCCGCGCACTCTCCCATCGCCCTCCGCACGCCGTCGACACCACCCCTGACCCCGACCTCGACGCCGCCCCCGACCCCGACCTCGACGCCCCCTACATCGCCACGCGCCCGCCGCCCCGACCTCGACACCGCGTGCCCCTCTCCCTAACTCCGCTGCGCCCGAGGTGTGCACGCCCTCCTCCTCCTCCTCCCCTACCTCTGCCTAGCTAGGGTTCTTAGGTTTAAATTTCAGACTTCATCTAATTAGTTAGGGTTCATCAAATTAGATGCTAATTATGGCAGTAGTTGTTGAATAGAATTAGTTTTAGAGTTCATCAAATTAGTTAGGGTTAAATTTTAGAGTTCATCAAATTATTTAGGGTTAAATTTTAGAGTTCATCAAACTAGTTAGGGTTAAATTTTAGAGTTCATCAAATTAGTTAGGGTTCATTAAATTTTAGAGTTCATCAAATTAGTTAGGGTTAAATTTTAGACTTCATCTAACTAGTTTTTTACTGTTTTTAGTAAGTGTTTAGTAGAATTAGTAAGAAAATTAATATAACTAGTTGAACTAGTTTATTTTTAGTAAAAACTAGTTTATTTTTATTTATAGTAAGTGCTTAATTGAACTAGTTGAGTTAATACAACTATTTTATTTTTAGTACGAAAATTAATAGAACTAGTTTACTTTTTTAGTTAAACAAATTATTCCCGCATCGATGTCGACGATGCCTATCCCAGAACCTCATCGTTGAGTCGGTGCAGGACACCTGCGTCACCAGATGGGCCATGTCCGGGACTGGGCTCCGCCGGGGTGGTACTGGGAGGCGCTACCTACCGGGGGGCGCAGGTTGGTGAGGAGTCAGCCCATCGTTGACCCAAACCGGTCGCATGGGCCAGTTATGGTCCAGAGGCTCGAGGACCCCGCAGAGGTGGTGCGTCACCGTGTCAGTGAGGAGGACACGCACGTCCGTCGCTACTTGTTTGCATTGGAGCACAGGTTCTCCAATACCTGGCAGATTCTCCAGGGATCTCACTAGAGCTATGATCATGTGATGGTTCCTTCTCTGTGGGTGTCCACCGCCCGCGCCGATACCCGTCGTGTGCTAGGGTTTTAGTTGTATTAATGATGTTATATGTATGATACTATTCGGGATGTATTAGTGATAATATTTGAGGATGTACGGACGCATGAGATGATTTACTTTTGCTTATTTAATGCATGCTAATTTGAATACTTATTTATTTTACGATTTGGTTTTTCTTATTGAATGCTCATGTCAATATGAGTCCTATGAGATATTTTGAAATGTATATCTTATGTTGCTCAAATAGAATATGTGCGTGCCCAAGTGGTGAGTCATGTTTGCAGGTTACACCTCCGAGTGGCCTATGTTTTGCCGGAGTGTTGATTCATTTCCGTTTCGGCAAATTTCAGGCGCTCGATATGTCCTATTTTAGCAAAGGTCATGCTGGATTTTTCCGTGAATTTTCGCATGACTTGTGCCAGAATATGTAGGAAATATCGAGTGCCCCGGATTTGTGTGTTGAGTATCCTGGTAGTTGCCTTTGATCGATTTTCAATTAATGTTTCAACTATGAACATAGGAAATGTTTGACGACGAAAAGGATTTCGGTATTTGCGAATACTGCAAAGACGAGCGCGGCCTGTGCGACAGAATCTTCCTAGATGATGATAGGCGCTTCAGCATCAAGCTGGATGAGAACTTTGAAGTGGATACAGTAAGTCACAACGACAAGTCTTTTTTTGTAATTAAGAATGACATCTGCTTCATTTGCTTCAACTTATAATTTAAATTTTTTACTATTCTACTAGCATATCCCCTGCCATGCAAGAGTTTTTGTCTTGGACAAGATAGGTTTCAGTTCTATGAAAAATACTATGGAGGTAAAGAGAGTTTACTTGAAGACCGAGCATGGTTATACTTTCCACGCAAAATTATACAACGCAGACACCTACACCTATTTTGAATGCAAAACTTGGCAAGCACTATGCAAGACTTATGCACTTGAGCCTGATATGGTTATCACCTTTGATATTCGTCCGAAAGATGATATTGAAGGTAATATCGACATCTGGGTCGATGTGCAGACGCCTCGAGTTATACCATTGTGTGAGTTTCTCAACCATATTTATGTCTTCGATATTGTTTATTCAAAAATAGTTGACAACTAATTTCTATTGACAACTTATTTCCGTTCAAGCAAACATGTCCAGCGCTTGGTAGACAGGACCTACTACTATCCCGGGGCTCAACTAAACTGCGAGGAGATAAGTCATTATGTTTCATGGCTTGAGGATCTTCATACTGTCAATACAAATTATTTTTCTGGACTTAAAAATCTTAGTACTCAAAACGTGTGACCAATAGTGTTCGTACTGAACTACAGTCACATCTATTTAGGAAAGATGGCAAGATTTTTACTATTTGTCCTTAGTGCATCTTTTGCATACATTATTTTTAAGCTAAAATTCATTGCTAAGTATGTTACTATACGATGTTCTTCAATAGGGACTCCCGATGAATGTTGTGCCTCATTCGATCGAGACTAAAGGTCGCATGAGAATTGTTAGCTTACGGCCAAGATTTCCTACAATGCACTTTAGTGCATTCAGGATTTCTAATAGCGAGGAATGCTTAATAGTGAAAGACTGGAGCAAAATTGTGAACGATCGCAGAGAATTACTAGGGGGCAGCAATCAGAAGCGCATCCCACGATTAGGAGAAAGGTTCATCTGCATGCTCCAACTTGATGAAGCAGGAGTGCTACACATGTTTTATGTTATTTTAGCTGAGAGAGAGCAGCAGGAGTGATTAGCTAGCTAGAAATGAGTTATGATGATTAAATAGCTAGTGTTGGTGGTAATGACTATGATGATTATTATTAGCTAGTGTTGGTGGTGATTAGATAGCTACCGCAACTAGTGTTGGTGGTGATTAGCTAGCTAGAATGAGTTTGAAGATGATGATCTGTGCTACACTATGACTATGATGATTAAATAGCTACTATTGGTGGTAATGACTATGATGATGATTAAATAGCTTGTGTTGGTGGATTAGATTCAAGTGGAGGCAACATGTGGTGCACATCGAAAGTACTACTAGTCCAAACTAGATCAAGTTTGGATTAGTAGTATACTATTGACATGCACCACATGTTCCCTCCACTTAAACCTAATCCACCTTCATTTGACACGCTATTATGGACATATTGATATAACAATCTCATAATTGGTATTGTACCAAAATTTGTATAACGGCGTATAAATACACTAAAAATTAAAAAAATGATAAAAAGAATACTAGTAGAGATGGAGAGTAAACACGCTACAAGTAGCTATATTAGCAGTAGCGCTAGAGCAAAGAAACGCTGCTGCTATATGTCTTAGCAGCAGCGCATGTAGCACGCGCTATTGCTAAGGAATAGCTGTAGCGCCTTATCAGTAGCGCGTCCTCAGGCGCTACTGATATGCAAAATACCCGCGCTACAGCTAGGGTTTTCCCTAGTAGTTCTAGGTGCTGCTCTAGCCCATTGGGTTCCTTCTGGTCCATCAAAAATCCCCATGGAGTTTCATTGCGTTTGGACTCCGTTTGGTATTGATTTCCTGTGATGTAAAAAGAAGCAAAAAACAGCAACTAACACTTGCACTGGGTCAATAGGTTAGTCCCAAAAATGATATAAAGTTGCAATAAAATGATTGTAAAACATCCAAGAATGATGAAATAACAGCATGAATACTTCATAAATTATAGATACGTTGGAGACATATCAACATCCCCAAGCTTAATTCCTACTCGTCGTCGAGTAGGTAAATGATAAAAGAAATAATTCATGAAGTGTGAATGCTAGCAAAGTGCATAAGTTTGATCAATGATAATTTCAATCACTTTTCCTAGCATCATAACATCAATTCTTTTTTATAAAACTTCTCATGTTATAATGGCCACTCATTCACATGTTAAGGTTCAAACAATGAATTCTCTTGAAACCCAACAACCTATGTTCTCAGTCACCAAGCAATTGCAATTCAAGTTATTCAATAGAGTTTAAGTAAGAGCTCCACATACTCAGCCATCATGCAGTCTTCTATGATTGCTAACACTCACCTTGTACACATGAGCAAAATGTTTCAACCGGACACATAGAAAGATAGGGGCTTATTGTTTTTCCTCCCAACGTATTCACCTCAAAGGTGATGTCAACAATAATGACTCATGCTACCCATATTCAACTGGACATATGTGCCTAGATCTTTCCTCACCACATGATGCTTCCCAAAATATAAAAATAAAAAGGAATAGAGAGAAAAACTTTGACTCTTTACATAAAAGTAAATTCATAAAAGTAAAAGATAGGCACTTCGCAAAGGTAAGCAGAGGTTTCCATGCGCTTATTTGTTTGCATGCTCAATCCCTTGGTGCAAGAGAATGTCACGTTGTATTGCCCCTTAAGAGGACAAACTTTATTATGAAGTCTATCGCTTTTATTCTTTGTCATCCAAGTTCGTACAATGCTCAATTTTCTCTTACACTAAATGATGTAACACTTTTAGAAGCAGTTTTTATTGCCTTATTGCTTCGATGACAACTTACTTGAAGGATCTTGCTCAATCCTTAGGTAGGTATGGTGGACTCTTGAAAATAAGATTTGGGTTTAAGGGTTTTTGTATGCACAAATAGTATCTCTACTTGGTGGAGAATTTTTGGCTAGCAAAGATGGGGGGAAAGCACCACATGTTGAAGGATCTATAACAATATGACTTCTGTGTGAATATGAACAAACATAAACCATTATGTTGTCTTCTTGTCCAACGTCAACAATTTTTGCATATAATATTTTGATGGGGGCTCACAATCACAAAGTATTTCCATGATAGTGTATTTGCATGTGAAAGTTCTCTTCCTTATACTAATTATTCATGAATTGCTTGTATGGCCAATATTGTGATTGTCAAGCCTCAAAAGATTTCACTTTGTAAACCCAATGTGAAGCTACCACTAGGCATGATATGATTTCAGCTTCATGATATTCAATTTATTCAACATTTTACTCATAGGATATAAGTGAAGCACAAGAGCAATTCCACAGAAAAGATCTTCGTTAACGGGAAGTGAATGTCGCTTACTTAGCCTCCTTGGCAAATAATTGAGGACTTTGTTTTATTTAAAAACTTTCATATCTAAGTATTTTATTAAAACAGCAAGAAAAATGAAAATAAAATGAAATTCTAAGAATAACACAACTCATGTGAAGAAGCAAAAACTTAGGCTCAACCGATACTAACTGATAATTGTTGAAGAAAAAGGTGGGATGCCTACTGGGGCATCCCCAAGCTTAGATGATAGATACTTCTTGAAATATTGTCTTGGGATGCCTTGGGCATCCCCAATATTGAGCTTTTGTGTCTCCTTAATTCTTCTCATATCACGGTTTTCCTAAATCTCAAAAGCTTCATCCACACAAAACTCAACAAGAACTCGTGAGATAAGTTAGTATAAACCAATGCAAAAAACTTATCATTCTCTACTGTAGCAAATCATTATAATTATTATTCAAAATTGCATACTAAATGCCTCGACATATTTAATACTCCTATCCTCAAATAGAATCATTAAACAAGCAAACATATGCAAACATAACAGCAATCTGCCAAAACGGTACAGTCTCTAAAGAATGCAAGAGCATCAATACTTCGCTAAATCCAAACATTATGAAAATTTACCACACGGAATAAAATTTATCAGATCTCATTTTGCAGAAAGGTTCAACATTTTATCATATTCTGAATTTTCTAGGGAATTTTTGCAATAGCGGTAAACTTCCTATTTTCAAACAGCAACATGTATACTTGCAAAATAAGCATGGCAAAGGCTATCATTGCCAGTTTTATTGAAATAAAATATGTAAAATGTTATTCTAAATAAAAGAAAGCAAATCCTAACAAAATAAAATGACGCTTCATGTAAAACTCATATCATGTGACGAATGAAAAATAGCTCGAAGTGAGGTTACCGATAATGTTGGAGACGAAAGAGGGGATGCCTTTCGGGGCATCCCCAAGCTTAGTTGCTTGGATATTCCATGGATATTAACTTGTGGTGCCTTGGGCATCCCCAAGCTTAGAGTCTTGTCACTTCTTATTCTCCTCATATCGATATCACACCAAAAACTTGAAAACTTCAATCACACAAAACTTGACGGAACTTCGTAAGATAGGTTAGTATGATAAAGAGCAAACCATTTCACTTTGGTAATGTCAGAGACAATATTCATAATCTTTTCCACACAATTCCTACTGTAGCATATCATTTCCACAATTTATATTGAGCAATATAAGCCATAGAAACTAGAAAGCAAGCAAACTATGCATTGAAAACAGAATCTGTCAAAAATAGAACAGTCTATAGTAATCTGTAATCAAACCATATTTCTGCTACTCCAAAAATTATGAAAAAATTGTACCGCGTTAAAAATTTGTATATTAAACCTCTGCAAAAATAATCAACTATATATCACTCTTCTGTTAAAAATGAGACTCATTTTCGTGAGCGCAAAAGTTTCTGTTTTTCAGCAGGGGCAAATCAACTATCACCCAACATGAACCCAAAGGCTTTACTTGGCACTTTATTGAAACAAAAGCTATAAAACATGATCAATACAGTAGCATAACCATGTGAACACATAAAAACAGTAAATAAAGTGTTGGGTAGCCTCCCAACAAGCGCTTTTCTTTAATGACTTTTAAGCTAGGCATGATGATTTCAATGATGCTCACATAAAAGATAAGAATTGAAACACAAAGAGCACATCATGCATCATAAGTTCCTCTCTCATAATAATTTTCAGTAGCATCATGAATAGATTCATCAATATAACCATTACATAAAGCATTCTCTTCATGATCCACAAGCATAGAAAATTTATTACTCCCTATGGCATACATGTCATCATAATAATCATCATAGAAAGCAACTGTATTGCCATAGTCAGTTGAAACCTCTTCCAAAATAGTGGATGTATCACTAAATAAAGTCATGACCTCTACAAATCCACTTTCATCAATATTGTAATGAGATTCAACACCCTCCAAAATAGTGGGATCACTACTACCTAGAGTTGACACTCTTCCAAACCCACTTTTATCAATGTAATCATCATAAATGGGAGGCATGCTATCATCAAAATAAGTTTGATCAATCAAACTAGGGGGACTAAAAAGATCATCTTAATTAAACATAGACTCCCCAAGCTTGCGATAATCATTAGTTGCAGCAAATAAATTATCAAACATGTCATTCTCATCAAACATAGCATCGCCAAGCTTGTGGCTTGGCACATCATAACATTAATAGTATGAATGGCACCAACGGTATAACAATTGCTATTATCATAATTTCCCAAGTTGGTGCCAAAATATTTCCAATATTATAAGAAGTATCATTATCTTCCCAATCATAATCATCTAAACAAGCAATAGGCATAACAAAATCATGATCAAGTGTATCATTTTCCAAAATTATTTTTGATTCATTTTCATGAGGCACAACAATAATAGGAGCAACATTATTTGGGAGAGATACCTTTTACCTCTCTTCTTTCTTCTTTTCTTCTTCTTCACTACATCATGTTTGTGTTTAATTAATCTTTTCAAGCTTCTTATTGATGAGATTGGTTGGATAGGAAGCTCCTCATTGTTACCTGATTCATCATAATAAACACTAGGAGGGTTTTAGGAAATATTTTCCCTTTCATTATTACTCTCTTCATATTCTATTCGTTCTCTTGACCTTAGATAGTTGGCAATATAAGGGTTATCAATGCAATTTACCACACAAAATATATAAATTTCCTCTAGATCAAAATCAAGAAATCTCTCGAGATTAAATTTTGGATTACCCTTAGTTATACATTTCATTTCTTCATACCCCAAGAGAAGACTAAGCTCTTTATGATGCTCAAGGGTAATCAAGTTATCACAATTTTTGGACACGATTTGATCATGAAATAATTTGCATTGGAGATTTAAATGACCATATTCATTGCAAAGTTCACAAGGATGGCAAAAAAAATTACATCTTTCAGCACAACCATCTAGCCTCTCTTGCAACTTTCTTGTTTCTAAATATTTATGCTTCTTACAAAATTTATCTCCCCTTTTTGGTGAGCAAAGGCACTCCCAATTCACTCTGCAAAAAGTGACATGCTTATAAGAAACATTTTTGTATGAATTATGCAATCATCATTAGCATTTTGGATATTCAAAGAACTCACACTAACAACTTGCAATCATGCTCATCATTCAAATATTATTTGTGCCAAGCATTTTATTGACTTCTTCTTCTAACAATTGAGCACAATTTTCTGATGCATCATTTTCAACAAAAATATTATAAAGATGATCAATAATATGATGCAGTCAAAATTCCATTTTTCTGGAGTTTCCTTTTGTAAACGAAACTAGTGATAAACAAGAAACTAAAATATTCAATTGCAAGATCTAAAGATATACCTTCAAGCACTCACCTCCCGAGCAAAGCGCCGGAAAAGAGCTTGATGTCTACTATGCAACTTTATTCTTGTAGACATGTGTTGGGCCTCCAAGCGTGGAGTTTTGTAGGATAGTACCAATTTTCCATCAAGTGGATGACCTAAGTTTTATCAATCCATGAGAGGTGTAGGATGAAGATGGTCTCTCTCAAATGAACCTACAACCAGATACAAGAAATCTCTTGTGTCCCCAACACACCCAATGCAATGGCAAATTGTATATGTGCACTAGTTCGACGAAGAGATGTTGATACAAGTGTAATATTGATGGTAGAAATATATTTTTATAATATGAATAAATAAAAACAACAAGGTAGCAAATAGTAAACAAGCATAAAAACGATGTTGCAATGCTTAAAATGAGGCCTAGGGTCCATACTTTCGCTAGTGCAATCTCTCAACAGTGCTAACATAGTTGGATCATATGATTATCCCCCAAAGTGTAACGAAGAATCACTCCCGAGTTCCTATTAACGGAGAACAAAAGATAGGAATTGTTTGTAGGGTACGAAACCACCTCAAAGCTATTCTTTCTATTCCATATATTCAAGACTCCGTACTAAAATAACATAAAGCTATTTTTCCGTTCGATATATCCTAGAGTCCGTACTAAGATAACACCAAAGCAAGTTCATATTCATAATACTCAATCCACAGAAAGAACTATAAAGAAACCTTAAAGTTTCCGTCGGAGAAAAGATAATAGAAACGTGCATCAACCCCTATGCATAGATTACCCTAATATCACCACGGGAATCCGTGAGTTGAATGTCATAACACATATCAAGTGGATCAATATGATACCCCATTTGTCACCTCAAGTTTTCATACCGCAAGACATATATCATCTGTTCTCGTCTCTGAATATTCAATCCGACAAGACAAAACTTCAAAGGGTAAAGACTCAATTCATCACAACAAGAGTATAGAGAGGAGAAACATCATAAGGTTCGACTATATTAACAAAGCCCATGATATAGATCACGAGAGAGAGAGAGATTAAACACATAGCTACTAGTACAAACCCTCAGCCCCGAGGGTGGACTACTCCCTCCTCATCGTGGTGGCTGTCGGGATGATGAAGATGGCCACCGGAGATGATTCCCCCCTCCGGCAGGGTGCCGGAACAGGTCTAGATTGGTCTTCGGTGGCTACGGAGACCTAGGGCGGCGTAAGTTCTGATCTAGGTTAACCCCGAAGGGTTTCGGAATATTTGGGATTTTATAGTGCAAAGAAGGGGTACGGGAGGCCACCGAGGTGGGCACAACCCACTTGGGCGCGCCAGCGGGGCCTGGCGCGCCCTGGTGGGTTGTGCCCCCCTTTGGGCACCCCCCAGGTGCTACTCTGGCCCATTGGGTTCCTTCTGGTCCATAAAAAATCCCCATGCAGTTTCATTGCATTTGGACTCCGTTTGGTATTGATTTCTTGCGATGTAAAGAACAAGCAAAAAACAACAACTGGCACTTGGCACTGGGTCAATAGGTTAGTCCCAAAAAATGATATAGAGTTGCTATAAAATGATTGTAAAGCATCCAAGAATGATGAAATGACAGCATGAATACTTCATAAATTATAGATACGTTGGAGACGTATCAATCGTCGTCCCGATCGTTGCCCCGGTGGCACTCCGGCACCACTGAGAGAGAGGGGGAGAGAGCCCCCCTCCTTATTCTTCTTCCTTGGCCTCCCCCTAGATGGGAGGAGAGTTCCCCCTCCCCTCCGATATTGGATCTCCCTCTTTGTTCTCTTCTGTTTCGCGTTCCCCTGATCTGGCTGAAAACCGTTTCTTACATTCCAGGAGATCTGTAACTCCGATTGTGCTGAGATTTTAACACCATTTATTTCCAGATATAAGCTTCCTTGCTCCCGAAGTAGAGCTCCAACCGACGTTCGAGGAGGGCACAACCCACCACCACGCGCCAGGGGCCATCGGTGCACCGCGGTGTCTTATGGGCTGTGTGGGCCTCCGTTTGCGGTGATTCCAACTCCTAAAAATCACATATATTCCAAAATAATTCTCCGTGAAATTTCATTGCATTTGGACTTTGTTTGATATGGATTTTCTGCGATACAAAAAACATGCAAAAAAATAAGAACTGGCACTGGGCACTGGATCAATAGGTTAGTCCAATAAATCATATAAAAAGTTTCCAAAAGTATGTGAAAGTGATATATTATTGGCATGAAACAATCAAAATTATAAATACGACAGAGACATATCACATTCCGCATCAAAAATTATGTTTTTATCATTTACCTACTCGAGGACGAGCAGGAATTAAGCTTGGGGATGCTTGATACGTCTCCAACATATCTATATTTTTTTATTGTTCCATGCTATTATATTATCAATCTTGGATGTTTTATATGCATTATTATGCTATTTTATACCATATTTTGGACTAACTAGTAACCTAGTGCCAAGTGCCAGTTGTTGTTTTTTCCTTGTTTTTGTCTTTACTGAAAATCAATATCAAACGGAGTCCAAATAGAATGAAACTTTTTGACGATTTTTCTTGGACCACAAGACACCCTGGAAGCTTTGGGAGGAGGCCAGATGGGCCACGAGGTGAAGAAAAGCTCAGGGGGCGCACCCTCCAAGCTTGTGGGCCCCCTGTGGCTCCTCTAACCCTAATTCTTCTTATATAAATACCCACATATTTCCTGTAGACCAGGGGCACACCAAAAATACTTTTCCTCCACCACAAGTTTATGTCCTCGTGAGACCCATATGGAGGCTGATACGTCTCCAACGTACCTATAATATGTTATTGTTCCACGCTATTATATTATCTGTTATGGATGTTTAATGTGATTTAATATGCTCTTTTATATTATTTTTGGACTATCCAATTAACTAGAGGCCTAGTGCCAGTTTTTGTTTTTTTCCTATTTCAATGTTTCACAGAAAAGGAATACCAAACGAAATCCAAACGGAATGAAACCTTCGCGGTGATCTTTCTTGGACCGAAATCAAACCAAGAGACTTGGAGTGGAAGTCTGGAACTCCGTGAGGCGTCCACGAGGCAGGAGGGCGCGCCCAGGGGGTAGGCGCGACCCCACCCTCATGGGCCCCACGGAGCTCCACCGATGTACTGCTTTCGCCAATATATACCCTTATACCCTTGAAACATCAGGGGGAGCCACGAAATCACTTTGGCACCGCCGCAACCTTTTGTACCCGTGAGATCCCATCTTGGGGCCTTTTCCGGTGATCTGCCGGAGGGGGAATCGATCACGGAGGGCTTCTACATCAACACCATAGCCTCTCCGATGAAGTGTGAGTAGTTTACCACAGACCTTCAGGTCCATATTTATTAGCTAGATGGCTTCTTCTCTCTCTTTGATCTTCAATACAAAGTTCTCCTCGATGTTCTTGGAGATCTATTCAATTTAATACTCTTTTGTGGTGTGTTTGCCGAGATCTGATGAATTGTGGGTTTATGAACTTGATTATCTATGAATTTTATTTGGTTCTTCTCTGAATTCTTATATGCATGATTTGATATCTTTGCAAGTCTCTTCTAATAATCGGTTTAGTTTGGCCTACTAGATTGATCTTCCTTGCAATGGGAGAAGTGCTTAGCTTTGGGTTCAATCTTGCGGTGTCCTTTCCCAGTGACAGTAGGGGCAGCAAGGCACGTATGGTATTGCTCCATCGAGGATAAAAAGATGGGGTTTACGTCATATTGGTTGAGTTTATCCCTCTACATCATGTCATCTTGCTTAATGCGTTACTCTGTTCTTATGAACTTAATACTCTAGATGCATGCTGGATAGCGGTAAATGTGTGGAGTAATAGTAGTAGATGCAGAATCGTTTCGATCTACTTAACACGGACGTGATGCCTATATTCATGATCATTTCCTTAGATATCTTCATAACAATGCACTTTTCTATCAATTGTTCGGCAGTAATTTGTTCACCCACCGTAATACATGCTATCATGAGAGAAGCCACTAGTGAAACCTATGGCCCCCGGTCTCTTTCTTATTACATTGCATCTCTTTTATTATCGTATCTCGTTTACTATTTTGAAATCTTTACTTTCCAATCTATACAACAAAATACCAAAAATATTTATCTTACTATCGCTATCAGATCTCACTTCCACAAGTGACCGTGAAGGGGTTGACAGCCCCTTTATTGCGTTGATTGTGAGGTTCTTGATTGTTTGTGCAGGTACTAGGTGACTTGTGCGTTGTCTCCTACTAGATTGATACCTTGGTTCTCAAAAACTGAGGGAAATACTTACGCTACTTTGCTGCATCACCCTTTCCTCTTCAAGGGAAAACCAACTCATGCTCAAGAGGTAGCAAGAAGGATTTCTCGCGCTGTTGCCTGGGAGATCTATGCCAAGTCAAGACATACCAAGTAGCCATCATAAACTCTTCTCCCTCGCATTACATTATTTACCATTCGCCTCTCGTTTTCCTCTTCCCCACTTCTAAAATGATTTTCAAAAACATTTGCCATTTTATTCGCCTATTTTTCATTCGCCTTTTTCTCGTCAGATCTCATGTTTGCTTGTGTTGCCATGTACCTTCTTTTTGCTTGCATGTTCTCTTGCTAAAATTTTATGGATCCTCATCCTCTTGCTAATCTTTTTAAAGGATCCAATTATTATGAATCTATTGCTAGTGAGTTGAGTGCACTAGATTATCTTTATGAGGTTTTGCTTAAAATTCGTGAATCTGAAAAATGTGATGAATTACTTTATGAAGCGATCCACTATAGATCTTTGAATAAAATGCATGAGTGAAATGATTTTATTATAAATTATATTGATGTAAATTTTGCTAATAATGTGCAAAACCCTAAGCTTGGGGATTCTAGTTTTGCTATGTCCTCTACTTGTTGCAATGATCATGATTGGGGTGATAGTGCTTCTTATGATCTTGAAAAGTTATTTAAGCCCCATGATGAATATGAGATTTATAATAATGTTTGCAATAATATTGAAAGTGGGTTTGGAAGAGTGTCAACTTTAGATCCCACATATTTGGAGAATGATCAATCTTATGAAGTTTTTGATAAAAGTGGGTTTGGAGAGGTCATGACTTTAGTTAATGTTAATCCCACTATTTTGGAAGAGTGTCAACTTTGCATACATGTGGATCGTGTTAAGAATATGTTTTGTGATAGCTATATTGTTTAATTGCTTATGATCCTACATGTAATTATTATGAGAGAGGAAAATATGGTTGTAGAAATTTTCATGTTACAAAATCACCTCTCGTTATGTTGAGATTGCTATTGTTTCTTTCCACTTCCTTACATATGCTAGTTTTTGCTTGCTATGATAATTTGTTTGCCTATAATATGCCTATGCATAGGAAGTATATTAGACTTAGATGTGTTTTGTCATGTGTTTCATGATGCTCTCTTTGCGCTTCAATTCTTGTCTTTCATGTGAGCATCATCGAAATCTCAATGCCTAGCTAGGGGCGTTAAATGATAGCGCTTGTTGGGAGGAAACCAATTTTATTTTTGTTCTTTAATTTTTGTTCCTATTTAGTAATAAATAATTTATCTAGCCTCTCTTATGATTGTGTTTTTCTGTTTTAATTAGTGTTTGTGCCAAGTAAAGCCTTTATGATCTTCTTGGGTGATTGTTGTTTGATCTTGCTGATAAAAACAGAAAGCATGTGCTCACGAAGATAATTTCCATTTTTTACCAGAGAGCAATAAAATACCAATTCCAACTGAAGTAGATCAACATACAAATTTTCTTGGTATTTCTAATTTCTCAGAATTTTTGGAGTTACAGAAGTATTCGAAACCTACAGATTTCTATAGACTATTCTGTTTTTGACAGATTCTGTTTTTCGTGTGTTGTTTGCTTATTTTGATGCATCTATGGCTAGTATCGGGGGTATGAACCATAGAGAGGTTGGAATATAGTAGGTTTAACACCAATATAAATAAAGAATGAGTTAATTACAATACCTGAAAGTGGTGGTTTATTTTCTTATACTAACGGAGCTCACAAGATTTTCCGTTGAGTTTTGTGTTGTGAAGTTTTCAAGTTTTTGGGTAAAGATTTGATGGATTTTGGAACAACGAGTGGCAAGAGCCTAAGCTTTGGGATGCTTGATACGTCTCCAACGTATCTATAATTTTTGATTGTTCCATGCTATTATATTATCTATTTTGGATGTTTATGGGCTTTACTAAACACTTTATATTATTTTTGGGACTAACCTATTAACCGGAGGCCCAGCCCAAATTGTTGTTTTCTTCCCTATTTCAGTGTTTCGAAGAAAAAAATATCAAACGGAGTCCAAACGGAATGAAACCTTCGGGAGAGTTATTTTTGGAACGGAAGCAATCCAGGAGACTTGGAGTAGACGTTAGGGAAACTTCGAGGTGGCCATGAGGCAGGGAGGCGCTCCTGCCCCCTGGGCGGGCCCCCACCCTCGTGGCTCCCCTAACCGACTTCTTTCGCCTATATATATCAATATACCCTAAAAACATTGGAGAACAGAATAGATCGGGAGTTCCGCCGCCAGAAGCCTCTGTGGCCACCGAAAACCAATCTAGACCCATTCTGGCACCCTGCCAGAGGGGGGAATCCCTCTCCGGCGGCCATCTTCATCATCCCGGCGCTCTCCATGACGAGGAGGGAGTAGTTCGCCCTCGGGGCTGAGGGTATGTACTAGTAGCTATGTGTTTGATCTCTCTCTCTCTCTCTCGTGTTCTTGAGTCGGCATGATCTTTATGTATCGCGATCTTTGCTATTATATTTGGATCTTATGATGTTTCTCCCCCTCTACTCTCTTGTGATGAATTGAGTTTTTCCCTTTGAAGTTACCTTATCAGACTGAGTCTTTAAGGATTTGAGAACACTTGATGTATGTTTTGCATGTGCTTATCTGTGGTGACAATGGGATATCACGTGATCCACTTGATGTATGTTTTGGTGATCAACTTGCGAGTTCCGTGACCTCATGAACTTATGCATAGGGGTTGGCACACGTTTTTGTCTTGACTCTCCGGTAGAGACTTTGGGGCACTCTTTGAAGTTCTTTGTGTTGGTTGAATAGATTAATCTGAGATTGTGTGATGCATATCGTATAATCATACCCACGGATACTTGAGGTGACATTGGAGTATCTAGGTGACATTAGGGTTTTGGTTGATTTGTGTATTAAGGTGTTATTCTAGTACGAACTCTATGATAGATCGAACGGAAAGAATAGCTTCATGTTATTTTACTATGGACTCTTGAATAGATCGATCAGAAATGATACCTTTGAGGTGGTTTCGTACCCTACCATAATCTCGTCATTTGTTGTCCGCTATTAGTGACTTTGGAGTGACTCTTTGTTGCATGTAGAGGGATAGTTATATGATCCAATTATGTTATTATTATTGAGAACTCTTGCACTAGTGAAAGTATGAACCCTAGGCCTTGTTTCCTAGCATTGCAAAATCGTTTACGCGCACTTTTACCATTAGTTACATTGCTGTTTTTATATTTTTAGATTACAAATACTCATATCTATCATCCATATTGCACTTGTATCACCATCTCTTCACCGAACTAGTGCACTGATATGTCTCCGTCGTATATACTTTTCCAAACACTATTGCCCTTGTTTTGGACTCTAACTTGCATGATTTTAATGGAACTAACCCGGACTGACACTGTTTTCAGCAGAATTGCTATGCTGTTATTTATGTGCAGAAACAAAAGTTCTCAGAATGACCTAAAACTTCACAGAACATCTATTCGGAAATAATAAAAAATCCATGCAAAAGATGAAGAACAGGGGGCCCACCACCTGTCCACGAGGGTGGGGGGCCACCCCCCTACCTCGTGGGCCCCCTAGAGCTCCTCCGACCTCAACTCCAACTCTATATATTTGTTTTCGGAGAGACAAAAATCAGAGAGAAGGATTCAACGCGTTTTACGACACGGAGCCGCCGCCAAGCCCTAAAACCTCTCGGGAGGGCTGATCTGGAGTCCATTCGGGGCTCTGGAGAGGGGAATCTGTCGCCATCGTCATCATCAACCATCCTCCATCACCAATTCATGATGCTCACCACCATGCGTGAGTAATTCCATCGTAGGCTTGCTGGATGGTGATGGGTTGGATGAGATCTATCATGTAATCGAGTTAGTTTTGTTAGGGTTTGATCCCTAGTATCCACTATGTTCTGAGATTGATGTTGCTATGACTTTGCTATGCTTAATGCTTATCACTAGGGCCCGAGTGCCATGATTTCAGATCAGAACCTATTACCTTTTCAACAATATATGAGAGTTCTTGATCCTATCTTGCAAGTCTATAGTCACCTATTATGTGTTATGATCCATTAACCCCGATGTGACAATAGTCGGGATACTTACCGGTGATGACCATAGTTTGAGGAGTTCATGTATTCACTATGTGCTAATGCTTTGTTCCAGTACTCTATTAAAAGGAGGCCTTAATATCCCTTAGTTTCCATTAGGATCCCGCTGCCACGGGAGGGTAGGACAAAAGATGTCATGCAAGTTCTTTTCCATAAGCACGGATGACTATATTCGGAATACATGCCTACATTACATTGATGAATTGCAGCTAGTTCTGTGTCTCCCTAGGTTACGACTGCTACATGATGAACCGCATCCGGCATAATTCTTCATCACCGATCCATTGCCTACGAGCTTTCCATATATTGTTCTTTGCTAATTTACTTTTCTGTTGCTATTGCTATCATCATTACAAAATACCAAAAACATTACTTTTGCTACTGTTACCTTTTGTTACTGTTACCACTACTATCATATTACTTTGCTACTAAATACTTTGCTGCAGATATTAAGTTTCCAGGTGTGGTTGAATTGACAACTCAGCTGCTAATACTTGAGAATATTCTTTGACTCCCCTTGTGTCGAATCAATAAATTTGGGTTGAATACTCTACCCTCGAAAATTGTTGCGATCCCCTATACTTGTGGATTATCAAGACTATTTTCTGGTGCCGTTGCCGGGGAGCATAGCTCTATTCTTTGAGTCACTTGAGATTTATATCTGCTTATCATTATGAAGAACTTGAGAGATCCAAAAACCAAGATTTATCCCTCAACTACGAGGGGAGGTAAGGAACTGCCATCTAGCTCTGCACTTGATTCACCTTCTGTTTTGAGTAATATTGCGACACCTAAACCTGCTTCTGCTATTCGTTCTGATATGTCGCATGTTATTGATGATGCCACTTCTGCTATGCATGATACTTATGATGAAACTACTTCTATGCTTGATACTACTGTGCCACTTGGTTAATTTCTTGATGAACAACTTGCTAGGGTTAGAGAGAAAGAAAATATTGAATATGATAATATTGATGAAAGTGATGATGAAGACTTGCCCGTTATTCCTAAGGGTTATGTTTTTGATAAAGAAGCTTCTTTAGCTATTTTAGCTTGCAAGGATAGTTATGAACTTAAGAGGTTATTAGCTAAATGGAATAAGCAATCTCCAAATGCTAGGATGAAACCTGATCCTGCTTTTCCTACTTCACCTATCTTTGTTGATAAGGATTATGAATTCTCTGTTGATGCTGATATAATTACTTTAGTTGAATCTGATCCTTTTCATGGCTATGAATCTGAAACTGTTGTGGCACATCTTACTAAATAAAATGATATAGCCACCCTGTTCACTAATGATGAGAGAAGTCGTTACTTTTATATCCTTCAAATATTTTTGTTCTCATTAAAGGGTGATGCTAAGATATGGTTTAATTCTCTTGATCCTGGTTGTGTGCGTAGTCCCCAGGATATGATTTATTACTTCTCTGCTAAATATTTCCCTTCTCATAAGAAACAAGCTGCCTTAAGGGATATATATAATTTTGTGCAAATTGAAGAAGAGAGTCTCCCACAAGCTTGGGGGCGGCTTCTCAAGTTACTTAATGCTTTGCCTGATCATCCTCTTAAGAAAAATGAAATACTTGATATCTTTTATAATGGACTAACCGATGCTTCCAGAGATTACCTGGAGAGTTGTGCCGGTTCTATTTTCAGGGAAAGAACACCGGATGAAGCTGAAATTCTATTGAATAATATGTTCACAAATGAAAATAATTGGACACTTCCTGAGCCAGCTCCTGATCCTATTCCTAAACCAACTCCGAAGAAGAGGGGTATTCTATTTCTCAGTCCTGAAGATATGCAAGAGGCAAAGAAATCTATGAAAGAAAAAGTTATTAAAGCTGAATATGTTAAGAGTTTATCTCCTATTGAAGAAATACACAGTCTTAATTTACCGCTTGTTGAAGAAACATATGATCTTAATCCTTCACCTATTGAAGAAACTCATGGTCTTGATAACCCGACACAGGTAGTAAAGGTAAATTCTCTCTATAGATATGATAAAGTTGAAATCCCATTTACTAAGTTTGCTAGCCCATGCTTAGATGAGTTTGATAAATTTATGGTTAAGCAAGAAGATTTTAATGCTTATTTTGGTAGACAATTGAAATACAATTCAAATATGCTTGAACACTTGGGTGATTATATGGCTAATGTCAAAGGTGAACTTAAACTTATTAGTAAACATGCTTCTATGGTTACCACTCAAGTAGAACAAGTACTTAAGGCACAAAATGATTTACTCAATGAATTGAATAGTAAGGATAATGATAATGATGTTATAGTTATGACTAGAGGTGGTAAAATGACTCAGGAACCTTTCTATCCTAAAGGCCATCCTAAGAGAATTGAGCAAGATTCTCAGAGAAATAATATAGATGCACCTAGTCCTTCTAAAAGGAAGAAAAAATAAAAATGATAGGACTTTGCATGCTTCTAATGAACCTGTTATTGATACACCTGAGAATCCAAATGATATTTCTATCTCTGATGCCGAAACACAATCTGGTAATGAACCTGAAACTAGTGATAATGTTCATGATAATGCTCAACCTAGTAATGATAATGATATAGAAATTGAACCTGCTGTTGATCTTGATTACCCACAATCAAAGAATCAACATTATGATAAGAAAGACTTTTTTGCTAGGAAACACGGTAAGGAAAGAGAGCCTTGGGTTTAGAAACCCATGCCTTTTCCTCCCAAACCACCCAAGAAAAAGGATGGTGAGGATTTTGAGCGCTTTGCTGAAATGATTAGACCTATCTTTTGCGTATGCGATTAACTGATATGCTCAAAATGAATCCTTATGCTAAGTATATGAAAGATATTGTTACAAATAAAAGAAAGATACCGGAAGCTGAAATTTCCACCATGCTTGCTAATTATACTTTTAAAGGTGGAATACCTAAGAAACTAGGAGATCCCGGTGTACCAACTATACCATGCTCCATTAAAAGAAACTATATTAAAACTGCTTTATGTGATCTTGGAGCCGGTGTTAGTGTTATGTCTCTCTCTTTATATCGTAGACTTGATTTGAATAAGTTGACACCTACTGAAATATCTTTGCAAATGGCTAATAAATCAACTGCTATACCTGTCGGTATTTGTGAGGATGTGCTTGTTGTAGTTGCAAACGTTACTATTTTAACAGACTTTGTTATTCTTGATATTCCCGAGGACCGTAGTATGTCTATTATTCTTGGAAGACCCTTTTTGAATACTGCAGGGGCTGTTATTGATTGCACTAAAGGCAATGCCACGTTTCATGTTAATGGTAATGAGCGTACGGTACACTTTCCGAGGAAACAACCTCAAGTTCATAGTATCAACTCTATTGGAAAAATTCCATCGATTATATTTGGAGGTTTGTAATTTCCTCTTCCTACTGTCAAGACGAAATATGATATTCTTATTATTGGGGATGTGCATATCCCCGTTGAGGTAACATAGTGTTATTCGAAATTTCTCCGGTTCCATGTTATTCAGAATGAGTTCGTTAACAAGACTTGATCAACCTTGTTAGTGGATTCCTTTTCATGATCATGGGGTGGATGAAACTCGAAGGCACAACCTTCTGTACCCTCCTCTTACTTTCTGTTATTATATTAAATAAAATAAAAATAGTATTTTTTGTCCGTTATCTGATTTATCCGTGCAATATAAAAATACCCCGAAAATAAAAGTTCTCCAAATGCCCTGAAATTTAAATATGATTTTTTTTTTCTGGAATATTTGAGAATATTTGGCATTGAGAACACAGTAGGAGGAGCTGGCACCTGGCCATGAGGGCCAGGGGGGCACCCTGCCCCCTGGGCGCGCCCCCTGCCTCGTGGGCCCACGGTGGCCCTACTCCACTTATCCTTGCACCCACACACTCCTTCCTCCCACAAACGCGAATATCCAGCTCAAGCACGAGTTATAGCTCATTTTGCTGCCATTTTCGATCTCCTTGCTCAAAGCACCTCTCACAAAACTGCTTGGGGAGATTGTTCCTTGGTATGTGACTCCTCCATTGGTCCAATTAGTTTTTGTTCTAGTGCTTTATTCATTGAAAATTTGTGCTGCTTAGGTGACCCTGTTCTTCAGCTTGCATGTCAAATTTATATGGTTGAAAGTAGTTTTGATGCATGATATAGGCTCTAGGCACTTGTAGGAGTAGTTGCAATCAATATTATTGAGCTTTTTTCACTTTTATTTTGAAGTTACTAAAAAATATCAATAATTTTCAGAAAATAATGAAGAGATTTTTGAGGGGCTCATAGAAGCCCAAGTATAATCTGCCTCGCACCGCGGAGGTTCGGCCGTGTGAATGGCCTTCCGATGATTTCTTGAGAGTAGTCGGGATTTATGATGATTTTTATGAATTGGCTGAGAATGCAGGCCTCACCGCCTTCCTCCATGACCAACGTGAACAATATCTCTTACTCACAAATATCTTTGTGCAAGACTTTCATTTCCATTCTAGGAGCTCACCACCCATGGTGGAGTTTTATTTATATGATGAGCATAAGGAGATGTCACTTTATGATTTTTGTCAGGTTTGTTTGATCCCTTTCGAGGGCAGCGTAGAGGAACAACATCGTGACGATGTGGATGGGTTTATTGACACCATCACTGTAGGGGAAACGAGGAAGGTTTCCGATGCACGAATCACTAGCATACATTTTCCTGTTTTATGCTACTTTGCAATATTTGCTAGTCCTTGCTTAATTGGTCGTGGAAACTGTGGAAACCTTAGTATTCTTGATATTATTATTTTGTTCCATGGTTTATTTGGTGATAACTCTATTAGTATGGGCGGTATTATTGCTAAACGGTTAAGTCTGAACCGTACTAAGGGGCCCATTTTTGGAGGCATTTATGCTTCACGCCCAGCTGCACATTTCAACATACCTATTAGGCATTATGAGAAGGAAGAAAAATTGCTACCCACTGCTTATTTAGATTATAAGAGTATGGTGGCACATGATTTTATTGTTAATAATAGGGAAGGAGAGCTTAAATACAAATTGTTGTTTGATAAACATCATCCTGAGACTATTACCTTACCTGCTCCTTCCTTGTTTGATTTATCTGCAGGTAACACTACAAAAAAATACACTTCTGTGATGATACGTGTTTGTCATAGTAGGTCGTTTTTTTGTCATGCATGTACATCCATGACAAATTTATGACAGAATCAAGATAGTCATACTTGTGCTGTCGTAGAAGTGTTCCATGACATTACCAAAATTATCATCATGGAAGTGTCCACTTCCATGACAATAAATCGCGCGTCACAGAAGTGTTTACGTCAAGGGTGACCGACACGTGGCATCCACCGTAACGGAACGCCGTTAAGCTCTCGGGTCGGGTTTTGGATCCGATAACCCGTTAACAGCCCCGACCAATGGGGATTTTCCATGTGTAAAATCATCATTGGCTGGAGGAGACATGTGTCAACTCATCCAATGGGCGAGACGCGCCTATGATATGTTGCCACGTGGACCGGCCCATCAAGTTTAAATGGGCCGGCCCAACTGAAGGCCCACAAGATTTTGCGGACCATAATGGGCTGGCCCAGCTAAAGGCCCACAAGATTTTGCGGGCCATAATGGGCTGAGCCAGGTAAAGGCCCACAAGATTTTTTTTGTGCCATAATGGGCCAGCCCAGGTAAAGCCCACAAGATTCTTCCGGGTCATAATGGGCCGGCACAGCTAAAGGCCCACGAGATTTCGCCGACATTAACGGGCCGGCCCAGTTGTAGGCCCACAAGATTTTATGGACCCTAGTAGGCCGGCCCATTAACTGCCTGCCATGTTTTGGGCCAAATGCCGGCCCATATTTGAGCCGGTCCATTAATGGCCTGCAATGCTCCGGGCCTAATAGTGTCCCATATGAGATCCGACCCGTTAAAGGCCTACCACGTTTTGGGCCAAATTACGGCCCAGATCAGGTCCGGCCCTTTAAGAGGCTTTGGGCTCAATTATGGCCCGTATCAGATTCGTCCCGTCAACTGGACACTATGCTTTTGGGCCACTTGCTAAAGGCCCACTTAGTAATTCGGCCTGATATTAGTTTTGCCCTCTTAAGGGCCCGTTTAACATTTCGGCCCTATATTAATTTCAGCCTGTTAAAAGCACGTCATATAGTTGGGCCTAACTGTGGCCCTATTTACATCCGGCCTGCTCGCAGCCGATATCTGATTAGGCCAAACAAGGACCAAGAAAATTTTTCGGCCTATTAAAAGCCCGTGATTTGATTCGCACAATCATGGGCCGGGGTTCATTTCGGGCTACTGCCGGCCCGTGAGCTGATCGGCACATTTCAGGCCCAACCTACATCGTGATTGCATGACGGCCCGATTATGTACCGTCATTTTACGGTTTGGCCAGTTTACTACGAAGACAAGATATATATACAGTAAAATAACTGCAGCATCGTGAACAAGAAAAAACCTATACTATACAATAAAGAAATTACGACATATTACATCCACTGGGCATCAAAGTTCACCACTATGATAATAAAGCACAAGTAGACAGCAGATTACATACGCTGGGCATCAAAGATCGCCACCAGTGCAAATAGACACGCCGACAAAATAATATACAAAACCGATAGCACTTAAATAGAGTTCAAGAAAGGTTAGCCCTGCTGGGGAGCTGCAGCGCAAGCAGCTAAGCAATATGATGAGACTGTGCTTGTTCAACACTTATATCTTCCTCACTCTGAAAGATAAACAAGCAGACAGATGACAGGTTTTGCACATAAAAGTATCAGTGCTGACAATTCATCACATTTCTTACTGACGAATAAAGTGACACAGTTTAAATTTGCATTAACACAATATGGTATTGTTCAGGTCAAGACATGGCAGGAAATGACATTGTGAAGGAGTTGGCAGCTTCACGACACCACTGGATTACATATCAAGAACTCATAAGTATCAATGGTTAGTATGCTGTCAATTTATACCATTTTAGATTGGCAAATGAAGAGACGATTTAAATAATAGTAGAATGATATGACATTGTTCATAGTTAAGACATTGCAGAATATGACATTGTGCTGTAGTGGGTAGGTTCACCACACCACTGGATTACAGATGAAGAACAGAAGCATACATGCAGTGCAAAACAAGATCACTTGCTCTGTATAGTTTAATTTACATGGTATGAAGAAGGAACTTGGTTGTACAACTGAAAACTTAAATTGAGAAAGGATGAACTTTTGTTTATGAACTACATATAATAAACTTTAAATAAGCAATTTGATGCAAACACCAAAAATAAACAGTTATTGCAGTCATGCCTAACCAAATATATACAACAAAGTTTGAAGGCTTGAGATGGACAAACTTACATTATTGGTGAAGACATGCTCTATAAAGGCCTTGTCCATGCTGATGAGGGGGCAATTCAAGAAGTTTACCACAGAATCTTCTTCAAAAGCATTGCCTTTATTCTACATTTTGTTAAGAGTAAATCTAGATGTGATAATATACGAAAAAATGGAGAATATTTAAGATAAGATGAAGAGTGATGCTACATAACCAAGTAGCTATAAATGTAAGTGCAGCGATACAGGCAAAAGGTACAGCCAAGAGCAATGCATAGCTAAACTTCTTAAGTACCAACCTTATGGTAAGAGTAAATATAGATCTGATGTGTAGAAAATGGAGGGCAAAGGAAAATAAGATGCAGAGTGATGGTACATGAACACCTACCTGTCATTATAAGTACACTGATAAAGGACAACATGTACTTACAAGAACAATGCAGAGCTAAAAAAACATTGGCATTGGATATATTCTACACTAATGTAACCATTCATACAGATCAGATAATTGGGAGCGAACAATTGATAAAAACATTGTCATTGGATATATTCTACACTAATGTAAGCATTTGAGTGGGAAAACATGGTACGATGACAGATGGAATATGTATTGATAATGGATGGGCATGGCATCTCGACATATATGATGAGTAAACTAAGCAGATGGCGGTGCAACAAAGTAGATGAAATGCAAGATAACATATGCAAGATACGCGCAATCAATAAAACCTTGCCAAATTAGAACAGGCACCTTGATGGGTGAACAGGACAGGCCATCTTCCTTTGACTCCTCGAGGTTAGAATAGTCATTAGGATGATATTCTGAACAAGAATCAACAGGTGGGGAGCGTACGAGTTTCATTTCTTACAGAATGGCACTCAATGCCTTGGTGCCAATTTTGTAAGTCATTGCAGTGTTCCACAATATTCTTCTGATGCGCGGATTCTGATATTCACTGTAATTGCGTATGATATCTGAGAACCATGAAAACATAAATAGTTGGGAGATTATCTTTGTAATGCAGATGATATTCTAATATAGGGGAGCCCCTGTAAACACTTGTGTGCTATCACTGGATTCTGATGAGAGAGCTCATGTGTGCTGTAATATGGTGCGTGCATTTATATAATCTGGCATAAGTACACAAAAAAATAGACTCCAGAAGTAAGGATAGCTGGCAGATGATAGGTTCATAATATACTGTATAGAGACTTTATTGCCAAACCATGATAACAAGAGCACACATCAACTAGGCAGATCATAGTGTACATAACAGGGGTACACCATAACCAGGATATATAAATCGGGAAAGTGGAACTGGTTGGAAATTACGGTGTTGTATTGCCGCTAGTAATTGAAAGCCTATCGATCACGTACAGGCCAGCTCTATCAGCTGTTAGACTGCAGATGTCCCTGCTCCCCTTCATGACAAGGAACATATTGTGCTTCCCATACAGAACACCGCACGGGTCACCGGCCAAACCACCGGCCCCACCGCGTGTGTTCCTCCGCCATCCCCACCCCACCCCGCCCCCACCCGCGTTGAGTTTTCTTCGTTCGACGAGACCCCACCACCGCCCCCGAAAACCACCATCCCCACCCGAGCCCCTTCGATCGCACCGGCGAACTTCGGCGAGCTCTGAAAAATTGACTGACCCAATTTTGAAATTTAGTCTACTGTGATTTAATTAGTGTGGAATATAAAAGGGGAAAACCATGAGCATTGCGAGTATGGTGTTGAGCGTGCCATGGCGGATCTGAAGGTGCAAACCGGACAAAGGCAACTTCGCAACCAAGACAAGAAATCAGAGTAAAGCAGTGGCGATCTATTTTCTTGCTGTGATAAATAAGTTGAGCAGATATGAAAGAGCACCGCCTCTGGTGCGGCGCTGTGTACGCATCTGCTGAGAATTTGACGGTGCTGCGGTAGCGATGGTTGTCGGCGGCATGGAAGCAGATCTAGGAGGGTAGACGGTGGTGGCGGGGCGCGATGGACGAGACGGTCATAGGAGCGGTGCCGGCAAGGTGGACGACGGCGTGGATGAAGCGAGAGGACGGGATGCAAGGATCCCGGTCCAAAGCCGTGGATGAGAGAGGTCGATCTCTCGTAATGGACGGCGGCGTCGGGGTATCAGCTCCGGCATGGTGGAGGAGGACGGCGGTGGATGGGGTGGCGGACGGCAGCGGACGGAGGAGGGTGGGGTGGAGAGGGTGTTTTGGCACCCACGGAGTACGAATGGCGAAAAGGGAGGTAGAGAGGAAGGGGGGAACCATGTATTCAGGGCACGCTTGTCTCAAATGCGAGGAAATTTACAAACTTAGCCCCCATTTCAAATTTCTACTACATCACAGCAACACTAGTCGGTTGGGGATAGGATGGTAATCTCGCATACACCGAATATTTGCCGACGAGAGTTTGTTTTTGGCGCCCACCGTGTATGAATATGAATCGGGGAGGGAGTCGATTTCGGCCGAGGACACACTGTGTTTTGGCGCCCACCGTGTATGAATCCGGGTGAGAGGCGGTTATGTCACATTTGGGTGAAATTACAAACCTACTCCTATCGAAACCTATAGAAATCCAGCATATAGGCTTTGCGTGGCAGGGATAGGCAGTAGTGATTTCCATCTCGCAGATTTTGGTTTCGGGCGGTTACTACAACTTTCCCCGCTTCGTTCAAATTTTGCAGAGTGCACGTTTACGGTGCCAACTCAATTCGAATCCCGTTTGTATTCTATTTTTTTCGGCAGGATCCATTTTCAATTGGAATTACATTCTATATACATCATTTTTTTATATATACTTTCAAAAGCACAACACCATTTATACATAAGTATGGTTTACAAATGGCATGATCTCAGATTCATAAGGTTGTATCCATCAATTTGGATTTTCAAATATTTGAAACCACTTTATGTTGAAATCCAATGTATGCATTCCTCGCTAACCGTCTCCAATTAATGTGTGTTTCATGCGGGTTTTTTTACTTCTCAAACATGTATAATGTGTTTCACACACGCAACATATAGTGTAATCCCGTTTAGACATTAATTGCATATAAACCATGCATTGTTTGTAACTGAAGAATCTATGGATCACCAATATTGATAAACTATATAACATTACACGTGTGCCCAAATTCAAATGAATATGCATGTTTGATACACCAATTTGTGTTATGATATTATCGATGTCATGATCTCCAGTTTAAATATTTGAATCCCCTTTAATCCAGATATTCGTCTCATATAGCTCTCACTCATGCTTATATAGGACTATCTCTCTAGACCTATACGCGTTCATCGTCTCTCAGGTATCTCTCGTGCTACCTGTATGTCGACAATTATATTTTATCTTCGTAACACACTGACGGTACTCTCTCCCTCGACCTTCATCACTCTATCTCTCTCTAAGTATATCTCGCTCCCTACTATGTGTCTCTAACTATGATTCTCCATGTGGAATCTCTTTCTCTCACACAAACACAAAACTTTGTCTCCTGGGCTCTCATTTCTCTCTACTATTCCCATGTGTGCCACTCGCACACCCCTCATACAGAGATGTCTTTCGCTCCTTAGATATGAGAACCTACGACTCTTCCTCTTCAATATCTCTTTCTCACACACAAACACAAACTCTGTCTCCCAGGGTCTCATATTTCTCCATTGTTCTCTTGTATGTCGCTCACACACACCCTCTCTCCCTAGAGATATCTTGCGTTCCCTCATATGTCTCTCTAGCTATCACTCTCGTTGTGAAATATCTTTCTCTCTCGCAGACACAAAACTCCGTCTCTCTAAATCTCATTTCTCTCTGATATCTGTTTGTATGTGACTCACACGCACCCTCTCTCTATCTCTCTCACACCCACACACATAACCCAGCCTTCTAATCCACTATACTCCTATCTCTAACGCACACTAGCTAGCATCTTTATCTTTCTATTTATATGTTTCTCCATCAACCTTCTTTCTCGCCCTCACTCTTGATTCCTATAATGCACACTACATATGTTTCTCTCTACATGTAGTCAAGTGCCCTCTCACACACACATATAACTTCACCCTTTGAACCACCCGACGGTCATCTCCAACACCCAAACTAGCGGATGTCCCTCTAGCTAGCATCTCCATCTCTGTATCTATCTGTAGTTTCTCCGTCAACATTTCTTTCTCGCGCGGAGTCTTGCTTCCTATCACCCACACTATATATGTCTCTCCATACATATGCATTTATAGGTTGGTCTCTTTTGCACAATCGTTGCGCCTCACTCCCTCTGCTCGCCATAGATGCATGCTCCAGCCCACGCCACTATCTCTTAAAGACAAAAACACATGCTCAATTGTCGGGACTTCTTCCATGCATTCTCACATGCATGCATATTGTCATACCGATCCGTCTCTCCCATGTCGTTGATCCTATGACTTATGTCTTCTTTCTTTTATCTCGATCATGCGCGCACACACACACACACATCCCACGTATACATGTATACCTCTCACACATGCATGTTCAAGGTCTCTATGTCTCCATTCATAGTTAATTACCCTCAATCCTAACGCCACATCGAATCGTTCTCCTCTTTTGTGCACATAACTTCCGCCTGGATGGGCAAAACACACACTCACACTTAACAATCTCCTTCTAGCTACCCCCTGCCTCTCACTCTTCCCCTATATCCCTAAAACCAATAAGACCATCCATTAGTTTAATTCCCGCCTACATGCACCATTGATATATAGTAGTATTCCTCGATGTCTCTTGAACAAACACGTTCTCTCGAAGTCGACTCCTCTCACGCGCACACACCGTCTCTTCCCTCTCTACGGGCATTTTCTCTCTCGCACCCCATCGTTGGTGGCCTCTGCCATACACATCACCTCTCTATGATGAAAGCCATGGACACTTAAATTACATCCGCCACAGAGGACCCCACGACACACACACACAAACACACACACACACACACACCCCAACACAGACACACTAAGACTCCATCTCTCTCTCTCACACACACACACAAACACACACACACACACAAGCACGCACGCCCCCCCACACACACTAAGACTCCATCTCTCTCCCTCTCTCACACACACACAAACTAAGACTCCATCTCTCTATCTCTCTCACACACACCACACACACACATGCTCTAGGCGGAGCATTTGTTCCTACCACCCTTCATCCAACCTTACCCGTATGATGAACAATCAACTTTATTTATACTTGCATAACATGGACAAATTCCACTTTACTTTAGTAGTCAGAAAACTTATCATCTGTACCCTTATAAAAAACGAGTTGGTGGTGATGGTGTGCCTGCCATCTTGTAATACAGACCTTATGATCTATATCTGAAGATAGAAATCAAACTATGATAATTTTACAAAAGATACCCGCACCTCTCTCCACATCATTATCTCCCGCAACCTCATTGCTCAGCAATTAAAAAAGGAATAAGTCTCTGGAACAATCTAGCATGCATGGTGGCCGCTGCCGCCTGTCGGCGCCGTCCATCCCCATGCCTCCGCCCATTCCGACTACCAGTCACCACCACACTCCACTTCTCCTCGCCTTATCTCTCATCTTTCATTTTTTCGATGACATTCTCGAGATACCAGTTTTCTGATAAAATTCTTGAGATATCATTAGTTTTTACACATGGGATTACTCCTACATGGGTCAATCACAACAGGTGTTCTGTAAAAAAATGCATATTGATGTTCCGTGCAATGAACGAGAATCTTGCTTGTAATTATATAACGCAAATCACGAGCAGGAAGTGACATTTTTTTAACACAGCCATGTTAACATGGCCACGTAAATCACTAGCTAAAGTAAATACCATTATACTTATATCCTGATGCAAAAGGTTGAGTACATGTCGGAAGAGTAGAGTCGCACACACGCACTCTGTCTCTCAGAATCTCTCTCACACATAGACCAGTTACGTGACGCCCACTTAAGCAGACACGTATGTTACAATTTGTGCACCCGCGGGTACACGTGATGCTGCGCATTTATTTAAGCTGAAAGGCGAACCCAAACAGTAGATGCATTCATTCCCCTCCCGCCACCTCTTCTTTGGTCGCCGTCGCCCGGTAGCCATGGGCCGGCCGAAGGTAACAACATACGCCATACTCCCGCCGGAGCGGTGCTTTAATATGGAAATTTTAGTGGCCATGCATGCATCTTTTTGTGCTAGCACTCCTATATAAGGGTTGACCGATAGCTTCCCGCGGACATGCACGGGCGGTGGAAGAGGAAGGAGAAGGGAAGCGGGCTGTGGAGTGACATTTTTTACCACAATTTCCTAGGAAACCGAGTGCAATAATTGAGTAGTTTTGCAAACTACCAGTACTACACCTGAAACGGTTCAAAACCTATACTCCCTTGCCAGCACGCGCTTCCCACGTGAAACGGTCAGCGTCACCCTGGAGCGTCAGTGCCGCATTAATGCCCGGCCAGAGCGGAGGTGACCTCTCACTAGCGCCGGCTTTGAAGTAATGCGACGGCCGAGAGAGTGCCGCTTCCTGGTGCACGCGACTGCTCCGCGTCGAGACTGGCCATAGGCCCTGTTTGGATCCATGGGTTAGAGTTAGTTTGAGCTAGTTGGGGCTCAAATATCCCTAAACTATCCAAGCATGAGGGTTTAAATTGGAGCAAGTTGCACCGAACCCACCAAGAAAAACTATCCCACCCATGAGGGTTTAAACTGGAGATAGTTCTCATTGGGACCATTGAAAAATCACTTTTCTATCTCCATGAAGTGCATTTATTGTCAATCTAACCCTGTCACCCAAACACCTCTTTGTCTACAGTTAGTTCCGGGTTAGTCATGAGTTAGTCTAACCTCTAGCAAAGTTAGAGTATCAAACAGGAGCAATATAGGACATGCAAGTTTCTCAAAACATACAGGCAAATTCGTACGTGAAAGGATTTTTTTCTTTTTCAAAACGGAACGTGAATGAATTTTTTTAGAATGATCTTGGCATGTCGCTAATATGTGATAGTTAACCGACCTCAATAGACGGCAGAAACGCCAGCCCGCCGCACTTTGATAGAGACGAGGAGGGAGAAGCAATACAGGCTGCTGGATTACTAGAGATAGGTGTCGCACGGAAGCCAAGAAATATGCCGATAGCGTGGGTTAGCCATGTACTAGTATGATGTAACTACACTTGGCTGCCGTGTTTCGTACTCTTCCAGTCCACTGTGGAGATGATTGGTTAATTTTATATCGCTGAATAATATTAAATATTATGAGTGCAGACGCTCCACCACGAGGTTCCTTGCTCCTTCTCGGCCATCCGGAATCTATGTTCTTCCACTCTATTTTTTACATGAGCTTTGTTCATCCTTTTTCCAACACGCGAGACATCTAGCATCAAGGTGCACGTGTTATGCAAGGATCGTTCCATCTATATGAAGAACATGTGGGACTGGAACTACGAGACGAACATGTACCCAGGAGTGGACGTACGAACCTGAGTAATGTAGCATAGTAAGTGAAGTAGAAAGGCACAAATCGTATGAACATGCGTGGCATATAGGGTGTGTTTGGTTGCGTTCTCGTCTCAGCATATTTGTTCCCTCTCCAGGCATATTCAACTCAACACCCCTCTTCATGCATGCTCTCTTCATGCATGCTTCTAGTGTATTTGTGCTAAACTAGTGTGGACTCATGCACCCTCCATACACTCTACCAAACACCCAAAAGTAGGTCGAGAAGGGAACTCTTGGGCGGCATTTGTCTCTTACTACGTACTACCACTAAATGTTGTACGTGCAATGCACAGTGATGTTATGGAGTACGTGCCTAAGTACTCTACTACAACTACTATATTAGTTGGATGCACATATTAACTTTTATATTTGTTTACGTGTATGCCCCGAGACCTTCCAACTAGACGTGTCTCTGTCTCCATTTTTGCAGAAAACGTGTCTTTGTCTCCAGATCGCACTTTGTATCGTTCATACCACTAAGTACTACTACGTGTGGTCTCCGACCCAGAAGTGGAAGAAGTGGAGACGCTCTACCATGCTGTTTTTTACGCTGGGCTCTACCACGTTGTTCATGTCCCACTCCTTTCGCTGACGTGTGGGACATCCAGCACGTGCCGTGTTTGGCACCCTTCGTCATAAGAGTTGAAACACTAGCATTCATCAGAAATAAAAATTAATTATAAACTAGCAGTGATACTATTTTTTTGCGAACCAATCGCAGTGATACTATACCTCGATATCGGAAACAATACTACTCGTTCGCCAACATGTGGGACGTCGACCATCCTGGTCCACTTGCCATGCACGCAGAACTCCAAGGGAGTCACCCAGGTCATCGCGCCGCAGTAACAATGACTAATGAGCCATCAAATCACAGGCCCACTTCCCACTTTGAAGTTGCTTGGAAGAAGGAACCATCATGTCTTTGTTGAATTCCGCTTCTTGAAGAAAACTACTGTACCAGCAGTACTGCTAGCTATAGTAGTTACTACAATAGAGGCCTCCTTTCATTCATAGGATAGGAATATGAAAATCATAGGAAGTGAGATGACATGCATCTCAATTCCTATAGAGAAAGAGATGCCATTTGATGCTTAGGATAGGAATTTTTCCATTTAGTCTAGGCTAATGTACTGGTAATTTGCTCTAAAAACTACAGTAGTAACTAGTAGTACTGGTACATGCTCGTACTCAGACACACACACACACTAACTACTAGTACTACTACTTCTCACATGCTGGCCAGACGCCATCGTTCTCCTTCCCGGCTTTGTCGGTGACACCCCACCATGCTTGGATCTCCGCCGACCTCTCCGCAGCAGCGCGTGCGTCCTTTTCTTTCTTGCGGCGGCGGGCCTCTCTTTTCTTGAGTGCTTTCTGACTTTTCCGCTCCCTCTGTGCGGCTTTGGCCGCCTCTTGCTCTACCGCCCATTCGGCCTGGGCATCTTCAAATTCCTCCCACATAGTTGTGAGGTTGCGAGCGGCGATGAACTTGGCATGGCGGGATGCCATCGCTTCCCTACCATTTTGTGTGCGGTCGTGGGCGGCGAGGAACTCGGTGTGGCGGGATGCCATTGCTGCCTTACCGGTTAGTGTGCGGCGCGGTGGCATGAACGACGCTTGGTGAGAGCTCTGGGGTGGAGTGGTCGGGCAACCGTATAGTGCATTGGTTTGTTAAGAGCTCAAGGACAGAAGACGAAGCAAATTTGGATTCCCCTTCAATCCTGGTCATTTATTACCGAGTAAAATGCATTGGCGGTCATCGAACTTGTCTTGGTAGCTCACTTTGATCATTGTATACGAGATGTGGTGATTATACGGTCACTGGCTCAGCGTATAGCTCCGTATTTGTCTGGTTGACCAGTCAAACAGTCCACATGCGCCTCATCAGCTTGTGTTCTTTATCTATCTACGCGGGCCTACCTGTCAATGGAGAAAGAAATACTGTAAAAAACCAAAATTATGCTAGAGTCCGGACCGCTTCCGGAGCCCGCTCTCACCGCCCTGGCCCCTCAAGACGCCAGCTGCCCCCGCATGCATGCATAGCAAGTAGTACTCCTTATGTGGAGGAGAGAGAGGTATTGACAAAGTCAAGGAGTGGGCTCTGCAAGAGCCCGTCTCTACACATGCTCCTAGGTATAAAAAATAATTCTAAAAAGAGGCATAAAAACAATTGTGTCTTTAAAAAAGAAAGGTAAAAAACATTTGAGAGGAAATAGATAGAGAGAAAGTGAGAAAAAGCTGTAACCTGGGCATTACATGAGGAAGGAGGGAGTGGTGGACATGCCAAGTTCACTGGGCTGCCGTGTTTCACACTCCTCCGTCGTAACAGTGGAGACAATAGCTTTCATCAAAAATAAACAATGAATACTCGTTGCTCGTCCTCTATATCGGAAAGAATACTTTCATTCGCCGACATGTGGGACATCGACCATCCTGGTCCACCTGCCATGCACAAAATTATCCTGGTCTACCCCGGTCGTATCACAGGCCCAACCTTTCCCACTGTAAGTTGTTCGGACGAAGGAACCATCATGACTTCGTTGAATTCTGCTTCTTCAAGAAAACTTACTATACCCGCAATACTGCTACCACACGCGAAGACTGGACGACACTGTACCACATCATATCACTGAAACCCACTAGGCCAAACTAGCCCGCCTAGGTCATCTATTTTGGAACGGAGGGAGTACGTCTCCGCACTGCTATGATTTTGTGTTGCACGTCATATCACTAAAACCCACTAGGCCAAACTAGCCCGCCTAGGTCATCAATCGCTAAGCCTACAATTTTAGGAGCTAGGGCTATTGGTCGATCGACGAGGGATAAGTATAAGCGTACCACGAGCTCATCAGCCCCAACGTTTCTGTTCGGTGAGTGTTTTGCAAGTACTATAGATCGCACAGTAGCTAGCCTACTAACACCAAGAATCATCCAACAAGCCCTGCTGATATGATAAACAGTTCAAACTTACATCTAATCATGCCATATATTACATCAAAAGCTGGTGAGGATACATCTATTTCCATAACTCGGAGAGGGTTCGCATGATTCACTATCAAACAAAAGTAGCAAGATCCGCCCACACAAGACAGTGAACTATCCCTAAGATGGTTTCATAACATGCATTGTTCTGTTAATTAAACACAGGGCAATGCAAACTACCCTGAAGGATTAGCGCGACCAACTATTTCTTGTCATCGATCTCTCGGGCAATGACCACAACGCGGACAGCGGCATGGGAATCGATTTCTGGGGCGATGTCCGTAGGACTGACCGCGACATCGGAATCGATCTCTGGGGCGATGTCCACAGGATGGACAGCGGCATCAGAATCGATCTCCGGGGCGATGCCAATAGGACGGGCCATGACATTGGAGTCATCAAGGATGTCCACCGGCACCTGCACAACCCTAACATATTAGCAAGCACATTGCAAATAATCAAAAACCACAACTATGGTAATAAGACATTATTTTTTACCTTGTGCAGCTCACCAGGGGATCTCATCCCTCCGGGGGCCATCTCCTCGTCCTCGATGGGGGCCATCACCTTGCCAGGGGAATACTGCTTCTCAATGGCGACTATCTCCTCAAACTCGGTCTTGAGCCTCACATAGGTGGCAATTAGAGTTCCTGGGATAGGCACGGTGGGGCCATTGCTGTTCTTCCAACTTTCTTTGAGGAGTTCGTCCGCCAACGTCCTCAACTCTTGGGACAGTGCTTGTTTCTTGGAGTTCTTCGTCTCCATGGGTTGGCCCGCCAACAAGGTCAACTCGTTGGTCGGTGCTCGCTTCCTGGAGATCGCTGTCTCCAGTGGGTTGTCCGTGGGCAAATCTTTGCCTTGTGCTCCAGGATCCATCAATGAACTAACAAACAAAAAGCAATCGAAAGGAAACCACAATCGCAATGAAGACGGGAAAAGAATAGGATGTGAGAATCGGTCGGTGCTTCACAAAAAGAAGATTCTTGGAATGAAAATATAGCAGCATAACTGATTCGCCCACCTTTCCTTCGTTGGTACAGAAGAAAAATGGCAGAAGTGAGTAGCTTGGAGTGAGGTTTTCTTTAAGAAAGGGAAGAAAGGGCTTGAATGAGCGTTCCAGTGAAATGATGGTTGCTTCGTCCAGTCCAACTTGGAGGCCACCTTACCACTGCTGGTAAAGGTGTGCATTTTGTGATATGACGGGTCATGACGACCACACCGGGATGACAGGTGAGTCTCGACTGTAGCACCTCGTTGTGATTTGGTGGATGGCACGCGGGCCCGGATGCTTTGAAATGTCCCGCATGTAGATAGAGCGGCTAGTCATGTACTCCCTCCTTTCCGGTTTATAGGGCTCAATTCAAAAATTTCACCAACCAAGGTAGATGGTGAGTGGGGGAATCCTTTTTGTTATTTGCAAAAGCACCCAATTAATGCTCTTGTTTTCTTCAAAAATGTATGTTTACCAATGTATTAATTGCAATGCATGCATGCATAAAGTACATGCATTGGTCAATTTTCACTTAATACCTACATGCAATTATTTAATGCACCTTGGAATCTGAACTTGTGATGGGGAACAACCAAATTGAGCCTTATAAAATGAAAAAACTAAGATTTTGAGATAAGCCCTATAAACCGGAACGGAGGGAGTAGGAGTGCTCAATATTGTGCACCGCGACCAAGGTGGAGAGGAAAACGAGAGAACTACATAATTAATGCATGAGTTTAATTAGGGTAGATTTGTAAAGTATGAGATACATCTCTCCAATCGCAAAATGCCTTGGTTCATGAGATTTGAGATTTGAGCCCTATAAACCGGAAGGGAGGGAGTACTACACACGGTGTAGTCTCGTCACTTGTTGAAATCTCTAGAAAGGCAAATACTCCTTTCCGGTTTACAGGGCTATACTACTCCCTCCGTCTAGCTGTGTAAGTCGTCTTATGAAAACCAAATATGTAGTCCCAAAACACTTAGGCGCGGTGCATTAACTTCTACCTTGTTTCTTGTTTCTTGACATATCAACCAATAAGAGATGAGAGGTGTGCATGCTTTTAATGACTTGCAATGGCTAGTTCATTGCATGCAATGCTATTAATTAGCAAATAAACATTGGTGACCCCAGGAGGAAACGGTGCTAAGCGCGTGGACCTATGTAGAATGAGTATCAACCAATGGATAATGGAGTTTAATTGTTAAACAATAGCAATTTTGTCTCATGCAAGAGCTTGGCTAGTACTCTAAGGAACCGCACCACGCGAGCGTTCGCAACTGCCACGTTCGGGTTGCGCTTGGCTCTTCACCTCTTCGAGAAGACGAACAATGATGTTACTCCTACTTCTACAGTATCGAATCCACTGCTGCATGTCCGTCCACCTCGTGTGGGAGGGATAGCGTGTAGCGAAAGCTTCTACTTACTGCTCCTGCCTTTGCATCTATGACAGGTGGGCCCAACAGGTGGTTGGCCCTTCTGTCATGCAGCCAAAGGCAGGTACAGTTAAGGCACCGGAGCTCAGTCCGCGAGGGAGAGGGTGTTGTAGTAATCAAATTTCTCGGTCTTGTACGAGTTGATGAAGATAGGGGTTGCTTGCTTGCTAGGGTTGCTCACTACGTATATATAGGCCGGAGCCTCCGCGCTTGCTTGCTAGGGTTGCTCTATTCACACACTCTCATCCTCTCCAGATCTAAACAAGAGGGGTAGTAACAGTGTCTTTCTCCCTTCAAAAAACACTGGCTTTCTATCCTCACCGCTGGTTACAGATCCGGACGTATCCCCCTCCGCCGGTGAAGGGGAGGAGGGGCAGCGTTTAGGCCGTCGTCGACAGCGAGGGAGGAGACCCACTATCGGCCGCACCGTTATCTCTGGCAGAGCACCTGCGCGGGAGGTTCTCCGATCCCTTCATCGTTTCCCGTGGGTGGATCCAGCCTCCCGCCGCCCACCTATCCACATCCTGACAACCTTTAGGTATATCTTCGTTCGAAACTGCCTTAGCTCTACTTCCCCAGCTCGCTACGTCGCTGCATGTGCATCATTTTCTACCTCTCAGCCCCTCTCGATCGGATGGTCCAACGTCACATATTTTTTTCTATTGTTAGAGGTAAAGCTACTTCATGGAGTCGAATCTTGTACTACTTGGTTCAAACAAGAAATAAAGTGGGGGTGGGGGAATTTAGTATGTACATCGGACTTGGTACAAACAGGAAGGAAAGGAGGTGAAAGTAGTACAGACTGGTCATCCAACTGGTCTCTTGGTCAAAAGGGAAATACAGGGGTAACGCTGTACAAAGTGGTATGACCAGGACTAGATTTGCTATCCACACATAGGAGTAGGTGTCTAGAGTGAACAAAAATGGGACCAACCTAGATATGTTTCTTGGATGTTTGTTTCTCGGGGCAACAAACTATGAATCACCACTTTATGCCCCTGTTTACGTACATGGTGCTGGACTGCTGGTGCACCCACTGTCCCATGCCCTTATACCAAATATTTAGGCTCCATTCAGAATAAAGGAGCATAAAACATAGGTCTTGATGAAAATAGAGGAATAGGAAAGGAATGTAGGTATAAAACTATGGAACAGCGAACCGGAGGAAACTCTCAAGAGAATGTGTTCGGATGGACTACGAAATGTACAGATTTGTTTTTTTAGAGTAGCATGCTTGGCAGTATGAGATGCTATTTGTTTATTCAGCTGCATAGTGACTACTCTTGTCCTCACCACACGTACCACACATAGGTTGATTTTTTTATTCCGGCAACACAGCACAACAACCTGTCTAATGCATGGCAGCGAGCGCCTGCCTCGGGCTTCCGCCCAAAAATGAGCAGCGCGTGGATGTTTCTAATCCGATGGAATCAGTACTACCAGACCAGCTTTCCTATGAAACACTATTCACCTTTCCCATGTTCCGAACGATTGGAAGGGAACGAATACCGTAGGAATATGTTCCTACGAAAATCCTGCACCAAACCTGTGAACAAAACGCAGCCTTAGCTGTTCTTAATCTAATGTCCCTGGTAAAAATGAAGCCATGCCACTGTTATAAGCCATGACAAGTTTAGCCAAATGTTTTTGCCTGTAATTGTTTGAGACTCTGACTGTTTCCTCTATGCCTTTTTGTGCAAACAGGGATATCCAATTCACCTGGTTGCTGTTGTGACCTTTTGATGCACTGCACAAAACTCTTCTTAAAAGAAGTGACTTTTGTGCTGTTTAACTGGAATGTCAGAATGGAACAGTTGGTTCATTTTGGTGGAACTGCACAAAGGGAGATCTGTGTTCCAATCCTCATCATCCATATTGGCGCCATAACCTTCCTTTAGGTAAGAATGATATTTAATGCATGTGTTCATCTCTATTTTCCAACTTCCATGAGAAAATAATGCTGTTTTTACTAGTACACTTGTACTCCCTCACTGACAAAACCAATTCTGAATTAGAAGGCCAATCATGTACTTGGTTTCACCAACTGGTGAGGAGAAAGAGAAACAAAGCATGAAGAGGAAGAAGAAGAATAAACAGTGCTAAGGCGATCTTGTTGAAGCCAGAGGCCTCAAGTCGAGGCCATTCAAGGGCTCCGACAATGACTACCTTACATGTGAGACGATCCTCCAGGGAGCGCTTCCACTTCTGCTGTCTCACTTAATTAATTAGGAGTACTTAAGTACCACTAATTTATTACTGCCTAATTTTCCTGTTGGAGTTAAACAAATCTTTAGTAGGACCCTATGCTGAATCATGTACGTGTGTATGTTTGTCTATGGGGGTGAATCATGTGGTGGAGAAGGGAGGGAATATTATTAGTGTCATGACATAATAGTGCTATTATTTTGCATGTCAATTTATTGCCATTGGTTCAATGAGGCAATGTTTTTCGTATTGTCCATCATGAATTTGATGCTACTGGTTGAGTAATATGCTAATGTCTTCCTATCCTTTCTCACTAAGCTAATGAAGGTTTCACCTTGTTCCTACTTGTGCAAACAGGGATCATGTTGTGCCAATCATACATTAAATGGAACTACACAAGACAATACAATGAACTGTATCCCAGCCAGTGCTTTAACTCTACTGGAAGTTCTTGATAATCTTTCGATATAATCTCAGCACTGGTAAACAAGAGTGATTTCAACCATACATTTGAAGTGCACAAAAATATATACTATTGTGTGATTCCAGTGAGTGCTTTATCATCTCTTATGGGACTACATGAATAAGCTTTTTTTCTCAGGTTGGTACGGGCCTAAGGCCTTCATCCATATTAGTTTGATGTCATCTCTATTTGTATCGTGCTACTATCATGAGAAACTCCTTTATCTTTGCACGTTAAAGTTTTGCAACCTATGATAAATGGCAATGCTTTGAGTGTTGAGTTGAGCTAATTGGCACTGATTAAATAAACTAATACCTCACTTTAAGCAAGACTACTATGTTGCTAACTTTACCCATTAAGATAATGAGGGTGCTTCTATTTGTTAGTGTATGTTTCATAAACTAGTCCCACTATTACAGTAATCTCACTCTCTCAATATATGTGCCAACAGGGATGCTCGATTTTGGTGGAACTGCACAAAAACTTCGGGTGCTTCATTGCCTCGACAGCTTCCGTCCTTTCCTATTAGTCGCTAAACTCCGCATGCTTTCTTCCTTTGCTGTCAGTCGCTTGGCTTATCTCGGCTTCCAGTCAAAGGAAATAGTAATTGATATGCTACCTCACACAGGTTGGTACTGGTCTTTATCCTGATTATTGTGCCTATCATATGTATTGGTAATTTGGTATTGTGCCACTATTTACCGATTTCATAAAGGAGTAATTTGGAGCCTGAACTCACAGGCAAATCATTACATCGAGTGATTTTAGTAGAACTGCACAAAATGATCAGATGTTGACAAGAAGTGCCTATATTCATTCGAATATCAACCGGCGTCAACCAATTGTCAAACTCCAAGTGTTAGGAGAGTGAACGCCAAAAATATTGCTTGGTGCATAGCCTAGAAAAACACAGTCCAGTCTTTGGTCCCAACTTGTGCCTTTTGGTTATCGGCACATATGGTAGCGAACTATATGGCATGGAGTCTAAAGATTCCACACAAGTTGGTTGACGCTTATATTCATCTGGCACTTAATCAGTCTGCACGCCAAGGATGCTCCATTTCAGTTGAACTGCACAAAAAATTTGGGTGGTTCATTTTCTCAACCGCCTCCTTTCTCGTCTGCAATGTAGAATTTTGGCGAGATACAGGACCAAGATGAGCCAGTAAAATGGTTGGATGAAAGTAGTGGCCAAGTTGCTCAAACCTCCCTCGGCACGAGGCCACTATTTGAGGATAAACCTACAAGCCAAGTTCAGATTGTCTGTGCTGCCTCTTATGTACTCGAAAGTTTACTCGTACAAGAACTAATTTTAGCAAGAAGTACCCCCGATTGAACACCATTTACCAGTCCGTACCCTAGGTAATTAAAGTTCGTTCATGGATCATATTGGCTGGGATCTCAATCATTTGGATGCATAAACATACTGAACATGTGTATATCTGAATCTTTTTGTAAATTATGTATGAATATTGTCGTGTGATCTATCAATCATTTGGATGCACAGATATGCTGAGCTTGTGTATATATGAATCTTTTGAGTTGTTGATTGTGAATGTTGGCTATGGATATGAACGTGTCCTGTGAACTTGAGTTTGATATGAATGTTTACCTTTTTTGTTGTATTTGTGTGTGAACTTGTTAGTATGCCTACTGTGGGGTATAAAACACAGGTCTCTTATAAAAGTAATGCCGTGTCCAATTTATGTTTTCCCTTCTAACCACATTATATATATTTATATTATTACTATTGCCGTATATTTTATAGAGACTTATATATACATTATAAAAATATCCCAACTTATAAAAGTAAATGTTTAACGGAAGTTGGCAAGGAAAATCCTGGTTGTTTTTGACTCACAGGCATGGAAAATCCTGGTTGTTTTTGACTCACAGGCAAGGAAAATCCTGGCTGTTTTTGACTCACACACAAGGAAAATCCTGGTGATTGCAAATATTTTAAGAACCAACTTAATAATAACGTGCTCATTTTTATTTTGAGCAATAACTCGCTAATTTCTTAAATATATACAGAAAAAATGCGCCTCTCCGGTTTATTCTTTGATATTAATTGCTCCTTCTAACATAACATTATACGTATATATAACGAGCCCACCTAATACGTGTATTTCAAGGAAGTGCAAATGGGCTGGGATTTCTTAGAAAATATAAATGGGCCTGATTGACGTGAAATTATTTGTTCACCCAGCCCAGCAAATGGACTGTACATTCTAGAAAACATGGGTTAAATATATGCCACATTTTTGCAGGCTGACATGTGGGCCAATAGGTCGAAGCCTACGCAGGGCATTGTCAACTTGGTAACAAATGATTGTGTCATCCACATCCATTGGATTTATATCCAATGGCCGGCATGCACCTTCAATCTCTCGTCTTCTTCCTCCAGCGTCGCCGGAACCGCCTGGTCCGGCCTCCGGCGGCTAGCGGCTCTGCTTAGCATGCATCGCTGCGAAGCACTACCCCACCGCCGGCCAGGCTATCCCTCCACCCCTCGACACCTCCTGTTATTCTCCACAGACTACAGCCCCACGCCACAAAAGAACCAGTTATAAGCCTTCTCCTCCTCTCAATCTGTGACTCCACTGCCGCGTTTTCCCATCTCCGAGTCGTTCCCGTCCGGGGCCTCGCCGTCGTCCACCGCCTCGCTATGTTCGGTGCGGCCTGGTGAACAAACGAGAGTCATCGGAAGAGGACTTTACATGGAGAGCCTGACGGCTGGGACCCACGAGGTCCATGGTCGCACGCAAGGAAAGTTCCTCCTTATTAAGCTAAAAAAATGTTTCCTCCACCTGACAGCTGGGACCCACCGGCTGTATCTTCGCACGGAAGGAAGTGCCTCCTTGTTTTACGAAAAAAATTATTCATCCTGTTGACAGTTGGGACCCGTCAGATTTGATGACTGACTTGTGGGCCTACGAAGCGGACGTGTACAATCAGTAGTATATTTCGTCTGTTTGATGCTGCTGTTGTTTTCAATGTACAATCAGTATTATATTTCGTCTGTTGGTTGAATAAATGTGTTGTTAGAACGACAAACACAATGTTTTGGAAGTCGTTGCACGGTTCGATCCTTTAGTGCCCTGTACCATACGTAGCGCATACTATTTATCGTACAGAACACTTTTTTTTTGAAACTCGAAAAACATTTTCCACTTGTTGATAACATGCAGCCCACTGATGAAGGCCCAATAGAGAAGCCCATAATTAACTGGAAGGGAGGCTCTCACATGAATCCGGCCCAGGTACATGCTCATGGTCCCCTAAACATAAATAAGTAAATAAATAAATAAAGCTAAATGCTCATGCACTAGTTCTTTGGGAAAATAGCTAGCCTAGTATTTCTTTTTGAAGAATACCCAAGCTAGGCCTATTTGTTTTCTCCGAATTACTGGGCTGCAAATCTTTCAAGACGAGGAGGGATGCATTCCGGCCTGGCTTAAGAGTATGGTCAATGTCTGTTAAAAGTAATATCAAAAGGGGTTGAAAATTCCAAAAAATTTATAGCAAATGGGATATAAGTTTCTTTTTTTGTTTTTGTTCTTCACTGATATCTTATACGTATTTCATTGGATTTAACATGACATAGTACTAATTTTTTTTTATTTTTTTTTACTATGTCTATTAGTTTTTGGATTAAGAATATTTCGTCCCCAGCAAAAATTTGCGAATTTTCAAAATTTCCACATATTTAGTTAATTTTTTGACCCTGGTACTGACCAGAAAATGGCCAGCAATTCTAAAAATGGAAAACGGGCTGCAATAAATTCCATATGAATTAGAAAATGAGTAAAAAATGTAAAAGTAATAGCAAATGGGCTGTACACGCCACGGATTTCAAGGTTGACTTGTTTATGAAAGGCTTTGTCAGTGAACATACGATTCTAGCAACAGTTACTGTTGGATGTCCATCCAACGGCCGACGTGCTTCTTTAATCTCTGATCTTCCTGCTCCAGCCGGCTAAACTAGCGCCGGCGGGACTGCCTGCTCCCTCGTCTTGTAGCCCGCTGTGATGCCACGCAGGCTTCCCTGGCCCACCCTACTCCCTCCGCTGGCCTGGACGCACGCAATCAACTGCCTCCTTATTACGCGAAAAAATGATTCCTCCCACTGACATCTGGCGTGCACCGGTTGGGAGGCTAACCTGTGGGCCTACTAAGTTGACGCGTACGCTGGGCTAGTTAACTTAGTAAACAAACGATTCTAGCAGCAGTAACCATTGGATTTGAATCGAACGGTCCTGCTGCTTCTTCAATCGCTGCTCTTCTTGCACCAGCCGCCCAAACCAGCACCGGGGAGACCGCCTGCTCTTCCCTCCAGTGGCCGGTTGTGCTGCCGATGAGGCCTCATCGCCCCCTACTACTCCCACCGCTAGCCAAGCCCTGCGGCGACGGCAGCCTCACACCGCAGCCGAACTAGTGTACCCTCGTACTCCTCTCCGCGTGGGCATCCACTGCCGCGTCTTCCCCGGCTCCGCGTCGTCCCCTTCATAGGCCTCGCCGTCATCCACCGCCTTGGTGCTCTCAGCGTGGCATGGTCAACGTGGTCAACGACATTCCATCGGAAGAGTACTGTACATGGAGAGGCTGACAGCTGGGTCCACGGCCACAGCCCAGTTTTTTTGTGATTTGCCAAGTAAGTCGCTTTGCCAGGCCTGTTTGGCTGCAAATCTTTCAAGACGAGGAGGAGAGCTTTCATTCGGCTGGCCGAGAAAATGGCCCATCAGTAATGAGAAATGGGCTGTACATTTTTAAAACACATCAAACTGACAATTAGTTTCAAATATCTTTTTTCATTTTGAGATTTGAAATTACATTAATTTTTATGCGTGGAGAATTTGTTGGATTTTATATTGATATACATTTATTTTTAAAATCAGTTTGAATGTGAGTCGAAATTTCGGGATTAAAAACAGTTCGGACTGCACCGAAATATGCAAAATTTCGTATAATTTTTTATCCGTGGCCACAATATGGGTTGTAATGCTAACAAAAAGAATATGGGCTCCAAAAAAACCTTAATAATTAGCAAATGGGCTGTAAATTATTAGAAATAATGGCAGATGAGTTGTATGCTGTTTCCCACAGATTTGAGGCTTTCCTAAAAAAAGGTTGACGCACAAGCAGTGACTGTTGGATGGCTATCCAACGGCCGTCGTGCTTCTTCAATTTCTGCTCTTCCTGCTCCAGCCGCTCAAACAGGCGCCGTCGGGAATGCCTGCTCCCTCCTCCCCGCGGGCGGCTCTGCTGCCGCGCAGGCCTCACCGCCCCATTGTACTCCCATCGCTGGCGTAGCCATCCCTCTACTCACCCACACCTGCTGTTATTCTCTGGCGACGGCAGACGAACCAGTAAACCCTCGTACAGTCGTACTCCCCTCCGCGTGGGAAACAACTGCCGAGTCTTCCCTGCCTCCGTGTCGTTCCCTTCCTAGGCCTCGCCGTCATCCACCGCCCTGGTGCTCTTGGCGCGTCCTGGTCAACGTGGTCAACGACCGACATCCATCTGAAGTGGACTTTAGCTGGAGAGGCCGACAGCTGGGTCCACGGCCGCACGCAAGGAAATGCCTCCTTATTACGCGCAAAATAATGATTCCTCCACCTGACATCTGGAACCCACCGAAAGGGCCTCTGTATTTCGTGAAAAAAACGTTACCTCCGCTGACAGCTCGGACCCACCAGCTATATCTTCGCACACAAGGAAGTGCCTCCTTATTACGCACAAAAAAATGAATACTCCCCCTGTTAGCTGGGACCCAGTATAGTGGCGGGCTGACTTGTGGGCCTACTAAGTTGACGGGGACGGAGGGCTTTGTCAACTTAGTCAATATGCACGATTCTAGCTCTAGTGACCGTACGATGTCCATCCAATGACCGTCGTGCTTCTTCAACCTCTGGTCTTCTTGCTCTAGTCACCCAAATCAGCGCCGGTCGTGCCTCGTGCTCCTGCCTCCTGTGGCCGGCTGCAATGCGGCGGAGGCCTCACCGCCCCCTACTACTCCCACCGCTGGCCAGGCCATCCCTCTACTCACCCACACTACCTGTTACTCTGCGGCGATGGCAACCTCACACCGCAGCGAACCAGTGCCCTCGTACTCCTCTACGCGTGGGCATCCACTACCGCATCTTCCTCGGCTCCGCGTCGTCCCCTTCCTAGGCCTCACCGTCGTCCACCGCCCTGGTGCTCTTGGCGCGGCGTGGTCAACGTGGTCAAGGAACGGCTTCCATCGGACGTGGACTGTACGTGGAGAGGCTGATAGCTGGGTCCACGGCCACAGCAAGGAAGTGCCTCCTTATTACGTGCAAAAAAATTATTCCTCCACCTGATAGTGGGGACCCACCGGACGGGCCACCATATTTCGCCCCCCTGACTGCTGGGACCCACCAGCTACATCTTCGCAGGTAAGGAAGTGCCTGACAGTCAGGACCCACCTGGTCGAAGCATACGTAGCGTTGACATTCTAGTCACGGACGTGTACGTACATATTGGTCGATGTAGAGGCGTGCACATGTCGTAGTAGAGGCGCGCACGTGTCGTAGTAGAGGCACACACGTAGCATGTACACGTACGTACAGCGGCCAGGGTGCAAGAGAGAAAATACGGCCACGTATGTGAACATACGGGTAGGGTCTCGAACGCCTACTCGCGCATACGTACGGTGAGGGCTTGTGTACATGGCTGGGTCGGAACGAAGAAACAGCGTCGTCGTCATGTTCATGGGTCGGAACGGAATGCATGGTCGTGTTCATCGGGAGGGCTTGGACGGAAGAGGCGATGGAAACGAGGCCTGGCGTACCGCACAACAGAGGAAACAGACCTCCTACGGTCAAAACGGGGGTCATGTTGATCGGGAGCGGTGTGGCGTACCGCACAACGGAGGAAACGGACCTCCTACGGTCGAAAAGGGGGTCCTGTTGATCGGGAGGGGTGTGGCGTACCGCAAAACGGATGAAACGGACCTCCTACGGTCGAAACGGGGGTCCTGTTGATCGGGAGGGGTGTGGCGTACCGCAAAACGGGACTCCTACGGTTGAAACGGCGTTCCTGTTCATCCGGAGGGGTGTGGCGTACCGCAAAACGGGACTCCACTGGATACTGTTCATCTCCACCGTCGACCCCCTCCAGCCTCCACGAGCTACTGTTCATCCACTGTCGACCTCCTCCAGCCTCCACGGGCTCCTGTTCATCCAGCCTCCACCGCACGCTACTCCACCGGCTACTGTTCAACCACCCCTCCACCGTCTATTGTTCATCCAGCCATCCACACCATGGGGTCCTGTTCAACCAACCCTCCACGGGCACCCCTCCACCGTCTACTATTCATCCTGCCCTCCACACCACGGGGTCCTGTTCATCCACCACTCCATGGGCACCCCTCCACCGTCTACTGTTCATCCAGCCCTCCACCACACCACGGGGGCCTGTTCATCCAGAGGCAACACCACCGCTCACTGTTCATCCACCCCCCCCCCCCCCCCCCCGCAACGCTCACTGTTCATCCCATCGATCGGCTTCAGTTAGCAGCAGTAGCCAAGGAATCACTCGATCGGGTTCAGTTAACAGCCATCGATCGATCGCTCGGGTTCAGTAACGCGGAGCCTGCATTGCAATCGCTCGGGTTCAGTTAGAGCCCAATGCCTCGCTCGGGTTCAGTTAGAGCCAACGCCTCGCACACACGCGTGTACGTGTACGAGAGAAACTCGCATCGCTCGGCCCCCAACCTCCCACCGTAACCGGGAACTCCCCGAAATTTTCCTCCCCCTAGCTTCTACCATGGTTTTTTCTGTCATGGACGGCCCAAAGAATGGCATGCAGTTGCGTCTCCGGCCCGCCCAGGACGAAAAGCCCATTTTCTGTCATGATTTTTTGTCATAGAAGTAGGAGCCCACCACATCTATGATGATACCGGGTTTTGTCACAATTATAGTCATAGAAGTGTCATATGTATGATAGAAAAAAAATTTGTTCGGCACGGATGTGTCTTTTTTTGTAGTGTAAGTACCTTTTTCCATTAGAGGCTATTCACACCTACCGGAACCCTACATCAGCCCCAGAGCCAGAGTCGGAACCACAAGTTGATCCTCCACGACAGTCTAATTATCTATGGGATCCGGAGATGATTGCGAACCAGTGGCAATCAGAGTCTTCTTCTTCCCAGTACGACCTCAACTATTATTATGGATATCCGCCAGGGCAACCGTGATAATAGACCAACTTAGGCCAAAAGCCTAAGCTTGGGGGAGTACGTATTTCTCACTGACATTACATTTATGTTCACACACTCATTGCTAGATGTCGGTGCTCATATTTTTTCATTGTATCATCCATGCTAGTTTATTTTCCTTTTTATGCTTTCTTCTTGTGTGTTTAATAAACCTTAAAAAAACCAAAAAAAATAGTTGTAGCTTTTAATTAGTTTACTTTCCATGCTTGTAGTAGTAATTAAAAATAAAACCCAAAAATATTTCATGTTCTTCTTTTACTTGTTGGGAGCTTTCCCGTGTAAATAGTTTTATTTCTTTTCTTTTCTTTGGGGGTCGATAGGAGAAGACCATAATTAAATTGTTGAGGTGGCTCTTATATGCATTATTGTTGATCTGACAAAAGAGCCCATATTGCCTTGTCTTCTCCTGTTTATTGAATGCTTGCAGATTTCAGCTTAGTCCAATGCACGTGCACTATTATTATTATCCACATCGTTCGGTCGTGCAAGTGAAAGGCAATAATGATGATTATATGATGAACTTATTGAGATGAGAAAAACTGGTATGAACTCGACCTCTCTTGTTTTTGTAAATATGATTAGTTCATAGTTCCTGATTCAGTCTATTATGGATAAACATGTTTGCAATGACAATTAGAGATCATAGTTTATTGTGCCATGCTTGATTAGCTAGGATCTTATAATGGTTTACCTTGTGTGCCAACATGCTATTAAAATGGTTGTGATGTGGTATGATAGGGTGGTATCCTCCTCTGTATGAATTAAGTGACTTGACTTGGCGCATGTTCACGCATGTAGTTGAAACAAAATCAACATAGCCTTCACGATATTTATGTCCATGGTGGATTATATCCTACTCATGCTTGCATTTAGTGTTGATTAATTTTAATGCATGTTCATGACTGTTGTCGCTCTCTAGCTGGTCGCTTCCCAGTCTGTTGCTAGCCTTCACCTGTACTAAGCGGGAATACTGCTTGTGCATCCAATTCCATAAACCCCAAAGTTATTCCATATGAGTCCACCATACCTACCTATATACGGTATCTACCTGCCGTTCCAAGTAAATTTGTATGTGCCAAACTCTAAACCTTCAAATAATTATCCTGTTTTGTATGCTCGAATAGCTCATGTATCAACTAGGGCTGTCCGTATCTTCCATGTTAGGCGGGTTATTCAAAAGAGGAGTGGACTCCGCTCCTCACTCACGAGAAAGTGGCTGGTCACCGGGATACCCAGTCCCATGCTTTATGAAAATCAAATCAAAATAATTGCAAACAAAACTCCCCCTGGGACTCTTGTTAGTTGGAGGCACTCATTGTTTCGAGCAAGCCATGGATTGATGCTTGTTGGTGGAGGGCGTGTATAAACTTTACCATTCTGTTTGGGAACCGCCTATAATGTGTGTAGCATGGAAGATATTGCCATCTCTTGGTTTTTATGTTGACAATGAAAGTTTACCGCTCAAAATATTATTCATCTCTATTTCAAAACCGAGCTCTGGCACCTCTAAAAATCCATGCTTCCCTCTGCGAAGGGCCTATCTATTTACTTTCATGTTGAGTCATCATCTTCTTATTAAAAAGCACCAGTTGGAGAGCACCGCTGTCATTGCATTCATTACTGTTAGTTTACATCAAGTATGACTTGACCGGATCTCTTTTACCATGAATTACAATGTCTAGTCAGTCCTGGATCTTTAAAGGTGCTTTGCATTTGTAGTGACCCGACCTCAGATGGTCAAGTCTCTGTGCTTCAGTGTCATCCCTGGATCGGTAATGCTGACACACACAGTACTCGAAGGATTTATAACAGAGTAGCAATCACACACTAATTACATCTAATGTCTCAAGAGAGAACTTATTACAGTAATATGGCTTAAGGCCATCTAATACGATAACAGCGGAAGGCTTGGAAGATAAAGTGAATCCATCAACTCCAACGGCATAACTGAGCTGCACGGCAACAACCTAACGAACCTTACTCCTCGTCTGAAAAGTCTACAACATAATACGTTGCAGCCCGAAATGGGTCAGCACATGGAATATGCTGGCAAAGTAACACAGTAGAGCAAGAACAAAATAATGCTATCACTACATGCATATTTGACTGGTGGAAAGCTCTATGGTTACAGTTTTGCGAAAAGCCAATTTTTCCCTACAATAAAGGAATAGATTTTAATTTTACTATCATGGTAGTTGAAACATCATTGATAAGGTTCCTCCAACTCAATCCCAATTAAAGTGATTAACAACCCAACAATATTAATTAAACATGATGAGATACATGTGACAACCCAAGTACTAGATACTCAAGAATTGTCCATAACCGGGGACACGACTAACCATGAATAGATTGTACACTCTCCAGAGGTTTGCACACTTTTCCCCACAAGACTCGATCTCCTCTATTGGATTTCTCGCACTATAGGGTGTTTGAGAAAAGGATGACCGAGACACAGTCTTTCAGAAACAGTAACTCTCTACTCCGGACAGACCATACCAAACCTACATCCCACTACCTGCTGATCTGCCTCTTCAAGAGCTTCACGTAACTTACTCAACTATGCTAGAGCCCATAATAGCTTGTGGCTGCACACGGAAGTTTCTAGCATGAATCATCTCAGTTCCCTTTGAGCCTGGGTGGCGGTCCATAAGAAGATCACACGGGTACTCCGGGATTTCCAAAAAATACAGGCAACACTGGGTACTCTAGGTGCCTCAATCCACCCAGTTGTTTGATTAAGTTGCCACCTTAAGTTGAACCATTAATTTAACAATCTCACATCTGTCATGGATTTCACTCAAACCCAAACCATGTCTACGAGCATAGCATAGCATAGTAATATAAGCAACACATACAGTAACTCCCAAGGGTTTGAATGTAACAGAGCAATAGCTTCTACCTCATCAAGTACTTCCCAACCCACAAGTTAATGTCGTCCTAATCATGCAATGTTTGAGGATTGGAACTAATGCATAAAAACTTGGTGGTAAAGGGGTATGATCAAAGTGTTACTTGCCTTGCTGACGATCTGTGAAACCTAGGGACTCGTAGTAGCACGCTTCGCACTCCGGGTGTTCTATCGCAAGCAAACAATAGCATACATAAGTAACAAGCAACGATGCACAAGCAAAACTCAAATAAAAGAGGTTGACCAGAAAGTTCAAATTAAGAACTCTGGTTCGCAAAAAGAATCAAATCAAACGGAGCAACGAAACTCAAACGGCGAAAGAAAGAAGCTTCATTTACTAATATGAAATTAGGTCAAAAAATTTACAGTTGAGAAAACTTGTTTGAGTTGGTTAAACGGAAAGAGGGTTTCGAGATGAAACTCTAGGCGCTTGAATCGCCTGATTCCGACTAACGAGCGAAAAGATAAACAGAAACTAAGATCGGATCAGAAATCGCGATCAGAGAAAATCGCGGATTAAATCCGATAAAAGAAAACCAACGAACAGACTAACGAATGAGCGTTCGTTAGCTGTATCTAACGGGCGAAGAACCGTTCGTTAACACGAACGTTCGGACGAACGTCCGCTAACTAGAAGAACCGAGAAAAACCAGCGAATCTGAAAAAAAACGGATCCAGGGTTAAAAAAACCGAATGGTTTTATATAAAAAAACCGGCGGCGGAGTCTGGCGACTACCTCCGGCGAGGCGAGGCAGCGGCGGGGCGGCAGCGCTCGGCGGCGGCGCGGGCTGTGGCGGCAGGCGGCGGCGGCGCGGGCTGCGGCGGCAGGCGGCGGCGGCTAGCGCGGGCGGCGGCGGCGGTGGCTAGCGCGGGCGGCGGCGGCTCCGGTGGCGTTTGGGGGTGGGGTGGCGGCGTATATAAAGGGCGGGGCGGGGCGGCTTGGAGGAGGGGTCAAGGCGGCGGCGGCGGTGGAGCAGAGTCCGGCTCGGACTCCTTGTCTGAGTCGGCGGCGACGGCGCGCGCCAGGGGGGGGGCGGCGGCGGCCTGGCTCGGCTGGGCCTTAGGCCTAGTCGGGCGCGCGAACTTTTTTTTTAATAATTTCGCCAACTGAAATAAAATCCTAGAAAAATAAATAAATAAACTAAAAATGCCAAAACAAATTTTCACCGTCTAAATAAAATATTTAGAAGGAGATGAACATTTTCTTGGCCCTAAAATGCAATTTTGAAAACGTGCAATTTTTCAAATGCAAACAAAATTGCAATAAAATCCAAATGGAACAAATATTTGATTTTAGTATTTTTCCTCCAATATTTCTTTTATTTTGGAGAAGTCATATTATCTCCTCTCTTGTATTTTAATATGAAATATTTTCGGAGAGAAAAATAATTAAAACCGAAATCCTCGTTTCAAAATTTGATAAAAGAATCAAATATGAAAACCGGGAAATCCCCAACTCTCTCCGAGGGTCCTCGAGTTGCTTAGGATTTCAAGGATTACGGAACGGAAAGCAATAAAACATGATATGCAATGATGATCTAATGTATAACATTCCAAATTGAAAATTTGGGATGTTACAAACCTACCCCCCTTAAGATGAATCTCGCCCTCGAGATTCGGGCTGGCTAGAAAATTGGTGCGGGTGGTCTTTGCAGAGATCATCCTCTCGTTCCCAAGTGGCTTCGTCCTCGGTATGGTGGCTCCACTGAACTTTACAAAACTTGATAACCTTACTTCGGGTGATTCTTCTGGCAAACTCAAGAATCTTAACTAGTTTCTCCTCATAAGTCAAATCACTGTCCAACTGAATCGCCTCCAGGGGTACTGTATCTCTTAGCGGTATATCTGTCATCTCAGCATGACACTTCTTCAGCTGTGAAACGTGAAACACGTCATGAACTCCTGACAGTCCCTCGGGTAACACCAACTTGTAGGCAACTTCTCCCATCCGTTCCAAAATACGATACGGTCCTACAAATCTCGGGGCTAACTTTCCCTTAACTCCAAAACGTTTCACTCCTCGCAAGGGTGACACTCGCAGATATGCTCGGTCTCCATAACTCTTCTGCCTGGACTGAGCAATCTTCAGTCTATCTCGAATCAATTTAACCTTCTCCTCAGACTCCTTGATCAAGTCTGGTCCAAACAACTGTCGGTCTCCTACCTCGTCCCACATCAATGGTGTTCTGCACCTTCGTCCATACAGGGCTTCAAACGGTGCCATCTTCAAACTGGCTTGATAGCTATTGTTGTAGGAAAACTCTGCGTACGGCAAATTGTCATCCCAACTAGGTCCGTAATCTAACACACAGGCTCTCAACATGTCCTCCAAAATTTGGTTGACTCTCTCTGTTTGTCCATCCGTCTGTGGGCGAAATGCTGTACTAAACTCCAATCTTGTTCCCAGGGTCTGGTGCAACTGGTGCCTAAACTTTGAGGTAAACTGTGTTCCTCGATCTGATACAATTGTCCTCGGAACTCCATGCAGACATACTATCCTGGACATATATATCTTGGCCAGCTTTGCACTCATATAGGTGGTTTTCATTGGGATGAAGTGAGCTACTTTGGTCAAGCGATCAACTACTACCCATATGGAATCGTATCCTGCTTTGGTCCTGGGCAATCCGGTAATAAAGTCCATGCCCAGTTTATCCCACTTCCATTCGGGTATCAGCATAGGCTATAACAGTCCTGCTGGCTTCTGATGCTCTGCCTTCAAGCGTTGACATACATCACATACGACGACATACTCGGCAATATCCTTCTTCATACCGGTCCACCAGAAATGTTCCTTCAAATCCAAATACATCTTGGTGTTTCCGGGGTGTATCGAGTATGGTGAGTCATGGGCCTCTTGAAGTATTAACTTCCTGATCTCCTGGTTGTTGGGCACATAAACTCGGTCCTCAAACCATAGGGTATCGTGCTCATCTTCACGAAACCTTTGGCCTTTCCTTTGCTCATCTTCTCCTTTATCTCAGCAATCCCCTTGTCCTCTTTCCGGGCTTCCCGAATCTTGTCCAGCAATGTCGACTGAACCTCCATTGTGGCAATGAACCTTCTAGGTACAATCTCTAATCGAAGTTCCATGATGTCCTTTGCTAATTCCTTCGGCAGTCCCTTACTTTTAAGGATATTAGCATAACTCTTCCGGCTTAAAGAATCTGCTATGACATTGGCCTTTCCTGGATGATAGTGCAGTTTCATGTCATAATCCTTTATAAGCTCCAACCATCTCCTCTGTCGAAGGTTCAGTTCCTTCTGGGTGAAAATGTACTTCAAACTCTTATGGTCCGTGTACACATCACAACGGTTTCCAATAAGGTAATGTCTCCAGGTCTTCAATGCATGCACTACGGCTGCTAACTCCAAATCATGCGTGGCATAGTTCATCTCATGAGGTTTTAGTTGTCGTAAGGCATACGAAACAACTCTCCCATCCTGCATAAGCACCCATCCAAGTCCTAAGCGTGAGGCATCGCAGTACACTTGGAACTCCTTATGTATATCTGGCAGTGTTAGCTCTGGCGATGTAGTCAAACGTTTCTTCAATTCCTGGAAACTTTCCTCGCAATCTTCTGTCCATTTAAACTTAGTATCCTTCTTCAACAGTTCAGTCATTGGCTTTGCAATCTTGGAAAAATTCTTGATGAATCTCCGGTAGTATCCTACGAGTCCAAGAAAACTACGGATCTCGCTAACTGAAACGGGTGCCAACCATTCAGTGACTGACTGAATTTTGCTGGGGTCTACTGCTATACCTTCTCCCGATATAACATGTCCAAGGAACCCTACTTCCTTCAACCAAAATTCGCATTTGCTAAACTTAGCATACAACTGGTGTTCCCTGAGTTTCTCGAGAACTAAGCGCAAATGCTCCTTGTGCTCCGCCTCATTCTTCGAGTATACCATAATATCATCAATAAACACCACAACAAACTTGTCCAAATACTCCATGAACACCTTGTTCATCATGCTCATGAAATAGGCAGGGGCGTTAGTCAGTCCAAATGACATGACCGTGTACTCGTATAATCCATATCGTGTTGTGAATGTTGTCTTCGGTATGTCCTTCTCTCGTATCTTCAACTGATGATACCCCGATCACAAATCGATCTTCGAAAACACTTTAGCTCCTTGCAACTGATCAAACAGATCGTTGATTATCGGCAGTGGGTATGTGTTCTTAATCGTCACTTGATTTAATGCTCGATAATCAACAACCATCCTCAGGGATTTATCCTTCTTCTCAACCAAAAGTACTGGGGCTCCCCAAGGTGATGAACTTCTTCGGATGTATCCTTTCTCCAATAATTCCTTGATCTGTTTCTTAATTTCTTCCAGATCATTTGCGGGCATCCGATAGGGTCTCTTGGATATTGGTCCTGTACCTGGAAACAGCTCTATCAAAAACTCAATGTCTCTATCCGGTGGCATGCTTGGTAACTCCTCTGGAAAAACATCCGGGTAATCCTTCACTACAGGCACTTCCTCCAGAACGACTCCCGTAAGGGCATTCACTTGACTCCTCCTAGGCACATGCCTAGATACATACTTAATCCTTTTTCCTTCCAGGGTGGTGAGATAAATCGACTTACTAGCACACAGTCAATGCTTCCTCCAAACGTTGACATCCAGTCCATACCCAATATCACATCCAGTCCTTGTGACTCCAAGATAATTAGGTCGGACGAAAAAACATGTGTACCAATGGTTAAGGGTATCTGGTCACACCATCGGCTGGCCATATACTCTGCTCCGGGTGAACTTACTAAAAGAGGGGTCCTAAGGGTTTGGGTTGGTAGTTTAAACTTATCCACGAATCCCCTTGATATGTATGAATGCGATGCACCAGTATCGAAAAGAACAAGAGTGGTAAATGACTTAACCAAAAACTTACCTATTACCGTGTCCGACTGCTCTTCAACCTCCTCCACGTTAACGTGGTTCGCTTGTCCTTTGTTGAATGGATTTGGCTTCTTCTCAGCGCTCCCATTTCCATTTCCATTCTTTCCTTCAGGGCACTCCGTGGCATAGTGTCCAGTCTTCCCGCACTTGAAACACGTAACATGACTTAAGTCCCTTTTGGTGGGTGTGGCTGGGTTGGGGCGGTTATGATTATTGTTGGTTCCGTTCCCATTCCCATTCTTAGAACCATTGTGGTTATGCGATCCTCCTCCAGTGTGGTTGTGACCTCCATGGTTATGAACAAGTCCTCCCGAGTTCGGGGTTAGGCGAGGTTTCTGCTGAGCTCCTGAGTTATACTTCCCTTGTCCATACTTCCTCTTGCGGCTCTCAATCTGCTGTTGCTTCCCTTCAATCATAAGAGCCTTATCTACCAACTCCTGGTAGTTGTTGAAGGTTTCTACCATCAACTGCATACTCATCTCATCATTCAGCCCTTCCATGAACTTCTCCTGTTTTGCTGCATCTATGGCCACATCATCAGGGGCGTACCGAGATAACTTGCTAAACTCATCCACGTACAGAGCCACAGTATGGTTCCCCTGGCGTAGGTTGCGGAACTCCCGCTTCTTCATTTGCATAGCTCCAGTGGAGATATGGGCTGTGCGGAAAGCTTGCTGAAACTGGTCCCAAGTGACATTGGCTATAGGAAAAGTGGCTGTGTAATTCTCCCACCATGAGGCTGCTGGTCCATCCAATTGATGTGCCGCAAAGCACACTCTCTCAGCATCTGTGCAACCTGCGATGGTCAACTCCCTTCCAATACGGCGTAGCCAATTGTCGGCAACTATGGTCTCGGTGCTACTGGAAAACACCGGCAGCTGTAACCTTAGAAAACGGGCTAGGTTGTCCACGGGCGGTGGGTTGTTGTTGTTGTTGTTGCCCTGATTCTGAACTAGCAATTGCATCAACGTATTCTGCTGTTGGATCAACTGGGTGAGCTCCGGTGGGAAGGCAAAACCGGTGTCATGTCGCGGAGGCATCTGAGGGGTTTAGATGGAAGAGATTTAGAATAGAAAAGAGGTCTAATGAGAAAACACTACCCATATGCACAGGAGACAAACACAATCATTTCACTCAATCAATCAAGCAAGGGCATACAAACGATCTAGAACTATCGCACAAGTGTTCAACTACTACTAAATACATGGGGGAATACTAGTGATATATGGTAGTCATCTAGAAATTTTGATCGGTGGAAGACTCCATGATGTCTGCTCCAGCTTCGTCTTCATAGTCATCATCACTAGGATCGGAATCGGTGTCGTCGATGATGATGTAGTTGTACGGGCGAGTGGGATCTTCGTCTTCGTCTCCCGGTGCTGGTCCTCCCATGATTACTCCGATCTTCTTGACTAGGTCGTCATTCTTCTCAAGTAGTGTCTTGATTTCCTCCTCATATCCATCGCATGTAAACTTGAGTTCTTCCTCCAGCTCGATGATCCTAGTCTTCGCCTTCTTCAAGTCCATCATGTTCACGCACATCTGGTTCTCCTGGCGTCGAATGTGCTGGTTTAACTCCTGAATGAAGGCTGCAATGGATCTATCCTTCCTGGTGTTGATTACTTCCCATTGCTCGTCTCGGCGCCCACATATTTGGTAAATAGTGTCCTTAAGCTCCCTGTTGTAAACTTCTCCAATGCGTCCAATGGTAATGTGGGCTGCCATGCTCTTGACTAGACTCCAGGTGGGTGCTTCGAAAGAAAACTCTATGTGTTTAGAAGTTGGCGAGAACGTCCTTCCTGGAACTTGTACTTGAATCATCCAGCGCTCCTCTTCAGGTAAAGTGGCGTTGTACGTCCCGGTGAAGCTTGGTATTCCAATGTTCAAGTACCTAGTGACTTCCTTCAAGTGACGTCCAAAAGGTGTGTCCTCATCCGGTTGTGCAAACTTGTTCTTCATCTCCGTCATCCTAAAGAGTAGAAAATGGAGAGGAGTCAGAAATGAGAAGAGAGGTGTGACCTAGGGTTTATCTTAGTGGTCGTGTCCTACACTCAGCGTGTGCTCTGATACCATCTTGTAGCGACCCGACCTCAGATGGTCAAGTCTCTATGCTTCAGTGTCATCCCTGGGTCGGTAATGCTGACACACACAGTACTCGAAGGAGTTATAACAGAGTAGCAATCACACACTTATTACATCGAATGTCTCAAGAGAGAACTTATTACAATAATATGGCTTAAGGCCATCTAATACGATAACAGCGGAAGGCTTGGAAGATAAAGTGAGTCCATCAACTCCAACGGCATAACTGAGCTGCACGGCAACGACCTAACGAACCTTACTCCTCGTCTGAAAAGTCTGCAACATAATACGTTGCAGCCCAAAACGGGTCAGCACATGGAATATGCTGGCAAAGTAACACAGTAGAGCAAGAACAAAATAATGCTATCACTACATGCATATTTGGCTGGTGGAAAGCTCTATGGTTACAGTTTTGCGAAAAGCCAATTTTTCCCTACAACAAAGGAATAGATTTTAATTTTACTATCATGGTAGTTGAAACATCATTGAGAAGGTTCCTCCAACTCAATCCCAATTAAAGTGATTAACAACTCAATAATATTAATTAAACATGATGAGATACATGTGATAACCCAAGTACTAGATACTCAAGAATTGTCCATAACCGGTGACACGGCTAACCATGATTAGATTGTACACTCTGCAGAAGTTTGCGCACTTTTCCCCACAAGACATGATCTCCTCCGTTGGATTTCTCACACTACAGGGTGTTTGAGAAACGGATGACCGAGACACAGTCTTTCAGAAACATTAACTCTCTACTCCAGACAGACCATACCAAACCTACATCCCACTACCTGCTGATCTGCCTCTTCAAGAGCTTCACATAACTTACTCAACTATGCTAGAGCCCATAATAGCTTGTGCATGCACACGGAAGTTTCTAGCATGAATCATATCAGTTCCCTTTGAGCCTGGGTGGCGGTCCATAGGAAGATCACACGGGTATTCCGGGATTTCCAAAAAATACAGGCAACACTGGGTACTCCAGGTGCCTCAATCCACCCAGTTGTTTGATTAAGTTGCCACTTTAGTTGAACCATTAATTTAACAATCTCACATCTGTCATGGATTTCACTCAAACCCAAACCACGTCTACGAGCATAGCATAGCATAGTAATATAAGCAACACGTAGAGTAACTCCCAAGGGTTTGAATGTAACAGGGCAATATGTTCTACCTCATCAAGTACTTCCCAACCCACAAGTTAATGCCGTCCTAATCATGCAATGTTTGAGGATTGGAACTAATGCATAAAAACTGGGTGGTAAAGGGGTATGATCAAAGTATTACTTGCCTTGCTGACGATCTGCGAAACCTAGGGACTCGTAGTAGCACGCTTTGCACTCTGGGTGTTCTATCGCAAGCAAACAATGGCATACATAAGAAACAAGCAATGATGCACAAGCAAAAATCAAATAAAAGAGGTTGACTAGAAAGTTCAAATTAAGAACTCTGGTTCGCAAAAAGAATCAAATCAAACGGAGGAACGAAACTCAAACGGCAAAAGAAAGAAGATTCATTTACTAATCTGAAACTAGATCAAATTTTACAATAGAGAAAACTTGTTTGAGTTGGTTAAATGGAAAGAGGGTTTCGATATGAAACTCTAGGCGCTTGAATCGCCTAATTCTGACCAACGAGCGAAAAGATAAACAGAAACTAAGATCGGATCAGAAATCGCGATCAGAGAAAATCATGGATTAAATCCGATAAAAGAAAACTGACGAACAGACTAACGAACGAGCGTTCGTTAGCTGTATCTAACGGGCGAAGAACCGTTCGTTAACACAAACGTTCGGACAAACGTCCGCTAACTAGAAGAACCGAGAAAAACCAATGAAACCGAAAAAACGGATCTAGGGTTTAAAAAACCGAATGGTTTTATATAAAAAAAACCGGCACCGGAGTCCGGTGACTACCTCCGGCGAGGCGAGGCAGCGGCGGGGCAGCGGCGCTCAGCGGCGGCGGCAAGCGGCGGCGGCGGCTAGCGCGGGTGGCGGCGGCTGCGGTGGCGTTTGGGGGCGGGGTGGCGGCGTATATAAAGGGTGGGGCGGGGCGGCGTGGAGGAGGGGTCAAGGTGGCGGCGGCGGTGGAGCGGAGTCCGGCTCGGACTCCTTGTCCGAGGCGGCGACGGCCTGGCTCGGCTGGGCCTTAGGCCCAGTCGGGCGCAGTAACTTTTTTTTTAAATAATTTTACTGACCGAAATAAAATCCTAGAAAAATAAATAAAAAACTAAAAATGCCAAAATAAATTTTCACCATCTAAATAAAATATTTAGAACGAGATGAACATTTTCTTGGCCCTAAAATGCAATTTTGAAAACGTGCAATTTTTCTAATGCAAACAAAATTGCAATAAAATCCAAATGGAACAATTATTTGATTTTAGTATTTTTCCTCCAATATTTCTTTTATTTTGGAGAAGTCATATTATCTCCTCTCTTGTATTTTAATATGGAATATTTTCGGAGAGAAAAATAATTAAAACCAAAATCCTCGTTTCAAAATTTGATAAAAGAATCAAATATGAAAACCGGGAAATCCCCAACTCTCTCTGAGGGTCCTCGAGTTGCTTAGCATTTCGAGGATTACGGAACGGAAAGCAATAAAACATGATATGCAATGATGATCTAATGTATAACATTCCAAATTGAAAATTTTGGATGTTACAGCATTTATGTTTTGCGGTCTCACAAAGGGCTAGCGAGATACAGTCTTGTTATATCATATTATGATTGTTTTGAGAAAGTGTTGTCATCCGAGATTTATTATTATTGCTCGCTAGTTGATTATGCCATTGATATGAGTAAACTTGAGACCTAAGCGTTATTGTGAATGTGGTTAGTCATAATCTTTGCTGAAAACTTGATGCTAGCTTTACATATGTACAACAACAAGAGCAAACAGAGTTTGTAAGAGTTTTTCTTTATCACTTTCAGTTTATCAACTGAATTGCTTGAGGACAAGAAAATGTTTAAGCTTGAGGGAGTTGATACGTCTCCATTGTATCTACTTTTCCAAACACTTTTGCCCTTGTTTTGGACTCTAACTTGCATGATTTGAATGGAACTAACCCGGACTGACGCTGTTTTCAGCAGAATTGCTATGGTGTTATTTATGTGCAGAAACAAAAGTTCTCGGAATGACCTGAAACTTCATCGAACATCTATTCAGAAATAATAAAAAATCCTTGCAAAAGATGAAGACCAGGGGGCCCACCACCTATCCACGAGGGTGGGGGGCGCACCCCCCTACATCGTGAGCCCCCTGGAGCTCCTCCAACCTCAACTCCAACCCTTTATATTTGATTTTAGAGACAAAAAAATCAGAAAGAAGGATTCATCACGTTTTACGATATGGAGCCGCCGCCAAGCCCTAAAACCTCTCGGGAGGGCTGATCTGGAGTCCCTTCGGGGCTCCGGAGAGGGGAATACGTCGCCATTGTCATCATCAACCATCCTCCATCACCAATTTCATGATGCTCACCACCGTGCGTGAGTAATTCCATCGTAGGCTTGCTGGACGGTGATGGGTTGGATGAGATCTATCATGTAATCGAGTTAGTTTTGTTAGGGTTTGATCCCTAGTATCCACTATGTTCTGAGATTGATGTTGCTATGACTTTGCTATGCTTAATGCTTGTCACTAGGGCCCGAGTTCCATGATTTCAGATCTGAATCTATTATGTTTTCATCAATATATGAGAGTTCTTGATGCTATCTTGCAAGTCTATAGTCACCTCTTATTTGTTATGACCCGTTAACCCCGAAGTGCCAATAGTTGGGATACTTACCGGTGATGACCATAGTTTGAGGAGTTCATGTATTCACTATGTGGTAATGCTTTGTTCCGGTACTCTATTAAAAGGAGGCCTTAATATCCATAAGTTTCCATTAGGACCCCGCTGCCACGGGAGGGTAGGACAAAAGATGTCATGCAAGTTCTTTTCCATAAGCACGTATGACTATATTCGGAATACATGCCTACATTACATTGATGAATTGGAGCTAGTTCTGTGTCACCCTAGGTTATGACTGTTACATGATGAACCTCATCCGGCATAATTCTCCATCACCGATCCATTGCCTACGAGCTTTCCATATATTGTTCTTCGCTTATTTACTTTTTCGTTGCTATTGCTATCATCATTAGAAAATACCAAAAACATTACTTTTGCTACTGTTACCTTTTGTTACCGTTACCACTACTATCATATTACTTTGCTACTAAATACTTTGCTGCAGATATTAAGTTTCCAGGCGTGGTTGAATTGACAACTCAGCTTCTAATACTTGAGAATATTCTTTGGCTCCCCTTGTGTCGAATCAATAAATTTGGGTTGAATACTCTACCCTCGAAAACTGTTGCGATCCCCTATACTTGTGGGTTATCATGCACCTATACAATTTACCATTGTATTGGGTGTGTTGGGGACACAAGAGACTCTTTCTTATTTGGTTGCAGGGTTATTTGAGAGAGACCATCATCATCCTATGCCTCCCACAGATTGATAAACCTTAAGTCATCCACTTGAGGGAAATTTGCTACTGTCCTACAAACCTCTGCACTTGGAGGCCCAACAATGTCTACAAGAAGAAGGTTGTGTAGTAGACATCAAGCTCTTTTCTGGCGTCGTTGCCGGGGAGACATGAAGGTATATCTTTAGATCTTGCAATCGAATCTTTTAGTTTCTTGTTTTATCACTAGTTTAATTTATAAAAGAAACTTACAAAAAAATGGAATTGAGTTTGCCTCATACGCTACATCTTTTTAATATTTTTCGTGAGAATGATGGAAAGGAAAATTGTGCTCAAGTGCTAGAAGAAGAAGTCCATAAAATGTTTGGCACTAAATCTTTGAATGATGAGCATGATTGCAATGTTGTTAGTATGAACTCCTTGAATATCCATAGTACTAATGATGATTGCACTAGTCATAATGAAAATGCCTCTTATAAGCATGTCAATTTTTGTGGAGTGCATAGAGTTTGCAAGTACACACCAAATAGTGAAGATAGATTTTGCAAGAGGCATTAGTATTTGGAAACTAAGTGGTTGCAAGAAAGGCTAGATGTTTGTGCTGAAAATTTAAAATTTCTTCACCATACTTGTGAACTTTGCAATGAACATGGTCATTTAAATCTCCAATGCAAATTGTTTCATGATCGTATCGTGTCAAAAAATTGTGATGATTTGATTTCCCTTGCACATCATAATGAACTTAGTTTGCTTTTGGGTTATGAATAAATGAAACATATAACTAAGCATATTCCAGAATATAACCTTGAGAAATTCCTCGATATTGATCTAGAAGAAATTTTTATGTATTGTGCAGTGAATTGCATTAAAAATCCTTATATTGCCAATTACATAAAGAAAAGAAAACAAATAGAGGATGAAGATAATACTAATGAAAGGGAAGAGGCTTCCCAATATCCTCCTATTATTTCTTATGATGAATCAGGTAACGAGGAGGAGCCTTCTATTTAAACATTCTCATTAATAAGGAGCTCCGAAAAGAGGATAAAACCCACACATGATGTGAAGAAGAAAAAGAAAAGACGGAGAAGCAAAGGTAAAAATGTATCCCTCCCAAATAATGTTGCTCCTATTACTCGTTGTGATGATGATAATTGTTATACTATTGGTGCTATCCATACTATTAATGATGAGAGTGATTATGCTTATGATATGAAAATGCCCAAGTTTGGGGATGCTATGTTCGATGAGAATGACAAGTTTGAAAATATATTTGCTGCAATTAATGTTTGTCCCAAGCTTGGGGATGCTATTTTTAATGAAGATGATATTTGTAGTCTCCCAAGTTCTGATATGCAAAATTATTATGATGATAGCATGCCTCCTACTTATGATGATTATATTGATGAAAGTGGGTTTGGAAGAGCGTCAACTTTAGGAAGTAATGATCCCACTATTTTGGAGGATGTTGAATCTTATTGTGATAATTATGAAATTGGATTTGGAGAGGTCATGACTTTATTTAGTAATGATTCCACTATATTGGAAGAGGTTTCAATTGATTATGATGAGAACAAAGTTGCTACTTATGATGATTATTGTGATGACACGTGTGCTATAAAAAGTAGTGATGATTACATTAAAACTTGCCATGATTATGATTACCCTTTTCCTGAAAATTACTCTTTTAATGTGTAAACAATTTGTAGTATTCGAGTTTCTTATGATACTCCCACTATTCCGAATGAGAAGAATCTTGCTTATGTGGAGAGTAGTAAATTTTCTATGCTTGTAGATCATGAAGAGAATTCTTTATGTGATGGTTATATTTTTCAATTCATTCATGAAGCTACTGAAAATTATTATGAGGGAGGAACATATGCTTGTAGGAATTGCAATAATATCAAGTTTCCTCTCTATGTGCTTAAAGTTTTGAAGTTATGCTTGTTTTACCTTCCTATGCAAGTTGATTCTTGTTCCCATTAGTTGATTTCTCACAAAATCCCTATGCATATGAAGTGGGTTAGACTTCAATGTGATAGTCATATTCTTCATGATGCTCTCTTTATGTTACAATTCTTATCTTTTATGTGAGCATCATTGAAATCATCATGCCTAGCTAGGGGCGTTAAACGATAGCGCTCGTTGGGAGGAAACCCAATTTTACTTTTGTTATTTGATTTTTTCTCCTGTTTAGTAATAAATAATTCATCTAGCCTATGTTTACATGTGGTTTTATGCTTTTAATTAGTGTTTGTGCCAAGTAGAACCTTTGGGAAGACTTGGGAAAGTCTTTGCGATCTTGCTGTAAAAAAAAGAACTTTAGCGCTCATGAGATTTGCTGCCATTTTTTAATGGAGAGTGCTATTTAGTTAATTATTTTTGCATATGATTAATAGATACATTCCTCAAGTTAATAAATTTATTTTAGAATTTTTGGGGTTCCAGAAGTATTCGAAACATACAGATTACTACAGACTGTTCTGTTTCTGATAGATTCTGTTTTTCGTGTGTTGTTTGCTTATTTTGGTAAATCTATGGCTAGTAATAGAGTTTATGAACCATAGAAAAGTTGGAATACATTAGGTTTAACACCAATATAAATAAAGAATGATTTCATTACAGTACCTTGAAGTGGTGTTTTCTTTTCTTTTACTAACGGAGCTCACGAGTTTTCTATTAAGTTTTGTGTTGTGAAGTATTCAAGTTTTGGGTAAAGATTCGATGGACTATGGAATAAGGAGTGGCAAGAGCATAATCTTGGAGATTCCCAAGGCACCCCAAGGTAATATTCATGGACAACTAAGAGACTAAGCTTGGGGATGCCCCGGAAGGCATCCCCTCTTTCGTCTTCGTTCATCGGTAACTTTACTTGGAGCTATATTTTTATTCACCACATGATATGTGTTTTGCTTGGAGCGTCGTTTTATTTTATTTTGTTTTGCTTGCTGTTTGAATAAAATACCAAGATCTGAAATTCTTAAATGTTATAGATTCTTCACATAGTTGCTTAATTATTCAACTACTCATTGATCTTCACTTATATCTTTTGGAGTAGTTTGTCATTTGCTCTAGTCCTTCACTTATATCTTTTTAGAGCACGGCGGTGGTTTTATTTTGAAGAAATTGTTGAACTCTCATGCTTCACTTATATTATTTTAAGAGTCTTTTAGAACATCATAGTAATTTGTTTTGGTTATGAAACTAGTCCTGATATGATAGGCATCCAAGAGGGATATAATAAAAACTTTCATATAAAGTGCATTGAATACCATGAGAAGTTTGATACTTGATGATTGTTTTGAGATATGAAGATGGTGACATTAGAGTCATGCTAGTTGAGTAGTTGTGAATTTGAGAGATACTTGTGTTAAATTTTGTGATTCCCGTAGCATGCACGTAAGGTGAACCGTTATGTGATGAAGTTGGAGCATGATTTATTTATTGATTGTCTTCCTTATGAGTGGCGGTCGGGGACAAGCGATTGTCTTTTCCTACCAATCTATCCCCCTAGGAGCATGCACGTAGTACTTTGTTTCGGTAACTAATAGATTTTTGCAATAAGTATGTGAGTTCTTTATGACTAATGTTGAGTCCATGGATTATACGCACTCTCACCCTTCCACCATTGCTAGCCTCTCTAGTACCGCACAACTTTCGCCGGTACCATAAACCCACCATATATCTTCCTCAAAACAGCCACCATACCTACCTATTATGGCATTTCCATAGCCATTCCGAGATATATTGCCATGCAACTTTCCACCGTTCCGTTTATTATGACACGCTCCATCATTGTCATATTGCTTTGCATCATCATGTAGTTGACATTGTATTTGTGGCAAAGCCACCGTTCATAATTCTTTCATACATGTCACTCTTGATTCATTGCACATCCCGGTACACCGCTGGAGGCATTCATATAGAGTCATATCTTGTTCTAAGTATCGAGTTGTAATTCTTGAGTTGTAAGTAAATAAAAGTGTGATGGTCATCATTATTAGAGCATTGTCCCATGTGAGGAAAGGATGATGGAGACTATGATTCCCCCACAAGTCGGGATGAGACTCCGAACGAAAAATAAATAAATAAAGAGAAAAAAGATGCCATAAAAAAGAGAAGGCCCAAAAAACAAAAAAACCAAAAAAACCAAAAAATGAGAGAAAAAGAGAGAAGGGGCAATGCTACTATCCTTTTACCACACTTGTGCTTCAAAGTAGTACCATGATCTTCATGATAGAGAGCCTCCTATGTTGTCACTTTCATATACTAGTGGGAATCTTTCATTATAAAACTTGGCTTGTATATTCCAATGACGGGCTTCCTCAAAATGCCCTAGGTCTTCGTGAGCAAGCGAGTTGGATGCACACCCACTTAGTTTCTTTTTGAGCTTTCATACACTTATAGCTCTAGTGCATCCGTTGCATGGCAATCCCTACTCACTCACATTGATATCTATTGATGGGAATCTCCATAGCCCGTTGATACGCCTAGTTGATGTGAGACTATCTTCTCCTTTTTGTCTTTCCACCACCACCATTCTATTCCACCTATAGTGCTATGTCCATGGCTCACGCTCATGTATTGCGTGAAGATTGAAATAAGTTTGAGAATATCAAAAGTATGAAACAATTGCTTGGCTTGTCATCGGGGTTTTGCATGATTTAAATATTTTATGTGATGAAGATAGAGCATAGCCAGACTATATGATTTTGTAGGGATAGCTTTCTTTGGCCATGTTATTTTGAGAAGACATGATTACTTTGTTAGTATGCTTGAAGTATTATTATTTTTATGTCAATAATAAACTTTTGTCTTGAATCTTTCGGATCTAAATATTCTTGCCACAATACATAGAATTACATGGATAAATATGGTAGGTAGCATTCCACATCAAAAATTCTGTTTTTATAATTTACCTACTCGAGGACGAGTAGGAATTAAGCTTGGGGATGCTTGATACGTCTCCAACGTATCTATAATTTTTGATTGTTCCATGCTATTATATTATCTATTTTGGATGTTTATGGGCTTTACTAAACACTTTTATATTATTTTTGGGACTAACCTATTAACCGGAGGCCCAACCCAAATTGTTGTTTTCTTGCCTATTTCAGTGTTTCGAAGAAAAGGAATATCAAACGGAGTCCAAACGGAATGAAACCTTCGGGAGAGTTATTTTTGGAACGGAAGGAATCTAGGAGACTTGGAGTAGACGTCAGGGAAGCTTCGAGGTGGCCACAAGGTAGGGAGGCGCGCTTGCCCCCCTAGGGCCCCTCGTGGCTCCCCTGACCGACTTCTTTCGCATATATATATATCAATATACCCTAACAGCATCGGAGAACAGAATAGATCGGGAGTTCCGCCGCCAGAAGCCTCTGTAGCCGCCGAAAACCAATCTAGACCCGTTCCGGCACCCTGCCAGAGGGGGGAATCCCTCTTCGGTGGCCATCTTCATCATCCCGGCGCTCTCCATGACGAGGGGGGAGTAGTTCACCCTCGGGGCTGAGAGTATGTACCAGTAGCTATGTGTTTGTTCTCTCTCTCTCTCTCGTGTTCTTGAGTCGGCACGATCTTGATGTATCGCGAGCTTTGCTATTATATTTGGATCTTATGATGTTTCTCCCCCTCTACTCTCTTGTGATGAATTGAGTTTTTCCCTTTGAAGTTATCTTATCGGATTGAGTCTTTAAGGATTTGAGAACACTTGATGTATGTATTGCATGTGCTTATCTATGGTGAAAATGGGATATCACGTGATCCACTTGATGTATGTTTAGGTGATCAACTTGCGAATTCCGTGACCTCGTGAACTTATGCATAAGGGTTGGCACACATTTTCGTCTTGACTCTCCGGTAGAGACTTTGGGGCACTCTTTGAAGTTCTTTGTGTTGGTTGAATAGATGAATCTGAGATTGTGTGATGCATATCATATAATCACACCACGGATACTTGAGGTGACATTAGGGTTTTGGTTGATTTGTGTCTTAAGTTGTTATTCTAGTACGAACTCTATGATAGATCGAACGGAAAGAATAGCTTCATGTGATTTTACTACAGACTCTTGAATAGATCGATCGGAAAGGATAACTTTGAGGTGGTTTTGTACCCTAACATTATCTCTTCGTTTGTTCTCCGCTATTAGTGACTTTGCAGTGACTCTTTGTTGCATGTTGAGGGATAGTTATATGATCCAATTATGTTATTATTGTTGAGAGAACTTGCACTAGTGAAAGTATGAACCCTAGGCCTTGTTTCCTAGCATTGCAATACCGTTTACGCTCACTTTTACCATTAGTTACCTTGCTGTTTTTATATTTTCAGATTACAAATACTCATATGTATCATCCATATTGCACTTGTATCACCATCTCTTCGCCGAACTAGTGCACCTATACAATTTACCATTGTATTGGGTGTGTTGGGGACACAAGAGACTCTCTGTTATTTGGTTGCAGGGTTGCTTGAGAGAGACCATCTTCATCGTACGCCTCCCACGGATTGATAAACCTTAGGTCATCCACTTGAGGGAAATTTTCTACTGTCCTACAAACCTCTGCACTTGGAGGCCCAACAACGTCTACAAGAAGAAGTTTGTGTAGTAGACATCAATTCCCAAGGCACCACAAGGTAAAATTCAAGGACAACCAAAAGCCTAAGCTTGGGGATGCCCCGAAAGGCATCCCCTCTTTCGTCTTCGTCTATCAGTAACTTCACTTGAGGCTATATTTTTATTCACCACATGATATGTGTTTTTCTTGGAGTGTCTTGTATGATTTGAGTCTTTGCTTTTTAGTTTGCCACAATCATCCTTGCTGTAGACACCTTTTGGGAGAGACATGCATGAATCCGAATTTATTAGAATACCCTATGTGCTTCACTTATATCTTTTGAGCTATACAATTTTGCTCTAGTGCTTCACTTATATCTTTTTAGAGCACGGTGGTGGTTTTATTTTATAGAAATTATTGATCTCTCATGCTTCACTTATATTATTTTGAGAGTCTTTTAGAACAGCATGGTAATTGGCTTTGGTTATAAAATTAGTCCTAATATAATGGGCATCCAAGATGGGTATAATAAAAACTTTCATATAAAGTGCATTGAATAGTAGAAGAAGTTTGATACTTGATGATTGTTTTGAGACTTGAGGATGGTGATTTTAGAGTCATGCTAGTTGACTAATTATGAATTTGAGAAATACTTGTGTTGAGGTTTGCAAGTCCCGTATCATGCACGTATGGTAACCGTTGTGTAAAAAATTTGAAGCATGAGGTATTTGTTTGATTGTCTTCCTTATGAGTGGCGGTCGGGGACGAGCGATTATATTTTCCTACCAATCTATCCCCCTAGGAGCAAGCGTGTAGTGCTTGGTTTTTGATGAGTTGTACATTTTGCAATAAGTATGTGAGTTCTTTGTGAGTAATGTTGAGTCCATGGATTATACGCACTCTCACCCTTCCACCATTGCTAGCCTCTCTAGTACCGTGCAACTTTCGTCGGTACCACGAACCCACCATTTACCTTCCTCAAAACAGCCACCATACCTACCTATTATGGCATTTCCATAGCCATTCCGAGATATATTGCCATGCAACTTTCCACCGTTCCATTTATTATGACATGCTCCATCATTGTCATATTGCCTTGCATGATCATGTAGTTGACATTGTATTTGTGGAAAAGCCACCGTTCATAATTTTTTCATACATGTCACTCTTGATTCATTGCACATCCCAGTACACCGCCGGAGGCACGCATATAGAGTTATATTTTTGTTCTAAGTTTTGAGTTGTAATCTTTGAGTTGTGAATAAATAGAAGTGTGATGATCATCATTATTAGAGCATTGTCCCATGTGAGGAAATAAAAAAAAAGGAGAAAGGCCAAATAAAAAAAGAAGGCCCAAAAAAACAAAAATAAATGAGAGAAAAAGAGAGAAGGGACAATGCTACTATCCTTTTTCCACACTTGTGCCTCAAAGTAGCACCATGATCTTCATGGTAGAGAGTCTCTTATTTTGTCACTTTCATATACTAGTGGGAAATTTTCATTATAGAACTTGGCTTGTATATATTCCAACGATGGGCTTCCTCAAATGCCATAGGTCTTCGTGAGCAAGAAAGTTGGATGAACACCCACTTAGTTTATTTTGTTGAGCTTTCGTACATTTATAGCTCTAGTACATCCGCTGCATGGCAATCCCTACTCACTCACATTGACATCTATTGATGGGCATCTCCATAGACCATTGATACACCTAGTTGATGTGAGACCATCTTCCTCCTTTTGTCTTCTCCACAACCACCACTCTATTCCACCTATAGTGCTATGTCCATGGCCCACGTTCACGTATTGTGTGAAAGTTCAAAAGGTTTGAGATTACTAAAGTATGAAACAATAGTCTGGCTCGTCATCGGGGTTGTGCATGATTTGAATATTTTGTATGACGAAGATGGAGCATCACCAAACTATATGATTTTGTAGGGATGAACTTTCTTTGGCCATGTTATTTTGAGAGGACATAATTACTTTGTTAGTATGCTTGAAGTATTATTATTTTTATGTCAATATTAAAATTTTGTATTGAATCATTTGGATCTGAACATTCATGCCACAAGAAAAAAAATTACATTGATAAATATGTTAGGTAGCATTCCACATCAAAAATTCTGTTTTTACCATTTACCTACTCGAGGACGAGCAGGAATTAAGCTTGGGGATGCTTGATACGTCTCCAACGTATCTATAATTTTTTGTTGTTCCATGCTATTATATTATCTGTTTTGGATGTTTAATGGGCTTTAATATGCTCTTTTATATTATTTTTGGGACTAACCTATTAACCGGAGGCCCAGTGCCAGTTTCTGCTTTTTTGCCTATTTTGGTGTTTCGCAGAAAAGGAATACCAAACGAAATCTGAACGGAATGAAACCTTTGCGATGATCTTTCTTGGACCGAAAGCAAACTAGGAGACATGGATTGGAATTCTGGAACTCCGCGAGGCGGCCACGAGGCAGGAAGGCATGCCCAGGGGGGTAGGCGCGCCCCCACCCTCGTGGGCCCTAGGGAGCTCCATCGACGTACTTCTTTCGCCTATATATACCCTTATACCCTACAAACATCAGGAGGAGCCACGAAACCACTTTTCCACCACCGCAACCTTCTGTACCCGTGAGATCCCATCTTGGGACCCTTTTCCAGCGATCTACCGGAGGGGAATCAATCACGGAGGGCTTCTACGTCAACACCATAGCCTCTCCGATGAAGTGTGAGTATTTTAGCACAGACCTTCGGGTCCATAGTTATTAGATACATGGCTTCTTCTCTCTCTTTGATCTTCAATAAAAAGTTCTCCTCGATGTTCTTGGAGATCTATTCGATGTAATACTCTTTTGCGGTGTGTTTGCCGATATCTGATGAATTGTGGGTTTATGAACTTGATTATCTATGAATATTATTTGGTTCTTCTCTGAATTCTTATATGCATGATTTTATGTATTTGCAAGTCTCTTCGAATTGTCAGTTTAGTTTGGCCTACTAGATTGATCTTTCTTGCAATGGGAGAAGTGCTTAGCTTTGGGTTTAATCTTGCGGTGTCCTTTCCTAGTGACAGTAGGGGCAGCAAGGCACGTATTGTATTGTATTGTTGCCATCGAGGATAAAAAGATGGGGTTTATGTCATATTGCTTGAGTTTATCCCTCTACATCATGTCATCTTGCTTAATGCGTTACTCTGTTCTTATGAAATTAATACTCTAGATGCATGATGGATAGCGGTCGATGTGTGGAGTAATAGTAGTAGATGCAGAATCGTTTCGATCTACTTGACACGGACGTGATGCCTATATTCATGATCATTGCCTTATATATCTTCATAACTATGCACTTTTCTATCAATTGCTCGACAGTAATTTGTTCACCCACCGTAATACATGCTATCATGAGAGAAGCCACTAGTGAAACCTATGGCCCCCAGGTCTCTTTCTTATTATATTGCACCTCTTTTATTATCATATCTCATTTACTATTTTGCAATCTTTACTTTCCAATCTATACAACAAAATACCAAAAATATTTATCTTACTATCTCTATCAGATCTCACTTTCGCAAGTGATTGTGAAGGGATTGACAACCCCTTTATCGTGTTGGTTTTGAGGTTCTTGATTGTTTGTGCAGGTACTAGGTGACTTGCGCATTGTCTCTTACTGGATTGATACCTTGGTTCTCAAAAACTGAGGGAAATACTTATGGTACTTTGCTGCATCACCCTTTCCTCTTCAAGGGAAAACCAACGCATGCTCAAGAGGTAGCAGAGGCCTTTTCCAGTACTCTGCCGGAGGGGGATTCGGCCATTGAGGGCTTCTACATCAACCTTGCCGCCCTTCCGGTGATGTGTGAGTAGTTTACCACAGACCTATGCGTCCATAGCTAGTATCTAGATGGCTTCGTCTCTCTCGTTTATCTTCAATACAATGTTCTCCTCGATGTCCTTGGAGATCTATTCGATGTCATCTTCTTTTCTGGTGTGTTTGTTGAGATCAGATGAATTGTGGGTTTATGATCAAATTATCTATGAATATTATTTGAGTCTTCTCTGGACTCTTTTATGCATGATTAAGATGGCTTTGTATTTCTCTCCGATTTATTGATTTGGTTTGGCCAACTAGATTGATTTTGCTTGCAATGCGAGAGGTGCTTCGTAATGGGTTCAATCTTGTGGTGCTTATTCCCAGCGACAGAAAGGGACATGACACGTATTTGTATTGCTGCCATTAAGGATAAAAAGATGGGGTTTGTTCATATTGATTGGATCTATCCCTCTAGATCGTGTCATCTTTCTCAAGGCGTTACTCTGTTCTTGTTAACTTAATACACTAGATGCACGCTGGATAGCGGTTGATGTGTGGAGAAATAGTAGTAGATGCAGTCATGAGTCGGTCTACTTGTGACATACATGATGCCTATATTCATGATCATTGCCTTAGATATCGTCATAACAATGCAATTTTCTGTCAATTGCTCAATGGTAATTTGTTTACCCACCGTATGCTTTCTTCCAAGAGAGAAACCTCTAGTGAAAACTATGGCCCTTGGTTCTATCTTTTATCATATTATTTTCAAATCAATAAAATCAAAAACACAAAAATACCTTGTTGCAATTTATTTACTTTTATCTTATTTAGTACTTTTACTTATCTTTTATATCTATCACTATTAGATCTCATCCTTGCAAGTAACCATGAAGGGATTGACAACCTCTTTGTCATGTTGGGTGCAAGTATTTGTTTGTTTGTGTAGGTGCAACCATTGGTGACTTGTGTTTTCCTCCTACTGGATTGATACCTTGGTTCTCAACTGAGGGAAATACTTATCTCTAGTTTGCTGCATCACCGTTTCCTCTTTAAGGGAAAAACCAATGCGAGCTCAAGAAGTAGCAGATCCCATCTGGAGCCCTTCTCCGGTACTCTACCAGAGGGGGAATCAGTCACGAAGGGCTTATACATCATCCTTGTTGCCCTTTTGATGATGCGTGAATAGTTCACCATATACCTACGGGTCCATAGCTAGTAGCTAGATGGATTCTTCTCTCTCTTTGATCTTCAATACAATGTTCTCCTCGATCTTCTTGGAGTTCTATTTGATGTAATCTTCTTTTGCGATGTGTTTATTGGGATCTGATAAATTGTGGGTTTATGAACAGATTATTCATGAATATTAATTGAGTCTCCTCTAGATTATCTTATGCGTGAGTTTTTTTGTGAATCTCTTACGCATGATTGATATAGCTTTCTATTTCTCTCCTATCTATCCGTTTGGTTTGGCCAACTAGATTGATTTATCTTGCAATGGGAGAGGTGCTTTGTGATGGGTTCAATCTTGCGGTTCTCAATCCAAGTGACAGAAAGGGACATGACATGTATTTGTATTGTTACCATTAATGATAAAAGGACGGGGTTTATTCATATTGTTTAGGTTTACTTTGTCTACATCATGTCATCTTGCTTAAGGCGTTACTCCGTTTTTATAGCTTAATACTAGATGCATGCTGTATAGTGGTCGATGGGTGGAGTAATAGTAGTAGATGCAGGCAGGAGTTGGTCTACTTGTCTCGGACATGATGCCTATATACATGATCATTCCCTTGAATATCTTCATAACAATGCGCTTTTCTATCAATTGCCCAACAGTAATTTGTTTACCCATTATATGCTTTGTGTTCGATAGAGAAGCCTCTAGTGAAAACTATGGTCGATGGGTGGAGTAATAGTAGTAGATGCAGGCAAGAGTCAGTCTACTTGTCTCAGACGTGATTCGTATATACATGATCATTGCCTTGAATATCGTCATAACAATGCGCTTTTCTATCAATTGCCCAATAGTAATTTGTTTACGCACTGTATGATTTGTGTTCGAGAGAGAAGCCTCTAGTGAAAACTATGGCCCTCGGGTCTACTTTTCTCATATATAAAATCCAAAAATACTTTGCTGCAATTTTTTCCTTTATTTTATTTTGAAATATACTTTATATATCTACCACTACGAGATTTGATTCTTGCAAATAACCATCACGGGGATTGACAACCCCTTGTTCGCGTTGGGTGCAAGTATTTGCTTTTGTGTGTGTAAGTGCTACTAATGTGGTTCTGTGTGGTTCTCCTACTGGATTGATAACCTTGGTTCTTAACTGAGGGATAGACTTATCTCTACTATACTGCATCATCCTCTCCTCTTCGAGGAAATCCCAACGCAGCTCACAAGTAGCAATGAGATGGTGCTTGTGAAGTTGTTGATTAAGATTAGTCTTGCCACAATGAGAGGATCATTGGTGATGCCCGTGGCTTCGATTTCGCCCTCCCGGAGGTAAGTATCCTTGGCAGAATCGCTCCACCGGAGAGCAAAAGTGCTCCTGCCCAGGTTCCGCCTCAAGACGGCGGCGCTTCATCCTGAAAGTCTTCCTCTTATTTATTTTTCTAGAGCAAAACCCTCCATATAGCAGAACATGGGCACCAGAGGCCAGTTGTGGATCCCACAAGTCATCGAGGTGCGCCCTGGGGGTGGTCACGCCATGTTTCCTTATGAGCAGTAGGTGGCCCCCTCTGGTATTTCTTTGTTCTGGTATTTTTTATATATTCAATAAAAAATCCTCGTGAAGTTTTAGGTAATTTGGAGCTCCATAGAATAGCTATCTCTGTTGTAGCTCTTTTAGGTTTAGAATTGCACCTGTCGGTAATTTCCCTTTCCATGTAAATCTTACAAATTAAGAGAGAAAAGGCATTAGAATTGTGTCATGAAGTGAAATAATGACCAAAAACATTATAAATTATAGTAGGAAAACATGATGCAAAATGGACATATCGACTTACAACTAGATAAAACTGATACAAGATGACTCTATATGAATGCCTCTAGTAGTGTATCAGGATGTGCAATGATTTACTGTCACATGTATAACAATGATAAATGGTGGCTGTTCCACAAATACCATGTTAGCTCTCTATGATCATGCAAAGCAATATGAAAATGAACACACAAGTCATGTATATGATGATGATGGAAGTTGCATGGCAATATATGTTAGAATGGCTATGGAAATGCCATAATAGGTAGGTATGATGATTGTTTTGAGGAAGATATAAGGAGGCGTATGTGTGATAGAGCGTACCATATCATGGGGTTTGGATGCACCGACGAAGTTTGCACCAACTCTTGAGGTGAGAAAGGGCAATGCATGGTACCGAAGAGGCTAGCAATATGCGAAAAGGTGAGAGTGTGTATAATCCATGGACTCGCATTAGATGAAGAACTCATATACTTATTGTGAAAGTTTATTTTCCCTCGAAGCAAAGTACTACTCGCATGCCCCTAGGGGGATAGATTGGGAAGAAAAGACCATCTCTCATCCCCAACCGCCACTCATAAGGTAGACACTAAATAATAAATCATGCTCCAACTTCATCGCATAACTGGAGGCTATACGTGCATACTTCAGGAATCACAAACTTTAATATCGATATTTTACTAAACCACAATCATCCACTAGTACATCCACATATTACCATCTTAATATATCGCAAAACTATTGTAGGGAATCAAACATATCATATTCGGTGATCTACAAGTTTTATGTAGGATTTTATGACTAACCATGTGAATGAACAATTCCTGTTGACTCCCTAAATAGATATAAGTGGAGCATGAGAGTTTAATTATTTCTACAAAATACCATGCTATAATAAATATAAGTGAAGCAAAAGAGCATTATACAAATAACGGTTTTCCGAATGTAGATAAACGAGCATCCAAACTTCAAATGATATAAATGAAGCACATGAAGTATTCTATAAAGGCATACTCAAAAGATATAAGTGAAGTGCATGGAGCATTCTATAAATAAACCAAGGACTATCTCATAGCAGCATAGTGCATCACTAAAATAAAAGTAAAAAAGCACATGACGCTCCAAGAATTTACGCATATCATGTGAGCAAAACAAAAACCAATACATACCGAGAATTGTTGAGGAAGAAAGATGGGATGCCTTTCGGGGCATCCCCAAGCTTAGACGCTTGAGTCTCCTAGAATATTTACTTGGGCGGCTTGGGCATCCCCAAGCTTGAACTCTTGCCTCTCCTTACTCTTATTATATCGATACCCCTCGATCTTTCAACACTTCATCCACACAAAACTTAACCGAACTTTTTATTAGAGGGGTTAGTACATACAATATCAAATCCCATCATGTCCTATTGTAACATTACTGCATAATTATAAACAAACATTACCCACTATATACTATCACAATTCTACAGCTCCCAAATCAATGGAGCTCAACAATACTTCAATCATAAGCACATAAAGAAACTATAACAACAATCTGTGAATACAGGACAGTCCCTAAAGATGCAGGTGAAACATATACTTTTGTAATTCCAAAAATTCTGACAAATTAGTAAGTCATAAACAATTTGCATAGCAGTATTGTGTAAAAATGTCAGAAACTTTTGACGTTCAAGTAAAAAAATGTAAATTCAAACACTACAGCCAAAGTTTTTGTTTTTGCACTGCACACACCAAACAAGAAATTTAAGCATGCTAAAGGTAAACTTGGCACATTGTTTTTATAATACAATGGATTTGTACGAGGGGATAATTATTTTTGCGAAAAACTTCCATGAAAAATTCTACATTCTTTCCATGAGCATGAACACAAGTGTTCAAGGTCGACCCTTACTTCTCCAATGCATAATCTTCCAATCGCTTCTCTTTTTGAAAAAGTTTTTATGCTCCCTTCTTTATTTTTTGGTTTTAAACTTTTTAAAAGCACACAACAAAATAAAATGACTCTCTAAGACTTTCAGGTTGTCTCCCATGCAGCGCTTTCTTTAAAGCCATTAAGCTAGGCATAAAGTCCTCAAGTAATTGATCCACCCAGATCCCAAGGTATATAAAAGTTAATTTTAATTAAAAATTATTTATAATTCATTAGTGATAAAAATAAACAAATATCATAGAACAACGGAGTCTAACTCTCTTCCTATGCATCGGCATGGCATAAAGAACAATTCATGCACACATAATAAAGGCCGATACATAGTGTATGTAGTTTCTTGCAATTTATCGCACTAGGAACATACAGAGCTGGAGGTGTAGTTCCTATCTCATAATAATTGCAAGTAGGAGCAGGAAGCACATGCATATTAGATACATCAAAATCATCATGTGCAATGGTACAATGCAACCCATCAATATAATCCTTAATAAGTGCCAACTTCTCTGATATAGTGTAGTTGGGAGAATTCAAAAAGATAATAGGACTATCATGTTAGGGTGCAATACCAACAATTTCATTCTTAACATAAAGAACAATGGCAAGTTCATCTCCATAAGCATCATTCACATTGGCATCATGTCCACAAGCATAGCAAGCATCAATTTCATCAAAAAGGGATATTTCGAACGAATCCAAGGGATCATAGCAATGTATAAGTTGAAGAGTTACTCTCATCAGAAGGTGAGCATGGGTAGCTAATCCGCTCTTCATCCTTTTGTTCTTTGCTCTCCTCCTCATCTTTTTATCCAATGAGCTCATAGTTTGATCAATTTCTTCTTCCATAGATTTCTGGAAAATATTAGTCTCTTCTTGGACATCGGAGACTTTCTTAATCAATATCGGCATTGTATTTATAATTCTCTGTAAGTGCATCTAGTGCCCCTTAGTGATTTTGGTGTAGAAGACTTATAGGTTAAGGGACTGATGCGTTTGTGAGTGTACACAGGTCTATAAGTCTATGAGGAGTTTGATATTTACAGTGAAAGTCAACCCCTAGAAATGAAGTTCTTTGATTGAGGACTTTGGATTTCTGAGGACTTTCTGAAGACTTTGTAGGTGAAGAAATTGGTGTAATCCTGAAGACATGGTATTCATTCAAGGAACATGGAGCATGAAGACTTTCGTTTTCATAGTTTTATTTTCTCTTTCTTGAGTCATAGGAAACATCGTACTGTTAAAGGGGGTCGAGGAAATACTAAGGAAAATTTTCCATGTGATGCTCAACTCAAAATCCTACACCTATCAATCTCTTCGAGTGAAGCCATTGGAAATCTCATATAGTTCAGTCATATTCTTCAGTGACAGAGACGAAGTTCTTTTGTTCTCTGAGGAATTTGTTCTGACTGAGGAGTTAGGAATTCGCCAGTGCGAATTGCCTACATAGTGAGGAACATGATACCCCTGAGGAATTTGATACTCAAAATTCCGACCGTTGTTGTGCTATGCGCCAACTGTCCCAAAATATCTACCCACCTAACGGTCATATCATTGAAGGGCATTTATGTCTTATCATGTTGGGCTAGTCCCTAGGCTATAAATAGCCACCCCCTACAACCACTAGCTAGTTGGCTGCTCTGAGAGAAACTGACACTTATCATTTGAGAGCATCCCATCCTCCGAGGACTTTGAGTGAAAATCATCAAGTGAGGAAAACCCAAACCCAAACACCTACAAATCCAAAGTGATTGAGCATCACTGAAAATATTGATCCTGCGTGGATCCGACGCTTGTTACCTTTGAAGACTGTGCATCTTCCAGACGGTTAGGCATCATGGTCTAGAGCATCCAAGAGGAAATTGTGGATCGCCGAGTGACCGAGTCTGTGAAGGTTTGGAAGTCACCTAAAGACTTACCATGAGTGATTGGGCAAGGTCTGTGTGACCTTAGCTCAAGGGGAATAAGGACTGAGTGTCCTGAGCTGTGTGTTTAGGACTGGGTGTCCGGGACTGTGTGTCCTCAGATTTAAATACCTAGCCACCCTAACCAAATGTACAACTATCACAGCAGTTGGAACTGGTCTACCAAATCATTGTGATCACCAAGCTACCTGGTTGCATTTCCTCAACCCTTCCATTTCCTCATTTCTGTGTTGTGTTCTTGTTCATATCTGTTTGAAGACTTTGACTGAAGTCTTTCTCTATTTCCTCAGTTCAATTTCTTCAGTCTGTTTGTCTTATTCTTTGTTATCCTATGTTTACGCTTTCTGTACTCTGTGCTTGTTTTCATTTCATCATGAAGACCATGCTCATGAACGGTTATGTTTACTTCTGAGTACTTATTCCGCTGCAAGTAGTTCTTCACTCAGCAAATTCCTCACCCTGAAATTCCACAGTGAAGAATTCATAAAAATCGCCTATTCACCCCCCTCTAGTCGATATAACGCACTTTCAATTGGTATCAGAGCAAGGTATTCCCTTGTTCTGCGTGATTTTGGTTTAACCACCTGGAGTTTTAGTTATGTTGACCACAGGAATGAAGACTGTGACTTGCCCCATCTTTGACGGTCATGATTATCCCAAGTGGAAGGCCATGATGAAGAAGCGCCTCATGGCGATGAACAGCGAACTCTGGACCGTCACCGAGATTGGTCTTACTGACCTATGCAAGATGGCAGAGGCTGATGATATTCACAAATACACACCTATCAACCTCACGGCGAAGGACATCATCTGCTCCAGCTTGTCACAAAATCAGTTCAGGAACATTATGCATCTCAGCCATGCGAAACTCATCTCGGAGCGACTCTCTGAAGTCTATGAAGGTCATCGATCTCACCATGAACCCTGGTTCGGAGAATTCATGGAATCGCACAAGGCTATGACCTTCAATCCAGAATCATCATCCTCTGCACCATGTCTTATGGAAAAAGGTGCCAAGGTAACTGAATGCTACTTATTTGAGTCCAGTAATGATGAATCCGGTGATGAATTTGGACCCAGTTATGTCAAACTTGCTTCCCTTGCCACTAAACAACAAAGAGCTTTGGCAAAAGTTCAATACATGCTGGATAAAAGCGATGATATGTTGAGTGAGGAAATGGATCGCACTAAAATCTTGAATGAAAATCTTCAGAGACTTCAGTCCAAGTTTGACAATCTTCAAGGTCACCATAACACTCTCCTATCTGATCATGAGAAGCTTTCTTATGAATTTCTTCAGAGAAAGCAAGATCTTGAGCAGTTAAGAGTGAGTTATGAAGATCTTCAGAAGGAGCGTGATTCATTACTTTCTCAACAGATCAGCGCTACTCAGGATGAATTTGTTCCTCCATGTTTCAAGTGCATTGAATGTGAAACTGCTAATTCGTCACCTGAATGCTCAAATACTTCCATTGCTGCAAATTCTTCAACTGCCTCTGTTATCACCAATTCCTCATCTGAGGACATTGCTAGTATCACTAATGATGCAGGGCTGAAGGAACTGTATATGACAGGCATGTACAAAAGCATCAATGGGCATCAGGCCCTTTGTGATGTGCTTAAAAAGCAGATCCTCAACAAGAACCCTAGGAAAGAGGGTATTGCCTTTGAGAGAAAACTCAATGCTGATGGGACCTAGTGGAAACCTGAGCAGTATCCCAAAACCTCATGGGTTGCTGATAAGGGGCCTTCAGTGGATCCATCTACTTTATCTGGCTTTACATGTGAATCTTCATATTCTTCTGATGAGTCAATTAACTCCAACTATAAATTGTTCAAAAATCAGAACGGTGAAGTATTTGCTAGATATGTTGGCACTAACTGCAGGAACGGTTCTCCTATGAAGAATATCCGGGTTCCCAAAAGATGCCTTGAAAATCTTCAGGTGAATGTCATCATGACACCACCTGTGAAGAATAGGAACCCCAGATCAAATTCTTCATATGGACCAAATTCTTCATATGGATCCAAGTCCTCATACGAACCAAACTCCTCACATGGACCAAAGTCCTCATATGAGCATCATCGTGCTAACCCGTCTGTTTCGTAGGGAAGATCTAAGGATTATGGATATGTGCATTATTCTTCAAATCATTATGTTCATAAGTCCTCAAACTATTTCTCTACTTACTCTTATGCTTACCCTAATCCCTCTTATGTGAAACGAAGTGGATTGGCATCTATGCCACCCTTCTCTTATGGAGTTCGCAGAATGATGAACTCTTTGCCACCCCTTCAGATGTGGGTGGTGAATAAAAAGAACTAATCTCTTATGCAAGGTCAGGTCTCCAAATGAACTTAATCGTCTAAAGAATTTGCTGGAGACATGAATATGCTTGAAAGGACGCAAGCTATTCATGAAGAAATGAATTTTCATTTCTCACGGCCTCATACTGCTTTATCTGTTCTATTGTCTGATGAAATTGATACCATATTCTTCACGAATGAAGTATATGAGTTCGTAAGTTGGACTAATTCATCTGCATGATGATCAACCGAAAGCCACTGAGTGGGGCCTCGATAGTGGATGTACAAATCACATGACTGGTGACAGGAGCTTATTGATGGACTCTGCTTTATCTCCATCACACCTGAAGCATATCACCTACGCTGACAAAGGCAAACACAAGGTATTGGGTCTAGGTAAGGTTGCAATCTGAAAGGATCGACACATGGACAAAGTCATGCTTGTTGAGTCCTTAGGGTTCAACCTCATGTCTGTCTCAATGCTTTGTGATCTTGATATGGTTGTTGTCTATGGCAAGTATCGTTGTGTTGTGACCATGGAAGCTGACAATTCCAAAGTCTTCGAAGGCTTTGGGAGAGGAGATTTGTATATTGTTGATTTCTCTACAGGACCACAACCTGCTACATGTCTACTTGCAAAAGCTTCAGAAGGCTGGCTATGGCATCGATGACTTGATCATGCTGGCATGAGGAATCTGCACACGCTCGCGAAGAAGAAGCATGTCATTGGCATTGAAAATGTCAAATTCCTTAAGGATCACTTATGCGGAGCCTGTGAAGCTGGAAAGATGACCAAGGCCAAGCATCCAGCAAACACTATCATGACTACTACTCGACCATTTGAATTGCTTCACATGGATCTCTTTGGCCCTACTCACTATGCCACCTTTACTAATGCTGCATCTTTATATGGCTTTGTCATTGTTGATGATTATTGTCGATATACATGGGTCCATATTATCACTTACAAAACTGAAGTGCAAGAAGTCTTCAAACGATTTTCCTCGAGGGCTTCAACCAACTTTGGTGTGAAGATCAAGCACATCAGAAGTGATAATGGAACTGAGTTCAAGAACACTGGCCTTGATGACTATCTTGATGAACTTGATATTACTCATGAGTTATCTGCTCCTTATACTCCTCAGCAAAATGGCGTCGTGGAGCGCAAGAATAGGACTCTTGTTGAGATGGCCCGCACTATGCTTGATGAGTACAAGACGCCTCCTCGCTTCTGTCCTGAGGCAATTGATACTACATGCCACATCATCAACATGGTATATCTTCACAAATTCTTTAAGAAGACAGCATATGAACTTCTCACTGACAAGAAACCCAATGTGAGTTATTTCAAAGTCTTCGGTGCTAAATGTTGGATTAGAGATCCTCATCATAGTTCTAAATTTGCACCAAAAGCACATGAAGGTTTTATGCTCGGTTATGGTAAGGACTCGCACACCTATAGAGTCTTCAACACCTGTCATCACAAGGTTGTTGAAACTGTAGATGTGCGGTTCGATGAGACTAATGGCTCGCAAAGAGAGCACCTACCTCCTCTGACAGATGAAATACCTCCTGAGGAATCTATTAAGTTCAAGGCTACTGAGGATGTCATTCCTACTGAAGAATCTGCTGAAGAAGTCATTCCAGAACATGGAGAACGTCATGGTGGTGCACCTGAAGAAAATGGTGCTGAAGAAAATACTGATCAAATTCCTCAACGACAACCCGCTCATCCTCACGTTGAAAATGAAGTGCAAATTGAGAAAATCATCAGTGACATCAACATTCCAGGTCCTCTCACACGCTCAAGAGCTTCACATTTATCTAACTTTTTTTGGGTACTTTGCTTTCGTCTCTATCACGGAGCCCACTAAGGTAAATGAAGCATTTCTGGAGCCTGAGTGGATTCAAGCTATGCAAGAGGAATTACATCAATTCAAGCTCAACAACGTCTGGGAACTGGTCAAATGTCCAGATCCTTGCAAGCACAATATCATCGGCACAAAGTGGATCTACCGCAACAAGCAAGATGAAAATGACCTTGTGGTGAGGAATAAGGCACGGCTTGTAGCTCAAGGCTACACACAGGTTGAAGGAATTGGTTTCGATGAAACTTTTGCACCTGTTGCTATACTTGAAGCTATTCGCATATTACTTGCTTATGCTAACCATCATGATATCATCTTATATCAAATGGATGTGAAAAGTGCATTCCTCAATGGTAAGCTTGAGATAGAAGTATATGTTGCTCAACCCCTAGGTTTTGAAGATCCAAAGCATCCTGACAAAGTCTTCAGACTCAATAAGGCCCTCTATGCCCTCAAGCAGGCCCCACAGGCGTGGTATGATACTTTGAAGGAATTCCTCATGAAGAAAGGCTTCAAACCCGGTTCACTTGACCCAAATCTTTTCACTAAATCTTATGATGGTGAATTGTTTGTGTGCCAAATATATGTTGATGATATTATCTTTGGCTATACTGACCAACGTTATACTGATGAATTTGGTTATATGATGAGGGAGGAATATGAAATGTCTATGATGGGAGAATTGCAATTCTTCTTAGGTCTTCAAATTCGTCAACAACGCAATGGGATATTCATATCTCAGGAGAAATACCTCAAGGATGTACTGAGGAAATTCGGCATGCAAGATTGCAAAGGAGTCAAAATCCCTATGCCCATAAATGGTCATCTATGCACTGATGAAAATGGTATTGACTTCGATCAAAAGGTATACCGCTCCATGATTGGTTCTTTATTGTACCTATGTGCATCTAGGCCAGATATTATCCTTAGTGTTTGCATGTGTGCACGATTTCAAGCTACACCGAAGGAATCACACCATAAGGCTGTGAAGCATATTCTTCGATATCTAGCTCACACACCAACACTTGGATTATGGTACCCCAAGGGCTCAGCTTTTGATCTCATTGGATTTTCAGACTCTGACTATGCTGGTGATCGTTTTGACCACAAGTCAACATCTGTCACATGCCATTTCCTCGGACGATCTTTGTTCTGTTGGTCCTCGAAGAAACATAACTGCGTATCACTATCTACTGCTGAAGTTGAGTACATTGTTGTTGGTTCTTGCTGTGCTCAACTACTATGGATGAAGCAAACTCTCAAGGACTACGGCGCCAACGTGAAGAATGTGCCACTCTAGTATGACAATGAGAGTGCCATCAAGATTGCTCATAACCCAGTTCAGCACTCGAAAACAAAGCACATTCAGATTCGTCAACAATTTCTTCGTGATCATTTGTTGAAGGGAGACATCTCTATTGAGCATGTGAAGACTGAAGAACAGCTAGCCGATATCTTCACTAAGCCCTTGGATGAGAAGAGATTTAGAAAGTTGCGGTGTGAGCTAAATATCCTAGAATCTTCGAATGTTCTTTGAAAAGGACAGTCATCCTAACACTTATGCAAAATTGATGACTTAGATGTGCAACACATGAAGAAATGTTTTTCTCCAATCAATGAAGAATAACACTCTAAGTGTGAAACGAAGAATTTGATTCTCAGAACCCTACGACAATTGTACGCGGTGTCTGAAATCATCATTCTTATACGGTGGGTCACGCCACCACAAAATGTTGAAAATTGTCAATTGAGTTTTTCCTCAGTTCTTTGAAATTCCTCTGTTGTTTTTCAACTTGCATTGTCTTCACCATTTCCGTCATTTTTCTTCATTGGCTATATATATATATATGAGTTTATGTCGTCTACAGCATTCACTTATAGCTATTTATTCGTATTGCCTTTTCTGGTATGTGAATGTGATCGGACCATTCCCCCTCTATGCTATACTCAACCCAATCTATTCACAAATTCTTCATGTGCGTTCTATTTGAAACTCGTTCAAAATCTTCACTGTGTCCTTGTTAGCTAAAGAATTTGTGAACGGAACTTTTAACCTATCCTATCTAAATTTTTGGCTTTGCCGCTCAAACCGTTCCACATCCCACGACAACACTTATCTTTTCACCCATGATCTCACACGATCTCCACTTCTCAGTACGTGGGTGACACATGTCAAGTGAATGAGAAGGGTCAGGGGCACGTTCATCCAATTTCTTCGGGCGAATAGTTTTTTCACCGTGGCTATAAATACCCCTTCCCTTCCTCACTTCACTTTTGCTCTGCTCATTCTCACTACAGCTCGAGCTTCTCAAACCCTACCGTCACCGCTACTTCATCGTCGCCGGTGAGGAAGAGCTTCACTGCCTCGACCTCGTCACCGTCGTACTCGCGCCGACTGCGGATTTCTTCACTCCATCACCGCCGTAGCTGTCTTCCTCTTCCAAGTTAGGGCGTGGAAGATCTGAACTGACGAACTTCACATCTACACCTCTCAGTTCGTCGTGTTCTTCATCCAGGGTAATCAAAAGTTACTTTTACTACCCTCCTTGATTCGACAAATTTCTACAAAATCTTCAAAGGAGTTTATTCTTGAAATTCGTCACACACTGAACACCTCACATGTCATCTGTTCTTGATTCATTTCTCTAAGCTATATTTTTCTTCAACATTCCTCAATTGTGTGGATTTTCGATCTATACAACTCTAGAACCTAAGACAAAGAACGCTTAGTGAAATTCTTCAAGACTCGTCTGGTCAAATTCCTCAAACTTGTTCTTTTTGAAAAAACTCTGAGAACGCATATGACCTCTCCATATTCCTCGCAACTATACTCTGTTCACAGGTACTCATGTCAGCTGCTGAATCACTAGGTTCCCATCAACTTAACTCACTTGTAGCGTTCCTCGAAGAAAAGTTGCATACATCTTTAGAGAATTCCATTATTCAAATTCCTCATCTGAAGAAAATGGTTGATGGAAAGAAGCCACAGAAAGGAGGAAAGAGGCCTGAGGTTAACACAGCGTTTGAAATCCCTAATGATATTTATGCTGGGTACTGCACACCCCCTGAGGACAAAAATCAGCGCAAGGTGCGCATTCAAAAGATTGAGAGGAGATGGGCAAGAGAGTGGAGGGAGTACAGGTATGTTACTCCCAAGTACATGAAGAAATTCGCTCTCAATCCTCCATGCCCAAGACCTCCATTAGCACCTGGCAAAAGAAGAAGATCCCACCAGCCTCAAGCGCGGTGAGGATTATCCTGATGAATGGGCCAAGCGCCAAGCCAAGCTAGCCAAAGTAGCTAAGGAAGCAGTGAGGAAATTTAATGAAGATTCTGCTGCTACTGCCATTGCTGAGGCCTCTGTAAGCAAGCCAAAGAAGCCTGCTCACAAGCCAAGTGCTTCACCCTCAATGCCCTCACAGCCAAGTTCCTCAGCAATGCCCTCACAACTAGACTCTTCAAAGCCCTCACGACCAACTCCTCATGCTGCTCCCAAGTCCTCAGCTGCTCTGCCAAAGTCCTCAGCTGCTCCGACCAAATCCTCAGCACCTGCGCATCTCGTGTAGCGACCCGACCTCAAACGGTCAAGTCTCTATGCTTCAGTGTCATCCCTAGATCGGTAATGCTGACACCTACAATACTCGAGGATTTATAACAGCGTAGCAATCACACACTTATTACATCGAATGTCTCAAAAGAGAACTTATTACAATAAATATGGCTTAAGGCCATCTAATACGATAACAGTGGAAGGCTTGGAAGATAAAGTGAGTCCATCAACTCCAACAGCATAGCTGAGCTGCATGGCAATGACCTAAAGAACCTCACTCCTCGTCTGAAAAGTCTGCAACATAATACGTTGCAGCCCGAAAATGGGTCAGCACATGGAATATGTTGGCAAAATAACACAGTAGAGCAAGAACAGAAATAATGCTATCACTACATGCATATTTGGCTGGTGGAAAGCTCTATGGTTAGAGTTTTTGCGAAAAGCCAAAATTTTCCTACAACAACGGAATAGATTTTATTTAAATATCATGGTAGCTGAAACATCATTGAGAAGGTTCCTCCAACTCAATCCCAATTAAAGTAATTAACAACCCAACAATATTATTTAGTAGTGATGAGATACTTATGATACTCCAAGTACTAGATACTCAGGATGTCCATAACCGGGGACACGGCTAACCATGATTAGTTTATACACTCTATAGAGGTTTGCGCACTTTTCCCCACAAGAGTCGATCTCCTCCGTTGGATTTCTCGCACTACATGGTCTTTCAGAAGCATTAACTCCCTACTCCGGGCAGACCATACCAACCTACATCCCTCTACCTGCTGATCCACCTCTTCAAGAGCTTCACGCAACTTACTCAACTATGCTAGAGCCATAATAGCTTTTGGCTGAACACGGAAGTTTCTAGCATGAAAATATCTCAGTTCCCTTTGAGCCTGGGTGGTGGACCATAGGATTATCACACGGGTACTCTAGGATATCCTAGGACAACACTGGGTTCTCCAGGTGCCCGACAAACAATCCACCCAAATGTGTATTCAAGTTGCCACCTTAAATTGAACCATTAATTAACAATCTCACATTTGTCATGGATATCACTCATCCAAACCACATCTACGAGCATAGCATAGAAATATATGCAATACGTAGAAGTAACTCCCAGGGTTTGAATATAACAGGGCAATAGGTTCTACCTCATCAACTACTTCCCAACCCACATGTTAATCACATCCTAATCATGCAATGTTTGAGGATTGGAACTAATGCATAAAAACTGGGTGATAAAGGGGTATGATCAAAGTGTTACTTGCCTTGCTGATGATCCGCAAAACCTAGGGACTCGTAGTAGCACGCTTCGCACTCCTGGTGTTCTATCGCAAACAAACAATAGCATACATAAGCAATCAAGCAAGGAAAACACGGGTAAATCTAAAATAAGAAGATCTAACCAGAAATTTCAACTTACGAACTCCGGTTTGCGAAAAGAATCAAATCAAATGGAGCAACGAAACTCAAACTGCGAAAGAAACAAGATCCATTTACTAATCTGGACTAAGGCCAAATTCTACAGTATTGAAATCATGTTCAAGTTGATTAAACGGAAAGAGGGTTTCGAGACGAAGATCTAGGCACTTGAATTTCCTGATTCTGATAAACGAGGGAAAAGATAAAGTGAAACGAAAATCGGATCACAAATCGCGATTGAAAAATAATCGTGGAAAATCCGAGAAAAAGAAAACTGACGAACAGGCTAACGAACGAACGTTCGTTGTCTGCGGTTAACGAGTGAACACCGTTCATTAAAACAAACATACGGACGAACGTCCACAGAGTAACTAAACCGAGAAAAACCGGCGAATCGATCTAAAAAACGAAGTAGGGGTTCTCTAAAAAACCGGATCGGTTTTTTTTAAATAAAACCGAATGGGCGGCGGCGGCGGCGTATACCTCCAGCGAGGCTCCGGCGAGGCGGGGCGGCTCCGGCGGGACTGCGGCGAGGCGGCGGCGTGTGTCAGCAGCGGCGAGCGGCGGCGACAGCGTGCGGCAGCGGCGGCGCGTGGCGCAAGGCGGCGGGGCGGGCGGCTTGCAGCGGCGGCGGGTGGCTTCGGGGCTCCAGGGGGGCCCGGGTCGGCTTATAAGAGGGGGGTGGCGTGGCTTGGGGAAGGGGGCGGGGGTCGTGGCCGACTCGGCCACGGCATGCGGCGACGGAGGGCGCGCTCTCTAGGTGGGAGACGGCGGCGCGGGGAGGTGGGTCGGCGGCCTGGCTCGGCTGGGCCTCGGCCCAGTCAGGCGCTGCATTTTTTTAAATAATTTCGCCGGAACTAAATAAATCCCAGAAAATAAAATAAAAATCTAAAAATGCCAAAACAAATTTTCACCGTCTAAATAAAATATTTAGAACAAGATGAACATTTTCTTGGCCCTAAAATGCAACTTTGAAAAACATGCAATTTTCAAATAAAATAGCAATAAACTCTGAATAAAATCAAATATTTGATTTTAATATTTTTCCTCCAATATTTCATTTATTTTGGAGAAGTCATATTATCTCCTCTGATATAATTTAATATGAAATATTTTCGGAGAGAAAAATAATTAGAACCAAAAATCCTTGTTTCAATATTTGATAAATCTCAAATATGAAAACAGAGAAAAAGAGAGAAGGGACAATGCTACTATCCTTTGCCACACTTGTGCTTCAAAGTAGCACCATAATCTTCATCATAGAGAGTCTCTTGTTTTGTCACTTTCATATACTAGTGGGAAATCTTCATTATAGAACTTGGCTTGTACATTCCAACAATGGGCCTCCTCAAGTGCCCTAGGTCTTCGTGAGCAAGCAAGTTGGATGCACCCTGATGTCTACTACACAACCTTCTTCTTGTAGACATTGTTGGGCCTCCAAGTGCAGAGGTTTGTAGGACATTAGCAAATTTCCCTCAAGTGGATGACCTAAGGTTTATCAATCCGTAGGAGGCGTAGGATGAAGATGGTCTCTCTCAAGCAACCCTGCAACCAAATAACAAAGAGTCTCTTGTGTCCCCAACACACCCAATACAATGGTAAGTTGTATAGGTGCACTAGTTTGGCGAAGAGATGGTGATACAAGTGGTATATGGATAGTAGATAATGGTTTTTGTAATCTGAAAATATAAAAACAGCAAGGTAACTAATGATAAAAATGAGCACAAACGGTATTGCAATATGTTGAAACAAGGCCTAGGGTTCATACTTTCACTAGTGCAAGTTCCCTCAACAATAATAACATAATTGGATCACATAACTATCCCTCAACATGCAACAAAGAGTCACTCCAAAGTCACTAATAGCGGAGAACAAACGAAGAGATTATGGTAGGGTACGAAACCACCTCAAAGTTATTCTTTCCAATCAATCCGTTGGGCTATTCCTATAAGTGTCACAAACAACCCTAGAGTTCGTACTAGAATAACACCTTAAGACACAAATCAACCAAAAACCCTAATGTCACCTAGATACTCCAGTGCCACCTCAAGTATCCGTGGGTATGATTATACGATATGCATCACACAATCTCAGATTCATCTATTCAACCAACACATAGGACCTCAAAGAGTGCCCCAAAGTTTCAACCTGAGAATCACGATGAAAACGTGTGCCAACCCCTATGCATAAGTTCATGGGCGGAACCCGCAAGTTGGTCACCAAAACATACATCAAATTAATCACATGATATCCCATTGTCACCACAGATATGCATGGCAAAGACATACATCAAGTGTTCTCAAATCTTTAAAGACTCAATCCGATAAGATAACTTCAAAGGGGAAACTCAATCCATTACAAGAGAGTAGAGGGGGAGGAGAAACATAAGATCCAACTATAATAGCAAAGCTCGCGATACATCAAGATCGTGCCAAATCAAGAACACGAGAGAGAGAGAGAGAGAGATCAAACACATAGCTACTGGTACATACCCTCAGCCCCGAGGGAGAACTACTCCCTCCTCGTCATGGAGAGCACCGGGATGATCAAGATAGCCACCGGAGAAGGATTGCCCCCTCCAGCAGGGTGCCGGAATGGGTCTAGATTGGCTTTCGGTGGATACGGAGGCTTCTGGCGGCGGAACTCCTGATCTATTCTGCTCCCCGATTGTTTTAGGGTATATGGAGATATATAGGCGGAAGAAGTACGTCAGGGGAGCCACAAGGGGCCCACGAGGGTGGAGGGCGCGCCCAAGGGGGTGGGCGCGCCCCCTGCCTCATGGATTCCTCGTTGCTTCCCTTACATGGACTCCAAGTCTCCCTGGTTGCTTTACTTCCAAAAATAAGTTCCGTGAAGGTTCAGGTCAATTGGACTCTGTTTGATTCTCCTTTTCTGCGATACTCTAAAACAAGGTAAAAACAGAAATTGGCACTTGGCTCTGGGTTAATAGGTTAGTCCCAAAAATAATATAAAAGTGTATAATAAAGCCCATAAACATCCAAAACAGAAGATAATATAGCATGGAGCAATCAAAAATTATAGATACGTTGGAGACGTATTGAGGGAGTCCTGGATTAGGGGGTCTCCGGACAGCCGGACTATATCCTTTGGCCGGACTGTTGGACTATGAAGATACAAGATTGAAGACTTCGTCCCGTGTCTGGATGGGACTCTACTTGGCGTGGAAGGCAAGCTAGGCAATACGGATATGTATATCTCCTCCTTTGTAACCGACCTTGTGAAACCCTAGCCTCCTCCAGTGTCAATATAAACCGGAGGGTTTTAGTCCGTAGAACAACATACAATCATACCATAGGCTACCTTCTAGGGCTTAGCCTCTCTGATCTCGTGGTAGATCTACTCTTGTAATACTGATATCATCAAGAACAATCAAGCAGGACGTAGGGTTTTACCTCCATCGGGAGGGCCCGAACCTGGGTAAACATCATGTCCCCTGCCTCCTGTTACCATCCGCCTTAGACGCACAGTTCGGGACCCCCTACCCGAGATCCGCCGGTTTTGACACCGACATTGGTGCTTTCATTGAGAGTTCCACTGTGTCGCCACCATAAGGCTTGATGGCTCCTTCAATCATCGCTAGCGATGCGGTCCAGGGTGAGGGTTTCCTCCCCGGACAGATCTTCATATTCGGCAGCTTCGCACTACAGGCCAATTCGCTTGGCCATCTAGAGCAGATTGAGAGCTACGCCCCTGACCATCGGGTCAGATTTGGAAACTTGAACTACAAGGCCGACATCCACGGAGACTTGATCTTCAACGGATTCGAGCCCAGGTCAGACGCGCCATACAGTCTTGACGAGCATGACGTAACTCTGCTGTCGGACAGTGTTTGGGAGATCGCATGCGCAGCTACTCCGTCCATCAATCCGGAGCAAGTCGCGCCATCTGAGAGCGGAGGGATGGACCCCACCATGGATGCCACACTCTCAGTGGCGATAGAGCCAGATACTGACTTCACCCCTTAGGAGAGCCGTGTCGCCAAACCAGTGGATTCATCTCCGGCCACGGACTCCGAGCCGCTCATATCCGTGCCCGTCGAGTCCGACTGGGCGCCGATCATGGAGTTCACCTCCGCGGACATCTTTCAGCACTCACCTTTCGGAGATGTGCTAAATTCATTAAGGTCTCTCTCCCTGTCAGGAGAACCCTGGCCGAACTATGTCCGGCTAGAATGGGATGCGGACGACGAAGAAATTCGCTGCCCACCCACCACCCACTTAGTAGCCACTGTCGACGACTTAACCGACATGCTCGACTTCGACTCCGAAGACATCAATGGTATGGACGACGATGCAGGAGACGAGCCGGGACCACCGGACCGCTACTTCATCACATGACGTATACATGGTGGACACCCCCAAAGAAGCCAATGGCGATGAGAAAGCAGAGGATGACCCCTCCAAGAAGCAACCCAAGCGACGACGTCAGCGGCGCCGCTCTAAGTCCCGCCACAGCAAAAACAACGATAATAATAGTCCACGTGACTCAAGAAGAAACGACAACTGCACCATCCCGGTGGCAGAATGTGATCAAGATGCAAACTGCACACATAATACGGATCCGATGTCCGAACATGATGACGCCAAAGATACGCCTCATCAATCCCCGTCTAGGGAAGAAAATAGTCCGGACGAAGATGCACCCATCTTCCCGGAAACACACTTGGAGCAAGAGAACCTCTGCAGAAGGCTTATTGCCACAGCGAGAAGCCTGAAGAAATAGAAGCAAAAGCTCAAGGTCACACAAAATACGCTAAACAGCAAGTGGAACAAAGTAACAAAGTATGGTGGAATTTACCATCCAAATAGCTATCCGAAGCGCAAGCTATTACCGGAATTCGACGATGAGGCCTTAGAGCCCATACAGCCGAAAAGTGATACGGCCAACCGGCCGGATCAACCACCCTGTGAACGCGATAGAGCGGCTAATAAAGTCATGCATAAGTCAACACACAATCTACGTGAGAACTTGCGTCACAAATCCGGCGCGACCAGATCTATCTATGGGTCTAGGAAGCGCGTTACGGTACACAGCCAACACCGAATACTACAACCGTCCGAACACCATGGCGCATCCCAATACAGGGGTGCTGCACACCCCTTATGTTTCACTGATGAGGTGCTAGATCACGAATTCCCAGAGGGATTCAAACCGGTGAACATAGAGGCGTACAATGGAACCACAGACCCTGGAGTCTGGATAGGGGACTTCATCCTCCACATCCATATGGCTCGTGGAGACGATCTCCATGCCATTAAATACTTGCCCCTCAAGCTTAAAGGGCCAGCTAGGCATTGGCTGAAAAGCCTCCCGAAAACTCAATTGGAAGTTGGGAGGAGCTCGAGGACGCTTTCCGGGCCAATTTTCAAGGGACTTATGTCCGGCCTCCAGATGCAGACGATTTAAGTCATATAATCCAACAGTCCGGAGAGTCCGCCCGAAAGCTTTGGAACAGGTTCCTCACCAAGAAGAACCAAATTGTCGACTGTCCGGACGACGTAGCCTTAGCAGCTTCCAAACACAGCGTCCGAGACGAATGGCTCGCCAGACACCTCGGTGAAGAAAAACCGAGAACAATGGCAGCCCTAACAAGCCTCATGACCCACTTTTGTGCGGGAGAGGATAGCTGGTTGGCCCATAGCAGCACCAGCGACCCAAGCACATCCAAAGTCAGGGATGGCAATGGTAAACCACGACGCAAAAAAAACAAGCATCGAAATAAAGAAGGTAGCCCAGATAACATGGCGGTAAATGCCGGATTCAGGGGCTCTCGACCAGGTCAGCGGAAAAAGCCTTTCAAAGGCAGCAGAGAAGGACAATCTGGCCTAAACAAAATTCTTGACAAACTCTGTCAGATTCACGGCACCCCAGACAAACCTGCAAATCATACCCACAGAGAATGTTGGGTCTTCAAGCAGGCCGGTAAGCTAAACGCCGAACACAAAGGGGAAGAGATACCAAGCAAAGACGAGGATGAACCTCGCCAGCAAAGTGCCGGAGGACAGAAAAAATTCCCACCAGAGGTTAAAACAGTAAATGTGATCCATGTGACAAAGGGGAGAAGCAATCACACACCCCGATGCACACGCGCCATAAAGCCCGTCACCCCTAGGCTCAACCCCTGGTTGGCCTGCCCGATCACTTTTGATCGTAGGTATCACAATACAAAAATCCGGCGCGAAGGACTGACGGCCTTTGTTTTAGACCCAATAATAAACGGATACCATTTCACAAGGGTCCTAATGTACGACAGCAGTGATCTAAATCTGATATATCAGGACACAGTTCGCAAAATGGGGATAGACCCGACACAAATAAGCCACAGTAATACTACCTTCAAGGGAGTAATAACAGGCCAAGAGGCCCGCTGTACGGGCTCTCTACTACTAGAGGTGGTATTCGGTTCTCCTGATAACTTCCGAAGCGAAATGTTAACTTTTCACATCGCTCCATTTCGTAGTGATTATCAAGCACTGCTCGGAAGAGCGGCTTTCGCTCGTTTTAACGCAATACCGCATTATGCTTTTCTCAAGCTCAAGTGCCCGGTCCACGAGGCATCATCACAGTTAGCGGAAATGCCAACCGTTCTTTACGTACGGAAGAGGACGCGGCGGCTCTAACAGCCGCACACTAGACGGCCTCACCAACCAGAAAAAATGGCAGGTCGTCAAGACCACGGACACGGTTAGACGAGTCCGGCATTCCATCATACATGCATGAGATTGGTTTTCGAACCCTCATAAAACGATACCAGGGGCTTCCCACGTGCAATTAGGGCCAGCCCGGCTCAACCAGGCCTCTCTGGAATTTTGATAATTCATTCTTCTTTTTGGCACGGCAAGTTTCACCTAAGTTCTTTCCTTTTGCAGGTGACAATCGTGCTACACCCGTCTAGGACACGGCACAATGGAGACACGGGCGCAGACATGCAGGAGGGACCTGCCCAAAGGTTTCTTTTTAGATTAAGGCCCTGCGTAAACCTTTTTACTGTCTCTTGTTGCTCACATCCTCCGGATACTCCACACAACCGAGAAGGATGCCGGCGTTATTGGCATGTGGCCACGCTAGGATTTTGCACGTACCTGGACACATGGGGTTTCTTATAAAGGGCATTGTTTAGCCCGGTATATGTTATAAAGACCAAACACCTTAGGGAGTGTTCAGCGTCGCGAGTTTGGCCCTATATGCATCAGCTTCGAATCATGTCTTTGGTCAAATGTTGGGTTTGCCCGGCTCCCACGTTTTGGTACCTTACGTTCCGTTATATCGGCTAAGGTAGCACTGGGAGAACTACTGCGATTGTGCCCTGGTTCATCCGGATGAGCACCTCACTAGAGAAAGCCAAAAACTGACTGTCGTGATATAGCGAGAGACTGATCAACCACTCGATGACTAATCGGAATCTTCGGGGTTCCTCTGCATTAATGAAGGGACGTTTCCCGGTCATGTACGTACGTGCCCCGTATTCGGACGAGCGCAGAAGTACCAGGGGCTATATAGTAGCCCCACTGTCAAACTCCTATGGCTAAGTGAAAGTGTTAAAGCAATATAGTCCGATTGCCTCGTTCGCTATGCTATCACCTCCTTAACGGACCAAGACGTTGGATCAAGTGTGGATATGCATCTTTTGCGAATACCCCCGCATTATATGCGTGAGGGCGGAAGCCGACAACTTTAAACTTCCAGGTTATATACATATATACATAAACGGCCGCACATGAGGCGTCATAGTACTTTCGGGCAAAAGTATAAATACAACCTTGATTAATTCAGAAAAACATTGTTTGTACAATGGGACTACATATCACTGGAAAATAATATTCTTCGAGCACTGAGCCTCTATTGAATGAGCGCCTTCAAGGACATCTTCAAAGTAGTGCTCGGCAGCCACTCGGCCTATGGCCGAACCCTGTGCCGCAACTGTGGTGGCCTCCATCTCCGCCCAGTATGTTTTGACACGGGCAAGGGCCATCCGCGCACCTTCTATGCATGCCGATCTCTTTACAACATCGATGTGTGGCGCAGCATCAAGGAATTGTTGCACTAAGCTAAAGTAGCTATTCGGCCTTGGCCCTCCCGGCCACAAATGATCCACAACGGAACTCATGGCAAGTCCGGACAACCTATGGAGCTCGGCCCAACCGGTCAATCGCTCATTCAGCAGCAGCGGACGGACTGGAGCATGAAACTATGACCAGAACAGCTTTTCCACTTCGGGACCTTTCTGATCCTTGAAGTACTCGACTGCATCAGCAGCACTTGCAGCCAAATCCTCCATGTACGCGTCCGCAGAACTCCATAGCCGGTCCAGAGGAGCATACTTCGGATCTCCGAACTTAGTCTGCAACAAGAAGGGCTTCTCAAACACGATATTTGCAGCTTGATTCAGCTCCTCCTTCGTCGCTCTAATTTTGGAGTGAGCTTCCTTGGCAGCCACCCGGGCCTTCTCCAGGTCCGTCGCCTTCGCCCGGTTTTCTTCTTCAAGAAGCTGGTAACGGTCAGCAGCATCATTTAACTCTATAGCCATCTTGGCTATTTTTTTCTTGCTCTTGCAATGCACGGCCTGTTCGGCCCTTAACTCTTCGGCCGCCTTTAAAGCGGCTGCATTGCTACTCCTTGCTTGCTCCTTGGCTCGGGCAAGCTCCGCCCGAAGGGTCTCCACGGTGGCAGCTCCATCTACAGTCACAACATATTAAAGATACTGGCATCACGCTACTCTTATTATGTGACGATCACCAGAAAAATCACTCACCCTGTGCCTCGTCAAGCCGCTTGTTGACAAGCATGATGTCGGCATCTGCCGCATCCAGTTGCCGCCTTAGTTCGGCAAACCCATCAGTCCGGCTAGCCACCGAAGCTTCAACCACCTGCACAAAAAGCCGGTCTGGTTATTACCTGGGACTATGATCCTCTGTTTGCCGCCGTCCTCGACGACAACCAGAGTCTCAGGGGCTACTATCTGCATGGGCATACGTAATGTATGCGGTACTGTTAAAAGCATACATTATTTCACGTACCTCGAAGCCTTTCAGCAGACTCATAAAAGCTTCATGCAACCCGCTTTCAGCGGATGAAATCCTTTCAATTATCGTACCCATTGGCGTACGATGCACTTTCGAGACGGCAGCTTGCCTCAGAAGATCCTTCAGCGCGTCCAACCGCACACTGTATGGACCCTTGCTGCCGCTCTCCTTAGGAGCCGGATACTAGGGATTCCGGGCAGCCAAAGGGTTATCCTCTGGCCCTAGTACCCTTCGCAACGACACTTCAAGGTCGCCCGCTTCTTGAGCTGGGGAGTCCGGGGGAGGTGTTTCGCTCTCCATCATCTCCAGAAGAAGATCCCCCGAAGATGAACTCTGTCGAGAAGGGCTGCGATCCGGACTACAATTTATAAGCATCGGTTTTTGTCTTCGGAAGTAAGGTAGGATATCTTCACTATTAAGCACTTTTTGATTACTTACAGCTCGGTAGAGGGCTGATCCCCGCGCGGACATTGTGCGGCAAGAATACCCTCTGAGGCAGGACCCTCTGGCTGAGATTTCTTCTCACGTTTGGAAACCTTAGTTTCCGGATCTTCAGAGGTAGTCCTCTTCCTTCCCCGGGGAGAGAGAATGTTAGATTCTTCCCCTGTGTTATCCTCCCTCGCGGAGGCGCTCATTCCCTCGATTGGAATAGGTAGCGAAGGAGGCCCGCTTTCGCCCTCTTTATTCCCCCCTTCATCTTCCTTTGAGGGCACTAGACAAGGTGCTGGCTCGAGCATTTTTTTCCAGCACCGGATTGTCCAAGCCATCATGAAGGGGGGCCGAACACCGGATCATATTCACCTTTGTTATCCAGTCCTGGTCAAAGAGCGATCCTTCAGAATGATGTCATGATAAATAAAAGGACAGTGTGTTCGTCCATGGGATTACTTACTTGGGCAGCGGGGCGGTTGCAGCTTAGGCCCACGTCCTCGGTGGTGTCCGGACACTCTATTTGGGGTCCGAAGAATGATTTGTACATCTCCTCGTGCGTCATGCTGAGGAAATGGTGAATAGTGCGCGGTCCTTCTGGGTTGAATTCCCACATGCGGAGGGGTCGGTGTTTGCAAGGCTAGACTCGACGAACCAGCATAACTTGCATTACCATAACCAGACTGAAGTCTCGCTCGAAGAGATCTAGGATACGGCTCTGCAGTACTAGAACGTCCTTGGCTGGACCCCAGCTTAGCCCGCTGCTAATCCATGACATCAGTTGTGGTGGGGGGCCCGAGCGAAAGGTGGGGGCAGCTGTCCATTTGGCACTTCGGGGAGCTGTGATGTAAAACCACTCCCGCTGCCACAATCCGGACACCTCTGGAAAGGAACCCTTTGGCCATGGAGCGTCAACAATTTTGCTTATGAAAGCACCTCCGCACGCTGCGTACTACCCCTCGACCGTCTTTGGCTTCACATAGAAGGTCTTGAGCCACAGGCCGAAGTGAGGGGTAATGCGGAGGAAGGCCTCACATATGACAATGAATGACGAGATGTGAAGAAGGGAATCCAGGGCCAGATCATAAAAATCTAGCCCGTAATAGAACATAAGACCCCTAACAAAGGGATCCAGAGTGAGGCCTAGCCCTCGGAGGAAGTGGGAGACGAACACAACGCTTTCGTTGGGTTCGGGAGTAGGGACGACCTGCCCTCGGGCGGGCAGCCTATGCGCAATTTCGGCGGTCAGATATCTGGCCTCCCTCAACTTCTTGATGTCCTCCTCCGTGACGGAGGAAGGCATCCACCGGCCTTGAAGGCTGGATCCAGTCATAATTGAAGGTCCGAAGCATTGGGTGTTAGAACTTGAGGCGGAGGAAGGATTCGATTGAGCGCGAGGGGGGGGGGAAGAAAAAGCCTTGTCCCTTTATAAAGAGCGTGAATATCAGGCGTCCTCCTCATGGTCGTTTGAGACTTACCTAAGATCTAGGAGTCATACCAACAGGCACGGTTGGGTTACCCACGTTTGTATTGATGAGAATCCCGTGATAAGGGGAACACGATCTCTGCTTTGACAAGACGTGTCAAGAAACCGCCTCGCGTTATGTGCGGGGCTGGTTTTGAAGAAAAACGGTTCAAATAATGACCGGGCCGTGGCATGATGTCATGCTGTCAAAACGTGTCAGCAGATTAGATTTGTGGAAATATTATTTTCTCTACGGTGGTATGTGGAACTTATTTTGCAGGGTCGGGCACTATCCTTGTATTCAAACTCTTCCGTTGTGTATTCGTAGGAGGAACCCGCCTTGCAATGCTGAAAACAACACTGCGCGCCGGACTCATCGTCATTGAAGCCTGGTTCAGGGGCTACTGAGGGAGTCCTGGATTAGGGGGTGTCCGGATAGCCGGACTATATCCTTTGGCCGGACTGTTGGACTGTGAAGATACGAGATTGAAGATTTCGTCCCGTGTCCGGATGGGACTCTACTTGGCGTGGAAGGCAAGCTAGGCAATACGGATATGTATATCTCCTCCTTTTTAACCGACCTTGTGTAACCCTAGCCCCCTCCGGTCTCTATATAAACCGGACGGTTTTAGTCCATAGGACAACATACAATCATACCATAGGCTAGCTTCTAGGGTTTAGCCTCTCTGATCTCGTGGTAGATCTACTCTTGTAATACTCATATCATCAAGAACAATCAAGCAGGACGTAGGGTTTTACCTCCATCAGGAGGGCCCGAACCTGGGTAAGCATCGTGTCCCCTGCCTCCTGTTACCATCCGCCTTAGACGCACAGTTTGGGACCCCCTACCCGAGATCTGCCAGTTTTGACACCGACACGTATCATCCACGAATTCCCTTGATATGTATGAATGTGATGCACCAGTATAAAAAAGAACAAGGGCGGTAAAATACTTAACCAAAAACTTACCAATAACTGCGTCTGGCTGCTCTTCAACCTCCTCCACGTTAATGTGGTTCACTTGTCCTTTGTTGAATGGATTGGGCTTCTTTCCAGCGCTCCCATTGCCGTTTCCATTCTTCGCTTCAGGGCAATCCGTGGCATAGTGTCCAGTCTTCCCGCACTTGAAACAAGTAACGTGGCTTAGGTCTCTCTTCACGGGTGTGGCTGGATTGGAACGGTTCTGATTGTTGCTTGCTCCATTCCCATTCCCATTCCTTGGGCCAGTATGATTATGGTTACTTCCTCCATTGTGGGTGTGGCCTCCGTGGTTATGAACAAGTCCTCCCGTGTTCGGGCTTAGGCAAGGTTTCTGTTGAGCTCCTGAATTATACCTTCCTTGTCCGTACTTCCTCTTACGGCTCTCAACTGCTGCTGCTTCCCTTCAATTATAAGAGCCTTATCTACCAACTCCTGGTAGTTGTTGAATGTTGCCACCATCAACTGCATGCTCATCTCATCATTCAGCCCTTCCATAAACTTCTCCTGCTTTGCGGCATCTTTGGCCACATCGTCAGGGGCATAGCGAGATAACTTGCTAAACTCATCCGCGTACTGAGCCACAGTACGGTTCCCCTGGCGCAAGTTGAGAAACTCACGTTTCTTCATACTCATAGCTCCAGTTGAGACATGGGCTGTACGGAAAGCTTGCTGAAACTGGTCCCATGTAACAGTGGCTATAGGGTAGGTGACAGTGTAATTCTCCCACCATGAGGCAGCTGGTCCATCCAACTAATGTGCGGCAAAACGCACCTTCTCAGCATCTGTACATCCTGCAGTGGTTAACTCCCTTCCAATCATGCGGAGCCAATCATCTGCCACTATCGACTCGGTGCTACTGGAAAACACCAGCGGCTATAACCTCAGAAAACGGGCTAAGTTATCAACTGGTGGTGGTGGCGGTGGGTTGTTCTTGTTGCCTTGATTCTGAACTAACAACTGCATCAGTGTATTCTGTTGTTGGATCAACTGAGTGAGTTCCGGTGGGAAGGTAAATCCGGGGTCACGTCCCGGAGACATCTAATGGGTTTAGAGGGGAGAGATTAGAGTAGAATGAGGTCTAATGAGAAAAACACTACCCATATGCACATGAGACAAACACAATCATTTCACTCAATCAAACAAGCAAGGGCATACAATCGATGTAACTATCGTTACAAAAGTGCTCCGACTATACTATATACATGGTGGAATACTACTACTGATGTGGTGGTCTACTAAAAATATTCCTTGGTTGAAGACTCCATGATGTCTGCTCCAGCTTCGTCTTCATAGTCATCATCGCTATCGTCGGGGTCCATGTCGGTGTCGTCGATGATGATGTAGTCCTCCGGACGAATCTCCTTGGGTTCTTCGTCTTCTCCTCCTGGTGCGGGGTCTCCCATGAATACTCCTAGCTTCCTTTCCAAATCGTCATTCCTCTCCACTAGTACGACGATTTCCTCCTCATAATCTTCACATGTAGCCTTAAGTTCTTCCTTCAGTTCTGTGATCCTAGTCACCGCCTTCTTCAGATCTATCATTCCTGCGCACATCTGGTTCTCCTGGTGAAGAATGTGCTGGTTTAACTCCTGGATGAAGGCTGCAATTGATCTATCCTTCCTGGTGCTGATCATCTCCCATTGCTCATCTCGGTGCCCACAAATCTGATAGATAGTATCCTTAAGCTCCTTATGATAAACTTCTCCAATGCGTCCCATGGTGATGTGAGCTACCATACTCTTTCGTAGACTCCAGGTTGGTGCATCGAAAGAAAACTCTATGGGCTTAGTGACTGGCGTGAATGTCCTTCCTGGAACTTGAACTTGAATCATCGATCTCTCCTCTTCTGGTAAGGTGGCATTGTAAGTCTCGGTCAAGCTTGGTATTCCAATGTTCAGGTACCTAGTGACTTCCTTCAAGTGTCGTCCAAAGGGGGCGTCTTCATCCGGTTGTGCAAACTTGTTCCTTGCGTCCGCCATCCTAAAGAGTAGAAAATGGAGAGGAGTCAGAAATGAGAAGAGAATAGTGATCTAGGGCTTTAGCTTAGTGGTCGTGTCCTACACGCAGCGTGTGCTCTGATACCATCTTGTAGCAACCCGGCCTCAAAGGGTCAAGTCTCTGTGTTTCAGTGTCATCCCTAGATCGGTAATGCTGACACACACAGTTCTAGAGGATTTATAATAGAGTAGCAATCACACACTTATTACATTGAATGTCTCAAAAGAGAACTTATTACAATAAATATGGCTTAAGGCCATCTAATACGATAACAGCGGAAGGCTTGGAAGATAAAGTGAGTCCATCAACTCCAACGGTATAGTTGAGCTGCACGGCAACGACCTAACGAACCTTACTCCTCATCTGAAAAGTCTGCAACATAATACGTTGCAGCCCGAAAACGGGTCAGCACATGGAATATGCTGGCAAAATAACACAGTAGAGCAAGAACAGAAATAACGCTATCACTACATGCATATTTGGCTGGTGGAAAGCTCTATGGTTATAGTTTTTGCGAAAAGCCAATTTTTTCCTACAACAAAGGAATATATTTTATTTAACTATCATGGTAGTTGAAACATCATTGAGAAGGCTCCTCCAACTCAATCCCAATTAAAGTAATTAACAACCCAACAATATTATTTAGTAATGATGAGATACTTATGATACACCAAGTACTAGATACTCAAGATGTCCATAACCGAGGACACGGCTAACCATGATTAGTTTATACACTCTGCAGAGGTTTGTGCACTTTTCCCCACAAGACTCGATCTCCTCCATTGGATTTCTCGCACTACATGGTGTTTGAGAAATGGATGACCGAGACACAATCTTTCAGAAGCATTAACTCCCTACTCCGGGCAGACCATACCAACCTACATCCCTCTACCTGCTGATCCACCTCTTCAAGAGCTTCACACAACTTACTCAACTATGCTAGAGCCCAAAATAGCTTGTGGCTGCACACGGAAGTTTCTAGCATGAAAATATCTCAGTTCCCTTTGAGCCTGGGTGGCGGACCATAGGATTATCACACGGGTACTCCGGGATATCCTAGGACAACACTGGGTTCTCCAGGTGCCCAACAAACAATCCACCCAGATGTGTATTCAGGTTGCCACCTTAAGTTGAACCATTAATTAACAATCTCACATCTGTCATGGATTTCACTCACCCAAACCACGTCTACGAGCATAGCATAGAAATATAAGCAATACGTAGAAGTAACTCCCAGGGTTTGTATATAACAGGGCAATAGGTTCTACCTCATCAACTACTTCTCCCAACCCATATGTTAATCACATCCTAATCATGCAATCTTTGAGGCTTGGAAGTAATGCATAAAAATTGGGTGATAAAGGGGTATGATCAAAGTGTTACTTGGCTTGCTGATGATCCGCAAAACCTAGGGTATCGTAGTAGCACGCTTCACAGTCCGGGTGTTCTATCGCAAACAAACAATAGCATACATAAGAAATCAAGCAAGGAAAACACGGGTAAATCTCAAATAAGAAGATCTAACCAGAAAGTTCAACTTAAGAACTCCGGTTTGCAAAAAGAATCAAATCAAACGGAGCAATGAAACTCAAACTGCGAAAGAAACAAGATTTGTTTACTAATCTGGACTAAGGTCAAATTTTACAGTACCAAAATCATGTTCAAATTCATTAAACGGAAAGAGGGTTTCGAGACGAAGATCTAGGTGCTTGAATCATCTGATTCTGATAAACGAGCGAAAAGACAAACTGAAACGAAAATCGGGTCAGAAATCGTGATTGAAAAATAATCGCGGAAAATCCGAGAAAAAGAAAACTGACGAACAGGCTAACAAATGAACGTTCGTTGTATGCGGTTAATGAGTGAACACTGTTCGTTAAAACGAACGTATGGACGAATGCCCGCAAAGTAACTAAACCGAGAAAAACCGGCGAACCAATCTAAAAAACCGAACTAGGGGTTCTCTAAAAAAACGAATCGGTTTTTTTAAAATAAAACCGAAAGGACGGCGGCGGCGCCGTATACCTCCGGCGAGGCGGGGCAGCTCCGGCGGGACTGCGGCGAGGCGGAGGCGTGCGGCAGCAGCAGCGAGCGGCGACGTGCGGCGCAAGGCGGCGGGGCGGGCAGCTTGCAGCGGCGGCGGGCGGCTTCGGGGCTCCAGGGGGGCCCCGGGTCGGCTTATAAGAGGGGGGTGGCGTTGCTTGGGGAAGGGGCGGGGGTCGTGGTTGACTCGGCCACGGCATGGGGAGGCGGCGGGCGCGGTCTCTAGGTGGGAGACGGAGGAGCAGGGAGGTGGGCCGGCGGCCTGGCTCGGCTGGGCCTTGGCCCAGTCGGGCGCTGCGTTTTAAAAAAAAATTAAGCCGGAACTAAATAAATCCTAGAAAATAAAATAAAAATCTAAAAATGCAAAACAAATTTTCACCGTCTAAATAAAATATTTAAAACAAGATGAACATTTTCTTGGCCCTAAAATGCAACTTTGAAAATGTGCAATTTTTCTAATTCAAATAAAATAGCAATAAACTCCGAATAAAATCAAATATTTGATTTTAATGTTTTTCCTCCAATATTTCATTTATTTTGGAGAATTCATATTATCTCCTCTCATATATTTTAATATGAAATATTTTCGGAGAGAAAAATAATTAAAACCAAAATTCCTCGTTTCAATATTTGCTAAAACTCAAATATGAAAATAGGGAAAGCCCCAACTCTCTCCGAGGGTCCTTGAGTTGCTTAGGATTTCGAGGATTCACGAAACGAAGTGCAATAAAATATGATATGCATGAATGATCTATGTATAACATTCCAAATTGAAAATTTGGGATGTTACATCTTGCCACGTGCCAAAGAACGACAGGCATCTCTATTGCCTCGTGAGCTTCTGCTAGTTCCTCAGCTGCACCAAATTCCTCAGCAGGCCCCTCTCTGCTAAAGAAAAAGGCCACTGCTGGACGAGGTTCTCGCCCAAGTCCTCACAAGAGGCAAGTCGGCTTCCAAGTGTCGTCCGATGAAGACGAAGCTGATGATGATTTACTTGCAGAAATCATCAGAGATAGGCAAGTTAGGGCCGCTAGAGCCAAGGGCACAAGTGTGCCTCTGCTTTTGGATCCAAAGTTGATCCTTGAGTACATTGATCTATGGCATAAGGACCCCAATACTCCTATGCCTGATTTCAAGCTGACTCCTGGCCAAAGTCATATGCTGACTCACTTCATTCAGGAAGAAAAATGGAAGTTTGAGAAGGCCAGGCAGATCAAGAAAGCGCAATACAAGAAGGTGCGCTTCCTGAAGAAGAACATTGCCTCTATGACAACTGAAGAACTTGTCACAATTCAATCAGAGATCAAGAACTCAATGATGAATTTGACCCATACCGTGCTGACTGGCTTGGAGCCAAAGTCAGGTTGTAAAATTGACTAAAAAGGTCACTTCCACTGTTGCAGCCCCAACGCAACAAGTAATTCCTCAGGCTGAAGCATCTGCTCAGCCCACTGAAGAAAATGCCAGCACCGCTGATGACACTCAGGCTGCTGAAGAAAATTCTAATTCCAGGGCTGATGACTGCATTCCAGCCACTGAATAAACTGCCAGGGCAACCACTAGTGTTGTGCCTGAAGAAAGTGAAGACGTCAGGGCAACTGAATCAGTTGCTCTTGAAGAAATTCAACCAAATTCCTCTGCTCCTCCTGCGCCTACACCAACTCTGATCCTTCCATCTGCATCAGATGTGAAGAAGACCAAGGCTGCAGAGCATGCGGCAGTGAAGAAAAGGAAGGCATCAACTTCATCAGATTCTTCACCCCCGAAGAAGATGAAGCCATTGACTAGCTCATTTGACAACCCAATAGATGCTGCTCCTCTCTCAACCATGCCATCAAAGGACCTTGTTCCTTTTGATGAAGACTATGTGATTCCAAGTGAATCCTATGAAGAGAATCCTTCTGCTGCTTCGTCAAAGCAGTTGGATGAAGAAATTGAAGTGGATGCAATCCCTTCAACACCAATTGTCTCCTCGCTAATGCCCCAGTTTACTGCTGAAGAGGCCAGCATTGAAGAAATGGATGAAGAAGTTGATGTGGACATTGGATGCACCACGCCAGTGCTGAATGATGACTTTTGGGAAAGTCAGCACCCCAATTCTCCTTCGTTCACTCCTCTGCAACAAATTCCTCAGTCTCCACTGACTACTGAAGTTCAAATGGGATCGGAAGAACCTCGTGCAACTCCGTCCATCCATGAAGAAATTCTAGCCACTAGTGCTGATGAAAATGTAAATGAAGAATTGAAGTCCCAGGCTGCCACTGAAGAAGTACCTAAAATTCCTCGGCCTGTGGAACCTGAGATCGAGATCCCTGAGGTTGTGATGCAATTGACGGACACTCCTCACCCCAAGACAAAGTATCCCTTCTCAAAGAAACAAAAATTCAAGGCCGATGACTTCTTTGGCGAGCATGTATTCTTCACTGACTACAACCCTTATGACTCTGCTCGTCTAAGGAGGAAGCATTTCTGGACTGCAAGCCAGGCCAACTTCTATTCTTCACTGCTTTTCAACAAGAACAAAATCTTCTACCATGAGCATATTCCTCATGTGGACATGGAATCATTGCCTTGTTTATCTTATGCGCTCTGTGTGCTTCATGACGCAGGCCTCCTCAACTTTTGCTCTGACATTGTTGATTGGAATGAAGAGCTCATTCTTCAGTTCTATGCGACACTGCACATCACCGGTGATCCTGAAGACATCAACACCTGGGTATTGGACTGGATGACCGATAATACTCATTATAAGGCACCGTCCTCTGAATTGCTTCACGCCCTGCCCATCAGTCCACCCAGTGAAGGAGCTCGCTGCCTGTACCAAGAACCTGAACTCACTGCTCATTACATGCAAGTGTCAATGAAACCTCTGAAGCCCGGTCAAGCCCCAAGGACCAAATTCCTCGTAAAGGACTTACTCTATGTGCCCAGAACAGACTATCACATTCTGACGTGGACAATGAGTCCCATCAAAGGCCAAGACTCATCTGATGAGCAAATAGTTGGCATCATGAAGAATCTGCTATTCAACATCATGTCCTATTGTAACATTACTGCATAATTATAAACAAACAGTACCCACTATATACTATCACAATTCTACAGCTCCCAAATCAATGGAGCTCAACAATACTTCAATCATAAGCAGATAAAGAAACTATAACAACAATCTGTGAAAACAGGACAATCTGTAAAGATGCAGGTGAAACATATACTTTTGTAATTCCAAAAATTCTGACAAATTAGTAAGTGGTAAACAATTTGCATGGCAGTATTGTGTAAAAATTTCAGAAACTTTTGACGTTCCAGTAAAAAATGTAAATTCAAACACTACAGCCAAAGTTTTTGTTTTTGCACTGCACACAACAAACAAGAAATTTAAACATGCTAAAGGTAAACTTGGCACATTATTTTTATAATACAATGGATTTGTATGAGGGGATAATTATTTTTGCAAAAAACTTCCATGAAAAATTCTACATTCTTTCCATGAGCATGAACACAAGTGTTCAAGGTCGACCCTTACTTCTCCAATGCATAATCTTCCAATCGCTTCTCTTTTTGAAATTTTTTTATTCTCCCTTCATTATTTTTTGGTTTTAAACTTTTTAAAAGCACTCAACAAAATAAAATGACTCTCTAAAACTTCCGGGTTGTCTCCCAGGCAGCGCTTTCTTTAAAGCCATTAAGCTAGGCATAAAGTCCTCAAGTAATTGATCCACCCAGATCCCAAGGTATATAAAAGTTAATTTTAATTAACAATTATTTATAATTCATTAGTGATAAAAATAAACATATATCATAGAACAACGGAGTCTAACTCTCTTCCTATGCATCAGCAAGGCATAAAGAACAATTCCTGCACACATAATAAAGGTCGATACATAGTGTAGGTAGTTTCTTGCAATTTATCGCACTAGAAACATACAGAGGTGGAGGTGTAGTTACTATCTCATAATAATTGCAAGTAGGAGAAGGAAGCACATGCATATTATATACATCAAAATCATCATGTGCAATGGTACAATGCAACCCATCAATATAATCCTAAATAAGTGCAAACTTCTCTGATATAGTGTAGTTGGGAGAATTCAAAAAGATAATAGGACTATCATGTGTGGGTGCAATACCAGCAATTTCATTCTTAACATAAAGAACAATGGCAAGTTCATCTCCATAAGCATAATTCATATTGGCATCATGTCCACAAGCATAGCAAGCATCAATTTCATCAAAAGGGATATTTTGAACGAATCCAAGGGATCATAGCAATGTATAAGTTGAAGAGTTACTCTCATCAGAAGGTGAGCATGGGTAGCTAATCCGCTCTTCAGCCTTTTGTTCTTCGCACTCCTCCTCATCTTTTTATCCAATGAGCTCACAGTTTCATCAATTTCTTCTTCCATAGATTTCTGGAAAATATTAGTCTCTTCTTGGACATCGGAGACTTTCTCAGTCAATATCGGCATTGTATTTATAATTCTCTGTAAGTGCATCTAGTGCCCCTTAGTGATTTTGGTGTATTGAAGACTTATAGGTTAAGGGCCTGATGCGTTTTTGAGTGTACACAGGTCTATAAGTCTATGAGGAGTTTGATATTTATAGTGAAAGTCGACCCCTAAAAATGAAGTTCTTCGATTCAAGACGTTGGATTTCTGAAGACATTCTGAAGACTTTGTAAGTGAAGAAATTGGTGTAATCCTGATGACTTGGTATTCATTCGAGGAACATGGAGCATGAAGACTTTTGTTTTCATAGTTTTATTTTCTCTTTCTTGAGTCATAGGAGACACCGTACTGTTAAAGGGGGTCGAGGAAATACTAAGGAAAATTTTCCATGTGATGCTCAACTCAAAATCCTACACCTACCAATCCCTTCGAGTGAAGCCATTGGAAATCTCATACAGTTTAGTCATATTCTTCAGTGACAGACACGAAATTCTTCTGTTCTCTGAGGAATTGTTCTGACTGAGGAGTTAGGAATTCCCCAGTGCGGATTGCCTACACAGTGAGGAACATGATAGCCCTCAGGAATTTGATACTCAAAATTCCAACCGTTGTTGTGCTATGCGCCAGCTGTCCCAAAATATCTACCCACCTAACGGTCATATCATTGAAGGGCATTTATGTCTTATCATGTCGGGCTGCTCCCTATGCTATAAACAGCCGTCCCCTACAACCACTAGCTGGTTGGCTGCTCCGAGAGAAACTGACACTTGTCATTTGAGAGCATCCCATCCTCCGAGGACTTTGAGTGAAAATCATCAAGTGAGGAAAACCCAAACCTGAACACCTACAAACCCAAAGTGATTGAGCATCACTGAAGAGATTGATCCTGCGTGGATCCGACGCTTGTTACCTTTGAAGACTGTGCATCTTCCAGACGGTTAGGCGTCATGGTCTAGAGCATCCAAGAGGAAATTGTGGATCGCCGAGTGACCGAGTCTGTGAAGGTTTGGAAGTCACCTGAAGACTTACCATGAGTGATTGGGAGAGGTCTGTGTGACCTTAGCTCAAGTTTAAATACCTAGCCGCCCTAACCAGACGTACAACTGACACAACAGTTGGAACTGGTCTACCAAATCATTGTCTTCACCAAGCTACCTGGTTCCATTTCCTCATTTCTGTGTTGTGTGCTTGTTCATATCTGTTTGAAGACTTTGACTGAAGACTTTCTCTATTTCCTCAGTTCAATTTCTTCAGTTTGTTTGTCTTATCCTGTGTTATCCTATGTTTACGCTTTTTGTACTCTGTGCTTGTTTTCATTTCATCATGAAGACCATGCTCATGCACTATTATGTTTACTTCTGAGTACTTATTCTGCTGCAAGTAGTTCTTCACTCAGGAATTTCCTCACCCTAAAATTCCTCAGTGAAGAATTCATAAAAATCGCCTATTCACCCCCCTCTAGTCGATATAATGCACTTTCATTCTCACAACAATTTTTAAGTATAGCATAATTTTCTGATCTATAAAGAGCATCATCACAATTTTCATACTTTTCAAACAAAGATTCAGTTTCATAAGCACCCTTAAAAGCGACAAATTCTTCTATTCATTCCACATTATAGTAATCATATATACCATTAGTGTAAGAAGCCAATATTTTATTATCATTAAATTCACATTGAAAGGGAAGGTGCGGAGCCTTCATCTTAGAGCAACAAGTATAATCATACATAGAGCACATATTTCAAGCATAACGACGCAATATTTTAGCTTGATCCCATAAGTGTTTCCATTTTTGAGATAAGCGGTTATCTCTAAAGTATTCACATTGATCCAACATGTCTCCCATTATTAAGTTGAATGGGGATTTATCAGGATTACCAAATAAGTAATTAATGTTCCACACATAACTAGCATCGAGAGTTTTAGTAGGTTCCCCATCTCCATGAATAACAAGTACAACTAAATTTTTTGGTATTTCGTGTTCCATATCTATAACTAAAGATATAAAACAACTTAGAACAGAAAATAAAGGCTACTTTGTGATAAATCCAATAAGCGCACACGAAATATTCACCCCACACTATTGCTCCCTAGCAACGGCGCCAGAAAAACGTCTTGATAACCCAAAAGTACAGGGATCCATTGTAGCCTTTTTCAATAAATAAGAGTGTCAAACCCAGTGAGGAGCTAAAGGTAGAATTAATATTCTCTCATGTTCTATCGACCATAGATACTACTCTACGCACACTTAATCATTCGCTTTACCTAGAACAAGAATAAAAATACTTTGTACATGTAGTAGGATAAGTTTGCAAGAATAAAACTAGAAGTACTTAGCTAGATAATAAAAGTTAGTTTGTTTTATTAGATAGCTTTTTTAACACAAAGAGAAAGATTGCACATAGGCAATTGAATATAACACGATAGATACTTATCATATGCAATGAGGGAGAGGCATACGCTAACATACTTTTCGTACTTGGCTCATATGCACTTATGATTGTAACTCTAGCAAGAATCCGCGACTACTAAATATCATTAAGGTAAAACCCAACCATAGCATTAAGTAACAAGTCCTCTTTACTCCCATACAAAACAACCCCCTTACTCGGGTTTAAGCTTCTGTCACTCTTGCAACCCACCATAAGTGAATTATGAATGTATTGCAACACTCTACAGCGGTAATCCCACACGCTTGCACGACACGGAGGGCACCATAGGACAGCACCATATCAACATACAAATCATATCAATCACACCATACCACAACTAACCCGTAGGACAAAAGAAATCTACTCAAACATCATAGGATGGCAACACATCATTGGATAATAATATGTAGTGTGAAGCACCATGTTTAAGTAGAGATTGTAGCGGGGAGAAGAGGTGTTACACCGCTGCATAGAGGGGGAGAGAGTTGGTGATGACGGTGGCGAGGTTGTTGGTGTAGATCGTCGTCATGATGATTCCCCCGGCGGCGCTCCAGCATCACCGGAAGAGAGGGGGAGCCCTTCTTCTTCTTCTTCCTTGGCCTCCCTCCTAGATGGGAGGAGGGTTTTCCCTCTGGTCCATGGCCGCCATCGCTCCCGGAGGGCAGGAGCCCCATCGAGATTGGATCTCTCTCTCTCTCCCTCCCTCCCTCTCTCACTCTCCCTCCCCCCTCTCTCTCTCTATGTGTGTGTGTGTGTGTTTCTCTTCTATTTTGCATTCCTATTTTCTGGCCCTTCACCGTTTCTTATATTCCCGGAGATCCATAACTTCGATTGGGCTGAAATTTTAACATGATTTTTATCTGAAATTTATCTTTCTCACTGCAAAAGAAGGGCCCCAGCCGACTTAAGGGGAGCCATGAGTCTGCACGGTGCATCCTAGGGTAGGGGCACGCCATCTGAGCTCGTGGCTCCCTCGAGCATCGTCTTGTGTTGATTCTCTTTCCCAAAAATCACATAAATATTCCAAAAAGATTCTCCGTAAAATTTTATCGCATTTAGACTTTGTTTGATATGGATTTTCTGTGAAACAAAAAAACATGCAACAAACAGAACTGGCACTAGGCACTAGATCAATATGTTAGTCCAAGAAAATCATATAAATTGTTTCCAAAATTATATGGAAGTAGTAACATATTGGCATGAAACAAACAAAAATTATAGATACGACGGAGATGTATCAGTTACTTGTTACTTGCTATCAATTATCGCGCTATCAGACTATTTGTTACTACTACTTCATAGCACTTGCAGAGATTTCCTTGCTGAAAGTTCTTATCAATTCCTTCTGCTCCTCATTGGATTCGACACTCTTACTTATCGGAAGGACGACGATTGATTCCCTATACTTGTGGGTCATCAGGCGCCAAGAGGTGGTGAAGAGGAAATCTAGAGCCACCACACGCACTCCTCTCACGTCCAACACTTGTTGTGTATGTGTGTGTGTGTGTGGAGGGGCCACATGAAGGATGTCCCCCCGCCCCTCTGGGAGGGTTTTGGCCCACTAGATCTTCTGAATTGAAACTTCGTAAACAATTTTTTTATCCCACAAGGAGTGATTTTCTGTCAAAAAATAAAATATCAGAAAAATATACAGGGCACTGGATTTATAGGTTTGTCCAATGACATTGATAAAAATGATGTCAAATTGATGCCATTATGATATAAATATAGCATGAAACAAGCAAAAATTATAGATATGCTTCACACATATCAGCATCCCAGATTGTCCTCAAGTAAGTAGATCATAAACAAACAATTTTTTATTGTGAATGCTACCTTATCATGAACATAATTATATGATAATGTCTTGTAGTGTTTAAATCCAAAAAATAGTGATGTAATGCAAATTTCCACAGTTGTTAGTAAGCAAGTAACATAAGAGCATATACAAGTAAACAAGTTTTTTCTTTTCATGAAACAATGAGTCAAGTCAGAGTTCCCATGCCAAGGTTCACAAAGAGAAGGTCAATTGGGAACTCAACATTACTTTTATCTATCTCGTAATCTAATGGTAATCTTATCATAAACCGACCAAAGGATAACCAAGCAATAGTAATTACATGGCCTTTCTATATTATCCAATCAAGACCCATTCAATACTTGAGCGTTAGTCTAGAACTTATAACTTAATGTAAAAACATAATAATGGTGGGGGTTTATGAGAAGTCAAAAAAGAAGGAAACAATGCAGCTAATCCTTCGGCACTGGAGATGCCTTATAAACGATGTTAATGCAAGGAGTAGGGATTGCCATGCAACAGATGCACTAGAGCAATAAATGTATGAAACCTCTCATATGGGCTAGTGGGGTGTGCATCTAACTTGCTTTTCCTCACGAATACCTAGAGCATTTTAGGAAGTTCATCATTGGAATATACAAGCCAACTCCTATGATGTAAAAATCCCCGGCTAAGAGGACTTTATGATATCTATAAGAACCAAACACTACTTTGAAGCACAATTTTATACTAAAATTGGTGGTCGGGTCCGAGCTAGACATTGTCAACCTTAAGTTCTTGCTCTTGTGTTTTCAGGAGATGTCTATATTGACCATCAACTTCAATAAGAGTGAAGTGATGGTATTATGTTATTATGAGGACGAGCGTTAGAGAATTGCGAAACATCTAAACTATAGGTTGGGGATCTTCCCAACTTTGTATTTAGGGATCCCAATAAGTGACTCTCAACTCATGATGAAGGATCTCTGCTGGTGGCGACCAAGATCCAACATTGGGTCGAGCCTTGGTAGGGCAGGTTGCTCCCCAACACGGCTTGGATGGTGCTTATCAAATCGTCCTTGTCGAGCTTGCCCATGTTTATCATGGGATTTTATGCCCTTATGAAGGCCTTCACAAAGAGATTGCTAAGTACCAGTCCAATTTTTTAGGAATGGGAGAAGGACAAGCAAAAGTATCACATGGTTAAATGGATAGATATTTATAAACCCAAAGACCAAGGGGGTCTAGCTACCATCTCAACCAAGCGTATGAACATTACCCTTCCCTCCAAATGGTTGTGGCGCATTTCAAATAATGAAGGAGGGTTGTGACTGGACATTATTAAATCCATGTATCTTCATGGGCAACCCTTAGCCTTTTGTCTGCGTGGGAGGATATTCAGTTTTGGCAATCCCTTGTTTCGCTCCTTTCGGTTCTTTGTCTTGGTTCATCGATCTCGATTGGGATGGGCTCCTCGAAGTTAATATGGCTTGATAGATGGATCGTGAATGCGCCCTTTGCTATTTGGGTCCCTAAATTTCTTACCATTTGTGTTGATCACAGTATCTCTGTTGAGATGTCCTTGCTGGATTTTGGGTGCTCACGTTCAGGAGTGCCTTTAGCCCGGTGGAGTTGGCGGCTTGGGAAGGGCTTCTAGACTGCATTGCAATCCATTCTAATCTTTGGGACCCGATCGATGTCTTGGCAGTTGTAAGCATCCGGTTGCTTTCCATAAAGTCCCTTTATAGGGCTATTGCGGCTAAACCGGGCCCGGATGAGTTGTTCCTTATTTGGGACATGAAACTTCCCCTAAAGATCCATATTTTCCTGTGCGGTTGATGTGAGGACGGGTCCCTTCAGAGGTTGAGGTCGAGAAACAATGGCCATAGAAATGGCCGATGTCCGTTGTGTGATGTGGATGAGGACTCCAATCATATATTTTCAAGTGTGTGACATCGCAATTCCTTTGAAGTTGTTTACATTAAGTGGTCAGTTTCGGGTGGTTCCCTTCTAACTTTACGAACTTCTTTCAAATGGTTTAGTCTAGTAATGCTAATGTTCATCATGCTCATTGTCTGACTTTTGGAGCGATCACATGGACTCTTTGGACAATTCAAAACCAATTTTTTCCTCTTGTGTCACCCATCTGATGCAATTTACAAACTTTGTTGTTTTATCCAACAGTGGAGGGTGTTTAGCCGTCAATGGGAGCGTGATGACATTGACGTAAGCCTTCACGATTCCGCTCATTGAGGCATTGTCTGTCGCCCCTTGTTCGCACACGAACACGTCACCATGTACCTCCAACACCGAGGGTCATGCACTGTAGCTCACGTCGAAGGAGGCCTGTCCAGAAGCGCGGTACGCAAGCTATTCGGCGGGTGCTTTTGAGGACCCGAAACCCCACACACCCGGGAGGGACCCCGTCAGGGCACGCGGCAGCAATGGGCTGCCCTAGGTCGACCTGATCGCCCCTGGGGCCTCGAGGTTTGCCGCCATGTAACGAAGAAGAATGAACGAAAAACGAGGAAGAAGAAGAACAAGGGAGAATATAAAAGTAAAGGTAAAATATGTAGATTGATTTGTCGATTGTGTGTTGCTCAATCGGCCGTCACCTCTCATCTATTTATGAGGCGGCTGGACTTTCCGTACAAGAAAAGGACTAAAAATTCCACCCAAAACATCAAAAACCCTAACCTAACTCGGACAGGAATCTTTGGCAATTTTCCGGATCAACTCGGTCTCACCGATTGGTTTGCTTCGGTCCCACCGAGTGAACATGGCCAACTCTCTATAACTTTTTGTAATTTTCCGGATCAACTCGGTCTCACCGATTGGTTTGGTTCGGTCCCACCGAGTGAACATTTCCAACTCTTTGGTAATTTTCCGGATCAACTCGGTCGGTCCGAAATGACTTTGCAGCTTCTATTTCTGACTTTGTTTTGGATCCACAGGTTGCATACGAACTCGGATGAAGATTATTTTTATACCAAAATCAACCATTTCGATGAGACACACAACTTTCATGTTGAAACTTTTTCCATACGACGCCATCTTAATTGAGTTTATGCTCATTCTATAATCTGATGTCAATATGAGCATCTCTGAAACTTGTCATAACTTTTGCATCCGAGCTTTGTTTTAGACCATCTTCATATCCATCTTGATCTTCTCAAAGAGAGCCATCCCATGGTGACTTCCAATCATAAGTTTGAATTAATCTTAACATAGCTTTAAGCAACTTTTATGATTGTGCCACTTTTGAGCGTCAACACATGCCCCTGTTACACCCCGATTTTCATGCCACAACGCTTAAGCTAATAAACCATAATAAAATATGGTTGACAAAAAAATGAGTGTTTTGGTCTTTGCTTTGATTGGATTTTTGTCTGATGTTTGCAAGTGCTCTAAAAATCAAATAAATCCTCCAACTCTTTTACTCCTTCTCCTTGATCCAAAACTTTTCCCAATGATCATGACATGTGTATAGGACAGAATAGTACTTTCTTACAAACATAATTTGGCCAAAAAGTATTTTCTAAATTAGTTTTTTCAAAAAAACCCTGAATTTAGACTTGAAATACAAGTACTTAATTAAGGGTTTGAAAAATCTTTCAAAAATTATATTTGACTCATATTAGTTATAGGACTCCCCAAAAAACAAAAATAGTATTTTAAAAGTTATTGTTCTATTTTATTTAAAGGCTTTTTTAAGGCCAGAAATGGTATTTTAATAGGTTAAAATTATTTTAATGTTTAAAACATATTTGAGAAAATTTAGGGAAGCCCATTGGACATATATTGTCCATATATAAGAGTTTCAACACATGGTCATGTTCAAAATATTGGTCAAATCCATCAAAAACCCTTTATAGATATTTCAAGCTTTTGAAATATTTACGAAGACAATATTCTCCATTAAATCCAGGAAAATTCTAGAAAGTCTCACATGACTAATGTGATTATCTTGCCAAGTTTCATTCCTATCAAAATAGTTTTAGTTCACAAAAGTGCCCCAAAACGCTCTCTGTCCAGATCCAAGTTTGAACAACTGTACATTGCCAACTGCCTCCTTTTGATCCCAATTTTTGTGGGCATGCTAAAATACCTAAATTATGACACTACACCAAGAGGTGCATCAAGGAGAAAAATTTCCATGACTAAATCTTGGAAAATCTATTTCTGTTGATTTCTAGGGTTTGCCCATGAAAATCTATTTCCATGGGCAACTTTTTTCAAATGGACTCAAACTTGGTGACCAACCTCATTTACATGTGCCATTTGATCCTGTTAATTCTCATGTCAAGTGGAATCCATTTGCTTGACTAAACTAGCATCAAACACTTTCTGGTGATTCTCCAAAATTATTGTTTTCACTTCTTCCTTGTTCTTCCTGACCTCAACTTTTTACCACAGTCCCTAATAGGCCTCTTCCACCTCCAGTAGGATTTGCATGCCCTCAGCTCAATCATTGGTGGGTGAAAACCTCACTTTCCCTCTCTGGACAACCACCATTCACCCTCTCTCTCAACCCCTTCTTCCCTCCAGAGGATTCCCAGAGCATCCAATGCATCTTCCCCATTGTTTACACTCCCCTAGACCCCCTAGACACAAATGGATGCGGCCGGTGGACTTAAACAAACCCATGGCGTGCAGAGCTCGCGCTCTGGAGCACGCTACAATGCTCTCCCGTACTGTAGCACGCCCATTCCGAGCCTCCCGTTGACCTTGGGCGCCGGGATCATGTCCCCCGAGGCTGCCTCGATGTCCTCTACACGGAACACGGTCTGACCCCTCCTCCCTCGCCCTCCTCTCCTCCCCATTGAGCATGCCCGAGAGCCCCCGAGCGGGCACGAGCTCCACCTCGTTGCCCTCCTACATACACCCCTCCCCAGGCCTCTCTCTTGTATCCATTCACACTCACTCCCTCTCAGCAACCCCCGGACCAAGCCTCTCGTCCTCTCGTGCCCTCTGTCCACCTCCATGACCGGAGTTCCCCCGTCGGTCTCCGCCCGAATTCCCGCAAACCGAAGTCACCCCTTCCCTCCTTTAAACACCAGTGGAGCCACCGCAAGCCGTAGAGGCCCCTCCACCCTTTACCTCCTCCCCTGGCGCCCTGCAACCCCTCTTGCCCGACACCGCTGTCCACTGCAGGCGAAGCCCCGCTTCCCCTCGGTCAAACGGGCGCTTGTGGTATGGCCTCCCCGACGCAGCACGCTACCCTGAGCACGTCGGTGGGCGAAGCGTCGCCGGAGGCGCTCTGTAGCCCCGGTAATCACCGTCGGGTGCTGCTCCTCCCCGCACCTTGACCATGCGCTGGAGGTTGAAAACGAGGCGGGGCAGGGGAGGTGCCCTGCAGGCGGGCCCCGCTCGTCAGCGAGTCAGCGCCCGGGCCCCCGCGGGTTAAGTGGAAACGCCCCAACGTTTTCCACCTCTCTGTGGCGAAAACGAGCACCAAGAAATGCGCCTTCGACTTCGCCCGACCGCCTGCGCGGCCGAGCTACTGGGCCAGCCCACTGACTATCTCGCACCCGGTGCGCAGGATAAGGGTAAGGCTTATTTCCTTTTCTTTTTCCATATAAATTGTAAAATCCATAGTTAAATCATCCTAACTCTAAATTTTGATGATTCAAATTTATAGTAGTTCCTAAATTCATGATCTATCACATGGTGCTACTTGCACATATTTCCAGAAAGATTACCTTCACAAATATTTATGAAATCCTATTTTTCCATTTCTGTGATAAACTTTAGAAAATCATAGAGAGCCCATTTTTTATCCAAATGCCATGATTTATATTCCTATATACTTATAATTTCAGATATTAGTTTTTGCACATTTTTACCAATACTTTCTATGCCACATGAAATATTGGTGCATTTCTCCATATATTGCCAACTTTGCTAATTCATAGAAAACTCATTTGAACTCCAAATCTAGTTAAACCAACTCCTAGGTGCTTCTAAAACCATTCCTTGTTAAATGGGTGACTTTGCTCATTTTTTTAAATAATATTTCTGTATACTTCTTGCAAATCCATAAACCCCATGAATCCTTCATAGTGAAATGTTTAGAAATATCCATTGAGCGAATCCCAATGAAACCACTTGGGCCATTTTTCATATGACCAAAGGTATCCTAGAAATGTCCAATCCACATTTTTAGAGCACTTCTGTTTTTTGCCTTGTTGTGTTGCTTATTGTGCTTGTTTCGGACATTAGTTGACGAAGTAGACGGAATACTCGAAGATGGACCAGAAGGATTGAAGACCTTGTTGAGCCAAGCAAGCAGCCCTTTGACCATGATATACCCCTTTTGTTCATCGATAAATTCTGTATGCATGATGATGGTGTTGATGATGGGCTCGCTATGCATGGTGCATTGATGCACGGTCCGTTGATATGCGTGATTCGTAGCTCTATTTTGTGTTTGGAGATACGATGGTCAAACCATAGTTGTTGATGCATGGACTTGCATAAATTCCGTGAAAATCACCTTGAGAGAAATCTCTAGAAAGCCCAATGGGTGCCACTAATGCCCTTGGGAGATGATGATGAACTAGGTCACTGCTTGGTGGAGAAGTAGTGTACCGAGGCTTGATGAAAGTGTTGTTTACAGAGATGGATTAGATTTAAGATTGTCTACCGTCCCAACCAAACATGTACAACCACACTACCCCTTATGGGACGGGGCATTATTGATTACCTAGTTCGTGCTAGCATGGATGCCCGCATTACTAGTGACGGGAGTGGCGTGGTCACTCTCGGGACGGGGTCGTGCTTGGATAGGCGGCCATGACTGTTTTCACAGGGCACCGGACACACTGTTGGTACCCTCGTGCTCGCGTTATGTGATAGATATGGGAGCGTGGCTCCACTGAACTAAAACATGACTGTGGGACGGGGGTTGTTGCCAATCGAGTGGACTCTATGTTAGTCATGGCTAGGTAAAGGTAGTGATCGGGTGCTTACCCCAGGTACTTGAGGTACCGCGGGTCGTGGATGACACGAAAGCTTTTCGGATCTTGTGGGTAAAGTGTGCAACCTCTGCAGAGTGTCAAACTATTCGAATAGCCGTGTCCACGGTCAAGGACAGTTGGGTGATGCTGCTTAGACTATGTCCATATGTTTCTGATGAACAACACGGTTTGGTAATATTGTTGATGTGATTCATGAGGAAGTCATGATGAGCTTGAGCATGAGTTGTTTATAACTCTTTCTCGATATTGATGTCTGTAACGTCCTGATACTTGTTGCAGACGCATTCATGTTCTTGATAAATGTTGATCATACTTGCATAAGAAAAACTAGCTTTCCGCAAAAATGCCAATTTAGTAGTAGAGCCTTGCAAATTATTCTGTTATCACTCTCAGGTTGCTTGCGAGTACATTCAAACGTACTCACTGGCTTGTCCCTAGCTATTTACTTGGCCAGGCTTGGAAGAATAGGTATTTGGCAAAGAAGTTCTTTGGTGACGAACATGCGAGCTAGGACGCTTTCCCAGTCAGCATGCCTGTGGGGTTAAGGCAGATGGCGTGGGTCCAAGTTGTTGACGAAGATTTTTGATGCAATGATATACTCAAGACTTGACCATAATGGTCCTACTTGTGTAAGACGGTATGTATGGATCTAAGACTCTTGTTATACAGCTTCTGTGTGTTTAGTGAGCATTGATCTCTGGGGTCACTGTACACGTGCATTCGGTAATCATAACTTATGAGTCGGGGTCCCCAGAGCGCCCCTGTTTTTCGGCAAAGCTAGCGTGCCGAAAAATAACTTGCCATATTTACTCTAAGGACGATGTCAACACTCCATCGACCATTTATATGTTCTTAGGACAATAAGTATATATCGTCCATTGCTTCTGTGAACTTCTTGATGCAAACTTGGGCGAAATCTTCTCAACTTCATTAACAATCCGGTGACAAAGTTCCATAGATATGTATCTCACAGCCATCCTCCGAACCATGCTGTTCACCCTTTCGCTGGGATTTTACAGATAACCAATAATGAACTTTATTTAATCCTTGCTTTCGCCTACATGAAAATGTCATTAGTGGGCAAAGCGGTGTAACATCCCAAATTTTCAATTTGGAATGTTATGCATAGGTCATTCATGCATATCATATTTTATTGCATCTCTATTTGCGATCCTCGAAATTCTAAGCAACTCAAGGGCCCTCGGAGAGAGTTGGGGATTTCACCGTTTTCATATTTGAATTTTATCAAATATCGAAACGAGGATCATTGGTTTTATTATTTTTTTTCTCCAAAATATTTTCATATTAAAATATATGAGAGGAGATAATATGACTTCTCCAAAATAAATGAAATATTGGAGGAAAAAATATTAAAATCAAATATTTCATTTTATTGCTATTTCATTTGCATAGGAAAAATATGCATTTTCCAAAATTGCAGTATAGGCCCAAATAAATGTTCACCTTGTCCGGCATATTTTTAGAGGACGGGGAAAATTTATATCAGGATTTTTGGAGTCCGTTTAGTATTTCTTTTCTTTCTTTTTCTGCACGTCGAATTATTAAAAAAACGCGCAACCGACTCCGGGCCGTGACCGGCCAAGACTCCTCGGGCCTGCCTTTAAAGCCCGAGACCCTGAGCCCCCAGCCGCTGCCAGCCCACTCGAAACCCTAGCCGCCGCCCTACCTCGGGAACCGCGCCACCGCCGCCCTTCGCCATGCACCGCGCCCTGTGCCGCCGCCGTCCCGCCGGACCTCGCCGCCCGCCGGACGCCACCGCCCCGCCGGTAACCGCCGCCGCCGCCGCCGGTTTTTCTGTTAAAACCATTCGGTTTTTTAAAAAAACCCTAGATTTGTTTTTTGTTATTATTAGATCGGTTTTTTCGGTTCGGCTAAATAGCGGACGTTCGTCCGTACATTCGTTTTAACGAATGGTTTTCGCCCATTAGTCACAGACAGCGAACGTTTGTTCGTTAGTCTGTTCGTCAGTTTTTCTTTTTCTCGGGTTTTTCGCAATTATTTTCGATCGTGATTTCTGATCTGATTTTCGTTTTAGTTTATCTTTTCGCTCGTTTATCGGAATCAGGCGATTCAAGCACCTAGATCTTCGTCTCGTAACCCTCTTTCTATTTAACCAACTTGAACAAGATTTTTGTACTGTAAAATTTGACTTTAGTTCAGATTAGTAATCGGATCTTGTTTCTTTTGCAGTTTGAGTTTCCTTGCTCCGTTTGATTTGATTCATTTTGCAAACCGGAGTTCTTAAGTTGAATCTTCTGGTTAGATCTTCTTATTCAACTTTTACCCGTGCATCTTTGATTGATTTCTTATGTATGCTATTGTTTGTTTGCGATAGAATTCCCGGAGTACGAAGCGTGCTACATCGAGTCCCTAGGTTTTGCGGATCGTCAGCAAGGCAAGTAACACATTGATCATACTCTTTTCATACCCAGTTTTTATGCATTAGTTCCAATCCTCAAACACTTCATGATTAGGAAGTGTTTAACTTGTGGGTTTTGGAAGTAGATGTTGAGGTAGAACCTACTGCTCTGTTTTATTATCAAACCCTTGGGAGTTACTTCTACGTTATGCTTATATTGCTATGCTATGCTTGTAGACGTGGATTGGGTTCGAGTGTATCCATGATAGTTGTGATATTGTTAATTAATGGTTCAACTTAAGGTGGCAACTTTAATACACATTTGGGTGGATTGCTTGTGTGGGCACCTGGAGAATCCAGTGTTGTCCTAGGATATTCCGGAGTACCCTTGTGATTTTCCTACGGTCCGCCACCCAGGTTCAAAGGGATCTTAAGATTATTCATGCTAGAAACTTCCGTGTGCAGCCACAAGCCATTATGGTCTCTGGCATAGTTTGAGTAAGTTGTGTGAGCTCTTTCAGTGGTGGGCTAGCAGATGTAGAGGGAAAGTAGGTGCAACTGTCCACCTAGAGTAAAGAGTTAATGCTTCCGAAAGACTGTGTCTCAGTCATCCGTTTCTCAAACATCATGTAGTGTGAGAAATCCAACGGAGAAGATTGAGTCTTGTGGGGAAAAGTGTGCAAACCTCCGCAGAGTGTACAATCTAATCATGGTTAGTCGTGTCCCCGGTTATGGACATCTTGAGTATCTAGTATTTGGATTATCCTATTGCATCTCATCACTTTAATCTAAATTGTTGGGCTAATGAATTACTCTAATTGGGATTGAGTTGGAGGAACCTTCTCAATATTGTTCAACTACCATGATAGTTAAATCAAATATATTCCTTTGTTGTAGGGAAAAATTGGCTTTTCGCAAAACATATTAACCATACAGCCTCCACCAGCCATATATGCATGTAGTGATAGCATTTATCTGTTCATTGCTTTACTGTGTTACATTGCCAGCATATTCCATGTGCTGACCCGTTTCCCGGCTGCAACATATCATGTTGCAGACTTTTCAGACGAGGAGTAAGGTGCGCTAGGTCATTGCCGTACAGCTCAGCTATGCCGTTGGAGTTGATGGACTAACTTTATCTTCCAAGCCTTCCGCTGGTATCGTCTTAGATGGCCTTAAGCCATATTTACTATAATGAGTTCTCTTTTGGAGACATATGATGTAATAAGTGTCTGATTGCTACTCTGTTATAAATCCTTCGAGTACTGTGTGTGTCAGCATTACCTATCCAAGGATGACACTGAAGCACAGAGACTTGACCATTTGAGGTCGGGTCGCTACAAGATGGTATCAGAGCACACGTTGAGTGTAGGACACGACCACTAAGACAAATCCCTAGATCACTACTCTATTCTCATTTCTGACTCCTCTCCATTTTCTACTCTTTAGGATGGCAGACGCAAGGAACAAGTTCGCCTAATCGGATGAAGAAGCACCTTTTGGACGACACTTGAAGGAAGTGACTAAGTACCTGAACATTGGAATACCAAGCTTCACCGGGACTTACAACACCACTTTACCAGAAGAGGAGCACTGGATGATTCAAGTTCAAGTTCCAGGAAGGACATTCACGCCAGCCACTGACCCCATACAGTTTTCTTTTGATGCACCAACCTAGAGTCTAGGAAAGAGTATGGCAGCCCACATCACCATGGGATGCATTGGAGAAGTTTACCACAAGGATCTTAAGGATAATATCTACTAGATTTGTGGGCGTCGAGATGAGAAATGGGAGATGATCAGCACCAGGAAGGATAGATCGATCGCAGCTTTCATTCAGGAGTTAAACCGGCACATTCATCGCCAGGAGAACCAGATGTGCGCAGGCCTGATAGATTTGAAGAAGGAATGACAAGGATCACGGAGCTGGAGGAAGAAATCAAGGCTACTCGCGAAGATTATGAGGAGGAAATCGTCGTACTAGTGGAGAAGAATGACCATCTGACAAGGAAGCTGGGAGTATTCATGGGAGACCCCGCGCTAGGAGGAAAAGTTGACGATTCCACTTTCTCGGAGAACTACATCACCATCGACGACACCGACTCCGACCCGGATAGTAGTGATGATGACTATATTGATGAAGCTGGAGCGGATATTATGGAGTCTTCTACCGAACAATTTTTCTAGTCGACCACCATATTAGTAGTAGTATTCCACCATGTATATAGTATAGTCCGAGCACTTTTGTAACGATAGTTCTAGACCGATTGTATGCTCTTGCTTGATTGATTGAGTGATATGTTTGTGTTTGTCTCATGTGCATATGGGTAGTGTTTTCTCACTAGACCTCATTCTATTCTATTTCTCTTCCCTCTCAACCCTCAGATGCCTCCGAGACATGACCCCAGATTTACCTTTCCGCCGGAGCTCACTCAGTTGATCCAGCAGCAAAATACCTTGATGTAGTTGTTAGTTCAGAAACAAGGCAACAACAACAACCCACCGCCACCACCACCAGTTGACAACTTAGCTCGTTTTCTGAGGTTACATGGGATCAGTTTCAGCAAGCATTCTGCACAGCCCATGTCTCAGCAGGAGCTAAGAGCATGAAGAAGCGTGAGTTTCGCAATTTACGCCAAGGGAACCGTACTGTGGGGCAGTACGTGGATGAATTTAGTAAGCTATCTCGTTATTCCCCTGATGATGTGGCCACAGATGCCGAAAAGCAGGAGAAGTTTATGGAAGGGTTGAATGATGAGATGAGCATGCAGTTGATGGTGGCAACATTCAACAACTACCAGGAGTTGGTAGACAAGGCTCTTATGATTGAAGGGAAGCAGCAGCAGATTGAGAGCCGCAAAAGGAAGTATGGACAAGGAAGGTACAACTCAGGAGCTCAGTAAAAGCCTCGTTTAACCCCGAACTCGGGAGGACTTGTCCATAACCATGGAGGTCACACCCACAATTAATGGATGGAGTTTTGTAACACCCCGGATGTAACTTACCATAATTGTACTCCAACTCTTGCCATTTCCGGCTCTAAGTTATGAGATTCGTGGTTGGGTTTTGTCTTCGTTGTGCATTTTTTCCATGTCATGCATTTCATATCATGTCATCATATGCATCACATTTGCATACGTGTTCGTCTCATGCATCCGAGCATTTTCCCCGTTTGTCCGTTTTGCAATCCGACACTCCTACGTCATCTGGCGCCCCCTTTTGTCTCTTTTCGTGAGAGGGTGTTAAACTTTCTCGGAATGGACCGAGATTTGCCAAGCAGCCTTGGTACACCACCGGTAGACCGTCTGACAAGTTTCGTGCCATTTGGAGTCCGTTTGATACTCCAATGGTTAACCGAGGAACCGTAAAGGCCTCGTGTATGTTGCAGCCCAACACCCCTCCAAAGTGGCTCGATAACCCATCCAAACCCCCTCCATCGTCTCGGTCGTTCGATCACGTGGCCGAAAACCGCACCCCTTTTGGACACTCCTAGCTCCATCTAGCTATAAAAACGTGTCCTCCTCCATTCCCGGACGAAACCCTAATTTTTCCCCTTCATGCCGCCGGACACATCCGCGCGTCGCCGGACAAATTCCCACCGCCGCGCCCGCACATATCGCGCCGCACCACGTGTCACCATCCGCCGCCTCTGTCGCTGGCCCTCCGCGGCCTGCAGTGGGCCCTCCCAGCCCGCGCGCCTGAGTCGTCGCTCGCCGTCCGCACCCGCCTGCCCGCCGAGCTCCGTCCGCCGCCCGCTCCCCGCCGGCGCCTCCTCTCGGCGAGCTCGCCGCCACTGCGCCGTAGCGCCTCCTCCCGCCGGTGCTCGACTCCGGCCTCCTCCCCAAGCTCTCCGGCGAGGCCAAGCACTCCCGCGAGCCCCTAGCTCCGGCCACCGCGTGGAGATCTCCGGCCACTCCTCTCCGGTGATCTTCGAAGTCCGCGTGTGCTAGATCTCGATCTGAAACCCTAGGGTTGACCCCTGTTTTTTCCTCTAAGTCATTTTTTATACATTATGAAGCTCTATTCATTGCATCATAACTTCTCAACCGTAGCTCTGTTTCGTGCATGCAATATATCGAAATGTTCATATTGATGTGCTCTTCATTTTGTTCCATTGTACCATGCTTGTTTGAGTCCATATTGATGCTCAAATTGTTCATGCAAGACTGCTATAATTTGTTAGTTCCTGTTACTTAGAAGATATTGAGCATTTGTCATTTTTGCCATGATTATTTTGTGATGCATATGGACTTGAGCCCTACATGTGTTTTGGACTATGCCATGCCATCTTTATAGGGGTGTATGCCATGAATTTTTTTGATCAATGTGGTGACTAGCACAAGCATGCAAAGTAGCTCTCGTAATATTGTTGATTTTAGGGACTTAGAATTTCACTAAGTCATTTCCCTGCTGTTATTTTTATGCCATGTATTCATGTTGTTTCATAGAGATCCATGCTTATTTTGAGTATGTTCAGTAAGGATGATTTTAACATCTGGTTATGCTCTATCCATCCATGCCCCTGTTTGCATTTATGGAGTACCCTAGCATGACTTAACCTTGCTCTACTTTTGCTATAAAATGTTCCTGGCAGATTGGTTACGTGTTAATCAATTTTGCCAAGGTTGTTGTAGTTGATCCATGCATGCTATGAGATTGTTCTTGCCATGGTTGGCTTCTTGATCATGTCTTCTTGATGGTAGTATGCTTAGTTTGTCATGCAATGCCTTGTGATGAGTGAATCGAGCTTGCAAAGAGGCCTTCGTAATTCTGTTTATGCCATGTCTAGTTGTCTGCTAAGTCTAAATCTGTTAATGAAACTTGCTATGTTTACATGGGTGCCAACATATTTTTTGTGCCCTTTTGGCTTATCGTCAGTAACGGACTTTTGTTATATGCTTTCAGTAGATTCATTGCATGCCTTTGTTTGCTATAATCTGATCCTGTAGCATGTTGTTATCTTGCTCTAAACATTGCTTCCTGATGTTAATTCCTGACATGTTAGTATTTTCACTAAGTCTTTGATGCTGTTATCTTTTGCACTTTTGACATGCTTGTTTGAACCTGCTCTTGTGTGATTTAGCCGTATCTCAGTGTTCATCTTTTGTCAAGCATCTTGAGTAGATCACTGCCATGTGCTTTGTTGCTATGTTGGAGTGCAGTAGCTTAGTTTCTTGTTGCATTCTAGATGGCATCGTGTTGTTAATTGCCGAATTGTGTCATTCTTGTTTTGCTTGCCATTTGTAAACCGTGCATTCGATTATGGTGATCTTTGCCGGGGTACTGATCCACGGGCACCTATGGGACCGGCGGACCGAGTCCCTTTCGGTTCGGCGGAGGCGGAGATCGTGCAAAGAGCAAATCGAGGCGATACACGCGAGCGATTTACCCAGGTTCGGGCCGCACGGATGCGTAAAATCCTACACCTGCTTTGTGGTTTGTATTGATTTCTTGCTCGGGAGCGCGGAGTGCTACAGTACGCACCAACAGCTAACGAGACCGAGCGTGAGTGTTTTTTGCGAACCCCCCTCTACGTTGCACACGAGCCTCCTTTTATATGCTCAAGGGGTCACCAACAGGTGGCAACGGAGGCAAAGGGTAAAAATGGAAAGGTGCTATGGTAGGTGCAGCTACCTGCTACAGTGTATCATACCTAACCCTGACGGCAGGGGACAAGGGCATTAAATGCCCGTCTCTGTCGCCTAAATAGTGCAAAAAGGGACCGCCAGGGACGCCACCGTTCGCCATGATGGCAATCTTGTCAGCGCCGCTTGCCACCGCACGCCACTGGCTGCACAGCCTCCCGCCACGTACGCCTGGAAGGGCCCCAGAGCGACACGTTGGTGGATGTGCTGGAGCGCGGGCCCAGAGAGGTGGCTCGCCGTGGCAAGTGCCTTGCCGCTGTCGTTGTCTTGTCGCGTCCGGGAGCTTGTCGCTCACCGGGCCTTGCCGGGACGCGTGGTGCGCCGCGGCAAGTTCCTTGAAATGCCTTGGGTGGCCTTCCCGGCAAGCTCCTCTTGCCGGGGTCTTGGGATGCTTTTGTTAGCCTTCCCGGCAAGCTCCTCTTGCCGGGGTCTTGTCTCCTTGACTTGGATACTTTGTTCTTGAATGGCTCGAAAGGAACTACGGAGGACCTTGGCGGTCACCCGGCAAGCCTTGCCGCGGGATGCTGCGACTGCCCGTGCATAAGTTCGGGATACTAGGGTACCCCTACTCTAGTACACTGACAATCTTTATATCGATTTCGACCGAAATCAACTCATCTTTCTAGCGGCACGCTTGGTTTGCCAAGTTGATGCCTGGTTCAATCTTTTTCTTTTGGAGCTCGCATATGCATTGCATATCACATCCCGCATATCATGCCATGTTTTGCATCATGTTGCTTGTGCATTGCACCGTGATTGATTGTTGGTCCTTTTCTTTTGTTCTTGCTTTGGTTAGAGCCGGGCGACGAGTACGTGATCGAGGAACCCGTTGAGTATGCTTACGAGGATCAAGCTTACGTCAACTCAAAGAACTTTGCAGGAAAGATGACCATACCCTCGAAATCACTTCTATCTTTGCTTGTTAGTTGCTCGCTCTATTGTTATGCCGCGATACCTACCACTTGCTAAATCATGCCTCCCATATTGCCATGTCAAGCCTCTAACCCACCTTGTCCTGGCAAACCATTGTTTGGCTATGTTGCCGCTTTGCTCAGCCCTCTTATAGTGTTGCTAGTTGCAGGTGAAGATGGAGTTTGTTCCTTGTTGGAACATGTTTATTGTTGGGATATCATTATTATATCTTGTTTACTTTAATGCATCTATATACTTGGTAAAGGGTGGAAGGCTCATCCTTATGCCTGGTGTTTTGTTCCACTCTTGCCGCCCTAGTTTCCGTCATACTGGTGTTATGTTCCTTGATTTTGCGTTCCGTCCGCGGTTGGGTTATAATGGGAACCCCTTGACAGTTCGCCATGAATAAAACTCCTCCAGCAAGGCCCAACCTTTGTTTTACCATTTGCCACCTAAGCCTTTTTCCCTTGGGTTCCACGGACTCAAGGGTCATCTTTATTTTAAACCCCCGGGCCAGTGCTCCTCTGAGTGTTGGTCCAAAACAGAGCCACTTGCAGCACCACCTCGGGGAAACTTGAGGGTTGGTTTTAGTTGTACTTAGTGTTCATCAGGTGTGCCCTGAGAACGAGATATGTGAAGCTCCTATCGGGATTTGTCGGCACATCGAGCGGCTTTGCTGCTCTTGTTTTACCATTGTCGAAATGTCTTGTAACCGGGATTCCGAGTATGATCGGGTCGTCCTGGGAGAAGGAATATCGGACACCCCTGCAGGGTTTTGAAATTTCAAAAGCCGTGCCCGCGGTTATGGGCAAATGGGAATTTGTTAATATCCGGTTGTAGAAAACTTGAAACTTAACTTAATTAAAATGCATCAACCACGTGTGTAGCCGTGATGGTCTCTTTTCGGCGGAGTCCAGGAAGAGAACACGGTTTCGTGTTATGCTTGAACGTAAGTAGTTTCAGGATCACTTCTTGATCATTATAGTTTATCGACCGTGCCCTGCTTCTCTTCTCGCTCTCTTTTGCGTAAGTTAGCCGCCATATATGCTAGTGCTTGCTGCAGCTCCACCTCACTACCTTTTCCAACCATAAGCTTAAATAGTCTTGATCGCGCGGGTGTGAGATTGCTGAGTCCCCGTGACTCACAGATTACTTCCAAAAACCAGATGCAGGTGCCGACGATGCCAGTGCAGGGGACACGGCCGAACTCAAGTGGGAGTTCGACGAGGTTTCGGGACGTTACTATGTTTCCTTTCCAGACGGTCACTAGTGGAGCCCAGTTGGGGCGATCGGGGATCTATTGCATTTGGGGTTGTCTTTATTTTGGTTCTGTAGTCGGATCTTGATTGTATTCTGAATGATGTATTGCTATAATTATGTATTGTCTGAAGTGGCGATTGTAAGCCAGCTCTTTATCCCTTTCTAATTCAGTACATGGGATGTGTAAAAATTACCCCTCTTGTGACATTCCTACTATGCGGCTACGCCTCTAAGTCGTGCTCCGACACGTGGGAGATATAGCTGCATCATGGGTGTTACAAGTTGGTAATCAGAGCCTTCCCCGGCTTAGGAGCCCCCTGCTTGATCGAATTGCTGGCGTTGTTAAGTCTAGAAAAAATGTTTTGAGTCTTATAGGATTATATATATCGGAGAGTAGAATTCTTTTTACTCCTCAGTCCCTTCGTCGCTCTGGTGAGGCCTCCTGACGTAGAGTTTTGACACTTCTCTTCTCAAATTTCACGAAAAAAAATTAGGATCACACGGGTATCTTGGAATTGTTCCATGGTTTTGTGACGAGAACATTGTTCTTGGTGCCTCCTGACATTTAGGGGTTGTGGCAGTGTCCCGGGGAGTTGAGCTCCGAGGTGTTGTCGTCACAATTTTATTGTTGCAGTTCTGGAATACCTAAGTTTCGCCGACATCGAAAATCTACTTTATGCAGTTGTTGGTGAGATAACCTCGATGCCACCCAGTACTGGGGCGGGAGTTCGGGAGTATTGCCATAACTCGTATAACGGATGCTTTTGGAAGGTTGAGGTAAATGATTTCCGAAGGTTTCTTGGTTATGTGTTGAAGGATGGATACAGCTGGATGTAGGATTTGCTAGTTTTGGGTGAGATATTATGCTTCCCCTGTATCCCCAACACCTGATTGCATAACCAGAAAATTTCAGGAGTTCCATAGGTGGAAATTCATGTAGCTCTAGTATTTCTTCTGCAGATATTTGGTTTGTGATTGGGTAATCCTTCCCAATTATTTGTTCATATCCGTACCTTGTTGTTTTATGCATCTATCTTTATCTAAGTGGCTTCTCAACTTATGGAAGTGTGATCATTTACTTTGGAATTCATTTGTTCATTCTTGTTCGAATGTTAAGGCTATATGTTGCAATTTCGATCCATTGATTCAGCTTGAATATATGTCTGTCAAGATGCTAACGGATGTCACCCGCTTCAGGATGGCTCCTCCAATGCGTCAGATCTGGAACCTCCGCCACCACCTCCACCTCCGAAGGCATGGGAAGCTGTCATGGCCGCCACCAACGCCAACACACAGATGCTTTTGCAACTCTTGCAAGAGCGCAACCAAGGAAATTAAGGCCATGGCAACAATCAAGCTCAGTTTGCTACCCTCAACCAGTTCCTCGCAAACCAGCCGAAGTCCTTCAGTAACTGTGTCGAGGCCACAGACACTGATGATTGGCTCGTGGATATCTGCAAACAATTTGAGTGTAGCAACGTCAGGCCTGAGGACTTTGTCAAGTTTGCTTCGTTCCAACTCAAAGACCAAGCTTCTGAGTGGTATCAACAATACAAAGATTCCAGAGGAGGTCATGTGATTACCTGGGATGATTTCCGCCGAGACTTCAAAGCTCACCACATTCCTCAAAGTGTTGCTAAGAGTAAGTGCGAGGAGTTCTGCAATCTGAAGCAAGGCAGCTTGTCTTACCAATACAACATCCTGTTCCACAGGCTCGCTCACTTCACCAAACAAGACGTCCCTGACGAGAAGAGCATGATTTATCAATTCAGAGGTGGCCTCAGAGAAGATCTGCAACTAGCTCTCATGCTTTTTGAGTAGACCAAGTATGATGAATTCTACAACATGGCACTAAAGCAAGGGGCCGCTCAGATCAAGTGCGATGCTTCCAAGAAGAGAGTCAGGGATGCAACTCCTTCTTCTTCTTCAACTCAAGTGGTAGCCAAGCAGCAAAAGTTCTGGTTGCCTCCCCCTCCTCCGTTCCGTCAGCCATATCAACAGAAGAGTAAAGGTGGCAATGGATCTTCCCACCCACCCAACCCAGGCTATCAGAACAAAGCTTCATCTGATGCTCCAAGGGAAAGTGCTCCGTATCACCGTCCGCTCTCAGGGGTTACTTGCAACAAGTGTCAGCAGAAAGGGCACTATGCGAACAAATGCTTCAACCAGAGGCGCCTTCCGCCTCCTCCTCCTGTGAGATCTGCCAGCAATGCAGTGGTCAAGCATAATCCCAAGTTTGCAAAGGTCAACATGTTGAACACAGCTCAGGCGGAGGACTCTTCAGAAGTGATCATGGGTAATCTTCATGTTAGTGATATTCCTTCAAAAGTTCTTTTTGACACTAGTGCATCGCTTTCTTTCATTTCAAGACCTTTTGTTGCCAAGCAATAGTTTGTTACCGAAAAGATTCCTTTCCTGTTGAAGATTGTGTCCCTGGGCAAGCAAATGACATCTAACAACTGCGTCCCGGATGTTTCTATCAAGATGGGCGACTATAAATTTCTGTCCTCTCCAATTGTTCTTGGTAACTCGGATATTGATCTAATTCTCGGCATGGATTGGCTTTCTAAGCATAAGGCTCAGCTTGATTGTGCTGCCAGGCAGATTCAATTGACACACTCATCTGAGGATGTGATCATCTATGCCACTCGTGATGATACCATTCGACTGTTTTCTCTCAATGAGAAGGGCGAGTTGAATGCCATCTCTCAGATTCCAGTCGTTTGTGAATATCAAGACGTCTTTCCAGAAGAGCTTCCAGGAATGCCTCCTCACCAGCCAATTGAATTCGTCATCGATCTTGAGCCTGGCACGAAACCTGTTTGTAAACGTCCTTACAAGCTTGGACCAGAAGAGTTGAAGGAGCTGAAGAAACAACTCGATGTACAAGAAAGTATGGGTCAGATCTGACCAAGTTCTTCTCCTTGGGGTTGTGGTGTTCTTTTTGTCAAGAAGAAAGATGGCACGGACCGACTCTGCATCGACTACCGTCCATAGAACAAGAAGACCATAAAGAACAAGTACCCACTTCCCAACATCAATGAGCTTTTCAAACAACTCAAAGGTGCTCAAGTATTCTCCAAGCTTAACCTTCATATGGGCTATCATCAGATTCGCATTTGTGAACAAGATATCCCCAAGACAGCATTCAGAACAAGTTATGGTTCCTATGAATACACTGTCATGTCTTTCAGCCTTGTCAATGCTCCTCCAACATTCTCTCGCATGATGAACTTCATCTTCAGCCCTTACACAAATGATTTCGTCTTGGTGTACCTCGATGATATTTAGGTCTTTTCCAAGAACAAAGAGGATCATGCCAAGCACTTGAGATTGGTGCTGGACAAACTCAGAGAACATCAGCTCTATGAGAAATTTTCAAAGTGTGAGTTTTGGCTCGATGAGGTTCTCTACCTTGGGCATATCATCTCCGCCAAGGCCATAGCTGTTAATCCTGAGAAGGTGTCTACAATTGTGAATTGGGAACCGCCTCAGAATGTAAAGCAGCTCCGCAGTTTCCTTGGGCTTGCAAGCTATTGTCGAAGATTCGTTGAGAATTTTTCTAAGATCGCGAAGCCTCTTTCCAACCTCCTCCAGAAGCATGTGAAGTATGTCTATATGCCTGAATGTGACGTCGCTTTCAACACCCTCAAAGAGAAGCTAGTCACAGCTCCAGTTCTGACTCCTCCTGATGAATCCAAACCATTTGAGGTTTTCTGTGATGCTTCCCTGCAAGGTCTCGGTGCTGTGTTAATGCAAGAGAAGAAAGGTGTGGCCTATAACTCTCGCCAGTTGAATCCCAACAAAAATAACTACCCCACTCATGACCTCGAGTTGGCGGCAGTTGTCCATGCTCTTTTAACATGGAGACATCTCTTGTTGGGAAGGAAAGTGGACATCTTCACTGATCATAAGAGTCTCAAGTACATCTTCACTCAACCTAACCTCAACCTCAGGCAGACTCGTTGGGTCAAAATGATTCAAGAGTATAATCCGAGTATTGAATATACTCCAGGCAAGGCCAATGTCATTGCAGATGCTTTGAGCAGGAAGGCTTACTGCAATAGTTTGATTCTCAAGCCTTTCCAACCGGATCTTTGTGAAGTTTTCCGCAAACTTAATCTCCAATTTGTTCCTCAAGGATTTCTTGCCAACCTCCAAGTCTCTCCTACTTTGGAAGATCAAATTCCTGAGGCACAACTTCTTGATGCCATGGTGAGGAAGGTGAAGATTGGTATTGCCAAGAGCCATCCCAAGTACAAGTGCTATCGCCTTGATGACAAAGATACTCTATTCTTCGAGGATCGAATTGTTGTTCCTAAGGGTGACCTTCGTAAAGTCATTATGAATGAGGATGACAATTCACCCCTATCTATTCATCCTGGAAGTACAAAGATGTACCATGACCTCAAGCAGTCGTTTTGGTGGACTCGAATGAAGCGAGAAATTGCTCAGTTTGTGAATGAATGTGATGTCTACATAAGACTGAAAGCAGAACACCAACGGCCAGCTGGTCTCCTCCAACCTCTTGCTATTCCAGAATGAAAGTTTGACCATATTGAGATGGACTTCTTGACTGGATTTCCCAAGTCCAAACATGGAAATGATGCTATCTTCGTCGTCATCGACAAGCTTACAAATGTGGCTCATTTTCTTCCTATCAAAGAATCTATCGCAGCAGCTCAGTTGGCAGAGCTATATACCTCCAGGATTGTCTCCTTGCATGGCATTCCACAGTTGATATCTTCAGATCGTGGTAGCATCTTTACTTCTAAGTTCTGGGACTCCTTCCAGAAGGCCATGGACACCAACATTCGCTCCAGCACAGCCTTTCATCCTCAAACTAGTGGCCAAGTCGAGCGGGTCAATCAAATTCTTGAAGATATGCTCAGGGCTTGTGTCATTTCCTTCGGTATGAAGTGGGAAGATTGTCTTCCATATGCCGAGTTCTCCTACAACAACAGCTTCCAAGCGAGTTCGGGCAAGGCCCCATTCGAGATTCTCTATGGCAGAAAGTGTCGTACCCCTCTTAATTGGTCAGAGACTGGTGAACGCTAACATCTTGGCAATGACTTAATCACAGAAGCTGAAGAAATGTGCAAAGTCATACGTGAAAATCTCAAAGCCGCGCAATCGCGCCAGAAGAGTTACTATGATAGCAAGCATTGTGACTTGGCTTTCGAGATCGGAGACCATGTCTACCTCCGCGTCTCTCCAATGAAAGGTACTCGTCACTTCGGTATCAAAGGGAAGCTTGCCCCTAGATACGTGGGTCCTTTCAAGATCATTGGCAAAAGAGGCGATCTCTCCTATCAACTTGAGATTCCATCCAACTTTGCTAATGTGCATGACGTGTTTCACGTGTCTCAGCTTTGCAAGTGTTTCAAGACTCCTGACCGCACCATCAACTTCGAAGAGATTGATCTCCAAGAAGACCTGTCTTACCATGAGCATCCCATTGCTATTCTTGAAGAAACTGAGCGCAAGACTCGCAACAAGTAAATCAAATTCCTGAAAGTGAAGTTGTTGGGGATATTACTATCAGTTATGACCCGCCCAGGAGGGGCCGGGTCAGCCCCAATGGCGGGTTACACAAGAAGCCCAGTAAACATTCAAGATTATAGTTTATTAAATCTTATATAAGGCCCAAAGGCCTGAAGGCGGTTTAAGCCCTGATATTGTGAACCACCGTATGTAAGGAAAGACTTGTAAAGAAAGGCATGTAAAGGAAGTCACCGAGCCGGACACGATTATGAGCCAGCCTGGACTCTGTAGGCCACCAGGCGTCAACCCGTGTATATAAGGGGACGACCCGGTGGCGGCTTAGGGAAAGAAACAACAAGTCGTAACCAAGCCGGCGAGTTGATCCTCTTGGTGATCGAAACCCCAGCAATACCAATCCCAACTAGATGTAGGATTTTACCTTCATCGTAAGGGGCCGAACTAGTATAAAACCCTCTCGTGTCCTTTGTCCCGATTAACCTCTTTAAGCTTCCTAGTGCGATGTCCCTACGACTAAGTCCTTGCTCTAGACATCTGCCGTGACAATTCCACGACAGTTGGCGCCCACCGTGGGGCCAGCGCACGGTGGATTTGAGTTCTTGAAGGGCAACTTCGAAGGTCTCAAGGGATACGCTGTGGGCCGGATGACCAAGAGTCGTCGCGGCAAGATCTACATCCACGACGAAGGCTGGGGCTCGGAGGCCGGCTCAATTGAGTATGGATACCGGGTCCCCTTTGGCGGAATTCACGTCTTCATAGGCCGGATCGGTGAGTCAGGTCCTGAGCCGTACATCCACACCAACCTCATCGAAACGGCTCGGTGAACGAGGACCGCCCGTGTTCAATCCACGGCGGTGAATACTCTGAAGGATCGGTGGAGGGCGGTGAGACGGCCGTCTGTTCCAATACTGCTTCATCAACGCGCGAGACGGACTCTTTGTACCAGTGCAGGACAGCATGCTCGGGGGCTGTTTCGATGGCAGCAGTATTCCAGACCCTCTTGAGCCGCCGAATTGGGCCGGAGTCTTCATGGAAGGGACACAGCCCGGGCAGAACTCTACAGCAGCGGCGGCGACAGCTACCAGGTCAGCTGCGGCCGGGTCAGGAGACCCCGCACGCCCCCGGCTCAGATCTTGATGGACCTCATGGATAAACTGATGACTATGTTGACTGTCGTGGTAGAGCCGGCGGATAAATCCCAGCATGACGCAGAGGTGGCACGCGTACGTGAAGAGATGGTGCAAGCTAAGGAAAATCTAGCCGCAGAGGAAGTCAGGATGGCAGCAGAGCGGGCGGCTTTGGACGTTCGTGCTCAACAGCTTCAAGCGGAGACCTTTCGGCTCTCGGTGGATCTGAACACGTTGAACGAGGTCATGGGGAGGAGGCATCAGAAAACCCAATCACGTCTGCCTCTGACGCTCGATCCTAGGAATCTTTTTCACACACCCGGAGCCGGGGGAAGTAACCTGTCGGAAGCACCCCGGATTACAACACCCGGCACCGATCCAGCCACGTGCCATGGATCCACCTCATATAATTACCGCTCCGCCTCATTACGTCCCAACACTGTCGGGTCACTTCTCCAACCCTTTGAAAAACCTCATCGCAGCATCGGCTCGTCTGGCGGCTCTTCCGATGGAAGGTGACTCACCGGCGACAATTGAAATATGGAGGGTAAGAGAACTTCTTCAAACAGCTCTGGCGTAGCAGGATGCATACTCCTACAGTCGAGACATGATCCATTCAACTCCTCGCCCAAGCCGGAGCCCGAGTTACAGTGGGCATATGGAATCCACAGATATGTCAAGCAATGCTCAACGCCGCAATCGGCCATACAGGCATGAGCCGGTGCGGGCTGGGGCCCTCAACTTGGCGGATCAGGAGAGGATTCGTCAAGAGACAGAACGAACAGCTCAAATGGTAGCGGATCAGGCGGCTCATCAAACTTTTCCGGCTTATCCAGCAACCTCGGTCGAGGCAGGAGTGGCCACAAGAACCAGAGACGTTCCTTGCTTGGTGCCGGCCATACGTAATGAGCGTTTTCCAAAGGACTTTAAGGGGCCTCGTAAGGTGCCTAATTACACAGCTGACTTACAGCTCGGGGCTTGGATTGAGAGTTATGAGATAACTATGGAGTTATTGGAGGTCAGCGATGCAGCAATGGCCAAGTATTTCACTATGATGTTAGATGGAACAACTCGTACTTGGTTGAAGGGATTGCCACCCAATTCTGTCAGTTCATGGGCAGAGTTGAAGGCCCGGTTCATCCAGAACTTTAAAGACACGTGTAAGCAGCCTATGTCGATTGTGGACCTGACCAATTGCAAGCAAGAGGATGGTGAATCCACAACCCATTGGGTGCGCCGGTTCAAGGAGATAATACATTCATCTGATAAGATGGATGCTAGCTTAGTAGAATGTTGGAGAAAAATTGCCGTTTTGAACCTCTGAAGCAGAAGCTGGGGCGGCTCAAGCATGACTGTAATGACATGGGAATGTTGATGGCGGCTCTGATCAAGTATGTTGATTCTGACACTACCAAGGACCCGGTTTCTGACGAAGAAAAGGCAACGAAGGGAAAGAAGAACGGCAACGGCAAGGGTCACCAGCATAACCCGGCGAATCAGGGAGGTAATAAACGTAAGGCTGATGAGTTTGTTGCTAACACCAATACACAAGGCGGAAATCAATGGCGCAAGGGTCGACAGCCCCTTGGTCAGGTGGGTCAGGTCCCACCCTTGAGCAATTTTTGAATGAGCCTTGTCCAAAACACGGTACCCGGGAGAAGCCATCCACCCACCTGTGGAAAGATTGTACGACCATGAAGGCGTTTAAAAATTCAAACGCGTTTGATGGAGGTCACGGACCAGGCGGCGGCTCAGGTGGAGGCGGTTTCCAAGGCCCGGGCGCCGGCTTAGGTGGAGGAGGATTCCACGGTCAAGGCCATCCTGGTAACCAAGGAGGGTATAATCCGCAACCCGGCCAAGGTATTCAGCAGCAGCAGTCCGGATATCAGAGCAATCCGAAGCAGCTGAATAGTGGGCAATACCATGTATTCACCACTAGCTTATGTAAGAGAGACCAAAAACTTCACAAGAGGGCCGTCAATGCCATTGAGCCGGCAGTTCCACATTACTTACGTTGGTCAGAGCAGCCTATTGTGTGGAGCAGAGAGGATCACCCACCCCGGGTCGATAATCCGGGTCACTTGGCTTTGTTGGTGGCACCTCAGGTTGATGGATACAAATTCACTAAAGTACTCATGGATGGAGGCAGCAGCATCAACATCCTCTATTATGAGACGTTCCGCCGGATGGGATTGACTGATAAGAGTCTTAAACAATCCAACATTGTTTTTCACGGTGTGGTTCCTGGCAAGTCGGCATACAAAGTGGGTAGGATTGAACTGGAAGTAGCCTTTGGGGATGAGTATGACTCCAGAGCAGACAAATTAACCTTTGAGGTGGTTAAGATCAAAAGCCCGTATCATGCTCTGTTTGGATGGTCGGCTTATGCCAAATTCATGGCTCGGCTGTGTTATGTGTATTTGCAGCTTAAGCTGCCGGGTTATAAGGGCACCATCACAGTACACGGGAGCCAGAAAATAGCCTTGGAGTGTGAAGAAGGTGATGCTGCATATGCTGAATCTGTCTGTGCAACAGGGGAGTTAAAATTTTACAAAGATCATGTTGACCCGGCAGACCTGACATCATTAAAGAAACCAACAATAGAGCATGAGCCGGTGTTGAAGTTCAAATCAGCTGATGACACCAAAATGGTTGACTTTGTGCCTGGTGACTCATCCAAGCCGTTCATCATCAGTGCTAACTTGGATCCAAAATAGGAAAGCGCGCTCATCGAGTTCATCCGTGAGAACCGGGACATCTTCGCATGGAAACCTTCAGACATGCCGGGTGTCCCGAGGGAACTCGATGAGCACACTCTCAATATTGGTCCAAAGTTTAAACCTGACAGATAATTTCTCCGACGGTTCAATGAAGAAAGGCGCAAGTCCATTGGAGAAGAGGTGGCCCGGCTTTTGGCAGCTGGGTTCATTATAGAAGTCTTTCACCCAGAGTGGTTAGCCAACCCGGTGCTTGTACTCAAAAAGAATGGCACCTGGCGTATGTGTGTGGATTACACCGATCTAAACAAGGCTTGTCCGGCTGATCCTTTTTCCCTCCCCCGTGTTGATCAGATCATTGATGCTACGGCGGGTTGCGCATGTTTGAGTTTCCTGGATGCTTATTCCGGTTATCATCAGATCAAGATGGCAGTCAAGGATCAGGAGAAGACGACTTTTATCACTCCGTTTGGAGCTTTCTGCTATGTGTCTATGCCTTTTGGACTTAAGAGTGCCCAGGCGACTTACCAACGGTGTGTGCAGAATTGTCTTCACGATCAAATTGGGCATAATGTTCATGCTTATGTGGATGATATAGTGGTAAAATCTAGGAAGGAAGAAACCTTGGTCATAGATCTGAAAGAGACTTTCGATAATCTCCGGGTCTACAAAATGATGCTTAACCCGGCCAAGTGTGTTTTTGGAGTCCCAGCCGGCAAGCTCTTTGGTTTTTTGGTGTCTAACCGAGGTATTGAGGCTAACCCGGAGAAAATCAAGGCAATTACATCCCTGGCCAAACCAACATGCATCAATGACGTTCAACGACTGGCGGGCTGTGTTGCTGCTTTGAGCCGGTTCATAAGCCGGTTAGGGGAGAAGGCAATGCCTCTGCATCAGATGATGAAGAAAACAGATGATTTCGTTTGGAGCGATGTTGCAGACTCTGCTTTTGAAGATCTGAAGACACAGCTTGCTGAGCCGCCGGTCCTGGCTGCTCCAGTCGAGAAAGAGCCGCTGCTGTTATACGTGGCTGCCAACTCACGAGCTATTAGTGTGGCTATTGTTGTGGAGCACAAGGAGGCTAGCAAGGAGCATCTGGTTCAACGGACGGTTTACTATGTCAGTGAGGTGTTAATTGAATCCAAGCAACGATATCCACATTGGCAGAAGCTCGTATATGGGGTGTTCATGGCAAGCGGGAAGCTTAAGCATTATTTTCAGGGACATCCAATCACCGTGGTTAGCTCTGCTCCTTTGGGAGACATCATTCAAAACAGAGAAGCCACTGGGCGAATCGCCAAGTGGGCAATTGAGCTTGGGTCTCATGGGTTGAAGTATGTGCCACGTACTGCGATCAAATCGCAAGCACTGGTTGACTTCATTAATGACTGGACAGAGATGCAGATGCCAGAAGAGAAACCAGACAACACGTATTGGACTATTCATTTTGATGGGTCCAGACAGTTGGAAGGCTCGGGGGCTGGAGTTGTGTTAACCTCTCCGCGAGGTAACAAATTTTGTTATGTGTTACGGTTAATGTTTCCTTGCACTAACAACGTAGCAGAGTATGAAGCCTTGCTCCATGGTCTTCGAGTGGCAAAAGAGATGAGTTTGAGCCGGGTCAGATGTCTTGGTGACTCAGATTTAGTGGCTCAACAGGTATCAGGCAAGTGGGATTCCAAGGACCCTCTCATGGCGGCTTATCGCCGGGAGGTTGACATTGTTGCAGGGCATTTTAAGGGTTATCAGGTGGAGCACATTGACCATCGAAAGAACGAAGCGGCTGACGCTTTAAGCCGGTTGGGGTCTCAGCGTAAGCCGGTACCTCCTACACCTTTTTGGATGTTTTGCATAACCCGTCTGTCAAGTTGCCCACAGAAGAAGATTTAGCTGTTCCTGACCTGGAGGCGCAGTTGGTGGCGGCTCTTCATGTCATCCCAGATTGGACAGTGTCGTTCTTGGCTTACATGACCCGGGGAGAGTTGCCAGCGGATGAGACCCTGGCTCGACAGATAACCCGGCGGTCTAAGTCAATGACGATTTCGGATGGAGAATTATACCATCGCAGTGTCTCCGGAGCGTTTCAGCGGTGTGTTTCCCCTGAAGAAGGTCAAGAAATACTTCGTGAGATCCATGAAGGCGATTGTGGTCATCACGCCAGGTCAAAATCTCTGGTGGCCAAAGCTTTTCGTCATGGTTTTTAATGGTTGATGGCTCATGCTAATGTAGAGGATCTGGTCATCATATGTGATGGATGTCTAAAGTTTGCACGACGAGCGCATGTACCGGCTCAAGAGCTCCGGATGATTCCAATCACTTGGCCATTTGTGGTCTGGGGGCTTGACATGGTGGGACCTTTCAAAAGGTCTAAGGATAAAAAGACACATCTCTTGGTGGCAGTTGATAAATTCACTAAGTGGGTTGAGGTGGAACCAATGAGTAAGTGTGACGCGGCCACGGCGCTTCAGTTCATGAAAAAGGTGATCTTCCGTTTTGGTTTCCCACACAGCATTATCACTGACAATGGCAATAATCTGCCCCCAGGGGCTATGGAGGAGTTTTGTCAACGTGAGCACATCCGGCTTGATGTTTCTTCCGTAGCTCATCCTCAATCCAATGGTCAAGCTGAGAGAGCGAATCAGGAAATTTTAAAAGGTCTCAAACCCCGGCTTATGGTTCCCTTACAGCGAACGCTGGGTTGCTGGGTAAAGGAATTACCCTCGGTGTTGTGGAGTATCAACACCACGCCTAACAGGTCTACAGGTTACACACCTTTCTTCATGCTTTATGGAGCAGAAGCAGTGTTGCCTAGTGACATCCGTCATGACTCGCCCCGTGTGGCGGCTTATGTTGAAGCTAATAATGAACAAGCCAGACAGGATGCACTTGACTTGTTAGATGAAGAAGGAGATTTAGCAGCGGCTCGATCAGCAATTTATCAACAGGACCTGCGCCGTTATCACAGCCGCCGGGTCAAATCCAGGACTTTTCAGGAAGGCGACTTGGTGCTCCGGCTCATCCAGGATCTCTCAGATGCACACAAGCTATCCCCACCTTGGTAAGGAACCTTTGTGGTCAGCAAGAACTTAAACAATGAGTCGTATTACCTCATTGACATTCGAGAACACAAAGATTCACATAAGTCAGAGGAGGGGACCCGCCGGCCGTGGAGCATTGCTCAACTTCGGCCATACTACACCTGAGCTACCGGCTCTCATCATGTACATACTTAATATTTTACATACCATGATAAGTAATAAAGTAAGACCATTGGTCTCTTTTCTTTTCAAAGATTATGCATCTTTTTATTTCTTATTCTCAAATGACTATTAAGGAGCTGATCATATTTGAATCAAGTCAAACCTTTTTTGGTCCGGCTTACGGTCGTATTCGAATCTAGCTGCAATTATCATGGTAACTTGGGGGCTTCCTGTTCAAACATAGGTCGTATTCGAACCAAAGAGAACATAGTTGTCATAACCCTCTTGATCGACTCAAGGCCAAACTCACTAGGGGGCTTCTTGATCGTATCTGAATCATAGCTTAACCCCTTTTGGGTCCGACTTGGATCGTATTCGAATCAGGGTCATTAAAAACCTCTCAAGGTCATTTGGGGGCTTCCTGTTCAAACATAGGTCGTATTCGAACCAAAGAGAACATAGCTGTCGGTACCCTCTTGATCGGCGCAACACCACAGCCACTGGGGGCTATATGGTCGTATTCGAACCTTAGCTTAACCCCTTTGGTCCGGTTTACTGATCGTATTCGAATCAGAAGCCACCAACCTTTAAATATAAGGTTAAATCATACTTGTTAACTATTATTTGTCTTTGAATTTCTTGTTGCAAATAATTAGCATGATCTTCTTTGTCGGTTTGTCTATTTGAGAACATGGCTACCAAGGCATAACAATCATTGAAGTATTCAAAGGTATTTATTTCTCAAAAAGATTAAGTTATCGGCTTCATTACCCGGGTTACTCAAGCCGGTGGTCTAAGGATCAAAGGTACAAGTATGGCTATTTATATATAATTGCCTGCTACATTAACTAAAAAGTTAGTTTCAGCCCTTGTCCTTTGTTTATATCTGCTTTTCTATTATGATAAACATATTGGATATAAGCTAGGTGTTTTAACTCGTTCGATTCTAAGCCGCTAGGCCAGTATTTTCTTGTCCCTACAGGGTACAGATTTAAAGTGTTGCAGAAATGATCATCAAATATAATGCATATATTGCCATCAGGAAACATGGAGTCACATACAGTGTTTTATGCACGATGGCATAAGCAAGGCATTCAGTGTTTTCACAGCTAAACTATTACATGGCTTTTTATAAGACAAATGAAGATGGTTACTATTCCTCCCTCACCGGTTGACCGCCCTCTGTTGGCTGGAAGTTGGGTTTTGACCAGTCAAAACCATTGACGGCGACGAATTCTGCTTCATCATCGATCAGGCCTGCCGGGTCAACATCCGGGGCAAATGTGTTTTCTCTTATAGGCGGAATCAAATCCGTCACCTTGTACAAGGGAGTCGCCATCTTCTTATTTTTCAGCATCAAAACCCGGCTGGTATTTGTCAATATTGGTGTCGTCTCCAAGGGTAGTTGCCTGAGGTCGGACTCCACGCACGTAGGCCATGAAGTCATCCTACTCAAAAGGAGAACCATCTTCCTTCACGGTGGGATAGCCTCTGGCCACGTCCGTCGGGTCTAGGTCTGGCACCCAAGCCTTGGAGCGGATCAGGGCAGTCAAAGCTCCGGTGAGTGCGCAGGAGTGTTTCACTTCTTGAAACCTGGCAGGCAGGATTGACAGTTTCTTCAGGACGTCGCTGAGCCGGTTGGGTCCTTGATTGGTAGGAGAGATGGCAGCAAGATCCCGTTGTGCACCAATATATAGTTGTTCTACCAAAGTATACACTGCCTTCAGTTTAATCAAAGGGTCTTGGCTTAGATGTTTGCTTCGAGGGCCTACACATATTTTATACACAAAGTCAGCTGGCGGCTTATACTCCGGATCAGCAAAAATCACACAAAATTAAAGTCGGACGGCTTACCAAAGATGGTAGCCACCATTTGAGACACCCGTCCCTTTAAACCATTCAGCTCTGTTGAAATCTCTTCAAGGGTTGTTTCGGCCTTCTTAGCACGTTGGATCAGAAGCATTTTTCCTCTTCCCAAGTTTTCTTCTTGGCAGCGAAGCTGGTCTTTAAATTTTCCATCTCAGAGAGACTTATTTGCAGTTTGGAGTTAGCATATTTGATTTTTGCCTCCTGACTTGCTAGCCGGGTCTTTGCATCAGTCAATTGCGAGTTCAATTCAGATAAGGCATTCTGCAAAACATTCAGATGAGTCAAGATTTTGCTTCAAGTTCAAAAATCAAGATTCAAGTCTCAAGTACTTTACAAAAAACCACTTGACATTTGGGGGCTAATGTATGCCAAATCAAATTTTTATCACTCTAAAGGCATACTTTAAGTCCCAAGTACCTTACAAAGTAACAACACTTGGCACTTGGGGGCTAATGTATGCAGTTCAGCAAGTTTCTCAAGGTTAAGCCGGAGTATTAAGTCCTTTGAATACGGTACCAAACAATTTAAAGTACCGGCTCATTTATGATCAAAATGAACCGGCCATTGGGGACTACAGGTGAAGCTTTGTTCTATTGAATTCAAGAAAAGTTTCAAAGGTAAAGGTCTCGGCCTATATTTTAAAGTCTATAGATCATTCCGGTTCTCTCATAATCTGAAGACTTGGGGGCTGAAGGAATATAGATAAGCCAGAAGAACATACCTCGTATTTCAACTGCAACTGTTTGACCATTGCAATCTCAGAGTCGCGACTGGAGTGTACATGGCTAAGATAGCCGGATAAAATATCATTGGCATTTAGATGGTCATAGTTGGCAACGTCAAAGCGAACTTTCTGCCTCTCCAATGCCTCTTGTTTCGCAGTACACCGAGCCAGCACGGTTGGATTCCCTGGTTCAATAAAGCAGCTCCCAGTGATCTGAACGTCTTGTGCAGACGGTGATGGCGGGTTGGCTGAGCTTGATGGTCCAGTAGCAGAAGGGTTCACAGTGGTCTCATCAAACGACGGCTTAGGAGGATTTGCTTCTACATCAACAGGCGGGTCTACTGGAGCGTCGGTTAATGGAGAAGATGGCCTGGCCGGGTCAGATGCAAGCACTGGCGGGTCTTCCACTGGTTTAGCTACCTTCGCTTTCTTGGATTTAGCTTGGCCACTAAGAAAAATGTTGCAAGATCATCAGTATAAAGATACAATTTGAGCAACCCGGAAATATGAGGATTTTTCATTACCCAGGGGCAGTCTTGAAGGCCGCAAATTGCGTCTGCGATGAGTCGCCAGAAGAGCGAGACACCTCCTGAAAGGATAAAATAGAGTTAAAAGTAATACAAGGGGAAGGATCCATTAAAAAGAGTTAAAGACAGAAAGAAGTAAACCCCATTCGGACGCTTCTGAGGAGTTTGTTGAAGAAGAACAGCCGGCTCATCTTCAGTCCAAGCTTGATGGCGGCTTTCATGTTGCTGCTTTTTCAAACGAAAATTGGGATCCAAGTGAGCTAAAGGGTTAGAAAACCTTACTTTACAGATCACTCGTCGAACTTTTTGTCTTGGCAAGGGCTCTGAGTCGGAGGAAATGATAGTTACCTCTGCTTCCACAGCCTGACTGGCCCCAGTGTCATCCTGGTAATGATCAGTGTCAATAAGATTGTTAAAAAATTGGCCAAGGGAATCAAGGGCTACCTCCGAGTCAGATGTATCATCAAGCTTCATCAAATCTTCAGCAGTGCTCTTTTTCTTCTTTTTCGACCTCCGGGTCGTTTTCTTGGCGTTTATGGCGGCGGCTTTCGCTTTCTTGGCAGCCTCATGGTCATACTTAACTTTCCAGAAGTCAGAGTTGGCCTGCAGATAGGTAAAAAACAAGATAAAGAATCAGGCAAGTATTAAAACATTACGGCTGGGAAAATACAAAAGAGAGAAATAATGACATTCTTACTTCTGGCACCGGGTTAAGCTAGCAGAAGGGGTTTAACCCGACAACACTGCAATTTTCGTATTTCCCGTTCACTAGAAGAGTTGACATTGAGACAATATCTTCTTCTGTTAATTGAATGGGGCTGTGATGAAGAGAGTCATCCGGGCATCCACCATACTCATACATCAGCTTTGACCGGCGGCTCAAAGGGATGACCCGCCATGAGATCCAGCAGCGGGTCAGATCAACTCCAGTTAACCCGTTCCCCAACAGAGCATTGATCCTTTTGATAGATGGTATCAGCCTCTTGCGTTCAGCGACCGTAAGCTTATCAGGAAGCGCGAACTTGGAGTCAAGACGATCGGGGCGATAACCCGGCAGTGGCTTCTCGTTTGCTGGTGAAGTGTCCTGGCAGTAGAACCAAGTCTAGTTCCAGTCCTTTGGGTGGCTTGGTAAGACAATGAGGGGGAAGATGGCACCCTGCCGGCGCTGAATTGATATGCCTCCAAGCTCTAAGCTAAGGCCGTTGGTGCACTCGTTCTGCCAGTTTAGATAAAAGTATTCTCTAAACAACTCCACGGTCGTCTCTTGTTGAAGATATACCTCACAGAGCACTTGGAAGTTACAGATGTTAGATATGGAGTTGGGCCCAATATCTTGAGGGTAGAGCTTGAAAAAGTGGAGGACCTCTCTGAAGAACTTTGATCCGGGCGGTGAGAAGCCACGGTTCATGTGGTCAGTAAAAACGATCACCTCACCGTCTCTTGGATTGGGCCGTTCTTCTTCCGGGTCAGGGGCACAATAAGACATGATGGTTTTCGTTGGCAGAAATCCTATGGTGAAGAACTCTTTTAAACATTCCTCAGTTATGGTTGAGGGAACCCAGTTACAGATGGTTGGTGTTTTGGACGGCATGATGTGCAAAGAACTGAAAAGAAAAGCAACATGTCGGTTCAGTTTAATGATGAGATTGACAGTTAAGTGATGAAGATGCAAACAAGTAATGGCGGCTTAGTTAAGGAATAATGACATATAAGGAAAATTAAGCTGGCATGATAAGCCGCCATGACTATAGATATTTGAAGAAGGCAAATTCAGCTAAGTATTGAGACAAACAAGTTTCCCACGTTGCTTGGTATTATTCCAGATCAAATGATTATTCAAAAATGAAAACAATTCTAGACCTAAAAAGTTCAGTACAGAGAGGTCGGTAAGTTCTGAAGCAGCCTTTTAATCAGAGAAAGGGGTCTGTGGATCAAGAAGAGGTACAAAAACACTACCGCGTGAGCATATATATATATATATATATATATATAACTTTTTGGATCAGAAAAGGCTGGCGGTGGAAGAACTACGATGAACTATGATGAACTATGAAGAACACGCAGGAGCTTGGAAACCCTAAAATGAGGATCAGAGAAGTAAAAAGGGAGACCCTTACGATTGCGGATCTCCTACGGAGGTCGCCGCTGTTCTCTGGATCGGTTCGGGTTGATGCAGCGGCCAACGTCGACGGAGATGGAGGTGAAGCGCGGTGGTGGCGAAGCTCGAGCAGCAGGGGGTTTAAGAGAGGAAGAAGACGGAGCAAGAGAGGAGAATGAGAAGGCCGAGGCGTGCCTATTTATAAGGAAAAGATGCGAACAGATGGGCGCGAAAATCCAGGGAGAGCCGAATAATGGTTATCCAGCTATACAGGCGCCTCGATTCTCAGGAAACATTAAAGTTAAAAGATCCGTTGGAAGATGACGTCATGAAAGTTTTTTGCGTTTTCAAGAGATGACGTCACGGCGGGTTACAAGAAAATTTCAACGAAGATAAGAAGATGGATTTTTGTCTAAGTATTGAAGATTGACAAAGAACGAAGTTCAAAGTCAACCTGGGGCCTAATGTTGGGGATATTACTATTAGTTATGACCCGCCCAGGAGGCGCCGGGTCAGCCCCAATGGCGGGTTACACAAGAAGCCCAGTAAACATTCAAGATTATAGTTTATTAAATCTTATAGAAGGCCCAAAGGCCTGAAGGCAGTTTAAGGCCTGATATTGTGAACCTCCATATATAAGGAAAGACTTGTAAAGAAAGTCATGTAAAGGAAGTCACCGAGCCGGACACGATTATGAGCCGGCCGGGACTCTGTAGGCCACTAGGCGTCAACCCGTGTATATAAGGGGACGACCCGGTGGCGGCTTAGGGCAAGAAACAACAAGTTGATAACCAAGCCGGTGAGTTGATCCTCTTGGTGATCGAAACCCCAGCAATACCAATCCCAACTAGACGTAGGCTTTTACCTTCATCGTAAGGGACCGAACTAGTATAAAACCCTCTCGTGTCCTTTGTCCTGATTAACCCCTTTAAGCTTCCTAGTGCGATGGCCCTACGACTAAGTCCTTGCTCTAGGACATCTGCCGTGACAATTCCACGACAGAAGTGGTCACATCATTCTGACCGAGAAGCCACCTGGGAACGCGAGGACCACCTCCGTTCCGAATATCCGGAGTTCTATCGGTCCTAGATCTCGGGACGAGATCCTTTCGTAGTGGTGGAGTGTTGTAACACCCCGGATGTAACTTACCATAATTGTACTCCAACTCTTGCCATTTCTGGCTCTAAGTTATGAGATTCGTGGTTGGTTTTTGTCTTCGTTGTGCATTTTGTCCATGTCATGCATTTCATATCATGTCATCATGTGCATCGCACTTGCATACGTGTTCATCTCATGCATCCGAGCATTTTTCCTGTTGTCCGTTTTGCAATCCGACACTCCTACGTCATCTGGCGCCCCCTTTTGTCTCTTTTTGTGAGCGGGTGTTAAACTGTCTCAGAATGGACCGAGATTTGCCAAGCAGCCTTGGTAAACCACCGGTAGACCGCCTGTCAAGTTTCGTGCCATTTGGAGTCCGTTTGATACTCCAACGGTTAACCAAGGAAGCGTAAAGGCCTCGTGTGTGTTGCAGCCCAACACCCCTCCAAACTGGCCCAATAACCCATCCAAACCCCCTCCATCCTTTCGTCCGTTCAATCACGATCGCGTGGCCGAAAACCGCACCCCTTTTGGACTCTCCTAGCTCCCTCTAGCTATAAAAACGTCTCCTCCTCCTCCATTCCCGGACGAAACCCTAATTTTTTCCCTCCGTGCCGCCGGACACATCCGCGTGTCGCCGGAAAAATTCCCGCCGCCGCGCCCTCACCTATCACGTCGCGCCACATGTCACCGTCCGCCGCCTCCGCCTCCGGCCCGCCGCGGCCCGCAGCGGGCCCTCCCGGCCCGCGCGCCTGAGCCGTCGCTCGCCGCCCGCGCCCGCCTGCCTGCCAAGCTCCGTCCGCCGACCACTCCCCGCCGGCGCCTCCTCTCGCCGAGCTCGCCGCCGCCACTGCGCCAGTGCCGCTCCCCGCATGGCTCCCACACCGCGCCGCCGCGCCTTCTCCCGCCGGTGCTCGACTCCGGCCTCCTCCCCAAGCTCTCCGGCGAGGCCGAGCACTCCGGCGAGCCCCTAGCTCCGGCCACCGCGTGGAGATCTCCGGCCACTACTCTCCGGTGACCCTCGAAGTCCACACGCGCCAGATCTAGATCTGAAACCCTAGGGTTGACCCATGTTTTATCCTCTAAGTCATTTTTTATACATTATGAAGCTCTCTTCATTGCATCATAACTTCTCATCCGTAGCTCCGTTTCGTGCGTGCAATATATCAAAATGTTCATCTGGATGTGCTCTTCATTTTTGTTCCATTGTACCATGCTTGTTTGAGTCCATATTGATGCTCAAATTGTTGATGCAAGAGCGCTATAAATTGTTAGTTCCTGTTACTTAGCAGATATTGAGCATTTGTCATTTTTGCCATGATTATTGTGTGCTGCATATGGACTTGAGCCCTACATGTGTTTTGGACTATGCCATGCCATCTTTACAGGGGTGTATGCCATGTATTTTTTGATCAATGTGGTTACTAGCACAAGCATGCAAAGTATCTCTCGTAATATTGCTGATTTCAGGGACTTAGAATTTCACTAAGTCATTTCCCTGTTGTTATTTTTATGCCATGTATTCATGTTGTTTCATAGAGATCCATGCTTATTTTGAGTATGTTCAGTAAGGATGATTTTGACTTATGGTTATGCTCTATCCATCCATGCCCATGTTTGCATTTATGAAGTACCCTAGCATGACTCAATCTTGCTCTACTTTTGCTATAAAATGTTCCTGGCAGATTGGTTACGTGTTAATCAATTTTGCCAAGATTGTTGTAGTTGATCCATGCATGCTATGAGATTGTTATTGCCATGGTTAGCTTCTTAATCATGTCTTCTTCCTGGTAGTATGCTTAGTTTGTCATGCAATGCCTTGTGATGAGTTAATCGAGCTCGCAAAGAGGCCTTCGTAATTCTGTTTATGCCATGTCCAGTTTTCTGCTAAGTCTGAATCTGTTAATGAAACTTGCTATGTTTACATGGGTGCCAACATATTTTCTGTGCCCTTTTGGCTTATGGTCAGTAAGGGACTTTTGTTATATGCTTTGATTAGATTCATTGCATGCCTTTGTTTGCTATGATCTGATCCTGTAGCATGTTGTTATCTTGCTCTAAACATTGCTTCATGATGTTAATTCCTGACATGTTAGTATTTTCACTAAGTTTGTGATGCTGTTTTCTTTTGCACTTTTGCCATGCTTGTTTGAACCTGCTCTTGTGTGATTTAGCCGTAGCTCAATGTTCATCTTTTTTCAAGCATCTTGAGTAGATCACTTCCATGTTCTTTGTTGCTATGTTGGAGTGCAGTAGCTTAGTTTCTTGTTGCATTCTAGATGGCATCATGTTGTTAATCGCAGAATTTTGCCATTCTTGTTTTGCTTGCCATTTGTAAACCGTGCATCCGATTCCGGTGATCTTTATATCGATTTCGACCAAAATCAACTCATCTTTCCAGCGGCATGCTTGGTTTGCCAAGTTGATGCCTAGTTCAATACTTTCCTTTCGGAGCTCGCATATGCATTGCATATCACATCTCGTATATCATGCCACGTTTTGCATCATGTTGCTTGTGCATTGCACCGTGATTGATTGTTGGTCCTTTTCTTTTGTTCTTGCTTTGGTTAGAGCCGGGAGACGAGTACGTGATCGAGGAACCCGTTGAGTACGCTTACGAGGATCAAGCTTACGTCAACTCAAAGAACTTTGCAGGCAAGATGACCATACCCTCGAAATCACTTATATCTTTGCTTGTTAGTTGCTCGCTCTATTATTATGCCGTGATACCTACCACTTGCTAAATCATGCCTCCCAAATTTCCATGTCAACCCTCTAACCCACCTTGTCCTGGCAAACCATTGTTTGGCTATGTTGCCGCTTTGCTCAGCCCTCTTATAGCGTTGCTAGTTGCAGGTGAAGATGGAGTTTGTTCCTTGTTGGAACATGTTTATTGTTGGGATATAATTATTATATCTTGTTTACTTTAATGCATCTATATACTTGGTAAATGGTGGAAGGCTCATCCTTATGCCTGGTGTTTTGTTCCACTCTTGCCGCCCTAGTTTCCGTCATACCGGTGTTATGTTCCTTGATTTTGCGTTCCATACGCGGTTGGGTTATAATGGGAACCCCTTGACAGTTCGCCTTGAATAAAACTCCTCCAGCAAGGCCCAACCTTGGTTTTACCATTTGCCACCTAAGCCTTTTTCCCTTGGGTTCCACGGACTCAAGGGTCATCTTTATTTTAAACCCCCGAGCCAGTGCTCCTCTGAGTGTTGGTCCAAAACAGAGCCACTTGCAGCGCCACCTCGGGGAAACTTGAGGGTTGGTTTTAGTTGTACTTAGTGTTCATCAGGTGTGCCCTGAGAACGAGATATGTAAAGCTCCTATCGGGATTTGTCGGCACATCGGGCGGCTTTGCTGCTCTTGTTTTACCATTGTCGAAATGTCTTGTAACCGGGATTTCGAGTCTGATCGGGTCGTCCTGGGAGAAGGAATATCCTTCTTTGACCGTGAGAGCTTGTGATGGGCTAAGTTGGGACACCCCTGTAGGGTTTTGAAATTTCGAAAGTCGTGCCCGCGGTTATGGGCAAATGGGAATTTGTTAATATCCGGTTGTAAAAAACTTGAAACTTAACTTAATTAAAATGCATCAACTGTGTGTGTAGCTGTGATGGTCTCTTTTCGGCGGAGTCCGGGAAGAGAACACGGTTTCGTGTTATGCTTGAACGTAAGTAGTTTCAGGATCACTTCTTGATCATTATAGTTTCTCGACCGTGCCTTGCTTCTCTTCTCGCTCTCTTCTGCGTAAGTTAGCCACCATATATGTTAGTGCTTGCTGCATCTCCACCTCACTACCTTTTCCTACCCATAAGCTTAAATAGTCTTGATCGCGAGGGTGTGATATTGATGAGTCCTCGTGACTCACAGATTACTTCCAAAAACAGATGCAGGTGCAAACGATGCCAGTGCAGGGGACGCGACCGAACTCAAGTGGGAGTTCGACGAGGTTTCAGGACGTTACTATGTTTCCTTTCTAGACGATCAGTAGTGGAGCCCAGTTGGGGCGATCGGGGATCTATTGCATTTGGGGTTGTCTTTATTTTGGTTCCGTAGTCGGACCTTGATTGTATTCTGGATGATGTAATGCTATAATTATGTATTGTGTGAAGTGGCGATTGTAAGCCAGCTCTTTATCCCTTTCTTATTCAGTACATGGGATGTGTAAAGATTACCCCTCTTGCGACATGCCTACTATGCGGCTATGCCTCTAAGTCGTGCTCCGACACGTGGGAGATATAGCCGCATCGTGGGTGTTACAAGTTCTCACAACCATAGTGGCCCCAAGAATGGAAACGGGAACGGAGCAGGTAGTAATCAGAACCACTCTAACCCAGCCACACCCGCCAAGAAGGACCTAAGTCACATTACTTGTTTCAAATGCGGGAAGACTGGACACTATGCCACTGAGTGCCCTGAAGCGAACAATGGGAATGGCAATGGAAGTGCTGGGAAGAAGCCCAACCCTTTCAACAGGGGACTGATATGTCTCCAATGTATCTATAATTTTTTATTGTTCCATGCCATATTATATCATGTTTTGGACATTATTGGGCTTTATTATACACTTTTATATTATTTTTGGGACTAACCTATTGACCGGAGGCCCAGCCCAGAATTGCTGTTTTTTTTGCCTATTTTAGGGTTTCGCAGAAAAAGAATATCAAACGAAGTCCAAACGGAATGAAACCTTCGGGAACATGATTTTTGGAACGAAATGATCCAGAGGACTTGGACCCTACGTCAAGAAATCAAGCAGGAAGGCACGAGGTAGGGGTGCGCCTAACCCCCCCCCCCCCCAGGCGTGCCCTACACCCTCATGGGGCCCATGTTGCTCCACCGATGTACTCCTTCCTCCTATATATACCTACGTACACCCAAACTACCTGATACGGAGCCAAAACCCTAATTCCACCGCCGTAACTTTCTGTATCCATGAGATCCCATCTTGGGGCCTTTTCCGGAGCTCCACCGGAGCGGGTATCTATCATGGAGGGCTTCTACATCAACACCATAGCCTCTCTGATGAAGTGTGAGTAGTTACTTCAGACCTACGGGTCCATAGTTATTAGCTAGGTGGCTTCTTCTCTCTTTTTGGATCTCAATACAAAGTTCTCCCCTTCTCTTGTGGAGATCTATTCGATGTAATCTTCTTTTGCGGTGTGTTCGTTGAGACCGATGAGTTGTGGGTTTATGATCAAGTTTATCTTTGAACAATATTTGAATCTTCTCTGAATTTTTTTTATGTATGATTGGTTATCTTTGCAAGTATCTTCGAATTATCAGTTTGGTTTGGCCTACTAGATTGATCTTTCTTGCAATGGGAGAAGTGCTTAGCTTTGGGTTCAATCTTGCGGTGTCCTTTCCAAGTGACAGTAGGGGCAGCAAGGCACGTATTGTATTGTTGCTATCAAGGATAACAAGATGGGATTTATATCATATTGCATGAGTTTATCCCTCTACATCATGTCATCTTGCTTAAAGCGTTACTCTTTTCTCTTGAACTTAATACTCTACATGCATGCTGGATAGCGGTCGATGTGTGAAGTAATAGTAGTAGATGCAGGTAGGAGTCGGTCTACATGTCTTGGACGTGATGCATATATACATGATCATACCTAGATATTCTCATAACTATGCTCAATTCTGTCAATTGCTCAACAGTAATTTGTTCACCCACAGTAATACTTATGCTCTCGAGAGAAGCCTCTGGTGAAACCTATGGCCCCCGGTGTAACGCCCGGATAATCATGCTACAGTGATCTCACGTTAATGGTGACACGTCACCTCTGTCACTGTAATTAATCTCGGGTTAATTCAAAACCGTTTCAAATTTAAATCCTAAATAAGTCAAACGTCAAAAGTTTTCAAATATTAAAATAAAATGTTCGGGCTATGTCCAGTATTGCATCGGTAATTATCGTAAAGTAAACACCTTTTTATAAAATTCCTAAATACTTTTAAATGAATTAAACAGGAAAGAGATAATAAAAGAAAATAAATAAAAGGAAAACAGAAAACTAAAACAAGATATGAAGAAAAAGAAAAGGAGAGAAGGCCACCCCCCCACTGGGCCAGACGGCCCAGCCGGCCATGCCACCAACCGGCCCAACTGGGCAAAGGCCCAGCCGGCCACCCCCCCCATTCCCCATATCCCCCACGACCCAAACCCTAACCCCACCCCGTCACCCACTCGCCCCCTTCCCCCCAGTCGCTCCCCCCTCCTCCCCGATCCAGATCGGATCGAGGGGAACGCCCCTCCCCCCCCAGACGACATCGCCCCGACGCGCGTCGCCGTCCTCGGCGCCCCCCCCCCCCCCACCGGAGCACCACCCCCACTCCCCACTCGCTCTCCCCCACCCCCTCGCGCTGGATCGGGATCGGGAGGAGCCCGATCCACTTCTCCCTCGCTCGGCGCCCGGCGCCGTCGCCCGTTGCCGCCTGGAGACCACGCCGCCCCGGACCGCATCACCGGACTGCCTCCTCGACGCCGTCGTCTCCGCCTTCCTCCTCAACCCCCCGCTGCCACTCCCCTACCGGCAACGTGAGCCCCGCCGCCACGCTCGTCTCCTCACTCCCTCCCTCTCCCCCGCTGCTCCCTCGTCCCGCAGCTCCACGCCGGCACGCGCGCCGCGCTGTCCCGTGTGCGCGATGCACTCGCGTCCCTGCTCACCATGGCCTCGCCTTGGCCGGCGTGCCTCCGCACGCGCGCTGCCCGCGCCCCATGCGCCCCGGCACAACCCCGCTGCAGCCCCGCGCTCGCCCGCTCGTGCGTGGCCTCGCCCGCGCCCTTGCCCGCCGGCTGGTCGCGCCCGCTCACGGAGCGCTCCCGTGTCCCAGCCGCCCTGCCCTGCTCCGCTCCCTCCTGCGCCGCTCCTCACCTTGCCGCTCCAGCCGCGCGGCCCCGCAACGGCCCGCAGCGCCGCCGCCCCCTGCGCTCGCCTCTGCCTGCCGCGGCTGGCCGGCGAGCCTCGCCGAGGCCACGGCCTCACCCCGTCGCACTGGGCTACGGCCTCCGCCGGCGCCCCCTGTTGCCCCTTTCGGGTGCACGGGCGCCCGCGGCCGTTAGCGCCCGCTAACCACGCCTGTTACGGCCCCTAGGGGCCTATGACAAAGGGGGCCCACCCCACAGAACGTTTTAATTAAAAAAAGAAGAAGAAAAGAATAAAAAAATATAATAATAATAATAATTAATTAATTAATTAATTAATTAAGGAATTAATTAAGTTAATTAATTATAATTAGATTAACCTAATCACTAATTAACCTAATTAACTTTTAGTTAATTAAAACAGAGTATGACGAACGGGACCCACCTGTCAGGTTGACCAAGTCAACTACTGACGTCATGCTGACGTCAGCAGACACTATTCTGGATAATGTTGATTAAATTAAATAAATAAATCCTAAAAATGATTTAAATCTTTTAAAATTAATATAAAATAAACCGTAGCTCGGATGGAAAAACTTTGTACATGAAAGTTGCTCAGAACGACGAGACGAATTCGGATACGCAGCCCGTTCGTCCGCCACGCATCCCTAGCATAGCAAACACGCAACTTCCCCCCTCCGGTTCATCTGTCCAAAAACGCGAAACACCGGGGATACTTTCCCAGATGTTTCCCCCCTTCACCGGTATCTCCTCATACCGCGATAGGGCACCCCTAGCACCGCTACTTGTCTTGTCATGCATCATTATGCATCTGTTTGCATTATATTTATTGTTTCTTCCCCCCTCTTCTTCCGCTAGACACCGACACCGACGCCGCTGCTACCCAGTACGACTACGGAGTTGACGACCCCTCTCTCTTGCCAGAGCAACCAGGCAAGCCCCCCCTTTGATCACCAGATATCGCCTACTCTTCTCCATACTGCTTGCATTAGAGTAGCGTAGCATGTTACTGCTTCCCGTTAATCCTATACTGATGCATAGCCTGTCCTTGCTAGTTTATCATCAGTGGCCCTACATCCTTGTCCGTCTGCCATGCTATACTATCGGGCCGTGATCACTCGGGAGTTGATCACGGGTATATACTATATACTTTATACATGATACATGTGGTGACTAAAGACGGGTCAGCTTGAGGAGCACCCGCGAGTGGAGTTTTGAGGCGGAGCGGCAGGGCAGGTTCCGACCACCTAGGAGAGAGGTGGGCCTGGCCCTGGTCGGCGTTCGCGGATACTTAACACTCTTAACGAGATCTGGGTATTTGATCTGAGTCTGGCCATTTGGTCTATACGCACTAACCATCTACGCGGGAGTAGTTATGGGTATCCCGGCGTTGTGGTATCAGCCGAAGCCTTCGTGACGTCAGCGACTGAGTGGCGCGCGTCGGATTGGACTGGAAGGCCACTAGGCTAGGTCTGCTTTCGGCCGCGTTCGCAACGTGCAGGTGTGCTAAGGGCGATGGGCCCAGACCCCTGGGCGCTTAGGTTTAGACCGGCGTGCTGACCTCTCTGTTGGTCTAGGTGGGGCTGCGATGTGTTGATCTTCCGAGGCCGGGCATGACCAAGGAAAGTGTGTTCGGCCAAATGGGATCGAGCGTGTTGGGGTATGTGGTGCACCCCTGCAGGGAAGTTAATCTATTCGAATAGCCGTGATCTTCGGTAACAGGACGACTTGGAGTTGTACCTTGACCTTATGAAAACTAGAACCGGATACTTTATAAAACACATCCTTCCAAGTGCCATATACAACCGGTGATCGCTCTCTCACAGGGCGACGAGGGGAGGATCAGCGGTTAGGGTTATGCTATGCGATGCTACTTGGAGGACTTCAGTCTACTCTCTTCTACATGCTGCAAGACGGAGGCTGCCAGAAGCGTAGTCTTCGAAAGTACTAGCTATCCCCCTCTTATTCCGGCACTCTGCAGTTCAGTCCACATATGATAGCCTTATTCAAGTTGATACCAATGCATACATATGTAGTGTAGCTCCTTGCTTGCGAGTACTTTGGATGAGTACTCACGGTTGCTTTCTCCCTCTTTTCCCCTATTCCTTCTTCCTGGTTGTCGCAACCAGATGTTGGAGCCCAGGATCCAGACGCCACCGTCGACGACGACTCCTACTACACCGGAGGTTCCTACTACTACGTGATGCCCGCTGACGACGACCAGGAGTAGTTAGGAGGATCCCAGGCAGGAGGCCTGCGCCTCTTTCGATCTGTATCCCAGTTTGTGCTAGCCTTCTTAAGGCAAACTTGTTTAACTTATGTCTGTACTCAGATATTGTTGCTTCCGCTGACTCGTCTATGATCGAGCTCTTGTATTCGAGCCCTCGAGGCCCCTGGCTTGTAATATGATGCTTGTATGACTTATTTTATTTGTAGAGTTGTGTTGTGATATCTTCCCGTGAGTCCCTGATCTTGATCGTACACGTTTTCGTGTATGATTAGTGTACGATTAAATCGGGGGCGTCACAAGTTGGTATCAGAGCCGACTGCCTGTAGGAACCCCCCTTCCACACTCCTTGGCCGAAGTCGAGTCTAGACATTGCAAAAACTTTTACTAACTTGGCTGTGTGCCTTACGGGCCCACGTCGCCATCGGGTGGTACTAGGATCTTTTACTCCTCGACCTTTACTCTGGGACTCTGAACTCTCTTCTACTCGGGTTAAACGAATTTACTAACTCTGACACTAGGATCCCGTTACGACGTTCACCCCAAAGTTGGATAAGCCCTAGTTATTCTTTAGAGTTGTATTTGAACATTATCCACATTGTCATTTGACTCCTGTGAAAACATCTGTGTTTTCAGATGGAACCCACGAGGCAGGTCGTGCGCCACACGATGGCCATTGGTGCCTCAGGATCACCTGCTGTGTTGGTTGAGATGATGACCTATCTGGGTTATCGCTGGCACCCTGAGTACACCGTCTATGAGGAGTATCAGGACTTCAACCAGGAGCAGTACCGTGCCATCGTCCACCTCTACTCTCGGGAGTATGACTCCACTACCGTGCTGCACACTGCTCATGGTGTTGGAGTGACCATCGACATGGCGGTCCATGATGCTGCTTATGCTGCTCTGACACGTCTTCGAGGAGAGTATCAGGAGCTGGACACCCCCCCTTCAGGCACATTGCTATCGCATCCGATATTGGAGCGGAGGGATACTACACTGCTGCCTACTCCACTGTCACCCGAGAGCCCTTCTACCATCAGAACCTGGTTCTGCATGCTGATGGGCTGGATAGAGCTAACCGAGCTCTCCGCCACGAGTTGTACACCACCCGTCAGCACCTGTATCGTGCTCTGACGCTTTTGCACCCCTCTGTCCGCTCTGGTGATCTGTCGCGTTCTGCGATCTACCCTGCCCGGACCGTGATGCCCCAGGGCGTCGGCTGGCCAGATGTGGGAGGCTACTCTCCTGCATTGGGTCCTCTCCTGCCACCTGCGCATCGGGTTCCGCACCAGAGTATCCGCGGACCCCAGGCTACTCGCATGGAGGTCTTCCCTTCGCGTCACTACCAGCTGTCGGGCTACACCTACCTCCGCAGTGCCGCATGGGACTGACGTAGACTTGCTTATTAGTGTTAGCTGCATTCGTCGCGAGCCTGTGTGCCGCCTATGATGTCTTAGCCTATGTACCAAACTCTGTGTAACGAACTCTATGCTGATCTCTTTTGTAAGATATGCCGACTACTATGTAGTATCTATCGTGCTACGTTCGTTGTGCATGTTTCATCATGAATGATTCTTGTTTTCACAATTCCTCAATGCTGAACTACCCCTGTTAAATATTAGCAGGATGGTTAGACCAGGTGGTCGTGGTCGTGGTGGCAACGCCCCACCACCACCTGAGTACATGGCTGGGATGATGCAACAGTTTGAGCTGACTCGTCAGTTCATGCAGAATATTATGGCTCAGTTTCCTCGCCCCAATATGAACCAGCAGCCAACCCCAGTAACTCTGCAGGATTTCATGCACCTGAACCCAACTGTGTACCGCAGCTCAACTCAGCCTCTGGATGCTGATGACTGGCTCCGAGACATCACCTATGAGATGGAGTCTGCTGATGTAGCCCCTGCCAGCTATGTCACCTTTGCTTCCTTCTTCCTGAAGGGACCCGCAGCTCAATGGTGGGAAAGCCACAGGCATACTCTGCCAGCTGGAACAATCATCACCTGGCCAGACTTCCAAGCTGCCTTCCGTGCTCGCTTCATCCCTCAGGGAGTTTTGGACCGGAAGAAGCGTGAGTTCCGCAACCTCACCCAAGGCAACAAAACTGAGGAAGCTTATCAGCGGGAGTTTCTGGACTTGTCCCGCTATGCTGAAGAGGACATTGCAACTGATGCACGCAGACAGGAGAAGTTCCGAGATGGCCTTCAAGCTGACATCCAACTCGCACTTCTAGTGCATGATTTTGCTGATTTCGCCACTCTGGTGAACAAAGCCATCAATGTCGAAACTGGTCTGCAGGAATACCAGAGCTCTCACAAGCGCAGCCGTGACACGGGCTCATCTTCGGGCCCGTCCTCGCAGAAGCGCAAGATATGGATTCCCAACAACATGTACCAGCCAAGTGCACCTTCCCCAAGGCAGTCCTATGCTGCACCTCGTCTGCCTACGGCTCCACCTAGGCAGCCAAGGCTTCCAGCTCCACCACCCCAAGCTCCTGTTCGTACTCCCAAGAATGGTTTGTGCTTCAGGTGTGGACAACCAGGGCACCGTGCTAGGGAATGCAACCAGAAACAGAATCAACTGGCCCTTCCAGCAACTAGCCGTGGAAGCAACCAGCCTCGCAACAACAGTGCCAAGTCTTATGGTCGTGTTCATGCCAACCATGTTGATCTCAATGAAGTTCTAGACCAGCCTGCTACCGTGATGGGTACACTCCTCGTAAATTCAGTACCAGCATCTGTTTTATTTGATACAGGAGCATCACATTCTTTCATATCAGCTGAGTTTCCATTCATGCATGGCATCAAATACGAAGAGATGAACACTGCGATTGTGGTACACACCCCTGCGGGCCAGTGTCAAACCTCTATGGTTAGTCACAACGTTCCCGTTGAAATTGAAGGACTGGAATTCCTTGCCTCCCCCATCGTACTAAAGTCTTGTAGCATCGACCTCATTCTGGGAATGGATTGGTTGAAAGCGCATACTGCTTCTATAGTTTGCGCCACTAAGGTCGTCCATCTGCTACACCCTTCTGACGAAATAATAGCTTACCAAGCTCATCTAGTTCAGAACGCCGAGGCACGACTTTATGCCTTGAACGCGTTGAACGCTGCACCACTCGAGGGCATTAAAAACATTCCCGTCGTTCGTGAATTCCAAGACGTCTTCCCAGAAGAACTTCCAGGGATTCCTCCTGCTAGGGCTGTCGAATTCATCATCGACTTGAAACCCGGCACTACCCCTATAGCTAAACGACCCTACAAGATGCCGCCGCATGAACTCATTGAGCTTAAGGAGGAAATCGACAAATCTCTTGTCAAAGGTTTCATTCGCCCAAGTTGCTCTCCTTGGGGAGCACCTTCTCTCTTTGTTAAGAAGAAGGATGGGACAAACCGATTAGTCCAAGACTACCGTCCTATAAACCAAGCTACCATTCAGAATAAATATCCTCTTCCTCGAATCAATGATCTTTATGATCAACTGGCTGGCTCATCAGTGTTCTCCAAACTCGACTTGAGGTTGGGTTACCACCAGATCCGTGTTCGTGAAGAGGACATCCCAAAAACCGCCTTCGTGACTCGGTATCGATCATACGAGTACACCGTCATGTCATTCGGCTTAACGAATGCTCCAGCCACCTTCTCTCGTCTGATGAACTATATATTCATGGATTACCTCGACAAGTTCGTCGTGGTTTATTTGGATGATATCCTCGTATTTTCCAAGAACAAGGAGGAACATGCTGAACATCTTCGTCTTGTGCTGGAAAAGCTCCGGGAGCATCAGCTGTATGCTAAGTATTCCAAGTGTGAATTCTGGCTCCCCGAAGTAACCTATCTTGGGCATGTCATCTCCAAAGATGGTATTGCCGTCAACCCTGAACGAGTTCAGGCTATACTCGATTGGACTCCTCCGAAGAATGTGAAGCAAGTTCGAAGTTTTCTCGGTCTCGCCAGCTATTGCCATCGATTCATTGAGAACTTCTCCAAGATTGCCAGGCCTCTGACTAATTTGTTGCATAAGGGTGTCAAGTTCGACTGGACAGACAAGTGTCAGGAAAGTTTCCAGGCGCTCAAAGACAAGTTGACTTCTGCCCCCGTACTTGCTCCACCTGATACTAAGAAGGACTTCGTCATTTACTGCGACGCTTCCCGTCAAGGATTAGGCTGTGTCCTAATGCAAGAGCGCAGAGTGATTGCTTATGCCTCTCGTCAACTGCGCCCTCACGAAGAAAACTACCCAGTTCACGACCTCGAGCTTGCTGTTGTCATTCATGCACTGAAGCAGTGGCGACATTACCTTCTCGGTAATCGTTGCGAGATCTTCACCGACCATCAAAGTCTGAAGTATCTGTTTACTTAGCCAGATTTGAACCTACGCCAGCAAAGATGGATGGAGACTATTGCAGACTTTGACGTGGGTATATCCTATACCCCCGGCAAGGCTAATGTAATGGCTGATGCCTTGAGCCGCAAGTCTTACTGCAACCACCTCCAGGTCCACAAAGTTCAGCCCTCGCTTACCGAAGAATTTAGAAGGCTGAACCTCCATATTGTTCCTCCGGGATCACTCGCTCCCCCTCCCGAAGATTTCCCCAAACGGAACCTCCATGTTGTTTCCAAGGGTTCTCTCAATACCCTGGTTGCGAAACCAGATCTTGTGGACACCATCAAATGGATACAGAAATGTGACGATGAAGTCCTCAAGATTAAGTGCGACCTCAAAAAAAGAAAGCCCTCATTCTTCACTGTTGCTGACGATGGCGCTTTGTATTTCAAAGGCCGCCTAGTGGTACCATGTTCGAAGAAAAACCTGGATAAGACTAAAAGGGTTATGCAAGAAGCTCATGATACGCCTCTGTCCATCCATCCTGGTAGTACAAAGATGTACCAGGATATTCGTCAAAGATTCTGGTGGTCTAATATGAAGTAGGACATTGCTCGTTATGTTGCTGAGTGTGATGTTTGTCGCCGAATCAAAGCAGAGCATCAAAGGCCTGCTGGAACTCTGCAACCTATCTCTATTCCTAAATGGAAATGGGACCATGTTGAGATGGACTTCGTCACTGGATTTCCCAAATCGCAGAAAGGTAATGATGCTATTCTTGTCGTCATTGACCGGCTTTCCAAAGTTGCCCATTTCCTGGCGGTCAAAGAGACAATCACTGCTAGTCAGCTTGCTACTCTCTACATGGCCAGAATTGTTTCACTTCACGGTATCCCACTGGTTATCAGTTCAGACCGTGGCAGTTTATTCACTTCAAGATTCTGGGCAAGTTTCCAAGAAGCTATGGGGACTCACTTATCTTTCAGTACTGCGTTTCATCCGCAGTCACAAGGGCAAGTTGAACGTGTCAACCAAGTTCTCGAAGACATGCTTCGAGCTTGTGTAATCTCTTTCGGCAAGAAATGGGAGGAATCTCTTCCATATGCCGAGTTCTCTTATAATAATAGCTATCAAGCTAGTCTAAAGATGTCCCCCTTCGAAGTGCTATATGGACGGAAGTGTCGAACCCCTCTGAACTGGTCTGAAACTGGGGAACGCCCACTCTTCGGTCCGGATATTATCCAACAGGCCGAAGAACAAGTTCGCATTATTCGCGAGAATCTCAAGACTGCTCAGTCACGTCAGAAAAGTCAGTATGACCGTCATCACCAAGACATGGTCTATCAACCTGGCGAAAAGGCTTATCTTCGAGTTACACCAATGAAGGGTGCACACCGCTTCGGGATCAAGGGAAAGCTAGCTCCCCGCTATATTGGTCCTTTCACTATTCTCGAAAGGCGTGGTAAAGTGGCATATCAACTGGAGCTTCCGTCAAACCTTTCTCAGGTTCACGATGTGTTCCACGTGTGGCAACTTCGACGCTGCTTCAAGGACCCAATCCGAGCAGTGGACCATGAAGTGCTCGAGTTGCAACAGGACGTCTCTTATAAAGAGCATCCGGTCCGCATTCTTGACCAAGCTGAACGCCGCACATGTCATAAGGCAATCAAGTTCCTCAAGGTCCAGTGGTCGAATCACTCTGAAGATGAAGCCACCTGGGAACGCGAGGATCGTCTTCGCGATGAATACCCTGCACTGTTTCCTTCTACCTCCTAAATCTCGGGATGAGATTTCTTGTAGTGGAGGAGATTTGTAACGCCCGGATAATCATGCTACAGTGATCTCACGTTAATGGTGACACGTCACCTTTGTCACTGTAATTAATCTCGGGTTAATTCAAAACCGTTTCAAATTTAAATCCTAAATAAGTCAAACGTCAAAAGTTTTCAAATATTAAAATAAAATGTTCGGGCTATGTCTAGTATTGCATCGGTAATTATCGTAAAGTAAACACCTTTTTATAAAATGCCTAAATACTTTTAAATGAATTAAACAGGAAAGAGATAATAAAAGAAAATAAATAAAAGGAAAACAGAAAACTAAAAAAAAGATAAGAAGAAAAAGAAAAGGAGAGAAGGCCACCCCCCCCCCACTGGGCCAGACGGCCCAGCCGGCCCGGCCACCAACCGGCCCAACTGGGCAAAGGCCCAGCCGGCCACCCCCCCCATTCCCCATATCCCCCACGACCCAAACCCTAACCCCACCCCAACACCCACTCGCCCCCTTCCCCCCAGTCGCTCCCCCCTCCTCCCCGATCCAGATCGGATCGAGGGGAACGCCCCCCCCCCCCCCCGACGACATCGCCCTGACGCGCGTCACCGTCCTCGGCGCCCCCCCCCCCCCCCCACACCGGAGCACCACCCCCACTCCCCACTCGCTCTCCCCCACCCCCTTGCGCGGGATCTGGATCGGGAGGAGCCCGATCCCCTTCTCCCTCGCTCGGTGCCCGGCGCCGTCGCCCGTTGCCGCCTAGAGACCACGCCGACCCGGACCGCATCGCCGGACTGCCTCCTCGACGCCGTCGTCTCCGCCTTCCTCCTCAACCCCCCGCTACCACTCCCCTACCGGCAACGTGATCCCCGCCGCCACGCTCGTCTCCTCACTCCCTCCCTCTCCCCCCTGCTCCCTCGTCCCGCAGCTCCACGCCGGCACGCGCGCCGCGCCGTCCCGTGTGCGCGACGCACTCGCGTCCCTGCTCACCATGGCCTCGCATTGGCCGGCGTGCCTCCGCACGCGCGCTTCCCGCGCCCCGTGCGCCCCGGCACAACCCCGCTGCAGCCCCGCGCTCGCCCGCTCGTGCGTGGCCTCGCCCGCGCCCTTGCCCGCCGGCTGGCCGCGCCCGCTCACGGAGCGCTCCCGTGTCCCAGCCGCCCTGCCCTGCTCCGCTCCCTCCTGCGCCGCTCCTCGCCTTGCCGCTCCAGCCGCGCGGCCCCGCAACGGCCCGCAGCGCCGCCGCCCCCTGCGCTCGCCTCCGCCTGCCGCGGCTGGCCGGCGAGCCTCGCCGAGGCCACGGCCTCACCCCGCCGCACTGGGCTACGGCCTCCGCCGGCGCCCCCTGTTGCCCCTTTCGGGTGCACGGGCGCCCGCGGCCGTTAGCGCCCGCTAACCACGCCTGTTACGGCCCCTAGGGTCCTATGACAAAGGGGGCCCACCCCACAGAACGTTTTAATTAAAAAAAAGAAGAAGAAAAGAATAAAAAAATATAATAGTAATAATAATAATTAATTAATTAATTAACTAAGGAATTAATTAAGTTAATTAATTATAATTAGATTAACCTAATCACTAATTAACCTAATTAACTATTAGTTAATTAAAACAGAGTATGACGAACGGGACCCACCTGTCAGGTTGACCAAGTCAACTACTGACGTCATGCTGACGTCAGCAGACACTATTCTGGATAATGTTGATTAAATTAAATAAATAAATCCTAAAAATGATTTAAATCTTTTAAAATTAATATAAAATAAACCGTAGCTCGGATGGAAAAACTTTGTACATGAAAGTTGCTCAGAACGACGAGACGAATTCGGATACGCAGCCCGTTCGTCCGCCACGCATCCCTAGCATAGCAAACACGCAACTTCCCCCCTCCGGTTCATCTGTCCGAAAACGCGAAACACCGGGGATACTTTCCCAGATGTTTCCCCCCTTCACTGGTATCTCCTCATACCGCGATAGGGCACCCCTAGCACCGCTACTTGTCTTGTCATGCATCATTATGCATCTGTTTGCATTATATTTATTGTTTCTTCCCCCCTCTTCTTCCGCTAGACACCGAGACCGTACGACTACGGAGTTGACGACCCCTCTCTCTTGCCAGAGCATCCAGGCAAGCCCCCCCTTTGATCACCAGATATCGCCTACTCTTCTCTATACTGCTTGCATTAGAGTAGCGTAGCATGTTACTGCTTCCCGTTAATCCTATACTGATGCATAGCCTGTCCTTGCTACTACTGTTGTTACCTTTACATGCAATCCTATTGCTTAGTATAGGATGCTAGTTTATCATCAGTGGCCCTACATCCTTGTCCGTCTGCCATGCTATACTATCGGGCCGTGATCACTCGGGAGTTGATCACGGGTATATACTATATACTTTATACATGATACATGTGGTGACTAAAGACGGGTCGGCTTGAGGAACACCCGCGAGTGGATTTTTGAGGTGGAGCGGCAGGGCAGGTTCCGACCACCTAGGAGAGAGGTGGCCCTGGTCGGCGTTCGCGGATACTTAACACGCTTAACGAGATCTGGGTATTTGATCTGAGTCTGGCCATTTGGTCTATACGCACTAACCATCTACGCGGGAGTAGTTATGGGTATCCCGGCGTCGTGGTATCAGCCGAAGCCTTCGTGACGTCAGCGACTGAGTGGCGCGCGCCGGATTGGACTGGAAGGCCACTAGGCTAGGTCTGCTTTCGGCCGCGTTCGCAACGTGCAGGTGTGCTAAGGGCGATGGGCCAAGACCCCTAGGCGCTTAGGTTTAGACCGGCGTGCTGACCTCTCTGTTGGTCTAGGTGGGGCTGCGACGTGTTGATCTTCCGAGGCCGGGCATGACCAAGGAAAGTGTGTCCGGCCAAATGGGATCGAGCGTGTTGGGGTATGTGGTGCACCCCTGCAGGGAAGTTAATCTATTCGAATAGTCGCGATCTTCGGTAACAGGACGACTTGGAGTTGTACCTTGACCTTATGACAACTAGAACCGGATACTTTATAAAACACATCCTTCCAAGTGCCAGATACAACCGGTGATCGCTCTCTCACAAGGCGACGAGGGGAGGATCAGCGGTTAGGGTTATGCTATGCGATGCTACTTGGAGGACTTCAGTCTACTCTCTTCTACATGCTGCAAGACGGAGGCTGCCAGAAGCGTAGTCTTCGAAAGTACTAGCTATCCCCCTCTTATTCCGGCATTCTGCAGTTCAGTCCACATATGATAGCCTTATTCCAGTTGATACCAATGCATACATATGTAGTGTAGCTCCTTTCTTGCGAGTACTTTGGATGAGTACTCACGGTTGCTTTCTCCCTCTTTTCCCCTATTCCTTCTTCCTGGTTGTCGCAACCAGATGTTGGAGCCCAGGATCCAGACGCCACCGTCGACGACGACTCCTACTACACCGGAGGTGCCTACTACTACGTGATGCCCGCTGACGACGACCAGGAGTAGTTAGGAGGATCCCAGGCAGGAGGCCTGCGCCTCTTTCGATCTGTATCCCAGTTTGTGCTAGCCTTCTTAAGGCAAACTTGTTTAACTTATGTCTGTACTCAGATATTGTTGCTTCTGCTGACTCGTCTATGATCGAGCTCTTGTATTCGAGCCCTCGAGGCCCCTGGCTTGTAATATGATGCTTGTATGACTTATTTTATTTGTAGAGTTGTGTTGTGATATCTTCCCGTGAGTCCCTGATCTTGATCGTACACGTTTGCGTGTATGATTAGTGTACGATTAAATCGGGGGCGTCACACCCGGGTCTATTTTCCATCATATTAATATTCCAATACTTAGTTATTTCCTTTGCCATTTATTTTACTTGCATCTTTATTTCTCTTTATCATAAAAATACCAAAAATATTATCTTATCATATCTATCAGATCTCACTCTCGTAGGTGACCGTGAAGGGATTGACAACCCCTTTATCGCATTGGTTGCGAGGAGTTTATTTGTTTTTGTAGGTGCAAGGGACTCATGCGTGGCCTCCTATTGGATTGATACCTTCGTTCTCAAAAACTGAGGGAAATACTTACACTGCTCTACTGCATCACCCTTTCCTCTTCAAGGGAAAACCAACGCAGTGCTCAAGAGGAAGCAAGAAGGATTTCTGGCGCCGTTGTCGGGGAGTCTACGCAAAAGTCAACGTACCAAGTACCCATCACAAACCCTTATCTCCCGCATTACATTATTTGCCATTTTCCTCTCGTTTTCCTCTCCCCCACTTCACCCTTGTCGTTTTATTCGCCCTCTCTCTCCATCCTCCCACTCTTTCTCTATTCGCCTCTTTTTGCCGGTTTCTTGTTGGTTTGTGTGTCGGATTGCTTGCTTGTCATGATGGCTCAAGATAATACCAAATTGTGTGACTTTACCAATACCAACAACAATGGTTTTATTAGAACTCCGGTTGCTCCTCTTAACGATGCTGAATCTTGTGAAATTAATGCTGCTTTGCTGAATCTTGTCATGAAAGATCCGTTTTCCGGCCTTCCTAGTGAAAATGTCGCTACCCTTCTAAACAACTTCGTTGATTTGTTTGATATGCAAAATAAGAAAGATGTGGACAATGATATTGTTAAATTGAAGCTATTTCCTTTTTCGCTTAGAGATCGTGCTAAAGCTTGGTTTTTTTCTTTGCCTAAAACTAGTATTGATTCGTGGAATAAGTGCAAAGATGCTTTTACCTCTAATTATTTTCCTCCCGCAAAGATCAACTCTCTTAGAAACGATATTACGAATTTTAAGCAACTTGATCATGAACATGTTGCACAAGCTTGGGAGAGGATGAAATAATGATACGTAATTGCCCTACACATGGTTTGATTTTGTGGATGATTATACCAAAATTTTATGCCGGATTGAATTTTGCTTCTATAAATCTTTTAGATTCGGCCGTGGGAGGCACTTTTATGGAAATCACTTTAGGAGAAGCTACTAAACTCCTATATAGTATTATGGTTAATTATTCTCAATGGCACACCGAAAGATCTACTAATAAGAAAGTGCATGCGATAGAAGAAATTAATGTTTTGAGTGGTAAGATGGATGAACTTATGAAATTATTTGCTAAAAAAATGTTTCTCCAGATCCTAATGATACGCCTTTGTTTACTTTGATTGAGAATAATAATGAATCTTTGGATGTTATTTGTTGGTAGGAATAATTTTGGTAACAACGCGTATAGAGGAAACTTTAATCCTAGGCCGTATCCTAGTAATTCCTCTAATAATTATGGTAATTCCTACAACAATTCTTATGGAAATTTTAATAAGATACCCTCTGATTTTGAATCTAATATTAAAGAATTTATTACCTCGCAAAAGAATTTCAATGCTTTGATTGAAGAAAAATTGCTTAAGATTGATGAGTTGGCTAGGAACGTTGATAGAATTTCCCGTGATGTTGATTCTTTGAAACTTAGATCTATTCCTCCTAAGCATGATATCAATGAGTCTCTCAAAGCCATGAGAATTTCCATTGATGAGCGCAAAGAAAGAACCGCTAGGATGCGTGCTAAGAAAGATAGCTATATAAAAGCGTGTTCTTCTAGTTTTCATGATAATAAAGATGAAGATCTAAAAGTTATTGATGTGTTCCCTATTAAATCTTTGTTTTGTAATAGGAATCTTGATACTGATGGGACTTAATATGATCCACCTTTACCTAGAAGGCGTTTCAAAAATTCGGAGTCTTTAGATCTTGATGCTAAAATTGTTAAGTGTGATTGAAGAAGTTAAAACTTTAAATATTAATGAACCCACTATTTTGGATTTCAATGAATTTAATTATGATAATTGCTATTTGATAGATTTTATTTCCTTGTTGCAATCCATGCTAAATTCTCCACATGCTTATAGTCAAAATATAGTCTTTACCAAACATATTGTTGATGCTATGATGCAATCTTATGAAGAAAAACTTGAGTTGGAAGTTTCTATCCCTAGAAAACTTCATGATGAGTGGGAAACTACTATTAAAATTAAGATTAAAGATCATGAATGCTATGCTTTGTGTGATTTGGGTGCTAGTGTTTCCACGATTCCAAAGACTTTGTGTGATTTGCTAGGTTTTTGTGATTTTGATGATTGCTCTTTAAACCTATGGGAAGAATTAATGATGTTCTTATTGTTGCAAATAGGAATTATGTGCTCGTGGATTTTATTTTTCTTGACATAGATTGCAATCCTTCATGTCCTATTATTCTTGGTAGACCTTTCCTTAGAACGATTGGTGCAATTATTGATATGAAGGAAGGGAATATTAGATTCCAATTTCCGTTAAGGAAAGGCATGGAACACTTCCCTAGAAATAGAATTAAATTACCTTATGAATCTATTATGAGAGCCACTTATGGATTGCCTTCCAAAGATGGCAATACCTAGATCTATCTTCGCTTTTATGCCTAGCTAGGGGCGTTAAACGATAGCGCTTGTTGGGAGGCAACCCAATTTTATTTTTATTCCTAGCTTTTTGATCCTATTTAGTAATAAATAATTTATCTAGCCTCTGTTTTGTTTGTGTTTGTTTGTGTTTTTTTGTGTTTAATTAGTGTTTGTGCCAAGTAGAACCGTTGGGGAGACTTGGGGAAAGTCTTTTTAATCTTGCTGTAAAAAACAGAAACTTTAGCACTCACGACAACTGCTGAAATTTTTATTTGGAAAGTTCTATTTAGTTAATTATTTTTGAAGATGATTAATATATAAATTCCTCACTTCCAGCAATTTATTTTAGAATTTTTGGGGTTCCAGATCTTGCGTTAGCTATAAATTACTACAGACTGTTCTGTTTTTGACAGATTCTGTTTTCCGTGTGTTGTTTGCTTATTTTGATGAACCTATGGCTAGTAAAATAGTTTCTAAACCATAGAGAAGTTGGAATACAGTAGGTTTAACACCAATATAAATAAAGAATGAGTTCATTACAGTACCCTGAAGTGGTGTTTTGTTTTCTTTCGCTAACGGAGCTCACGAGATTTTCTACTTTAAGTTTTGTGTTGTGAAGTTTTCAAGTTTTGGGTAAAGATTTGATGGCTTATGGAACAAGGAGTGGCAAGAGCCCAAGCTTGGGGATGCCCATGTCACCCCCAAGATAATCTAAGGACACCTAAAAGCCAAAGCTTGGGGATGCCCCGGAAGGCATCACCTCTTTCGTCTACTTCTATCGATAACTTTACTTGGAGCTATATTTTTATTTACCACATGATATGTGTCTTGCTTGGAGCGTCTTGTATTATTTGAGTCTTTATTTGTTAGTTTTACACAATCATCATTGCTGCACACACCTTTTTTAGAGAGACACTCATGATTCGGAAATTGTTAGAATACTCTATGTGCTTCTCTTATATCTTTTGAGTTATATAGTTTTTGTTCTAGTGCTTCACTTATATCCTTTAGAGCACGTTGGTGGATTTGTTTTATAGAAACCATTGTTCTCTCATGCTTCACCTATATTATTTTGAGAGTCCTACAAAACAGCATGGTAATTTTCTTTAATTATGTTAGGCATTCAAGATTAATAATAAAATTTTCTTATGAGTGTGTTGAATACTATGAGAAGTTTGAAACTTGATAATTATTTTGAGATATGGAGATGGTGATATTAGAGTCGTGCTAGTTGAGTAGTTGTGAATTTGAGAAATGCTTGTGTTAAAGTTTGTGATTCCCGTAGCATGCATGTATGGTGAACCGTTATGTTAAGAAGTCGGAGCATGATGTATTTATTGATTGTCCTCCCTATGAGTAGCGGTCGGGGACGAGCGATGGTCTTTTCCTACCAATATATCCCCCTAGGAGCATGCACGTAGTACTTTGCTTCGATAACTAATAGATTTTTGCAATAAGTATGTGAGTTCTTTATGACTAATGTTGAGTCCATGGATTATATGCACTCTCACCCTTCCACCATTGCTAGCCTCTCTAATACCGCGCACCATTCACCGGTATCATACACCCACCATATACCTTCCTCAAAACAGCCACCATACCTACCTATCATGGCATTTACATAGCCATTCCGAGATATATTTCCATGCAAATTTCCACCGTTCCGTTTACTATGACATGCTCCATCATTGTCATATTGCTTCGCATGATCATGTGGTTGACATTTTAGTTGTGGCAAAGCCACCGTTCATAATTCTTTCATATAAGTCACTCATGCATCATTGCTGTCCCGGTACACCGCCGGAGGCATTCATATAGAGTCATACTTTGTTCTAGTATCGAGTTGTAATCATTGAGTTGTAAACAAATAGAAGTGTGATGATCATCATTCATAGAGTATTGTCCCAATAAAAAAAGAGAAAGGCCAAATAAAAGAAGGCCCAAAAAAGAATAAATAAAAAGGGGCAATACTACTATCCTTTTTCCACACTTGTGCTTCAAAGTAGCACCATGATCTTCATGATAGAGAGTCTCTTATGCTATCACTTTCATATACTAGTGGGAATTTTTCATTATAGAACTTGGCTTGTATATTCCAACGATGGGCTTCCTCAAATGCCCTAGGTCTTCGTGAGCAAGCAAGTTGGATGCACACCCACTTAGTTTCTTTTTGTTGAGCTTTCATATACTTATAGCTCTAGTGCATCTGTTGCATGGCAATCCCTACTCACTCACATTGATATCTATTGATGGGCATCTCCATAGCCCGTTGATACGCCTAGTTGATGTGAGACTATCTTCTCCCTTTTTGTCTTCTCCACAACCACCATTCTATTCCACCTATAGTGCTATGTCCATGGCTCCCGCTCATGTATTGCGTGAAGATTGAAAAAGTTTGAGAACACCAAAAGTATGAAACAATTGCTTGGCTTGTCATCGGGGTTGTGCATGATTTGAATACTTTGTGTGGTGAAGATGGAGCATAGCCAGACTATATGATTTTGTAGGGATAACTTTCTTTGGCCATGTTATTTTGAAGAGACATAATTTCTTAGTATGCTTGAAGTATTATTATTTCTATGTCAATATTAAACTTTTGTCTTGAATATTTCGGATCTGAATATTCATACCACAATTAAGAGAATTACATTGAAATTATGCCAATTAGCATTCCACATCAAAAATTTTGTTTTTTATCATTTACCTACTCGAGGACGAGCAGGAATTAAGCTTGGGATGCTTGATACGTCTCCAACGTATATATAATTTTTTTATTGTTCCATGCTATATTATATCCTGTTTTGTACATTATTGGGCTTTATTATACACTTTTATATCATTTTTGTGACTGGCCTATTAACCGGAGGCCCAGCCCAGAATTTTTGTTTTTTGCCTATTTTAGGGTTTCGCAGGAAAAGAATATCAAACGGAGTCCAAACGGAATGAAACCTTCGGGAACGTGATTTTTGGAACAAACATGATCCAGAGGACTTGGACCCTACGTCAAGCAATAAACCAGGAAGGCACGAGGTAGGGGGCGCGCCCTCCACCCTCATGGGGCCCACGTTGCTCCACCGACGTACTCCTTCCTCCTATATATACCTACGTACCCCCAAACTACCAGATACGGAGCCAAAACCCTAATTCCATCGCCGTAACTTTCTGTATCCATGAGATCCCATCTTGGGGCCTTTTCCGGAGCTCCGCCAGAGGGGGTATCGATCACGGAGGGCTTCTACATCAACACCATAGCCTCTCCGATGAAGTGTGAGTAGTTTACTTCAGACCTACGAGTCCATAGTTATTAGCTAGATGGCTTCTTCTCTCTTTTTGGATCTCAATACAATGTGCTGCCCCTCACTTGTGGAGATCTATTTGATGTAATTTCTTTTGCGGTGTGTTTGTTGAGACTGATGAATTGTGGGTTTATGATCAAGTTTATATATGAACAATATTTGAATCTTCTCTGAATTCTTTTATGTATGATTGGTTATCTTTGCAAGTCTCTTCGAATTATCAATTTGGTTTGGCCTACTAGATTGATCTTTCTTGCAATGGGAGAAGTGCTTAGCTTTGGGTTCAATCTTGCGGTGTCCTTTCCCAGTGACAGTAGGGGCAACAAGGCACGTATTGTATTGTTGCCATCGAGGATAACAAGATGGGATTTATATCATATTGCATGAGTTTATCCCTCTACATCATGTCATCTTGCTTAAAGAGTTACTCTGTTCTCTTGAACTTAATACTCTAGATGCATGCTGGATAGCGGTCAATGTGTGGAGTAATAGTAGTAGATGCAGGTAGGAGTCGGTCTACTTGTCTTGGACGTGATGCCTATATACATGATCATACCTTGATATTCTCATAACTATGCTCAATTCTGTCTATTGCTCAACAGTAATTTGTTCACCCACTGTAATACTTATGCTCTTGAGAGAAGCCTCTAGTGAAACCTATGGCCCCCTGGTCTATTTTCCATCATATTAATCTTCCAATACTTAGTTATTTCCTCTACCATTTATTTTGCTTGCATCTTTATTTCTCTTTATCATAAAAATACCAAAAATATTATCTTATCATATCTATCAGATCTCACTCTCGTAGGTGACCGTGAAGGGATTGATAACCCCTTTATCGCGTTGGTTGCGAGGAGTTTATTTGTTTGTGTAGGTGCGAGGGACTCGTGCGTGGCCTCCTACTGGATTGATACCTTGGTTCTCAAAAACTGAGGGAAATACTTACGCTGCTCTACTGCATCACCCTTTCCTCTTCAAGGGAAAACCAACGCAGTGCTCAAGAGGTAGCAGGGACAAGTGAACCACGTGAACGTGGAGGAGGTTGAGGAGCAGCCTGATGCCGTTATCGGTAAGTTTTTGGTTAAGTCATTTACTGCAATCGTTCTTTTTGATACTGGTGCATCGCATTCATACATATCAAGGGGATTTGTGGATAAGTATAAACTGCCCACTAAAGTACTATGGACACCCATGTTAGTAAGTTCACCAGGAGCGGAGTATATGGAAAGCCAAGGATATTTTCAGATGCCATTGACCATTGGAAGCCATGTTTTTTCCTCTGACCTGATAATTTCGGAGTCACAAGGATTGGATGTGATACTAGGAATGGATTGGCTATCAATGTATGGAGGAAACATCGATTGCGCGAGTAAGTCGATTTTGCTCACCACCCCGGAGGGAAAAGGATCAAGTATGTATCTAGGCATGCGCCTAGGATGAGCCAAGTAAATACCCTCACGGGAGTTGTGCAGGAGGAAGTGCCTGTAGTGAAGGATTACCGAGATGTTTTTCCAGAGGAGTTACCAGGCATGCCGGCAGATCGAGACATCGAGTTTTTGATAGAGCTATTGCCAGGCACCGGGCCAATATCAAAGAGACCCTACCGGATGCCCGCAAATGATCTAGAAAAGATCAAGAAGCAAATTAAGGAGTTTTTGGAGAAAGGTTACATCCGACGAAGTTCATCACCATGGGGAGCACCAGTGCTTTTGGTTGAGAAGAAGGATAAATCCTTGAGGGTGGTTGTTGATTATCGTGCGTTGAGTGAAGTGACAATCAAGAACAAGTACCCACTGCCGATGATTAATGATTTATTTGACCAGTTTACAGGAGCTAAAGTGTTTCCGAAGATCGATCTGCGATCAGGATATCACCAGCTGAAGATTCGAGAGAAGGATATACCTAAGACAGCTTTCACCACAAGGTACGGGCTGTATGAGTATACGGTCATGTCTTTTGGATTGACTAACGCCCCTGCCTATTTCATGAGTATGATGAACAAGGTGTTCATGGAATTCTTGGATAAGTTTGTTGTGGTGTTCATTGGTGATATCTTGGTATACTCGAAGAATGAAGAATAGCACAAGGAGCATCTACGTATGGTTCTGGAGAAGCTCAGGGAACATCAGTTGTATGCAAAGTTCAGCAAATGTGAGTTTTGGTTGAAGGAAGTTGGATTTGTTGGACATGTTATATCAGGAGAGGGTATAGCAGTGGATCCCACCAAGGTTCAGTCAGTCACTGAGTGGTTGGCACCCACCTCAGTTGGAGAGAACCGCAGTTTTCTTAGACTCGTGGGATATTATCGGAGATTTATTGAGAATTTCTCTAAGATTGCAAAGCCTATGATGACATTGTTGAAGAAGGACACCAAGTTCCATTGGACTGATGAATGTGAAACAAGTTTCCAGGAGTTGAAGAAACATTTGACATCAGCCCAGTGCTGATTCTACCAGATATACGCAAGGACTTCCAAGTGTATTGCGATGCCTCATGCTTAGGATTTGGAGGAGTATTGATGCAAGACGGAAGAATTGTTTCGTATGCCTCACAACAACTGAAACCGCATGAGTGAAATAATGCCACGCATGATTTGGAGTTAGCTGCCATAGTGCATGCCCTCAAGACCTGGAGACATTTTCTCATTGGAAACCATTGCGATGTATACACGGATCACAAGAGTTTGAAGTACATCTTCACACAGAAGGAGCTCAACCTCAGGCAGAGGAGATGGTTGGAGCTAATAAAGGATTATGATATGAAGCTGCATTATCATCCAGGAAAGGCCAATTTTGTAGCAGACGCTTTGAGCCGTAAGAGTTATCTTAACACCCTCATAAGCGGAGAGATGCCAAAGGAGTTAGCCAAGGATCTCAGGGAACTTCGATTGGAGATAGTTCCTAAAGGCTTTGTGGCAACATTGGAGGTTCAGTCAACATTATTGGAAAAGATTGGAGAAGCTCAGAAGGATGACAAAGAGATCGCTGAGATAAAGGAGAAGATGAATGAAGGGAAAGCCAAAGGGTTTCGTGAGGATGAGCACGACACCTTGTGGTTTGAGGACCGTATATATGTGCCCAATAATGTAGAAATCAGGAAGTTGATTCTACAGGAGGCTCATGACTCACCATACTCGATACATCTCGGAAACACCAAGATGTATTTGGATTTGAAGGAGCGTTTCTGGTGGACTGGTATGAAGAAGGATATAGCCGAGTATGTAGCCGTATGTGATGTATGTCAGAGAGTGAAGGCAGAACATCAGAAGCCAGCCGGATTGCTACAGCCTATGCCGATATCCGAATGGAAGTGGGATAAGCTTGGCATGGATTTTGTCACTGGATTGCCCAGGACCAAATCAGGATATGATTCTATACGGGTAGTAGTTGATCGCTTGACCAAAGTGGCTCACTTTATCCCAGTGAAAACCACGTATACAAGCGCGAAGGTGGCCAAGATATACATGACCAGGATCGTATGTCTGCATGAAGTTCCAAGGACCATCGTATCAGATAGAGGAACGCGGTTTAGTTCAAAATTTTGGCATCAGTTGCACCAGACCTTGGGCACCAGACTGGAGTTTAATACAGCTTTTCATCCGAAGATATATGGACAGACTGAGAGAGTCAATCAGATTTTGGAGGACATGTTGAGAGCTTGTGCACTAGACTACGGATCTAGTTGGGATGACAACTTGCCCTACGCAGAGTTCTCATACAATAACAGCTACCAGGCCAGTTTGAAGATGGCACCGTTCGAAGCCTTGTATGCGAGAAGATGCCGAACACCATTGATGTGGGATGAAGTTGGAGACCGCCAGTTGTTTGGACCGGATTTGATTAAGGAATCTGAAGAGAAGGTGAAGCTGATTCGAGATAGACTAAAGGTAGCTCAGTCAAGGCATAAGAGTTATGCAGATTCAAAACGCAAGGAGGTAGTCTATGAAATCGGAGACAGAGCGTATCTGCGAGTTTCCCCTTTGCGAGGTTTTAGACATTTGGAGTTAAGGAAAAGTTAGCCCCGAGATTTGTGGGACCATACCGTGTTTTGGAATGCATGGGAGAGGTTCCCTACAAGTTGGAGTTACCCAAAGGACTGTCAGGAGTTCATGATGTGTTTCATGTTTCCCAGTTGAAGAAGTGTCATGCTGAGATGGCCGATATACCGCTGAGAGATATAGTACCCCTGGAGGCAATTCAGTTGGACAGTGATTTGACCTATGAAGAGAAACCAGTCAAAATTCTTGAGTTTTCCAGCCGAGTTACTCGTAGTAAAGTTATCAAGTTTTGCAAAGTTCAGTGGAGCCACCATACCGAGGATGAAGCCACCTAGGAACGAGAGGATGATCTTCGCAAAGACCACCCACACCTATTTTCTAGCCAACCTGAATCTCGAGTGCGAGATTCATCTTAAGGGGGGTAGGTTTGTAACATCCCAAATTTTCAATTTGGAATGTTATACATAGGTCATTCATGCATATCATATTTTATTGCATTTCGATTCACGATCCTCGAAATTCTAAGCAACTCAAGGACCCTCGGAGAGAGTTGGGGATTTCACCATTTTCATATTTGAATTTTATCAAATATCGAAACGAGGATCATTGGTTTTATTATTTTTTTCTCTCCAAAATATTTTCATATTAAAATATATGAGAGGAGATAATATGACTTCTCCAAAATAAATGAAATATTGGAGGAAAAAATATTAAAATCAAATATTTGATTTTATTCGGATTTTATTGCTATTTCATTTGCATAGGAAAAATATGCATTTTCCAAAATTGCATTATAGGCCCAAATAAATGTTCACCTTGTCCGGCATATCTTTAGAGGACGGCGAAAATTTATTTCGGGATTTTTGGAGTCCGTTTAGTATTTCTTATCTTTCTTTTTCTCCATGTCGAATTATTAAAAAAACGCGCAACCGACTCCGGGACGTAACCTGCCAGGACTCCTCGGGCCGTCCTTTAAAGCCCGAGACCCCGAGCCCCCAGCCGCCGCCAGCCCACCCGAAACCCTAGCCGCCGCCTTGCCTCGGGAACCGCGTCGCCGCCGCCCTTCACCCCGCACCGCGCCGCGCCGCCGCCTCTCGCGTCGCCGCCTCTCGCGCCGCCGCCCACATCGCTGCCCGCCGGACGCCGCCGCCCCACCGGACCTCGCCGCCCGCCGGACGCCGTTGGACCTCGCCGCCCGCCGGTAACCGCCGCCGCCGTCGCCGGTTTTTCTGTTAAAACCGTTCGTTTTTTTAAAAAAAACCTAGATTTGTTTTTTATTATTATTAGATCGGTTTTTTTCGGTTCGGCTAAATAGCGGATGTTCGTCCGTACGTTCGTTTTAACGAACGGTTTTCGCTCGTTAGTCACAGACAGCGAACGTTCGTTCGTTAGCCTATTCGTCAGTTTTTCTTTTTCTCAGGTTTTTCACGATTATTTTCGATCGCGATTTCTGATCTGATTTTCGTTTTAGTTTATCTTTTTGCTCGTTTATCGGAATCAGGCGATTCAAGCGCCTAGATCTTCGTCTCGAAACCCTCTTTCTGTTTAACTAACTTGAACAAGATTTTGGTACTGTAAAATTTTACTTTAGTTCAGATTAGTAATCAGATCTTGTTTCTTTCGCAGTTTCAGTTTCGTTGCTCCGTTTGATTTGATTCTTTTTGCAAAGCGGAGTTCTTAAGTTGAATCTTCTGGTTAGATCTTCTTATTCGAGTTTTACCCATTCATCTTTGATTGATTGCTTATGTATGCTATTGTTTGTTTGCGATACAATTCCCGGAGTGCGAAGCGTGCTACATCGAGTCCCTAGGTTTTGCGAATCGTCAGCAAGGCAAGTAACACTTTAATCATACTCTTCTCATACCCAGTTTTTATGCATTAGTTCCAATCCTCAAACACTGCATGATTAGGAAGTGTTTAACTTGTGGGTTTGGGAAGTAGATGTTGAAGTAGAACCTACTGCCCTGTTTTATTATCAAACCCTTGGGAGTTACTTCTATGTTATGCTTATATTGCTATGCTATGCTCGTAGACATGGATTGGTTTCGAGTGTATCCATGACAGTTGTGAGATTGTTAATTAATGGTTCAACTTAAGGTGGCAACTTTAATACACATCTGGGTGGATTGCTTGTTTGGGCACCTGGAGAATCCAGTGTTGTCCTAGGATATCCCGAAGTACCCGTCTGATTTTCCTACGGTCCGCCACCCAGGTTCAATGGGATCTTAAGATTATTCATGCTAGAAACTACGTGTGCAGCCACAAGCCATTATGGGCTCTGGCATAGTTTGAGTAAGTTGTGTGACCTCTTTTAGTGGTGGGCTAGCAGATGTAGAGGGAAAGTAGGTGTAACTGTCCACCCAGAGTAAAGAGTTAATGCTTTTGAAAGACTGTGTCTCGGTCATCCGTTTCTCAAACATCATGTAGTGCGAGAAATCCAACGGAGGAGATAGAGTCTTGTGGGGAAAAGTGCGCAAACCTCTGCGGAGTGTACAATCTAATCATGGTTAGCCGTGTCCCCGGTTATGGACATCTTGAGTATCTAGTATTTGGATTATCCTATTGTATCTCATCACTTTAATTTAAATTGTTGGGTTAATGAATTACTTTAATTGGGCATTGAGTTGGAGGAACCTTCTCAATATTGTTCAACTACTATGATAGTTAAATCAAATATATTCCTTTGTTGTAGGGAAAAATTGGCTTTTTGCAAAACATATTAACCATACAGCCTCCACCAGCCATATATGCATGTAGTGATAGCATTTATCTATTCATTGCTTTACTGTGTTACATTGCCAGCATATTCCATGTGCTGACCCGTTTCTGGGTGCAACATATCATGTTGCAGACTTTTCAGACGAGGAGTAAGGTTCGCTAGGTCATTGCCGTACAGCTCAGCTATGCCGTTGGAGTTGATGGACTCACTTTATCTTCCAAGCCTTCCGCTGTTATCGTCTTAGATGGCCTTAAGCCATATTTACTGTAATAAGTTCTCTTTTGGAAACATACGATGTAATAAGTGGGTGATTTCTACTATGTTATAAATCCTTCGAGTACTGTGTGTGTCAGCATTACCGATCCAGGGATGACACTAGCACAGAGACTTGACCGTTTGAGGTCGGGTCGCTACAAGCGGTGGGCTTTGGTTCGGCCTTACCTATGTCGGTGAGACGAAGCATCGGCTATTGATAGATATGCAATGGACCATGATCAACATGGTAGCCGAATGCTTATTGTGCCAACTCATTTGCTCTTAAATTGTTATGTCTAAACATATGAGCAGCGCTCAATCAACCCAAGGTAAATTCTATATCTAGACATACCTCAAAGTAAACTATAAGTGATTCCTCAAAACATTGATAACCCTTGGATATTTGTTGCACTACTCATAACGAATCACCGAAAGCCTCAATATGTGTAGCACCTATGGCACCAAAAAGCTTCAAACCGAATAACATTGCATATTCGGCTTTGATTATTGTGCAAAAAATATTTTAAGAGGCATGAGGCTTCACAAAATAGCACCATAAGGAGATATATAAACAACACCAACACCTTGGCCATTGTTATGAATTCAACCATCAAAACATAATCTCCATAGTACTAAAAATAGAAGGCTAAAATCAATATTATGCATGTTATAAATACAATGTTCAATAATAAAACAACAATGATTTGGACTCTCATAGACTTGAAAGATTTGTAGGCCAAATCATAAATCATAGCATAAACCCACTCATCAATTTTTCTATGAATTGGTCTATGCAACATATTTTGAATGGCATCGGTCATAAAATCTCATGTCCATGCAAGCATGATATATGTATACATATAAATTTTGAACACATACCTTGTTTCGCTTTCCAATCGAACTAAGGACGATGTTAGTATACTACACCGGCCGTGCATTGACATACTCTTAGGACGATAGATAAATATCGGCCATTACCATAAGGTCCATGTAGAATTCACCCACCAAAGTATGTATAGCCGAAATAAACAAATGAAATAGCAATAAAATATTTCGGCCCCTTTGTATTAGCAACAAAAATGTAACTAACCAAATGTATAGTGATTTGGTAATACCCTCTCATGATATAGAAAATTATGTTGCATCCATGGAGGAAAATAAATCCATGGGGGGTAATTGATCGTACCTATGGATGAATTTCTTGTCAAAGACATCAATGGCATGGTTGAAGAAAATGGATGATGTGCTAACCGAAGATTTTGATGTTGTGATGCATGCCTTTGGCTTAATTGTTTGTTGCTTCCATTATTCTCTTTCTTTACTTTTATTGTACTTGTTGCAATAGAAGCATGCACATCATTTTTGTTTTGATTGATCCTCTTGGGAACCCATGCCATATTCTTATTTCTCAACTCTTGTGCGCTAAGATTTTGTAATTCCTTCTTTTGCCAATAAGATAAGCCGAGTGGGCATTTCGGCTGTGATTCTGTTTTGACCAATGGCAATTATTTTTTGGCCTTGTGCAGTCTCAACTTGTTTTCTGTGGATTTGGCACGTTGACTCTCAACAATTGATTGCTTCATCTCGTTGCCTTTAGTAGCTAATGTCAACACTTCCATTGGCTCTTTTTCATTTGAGATCAAATCTGAAGTAGCACTCTTACCACCATCTCTTTTAATGCGGTAAACTTGCTTCACTACCTCTTTCTTCTTCCTTGAGCTCCGAATCGATTCCTTATGATTGAAACGGTCTTTAACATGTGATTGTTCAAATGTTGTTTTTCTCGGAGCTGCATAATATTGGTGAGATGGTCTAAAATAAGATGGAGAATGTGCCCTTGTATCATACCTATACCATGATGGATATGGATCTACATGAGCATAGGGAGGCCTCCACGACATTGGCATTGGCGGCCCAAAATAAGGATATGAATATGTTGCATAAAAATTCTAACTTTGCCAATACCTATCCTCATATTTGCACCTTGGGGGTGATCTTGGTTTCTTTGCATGATTTGGCCGATAAGCATTCTTCTCTTCACTCTTCTTTTGGTATTTATCCAATAGTTCAGCGAAGGTGATTTTCGATCTCTTACACTTGCGCTTATTTCGGCCTTTGTTTTCCTTTGTTTCACTTTCATCGATCATTGGATTTGCTTGCTGACCCCAGTCCTTGGCGCCTTCATTGTAGCCTTGATGGAATTCTTGCCCTCAAGATTATGTTCATTATGACCTTCAACAACTTCTTTACTTGAAAGCTTGATCCCATCACCTGCAGTTTTTACCTTCCCTTTAAATGGATCGGCTTGAAGCAACCAATGTAATAACTTTTTGCCATCGGGACCAATCGGAATAGACTGGTCATCTCTTGGCGTTTCAACAAATTTCAATCATCCTTTTTCAATGGCCGATTTAACTATTTGACGAAACATGTTGCAATCCTCAAAATTATGATTGAACGAATCATGCAACTTACAATACATTCGTCCTTGGATAGATGGCTCAACATGGTGATCAAGAATTTTTAATATAATTATTTTTTAGCAACAAATCAAATATTTGATCACACATGCTTGAATTGAAGGTATACTTCTTGTTTTCTAGCCGATCTTGCTATGTGGACGGCATTGGAGAAAGCAAACGAATGGTTCAGATTTGGAATCTCCCCATTCGACTATGCGTTGTGTTTTCCACTCTATCTCCGATGTCTTTGGATAAGATATTATATTAGCATCGGATTTCTCAAAAGAATTTAACCTTGGCTTTAAATTTCTGAAACGAAAATATTTAGAACACACGTCTCAATTGAGACCAAGTGCAAGCCAAGTACGAAATATGCAAAGCTACCCAATTAGATATGAACTTTAGATAAAGCAATGAGGAAAGCCTTGACTATAACAATAAGTCACTATCGGTCTTTATAAATGGCACAATGGGTTGACCGATATGCTTTATAACAATTTTATTGCTAACAAGTAAATTACCCTTCTTCATTGGTCTTTTGAAATTACTTATGAGAACTTTTCTAATAGACGCATCAATAATAAAGTTGTGACCAAATCTGAAAACATATAAATTACTTGCAAGACATACCTCTTCAAATATGTTGGGAGAGCATGATGGTGGTATGACTTGAACAATATCTTCCTCCACCTTTCGATGGCTCCCCAACGCCTTTTCATTATCTTTTTCTTGATTCTGTGCACCGTACATTGAAGATCTTTGTAGCTCATCAATTTCTATGGCACGAAACTCATAGGGCAGTAAGTAGGTTCCATTAACTTTAGAAAAATCAAGCATGGCTGTTTTTCTATGCTTGTCATGCCCTTCCTCAATAATGCTTGCCTCTTTGGATTTGATGGACTCAGAATATATACTACTTGATTCGGCTTTTTCAACCAAAGCACTTTCATGTTCTGAGTCATCCTTCTTTTCATTGATTCTACCAATTGGCAAGGCTTGTTTTCTTTTAGCCAATTATCTATTAAGTCTCTCTTGGCGAAGTACTTGCACCATATCGCGCAATGCTTTAACTCCCCTCTCAATTTCAGCCCGCTCTAGATCAGTTTGCCCCCTAATGCTTTTAGGATCTTTCGGCAATGGATTGTTATTATTGCCGAAATTTTGCAATTGTGTAGGGGTTGTATAATATGTTGTGGTACTAGGTGGAGGTGTATGCACTGCCGTATAAACATACGTTCTCTCGCCAATTCTATCAATTGATGAAGTTTTATCTTCTTGCAAAACACTAGCCTTTATTGCATCATAATCAGGAAACAACCCCTTTTCATATTGTTCAAGGCAAAGAGCACTAATCCTCTTGTTTTGTGCCAAGCTCTTTTTTAAAGCAGCCACAACTGCTTCTGGAAGGGATTGCTCCATAATACTTTCATATTCTTTTGGCAATGATTCGTGAGTGTTGCAGAAATTCTCGAATTGCGTAGAGCATGCATTATATGCTACATTATTAGATGACGGCAAGTGTGTTCCTGCAAAGTTTTCACTTATTCGGCTATGACCATGAAGGTGCGGGGCCGAATTATGAACATCTACAGTTGCATATGGCGCTGAAAAATTATTAACATGAGGTGTATCATATGATGATTGAGAGTAACTGGCCGAAAGCTAGTAGTAGCATGACCAATTCTCCCATCCATCGGCAAGGTTCATATTGCAAATTAGTTGCCGATGAATAAAAGGGTGAAACACTTTCTTGTATGCTATTGGAAATTTTAACATGAGGTGTTTCAAATTGATTACCTAAACCCATCACGTTCTTCATCGGCATATGGATTTGTGGGGTTGCTGATGCATTAAAGTTAGGATACATATGTTGTGTGTTGCTAAAATCATAAGAATTTGAAGCATGAAGATTATTCTACATCGGCCCTTGCATGTAATTAGATGCATGATTGATGAAATTAGGACTAGCCGATACATTATGCTCATTAAGCGATTCAACAACAACATATGAATTATTTGCATCTACAAAGGGGAATTGGATATTCATATTACCTTTGTAGATCACAACTTCTTGATGACGATCTCTGCGTAGTAAGAACGGGCCGGAGACTGTTCGAAGCTTCGTTCCCAGCGGAGCCAAAAAGTGTGTTCGCACACGAACACGTCACCGTGTACCTCCAACGCCGAGGGTGATGCATCGCAGCTCAAGTCGAAGCAGACCCATTCAGAAGCGCGGTACACAAGCTATCCGGTGGGTGCTTTTGAGGACCCGGAACCCCACACGCCCGGGAGGGACCCCGTTAGGGCGCGCAGCGGCTATGGGCTGCCCTAGGTCTGTCGGCGTTTTGGGGACGGGGGTCCCCAGACATGCCTGCCTGCGGCCTGCGGCGTGGCTCAAAGGGGGGCCCAGCACGGCCCATCTTCATCAACACAGACCCAAGACCCTCGCGAGGGGCCAAGCCTCACGGGGCGGACGACACGGAGCTTCCTCAGGCACGGCCTCATTAGGCTGGCTCGCGAGGAGGCGGAGAGATCAAGGCGGGGTACCTCACGAGGTGCCCGTGACGCAAGCCATGACGACCAAGGGTGTCAGGCGGGCGCCAGCCCGCGCAGTGTCCTCCTTTCCTCTTTGGTGCAAAGGGAGCAAGCGCAGGCGAGAGCATTAAGCAAAGGCACCCGTTTCGGTGCAACGAGACCAAGACCAGCCCAACGGCAGGGAGGAAGTCATTGTGGAGCCCAAGCCAGCGTCACCGCCAGAGCCTTTAGCAGGCGAGGACCAACTTTAGTCGAGATAAGTGTACCAGATGTTCCCCTTCAAAGTGGCCAATTGTTGGCGCCCTTCCCGCTCAATATTTGGGAAGAGGCCCAGGGCCTTTGCCTATAGATAGGACTAGCCACCCCCAGGAGAGAGAGAGGGACGATAGGAACAGATAAGATCAGTTCGGCAAGAGAGAGAGAGGGAAGGGTGACTGAACTCCTCCTCCTAGCAGTTCATCGCCCCAGCCAAGAACAGACCCTCGCAAGGCTGTTCTTCCTTGTATTGTTCATCATCATCAGCCCAAGAGGCAATCCACAAAACCACACTGGAGTAGGGTATTACACCACAACGGTGGCCCGAACCAATATATACCCTGTGTCTCTTGTGTTGTTCTTTCCGTATCTTAGATCTTAGCGAGGCGGTGGGGTGCAGGTAGGTAGAAGGCGAAATCTCCGCGCGCACCCCAGTGTTCGAACCTCAAGGGTCTGCCGGGACCCAAAACCCGACATTTGGCGCGCCAGGTAGAGGTGCACCGGAGTTTTCCCTTCCGCCACCACCACAACCTGCCTCGCGATGAGTAGCGCGTCGCCCGCTCCGGCCGCCGGTGCCAGCGCGGGGGCCAGGGGGCTCCGAGCCCTGGCCCCAGCTCCGCAACGAGTACGGTGGCCGGACAAGTTCAAGCCAACGACGCCGCCGCGCTACGGCGGCGCGACTGATCCGCTGGCCTTCCTGCTGACGTACGAGGAGGCCATCCTCGAAGCTGCAGGTGATGATAGGGTCATGGCCAACTGGCTTCCCATGGCCCTCACCGGCGCTCCACGCGCATGGCTGCTCCACCTGCCAGCAGCCTCCGTGGCCTCCTGGGAAGAGCTCCGCGGCCTCTTCCTTGCCCACCACGCTACACCGACACCCCCGGTCGTTGCGGCCCTCCTGGGCGGCTCGCAGGCGCCGCCTACAAGTCACCATGTCAAGCCATTCATCTGCCGGGTCAGCACCGCTCCACGCGGCAGGGGGTTCTCCCGGACCGGGCGGCGCCTAAGCCTGGCCTGACCTTCAGCTCGGAGGACCACCCCTCCAACTCGGCCTGCTCGGGTGCGCTCCCCATGTTGTGCACCCCCACCATCTGCCAGGTGGCCATCACCAGAACTCTCATCGATGGCGGCGCGGGCCTCAGCGTGCTCTCGGTTGAGGCCTTCAACCTCCTCTGCATACCCCTGGAACGGCTGCAACCCAGTCGGCCCTTCTCAAGCGTTGGGGGCGGGTCATCCAGCTCCTTGGGACAGATCCGGCTCCTAGTAACCTTCGGCACCTACGACAACTTCCGCACGGAGCTGATCGACTTCGACATCGCCCCCATCGGCCTCCCCTACAACGCCATCCTCAGCTATCCAGCGCTGGCCCAGTTCATGGCCGCGACGCACCCGGCGTACAACATCATGAAGATGCCCGGGAGCAGCGGTGTCCTCGCCGTGCACGGGGACACCGGAGACGCGCTCCGAGTGCTCAAGCTCGCCTACAAGACGGCGGCGTCGGCACAGCCCGCCGACTCGGAGACCCTCGATCCCAAGGGGGCTGCACCCGCCAAGAAGAAACAGTTGTTCACCCAAGACAAGGCAGAAACCAAGCAGATACCCGTCGACAAGGACGGGTCCACCAACGCCACTTTCACCATAGGCGCCAACCTCGAGCCCGAGCAGGAGGAGGCCTTGGTCAAGTTCCTGCGCGCGAACAAGAAGGTATTCGCTTGGGAGCCTGACCAGTTGGCGGGGATCCCTAGGGGCGTAATCGAACATCACCTCAACATGTGCCCCAACATGCGCCCTGTGAAGCAGAAGGCAAGGTGGCAGTCCACAGAAAAACAGGCCTTCATCGTCCAAGAGACCCGCAAACTAGAAGCCGCTGGGGTCATTCGCGAGGTCCGATACCCGGATTGGTTGGCCAACCCTGTTGTTGTGCCAAAGAAGGGAGGGAAGGAGCGCATGTGTGTCGACTTCACCAACCTCAACAAGGCATGCCCGCAAGATCCGTTCCCGCTCCCCCGCATCGACCAGATCGTCGATTCCACCGCAGAATGCGACCTGCTATGCTTCCTGGATGCCTTCTCTGGGTATCACCAGATCAAGATGGCGGTAGAAGACGTCGAAAAGACAGCCTTCCTAACCCCGTGTGGGGTGTACTGCTACACATGCATGCCGTTTGGGCTGCGTAACACAGGGGCGACCTTTCAGCGGCTGATGCACATCACCTTGGGCCCGTAGCTCGGGAAGAATGTTGAGGCTTACGTCGATGGCATTGTGGTGAAGTCGCGAGAGGCCAGGACCCTGATATAGGACCTGGAGGAAACCTTCGCGAGCCTCAACGCAGTGAACCTGCGGCTCAACCCAGAGAAGTGTGTGTTCAGAGTCCCCTCAGGCAAGCTCTTGGGTTTCCTCGTGTCCCATCGAGGCATTGAGGCTAACCCGGAAAAGGTCAAGGCGGTCGAGGACATGAGCCCGCCGAAGACCCTTAGAGAAATGCAGAAGCTCACTGGGCGCGTGACCGCGCTAGGGCGATTCATCTCCAAGTTGGGGGAGCGAGCGTTGCCCTTCTTCCAGCTAATGAACAAAAAGGGGCCCTTTGAATGGACCGAAGAGGCCGACAAGGCTTTCCAAGATCTCAAGAGATACCTAACCAGCCCTCCGGTCATGGTGGCTCCGCGCCCTCAAGAGCCCCTGGTGCTTTACCTCGCCGCCACTCCCTACTCCGCCAGCGCAGCCCTGGTGGCGGTTAGGGAGGAGTGTCGAATCAAAACCACAGCAGCAGCCCGGGACGAGGCAAAACAGGAACAAGGAAGGCCCACAGAAACCGCCACCACGGCTGAGGAGGATCAGCCGCCGCGGAGGAGCGCACCCAAGGCGGAAGAGGTCCCTCTCCCAGATGGCCAGCCTACGGAGGCCTCATCGCCTCGGGAGGCGCCATGGTCTCCGGAGAGCGCCACCCACACTGACGCACCCAACCTCGTTGAGCACCCAGTGTACTTCGTCAGCACGGTGTTACGGGACGCGAGGGCACGGTACCCCATGCCTCAGAAGCTCCTCCTCGCACTACTGGTGGCCTCGCGCAAGCTGCGGCACTATTTTCAGGGTCACCCCATCAAGGTCGTCTTGTCATACCCCTTGGAGAGAGTGCTTAGGAGCCCTAACTCAGCCGGAAGGGTCGCTGAGTGGAACATAGAACTGCAAGCATTTCAGCTTGAATTCAGCACGACCAGAGTCATCAAGGGAGCAGCATTAGCGGATTTTGTGGCAGAATGGACGGAGGCACCAGGCCTCAAGGCCGACGAGGATCGGTCTCTCTCCCCGGGAAGCGAGGCGCCAAAAGGCTGGGTCATGTACTTCGATGGGGCGTTCTCCAGGCATGGCGCTGGAGCTGGGGCGGTGCTTATATCGCCAACTCAGGACAAGCTCTACTACGCTGTACAGCTCTGTTTCCAGCAAGGTGAAAAGGTCTCCAACAACATAGCGGAGTATGAAGGTCTAATAGCGGGCTTGAAGGCCGCAGCTGCCCTGGGGGTGAAACGCCTCACCATCAAGGGCGATTCGCGGCTCCTTGTCAATTTCTCCAACAAGGTGTACGAGCCGAAAGATGAGCACATGGAAGCCTACCTTGCGGAGGTCCACAGCATGGAGAAGCAGTTCTGGGGGTTGGAGTTGCAGCATGTGCCCTGTGGCACTAATCAGGAGGCCGACGACATCGCCAAACGGGCGTCCAGGCGGTTACCTCAGGAGCCTGGCGTCTTTGAGGAGCGGCTCTTCAAGCCCTCGGCCTTGCCGTCATGTTCAAACACGGCTCAGCCTCGGGAGGAGCTCCCGCAGCCACCTGCCTCAGGAGCCCCGGTCTGTGGCCCGGCCTCAGGAGCACGCCTGCTCCTGACGATGGAGCCTCAGGAGGGGGACTGGATCACGGAACCCCGGAGTTACTTAACACAAGGGACCCTGCCGGAGAAAGAGGAGGAGGCGGAGCGTGTGGCACGACTGGCCACGGCATATTGCATCAAGGATGGAGAGCTCTACCGGAAGTGACCAATCGATGTATCCCTGCGCTGCATCTCCAGGGAGCAAGGAAAGGAGCTGTTGGAAGACATACACAGCGGAGACTATGGACATCATTCATCATCACGAACCCTGGTCGGCAAGGCGTTCCGCAGTGGGTTTTATTGGCCCACCGCACTCAATGACGCCGTCGAACTGGTGAAGGCTTGTGAGGCCTGCCAGTTCCACGCCAAGCAGATCCATCAGCCGGCAGGAGGCCTGCAGACTATACCCCTTTCGTGGCCATTCGCAGTCTGGGGGCTGGACATCCTGGGCCCGTTTCCTCGGGCGCCAGGGGGCTACCGCTACTCTACGTCACCGTGGACAAGTTCACCAAGTGGGCTGAAGTAGAAGTCGTCCGCACCATCCCCGCGGGTTCCGCGGTCAAGTTCATCAGGGGCATCGTGAGCCGGTTCGCGGTGCTGAACCGCATCATCACAGACAACGGTTCGCAATTCACCAGTAACCTCTTCAAAACATACTGTGCTAACCTTGGAGCGCAGATATGCTACGCTTCGGTGGCGCACCCCCGAAGCAACGGCCAGGCCGAGCGAGCCAACGCAGAGGTCTTGAGGGGCCTTAAGATCAGGACGTTCAAGAAGAAGCTGGAGGCCTGCGGCAGAGGTTGGTACGATGAGTTTCAGTCCGTGTTGTGGTCCATCCGCACAACCGCGACCAAGCCGACTGGAGAGACCCCGTTCTTCCTGGTCTACGGAGCTGAAGCGGTCCTCCCTCACGAGGTCAGACGTTGCTCCGCACGGGTCCTGGCGTTCGGCGAGGCGCAGCAGGACGCCGTGCGAGGGATGGACCTCGTGCTGGGGGAGGAACGTCGCCGAGAAGCCGCGCTATGAGCGGCGAGGTACCAACAAGCACTGCGACGATATCACTGCCGCAACATCCGCCCCAGAACTCTCGAGGTAGGAGACCTCGTGCTCAGGCGAGTTCTCTCCAGGGAGGGACTGCACAAGCTCTCTCCCATGTGGGAGGGCCCATTCAAGGTTGTTCATGTTTCCAGGCCAGGCTCCGCGCGCTTGGAGACTCAGGAGGGAGTGCCGGTCCAGAACGCATGGAACATCCAGCACCTCCGGAGGTTCTACCCTTAAAAAGGCCCAGAGCCTATGAAGAAGGCGAATGCCTGTGAATATTATCCATTTTGGAAAAGGCCCAGAACCTGTGAAGAAGGCGAATGCTTGTGAAGCTGTCGCATTTTGGAAAAGGCCCAGAGCCTGTGAAGAAGGCGAATGCCTGTGAAGCTGTCGCGTTTTGGAAAAGGCCCGGAGCCTGTGAAGAAGGCGAATGCCTGTGAAGCTGTCGTGTTTTGGAAAAGGCCCGGAGCCTGTGAAGAAGGCCAACGCTTGTGAAGCTCACCGCTCGTGACACTCACGTAATAATGAGTTGGGGCTGTACACGCCCCGGAGTCTCAGGAGCGCCGGCCTCAGGCCCTGGGGCTCCCTCCCATGCCCAGTGGCAGCACTTAGCTCCGCGCTGGTGAGAAGACGTCGAAGACTAGATTAGGTGCCGGACGCGGCTTTTTCATTTCCTTTCCGCAGTTGGCTTGTTCATTCTCATTCGAAGTTTTGTTAAAGCTGTTGCCGTCTTTGACTTGTGGTTCTTCGACTTTTCACTCTCCTGCCTCGATTTCTCTTATGCAAGGCCTCGCGAGGGGGGCAGCCGAGCGCCCTCGTGAGTGTTTCCGTCCTAGTCGTTCAAAGGTTTCGCGACCTGGGTCCATTACAGGAGCACCCCTCCAGTCCGTGCCCCACGGGCACCGCGACACGATCAAAGGGCCTGGGTCGGTCACCCCCCCACGGCTGGGGCCGGGAACTATCTACGCGCGCCACGTAGCCGGAAGGCACGATAACGGAAGCAAAGCGGTGATTAACAGCAATAACCCAAACACGCCCCCGCGGGGCTCCACGCTACTGTCTTTTTACGCGGGAAAAAGGAAAAGAAAGAGCAAATCAGGCGCAGCTCGCCTCACACTGGCCTGCAGGGAAGACTCGGGCTGCCTCCGGGGCTCAGGCAGACTCCCTCTCGTGCTTCATCGAGGCGCGACGGCGGGCAGACGCGCTACCACCTTCCAGGAAGGTACGACGGCGTGGAGGCTGACCGCGACCACTGCTAGAAGAGTCGCCGCCTGAAGAAGAACTGGTGAAGCTTGGGGAACCCTGAGCGCCGCCAATCACTCGAGCGCTGTCCTCTCCATCATCGCCGGGGCTGGGTCCTCGGCCGCGGTCGTCGTCCTTAGGGCAGCACCCTGCACGGCGACCATCTTCCCCAAACACCCTCACATAGAGGGTGGCATCGCCGTCAAATTTGAAGTGCAGGGTGCACCGACGGCTCAGGCCGCGCGCGCGGGCAAACGTCTGCCAGCCGCGGGTCAAGGCCAGGCTCCCGGCTATGGAGACCTCCAATGAAGCCCATGAGGCCCGGCTGCAGCAGCCGTCTGCCTGAAGCCAGAGGCCGCCTGGGGCGCCGGACGGGAGCTCGCCGAGGAGGAAGCGAGGAAGTTGAAGCCGGGTGCTAGCCGGCTCCGCCGACCACACAACGAACTCCGGCAGCACCTCTACAGCACGAAAGCACGGCCTGGGGGGACGCGCGACCGAAGCGCGCGCCCCGGCCGCAGCGGTCCGCCCGTCACCATGCTGGAAATCATCTTCACAGCCGCGGGGAGCTGCCGTGGTGGCCACAGGATGTTTGCGAGGGCGACCTCGGCCGCGCTTGGGCCGGGGAGAAACAGGCTCAACCCGGCGAGCCTTCCCCTTCTCTGCGGCCGAGAACCTCCTCGACGGAGCCATGAAGAAGAAGGAGAAGTAAGGGGGGATGAACTGGAAGGGCGCGCATCGCTCCGTACTTATAGCCGGCGAAGGCCAATCGTCGACCTCCACGATCGCAGGTAATCATGACCCGCTTTGCATACAGGGACTTGTCCAGTCCGCGCAGTTGCCGAGGCGCCATGGGGAAGTGGAGACGCCCACGCCCAATCAACCGCCACGCGGCGCCCAAGGCCGCAGGCTGTTAGGGTCCGCGGCGCTTCGCTCTTGCCCTTTCGCCCCCCGCACGGCCAAGTACAAGCGCGCCTTGGGCCCGGGGGCTACTGTCGGCGTTCTGGGAATGGGGTTCCCCAGACTTGCCTGCCTGCGGCCTGTGGCGTGACTCAAAGGGGGGCCCAGCATGGCCCATCTTCATCAACACAGACCCAAGACCCTCGCGAGGGGCCAAGCCTCGCGGGGCGGACGACACGGAGCTTCCTCAGGCACGACCTCATCAAGCTGGCTCGCGAGGAGGCAGAGAGATCAAGGTGGGGTACCTCACGAGGTGCCCGTGACGCAAGCCATGACGACCAAGGGTGCCAGGCGGGCACCAGCCCGTGCAGTGTCCTCCTTTCCTCTTTGGTGCAAAGGGAGCAAGCGCAGGCGAGAGCATCAAGCAAAGGCACCCGTTTCGGTGCAACGAGACCAAGACCAGCCCAACGGCGGGGAGGAAGTCATTGTGGAGCCCAAGCCAGCATCACTGCCAGAGCCTTTGGCAGGCGAGGACCAACTTTAGTCAGGATAAGTGTACCAGATGTTCCCCTTCAAAGTGGCCAATTGTTGGCGCCCTTCCCGCTTAATATTTGGGAAGAGGCCCAGGGCCTTTGCCTATAGATAGGACTAGCCACCCCCAGGAGAGAGAGAGGGAGGATAGGAAGAGATAAGATCAGTTCGGCAAGAGAGAGAGAGGGAAGGGTGACTGAACTCCTCCTCCTAGCAGTTCATCGCCCCAGCCAAGAACAGACCCTCGCGAGGCTATTCTTCCTTGTATTGTTCATCATTATCAGCCCAAGAGGCAATCCACAAAACCACACTGGAGTAGGGTATTACACCACAACGGTGGCCCGAACTAGTATAAACCCTGTGTCTCTTGTATTGTTCTTTCCGTAGTTTAGATCTTAGCGAGGCGGTGGGGTGCAGGTAGGTAGAAGGCGAAATCTCCGCGCGCACCCCAGTGTTCGAACCTCAAGGGTCTGCCGGGACCCGAAACCCGACAAGGTCAACCTGATCGCCCCTATGGCCTCGAGGTTCGCCGCCCTGCAATGAAGAAGAACGAACGAAGAACGATGAAGAAGAAGAACAAGGGAGAAGATAAAAGTAAAGATAAAATATGTATGATTGATTTGTGGATTGTGTGTTGTTCAATCGGCCGTCACCTCTCATCTATTTATGAGGCGGCTGGAATTTTCGTACACGAAAAGGACTAAAAATTCCGTCCAAAATATCAAAAACCCTAACCTAACTCGGACAGGAATCTTTGGCAATTTTCTGGATCAACTCGGTCTCACCGATTGGTTTGATTCGGTCCCACCGAGTGAACGTGGCCAAATCTCTATAACTTTCTGTAATTTTCCGGATCAACTCGGTCTCACCGATTGGTTTGTTTCGGTCCCACCGAGTGAACATTGCCAACTCGCTGGTAATTTTGCAGACCAACTCGGTCTCACCGATCAAATCAACTCGGTCGGTCCGAAATGATTCTGCAGTTTCTGTTTTTTGACCTTGTTTTGGCTCCACAGGTTGCATATGAACTTGGATTAAGATGATTTTTATATAAAAATCAACCATTTCGACGAGACGCACTACTTTCATGTTGAAACATTTTCCATACGAGGTCATCTTAATTAAGTTTATGGTCATTCTATAATCTGATGTTAATATGAGCATCTCTGAACTTGTCATAACTTTTGCCTCCGAACTCCGTTTTAAACCACCTCACGGTACGCCTAGCAGCCCAGTCCGGTGGCACGTCAATGTACAGTAGAAGGATGGGACCCACATGTCAATACACAAGAGAGAAGGAATGGCAAAATCAAGGTTCGAACCTGAGACCTGTGGGCTGATTGCAAAGCGCGCATAAGCTAACCACGAAGCAAAAGTGTGCTTCGATTTTACTCCCTCCCTAGTATCATGTAAGATGCTTTTTGACACTAGTGTAGTGTAAAAAACGTCTTCAATTATGGGACGGAGGGAGTATTATTTCTGACCAAGATTTTTACATAGTGCGCTTTCATGTACCTCTCCAAGAGACTATCACATTCCTAATCAAATAGGTTTTTTTTTTCAAGTTCATGTTTATTTTTATCTTTTCCCATTTGAAAAAATAAATGTAAGAAAAAATTACAATCACAATGAAAGGTAAATAAAGTGTTTGTGCATTTGCCAAAAATGTTCAAAAAGTTTTTGGAAAATGTTTAACGTGTATTAAAAAATTGTCAATGTATTTTTTTAATGCTCGTCGTGCATTCAAAAAATTTACAATGTGTATTTCAAAAAATGTTCAACGTGTATCAAGAAACATGTTGATTTTTTTAATACAAGTTGAACAATTTTTAATACATGTCTAGAATTTATAATGATTACACAATAATTTTTAATATATGTTGTCAACTTTTGAAGTAACTGTGTGTATAAAAAATACAATGAACATAAGCACTAATTGTGAGTGTTTGTGGTCCTGAATGAAGATAGATAAATTTTAAAATTTAAACTCGTGTAAAAATAATCATGAACTTGGAGGAAAACAATAGGAGAACCGGTAGTTGGGCACATAATTGGGCAAGACTATAACTAATTTCTAAAACTAATATAAAAATTATTCAAAATACAAGTCGTCAATTTTTTAAAAGTTGTGTATTTGAAAAATACAATGAGGTTGCACAATAATTATGGGTGCTTGTGGTCCTCAATTTTTTTTAGAAAAGGAGGATGACCTCCGGCCTCTGCATCTGGGAGATGCATGCGGCCATTTTATTGACTATTCCCGAGGACCTTACAAAGTAGAACAACAATATGCTTGAATCCGCCATCTTGACAACATGTGCCGCTATTCCTATCCATAAGATGAAGGGGTGCAAGCTGGGCCATATACCCAGACCTCTCACATAAGCCTAACATCTAAAACCGGAGGCCCCGACCAAACCACATAACGGGTTTGGGGCACAAACCGGTCCGACGCACTCACATGTGTCGTCACCGCCATCTTCCACTGGTCCATCTTTACAGCAGATTGAGGTGTCAACCTTGGCAGGTCCTCCGCCATCAATGCCACTATGACGCCAAACGACAACCTCCACCTACGTGAGTCCATCTCCAAGCAACGGACGTAGATCCATGCTAGGATAGGGCCGCACCACCGCCGTCGCCCACCACCCACAAGTGCCACTCAACCCCAAGGTTCCCAAAGCGGCGCCTTCAAGAAGGGAACGACGCCGTGAGCGCCGCCGCCGCCCAACAATGTTAGGGCTTTCGCCCGGGAGACCTGAGGGAAGGGGAGGTGAGGAGATCAGTCCATACCGACGCCTCCAAGGAGGGGAACGGTGCCCTCAGGCGTCGCCGTCAGTGCGGCCGACTATGGCTGTCCAGGGATTTCGCCCGAATTAGATGTTGGAGAACGTAGTAATTTCAAAAAAATTCCTACGCACACGCAAGATCATGGTGATGCATAGCAACAAGAGGGGAGAGTGTGATCTATCTACCCTCGTAGACCGACAGCGGAAGCGTTATGACAACGCGGTTGATGTAGTCGTACGTCTTCACGGCCCGACTGATCAAGCACCGAAACTACGGCACCTCCAAGTTTTAGCACACGTTCAGCTCGATGACGATCCCCGGACTCCGATCCAGCAAAGTGTCGGGGAAGAGTTCCGTCAGCACGACGACGTGGTGACGATCTTGATGTTCTACCGTCGTAGGGCTTCTCCTAAGCACCGCTACAATATTATCGAGGAGTATGGTGGAAGGGGGCACCGCACACGGCTAAGAAAACGATCACGAGGATCAACTCGTGTGTCTAGGGGTGCCCCCTGCCCCTGTATATAAAGGAGCAAGGGGGAGGCCGGCCGGCCCTAGGGCGCGCCAAGGAGGAGGAGTCCTCCTCCTAGTAGTAGGACTCCCCTCTTTCCTACACCTACTAGGAGGGGGAAAGGAAGGGGGAGAGGGAGAAGGAAAGGGGGGCGCCGCCCCCCCTCTCCTAGTCCAATTCGGACCAGAGGGGGAGGGGGCGCGCGGCCCACCCTGGCCGCCCCTCTCTCTCTCCACTAGGGCCCATAAGGCCCATTACTTCTCCCGGGGGGGTTCCGGTAACCCTCCGGCACTTCGGTTTTCTCCGAAATCACCCGGAACACTTCCGGTGTCCGAATATAGCCGTCCAATATATCAATCTTTATGTCTCGACCATTTCGAGACTGCTCGTCATGTCCGTGATCACATCTGGGACTCCGAACTAACTTCGGTACATCAAAAAGCATAAACTCATAATATAACTGTCATCGAAACCTTAAGCGTGCGGACCCTACGGGTTCGAGAACAATGTAGACATGACCGAGACATGTCTGTGGTCAATAACCAATAGCGGAACCTGGATGCTCATATTGGCTCCCACATATTCTACGAAGATCTTTATCGGTCAGACCGCATAACAACATACGTTGTTCCCTTTGTCATCGGTATGTTACTTGCCCGAGATTCGATCGTCGGTATCTCAATACCTAGTTCAATCTCGTTACCGGCAAGTCTCTTTACTCGTTTCGTAATACATCATCTCGCAACTAACTCATTAGTTGCAATGCTTGCAAGGCTTATGTGATGTGCATTACCGAGAGGGCCCAGAGATACCTCTCCGACAATCGGAGTGACAAATCCTAATCTCGAAATATGCCAACCCAACATTTACCTTTGGAGACACCTGTAGAGCTCCTTTATAATCACCCAGTTATGTTGTGACATTTGGTAGCACACAAAGTGTTCCTCCGGCAAACGGAAGTTGCATAATCTCATAGTCATAGGAACATGTATAAGTCATGAAGAAAGCAATAGCAACATACTAAACGATCGGGTGCTGAGCTAACGGAATGGGTCATGTCAATCACATCATTCTCCTAATAATGTGATCCCGTTAATCAAATGACAACACATGTCTATGGTTAGGAAACATAACCATCTTTGATTAACGAGCTAGTCAAGTAGAGGCATACTACTGACGTTTAGTTTGTCTATGTATTCACACAAGTATTATGTTTCCGGATAATACAATTCTAGCATGAATAATAAACATTTATCATGATATAAGGAAATAAAATAATAACATTATTATTGCCTCTAGGGCATATTTCCTTCATTAGATCCCCGCCACCACCAGCACCTCCTATACAGAACCCAATGTTCAAGAATTCACCCGACTAATCAGTTAATTGGCCACTTAATCGCTACTCATCAGGTGGCCGACTCAAATAACACCTATTCATTCCATTAACTTGCCAGACTGATTAATCGGCTGTAAGGCATGTTAATCGCTGCTGGCCAGTTAACTCGTGGGCGAACAAAGCCCGATTCTTTGGCCTAGCCCCCCACCCTGCTCCTAAATAGCTAGAGTTTGGCCCTCCTCCCGCCCCCTCCCACTCCTCTCCTCCCCTCACAACCTAGATGGCGGTTGGCCAGGTCCTCTATGCTACGCCGCTTCCCCTCCTCCCATGTGTGTCGCCACTTCCTCCTCTCTCTCTCTCTCTCCCTCTCTCTCTCTCTCTCTCTACACGCTGCTACTTCCCCCCCTCCTCCTATGACCTGCCACCTCCGGGAACTGACCTGCTCAGACGTCCTGCGCGGCTGCTGTCACCTTCCATCTGTTTGTCGTCGTCGCGTGGCCACCATATCTTAGAGTTGGGGCCCATGTGGAAATCAGCAACAAATATTGTTGTATACATTATTGTTGATGATTTTTGACACCCACATGGATGTTTGTTGATGATTGTTGTTGTGTACATGTTTGTGATCTATTGAGAAAAGAAAATGGTACCATTTTCTACATATTTGCAATGTAGATTTTTCCTTCATATACAATTTGCTTCTATTGAGTTTAGAATCCCACCAATTAATCCAGTTAATAGGTCAATTCACCGATTAATTGCTACTTCCAAGCCGAGCGAGCAGTTACCAGTTAACGATTTCCTCAAAATTGACAGAACCAGAAGAACACAAAATCTTACATCTTTAAGTAGTAGGGGAAGAAGCTCAGAAGGAGCATTATCTAACCACTCATTACAAAGCGAAGTTCTAGCAGTCCTAGCTAGTTCATGTGCAACCACATTCGACTCTCTTGGGCAAAATTCGAAGACAATAGAGCTAAATTCACAAGCCAGATGATAACAATCATCGACAATGGCCGCGGCATCTCCAGCATATTGGCCATCCAAATTCATTATTTCCATGAGTTCCAGATTATCCGAGTTGACAATCAGTCTATTGCACCCAGCTGTTAGCACCGTATTCAACCCAAACTTCAGAGCCAATGCCTCAACAGTTAGTACATCATAACAGTAATCAATAAGCTTGTTTCCAGCTACAACCATATGTCCTCTACCATCTCGGATGACTTCTCCCATCGCCCCCTGAAGCAAGTCCCAATCAAAGGCCGCATCAACATTTAACTTGACATATCCACTAGGGGGTTTGCACCAACTTCCCCTCTTTAACGAGGCCTTTGGATCACATGCAATAGCATAGTTAGCTGCTAAAGCACATACCGCTTGCGCAACTCTCTTCGCATCTTGCACGGCTCATTGTGCACAAGCTTTCTCCTCTCCACCAAAGGTACCAGTAGCAAGTGCACATCAAGTCATGGAAGTTTTTCACTCCCAGCACGGCCGCTTCTTGTGCTGGTAAATTAATTAAGTATGATAGAATCTCCTCCCCTGCTCGGTCTACCCCACATGCATGGCGTATAACATCCTCTAGCTCCAACTGCCGCCAAACCTCTCTGGCCTTATGGCATCGAAAGAGTACATGAAACACATCTTCTCCTCCTTGCTTACATGCAGGACACGTCGGCCGGACTGGGATGTGTCTATTAGCAAGAACCACATTGCATGGCAGCGTTCCATGTAAGGTTCTCCAAAGAAGAATTTTAACTTTCACCGGACAATTCAGTTTCCAAACCTTTTGCCATGTTGGGTTAGCGCTAGTGTCGCCCAAACCATCTGTCCTCTGCAATTTACGGCCATGCTGGTAGTACCATAGAGCATGGTAGGCCAATTTCACTGTAAAAATTCCATGTTTATTCAAACTCCATGCTACAAAATCACTCATATCATGTGTGGGTAGTGGTAAAGCAAGGACCAGTTCCACATCAATCGGCCAAAAGGTTTGCTCCACAAGTGGCACATCCCAGTGACATGTAGCTGGATCAATTAAATCACTCACATTTGATAGTAACTGGTTACCCCTTGGGGTATTAATCATTGTGGATGGTGAGTTAGGAAGCCAAGCATCCCTCCAAATATTTATTTTTTCACCACCCCCTACTCTCCAGATGTATCCATGTTTCAAGGTATTCACCCCTTTCATAATGCTCTGCCAAGTTTAGGATGAATTCTTTTTCAACTTGCAGTTTAACAGATCACCATCATGAAAGTACTTTGCTCTCAAAATACATGCACACAGCGAGTCCGGGTTTTCAATTAGTCTCCAGGCCTGCTTTGCCAAAAGAGCAAGATTAAAACAACGGATGTCTTTGAAACCCATATCTCCTTGTCATCTAGGTACACACATTTTCCACCATGCGAACCAATGCATTCTCCTCTGAACATCCCCATCTCCCCACCAATAATGTGACATCACGTCAGTTATTCCCTTGCACGTTTGTTTGGGAATTTTGAAGACTGACATTGCATACGATGGTATAGAATGAGCAACTGCTTTAAGGAGCACCTCTTTTCCGCCTGCTGAGAGTTGTCTCTCTTTCCAACCGTTTACTCTTTGCCATATACGATCAATCAAGTACTGGAAGGTGTCAGTTTTATCCAATCCCACATGAGTTGGTAGGCCAAGATACTTATCGTTCAATGCTTCCGTCATGATATTCAAGATGTTACAAATTTGTACCCTTTCTTCAACGCTTGTGTTTGGACTAAAATAAATACTGGACTTTTCAACACTCACTTTCTGACCTAATGCTACGCAGTATGTGTCCAGTATGTTCTTCAACGCAATTGCATTAGAAGAATTTGCCGTCATTAATATCAATGAATCATCAGCAAAAAGCAGATTTGAAACAATGGGGGTATCCCTGCACACTTTGACCCCTTCCAACAAAACCGTTTCTTCAGCATGGTTAAATAACGATGTAAGACCTTCAATGCACGACAAAAAAAATATGGGGAAAGTGGATCTCCCTGCCGCAGACCTCTATTGGGTTTAAAGCTGTCAATCACATCAGAATTTAAACGAATACGATACTCAATCGAGGTCACACACTGCATAACCATATCAACCCAATTGGCGTGGAACCCTAGTTTTAACAGTATATTATGCAAGAAGACCCATTCAATTCTATCATGTGCCTTTTGCATATCCAACTTCACGGCACACAGACCCTCCTTGCCCACACGTTTATTTTCAATAACATGGAAACTCTCATATGCAACAAGCACATTATCCGTAATTAACCTTCCTGGTACAAAGGCACTCTGTGTAGGGGTGATTACTTCTGGAAGAATAAGTTTAAGACGGGATGCGAGCATTTTTTAGATTACCTTGTAAACCACATTACATAGGCTTATGGGTCTAAATTGTGTGACCTTCTCTAGATCTTTAACCTTTGGAATCATAACGATAGTTGTGTCATTCCACCCTTCCGGTATGTTACAAGAATTAACAGGAGCTAGGACCTCCATTACCAGATCATCGCCTAACATTGGTCAGAATCGCTTATAGAAAATAGCATGCAAACCATCTGGCCCTGGGGCCTTGAGGTCACCGATATCAAACAGAGCTTTACAAACCTCATCTGCTGTATAAGGTTTCAACAGGACATCATTCATCTCCCAGGTAACACATTTTTTAACTCGAGACAGAATCACCAGATCTGGATCCAACACCTCAGATGTAAACAGATTAGCGAAGTAGGAAGTGACATGAGATTTGAGCTGATCCGTACCTTCATGCCATACACCCGACTCATCCAATAATTTCTTAATTTGATTTCTTTTTTTCCTAGTTGTTGCTGCATTTTGGAAGTATGTTGTATTGCGGTCTCCATGCAATAACCAGTTAGCCCTCCCTCTCTATTGGGGAACGCAGTAATTTCAAAATTTCCTACGCACACGCAAGATCATGGTGATGCATAGCAACGAGAGGGGAGAGTGTTGTCCACGTACCCTCGTAGACCGTAAGCGGACGCGTTATGAGAACGTGGTTGATGTAGTCGTACGTCTTCACGATCCAAGTACCAAACGTACGGCACCTCCGAGTTCAGCACACGTTCAGCTCAGTGATGTCCCACGAACTCTGATCTAGCAGAGCTTTGAGGGAGAGTTTCGTCAACACGACAGCATGATGACGGTGATGATGATGCTACCGGCGCAGGGCTTTGCCTAAGCACCACTATGATATGACCGAGGTGGATTATGGTGGAGGGGGGCACCGCACACGGCTAGAAGATCAACTGATCAACTTGTGTGTCTTGGGGTGCCCCTTGCCCCCGTATATAAAGGAGCAAGGGGGAGGCCGGTAGGCCCTAGCAGGGCCCACCAAGAGGAGGAGTCCTCCTCCTACTGGGAGTAGGACTCCCCTTTCCTAGTCCCACTAGGAGGGGGAAGGAAGGAGTGGGAGAGGGGAAAGGCAAGGGGGGCGCCCCCCCTCCTTGTCCTATTCGGACTAAAGGGGAGGGGCACGCGGCCCTGCCCTGGCCGGCCCCTCTCTCTCTCTCTAGTAGGGCCCAACAAGGCCCATTAACCCCCGGGGGGTTCCGGTAAGCCCCCCCCCCCGCCCCGGCACTCCGGTAAAATCCCGATTTCACCCGAAACTATTCCGATGTCCAAATATAGGCTTCTAATATATCAATCTTTATGTCTCGACCATTTAGAGACTCCTCGTCATGTCCGTGATCATATCTGGGACTCCGAACTATCTTCGGTACATCAAAACTTTAAGCGTGCGGACCCTATGGGTTCAAGAACTATGTAGACATGACCGAGACTCGTCTCCGGTCAATAACCAATAGCGGAACCTGGATGCTCATATTTGTTCCTACATATTCTACAAAGATCTTTATCGGTCAAACCGCATAACAGCATACGTTGTTCCCTTTGTCATCGGTATGTTACTTGCCCGAGATTTGATCGTTGGTATCTCAATACCTAGTTCAATCTCGTTACCGGCAAGTCTCTTTACTCGTTTAGTAATGCATCGTCCCACAACTAACTCATTAGTTGCATTGTTTGCAAGGCTTATAGTGATGTGCATTACCGAGAGGGACCAGAGATACCTCTCCGACAATCGGAGTGACAAATCCTAATCTTGATCTATGCCAACTCAACAAGTACCATCGGAGACACCTGTAGAGCACCTTTATAATCAACCAGTTACGTTGTGATGTTTGGTAGCACACAAAGTGTTCCTCCGGTACTCGGGAGTTGCATAATCTCATAGTCATAGGAACATGTATAAGTCATGAAGAAAGCAGAAGCAATGAAGCCGTAACGATCATCGTGCTAAGCTAACGGATGGGTCAAGTCAATCACATCATTCTCTAATGATGTGATCCCGATTATCAAATGACATCTCTTTGTCCATGGCTAGGAAACTTAACCATCTTTGATTAACGAGCTAGTCAAGTAGAGGCATACTAGTGACACTTTGTTTGTTTATGTATTCACACATGTACTAAGTTTCCGGTTAATACAATTCTAGCATGAATAATAAACATTTATCATGATATAAGGAAATATAAATAACAACTTTATTATTGCCTCTAGGGCATATTTCCTTCACTCTCTGTATCCAATATAATTCCTCTTGATCCATCAGATTTTCCAAAAGTACTTGCACCTCCCTTAGCCTAGCCCGAGACTCTAAAGTGTTTGGTCCCAAGCGAAGTTTCTCTAGTTCTTTCTTTAGCTTCCTTATGCACTTCTTTGGGCTTTTGAGAACATTGCGATCACAATCGTGGAGGTCCGCGTGGACAGCCTTGGTCCTGTCAGCAAGAGAGGGTCCAGTACCTGCTGCCTTTGCTCGGTCCCATGCCGATTTGACTATCTCATTAACAGTTTCCTCCTGAATCCATCTCGCCTCAAAATGCAGGACACCTGCCGGGCTGACAAAACGAACAGCTTCCTCATATGCAGTATCAAGTATTAGTGGTCGGTGATCCGAGTGGACATGTTCATCATTAGTAACTGCAGACAAGGGGAACTTCTGCAGCCATGCTTGGTTAGCAACAAGTCTGTCCAACCTCTCCCGAATCTCTCCTCTTTGCCACGTAAAGCAGTCACCCTTGTAGCCTAGGTCTTCCAGGCCACAGTCCAAGAGGCAATCACGGAAAGCTTGCATCATGCTATTAGACCTAGCATTACCTCCCTCCTTCTCTGAAGCAAACATGATCTCATTGAAGTCTCCATAGACCACCAAGGGATGTGATCCTTTTGCATGGAGATCACACAAGAACTGCCAAGATAAAGAACGTTGATCCCATGCCGGAACACCATAGAATCCTATCAATCTCTAGTCTACCACATCATCGTCCATAAATAAAACATCTATAAAATTGGCCGATTTATAATTCAGGAGCACATCGTGATCTTTCATATAGAATAACACAAGGCCCCCTGCCTTGCCATCACTTTCAGATTGATACATGAAATCAAAACCTAATCGAATCCGTAGATCATCTGCCTTAGCTTTATTCAAGTGTGACTCAGACAGAAAAATCACACTTGCTCTCTCTCGCTCCTGCATCTCAAGGAGCTCTCGAATTGCCGTGTTTGAGAGCATCGCACGACAATTCCAGGCTATGTGTCTCATTGCTCTTGACGGTCCTCTGATCCAACTCCACCAAGACAAATTGCCACAACACCTAAACAATTCACCGCATCTATGAAGCTCTAGAGCGCCACTTCCCCGTGAGAATCACAGAAAATCATGCACGGTATGCCCCTCCGATCAAAACCGGCTGAGTAGAGAACTTCTCTACATGATTCATATGTCGCTCAGCTGGCTAGCTAATGTTGCCGGCTAGCCTTTTGTCTCTGTATCGAACGCACCGCGAACGCTTTATTTTTCTGATTAATTTCTCTATCGCACACTGGCATATGGACCCATGTTTCTAATGTGTGCTAACATGGCATCTGTCTGGGTGTAGGGCGTAGCGGGAGACGTTGTCAGGACCATATTGAAGTGTATCATCGTATATAAGGACCATAGTGGAGCATTTCATGACTTTGATGACCATCGTGTTATACGTCGGAGAGTATAAGAATTGTAGCTGTAATTATCTCGGATTTGGGACATGTGCTACTGCCCACAGCGTAAACCAATTTATGTTGACACATCCCATGGAAGATAAACGAGTAGGATACAGGATATGCAAAGCTTTCTGAAATACGTAGAAGAGGCGGCAGAATTCGCAATTTACTCGACACAAATTAATACTTACTATTAATTTCAAATATTGCCCATTATTGTCCACGAGGTAGGCGAGGCCCGAGGGTCCCCATAGTTGGCGGAGCCGCCTATAAAACCGGGTGCCGGCCGCCAGCTGTTGGCCGCATCCACCCTGCCACCAGCCCGCTACCTGCTCCTTAATTCTCTCTTCTCGCCCTACTCCCATCCCGTGGCTAGAAGCCAAGAAATTTGTCTGCCATGGCGTCGGAGCCGGTGATCGGGAAGCTCAGCGTCCGCATTGTCCGAGGCCACAACCTCGTCATCGCCGACTCGCTCACCCACACCAGCGACCCCTACGTCGTCCTCTGCTACGGCTCCCAGGTCAGATCCTCATCCCCTTCTTCCCAGTCCTTGGACGTAGGAGCCATGTGTTGCTGCCGGCTGCTGAGCGCGGCGTGGCAAAGGTCGCGGCCAACGACCCACGCATACATAGTTTACGGCCGCATGGCACTCAGGGGATCGGGGTCAGGGAGGGTGACGATCTTCTCCGAACTCGTTTTGTGCTCACAAGATGTTCGATAGATCAATAAGTACGGACCAGCTATTTCTTGCTGTTAAGCTGGTTCTTATATTCTCATATAGTTACACCAGAGAGGCACCGATTAATACCTTATAAACAGGTTTTGAAATGGTTGATTTGAATCAGACTAGTTCCCAACTTGGTCATGGAATTTCAAGACCGACGCATTTGGCCTGGCGTGCAAACAGGACATGTTATGTTTTGCAGCATGTTGAACTGAACTACTGAAGAGCGGTATATCAAATCATGAAATAAGTCAAGCTCAAAACAAGAAAATCGTGATGGAAATGTGAATGTCCAGTTGTTTAACTGAAGAGCAGAGTACCAAAACCTAAAAGTTCACCTTCAATCGAAAAATCATGATGTTATGTCCATTTAGTTGATTACCTACCCAATGGTTTATATAGTACAATCAATAGTTCTGTACGAACAGGTCTGGTTCTATTTTATCTCCTCGTGGAATTGTTGCTAGCCTTTGATAGAGTTGGTTGAATGCTATAAATTTTGGACAGTAGCATGATGTCAGATTTTCAGTTCACAATTATGCACTATTTTTTTTGAAAAAGACAATTATGCACTATGATTATATAAACTGTAATTTCTACAGTTGACTTCAGGTTCAGTGACATGGACAGCTATCGTGTCTCTCAGCATTACTGCTAATTTCGTTATCTATCTGTGTTACTGAAGTTTTATTTTCTCATGGTGTAGAAGGTGAAGACTAGCGTTCAGAAGAAAAATGCCAATCCCTTATGGAATGATGTACTGGTGCTCCCTGTCACAAATCTTACAAAGCCAGTGAAACTTGTAAGTTTGCTGTTTGAGTTTCTTCATCAAGTAAACTCTGCTAAAATTTTGTGTGTACATATTTTGTGTAACCTGAAGTTGAAAGGAACTTCAGTTAACAATGATTGCATGGAATTTTCTTTTGTGCTGAAACATGAAAAATAGGGGGGGCCCTTTACACCATAGATCCATAGATGGTTGGTGAAGATATGAAATGAACACTTATATATCCACCTGGCAAAAACATCATGCAGGAGGTTTTTGATGAGGACAAATTCACAGCGGATGACAGCATGGGAGTGGCTGAGTTCAATGTAACTGATATCTATGACGCTGCAAAGCTGGATCTAAAGCATGCCTCTGATGGAACCAGGATCAAGACGATCTACCCGGTTGGCACAAACTACCTTGGCAGTGAGAGCCACGTATCGTGGAAGAATGGCAAGGTCGTCCAAGACTTGATTCTGAAGCTGAAGAACGTTGACAGTGGCTCTGTCGTGCTACAGCTGGAATGGGTTCACGTCCCTGGTGTTACCCTGTAAGTTACGCCCAACTGAATGTTATTGCAACCTGGTTTGATGAAGCTGCAGCTATGGGTTCCTGTTCCTGGTGTCAGATGTGTTAGCAATTTGTGGATGTTGTGGTTTGTAGTGTATGTGCTGTGTGTGCGTTATTGATTTCAGCTTGATGTATGCAATGTATTTGTAGTACTGTGGTTGTGAAGTTCATGCTTGAAGTTGAACAAATAAGAGACACCGTTTGTGCTTACACTGAGGTGTAATTTAAGAATTCACGGCTTAAATTCAAAGATTGGTGGTAATTAGTTTACATAAATTTTCACCTGAATCAACATCGTATGATGGGCTCGCAGAGCAACCAAAAACAACACAAACTGATAGCGTTCACCCGGCTGATCATACGCGGCTGCCTCCATGATCTTCTGATCAATCTTTACTCATATATTGTGGAGCAACCCAGCTCGTACTCGGCTCTGTTAGAGCCCCGCTGCTAGACGCGTAGCGCATGCAACACATGTCCCCCCTGCGTAACTTTCTCTCTCTATACCATTGCTGCAAATGAGGGGGATGTTGTGAGCTGGTGCAATGGACGGCTGGCTACGAGTGAGGATGTTCTGAGGGCGATGAGCGGCTGATTGCAATGTCACCGGCGTTTCTGAAACATCCCCTGTGTTGCGAAGGTGTGGATGTTGCGGGCTTGCCGAATTGCAACTTCACCGTCATGTCTAAAACATCACTTATGTTGTTGAGAAGGGTCTGCGAGCTTGCCGAATTGCAACTTCACTAATGTTTCTAAAACATGGTCAATATGTGATGCTGCTTTTGCGAAGGAGGGATGTGTGAGATAAAATGCAACTTCGTGATGTGTTGAAACATGACCAATGTTGTGAAGCTAGACGAATTATGCACCGTGGACCATTGAACCGCGGCTTATCTGATGGAGGAGGCAAGGGGATAACTGGAAGTTATCATTCGGCCGACGCATAGCTCCCCCCAACTAATAAAATCTACTAGAACATGAAGACGCGCGTTGCCGCGCCTGCCCATTTTTATAGAAAACGAAGTTATAAATCAAAGATGATAGAAGCATGTGATGAAATTTGAATCAGGCATATTTTAAAAAATGATTGGATGTTGCGTTAAGTACAAATGAAGATAATAAAAAAATGAAAGAATATGATGTTCATTATCGTTGGAAGGACCAACTCAAACCACAAATATTTCACTGAAATTGCACTCCTACCACTACATTGTATTGTGGGCATGAAATTCTCCAATCTAAATCTTTCTTGTGGAATCAACTTTTCATATGAAATTGAATGGAAATAGCTCGGGAACTCGATAAATAGAGTCGGAAGAACAACCGTTGCATTTTTATTTTGATTTATGAGTCATGATAGAGTCGGAAGAATCGCAAATAATATTGATTAAATTACACATGCCAAGCAACTAGCACACAACAATGATTACTTGACATGGTTGTCAAATTCAACATTTTTCTTGTTCTAGCATTTGCAAGTCTATGAAGAACAATGATTAGCAACTATGAAGAACAATGAATAGCAACTAGCACGCAACAACAATGATTACTTGTCTCGCAGGTACCCGTCAGGGAGGAAACATAGCCTAGCATTGCAGTTATCGAGGAGGCAAAGCGTGCCCATGCTGACTAGGTATGCCTATCTAATATCCTCGTTCTTTGCCAGTCACCAATGCTCTTTTTCTTGTTCTATCTCTACATTCTAATTTTCAATTTCTTTATGCTATTGCATAGCACACACTAGATTCAGTTTTATGTAAATTCCGCTGTAATAGCACACTATTGTTCTAATGTTCTGCTTGTGTTCTTAAGCTATGTGAATGGGATTGAATGATAATATTCATTTGTTTTTTATTTTGTTGATCACCTTCATGTGGATGCACGATGTTTAACCCAATGAACTGGCAAATTCAATACCTATAGTGAACAACAATTGCTTTCTTTTAACATGGTTTCCCCACGTTAGGAACAATGCTTGTATAGGGACCATTGGACCTGGGAAGAAATCAAAATCTTTTTAGAAGGGCCGTTTGCATATAGAAGGTAACCCATTTTTTATGTGTTTGACCTACTGCTTTTGTAATCACTCGGTTCTAGAAAGATTTTTTCATGCCTAGTTTTTCTTCTGTTCCAGGTTATTTTGCATAGAGGCAACTACTTCCGCGTACTGAATGCTTGAAGTTATGCTTACATAAGGAGGGGAGCCTTCATAGTTACGCAGTGCTGGTTACCTTGGTTTGGTCATTGCATTACTATAATAGCATGACAAGAATGAACATGGCTATCTAACGGTCTTTTATCCATGCATATATTATTTGCTCTATACGTTTATGAGACTGAAGTCTTTTGACACTCGGAGTGCTTTGTCAAAGCATCATCAAAACAATCTTTTGTTTGATTTACTCTTTACAAGTTTCAGGTAATTGCTGCTCAGAGCTTTGGCAAACCGCAAAAAGGGTAGATCACTCTCTACCTTGTGATCATAACTCTTGATACGGGTTCTAAGTATCTTTCATCCGGTGTTTCAAGAATTTCTTCCATCTGGTTTGTTGGCCCCATTTATCTACTTGTTGTATCTTTCGGATTCCCTAGACTTGTGGTGAGGTACCCTAATTAAAATGGCTTGTTATTTATTTTTGCATCATCATTGCAACATGCTATCATGTAATCATGCTTTAATTTCGAAATGAGGCTGAATTAAGCCCATACGAATTAAGTGCAAACCTTAATCAAAATGTAACTCAATAAAATGCATAGATTAAATTGAGAGATTTCACATGGATATTCTCTTAAAAACCCTACACTTGTTATCCAAATGTTATTAGGAAGCTACAATAACTATTCCAACAAATTATATTGCCATTTTATTAATAATGATTCATTTGACCCCTCTCCTTTTTTATGTTTTAGCATGAGATAGATCCCAAACCTTGCACGCTCCTACGTGCGATATTTGGGAGATTCCAAATTATTTCACAATTTTAGCCCAAGCCTTAATCTAGCAATAGTTTATACCTCATTTATACCATTTCTAATTTTTTTACCAAATCAAATGCGAACCTTGGTCCAAATATTATTAATCTTTTTATGGGGCTTTAGTTCAATCCATAGGAGCTCCACAAAAAATCATGAAACTTGGAGTTCATCTAATGCCATAAACCTTCTCTGTGCCCACTAGCACGGCACAGCCTAACGCCCACAACCCCAAAACTGGCCAATCCCACCACTTCACCTATCTGTAATGACCGAAACTGATAAGATTCCCGTCTCGATGCTCACTATGGTAGTCGCTGGATCAATAGTTAGGACACACAGTGCATGGTGTAATATCAAAATAAACCACATGTCATAAATATTACATCGTAGATCTAGAATTTAAATATTACATACCTACGTAGTAGAAAGCTAGCATACAAACAAATTATAGCGGAAAAGTAAATAAAATCTTCATAGAATCCATCAACGCCACAGACAAAAGTTGAATATAGACATCGTAACCATATATCGTATCACTTACTCGTCGTATAAACATCTGCAACATGATAAGCTGCAACCACAAGGGTCAGTACGTTGAATATACTCGCAAGTCATGCTAGGTATGATATAACATACCTACATCTACATGCAAGGTATAACAAAAGAATGAATGTGGTTGTTTTGCAGAAAAGCTAAGTTTCCCCTGATAACAACATAATAGTCAAAAAAATTGCATGAAAAACTTTCAATCTATTCATCTTCAATCTTGGTAGTACAACGAATACTAGAAATAATAAAAATTACATCCAGATCCATAAACCACCTAGCGACGACAACAAACACTGAAGCGAGCTGAAGGCACGCTGCTATCATCCCCCCTTCCTCACCGGAGCCTGGCAAACCATGTTGTAGTAGATAGTCAGGAAGTCATCGTGCTAAGGCCCCATAGAACCAACGCACCAGAACAGCAACTGCCGCCGATGAAGAGTGTAGATCGGAAGGATCCAACCTAAAGACACAAGAACATAGACGAGCGACGAACAGATCTGAGCAAAGACAGATCCGCCGGAGACACACCTCCACACGCCTACCGACGATGCTGGACGCATCACCGGAACGGGGGCTAGGCGGGGAGACCTTTATTCCATCTTCAGGGAATCGACGCCGTCTTGCCTTCCTGAGTAGGACACAAATCCTAACAAAACTCGAAAAAAGATCTAAAAGCGAAGTCCTCCCACCGGAAAGGGTCGACATCCACTCCGCCTCCATGGTCCTAAGGCCACTGGAGTTAGGGCGGACCGGCGCCGGCGGGAGGCAAGAGGAACCCTAACTTTTTGGAAGCCGGCAGCTAGAGATCGTGATATTTGCTATAATAGTCAAATTTTAATGTCTTGATACAATTAAATACATAATGTCAAAATCTCAACCATTCCTAGTGGCTAGGCTCACTGAGTTTAGCCGTGGCCATTTTTAGACCTTTAGGTATCTCTAATTTTGATGCTGCGGCTGGCGCAAATAATCTGCAGGACATGTTGTTGTTTAAGCCTGGCGTACTGGGGGCACTCTCAGGTGCAGTTGCGGCAAGGCTGGCTGACCAGAACACGGCTAATGATACTGGAGTATTTACTTTTGCTGCTAGTAAAATTCCCATGCAGGGTCAGAAAAAGAAGAAAGAGAGAAAGGATAGAAAGAAGGGAGGAAATGAGAAGTCAGAGAGTGATCGAAATCAAATCATAGGGAAAAAGAGAAATAACCCTTTTGATGCCCCACAAATGGGTACTGATTTAAAATTTTCTTTTGAGAGAGAGATGGATAGCTATGAACGCATGTTGTATGGTGAGACGAGTGTTTCCTCTAAGAGAGTTTGTATGGGTAGAGTTGAAACTAGGAGGGATGTGGATGGGGTTATTACGCATATAGCGAAGGAAAAATAGTAGGAGGAGGTTTACACACAGCAAAGCAGGGAGTCAGTTGGAGAGGACAGAGTTGCGGGCACTGATTTGGTGGCCTCCGGTCCGGAGGACCGCCAGGAGAAATGAAAGCAATTAGTTGGAACTGCCGTGGAATGTTGTCTTCCACGGCAGTTCGAGAGCTCCGAGAGCTTCAAGTTCGTACTTGTGTGGATTTGATTTTTCTTTCCGAGTCGCATTTGAATAAAAGTAAAGCTGACGAGCTACGTTGTATCTTAGGTTTTAGTTCCATGTTTTTAGATGAGAGTGATGGCAAGTCTAGTGGTCTTGTACTTTTCTATCAAAAAGATAATAAAGTTGAGTTGAACTAGTTGTCTTCCCATTTTATTGATGTTGTGTTTATGAATGATAATTTTGTAAATTGGCGCTTTACGAGTTTCTATGGTTATACGGCATGGAAAGAAAAATATTTATCTTTGGCTGATCTTCGCCAACTGCATTCCCATGTTGATTATCCTTGGATAGTCATTGAAGATTTTAATGAAATTATCTATTTTAGTGAAAAAGACGGTGGCAATGCTAGATCAAATGAAATGATGCAGGAATTTCGTAAGTGCTTGAGTGACTGTAACCTAGAGGATATGGGTTGTGTTGGTGATCCATTCACTTGGAGAAGGGGGGATATCCGTGAAAGGCTTGATCGAGTTGGCTGTAATTTAGAATGGGCAAATAAATTCCCGCGTGCTGTGATTATTAATGGGGAGCATGTACACTCAGACCATCGTCCTTTAATCCTTGACACAGATTATTTTGATAGTAACTTGTTTAATCGTCGGAATGGTCGTGTGAGACAATTTGAAGCAAAATGGCTGAAAGAAGATACTGTTGGGGAGATTGTGAAGACTGCTTGGGAAAAAGCAAAGTTGGCGGGTATTGGTCCCTCTCTCGCAGCACGGACTAGAGCAGTGCATGATGATTTACATTCTTGGGACTGTATAAGTTTGAAAGGACCAAAGAGGAGAATAAATAAGTTAAAAAAGAACTAGAGAGGTTGAAACATGGTCCAATTAGTGGTGAATCCCGCTCAAGGCAAAAGGAAATTCTAGTACTCATTGAAAATCTTTTGGACCAAGAGGAAATTTTTTGCTTACAGAGAGGTCGAGCGAACTGGCTGCTACATGGGGACCGTAATACTTCATTTTTCATAACGCTGCAACGGCCAGGAAAAAAAGGAACAATATTAGAAGACTTCTGGATGATACTGGTGTTTGGAAACAAGGAAATGATCTGAAGGAACATATTATGGGTTATTTCTCCAATCTTTTTACATCGGAGGTTTTATACCCAAATCAGGAAGTTTTGTCTCTTGTCCGGAGTAGAGTGACTACTGAGATGAATAATGCCCTGCTCGCCCCTTATACTGCTGATGATGTTCGTAAGGCTCTTTTTGATATTGGCGGTTTAAAGGCTCCGGGGCTAGATGGTCTTCATGCTATTTTTTATAAAATATTTTGGCCCATGCTAGGGGATGATTTGGTGGATGAGGTCTTGCAAGCAGTGAATACTTTGTACAATTACATGGGGTTGTAATGATACTGCAATCGTGTTGATTCCCAAGGTCAACTTACCCGAGAAGGAAACCCAATTTAGACCTATCAGTCTTTGCAATGTTGTATACAAAATGATCTCCAAAATGTTGTCGGCGCATTTGAAGGTTTTACTGCCTGATATTATCAGCCCGACCCAAAGTGCTTTTGTGCCTGGTAGAATGATTACAAACAATGTGTCAGTGGCTTATGAGAGCTTTCATACTATTAAAAAAAGAGGGTGGGAAAAGAGGGTTTATGTGATATGCACAAAGCTTACGATCGAGTCGAATGGCCTTTTTTGAAGGGAATTATGTTGAAACTCAGTTTCCAGGAGAGATGGGTAAATCTTATTATGAAATGTGTCTCTACTGTTGAGTATAGGGTACGGATTAATGATGTAGAAACTGAAATTTTCAAGCCTACAAGAGGCTTAAGACAAGGTGATCCATTATCTCCCTACCTTTTCCTATTATGCACGGAGGGCCTTACTGCTCTCTTGGCGCATGCGGAGGAGATTAGGAATATTTCAGAAGTCAAGGTCTGCAGAGAGGCCCCTACTATCACAAATCTCCTTTTTGCGGATGACTTATTGATCCTCATGAAAGCTAATCAACAAAATACGGAGACACTTAAATAAATTTTGAACTTATATTGTGTTGTGTCTGGAAAAATGGTGAGTGTTGAAAAATCTAGCATATTTTTTAGCCGAAATACGAATGGGGACATTAGAGAACAAATTTGCTCAATTTTGAATATCATGATCGAAGCTCTCAATGATAAGTATCTGGGCCTGCCTCCGCATGTGGGATTAGATAAGACTGATTGTTTTCAATATCTGATTGATCGCATTGTTATGAGAATTAGCGGATGGAAAGAAAAATTCTTATCCACTGGAGGCAAGGAAGTTTTTCTCAAGTCTGTTGTTCAAGCTATCCCAGCTTATGCTATGTCGGTCTTTATAATTCCTAAAAAAATTTGTAAAGGAATAACTGACGAGATGTCACATTTTTGGTGGGGTGATGACGACAACCAGAGAAGGATGCATTGGATGGCGTGGTGGAAAATGTGCATCTCGAAAAGCCAAGGCGGAATGGGCTTTCGTGATATTCATTGTTTTAGTTTGGCGATGTTGGCTTAATAAGCTTGGCGTCTCCTTGAGAACCCAGATTCCTTGTGTGCCACCATTTTGCGAGTTAAGTATTTCCCTGATGGAGATTTATTGAACGCAAAGTTAAAAAAGGGATCATCCTTCACATGCCAAAGTATTATGGCGGGGGTTAATACCTTAAAACATGGCTATATTTGGCGAGTTGGAAATGGTTAGAAAATTGACATTTCGTAAGATGCTTGGACCCCTAACTGTGCTAACAGAAAAGTCATCACTCCAAAGGGGCAACATTTGTTATCAAAAGTGTCGGATTTCATTGACCCCTCTTCGAACAGGTGGGATGAGCATCTCATCAGACAGACCTTGTGACCCATTGATTCACAGCGGTTCCTTGCTATCCCTCTGCCTCAGTTTGATATGTCAGATTTTGTTGCCTGGAGTCGTACTAAGAGTGGGATTTTTTTCCGTTCGATCTGCATATTTTGTTGAGTGGGATTATCAACATGGTAGGAAACTTCGTCGTACTAATGGAATGGGTCGAACAAACTTTAATCCAATTTGGTGTAAGATTTGGAAGTTATCTTGTCTAGCGAAGGTGAAATTTTTTATTTGCCGGACGCTGCATGGTACTCTTCCATGTCGTGTTACGCTTGCTAATAGACACATGAAAGTTTCACCTTTATGCCCTTTTTGTGCTTCTAGTTTAGAAGACACAAAGCAACTGTTGTTTCAGTGCCAGAAGGCAAAAGAGGTCTGGAGAAGGCTTGGCTTAGACGAGATCATTTCTCAAGCTTGTGAAGTTGATCGTGCGGGAGAGGCGGTCCTCGGTTTTTTGTTGCACATGACTGACCAAGATTTATCTATTATGGGGTCCCAGAATATCCAGAAGATGGTTGCCATTACATCTTAGTATTTGTGGTGGGAAAGACGTAAATTAGTGCACAAGGAGAGAATTCAAGATGCAAAACAGATTTCAATGGGGATACAAGCTCTTACGGCTAATTATGTTGTTGCTTCCAGTCCAAGGGCTTCTATGAAAAGAGAGGGTTGGATTCGTCCCCTGGTGGGTATTGTGAAACTTAATTTTGATGCTTCTTTTGATCATGATCTTCTTAAAGGTACGGCCGGGGCTGTCCTGAGAAACGACGAAGGGAATTTTATTGCAGGGGGTACTTGGAAAATTGATCATTGCATTGATGCTCTAACAGTGGAAGTTTGGGCTCTCAGATTCGGTCTTTCACTAGCGCAACGTGTGGGTTGCAATCGCCTTGTTATTAATTCTGATAATTTGGAGGTTGTTGAAGCGATGAATAATGGTGGACGGTCAGCAGGAGCGGCGGTGGCAATTTTTTATGATTGCTATTTTTTGGCGTGTGATTTTCCTACCTCTAGGTTTGAACATTGTAATAGGGAAGTCAATAAGGTTGCGAATGAGCTTGCTAGGTTGGTTAGATTTTCTTCTAATATTGATTGGTTTGAGGAGCCTATGGTTGAGATTGTACCTTTCCTCACAAACGATGTATCTATTATTTCGATTGAATAAAGTCCACATGTGTTCAAAAAAAAGCTAGCAGCCAATGACTTCCCCTAAAAAAAGCTAGCAACCAATGACAGTGGACAAGGTGCACTCTGTTGACTGGTCCACTGACCCTTTTGACCACCGCCACACGCCAAATAATTTCTGGTCCTATTAATGTGAATTTATTAATATATAAATGTGGCACTTGTTCTCCTAAAAACAATGAAGATGGGATCGATGGATATGAGCAGCTCAGAAATATAGGGCGTGCGTAGTTGGATGGAACGCCACTCCCCGTCAGGCCTCGCTAATTTTTGTTCCGCAACTCCGCCGGGAGCCCGGTCCGAGGTTACGGAGCGAAAGCGAGCGTCGTAGATGAAGTAGTCGAAGTAGTCGAACACACAAAAATAGATGAACACAGACAAATATGGAGGAGACTATCTTTATTAATCAATGATCAATCGTTACAATGATTGCTCCTCGTCTCTTTATATAGGGGTAAAGGGTCAAGGGATAAGTACCCACTTAACGTGAAGTGTGGAACCGGGAGGGGCTAGCCCGTGCGATACGCATGCGGCCGCCGTCACCCCTCGAGGTGACCCGGTTTCCCAACACTCCCCCTTGGGTAATTATCCGTATATCCATGCCTCAAAACTCTGAAAAACCTAGTGGGAAAAATATGGAGAAAGAGCACACAGTATACGTTGTTGTATTGCATGAGTTGCCTCATCAAAAACCTCGTGTGAGAAACATCAGGAAAACTCACTCAAGGGAAAAAGAGTACAATCCACTCAACCATCAAGTTGAGTACTCGATCATCAGGATCGAGATTTTAACGACCAGTTTGTGAAGTTTCTCCCCCTGAACCTTGCATCTCTCTAAGTCTCATCATACCGATTCCACGCACACACCTCTCTAAGGTTGACGCTGGTAATGATTTAGTGAGCATATCAGCAAGATTGTCACAGGACTTAGTATGCAAAACTCTCACCTCGTTCAACTGTTGCAGCTCATGTGCATAGAAGAACTTGGGACTAATATGCTTTGTGAGGTTACTCTTCACATAACCCATCTAGACTTGTGCAACACAAGTAGCATTATCTTCATAGATAATGGTAGGGGTTTGTACGGTGTTCTACCCACATGTATGCCTGAATGTGGCCGATCATCCGTCGAAGCCATACACACTCTTTTGGCGCTTCAAATAGTGCCATGATTTCCGAGTGGTTCGTGGAAGTCGACACAAGAGTTTGCTTGGACGATTTCCAGGAAAACACAGTTCCACCACAAAGGAAAACATATCCGGTCTGCAATTTGCAATCATGCGGGTCCGATAGGTACCCAGCATCGGCATAGCCTATAATAGATAGGTCTTGATTTCTTTTATAAAACAGGCCAAGATCTTTGGTCCCTTGCAGGTAACGGAAGACGTCCTTGACACCTTTCCAATGCCTCTTGGTAGGTTCAAAACTGTACCGAGCAAGCAAACTGACGGCGAACGCAATGTTTGGCCGTGTACAATTGGCGAGGTACATGAGTGCTCCAACTGCACGCAGGTAAGGAACCTCTGGTCCCAGAGTTTCCTTCCCATCTTCCTTTGGCCTGAACGGATCCTTGTCTGGCTGTAAAGATCTTCGTACCATCGGGGTCTTAGAAGGATATGCCTTATCAAATCCAAATCTCTCCAACACCTTCTGGGTGTAGGCCAACTGGTGCACTAGAATCCCATCAAGGGAATGTTCAAGTTGCAGACCTAGACAGAACTTGGTTTTACCCAAATCCTTCATCTTGAATTCCGACATCATGTAGGAACTCGCTTCCTCAATATCCTCAGGCATACCGAGTATGTTTAAATCATCCACGTACACCGAGATTATACAGAATCCATCTTGGGATCGCTGTATAAAAACACATGGGCAATCTTTATTGCTCATGTAGCCCTTCTCATGAAGGAAATCACTTAAGCGATTGTACCACATTCTACCAGACTGTCTGAGTCCGTACAGTGCCTTTTGAAGTTGAACACTCTATAGACCCCTATTTGCTCTATCATGGTTCGGAACAGGGATACCTTCAGGAACCTTCATGTATATGTTCGAATCCAAGTTACCATACAGGTAAGAAGTGACAACATCCATTAGTTTCATTTTCAAGCCCATGTTTACTGCCATCAAGATCAAGTATCTAAAGGTAACTCCATCCATGATCGGGGAATAAGTCTCCTCAAAATCGACACCTGATCGTTGAGTGAAACCTTGAGCGACGAGCCTTGCTTTGTACCGTACTACCTTATTATTTTCATCTCTCTTTTGGACAAAAACCCACCTATGGACAACAGGGCGAATGTGGGGAGGAGTTTGACAAACTGGTCTGAACACCTTCCTTTTGTTGAGAGATAATAATTCGGCAGTAATGGCCTTCTGCCAATCTTTCCAATCCGACCTTTTCTTGCAATTAGCGAGCGTGTTAGGCTCAGGGTCAAGATCTATGATTGAGGCAATTTTCGTAGCAAAGTTAATGTCGACAATCACTGTTACTTGGTTCAGGGACTCCCTTGTATAAATATAATTTATGGCCATTTTGTCATGGAGCGCATCCGGCGCTAACACTTCCTCTACCAAATTTCCCATTATGGGAGCAAGATCCTTTAGATTTCCCACGCCGACATGTGCGCACACATCTCCGCTGGGTGTTTCTCCTGTGGGAAAGTTTAAATCCGGAATTTCGTGCACTGAATTTTCCGTACTTGTGCCAGGTCTCGACTAGCTCCTCGTTTCACTTTGGGGTACTTTGGTGATAGGTTGTGATAAATCTCTCTTATCCTTTTTCATCGGGCGTCCCCGGGTACTTGGGATTTGAGAAGCCGGATCTCTCGTCCTTTTAGGCCTTTGGACGGGAGCGGGTATACCATCATTTTTCTTCGGTATTTCAACCCTTTCCGGCGCATTACGCGCGTGCACATGCGATTTTGTCATAGTCTTTAAGTCACTAAAGTGGTCAGGCAGTTGATTTGCTAATGACTGCAAATCTATTATCTTTTGGACTTCTCTCTCAGTCTCAGCAGTGCGCGGGTCATGAGCTTGGATTCCTGTGGCTTGCCACATGATTTCTCGACTTTTAGCATCAAGGGGTTGATTCTCTCCCCCTAAAGTCAGGAAAAAATCCTCGTCAAAAATGCAATCAGCAAAACGAGCCGTGTGACAGTCACCTGTCATGGGGTCCAGATACCTGATTATGGACACAGTCTCATAACCAACGTATATCCTCGACTTACGAAGCAGGCCCATCACCGATCGCTGAGGTGGTGGTATTGGTACATATACCTGGCAACCGAACCTACGAAGGTGGGAAATTTTCGGTGCCGACCCTTGCGCAAGTTGAACCGGAGAGTGGATGTTGTAGGCCGACGGTCTAAAGTTGATGAGATTGGCAGCGTGTAACACTGCGTGGCCCCAACATGTAGTTGGTAAATTACAACCCTGCAGGAGCGGTCAGGCAATGAATTTAATTCTTTTAATCAATGCCTCGGCAAGTCCATTTTGTGTATGAACATGCGGTACCGAGTGCTCAACTTTGATTCCCATTGCCATGCAATAATCATCGAACGCCTTTGAAGTAAATTCTCCGGTGTTGTCCATTCGAATAGACTTTATACGATAATCAGGGAAATTATTCCTCATTTGTATGATTTGAGAGATCAGCTTTGCAAAGGCATGGTTCCATGTTGACAGCAGGCAAACATTGGACCATTTAGAGGAAGCATCAATGAGCACCATGACGGCCCCGTGAGGGGCTGAATTGGACCACATATGTCCCCTTGGATACGCTCCAAGAACGCGGGGATTTCATCCCTCACCTTGAGGGGCTATGGCCTAACTTCCCCTTAGCGCATGCGGAGCACACGAAATCATCGGGATTCGGGAAGTTCTTCACGTTAACATTATGACCATGCGAGTTGTTTATTATATTTCTCATTATCCTAAGTCCGAGGTGGCCTAACCTATCGTGTCAGAGGCAGAAGAGTTCAGAGCTTCTAAAAACAGTCTTGAGGGTAGTGTACACGGGCGGTGCTACTATTTTAGTGTAGTATAGCCCTGTGTCGAACGAAGGAAGCCTTTCGATAACATGTTTACCATTTGCATCCCGCTTTGTGATAAGTAGGCACTCCTTCCCGTTCTCATCATCGGTCTCAATATGAAAACCATTGGCGCGGATGTCTCTAAAGCTCAAAAGAGTATGAGTCTGAAGGAAATATGCCCTAGAGGCAATAATAAATTTATTATTTATTTCCTTACTTCATGTTAAATGTTTATTATTCATGCTAGAATTGTATTAACCGGAAACATAATACATGTGTGAATATATAGACAAACATAGTGTCACTAGTATGCCTCTACTTGACTAGCTCACACTACAAAAAAAGGACACATCCATGACATTTTGGTCCAAACAAAAAAAAATTGTCATACATATGACACTTCTATGACGATAATTGTGACAAAACCCGGTATCATCATAGATGTGGTGGGCTCCTACTTCTATGACAAAAAATCATGACAGAAAATGGGCTTTTCGTCCTGGGCGGGCCGGAGACGCAGCTGCATGACATTCTTTGGGCCGTCCATGAAGGAAAAAACCGTGGTAGAAGCGAGGGCGAGGAAAATTTCAGGAAGTTCCCTATTACGGTGGGAGGTCGGGGGCTGAGCGATGCATGTTTCTCTCGTACACGTACGCGCGTGTGTGCGAGGCGTTGGATCTAACTGAACCCGAGCGAGGCGTTGGGCTCTAACTGAACCCAAGAGATTGCATTGCAGGCTACGCGTTACTGAACCCGAGCGATCGATCGATGGCTGTTAACTGAACCCGATCGAGCGATTACTTCGCTATTGCTGCTAACTGAAGCCGATCAATTGGTTGAACAATGAGCGTTGCGGGGGTGGATGAACAGTGAGCAGTGGTGTTGCCTCTGGATGAACCGGACCCAGTGGTGTGGAGGGCTGGATGAATAGTAGACAATGGAGGGGTGCCCGTGGAGGGGTAGTTGAACAGGACCCCGTGGTGTGGAGGGCTGGATGAACAGTAGACGGTGGAGGGGTGGTTGAACAGTAGCCAGTGGAGTAGCGCGCGGTGGAGGCTGGATGAACAGGAGCCCGTGGAAGCTGGAGGAGGTTGACGGTGGAGATGAACAGTATCCCGTGGAGTCCCGTTTTGTGGTATGCCACACCCCTCCCGATGAACAGGACCCCCGTTTCGACCGTAGGAGGTCCGTTTCGTCCGTTTTGCGGTACGCCACACCCCTCCCGATCAACAGGACCCCCGTTTCGACCGTAGGAGGTCTGTTTCCTCTGTTTTGCGGTACGCCACACCCCGCCCGATCAATAGGACCCCCGTTTCGACCATAAGAGGTTCGTTTCCTCCGTTCTGCGATACGCCAGGCCTCGTTTCCATCGCCTGTTCCATCCAAGCCCTCCTGATGAACACGACCACGCATTCCGTTCCAACCCAGCCGGTTGGCTCCCACGCGTTCCGTTGCCTCCCGATGAACACGACGCATTCGGTTGCCTCCCGATGAACACGGCGCATTCCGTTGCCTCCCCATGAACACGGCACATTTCGTTGCCTCCCCATGAAGACGACGCATTCCGTTGCCTCCCCATGAACACGACGACGACGTTGTTTCTCCATTCCGACCCAGCCATGAACACGAGCCCTGGCCATACGTATGTGCGAGTAGGCGTTCAAGACCCTGCCCATATGTACACATACGTGGCCGTATTTTCTTTCTTGCATCGTGGCCGCTGTACGTACGTGTACATGCTACGTGTGCGCCTCTACTACGACACGTGCGCGCCTCTACTACGAAACGTGCGCGCCTCTACATCGACCAGTATGTACCTACTCGTTCGTGACTAGAATGACAATGCTACGTACGCTTTGACCAGGTGGGTCCCGACTGTCAGGCACTTCCTTGCGTGCGAAGATGTAGCTGGTGGGTCCCGGCAGTCAGGGGGCGAATCGTTTTTTTTTGCCCGGACACAGTTCCTGGCGTGCGAAGGTGTAGCTACTGGGTCCTAGCAGCCAGGGGGGCGAATCATTTTTTTTTGCCCGGACGCACTTCCTTGCGTGCGAAGGTGTAGCTGGTGGGTCCCAGCAATCGGGGGGCAAATCGTTTTTTCGGACACACTTCCTTGCGTGCAAAGATGTAGCTGGTGGGTCCCAGCAGTCAGGGGGTGAATCGTTTTTTTTTGGACACACTTCATTGCGTGCGAAGATGTAGCTCATGGGTCCCAGCTGTCAGGGGGCGAATCATTTTTTTTGGGAAATACGATGGCCCGTTCGGTGGGTCCCCGCTGTCAGGTGGAGGAATAATTATTTTGCGCGTAATAAGGAGGCACTTCCTTGCGGCTGTCGTGGACCCAGCTGTCAGCCTCTCCATGTACAGTCCACGTCCGACGGAAGTCGTTCCTTGACCACGTTGACCACGCCGCGCCGAGAGCACCAAGGCGGTGGACGACGGCGAGGCCTAGGAAGGGGACGACGCGGAGCCGGGGAAGACGCGGCAGTGGATGCACACGCGGAGAGGAGTACGAGGGTTCACTGGTTCGGCTGCGCTGCCGTCGCCGCAGAATAACAGGGGGTGTGGGTGAGTGGAGGGATGGCCTGGCCATCAGTGGGAGTAGTAGGGGGCGGTGAGGCCTCCGCGGCAGCACAGCCGGCCACGGGAGGTAGGAGCAGGCGGCACGACCGGCGCTGCTTTGGGCGGCTGGAGCAAGAAGACCAGAGGTTGAAGAAGCACGACGGCCGTTGGATGGACATCGTACGGTCACTGCAGCTAGGATCGTTTATATTGGCTAAGTTGACAAAGCCCTTGGTACGTCAACTTAGTAGGCCCACAGGTCAGCTTCCGAAACGGTGCGCCCGAGATGTCAGGGGGAGGAATCATTTTTTTGGCGGGTGAAGCTAGAATATCCGAGATTGAAGAAGAAGCACGGCATCCGTTGGATGGACATCCAATGGCCACTGCTGCTAGAATCGTGTGTTGACTATAAGTTGACAAAGCCTTGCATACGTGTCAACTCTGTTTTTTTAGGGTACGCATCAACTTAATAAGGCAAGAAGTGTGTGGCAGAGAACTTATAGCCCATTTGAGATTTGTAAGAATGTGTAGCCCATTTTTGAATTCTAATGGAATTTACTACAGCCCATTTATAGTTTGTTAAAAGTACAGCCCATTTCAACCAACCGTTCAAAACAGAATTCAATAAAATTTCCGACATTCTGATGGGATCCAAAATATTTTTATCCCGAAATTTCTAGTCAGATTAAATACAATTTCAATATAAATTTATATTGCATAAAAATCCAACGAAAAATTGCGCTCGCAACAATTAATGAAATTAAAATTTTCAATATCCAAAAATAATATTTTATAAAGTAATCACGTGTTTGGTGCATTTTTTATAATTATTGCCCAGTTTTTATAATTACATCCCATTTATTATTTCTTAAAGCCCATTTTCTTGTTAAGCCTAATGCATCCCTCCTAGGAAAGATTTGCAGCCCAGCGGGGCGGAGAATAACAACTTAACCTTGCCTAGGTATTCCTAAAAAAAGTATAGCTGGGCTAGCCATTTTCAGCTTGAAAAAAATTAATATCTGGGCTGGATATCTGGCCTGGGCTAGACGGGCCACAGCCCGCCCAGTTAATACCTGCAGCGATGTTTTCATTGTTGTTCAGAGGAGAAAAATTAATATCTGGGCTAAACATCAAAAAACTCTGCAGTGCTCACACCTCAAAAACACAAATATTGCTCGAGTTGCTTGGTCCCAGCTGTCGGCCGCTTCTTGTGCAATTCTCTCGTTTATTGACTACTCCCTCCTTTCCGGTTTATAAGGCTCAATTCAAAAATCTCACCAACCAAGGTAGATGATGAGTGGTGGAATATTGTTTTTAGTTTGCAAAAGCACCCAATTAATGCTCTTGTTTTCCTCAAAAATTTATGTTTACGAATGCATTAATTGCAATGCGTGCATGCATAAAGTGCATGCATTGGTCAGTTTTCTCTTAATACTTGCATGCAATGATTTAATGCACCTTGAAGTCTGAACATGTGATGGAGAACAACCAAATTGAGCCTTATAAAATGGAAAAACTAAAATTTTGAGATAAACCCTATAAACCGGAAAGGAGGGAGTACTACATAGGTTGACAATGGTGTGGGACCGTGATGTCAGGAAACCAGGAGGAAGCAAAATAAATTATAGTTATATATATATAATAAGAAGGCACTGGCATACGTGAGGCTATGGACCTGGTGGGTCCCCATTGTCATCCTCTCCAAGTAAAGTCATCTCCTCGCCCGCGCGTGCTTTCCGCCCGAAACAGTTAGCACCGCCAGCCCCGCTTCCCGGTGCAGGCGATTGCTCCGCCTTCAAACGACACAAGTGTCGTCCGTCCGTTCATCTGCCGCCCACATTAATGATACGCGGTTGCCGAGGCGGCTACTCCGGTGCCACATGTCCGTCCCTCCGCCCGCCCGCCATTGCTATATAAACTACTGCGCCGGCCATAGCCGCAGTCATCCGCATCTATTCCCTTTCTCCTGTCCACACCACTACTGCCCACCATGGCTTCCTCGCGCTCCAGCGCTCTTCGAGACGGGCAGACGACGGACCACAAGGAGATGGCAGCCATTGCTGTTGACCGGCTGGCCGACAGGCAGCCGGAGGACGACGACGTCCCAATGGAGAACATGGTAGTCAATGATCCGGCGCCAACCCCCTCCTCCACGCCATCCTCGCCGGTGCATTGCACCATGACCATCCGCGAGGCCCGTGCCCAATATATGGACAGGGTGAGGCAGATGCATGAGGAGCAGTTCTGGGAGGTGCAGGCCGATGCCGCCTACAACCACCATCTCCTCCAGGAGCACCTGCAGGCGGAGCAGCAGATCGCCGCGGAGCGGGCGGAGCAGGAGGCGCTGCTCAACTCGTATCGCTCCGCCCACAAGGGCCGCCTCGAGCGCTCGCGGTACCGCATGCAAGTGGCGGAGGCTGCGGCCGCCTACAAAGAGGCTAGCAAAGAGGGCGATGAAGTGGGCGAGGCGCTGTTTGGCGAGACCGAGGACGAGGCAGAGGACAATGCCGGCTCCGACGAGTCCCCACTCCGCTGGCATCGACGAGGCCCTGCTCCGCCGAGGCCCCGTGGCGCCAACAACGAGGCAGAGGACACCACCGGCTCCGCCAAGGCCCCGCCCCGCCAACAACGAGGCAGAGGACATCGCTGGCTCAGCCGAGGCCCCACCCTGCTGGCAACGAGACAGAGGACATTGTCGGCTCCGCCGAGGCCCCCCCCCGCTGCCAACAAGGCCGCGCCACACAGAAAACGTGGAAGAGTAGAACACAGTAGGTCGCCGCCGCTCAGGTCCAAGTAAGGCCACCAATGCTACCCTCCGGTTGAAGCCAAGCTAGGCGGGTTGACCATTGACGACCGGTTAGCTTCTTGGCGGCGACGTGGAGTCAGAGAGCTGCGCTGGAGAAGAACGTTGCTTCTACTTAACTGCTGGTGCAGTTGGCTGACTGACACGTGGGCCCAACAGGCCACATGACAGTTACGCAACTGCACCTGTAGTTAAGTCACTGAAGCTTCTGTTCGGCTCAGCGGGACACAGATGGGTAGCTTCGGTTAATTAATTATACCTCCAGCGCACCCCTTTTTAGTTGAAGAATGTATGAAATGTAATGAAATCCGGCATGTTTATATGAAATATGACCGTGTATGAATGAATTTATTTCGATTAGTTCGAATTCCTGTATCACTGGCATTGGATGAACATGCAAAACAATATGTACTAGCATTATTCCCAGGGTGATCACCTCGTTTGCAGCAGTTTCACATGTACTCCCTCCGGTCCTTTCTAGTCTGCATACAAGTTTTGTCTGCAGTCAAAGTATCTCTACTTTGACCAATCTTATACAAAAAAGTATGCACTTTGACAATGTGCGAAGTAAAAAGGAACAGAAGGAGTACAAAGAGTTGGAATAGCTTTTTAGCATTTCTGTACATTGCAATCAAACACACAGGCCTGGCAATTTATAGAGAACATTCAAAACAATCGATGATTATGCATCTCAGCGACTCACATGTCAGAGGCAATATTTACTTCACAACTAAAGAATAAAGAAAAAATTGATTGACGTTGCTGACAGCAAAGGGAGTCCCATTCAAAAATATCAAACGCATGTCTTGCTAAAATCAATGAGCAAAATTTGACAAGGTTGTCCCATTCCAAAATATCAAATGCCTACCATTGTGGAATGGGCAGGGTTTGCCATCAGTTTGGACATTGACATGGCACCTCATGCTAAATAAACTAGCTGTTCTTTTTGTGCAGTTCCACCAAAATAAACCAAATTCGCGCGTAGCTTGTATGATTTCGCCCTTATACGTTGCAACGCCTTGAACTTATCGGCACCTCCTTTCTTGTGGTGGAAATGAATGATTCGATGTATTCATGAACATTTTGTGCAGTTCCCATTGAAATCAAGATGAGCACCCCTATTTGCACAAATACAAAAAGTGATTAGTATAAAGCAAACTGTACTATGAATTGACAGTTTCAACCGGCACATACATGGTCCATGTAGAGCACACTTTTAGAAAAATGGAACTCACCAGAAAGAATCCTAGAACAACATTGTACTCGCGCATCACAACAAAAAAATGGAGATTTGCCAGTCCTTCTGAGATGAAGTTAGTTTGGTCTTGTGGGGAGTAATGTAACCATCCTTCAACTGCTCCTTCTGATGAGAAGATAGACAGGGCTTCTTCATCCTGGCATAATCGGAACTAGTCACTTCACGTACTCCATATTCTTCTTCAGAGGAAGATGATCCTGTTGTGCAAAGACAAGAGGACTACTAAATGCTAGCATCCATGTTTGCTCGAAAAAAAGGAAAGGAAATATTTAAAACAGCACAGATGAAGCACTTCTCAAGGACAATACCATTTTTTCATGACAGTATCTAAACAGTGGCACAACACCAATAGATATGACAAAGCTCAATCATATGGATGAAATCAGTGGGCGAGTACCAACCTTTGTCAGGAGGCTTATTGTGTAGAGCATACAGATGAAGCACTTCTCCGGAACCATGTGTTGCTATCTACGGTGGTGGCCATGCTTACTATATACTCCTCGATTAGTTTAATGTTTCCAACATCTTCTTGTGCAGTTCCACTAAAATATATGGTATCTTCAAAGAAGATCCCTGTTTGCATAAGTAGAGATAATTACATATTACATTAAGAGTGGCATCAAATCAGTGGCAAAACAATTGCTCGTTCCAGCCATAGCAATAAATTAAGATGCAAAACTATATCATTACTTGTGTCATCACAGTTCCAATGCTTCATTACAGCACCGGGAGTTGATTTTTGTTTTTCTTCCGCTTGTTCTTCCCCTTCATCACTTGGTTCAATAATAGACAAGCTTTGCCTTCAATGTAAGATTTGGCATGTCAATTAGGGAGCACAAGTATAGTACTAAACTTAATTTTTTGATGAAAGTGGCAAATACAGGCCAACAGTTGTGAAATATCCTTATCTTACCTCAATGGGATATTACGGTGCACATACAGATTGGAAGTCTTGTCTCCATTTTTGCAGTTCACTAAAATCAAGCAACATTATCATACAAGTAGCACAACATATGAAATCACACTACAGAATCATGTGAAAGAAGGCTAGTACTAACCTCTCATGATGCGGAATTCAAACAACTCACAAGAAGAAGATCTTAACCAAATTTTCCTTAATGGATAGGAAGTAAGATCTCCTCTTGTGCAGTTCCACTAAGATCAAGCAATCAAGCAATGTTGTCGGTGTGACATTTTGGTTGAACTGCACAAAACACTCTTAAAACAAAAGTGTTTTGTGCGGTGCAACAAAAGGTCACAATGGCAACGAGGTGAAGTAGATAACCCTGTTTACACAGAGGTGCAAAGGAAAAAATTAGTGGTCAATAACGGTGGATGACACAGAAGCCAACAAAAAGAAGCATCTACCTTATCTAAATGGGAAAGAAAGCAAGACAGTAGCATTTCTCAAACGGTTGGATTAATTAATATTAACATAGAGATTATATTAACAATACAATTCGTTAAACATGTAATTTGCTTTTAACTGTGGCATTGCATCAATTTTCCAGCGGCATTATTAGAGGGTTTTGTTTACAGGGACATTTTGGTGTAGGCACTAAAAAAACTCCGTGTCAGTCCCATCTAAACCAAACATGAGGTACTTTTAGGGACTAAAAGTGGGCATTTGGGACTAAAGAAAGAAGACCTCGAGGGAGTCTTTTTGGGACTTTTTCCAACAGTTGCCCCTGCCACGCATTGCACCTTGTCTCTATTAGTTCATTACTAGTGGTAACATGGTCTTTTAGCATGTCATTTAATAACCTCTAGTCCATGTTTAGTCCCTGGAACCAAGCAGGTAGGGACTAGGGAGTTTTTAACCAAACAGGGCCTTAGATAAACAACAACTAATGAGTTGCATGGGACAGTGGACGCACCAGCACCATGTGCATCTACCGATGTACTGTGGTCATGCACAGTCTGTTGCAACAAAGAACAAACAACCAAGGAGCATATTTGTGTTGGTCCCAGTTTTGTTATCTTTAGACACCTTTCCCTATGTGAGCGCAACAAATCTAGTCATGCTCAAACTCTACAGCCTTGTCCCTTACTTTGCTTTTTGAACTAGTACTTTCGCTCCTTCCTTTTCTCTTTGAACCACATCCTAGATTTATGCGATACAACTTTCCCCCATTCCTTTCCTCTTTGAACCACGTCCTAGATTCATGCTATACAAGTTTCCCCCTTCATTTCCTCTTTGAACCACATCCTAGATTCATGCTATATACAACTTTTCCCACTACTTTCCCCCACTCCTTTCCTCTTTGAACCACATCCTAGATTCATGGTATACATGCACCTAGAGCAATGCATGTGGAGTAAGTAAATTATACCTTAAGGTTCTTGGGGCGTGGTTCGGTGGGCGACGGGACGGCGGCGAAGAAGAAGGGGACGGAGGCCCTCCCGCGCCACTGCTGGGTGGAAAGTGAATAGCTGTGCCGGTAGTCCCTCGCCGACGGTGACAGCGTTAAGCCTCCTTCCCTTCCCGGCGGACGGATCTTGCCGGCTCTTTGAGCAGCAGTGAGGGGAGAGAGAGGCCAACGAAGTCTTATTTAGATCTGGAGAGGACGAGAGAGTGTGAAGAGAGCAACTACAAGCGCTGAGGCTCCAGGTTGTATATGTATACTGGAGAGAGAGTGTGAAGCGTGCAAACCCTAGAAAACATTTTGACCAGTCAAAGAATCCTCCTGGCACAAATTATGCTCAAGTGTAGTTATCGAACCCGAGACCTCAAGTTTGATGAGCGAACAGGCTAACCAGCTACACAACCCTCCCGTTATGTTCAACGAGAGGGAAATAACCTTTTATACATTCCTGCATTCGTGTGACAAGCATGCTGTGTTTTTTTGTGTGTGTGGGAGTCATTGGGATTTCAATCATAATCGTGTCATGTGGCTTTGGTGGTAAGACTATCCACAGTGGTGCAGAAATAATGCAGCTTAGTCACCTTACCTCTCTCCACGTAGTACGTTGGGTCCCACCAATCAGAGAGTGAAACTAAAAAATTAATAAGAACAATTAAAAGCGCCAGCGGTGTTCCTTACCTCACACATCTCGCTACTACTCGGGAACACTGTCCAATTGATCCCTCTGTTCGCTCACGTACTATTTTAAGTGAATCCTTATTATAACATGGACACAAATTTTGGGCACTTGTATTCGACTTAAGTCAGTGTGCCACCGTATCTCGTATACTTACTACTCCCTCCGTCTAGGTGTAATAAGTCACGTTAGAAGGTGCAACGGGACCAAGGTGCGTGCGTGTGCGTGTGTGTGTGTGTGTTTAACAGCATGTGTGTGTTAGAGAGAGCGACAGATCGACCTACTCCTATAGAGAGATGTTGTGTAGTGTACGATTTTAGCCGCAAGAGTCGGTGCATCCTCTCATTTCCGGGCGTGTCCGGTAGGGACATGCGGATAGCTGCCACGCCCGCTCCTGACCAGCCTGGCCCACCCAAAGCCCCTCCATCGCCTGTGCGCGCTTCCCGCCCGAAACGGTCAGCGCCGCTCCAAAGAATCGGTGCCGCATTCATGCCCGGGCAGAGCGGACGCGACCTCTCACTGGCACAAGAGTGATGGTTGCTTCATCCATCCAACTTACTGCTAGGTCTATGTGATTTGACGGCTCATTGGTCTTTATTACTGAGGTGGTAGGACTGCTGGATGTCCCACGCTTTCGGCGAAAGGAGGTACTCCCTCCGGTCCTTTTTAGTTTGCATATAAGTTTTGTGTGAAGTCAAAGCATCTCTACTTTGACCAAACTTATAGAAAAAGGTATCAAGATTTACAATGTCAAATCAATATCTTTAGATTCATTACAAAATGTAGTTTCATGGAATATATATTTGGCATGGTAAATGTTGATATGTTGTAATATGTATTTGGTCAAACTTTGCAAAGGTTGACTTGACCCAAACCTAATACGCAGAGTAAAAACGACCGGAGGGAGTACTACTACTAGATTACAATTTTCTCCATTCTTACAGCAGAGGCGTGCAAGAGCAGTGAAAACACGCAGGCTCAGTGATTACATGGCCCGCCTCACACTATCACCGTGCGACACCTAACTCTTTACATAGTACTCCCTCCGCTCCTAAATATTACTAGATGAGTCCCCGCGCGTTGCCGCGAAACAGCGGTATATCTCTCTGTGCAAAATTACCGATTTCATAGAACTAAAAAAACTCTATAACCGCATGACAAATGTGGTAGCCAAACTAAATAAACTCCCATCATCATTTAGATCATCCCACGTAAGGAAAAAAGATCATCCAACTCCTACTGCATAATGGGATTATATTTTTCTTTTTGACATGTTAATGGGACTTAAAAGCTCACTTACATGCATGCTATCGGTGCATGATTGCATGAAGACATGTTGATGTGATTTAAAACCCACTCACATGCATGTGCCATGGTATTTCTGCATGCTTGCATGTGGCTTAGTGCGGAGCCTCTCAACGTCTAGATCAGACGGCTATTATGGACTGATTTACTTCATCTAACGTCTACATCAATTTTGATGATGTGGCTCAACGAGAGGATAGAGAATTCCTAGTAGTGGGGGCTAGCTATTACTAGTAGATAAGTCTTTGTAGAGATTCCACTACATACGGAACAAAATGAATGAATCTACACTTAAAATGCATCTATATACATCCGCATGTGGTTCATAGTGAAATCTCTACAAATACTTATATTTAGGAACGGGGGAGACGGCGTACTAAGCAAGCTTCTCCTCGTTTTGCGAGTTGACGGGACACATCAAAAGTACTCCAGTATATAGAGCCTTGCCTCTAAGGTAGGCCCCACATGGTTTGCCTCTTTTTTAACATAACACGTCAAGTTGCAATGTGTTTGTTCACCCGTGGTAGACGATCCTCCCTCCACCAAGTGGACAACCAGTACACGTGCCAAATTACCATGTGGGCTACCTTTTTCGTACAGAAATGAGCTCCACCGTGTACCCGCGCGGGTGTGGTTGGGAAAGAGACGGGAGTACGTGCGCCGTGCATGCACCTCTTCTCTTCATGCACGTCCCCAACCTACGTGGGTGTGTGTGAGAGATACAAACCGTGTTCATGAGTGTTTTTTGTTTTGGGTGGGGGTGGGGTGGGGGTTGATTTCATGAATTATTTGTGGGAATATGTGTCGACGACATCTCAAACAAAAAATTTCATGCAATGTGTGTGAAATGGAGGCCTATCCATATCATACATAGAGGGTCGGGCAAACCACGAGAAGAGAGGGAGGGGTCATAGCTATCGATAGAGTCGAAGAGAGGATCAAGTGGGTGGGTGCGAGATCGATGAAGAGAGCCATCGAAATTGTGTGTGTGCAAGTCAAATATATAGGGCGGCTGGCCTACCGGAAAGTTAGAGGGCACATGTCAAGTTTGTTTGTGGCAGGGAGACATGACTAGAGCGCTCGATGTATCGGTGTTTGGGGGGAGGGGGTGGGGGAGGGGTAGGCAGAGGCCTAACTATAGAGGTAGAACGACTCGTATATGTGTTGAGAAGGAGAGACCCAGCTATGTCTTGAAGGAGATCGGTCGACATCCATACATAATTGAAGGACGGGAAATATGATGGGACAGAGAGAGAGGAGAGAGAGAGGGAGAGGGAGGGAGAGGGGTAGAGTGCTGGATGGGTGATGGAGTTGCTTCTCGAAGATGGTGGGAGAGGCCTACTAGACAAACTGAGGGTGGAACTGCAATGTTATCAATAAGAGTGGGGATGTGTTTCTGTGTGTGCCTGTGCGTGATAGATCTGTCAGGACGCATCCATGGATGATGAAGGGGAACCATGTGTTTGGTAAGCAAACCTAACTAGATCGGTAGATCAATTGTTGTTTGTCGGAGGAAGGGAGAGACACAACTAATGAGGTAGATCGATTGACGTGTGGGTAAAAACGAGTTATAAGGACCTAGCTAGCTATATGTATAGCGAGAGATCGGTTGGTGTACGTCCATTTGTTAGAGGAAAATAAGGCCCAGCGAGATGGATAGACAGAGAGAATGGAGCTAGGAGGTGGTGCGAGAGGCCCAACTACTAGCTAGATAGGGGGAGGAGTGTGCGGTTGTGAGATCGATGAAAACAGGGGCGAGAGTTTACAAATGTGTCTGACCGTATGAGAGACACGAGGCAAGGACACATAAAGGAGGAGATTGAAGGTGTGTGTGTATGTTGTAGGCAGGCATCGCTGGAGAGGTTTATCGACTGGTGTGTGTCGGAAAGGAGTTGTGGAGACTCTGGGAGAACGACCTAAAGAAAAAAAATGAATGTGCCCGGTGTATAGAATGCCGAGGGAGGGGGAGGGTGAGGAGGGCGTGTGCATGCATGAGAGAAAGTTAGTGGTAGCTACAAAGGTTAGAGGATTGTGTGGGTGTAAGAGACTAACAAAGATCATAATTTGATATGAAAGCGGATTCATATATTTGAATAGGAGATCATAGTGTTTTAAACATTGCATGCATGAATATAGTGGTGATACACGTGCTGTGCACATGTTATACCATAATGTGATAATGCATGGCGTTTGCAACTCACAGCTAAATGCTGAACAATCTAAACCATACTATACATCAAACAATCTCACATTTTATTTGAATTTGTGATAATGTGTGGCGTTTGCAGCTTACAACTAAATATCGAACAATCTAAACAATACTATATATCAAACATTCTCACATTTTATTTGAATTTGTAGTAATGTGTGGTGTTTGCAACTCACATCTAAATACTTGTAGGCGTAGGGGGCGGGGCACCATACATAATGTGATAAACACATTATACATATGAGACATGGTTTAGATTATGAAGATCTAGCTAGAGCTAGAAATGTAATGTGATTCGAAATCAAAATAAAGTGGATTCAAAAAATCTAGTTCGAGTTCATATAGTACACATAGTTCATATGTAACTCAAGACTAATCATGTGGTGTGCTGTGAAGATTATACACAAACGATGGTTTAACTTGGCAATAATGATGATTGTAGATCTTATTAAAATAGAGAAACAAATTCAAATGCTTTGACTTCACAACAATCATTACTGTAGATCTTATTCAAATAGAGAAACGGATTCAAATTTAGTTCATATTGAAGCGGTAGTATATACGTTTGGAATGCACTAAAACGTTCATTTGAGTAGTAGGTTGCATGCATTATACACGTAGCGAAATATTTTAATTGAACATAACATGAATTCAAAGTTTTGAATGACATTTGTAGTGCACATTGATTTGGTATAGTACACGTTAGTCTTGTCCGGAAATTTCAACCCGCACCTTGTTAGCCCAATATATTTAAGATATATCTTTGTCTCGTTGTGCTCCGACAACTCCCTCCATCTCAACCCGCGCCTTGCTATTACCAAATTACAACGCGCGCGAAAACTCCCACCTCCTGTGAAATCGCGACACGCGAAATGCCCGTGGTACCCCTGAACCGAAAGAACCGCCTCAAATCGGTGGGGGTACTTTCGTAACTTACCCCACATTTCGGACAAGCACGTCTCTAAGCCATGGTTCCCCACTGCCATCCCATCCGCCCACCCATTCGTACACCGAGGCCGCGAAAACCCGCGACGAAACCCCACACCCTGCTCCGTCTGCCACCCTCATCCACCGTACCGGATGACGATCCATCGTCGATCTCATCGTCCCGCCGGTTCAGCCACCCCATCCTCCACCTCCAAGGAGCTGCCCCGACGTTCCTATCGTCTTTCGCGCCACCTCCATTCCCACACCGCCGTCTTCACCTGCACCACCGGAAGAGCATCATCATCACCATTTCCTCGGATGAAGCTGTGGCCTAATCGGCACCACCAAAGAGGTTGTACACTAATCGCCGCATTTTCTTCTTGATTCGATCTCACGATGCTGCCGGCGCTCGGTCCCGAGCCGACACGGCGTGGCTCCATCCATGGCGGCGTCGCCGGCCACTTCCTCCACGGCGTCGCTCCCTCAGCGGCGATGTCCACATCAGTAGGAGCTGCTGCTGCTTTAGCTCTCGCTCGCGCTGCTGCTCTGCTCTTGCTCTCGGTCCCATGCCTGGTCTGCTCTTGCTATTGCTCTTGCTCGTGTTGCTGCTCTCGCTCTTGCTCTTGCTTGCGATGCTGCTCCGATTTAGCTACACTTCAGTCGACTGAATTGACTTTTGGGTCAGTCGATTTTCAGGGGGTGGGGGGCTCGCCGGGGTGAAGGAAGAACCAGCCGCAGCAGGGAGGGGGGCTCGCCGGAGAGGTACCCCACTATCTATCTTAGGGTTCAGGATGGGGCGGTGGTCGCCGGCGGTGGCGGGGCGTTGGCGGGGCGGTGGCGTGGGGATCGCCGGAGAAAAAGCTCGGCACGGGGGGGCCTAGAGGGATGGCCGGGGCGACGGCGGACCGGCGTGAGGAGTGTTTTTGGGGCGGCGCACCGCCGGCCGCGGGCGACGGGGGGCTGCTGTTTGGCCGGTGGTGGCTGGCGGCTCAGGGGGTGGAGGTTGAAGATGAACCGCGGGCCCTTGATTTCGTATCCAACGACTTCAAAATTGACTGACCAGAGATGAAAAAGTCAGTCGACCGACGTGTAGCCTCACCTTGCTAGTGCGTTCAATTTCGACAGCAAAATTCAGTTTCAACATCAAAATGCAGTTTCGACAGTTAAGTTCAGTTTCTACAGTTAAGTTTAGTTTCGACAGTTAAGTTCAGTTTCGACAGTTAAGTTCAGAGATGAGCGGCTGATGTATTTTACATCTAGCACTTTGTGGTTATGTATTTTACGTCATGTATTGGAGATGCTATTAGAATTCCACTCAGGTTAACGTTGTTCGTTGTCTCTCTTGTCCTGCTTCAGCCTCGGCGTCGTACAACTCAGCGGAGCTGCTCCAACAACGAAACCCTCCGTCACAGTGGAGCAGTACCTCGGGCTCCATCTCCAGACGCCTAAGATCTTCTTCCCCTCCTCTGATAGCAAAGTCAGCCGGAGCATCCTCACCGTCCAACCCAATCATGCTGAGATCGACATGGCTTCGCCAAAGAGGTTGTACACTTGTTGCATCTTTTTTTACTCTACATGTTATATATATTGTCCATTGAGCACACGGATTTGTTCCTTTAGTGTCTCCTTGAAAGAAAAAACGTAGGAATTTTAATTTTCACTTGTCCTCCTTTTCAAATTCCTATTCATGAAGCACAAGACTAAGAGATAGTAGCATAATACCATTATAATCGTACATTTTCTTGTGGTTTGACTTAGTCTCGCCATGCTTCTTTACATCCTATGATCTTCCAATTGTTGTGAATCAAACACCCAGATTGGTAGAAATCCTGTGTTTTTAAATTCTCTGTTTTGCACGTGCATTCCTATCCTATTCCTGTCTATTTCCTATCCCTGCATTGTTGGAATCCTCCAATTCAAATGAGCCCTTACAGAATTACTTCTCTTACAGATAGTTGTCAAAGAAAACCTTGCGTGGTTTGTCCCGCTCCTGCTGCGCCGTCGTCCACCCCAGCTCAGCTGCTCCAATGACAGAAGGGTCCAGCACAGCAGGGATCCGGCCTCCAGACTGTCTTTCGCCGCCTCAGATCTTCTTCCCCGCTGCTGGCAGCCATGAAAACTGCATTACCATCATCAACCAAGCAGATGACCTCGAGGACTACACGGGTCCGCAAGAGAGGTCGCACTCTTTCGTGTCTGCTTACGTTATGCATCGGTTAATATTACATGCTATTTTATCGTCCTGTTCACCGATTAGACTCTGAGTCAGGTCCAACCTAATGGCCAAAATTGAGTTTTTAAATGGTTGTGGGGTACATATCGGGGCCGCTATCAATAGTATATATCTACTATCTGGTTACTCTCCGGTGTCTACTATGAGTTTCATGTTGGGTGGGAAACAAACAATAAAGAAGCCATTATCTGTATTTTTTAACTGAAGTCATTATCTGCCTGCTATTATTGGTTTTGGGTCTATCCACAGGTTGCTACCATCACTTTGGATTTCTGCATGCACTCCTTACATAATCTCACTATGTTTTATTCTTATGCATGACAGTTATTGTAAACAATGGAACTGAACATGTAGAGCAAAAGAGACGAGCCTTGTGTGGCAATAAAATTTCATGTAGACGTTGCTCCATGGTAGGCGCAAAGGCAGCCCCCCCCCTCCATGCATTTCGGATTGTAATCGAGAGGAAGATATCTGTTCTGAGGGGGATTCAGAAGGAGAAGACAACTCCTATTTACCCCCTGAGGTCTTCGCTCTAACATGGCATGCTGATGTTGGTTATATCATGCATATGGTGTCTTGCATTGCTTACTTTATACATCAAATATGTCATCTTCTTAGTTTAGACATCCTTTGTGCGAATGCCATCTGTTTAGTTTATTCATCGTTTATGTGAATTATGCAACACCATCTTGTTTAGCCAGGCATCATATATGTGAATTTTGCAATGCCATCCTGCTTAGCCAGTCATCTTATATGTAAATTATATCAGGCCATCCTTTTTTCGTTACATATTACATTTGTCAACAATGTTAGTACATTCAACTGCTCTTCATGTGCATCAGCCATGTGACACGGTGATGGCAAATTCTGGAGTGAAAACAAGGTCTTCAGAGCAGACTATGCTATCTGACGAAGCGCATATCTCGCTGTTTACGGATAGCTCCTCAGAGGAGGATTCAGAGACAGATGACCAGTCCTATCCCCCCCCCCCGAGGTGTATGCTCTAACTTGGCAGGGTTATGTTGCTCATATCGTGCATATGGTGTCTCGCATTGCTATGTCATTTGATTAGTTTAGACATGCTTTGTGTGAATGCCACCTGTTCAGTGTCTAATTACCATATATGTGAATTATGCATTGCCATCTTGTTGCAAGACATTATATATGTGAATTATACAATGCTATCTTGTTGCAAAGGCATTATATTTGTGAATTATGCAATGCCATGTTGTTTAGCCAATCATCATGTATGTGAATTATATCATGCTATCATTTTTTTTGTATTACGTGTTCCATTTGTCGACAACGTTTGTATATTCAACTACTCTTCCTGTGCATCAGCCATTTGAAGCGGTGATGGAAGTATCTGGAGTGAAAAAAAGGTATTCAGAGCAGACAATGCTACCTGCTGAAGCAGACATCTTGCTGGTTACAGAGAGATCCTCAGAGGAGGATTCAGAGACTGATGACCAGTCCTATTTCCCCCCCTGAGGTCTATGCTCAAACTTGGCAGGGTTATATTACCCATGTCATGCATTGCTTAGTTTTTACATCATATATGGATTGCCATCTGCTTACTTGCTTACTATATAAATCATATATTTGAATTATATCATGCCATCATGTTTACATAGTACATACACATCATCTATCTGAATTATGGCATGGCAACCCATTTAATAAAGACATCATATAGTTATATCATCTCATCCTGTTTAGTGTTTACAGTCATCATATTTTGAATTATGGCATTCTATCTGTGAATGTATGTGAATTATGGCATGCCAACCTATTTAATAAACACATTATATAGTTATGCCATGTCATCCTGTTTACATAGTCTCATATTTTGAACTATGTCTTTCCATCTTTTTTAGTTATCCATCATAATGTGAAATTGTGTCATGCTATCCTGTTTGGTTAGACAACATAAATATGAATTATTTCATGCCCTCTTTTATTCCCCACTATCCATTGCACCTGTCTATCATACAATGTCTATACTTTCAATTACTTTTCTTTTTTATCAGCCATTTGAATTGGAGAGCGTGATGGCAGTATCTAAGGGAGTAACAACACAGTCTTCAGAAAAGATAGTGCTACCAGTTGATGCAGATAGAACCACGGTTGTACTTTCCCAAGGACCAGATCCACCACACATAACCCAGACTCTCGCAGATTGTACCCCTACCCAGTTGGACAGAGAACCAGCTACACCCCTTCTAACCCCAACCCCGGTAGATAGTAACCCAGTTCCAGTTGACACAGCACCGTCTCCACCACAGAGCACCCAAACACGAGCAGTTAGTAAGGGAACTACAGTGCCCAAAGCACGAGGACCACCACTCTGAATCCCAACTCAACGCTTAAAGGAGAAGAAGATTTGTTCTCAGGTCAGGTTCTGTAGCTATGGTTCATACTCCTTTGCTCTTGCATTACTATATTTACTCATACCAACTATTTTCAAATTTGAAGGATGGAATTGAAACTCCAATGGCACAACAGGTATGTTTTAAACCTGTTTCTTTAACTGGTTTGCTGTTGTAACCTGCTCTATGTTGATTTCAGTTTCAATTGAATAAACAGTTATGTTCTCATGTCATGCACATCACAAGTGTTGTTATTGCTCTATAGTTACCCACACTTATATTTTGTCTATTCTGCTTTGCCTTGAAAAAATATTATTTGAACTGTGTCTCTATCTTGATTTGGCAACAAAAACTAGAATGATATAGACCATAAAGTGACCATGGTACATCGATATATGTTTGTTTCATGCTGTTATCCTGTCCACTTTAGTACTGAACTCATTTACCAAAATGAGTTTCATATACACCATGGTAAACATGTGATGTGTCTGTTTGTTTCTCTTTTAGAATGCGGACAAAATATTGGAGAACAGTACCGTGTTATCCAATGGTAAAGGAAGTAATGCAGATAAGGTTCAAGATAGTGAGACATCCCTGTTGGTCTCCAAGAAAGCTGATAAAAACTATCTTGACGACAGTGAGGGAACCCAAAAGTCCTGTCTTGATGTAGTGTTCGAGTTACTGGCCACTACTGCTGGCACAAGCTCTTCGAACTCGCTTCCTGAATCAGTTAGTCTTCTTGAGTCTCAACTTCAAGTTGAAAGACATCGATCAGATGTACTGCGATAGGAAGTTGAAGGACTGAGGAAGTCCCTGCAGAATTCAGATGCATATTTTCTAGTGCAACAGCAAGCGCTGGAGGATTTAAGCGCCAAATAAGAGAAAGTTAATAAGCTTGCTAAGCATCTTGCCAGCATTATGGGTACCCAGGATATTGTTTCTTGAGATCTTCTGAAGTGGTTTCAGTTCTGGATTTGTTTTGTTGCGGCGTTTATTTGCGCTGGTCGCCAACTTTGACAACCAGTGTATATGATATGCTGCTTTGTTCCCTATATTTGCACTGGTGGCAAATTTTGATGCCTAGTGGATGTAATATGTGTAATAGCCGTGATAGCCTAGCGTTAGTTGCTTCCTTATTTATTTCCTTGTTGTCTTGTTTATTTGTTTGCTTGTAGTCATTGCAGTTCTTTTTCTGCGGTTAGCTAGTGGCTGCAATAACCTATTTTTTAAAACTAGGCCACAATAACCATGGGCTAATATTTACTGTAGTGACACTGGGCCTCCTACTGGCCGTAGAAATAGTGGGCCTTCTACGGGCTGTAGAAACAATGGGCCTTCTTGTAATGCCCCGGACACACCCGCCGGTCGTCGTTACTCCTGGCGGGATCTAGACTGGCCCCACAAATCAATACTAGTCTTCTCTGCGCACTTTGTCCTCACTCGTGCGCACCCGAGAGAAACTTCTCGGTCGGTCACCCATCCTGAAATTATTCCAAGCTGAGCACGCTTAACTTTGGAGTTCTGTCCGAATGGGCTTCCAGAAAAGAAGGAATTCCTTATTGATATGAGTAGTCTATCATCCCTATTAAGCCAGGCTATCACATACACCCCCACTCAGAGGAACCGACGTCCTCGTTGGGCCACAGGAACGTTCCCTCTTGGCACATACGTCTGTGCATCCAGTACGGTACATGTGCCGTGCCGGGTCCCACGATAGGTAACAAACGTCATGAACAACATGACCGCGCACCTGTCCACAAACATCCGTGTAACTACGAGGGTCGGCTCCGATACCAACTTGTAACGCCCCGGACACACCCGTCGGTGGTCGTTACTCCTGGCGGGATCTAGACTGGCCCCATAGATCAATACTAGTCTTTTCTGCGCACTTTGTCCTCACTCGTGCGCACCCGGGAGCAACTTCCTGGTCGGTCACCCATCCTGAAATTATTCCAAGCTGAGCACGCTTAACTTTGGAGTTTTGTCCAAATGGGCTTCCGGAAAAGAAGGAATTCCTTATTGATATGAGTAGTCTATCATCCTTATTAAGCCAGGCTATCACACTTCTACCGGCCGTAGAAACAATGGGCCTTCTGCAGGCAGTATCATCAATGGGCCTTATACGGGCCGTATGATCGATTGGCCAAACAGACCGCATTATGGCCGTAAACGGGCTAGAGTTGGAATCGTCCGTTCATGGGCCGACCATAACGGGCCATCGTTAATAGGCCGTATTTGATGATGCTATGAAAACGGCCCAACGTATTAACGGACCACAAATGGGCCGACTGTAACCACGGGCTGAATTTGGCCCACAAGCAGAAAATGACAGTAATGGGCCATAAGTAAACGAATGCTGGAAATGAGCCCAAGAATAAATGGGCTCTGAGAAGGCCGAAAGATAACATGGGCTGGAAACAGCCCAACGGAATAATGGGTCGTTAATGGGTATAAAGTGATACACTATTCATTACGGGCACTGTTGAGGAAATCGTTAACTGGTAACAGCTCGGTTGGCTGGCGAGTAGGTGATTAATAGGCTAATCGGCAAGTTAATCGACCATTTAATCAATTAATCGAACGATTTATTAGTTTATCGGCTACTCGGTGACCCTATGAGTAGGGATTAATCGGCAAGTTAACTGGTTAATCGGATGAATTCTTGAACAGGTATTACGGGCCAGTTTCACCACGGGCCGTTAATGGGTGTAAAGTGATACACTGTTCATTACGGGCCAGTTTCACCACGGGCCATTAATAGGCCAAGAGTTACATAGGGCCTCATATGGGCCGAAAGACGTCATGGGCCATACATGGGCCAGAAGTGAAAATGGGCTGGAATCATATTGGGTGGCCCAGATGACGCTACTGGGCCTAATTCAGATAGGGCGTAACGGGCCTTCGGTTAGCGGGCTGTAAATGGGCTACATGTGAACAGGTCGTTAACAGGCTTTACATGGGCTGGCCCGCCACCTTTTGACCAAGTCAAACGGGCCGGCCTTTTCATAGGAATGGGCCTCTGTTGGGCCGTGCCACATGTGGATGTATCATAGGCGCCTTCTGTCCAATGAGTGGATGACATCTGTCCCAACGATGAGCCGACACGTGTTTCCTCCAGCCAATTATGATTTTACACATGGAAAATCCCCATTGGTCGGGGCTATTAATGGGTTATCGGATCCAAAACTCGACCTGATAGCTTAACGGCATTCCGTTACGGTGGATGCCACGTGCCGGTCTCCCTTGACGAAAGCACTTCTGTGACGCGGGATTTATCGTCATGGAAGTGGACACTTCCGTGATGATAATTTTGGAAATGTCATGGAACACTTCCACGACAGCACAGGTATGACTATCTTGATTCTGTCATAAAATCGTCATGGATGTACATGCATGACAGAAAATGCGACCTACTGTGACAAACACGTATCATCACGGAAGTGTATTTTTTTGTAGTGTCATTGATCGAAGATGGTTAAGTTTCCTAACCATAGACATGAGTTGTTATTTGATCAATGGGATCACATCATTAGGAGAATGATGTGATTGACTTGACCCATTCCGTTAGCTTAGCACTTGATCGTTTGTTTACTGCTATTGCTTTCTTCATGACTTATACATGTTCTTATGACTATGACATTATGCAACTCCCAATACCGGAGGAACACTTTATGTGCTACCAAATGTCACAACATAACTAGGTGATTATAAAGGTACTCTACAGGTGTCTCCGATGGTACTTGTTGAGTTGGCATAGATCAAGATTAGGATTTGTCACTCCGATTGTCGGAGAGGTATCTCTGGGCCCTCTCGGTAATACACATCACTATAAGCCTTGTAAGCATGATAACTAATGAGTTAGTTACGGGATGATGTATTACGGAACGAGTAAAGAGATTTGCCGGTAATGAGATTGAACTAGGTATTGGGATACCGACGATAGAATCTCGGGCAAGTAAGATACCGATGACAAAGAGAACAACGTGTAATGTTGTGCGGTTTGACCGATAAAGATCTTCGTAGAATATGTAGGAACCAATATGAGCATCCAGGTTCCGCTATTGGTTATTGACCGGAGACGTGTATCGGTCATGTCTACATAGTTCTCAAACCCGTAGGGTCCGCACGCTTAAAGTTCTGTGACAAACGGTTTTACGAGTTTATATGTTTTGATGTACCGAAGGTAGTTCGGAGTCCCGGATTTGATCGCGGACATGACGAGGAGTCTCAAAATGGTCGAGACGTAAAGATTGATATATTGGAAGCCTACATTTGGACATCGGAATAGTTTTGGGTGAAATCAGGATTTTACCAGAATACCGGAGGGGTTACCGGAACCCCCCGGGGACTAATAGGCCTTGTTGGGCCATAAGGGAAAGAGAGGGGGGTCGTCCTAGGGCAGGCAGCGTGCCCCTTCCCCTGTCCGAATTGGACTAGGAGAAGGGGGGCGTGGCGCCCCCCTTTCCTTCTCTTTCTCTCCCTGCCTTTCCCCCTCCTAGTAGGAGTAGGAAAGGGAGGAATCCTACTCCTACTAGGAGGAGGATTCCTCCTCCTAGGCGCGCCAACAAGGGCCGGCCGACCTCCCCCTTGCTCCTTTATATACATCGGCAGTGGGCACCTCTAGACACACAAGCTGATCACAAAGATCTCTCCCAGCCGTGTGCGGTGCCCCCCTCCACCATAATCCACCTCGGTCATATTGTAGCGGTGTTTAGGTGAATCTCTACTACAGAACTTCATCAACATCGTCACCACGCCATCGTGCTGACGAAACTCTTCCCCGAGCTCTACTGGATCGTGAGTTCGTGGGACGTCATCGAGCTGAACATGTGCTGAACCCGAAGGTGTCGTACGTTCGGTACTGAGGATCGGTCGATCGTGATGACGTACGACTACATCAACCGCATTGTCATAACACTTCCTCTTAACGATCTACGAGGGTACGTGGACAACACTCTCCCCTCTCGTTGCTATGCATCACCATGATCATGTGTGTGCGTAGGGAAATTTTGAAATTACTATGTTCCCCAACAGTGGTATCAGAGCCTGGTTTTATGTGTAGATGTTATATGCACGAGTAGAACACAAGTGAGTTGTGGGCGATACAAGTCATACTGCTTACCAGCATGTCATACTTTGGTTCGGCGGTATTGTTGGATGAAGCGGCCCGGACCGACATTACGCGTACGCTTACGCGAGACTGGTTCTACCGATGTGCTTTGCACATAGGTGGCTGGCGGGTGTCAGTTTCTCCAACCTTAGTTGAACCGAGTGTGACTACGCCATGTCCTTGAGAAGGTTAAAACAACACCAACTTGATGAACTATCGTTGTGGTTTTGATGCGTAGGTAAGAACGGTTCTTGCTTAGCCCGTAGTAGCCACGTAAAACTTGCAACAACAAAGTAGAGGACGTCTAACTTGTTTTTGCACGGCATGTTATGATGTGATATGGTCAAGACATGATGCTATATTTATTGTATGAGATGATCATGTTTTGTAACGGAGTTATCAGCAACTGGCAGCAGCCATATGGTTGTCGCTTTATTGTATGCAATGCAATCGCCCTGTAATTGCTTTACTTTATCACTAAGCGGTAGCGATAGTCGTAGAAGCAATAGTTGGCGAGACGACAACGATGCTACGATGGAGATCAAGGTGTCGCGCTGGTGACAATGGTGATCATGACGGTGCTTCGGAGATGGAGATCACAAGCACAAGATGATGATGGCCATATCATATCACTTATATTGATTGCTTGTGATGTTTATGTTTTATGCATCTTATTCTGCTTTGTTTGACGGTAGCATTATAAGATGATCTCTCACTAAATTTCAAGATAAAAGTGTTCTCCCTGAGTATGCACCGTTGCCAAAGTTCGTCGTGCTGAGACACCACATGATGATCAGGTGTGATAAGCTCTACGTCCATCTACAACACACGCAGAATACTCGCACACGCAGGTGTGATCACAAGCACACGCAGAATACTCGGGTTAAACTTGACGAGCCTAACATATGCAGATATGGCCTCGGAACACTGAGACCGAAAGGTCGAGCGTGAATCATATAGTAGATATGATCAACATAGTGATGTTCACCATTGAAAACTACTCCATTTCACGTGATGATCGGTTATGATTTAGTTGATATGGATCACGTGATCACTTAGATGATTAGAGGGATGTCTAAGTGGGAGTTCTTAAGTAATATGACTAATTGAACTTAAATTTATCATGAACTTAGTACCTGATAGTATTTTGCTTATCTATGTTGTTGTAGATAGATGGCCCGTGTTGTTGTTTCGTTGAATTTTAATGTGTTCCTTGAGAAAGCAAAGTTGAAAGATGATGGTAGCAATTACATGGACTAGGTCCGTAACTTGAGGATTATCCTCATTGCTGCAGAGAAAAATTATGTCCTGGAAGCACCGCTGGGTACCAGGCCTGCTGTAGATGCTGCTGACAACGTTAAGAACGTTCGGTAGAGTAAAGCTGATGACTAATCGATAGTTCAGTGTGCCATGCTTTACGGCATAGAACTGGGACTTCAACGACGTTTTGAATGTCATGGAGCATATGAGTTGTTCCAGGAGTGGAAGTTAATATTTCAAGAAAATGCTCGGATTGAGAGATATGAAGTCTCCAATAAGTTATATAGCTGCAAGATGGAGGAGAATAGTTCTGTCAGAGAGCATATACTCAAAATGTCTGGGTATCATAATCACTTGACTCAACTGGGAGTTAATCTTTGTATCACCCACGATGCAGCAATATATCCCACGTGTCGGAGCATGACTTAGAGGCATAACCGCATAGTAGGCATGTCACAAGAGGGGTAATCTTTACACATCCCATGTACTGAATAAGAAAGAGATAAAGAGTTGGCTTACAATCGCCACTTCGCACAATACATAAATATAACAATACATCATCCAGAATACAATCAAGGTCCGGCTACCGAACCAAAATAAAGACAAACCCAAATGCATAGATCCCCGATCGCCGCAACTGGGCTCCACTACTGATCGTCTGGAAAGGAAACATAGTAACGGCCTGAATCCTCGTCAAACTCCCACTTGAGTTCGGTCGCATCCCCTGAACTGGCATCATCGGCACCTGCATCTAGTTTTCGAAGTGACCTATGAGTCACGGGGACTCAGCAATCTCACCCCCTCGCGATCAAGACTATTTATGCTTATGGGTAGGAAAAGGTAGTGAGGTGGAGCTGCAGCAAGCACTAGCATATATGGTGGCTAACTTACTCAAATGAGAGCGAGAAGAGAAGCAAAGCACGGTCAAGAAGATATAAAGATCAAGAAGTGATCCTGAAACTACTTACGTTCAAGCATAACACGAGACTGTGTTCTCTTCCCGAACTCCGCCGAAAAGAGTCCATCACGGTTACACACGCGGTTGATTCATTTTAATTAAGTTAGGTGTCAGGTTTTCTACAACCGGATATTAACAAATTCCCATCTGCCCATAACCGCGGGCACGGCTTCCGAAAGTTCAAAACCCTGCAGGGGTGTCCCAACTTAGCCCATCACAAGCTCTCACGGTCAACGAAGGATATTCCTTCTCCCAGGAAGACAAGATCAGACTTGGAATCCCGGTTACAAGACATCTCGACAATGGTAAAACAAGACCAGCAAGACCACCCGCTGTGCCGACAAATCCCGATAGGAGCTGCACATATCTTGTTCTCAGGGCACACCGTATAAGCTAAGCGTACTGGAGCTAACGTAACCCAAGTTGCCAAGGGACGGCCCCGCACGGTGCTCTAGTTTGGACCAACACTCAGAGGAGCACTGGCCCAGGGGTTTAAAATAAAGATGACCCTTGAGTCCGCGAAACCCAAGGGAAAAGGCTTAGGTGGAAAATGGTAAAACCAAGGTTGGGCCTTGCTGGAGGAGTTTTATTCAAGGCGAACTGTCAAGGGGTTCCCATTATAACCCAACCGCGTAAGGAACGCAAAATCAAGGAACATAACACCGGTATGACGGAAACTAGGGCGGCAAGAGTGGAACAAAACACCAGGCATAAGGCCGAGCCTTCCACCCTTTACCAAGTATATATGTGCATTAAAGTAAACAAGATATAATAATGATATCCCAACAATAAACATGTTCCAACAAGGAACAAACTCCAATCTTCACCTGCAACTAGCAACGCTGTAAGAGGGGCTGAGCAAAGCGGTAACATAGCCAAACAACGGTTTGCTAAGACAAGGTGGGTTAGAGGCTTGACATCGAAATATGGGAGGCATGATAAAGCATGTGGTAGGTATCGCGGCATAGGAATAGAGCGAGCAACTAGCAAGCAAAGATAGAAGTGATTTCGAAGGTATGGTCATCTTGCCTGCAAAGTTCTCCGAGTTGACGTAAGCTTGATCCTCGTAATCATACTCAACGGGTTCCTCGATCGCGAACTCGTCTCCCGTCTCTACCCAAAGCAAGAACACAAGCAAAGGAAACCACTGTAACGCCCGGATAATTAAGCTACAGTGATTCCCCGCTAATGATGCCACGTCACCACGGTTACTGTGGTAAACTCTCGATAGTTCAGAACCGAAACAAGTTCAAAATTTAAATAAAAGAAAACAATAAAAGTTTTCAAAAATTAAAACAAAAATGTTCGGTGGTTGCCAAATATTACAAAGATAATTATAATGAAACAAACACATTTTTATAAAATGCCTAAATAATTTAAAATGATTTAAAACAGAAGAGGAAATAAAGAAAAGGAAAACAGGAAACAAAACAAAAAAAAGAGAGAAAACCCCCTGGGCCGTGGCCCAACTGGGCCAACCCCCAGGCCCAGCCGGCCGGCCCGCTACCCCCCCTCCATAACCCCCACCAGGGGGGAAACCCTAATCAGCCACCACCCATTTCCCCCCCCCCCACGACGCGCCCCCCTTCTCCCCCGATCCAGATCGGATCGGGCTCGACGCCGCCGCCTCGCCCTCATCGCCGCCGAACGCCGTCGCCTCCCCTTCCCCGCCTGGACCTCGCCGGCGCCCTTCCCCACCGGCCTGCTCCCCCACGTCGACGTCGTCCCCGCTCGCCCCACTCGCTGCCTCGGCCTCCTCCTCGCCCCGTGCCGAGGCCGCCGTTCCAGCGCCGCGCCCCCGACCTCGTTGCTCGCCGCCCGGAGCCACCCCGCCGCCGCTGCCGTCCTCTTCATCACCGCACCCCGCCACGCTCGTCGTCGCCGTCTTCCTCCTCAAACCCCCGCTGCCACTTCCCTACAGGCTCCCGGTGAGGCCCCCGGCCTCTTCCTCCCCCTCGTCCCCGTCGACGCGGTCGAGCTCCCCCCGCGTGCGCGCGCCCGACCGCACGCCCGGCGACCTCTGGACGCGCCCGCACCACGTTCCCGACCGGCTAGTGCCTGCCACGGCCCCGCGCTCTCTTGCACCCGCCCGCGCCGGCCACCGCTCGCATGGCCTCGCCCCCTCGCCCCGCATCGCCATCTCCGGCCTCCCCGTGACGCCCAGGCCGTGCCCGCTTGCCCCCCCCCCTCGCGCCGGCTGGCCATGGCCGCGCCCGTGGCCTCTTCCCCTATCGCTTGGTCGGCGCGGCCCCGCCGCTCGCCGGAGCTGGCCGGCCCTTCCCATACGGGCGACCCGGTGGCCTCCGCCTGCGCCCCGGGTTCCCATACGGGTGCCCGCACGCTCACGGGGGCTTCGCCCCAGCAACCGCGCCCGCTAGCGCCCGAACCCACTAGGCCCCCTGGGGCCACTGACATGGGGGCCCCAGCCCCAGAACGTTTTATTAAAAAAAAAATTAAATTAAAATTAATATAATTAATAAAAATAAAAAATGATTTAATTAAATTAATTATTAATTAATTAATTAATTAAGAAATTAATTAAGTTAATTAATCCGGTTTAATTAATTTAATTAACTAGTTAAGTTTAATTAAACTGTAATTAGATTAACCTAAACCCTAATTAGAGGATGACAGGTGGGTCCCCCCGGGACCCACATGTCAGGTTGACCAAGTCAACTCTGTTGACTGCTGATGTCAGCATGACATCATGCTGATGTCATTAAATCATTTTCGAATTAATTAAATAATTAATTAAATCTCAGAAATTAATAAAATCTTTAGAAAATCATATCTTTTAATTCGTAACTCGGATTAAAATATTTTCAACATGAAAGTTGCTCAGAACGACGAGGCGAATTTGAATATGCAGCCCGTTTATCCGCCACGCATCCCTAGCATAGCGAACGCGCAACTTTCCCCCTCTGTTTCATCTGTCCGAAAACGCGAAACACCGGGGATACTTTCCCGGATGTTTCCCCCCTTCACCGGTATCACCTCATACCACGATAGGGCACCCCTAGCACCGCTACTTGTCATGTCATGCATCACTATGCATATGCTTGCTTAAATATTTATTGTTTCTCCCCCCTCTTCTCTCGCTAGACACCGGGACCGATGCCGCTGCTACCCAGTACGACTACGGAGTTGACGATCCCTCTCTCTTGCCAGAGCAACCAGGCAAGCCCCCCCTTTTGATCACCAGATTTCGCCTACTCTTCTCTATACTGCTTGCATTAGAGTAGTGTAGCATGTTACTGCTTCCCGTTAATCCTATACTGATGCATAGCCTGTCCTTGCTACTACTGTTGTTACCTTACCTGCAATCCTAATGCTTAGTTTAGGATGCTAGTTTTTCATCAGTGGCCCTACATCCTTGTCCGTCTGCCATGCTATACTATCGGGCCGTGATCACTCGGGAGTTGATCACGGGTATATACTATATACTTTATACATGATACATGTGGTGACTAAAGACGGGTCGGCTTGAGGAGCACCCGCGAGTGGATCTTTGAGGCGGAGCGACAGGGCAGGTTCTGACCACCTAGGAGAGAGGTGGGCCTGGCCCTGGTCGACGTTCACGGACACTTAACACGCTTAACGAGATCTGGGTATTTGATCTGAGTTTGGCCATTTGGTCTATACGCACTAACCATCTACGCGGGAGTAGTTATGGGTATCCCAGCGTCGTGGTATCAGCCGAAGCCTTCGTGACGTCAGCGACTGAGTGGCGCGCGCCGGATTGGAACGTAAGCCTGCTCTTGTATTAAGGGGGCTAGTTCTGCTTCCGGCAGCGTACGCAACATGCAGGTGTGCTAAGGGCGATGGGCCCAGACCCCTGTGCGCTTAGGTTTAGACCGGCGTGCTGACCTCTCTGTTGTGCCTAGGTGGGGCTGCGACGTGTTGATCTTCCGAGGCCAGGCATGACCCAGGAAAGTGTGTCCGGCCAAATGGGATCGAGCGTGTTGGGGTATGTGGTGCACCCCTGCAGGGAAGTTAATCTATTCGAATAGCCGTGATCTTCGGTAACAGGACGACTTGGAGTTGTACCTTGACCTTATGACAACTAGAACTGGATACTTAATAAAACACACCCTTCCAAGTGCCAGATACAACCGGTGATTGCTCTCTCACAGGGCAATGAGAGGAGGATCATCGGTTAGGATTATGCTATGCGATGATACTTGGAGGACTTTAGTCTACTCTCTTCTACATGCTGCAAGATGGAGGCTGCCAGAAGCGTAGTCTTCGAAAGGACTAGCTATCCCCCCCTTATTCCGGCTCTCTACAGTTCAGTCCACATATGATACCCTTATTCCATTTGATACCAATGCATACATACGTAGTATAGCTCCTTGCTTGCGAGTACTTTGGATGAGTACTCACGGTTGCTTTCTCCCTCTTTTCCCCCTATCCCTTCTACCTGGTTGTCGCAACCAGATGTTGGAGCCCAGGAGCCAGACGCCACCGTCGACGACGACTCCTACTACACCGGAGGTGCCTACTACTACGTGATGCCCGTTGACGACAACCAGGAGTAGTTCGGAGGATCCCAGGCAGGAGGTCTGCGCCTCTTTCGATCTGTATCCCAGTTTGTGCTAGCCTTCTTAAGGCAAACTTGCTTAACTTATGTCTGTACTCAGATATTGTTGCTTCCGCTGACTCGTCTATGATCGAGCTCTTGTATTCGAGCCCTCGAGGCCCCTAGCTTGTAATATGATGCTTGTATGACTTATTTTATTTGTAGAGTTGTGTTGTGATATCTTCCCGTGAGTCCCTGATCTTGATCGTACACGTTTGCGTGTATGATTAGTGTACGATTAAATCGGGGGCGTCACAAGTTGGTATCAGAGCCGACTGCCTGTAGGAACTCCCCTTCCACACTCCTTGGCCGAATTCGAGTCTAGACATTGCAAAAACTTTTACTAACTTGGCTGTGTGCCTTACGGGCCCCCGTCGCCATCGGGTGGTACTAGGATCTTTTACTCCTCGACCTTTACTCTGGGACTCCGAACCCTCTTCTACTCGGGTTAAACGATTTTACTAACTCTAACACTAGGGTCCCGTGACCACGCTCACCCCAAAGTTGGATAAGCCCTAGTTACTCTTTAGAGTAGTACTTGAACATAATCCACATTGTCATTTGACTCCTGTGAAAACATCTTTGTTTTCAGATGGAACCCACGAGGCAGGTCGTGCGCCACACGACGGCCATTGGTGCCTCAGGATCACCTGCCGTGCTAGCTGAGATGATGACCTATCTGGGTTATCGCTGGCACCCTGAGTACAGCGTCTATGAGGAGTATCAGGACTTCAACCAGGAGCAGTACCGTGCCATCGTCCACCTCTACTCTCGGGAGTATGACTCCACTACCGTGCTGCACACTGCTCATGGTGTTGGAGTGACTATCGATATGGCGGTCCACGATGCTGCTTATGCTGCTCTGACACGTCTCCGTGGAGAGTATCAGGAGTTGGATACCTCCCCCTTCAGGCACATTGCTATCGCATCCGATGTTGGTGCGGAGGGTTACTACACTGCTGCCTACTCCACTGTCACCCGAGAGCCCTTCTACCATCAGAACCTGGTTCTGCATGCTGATGGGCTGGATCGAGCTAACCGAGCTCTTCGCCACGAGTTGTACACCACTCGTCAGCACCTCTACCGTGCTCTGACGATGTTGCACCCCTTCGTCGGATCTGGGGAGCTGTCGCGTTCTGCGATCTACCCTGCCCGGACCGTGATGCCCCAGGGCGTCGGCTGGCCAGATGTGGGAGGCTACTCTCCTGCATTGGGTCCTCTCCTGCCACCTGCGCGTCGGGTTCCGCACCAGAGTATCCGTGGGCCCCAGGCTACTCGCGTAGAGGTCTTCCCTTCGCGTCACTACCAGCTGTCGGGCTACACCTACCTCCGCAGTACCGCATGGGACTAACGTAGACTTGCTTGTTAGTGTTAGCTGCATTCGCCGCGAGCCTGTGTGCCGCCTATGATGTCTTAGTCTATGTACCAGACTCTGTGTAACGAACTCCATGCATGATCTCTTTTGTAAGATATGCCGACTACTATGTAGTATCTATCGTGCTGCTTTCGTTGTGCATGTTTCATCATGAATGATTCTCGTCTTTGCACATTTCTCAATACTGAACTACCCCTGTTATATATTAGCAGGATGGTTAGACCAGGTGGTCGTGGTCATGGTCGTGGTGGCAACGCCCCACCACCACCTGAGTACATGGCTGGGATGATGCAACAGTTTGAGCTGAATCGTCAGTTCATGGAGAATATTATGGCTCAGTTTCCTCGCCCCAATATGAACCAGCAGCCAACCCAAGTGACCCTGCAGGATTTCATGCGCCTGAACCCAACTGTGTACCGCAGCTCAACTCAGCCTCTGGATGCTGATGACTGGCTCCGTGACATCACCTATGAGATGGAGTCTGCTGATGTAGCCCCTGCCAGCTATGTCACCTTTGCTTCCTTCTTCCTGAAAGGACCCGCAGCTCAATGGTGCGATAGCCACAGGCGTACTCTGCTAGCTGGAACAATCATCACCTGGCCAGACTTCCAAGCTGCCTTCCGTGCTCGCTTCATTCCTCAGGGAGTTATGGACCGGAAGAAGCGTGAGTTCCGCAACCTCACCCAAGGCAATAAAACTGTGGAAGCTTACCAGCGGGAGTTTCTTGACTTGTCCCGCTATGCTGAAGAAGACATCGCAACTGATGCACGCAGACAGGAGAAGTTCCGTGATGGCCTTCAAGCTGACATCAAGCTCGCACTTCTAGTGCACGACTTTGCTGATTTCGCCACTCTGGTGAACAAAGCCATCAACGTCGAAACTGGTCTGCAGGAATACCAGAGCTCTCACAAGCGCAGCCGTGACACGGGCTCATCTTCGGGCCCGTCCTCGCAGAAGCGCAAGATATGGATCCCCAACAGCATGTACCAGCCGGATGCACCTGCCCCAAGGCAGTCCTATGCTGCACCTCGTCTGCCTGCTCCTCCAACTAGGCAGACAAGACTTCCAGCTCCACCACCACAAGCTCCTGTTCCCACTCCCAATAATGGCCTCTGCTACAAGTGTGGTCAGCCAGGTCACCGTGCTAGGGATTGCAATCAAAACCAGAATCAACTGGCCCTCCCAGCAACTGGCCGTGGAAGCAACCAGCCTCGCAACAACAGTGCCAAGTCTTATGGTCGTGTTCATGCCAACCATGTTGATCTCAATGAAGTTCTAGACCAGGCTGCTACCGTGATGGGTACACTCCTCGTAAACTCAGTACCTGCATCTGTTTTATTCGATTCAGGGGCATCGCATTCATTCATGTCAGAAGATTTTGCATACAAGCATGACGTTAAATGTGAGGAGATGAACACTTCGGTATTGGTAAAAACCCCCGTGGGACAATGTCAAACCTCACTGGTTGGCATCGATGTCCCCGTGGAAATCGAAGGGCTGGAATTCTATGCCTCTCCCATTATCCTGAAGTCGTCTAACATCGACCTCATTCTGGGAATGGATTGGTTGAAAGCGCATACTGCTTCTATAGTTTGCGCCACTAAGGTCGTCCATCTGCTACACCCTTCTGACGAAATAATAGCTTACCAAGCTCATCTAGTTCAGAACACCGAGGCACGTCTTTATGCCTTGAATGCGTTGAACGCTGCACCACTCGAGGGCATTGAAAACATTCCCGTCGTTCGTGAATTCCAAGATGTCTTCCCAGAAGAACTTCCAGGGATTCCTCCTGTTAGAGCTGTCGAATTCATCATCGACTTGAAACCCGGCACTACCCCTATAGCTAAACGACCCTACAAGATGCCGCCGCATGAACTCATTGAGCTTAAAGAGGAAATCGACAAATCTCTTGTCAAAGGTTTCATTCGCCCAAGTTGCTCTCCTTGGGGAGCACCTTCTCTCTTTGTTAAGAAGAAGGATGGGACAAACCGATTAGTCCAAGACTACCGTCCTATAAACCAAGCTACCATTCAGAATAAATATCCTCTTCCTCGAATCAATGATCTTTATGATCAACTGGCTGGCTCATCAGTGTTCTCCAAACTCGACTTGAGGTTGGGTTACCACCAGATCCATGTTCGTGAAGAGGACATCCCAAAAACCGCCTTCGTGACTCGGTATGGGTCATACGAGTACACCGTCATGTCATTCGGTTTAACGAATGCTCCAGCCACCTTCTCTCGTCTGATGAATTATATATTCATGGATTACCTCGACAAGTTCGTCGTGGTTTATCTGGACGATATCCTTGTATTTTCCAAGAACGAGGAAGAACATGCTGGACATCTGCGTCTTGTGCTAGAGAAGCTTCGGGAACATCAACTGTATGCTAAGTATTCCAAGTGTGAATTCTGGCTCCCCGAAGTAACCTATCTTGGGCATGTCATCTCCAAGGATGGTATTGCCGTCAACCCTGAACGAGTTCAGGCTATACTCGATTGGACTCCTCCGAAGAATGTGAAGCAAGTCCGAAGTTTTCTCGGTCTCGCCAGCTATTGCCGTCGATTCGTCGAGAACTTCTCCAAGATTGCCAGGCCTCTGACTAATTTGTTGCATAAGGGTGTCAAGTTCGACTGGACAGACAAGTGTCAGGAAAGTTTCCAGGCGCTCAAAGACAAGTTGACTTCTGCCCCCGTACTTGCTCCACCTGATACTAAGAAGGACTTCGTCATTTACTGCGACGCTTCCCGTCAAGGATTAGGCTGTGTCCTAATGCAAGAGCGCAGAGTGATTGCTTATGCCTCTCGTCAACTGCGCCCTCACGAAGAAAACTACCCGGTTCATGACCTCGAGCTTGCTGCTGTCATTCATGCACTGAAGCAGTGGCGACATTACCTTCTCGGTAATCGTTGTGAGATCTTCACCGACCATCAAAGTCTGAAGTATCTGTTTACTCAGCCAGACCTGAACCTCCGTCAGCAAAGATGGATGGAGACTGTTGCAGACTTTGACGTGGATATATCATATACCCCCGGCAAGGCTAATGTAATGGTTGATGCCCTGAGCCGCAAGTCTTACTGCAACCACCTCCAGGTCCACAAAGTTCAGCCCTCGCTTACCGAAGAATTTAGAAGGCTGAACCTCCATATTGTTCCCCCGGGATCACTCGCTCCCCCTCCCGAAGGTTTCCCCAAACAGAACCTCCATGTTGTTTCCAAGGGTTCTCTCAATACCCTGGTTGCGAAACCAGATCTTGTGGACACCATCAAATGGATACAGAAGTGTGACGATGAAGTCCTCAAGATTAAGCGCGACCTCCAAAGAGGGAAGCCCTCATTCTTCACGATCGCCGACGATGGCGCCTTGTATTTCAAAGGCCGCTTAGTGGTACCATGTTCGAAGAAAAACCTGGATAAGACTAAAAGGGTTATGCAAGAAGCCCATGATACGCCTCTGTCCATCCATCCTGGTAGTACAAAGATGTACCAGGATATTCGTCAAAGATTCTGGTGGTCTAATATGAAGCAGGACATTGCTCGTTATGTTGCTGAGTGTGATGTTTGTCGCCGAATCAAAGCAGAGCATCAAAGGCCTGCTGGAACTCTGCAACCTATCTCTATTCCTGAATGGAAATGGGACCATGTTGAAATGGACTTCGTCACTGGATTTCCCAAATCGCAGAAAGGTAATGATGCTATTCTTGTCGTCATTGACCGGCTTTCCAAAGTTGCCCATTTCCTGGCGGTCAAAGAGACAATCACTGCTGGTCAGCTTGCTACTCTCTACATGTCCAGAATTGTTTCACTTCATGGTATCCCACTGGTTATCAGTTCAGACCGTGGCAGTTTATTCACTTCAAGATTCTGGGCAAGTTTCCAAGAAGCTATGGGGACTCACTTATCTTTCAGTACTGCGTTTCATCCGCAGTCACAAGGGCAAGTTGAACGTGTCAATCAAGTTCTCGAAGACATGCTTCGAGCTTGTGTAATCTCATTCGGCAAGAAATGGGAGGAATCTCTTCCATATGCCGAGTTCTCTTATAATAATAGCTATCAAGCTAGTCTGAAGATGTCCCCCTTCGAAGTGCTATATGGACGAAAGTGTCGAACCCCTCTGAACTGGTCAGAAACTGGGGAACGTCCACTCTTTGGTCCGGATATTATACAACAGGCCGAAGAACAAGTTCGCATTATTCGCGAGAATCTCAAGACTGCTCAGTCACGTCAGAAAAGTCAGTATGACCGTCATCACCAAGACATGGTCTATCAACCTGGCGAAAAGGCTTATCTTCGAGTTACACCAATGAAGGGTGCTCACCGCTTCGGGATCAAGGGCAAGCTAGCTCCTCACTATATCGGTCCCTTCACTATTCTCGAAAGGCGTGGAAAGGTGGCATATCAACTGGAGCTTCCACCGAACCTTCCTCAGGTTCACGATGTGTTCCACGTGTCACAACTCCGCCGTTGCTTCAAGGATCCAATCCGAGCGGTGGATCATGAAGTGCTCGAATTGCAACAGGACCTCTCGTATAAAGAGCATCCGGTCCGCATTCTTGACCAAGCTGAACGCCGCACACGTCAGAAGGCGATCAAATTCCTCAAAGTCCAGTGGTCGAATCACTCTGAAGACGAAGCCACTTGGGAACGCGAGGATCGCCTGCGTGATGAATACCCCGCGTTGTTTCCTTCTACCTCCTAAATCTCGGGACGAGATTTCTTGTAGTGGAGGAGTTTTGTAACGCCCGGATCATTAAGCTACAGTGATTCCCCGCTAATGACGCCACGTCACCACGGTTACTGTGGTAAACTCTCGATAGTTCAGAACCGAAACAAGTTCAAAATTTAAATAAAAGAAAACAATAAAAGTTTTCAAAAATTAAAACAAAAATGTTCGGTGGTTGCCAAATATTACAAAGATAATTATAATGAAACAAACACATTTTTATAAAATGCCTAAATAATTTAAAATGATTTAAAACAGAAGAGGAAATAAAGAAAAGGAAAACAGGAAACAAAACAAAAAAAAGAGAGAAAACCCCCTGGGCCGTGGCCCAACTGGGCCAACCCCCAGGCCCAGCCGGCCGGCCCGCTACCCCCCCTCCATAACCCCCACCAGGGGGGGGGAAACCCTAATCGGCCACCACCCATTTCCCCCCCCCCCCCCCCACGACGCGCCCCCCTTCTCCCCCGATCCAGATCGGATCGGGCTCGACGCCGCCGCCTCGCCCTCATCCCCGCCGAACGCCGTCGCCTCCCCTTCCCCACCTGGACCTCGCCGGCGCCCTTCCCCACCGGCCTGCTCCCCCACGTCGACGTCATCCCCGCTCGCCCCACTCGCTGCCTCGGCCTCCTCCTCGCCCCGTGCCGAGGCCGCCGTTCCAGCGCCTCGCCCCCGACCTCGTTGCTCGCCGCCCGGAGCCACCCCGCCGCCGCTGCCGTCCTCTTCATCATCGCACCCCGCCACGCTCGTCGTTGCCGTCTTCCTCCTCAAACCCCCGCTGCCACTTCCCTACAGGCTCCCGGTGAGGCCCCTGGCCTCTTCCTCCCCCTCGTCCCCGTCGACGCGGTCGAGCTCCCCCCGCGTGCGCGCGCCCGACCGCACGCCCGGCGACCTCTGGCCGCGCCCGCGCCACGTTCCCGACCGGCTAGTGCCCGCCGCGGCCCCGCGCTCTCTTGCACCCGCCCGCGCCGGCCACCGCTCGCATGGCCTCGCCCCCTCGCCCCGCATCGCCATCTCCGGCCTCCCCATGACGCCCAGGCCGTGCCCGCTTGCCCCCCCCCTCGCGCCGGCTGGCCATGACCGCGCCCGTGGCCTCTTCCCCTATCGCGTGGTCGGCGCGGCCCCGCCGCTCGCCGGAGCTGGCCGGCCCTTCCCATACGGGCGACCCGGTGGCCTCCGCCTGCGCCCCGGGTTCCCATACGGGTGCCCGCACGCTCACGGGGGCTTCGCCCCAGCAACCGCGCCCGCTAGCGCCCGAACCCACTAGGCCCCCTGGGGCCACTGACATGGGGGCCCCAGCCCCAGAACGTTTTATTAAAAAAAAATTAAAATAAAATTAATATAATTAATAAAAATAAAAAAATGATTTAATTAAATTAATTATTAATTAATTAATTAATTAAGAAATTAATTAAGTTAATTAATCCGGTTTAATTAATTTAATTAACTAGTTAAGTTTAATTAAACTGTAATTAGATTAACCTAAACCCTAATTAGAGGATGACAGGTGGGTCCCCCCGGGACCCACATGTCAGGTTGACCAAGTCAACTCTGTTGACTGCTGATGTCAGCATGACATCATGCTGATGTCATTAAATCATTTTCGAATTAATTAAATAATTAATTAAATCTCAGAAATTAATAAAATCTTTAGAAAATCATATCTTTTAATCCGTAACTCGGATTAAAATATTTTCAACATGAAAGTTGCTCAGAACGACGAGGCGAATTTGAATATGCAGCCCGTTTATCCGCCACGCATCCCTAGCATAGCGAACGCGCAACTTTCCCCCTCTGTTTCATCTGTCCGAAAACGCGAAACACCAGGGATACTTTCCCGGATGTTTCCCCCCTTCACCGGTATCACCTCATACCGCGATAGGGCACCCCTAGCACCGCTACTTGTCATGTCATGCATCACTATGCATATGCTTGCTTAAATATTTATTGTTTCTCCCCCCTCTTCTCTCGCTAGACACCGGGACCGACGCCGCTGCTACCCAGTACGACTACGGAGTTGACGATCCCTCTCTCTTGCCAGAGCAACCAGGCAAGGCCCCCCTTTTGATCACCAGATTTCGCCTACTCTTCTCTATACTGCTTGCATTAGAGTAGTGTAGCATGTTACTGCTTCCCGTTAATCCTATACTGATGCATAGCCTGTCCTTGCTACTACTGTTGTTACCTTACCTGCAATCCTAATGCTTAGTTTAGGATGCTAGTTTTTCATCAGTGGCCCTACATCCTTGTCCGTCTGCCATGCTATACTATCGGGCCGTGATCACTCGGGAGTTGATCACGGGTATATACTATATACTTTATACATGATACATGTGGTGACTAAAGACGGGTCGGCTTGAGGAGCACCCGCGAGTGGATCGTTGAGGCGGAGTGACAGGGCAGGTTCCGACCACCTAGGAGAGAGGTGGGCCTGGCCCTGGTCGACGTTCGCGGATACTTAACACGCTTAACGAGATCTGGGTATTTGATCTGAGTTTGGCCATTTGGTCTATACGCACTAACCATCTACGCGGGAGTAGTTATGGGTATCCCGGCGTCGTGGTATCAGCCGAAGCCTTCGTGACGTCAGCGACTGAGTGGCGCGCGCCGGATTGGAACGTAAGCCTGCTCTTGTATTAAGGGGGCTAGTTCTGCTTCCGGCAGCGTACGCAACGTGCAGGTGTGCTAAGGGCGATGGGCCCAGACCCCTGTGCGCTTAGGTTTAGACCGGCGTGCTGACCTCTCTGTTGTGCCTAGGTGGGGCTGCGACGTGTTGATCTTCCGAGGCCGGGCATGACCCAGGAAAGTGTGTCCGGCCAAATGGGATCGAGCGTGTTGGGGTATGTGGTGCACCCCTGCAGGGAAGTTAATCTATTCGAATAGCCGTGATCTTCGGTAACAGGATGACTTGGAGTTGTACCTTGACCTTATGACAACTAGAACTGGATACTTAATAAAACACACCCTTCCAAGTGCCAGATACAACCGGTGATTGCTCTCTCACAGGGCAATGAGAGGAGGATCATCGGTTAGGATTATGCTATGCGATGCTACTTGGAGGACTTTAGTCTACTCTCTTCTACATGCTGCAAGATGGAGGCTGCCAGAAGCGTAGTCTTCGAAAGGACTAGCTATCCCCCCTTATTCCGGCTCTCTACAGTTCAGTCCACATATGATACCCTTATTCCATTTGATACCAATGCATACATACGTAGTATAGCTCCTTGCTTGCGAGTACTTTGGATGAGTACTCACGGTTGCTTTCTCCCTCTTTTCCCCCTATCCCTTCTACCTGGTTGTCGCAACCAGATGTTGGAGCCCAGGAGCCAGACGCCACCGTCGACGACGACTCCTACTACACCGGAGGTGCCTACTACTACGTGATGCCCGTTGACGACAACCAGGAGTAGTTCGGAGGATCCCAGGCAGGAGGTCTGCGCCTCTTTCGATCTGTATCCCAGTTTGTGCTAGCCTTCTTAAGGCAAACTTGCTTAACTTATGTCTGTACTCAGATATTGTTTCTTCCGCTGACTCGTCTATGATCGAGCTCCTGTATTCGAGCCCTCGAGGCCCCTGGCTTGTAATATGATGCTTGTATGACTTATTTTATTTGTAGAGTTGTGTTGTGATATCTTCCCGTGAGTCCCTAATCTTGATCGTACACGTTTGCGTGTATGATTAGTGTACGATTAAATCGGGGGCGTCACAACCACAATCAACAATGGTGCAATGCGCAAGAAACATGATGCAAAACATGGCATGATATGCGGGATGTGATATGCTATGCATATGCATGCTCCGAAAGGAAAAAATTGAACCAGGCCTCAACATGGCAAACCAAGAGTGCCGCTGGAAATATGAGTTGATTTTGGTCGAAAACAATATAAAGATCACCGGAATCGGATGCACGGTTTGCAAATGGCAAGCAAAACAATAATGGCACAATTCTCCGATTAACACCACGATGCCATCTAGAATGCAACAAGAAACTAAGCTACTGCACTCCAACATAGCAACAAAGCACATGGCAGTGATCTACTCAAGATTCTTGACAAAAGATGAACACTGAGCTACGGAAAAATCACACAAGATCAGGTTCAAACAAGCATGGCAAAAGTGCAAAAGATAACAGCATCACAGACTTAGTGAAAATACTAACATGTCAGGAATTAACATCAGGAAGCAATGTTTAGAGCAAGATAACAACATGCTACAGGATCAGATCATAGCAATACAAGGCATGGCATGAATCTACTCAAAGCATATAACAAAAGTCCCTTACTGACCATAAGCCAAAAAGGATCATAAGATATGATGGCACCCATGTAAACATAGCAAGTTTCGTTAACAGATTCAGACTTACAAGAAAACTAGACATGGCAAAAACAGAGTTATGAAGGCATGTTTGCGAGCTCGATGCACTCAACACCAGGCATTCCATGACAAGCTAAGCATACTACCAGCAAGAAGCCACGATCAAGAAGTCAACCATGGCAAGAACAATCTCATAGCATGCATGGATCAACTACAACAACCTTGGCAAAATTGATTAACATGTAAACAATCTGCCAGGAACATTTTATAGAAAAAGTAGAGCAAGATTGAGTCATGCTAGGGTACTCCATAAATGCAAACAAGGACATGGATGGATAGAGCATAACCATATGCCCAAATCATCCTTACTGAACATACTCAAAAGAAGCATAGATCACTCTGTAGAACCATGAATACATGGCATTAAAATAACAGCAGGGAAATGACTTGGTGAAATTATAAGTCCCTGAAATCAGCAATATCAGAAGAGCTACTTTGCATGCTTGTGCTAGTCACCACATTGATCACAAAAATACATGGCATACACCCCTGTAAATATGGCATGGCATATCCCAAAACACATGTAGGGCTCAAGTTCATATGCAGCACACAATAATCATGGCAAAAATGACAAATGCTCATAAACTGATAAGAATCAGGAACTAACATTATGAAGCACTCTTGCAACAGTCATTAGGGCATCAAGATGAACTTAAAAAAGCATGGTGCAATGGAACAAAATGAAGAGGACATCGTAGCGAACATTTTGATATATCACACGCCCAAAACGGAGCTACGATGACAGAGATATGGCATGATGAAAGATGCTCCAGGATGTAAAAATAAAAGACTTAGAGATATCTCGGGGTCAACCCTAGGTTCTCCCGATCCAGATTTGGGCGGCGCGGAGACCGATGTTGACCGGAGCAGGCTCGTCGGAGCTTTCCACGCGATGGCCGGAGCGGAGGGAGGAGGCGGCGACGAGCTCGGTCGGCGGCGAGCTGGAGCGGAGGCGGCGGCGCGCGCTCGGCGGCTGGGCAGGCGAGGTGCGGGCGAGGCGGCGTCGGCGGGAAGGTGGCGGAGGCGGCGGCACGCGCTCGGCTGCGGGGCGGGCGAGGTGGCGGCGAGGCGGCGCCGGCGGGCAGGCAATGAAGGCGGCAGAGAGCGGGCTGCGCGGGCTCGGAGGCGCTCGGTCGCGGGGCGGCGGGCGCGCGGGCCTGGCGGGCCAGCGGCAGCGTGCGGTGGCTGGGGCCACGTGGCGCGACGGGAGTGGCTGAGGGCGGTGATGCGATTTTGTCCGGCGTCACCCGGACGTGTCCGGCGGCGCAGAGGGGAATTTCTAGGGTTTATCTGCGCGAGGATTTCGGAGGGGAGCACCTATTTATAGGTAGAGGAAGCTAGGAGAGTCCAAATGAGGTGCGGTTTTCGGCCACGCGATCGTGATCAAATGGCCAAGAGGATGGAGGGGGTTTGGATGGGTTTTTGGGCCACTTTGGAGGGGTGTTGGGCTGCAACACACACTAGGCCTTTACGGTTCCCCAGTTAACCGTTGGAGTATCAAACGAACTCCAAATGGCACGAAACTTGACAGGCGATCTATCGATGGTGTACCAAGGCTTCTTGGCAAATCTCGGTCCATTTCGAAAACGTTTAACACCCGCACATGAAAAGAGACAAAAGGGGGCGCCGGAGGACGTAGGAGTGCCGGAATGCAAAACAGACAACGGGGAAAATGCTCGGATGCATGAGACGAACACGTATGCAAAAGCGATGCACATGATGACATGATATGAAATGCATGACATGAACAAAATGCAAAACGAAGATAGATCCCAACCACGAGGGAATATCATAACTTAGAGCCGAAAATTGCAAGAGTTGGTGTACAAATATGGTAAGTTACATACGGGGCGTTACAACACTCCACCACTACGAAAGGATCTCGTCCTGAGATCTAGGACTGAAAGAACTCCGGATATTCAGAACGGAGGTGGTTCTCGCGTTCCCAGGTGGCTTCTCGGTCAGAATGATGTGACCACTTCACTTTCAGGAATTTGATAGACTTGTTGCGAGTCTTGTGCTCAGTCTCTTCAAGAATAGCAACAGGATGCTCATGATAAGACAGGTCTTCTTGGAGATCAATCTCTTCGAAGTTGATGGTGCGGTGAGGAGTCTTGAAACACTTGCGAAGCTGTGACACGTGAAACACGTCGTGCACATTTGCAAAGTTGGACAGAAGCTCAAGTTGATAGGCGAGGTCGCCTATTTTGCCAATGATCTTGAAAGGACCCACGTATCTAGGGGCAAGCTTCCCTTCGATACCGAAGCGACGAGTACCTTTCATTGGAGAGACGCGGAGGTAGACATGGTCTCCTATCTCGAAAGCCAAGTCATGATGCTTGCTATCATAGTAACTCTTCTGACGCGATTGCGCGGCTTTGAGATTTTCACGAATGACATTGCACATTTCTTCAGCCTCTGTGATCAAGTCATTGCCAAGAAGTTGGTGTTCACCAGTCTCTGACCAGTTAAGAGGAGTACGGCACTTTCTGCCATAGAGAATCTCGAATGGGGCCTTTCCCGAGCTTGCTTGGAAGGTGTTGTTGTAGGAGAACTCATCATATGGAAGGCAATCTTCCCACTTCATACCGAAAGAAATGACACAAGCCCTGAGCATATCTTCAAGAATTTGATTTACTCGCTCGACTTGTCCACTAGTTTGAGGATGAAAGGCTGTGTTGAAGCGAATGCTGGTGCCCATAGCCTTCTGGAAGGAATCCCAGAACTTAGAAGTAAAGATGCTTCCACGATCTGAAGATATCAACTGTGGAATGCCGTGCAAAGAGACAATCCTGGAGGTATATAGCTCTGCCAACTGAGCTGTTGTGATAGATTCTTTGATAGGAAGAAAATGAGCCACTTTTGTAAGCTTGTCGATGACGACGAAGATAGCATCATTTCCACGTTTGGACTTGGGAAATCCAGTCACGAAGTCCATCTCAATATGGTCAAACTTCCATTCTGGAATAGCAAGAGGTTCGAGGAGACCAGCTGGCCGTTGGTGTTCTGCTTTCACTCTTCTGCAGACATCACATTCATTCACGAACTGAGCAATCTCACGCTTCATTCGAGTCCACCAATACGACTGCTTGAGGTCATCGTACATCTTTGTACTTCCAGGATGAATAGAAAGGAGTGAATTGTGAGCCTAGTTCATAATGACTTTACGAAGGTCACCTTTAGGAACCACAATTCGATCCTCGAAGAAAAGAGTATCTTTGTTATCAAGGTGATAGCACTTGTACTTGGGTTGGCTCTTGGCAATCCCAATCTTCACCTTCTTCACCATGGCATCAAGAAGTTGTGCCTCACTATTTTGATCTTCCAAAGTAGGAGAGACTTGGAGGTTGGCAAGAAATCCTTGAGGAACAACTTGGAGATTAAGTTTTCGGAAGGTTCACAAAGATCCAGTTGGAAGGGCTTGAGAATCAAACTATTGCAGTAAGCCTTCCTGCTCAAAGCATCAGCGATGACATTGGCCTTGCCTAGAGTGTATTCGATACTCGGATTATACTCTTAAATCATTTCGACCCAACGAGTCTGCCTGAGGTTGAGGTTGGGCTGAGTGAAGATGTACTTGAGACTCTTATGATCAGTGAAGATGTCCACTTTCCTTCCCAACAAGAGATGTCTCCATGTTAAAAGAGCATGGTCAACTGCCGCCAACTCGAGGTCATGAGTGGGGTAGTTCTTTTCGTTGGGCTTCAACTGACGAGAGGTATAGGCCACAAATTTGTTCTCTTGCATTAACACAGCACCGAGACCTTGCAGGGAAGCATCACAGAAAACCTCGAATGGTTTGGATTCGTCAGGAGGAGTCAGAACTGGAGCTGTGACTAACTTCTCTTTGAGGGTGTTGAAAGCGACGTCACATCCAGGCGTCCAGACATACTTCACATGCTTCTGGAGGAGGTTGGAAAGAGGCTTCGCGATCTTAGAGAAATTCTCCATGAATCTTCGACAATAGCTTGCAAGCCTAAGGAAACTGCGGAGCTGCTTCACATTCTGAGGCGGTTCCCAATTCACAATTGCAGACACCTTCTCTGGATTAACAGCTATGCCCTTGGCAGAGATGATATGCCCAAGGTAGAGAACCTCATCGAGACAAACTCGCACTTTGAAAACTTCACATAGAACTGATGTTCTCTGAGTTTGTCCAGCACCAATCTCAAATGCTTGGCATGATCCTCTTTGTTCTTGGAAAAGACAAAATATCATCGAGATACACCAAGACAAAGTCATTTGTGTAAGGGTTGAAGATGAAGTTCATCATGCGAGAGAATGTTGGAGGAGCATTGACAAGGTCGAAAGACATGACAGTGTATTCATATGAACCATAGCTTGTTCTGAATGCTGTCTTAGGGATATCTTGTTCACGAATGCGAATCTGATGATAGCCCATACGAAGGTCAAGCTTGGAGAATACTTGAGCACATTTGAGTTGTTCGAAAAGCTCATTGATGTTGGGAAGTGGGTACTTGTTCTTTATGGTCTTCTTGTTCAATGGGCGGTAGTTGACACAAAGTCGGTCCGTGCCATCTTTCTTCTTGACAAAAAGAACACCACAACCCCAAGGAGAAGAACTTGGTCGGATGAGACCCATATGCTCTTGTATATCGAGTTGTTTCTTCAGCTCCTTCAACTCTTCTGGTCCAAGCTTGTAAGGACATTTGCAAACAGGTTCCGTGCCAGGCTCAAGATCAATGACGAATTCAACTGGCCGGTGAGGAGGCATTCCTGGAAGCTCTTCTGGAAAGACATCTTGATATTCACAAACGACTGGAATCTGAGAGGTGGCATTCAACTCGCCTTTCTCGTTGAGAGAAAACAGTCGAATGGTATCATCACGAGCTGCATAGATGATCACATCCTCAGACGAGTGTGTCAATTGAATCTTCCTGGCAGCACAATCAAGCTGAGCCTTGTGCTTAGAAAGCCAGTCCATGCTGAGAATTAGATCAATATCCGAGTCACCAAGGACCATTGGAGAAGAGAGAAACTTATAGTCACCCATCTTGATAGAAACATTCGGGATCATTGTGGTAGCCCTCATAGACTTGGCCGGAGAAACCACTCCCATGGGTTTACCCAACATTTCCGAAACGAAGTCATGCTTTGAAACAAATGATCTTGACATGAAACAATGCGATGCACCAGTATCAAAAAGGACGTTTGTAGGAGTAGAGTTAACTGGAAAGTTACCCATGATCACTTCTGAAGAGTCCTCTGCCTGAGCTGCGTTCATCATGTTGACCTTTGCAAACTTGGGATTATGCTTGACCACTGCATTGCTGGCAGATCTCATAGGACGAGGAGGCGGAAGACGCCTCTGGTTGAAGCATTTGTTCGCATAGTGCCCTTTCTGCTGACACTTGTTGCACGTAACCTCTGAGAGCGGCCGGTGATACGGAGCACTTGATCTTGGAGCATGAGACGAAGCTTTGTTCTGATAGCCTGGGTTGGGTGCGTGGGAAGATCTATTGCCACCTTTGCTATTCTGCTGATAAGGCTGTTGGAACAGAGGAGGAGGCAACCAGAACTTTTGCTGCTTAGCGGCCACTTGAGTTGAAGAAGAAGAAGGAGGAGTTGCATCCCTGACTCTCTTCTTGGAAGCATCGCACTTGAGCTAAGCAGCCTCTTGCTTTAGTGCCATGTTGTAGAATTCATCATACTCTTTCGGCTCAAAAAGCACGAGAGCTAGTTGCAGATCTTCTCTGAGGCCACCTTTGAATTGATAAATCATGCTCTTCTCGTCAGGGACATCTTGTTTGGCGAAGGGAGCGAGCCTCTGGAACAGGATGTTGTATTGGTAAACAGACAAGCTGCCTTGCTTCAGATTATGGAACTCCTCACGCTTACTCTCAGCAACACTTTGAGGAATGTGGTGAGCTTTGAAGTCTCGGCGGAAATCATCCTAGGTAATCACACGACCTCCTCTGGAATCTTTGTATTGTTGATACCACTCAGCAGCTTGGTCTTTGAGTTGGAACGAAGCAAACTTGACAAAGTCCTCAGGCCTGACGTTGCTACACTCAAAATGTTTGCAGATATCCACGAGCCAATCGTCAGCGTCCGTGGCCTTGACACAGTTACTGAAAGACTTCGGCTGGTTTGCGAGGAACTGGTTGAGCATAGCAAACTGAGCTTGATTGTTGCCATGGCCTTGATTTCCTTGGTTACGCTCTTGCAAGAGTTGCTTAAGCATCTGCGTGTTGGCATTGGTGGCAGCCATGACAACTTGCCATGCCTCCGGAGGTGGAGGTGGTGGCGGAGGTTCCGAATTCTGACGCGTTGGAGGAGCCATCCTAAAGAGGTTGACATTCGTTAGCATCTTGATAGACATATATTCAAGCTGAATCAATGGATCGAAATTGCAATGTATAGCCTTAACATTCGAACAAGAACGAACAAATGAATTCCAAAGTAAATCATCACACTTCCATAAATTGAGAAGCCACTTAGATAAAGGTAGATGAATAAAACAACAAGGTACGGATATGAACAAATAATTGGTAAGGATTACCCAATCACAAACCAACTATCTGCGAAAAGAAATACTAGAGCTACAAGAATTCCCACCTATGAAACTCCCGAAACTTTCTGGTTATGCAATCAGGTGTTGGGGATACAGGGGAAGCATAATATCTCACTCAAAACTAGCAAATCCTACATCCAGCTGTATCCATCCTTCAACACGTAACCAAGAAACCTTCGGAAATCATTTACCTGAACCTTCGAAAAGCATCCTTTATACGAGTTATGGCAATACTCCCGAACTCCCGCCCCAGTACTGGGTGGCGTCGAGGTTATCTCACCAACAATTGCATAAAAGAGATTTTCGATGTCGGCGAAACTCAGGTATTCCAGAACTGCAACGATAAAATTGTGACGACAACCCCTCGGAGCTCAACTCCCCGGGACACTACCACAACCCCTAAATGTCAGGAGGCACCAAGAACAATGTTCTCGTCACAAAACCATCGGAACGAATCCAAGATACCCGCGTGATCCTAAAAAAAATTTAGTGAAATTTGAGAAGAGAAGAGTCAAAACTCTACGTCAGGAGGCCTCACCATAGCGACGAAGGGACTGAGGAGTAAAAAGAATCCTACGCTTCGATATATATAATCCTATAAGACTCAAAACATTTTTCTAGACTCAACAACGCCAGCGATTCGATCAAGCAGGGGGCTCCTAAGTCGGGGAAGGCTCTGATTACCAACTTGTATCACCCACGATGCGGCTATATCTCCCACGTGTTGGAGCATGACTTAGAGGCATAACTGCATAGTAGGCATGTCACAAGAGTGGTAATCTTTACACATCCCATGTACTGAATAAGAAAGAGATAAAGAGTTGGCTTACAATCTCCACTTCACACAATACATAAATATAACAATACATCATCCAGAATACAATCAAGGTCAAGCTACGGAACCAAAATAAAGACAACCCCAAATGCATAGATCCCCGATCGCCCCAACTGGGCTCCACTACTGATCGTCTGGAAAGGAAACATAGTAACATCTTGAATCCTCGTCGAACTCCCACTTGAGTTCAGTCACATCCCCTGAACTGGCATCATCGGTACCTGCATCTGGTTTTGGAAGTAATCTGTGAGTCACGGGGACTCAGCAATCTCACACTCTCGCGATCAAGACAATTTACACTTATGGGTAGGAAAAGGTAGTGAGGTGGAGCTGCAGCAAGCACTAGCATATATGGTGGCTAACTTACGCAAATGAGAGCGAGAAGAGAAGCAAAGCACGGTCGAGAAGCTATAAAGATCAAGAAGTGATCCTGAAACTACTTACGTTCAAGCATAACACGAGACCATGTTCTCTTCCCGAACTCCGCCGAAAAGAGACCATCACGGTTACACACGCGGTTGATTCATTTTAATTAACTTAGGTGTCAGGTTTTCTACAACCAGATATTAACAAATTCCCATCTACGCATAACCGCGGGCACGGCTTTCGAAAGTTCAAAACCCTGCAGGGGTGTCCCAACATAGTCCGTCACAAGCTCTCATGGTCAACGAAGGATATTCCTTCTCCCAGGAAGACCCGATCAGACACGGAATCCCGGTTACAAGACATCTCGACAATGGTAAAACAAGACCATCAAGACCACCCGTTGTGCCAACAAATCCCGATAGGAGATGCACATATCTCGTTGTCAGGGCACATCGGATAAGCTAAGCGTACAGGGGCCAACGTAACCCAAGTTGCCAAGGGACGGCCCCGCACGGTGCTCTAATTTGGACCAACACTCAAAGGAGCACTGGCCCGGGGGTTTAAAATAAAGATGACCCTTGTGTCCGCGAAACCCAAGGGAAAAGGCATAGGTGGCAAATGGTAAAACCAAGGTTGGGCCTTGCTGGAGGAGTTTTATTCAAGGCGAACTGTCAAGGGGTTCCCATTATAACCCAACCGTGTAAAGAACGCAAAATCAAGGAACATAACACCGGTATGACGGAAACTAGGGCGGCAAGAGTGGAACAAAACACCAGGCATAAGGCCGAGCCTTCCACCCTTTACCAAGTAAATATGTGCATTAAAGTAAACAAGATATAATAATGATATCCCAACAATAAACATGTTCCAACAAGGAACAAACTCCAATCTTCACCTACAACTAGCAACGCTATAAGAGGGGTTGAGCAAAGCGGTAACATAGCCAAACAACGGTTTGCTAAGACAAGGTGGGTTAGAGGCTTGACATGGCAATATGGGAGGAATGATAAAGCATGTGGTAGGTATCGCGGCATAGCAATAGAGCGAGCAACTAGCAAGCAAAGATAGAAGTGATTTCGAGGGTATGGTCATCTTGCCTGCAAAGTTCTCTGAGTTGACGTAAGCTTGATCCTCGTAATCATACTCAACGGGTTCCTCGATCGCGAACTCGTCTCCCGGCTCTACCCAAAGCAAGAACACAAGCAAAGGAAACCACAATGTGCAATGCGCAAGCTACATGATGCAAAACATGGCATGATATGCGAGATGTGATATGCAATGCATATGCATGCTCCGGAAGGAAAAGATTGAACCAGGCCTCAACTTGGCAAACCAAGAGTGCCGCTGGAAAGATGAGTTGATTTCGGTCGAAAATGATATAAAGATCACCGGAATCGGATGCACGGTTTGCAAATGGAGCAAAACAATAATGACACAATTCTGCGATTAACAGCACGATGCCATCTAGAATGCAACAAGAAACTAAACTTCTGCACTCCAACATAGCAACAAAGCACATGGAAGTGATCTACTCAAGATGCTTGACAAATGATGAACACTGAGCTACGGCTAAATCACAAAAGATCAGGTTCAAACAAGCATGGCAAAAGTGGAATACATAACAGCATCACAGACTTAGTGAAAATACTAACATGTCAGGAATTAACATCAGGAAGCAATGTTTAGAGCAAGATAACAACATGCTACATGATCAGATCATAGAAATACAAGGCATGGTATGAATCTACTCAAAGCATATAAAAAAGTCCCTTACTGACCATAAGTCAAAAAGGATCATAAGATATGATGGCGCCCATGTAAACATAGCAAGTTTCGTTAACAGATTCAGACTTAGCAGAAAACTAGACATGGCAAAAACAGAGTTATGAAGGCATGTTTGCGAGCTCGATGCACTCAACACCAGGCATTCCATGACAAGCTAAGCATACTACCAGCAAGAAGACATGATCAAGAAGTCAACCATGGCAAGAACAATCTCATAGCATGCATGGATCAACTACAACAACCTTGGCAAAATTGATGAACATGTAAACAATCTGCCAGGAACATTTTATAGAAAAAGTAGAGTAAGATTTAGTCATGCTAGGGTACTCCATAAATGCAAACAAGGACATGGACGGATCGAGCATAACCATATGCCCAAATCAACCTTACTAGACATACTCAAAAGGAGCATGGATCACTCTGTAGCAACATGAATACATGGCATTAAAATAACAGCAGGGAAATGACTTAGTGAAATTCTAAGTCCCTGAAATCAGCAATATCACGAGAGCTACTTTGCATGCTTGTGCTAGTCACCAAATTGATCACAAAAATACATGGCATACACCCCTGTAAAGATGGCATGGCAGAGCCCAAAACACATGTACGGCTCAAGTTCATATGCAGCACACAATAATCATGGCAAAAATGACAAATGCTCATAAACTGATAAGAATCAGGAACTAACATTATGAAGCACTCTTGCAACACGGTCATTAGGGCATCAAGATGGACTCAAACAAGCATGGTGCAATGGAACAAAATGAAGAGGACATCCTAACGAACATTTTGATATATCACACGCCCAAAACGGAGCTACGATGACAGAGATATGGCATGATGAAAGATGCTCCAGGATGTAAAAATAAAAGACTTAGCGATATCTCGGGGTCAACCCTAGGTTCTCCTGATCCAGATCTGGGCGGCGCGGAGACTGATGTTGACCGGAGCGGGCTCGCCGGGGCTTTCCAAGCGGTGGCTAGAGCGGAGGGAGGAGGCGGCGGCGAGCTTGGTCGGCGGCGAGCTGGCGCGGAGGCGGCGGCGCGCGCTCGACGGCAGTGCAGGCGAGGTGCGGCCGAGGCGGCGGAGGCGCAGGCGGCAGCGCGCGCTCGGCGGTGGGGCAAGCGAGGTGGCGGCGAGGCGGCGCCGGCGGGCAGGCAGCGGAGAGCGGGCGGCACGGGCGCGGAGGCGTCCGGTGGCGGGGCGGCGGGCGCGTGGGCCGGGGAAGGCCCCGCGCGGGCCTGGCAGGCCGGCGGCGACGCTCGGTGGCCGGGGCCACGTGGCGCGACAGGAGGGGCTGAGGGCGGCGACGCGATTTCGTCCGGCGTCGCCCGGACGTGTGCGGCGGCGCGGGGGGTAATTTCTAGGGTTTATCTGCGCGAGGATTTCGGAGGGGAGCACCTATTTATAGGTAGAGGGAGCTAGGAGAGTCCAAATGAGGTGCGGTTTTCGGCCACGCGATCGTGATCGAACGGCCGAGAGGATGGAGGGGGTTTGGATGGGGTTTTGGGCCACTTTGGAGGGGTGTTGGGCTGCAACACACACGAGGCCTTTACGGTTCCCCGGTTAACCGTTGGAGTATCAAACGAACTCCAAATGGCACGAAACTCGACAGGCGGTCTACTGGTGGTGTACCAAGGCCGCTTGGCAAATCTCGGTCCATTTTGAAAATGTTTAACACCCACACACGAAAAGAGACAAAAAGGGGCGTCGGAGGACGTAGGAGTGCCGGAATGCAAAACGGACAACGGGAAAAATGCTCGGATGCATGAGACGAACACGTATGCAAAAGTGATGCACATGATGACATGATATGAAATGCATGACATGAACAAAATGCAAAACAAAGACAAAACCCAACCAAGAGGGAATATCATAAGTTAGAGCCGAAAATGGCAAGAGTTGGAGTACAAATATGGTAAGTTACATACGGGGCGTTACTATCTTCCTGTTGATAGTGTCATTGACAGAGTTCTTCAATCACTACCACCAAGCTACAAAACCTTCATGATGAACTATAATATGCAAGGGATGAATAAGACAATTTCCGAGCTCTTCGCAATGCTAAAAGCTGCGGAGGTAGAAATCAAGAAGGAGCATCAAGTGTTGATGGTCAATAAAATCACCAGTTTCAAGAAAAAGGGAAAAGGGAAGAAGAAGGGGAACTTCAAGAAGAATGGCAAACTAGTTGCTGCTCAGGAGAAGAAACCCAATTCTGGACCTAAGCCTGAGACTGAGTGCTTCTACTTCAAACAGACTGTTCACTGGAAGCGGAACTGCCCCAAGTATTTGGCGGATAAGAAGGATGGCAAGGTGAACAAAGGTATATGTGATATACATGTTATTGATGTGTACCTTACCAGAGCTCGCAGTAGCACCTGGGTATTTGATACTGGTTCTATTGCTAATATTTACAACTCGAAACATGGACTACGGATTAAGCGAAGACTGGCTAAGGACGAGGTGACGATGCGCGTGGGAAATGGTTCCAAAGTCAATGTGATCACCGTCGGCACGCTACCTCTACATCTACCTTCGGGATTAGTTTTAGACCTAAATAATTGTTATTTGGTGCCAGCGTTAAGCATCAACATTATATTTGGATCTTGTTTGATGGGAGACGGTTATTCATTTAAATCTGAGAATAATGGTTGTTCTATTTATATGAGTAATATCTTTTATGGTCATGCACCCTTAAAGAGTGGTCTATTCTTGTTGAATCTCGATAGTAGTGATACACATATTCATAATATTGAAGCCAAAAGATGCAGAGCTGATAATGATAGTGCAACTTATTTGTGGCACTGCCATTTGGGTCATATTGGTATAAAGCGCATGAAGAAACTCCATACTAATGGACTTTTGGAATCACTTGATTATGAATCACTTGGTACTTGCGGACCATGCCTTATGGGCAAGATGACTAACACGCCGTTCTTCGAAACTATGGAGCGAGCAACAGATTTTGTTGGAAATCATACATACTGATGTATGTGGTCCGATGAATATTGAGGCTCGCGGCGGGTATCATTATTTTCTCACCTTCACAGATGAATTAAGAAGATATGGGTATATCTACTTAATGAAACATAAGTCTGAAACATTTGAAAAGTTCAAAGAATTTTAGAGTGAAGTGGAAAATCATCGTAACAAGAAAATAAAGTTTCTACGATCTGATCATGGAGGAGAATATTTGAGTTACGAGTTCGGCATACATTTGAAACAATGCAGAATAGTTTCGCAGATCACGCCACCCGGAACATCACAGCGTAATGGTGTGTCTGAACGTCGTAATCGTACTTTACTAGATATGGTGTGATCTATGATGTCTCTTACTAATTTACCGCTATCGTTTTGGGGTTATGCTTTAGAGACGGCTGCATTCACGTTAAGTAGGGCACCATCAAAATCCGTTGAGACGGCGCCTTATGAAATATTGTTTGGCAAGAAACCAAAGTTGTCATTTCTTAAAGTTTGGGGCTGCGATGCTTATGTGAAAACGCTTCAACCTGATAAGCTCGAACCCAAATCAGAGAAATGTATCCTCATAGGATACCCAAAGGAAACTATAGGGTAGACCTTCTATCACAGATTCGAAGGCAAGATATTGTTTGGCAAGAATGCGAAAGGGTCCAATGTAACGAGGAGCCAATTTGCCTTTGATACCGAAACGATGGGTTCCCTTTAACGGAGTAACCCGAAGGTAAGCCTTCTCGCCGACTTCATAAGTCATAGGCTTATGTTTACGATCATATTGACTCTTTTTATGAGATTGGGTTGTTTTCAATTTCTCACGAATAACGTGAACCTGCTCTTCTGCTTCCTGAATCATATCCGGGCCAAAGAGTTGTCTTTCCCCGGTTTCTGACCAGTTAAGAGGCGTTCGACATTTTCGTCCATAGAGAACTTCGAAAGGAGCCTTGCCCAAGCTAGTTTGATAACTATTGTTATAAGCAAACTCCGCGAATGGAAGGCATTTCTCCCATCTCATTCCGAACAAGATGACAGAAGCTTGGAGCATCTCTTCCAGAATTTGATTGACTCGCTCCACTTGACCACTTGATTGAGGATGGAAGGCGGTACTAAAAGAGAGACGAGTTCCCATAGCATTTTGGAAACTTACCCAAAATCGAGAGGTGAAGAGACTCCCACGGTCTGAGTTAATTTCCAATGGAACACCATGAAGAGACACTATTCGGGAGATGTATAAATTGGCTAGCTGGCTAGCGGTGATACTCTCACGAACAGGTAGAAAGTGGGCTACTTTGGAAAGTCGGTCGATCACGACGAAGATGGCATTATTCCCTCTATTGGTCCTGGGAAACCCAGTGATGAAATCCATACTGGTTTTATCCCATTTCCATTCGCGAATAGCCAAAGGTTGAAGGGTGCCAGCAGGCCGTTGATGCTCTGCTTTAACATGACGACAAACATCGCAATTAGCAATGTATTGAGCGATTTCTCTCTTCATCCTAGTCCACCAAAACCTCTGGTGTAGGTCTTGATACATTTTCGTACTACCGGGATGAATGGTGAGAGGGGATTCATGAGCTTCCTTAAGGATCGGCCGCCTCAGGTTTCATGCCTTTGGAACCACTAGGCGATTTCCAAAGTATACGACACCTTGATCATCAACGGAGAAACAATTCGCGACTGCTTTCTTAATGTTTCTCTTAATACGGGAGATTCCCGGATCTACCTTCTGTGCCTTGATGATCTGATCCGTAAGTGTAAGTTTTGCCACCAGGGTAGATAGGAATCCTCGAGGAACAATGTGAAGATTAAGCTTACGACATTCCTTATGGAGAAGTGGTTGACTTTGTTGTAACATCAGGTTGTTACAATAGGACTTATGGCTTAGCACATCAGCCATGACATTGGCTTTGCCCGGGGTGTAAGTTATTCCTAAGTCGTAATCCGAGAGCAACTCGACCCAACGTCTTTGCCTGAGATTCAAATCTGGTTGGGTGAAGATATATTTCAAACTTTGGTGATCGGTGAAGATCTCGCAACGATTACCGAGAAGGTAATGTCGCCAAGTTTTAAGTGCATGGACTACAGCTGCAAGCTCAAGATCATGTGTGGGATAATTTTCCTCATGTGGATGTAATTGCCATGAAGCATAGAAAATTACCTGACGATCTTGCATGAGTATGCAACCTAGTCCTTGTCGCGAGGCGTCGCAATAGATAATAAAGTCCTTGGAGAAATCTGGTGGTACCAGTACGAGACCAGATGTCAGGCGTCTTTTCAGTTCCTGAAAGCTGAACTCGCACTGTGGAGTCCACTCGAACTTTTTATCTTTCCTGAGGAGTTCAGTTAGAGGTTTAGCAACCTTGGAGAAATTCTCGACGAAGCGGCGGCAATAGCTTGCTAAGCCCAGGAAGCTCCGAACTTGCTTGATCGTCTCAGGTGGAGTCCAATCAAGGACGGCTTGAACTCGCTCGGGATTGACAGCAATACCCTTGCCAGAGATTACATGGCCTAGATAGGTCACTTCTGGCAACCAAAATTCACACTTGGAGAATTTGGCATAAAGGCGATGCTCTCGAAGTTTCATCAATACCAGCCTTAGATGTTTGGCATGTTCCTCTTCGTTCTTGGAGTAGATGAGTATGTCATCGAGGTATACTACGACGAATTTATCCAAATACTCCATGAAGACCGAGTTCATTAACCGAGAGAAGGTAGCTGGGGCACTGGTTAAACCGAAGGACATAACAGTGTACTCGTATTGGCCATAATGAGTAACAAAGGCCGTTTTGGGAATGTCCCCTTTCTGATTTTGATTTGATGGTAGCCCAACCTCAAATCCATCTTGGAAAAGACTGAGGATCCAGCAAGCTGATCATACAGATCGTTGATCCTGGGAAGCGGGTATTTGTTCTTGATGGTGACCAAATTGACAGGTCGGTAATCCACAACCATTCAATCCGTTCCATCCTTCTTCTTGACGAAGAGGACGGGGCAAGCCCAAGGAGAGGAACTAGGATGGATGAAACCCTTTTTCAAGGACTCATCGAGTTGGTTCTTAAGCTCGGCTTGTTCTAAGGGTGCCATCTTGTAGGGTCTTCTAGAAATTGGAACGGTTCCTGGAACAAGGTCTATGACAAACTCGACATCCCTGTCAGGTGGAACACCTGGCAGTTCTTCTGGAAAGACATCCGGAAAGTCTTGGACTACCGGAACATCTTCAAGGTCTGGAAGGGGGTTGGCATTTAAGGAGTGAAGCTGGCGCTTGGCCACTCGAGTTAAAACATTGACTGTCTTGCCCGATGGGTGAGTAAGTTGAACGGTTCTAGTGGCACAATCAATTTTAGCATAATGAGCCGACATCCAGTCCATACCCAAAATGATATTTATGTCCGAGGACTTGAGAGCTATTAAGGATGCAAGGAAGACAAGTCTATCGACAAGAATTTTGTTCCCATGGCTTACAATAGAAGTTTGCCATTTGGAACCCGGAGTTTGAATTACCATAGAAGTGGGCATGTCACAGAATGTCGTGTTATGCAATCGAGCATAGTTCTCGGATATGAATGAATGAGATGCTCCAGTATCGAAAAGAACAGATGCCGGATGGTAGTTAACAAGGAGCGTACCAAGGACGACGTTGGGATCCTCATGAGCCTCCTTGGCTGAAACATAGTTGACATAGCCACGGGCAGTAGTGACCGGCTTGGCGTAGAATGTCTTTCCCGCGGGCTTACCACAGCCAACAGACTTTCCAGTTTGATTGGGGTTGTTGTTTTGGGGACACTCTCGGCTATAGTGACCCGGCTCTCCACACTTGAAACAAGTCACCACATTGGGACATGGAGCAGCGTTAGCAGCGGGACCACCATAGGGCTTGGGCGGTGCAAAATGCTGGTTGGGACGAGGCGCCTCAAAGGATGGCCTCGGGATGAACCTGGGTGGCAGTGCCGTGCTTGGGATCCACACCCGGCGCTTCTGAGCTCCAGAGCCGGATCAAGAGCCAAAATCACGGGAGTGCTTGTGTGAAGCGTCATAATTAGTCTGGCCTGTCTCAGCACTAATGGCTTTATTGACCAACTTCTGAAAGGAGGTGCACTCGTGCAGACGAAGATCGCGGCGAAGCCCAGGGCTAAGTCCCTTGCGGAACCTTGCCTGCTTCTTAGCGTTAGTAGATACCTCTTCAGGGGCATAGCGTGCCAAATTCCCAAATTCACGACTATATGCATCCACAGTCAGTCTTCCTTGGGTGAAATTGCAGAACTCCTCCCTCTTGCGATCCATGAGACCTTCTGAAATGTGATGCTCACGGAAAGCCTCACTGAATTCAGCCCAAGTAGTGATTTGGCCGACCGGGCGCATAGCTTTAAAATTTTCCCGCCAGAGGCTAGCAGGGCCTTCGAGATGGTAGGCAGCGTAAGTAACCTTGTCGGCTTCGGCTACGTTGGCAGAACGTAGCTTGTGGGTGATGCTGCGAAGCCAGTCATCCGCGTCGAGGGGCTCGACGGAATGGTTAAACTTTGGTGGGTACAGCTTGATAAAGTCGTTGATTGACACCAAGTCATTTCGCGGGTGGCGTGCAGTGTTCTGCTCAATCCGCTCCAGCAGGCGGTTAGTCTCACGCTTGTTTCTTTCCGCCTCCAGCATCACTTCGGCCAGAGAAGGCGGGTGAGGCAGATTTTCACCCCTAGCTGCACTGGCTTCCCCCTGCTCCGGGGTAGCAGGGTTGCTGCGGCTGTTGACCATCCTAGGAGAAAACAAGACAACGGTTTAGATAAGGATGGCCCAACTTAGCAAGGAAGTGCAGAATGTAATGGATAACACGGAATGCAGAGATGTTCATCCGTATGTCATGGTAATATAAAACTGCCATATATATACCAATGGTCATACACATCATACATAGTTTAGTACAAGCCCAGGCTACAGTATAACTATGATGAAAGACGTTACATCTCATCGGAGGCATTCCAAGCTCCTATACATTATTTGTCTACACCTCCGGAATTGATTACACACCAAGTCATATTCCACAAGTCACGCAGGACAGTGGAGATACAACTATTACAATACTAGCGATACTACTACTAACTCAGACAGCTCCGTAGTAGTCCTCATAGAAGTCACCTCCATAGCCTGGAAGTTCAACGTGAACATCCGGGAACAGACGGTCCTGAGGAGCCTGTGGACCATAGGGGCTAGGATGAGGTCTTGGACCAACAAACGGTGGCCTGCGAGGACCACGGGGTGGGGTGATGCCCCCCACATCACGCCAATCCACCATGTCTGGCAGAGCAGATCTCATAGGATACAGATCCCTTGTATCCATACATCCAGCTTGCACCGCAGGTGCAAACCGAGTCAATGTGGCCCAATGATCAGCACGGGTATTGAAAAGCTCCAACCTCAAGGCCCGATTCTCTCGGTCCTTATCTTCCAGCATCTCGGCAGTGGTACGAGTTAATGAGTCCTCCTGAGTGGAGTCAGCATAGATAGCCTGAAGATACCCTTGCGCTCCCGGAAGTGAAGCTGGCATGTAACGGAAGTCGGTGTTCCGAAGTAGGCCAGTCCGGACTCGCATGATGGTCATCATGGAATAGGCAGCATCCTGCACATCCATCTCAACAGTAACCCCGAGTCCATAGGAACAGTGAAGGGGCTCGGTAGATCTAGGATAAGAAGGAAATATCCTGACGGTGCAGAAATATTGGCTTTGATTAAAGTCGCGGAACTGCTCTTCGACAGTGTATTCGGGATACCAATGGTAACCCGTCTCGATCATTACCCGGACTAACATAGCAGTATGACCGGGCACGTCGAGGCACCGGGTCAGGCGAACCACTTGGTTTTGAGCACGGTTGGCCATCTGAAAGCACAACCACAATGCAAAGACATTAGGATTTCTAGGGAAAATTGGACAGCATAACAGCTGTAAATGCTCAGAAAAAGATTTGAGACATCCACAACAGTCTGCAATACCACCCAACAACATCATATCAAGGTTCTGATTCAATTAGCAACATACTAAAAGTAGAAACTGTACTGAGGCTTGTAACAACAATCCTATAAGGTACTACGGATTAGTAACACGTGAACCTGATAGAAGAAGAGAGCCTAGTCCTTAACCCACGTTGAATGAGAAGAGAATGACTCAGATCAGAGGGCATAGGGTAAAGGAGTAAAAGAACCTTACGTTCCCTCCCACAATCAATTCCCCTACATATAACTAAAGCATTTCTAGACTCGACATCGACCAGTTTGGCTCAACGAACCTACAGGCAGTCCGGCTCTGATACCAACGCTGTCAGGACCCCGATTCCAAGTCACATCGATCTAGCCGGTAACACCTCATATCACTTTGCGGCCTCACGCACGGTATCCCACGGGTGTTGCCTTACCATGGCCCGGGACCGTTTGTGCCTTTTGGCTCACGTATATGATAGTGTCGCTAGCATCGATATGACAGAGAACCCGGGCCAACATGGCTAGTCGTGAACCCAAAGCAGCACAAACCTATGGAGACAGGCATAGATGAATCACATCGAGCATGTCGGTCATCAGCGAGTGATTCCGGGCTATAGCACTGGGCTAACAGGACTCCGGGGAAACCCGGGCTGTAGCAGGCTAGGCAGCACTCCGGATATCACCGCGTGACATTTCCCCGAAGGGACAGACATAGGAACGAAGTGAAACACATGCCGGCCAGTCAAGTGTCCTGAACAGTAATGCTCGGCTAGCAGGACTCCGGTGAACTGGGCTGTAGCGGACTACTATGGCTCGAGGAACACTAGACTACATTTCCCCATAAGAAAGACTGCCAAGGATAAACAACTAGATTGTCGGATCCCACTCATACCAAGCATTTCAATCATACACACAGAATATGCCCGATATGAGTACATACAACATGGCATCACAACAAAACTCTACAACTCAAGTACTTTAATTAAAGGCTCCCGAGAGCCATACATAACATGTTCATACAGATAGGGGTCACATGACCCGACACTCAAGTCATACAATCATACAAGCACATGCGGAAGCAACTAGTCTGAGTACAGACACTAGAAAGAAAGAAGGCTTCTCGAAGCCTGTCTATCTACATAGGGCCCTCCATGGCCAGGATCACCACCTGGGTGGCTAGTCACTCGTCGACATTAAGGTCTACATAAAACCCACCGGAGGGGGCGGTGTTGTCATCTGAAAACAATAAATAAGCAAACATGAGTACAAGGTACTCAGCAAGTCTTACATCAGAACCTAATATACATGATCATTCTCAAGAAGGTGGTGGGGTTATTGCAGCAAGCCAGCTTTAACTCTTGGCTAAGCTATCCTACGGAACTCCACTAGTAAAATAGTTTTCGCACACGAGTCCACTACTCACCAACACAATACTCCACCGGGGATCCTCTCTCGTCATCCTACGAGAGGGCCTTCCTCGGTACTCACACTTATCTTGAGTCTTTTAGTAGTATCGATTAACTTGTCTATGAACTGTATAGGCAACCAAGTAGTCCTTTACCGCGGACACGGCTATTCGAATAGTTTTATACCCTGCAGGGGTGTACTTCTTCATACACGCTTTCACCACTTACCGCCGTTTACACGACATGTACTCGGCAACCTTCAAGCGGAAGCCCAGCGAGGGTGTCGGCCATGGCCTACCTAAACACTTAAGTCTCTAGTCCAGGTTTATCGCCTATCCAGGTTCCATCCGCAGGGAGTCCGGCCGAGGTTTCCACTTACGGCCCCGAAAGATGTGAACAGGGTTCCCAAGACACCAAACGGGTGACTCGGTACACCGTGCCACGGTGTATCTACCGCAACATAGCCCACCCCTAGGGTCAGCGCTACGCACGGCCGCCAACACATAACCTACAAACACCAGAAACTATTTGCAACTCCTGTACAGAGTACTAGGGTGATTAAGAAGCCGAGAGGGTCCATTGGTTTCGGGCCCAATGTACGGTAGTAACTGCATCTTAAATCACACATACAGATCTCAGTTCTTATGGATGGCCTCAATGAAACAACCCACCATGTACTCCTACATGGCCTCTCATCGATACCTTTACCAAAACATGTTCAACACATCCCTCATATTACCGACATAATCATATCACTCTAGCCCATCACCCAGATGAACCAGACCTGACACAACTCTAAGCATAGTAGGCATAGCAAGGTAGGAATCACATACATGGCTCAATCAACTCCTACACATGCTAGTGGGTTTCATCTAGTTACTGTGGCAATGACAGGTCATGCAAAGGATAAGGGTTCAGCTACCGTAGCACACAGCAGTTTGAATCGCGTTGTCTTAATGCAGTAAACAAGAGCAGAAGCGGGAACATGGGTTGTATCAGAATGATCAATGGGTTGCTTGCCTGTTGTAGAGGTAGTAGGGTACTGCCCTTCAGACGGATACTCGGGGTTATCCTCGGAGGCAGAACCTACCACGAAAGTCACATTGAACATAATCAACACATGGCAATATGCAACAATATGATGCATGCTATGACATGGCAAGATGAAAGTGCCTTGGCCTAATGCAAGCTAAAACATAAAGGGATGAACTCATTTGAATCAAAGATTCAAATATTAGTTCATTAAACATGGCCTTATTAGTGCATTACCTTATTCTGCTTAAACAGCAAGGTTAACTTGTTTTGTCATTCATGAAACCATTCCAGATGGATAGATTGAATTTTTCTGATCATTTTTCATATATAAAACTTTGCATTTGGAGCTATGGTTGATTTTCTATGATTTTTAGAAGTTTTGACTATTTTCTGGAATTTTCTATTAAAGAATAAATCCAGTAATCGAATTAATGCGTCAACACTCCGTCACTGTGATGTCAGCGGGTCAAAGGCGCTAGCCCAGGTCAAACCTGACTGGTGGGCCCCTTCTGTCAGTCTCTCAGCTAACTAACAGAGTTAGTTAGTGGTTAGTTAGCACTAAACTGGGTTAGTTAGGCCCTGGGCCCACATGTCAGTGAGAGAGGGTTAGTTAACGACGTCATTAGCCTCTAACAGAGTGATTAGCTCTAATTTAAACTAATCTGAAAAAGTTAGGAGCCGGCCCCACCTATCAGTGTCTCAGGCGGAGTCAAACTAGGGTCAAACCCCTGGTCAGCGGGGTTAATCCCGCCGGCGTTGAGCCGCCGGCGAGGCCGAGATGGCGGAGAGCTTCGGAAATCGGCCACAGGCGACCAATTTGACCGCGGTTTGGTCCTACGTGTAGCTGGGGCTCGCGTGCATCTAGTGGGGAAAGTGGGAGGAGCTGGGGTGGAGCGAGCTCGCCGGGGTCGAGCTCGTGGCGGCGGCCCGAGCTCGGCCGTTGGTGATTTTGCTGCTGCAGCGAGCTAGGGAGAAAATGGACGTGCTAGCGAGGCGCTGCGAGGTGCGGGGAGTGCGTTAAGCACCCACGCTTGACCAAAAGGCCACCGGAGTGACGACGGCGTCGAGCTCGCGCGGCGGCGTGCTACGGTGAGCAAGGGGGCGGCGTCTACGGCGGGTAAAGGAAGCAGAGAAGAGGGGGGATCGGTAGAGGAGCTCATGGCGGTTGCAGGACGCGTCTCAGCGGGCTCGGGGGAGGTCGGACGTCGTCGGGGCGTTGCCGGCGATCTCGGCGGACCGAGGAAGAAGAAGGCGTCGGGGAGGCGCTTGGAGGCGTCCGGCATTGCGTGAGTTGACGGGGAGGCGTAGACGATGGAGGCGGAGCTCACGGGCACGTCAGGGAGGCGAGGGGGTGGCTCTGGTGGCAACTACGGCGAACGGCGGCGAGGATTGCGCTCGGCCATCGCGGAGAGGGTGAGGGAGACGAGGGGGAGAGAGGGGAGGAGTGCAGGGAGGTGCTGGGCGTCTCCATGGCGCTCGGATGGGGACGAGGAGGCAGCGGGAGGTGGAAGCAGGAGGTGGCCGCGGGAGCACGCGCCGGCGACACGCCTCTGCCTACTGGCAGAGGTGGGTGACGACTGGCACAGGCCAGGTGGGCCGGCCAGCACAGGTAAGGCCCAGGTGGGCTTCTCCCTCTCTCTCTTTTTCTGATTTGTTTTCTTTTTCTATTTAATTGCGACTGTTGATCTTTATTAAAATACTAAAACGTTTCCAAAAATCCTGAAAATAATTGTGGGCTCTGTTTAGAATATTTCCAACAGCAAACATTTATTTCCAGAATTATTTGAGCATTTAAATTATTTTATAGCATTTAAATGCCCAAATTCAAATACTTATGATTTAATTCAATGACCTTTTGTTGACCTAGAAAATTGTGCACCAATTTTGCCAGAGGTTCTAACCCAAGACAAAGAGGGTGAACTTTTTAGAAGGGCATTTCAGGTTCATTGAAAATAATTTTAGTAAACCCTAGTTGTTTCCAGGGGGGTGTTGGGGGTTTCTGCCTTCCCCATTTCAAATTTAAGAGGAATTTAAACATGATGCACACTCTAATGCTTGAACTAGCTAGGGTGTGACATCAGAGCAAGGTACTCCCTTGTTCTGTATGATTCGGTTTAACCACCTGGAGTTTTAGCTATGTCGACTGCAGGGATAATTAAAGTCTCTGCTGCATGCCCCTTCTTCGATGGAACTGAATATCCCTACTGGAAGAATAAGATGCGCATGCATCTTGAAGCCATTGATGTCGACCTATGGTATGTCGTCAAGAAGGGCGTTCCCAAGGTTGGTGAAGGTGTCACCACTGCTGATGTCAAGAAGTTCGTTCAACTGGACTCCACTGCCAAGAACATCATCTATGGTCATCTGACCAAAGGACAGTATGGCCGCGTGAGTGCTTTGGAAACATCTAAGCTAGTCTGGGACTGGCTCTCCAAGGTCAATGAAGGCGTCTCAACCCAGAGAGATCAGAGAATCAGTGTCCTTCGCAACCTCTTCAACCGCTTCAAGAGAAATGACAATGAGAATGTCCAGCTCACATTTGATCGACTCACTGACATCACAAATGAGCTTCAAGCTCTCGGCGCCACTGAGATCACCAAGCATGAAGTCGTCAAGACACTCCTGAGATCACTTGACAGCTCATTTGACAACCTAGCCCTGATGATTCAAGAACGTCCTGACTTCAAGACACTCGATCCGTCTGACATACTTGAGAGGCTCAACACACATGAGTTTCAGCTTTCTGAGAAAAGAGACATCTACGGTCCCAACTATGGGCGAACTCGTGCCTTGAAGGCAAAATTTGTCTCCTCATCTGAAGAAGAATCTGACAGCAGTTCTGATGATCCTGAAGACATTGGAAAGGAGCTTGCTATGCTTGTGAAGAAGTGCCAAAAATTCACCAAGAAGAAAGGCTTCAGAAAGTCTTCACGATCAAGCTCAAGGAATGATGAAGCTTCTGCTCATGACTACAAGAAGAGAACATGCCACAAGTGCAAGAAACCTGGCCACTACATCTCTGAGTGTCCGCAGTGGGACAATGAGAACAACAAGAAGAAGAAATACTCAAAGTCTTCTTCCAAGTCTTCCTCAAAGTCTTCATCACACAAGAAGAGCTCATCTGGCAAGGCACGTGCGTTTGTTGGCAAGGAAATGGATTCAGAGGAGGAGTCCGCTTCTGAGGAGGCGGAGGTGGAGTCTGAGGAGGAGTCCGATTTTGGCGTTGCGAGTCTGGCTACAGCATACGTTGCCAAGTCCATCTTCAACACTGAAGACAATGACTTCATCGCCGACACCGATGCAAATGACAAGGACTACTCCGCTCCTACCTACTGCTTGATGGCACGCGGTGCCAAGGTAAACACACGCACTACTCACTATCAAACATCTAGTGAAGATGACTCTGATTGTGGTTCCAAACCCAGCTACAAAACACTTGCTAAAATTGCAACTGAACAACAGAAAGCCATGGAACATATTCAAAAACTGTTAGACAGAAGCAATGATCTGTTAGACGCTGAAATGACTCGATCTCAGTCCTTAATTGAAGACATAAAAAATCTTCACGTTAAGTATGAGGAACTTGAAAGTCTTTATGAAATGCTCTCAACAACTCATGAAAAGCTTTCCTATGATTATCTTCAAAGGAAGCAAGATCTTGAGAAATTGAGAGCGGCTCATGAAGATCGTCAAAAGGAAAATGAGTCACTTCGCACCGAACAGATCAGTTTAGCTCAGGAAGGATTTGAACCACCATGTCTTAAATGCATCGAGCGTGACAATGCTACTTCTGTTGCTGGTTGTTCTAGTGCTGCTACTATTGCAATATCTTCAACTGTTGATGTGGTAACTAACCCCTCTGCTGAGGATACCACTGCTATTGCTGATGAGAATGCTAGGTTGAAGACATTGCTTGAAACAGGGATGTACAAAAGTCTCAAAGGGCATCAGACACTATGTGATGTCCTCAAAAGGCAGATCCTGAACCGAAACCCTAGGAAAGAGGGTGTTGGGTTCGAAAGGAAAATGAATGCTGATGGCTCTTACTGGAAACCTGAGTAGTACCCCAAAACCACATGGGTTGCTGCAAAGGAACCTTCAGCGGATCCATCCACCCTATCTGGCTTCACTTGTGCTAATCCCATTGTTATTGATGAATCCTTTGATGCAAACTATAAACTGTTTAAGAATCGGAATGGTGAAGTGTTTGCCAGGTATATTGGTACTAAATGCAGGAATGGGCCGCCTATGAAGAAAGTCTGGGTGCCGAAAAGATGTTTGGAGAATCTTCCTGTGAATGTCGTCATGACACCACAAGTGAAGAAGACAAATCCCAGACCACATGCTTCATATGGCCCAAAGGCTTCATACAGACAGAGGACTCACCTGAGTCGCACTAACGCAAATGTTTTGCAGGGAAACCTTACTCAGGCCTATGAATATGAGCGCGTTTCATCAAACCGCCATGTTCATAAGACCAAAAACTATTCTGCTTATCCTTATGAGTACTATTGTCCACGTGCAAGACTTTTTGCTAGGGCTCCAAAGCCAAAGTTCTCAGATGCTGCACTTAGACGCATTGCTTCGAAGCCACCCTTGAAGATGTGGGTGGCTAAGAAAGTTTAACTCTCTTTTGCAGGGAAAGGTCTCCAGCCGAAAACCAAAATCGTCTGAAGCTATTGCTGGGGACCTGAAACATCTTGTAGGGCGCAAGATCAAATGCCCAAATGGTCTTATTATGTACTTTGTTCCTGAGTCGCTTGCCACTTGCCTTATCAGTCCTAACCTCGATCTAAGCTTTCATAATCCACTTGCTCGTCAAATGTTTATGCTTCACAATTCTCTTCGTGAAGCCTATCCCCCTAACTGCACTGTAGGGTATGACACCAGCTGCTTCAGAATGGATTATTGATAGTGGGTGTACTAATCACATGACTGGCAAGCGAAGTCTTCTCATGGACTCAACCTTACGTCCAACTGACAAAAGTCACATCACATTTGCTGACACTGGTAAAAGCAAGGTATTGGGTCTAGGTAGAGTTGCAATCTCAAAGGATCAACACATGGATAAAGTCATGCTTGTTGAATCCCTTGGTTTCAACTTAATGTCTGTCTCAATGCTTTGCGATTTAAACATGATTGTGACATTTGGAAAATATCGTTGCCTTGTTTTAATGGAATCTGACAAGTCTCTAGTGTTTGAAGGGTATCGGAAAGATGATTTGTACGTGGTAGATTTCTCAGTAGGACCACAACTTGCCGTATGTCTTCTAGCAAAAGCTTCTGAATGCTGGCTCTGGCATCGGAGGCTAGGGCATGCTGGCATGAGGAACCTCCACACCCTTACAAGGAAGAAGCATGTCATAGGCATTGAGGGCGTCAATTTCAAGAAGGATCACTTATGCGGTGCCTGTGAAGCAGGAAAGATGACGAGGGCCAAGCATCCCTTGAAGACAATCATGACAACGACTCAACCCTTCGAACTGCTCCACATGGATCTTTTCGGTCCCACTCATTACTCAACTCTTACTACTACTGCCTGTCTTTATGGCTTTGTCATTGTTGATGATTATTCAAGATATACTTGGGTGCATATAATCCTCTACAAGACTGAAGTGCAGGATGTCTTCAGATGCTTCGCCAATCGAGCAATGAACAACTATGGCGCCAAGATAAAGCACATCAGAAGTGACAATGGCACTGAATTCAAGAACACTGGCCTAGATACATATCTTGATACTTTGGGCATCACACATGAATTCTCAGCTCTGTACACGCCACAGCAGAATGGCGTCGTCGAGCGCAAGAACAGAACACTTATTGAGATGGCCCGGACGATGCTTGATGAATACAAGACTCCAAGAAAATTCTGGCCTGAAGCCATTGATACTGCATGCCATATCATCAACCATGTTTATCTTCACAAGCTTCTGAACAAGACATCCTATGAGCTCCTTACTGGCAAGAAGCCAAATGTCAGTTACTTCAGAGTATTTGGCGCCAGGTGCTGGATCAAGGATCCACATCACACTTCAAAATTTGCACCAAAAGCACATGAGGGTTTTATGCTTGGATATGGAAAGGATTCACACTCCTACAGAGTCTTCAACCTCTTTCACTATAAAGTGGTTGAAACAATGGATGTGCAGTTCGATGAGACTAACGGCTCACAAAGAGAGCACCTGCCAAATGTGCTAGGTGAAGTTCCATCCAGTGAATCAATCAAACTTATGGGAACTGGAGAAATCATACCTTCTGAAACTCAGCCTGAAGAGGAACTTATCATCTCCGCACCTGATCAACCTGAAGACAATGATCAAACTGAAGACAATGCTCAGCCTGAAGACAATCTTTCTAACGATGGCAATGATCAGCAAGAGCAAAATCTTCGTCCTGTGCATCCTCGTGTCGCAAATGAAGTACAGATTGAGAGAATAATTGATAGCATCAATGCACCAGGTCCACTCACTTGTTCAAGGGTAACACAGCTAGCAAATTTCTGTGGGCACTTCGCATTTGTCTCAATATCTGAACCCAAGAAAGTTAAAGAAGCCTTCATGGAACCTGAATGGATTCAAGCTAGGCAAGAAGAGCGTCAACAGTTTGAGCTGAATAATGTATGGGAACTGGTTAAGCGTCCTGATCCTCGCAAGCACAATATAATAGGCACCAAATGGATATATCGCAACAAGCAAGATGAGCATGGTCAAGTAGCCAGAAACAAAGCTCGTCTCGTTGCTCAAGGGTACACTCAAGTTGAAGGGATTGACTTTGATGAAACATTTGCTCCTGTGGCTAGACTTGAAGCCATACGCATACTGCTGGCCTATGCAAATCATCATAACATTCTTCTGTATCAAATGGATGTGAAGAGCGCTTTTCTCAATGGCAAGATTGATGAAGAAGTATATGTTGCACAACCGCCTGGCTTTGAAGATCCAAAACATCCTGACATGGTGTACAAGCTGAACAAGGCACTGTATGGCCTCAAACAAGCCCCTCGGGCTTGGTATGACACACTCAAAGACTTCCTGAAGAGCAAAGGCTTCAAACCTGGTTCCCTCGCCCCCACTCTCTTCACGAAGACATATGATGGTGAACTGTTTGTGTGCCAAATATATGTGGATGACATTATCTTCGGCTGCACCAATCAAAAATACACTGAAGAGTTTGGATATATGATGCAAGAGCAATATGAGATGTCCATGATGGGTGAGCTGAAGTTCTTCCTTGGTATTCAAATACATCAGCAACACAACGACATCTTCATATCTCAAGAGAAGTACCTCAAAGATTGCCTAAAGAAATTTGGGATGCAAGACTGCAAAGGTTTCATGACGCCAATGCCAGCCAAACATCATCTGGGTCCCGGCGACAATGGTAAAGAGTTCGATCAAAAGGTATACCGCTCCATGATTGGTTCTTTACTTTATCTATGTGCATCTAGGCCAGATATTATGCTTAGTGTTTGCATGTGTTCCCGGTTCCAAGCGGCACCAAAGGAATCGCATCACTTAGCTGTGAAGCGAATTCTCAGATATTTGGCTCACACCCCAACACTAGGATTATGGTATCCAAAGGGCTCAGAGTTTGATCTAGTTGGATTCTCGGATGCTGATTATGCTGGTGACAAGGTGGATCGCAAGTCTACATTAGGCACATGTCATTTTCTGGGACGATCACTTGTATGTTGGTCTTCAAAGAAGCAGAACTGTGTATCTCTCTCCATTGCTGAATCTGAATACATTGCTGCTGGATCTTGCTGCGCTCAGCTTCTATGGATGAAGCAAACACTCAAAGACTATGTCATTCATCTGAAGCAAGTGCCACTCTACTGCGACAATGGAAGCGCCATCAAGATTGCCAACAACCCAGTTCAGCACTCGAAGACAAAGCACATTGAAATTCGTCATCACTTTCTCAGAGATCATGTTGTGAAGGAAGATATTGATATCATACACATCAACACTTAAGAGCAATTGGCAGATATCTTCACCAAGCCCTTGGATGATAAGAGGTTTTGCAAGTTACGGTGTGAGCTAAATATCTTGGAATCCTCAAATGTCTTGTGAGCAGGCACACATCCTAACACTTATGCATATTGATGACTTAGATGTGCAACACACGAAGTAAAGTATATCTTCAATCAATGAAGACTTACATTCTAAGTGTGAATACATTAATGTGGAATTTGACTTCGGAGTGCCACGATAATTGTGCGCCGTGTCTGGGTCTAATACTTCCTATACGATGGGTAACGCCACCACCAAATTTTTTTGTTTGAAGTGATTTACTCATGGCGTTACATTTGATATGTCTTCGCATTTGGTTTGTCTTCATGATTATCTTCACTATGTTGATGTGATTGTCTGTCTCATATATATATATATATACTAGTGTTCTGTCCTCTACAACATTCACTTATAGCTACGTCTTCCTTGTTGAATCTTTTGAACTAAGTGAATGTGATCGGACCCTAATCTCTCTATGCTTTCTATCTCGAACTCTATCTGTCCAAATCATATGAACTCTATCTTCTCTGCATCCTAGTCAGTAGAAGATACAGAGACAAACATTAAGTCCGTTTTCAATGCTAATTCCTTCACCTAAAACCCGGAGAAGTGGGAACGACCACCCAACAATCCAGGCGTGCGTGGGAACGTGGGACAACTCCAAGTATGTTGCATGTTTTCCACGTGTTCCTCAGATGTGAACCGCCAGGGGCACCTGCGTAATTGCGCTGTGCTGCACACTTCCTTATAAATACATGTCCCCTGCGGTCAAGAAAACCTTCTTCCACCTCTCCACCTCGTCAAAACCCTAGCGCCACCGCTAGCTCTCGACGACGCCGGCGACGAAGCGCTTAGCTGTCGCGACTTCTCCGACGCCGTCCTCACGCCGGCCGCGGACATCGTCCTCTCTGCTGCCGCAGTAGGTGTCCTCCGTCGCCAAGTTAGGGCATGGTGGATTGAACTGCTCGGTCTCCTACTCTTCCCATCTAGCAGTTCTTCGCGTGGTAAATACAACTCTATTTTACCATCTTTTTGATCCTCAAAGATTCATCCTGTTTGCCAAAATAGGTTTCCACCTACACAATGTTAGATCTATCCTGTCTGCATCTCATACTGCCTAGTATATTCACTTAAGCTTCATATCTAGTTAGATTCCTCACTTGTACTTATTCGCGGATTCGTACAAATCTGGAACCAACTCTCAACATATAAGTGAATGTCTTCGCACGATGAGGTCAATGTCTTCTAAACTGATTTATCTTCAAAATCTTCTGAGAATGCATATGACCTCTTCCCCTTCCCTCGCACCTTAATGCTGTCACAGGTACATGTCCATGGGAGAATCCCTTGGTTCTCATAGTCTGCATTCGTTTGCAGAATTCTTACAACATCACATTAACTCTCCCAAAGCCAGTTCCTGTTTGTCCAGCAAGCGAAAGCCTTTGAAGCCTTTGAACGTGTTGAAGCCATTCAGTTTGAAGTTCATGGCTGCAGAGAAATCAGTAAGGAAGGGTGGCAGACAGCGTCGTGGGGGAACGTCAAGAGATTTGCCTAATTACCTCTGAGAGATTTACAAGACAGATCCAGAAGAGGATTACAATCAACGCAAGACCCGAATCCAATGGATTCGAAGATATTGGGCAGAACAGTGGTTCAAGTACAGGTTTGTGACCCAGGAATATGCAGAGAAGAATGCCATCAAGCGACCATGGGGAGACATCCTATACAGAAATCTTCAACACAGGTCCAGATATGAATCCATTGAACAAGGCTTCTATCCCTGCATGGTCCATGGACCACAGCCTGCGGATGCAAACCCATCGTCATTGCTATGGTGTCGTGACGACAATCTGTTCAAGCACAACTTCCAGTTTTCCAAGAATTTGTCTAAGCAAAACAAGAAGTCATGGGGACTAGACTTCAACCCTGGTCCTTCTGCTCCCCGTGCCGACGGCACCCGCAAAGCTGAACCCAATCTTGTTGGTCCCTTCTACAACCTGGAAGGTCTCATCACTCATATCAAGGTTCAAGGGACAGCCGTGGATGAGCCTGCAGATGACGCTGAATCTGATGAAGCGCCTGCACCGCCGAAGCCAAAGAAACTGAAGAAGCCTAAAGCTTCAAAGCCTGCCTCAGCACCAAAAATCTCATGGGCGAAGCCACTGGCTACTGCACCTCCTGAAGATAGTGTGCAGTCTGAAGATTTGTCACGCATCTCCAAGCCCTCGAGAGTAAAGATGCCTTTGCAACACACCAGCCAAGAACTGACTGCTGCTGCTATTCTGCGCAACGACGTCATTGATCTGTCCAGCGATGAAGATCTTGCAGATGACGCTCTTGAGCAACTGATCAAGAGCAAGGAAGAAGCAGAGATCTTCAATAATCTGCCTCTCTTTGATGTGGCAATACTCCATAACTTCATTGATGAGTGGTTTGACACGCCCAACCTCAGCTTTGAAGATCTGCAACTTCCAATTGGCCTCAGTGTCGCCTTCCATGGCGCCATTGCTTCTGAGCTATCTCTAGCTCAGCGCATCGTTGAACTGAAGCAAAAGATCGACTATGAGAAAGCTTAGTTCAAGAAGCACATGGCCAAGCTCAGCGTGCAAGATGTCAAAAACTTCAAGATCATGCTGCACGAGCTCAAAGAAGCCTTTCTCAAGAAGCGTGAAGAAGCTCAAGGTTCTCGTGAGCGCATGAAGAGCCTGGCTGACAGGTGTGTGCAAGCCTACAATGAGGCTGAGAAGCGCAAGGCTCTTGGTCGTCCTGGCATCGACCCAAGAATGGCTGCAAAGAAGGAGAAGCCCTCAACTGACCAATCTGCACCTTCGAGGCAGGAAGAACCTCGCATAGTCTTCCCAAGCAGCATGACTAGCTCGAAGCCAAAGGTCAGGTCAAATGCTTCAGAACTGAAGAAGACAAGGATTGCCGAGGCTGAAGCCAGAAAAAGGAAAAATCCTGAAGCTTCTGATGTCGCTCCCTCTAAGAAGAAGCGCAAAACCAAGAAGGATCGGGCTGCTCCCACAGAGCCCTTAGTTGTTGAAACTATCTCAATGGTTCGCCCTCCATCTGGACACCACGAGCGCCAGCTAATTGTTCATGAGCCTCCTTCCACAGAGGCTCCTGATGTTGAAGACATTCCAGCAGTTGACCCCACCGCTGCTGAAGACATTGGTCACCATGACAATGTTGAAGATGATGAAGTCCTTCCTCAGATCGAGCACCAACTGGTATCATCGCCTGTGCTTACGCACAGCGAACTCATCAACATTGGTCGTCCTCTGACGCCAACTTCTCAGGATGCATCGTGGGCTAATCACCCACAGAGACAAGACACTCCAAGCTCTCCCCAACCGAAGCAACCCCATCAGTGCAAGAAGAAGATGACTTTGAGGCCTAGCCAACTCCATCTCCACAGGCGTCGCCAACGCTACGCAGGCTTCGCAAAGGACCAAGGCCTCAAGTCCCTCTTTCGAGCGTTCCAGAAGGAGAAGTGCCCCACCAATCTATTGCATGTCAAGTGTTTCCAGATGCCACTCCTACTGTGAATGTCTCCGAGTCTGAGGCTAAAGCTGCTGAAGACATTCCGGCTGCATCAGCCGATGACACACAAGAAGAAGAACGTGTCCCTACTCCCCCCATTACTGAAGAAGCTGTTCTCGAGGAGAACGTGTCTGTGCCCGACCCTCCAGCTCATCAAGTGGAGGTTGAGAATCTTGAGGCTGCCACCACCAACACAAATGAAGCCAATGACGTAGTCATGGCTAAAGCAAATGTGGAGCCTGCACCAACCAATGTGCCAGAAGTCAATGAAGCCAATGATGCAACTGCTCTTGAAGCCTCTGCTGTGCAACCTAACGCCTCTGTTAATGCCACTGCTCCTGTTCCACCACCTCGGCCACACACTATCGAGCAAGCATTCAACTATGGCCAACTTGTCACTGTCAAATGGCCTTTTCTGACTCCTCCGCCTGCTGCTGGTCCTCAGTTTGACTACATGTTGAGCACAGGCCTCAGGTTTAGAAGCCAATACCAAGGTTGCCCAGGTTTCCAGGCACTGCATCTGCACCCGGATCGTTCAATATCAATGGCTTCAAGGCACACAACACCTTCTTCAATAGCGCCAAGAACCCCTACTAAAAGGCAAGAATATCTTCTGATCAGTTCTGGAGCTATCAGCAGCAAAGTTATTACTCATGCATTCTGTACAATCAAGGTCGCATTTTCCCACATATGCGTCTTGACACTGATGCCATAACTGGTCTGCCCTGTTTGGAAGAAGCTCTGGATTGCTTCAGAGAGTCTGGCTTGCTACAGTTCGTCACTGATAAGGAGCACTAGAATGAAGAACTGCTGCTCCAATTCTATGCCACTCTTCATATCCGTGGCTACAACAGGGATCCGAAGACTTGGGTCCTTGAGTGGATGACAGGCAATGTTCATCGTGAAGCCAAAGCCTTTGATATCATTGAGCTTACTGGCCTGCCCACTCCAGGAGATCTGTATGAACCTGGTTGTCAGCTTCACAGTGCTGCTATGGAAAGCATCTTCCACAAGCCTGAGCCCAATATGAGTCAGATGCTCAGCATGATGAAGCCTTTGCCTCCAGATGCTGAATTTCCTAAGGAGTTCTTTGTTGAAGACCTTGAGTATCTGCCACATACCATCTATCACATCATAAGGCGAACTCTTTGGCCCATCAAAGGACATTCTCCACATACCAAGCTAGAAGGCGCAATGAAGACGTTGGTCTTTCATATTCTTCATGGCAAAAGCTTCAATGCACAAGAATTCTTTATTTGCCAGCTTGCTGCATCAGGATCTAACATTTTTGGCTTGAAGTTTTACTCTCCATGGATAATGCGACTGATCAAACTACACTCAGCTATCACCTATCAGCCCTCTGCTCGCAATCATCGGATCTTTCTGCCTGACGTCGATATGTCAATTGAAGCCATCTATCCAGAGCCTGCCAAGGAGCCTCTTAGTCTTCAGAATGCTGAGAATCAAAGCTTCTCTCAAAACATTGAAGGAGTTCAAGCAGTCTCTCATGTTTATCCTCTGGCTGGCACTACACGTGCACCTCACCGTGCCCTCACTGAAGCCACTAACAACACCATTGCCCAACGGCCCAAGAAGCGATCCCGTGTTCTCAATGACCGAGAGCTTCTAGTTGCCCTTCATCAGCAACAGGATAGGCATCATGACTGGCTGAAGCGCCAAATGCAAAGCCTCTTGGTGGACGTAAATAGGATTCGCAATCTTGCCACCAAGAATGCCTTTGTTGCCCATGAAACCTGTCGGCGTACATGGAAAGGGCTAACACTTATGTGCTCTGAGGATGATCTTCAAGAGGATGGCTTCTCTGAACGCTCCAAGTTTGACTCCACACCTCCAAGAAGGACTGTGCTGCGACGAACTCTGTCTCTTGAAGACTCTGAGTTCTCTTCCTCCGCGGCAACTGTGAATGCCAGAGTGATCGATGACGAAGATGATGCTACTGCACCGCCCCCTACCTCTACACGCATCGACACTGCCCCGAGTTCGTCTGCACCACCTAACAACACCGACGACCTTGCTGCTTCACCTACTCCTCATGGGAACGAGTAGACGCTCTATGTCTTCAAACCTTTTTGGTCCTTACTGACAAAAGGGGGAGAAGCATATGAGTTTGATAGTCTTCAAACGGGTCCATATGGGCGGTTGCTTTATATTTTGCCTAGTGTTTACAACTCTCGTTTTGATACATTTGGTTCTTTGAGTTGTAACACTTAAACTCGATGGTCGTCTGCTACTTATTTTCTATTCTGTGATGCGATGATAAATTCCGCATGTGCGACGATAAATTCCGCACTTAGATCATTTTGCGGACGTCCATTTTTCATTATGCATGTCATTATCTTCACATACTTTTCATGCATGATGAATTGTCATCATAAGTTGAAGAGGATCTCCACAAGTACAACCTGCCATGTGCATTTGCATTCCAAAAGCAAATTACTTATATGCACATCTTCAGGGGGAGCCCTTGCAACTTATGAAGACAATCCCCTATCCTTTACAATTTCACATATTATATTACCCGTTGAAAACTTCAACTAGTTTGTCATCAATCACCAAAAAGGGGGAGATTGTAAGTGCATCTAGTGCCACCCCTAGTTGGTTTTGGAGTATTGACGACAAACCTAGTTGAGGGACTAATGTGTTTGTGAGAATTACAGGATAACACAGGTAGAAGTCCCTCATTGATTCGGTTTTCCTACCAGAGATGACCCCTAAAAATGTAAGAAGACATTGAATACAAAGGTGGTATGTGAAGACATTCACATTGAAGACTATAACAAGAGAAGACATTGCATGAAGACTATGAAGCGCGAAGACTTAGTTCTTTCGTCGTTCTTTTTCTTATTTGTTGACCCATAGGAACCACCGTACTGTTAAGTGGGGTCCAAGAGAACCAGTCAGAATGACTGAAGTGATGCTTAACCAAAATCCTATGTCTTCGAGTGAAGACTATGAGAGAAAATCTTGTCCAGAGTTGGATAAGTCAGCTTTGCTTGTAGCCCAACTAAAGTTACCGTGTGTGTTTGAAATCTGACCGTTGGAACACGTGTCAGTTCCTTAGTGACCCAGGGTCATTTCAGACAAATCAAGTCGGGTTGCCTAGTGGCTATAAATAGCCCACCCCCTACAACCATAAACGGTTGGCTACTCAGAGTTAGAGTACCGCTTTTGTCATTTGAGAGCAACCCACCTCGAAGCCTTTGAGAGAGAATTCCTTGCGAGGATAAAGCCCTAAACTCCCAGAGCCAAAGAGTGTTAGGCATCACTTAAGTCTTCCTGTCTGTGTGATCTGAAGACTTATTACACTTGAGGACTGTGAATCCTCCAGCCGGTTAGGTGTCGCGTTCTGAGCATCCAAGAGTCATTGTGGATCGCCGGTGAACGAAGTCTGTGAAGGTTTGGAAGTCTACCTTGAAGACTTACCAGAGTGATTGGGCGAGGATTGGTTGTCCTTAGCTCAAGGGGAATAAGGTGAAGACGATGTCTTCTGAGTTGAATCTCAGCCTCCCCAACCAGACGTACAGTTGTCACAGCAACCGGAATTGGTCCAACAAATCATTGTCTTCAACGAGTCACTGGTTTCATCCTTCCCTTCCCTTTACTTACTGTTGGTCCTTGTAAAGTCATTGTATGATTGCATTATCTTCTGTCTTCACTGAGTGACTACTTGTTCTGATTGGCTTCACAATATCTTCCTACCTGATCCTTACTACCTAGCTGCTATTAGTCATTGTGCTTTCACGTCATTGAATACTTGACTATGGTTTGCCTACTGTAGTCTACCTTCCGCTGCATGGTAATAGGTTTATTTCTATCATTTGTCTTCGAAACTTCCATGTTTTGAAGACTTTCATAAAAATCGCCTATTCACCCCCCTCTAGTCGATCACTAGCACTTTCAGAAGCATATACCCAAACCTGCCCCAAATTGGACAAATTTTTTACCATGGCATGTGGGGTGCCGCTCCATGATAGCATGCCAAGTTTCATGAATTTCAGACAAGTTTTGGATTTACAAGAATTTTAAAACAAAGTATCTCAATGTTTTACCGGCAATCAATGGTGCCCTGGTGTTTGAAATTCATTCCCATTTCTTTCATGGGACCTAAGCATGCACCCAAGGACAAATATTCGATTTTTTGACCAATTTATATGCACCGGAGCATGTGCATGTAGTTCAAATTTGAATTATGCACACAAATGCATTGAAAACTCACTTAATGCATAAAAATGTCCAAACGAACCCTGAAAAATCACAAAAATTCACACAACACTCCTGTTGTTCTATGTTGACACGAGAAAAAAATTTGAAAGCAATAAGAGGCAATGGATATCGTTTTGTCCCCAAAGGTGGGACGTTCCCTACCGAAAACCATCATGCTTGTTGTGAGAAGCTCTGGTTTGTGACAAGCATATACCCAAACCTGCCCCAAATGGGACAAATTTTTTACCACGGCATGTTGATGCTGCTCCATGATAGCATGCCAAGTTTCATGAATTTCAGACGAGTTTTGGATTTACTAGAATTTAAAAACCAGACACCTCAATGTTTTTCCGGCTGTCAACGGTGCCATGGTGTTTGAAATTCGTTCACATTTCTTGCATGGGACCTCAGCATGCATCCAAGGACAAAGATTTGATTTTTCGACCAATTTATATGCACCGGAGCATGTGCATGTAGTTCAAATTTGAATTATGCACATAAATGCATTGAAAACTCACTTAATGCAAAAAATGTCCAAATGAACCCTGAAAAATCACAAAAATTCACACAACACTCTTGTTGTTCTATGTTGACATGAGAACTTTTTTTGAAAGCAATAAGATACAATGGATATCGTTTCGTCCCCAAAGGTGGGACATTCCCTACCGAAAACCATCATGCTTGTTGTGAGAAGCTCTGGTTTGTGAGAAGCATATACCCAAACCTGCCCCAAATGGGACAAATTTTTTACCACGACATGTTGAGGCCACTCCATGATAGCATGCCAAGTTTCATGAATTTCAGACAAATTTTGTATTTACTAGAATTTAAAAACCAGACATCTCAATGTTTTGCCGGCTATCACTGGTGCCATGGTGATTGAAATTCATTCCCATTTCTTGCATGGGACCTAAGCATGCACCAAAAGACAAATAATTGATTTTTCGACCAATTTATATGCACTAGAGCGTGTGCATGTAGTTCAAATTCGAATTATGCACATAAATGCATTGGAAACTCACTTTGTGCATGAAAATGTCCAAACGAACCCTGAATAATTCCAATTCTTTTATGATCACTGTAGATAAAAGGTCTAGCAATTCAACCACCGTCCATGGCCGCGGTGACCTCATTATGTAACTCAAATCAAGACGAAAAATCAAGTAGATCCCACACAGTTTATTATAACCAACCATGTGAGATGCAGCACAAAATATCTTCGGACCATGTCTGATGGCACTTTGCATGCCAGTTTTTTGGCTGAAGCGATTCCAAATTTTCGGCTTCCATAGAAATATCTATATCCTCTCCCCTCCCCCTTACCAAAAGCCACATTTCCACCCTTTCCTCCTTCCTTTCCAAGTTGAAACCTTCACTCCTTGCTTGCAGCGCCGCTGCCTCCTTGCCGGCGACCCTCCTTCATGTTGCTCGGCCTCGCCTATCTAGGCAGGTAATCCACACTCGACCCCCATCCTCCTCCTCCTTCCACATCCCACATGCTTCGACCGCCTACACGAGCGCTACAACTTCCACCCAAATCACTGACCCCTCCACCAAATAAGCGCCGACCTAAGCCATGGTGCACGCAGTATAGCCAGGACCTCAAGGAGCATTTGCCAGCGGAGAAGCAAATCGCGGCTGCACGCGTGGATGAGTTCGCGATGGCTGCCATTCGTGCCGACCCCCATATATTGGAGGATCACCTCGCCATCAAGGCCACCGTTGACGCCTCACGCGCCGACGACGCGACACGGTTGGCTGCTTTAAACGACAGTTTGTTGCGTTTTCTCGAGGCCACCATCGGTGCCTTCGACGAAGACTATGATCTGTTTTCTCAGCGTGCACGTGCTTACCTCATCTCGAGAGCAAGCAGGTTGGTGCCCGGAGCGGCTCAGGCAACTCACCACTACAACGAGGGCACCCACGATGCGGAGGCCTCGCCCTCTTCCATGTCCAATGAGCCAATCGTCATCGATATCTCCGACAATGAGGAGTAGCTTGTGTTATTAGCTCACTATAAGGACCCATGTTCAGTTTGCTAGCTACTGCCTTTCCTTAACAAATTCTAGTGAATTGTGCTATCTACTTTTACCATGCAATCTTCTGCTATAGTGTATATGTTCTATATGTCGTCCAATGTGGTGTTCAATTAACTGCTTGGTTCAATTCTGCAAATGTGGTGTTCAATTCTTCAGGGTGCAATATTTCCAAGTTGTTAAGCATGCTTGGTTTGGTTAACTGTCTGATCTTCTATTAGGAGTATGTTATATTGTTCAATTGGTGTTTAGTTAACTTCTTGGTTCATTTGTTGTGGCTTGGTTCACTTGTTGTGGTGTTTAGTTAAGTGCTTGGTTCAATTCTGCAATGCGATGTTCACTTGTTGTGGCTGCATTCTGTTATTGTATACCATGTGAGGAATAAATCGAATTTGGCTGTACTAAATACATGAAAAACAAATACAATTGCTATATTTCCAAGTTGTTAAGCATGCTTGGTTTGGTTAACTTTCTAATCTTCTATTAGGAGTATGTTATATTGTGCAATGTGGTGCTCAGTTAACGTTTGGTTCATTTGTTGTGGTGTTTAGTTAACTCCTTGGTTCAATTCTGCAATGCGATGTTCAATTGCTATGGCTGCATTCTCTTATTGTATACCATGTGAGGAATAAATCGAATTTGGCTGTACTAAATACATGAGAAACAAATACAATTGCTATATTTCCAAGTTGTTAAGCATGCTTGGTTTGGTTAACTGTCTGATCTTCTATTAGGAGTATGTTATATTGTGCAATGTGGTGCTCAGTTAACGATTGGTTCATTTGTTGTGGTGTTTAGTTAACTGCTTGGTTCAATTCTGCAATGCGATGTTCAATTGTTGTGGCTGCATTCTGTTATTGTATACCATGTGAGGAATAAATCAAATTTAGCTGCAATTAATACATGAGAAACATATACAAGTGCTATATTTCCTAGCTCTTAATCATGCTTGGTTTGGATAAATGGGTTTTGCTTGTGGCTTGAATTAATATGATGAATCTGCAATGTGCTTATTTATCATCAACATATTTTACTGATAGCATGCGAACCCTTACTTAACCTGATGACTAACTACCTTATATGTGTTGTAGGGAAACAATGGGAAGCGCTGAGGTTTACAAGATGGTACTCACTATTATACCTTGCCTTTTTGTATTCCTTTGCCCCATTTCCAATATAGAGAAGATATTTATGCACACCCTTGTTTTCAAGATTCACTGATGATTACCTCTCAAACCACCTCTGTGGTCCGGAGGCGAGGAAAGTTTTCATACAACACCCACGATTCAATATTGATGTGTTCCTGAAGAGGTCGAAGGATGGACGGTCAATCATCCACAGGCACTGGCCTAAAGTTGCAAAGACCTTAAACATGAATGAAGGCTCAATATTCGCCTTCCGCTTCAGCAGTTTTCCAGATGAGATGCATCTCTCTATGTACTGTCTATGATGCTAATTTCGAAAGGTTCTAGATGTTGCATGTGAAACTTCCTGCTGGTGCAGTTGTGTAATGGAGTAGCTGAGTGCTGAAGCTATATCATGTTGTACTCCGATGTATTTCAATTATGAAATCCCGCTTCCTTAATATGGAAATGGAATATATTATGTGCTTAATATGAATTTCAATTAGATTAGTAAATGGATTATTAATAATACGGCAATTATCCTGCTAATTGGCCAATTAGCTTGCTAATTGGGTTTTCCTATTGCAAACGGTTAATGAGAAAACACCGTGGGCGATGACCTCGGGTAATGCACATAGTTTCTAGGAATAAACCGTGTCAGATCAATGAACAATCACACACACCATTCTCTTCCAAAACTGTTTGCGTTACGCCACCTTGTGCAAACGTTTTCCTTATAGTGACTGTGTGGGATGTATATACGAACGGAAACGTTTAGTGGTGACTGACTGTGTGGGATGTACTTACGACCGGAAATGATTTCGCCTGTATAATTGTATTTTTTGAGCACTACTATACATATTTCTATATTTGAGTGTTCGGCGGTCGCACACGACCTCACTTTACCGAGCATGTGTGCCTGGAGGGCATATCCCCAACGGTTTCTGGGTCTTGTGGGAAGGACCCCCCCTATCGCCGACACTCACTTGGCGACGGTTCCGAATGCCGTCGCGGAAAGGGGTTAAAAACCATTTTTTTAGGACCGACGCGTACCAGCGTTAATCCACCGGCGAACCACACGATTAGGGCCTAACTCACCCACTAATTACCTCCCTCTGTCACCGACAATGGGTCCTAGTGCCTACTAATTAGTTTACTTAGGCTTAATTAAACTTTGTTAATATAACCGTGTCATTGACACATGGGTCCCATATGTTTGGTTTGACCTTGGTCGACCCAGTTGAACTGATGAACGTCACCATGACACACTAATGATGCAGACTTAACAAATTCATAGAAATTCAAAGTAGCTCAGAATGAAATAAAATATATATGAAAAATTATCAGAAAAACCCAAACTTTCCATCTGTACAATTTTCATGCATCTTTGAACAACCTAAAGTTGCTAGATAGGACAATTTTAATGAATGCCATTTGAAATGACTTATGCGAAGCTTGAATTTCATCCTTGGGTATAGTTCAACTTCATTTAAATCTATTGCTAAATGCATTAGCCCAAATCAAAGCATGTTGGCATGTCATGATAATGCATCATATTATTGCATTTCATTGATTGTGTCCCTTCTTGTTTGTCAGTGTTTGTTCCATCTCAGTAGAAGACGATTCCGACATAGTGATCCTTGACACCGATGAAGAGCAGTATTATCTTCAGAAGTGCTAGCAAGCAAACCCCCTTGATCACATCGATACAATCCTACTCTCTCACTCTTGCTCTATTTTATTGCATTAGGACAACAACGATTTAACTATTACTTGTTGCGGTAGTTGAACTCATTCCTATGCATGACCTATCATTGTCACAGTAAACAGCTACACCTTCCTAGCATGACTAGGAGTTGCAGTAGGCGATCTCCCTGCCCTTACAAACTCCTTGGTTCAACTCCACAATCTTGGAGGAACCCAAGTGACACCTAACCAATATAGGAGACACCACTCACCAAAAGGTATTAGACGGTGTTGTTGATGATGACCTCCTTGTTCTTGTGCTTCAAATGATAGTCTCCCCAACACTCAAACACTCCCTCATAGGTTTGGCTTTGGTAGGAGAGGTGTCTGTGTCAAAACCGGCGGATCTCTGGTAGGGGGTCCCGAGTTGTGGATCTTAGATCGATGGGGAACAAGGAACGCAGGGATAATATTTACCTAGGTTCGGGACCTCTCAAAGAGGTAAAACCCTACGTCCTGCTTGATTGTATTAATATGTTGGTATGATGATTATAGAGTTGACCTACCACGAGATTGGATGAAGTAAACCCTAGATAAGTAGGATGATGGTTCTAGGCTCTATGGACTAAACCCTCTGGTTTATTTAGACACCAGCGGTCCCTAGGGTTACACATGGTCGGTCACCATTAGGGGAGAAAAATGCCGACTTCATTATCTTGACTTGGAGGACACACCAAATCTTTGGAGGTTTTCTTCCTGAACACGAAGTCGCGCATAGCTCAGCCTTCCAATAAGAGTGGCCCAACTATCTGACCCACGAGAGATAGACCGGCAGCCCGAGGACCCCTTAGTCCTGAACACCCTCAATAGCCCCCAAACTAGTCTTCAAAGCCGAGGTTTGTGTGTGAATCATTGGCTTTGTGGACTAGTTCCTTCTTCCCGTAGTGCCCAGGCCAGGTCTGCAGTTACCCTTAGCCAAACCTTCAAGGGTTGTCTGGCCATGTCCGGCCATGCATTGTTCGGAATATCCCTTGGTTCCTGAATTTACGTATTACTTAGCCTTGAAGGTCAGCCGCTCGAGTGTGAACAATGCCTTCACCGGACAACTTTTGGCGATAGGTCACAGCTGACTGCAACCAGTAATCAGTTATGAAAACTCGATTCGTGGTTCAAGGCAGTTTCTCAATTGGCATGTCCCATCAATACGGAGATCGTGCCCAATTTTTAAGGGATATGATCAATGATTTATGTTATTCCACACGCGCATAACGACACGATTACATCGGGAAGACGCGAGGTCTACGGCGCAGTAAAAGGGCTCTTGGTATTACTGCTGCCCATAAAAGGGGATCAACCTCCATTCTCCCCATACGCTCTCACTTTCCCCCTTGCAATTTCTCTCCCAATCTTTTGAGCTCCAACACCTAGATCCGTTTGCCCTTCCAGAGACTCCTCCGACCATCTCCTTGACTAGCCATGGCTGGCCCGGGCTCCAAGGGAAAGTGAGAGGCCTCCGGTGTCATCGAGTGAGGGAGTCCTGGATTAGGGGGTGTCTGGATAGCCGGACTATAACCTTTGGCCGGACTCTCGGACTATGAAGATACAAGATTGCAGACTTCGTCCCGTGTCCGGATGGGACTTTCCTTGGCATAGAAGGCAAGCTTGGCAATATGGATATGTAGATCTCCTCCCATTGTAACCGACCTTGTGTAACCCTAACCCTCTCCGGTGTCTATATAAACTGGAGGGTTTTAGTCCGTAGGACACAACAACCACAACATACAATCATACCATAGGCTAGCTTCTAGGGTTTAGCCTCTCTGATCTCGTGGTAGATCTACTCTTGTACTACCCATATCATCAATATTAATCAAGCAGGACGTAGGGTTTTACCTCCATCAAGAGGGCCCGAACCTGGGTAAAACATTGTGTCCCTAGTCTCCTGTTACCATCTGGCCTAGACGTACAGTTCGGGACCCCCTACCCGAGATCCGCCGGTTTTGACACCGACATTGGTGCTTTCATTGAGAGTTCCTCCGTGTCGTCACCTTTAGGCCCGATGGCTCCTCCGATCTTCAACAACGATGCGGTCTAGGGTGAGACCTTTCTCCCCGGACAGATCTTCGTATTTGGCGGCTTTGCACTGCGGGCCAATTTGCTTGGCCATCTGGAGCAGATTGAAAGTTACGCCCCTGGCCACCAGGTCAGGTTTGGAAGCTTAAACTACACGGCTGATATCCGTGGAGGTTTGATCTTCGACGGATTCGAGCCTCTTCCTTGTGCGCCACGCGGTCACGATGAGCATGACTTATCTCTCCCATCAGACAGTGTTAAGGAGATCGCACCGTCAGCCGCTCCGACCCTCAATTCGGAGCCAGTTGCGCCTTCCGCGGACGGGTGGATGGACCCCGCCACGGAGGCCTTACCCTCAGCGGCGATCGAGCCTAACAACGACCTTGCCTTGCACGAGAGCCGTGTTGTTAAACTGCTGGATCCTTCTCCGGACACGGACTCCGAACCGCCTGCGCCCATTCCTATCGGATCCGATTGGGTGCCGATCATGGAGTTTACCTCCGCGGATATTTTTCAGCACTCGCCCTTTGGCGACATACTGAACTCATTAAGATCTCTCTCCTTGTCAGGAGGATCCTGGCCGAACTATGTCTGGCAGGACTGGGATGCGGACGACGAAGAAATTTGAGGCCCACCCACCACCCACTTAGTAGCCACTGTCGATGATTCAACCGACATGCTCGACTTCGACTCTGAAGACATCGACGGTATGGACGACGATGCGGGAGGCGAAGAGGAACCACCGCCCACAGGGCACTGGACGTCCACCTCATCACATGACGTATACATGGTGGACACACCAAAAGAAGATGACGACGAGGAACGGAAGGACACACCGAAGGCTTGTCCCCTCGAGAAGCAGTCAAAGCAGCGGCGTAAGCGCCACCCCAAATCCCGCCTCGGCAGAAATAACGATCATATAGACCCAGCGTTGGAACAGGGCGAACCACTGCCGGACCACGGCAATACGGAGAATCAAACCGAACAAACCGATTCTGTCAAGGATAATAGTCCAGAGGACATAACACCGGACAAATGCCTGGAGCAACAAAATTCCCATCAAAGGCTTGTTGCCACCGCTAGAAGTCTAAAAAGCAGAAGCATAGGCTCAAGGCTGCGCAGGACACACTCCAACTCAGATGGAACAAAGTACTCAACACAGCAGCGAAGTATGACGGTAATCGGCCCACCAAGAGCTACCCAAAGCGGAAGCTGCTAGCTGAATTCGATGAGGAGGCCTTAGACCCCCCGCAACCAAAATTAAAATGGCCACCTGGCCGGATAGACGACCTCACGGCCAACATAGAGCGGCAAGCAATGCCGCACATAAGCCAATACGTGATCCACGCGAGGGCTCGCATCAAAAGGACGGCGCAACCAGATCCATCTATGGACCACGCAAGCATGCCCCAACATACGATGCAACATACCAAATATCCGAACACCACGGCACGCCCAGATACAGGGGCGCTGCACACCCCCTATGTTTCACTGATGAGGTGCTGGACCATGAATTTCCAGAGGGATTCAAACCCGTAAACATAGAGGCATACGACGGAACAACAGACCCTGGGGTCTGGATTAAGGACTATATCCTCCACATCCACATGGCTCGAGGAGACGATCTCCACGCCATTAAATACTTACCCCTCAAACTCAAAGGGCCAGCTCGACATTGGCTTAAAAGCCTCCCCGAAAACTCCATTGGAAGCTAGGAAGACCTCGAAGACGCTTTTCGGGCAAATTTTCAAGAGACTTATGTCCGACCCACGGATGCGGACGATTTGAGTCATACAACTCAATAGCCCGGAGAGTCAGCCCGAAAGCTTTGGAACATGTTTCTTACTAAGAAGAACCAAATAGTTGACTGTCCGGACACCGAAGCCTCGGCAGCTTTTAAGCATAGCGTCCGCGACGAATGGCTTGCCAGACACCTCGGCCAAGAAAAGCCGAGAACAATGGCAGCATTAACAAGCCTCATGACCTGCTTTTGCGCGGGTGAGGACAGCTGGCTAGCCAGATGCAGCACCAGCGACCCAAGCACATCCGAAGTTAGAGATGAAAACGGGAAATCACGACGCAGGAAAAATAATAAGTGTCGGAATAAAGAAGACAGCTCGAAGAGCACGGTGGTAAATGCCGGATTCAGAAGTTCTCGGGCAGGTCAGCAAAAGCCGCCCTCTAAAGGCGCCAGAGATGAACTGTCCAGCCTGAACAAAATTCTGGACCAAGTATGTCAGATCCATAGCACCCCTGGTAAACCCGCTAATCATACCCACAGAGAATGTTGGGTCTTCAAGCAGTCTGGCAAGCTCAACGCCGTACACAAGGGGGAGGATACACCAAGCGAAGATAAGGATGAGCCTCTCAAGCAAGACACTGGGGAATAAAAGAAGTTTCCATCAGAAGTCAAAACAGTCAATGTATTACACGTGATCAAGGGAAGCAAAGCGGCCCTCCCAGATAAATATGCCCAAGGGCCTATCACCGTGAAATCCTGCCACTGGTCGTCTCAACCGGTCACTTTCGACCATCGTGATTACTCAACAAGTATCCGGTGGGCAGGATGGGCTGCCCTGGTATTAGACCCAATAATTGACGGATACCACTTTACACGAGTCCTGATGGACTGTGGCAGCAGTTTAAACCTGATATACCAGGATACAATCCGCGAAATGGGGATAGACCCAACGAAAATTTGCCATAGCAACACTACCTTGAAAGGAGTAACGCCAGGACCAGGGGCTCACTGCACGGGCTCCCTGCTACTAAAGGTTATATTCGGCCTCCCCGATAACTCCCGTAGCGAACATTTAACCTTCCACATTGCTCCGTTCCAAAGCGGTTATCAAGCACTACTTGGACGCGAAGCTTTTGCTCGCTTTAATGCAATACCACATTACGCTTCCCTCACGCTCAAGATGCCCGGTCCACGTGGCATCATTACAGTGAACGGAAATATTAAGCGATCTTTGCGTACCGAAGATAATACGACTGCCTTGGCAGCCGCACACTAAAAACGGCCTCACCAACTAAAGCATTTGATAGGTCGTCAAGACCACGGACGCGGTTAGACGAGTCCGGCGCTGCTGTATGTAATTTGTACCGGATTGATGGCCACACCCCTATTACAAATACAAGGGGCTCAACGCGCGCAGACAAGTGGCAATTTCTACTAATTTTTAGTTATACATGGTTTCTTTAAAAACTATCTTTTTGCACGACAACTTTTTCACCTAAGTTCCTCTCTTTTACAGATGATCATCGTGCTACACCCATCAAGGATACGGCACAACAGAGACACAGGCACAGACATGCAGCAGGGACCCACTCCAAGGATTCTTTTTAGATTAAGACCCTGCGTAAACCTTTTTTTACTATCTCTTGTTGATACACATCCCTCGAATTCTCAGTACAATTGAGAAGGATGCTGACGTCTTGGCATGTGGCCACATCAGAATAATGCATGTACCTAGACACAAGGGGCTTCTTTCAAAGGGCACTATTTAGGCCTGGTTTATACCATAAAGACCGAATACCTTAGGGAGTGTTTGGCATCGCGAGTTTGGCCTTATATGCATCGGCTCCGAATCATTGTCTTTGGTCAAATGTTGGGTTTGCCCGGCTCCTGTGTTTTGGTGCCTTACGTTCCGCTTTATCGGCTAAGGCAGCACCAGGAGAACTACTGCAATTGTGCCCTGCTTCATCCGGACGAGCACCTCAGTAGAGAAAGCCGAAAACTGACTGTCATGATATAGCGTGAGACTGGTCAACCACTCGATGAACTATCAGAATGTTAGAAATCCTCCGCCTTAATGAAGGGCCGTTTTTCGGCCAGGCATGTACGCACCCCGAGATCGGGAGAGTGCGGAGCCACCAGGAGCTATCTAGTAGCCCCACTGTCAAACTCCTATGGCTAAGTGAAAGTGTTAAAGCATTATAGTCCGGTTGCCTCGTTCACTGCGCTATCACCTCCTTAATAGGACCAAGACATTGGGTTAAGTGTGAACACGCGTCTTCTGCGAACACCTCCGCATTATATGCGAGGGGGCTGAAGCCGACGACTGCAATCTTTCAGGTTATATACATGTATACATAAACGGCTGCACAGGAGGCATCATATTACTTTCAGGCAAAAGTATAAACACAACCTTACTATATTTCATAAAAACATTATGTTTACAATGGGAATACATGTCATTCAAACATAATATTCTTTGAGCACTGGGACTCCATCAAACGAGCACCCTCAAGAACTTCTTCAAAATAGTGCTCGGCAGCTGCTCGGCCTATGGCCGAACCTTGCGCCACAACAGTGGTAGCATCCTTCTCCGCCCATTATGACTTGACACGGGCAAAGGCCATCCGCGAGCCTTCTATGCACGCTGACCTCTTCATCGCGTTGATGCGCGACACCGCACCAAGGAACTGCTGCACTAAGCTAAAATAGTTGTTCGGCTTCGGCTTCTCCGGCCACAAATGATCTACAACAGACCTCATGGCGAGTCCGGACAACCTATTGAGTTCGGCCCATTCGGCTAGCTGATCGGTCAAGGGAAGCGGACGCTCTGGAACGTTGAATTGCGACCAGAACAGCTTTTCCACTTCACGATCTGATTGATCTTGGAAGTATTCGACCGCATCGACAGCGCTCACCGCCAGGTCCATATATGCGTCTGCCGAACTCCACAGCCGATCCAGAGGGGCATACCACGGATCTCCGAACTTCCTCCGCAGCAGAAAGGGCTTCCCAGCCGCAATATCCCCGGCTTCGCGCAGCTCCTCCTTCTTCGCCCTCATAGCAGAGCGACTGTCTTTGGTCGCCATAGTGGCCTTCTCAAGGTCTGCTGCCTTCACTCGGTTCTCTTCTTCAAGGACCTGGCAATGGTCGGCAGTGCCTTTTAATTCTACGGCCATCTTGGCCATCTTTTCTTTGCTTTCACAATGGGCGGCCTTTTCGGCTCTTAACTCTTCGGCCGCCTTCAAAGCAGCCGCATTACTAACCCTCGCTTGTTCCTTGGCTCGGGCGAGTTCCGCCTGAAGGGTCTCCACGGTGGCAGCTCCGTCTGCAGTCACAACATATTAAAGATACTGGCATCATGCTGCTCTTATTCTGTGACATTGACTAGAAAACATTACTTACCCTGTGATTCGTCAAGCCGCTTGTTAACAAGCTCAATGTCGGCGTCTGCTGCATCCAGTTGCCACTTTAATTCCACAAACTCACTAGTCCGGCTAGCCACCGGAGCTTCCACCACCTGCACATAAAGGCAGTCTGGTTATTCCCTGGGACTATGATCCTCTGTTCACCGCCGTTCTCGACGACAACCAGAGTCTCAGGTGCTACTATCTACATAGGGCACCTAATATGTGCGGTACTATCACATATTATTTCACGTACCTCAAAGCCTGTCAGTAGACTCATAAAGGCTTCGTGTAATCCACTTTCGGCGGACGAAATTCTTTCCATCACCGTACCCATCAGCGTACGGTGTTCTTCTGAGATGGCCGCTCGCCCCAACAGCTCCCTCAGAACATCCGACCGCATACCAGACGATGCCGAACTCTTTTGTTTGCTCTCTTCGAGAGCCGGACGCTGGGGACTTCGGGGGTCTATGGGATTATCTTCTAGCCTCACTAGATCTGGAGAGGCCCTCCGTGACGACACTTCGGGGTTGCCCGCTTCTTGAGAGGAGGAGTCCGGGGGAGGCGTTTCGCTCTCCATCATCTCCGGAAGAAGATCCCTCGAAGACGAGCTCAGCTAAGAAGGGCTAAGACCCGAACTGCAAGATATATGCGGTGGTTATTTTCTCAGAAGAAAGATAGTATACCTTCACTATTAAAGTATTTCTTGGATCACTTACGACTCGTTGGAGGGCTGATCCCCTCGCGGACTTTGTGCGGCAAGAGCACCCCCCGAGGCAGGACCCTCTGTTGGATACTTCTTCTCCCGTTTGGAGGCCTCGGCTTCCGGATCCTCGGAAGAAGTCCTCTTCCTCCCCCAGTTATCCTCCTTTAAGGAGGCGCTCATTCCCTTGGTTGGAACTGGCAGCGATGGGGGCCCGCTTCCGCCCATATTGTTCCCCCCTGTATCTTCCTTCGAGGGCTCCGGGCAAGGTGCGAGCTCGAGCATCTTTTCCAGTACCGGATTTTCCAAACCCTCAGGGAGGGGGGCCGAACACCGAATCATCTTCGCCTTTGTTAGCCAGTCCAAGTCAAAGAGCAATCTCTCAGAAATAACTTCATGATGAATAAAAGATGGTGTGTTCGGCTAGAGGATTACTTACTTGTTCGGCGGCGCAGTTACTGCTCAGGCCCACGTCCTCGGTAGTATCCGGACACTCTATTTGAGGTCCGAAGAATGACTTGTACATCTCCTCATGCGACATTCCGAGGAAACTTTGAATGGCACGCAGTCCTTCTGGGTTGAACTCCCACAAGCGAAGGGGCCGGCATTTGCAGGGCTGGACTCGACGAACCAGCATAACTTGCATTACCACAACCAAATTAAAATCTCCCTCGAAGAGATCTTGAATGCGGCTTTGCAGTATAGGCACGTCCTTGGCTGGACCCCAGCTCAGACCTCTGCTAATCCATGACATCAGTTGTGGTGGGGGGCCCGAGCGGAAGGCGGGGGCAGCCGCCCACTTGACACTTCTAGGAGCCGTGATGTAAAACCACTCCCGTTGCCATAATCCGGACACCTCTGGAAAGGAACCTTTCAGCCACGGAGCTCCTGCCATCTTGCCTATTGACGCGCCTCCACACACTGCATGTTGCCCCTCGATCATCTTCGGCTTCACTTCAAAGGTCTTGAGCCACAGGCCGAAGTGAGGCGTAATGCAGAGGAAGGCCTCACACACGACAATAAATGTCGAGATGTGGAGAAAGGAGTCCGGATCTAGATCGTGGAAATCTAGCCCGTAATAGAACACCAAACCCCTGACGAAGGGATCCAGAGTGAGGCCTAGGCCTCGGAGGAAGTGGGAGATGAACACGACGTTCTCGTTGGGTTCGGGAGTAGGGACGACCTGCCCTCGAGCAGGCAGCCGATGCGAAACCTCGGCGGTCAGGTATCTGGCCTCCCTCAACTTCTTGATATCCACTTTCGTGACGGAGGAGGGCATCCACCAACCTTGAAGGCTGGATCCGGACATGATTGAAGATCCGGAGCACCTGACCTGGGCTTTGGGCGTTAGAACTCGAGGCGGGGGAGGGGTTCGATTGAGCACGAGAGGGAAAAAGCAAAAACCTTGTCCCTTTATAAAGAGGGTGAATATCAAGCGTCCTCTCCATAGCCGTTTGGGACTTGCCTATAATCTAGGAGTCCTAGAAACGGTTGGGTTACCCACGACCGTATTAATGAGAATCCCGTAATTGAGGGAACATGATCTCTGCTTTGACAAGACGTGTCAAGAAACCGCCTCGCGTTATGTGTGGAGCTGGTTGAAGAAAAACGGTTCGAATAAGCACCGGGCCATGGCATAATGTCATGTTGCCAAAACGTGTCAGCAGATTAAGATTTGTGTAAATATTATTCTCTCTACGGTGGTATGTGGAACTTATTTTGCAGTGCCGGACACTATCCTTGTGTTCAAAATCTTCTATGAAGTATTCGGAGGAGGAACCCGCCTTGCAATGCTGAAGACAATTTGCACGCCGGACTCGTCGTCATTGAAGCCTGCTTCAGGGGCTACTGAGGGAGTCCTGGATTAGGGGGTGTCCGGATAGCCGGACTATAACCTTTGGCTGGACTCTAGGACTATGAAGATACAAGATTGAAGACTTCGTCCCGTGTCCGGATGGGACTTTCCTTGGCGTAGAAGGCAAGCTTGGTAATATGGATATGTAGATCTCCTCCCATTGTAACCGACCTTGTGTAACCCTAACCCTCTCCGGTGTCTATATAAACCAGAGGGTTTTAGTCCGTAGGACACAACAACCACAACATACAATCATACCATAGGCTAGCTTCTAGGGTTTAGCCTCTCTGATCTCGTGGTAGATCTACTCTTGTACTACCCATATCATCAATATTAATCAAGCAGGACGTAGGGTTTTACCTCCATCAAGAGGGCCCGAACCTGGGTAAAACATTGTGTCCCTAGTCTCCTGTTACCATCTGGCCTAGACGCACAGTTCGGGACCCCCTACCCGAGATCCGCCGGTTTTGACACCGACATCGAGGGTGCCATCTTGGAGCTTAAAAGCGTGGGCTACATACCGGCTAACGTCGCCCACCGTGTCCCGGAGGAGGGCCAGGTCGTCCCCACGGCGAAGCTAGACGAGAGGGTGGTGTTCCTCCCCCACTTCATCTAGGGACTAGGTTTTACTCTCCATCCCTTCGTTAGGGGGTTGATGTTTTTCTACAAGTTGGATTTCCATGATCTCGCTCCAAACCCCTTGCATATCTCAGCCTTCATCGTCATCTGCGAGGCCCTTATTTGGGTCCGGCCACACTTCGGCTTGTGGCTGAAGGTCTTCAACATCAAGCCCAAGATTGTTGATGGCCAACATGTGGACTGCGGGGGGGGGGGGAGCAATGGTCAGTAAACTCCCCCAGGTTGAGTGGCTGAACGGTACTTTCATAGAGACCGCCAAGATCTGGCGGAAGGAGTGGTTGTATATCATAGAACCGCGAGGTGCGGCTTGGACGGAGATCCCTACCTTCAAATACGAATGCCCCACTAGGATGGTCTTGTGGACCAAGAAAGGCCTAGACTGGGGGTCAACCATAGAGGTGGAGTCGCTTCAGAGCCGATATCCAAGATGATGATGAAGAAGGCCGAGTTACCCGATGTGATTCAGATCATGCTTCGCCGGTGAATCCTACCCTGCCAAGACCGAGCCATCCCCATGTGGTCCTACAAGCCTGAAAACCCTACCACTGTACTCTGCTTCTACCGCACCTCCCACGCCAAGTTGTGGAAGGCGCTGTTCAAGCCCCAAAAAGATTGCCCGTCCATGGAGGAAGACATCAACCTTGATGCCACGACACCCCCCCCCTTGGGAGGTATGACAAGTTTTACTATTATGTTTGGATATTCCTTTTTGACAAAGTGCTGAATTCTTCCTTCTCCCATCCACAGAGCTGGCTAAAGAAAGCTGTGTAGATCGATAGCCCGGCTCCACTACCTCAGGGCCCTAGGATGGCCTTGCTATCGGAAATGCTAGCCGTGGCGCTGTACAAAGCGCCGGAGAAGAAGAAAGGAGAGAAGAGGGAGGCCCATGAAGGCCTTTGTCCCAGAGGACCCTCGGACACTAAGTTAGGGGAAACCCAGGCCCCCTCCGCTCATGATGGAGAGCAAGGAGAGGACGGGGAGGAGAGCGATTCCTCTTGAAGAAGGAAAATGGTCGCATTGGATGACGCCGAGGAGGATCAGCGTCCTCCTACACCGAAGAAGCAATGCAGGGCCAAAGTGGCCTCATCTGACGATAGCTCAGACTCCGCCGACGAGTCTGAGGCTTCTGAAGAGGTTCCCGAAAGAAACCCTAGGGTCAAGCCCAAAGCCCAAAGGTATATACCCGAAGACACACCAGTGCCTCTTAGCAGAACTATGTTCATCTTTGACCATTGTGCTTGCCTTTAACACCACAGCCCGCCACACGACCTTCCCCCTGACAGAGTCTCGGAGGGGGACTCTCCGCCAGCCGAGCTAGCGGAGAGCGTGGCTGCGTTGTTCATGCCTTCTCTGGTCATCGAGGATACCAGGGAGGTATTGTCCAAGGAGACCCCTCCCGGGCCGAACACGGGGGAGGGTGGCAGAGGTGACGCCATTATGGCCGAGGTGAATACCTCGGTCGCCAAAAACCAGGAGGGGAGGACCCCTCTGGAGCACAAAGAGGGGGAGCCTGGTCAACCCGAGCTCTCCTCAAAAACGGTTACGGAGCCACTAAGGCACCAGGAGCCGACTATTCCGGCTACCATCAAGGGAGGAGCGGAGTAATTCCGCCACCCAGCCCGCTTCAGAGCGGGTTCCAACTGGGTGACTGGATGTGGTGGAGGAGGCGTTTACGAACTCCTCCATCACCAAGGAGCAACGTGCTCTGATGGGCATGGTTCTGCAAAGTATTCGGTCCGTGGACAACAGACCGAAGGAAGCTTTCCAAGGCCTTCAAGGTAGGCCATGTAATGCCCTTTGTGTCTTAAGTTTTAGCCTATATGATCATGTAGTCATGTATACAGTAGCCCTCAAGCTCCGAGTGAGTTTGAAAAAACTTGCACCAGGGTCGAATAGCCTAGGGGCATAGCTCATAGCCATACTAAAGCCCAATAGAATGTGGTTGGATTTGGAAAATGCCGACGGAGATCAGAAATTGAACGTGCGGAGGCCTAATATGTTAAGTGTAATGTGCAGACATCGTCTTTGGAGGTGGCTGCCCGGGCCTAGGAATGGGCTGAGCTCAACTGGAGGCTCAAGAGCTCCGACTACGAGCTCGATCGGATTAACAAGCGATTCGACGAGGCGCAAGGTAAGTCCGAATTGGGCTTATTACAATAGCCTGGTGTTTGTTGAAGTTTTCAGGAGTTTAAGCTGGATGGGGTGCAAGTAATATTGCTGCAGCTGTCATTGCTGAGGTCAAAACCCTCAGGGCCGAGCTGAAGAAGGCTCAACAAGAGGCTACACAGCAAAAGGCGGTGGCCGAACAGACGACCGCCGAACTGGTAGCGGTGAAGACCACTAGCCAACAACACGAGGCCAGGGTGGTGGAGGTGCAACAAGAGCTCAAGGATGCCATCACTAAATGTGAGGCCCTTGAGAAAGAAAGTAAGGATCAGGCCTCTGAGCTGACCTCGTTGAGGTCGGCGATCAAGGAGGCCCGGGTGGAGGCGCGAGGCCACCAAGAAGAACTCCGCCAAGTCAGGATGATTGTGGAGGGTAAGCCATACTTACTTCAAAGTTTCTTTGGTGATAACAGATTCGCTTTCCTGACGCGAGTATGGCGTTTCCTAGGAGCTTTCACAGATCTCTCGAGAAGTGTGGCAGATGCAGCGAGGTATTTCTTGTCCCAGGAGGGTAATACCGAGCATAGGCTATTTTGACGCAATTTCAGGCACCCGTGCATCCTCCCCTCCTCAACAATCAGCTGAAGCAGCTAATGGAGTTGCATCGGATGGCGAAGCCAGCCATGAAGGACCTCTGTGTCAAGTTGTGCCCCTCAGAGCCATTGACGAGCAATTATCTTGGCTTGGTGCAGAAGCTATGCGATGCACACCCCAGATTGACGTCTGGAAGTGCTCCCTAGGCATCAAGGGAGCTCGTATGGCCTTCATCAAGACTATGGTGGACTAGCCGAAGATCAAGCCGGCCGATATGGCCACTGGACCCCCGCCCCCTGAGAAGGAGCATAGGCGCCCCGAGCAATATGTTCTCATTATGATGGATGGTGCACGGGCGATAGAGACCCAGTGCTCTAAGGATGTAATTTATGAGTGAATGTACAACCGTTTATCCGAGCAAGTAAAAAATATTTTGTGCTTTATGATGCAACTAGTTGGCATGGTGTAAGATTGTCTATTCATTCATTTCGACTCCTGTGTGGCCCTTTTAAACTGAAAGTTACCAGTCGTCGGCTTTGACCCCCTTGTAGATACTGCGAAGGGTGTTTGTTCCCTAACAGTTTTATCCTTAGCTGATGTCTCGGTGCCTGGAGGCGGTACTGTGTAGGAGAAATGAGGGAATCAGACTATGTGGTTTTAATGCTTTCACATGGCCATAGGAGCTTGACTACGAGAGCTAGTTACTAGCCCCTAGTGTTTCATGATATTCGACTGTGCCAAGGTTGATACCACCATCACTTGGTTTCCATGACAGTAAACCCTTCGCGTGACGCGAAATAACCTCCATTGATTTTTAGTTTGGCACTTGTCCTCGGATTGCTGATACGTCCATTTTGCATCAAGCTTTTATATCAATATTTATTGCATTATGGGCTGTTATTACACATTATGTCACAATACTTATGCCTATTCTCTCTTATTTTACAAGGTTTACATAAAGAGGGAGAATGCCGGCAGCTGGGATTCAGGGCTGGAAAAGGAGCAAATATTATAGGCCTATTCTGCACAGCTCGAAAAGTCCTGAAACTTCATGGAAGCTATTTCCAGAACATATAAAAATACTGAGCGCAAGAAGTTCCAGAGGGGGGCCACACCCTGGCCACGAGGGTGGGGGGCGCGCCCCCTGCCTCGTGGGCCCCCTGGTGGCCCTCCGATGCCCATCTTATGCTATATGGAGTCTTTCATTGAGGAAAAAATCATAACCAAGCTTTCGGGACGAGACTCCGCGACCACGAGGCGGAACCTTCGCGGAACCAATCTAGGGCTCCAGTGGAGCTGTTCTGACGGGGAAACTTCCCTCCGGGAGGGGGAAATCATCACCAACGATCCTCTCATCGGGAGGGGGTGAATCTCCATCAACATCTTCACTAGCACCATCTTATCTCAAACCCTAGTTCATCTCTTGTATCCAAACCTCAGATTGGTACCTGTGGGTTGCCAGTAGTGTTGATTACTCCTTGTAGTTGATGCTAGTTGGTTTACTTGGTGGAAGATCATATGTTCAGATCCATTATGCATATTAATACCCCTCTTATTATGAACATGAATATGCTTTGTGAGTAGTTACGTTTGTTCCTGAGGACATGGGAGGAGTCTTGCTATTAGTAGTCATGTGAATTTGGTATTCGTTCGATATTTTGATGAGATTTATGGTGTCATCCCTCTAGTGGTGTCATGTGAACGTCGACTACATGACACTTCAGCATTGTTTGGGCCTAGAGGGAGGCATTGGGAAGTAATAAGTAGATGATGGGTTGCTAGAATGACAGAAGCTTAAACCCTAGTTTATGCGTTGCTTCGTAAGGGGCTGATTTGGATCCATATGTTTCATGCTATGGTTAGGTTTACCTTAATACTTCTGTTGTAGTTGCGGATGCTTGCAATAGGGGTTAATCATAGGTGGGATGCTTGTCCAAGTAAGGACAGTACCCAAGCACCAGTCCACCCACATATCAGATTATCAAAGTACCGAATGCGAATCATATGATCGTGATGAAAACTAGCTTGACGATAATTCCCATGTGTCCTCGGGAGCGCTTTACATCATATAAGAGTTTGTCCAGGCTTCTCCTTTGCTACAAAAAGGATTGGGCCATCTTACTGCACCTTATTTACTTTTATTACTTTCTACTCATTACCAATTACCTTATCACAAAACTATCTGTTACCGATAATTTCAGTGCTTGCAGAGAATACCTTGCTGAAAACCGCTTATCATTTCCTTCTGCTCCTCATTGGGTTCGACACTCTTACTTATCGAAAGGACTACGGTAGATCCTCTATACTTGTGGGTCATCAATTGCCGACCAGTTCTCACTTATTATGACAGTCAGTTTTTGGCTTTATCCACTGAGGTACTTAACCAGGTGAGCTAGAAGTACAATCACATCGGTTCTCCCTTTACCTTCTTAGCCGAATAATGCAGAACGTAAGAGGGAAAAGACAGGAGCCAGGCAACCCAACTATTGACCAAAGACATAATTTGGAACCGATTCCTATAATGCAAAATCCGCGACGCCGAGCACATAAAAAATAGTGCCAAACTGATTCTTAAGGAAAGTTTTGCAGTTGAGCCCCCGGTCTATTAGCCGATCGCATCTTTTGAAAAGGCATGTATCGAACTAGTTTGTTTTGGCATGATAAACTGGTAAAAGGTATGCAACATAAATGGCTGCAATGAGACCATGGAAAATATGGTATTTATTTCTGATGAACTACTTACGTCCAACCTTACAATTCAATCTGCCGAAGCAACTATACATATACTTTAAAAATGTATTTGATAGAGAAAAGGTTTACACAGGGCCTCTATGAGTGGTTTGACGTCCCTACTGCACCCTGTTGCATGTCTGTGCCTTTGCTCTTTGGTAGGGTTCCGTACACAGGAAGGATAGAGATCGGCGAGCGGGCCCTTGAGAGAGGGTCTTGAGAAGCTGCTGCAATATATCAGATTTATGCTAATCAGGTCCTAGATGCTACCTGTTAATAGTCCAAACACATATTTCGCTGTGGTTCCGTCGAACCAAGTACTTGGGCCTTCAATCGTTTTGCTCCCACAACTGCCCATGGAATTTTAAGTGCAAAATTGTGTACCCGAGGTACGTATTTCGTGGATGAAGAGGTTGTGCTGTGGGGAGCGTATCCCTATTTAGGGTGAGTGCAGGAAGGCTCTAGAAGCGGTGCTATGGCTCGGGCTCGTTTGTCTGCGTCTAGCGCCTTGATGTGAGCCTGGGTCTTTGACGCCTCTTTGCCGGCCTAGATTTCAGCCGCTAGAGCTAATGTGTGCTCCTCAGTTTGGAGCGAGCGCTCGGTGTTGACGTTAACGGTAATTACACCCTTAAGTCCAAGCATCTTGAGCTTCATATATGCATAGTGGGTACGACATTGAAGCGAGTGAACATTGTATGGCCGAGGAGTGCATGGTAACCACTGCGAAAAGGGACGATGTCGAAGATCAAGTCCTTGCTGCGGAAGTTGTCTGGCAAGCCGAGGACTACCGACAGGGTGACAGTGCCCGAGCAGCATGCCTCGACGCCTGGGATTATCCCTTCAAAGGTGGTGTTGCTAGGTTGGATCCTTGATGGATCGATTCCCATCTTCCACACTGTATCTGAGTAAATCAGGTTGAGGCTACTACCTCCATCCATAAGGACTCTTGTGAGGTGTTATCCATCTACAATGGGGTCGAGCACCAGAGCCACCATTCCTCCATGACGGATACTGGTCGGGTGGTCTCTTCGGTCGAAGGTGATTAGGCAAGCCGACCATGGGTTGTATTTCAGGGCCATCAACTCTATGGCGTAGACATCCCGAAGTGCCCGCTTCCGCTCCTTCTTGGGTATATGTGTGACATAGATCTTGTTCATAGTTTTTACCTCGGGATGGAATTGTTTCTGGCCGCCATTGTTTGGCCCGCGAGGCTCGTCATCGTCCTCGCTGCGGGGACCCTTGTCTTGTTCCTTGGCTGTAAGCTTGTTGGCCTGTTTGATCACCCAACAATTATGGTTGGTGTGGTTGACGACCTTATCTGAGGTGCCATGGATCTGGCATGGTTTGTCTAGGATCTTATCTAACGCGATCAGGCCATCCGGTTCCCTTTAGAGGGATTTTTTGCGGTCCTGACTTGGGGTTGCTTAATCTGACAATTACTACCGTATCATCAGCTTCACTGCCGTTGTGCCGTCGCTTGTTCTTGTTGTGCCATGGTTTTCCATTCCCGTCCCGGACTTCTGACATGTCGGGCTCGTCTGTGTGGTAGGTGATGACCCAAAACTATAGGGGATCAATCGTAGTCCTTTTGATAAGTAAGAGTGTCAAACCCAACGAGGAGTAGAAGGAAATGACAAGTGGTTTTCAGCAAGGTATTTTCTGCAAGCACTGAAATGGTCAGGAATAGTTAGTTTGTTAGCAAGATAATTTGTAACGGACAAGTAACGGTAACAGTAAATAAAGTGCAGCAAGGTTGGCCAATCCTTTTGTGGCAAAGGACAGGCCAAAATAGTCTCTTATAATAAGCAAAGTGTTCTTGAGGGCACACGGGAATTTCATCTAGTCACCTTCATCATGTTGGTTTGATTCACATTCTCTACTTTGATAATTTGATATGTGGGTGGACTAGTGCTTGGGTGTTGTTCTTACTTGAAAAAAATGCCCCACTTATGATTAACCCCCTCGCAAGTATCCGCAACTACGAGAAAAGTATTAAGATAAAATCTAACCATAGCATTAAACATTTGGACCCAAATCAGTCCCTTATGAAGTAGGGCATAAACTAGGGTTTAAGCTTCTGTCACTCTAGCAACCCATCATCTAATAACTACTCCATAATGCATCCCCTTAGGCCCAAATATGGTGAAGTGCCATGTAGTCGACATTCATATGACACCACTAAGGGAATCACAACATACATATCATCAAAATATCGAACACATATTAAGTTCACATGATTACTTGCAACATGACTTCTCCCGTGACCTCAAGAACAAAAGTAACTACTGACAAATGATAATCATGCTCAAGATCATAGGGGTACTAAATAGCATAATGGATCTGAACATATAATCTTCCACCAAATAAACCATATAGTAATCAACTACAAGATGTAATCAACACTACTAGTGACCCACAGGTACCAATTCGATGTTCCGTTACAAAGATTGAACACGAGAGATGAACTAGGGTTTGAGAGGAGATGGTGTTGTTGAAGATGTTGATGGAGATTGGCCTCCTAAAGATGAGAGGGTTGTTGCTGATGACGATGGCTTCCATTTTCCCCTTCGGGAGGGAAGTTCCCTCAAGGGAATCGCTCTGCTGGAGGGCAAAAGTGCCCCTGCCCAATTTCCTCCTCGAGATGGCGGCGCTCCGTCCAGAAAGTCCTCCCCTTATTTTTTCTAGGTCAAAATGACCTATATACCAGAAGATGCACACCGGAGGTGGGCTAGGCTGGCCACAACCTACCAGGGCGCTCCTGGGGAGCCTGGCACTCCCTGGTGTCCTGTGTTCACCGGGTGGCCCCCCCTCTGGTGGTTATTTGCTCCGGCATTTTTCATATATTCTAAAATAATTCTTCGTAAATTTCCAGCTGATTTGGAGTTGTACAGAATAGGTAACTCTGACGTAACTTTTTCAGGTCCAGAATTCCACCTGCCGACATTCTCCCTCTTTATGTAAACGTTGCATATTATGAGAGAAAAGGCATTAGAATTACTGCATAAAGCAATATTATGCATAAAAACATTATTATGCAAAATGGATGTATCAAGTCCCCCAAGCTTAGACCTTGTTTGTCCTCAAGTGAAAACCAAACCGAAAAACATGTCCAATTGCTTAGAGAGAGAGAGAGGTGTCACGCACAATATGCGATCCTATCTGAGAGGAACTTGAAGGTCCCACCAAGGATAGAGCTGCATATTGAAACTCTTTCGCAAGGTCGATATCATTATGTCGTACCATTACATAATAGCTGGGGATACATACAAAGGCATACAAATGCCTCAAGAATACATCAAACTTCATACATAAGAACAACATCCGACTACGGATGCAACACAAACAGGAACTCAAACGACATCCACCCTGCTAGCCTAGGCTACCAACTAGGAACCTATCCCAAGATCAAAGAAGAAGAACTCCAAAACAAGTAAACATCGCTCTCACATCACGATCATCGCACTACCTGCACCTGCAACTGTGGTTGTAGTAATGTGTGAGCCATGAGGACTCAGCTATCCTATTACCATGGGTATCAAGACTAGCAAAGCTTAACTATTATGGAAAGGATAAGTGCTGAGGTTGCAGCAAGTGACTAAGCATTAAATGGTGGCTAACTTACGAGTACCAGAATAAGATGAGAAACTACGCAAACGGTCACAAACTAGTAATGATCAAGAAGTGATCTTGAACTACATATGTTCAAACATAACCCCACTCTGTTCTCTTCTCGACTCACTCAAAAGGAGACAGTCACGGTTACGCACGCGGTTGTTGTATTTTAATTCAGTTTAGTTCAACTCCAGTACAACCGGATATTAAAAAATTACCATCTACCACATAACCGTGGGCACCGCTCTCAAAAGTTTAAACCCTATAGGGGTGTCCCAACTTAGCCCATGACAAGCTCACGATCCGCGGAGACAATCCTCCATCTCGGGACCCTTTGATCAGACTCAGAATCCTGATGCACAAGACATTTCGACAATGGTAAATCAAATCCAGCAAAACCTCCTAGCGTGCCGACACCCTGATAGTAGTCGCTCGTATCTCATCTTAGGCCATGACCGGATGAGCACAATGTACAACAACTAAGACCCTAGTTTCCCTGGGGGAAGCCGCACACGACTCTAGTTTGGGACCAACACCATCGGCACTGGCCCCCTGTATTATGTTAAATTACTCCTCGGGTAGCGCTAAATACCTATGCGTCAAATTTAATATCAGGTTTAGTTATTATGTTGAGCAAATGGTAAAACCAATGTTGGGCCTTGCTGGAAGAGTTTTATTCAAAGAGAACTGTTAAGAGGGGCCCACAAACCCTCATCGTGTTAGGGATGCAAAATCAAGGAACATAACACTGGTATGATGGAAACTAGGGAGGCAAACCAAAACACCAGGCAAAAGGCCAAGCCTTCCACCCTTTACCAAGTATATAGATGCATTAATTAAATAAGAGATATTGTGATATCCCACGATATCCATGTCCCAACATGGAACGAACTGCAACTGCACTTGCAACTAGCAACACTATAAGAGGGGCTGAGCAAAGCGGTAATATAGCCAAACAACAGTTTGCTGGGATGGTGGAAAAAGGTTAGGTAGGTAGCGCAACATAGCGATAGGATCGAGACAACTAGCATAGCAAATATAATGGTGAGATCAAAGGTGACGGTCTTCTTTCCTGAAATCCCGCTAGGAAGAAGATTGAGTCCACGAAGAAGACGAACCCACATAGTCGAACAAATCCTCACAATCACAATGTTACTAGAACTATCAAGAAGAAGCAACAACGGGAAGAAGCAAACAACACGGTAAACACACCATCACATAAACATGGCATGATGCACAACCATGTATGGTGCATGACCGGTTTAATGAGTCATGGCATGGCAAAGTGCAACAAACTATTCTACAAATTAAGTGGGGCTCGCATATTGATGGAACACCGCATTCAAGTTATTTAGTTTGCTCTCGTCTAGGAACAAGACACGATTAAATGTTGGTTAACATGTAAAGAGGTGAAGCATAATTAAACTACTTATCTAGGCAAGTTTAAATGAGGCTGGAAATAACAAACAACAATTCCGGAAAATCCCCACATGCATATTTCAAAGTTGGCATCGTTCTGACTAAAACACAATTTTAATGTTGTTAAATAGGGAAATAAAATGCACCAAGTTAATCTATGCATTTTTTCTAGACAAGTTACATATATAGTTTATTTAATTCAGAGCTACGGTTATTTAGTTATGAAATAAACCATTTTAGCATATCATTTAAGCAAATTAATACAAACAACAAGTTTAAACATTTTAACATGGATGAAAGTTGCTGAATATGAAAGTACAGGAAAATCTGAGCATGATGCATATATGACAAGTTTTATTTGGAAGCATGGTTATTTAGTTATTGACAATTCAAAATGATGGCATTTCTATAATTATGCATGCACTGAAAATAGAGAAAAACTCTGAGATGAAAAAAAACGTGGGCCAGATTGCAGCAACCGGCAGCGGCCCAGGAGGAATTGGCCCGAGTGAGCGCTGAGTGTGTGTGCGTGCAACAGTAAACGAAAAACAGAGCAAAAAATTGGGGTTCCTGGGACTCAAACCTGAGACCCCTCACATGGATAGTGGCTGCGCTAGCCACTGGGCTAGCTATGTGATCGTGATGCAAGGGGAGATCGATAGAAGATAAGGCATATGCACATTGTGACCAGGACCAAAACTGAAGCGTGCACACGGGGATTGCCGACGACGGAAGCCAGCATCAACCCCTGCTATGGTTGCAGACGACCAGCGGGAGTGCGGAAACGTGCCAGGGTGCATGTGTTCGTGCAAAGAGCTGCGGAAGGAGGCATGTGTGGATGCATAGGTGGGGTGGGTAGGCGTGCGTTGAGGCCAAGCCTCGCTGGACATGGGTCACATGGCTACGGCCATGGCTGCCGACTGGAACGAAGACGACATGCATGGATGCGTGCAGTGTGGGGCGAGCATGGAGGCTGTGTGAGTGGAATCAACGAGCAGAAGCAGCGACATGAGCACGAGCTCAAACTCGAGATCGCCCATGGCGGACGAACTCAGGGCGCGAGTATTGGCGACTAAGACGACGAAATCAAAGCGGAAGAGGGGCTGGGAGGAGCGGCTGCTCACGAGGGGCTCGAGGGATACAACGAGGAGGCCGAGAGATGAAGGAGTGGGCGACGATGAGCTGCTGGTTGGGGTGACGTCCTTAGGTCCGAGAAAAAGAGGAAGCAGGGGAAGAAGGCGTCGATGGACTTGGCGTCTCCGGCCTTAGATCGCAACGGGAACGGGGTTGTGGGGGTGTCATGGTGCGCGTAGAGAAAGAAGGGGCCGGTGTTGGAGCTCCTTCGCAGGAGGAGAGCCGCGGCACGCCTCGACCATGGCGATGGCTTCTAGAAGCAGGAGGGGTAGGGTGCGAGAGGGGATTTGTGGAGAGGTGGCGGCGCGAAGGGAAGAGGGAGGAAGTAGAGAAACCCTACGGCGAGCCCCGGGGCGGCTTTATAGAGGGGTGCACGGGCTCAGGCTCAGCTACGGTGGCCATGGCGAGCGTGTAAAGCATAGGAAGAGAGGTAGGAGAAAGGTGGTGAGCACTACAGTCTCGCCCACTGACCGATGGTTTCCGCGTTGCCACGTTGGATGAGTGAAAGATAGGGTTGGCTGTGTTTTGCATGAGAATAGGAACCGGAGGGCTAAGCGGGCTGCTGCTGGGCTACTGCAACTACTGCTGGGCTCTCTCTCTCTCTCTCTTGCTACATTTATTTTCCTTCCTTTTTTTCTTCAGACAGAAAACTTGGAAGAAAAGAAAGGCAAGGGAAGATATGGAATTTGGCAGGGATGAAGATATTTATGGAGTCCTAGAAATATGCATAATTTGGATAAACTAGTTTGAACATTTTTAAGGATATAAAAATAATTAAAGTTTGAATTTAATTCAAACTTGAGCCATTTTTGAACCCAACCAAAACAAGTCCAAAGGACCTGAAATTTGGCAGAGAGGCTGTAGGGAATGTGCAAGATTTATAGGGAAAGAATGAACATTTAACCCGGACAGGAAAATGCCACTTGCAATAAATGGGTGAGAATTGAAAGGAAGAAGCTTGTGATGGGGTGTTGCACTTGATTATATTTTAGATGGAAAGGGCAAGATGAAACAACAAAGAAGATGCGGAGAAGGAGTTCACAAAGATAACAAGCACACAACAAAACTTTGAGATGCAAACCAAGGCATGATGCTCATGATGCAAATGCAACAAAAATGACATTGGCAATAGCACATCATGAAGCATAGAACAAAGCAAGTGAGACGACCATGGCAAGCAAGCAAGGATGGCACAATTGAATATAATATAAGATGAACATGATGCAAGAAGCAAAATATGTCAATGGCACTCATCAAGATCATGGCAACAAACAATTGAAACACACAACGACGACGAAATAAATGGAAGGTAACTAGAGCATCGGTCTCGGGGTGTCACAACACTCTCCCACTAACAAGAGATCTTGTCTCGAGATCTTAGGAACGAGACAGAAGAGGAATAGATAAATGAATGAAACCAAAGAACCTTGAGATATTGAAAATACTTGGAAGAAAGGGTACAACGGAGATGAAAGAGATTAAGGCTCTCCGGTAAAATGAGGAAAACAAGGAAATACGACGAGAACCAAGAGCTTGAGTGACAAGAGAGACATTGAAACCACTCCTGTTAAGCGAGATAGACAAGGAATAATAAAAAGAAAATTTAGAGAGCACTCTGGTTCAACATGGATGGAATAGAACTTGAACTCGACAAGATGGAACGATACTTGACGAGAGCAACAACACAATGCCTCCGGAACAATTGAAAGAGTGTAATGAAAAGAACAGAGGAGAAAACAACATCTTCTATCGCAAATGAATTTGAAAAGCATCCTTATAACTAAGGATTGAACGGAGTTGTTGGAAAATCAGCAACAAAAAGCATAAGAACTTGAGGTGAATTTCTGCCACTACGAAATGGTTGAATAGCTGAGAAGAACGAAGAAATGCAAAACTCCAGTTCAAAATAATGCAGAGAATTAATTGCACCTCGAGACGCAAGAAGAAAAGATACTTGAGCTCCTCCAACAAGAATCTTGGTGAACACTTGAAGAATGAATTAAATTCTTAATGAACCACCATGAAGAACTCCAGTAACAAAAGGATTATAGAAAAGAATTGAAGGTTGAAAAGAACAAGATTTGAAGACTGCAATGATTTTAGATGGAGCTTTCCAATGATATAACCGAGAAAACTTGGAATTCCGGAAAGGAAAATATGAAACACTTGAACCAAGAATTTTTGCCATGATGAACTCCGAAAGAAGGAATTAATCACTTGGAATAAACAAGAATATGAATTATGTTATGCATATCCTTCACCAATTAGAATTGATGAAAAGCAACGGATTTGGCATACTACTTATTCTTCTTTGAAAGGATTAAAGAGAGAGATATAGCGCAAACTTAAATAAGGTCTTCAGCGAACCACCAGTAGGATTTTGGAAAGAACGAATGAATTGATATGGTAACACAGGAAAAGGAATCTTGAACGAACCACCATAAGAATTTGAAAAATAATAAGGAAAGGAGAACAAAACATCATGAAGAATTAGATACAAACAAAGATACTTGAGGGGATTTAGATACAAGAGAATGAAGAGATCACAAGCTTATTAAAGAATACTCGAATGAGGCACCGGTAAGAATGGGAAAACGAGAGCAGAAAGCCGAGAATGAGTAATATTCCGAAATGATGCCCTTAGGGTGATCAAGAAAGGAAAGAAACTCCTGAAAAGCTTCGGATGGGCATGAAAGAATTCTGACAAACGAAATAATTCGAGAGGATAGCATGAAGCTAGAATCATGAATCTTCAAGAGAATAGACAAGTTTTGGAGGAAAACTCTTCTTCAGTCTTCAATTGTTGAGAATGATAATGAGGAACACCACCAAAATTGTTGAGATACTCCGGAAGAATGAAAAGAGGAAATGTTGAACCAAAGATGAAAAGAATTTGGAAATGATCTTGGAGAAGGCATGTGACTGATGGAATCCATTTTTATGTCATACTTGAAAAGAATATGAGAATAACTCTGGGAAAATTAGAAGAGTCAGGTAAGATCCTTGGAAAAGACATGGGGGTTAGGGCCCATTGGAAAGAAACACCGTTGGAAAGGATTGTTTGAATGAGAAATGGTGCACCGGAACCATTGATAGACTCGAACGAGGTGATAACCTCAAATTAATTTGAACACAAACACGAATGTTATGAGATGTCTTGAGCACTCCAGAAGAATAAACTGGCAAGAGGTGAATGAGCAAGGGGAAACACTTCGGTCAATGAAAAGAATGTGATCAACCCGAAAATTGGAATTGAATCCATCGGAAAAGAAAACAAGAAGAACCATGATTTGACGAGAATTCACTGGTTGAGACAATTGAGGGAAGACTGATGAGGCTCTACACGAATGAAATTGATGCTCGAATAGAGGTTCAAACTCCGGGAAGAAAAGTGGTGGGAGGGCAGGAAAAACAAAGGAAACTTGGAACTGGGAACCGACGAATAACTTGAAGAGAAAAGCATTGGTTGAAATAATCGAGGAAAGAATGCAAAGGCTTCGCACAAGTAGGATGGATACTCGATTAAGGACTCCAGCTCCGAGAATAAAAGGGTGGGCGGGTGGGAGAAAGAAAGACAACTCCAGACGCCATTGTTTATCTTCGGATGGGGAAACAACATCGTTGAGAAAGAACTAAGGACTGATCTTGCAAAAGACAGAGAGGGCCGAATTAACTCGAGGAGAAGTGCGGCAGATGAAAAGAGGATTGAAAATACAACAATCAAAAGAAGCCTATGTGATCCCAAAAAAATTGAAGGGGTAGAGGAGTAAGTCAAAATACCTACGTCAAGATTCCTTACCAGAGCAACGAAGGGGCTGAGGAGTAAAAGTAATTCCTACTCCCCGATATTACTAGACTCCAAAAAAGGTTTTCTTCTAGACTCGACAACGACCAACTACGAACAATCAAGGGGGCTCCTATGGTCGGCCGAGGCTCTGATACCAACTTGTCATGCCCAATATGCGATCCTATCCAAGAGGAACTCGAAGGTCCCGCCAAGGATAGAGCCGCATATTGAAATGCTTTTGCAAGGTGGATATCATTGCATCGTACCATTACATAATAGCTGGGGATACATACAAAGGCATACAAATGCCTCAAGAATAGATCAATCTTCATACATAAGAACAACATCGGACTACGGATGCAAGACAAACAAAAATTCAAATGACATCCACCTTGCTAGCCCAGGCTACCGACCAGGAACCTATCCCAAGATCGAAGAAGAAGAACTCCAAAACAAGTAAACATCGCTCTCACATCACGCTCATCACATTACCTACACCTGCAACTGTTGTTGTAGTAATCTGTGAGCCATGAGGACTCAGCAATCCCATTACCATGGGTATCAAGACTAGTAAAGCATAATGGTTATGGAAGGGATAAGTGGTGAGGTCGCAGCAAGCAACTAAGCATTGAATGGTGGCTAACTTACGAGTACCAGAATAAGATGAGAAACTACGCAAATGGTTGCAAACTAGTAATGATCAAGAAGTGATCCTGAACTACTTACGTTCAAACATAACCCCACCATGTTCTCTTCTCGACTCACTCGAAAGGAGATAGTCACGGTTACGCACGCGGTTGGTGTATTTTAATGGAGTTTAGTTCAAGTCCACTACAACCGGATATTAAAAATTCCCATCTGCCACATAACCACATGCACGACTCTCGAAAGTTTAAACCCTGCAGGGGTGTCCCAACTTAGCCCATGACAAACGCACGATCCGTAGAGACAATCCTCCATCTCGGGACCCACCGATGAGACTTCGAATCCTGGTGCGCAAGACATTTCAACAATGGTAAAACAAATCCAACAAGACCTCCCGGCATGCTGACACCCTGATAGTAGCCGCTCGTATCTCGTCTTAGGCCACGACGGGATGAGCACAATGTACAACAACTAAGACCCTAGTTTCCCCGGGGGAAGCCGCACACGACTCTAGTTTGGGACCAACACCATCGGCACTGGCCCCCTGTATTATGTTAAATTACTCCTCGGGTAGCGCTAAATACCTATGCGTCAAATTTAATATCAGGTTTAGTTATTATGTTGAGCAAATGGTAAAACCAATGTTGGGCCTTGCTGGAAGAGTTTTATTCAAAGAGAACTGTTAAGAGGGGCCCACAAACCCTCATCGTGTTAGGGACGCAAAATCAAGGAACATAACACTGGTATGATGGAAACTAGGGCGGCACGAGTGAAACAAAACACCAGGCAAAAGGCCAAGCCTTCCACCCTTTGCCAAGTATATAGATGCATTAATTAAATAAGAGATATTGTGATATCCCATGATATCCATGTCCCAACATGGAACAAACTTCAATTGCACCTGCAACTAGCAACGCTATAAGAGGGGCTGAGCAAAGTGGTAACATAGCCAAACGACGGTTTACTGGGATGGTGGAAAAAGGTTAGAGGCTTACCATGGCAATTTTGGAGGCTTGATAAACAAGTGGTAGCTAGCGCAACATAGCGATATCATCGAGATGACTAGCATAGCAAAGATAGTAATGATATCCAAGGTGACAGTCATCTTGCCTGAAATCCTGCTAGGAAGAAGATCGAGTCCATGAAGAAGACGAACCCACGTAGTCGAACAAATCCTCATAGTCGCAACATTACCGGAACTATCAAGAAGAAGCAACACCGGAAAGAAGAAAATAACACGGTAAATACACCATCACATAAACATGGCATGATGCACAACCAAGTATGATGCATGTCCGGTTTAATGAGTCATGGCATGGCAAAGTGCAACAAACAAATCTACAAATTAAGTGGAGCTCAATATGCAATGAGGTGCATATTGATGAAACACCACATTTAAGTTATTTAGTTTGCTCTCGTTTAGGAACAAGACAATATTAAATGTTGGTTAACATGGCAAGAGGTGAAGCATAATTAAACTACCTATCTAGGCAAGTTTAAATGAGGCCGGAAATAACAAACAACAATTCCAGAAAATCCCCATATGCATATTTCAAAGTTGGTACTGTTCTGACTAAAACACAATTTTAATGTTGTTAAACATTGAAATAAAGTGCACCAATTTAATCAATGCATTTTTCTAGATAAGTTACATATATAGTTTATTGAATTCGGAGCTACAGTTATTTAGTTATGAAATGAACAATTTTAGCATATCATTTAAGCAAATTAATACAAACAGCAAGTTTAAACATTTTAACATGGATGAAAGTTGCAGAATATGAAAGTACAAGAAAATTTGAGCATGATGCATATATGATAGGTTTTATTTGGAAGCATGGTTATTTAGTTATTGACAATTCAAAATGATGGTATTTCTACAATTATGCATGCACTAAAAATAGAGATAAACTCTGAGATGAAAAAAACAAACGCGGGCCAGATTTTGATAACCCAAAAGTATAGGGGATTACAACAGTTTTCGAGGGTAGAGGATTCAACCCAAATTTATAGATTCGACACAAGGGGAGCCAAAGAATATTTGAAGGTATTAGCAGCTGAGTTTTTTTAACCGTGAACAGTACGAAAGGATCCTACTGTATTAATATATTAAAATAATGGGCACACTGTACAATGGGTATTTATATGGGGGGAAGAGGCAGGGTACATCTTGACAACTTTGTGACAAGTCAACTAAATGAAACAGAGAGCAACAACTATAGAGAGTGTACAAAGTTCACTACAAAGGGCCTACACTCCTCTTTGACTCTGCGTTGAAGAAGCCCGAAGTCTTTCTTGAATCTGTCCAGCCAGGAGTTGAAGGATGGTGTTATTGCTCTAAAGTGTTTGTTATTTCTCTCCTTCCAAATGCTCCAGGATGCACAATGAATTTCTCCAAGAACATAGGAGCGGGATGACTATTTTTTGAGCCTCAACAGCTTGCAAGCGACCATGGAAAGGTTTCCAATTAAACCCAAGCTTATCCCAGCATAGCTTACTGAAAGAACAGTTGAAGATCATGTGTTCCACCGTTTCCTCAATATTCATTCCACATAAGAGGCCATTGTGGTCATCTCCTATGTTATAGTGCCTTCTTTTCAGCATCTTCCTCGTATTGAGCCTATCATGGAAGAGCAGCCAGGCAAAAACATTCAACTTCATCGTGCATTTTGATTTCCAGACCCAGCAGAACACCTAGTGAACCTGGACGTCTTTGAAGAAAAATCTATAGTAATCAGTTGATTTATAGATGGTCTTGCCCCACGTGTAGTGCCAAATGTCCGAGGCCGTCGTAGAGGGCTGTAGTTCAGCTGCAATTGTTTGCATGTCTCTGACCTCGCAAAGGCTTTAGGGGTCAAGGGTAGGTGAAATGTTTCCCCCAGTGACATGATCCCAAAGAAGTCTTTGACAGAAACATGTTTGTCCAATGAGTGGGAGAAAGCACGAGGATGGGACTCTTGAATAATTGGCCCCGCCCACAAATCTTTCTAAAACAGAGCCGTGGTGCCACACACAATATTGACTTGAGAAATACCTCTAAACTTAGGAGTGAGCTTGAGTACGTCCTTCCACCAGAACGAGCCAACCGGCTCACAAGCGTGTGGAATTTTTTGGGCGTAGTACGAATCCCATGTGAGTTGCACCCAAGGGATATCCATCTTGTTGTAGAATTTATGCAGGAATTTCAAAAGCAATGCTTCATTCTGTATTCGAAGATTGACAACTCCAAGTCCTCCCTTATTTTTTTGGTTTACAAACCATGTCCCAGGCAGCCAGAGAGTTGCATTTATCTCCTTGTTCCGTCTTCTTGATCCATAAGCATTTGCGCCTAATCTTGTCCAGAAGTTCAATGAGCTTGGGTGGTTAATGTAACATGCACATTGCATAGATAAGAAGCGAGGTAACCGTGGAGTTGAGGAGAGTCAGATTGCCAGCATGGGACATAAGGGACAGTGTTGAGGACAAACTTCTTTCAACCGTGCTGACTAGGGGCATAAAGTCATGAATGGTAGGCCGAGACGTGCCCAGAGGCAGGCCAAGATAGGTAAACGGCATGGTACCAATTGTACACTCAAAGATAGCAGCAAGTTGTACAGCCAGATCCGTGTCCAAGTTTATGGGAATTAGTGTTGACTTGTGGAAATTGATCTTAAGGCCTATGGACTGTGCATATTTGGTGAGGACGCCTTTAATAATCAAGGCTGGATGAGGGCAAGCCGGCATGAGCAGAAACATATCATCGGTGTATTGGACAATAGGGTAGTCCATTTGTCTGTTAGACGGGAAGGGAAGCTGGATTTTACCCTCCCTATAGGCTTCATTAATGCCAGATTGAAGGAGGTCGGCTGCCAGTACGAAAATGAGTGGAGACAGCGGATCGCCCTGTCTGACACCACGCCTACAGTGGAATTGTCTGCCCGGAACACCGTTTAGGAGGATTGAGGATCTGCCCAAACAGAATATTGAATTTATCCAGGACAACCACTTTTCATTAAAACCCACATGTCTCATAATGTTGATCATGGGGTCATGCTCGATGGTGTCGAAGGCTTTGGCGAAATCTAGCTTTAGCAGAACGATCGGGCATTTGGAAGCTTGGCATTGGTGGATGTATTGGAATGTCCATGCAAGGCAATCTTGTATAGATCTTCCACGTATGAATCCATATTGGTTACGATGAATAATTTTCAGAATGACCTTCTGCAGACGGTTGGCCAAGAGCTTAGTTGTAACACCCTCAATGCGACTATAGCTCCCACGTGTCGAGGCACGACTTAGAGACATAATTGCATTTAAGGCATATGTCGCAAGTTAGGCAATCTTCACAACATCCCATGTAATATGATAATAAAAGGGGAGATAACATAGTTGGCTTACACTCGCCACGTCAATCAAGTACATAAATAACATTACATCATCCAAAACACTCATGGCCCGACTACGACGCCAAAATAAAGAGAACCCAACATGCGACAACGGTCCCAATCACCCCCAATTGGGCACCACAACTGATCATCGGGAAAGGAAACGTAGTATCGTTGAGAGTCTTCGTCGAACTCCCACTTGAGCTCATACGCGTCTCCTGGAGCGGAATCATCGGGCCCTGCACCTGGTGTAATAGTAATCTGTGAGCCACGGGGACTCAGCAATCTCGCACCCTCGCGATCAAGACTATTCAAGCTTATAGGTAAGGCAAGGTAAAATATGAGTGGAGCTGCAGCAAGCGACTAGCAAGTATGGTGGCTAACTTATTCGCAAAAGAGAACGAGAAGAGGAGGCAAAGCACGAGCGAGAAGCTAGAGAACAACCTGCACAAACATTACTCCAACACCGTGTCCACTTCCCAGACTCCGCCGAGAAGAGGCCATCACGGTAACACACTCAGTTGATCCATCTTAATTAATTAAGGTTCAAGTTATCTACAACCGGACATTAACAAATTCCCATCTGCCCATAACCGCGGGCACGGCTTTCGAAAGTTCAATCCCTGCAAGGGAGTCCCAACTTAGCCCATGACAAGCTCTCACGGTCAACGAAGGAATAGACCTCCTCCCAAGACGTTCCAATCAGACTCGGTATCTCGGTAACTCAAGACACTTCGACAGGTTAAAACAAGACCAGCAACACCGCCCGAATGTGCCGACAAATCCCGATAGGAGCGGCACATATCTCGTTCTCAGGGCACACTCAGATGAGACTAGCTACGAGTAAAACCAACCCTCAAGTTTCCCCGAGGTGGCCCCGCAGGCAGCTCAGTTCGGACCAACACTCAGAGGGAGCACTGGCCCGGGGGGGGGGGGGGTTAAAATAAGATGACCCTTGGGCTCCGGTAACCCAAGGGAAAAAGAGGCTAGGTGGCGAATGGTAATACCAATGTTGGGCATTGCTGGAAAAGCTTTAATCAAGGCGAACTATCAAGGGGTTCCCATTATAACCCAACCGCGTAAGGAACGCAAAATCCGGGAACATAACACCGATATGACGGAAACTAGGGCGGCAAGAGTGGAACAAAACACTAGGCAAGAGGCTGAGCCTTCCACCCTTTACCAAGTATATAGATGCATTAATATAGCAACATAATATAATGATATCCCAACAAGTAAATAAATGTTCCGACAAGGAACGGCTCCAATCTTCACCTGCAACTAGCAACGCTATAAGAAGGGCTGAGCAAAGCGGTAACATAGCCAATCAATGGTTTGCTAGGACATGGTGGGTTAGAGGTTCAACATGGCAATTGGGAGGCTGACAAGCAAAAGGTAGGCATCATAGCATTGGCATAGCAAAGAGCGAGCAAACTAGCATAGCAAAGATAATAGTGATTTCGAGGGTATGATCATCTTGCCTGCAAAGCTGTCAGAGTTGACTGGATCCTCAAAAGCAAACTCAACGGGATCCTCGTTAGTGAACTCATCTCCCGGCTCTACCCAAACAAGACAAACAAGCAACAAGGATACAATCAACCACGTGCAAGCTCAAACAATAAGATGCAATGATGGTATGCTATGCGGGATGCGATGCGGGATGCAAAATGCAAGATATGACAGGAAATGCATGAACCTGGCCTCAACTTCGAAAACCAAGTGTTCCACTGGAAAGATGAGATGAAATCGCTTGAAAACGATATAAAGAACGCCGGAATCGGAGTTACGGTTTGGAAATGGCAAGCGATTCAAATATGACACCGGTCTGCGATTTACAGCAAGTAGGCATGTAAATGCAATGAAATGAACATGCTACAGCACCCAAACATTACAACAAAGTACATGGCAGGTATGCACACAAGATGCTTAACAAGAGTCTAGCACTGAGCTACGGACAAATCATCAATTAACAGGTTCAAACAAGCATGGCAAAAACGCAAATGGTAAAACAGATCTCAGACTTTGTGAAATTGACACTTGTCTGGAATTTCAGATCATATAGCCCTCTTTGGAGCAACAAAACAACATGCTACAGGACCTGAACATGACAAAGAAAGACATGGCATGCAGCTACTCAACAAGCTTAACAAAAGTCCCTTAGTGACCTTGAGCCAAAAGGGATCACAAAATATAGTAACAAGCACACGAACATAGCAAAAACATAATCAGTTTTCAGACTTAGTGAAAACTGGGACATGCTAAAACATAACTCACTAAGGCATGTTTACGAGCTCGATGCACTCACCACGGTGCAAGTCATGGCAAGACAAGCATACATCCTTTAAGAAGGCACAAAATAAAAGCTAGACATGGCAAGAACAATGGCATAGCATGCACGTATCAACTACAATAACATCGGCAAAATCGCAAACAAGTTGACGATCTGCCCATATTCACAATGAAGCAAAAGTAGAGCTCGATTGACTCAAGCTAGGGTGCTCCATAATTGCAAACAAAGACATGTATGGATAGAGCACTACAATATTAAAAAAACTCCCTTACTGATCATCCTCAAAAAAGGCACGGATCACTAGGAAATAGCATGAACATATGGCTTCATGAACTAAATAATCCCAGACTTGGTGAAAACTACTAAGTCCCAGAAAACAGATTTACCGGGTGCCTCACTTTGCAAGCTTGTACAAGTCACCACACACATCCTAAAAATGCATGGGTTGCACCTCTGGAAAGATAACAAGATGCTTAAAAAAACATATGAAGGACTCACAGGCATATCATGCACACAATAATCATGGCAAAAATGACAAAAGTCTAAGATGAACTAGCAGATCTGAAAATTAACTCACGAAGCCTCCTTCTAACAGAATTCGGGCATCAAGATGAGCTCAAATGAAAATGATGCAATGGAATGAAATGATGTGCTCGTCGAGACGAACATTTGGATATATTATATGTCCAAAACGGAGCTACGGATGCAAAGATATAGCCGGTCAAAGATTGCATAAAAAATTAATGGAGAGGCAAAAGTCAACCTAGGGTTTTCAGATCTGAGATCCGGATCGGCACGGATTTCGGAGCACGCCGGAGTTACTGTAGCTGTCCGCCGGAATCGACGGAGGAGGAGGCCGGCGGCTTGCCGGAGCTGCGAGGGAGGCCCGGGGCGCGCGGGGAACGAGGCGGCGGCGGCGGTGGTCGACCGGGGCGGTGGCGGCCGCCAGGCGAGGCGCGGGACGGCGCTGAGCTTCGGGGCGGCGGGCCCTCGCCGGCCGGAACAGCGGCGGCGCAGCAAGGTGGGCTCAGCCATCGGCCGCGGGGAGGACGACGCGGGCGCGGGCGGCGGCCTCTAGCCCGAGCGGCGGGGAGGAGGGCCGGAGATGGGCCTCGGCGGGCCGTGGCGGCGGCGGGCGCCGGTTGCCACGTGGCAGCGCGGGAGAGGGCGGCGGGATCCGGACGTTGTCCGGCTTCGTGGGACACGTCCGGCGGCGGCGGAGATCTGGTTTTTTAGGGTTTCGTGGGAGGAGAAGATCCGAAAACGGGGGGGTCTATTTATGGGCATAAGTGGAGCTAGGAGAGTCCAAATGTGGTGCGGTTTTCGGTCACGTGATCGTGATCGAACGCCCTAGGACATGGAGAAGAGTTTGGTGCGTTTTGGGCCAAATTGGAGGGGTGTTGGGCTGCAACACACACAAGGCCTTTTCGGTCCCTCGGTTAACCGTTGGAGTATCAAACGAAGTCCAAATGGTACGAAACTTGACAGGTGGTCTGCCGGTAGTAAACCAAGGCCGCTTGGCAAGTCTTGGTCCAATATGGAAATGTTTAATCCCCACACACGAAAGAAAGCTAGAAATGACCACCGGAGGAGAACGAAGCACCGGAATGCAAAACGAACAACTGGGAAAATGCTCGAATGCATGAGACGAACACGTATGCAAATGCAATGCACATGATGACATGATATGAGATGCATGACAAAGACAACAACACACGGAGACAAAAAAAACCCGAACCCGAGGAAATAAATAACTTAACACCGGAAACGGCAAGAGTTGGAGTACAAATTGGGAAAGTTACATCTGGGGCGTTACAACACTCCACCACTACGAAAGGATCTCGACCAGAGATCTAGGACTGAAAGAACGCCGGGTACTCAGAACGGAGGTGATCCTCGCATTCCCAGGTAGCTTCACATTCGGAATGGTGTGACCACTTGACTTTGAGAAATTTGATTGACTTGTTGCGAGTCTTGCGTTCAGTCTTTTCAAGAATAGCAACTAGGTGCTCACGATAAGAGAGATCTTCTTGGAGCTCAATGTCCTCGAAGCTGACGGTGCGGTCAGGAGTCTTGAAGCACTTTCGAAGCTGAGAGACATGGAACATGTCATGAACATTTGCAAAGTTTGAAGGAAGCTCGAGTTGATAGGCGAGGTCGCCTCTCTTGCTGACAATCTTGAAAGGTCCCACGTATCTAGGGGCAAGCTTCCCTTTGATACCGAAGCGACGAGTACCTTTCATAGGAGAGACACAGAGGTAAACATGATCTCCGATCTTGAAAGCCAAATCACGGTGCTTACTATCATAGTAGCTCTTCTGACGGGATTGGGCTGCTTTGGGGTTATCTCGAATGACTTTGCACATTTCTTCTGCCTCTGTGATTAAGTCATTACCCAAAAGCTGACGTTCACCGGTTTCAGACCAGTTGAGAGGGGTACGGCACTTCCTGCCATACAGAATTTCAAAAGGGGCCTTGCCCAAACTTGCTTGAAAACTGTTGTTGTAGGAGAATTCAGCATAAGGAAGACAATCCTCCCACTTCATGCCGAAGGAGATCACACAAGCCCTGAGCATATCTTCAAGAATCTGGTTGACACGCTCGACTTGACCGCTTGTTTGAGGATGGAAAGCTGTGCTGAAACGGATGTTAGTGCCCATGGCCTTCTGAAAAGAATCCCAAAACTTCGAGGTAAAGATGCTGCCACGGTCTGAAGAGATCACTTGAGGAATACCGTGCAGAGAGACAATGCGAGAGGTATAGAGTTCCGCCAATTGAGCTGCAGTGATTGACTCTTTGATAGGCAGAAAATGAGCCACTTTGGTGAGTTTGTCGATGACAACGAATATAGCATCATTGCCATGCTTGGACTTTGGAAAACCCAGTCACGAAGTCCATCTCAATGTGGTCAAACTTCCATTCTGGAATGGCAAGAGGTTGGAGGAGACCAGCTGGCCTTTGGTGTTCTGCCTTCACTCTTCTGCAGACATCACATTCATTCACGAATTGAACGATCTCCCGCTTCATTCGAGTCCACCAATAAGCTTGCTTAAGGTCCTGATACATCTTCGTGCTCCCAGGGTGGATGGAGAGGAGAGAATTCTGAGCCTCGTTCATGATCACTTTACGGAGGTCACCTTTGGGCACAACAATACGATCCTCAAAGAAGAGAGTGTCCTTGTCATCAAGGCGGTAGCACTTGTACTTGGACTGACTCTTGGCAATCCCAATCTTCACCTTTTTCACCATAGCATCAAGAAGCTGGGCTTGGCGAATCTGGTCTTCTAAGGTAGGAGACTTGAAGGTTGGCGAGGAAACCTTGAGGAACAACTTGCAGATTAAGTTTGCGGAAAGCTTCACAAAGCTCGGGTTGATAAGGCTTGAGAATCAGACTGTTGCAGTAAGCTTTCCTGCTCAAAGCGTCAGCAATCACATTAGCCTTGCCTGGAGTATACTCGATACTCGGATTATACTCTTGAATCATTTCGACCCATCGAGTTTGCCTGAGGTTGAGATTAGGCTGAGTGAAGATGTACTTGAGACTCTTGTGATCAGTGAAAATGTCCACTTTTCTTCCCAATACAAGATGTCTCCAAGTCAAAAGAGCATGCACAACTGCCGCCAACTCGAGATCATGAGTGGGGTTGTTCTTCTCATTAGGCTTCAACTGGCGAGATGTATAAGCAACAACTTTCTTCTCTTGCATCAATACTGCGCCAAGACCTTGGAGAGAGGCATCACAAAAGACCTTGTACGGCTTGGATTCATCAGGCGGAGTCAGAACTGGAGCAGTGATCAATTTCTCTTTCAAAGTGTTGAAAGCAATATCACACTCCGAAGAACAAACGTACTTGACGTGCTTCTGAAGAAGATTTGAGAGAGGCTTTGTGATCTTAGAAAAGTTTTCAACGAATCTTCGGCAATAGCTTGCGAGACCGAGAAAACTGCGGAGTTGCTTCACATTCTGAGGAGGTTCCCAATTCACAATTGCAGACACCTTCTCAGGATTCATGGCAATGCCCTTGGCAGAGATGATATGACCAAGATAAAGAACCTCATTAAGCCAAAATTCACACTTGGAGAACTTGGCGTAGAACTGATGTTCTCTGAGCTTATCGAGAACCAAACACAAATGCTTGGCATGATCTTCCTTGTTCTTGGAGAAAACCAGAATGTCGTCGAGATAGACCAAAACGAAGTCATTGGTGTAGGCATTGAAGATGAAGTTCATCATGCGAGAGAACGTCGGAGGAGCGTTGGCGAGGCCAAAATACATGACAGTGTATTCATATGAACCAAAGCTTGTTCTGAATGCTGTCTTGGGAATATCTTCTTCACGAATGCGAATCTGATGATAGCCCATACGGAGATCAAGCTTGGAGAATACTTGGGCACCTTTGAGTTGTTCGAACAACTCATTGATGTTGGGAAGTGGATATTTGTTCTTGAGGGTCTTCTTGTTCAATGGACGGTAATCAACACAAAGTCGGTCCGTTCCATCCTTCTTCTTCACAAAAAGAACACCACAACCCCACGGAGAAGAACTAGGCCGGATGAGACCCATTTTCTCTTGCATATCGAGTTGCTTCTTCAGCTCCTTCAACTCTTCAGGTCCGAGCTTGTAAGGACGTTTGCACACAGGTTCCGTGCCAGGCTCAAGATCAATAACGAATTCAACTGGCCGGTGCAGAGGCATTCCTGGAAGCTCTTCTGGAAAGACGTCTTGATATTCGCAAACGACTGGAATTTGAGAGATGGCATCCAATTCACCCTTCTCATTGAGAGAAAACAGACGGATGGAATTATCCCGAGCGGCAAAGACAATTACATCCTCCGACGAATGAGTCAATTGAATCTGCCTGGCTGCACAATTAAGCTGAGCCTTGTGCTTAGAAAGCCAATCCATACCGAGAATAAGATCAATATCCGAGTTACCAAGAACCATTGGAGAAGCCAGAAACTTGAAATCACCCATCAAGATAGAAATATCCGGAACCATCAAACTAGAACTCAGACGCTTAGCTGGAGAGACGACTTGCATAGCTCTAGGTAAAGCCTTAGTACTAAAATTGTTCTCCGATGCAAATGGGAAAGACATGAAGGAATGCGATGCACCAGAGTTAAAAAGTACTTTCGCGGGAATATCATTAACAGGAAGGTTACCCATGATCACATCTGACGAGTCCTCTGCCTGAGCTGCATTTATCAAATTGACCTTGGCATGCTTGGGGTTATGCTTGACCACAGCTGTAGTTGTCGATCTGACAGGAGGAGGAGGAGGAAGACGCCTCTGGTTGAGACACTTGTTGGCATAGTGACCCTTCTGTTGGCACTTGTTGCACGTGACCTCTGAAAGCGGATGGTGATACGAAGCACTCGATCTTGGAGCTTGAGACGAAGTCTTGTTCTGAAATCCAGGGTTGGGTGGGTGGGAAGAACCACTGCCACCTTTACTCTTCTGCTGATATGGCTGACGGAACGGAGGAGGAGGAAGCCAAAACTTCTGCTGCTTGGCCACTTGAGTAGAGGAAGAAGGAGTAGCATCTCTGACTCGCTTCTTGGAAGCATCACACCTCAACTGAGCAGCCTCTTGCTTCAGTGCCATGTTGTAGAACTCATCGTATCTCAAGGGCTCGAAGAGAACAAGAGCGAGCTGAATATCTTCTCTGAGACCACCCCTGAACTGATATATCATGCTCTTCTCATCAGGGATGTCCTGCTTGGCAAAGCGGGCGAGCTTCTGGAACAACTTGTTGTAGTCATAGACAGACAAAGAGCCTTGCTTCAGATTGCGGAATTCCTCACGCTTGCTTTCAACCACGCTCCGCGGAATATGATGAGCTCGGAAATCTCGACGGAAATCATCCCAAGTGATAACACGTCCACCTCTGGAGTCCTTGTACTGCTGGAACCATTCTGCAGCTTGATCTTTGAGTTGGAAGGAAGCGAACTTGACAAAGTCCTCAGGCCTGACGTTACTGCACTCGAAATGCTTGCACAGATCCACAAGCCAATCGTCAGCATCGGTTGCCTCAACACAATTGCTGAAAGTCTTTGGCCCATTAGCAAGGAACTGGTTGAGTGTAGCAAAGTGACTCTGATTGCTGCCTTGATTCCCTTGACTGCCTTGATTGCGCTCTTGAAGAATTTGCATGATCAGCTGTCTGTTTGCATTGGTTGCGGCCATCACAGCTTGCCGTGCCTCTGGAGGAGGTGGAGGTGGTGGCGGATCAGGATTCGGAGTCGTGCGCGTTGGAGGAGCCATCCTGAAGAGCTTGACCACCATTAGCACATTGACAGATAAATATTGAAGCTGAATCCAACGGCATGAAAATTGCAACTTATAGTATTCACATCCGAACAAAATGAACGAATGCATTCCTCTTGAAATGGTCACATATCCATAAATTGAGAAGCCACGTAGAATTAAGGTAGAGAAATAAATCAACAAGGTACGGATCAAGAACGAATAATCGGTAAGAAATCCCAATCTAAAACCAATATCCATGGAAGAAAAACTAGAGCTACTAGAATTCCCACCTATGAAACTTCCGAACCTTTCCGGTTATGCAATCAGGTGTTGGAGATACAGGGGAAGCATAATATCTCACCCAAACTAGCAAATCCTACATCCAGCTGTATCCATCCTTCAACACATAACCAAGAAACCTTTGGAAACCATCTACCTCAACCTTCGAAAAGCATCCGTTATACAAGTTATGGCGATACTCCCGAACTCCCACCCCAGTACTGGGTGGCGTCGAGGTTATCTCACCAATGAACTGCATAAAAGAGATTTTCGATGTCGGCGTACTAGACTCAGGTATTCCAGAACTGCAATGATAAAATTATGATGACAACACCTCAGAGCTCAACTCCCGGGACACTTCCACTAAACCCTGACAGGAGACACCAAGACAATGTTCTCATCATAAAACCATCGGAACGATTCCAAGATACCCGCGTGATCCTAAATTTTTTTTTAGTGAAATTTGAGAAGAGAAGAGTCAAAACTCTACGTCAGGATGCCTTACCAGAGCGATGAGGAGACTGGGAAGTAAAAAGAATTCCTAAACTCTCCGATATATAATTCCTAAATGACACAAAACATTTTTCTAGACACAACTCGGCCGCTAATAACGATCAAGCAATGGGGCTCCTAAGGTCGGGGAAGGCTCTGATACCAACTTGTAACACCCTCAATGCGACTATAGCTCCCACGTGTCGAGGCACGACTTAGAGACATAATCGCATTTAAGGCATATGTCGCAAGTTAGGCAATCTTCACAACATCCCATGTAATATGATAATAAAAGGGGAGATAACATAGTTGGCTTACACTCGCCACGTCAATCAAGTATATAAATAACATTACATCATCCAAAACACTCATGGCCCGACTATGGCGCCAAAATAAAGAGAACCCAACATGCGACAACGGTCCCAATCACCCCCAACTGGGCACCACTACTAATCATCAGGAAAGGAAACGTAGTATCGTTGAGAGTCTTCGTCGAACTCCCACTTGAGCTCATACGCGTCTCCTGGAGCGGAATCATCGGGCCCTGCATCTGGTGTAATAGTAATCTATGAGCCACAGGGACTCAACAATCTCGCACCCTCGCGATCAAGACTATTCAAGCTTATAGGTAAGGCAAGGTAAAATATGAGTGGAGCTGCAGCAAGCGACTAGCAAGTATGGTGGCTAACTTATTCGCAAAAGAGAGCGAGAAGGGGAGGCAAAGCACGAGCGAGAAGCTAGAGAACAACCTGCGCAAACATTACTCCAACACCGTGTCCCCATCCCGGACTCCGCCGAGAAGAGGCCATCACGGTAACACACTCAGTTGATCCATTATCATTAATTAAGGTTCAAGTTATCTACAACCGGACATTAACAAATTCCCATCTGCCCATAACCGCGGGCATGGCTTTCGAAAGTTCAATCCCTGCAGGGGAGTCCCAACTTAGCCCATGACAAGCTATCACGGTCAACGAAGGAATAGACCTCCTCCCAAGACATTCCGATCAGACTCGGTATCTCGGTATCTCAAGACACTTCGACAGGTTAAAACAAGACCAGCAACACCGCCCGAATGTGCCGACAAATCCCGATAGGAGCTGCACATATCTCGTTCTCAGGGCACACTCAGATGAGACTAGCTACGAGTAAAACCAACACTCAAGTTTTCCCGAGGTGGCCCCGCAGGCAGCTCAGTTCGGACCAACACTCAGAGGGAGCACAGGCCCGGGGGGGGGGGTTAAAATAAGATGACCCTTGGGCTACGGTAACCCAAGGGAAAAAGAGGCTAGGTGGCGAATGGTAAGACCAATGTTGGGCATTGCTGGAAAAGCTTTAATCAAGGCGAACTATCAAGGGGTTCCTATGATAACCCAACCACGTAAGGAACGCAAAATCCGGGAACATAACACCGATATGATGGAAAGTAGGGCGGCAAGAGTGGAACAAAACACTAGGCAAGAGGCCGAGCCTTCCACCCTTTACCAAGTATATAGATGCATTAAGATAGCAAGATAATATAATGATATCCCAACAAGTAAATAAATGTTCCGACAAGGAACGGCTCTAATCTTCACCTGCAACTAGCAACGCTATAAGAAGGGCTGAGCAAAGCGGTAACATAGCCAATCAACGGTTTGCTAGGACATGGTGGGTTAGAGGTTCAACATGGCAATTGGGAGGCTGACAAGAAAAAGGTAGGCATCGTAGCATTGGCATAGCAAAGAGCGAGCAAACTAGCATAGCAAAGATAGTAGTGATTTCGAGGGTATGATCATCTTGCCTGCAAAGTTGTCAGAGTTGACTGGATCCTCAAAAGCAAACTCAACGGGATCCTCGTTAGCGAACTCGTCTCCCGGCTCTACCCAAACAAGACAAACAAGCAACAAGGATACAATCAACCACGTGCAAGCTCAAACAATAAGATGCAATGATGGTATGCTATGCGGGATGCGATGCGGGATGCAAAATGCAAGATATGACAGGAAATGCATGAACCTGGCCTCAACTTGGAAAACCAAGTGTGCCACTGGAAAGATGAGATGAAATCGCTTGAAAACGATATAAAGAACGCAGGAATCGGAGTTACAGTTTGGAAATGCCAAGCGATTCAAATGACACCGGTCTGCGATTTACAGCAAGTAGGCATCTAAATGCAATGAAATGAACATGCTACAGCACCCAAACATGACAAAAAAATACATGGCAGGGATGCACACAAGATGCTTAACAAAAGTCTAGCACTGAGCTACGGACAAATCATCCATTAACAGGTTCAAACAAGCATGGCAAAAACGCAAATGGTAAAACAGATCTCAGACTTTGTGAAATTGACACTTGTCTGGAATTTCAGATCATATAGCCCTCTTTGGAGCAACAAAACAACATGCTACAGGACCTGAACATGACAAAGAAAGGCACGGCATGGAGCTACTAAACAAGCTTAACAAAAGTCCCTTAGTGACCTTGAGCCAAAAGGGATCACAAAATATAGTAACAAGCACACGAACATAGCAAAAACATAATCAGTTTTCAGACATAGTGAAAACTGGGACATGCTGAAACATAACTCACGAAGGCATGTTTACGAGCTCGATGCACTCACCACGGTGCAAGTCATGGCAAGACAAGCATACATCCTTTAAGAAGGCACAAAATACTAGCTATACATGGCAAGAACAATGGCATAGCATGCACGGATCAACTACAATAACATCGGAAAAATCGCAAACAAGTTGACGATCTGCCCAGATTCAGAACGAAGCAAAAGTAGAGCTTGATTGACTCAATCTAGGGTGCTCCATAATTGCAAACAAAGACATGGATGGATAGAGCACTACAAGATTAACAAAACTCCCTTACTGATCATCCTCAAAAAAGGCACGGATCACTAGGAAATAGCATGAACATATGGTATCATGAACTAAATAATCCCAGACTTTGTGAAAACTACTAAGTCCCAGAAAACAGATTTACCGGGTGCCTCACTTTGCAAGCTTGCACAAGTCACCACACACATCCTAAAAATGCATGGGTTGCACCTCTGGAAAGATAACAAGATGCTTAACAAAACATATGAAGGACTCACAGGCATATCATGCACACAATAATCATGGCAAAAATGACAAAAGTCTAAGATGAACTAGCAGATCTGACAATTAACTCATGAAGCCTCCTTCTAACAGCATTTCGGGCATCAAGATGAGCTCAAATGAAAATGATGCAATGGAATGAAATGATGAGCTCGTCGAGGCGAACATTTAGATATACTATATGTCCAAAACGGAGCTACGGATGCGAAGATATAGCCGGTCAAAGATTGCATAAAAAATTAACGGAGAGGCAAAAGTCAACCCTAGGGTTTTCAGATCTGAGATCCGGATCGGCACGGATTTCGGAGCACGCCGGAGTTACTGTAGCTGTTCGCCGGAATCGACGGGGGAGGAGGCCGGCGGCTTGCCGGAGCTGTGAGGGAGGGCCGGGGCGCGCGGGGAACGAGGCGACGGCGGCGGTGGTCGACCGGGGCGGCGGCGGCCGCCAGGCGAGGCGCGGGATGGCGCTAAGCTTCGGGGCGGCGGGCCCTCGCCGGCAGGAACAGCGGCGGCGCGGCGAGGTGGGCTCGGCCACCGGCCGCGGGGAGGACGACGCGGGCGCGGGCGGCGGGGAGGAGGGCCGGAGATGGGCCTCGGCGGGCCGTGGCGGCGGCGGGTGCCGGTTGCCACGTGGCAGCGCGGGAGAGGGCGGCGGGATCCGGACGTTGTCCGGCTCCGTCCGGACACGTCCGGCGGCGGCGGAGATCTGTTTTTTTAGGGTTTCGTGGGAGGGGAAGATCCGAAAACGGGGGGGGTCTATTTATAGGCAATAGTGGAGCTAGGAGAGTCCAAATGAGGTGCGGTTTTCGGCGATGCGATCATGATCGAACGCTCTAGGACATGCAGCAGAGTTTGGTGGGTTTTGGGCCAAATTGGAGGGGTGTTGGGCTGCAACACACACGAGGCCTTTTCGGTCCCTCGGTTAACCGTTGGAGTATCAAACGAAGTCCAAATGGTACGAAACTTGACAGGCGGTCTGCCGGTAGTAAACCAAGGCCGCTTGGCAAGTCTCGGTCCAATCCGGAAATGTTTAATCCCCACACACGAAAGAAAGCTAGAAATGACCACCGGAGGAGAACGAAGCACCGGAATGCAAAATGGACAACGGGGAAAATGCTCGAATGCATGAGACGAACACGTATGCAAATGCAATGCACATGATGACATGATATGAGATGCATGGCAAAGACAACAACACACGGAGACAAAAAAACCCGAACCCGAGGAAATAAATAACTTAACGCCGGAAACGGGAAGAGTTGGAGTACAAATTGGGAAAGTTACATCCGGGGCGTTACATTAGTAATGAGTTTAAGGCATCAATTTAGTAGTGTGATTGGCCTGTAATCATTAACTGTGGATGGAGACACATTCTTCGGGATCAAAGTAACCAATCCATCATTAACGCTCTGGATATTAAGTGTTCCTGCATGGAATTGATCACACAACGAGTAGAAGTCTGCCTTGATGATTGGCCAACACGCTTTAAGGAAAAGACCACTAAAACCATCCGGGCCAGGGGCCCTATCACCTGGCATTTCTTTAATGACCAAGTAATTTCCTCATGCGTGAAGGGAAGAGTTACGTGATCAAGGTTTGCATTAGGCATGATTAAAGAAGGGAGATCAAATTGCATTTGAGTGGGGCTAGAGGTGCCTAATCTGTCCGAATAAGAATGGAAGAGGAGGGCCTCTTTGCCATTGTAATCTTCCACCACTAGGCCATGAGGAGTTTTGTAACACCCCAGTTGTAAAACTTCCATAATTGGAGATGTACCCAGCCTTGTCATGTTCAATACTAAGTGTTTTTCCTCCTTGTGGTTTTCATTTTGGGTTTTCCTTGTTCCTTTTCTTGCCTTGTCTTGTCTTTACTTGCCATCTTGTTGCATCATTGGCCTCATCTTAGTGTTGCATTTGTCATGATGCATTTCATCATCCCCTTCATGTGCATTGTGTGTTTCATGCATGTTATATTGTTGCTTGATCCATGTCTGATCCGTACATGACCACCTCTATGCATCATCACCTCTCCTCCTTTTTCTTCCTTCTTCCTTTTTGGAAGTGCCGTCTTGCCCTCCTCCATAAATGTTCATCTTCTATATATAAATCTTGCTACATGTCCAGAAACCCCCTGCCAAATTTTCACCTCTTTTAGAATTGTTTTGGTTGGGTTCAAAAATGCATAAAGTTTGAATTTTATTCAAACTTGCTTTATTTTTCTACCTCTAAAATTGTCCATACCAATTTATTTAAATAGAGCATATTTCCAGGAGCTTGGGGATATTTTTGTTTCTGCCAAATACATCTCCTACCTCCCTGACCTTTTCCTTTCTTCAGCTGTGATTTTAAATGTTTAGAATTTTAGAGGAGAAGGAGAGGACCTTCCCAGCATAGCCACTTGGGCCTTTTCTCACACCCAGCCCAGCCATCCACCCTCACCGCAGCCCAGTCAGCCCACGTGTACAGGAGCTTCGTCCTCCTGTACGGCAGGCCATCCAGAGCAGCCACGTCGGCACGCCAGATGATTTGACGGCCGGAGCTCGTCCCTAGACCATATAAAAGACGTCCCCGGTGCCCTAGGGTCTCCCCTTGACCGATCCCCCCCTCTTCTTCCCTCTCCGCCGCCTAGGTTAGCGCCACGCGCCACACCGTCGCCCTGCCCACCATGACCCGAGCGAGCAAGAGCTCAAGCTCGGGGTAGCCGTCCACGTCACGCCTCCGACCTAGCTGCGTTCCCGTTGCCACGCTTGCCCCGTGCTCCGGTTCCCACCTAGCTGCGTTCTCCTTGCCACGCTTGCCCGTGTGCACGCTGGCCTCGCCTCGCCTCGCCAGCTTCAGACGTCGCTTGCTCGGCCTCTGCACCGACGGTACCAAGCCAAGCTAGAACTTGTCCCATGCCATGACATGCCTTTTAGTGAGTTAATCAAGCTTGTAAAGATGCCATGTTGAATCTGTTTTTGTCATGTCCTGGAATTTCACTAAGTCTGAGATCTGTTTATGTTTTTGCCATGTTCACATGCTTGCAATGATATTTTCTGATCCCTTTTGGCTCAAGGTCACTAAGGGACTTTTGTTAAGTGCTTTGAGTAGCTTCATGCCATGCCTTGCTTTGCCATGTTAAGTTCCTGTAGCATGTAGTTTTCATGCTCTAAAGTGTGCTTCCTGATGTTAAATTCCAAACTTGTGTTAATTTCACAAAGTCTGAAACCTGTTATCATTTGCATTTTTGCCATGTTTGTTTGAACCTGTTAATGGATGAATTAGCCGTAGCTCAGTGTTCATCTTTTGTCAAGCATAATGAGTGGATCCCTGCCATGTATTTTGCTGTTATGTTTGAGTGTTGTAGCATATTTATCTTGATGGATTTCGTTGGTCACTTACTGATTATCGCAGACCGGTGCCATATTTGTTTTTCTTGCCATTTCCAAACCGTGCATCCGATTCCGGTGATCTTTATATCGATTTCAACTGAAATCACCTCACCTTTCAAGTGGCACTCTTGGATTTCCATGTTGAGGCCAGGTTAAATCATTCCTTGTCAAATCTTGCATATGCATCACATACCACATCTCGCATAGCATACCATGTTTGCATCATGTTGTTTGAGCATTGCACGCGGTTGATTGTGTTCCGTTTGGTTGTTGTTCTTGTTTGGGTAGAGCTGGGAGACGAGTTCGTGAATGAGGAGCCCGTTGAGTTCGCTTACGAGGATCAATTCAACTCTGACAACTTTGCAGGCAAGATGATCATACCCTCGAAATCACTTCTATCTTTGCTTGCTAGATTGCTCGCTCTTTTGCTATGCCTATGCTACGATACCTGCCACTTTCTTATCATGCCTCGCAAATTGCCATGTCAAACCTCTAACCTACCATGTCCTAGCAAACCGTTGATTGGCTATGTTACTGCATTGCTCAACCCCTTTTATAGCGTTGCTAGTTTGCAGGTGAAGATTGGAGATCGTTCCGTGTTGGAACATTGTTTATTGTTGGGATATCACCATATTATCTTGTTTATCTTAATGCATCTATATACTTGGTAAAGGGTGGAACGCTCGGCCTTTTGCCTAGTGTGTTGTTCCACTCTTGCCGCCCTAGTTTCCGTCATATCGATGTTATGTTCCCGGATTTTGCATTCCTCACGCGGTTGGGTTATAATGGGAACCCCTTGACAGTTCGCTTTGAGTAAAACTCCTCCAGCAATGCCCAACCTTGGTTTTACCATTTGCCACCTAGTCTCTTTTTCCCTCGGGTTTCCGGAGCCCAAGGGTCATCTTTATTTAAACCCCCCTGGGCCAGTGCTCCTCGGAGTGTTGGTCTGACTGAGCTTCCTACGGGGCCACCTCGGGGAAACTTGAGGGTTGGTTTTACTCGTAGCTAGTCTCATCTGAGTGTGCCCTGAAGACGAGATATGTGCAGCTCCTGTCGGGATTTGTCGGCACATTTGGGCGGTGTTGCTGGACTTGTTTTTACCATTGTCGAGGATGTCTTGTAAAACCGAGATGCCGAGTCTGATCGAAATGTCTCAGGAGAAGGAATATCCTTCTTTGACCGTGAGAGCTTGTGATGGGCTAAGTTGGGACTCCCCTGTAGGGATTTGAACTTTCGAAAGCCGTGCCCGCGGTTATGGGCAGATGGGAATTTGTTAATGTCCGGTTGTAGATAACTTGAAACTTAACTTAATTAAAATGAATCAACCGCGTGTGTAACCGCGATGGTCTCTTCTCGGCGGAGTCCGGGAAGTGAACACGGTGTTGGAGTAATGCTTGACGTAGGTTGTTCTAGGATCACTTCTTGATCATAGTTTCTTCGTCCATGCTTTGCTTTCTCTTCTCGCCCTCTTTTGCGAATAGGTTAGCCACCATATATGCTAGTCGCTTGCTGCAGCTCCACATTATACCTTGCCTTACCTATAAGCTTAAATAGTCTTGATCGCGGGGGTGCGAGATTGCTGAGTCCCCATGACTCACAGTTTACTTCCAAAACCAGATGCAGGGACCGATGATACTGTTCCAGACGATGCGCTTGAGCTCAAGTGGGAGTTTGATGAAGACTCTCGTCGTTACTATGTGTCTTTCCCAGATGATCAGTAGTGGTGCCCAGTTGGGGCGATCGGGGACCGTGTCGCATGTGGGGGTTGATCTTTATTTTTGTATCGTAGTCGGACCATGGGTGTATTGGATGATTGTAATGTTATTCATGTATTTGTGTGATGTGGCGAGTGTAAGCCAACTATGTACCTTTTCCCCAGCCTTGTCATGTTCAATACGAAGTGTTTTTCCTCCTTGTGGTTTTCATTTTGGTTTTGCCTTGTTTCCATTCTTGCCGTGTCTTGTCTTTACTTGCCATCTTGTTGCATCATTGGCCTCATCTTAGTGTCGCATTTGTGCTTCTTGTCATGATGCATTTCATCATCCCCTTCATGTGCATTGTGTGTTTCATGCATGTTATATTGTTGCTTGACCCATGTGTGATCTGTACATGACCACCTCTATGCATCATCACCTCTCCTCCTTTTTCTTCCTTCTTCCTTTTTGGAAGTGTCGTCTTTCCCTCCTCCATAAATGTTCATCTTGTCCATATAAATCTTGCTACATGTCCAGAAACCCCCTGCCAAATTTTCACCTCTTTTAGAATTGTTTTGGTTGGGTTCAAAAATGCATCAAGTGTGAATTTTATTTAAACTTGCATTATTTTTCTACCTCTAAAATTGTCCATACCAATTTATTTAAATAGAGCATATTTCCAGGAGCTCGGGGATATTTTTGTTTCTGTCAAATACATCTCCTACCTCCCTGACCTTTTCCTTTCTTCAGCTGTGATTTTAAATGTTTAGAATTTTAGAGGAGAAGGAGAGGACCTTCCCAGCACAGCCACTTGGGCCTTTTCTCACACCCGGCCCAGCCATCCACCCTCACCGCAGCCCAGTCAGCCCACGCGTACATGAGCTTCGTCCTCCTGTACGGCAGGCCATCCAGAGCAGCCACGTCGGCACGCCAGATGATTTGACGACCGGAGCTCGTCCCTAGACCCTATAAAAGACGTCCCCGGTGCCCTAGGGTCTCCCCTCGACCAATCCCCCTCCTCTTCTTCCCTCTCCGCCGCCTAGGTTAGCGCCACGCGCCTCGCCGTCGCCCTACCCACCATGACCCGAGCGAGCAAGAGCTCAAGCTCGGGGTAGCCGTCCACGTCACGCCTCCGACCCGCCTGTTGCCGTCGAGAGGACCGTCAAGTACCTCTCCGCCCTCTTCTTCACGCATGCACCTCTACGGCCCTGGATCGACTACCACAACAACATCTTCTCCCTCTGCTTCGCGGACAGCAGCCCCACCAAGTTCAGCGCTCCCTCGCGTCATCTCCGGCTCGTCTCCGTCGACCCCATCGTGTCCTAGAGTGAGTTGGGTAACGCACCAACCTCTCCCTTTTCTTTCCATGGAATATAGGACCCCGTGAGGCTGGATCGATCCGTGTCTTTGCTGTGCTCACGGTGCTCCGGCGAGGTCTACAGTTTTGTTGTGTGTACTTGCTGCAGCACGCCCGCGTGTCCCCGTGCTCCGGTTCCCACCTAGCTGCGTTCTCCTCGCCATGCTTGCCCGTGTGCACACTCGCAGCCCACTCGCCTCGCCTCGCCTCGCCAGCTTCAGAGGTCGCTCGCTCGGCCTCTGCACCGACGGTACCAAGCCAAGCTCGCCATGAGCTCGTGCTCGAGTTGAACCCAACGCGCGCACTCTCGCAGCAGCTCCGCATGCACGCGCTAAACCCCCCTCTGTGTCCACACCCTCGCCGGCACACCACCTCGCCGGATACGGCCGCCTCGCTCGCCGTCATCGTCGTCGTTTTCTTTTCTGTACGCGTAGAGGAGACTAGCCAGACCTCGTGCTAGTACATAAGGTGTCCGGTCTTCTTTATGCCAACTATGAGTGCCTGGCCCAGTGGCAAAGGCCACGCTCTGACTCCAGGGAGACCTGGGTTCGATCCTCCCCTGGTGCGGTTCAAACCCCCTTTTTTGCATTATGCGTGAGTAAGACAGCAAGGCCCCACCTGCCATACTAACACTCCTCAGGGCACCACATGTCATCCTCACCACCTCCTCTTATTTCTTTTATTTTTTCTTTATTCCAGCGCTTTCCATTTCGGGAAAGATACCTTATTCCAGTTCAGGCAAGTCCATTTCTGGACGTTTCCAAATAAGGAAAATGCCATTTCTGTTAGCTACCTTTTTAGGCAGTGTTTGACTTATTGCATTTGTGGTGATTTTTCTACAGCAACCCCAACATATTATATATGTTTTTGGGGTAGAAAATTCCCACCAACCCAGTGGTGGCATTAGTTTCTGCATTTGAGCAAGGTCATAAGCATGTCATTTTACATCATGATGTTGTTTTGGCATTTTTGTGTGATTTTTTTCAAACATGCTATGAGGTGGTTTGGCACATGGTTAGCTTCATTTTCATGTATACTTCATGCTAGAAGTTGTCCCATGCCATGACATGCCTTGTAGTGAGTTAATCAAGCTTGTAAAGATGCCATGTTGAATCTGTTTTTGTCATGTCCTGGAATTTCACTAAGTCTGAGATCTGTTTATGTTTTTGCCATGTTCACATGCTTGCAATGATATTTTCTGATCCCTTTTGGCTCAAGGTCACTAAGGGACTTTTGTTAAGTGCTTTGAGTAGCTTCATGCCATGCCTTGCTTTGCCATGTTAAGTTCCTGTAGCATGTAGTTTTCATTCTCTAAAGTGTGCTTCATGATGTTAAATTCCAAACTTGTGTTAATTTCACTAAGTCTGAAACCTGTTTGAACCTGTTAATGGATGAATTAGCCATAGCTCAATGTTCATCTTTTGTCAAGCATAATGACTGGATCCCTGCCATGTATTTTGCTGTTATGTTTGAGTGCTGTAGCATATTTATCTTGATGCATTTAGTTGGTCACTTGCTGATTATCGCAGACCGGTGCCATATTTGTTTTGCTTGCCATTTCCAAATCGTGCATCCGATTCCGGTGATCTTTATATCGATTTCAACCGAAATCACCTCACCTTAGCACTCTTGGATTTCCAAGTTGAGGCCAGGTTCAATCATTCCTTGTCAAATCTTGCATATGCATCACATACCGCATCCCGCATAGCATTCCATGTTTGCATCATGTTGTTGGAGCATTGCACGTGGTTGATTGTGTTCCATTTGCTTGTTGTTCTTGTTTGGGTAGAGCCGGGAGACGAGTTCATGAACGAGGAGCCCATTGAGTTCTCTTACAAGGTTCAAGTCAACTCTGACAACTTTGCAGGCAAGATGATCATACCCTCGAAATCACTTCTATCTTTGCTTGCTAGATTGCTCGCTCTTTTGCTATGCCTATGCTACGATACCTACCACTTGCTTATCATGCCTCCCAAATTGCCATGTCAAACCTCTAACCCACCATGTCCTAGCAAACCGTTGATTGGCTATGTTACCGCTTTGCTCAGCCCCTTTTATAGCGTTGCTAGTTGCAGGTGAAGATTGGAGATCGTTCCGTGTTGGAACATTGTTTATTGTTGGGATATCACCATATTATCTTGTTTATCTTAATGCATCTATATACTTGGTAAAGGGTGGAAGGCTCGGCCTTTTGCCTAGTTTTTTGTTCCACTCTTGCCGCCCTAGTTTTCGTCAAATCGGTGTTATGTTCTCGGATTTTGCGTTCCTTACGCGATTGGGTTATAATGGGAAGCCCTTGACAGTTTGCTTTGAATAAAACTCCTCCAGCAATGCCCAACCTTGATTTTACCATTTCCCACCTAGCCTCTTTTTCCCTTGGGTTTCAGAAGCCCAAGGGTCATCTTTATTTAAACCCCCCTGGGCCAGTGCTCCTCTGAGTGTTGGTCCGACTGAGCTGCCTGCGGGGCCACCTCAGGGAAACTTGAGGCTTGGTTTTACTCGCAGCTAGTCTCATCTGAGTGTGCCCTGAGAACGAGATATGTGCACCTCCTACCGGGATTTGTCGGCACATTCGGGCGGTGTTGCTGGACTTGTTTTACCATTGTCGAGGATGTCTTGTAAAACCGAGATGCCGAGTCTGATCGAAATGTCTCGGGAGAAGGAATATCATTCGTTGACCGTGAGAGCTTGTGATGGGCTAAGTTGGGACTCCCATGCAGGGATTTGAACTTTCGAAAGCCGTGCCCGCGGTTATGGGCAGATGGGAATTTGTTAATGTCTGGTTGTAGATAACTTGAAACTTAACTTAATTAAAATGAATCAACCGCGTGTGTAACCGTGATGGTCTCTTCTCGGCGGAGTCCGGGAAGTGAACAAGGTGTTGGAGTAATTCTTGAGTAGGTTGTTCTAGGATCACTTCTTGATCATAGTTTCTTCGTCCGTGCTTTGCCTTCTCTTCTCGCCCTCTTTTGCGAACAGGTTAGCCACCATATATGCTAGTCGCTTCCTGCAGCTCCACATTATACCTTGCCTTACCTATAAGCTTAAATAGTCTTGATCGCGAGGGTGCGAGATTGCTGAGTCCCCGTGACTCACAGTTTACTTCCAAAACCAGATGCAGGGACCGATGATACCGTTCCAGACGATGCGCTTGAGCTCAAGTGGGAGTTCGATGAAGACTCTCGTCGTTACTATGTGTCTTTCCCAGATGATCAGTAGTGGTGCCCAGTTGGGGCGATCGGGGACCATGTCGCATGTGGGGGTTGATCTTTATTTTGGTACCGTAGTCGGACCATGAGTGTATTGGATGATTGTAATGTTATTCATGTATTTGTGTGACGTGGCGAGTGTAAGCCAACTATGTACCTTTTCCCCTTTTATATATTTACATGGGTTGCTGTGAAGATTACCTTACTTGCGACATTGCTTTCAATGCGGTTATGCCTCTAAGTCGTGCTTCGACACGTAGGAGATATAGCCGCATCGAGGGCGTTACAAGTTTGCAGGTTGGCAATGTTGTTTTTGCGATATCTTTTGGTGGACACAACTTGAAAAAACTTTGTGTCTTTGTCGCCAAACTTAACCCATCGAATGGTGCAACGTTTCTTCCAATACTGTTTCTGATAGTCCAATAACCGAAGGAGATGATTTTTGATAATCTTGCGGAAGTTGTTCTCGGGGAGTGTGAGAGCCCCCTGATTTTCTAGCTCATCCAAGTCTGTGAGGGTTTTATTTGTGTTCTTAATGGCCACCGAGAGCTGTGGAATGCTTTTACTCCAGGAATTGAGCTCATGTCGGAGATTCTTGAATTTATGACAGACAACAGTAGCCGCATTGTTCACAGCAATAGGTTTATCCCAAACTCTTTTAACCACCTCCATGAAGCCAGGGCGCAGAAGCCAATATGATTCAAACCTGAAGAGCTTGGCACGAGGGATTTTTGTCTCAATGGTTACAGCACAAGGTGTGTGATCCAAGGTGGGCTTGAAAAGAGGTTTGGCCATTGTATTGGGGTAAACACTTGTCCAATGAGTAGAGGTAAAAAACCAATCTAGTTGCTCCAGAAGTGGATCTTGTTGCATGTTACTCCATGTGTATAATCTTCCTTTAATAGGTAATTCCACTAGATTGTGTTTGCGGATAATGTCATTAAAGGTGGACATATCGTTGACATCACCCCCTGGCTTGTTGCGGTTTTCTGGCCCTCTAATATAATTAAAATCCCCAAGGAATAAACAAACTTCATTTGCCTGTATATTTCTGTCATAAAGCCATTGAGTAAAAGTGTCCCGACGTGGAGATTAATTATCTCCAACAAAGTGATCAGTAGCAAAGTAGTATGATAGTTTTGATAATAGTAGTAGCAGTAACGGTAATAGTGATAGCAATAATTTTGTAGCAAGTGTAATAGTGATGATAGCAGTAGTAACTTAGCAAGAACAATATAATATAAATTCGTAGGCATTGGATCGGTGACTTGTTGGATGATATTCATCAGGAGACAGTTATAACCTAGGGCGATACGATACTAACTCCAGTTCATTGATATAATATACGCATGCATTCCATAAATAGTCATACGTGCTTATGGAGAGAACTTGCTTGACATCTTTTGTCCTACCCTCCCGTGGCAGCGGGGTCCATATTGGAAACTAAGGGATATTAAGGCGTCCTTTTAATGGACAACCTGTAACGCCCCGAGACCGATGTGCCAGGTGTCGTCCAGTTATTCGCTGTTGTTGCGTTGTCATTGCTTGCGTGTCATGCATTGCATATCATGTCATCATGTGCATTTCATTTGCATACGTGTTTGTCTCATGCATCCGAGCATTTTCCCCGTTGTCCGTTTTGCATTCCGGTGCTTCGTTCTCCTCCGGTGGTCATTTCTACCTTTCTTTCGTGTGTGGGGGTTAAACATTTCCGGATTGGACCGAGACTTGCCAAGCGGCCTTGGTTTACTATCGGTAGACCGCCTGTCAAGTTTCGTACCATTTGGACTTCGTTTGATGCTCCAACTGTTAACCGAGGGTCCGAAAAGGCCTCGTGTGTGTTGCAGCCCAAAACCCCACCATGTTGGCCCAAAACCCACCAAAACCCTCTCCATCATCTAGGGCGTTCGATCACGATCGCGTGGCCGAAAACCGCACCTCATTTGGACTCCTCTAGCTCCCTCTACCTATAAATATGTGCACCCCGTTCATTTACGCGGACGAAACCCTAGCCTCTTCTCCACCGCGCCGCCGGACACGTCCGGGCGGAGCCGGACATGTCCACCGCCGCACTGCCACGTCGCCCGACCAATAGGAGTGGGCCACGTCATCACCGCCGCCTCCCTCCTCCACTCGCGCGCCGCCATGTGGCGCTGCCTCCCTCCTCCACCACGCGGCCCGGGGAAGCCCATCGCGGGCCCGCCCGGGCCCGGATTCCGCCGCAGCCCCGCGCCCGTTCGCCGTCGCGCGCCCGAGGCGCCCCGCCGCCGCCGCCAGGTGTTCCGCCGCGCCGCCCTCGCCGGCGTGGCCCGCCACCCCAGCACCCCGCCGGCCCTGCCCCGACGGATCCGCGCCGCCGCTCCGGCTCGTCGCCGGCGCCACCATACTCGTCGCCGGGCCGGTTGCCTTCCGCCACCGCCCACGGGCCTCCTCGCCGGCGTCGTCCAACGGCGCCACCCCGCGCCGTGCTCGCCGGAGTTCCACCGCCCTCCGCCGTCTTTCGTCGCCGGAGATCCGCTCCGGCCAGATCCGGGGGAGTGGGATGAGATCCACCACTCCCCTGAACCAAACGGCGTGCTCCGTCCCGGATCCGCGCCGTCCCGCACCACATCATCCCACGTTGACTTTTCCCGCGGGGTAAAATTCCACTAAGTCCTCAAGATTTCCATGTTTCATATGCCCGTATTCATCATGTCGTAACTCCGCATCCGTAACTCCTATTCGAGCATATAGCATATCAAAATGTTCGTCTCAGAGAGCACATCATTTCATCTCATTGCATCATTTTCATTTGAGTTCATCTTGATGCCCGAAATGCTGTTAGAAGAGTGCTACTTGAGATATTTGTCATATCTGCTGCTCCATTTAGATATTTGTCATTTTTGCCATGATTATTGTGTGCATGATATGCCCATGAGCTCTACATATGTTTTGTTAAGGGTTTTCCATCTTTCCAGAGGTGCAACCCATGTATTTTTGTGATGTGTGTGGTGACTAGCACAAGCCTGCAAAGTGAGGCACTTGGTAATGCTGATTTCAGGGACTTAGCATTTCCACTTTGTTCATGTTGCCATATGTTCATGTTATTTTCCTAGTGATCCGTGCCTCTTTTGAGGATGATCACTAAGGATGTTTTGTTAATATTGTAGTGCTCTATCCATACATGCTTTTTTTTGCAATTATGGAGCACCCTAGCTCGAGTCAATCGAGCTCTACTTTTGCTATTTCATGTATCTGGGCAGATTGTCTACTTGTTAGCGATTTTGCCGGGGATGTTGTAGTTGATCCGTGGATGCTATGTTATTGTTCTTGCCATGTCTAGCTTGTATAATGTGTAGTCTTGATGGGTGTATGCTTGGATTGTCATGACTTGATCTATAGTGAGTGCATCGAGCTCGTAAACATGCCTACTTGATATCTGTTTCAGCATGTTCCAGTTTTCACTAAGTCTGAGAACTGATTATGTTTTTGCCATGTTCACATGCTTGCAATTGTATTTTCTGATCCCTTTTGGCTCAAGGTCACTAAGGGACTTTTGTTAAGCTCTTTGAGTAGCTCCATGCCATGCTTTACTTTGCCATGTTCAGGTCCTGTAGCATATAGTTCTCATGCTCCAAAGTGTGCTATCTGATCTGAAATTCCAGACAAGTGTTAATTTCACTAAGTCTGAAATCTGTTTACCAAATGCATTTTTGCCATGCTTGTTTGAACCTGTTAATGGATGAATTGGCCGTAGCTCAGTGAAAGACTTTTGTTAAGCATCATGAATGGATCCCTTCCATGTATTTTGATGCCATGTTTGGGTGCTGTAGCATGTTCATCTTGTTGCATTTAGATGGCTACTTGCTATAAATCGCAGACCGGTGCCATATTTGAATCGCTTGCCATTTCCAAACCGTAACTCCGATTCCAGTGATCTTTATATCCTTTTCAAGAGATTTCATCTCACCTTTACAGTGGCACACTTGGTTTTCCAAGTTGAGGCAAGGTTCATTCATTCCTTTGCAAATCATGCATATGCATCGCCTACCGCATCCCGCATATCATACCATGATCATGTGTTGGTTGTTTACTATGTTGTGTGCTTCTTTCCGGTGTTTGCTTCTTCGGGTTGGTTCCGGTAACGTCGCGTTTGTGAGGACCCATTCGTCTATGTCCGTTTGTCTTCTTCATGGACTCGTTCTTCTTCCTTGCGGGATTTCAGGCAAGATGATCATACCCTCGAAATCACTTCTATCTTTGCTTGCTAGTTGCTCGCTCTTTTGCTATGCCTATGCCGCGATACCTACCACTTGCTTATCATGCCTCCCATATTGTTGAACCAAGCCTCTAACCCACCCTGTCCTAGCAAACCGTTGCTTGGCTATGTTACTGCTTTGCTCAGCCCCTCTTATAGCGTTGTTAGTTGCAGGTGAAGATTGAAGTTTGTTCCTTGTTGGAACATGGAGCTGTTGTTCCTTGTTGGGAACATGTTTACTTGTTGGGATATCACTATATATCTTATTTAATAAATGCATTTATATACTTGGTAAAGGGTGGAAGGGTCGGCCTTATGCCTGGTGTTTTGTTCCACTCTTGCCGCCCTAGTTTCCGTCATATCGGTGTTATGTTCTCGGATTTTGTGTTCCTTACGAGGTTGGGTTATAATGGGAACCCCTTGACAGTTTGCTTTGAATAAAACACCTCCATGCAAGGCCCAACCTTGGTTTTACCATTCGCCACCTAGCCTTTTTCCCTTGGGAGTCGCGCATCCCGAGGGTCATCTTTATTTTAACCCCCCCGGGCCAGTGCTTCTCTAAGTGTTGGTCCGAACTAGAGTCCTTTGCAGCGCCACCTCGGGGAAACTTGAGGGCTGGTTTTAGTTGTACGGAGCGCTCATCCGGTGTTGCCCTGAGAATGAGATATGTGCAACTCCTATCAGGATGTCGGCGCATCGGGCGGTCTTGATGGGCTTGTTTTACCATTGTCGAGGATGTCTTGAAGAACCGGGATACCGAGTCTGATCGGAATGTCTCGGGAGGAGGTCTATTCCTTCGTTGACCGTGAGAGCTTGTCATGGGCTAAGTTGGGACACCCCTGCAGGGATTTGAACTTTCGAAAGCCGTGCCCGCGGTTATGGGCAGATGGGAATTTGTTAATGTCCGGTTGTAGAAAACCTGAAGTTGACCTTAATTAAAATGAATCAACCGCGTGTGTAACCGTGATGGTCTCTTTCCGGCGGAGTCCGGGAAGTGAACACGGTGTTGGAGTTATGCTTGACGTAGGTTTGTTTTAGGATCACTTCTTGATCATACTTTTATCGACCGTGCTTTGCCTTCTCTTCTCGCTCTCATTTGCGTATGTTAGCCACCATATTTGCTAGTCGCTTGCTGCAGCTCCACCTCATACCTTTTACCTTACCCATAAGCTTAAATAGTCTTGATCGCGAGGGTGTGAGATTGCTGAGTCCCCGTGACTCACAGATACTTCCAAAACCAGTTTGCAGGTGCCGATGAGTCCGTGCAGATGACGCAACCAAGCTCAGGAGGAGCTCGATGAAGATCTTGTCGTTTGTGTTGTTTCATTCTAGTTGATCAGTAGTGGAGCCCAGTTGGGGTCGATCGGGGACCTTGTCGCATTTGGGGTTCTTCTTTTATTTTGGTTCCGTAGTAGGACCTTGTGTGTATTTGGATGATGTAATGCTTTATTCATGTATTTGTGTGAAGTGGTGATTGTAAGCCAACTATGTATCGTTTCCCTTATGTATTACATGGGTTGTGTGAAGATTACCTCACTTGCGACATTGCTTTCAATGCGGTTATGCCTCTAAGTCGTGCTTCGACACGTGGGAGATATAGCCGCATCGAGGGCATTACAAGTTGGTATCAGAGCCTTCCCCGACCTTAGGAGCCCCACTACTTGATCGTTTTTAGCAGCCGTTGTTGAGTCTAGAAAAAATGTTTTGAGTCATTTAGGAATTATATATCGGAGAGTTTAGGAATTCTTTTACTCCCCAGTCCCTTCATCGCTCTGGTAAGGCATCCTGACGTAGAGTTTTGACTCTTCTCTTCTCAAATTTCACTAAATTTTTTTAGGATCACGCGGGTATCTTGGAATCGTTCCGATGGTTTTGTGACGAGAACATTGTCTTGGTGCCTCCTATCAGGGGTTTTGTGGAAGTGTCCCGGGGAGTTGAGCTCCGAGGTGTTGTCGTCACAATTTTATCGTTGCAATTCTGGAATACCTGAGATTAGTTTCGCCGACATCGAAAATCTCTTTTATGCAGTTCGTTGGTGAGATAACCTCGACACCACCCAGTACTGGGGCGGGAGTTCGGGAGTATTGCCATAACTTGTATAACGGATGCTTTTCGAAGGTTGAGGTAGATGATTTCCGAAGGTTTCTTGGTTATGTGTTGAAGGATGGATACAGCTGGATATAGTATTTGCTAGTTTTGGGTGAGATATTATGCTTCCCTTGTATCCCCAACACCTGATTGCATAACTAGGAAAATTTCGGGAGTTTATAAGTGGGAATTCAAGTAGCTCTTAGGATATCTTTTTGACAGATATATGATATGAAATTGGGGTTCGACGTCTAGTGGTCCGCCTATCGACGGTTGATTTTACAGTGGTCTCGTTGTGTCTTAAAGAGTCCTTGGCTATGCCGACTCGGGGACACTTCGTATGTCATGTGCACTGCCTTGTACATGATGGTGCTGTACGATCGAGCCCGTGTAGGCCCCACCACGAAAACTTCGGATGAAATCTCTATCATATGTTTGTTCTGGCTTATTCTGCAAGCCAATCCTTGTTTTGTTTTGAGTTGTGGTATTCGAGTTGCTTCAATGTCAAGTGTTGATTCCATACCTTTCCTAAACGGTGTTCTCATATTCCTATGTGAATACCAAACCCTTCATATTAATCGAGATTGTCATGCCAATCCTTTTCAACCGGTGTGTCTATCTTCAAGTGGATCCGATCACTTCAATATTCGCAAGATCAATTATCAGTTCTTCTCAACGGTGTTTGTTTCATCCGTCTCCAAGTTACCTTTGTTTTTCCCGCCCACCCACCCTTTTTCCTCAAGGACTCAAAATCTTAATCAAGTATCCATCTTTTGGTTATGAAGTCTCTCCATTCTTTTCCATCTATATTCTTATCCGGTGATTCTCATGACGATTCTAACGGAGATTCAAGTTCATCATTCTTTGTGCTTTTCCTTCTCCGGTGGATTCAATTCGAGTTTTCAGTGTTGATCATATTCTTTTCTTTGTTTCTAATGCTATTCACATGTCGGTGCACCTCATAATTATTCCCCGCTTGCTATTCAATTGTTCCGAAGTGCTCAAGATATCTCGAAAATTCGTGTTTCCACTCTACATTCGTTCAAGCTCTTTCGAGATTGGTATCTCATTCAAGCCATTTTAATTCAATCGGTGCATTCTCTCTTTTAAATCATTTCAACGGTGTTTCTCTTGAGTGGGCCCTAACCCACAGGTCTTTTCCAGGATCTTACCTGACTCTTCTATTTTCCCGGAGCTATCCTAAATTCTTTTGAAGTTGGACGTAAGAATGATTTATCATCAGTCAGATGCCCTTGTCCAAGATCTTTCTAATTCTTTTCATCATTGGCTCAACTTTTCCATTCTTCATTCTGGTGTGCCTCAATAATTCTTGGTGGTGTACTCGTCATCATTCTCGGATGTTGAAGACCGAAGAAGAGTTTCTCTTTAATCTTGCTCTTTTCTCTTCAAGATTCGTGGTTCTAGCTTGTTGCCATCCTCTCGTAATTGTCTTGATCGTAAGAATTCTTTTCACCAATCCGGAGCAATTCAAGATTCTGCTAAGTTTGATTATCCGGAGGCCATCATTTCGGGATTATTCATTCTCAGCTGTCAGCTATCATTCTCCAATTTTACCGGTGTTTCGCTCAAGTGATCTTTAATCGGCTCGTGATCTCTTCATTCTCTTTTATGTAAATTCCCCTCAAGTATCTTCATTTGCTCTCTAATTCTTCCCGGTGCTTATTTATTTTTCTTCTTCATTCATTTTCAATTCTTACGGTGGTTCGCTTAAGATTCTTCTTACCTTGTTATCATATCAATTCATTTGTTGTTTTCAATCCTACCGGTGGATTCGTTGAAGACGTTCTCAAGTTCATGTCATATCGCTCTTAATCCTTGGTACGAGAATAAGTAGTGTGCCAAATCCGTTGCTTGGCATCAATTTAATTGATGAAGGATAAGCATAATGTAATTCTTATTCTTGTTTCATCCAAAATGATTAATTCTTATTCCGGAGGCCCACCAAACTCTCGGTTTCATTTGTTTCATCTACTCTTTTTGCCCGGAGTTCCAACCTCTTTCAATTATATTATCACGGAGTTCTCTATCTAAACCATTGCGAGGCTTAAATCTTATTCTTTTCATCATTCAATTATTTTGGATCATTCTTTTATTACCGGAGTTCTTCATGAAGGTTCTACATGATGGATTCATCAAGGATTTAATCCCTTCTCGAAGTTTTCATCGAGATTCTTTTCTAAGGAGCTCAAGCATTCTCATCTTGCAATCCGGAGTGCAATTCTTTCTTCCGTATCATTGGGGATGGTATTATGTCATTCTTGATAATTTGAATTCATGTTTCTTGATTCACATGTTGTCATGAATGAGATATTTCAAATCCATCAATCTCGTCATTGGAGTTATCTTGGGTTATATTTCACCTTAAGCCTTCCCTAAGGATGGTTGTTATTATGGTTCTTATAAATGATCCAAGTTCTTCATTTATCCTTTCCGATGCGATATACTTTCTTGTCCCCTCGTTCTTATCAACCCTATTCTTTTTCCCGTTAGTGGCAGAATTTCACCTCAGTTTTCATATGTTTTCCATAAGACCATATCAAGTTTATTCTTTTCGTTGTGGATTGTTCCAACAACTCCGTGTAACCCTTCTCTTTAAGATGCTTTTCAAGCTCATTGGAGGTAGAAGATGTTGTTTTCTTCTCCGTTCTTTTGTTTCGTCGATACAACTTCTATTCTTTCGTTGCGAAGGCATTGTGTTGTTGTTCTCTTCAACCCATCTTCTTGTTTTGTCAAGATCATGTTCTTTTCACGATTGTCCATTTAACCGGAGTGTCGTGCCCTCTTTTAAAGTTATATCACCTTATCAAGTTCTTATTCAATTCCTCTCTTTTCAACCGGAGTGCTGCCCGAATTTGGTCTTCCTTGATGCCCTTCCTTAACCGGAGTGTTTTCTATATATATCTTCCCTTCAACCTCAAGGTTTTCGCAATGTTCCTTGTCCCTCTTTTCTAATGGAGTGTTTTCAACTTCATTCATCTCCGTTGTATTCTTTTCTCGAAATGGCTTAACCTTGTTCAAGGTTCGTGGTTTCACTCGTTTGTCAAAGAAGCAACGTAGTTTACCTCTTCTCTTTCTCCTCCGTTTTCCCCTCCGGTGCCATTCTAGATCTCGGGACGAGATCCTCTCGTAGTGGTGGAGTGTTGTAACGCCCCGAGACCGATGTGCCAGGTGTCGTCCAGTTATTCGCTGTTGTTGCATTGTCATTGCTTGCGTGTCATGCATTGCATATCATGTCATCATGTGCATTTCATTTGCATACCTGTTCGTCTCATGCATCCGAGCATTTTCCCCGTTGTCCGTTTTGCATTCCGGCGCTTCGTTCTCCTCCGGTGGTCATTTCTACCTTTCTTTCATGTGTGGGGGTTAAACATTTCCGGATTGGACCGAGACTTGCCAAGCGGCCTTGGTTTACTACCAGTAGACCGCCTGTCAAGTTTCGTACCATTTGGACTTCGTTTGATGCTCCAACGGTTAACCGAGGGTCCGAAAAGGCCTCGTGTGTGTTGCAGCCCAACACCCCTCCATGTTGGCCCAAAACCCACCAAAACCCTCTCCATCATCTAGAGCGTTCGATCACGATCGCGTGGCCTAAAACCGCACCTCATTTGGACTGTCCTAGCTCCCTCTACGTATAAATATATGCACCCCGTTCATTTTCGCGGACAAAACCCTAGCCTCTTCTCCACCGCGCCGCCGGACACGTCCGGGCGGAGCCGGACATGTCCACCGCCGCACTGCCACGTCGCCCGACCAATAGGAGTGCGCCACGTCATCACCGCCGCCTCCCTCCTCCACTCGCGCGCCGCCATGTGGCGCTGCCTCCCTCCTCCACCGCGCGGCCCGGGGGAGCCCATCGCGGGCCCGCCCGGGCCCGGATTCCGCCGCCGCCCCGCGTCCGTTTGCCGCCGCACGCCCGAGGCACCCCGCCGCCGCCGCCAGGTGTTCCGCCGCGCCGCCCTTGCCGGCGTGGCCCGCCGCCACAGCACCCCGCCGGCCCTGCCCCGACGGATCCGCGCCGCCGCTCCGGCTCGTCGCCGGCGCCACCATACTCGTCGCCGGGCCGGTCGCCTTCCGCCGCCGCCCACGGGCCTCCTCGCCGGCGTCGTCCAACGGCGCCACCCCGCTTCGTGCTCGCCGGAGTTCCACCGCCCTCCGCCGTCTTTCGTCGCCGGAGATCCGCTCCGGCCAGATCCGGGGGAGTTCGATGAAGACTCTCGTCGTTACTATGTGTCTTTCCCAGATGATCAGTAGTGGTGCCCAGTTGGGGCGATCGGGGACCATGTCGCATGTGGGGGTTGATCTTTATTTTGGTACCGTAGTCGGACCATGAGTGTATTGGATGATTGTAATGTTATTCATGTATTTGTGTGACGTGGCGAGTGTAAGCCAACTATGTACCTTTTCCCCTTTATATATTTACATGGGTTGCTGTGAAGATTACCTTACTTGCGACATTGCTTTCAATGCGGTTATGCCTCTAAGTCGTGCTTCGACACGTAGGAGATATAGCCGCATCGAGGGCGTTACAAGTTTGCAGGTTGGCAATGTTGTTTTTGCGATATCTTTTGGTGGACACAACTTGAAAAAACTTTGTGTCTTTGTCGCCAAACTTAACCCATCGAATGGTGCAACGTTTCTTCCAATACTGTTTCTGATAGTCCAATAACCGAAGGAGATGATTTTTGATAATCTTGCGGAAGTTGTTCTCGGGGAGTGTGAGAGCCCCCTGATTTTCTAGCTCATCCAAGTCTGTGAGGGTTTTATTTGTGTTCTTAATGGCCACCGAGAGCTGTGGAATGCTTTTACTCCAGGAATTGAGCTCATGTCGGAGATTCTTGAATTTATGACAGACAACAGTAGCCGCATTGTTCACAGCAATAGGTTTATCCCAAACTCTTTTAACCACCTCCATGAAGCCAGGGCGCAGAAGCCAATATGATTCAAACCTGAAGAGCTTGGCACGAGGGATTTTTGTCTCAATGGTTACAGCACAAGGTGTGTGATCCAAGGTGGGCTTGAAAAGAGGTTTGGCCATTGTATTGGGGTAAACACTTGTCCAATGAGTAGAGGTAAAAAACCAATCTAGTTGCTCCAGAAGTGGATCTTGTTGCATGTTACTCCATGTGTATAATCTTCCTTTAATAGGTAATTCCACTAGATTGTGTTTGCGGATAATGTCATTAAAGGTGGACATATCGTTGACATCACCCCCTGGCTTGTTGCGGTTTTCTGGCCCTCTAATATAATTAAAATCCCCAAGGAATAAACAAACTTCATTTGCCTGTATATTTCTGTCATAAAGCCATTGAGTAAAAGTGTCCCGACGTGGAGATTAATTATCTCCAACAAAGTGATCAGTAGCAAAGTAGTATGATAGTTTTGATAATAGTAGTAGCAGTAACGGTAATAGTGATAGCAATAATTTTGTAGCAAGTGTAATAGTGATGATAGCAGTAGTAACTTAGCAAGAACAATATAATATAAATTCGTAGGCATTGGATCGGTGACTTGTTGGATGATATTCATCAGGAGACAGTTATAACCTAGGGCGATACGATACTAACTCCAGTTCATTGATATAATATACGCATGCATTCCATAAATAGTCATACGTGCTTATGGAGAGAACTTGCTTGACATCTTTTGTCCTACCCTCCCGTGGCAGCGGGGTCCATATTGGAAACTAAGGGATATTAAGGCGTCCTTTTAATGGACAACCTGTAACGCCCCGAGACCGATGTGCCAGGTGTCGTCCAGTTATTCGCTGTTGTTGCGTTGTCATTGCTTGCGTGTCATGCATTGCATATCATGTCATCATGTGCATTTCATTTGCATACGTGTTCGTCTCATGCATCCGAGCATTTTCCCCGTTGTCCGTTTTGCATTCCGGTGCTTCGTTCTCCTCCGGTGGTCATTTCTACCTTTCTTTCGTGTGTGGGGGTTAAACATTTCCGGATTGGACCGAGACTTGCCAAGCGGCCTTGGTTTACTATCGGTAGACCGCCTGTCAAGTTTCGTACCATTTGGACTTCGTTTGATGCTCCAACTGTTAACCGAGGGTCCGAAAAGGCCTCGTGTGTGTTGCAGCCCAAAACCCCACCATGTTGGCCCAAAACCCACCAAAACCCTCTCCATCATCTAGGGCGTTCGATCACGATCGCGTGGCCGAAAACCGCACCTCATTTGGACTCTTCTAGCTCCCTCTACCTATAAATATGTGCACCCCGTTCATTTACGCGGACGAAACCCTAGCCTCTTCTCCACCGCGCCGCCGGACACGTCCGGGCGGAGCCGGACATGTCCACCGCCGCACTGCCACGTCGCCCGACCAATAGGAGTGGGCCACGTCATCACCGCCGCCTCCCTCCTCCACTCGCGCGCTGCCATGTGGCGCTGCCTCCCTCCTCCACCACGCGGCCCGGGGAAGCCCATCGCGGGCCCGCCCGGGCCCGGATTCCGCCGCCGCCCCGCGCCCGTTCGCCGTCGCGCGCCCGAGGCGCCCCGCCGCCGCCGCCAGGTGTTCCGCCGCGCCGCCCTCGCCGGCGTGGCCCGCCACCCCAGCACCCCGCCGGCCCTGCCCCGACGGATCCGCGCCGCCGCTCCGGCTCGTCGCCGGCGCCACCATACTCGTCGCCGGGCCGGTTGCCTTCCGCCGCCGCCCACGGGCCTCCTCGCCGGCGTCGTCCAACGGCGCCACCCCGCGCCGTGCTCGCCGGAGTTCCACCGCCCTCCGCCGTCTTTCGTCGCCGGAGATCCGCTCCGGCCAGATCCGGGGGAGTGGGATGAGATCCACCACTCCCCTGAACCAAACGGCGTGCTCCGTCCCGGATCCGCGCCGTCCCGCACCACATCATCCCACGTTGACTTTTCCCGCGGGGTAAAATTCCACTAAGTCCTCAAGATTTCCATGTTTCATATGCCCGTATTCATCATGTCGTAACTCCGCATCCGTAACTCCTATTCGAGCATATAGCATATCAAAATGTTCGTCTCAGAGAGCACATCATTTCATCTCATTGCATCATTTTCATTTGAGTTCATCTTGATGCCCGAAATGCTGTTAGAAGAGTGCTACTTGAGATATTTGTCATATCTGCTGCTCCATTTAGATATTTGTCATTTTTGCCATGATTATTGTGTGCATGATATGCCCATGAGCTCTACATATGTTTTGTTAAGGGTTTTCCATCTTTCCAGAGGTGCAACCCATGTATTTTTGTGATGTGTGTGGTGACTAGCACAAGCCTGCAAAGTGAGGCACTTGGTAATGCTGATTTCAGGGACTTAGCATTTCCACTTTGTTCATGTTGCCATATGTTCATGTTATTTTCCTAGTGATCCGTGCCTCTTTTGAGGATGATCACTAAGGATGTTTTGTTAATATTGTAGTGCTCTATACATACATGCTTTTTTTTGCAATTATGGAGCACCCTAGCTCGAGTCAATCGAGCTCTACTTTTGCTATTTCATGTATCTGGGCAGATTGTCTACTTGTTAGCGATTTTGCCGGGGATGTTGTAGTTGATCCGTGGATGCTATGTTATTGTTCTTGCCATGTCTAGCTTGTATAATGTGTAGTCTTGATGGGTGTATGCTTGGATTGTCATGACTTGATCTATAGTGAGTGCATCGAGCTCGTAAACATGCCTACTTGATATCTGTTTCAGCATGTTCCAGTTTTCACTAAGTCTGAGAACTGATTATGTTTTTGCCATGTTCACATGCTTGCAATTGTATTTTCTGATCCCTTTTGGCTCAAGGTCACTAAGGGACTTTTGTTAAGCTCTTTGAGTAGCTCCATGCCATGCTTTACTTTGCCATGTTCAGGTCCCGTAGCATATAGTTCTCATGCTCCAAAGTGTGCTATCTGATCTGAAATTCCAGACAAGTGTTAATTTCACTAAGTCTGAAATCTGTTTACCAAATGCATTTTTGCCATGCTTGTTTGAACCTGTTAATGGATGAATTGGCCGTAGCTCAGTGAAAGACTTTTGTTAAGCATCATGAATGGATCCCTTCCATGTATTTTGATGCCATGTTTGGGTGCTGTAGCATGTTCATCTTGTTGCATTTAGATGGCTACTTGCTATAAATCGCAGACCGGTGCCATATTTGAATCGCTTGCCATTTCCAAACCGTAACTCCGATTCCAGTGATCTTTATATCCTTTTCAAGAGATTTCATCTCACCTTTACAGTGGCACACTTGGTTTTCCAAGTTGAGGCAAGGTTCATTCATTCCTTTGCAAATCATGCATATGCATCGCCTATCGCATCCCGCATATCATACCATGATCATGTGTTGGTTGTTTACTATGTTGTGTGCTTCTTTCCGGTGTTTGCTTCTTCGGGTTGGTTCCGGTAACGTCGCGTTTGTGAGGACCCATTCATCTATGTCCGTTTGTCTTCTTCATGGACTCGTTCTTCTTCCTTGCGGGATTTCAGGCAAGATGATCATACCCTCGAAATCACTTCTATCTTTGCTTGCTAGTTGCTCGCTCTTTTGCTATGCCTATGCCGCGATACCTACCACTTGCTTATCATGCCTCCCATATTGTTGAACCAAGCCTCTAACCCACCTTGTCCTAGCAAACCGTTGCTTGGCTATGTTACTGCTTTGCTCAGCCCCTCTTATAGCGTTGTTAGTTGCAGGTGAAGATTGAAGTTTGTTCCTTGTTGGAACATGGAGCTGTTGTTCCTTGTTGGGAACATGTTTACTTGTTGGGATATCACTATATATCTTTTTTAATTAATGCATTTATATACTTGGTAAAGGGTGGAAGGCTCGGCCTTATGCCTGGTGTTTTGTTCCACTCTTGCCGCCCTAGTTTCCGTCATATCGGTGTTATGTTCTCGGATTTTGTGTTCCTTACGAGGTTGGGTTATAATGGGAACCCCTTGACAGTTCGCTTTGAATAAAACTCCTCCATGCAAGGCCCAACCTTGGTTTTACCATTCGCCACCTAGCCTTTTTCCCTTGGGAGTCGCGCATCCCGAGGGTCATCTTTATTTTAACCCCCCCGGGCCAGTGCTTCTCTAAGTGTTGGTCCGAACTAGAGTCCTTTGCAGCGCCACCTCGGGGAAACTTGAGGGATGGTTTTAGTTGTACGGAGAGCTCATCCGGGAAGTGAACACGGTGTTGGAGTTATGCTTGACGTAGGTTTGTTTTAGGATCACTTCTTGATCATACTTTTATCGACCGTGCTTTGCCTTCTCTTCTCGCTCTCATTTGCGTATGTTAGCCACTATATTTGCTAGTCGCTTGCTGCAGCTCCACCTCATACCTTTTACCTTACCCATAAGCTTAAATATCTTGATCGCGAGGGTGTGAGATTGCTGAGTCCCCGTGACTCACAAATACTTCCAAAACCAGTTTGCAGGTGCCGATGAGTCCGTGCAGATGACGCAACCAAGCTCAGGAGGAGCTCGATGAAGATCTTGTCCTTTGTGTTGTTTCGTTCTAGTTTATCAGTAGTGGAGCCCAGTTGGGGTCGATCGGGGACCTTGTCGCATTTGGGGTTCTTCTTTTATTTTGGTTCCGTAGTCAGACCTTGTGTGTATTTGGATGATGTAATGCTTTATTCATGTATTTGTGTGAAGTGGCTATTGTAAGCCAACTATGTATCGTTTCCCTTATGTATTACATGGGTTGTGTGAAGATTACCTCACTTGCGACATTGCTTTCAATGCGGTTATGCCTCTAAGTCGTGCTTTGACACGTGGGAGATATAGCCGCATCGAGGGCGTTACACAACCCGAACAAAGAATTAACACATAGTGAATACATGAACTCCTCAAACTACAGTCATCACCGACAGTGGTCCCGACTACTGTCACTCCGGGGTTGCCGGATCATAACACGTAGTAGGTGACTATAACTTGCAAGATTGGATCTAGAACATGGATATAATGATGTTAACATACATGGTTCAGATCTGAAATCATGGCACACGTGGCCAAAGTGACAAGCATTAAGCATGGCAAAGTCATAGCAACATCAATCTAAGAACATAGTGGATACTGGGGATCAATCCCTAACAAAACTAACTCGATTACATGATGAATCTCATCCAACTCCTCACCTACCAGCGAGCCTATGAAGGAATTACTCACTCCCGATGGGGAGCATCATGGAATTGGTGATGGAGAAGGGTTGGTGATGACGAAGAACGAAGATCCCCCACTCTGAAGCCCCAAACGGACTCCAGATCCGGCCTCCCGAGGAAGAACAGGAGGTGGCGGCGGCTCCGTCTCGTGGATCGTAGTAATTATTTCTCCCTGATTTTTCTGGAAAAGTAGGATTTTAGAGCATCAATTTCAGGGTTTGCAGGGACACCAGGTGGGCACAACCCACCTGGGCATGCCTGGAGAGGGGGGTGCGCCCTGGTGGGTTGTGCTCACCCAGGTGCCCCCTCTGGTGGGTCTTGGCTCCAGAAATTCTTATTATTGATATAAAAAATCCTCGCAAAGTTTCGTTCCATTTCGAGAACTTTTATTTCTGCACAAAAACAACACCATGGTTGTTCTGCTGAAAACATTGTCAGTCCCGGGTTAGTTTCATTCAAATCATGCAAATTAGAGTCCAAAACAAGAGGAAAAGCGTTAGGCAAAGTAGATACGTTCGAGACGTATCAACTCCCCCAAGCTTAAACCTTTGCTTGTCCTCAAGCAATTCTTCATCATCATTCTTTTTATTTGACTTAGGTGGAAAAGGCATAGGTTTTTGAACCCACGGTTCTCTTTCTTTACTGTGTTTTCTAGCAACAAAGTCTCTTTTATCATACCTTTTCTTCTTAGGTTGTGGGTTATCAAGATCAACAGGTGGTTCTGTCTCAACATCATTGTCTGGTTCTTTATTATTTGGTTGAGAGTCTTCATGAACATCAACATAATATTTTTCATTATCACTTGGTGAATGTTCATTACCAGACTGGGTTTCAGCATCAGAGATAGAAACTTCATTATCATTATCAGGAGGTTTCTCTATTTCAGGTTCACTAGGAGCATGCAAACTCCTATCATTTTTCCTTTTCTTTTTCTTTCTAGAAGAACTAGGTGCACTAGTGTTAGCTCTTTGTGAATCTTGTTCAATTATTTTTGGGTGTCCCTCAGGATAAAGTGGCTCTTGAGTCATTTTACCTCCTCTAGTTGCAACTCTAATAGCAAAGTCATGCATATATTTATTCATTTCATCAAGCAATTCTCTTTGAGATTTAGCAACTTGTTATAACTCAGTTTGAACCATAGAAGCATGATTTCCAACACCTCTAACATCATTTGATATTCTAAATAACAAGTTACTCAAGCGAGCAATCATATCAGAGTTGTATTTCAATTGTTTCATAACATTTGCATTGAAGTGATCTTGGTTTCTAATATAATTTTCAAACTCATAAAGGCTTTGACTAGGATGCATATTGTGAGGATTGTCATCGTCATTGAACTTCATAAGAGAATTTACCTCTACCATCTTAGGCAGTGGTGGTGTATTAAGCCCATGTATTTCTTCAATAGGAGGTAAATTTTTAACATCCTCAGCTTTAATACCTTTTTCTTTCATAGATTTCTTTGCCTCTTGCATATCTTCAGGACTGAGATATAATATACCCCTGTTCTTCAGAGTGCGTTTAGCCAGTGATTCAGGAAGAGTCCAATCATCATAATTTTTCAATATGTTATTCAATAATTGCTCAGCTTTTCCAACAGTTTGTTCCCTGAAAAGACAACCAGAACAACTATCTAGGAAGTCCCTAGAAGCATCAATTAGTCCATTATAGAAGATATCAAGTATTTTATTTTTCTTAAGAGGATGATCAGGCAAAGCATTAAGTAATTGGCAAAGCCTCCCCCAAGCTTGTGGTATACTTTCTTCTTTAATTTGAACAAAGTTAAATATTTCCTGTAAGGGAGCTTCTTTCTTATGAGCAGGAAAATATTCTTCAGACAAGTAATAAATCATGTACTGGGGACTATGCACACAACGAGGAGCAAGATTATTGTACCAAGATTTAGCATCACCCTTTAATGAGAAAGGAAATAATTTTAGAATATAGTAATAGCGAGTTTTCTCATCATGAGTAAAAAGGGTGGCTATGTCATTCAACTTAGTAAGATGTGCCCCAACAGTTTCAGTTTCATAACCATGGAAAGGATTAGATTCAACCAAAGTAATTAACTCTGGGTCGACAGAGAATTCATAATCCTTATCATCAATAAATATAGGTGATGTAGCAAAATTAGGATCACATTTCATTCTAGCATTCAGAGATTTTTCTTTATACTTGCATAATAATTATTTTAGATCATCTCTATCTCTGCAAGCAAGAATATATCTAGTTGTTTCTTCACTCATAACATAACCTTCTGGTACCTTAGGAAATTCATATCTACGAGGGCTAGTTCTAGTAGGTGTTTCAGGAGTTTCAGTCTCAAGCTCATCATTAGATTCAACAACATCATGTTGTATAAGTCTAGCAATTTGTTTATCAAGAAAATCACCAAGTGGCACATCATCATTAAGCAAGGTACTAGCATCATCATAAACATTATCCATAGCAGAAGTAGCATCATCATAAACATTATCCATAGCAGAAGTAGCATCATCAATAACTTGTGACATATCAGAATTAATAGCATGTGGTGGTGTTGCAAGTTTACTTATAACAGAAGGTGAATCTAAAGCAGAACTGGATGGCAGTTCCTTACCTCCCCTCATCTTTGAGGGAAATATCTTAGTCTTAGCATCCTTCAGATTCTTCATAGTGATAATATGATAATAATCCCAAGTGACTCAACAAATATAGCTATGCTCCCTGGCAAGGGCACGAGAAAAAGGTCTTGATAACCCACAAGTATAGGGGATCGCAACCGTTTTTGAGGGTAGAGTATTCAACCCAAATTTATAGATTCAACACAAGGGGAGCCAAAGAATATTTGAAGGTATTAGCAGCTGAGTTGTCAATTCAACCACACCTGGAGATTAATTATCTCCAGCAAAGTGATCAGTAGCAAAGTAGTATGATAGTTTTGATAATAGTAGCAACAATAACGGTAACGGTAACAGTGATAGCAATAGTGATGATAGCTGTACTAACTTAGCAAGAACAATATAAGATAATTCGTAGGCATTGGATCGGTGACTTGTTGGATGATATTCATCATGAGATAGTTATAACCTAGGGTGATACAGCACTAGCCCAAGTTCATCGATATAATGTAGGCATGTATTCTGTAAATAGTCAGTGCTTATGGAAAGAACTTGCATTACATCTTTTGTCCTACCCTCCCATGGCAGCGGGGTCCATATTGGAAACTAAGGGATATTAAGGCCTCCTTAATAGAGAACCGGAACAAAGCATTAAGACATAGTGAATACATGAACTCCTCAAACGACGGTCATCACCGGGAGTGGTCCCGACAATTGTCACTCCGGGGTTGCCGGATCATAACACGTAGTAGGTGACTATAACTTGCAGGATCGGATCTAGAACATGGATATAATGATGATAACACAAACGGTTCAGATCTGAAATCATGGCACCCGGGCCCAAAGTGACAAGCATTAAGCATGGCAATGTCATAGCAACATCAATCTAAGAACATAGTGGATACTGGGGATCAAGCCCTAGCAAAACTAACTCGATTACATGATGAATCTCATCCAACTCCTCACCGACCAGCGAGCCTACGAAGGAATTACTCACTCCTGGTGGGGAGCATCATGGAATTGGCGATGGAGAAGGGTTGGTGATGACGAAGAACGAAGACCCCCCTCTCCAGAGCCCCAAACGGACTCCAGATCTGGCCTCCCAAGGAAGAACAGGAGGTGGCGGCGGCTCCGTCTCATGGATCGCGATAATTCTTTCTCCTTGATATTTTTCTGGAAAAATAGGATTTTATAGCGTCGGTTTCAGGGTCTGCGGGGCCACCAGGTGGGGACAACCCACCTGGGCACGCCAGGAGAGGGGGTCGCGCACTGGTGGGTTGTGCTCACCCAGGCCCCCCTCTATTGGGTCTTGGCTTCAGAAATTCTTATTATTTATATAAAAAATCCTTGCAAAGTTTCGTTCCATTCCGAGAACTTTTATTCCTGCACAAAAACAACACCATGGTAGTTCTACTGAAAACAGCATCAGTCCAGGGTTAGTTTCATTCAAATCATGCAAATTAGAGTCCAAAACAAGAGGAAAAGTGTTAGGAAAATTAGATACGTTGGAGACTTATCAGATTGCAGCAACCTGTAGCGGCCCAGGAGGACTTGGCCCGAATGAGCACTGAGTGTGTGTGCGTGCAATAGTAAAGGAAAAAATAGAGCAAAAATTGGGGCCCCTGGGACTCGAACCCCAGACACCTCGCATAGATAGTGTCTGCGCTAGCCACTGGGCTAGCTATGTGACTGTGATGCAAAGGGAGATCAACAGAAGATTACGCATATGCACATCTCGACCAGGACCAAAACTGAAGCGTGCACATGGGGACTCGCCAGCGACGGTAGCCAGCAGCAACCCCTGCTGTGGTTGCAGAGGACCGGCGGGGGTGTGGAAATGTGCCAGGGTGCGCGTGTTTGTGCGGGCAGCTGCGGAAGGAGGCATGTGTGGATGCATAGGTGGGGTGGCTGGGCGTGCGTTGAGGCCAATCCTCGCTGTACATGGGTCACATGGCTACATCAATTGCTGCCGACTGGAACGGAGATGACACGCATGGATGCATGCAGCGTGGGGCAAGCATGGAGGCTGTGTGAGTGGGATCAGCGAGCAGAAGCAGCGACATGAGCACGAGCTCAAACTCGAGTTCACCCATGGCAGACGAACTCCGGCGCGCGAGGATTGACTACTGCAATGACAGAATCAAAGCGGAAGAGGGGCTGGGAGGAGCGGCTGCTCACTAGGGGCTTGAGGGATACGACGAGGAGGCCGGGAGATGAAGGAGAGGGTGACGACGGCTACTGGTCAGGGTGACGTCCTCGGGTCCGAGAAGCAGAGGAAGCAGGGGAAGAAGGCGTCGATGGACTTGTCATCTCCGGCCTTGGATCGCAGCAGGAACGGGGTCGTGGAGGTGTCGTTGTCCGCATAGAGGAAGAAGGGGCCGGTGAGGGAGTCCTGGATTAGGGGGTGTCCGGATGGCCGGACTATACCTTCAGCCGGACTCCTGGACTATGAAGATACAAGATTGAAGACTTCGTCCCGTGTCCGGAAGGGACTTTCCTTGGCGTGGAAGACAAGCTTGGCGATACGAATATGTAGATCTCCTACCATTGTAACCGACTTTGTGTAACCCTAACCCTCTCCGGTGTCTATATAAACTGGAGGGTTTTAGTCCGTATGACAGCATACAGAACAACAATCATACCATAGGCTAGCTTCTAGGGTTTAGCCTCTCCGATCTCGTGGTAGATGTACTCTTGTACTACCCATATCATCAATATTAATCAAGCAGGACGTAGGGTTTTACCTCCATCAAGAGGACCGGAACCTGGGTAAAACTTCGTGTCCCTTGCCTCTTGTTACCATCCGGCCTAGACGCACATTTCGGGACCCCCTACCCGAGATCCGTCGGTTTTGACACTGACATTGGTGCTTTCATTGAGAGTTCCTCTGTGTCGTCACCGTTAGGCTTGGTGGCTTCTACGATCATCAATAGCGATGCAGTCCAGGGAGAGACCTTCCTCCCCGGACAGATCTTCGTCTTCGGTGGCTTCGCACTGCGGGCCAATTCACTTGGCCATCTGGAGCAGATCGAAAGCTATGCCCCTGGCCGTCAGGTCAGATTTGGAAGTTTAAACTACACGGCTGACATCCGCGGGGACTTGATCTTTGACGGATTCGAGCCACTGCCGAGCGTGCCGCACTGTCACGACGAGCATGATCTAGCTCTGCCGCTGAACAGTGTCCTGAGGCCGCACCCGCATTGGCTTCGACCCTTAATTCGGGGCCAACTGCGCCGATCGAGGATGGGAGGTTGGATGCCGCCTCGGGGGCTGCGATCCCAACGGTGATCGAGCCGAACACCAGCCCCGCACTCCGTGAGACTCGTGACTCCAAGGAGCCGGAGTCCTCTCCGGACTCTGAACCCTCCGCGCCCCTGCCGATCGAATCCGATTGGGCGCCAATCATGGAGTTTACTGCAGCGGACATCTTTCAGCACTCGCCTTTCGGCGATATTTTGAAGACACTAAAGTCTCTCTCTTTATCAGGAGAGCCCTGGCCGGACTACGGTCAGCAAGGTTGGGATACGGACGATGAAGAAATTCAAAACCCACCCACCACCCACTTTGTAGCCACTTTCGATGATTCAACCGACATGCTCGACTTCGACTCCGAAGACATCGACGGTATGGACACCGATGAAGGAGACGATGAAGAACCAGCGCCTATTGGGCCCTGGAAAGCCACCTCGTCATATGACGTATACATGGTGGACGCACCAAAAGATGACGACGAGGAGCGGAAGGACTCACCAAAGGCTTGTTCCCTCGAGAAGCAGTCAAAGCGGCGACGCAAGCGCTGCCCCAAATCCCGCCTCGACAGAAATAACGATCACACAGACCCAGCACTGGCGCAGGGCAAACCGCTGCCGGGCAACAGCAATCCGGATATCAAACCAAACAAACAAATTCTATCAAGGATAATGGTCCGGACGACATAATGCCGGACAGGCACCCGGAGCAGCAGAATGCCTGTAAAAGGCTTGTTGCCACTGCGAGGAGTCTTAAAAAGCAGAGGCAAAGGCTCAAGGCTGCGCAAGACACACTCCAAATCAGATGGAGTAAAATACTCAACACAACAGCGAGGTACGGCGACAATCGCCCCTCCAAGAGCTACCCAAAGCGGAAGCTGCTACCTGAATTCGATGAGGAGGCTTAGACCCCCCACAACCAAATATCAAAGCAGCCACCTAGCCGGATAGACGACCCCTCTGCCAACACAGAGCGGCATACAACGCCACTCACAATACAACACGCGACCCATGCGAGGGCTCGCACCCAAAGGACTGCGCAACAAGATCCATCTATGGACCACGGAAGCGCGCCCCAGCATACAATGCAACACAACAAACATCCGAACAACGCGGTACACCCAGCTACAGGGGTGCCGCACACCCCCTATGTTTCACCGATGAGGTGCTGGACCATGAATTTCCAGAGGTATACAAACCCGTAAACATAGAGACATACGACGGAACAATAGACCCTAGGGTCTGGATTGAGTACTACATCCTTCATATCCATATGGCTCGAGGAGATGATCTCCACGCCATCAAGTACTTACCCCTCAAGCTCAAAGGGCCAGCTCGTCACTGGCTTAAAGGCCTCCCCGAAAGCTCCATTGGAAGTTGGGAAGAGCTCGAAGACGCCTTTCGGGCAAATTTTCAAGGGACTTATGTCCGACCCCGGGATGCGGACGATTTAAGTCATACAACTCAACAGCCCGGAGAATCAGCCCGAAAGCTTTGGAACAGGTTTCTTACTAAAAAGAACCAAATTGTCGACTGTCCGGACGCCGAAGCCATGGCAGCTTTCAAGCATAGCGTCCGTGACGAATGGCTCGCCAGACACCTCGGCCAAAATAAGCCGAGAATGATGGCCGCATTAACAAGCCTCATGACCCGCTTTTGCGCAGGTGAGGACAGCTGGCTAGCCAGATGCAGCACCAGCGACCCCAGTACATCTGAAGTTAGAGATGGAAACAGGAAATCACAGCGCAACAGCAATAACAAACACCGAAATAAAGAAGACAACACGAAGGGCACGACAGTAAATGCCGGATTCAAAAGCTCTCGGCCAGGTCAGCAAAAGCCGCCCTCTAAATGCACCAGGGATGAACTGTCCAGCCTCAACAAAATTCTAGACCAAGTATGTCAGATCCATAGTACCCTTGGTAAACCTGCTAATCATAGCCACAAAGAATGTTGGGTCTTCAAGCAGTCCGGCAAGCTCAACGCCATGCACAAGGGGGAGGATACACCAAGTGAAGACGAGGACGAGCCTCCCAAGCAAGACACTGGGGAACAAAAGAAATTTCCACCAAAAGTCAAAACAGTAAACATGTTACATGTGATCAAGGGAAAAAACAACGTGGCACTCCCAGGAAAATATACCCAAGTGCCTGTCACCGCGAAGTCCTGCCACTGGTCGTCTCAACCGATCACTTTCGGCCATCATGATTACTCAGCAAGTATCCGACGCGCAGGATGGGCTGCCCTGGTATTAGACCCAGTAATTGGCGGATATCACTTCACACGTGTCTTGACGGACGGTGGCAGCAATCTAAACCTAATATATCAGGATACAATCCGCGGGATGGGGTTAGACCCAACAAAAATTTGCCATAGCAATACTACCTTTAAAGGAGTAACTCCAGGCCCAGGGGCTCATTGTACGGGCTCCCTCCTACTACAAGTTATATTCGGCTCCCCCGATAACTTCCGTCGCGAGCATTTAACCTTCCACATCGCTCCGTTCCAAAGTGGCTATCAAGCACTGCTCGGACGCGAAGCTTTCGCTCGCTTTAATGCAATACCACACTACGCCTCCCTCACACTCAAGATGCCCGGTACACGTGGCATCATTTCAGTGAACGGAAATATCAAGCGATCTCTGCGCATCGAAGAGAGTGCGGCTGCCTTGGCAGCCGCACACTGAAGGCACCCGGACCAGCGAAAGCATCCAATAGGTCATCAAGACCTCAGACACAACTAATCAAGTCCGGCGCCGCTATTTATACCGAATAAATGGTCACACCCCTATTTGTCAATACAAGGGGCTCAACGTGCGAAGACAAGTGGCAATTTCTTCTCATCTTGAATTATACATGGTTTCTTTAAAAACTATCTTTTTGAACAACAACTTTTTCACCTAAATTCCTCTCTTTTACAGACGATCATCGTGCTACACCCGTCCAGGATACGGCACAACGGAGACACTGGCGCAGACGTGCAGCAGGGACCCGCTCCAAGGATTCTTTTTAGATTAAGACCCTGCGTAAACCTTTTTTACTATCTCTTGTTGATACATATCGACCGTTGAGAAGGATGCTGACGTCTTGGCATGTGGCCACGCCAGAACAATGCACGTACCTGGACACATGGGGCTTCTTACAAAGGCCATTATTTAGGCCCGGTTTATACCACAAAGACCGAATACCTTAGGGAGTGTTCGGCGTCGCGAGTTTGGCCTTATATGCATCAGCTCCGAATCATTGTCTTTGGTCAAATGTTGGGTTTGCCCGGCTCCTGTGTTTTGGTGCCTTACGTTCCGCTTTACCGGCTAAGGTAGCACCAGGAGAACTACTGCGATTGTGCCCTGGTTCATCCGGACGAGCACCTCAGTAGAGAAAGACACAAACTGACTGTCATGATATAGCGTGAGACTGGTCAACTACTCGATGACCTGTTGGAATGTTAGAATTCCTTCGCCTTAACGAAGGGCCGTTTTCCGGCCAGGCATGTACGCACCCCGGGATCGGGAGAGTGCGGAGCCACCAGGGGCTATCTAGTAGCCCCACTATCAAACTCCTATGGCTAAGTGAAAGTGCTAAAGCATTATAGTCCGGTTGCCTCGCTCGCTCCGCTATCACCTCCTTAATAGGACCAAGACATTGGGTTAAGTGTGAACGCGTGTTTTTTGCGATCACCTCCGCATTATATGCGTGGGGGTTGAAGCCGACGGCTGTAGTCTTTCAGGTTATACACATGTATACATAAACGGCCGCCCAGGAGGCATCATATTACTTTCAGGAAAAAGTATAAAAATGGCCTTATAAAAATTTATAAAAGCATTTCGCTTACAATGAGATTACATATCACTCAAACATAATATCTTTTGAGCACTGGGTCTCTATCAAACAAGCACCCTCAAGAACTTCTTCAAAGTAGTGCTCAGCAGCCATTTGACCTATGGCCGAATCCCGCGCTGCAACAGTGGTAGCATCCATCTCCGCCCAGTATGCTTTAACACGGGCAAAGGCCATCCGTGAGCCCTCTATGCACGCCGACCTCTTCAAGGAACTGCTGCACCAAGCTAAAATAGCTGTTCGGTTTTGGCCATTCCGGGCATAGCTGATCCACAACAGACCTCATGGCGAGTCCGGACAACCTATTCAGTTCGGCCCATTCGGCTAATTGGTCAGCCAATGAAAGCGGACGCTCGGGAGAATGGAATTGTGTCCAAAACAGCTAGTCCACTTCACGGTCCGTCTGACCCTGGAAGTACTTGGCCGCATCGGCAGCGCTCGCCGCCATATCCATATACACATCCTCCGAACTCCACAGCCGATCCAGAGAGGCATACCGTGGATCTCCGAACTTCCTCCGCAACATAAAGGATTTCCCAGCTACAATATCCCCGGCTTCCCGCAGCTCCTCCTTCTTCGCCCTCATAGCAGAGCGGATGTCTTTTCTCGTCGCAGCAGCCTTCTCAAGGCCCGATGCCTTCGCTAGGTTTTCCTTTTCAAGAAACCGGCAATTGTCGGTGGCGGCTTTTAATTCTATGGCCATCTTGGCCATCTTATCTCAGCTCTCGCCATGCGCGGTCTTCTCGGCTTTCAACTCTCCGACCGCCTTCAAAGCAGCCGCATTACCAAACCTCGCTTGTTCCTTGGCTCGGGCAAGTTCTGCCCGCAAGGCTTCAACAGTGGCAGCTCCATCTGCAGTCACAACATATTAAAGATACTGGCATCATGCTGCTCTTACTATGTGGCGTTTACCAGATAATGACACTTACCCTGTGCCTCATCAAGCCTTTTGTTAACAAGCTCGATGTCGGCGTCTGCCGCATCCAACTGCCATTTTAAATGGGCAAACTCGCTAGTCCGGCTAGCCACCGGAGCTTCCATCACCTGCAGATAGAGGCAGTATGGCTATTACCTGGGAATATGATCCTCTATTCGTCGTCGTTTCCGACGACAACCAGAGTCTCAGGGGCTACTATCTACACAGGGCACACCTAGCATGCGCAGGACTATCATACATTATTTTACGTACCTCAAAGCCTGTCAGTAGACTCATAAAAGCTTCATGCAATCCGCTTTCGACAGACGAGATTCTGTCCATCACAGTATTCATCAGCATACGGTGTTCATCTGAGATGGCCGCTCGCCCCACCAACTCCCTCAGAACATCTGATCGCATGCCATACGGTGCCGGACTCTTTTGTCTGCTCTCTTCGGGAGCCGGACACTGGGAGCTTCGGGGGTCAATGGGATTATCTTCTGGCCTCACCGGACTCGGAGAGGCCCTCCACGACGACACTTCGGGGTCGCCCGCTTCCGGAGCGGAGGAGTCCGGAGGAGGCGTTTCGCTCTCCATCATCTCTGGAAGAAGATCCCCCGAAGACGAGATCATTTGAGAGGGGCTAAGGTCCGAACTGCAAAGATATATGCGGTGGTTATTTTCTCAGAAGAAAAAGATGGCATACATGTACTATTAAAGTATTTCGGGTAACTTACGACTCGCTGGAGAATTGATCCCCCCGCGGACTTTGTGCGGCAAAAGCACCCCCCAATGTAGGACCCTCTGTGGGAGACTTCTTCTCCCGTTTGGAAGCTTCGGCGTCCGAATCCCCGGGCGCAGTCCTTTCCCTCCTCCGATCGTCTTCCTTCATGGAGACGCTCGCTCCCTCGGTTAGAATGGGCAGCATTGGGGGCCCGCGTCCGCCCGTATTATCCTCCCCAATATCTTCCTTCAAGGGCTCCGGGCAAGGTGCGACCTAGAGCATCTTTTCCAATACCGGATTGTCCAAACCCTCAGGGAGGGGGGCCGGACACCGAATCAACTTCGCCTTTGTTAGCCAGTCCTGGTCAAAAAGCAAACTCTCAGAAATAACTTCGTAACAAATGAGAGATAGTATGTTCGGCCGGAAGATTCCTTACCTGTTCGGCGGCGTGGTTACTGCTCAGGCCCACGTCCTCGGTGATTTCTGGACACTCTACCTGAGGTCCGAAGAATGACTTGTACATCTCCTCGTGCGTCAGGCCGAGGAAATTTTGAATGACACGTGGTCCCTCGGGATTGAACTCCCACAAGTGAAGGGGCCGGCGTTTGCAAGGATGGACTTGACGAACCAGCATAACTTGTATTACCACAACCAAACTAAAATCTCCATTGAAGAGATCTCGAATGCGGCTTTGTAGTATAGGCACGTCCTTGGCTGGACCCCATCTCAGACCTCTGCTGATCCATGACATCAGTTGTGGTGGAGGGCCCGAGCAGAAAACAGGGGCAGCCGCCCACTTGGCACTTCTAGGAGCCGTGATGTAGAACCACTCCTATTGCCACAATTCAGACACCTCTGGAATGGAACCTTTGGGCCATGGAGCTCCCGTCATCTTGCATACTGAGGCACCTCCACACGCTGCATGTTGCCCCTCGATTATCTTCGGCTTTACTTCAAAGGTATTGAGCCACAGGCCAAAGTGAGGGGTAACCCGGAGGAAGGCCTCACACACGACAATAAATGTCGTGATATGAAGAAAGGAGTCCGGAGCTAGATCATGGAAATCTAGCCCGTAATAAAACATCAAACCCCTGACGAAAGGATCCAGAGCAAGGCCTAGACCTCGGAGGAAGTGGGAGACGAACACGACGTTCTCGTTGGGTTCGGGGGAGGGGACGGCCTGCCCTCGGGCAGGCAGTCGATGCAAAACCTCGGCGGTCAGATATCTGGCCTCCCTCAACTTTTTGATGTCTTCTTCCATGACGGAAGAAGGCACCCATCGGCCTTGAAGGCTAGATCCGGACATGATTGAAGGTTCGGAGCACCTGACCTGAACTTTGGGTGTTTGAGCTTGAGGTTGGGTAGGATTCGATTGAGCACAAGAGGGAAAAATAAAAGCCTTGTCCCTTTATAAAGAGGGTGAATATCAAGCGTCCTCTCCGTGGCCGTTTGGACTTGCCTATAGTCTAGAAGTCCTAGAAGCGGTTGGGTTACCCACGCCCGTATTGATGAGAATCCCGGAATAAGGGGACACGATCTCTGCTTCGACAAGACGTGCCAAGGAAAGCGCCTCGTATGACACGCTGAGGTGGGACAATAAAACGGTTCGAATGAAGGCTTGGCCGTGGTGCGATGTCACACTACGGAATACGTCAGCAGATTAGATTTGTGTAAATATTATTCTCTCTATGGCAATATGTGGAAACTTATTTTGCAGAGCCGGACACTATCTTTGTGTTCAAAATCTTCTATGAAGTACTTAGAGGAGGAACCCGCCTTGCAATGCCGAAGACAATCTGCGCGCCAGACTCGTCGTCATTGAAGCCTGGTTCAGGGGCTACTGAGGGAGTCCTGGATTAGGGAGTGTCCGGATGGCCGGACTATACCTTCAGCCGGACTCCTGGACTATGAAGATAGAAGATTGAAGACTTCGTCCCGTGTCCGGAAGGGACTTTCCTTGGCGTGGAAGGCAAGCTTGGTGATACGGATATGTAGATCTCCTACCATTGTAACTGACTTTGTGTAACCCTAACCCTCTCCAGTGTCTATATAAACCGGACGGTTTTAGTCCGTAGGACAACATACAAAACAACAATCATACCATAGGCTAGCTTCTAGGGTTTAGCTTCTCCGATCTCGTGGTAGATCTACTCTTGTACTACCCATATCATCAATATTAATCAAGCAGGACATAGGGTTTTACCTCCATCAAGAGGACCGGAACCTGGGTAAAACTTCGTGTCCCTTGCCTCCTGTTACCATCCGGCCTAGACGCACAGTTCGGGACCCCCTACCCGAGATCCACCGGTTTTGACACCGACAGCCGGCGTTAGAGCTCCTTCGCAGGAGGAGAGCTCCGGCTCACCTCATCCATGGAAATGGCCTCTAGAAGCAGAAGGGGCAGGGTGCGAGAGGGGATTTGTGGAGAGGTGGCGGCACGGAGGGAAGAGCGAGGAAGTAGAGAAACCCTAGGGAGAGGACCGGGGCGGCTTTATAGAGGGGGGTGCGGGCGAGGGCTCGGCCACAGTGGCCATGGCGAGCGTCTAAAGCAGACGAATAGAGGTAGGAGAAAGGTGGTGAGCGCGACAGTCTCGCCCACTGGCCCATGGGTTCCGCATTGCCATGTCGGACGAGTGAAAGGGAGGGTTGGCTGGGTTTTGCGTGAGAATAGGAACCGAAGTGTCGGATTTCGGATTCCGACAAAACCCTCAAGGTTCGAACTCTAGGGTGCGCATGAAGATCTCTCCCTCCCCCTAGCTCACTCACTCACCAGGATCTCAAGGCTCAACTCGTCGAACCCGAAAAACAAGGGACGCAAGAGTTTATACTTCGGGCCACCGATGTGGTGTAATCCCCTACTCCTGTGTGGTGTGGTGGATTGCCTTGTAGGCTGAGGATGAACAAGTACAAGGGAAGAATTGCCTCCTGAGGGGAGGTGTTCTTGAGCTTGGTGAGCTGGTGCATATGAGGGTGGAATGGATCCGATCCCCTTCCTATGGGGATGGCTAGTCCTATTTATAGAGGCCCTGGTCCTCTTCCATATATTAGGCGGGAAGGGATCCCACAAAGGACAATTTGAAGGGGACAACTAGTACAAGCCAACCTGACAAAAGGTGGTCTTCACCTGCCAAAGGCTCTAGGGTGACGCCTCTGTGGGCTTCGCGATGACCTCTGTCCTACCGTCCTGCTGGTCTTGGTCTTGTTGCACCGATATGGAAACCTTTGCCTGATGCCTCGGGACTCCTCGCATGCGCCTGCTCCTTTAGCACCAAAGAGGTAACTGGTCCTCTGCGCCCGCTCACGCCCGCCTGGCACCCGCCTGGCCTTGGTCGTCATGGCTCATGTCATGGGAACCTGACGAGCCTCGCGAGGGTCTTGAGTGCTTGCTGGTGAAGATGGGCCATACCAGACCACTAGAGGAGCCAAGCCGTGGGCGCAAGGCGCGCTCAGACTTGGCTTTGAGGTGAAGCCAAGGGACAAGTGTGGAGTACCACGGGGCCCAATAGCCTGTGTAAGTGCATCTAGTGCCACCCCTAGTTGGTTTTGGAGTATTGATGACAAACCTGGTTGAGGGACAAATGTGTTTGTGAGAATTGCAGGATAACATAGGCAGAAGTCCCGCATTGATTCGGTTTTCCTACCGGAGATGACCCCTAAAAATGTATGAAGACATTGAAGTCAAAGGTGGGATGTGAAGACATTCACATTGAAGACTATGGCAAGAGAAGACAACGTGTGAAGACTATGGAGCGCGAAGACTTAGTTGTTTTGTCGTTCTTTTTCTTCTTTGTTGAGTCATAGGAACCACTGTACTGTTAAGTGGAGTCCAAGAGAACCAGTCAGAATGACTCAAGTGATGCTTAACCAAAATCCTATGTCTTCGAGAAAAGACAATGAGAGCAAATCTTATCCAGAGCTGGGTAAGTCAGCTTTGCTTGTAGCTCAAGTAAAGTTGCCGTGTGTGTTTGAAATCTGACCGTTGGAACACGTGTCAGTTCCTTAGTGACCCGGGGTCATTTAGGACAAATCAGGTCGGGTTGCCTAGTGGCTATAAATAGCCCACCCCCTACAACCACAAACGGTTGGCTGCTCAGAGTTAGTGCACGGCTTTTGTCGTTTGAGAGCAACCAACCTTGAAGCTTTTGAGAGAGAATTCCTTGCCAGGACAAAGCCCTAAACACCCAGAGCCAAAGAGTGTTAGGCATCACTGAAGTCTTCCTGTCTGTGTGATCTGAAGACTTATTACACTTGAGGACTATGAATCCTCCAGCCGGTTAGGCGTCGCGTTCTGAGCATCCAAGAGTCATTGTGGATCGCCGGTGAACGAAGTCTGTAAAGGTTTGGAAGTCTACCTTGAAGACTTACCAGAGTGATTGGGCGAGGACTGGGTGTCCTTAGCTCAAGGGGAATAAGGTGAAGACGTGGTCTTCTGAGTTGAATCTCAGCCTCCCTAACCAGACGTACAGTTGTCACAACAACTGGAACTGGTCCAACAAATCATTGTCTTCAACGAGTCACTGGTTTCATCCTTCCCATTCCTTTACTTACTGTTGGCTCTAGTGAAGTCATTGTATGATTGCATTATCTTTTGTCTTCACTGAGTAACCCCCTGTTCTGATTGGCTTCACACTATCTTCCTACCTGATCTATACTGCCTAGCTGCTATTAGTCGTTGTACTTTCACTTCACTGAATACTTGACTATGGCTTGCTTAATGTAGTCTACCTTCTGCTGCATGATAATAGGTTTATTTCTATCGTTTGTCTTCGAAACTTCCATGTTTTGAAGACTTTCATAAAAATTGCCTATTCACCCCCCTCTAGTCGATCACTAGCACTTTCAATTGGTATCAGAGCAAGGTACTCACTTGTTCTGTGTGATTCGGTTTAACCACCTGGAGTTTTAGCTATGTCGACCGCAGGGATAATCAAAGTCTCCGCTGCGTGCCCAGTCTTTGATGGAACTAATTATCCCTACTGGAAGAATAAGATGCGCCTGCATCTTGAAGCCATTGATGTCGACCTATGGTATGTCGTCAAGAATGGTGTTCCCAAGACTGGTGAAGGTGTCACCGCTGCTGATGTCAAGAAGTTCGTTCAATTGGACTCCACTGCGAAGAACATCATCTGTGGTCATCTGACCAATGGACAGTATGGCCGTGTGAGTGCTTTGGAAACATCTAAGCTAGTCTGGGACTGGCTCTCCAAGGTCAACGAAGGCGTCTCAACCCAGAGAGATCAGAGAATCCGTGTCCTTCGCAACCTCTTCAACCGCTTCAAGAGAAATGACAATGAGAATGTCCAGCTCACGTTTGATTGACTCACTGACATCAAAATGAGCTTCAAGCCCTCGGCGCTACTGAGATCACCAAGCATGAAGTCGTCAAGACACTCCTGAGATCACTTGACAACTCGTTTGACACCCTAGCCCTGATGATTCAAGAACGTCCTGAATTCAAGACACTCGATCCGTCTGACGTACTTGAGAGGTTCAACACACATGCGTTTCAGCTTTCTGAGAAAAGAGACATCTACGGTCCCAACTATGGGCGAACTCGTGCCTTGAAGGCAAAAGTTATCTCCTCATCTGAAGAAGAATCTGACAGCAGTTCTGATGATCCTGAAGACATTGGAAAGGAGCTTGCTATGCTTGTGAAGAAGTTCCAAAAATTCACCAAGAAGAAAGGCTTCAGAAAGTCTTCACGATCAAGCTCAAGGAATGATGAAGCTTCTGCTCATGACTACAAGAAGAGAACATGCCACAAGTGCAAGAAACCTGGCCACTACATCTCTGAGTGTCCGCAGTTGGACAATGAGAACAAGAAGAAAAAGAAGAGCAAGGAGTATGATTCTGACGACAAGAAGAAGATGAAATACTCAAAGTCTTCTTCCAAGTCTTCCTCAAAGTCTTCATCACACAAGAAGAGCTCATCTGGCAAGGCTCGTGCATTTGTTGGCAAGGAAATGGATTCAGAGGAGGAGTCCGCTTCTGAGGAGGTGGAGGTGGATTCTGAGGAGGAGTCCGATTCTGGCGTTGCGAGTCTGGCTACAACATACGTTGCCAAGTCCATCTTCAACACTGAATATAATGACTTCATCACCGACACCGATGCAAATGACAAGGACTACTCTGCTCCCACCTACTGCTTCATGGCACGCGGTGCCAAGGTAAACGCACGCACTACTCACTATCAAACATCCAGTGAAGATGACTCTGATTGTGGTTCCAAACCCAGCTACAAAACACTTGCTAAAATTGCAACTGAACAACAGAAAGCTATGGAACATATTCAAAAACTATTAGACAAAAGCGATGACCTATTAGACACTGAAATGACTCGATCTCAGTCCTTAATTGAAGACATAAAAAATCTTCATGTTAAGTATGAGGAACTTGAAAGTCATCATGATTCGCTCTCAACAACTCATGAAAAGCTTTCCTATGATTATCTTCAAAGGAAGCAAGATCTTGAGAAATTGAGAGCGGCTCATGAAGATCTTCAAAAGGAAAACAAGCCACTTCGTGCCAAATAGATCAGTCCCGCTCAGGAAGGATTTGAACCACCATGTCTTAAATGCATTGAGCGTGACAACGCTACTTCTGTTCCTGAATGTTCTACTGCTGCCACTATTGCAATATCTTAAACTGTTGATGTGGTAACTAACCCCTCTGCTGAGGATACCACTGCAATTGCTGATGAAAATGCTAGGTTGAAGACATTGCTTGAAATAGGGATGTACAAAAGTCTCAAAGGGCATCAGACACTATGTGATGTCCTCAAAAGGAAGACCCTGAACCGAAACCCTAGAAAGGAGGGTCTTGGGTTCGAAAGGAAAATGAATGCTAATGGCTCTTACTGGAAACCTGAGCAGTACCCCAAAACCACATGGGTTGCTGCAAAGGAACCCTTAGTGGATCCATCCACTCTGTGAGGCTTCAATTGTGCTAATCCCATTGTTATTGATGAATCCTTTGATGCAAACTATAAACTGTTTAAGAATCAGAATGGTGAAGTGTTTGCCAGGTATATTGGTACTAACTGCAGGAATGGGCCACATATGAAGAAAGTCTGGGTGCCGAAAAGGTTGTTGGATAATCTTCATGTGAATGTCATCATGACACCACAAGTGAAGAAGACAAACCCCAGACCACAGGCTTCATATGGTCCGAAGGCTTCATACAGACAAAGGACTCACCTGAGTCGCACTAATGCAAATGTTTTGCAGGGAAGCCATACTCAGGCCTATGAATATGAGCGCGTTTCATCAAACCGCCATGTTCATAAGACCAAGAACTACTCTGCTTATTCTTATGAGTACTATTGTCCACCTGCAAGACTTTTTGCTAGGGCTCCAAAGCCAAAATTCTCAGATGCTGCACTTAGACTCATTGCTTCGAAGCCACCCTTGAAGATGTGGGTGGCTAAGAAAGCTTAACTCTCTTTTGAAGGGAAAGGTCTCCAGCCGACAATCAAATTCGTCTGAAGCTATTGCTGGGGACCTTAAACATCTTGTAGGGCGCAAGATCAAATGCCCAAATGGTCTTATTATGTATTTTGTTCCTGAGTCGCTTGCTACTTGCCCTATCAGTCCTAACCTCGATCTAAGATTTCATAATCCGCTTGCTCGTCAAATGTTTATGCTTCACAGTTCTCTTCGTGAAGCCTATCCCCCTAACTGCACTGTAGGGTACGACACCAGCTGCTTCAGAGTGGATTATTGATAGTGGGTGTACTAATCACATGACTGGCAAGCGAAGTCTTCTCATGGACTCAACCTTATGTCCATCTGACAAAAGTGACATCACATTTGCTGACACTGGTAAAAGCAAGGTATTGGGTCTAGGTAGAGTTGCAATCTCAAGGGATCAACACATGGATAAAGTCATGCTTGTTGAATCCCTTGGTTTCAACTTAATGTCTGTCTCAATGCTTTGCGATTTGAACATGATTGTGATGTTTGGAAAATATCATTGCCTTGTTCTAATGGAATCTGATAAGTCTCTAGTCTTTGAAGGGTATCGGAAAGATGATTTGTACGTGGTAGATTTCTTAGCAGGACCACAGCTTGCCGTATGTCTTCTAGCAAAAGCTTCTGAATGCTGGCTCTGGCATCGAAGGCTAGGGCATGCTGGCATGAGGAACCTACACACCCTTGCAAAGAAGAAGCATGTCATAGGCATCAAGGGCGTAAAGTTCAAGAAGGATCACTTATGCGGTGCCTGTGAAGCAGGAAAGATGACGAGGACCAAGCATCCCTCGAAGACAATCATGACAACAACTCAACCCTTTGAACTGCTCCACATGGACCTTTTCGATCCCACTCATTACTCAACTCTTAATACTATTGTTTGTCATTATGGCTTTGTCATTGTTGATGATTATTCAAGATATACTTGGGTGCATATAATCCTCTACAAGACTGAAGTGCAGGATGTCTTCAGACGCTTCGCCAATCGAGCCATGAACAACTATGGCGTCAAGATCAAGCACATCAGAAGTGACAATGGCACTGAATTCAAGAACACTGGCCTAGATACTTATCTTGATACTTTGGGCATCACACATGAATTCTGAGCTCCGTACACGCCACAACAGAATGACGTTGTGGAACGCAAGAACAAAACACTTATTGAGATGGCCCGGACGATGCTTGATGAATACAAGACTCCAAGAAAGTTCTGGCCTGAAGCCATTGATACTGCATGCCATATCATCAACTGTGTTTATCTTCACATGCTTCTGAACAAGACATCCTATGAGCGCCTTACTGGCAAGAAGCCAAATGTCAGTTACTTCAGAGTATTTGGCGCTAGGTGCTGGATCAAGGATCCACATCACACTTCAAAATTTGCACCAAAAGCACATGAAGGTTTTATGCTTGGGTATGGAAATGATTCACACTCCTACAGAGTCTTCAACCTCTTTCACTATAAAGTGGTTGAAACTGTGGATGTGCGGTTCGATGAGACTAACGGCTCACAAAGAGAGCACCTGCCAAATGTGCTAGATGAAGTTCCATCCATTGAATCAATCAAACTTATGGGAACTGGAGAAATCATACCATCTGAAGCTTAGCCTGAAGAGGAACTAATCATCTCTGCATCTGATCAACCTGAAGACAATGCTAAGCCTGAAGACAATCCTTCTGACGATGACAATGATCAGCAAGAGCAAAATCTTCGTCCTGTCCATCCTCGTCTTGCCAATGAAGTACAGATTGAAAGGATAATTGATAGCATCAATGCACCAGGTCCACTCACTCGTTCAAGAGCAACACAGCTAGCTAACTTTTGTGGGCACTTCGCATTCGTTTCAATATCTAAACCCAAGAAAGTTGATGAAGCCTTCATGGAACCTGAGTGGATTCAAGCCATGCAAGAAGAGCTCCAGCAGTTTGAGCTGAATAATGTTTGGGAACTGGTTAAGCGTCTTGATCCTCGTAAGCACAATATAATAGGCACTAAATGGATATATCACAACAAGCAAGATGAGCGTGGTCAAGTTGTCAGAAACAAAGCTCGTCTCGTTGTTCAAGGATATACTCAAGTTGAAGGGATTGACTTCGATGAAACATTTGCTCCTGTGGCTAGGCTTGAAGCTATACATATACTGATGGCCTATGCAAATCATCATAACATTCTTCTGTATCAAATGGATGTGAAGAGCGTTTTTCTCAATGGAAAGATTGAAGAAGAAGTGTATGTTGCACAACCGCCTGGCTTTGAAGATCCAAAACATCCTGACGTGGTGTACAAGCTCAACAAGGCACTGTATGGCCTCAAACAAGCCCCTCGGGCTTTGTATGACACACTCAAAGACTTCCTGAAGAGCAAAGGCTTCAAACCTGGTTCTCTCGATCCCACTCTCTTCACGAAGACATATGATGGGTGAACTGAAGTTCTTCCTTGGTCTTCAAATACGACAGCAACGCAACGACATCTTCATATCTCAAGAGAAATACCTCAAAGATTGCCTGAAGAAGTTTGGAATGTAGGACTGCAAAGGCTACACGACGGCAATGCCAGCCAAACACCATCTGGGTCCCGACGACAATGGTAAAGAGTTCGATCAAAAGGTATACCGCTCCATGATTGGTTCCCTGCTTTATTTATGTGCATCTAGGCCAGATATCATGCTTAGTGTTTGCATGTGTGCCCGGTTCCAAGCGGCACCAAAGGAATCGCATCACTTAGCTGTGAAGCGAATTCCCAGATATTTGGCTCACACCCCAATGCTAGGATTACGGTATCCAAAGGGCTCAGAGTTTGATCTAGTTGGACTCTCGGATGCTAATTATGCTGGTGACAAGGTGGATCACAAGTCTACATCAGGCACATGTCATTTTCTGGGACAATCACTTGTATGTTGGTCTTCAAAGAAGCAGAACTGTGTATCTCTTTCCACTGTTGAATCTGAATACATTGCTGCTGGATCTTGCTGCGCTCAGCTTCTATAGATGAAGAAAACACTCAAAGACTGTCATTCATCTGAAGCAAGTGCCACTCTACTGCGACAAGGAAAGCGCCATCAAGATTGCCAACAACCCAGTTCGGCACTCGAAGACAAAGCACATTGAAATTCGTCATCACTTTCTCAGAGATCAGGTTATGAAGGAACATATTGATATCATTCACGTCAACACTGAAGAGCAATTGGCAGATATCTTCACCAAGCCCTTGGATGAGAAGAGGTTTTGCAAGTTACGGTGTGAGCTAAATATCTTGGAATCCTCAAATGTCCTGTGATCAGGCACACATCCTAACACTTAAACATGTTGACGACTTAGATGTGCAACACACGATGTAAAGTATATCTTCAAACAATGAAGAATTACATTCTGAGTGTGAATATATTAACGTGGAATCTGACTTTGGAGCGCCACGATAATTGTGCGCCGTGTCTGGGTCTAATATTTCCTATACGGTGGGTAACACCACCACCAAATTTTTTCCCTTTGAAGTGTTTTTCTCATGGCGTTACATTTGCAAAGTCTTCGCATTCTGTTTGTCTTCAATGATTAAAAGTTCTCCTGTTTATCTTCAACATACTGATTTGGTTTCCGTCCTCTACAGCATTCACTTATAGCTATGGCGTCTTACTGAATCTTTTGAACTAAGTGAATGTGATCGGACCCTAACCCCTCTATGCTTCTTCCCTAAGTCTATCTATCCAAATCATATGCATTCTATTGACACTGTCAAAATGTCTTCTCTGCATCCTTGTGAGCAGAAGACATAGAGACAAACATTAATCCGTTTTCAATGCTAAATCCTTTCACCTGAAACCCGGAGAAGTGGGAATGACCACCCGACAATCCAGGCATGCGTGGGAATGTGGAACAACCTCCGATGTGTTGCATGATAGCCACGTGTCCTTCAAATGTGAATCGCCAGGGGCACCTGTGTAATGACACTGTGCTGTCCCTATCCCTATAAATACACGCCTCACCATAGTCATTATCCATTCTTCCACTCTCGCACAAACCCTAGCGCCACCGCTAGCCCTCGACGATGCCGGCGACGAAGCGCTTCACTGCCGTGACCTCACCGACGCCGTCTTCACGCCGACCGCGGACATCGTCTTCTTCGCCATCGCCGTAGGTGTCCTCCGTCGCCAAGTTAGGGCACGGAAGATTCGAACTGCTCGGCCTCCTCTTCCACTCCATCTAGCAGTTCTTCGTGTGGTAAATAAAACCTCCTTTTTACGGCCCCTTTGATCCTATAGATTCATCATTTTCTACCACAAGCAGTTTCTATTCACACAAGTTGAATCTATTTCGTACTGCATCTCATAATATGCCTAGTATGTTCACTTATGCTTCACAAAGTAGTTAGATTCCTCACTTGTACTTATTCGTGGATTCGTACAAATTTGGAACCAACTCTCTATCTATGAGTGAATGTCTTCGCACTATGAGGTCAAAGTCTTCTAAACTGATTTATCTTCAAAATCTTCTAAGAATGCATATGACCTCTTCCCCTTCCCTCGCACCTTAATGCTGTCACAGGTACATGTCCGTGGGAGAATCCCTTGGTTCTCAACGTCTGCATTCATTTGCAGAATTCTTACAGCATCATATAAACTCTCCTAAAGCCAGTTCTTGTCTGACCAGTAGACGGAAGCCTTTGGCAGCTTTGAAGCCTTTCAGTTTAAACTTCATGGCACCAGAGAAATCTGCAAGGAAGGGTGGCAGACAGCGTCGTGGCAACGCCTCAAGAGATTTGCGTCCTGATCTCTATGAGCTGTACAAGACAGATCCAGAGGAGGACTACAATTAGCGAAAAACTCGAATCCAATGGATTCGAAGATATTGGGCAGAACAGTGGTTCAAGTATAGGTTCGTGACCCAGGAGTATGCTGAAAAGAATGCCATCAAACAACCATAGGGAGACATTATATACAGAAATCTTCAACCCAGGTCGAGAGCTAAAGCCATTGAACAAGGCTTCTATCCTTGCATGGTCCATGGACCACAGCCTACCGATGCAGACACATCTTCATTATTGTGGTGCCGCGACAATAATCTGTTCAAGCGCAACTTCCAATTTTCCAAGAATTCGGCCAAAGAAAACAAGAAGTCACGGGGATTAGACTTCAATCCAGGCCCCTCTGCTCCTCGTGCTGATGGCACACGCGAAGCTGAACCCAATCTTGTTGAGCCCTTCTACAACCTAGAAGGTCTCATCACTCATATCATGGTTCAAGGGACAACCGTGGATGAGCCTGCAGAGGATGCTGAATTTGACGAAGCGCCTGCAGCACCGAAGCCAAAGAAGCTGAAGAAACCTCAAGCTTCGAGGCCTTTCCCAGCAACAAAGGCCTCATGAGCGAAGCCTCTGGCCACTGCACCTCCTGAACACAGTGTGCAGTCTGAAGATTTGTCACGCATCTCCAAGCCCTCCAAAGTGAAGATGCCCTTGCAACCCACTAGCCAAGCACTGACCGCTGCTGCTATTCTGTGAAATGATGCCATTGATCTGTCCAACGACGATGATCTTGGCGATGATGCTCTTGAGCAGCTGATCAAGAGCAAGCAAGAGGCAGAAATCTTCAATGACTTTCCTCTCTTTGATGTTGAAATCATCAACACATTAATTGATGAGTGGGTTGACAGCCCAAATGTCAGCTTTGATGATCTTCAGCTTCCGATTGGCCTAAGCGTCGCCTTCCACGGAACTATTGCTGCTGAGCTGGCTCTAGCTCAGAAGATTGTTGAACTGAAGCATAAGATCGATTATGAAAAGGCTCAGTTCAAGAAGCACATGGCCAAGCTCAACGTTGAAGACATTTAGAACTTCCAGACCATGATGCATGAGCTTAAGGAAGCTTTCCGAACCAAACGCGAAGAAGCCAAGGGTTCTCGTGAGCGCATGAAGAATCTTGCCGCTAAATGTGTCCAAGCATACAATGAGGCTGAAAAGTGCAAGGCCTTGGGGCGACCAGGGATCGAACCCCGAATGGCGGCCAAGAAGAAGAAGAAACCTGCCGTGGCAGAACCTGAAGCACCAAGGCAGGAAGTACATCCAATTGTCTTCCTAGCTAGTATGACAGGTTTGAAGCCTAAGGTCCCCACGGTGGCTTCTGAACTGAAGAAAACAAGGGCTGCTGAAGCTAAAGCCAGAAAACGCAAAACCAAGGGCACTACTGATGATGCTCCTCCAACCAAGAAATGCAAAACCAAGAAGAGAAATTGGGCTGCTCCCACAGAGCCCCTTGAGGTCGAGCCAATCTCAGTGGCTCGTCCTGCGTCTGAAAATCAAGAACGCCAAGTGGTAATTCATGAGCCTGCTTCTCCAGAGGCTCCTGAAGCTGAAGACAATCCAGCTCTTGACCCCACTACAGCTGAAGACATTGGTCCTCACGACAATGTTGAAGATCATGAAGTCCTTCCTCAGATCGAGCACCAATTGGTATCATCGCCTGTGCTCACGCACAACGAACTCATCAGCATTGGTCGTCCTCTGACGCCAACTGCTCAGGATGCATCATGGGCTGATCACCCACAACGACAAGACACTCCAAGCTCTCCCCAACCGCAAGCTACCCCACAAAAGCAAGAAGACGATGACTTTGAGGCCCAGCGCACTCCATCTCCACAAGCGTCGCCAGCATTACGCAGGCTTCGCAAAGGACTAAGGCCCCAAGTCAGTCCCACTATGCACGTGTCTGAGTCTGAAGCCAAAATGGCTGAAGATATTCTGGCTGCATCAGTCGATGAAGAAGAAGCACCAAGAGTTAAAAGAGTTGCTAAACCCCCGTCCCACCAAGATGTTCTTCTTGAGGAAAACGTGTCCGACCCTCCAGCTCCTGAAGTGGAGGTTAACAACCCTGAGGCGGCCAGCAACATCACCGCTGAAGTCAATGACGTCGTCATGGCTGAAGCTAATACGGTGCCTGAAGCTACTGCGGTGCCAGAAGTCCAAGCATCTGAAGCCACTGCTGGAACCGAAGTCAATGCTGAAGCACCTGAGGGACAAGCACCTGAACCCAATGTGGCCCCTGAAGCCCATGAAAACAATGCCAATGCTCCTGTCCCCCCTCCAAGACCTCATACAATTGAGCTGGCATTTGATCATGGTCAGCCCGTTATGGTCCGCTGGCCTGTTTTGGTTCCTCCACCAGCTGCCGGTCCACAATTTGAATATCATGTTGAGCACAGACCTCAAGTCCAAAAGCCCAAGCCAAGACTTCCACGATTCCCAGGCACGGCCACTTCTCCTAGGGTCTTCAATGTGAATGGCTTTTGTGGCACATAACTCCTTCAACAGCTCCAAGAACTGTAGGATCGAAAGTATGTCTACAAGGGGGGTGATTAGACTACTTGACCAAATAAAAACTTAACCTTTTCCCGATTTTAGTTCTTGGCAGATTTTAGCTATTTTAGGACAAGTCAAGCAATCATCACATAATTCAAGCAAGCATGCAAAGAGTATATTGGCAGCGGAAAGTAAAGCATGCAACTTGCAAGAATATAAAGGGAAGGGTTTGGAGATTCAAACGCAATTGGAGACATGGATGTATTTCCCGTGGTTCGGATAGGTGGTGCTATCCTACATCCACGTTGATGGAGACTTCAACCCATGAAGGGTAACGGTTGCGCGAGTCCACACAGGGCTCCACCCAAGGACAACGGTTGCGCGAGTCCACGGAGGGCTCCACCCACGAAGGGTCCACGAAGAAGCAACCACCCACAAAGGGTCCACGAAGAAGCAACCTTGTCTATCCCACCATGGCCATCGCCCACGAAGGACTTGCCTCACTAGCGGTAGATCTTCACGAAGTAGGCGATCTCCTTGCCCTTACAAACTCCTTGGTTCTACTCCACAATCTTGTCGGAGGCTCCCAAGTGACACCTAGCCAATCTAGGAGACACCACTCTCCAAGAAGTAACAAATGGTGTGTAGGTAATGAACTCCTTGCTCTTGTGCTTCAAATGATAGTCTCCCCAACACTAAACTCTCTCTCATAGGATTTGGATTTGGTGGAAAGAAGATTTGAGTGGAAAGCAACTTGGGAAGGCTAGAGATCAAGATTCATATGGTAGGAATGGGATGTCTTGATATCAACACATGAGTAGGTGGTTCTCTCTCAGAACAAATGAGTTGGAATGATGTGTGTGTTCTGATGGCTCTCTCACTTAATGAGAAAGAGGTGGAGGGGTATATATAGCCTCCACACAAAATCCAACCGTTACACAGTTTTCCAATCTCGGTGGGACCGAATCATAAAACTCGGTCGGACCGAAAATGTAAACCTAGTGACCGTTAGGAATTTCGGTGGGACTGACATGCAACTCGGTAGGACCGATTCAGTTAGGGTTTGGGCATAACGTAATCTCGGTGAGACCGATTACACAAACTCGGTGAGACCGAGTTTGGTAATAAGCTAACCAGAGAGTTGGTCAGGCAAACTCGGTGGGACCGATTTGCTCTTTCGGTGGGACCGAGTGGAACTCGGTGAGACCGAGAAGTTACAAAGGGGAAACACTGAGTTTACATTGCAATCTCGGTGGGACCGATTCGCTCTTTCAGTGGGACCGAAAAGTTACAAAAGGGAAATAGAGAGTTTGCAACCCCATCTCGGTGAGACCGAGATCCCTATCGGTAGGACCGAATTGCTAGGGTTTGGCAGTGGCTAATGACAAGTGAAACTCGGTGGCACCGGATAGGAAAAATCGGTAGGACCGAGTTTGGCTTAGAGTTTAGGTCATATGTGGATATGGGAAAGTAGTTGAGCATTTTGGAGCATATCATTAAGCACATGAAGCAAGAGGCTCATTAAGCAACACCTCATCCCTCCTTAATAGTATTGGCTTTTCCTATGGACTCAATGTGATCTTGGATCACTAAAATATAAAATGAAGAGTCTAGAGCTCTTGAGCTTGAGCCAATCCATTGTCCTTAGCATTTTGAGGGTTCCAGTTTCATATCCATGCCATGCCAATCATTGAGCTTTCCTGAAATAATCATCTTGGAATAGCATTAGCTCAATGAGCTCTATGTTGTTATGAATTACCAAAACCACCTAGGGATAGTTGCACTTTCAATCTCCCCCTTTTTGGTAATTGATGACAACATATAGATCAAAGCTTCGACAAAAGATAATAAGCATGAAATATATCGTCGCTTTGAGAAGTATGTGATAAGTAAGAGCTCCCCCTAAATTTGTGCATATTTAAAAAATTTTCTTTGGACTGCAAATGCACAAAGAGTTAGAGTCATGGGTTACTCTTCCATGTCACATACATCTTGGTGGAGTGCTCAAAATGATAAGATTGAAATACATGCACGCTCAAAATGATAAGATTGAAATACATGCACTCATCACCAAGAATAGTGAATGATCACAAATGATAGATAGAATGATAATATTTAAGCAAGCATTAAGCAAACATTAAGTGTAGCTTATGATCAAACACATGATCATCGATGTCTCACAAACATAAGGACGTAGTATCTCACACACAAAAGCAAACAAAGTTCGAAGAAACCACCAAATAAAACAAGAGAGAAAAGCAACACTCTCTCTCTCGAAGCCTATGATCTATACATCTTCTCCCCCTTTGGCAACAAGTTACCAAAAAGTTCCTAGAAAATGCATAGTGCTAAGTCATCGCTCAGGCTTGATCTTCAGGTGGTGGTGGAGTCCGAATCACGCCAAGGACGAAGGCTTTTGTAGATGTTGAAGTAGTCGCAGGAGTTGGAGCTGAAGTTGACGTTGGAGCTGAGGCTGTAGCTGGTGCTGAAGTTGTAGCTCTGGTGTCAGCAACTGGTACGGCAGACGACCTCGGGCCTCGTGGCACTCTAGAAAAAGCATGAGTGGTAGTCCTTCCTCTCCTCTCATTCATGTCCTCCTGGAGCTGCTCCACTGCAGACTGGACTTCTGTTACCTTCACATCCAAGTCATAGAACTTCTGTTCCATGATCCTCTCTAGGCTCTGCTGATTTTTAGTGAGGTTGGCTAGACTTTGCTCAATTCTCAGCGAGGATGCAATCAAGTAACTGAGCTGCTCTTGTTTGGTCTTCAAGAAGTACTCAGATGCCTCCTCTTGAGTAGGCATCCTGGCAGCTTTCTCCTTCTTCGCCTTCTCCTTCTTTGCAAATGCTTGTGCAGACGATGGCTCATTGTCTGTCATCACAACTTCATTGTTCTCAAAATCTGGACGGATGGGCAAGTGTTCCTTATCCAACAAATATATGCCCGTGCCCAACTTGGAGTTGATGAGCTCCTGAATCTGAGGGGCATATCCACAGCTCCTCTTCTGATCTGCAGCTGTCCTCTTAATGGTTTCCACAATGAGACTCATGACCTTGAATTTTTGAGGCACATCAAAAACATGAAGCGAGTTGATAGCATGACCTCTAATCATCTTGTGATCTCCAGACTTAGGCAACAGAGTGTGCCTTAGTATCCAATTGATAGTGGGCAATCCTGATAGCAGATAGTGCACTGAGCCAAACTTGAATGTGTCAAGAGCTTCATTGGGAATTTCCTTGTACATGTTGGACATGGAGTTATGGTCCATCTTCTTGGCATAGATATCCAAGTCCTCATCTTGCTCTTCTGGGGCATTGATGATCTGTGCCCACTCAGCCACTGTAGATTGGTACCTTGTACCCTCAGACATCCATGTAATTCTTCCATCCGGATAAAAGTGAGCTGTGGAGTAGAACTGCATGATGATTTCCTCGTTCCACTTTGTGAGCTTCTGCCCAACAAAGTCCTCTACTCCACACGCTCTGAAGCTGTCCTGAACTCCTAGGTAGTACTCTTCATTCTCCTTGATGTAGGTCCAATCGACCCATCTCATGTCACAAACGATTGGCTTCTTGTCAAGCAAAACAGTCTCATAAAAGTCTTGTTGCTCCTTTGTATGAAACCTGTAATCCACGGCATTCCTTCTTCTAGAAGCATACGGGTCTGCTTCTCTCCATTTCCTTAGCCCTGAGTCTCTCCTGAGCTTCATGTCCTCAGCCACGGGATGAGCATCATTGTGGTCTGGGATCTTGGGCTTGAGCTTCCGGAGGACACTTTCTTCCTCTTGTTCAGTAGCTTCAGGCACTGGGGCCTTATTCTTTTCTGCAGCTGGGATGCTTCGTGTGTTTCTCTTTGGTGCATTCTTAGGCTTAGGTGCAGCCTTAGGTGTTTCCTTGGGCTTGGATGCAGCTGTTCCTGACCTTATAGCATCTCCCATGAGTTTGGCTGCCTTGGGCGCTGGTGCAGCTGCCTCTTCTTCTTCCTCCTCCTCTTATACCATGATGGAGGCTCTCCCAAGCACTTTGGCTACAGTCTTTTTCACCCTCTCTTTCCTCTTTTTGCTCTCAGCAGCCATGGGCTCAATGGGAGCAGGTGCAGGCATCTCAGTTGATACTCTAGCCTTTGACATTGGTTGCCTGCCTGCTGGCCTCTTGACTTTCAGCCCTGGCTTTAAGCCTTGAGCTGGCTCAACTCTTTTGGAGGTGGCCTCTTCCTCTGCCACATAGTCTTCATCCTCAGAATCAGACGTTCTCTTCTTCCTTTGACGTGTGGCAGCCTTAGGCAGATTGCTGGGTGTGCTCCTGCTGCCATCATCAGAAGAACTTGAGGGGCTAGTGCCCTCACTCATCACAACTTGCTGCTCTGAGAGGTTTTGGCTGTCACTTTGATCAGACATGTTGCACACTGACTGCTGACCCTGTGAATAGATTATGGATAAGATAGAGTGGATGAGCATCACAAAAAGTAGAGATTTTTGCAAAAGAATAATCCAAAAACTTAGTTTTAGTTTTCCACAGAAAGCATCTCGGATCTACCGATTTTCAAACTCGGTGACACCGAAGCAGTTTTGGCACCAGAACTGGTGAACTCGGTCAGACCGAGTCACAGTTCGGTGGCACCGAGACTGCTAGGGTTTCACAGAATTTCAAAATCGGTCGCACCGATAAGTTATTCTCGGTCAGACCGAGTTTCACTTGTGCAATGGCAAGAGCCAGATCGGTGGGACCGAGTTTTTCAACTCGGTGGGTCCGAGATGGTTTCGGCGGAAACCTAAACCTAGAATTTTCGAATTAAACCTAATCTATGAGTGTTTTGACTGGATAGGAGTGTTTCAAACGTGGCAAGAATCATGATGATCACAATGTGCTAGGAATCAGATTGAGGAATAGCACAATGATCAAGTCCATACCCTAGTTCGGCGTGGACTTGCTACGGCGGCAACGGCGGGGCAGAAATCCGTTGACGGCGGCGGAGACCAGCGACTGGAGGCTGCTGGCGGCGAGGAGACGATCTGGAGACCTCGGGGGCAGAGCAGGCTATCGCACGGGCGAGGAGGTTTCAGAGAAATTTCCAAAATTCTGCCCATCACTATATATAGCCCGACCCTGTCGGTGTGACCGAGTGGAACAACTCGGTGGCACCGAGATGCAAAACTGTGTGCAGTTATTGCAACTCGGTGTGACCGAAAAGTTCAAATCGGTTGCACCGAGATCGAAAACCTAGATCAACTTAATGAACTCGGTAGGACCGAAATGGAGTATCGGTCAGACCGAGATTCATAAAGAGGTTTTGGAAGTTTAAGTCTATGACGAATCGGGGACTCCGAGCGCTCCTCACACAGAGTGGTTCGAATCTGACTTGATCAAATTTTGTGATGCAGCATGAATAGAGTTTGATACGAGAAAAGCATAGATAGCTAGAGGAGATTCTTAGGCATTCTTGTCCATCCACTTGGCAAAAGAAGATAAAGCCAAACAATCAAAGCAACAAGTGGATGTCCTCGAATGAGTAAAATATGCAATCAACATGCTCACACAATAAGATAGCAAATGAAATATGTGGCAAAGCATGCACAACCAATTCTAGCATCTATCAAGCAATTTGCGATGACTAGGTCATCTATATATGAGTATATTGACTTAGGAGTCAAGTGAGAACACTTGATCGTAGGTCATACTCATCGTTTAAGCTCAAGTGGGGTTACCACTTTTACATAAAGCATTGTTTTGTTCACATCTTTAGAGTTGCTTTAGCTCAAGTCTTAGAGTAAAGCTCCCCCTAGATGTGATATCCCCCCTAAGAGGGATGAACTAACCTTGGGTTTTGTCGATGATGACTTCATGTAGATATTGAAGATGTGGATGCTCAATGTTGATGTAGATCTCTTGGAGCTATCCATTTGAGTGAATTACACTTTCAATACCTACATGGGTTAGTCCCACAAGGAACAAACAAGGATATCCATAGACATAGAGTGATGCACACACAAGATGATGTCCATGAAAACTTTAGGTTACCTTGTCCCTTGTCTTAACAACAAGAGGGTTTGTGACTCCTTGAACTAGTGCAAGATGTGGAAGTTGATTGCACTTGTTCTTGCCAAAATGATAAGAGTGAAGTATGTTGGCGGAGTCACCCTCAAGAACTCTTTAGTTCTTCTTCTTTTGGATCCACATCATCTTGATGGACATCCTTGGAGTTGTAGTCGTACTTGATGAAGTAGAGCTTGAAGTAGTCTTGGGAATCCACTTGACTAAGGTCTTTGGAGCTTCTTCAAATGCATCAATTTCCTCTCGAAGCTTGTCCTTGCCTTTTTGCTCGTAGTCTTGTGGTGGAAGATCATCTTGAGCTTGTGTCCCCTTGAAAGAAGTATAGTTCTCTTGTTGAGGGACAAACTTTGTCTTGGGGTATTGATCTTCTTCCCACTCAACTCCATTGGCATTGGACTTTCATTCAAAACCAACACCTTGATTCTTCCGGTGCATTCCTTGCTTGCGTACAATTTCCTCGAATTGCTTACTCCCGTCAAGGCTTTTGTACACTCCTTTCTCTATAATTCCCTTCAATAAGCTATTTTCTTGCTCAAGTGTAACTTGGCTAAGAGAATCATTAGTGGAATCAAGAGAACTACTAGAAGCAACAATATTGGATTTAGCATGATCATTGTTACTACTAGAGGAAGAATCTTTCTTGTTACTAGACTTGACTTGAGGCATGTAAGTGGATAAGAGTAAACGCTTGGCAATGTAAGAAAAACTTTTCTTGCGGAGATCATCATTGATTGCCTTTAAGAACTCATGCTCTTGCTCAAGATTGAGCTTTTCAAAGCGTAGCTTCTCATGAGCCCTTAAAAGTTCTCGATGATCTTCGAAGATAGTGTCATGAGCTAACTTAAGAGTTTTTAGTTCTTTAGTTAGAGCCTCAATCTTCTCCTTATCATTGTCATTCGTTTTATCTTGATTAGCATGATTAATTGGTCTTTCATCATAGTACTCATCACTAGAGTTGTCACCAATCAAATCATCACCTAACAAGTCATCTTCATCACTATTGAAATCAACATACTCGGGGTGTGTTACCTTAGGACCTTTGGCCATGAAGCATCTTCCAATTCCTTCATTTGGTGAGTCAAATATGTCGTAGGAGTTGGTTGACACAAGTGCTAGACCGGCAACACCTTCATCTTGAGTATCTTTGGAGTCGGAGTGATAACTTCTCTCGGAGTGGCTGTTGGAGTCGGAGCCGGATACCCATTCACCAACATGAGCTTGATGTCTTCGTCTTGTGTAGCTCCTTGATGATTTTTCCTTCCTTTCCGAATCCTTGATTCTCCGTGAGTATCTTTGTTCATAATGATCATCTCTACTCCTTCTCTCTCTTGGTGGTGATCCTTTGCTTCTTCTTCTTGGAGAATCTTCTCTTCTCTTGTAGGGAGCCGTACACTCATTGGAATAGTGTCCGGGTCTTCCACAATTGTAACAGTTTCGCTCTCGACTAGAAGATCTTTTGTCATTGTAGGACCTTGATTTGGAGTTTCTATCTTTGCTTCTATTCTTGTAGAACTTGTTGAAGTTCTTCACCATTAAGCTCAATTCTTCATTGAAGTCTTGTTTCTCACTTGATGATGTAGGGGCTTCACATGAGGCTTTGTAGGCACCACTTGATTTGTTGTGAAGTTCCTCTTTATCCTTAAGTGACATCTCATTAGCAACAATTCTTCCAATCACTTCTGTTGGCTTGAGATCTTTGTAATTGGGCATCATTTGGATCAATGTGCACACGGTATCATATTTTCCATCCAAGGCTCTTAGGATCTTCTTGATGATGAATTTATCGGTCATCTCTTCACTTCCTAAGCCGGCAATCTCATTTGTGATGAGAGCAAGCCTAGAGTACATTTCAGCGACACCTTCACCATCCTTCATCTTGAACTTGTCAAGTTGACTTTGGGGCACATCCAACTTGGATTCCTTGACGGAGATGGTACCTTCGTGCATATCAATCAAAGTGTCCCAAATTTCCTTTGCATTCTCAAGGCGGCTGATTTTGTTGAATTCTTTGGGGCACAATCCGTTGAAGAGAATATCACAAGCTTGAGCATTGTATTGCAACATCTTCAACTCATCCGCGGTAGCTTCACGGTTTGGTTCTCTCCCGTCAAAGAAGTCACCTTGCAAACCAACACACACAATAGCCCAAACGGCGGGGTTATGTCCAAGAATATGCATTTTCATTTTATGCTTCCAACTAGCAAAATTAGTACCATCAAAGTAAGGACCTCTACGGTGATAATTTCCCTCGCTAGAAGCCATACTCTCCTAGGTTGTGAAACCAAGGCTATGACCACCAAAAGCTATGGAGATCAAGCAAATGGAGACCAAAGCTCTGATACCACTTGTAGGATCGAAAGTATGTCTAGAGGGGGGGTGATTAGACTACTTGACCAAATAAAAACTTAACCTTTTCCCAATTTTAGTTCTTGGCAGATTTTAGCTATTTTAGGACAAGTCAAGCAATCATCACATAATTCAAGCAAGCATGCAAAGAGTATATTGGCAGCGGAAAGTAAAGCATGCAAATTGCAAGAATATAAAGGGAAGGGTTTGGAGATTTCAAACGCAATTGGAGACACGGATGTTTTTCCCGTGGTTCGGATAGGTGGTGCTATCCCACATCCACGTTGATGGAGACTTCAACCCACGAAGGGTAACGGTTGCGCGAGTCCACACAGGGCTCCACCCAAGGGCAACGGTTGCACGAGTCCACGGAGGGCTCCACCCACGAAGGGTCCACGAAGAAGCAACCACCCACAAAGGGTCCACGAAGAAGCAACCTTGTCTATCCCACCATGGCCATCGCCCACGAAGGACTTGCCTCACTAGCGGTAGATCTTCACGAAGTAGGCGATCTCCTTGCCGTTACAAACTCCTTGGTTCAACTCCACAATCTTGTCAGAGGCTCCCAAGTGACACCTAGCCAATCTAGGAGACACCACTCTCCAAGAAGTAACAAATGGTGTGTAGGTAATGAACTCCTTGCTCTTGTGCTTCAAATGATAGTCTCCCCAACACTCAACTCTCTCCCATAGGATTTGGATTTGGTGGAAAGAAGATTTGAGTGGAAAGCAACTTGGGAAGGGTAGAGATCAAGATTCATATGGTAGGAATGGGATGTCTTGATCTCAACACATGAGTAGGTGGTTCTCTCTTAGAACAAATGAGTTGGAATGATGTGTGTGTTCTGATGGCTCTCTCACTTAATGAGAAAGAGGTGGAGCGGTATATATAGCCTCCACACAAAATCCAACCGTTACACAGTTTTCCAATCTCGGTGGGACCGAATCATAAAACTCGGTCGGACCGAAAATGTAAACCTAGTGACCGTTAGGAATTTCGGTGGGACTGACATGCAACTCGGTAGGACCGATTCGGTTAGGGTTTGGGCATAACGTAATCTCGGTGAGACCGATTACACAAACTCGGTGAGACCGATTTTGGTAATAAGCTAACCAGAGAGTTGGTCAGGCAAACTCGGTGGGACCGATTTGCTCTTTCGGTGGGACCAAGTGGAACTCGGTGAGACCGAAAAGTTACAAAGGGGAAACACTGAGTTTACATTGCAATCTCGGTGGGACCGATTCGCTCTTTCGGTGGGACCGAAAAGTTACGAAAGGGAAACAGAGAGTTTGCAACCCCATCTCGGTGAGACCGAGATCCCTATCGGTAGGACCGAATTGCTAGGGTTTGGCAGTGGCTAATGACAAGTGAAACTCGGTGGCGCCGGATAGGAAAAATCGGTAGGACCGAGTTTGGCTTAGAGTTTAGGTCATATGTGGATATGGGAAAGTAGTTGAGGATTTTGGAGCATATCATTAAGCACATGAAGCAAGAGGCTCATTAAGCAACACCTCATCCCTCCTTAATAGTATTGGCTTTTCCTATGGACTCAATGTGATCTTGGATCACTAAAATATAAAATGAAGAGTCTTGAGCTTTTGAGCTTGAGCCAATTCATTGTCCTTAGCATTTTGAGGGTTCCACTTTCATATCCATGCCATGCCAATCATTGAGCTTTCCTGAAATAATCATCTTGGAATAGCATTAGCTCAATGAGCTATATGTTGTTATAAATTACCAAAACCTCCTAGGGATAGTTGCACTTTCAAGAACCCTTATACCAGACCTCACATTTCATCAGATTGGTTATGGAGCTATCAGTAGCGCAACTACTATTCCTGCGTCCTATACAATCAAGAGCGCACATTTCCACATATGCGCCTCGACTCTGAAGCTATAGCTAGCCTGTCCTACCTTGCAGAAGCGTTGGATTGCTTTAGAGATGCTGGACTGTTACAGTTTATCACAGATAAGGAACACTGGAATGAAGAGCTTCTGCTACAGTTCTATGCAACTCTTCACATTCGAGGCTACAACAGGGATGCAAAGACTTGGGTCCTTGAGTGGATGACATGCAATGTCCATCATGAAGCTAAAGCTCTTGATATCATTGAGCTCACAGGCCTGCCCACTCCTAGTGAATACTATGAACCAGGTTGTCAACAACACCAAAATTCCTTGGAAAGCATCTTTCAGATGCCAGAACCCAACATGAGTCAAATGCTGAGCATGATGAAGCCTCTGCTTCACGATGCTAAATACCCATCTGAGTTCTTTGTTGAAGACCTAGAGTACCTGCCTCGCACCATTTACCATATCATCAGGAAGACTCTATGGCCTGTCAAAGGACATTCATCTGCAGCGAAGCTTGAAGGAGCAATGAAGACTTTGGTTTTCTATATCTTCAATGGCATCGGCTTCAATGATCAAGACTTCTTCATCAGGCAGTTGGCTGCATCTGGCTCCGACATCTTTGGGTTGAAATTCTATGCTCCATGGGTCATGCGTCTTATCAAGCGTCACTCCGCCTTCAACTATCAGCCGTCTGCGCGCAATCATCTCATATTCTTGCTAGAGGTTGATCTGTCAGTTGAACCTATTTACCCAGAGCCGGCTAAGGATCCCCTTTATCTTCACAATCTTGATCACCAAAGCTTCACCCAGCCTATTGAAGGAGTTCCAGCAGTTTCTCATGTTTATCCTCTTGCTGGTAACACACGTGCCCCTCGCACTCAGACTGACGCCACTGGTAGCACCATTGCACAAAGACCTCGAAGACGATCTCGTGTCCTAAATGACTGAGAGCTTCTCGTCGCGCTGCATTAGAAACATGACAAACATCACGACTGGCTTAAGCATCAGATGCAAAGCCTCTTGATGGATGTCAACCACATTCGCAATCTTGCCACCAAGAATGCCTTTGTCACTCATGAAACCTGTCAGAGGTCGTGGAAGAGTTTGACCTTACTTAGTGCTGAAGCTGATCTGCAAGACGATGGCTTCACCGAACGGTTCAAGTTTGACTCAACTCCTCCCAGAAATGCTCACTTGCGTCGGACTCCCTCACTTGAAGACTCTGACTACTCGTCCTCAGCTACGACAGTGAATGCCAGAGTCATTGATGACCAAGATGATGCAACTTCACCTCCTCCAACTTCAGCGCATGTCGACACTTCACCAAGTTCTTCTGCACCGCTGGACCTCAACGACGACCCTGCTGCCTCGCCCGCACCTCATGGGAACGAGTAGGCGCTCTATGTCTTCAAACCTTTTTGGTCCTTACTGACAAAAGGGGGAGAAGCATATGAGTTGATAGTCTTCAAGAGGGTCCATATGGGTGGTTGCTTTACTTTTTGCTACTTTTTCCAAGTGCTTACAAATCCCGTTTTCGATACATTTGGTTCTTTGAGTTGTAACACTTAAACTCGATGGTCGTCTGCTACTTATTTGCTATTCTGTGATGTGATGATAAATTCCGCATGTGCGATGATAAATTCTGCACTTAGATCATTTTGCAGACGTCCATTTTTCATTATGCATGTCATTATATTCGTTACATCATATCATGCATGATGAATGGTCATCATAGGTTGAAGAGGATCTCCACAAGTACAACCTACCATGTGCATTTGCAATTCAAGATCAAATTACTTATATGCACATCTTTATGGGGAGCCTTTGCAACTTATGAAGACAATACCCTATCCTTTACAATTTCACATATTTTATTCCCCGTTGAAAACTTCAACCAGTTTGTCATCAATCACCAAAAAGGGGTGCATCTAGTGCCACCCCTAGTTGGTTTTGGAGTATTGACGACAAACCTGGTTGAGGGACTAATGTGTTTGTCAGAATTGCAGGATAACACAGGTAGAAGTCCCTCATTGATTCATTTTTCCTACCAGTGATGACCCCTAAAAATGTATGAAGACATTGAAGTCAAAGGTGGGATGTGAAGACATTCACATTGAAGACTATGACAAGAGAAGACAACGTGTGAAGACTATGGAGCGCGAAGACTTAGTTGTTTCGTCGTTCTTTTTCTTCTTTGTTGAGTCATAGGAACCACTGTACTGTTAAGTGGGGTCCAAGAGAACCAGTCAGAATGACTGAAGTGATGCTTAACCAAAATCCTATGTCTTCGAGCGAAGACAATGAGAGAAAATCTTATTCAGAGCTGGGTAAGTCAGCTTTGCTTGTAGCTCAAGTAAAGTTGTCGTGTGTGTTTGAAATCTGACCATTGGAACACGTGTCAGTTCCTTAGTAACCCAGGGTCATTTCGGACAAATCAGGTCGGGTTGCCTAGTGGCTATAAATAGCCCACCCCGTACAACCATAAATATTTGGCTGCTCAGAGTTAGTGCACGGCTTTTGTCGTTTGAGAGAAACCCACCTCAAAGCTTTTGAGAGAGAATTCCTTGCAAGGACAAAGCCCTAAACACCCTGAGGGAGTCCTGGATTAGGGGGTGTTCGGATAGCCGGACTATACCTTCAGCCGGACTCCAGGACTATGAAGATACAAGATTGAAGACTTCGTCCCGTGTCCGGATGGGAATTTCCTTGGCATGGAAGGCAAGCTTGGCGAGGCGGATATTCAAGATCTCCTACCATTGTAACCGACTCTATGTAACCCTAACCCCATCCGGTGTCTATATAAACCGGAGGATTCTAGTCCGCAGGACAACTTCATCATACAACAATCATACCATAGGCTAGCTTCTAGAGTTTAGCCTCCTTGATCTCGTGTTAGATCTACTCTTGTACTACATATATCATCAATATTAATCAAGCAGGAGTAGGGTTTTACCTCCATCGAGAGGGCCCGAACCTGGGTAAAAACATCGTGTCCCTTGTCTCCTGTTACCATCCGCCTTGACGCACAGTTCGGGACCCCCTACCCGAGATCCGCCGGTTTTGACACCGACATTGGTGCTTTCATTGAGAGTTCCTCTGTGTCGTCGCAATCAGGAAGGATGCCTCTTCCCGTCCTTAAAGACGGCACCGTTGCTAAGGGAGCTTTGGTTGTCGGCCAAACTCTCCAGCTCGGCGGTTTTCTTATGACCGCCTGTTCGGCTGTTGCGCCGACGATGACCTCTCGGGTCATCAAAAGCAATCTTCACGTCAGCTCGGAACTCGCCGAGCAGTTAGATCCAATGGAGCTCTCTTCCATAAACGAGTTCTTGGATCGCATCACCGCCCTGGGGGTCCCTACGGATTACGACCAGGTTGGGCTTAAACCCGATCTAAGAGAAATTAACTCTCCCCAGGCCACCCACCACGTCGCCATGGTAGAGGTGTAGTGCAGCGACCCTTCATCTAATCTAAGGACTAGTTACGTCCGAATTCCTGACCCCTCCAAGCCGGATACCCGCAGAGGGGAGGATGAAACTCGAGATCTGAGCTTGAAATCAGGCAACGGGCTAGACTCATTGGACAACATCCAAGAATCCGGACCTCAGAGTTCGGAAGCTCTTCGGCCTCTGAATCTTAGATTGGGCGAGGTTTCAGAACCAACGCCACCCGCCCACCCGAACATAAGCGATCTTTCCCAAATCAGGCAAAAGCCCGAGGAAACAGTACATCATTACTGGGCCAGATTCCTCCTGGTTATGAACAGGATAAAGGATTGCCGTGAGGGAGACGCAATATCAATCTTCTGCAGTAATTGCACGGACGAGGGAATCCTTAAAGCCATAAGTCGTCGTGATATTACACGCTTCGCTGACTTGGCGTCCATAGTACAAAAGTACTGTGCGATGGAAAGTGCCTGGAAAACCGAAATAAAATTTTGAAATAATCCGGCCTTGAATAGCAATCCTGTCCGAACTAAGAGGGTGCATCATCATAAGACACCCGGGTTAAAAACCAAAAAACCAAAACCCTCTACAGAGCATGGAACCGTACTGGAAAGATGGCTTGATGGACCCTGTAAAATTCACAGTACGGACGATGCCACACCAACTCACAGCCTTAGAGCATGTTGGATACTCTGGTAGGTGGCCAAAATTGGGGAGGACCTCTTAATTTCGGAGGCCACAGAAAACCACCCCGGAGACACCAGTACCGTTCTCACAGTCTTCAAGACCTTCGCATCAAATAATTCGCGAAAAATAACACTCCGCAGCCTTGCCGAAGTCTATCAAGTAGCAACAATAAACACATGGAGCGACACGGCTATTACCTTCAACGCAAGTGATGAACCTAAATTCCGAACAGCCCGAGCACCAGCCGCATTGGTCCTCAGTCCGATAGTGGACGGCTTTCGCCTCACCAAGGTACTCATGGATGGAGGCAGCGGATCGAACCTCATTTATGAGGAAACTCTTCAAAAAATGGGACTAGACTGGAGCCGCGTTGAGCGAAGTAGCACAACCTTTAGAGGAATAATCCCCAGTCGGGAAGCGCGCTGCACAGGAAAAATCACACTAGATGTGGTGTTCGGCACGCCGGATAATTACAGATCCGAAGAGGTCACATTTCAGGTGGCCCCGTTCAGCAACGGATATCATGCCCTACTAGGGCGGGAAGCATTTACAATTTTCCAAGCAATACCCCATTACGGGTACATGAAGCTCAAGATGCCCGGGCCGAACGGTATTATCACTCTCGCTAGTGATCCGGACATAGCACTCCGCGCCGAAAACAAGACAGCCGCATTAGCCCTGGAGGCACTATCCGAAGCCTTAGCAGCTGAGGAACTGACTGCGCCACGCTCCACAGTTAACAGGGATGATGTGATACTCGACAAGAGATCCAAGTCCACATCCTTTAAGCCAGCAGACGAAATAGTCAAGTTCCAGGTCCATCCAACGGACCCCAATAAAACAGCATCCATCGGGGCACGATTAAACCCTGATATGGACGCCGCACTGCGAGAATTTCTACGTGAAAATTGGGACATCTTCGCCTGGCACCCTTCAGACATGCCAGGAATCCCACGCAAGCTGGCCGAACACAGCTTAAATATCCTAAAAGGATTCAGACCTGTCAAACAAGCCCTTCGACGTTTTTCCGAACCCAAGAGACAGGCTATGTGAGAGGAGCTAGCCAAGCTATTGGAGGCCGGATTCATTAGAGACATAAAACACCTGGACTGGCTAGCAAACTTGGTGATGGTACCAAAGAAGGACAAATCCTAGCGCCTGTGTGTCGATTTTAAAGACCTTAACAAGGCTTGCCCAAAGGATCCCTTCCCCCTCCCCCGTATCGATCAAATTGTCGATGCCACCGCAGGACACGATTCGTTGTGTTTCCTCGACGCATACTCCAGTTACCATCAAATTAAGATGGCAGAATCAGACCAAGCCGCAACAGCATTCATCACACCATACGGCCCATTCTGCTTCAACACAATGCCCTTCGGGCTGAAAAACACCGGCGCAACATATCAGCGCATGATTCCGACATGCCTGGCAAACCAGATCGGCAAGACAGTGGAGGCGTACGTGGATGATGTGGTCGTCAAAACAAGACATGTCGAATCTCTAGTAGACGACTTGAGGCTAACATTCGACAACCTCCGAAAATACGACATCAAGCTTAACCCGGAAAAATGTGTCTTCGGCATTCCAGCCGGAAAGCTTTTGGGCTTCATTATATCCGGTAGAGGAATTGAAGCAAATCCGGCCAAGATCCGAGCTTTGTCGCAACTGGATATCCCAAAGGACCTCAAACAAATACAAAAATTAACTGGATGCGTGGCGGCTCTAAGCCGCTTTATCTCTCGCTTGGGAGAAAAGGCACTGCCCCTTTATCGCCTCCTTCGGCGCACCGAACACTTCGAGTGGACGGATGCTGCCACGGCCGGACTTGATGAAATAAAAGCCATATTGGCAACAAACCCAGTCCTGGCCGCGCCAAACACCGGTGAACCAATGCTATTATACATTGCAGCAACACTTCGAGTGGACGGAAGCTACGACATTACTTTCAAGAGTGTTCCATAATAGTAGCCTCGGAAGTACCACTCAACGATATTATCAACAACCGCGACGCAACGGGCCGGATCGCAAAATGGGCCATCGAGCTCCTCCCATTCGATATAACCTATAAGCCACGGCGAGTTATTAAATCACAAGTTTTGGCCGACTTCGTCGCAGAATGGCTGGAGGCCGAGCTCCCTAAAGAGTACTGCACATATTCAAACTGGATCATGCATTTCGACGGCTCCAAAATGTTGGCCGGACTAGGGGCTGGCGTTGTCTTGACGTCCCCCACAGGAGACACAGTTCAATATGTGCTCCAAATCATGTAGACGGACTCCAACAATGCAGCCGAATATGAGGCCCTCCTACATGGTCTCCGGATGGCAGTATCCATGGGCATTCAATGCCTAGAGGTACGTGGGGACTCAAACCTCGCGATATCCCAAATAAATGGAGACTTCGACGCCAAGGATCCAAAAATGGCAGCTTACCGCAACGTCGTCCTAAAAATGTCAGCTCGGTTCGAAGGGTTGGAGTTTCATCATATAGCCCGAGAAAACAATCAGGAAGCGGACGTCCTGGCACGCATTGGAGCAAAACGCGATGCAGTCCCCCCCAACATCTTTTTAGAAAGACTGTTCAAGCCATCCGTAGCAAGGGAGGGGAACCCGCAGATAACAGCCCGGACCTAACCACACCACTCGACGCCGAACAACCTGACATAATTGGAGGCCCTGCCACCGAAATTACACCTTCAGCCCACGTAATAATGGCGGTCATCGCCTCGTGGACAGAACCGTTCCTAGCCTACCTTACTAGGCAGGAACTCCCAGAGGACCAAAACGAGGCACGCTGCATAGTAAGGCGATCTAAAGCCTATAAAGTCCACGAGGGAGAGCTTTATAAGACAAGCACTACCAGAGTCCTTCAAAGGTGCATCTCCGAAGAGGAAGGGCGGAACTTGATGGCTGAAATTCATGCCGGACTCGGTGGCCACCACGCTGCAGCTCAGTCCCTTGTAAGCAAGGCTTTCCGTACGGGCTTTTACTGGCCGACGGCCCGAGCAGACGCTCAGGACTTGGTCCAACGATGCGTCGGCTGCCAGCTTTTTGCAAACCAAAGCCATATGCCACCCACCGCCCTCCGAACTATCCCCATCACTTGGCCCTTCACGGTCTGGGGGCTTGACATGGTTGGACCCCTTAAAGACAGAACCCACAAGAAAAAATACTTACTGGTCATGGTGGATAAGTTCATCAAATGGATAGAAGCTAAGCCTGTTAAGACGACTGAATCCGGACCTGTGATAGACTTAATATCCGGGGTTGTACACCGTTACGGCGTCCCCCACAGCATCATCATTGATAACGGCACAAACTTCACCTCCGATGAGGTAAAACTTTGGTGCAAAAACATGGGCATCAAGCTCGACTATGCTTCCGTCTATCACCGACAAACTAACGGCCAGGTCGAACGTGCAAATGGTCTTATCATGAGCGGCATTAAACCCATACTAGTGCGGTCCCTCAACGAATCTAACACGCACTGGGTAGAGGAACTCGACTCCGTACTCTGGGGACTGCGGACCACGCCGAATCACACCACCGGATTCACACCATTCTTTATGGTGTACGGCGCAGAGGCAGTTCTGCCCTGCGACATGATTCATGACTCACCTCGAGTGCGCATGTACGAAGAAAGAGAAGCCGAGCTTGATCGGAAGGACAACTTGGACGCCTTGGAGGAGGAGTGTGATGTGGCAAAAGCCCGTTCCGCATTTTATCAACAGCAGGCTCGAAGATATCAAAGCAGAGAAGTACGGGCCAAAAATTACAATGTTGGCGAACTAGTTCTACGCCTGGCAGATAATAAAAAGGACAAACTCAAGCCCAAGTGGGAAGGTCCATTCATAATCGACCAAGTCCTAATTGGTGGAGCGTACCACCTGCGAGATGCGTCGGATAACCGACTCGAGCCGAACCCATGGAACGCCGCCCGTCTCCGAAGATTCTATGCCTAGCGCCGGACTCTGTGTTTGTCTCCTTCCTCTGTCCATTTTTTACATTTTCCGTCTTACATTTCTCTCCTTCCCCTCTTTTCTCTTATAGCCCTTAAAGGCTCATTAAGTGACGCGCTACCCACACTCATTAAACCTGGGGGCTTCTTTAACAGAAGCTTATTTATATGGGCTTCACGCCCAACACACGCATCAAACTTCCGCATGTACCTTTTCTTCACCATTATATGCATTGATATGACTTAAGTTTTGGCCAAGCTGGGTTGCCTGGCTCCTGTGCTTACCCCTACATTCCCGATTGTTCGGCTAGGCGGTAAAGGGAGCACATCTGCGATTGTTACTGCCGGATCAGCCGGATGTGTACCTCAGACTGGGTGAAGCTGAAAGTTAGCGTTCTTAAGGGAATATTCGGTCGGTGAACTAAAAGACGACCTTTTTTACTTATTTATATACATGCCCCCAGATGATTTTCCTGCATTTGCAGTCCGGACATGCACTTTAGGGCATGCCTCCCAGAGAAAGGAACCCCTAACGGAACTATTCTCTCTGGAAGATGTTTCTTACTAACCATGTCATATAACATAACTAGTTGGGCACTTGTCTGATAAAGCACTAATGACCCCTACGCCTGGTCTCCATGCATACCCTGGTTCGTACATAACCGGTAGGGTATTCGGACAAACTCCGGACCGTCAGGTCCAGAGGTAGAAGCGAAAAGGTCGGCAATGACAAACGATCTACAATCTGGCTAGAAGGTATTACACATGTCAATTAACAATTACATAGTCACTCTGACTGATTGTATTCCTCTTCTATACCATCTAACTGGCTGTCTAATTTATAGTCCTGTTGGGAATACTTTGCGGCCAATTCTACTTGGCCATATACGAAGCTTATAGGGATCTCCTTCCCATCAGGCCCCACAGGTCCGACTTCGGCCATGTGGTTTGGGTCAGACCTCGTAAACCGGGTCTTCACCATGGCCCAGGCCTCCGTAGCACCTTGCCGGCAGGCCGATATCTTCCACAACCGGAAGCGCCACCGAGCTCCCTTAAGCTTCTCCGCAAGCTCTCCAAGGCCCTCGGGCATGGAGTGGGACGGCCATAAGGCTTGGGCAACACCTCGCATTACCTGCCGAACTCGCTCGTGCAGTTGCAATAGCTCGGGAAGAAGGTCACCCGTAGAACCGGGCATCTCCTCTGCAGGACGACCTGTTAGCATACCTATAGATATTACTCTGTTAGTCGACTTCCTCGCCGAACTCTTTTTTCAAAAGATTCGCTTAAGCACTTACTAAATATGCCGCGTCGAAGCCGCTGATTCTCCTTAGTGGAGTCCGACAGCTGGCCACGAACATCTCTAAGTTCAACGTCCATCTTGGTGTTGGCATCCTGAAGATCATTCTTCTCTCGCCTCACCTTTGTCAGCGTACTCTCACCGGCCTTTAGCCGGCGTAAGAGTTGTTGTCTCTCCGGATCGAGTCCGGCGCCATCTACAATATGATTCGTCAAATTTGCACCCACGCCGCAAAATACTAATCTTGCGAAGTGTATCTTACCAGAGGGGGTCTCTTTGGGCTCCCCTGCCGCGGCTAGTGCGGCCTCCAGTTGGTCTTTGCACTCTTCCAGCTCCTGGGACAGTATGGTATTCTTCTCTGTAAGAACCTGCATAACAAATGATCCTTAAATCAGTTACTCTAACTGTTTCAAGTCTCGGGGGCTACTAGTATATATATATATTTGACCAAAATTTTCTTACCCGTATGTCTTTTACATACTGCTCCGTGGCTCTGGCTAAACCATTTTGAGCGGCACGGAGGTACGCATCTCCCGAACTGAAGGCATCTAACGCCTCTTGGGAGAAACAAGCGTCGCGAAGAACTATCCGGCGATGCCTGTGGTTCATGGCACTCTCCACCTCAGAATTCGTGGGAGAAAGCCTGTCCGCATCCTCTGTCAGAGGAGCGTCCGGTGCGCGCCTTGTGCTCGACTCCACTTCCGGGCCAGACGTTGGAGCCTAGCTGGTGGAGGCGCGATTGGCAACCTCTCCGGATATAGTCCGGCGAGGTTTCTTCGTCCTGAAGATAGCACAAACGTTCATATGCCCTGAAGAAATAACACCAGGGAAATAGAGGGTGCGCTATACCTTTGCACCGGCATCTCAGTCCGGACCACATTCCTCTTTACCCCACGGGGCCCTGCGGCCCCTCGTTGGCTAGCCGCTGCAGGTTCGGCCTCCCGCCTCGGAAATCTCCCCTGCAAAACGCGGTTGTCATCAGAAAAACTGAAATACATGAGAATGGAATCCTTCTCAAGGGGATGAGGCTCCGGTCTCTGTCACCTGGGAGGCCGGGATTAACCCTGGGTAATCAGCCGTAATGGCCACCAAGGTATTGTCCTTGCTTAGCTGATGGAACACCCCGTCAATAAGCTCCACCGATATGTCCGGATCCTCTTCGAAGTCCGGATCGAGGGACCGTTCTGGATCCTCGGGCTGTGGAGGACGGTTGTTTATATCCTTTACCTCCTGACGCAGTTCCTGCGTTGAAGTCATTAGACTATATATTTAATCATGGGAATATAAAACGAACGGGCAAGCACAATTGTCCACTTACCCAACTTGGAGGGTTGTACATAGTAAATCCGCCCTGCGGGTTGACACGGCGGAATTCCTCCTCTTCTCCCTTGTACAAAGAGGATAAGATCTTTACTAGAGCGGCAGTTGAGGCTGGCCCCTTACGACCGTAACGGGTGGCGTCATCCTCCCCGTTAAAATCCCACATGGGGTGGCCTCTATATTGAAGCGGCTGCACCCCCCGCATGATGAATGCGGCCATGACTCCAATCATGGTTAGTCCGGAATGAGCCAATAGACTTATCCGGCCCATCAGGTAAAGGACGTCTCTGTCGCTTTCTCTCTGAGAGCTCCGCGGATGCCAGCTCAAGCGTTTCTTTAATGGAGCATTGCTGAACTCAGGGAGACCGACCCGGATAGGGTCCGGTAGCGGGACATCATCTATATAAAACCATTCCGAAGGCCAGTCCTCGGACGCCTTCTTTGGGGTCCCGGATAGGTATCCGGTCCCGGCGATGCGCCACACTTCGGCTCCGCCCACTTGATATATAGACCCCTCTTGAGAACGGGGCACCAGGCAGAATATCCTCTTCCACAACGCGAAATGAGCCTCAACACCCAAAAATAGCTCGCAAAGGGCGACGAAGCCCGCGATATGCAATATAGAGGCGGGCGTGAGATTGTGCAGCTAGAGGCCGTAGAACTCCAGAAGCCCACGGAGAAACGGATGAACTGGAAATCCCAGTCCCCTTACTAGATAAGGGACGAAGCACACCCGCTCTCCCTTAGAGGGATTGGGGGTGCTCTCCGCTTGTTTTCCGCCATTATAGGTGGCGAGTCCGGCTCAGACCAGGACCATATAAGCCTGAGGGAGAAATCCCTTGGCCTGAAGCGACACTAACTCGCTGTGCGGGACGGAGCAACTCTCCCAGTCTCCGAGTTCAGGACGGGAAGGGCGAGGGGAGGAGCTGCGACGGCTGGCCATGTTGGAATGGACCTTTGCTGGAGGCGCTCTGATGATTACCCGCGGAGAGGAGAAGGTGTGGTTTGGATCTGAATCCCCATCCTGTTAAATAGGCGGCTCGTTTATGCGGCTAGGGGTGTGGATGTAAAAACGCCCCAGCTTTTCGCATTCGTTTGACACATGGAAGACAGCCATTATTGGGCGTGGAAGCCAAGGAGCACTACATTACAAAAATCGGACATTATTCCTACAGGAACACAGAATTTGGAGAAGAACCCGCCTTGCAATGCCGAAGAAAATCTGCGCGCTGGATTCGTCATCATTGAAGCCTGGTTCGGGGGCTACTGAGGGAGTCCTGGATTAGGGGGTGTTCGGATAGCCGGACTATACCTTCAGCCGGACTCCAGGACTATGAAGATACAAGATTGAAGACTTTGTCCCGTGTCCGGATGGGACTTTCCTTGGCGTGGAAGGCAAGCTTGGCGATGCGGATATTCAAGATCTCCTACCATTGTAACCGACTCTGTGTAACCCTAACCCTATCCGGTGTCTATATAAACCGGAGGGTTATAGTCCGTAGGACAACTTCATCATACAACAATCATACCATAGGCTAGCTTCTAGGGTTTAGCCTCCTTGATCTCGTGGTAGATCTACTCTTGTACTACATATATCATCAATATTAATCAAGCAGGAGTAAGGTTTTACCTCCATCGAGAGGGCCCAAACCTGGGTAAAAACATCGTGTCCCTTGTCTCCTGTTACCATCCGCCTAGACGCACAGTTCGGGACCCCCTACCCGAGATCCGCCGGTTTTGACACCGACACACCCAGAGACAAAGAGTGTTAGGCATCACTGAATTCTTCCTGTCTATGTGATCTGAAGACTTATTACACTTGAGGACTGTGAATCCTCCAGCCGGTTAGGCGTCGCGTTCTAAGCATCCAAGAGTCATTATGGATCGCCAGTGAATGAAGTCTGTGAAGGTTTGGAAGTCTTCCTTGAAGACTTACCAGAGTGATTGGGCGAGGACTGGGTGTCCTTAGCTCAAGGGGAATAAGGTGAAGAAGTGGTCTTTTGAGTTGAATCTCAGCCTCCCTAATCGGACGTACAGTTGTCACAACAACTGGAACTGGTCGAAAAAATCATTGTCTTCAACGAGTCACTGGTTTCATCCTTCCCATTCCTTTACTTACTGTTGGCTCTAGTGAAGTCATTGTATGATTTCATTATCTTTTGTCTTCACTGAGTAACCGCCTGTTCTCATTGGCTTCACACTATCTTCCTACCTGATCTATACTGCCTAGCTGCTATTAGTCGTTGTAATTTCACTTCACTGAATACTTGACTATGGCTTCCTTAGTGTAGTTTACCTTCCGCTGCATGATAATAGGTTTATTTCTATCGTTTGTCTTCGAAACTTCCATGTTTTGAAGACTTCCATAAATATCGCCTATTCACCCCCCTCTAGTTGATCACTAGCACTTTCAGCCTGTGGCCTTGATTGATGCGTGGTGACTGATGGGATGTGGGCGTCTCCGCTTCCCCACGCTGCCTCGGCAACTACCCGACTTGATGAGTCCCTGGTGCATGCAGAAGAAGCCGTCATTACCTGCGATCGTGGGGGTCGTCGGTTGGCCTTCTCCCACTATAAATGGGGAGGGGGCGGAGTTCCCATCGCCCAGCTCTTCATCCGTTTTGCTACATCATCCATGGCACCGATACGGAGGTTTTCCGCCACCGAGAAGGGAAAAGCCCCCCGTGAGGAGCTTGGGCCTCTCCCGCCGAAGAAGAGGCTTGTCCGCTCCCGCGATGTCGTCGCAAGGCCGGAGGTGTCGAGGCCTTGGCATGAACGGCCTCCCCCGGCTATCCGCTGCCCTTGTACGCCCAGGCAGCGGACTCCAGAGGAGGAGGCAGAGACCGACGCCCCTCGCGTCATGACCGCAGTGCCCGTGCAGTGGTGGCGCATGCCGCTGCCCCGCGAACCCACGTTGAGGGCTCCTCGCGTGAACTCGTGGTGTGGGCGGTGATGCCACCGCGTACGTGGATCCGGTTCCCTTTGTTCTTCTCCGCAGAAATGCCATCGAGGGGTCCACTCGAGCTATGGCTACAGCACGCTGAGTGCGATGCCCCGACGACGAGGGCGGAGGTTGAGGCCGTCTCCGTGGGCAAGATCTTCATGACCCGCAGATGGGATGAAGTCGCCCGGGTTTGCCGCGTGGAGGGTGCCCTTGCCATCCTTCAAATACGATGGCGCCCCGCGATGTTATTCAAGGTCTTTGATGAGGAAGGCCGCCGCCTGGAGTGCTACCCTGGAGGGGGTCATCAGGACGGCACAGCGGCAGGAGCCGGGCCTGCCGCTGGCCTAGCTAGCAGTTCCTCCAGCAGCACCGACGATGCTTGGGAGTCCAGTGACTCTCTCTAGACCTACGAGAGTTTGGAGACGAGCGACAACAGCTACGTGCCCCCGAGCTCTCGCCGTGCCCGGAGTATGGCTGCGGCGTCTGCCCCCGCCGCCGTCGATGATCTGGATGGGGTTGGCGTCGGCCTCCCGTGGCCCACTGTTGATGATGGCGTTAGTGGCGTTGACACTTGTAGATAGGGCTCCTAGAAACCTCCTTCTGTTGTTCCCTGCGAGGAATCGAGACGAACCCCATGGGGGCGTGTAAAGGATCTGTATTGCCCTTTGGTTAATATTGTCCTTATTATGAAGATGGACAACTGCATGTCCTGCTAGGGCTCAGTCCCCCCTTTCCAACCTTGCGGTAGCTCAATGCTCTACGCCGATAGGTCCCGGTCCCCATGCAGGCTGCAGCCGTCACTGGTATGCTAGGTCCCAATGCCGTGGTCAAGGCTAGGAGTTGAGCGGCCCAAGGTCCAGGAAGAGCTCCTTAGGCGCGATGCTCAAGAGGTCCCCTTTAGCGCGCAAACAACTACCTAAGGACAGGAAAGGTAGGCGGCGTCGCCGTAGCAAGGCTGCAAGAGATGGGAATCCTATGCTGCAGCGCTTGGCTGAACCGAGTGCGAACCTTATCTTAGCGGTCCAGAGTAGATTCCTCAAGCTGCGTCAGGCTCGCACGTCAATGGCCACAGCGTAGCCGAGTTAGGTCTGTGCAAGCTTCCCCTTATTTATCACACTCTTCCCTGTGCTCTACGTCCTCGGGTCCCAGCCCTCGAGCGAGCTCAGCCGCTGCTGGTATGCCAGGTCGCAATGCCGTGGTCAAGGCCAGGGGGTGAGGGCTGGAGAGCCAGTAAGGGCTCCTGAGGCGCGATGCTCAGGTGCCCCCTTTAACGCGCAAGCAAATTGCATGGGAAAGGAGGGAGCCCGCGGTACCGCCCGCTGTTATCCTCGAGAGGTTCCTGCAGGTTAGTCGGAGAGAGAGCATAGCCCATGGTCTTAGTGTTACCCAGTTGCTGATTTCCCCACAAGAAGACGAAGGCACTGAGGATCTGATGAGGTGACATGTGCGGAGCGGGCCGCGAGCCAGAGCTCGATCTCTCAGATTTATCAGCGTTGCAGGGACGGGCCCGAGCACAAGCGCCATGCCAGTATTGCAGTTTTCGCCACGGGATAAACAAGAGATTGGTCAGCAATGCTGGATGCCGCGAGATGTAATCAAACAAGCGATAGCTGTAAAATAACCATGCAAGGAGATAAGCTAGTTCAAATAGATGTAAAAACGATACATGCCACTGGGACGGACCCGAGCGGCCTGGGCATGATGCAGCACAAGGGGCGCCCCCAGCAGGGTAAGCTAGAAGTGCAAAAGGATACACGTCGCAGGGGTTGACCCGTACGACTTGGGGATAATGCAGCCCGAGGGGTGCCCCCAACTGAATGAACTAGAAAGAGTCACCTGATAACGCTGTCGTAGAGGTGTTGGAGTAGCTGATGAAGCGTGCCGAAGAGTCGATCCTCACGAGCCACCAGGGCCCTGACCCTTAGAAGCACTCCTGAGACGCGGCCCTATTGAGCCCTGGAATGTTGACGTAGACGCGCAACCTGCCGTCTTCGCCAGGATGGGGAGTTGCGCCGGGTGGTGGGCGGTGGTCGCCGCGTATGGTCCTTACTTCCTGAAGCCCCTGGGATGCGTGGGCGATGAATTCCTGAGCACCTGGTGTCGTGGTTCTAGGTCTGACAGTAGAATGGGGGGTAGGAATGTAGAGGCAAGATCTTAGCTATGGAGGAGTTGTACACGCGAGTTTTACGAGTTCAGGCCCTTCTCGGAGGAAGTAAAAGCCCTACGTCTCGGAGCCCAGAGGCGGTCGACTGGATTATACATGTGTGAGTTACAGGGGGTGCGAACCCTTGTCCCTGAGGAGGGGGGTGGCTTATATAGAGTTCGCCAGACCCCTCCCGCCCTCAGTTACAAAGGGTTTTAATGTACATAAAGGTACAGACGTTACTGGTAACGCCTGTAATAAAAGTACATAAATTACCGAGGGAGTCCTGGATTAGGGGGTGTCCGGACAGCCGGACTATATCCTTTGGCCGGACTGTTAGACTATGAAGATACAAGATTGAAGACTTTGTCTCGTGTCCGGATGGGACTCTACTTGGCGTGGAAGGCAAGCTACGCAATACGGATATGTATATCTCCTCCTTTGTAACCGACCTTGTATAACCCTAGCCCTTTCCGGTGTCTATATAAACCGGAGGGTTTTAGTCCGTAGGACAACATACAATCATACCATAGGCTAGCTTCTAGAGTTTAGCCTCTCCGATGTCGTGGTAGATCAACTCTTGTAATACCCATATCATCAAGAATAAATCAAGCAGGATGTAGGTTTAACCTCCATCAAGAGGCCCGAACCTGGGTAAAACATCGTGTCCCCTGCCTCCTGTTACCATCAGCCCTAGACGCACAGTTCAGGACCCCCTACCCGAGATCCGCCGGTTTTGACACCGACATTGGTGCTTTCATTGAGAGTTCCTCTGTGTCGTCACCGTTAGGCATGGTGGCTCCTACGATCATCGATAGCAATGTAGTCTAGGGTGAGACTTTTCTCCCCGGACTGATCTTTGTGTTCGGCGGCTTCGCACTGTGGGCCAACTCGCTTGGCCATCTAGAGAAGATCGAAAGTTACTCCCCTGGCCACCAGGTCAGGTTTGGAAGCTTAAACAACACGGCCGATATCCGCGGAGACTTGATCTTCGACGGATTCGAGCATCTGCCTTGTGCGTCACACGGTCGCGATGAGTACGATTTACCTCTACCATCAGACAGTGTTCAGGAGATCGCACCGGCAGCCGCTCCGACCCTCAATTCGGAGCCAGTTGCGCCGTCCATGGACGGGTGGATGGACCCCACCACAGAGGCCTTACCCTCAGCGGCGATCAAGCCGAACATCGACCTTACCCTGCACGAGAGCCGTGTTGTGAGACTACCGGATCCTTCTCCCGCCACGGACTCCGAACCGCCTGCGCCCGTTCCTAGCGAATCCGATTGGGCGCCGATCATGGAGTTTACCTCCACGGATATTTTTCAGCACTCGCCCTTTGGCGACATACTGAACTCATTAAGGTCTCTCTCCTTTTCAGGAGGATCCTGGCCAAACTATGTCCGACAGGATTGGGATGCGGATGACGAAGAAATTCGCTGCCCACCCAGCACCCACTTAGTAGCCACTGTCGACGACTTAACCGGCATGCTCAACTTGGACTCCGAAGACATCGACGGTATGGACGATGATGCGGGAGACAAAGAGGAACCACTGCCCACAGGGCACTGGACAGCCACCTCATCATACGATATATACATGGTGGACACACCCAAAGAAGGCTATGGCGACGAGACAACGGAGGATGACCCCTCCAAGAAACAACCCAAGCGCCGACGACAGTGGCGCCGCTCTAAGTTACGCCAAAGCAAAAGTGGTGATACCAGCATAGGAGATAATAACACTCCGGACAGTGCCGAAGACAACCCCCTCCAGCAAGATTCAGCATAGGAGGATGGAGAGGCCAACCCTCCGGATAGAGTGGCAGATGGAGAGGCGGAGGATGATAATTACATGCCCCCCTCCGACGATGAGTCAAGCCTCGACGATGACGAATTCGTCATGCCAGAGGATCCCGTCGAACAAGAGCGCTGCAAGCGCCGACTTATAGCCATGGCAAATAGCCTTAAGAAAAAGCAGCAGCAGCTTCAAGCTGATCAAGATCTGCTAGCTGACAGATGGACTAAAGTCCTGGCGGCCGAGGAATATAAACTCGAATGCCCCTCCAAGAGTTACCCAAAATGCAGGTTGCTACCCCGACTGGACGAAGAAGCGTATGACGTGGCTGACCGGCCACCTCGTGGCCGCGACAGAGAGGCATTCCAGCCAAAAGCTCAGCGTGCACCCCGACGCCATTCAAATAAAAAGGCATGGAGAAATACGCCAGACCTGCGAGACGTATTGGAGGACAAAGCAAAACATGCAAGATCGATCTACGGATCACGAGGGCATGCCACTACGCGAGACGATAAACGTCACGCCGGATACAGTAAAAGTAAATCCGGCCGGGCCGAACACAGCGGGCAAGACTCATTGGAGCTGCGTCGCGATATAGCCCAGTATAGATGCGCCGCACACCCCTTATGCTTCACAGACGAAGTAATGGATCATCAAATCCCAGAGGGTTTCAAACCCGCAAACATAGAATCATACGACGGCACAACAGATCCTGCGGTATGGATCGAGGATTTCCTCCTGCATATCCACATGGCACGCGGTGATGATCTACACGCCATTAAATACATCCCATTCAAAATCAAAGGACCAGCCCGGCATTGGCTCAATAGCTTGCCAGCAGAGTCCATTGGCTGTTGGGAAGATCTGGAAGCCGCATTCCTCGACAACTTCCAGGGCACTTATGTGCGACCACCAGATGCCGATGACTTGAGCCACATAATTCAGCAGCTAGAGGAACCGGCCAGGCAATTCTGGACACGGTTCCTAACAAAGAAAAATCAAATCGTCGACTGTCCGGATGCAGAGGCTCTAGCAGCTTTCAAGCATAACATCTGCGACGAGTGGCTAGACCGGCACCTTGGTCAGGAAAAGCCAAAATCGATGGCAGACCTCATGACACTCATGACCCGCTTTTGTGCGGGAGAAGACAGCTGGCTGGCTTGCAGTAATAACATATCAAAGAACAATGTTACTTCGGATACCAAGGACGGCAATAGCAGGTCACATCACAACAAACATAAGCGCAACATTAACAGCGACAATACCGAGGATACGGATGTCAATGCCGGATTCAAAGGCTCTAAACCCGGTCAGCGGAAAAAGCCATTCAAAAGAAGCACTCCGGGCCCGTCTAGTTTGGACCATATACTCGATCACTCGTGCCAAATACACGACACCCCTGACAAGCCAGCCAACCAAACCAACATGGATTGTTGGGTGTTCAAGCAGGCCGGCAAGTTAATTGCCGAAAACAAAGATAAGGGGTCACATAGCAATGATGAGGAAGAGCCCCGGCAGCCGAACACTGGAGGACAGAAGAGGTTCCCCCCCACAAGTGTGGACGGTGAACATGATATACGCAACCCACATCCCCAAGAGGGAGCGGAAGCATGCGCTCAGGGACGTATATGCGTTGGAGCCAGTCGTCCCAAAGTTTGACACATGGTCCTCCTATCCGATCACCTTCGATCGCAGGGACCACCCCACTAGTATCCGTCATGGCGGATTCGCCGCACTGGTCCTAGACCCAATCATTGACGGATTTCACCTCACTCGAGTCCTTATGGATGGCGGCAGCAGCCTGAACCTGCTTTACCAGGACACAGTGTGCAAAATGGGTGTAGACCCCTCAAGGATCAAACCCACAAAAACGACCTTTAAAGGCGTCATACCAGGTGTAGAGGCCCATTGCACAGGGTCAGTCACACTGGAAGTGGTCTTCGGATCCCCGGAAAACTTCCGAAGCGAAGAATTAATCTTCGATATAGTCTCGTTCTGCAGTGGTTATCATGCACTGCTCGGGCGAACCGCATTTGCGAGATTCAATACGGTACCGCATTATGCATACCTCAAGCTCAAGATGCCAGGACCTTGGGGGGTCATTACAGTTAATTGAAATACAGAGCGCTCTCTCCGAATGGAGGAGCACACTGTGGCCCTCGTAGAAGAAGCGCAAAGCAGCCTCTTAAGGCAATCCACTAGTTTGGCGATTAAGGACCCGAACACCTTCATGCGCGCATGGAGTAATCGGCAACAGGACCGCCTGGCACGTTCCGAGCTCGCATAGCAATGCGGCCCCCACCCCGGCCCAAGCCAAACGGTGAAATCCTTGCCACGCGTACATAATTACGCATTAAAAATACCATGTGCACAGGTAGGGAGGGGGCACGACTACGGCACGCTACAAGACGCGGCTTAAACCGCACTAGGGGCTTCCCGCCTTGTTATTTTTCTCTTTCAGGACTTTAATTTATGGAAACCCTGTCCGGCAGCATGATTGTCGAACACATGATGTAGCAACCAAGGAGGCAGAAAGCTACATCGCACCACGGAAGTCCCAGGTGGATTACGATAACGAGTGAAATACTTGCTTTAATACTATTCCTCAGCTTGCCCTTGGAGGGGACATGTCAAATAGTCCTACCTTTTTTTTGCTCATTGCAGTCGCTGTATCATTCTGCTTTAGCGCACCTTTTTGAATAAACAATGCATAGCATTAAGACTATTATTGCATTCTTCCTTTATATATATATGTTCATTCAAGACATCCAGCACCCGTAGACTTTGGTACGGCCAATACACCAGGGGCTTAAGTACCCCACAATATGGTGTGAGAAGTCCGAACACTTTCACAAGTGCGGCACCCCGAACTTATAGCTTTATATGCATCAGCTCCGAATCATGTCTTTGGTCAATAGTTGGGTTTGCCCGGCTCCCATGTTTTGGTACCTTACGTTCCGCTATATCGGCTAAGGTAGCACTGGGAGAACTACTGTGATTGTGCCCTGGTTCTGCTGGGCTAAGCACCTCAGTAGAGAAAGCTAAAACTGACTGTCATGATAAGGCGAGAGACTGGTCGCTGTTCGAGAGGTTTTCGAGTCCCTAAAGACTTATGCCGCTTAGAGCGAGGAGTCGGCTCTGTCCGGCTTAAGGCGTGTATAGCGCCCCGAATTCGGCCTTCCGAATACCAGGGGCTTCGCCGAAATTTAAAATTATAGAATTCTATGGCTAAGTGAGAGTGATAAAGCATTATTAGTCCGATTGCCTTGCTCGTTGTGCTGAGCACCTCCCTTGAAGGACCCAAAAATGGGAACAAGAGTGCTCAGGTTTATCCCGAACACCCCAGCACTCGTGGCATGGGGGCAGAAGCCGACGACTAGCCATCTCTCAGATTTGATAAACATCCAAACAGAAGGTAATATTTTAAATTCAAACAAGTGTTGCATAGCGCATATGAACAAGTTTTCATAACTACAGGATTACACAAGCGAGTTCACTCGAATATTACATCTTTCATACACTCGTCCGCTACGAGATGAGCACCCTTCAGGACACCCTCATAGTACATCTCGGGGTGGCGATGCTCCTTGCCCTCCGGCGGCCCTTCCTTGATTAGCTTCACAACATCTAGCTTGGCCCATTGCACCTTCACACGGGCGAAAGCCCGGCGTGCACCTTCGATGCAGAAGGACCGCTTCACGACTTCTAGCCATGGGCAGGCATCCACAAGCCGCTTCACCAGGCTGAAGTAGCTGTTCGGAAGGGCGTCGCCAGGCCACAGCCGGACTATAAAGCCCTTTATGGCCTGTTCGGCCGCCTTGTGTAGCTCGACCAGCTGCTTTAGCTGGTCGCTCATAGGCACCGGGTGTTCGGTCCCAGTATACTGAGACCAGAACAGCTTCTCCGTTGAGCTTCCCTCCTCGGCCTGGTAAAACTGTGCGGCATCCAACACACTGCGGGGCAAATCTGCGAATGTTCCTGGAGAGCTCCGGATTCGGGAAAGTAACAGGTAATTTACTTTCACATGTTTTCTTTGCATATAGAATGCCTTACCCGCCGCTATCTTCTTCATCGCATCAATCTCCTGGAGGGCCTTTTGGGCTTCGGCCTTGGCATTCTTTGCGCTCTCAAGGGCCGCGGCAAGCTCGGACTCTCGCGTCTTCGAGTCAAGCTCCAACGCCTCATGCTTCGTCACGAGAGCCTGGAGCTCTTGCTGCACCTCGCCCACCCATGCCTCCTGCCTTTCCTGCTCGGTGCGCTCCTTGGCCGCTTTGTCTTCGGCCTCGGATAGCGCTTGCTTCAGGGTCGCCACCTCGGTCATGGCCCCTGGCAAATTTACGATGATCCTGCCATTTTGCAATCGTGTTCTTTTTATATATAACCATAGACTATGTACTACTTACCTTTCTTCCTCGAGCTGCCTCTTGGCAATGCCGAGCTCGTCCTTGGACCCTTTAAGGTCCTGCTTCAGTGCGGCGACCTCCAGAGTCAGTGCGGCAGATGCCAGCAGCGAAGCCTGCATACGCATATTGACATACTTATGTTAGACTCCTGCGATATTGTTTGATCCTTTGTTCGGCTTTTCTTTGTGAACACCGAACAGAGCGTCAGGGGCTACTGTCTATGCGGTAATATTTTTCCCATATTTCAGAAACTTACCTCAAAGCTTGTTAGAATGCTGGGACAGGCTTCAGTCAGTCCGCTCTTGGCGGACTGAACCTTCTGGACCACCGCACTCATAATAGTGCGGTGCTCCTCGTCGATGGAAGCGCTGCGAGGCGCTCCCAGCAGATTGTCCGGTGCCTCTGGATGGACACAGGTCACCGGCACAGGCGTCTTGCCCCTCTTGGAAGGAGGCCGCCTGCCCGAGTCTGAAACCACCGGAGGTTCCGGCACAGTGTTCGACTGAGGGCCGAACTCGGAGCCCTCGGGGGCCTTGTTCCCTCTGCTCCCGGAGTCCGGAAGGTCGCCTTGAGGCGCCTCCGGGACTGTCTCCCCTCGACCCGGTGCCTCTTGAGACAACATCTCGGTGTTGTCTGTAGGGCAAGGGGAGGTGGCGGTCGGAAGTGGGTCGCTATCCATATCCGACGAGTCCAGGGAGCCGTCCGACGAAGATACGTCGATACGGGCTCGGGGCGGTCTGCATAATCACGATTCGGCGTTAGGAGAAACAGTGCGACAAAAGAATGCTATGAGTTACTCTGGTATCCGAATACTTACGACCTCCCCAGGGGCTTGGCCCTAGGAAACCACTCATCTTCGCCTTCGGTGGCGGTGGTGGAACTGTCCGGAAGGAGAGTCCTTGCCTTCTTGGACCCTTCGGCCCCCAGTTGGGGCGGCCTTCCTTTTCTTCTCTCCCCCGACTGGAGGGGGAGCATCTTCATCTTCCTCCTCGTCTTTGTGGGAGGAGTGCGCCGAGGAATCCTCGGACGATGAGTTCTATATCACCTGGTGCCGGGAACTCTTTCGGGTTCCCTTGGCCTTCTTGGCCTTCTCCGGCACCTTGTAAGGAGCCAGAGTCAACATCTCTGTCAGGAGAGCGTCCGCAGTGTCTTCGAGCAGAGGGGCCGGACAGTTAATCTGCCCCGAGATCTCCACCCAGTCCTGTCAAAGGCATGGAGCTCAGACCCTGCACATGATTGAGCTAGGGGAAATAAAATGTCCTACTGGATGTGTAGAACTCACCGTACGCGCTAGGCGCTTTGCGCTTAGCCTGCGGTCCTCGGCAAGAGAGGGAGGGACCTCGGCGCCATTGAACAGCACCCTCCAGACGTCCTTGTGCGTCGTATCGAAGAGCTCGCTCAAAGTCTGGTGCTGGGCCAGGTCGAACTCCCACAAGTTAAAATCTCGTTGTTGACACGGGAGGATCCGGCGGATGAGCATGACCTGGACTATGTTGACAAGCTTGAGCTTCTTCCTTGCCATGCTCCGGATACATTTCTGGAGTCCATCCAGCTCCACCGATGAACCCCACGGCAAGCCCTTCTCTCTCCAGGAAGTGAGCCGTGTAGGGAATCCGGATCGAAACTCGGGGGCAGCCACCTATTTGGCATCGCGTGGCTCGGTGATGTAGAACCACGCCGATTGCCACCCCTTTATGGTCTCCACGAAGGAGCCTTCAAGCCATATAACGTTGGGCATCTTACCCACCATGGCTCCGCCGCATTCTGCTTGTTGGCCGCCCACTACCTTTGGCTTGATATTGAAGGTCTTTAACCACAGGCCGAAGTGGGGCCGGATGCGGAGGAAAGCCTCACACACGACGATGAACGCCGAAATGTTGAGGATGAAGTTCGGGGCCAGATCATGGAAGTCCGGCCCATAGTAGAACATGAGACCACAAACGAATGGATGGAGGGGAAACCCCAGTCCGTGGAGGAAGTGGTGGAGGAAAACTACCCTCTCGTGAGGTTCAGGGGTAGGAACGATCTGCCCCGCCGCGGCAGCCGATGCGCGATATTCGCGGCTAAGTATCCGGCTCCGCGCAGCTTCTTGATATGTCCCTCTGTAACGGAGGAAGCCATCCATTTGCCTCCTGCTCCGGACATGATTGGAGAAGGTTGAGGGGAAGGATGTGGCCTTGGGTGTTGGAGCTCGAGTGCGCAAGAATGGATGAGCAAGGAGGAAGAAGGCATGGGTAGAAAAAGGTTAAACCTTGTCCCTTTATAAGGGCGGCTGAAACTATGTGCCCCCACTAGCCTGGTAAAACTCTCTTATCCCCCAAGCACCGTAATCAATGGCGCGGTTGGGTTACCCACGCCCGTATTGATGAGAATCCCGTAATAAGGGGGACACGATCTCTGCTTTGACAAGACGTGTCAAAAAACTGCGTCGTATTATGTGCGGTGCTAGTTTAAGGAAACGGTTCGTATAATCACCGGGCCATGGCTTAATGTCATGTTGCCAAAATGAGTCAGCAAATTAGATTTGTGAAAATATTATTCTGTCTGTGGAGATATGTGGAACTTATTCTGCAGGGTCAGACACTATCATTGTATTCAAACTCTTCTGTGATGTGTTCGGAGGAGGAACCCGCCTTGCAATGCCGAAGACAATACTGCGCGCTGGACTCATCGTCATTGAAGCCTGGTTCAGGGGCTACTGAGGGAGTCCTGGATTAGGGGGTCTCTGGACAGCCGGACTATATCCTTTGGCTGGACTGTTAGACTACGAAGATACAAGATTGAAGACTTCGTCTCATGTCCGGATGGGACTCTACTTGGCATGGAAGGCAAGCTACGCAATACGGATATGTATATCTCCTCCTTTGTAACCGACCTTGTGTAACCCTAGCCCTTTACGGTGTCTATATAAACTGGAGGGTTTTAGTCCATAGGATAACATACAATCATACCATAGGCTAGCTTCTAGAGTTTAGCCTCTCCGATATCGTGGTAGATCAACTCTGGGCCTACAAGTCAGTCACCCGGGAATGACCTTATAAAAGACACCGGACTGGCCCTTTGAACAGTGCGCCCTCATTCTCTTTCTTCTTCCTCAGACTTCTCTGCCGCGTCCGCTTCCGTTCTTGGCGTTGCAACCTTGCACGGACTCGATCCGCCGTCATGGGAAAAGAGAAGACAGTGGCATTGGAGCGCGCGAAGAAGGCGACCATGAAGGCGAATGGCAAGAGGACCAGCCGTGGCGGATCCTCGTCAAGATCTGGCCTGCCGCCGGGCTGGATTCAGGGTGACTGGATCCGCTCGACGATCAGCCAGGAGGACCTCGACGACCTGGTGGAGGGGGGACTGATCCCCCACGAATCGGCGCGGCTCCCGGGGAACGAGACAGAGCCGCAGCCGCGGGAGGGTGAGTGCGTTCTCCTCGCCACTCACGTCGACCGCGGGTTTTCTTTGCCTCCCCATCCTTTCTTTCATGGCGTTTTGAACTTCTTCGGGGCTCAACTCCACCACTTCACTCCAAACACCATAGTTTATCTGGCTGCCTTTGTGTCAATGTGCGAAAATTTCTTGGGTTGTCGACCGCACTGGGGTCTCTTCAAACACATATTCACCTGTCGCTCCTAGTCGGTCAAGAAGGCCAATCCGAGTGATGAGAGGACGCACGTGATCCAGATGTGCGGGGGACTTGGGATCCAGACGAGGAACAAGAGTACCTTCCCAGCGATGATCCTTCCCGAATTGGTCCGGGGTTGGCAGTCGACTTTGTTTTACTGTAAGGACCATCCGACCCCGGGTCAGTCGACTGGACTTCCCCCATTTTCCCTGGCTCGAGTGGAGAAGCCCTCCTCCTTGAGGGTGATCCCAGAAGAGAAGACGCATGTCAAGGCGTTGGTCGAGCGGGTCGTCCAACTTGTCCGCGACGGGGTGACTGGGATGGACCTGCTGGAGGTCTTTCTCAGTCGACGCATCCAACCGCTTCAGGCCCGTGACCATCCGATGTCGATGTACTCGGGACTCGAGGACTCCAGTCGGATCCACCAGGAGGACGTCAGCGAAGACACGGTGGAGAAGTGGCTGAGGGGAATCACCAGAAACAAAGACAATCCCCGGGGGTCTAGGAGGGTGATTCCATTCGACCACTCGCGCCAGCCGGAACATGTATGATTCTACTTTGCCAAGTTTCTTCTCGATTCACTGTGTGACACCTTGTTGATGGTCGACTGTATTTCCTTTGCTCATTGTCCTTTCAGTCTCTCATTGATATGTACTCGATGCCCAATGGAGTGCAGGAGCAAGACATCGAGGAAGGAGCGAGCAGGGGCGAGAGTGGCGAGTGGCACTCGGATGCAGAGGAGGACGAGGAGAGCGACGACTCGAGTGATGACAAAGAGGTCGACTCGCCTCCTCGCAGAGAGAGGAGATCCGAGCACGTTGACGACCCAGCGAGCACCCCGGTCCTGGCGACCGCGCCGACTGGGGAAACTTCGAAGCCCCCCGGATGTCTTCGCTAGTGCCGATTGAGAAGGCTCCGAAGCAGCTCAAGGTTGTGTCGCGTCCTGCGCCAAATGCATTGAAGGCCACCTCCTCCAAACCACCGAAGGCTTTGCCCAGAATCAAAGTGACCATCCCCTCCATCTCCGGGTAATCATCTGACCTGTTCTTTTCGTCGATTCGAGCAACAGAACGTAACCGACTGAGTGCGGACATTTGCAGTGCTGCTACATCAGGAACCTCTTCCTACCAGTACCGAGACGAGGAGATGGAAGATGCGGTTACCTCCAACCTAGGTAAAAACTCTTATGATCTTGTTCTTGATTACTTGGTCGATTGAATTCTAGCGGTTCACTTGGGGTCGACTGAACTTCTCTGCAGCTCCACCCAACGTGATCGATCTCCCAGATGACGACGAAGACGTGGCTCCTAGGCCCAGAAAGAGCAAAAAGGTAGCGGCTAGTAAGACATCTCAGCAGGGACCGACGACAACACCAACCGTCCGTCAATCTAAAGACGTGGGCGGGGCCTCTATAACTTTCGTTGTACCCTTGTCGAGTGAGCGCCCCGCATCGTTGACTGTACCAGTGTTTTCTTCAGTCGTCCAATCTCCCGCCTCGGAGCTCCAAGCTGCTGCACCTAGGTCATCTGCCCCCTTCTTCACCAGCTACCCCGTTCTGGAAAACCAGTCGGATGCAGCTGCGGAAGCCATCCGTCAGGCTAACGTGATGATGCAGCGGATGAAGACGGTGCACGAGAATAGCCAGGCTGCTTACGACGCCAGCGCTGCTCTCCAGGCCAATGTCCAAGTAAGTAGACTTTCGACTGACCTTGTTCTATTAGGATATGCTACCCGAAATATTTTCTTCCATACAATCTCCTGTTGTTTGCGTGGAATCTGTACATCCACTTGGTGTTTTGTTGTCTTTGGTATTTTCGCTCATTCACTCGGTCTGGGCGAGTAGGATCTGAACCGGTGGGGGCACGCTAAGTGCACCCACTAGGTGTAGTCCCCGAGACCGCAGTCGACTGCTGGCAGTCGACTAGGGTCTGAGTTCTTTCTTCCTTTCTTTTCTTCCACTTGACCCGGGCGGACCATTCGAATGAGATCTGAACCGGTGGGGGCACGCTAAGTGCACCCACTGGGTGTAGTCCCAGAGACCGCAGTCGAGTGCTGGCAGTCGACTGGGGTATGAGTTCTTTCTTCCTTTCTTTTCTTCCACTCGACCCAGGCAGACCGGTCGAATGAGATCTGAACCGGTGGGGGCACACTAAGTGCACCCACTGGGTGTAGTCCCCGAGACCGCAGTCGACTGCTGGCAGTCGACTAGGGTCTGAGTTCTTTCTTCCTTTCTTTTCTTCCACTCGACCCGGGTGGACCAGTCGAATGAGATCTGAACCGGTGGGGGCACGCTAAGTGCACCCACTAGGTGTAGTTCCCGAGACCACAGTCGACTGCTGGCAGTCGACTGGGGTCTGATTTCTTTCTTCCTTTCTTTTCTTCCACTTAACCCGGGCGGACCGGTCGAGTTGGGTCTGAATTAGCGGGGGCATGCCAGGTGCACCCGTTGGGTGTAGTCCCCGAGACTGCAGTCGACTGCGTGCAGTCGGCTGGGGTCTAAGTGAACTCTTTAAGTTTTATTCACCCGAAAGTAAATAACCTTTGATCTTGTCGATTGACACGTTTTTTGCCTCCTGCAGAAATCTTGTACTCTCATTTCCAAGTTTTCTGAACTTGAGGAGAAGCAGAGGCAACTCAACCTCGACTTGGAGTTGGCCCAACAGAATTTGAAGAAAGCTCAAGATGAAGCTGCTGGTATGGAAGGTAACTGCCTGTCGACTGTTTACGTCGATCGTCTTTTGAAATATTTCTTCGATCTCTTGTTTGATCCGATTGCTTCTTTTGTAGAGAAAATGAAGTTGGCTATGGAGAAAAAGGACTCGGACCTTGCAGCTGCACAGAAGGAAGCCCAGGATAAGACTGCCCCTGTAGACCAGAAGTTGGCTTCAATCAGAGCGTTGGAAGGGGAAGTGAACAAGCTGAAGTCCTGTCTCAATGAATCTAACCGAGAAGTGAGTCATCTGAAGAAGGATAAAATTGCCCTGAATGAAAAGCTGGAGTCTGCGGTCCACAAGAGGAATGACACGGAAGCTTATCTGAGAACTCTTGCCAAGAAGCTCTATCTTATGTTGGAAGGTACTCCTTTTAAACCGACTATGTTGATGCTCGCCAATGAATCCTGTCTAGTCGACTCACTAATTCTTTGACTGCAGAATTCTGTCAAGACTTTGACAAGGAAACCGGAAGGGTCGAGACGGGTCTGGACCCTATCGCTTCTCCAGTTTGCGACGAAACTGCCATGAACGTGCTCCGACTGGAGTCTCGTGTCGCTAGCGTCACAAGTTACGTCGCGCGTCTGAAGGCGGCAGTCTCACGAGTCGACTCGTTGCTCTGGCCAAGGGCGACGCTTCAGAATGACCTGGAATCTCTAATGGCTCGACTCAACGAGATCCCTAATCGAGTGCAAGAATGGAAGAAGTCCTCCGCCCGGTGTGGTGCTGATGTGGCGCTGTCCTTGGTGCGAGTCCACTGCAAGGAGGCTCGTGAAGACAAGCTGGCGGCGATCAAGGTCGCCAACACCAAAAGGCATGACTTCCAGTCCTTCATGGAGACTTTCATCGCTACTGCCACTCAGATCGCGGATGGGATCGACTTGGACGAATTCGTCGAACCAGCCAGCCCTCCTCCTGCCGAGTGAACAGACTTATGAGATTTGAATCCATCTTAAATTTGCCTCGGAATGCCGAGTGATTGCTGTAACATTAAACTCCTTCGGGCTTGACGCTCGAATACTTTTGATTTGCTGCTGGGAACTTTAGGATTTATCCGAATTGCTTTTGAGTATACTTGCAATTTCTTTTGGGGTCTGCTACGTTGTATATCTGGCGTAGCTCGGAGGAGAAGGTTGTAGTCGAGCTGCGCTTTGTCGTCCTTGCGGACAGGGATGGAGCGTACGTTGTATTTGTGGCATAGCTCGGAGAAGAGGGCCGCGGTCGACCTGCGCCTCGTCGTCTTTGTGAACAAGGATGGAGCGTATGTTGTATTTGTGGCGTAGCTCGGAGAAGAGGGCCGCGGTCGACCTGCGCCTCGTCGTCCTTGCAGACAAGGATGGAGCGTAGGTTGTACTTCTGGCATAGATCAGAGAAGAGGGCCGTGGTCGACCTGCGCCTCATCGTCCTTGCGGGCAAGGATGGAGCGTACATTGTACTTGTGGCGTAGCTCCGAGAAGGGGGTCGCGGTCGACCTGCACCTCGTCGTCCTTGTGGACAGGGATTTTATAAACTTAGGCGAGTGCTGGACTGCAGCTAAGCCCCCGAGTGGGAGGATTGCTCACCACTCGGTAGGATTTTACAAACTTAGGCGTGTACTGGACTGCAGCTAAGCCCCGAGTGGGAGGATTGCTCACCACTCGGTAGGATTTTACAAACTTAGGCGTGTACTGGAATGTAGCTAAGCCCCCGAGTGGGAGGATTGCTCGCCACTCGGTAGGATTTTACAAACTTAGGTGAGTACTGGACAGCAGCTAAGCCTCCGAGTGAGGGGATTGCTCACTACTCGGTAGGATTTTCTTTCGAGCTTAGGCGAAACGGATTCGCGGCTAAGTCTCCCGAGTGAGAGGCTTGCTCATCACTCGGTAGGATTTTCTTTCGAACTTAGGCGAAACGGATTCGCGGCTAAGCCCACCCACTGGGGGATTTTGGAGGTAAATAAAAACAACAATCGTGCGAGGAGACTGAAAAGCTCTTGTCTTTGACGGACATATTACAAAGGTACTTCTTATTACATTTCATTCGAACGAGTGCTTAACTATAAAAAGGGTGAAGCAGCTCCGCATTCCAAGCCCGTGGCTCGTCCTTCTGATGCTCAACGCTGTAAAGATGGTATGTTCCATTGCGGAGAACTTTGGTGATGATGAAGGGGCCTTCCCAAGCTGGGGCGAGCTTGTGTGGTTTCTGTTGATCCACTCGAAGAACCAGGTCTCCCTCTTGAAAGGTTCTACCCCTCACGTTTCTGGCGTGGAATCGACGCAAGTCTTGCTGATAAATGGTTGACCGGATCAAGGCCATCTCTCTTTCCTCTTCTAAGAGATCGACTGAATCTTGCCGGGCCTGCTCTGCTTCCTCTTCGGAGAAGAGCTCGACTCGGGTTGCGTCGTGGAGCAGGTTACTTGGCAGAACAACTTCGGCTCCATAGACCAAATAGAAGGGAGTTCGTCTAGTCGACCGATTGGGAGTTGTCCTCAAACCCCAAAGAACTGACAGAAGTTCATCGACCCAAGCACCTGCTGCGTGTTTGAGATCACGCATCAGTCGGGGATTCAGCCCTTTGAGAATTAGGCCATTCGCTCTTTCTGCTTGTCCATTCGACTGCGGGTGAGCGACTGAAGCATAGTCAACTCGTGTGCCTTGAGAAGCGCAGAAAGCTCTAAACTCATCAGAGTCGAAGTTCGACCCATTGTTAGTGATGATGCTGTGTGGAACTCCATATCTGAAATTCAATTCTCTGATAAAACTGACAGTGGTGCTGGCTTCAAGATTCTTGATAGGTTTAGCTTCGATCCATTTGGTAAACTTGTCGACTACTACGAGCACATGAGTGAAGCCGCTCCTACCAGTCCTCAGTGGTCCAAACAGCAAAGGGCCAGACAAGAGGAATGGTCTTCAGGGCTGGCGCTGGCTTGTGAGACATGTCAGAGTAAAACTGGCAGCCTTCACATCTGTCGACTATATCTTTTGCCATTTCATTTGCTCGTGGCCAATAGAATCCGGCTCAGTATGCTTTGGCCACGATGGCCCGAGAGGACGCATGGTGACCACAGGTCCCCGAGTGGATGTCGTTGAGGATCATTCGACCTTCTTCTGGCGTTATGCATCTCTAACCGACTCCAGTCACGCTTTCCCTGAACAGTTGTCCTCTTATCACAGTAAAGGCCTTGGATCGATGGACGATCTGTCGAGCCTCTTCTTCGTCCTCTGGGAGTTCCTTCCTAAGGATGTACGCAATGTACGTCACTGTCCAGTTGGGAGTAATGACCAGAACTTCCATGATTAGGTCGACCACGGCTGGGACCTCGACTTCAGTCGGATCTGTGGCGCTCTTGGGCTGCGGGGGCTCTTCAGTAAAAGGATCTTCCTGAACTGTCGGTGTGTGAATATGTTCCAAAAACACATTGCTGGGAATGGCTTCTCTCTTGGAACCTATCTTTGCCAAGTCATCGGCTACTGGATTTTTCAAATGGGGTATGTGATGGAGTTCTAACCCCTCAAACTTCCTTTCGAACTTCCTCACCGCATTGCAGTAACCAGTCATGGCTGGGCTTCTAACGTCCCATTCTTTCATCACTTGATTGACCACCAAATCTGAGTCGTCGTAAACCATGAGGCGACGGACGCTGAGTGAAATGGCCATATGTAACCCATATAGGAGTGCTTCATATTCTACTTCATTATTGGAGGAATCGAAGTGAATCTGGAGGACTTATCTGAGCTTGTCTCCTTGGGGGGAAACCAGTACTACCCCAGCACCAGAACCATTCAGCATTTTGGATCTATCAAAGAACATGGTCCAGTGCTCCGAGTGAACTTGAGTCGGCAATTGTTGGTCGATCCACTCGGCGAGGAAATCTGCCACTGCTTGGGACTTGATAGCTTTCTTTGCCTCAAACTTTATATCTAGAGGAAGGAGTTCAATCACCCATTTGGCCACTCGACCTGTTGCATCTCTGTTTTGTAGAATCTCCGACAATGGAGCGTCGCTGATGACTGTAACAGAGTGATCAGAGAAATAGTGTGCAACCTTCTTCATGGTCATGTAAATCCCATAAAAAAGCTTCTGATAGTGTGGATATCTCTGCTTTGACAGAGTCAGAACTTCAGAAATATAATAAACCGGGCGCTGGACTTTATAAGCTTTTCCCTCTTCTTCCCGCTCGACCGTAAGTACTGTACTGACGACTTGTCCAGTGGCTGCTATATAAATCAGTAAAGGCTCTTTGCTGATTGGGATAGCAAGCATTGGCGGGGTGGAAAGCAGGGCTTTTAGCTCTGCAAATGCCGCATTAGCTTTAGGGGTCCACTCGAACTTATCTGATTTCTTCATCAGTCGGTAAAGAGGCAGTGCCTTTTCAACGAGGCGAGAAATGAATCGACTTAGGGCGGCCAAACAACTAGTAAGCTTCTGGACATCATGCACACGCACATGGCATTTCATCCGGAGTATATCACCCACTTTCTCTGGGTTAGCGTCGATCCCTCGTTCGGAAACGAGAAAACCGAGTAATTTTCCACTTGGAACTCCAAACGTGCATTTTGATGGATTAAGCTTGATATCATACCTTCTGAGGTTGGCAAAGGTTTCAGCAAGTTCAATCAGTAGGTCGGAACCTTTACATGACTTGACCACAATATCATCCATGTATGCTTCCACATTCCGACTGATCTGAGTGAGCAGGCGCTTCTGAATCATCCGCATGAATGTGGCTCCAGCGTTCATCAAACCAAATGGCATGGTGACATAACAGAAGCACCCAAATGGGGTGATGAAAGCTGTTTCTATCTCGTCAGGTTCGTACAGACGGATCTGGTGGTACCCGGAGTAGGTGTCCAAAAAGGACAAACGCTCGCACCCCACAGTTGAGTCGACTATCTGGTCGATGCGAGGGAGAGGAAAGTGATCTTTCGGGCAGGCCCGAAGTTTGAAGTCGATGCACATGCGAAGTGAGTCTTCCTTCTTTGGGACCATGACAACATTAGCTAACCACTCAGAGTGGTAAATCTCACGGATAAACTCAGCGGCCAAAAGCCGAGCCACCTCTTCACCGATTGCCTTCCTCTTCTGTACGTCGGACCGTCGAAGATGTTCTTTGACTGGTTTCACTTTTGGGTTGACTCGCAAACGATGTTGAGCCAGTCCCCTAGGAACACCTGGCATGTCCGAAGGTTTCCATGCAAAGATGTCCCAGTTCTCACGGAGGAACTGGGTGAGCGCTTCTTCCTATTTGGAGTCGAGTGTTGTTGAAATGTGAGTCGGAGCAGCATTGGGGTCCGTCGGGTGAATGTGAATCGACTTTGTTTCACCAGACGACTGGAATGTTGAGTTCGTGGCGGGCTTCTTGGCTCGCAACAAATCACTCGGATCTATATTTTTTGGTATTCTTGCAATTCTGCTACGGCCATCTGTGCATCGGCGATCTTTGAGCCCTTTTGGAAGCACTCTTCCGCCTTCTTTCGACCACCAGTGATAGTGATCACCCCTTTGGGACCAGGCATCTTCAATTTGAGGTACACGTAACATGGTCGAGCCATAAAATGTGCATAAGCTGGCTTTCCCAGAATAGCATGATAGGCACTCTAGAAATCCACAACTTCAAATGTCAACTTTTCTTTGCGGTAATTCTTGGAATCACCAAAAACCACATCCAGAGCAATCTGGCCGAGTGATGCAGCCTTCTTGCCAGGAATGACCCCATGGAAACTCATATTACTTTCACTGAGTCTGGACATCGAAATGTCCATTCCTTTCAACGTCTCTGCATACAGTATATTCAGGCCACTGCCACGATCCATCAGAACTTTAGTCAGTCGGGTGCCTTCGACTACTGGGTCGACCACCAATGCTTGCCTCCCAAGAGTGGCTATGTGCGCTGGGTGATTGGACTGGTCCATTGTAATGGCAGTCTGGGACCACTTCAAATAACTGGGTGTCACTGGAGCGACCATGTTCACTTCTCTGTTGATGACTTTCAATCGACCTTTACTCTCAACATCAGCGAAAATCATCAGAGTGGAATTCACGTGGGGATAACCATCATCATCCTCTTCCTCATCCTCAACCTTGTCAGCTTCTTTCTCCTTTTCCTTAGGTTGTTTCTCTCGGAATTATTGGATTAGGAGTCGACACTGCCGAGTGGTATGCTTCGGGTAAATGAAATTACCCTCTTCATCTTTTTTGGTGTGGATGTGGCATGGCAAATCCAGCACATCATTTCCATCTTGATATTTTACTTTATTGGGGTTCCAGGGTCCTTTGGGCTTCCCCTTGAACTTTCCTTGAGTCACGGCTAAGGCTTCACGAGGAGCGGCTCGCTCGGCTTTGCGCTTCTGTTTCCGAGTGGAGTTTCCTCCTCCGGTTTCATGGGCGACTGTTTTGTGCTTGCCACTCCGGAGTCGGTCTTCTTCTTCACCGTTGGCATACTTGGTGGCAATTTCCATCATCCGAGTCAGAGTCATATCTCCTGTCCGACCGAATTTCAGATTCAACTCCCGATACTTGACGCCTTCTTTAATGGCACAAATTGCCTGGTGATCAGACACATTCTCGACCATGTGGTGCAATGTGATCCACCTCTGGATATAATCCCTGAAAGTCTCATTCGGTTTCTGCACGCAACACTGTAATTCAGTCAACCCTGCCGGCCATTTGCAAGTACCTTCGAATGTTCTGACAAATACTCAGGCAAGATCTTCCCAAGTATAAATACTACTAGGTGCTAACTGATTCAGCCATGCTCTAGTTGAGCCCTCCAACATCGGAGGAAGGTGTTTCATGGCCACTTCATCATTGCCGCCACCAATCTGGACAGCCACTCAATAGTCTTCAAGCCAAGTGTCCGGCTTGGACTCACCAGTGAACTTACTGACTCCAGTCGCCAACCTGAAGTTGGGGGGAATCATTGCAGCCCTGATAGCTCTGCTCGAGCACTCCGGGCCTGAGACATGCACCCTGCTGCTGGTTGTTAGATCTCTGTCATGACCTTCCCGGTGAGCCCTATTTCTGTCGACCAAGCCCTGAACGAGAATAGATCTCGCATCAAAGCCCGGCTCTCTAGGGTCGACTGGAATCCCTCGCTCCATACTGTGAGGGCACCTGTCATCATGTTGCCGAGGCACGTATGACCCACTCCTTGGGGGAGGTGTGGGCACTCATCGACGATCATCGCGATCGACTAGGTGATCATACTGCTCATGATTTATGTACTGATCTCGTCGATCTCCACGTCCCTCATGCCTCGGGGGTGATCTTGGGCTGTGAGCCGACTGAACTATGTCTGCACCCACGGACCTACTATGGATCCTATTCCGCGACTGAGATACTACTGTATTCTGTTCTCCTGCCGCACGGAGCAAAGCTCGGATCTTCACCAGACCTCGACCAGCTTCTGACTAGGAAGGTTGGATCGACTCCGCTATCCGGGCTGCAGCTGCGAGATTCTGGATCGGAGTTCGGTATACCTGAGTGGGAGGTGGAAAGAGTTGATGTCGACTAGATTCGGGAGCACGCTCGTCGAGTGCGCGCTGGAGGTTCTCCAGTTGAGTGCGCTCAGCCAAGTTGGCCCGGCGCGCCTCCTCCAAGTCCTGGGCCTCGGGGGTTTGTCCAATGATAGGAGTGTGAAGCGCATCCATGTTCCGGCGGTGAAGTTCTTCTCTCCGCTATGAAGAGAGCGGTTCAGGGCGGTACTGTTCATGAATACGCAAGGGATCGCCGCCCCCATCGCCTCCGTCTTCATGGGTAAAGCCAGGAGGACTACATGGTCCATTAACCATCAAAACTTCCGCAGCTGGGTCGCTGTTGTCGCATTCGGATGCAGTCTCTACGGAGCCAGTCGACAGATCGAACAGGCCATAGAGGGTTTCTTCGGGCTCGATTGCCGCGACTTGAGGGGTGGCCGACTGGTGAGCCACCGCATGCTTCACCCACCGCTGAAGCCTCGATCGACCGGAACGTTTGCTCCGGCGGGCCACAGGGAGGCGGGAAGCCACAGGAGCCGACCGATACTAGGTCGACGGCTGCCGCAGGAGGACGCCGCGGACACCCGCGCGAAAGTGTGTTGCCCCGCGGATGGGGAGTGCGTCGACGTCGAGTGGAGCCTCCTGAAGCCAAGCGGAGTCGTCGGCGACAAACACGAGCGCGCCGAGACAGATCTCGCCGCCCTCAGCCAAACCTCCGCCTGAAACCATGATGAAGGGGATCGGAAAAATTGCAACCTCTCCAACAAGTCGCTAAGACACCTGCCCCATGGTGGGCGCCAACTGTCGTGGTTCTAGGTCTGACAGTAGAATGGGGGGTAGGAATGTAGAGGCAAGATCTTAGCTATGGAGGAGTTGTGCATGCGAGTTTTATGAGTTCAGGCCCTTCTCGGAGGAAGTAACAGCCCTACGGCTCGGAGCCTAGAGGTGGTCGACTGGATTATACGCGTGTGAGTTATAGGGGGTGCGAACTCTTGTCCCTAAGGAGGGGGGTGGCTTATATAGAGTTCGCCAGACTCCTCCCGCCCTCAGTTACAAAGGGTTTTAAGGTACATAAAGGTACAAACGTTACTAGTAACGCGTGTAATAAAACTACATAAATGACCATTAAAGCTATGACTTAAATTCCGACCGTTGCAGAGTGAGTGTCCCTTTGTCTTCTGGTAGTCGAGTGGTTGTTCATATGGTCGAGTGTCTGAAGACTGTTGAGTGGAACATGGCTTTATGGTCGAGTGGACAATGATTTTTCTTCGACTGCTACTGGTTCTTTAAGGGATGTCCTTGGGGAGGGTATCTTGATCAGATCCATGACCCTACCCTAGGTACATAGCTTAGTCACCTGGCGCTCCTCGGCTTATGCCTTCTTGAGGGAAACATGCAGCAAAGCACGCCTCCACGTGGTGCCCGAGCACCTCCCTCGTGATGTTGGCCAGGTCTAAGGCCCTCCAGAAGAGAGCCCCCGAGCCTTGCTCGAGGAGGGCGCCGGGCGCGCCTTCCTATGCAAGGGAGGGAGGCGACCCAGGTGCGGGCGCTGATCCTGAGGCGGTGCTGCTGGAGACGCCGCTCTCTAGATGCCCTGTATGATGTAGTTGCTTCTTCTTCTTGGGGATGGCCTCAGGAGGGTACAGGGCGCCCTCGCTGTCGGCATCTTCGATTGCTGCGGCTTGGAAGGCGCGCTCCAGGGAGCACAGCACATCTCTTTCTTCGCAGGGTATTGTGATGATTCTGCTGATTCCTGGCATCTTGAGGACGTTGTAGCCATGGTGGGTCACGACCATGAACTTGGCCAATGCTGGATACCCAAGGATGGCGTTGTACGGCAGACGGATGTGGGCGACGTCGAATTCGATGAGCTTGGTGCAGTAGTTGTGGCGCTGGCTGAAGGTGACAGGGAGGCGGAACTACCCTATCGGGGTGGTGGAGTCGCCGGTCACTCCTGAGAAAGGCTTGGTAGGCTGCAGCTAGTCATATGGCACTTGGAGGCTGTCGACGGTCTCGACGGAGAGGACATTGAGCCCCGCGCCACCGTCGATGATGGTCTTGGTGACTTGGACGTTGCTGATGACGGGTGAGCAGAGCATCGGGAGGACAGCAGTTGCCGCACACTTGAGCTGGTCTACCAATCTGAAGGTGATGGCGTACTTGGACCACCTGAGCGGGCGTGTGGCCTCGAGCCTGGGAAGGGCCGCGTTCACCTCGCGAGCAAACTGCTTGAAGATGCGCTGGGAAGCTGGGGCCTGAGCACCGCCCAAGATGCAGTCGATAGCGCGCGGCTCCTGGAAGCCCCCAACCCCCTCGTCCTGATGGTGTTCGTCGTTCCTTCTTTGTGGTGGTGGCAGCGGAGGGAGGCCAGGATTGCCCTGAGGACGGTCCTCACGAGGGTGGTCCCTCCAGGCACCCTCACGAGGCTGCTCTTGCCAGTGATCCTCCCGAGGCCGGTCGCGCCATTCCTGGCGGGGGCCGTGGTCGTCCCAGCATCCTCCACATCGTCCTCCTCCCCGGCCGTAGCCCCGGTCGTTGCGCTCGGGGCGTCAACCGAAGCGTCCGTCTCAGATGGCCCTGAGCTCTTGACAATTGTTGGTGTTGTGGCTGTGTACATTGTGGAAGGCGCAGAACGGACGGCTGCTCTTGGATGACTCGGGGTGGACCCACCCGCTTTTCGTGTCTGGCTCCGCCGTGAGCACCGCTACTCCTTTGCGCTTCGTGTCCTTGGCCTTGGCTTTCTTCTCTTCTATGTCGGTAGCAGGGAGCTCAAGGAGGGAGAGGCGCCATTCCTCAGCTCTTGCGCACTTGGTCGCCATGTTGAACTTCTCCAGAGCCGTGCATATATCCTCGTGGATGGTGAGCTCCTCCTTCATCTTGATGTCGTGGACGCCATCGCAAAATGTTGAGAAGATGGCCTCGTCCTTCACCTTGGGGATCTTGAGGGGAATGCTATTGAAGCGCTGGATGTACTTCTGCATGGTCTCTCCCAGCTGCTGCTTAATGCGGCGCAGGCCACCCGCGGCCGGAGGGCGGTCGCGAGTGCCTTGGAAGTTGGCGATGAAGCGGTCTCGCATCTCACCCCAGGAAGAGATCGAACCCACGGGTAGGTTCAGGAGCCACGAGCGAGCACCATCCATGAGAGCCATGGGAAACCAGTTCACCATGACCTTCTCGTCTCCGTTGGCTGACTCGATGCTCAGCTTGTAGAGCTGCAAGAACTCCACAGGGTCGGGGGTGCTGTCGTAGCACGGAGGTGGGTCCGGCTTGAACTTGCTTGGCCAGACGACAAGGCGTAGCTCGGGGGTAAAGGCTCGGCAGCCTGCTGTGGTCACCGAAGCCCGTCGTGGTGGTGGAGCCTGGTCTTGGTACCCACGCACCGCCACCGTACACTACTAGGAAAATGCTTACCAGTAGCACTGGTTTTTGAGCTACCAGTGGCGCGGGACCAGGGCTACAGCTATTATTTAGCGGTAGCGCGTTTCTAAACAAGCGCTGTAGCTAAAATACTTAGTAGTAGCGCCTCTTTCTCTACCAACGCTACTACTATGATCACATAGTAGTAGCGCCCTATTTTCTCCCCGCGCTACAACTAGGTAAATAGAAATAAAAAATAAAAAAAGAGTCAGAGGCAATATTCATTTAAATCAAGACAAGTCCAATGCGAATAAACTAAGTTCACAGAACCATCTCACCAGCATTAACGACAAATACCACATTTAATATAACCACACAATCTCACAAACTCATATATAGTAGTCAACAATGCATGGATAGATCATAGTTGGTAAGTCTACTAGGTAGTCATACTAGCATATATATGGTTCAGCATCCACACACATGCATGGATAGATCTCACAAGCATATGTAGTTCTAGATGATATCGATGACGACCATCATCCTCGAGCCTGGGCGGTGGGTGTTCCTGATAGTAATTAGGATTGCCTGTCCAACATGAAGATTCTTGCCGACGAGGAAGCTCTTCCACCCAACCGAGCTGAAGTGTGTGCGACCGTCCGTGTCCACGCCGTACACACAAGTGGTGATGGAGCCCCTCGCGGTAAGGCGTATTCCAGCAGAGCCTTCTTCATTAGGCTTGATACCAAAACTCTCAGATAGGCTCTTTGGCAATTTCTGAATAAGAAAAACATATCAATTAATAAGTAGCCTCACACATTCTACACTATCAAAAGACAGTACTACATTTCTACACTAAGTATAACAATAAAGCATATATATCATTGGATTCACTAACCATATATATCATCGGACTCTACACTAAGTATAACAATAAAGCATATATATCATTAGATTCACTAAGCATATAAGATTCACTAAGCATATATATCATCGGATTCACTAAGCATATAGATCATCGGATTTACCGAGTATATAAGATTCACTAAGCATATATATCATCGGACTATACACTAAGTATAACAATAAAGCATACCAACAAATTAATACAGTAAATGCAACATACCATGATATGCCGATCAACCATGGTACTTGTCAGGTGGGTCACGAATGGCACCCCGATGAAGTCAGCACGTGGCGGAATGATGTCCCATAGGTTTCACACCTCCTCCTCGCTCAACTTCATTCTTTGAGCTATGATGGCATCACCGAGTGGGTCGTCATCATCCTCATCATCCTCATAATCTTCTTCTTTGTTGACATAAATCACGACCAGCTTTGGTCTTTCAGCTCTGAAGGAGAAGCTGATCAACTCACCAGCGGTGATATGCATGTGGTCGATGAAACTGACCCATCCATCTCCTCCCGCCCGCATCATCTTTCGTCCTTTCTTGATCTCCATAGTGTAGGGCGCCCCAGGAGCCTCAAAGGTCATGGAGTCTCCAGTCAGATTGTTGAATTCTGACCTCACATTGCATGGGATGATCTGTGTACAAAAAGCAAAATGATATATACACGATACATTAATGCCAATAACACTTAAAACAAAATAGTAGTTACTAGTTTCATATAATTTATTACCGCCGCATGTAGAAAACTAGACTCGAAGTAGATGCCAAACAGCGTGCCAGTTGCAATGCTGCTGGCGCACCTTGACTTGCACCGTCGACATGGTGGTGGTGGTGGTGGCGCCATTTCCCTAAAGCAATATGATTAAAGGATTAGCGATCCAAAAAGTAAACATAAAGTTTTCATAGCTAGAGTTCACATGGCAAGCAAAATAACAACTAAAAAGTAAACATAAAGTTCAGTCTAGGGGAACACTTTATCTATTCCGAGTTGAACCAGCTTAGAATCTTCCAGAACACAATAAGTAAACATCCATTCCACCTTTGGCATCAGATGCACAATAATTAAAACTATAAAAGGCAAACACCCCCCTTTTCGATCAGATACAACTCTCTGTCTATCTGTTTTCTTTTTCTGAAATTTACCAAATATGGGCTCACTAACGGCATCATAAGAACTTAGCAATTTGAGCATCACCACATATAGATACTCTCTTCAACCTGAAAGAGAGTATCGAATCAAGCATTGATTTTTCCATGAAACCACATAACAGTGAGGACTTCTTGGTCATATCTTTATGTGCATCAACAAAGAAGCTAGTGGCAGTAGCCAAGAATTGAAACCCTCAACCATTGCTGTCATATCAGAGCTAAAAAAGTGCTCACGATTCTATGGTCGAGCACTATGGTTGTTCCAGCAAAGGAATGACAAGTAGTTACAAGTACTACATCAATGATCCTAAATGTCAGAAACAATAGTCACGACATGGACGCCCCCTCTCTAAACCCTAGAACTCTAGGCACCGCCGCTGCCACCACTCCTCCAGGGGCAACAGCCAAGAATTGAAACCCAAGTTTAAATTATATGTGCTAAAAGCCTCGACTTCTCTAGCTACTTCTCTCTACTCTCTCCTAAGTTTCGGTGAGCAACAAAAAGCCTCTACTTCTCTCACCTAACCCCTCTCTCTACTCTCTCCCCAATCACGCGAGGAGCATGTCGCATCGAAGCGCGGAGCCATCCTGCAATCCCTAAATCCCAAAATATGGCGAGCCACCGCGGCAAATCGATTGGAGCCTATCTAGTGTGGCGCGGGCAGGGAGTAGGAGATCGAGGGGGGACTTACGGGGCTGGAGCGTCGGAGTAGGCGAGAGGCGACCGCGCGTGGTGGCGGCTCATGGCACTGTCGACGGGGGTGAGGCGGCCGGGGACGAACCCTAACCGCGGTGGCATCGTCGGGCGGAGGGGATCGATTGTGAGAGTGTGAGGGGGTGCGGGGGCGCTCGGGCTTGTTTTCTTTTGCTCTAGTAGTAGCGTTGTTTAGAGGCCAGCGCTACTGCTAAGCCCACCAGCTGTAGCGCCCGTTCAAAACAAACGCTAGAGCTAAGTGGGCTACTACTTTTGCCCTACGGCCCATCTAACAGTAGCGCGGCCCAAGCAAACAAACGCTGTTGTTATTTATTAGTAGTAGCGTGTTTCCTGCCCATCACTACTGCTAAATACTAGTAGCGTAGGGTCATAAACAGGCGCTACTGGTAAACTTCTATCTATAAGCGTTTTCCTAGTAGTGGTAGGCGGCATGCGGTCTTGACGTGGTGGAGCGGGGAGTGCAACAGTGTTTTCTTGCGGCCGAGGGACCTCCTGGAAGTTTCCTTCTTCGTGCGCGGGCACACGGCGTGGAGGATCACACCGCGGGACCACGCGTCTTGGGGCGAGTACACCGTCTTGATGCGGAGGAGGCGGGGCGCTCCATGAGCCACGCGTCTTGGCGCGAGGGCGCCGTCTTGATGCAGAGGCGGCGAAGGCGCTCCGTGAGCTACGTCGCCTGCGGATAGAGGAGGGCGAGGCAGCGAGAGGGATGGTGCAGGAGAGCCCCCAGCGGCGCTGACGAGCTCGGCAATGCGGTCCATCCAGTCTTCACAGAGGTCGTCGACCGACGCTAGCGCAGGAGCTCGTGTGCCATGAGCAGCGCGGCCTACGTGCCCATGGGCGCACGACGAGCATGCGGTGATGAGCCGGCCGGAGTCAGCGACGAGTTGGCGGTGCGACCATCCCGCCGCAAAGAGGGGTGCAATGACGATGCTTATTGCTCGTTTGCTGCCGGACCAGTAGTGGCGTTTGCAACTGGTGATGGAGAACGGCGGGGATGTCCGCCAACGGGCGCCGTCTGAGCGACGCGGGCGGCGAGGGCGGCCCGGCACTCAGCACGGGCTCGGCGAGCATCTGACATGGATGTGATGGAGTTGCGGAACGTGGATCGACGAAGTGAAAGCTTCCGCGCACCCCTACCTGGCGCGCCAAATGTCAGATTTCGGGTTCCGGCAAAACCCTCAAGGTTCGAACTCTGGGGTGCGCACGAATATATCTCCCTCCCCCTAGCTCACTCACTCACCACAATCTCAAGGCTCGGCTCGTCGAACCCGAAGAACAAGGGACACAAGAGTTTATACTGGTTCGGGCCACCGATGTGGTGTAATACCCTACTCTAGTGTGGTGTGGTGGATTGGCTTGTAGGCTGAGGATGAACAAGTACAAGGAAAAAACATCCTCCTGAGGGGAGGTGTTCTTGAGCTTGGTGAGCTGGTGCATATGAGGGTGGAATTGATCCGATCCCCGTCCTATGGTGATGGCTAGTCCTATTTATAGAGGCCTTGGTCCTCTTCCCAAATATTAGGCGGGAAGGGATCCCATAATGGCCAATTTGAAGGGGGACAGCTAGTACAGGCCATCCTGACAAAAGGTGGTCATCGCCTGCCAAAGGCTCTGGGGTGACGCCGCCATGGGCTCTGCGATGACCTCGGTCCTGCCATCCTGCTGGTCTTGGTCTTGTTGCACAGATATGGAAACCTTTGCCTAATGCCTCGGGACTCCTCGCCTGCGCCTGCTCCTTTAGCACCAAAGAGGCAACTGGTGCTCTGCGCCCGCTGGCGCCCGAATGGCACCCTCCTGGCCTTGGTCGTCATGGCTCACGTCACGGGAACCTCACAAGGTGCCCCTCGCCTTGATCTCTCTGCTCCTCGCGAGCCAGCCTAGTGAGGCTTCCCCTGAGGAGGTCTTGAGTCATCTGCCTCGCGAGGCTTGGCCCCTCGCAAGGGTCTTGAGTGCTTGCTGGTGAAGATGGTCCATACCAGGCCGCTAGAGGAGCCACGCCGTGGGCCGTAGGCAGGCAAGTCTGGGGACCCCCGTTCCCAGAACACCGACACGAAGGGCTAAGCGGGCTGCTGCAACTACTGCTGGGCTCTGTCTCTCTTACTACATTTCTTTTCCTTCCTTTTTTGTCTTTAGACAGAAAACTTGGAAGAAAAGAAAGGCAAGGGGAGATATGGAATTTGGCAGGGATGAAGATATTTATGGAGTCCTGGTAATATGTACAATTTGGATAAACTGGTTTGGACATTTTTTTAGGATATAAAAATAATTCAAGTTTCAATTTAATTCAAACCTGAGCCAGTTTTGAACCCAACCAAAACAAGTCCAGAGGAGCTCAAATTTGGCATAGAGGTTGAGATTTATCGGGAAAGAATGAGCATTTAACCGGGACAGGAAAATGCCACTTGCAATAAATGGGTGAGAATTGAAAGGAAGAAGATTGTGATGGGGCGTTGCACTTGATGATATTTTAGATGGAAAGGACAAGATGAAGCAACAAAGAAGATGAGGGGAAGGAGTTCACAAAGATAACAAGAACACAACAGAACTTCAAGATGCAAACCATGGCATGATGTGTCAGGACCCGGATTCTAGACACAACTTCGACCAGTTTGGCTTGGTAATCCTACAGGTAGTCAGGCTCTGATACCAAAGCTGTCAGGACCCCGATTCTAAGTCACATCGATCTAGCCGGTAACACCTCATATCACTTTGCGGCCTCACGCACGGTATCCCCACGGGTGTCGCCTTACCATGGCCCGGGACCGTTTGTGCCTTTTGGCTCACGTACATGATAGTGTCGCTAGCATCCATATGACAGAGAACCCGGGACGACATGGCTAGTCATGAACCCAAAGCGGCACCAACCTATGGGGACAGGCATACATGAATCACATCGAGCATGTCGGTCAGCAGCGTGTGAATCCGGGCTGTAGCACTGGGCTAACAGGACTCCGGGAACCCGGGCTGTAGCAGGCTAGGCAGAACTCCAGATGTCACCGCGTGACATTTCCCCGAAGGAACAGACACAAGAACGAAGTGAAACACATGCTGGCCAGTCAAGTGTCCTGAGCAGTAGTGCTGGGCTAGCAGGACTCCGGTGAACCGGGCTGTAGCGGACTACTATGGCTCATGGAAGCACTAGACTACATTTCCCGATAAGAGAGGCTGCCAAGGATAAACAACTAGATTGTCGGATCCCACACATACCAAGCATTTCAATCATACACACAATATGCTCGATATGTGTAAATACAACATGGCATCACAACATAACTCTACAACTCAAGTATTTATTCCTTAGGCTCCGAGGAGCGAGATATTACAAACATGGGTCTCATGACCCAACAATCACAGCATACAATTCAAGCACATGCGGAAGCTTAACATGTCTGAGTACAGACATCTACAAATGGAAAAAAGGCTAAGAAGCCTGACTATCTACCAGATCCTGCCAAGGGCACAAGATCGTAGCTGAGGTATCAAGCTAAACGTCAAAGTCCACGCGGAACTACTAGCGAGACTGAAGTCTCTCTCTGCAAAACATAAATTAAGAAAACGTGAGTACAAAGGTACTCAGCAAGACTTACATCAGAACTAGCTACATATGCATCGGTATCAACAAGGGTGGGTGGTGGAGTTTAACTGCAGTAAGCCAGCTTTGACTCAGTGGCTAACCTGAACTACGACTGCAAGCAACTCTTTTGAGGTGGCGCACACGAGTCCACATATTCACCAATCAATACACTACTATGGATCCGCTCTCGTCTACCTACGAGAACGCCATCCATAGCACTCACGCTTATCTTGCGCATTTTAGAGTATCCACTTTCAAGTTATCTATGAACTATGCAAGGGGTCCAAGTTTCCATATCCAAGGAATCCGGCTATTCGAATAGATAAGGATAACCCTGCAGGGGTGTACTTCTTCACACACGCTCCCACCACTTACCGTCGTTTACACGACATGTACTCGGCAACCTTCAAGCGGAAGCCCAACGAGGGTGTCGGCCACGGCCTACCTAAACACTTAAGTCTCTAGTCCAGGTTTATCCCCTATCCAGGTTCCATCCGCAGGGAGTCCGGCCGAGGTTTCCACATACGGCCCCGAACGATGTGAACAGGGTTCCCAAGACACCAAACGAGCGCCCGGTACACTGTGCCACGGTGTATCTACCGCATCATAGCCCACCCCTAGGGTCAGCGCTACGCACGACCGCCAACACATAACCTACAAACACTAGAAACTAGTTGCAACACCTGGACAGAGTACTAGGGTGATTAAGAAGCCGAGAGGGTCAATTAAGGATCCCAATGAGTGGTAGTAGCTATTCATGGATCACAGACACAGAACTCAGTTCATGAGGACGGTTTCAATGAGACAACCCACCATGTAATCCTACATGGCCTCTCACCGCTACCTTTACCAAAACGTGTTCACACACTTAGCTCACACACAGTAGGACATGTTCACACACCTCCGATTCATTCTCGATGAATCAGACCTGACACAACTCTATGCAATAGCAGGCATGACAAACAAGCATGAATGAGTAGGCACATCAGGGCTCAAACAACTCCTACTCATGCTAGTGGGTTTCATCTATTTACAGTGGCAATGACAGGTCATGCAGAGGAAAGGGGTTCAACTACCGCAACATGTAATAGTAGAATCGTTGTTGTCCTAATGCAGTAAAAGAGAGCAGGAGCGAGAGAGTGGGATTGCATGGGAATGAACAAGGGGGTTTTGCTTGCATGGCACTTCTGAAGATAATAAAACTCTTCATCGGTGTCATCGAAATCATCGTCGAAACCACGTCTATCGAGAGGGCACAAATACCAGCAACAGAGAAGGAAACACAATCAATGCAATGCAACAATATGATGCATGAATGTGACATGTCAATGTGAATGTGTTTTGACTTATGCATACTAGGACAAGTTGAGTTGAAACCATTTGAATCAAAGATTCAAATGTAAGCTCATGTATAAAGTCATAATGGTGCATTATCTTGTTTCATCTAAACAGCAAGGTTAGGTTGCTTTAACATGCATGAAACCAGTACAGATGGATAGATTGGATTTTTCTGATCATTTTTCATATATAACTTGTTTGATTTGGAGCTACGGATGATTTTCTATGATTTTTAGAAGTTTGTACTATTTTCTGGAATTTCCTGAATAATAATAAGTCCAGGAAAAAGTTATTGCGTCAGCATTGCGTCATGCTGACCTCAGCAAGTCAACAGCAGCGGTCTAGGTCAAACCTGACAGTGGGTCCCGCGTGTCAGTGTCATTAGTTTTAGCTAATTATAATTAGTACTAACCTTAGATTAATTAGCCGGCTGGGCCCCACCTGTCATTGACCCAGGGGGGTCAAACTGGGCCCACCCTTGGTCAAACGGGAATGCTCTACAGGGCACCGTTTTGAGCGTGGTTTGTTGCTACGGCTTGCTGGCGCTCTTGCGCATCTAGTGGTGGCAGCGGTAGCAGCTGGGATGGCCTAGGTTGACGGCGACGATGACTTGTGCGTCGGCCGGCGTTCGGCCAACGACGGGTTGGTTGTTACGGGGCGCTAGGGGGATAAACTGGCAGGTGCTACGCGCTCCTAGGGGTTCACCGAGCACGGTGACGCGCTTAGGCGCGGGCTGCGGTGACCCTGGCCACGGCGGCGAAGAACCATGGTGGCGGTGAGCTTTTGGCTCCGGTGGACAGTAGGGCTAGAGGAGGAGAACGATGGTGGGGAGAGAGGGGTTCGGTAGAGGAGCTCACGGCGGGGTCGTCGGTGATCTCAGCATGCTCGGGGATGGCCTCGTGACGACGAATCGGTCGACGACGGCCGTCGGTGCAGAGGCGAAGATGGCGTCGACGATGGCGCTCCAGGGCGTCCGGCGTCATGTGGCTCGGCGGAGAGGACCGGGGCATCACGGCGGAGCTCGGGAGCGCGTCGGAGAGGCTCAGGGATGGCTGTGGCCGTGCGGGAGCTCGTCGACGGCGACGGCTGCGTTCGGTCGCGCTCGTGGAAGGGACTAGAGGGTGAAGGAGAGAGCAGAGAGTGAGGGAGAGGAGCGAGGGGCCATGTGGCGTCTCCATGGCATCGCTAGAAGGTCCGGGGAGGAAGCAGGAGGTGGCCGGAGTAGCGTCGGCGCTCGCCACGCACCTGGTTGTCCTCCTGGCAGAGGAGGAAGACAACAAGGGCGCTGGGGGGCTGGGCCGGCCACTTGGGCCGCCAGGTGGTCTGGCAGGTAAGGCCAGGTGGGTTTTTCCTCTCTCTCTCTCTCTGTTTTTTTCTAATTCTGTTCTGTTTTCTATTTTGCAGGTTTGTTTTGAATTTGGTTTTGAAACCAATTCAATTTTGTTGCTTCTGGAAATATTTTTAGAAGCTAAAAGAATTAAACCAAAGCTCCATAAAATATTTCAGAATTATTGGACCTATATTTATTTAATAGTAGATATAAATCCAATTCAAATAATTATTGATTTAATTCAAATGCCCAAAATAAATGTTTCTGAGACACCAAAAATATTGGTTTGGATTTTACCTCTTGCCAATATTTCCATAGGATAACAAGAACATTTTCTTGGACTTATTTGAAGAAATTTTATCTTGATCATTTTTAAAAGGATTTTGAGGCTTTGGAAATTCCACAATTCAAATTTCATTTGAATTTAAACATGATGCAACAACCAAGCTAGTCCAAGGCCAAGGTAAAGCTAGGGATGTGACAACTCACCCGCACTAAAACAAGAATCTCGTCCCGAGATTCAAGCGTAGGGTAAGATGGAAGGGGGAACGCAAACTAACACAATCTTCACGATCCAGGTTGCGCCTCATAAGAACGTTGATCCGATCACGATCTTGTCTCGACGTCATGCTCTGAGAACTTCATCCAACACGACGATGACAGAAAGAAATTCTACGGAACTGATCTCCTCAAAGATCGAGCAACTGATGATCAGCTCACAGAACGAGACATAGCAACATCTCTCGAGATGAGACACGAAGCATACATCTAGAGGGATGGAGTGAAACAGATGATGAAGGTTCACTAGATAAACAACAATTTGACACCTAAGGGGGTGGTGAACGGTTGTCAATGTAGTGAGGAGTTGGGTAGCCATGATACCACAATGAGACACCTTCGAGAAGGGTGACTCATAGAATTATTACCTTAAGTGGCAAAAAGAATTACTTTTGATTCAGAGATCATTGACACTCTTTATACCAGCCTAAGGAAAACCACAACAATCGTTTGGCGGAGTACGAAGGGATGGCATACCCGGACTACAATGGATGATGTGGACTACCTTGTTGAAGACAATGCAATGGATGATTTTTGCCTATCATCGGAAATGGATGGGACTCATGGTAAGTCCACTTCTGACGATGATCCTTCTTCAGCAATTGAGAATGGCAACCCATGGGAAACTGGCACAATGGTCGTGCAAGATGGAAACAAAATGCTAATGTTGGAAATGTTCCAACCATCATATCTGCCTAAGATTCAGATCTGGTTGATAACATGATATTTCAGACAACATGCCTGGAAAGAAGGGTTGCAACACAAATCGACGAGATGATGTTGCAAGATTCTCAGGGAATGAACTACAATAGCAAGCTCCAAAACACGAGCAGGTTTTGCTACAACATGTGAACACGCTGTCCCAGACAAGCATGACCACACAGTAGTCTTATAATAAAACACTACCGAGTTCAGGTTGGGAACCATCATTGAGGTATCGAAGTCCTTGTATAAGCCCCGGGTCTTAAGAAGGAACTTCTTTCCCTTGTACAAATCAATCAGTGGCTTGGTGGGCTAGGAACACATATGGAGTGGAGGCGGCCAACCTATCAAAACATAGAGCACTTTGCACATGCATGACTAACTTGGAATGGTTCCAGAGGAGGCAAAATCAAACTTTCTCGAGTTCATGGCGGCAACTTGCATCAAATGCACATGAATTAGAGGAAGTCACTTCTTTCATCCAACATATGATTCATGAACGGGACATGAAGATAATGCTTATAAAAGTTTCCAACACTAACATAGATGCCCAACATGAATCATGGATAAGATGAAAATATTGCTGATGGGCTCAACAACAGGTCATCCAGATTTCCATGAAGATGGAATTCCACAACTATGTGAACAAAGCAATAGCATTGGTCAGACCCAAAAGATATAATGGTGTATGCTTGAGGAAACAACCAGGAGTAAGACAATGTTACGAATATAGTTGGTTCTGATTTGATCTGACGATAGCCCACACTCAAATCAAAGTTTGGATAAGATGATAGGTCCATTAACTGATCATGAGGATCAATCGATGGAAATACCATCTTTCTTCAACACAGACACAAGATATCCCTTAGGGATGAGCTAGGTCGGACAAGCCTTTATCTTCCAACCCTCCAAGTTGTTGTTTAGCTTGACCAACTAGCTCAAGGGTATCCAACACATATTCTTGGAGAAGGGGTGGTTTACCAGAAACCAACTTGATCACGAACTCAACATCGCGGTCAGGTGACAACCTGGTAATACTTCCGAGAAGATATTCAGAACATTACGAACCACCGATATGTCACTAAGATCGAGAACAATCTTGCTTTCAAGGCAAGAAGATATGATCAAAGAGCGAGGGATTGATACAATCCTAACTCATAGATCAAAGAGTGCACCGAAAATAAGGACTAGGTAGCACAATCTATCTTAGAATGATGATTCAATAACCAACACGCTAAGAATGTGAATATTGTCCATTTACTACCAAGCAACTAGTTGCTAGGAGTATTGATTTCACACATCACGGTTCACTTGTCGGTATTCCGTTTGTGACAACACGGGACCGAGGAATGAAAAATGATGGCAAGAAGTATCACTGCATCAAAAATTCATGAGAGCTGGTGCAATTCTCATGACAATCCTGACATAAAGGGGGTAATACTCCGAGGTAGAACAGGGCAAAAGCTGGATTGGCATTTCGATCTGCGAAATACAACTACTTTGACCCAATCCTGGGTATGGATGAGGTACTGGAGTTTGTTTCTCCTAGTCATTCCGGAATAGAACGACTTGACGGACTACAAGAATAATAGGCATCGATGAACACGAATGCACACATACTCTTGACTCTCAATTGATAGACGAAGGTCAGAAAACAACTAAAGAGGGACAACTCAAAGAACATATAACTTTCTGAGTTGTGGATGCATAGATTAGCATGTTGAACGAGTTCAACATATTTCTTCCGGATAACCCATGCAGAAAGGAAGAACTGGCAGAATCACAATATGAATGGAGTACTCCTCAAGAGCACCCTGGTTGTGATCTTTTGATTCAAATGGATTTCTGCCAAGGACGGTTCATGGTATTTGTAAGAAGGAAATACCATGGACCTCAAGGGCTATCGCAAAGGTTACTAATATTCTAAAGGTACGAGCAACACTATCAACACGAAGTAGGGTGAATCACGGGTTCGAAAACCCAGGAGTAGAATACCTACTACTAATGGCATCACGGGATGCTTTCGAGAATGGTGGCCAGAATTATCACACCGGAAACACAAAACATGGCTAGATTACTAGGTGACTCCCTAAAACACCTAGGGTCATAATAATAGCTCCAACATATATGTCGAGGCAACAGAGTACCTCAACTCACCGATTAGTGTGCTTATTCTGACCAAAAGGACATCGGGAACAGAAAGAAAGGATTTGCAAATGCATCAGACTATTTAGAGACCTGGGATGACTCGGACAGCATAACGGTTGTAAATGCTCAAAAATATTTGAGACATCCTGCAAAATAGTGGCATGACCACTCAACATCACAATATCAAGGTTCTGCGGCTAGCTATGAACATACAGAGGTAATAGAAACTGAACTGAGACTTAAATCCAACAATCTTATAAGTCTATGGATTAGTAACACGTCATCCTGATAGATAGATGAGAAGACCTAGTTCTTCATCCCCGTAGAAAAGAAGAGGGTGACTCAGATCAGAAGGCATGAGGTATAAGGAGTAAAAGAGCCTTACGTTCCCTTCCCACAATCAATTCCCCTACATAACCAAAGCATTTCTAGACACAACTTCGACCAGTTTGGCTTGGTAATCCTACAGGTAGTCAGGCTCTGATACCAAAGCTGTCAGGACCCCGATTCCAAGTCACATCGATCTAGCCGGTAACACCTCATATCACTTTGCGGCCTCACGCACGGTATCCCCATGGGTGTCGCCTTACCATGGCCCGGGACCGTTTGCGCCTTTTAGCTCACGTACATGACAGTGTCGCTAGCATCCATATGACAGAGAACCAGGGCCGACATGGCTAGTCATGAACCCAAAGTGGCACTAACCTATGGGAACAGGCATACATGAATCACATCGAGCATGTCGGTCAGCAGCGTGTGAATCCGGGCTGTAGCACTGGGCTAACAGGACTCCGGGAACCCGGGCTGTAGCAGGCTAGGCAGGACTCCGAATGTCAACGCGTGACATTTCCCCAAAGGGACAGACACAAGAATGAAGTGAAACACAAGCCGACCAGTCAAGTGTCCTGAGCAGTAGTGCTGGGCTAGCAGGACTCCGGTGAACCGGGCTGTAGCGGACTACTATGGCTCATGGAAGCACTAGACTATATTTCTCCATAAGAGAGGCTGCCAAGGATAAACAACTAGATTGTCGGATCCCACACATACCAAGCATTTCAATCATACACACAATATGCTCGATATGTGTAAATACAACATGGCATCACAACATAACTCTACAACTCAAGTATTTATTCCTTAGGCTCCGAGGAGCGAGATATTACAATCAATGCAATGCAACAATATGATGCATGAATGTGACATGTCAATATGAATGTGTTTTGACTTATGCATACTAGGACAGGTTGAGTTGAACCCATTTGAATCAAAGATTCAAATGTAAGCTCATGTATAAAGTCAAAATGGTGCATTATCTTGTTTCATCTAAACAGCAAGGTTAGGTTGCTTTAACATGCATGAAACTAGTACAGATGGATAGACTGGATTTTTTTGATCATTTTTCATATATAACTTGTTTGACTTGGAGCTACGGTTCATTTTCTATGATTTTTAGAAGTTTGTACTATTTTCTGGAATTTCCTGAATAATAATAAGTCCAGGAAAAAGTTATTGCGTCAGCATTGCGTCATGCTGACCTCAGCAAGTCAACAGCAGCGGTCTAGGTCAAACCTGACAGTGGGTCCCGCGTGTCAGTGTCATTAGTTTTAACTAATTATAATTAGTACTAACCCTAGATTAATTAGCCGGCTGGGCCCCACCTGTCATTGACCCAGGGGGGTCAAACTGGGCCCACCCTTGGTCAAACGAGGTCAAACTCGCCGGACATGGTCCACGGCTCGTCGCCGTCGACGATAGAGACGACAGAGCGGCTCGGGAATGCTCTATAGGGCACCGTTTTGAGCGTGGTTTGTTGCTATGGCTTGCTGGCGCTCTCGCGCATCTAGTGGTGGCAGCGGTAGCAGCTGGGATGGCCTAGGTTGATGGTGACGACGACTTGTGCGGCGGCCGGCGTTCAGCCAATGACGGGTTGGTTGCTACGGGGCGCTAGGGGGATAAACTGGCAGGTGCTACGCGCTCCTGGGGGTTCACCAAGCACGGTGACGCGCTTAGGCGCGGGCTGCGGTGACCCTGGCCTTGGCGGTGAAGAACCATGGCGGCGCTGAGCTTTCGGCTCCGGTGGACAGCGGGGCTAGAGGAGGAGAACGACAGCGGGGAGAGAGGGGTTCGGTAGAGGAGCTCACGGCGGGGTCGTCGGTGATCTCAGCATGCTCGGGGATGGCCTGGTGACGACGAATCGGTCGACGACGGCCGTCGGTGCAGAGGCAAAGATGGCGTCGATGACGGCGCTCCAGGGCGTCCGGCGTCATGTGGCTCGGCGGAGAGGACCGGGGCGTCACTGCGGAGCTCGGGGGCGCGTCGGAGAGGCTCAGAGATTGCTGTGGCCGTGGGGGAGCTCGTCGACGGCGACGGCTGCGTTCGGTCGCGCTCGTGGAAGGGACTAGAGGGTGAAGGAGAGAGCAGAGAGTGAGGAAGAGGAGCGAGGGGCCACGGGGCGTCTCCGTGGCATCGCTAGAAGGTCCGGGGAGGAAGCAGGAGGTGGCCGGAGCAGCGTCGGCGCTCGCCACGCACCTGGTTGTCCTCCTGGCAGAGGAGGAAGATGACAAGGGCGCTGGGGGGCTGGGCTAGCCACTTGGGCCGCCAGGTGGGCTGCAGGTGGGCGAGCAGGTAAGGCTAGGTGGGTTTTTCCTCTCTCTCTCTCTGTTTTTTTTCTAATTCTGTTCTGTTTTCTATTTTGCAGGTTTGTTTTGAATTTGGTTTTGAAACCAATTCAATTTTGTTGCTTCTGGAAATATTTTTAGAAGCTAAAAGAATTAAACCAAAGCTCCATAAAATATTTCAGAATTATTGTACCTATATTTATTTAATAGTAGATATAAATCCAATTCAAATAATTATTGATTTAATTCAAATGCCCAAAATAAATGTTTCTGAGACACCAAAAATATTGGTTTGGAGTTTACCTCTTGCCAATATTTCCAGAGGATAACAAGAACATTTTCTTGGACTTATTTGAAGAAATTTTATCTTGATCATTTTTAAAAGGATTCTGAGGCTTTGAAAATTCCCCAATTCAAATTTCATTTGAATTTAAACATGATGAAACAACCAAGCTAGTCCAAGGCCAAGGTAAAGGTAAGGATGTGACATGATGCTCATGATGCAAATGCAACAAAAATGACATAGGCAATAGCACATCGTGAAGCATGGAATGAAGCAAGTGAGACGACCATGGCAAGAAAACATGGATGGCACAATGCAATATAATAAAAGATGAACATGATGCAAGAAGAAAAATATGGAAATGGCACTCATCAAGATCATGGCAACAAACAATTGAAACACACAACGATGACAAAATAAATGGAAGGTAATTAGAGCATCGGTCTCGGGGCGTCACAAGAGGTGTCGATAAAAACAAAATACAGACACAGTAGCATCATGCATATTATTATAATAGCAACCAACTTTATCAGAAAGCTTTATCTCATAAATTCATCATATAGCTTCTCATGAACAAGTAACAATTTATCAAACATCAAAGTAAAAAAGCATAAAATTTACTGAAAATCAACAAACTATGTTCTCAGTCAACTTTGCAACTACAGTTCATCATCTTTTCAGGAAGGGTCTCATATCGAAGCCTTTTGTCAAGTCCACATACTCAGCCATCATTTCATCTTCGATGATTGCTAACACTCACCGCATATACATGAGCAAAAAGTTTCAACCAAACACATAGAAAGATAGGGGCTTATAGTTTCGCCTCCCAACTCATTCACCTCAAGAGTGATGTCAACAATAATGACTCATGCTGACTCATATCCAACTGCATATATGTGCCTAGATCTTTCCCCACCACATGATGCTTGCCAAAGAGAAAATCAAAAGGAATAGAGGAAAATACTTTGACTCTTGCATAAAAAGTAAATACATAAAGTAAAAGATAGGCCCTTCATAGAGGGAAGCAAAGGTTGTCATGCGCTTTTGGGTTTGTATGTCAATCTATTAATGCAAAAGAAGTCACATTATATTTCCCCATATGATAGCAAACTTTATTATGCAGTCCGTCACTTTTATTACTTTGCCATCACAAGTTCGTACAATGGTCAAATTTCTCTTTCACTAAATGGTCAAACACATTTAGAAGCAATTTTTATTGCCTTATTGCACCGATGACAACTTACTTGAAGGATCTTGCTCAATCCATAGGTAGGTATGGTGGACTCTCAAAACAAGATTTTGGGTTTAAGTGTTTTTGGATGCACAAGTAGTATCTCTACTTATTGCGGAATTTTTGGCTAGCCAAGATATTGGGAAAGCACATGTTGAAAGATCTATGATAATATAACTTCTATGCGAATATGAACAAACATAAATCATTACATTGTTTTCCTTGTCCAACGTCAACAATTTTAGAATATAATATTTTGATGGAGGCTCACAATCATAAAAGATGTCCAAGGTAGTCTATTTGCATCTGAATCTTCTCTTCCCTTGTTAATTCTTTCATGAATTGCATCATTGACCAATGCTATGTTTGTCAACTTTCAACAAATTTTACCACTTGTACTTTTCCTTATGTGATGTCATTACTTACCATAAGATTAGCATATGGTATTTTAGATTATTTTCTTTTATTTTGATTGAAACATAAAAGTAAACAAGAAAGAGATCGAACTAAACTTTATATATAACTTTCACTCAATTACATAGAAAGAAAGATCATGAAACTAACACTCAAAAAATAGATCGAACTAAATTTTATTCAACTAAATCATAAGATAACTAAATATCAAACTAAAATAGGTAAAGGAAATAAAGGTGGTGGTGATACAATACGGGAGAATCTCCCCCAAGCTTGGAAAAAGCCAAGGGGAGTGCCCATACCCATTACTCAAGTATTATTTGGTGGGCAAGATGATGATGGTGGTGTTGATGTGGTAGTAGGTTTGTCCTCCGGCTTCCAAGGCAGTGGCTCACCATCATAATAGGAAGCATGAGCCTCACAAGTCCTGCAACTGGCGGCTACTCATACCTTTAACTCTTGCCTCATATTCAAAGACTTGATTTTGAAGATCATAGATTTGGCTTGCAAAAAATAGATTTTCTCGTTGAGGGTGAAGATGATGTCCTTCATAGACCGACCATCCACCTTGAGATCACGGGTGAAATCCGTAATAATGAGGTGGTTGGCATTGAGTCCATGCTCCACCATCCCTTGGCACATGAAGACCTCCTGATCCACCGCCTCGAGCCTAGCCTCCATAGTTCCTATCTTCTTGGGACCTTGAACATCCCGAATGTGGAGTCTCAATGGCTCGAGGGTGCTTCATCACCTCCAACAAGTAGGGGTTGTTACCCTTTTGAAAAACTTGTCCTTCGAGGAGCTTAGTGCGTGTGATGCCCGGATAATTAAGCAGCACTAAACCTCTGCTAATGACGCCACGTCACAACAGTTACTATTGTTAAACTCGCGTTGATTCAAAACCGGTTCAAAATTCAAATTCAAAATTAAAGTAATAAATTCAAACTTGTCAAACATGAAAATTAAAATGTTCAAAGTGTGGCACATAATCTCTGGTTATTTGTCATGTTGAAACCTGTGTTCTATAAAGTGTTTTTAATGCCTTAAAATAAATAAAATAGGGGCTTAAAACAAATACTAAATGCTTTTAAATAATAAACAAATACAAACCTATTTTATTATTGTACTAAATTATTTAGGGTAGTAGCCTAATTATAAATACTAATTTAGGAGTAAGTTTTATATTTAATGAAACTAAAACAGAAGGCGTAAAAAAGAAAAGTTTTAAAAGAAAAACTGTTTAAAATTAGAAAGAGAGAGAACCCCTGCCCCTTTGGGCCTTAGCCCACCAGTCGGCCCAACTCCTCCACCCCCACAGTCGATCCCCTCCTTCCCCTTCTGTTCGACCGACCGAGGCACCCCCGCTCATGTTCCCACTAGACCCGACCAGGCGCCCCGTGCTGCCACGTCGCCGATGAGGGGATAAGGACAGCCCCCGACGCCTCGGGCTCCCTCCCCACTCACCCACTCCCCCTTCTCATACTCGGCCTCTCCCTCTCCCCATCAGATCTCCTTCTCTCTACCTCACCGAAGCGATGCCGTCGCCGTCACCGAACCACCACCGCAGCCCCCGCCGTTCACAAGTGCCCCCAACCTGTCCCACAGCTTCGCCGCCCTCCACAACCTCTTCCTCGACCGTGAGCTCGAGCTGGAGTGTCCCACAATGTCGTCCTCTCCTTCGTTTCTGTCATCGGTCACCGGAGTTCGCCGCCGCCGTCTCGCTCCACTGAGCCCTCCCCGAGCCTACTTTACACTCCTACAGGATCTTCGTAAGCCCCCGCTCCTTCTCCCTCTCTCTCGTGCTCTCCGGTAGCCACATGTGCCCTGCCGCGGCTGGACCGCGCCGACCGCCCCCATCGCTCGCGCCGGCCTCGCATCGTTACGCCCTCGCGTGCCCCATGCGCGCCCACGCACGACCGCTGCCTCCCGCGCTTACTCGCCCCTGCGTATCGCAAGGCCTCGACACCGAGCGCTGCTTGCCGCTGCTGCTTTACTCTGCTGCCCCGCTATGGCTTTGCCCGCTAGCGTCGCCGCTCGTTCATCACCGTTGCTGCTGCTCCAGCCTCCCCTCCTCCTGCGCTCCCGCGCCTTGGCTCTCTTTAGGCCGCACTCGTCGACGCCCGCTGCCGCCCGCGATTAGCCTTGCCAAGCTCAGTCCCTGCCGCTGCTGTCGACGGTGCGGTCACGCTGGCCGAAATCCACAGCCGCCCTGCTCAACACCACCGCTGCTACGGCCCCTCTCCAGCTACCCCGATGCCCCTGGATGCACCGCATCGAGACCAACCCAACGGTGCCTCCCACGCATCCCATCGATGCAGGACATGGCCGGCCGGCGAGCAACACCGCTCTCTGTACCCACCATCGCGCGCCAGTGTGTTAACCACCGCTTCGGGTCACTGACCCATGGACCCCACATGGCTCCTAATTAGTTTAGCAACTAATTCCCCCTCACTAATCCCCACTGACACATGGGCACAAGGCCTTTAACTTAAACAAAAAGTGTTGATTAAATATATTCCCCCAGGGACACTTACAGGTGGGCCCAAGCGCCAGCTTTGACTGGTCAAAGTGGACCACCAGTCCGCCCTCTGGTGCACTCTGGGTGTAGTGCACCGGGTGCACCTAGCCTTTTCACTCTTTTTTGAATTAGATTAAATTCCAGAAAAATGTTTTAAACTTCAAAAAATCATTGAAAAATATCCGTAAGTCCGATAAAAATACTTTGTACATGAAAGTTGCTCAGAAAAACAAGACGAATCCAGATACGAAGTCTGTTCGTCTTCCACATGTCCCTAGCTTAGCGAACATGCAACCACCCCCCTCCATTTCATCTGTTCAAAAATGCCAAACTTCGGGAAAGCATTCCCGGATGTTTCCCCCTTCACCTGTATCGTGTAGCACTGCGTTATACCACCCCTAGCATGGCATATCGCCATGTCTTGCTTAGTGATGCATCTATTTGCTTTGTATTTACAGTTTATTCCCCCTCTTCTTGTCTAGTAGACCCCGAGACTGCTGCTGATGCCACTGTGACCGACTACGTCAGCGACAACCCTTCTTCCGTTTCAGCAAAGCTTCCAAGCAAGCAAACCCCTCTTAATCATTCTGATATCGCCCATTCCATTCTCTCTCATGCTTGCATTAGATTTTGCTACTGTTATTGATTGTTCCTATTCTGATGCATAGCCTGCTTTTATAACCCGCTTTCGTACCTTACGTTCTTATCCTAACTGCTTAGTATAGGTTGGTTAGTGATCCATCAATGGCCCCTCACCTTGTCCTTGTTGCCCCCGCTGGTTACCAGGTGATTAGATCAAGGTGATCGACGTCCAGGGCCCGACACATCAAATCACACCCCCTTTAGTTGTACGACTCTACGGGGTTACTATCGAGTGCCGAGGGTGATACCTAGCACTTCTGATGTTAACTCTGTAGTTGTAACACCCCGAGACCGTTGCGCTAGGTGTCTTCGGGTGTTTCGTTGTTGTTGCCTTGTCTTTTGCTTGCGTGTTGCATCTTGCCATGTCATCATCCGCATTGCATCTGCATGTTTTTGAAAACTTGCATCTGTCCCGGTCTCCTCGTTCCGTCCGTTGTCCGTTCTGAGCCCAACCACACTCGCACGCGCCCGCGGCATGTCTGAAATAGTATTTTATAAGTGGCCAGAAAATTTTCTCGGAATGGGATGAGAGTTGGCGTGCGGTCATGTTATAGTGTAGGTAGACCGCGTGCCAAGTTTCATCACAATCGGAATACGTTTGATGCCCCAACGGATATTTATAGCGGCAATATAGTCGGTCAAACGTCGAACGTTTTCGGTCTCCGGAAACAGTTGCCGGGCTGCATCTCTCTTCTCCTCTCTCAACCCAAAGCATTCTGCACAGTCGCTGTCAACCGCCAGGTCCCGAAACCCTCTCTGCACAGTGCACCGAATCCCTCGCGCGCGTCCGGAAGTTGTCCCGGACCCGACCCGAGCAGTCGTCACCGTTGTGTCCGGATCATCCCCAAATATCTACAAAACGTCACCGTGTTCCTTTTTGGACTCCCTAGCTATTTTATTCACGACCATCCGATTAAGATCGGAGGGACTAGATGCCCTAACTCAAACCCACCTACCATATATATCTAGACAACCCACCTAATTTCTAGGGATACTACCTCGCGCTGCCGCCACTCTTTCTGGTTCCCCTCGGGATCCTCCCAGATCCGATCGAACCAACCCATCCACTGTTCTCCTCCCGATCCTAGTCCTCTCCGACCCCTCCCTGTTTTTCAGCGCCGCACAAATCGCAGTAGCAGCAACCGAGGCCCCTGCTCCCTGCCTCCTCCTTGTCGCCTGTGAGCCCGAGCATGCCGCCACCCTGTTGACCGCCATCGACCAGGCCAGTCCAGCCCCGGTGCCACTCTTGACGCCCGAGCACTGGCCAGCTTGCTGGAGCGGACCACCAGCACCTCCGGCCTCCTATTCTTCACTCCGAGAACCCCAGCGCCAGCCGCCCTCCTCGATCACCTAGCGTCGCCGTTGATAAGCTCCATTCAAGATCAGCACCGCCACACCTTCTTCTTCTCCTTCCCGGTGTTCCTCGTTCTTTTCGATCTCTCATCGCCCTTTCTCTTTTCTTCACCAGGAGCTCCCGCAAGACGCCTTGAACAAGACCCCATGCGCTGAGTCCACCAGTTCATGCCTCCGCCCTCGGCGTTTGCCGCCCGATGCCATTCTTCGCTTGGCCTCGCTGCTGCTCCACCACGTCGCAACCGGATCCGGCCTGATTCGACCTCCTCAAGCCCCAGTTCGCCCACCCCGCCAAGTTCCTCTAGATGTTCGGCCCCATTGCTGCATCGAGCAGTAGCAACTCGGACAGAGGAGGAGGACGCCTCTGCCTCCACCACTCGTGGCACCCTTGGAGTTCGTCGTCGGCAGCCGCCTTCGCTGGACCACGCCGCCCCCTCCAGGCACCTCCCCGCGCTCCGTTCCGCCCGTTTCGGGCCAGTTCCCTTCAACCCCGTCGCCAGGAACCCCGCTGTCAATCTCTGCATCGCCATGAGGTGTGGCTGTTTCTTTCTTCAGAAACGAGCAGGTTGCCAGCTCGCCCGCGCCTCGCGTTGACCGATTGCCTGCCTCCAACGCATCATGGGCGAGTGCCTCCCCAAGGCCCCTGAGGCGTGGTGAGAACCGCATCGCCCTCTTTTTTTCGTCTTAATGTTGCGCCTGTTACCCTATTGGGCCTTTGCTTAGTTTCAGCCCGCATGTGTTTTTTTCTAGTTTTGCATTCTAGTTTTAATCCAGTGAGCTGCAGTTTTTACAGAAAAACCCCTCATGTTCATGCATATCCTAACTCACAAACGGTGCTTCTTATTAAAACAAATTATATATGACAGTTGCTTAGAATTTTGTCTAGTTTAATAATATGCAACTTTCATCTATGTTTAAAATGATGTTTGTTTAAATTTGGCCCTATGCCATGCTAAAATGATTTATTTCAAAACTAAATAACCCTAACTCGGATTTTAATAAACTTTATATGTATATGGGGTAGAATTTTGCCTAGTTTAACATGGTGGCTTTACTTTGCATGTTAAACAACTCTAAAATATGGTTTAGGGCAGAACAGGACCTAACCTAATATATGCACACGAGGAGTTTCCGGATTTGTTGTTTGTTGTTCCCGGCCTCATTTAAACTTGACTAGATAGATAGTTTTACTTTTCTTCACCCTCTTGCCATGTTTAACAACATTTAATATTGTTGGGTACATAAACGAGATTGAACTAAATAACTTGAATGTTGTGTTTCGTCAATATGCAACTCGTTGCATATTGAGCTCCACTTAATTTGTAGGATTGCTTGTGCACATTGCCATGCCATGCTTCTTTAAACCGGACATGCATCATACTTGTTGTGCATCATGCCATGATTATGTGATGGTTGTTTACTATGTTGTGTGTGTCTTTCCGGTGTTGCTTCTTCGGGTTGGTTCCGATAACGTCGCGATTGTGAGGACCCGTTCGTCTACGTCCGTTTGTTTTCTTCATGGACTCGTTCTTCTTCCTTGCAGGATCTCAGGCAAGATGACCATACCCTCGAAATCACTTCTATCTTTGCTTGCTAGTTGCTCGCTCTTTTGCTATGCCTATGCTGCGATACCTACCACTTGCTTATCATGCCTCCTATATTGTTGAACCAAGCCCCTAACCCACCTTGTCCTAGCAAACCGTTGTTTGGCTATGTTACCGCTTTGCTTAGCCCCTCTTATAGCATTGTTAGTTGCAGGTGAAGATTGAAGTTTGTTCCTTGTTGGAACATGGAGATGTTGTTCCTTGTTGGAACATGTTTACTTGTTGGGATATCACAATATCTCTTATTTAATTAATGCATCTATATACTTGGTAAAGGGTGGAAGGCTCGGCATTATGTCTGGTGTTTTGTTCCACTCTTGCCGCCCTAGTTTCCGTCATATCAGTGTTATGTTCCCGGATTTTTGCGTTCCTTACGCGGTTGGGTTATAATGGGAACCCCTTGACAGTTCGCCTTGAATAAAACTCCTCCAGCAAGGCCCAACCTTGGTTTTACCATTCACCACCTAGCCTTTTTCCCTTGGGAGTCACGCATCCCGAGGGTCATCCTTATTTTAACCCCCGCCCCGGGCCAGTGCTTGTCTAAGCGTTGGTCCGAACTAGAGTCCTTTGCAGTGCCACCTCGGGGAAACTTGAGGGCTGGTTTTAGTTGTACGGAGCGCTCATCCGGTGTTGCCCTGAGAACGAGATATGTGCAGCTCCTATCAGGATGTCGGCGCATCGGGCGGTCTTGCTGGTCTTGTTTTAACTTGTCTAAATGTCTTGTAACCGGGATTCCGAGTCTAATCGGGTCTTCCCGCTAGAAGGAATATCCTTCGTTGACCGTGAGAGCTTGTGATGGGCTAAGTTGGGACACCCTTGCAGGGATTTGAACTTTCGAAAGCCGTGCCCGCGGTTATGGGCAGATGGGAATTTGTTAACGTCCGGCTGTAGAAAACCTGAAGTTGACCTTAATTAAAATACATCAACCGCGTGTGTAACCGTGATGGTCTGTTTCCGGCGGAGTCCGGGAAGTGAACACGGTGTTGGAGTTATGCTTGACGTGGGTTGTTCTAGGATCACTTCTTGATTATAGTTGTTCGACCGTGCTTTTGCCTTCCCTTCTCGCTCTCTTTTGCGAATAGGTTAACCTCCATATATGCTAGTCGCTTGCTGCAGCTCCACCTCATACCTTTACCTTACCCATAAGCATAAATAGTCTTGATCGCGAGGGTGTGAGATTGCTGAGTCCTCATGACTCACAGATACTTCGAAAACCAGCTTGCAGGTGCCGATGAGTCCATGCAGATGACGCAACCAAGCTCAGGAGGAGCTCGATGAAGATCTTGTCCTTTGTGTTGTTTCGTTCTAGTTGATCAGTAGTGGAGCCCAGTTGGGGTCGATCGGGGACCTTGTCGCATTTGGGGTTCTTCTTTTATTTTGGTTCCGTAGTCGGACCTTGATTGTATCTGTATGATGTAATGCTTTATTCATGTATTGTGTGAAGTGGAGATTGTAAGCCAACTATGTATCTCTGTCCCCTATGTATTACATGGGTTGTGTGAAGATTACCTCACTTGCGACATTGCTTTCAATGCGGTTATGCCTCTAAGTCATGCTTCGACATGTAGGAGATATAGCCGCATAGAGGGCGTTACAAGTTGGTATCAGAGCCTTCCCCGACCTTTGGAGCCCCCACTGCTTGATCGAATTAGCAGCCGTTGTTGAGTCTAGAAAAAAATGTTTTGAGTCAATTAGGAATTATATATCGGAGAGTTTAGGAATTCTTTTTACTCCCCAGTCCCTTCATCGCTCTTGTGAGGCATCCTAACGTAGAGTTTTGACTCTTCTCTTCTCAAATTTCACTAAAAAAATTTTAGGATCACGCGGGTATCTTGGAATCGTTTCGATCGATTTGTGACGAGAACATTGTTCTTGGTGCCTCCTGTCATTTAGGGGTTGTGGCAGTGTCCCGGGGAGTTGAGCTCCGAGGTGTTGTCATCACAATTTTATCGTTGCAGTTCTGGAATACCTGAGTTTAGTTTTGCCGACATCGAAAATCTCTTTTATGCAGTTGTTGGTGAGATAACCTCGACGCGACCCAGTACTGGGGCGGGAGTTCGGGAGTATTGCCATAACTTGTATAACGGATGCTTTTTGAAGGTTGAGGTAGATGATTTCCGAAGGTTTCTTGGTTATGTGTCGAAGGATGGATACAGCTGGATGTAGGATTTGCTAGTTTTGTGTGAGATATTCTGCTTCCCCTGTATCCCCAACACCTGATTGCATAACTGGGAAAATTTCAGGAGTTTATAAGTGGGAATTCAAGCAGCTCTTAGGATATCTTTCCGACAGATGTATGATATGAAATTGGGGTTCGACGTCTAGTGGTCCGCCTATTCACGGTCAGTTTTACAGTGGTCTCGTTGTGTCTTAAAGAGTCCTTGGCTATGCCGACTCGGGGACGCTTCGTATGTCATGTGCACTGCCTTGTACATGATGGTGCTGTACGATCGAGCCCGTGTAGGCCCCACCACGAAAACTTCGGACAAAATCTCTATCATATGTTTGTTCCAGCTTATTCTGCAAGCCAATCCTCTGTTTTTGTTTTGAGTGTGGTATTCGAGTTGCTTCAAAGTCAAATGTTGATGCCATACCTTCTCTAAACGGTGTTCTCATACTCCGATGTGAATACCAATCCTTCATGATAATCGAGATTGTCATGTTAATTCTTTTCAACCGGCGTGTTTTCTTTTCAAATGGGTCCGAACATTTCAACATCCGCAAGATCAAGTATCAGTTTTTCTCAACGGTGTTCATTTCTTCCGTCTCCAAGTTGCCTTTGTTTTTCCCACCCTCCCACCCTTTTTCCTCAAGGACTCGGATGCCTTAATCAAGCATCCATCTTATGGATATGAAGTCTCTCCATTCTTTTTCGTCAATGTTCGTATCCGGTGATTGTCAGGAAGATTCTAACGGAGCCTCAAGTTTATCATTCTTGCTCTTTTATCTTCCCCGGTGTTCTCAATGAAATCTTTCGATGGTGATAACATCCTTTTCCTCGTTTCAAATGTGTTGTCAAGCCGGTGCTCATCATATTCATTCATTTCTCGCTATTTAATTGTCCCGGAGTGCTCAAGATATCTTGAAGATTTGTGTTTCCATTCTGCTTTCGTTCAAGCTATTTCGAGGTCCTATCTCATTCAAGCCATTTAATTCTACCGGTGCAATCTCTCCTTCAAATTGTTCAATGGTGTATCTTTTGACTGGGCCCTAACCCACAGGTCTTTTTCCAGGATCTTACCTGACTCCTCTATTTTCCCGGAGCTATTCCCAAATCTTTCGAAGTTTGATGTAAGAATGATTTATCATCTGTCAAATGCCTTTCTCCAAGATCTTCAAAATCTTTCATCATTGGCTCAACCTTTTCTATTTTTCATTCCGGAGTACCTCAATAATTCATGGTGGTGTTTCTCGTCGTCATTCTCGGATTTTGAAGACCGAAGAAGAGTTTCTCTTTAATCTTGCTTCATTCTCTTCAAGATTCGTGATTCTAGCTTGTTGCCATCCTCTCATAATTATTTTCGATTGTGGGAATTATTTTCACCTATCCGGAGCAATTCAAGAGTCTTCTCAGTTTGTTATCCGGAGTCCATCAACTCAGATTTGTTCATTCTCAGCTTTCAGCTCTCTTTCTCTAAATCTTACCGGTGCATCATTCAAGTGATCTCTAATCAGTTCGTGATCCCTCCATTCTCATGTATCTAGACGGTCTCAAGTATCTTCATTCATTTCCTAATCCTTCCCGGTGTTTCTTCATGTTTTATTCGTTCTTTTTCAATTCTTACGGTGGTTCTTCCAAGATTCTTCTTCCTTCGTTTATCATATCAATGCATTCGTGCTTTCCAAATTCTACCGGTGGATCATTGAAGACCTTCTCAAGTTGAGCTATATCTATCTTCATCCTTTCTACGAGAATAAGTAGTTTGCCAAATCCGTGGATTGTCATCAATTTAAATTGGTGAAAGATACGCATAACATAATTCTTATTTTTGTTTCATCGAGAAAATTCAATTCTTGCTTTCCGGAGTGGTTCATCATATCACAGTCTCGGTTCGAGATGCTTCATCTTTTCTTTTTCGGAGTTGTTCATGATGAATAAATTCTTGTTTTCAGTTGTTTTTTCTTTCTTTTTCCCGGAGTTCCAAGCTATCGCAATTATATCACCACGGAGATCCATCTAAATCATTGCAAGGTTTTCACCTTGTGTTTTCAACTTCTCTTGCTTTTCGTTTGATCATTCTTTTACCGGAGTTCTTCATGGAGGCTATACATGGTCGTTCATCAAGGATTCAATTTCTTCTCGAAGTGTTTCATCAAGTTTCTTTTCTAAGGAGCTCAAGCATTCTTCATCTTGCAATCCGGAGTGCATTTCTTTCTACCGTATCATTGGAGGTGGTTTTACAGCATTCTTGATATTTGAGTTCATGTTTCATGATTCACAGGTTGTTAAGAATGGGGTATTGTAAATCCATCAATCTCTTTATTGGAGTTATCTTGGACTATATTTCACCTAAAACTTTCCCTAAGGATTGTTGCTAATTATGGTGCTTATAAAGGACCCAAGTTCTTCAATTATCCTCCCGGTGAATAAGTTTCTCGTCTCCTTGTTCATATCAATTCAATTCTTTTCCCGTGAGTGGCAGTTTGTCACCTCATAATTTGACATGTATTCCATAAGACCATATCAAGCTTATTCTTTTCGTTGTTGGTTTTCCAACAACTCCGTTCCACCCTTCTCCTAAGGATGCCTTCTCAAGCTCTTTTTGGCAGAAGTTGGCATTTTCTCCTCATTTCTCCTATTTCAATTATCTAACTTCTATTCTTTCGTTCCGGAGGCATTGTGTTGTTGTTATCTTCAACCCATCATATTGTTTTGTCAAGAACATGTTCTTTTCACGATTGTCCATTTAACCGGAGTGTCGTGCCCTCTTTTCAAGTTCTTATTCAATTCCTTTCTTTTCAAACAGAGTGCTTCAACTTTGTTCATCTCCGTTGTATTCTTTCTTTCAATGTGTTCAACCTCTCAAGGTTCTTAGGTTTCACTAGTTTGTCAAAGAAGCAACTTAGTTTTACCTCTTCTCTTTCTCTTCTGTGGTCCCTCCGGTGCCATTCTAGATCTTGGGATGAGATCCTCTCGTAGTGGTGGAGTGTTGTAACACCCCGAGACCGTTGCGCCAGGTGTCTTCGGGTGTTTCGTTGTTGTTGCTTTGTCTTTTGCTTGCGTGTTGTATCTTGCCATGTCATCATCCGCATTGCATCTGCATGTTTTCGAAAACTAGCATCCGTCCCAGTCTCCTCGTTCCATCCGTTGTCCGTTCTGAGCCCAACCACACTCGCACGCGCCCGCGGCATGTCCGAAATAGTATTTTATAAGTGGCCGGAAAATGTTCTCGGAATGGGATGAGAGTTGGCGTGCGGTCTTATTATAGTGTAGGTAGACCGCGTGCCAAGTTTCATCGCAATCAGAGTCCGTTTGATGCCCCAACGGATATTTATAGCGGCAATATAGTCGGTCAAACGTCGGACGTTTTCGGTGTCCGGAAACAGTTGCCAGGCTGCATCTCTCTTCTCTTCTCTCAACCCAAAGCTTTCTGCACAGTCCACTGTCAACCGCTAGGTCCCGAAATCCTCTCTGCACAGTGCACCGAACCCCTCGCGCGCGTCCAGAAGTTGTCCCGGACCCGACCCGAGCAGTCGTCACCGTTGTGTCCGGATCATCCCCAAACATCTACAAAACGTCACCATGTTCCTTTTTGGACTCCCTAGCTATTTTATTCACGACCGTCCGATTAAGATCGGAGGGATCAGATGCCCTAACTCAAACCCACCTACCATATATACCTAGACAACCCACCTAATTTCTAGGGATTCTACCTCGCGCCGCCGCCACTCTTTCTGGTTCCCCTCGGGATCCTCCCAGATCTGATCGAACCAACCCAGCCACTGTTCTCCTCCCGATCCTAGTCCTCTCCGACCCCTCCCTGTTTTTCAGCACCGCACAAATCATAGCAGCAACAACCGAGGCCCCTGCTCCCTGCCTCCTCCTCGTCGCCTGTGAGCCCGAGCATGCCGCCGCCCTGTTGACCGCCATCTACTAGGCCAGTCCAGCCCCAGTGCCACTCTTGACGCCCGAGCACCGGCCAGCTTGCTGGAGCGGACCACCAGCACGTCCGGCCTCCTCTTCTTCACTCCGAGAACCCCAGCGCCAGCCGCCCTCCTCGATCACCTAGCGTCGCCGTCGATAAGATCCGTTCAAGATGAGCACCGCCGCACCTTCTTCTTCTCCTTCCCGGTGTTCCCCGTTCTTTTCGATCTCTCATCGCCCTTTCTCTTTTCTTCACTAGGAGCTCCTGCAAGACGCCTTGAACAAGACCCCATGCGCTAAGTCGACCAGTTCATGCCGCCGCCCTCGGCGTTTGCCGCCCGATGCCATTCTTCGCTTGGCCTCGCTGCTGCTCCACCACGTCACAACCGGATCCGGCCTGATTCAACCTCCTCAAGCCCAAGTTCGGCCCCATTGCTGCATCGAGCAGCAGCAACTCGGACAGAGGAGGAGGACGCCTCTGCCTCCACCACTCGTGGCACCCTTGGAGTTCGCCGTCGGCAGCCGCCTTCGCTGGACCACGCCGCCCCCTCCAGGCACCTCCCCGCACTCCGTTCCGGGCTAGTTCCCTTCAACCTCGTCGCAAGGAACCCCGCTGTCAATCTCTGCATCGCCATGAGGTGTGGCTATTTCTGTCTTCAGAAACGAGCAGGTTGCCAGCTCGCCCGCGCCTCGCGTTGACCGATTGCGTGCCTCCAGCGCATCATGGGTCAGTGCCTCCCCAAGGCCCCTGAGGCCTTGTGAGAACCGCATCGCCCTTTTTTTCGTCTTAATGTTGCGCCTGTTACCCTATTGGGCCTTTGCTTAGTTTCAGCCCGCATGCGTTTTTTTCCAGTTCTGCGTTTTAGTTTTAATCCAGTGAGCTGCAGTTTTTACAGAAAACCCCTCATGTTCATGCATATCCTAACTCACAAACGGTGCTTCTTATTAAAACAAATTATATACGACAGTTGCTTAGAATTTTGTCTAGTTTAATAATATGCAACTTTCATCTATGTTTAAAATGATGTTTGTTTAAATTTGGCCCTATGCCATGCTAAAATGATTTATTTCAAAACTAAATAACCCTAACTCGGATTTTAATAAACTTTATATGTATATGGGGTAGAATTTTGCCTAGTTTAACATGGTGGCTTTACTTTGCATGTTAAACAACTCTAAAATATGGTTTAGGGCAGAACAGGACCTAACCTAATATATGCACACGAGGAGTTTCCGGATTTGTTGTTTGTTGTTCCCGGCCTCATTTAAACTTGACTAGATAGATAGTTTTACTTTTCTTCACCCTCTTGCCATGTTTAACAACATTTAATATTGTTGGGTACATAAACGAGATTGAACTAAATAACTTGAATGTTGTGTTTCGTCAATATGCAACTCGTTGCATATTGAGCTCCACTTAATTTGTAGGATTTCTTGTGCACTTTGCCATGCCATGCTTCTTTAAACCGGACATGCATCATACTTGTTGTGCATCATGCCATGATTATGTGATGGTTGTTTACTATGTTGTGTGTTTCTTTCCGGTTTTGCTTCTTCGAGTTGGTTCCGATAATGTCGCGTTTGTGAGGACCCGTTCGTCTATGTCCGTTTGTTTTCTTCATGGACTCGTTCTTCTTCCTTGCGGGATCTCAGGCAAGATGACCATACCCTCGAAATCACTTCTATCTTTGCTTGCTAGTTGCTCGCTCTTTTGCTATGCGTATGCTGCGATACCTACCACTTGCTTATCATGCCTCCTATATTGTTGAACCAAGCCCCTAACCACCTTGTCCTAGCAAACCGTTGTTTGGCTATGTTACCGCTTTGCTCAGCCCCTCTTATAGCGTTGTTAGTTGCAGGTGAAGATTGAAGTTTGTTCCTTGTTGGAACATGTTTACTTGTTGGGATATCACAATATCTCTTATTTAATTAATGCATCTATATACTTGGTAAAGGGTGGAAGGCACGTCCTTATGCCTGGTGTTTTGTTCCACTCTTGCCGCCCTAGTTTCCGTCATATCGGTGTTATGTTACCGGATTTTTGCGTTCCTTACGCGGTTGGGTTATAATGGGAACCCCTTGATAGTTCGCCTTGAATAAAACTCCTCTAGCAAGGCCCAACCTTGGTTTTACCATTCGCCACCTAGCCTTTTTCCCTTGGGAGTCGCGCATCCCGAGGGTCATTCTTATTTTAACCCCCCCCCCCGGGCCAGTGCTTGTCTAAGCGTTGGTCCGAACTAGAGTCCTTTGCAGCGCCACCTCGGGGAAACTTGAGGGCTGGTTTTAGTTGTACAGAGCGCTCATCCGGTGTTGCCCTGAGAACGAGATATGTGCAGCTCCTATCAGGATGTCGGCCCATCGGGCGGTCTTGCTGGTCTTGTTTTATCTTGTCGAAATGTCTTGTAACCGGGATTCTGAGTCTGATCGGGTCTTCCCGCTAGAAGGAATATCCTTCGTTGATCGTGAGAGCTTGTGATGGGCTAAGTTGGGACACCCCTGCAGGGATTTGAACTTTCGAAAGCCGTGCCCATGGTTATGGGTAGATGGGAATTTGTTAACGTCCGGTTGTAGAAAAACTGAAGTTGAACTTAATTAAAATACATCAACCACGTGTGTAACTGTGATGGTCTCTTTCCAGCAGAGTCCGGGAAGTGAACACGGTGTTGGAGTTATGCTTGACGTAGGTTGTTCTAGGATCACTTCTTCATCATAGTTGTTCGATCGTTCTTTTGCCTTCTCTTCTCGCTCTCTTTTGCGAATAGGTTAGCCTCCATATATGCTAGTCGCTTGCTGCAGCTCCACCTCATACCTTTACCTTACCCATAAGCTTAAATAGTCTTGATCACGAGGGTGTGAGATTGCTGAGTCCTCGTGACTCACAGATACTTCCAAAACCAGCTTGTAGGTGCCGATGAGTCCATGCAGATGACGCAACCAAGCTCAGGAGGAGCTCGATGAAGATCTTGTCCTTTGTGTTGTTTCGTTCTAGTTGATCAGTAGTGGAGCCCAGTTGGGGTTGATCGGGGACCTTGTCGCATTTGGGGTTCTTCTTTTATTTTGGTTCCGTAGTCGGACCTTGATTGTATCTGTATGATGTAATGCTTTATTCATGTATTGTGTGAAGTGGCGATTGTAAGCCAACTATGTATCTTTGTCCCTTATGTATTACATGGGTTGTGTGAAGATTACCTCACTTGCGACATTGCTTTCAATGCGGTTATGCCTCTAAGTCGTGCTTCGACACGTGGGAGATATAGCCGCATAGAGGGTGTTACAGTAGTGTAGCTAATCGGTAGTGGTCATCGAGGGTGATTCCTCCTTCACCACACCCGGTATGACTCTATCATGCAACACCTCAAGCGTGAACATCGAGGGTGATTTCTCCTAGTTCACCTTGACGATTACATCAGGTGGATTCCATCGAGTTTGAGTCCTCGAATTTCCCCCTTGGAGTTTTGGACACAAGGTTACTTTGACTTTACCACAGAACCATCTTATTGAAGTAAGGTCGGCCCTGAGGGGTACCTGCGAGTTGATGTGTAGTCAGGTTGACCTGGAAGGTACCCTTGAGATTTTATGTGGAATGGCAGGGCATTTCGGTCCCTTGCCATAAGTCCACGAGACGGGGCGATGGGGTCACATATCGTGAGCCTCTGCTCGTTATCGCGTGCTCCTAAGCCACTAACGAGATTGGGTATTTGATCTGAGTCGGCCATTGGCCTATATGCACTAACCACCACACGGGACAAGATATGGGCAACCGACATCGTAGGATCAGCGGAAGCCTCCTAGGCGTCTACGAGTGAGCGGCGCGCGCCAGGTTGGACTGCGTAAAGCACCCTCCTTTGTAATGCAGGCTGCCAGGTCTACTCACCGGCCACCCACGCAACATGCAGGAGTGCAAAGGGCGATGGGCCCAAGACCCCACGTGCGCTTAGGATTTAGACTAGCATGCTGACCTCTCTGTTGGGCCTAGGTAGGGCTGCGATGTGCTGATCTTCTGAGGCTGGGCAAGACCCATGAAAGTGTGTCCGGCCAACGTGATCGTGCGTGTTGGGTAATGTGGTGCACCCCTGCAGGGAAGTTAATCTATTCGAATAGCCTTGTCCAGGGTAACAGGACGAGCCGGAGTTGTATTCCGATCTTTACAACTAGAACTAGATACTGAGATGTGGAATGGATATCACTACAAAAAAGACACATCTGTGACATTTTGGGCCGAACGCATTTTTTTCTGTCATACTTATGACACTTCTATGACGACAATTTTGACAAAACCCGGTATCATCATAGATGTGGTGGGATCCTACTTCTATGAAAAAAATCATCACAGAAAATGGGCTTTTTGTCCTGGGCAGTCTGGAGATGCAGCTGCATGACATTCTTTGGGCCGTCCATGATGGAAAAAAATGTGGTAGAAGCGAGGGCGAGGAAAATATCGGGGAGTTCCCGGTTACGGTGGGTGGTTGAGGGCCGAGCGATGTGCATTTCTCTCGTACGTACGCGCGTGTGTGCGAGACGTTGGGCTCTAACTGAACCAGAGTGAGGCATTGGGCTCTAACTAAACCCGAGCGATTGCACTGCAGGCTACGCGTTACTGAACCCGAGCGATTGATCGATACCTTGCTGTTAACTGAACTCGAGTGATTCCTTCGCTACTGCTGGAAACTGAAGCCGATTGATGCTGCCCCTGGATGAACAGTGAGCATTGTTGGGGGCGGGGGTGGGGTGGATGGACAGTTCCCGGTGGAGGGTTGGATGAATAGTAGAGGCCGTTGCCGCTGGATGAACTATACCCCCAATCGATCGGGCCGGTGGATGATCAGGACCTTGTGGAGGGATGGATGAACAGGACCCCGTGGAGGGCAAGATGAACAGTAGCCGGTGGAGGGCTGGTTCAACAGTAGTCGATGGAGGGATGGATGAGCAGTAGCCCGTGGAGGGGTGGTTGAACAGGACCCTGTGGAGAAGGCTAGTTGAACAGTAGCCAGTGGAGGAGCGCGCGGTGGAGGCTGGATGAACAGGAGCCCGTGGATGAACAGTCATATGTGGAGCCTGGAGGAGGTCGGCGGTTGATGAACAGTAGCTCGTGGAGGCAGTCGACGGTGGAGATGAACAGTATCCCATGGAGTCCCATTTTGCGGTACGCCATACCCCTCCCGATGAACAGGACTCCCGTTTCGACCGTAGTACTCCAACACATGTCCGTTTCCTTTGTTTTGTAGTACGCCACATCCCTCCCGATCAACAGGACCATGTTTCCACCGTAGGAGGTCCGTTTCCTCTGTTTTGCGGTATGCCAGACCCCTCCCGATGAACAGGATTCAGTTTCGACCGTGGCCGGTCGAACACAAGGCCGTTTACTCCGTTATGCGGTACGCCAGGCCTTGTTTCCATCGGCTCTTCCGTCCAAGCCGGTTGGCTCCCGATGAACACGACGACGCATTCCGTTCTGACCCAGCCGGTTGCCTCCCCATGAACACGACGACGGCACAACTTCTCCTTTCCGACCCAGCCATGTACACGAGCCCTGGCCATACGTATGCACGAGTAGGCGTTCGAGACCCCGCCCGTATGTACGTACGTGGTCGTATTTTCTTTCTTGCACCCTGGCCACTGTACATACATGTACATGCTACGTGCGCGCATCTACTACGACACATGCGCACCTCTAGATCGACCAGTATGTACGTACGCATTCGCTACTAGAATGACAACGCTACGTACCCATCGACCAGGTGGGTCCCGACTGTCAGACACTTCCTTGCATACGAAGATGTAGCTGGTGGGACCCAACAATCAGAGGGAAAATCATTTTTTGCCCGTAATATGGACGCACTTCCTTGCATGCAAAGATGTAGTTGGTCGGTCCCAGCAGTCAGGGGGGAAACGTTTTTTTAACAAAATACGGTGGTCCATCTGGTGGGTCCCTGCTGTCAGGTGGAGGAATCATTATTTTCCGCATAATAAGGAGGCACTTCCTTGCTGCGGCCATGGACCCAACTGTCAGCCTCTCCATGTATAGTACTCTTTTGATGGAAGTCGTTCCTTGACCATGTTGACCACGCCGCACCGAGAGCACCAGGGCGGTGGACGACGACGAGGCCTAGGAAGGGAACGACACGGAGCCAGGAAAGACGCGGCAATGGTTGCCCACATGGAGAGGAGTAAGAGTGTTCACTAGTTCGGCTGCGGTGTGAGGCTCCCATCGCTGCAGAATAACAGGGGTGTGGGTGAGTAGAGGGATGGCCAGGCCAGCGGTGGGAGTAGTAGGGGACGGTGAGGCCTCCACGGAATCACAACCGACCACGGGAGGCAGGAGCATGCGGCATGACCGACGCTGGTTTGGGCGGCTGGAGCAAGAAGACCAGAGGTTGAAGAAGCACTAGGGCCGTTGGATGGACATCATACGGTCACTGGAACTAGAATCACTCATATTGACTAAGTTGGCAAAGCCCTCCGTCCCTGTCAACTTGGTAGGCCCACAAGTCAGCCTCCCACTATGGTGAGTCCCAGCTAGCAGGGGGTATTCATTTTTTTGTGCGTAATAAGGAGGCACTTCCTTGCGTGCAAAGATAGCTGGTGGGTCCAACCTGTCAGCGGGGGGAACGTTTTTTCGTGGAATATAGAGGCCCTTCCGGTGGGTCCCAGCTGTCAGGTGAAGGACTCATTATTTTGCGCGTAATAAGGAGGCATTTCCTTGCGTGCGGCCGTGGACCTAGCCGTCAGCCTCTCCACGCATAGTCTACTTCTGATGGATGTCGTTCATTGACCACATTGACCACTTCGCGCCGAGCGCATCCAAGGTGGTGGACGACGGCAAGGCCCTGGACAACAACGAGCCAGAGATGGGAAGACATGGGAGTAGAGTCACAGACGGAGAGGTGTACGAGGGTTAACTGGTTCTGGTGCGGTGTGGTTCGGCAGTCGGTGGAGAAGAACAGGAGGTGTGGAGGGGTGGAGGGATGGCTTGGCCAACGGTTGGGTAACGCTTCACAGCGAAGCATGCTACGCGGAGCTGCTAGCAGCAGGAGGCGGGAGCAGGTGGTCCCGACGGTGCTGGAGGAAGAAGACGAGAGATTAAAGATGGATGCCAGTCGTTGGATGTAAATCCAACGGCTAACGATGTCAGAATCATTTGTTGACTAAGTTGACAACGACTTGCATTGGCTTCGACCTATTGGCCCACATTTCAACCTCCAAAAATGCGGTACGAATTGAACCCATTTTTCTAGAATTTACAGTCAATTTGATATTTTTTTACAATTACAGTCCATTTGCTGGGCTGGGTGAACAAATAATGTAGCATCCATGCGGCACATTTATTTTTTTCCTAAAAATTACAGGCCATTTACACTTCCTCGAAATACACGATTTTGCTGGGCTGATTCTAATTATAATGTTGGGTTGGGCGCAGCAATGTTATCAAAAAAATAAATGGGGGATGAGCATTTATTTATTTATATATAAATAATAAGTGATTTATTATTACATAAATAATAAGAGGTAGAGTGATTTTCGGCTAGGTACTAGTTCCCCTTTTTATAACCTATGTCAGTGGAAATGACACCTATGGAATCACTGGGATCCCCTCTATGGTTGGCGGGCGCGGGGTTGTGCAAAGAGCGGGTCTGGCGGTCAGCACAAGGATCATTTACCCAGGTTCGGGCCGCGGAGACGCGTAATACCCTAGTCCTTCTTTGATGTATATCTGAGTGTTCATGAGTTCTTGAACTAGCAACAGTGTGTGTCTAGTTCCAAAGGTCCGAATCCCTATCCAGTATGCCTCGGGCCTCCTTTTATAGACAAAAGGGGTTGCCAGAGTGGCACACAAGAGGTGGAATGGTGTATAGTGGCTGAGTCTATCCTCTGGCATTGTCGGACAAATGCATTTAATGCGCTGCTGACGTGCCCCTCCTGCTTTACCGGGGACGACAAGGAAGCTCGTCCCAGCTGTCGCCGCCTCGCCTGGCTCCGACGCACGTCTGAGCTGACGAGGCGCTGTAGCGCCACGTTGGATGGCTACTGGGCTGGCATGGTGGCGGAATCTTCACGAAGATCTGAATGCCACCACACAGGTGCTTGCTAAGTCGGTGTGGAGGCCGCACGCGGCCATGCAGATGCCTGCCCAACTGGTTGAGCTAGCAGTTGCATGGGAGCGGCGGTGGTGTCTTGGCAGACGTGGGCCTAGCTGCGGCCCCGCAAATGTCCTCGGCAAGGGTCTTGCTGGGGGCCTGACAAGGGTCTTGCCGTGGAACCGTGGTCGCCCCCGGCAAGGATCTTGCCGGGGGTCTCATGGATTTCCTTGGCAAGGATCTTGCCAAGGATCGTCATCTTCTGGTCCTCATCTGATCTCGTGTATTTATGATCTCCACAAAGATCTGCATGTCACCATGGAGGTGCCTCCCGAGCCTTGGTTCCAATGTATTTGATGGTGTTGGAAACCCTAGGGCTCAAGGGTGGCGCGTTGTGCTGGCGTTAGGCAAGCTGCCCCGACAAGGATCTTGCTGGTGCTGCGGAAGCCGCCTCGGCAAAGGTCTTGCCGGGGAAGTCCACCTCACCCTTTTTCTCTCTGTGCCTTTGGTCTTGGCGTTGCTTCAGTTGTCTTGTGCTCTGGCTTCCCTCCTCTGCCCTGCTTAGTGCGGCCGTAGGTGTGGCTCTGGCTGCCCGTGCACAAGTAAAGGGGTGCAAAGGAGGGCCCCTACTTTTGTACACCGACAGGAGCCCCCGGGCCTGGGACATACATAAGAGCGACACATTGTTGGGCTAGGCCCAGAACGGTGCGCGGGCAGGCGGGGTGGATTTTTACTGCAGTAACTTTTACGTCCGGTGCACTTCCCCATGACCCGTGTTGAACGCGCGATGTGGAGGGTCATGCTTGACGTGGGGGTCATGCATCGGGTGGTTCCCGCATGCATGCGTCACATCATGGTAAAGAGGTGGCTCGCGCCTTCCCCATAAAAAGAGGAAAACACAGAGGGTGCGGCTCATTTACTCAGTGGACTCGGGTCGTGGTCTTCAAGGCGCCCGCGCTCCACGATCACAGGGTGGAGAACGGTCGACTCACCTGTCCCCTTGATTTCTTCTTGCTCGACACATGTCCCCCATGGCCCCAAGGTGGCAGGCAGTGGACGCGCGCGGGGGTGGGGTGGGGGGGTCAGGAGCCTTAAATAATGAGGCGGGAAACCGGACCGTCGCTGATTGGAGCAGCGGGTTGGTCTCGATTCCCTACGCCCCTGATGGCCGGATTGGCTGAGTGGGGCGGCCGAGCCCCGACCCCGCCCCTTTATAAGAAGGGGGAGGGGGATGGCATCCCACAATCTTTCGTCATCCCTCTCCTTCCACCTTGGCTCTGTTGTTTCATCTGCGATGGCGAGAGGGGGCGCAGGCCCTTCGACGGTGGCGGCGATGGTTTCTGCTCGACAACGCGTCCCTCCTTCCCAAGAGCTCACGGTGGCGGAGCCGACCATTTGAGGAAGGGGGGGGGGTGAGGTCGAGGTCGGCATGGCACTCGGGGAAGAGGGGGATGTGGCGGCGCACCGACCTTGCCTCCGCCAGCGATGCCTCCCCTAATGGAGGGCTACGTCGGGGACCAGCCTCGTGAGTTCTTCATCAGGCTGCGCCGGCCACCGCGCTGTCGCCTTCGTCTCCCTTCTCCATTCGCTCGGGAGATGGAGCTCAATTCTCCCCAGACCCTGAGGTTGCATATGAGGGGCTACGGGAACGGCGGCACGCGGGTTGACCTCGACTTTCCCGCCCCTCACGTCATGTACCTTCGCCGCGGATGGAAGACTTTTGCTCGTATCCATAGCCTAGCGGTGGGGCTCGTTCTCTATTTCACATTAATGGAGAACGGCCTCCTCTCTGTCAAGGTCTTTGGAGACTTTGGAACTCGCTTAAAGTGCTGCGTGGAGAGCTCCTCCAATGACGAAGACTCTTCCAGAAGTAGGAGTGACGAGGAGGACAGCGATAGCAACGACGAGGGTGTCGAGCAGGTTCCCCACCGCCCCTCTTTTTCCTTCACCTACCACACCTGGGAGGAAAAGGAAAAGAATGGGGATCACGGGGCACTTATCTTTTTTAGTTTGTAAGCCTACGGGCCTTGGTAGAATTTAGACCTCGTAATCCCCTCGCTCGTGTACCCATTCCGTATGAATTGTACTTGTTTACAACATATGAATGAAAAGAAGGGTGTTTGCCAGGTTTTGTTTGCGCGTGGGCGAGGGCCACACCGAGGAACGCGTCCTCGTTATCTTAAGATAAACATTATATCCCGACAACATGCCTTGCCATCCTCGTTCTCTATGGCTCGGCTATACTCACGCCCTTGGCGGAGGTAGGGCCGAGTAGGTTTAGGCCCTTCGCTCGCCCTCTTCCCATCACACTACAACCAAGTTCTGGCCCAAAGTAAGGCTTTCTGACAGGGGACAGAGGGAGCAAGATGGTATAAGAGCGAGCGAAGTCTTATATGTTCAAGGTTTATATGGGGGTACAGAGTGGGGGAGAAAGACTTATCTGATGTCGCAGCCCGCAGCAACCTTGGCTTGCCGTGATTGGATATTTAGACCTGCAGCCCCCGGCAACCTTGGCATGCCGTGATTGGATCTTTAGACCTTCAGCCCCCGGCAACCTTGGCTTGTCGGGGTCGGGGCGTTGGCCTATTCTCTTTCTTCCAAATAGCTCAGTAGAAATGTCCACGCACCATGCGAACCAAAAAAGGACGGGAAGGAACAGAAAGATGCATACTCGACCTCTATGCTAAGGGTTAGTCACCGCCAAGAACTATCAACTCTAACACAGAGAGAGACTCAACCTAGCATGCATGCTAAAACTTAGGGCACTAGCGCTTCATTTATTTATGCTCAGGGTCTGTGCCTAGCTTTGTACCAAGGGTTCCATGCCTTGCCGTCAAGGCTTGTACAGAAGGTGGCTTGCGCGCGCGCGGGGGGGGGGGGGGGGGGGCAGCAACCGCGCCTTACGGGTAAAACTTGCGAAGATGTTCGATGTTCCAGGAGTTGTTCACTGGAATAGCATCTTCAGTCTCTAGGCGGACTGCGCCGGGCTTGGTGACTCGTATTACCCGATAAGGGCCTTCCCACTTCGGCGTCAACTTGTTGGAATTCTTGGTCGATTGAATGCGCCAAAGAACAAGGTCGCCTTCCTCAAAGCTTCGGGCATGAACCTTGCGGCTATGGTAGCGGCGCAAGGCTTGCTGGTAGCGCGCTGCCGTCACAGCCGCCCAAAGACGATGTTCCTCAAGGAGCGTTGCGTCATCTTGCCGCAACTGCTCTTGCTCAAGCTCGTCATAAGCGAGCACTCGAGGTGACCCATACGTGAGTTTCGTGGGGAGAACTGCTTCTGCCCCGTATACAAGGGCAAAGGGTGTCTGGCCGGTGGCTCGATTTGGCGTCGTTCTGAGTGACCAAAGAACCGCCGACAACTCATCAATCTAGCGCCTTCCGCTCTTGTGCAGCCTGTCAAAAGACTTTGTCCTCATGCCTCACAGTACTTCAGCATTTGCCCTCTCCGCTTGGCCGTTACTCCGTGGGTGTGCCACAGAAGCAAAACAGATCTTGCTGCCGAGGTCTTCAATGTATTGCATGAAAGTGTGGCTTGTAAACTACTTGCCATTGTCGGTGATGACTCTGTTTGGCACACCAAAACGGTAGACTAGCCCCTTGAAGAACTTGATGGCTGATTGCGCTGTCACCTTCCTTACTACTTCCACCTCCGGCCACTTTGTGAACTTGTCGATTGCAATGTACAAGTACTCAAAGCCCCCGATAGCGCGGGGGAAGGGGCCCAGTATATCGAGCCCCCACACCGAAAATGGCCAGGAGAGAGGAATTGTTTGAAGGGCTTGAGATGGTTGATGAAGCTTCTTCGAATGGAACAGACATGCTTCACACTTGGTTACTAGTGTCGTTGCATCCTGGAGGGCCGTGGGCCAGAAGTAACCTTGACCCTATGTGGGATCCACATATGCCTCCGTGTATCTCTGCCAACAGCTCCAGTCCTTCCTCCTGGGGAATGCACTTCAATTTCACATCGTTTGGTCTTTTTCTGTACAGGACGTCGTCGACGAACTGATACATGGCAGACCTACGGACTACTTTCTCCGCTTCTTCTTGCTCCTCAGGGAATTCCCGTGTTTGGAGGAATCAGACAGTATGTTGTGCCCATGCCGTAGCCTGGGGCCCGACGGCAAGGACTAAAGGCATTTCCTGTGCCATGGGAGCGGCTGTTTCTATAGTGAGGGCTTGACGCCCTGCCGGAGTCGGTTGCCCCATGGCAGGCTCAGCGTCCATGGTAACATCTTTGCCGGCGGCTCCTGGGAACTCGGCGGGAAAGTACTTGCTGAGGCCTGATTTCCTTCGCTTGTTCTGCTCTGTTGATGGTTCAATGGATGGCTGAGTCAACCGAAGCACAAAGTACCTGGTTCCACAGGTAGTTTGAAGGCGGCGCATTTCGACAGGTAGTCAGCGATGTCGTTCTCCACTCGGGGAACATGCTCCGCCTGTATACCGTCAAAATGCTCTTCCAGCTTCCTCACCTCATCTATGTAGGCCTCCATCAACGGCTTTGATAATCTTTGTTGACTTGCCTGACGACAAGCTGTGAATCACCCCTGACAATGAGCTTCTTGATCCCGAGGTCTGCTGCGATCCTGAGACCGGCAAGCAACCCCTCATATTCAGAAGTGTTGTTCGTGGACATCTCCCTAGGAAAGTGCATCTAGATTACATACTTGAGGTGCTCTCTATTGGGTGCAACGAGCAGCACACCAGCACCGGCGCCTTGTAGCGAGAAAACCCCGTCAAAGTACATAATCCAGTTGCGACTTGCCTCCTTGCTGGGGAGGGTGGTCTCGTGGATCTATTCATCAGGCGTTGAGGTCCACTCGGCAATGAACTCTGCCAAGACTCTGATCTGGATTGTCGAAGTACTTTCAAACTTCAAACCAAAGCTCGACAGTTCCATGGCCCACTCCACAATCCTCCCGGTTGCGTCTGGGTTATGCAATATCCGTTGCAATGGGAGGCGGGTGACAACGGTGATTTCGTGTGCTTGGAAGTAATGACGCAACTTCCTTGAGGCCATAAGGAGGCTAAAGAGCAATTTCGGCACACTAGAGTACCTTGACCTGCCCCCTGCAAGAGGGAGCTGACAAAGTAAACCGGGTGCTACATTATTTTCTTCTTCTGCACCACTTCGTTTGGTTGCGCAAGCTCTGTCCCGCCAGCGTCAGACTCTGTGGAGGGCCTTGCCTTGCCGGCACAAGGCACTGCCGGGGGGAGCTCTGGCTTGCTATCCGCCAGTTCTGCCATTGCCACTGCCTCTTTGTCGACCTCCCTCTGCGCCACTAGTGCGGCACTGACCACTTGATTCGTTGCCGCCAGATATAGCAGCAAAGGCTCTTGTGGTTTGGGTGCGACCAGTATCGGTGTATTGGAGAGGTATTTCTTCAAATCCCGCAGCGTCGCTTCAGCCTCTGGGGTCCATTCCATTGGGCCCGCCTTTTTCATGATTTTGAAAAAGGGAAGGGCATGCTTAGCAGACTTGGAGATGAATCTGCTCATGGCGGCAACGTAGCCAGTGAGCCGATGCACATCCTTGATCCGCTTGGGCACCACAATCTGCTCAATAGCCTTGATCTTGTCTGGATTCGCCTCGATCCCATGCTGTGACACAAAGAACCCGAGAAGTTTGCCGGACAGAACACCAAAGACACACTTCTCAGGGTTCAACTTGAGGTTGATCTTGCGCAGATTTGCAAACGTCTCTTCCAAATCTTGTACAAGTGTTGCCCTGTCCTTGGTTTTGACCACTATATCATCCATATAAGCTTCCATATTTCTATGTAGCTGGGGCTCAAAACCAATTTGGACCGCCCTTGCAAATGTTGAGCCAACACTCTTGAACCCGAAAGGCATCCATAGTAAGCAATACGTACCACATGGGGTGATGATTGTTGTATTCTCTTCGTCTTCTCTTGTCATGAAGATCTGGTTGTATCCTGAGTAGGAGTCAAGGAATGATAACAGATCACACCCGGCTGTGGAGTCAACAATCTAGTCAATGCGCGGCAGCGGGAAAGGGTCCTTGGGACAAGCCTTATTGATATTTGTGTAATCAATACACAACCTCCACTTCCCATTTGCCTTGCGCACGACCACCGGATTGGCCAACCACGTCGTATCGAGTACTCTCACCAAGCCTACCGCTTCCACTTCCTAATCTCCTCTGTAATGAACTCCTGCCGTCCCAAAGCTTGCTTCCTGACCTTCTTCTTGATGGGTCGGGCATGAGGACAGACAACAAGGTGGTGCTCAATCACCTCCCTGGGAACGCCGGGGTTGTCGGATGCTTACCATGCAAACATGTCGACATTTGCCCATAGGAAGGTGACAAGCGCGCCTTCCTATTTGCTGTCTAGGGTGGAGCTTATTGTGAAAGCCCCTCCCGTGCCATCCTCCTTGACAGACACCTTCTTGGTCTCTGGTGGTGCAGTTCTGGATTTCTTGCTCTAGTCGGTGGAGCTCTCTGGCACGTCCTCGACGGGAGCACAACAATCCGAAGAGGTGTGCTTGCCGGAGTGGGTGCGAGAGGTCTTGCCGGTCTTCTTCCCTGCCGGGGCTCCAGCGGCAGGAGAAAGTGCCTTGGCGGCAGTCACTTCAACTGCTTCTCGGTAGAGTTGGTCGATGCAGATCAGTGCATCCTTCTGGTCGGAGGGGACGGTGATGATGGTCATCGACCCAGGCATCTTCAGCGTGTTGTAGGTGTAATGTGACGCTGCCATGAACTTGGCTAGTGCCGGGTGGCCGAGGATCCCGTTGTAGGGCAAGGGGATCTCGGCTACATGGAAAAAAATCCTCTCCGTCATGTAGTTTAACTCGCCTCCAAACCTCACGGGCAGCGTGACCTTACCCTTCGGCTGACTACTCCCCGGGTTGACCCCTTGAAACGTGCCCGTCTCTTTGAGGTCTCCGTCAGGAATCTACAGCCTTTTGATCACAACGGGCGAGAACTAGTTCAGACCGGCCCCGCCGTCAACTAGCATCTTCGTCACCTTGAGGTTGCGTATTGTTGGCGAGACCAACAACGGCAAACACCCAATCACAGTTGTGCGATCAGGGTGGCCCTCGGTGTCAAAAATGATAGGCGTGCTGGACCACTTAAGTGGCTTCTGGGCATCGAGTGATGGTTCCGCTGCTGTGATCTCACGCGCCCACTGCTTGAGCTGGCGGTGAGAGGTGTGCAGCGAGGCGCCACCGTCGACGTACATGGCCTCTGTAGCCTTCTGGAACTCATGCTTGCCAGACTCGTCATCTTCATCATGATCATCATCTCCTTGCTGGTTATCCTTTCTGCGGTGACCTCCTTGGCCGCCACGCTTCTTGCAAGATCCCTCGGCACCATCCCCACCTTTCCCCTTGTCCCGCCTCTTATACTCAGGTTTTTGCTTCTCAGCAAGCAGCTCGACTTGCCAGCAGTTCTGGAGGTCGTGGCCCTTGGTGCGGTGGATCTTGCAGTATTGCTTGTCGGAGCCTCCACGCTTGTCAGCAGCCGCCAAGGCCCGGCAAGCGGCGCACCGGCAATTTCCTTGCCGGGGTCGTCTGCCTTGGCCTTCTTGGCAGTGCCGTTGTCCTCGCATCCCTTGATGGCAAGCACGGTCTTGCCCTTGTGCTTCTTGTTGCGGCGCCTGCCTTTCTTCGTCGGGGTGGCTGTGCCTTTGTCCTCGCCGGGGTACTTCCTCCCCTCTTCAGCTCGAGCGCACCTATCAGCTAGAACATAAAGTTCGGCCACATCTTTGACCTTGTTCATCGCCAGCTTCACGCATCTTGCGGTTGCGCACATTCTGATGAAATGCGCTGATCACGGCGGTGGTATGAACATCTGGGATGTTGTACTGCACCCGGCTAAACCTCTGTATGTACTTGCGCAGGGTTTCACCTTCCTTCTGTGGGATGATATGCAAATCGCTTGCCTGGCCATGAGCTTGGTGGCCTCCAGTGAAGGCGCCAACGAACTCATGGCACAAGTCCGACCACGAAGAAATCGAATCCGCCGGCAAGTGCATCAACCATGACATAACATTGGGTTTAAGTGCCAATCGGAAGTAATTGGCAAGCACCTTGTCGTCGCGGGCTCCAGCAGCTTGCATAGCGATGGTGAAGATGCTGAGGAACTCTGACGGGTGGGTCTTGCCGTTGTACTTCTCGCCAAGTTTAGGTTTAAACGTGCGGTGGGAGGGCCACTGCAACAGCCGCAGCTTACGGGTAAAGGCTGGGCAACCCACCTCGTAGGGTAGGCCGCCAGAGCCTCCCAGTGTTGAGTGGTCCATAGTGGGCCCCACCCGCCTATCTGACTGGTGGCATGCGTCGTGCCCGCGCTTGATGGTGGTTCGAGCGTCTTCATGGGCTCGCTCCCGAAGAACTTGGCGCTGATCGCGGTGGGTCCGTCGGTCGAACGACGCTATGGAGATGTTATCACAAGAGTCATCACGACGGACCGGCACCCGCGACGATGGACATGGGGGAGGAGAGTGCACCATGGCCGCAGCACCTCCGGTCCTTCCACCACTGGCATGCAGCGGCTCGACGGAGCGCCGGCCTGAGAGCCCCGCTGGTCGTGGCTCATCTTTGCTGGAAACACCAACGAGGCTTCAGATGGTGGCTCTCCACTCGTCCAGCTTTTCCGCAGCAGGAGGAAAGTCGAGGAGCAACTACGCGCGCCAAAGCTTCTGCTGGCATGGGTGGCGCCAAAAGCTGCGTGGACCGTGACGCGCTCCGACTTCTAACCACGTTAGAAGGAGCTCTATCATGGGCCGGCGGCCATGCGCCGTTTTCGCCAGTGCCTCGACGGGCATGCTGGCCTTCTAGGTCCTGCGAATGACGCATAGGACTCTTCCCACGGCGGCGCCCAGGGTCACCAGCGTGGTGACACTGCTCGTCGCGTACAACCTGGGAAGAGCGCATCGTGGGCGCCGGTGTAGGCGCCTCGGAAGTCGCGCTGCCACCCATGGGTGGCACGACACCGCCCCTGGAGGGCCCCACACCGCCTGCGGGGGGCCTGGCTCCGTCTTTGGATTTGGTGGCATGCGGCCCGTCGTCTCGCGCACGAACGACGCCACTCGCCAAGCTTTGGCTACGAGAGCGTTGCGGGTGTTCGCAGGCTGCGCCTCGGCTTCCGTCCGCGACCGCCCCACCACTCGCCTGCACTGGTACGGGCCGTTCGGCCCCCAACGAACCGATCGCTGTGATCATCTTGTTCTTAGGAGCCATGGCGATGAAGAACTGCTAAACTAACTGCTAGACTGGATTTTCACAACTGCGCCGCTACCTGGCGCGCCAAAGAGTCAGTGGAAACGACACCTATGGAATAACTGGGGCCTTCTACGGTTGCCGGGCGCGGGATTGTGCAAAGAGCGGGTCTGGCGGTCAGCACAGGGATCGTTTACCCAGGTTCAGGCCACAGAGACGCGTAATACCCTAGTCCTGCTTTGATTTATATTTGAGTGTTCTTGAGTTCTTGAACTCGCTACGGTGTGTGTCTAGTTCCAAAGATCTGAATCCCTCGCCAGTGCTCCTCGGGCCTTCTTTTATAAACAAAAGGGGTTGCCATAGTGGCACACAGGAGGTGGAAAGGTGTATAGGGGCTGAGTCTACCCTCTGGCACTGTCGGACAAACGCATTTAATGCGCTGCCGACGTGCCCCTCTTGCTTTATCGGGGACGACAAGGAAGCTCATCCCAGCTGTCGCCGCCTCGCCTGGCTCTGACGCGCGTCCGAGCTGACAAGGCGTTGTAGCGCCACGTTGGCTGGCTGCTGGGCTGGCGTGGTGGCGGAGTCTTCACGAAGATCTGCATGCCACCACGCAGGTGCTTGCTGAGTCTGTGTGGAGGCCGCACGCTGCCATGCAGATGCCTGCCCAGCTGGTTGAGCTAGCAGCTCCATGGGAGCGGCAGTGGAGTGTCGGCAGACGTGGGCCTGGCTATGGCCCCGCAGATGTCCTCAGCAAGGGTCTTGTCGGGGGCCCATCAAGTCTCTTGCCGTGGCACCACGGTCGTCCCCGGCAAGGATCTTGCTGGGGATCTCATGGATTTCCTTGGCAAGGATCTTGCCAAGGGTCATCATCTTCTGGTCCTCATCTGATCTTGTGTATTTACGTAGCGACCAGACCTCAAACAGTCTGATCTCTATGCTCCGGTGTCATCCCTGGATCAGTAATGCTGACACCACACAGTACTCGAAGGATTTATAGCAGAGTAGCAATCACACACTTATTACATCGGGTGTCTCAAACGAGAACTTATTACAATAAATATGGCTTAAGGCCATCTAATAATGATAACAGCGGAAGGCTTGGAAGATAAGTGAGTCCATCAACTCCAACGGCATCACTGAGTATAGAACCACGACCTAAAAATTCCTTAATCTTCGTCTGAAAACTCTGCAACATTAACGTTGCAGCCCGAAAACGGGTCAGCACATGGAATATGCTGGCAAGATAACACATAGAGAATAATGGAATGCAACAGCTATACTATATGCATATTTGGCTGGTGGAAAGCTCTATGGTTACAGTTTTTGCGTAAAGCCAATTTTTCCCTACTTCAAAGGAATAAATTTAATTACTATCATGGTGGTTGTTAAACATTGAGAATGGTTGACAGCATTCTCAATCCCAATTAAGTACATCATTAAAACCCATCAAAATTAATTTAGAGTAACATGTTGAGATTCACATGAAAATCCAGGTACTAGATACTCAAGATGTCCATAACCAGGGACACGGCTAACCATGATTAGTTTGTTACACTTTGCAGAGGTTTGCGCACTTTTCCCCACAAGACTCGATCGCCTCCGTTTGGTTTCTCGCACTACAGGGTGTTTGAGAAGACGGATGACCGAGACATGGTCTTTCAGAAGCGCTAGCACCTTACGATCGGGTAGACCGTACCACCTACATCCCCTACATCTGCTAGTCTACCACTGTAAGAGTTCGCACAACTTAGTCAACTATGCCAGAGCCCATAGTGGCTTGTGGCTGCACACGGAAGTTTCTAGTATGAATAATCTCATGATCCCTTTGAGCCTGGGTGGCTGTCCAAAAGAACAACAGGCAAGTCCTGGAAACCCCAGGTGCCTCAATCCACCCAGATGTGTGTTAGGTTGCCACCTTAGATAAACCATTAATTAACAATCTCACATCTGTCATGGATATCACTCACCCAATCCACGTCTACTAGCATAGCATGGCATAATAAGCAAACGTAGAAGTAACTCCCAAAGGTTTGATAATAAACAGGTAATAGGTACTACCTCATCTACTTCCCATCCCACAATTTAATTAGATCCTAATCATGCAATGTGTGAGGATTGATCTAATGCAATAAAACCGGGTTGTAGAAAAGGTATGATCAAAGTGTTACTTGCCTTGCTGATGATCCGCGAAACCTAGAGATTCGAAGTAACAGGCGGCGCACTCCGGGTATTCTATCGCAGACAAACAACAAGCATACAATAAGTACTCATCTAATGCACAGGTAAAACTCAAATAGAAGATCTAACCAGAAAGTTCAACTTAAGAACCCTGGTTTGCAAAAAGAATCAAATCGAATGAAGCAAAAGAAATCAAACGGCGAAAGAAAACAACTTCGTTCTAGTAATCTGGATCTAGGGCAAATTTTACAGTAGCAAAAACATGTTTAAGTTGATTATTCGGAAAGAGGGTTTCGAGACGAAACTCTAGGTGCTTGAATCGCCTGATTCCGATAAACGAGCGAAAAGTTATACTAAAACGAAAATCGGATCAGAAATCACAATCAGAAAATAACCGCGGAAAATCCGACGAAAAAAGAAAAACGACGAACAGAATTTTTTTTTAAAAAAAACAGCACGGAAAACGGGGCGGCGGCGACCTCGGGCGGCGCGCTTCTCCGGCGAGTCTGCGGCGGGGCGGCGGCGGCGGCGGGAGGCGGCGGCTAGGGTTAGGGCAGGGGTGGCTGGCGGCTGGGCTTTCGGGCCCCGGGGCGGCGGCTTATATAGCCTTGGCCGGCAATGTCCTGGCCGAGTACGGCCCAAAGTCGGTTCCGCTTTTTTTTAATTCCGCTCGGAAGAAAAATAAAAAGAAATACTAAACGGACTCCAAAAATCACGAAATAAATTTTGCTGGGTTTCTAAAATCAAGCCCGATAAAGTGAACATTTATCTGGGCCCAAACTACAACTTTAAAAAACACGCATTTTTCCTAAATTCAAATAAAAATACCGAAAAACTCCGAAATAAATCTTATTTGATTTTTTTATTAAATCCTCAATATTTCTATATTTTGGGAAAGTCATTTTATTCCCTCTCTCATATTTTTGTAATAGAAATAATTGATGATAAAATAAATAAAATCAAATGATCCTGTTTACATAATTTGAGAAAACTCAAATATGTAAATGACGAAATCCCCAACTCTCTCCGTGGGTCCTTGAGTTGCTTAGGATTTTCTAGGATCAAAACCAAAAGCAAAATAAAATATGATATGCATGATGATCTAATGTATAACATTCCAAATTGAAAATTTGGGATGTTACAAACCTACCCCCTTAAGATGAATCTCGCCCTCGAGATTCGGGTTGGCTAGAAAATAGGTGAGGGTGGTCTTTGAGCAAATCTTCCTCTCGCTCCCAGGTGGCTTCATCCTCCGTGTGGTGGCTCCACTGAACTTTGCAAAACTTGATAACCTTGCTACGAGTAACTCGGCTGGCAAACTCGAGAATCTTGACTGGTTTCTCCTCATAGGTCAAATTGTTATCCAACTGAATTGCTTCCAATGGCACTGTGTCTCTCAAAGGTATGTCAGCCATCTCCACGTGACACTTCTTCAACTGAGAAACGTGAAACACATCATGCACTCCTGTTAATCCTTCTGGCAATTCCAACTTGTAAGCCACTTCTCCCATACGCTCCAAAACTCGATATGGTCCTACAAATCGTGGCGCTAACTTCCCCTTAACTCCAAAGCGCTTAATCCCTCGAAGTGGGGATACTCGAAGATAAGCTCTATCTCCGACTTTGTAAACTGTCTCCTTGCGTTTAGAATCTGCATAACTCTTCTGTCTGGACTGGGCTACCTTGAGCCTATCGCGAATCAACTTCACCTTCTGTTCAGACTCCTTAATCAAATCTGGTCCAAACAACTGGCGGTCTCCAACTTCGTCCCATGACAACGGTGTCCTGCACCTCCTTCCGTACAAAGCTTCGAAAGGGGCCATCTTCAAACTGGTCTGATAGCTATTATTGTAAGAAAACTCTCCATATGGCAAATTATCGTCCCAACTAGATCCGTAATCTAGCGCACAAGCTCTCAGCATATCCTCCAAAATCTGATTGACTCTCTCAGTCTGTCCATCTGTCTACAGATGAAAAGCTGTACTAAATTCTAACCTAGTACCCAAAGTCTCATGCAACTGCTTCCAGAAGTTTGAGGTAAACTGGGTTCCTCTATCTAATACGATGCTCCTCGGAACTCCATGCAAACATACGATCCTGGTCATGTATATCTTTGCCAACCTAGCACTGGTGTAAGTGGTCTTTACTGGGATGAAATGAGCTACCTTCGTCAACCGATCAACTACGACCCAAATCGAGTCATAGCCTGAACGAGTCCTTGGTAATCCCGTGATAAAATCCATGCCTAGCTTATCCCATTTCCATTCGGGTATCGGCAATGGTTGCAACAATCCTGCTGGCTTCTGATGCTCTGCCTTTACTCTCTGACATACGTCACAAACTGCTACATACTCCGCAATATCCTTTTTCATTCCGGTCCACCAGAAAATATCCTTCAAATCCCAATACATCTTGGTATTTCCTGGGTGAATCGAATACGGTGAATCATGTGCCTCTTGCAGAATCAACTTTCTGACCTCCGGGTCATTGGGTACATAAACACGGCCTTCAAAGCATAGGGCGTCGTGCTCATCCTCACGAAATCCTTTAGTTTTTCCTATGCTCAGTTTCTCCTTTATAGCGGCAATCTCTTTGTCAGTTTTCTGAGCTTCTCTGATTCTGTCCATCAAGGTTGACTGAATTTCCAATGTTGCTACATAGCCTCTCGGAACTATTTCCAACATAGCTCACTAAGATTTTCTGCTAACTCCTTGGGTATTTCTCCTGTCATTAATGTATTGACATGGCTCTTGCAGCTTAATGCATCAGCTACTAAATTAGCTTTTTCGGGATGGTAATGTAATTTCATATCATAATCCTTGATGAGCTCCAACCATCTCCTTTGTCTGAGGTTCAACTCCTTCTGCGTGAAAATGTACTTCAAACTCTTATGATCCGTGTACACCTCACAACGATTTCCAATGAGGAAATGTCTCCATGTCTTCAATGCATGCACTACGGCTGCTAACTCCAAATCATGCGTAGCATAATTCAATTCATGAGGCTTCAGTTGTTGTGAAGCATACGAAACAACTCTCCCTTCCTGCATAAGCACTGCTCCAAGTCCTCGACGTGAAGCGTCGCAATACACCTCATAATCCTTGGTCTGATCTGGCAAAATCAACACTGGTGAGGTAACCAAACATTTCTTCAACTCCTGGAAACTTGCCTCACACTCATCAGTCCATTTGAACTTAGTATCCTTCTTCAACAACTCCGTCATAGGCTTCGCAATCCTTGAGAAATTCTCAATAAACCTCCGGTAGTATCCTGCGAGTCCAAGAAAACTTCGGATCTCTCCAACGGTAGTTGGGGCTTCCCACTTGGTCACGGTTTCAATTTTAGCGGGATCTACTGCTATACCTTCTCCAGATATAACATGTCCGAGGAATCCTACTTCCTTCAACCAAAACTCACATTTGCTGAACTTGGCATATAATTGGTGTTCTCTGAGCTTTCCAACTACCAAACGCAAATGCTCCTTATGCTCCTCTTCATTCTTCGAGTATACCAGGATATCATCAATGAACACTACGACAAACTTATCCAAAAACTCCATAAACACTTTGTTCATCATGTTCATAAAATAGGCAGGTGCGTTAGTCAGTCCAAATGACATAACGGTATACTCATACAGCCCATACCTGGTGGTAAAAGCTGTCTTCGGAATATCCTGTTCTCGAATCTTCAAGTGATGGTACCCTGATCGCAAATCGATCTTGGAAAACACTTTAGCTCCTTGCAATCGATCAAACAGATCATTGATCATTGGTAGCGGGTACTTGTTCTTGATCGTTACTTCATTCAATCCTCGATAGTCAACAACCATCCTTAACGATCCATATTTCTTCTCCACTAGAAGTACTGGTGATCCCCAAGGCGAAGAACTTGGGTGAATATATCCCTTATCCAGTAACTCCTTAATCTGTTTCTTAATTTCCACCAAATCCTTTGTTGGCATCCTATATGGTCTCTTTGATATTGGCCCAGTGCCTGGCAAAAGCTCAATCAAAAACTCAATGTCTCTATCCGGTGGCATGCCTGGCAACTCTTCGGGAAATACATCAGGAAAATCCTTTACCACTGGTACTTCCTCCTGCACAACTCCTGTTAGGAATTTACTTGTGTCCTCTTTGGTACATGCCGGGATACATAATTGATCCTTCTCCCTTCTGGTGTGGTAAGCAAAATTGACTTACTAGCACACTCAGTATGACCTTCATACTTTGATAACCAATCCATGCCTAATATCACATCCAATCCTTGAGATTCCAATACTATTAGGTCTGAGGGAAAAACATAGTTACCAATCCTTAATGGTGACCGATCACACCATAGGCTAGCCACATACTCTGCTCCTGGCGAAGTTACTAACATGGGTGACCTAAGGGCTTGGGTTGGTAGGTTATACTTATCCACAAATCCCCTTGATTCTGATTCTGAACTAGCAACTGCATCAAGGTGTTCTGCTGCTGGATCAACTGGGTGAGCTCCGGCGGAAAGGCAAATCCGGGGTCACGTCTCGGAGGCATCTGAGGGTTTAGAAAAGATGAGATATAAGAATAGAGGGGTCTAAAGGGAAAACACTACCCATATGCACATGAGGCAAAACAAAGAATTCACTTCAATCAATCAAACAAGGACATACAACCGATCTAGCTATCGCAAAAGTGCTCGGACTACTATATTTACATGGTGGGCTACTACTACTGATGAGGTGGTCTACTAGAAATATTCTACGGTTGTAGACTCCATGATATCTGCTCCTGCTTCATCCACATAGTCATCATCGCTACTATCTTGTTCCGAGTCGGTGCCATCGATGATGATGTAGTCTTCCGGGCTAATCTCCTTGGTTTCCTCGTCTTCATCTACTGGTGTCGGGCCTCCCATAAATATGCCAATCTTCTTGATCAGATCGTCATTCTTCTCCACCAATACTTCAATTTCTTCCTCATAATCTTCGCGTGTAGCCTTGAGTTCTTCCCCTAGTTCCTTGATTCTAGTCTTAGCCTTCTTCAGATCTATCATGTCGGCGCACATCTGATTCTCCTGTCGTCGAATGTGCTGGTTTAACTCCTGGATAAAAGCTGCAATTGATCTATCTTTCCTGGTGCTGATCATCTCCCAGTGTTCATCTCAGCGCCCACAAATCTGGTAGATAGTATCCTTGAGATCCTTGTGGTAGACTTCTCCAATGCGTCCCATGGCGATGTGAGCTGCCATGCTCTTTCCTAGACTCCAAGTTGGTGCATCAAAAGAAAACTCTATGGGCTCAGTGACTGGCATGAACGTCCTTCCTGGAACTTGAACTTGAATCATCCAACGCTCTTCTTCAGGTAAAGTGGCGTTGTAGGTTCCCGTGAAGCTTGGTACTCCTATGTTCAGGTATCTAGTGACTTCCTTCAAGTGGCGTCCAAAGGGTGTATCTTCGTCCGGTTGTGTGAACTTGTTCCTTGCACCCGCCATCCTAAAGAGTAGAAAAGATGAGAAGTCAGAAGAGAAGAGAGTGAGTAGTGATCTAGGTCTTTAGCTTAGTGTTCGTGTCCTACGTCAGCGTGTGCTCTCATACCATCTCTGTAGCGACCAGACCTCAAACAGTCTGATCTCTGTGCTCCGGTGTCATCCCTGGATCAGTAATGCTGACACCACACAGTACTCGAAGGATTTATAGCAGAGTAGCAATCACACACTTATTACATCGGGTGTCTCAAAAGAGAACTTATTACAATAAATATGGCTTAAGGCCATCTAATAACGATAACAGCGGAAGGCTTGGAAGATAAGTGAGTCCATCAACTCCAACGGCATCACTGAGTATAGAACCACGACCTAAAAATTCCTTAATCGTCGTCTGAAAAGTCTGCAACATTAACGTTGCAGCCCGAAAACGGGTCAGCACATGGAATATGCTGGCAAGATAACACATAGAGAATAATGGAATGCAACAGCTATACTATATGCATATTTGGCTGGTGGAAAGCTCTATGGTTACAGTTTTTGCGTGAAGCCAATTTTTCCCTACTTCAAAGGAATAAATTTAATTACTATCATGGTGGTTGTTAAACATTGAGAATGGTTGACAGCATTCTCAATCCCAATTAAGTACATCATTAAAACCCATCAAAATTAATTTAGAGTAACATGTTGACATTCACATGAAAATCTAGGTACTAGATACTCAAGATGTCCATAACCGGGGACACAGCTAACCATGATTAGTTTGTTACACTCTGTAGAGGTTTGCTCACTTTTCCCCACAAGACTCGATCGCCTCCGTTTGGTTTCTCGCACTACAGGGTGTTTGAGAAGACGGATGACCGAGACATAGTCTTTCAGAAGCGCTAGCACCTTACGATCGGGTAGACCGTACCACCTACATCCCCTACATCTGCTAGTCTACCACTGTAAGAGTTCGCACAACTTAGTCAACTATGCCAGAGCCCATAATGGCTTGTGGCTGCACACGGAAGTTTCTAGTATGAATAATCTCATGATCCCTTTGAGCCTGGGTGGCGGTCCAAAAGAAAAACAGGAAAGTCCTGGAAACCCCAGGTGCCTCAATCCACCCAGATGTGTGTTAGGTTGCCACCTTAGATAAACCATTAATTAACAATCTCACATCTGTCATGGATATCACTCACCCAATCCACGTCTACTAGCATAGCATGGCATAATAAGCAAACGTAGAAGTAAGTCTCAAAGGTTTGATAATAAATAGGTAATAGGTACTACCTCATCTACTTCCCATCCAACAATTTAACTAGATCCTAATCATGCAACGTGTGAGGATTGATCTAATGCAATAAAACTGGGTTGTAGAAAAGGTATGATCAAAGTGTTACTTGCCTTGCAGATGATCCGCGAAACCTAGAGATTCGAAGTAACAGGCGGCGCACTCCGGGTATTCTATCGCAGACAAACAACAAGCATACAATAAGTACTCATCTAATGCACAGGTAAAACTCAAATAGAAGATCTAACCAGAAAGTTCAACTTAAGAACCCTGGTTTGCAAAAAGAATCAAATCGAACGAAGCAAAAGAAATCAAACGGCGAAAGAAAACAACTTCGTTCTAGTAATCTGGATCTAGGGCAAATTTTACAGTAGCAAAAGCATGTTTAAGTTGATTATTCGGAAAGAAGGTTTCGAGACAAAACTCTAGGCGCTTGAATCGCCTGATTCCGATAAATGAGCGAAAAGTTATACTAAAACGAGAATCGGATCAGAAATCGCGATCAGAAAATAACCGCGGAAAATCTGACGAAAAAAGAAAAACGACGAACAAATTATTTTTTTAAAAAATAGCACGGAAAACGGGGCGCGCGGCGAACCTCGGGCGGCGCGCTTCTCCGGCGAGTCAGCGGCGGGGCGGCGGCGGCGGCTGGCGGCGGCGGCTAGGGTTAGGGCAGGGGTGGCTGGCGGCTGGGCACTCGGGCCCTGGGGCGGCGGCTTATATAGCCTTGGCCGGCGGTGTCCTGGCCGAGTACGGCCCAAAGTCGGTTCCGCTTTTTTTTTAATTCCGCTCGGAAGAAAAATAAAAAATACTAAACGGACTCCAAAAATCACGAAATAAATTTTGCTGGGTTTCTAAAATCAAGCCGGATAAAGTGAACATTTATTGGGGCCCAAACTACAACTTTGAAAAACACGCATTTTTCCTAAATTCAAATAAAAATACCGAAAAACTCCGAAATAAATCTTATTTGATTTTTTTATTAAATCCTCAATATTTCTATATTTTGGGAAAGTCATTTTATTCCCTCTCTCATATTTTTGTAATAGAAATAATTGATGATAAAATAAATAAAATCAAATGATCCTGTTTACATAATTTGAGAAAACTCAAATATGTAAATGACGAAATCCCCAACTCTCTCCGTGGGTCCTTGAGTTGCTTAGGATTTTCTTGGATCAAAACCAAAAGCAAAATAAAATATGATATGCATGATGATCTAATGTATAACATTCCAAATTGAAAATTTGGGATGTTACAATTTATGATCGCCACAAAGATCTGCATGCCACCAAAGAGGTGCCTCCCGAGCCTTGGTTCCAATTTAGTTGATGGTGTTGGAAACCCTAGGGCTCAAGGGTGGCACGCTCTGCTGGCGTCAGGCAAGTTGCCCCGTCAAGGATCTTGCCGGTGTTGTGGAAGCTGCCCCGGCAAAGGTCTTGCCGGGGGAGTCCACCTCGCCCTTTTGCTCTGCCTCTGGTCTTGGTGTTGCTTCGGTTGTCTTGTGCTCCGGCTTCCCTCCTCTTCCCTACTCAGTGCGGCTGTAGGTGTGGCTCTGACTTCCCATGCACAAGTAAAGGGGTGCAAAGGAGGGCCCCTACTTTTGTACACCGTCACTGGTTGAACTTGCCTCGACCATCATCGACCCCTACTACAAAAAGATGAAGCGGGATGCAACAGATGACTTCCCATATCTTGGCACGGGGCCTGGATGCGGCAACTGGATGAACCTCACCTCAGGTTCGCGACCAACAGTGTGTACACATGCTACGTGTGCACATGTAGATCGTCGACATGAGGAAGTGCCTCCTTCCTGAAATCGACGAGGTCGGATCGAGCCACCAGCAGAGTAGTGGGGGCATGTGTCCCAAGAAGTAGCTGATGATTAGATGATCATTTATCCTAGTTAATTATGCATGTAATATATAGTTTACTTTGGTGTAATTGGAGATCATTGTTATCATGGCTTATGTGAGTGCTATTCCGTTTACCTTATATCAAGAAATTATGAATGATACTGCTCCTACCGAGATATAAGATATTGATGTTACAATTAAGCTTTCTAAAAGAGATACAATTACACCACTTGGGATTGTTAGAGATGTTGATGTATTGTGTGGGAAAATTAAATATCATACTAATTTTCTAGTTCCTGGTTCCCCACAAGATGATTTCTGTCCCATTATATTTGGTAGACCTGTCCTGAATACGGTTAATGCTAAGATTGATTGCACTAAGGAAAACTGTCAGTGTTAACTTTGGTGATGTGTCTCATGAGTTTAATTTCTCCAAATTCCGTAGACGACCTCGTGCTTGTAAGGATGAAATTATTGGTCTTGCTTCTATTGTCGTTCCTCCTACTAACCTTTTAGAACAATATTTGCTAGACCATGAAAATGATAAGCATATGAATGAAAGAAACGAAATAGATGAGATATTCTTCAAACAACAACCTATTCTTAAACACAATTTACCTATTGAAACTCTTGGAGGTCCTCCACTACCTAAGGGTGACCCTGTGTTTGAATTAAAACAATTGCCTAACACACTAATATATGCTTATCTTGATGACTAGAAGATATATCCTATTGTTATTAGTGCTAACCTTTCAAAGCATGAAGAAAAGATATTATTAAAAACTCTGAGAAAGCACTGTGCCACTATTGGATATACTCTCGATAATCTTAAGGGCATTAGTCCCACTCTATGCTAGCGGAAAATTAATATGGAGCCTGATGCTAAAAGAGTTGTTGATCACCAGCGACGATTAAATCCTAAGATGAAGGAAGTGGTAAGAAATGAAATATTAAAGCTCCTGGAAGTAGGTATAATCTATCCTATCACTGAGAGTAGACGGGTAAGTCATGTTCATTGTGTTCCTAAGAAGGGAGGTATTACTATTGTCCCAAATGATAAGAATGAACTTATTCCATAAAGAATTATAACATGTTATAGGATGGTAATTGATTTTAGAAAATTAAACAAAGCCAGTAGGAAGGATCATTACACCTTACCATTTGTTGTTCAAATGCTAGAAAGGTTATCAAAGCATACACATTTCTGTTTTCTAGCTGGATACTCCGGTTTTTCCCAAATACTAGTGTCACGATAGGATCAAGGAAAAAACTACTTTCACATGCCCTTTTGGTACTTTTGCTTGTAGACATATGCCTTTTCATTTATGCAATATAACGGCTACCTTTCAAAGATGTATGACTTCTATATTCTTTAACTTTTGTGAAATGATTGTTGTGGTTTTCATGGACGATTATTCCATTTACGGAACTTCTTTTTATAATTGCTTAAGCAACCTTGATCGAGATTTGTAGACTTGTGAAGAAACTAATCTTGTCTTGGATTGGGAGAAGTGCAACTTTATGGTGAGCGAATGTACCATCTTGGGGCATAAATTTTCTGAAAGAGGTATTTAAGTTGATAAAGCAAAACTTGATGCAATTGAGAAAATGCCATGTCCTAAAGATATCAAAAGTATAAGAAGTTTCCTTGGTCATGCGGGTTTCTATAGATATTTATTAAAGACTTCTCTAAAATTTCTAGGCCTCTTACTAATCTCTTGTAAGAAGATGTTCCATTTGTTTTTGATAATGATTGTATAGAAGCCATTGAAACACTTAAGAAAGCCTTAATCTCTGCACCCATTGTTCGACCACCTGATAGGAACTTACCTTTTGAAATAATGTGTGATGCTAGTGATTATGTTGTTGGTGTTGTTCTACGACAAAGAGTTCATAAGAAATTAAAGGTTATCCATTATGCTAGCCAACCTCTAGGCAGTGCTCAAAGAAATTGTGCTACTGCTGAGAACGAATTTTTAGCAGTCGTGTTTGCTTGTGATAAATTCAGATCTCACATAGTTGACTCTAAAGTAATTGTTCACACAAATCATGCTGCTATTAAATACCTTATAGAAAGGAAAGATGCTAAACCTAAACTCATTAGGTGGGTTCTTTTGTTACAAGAATTTGACATGCATATTACTGATAGGAACAGAGTTATGAATCCCGTAGCTGATAACTTGTCTAGGTTAGAAAATAATCTTGATGGGGCACTGCATATTAATGATAGTTTTCCTAATGAACAACTACCTGTCATAATACTTCTCGTAATACTCCTTGGCATGTAGACTATGCTAATTAGTAGAATGCCCGTGCGTTGCCACGAGCTCTTGAAATATTTTGCAGGAGTTATATAAAAACAATGCATGTTAAATTTCACACGTACAGACAATATAACACAGACATAATTAACTAATAATTGAAGTCCACTTCACTTGCAATGCCCACGAACTTGGTTTTCTTGGGGGCAGACATGTTTGATACGATGACTGTAATATCTCTAGGGGTGCAAACATAGACTGTCGACATGATACAAAAATGAGCCAAATTAGTTGAATACAAAAGGTACTATGACAAAGCAAAGATCGATAATAATATTGAAAAAATACCTTGTGCGATAACATTTAAATTGGGTTTTTTTGGTTTGTTATGAGATATCAATGTTTCCACATAATTATTTTGTAAAAAAACTTGTGAATTTTTGGCCCCTTTCAACGACGTCGCTTCGGAACCCTTGTCGATGGTTCTTTTGTGTGCATCTCCAAAATCCATATATATGTCTCATATATTCTAAAAAAATAATATATAAAAAACACACCTTTTGTATTATCATGTTTAACATACATACAAAGAACGATTAGCTATATGCACCTCTTCTCATGGTGTTTCAGTCCGGTTTGTCATCATTAGATTAGTGCGTATGTCGGAACGCGTCACTTTCTATCTCTGATGAAATATAAACGATATTTTCTATTGCATCATATAAACATATATAATGTATAACAATAAAAGTGAAACTAACACAACTGTTTTATTTTGTAAAAAGAACACCTTTTCATATTATTAAAAAAAGATGTTGCATTTCTGTCATGGAAAACAACCAACAATAATGTTCATATATAAATAAGTAGCCATCTAAAATTTCTTAAATCATTTTAAATTATTTATTTAGGCTATCAAAATTTCTCCAACAAAATATATAAACATGCAAGCAAACCAACATAAACCAAGTATATTCGGTTTCTTCTCTCAATATTTGTTGTGATACTCTCAATATATCTAAAAACTATATAAAAATATTTATTTGTATGAACCATGTTTAATATATATATATATATATGCTTTATTTTTTTGTGAGGTATATATATACTTTAATTATCTATCTATTTTAAAAGAGAAAACATTCCTGATACAAGGCCCAAATTAACTATCCAGCACGGCTCAACCAGCACCCAATCTACCCCTAAAAAGGAAATCCAAAAAAGAAGTTTCTTTCGTTCAGCACCGAATGGAATGCAACCTTATCTCCCCCAATACTCTCTCCTCTCCTCTCCACTCACTCAACCTATCTCGCGCCTCTCCCAGTCTCCCCACCCCCGCCGCATCTGCCGTGCATGTTGAAAAGCTCATGTCGCAACCGCGCGACTCTACCCGCCGAACACCGCATTCGTCGCATGCATCGGCGGTTGCCGCGTGAGGAAGGTCACCACTGGTCCCACGACAGCCTCAGCTGGAGGAGGAAAATAGGTCCATAGTGATGGACGCTCAAGTAAGAGGAGCGGCCCCAATAGTGGCGGCCTCGAGCACGGGGATAAGTGCAGGTTGGGGATGCAGGAGAGGTGCAACACGGGGTTTGGAGGTCTGACGAGCTGGGTGCAGCGCGACCGACAGTGACGGACGCAGGGACGCGTTGATCCGGGCATGGGTGCTCAATCCGGTCCCGTTCAGGCCGGATCCGCGGCGGTGCTCATCTCCGGCGAGGTGGCCTGTGACTCGCGGGACAATGGCGGTGCAAGACCATGGGAGGAGCTCATCTCATGCGGCTGGGGCGCGAGGTCTTATTGGCTTCGGTTGCCGGTGGCTTGACGTAGGGGTGGCCAGGGTCCGGCGCCATGCAGGCTCTTCGAGGGTGAGGAAGCAGACGGCGATGACAACTTTGAGGCTGGCAGGGGTGTTGTCTCTGCGTTTGATGGTCGTTGTGAATGCCGTGGGCTCCAACGCGAACGCCGTTGGCTCCCTCCCCTACAGGTAATTCCCCTAAATTGTACCCCTTGAAATTGCCATGATTATCCCAGGGAGAGGTACAACCTTTTTCTTTTTGAGATTTAGAGTAGTAAAGCTACTCTGCTGAAACAACAAATTTAGAGATCATAAGCGGGCGAGGCAGTCTAGTACGTTCGCAATCCTCTCCCAGTCTTCCAAATTCCTGGACAACGCTACAAGCCCATCAGCAAGGGCATTGCACAATCTCCACACACTTCTAATACTATGATCTGAGAAGTTTGTCAGTGCTTGCTTGATGTTTCTTGGAAGTCCATAGCAGGGGTAGAGGGACTGCTTCCCTGTCATCATTTCCTTAATCCGAATTTGGCAGTCAAGTTCCAAAATCACGGCCCCCTATAGATCCTCGAGAGTGCATCCAACAAAATAAGGGCTGCTTTTGCTTTGGCCTCCTCAACACTATGTCTAGGTGACGTATTCTAACAGATAGAAATAACAACATGACCTCTACTGTCCCTTGCAATAGCACCTGCAGAATGTTCACCCATTTACTCCAAGTATGAGGCTACAGAATTTAGTTTGATTGATCCCAAGGCCGGGCCCGTCCAGTGCAAGTGCTGCGTGGTGGGGCAGCGGGGCTGCTGTACCACAATGGCACCCACACCTTTTCCTGATTCATGACCACCACTCATTGCCGCTTATTTAAATTCTTCAAAATACCTCACAAGAACTGCACAGATTCCATAATAGATTCTTTGCCTACACTGCGAATGCAGTCCTCATGCAGGCACAACCTTTTTTTTGGTATTCATACAAATCACTTTGTATATACTTTGCAGATTGCTTGGCAATTTTTGTTGGTCAATAACCACCATTCTTTGATTGGGCATGTGTTGGTACAGAATAACAATAAGGTTATAGAGACCCGACTCAAAAATATCTATTCTTTGATTGGGCAGTACCTCCGGACTAAAAATTATGGCGATGGAAAATGTTCTCTAAACTGAACTAAAAAACCCCCACCAATTTTTAGCCATGAACATTTTGCCAAAGAACCAAGTCATACTATAATGTATACACCCAAACTTGCAACTTGCTTCTTCCTTCCTCTATCACCTCGTTGAAGGAGATGTTAAAAGCACTCATTTAGCAAAGTTTTCTTCCTGGACAAACGCATCAGGTTAACATCAGAAATGAGAATTTTCTAAGAATCTTGAACCTTGCCCACTCTTTAATGTATTGTCTATTAGGTAGTAGAGCCACCAAAGTTGCTGAAACTAATGGTAGCAAAAAAAGATAAGCATCAGTTTCGCCTTCACAAAGAGCATGTTCGTACTACTATCATGTCTATAGATGGCTACTACAACAATCTGTAGTCATAGGAATAGGAAAAAAGACTTAAAACCCGATTGAGCCAAAAAGCACATGCTCAGATTATAGCCTTGCCCAAAGATACATGGTCATACCATATATAATTTCATTCACACAAAAAAGACCATATATAATTTCTGTGAAGAGTTTGCACATGTACCTATAATATTGATATTCTGATTACATTATGTATACCATTCGTCCAGTGGTTGTTAATATGCTTATCTAGCACGTTTAGTTTTCCTTATGCACTGTCATATACTATCCATAGAAATGACAAATAAACATACTTAATTCTTGCTGCAATTACTTCAACATACATGTTTTACATGCCAAAAGGAGGACCAGAAGACTCGGTGCATGTCACAAACTCACCATGATGCGGTCTAGACCATTGTGATGCTATTATTCCTAATGACTGATAGGCACTGGTCTCCATTCGCTTGCATCCATCTCTAACCTAGACACCATTGGCACCGATAGAGGTTGTTGCAGGCACAAAAACCATGTCGCAACACCACCAAAAGCGCACGGGGTTCAAATAAAGAACACAAACCATATATGTCACTCGTTGGCTAGATGTAAGCAATCAACTGATAGTTTCTTTCTTTTTGTGGTGGTAATGGTGCGATAGATTTGAACTTGGAGGAGGCGTTCTCTCCTTTTCCATTCCATCTCCTTGTCTGCTTCCATCTGCTCCCTCCTGCACTACTCGCCACACAATGGGGTGTTCCCTCTGCTCAAACAAAACATACTGTAGCATTGAACAGGTTAGAACACATGACATGGATAACCACCTCACTATTTAGTAAAAAATTACATCTGGATCTTGATCCAGGTCAAACAAATGGACACAAAGACAAAAACAAGATGCAAATTATAGTCCAAAAATTTGGATCGCCAACCCAACAATTGGAGCTGATTTTAGAAGAGGGAAAGAGGAGAGGGGCACTCACTTGCACGACATCGGTCTAGTGGAGGCTGACACAGGTCCTCGTGCCAACGCCGGGGACACCAACTATTGTATATTTGGGGTGGGGGATTGTTTTTAGTTCAATGGAGGGGTTGGGTATCAGATGTTTCGGAAAGTACTGATTCTGTCCAGATATGTTGGGAGAGAATGGATGTGTCAACGGAAAAAATTGGCAACTTCAGGATCAGATGAGGGGAAAATCAGAGGGTAGGAGGCCTATCAATGGATCGATGGGGTGGGAGGGAACGAACCAACTAATGAACGATGTATGAACTGCTCCATTATGAGTAGAGATTACATTATTGCTAAATTTATACCACGTAGTTCACATACCAACAAAAGTAAAAGTTCTTATTTGATTTAAGACATTACTTTCGGGATGACCCACATCTTTATAAAGGAGTAGATGGTATTATTGGACATTGTATAACTGAGAATGAATAGGAACAAGTCCTATAGAAGTGTCACTCCGAGGCTTATGGAGGAGACCATGCGGGAGACAGAACTGCACAGAAGGTATTACAATCTGGTTTTTATTGGCCTACTCTTTTCAAAGATGCACGTAAGTTTGTTCTATCTTGTGACGAATGTCAAAGAATTGGAAATACTGGTAGATGTCAGGAAATGCCTATGAATTATTCACTTGTTATGGAGCCATTCAATGTATGGATTTGACTATATGGGACCTTTTCCTTCCTTTAACGGGTATACACATATTTTCATTGCTGTTGATTATGTTACTAAGTAGTAGAAGAAATTCTAACTTGTCATGATGATCATAATACTTCCATTAAAATGCTTAAAGAAGTTATTTTCCTGAGGTTTGGAGTTCCTAGATATTTAATGACTAATAGTGGTTCACATTTTATTCATGGTGCTTTCCGTAAATTGCTTGTTAAATATGATGTCAACCATATAATTGCATCCCCCTATCATCCTCTATCTAGTGGTCAAGTTGACTTGAGTAAGGAGAAATAGAGTTAATTTTGCAAAAGAACGTCAATAGATCTAGGAAGAATTGGTCTAAGAAACTAGATGATGCACTTCGGGCTTATAGAACTGCTTATAAAAATCCTATGAGTATGTCTCCGTATAAAATGGTTTATGGAAAAGAATTACTATGATTTTAAACTTTCCGGTGAAAAGAGGTTGTTTGATATTAGCTCAGTTGATGAATGGAGAACCCAAGCCTACGAAAAATGCTAAAGTGTTTAAAGAAAATGTTAGAAGATGGCACAACAAAAGAATAGAAAAACGTGAATTTAATGTAGGTGGCCATGTATTGTTATATTATTATTTAAGATCTTTTGTATGAAAACTTTTCTCCAAATGGGAAGGACCCTACATTTAGTGAAGAAGTTTATTGGTCCCATGCTATCAAGATCAACAACGCCAAAGGCACAAACCCAAGGGTGGTGAATGGGCCAAGAATTAAGTATTACATCTCAGGTATGCCTATAAATATTGAGACTAATATTATTCATTCCATAACATCGAAGCAGTACATAAAGGAAACTTTTCAGAATGTTCCAGAACCTTAAAAGGGAAGAGGTATGTGATACGGTAAGTAAACCTACTCCAGAAGTTCCATAAAAGCAATTTTACTCTATTTTGGAGTTTTAAAAAAATAGGAAAATATTAAGTAGTCTGGAAAGTGCACGAGTAGGCGACAAGCCTAAGGGGCGTGCCCTACCCCCTGGGCACGCCTCTTGAGCTTGTGGAGCCCTCGTGTACTCCCCGGACCCTATTTTCTTCCAGACTACTTGTTTTGCACGGTAAAAATTCATAATATAAACTCCCGAAGGTTTTGAGCACCATGTCACAAATAATATCCCATGTTCTTGTTTTGAACTACTTTCTGACAAGTCTAGATCGCCATGACAACAGGAAGTTTATCTAAGGGCAAGTTCTACGAGAAGGTCATTGACCCCTACCTTTCGGAGGTGATGAAACACCCTCAAACCATTGAGATATGCAAGGGGTTGCTTCACATTTGGGATGTCCAAGGGCCAAAGAAGACCAAAAGCATGAAGACTAGGCTCAAAGCACTAGAGCAGGAGATCTTAAGGTGTCAAGGGATGGTGGAACGCAGACTTAACGCCAACCCCTCTATGATTATGGAATTCACCCATGATCACAAGCTGGACAACGATAATATTGGATAGGCCATATTCAAGCTTCATGAGCAAATTGAGCACCTCCAAGCCAGATCTATGACCTACAAAACCAAAACTGTGAGTATGAGTCTAGAATTAAGGGGATGAGTTTAGCTGCAAATTTTTAGTATTCTAGAGACACTCTCATCCTTCTATAACGGGGAGCCTATGCTAGAAGACAAGCATCTCACATCATCAACTTCATCACCACCACCTCCTAAGGAGGAGACTTGAGTACACGGGTATGGGCACTCCACTTGGCTTGTGCCAAGCTTGGGGGAGGTGCCCCGGTATCGTATCACCAGCTTTATCTTTATCATCTATTTTTAGTTTGATCATTTTGGTTAAATCATGATCTAGTAGAATAAAAGTTTTACTATCATCTAGCCTTTTAAGTTTTTGCTTGGTGATCTATCTATGTAACCGAGTATGATATATATATATATAATAAACATTAGTTTTTGGTTGAGTGCTTTGCTTTCTAGCTTTGATCTTAGAGATGAAAAAGAATAAAAAAATAAAATATTATATAATAATCTTATGGACAGTGATAACTTCACATATAAGAAGTATAATGCATGAAATTTATTGAAGGTTGACAAACATAGTTTTGGTCGTTGTTGCAATTAATATGAAGTAATAAAGAAAGTGAGGTTTCACATATAAATACACTATCTTGGACATCTTTTATTGTTGTGAGCACTCATTAAAATATTATATTCTAATAAGTTGGTGTTAGACAATAAAGACAACATAATGAGTTATGTTTACTTACATCCGAATAGAAGCTATATTGTCATGGATCCTCCAACATGTGGAGCTTCCTTATTATCTCATGCTAGCCAAAAATTCTGCACCAAGTAGAGATACTACTTGTGCATCTAGAATCTTTAAAACCCAGTTTTTTCATAAGAGTCTACTATACCTAGCTATGGGTTGAGTATGATCCTTGAAGTAAGTTGTCACCGGTGCAAAGCAATAAAAATTGCCCTCTAAATATGTATTATCTTTTAGTGTGAGGAAAATAAGCTTTGTGCGAACTTGTGATGGGAAAAAAAAAGCGACGGAATGCATAATAAAGGTCACTATCACAAGTGGCAATATAATGTGATGTTGATTTGCATTAAGATTTTGTGCATTCAAATAAAAAGCAAACGACAACCTCTGCTTCCCTCCGCGAAGGTCCTATCTTTTATTTTAATTATCTACCTTCAAGAAAGGTTCATGGTGATCTTCAGCATTCCTTTTATTTTTCTCCCTTTTGGCAAGCATCTTATCTTGGCGAAAGATCTAGAGACACATATCTAGTCGGATGTAGGTGATCATGAGTTATTGTTGCTAACTCTACCCTTTAGGTAAATGGTTGGGAGGCAAAATTATAATCCCCCATCTTTCTATGTGTCTGATTGAAGCTCTTATCCCATAAGTATTGTGTGAATGTTAGCAATTGTGAAAGACTAAATGATGGTTGAGTATGTGAACTTGCTAGATAAAAGGTTCTTACATGGACTCTTTCTGACATTATGACAAATTACAATTGCATCAATGAATGAGATCATAGTTGCTAGTTTTCAATGAAGTTTACGGTTCATACTTTACCTTCAGAATGAATTATCACTTTAGCATAAGAATTTATATGACAGTATATTGTTGTTCTAATGATGATCATGATGCCCTCATGTGCGTATTTTGTTTTATCGACACCTCTATATCTAAACATGTGGTCATGATTATCGATTTCGGCTTTCGCTTGAGGACAAGTGAGGTCTAAGCTTGGAAGAGTTGATACGTCCATTTTGCCTCATGTGTTTATATGGATATTTATTACATTATGGGCTGTTATTACACTTTATGATGCAATTCTAATGCCCTTCTTCTCTTATTTTGCAAGATTTACATGAAAAGGAGAATGCCGGTAGCTGGAATTCTGGACCGGAAAGGAGCAAATCTGAGATCCCTATTCTGCACAACTCCAAATGTCCTGAAACTTTATTGAGAATTATTTTGGAATATAAAAAAATATTGGGTGAAGAAATACAAGGAGGGGACCCACCAGGTGGCCACAAGCCCGGGGGAGTGCCCTACCCCCAAGGCACGCCCCCTGGGCTTGTGGGCCCCCTGACTAGCCTCCGGTGCCCATCTTCTACTATATGAAGGGTTTTGACCTAGAAAAAAAATAAGAGGAAGGCTTTTAGGATGAAGCGACGCCGTCTCAAGGCGGAACCTGGGTAGAAGCAATCTAGGTCTCCGGCGGAGCAATTCTACCGGGGAAACTTCCGTCCGAGATGGGGAAATCGAAGCCATCGTCGTCACCATCTTCACTAGCACCATATCCACTCAAACTCTAGTAAAGCTCTTGTATTGAATCTTTGTCTCAAAACTTTAGATTGGTACCTGTGGGTTGCTAGTACTGTAGATTACTCCTTGTAGCTGATGCTAGTTGGTTTATTTGGTGGAATATCATATGTTTAGATTCTTAATGCCATTTGATACCCTATGATCTTGAACATGAATATGTCTTGTGAGTAGTTACTTTTGTTCCTGAGGACATGGGAGAAGTCTTGTTATAAGTAATCATGTGAAGTTGGTAGATGTATGTTTTTATTTCCTCTAGTGGTGTTATGAGAATGTCGACTACATGACACTTCTCCATGATTTGGGCCTAGGGGAAGGCGTTGGGAAGTAGCAAGTAGATGATGGGTTGCTAGAGTGACAGAAGCTTGAACCCTAGTTTATGTGTTGCTTTGTAAGGGGCTGATTTGGATCCACATATTTAATGGTATGGTTAAATTTATCTTAGCTCTTCCTTTTGTAGTTACAAATGCTTGTGACAGGGGTTAATCGTAAGTGGGAGGCTTGTCTAAGTAAGGACATCACCCAAGCACCGGTCCACCGACATATCAAATTATCAATGTAGCGAACACGAATCATATGAGCATGATGACTAACTTGATGATAATTCACATGTGTCCTCGGGAGCGATTTGCTTTATATAAGAGTTCATCCAGGCTTGTCCTTTACTATAAAAAGGATTGGGCCACCTTGCTGCACTTTAGTTACAATTTTTACTTATTACCCATTACGAATTATCTTGCTCTCAAACTATCTGGTACCAATAATTTTAGTGCTTGTACATAATACCTTGCTGAAAACCGCTTGTCATTTCCTTCTACTCCTCGTTGGGTTCGACACTACTTATCAAAAGGACTAGGATTGATCCACTATACTTGTGGGTCATCAGTCGGTGAAGCTTGGTAGTGAGCTGAACTACATGACAGAGAAGATTATCTTCGATGTCGTCAAAATACCTCTACCATACAATGGAATTCTTGGCCGCCCGGCTCTGGCCAAATTCATGGTGGCATCCCACTATGCCTACAAACACTCTAAAAATTCCAGGGATGATGAGTGTCAATACCATCAACTCCGACATGAAAGACATAATCATCAGCGCCGACAAGCTTTATCGGGAAGCAGTTGCAGTATCTGTCGGCAAGGCACTTGCTCCTGCCGACAAAGCTCCTGGGGGAAGAAGAAGAACAAGAAGACCGACAAGACCTTGATGAGGACTTTGGAAAGTGCACCTCCTCGGAGTACCGCGCACCCGTTGAGGACATACCAGAGAGCTCTATCGGCAAGAGCAAGAAGGCAAGGCATCTACACCTGCTACCATGAAAGTGGATGCAAAGGAGGACAAAACGGGAGGCACTTTCACCATAACTGCCACCTGTCGGTGTCAAAACTGGCGGATCTCGGGTAGGGGGTCCCGAACAATGCGTCTGAGGTTGATGGTAATAGGAGAGAAGGGACACAGAGTTTTACCCAGGTTCGGGCCCTCTTGATGGAGGTAATACCCTACGTCCTGCTTGATTATATTCATGAGTATAGGGGTTACAAGAGTTGATCAACCACGAGATCGTAATGGCTAAAACCCTAGAAGCCTAGCCTATATGATTATGATTGCCTCTACGGACTAAACCCTCCAGTTTATATAGACACTGGAGGGGACTAGGGTTGTACAAAGTCGGTTATAGAGAAAGGAATCTTCATATCCGAACGCCAAGCTTGGCATCAACGCCAAGGAGAGTCCCATCTGGACACGGGTGAGAGAATCTTTAGTCTTGTACCTTCATGGCCCAACAGTCCGGCCCATGTCCAATAGGCCGGACGCCCGAGGACCCCTTAGTCCAGGACTCCCTCAGTAGCCCCTAAACAAGGCTTCAATGACGAGGTGTCCGGCGCGCAGATTGTCTTCGGCATTGCAAGGCGGGTTCCTCCTATGAATACTTCAAAACAACTTTCGAACACAAAGAACATGCCCGGCTATGCAAAACAAGCACCACACACAACTACAGAGAGCATAATATTTCATAAGTCCAATCCACTGACAACTTTTTGTACCATGACACCACATCACCACCCGGTCATTATTTCGAACCGTTTACCGGCCTGCCGCTTCATATTTCGAGATGCGGTTTTATTGGCACGTCTTGTCAAAGCAGAGATTGTGTCCCCTTATTACGGGATTCTCATCAATACGGTCGTGGGTAAGCCAACCGTGCCACCTGCGTGGCCCTTGGGAAACATGCAAGTTTTAAGGCTAGTGGGGAGGCGCTTGATATTCGCTGCCTTTATAAAGGGATAAGGACTCACCCCCTTTCAGCCACGCCTTCTCTCTCTCTCTGCCTACCCATTCTCGAGCTCCAGTGCCCAATTCCTCATCCGTTTCGCCTCCAAACAGCACTCCAGTCATGTCCAAATCTGGAGCGCAAGGAAAGTGGATGGTGTCCTCTGTCAAGGAGAAGGACATCACACAGCTCCGGGAGGCCGGATATTTGGCCAAGGAAGTCGCCCATCGGCTTCCGACCGAGGGACAGATCATCCCTACCCCGGAGCCCCACAAGAGGGTAGTTTTCATCCCTCACTTCATCTGCGGGCTGGGGTTTCCACTCCACCCATTTGTCTGTGGACTTATGTTCTATTATGGGGTGGATTTCCATGATCTAGCCCCCAACTCCTTCCTCAACATCATGGCATTTATTGTCGTGTGCGAGGCCTTCCTCCGCATCTCACCTGGATTGTCACTGAAGATCTTCATTGTGAAGCCGAAGGTGGTACATGGCCAACATGCTGAGTGCGGAGGCGCCATGGTGAGAAAGATGCCCAATGTCGTGTGGCCCAAAGGCACTTTCGTGGAGACTGTCAAAGGGTGGCAAAACAGTGGTTCTATGTCATAGAGCCCCGCGGCACCACCTGGGCCGAAGCCCCCGAGTTCAGGTCTGGGGCCCCAATGCGGCTGACCTCCTGGCTAGAGAAGGGCCTAGACTGGGCATCGTCGGACGAGCTGACAGTGCTGCAAACGTGCATAAAGAGGATGGTCGAGAAGAACATCAAGCTTGTCAATGTGATCCAGGTGATGCTCTTTCGCCGTATCCTTCCATGCCAAAGCCGGACCTGGAATTTGTGGGAATTCGATCCAGCTAAGCACCAGACCCTGCAACACTTCCTCGGCGTTACACACCATGGTATTTAGAAGGTGCTCTTCAAGGCCAACAAAACATGGCCGAAGGAGTCCGAAGACCGTGGGTACAACCTAACCCACCCCGCCGGTCCGGTAAGTTTTCTCGTGTTTTCAAGGTGTATCCTTTACTCACATATTCAAGGGGCATGTCTAAGCTTCCCCGTCTTTATATACTTTTTTAGAGCTGGACGACGAAGGCGGAGCTGATAAAGAGCCCACCTCCGCTGCTCGAAGACCCTGCAATTCCTCTTCTGACGAAGATGCTGGTTCTGGCGCCCTACTAGGCGCTGGAGAAGAAGGCCAAGAAGAAGGCCAAGGGGGCCGGAGGTGGCCTCGGTCACAAGGGCACTTCGGACATGACGTCCGAAGACATCGAGACCCAGTCCACACCCGCCACCGACGACGAGGAAGAGGAGGAGGAGGAGGAAGAAAGCAACTCCCCCCTTGCGGGGGGAAGGAAGAAAAGGGCGGCCTCCACGTGTCTGGAGGCTGAAGCATCCAAGAGGGGGAAAACCTCCCTCGCGGACGACAGCGCGTTGGACACCGAGAGCAGCTCGGAGTGGCGCCCCAGGGAGAAGCCCCCGGCCGGATCGTAAGTATTCGAAGGCTCTAACGCACTTATATGCCGGACTCTCTTATTTCGTAATTCGGATGTGTTGAATCACGCATTGTAGTCCGGCCCACGACAGCTCCCAGCGATCCTCATCGAGAGGTTCCCTGGATCCAAAGGCTATGGTCAACGATTCGCTGCCGACAGCCACCTCTCCCAAGGCCACAGACGACGCCGAGTCGGTGTCCCGAAGGGCCTCTACGAGCCAAGGAGAGGCGCAGAGGGCCATTAGGATGGCGTGGGAGGGAAAAACCTCAGCTGCCGGACACCTGGGGCAGCAAATCCCTCTAGACACTGGCGATGGGGGCCATATCTAGTGCGGCCCCCAGCCGAATATTGTTCCGGAGGCCCATACGGCTCCAAAATCAAGAAGGCAACCTCCTTCGAAAGAAGGAGGTGCACCTATCCCACTGGTGACCTCTGTCCATCCAGAGGCACCGGATACTCTAATGGAAGCGCTGAGAGGCACTTCTATCGTGGAAGAACACCACACCCTCATGGGAACGGTGATTGGAAGGGTTTAGTCCGTTAAGAGCGGACTGACCAAAGCATGTACCCAACTTCTGACAGGCTTTCAGGTAAGTGACGTAATTATGCAAAAAAGAAGTCACAGTATAGACGGTGGCCCCTGAGACTCTATCCGGTGTTCGAAAAGAGTAGCCAAACAGAGGATCAAATAGATTTTCGCATGAGACTAACCATATATGTCTATGTGAATAAGCAGCCATCGCTACTAGTCGCGACCTCTCATGCCGCTGAAGTCTCTGGACTAAAGTAGAGGCTAGAGCGGGCCGAGGGTGAACCCGACCGTGTAAAAAAGCAGCTAGAAGATAAACAAGGTATGCAATGTCCTTGTGTATATCCGAAAAGGATGGATGATCTGTACTAACCCTAGTGTCATGACATTTATTATTAGGGGCGGAGACCGAGGTGGAGGCCCTCAAGAAGGCACTGCCCGAGGCCAAGGAGAGAGCGGTGAAGGAACAAGCTACTCGTGTGAAACACGAGGCCAGGGTTGGCGAGGTCCAACAGGAGCTTCAGGACGCTATGCAGAAATGCGAGTCCTTGGAGCGCCACATTGCGGATCAAGATTCCGAACTTGCCAAGGCCCGCCAAAGTGCACAAGATGCCAGGGCCGAAGCCCAAGGCGCCCTCCAGGAGATCTAGGAGGCCAGAAAAATTGCAGCTGGTAAAGCCTTTATTATGCAGAGCAAGTATGTGAAGAAAAGGTTCCTCTTACTGACCCAGATTTGGAGTTCTCCAGGGGCGTTTGCGGATCTACCGTGTAGTGTTGCTGATGCTGTGGAGTTCTTCCGAGCCGAAGACGGGAGCTCGACGGAGAAGTTGTTCTGGTCGCAATACCTTGCACCAGAACATCCGGTACCCTTTAGCGATCAGCTAAAACAGTTGGTCGAACTGCATAGGGTGGCCGAACTGCCATGAAGGATTTGATAATCTGACTATGGGCTGCCAAAGTAATACCCAACAACTACTTCGGGCTTGTGAAGCGGCTGGTCAATGCCTGCCCCTGTTTGGATGTCATCAAGCGGTCGGTCTGCATCGAAAGTGCGCGGATGGCCTTCGCCCGTGTCAAGATACAGTGGGTGAAGATGGACGTCGTCAAACTCGCGACCGAGGGACCGCCCGCTGGCAAGGAGCACCGCACGCCGGAGTGCTATTTTGATGATGTCCTCAAGGGATCCAGCATTGTAGAGGTCCAGTGCTCAAAAGACATTATCTTTGAATGAGTACTTTCATGTTATCTCGCCCTGTATGATGAAAACAAGACTGATGTATAATATAATGCTTGCTGTTTATTATTTAAAATTTTACCTCCTGTGCGGCCATTTTATTAAGTCTGAGAGTTGGCCTGTCATCGGCTTCAGCCCCCACGTAGGTAGTATAGGGGTGCTCGTGATGAATCTAAAACACTCTTTATCCAAAAGTTTGGTCCTTGAAGGAGGTGTTTAGCGCAACGAACCAGGCAATCGGACTATGTGGCTTTATCACCCTAACTTAGCCATAGGAGTTTGACAATAGAATTTTAGGCACAACCCCTAGTATTTGTGATTCCGAACTAGGGTGTTGTAAATACCTGATCGGGTAAAGACCGATTCGTCGCATAATGCGGAAAAAATTGCAAAAGATTTCAAACCTCCGAACAGCTGACCGGCTCACGCCGCATCACAACTGTCAGTTTTCGGCTTTCTCTACTGAGGTGCTCATCCGTATAAACCAGGACACAATTGCAGTAGTTCTCCTTTACTACACTAGTCGATAGAGTGGAACCCAACTATTGACCAAAGAGATGATTCGGAGCCGGGCAACCCAACTATTGACCAAAGAGATGATTCGGAGCCAATGCATATAATGCTGAAATTCGGGGTGCCGAACTATACTGTAAAAAGTGTTCGGACTTTATTCCCGTAATATGGGGCGCAATGAAGCCCCTGGCGTTTTAAGACGTACCAAAGTGTACCAGTGCAATTGATAAGATTATCAAGAAAAAATGAAGTATCAAGCTAGTGCCGCAAAAGTTCGGCCGCAAACTGTTTCCATTATAGTTTGATTAATACAAAGCGTATTTTGTACAAATAGTGCGATAAGCAACAGTGGCTATTTAACATGCCAAGACCAAGGAGGAGCTGCATATGGGTCCTGAAAGCAGGTAGAATGATCGTTGAGAAGAACATCTAGAGATTCCCCCACGCATCTGTGCAAATTGCCACCTTGGTATATCCGTTCTTCGAAAGGACCGATAATGAGGCCGTCGAGAGGGTCCTGTGGAAAATAAACATGAAAATGATAAAAGAAAAGTAAAAGTATGTGTGTCCAAGGAAGGTCGAGCCATATTGTGGACCACAGTCTGGTTATGCATCCGTCTTTGCCCATGGTATTTTTAGTGTGTATTTATGTACGTGCGGTACATATGCCACCACTTGGTCGGGACTGATACAGAGATCGAATTGCTAGTCGAGCTCCTAACGAGCTGGACTGTCCTGCCGCAGAATAGTCCGGACTCGTTTGACAATGTACGGGAGTATGGCCGTGTAGCGACCAGACCTCAAACAGTCTGATCTCTGTGCTCCGGTGTCATCCCTGGATCAGTAATGCTGACACCACACAGTACTCGGAGGATTTATAGCAGAGTAGCAATCACACACTTATTACATCGAGTGTCTCAAAAGAGAACTTATTACAATAAATATGGCTTAAGGCCATCTGATAACGATAACAGCGGAAGGCTTGGAAGATAAGTGAGTCCATCAACTCCAACGGCATCACTGAGTATAGAACCACGACCTAAAAATTCCTTAATCATTGTCTGAAAAGTCTGCAACATTAACGTTGTAGCCTGAAAACGGGTCAGCACATGGAATATGCTGGCAAGATAACACATAGAGAATAATGGAATGCAACAGCTATACTATATGCATATTTGGCTGGTGGAAAGCTCTATGGTTACAGTTTTTGCGTAAAGCCAATTTTTCCCTACTTCAAAGGAATAAATTTAATTACTATCATGGTGGTTGTTAAACATTGAGAATGGTTGACAGCATTCTCAATCCCAATTAAGTACATCATTAAAACCCATCAAAATTAATTTAGAGTAACATGTTGAGATTCACATGAAAATCTAGGTACTAGATACTCAAGATGTCCATAACCAGGGACACGGCTAACCATGATTAGTTTGTTACACTCTGCAGAGGTTTACGCACTTTTCCCCACAAGACTCGATCGCCTCCGTTTGGTTTCTCACACTACAGGGTGTTTGAGAAGACGGATGACCGAGACATAGTCTTTCAGAAGCGCTAGCACCTTACGATCGGGTAGACCGTACCACCTACATCCCCTACATCTGCTAGTCTACCACTGTAAGAGTTCGCACAACTTACTCAACTATGCCAGAGCCCATAATGGCTTGTGGCTGCACACGGAAGTTTCTAGTATGAATAATCTCATGATCCCTTTGAGCCTGGGTGGCGGTCCAAAAGAAAAACAGGCAAGTCCTGGAAACCCCAGGTGCCTCAATCCACCCAGATGTGTGTTAGGTTGCCACCTTAGATAAACCATTAATTAACAATCTCACATCTGTCATGGATATCACTCACCCAATCCACGTCTACTAGCATAGCATGGCATAATAAGCAAACGTAGAAGTAACTCCCAAAGGTTTGATAATAAACAGGTAATAGGTACTACCTCATCTACTTCCCATCCCACAATTTAATTAGATCCTAATCATGCAATGTGTGAGGATTGATCTAATGCAATAAAACTGGGTTGTAGAAAAGGTATGATCAAAGTGTTACTTGCCTTGCTGATGATCCGCGAAACCTAGAGATTCGAAGTAACAGGCGGCGCACTCCGGGTATTCTATCGCAGACAAACAACAAGCATACAATAAGTACTCATCTAATGCACAGGTAAAACTCAAATAGAAGATCTAACCAGAAAGTTCAACTTAAGAACCCTGGTTTGCAAAAAGAATCAAATCGAACGAAGCAAAAGAAATCAAACGGCGATAGAAAACAACTTCGTTCTAGTAATCTGGATCTAGGGCAAATTTTACAGTAGCAAAAACATGTTTAAGTTGATTATTCGGAAAGAGGGTTTCGAGACGAAACTCTAGGCGCTTGAATCGCCTGATTCCGATAAACGAGCGAAAAGTTATACTAAAACGAAAATCGGATCAGAAATCGCGATCAGAAAATAACCACGGAAAATCCGACGAAAAAAGAAAAATGACGAATAATTTTTTTTTAAAAAACAGCCCGGAAAACGGGGCGGCGGAAAACCTCGGGCGGCGCGCTTCTCCGGCGAGTCAGCGGCGGGGCGGCGGCGGCGGCTGGCGGCGGCGACGGCGACGGCGGCTGGAGGTGACGGCTAGGGTTAGGCCAGGGGTGGCTTGCGGCTGGGCTTTCGGGCCCCGGGGCGGCGGCTTATATAGCCTTGGCCGGCGGTGTCCTGGCCGAGTACGGCCCAAAGTCGGTTCCGCTTTTTTTTTAATTCCGCTCGGAAGAAAAAGAAAAAGAAATACTAAACGGACTCCAAAAATCACGAAAAAAAATTTGCTGGGTTTCTAAACTCAAGCCCGATAAAGTGAACATTTATCGGGGCCCAAACTACAACTTTGAAAAACACGCATTTTTCCTAAATTCAAATAAAAATACCGAAAAACTCCGAAATAAATCTTATTTGATTTTTTATTAAATCCTCAATATTTCTATATTTTGGGAAAGTCATTTTATTCCCTCTCTCATATTTTTGTAATAGAAATAATTGATGATAAAATAAATAAAATCAAATGATCCTGTTTACATAATTTGAGAAAATTCAAATATGTAAATGACGAAATCCCCAACTCTCTCCGTGGGTCCTTGAGTTGCTTAGGATTTTCTAGGATCAAAGCCAAAAGCAAAATAAAATATGATATGCATGATGATCTAATGTATAACATTCCAAATTGAAAATTTGGGATGTTACAATTTATGATCTCCACAAAGATCTGCATGCCACCAAGGAGGTGCCTCCCGAGCCTTGGTTCCAATTTAGTTGATGGTGTTGGAAACCCTAGGGCTCAAGGGTGGCGCGCTCTGCTGGCGTCAGGCAAGTTGCCCCGTCAAGGATCTTGCCGGTGTTGTGGAAGCTGCCCCGGGGACACATGATAATCCAAATACTAGATAATCAAGATGTCCATAACCAGGGACACGGCTAACCATGATTAGTTTATTACACTCTGCAAAGGTTTGCGCACTTTTCCCCACAAGACTCGATCGCCTCCGTTTGGTTTCTCGCACTACATGGTGTTTGAGAAGATGGATGACCGAGACATAGTCTTTCAGAAGCGCTAGCACCTTACGATCGGGTAGACCGTACCACCTACATCCCCTACATCTGCTAGTCTACCATTGTAAGAGTTCGCACAATTAGTCAACTATTCTAGAGCCCATAATAGCTTGTGGACGCACACGGAAGTTTCTAGTATGAATAGTCTCATGATCCCTTTGAGCCTGGGTGGCGGTCCAAAAGAAAAACAGGCAAGTCCTGGAATACCCAGGTGCCCAAATCCACCCAAATGTGTGTTTAAGTTGCCACCTTAGATAAACCATTAATTACCAAAACTCACATCTGTCATGGATATCATTCACACAATCCACGTGTACTAGCATAGCATGGCATAATAAGCAAACGTAGAAGTAACTCCCAAAGGTTTGATAATAAACTGGTAATAGGTTCTACCTCAACTACTTCCCATCCCACAATTTAATTAGATCCTAACCATGCAATGTGTGAGGATTGATCTAATGCAATAAAACTGGGTAGTAGGAAAGGTATGATCAAAGTGTTACTTGCCTTGCTGATGATCCGCGAAACCTAGAGATTCGAAGTAACAGGCGGCGCACTCCGGGTATTCTATCGCAGACAAACAAACAAGCATACAATAAGTACTCATCTAATGCATAGGTAAAACTCAAATAAGAGATCTAACCAAAAGGTTCAACTTAAGAACTCCGGTTGGCAAAAAGAATCAAATCGAACAAAGCAACGAAAGTCAAACGGCGAAAGAAAACAACTTCGTTCTAGAAATCTGGATCTAGGGCAAATTTTACAGTAGCAAAATCTTCTTTAAGTTGGTTAAACGGATAGAGGGTTTCGAGACGAAACTCTAGGCGCTTGAATCGCCTGATTTCGATAAACGAGCAAAAAGTTATATTAAAAAGAAAATCGGATCAGGAATCGCGATCAGAAAAATCACGGATTTAATCCGAGAAAAAGAAAAAACGACGAACGCTTGCTACAACGAACGAACGGACGAACTCTCGCTATTTAAATTAACCATAAAAACCGATCTATTTAAAAAAATCAAATCTAAAAAAAACCGATGGCACGGAAGTCGAGGCGGCGGCAAACTCGGCGGCGGCGGTGCGGGCGGGGCGGCGGCTGGCTAGGGTTTCTCCCGGGGGGGGGGGGGGCTGGGCCGGCTTATATTGCCTAATCGGGCCAGAGTCCTAGTCGGACACGGCCCGTTAGGTCGGTTCGTTTTTTTTAATAATTACGCTCGGAAGAAAAATACAAAGAAATATTAACGGACTCTAAAAATTCCGAAATAAATTTTCACGGGCGTCTAAACTCAAGCCGCACAAGGTGAACATTTATTTGGGACCTAAATGCAATTTTGAAAAACACACTTTTTTCCTAAATTCAAATAAAATACCGAAAAACTCCGAAATAAATTCTTATTTGATTTTATTATTAAATCCTCAATATTTCTTTATTTTGGGAAAGTCATTTTATTCCCTCTCTCATAATTTTGTAATAAAATAATTGATGATAAAATAAATAAAATCAAATGATCCAATTCTCAAAATTTGAGAGAACTCAAATATGAAAATAACGAAATCCCCAACTCTCTCCGTGGGTCCTTGAGTTGCGTAGAATTTGTAGGATCAACCAAAATGCAAAAATAAAATATGATATGCAATGATGATCTAATGTATAACATTCCAAATTGAAAATTTGGGATGTTACAAACCTAACCCCCTTAAGATGAATCTCGCCCTCGAGATTCGGGTTGGCTAGAAAATAGGTGAGGGTGGTCCTTGAGCACATCTTCCTCTCGTTCCCAGGTGGCTTCATCCTCCGTGTGGTGGCTCCACTGAACTTTGCAAAACTTGATAACCTTGCTGCGGGTAACTCGACTGGCAAACTCGAGAATCTTAATTGGTTTCTCCTCCTGCGTTAAATCGTTATCCAACTAAATAGTTTCCAAAGGCACTGTATCTCTCAACGGTATGTCAGCCATCTCCGCGTGACATTTCTTTAACTGAGAAACGTGGAACACATCATGAACTCCTAACAATCCTTCAGGCAATTCCAACTTGTAGGCCACTTCTCCCATACGCTCCAAAACTCGATACGGTCCTACAAATCGTGGTGCTAACTTCCCTTTTACTCCAAAACGCTTTGTTCCCCGAAGTGGAGATACTCGAAGATAAGCTCTATCTCGAACTTCATAAACTGTCTCCTTGCATTTAGAATCTGCATAACTTTTCTGTCTAGACTGGGCTACCTTGAGCCTATCGCGAATCAACTTCACCTTCTGTTCAGACTCTTTAATCAAGTCAGGTCCAAACAACTGGCGGTCTCCAACTTCGTCCCATGACAACGGTGTCCTGCACCTCCTTCCGTACAGGGCTTCGAAAGGGGCCATCTTTAAACTGGTTTGGTAACTGTTGTTGTAAGAGAACTCTGCATATGGCAAATTGTCGTCCCAACTAGATCCGTAATCTAGCGCACAAGCTCTCAGCATATCCTCCAAAATCTGATTGACTCTCTCGGTTTGTCCATCTGTCTGTGGATGAAAAGCTGTACTAAATTCTAGCCTGGTTCCCAAAGTTTCATGAAACTGCTTCCAAAACTTTGAGGTAAACTGGGTTCCTCTATCTGATACGATACTCCTCGGAACTCCATGCAAACATACGATCCTTGTCATGTATATCTTGGCCAACTTAACACTGGTGTAAATGGTCTTTACTGGGATGAAATGAGCTACTTTCATCAATCGATCAACTACAACCCAAATTGAGTCATAGCCTGAACGAGTCCTGGGTAATCCCGTGATAAAATCCATGCCTAGGTTATCCCACTTCCATTCGGGTATCGGCAATGGTTGTAACAATCCTGCTGGCTTCTGATGCTCTGCCTTTACTCTCTGACATACATCACAAACTGCTACATACTCCGCAATATCCTTCTTCATTCCAGTCCACCAAAAAATATCCTTCAAATCCAAATACATCTTGGTATTTCCTGGGTGAATTGAATATGGTGACTGGTGTGCCTCTTGCAGAATCAACTTCCTGATCTCCGGGTCATTGGGCACATAAACACGGTCTTCAAACCATAGAGTGTCGTGCTCATCCTCACGAAATCCTTTAGCTTTTCCTTTGCTCAGTTTCTCCTTTATAGCGGCAATCTCTTTGTCAGTTTTCTGAGCTTCCCTGATTCTATCCATCAAAGTTGACTGAATCTCCAATGCTGCTACATAGCCTCTCGGAAGTATTTCTAAACATAGTTCACGAAGATTTTCTGCTAACTCCTTGGGTATTTCTCCCGTCATTAACATATTGACATAGCTCTTACGGCTTAATGCGTCAGCTACTACATTAGCCTGTCCAGGGTGATAATGCAATTTCATATCATAATCCTTGATAAGCTCCAACCATCTCCTTTGCCTGAGATTCAACTCCTTCTGTGTGAAAATGTACTTCAAGCTCTTATGATCTGTGTACACCTCACAATGGTTTCCGATGAGGAAATGCCTCCATGTTTTCAAAACATGCACTACGGCTGCTAACTCCAAATCATGCGTGGCATAATTTAACTCATGAGGCTTCAGTTGTCTTGAGGCATATGAAACAACTCTCCCTTCCTGCATAAGCACTGCTCCAAGTCCTCGACGTGAAGCGTCGCAATACACCTCATAATCTTTGGTCTGATCTGGCAAAATCAACACTGGTGAAGTAACCAAGTGTTTCTTCAACTCCTGGAAACTAGCCTCACATTCCTCCGTCCATATGAACTTGGTATTCTTCTTCAACAAATCAGTCATAGGCTTCGCAATCTTTGAGAAATTCTCAATAAATCTCCGGTAGTATCCTGCGAGTCCAAGAAAACTCCGGATCTCTCCAACTGTTGTTGGGGCTTCCCACTTGGTCACGGTATCAACTTTAGCGGGATCAACTGCTATACCTTCTCCAGATATAACGTGTCCGAGGAATCCTACTTCTTTCAACCAAAACTCACATTTGCTGAACTTGTCATATAATTGATGTTCTCTGAGCTTTCGAAGTACCAAACACAAATGCTCCTTATGCTCCTCTTCATTCTTCGAATAAACCAGGATATCATCAATGAACACTACGATGAACTTATCCAGAAACTCCATAAACACTTTGTTCATCATGTTCATAAAATAGGCAGGTGCGTTAGTCAGACCAAATGACATAACGGTATACTCGTACAGCCCATACCTGGTGGTAAAAGCTGTCTTCGGAATATCCTGTTCTCGAATCTTCAACTGGTGGTATCCTGATTGCAGATCGATCTTGGAAAATACCTTAGCTCCTTGCAATCGATCAAACAGATCATTGATCATTGGTAGTAGGTACTTGTTCTTGATCGTTACTTCATTCAATCCCTGATAATCTACAACCATCCTTAACGATCCATCCTTCTTCTCCACTTGAAGTACTGGCGATCCCCAAGGCGAAGAACTTGGGCGAATATATCCCTTATCCAGTAACTCCTTAATCCGCTTCTTAATTTCCACCAAATCCTTTGCTGGCATCCTATATGGTCTCTGTGATATTGGCCCCGTGCCTGGCAATAGCTCAATCAAAAACTCAATATCTCTATCCGGTGGCATGCCTGGCAACTCCTCTGGAAATACTTTAGGGAAATCCCTTACCACTGGTACTTCCTCCTGCACAACTCCTGTTAAGCAATTTACTTGAGTCCTCTTCGGCACATGTCGGGATACGTACATGATCCTTCTCCCTTCTGCGGTGGTAAGCAAAATTAACTTACTAGCACATTCAATATTCCCTTCATACTTTGATAACCAATCCATGCCTAATATCACATCCAATCCTTGGGATTCCAATACTATTAGGTCGGAGGGAAAAACATAGTTACCAATCCTTAATGTTAACCGATCACACCATAGACTAGCCACATACTCTGCTCCAGGCGAGGTTACTAACATGGGTGACCTAAGGGCTTGGGTTGATAGGTTATACTTATCCACAAATCCCCTTGAGATGTATGAATGCGATGCACCAGTATCAAAAAGAACGAGTGTAGTAAATGACTTAACCAAAAACATACCTATTACTGCATCGGCCTGAGCTTCAACCTCCTCCACGCTAACGTGGTTAACCTGTCCCCTGTTGAAAGGGTTCGGCTTCTTCCCAGAACTTCCATTGCCATTTTGGCCTTCAGGACATTCATTGGCATAATGTCCGGTCTTCGAACACTTAAAGCAAGTGACTTGGCTCAGGTCCTTCTTGGCTGGGGTTAATGGGTTGGTGCAGTTCTAGCCGTTGCTTCCTCCATTCCCATTACTATTCTTAGTGCCATTGTGATTGTGCGAGCTACCTCCTCCATGGGTATGCTTAAAATGTCCTCCCGGTCTAGGGGTAAAACGTGGCTTCTGCTGATCTCCAGAATTGTACTTCCCTTGTCCATACTTCCTCTTGAGATTCTCAATTTGCTGCTGCTTCCCTTCAATCATAAGAGCATGATCTACCAACTCCTGGTAGTTGTTGAAGGTTTCTACCATCAACTGCATGCTCAACTCATCATTCAGTCCTTCCAGAAACTTCTCCTGCTTAGCTGCATCCGTAGCGACGTCATCTGGGGCATAACGTGCTAACTTACTAAATTCCTCCACATACTGGCCAACTGTCCGTCATCCTTGGCGTAAGTTGCGAAACTCACGCTTCTTCATGGCCATAGCTCCTGCTCAAACATGTGCAGTACGAAAAGCTTGCTGAAACTGGTCCCATGTGACAGTGTCGACTAGGAAAGTGGCTGTGAAATTCTCCCATCATGATACTGCAGGTCCTTCTAACTGATGTGCGGCAAACTTCACCTTCTCCGCATCTGTGCATCCTGCTGTGGTCAACTCCCTAGAGGTCTTGCGGAGAAAATCATCTGCTACTATCGGCTCAGTGCTACTGGAAAACACCGGCGGATTTAGCCTAAGAAAACGGGCTAAGTGATCAACAGGTGGTGGTGGTGGTGGTGGGTTGTTGTTGTTCCCTTGATTCTGATTCTGGACTAGCAACTCCATCAATGTGTTCTACTGCTGGATCAACTGGGTGAGCTCCGGTGGAAAGGCAAATCCGGGGTCACGTCTCGGAGGAATCTGAGGGTTTAGAAAAGAAGAGATGTAAGAATAGAGGGGGTCTAAAGAGAAAACACTACCCATATGCACATGAGGCAAAATCAAACAATTCACTTCATTCAATCAAACAAGGGCATACAATCGATCTATCTATCGCAAAAGTGCTCGGACTACTATATTTACATGATGGACTACTACTACTGATGAGGTGGTCTACTAGAAATATTCTTCGGTTGCAGACTCCTTGATATCTACTCCAGCTTCATCAACATAGTCATCATCGCTACTATCTGGTTCTGAATCGGTGCCGTCGATGATGATGTAGTCTTCCGGGCTAATCTCCTTGGGTTCTTCGTCTTCATCTACTGGTGTAGGGCCTCCCATAAATATTCCAATCTTCTTGATCAGATCGTCATTCTTCTCCACCAATACTTCAATTTCTTCTACATAATCTCCACGTGTAGCCTTGAGTTCTTCCTCCAGTTCCTTGATTCTAGTCTTAGCCTTCTTCAAATCCATCATGTCAGCGCACATCTGGTTCTCCTGTCGTCGAAGGTGCTGGTTTAGCTCCTGGATAAAGGCTGCGATTGATCTATCTTTCCTGGTGCTGATCAGCTCCCAGTGTTCATCTCGGCGCCCACAAATCTGCTGGATAGTATCCTTGAGATCCTTGCGGTGGACTTCTCCAATGCGTCCCATGGCGATGTGAGCTGCCATGCTCTATCCTAGACTCCAAGTTGGTGCATCAAAAGAAAACTCTATGGGTTCAGTGACTGGCATGAACGTCCTTCTTGGAACTTGAACTTGAATCATCCAGCGCTCCTCTTTAGGTAAAGTGGCGTTGTAGGTTCCGGTGAAGCATGGTACTCCTATGTTGAGGTATTTAGTGACTTCCTTCAAGTGACGTCCAAAGGGTGTATCTTCATCTAGTTGCGTGAACTTGATCCTTGCATCCGCCATCCTAAAGAGTAGAAAAGATGACAGGTCAGAAGAGAAGAGAGTGAATAGTGATCTAGGTCTTTAGCTTAGTGGTCGTGTCCTATAGTCAGCGTGTGCTCTGATACCATCTCTGTAGCGACCAGACCTCAAACAGTCTGATCTCTGTGCTCCGGTGTCATCCATGGATCAGTAATGGTGACACCACACAGTACTCGGAGGATTTATAGCAGAGTAGCAATCACACACTTATTACATTGAGTGTCTCAAAAGAGAACTTATTACAATAAATATGGCTTAAGGCCATCTAATAACGATAACAGTGGAAGGCTTGGAAGATAAGTGAGTCCATCAACTCCAATGGCATCACTGAGTATAGAACCACGACCTAAAACTCCTTAATCGTCGTCTGAAAAGTCTGCAACATTAACATTGCAGCCCGAAACAGGTCAGCACATGGAATATGCTGGCAAGGTAACACACAGAGAGTAATGGAATGAAACAGCTATACTATATGCATATTTGGCTGGTGGAAAGCTCTATGGTTACAGTTTTGCGTAAAGCCAATTTTTCCCTACTTCAAAGGAATAAAATTTATTTAACTATCATGGTAGTTGTTAAACATTGAGAATGGTTGACAGCATTCTCAATCCCAACTAAGCATCATCATTAAACATAACCCAACAAAATTAATTTAGAGTAACATGTTGAGATTCACATGATAATCCAAGTACTAGATACTCAAGATGTCCATAACCGGGGACACGGCTAACCATCATTAGTTTATTACACTCTGCAGAGGTTTGCGCACTTTTCCCCACAAGACTCGATCGCCTCCGTTTGGTTTGTCGCACTACATGGTGTTTGAGAAGACGGATGACCGAGACATAGTCTTTCAGAAGCGCTAGCACCTTACGATCGGGTAGACCATACCACCTATCCCCTACATCTGCTAGTCTACCATTTTAAGAGTTCGCACAACTTAGTCAACTATGCTAGAGCCCATAATAGCTTGTGGCTGCACACGAAAGTTTCTAGTATGAATTGTCTCATGATCCCTTTGAGCCTGGGTGGCGGTCCAAAAGAAAACAGGCAAGTCCTGGAATACCCAGGTGCCTCAATCCACACAGATGTGTGTTTAAGTTGCCACCTTAGATAAACCATTAATTAACAAAACTCACATCTGTCATGGATATCACTCACCCAATCCACGTCTACTAGCATAGCATGGCATAATAAGCAAACGTAGAAGTAACTCCCAAAGGTTTGACAATAAATAGGTAATAGGTTCTACCTTGACTACTTCCCATCCCACAATTTAATTAGATCCTAACCATGCAATGTGTGAGGATTGATCTAATGCAATAAAACTGGGTAGTAGGAAAGGTATGATCAAAGTGTTACTTGCCTTGCTGATGATCCGCGAAACCTAGAGATTCGAAGTAACAGGCGGCGCACTCTGGGTATTCTATCGCAGACAAACAAACAAGCATACAATAAGTACTCATCTAATGCACATGTAAAACTCAAATAAGAGATCTAACCAGAAGGTTCAACTTAAGAACTCCGGTTGGCAAAAAGAATCAAATCGAACAAAGCAACGAAAGTCAAACGGCGAAAGAAAACAACTTCATTCTAGAAATATGGATCTAGGGCAAATTTACAATAGCAAAATCTTGTTTAAGTTGGTTAAATGGATAGAGGGTTTCGAGACGAAACTCTAAGTGCTTGAATCGCCTGATTCCGATAAACGAGCGAAAAGTTATACTAAAAAGAAAATTGGATCAGGAATCGCGATCAGAAAAATCGCGGATTTAATCCGAGAAAAAGAAAAAACGACGAACGCTTGCTAGAACGAACGAACGGACGTACGCTCGCTATTTAAATAAACCGGAAAAACCGATCTATTTAAAAAAGCCAAATCTAAAAAAAACGATGGCACGGAAGTCGAGGCGGCGGCGAACCTCAGCGGCGGTGGGGCGGCGGCGGGGCGGCGGGGCGGCGGGGCGGCGGGGCGGCGGCTGGCGGGTTTCTCCCGGGGGGGCTGGGCCGGCTTATATTGCCTAGTCGGGCCAGAGTTCTAGTCGGACACGGCCCGCTAGGTCGGTTCGTTTTTTTTAATAATTACGCTCGGAAGAAAAATAAAAAGAAATACTAAACGGACTCCAAAAATTCCGAAATAAATTTTCGCGGGGTTCTAAACTCAAGCCACACAAGGTGAACATTTATTTGGGACCTAAATGCAATTTTGAAAAACGCACTTTTTTCCTAAATTCAAATAAAATACCGAAAAACTCCGAAATAAAATCTTATTTTATTTTATTATTAAATCCTCAATATTTCTTTATTTTGGGAAAGTCATTTTATTCCCTCTCTCATATTTTTGTAATAGAAATAATTGATGATAAAATAAATAAAATCAAATGATCCTATTCTCAAAATTTGAGAGAAATCAAATATGAAAATAAAGAAATCCCCAACTCTCTCCGTGGGTCCTTGAGTTGCGTAGAATTTCTCGGATCAACCAAAATGCAAAAATAAAATATGATATGCAATGATGATCTAATGTATAACATTCCAAATTGATAATTTGGGATGTTACAGGCCGCCGAATTAAGGTTCTGTTTGTGAAGGCCGCTCTGTACCTCCGCTGCCAGGGTCACGGTGTGCTTCTCGGTACGAAGGGAGCGCTCTGTGTTTCCATTGACTGTTATGACACCGCCTGGTCCGGGCATGTTGAGCTTGATATAAGTATATTGCGGCACCGCATTTAATCGGGCAAACGTGGTTTGTCCGAGCAGTGTGTGATAGCCACTACGGAAGGGGGCGATATCGAAGATTAACTCTTCGCTTCAGGAGTTGTCCGGAGATCCGAAGACGACCTCCAATGTGATTGAGCCCGAGCAGCGGGCCTGTACACCTGGTATAACTCCTTTAAAGGTAGTTTTGGTGGACTTGATCCTTGATGGATCGATGCCCATTTTTGCGCACTTTATCCTGATAGAGCAGGTTGAGGCTGCTGCCACCGTCCATGAGGACTCGTTTGAGCTGGAATCCATCAATTATTGGGTTGAGGACCAGTGCGGCTGAACCGCCATGATGAATACTGGTCGGGTGGTCCTTGCGATCAAAGGTGGTCGGGCATGACGACCATGGGTTGAATTTTGGGCGACTAGCTCTATCGCATAGACGTCCCTGAGCACGCGCTTGCGCTCCCTCTTGGGGATATGGGTAGCATATATCATGTTCACCGTTTTCATTTGAGGGGGAAACTTCTTCTGTCCCCCTGTGTTCAGTGGATGGGGCTCCTCGTCGTCATTCTCGCTTTGCAACCCCTTCTCCTTGTCTTCGGCATTTAACTTGCCGGCCTGTTTGAAGACCCGACAACTCCGGTGAGTATGATTGGCTGGTTTATCAGGTGCGCCATGGATCTGACATGGAAGATCGAGCATGTGGTCCAGGCTGGAAGGGCCCTGATTATTTCTTTTATATGGCTTCTTCCGCTGACCGGACTTGGAGCCACTGAATCCGGCGTTGACCGCCGTGTCATCGGTATTGTCACAGTTGCTTCGACGCTTGTGTCTGTTGCGTCGGGGCTTGCCGTTGCTATTTCTGACTTACAAAGTGCCAGGTTCGCTTGCATTGTTATTGCTATGGGCTAGCGAGCTATCTTCGCTCGTGCAAAAGCAGGTCATAAGCGCCATGAGGGCTGCCATGGACTTCGGCTTTTCTTGGCCGAGGTGTCAGGCGCGCCATTCATCTCGGATGCTATGTTTAAAGGCTGCTAGGGCTTCGGCATCCGAATAGTCGACGATCTGGTTCTTTTTGGTTAAGAACCTAGTCCAGAATTTCCTGGCTGACTCTCCGGGCTGCTGAATTATGTGACTTAAGTCGTCGGCATCCAGAGGTCGGACATATGTACCTTGGAAGTTGTCAAGGAAGGCTTCTTCCAAGTTCATCCAGTTGCCAATGGAGCTTTCAGGCAGGTTGTTCAGCCAGTGCTGGGCTGGCCCCTTGAGTTTTAGGGGGAGGTATTTGATGGCATGAAGATCATCGCCACGGGCCATATGAATATGGAGAATGAAGTTTTCAATCCATACCACGGGATCTATGGTTCCATCATATGATTCAATATTCATGGGTTTGAACCCTTTTGGGAATTCATGTTCCATTACTTCGTCAGTGAAGTAGAGGGGGTGTGCGGCGCCTCTATATCGGGCTAGATCATGACATAGTTCGGATGGAGTCCGTCTGCGATTTTCAGCTCAGACGTAATTGTGCTTGCCATGTTCGGCTTGATAGTCGTCATCGCGCGTCGGGACATGCACCCGCGATCCATAGATCGATCTGGCTGGACCTGCTTTAGTCTTCAGGTCCTGCCACAGGTCATACGTGTATCCCTGAGCAGTGTTGTCTGTGCCTTTATGGTGAGGTAGGATGGGCCGATGTTCGGCGTGCATCGCCGTTTTGTCCCAGCCACGTGGTGGTCGATTAGCCGCATTACACGCTGATGGTACGGGCTCAAGTGCTTCGTCATCGAATTGAGGTAGCAGTTTACGCTTCGGGTAACTTTTGGTTGGGCGCTCGAGGCCGTATTCTTCTGCTGCCAGGACATCAGCCCATCTATCATTGAGCAGATATTGATCAGCTTGAAGCTGCTGCTGCTTCTTTTTCAGGCTCCTTGCAGTTGCTATTAGCTATTGCTTAGAGCACTCCTGCTCAAGAGGTTCCTCAGGCACGATAAAGTCTTCGTCGCCGAGGCTCACCTCATCCTTGGAGGGTGGACGATAATTACTGTCCTCCGAGTCTTCGCTTGCAGCTTGTTTATCAAGGCTCACTCGCCCATCCTCCCAATTGTCTTGTTCAGTGTTTTGCTCGACGGCGTTTTCTTGGTCTTCGGCATCGTCCGGAGTGTTGTTTTCTCTCGTGATAGTATTGCTGTCTTTGCTGCGGCGTGATTTAGAGTGGTGTACTTGGCGCTTTTATTGTATCTCGGGAGGTTTATCTTCTACTGGAATTTTCTCTTTATCGCTGTCACCCTCCTTGGGTGCATCCACCATATACACGTCATATGAAGAGGTGGCCATACATCATCCAGTAAACGATGGGTTTTCGGCTTGCTCCTCTCCGGCATCGTCGTCCATACCGTCGATGTCTTCGGAGTCGTAATCGAGCATGTCAGTTAAGTCCTCTACTGTGGCGATGAATTGGGTGGTGGGTGGGACGTAAAATACCCCCCTCTCAGCCCCTAGTCCGGGCTGGGAGTAGTTCGGACGTTGCTCCTCCGAAATCACGAGGGATCGCATCAAGTCCAGAGTCTCGCTTAAAGGCGAGGTTTGTTGAGGGAGGAGAGAAATCGTGGAGTATGGCGGGGAGGGAATCCCTTGGCCGAGCTCACACGATGGTGACTCCGAGAGTTCGGAGCCGTTGTCCGGGGAAGGGTCCGACTTGGCGATGGATGCCGGTGACGTTGCTTCCTCCGTCTCTCCCGTACTGGGTTTAGTGGCCACAGATATCCCATCGGGTTTAGATATACCGTCTTCGGTACTAGCGAGGTGCTCCGGCTCTATGGCCAGAGTGGAGGTTGGGGTCATGAATCCTTGGAAGATCAAGTCTCCTTGGATATCAGCAACATAGTCCAGGTTTCCAAAACTAATCTTGTGACCTGAGGCGTAGCTGTCGATCTGCTCCAGATGGCCAAGCGAGTTGGCCCGCAGTGCGAAGCCACCGAATACGCAGATCTGGCCGGGGAGAAAAACCTCCCCTAGGGCAGCATCATTGCAGATGATGGATGAAGCCATCGAACCTTCTGACGGCGACACAGTGGAACTCTCAATGAAAGCACCAATGTCGGTATCACAACCGGCGGATCTCGGGTAGGGGGTCCCGAACTGTGCATCTGAGGTTGATGGTAACAGGAGATAAGGGACACGAAGTTTTACCCAGGTTTGGGCCCTCTTGATGAAGGTAATACCCTACGTCCTGCTTGATTATATTGATGAGTATAGGGGTTACAAGAGTTGATCTACCACGAGATCGTAATGGCTAAAACCCTAGAATCCTAGCCTATATGCTTATGATTGCCTCTATGGACTAAACCCTCCAGTTTATATAGACACCAAAGGGGACTAGGGTTGTACAAAGTCGGTTATAGAGAAAGGAATCTTCATATCCGAACACCAAGCTTGCCATCCACACCAAGGAGAGTCCCATCTGGGCATGGGTGAGAGAATCTTTAGTTTTGTACCTTCATGGCCCAACAGTTCGACCCATGTCCAATAGGCCAGACACCGGAGGACCCCTTAGTCTAGGACTCCCTCACCACCCTTGCCAAGAAATAGGAAAGTGCAGCCGTTGCCTTCCTACGATGTGTTTGCATGGCATTCATATGGGCGAATATCGATGTGTTTGCATGGCAACCATCTGACATCTCCGGTGTTCCCAGTGAAGTAATTGAGCACCACCTTGCCGTCTGTCCTCATACAAGACCTATCAAATAGAAGGTCAGGAAGCAAGCCTTGGAGGGGCAAGAGTTCATTGCTGAAGAAATCAAGAAGCTAGAAGTGGTAGGCTTGGTCAGAGGAGTGATACATCCAACATGGTTGGCCAATCTAGCTGTAGTGCACAAAGAAAATGGAAAATAGAGGCTTTGTATTGATTATACTGATATTAATAAAGCTTGTCCAAAAGACCTTTTCCTTTTCCACGCATTGATCAGATTGTGGACTCCACTGCCGGCTGTGTTTTACTCTCTTTTCTTGATGCCTAATCTTGCTATCATCAGATCTTTATGGCCAAGGAAGATGAGAAGAAAACTGCATTTATCACTCCATGTGACACATAGTGTTTCGAACATATGCCTTTCAGATTGAAGAGTGCTGGTTCAACAATCACGAATGCGGTCCAGATTGGTTTGAGCCTTAGTTGCACGGAGATGTGGAAGCTTATATGGATGATATAGTGGTCAAAACCAAGACAAATCAACACTCATTCAAGACATAGAAGAGACATTTACAAATCTGCGCAAGATCAACTTGAAGCTCAACCCTGAGAATTGTGTGTTTGGCGGTCCATCCAGCAAGCTTCTTGGGTTCTTTGTATCATAGCACGGAATTGAAGATAGTCCTGACAAGTTCAAAGCTATTAAGCAGATAGAAGCACCCAAGCGCATCAAAGATGTACGATGTCTTGGCGACTACATTGCTGCATTAAGTAGGTTCATTTCCAAATTTGCTGAGTGCACCCTGCCGTTTTAATTTTTTTTGAAAATACAGGTCCAATGAAATGGGCTCCTAAAGTGGAGGCCGTTCTCCCAGATTTGTAGGAGTACCTCTCCTCTCCACCAACACTAGTTGCACCTAGGCTATAAGAGCCGTTGTTCTTATATTTGGCGGCAAGGAGTCAAGTTCTTAGTGCTGCAATAGTGGTAGAGATAGAAGCTGATGTCGAAGAAGCAGCTGCTGTAGAGCCATCAAGCAACAAGCCGGAATCTTCTCCGGCAAGGTCTGGTGCTGACAAGTCAGATTCAGCGCAAGCAAGTAGAACAAAACCACAAATTGTGCTGCAGAAGAAGATGGTGCAGCGCCCAGTTTACTTCATCAGTTCCCTTCCACAAGGGGATAGATCGAGGTGTTCTGGCATGCAAAAGTTCCTCCTTGTCATTCTAATGGCATCGAAGAAGCTACGCAACTACTTTCAAGCACATCAGATTACCATCATCACTCACTATCCTTTGCAACGCATTTTGAGAAATCCAGATGCCACCGACAGGATAGTGGAGTGGGCATTGGAACTGTCAAGCTTTGATCTAAAGTTTGAAAGCGCATCAATAATAAAAAGTAGAGCCTTAGTGGAGTTCATTGCAGAATGGACACCAATACAAGACGAATAAATTCAAGAGACATGTCTCCATGGCAAGGAAACAACTCAAGAATGGTCATTTATTTTGATAGTGCCTACTCGATGCATGGTGCTAGTGCCGGCATGCTGCTTGTCGCACCCACCGGAGAACACCTCAAGTATGTCGTACAAATGCACTTTCCCAGGGAGAAGGCTACGAACAACACTGCTAAGTACGAAGGGCTACTTGCTGGTCTGAGAGTCGCAATGGACCTTGGGATCAGAAAGTTGATCATGAGAGGCGACTTGGAGCTTGTTTTGAATCAGGTCAACAAAGATTACTAGAGCCCATTAATGGAAGCCTATGTGGATGAAGTGAGGAAGTTGGAAGGGAACTTTGATGGTCTGCAAACTGAGCACGTCCTTGTGCCAAAAATAGCGTTGCTAATGACCTATGAAAGCATGCTACTCAAACGCTACCTATGGAACCAGGAACTTTTGTGCTCCATCTGAATCACCCATCTATCACACCATCGACGAGGCCAAATAAAAGAAGAAAGTTGAACTCTGGTGAGTACTTTCTGGCAGAGCTCACAGTAGCCGCTAGCAGGAAGTTGTCAGGAACAACACAAAGCATGCCGGTGAGCAGCAGGCTCCAAAAGGACCAGAAGTCCTTGCCATTGAGAAAAGCGCTCCCCGTAGCTGAAGAGATGCCTTTAGTCCTTGTTGTCGAGCCATAGGCTCCAACATGGTCACAACAGATAGTTCATTTCCTTCAAACATAAGAACTTCCCGAAGAGCAAGAAGAAGCTGAGAAAGTAGCCTGACAGTCAAGTATGTACCAGTTTGTTGACAACATTCTACATAGAAAAACACCAAATAGGGTGAAATTGAAGTGCATTTGCCGAGAAGATGGACAAAATTTGTTGGTGGAAATACATAGAGGCATATGTGGCTCTCACACGTCAAGAGGCCTTGTCGGGAAAGATTTCTGGCAAGGCTTCTATTGGCCCACTGTGCTCCAGGATGCAACCGCATTAGTAACAACATGTGAAGCGTGATAGTTCCATTCCACAAAATACACATCAACTAGCTCAAGCCCTTCAAACCATTCCTCTCTCCTGGTCCTTCTCGGTAAGGGGGCTTGACATCTTTGGCCCCTTCCCCCGTGCTACCGAGGGCTTTGAATTCTTGTATGTTGCAATCGACAAGTTCACAACGTCGCCTGAGGTAGAGCTAGTGAGGAAGGTGACAACAGATAGCCATCAAGTTCTTCAAGGGAATGGTTTCCCATTTTGGTGTCCGCAACAGGGTCATCACCGACAACAGTACACAGTTCACAAGTCACACCTTCATGTAGTACGTTCAAGACCTTGGCAGCAAAATCTGTTTTGCATCAGTGCTCACCTAAAAAAGCAATGACCAAGCGGAGAGGGAAAATGCTGAAGTGCTGCATGGACTCAAGACCAGGTCATTTGACAACCTACACAAGTGTCGAAGGTGTTGAGTTGATGAGAGGCCGACAGTTCTTTGGTCACTCAGGACGACACAAAATCGGGCTACGACTAATATACCCTTCTCCCCATACTATGGCGCAGAGGCAGTGCTCCCTATGGAACTCATATATGGGTCACCTCAACTGCTTGCTTATGATGAAGCTAAGCAAGAGTAGTTGAGGCAAGATGGTGCCATGCTCTTTAAGGAAGATCGTCTTCGGGATGCTATGCGTGTTGCACGCTACTAGCAAGCTTGCGCCTCTATAATAGCCACAAAGTACACGCACAAAGCCTTGAGGAAGGTGACCTTGTTCTTCGTATTGTTGAAACCTGGATTGATGAAATTGAACTGCACAGTTCATACTTGCACAGTGAAAACTGAAATAAACAAGGCATACTACAAACAACCAAAGAAACTGGACATATGCTAACTACAAACAACCTAAAATCGTTAAAAGAGGAATATGCTCGCTACAACAGGCTTAACAACACCAAATATAGTCATTCCAATTGCTATTGCTGAAACTAGTATTGATGAAATTGTGCTGCATAGTAAATAGCTACATATATAGAGCACCACTTTGTGAATAACTGAACAAAACAAGGCATACTCTGAACAAACAAAGATACCAATTGAAACTGGACATATTCTAACTACAAACAACCAAAAAAACGTTAAAAGAGGCCTATCCTAGCTATAACGGGCTTAATAGCAAGAAATATAGTCATTCCTATTGGTATTGTTGAAATTGGTATTGATGAAATTGTATTGCACAGTAAATAGTTGCAAATATAGAGCATCACATTGTGAATAACTGGAATAAACAAGGCGTACTACCAACAACCAAATATAGAAATTAAAACTTGACATATGCTAACTCCACTACAAAAGGGACTCGACAAAACAAATCATGGGTTCCCATTGTGAAGTGCCACGGCAAAACAAGTCACGAGTTTCTCAACTTTTCACAGATGGGCTCGTTCCCACGGGAAGAGCACGAAGACTGGGTGCGCTCTATGCTATCGTAGATGGTATCCTTCCCCTTGGAAGGGCACGACAATAGGGTGCCCTCCCTGATGTCGCAGATGGGCTCTTCCCCCTTGGAAGAGCCGGAAAGGGTGCCTTCCTCATGGTAGTCATCAATGAGATCTGACTTGGCGCTGAGGATCCCAAGCTAGCATTATAGGATGTGTCCTTCAGAAATGACAAAAGGGGCTGATACGTCTCCGTCGTATCTACTTTTCCAAAAACTTTTGCCCTTGTTTTGGACTCTAACTTGTATGATTTGAATGAAACTAACCCGGACTGACGCAGTTTTCAGCAGAATTGCCATGATGTTGTTTTATGTGCAGAAAACAAAAGTTCTCGGAATGACCTGAAACTCCACGGAATATCTTACAATAAATAAAAAAAAATCTCGCCAAAGATGAAGACCAGGGGGCCCACACTCTGTCCACGAGGGTGGGGGGCGCCCCCCTAGGGTGCGCCCCCTAGCTCTAGGGCCCCCTGGAGACCTCCGAGTCAAACTCTAACTCTATATATCTGCTTTCGGGGGGAAAATAGGAGAGAAGATTTCATCGCGTTTTACGATACGGAGCCACCGCCAAGCCCTAAAACCTCTTGGGAGTGCTGATCTGGAGTCCGTTCGGGCCTCCGGAGAGGGGGATTCATCGCCGTCGTCATTATCAACCATCCTCCATCACCAATTTCATGATGCTCACCGCTGTGCGTGAGTAATTCCATCGTATGCTTGCCGGACGGTGATGGGTTGGATGAGATTTATCATGTAATCGAGTTAGTTTTCTTAGGGTTTGATCCCTAGTATACACTATGTTCTGAGATTGATGTTGCTATGACTTTGCTATGCTTAATGCTTATACTAGGGCCCGAGTGCCATGATTTCAGATCTGAACCTATTATGTTTTCATCAGTATATGAGAGTTCTTGATCCTATCTTGCAAGTCTATAGTCACCTATTATGTGTTATGATCTGTTAACCCCGAAGTGACTTACCGGTGATGACCGTAGTTTGAGGAGTTCATTTATTCACTATGTGCTAATGCTTTTTTCCGGTTCTCTATTAAAAGGAGGCCTTAATATCCCTTAATTTCCATTAGGACCCCGCTGCCACGGGAGGGTAGGACAAAAGATGTCATGCAAGTTCTTTTCCATAAGCACGTATGACTATATTCGGAATACATGCCTACATTACATTGATGAATTGGAGCTAGTTCCGTGTCACCCTATGTTATGACTGTTACATGATGAACCACATCCGGCATAATTATCCATCACTGATCCGATGCCTACGAGCTTTCCATATACTGGTTTACGCTTATTTACTTTCATGTTGCTATTGTTACAATCACTACAAAATACCAAAAACATTACTTTGCTTTCGTTACTCTTTTGTTACTGTTACCATCACTATCATATTACTTTTCTACTAAACACTTTGCTGCAGATACTAAGTTTCCAGGTGTGGTTGAATTGACAACTCAGCTGCTAATACTTGAGAATATTCTTTGGCTCCCCTTGTGTCGAATCAATAAATTTGGGTTGGATACTCTACCCTCGAAAGCTGTTGCGATCCCCTATACTTGTGGGTTATCAAGACTAATTTCTGGCACCGTTGCCAGGGAGCATAGCTCTATTCTTTGAGTCACTTGGGTATATCTGCTAGACACTATGAAGAATTTGAAAGACTGTAAGACAACAATTTATCCCTCAACTACGAGGGGAGGTAAGGAACCGCCATCTAGCTCTGCACTTGATTCACCTTCTGTTATGAGTAAATTTGCGACACCTACACCTGCTTCTGCTATTCGTTCTGATATGTCGCATGTTATTGATGATGCCACTTCTGCCATACATGATACTTATGATGAAACTACCTCTATGCCTGATACTACTATGCCACTTACTGATTTTCTCGAGGAACGACTTGCTAGGGCTAGAGAGATTGAAAATATTGAATCTCATTATGATGATGAAGAATCACTTGTTATTCTTGAGGGTTATTTATTTCATCAAGAAGCTTCTTTATCTATTTTAGCTTGCAAAGATAGATATGAACTCAAAAGGTTATTAGCTAAGTGGAATATGCAATCTCTAAATGCTAGGATGAAACCTGACCCTGCTTTTGCTACTTCACCTATCTGTGTTACTGATAAGGATTATGAATTCTCTGTTGACCCTGATATAATTACTTTCGTTGAATCTGATCTTTTTCATGGCTATGAATCTGATATAGCCACCCTGTTCACTAATGATGAGAAATCTCGCTACTTTTATATCCTCAAAATATTTCCGTTCTCATTAAAGGGTGATGCTAAAATATGGTTCAATTCTCTTGATCCTGGTTGTGTGCGTTGTCCCCAGGATATGATTGACTACTTCTCTGCTAAATATTTCCCTGCTCATAAGAAACAAGCTGCTTTAAAGGTAATATACAACTTTGTGCAAATTAAAGAAGAGAGTCTCCCACAAGCTTGGGGGAGGCTTCTCAAGTTACTTAATGCTTTGCCTGATCATCCTCTTAAGAAAAATGAAATACTTGATATCTTTTATAATGGACTAACTGATGCTTCCAGAGATTACCTGGATAGTTGTGCTGGTTCTCTTTTCAGGGAAAGAACACCGGATGAAGCTGAAATCTTATTGAACAATATGTTGACAAATGAAAATAATTGGGCACCTCCTGAGCCAGCTCCTGCTCCAATTAATGAGCCTATTCCTAAACCAACTCCGAAGAAGAGAGGTGTTATTTCTCAGTCCTGAAGATATGCAAGAGGCAAAGAAATCTATAAAAGAAAAAGGTATTAAAGCTGAAGATGTTAAGAATTTACCTCCTATTGAAGAAATACATGGTCTTAATTTACCGCCTGCCGAAGACACATATGATCTTGATCCTTCACTTATTGAAGAACCTCCAGACCTCGATAACCCGACACAGGTAGTAAAGGTAAATTCTCTCTATAGATAGGATAGGGCTGAAATCCCTCCTACTGAAATTGGTAGTCAGTGCTTGGATGAGTTTGATAATTTTATGTTTAAGCAAGAAGACTTCAATGCTTATTTTGGTAGTAAAATTAAAACAAGATGCTGATATGATTAAATACTTGGGTGATTATATGGCTAATATTAGAGGTGAACTTAAACTTGTTAGCAAACATGCTTCTATGGTTACCACTCAAGTAGAACAAGTACTTAAAGCTCAAAAGGAATTGCTCAATGAGATGAATAGTAAGAAAAATAATTATGCTGTTAAAGTGGATACTAGAACTGGTAGAATGACTCAGGAACCTTTTTATCCTGAAGGCCACCCTAAGAGAATTGAGCAAGATTCTCAGAGAAATAATATTGATGCACCTAGTTCTTCTAAAAGGAAGAAAAAGAAAAATGATAGAACTGTGCAAGCTTCTAGCGAACCTATTGCTGAACCACCCGATAATCCAAATGGTATATCTATGTCTGATGCTAAAACACAATCTAGCAATGAACATGAACCTAATGAAAATGTTAATGATGATGTTCATAATAATGCTCAACCTAGTAATGATAATGATGTAGAAATTGAACCTGCTGTTGATCTTGATAACCCACAATCAAAGAATCAACGTTATGATAAGAAAGACTTTGTTGCTAGGAAACGTGGTAAAGAAAGAGAACCTTGGGTTCAGAAACCCATGCCTTTTCCTCCCAAACCATCCAAGAAAAAGGATGATGAGGATTTTGAGCGCTTTGCTGAAATGATTAGACCTATCTTTTTGCTTATGCGATTGACTAATATGCTCAAAATGAATCCTTATGCTAAGTACATGAAAGATATTGTTACAAATAAAAGAAAGATACCATAAGCTGAAATTTCCACCATGCGTGCTAATTATACTTTTAAGGGTGGAATACCAAAGAAACTTGGAGATCCAGGAGTACCTACTATACCATGCTCCATTAAAAGAAACTATGTTAAAACTGCTTTATGTGATCTTGGAGCTGGTGTTAGTGTTATGCCTCTCTCTTTATATCATAGACTCGGCTTGAATAAGTTGACACCTACTGAAATATCTTTGCAAATGGCTGATAAATCAACTGCTATACCTGTCGGCATTTGTTAGGATGTGCCTGTTGTGGTTCCAAATGTTACTACTTTAACGGACTTTGTTATTCTTGGTATTCCTGAGGACGATAGTATGTCTATTATTATTGGAAGACCTTTTCTTAATACTGCAGGGGCTGTTATTGATTGCAACAAAGGCAATGTCACTTTTCATGTTAATGGTAATGAGGATACGGTACACTTTTCGAGGAAACAACCTCAAGTTCATAGTATCAATTCTATCGGAAAAATTCCATCGATTATATTTGGAGGTTTTGAATTTCCTCTTCCTACTGTAAAGAAGAAATATGATATACTTATTATTGGGGATGTGCATATCCCCGTTGAGGTAACCTAGTGTTATTCGAAATTTCTCCGGTTTCATGTTAATCGGAATGAGTTTGTTAACAAGACTTGATCAACCTTGTTAGTGGATTCCTTTTGATGAGCATGAGATGGATGAAACTAGAAGCACAACCTTCTGTACCCTCTCTACACTTTCTGTTATTTAGTTGAAATAAAGTAAAAATAAATAATTTTCTGTCTGTTATCTGATTATCCGTGCAATATAAAAATACCTCGAAAATAAAAGTTCTCCAAATGCCCTGAAAATTATATGATTTTTTCTAGAATATTTGAGGATTTAAGGAACAAAGAACACACCAGGGGGGCCAACCACCTTGCCACGAGGGTGGAGGGCGCACCCAGCCCCCTAGGGCGCGCCCCCTGCCTCGTGGGCCCACGGTGGCCCTCCTCCACTTATTCATGCACCCATCCTCTTCTTCTTCCTCCCACAAACACGAAAAACCAACTCAAGCACGAGTTCCAGCCCTCTTTGCTGCCATTTTCGATCTCCTTGCTCAAAGCACCTCTCACAAAACTGCTTGGGGAGATTGTTCCTTGGTATGTGACTCCTCCATTGGTCCTATCTGTTTTTGTTCTAGTGCTTTATTCATTGCAAATTTTTGCTGCTTAGGTGACCCGGTTCTTGATCTTGCATGTCAAATTTATATGGTCAAAAGTACTTTTGATGCATGATATAGGCTCTAGGCACTTGTAGGAGTGGTTGCTATCAATATTATTGAGTTTGGTTTACTTTTATTTTGAAGTTACTAAAAAAATTCAGAATTTTTGAGAGGAAGAAAAATGATTAGGAAGATGTTCCAAGGTGGTTCTTCAAAGAAGCAAGGACCTAGGCTTACAATGCGTGATGCTGACGAAGAGCCACCAAGAGACGCTCTAGTGCGTCCTTGTGAGTGGCCTTCTGAAAATTTTATGGATCGAGTGGGAATAAAAGAAGAATTCAAAGCATATTTGCGTAACGCTGATCTTGTGAGCTTCGAGGAAGAGAAGTGCAGTCAGTATCATAACCTCACTAGTTCCTTTGTGAGGAGGTTTGAATTTTCCACTTCACGTAATTCTCCAACTGTCCTGTTTGATCTTTATGATAAATCTTATACCATGGACTTAGAGGATTTTACCACTTCATGCAAACTTCCACAATGGGGTAGTATAAGGGATCCTCACAAATCTGAATTTAGAGATTTTCTTGCTAATATAACTGTGGGAGAATCTAGAGATATTACACAAGCTACCATAGGGAGCATCCACTTTCCTGCTATACATTATTTTGCTCTCTTCATAGGTAGATGCATAAATGGTAAAGATGAGGCATGTCACGTCTGTGTCCCTGACCTCAGTATTCTTAGGAGTGTCGTGTTAGGAGACAAATCATATAATTTGGGAGCCATTGTTGCACGTAGGTTGCATCTTAATAGACTTAATGGAGATTTCTTTGGTGGAATTTATGCAACTCGCGTAGCTAATTTTCTTGGTATAGATGTACGCGAAGATGATATTGAATTACCTCCTGCCTATCTAGATTTTAATGCTATGGTTCACCACCATTTTGTCGAGAGGAACGAATCACCTCTCTAGTACCGACTAATCTTTGACAGATGTCATGCTGTCTGTATTACTCTCCCTGCTCCTGCTTCCTTTGATTATCTGGCAAGAGGAGGATATACTATTACCAGAGAGGAGGCACATGAGTACGAGAGGAGAGCGGAGGCCGCTCGTCGTCACACTGCAGCTCAGGAGGCGATAGCCGCTGCATCACAGTACGACCCCAACAACTATTATTATGGATTTCAGCCAGGCCAGCCGTGGCCATAGACCAACTTAGGCCAAAAGCCTAAGCTTGGGGGAGTACGTATTTCTCACCGACATTACATTTATGTTCACACACACTCATTGCTAGATGTCGTGTTCATACTTTTTCATTGTATCATCCATGCTAGTTTATTTCCTTTTATGCTTTCTTCTTGTGTGTTTGATAAACCTTAAGAAAAACCGAGAAATTAGTTGTAGTTTACTTTTCTTACTGTAGTAATAATTAAAAAGAAAACCCCAAAAGATTTCCTATTCTTCTTTTGCTTGTTGGGAGCTTTCCTGTGTAAATAGTTTTATTTCTTTTCTTCTCTTTGGGGGTCAGTAGGAGAAGACCACAACTAAATTGTTGAAGTGGCTCTTATATGCTTTACTGTTGATTTAACCAAGAGCCCATATTTCTTTGTCTTCTCCTATTTATTGAATGCTCACAGATTCCAGCTTAGTCCAAGGCACATGCACTCTTATTATTATTCACATCGTTCGGTCATGCAAGTGAAAGGCAATTATGATGATATATGATGGACTGACTGAGATGAGAAAAGCTGGTATGAACTCGACCTCTTTTGTTTTTGTAAATATGATGAGTTTATCGTTCTTGATTCAGCTTGTTATGAATAAACATGTTCGCAATGACAATTAGAGATCATAGTTGCTTGTGCCATGCTTGATTAGCTATGAGTTATAATGGTTTACCTTGCGTGCCAACATGCTATTGAGATGGTTATGATGTGGTATGATGGGGTGGTATCCTACTTTGAATGATTTAAGTGACTTGACTTGGCACATGTTCATGCATGTAGTTGAAACAAATCAACATAGCCTTCACGATATTTATGTTCATGGTGAATTATATCCTACTCATGCTTGCATCCAATGTTTATTAATTTTAATGCATGTACATGGCTGTTGTCGCTCTCTAGTTGGTCGCTTCCCAGTCTTTTGCTAGCCTTCACCTGTACTAAGAAGGAATACTGCTTGTGCATCCAATCCCTTAAACCCCAAAGTTATTCCAGATGAGTCCACAATACCTTCCTATATGCGGTATCTATCTGCCGTTGCAAGTAAATTTGTATGTGCCAAACTCTAAACCTTCAAATAATCATCCTGTTTTGTATGCTCGAATAGCTCATGTATCAACTAGGGCTGCCTGTATCTTCCATGCTAGGCGGGTTATTCTCAAGAGGAGTGGACTCCGCTCCTCACTCATGAGAAAATGGCTAGTCACAGGGATGCCCAGTCCCATGCTTTATGCAAACTAAATCAAAATAATTGCAAAACAAAACTCCCCCTGGGACTTTGTTAGTTGGAGGCACTCGTTATTTCGAGCAAGCCATGGATTGATGTTTGTTGGTGGAGGGGGAGTATAAACTTTACCATTCTGTTTGGGAACCGCCTATAATGTGTGTAGCATGGAAGATATCGCTATCTCTTGGTTGTTATGTTGACAATGAAAGTATACCGCTCAAAATATTATTCACCTCTATTTCAAAACCGAGCTCTAGCACCCCTACAAATCCCTGCTTCCCTCTGCGAAGGGCCTATCTATTTACTTTTATGTTGAGTCATCACCCTCTTATTAAAGGCACTAGCTGGAGAGCGCAGCTGTCATTTGCATTCATCGCTGTTAATTTATATTGGGTGTGACTATGATTGGATCTCTTTTACCATGAATTACAATGTCTAGTCAGTCCTTGATCTTTAAAGGTGCTCTGCATTTATGTTTTGCGGTCTCAGAAAGGGTTAGCGAGAAACCATCTTGTTATATCATATTATGATTGTTTTGAGAAAGTGTTGTCATCCGAGATTTATTATTATGGCTTGCTAGTTGATTATGCTATTGATATGGGTAATCATGAGACCTGAGAATTATTACAAATGTGGTTAGTTATAATCTTTGCTGAAAACTTGAATGCTAGCTTGACATATTTATAACAACAAGAGCAAACAGAGTTTGTAAAAGTTTTTCTTTATTTCTTTTAGTTTGTCAACTGAATTGCTTGAGGACAAGCAAGGGTTTAAGCTTGGGGGAGTTGATACGTCTCCGTCGTATCTACTTTTCCAAACACTTTTGCCCTTGTTTTGGACTCTAACTTGTATGATTTGAATGGAACTAACCCGGACTGACGCTGTTTAAAGCGAAATTGCCATGATGTTGTTTTATGTGCAGAAAACAAAAGTTCTCGGAATGACCTGAAACTCCACAGAATATCTTACAATAAATAATAAAAAATTCTCACCAAAGATGAAGACCAGGAAGCCCACACCCTGTCCACGAGAGTGGGGGGTGCCCCCCCCTAGGGCGCGCCCCCTACCTCGTGGCCCCCCTGGAGACCTCCCGACTCCAACTCCAACTCTATATATCTGCTTTAGGGGAGAAAAAAATAGGAGAGAAGATTTCATCGCGTTTTAAGATACGAAGCCGACGCCAAGCCCTAAAACCTCTCGGGAGGGCTAATCTGGAGTCCGTTCGGGGCTCCAGAGAGGGGGATTCGTCGCCGTTGTCATCATCAACCATCCTCCATCACCAATTTCATGATGCTCACCGCCGTGCGTGAGTAATTCCATCGTAGGCTTGCTGGACGGTGATGGGTTGGATGAGATTTATCATGTAATCGTGTTAGTTTTGTTAGGGTTTGATCCCTAGTATCCACTATGTTTTGAGATTGATGTTGCTATGACTTTGCTATGCTTAATGCTTGTCATTAGGGCTCGAGTGCCATGATTTTAGATCAGAACCTATTATGTTTTCATCAATATATGAGAGTTCTTGATCCTATCTTGCAAGTCTATAGTCACCTATTATGTGTTATGATCCGTTAACCCCGAAGTGACAATAATCAGGATACTTACCATTGATGACCGTAGTTTCAGGAGTTCATGTATTCACTATGTGCTAATGCTTTGTTCCAGTTCTCTATTAAAAGGAGGCCTTAATATCCCTTAGTTTCCATTAGGACCCCGCTGCCACGGGAGGGTAGGACAAAAGATGGCATGCAAGTTCTTTTCCATAAGCACGTTTGAATATATTCGGAATACATGCCTACATTACATTGATGAATTGGAGCTAGTTCTGTGTCACCCTATGTTATGACTGTTACATGATGAACCACATCCGGCATAATTATCCATCACTGATCCGATGCCTACGAGCTTTCCATATACTAGTTTACGCTTATTCACTTTCCCGTTGCTATTGTTACAATCACTACAAAATACCAAAAACATTACTTTGCTTTCATTACTCTTTTGTTACCATTATCATCACTATCATATTACTTTTCTACTAAACACTTTGCTGCAGATACTAAGTTTCCAGGTGTGGTTGAATTGACAACTCAGCTGCTAATACTTGAGAATATTCTTTGGCTCCCCTTGTATCGAATCAATAAATTTGGGTTGAATACTCTACCCTCGAAAGCTGTTGCGATCCCCTGTACTTGTGGGTTATCAAGGGCTCAATGGCGATGTAGGATGGCAAATTCTGGACAGTGAGCCAGAGAAGATCAGCAATGGGGCCATGGATGAGACCAACGGCGGTTGAACCCGAGCGGTTGGGGTGGGCCACTTAATCCATGGCATAGCCCGCATCAGGCCATCTCTATCGACAACCTCGATGTCGTAGCCGGGGTTCGCGACATACTAGCATACTCTAGCTCGCTGATTGAGAGCCTGCAAATAGTAATCATCATTAATTTCCTCGGAGGCCACCTAGGCGATGTCAGGCGAAGAGGGTATGATAAACATCTTTTGGGTCATTCTCTTCTCGAGCTCCATGTGAAGCATAGGTGGGCTTAGGCTGCGACTCTATAGTGGGTGATGGGGATGGAGATATGTGGGAAATGGGGCGTTTGGGGAGCATCAACTAAGAAAGTCAGGGCAGCTAAGGTACGGAGATTGGTGGATAAGCTGGACAGGCAAACCGGTTGATGTTGATAATGGTGGCCTTGCAGTAGCAGCGACGACCTTGTTAGGGTTTCGAGCGAGCGAGGTAGGGGTGGTCGAGGTGGTGTGTGTTTGTGTGTGTGTGCGCGCATGCGCCCGCGGATTATTGGGGGTGTGGAGGGGGGCCAAGGTGGTGTTTGAGGAAATGACACAACTACTAAATTTTTTTGCTAGGCGGAAGTAAAATTCCGGGTCAATTGAAAATATGGATGAAGGGAAATAAGAACCGTGTGCTATCAAACAGAAAAACACTCTAGCCGAGTAGATATTTTTGAGGGATGCAGGAGATAGCTAGAAAAACAAACATCACACATGGTCGAAACATAAGAACTGCGTGTTATCAATCAGGAAAAACCTCTAGGTGGCTAGATATATTTTAGGGATGCAGGCAGGAGCGGAAGCAAACAATGTTGCACACTGTCGAAACGCAATGACTGTGTGATATCACATAGAAAACCCCTCCAGGAGGGTAGGTTTTTTTGAGCGATTTACGCAGGAGCGGGGGCAACATCACACACGGTCGATATCGGGACCCCGATCCTGAGTCACACTGATCTAGCTTGTAACACTTCATATCACTTTGCGGCCTCACACACGGTATTCCCACGGCTACAGCCTTATCTTGGCCAGGACCGCTTGCACCTTTTGGCTCACGTATATGATTGTATTGCTAGCATCCATACACAGAGAACCCGAGCCGACATGGATAGTCAGAAACCAAGGTGGCACAAACTTACAGGGCCAGACATACATGACCCAACAATGCACATGTCGGTTAGTAGCAAGTGTAACCGAGTCATAGCCAGGCTACGAAGGACTCCATTAAACACCACTTGACATTTCCTTGCAGGCATATACAGAGGTGCAAACAAGGACACATGCATGTCAATCCATGTGTTCTGGCTGGAAGAACTAGGAGGTATTTCCCCATAAGGAAGTCTACCAAGAATAAACAACTAGGTGTCGGATCCCACACATACCAAAGCATTTCAATAACATACACACAATATGCTCGATATTTTTGGATACAACATGGCATCACAACATAACTCCACGACTCAAAGTATTTATTTAAAAGGCTCCAAGGAGCCATACGTAACATGATATTACAAACAGGGGTCACATGACCCATCATACAAAGCGTACAAGCAACGGAAGCAAAAACGTGTCTGAGTACAGACATCTACAAGAGGTAAAGGATGAGAAGCCTGACTATCTACAAGACCCTCCCAAGTGTACAAGATTGTAGTTGTGATACAAGCAACTTGTCGAAGCCCACGTAGATCTACTAATGAGGCTGAAGTCTCCTCTGCAAAAACGTAAATTAAACAAACATCTGGGGGCTTGATATGGTTGGTCCATTCAGACAATCCACAGACAAGAAAACCCATCTTCTCGTGGTTGTTGATAAGTTCACCAAGTGGGTTGAAGCAGAACCAATAGTCAACTTTTTGAAAAAGTTGATATTTCATTTTGGTTATCCACACAACATCATCACTGATAATGGGACGAACTTGTCCAAACGAGCCACAAAGAAATTTTGTCAGCAAGAGCATATCCACCTTAAAGTGGCCTCTCTGGCACACCCTCAATCCAATGGCCAAGGATAACGTGCTAACTAGGAGATTTTACGAGGTATCAAGGCTCAACTCCTGGTTCCTCTTGAGAATACTCCGGGTTGTTGGGTCTAGGAGCTTCCTTCTGTCCTCTATAACATACGGACCACCTCCAACAAATCAATGGCCTATACACCCTTTCTCATGGTTTATGGTGCTGAAGCAATATTCCCAAGTGATATTCGTCATGATTCTCCTAGAGTGACGGCTTACTTTGAAGTAGACAAAGAGATGGCTCGACAAGATTCCCTTGTTGCTTTGGAGGAGGAATATGACTTTGCAGTATCACTATCAGCAATTAATCAACAAGACTTACATCGCTATCACAGCCGTAGAGTTCGCAGTCATACTTTCTAGGAGGGTGACTTAGTGCTTTGGTTGATTCAAGATCAAACTTTCATGCATAAGCTTTCACCTCCTTGGGAAGGGCCTTTTGTCGTCAGCAAAAACCTCAACAATTGGTCATACTATCTGATTGACATACATGAACACAAGAAATCACGTACATCTGAGTACGAGACCAACATGCCTTGGAACATTCATCTCTGTCCTTATTACACATAGAGCCACTGACTCCTTCCTTTGTACACACATTTGTGTATATATCTTTTATGATAAATGATAATAAAGAGGGCACCCTCGAAACTCGGGGTCTCTGTCATTTCATCTAAAATATTGTGTATGAGTCTTTATTCTTTGATCATAGGTCACTTGGGGGCTTCCAACTCAACGAGTCTAACTCATAATAACCCTCTTGACCCGGCATATGCCAAACACATCATGGTTAAACCTGCCTGTTTGCTTGATGCTCATCCGCCAAGATGACCCGGCGTACTCTTGACAGTCAATCTATTATGAATATAAACTTGTCAAGATTAAAACGGCGTCTTAAGTCATGTGAGAGCCGGCTTATAGAAATCTAGGACAAACCATAGGCTATCACGCCTGCTTCGTTGAAGCAAGACTCGAGCCTCGAAAGCCAGTCTCTTTTGTCAAGCCTCAAAAGCCAACTTCATATTTATGTGTTTATAGAACTTATTTGTTTTTACACAATTTCGTTTTACAAGCCAATCTCTTTTTTCATTAATTGGCCATGAGTCGTCGGGTCATTAATACACTAGTTTATTTTGATCAATAGACTATGACAATGACCATGAGTCATCCGGTCGATAACACTCCGGGTTATGATGGTTTTCAATCAAGAGAAAGCATAGCACTTGGCGGCTCAGATAACTTTGCTTTGCCATACCTCAGATAAATTGATATTTCATAACATATGGGGCGGGTGAAGAAAAGCACCACACCAGCCACAAGCAATTATACTTCCAAAGTATCAAAAGTTCACGAAGGCACTATAGACGCCATAGTTTCTACTATCCTATTAGATAGCCTGTGCCGACTCTTCCATGTTTCTGATATGAAGGTTTTCCAGATTCCAGTTGATAGTCATTAACTCTTGAAAGATGGCATCATCATTCAGGATAAGAGATGGGTCGGCATGATAGGGAAAGTTATGCTAATGCCATTGAGGAGTCAAGTCAAAGGACTAAAAAGTGGGAGGTCGAACGCGCGTGTTGTTTTTGTCATAAGCCGGCCACTATTTCTGCAAATCAAGATCTTCAACTAATTGACTCACTAACACATGTGTCTCTGTCATGGGAAAACACGACCACCTATGGGGCCATTAGCCCCTTGTAGTTCGGCAGGGGAGAAGAGCACATTGCACAAAGAGCGGAGGGTGCAGAGCAGCGTGGCAGCGATCACACGAGTAGTTTTTACCCAGGTTCGGGCCGCCGTGAGGTGTAAAACCCAACTCCTGCTTTGGTGGATTGATGAGAGGACCGTAGTGGAGATGCAATGCTCTAGCCCGGCAAGGTTGCCCGGGGGGGAGCAGCTATGCGCGTATGAGTGTACCAAGGTTCGAATCCTTTCTAAGGTTGCCACGGCCCTCCTTTTATAGATTAAGGGGTCACCACAATGGAAAATCAGTCATTGCATACTGTTTAGATAGCAAACAGTGCTATCATACCTAAATCTGCATACAGGACAAGGCGCATTAAATGCACCGCTTAGTGTCACATCATAGCATAGCCCGGCAAGCCTTGCCGAGTGCTTGCCGGGCCGTTCGGCCACCTTCTCGCCTGTCTACGTGACACGTCCCTGGATGTGTGTCATTTGGATGTGATTTCCTTCAGAAGTGGCTACCACATGCCAAATAACAACCACTTAGTCACTTGGGGGCTTGACATCGCACTATACGGTGACTTTCGTTGCTGTGAGGTGGAGCAGTGGATTCTTGGCTGGGTAATCCACCATCATCGTGCCTGGTAGGCCTGCTGGGACAGTATTGAGACTTGACTTCGGGGCAACCTCGACCTCACCAGGCTCACGTGCCCGGCAAGGAAGGTTTTTCCTTAGGAGGGCCTAGCTCCTTTAACTTGGTCTTGGTGTTCTTGATCCGCCCTTTGATTTCACAAAGGATTGATCTCTTATACTTGGCCTGGTCTTGGATGTTGAGTGTTGCCGGAACAGAGGTTTGTTTCCCGTGCACAAGTCAGGTGAAAACAAACACCCTATTTGTGTACCCCGACAGAAACCCCCGGGTCTGAGCCATACGTGTTGCCGGGCACGTCGGATTAGGCCCGATTTAAGGCACAAACACTTGGCGAGAGAATGCAGCGCGTGCAACGGTTTGTCACGATGACCCTTCAATCCAACGTCCACTTTGCGTAAGTACCACGGGTCGTGGGGTCGTGGGACTGCAGCAGTTAATGTAAAATGGTAACTTTCTGAAGATTCGCGCCCTCCCCCACGTCTTTTCCCTCAAGAGAGAAAATGCGAAGGAGCGCTGCTCATTCATCGTCCGCCTCATCCCTCCACCATCTTCTTCCGCAAGCCAAGAAGCTCCTCTCCTTCCTCGCCCACACTCACCACCGATCCCCACCCAGCTTCCTTCCCCATGCAAGCCGTAGCTCGAAGAGATGGGGAAGAAAACCACCGCCCCAAGGGGACACCGGCGACCGCTGCAAAGGAGGTGGCCACCGAGGTGAGAAAGAAGAGAGAGGCAGAGCTGGACAAGAAGCAAAGGTGAGACGTGGTCTTCTTTCCATCGAATCTGGACGGCAACATTTTGAAATCAAGGTATGTATATCTGTGGGGGGGGTGGTTCCGAAGGGGCAAGGCGCACCCAAGGTTTTGGTAGAGGGGAAAAAGGATCCGCCAGATTCATATCGATTCATTTGCGCATACCTCATATGTGGCCTCTGTCCTCCCTTTTCGGATTTCTTCTAAGCGATGATGGTAATCTACGGATTCCACCTCCTGGACTTCACGCTGAATGCAATGGCGTGCATGGCAATTTTTGCCCACTTGTGCGAGAACTTTGTTGGGATTTCTCCCAATGCGGATCTATTCAGTCACTATTTCGTCCCGTGAATGGAGAGTAAGGTCCACCGTTCCGGGAATATAAGTTGGATGCCTTGGGTGGCGAGGGAAAACTCGGATTACCTCCCTGGACAGCAGCGCGACAGATGGGAGGAGTGGAGAGCGGATTGGTGTTGGATCTACGACAAGGAGGCCTCGAATTTCTACCAGGCACGGACAGAGTGCATTGTGTGCGTCAGCGAATAGAGGGAATTTAGCCTTACCGACGACAGGATCCACCCGACAATAAATAGGATCACCCGCCTGAAGGCTGCTAGGCTGACCATCGGGCACGTGGGGGCTGACTTCCTCCAACGTTGCATTGTGCCAATGTAGAAGAGGGACAGGTTCACCTGGCAGTATGGAGATTCTCTAGACAGGATGAGGTTGTACCCTAGCCTGACCAACAATCTCTCAGTTTACGGCCATGCTTGGTTGTGTAAACAATTGTTCGGCAGCCTTGGGCCGTTCAGGTTGCCGGTAAATGTCACCCCACTGAACATCAACTCTGCCCAGGACTAGATTCTAAAATGGATGCCAGATTGCAATGCTCATGGAGTTTCGAGGGAGTGGCAGTTACCCGATCTTAACGAAGAGCTTGCATGGACCTCCAGCCTGGTGGAAAGGGCTACCAGGGTGGAGACCAATATGTTCAAGCGCACCTCCAAGGTGGAGGAGGAATTCATCAAGAGGTAGATCGAGTAGGACAAGGCACTCCGAGCTTCTGCAAAGGCGAAGGCCGAGAAGGTAGCGGAGGAGAAGGAGGAGGCTGAGGACGAAAGCTCCTCCCATGGCAGAAGCGAGGCACAAGCCACAGAGGAGGTTGCCGGGGATGACCCTACCATGGGCGAGCCCGCCGGGGACGAGCCTGTCGGGGACGAGCCTGCCGGGATTGAGGCTTTATATGCCATGGCAACAAAGGCGTGGGAGGAAGAGGGGGCCGAGGAGGCAGAGCAGCCCGAGGAGGAGTGGCTCGCGGCAGGCCCTCAAGCCCTCAAGCCAGTCTTGGACTAGCGCCCTCACAGGCAGGTGGCTCGCCGGGGAGCAGTGGTTCCCAATCCTGCGCCTGCCACCAAGAAGGTTAAGAAGACTACCTCCAAGGGTGGCAAGCCAGATGTGGTGCGCCAGTATTCCTCTCGCCTTTCTAAGGATAAGACCCCTCCCACCAAGCAATTGGCAGCCACGGGAGTCGACTCCAGCTGCTAGTCTGGCTCGAGCCCCTCGCATAGCTCGTCCTCGTTGGAGTCTCCGGTGCCTCAGCAAGGCTTGAAGATGCCGAGAAGCTCCATTCCCCAGCCCCAGAAGAGAAGCAGGGCGCCCTCTCCGCTCATGGAGTTTGAGTTGAGCTCCATGCTCATTGACGAAAAGTAAGAAAGAACACTCTCCTTTCTTTAATGCACTTTCCGCATATTTTCTTGCTTGTTGACTAATCTTTGCTTGATGTATTTTCAAGGGAGGAGGAGGAAGAAGGCGAGGCCCTCATTCACCTGACCTAGCGGCTCAGGCGTGCAGAGCCGCCGCAGACTGTGGAAGGCACAGGCCTGGCGAGAAGCAACACGAACGACATGACACCAAGCCCCAGCTCAGGGCCCAGCTTAAAAGTGCAGGTTTGGCTCCTCCTGTCAGAAGTGATGGAGGAGAGCTCCCCACCTTCGTAGGCAGAGGAGGGGATGATACCACTCAGGGCGTGTCCTTCCAAGAGGGTCCCACCCCGCCCGCCGATTGATTCAAGGGATCCCCGACAAGGGTTTCCACAGAAGGGTTCACCCAGGACAACGCCGTGATTACCGAGGGAGGGGATGGTGATCATGGCCCGGCAACTGATGTTGCTAGGGAAACCGAAGATCCTCCACGGCAGGCATCTCCGTGTAATGCATTTATTGTTTTTTATTCTAATGCTTTTACCATATTGCTCCATGTGCCTGGATCTCTAATGCTTTTGCTTCCTTATCATCGACTGCTGACTCTGCCTGCAACCCCTCTGATCGAAGAGCCTGAACTGCTGGAAGAGGTGGCCAGCATAGGGAAGGATGAAACGGAGGAAGCTGCCAAGATTCCCGCCGCAAAGGAGCAGGAACATGCTGTCGGGGGTGTCTAGGAGCTCCTGATGGAAACGAAAAAAAAACCCCGGTAGCGCGCCAGGTTCGGGGGCGACGATCGAAGAGAAAATCCCCCTCCAAACCATGGACCCCCTCCCCTCATTTGGTATCGTGGCAGGGCCCCACAGCCATCTTCGAGTCAGTTGGCACTGGTCCTTGCGCGGCCTGGGCTCGGAGCATCGTCATCATGACAAGCGCGGAACTCGATGGAGAGATCCAGAACAACCTGGCGTCACTGCTCCAAGGGGTTGGAGAGGAAGACGACTCTATCACCGTCACCATGGCGGCAGACATTAATGATTTGCAGGGCTGGCACAGCCAGAAATGGCAGGTGCTCAAGGAGCAACGCAAGTCCACCAACAAGATGGACCAGAAGTTGAGAGACAAGGGTAGATGCAACTGGCAGGTCAAGCAGTTCCTAGTCCTTATGAGGTAGCAGGAGGCGATTTCCATGGCAAGGGAAGATGTCATCGCCCGAGAGGCTCGCTTGGCGGAGCACACAACGCTTTTGGATGCCAAGGAGAAGGATATCTCTTCCCGGGAAGGGAACGTTGAGGCTACCCTCCGTGCCAAGGATGATGAACTGGAAGCCCTCGTACAGCAGCATACCAACGAGCAAGAGGACAGGCATAAGGCAGCCCGGGATGCCCTCCCTGCTAACTTTGCCATCCAACTGAAGAAGCTTGCTAATGACCTTGCCACTGCATCCACTTCCAAGACCGATCTCAATCAACAGGTGGACAAATTGACTGAAGAGCTTCCCGGGAGCGCCAAGGAGGCCGTGACCCTCAAGGAGGAGGTGCAGAGAGAAGGGATCCTCCTGAAGGATGTGCAATTGCAGTTCTCCTCCAAGAGCCAAGGCCTTGAGACCGCCAATGGCACAATTAAAGATTTGAAAGCCAAGATGGGCACTCTGGAGAGCTCGGTCTAGTCCAGCGGGGTTCGGTAGAAGCAGTTGGTGAAGGACTTGGATACCGCAAGGCTCCATTGGAAAGATCTAGAGGACAAGCTAGCGAACTACACTAAGCAAGTCAACCTTTGGATCAAAAGCTTGATCGACATTTCCGAGCGTCTCACCCAAACTGCAGCGATGGGCATGGAAGGGCCATTCTTCTCTTCTAGTAGGCATGAGGTCCCCAGTGTCAAGCTAGGGATTTTCTTCGATGAGTTGGTTGAAAAGCTGAAGTCACATGAAGAGGGAAGGGTCGGTCCCTTCACGAGTGGATCCCGGAAGCTTGCCCGCAATGCTGTCTTCATGGTCCTGAGCAACATCGCATACCGCCATTGGGAGCTCGACCTTGCCGATGGCTTCAGGAAGCTGCCGGAGGGTGCAGATGTTTCGGCTGTCGAGGGGAAAGCTACCCCTAGGCCGACAAGGTCATTGACGTCTGCACTGCTCCGCGAGGCTGCCAGACACAGCCTTAAATTACCCTTCCCATCGTGATGTCCTGTAACAAAATATGATGCATGTCCCATGTTTATACGTCGTAGTTCTTTTATTTGTGTGGAACTAATGTCCTTACTCAATCATAACTGCATGTTTATCCCTTTTGAGTTTATCCATCAGTGTTCGTATGATTTGTCTCTGTGCGTGTTTTGGTTGCCTACCGGTATCATACTGCCGCAATTCTAGTAAGGGTCGGGCCCTTAACATTCATTTTGGTGAGGATACATCCCAACAGATTTTTCCTTGGTAGTTTTTGACGCAGCCGCCCATTCTGCGAGCAGGCTCCGAATAGAACGAGGGCGCAGACAAAGAACTAGTAAGGTGCCATCACGAGAAGGATTTCCTCATACAAACACCTTGGTATACAAGGGATAAGCAACTTCAAATCCTATGTCTATGATGGAGCAAGGATTATGCGGACTTAGCTTTTGTCCTTGCTTTCCTTCATTCTCTCCAGCTGCATATACAAGGGATAAGCAACTTCAAATCCTATGTCTATGATGGAGCAAGGATTATGCGGACTTAGCTTTTGTCCTTGCTTTCCTCCATTCTCTGCAGCTTCAGCCGGTTGTCGCGTTCGCATGCTTCGGGAAGGATGGCGCTGCGCGTGTTTCTTTTCGGCTCCCGGCAAGTGCCGAAAAGAACCATATGTATCTTGTGAGCGGCAGGACACAATGCAAGGCACGATCGGTTTCTCTCTCCTACTCTCCACAATTTTTAAACCATCTGACGGCAGTTGGCATAAAAGTCACACTAACGCGGACGGCCTTGCCGGAGCATACTTGCCGGGGATTTAATCAATGGATTCACACCGGCACTCTACTTAGGATTTCCCTAGGTAGGGTAAATGTTGGACCGAGTATCGCGCGGTCTCATCATCATTGATGATGCTAAACCCAGAGTAGCTCAATTGTCTATGAGTGAGAGAGGAGGAGAGAGAAACCTTTTACCCTGGCACCTTGTTCCTTTACCTGAATGGGGCCTACACAGTGATCATGCTGCCTAAAGCGATCATGGCTGTCTTGTTGCCAACATTCCTTGTTCCCATTGTCGTTGTAGCTACGGCGGAAAAGGCGACAGAGATTGGACAGGATGGCCGAGGGCACTCCCATCGTGCTATGCTCCGCCTTTTCTTGGGCGTCATGGACGATGAAGCCATCGATGAAGAAAATGATGATGAAGATGACATGCTGCGTACACTCTCAGGTTCGCGCAAGCGCTTCCCCCCTAACTGGTGTGCCAAAGATGTCCTGCAAAAACATGGCCACCTATGGGGCCATCAACCCTTGTGGTTCGGCAGGGGAGAAGAGCACATTGCGCAAGGAGCGGAGGGTGCAGAGCAGTGATACGTCTCCAACGTATCTACAATTTTTGAATGTTCATCCTATTATATTATCTGTTTTGGATGTTTATGGGCTTTATTATACACTTCTATATTATTTTTGGGATTAAGCTATTAACCCAGAGCCCAGTGCCAGTTTCTGTTTTTTTCCTTGTTTTAGAGTATCGCAGAAAAGGAAAATCAAACAGAGTCCAATTGACCTGAAACTTCACGGAACTTATTTTTGGACCAGAAGAAGCCCACGGAGTATCGGATATGGACCAGGAGAGTCCCGGGCTGCCCACGAGGGTGGGGGGCGCGCCCACCCCCCTGGGTGCGCCCCCTGCCTCGTGGATAGCCGGAGATCCGCCGACGTACTTCTTCCTCCTATATAGACCAATATACCCTAAAAACTTCAGGGAGCAGAATAGATCGGGAGTTCTACCGCTAGAAGCCTCTGTAGCCACCGAAAACCAATCTAGACTCATTCCGGCACCCTGCGGGAGGGGGAATCCCTCTCCGGTGGCCATCATCATCATCCCGGTGCTCTCCATGACGAGGAGGGAGTAGTTCTCCCTCAGGGCTGAGGGTATGTACCAGTAGCTATGTGTTTGATCTCTCTCTCTCTCTCGTGTTCTTGAGGTGGCACGATCTTGATGTATCGCGAGCTTTGCTATTATAGTTAGATCTTATGATGTTTCTACCCCTCTACTCTCTTGTAATGGATTGAGTGTTCCCTTTGAAGTTACCTTATCGGATTAAGTCTTTAAGGATTTGAGAACACTTGATGTATGTCTTGCGTGGGATACCCGTGGTGACAATTTGGTATTCTATTGATCCACTTTATGTATGTTTTGGTGATCAACTTGCGGGTTCCACCCATGAACCTATGCATAGGGGTTGGCACACGTTTTCGTCTTAACTCTCTGGTAGAAACTTTGGGGCACTCTTTGAAGTACTTTTTGTTGGTTTGAATAGATGAATCTGAGATTGTGTGATGCATATCATATAATCATACCCACGGATACTTGAGGTGACATTGGAGTATCTAGGTGACATTAGGGTTTTGGTTGATTTGTGTCTTAAGTTGTTATTCTAGTATGAACTCTATGATAGATCGAACTGAAAGAATAGCTTCATGTTATTTTACTACAAACTCTTGAATAGATCAATCAGAAAGGATAACTTTGAGGTGGTTTCGTACCCTACCATAATATCTTCGTTTGTTCTCCGCTATTAGTGACTTTCGAGTGACTCTTTGTTGCATGTTGAGGTATAGTTATATGATCCAATTATGTTATTATTGTTGAGAGAACTTGCACTAGTGAAAGTATGAACCCTAGGCCTTGTTTCAACGCATTGCAATACCGTTTGTGCTCACTTTTATCATTAGTTACCTTGCTGTTTTTATATTTTCAGATTATAAAAACCTATATCTACCATCCATATACCACTTGTATCAGCATCTCCTCGCCAAACTAGTGCACCTATACCATTTACCATTGTATTGGGTGTGTTTGGGACACAAGAGATTCTTTTTTATTTGGTTGCAGGGTTGCTTGAGAGATACCATCTTCAACCTACGCCTCCTATGGATTGATAAACCTTAGGTCATCCACTTGAGGGAAATTTGCTACTGTCCTACGAACCTCTACACTCGGAGGCCCAACAACATCTACAAGAAGAAGGTTGTGTAGTAGAAATCAAACTCTTTTCTGGCGCCGTTGCCGGGGAGGTTAGCGCTTGAAGGTATATCTTTAGATCTTGCAATCGAATTTTTTTTCTTGTTTTAGCACTAGTTTATTTTATAAAATAAAACTACAAAAAAATATGGAATTGAGTTTGCCTCATACGCTTCATCTTTTTAATATCTTTCGGGAGTATGATGGAAAGAAAGTGCCGAAGTGTTAGAAGAAGAATGCATTAAAGTGTTTGGCACTAAATATTTGAATGATGAGCATGATTGCCATGTTGTTAGTATGAATTCCTTGAATATCCATGATGTTAATGATATGCAAAGCCACAAGCTTGGGGAAGCTATGTTTGATGAAGATGATATTTTTTGTCCCCTAAGTTTTGATGAGAAAATTTATTATGATGAAAGCATGCCTCCTATTTATGATTATTATATTGATGAAAGTGGATTTGGAGGGGTCATGACTTTATTTTGTGATGAATCCACTATTCCGGAAGATGTTCCAATTTGATTATGAGAACAAAGTTTCTATCTATGATGATTATTGTGATGACTTGTATGCTATAAAGAATAATGATATCCATGAAACTTGTCATCATGATTTTAGTTTTCAATTGGATTATGCCTCACCTGATAATTATTTTGTTGAGTTTGCTCCCACTATTATTCATGAGAAGAATTTTGCTTATGTGGAGAGTAGTAAATTTTCTATGCTTGTAGATCATGATAAGAATGCTCTATGTGATGGTTATATTGTTGAATTCATTCATGATGCTACTGAAAATTATTATGAGGCAGGAATATATGCTTGTAGGAATTGCAATAATACCAAGTTTCCTCTCTATGTGCTTAAAGTTTTGAAGTTATGCTTGTTTTGCTTTCCTATGCAAGTTGATTCTTGTTCCCACAAGTTGTTTTCTCACAAAATCCCTATGCATAGGAAGTCGGTTAGACTTAAATGTTCTAGTCATATTCCTCATGATGCTCTCTTTATGTTTCAATTCTTATCCTTTATGTGAGCATCATTGAAATCATCATGCCTAGCTAGGGGCGTTAAACGATAGCGCTTGTTGGGAGGCAACCCAATTTTATTTTTGTTCCTTGATTTTTGCTCCTGTTTAGTAATAAATAAATTATCTAGCCTCTGTTTTGGTTGTGTTTTTTGTGTTTAATTAGTGTTTGTGCCAAGTAGAATCGTTGGGAAGACTTGGGGAAAGTCTTGTTGATCTTGCTGCAAAAAACAGAAACTTTAGCGCTCACGAGAACTACTGCCATTTTTATTTTGGAAAGTTCTATTTAGTTAATTAGTTTTTAAGATGATTAATAGATAAATTACTCAGGTACAGAAATTTATTTTGGAATTTTAGGGGTTCCAGAAGTTTGCGTTAGTTACAGATTACTACAGACTGTTCTGTTTTTGACAGATTCTGTTTTTCATGTGTTGTTTGCTTATTTTAATGAATCTATGGCTAGTAAAATAGTTTATAAACCATAGAAAAGTTTGAATACAGTAGGTTTAACACCAATATAAATAAAGAATGAGCTCATTACAGTACCTTGAAGTGGTGTTTTGTTTTCTTTCACTAATGGAGTTTATGAGTTTTCTGTTAAGTTTTGTGTTGTGAAGTTTTCAAGTTTTGGGTAAAGATTCGATGGACTATGGAATAAGGAGTGGCAAGAGCCTAAGATTTGGGATGCCCAAGGCACCCCAAGGCAATATTCAAGAACAATCAAAAGCCTAAGCTTGGGGATGCCCCGGAAGGCATCCCCTCTTTCGTCTTCGTTCATCGGTAACTTTACTTGGAGCTATATTTTTATTTACCACATGATATGTGTTTTGCTTGGAGCGTCATTTTATATTATTTAGTTTTGCTTGTTGTTTGAATAAAATACCAAGATCTGAAATTATTAAATTTGAGAGAGTCTTCATATAGTTTCATAATTATTCGACTACTCATTGATCTTCACTAATATCTTTCGGGTAGTTTGTTGTTGCTCTAGTGCTTCACTTACATCTTTTTAGAGCACGGTGGTGGTTTTATTTTGTAGAAATAATTGATCTCTCATGCTTCACTTATATTATTTTGAGAGTCTTTTAGAACAGCATGGTAATTTGCTTTGGTTATGAAATTAGTCCTAATATGATGGGCATCCAAGATGGGTATAATAAAAACTTTCATATAAAGTGCATTGAATACTATGAGAAGTTTGATACTTGATGATTGTTTTGAGATATGAAGATGGTGATATTAGAGTCATGCTAGTTGAGTAGTTGTGAATTTGAGAGATACTTGTGTTAAAGTTTGTGATTCCCATAGCATGCACGTATGGTGAACCGTTATGTGACGAAATCGGAGCATGATTTATGTATTGATTGTCTTCCTTATGAGTGGCGGTCGGGGACGAGCGATGGTCTTTTCCTACCAATCTATCCCCCTAGGAGCATGCGCGTAGTACTTTGTTTCGATAACTAATAGATTTTCGCAATAAGTATGTGAGTTCTTTATGACTAATGTTGAGTCCATGGATTATACGCACTCTCACCCTTCCACCATTGCTTGCCTCTCTAGTACCGCGCAACTTTCGCCGGTACCATAAACCCACCATATACCTTCCTCAAAACAGCCACCATACCTACCTATTATGGCATTTCCATAGCCATTTCGAGATATATTACCATGCAACTTTCCACCGTTCCATTTGTTATGACACGCTTCATCATTGTCATATTACTTCGCATGATCATGTAGTTGACATAGTATTTGTGGCAAAGCCATCGTTCATAATTCTTTCATACATGTCACTCATGATTCATTGCACATCCCGGTACACCGCCAGAGGCATTCATATAGAGTCATATCTTGTTCTAAGTATCGAGTTGTAATTCTTGAGTTGTAAGAAAATAAAAGTGTGATGATCATCATTATTAGAGCATTGTCCCAAGTGAGGAAAGGATGATGGAGACTATGATTCCCCCACAAGTCGAGATGAGACTCCGGACGAAAGATAAAAAAATGAGGCCAAAAAAAGAGAAAAGGCCCAAATAAAAAAAATAAAAAAATAAAAAAATGAGAGAAAAAGAGAGAAGGGGCAATGCTACTATCCTTTTACCACACTTGTGCTTCAAAGTAGCACCATGATCTTCGTGATAGAGAGTCTCCTATGTTGTCACTTTCATATACTAGTGGGAATCTTTCATTATAGAACCTGACTTGTATATTCCAATAATGGGCTTCCTAAAAATACCCTAGGTCTTCATGAGCAAGCGAGTTGGATGCACACCCACTTAGTTTCTTTTGTTGAGCTTTCATACACTTATAGCTCTAGTGCATCCGTTGCATGGCAATCCCTACTCACTCACAATGATATCTATTGATGGGCATCTCCCTAGACCGTTGATATGCCAAGTTGGTGTGAGACTATCTTCTCCCTTTTTTGTCTTCTCCACAACCACCATTCTATTCCACCTATAGTGCTATGTCCATGGCTCACGCTCATGTATTGCGTGAAGATTGAAAAAGTTTGAGAACATCAAAAGTATGAAACAATTGCTTGGCTTGTCATCGGGGTTGTGCATGATTTAAATATTTCGTGTGGTGAAGATAGAGCATATCCAGACTATATGATTTTGTTGGAAGATAGCTTTCTTTGGCCATGTTATTTTGAGAAGACATAATTGATTGGTTAGTATGCTTGAAGTATTATTATTTTTATGTCAATATTAAACTTTTGTCTTGAATCTTATGGATCTGAATATTCTTTCCACAATAAAGAGAATTACATGGATAAATATGTTAGGTAGCATTCCACATCAAAAATTCTGTTTTTATCATTTACCTACTCGAGGACGAGCAGGAATTAAGGATGGGGATGCTAATATGTCTCCAACGTATCTATTATTTTTCATTGTTCAATGCTATTATATTATCTATTTTGGATGTTTATGGGCTTTATTATACATTTTTATATTATTTTTGGGACTAACCTATTAACCTAGAGCCCAGTGCCAGTTTCTGTTTTTTTTCTTGTTTTAGAGTATCGTAGAGAAGGAAAATCAAACGGAGTCCAATTGACCTGAAACTTCATGGAACTTATTTTTGGACCAGAAGAAGCCCACAGAGTATCGGAGATGGACCAGGAGAGTCCCGGGCTGCCCACGAGGGTGGGGGGCGCGCCCACCCCCTAGGCGCGCGCCCCTGCCTCGTGGACAGCCCGAGGATCCACCGACGTACTTCTTCCTCCTATATATGCCCATATACCCTAAAAACTTCGGGGAGCAGAATAGATCGGGAGTTCCGCCGCCAGAAGCCTCCGTAGCCACCGAAAACCAATCTAGACCCATTCTGGCACCCTGTCGGAGGGGAATCCCTCTTCGGTGGCCATCTTCATCATCCCGGTGCTCTCCATGATGAGGAGGGAGTAGTTCTCCCTCAGGGCTGAGGTATGTACCAGTAGCTATGTGTTTGATCTCTCTCTCTCTCGTGTTCTTGAGGTGGCACGATCTTGATGTATCACGAGCTTCGCTATTATAGTTGGATCTTATGATGTTTCTCCCCCTCTACTCTCTTGTAATGGATTGAGTTTTCCCTTTGAAGTTACCTTATCGGATTGAGTCTTTAAGGATTTGAGAACACTGGATGTATGTCTTGCATGGGATACCCGTGGTGATAATGGGGTATTCTATTGATCCACTTGGTGTATGTTTTGGTGATCAACTTGTGGGTTCCGCCCATGAACCTATGCATAGGGGTTGGCAAACGTTTTCGTCTTGACTCTCCGGAAGAAACTTTGGGGAACTCTTTGAAGTACTTTGCATTGGTTTGAATAAATGAATATGAGATTGTGTGATGCATATAGTATAATCATACCCACGGATACTTGAGGTGACATTGGAGTATCTAGGTGACATTAGGGTTTTGGTTAATTTGTGTCTTAAGGTGTTATTCTAGTATGAAATCTATGATAGATCGAACGGAAGGAATAGCTTCATGTTATTTTACTATGGACTCTTGAATAGATCAATCAGAAAGGATAACTTTGAGGTGGTTTCGTACCCTACCATAATGTCTTCGTTTGTTCTCCGCTATTAGTGACTTTGGAGTGACTCTTTGTTGCATGTTGAGGGATAGTTATATGATCCAATTATGTTATTGTTGTTGAGAGAACTTGCACTAGTGAAAGTATGAACCCTAGGCCTTGTTTCAACGCATTGCAATACCGTTTGTGCTCACTTTTATCATTAGTTACCTTGCTGCTTTTATATTTTCAGATTACAAAAACCTATATCTACCATCCATATACCACTTGTATCACCATCTCTTCACCGAACTAGTGCACCTATACAATTTACCATTGTACTGGGTGTGTTGGGGACACAAGAGACTCTTTGTTATTTGGTTGCAGGGTTGCTTGAGAGAGACCATCTTCATCCTACGCCTCCTACGGATTGATAAACCTTAGGTCATCCACTTGAGGGAAATTTGCTACTGTCCTACAAACCTCTACACTTGGAGGCCCAACAACATCTACAAGGAGATGGTTGTGTAGTAGACATCAAGCAGTGTGGTAGCGATCACACGGGCAGTTTTCACCCAGGTTCAGGCTGCCACGAGGCGTCAAACCCTCTCCTCCTTTGGTGGATTGATGAGAGTACCGTAGTGGAGACGCATCGCTCTAGCCCGGCAAGGTTTCCTCGGGGGGAGAGCAGCTACACGCGTAGGATTGTACTAGGGTCCGAATCCTTTCTAAGTTTGCCACGACCCTCCTTTTATAGATCAAGGGGTCACCAGAATGGCAAATCGGACATTGCATACTGATTAGATAGCAAACAGTACAATCAAACCTCACTCTGCAGATAGTACAATGTGCATTAAATGCGCCGCTTAGGGTCACATCATAGTGTGGCCCTGCAAGTCTAACCGGGCCGTTCAGCCACCTTCTTGCCTGTCTACATGACATGTCCTTGGAAGTTGATGTCACATGCCAAATAACAGCCACTTAGTCACTTGGGGGCTCGACACCGCACTGATCGGTGACTTGCGTTGCTATGAGGTGGAGCAGTGGAGTCTTGGCGGGGTAATCCGCCATCATCGTGCCCGGCAGGCCTGCCGGGAAAATCTTGAGACTTGTCTTCGAGGCAACCTCAACCTCGCCAGGCTCACCTTCCCGACAAGGGAGGCTTTTCCTTAGGGGTGCCTAGCTCCTTTCGCTTGGTCTTGGTCTTCTTGATCCGCCCTTTGATTTCTCGAAGAGCTGATCTCTTATGCTTGCCCTCGTCTTGGATGCTGAGTGTTGCTGGACCAAAGGTTTGCTGTCCATGCACAAGTCAGGGAAAACATACACCCTTGTTTGTGTACCCCGATAGTTTCCTTCACACAATGAGCATAATCCGCTGCTGAAAACTCATTTCCATCATCTTTGTATTGAGGAAACTCGATAGCTGTCTCTAAAAGTTCCATATATGACACGTACACTTTGGCACGGATTAGCGACAACACTGCTCCTGCTCGGGCGGTTGATCTCTTCAGTTCTTCAATTTGCTTTGGCATAGTTGACATCATCTTCAATACATCTCTTATGAATCACGGCTGGTCTGTTCCACGCGTCACAGCCATGGTAAATAAATTTCCAGCGTATAGTTTTTCCAAGAAAGGATAAACAACCTTCAGTTTCAACAAGTTATTCTGATGGAGTTTGTGACTTCTGATACCTGCAAATATTTTGACAAACAGTCAGTCGGGTTATTCATAGATATGAGTCGTTTGGCGAGTTATTAACAAATAAGGATTATCCAGTGACTTGGTTTCAGCAGTAACTCACCAAATATGGCTTGAGTCTTTTGTGCAATATCGCTCTTTAATCCATCAAGTTCTTTAGTCACTGGCTTCAACTGTCCTTTACCATCCTCAGCACGCTTGAGGAAGGCGGCTTTTTGGGTTTCAAAGGCGGCTCTTTCCTTATCAAAAGCCGCCTTCACTTTCTCTAACTCTTCAAAATTGGATTGCACGCTCAACTCTGCTTTGATCCGCAAAGTTTGCTTAACATCAAAAAAATTCTCAAGCCGGTCAATTGTGACTCAGCTACATTCAAACGTTGAGGACTCCCTTGTCCGTGCAATTGTTGCAAAAGAACGAAATTGCATCTTCCTGGCGACAGTCCTTGACCTTGTTCATTACAAGGAGGAATCTGGCCAAATAGTGATGTACTGTCTCTTGGGGCGCTTGCCTAACGTGGGAAAGATAGTTTTTATCTGGGTGGGTGGGTGGATTTAAGTCCACACCTTGACCCAATCTGTGATCCCGGGGCAGGGGAGTTTCCGATCTTGGAAGTTCGGGCTCCGGGATGTTGCCCTGCGGGTTCGGTATGCAGCCTGATTCTAGATTCAGGGTAAGGGCGGTGTCCTTCCGTGAGCGAGTATCCTGTTCGGAGAGCTCGGGAATCCGGACATAGTTCATCCGGACATAGTCCTTCCGCATTGCTCCTCCACCACCGCTATCTGATGGGTGACCGGCGGAGAGTTAATCTCCCTTTGGTCGGGTTTAAGCCCGATCTGATCATAGTCCGTAGTGACTCCAAGAGCGGAAATGCGATCAAAGAGCTCGTTCAAAGAGGAGAGCTCCATTGGTTCCATCTGCTCGGCAAATTTTGAGCCGATGTGGAGGCTATTGTCGATGACCCGAGAGGTCATCGTCGGCGCTGCGGCCGAGCGGGCGGTCATGACGAAGCCGCCTAGTCAGAGAGTTTGGCCTACAACCAGGGCTCCCCCAGAGGTGATGTTGTCCTTGACAACGAGGCGAGCCATCTTCCTTATGACGATGACACAGTGGAACTCTCAATGAAAGCACCAATGTCGGTGTCAAAACCGGCGGATCTCGGGTAGGGGGTCCCGAACTGTGCGTCTAAGGCGGATGGTAACAGGAGGCAGGGGACACGATGTTTACCCAGGTTCGGGCCCTCCTGATGGAGGTAAAACCCTACGTCCTGCTTGATTGTTCTTGATGATATGAGTATTACAAGAGTAGATCTACCATGAGATCAGAGAGGCTAAACCCTAGAAGCTAGCCTATGGTATGATTGTATGTTGTCCTACGGACTAAAACCCTCCGGTTTATATAGACACCGGAGGGGGCTAGGGTTACACAAGGTCAGTTACAAAGGAGGAGATATCCATATCCGTATTGCCTAGCTTGCCTTCCATGCCAAGTAGAGTCCCATCCGGACACGGGATGAAGTCTTCAATCTTGTATCTGCATAGTCCAACAGTCCGGCCAAATGATATAGTCCGTCTGTCCCGAGACCCCCTAATCCAGGACTCCCTCAGCCTTCCTCTTTCAACGAGCAGGAAAATGGTTCTCTTCGTCCCTCGCCCTTGGTACCAACGTTGTTGCCGACATAACTGACAGGCTACCCTTTTACATGCCTTGCTATCATGACCGTGCAAGATGTCATCGCTCCTTCTATTTTAACCCACATGGTGGGCCCATAACCCATAGTTCCACAGGATCGGAACCTCACCCTCCTGTATATCCTTTTTCCGAAGTATCATTTGCTCTTGGATTTGTGTGTTGTCATGAGCCACCATCCGAGAGATGATCTAATCCCGGTGCTCTGAACCCCTTCTCGCACTCTGTTCAGTTGTCGATTGTTTGTCCATTCTCTTGAAACTTCTTATTGTACCTTCATATTTTGCTCGCGAAGTTTTCTTAAGTTTCAACTCGAGAGATACTTCAGTCACATGTCGTACATTGTTCACAAGACAATTAACCCTATAAGGGTCAGTTCACCCAAAGTTACTCTTTTCTTCCCCGCTTAAATCTGGGGACGAGATTTCTTGTAGTGGAGGAGATTTGTAACATCCCCAGCATCACACTATAGTAATCTCCCCCTAATGAAGGTCATGTCATTATGATCATCATCCCAAAATTCCACTTGTCCAAAATATGCTTCAAATTCAAATTGCATGTCAAATATTTGCTTCTTCTTTCATGCAAATAAAATAGTTCATCCTATGGACAATAATCCCTAGATATTTTTCATGTTGAAACCAACATTTTTGGAATTCCCAAATTGCCCCTGGGAATTTATTATCTGGTCCAGCAGTATTTAAGATGTCCTTTTCAATTTCTGAAATTGATTAGACAACTCCTTTTGACCCAAACTTTCTGTTCCATCTCAAGGTATTGTGTTAGTTTTATGTGCCAAGTTTTGTTCAAAACAAAACTCATTTGGTACTAAAAGAAAAATGCAAACAGTGCAAATAAAAGAAAACAAAAAGAAAAGGGAAAGGGAAAAGTCAGAGGGAGAGAGAAAGCCCCCCCTGTCCCCTTTGAGCCTCGGCCCACTTCAACTGGTCTGGCCCAGCCCCTCCCCGGGTCGCCTTCTCCCCCTGTTCCCCCGACCGGGGTTGCAACAGGGGCGAGCCCCGCCGGACTGCCTCGACGGCGACTAGCTAGAGAGGATAAGTTCGACCCTCCCCTCGACGCATCGGCCTCCTCTCCACCTACCTCCACTCCCCTCTCTCGCTTCCCAGATCCACGCGCTCCTCCCCCCTCTCTGTCTCGCTCGCCCGCCTCACCCGAGCGCCATCGCCGCCGCCCACCTCGCATCACCGCGGCAACCGCCTCCCTCGTGATCCTCCGATGTAACCAGCCGCTCCGCCGCGCTCCGCTACGTCCACTACGGCCACGAACGCGAGCCGACGAGCCCCACCACCCGGATGTGCGCCTACTTCTTCCTCCTCAGGTCACCGGCGATCTCCTTTGACTCCGGCCACCCCCTCTGCCCTCCCGTTCACTCACGGGGCCTCCTTGCGCCCGCACGGTGAGCACCGCACGTCCTCCCCCTTCCCCTCCTTGTTCTGTTGCGCGTAACATCGCGGCCATGGACGGCCGAGATCAGCTCCGCAATGCCGCTCATCGTCGTAGTTTCCGTCGAAGCCACGGCCGTCCGAGCGCGGGAACGTGCTCAGCGTATTCCCGCGGTTCGAACGCGCCCCACTGCGCCACTAGCCGAGCGCTCTAGCTTTGTCTTCAACCGCAGCCGAACGCCGACGTCCGCCACTCTAGGCGCCGGCGACGTTGCGGCCATCCCCGAGTCCAACCGGTAGCGTCATCACGCGCGCGACATCGAGCCGCGTCGAACACGCCTAGCCGCACCTCTCCCCGTACAACGTAGCGCCAAACCCGAATGCGGCTGAACTCCGGCGCGCCTTCGCCGCTCGCCGTCACCGTCTCCGGCCGTTTCCGGTAAAACCGCCGTTGCAGATCGACGCGTGAGCGAGTGTTCGTTCGAACGCGCTAGGCCGCGCCCCAAAAGGTTGCCTGAGGCCGTTTTCCGACGAGATCTGAGCCGCGCCACCATGTTTGGCGTCACCGGCGTTGAGCCCCCGGCCACCGCTGAGTTGGGACACCTGGGGCCACCCCCTGGGTCACTACCAGTGGGGCCCCTAGCCCCCTGTTGACCAGTTGACCTGGTCAACTGTGCCGACTGGGCAGGCCCCAGCCACTGACACGCGGGCCCCACCACTTATTCCACTAACTAAAATGTTTTAATAATTAAAACTAATTAGTTTTGTTAATTAGTCTATGACAGGTGGGGTCCAGTATCTAATTAACCTAGATTAGTTAGTTTAATATACTGTTAGACTAACAGAAGCTGACATGTGGGTCCCATTGGACCCACAGGCCCGGTTTGACCTGGACACCCGCCCTGCTGACTGCTGATGTCACTATGACGTCATGCTGATGCAATTTTCCTTTTCTGTTAATATTAATAATTCCAGAAAATGTATAAATCTTTGAAAATTAATATAAAATAAATCGTAGCTCGGATCGAAAAACTTTATATTTGAAAGTTGCTCAGAACGACGAGACGAATCCAAATACGCGGTCCTTTCATCTGTCACGTGCTCCTAGCATGCTGAACATGGAACCGTCCCCTCTCTCTCGTTTGTCCGGAAAGGGCCAGACGCCGGGAAAACTCCTCCAGATGTTTTCCCTCTCCGTCTGCAACGTGTAGTACTGCGTTAGAGCACTCCTAGCGTAGCTTACTACCATGTCGTGCTTTCTGTTGCATTTGTATGCCTGCTATTTATTGTTTCTTCCCCCTCTTCCCTCCGGTAGACCCTACGATGTTGATGACCTTGTGATCGACTACGTCGATGATGACACTTCTTCCTTTTCATCAAAGCTTCCGGGCAAGCAAACCCTCCTTGAGCATTCCGATATCGCCCATTTCTTTCCCTCTCATGCTTGCATTAGAACTGCTACTGCTTTCTGTATGATCCTACTCTGATGCATAGCCTGTTTTTGTTACCTGCTTATTGTTACCTTACCTGCTTATCCTAAACTGCTTAGTATAGGTTGGTTAGTGATCCACTAGTGACCCCCACCTTGTCCTAGTTGCCTCGCTTTATGTTCGATGACTCGATCAACGTGATCGACGTCCAGGCCCCGACACCGCACATCACTTTCCCCTTTGGTTGCTTGACTCTGCAGAGTTACCATCGAGTGCCGAGGGTGGAACCTCTTACATCACTCCTGATGAGATCTCTGTAGTGTAGCTATTCCGTCATGGTCATCGAGGGTGATTTCCTCCTTAACCACTTCAGATACGGCACTGTCGTGCAACCCCTCAAGTGTGAACCTCGAGGGTGGATCCTCTTATGTTCACCTTGGTGATTAAATCAAGGGGAATTCACCGGGGGTGATTCCTCGGGTTTTCCCCTTGGTGTTAGACACACAGTTCCTATGGTTACTATGAATTTACACTGAACCATGTTACTAAAGATTGGTCGGCCCTGAGGGGTACCCGCGCGAGCTTAATAGCGAGTGATGTGGAGACGGGTTAACCTGGAGGGTGCCCGCGAGATACTTACGATGTGTGGCTGGGCATTCTTATCCCTTGCCGCAAGTACTCGAGACGGGGCGACGGGGTCACATCTTTCGTGAGTCTTGGCTCGTGACCGCACTGCCAACGCAATAACGGTTTGGATATTTGATCTGAGGGGCCTCTCGCCTGATAGCACTAACCATCACGTGGGCATAGTATGGGCGTTCTGCATCGTATGCATTAGCCGAAGCTTAATAGACATCAGCGACTAAGCGGCACACGCCAGGTTGGACTGGTAAGCACCTGCCTTTTTGAAGGAGGTAGCTAGGTCTGCTCATCAGCCCCTTACAGAACGTGCAGGAGTTCCCGGGGAGATGGCCCATGACCCCTTGGGCATAGGCTTAGTCCGGCGTGCTGACCTCTCTATTAAGCCTAGGTCGGGTTGCGGCGTATTGTTTGGCCGAGGCCGGGCATGACCCAGGAAAGTGTGTCCGGCCGGAGTTAATCGAGCGTGGTGGGTAAGTTGGTGCACCCCTGCAGGGAAGAAAACATCTATCGATAGCCTGTCCTACGGTAACGGACACTTGGAGTTGTGTCCCGATCGATACAACTAGAACTGGATACTTGTGATGAGAAATGAATGGATTGTGAATGAGAAATGGGTAGTATGGCTATGGGATTTCTTTCTCGCAGGGAGTCGAGAAAGGATCTCTGGCCGAGGTTGATAACACTACTACTACTACTTTACATTATGTTGATCCATACTCTTCTATATGCTGCAAGATGCTTGAAGATGCTTGATGATGCTAGTCTTTGATAGGCTAGGCTTTCCCCTTCTCTTCTGGCATTCTACAGTTTAGTCCACAGATACAACCCATTTGTTTGATACAGATGCATACTTAGTTTAGATCGGATGTAAGTCTTGCAAGTACTTTGGATGAGTACTCTCGGCTGCTTTGCTACCTCTTTTCCCCCATACCCGATTGTTGCGACCAGATGACGGATCCCAGGAGCCCGACGACACCACTGATGACTACTGCTACCCCAAGGGTGCCTACTACTATGTGACGGCTGCTGACGACTTGGAGTAGTTAGGAGGCTCCCAGGCAGGAGGCCTTGCCTTTTCAATCGTTGTTATTTTTGTGCTAGCCTTCTTAAGGCAAACTTGTTTAATTCATGTCTGTACTTAGATATTGTTGCTTCCGCTGACTCTTGTGTATTCAAGCTCATGTACTCGAGCCCTCGAGGCCCCTGGCTTGTAATATGAAGTCTGTATTATTTTAATTTGTGTCTAGAGTTGTGTTGTGACATCTTCCCGTGAGTCCTTGATCTGGATTGTACACATTTGCGTGTATGATTAGTGTACGATTGAATCGAGGGCGTCACACTCGTGAACAACACCTACACACAAAAGAACAAATACTTGCACCCAACACAAACAACAGGTTGTCAATCCCTTGGCGGTTAATTTGTAAGGATCAAATCTTGTAGTGATAGATAGATAAAAAAATACAAAATAACATACCGGTAGATAAATTGCAGCAAGGTATTTTTGGAATTTAATATTTGATAATGTAGCGACCATACCTCAAACAGTCTGATCTCTGTGCTCCGGAGTCATCCCTGGATTAGTAATGCTGACACCACACAGTACTCGGAGGATTTATAGCAGAGTAGCAATCACACACTTATTACATCGAATGTCTCAAAAGAGAACTTATTACAATAAATATGGCTTAAGGACATCTAATAACGATAACAGCGGAAGGCTTGGAAGATAAGTGAGTCCATCAACTCCAACGGCATCACTGAGTATAGAACCACGACCTAAAAACTCCTTAATCGTCGTCTGAAAAGTCTGCAACATTAACGTTGCATCCCAAAAACGGGTCAGCACATGGAATATGCTCGCAAGGTAACACATAGAGAGTAATGGAATGAAACAACTATACTATATGCATATTTGGCTGGTGGAAAGCTCTATGGTTACAGTTTTGCGTAAAGCCAATTTTTCCCTACTTCAAAGGAATAAAATTTTAATTACTATCAAGGTGGTTGTTAAACATTGAGAATGGTTGACAGCATTCTCAATCCCAATTAAGCATCATCATTAAACATAACCCAACAAAATTAATTTAGAGTAACATGTTGAGATTCACATGATAATCCAAGTACTAGATACTCAAGATGTCCATAACCGGGGACACGGCTAACCATGATTAGTTTGTTACACTCTGCAGAGGTTTGCGCACTTTTCCCCACAAGACTCGATCGCCTCCGTTTGTTTTCTCGCACTACATGGTGTTTGAGAAGACGGATGACCGAGACATAGTCTTTCAGAAGCGCTAGCACCTTACGATCGGGTAGACCGTACCACCTACATCCCCTACATCTGCTAGTCTATCATTGTAGGAGTTCGCACAACTTAGTCGACTATGCTAGAGCCCATAATAGCTTGTGGCTGCACACGGAAGTTTCTAGTATGAATAGTCTCATGATCCCTTTGAGCCTGGGTGGCGGTCCAAAAGAAAACAGGCAAGTCCTGGAATACCCAGGTGCCTCAATCCACCCAGATGTGTGTTTAAGTTGCCACCTTAGATAAACCATTAATTAACAAAACTCACATCTGTCATGGATATCACTCACCCAATCCACGTCTACTAGCATAGCATGGCATAATAAGCAAACGTAGAAGTAACTCCCAAAGGTTTGATAATAAACAGGTAATAGGTTCTACCTCGACTACTTCCCATCCCACAATTTAATTAGATCCTAACCATGCAATGTGTGAGGATTGATCTAATGCAATAAAACTGGGTAGTAGGAAAGGTATGATCAAAGTGTTACTTGCCTTGCTGATGATCCGGGAAACCTAGCGATTCGAAGTAACAGGCGGCGCACTCCGGATACTCTATCACAGACAAACAAACAAGCATACAATAAGTACTCAACTAACGCACAGGTAAAACTCAAATAAGAGATCTAACCAGAAGGTTCAACTTAAGAACTCCGGTTGGCAAAAAGAATCAAATCGAACGAAGCAACGAAAGTCAAACGGCGGAAGAAAACAACTTCATTCTAGTAATCTGGATCTAGGGCAAATTTTACAGTAGCAAAATCTTGTTTAAGTTGGTTAAACGGATAGAGGGTTTCGAGACGAAACTCTAGGCGCTTGAATCGCCTGATTCCGATAAACGAGCGAAAAGTTAAACTAAAACGAAAATCGGATCAGGAATCCCCATCAGAAAAATCACGATTTAATCCGAGAAAAAGAAAAATGACGAACGCCCACTAAAATAAATAAACCGGAAAAACTGATCTATTTAAAAAAACCGAATCTATTAAACCAACGAAAACCGATCGGTTTTTCTTTTCTTTTTTTTAAATCGAAGGCACGAAAAAGGAGGCGCGGCGGCGAACCTCGACGGCGGCGGCGGCGGCGTCCGGCGACGGCGGCGTCCGGCGACGGGGCGCGGGGCGGCGCGGCGGCGGGCAGCGGCGGCGGCGGCGCGGGCAGGTGGCGGCGGCGGCGCGGGCGGCGGGCAGCGGCGGCGGCGCGGGCAGGTGGCGGCGGCGGCGCGGGCGGCGGGCAGCGGCGGCGGTGGCGCGGGCGGGTGGCTAGGCTTGGGGCTAGGGCGGCTAGGGTTCCCCGGGGCTGGGCCTCGGCTTATAAAGCCTAGTCGGGCCAGAGTCCTAGCCGGACACGGCCCGTTAGGTCGGTTCGTTATTTTTAATTATTTTCGCTCGGAAAAGAATAAAAAGAAATACTAAACGGACTCCAAAAATCCCGAAATAAATTTTCCCGGGATTCTAAAATCAAGCCCGACAAAGTGAACATTTATTTGGGGCCTAAATGCAATTTTTAAAAACACACATTTTTCCTAAATTCAAATAAAACATCGAAAAACTCCGAAATAAAATCTTGTTTGATTTTATTATTAAATCCTCAATATTTCTCTATTTTGGGAAAGTCATTTTATTCCCTCTCTCATATTTTTGTAATAGAAATAATTGATGATAAAATAAATAAAACCAAATGATCCTATTCTCAAAATTTGAGAAAACTCAAATATGAAAATAACGAAATCCCCAACTCTCTCCATGGGTCCTTGAGTTGCGTAGAATTTTCTAGGATCAACCAAAATGCAAAAATAAAATATGATATGCAATGATGATCTAATGTATAACATTCCAAATTGAAAATTTGGGATGTTACAAGCCTACACCCCTTAAGATGAATCTCGCCCTCGAGATTCGGGTTGGCTAGAAAATGGGTGAGGGTGGTCTTTGAGCAAATCTTCCTCTCGCTCCCAGGTGGCTTCATCCTCCGTGTGGTGGCTCCACTGAACTTTGCAAAACTTGATAAACATGCTGCGAGTAACTCGGCTGGCAAACTCGAGGATCTTAACTGGTTTCTCCTCGTAGGTCACATCGTTATCCAACTGAATAGTTTCCAAAGGCACTGTATCTCTCAACGGTACGTCAGCCATCTCCACGTGACACTTATTTAACTGAGAAACGTGGAACCCATCATGTACTCCTGACAATCCTTCGGGCAATTCCAACTTCTACGCCACTTCTCCCATACGTTCCAAAACTTGATATGGTCCTACAAATCGTGGCACTAACTTCCATTTAACTCCAAAACGCTTTGTTCCCCGAAGTGGAGATACTCGAAGATAAGCTCTATCTCCAACTTCGTAAATTGTCTCCTTGCGTTTAGAATCTGCATAACTCTTCTGTCTGGACTGGGCTATCTTGAGCCTATCGCGAATCAATTTCACGTTCTGTTCAGACCCTTTAATCGAGTCAGGTCCAAATAACTGGCGGTCTCCGACTTCGTCCCACGACAGCGGTGTCCTGCACCTCCTTCCGTACAAAGCTTCAAAAGGGGCCATCTTCAAACTGGTTTGGTAACTGTTGTTGTAAGAGAACTCTGCATATGGCAAATTATCGTCCCAACTAGATCCATAATCTAGCGCACAAGCTCTCAGCATATCCTCCAAAATCTGATTTACTCTCTCGGTCTGTCAATCTGTCTGTGGATGAAAAGCTGTACTGAATTCTAGCCTGGTACCCAAAGTTTCGTGCAACTGCTTCCAGAACTTTGAGGTAAACTGGGTTCCTCTATCTGATACGATACTCCTCGGAACTCCATGCAGACATACTATTCTGGTCATGTATATCTTTGCCAACTTAGCACTAGTGTAAGTGGTCTTTACTAGGATGAAATGAGCTACTTTCATCAATCGATCAACTACAACCCAACTTAAGTCATAGCCTGAATGATTCCTGGGCAATCCCGTGATAAAATCCGTGCCTAACTTATCCCACTTCCATTCGGGTATCGGAAATGGTTGTAACAATCCTGCTGGCTTCTGATGCTCTGCCTTTACTCTCTGGCATACATCACAAACTGCTACATACTCCGCAATATCCTTCTTCATTCCCGTCCACCAGAAAATATCCTTCAAATCCAAATACATCTTGGTATTTCCTGGGTGAATTGAATACGGTGAATCGTGTGCCTCTTGCAAAATCAACTTCCTGATCTCCGGGTTATTGGGCACGTAAACACGGTCTTCAAACCATAGGGTATCGTGCTCATCCTCACGAAATCCTTTAGCTTTTCCTTTGCTCAGTTTCTCCTTTATAGCAGCAATATCTTTGTCAGTTTTCTGAGCTTCTCTGATTCTATCCATCAAAGTTGACTGAATCTCTAGTGCTGCTACATAGCCTCTCGGAACTATTTCCACACATAGTTCACGAAGATTTTCTGCTAACTCCTTGGGTATCCCTCCCATCATTAACGTATTGACATGGCTCTTACGGCTTAACGCGTCAGCTACTACATTAGCCTTTCCGGGGTGATAGTGCAATTTCATATCATAATCTTTGATAAGCTCCAACCATCTCCTTTGTCTGAGATTCAACTCCTTCTATGTGAAAATGTACTTCAAACTCTTATGATCCGTGTACACCTCACAATGGTTTCCAAAGAGGAAATGTCTCCATGTCTTCAATGCATGCACTACGGCTGCTAACTCCAAATCATGCGTGGCATAATTCACCTCATGGGGCTTCAGTTGTCTTGAGGCATATGAAACAACTCTCCCTTCCTGCATAAGCACTGCTCCAAGTCCTCGACGTGAAGCGTCACAATACACCTCATAATCTTTGGTCTGGTCTGGCAAAATCAACACTGGTGAGGTAACCAAGCGTTTCTTCAACTCCTGAAAACTAGCCTCACACTCCTCCGTCCATATGAACTTGGTATCTTTCTTCAACAACTCCGTCATAGGCTTCGCAATCTTTGAGAAATTCTCAATAAACCTCCGGTAGTATCCTGCGACTCCAAGAAAACTCCGGATCTCTCCAACTGTTGTTGGAGCTTCCCACTTGGTCACGGTTTCAACTTTAGTGGGATCTAATGCTATACCTTCTCCGGATATAATGTGTCCGAGGAATCCTACTTCCTTCAACCAAAACTCACATTTGCTGAACTTGGCATATAATTGGTGTTCTCTGAGCTTTCCAAGTACCAAACGCAAATGCTCCTTATGCTCCTCTTCATTCTTCGAATATACCATGATATCATCAATGAACACTATGACGAACTTATCCAAAAACTCCATAAACACTTTGTTCATCATGTTCATAAAATAGGCAGGCACGTTAGTCAGACCAAATGACATAACGGTATACTCATACAGCCCATACCTGGTGGTAAAAGCTGTCTTCGGAATATCCTGTTCTCGAATCTTCAACTGGTGGTATCCTGATCGCAAATCGATCTTGGAAAATACTTTAGCTCCTTGCAATCGATCAAACAGATCGTTGATCATTGGGAGTGGGTACTTGTTCTTGATCGTTATTTCGTTCAATCCTCGATAATCAACAACCATCCTTAACGATCCATCCTTCTTCTCCCCTAGAAGTACTGGCGATCCCCAAGGCGAAGAACTTGGGCGAATATATCCCTTATCCAGTAACTCCTTAATCTGCTTCTTAATTTCCACCAAATCCTTTGCTGGCATCCTATATGGTCTCTTTGATATTGGCCCAGTGTCTGGCAATAGCTCAATCAAAAACTCAATATCTCTATCTGGTGGCATGCCTGGCAACTCTTCTGGAAATACATCAGGGAAATCCCTTACCACTGGTACTTCCTCCTGCACAACTCATGTTAGGCAATTTACTTGGGTCCTCTTTGGCACATGCTGGGATACATACTTGATCCTTCTCCCTTCTGGTGTGGTAAGCAAAATTGACTTACTAGCACACTCAATATTCCCTTCATACTTTGATAACCAATCCATGCCTAATATCACATCCAATCCTGTTGTCTTTCCTCTAGTGGTGTCATGTGAACGTTGACTACATGATTCTTCACCATTGTTTGGGCCTAGGGGAAGGCATTGGGAAGTAATAAGTAGATGATGGGTTGCTAGAGTGACATAGGCTTAAACCCTAGTTTATGTGTTGCTTCGTAAGGGGCTGATTTGGATCCATATGTTTCATGTTATGGTTAGTGAGGGAGTCCTGGATTAGGGGGTGTCCGTATGGCCGGACTATACCTTCAGCCGGACTCGTGGACTATGAAGATACAAGATTGAAGACTTCGTCCCGTGTCCGGAAGGGACTTTCCTTGGCTTGGAAGGCAAGCTTGGCGATACGGATATGTAGATCTCCTACCATTGTAACCGACTTTGTAACCCTAACCCTCTCCGGTGTCTATATAAACCGGAGGGTTTTTGTCCGTAGGACAACATACAGAACAACAATCATACCATAGGCTAGCTTCTAGGGTTTAGCCTCTCCGATCTCATGGTAGATCTACTCTTGTACTACCCATATCATCAATATTAATCAAGCAGGACGTAGGGTTTTACCTCTATCAAGAGGGCCCGAACCTAGGTAAAACTTCGTGTCCCTTGCCTCTTGTTACCATCCGGCCTAGACGCACAGTTCGGGACCCCCTACCCGAGATCCTCCGGTTTTGACACCGACATTGGTGCTTTCATTGAGAGTTCCTCTGTGTCGTCGCCATCAGGAAGGATGCCTCGCCCCGTCTTTAAAGACGGCACCGTTGCTAAGGGAGCTTTGGTTGTCGGCCAAACCCTCCGGCTAGGTGGTTTTCTTATGACCGCCTGTTCGGCTTCTGCGCCGACGATGACCTCTTGAGCCATCAAAAACAATCTTCATGTCAGCTCGGAACTCGCCGAGAAGTTAGATCCAATGGAGCTCTCCTCCAAAAATGAGCTCTTGGATCGCATCGCCGCCCTGGGAGTCGCTACGGATTACGACCAGATTGGGCCTAAACCCGATCTGAGAGAGATTAACTCTCCCCAAGTCACCCATCATGTTGCCGTGGTAGAGGGACAGTGCGGCGACCCTTCATCTATCTTAAGGACTAGCTACGTCCGGATTCCTGACCCCTCCAAGCCGGATACCCACGGAGGGGAGGATATCACTCATGACCTGAACTTAGAGTCAGGCGACAGGATGGATTCATTGGACAACATCCAGGAATCCAAATTTTCGAGTTCGGAAATTCCTCGGCCTCTGAGCCTCAGATTGGGTGAGGCTTCGGATTTAATTCCACCCACCCACCCGAACAGAAGCGATCTAACCCAAATCAGGCAAGAGCCCGAAGAAACAGTACATCATTACTAGGCCAGATTCCTCCTGGTTAGGAATAGGATAAGGGACTGCCGCGAGGAAGACGCAATCTCAATCTTCTGCAATAATTGCACGGACAAGGGAATCCTCAACGCCATAAGTCGCCGTGATATTACACGCTTCGCTGACTTGGCATCCATTGTACGAAACTACTGTGCGATGGAAAGCGCCTAGAAAACCGAAATAAAATTTTGGGACGATCTGGCCTGAATAGAAACCCAGTCCAAAATAAATTGGTGCATCATCGCCAGACACCCGGGTCAAACACCAAAAAGCAAAAACCCTCTACAGGGCATGGAACCATACTGGAAGGATGGCTTAATGGACCCTGTAAAATTCACAGTACAGAGGACGCCACACCAACTCACAGCCTTAGAGCATGTTGGATACTCCGGCAGGTGGCCAAAATTGGCGAAGATCTCCTAATTCCGGAGGCCACAGAAAGCCACCCCAGAGACACCAATACGGTATTAATAGTCTTCGAGACATTCGCATCAAATAATATGTGAAAAAGGACACTCCGCAGCCTTGCCGAAGTCTACCAAGTAGCAACAATAAACCCATGGAGTGACACGGCTATTACCTTTAACGCCAGTGATGAACCTAAATTCCGAACAGCCCGAGCACCAGCCGCATTGGTCCTCAGTCCAATAGTGGACGGCTGTCGTCTTACCAAGGTACTCATGGATGGCGGCAGCGGATTGAACCTCATTTATGAGGAAACCCTTCAAAAAATGGAAATAGACTAGAACCGCATTGAGCGAACCAGCACAACCTTTAGAGGAATAATCCCCAGTTGGGAAGCACGCTGTACAGGAAAAATCACACTAGATGTGTTGTCCGGCACACCGGATAATTACAGGTCCGAAGAGGTCACGTTCCATGTGGCTCCGTTCAGCAGTGGTTATCACACTCTGCTAGGACGGGAAGCGTTTACAATCTTCCAAGCAATACCCCATTACGGGTACATGAAGCTCAAGATGCATGGGCCTAATGGGATCATCACTCTCGCTAGTGATCCGGACATAGCACTCCGCGCCGAAAACAAGACAGCCGCACTGACCCTCGAGGCACTATCCGAAGCCCTAGCGGCTGAGGAACTGACTGCGTTGCGCTCTGCGGTGAATAGGGATGATGTGGTACTCGACAAAAGATCCAAGTCCACCTCCTTTAAACCGGCGGACGAAATAGTCAAATTCCAGGTCCATCCAACGGACCCCAATAAAATAGCTTCCATCGGGGCACAGTTAAACCCTGATGTAGACGCCTCACTGCTAGAGTTCCTACGAGAGAACTGGGACATTTTCGCCTGGCACCCTTCAGACATGCCAGGAATCCCACGCAGGCTGGCCGAGCACAGCTTACATATCCTAAAAGGATTCAAACCTGTCAAACAAGCTCTTCGGCGTTTTTCCGAACCTAAGAGATAGGCCATGGGAGAGGAGCTAGCAAAGTTATTGGAGGCCGGATTCATCAGAGATATAAAACATCCGAACTGGCTAGCAAACCTAGTGATGGTACCAAAGAAGGACAAATCCTGGCGCCTGTGCATTGATTTTAAAGACCTTAACAAGGCTTGCCCAAAGGATCCCTTCCCCCTCCCCCGCATCGATCAAATTATCGACGCTACCGCAGGACACGATTCGTTGTGTTTCCTCGTTGCATATTCCGGCTACCATCAAATCAAGATGGCAGAATCAGACCAAGCCGCAACGGCATTTATCACACCATACGGCCCATTCCGCTTCAACACAATGCCCTTCGGGCTCAAAAACGCCGGCGCAACATATCAGCGCATGATTCAGACATGTCTGGCAAACCAGATCGGCAAAACAGTGGAGGCATATGTAGATGATGTGGTCGTCAAAACAAGACATGTCGAATCTCTAGTAGACGACTAGAGGCTCACATTTGATAGCCTCCGAACATACGACATCAAGCTCAACCCGGAAAAGTGCGTTTTCGGTGTTCCAGCCGGAAAGCTCTTGGGCTTCATTGTATCCGGTAGAGGAATTGAAGCAAATCCAGCCAAGATCCGAGCTCTGTCACAATTGGATATCCCAAAGGACCTCAAACAAATACAGAAGTTAATCAGATGCGTGGCGGCTCTAAGCTGCTTTATCTCCCGCTTGGGAGAAAAGGCCCTACCCCTTTACCGCCTCCTTCGGTGCACCGAACACTTTGAATGGACGGATGCAGCCACGGGCGGACTCGATGAAATAAAAGCCATATTGGCAACAAACCCAGTCCTGGCCGCGCCAAACATTGGCGAACAAATGCTATTGTACATTGCAGCAACACATCAGGTTGGAAGCGCAGTGCTCATCGTCGAACGAGAAACGGACGGACACAAATTCCCCCCTTCAAAAGCCGGTCTATTATGTGTCCACTGTCCTCACTCTGTGCAAATCACGGTACCTGCATTATCAAAAGATTGCGTACGCGGTATTCATGGCATCCCGGAAGCTACGACACTGCTTTCAAGAGTGTTCAATAACAGTAGCCTCGGAAGTACCACCTAATGATATTATGAACAACCGTGACGCAACGGGCCGGATTGCAAAATGGGCCATTGAGCTCCTCCCGTTCTACATAACTTATAAGCCACGGCGAGCCATCAAGTCGCAAGTTTTGGCCGACTTCGTCGCAGAATGGACGGAGGCCAAACTCCCTAAAGAGTACAGCACATATTCAAATTGGATCATGCATTTCGACGGCTCCAAGATGTTGGCCGGACTAGGGGCTGGCGTCGTTTTGACGTCCCCCATAGGAGACACAGTTCAATACATACTCCAGATTATGTACACAGACTCCAACAATGCAGCCGAATATGAGGCCCTTTTACATGGTCTCCGGATGGCAGTATCCATGGGCATTCAACACCTAGAGGTGCGTGGGGACTCGAACCTCGCAATATCCCAAATAAACGGAGACTTCGACGCCAAGGATCCAAAAATGGCAGCTTACTACAAAGCCGTCCTAAAAATGTCAGCTCGGTTTGAAGGGCTTGAATTTCACCATATAGCCCGGGAAAATAATTAGGCGGCAGATGTCCTCGCACGCATCGGCGCAAAACGCGATGTAGTCGCCCCCAACATCTTCTTGGAAAGGCTGTTCAAGCCATCCGTAGTATGGGAAGGGGAGTCGAACAATAACAGCCCGGACCCAACCGCACTGCCCAACACCGAACATTCTGACACAATCAGAGGCACTGCCAATGAAATAACACCTTCAGCCCACGTAATAATGGCCGTCATCGCCCCGTGGACAGAACCATTCCTCGTGTACCTTACTAGGGAGGAACTCCCCGAGGACCAAAATGAGGCACGCTGCATAGTGCGGCGATCCAAATCCTACAAAGTCCACGAGGGAGAGCTTTATAAGAAAAGCACTACCGGAGTCCTTCAAAGGTGCATCTCCGAAGAGGAAGGGCGGAACCTCCTGGCTGAAATTCAAGACGGACTCGGCGGTTATCACGCTGCAACTCGGTCCCTTGTAAGCAAGGCCTTCCGTACAGGCTTTTATTGGCCGACGGCCCGGGCAGACGCCCAGGACTTAGTCCAACGATGCGTCGGTTGCCATCTCTTTGCAAACCAAAGCCATATGCAACCCACCGCCCTCCAAACCATCCCCATCACTTGGCCCTTCGCGGTCTGGGGGCTTGACATGGTTGGACCACTTAAAGGCGGAACCCACAAGCAAAAATACTTACTGGTCATGGTGGATAAGTTCACCAAATGGATAGAAGCCAAGCCTGTTAAGACGGCCGAATCCGGACCGGTGATAGACTTTATATCCGGGGTTGTACACCGTTACGGCGTCCCCCACAGCATCATCACTGATAACAGCACGAACTTTACGGCCGACGAGGTAAAACTCTGGTGCAAAAACATGGGCATCAACCTCGATTATGCTTCCGTCTATCACCCACAAACTAATGGCCAGGTCGAACGTGCAAATGGTCTTATCATGAGCGGCATCAAACCCAGATTAGTGCAGTCCCTCAAGGAATCTAACACGCATTGGGTAGAGGAGCTCGACTCCGTACTCTGGGGGCTGCGGACCACGCCGAATCGCACCATCGGATACACACCATTCTTTATGGTGTATGGCGCAGAGGCAGTTTTGCCTTGCGACATAATTCATGACTCACCTCGAGTGCGCATGTACGAAGAAAGAGAAGCCGAGCTCGATCGGCAGGACAGTTTGGACGCATTGGAGGAGGAGCGTGACATGGCAAAAGCCCATTCCGCATTCTATCAACAGCAGGCTCGGAGATACCAAAGCAGAGAAGTACGGGCCAAAAATTACAACATTGGTGAATTAGTTCTACGCCTGCCGGACAAGAAAAAGGACAAACTCAAGCCCAAGTGGGAAGGTCCCTTCATAATTGACCAAGTCCTGACTGGTGGAGCGTACCGCCTGTGAGATACATCAGATAACCGACTCGAGCCGAACCCATGGAACGCAGCCCATCTCCGAAGATTCTATGCCTAGCACTGGATTCTGTATTTGTCTCCTTCCTCTGTCCATTTTTTATATACTGTCTGTCTTACATTTCTCTCCTTCTCCCCTTCCTTTCTCTTATAGCCTTTAAAGGCTCATCAAATGACGTGCTATTCGCACTCATTAAACCTGGGGGCTTCTTTTAACAGAAGCTTATTTATACGGGCTTCATGCCTGTGACGCCCCGGCTTGACCGTACACTAATCATACACGCAAACGTGTACGATCAAGATCAGGGACTCACGGGAAGATATCACAACACAACTCTACAAATAAAATATGTCATACAAGCATCATATTACAAGCCAGGGGCCTCGAGGGCTCGAATACAAGAGCTCGATCACAGACGGGTCAGCGGAAGCAACAATATCTGAGTACAGACATAAGTTAAACAAGTTGCCATAAGATGGCTAGCACAAACTGGGATACAGATCGAAAGAGGCGCAGGCCTCCTGCCTGGGAATCCTCCTAAGCTACTCCTGGTCGTCGTCAGCGGGCAACACGTAGTAGTAGGCACCTCCGGTGTAGCAGGAGTCGTCGTCGACGGTGGCATCTGGCTCCTCGGCTCCGACATCTGGTTGCGACAACCAGGTAGAAGGGATAGAGGGAAAAGAAGGAGAAAGCAACCGTGAGTACTCATCCAAAGTACTCGCAAGCAAGGAGCTACACTACATATGTATGCAATGGTATCAACTGGGATAAGGCTATTATAAGTGGACTGAATTGCAGAAAGCCGGAATAAGAGGGGGATAGCTAATCCTGTCGAAGACTACGCTTCTGGGAGCCTTCGTCTTGCAGCATGTAGAAGAGAGTAGACTGAAGTCCTCCAAGTAGCATCATATAGCATAATCCTAACCGATGATCCTCCCCTCGTCGCCCTGTGAGAGAGCGATCACCGGTTGTATCTGGCACTTGGAAGGGTGTGTTTTATTAAGTATCCGGTTCTAGTTGTCATAAGGTCAAGGTACAACTCCGGGTCGTCCTTTTACCGAGGGACACGGCTATTCGAATAGATAAACTTCCCTGCAGGGGTGCACCACATACCCCAACACGCTCGATCCCATTTGGCCGGACACACTTTCCTGGGTCATGCCCGGCCTCGGAAGATCAACACGTCGCAGCCCTACCTAGGCACAACAGAGAGGTCAGCACGCCGGTCTAAATCCTATGGCGCAGGGGTCTGGGCCCATCGCCCTTTGCACACCTGCACGTTGCGTACGCGGCCGGAAGCAGACCTAGCCTAGTGGCTTTCCAGTCCAATCCGGCGCGCGCCACTCAGTCGCTGACGTCACGAAAGCTTCGGCTGATACCACGACGTCGGGATACCCATAACTACTCCCGCGTAGATGGTTAGTGCGTATAGACCAAATGGCCAGACTCAGATCAAATACCCAGATCTCGTTAAGCGTGTTAAGTGTCCGCGAACGCCGAACAGGGCCAAGCCCACCTCTCTCCTAGGTGGTCGGAACCTGCCCTGTCGCTCCGCCACAAAGATCCACACAGAGGGCCGTCGGGACAAAGGTCCTTTCAGCCCCCAATCCGTGAATCACTCGCGGGTACTCCTCGAGCCAACCCGACTTTGGTCACCACATGTATCATGTTTAAAGTATATAGTATATACCCGTGATCACCTCCCGAGTGATCACGGCCCAATAGTATAGCATGGCAGACGGACAAGAATGTAGGGCCACTGATGATAAACTAGCATCCTATACTAAGCATTAGGTTTGCAGGTAAAGGTAACAACAGTAGTAGCAAGGACAGGCTATGCATCAGTATAGGATTAACGAGAAGCAGTAACATGCTACACTACTCTAATGCAAGCAGTATAGAGAAGAGTAGGCGGTATCTGGTGATCAAAGGGGGGCTTGCCTGGTTGCTCTGGCAAGAGAGAGGGATCGTCAACTCCGTAGTCGTACTGGGTAGTAGCGGCGTCGGTCTCGGTGTCTATCGAGAGAAGAGGGGGGGGAAAACAATAAATATATAAGCAAGCATATGCATAGTGATGCATGACATGACAAGTAACGACGTTAGAGGTGCCCTAACGCGGTAACAGGTGATACCGGTGAAGGGGGATAAAATCCGGGAAAGTATCCCCGGTGTTTCGCGTTTTCGGGCACAGGAGCCGGAGGGGGGGAAAGTTGCGAGTTCGATAGGTTAGGGAGGTGTGGTGGACGAACGGGCTGCGTATCCGGCTTCGTCTCGTCGTTCTGAGCAACTTTCATGTTGAAATTATTTTAATCCGAGTTACGGATTAAAAGATATGATTTTCTAAAGATTTTATTAATTTCTGGAATTTAATTAATTAACTAAATTAATTCGAAAATAAATTAATGACATCAGCATTGATGTCATGCTGACGTCAGCAGTCAACAGAGTTGACTGGGTCAAACTGACATGTGGGTCCAGTGGGACCCACCTGTCATACACTGTTTAGGTTAATTAGGTTTTAGCTAAACTAATCACAGTTCAATTAGACTAATTAGTTAATTTGATTAATCTAATTATGATTAATTAACTTAATTAATTCCTTAATTAATTAATTAATTAATTAATTATTTTTATTACTATTAATTTTAATTCCTTTTTTTTTAATAAAGCGTTCTGGGGCGTGGGCCCCCTCTGTCAGTGGCCCCAGGGGGCCTTAACGGGTGCGGGCGCATGGGCGCGCGGGTGCAGGAGCCACGGGGCGCCCGTTAGCGGGCCGAGCCCCTGACCCAACGCAGCAGGGCACCGGCCAGGGGAGTCGTCGGCCGCGGCGGCCGGAGCGGCCGGAGCCGGGGCGTCGACGGAGAGGGGTTGGCCGCGGCGCGGGCCAGCAGCGTGGTTGGGGGGGCGGCGGAGCCGCGGCAGCACGACAAGAGGAGGGTCGGGCGCGACGAGCGGGACGGCGAGGCGTGCACGGGGCGCACGCGCACGGTGGCCACGGCGACGAGCGCCGGGCGCGCGCGGTGGCGCGTCGAGCAGGGGGGGAGGAGGAGGAGCAGCGCGGAGCAAGGTCGTGGTGGAGCCGAGCGGGGGAAGCAGAGCGGGCGAGTCCACGCGCGGGGCGCGGGCGATGCGGCGCGTGCGCAGGGGGGGGGGGAGGTAGAGCAGCGGCAGGGGAGCCGCACAGGAAGCGGTGAGGGGCCGGGGGCGAGATGGCCCGGCGCGGCGACGGTGGCGCCGGAGCGCATCGTGCGGCGACGCCCGAGGCGACCTAGGGGGAGAGGAGGGCGAAGGGGGAAGCTCACGGGGAGGAGGGGGAGTAGGGCAACGGGGCAGCGGGCTCGGGGGCGGTCGGGGAAGACCGGCGAGGAGGAGGACGAGGAGGCGATCGGCGGGGCCGGCAACGACGGCGTCGGGGTGGCCGTCTCCTCCCGATCCAATCGGGAGAGATGGGGGGGGAGGGAGATATTTTCGGAGTGGGGGGGGGGGGGAAGTGGGGGTCGGGCTAGGGTTCCGGGGGGGTTATGTGGGAACGGGGTGGGCCGGTCGGCTGGCCTGGTGGCCTGCTGGGCCGGAGCCCAGTGGGTTGCCCCTCTTTTTTTTTGTTAGGTTTTGTCTTTTTCTTTTATTTATTTTCTCTTTTGTTTTTAATTCATTCTAAAATACTTAGGCAGTTCTTAAAATGTGTTGACTACACTATAATTACCAGTGCAATATTCTGCAACCCCCGAACATTTTTGTTTTAATTTTTGAAAACTTTTATTGTTAATTGTAATTTGAATTTGAATTTGAACGGTTTCGGATCGTTGCGAGGTTAGCAACAGTAATCGGGATGACGTGCCATGATTAGCGTGGGATTACTGTAGCAAGATTATCCGGGCGTTACAAATCTCCTCCACTACAAGAAATCTCGTCCCGAGATTTAGGAGGTAGAAGGAAACAGTGCGGGGTATTCATCACGCAGGCGATCCTCGCGTTCCCAGGTAGCTTCGTCCTCAGAGTGATTCGACCACTGGACCTTGAGGAACTTGATCGCCTTCTGGCGTGTGCGGCGTTCAGCTTGGTCGAGAATGCGGACCGGATGCTCCTTATAGGAGAGGTCCTGTTGCAATTCGAGCACTTCATGATCCACTGCTCGGATTGGGTCCTTGAAACAGCGTCGGAGTTGTGACACGTGGAACACATCGTGAACCTGAGAAAGGTTCGGCGGAAGCTCCAGTTGATATGCCACTTTTCCACGCCTTTCCAGAATAGTGAATGGGCCAATATAGCGGGGAGCTAGCTTGCCCTTGATCCCGAAGCGGTGAGCACCCTTCATTGGTGTAACTCGAAGATAAGCCTTTTCGCCAGGTTGATAGACCATGTCTTGGTGATGACGGTCATACTGACTTTTCTGACGTGACTGAGCAGTCTTGAGATGCTCGCGAATAATGCGAACTTGTTCTTCGGCCTGTTGGATAATATCCGGACCGAAGAGTGGGCGTTCCCCAGTTTCTGACCAGTTCAGAGGGGTTCGACACTTCCGTCCATAAAGCACTTCGAAGGGGGACATCTTCAGACTAGCTTGATAGCTATTATTATAAGAGAACTCGGCATATGGAAGAGATTCCTCCCATTTCTTGCCGAATGAGATTACACAAGCTCGAAGCATGTCTTCGAGAACTTGGTTGACACGTTCAACTTGCCCTTGTGACTGAGGATGGAACGCAGTACTGAACGACAGATGAGTCCCCATAGCTTCTTGGAAACTTGCCCAAAACCTTGAAGTGAATAAGCTGCCACGGTCTGAACTGATAACCAGTGGGATACCGTGAAGTGAAACAATTCTGGCCATGTAGAGAGTAGCAAGCTGACTAGCCGTGATTGTCTCTTTGACCGCCAGAAAATGGGCAACTTTGGAAAGCCGGTCAATGACGACAAGAATAGCATCATTACCTTTCTGCGATTTGGGAAAACCAGTGACGAAGTCCATCTCAACATGGTCCCATTTCCATTCAGGAATAGAGATAGGTTGCAGAGTTCCAGCAGGCCTTTGATGCTCTGCTTTGATTCGGCGACAAACGTCACATTCAGCAACATAACGAGCAATGTCCTGCTTCATATTAGACCACCAGAATCTTTGACGAATATCCTGGTACATCTTTGTACTACCAGGATGGATGGACAGAGGCGTATCATGGGCTTCTTGCATAACCCTTATAGTCTTATCCAGGTTTTTCTTCGAACATGGTACCACTAAGCGGCCTTTGAAATACAAGGCGCCATCGTCGGCGATCGTGAAGAATGAGAGCTTTCCCCTTTTGAGGTCGCGCTTAATCTTGAGGACTTCATCGTCACACTTCTGTATCCATTTGATGGTGTCCACAAGATCTGGTTTCGCAACCAGGGTATTGAGAGAACCCTTGGAAACAACATGGAGGTTCTGTTTGGGGAAACCTTCGGGAGGGGGAGCGAGTGATCCCGGAGGAACAATATGGAGGTTCAGCCTTCTAAATTCTTCAACAAGCGATGGGTGAACTTTGTGAGCCTGGAGGTGGTTACAGTAATACTTGCGGCTCAAGGCGTCAGCCATTACATTAGCCTTGCCGGGGGTATAGGATATACCCACGTCAAAGTCTGCAACAGTCTCAATCCATCTTTGCTGACGTAGATTTAAATCTGGCTGAGTAAACAGATACTTCAGACTTTGATGGTCGGTGAAGATCTCGCAACGATTACCGAGAAGGTAATGTCGCCACTGCTTCAGTGCATGAATGACAGCAGCAAGCTCGAGGTCGTGAACTGGGTAGTTTGCTTCATGAGGGCGCAGTTGACGAGAGGCATAAGCAATCACTCTGCGCTCTTGCATTAGGACACAGCCTAATCCTTGACGGGAAGCGTCGCAGTAAATGACGAAGTCCTTCTTAGTATCAGGTGGTGCAAGCACGGGGGCAGAAGTCAATTTGTCTTTGAGCGCCTGGAAACTTTCCTGACACTTGTTTGTCCAGTCGAACTTGACACCCTTATGCAATAAACTAGTCAGAGGCCTGGCAATCTTGGAGAAGTTCTCGACGAATCGACGGCAATAGCTGGCGAGACCGAGAAAACTTCGGACTTGCTTCACATTCTTAGGAGGAGTCCAATCGAGAATAGCCTGAACTCGTTCAGGGTTGACGGCAATACCATCCTTGGAGATGACATGCCCAAGATAGGTTACTTCGGGGAGCCAGAATTCACACTTGGAATACTTAGCATACAGCTGATGTTCTCGAAGTTTTTCCAGCACAAGACGAAGATGTTCAGCATGCTCCTCCTTGTTCTTGGAAAATACAAGGATATCGTCCAAATAAACCACGACGAACTTGTCGAGGTAATCCATGAATATATAATTCATCAGACGAGAGAAGGTGGCTGGAGCATTCGTTAAGCCGAATGACATGACGGTGTACTCGTATGATCCATACCGAGTAACGAAGGCGGTTTTTGGAATGTCCTCTTCACGAACACGGATCTGGTGGTAACCTAACCTCAAGTCGAGTTTGGAGAACACTGATGAGCCAGCCAGCTGATCATAAAGATCATTGATCCGAGGAAGTGGGTATTTATTCTGAATGGTAGCTTGGTTTATAGGACGGTAGTCTTGGACTAATCGGTTTGTCCCATCCTTCTTCTTAACAAAGAGAGAAGGTGCTCCCCAGATCCAACAAAGGGGTGTAACATCGTCAAAGCACGGTAGAGGTGCTGACGAGTGGTGTACAACTCGTGGCGAAGAGCTCGGTTAGCTCGATCCAGACCATCAGCATACAGAACAAAGTTCTGATGGTGGAAGGGCTCGCGGGTGACAGTGGAGTAGGCAGCAGTGTAGTAGCCCTCCGCACCAATATCAGATGCGATAGCAATGTGCCTAAAGGGGGAGGTGTCCAACTCCCGGTACTCCCTACGAAGGCGTGTCAGAGCAGCATAGGCAGCATCGTGAACTGCCATATCGATGGTCACTCCAACACCATAAGCGGTGTGCAGCACAGTAGTGGAGTCATAATCCCGGGAGTAGAGGTGGACGGTGGCACGGTACTGCTCCTGGTTAAAGCCCTGGTACTCCTCATAGACGGTGTACTCAGGGTGCCAGCGATAACCCAGATAGGTCATCATCTCAACCAACACAGCAGGTGATCCTGAGGCACCAATGGCCGTCGTGTGGCGCACGACCTGCCTCGTGGGTTCCATCTGAAAACAAAGATGTTTTCACAGGAGTCAAATGACAAGGTGGACAATGTTCAAATACTACTCTAAAGAATAACTAGGGCTTATCCAACTTTGGGGTGAATGTCGTAACGGGATCCTAGTGTCAGAGTTAATAAATTCGTTTAACCCGAGTAGAAGAGAGATCAGAGTCCCATAGTAAGGATCGAGGAGTAAAAGATCCTAATATCACCCGATGGCGACGTGGGCCCGTAAGGCACACAGCCTAGTTAGTAAAAGTTTTTGCAATGTCTAGACTCGACTTCGGCCAAGGAGTGTGGAAGGGGGGATTCCTACAGGCAGTCGGCTCTGATACCAACTTGTGACGCCCCCGATTGACCGTACACTAATCATACACGCAAACGTGTACGATCAAGATCAGGGACTCACGGGAAGATATCACAACACAACTCTACAAATAAAATATGTCATACAAGCATCATATTACAAGCCAGGGGCCTCGAGGGCTCGAATACAAGAGCTCGATCACAGACGGGTCAGCGGAAGCAACAATATCTGAGTACAGACATAAGTTAAACAAGTTGCCATAAGATGGCTAGCACAAACTGGGATACAGATCGAAAGAGGCGCAGGCCTCCTGCCTGGGAATCCTCCTAAGCTACTCCTGGTCGTCGTCAGCGGGCAACACGTAGTAGTAGGCACCTCCGGTGTAGCAGGAGTCGTCGTCGACGGTGGCATCTGGCTCCTCGGCTCCGACATCTGGTTGCGACAACCAGGTAGAAGGGATAGAGGGAAAAGAAGGAGAAAGCAACCGTGAGTACTCATCCAAAGTACTCGCAAGCAAGGAGCTACACTACATATGTATGCAATGGTATCAACTGGGATAAGGCTATTATAAGTGGACTGAATTGCAGAAAGCCGGAATAAGAGGGGGATAGCTAATCCTGTCGAAGACTACGCTTCTGGGAGCCTTCGTCTTGCAGCATGTAGAAGAGAGTAGACTGAAGTCCTCCAAGTAGCATCATATAGCATAATCCTAACCGATGATCCTCCCCTCGTCGCCCTGTGAGAGAGCGATCACCGGTTGTATCTGGCACTTGGAAGGGTGTGTTTTATTAAGTATCCGGTTCTAGTTGTCATAAGGTCAAGGTACAACTCCGGGTCGTCCTTTTACCGAGTGACACGGCTATTCGAATAGATAAACTTCCCTGCAGGGGTGCACCACATACCCCAACACGCTCGATCCCATTTGGCCGGACACACTTTCCTGGGTCATGCCCGGCCTCGGAAGATCAACACGTCGCAGCCCTACCTAGGCACAACAGAGAGGTCAGCACGCCGGTCTAAATCCTATGGCGCAGGGGTCTGGGCCCATCGCCCTTTGCACACCTGCACGTTGCGTACGCGGCCGGAAGCAGACCTAGCCTAGTGGCTTTCCAGTCCAATCCGGCGCGCGCCACTCAGTCGCTGACGTCACGAAAGCTTCGGCTGATACCACGACGTCGGGATACCCATAACTACTCCCGCGTAGATGGTTAGTGCGTATAGACCAAATGGCCAGACTCAGATCAAATACCCAGATCTCGTTAAGCGTGTTAAGTGTCCGCGAACGCCGAACAGGGCCAAGCCCACCTCTCTCCTAGGTGGTCGGAACCTGCCCTGTCGCTCCGCCACAAAGATCCACACAGAGGGCCGTCGGGACAAAGGTCCTTTCAGCCCCCAATCCGTGAATCACTCGCGGGTACTCCTCGAGCCAACCCGACTTTGGTCACCACATGTATCATGTTTAAAGTATATAGTATATACCCGTGATCACCTCCCGAGTGATCACGGCCCAATAGTATAGCATGGCAGACGGACAAGAATGTAGGGCCACTGATGATAAACTAGCATCCTATACTAAGCATTAGGTTTGCAGGTAAAGGTAACAACAGTAGTAGCAAGGACAGGCTATGCATCAGTATAGGATTAACGAGAAGCAGTAACATGCTACACTACTCTAATGCAAGCAGTATAGAGAAGAGTAGGCGGTATCTGGTGATCAAAGGGGGGCTTGCCTGGTTGCTCTGGCAAGAGAGAGGGATCGTCAACTCCGTAGTCGTACTGGGTAGTAGCGGCGTCGGTCTCGGTGTCTATCGAGAGAAGAGGGGGGGGAAAACAATAAATATATAAGCAAGCATATGCATAGTGATGCATGACATGACAAGTAACGACGTTAGAGGTGCCCTAACGCGGTAACAGGTGATACCGGTGAAGGGGGATAAAATCCGGGAAAGTATCCCCGGTGTTTCGCGTTTTCGGGCACAGGAGCCGGAGGGGGGGAAAGTTGCGAGTTCGATAGGTTAGGGAGGTGTGGTGGACGAACGGGCTGCGTATCCGGCTTCGTCTCGTCGTTCTGAGCAACTTTCATGTTGAAATTATTTTAATCCGAGTTACGGATTAAAAGATATGATTTTCTAAAGATTTTATTAATTTCTGGAATTTAATTAATTAACTAAATTAATTCGAAAATAAATTAATGACATCAGCATTGATGTCATGCTGACGTCAGCAGTCAACAGAGTTGACTGGGTCAAACTGACATGTGGGTCCAGTGGGACCCACCTGTCATACACTGTTTAGGTTAATTAGGTTTTAGCTAAACTAATCACAGTTCAATTAGACTAATTAGTTAATTTGATTAATCTAATTATGATTAATTAACTTAATTAATTCCTTAATTAATTAATTAATTAATTAATTATTTTTATTACTATTAATTTTAATTCCTTTTTTTTTAATAAAGCGTTCTGGGGCGTGGGCCCCCTCTGTCAGTGGCCCCAGGGGGCCTTAACGGGTGCGGGCGCATGGGCGCGCGGGTGCAGGAGCCACGGGGCGCCCGTTAGCGGGCCGAGCCCCTGACCCAACGCAGCAGGGCACCGGCCAGGGGAGTCGTCGGCCGCGGCGGCCGGAGCGGCCGGAGCCGGGGCGTCGACGGAGAGGGGTTGGCCGCGGCGCGGGCCAGCAGCGTGGTTGGGGGGGCGGCGGAGCCGCGGCAGCACGACAAGAGGAGGGTCGGGCGCGACGAGCGGGACGGCGAGGCGTGCACGGGGCGCACGCGCACGGTGGCCACGGCGACGAGCGCCGGGCGCGCGCGGTGGCGCGTCGAGCAGGGGGGGAGGAGGAGGAGCAGCGCGGAGCAAGGTCGTGGTGGAGCCGAGCGGGGGAAGCAGAGCGGGCGAGTCCACGCGCGGGGCGCGGGCGATGCGGCGCGTGCGCAGGGGGGGGGGAGGTAGAGCAGCGGCAGGGGAGCCGCACAGGAAGCGGTGAGGGGCCGGGGGCGAGATGGCCCGGCGCGGCGACGGTGGCGCCGGAGCGCATCGTGCGGCGACGCCCGAGGCGACCTAGGGGGAGAGGAGGGCGAAGGGGGAAGCTCACGGGGAGGAGGGGGAGTAGGGCAACGGGGCAGCGGGCTCGGGGGCGGTCGGGGAAGACCGGCGAGGAGGAGGACGAGGAGGCGATCGGCGGGGCCGGCAACGACGGCGTCGGGGTGGCCGTCTCCTCCCGATCCAATCGGGAGAGATGGGGGGGGAGGGAGATATTTTCGGAGTGGGGGGGGGAAGTGGGGGTCGGGCTAGGGTTCCGGGGGGGTTATGTGGGAACGGGGTGGGCCGGTCGGCTGGCCTGGTGGCCTGCTGGGCCGGAGCCCAGTGGGTTGCCCCTCTTTTTTTTTGTTAGGTTTTGTCTTTTTCTTTTATTTATTTTCTCTTTTGTTTTTAATTCATTCTAAAATACTTAGGCAGTTCTTAAAATGTGTTGACTACACTATAATTACCAGTGCAATATTCTGCAACCCCCGAACATTTTTGTTTTAATTTTTGAAAACTTTTATTGTTAATTGTAATTTGAATTTGAATTTGAACGGTTTCGGATCGTTGCGAGGTTAGCAACAGTAATCGGGATGACGTGCCATGATTAGCGTGGGATTACTGTAGCAAGATTATCCGGGCGTTACAATGCCCAACACATGTGTTATACTTCCGCATGTACCTTTTATTTCACCATTATATGCATCGATATGACTTAAGTTTTGGCCAACCTGGGTTGCCTGGCTCATGTGCTTACCCCTACGTTCCCGATTATTCGGCTAGGCGGTAAAGGGAGCACCTCTGCGATTGTTACTGCCGGATCAGCCAGATGTGTACCTCAGACTAGGTGAAGCCGAAAGCTAGCGTTCTTAAGGGAATATTCGGTCGGTGACCTAAAAGATGATCTTTTCACTTATTTATTTATGCGCCCCCAGATGCTTTTTCCCACGTCTTTTTCCCAGAATGGGCATGCACTTTAGGGCATGCCTCCCAGGGAAAGGAACCCCTAACGGAACTATTCTCCCTGGAAGATGTTTCTTACTAACCATGTAATATAACATAACTAGTCGGGCACTTGTCTATTCACGCAGTAATGACCCCTACGCCTGGTCTCCATGCATTCCCTGGTTCTTATATAACCGCATGGGAATTCAGACACACTCCGGACCGTCAGGTCCCAAGGCTGAAACGAAAAGATCGGCCATGACAAACGATCTATAATCCGGCTAGAAGGCATTATAAATGTCAATTAAATTACATAGTCATTCTGACTGATTGTATTCCTCTTCAATACCATCTAACAGGCTATCTAATTTACAGTCCTGCTGGGAATACTTTGCGGCCAATTCTACTTGGCTGTATACTAAGCTGACAGGGATCTCCTTCCCATCGGGCCCCACAGGACCGACCTCGGCCATGTGGTTGGGGTCAGCCTTTGTGTACCGCGTATTCACCATGGCCAAGGCCTCCCTAGCGCCTTGACGGCAGGCCGATATCTTCCACAATCAGAAGCGCCGCCGTGCTCCCTTCAGCTTCTCCGCAAGCTCTCCAAGACCTTCGGGCATGGAGATGGATGGCCACAAGGCCTGGGCGACGCCTTGCATCGCCTTCCGAACCGCCTCGAGCATTTGCGAGAGCTCGGGAAGAAGGTCACCCGTAGAACCGGGCATCTCCTCTGCAAGACGACCTGTTAGCACACCTACAGACATTACTCTGTTAGTCAACTTCCCCGCTGAACTTTTTTTCAAAGGTTCGTTCAAGCACTTACTAAATATGCCGCGCCGAAGCCGCTGATTCTCCTTAACGGAGTCTGACAGCTGGGCACGAACATCTTTCAGGTCGACGCCCAGCTTGGTGTTGGCATCTTGGAGATCGTTCTTCTCCCGCCTCACCTTTGTCAGCACCTTCTCACCAGCCTTCAGCTGGCGTAGGAGTTGTTGCCTTTCCGGATTCAATCCGGCGCCATCTGCAATTTCATTTGTCAGATTCGCACCCATGCCGTGCTTCGCAAAATACTTATCTTTCGAAGTGTATATTACCAGAAGGGGTCTCCTTGGGCTCCCCTGCCGCGGCTAGTGCGGCCTCAAGTTGGGCTTTGCACTCTTCCAGCTCCTAGGACAGTATGGAATTCTTTTCTGTAAGAACCTGCATAACAAATGATCCTTAAATCAGTTATTCTAACTGTTTCAAGTCTCGGGGGCTACTGGTATATATATATATAATTACCAAAATTTTCTTACCCGTATGTCTTTTACATATTGCTCCACGGCTCTGGCTAGACCATTTTGAGCGGCACGGAGGTACGCATCTCCCGAATTGAAGGCATCTAATGCCTCTTGGGAGAAACAAGCGTCCCGAAGAATTGTCCGCCGACGCCTGTGGTTCATGGCACTCTCCACCTCAGAGTTGGTGGCAGACAACCTGTCCACATCCTCTGTCGGAGGAGCGTCCGGTGCGCGCCTTGTGTTCGCCTCCGCCTCCGGACCAGGCTTTGGAGCCTGGCTGGTGGAGGCGCGATTGGCAGCCTCTCCGGATATAGTCCGGTGAGGTCTCTTTGTCCTGAAGAGAGCACGAGTGTTAATATGCCTTGAAGGTATAACACTTGGGATAAGGGGGCGCGCCATACCTTTGCGCTGACGCCTCGGTCCGGACTGCACCTCTTTTCTGCCCACAGGGCCCTGCGGCCCCTCATTGGCTTGTCGCCGCAGGTTCGGCCTCCCGTCTCAAAAACCTCCCCTGCAAAGCTCGGTTGTAATCAGGAAACTGAAAACACAAGAGGGCAGACCCCTATTTGGGGTACTGGGACTTCGATCTCAGTTACCTTGGAGGTCGGGATTAGCCCTAGGTAATCGGCCGTAATGGCCACCAAGGCGTTTTCCTTGCTCAATTGATGGAACACTCTATCAATCAGCTCCACAGATAAGTCCGGATCCTCTTGAGAGGCCGGGTCGAGGGACCGTCCTAGGTCCCCGGGTTGTGGAGGAGGGCTGTTTATTTCTTTAACAGCCTGGCGCAGTTCCTGCATTGAAGTCGTTAGACTGAATATTTAACAATGGGAATATAAAACGGATGGGCAAGTAAATGTGACCACTTACCCAGCTTGGGGGATTGTACATAGAAAATCCACCCTGTGGGTTGACGCGGAGAAATTCCTCCTCTTCTCCCATGTACAAAGCGGACAAGTTCTTTGTTAGAACCGCAGCCGAATCCGGTCCCTTACGGCCGTAGCGGGTGGCGGCGTCCTCCCCGTTGAAGTCCCACATGGGGTGGCCTCTATACTGTAGCGGCTGCACCCCTCGCATGATGCATGCGGCCATGACCCCGATCATGGTCAGTCTGGAATGAGCTAATAATCTTATCCGGCCCATCAGGTAAAGGACGTCCTTGTCACTTTCCCTCTGAGGGCTCCGTGGACGCCAACTTAGGCGCTTCTTTAGTGGAGCACTGTTGAACTCAGGGAGGCCGATCCAGACAAGATCCGGCAGCGGGACGTCCTCTATGTAAAACCATTCCGAAGGCCAGTCCTCGGACGCCTTCTTTGGGGTTCTGGATAGATATCTGGTCCCGGCGATGTGCCACACTTCGGCTCCGCCCACTTGATATATTGACCCCTTCTGAGAACGGGGCACAAGGCAGAATAGCTCTTTCCATAGCCCGAAATGAGCCTCAACACCCAAAAACTGCTCGCAGAGGGCTACGAAGCCCGCGATATGCAATACAGAGGTAGGCGTAAGATTGTGTAGCTGGAGGCCATAGAACTCCAGGAGCCCCCGGAGAAACAGATGGATTGGAAATCCGAGCCCTCTTATTAAATAAGGGACAAGGCATACCCGCTCTCCTTTGGAGGGATTAGGGGCACTCTCCGCTTGCTCTCCGCCATTATAGATGGCAAGACCAGCTCGAACCGGGACCATATAGGCCGGGGGGAGAAATCCCTTGGTCTGGAGCGTCACTAGCTCGCTATGCAGGATGGAGCATCTCTCCCAATATCCAGGCTGAGGGCTGGAAGGGCGAAAGGAGGAGTTGCGACGACTGGCCATGGTGGAATGGACCTTTGTTGGATGCGCTCTGATGAACACTCGCGAAGGGGAGAAGGTGTGGTTTGGATCTAAATCCTCGTCCCCTTTAATGTGTAGCTCATTTACGCGGCTAGGGGTGTGGATGTAAAAACACTCAGACTTTTCATATTCGTTTGACACGTGGGAGACGGCCATTATTGGGCGTAAAAACCAAGGAGCGCAACATTTACAAGAAACCGGACTTTATTCAACAGGTATACGGAATTTGGAGGAGAACCCGCCATGCAATGCCGAAGACAATCTATGCGCCGGACTCATCGTTATTGAAGCCTGGTTCGGGGGCTACTGAGGGAGTCCTGGATTAGGGGGTGTCCGGATGGCCAGACTATACCTTCAGCCGGACTCCTGGACTATGAAGATACAAGATTGAAGACTTCGTCCCGTGTCCAGAAGGGACTTTCCTTGGCGTGGAAGGCAAGCTTGGCGATACGGATATGTATGTCTCCTACCATTGTAACCGACTTTGTAACCCTAACCCTCTCCGGTGTCTATATAAACCAGAGGGTTTTAGTCCGTAGGACAACATACAGAACAACAATCATACCATAGGCAAGCTTCTAGGGTTTAGCCTCTCCGATCTCGTGGTAGATCTACTCTTGTACTACCCATATCATCAATATTAATCAAGCAGGACGTGGGGTTTTACCTCTATCAAGAGGGCCCGAACCTGGGTAAAACTTCGTGTCCCTTGCCTCATGTTACCATCCGGCCTAGACGCACAGTTCTGGACCCCCTACCCGAGATCCGCCGGTTTTGACACCGACAGTTAGGTTTACCTTAATTCTTCCTTTTGTAGTTGTGGATGTTTGCAAGAGGGGTTAATCATAAGTGGGATGCTTGTCCAAGGAAGGGCAGTACCCAAGCACCGGTTCACCCACATATCAAATTATCAAAGTAACGAACGTGAATCATATGAGCGTGATGAAAACTAGCTTGACGATAATTCCCATGTGTCCTCGGGAGCGCTTTCCTTTATATAAGAGTTTGTCCAGGCTTGTCCTTTTCTACAAAAAGGATTGGGCCATCTTGATACACCTTATTTACTTTTATTACTTGTTACTCGTTACAAATTACCTTATCACAAAACTATCTGTTACCGATAATTTCAGTGCTTGCAGAGAATACCTTACTGAAAACTGCTTATCATTTCCTTTTGCTCCTCGTTGGGTTTGACACTCTTACTTATCAAAAGGACTATGATAGATCCCCTATTCTTGTGGGTCATCAACACTCTTTTCTAGCGCCGTTGCCTTTGGTAGGTGGAATTTGGTAAGGAAAAATTTATATAGTGTGCTGAAATTTACTGTCACTTGTTACTATGAAAGTAATCCTATGAGGGGCTTGTTTGGGGTATCTTCACCCCGAGCAGTAGAGAAAAGAGTTGCTCCTCAACCTACTGAACCTACTGAAAATTTTTATTTTGAAATTCCTTCGGCTATGATATAGAAACTGGTAGCTAATCCTTTTATAGGAGACGGAACATTGCATCCCGATTTGCACCTAATCTATGTGGATGAAGTTTGTGGATTATTTAAGCTTGCCGTTATGCCTGAGGATGTTATCAATAAGAAGGTATTCCCTTTATCTTTGAAGGGAAAGGCATTGACATGGTTTAGTCTATGTGATGATATTGGATCATGGAACTACAACCGATTGAAATTGGAATTTCATTAGAAGTTTTATCCTATGCATCTGGTTCATCGTGATCGTAATTATATATATAATTTTTGGCCTCACAAAGGAGAAATCATCGCTCGAACTTGGGGGAGGCCTAAGTAAATTTTATATGCATGCCCCAATCATGAGCTCTCAAGAGAAATTATTATTCAAAATTTTTATGCTCGGCTTTCTCTCAATAATCGCTCCATGCTCGATACTTCTTGTACGGGATCTTTTATGATGAAGACTATTGTATTCAAATGGGATTTGTTGGAAAGAATTAAACGCAACTCTAAATATTGGGAACTCGACGAAGGTAAGGAGTCAGGTATATCACCAAAATTTGATTGTGTTAAATCTTTTATGGATACTGATGTTTTTTGTGAATTTAGCACTGGACTTGACTCTGAGATAGTAGCTTCTTTATATGAAGCCTTTGCTACTCATGTTGATCTCCCTAAGGAGAAGTGGCTTAAATATCATCCTCCCATTGAAGTAAAAGTAGTTGAACCTATTAAAGTTGAAGAAAAGACTATCAATTATACTGTTGATCCTATTGTTCCTATCGCTTATATTGAGAAACCACCTTTCCCTGTTAGAATAAAGGATCATGGTAAAGCTTCAGCTGTGGTCAACAAAAGTAACATTAGAACACACAAAGCCTCTGAGAAAATTAAAGTTGAACCTAGTATTGCTATGGTTAATGATCTCTTGTCTGATAATATTGATGGGCATGTTATTTACTTTTGTGATGAAGCTGCTAGAATTGCAAGACCTAATACTAAAAATAAACATAGACCTGTTGTAGGCATGCCTGTTATTTCTTTAAAATAGGAGATCATTTCTATCATGGCTTATGTGATATGGGTGCTAGTTCTAGTGCAATACCTCATTCTTTATATGAAGAAATTATGCATGATATTGCACCTGCTGAGTTAGAAGGTATTGATGTTACAATTAAGCTTGCCAATAGAGATACTATTTCACCAGTTGGGATTGTTAGAGATGTGAACACTTGTGTGGGAAAGTTAAATATCCAGCTAATTTTCTTGTTCTTGGTTCCCCACAAGATGACTTTTGTACCATTATATTTGGTAGACCCTTCTTGAATACTGTTAATGCTAAGATAGACTGCAAAAAGGATATTGTTTCTGTTGGTTTAGTGGATATGTCTCATGATTTTAATTCTACTAAATTTTGTAGACAAACCCATGATAAATAATTGCCTAGTAAAGATCAAATTATTGGTTTGCTTCTATTGCCGTGCCTCCTAATGATCCTTTAGAACAATATTTGCTAGACCATGAAAATGATATGTTTATAAATGAAAGAAGGGAAATAGATAAAGTATTCTTTAAACAAGGACCTATTTTGGAACACAACTTGCCTGTTGAAATTCTAGGGGATCCTCCTCCACCCAAGGGTGATCCCGTGTTTGAGCTCAAACCATTACCTGATACTCATAAATATGCTTATCTTGATGAACAGAAGATATATCATGTTATTATTAGTGCTAAAATTTGAGAGCAGGAAGAAGAGAAATTATTGAAAACTCTGAAGAAGCACCATGATGCTATTGGACTCTTGATGATATTAAGGGCATTAGTCCCACTCTATGCCAACACAAATTTTTTTGGTAGAAAGACTCTAAACCGGTTGTTGATCACCAACGACGTTTAAATCCTGAGATGAAAGAAGTGGTAAGAAAAGAAATACTAAAGCTTCTGGAGGTAGGTATAATTTATCCCGTTGCTGATAGTCAGTAGGTAAGTCCTGTCCATTGTGTCCCTAAGAAGGGAGGTATTACTGTTGTTCCTAATGATAAAGATGAATTGACCCCACAAAGAATTGTTATAGGTTATAGAATGGTAATTGACTTCTGCAAACTAAATAAAGCTACTAAAAAGGATCATTACCCCTTACCTTTTATTGATCAAATGCTAGAAAGATTGTCTAAACATACACATTTACTTGCCCTTTCTAGATGGTTATTCTGGTTTCTCTCAAATACCTTTGTTGAAAGAGGATCAGGAAAAGACCGCTTTTACTTGCCCTTTCGGTACCTTTGCTTATAGACGTATGCCTTTTGGTTTATGTAATGCACCTGCTACCTTTCAAAGATGTATGACTCCTATATTCTCTGACTTTTGTGAAAAGATTGTTGAGGTTTTCATGAATGATTTTTCCATATATGGAACTTCTTTTGATGATTGCTTAAGCAACCTTGATCGAGTTTTGCAGAGATGTGAAGTAACTAATCTTGTCTTGAATTGGGAGAAATGCCACTTTATGGTTAATGACGGCATTGTCTTGGGGCATAAAATTTCTAAAAGAGGTATTGAAGTTGATAAAGCTAAAGTTGATGCTATTGAAAAGATGCCGTGTCCAAAGGACATTAAAGGTTTAAGAAGTTTCCTTGGTCATGCCGGTTTTTATAGGAGGTTCATTAAAGACTTCTAAAAAATTTCCAGGCCTTTGACTAATCTCTTACAAAAAGATGTTCCTTTTGTCTTTGATGATGATTGTGTAGAAGCATTTGAAATACTTAAGAAAGCTTTGATTTCTGCACCTATTGTTCAGCCTCCTGATTGGAATTTACCCTTTGAAGTTATGTGTGATGCTAGTGATTATGCTGTAGGGGATGTTCTAGGAGAAAGAGTTGATAATAAATTAAATGTCATCCAATATTCTAGTAAAACTCTAGACAATGCCCAAAGAAATTATGCTACTACTGAAAAGGAATTTTTAGCAGTCGTATTTGCTTGTGATAAGTTCAGACCTTATATTGTTGATTCTAAAGTAACTGTTCACACTGATCATGCTGCTATTAAATATCTTATGGAAAAGAAAGATGTGAAACCTAGACTTATTAGATGGGTTCTCTTGCTACAAGAATTTGATTTGCATATTATTGATAGAAAGGGAGCTGAGAACCCTGTTGCAGACAACTTGTGTAGGTTAGAGAATGTTCTTCATGACCCACTACCTATTGATGATAGCTTTCCTAATGGACAATTAGCTGTCATAAATGCTTCTCATACTGCTCCATGGTATGCTGATTATGCTAAATACATTGTTGCTAGATTTATACCACCTAGTTTCACGTACCAGCAAAAGAAAAAGTTTTTCTATGATTTAAGACATTACTTCTGGGATGACCCACACCTTTATAAAGAAGGAGTATATGGGGTTATTAGATGTTGTGTACCTGAGCATGAACAAGAACATATCCTATGCAAATGTCACTCCGAGGCTTATGGAGGACACCATGCTGGAGATAGAACTGCACATAAGGTATTGGAATCCGTTTTTATTGGCCTACTCTCTTCAAAGATGCCTGTAAGTTTGTTTTGTCTTGTGATGAATGTCAAAGAATTGGAAATATTAGTAGACGTCAAGAAATGCCTATGAACTATTCACTTGTTATTGAACCATTTGATGTTTGGGGCTTTGATTATATGTGACCGTTTCCTTCCTCTAATGGGTATACACATATTTTAGTTGTTGTTGATTACGTTACTAAGTGGGTAGAAGCTATTCCAACTAGTAGTGCTGATCATAACACCTCTATTAAGATGCTTAAAGAAGTTATTTTCCGAGGTTTGGAGTCCCTAGATATTTAATGACTGATGGTGGTTCACATTTTATTCATGGTGCTTTTCGTAAAATGCTTGCTAAGTATGATGTTAATCATAGAATTGCATCTCCAAGTAGAACTAAGTAATAGAGATCTTAAATTAATTTTGCAAAAGACTATCAATAGATCTAGAAAGAATTGGCCCAAGAAACTTGATGATGCCTTATGGGTCTATAGAACTGCATATAAAAATCCTATGGGCATGTCTCCGTATAAAATGGTTTATGGTAAAGCATGTCACTTACCTCTCGAACTAGAACATAAGGCATATTGGGCCATTAAAGAGCTCAACTATGACTTCAAACTTGCCAGTGAGAAGAGACTATTTTACATTAGCTCACTTGATGAGTGGAGAACCCAGGCCTATGAGAATGCCAAACTGTTTAAAGAAAAAGTTAAAAGATGGCATGACAAAAGGATACAAAAAGTGAGTTTAATGTAGGTGATTATGTATTGTTATACAACTCCCGTTTAAGATTTTTTGCAGGAAAACTCCTCTCTAAATGGGAAGGTCCTTACGTTATCGAGGAGGTCTATCGTTTCGGTGCCATAAAAATCAACAACTTCGAAGGCACAAATCTGAGGGTGGTGAACGGTCAAAGAATCAAACATTACATCTCAGGTAATCCTATAAATGTTGAAACTAATGTTATTGAAACCATAACCCGGAGGAGTATATAAGGGACACCTTCCAGAATGTTTCAGCTTCCGAAAAGGAAGAGGTATGTGGTACGGTAAGTAAACCGACTCCAAAATAGTTCTAATAGCAATTTTTCTCCGTTTTGGAATATTTAAGAATATAGGAAAATAAGAGGCAGTCCGGAAAGGACACGAGGCATCCACGAGGGTGGAGGGCGTGCCCCCTGTCTCGCGGGAACCTTATGTGCCCTCCGAACTCCGTTTTCTTGCACGATACTTCTTTTGGTCAGTGAAAATTCATTATATAATCCCCCGAAGGTTTTGACCACCGTACCATGCAAATATCCTATGTTTTTTGTTTCGAGCTATTCTGCTGTAGATTTAGATCAAGATGTCTTCTCAAGAGTCAGTTGGGGAGAGCCGGGTGTCTCATCCGACACCGGGACCAGGAGCAAGCAATGATGCTTACCACTTTGGGCCATCGATGGAGGAAGAGATGGAGGCCGACTTGAAAAGGATATATGCCATGGAAGAGGATCAAGAAGTTAATTCTTGTTTCCAAGCCGGATTCACGATGAGGGAACTACAGAGCTCAGCTATTCCAAACTCTGTAATCCCTTCCAATGTTAGATTTCTTTCTTATGATAATATGAAAGGAGCTTTAGCCGTGAAGGGCAAGCTCCATAAGGAAATAATGGACCTCAAGCAACAAGTTAACAAGCTTGAGGAAGAGAATCGCATCCTAAGGGGCATCATCGCCAAGAACATCACATCAGCACCTCCGAAGAAAGAGACATAAATACATGGGTATGGGCACTCCCCTTGGCAACTGCCAAGCTTGGGGGAGTGCCCCGGTATCTTACCACCATCACACTTTTATCTTTACCGTTTTTCTTAGGTCGATCCTTTTGATAATATCTTGATCTAGTAGAATAAAGTTTTAGTATGATTTAGTTTTGAGTTTTTCTTTATGATCCTTCTATGTAATTGAGTCCCTGAGCTATATATAATAAAGATTAGTGTTGAGTCAAGGGCTTGGTTATCTTGCTATGATCTTGAGGGAATAAAAGTAAGAATAAAAAGAAATAAAGAGATCATATTGATCTTATGGAGAGTAATTACTTCACATATAAAGAGTATGGTGAATAAAAGTTGTTGAGAGTTGACAGACATAGTTTTGGTCATCGTTGCAATTAATAGGAAGTAATAAAGAAAGAGAGGTTTTCACATATAAATATACTATCTTGGACATCTTTTATGATTGTGAGCACTCATTAAAATATGGCATGATAAAAAGTTGACGTTGGACAAGGAAGACAACGTAATGGGTTATGTTTTCTTACATCCGAAATAAATTATATTGTCATGGATCATCCAACATGTTGAGCTTGCCTTTCCCCCTCATGCTAGCCAAATTCTTTGCACCAAGTAGAGATACTACTTGTGCTTCCAAATATCCTCAAACCCAGTTTTGCCATGAGAGTCTACCTATGGATTGAGTAAGATCCTTCAAGTCAGTTGTCATTGTTGCAAGCAATAAAAATTTCTCTCTAAATATGTATGATTCATTAGTGTGGAGAAAATAAGCTTTATACAATCTTGTGATGTGGAAGAAATAAAAGTGACAGACTGCATAATAAAGGTCCATATCATAAGTGGCAATATAAAGTGATGTTCTTTTGCATTAAGATTCCATGCATCCAACCATAAACACACATGACAACCTCTGCTTCCCTCTCCGAAGGGCCTATCTTTTATTTTTTGTCCTATACTTCGTACAAGAGTCATGGTGATCTTCACCTTTCCTTTTTACATTTTATCCTTTAGCAAGCACAGTGTGTTGGAAAGATCCTGATATATATAGCCAATTGGATGTGAGCTTTCATGAACTATTATTGTTGACATTACCCTTCAGGTAAAAGGTTGGAAGGCAAAACTATAAGCCCCTATCTTTCTCTGTGTCTGATTAAAACTTCATACCCACAAGTTTTGCGTGAGTGTTAGCTATTGTGAAAGACTAAATGATAGTTGAGTATGTGGACTTGCTGAAAAGCTCGTATATTGACTCTTTCCGATGTTATGATAAATTGCAATTGCTTCAATGATTGAGATTATAGTTTGTTAGTTTTCAATGAGGTTTCTGATTCATACTTGAAATTGTGAATGAATTGTTACTTTAGCATAAGAAATCATATGACAATATATATATATGTTGCTGTTCTAAGAAGGATCATGATGCCCTCGTGTCCGTATTTTATTTTATCGACACCTCTTTCTCTAAACATGTGGACATATTTTCCGATGTCGGCTTTCGCTTGAGGACAAGTGAGGTCTAAGCTTAGGGGAGTTGATACGTCCATTTTGCATCATGATTTTATATAGATATTTATTGCATTATGGGCTGTTATTACACATTATTACACAATACTTATGCCTATTCTCTCTTATTTTAAAAGGTTTACACGAAGAGGGAGAATGTCGGCAGTTGAAATTCTGGGCTGGAAAGGGAACAAATATTAGAGACCTATTTTACACAACTCCAAAAGTCATAAAACTCCACGGAAGTCAGTTTCAGAATATATAAAAAATATTGGGCGAAGAAAGCACCAGAGGGGGGCCACCCACCATCCACGAGGGTGGGGGCGCGTCCTACCCCCCTGTCTCGTGGGCCCCTGGCAGGCCTCGGGTGCCCATCTTTGGCTATATGAAGTCTTTTGCCCTGGAAAAAATCATAAGCAAGCTCTCGGGACGAAACTCCACCGCCACGAGGCAGAACCAATCTAGGGCTCCGGTGGAGCTGTTTTGACTGGGAAACATCCCTCCAGGAGGGGGAAATCATCACCATCGATCCTCTCATTGGGAGGGGTTCAATCTCCACCAACATCTTCACCAGCACCATCTCATCCCAAACCCTAGTTCATCTCTTGTATCCAATCTTTGTCCCAAAACCTCATATTGGTACCTGTGGGTTGCTAGAAGTGTTGATTACTCCTTGTAGTTGATGCTAGTTGGTTTATTTGGTGGAACATCATATGTTCAGATCCTTTATGCATATTAATACCCCTCTGATTATGAACATTAATATGCTTTGTGAGTAGTTACGTTTGTTCCTGAGGACATGGGAGAAGTCTGGCTATAAGTAGTCATGTGAATTTGGTATTCGTTCGATAATTTGATGAGATGTATGTTGTCCTTCCTCTAGTGGTGTCATGTGAACGTCGAATACATGACACTTCACCATTGTTTGGGCCTAGGGGAAGGCATTGGGAAGTAATAAGTAGCTGATGGGTTGCTAGAGTGACAGAAGCTTAAACCCTAGTTTATGTGTTGCTTCGTAAGGGGCTGATTTGGATCCATATGTTTCATGCTATGGTTAGGTTTACCTTAATACTTCTTTTGTAGTTGCGGATGCTTGCAAGAGGGGTTAATCATAAGTTGGATGCTTGTCCAAGGAAGGGCAGTACCTAAGCACCGGTCGACCCACATATAACATTATCAAAGTAACGAACGCGAATCATATGAGCGTGATGAAAACTAGCTTGACGATAATTCACATGTGTCCTTGAGAGCGCTTTCCTTTCATATAAGAGTTTGTCCAGACTTGTACCCTTCTGCAAAAAGGATTGGGCCATCTCGCTGCACCTTATTTACTTTTATTACTTGTTACTCGTTACAAATTACCTTATGACAAAACTATCTGTTACCGATAATTTCAGTGCTTGCAGAGAATACCTTACTAAAAACTGCTTATCATTTCCTTCTGCTCCCCGTTGGGTTCGGCACTCTTACTTATCGAAAGGACTATGATAGATCCCCTGTACTTGTGGGTCATCAGGCGCTATGACTGGGGTGTGTCCTCCCTTCTGTTCTGCACTGTTAGTTGGTGCATGACACATCGAGCCGGTTGCTATATGTCCCACATGTCAGCAAGAGGAAGTACAGAATTCATGAAAGCGAGCGTCTCCACTCTTCTCGTACGATGGAGGAGTACAAGACACGACCTGGTTTTTGCTGCTTCATGCGATCCATCGTTACAAACCAGGACTAAAAAGGCGAGGGTGGGTCTTTTCAAGCATGACAAGCATGGGAGTTTGGCTTAGTTTGTTTGAGGCAACAAGGCAGGAAGGGAAACAAGAAAATAAAGGTTGAGCGACTTAGGTTTGGGAAAATCTGATTTTACGGAGTACGTACCCACTATGGAGGTAGTACTACTTACTACTCCCTCCTTTCCGGTTTATTGGGCTCATATAAAGAATTCATTTTTCCGTTTTATAAGTCTCAATTCTACTAGTAGTACCATCACATGTTTGGATTTCGAGGTGCATTATATCACCCGATGCAATAAGTATCAAGAGAAAACTCACCAATGCATGTAGAAGTTCATGTAAATTTAGTGGACGTTCATGCATTCGTTGTAATTAATGCATCGGTAAACATAACTTCTTGAGAAAAACGAGCATACTAATTACTTGTGCAAACTACGAAATTAATTCCACCACTCACCGTCTACCTTGGTTGGAGAGATTTTGAAATTGAGCCATAAGGCTAGTCATAGTGGGAGTAACTTAGATAGTAACATAGCGCACTTCAAGAAATTTTTGCTTATGTGGCATGTAGTTAATCAGGAGAGAGGTGTTTAGAGTAACATAATATGTTACTATAACATAGTGCTTCCCAAGAAAGGATGAGTCTACAAGCTAATAAATGAACCCATCTATAACACTACTATTATGTTACTTTGCACTATGGAGGTAGTAACTTAGACTAGTGTCATATGCATGACACTAGTATAAGTTACTCCCCACTATGACCAGCCTAAACCGGAAAGGAGGGAGTAGTAACATAGCCTAGGTTAGCTTACTGCACCACGAACTCCAAGGAAATTGCTGTAGTACTACTCCTATGTACCACTGTACTACTCCTACTACTAAAAGACATATATTTCAAACAATATTATAATCTCTCTAACCAAGATAGGGACGAGGAGTAACAGAGGGAGTAGTAAAATTTTCTCCTCGCCCTGTGAGCCACCGCGCGTGTGGGTGAGGGAGCGGGCGTAGGCGTAGTAAGCAAGCCTCTCCTAGTCCTGCGACTCTACGAGCCACCACACCCGTGGGCGGGGGAAACCTCCTCGTCCTGCAACTCTGCGAGCTACCACGCCCGTGGGCGGGGGAGACGACGTACTAAGGAAGCTTCTCATTGTTCTCGAAGTTGACTGGACACATCAAAAGTAATACGTACAGAGCATCTCTAGTGTATAGAGCCTTGCCTCTAAGGTAGGCCCCACATGGTTTGCCTCTTATCAAATGAAAAAACCACAAATAAATACTATTCCTCTTGTACTCCTACTTTCTTATGCTTCCTAAGGCTGACAATTGGGACCAGATGGATTGTTACATTATTAGAGGCACCCTCTAAGGTTAGACGTGATGCTAGCCAATTTTTTGTTAGAGGGAGTTCATGCCATGTATGGAGGCCTGCCTCTAAGAGGAGAGAGGGCTTAGAGGAAACAAAACGTCTACATTGTGGATGCCATAAGTGCCTACTTTCCAGTCTATATGACTCAATTTAAAATCTGCAATGCATCCGTAATAGATTCTGAGGAGTGGAATAAGTTTGTTACTTCCATAGTTTGCAAAAGTACTCAGCATGTGAGATGGTGGACGGAGGGAGTACAATACCATTAGTACTACAATTCTTTAGAATGGTTGTAGTAGTCCCTCCCATTCACATGTTCACATTTCAAGCTTCAATAAAAACGTTGCACGCAAGGATTAAGAGAAACCTCAACAATGCATGTCCATATAGGGTATAAAATGCGTTCTGGAGGCTAACTTTGACCACATGTTAGAGCAATAATATGACATCCAACTTACACAAATCTTACCATCAAATCCGTATTTGGTCATTATACTGCTAACACATGCATGTGTTGCAATTAGTACGTAGATACAGTAGTAAACACTCACTATCTAGTAGTACTAGTAGTACTGCACACTACTACTACTATGAGGCCATCCAACTATGGACCGACAGAAGACCGCAGACACCGTTTATTCGTTCATATTTAAATTTGTTTTCAGATAGCAAAATATCCATGAAAACAACACATAGCAAAATTTCATGGCGAACGAGGGATTTGAATGTGCTGGGAGGGGCTGTTTGGATCTTGCCCGGGGTAGCCACATATTGGCGACCCTTTAGTCCACCCGTGCCTTTGCCATCAATGAATGAGGAAGAGCTCGGGTGCTCATGCATCCTCCAACGCGCGCGTTGGAGACGAGCTCGCACAAGCTGTGCTTTTTTTGTCTCACCACGCTACCCGAGCCGGCCGCAGACTGACCGGCGACCCACAAATTACGCCATCCAACCTTAGCCGCACACATTCTGACAGCAACTCAAGAAACCGGACAAAATTCATGCAACACGGTGATATTTCATATAAACAATGACGGAATTCATATAAAATACTAGATTTTCATTACAATCAAATCAACTAAACGGTGCTAGTCCTGAACAGCACATGTATAATAATACCTAGCCTAAATGGTCGCCCGCCGATCCATTTGTCTTCCTCAATTCTGGGAGCACGATCACCAGACTGTCAGGAGCCTCGGAGGTATATACTTCAGCGCAAAGGACGGCTCGCTTCCCCACCGCTCAACTAACATCATTGGTTGATGCCCAAGGTGGAGTCTGAAGGGGGCTTCTGCGCTTCCATGGAGCCCATGCGGGGTCGATGAAGCTCCAAGGAACGAAAGGATCCGGCAAGACACCTACTGTGTACGCTAGTGTCTCCTCGGCGGTGGCCTTCATGGGACCCAAGCGGCGTAGCCTCTAGTGTTCTACTTCTCCTCGATGATGGCGGCAGACGCTGTGGCGCTGGCCACCGACTCATCGCTCTCCGTGCACCCGGCTTCTGTCTCTGCTTGCATGGCGCAGCCGCAGGCATGGGAGTCTCGTCCACAGAAACGGGAGATGCGGATGCAGACACGGGAGGCGCGGTATGAGGCGGCGGCATGGACGGCAGCGACGACGCCCGTGCTCCCCGCCATGCCGGCTTGGAGCAGCTCGCAGCTCCTTGTCGAGCTGGCCTGGAGCGGTGAGTTGCTGAAGCACGCGCCGGCTTGGGGCGGCAATTGGCTCCATTGGGAGAGGGGAGGGAGGTGGATCAACAAGTTGCACAGCTCGTATCCGGCGGGCTCGGCGGGCCACGCAGCCAGCTTGGATGCCGGATAACTACTCTTCATAAGGCATTGTATGAGTGAAGAAAATGTTGAAGGAGGAGATAGTGGTGCGGCAGAGGTGTGTGATTCTTGGTCGGTGTCTGGCCTTGTTTAAATAGGAGCCTAAATAGACTGCGGGCAGGAGGAGCTCAGCCGGTGTTGCGTTTAATGCCGGCCCCGTCATGAACGGACGTGTGTCCAGAGTGGTTTTCTCGGCTTCCACACGGGTTTCATGGAGGCGTTTGAATGCGGCAAAGAGGCGTGTTCGGCTGGGTGTGCAGCAAGCGGCGCCCTTGACTCTGACGTACAACACCGGCCGTTCTTCCACTGACGTGTGGGCTGGTTGGGTACTGGGCCTGCATGTTACTGACACAATGCAGGCAGCGCATGGCAGAGGAGCTTTTGGTGGGCCGGAGCGATCATAAGCAAGCATTTCATAAACCGATGATTGTTCATTGAGTGTGCCATCATCTATTTCATGTAGATAAGCCTGCTATATAATGTAAGAGAATTTTAAAATTTTCATATATAGGTTGATAGCCCGTTCGATACGTTGTGATTTATAAAGACCACTGCAAACATCAATGTTCTGCTTATCACAGATAAGATTGATTAATACATGTAACAATCCATGTCCTTAACAAAGGGTGCATTTACGTATTGGTTGAGCGTGTGTCTTGCGTCGTGTGTTGTGTGCATGCAGGCATGCGAGTGTTGCGTGCGTGCATGTGTATGTTTCAGTGTTGCATGCATGTGTGCGTGCGTGCGTGTGTTCGTGAGTGCATGTGTACGTGTCAGTGTTGCATGCCTGCATGCGTGCGTGTGTTCGTGCGAGTGTTGCGTGTGTGCATGTGTACGTGTGGGGTGAGGCTACACGTTAGTCGACTAACATTTTCATCTCTGGTCAGTCGATTTACCAGTCGTTGGATACGAAATCAAGGGCATGCAGTTCATCTTCAACCTCCACCCCCCTGAGCCGCCAGCCCCCACTGCCCACCCTCCCCGAAACCACTCCCCACCACCGGTTCGCCGCCGCCCCGGCCATCCCTCTAGCCCCACAAGCTCCGACCTTTTTCTCCGGCGATCCCCACAGCACAACCTCACCACCGCGCCCTCCCAGCGCCTGTGACCACCGCCCACCCTGAACCCTAAGATAGATAGTGTGGTACCTCTCCAGCGAAACACCCTGCCCATTGCGGTTGGTTATTCCTTAAGTCCGACGAGCCCCCTCCCCGCATGCGGGCATCGCAGGCGTGTTTGTGCGCATGTGTGATGGCTTTGTATTCACCATAGTGGCTCGTGCGAACGTGCAATTAAAATATCGGCTCAGCATATCATCACAAGGCGATCCTTGTCCCCTGTGAGAAATAGGGTGCGCGGGCTGCCAACCAAAGGTCTCACGACTTTAAAACCCCACCGACCACTACTTTATTATCATTTCTGTCTTTCATATACGCGCTAACGGGTGGGCCCTATGGTAATGTGCGCTGGCAAATGTGGACCATTTGACTAGTCACTTGGTCATGTCACCAACAAATTACAGAGCTGTATGGTGAGCCAGTGACCATATGATCACCATAAAAATGTATTTTATTAACACAATACAGACTCAACCTACCATTTATTATTTTCATATACGCACTGACTGTTGGATCACGGGTTCCGGCAAACCCTTGAAGGTTCGAAAACTGGTGTGCGCGCGAAGGTTTTCTCCCTATCGATCCACGCCCTAACTCTCTAAGATCTTGCGAACGAACTCAACAAACTCACAACACAGAAAGACACAAGATTTATACTGGTTCGGGCCACCATTGTGGTGTAATACCCTACTCCAGTGTGGTGGTGTGGATTGCCTCTTGGGCTGATGATGAACAGTACAAGGGGAATAACAGCCCGCCGGGAGTGAGGTGTTCTTGTGCTTGGTGAACTTGTGTGGGCGAGATAAACTTGGATCCGCTCTCGACTTGTGATGAGGTCGATCTTCTCCCCACTGTAGTGGCTAGTTTTACTTATATAGGCCCTGGTCCTCTCCCCATATATTGAGCTAGAAGGGAGCCAACGACAGCCAATTCGAAGGGGGACAACTAGTACAAGTTATCCTGACAAAAGGTGGTCTTCGGCTGCCAAAGGCTCTGGTGGTGACGCCGTCTTAGGCTCCATGGTGACCTCTGTCTCGCCGTCCTTCTCGTCTTGGTCTCGTTTCACCAATATGGAAACCTTTCCTTGATGCCTCGGTACCCCGCGCCTGCGCTTGCCCCCTTGGCACCAAAGAGGAAACAAGGACACTGCGCGCTGGCGCCCGCCTGGTCTCGATCATCATGGCTCATGTCGCGAGGACCTCACGAGGTTTTCCTTGCCTTGATATCTCCGCCCCTCGCGAGCCTGCCTGGCGAGGCTGCTCCTGAGGAGGTCTTGCATCGTCCGCCTCGCGAGGCTTGGCCCCTCGTGAGGGTCTTCAATGCCTTGTCGATGAAGATGGGCCATACAGACCTGCTAGCCCAGGCACGCCGTGGGTCGCAGGCAGGCAAGTCTAGGGACCCCGGTTCCCAGAACATGGACAGTAGACCCTGGGCCCAAGGCGCGCTCGGGCTTGGCTTCGAAGCGAAGCCAAAGGATCAAGCGCAGAGCGCCGCGGGCCCCAAAAGCCTGCGGCCTCGGTTGACGTGTGGCTGTTGATTGGACGTGGGCGTCTCCACTTCCCCACGCTGCCTTGGCAACTTCCCAACTTGAAAAGTCCCTGCGACATGCACGGAAAACCATCATTACCTGCGATCGTTGGGGTGCTGGTTGGCCTTCTCCTGCTATAAATGGGGAGGAGGGCAGAGCCCCCATCGCCCATCGCTTCACATTCTGTCTGCTTCTTCTTCCTATGCTCCACCACCGACTCCAATGGCGTCGTCGAAGAGGTTCTCCGCCGCGGAGAAAGAAAAGGCCCCTCGCGATGGACTCGGCTCCCCGGCGCCTAAACGGGGACGCGGCCATCCCCGCAAACACACCACAACTCCCGTCGTGGCCCCCTGCTCCCGGGGTGGCACCGCTGCGCGTGGCGGGGGTCGATCCGGTCACGGCAGCCCTGTCGATGAGGGGAGATGTGCCATGGTTGCATGACCTCCCCGACCACGATTCCACTCAGCAGAGGTGCTGCCGAAGTTCGTTGTTTGGTCGGTGGATCCGGCCGGCAACTGGCTCCAGCTTCCGCGCTTCTTCGTCAACGAGCTGCCGGCCCCTGGTCTAGGCGGGCTCTGGCAGCGGGAGGACGGTTGCTGCAGCAGGGCCTCTTGGGTCGAAGTTGAAGTCTCCGCCGCGGGCAACATAGCTCTGGCCCGCGGTTGGCAGACGTTCGCCCGCGCGCGGGGCCTTGGCAAGCGGTGCACCCTCCATTTCAAGTATGACGGTGATGTGACCCTCTACGTGAGGGTGTTTGGGGAAGATGGTCGCCGCACCGGGTGCTGCCCCGAGACGAACGACGGCGAGGAGATGCGACCCTCTACCTCTTGAGCACTGCGTTGGTTTTCCCTTGAAGAGGAAAGGGTTATGCAGCAAAGTAGCGGAAGTATTTCCCTCAGTTTTTGAGAACCAAGGTATCAATCCAGTAGGAGGCCGCACACGAGTCCCTCGCACCTACACAAACAAATAAATCCTCGCAACCAACGCGATAAGGGGTTGTCAATCCCTACACAGTTACTTACGAGAGTGAGATCTGATAGATATGATAGGATAATATTTTTTGTATTTTATGATAAAGAGAAATAAAAGATGAAAGTAAAATAAATAGCAAAGGAAATAACTAAGTATTGGAAGATTAATATGATGGAATATAGACCCGGGGGCCATAGGTTTCACTAGTGGCTTCTCTCAAGAGCATAAGTATTTATGGTGGGTGAACAAATTACTGTTGAGCAATTGACAGAATTGAGCATAGTTATGAGAATATCGAGGTATGATCATGTATATAGGCATCACATCCGAAACAAGTAGACGGACTCCTGCCTGCATCTACTACTATTACTCCACACATCGACCGCTATCCAGCATGCATCTAGAGTATTAAGTTCAAGAGAACAGAGTAACGCTTTAAGCAAGAAGACATGATGTAGAGGGATAAACTCATGCAATATGATGTAAACCCCATCTTGTTATCCTCGATGGCAACAATACAATATGTGCCTTGCTGCCCCTACTGTCACTGGGAAAGGACACCGCAAGATTGAACCCAAAGCTAAGCACTTCTCCCATTACAAGAAAGGTCAATCTAGTAGGCCAAACCAAACTGATAATTCGAAGATACTTGCAAAGATAACCAATCATACATAAAAGAATTCAGAGAAGATTCAAATATTGTTCATAGATAAACTTGATCATAAACCCACAATTCATCGGTCTCAACAAACACACCGCAAAAGAAGATTACATCGAATAGATCTCCACAAGAGAGGGGAGAACTTTGTATTGAGATCCAAAAATAGAGAAGAAGCCATCTAGCTAATAACTATGGACCCGTAGGTCTGAAGTAAACTACTCACACTTCATCGGAGAGGCTATGGTGTTGATGTAGAAGCGCTCCGTGATCAATGCCCCCTCCGGCGGAGCTCCGGAAAAGGCCCCAAGATGGGATCTGGTGGATACAGAAAGTTACGGCGGTGGAATTAGGGATTTGGCTCCGTATCTGGTAGTTTGGGGGTACATAGGTATATATAGGAGGAAGGACTACGTTGGTGGAGCAAAAGGGGGCCCACGAGGGTGGAGGGCATGCCTAGGGGGGTAGGCGCGCCCCTACCTCGTGCCTTCCTCGTTGATTGCTTGACGTAGGGTCCAAGTCCTCTGGATCATGTTCGTTCCGAAAATCACGTTCCCGAAGGATTCATTCCGTTTGGACTCCGTTAATATTATTTTTCTGCGAAACCCTAAAATAGGCAAAAAAACAGCAATTCTGGGCTGGGCCATTGGTTAATAGGTTAGTACCAAAAATAATATAAAAGTGTATAATAAAGCCCAATAATGTCCAAAACATAATATAATATAGCATGGAACAATCAAAAATTATAGATATGTTGGAGACGTATCAAGCATCCCCAAGCTTAATTCCTTCTCGTCCTCGAGTAGGTAAATTATGAAAACAGAATTTTTGATGTGGAATGCAACTTGGCATAATTTCAATGTAATTCTTCTTAATTGTGGTATGAATATTCAGATCCGAAAGATTCAAGACAAAAGTTCAATATTGACATAGAAATAATAATAATTCAAGCATACTAACTAAGCAATTATGTCTCTTCAAAATAACATGGCCAAATAAAGTTATCCCTACAAAATCATATAGTCTGGCTATGCTCTATCGTCACCACACAAAGTATTTAAATCATGCACAACCCTGATGACAAGCCAAGCAATTGTTTCATACTTTTGGTGTTCTCAAACCTTTTCAATCTTCACGCAATACATGAGCGTGAGCCATGGACATAGCACTTTAGGTGGAATAGGGTGGTGGTTGTGGAGGAGACAAAAAAGGGGAAAGATAGTCTCACATCAACTAGGCGTATCAATGGTCTATGGAGATGCCCATTAATAGATATCAATGTGAGTGAGTAGGGATTGCCATGCAACGGATGCACTAGAGCTATAAGTATATGAAAGCTCAACAAAAGGAACTAAGTGGGTGTGCATCCAACTTGCTTGCTCACGAAGACCTAGGGCATTTTGAGGAAGCCCATCATTGGAATATACAAGCCAAGTTCTATAATGAAAAATTCCCACTAGTATATGAAAGTGATAACATAGGAGACTATCTATCATGAAGATCATGGTGCTACTTTGAAGCACATGTGTTGTAAAAGGATAGTAGCATTTTCCCTTCTCTCTTTTTCTCTCTTTTTTATTTGGGACTTTTCCTTTTTTATGGCCTCTTTTTTTGGGGGGGGGGGCTTCTTTGGCCTTTTTTTTCGTCCGGAGTCTCATCCCGACTTGTGGGGGAATCGTAGTCTCCATCATCCTTTCCTCACTCGGGACAATGCTCAAAAAAGGATGATCATCACACTTTTATTTACTTACAACTCAACAATTACAACTCAATACTTAGAACAAAATATGACTCTATGTGAATGCCTCCGGCGGTGTACCGAGATATGCAATGAATCAAGAGTGACATGTATGAAAGAATTATGAACGGTGGCTTTGCCACAAATACAATGTCAACTACATGATCATGCAAAGCAATATGACAATGATAGAGCGTGTCACAGTAAACGGACTGGTGGAATGTTGCATGGCAATATATCTCGGAATGGCTATGGAAATGCCATGATAGGTAGGTATGGTGGGTGTATGATACCGGGGAAAGGTGTGCGGTATTAGAGAGGCCAGCAATGGTGGAAGGAAGAAAAGTGTGTATGATCCATGGACTCAACCTTAGTCATAAAGAACTAATATACTTATTGCAAAAATCTACAAGTTATCAAAGCAAAGTATTACGCGCATGCTCCTAGGGGGATATATTGGTAGGAAAAGACCACCGCTCGTCCCCGACCGCCACTCATAAAGAAGACAATCAATAAATAAATCATGCTCCGGCTTCATCACATAACGGTTCACCATACGTGCATGCTACGACAATCACAAACTTTAACACAAGTATTTCTCAAATTCACAACTACTCGACTAGCATGACTCTAATATCACCATCTTCATATCTCAAAACAATTTTCAAGTATCAAACTTCTCATAGTATTCAACACACTCATAAGAAAAAAATATTAATCTTGAATGCCTAACATAATTAAAGCAAATTACCTTGCTGTTTTGTAGGAATCTCAAAATAATCTAAGTGAAGCATGAGAGAACAATAGTTTCTATAAAACAAATCCACCGACGTGCTCTAAAAGATATAAGTGAAGCACTAGAGCAAAAACTATATAACTCAAAAGATATAAGTGAAGCACATAGAGTATTGTAACAATTTCCGAATCATGTGTGTCTCTCTCAAAAGGTGTGTACAGCGAGGATGATTGTGGAAAACTAACAAATAAAGAGTCAAATAATACCAGACGCTTCAAGCAAAACACATATCATGTGGTAAAAAAAATATAGCTCCAAGTAAAGTTACCGATGGAAGTAGACGCAAGAGGGGATGCCTTCCGGGGCATCCCCAAGCTTTGGCTTTTAGGTGTCCTTAGATTATCTTGGGGTTCCATGGGAATCCCCAAGCTTAGGCTCTTTCCACTCCTTGTTCCATAATCCATCAAATCTTTTACCCAAAACTTGAAAACTTCACCACACAAAACATAAAGTAGAAAATCTCGTGAGCTCGGTTAGTGAAAGAAAACAAAACACCACTTCAAGGTACTGTGATTAACTCATTATTTATTTATATTGGTGTTAAACCTACTGTATTCCAACTTCTCTATGGTTTATAATCTATTTTACTATCCATAGATTCATTAAAATAAGCAAACAACACATGACAAATAGAATCTGTCAAAAACAGAACAGTCTGTAGTAATCTGTAACTAACGCAAGATCTGGAACCCCAAAAATTACAAAATAAATTTATGGACGTGTGGAATTTATCTATTAATAATATGCAAAAAGAATTAACTAAATATCACTTTCCAAATAAAAATGGCAGCAATTCTCGTGAGCGCTAAAGTTTCTGTTTTTTACAGCAAGATTAAAAAGACTTTCCCCAAGTCATCCCAACGGTTCTATTTGGCACAAACACTAATTAAACACAAGAAACACAACCAAAAACGAGGCTAGATAAATTATTTATTTCTAAGCAGGAGAAAAAAGCAAGGAATAAAAATAAAATTGGGTTGCCTCTCAACAAGCGCTATCGTTTAACGCCCCTAGCTAGGCATAATAGCAAGGATAGATCTAGGTATTGCCATCTTTGGTAGGCAATCCATAAGTGGCTCTCATAATAGATTCATAAGGTAATTTAAGTTTCTTTCTAGGGAAGTGTTCCACGCCTTTCCTTAATGGAAATTGGAATCTAATATTCCCTTCCTTCATATCAATTATTGCACCAATCGTTCTAAGGAAAGGTCTACCAAGAACAATAGGACATGAAGGATTGCAATCTATGTCAAGAGAAATAAAATCTACGGGCACATAATTCCTATTTGCAACAATAATAACAGCATTAATTCTTCCCATAGGTTTCTTAATAGTGGAATCCGCAAGCTGCAAGTTTAAAAAGCAATCATCAAAATCACGGAAACCTAGCAAATCACACAAAGTCTTTGGAATCATGGAAACACTAGCACCCAAATCACACAAAGCATAGCATTCATGATCTTTAATTTTAATTTTAATGGTAGGTTCCCACTCATCATAAAGTTTTCTAGGGACAGAAACTTCCAACTCAAGTTTTTCTTCATAAGATTGCATCAAAGCATCAACGATATGTTTAGTAAAAGCTTTAGTTTGACTATAAACATAAGGAGAATTTAGCACAGATTGAAACAAGGAAATACAATCTATAAAAGAGTTATTATCATAATTAAATTCCTTGAAATCCAAAATAGTGGGTTCATTAATATTTAAAGTTTTGACATCTTCAATCCCACTTTTAACAATTTTAGCACCAAGATCTAAAGGCTCCGAATTTTTGGAACGCCGTTTAGGTAAATGTGGATCATATTCAGTCCCATAATTATGAAGATTCATATTGCAAAAAAAGATTTAATAGGGGACACATCGATAACTTTTAGATCTTCATCTTTATTATCATGGAAACTAGAAGAACACGCTTTTATAAAGCAATCTTTCTTAGCACGTATCCTAGCGGTTCTTTCTTTGTACTCATCAATGGAAATTCTCATGGCTTTGAGAGACACATTGATATCATGCTTAGGTGGAATAGATCTAAGTTTCAAAGAATCAACATCAAGAGAAATTCTATCAATGTTCCTAGCCAACTCATCAATCTTAAGCAATTTTACTTCAATCAAAGCATTGAAATTATTTTGCGAAGTAATAAATTATTTAATATTAGATTCAAAATCATAGGGTATCTTATTATAATTTCCATAAGAATTGTTGTAGGAATTACCATAATTATTACAGGAATTACTAGGATACGACCTAGGATTAAAGTTTCCTCTATACGCGTTGTTACCAAAATTATTACTACCAAGAAAATTCACATCCATAGATTCATTATTATTCTCAATGAAAGTAGACAAAGGCATATCATTAGGATCAGAAGAAACACTTTTATTAGCAAATAATTTCATAAGTTCATCCATCTTTCCACTAAAACATTAATTTATTCTATCACATACACTTTCTTATTAGTAGATCTTTCAGTGTGCCATTGAGAATAATTAAACATAATATTATCTAGGAGTTTTGTAGCTTCACCTAAAGTGATTTCCATAAAAGTGCCTCCCGCGGCCAAATGTAACAGATTTCGAGAAGCAAAATTCAATCCGGCATAATTTTTTTGTATAATCATCCACATATTCAAACCATGTGTAGGGCAATTACGTATCATTAATTTCATCCTCTCCCAAGCTTGTGCAAGATGTTCATGATCAAGTTGCTTAAAATTCATAATATCATTTCTAAGAGAGATGATCTTAGCGGGAGGAAAGTACTTAGAGATAAAAGCATCTTTGGAGTTATTCCATGAATCAACACTATTTTTAGGCAAAGAGGAAAACCAAGCTTTAGCAGGATCTCTAAGCGAAAAAGGAAATGGCTTCAATTTAACAATATAATTATCCACATCTTTCTTCTTTTGCATATCACAAAAATCAACGAAGCTATTCAGATGGGTAGCGGCATCTTCACTAGGAAGGCCGACAAATTGATCTTTCATGACAAGATTCAACAAAGCAGCATTGATTTCACAAGATTCAGTATCGATAAGAGGAGCAATCGGAGTGCTAAGGAAATCATTGTTGTTGGTATTGGTGAAGTCACATAATTTAGTATTATCTTGAGCCATCGTGACAAGCAAGCAATCCAACACACAAGCAAACAAGAGACGGGAAAAAAGAGGCAAATAGAGAAAGAGAGGGAGGATGGAGAGAGAGGGCGAATAAAACGGCAAGGGTGAAGTGGGGGAGAGGAAAATGAGAGGCAAATGGCAAATAATGTAATGTGGGACATAAGGGTTTGTGATGGGTACTTGGTATGTCTTGACTTGCAACGACGCCACAAGTGAGTCGTTGTCGGGAGTCAAATCTTGACTTGTCTTGCACGAACCTCCCCGGCAACGGCGCCAGAAATCCTTCTTGCTACCTCTTGAGCACTGCGTTGGTTTTCCCTTGAAGAGGAAAGGGTGATGCAGCAAAGTAGCGTAAGTATTTCCCTCAGTTTTTGAGAACCAAGGTATCAATCCACTAGGAGGCCGCGCACGAGTCCCTCGCACCTACACAAATAAATAAATCATCGCAACCAACGCGATAAGGGGTTCTCAATCCCTACACGGTCACTTACAAGAGTGAGATCTGATAGATATGATAGGATAATTTTTTTGGTATTTTTATGATAAAGAGAAATAAAAGATGCAAGTAAAATAAATAGCAAAGGAAATAACTAAGTATTGGAAGATTAATATGATGGAAGATAGACCCATGGGGCATAGGTTTCACTAGTGGCTTCTCTCAAGAGCATAAGTATTTACGGTGCGTGAACAAATTACTGTTGAGCAATTGACAGAATTGAGCATAGTTATGAGAATATCTAGGTATGATCATGTATATAGGCATCACGTTCGAAACAAGTAGACCGACTCCTGCCTGCATCTACTACTATTACTCCACACATCGACCGCTATCCAGCATGTATCTAGAGTATTAAGTTCAAGAGAACAGAGTAATGCCTTAAGCAAGGTGACATGATGTAGAGGGATAAACTCATGTAATATGATATAAACCCCATCTTGATATCCTCGATGGCGACAATACAATACGTGCCTTCCCGCCCCTACTGTCACTGGGAAAGGACACCGCAAGATTGAACCCAAAGCTAAGCACTTCTCCTATTGAAAGAAAGATCAATCTAGTAGGCCAAACCAAACTGATAATTCTAAGAGACTTGCAAAGATAACCAATCATACATAAAAGAATTCAGAGAAGATTCAAATATTGTTCATAGATAAACTTGATCATAAACCCACAATTCATCGGTCTCAACAAACACACCGCAAAACAAGATTACATCGAATAGATCTCCACAATAGAGGGGGAGAACTTTCTCTTGAGATCCAAAAGGAGAGAAGAAGCCATCTAGGTAATAACTATGGACCCGTAGGTATGAAGTAAACTACTCACACTTCATCGGAGAGGCTATGGTGTTGATGTAGAAGCCCCCTATGATCGATGCCCCCTCCGACGGAGCTCTAGAAAAGGCCCCAAGATGGGATCTGGTGGATACAGAAAGTTACGGCGGTGGAATTAGGGTTTTGGCTGCGTATCTGGTAGTTTTGGGGGTACGTAGGTATATATAGGAGGAAGGAGTATGTCGGTGGAGCAATAGGGGGCCCACGAGGTTGGAGGGTGTGCCTGGGGGGGGGGGTTGGCGCGTCCCCCTACCTCGTGCCTTCCTCGTTGATTTCTTGACGTAGGGTCCAAGTCCTTTGGATCATGTTCGTTCCAAAAATCACGTTCCCGAAGGTTTCATTCTGTTTGGACTCTGTTTGATATTCTTTTTCTGCGAAACCCTAAAATAGGCAAAAAAATCAATTCTGGGCTGGGCCTCCGGTTAATAGGTTAGTCCCAAAATAATATAAAAGTGTATAATAAATCCCAATAATGTCCAAAACAGAATATAATATAGCATGGAACAATAAAAATTATAGATACATTGGAGACGTATCAGGCACCTAGTCTAGTCTTCGACGTCTTCTCACCAGCACGGAGCTATGTGCTGCCACTAGGCATGGGAGGGAGCCCCCGAGGCCCGAGGGCGGCTCTCTAGAGACTCCAGGGCGTGTACATCCTCACTCAATATTACGCGAGAGTATCACGGGCGGCAATTCTTCACAGGCACCGGGCCTTGCTTCACAAGCACTGGGCCTTCCTTCACACACACTCGACCTTGCTTCATGGGTAGAACTTTCGGAGGTGCTGGATGTTCTAGGCATTCTATACGGGTACCCCGTCCAGCGTCTCCAGGCGCGCGGCGCCAGGCCTGGAGATATGGGCGACCCTGAACGGGCCCTCCCACATGGGTGAGAGCCTGTGCAACCCTTCCCTGGAGAGGACCCGCCTCAGGACGAGGTCTCCTACCTCGAGCGTCCTGGAGCAGACGCTGCGGCAGTGGTACTACCGCAGTGCCTGCTGGTACCTTGCCGCCCTCAGCACAGCTTCGCAGCGTCGTTCCTCCCCCAACATGAGGTCCATCCCCCGCGTGGCGTCCTACCGCATTTCAACAAACGCCAGGACCCGTGCGGAGCGATGCTTCACCTCATGACGGAGGACCGCTTCGGCTCCGTAGACAAGGAAGAACGGGGTCTCGCCCGTCGGCTTAGTGGCGGTGGTGCGGATGGACCACAGCACAGACTGGAGCTCGTCGTGCCAGCCCCTACCGCAGGCTTCGAGCTTGTTCTTGAAGGTCCTAGTCTTGAGGCCTATCAGGACCTCCATGTTGGCGCGTTCAGCCTGGCCATTGCTCCTGGGATGCGCCACCGAAGCGTAGCAGATCTACCTTCCAAGGTTAGCACAGTATGTTTTGAAGAGGTTACTGGTGAACTGCGAGCCATTGTCGGTGATGATGTGGTTGGGGACCCTGAAACGGCTCACGAGGCCCTTGATGAACTTAACCGTAGAACCAGTTGGGATGGTGCGGACGGCTTCCACTTCCGCCCACTTGGTGAACTTGTCGATCGTGACATAGAGGTAGCGGTAGCCTCCTAGCGCTCGAGGGAATGGGCCCAAGATATCCAGCCCCCAGACCGCGAACGGCCATGTGAGCAGTATAGTCTGGAGGCCCTGAGCTAGCTGATGGATCTGCTTGGCATGGAACTGGAAAGCTTCACATGACTTCACTAACTCAGTCGCGTCGTTGAGCGCCGTGGGCCAGTAGAATCCACTACGGAACACCTTGCCGACGAGAGTCCGTGACGACGAGTGGTGTCTGCAGCCTCCGCCGTGTATGTCATTCGGCAACTCCTTCCCCTGGTCCCTAGAAATGCAATGCAGGGAAACATCATTCGATCGCTTCCTGTACAACTCACCGTCCTGGATGCAGTATGTCGTGGCTTGCTGGGCCACACGCTCTGCGTCCTCTTCCTTCTCCGGTAGCGCCCCTCGCACCAGGTATTCCTTGAATTCCTTGGTCCAACACCCCTCTTGGGGCTCGAGCGCCAAGAGCAAGCGAGCCCCTGAGGTTGGGCCACAAGCTGGGGCTCCCGTGGCAGGCGGTTGTGGGAGCTCCTCCCGAGGCCGTGTCGTGCTTGAAAGTGATGGCATTGCTGACGGCTTGAAGAGCCGCTCCTGGAAGACGCCAAGCTCTTGGGGCTGCCGCTTGGATGCCCTCCTGGCCATGTCGTCAGCTTCCTTGTTGGTGCCACGAGGCACATGCTGCACCGCCAGGCCTAGGAACTACTTTTCCATCTTACGTACTTCCGCGAGGTACGCCTCCATATGCTCGTCCTTTGGCTCGTACACCTTGTTGGAGAAGTTGACGAGGAGCTGTGAGTCACCCCTAATGGTGAGGCGCTTCACCCCCAGAGCTGCCGCGGCCTTCAGGCCAGCTATGAGGCCTTCATATTCTCCGATGTTGTTGGAGACCTTCTCGCCCTGCTGAAAGCAGAGCTGCACATCATAGTAGAGCTTGTCCTGCGCGGGTAAGATGAGTACTGCTCCAGCCCCCACGCCCTGGTGCGCGAAGGCTCCATCGAAATACATGTCCCATCCATCTGGCGCCTCACTTCCCGGCGAGGTGGACCGGTCCTCGCCTGCTTCCAGCGCCGGGGCATCCGTCCACTCCGCCACGAAGTCAGCGAGTGCGGCTCCCTTGATGACCCTGGTGGTGCTGAACTCCAACTGGAATGCCTGCAACTCGATGTTCCACTCGGCGACCCTTCCAGCAGAGTTGGGGCTCCTGAGCACCCTTTCCAATGGGTAGGCCAAAACGACTTTGATGGGGTGGCCCTGGAAGTAGTGCTGCAACTTGCGTGAGGCCACCAAGAGAGCGAGCAGGAGTTTCTGAGGCATGGGATAGCTTGCCCTCGCATCCTGCAACACCGTGCTAACGAAGTACACTAGTTGCTCGACGAGGACCGGCGTTGTAGCGACCCGACCCGAATGGATCAAGTCTCTATGCTTAAGTGTCATCCCTGGATCGGTATGCTCACACACACACAGTACTCGAGGATTTATAACAGAGGTAAATCACATGTAAAAGTAACGTAAATACTATTACCTCAATCCAAATAGAGGAAGTAACAAGGTTATGGATTCCCATCAACACCAACGACAAAGTTGAGTGTAGAAATCGTAACCCTAACGTATCACTTACTCGTCGTAAGATTCCTGCAACATGAGACGTTGCAGCCACAAAGGGTCAGTACATTGAATGTACTACAAATTCACACCATAGAGAGGAATGATGAACAATGGCTATCACTACATGCATATTTGGCTGGTGGAAAAGCTCTATGGTTATATGGTTTTTGCGAAAAGCCAATTTTTCCCTACTGCAAAGGAATAAATTTTATTTAACTATCATGGTGGTTGTTAAACATTGAGAGTGTAGACACCCTCTCAATCCCAATTAAGTAACATCATTAAAAACGCAACAATATTAATTAAAGTAACATGATGAGATTCACATGATAATCCAAGTCCTAGATACTCAAGACGTCCATAATCGGGGACACGGCTAATCATGATTAGTTTATACACTCTATAGAGGTTTGCACACTTTTCCCCACAAGACTCAATCTCCTCCGTTGGATTTCTTGCACTACATGGTGTTTGAGAGACGGATGACCGAGACATGGTCTTTCAGAAGCGTTTGCACCTTACGATGGGTAGACCGTACCACCTACTACCCCTACATCTGCTAGTCTACCACTATAAGAGTTCACACGACTTAATCAACTATGCTAGAGCCCATAATAGCTTGTGGCTGCAAACAGAAGTTTCTAGTATGAATAATCTCATGATCCCTTTGAGCCTGGGTGGCAGTCCATAAAAAAATAGGCCATCGCTGGAATACCCAGGTGCCTAAACAGGCAATCGCTGGAATACCCAAGTGCCTAAACAGGCAATCGCTGGAATACCCAGGTGCCTCAATCCACCCAGATGTGTGTTAAAGTTTCCACCTTAAGTAAACCATTAATTAACAATCTCACATCTGTCATGAATACTCTCAAACCCAAACCACGTCTGTGCATAGCATAGCAGTATAAGCATAACGTAATAGTAACTCCCAAGGTTTGAATGCAGGGCAATAGGTTCCTACCTCATCAACTACTTCCCAATACCCACACGTTATCAATCCTACTCATGCAATGTTTGAGGGTGAAACTGATGCATAAAAACTGGGTATGAAAGGGATATGATCAAAGTGTGAACTTGCCTGCAATTTTGATGAAGATGACTCGCACTCAACACTCTTGATAGTTCTACTCGTCACACTCCGGTCAATCTATCGTAAGCAAGCAATAGTAACCACACATAAGCAATCACTCAAAAGGTCGGGAAGATCGAGGAAAACAATTCGAAAAACGTCAAAACCAAGAAAATAACTCTTGAAACAGAAAACAATTTCTAACAGTACCAAAATTAAGTGAATTTGGCCTTATCAGAAAGTTTAGGTCAAGAGCTTCGATTTGCAAAAAGAATCAACTAAAACGGAGCTACAAAGCTCAAGTTATGATCAAACGAAGTTTGAATTCAAATCTGGTCTAATTAAAATTTTAAACATTCAAAAACATGTTTGGGTTGGATTACTGGATAGAGGAGATCATAACGAAGACGTGAGCATTGGTTTCGTTGGATTTGGACAAACGAGTAAAAAGTTGCGGTCGTTTGAAATAGGGACTAATCTATAAATAAAATCATCACAGATAGGTCCCTGGCCAAAATGAAAAACAAAAAGAAAAACCTAAAGAATGCTAATGAACGAAAACCGTTCACTACCGAACCTAACTAATGAACGCTCGTGATATAACTAAACCTAAATAACTAAACCGTTGAAAGAAATAAAACCAAACTAACTAAACAAAACCAGGGCGGTTTTATCGGTTTTACCGGCTCGGGGCGAATAAACCGACGGCTGCGGTTTGGATCGGGGCGGCGGCTCCGGCGACGAGATGCGGCTGTGGCGTGCATCCGGCGAGTCTGGAGAGCTCCGGTGTCCACGGCGGATGCGGCGATGGGCGGCAGCAGCGGCTCCGGCGGGCGAGCTGCGCGGTGGTGCGGCGCGGTAGTGAGGGCGGCGAGCGGTGGCTGCGGTGGTCGGGCAAAGTGCGGCGGCGGCGGCGGGATGCGCGGGCGGCGGCGACGCGAGGTGCGAGGAGGAGAGAGGGAGCCGGGGTTCGCCTTTTAAAGGCCAGGGCGACGGCTTCCTTGGGGAAAGGGGCGGCCGGCGGCGTGGCTCGCTCGGACTCCGACGAGTCCGGGTGAAGCACGGGACGAGGAAGGCGGCGGCGGGATCTTGGGCCTGGGCTGGCTCGGCAGGTCGGCCCAGTTGACGCGCGGTTGTTTTTTTTTCAAAACATTTTTCCAAACAAACCAAAAATAGTAAAAACAAAATAAATGAAAATATTATTTAGGCATATAATATATCAAAATTTTCAGAAAAACATTTCCAACAATCTGAACATTTATCTAGTGCCAAATAAAATCCTCAAAAATTCAAATAATTTAAAGAGTGCTACTGGTCTAATAAAATCCAATAGAAATCATTTTAAAAATACCAAAATTAATTCAAATTTATTTCTCTCCAATTTTCTTATGTAGGGAATCATGTTACCCTAGTTTCCGTATATTTTATTTTTGGAGAAAAATAATTTGAATAAAACTCAAATAACTCCAAATTGAAAATAAATTCAAAAGAACTTTGAATTTAATTCTTTGAAACTCCCAACTCATATTTCATAATTTTTTTTGAAGAAGTCATTTTATCTTCGCTCGTGAAAATCATTGAGTTGCATAAAGTTCCTGGGTTGGAAATATTTTCCAAATGAAATTCAAATATTTTCAACACCCCTTTTCATTAAAAAAATGGAAGAAGTCATGTCATCTTCTCTCGAGGGTTTTGTGTTTGAAAAGATTTTGAATTCATGGTGACCACAAATGCAAAAATGAAAGTTTGGGAAGGTCCTTTTATTCCCTCTTGTTTAACTTTGAAAAAGTTTCGAATTGCACTCACTTTCAGTCACTCAATCAAACAATCAATCAAATCTATCTATTCATTATAACATTCCAAAATTTAGAATTTTGGGATGTTACAAACCTACCACCCTTAAAATGAATCTCGTCCTCGAGATTTGGAGAGGCTAGAAAGAAATAGGTTAGGTTTGGGGTCTCCTCAAAATCCATTGATCATCACAGGGGTCTGGGGTGCTACCACCCATCCTTATCCTTGATAGTGTCGTTCTTCTTAGATTTTTCAGGAAAATTCCTTCTCTGGCTCTTTGGGCAGCGGCATAACCTTTTCCTCAACTCTTCTGTACTTTCATCCTGGTAAGGTTATTCCAAGACTGGGTCTTCTTAGCTGACGGGTCTGGCGCCAATACTAAACAACTATCGATATCTCGTGGTGGTCAACAATTTATGGTTTCTCCTGCAGGGAATGGGTCTAGGCTTCTTTCTCTCCGTATGTCCTACGATTGGCAACAGCTGCCTTGTACAAGGGAAAATGATTATACCATTCTAAGGTTTAAACAAGGCTTAATATCGTCGTCTCTCTACTATAGGTAAGTCACTCATATTTATCATCCAATATAGCAAGGCGAATAATAAGAGTAAGTTGGTATGGTGATCAATCCATCCCGCACCCAAATCATTACTTTGTATATGGTTTAGTGAATCTCGCATTCTAATACTCGATCATCCTCACAAGCATTGCAGAATTTATCTTGTCGACGAACCAAGTTCGGATGAATCCATTGATTCTGCAAGCCAAACAAACATCTATCGTTTCTTCACAACTCTCAGGTTTTGCGTAAACTCCTATAAAATCGTCGGTTGATAAACGTAACTTCTTCCAGGGTTTTTTCCTTCAACAAGAGTGTGTTTGCTCCTTGGCATGTCCTGGGGCCTGTGGGTTATGGCCCATCTCATTACTTGTAATCCTTGAGCTCATCCTAGGGGCAACTGATTATTTTCCAAACACCCAGCTTCCTGGCATTCTTAAATCCTTCCAATTGTACTGTCTTCCTTCCTTCTATTGGCACCAAACTAGGATATGATTACTCAGACTCATCATGGAGTTTCCATTGATCCATATTTCTGACATCATACCTCCTTTATATCCAATAGTAATTTATCTCTTCATCCTCGTGGGATATCCCACATACCGAGCTAAAAACTTATACTTATGAAGTCCATATTCCACTTCGTGGAACATCATTATCCTTTCCAGGGTCAAGCATCCTTATAGGGGAATATTAGCCATCTCTGCATGGCACTTCTTCAACTGTGTAACATGAAACACATCATGAGCTCCTGCCAGTCCTTCAGGTGACTCCAACTTGTTGGCCACTTCTTCCATAAGCTCCAAAACTCGGTATGGTCCTACAAATCTCGGGGCTAACTTATCCTTAACTCCAATCATTTAACTCCTCGTAGAGGGGACATACGAAGACATGCTCTGTCTCCAATTTCATAGACTACCTCCTTGCGTTTTTGAGTCCGCATAACTCTTCTGCCTGGACTAAGCTATCTTTAGTCTATCTCGAATCAACTTAACATTCTCTTCTGACTCCTTGATCACATTTGGTCCAAACAACTGACGGTCTCCAACTTCATCCCACATACTCCTGGCGTATCACACATATCGAGACAAAACTCATATTCATTTTGTCCGAAATCCACTCAGTGGAATATCCTTATCTTTTCCAGGGGTCAACGGTTCTTACAGGATACTACCACCCTTAAAATTATCAAATCTTCCATAGACCATATTTCTCATATCCTCAAAATGGCTAAAATTCTTCTTCATAGAGTAACAACTCATAAAATCCATATCAGTACCAACGATGCTAACTTTATTCATTCTCAAATGATTACAATCTCTCGCTTTTCCATTACATGTCTCAACTCAACACCTCAATATAAAATAAAATGTTCTCACTTCTATTACTCCATTTCTTTTTGTTGCAAACTCAACTATCTAGCACAAGTTTCCTTCTCCTTGGGGCATTCTCTGGCAAAGTGCCCTGCTCCATTACAACTAAAACATAATACTTCTGACAAGTATCGAGGTTTCCTTTTTGGGCAATTTTTGAGGTAGTGCCCTGACTCCTTGCACCTGTAACAGGTGATATGATTCAGGTCCCTCCTGGGCTCCAATCGGTTTCTCTTCCTGGACTTTTCCATTCCAATCAGGGCTTCTATTTCCTGCAGGTCATATTCTACTTCCTTGGTCGGGAATTCTACTAGATCCCCATTCAAACAATTTTGGGAGATGTGTCCTTCTTCTCCACATGAATAGCAAGACTTAGTGCAGGGTTTACTCGGGTCTTCTTTAGGTGTGTCCTCCACCTCTTCCTTCATCAAAGTTTCTTCTAAAATTTCCATGAGGGCTCCTTTCATTACTTCTTTCTTTTGCTGGATGGTTCGTTGTACCATGGGGTAAATGTGGCACTGAGCAGGATAGTGGGTAGTTTCTTCACACAAGAAACAAGTAATCTGCCTAGTTGGGCATTCTTCAACTGGCTGACGTCCGTCACAATTAGGGCATTCCTCCTTGTGTTCTTTATGGGTGTGTCCTATTTCTCCACAAATCTTGCATGCACAAGGTTTCCTCATATCCTTTCCATAAGGCTTCAACTTGTGGGACACAAGGTGAGATCCTTGAAGAGTCAACTTTAATTCTCTCCAAGTGATTACTCCTTGCATCCATTCATGGTTTGGTACATCCTCCACCAAGTAGCAGCACCTCTTTCAAAACACTCAAGAACATGCTGGGTCATATCATGTCCAACTATAGGGTTATTCTCCCTGTGATCCTCCATGTTCTGAATCCATCGGTCTGTCTCCAACTGACTCATCGGTCCAGAAAGTACAAGCTCATCTCCATTCATCCTCTATTGGGTCCAAGGGTTTGGGGTGAGATAAGAGAGATAGAGAGGGATACACACAATGCAAACAACAATTTTAAAAGACAGATTTTATTGTGGCAGTCGGAAAACATCAAAAAATTGACAGCTCACAATCGTCGCATCTAACATAGGTATATCAGGGGTTTGGTCTTCTAAGGGTCAATAAATCTTCGAAATCGCCAAACTCTTCAAGTCTTGTTTATGTCTCCGATGGCTTCTTTCCATCATGCTTGTCCTTCTCAAGTTCTTGTGCCAGATCATCTCCATTGATGTGAAGTCTCTTGTGACGTCCTTTAATATTCTGGAGTTGCATTCCAAACTTTTGGGTTTCACATCCCTGGCATGAACCATGGTCCTACTGTCCTTCAGTTCCTGACAAATCTCCGCTATCTCGAGGTTGTAGCTCCTCTAGCTTGGCTACTTTTAGTTTCTGGGGTCCTGAGTTCTTCACGAAATGATTCCTTGTCAAATATGACTTCCTACAAGTCCATCTTAAACTTCTTGATGTATTACTCGAGATCCTGGTGATACACCGGCCTAGGTTAAAACTTCATATTTTGCTGATAGGTGCTCCATCAGCCTTCTTCCATCCAATCCATTCTGAAGAAATGCATCGTTAACTCAGCACGGTGACAATAGCATCAACGGGCGGTATCATCAGGGATAGCCGTGTTTCTGCCCTTGTCATTGCCATGAGCTATCTTCCATAATTGATATCTCTTGCCTTAGGGTTTTCTTGACAAAACTTTGAATTCTAATGCTCCATGTTCTGATCTTTCTCTCATACACCTTGATCTCGGGTATTGACAACTTCCATAGTCTGCCAAGTTCCATAAGGGTAGCCTTCCCAGGTCACACAAATCTGGAAATTCTTCGGAGCCTCCAATTCTCCTAGTCTTTAGAGTCTTCAACAGTTGTAGTTTCCATTATCATAATGTATGGTAAAATCCTCTTCATTCAGAATGGTCTCGATTGTCTGATATCTTGTACTTCTTGGAGTGGTCTCATTAGTCGAATCTTCGTGTGGTCAAAAAGGAAAAAGGGGGGTATGGTCTCACTAAAAGGGGATACTTGAATAAGCTCAGAAGAGAAGAGAGGTAAAATATCTTTTTGAAAAGTAAAGTTTTAGAGAAAAATCTTTCCTATGGGCTTGCTAGTTTCTAGGGTCACGTCCTACAGTCAACATGTGCTCTGATACCATCTTGTAGTGACCCGACCCGAATGGATCAAGTCTCTGTGCTTAAGTGTCATCCCTGGATCGTTATGCTGACACACACAGTACTCGAGGATTTATAGCAGAGGTAAATCACATGTAAAAGTAACGTAAATACTATTACCTCAATTCAAATAGCGGATGTAACAAGGTTGTGGATTCCCATCAACACCAACGGCAAAGTTGAGTGTAGAAATCTTAACCCTAACGTATCAATTACTTGTCGTAAGATTCCTACAACATGAGACGTTGCAGCCACAAAGGGTCAGTACATTGAATATACTGGCAAATTCACACCATAGAGAGGAATGATGAACAATGGCTATCACTACATGCATATTTGGCTGGTGGAAAAGCTCTATGGTTATATGGTTTTTGCGAAAAGCCAATTTTTCCCTACTGCAAAGGAATAAATTTTATTTAACTATCATGGTGGTTGTTAAACATTGAGAGTGTAGACACCCTCTCAATCCCAATTAAGTAACATCATTAAAAACGCAACAATATTAATTAAAGTAACATGATGAGATTCACATGATAATCCAAGTCCTAGATACTCAAGACGTCCATAATCGGGGACACGACTAATCATGATTAGTTTATACACTCTATAGAGGTTTGCACACTTTTCCCCACAAGACTCAATCTCCTCCGTTGGATTTCATGCACTACATGGTGTTTGAGAGACGGATGACCGAGACATGGTCTTTCAGAAGCGTTTGCACCTTACGATGGGTAGACCGTACCACCTACTACCCCTACATCTGCTAGTCTACCACTATAAGAGTTCACACGACTTAATCAACTATGCTAGAGCCCATAATAGCTTGTGGCTGCAAACGGAAGTTTCTAGTATGAATAATCTCATGATCCCTTTGAGCCTGGGTGGCAGTCCATAAAAAAATAGGCAATCGCTGGAATACCCAGGTGCCTAAATAGGCAATCGCTGGTATACCCAGGTGCCTCAATCCACCCAGATGTGTGTTAAAGTTGCCACCTTAAGTAAACCATTAATTAACAATCTCACATCTGTCATGAATACTCTCAAATCCAAACCACGTCTACGCATAGCATAGCAGTATAAGCATAACGTAATAGTAACTCTCAAGGTTTGAATGCAGAGCAATAGGTTCCTACATCATCAACTACTTCCCAATACCCACATGTTATCAATCCTACTCATGCAATGTTTGAGGGTGAAACTAATGCATAAAAACTGGGTATGAAAGGGATATGATAAAAGTGTGAACTTGCCTACAATGTTGATGAAGATGACTCGCACTCAACACTCTTTAAAGGTCTACTCATCACACTCTAGTCAATCTATCATAAGCAAGCAATAGTAACCAGACATAAGCAATCACTCAAAAGGTCGCGAAGATCGAGGAAAACAATTCGAAAAACATCAAAACCAAGAAAATAACTCTTTCAACAGAAAACAATTTCTAACTGTACCAAAATTAAGTGAATTTGGCCTTATTATAAAGTTTAGGTCAAGAGCTTCGATTTGCAAAAAGAATCAACTAAAACGTAGCTACGAAACTCAAGTTATGATCAAACGATGTTTGAATTCAAATTTGGTCTAATTAAAATTTTAAACTTCCAAAAACATTTTTGGGTTGGATTACTGGATAGAGGAGGTCATAACGAAGACGTGAGCGTTGGTTTTGTTGGATTTGGACAAACGAGTAAAAAGTTGCGGTCGTTTGAAACAGAGGGACTAATCTGTAAATAAAATCATCACAGATAGTTCCCTGGCCGAAATTAAAAAGAAAAAGAAAAACTCTACCGGTCGAACGTTCGCTATCGAACGCTAATGAACGAAAACCGTTCAGTACAGAACCCTAACTAATGAACGCTCACGATATAACTAAACCAAAATAACTAAACCGTTGAAAGAAATAAAACTAAACTAACTAAAGAAAACCGGGGCAGTTTTATCGGTTTTATCGGCTCGGGGCGAATAAACCGACGGCGGCTGTTTGGATCGGGGCGGCGGCTTCGGCGACGAGATGCGGCTGCGGCGTGCATCCGGCGAGTCCGGCGAGCTCCGGCGTCTGCGGCGGATGCGGCGATGGGCGGTAGCATCGGCGCCGGCAGGCGAGCTGCGCGGTGGTGCGGCGCGGTAGTGACGGCGGCGAGCGGTGGCTGCGGCGGCTGGGCAAAGTGCGGCGGCGGCGGGATGCGCGGACGGCGTCGACGCGAGGTGCGAGGAGGAGAGAGGGAGCCGGGGTCCGCCTTTTAAAGGCCAGGGGCGACGGCTTCCTTGGGGAAATGGGCGGTCGGCGCCGTGGCTCTCTCGAACTCCGGCGAGTCCGAGTGAAGCACGGGAGGAGGAAGGCGGCGACAGGATCTTGGGCCTGGGCTGGCTCGGCTGGTCGGCCCAGTTGACGCCCGGTTTTTTTCCAAACATTTCTCCAAACAAACCAAAAATAGTAAAAACAAAATAAATGAAAATATTATATAGGCATATAATATATCAAAATTTTCAGAAAAACATTTCCAACAAGCTGAACATTTATCTAGTGCCAAATAAAATCCTCAAAAATTCAAATAATACAAAGAGTGCTACTGGTCTAATAAAATCCAATAAAAATCATTTTAAAATACCAAAATTAATTCAAATTTATTTCTCTCCAATTTTCTTATGTAGGGAATCATGTTACCCTATTTTCCGTATATTTTATTTTTGGAGAAAAATAATTTGAATAAAACTCAAATAACTCCAAATTGAAAATAAATTCAAAAGAACTTTGAATTTCATTCTTTGAAACTCCCAACTCATATTTCATATTTTTTTTGAAGAAGTCATTTTATCTTCGCTCGTGAAAATCATTGAGTTGCATAAAGTTCCTGGGTTGGAAATATTTTCCAAATGAAATTCAAATATTTTCAACACCCCTTTTCATTAAAATAATGGAAGAAGTCATGTCATCTTCTCTCCGGGGTTTTGTGTTTGAAAAGAATTTGAGTTCATGGAAACCACAAATGCAAAAATGAAAGATTGGGAAAGTCCTTTTATTCCCTCTTATTTAAATTTCAAAAAGTTTCGAATTGCACTCACTTTCAGTCACTCAATCAAACAATCAATCAAAACTCTCTATTCATTATAACATTCCAAAATTTTGAATTTTGGGATGTTACAGGCGTGTTGGCGAGGCTTGCGTCATGTGCAAGGTGGGGTGCCCCCTGAGATGGTGGGGTCCCTGGTGCCTGGTTGCTTGCGGGGATCTCTATGTGTCATCCTGCCGAGATTGGTCTTCTGTTGCTGCCGCTACGGCTTTTTCTATGCCTTCCTGATCTTGCGTCACCTTGGATGGCGACGTAGCTTGGCGTGGTGCACTCTTGGTCTGGTACTCCTCCCGTACCGCCACTAGTGCAGCACTGGCGGAGTACGGGGTGGCAGCAAGGTAAAGTACTAGAAGCTTGAGAGGCCGTGGCGCCACCAACACCGGCGGGCTGGACAGGTATCTCTTGAGGTCTTGGAAGGCTCGGTCACCCTCTGGAGTCCACTCGAACGGGCCCTTCTTCTTCATTAGCTTGAAAAAAGTGTAAGGCACGCTCTCCCAGCTTGGAGACGAAGCGCCCCAATGCAGTCACCCGACTAGCCAGCTTCTGCATTTCCTTGAGGGTCTGCGGTGGGCTCATACCCTCAATGGCCTTGATATTCTCCGGGTTTGCCTCGATCCCTCTGTGTGACACGAGGAATCCCAGCAGGTTGCCGGAAGGGACACCGAAGACACACTTTTCTGGGTTAAGCTTCAAGTTCACCCGGCGCAGGCTTTCGAAGGTCTCCTCCAGGTCATAGATCAAGGTTCTCGCCTCCCGAGGCTTCACCACAATGTCGTTGATGTAGGCCTCCATGTTCCTCCCAAGATGCCGCCCTAAAGCGATGTGCATCAGCCGCTAAAAGGTTGCACCCATGTTGCCCAGCCCGAAGGGCATACAGGTGTAGCAGTACACCCCACACGGGGTCAGGAAGGCTGTCTTCTCTACATCTTCCACTGCCATCTTGATTTGGTGATACCCTGAGAACGCATCCATGAAGCATAGTAGGTTGCACTCAGCGGTGGAGTCGACGATCTGGTCGATGCGCGGGAGAGGGAATGGATCTTGAGGGCACGCCTTGTTGAGGTTGGTGAAGTCGACGCACATTCCCTCCTACCCGCCTTTCTTCGGCACCACGACTGGGTCCGCCAGTCATTCGGGGTACCTATCCTCACGAACGGCACCCGCCGCCTCCAACTTGCGGGTCTCTTAGACGATGAAGGCCTGCTTCTCCGTGGACTACCTCCTTGCTCGCTGCTTCATAGGGCGCACATTGGAGCACACCCTTAAGTGGTGCTGAATCACCTCTCACGGGACCCCCACCAGCCGATTGGGCTCTGATGCGAATATGTTCTTGTTCGCACGCAAGAAGTTCACCAATGCTTCCTCTTGGCTAGGGTTGAGGCCGACACCTATGGTGAAAGTGGCTCCTGAGGAGCTGTCCTCGTCGACCGGCACCTGCTTTGTCTCTGCCTTGTCTTGGGTGAACATCTGCTTCCTCTTGGTTGGTGCGGCCTCCTTGGCCTCGGGGGCACCGATGCTGACGGGCTGCGCCGCCGTAGCGGTCCTGAAGGCAAGTTTGAGCGCCGTCACGACCTCCTTGGTGTCCCCCTTGATGGTGAGGACACCCTTGCTTCCTGGCATTTTCATGAGGTTGTAGGCTGGATGAGTCGCCGCCACGAACTGGGCCAGAGTTGGGTACCCGAGGATGGCGTTGTACGGGAGGCCGATGTCACAGCCCCAGTTCAGCCCTTGCTTGACTTTGCTTGATCTTCATGCCATCATGTTTTAATTCCAAAGAAAATTGAAATGGGGATTGTTGAAACCCTAGCACCAAATGAAATTCACTAGGTTCAACTAAAAATATTCTCAGTGAATCCAAATGATTTTCAAAAATGTTCATCATTTCTGGAAAATGCTGGAAGCAATAACTAGAGGTGTTGCACATTTTTCCATGACATATTTGGGCTCTGAATTAAATCATATTATATTTGCATTTGGGCATTTAAATGCTATAAAATATTTTAAATGCTCAAATAATCATAAACTAAAATGTTTACTATTGGATATATTATAAACAGTAGCCATGATTAGTTTCATGATTTTTGGAAATGTCTTAGCATTTTAATTAAGTCAAAACAATTGCAGAAAAATAGAAAACAGAAACAATTTAGAAAACAGAGAACAGAAACTTACCTGGGCCAACTCACCTCTGCAGCCACCTAGCGGCCCAACTGGCCGGCCCAGCCCACCTGGCCCTCCCCCGTCATCTTCCTCCCCGCGCCAATAGACAGCGCGCGTGGCCGAGGCACGCCGGCACGCGCCCGGCCACCTCCTGCTTCCTGCTGCTTCCCCCTCATCACCCTGGGCCTCCCTCGCGATGCCACGCAGTCCCGACCCCTCTCCCACTCTCTCAAGCATTTTCCCCCTTCTTTGCTCTCTTCCCGAACGGAGCCCATCGCCGCCGCTCGCCGTTCCTGCAGCCACCGGCCACCCCTCGCCCTGCCGCTGAGCTCAGGAGCTCCGCCTCAACCCCCTCTCCCTCCCCACTGAGCCACACCCCTCCGAAAGCTCTGCAGCATCGTCCCCAACCTCGTCTTCAACCTTCGACCGCCGGCGGACTCGTTGGGGATTCGTGAGCTCCAGCCTCTCCCAGGCCTCATCGTCGCCTCTGCTGGATCCGCCGTGAGCTTCTACGCCGCCTCCCCCTCTTCTTTGCCTTGTCTGCGCCCTCTAACCGCCTCCTCCACCAGAGCCGAGACGCTCCGCTGCAAGATCTCGTCGTCGGCGTTGCTCTGGCGACCATTAGGTTGCGCTAATGTGCCAAACATGCCCGCCGCACCGCGTAGTGCCTTGCCCGTGCTTTAGTTCATGATTTTGCCCGCTGCAGCCGTGCCCCCGAGCTCGGCCGAACTCCAGCCGAGCTGCCATTGTCGCCGCCATCGTTCCGGGTCATCTCCGGCGAAGCTGAGAGCACCACTCGACGTGCGCGAGCTCCAGCTACTCGTATATGGGCTCCGCCATTGATTTGGTCGTCGGAGGAAGTTTTCCGAGCCTCGCCGCCGTGTCTAGTCTCGCCGGCGTCGAGTCACCGGCAGGTTTGACCTGTTTGACCCGGGGTTTGACCTCCCTAGGGTCAACACACGTGGGCCCCGCCCCTGACTAGATTAGTTTAGGACTAATTACCCCCCCACTGACTTTGACAATGGGCCCAGTGGCTGTTAGTTTATTAGTTAGATTTGATTAACCCTGGTAGTTAATTGTGTCACTGACGTGTCGACCCCACTGGTCAGGTTTGACCTGGACCGGGTCAGTTGACCTGCTGACGTCACAGTGACGTAGTGCTGACACCATAACTCATTTTCTGGATTAATTATAATTCATAAAATTCTAGAAAATAGTTAAATCTTCTAAAATTCATAGTAAATCAACCGTAGCTCCAGATCAAATAAATTATATATGAAAAATTCAAGGAATCTGTTTATGGCATTTGCATGCATGTTTGAACAACCTAGGGTTGCTGTACAGGGCAATTTGCATAATTGACATTTAAATAAGCACATATGGAGTTTGAATTTGAACCCTTGGTTCAAACCAACTTCATTTAATATGATTGCTAGTTGCATTAGTTCAATCAACAGCATATTGCCATGACATTATCATGCATCATAATTGTTGCATTGCATTGATTGTGTTCCTCTTTGTTTGTCGGTATTTGTCCCCTCTCGATAGACGTGGTTCCGACGATGAGGTCGATGTCACCGATGAAGAAGTGCCAGGCAAGAAAAACCCCCTTGCTCATTCCGATAAAATCCCACTCTCTCGCTCCTGCTCTCTTTTACTGCATGAGGACAACAACGGTTTATCTGTTACTTGTTGCGGTAGTTGAACCCCCTTATCCTCTGCATGACCTGTCATTGCCACAGTAAATAGATGAAACCCACTAGCATGAGTAGGAGTTGTTTGAGCCCTGATGTGCCTACTCATTCATGCTTGTTTGTCATGCCAGCTATTGCATAGAGTCGTGTCAGGTTTGGTTCATCGGGGATGAATCGGAGGTGTGTGAACATGTCCTATTGTGTGTGAGCTAAGTGTGTGAACACGATTTGGTAAAGGTAGCGGTGAGAGACCATGTAGGAGTACATGGTGGGTTGTCTCACTGAAACCGTCCTCAGGAACTGAGTTCTGTGTTTGTGATCCATGAAACAGCTACTACCACACATTGGGCCCTGAAATATGACCCCGCTCGACTTATTGACCCCTCTCGTCCTCTGTCCAGGAGTTGCAGCTAGTTTCTGGTGTTTGTAGGTTATGTGGTTGGCGGCCGTGCGTAGCGCTAACCCTAGGGGTGGGCTATGATGCGGTAGATACACTGTGGACGGGTATGCCGGGCGCCCGTTTGGCGTCTCAGGACCCTGTACACATTGTTTGGGGCCGTTGAGGATAGCCCGGCCGGATTTCCTTGCGGATGCAACCCGAATAGGCGATAAACCTAGACTAGAGACTTGTGCGGTTAGTCAGGTCGTGGTCTACACCCACGTCGGCTTTCGCTTGAAGTCTGCAGAGCACATGTCGTGTGCAGACGCTAAGTGGTGGAAACATGTGTGACGAAGTACACCCCTGCAGGGTTATAAATGATCTATTCGAATAGCCGTGTCCACGATAAAGGACTTCTGGGTTGCCTATAACAGTTCATAGACAAGTGAAAGTGGATACTCTAAAATGCGCAAGATAAGCGTGAGTGCTATGGATGGCGTTCTCGTAGGTAGACGGGAGCGGATCCATAGTGGTGTATTGATTGGTGAATATGTGGACTCGTGTGCGCCACCTCAAAAGAGTTACTTCCAGTCGTAGTTCAGGTTAGCCACTGAGTCAAAGCTGGCTTGCTGCAGTTAAACTCCACCACCCCCTTTATTGATACCGATGCATATGTAGCTAGTTCTGATGTAAGTCTTGATGAGTACTTTTGTACTCACGTTTGCTTAATTTATGTTTTGCAGAGAGACTTCAGTCTCTCTAGTAGTTTTGCGTGGACTTCGACGTTTAGCTTGATACCTCAGCTATGATCTTGTGCCCTCAGCAGGATCTGGTAGATAGTCAGGCTTCTTAGCCTATTTCATTTGTAGATGTCTGTACTCAGACATGTTAAGCTTCTGCATGTGCTTTGATTTGTATGCTATGATTGTTGGGTCATGAGACCCATGTTTGTAATTTCTCGCTCCTCGGAGCTTAATAAATACTTGAGTCGTAGAGTTATGTTGTGATGCCATGTTGTATTTACACATATCGAGCATATTGTGTGTATGATTGAAATGCTTGGTATGTGTGGGATCCGACAATCTAGTTGTTTATCCTTGGCAGCCTCTCTTATGGGGAAATGTAGTCTAGTTCTTCCATGAGCCATAGTAGTCCGCTACAGCCCGGTTCACCGGAGTCCTGCTAGCCCAACGCTACTGCTCAGGACACTTGACTGGCCGGCATGTGTTTCACTTCATTCCTATGTCTGTCCCTTCGGGGAAATGTCACGCAGTGACATCCGGAGTCCTGCCTAGCCTGCTACAGCCCAGGTTCCCAGAGTCCTGTTAGCCCAGTGCTACAGCCCGGATTCACACGCTGCTGACCGACATGCTCGATGTGATTCATGTATGCCTGTCCCCATAGGTTGGTGCCGCTTTGGGTTCACGACTAGCCATGTCGGCCCGGGTTCTCTGTCATATGGATGCTAGCGACATTATCATATACGTGAGCCAAAAGGCGCAAACGGTCCCGGGCCAGGTAAGGTGGCACCCGTGGGAATACCGTGCATCAGGCCGCAAAGTGATATGAAGTGTTACATGCTAGATCGGTGTGACTTAGGATCAGGGTCCTGACAGCCGATGCGGGCGATGACGAAGTCGAACAACTCGGTGTGGTAGTTGTTCCACGTGCCAAAGGTGACGGGAAGGCGGATCTGCCCCAGGGAGCGGGCAGCGCCACCACCAACTCCTAAGAAAGGCTTGCTGAGGCCGAGTCACTCGAGCGGCACGTGAAATAGGCTGAAGGCCTCCATGGAGAGCAAGTTGAGGCCAGCGCCGCCGTCGATGAGGGTCTTGGTGACGGCCATGTTGCAGATGGTAGGCGTGCAGAGCATCACAAGCATGCCCGAGCCGGTGGTGGTGACGGGGTGGTCTTCTGAGCTGAAGGTGAGGTCGGCCTCAGGCGCGGCCTAGCCCAGCGGAGCCCCCGAGCGCGTGGAAGCGGCGCCGATTTGGCGGAGGAACGGCTTGATCTGGCGCTCTGAAGGCGGCGCCTTAGAGCCGCCTAGCAGGGTAGCGACCACGTGGTGCGCCGGTGCCGCGTAGCGCGTAGTGAAGAGGTCACGGAGCTCCTCCCAAGATGCCACCATGGATCCGGGAAGGTTCAGCAGCCAGGCGCGCAGCTCTCCGGCGACGGCCATGGGAAGCTAGTTGGCCATGACCTTGTCGTCGCCCCCGGCTTCGAGGACGGCCTCCTCGTACGCCAGTAGGCAAGTTGACGGGCCCGCCACGCCGTCGTAGCGCGGTGGCATCTCCGGCTTGAACATGGGCGGCCACTGCACCCGCCGCATGGCGGGGGCCAGGGCTCGGTGCCCCTGGCCTCGTCGTCAACGCTGGCCGTCGGAGTCGACGGCAGGGCACCTGCCATGCGGGCAAAGCGCGGTGTCGACGGAGCGCGGATCAACGGAAGAGAAGCTATGACGCCCCCTACCTAGCGCGCCAAATGTTGGATCACAGTTTCCAGCAAACCCTTGAGGTTCGAACACTGGGGTGCGCGTGAAGGTTTTCTCCCTATCGATCCACGCTCTAGCTCTCTAAGATCTTGCGAACGAACTCAACAAACTCACAACACAGAAGGACACAAGATTTATACTGGTTTGGGCCACCGTTGTGGTGTAATACCCTACTCCAGTGTGGTGGTGAGGATTGCCTCTTGGGATGATGATGAACAGTACAAGGGGAAGAACAGCCCGCCGGGGTTGAGGTGTTCTTGTGCTTGGTGAACTTGTGTGGGCGTGATGACCTTGGATCCGCCCTTGACTTGTGATGAGGTTGATCCTTTCCCCACTGTGGTGGCTAGTTTTACTTATATAGGCCCTGGTCCGCTCCCCAAATATTGAGTGGGAAGGGAGCCAACAACGGCCAATTCGAAGGGGGACAGCTAGTACAAGTTATCCTGACAAAAGGTGATCTTCGCCTGCCAAAGGCTCTGGTGGTGACACCGTCTTGGGCTCCATGGTGACCTCCGTCTTGCCGTCCTTTTGGTCTTGGTCTCGTTGCACCAATATGGAAACCTTTCCTTGATGCCTCCGTACCCCGCGCCTACGCTTGCCCCCTTGGCACCAAAGAAGAAATGAGGACACTGCGCACGCTGGCGCCCACCTGGTCTCGATCGTCATCGCTCACGTCATGAGGACCTCGTGAGGTTTTCCTTGCCTTGATCTGTCCGCCCGTCACGAGCCTGCTTGGCGAGGCCACTCCTGACGAGGTCTTGCGTCGTCTGCCTCGCGAGGCTTGGCCTCTCGCGAGGGTCTTGAATGCCTTGTCGATGATGATGGGCCGTACAGATCTGCCAGCCCAGCCACGCCGTGGGCCGCAAGCAGGCAAGTCTGGGGATCCCCGTTCCCAGAATGCCAACACTGACAAGTGGGCCCCATGGTTACGCGCGCTGATGGTGCAACACTAGTTGCGCCACATGGAATGTTTGACTGGTCACTTGATCGTGTCATCAAAAAATTACGGAGTTGTACGGGTGAGCCAGTAACCGTATAATCACGACATGTATTTTTTAGCACAGTACAGACGCAAGCGCTCATATATACGCGCAAACACTCACCACTATAAGCGCACACACGCAGACCCTACCCCCATGAGCACCTTCGAGAGAGTGAGCCAGCATATGATCTTGAAATTTTATGAAGTCACCATAGGTGCCCCGTAGTCGAGGGGAACGTCTCCTCCCATTGAATGCACATTGCCAGAAAATACTAAAATTAATCCAGGATAAATGCGAGCACCACGACTTTGATCCCTGGTGGGCTGGGGAGACCACTGTCCTCCTAACCATCCAACCACAGGTTGGTTAGCACCACAAAATGTATATGGTGACCATGACGAGCTTATTATGAAGTCCAGTGACCATATCGTGCTTTCGCTTCAAATACAATGATTTTAAGTGTCGTCAAGAAAATACGGAGACGTATCGTGAGCTAGATACCATATGATCACCACAAGAATGTATACGGTGACCGTAATGAGCATATTCATAAGTCCAGTCACCGTATAGTGCTTTCGCTTGAAATGTAGTGACCTTCACGCGTGAATGTGTCAGGGGCATGCATAGTTTTAGAGGACCGAGAGATAGTTTGTGTGCATACGTGAAAGTGGTGTATAAAGAGGGGGTGTTCGGTGGAGACAAGGAAAGATATGCCCTTCCTTTCTCTTTCTCGTGACTATTATTTTAGGACAAAATATAAACATTCACCATGTAGAACAAATATTGTTGGATGCACCATGCAATTAACTTTCATGTATAACATTGTACTATTGTATATGCTTATTTTCTTAGTGGCTCATTGCATGTGGGGTGTGGTGGGCACATCATTTCTAGTTAGGGTGGGTCAACGTGAGGACTCATGGGTCGGTTCCATCCTGCGCCACATAGGTTGGACCGAGACACATTATACGAAGAGGATGTGGAGGACTCGGCATACAAGACAAAGATACCAGAGTCGTGGAGGACTCTATCCCCATTGATGATAACCCCAGGCCCCGAGTATGTTATAGAAGCCCGGGGGCTAGTTCGTCGATAGTATACACACACGCACAATGACTAGTATTCATGTGTACTTTGTACACCCCTATCACAAATATACAGTACGAGGAGTAGGCTTTTTGCTCAACTACAAGGGCCCGAACTTGGGTAAAACTTTGCCTCGTACTACCATCCATCCTAACAGTCAAGGATATCATACCGAATGATCTGATGGAATCATATTTGCCAACTACTAAGAGAGAGGTGTGTGTGGGGAGGGCAATGTGTGCGAGAAAGGCCTAAAGAGGGCTAGTAGGCACATATATGAGCCTATAGAGGGCTAGTAGAGACTGTTCGTGTGTATATATGCATGTGAGAGAAATAGTGTTTTCCAACTTAGGTTAGTGAAAAGAGTGGTACATAGTAATAAGAAAGAGAGAGGGAGATATGTAGAGAGTGTGTGCATGAGACACCCCGGGAGAGATTGTGAGCATGTGTGAGAGAGAAATGTCGATGTATATAAAGTGTGTGCACTTATGCGTTACATAGAGAGATATATAGCGCATGTGTGAGAACGGGCCAAGGCGTAGTGCATCTACGTGTAAAAGGCGGTTCTACGCATTAAATTAAAATATAAATGGCATTATCATTTTTGGATGAGATCATGAATTTTGCGATTTGCATATGAACAAACATTGGTCTATCAGACACGCATACTCTATTGAATTCTAGAATGTGCATGTGTTTATTTCATATTATCGATCCATAGGTGAGATTGATTTGAAATCCAAACAATGCATTCTCTATTCATATATAAACATTAATTACAGCACTCCATGTTGTTAGTGTGAAGCACTTTATAAATTTGTCACTTACATGGATAAATTCCAAATTGCTAGCTATGAAATAGAATACATGTTGAATTCAACATAAAGGGGTTTTCAAATATTCGGATTCATAGGAAGTGCATTCATCTATTTGAATCCGAGGTAATGGCATTTGTTAATCAGATCTAAAAGGGGCATCAATCGTTGTTGTGCGTTTAAACATGCTATACATTCATACACATCTCTAACTATTTTTTTGCAACTAAGGAGATTATATTTGGAACCATGCATGAACTGAGGTAAGTTGCATATTTTTTAATATATACTCGTGTACAATGTATATTCAAATGTAACTCCTCCTTTCCAAAATAATCGTAGTTTAGGATTTTCAAGAGTCAAGATTTGTGAAGTTTGATAAATCCTTAAAGTTCAATTCAAGAGAACCGAAAATGTTAATGCTTCTGCTCCCAAATATTGAACGAAGCGCCAAATAAGCCTCTCGTCACCCAAAACCGTAGGACACTAATGTTTGGTGGTTGGAAATTACTGTCCTGACTCTGGCCCATGTAGCCTATCGGCCCGATGTCCAAAGGTCTAAACCAGGGTAGGTCTGTAACTTCACCAAGACGCTAGTCCCAACCACCTCCGAGAAGCATTCATACGCCGTGGGTGCCTAAACACCCATGCACTCGGCCAAAATCTATCCCGCCCAACATTTGGGACACCTGAGATTACTGTCCTACCCCCGACCCTCAATATGTTAGAAATTTTAGATGGGGCAGAGTTTGTAACTTCCCCAAATTTCCAACAAGCGCGTCCCAAACCGAAACATTGTTCCCCCTTAGTTCCCGCTCCCTCCGTTTCACCATTCATACTCCGTCGGCGCCAAAACGCCCTCTCCACCAGCCACAAAACCCCAGCCTCCTCCGTCCTCCACCCCATTGCGCCCAATCCACCGCCGCCCTCCTCTGTCACACCGGAGCCGGTACCCCGACGTCATCATCCAACACAACCGCAAACGCAACACCCTCAAGGACTTAGTAGCTGAAGCCGAGGCAGAGCTGCCTCCATGATGCCGACGCCGACGTGCGTCATACCAGAACCACTTCGACCATGCCGTCCTATGCCTCATCGCTGCAGCTCCACTGTCACAACCGTCCACCGCATCAGAGTTGTTCCCACTACGCCGCAGTTTTCCACCTCTGATCTGGTTCCCCGCCGCTGACAGACGTCCACCGCACCACACTCAACAACTTGGCCATGGGTTCCTCCAAGGCTCCACCATCCTCCACAACTTCTCGTTGACAGCAAACCATAAGAAGATCGTTGGAAAAACATAAGGAGGACACAACATTGCTAGTATAAAGAGGTACTCCTCTTTCCTTATTCATGCAAATCTTACGTCTTTGCTCACATATATTCATCCCACGAAAGCAACTAGTTGAGCACTTCTTACTGCATCTTCTTCGTGATACTAAATGCACAAGGTCTCCTCCCATTTACTATTTCACCTTGGCTAGAGGTCCGTAGCCCGACTAGATTTCAATTCAGGGTCAGTTGATTTGCAATTAAAAGAAGCAACACCCGCTTAGGCACGCGGAGCACCTAGTCTGCCTGTTCGCCGGGGAAGCGGTGCATCGGTGTCTATCATAGGGGTGTGGGGCGCAGGAGGTTCTTGCGCCTGATCTGGAGGTCGGCAGGGCTTGAAGGGATGGTAGGGCAGTGCCAAGCACGGTGGTGCGGTGGGGTCGATGGGAGGGCAGAGGCAGGGGACTGGGCCGGTGGTCACTGACGTTTCGAGGAAGATCATCAACACTGACTGGCTGGAGGTAGATGAAGGTGATCTGCCCGTTCTTTGTACATCAGACAGTGTATAAAAAATTGACTGGCCTATTTGTTTCCAGTCGACTATTTTTATTTTCATAGGACCACACCTTGTGTTGTGCTAGAGGAGCGTATGCATTTCCTAGCCATCCCTATACTCATATTTCAAAATCGTAGAATCTAGTAATTTTGTGTGCCATGCATGTTGTAGAGCTATCATATGTCTCCTATCATTTATTTCTCACCGACCTGCTATCTACTACTTTTACAATGTACTACTTATGCACATACTTCACCCATACGCACACTGTTATTTTTTTACGCATGGGTATTTCGGATTCTGACGTATTGTTGATGAATACACAAACGAAAAGATAGAAGTCGCTCCAGTGTAATTCGAAGATAAGCACTAAGCGTTTCAGCGCTCTAAAGGGTGTAGTGTCAACAGATGGAGACAGTAAACGTAGCTCTGCAGTTGATGATCTCAATTGCCATACACAACCATCCCAGATGCTTGCTTTAACTTCACGCTGTCAAATGTGGTTACATGTTGCATATGGTGTCTAGATTGTATTGCTTCCAAATTGGTTAAATTGCATCTGCTTACTTTACACATTATGCCTTTTATAATGACATGCCTTCCTGTTTTTGATACATAGTACATATGTCTATTAACCATGTTTGTACATCGAACTAATGCTCTTTTGTATCCCTCATCAATCACTTATGATGAGACAGTCACCTCAGTGGGTTACTGTGAGACGCCCTACTCATTTAAAGAGTGTAGTGTCATCCTCCCCACATGATTCTCAAGAAACAGCGATGCTAAATAAAGATAGTCAAGGTAGCTCTCTAATTGATGACCGCAATTCCCCTACACCACCGTCATAGGAGCTTGCTCTTATTTGGCAATGTGATATGTGGTTGCATGTTGCACATGGTGTCTACCTTGTAATGCTTCTAATTAGGGTAAATTGCATCTACCTAGTTAACACATTATATCTGTGAATATGACATGCCTTCCTATTTTTGGTACATACTATATCTTTCTATTAATCATGTTCTTACATCAAACTACTTTTCTTGTGTATCCCTCATCAATCATTTCTGACGAGACACCTTCAAGTTGACAGTGTAATATTGGTTGCATCTTGCATATCATTTCAAACATGTATTGCCTCTAATTTGTTGAAGTTCCACTTATAATCAGACACATCTAACTTGGTAGAGTGATTTTTGTTGGATCTTTCATATGGTGTCTAGATTGCATTGCTTACAATTTGTTGAAATGCCTTCTGCTTAGCGTTTTTCATACATATTCCATCCTCCTACAATGTGGTTGCCTTACATAAAGGTTGTGTTCGTCAGTATCATGCATCAACGAATTTGGAAGTGCAAATTTCATTCCTTTTTCTTGTATGTTTACTTGACAAGTAAAAATCTAAAAGAACGAAGGCACAAAATGATGGTGGTCTTCTGGAGCAACCAAAACAGATGATCTCTGTAGATTCTCCTACTACTCCTACTGTATTGCAAGTTCCAAATCTCATCTCCCCTACTCCATAACCCAGGTGCTTGCTCTAACATGGCAGTGTGATATCTAGTTGCATGTTGTATATGGTGTGTAGCTTGCATTGCTCCTAATTTGTTAGATTGCATCTTCTTAGCTTACACATTATACATGTGAATATGACACACCTTCCTGTTTTTGGTACATACTACATCTACCTATCAAACCATGTTCTTACATCAAACTACTGTTATTGTGTATCCTGCACCTATCACTTATAATGAGACAGTCATGCCCGTGGGTTAGTATGAGACGCACTACTCTTATAAAGAGTGCAGTTTCATCCTCCCCACATAATTCTCAAGAAATAGCAAGCCTAAATGAAGATATTGAATGTAGCTCTGTACTTAAAGACCACATTTCCCCTACACCACCATCGCAGGTGCTTGCTCTAACTTTGAAGTGTCATGTGTGGTTGCATGTTCCATATAGTCTCTAGCTTGTAATGTTTCTAATTAGGGTAAATTGCATCTGCTTAGTTTACACATTGTACCTGTGAATATGACATGCCTTCCTATTTTTGGTACAAACTACATCTATCTCTTAATCATGTTCTTACATGAAACTACCTCTCTTCTGTATCCTGCATCAGTCACTTATGATGAGACACCTTTATTCGTTGCATATTGCATATTATTTCTAGGTTGTTGCCATGTATTTCTTCTAATTTGGTCAAATACATTTATGAGGCTACCCTTTTAATTTGGTAGAGTGATATTGGTTTCATCTTTCATATGGTTTCTAGCTTGCATTGCTTCTAGCTAGTTTAAACACCTTGTGCTTAGTTTACACTTTAGACATCATACATGTCAATATGTCATGCCGTACAGTTTTTCATACATATTCCATCCTCCTATCATGCGGGTGCCTTACATGAAAGTAGTGTTCATCAGTATCATGCATGACTGAGTTCTGAAGAGCAAATTTTATTCCTTTTTCTTGTGGGTTTGAGTTGACAAGGCAAAATCAAAAAAGAGGAAGGAAACAAGTAAGGAAGGCGATGATGGCGGTCCTCTGTAGCAACGTAAATGGAGCATTTGTACGGATTCTCCTCGTATTGCTAGTGCATTACAAGTTCCTAGTCTCCGCTCCTCTACTCCACCATCCAAGGTGCTTGCTCAAACTTGGCAGTGTGATATCTGGTTGCATGTTGCATCTAGTGTCTAGCTTGTATTGCTTCTAATTAGTGTAAACTACATCTTCTTAGCTTATACATGATACGTGTGAATATGACATGCTTTCCTATTTTTGGTACATACTATATCTGTTTATCACACCATGATCTTACATGAAACTACTCTTCTTGTGTATCCTGCATCACTCACTTATGATGGGACACCTTTATGTTGGCAGTGTGATATTGGTTTGCGTCTTGAATATCATTTCTAGCTTGTAGTGCTTCTAGTTTGATGAACGCCACATATGACGAAACAATTTTAACTTGGCAGAGTGATATTGATTGCACCTTCGATATGGTGTCTAGCCTGTAGTGCTTGTAGTTTGTTGATTGCACGTTGCATATATCTTTCCACCAGAATGAACCCCAATCAGAGGTTCCCTAGGGCACCTTATCATGATAATAAGAATCCCAGATTAAGGACACCCAGGGAAGATCTTTCTTGTTTAGAAAGTTGTTTGCATGCTTGAGCAGAAGCGCCACATTCTGCACACCAAGGTTAAGAATGCCAAGACCTCCCCTATTTTTTGGTCTACAAATAAGATCCCAAGCAACAAGGGAAGGAGCTGGATCATCTCTATGTTGACTCCATAGGCATTGTCTTTGAATTCGTTCCAATTGCTTTAAAATTCCAGCAGGAACATCCAGGCTGCAGAGGGAAAAAATGGGCATGGAAGACAAGGCAGAGTTCAAAAACTGCAATCTTTCTCGTTCGTTTAAGAAGGAGCAGCTAGCAGTCATTCTCCTCTCCATGCAGTCCACTAATGGCATAAAACCAACCATTTTTGGCCTTGTAGTTCCCACATGCAGCCCAAGATAAGTAAAAGGCATTTTCCCAATTTGACATCCAAAAGCAGCAGCTAATTCAAACATCTGAGCAGAGTCCACATCGATTGGTATAATAAAGGATTTGTGATAGTTCACATCAAGACCAGTGGACAAAGAGAAGACCTTCAGCATGTCCTTCAGAGCAACAAGTTGGTCCTTGTCAGCAGGTAAAATGATCAGTGTGTCATCAGCATACTGAATCACAGGGTAATCCGAGTCATGACAAGGAATAGGCAGATGAAGCATGCCTCTTCTAAACATGTCATTATTTACAATCTATAAAAGGTCAGCGGCTAAAACAAAAAGAAGAGGGGAGACAGGATCCCCCTGTCTAACTCCCTTTTTGTAGATGAACTTCCTTCCAGGAACTCCATTAACCAAAATAGATGAGGTGCCAGTAGACAAGAGCTGCTTTATCCAAAGGATCCACTTTTCATTAAAACCTTTATATCTCAAAATTTGAATTATAGCCCCATGCTCTAGGGAATCAAAAGCCTTCTCAAAATCTAGCTTAAGAATTACAATTGGTCTCTTCGATTGGTGGCACTGGTGCAAATACTCACAAGTCCAGCCAATGCAATCTTGAATTGTTCTGCTTTTTACGAAACAATATTGGTTCTTGTGAACACACTACATAATCATATCTTGGAACCTATTGGCTACCATCTTGGTGAGAAATTTTAGACCCATTCCAGTTAAAGAGATAGGTCTAAAGTCTCCCACCTCTTTAGGTGAGACTTTCTATGGCACTAGAGTGATATATGAGTCATTAATATTTTCCAGCTTAGCAGAACCATCAAAGAAAGCCTGAGCCAGCTCATAAAAATCCTTGGAGATTATGTGCCAGCACTTTGTAAAGAACAAACCATTAAAACCATCAGGACCTAGGGCTTTATCCACGGGCATATGCTTCACAACATTGTCCATTTCATCCTTCTCAAAAGGCCTAGTTAGATTATCTAGACCCTCCACAGGAGTTATGAGGGAAGAGAGGTCAAATCCCATGAAAATTCCCCTTGAAGAACCCATTCTGTTTTTAAAACGGTTCCTGATAATTCCCTTCATTTGTGAATGCTCAGTCACCACAGTCCCATCAGACAATTTTAAACTTGCAATGGAGTTCCTTCTGTGCCTCTCAGTAGCCATGGCATGAAAAAACTTTGTATTTTCATCCCCACTTTAATGTACCTAATAGTACATCTTTTCTTTCAATAAAGGAATTGGAGGTGGAGCAACTTTTGCACATGGGCCTTAACCACTCTTCTGAAATTTGACTCCTGTCTGTAGAGGGGCCTATATTCCTCAAGCTCTTCCAAAAGCAGAATAACATAATTGCATTTATAGACTAGGGATTTTAGTTTGGAAATGTTTTTTGCCAGTTCTTAAGACACATCCTCAAGGACTTGAATTTATCAGCTATCCTAGCAGTTATATGACCCATCGAGGAATATTTTTGCCAAGATGAATCAACACAATCCATAAAACCATCCAAATATAGCCAATAATTCTCAAACCTAAAGAGGTTAAATTTGGGAATAGAAGTTTTAATGGTAACCACACAAGGGACATAGTCAGATGCATTTTTGGCAAGAGGGAGCACTTTAGTCATAGGATAGTCAGATATCCAATCAACAGTGGTGAAAAACCAGTCCAGCTGCTAAAGTAGAGGAATATCTTGCATGTTTGACCATGTATAAGATCTACCATTGATAGGTAATTCCAAGAGGCCCAAGTCCCAATTATCTCAATGAAGTTGAACATGTCATTCAAATCACCACCATGTAAGTTTCTATTATCCAAGGATCTCAAAAAATTAAAATCCCATAGCAGCAACCAATTTTCTTCCACAGGAATATTCAGATGATACAGCCAGTTGAGAAAATTATCCCTGGCTTCCCCTAACAAGGTCCATAGACAACCGCTAAAGTCCATCTCTCATTGTTTTCCCTGGAGACAAACTCAATCACCACATCAAATTGCTGGACTTCCAATAAAGTCCCAGCAAAGATAGAAGAATTCCATACTACAAGAATTCCACCAGAGGCACCGAACAAAGGGGAGTAGGCAAAACTATCAAATCTGTTAGGACAGAAACTTTTGATTGTTCTAGAATCTAATGAGGTGCACTTAGTTTCTTGTAAGCAAGCAATGGCACAATGGCTTTCATCAATTTTTTGTCTAACAACTCTTTGTCTATTCTCGGAATTTAATCCCCTAACATTCCAACAAAGAACATTCCAGTTTCTACATAAAGTACTCATAAATAAAGATCTTTAAAAGGTCCACAAACCATATGATACACAATGCCAGATGTCCAAAATGCATAAACAAGTCTGAACCAACATTATTACATTAGAGATTACTAGAACTTAAAAACCAAAAGCGGAGAGCACATTTAGGGGCTTGCAAAACCCATCATAACATAAGCACACTAATCATTAGTGACCGCATTCTCAGCATTAGCAGGATCCACCATAAGTGCATCCACAAGTAGCAGCTTGTCATCAATTCCTAGCTCCTTCCCAATTTCCTCCAAACGACTGACTGGAGTAGGTGGAGGTACATCTACATGGGCAGGGTTGTCTGGCATTTCAGTGGAGAGAGGCGTGGCCTTGGGCTTCTTCCTCTTGGGCTGTGGAGCAATCTCATAGAAAGTGGGCTTAAGCCCATCACGCTTGGCCGAGCTTTTGGTGCATCTTCGAACTGAAGTTTCTAGAAGAGGAGTTTGCACCAAAGTCTTGCAGGGCCTCCTTGCTTTTGAGCGCATAGTGGGAGAGGGAATAACATCGGGTGCATCCCTCTCAGCATCATTAATGAAAAGGGCTCAAGCAATAGGCCGGGCAGGATCCTTCTCCTTCAACGTCAGCAGAGGAAGATCATCTTGCATGAAGGCAAAGTCCCGGTTCCTCTTTGATAAAATTACAGGAGATAGAGGCCGAGGCAGAAGGGGCTTAGGCACCTTAATAACAGCGGGTGCATTCAGAACTGGGTTGAACAGAGAGGTCAACCACCATTAATTCTTGATCCTAGATAGCAGGTTGGTCCTCAGACTCATTGCAGTTACCCCAATTGTCATCTTCCACTTCATTATTTGTAGGTTCGGGCGGAGGAGGTGGCACATCGTTCCAACCCAGAGCAGGTTATGGAGGCAAAATAAACGGAGGCATCTCCGGGAAGGGCACACCAGGAACTGGGTGAGGGTTGCCATTGATGGGCATCCAATCCTCATCCTAGGGCATTTGCTCCACAAAATTTGCACCAAGGATATTAAGAGGTGCCATCCAAGACAACATAGCCCCTCCCCAATCAGCAAAATCCATAAACACCACATCCCTAGGCACTAGAATATCCTCTAGAAAGGAAGCAAACACTAGAGTTCGAACAAGGTATGGGTCCTCACTGTTCCAATGATGAAATTTCCCAAAGGTGTTGACAGCTGCCCTGATACATTCAGTGTTACGGCGATCAAGCGGAATCTCGAAGAACATAAGTAGGCCCTGACGGAAACCCTGGGTAACCCGGAAAGACTCTCCCTCATCATGCTTCATGAATCAAACAAAGCGATCATTGCCAAGGGGTTGGGGTGGCAACTGCAGAAGTGAAAATCTGACTGCTGCATCTCGAAGCTCAAAATTACCAACAGACCGAATCCAAGGCTGAGCAGACCTCACCAAAACCCCATGAGCTTGAAGCCATTGGAGCACTTCTTCTCTAGCAGCACCTATATGACCAGGAGGATGGATGTGCATTACCTGAGCTAACATGAACTCCTCGTGGCATCGCATAATTGGGGTATGTGGAATCAAAAAGGTCTAAGGCACACGAGCTTCGCCTACATCCACAATGTGATGGCCCGCCGGCACATACAACAAAGGGTCGATGTGGAAGTTGGCCATCAAAGCAGAGCACCCAGGGCTCACCGCAGATGGCGACTACTTCAGCGGAGGAGGGTTTCAGGCGACGCGGTCGAAGGTGTCTTGGGACCGGGGCTGATGGAATTGGACGATGGAGTAAATGCGGAAGCGCACGGGAGGTCCAAGTTTGGTAAAATCTGTCTCTGAGAGATATTCTCGGCAGGAGCTGAGTGATCCTTGGAAGTTGCAACGTTACCAGGTTTTGGTTGCCAAACTAGACCCAGGATCTATGCAAACCTATTACAATCTTTTTTGACATGCCCCACCCACAGACAAGGATTACACGAGAGCTTGGACGTGCATGCACTTTTGACACGTAAAAATTTCCTCAACCATATCCGAAATCAAATTATCAAAATCTTCCTTGGTTTGCTGCGATGAAGGAATAACAGAAGGCCCAATAGTTCACCGGCTGGTCCTGGACCGTGGCATGTGCAGATGACGGCCCAACACGGTCTGACACATACACATTCAAAGAACCAAGATTCCCGCTCGATAAAGAAAGTGAATGATCCACCGGAGCAAGCAGATCTTGGACTGTGCCAAAAGATATGGAAGGCCTCATCGACGTCCACCGAGTTCAGCCAGCGGCGAGGGAGGAATGACCACCCTCTCATGCGCAGGAAGTGTGTGCCCCGCATCTTCAATAGTTTGAATGCACTTTTGTGTGGCCGGATAACGATAACCACATCAAGCAGGATAGTTCTGAAATATTGAAAAAGAAAGCTTCTTGGCATTCGAGTGAGAAGATCTTACCGAGGACCTTGATGGCTCGGAGTGCATAGCCAACAAACAAAGGGCAGTACGATGTTTAGAAGGACTAACGATGATCCATTCAGCATCACATTCCAATTTCCAAATCTTGAACTCACGGCCCCAATTCGGGCCACCATTCCCCCAAAGATGAAAATAACATTTAAAATGATCATAAGAGAACGATCGAAGACTGAGAATTATCATAGCTATGGCCTTGCAAGACACTTGAAAGCCAAAAACCTTATCCTTGATCAAGAAAACCATAAAGTCAATGGTCGAGCCACCAATGGCCGCCTCAAGCGCCACCGCCACTGAACCTTCATCCAAACGAAAGTCATGACGACCAAAAGAGACCACAATGGTAAAGAAGCCCGTGTAATCCATGGGGTGCACCGAGAAGCCCGTAGATTGAAAAACCTTATCTGCAAGAACCAAACCCTTGGAGAAGTCCAAGCCAAGGGTGGATCCATCAATGGAACCCATGAAAGATGGGTATGGTAGTGTAGATCACAAAACACTGAAGAGATCTATTGTTGTTGATTGTGTTGAGCACAAGTTTGCTTTTTTTCCTAGTTTTCTTTCATGTCTAAAAACTTGGCTCTGCTCCAACTATGTCCATTTATCAAATTAATATGGTACAGTTGATAGATATGGTTGTAGCAAGTTGTGTTTCTAGATATGGTTCTAGATACTAATTGGTCTCTTCTGCTTCTTATCAGAGATGGGGGGAGGCCACCACCGCAGGCTACACTCTGCCACACCGAGTACGACTTGGAAGGTTTCGAGTTCTTCACGATCATACTCGAGAATTCCTTCAAGAGGCAGGTATATAAAAGGAGAGATCTCCCCTCCACCCATCTCTTTATCATAACTCTGTTGTTTGCTACATCACTGCTTGACCCACACTGCAGAGGCTGCCTCACAGTTTTATGAAGATGCTGGATGGCCATCGGCAAAAGACTATGAAGCTGCGACAGGCCGACAGCGGGCTTTGTAGGCTGTGGGACGTGGAGGTGGTGTTCAGGTACAACCACTATTGGGTAACGTAGTAATTCAAAAAAATTCCTACGATCACGCAAGATCTATCTAGGAGAAGCATAGCAAAGAGACGGGAGAGTATGTCCATGTACCCTCGTAGATCAAAAGCAAAAGCGTTTAGTAACACCATTGATGTAGTCGGACGTCTTCACGATCCAACCGATCCAAATACGGAACATATGGCACCTCCATGTTCAGCACACATTCAGCATGATGACGTCCCCCGAGCTCTTGATACAGTAGAGGATCGAGGGAGAGTTCCGTCAGCATGACGACGTGGTGACAATGTTGCTGATGTGATCCTTGCAGGGCTACGCTTAAGCACTACGACAATATGACCGAGCTGGTAAACTGTGGAGATTCAACAAAAATAGACCACTCATCAAGGGTGCATGACCATAAAAGATATTAATCGTATAAATAGAACAACCATTATTCTCTCATTTAAATGAATAACCGTCTTGCATCAACAAGATCCAGATATAATGTTCATGCTCAACGCTAGCACCAAATAACAATTATTTAGGTCTAGAACTAATCCCGACGGTAAATGTAGAGGTAGCGTGCCGACAGCGATCACATCGACTTTGGAACCATTTCCCACGTGCATCATCGCCTCGTCCTTAGCCAATCTTCGTTTAATCCGTAGCCCCAGTTTCTAGTTGCAAATATGAGCAACATAACCAGTATCAAATACCCAAGCGCCACTACGCGCATTAGTAAGGTACACATGAATAACATGTATATCAAATATCCGCCAAATACTTGGGGCAGTTCCGCTTCCAGTGACCAGTCCCTTCGCAGTAGAAGCACTCAGTCTCAGGCTTAGGTCCAGACTTGGGCTTCTTCCCTTGAGCAGCAACTGGCTTGCTGTTCTGGTTGAAGTTCCCCTTCTTCCCTCTGCCCTTTTTCTTGAAACTAGTGGTCTTGTTCACCATCAATAGTTGATGCTCCTTGATTTCTACCTCCGCAACCTATATCATAGCGAAGAGCTTGGGAATTGTCTTTTCCATCCCTTGCATATTATAGTTCATCATGAAGCCTTTATAGCTTGGTGGCACTGATTGAAGAACTCTGTCAATGAAGCTATCATCAGGAAGATTAACTCCCAGCTGAGTCAAGTAGTTGTGCTACCTAGGAATTCTGAGTATGTGTTCACTAACAGAACTATTCTCCTCCATTTTGCAGCTATAGAACTTATTGGAGACTTCATATCTCTCAACTCGGGCATTTGCTTGAAATACTAACTTCAACTCCTGGAAACAGCCTCTAACCTTTTCCACCATCCCAGCAAATTTTTATTTGGCTATGTTACCGCTTTTCTCAACCCCTCTTATAGTGTTGCTAGTTGCAGGTTGTTCCATGTTGGCACATGGATATCATCGGATATCATAATATCTCTTATTTAAATAATGCATCTATATACTTGGTAACAGGTGGAAATCTTGGCCTTTGGCCTAGTGTTTTGTTCCACTCTTGCCGCCCTAGATTCCATCATATCGGTGTTATGTTCCTTGATTTTTTGTTCCTAACACAGTCAGAGTTTATGGGCCCCCCTTGACGATTCAGTTTGAATAAAAATCTTCTAGCAAGGCCCAACATTGGTTTTACCATTTGTCTAATAACAACTAAAACTTGCATAGGGACTTTCCGGACCCCGAGGACTTAATTAACAACCCGGGCCAGTGCTCCCCTTGAGTGTTGGTCCAAACCTCTCAACCACAGATGACCGCCTGGGGCAACTCTGGACTTGGCCTACCGGAATTTTGGACAATCCGATCATGGCATGAGACGAGATACGCATGGCTACTATCAGGGTGTCGGCATGTCGGGAGATCTTGCAGGACTTGTTTTACCATTGTCGAAATGTCTTGTGAACCGGGATTCCGAGCTTGATCGGGTTGTTCTGAGAGGAGGATTTTCCTCCGTTGATTGTGAGAGTTTGTGATGGACTAAGTTGGGACACCCCTGCAGGGTTTAATCTTTCGAAAGTAGTGCTCGTGGTTATGTGACAGATGGGAATTTTCTAATATCCAGTTGTAGAGAACTTGACACCAAATCCGAATTAAAATACACCAACTGCATGTGTAACCGAGATCGCCTATTTTCGATGAAGTTCGGGAAGAGAACATTGTGGGGTTATGTTTGAATATAAGTAGTTCAGGATCACTTATTGATCCTTACTAGTTTCTGACCGCTATGCCTGGTTGCTCTTCTTATTCTTGTACTCGTAAGTTAGCCACCATACAAATGCTTAGTGCTGCTCCAACCTCACCAGTTATCCATTCCATACCCATTAAGCTTTGCTAGTCTTGATACCCATGGTAATGGGATTGCTGAGTCCTCATGCCTCATAGATTACTACAACAACAGTTGCAGGTATCGGTAATGCGATGATCTGTCGTGAGAGCGATGCTTGATTGTTTTGGAATTCTTCTACTTCTTCTTCTTCAATCAAGGGATAGGTTCTGGGTCGGGAGCCTGGGATTAGCAGGGTGGATGTCGTTCTTCTTTTTCGTTTGATTTCATCCGTAGTCGGATCCTGCTCATCTCTATGATGGTTTCTATGTATTGATATACTATTCTATTCATGTTGTAGCTTGTGGCAAGTGTAAGCATTTATCTTCTATTCCCATCTATTCAGTACATGGTATGTTGTAATGATATCCACCTTGCTATGCGCTCGAAATGCGGTTGTGCCCCAATCATGAGTTCATCACGTGATTGGGATAGAATTGCTTCTTGGGCGCGACATTTCGATTCCGGTGCAATGAGACCAAGACTGCCAGGATGGTAGGACAGATGTCATTGCTGAGCCCATCGCTGCGTCACGACGAGGAGTTTGCAAGCAAAGACCACCTTTCGTCGGGATAGGATGTACTACTTGTGCCCTTGCAAAATTGGCCACTGAGGGATCGCTTCCCGCCTATATTCTGGGGCAAGAGGGCCGAGCCACTATAAATATAGGATAGCCACCGCTGTGGATGGGGATGGGAATCCTACCTTTCCCACTCTCACCAGAGAAACCTCACGAGGTTGTTCATCCTTTGTACTAGTTCATCCTCAGCCCCTCGTGAGGCCAATCCACCACAAAGCAGGAGTAGGATTTTACACCGCAAGGTGGCCCAAACCTGGGTAAACTGTTGTGTTCTTCTTCTTCCTTGTTTGTGCGAATCGAGCTAGGCCGTGGGGCGACGGGCTGGTAGGCTGGATAGGTTGAGTTCTTCACACACGCCCTAGAGTTTGAACTTCTCTTGGGTTTGCGGAGCCCTGAATCCGACAGAAAGGGTGATGCGGCAAAGTAGAGATAAGTATTTCCCTTTGAGAACCAATGTATCAATCTAGTAGGAGTAACACACAAGTCACAAATGGTTGCACCTACACAAACAAACAAATACTTGCACCCAACATGATAAAGGGGTTGTCAATCCCTTCACGGTTACTTGCAAGGATGAGATCTGATAGAGATAAGTATAAAAGATAAGTAAAAGTGCAAAACAAAGTAAAGGTAAGTAAATTGCAGCAAAGTATTTTTGGGTTTTTGGTTTTATAGATCAAAAAATAATAAGATAAAAATAGACACGAGGGACACAGTTTTCACTAGAGGCTTCTCCCTTGAAAGAATGCATACGGTGGTTAAACAAAGCACTGTTGAGCAATTGATAGAAAAGAAAATAATTACGACGACATCTAAGGCAATGATCATGAATATAGGCATCACATCCGTGACAGGTAGACCGACTCCTGCCTGCATCTAGTACTATTACCCCACACATCGACCTCTAGCTAAATGCATCTAGTGTATTAACTTAAGAAGAACGGAGTAATGCCTTAAGCAAGATGACATGATGTAGAAGGATAGATCCAATCAATATGAACAAACCCCATCTTTTTATCCTTAATGGCAAGAATACAATGCGTGTAATGTACCTTTCTACAATAGGAATAAGCACCGCAAGATTGAGCCCAATACAAAGCACCTCTCCCATTGCAAGAAAAATCAATCTAGTTGGCCAAACCAAATCAATAGATCGGCGATAAATACAGAGCTATCTTAATCATCCATAAAAGAGTTCAGAGAAGACTCCAATAATATTCATAGATAATCTGATAATAAACCCACAATTAATGGGATCTAAACAAACGCACCACAAAATAAGATTATGTCGAATAGATCTCCGAGAACATCGAGGAGAAAATTTGTCAGCGTGGAGCCGGGGATCTATGTGGTTGGGCTGCCTCTTTTGCTAGTTCGGTGAGGGGGTGCACACAAAGAAAAGAGCAAGACGGCGACGGACACAACGGTTTTTACCCAGGTTCAGGCCGCTGAGAAGCATCAAACGCTACTCCCGCTTTGGTTTATTGAAGGCGTGCAAGCGCAAGCACATAGAGCCCTCTCCCCCGGCAAGTCACGAGGAAAGAGCAGCTGCACGAGAACCTAAGCATGGATTTGCATGGGGTTCGAACACACCTTTTATAGTTCAAGGAGTTACCACAGTGGAAAAATGGTCTTTATAGGGTAATTAGATTGAAACAGATGTACCATACCACACTTTGCTAGTTAGGACAAAATGCATTAAATGCATCGCTAGCTATCGGCATCGAGCCGGCGATCTATGGGGCAGTACAATTCCTTTGTTGGTTCAGCAAGGGGTGGCGATCGATGCAAGGAGAAAACACAAAGAGGGGCACATAATTTTACCCAGGTTCGGGCCGCCCGGAGGCGTAAAACCCTACACTAGCCTTTGGGTGTATTCGTGGTGTTTGAGCACAACGTACATGGAGCGCTCTCCCCCGGGAAGTGGTGGAAAGGGAGCAGCTACAAGAATACCTATGTGCGAGGGTCGCAAAGGTTCGAACCACCCACTAATGTTGCCCTGGACCTACTTTTATAGCTCAAGGGGTAACCACAGTGGCAAAAAGGTCATTACATGGGTGATTAGACCAAAAATAGTGCTATCGTACATAATTCTACTGGTTAGGACAAAATACATTAAATGCACTATTATGTGTCATGTGGAGGTGAATCCTGGCAAAGTTGGCATGCCGCTTATTCATCTACCTCCTATGAATCGTGGCACGCCATCAAGACGGATGTCAATAAAGATGATTTACCTCCAAAGCAAGCTCACACGCAAGGGTTACGCCCGCCTAAACACATGCGGGCTCGACACCTCACTAATTAGCGACCAGCTGGTCTGAGAGGCACAGTCCTGGTATTGGCAGGGAACCCACGCCCAAGGGGCTTGCCAGGTATTGTCTTGACAGCTCATTCTTGCCAGACTTGGTTGCTTCTATTATGCAGTTTGTGTCTTGTTCCAATGCTTGGTCTTCTTAATGCTCTCCTTGATCTCAGGAAGAGCGGATTCTCTGGTTTAGTTGCATATGAGACTTGGCACTTGAAGTGAGAGTGGCAAAGCACTTTTGCATAAGTCAAAGAGGCAAACACCCATGTTTGTTGCACCGATAGGAGCCCCCGGGCCTAGACCATACGTGTCGTCAGGCATCATAGGGGTAGGTCCTACATTGCACAGGCGCACACATCGACCTTACCGGGAACGATGTCGTGCCTTGAGATCTTCTTTGTTTCTTTGTTAATCTGGACCTGGGTTAGTCCCAGCTTCACCCTAATATCTTCGGTGTTTGAATGATGTGCACCGATCACGTCAAAGACCAGGGGCACCCACGCCCATAGGATGCCATTAGGGCGCCCGCGCGTGAGCGGGGGTAACTACCAATTTACCTTTAGTTCAACTACCACTCCTGCCATTTCTGCCTCCCGCGACGCATGCATTGTGCGGGGATAGTGGTGGATGAGCGGGGCTCGGGAATGTGCACCTTGGCAGAAGACGCAGTGTCTCGGATTGGTGTAGTGGTATGGTTGATGAAGTAAGACTCCAGCAAGGGATGCCGAGAGCCGGATAGGCGGAGCAGGGTGGTTGCCCCAGATTAGTGGCGAGCCAACCTCCGCTATAAAAGAAGGTGTCTGAGGGTAGCGATGCTCATCCAGCACCTCCTTCTTCTCCTTTCTTGCTTTTATATTCTATCATGGCGAGAGGAAGAGGTCAGGCTCGTGCTCCCACTGCAGCGACGAGAGCTTCTCCTCGACTCCATGCTTTAGCTTCAGCTTCAGTTGTAGAGGTCGGTTCCAGTGCATGGGTGTGGTTGGGGTTGACATGGTGCAAGCGGCCAAGGCGAACGGAGCAGTGCGCTTGTCATTTTCCTTCAACTGCTCCACCCCCGGTAGAAGGCCATGTGGGGGGACATGGCGCTTGAGTTCATCATCAAGCTACGCGATCCTCCCCGTAGTCACCTAGGGCTTCAGTACTATAGGAAGCTGCTAATGCGACACTACAATTAGAGACCCTTTAACGAAACTTTGTGCGATGCATTAATCGCAAACGGTGATGTAAAAAACCGTCAAAAAAGTTGCAAAACGTTTGGGATGGCGGATACATCAAACATGGATCATATTCTAATTACCTGTGTGGTGCGTGTCATACGGTTAATCCACAAGAACTATTTACGATGAGATAGTACAACAAAAATGGGCAGCTATATCAAGGTGTGTGCGATACATGGCATACAGTTCGCTCGGATGAACTATTTTCTATTAGGGAATGCAACAGAAACGGTCAACCAGATCAGGGTGTGTGCGATATACGGCAGTTTAATAAGATGTGTGTGATGCGCGGCATACAGTTCACATAGATGATATGTTTTCAATGAACCAAAATGACACAAACAATCCGTGTAAACAAGATGTGTGTGATACACGGGAAATAGCCCACTCGATGAACTATTTGCGATGAGAAAATATAACTCAAATGGTTATTACAGTCAATTCGCGTGCAATTCCGTGTGTACAAAAAACTAGCAGAGCGCGAGCGGAGGGACGCGACCCGAATGAGCCTTGGCGCCTAAACAGTGAGCAGAGCACGCCGCGGCCGCCAAACGGCAAGCAAGAACATGCATAATTATTACATATAGCAGATGAACATAGCCGGGAATAGCCGTCCAACAATATTATTTTCGATTACATGCATTAATATATTCTTAGTTAAATCTAAGGTTAAAGTTTCGTACTACGAAATATGAAGGGGGCCAACAAACCATGATGGAGGTAGTACCTATACGAACACAGACGCCCAATGCAGAAATAAATGATGTTATACACATGTCCCGCAATCCACACCAATGCTTCCCACCTCTTCCCTCATCGGTTTCCCGCCACCAGCATGTGGCTTGCTCCATATGACCCGGCTGCAATGCACCATAGCGACACTGTGCGCAGATCTAGTCCATACCCATCTACCATTAGTTATCCCAAGCATGCGAGGCGCCGAAGAAAGATTCAACGTCGACCCCTTCCTGCGTTACATCTTCGGCGAGGAGAACGAGCCGGAGCAAGTTGGGGAGAGAGAGCTTCATCGGCCGGTGCAGTCACCATGGCCTGATACGTCTCCAACGCATCTATAATTTTTGTTTGTTCCATGCTATTATATTATCTATTTTGGATGTTTATGGGACTTATTAAACAGTTTTATATTAGTTTTGGGACTAACCTATTGACCAAGAGCCCGGTGCTAGTTCCTGTTTTTTTCCCTTGTTTCAGTGTTTTGAAGAAAAGGAATATCAAATGGAGTCGAAATGGAATGAAACCTTCTGGAGAAGTTATTTTTGGAAGGAAAGCAACCTGATAGACTTGGAGTGCACGTCAGGAAAGAAACGAGGGAGCCACGAGGTAGGGGGCGCGCCCACCCCCTAGGGCACGCCCTCCACCCTCGTGGGCCCCTCGTGGCTCCTCTGACGTATTTCTTCCGCCTATATATATCCATATACCCTAAAACGATCGGGGAGCAGAATAGATCAGGAGTTCCGCCGCCAGAAGCCTCCGTAGCCACCAAAAACCAATCTAGACCCGCTCCGGCACCCTGCCGGAGGGGGAAATCCCTCTCCGGTGGCTATCTTCATCATCACGGCTCTCTCCATTACAAGGAGGGAGTAGTTCTACCTCGGAACTGAGGGTATGTACCAGTAGCTATGTGTTTGATCTCTCTCTCTCTCTCTCTCTCGTGTTCTTGAGGTGATACGATCTTGATGTATCGCGAGCTTTGCTATTATAGTTGGATCTTATGATGTTTCTCCCCCTCTACTCTCTTGTAATGGATTGAGTTTTCCCCTTGAAGTTATCTTATCGGATTGAGTCTTTAAGGATTTGAGAACACTTGATGTATGTCTTGCCATGCTTATTTGTGGTGACAATGGGATATCACGTGATCCACTTGATGTATGTTTTGGTGATCAACTTGCGGGTTCCGACCATGAACCTATGCATAGGGTTGGCTCATGTTTTCGTCTTGACTCTCCGGTAGAAACTTTGGGGCAGTCTTTGAGGTTCTATGTGTTGGTTGAATAGATGAATCTGAAATTGTGTGATGCATATCATATAATCATACCCACGGATACTTGAGGTGACATTGGAGTATCTAGGTGACATTTGGTTTTTGGTTGATTTGTGTCTTAAGGTGTTATTCTAGTACGAACTCTAGGGCCGTTTGTGACACTTAGAGGAATAGCCCAACGGATTGATCGGAAAGAATAACTTTGAGGTGGTTTCGTACCCTACCATAATGTCTTCGTTTGTTCTCCGCTATTAGTGACTTTGGAGTGACTCTTTGTTGCATGTTGAGGGATAGTTATATGATCCGATTATGTTATTATTGTTGAGAGCACTACAAAAAAATACACTTCCGTGATGATACGTGTTTGTCACAGTAGGTCGCGTTTTCTGTCATGCATGTACATCCATGACAAATTTATGACAGAATCAAGATAGTCATACCTGTTTTGTCGTAGAAGTGTTCCATGACATTACCAAAATTATCATCATGGAAGTGTCCACTTCCATGACGATAAATCACGCGTCACAGAAGTGCTTTCGTCAAGGGTGACCGACACGTGGCATCCATCGTAACAGAACATTGTTAAGCTATCGGGTCAGGTTTTGGATCCGATAACCCGTTAACAGCCCTGATCAATGGGGTTTTCCACATGAAAAATCATCATTGGCTGGAGGAAACACGTGTCGGCTCATCGTTGGGACAGATGTCAACCACTCATTGGACGGAAGGCGCCTATGATACGTCGACACGTGGCTTGGCCCAACAGAGGCCCATTCCTGTGAAAAGGCCGGCCCGTTTGACTTGGTCAAAAGCTGGTGGGCCGGCCCATGAAAAGCGTGTTAACGGCCTGTTCGAATATAGCCCATTTACAGCCCAGTAACCCAAGGGCCGTTACACCCTATCCGAATTAGGCCCAGTAGCGTCATCTAGGCCATCCAATATGATTCCAGCCCGTTTTCACTTCTGGCCCATGTATGGCCCATGACGTCTTTCAGCCCATATGAGACCCTATGTAACTCTTGGCCTACTAACGGCCCATGGTGAAACTGGCCCGTAATGAACAATGTATCACTTTATACCCATTAATGGTCTGTTATTCCGTTGGGCCATTTCCAGCCCATGTTATCTTTCGGCCTTCTCAGAGCCCATTTATTCTTGGGCTCATTTCCAGCATTCGTTTACTTACGGCCCGTTACTGTCATTTTCTGCTTATGGGCCAAATTCAACCCGTGGTTACAGTCGGCCCGTTTGTGGTCCGTTAATACGTTGGGCCGATTTCATAGCATCATCAAATACGGCCTATTAATGATGGCCCGTTATGGTTGGCCCATGAACGGACGATTCCAACTCTAGCCCGTTTACGGCCATAATGCGATCTGTTTGGCCCATGTTTGGCCAATTGATTATACGGCCCATATAAGGCCCATTGATAATACGGCCTGTAGAAGGCCCATTTTTTCTACGGCCCGTAGAAGGCCCACTGTTTCTACGGCCAGTAGGAGGCCCAGTGTCACTAGAGTAAATATTAGCCCATGGTTATTGTGGCCTAGTTTTAAAAAAATAGGTTATTGCAGCCACTAGCTAACTACGGAAAAATAACTGCAATGACTACAAGCAAACAAATAAACAAGACAACAAGGAAATAAATAAGCAAGCAACTAACGCTAGGCTATCACGGCTATTACACATATTACATCCACTGGGCATCAAAGTTCGCCACCAGTGCAAATATAGGGAACAAAGCAGCATATCATATACACTGGTTGTCAAAGTTGGCGACCAGCGCAAATAAACGCCGCAGCAAAACAAATCAAGAACAGAAACCACTTCAGAAGATCTCAAGAAACAATATCATGGGTACACATAATGCTGGCAAGATGCTTAGCAAGCTTATTAACTTTCTCTTGTTTGGCGCTTAAATCCTCCAGCGCTTGCTGTTGCACCAAAAAATATGCATCTGAATTCTGCAGGGACTTCCTCAGTCCTTTAGCTTCCTGTCGCGGCACATCTGATCGATGTCTTTCAACTTGAAGTTGAGACTCAAGAAGATGAACTGATTCAGGCAGCGAGTTCAAAGATCTTGTGCCAGCAGTAGTGGCCAATAACTCGAACACTACATCAAGACAGGACTGTTGGGTTCCCTCACTGTCGTCAAGATAGTTTTTATCAGCTTTCTTGGAGACCAACAGGGATGTCTCACTATCTTGAACCTTATCTGCATTACTTCCTTTACCATTGGATAACACGGTACTGTTCTCCAATATTTTGTCCGCATTCTAAAAGAGAAACAAGCAGGCACATCACATGTTTACCATGTTGTATATGAAACTCATATTGGTAAATGAGTTCAGTAGTAAAGTGGACAGGATAACAGCATGAAACAAACATATATCTATGTACCATGGTCACTTTATGGTCTATATCATTCTAGTTTTTGTTGCCAAATCAAGATAGAGACACAGTTCAAATAATATTTGTTCAAGACAAAGCAGAATAGATAGAATATAAGTGTGTGTAACTATAGAGCAATAACAACACTTGTAATGTGCATGATATGAGAACATAACTGTTTATTCAATTGAAACTGAAATCAACATAGAGCAGGTTACAATAGCAAACCAGTTAAAGAAACAGGTTTAAAACATACTTGTTGCGCCATTGGAGTTTCAATTCCATCCTTCAAATTTGAAAATAGTTGGTATGAGTAAATACAGTCATGCAAGAGCAAAGGAGTATGAACCATAGCTACAGAACCTGACCTGAGAACAAATCTTCTTCTCCTTTAAGCGTTGAGTTGGGATTCGCAGTGGTGGTCCTCGTGCTTTGGGCATTGCAGTTCCCTTACTAACTGCTCGTGTTTGGGTGCTCTGTGGTGGAGACGGTGCCGTGTCAACTGGAACTGGGTTACTATCTGCCGGGGTTGGGGTTAGAAGGGGTGTAGCTGGTTCTCTGTCCAACTGGGTAGGGGTACAATCTGCGAGAGTCTGGGTTATGTGTGGTGGATCTGGTCCTTGGGCAAGTACAACCGTGGTTCTATCTGCATCAATTGGTAGCACTATCTTTTCTGAAGACTGTGTTGTTACTCCCTTAGATACTGCCATCGCGCTCTCCAATTCAAATGGCTGATAAACAAGAAAAGTAATTGAAAGTATAGACATTGTATGATAGACAGGTGCAACGGATAGTGGGGAATAAAAGAGGGCATGAAATAATTCATATTTATATTGTCTAACCAAACAGGATAGGATGACACAATTTCACATATATGATGGCTAACTAAACAGGATAGCATGACACAATTTCACATTATGATGGCTAACTAAAAAGATGGAAAGACATAGTTCAAAATATGAGACTATGTAAACAGGATGACATGACATAACTATATAATGTGTTTATTAAATAGGTTGGCATGCCATAATTTACATACATTCATGGATAGAATGCCATAATTCAAAATATGATGACTGTAAACACTAAACATGATGAGATGATATAACTATATGATGTCTTTATTAAATGGGTTGCCATGCCATAATTCAGATAGATGATGTGTATGTACTATGTAAACATGATGGCATTATATAATTCAAATATATGATTTATATAGTAAGCAAGTAAGAAGATGGCAATCCATATATGATGTAAAAACTAAGCAATGCAACACACCATGCATGACATGGGTAATATAACCCTGCCAAGTTTGAGCATAGACCTCAGGGGAAAAAAGGACTGGTCATCAGTCTCTGAATCCTCCTCTGAGGAGCTCTCTGTAACCAGCAAGATGTCTGCTTTAGCAAGTAGCATTGTCTGCTCTGAATACCTTGTTTTCACTCCAGATACTTCCATCACCGCTTCAAATGGCTGATGCACAGGAAGAGTAGTTGAATATACAAACATTGTCGACAAATGGAACACGTAATACAAAAAAAATGATAGCATGATATAATTCACATACATGATGATTGGCTAAACAGCATGGCATTGCATAATTCACATATATAATGCCTTCGCAACAAGATAGCATTGTATAATTCACATATATAATGTCTTGCAACAAGATGGCAATGCATAATTCACATATATGGTAATTATACACTGAACAGGTGGCATTCACACAAAGCATGTCTAAACTAATCAAATGACATAGCAATGCGAGACACCATACGCACGATATGAGCAACATAACCCTGCCAAGTTAGAGCATACACCTCGGGGGGGGGATAGGACTGGTCATCTGTCTCTGAATCCTCCTCTGAGGAGCTATCCGTAACCAGCGAGATATGCACTTCGTCAGATAGCATAGTCTGCTCTGAAGACCTTGTTTTCACTCCAGAATTTGCCATCACCGTGTCAAATGGCTGATGCACACAAAGAGCACTTGAATGTAATAACATTGTTGACAAATGTAATATGTAACGAAAAAAGGATGGCCTGATATAATTTACATATAAGATGACTGGCTAAGCTGGATGGCATTGCAAAATTCACATATATGATGCCTGGCTAAACAAGATGGCGTTGCATAATTCACATAAACGATGAATAAATAAACAGATGGCATTCACACAAAGGATGTCTAAACTAAGCAGATGACATATTTGATATATAAAGTAAGCAATGCAAGACACCATATGCATGATATAACCAACATCAGCATGCCAAGTTAGAGCGAAGACCTCAGGGGGTAAATAGGAGTTGTCTTCTCCTTCTGAATCCCCCTCAGAACATATATCTTCATCTCGATTACAATCCGAAATGCGTGGAGGGGGGCTGCCTTTGCGCCTACCATGGAGCGACATCTGCATGAAATTTTATTGCCACGCAAGGCTCGTCTCTTTTGCTCTACATGTTCAGTTCCATTGTTTACAATAAATGTCATGCATAGGAATAAAACATAGTGAGATTATGTAACGAGTGCATGCAGAAATCCAGAGTGATGGTAGCAACCTGTGGATAGACCCAAAACCAATAATAGCAGGCAGATAATGGCTTCAGTTAAAAAATACAGATAATGGCTTCTTTACTGTTTGTTTCCCACCCAACATGAAACTTATAGTAGACACCGGAGATTAACCAGATAGTAGATAGATACTATTGATAGCGGCCCCGATAAGTACCCCACAACCATTTAAAAACTCAAGTTTGACCATTAGTTTGGAGCTGACTCAGAGTCTAATCGGTGAACAGGACGATAAGGTAGCATGTAATATTAAGCGATGCATAATGTAAGAAGACACGAAAGAGTGCGACCTCTCTTGCGGACCCATGTAGTCCTCGAGGTCATCTGCTCGGTTGATGATGGTAGTGCCATTTTCATGGCTGCCAGCGGCGGGGAAGAAGATTTGAGGCGGCAAAAGACAGTCTGGAGGCCGGATCCCTGCTGTGCTGGACCCTTCTGTCGTTGGAGCAGCTGAGATGGGGTGGACGACGGTGCAGCAGGAGCAGGACAAACCACGCAAGGTTTTCTTTGACAACTATCTATAAGAGAAGTAATTCTGTAAGGGCTCATATGAATTGGAGGATTCCAACAATGCAGGGATAGGATATAGACAGGAATAGGATAGGAATGCATGTGCAAAACAGAGAATTTAAAAACATAGGATTTCTGCCAATCTGGTTGTTTGATTCACAACAATTGGAAGATCACATGATGCAAAGAAGCATGGCGAGATTAAGTCAAACCACAAGAAAATGTACGGTTATAATGCTATTATGCTACTATCTCTTAGTCTTGTGCTTCATGAATAGGAATTTGAAAAGGAGGACAAGTCAAAATTAAAATTCCTACGTTTTTTCTTTCAAGGAGACACTAAAGGAACAAATCCGTGTGCTCAGTGGACAATATATATAACATGTAGAGTAAAAAAGAGATGCAACAAGTGTACAACCTCTTTGGCAAAGCCATGTCGAGCTCAGCGTGATTGGGTTGGCCAGTGAGGATGCTCCGGCTGACTTGGCTGTCGGAGGAGGGGAAGAAGATCTTAGGCATCTGGAGATGGAGCCCGAGGTACTGCTCCACTGTGATGGAGGGTTACGTCGTTGGAGCAGCTCCGGTGAGTTGTACGACGCCGAGGCTGAAGCAGGACAAGAGAGACAACGAACAACGTTAACCTGAGTGGAATTCTAATAGCATTTCCAATACATGACGTAAAATACATAAACACAAAGTGCTAGATGTAAAATACATCAGCCGCTCATCTCTGAACTTAACTGTCGAAACTGAATTTAACTGTCGAAACTGAACTTAACTGTCGAAACTGAATTTTGCTGTCGAAACTGAATTTTGCTGTCGAAACTAAATGCACTAGCGAGGTGAGACTACATGTCGGTCGATTGACTTTTTCATCTCTGGTCAGTCGATTTTGCAGCCGTTAGATACGAAATCAAGGCTTGCGATTCATCTTCAACTTCCACCCCCTGAGCCGGCCAAACAGCAGCCCCCCGCCCCCGCGGCCGGCGGTGCGCCGCCCCGCCCGCCCCGAAAACACTCCCCACCGCCGGTCCGCCGCCGCCCCGGCCATCCCTCTAGGCTCCCCCGTGCCGAGCTTTTTCTCCGGCGATCCCCAGGCCACCGCCCTGCCAATGCCCCGCCACCGTCGGCAACCACTGCCCCATCCTGAACCCTAAGATAGATAGTAGGGTACCTCTCCAGCGAGCCCCCCTCCCCGCTGTGGCTAGTTCTTCCTTCACCTCGGCGGCATCGGAGTGAAGTGTAGCTAAATCGGAGCAGCATCGCAAGGAAGAGCAAGAGCGAGAGCACCAGCGCAAGCAAGAGCAATAGCAAGAGCAGACCAGGCAGGGGACCAAGAGCAAGAGCAGAGCAGCAGCGCGAGCGACAGCTAAAGCAGTAGCAGGTCCTACTGATGTGGACATCGCCGCTGAGGGAGCGACGCCATGGAGGAAGTGGCCGGCGACGCCGCCGTGGATGGAGCCACGCCATGTCGGCTCGGGACCGAGCGCCGGTAGCACCGTGAGATCGAATCAAGAAGAAAATGCGGCAATTAGTGTACAACCTCTTTGGTGGCGCCGATTAGGCTGCAGCTTCATCCAAGGAAACGGGAATGATGATGTTGTTCCGGTGGTGCAGGTGAAGACGGCGGTGTGGGAATGGAGGTGGCGCAAAAGACGAGGGGAACGTCGGGGCAGCTCCTTGGAGGTGGAGGACGGGGTTGCTGAACCGGCGGGACGATGAGATCGACGACGGATCCTCATCCGGTACGGTGGATGAGGGACGTCGAGGTGTTGCTGTGGACGACGTCGTCGGGGAAGAGGCTCCGGCTGGGTGTCGGACGGAGTAGGGTGTGGGGTTTCGTCACGGGTTTTCGCGGCCTCGGTGTACGAATGGGTGGGCGGATGGGATGGCAGTTGGCAACCATGGCTTAGAGACGCGCTTGTCCAAAATGTGGGGTAAGTTATGAAAGTACCCCCACCGATTTGAGGCGGTTCTTTCGGTTCAGGGGCACCACGGGCATTTTGCGTGTCGGGATTTCGCAGGAGGTGGGAGTTTTCGCACCCGTTGTAATTTCGGAATAGCAAGGCACGGGTTGAGATGGAGGGAGTTGTCATAGCACAACGAGACAAAGATATAACTTAAATATTTCGGGCTAACAAGGCGCGGGTTGAAATTTCCGGACAAGCCTAATGTGTACTGTACCAAATCAATGTGCCCTGCAAATGTCATTCAAAACTTTGAATTCATGTTATGTTCAATTAAAATATTTCGCTATGTGTATAATGCATGCAACCTAATACTCAAATGAACATTTTAGTGCATTCCGAACGTATATACTACCGCTTCAATGTGAACTAAATTTGAATTCATTTCTCTATTTGAATAAGATCTACAGTAATGATTGTTGTGAAGTCAAAGCATTTGAATTCTTTTCTTTGTTTTAATAAGATCTACAATCATCATTATTGTCAAGTTAAACCATCGTTTGTGTATTATCTTCACAGCACACCACATGATTAGTCTCGAGTTACATATGAAATATGTGTACTATATGAACTCGAACTAGATTTTCTGAATCCACTTTATTTTGATTTCAAATCACATTACATTTCTAGCTCTAGCTAGATCTTCATAATCTAAACCATGTCTCATATGTATAATGTGTTTATCACATTATGTATGGTGCCTCGCCCCCTACGCCTACAAGTATTTAGATGTGAGTTGCAAACACCACACATTACCACAAATTCAAATAAAATGTGAGAATGTTTGATATATAGTATTGTTTAGATGGTTCGTTATTTAGTTGTAAGCTGCAAACGCCACACATTATCACAAATTCAAATAAAATCTGAGATTGTTTGATGTATAGTATGGTTTAGATTGTTCGGCATTTAGCTGTGAGTTGCAAAGGCCATGCATTATCACATTATGGTATAACATGTGCACAGCACGTGTATCACCGCTATATTCATGCATGCAATGTTTAAAACACTATGATGTCATATTCAAATATATGAATCCGCTTTCATATCAAATTATGATCTTTGTTAGTCTCTTACACCCACACAATCATCTAACCTTTGTAGCTACCACTAACTTACTCTCATGCATGCACACGCCCTCCTCGCCCTCCCCCTCCCTCGGCATTCTATCCACCGGGCACATTCATTTTTTTCTTCAGGTCATTCTCCCAGAGTCTCCACAACTCCTTTCCGACACACACCGATCGATAAACCTCTCCAGCGATGCCTGCCTACAACATACAAACACACCTTCAATCTCCTCCTTTATGTGTCCTTGCCTCGTGTCTCTCATACGGTCAGACACACGTGTAAACTCTTGCCCCTCTTTTCATCGCTCTCACAACCGCACACTCCTCCCCCTATCTAGCTAGTAGTTGGGCCTCTCGCACCACCTCCTAGATCCATTCTCTCTATCTATCCGTCTCGCTAGGCCTTATTTGCCTCTAACAAATGGACGTACACCGACCGATCTCTCGCTATACATATAGCTAGATAGGTCCTTATAACTCGTTTTTACCCACACGTCAATCGATCTACCTCATTAGTTGTGTCTCTCCCTTCCTCCGACAAACAACAATTGATCTACCGATCTAGTTAGGTTTGCTTACCAAACACATGGTTCCCCTTCATCATCCATGGATTAGGTCCTTATAACTCGTTTTTACCCACACGTCAATCGATCTACCTCATTAGTTGTGTCTCTCCCTTCCTCCGACAAACAACAATTGATCTACCGATCTAGTTAGGTTTGCTTACCAAACACATGGTTCCCCTTCATCATCCATGGATGCATCCTGACAGATCTATCACGCACAGGCACACACAGAAACACATCCCCACTCTTATTGATAACATGCAGTTCCACCCTTAGTTTGTCTAGTAGGCCTCTCCCACCATCTTCAAGAAGCAACTCCATCACCCATCCAGCACTCTACCCCTCTCCCTCCCTTTCCCTCCCTCCCTCTCTCTCTCCTCTCTCTCTCTCATCATATTTCCCGTCCTTCAGTTATGTATGGATGTCGACCGATCTCCCTCAAGACAGAGCTGGGTCTCTCCTTCTCAACACATATATGAGTCGTTCTACCTCTATAGTTGGGCCTCTGCCAACCCCTCCCACCACCCCCTCCCCCCACACACATCGATACATCAAGCGCCCTAGTCATGTCTCCCTGCCACACACAAACTTGACGTGTGCCCTCTAACGTTCCGGTAGGCCAGTCGCCCTATATCTTTGACTTGTACACACACACAATTTCGATGGCTCTCTTCATCGATCTCGCACCCACCCACTTGATCCTCTCTTCGACTCTATCGATAGCTATGACCCCTCCCTCTCTTCTCGTGGATTTCCTGACCCTCTATGTATGATATGGATATGCCTCCATTTCACACACATTGCATGCAAAATTTTGTTTGAGATGTCATCGACACATATTCCCACAAATAATTCACGAAATCAACCCCCCACCCCACCCCCACCCCAAAACAAAAAACACTCATGAACACGGTTTGTATCTCTCACACACACCCACGTAGGTGGGGGACGTGCACGAAGAGAAGAGGTGCATGCACGGCGCACGTACGCCCGTCACTTTCCCAACCACACCTGGCGGGTACACGGTGGAGCTCATTTCTGTACGAAAAAGGCAGCCCACGTGGTAATTTGGCACGTGTACTGGTTGTGCACTTGGTGGAGGGTGGATCGTCTACCACGGATGAATTGCGACTTGACGTGTTATGTTAAAAAAAACAGGCAAATCATGTGGGGCCTACCTTAGAGGCAATGCTCTATACACTGGAGTACTTTTGATGTGTCCCGTCAACTCGCAGAACGAGGAGAAGCTTGCTTAGTACGCTGTCTCCCCCGCCCACGGGCGCGGTGGCTCGCAGGATGAGGTGAAGCTTGCTTACTACGCCTTACGCCCGCTCCCTCACCCATGCGGGCGGTGGCTCGCAGGACGAGGAGAAAAATTTACTACTCCCTCCGTTTACTCCTCGTCCCTACTACCTTGGTTATAGAGATTATATCATATTGTTTGGAATATATATGTCCTTTAGTATATTTCAATATGAACTACTAGTACATACTCCAAACGCTGATGTATATAGACGTATTTTAGAGTGTAGATTCACTCATTTTGCTCCGTATGTAGCACTCTCCCTCGCCCCTCGACCCTCGCCCACGTGGTGGACGTGCAGCAATTCATTCAGTCTCATATAGCCAGAACGATATATACTGCACTACCAGTATTGCTCGATTTCTCGAAGAGGCGAAGAGCTAATAGCAAGGTTAACATTTTGGAGATGCCAAGCACAAGGTTATAGGAGAACGAGTAGTAGGTGCCACATCATTTATAAATAAAGTTTTTTTTCTTCAGTGGCCCATACGCAATATGATAGGTTCATATGGAGAGAAAAGGAAACCGCTCCACTATATACATAGTCAGGACGGGCCAGCCTACACGGTTGCTTGCTGGGGTTGCTCTCTTCACACTCTCTCGCACAAAACGACTGTGGCCACATCTCTAACATCCCGGCGGATCACGTCCACTTGGGGAAGGGGTGGATGCTTAGTGTAGATGCGGTGGCCGTCGCCGATGGCGAAAACCCACTGTCGGCACGTCCCGATCAGGGGTCCCCGCCATTCTCTCTCACAAAGCCGGTGAGGTTGCCTTCGTCCCTTGCTCACTGACACGACGTGGGCAGTTGCCGCCTCCCTCCACCCTCCTCAAGGTTGAGCTACGTCCCTCAGGTACAACTCCCTTTACAGCCGGCTTGCACCACTGCTCCAGCTGCCCACATAACTCCCTGTGGATATTTGTCTACTTCTTGGCCCCGCACATACCTCTACTGGCTTCTACGTACTGTATTTGTGATGAGTTTATGTCTCATCAACTAGTCCCAGTAATCTTATTCTAATCATGATTGTTTAATTTATTTTCCACAGGGATGCTCATCTCAATTTTGGTGAAATTGCACAAAATGATCCGATGGTCAAAAGGTTGCAAACTTCATTTATTAGGAAGCTCAAACGTTGCCAGCAAATTGAAGCCTGGTCAGAGTTCACGGTTCAAGGGCTAGGGACTGCATGGATCATTTTTTTCTTTAGCTGCCTCTGTTCCAAAATAAGTGTCAACTTTAGTAGTAGTAAAACTTTGTACTAAAGTTTGCACAAAGTTGAGAAACTTATTTTGGAACTGAGGGAGTACATATTTGCTATGATCTGTCAACCATTGAGATGCAATAGCATGCATGTTAGTCTCCTTTGTATTTGATGAAATGTTGCAACGGGCAACCTTGGACGCAAGATACATGTAACAGAAGCTGGAAGCTTCATAGCATTGTCCAAATTTATCTCGCTGATAAATTACAGTACGTACTATACTAGTACTTCCTCCATTCCTAAATATAAGTCTTTGTAGAGATTTCACCATGAACCACATGCGGATGTATATAGATGCATTTTAAGTGTAGATTCATTCATTTTATTCCGTATGTAGTGGAATTTCTACAAAGACTTATATCTACTAGTAATAGCTAGCCCCCACTACTAGGAATTCTCTATCCTCTCCTTGAGCCACGTCATGGAAATTGATTTAGCCGTTAGATGAAGTAAATCAGTCCATAATAGCCGCCTGATCTTGATGTTGAGAGGCTCCGCACTAAGCCACATGCAAGCACGCAGAAATACTGTGCCACATGCATGTGAGTGGGTTTTAAATCACATCAACATGTCTGCATGCAAGCATGCACATGTAGCATGCATGTAAGTGAGCTTTTAAGTCCCATTAACATGTCAAAAAGAAAAATATAATCCCATTATGCAGTAGGAGTTGGCTGATCTTTTTTTCCTTACGTGGGATGATCTAAATGATGATGGGAGTTTATCTAGTTTGGCTACCACATTTGTCATGTGGTTATAGAGGTTTTTTTGTTCTATGAGATCGATAATTTTGCGCAGAGAGATATACCGTTGTTCCGCGCCAACGCGCGGGGACTCATCTAGTAATATTTAGGAATGGAGGGAGTACTATGTAAAGAGTTAGGTGCCGCACGGTGATAGTGTGAGGTGGGCCATGTAATCACTGAGCCTGCATGTTTTCACTGCTCTTGCATGCCTCCGCTGTAAGAATGGAGAAAATTGTAATCTAGTACTAGTAGTATACCTCCTTACGCCGAAAGCGTGGGACATCCAGCAGTCCTACCACCTTAGTAATAAAGACCAATGAGCCGTCAAATCACATAGACCCAGCAGTAAGTTGGACGGACGAAGCAACCATCACTCTTGCGCCAGTGAGAGGTCGCGTCCGCTCTGCCCGGGCATGAATGTGGCACCGATTCTTTGGAGCGGTGCTGACCGTTTCGGGCGAGAAGCGCACGCGGGCGATGGAGGGGCTTTGGGTGGGCCAGGCTGGTCAGGAGCGGGCGTGGCAGCTGTCCGCATCTCCCTACCGGACACGCCCGGAAATGAGAGGATGCACCGACTCTCGCGGCTAAAATCGTACACTACACAACATCTCTTTGTAGGAGTAGGTCGATCTGTCGCTCTCTCTAACACACACATGGTGTTAAACACACACACACACACGCACGCACACGCACCTTGGTCCCGTTGCACCTTCTAACGTGACTTATTACACCTAGACGGAGGGAGTAGTAAGTATACGAGATACGGTGGCACACTGACTTAAGTCGAATACAAGTGCCCAAAATTTGTGTGCATGTTATAATAAGGATTCACTTAAAATAGTACGTGAGCGAACAGAGGGATCAATTGGACAGTGTTCCCAAGCAGTAGCGAGATGTGTGAGGTAAGATACACCGCTGGTGCTTTTAATTTTTCTTATTAATTTCTTTGTTTCACCCTCTGACTGGTGGGACCCAACGTAGTACGTGGAGAGAGGTAAGGTGACTAAGGCTACATTATTTCTGCACCACTGTTGATAGTCTTACCACCAAAGCCACATGACACGATTATGATTGAAATCCCAATGACTCCCACACACACAAAAAAACACGGCATGCTTGTCACACGAATGCAGGAATGTATAAAAGGTTATTTCCCTCTCGTTGAACATAACGGGAGGGTTGTGTAGCTGGTTAACCTGTTCGCTCATCAAACTTGAGGTCTCGGGTTCGATAACTACACTTGAGCATAATTTGTGCCAGGAGGATTCTTTGACTGGTCAAAATGTTTTCTAGGGTTTGCACGCTTCACACTCTCTCTCCAGTATATATATACATGCTGGAGCCTCAGCGGAGCAGTGGAAATCCTCCCCCGCGTTGCCGGCAGGGTGGGGCCTCAGCTGAGCCAGCGATGTCCTCTGCCTCGTTGTTGGCGGCGCGGGGCCTCGGCAAAGCCGGCGGTGTCCTCTGCCTCGTTGTTGGCGCCGCGGGGCCTCGGCGGAGCAGGGCCTTGTCGACGCCAGCGGAGCGGGGACTCGTCGGAGCCGGCATTGTCCTCTGCCTCATCCTCGATCTCGCCAAACAGCGCCTCGCCCGCTTCATCGCCCTCTTTGCTAGCCTCTTTGTAGGCGGCCGCAACCTCCGCCACCTGCATGCGGTACCGCCAGCGCTCGAGGTGTCCCTTACGGGCGGAGCGGTACGAGTCGAGCAGCGCCTCCTGCTCCGCCCGCTCCGCGGCGATCTGCTCCTCCGCCTGCAGGTGCTCCTGGAGGAGATGGTGGTTGTAGGCGGCATCGGTCTGCGCCTCCCAGAACTGCTCCTGACGCATCTGCCTCACAATGTCCATATATTGGGCACGGGCCTCGCCGATGGTCATGGTGCAATGCACCGACGAGGATGGCGCGGAGGAGGGGGTTGGCGCCGGATCATCGACTACCATGTTCTCCATTGGGACGTCATCGTCCTCCGGCTGCCTGTCGGCCAGCCGGTCGGCAGCAATGGCTGCCATCTCCTTGTGGTCCGTCGTCCGGCCATCCCGAAGAATGCTGGAGCGCGAGGAAGCCATGGTGGGCAGTAGTGGTGTGGACAGGAGAAAGGGAACGGATGCAGACGACTACGGCTATGGCCAGCGCAGCAGTTTATATAGCAATGGTGGGCGGGCGGAGGGACGGACGTGTGGCGCTGGAGTAGCCGCCTCGGTAACCGCGTATCATTAATGTGGGCGGTAGATGGACAGACGGACGTCACTTGTGTCGTTTGAAGGCGGAGCAATCGCCTGCATCGGGAAGCAGGGTGGGCGGCGCTGACTGTTTCGGGCGGAAAGGGCCCGCGGGCGAGGAGATGACTTTACTTGGAGAGGATGACAATGGGGACCCACCAGGTCCATAGCCTCACGTACGCAAGTGCCTCCTTATAATATATATATATATGTATAAAACTATACTCCCTCCCTCTAGGTGAATAAGTCGTATTAGAAGGTGCATCACGACCTAGGTGCAAGCAGATTGGTGGAAAAGAAGAATATTTCTCTCTTCTAAACACAACATTTAACACAGCAGTTAAGAGGATTCCTTATTAGCTACCCATGTAGGCCATCGTAAATCATAGCATGCAAAGCGCTTTTATTTCTTGCCTAGTAACCGCATGGATGTGCTGCATGCATTGGTCCTTGCCCGACCAAAAAAAAGGGAGGAAAGGGGTTTCCACGGGAGACAATGAGTCAGAGGTGGAAGTGCTCGCTGGAGTAATTTATTTTGCTTCCCTGGTTTCCTGACATCACGGTCCCACACCATTCTCAACCTATGTAGTAGTCAATAAACGAGAGAATTGCACAAGAAGCGGCCGACAGCTGGGACCAAGAAGCTCAAGCAGTATTTGTGTTTTTGAGGTGTGAGCACTGCAGAGTTTTTCGATGTTTAGCCCAGATATTAATTTTTCTCCTCTGAACAACAGCGAAAACATCGCTGCAGGTATTAACTGCGCGGGCTGTGGCCTATCTAGCCCAGGGGAGATATCCAGCCCAGATATTAATTTTTTTCATGTTGAAAATGGCTAGCCCAGCTATACTTTTTTTAGGAATACCCAGGCAAGGTCAAGTTCTTATTCTCTGCCCCGCTGGGCTGCAAATCTTTCCTAGGAGGGATGCATTAGGCTTAACAAGAAAATGGGCTTTAAGAAATAATACATGGGATGTAATTATAAAAATTGGGCAGTAACTATAAAAAATGCACCAAACACGTGATTACTTTATAAAATATTATTTTTGGATATTGAAAATTTTAATTTCATTAATTGTTGCGAGCGCAATGTTTTGTTGGATTTTTACGTAATATAAATTTATATTGAAATTGTATTTAATCTGATTAGAAATTTCGGGATAAAAATATTTCGGATCCCATCAAAATGTGGGAAATTTTATTGAATTCTGTTTTGAACGTGTCATAGCCCTAGAATTGTTTACAATAGTTGCATAAGAGAGCATCCATGCATCATGTCTTAATTCTGAAAGTTGAACTGAGGTTAGTTGAAACCCTCGGAAATCACTTCAGAAATAATCAACGTTAAAAATATTTTCAAATGAGTCCAAGCAAATGTTCCTGTTATTCTGTAAAAAATATTGGCAGGAGGTAAAATTCAAACCAATATTATTGGAGTTTCAGAAATATTTATTTTGAGCATTTGAAATTAATTCAATAACTATTTGAATTGGATCTATATTTATTATATAATAAATATATGTTCAATAATTCTAAAAATTGTTGTGTAGCTTTGGAGAAGTCCATTTAGTTCACACAATTATTTTCATGAATTTTGAAAATGGTTTGGTTTTTGAACTAAATCAAAACATAATAGCAAAAATAGAAAAAGAGAACAAATTAAATAACAGAGAGAGAGAGAGTTAGTACCTGGGCCACTTACCTGTGCGGCCCAGGAGCCGGCGCAGCCCAGCTGGCCGATGCCAGTCATCCCCCTCCTCTTGCCAGAAGGCAGAGGAGAATCGGATCACGCCCCAGCGTGAGCGCGCCACGCCGACAGCAGCCTGCCTGCCTGCCCCTCCCCGACGCGTCTGGACGAGCGCCACGCGACCCTCCCCGGCTCTCGCTCACTCTCTCTCGTCCCCATCCCTTCCCCAGGATCTCCCTCTCTCTCAGCACCATGCGTTGCCGTCGCCCCCACTCGTTGCTGCCGCGCCCACCGCCGATGCCTTGCCTCCCCGATCAGTCCAGCACCTCCGCCACCTCGCACCACACCTCTCCATCGAAGGAAGCTAACGCGGAGGCCCTGTGGAGCCGCCATCGTCGCCATCTTCCTCGTCTCTGTCCAGTGATCACCGTCGTCGATTCGCCTTACGCAGGACGTCCCCGAGCCCGCTGAGCTTGTCTACGTGGCCGCTGTGAGCTCGCCGTCTTTTCCCCCTCGTTATCTTCATCGTTTGCAACCTCCAGCATCCGTAACCGCCATGGCCAAGCTCCCCCTACCGCCGGCCATGTCGTCGTCGTTGTTGCAGCCACTACAGCTTGAGCCTAAGCGCGTCACCGTGCTCAGCATGTCTGCAGGAGCACGAAGCACCCCACCGCTTGACCCGCCGTGCACCACAACGCCGATTCCAAGCTTGACTGAACCACGGCCGCCGCAAACCTCATCGCCGACGTTGATTCCAGCGACCCTCGCGCCCAACTCCACCACCTCTTGTTGCGGGCGAGAAAGGGCTATGCCCTGGTGCCCTCAGCGCGCTAACCCGACGCCTCTAGCGCAAATCCGGCGCGCCCCGCCGTGTTCTGTGGTCGCCGCCGGCTGAACTCCGGCGAGGTCGACGTGGTCCCATCATTAGGTGCTAATGACATCACTAATTAACCCTAGAGCCACTTACAGACGGGCCCCACTTTCTAATTAACCACGGTTTAGTTTCGTTTAGACTAAACAAACCCCGCAGGGCCCACAGGTCAGTTTGGCCACGTCACGTGTTGACCGACCCAACACGTCAGTGTTGACTTGCTGATGTGGCTGTTGACCTGACCCCACCTGTCATTGACACTGAACAACACTGTGTCACTGACCAATGGACCCCACTGGTCAGGTTTGACCTAGGCCGCTGCTATTGACGCTGTAATTGTTTTCTAGGATTTTAAATAAATCAGAAATGATTTATTTAATTCAAAAAATATCCAAAACTTCTAAAAATCATAGAAAATCAACCGTAACTCCAAATCAAATAAGTTATATATGAAAAATGATCAGAAAAATCCAATCTTTTCATCAGTACTAGTTTCATGCATGTTAGAACACTTTAAACTTGCTGTTTAGGTGAAACAAGTTAATGCACTAATATGACTTCATAAAATGGGTTTGCATTTGAATCTTTGGTTCAAATGGACTCATTTCAATATGTTCTAGCTTGCATTAGCCCAAAACACATTCATATTGCCATGTCATAGCATGCATCATATTGTTGTATATCGTCATGTGTTGATTGTGTTCTTTCTCAGTTGCCGGTGTTTGTTCCCCCTCAGTAGACGTTGATCCAGCCATGAATTCGATGACACCGAGGAAGAGCTATACTATCTTCAAAAGTGCCAGGCAAGCAAAACCCCCTTGTTCATTCCGATACATTCCCACTCTCTCGCTCCTGCTCTCTTTTACTGCATTAGGATAACAACGATTCAACTGTCACATGTTGCGGTAGTTGAATCCCTTTCCTCTGCATGACCTGTCATTGCCATAGTAATTAGATGAAACCCACTAGCATGACTAGGGATTGCTTGAGCCCTGATGTGCCTACTCATTCATGCTTGTTGTCATGCCGGCTACTGCTTAGAGTTGAGTCAGGTCTGATTCATCAGGAATGAATTGGAATGTGGTGAACATGTCCTACCGTTGAGAGCTAAGTGTGTGAACACAATTTGGTAAAGGTAGCAGTGAGAGGCCATGTAGGAGTACATGGTGAGTTGTCTCATTGCAGCCGTCCTTAGGAACTGAGTTCTGTGTTTGTGATCCATGAACAGTTACTACCACACATTGGGTTCCGGTAACTCGGCCCCTCTCGGCTTATTAATCAACTCGATCTCTGTCCAGGAGTTGCAACTAGTTTTTGGTGTTTGTAGGTAGTGTTAGTAGTCTACCAAGTGGCACCCGCTACAGGTGGGCTTGGGACAGACTAGGCACAGTGGCACGGTGTACCAAGTGGCACCCGGATGGTGGGCTTGGGAACCCTGCACATATCGTTTGGGGCCGTGAGCGACACCCCGGCCAGATCTCCTTGCGGATGGAACCCGAATAGGCGATAAACCTGGATGAGAGACTTGTGCGGTTAGTTAAGTCGTGGCCGACTCCCTCACCAGGCTTTCGCTTGAAGCTTGCCGAGATACATGACGTGTACATGGTGGTAAGTGGCGAGAGCGTGTGTGAAGATGTACACCCATGCAGGGTTATCATTATCTATTCGAATAGCCGGATTCCTCGGATATGGAAACTTGGACCCCTTGCATAGTTCATAGACAAGTGAAAGTGGATACTCTAAAATGCGCAAGATAAGTGTGAGTGCTATGGATGGCGTTCTCGCAGGGAGACGGGAGCGGATCCATAGTGGTGTATTGGTATGGTGAATTTCTGGACTGGTGTGCGCCACCTCAAAAGAGTTACTTGCAGTCGTAGTTCAGGTTAGCCACTGAGTCAAAGCTGGCTTGCTGCAGTTAAACTCCACCACCCCCTTTGTTGCTACCAATGCATATGTAGTTAGTTTTGATGTAAGTCTTGCTGGGTACATTTGTACTCACGTTTGCTTAATTTATGTTTTGCACAGAGACTTCAGTCTCGCTAGTAGTTCCACGTGGACTTCGACGTTTAGCTTGATACCTCAGCTACGATCTTGTGCCCTCGGCAGGATCTGGTAGATAGTCAGGCTTCTCAGCCTTTTTCATTTGTAGAAGTCTGTACTCAGACATGTTAAGCTTCCGCATGTGCTTTGACTTGTATGCTCTGAATGTTGGGTCATGAGACCCATGTTTGTATTATCTGGCTCTTCAGAGCCTAATGAATAAATACTTGAGTCGTAGAGTTATGTTGTGATGCCATGTTGTATTTACACATATCGAGCATATTGTCTGTATGATTGAAATGTTTGGTATGTGTGGGATCCGACAACCTAGTTGTTCATCCTTGGTAGCCTCTCTTATGGGGAAATGTACTCTAGTGCTTCCACTGAGCCATGGTAGTCTGCTACAGCCTGGTTTACCGGAGTCCTGCTAGCCCAGCACTACTGCTCTGGAACACTTAGACTAGCCGGCATGTGATTCACGTCGTTCCTGTGTCTGTCCCTTCGAGGAAATGTCACGTGGTGACATCCGGAGTCCTGCTAGCCTGCTACAGCCCGGGTTCCTGGAGTCCTGTTAGCACAGTTGCTATAGCCCGGATTCACACGCTACTGACCGACATGCTCTAGGTTGATTCATGTATGCCTGTCCCCGTAAGTTAGTGCCACTTTGGGTTCACGACTAGTCATGTCGCCCCGGGTTCTCTGTCATATGGATGCTAGCGACACTATCATATACGTGATCCAAAAGGCGCAAACGGTCCCGGGCCATGGTAAGGCGACACCCGTGGGGATACCGTGTGTGAGGCCACAAAGTGATATGAGGTGTTACAGGCTCGATCGATGTGACTTAGAATCGGGGTCCTGATAGAACGGTTGGTTGAAATGGGCTGCACTTTTAACAAACTGTAAATGGGCTGTAGTAAGTTCCATTAGAATTCAAAAATGGGCTACACATTCTTACAAATCTCAAATGGGCTATAAGTTCTCTGCCACACACTTCTGGCCTTACTAAGTTGACGCGTCCCCTAAAAAAATAGAGTTGACGCGTATGCAAGGCTTTGTCAACTTATAGTCAACACACGGTTCTAGCAGCAGTGGACGTTGGATGTCCATCCAACGGATGCCGTGCTTCTTCTTCAATCTCGGATATTCTAGCTTCACCCACCCAAAAAATGATTCCTCCCCCTGACATCTGGGCCGCACCGTTTCGGAAGCTGACCTGTGGGCCTACTAAGTTGACGTACCAAGGGCTCTGTCAACTTAGTCAATATAAATGATTCTAGTTGCAGTGACCGTATGATGTCCATCCAACAACCGTAGTGCTTCTTCAACATCTGGTCTTCTTGCTCCAGCCGCCCAAAGCAGCGCCGGTCGTGCCGCCTGCTCCTGCCTCCCGTGGCCGGTTGTGCTGCCACGGAGGCCTCACCGCCCCATACTATTCCCACCGCTGGCCAGGCCCTGCGGCGACGGCAGCCTCACATCACAGCCGAATGAGTGAACCTTCATACTCCTCTCCGCATGGGCATCCACGGCCGCGTCTTCACCGGCTCCACGTCTTCCCCTTCCTAGGCCTCGCCGTCGTCCACCGCCCTGGTGCTCTCGGTGCGGCGTGGTCAACATGGTCAAGGAACGACTTCCATCGGACAAGGACTGTATGTGGAGAGGCTGACAGCTGGGTCCACGGCGGCAGCAAGGAAGTGCCTCCTTATTACGAGGAAAATAATGATTCCTCCACCTGACAGCAGGGACCCACCGGACGGGCCACCAGTATTTTGCAAAAAAAATCATTTCCCCCTGACTGCTGGGACCCACCGGACGAGCCACCGTATTTTGCGAAAAAACATTCCCCCCGCTGTCAGCTCGGACCCACCGGAAGTGCCTCCTTATTACGCACAAAAAAATGAATACTCCCCCGGCTAGCTGGGACCCACCTTGCTGGGAGGCTGACTTGTGGGCCTACTAAGTTGACAGGGACAAAGGGCTTTGTCAACTTAGTCAATATGAACGATTCTAGGTCCAGTGACCGTATGATGTCCATCCAACGACCGTAGTGCTTCTTCAACCTCTGGTCTTCTTGCTCCAGCCGCCCAAAGCAGCGCCGGTCGTGCCACATGCTCCTGCCTCCCGTGGCCGGTTGTGCTGCCGCAGAGGCCTCAACGCCCCCTACTATTCCCACCACTGGCCAGGCCCTGCGGCGACGGCAGCCTCACACCGCAGCCGAGCCGGTGAACCCTCGTAGTCCTCTCCGTGCGGGCTTCCACTGCCGTGTTGTCCCCTTCCTAGGCCTCGCCGTCGTCCACCGCCGTGGTGCTCTCCGGGCGGCGTGGTCAACGTTGTCAAGGAACGACTTCCATCGGAAGATTACTATATGTGGAGAGGCTGACAGCTGGGTCCACTGCCACAGGCCAGTTTTTTTGTGATTTGCCAAGTCGCTTTGCCAGGTCTGTTGGGCTGCAAATCTGTCAAGACGAGGAGAGCTTTCATTCGGCTGGCCGAGAAAATGGCCCATCAGTAATGAGAAATGGGTTGTACATTTTTAAAACACATCAAACCAGCAATTCATTTCAAATATCTTTTTTTTCATTTCAAGATTTTAAGTTACATTATTTTTTTATGCGTGGAGAATTTGTTGGATTTTATATTGATATACATTTATTTTTAAAATCAGTTTGAATGTGAGTCGAAATTTCAGGATTAAAAACAGTTTGGACCGCACCGAAATATGCAAAATTTCGTATAATTTTTTAACCGTTGCCACAATATGGGCTGTAATGCTAACAAAAAGAATATGGGCTCCACAGAAACCTTAAGAATTAGCAAATGGGCTGTAAATTATTAGAAATAATGGCAGTTGGGTTGTATGATGTTTTCCACACATTTGAGGCTTTCCTAAAAAAAGGTTGACGCAAAAGCACTGACTGTTGGATGTCCATCCAACGGCCGTTGTGCTTCTTCAATCTTTGCTCTTCCTGCTCCAGCCGCGCAAACAAGCGCCGGCGGGCCTGCCAGGTCCCTCCTCCTCGTGGCCGGCTGTGCTGCCGCCCAGGCCTCACCGCCCGACCGTACTCCCATTGCTGGACTAGCCATCCCTCTACTCACCCACACCTGCTGTTATTCTCCGGCGACGACAGACGAACCAGTAAACCCTCATACAGTCGTACTTCCCTTCGCGAGGGAAACAACTGTCGAGTCTTCCCTGCCTCCGTGTCGTCCCCTTCCTAGGCCTCGCCGTCGTCCACCTCCCTGGTGCACTCGGCGCGGCATGGTCAACGTGGTCAAGGAACGACATCCATCGGACGTGGACTGCACGTGGAGAGGCTGACAGCTGGGTCCACGGCCGCAGCAAGGAAGTGCCTCCTTATTACGCGGAAAATAATGATTCCTCCACCTGACAGCGGGGACCCATCGGACGTGCCACTGTATTTCATGAAAAAAACGTTTCCCCTGACTGCTGGGACCCACCAGCTACATCTTCGCACGCAAAGAAGTGCATCCGGGCAAAAAAAAACGATTCTCCCCTTGACTGCTGGGACCGACCAGCTACATCTTCGCAGGTGAGGAAGTGCCTGACTGTCGGGACCCACCTGGTCGAAGCGTACGTAGCGTTGTCATTTTGGTCGCGAACGTGTACGTACATACTGGTCGATGTAGAGGCGCGCACGTGTCATAGTAGAGGCACACACGTAGCATTTACACGTACATACAACGGCCAGGGTGCAAGAAAGAAAATACGGCCACGTATGTGTACATACGAGCGGGGTCTCAAACGCCTACTCGTGCATACGTACGGCCAGGGCTCGTGTGCATGGCTAGGTCGGAACGGAGAAATAGCGTCGTCGTCGTGTTCATCGGGAGGCAACGGAATGCGTTGTGTTCATGGGGAGGTAACGGAACGCGTGGGAGCCAACCGGCTGGGTCGGAACGGAATGCGTGGTCGTGTTCATCGGGAGGGCTTGGACGGAACAGGCGATGGAAACGAGGCCTGGCGTACCGCACAATGGAGGAAACAGGCCTCCTACGGTCGAAATGGGGGTCCTGTTGATCGGGAGGGGTGTGGTGTACCGCAAAACGGACGAAACAGACTTGTGTTGGAGCACTACGGTCGAAACAGGGGTCCTGTTCATCGGGAGGGGTGTGGCGTACCGCAAAATAGGACTCCACGGGATACTATTCATCTCCACTGTCGACCCCCTCCAGCCTCCACGAGCTACTGTTCATCCACCGTCGACCTCCTCCAGCCTCCACCTGCGACTGTTCATCCACGGGCTCCTGTCCATGGAGCCTCCACAGCGCGCTACTCCACCGGCTACTGTTCAACCAGCCCTCTCCACGGGCTCCAGTTCAACCACCCCTCCACGGGCTACTGTTCATCCTGCCCTCCACCGTCTACTGTTCATCCTGCCCTCCACAGGGTGGTCCTATTCATCCAGCCCTCCATGGGGTCCTGTTCATCCAGCCCCAACGGGCTCGATCGATCGGGGTCTTGTTAATCCAGAGGCAACACCACGGGGTCATGTTCATCCAACCCCACCGGGAACTGTTCATCCACCCCCCCTCGCAACGCTCACTGTTCGTCCAAAGGCAGCATCGATCGGCTTTAGTTAGCGGCAGTAGCGAAGGAATCGCTCAATCGGGTTCAGTTAACAGCCATCGACCGATCGCTCAGGTTCAGTAACGCGTAGCCTGCAGTGCAATCGCTCGGGTTCAGTTAGAGCCCAACGCCTCGCTCGGGTTCAGTTAGAGCCAACGCCTCACACAAACGCGCGTACGTGTATGAGAGAAACACGCATCGCTCGGCCCCCGACATCCCACCGTAACCGGGAACTCGAAATTTTCCTCGCCCTCGCTTCTACCACGGTTTTTTCTGTCATGGACGGCCCAAAGAATGTCATGCAGCTGCGTCTCCGGCCCGCCCAGGATGAAAAGCCCAATTGCTGTCATGATTTTTTGTCATAGAAGTAGGAGCCCACCACATCTATGATGATACCGGGTTTTGTCACAATTATCGTCATAGAAGTGTCATATGTATGACAGAATTTTTTTTCGTTCGGCCCAAAATGTCATTATGTGTCTTTTTTTTGTAGTGGAGGACTTGCACTAGTGAAAGTATGAACCCTAGGCCTTGTTTCAACGCATTGCAATACCGTTTACGCTCACTTTTATCATTAGTTACCTTGCTGTTTTTATATTTTCATATTACAAAAACTATTATCTACTATCCATATTGCACTTGTATCACCATCTCTTCGCTGAAATAGTGCACCCATACAATTTACCATTGTATTGGGTGTGTTGGGGACACAAGAGACTCTTTGTTATTTGGTTGCAGGGTTGAGTGAGAGACCATCTTCATCCTATGCCTCCTACGGATTGATAAACCTTAGGTCATCCACTTGAGGGAAATTTGCTACTGTCCTATAGACCTCTGCACTTGGAGGCCCAACAACGTCTACAAGAAGAAGGTTGTGTAGTAGACATCAAGCTCTTTTCTGGTGCCGTTGCCGCGAAGGTTAGCACTTGAAGGTATATCTTTAGATCTTGCAATCAAGTCTTTTAGTTTCTTGTTTTATCACTAGTTTAGTTTATAAAAGAAAACTAAAAAAATGGAATTGAGTTTACCTCATACGCTTCATCTTTTTAATATCTTTCGTGAGTATGATGGGAAGGAAAATTGTGCCGAAGTGTTAGAAGAAGAATGCATTAAAATGTTTGGCACTAAATCTTTGAATGATGAGCATGATTTCAATGTTGTTATTATGAACTCCTTGAATATCCATAGTACTAATGATGATTGCACTAGTTATGATGAAAATGTCTCCTATAAACATGTCAATTTTTGTGGAGTACATTGGGTTTGCAAGTACACACCAAATAGGGAAGATAGATATTGCAAGAGGCATAAGTACTTAGAAACTAAAGGGTTGCAAGAAAGGCTAGATGTTTGTGCTAAAAATTTAAATTTTCTTGGCCATACTTGTGATCTTTGCAATGAACGTGGTCATTTAACCATCCGATGCAAATTGTTTCGTGATCTAATCGTTTCCAAAAATTGTGATGACTTGATTTCTCTTGCACATCATAATGAACTTAGTTTGCTTATGGGTTACGAAGAAATGAAACGTATAACTAACTATCTTCCAGTATTTGCCTGTGATAGACTTCTTGGCTTTGATCTAGAGGAAATTTATATGTATTGTGCGGTGAATTGTATGGAAAATCCTTATATTGCCAACTACATAAACAAAATAAAACAAATAGAAGATTAAGAGAATACTAATGAAAGGGAAGAGACTTCCCAATACCCTCCTATTATTTCTTATGATGAATCAGGTAACGAGGAGGAGCCTCCTATTCAACCAATCTCATTAATAAGGAGCTCCAAAAAGAGGATTGAACCCACACATGATGTGGTGAAGAAGAAGAAAAGAAAAAGGAAGAGAGGTACAAAGATATCTCTCCCAAATAATGTTGCTCTTATTACTATTGTGCCTCATGAGAATATAATTGTGGAATATAATGATACTTCTTATGATCTTGAAAATCTTTTTGGCACTTGCTTGGAAGAATATGATAATTGCTATACTATTGGTGCTATCCATACTATTAATGATGAGAGTGATTATGCTTATGATATGAAAAGGCCCAAGCTTGGGTATGCTATGTTTGATGAATATGATGTTTTTGAGAATATGTTTGCTGCAATTAATGTTTGTCCCAAGCTTGGGGATGCTACATTTAATGAAGATGATATTTTTAGTCTCCCAAGTTTTGATATGCAATTTTATAATGATGATAGCATGCCTCCTACTTATGATGATTATATTGATGAAAGTTGATTTGGAGAGGTCATGACTTTATTTAGTGATGTATCCACTATCTTGGAAGAGGTTTCAATTGATTATGATGAGAACAAAGTTGCTACTTATGATAATTATTGTGATGATACATATGCTATAAAAATTAGTGATGATTATATTTATAAAACTTGTCATGATTATGATTACCCTTTTTCTGAACATTACTCTTTTAATGTGGAAACAATTTATAGTATTCGAGTTTCTTATGATACTCCCACTATTCCGAATGAGAAGAATCTTGCTTCTGTGGAGAGTAGTAAATTTTCTATGATTATAGATCATGAAAATAATGGGTGCTGGTTATATTGTTTAATTCATTCATGATGCTACTGAAAATTATTATGAGGGAGGAACTTATGCTTGAAGAATTGCAATAATATCAAGTTTCCTCTCTCTGTGCTTAAAGTTTTGAAGTTATGCTTGTTTTACCATCCTATGCTAGTTGATATTTGTTCCCACAAGTTTTTTGCTCACATAATACCAATGCATATGAAGTGGGTTAGACTTAAATTTGCTAGTCATATTCTTCATTATGCTCTCTTTATGTTTCAATTCATATCTTTTATGTGAGCATCATTGAAATCATCATGCCAAGCTAGGGGCGTTAAACGATAGCGCTTGTTGGGAGGCAACCCAATTTTATTTTTTTCCTTGCTTTTTGTTCCTGTTTAGCAATAAATAATTTATCTATACTCTGTTATGATTGAGTTTTTATGTTTTAATTAGTGTTTGTGCCAAGTAGAACCGTTGGGAAGACTTGGGGAAAGTCTTGTTGATCATGCTGTAAAAAACAGAAACTTTAGCGCTCACGAGATTTGCTGCCATTTTTTATTGGAGAGTTCTATTTAGTTAATTCTTTTTGCAGATTATTAATATATAAATTCCTCACGTCCAGAAAATAATTTTAGAATTTTTTACGTTCCATAAGTTTTCATTAGTTACAGATTACTACAGACTGTTCTGTTTTTGACAGATTCTGTTTTTCATGTGTTGTTTACTTATTTTGATGAATCTATGGCTAGTAAAGGATTTTATAAACCATAGAGAAGTTGAAATACAGTAGGTTTAACACCAATATAAATAAATAATGAGTTCATTACAGTACCTTGAAGTGGTGTTTTGTTTTCTTTCGCTAACGGAGCTTACGAGTTTTCTGTTAAGTTTTGTGTTGTGAAGTTTTCAAGTTTTGGGTAAAGATTCGATGTACTATGGAATAAGGAGTGGCAAGAGCCTAAGCTTGGGGATGCCCAAGGCACCCCAAGGTAATATTCAAGGACAACTAAAGGCCTAAGCTTGGGGTTGCCCCGGAAGGCATCCCCTCTTTCGTCCTCATTCATCGGTAACTTTACTTGGAGGTATATTTTTTTTACCACATGATATGTGTTTTGCTTGGAGCATCATTTTATTTTATTTTGTTTTGCTTGCGTTTTGAATAAAATACCAAGATCTGAAATTCTTAAATTTTAGAGAGTCTTCACATAGTTACATAATTATTCAACTACTCATTGATCTTCACTTATATCTTTCAGAGTAGTTTGTCGTTGCTCTAGTGCTTCACTTTTATCTTTTTAGAGCACGGTGGTGGTTTTATTTTATAGAAATAGATGAACTCTCGTGCTTCACTTATATTATTTTGAGATTCCTTTAGAACAGCATGGTAGTTTTCTTTGGTTATGAAACTAGTCCTAATATGATGGGCATCCAAGAGGGATATAATAAAAACTTTCATATACAGTGCATTAAATACTAAGAGAAGTTTGATACTTGATGATTGTTTTGAGATATGGAGATAGTGATATCAAAGTTGTGCTAGTTTAGTAGTTGTGAATTTGAGGAATACTTGTGTTGAAGTTTGCAAGTCCCGTAGCATGCATGTATGGTAAACATTGTGTAACAAATTTGAAACATGAGGTGTTATTTGATTGTCTTCCTTATGAGTGGCGGTCGGGGACAAGCGATGGTCTTTTCCTACCAATCTATCCCCCTAGGAGCATGCATGTAGTACTTGGTTTTTGATGACTTGTAGATTTTTGCAATAAGTATGTGAGTTCTTTATGACTAATGTAGAGTCCATGGATTATACGCACTCTTACCCTTCCATCATTGCTAGCCTCTTCGGTACCGTGCATTGCCCTTTCTCACATTGAGAGTTGGTGCAAAATTCGTCGGTGCATCCAAACCCCGTGATACGATACGCTCTGTCACACATAAACCTCTTTATATCTTCCTCAAAACAGCCACCATACCTACCTATTATGGCATTTCCATAGCCATTCCGAGATATATTGCCATGCAACTTTCCACCGTTCCGTTTATTATGACACGTATCATCATTGTCATATTGCTTTGCATGATCATGTAGTTGACATCGTATTTGTGGCAAAGCCACCGTTCATAATTTTTCATACATGTCACTCTTGATTCATCGCAATCCTGGTACACCGCCGGAGGCATTCATATAGAGTCATATCTTGTTCTAGTATCGAGTTGTAATCTTTGAGTTGTAAATAAATAGAAGTGTGATGATCATCATTAATAGAGCATTGTCCCAACAAAAGTATAAAGGCCAAATAAAAAAGGGGAAGGCCCCCCAAAAAAGAGAAAGACCAAATAAAAAAAGGGAGGCCCAAAAAAATTAAAAAATAAAATAAAAAGGGGCAATGCTACTATCCTTTTTCCACACTTGTGCTTCAAAGTAGCACCATGGTCTTTATGATAGAGAGTCTCTTGTTTTGTCACTTTCATATACTAGTGGGAATTTTTCATTATAGAACTTGGCTTGTATATTCCAACAATGGGCCTCCTCAAGTGCCCTAGGTCTTCGTGAGCAAGCAAGTTGGATGCACACCCACTTTGTTCTTTTGTTGAGCTTTCATACATTTATAGCTCTAGTGCATCCGTTGCATGGCAATCCCTACTCCTTGCATTGACATCAATTGATGGGCATCTCCCTACCCAATTGATTAGCCGCGTCGATGTGAAACTTTCTCCTCTTTGTCTACTCCACATAACCCCCTCATTATATTCTAGTCCACCAATTGTGCTATATCCATGGATCACGCTCATGTATTGCGTGAAAGTTGAAAAAAGTTTGAGATTACTAAAGTGTGAAACTATTGCTTGGCTTGTCATTGGGGTTGTGCATGATGAGAGCATTCTTGTGTGATGAAAATGGAGCATGACCAAACTATATGATTTTGTAGGGATGAACTTTCTTTGGCCATGTTATTTTGAGAAGACATGATTTCTTAGTTAGTATGCTTGAAGTATTATTATTTTTATGTCAATATAAACTTTTGTCTTGAATCTTATGGATCTGAATATTCTTGCTACAATAAAGAAGATTACATGGATAAATATGTTAGGTAGCATTCCACATCAAAAATTCTGTTTTTATCATTTACCTACTCGAGGACGAGCAGGAATTAAGCTTGGGGATGTTGATACGTCTCCAATGTATCTATAATTTTTGATTGCTCCATGCTATTATATTATCTGTTTTGGATGATTATGGGCTTTATTAAACACTTTTATATTATTTTTGGGACTAACCTATTGACCCAGAGCCCAGTGCCAGTTCCTGTTTTTTCGCTTGTTTCAGTGTTTCGAAGAAAAGGAATATCAAACGGAGTCAAAATGGGATGAAACCTTCTGGAGAAGTTATTTTTGGAAGGAACGCAACCTAATAGACTTGGAGTGCACGTCAGGAAAGAAACGAGGGAGCCACGAGGTAGGGGGCGCACCCACCCCCCTAGGGCGCACCCTCCACCCTCGTGGGCACCTCGTGGCTCCCTTGACGTATGTCTTCCGCCTATATATATCCATATACCCTAAAACGATCGGGGAGCAGAATAGATAGGGAGTTCCGCTGCCAGAAGCCTCCGTAGCCACCAAAAACCAATCTTGACCCGTTCTGGCACCCTGCCGGAGGGGGAAATCCTTCTCCGGTGGCTATCTTCATCATCCCGGCGCTCTCCATGACGAGGAGGGAGTAGTTCTCCCTTGGGGCTGAGGGTATGTACCAGTAGCTATGTGTTTGATCTATCTATCTCGTGTTCTTGAGGTGATACGATCTTGATGTATCGCGAGCTTTGCTATTATAGTTGAATCTTATGATGTTTCTCCTCTTGTAATGGATTGAGTTTTCCCCTTGAAGTTATCTTATCGGATTGAGACTTTAAGGATTTGAGAACACTTGATGTATGTCTTGCCATGCTTATCTGTGGTGACAATGGGATATCACGTGATCCACTTGATGTATGTTTTGGTGATCAACTTGCGGGTGCCGACCATGAACCTATGCATAGGGGTTGGCACACGTTTTCGTCTTGACTCTCCCGTAGAAACTTTGGGGCACTCTTTGAGGTTCTATGTGTTGGTTGAATAGATGAATATGAGATTGTGTGATGCATATCATATAATCATACCCACAGATACTTGAGGTGACATTGGAGTATCTAGATGACATTAGGGTTTTGGTTGATTTGTGTCTTAAGGTGTTATTCTAGTACAAACTCTAGGGCTGTTTGTGACACTTATAGGAATAGCCCAGCGGATTGATTGGAAAGAATAACTTTGAGGTGGTTTCGTACACTACCATAATCTCTTCATTTGTTCTCTGCTATTAGTGACTTTGGAGTGACTCTTTGTTGCATGTTGAGGGATAGTTATATGATCTGATTATGTTATTATTGTTCAGAGGACTTGCACTAGTGAAACTATGAACCCTAGGCCTTGTTTCAACGCATTGCAATACCGTTTACGCTCACTTTTATCATTAGTTAGCTTGCTGTTTGTATATTTTCAGATTACAAAAACTATTCTCTACTATCCATATTGCACTTGTATCACCATCTCTTCGCCGAACTAGTGCACCCATACAATTTACCATCGTATGGGGTGTGTTGGGGACACAAGAGACTCTTTGTTATTTGGTTGCGGGGTTAATTGAGAGAGACCATCTTCATCCTACGCCTCCTACAGATTGATAAACCTTAGGTCATCCACTTGAGGGAAATTTGCTACTGTCCTACAAACCTCAGCACTTGGAGGCCCAACAATGTCTACAAGAAGAAGGTTGTGTAGTAGACATCATGGCCCATCGGCAGCGATATCGTCATGCTAGTCCTTGAGGGCGCAATGGGCATATTGGGGAGGAAGTGTGATGAGTAGTTTGCCATCCACCGTGCCAAAGATCCAAAGCTGCTCAGTGGCATGATCGACGACCCACCCGAAGAGCCACCATCACCGGTGCTCATCGAGAGCCTGAAGCCTCGCAAGGAATTGGCAGAGGACCACTACTAAGAAAAGGGCTATAGATAATATGGACACTAATGACGCACCACATACAGGTGCGCCATTAGTAATATATTACTAATGGCACACCTGGTGTGTGGTGCGCCATTAGTAGTTTTGAAAAAAAAATTGTTACTAATGGCGCACCATGGGGCAGTGCGCCATTACTAGTTGACATAGTAATGGTGCACCACACCCACAGTGCGCCATTAGTAGTTTTGAAAAAAAAATAGTAATGGCGCACCAGTGGACAGTGCGCCATTACTAATTACTAGTTAAAACTAGTAATGGCGCACTGTCCACTGATGCGCCATTACTAAGTTTTTTTCAAAAAAAATTCAATTTTTTTTCAAAACTAGTAATGGCGCACCGTCGGTGTGGTGCGCCATTACTAGTTTAACTAGTAATGGTGCACCACTCCCACAGTGCACCATTACTAACTTGACCCAAAAATTCCACCGAATGCACCCTCCCCCCCCCCCCCCCCCCCCGTGGACCGCCTTTTCAGTTTAAAAAAATAAATAAAAGAAAATGATGGAAATGTCAAAAAAATAAAATAAAATAAGTTTCCCATGTGATATGTGGTCTACTTGTTGGGAAAATTTGTAAAATGGGCATAACATTTGCATACGAACTCAGATTAAAAAGTTAAGTTACATCCGAATTTAACAGGGGAACCCCGTTAAACATTATCAAAATCCCCAAAAACCTAACAGAAAAAAGTTACGGGGCATTTAAGATCTAGAGGGAAAAAATGGAAAAAAATTCAAACTTACTAGTGGCGCACCGTTTGCTAGGTGCGCCACTGGTAACAGAAAAAAAAATTGGTTTCGAAAAAAAATTTGATTTTTTTTTCAAAATATGATACGTGATATGACCGGGAAGTTTGAAATATTTTTTCAAAATTTCATCATACTCATGAACATGAACAAAGTCATAGACATCAACAAGGTTTAATAGGATTAATATGATACAGATATCAACAAGTGCCTGTGAAGTGAGCTGGTGCTGGGGTTGGATAGAACTTCGAAGTTAAGCGTGCTCGGGATGGAGTAATGTGTGGATGGGTGACCTTCCGGGAAGTTTGACCACAGAGTGCGATTTGACCTGAGATTAAGCCATAGTGACCTGAGATTAAGAAAAAAATGAAAAAAATTGAAAAACAAATTTTGACTGATGGTGTGCTACTAGTGGCGCACCTGTAGTGCGCCATTAGTAGGCAAAATAGGTGCGCCACTAGTAGGCCTTTTCGTAGTAGTGGACCTCTGCGATTCAGTTATGAGACAGCCGGCCTGCGGCTTCATCATTGTCGGCGGCAGCTGTGTCAATCTCGATCCCGACAATGTGGTGGCCAGGCTTGAGGACATCCTTGGTAGAGTTGACGTCCCCGACAAAGTAGAACATCGCCAAAGTGGTATCTTGATGATGCAGATGATGGACAGAATTTTCTACCAGGGCATAGACATGGAAATGGAGCGGTTTCATGGGGATTTCATGCGCGTGATTGCACGTTGTCAAGCTCTTCTGGAAGAGCCCCAATAGCCCAAGAGCCTCCCAGCGCCAACAGCTCCATAGGCAGAGACAGGTAACGTTGCCGCGGATCAGGACACTCAGAATGAACGGGCGCAAGGGTGCTATGCTGATCATGGAGTCTGAGAAGGCCATCGTCGGAAGGCCGCCAACTCAGACTTTTAGCATACTAGAAGAACGCCCGTGCGTTGCAACGGGGCCACATTAAAATGTATGTATGTAGTGTTATAATACTCATCAATTTAAAACGTAAGGATTAAAAAAGGTACATTGGAGCGCACAAGTTGTTGGAACCATAGATGGATAGCTAGCGTCAATATTATCCAGCCCTCCAGTACTTCTAGTTGCAAGACATCAATATTAAAACATGACGCTGAAGTGAGCAATTGACTAATTCTTCTGCCCCAGGTGCAAACTCTCCCAATCCTTACTCATGAATGGACACACAGACCGTTCACTTTGCGGATATACCATACATTGTCAGATTCCAAAGATTTTTATAAAAATCGCATACAACCTGATATAGGAATTGTACCATTGAGAAAAATGTCAGGCGATATTCTTGTCCCCTCCGAGACGTTGCAGACGTTGTTGGTGACGAGGCTCCTGTAAAACTTCTTCCACCGTGGTCTTCGGCAGTGGCAGAGCTTGAAAGAAAAACCTGGGCGGGCCAAACTAAAGGAGGCATCAACACAAGGTTACAAGATGGAGTAACTACATCTGGTCAAGGCATTCCACTATCAACCATGAACCATCAAACTATTAAGTTAGCTCATATAAAAAAGTTGAGATATAAGACATGAAAATCAGTTTCTCGATTCTTCATGCTTCTAAAATCTGTGATGGCATCTTCATAGCTGTTCTTCTTCCAATTCAAGCAATGGCTATAAATGATGTTCCTCAACTTTAGCTATCTCATGTATTTTTCTTTTAATAACCAAATAGATTCTTCTCTGATTCTGATTTTACTTGACCATGACTACCTATATTGCAATTTGTATAAGATCGGGACTGTATAAGATGTATACAACTGAAAGAAAAAAAAATCAAGCCATTAATTATCAATTTGGGAATTTTGGGGAAGTACTAGTTTGCCTGCTTCTGTGCATGTGCAGCCGTGCATGGGCTCCTGTCCTGTGCGAGCAGTGGGCCGGCACGACGCCGCGGCCACGCGGATGTTGCCGATCCTCTCGCTGCAGGCTGATGCCCCCTGTCTGCGCAATGCAAGATGGGAAGTGACGAGAGATTCTGGTGGCCAGCATCTGCACATTGCTCCCTGAGACGACGATGGGGGTCAGAGAGGGGTGGGGGGGGGGGAAGAGATGGGGGTGGGTCAGAGAGAGAGAATAGGAGGGATTCATACCCATGGATCCATGGCTGCCTGAGCTTGCTGGCTAGGGATTCGGGTTCTCTGCCGCTGCGGCTGCGTGGTCATGGAGGAGGATAGTGCTGTGAGGTGAGGAAGAAGGCCCGCTCCTCTACTCCGCCGCGCTCCACATCAAGCGCCACTGCGAAGCCGGCATCGATGCACGCGGATCCAGGGAGGTTGGGGGTCGGGCGGCGCCGGGAGTGAGTGAGGAGGTGGGGGCGGGGCGGCGCCGGGAGTGAGGGAGAAGATGGGGGCCGGGCGGCACTGGGAGTGAGGGAGAAGGTGGGGGCGGGGCGAGCCCGGATCGGGGGAGGAGATGGGGGCGGCCGGCGCCGGGAGCCAGGGAGGAGGTCGGGGGCTGGCGGCGAAGGGATCTAGAGGGACGACTCGCTCGCGCATGCGTGTCGTGGAATTTTTTTCGTGGGTTTTTCTTCATAGGTGGGAGGATGACGAAAATAAAACGGAGGTGGGAGGATGACGAAAATAAACCAGCGAAAATAAACCGTGCAGACTATTAACCAACAGCTCCATTAGGAGTAGAGATATTTTATTATGATTGTATCAAAATGTCACATATCTACATTTTAAGTAACTAAGCATATGTAGCTCGTGTGCGTTTTAGGCGTTGCCGCATGTGGCATTAGAAATTATCCTGAATATGTAAGACAATTATTAACCGTCACGATATTAAATTTGCCTCAACGGCGAGTAGAGCGCACGCAGGGATGCCAGAGCGGAGCGCACCGCGGGCGTGTAATGCCCACGATGCGGCTATGGCTCCCACGTGTCGAGGCATGACTTAGAGGCATAACCGCATAGTGGTTTTGTCGCAAGAAGGGTCATCTTCACAAACATCCCAGGTAATGAACAAGGCAGGGATAAATTGAGTTGGCTTACACTCGTAACGTCACACAATACATAAATAATTCATACATCATCCAAAATACACACATAGACAGACTACGGTCAAATCCGAAAGAAAAGGAAAATAAACCCCAAATGCTAGATCTCCGATCGTTCCAACTGGGCTCCACTACTGATCATCAGGAAATGACACATGGTAACGACCAAGGTCCTCGTCAAACTCCCACTTGAGTTCAGTAGCATCACCTGCACTGGTATCATCGACACCTACAACTGTTTGGAAGTATTCGTGAGTCACGAGGACTCAGCAATCTCACACCCGCGAGATCAAGACTATTTAAGCTTATGGGTAGGATAAGGTAGTGAGGTTGAGCTGCAGCAAGTGCTAAGCAAATATGGTGGAGATATAGCAAGTGCTACACAAATAAGAGTAAGATCAGAAGCTACAGAATAGTCATGAAGCTAGAAGTGATCAAGAAGTGATCCTGAAACTACTTACGTTCAAACATAACCCAAACCGTGTTCACTTCCCGGACTCCGCCGAAAAGAGAACATCACGGCTACACACATGGTTGATTCATTTTAATTAAGTCAAGTGTCAAGTTCACTACAACCGGATATTAATAAGTTCCCATCTGCCACATAACCGCAGGCGCGGCTCTCGAAAGTTTAAACCCTGCAGGGGTGTCCCGACTTAGCCCATTACAAGCTCTCCGATGAACGAAGGATATTCCTTCCCCCGGAAGGAAACGATGAACAAGGCATCAACTTGTCAAAACAAGTATGCCGCTGGAAATATGAGGTGATTTCGATCAAAATCGATATAAGGATCACTGGAAACGGATGCACGGTTTGCAAACGACAAGCAAAACAAGAATGATGCAAATCTGCGCTTAACAACATCATAGCACTTAGAATGCAACAAGAAACTATGATACATCACTCCAATATAGCAACAAAGCACATGGCATTAAAGTACAGGTGCAGCTCTACAAATCATGAACACTAATCTCCTTCTATCTCTCACTAGAACAAGCTGAAAATAGCATGGCAAAAATGCAAATGATACCAGCTTCACAGACTTAGAGAAAATAATAAGCATGGCAAAACAACATCAGGAAGCAATGTTTAGAGCAAGCAAACAACATGCTACAAGAACATATCATGGCAAACAAATGCATGGCATGCTATTACTATACACATAGAACAAAACTACCTTACTGAACTTTAACCCAAGAGGCATGGAAAATAATGTGGCACCCATGCAAACATAGCGAGTTATATTAATAGTTTCAGACAGAAGAAAAACAAGACATGGCAGGAACAGATTCATGATAGCAACTTTGCAAGCTCAATTAACTCACCAAAAGGCATTTCATGGCATGACAAGGTAACCAACACGAATTAGACATGTTCAAGCAGCTAAACATGCCAAGAGCAAGTTCATAGGGTGCTTGCATCATTAGTAAAACACATGGCAATATTGAATATCATGTTGACAAACTATTAGGAACAATATTTAGCAAAAGTAGAGCAAGAAAATGAGATGCTAGAATGCTCCACAATTGCAACCAAAGACATAAATGGATAGACAAATACCACATATACAAAATATGTTTACTGAACTATCACAAAATGTGCATGGATCTCATGATAGCAACAAGTTTACATGGCATCAAAATGTAACAGGAAAAGACTTACAAAATCACTAATTTTCTGAAAACAACAACATTAAAAAGCATACTTTGCATGCTTGTGCTAGTCACCACATAGATCACAAAAATACAAGGATTGCACCACTGCAGAGATGGCATGATGGAGCTCATAAAACATGTAGACATCATGCTCATAGGATGCACACACAAAATGCAATGAAAATGACAAATCATCAAGTTTAGTTAATAGACAGCAGTTAACATCATATAGCACTCCTGCAACTATGATAATGGCATCAAAATGGACAGCAACATGCATGCAAACATCACTAACATGACGAGCATCACGAGACAAACATTCTGATAAATCATATGCATGATTCGGAGCTACGGACAAAGAGATATGGCATGTCAAAGGAGACATAAAAATAATAGGCATTGAGGACTTGGAGGAAATCAGGAGGTCAACCTAGGGTTCGCACGGAAATCGATGTGGCGGTGGATCTCGCTGGATCTGGGGCAACGACGGCCAGAGTTGGGGGTGCTCGACGGAGAGGGTCAGCCGGAGCGCGGGGAAGACGCCGGAGGAGGTCACCAGAGCATGGGGAAGGCCGGATCTGGCGACGGGGCCGCGGTCGGCGGTGGCGCGGCGCAGCACGGCATCAGGCGGGCGGCGACGACGAGCTGCGGGGTGCGGCGAGGTGGAGACGACGGCGGAGGGCGCGGTCGACGGTGGCACGTGCGGGCGGTCGGCGGAAAAGGCAGCGGGCGCTCGGGCCCGGTTGTGCACGCGGGAGGGCGCGGGGTGGCGGCGGTGGACACGTGTCACCCTGCGATTGGCGCGAGCGCGGCGGCGGATCTTGTCTGGTGGCGACAGGGAGGACTTTTAGGGTTTGGACCCGGATTTGGAGGGGGACAGGCATATTTATAGGTAGAGGGAGCTAGGAGTGTCCAAATGAGGTGCGGTTTTCGCCCACACAATCATGATCCAACGACGGAGAACATGGAGGGGGTTTAGATGGGCTAGTGGGCTGCTTTGGAGGGGTGTTGGGTTGCAAAAAGAGAGGGGCTTATGCGGTTACCCGGTTTACCGTTGGGGAATCAAAGGACCTCCAAATGGAACGAAATTTGACAGGCAGCCTACCGGTGATGTACCAAGGCCACCCAACAAATCTCGACCCATTCCGAGAACGTTTTTCTCCTGCTCACGAAACAAGATTAGAGGGGTGCAACGGGTGCATGTGGGAGTGTCAGATTGTGAAAGGGACAACGGGGAAAATGACCGGTTGCATGAGGCGAACACGAATGCAAATGAGATGCACATGATGACATGATATGAACAAAATGCAAAACGAAGACAAAAACCCAACCACGAAGGGAATATCATATCACATAAACGAAGAGGATCTTGTCCCAAGATCTAGGATGCACAGGAGAGAAGCGAAAGAGGAAGAGGTAAAACAAAGTTTCTTCTTCGACAAACTAGTCAAACCATGAACCTTGAGAGGTTAAACAATTTTTGAGAAAAGAATACAACGGAGATGAACGAAGTTGAAAATACTCTGTTACATGAGAGTAACAAGGAACATTCCGAAAACCTTGGGGTTGCCATGACATGAATGAAGAGCTCCAACGACAAGGAAGGACATGTAACCACTCTAGTTGAAATGGAATAAGCAAGGAATGAGAAGAAAGGATGCAAGAAGCACTCCAGTAGAAAAGAGAAGCAAAAAAACTTGATAAAAATGGGGAGAACTTGAAAAGAGGACACGACACTCCGGTTAAAAGGATAAGCACGAAAAGAACACGATCCTCACAATTCGAGATGATGAGTGAAAAGAGAAACATCACAATGCCTCCAGAAGAAAGAATAGAAGATAGATAATTCAAATAAAAGAATGGAGAAGAAAATGTCAACTTCTGCAGAAATGGTCTTGGAAAGCACCCTTCCAAGAAGGTTATAACGGATTTGTTGAAAAACCAACCATGAAACGAATAGGCTTGTAGTGGGCTTAAGGAAAACTTCTCAAAATTGACGCGAAATTTTGCCACTACGGAAACAAAAGATTGGATTGATATCACCAAGGGGACAACAAACTTATTTCACCGGGAGGATAAATGAAGAACTTGGGTCATTTATTAGCACCATAAATAGAAACAATCCTTAGGGAAAACTTTAGGTGAAATATAACCCAAGATAACTCCAATGAAGAGATTGATGGGATGCAAAGGACCTCGTGAACGAATAGAAAATGATGGGTTTAAAATATGTCATTCCAGAAAACTTGTGAATCATGAAACACTAAGGGAAATTAGCAAGAGTGACATAACACCACCTTAAAATATAAGAGAGAAAGAATTGCACTCCAGAATGCAAGATTAAGAATGCTTGAACTCCTCAAAACAAGACATGTGTTGAGCACCATGTTTATTTTAGAGTATAGCTTGGCAGAACTTAACTTCGAGAGAAATCTTGAAGAACAAATGAAGAATGAAAAGAATCCTTGACGAACCCTCATGTAGAGCCTCCATGAAGAACTCCCGTAATAAAAGCATGATGAGAGGAAGAGAAGTTAAAAACACAAGGTGAATCCTAGCGATGATTTAGATGGAGCTTCTCGACGAGATAATGTGGAAAACTTGGAACTCCAGAAAAGAAAAGATGAAACATCTCGAACCGAGAATGTGACATGATGAACAACTCTGGAAAGAAGAGATTAGATCACTTGGATGAAACAATGATAAGAATTACGTTATGCGTATCCTTCACCAATAAAATTGATGACAAACAATGGATTTGGCATACTACTTATTCTTGTAAAAAGAATTAAGATAGATATAGCGCAAACTTGGGAAGGTCTTCAATGAACCACCGGTAGGATTGAAACAACGAATAAATTAATATGAGAACATACACAAAGAAATCTTGAACAAACCGCCGTAAAAATTAAAAACAAACAAAGAAAAGATAGCGAAACGCCGGGAAGAATTAGAAAATGAACGAAGATACTTGAGAGAATTTATATAAAAGAGAACGAAGAGATCACGAGTTGATTAGAAATTACTTGAATGATGCACCGGTAAGAATTGGGAACGAGAGCTAGAAGCTGAGAATCAGTAATACTGAGATGATGGGCTCCAGAAAATCAAACTGAAAAGACTCCTAAATTGCTCTGGATGGGTGAAATGAATTTTCAAAATCAAAAACAATTATGAGAGGATGGCATCAAGCTTGAACTACGCCTCTTCAAGAGAACGGAGCAGGATTTAAGAGAAGATCTTCTTCAGTCTTCAACGTTGAGAATGATGACGAGAAATACCACCACGAATTGTTGCGACACTCCGGAGTAATGAAGAATAAAAATGTTGAACTAACGATGAAAAGAGTTTGAAAGATCTTGGAGAAAAACATATGACTGATGATAATTCATTCTTACGTCAAACTTCAAAAAGAATTTGGGAATAGCTCCAGAAAATTAGAAGAGTCAGGTAAGATCTTGAAAAAAGACATGTGGGTTAGGGCTCACCCAAAAGAAAACACCGTTGAACGATTTAAGAGAGATTGCACCGGTTGAAATAAATGGCCCAAAAGAGATAACAACCTTGAGATATCTTGAACGGATTAGGAATGAAAACACACATCTCCTGAGATATCTTCAGCACTCCAGAACAAATGAATAGCGAGAAGTGAATCATTAAGAGGAGCATCATCTTGAGAAAGCATTTGAAACAAGGAAAGGAATATGATCTACACCGAAAGCTTGAATTGAATCCATGAGAGAAGAAAAAGAACGAAGAATGATTAACTCGAAGCTTTCTTAGCATCTTGACGATTATTCACCGGATCGAAACTTGAAAGAAAAGGATGAAGATACTTCACATCAATAAAATGGATAACGGATTAAGAAATCCGGGTCCTTGAAGAAAAAGGGTGGGAGGGCGGGAAAAACAGAGGCAACTTGGGGACGGATGAAACAAACACCGTTGAGAAAACTTAGAATTGATCTTGCGAATGTTGAAATGATCGGATCCACCTGAGGAGACGCACACCAGTTGGAAAGGAATTAACATGACAACCTTGATGATCAAGAAGGATTAGTATTCACATAGAAATATGAGAAGACCGCTTGGAAAAGGTATGGAATCAACACTTGACTTGAAGTAACTAGAATACCACAACTCAAAACAAAACAAAGTATTGGCTTGCACAATAAGCCGGAACAAACATATGATATATCCCATATTTTATCATGTGTCTATTGGAAAGATATCCTACCTGATACTTGAATTCCCACCTATAAACTCTCGAAACTTTCTGGTTATGCAATCTGGTGTTGGGGATACAGGGAGGCACAATATATCACACAACTAACAAGCCCTACGCTCCAACTTTATCCATCCGTCAACACATAATCAAGAAAACTCCGAAAATCATGTACCCCAACCTGCGAAAAGCATCCATTATACGAGTTATGGCAATACTCCCGAACTCCCAGCCCAGTACTGGGTGTCGTCGAGGTTATCTCACCAACAACTGCATAAAAGAGATTTTCAATGTCGGCGGACTCAGCTATACCAGAACTGCAACGATAAAATTGTGACGTCAACACCTCGGAGCTCAACTCCCTGGGACACTGCCACAACCCCTAAATGTCAGGAGGCACCAAGAACAATGTTCTCGTCACAAGTATATCGGAACGATCCCAAGATACACGCGTGATCCTAAAATTTTTCATGAAATTTGAGGAGAGGAAAGACAAAACAACTACGTCAGGAGGCCTCACCATAGTGGCGAAGGGACTGAGGAATAAAAAGAATCCTACTATCAGATATATATAATCCTAAGTCTCAAAATATTTTTTTCTAGACTCAACAACGTCATCGATTTGATCAAGCAAGGGGCTCCTAATTCGGGGATGGCTCTGATTACCAACTTGTAACACCCACGATCGGCTATGGCTCCCACGTGTAGAGGCACGACTTTGAGGCATAACCGCATAGTGGTTTTGTCGCAAGAAGGGTCATCTTCACAAACATCCCATGTAATGATCAAGACAGGGATCAATAGAGTTGGCTTACACTCGCCATGTCACACAATACATAAATAATTCATACATCATCCAAAATACACACATAGACCGACTACGGTCAAATCTGAAAGAAATGGAAGATAAACCCCAAATGCTAGATCCCCGATCATCCCAACTGGGTTCCACTATTGATCATCAGGAAACGACACATAGTAATGACAAAGGTCCTCGTCGAACTCCCACTTGAGTTCGGGTGCATCACCAGCACTGGTATCATCGGCACCTACAACTGTTTGGAACTATTCATGAGTCACGAGGACTTAGCAATCTCACACCCGTGAGATCAAGACTATTTAAGATTATGGGTAGGATAAGGTAATGAGGCGGAGCTGCAGCAAGCGCTAAGCAAATATGGTGGCTAACATACGCAAATAAGAGTAAGATGAGAAGCTACGCAGCGGTCGTGAAGCTAGAAGTGATCAAGAAGTGATCCTAAAACTACTTACGTTCAAACATAACCCAAACCACGTTCACTTCCCGGATTCAGCCTGAAAGACCACCATCACGGCTACACACGCGGTTGATTCATTTTAATTAAGTAAAGTCTCAATTTCTCTACAACCGGATATTAACAAATTCCCATCTGCCACATACCCGCGGGCATGGCTCTCAAAAGTTTAAACCCTGCAGGGGTATCCCAATTTAGCCCATTACAAGCCCTCGCGATCAACGAAGGATATTCCTTCTTCCTGAAAGACCCGATCAGTCTCGGAATCCCGGTTACAAGACATTTGGACAATGGTAAAACAAGACCAGCAAGACCGCCCGATGTGCCGACAAATCCCGATAGGAGCTGCACATATCTCGTTCTCATGGCACACCGAATGAAAACTACGTACAGCAACCGAAGACCCCAAGTGAAGGGGTGGCACCGCAAGTGGCTCTACGTTGGACCAATAGTCAGAGGAGCACTCGCCTAGGGGGTTAAAATAAAGATGACCCTTGGGTCTCCTGAACCCAAGGGAAATGGCTTAGGTTGGCAAATGTAAAAAAAATGTTGGGCCTTACTGGAGGAGTTTTATTCAAAGTGAACTGTCAAGGGGGTCCCATAACCCCAACCGCGTAAGGAATGCAAAATCAAGGAACATAACACCGGTATGACGGAAACTAGGGCGGCAAGAGTGGAACAAAACACTAGGCATAAGGCCGAGCCTTCCACCCTTTACCAATTATATAGATGCATTAATTAAAATAAGAGATAATGTGATATCCCAACATATCCATGCTCCAACATGGAACAACCTGCATGGCACCTGCAACTAGCAACGCCATAAAAGGGGCTGAGCAAAAGCGGTAACTTAGCCAAATAACGGTTTGCTAGGAAGGTGGGTTAGAGGTTTTACATGGCAACATGGGAGGTATGATATACAAGTGGTAGGTAGCGCTACACAGCGATAGAACGAACAACTAGCATGCAAAGATAGAAGTGATATCGAGGGTATGGTCATCTTGCCTGCAAAGTTCTCTGAGTTGTCGAAATTTTGATCCTCGTTAGCTTACTCCACAGGTTGATCATTCACGTACTCGTCTCCCGTCTCTAGAAAAAGCAAGAACACAAGAAATGGAAGAACAATCAATCACGGTGCAATGCACAAGCAACATGATGCAATACATGGCATGGAATGCAAGGTATGATGTGCAACGCATATGGGTACTCCAGAAGGGAAAGGATGAACAAGGAATCAACTTGTCAAAACAATTATGGCGCTGGAAAGATGAGGTGATTTTGGTCGAAATCGATATAAGGATCGCCGGAAACAGATGCATGGTTTGCAAATGACAAGAAAAATAAGAATTATGCAAATCTGCGCTTAACAGCATCATAGCACTTAGAATGCAACGAGAAACTATGATACAAAACTCCAACATAGCAACAAAGCACATGGCATTAAAGTACAGGTGCATCTCTACAAATCATGAACACTAAGCTCCTGCTAGTTCTCAGTAGAACAAGCTCAAAATAGCATGGCAAAAATGCAAATGATATCAGCTTCACAGGCTTCAGGAAGCAATGTTTAGGGCAAGCAAACAACATTCTACAGGAACATATCATGACAAACAAAGGCATGGCATGCTAGTACTAAACACATAGAACAAAAGTCCCTTACTAAACTTTAACCCAAGAGGCATGGAAAATAATGTGGCACCCACGCAAACATAGCAAGTTATATTAACAGTTTCAGACAGAAGAAAAACAAGACATGGCAGGAACAAATTCATGATAGCAACTTTGCAAGCTCAATTCACTCACCACAAGGCATTTAATGGCATGACAAGGTAACCAACATGAATTAGACATGTTCAAGAAGCTAAACATGGCAAGAGCAAGTTCATAGGGTACATGCATCACTAGTAAAATAAATGGCCATATTGAATATCATGTTGACAAACTGCTAGGAACAATATTTAGCAAAAGTAGAGCAAGGAAATGACATGCTACAGTTCTCCAAAATTGCAACCAGGGGCATAAATGTATAGAGAAATACCACATCTACAAAACATGTTTACTCAAGTATCGCAAAATGTGCATGGATCACATGGTAGCAACAAGTTTACATGGAATCAAAATGTAACAGGAAAAAGACTTACAAAATCACTAAGTTTCTGAAAACAACAACATTACAAAGCCTACTTTGCATGCTTGTGCTAGTAACCACATATATCACAAAAATACAAAGCTTGAACCCCTGTAGAGATGGCATGATGGAGCTCATAAAACATGTAGACATCATGGTCATAGGATGCACACACAAAATGTAACGAAAATGACAAATCATCAAGTTCTGTTAACAGACAGCAGTTAGCATCATATAGCACTTTTGAAACTATGATAATGGCATCAAAGTGGACAGCAACATGCATGCAAATGCCACTAACAAGACGAACATGATCCGGGAGCTACAGACAAAGAGATATGGCATGTCAAAGGAGGCATAAAAAAATTGGGATTGAGGACTTAGATGAAATCAAGAAGTCAACCTAGGGTTTGCATGGAAATCCATGCGGCAGAGGATCTTACCAGATGTGAGGCGACGGCGGCTAGAATTGGGGGTGCTCGTCGGAGAGGGTCGGCCGGAGCGGGTGGAAGACGCCAGAGGTCGCCGGAGCGCGGGGAAGGCCGGATCCGGCGCCGGGGTCGTGGTTGGCGGTAGGGCGGCATTGAGGCGGTGCGGCATGCGTTGGGGGGAGGCGACAGTGGGGTAGAGGCGGCGGCGGAGGGTGCGGTTAGCGGCGACGCGCGCGGGCGGGCGACGGAGAAGGCAGCGGGAGCTCGGGCCTAGTTGCGCGCGCGGGAGGGCCTACCTCGAGCCAGGCAGGCCGCGGCGGCGCGGGGCCGCGGTGGTGGACATGTGTCGCCCTTCGATTGGCACGGGCGCAGTGGCAGATCTCGTCCTGTCGCGCCTGGATGTGTCCTGTGGCGGCGGGGCGGATTTTTAGGGTTTGGACCTAGATTTGGAGGGGGAGAGGCATATTTATAGGTAGAGGGAGCTAGGGGTGTCCAAATGAGGTGCGGTTTTCACCCACACGATCGTGATCCAACGATGGAGAGCATGGAGGGGGTTTAGATGGGATAGTGGGCTGTTTTGGAGGGGTTTTGGGCTGCAACAAGAAAGGGGTTTTTGCTGTTACTCGGCTAACCGTTGGGGCATCAAACGACCTCCAAATGGAACAAAATTAAACAGGTGGCCTACCGTTGATGTACCAAGGCCACTCGACAAATCTTGACCCATTCCGAGAACGTTTTTCTCCCGCTCACGAAAAAAGATTAGAGGGGTGCAATCGGTGCTTGTGGGAGTGTCGGATTGCGAAACGGACAACGAGGAAAATGACCGGTTGCATGAGACGAACACGAATGCAAATGAGATGCACATGATGACATAATATGAAATGCATGACATGAACAAAATGCAAAACGAAAAAAAAAATCCAACCACGAAGGGATTATCATATCACATAGCCGAACATGGCAAGAGTTGGAATTACAACTAAGGAAAGTTACATCCGGGGTGTTACAGGGTGCCTCCATGGCGAGCAAAAGAGGCAGACGGATGCGAGCAGTGTGCGCCGCGGCCGCCTCAACGATGAGTAGAGGACGTCACAGTCCCTTGAATAACGAGCAACTACACCTACATATTGAAATTCTAGTCAACCTTCTGGCACCGTATGGAGATGCGATGACCCATCCATTAGACACGATGGTGATATCTGGATAGTGTGTGATAGTGGGCAGATACGTACACGTCTGAGAACATGGGCCCACGTACGCCTTCCGAGAACCATTTCGGGCTTCAAGCATAGAGCCATCAATGAATTTTGAGGTTGTTTTCGTCACATTACTAATTACCACGCAATAACTAATTGTAAATCCGTTCACACCGATCCAACCTAAACGTGTTCCCACTTAGCATTGGGCTATAAAAACTACCCACTCGAACATTACTTCACAATACCTCTCCTCGTCACCGAAAAACAGGTCTTTGCCATGGCCTGTAGGAGGAGTTTCGGGTCGACATATAACCAGGGAGCAAATACCAAGGCCGGGAAGCACTAGAAAGGTCTTGTCGCAACACGACAGCTGCATTAGCGATGTCCTGGCACCCCGTAGAGCCCTCAAACGAGCTCTCACTGACACGCAAGGTCTCTCGCAAGCGCATGCGCCACATCGGCGATCGCGACGAGCTGGCGGTGCTGAAGTCCTTGGCCAAATACGAGGACATTGTCGCTGGCCTAATTAAGAAGCAGGAACTAGTCGACGGCTTGATGAAGCTGCTCGAGATTAGCGATGCCTCAGTTGAGAAGGAAAACGGCCTTTTCGAGCAACTAATGGGTGACAATGCAAAGCTCTTCAAGGTGGTCGTCAATATAGTTGAGGAGGCCGCCAGCTGGAAGAAGCTACATGAGCAGAGCAGTTCCTCAGGGATGACATTGAAAGTGATCATCGATGAACTGACGGGTGACTTGAGGAAGCTCCGGATCGAGTGCGAGCAGGAGGTGGAGGAATCCATGGCTGCTGTCAAGCAAAGTCGTGAGGAATTAAAGAAGGGGCTAGAGGATCTCGTTGACCGAAGATCCATTGAGGAGTAGAGACAGTAGCGACCCAGATTGTGGTGTTCAATTTCCTCCTTCTCTTGCCCGTGTGTCTGTTAGGCGTTGCCGCATGTGGCATTTTAAATTATCTGGAATATATAAGACAATTATTATCCGCGCCATTGTAAATTTGTCATCATATTATCCATTGCCATTTTATTTGTCGTCGTATTATCCGTTGCCGCATGTGGCATTTTAAACTATCCGGAATACAAGTTGAAAACACGAACAAAGCAAATGCTAATGTTGAGCAGGGTGGCTAGTGGATGGAGGTCAAAGAGCTCACTTCCCTGTGAGAATGCGTGGCCTTGGCTGTCGCACGCGTCCCGTCAAGCCAGCATGGTGGACAGGATGCATGCGTCCCGTTGAGCCTGCACGGCAGACTGCTCGCACGCGTTCTGGCGAGCCTACATAGCGGACTTCTCGAGCTCGTCCCGTCTAATCAAACAGCTGCACGCATGCCACCGAGCATGGTTAAATTTTAGCAAAAAATACAAAGTTGACCAATGAACGAGGAATGAGGTAGTACTTTCCCATAAAAAAAGAGGGATGCGTGGCCGCACTTAAATGGTTATGGGAACACACATGGTTCATATATTACAACCGTTTGCGATATTAACATGTCAGCTATTTGTTTCAAAAGGAATTCGTTGGCTATTAATGTGTGCGCCTTATCTCAAACTAGACGATTTTTACCACGGCAGACATGTGCCATGTCATGAAACCATGCGAAGTTTCATGATTTTTGGGTGACTTTTGGATTTACTTGGATTTAAAAACCGATATTCTCAATGTTTCATCATGACAAGACATTTTTAACTCAGTCCCGTTCCTTCAATGAGACCTAAACATGCACCCAATGACAAACATATGATTTTCCACCCATTTTGCTTCACTTGAGCAGGTGCTTGTAGTTCAAATTTGAATTAGGGACTTTAAATTCCTTGAAAACTCAGTTAATATATATAATGGCCAAACGAACCCTGAATAGTTTCAAATTTCAGCATGACACTCATGTTGTTCTATGTTGCCTGTGGAAAACAAAGTACAAGCCGAGAAGAGGCAGCGATTATCGTTTCGCCCGCAAGAGGGGCATGGTTCCCTACCGGAACCACAAGGGTTGCCAGAAGCTCTGGTTTGTAAGAGGCATGTAATATAGCTTGGCCCAAATTGGACAATTTTTTACCATAACATATATGTGCCATGTCGCGACACCATGCCAAGTTTCATGATTTTCAAGTGAGTTTTGGATTCACGGAGATCTAAAAACCAAGATTCGCAATGTTTGAGGCCGAGCCAGGACACCAAGATGGTTGAATTCATTCTGATTTCTTCCATGGGACCTAAACATGCACCTAGGGACACATGTACAATTTTTTTAGCCATTTTGGTGCATTGGAGCATGTATTTGTAGTTTAGATTTTAATTATGGACATTAAATTCCTAGAAAACTCAATTAAATTATAAAAAAGATCAAACGAACCCTGAATAGTTTCAAAGTTTAGCGTGAATCTCCCATTGTTCCATGTTGCCCGGAGAAGAAAATAAAACACAGGAAGAGGGAGCGATTATCGTTTTACCCACAAAGGGGGGCATGTTTTCCTATCGAAACCATGAGGGTTCTTGCGAGAGGATCCCATTTATAAGAGGTTTGTAATAAAGCTTGGCCCGAATTGGAATTTTTTTTACCACAAAGTATATGTGCCATGACATGACACCATGCCAACTTTCATGATTTTCTGGTAAAGTTTGGGTTTACGGGGATTTAAAAACCAGGATTCCCAATGTTTGAGGACGAGCCAAGATGCTGATACGGATGTAATTCATTCGCATTGCTTGCATGGGACCTAAACCTGCACCCAAGGACACATTTATGATTTTTCTAACCATTTTGGTGCACTGCAGCATGTATTTGTAGTTCATATTTCAACTATAGACATTAAATGCCTAGGAAACTCAATTAATGTATAAAAAGGCCAAATGAACCCTGACTAATTTTAAATTTCATCATGGATATCCTCTCTTTTCATGTTGCCTGTAGAAAAAATACAAGGCGAAAAGACGCAACGATTATCGTTTTACCCACAAGGAGGACACGTTTCCCTATCGGAACCACGAGGCTTCTTGAGAGAAGCTCCGGTTTGTAAGAGGCTTGTAATAAAACTTGCCCTAAAATGACCATTTTTTCCACGACATATATGTGCCATGTCATGACACCATGCAAAGTTTCATGCCAATTTTTTGGGTGAATTCTGGATTTACGGGTATTTAAAAACAGAGATTCTCAAAATGTCTGAGGTCGAGCCAGACAGCGAGATGGTTGAATTCATTCCCATTCTTTGCATGGAACCTAAACATGCACCCAAGGACACATGTACGATTTTTTAGCTATTTTGGTGCACTAATCTGAATTATCCACATTAAATTAATGCTTATAAAACTAAATTATAATGTATAAAAAGGCCAAACGAACCGCAAATATTTAAAGCAGTTCAGTTCAATTGTCTGTTACCCATGGGTAAGCACTGTGTGTGCATGCGTCATGCTAGCTCATGCTTTCTTCTTTACTAAGTTTCCATATTTATGGTGTTAAATATCCAAACACGCTTCCGTTTCCATCGATGTTCATCTACTCTCTTCCTCTTCGCCTCTCCTTCTAGCTTTTGTTGCCATGGATAGAGGAAGAGGCCATGCTCGTGCTTCCACTGTGGTGGCGAGAGCTTCCCCTCGGAGCCATGCTTCTGCCTCGGGGGCGGCCGCGAAGGCTGGTTCGAGTGCTCATGGCGGAGGCACAGGATGAGGTCGTGGCCGGCGTGGTGGTCATGGTCGAGCCTGGACCGGGGGCGTCAGCGGTTAGACCTCCCATGAGGGACCGCTCTCGAGTTCGTCGTCAAACTGAGTGACCCGATAAGGAGCGAGCTACGAGTCCATCGCCCTTTCACTAGGGTGATGGAGGAAGATCAACCGGGTTGTGGCTGCGCGTGAACGAGTGCATCAATGGCGTCGTCTGGGTGGACGTGGAGTTCCCCGCCCACAAGATCATGTACCTCACCCGAGGGTGAAAATCCTTCGTGCGTGCCCGCTACTTGGCAGAGGGGCAGACCCTCCACTTCTAAGCTGGTGGAGGCCGATGCGCTCTCCTTGAAGATCTTTGGGACTATATGCGATGGTCGAGGGTGAGGCATGGAGACCTTGAGCAATGGCGAAAGCTCCCGCTTGAGCGACAGCGACGACGAGGACACCGATGGTGAATACGACGATGGCGGGCATCCGGTCGTCAAGTCCAAAGAAGACGACTTGGTCTCTGGCTAAAAGTCGGCGGCACTGTCATCACCTGCTGGGCGCTGACAGCACCATCATCTGTAGCTGGACCCCGTCAAAGAGATTGGACGGGGGCTGCTCTGCTTAGGTACCACCGCCACGTGCAGCTAGACCTCGGCAGGCTCGTGGACTCCGGCTTTGTCTGCCCTATCGGGGTTCCTGCTGAGCCGCGTCCCTGTAGTCCTGGTGGGGTTGACAAGGGCATTGCCCACACGCTCCTTTTATCCTCTTTGCACTCGATGTAAACCCTAGGAGGAGAGGGACAAGAAAGGCATTACCGAGCACTTTTCAGTTTTTCTTTGAAAAATTGTGTGATATCCGATGTGCTCAGATAAATAAACATAAATTATCTTCCTTATTTTGTCTCTCCCCTCGTACGGTTTCTGTACTACCCTACGCTGTTTGGAAACCCGCCGGGGAGTGACAACTGGCAAGGTAACTTGCCGGCCTCGAACGCAGCTGGCATATATTCCATCAAGTGAACTCGAGGCAGAACTGGAGCGCAAGAACGAGGCACGGCAAGGTTCCTCAGCGTGCAGGTTTTTCTTACGAGTAGAGAGATGTGCAAGGGAAATTCTAACTTATCTTTCTTTGTTGTACTTCTTATTATATGAAATGACATGAACCGCCAACCCAATGTTCCACCTTCGTCGGGGAATCCTTTTGCATTACAAGAAAATAGGAAGGAGAAGCATAATAATGTGGATACCCTTGGCGGTATGTTATTCATTCTATTCAAGCAAAGTGATATCACACAACACATGCATTAGTACACAAGAAAACGTGCCTGATGGCTCGTGGAGCACTTTGGCATTATTTAGGTATGCAAAGGTTCTATGTTTGGCTTTGTAAAAACGGTTACAAGTCACGGAGACTATGCTTGTACAAAGGAGGTTGCCGGGGCAAGGCCCGGCAACCGCACCTTACCAGTAGAACTTGCGAAGATGCTCAATATTCCATGAGTTTTGCACACGAATGCCATCTTTGCTCTATAGACAGACAGCGCCAGGTGTGGTGACATGGACTACACGGTAAGGGCCCTCCCACTTTGGCGTCAACTTGTTTGTTCGCTTGGTAGATTGAACGCGCTTAAGGACAAGGTTGCCTTCCTCAAGGCTCTAGGCATGAACCTTCCATTTATGATAGCGGTGCAAGGCTTGTTGGTAGCTTGCAGCACACACAGCAGCCCGAAGACAATCTTGCTCGAGGAGCACGACATCGTCATGTTCGAGTTGCTCTTGCACTACTTCATCTTAGGCAAGTACTTGAGGTGACCCATATATGAGTTCTATGGGGAGCACTGCTTCTGCACCATAGACTAGGGAGAAGGGTGTTTGGCCAGTAGGTCAATCCGGTATCATCATGAGTGACCAAAGAACCACCAGCAAATCATTAATTCATCGCCTTCCGCACTTGTGCAACTTGTCAAAAGTTCTCATCTTGAGTCCACGCAAAACTTCGGCATTTGTCCTCTCTGCTTGCCCGTTCCTCCCTGGATGAGCAACGGAGGCAAAGAAAACCTTGCTTCCAAGGCTCTGGCTATATTGCATGAAGGTGCGGCTCGTAAATTGTGTGCCATTGTTAGTGATGACTCTATTGGGAAATCCAAAATGGCACACCAATCCTTTAAATAACTTGATGGACAACTATGCAGTCACCTTCCTCACTGGCTCTACCTCAGGCCACTTTGTGAACTTGTCGACGGCGACGTACAAGAACTCAAAGCCCCCGGTAGCACAGGGGAAGGGGCCCAAAATATCGATCTCTCTGACCGAGAAAGGCCTGGAAGAGGGATTGTATGAAGGGCTTGAGTTGTTTGATGTATGCTCTTTGAATGGAGCTGGCATGCTTCACATCTTGATACTATCTCGGTCGCATCCTAGAGGGCAGTGGGCCAATAAAAACCTTGCCGGAAGGCTTCCCGACAAGGGCTCTGACTCCTATATGGGAACCACACATGCCTCCATGTATCTCTGCCAACAACTTCAGCCCATCTTCCCAGCAAATGCACCTCAATTTTAGTTCATTTGGTGTTTTTCTGTATAGGATGTAATCCACAAACTGGTACATACTTGATTGATGGGCTACTTTTTTAGCTTGCTCTTCTTCCTCAGGAAGTTCTCCTGTTTGGAGAAACTGAACTATCTGTTGGGCCCATGCTGGAGCCCGAGGATCGATAACAAGGACTAAAGGCATTTCTTCGGTTGTGGCAGCGCTAACCTCAATGGCAAGAACATGAGACTCTGCTTGAGGCTAATACTCACCGACAAGCACATTGACTTTCCCGGCAACATCCTTGCCGACAGGTTCACGGAGTTCAGCTGGAAGTTATTTGCTGCTACTTGACCTTCTTATTTTTCTTGGTTCTCATAGATGGGGTGACTGTATGCTGATTTAAATGGAGCAAAAAATTTCCTAGTTCCACAGGAAGTTTTTGGGCTACACACTTCGACAGTTGATCAGTAATTTTGTTTTCTGCACGAGGGATGTGCTCTGTTTGCAAATCATCAAAGTGTTCTTCCAATTTTCTCGCTTCATCCACATATGCCTCCATCAACAGGATCTGCTAGTCCTTGTTCACTTGATTTACTACAAGTGTCGTGGGTGGACATGATCACCTATGGGACCATGAGCCCCTTGTGGTTTGGGAAAGGGGGAGATCATGTTGCACAAAGAGCGGAAACCATGGGGAAGCACGACGGCGATGACACTGGTGGTTTTTACCTAGGTTCAGGCCACCATGAGGCATAAAACACTACTCCTTCTTTGGTGGATTGGATGGAGGGATCACAACAACAAGAAACACTCGAGCCTGGCAAGGTGGCCTCAGGGGAGCAGCTATGCACATACAAGTGTAAGGGGGTCCGAATCCTCTTCTAGGTTGCCTTGGACCTCCTTTTATAGTTGTAGGGGTAACCATAGTGGCAAAATAGTCATTATCTAGTGATTAGATAGCTAACGATGCTATCATACCTAACTCTGGCAGTTAGGACAAAGTGCATTTAATGCACTGCTAGCTGTCATGCCAAGTGTGAAGCCTGGCAAGCCTGTCATGCCGCTTAATCCTCTTTTGCTTATCTGTTCGACACACCTCTGGACGGGTGTCATATGAGTGTAACCTGTCTTCCAACAGGCCGCCACATGCTTAGTGCAGGCCACTTAATCATCTGTGGGCTCTACACCGCATTGACAAGTGATTTGCGTTGCTGTGCGGTGGACTGGTGGAGAAGTGGTGCCTTGGCGGGATTTCCTACTCTTGGCGGACCTGGCAAGCCTTCCTGGGCAATCCTGGACTTGTCCTTGGGGTGGTTGTAACACCCCGAATATGACTTTCCCAATATGTATTCCAACTCTTGCCGTTTCCGGCGTTAAGTTATTTTATTTTCTCGGGTTCGGGTCTTTGTCTCCGTGTGTTGTTATCGTTGTCATGCATCTCATATCTTGTCATCATGTGCATTGCATTTGCATACGTGTTCATCTCATGCATTCGAGCATTTTCCCCGTTGTCCGTTTTGCATTCCGGCGCTTCGTTCTCCTCCGGTGGTCATTTCTACCTTTCTTTTGTGTGTGGGGATTAAACATTTCCGGATTGGACCGAGACTTGCCAAGCGGCCTTGGTTTACTACCGGTAGACCGCCTGTCAAGTTTCGTACCATTTGGACTTCGTTTGATGCTCCAACGGTTAACCGAGGGACCAAAAAGGCCTCGTGTGTGTTGCAGCCCAACACCCCTCCACTTTGGCCCAAAACCCAGCAAAACCCTCTCCATCATCTAGAGCATTCGATCACGATCGCGTGGCCGAAAACCGCACCTCATTTGGACTCTCCTAGCTCCCTCTACCTCTATATAAAGACCCCTCCTCCAAATTCGCGGATCCCCTCTCCGAAACCCTAAAAATCGGATCTCCGCCGCCGCCGGACGCGTCCGCCGCCACCGCCTGCCCAACCGGGAGCTGACACGTGTCCTCGCCGGGACTCCCATCGCCGCGGCCCGCCGCAGCCCGCGCGGGGCCCTCCCGGCCCGCGCGCCTCGCGCCCGGCTGCTTCTTCCCCGCCGCCCGCGCCTCCTCGCCCGCGCCGGTCACCACCTCGCCGCTCCGCCACGCTGGCCGGTGCGCCGAACCCGCCGCCCGGTGCCCTGCCGCCCCTGGCCGGCGACCACCACCCCGCCGCCTCGTCCTCCATGCCGCCCCGGCCCGGATCCAGCGAGGTCCGGCCGGCCACCGACTCCGGCAAGCCCCACGCCGCCTCCCCAACAAACTCCGGCGGCCGACTTCAAACTCCGGCGAGCTCACTCCGGCCAACCTCGGGAAACGCGCCAGATCCAGATCCAGACGTGGTTGACTTTCTCCCGAAACCCTAGTTCATATGCTCCTGTTCATCGCATCGTAACTTTGCATCCGTAACTCCGTTTTGGGCATATAGCATATCAAAATGTTCGTCTCAGAGAGCACATCATTTCATTCCATTGTATAATTTTCATTTGAGTTCATCTTGACGCCCTAAATGCTGTTAGAAGAGTGGTACTTGAGATATTTGTCAGATCTGCTGCTCCATTTAGATATTTGTCATTTTTGCCTTGATTATTGTGTGCATGATATGCCCATGAGGTCTACATATGTTTTGTTAAGGGTTTTGCCATCTTTCCAGAGGTGCAACCCATGTATTTTTGTGATGTGTGTGGTGACTAGTACGAGCTTGCAAAGTGAGGCTCTTGGTAATGCTGATTTCAGGGACTTAGCATTTCCACTAAGTCCTTGAGCTGTTTATCTCATGATGCCATATGTTCATGTTGTTTCCTAGTGATCCATGCCTCTTTTGAGGATGATCGGTAAGGATGTTTTGTTAATCTTGTAGTGCTCTATCCATCCATGTCTTTGTTTCCAATTATGGAGCACCCTAGCTTGAGTCAATCGAGCTCTATTTTTGCTACTTCGTGAATCTGGGCAGATTGTCTACTTGTTAGCGATTTTGCCGAGGATATTGTAGTTGATCCGTGCATGCAATGCTATTGTTCTTGCCATGTCTAGCTTGCATTTCGTGTATTCTTGATGGGTGTATGCTTAGCTTGTCATGACTTGCTCTGTAGTGAGTGCATCGAGCTCGTAAACATGCCTACTTGATATCTCTTTCAGCATGCTCCAGTTTTTCACTAAGTCTGAGAACTGATTATGTTTTTTCCATGTTCACATGCTTGCAATTGTATTTTCTGATCCCTTTTGGCTCAAGGTCACTAAGGGACTTTTTTTAAGCTCTTTGAGTAGCTCCATGTCATGCTTTACTTTGCCATGCTCAGGTACTGTAGCATGTAGTTTTGCTTCTCCTAAGAGTGCTATCTGATCTGAAATTCCAGACAAGTGTTAATTTCACTAAGTCTGGGATCTGTTTACCATATGCATTTCTGCCATGCTTGTTTGAACCTGTTAATGGATGAATTGGCCGTAGCTCAGTGCTAGACTTTTGTTAAGCATCATGAATGAATCCCTGCCATGTATTTTGATGCCATGTTTGGGTGCTGTAGCATGTTCATCTTGTTGCATTTAGATGGCTACTTGCTGTAAATCGCAGAACGTGGTCATATTTGAATTGCTTGCCATTTCCAAACCGTAACTCCGATTCCGGCGTTCTTTATATCGTTTTCAAGCGATTTCATCTCATCTTTCCAGTGGCACACTTGGATTCCCATGTTGAGGCCAGGTTCATGCATTCCTTATCAAATCTTGCATATGCATCCCGCATCACATCCCGCATAGCATTCCATGTTTGCATCATATTGTTTGATCCTTGCACGTGGTTGATTGTGTGCTTGTTGCTTGTTTGTCTTGTTTGGGTAGAGCCGGGAGACAAGTTCGCTAATGAGGAGCCCGTTGAGTTTGCTTTCGAGGATCCAGTCAACTCTGACAACTTTGCAGGCAAGATGATCATACCCTCGAAATCACTACTATCTTTGCTTTGCTAGATGCTCGCTCTTTTGCTATGCCAATGCTACGATGCCTACCACTTGCTTTAAAGCCTCCCAAATTTCCATGTCAAACCTCTAACCCACCATGTCCTAGCAAACCATTGATTGGCTATGTTACCACTTTGCTCAGCCCCTCTTATAGCGTTGCTAGTTGCAGGTGAAGATTGGAGGCCGTTCCTTGTTGGAACATTTATTTACTTGTTGGGTTATATTTTATTTTGGCGCCTTAGTCGGGCCATGAGTGTTTGGATGATGTAATGTTATCTATGTACTTGATTGACATGGCGAGTGTAAGCCAACTATGTTATCTCCCCTTTTATTATCTATATTACATGGGATGTTGTGAAGATTGCCTAACTTGCGACATATGCCTTCAATGCGATTATGCCTCTATGTCGTGCCTCGACACGTGGGAGACATAGTCGCATCGAGGGTGTTACAGTGGTCTCGACCTGGTCGGGCTCTCCTGTCCAGAAAGGGAGGCCTTCTCAAGGTGATGCTTCCGCGGTCTTGTATGTTGACTTGGTCTTCTCTATCGCTCCTTGATATCACAAAGAGCGGTTTCTCTGGCTTGGTCTTGCTTTATATGCATGTGGTTGGACATGTGATGCCAGCATGCCTGTGTATAGGTCTAGTCAACAAGTGCACATGTTTGTTGCACCGATAGGAGCCCCCAGGCCTGGCCCATACGTGTCGCCAAGCATCATTGGGGTAGGCACCAACAAATACAAGGTGAAAACTTCTTCCAAACTACAATGCGATCCATGTCCTTCTTAATATCCTCTTTGCTTATTCATTAACCTATGATTGAATTAGTTTTTGGTTTTTCTGTCCATCATGCATAACAATGTGGGGTAATTTATGTAATGGCCCACGGGACGCCCATGCCCCAAACTCACAGGGAGGTAACTGTCATTTTACTCATCCCACTACCCCCGCTGTTTCCACCATGTACGTTGCATGGATTGCACAAGGTTGGTGCCGGGCACATAGGGCATGGGAATGAGTGCCATGGCAGAAAGCGCAGCACCGTGGATAGGCGCAGGAGGGCAGTCGTTGATTCTAGACGTTGTCAGCGACACAAAGTGCTACTTCTTGAGGTTCCGTTGGTTTTTCCCTTGAAGAGGAAAGGTGATGCAACAAAGTAGAGATAAGTATTTTCGTCAGTTTGAGAACCAAAATATCAATCCAATAGGAGGTACACGCAAGTCTCCAATCTATGTACCTGCACAAACTATCAAACATTTGCACCCAACACGATAAAGGGGTTGCATCATGCAAGGATGAGATCTGATAGAGATAGATATAAAAGATTACTAAAACGTAAAACAAAGTAAAAGTAAAAAAATAGGATCATGGTATTTTTGGGTTTTTTTGTTTATAGATCTAAAAATAAATGATGGAAAATAGACCCGAGGGCCATAGGTTTCACTAGAGGCTTCTCTCTTGGAGGAAAATAACATGGTGGGTGAACAAATTACTGTCGAGCAACTGACAGAAAAGCGCAAAGTTATGATGATATCCAAGGCAATGGTTATGAATATATGCATCACGTCTGTGTCATGTAGACCGACTCCTACCTGCATTTACTACTATTACTCCACACATAGACCACTATCCAGCATGCATCTAGAGTATTATGTTCATAAGAACCGAGTAATGCCTTAAGTAAGATGACATGATGTAGAGGAATAAACTCAAGTAATACCATGAAAACCCCATCTTTTTACCCTTGATGGCAGCAATACAATTCGTGCCTCGCTACCCCTACTTTGTCACTGGGTGAGGACTCTACAAGATTGAACACAAAACTAGGCACCTCTACCATTGCAAGAAGAACCAATCTAGTTGGCCAAACCAAACCGATAATTCAAAGATAAATACAAAGATATCAAATCATACATATAAGAATTCATGAAAGACTCAAATAATATTCATAGATAATCTGATCATAAATCCACATTTCATCGGATCTTGATAAACACATCGCAAAAGATTACTACATTAGAAAGATCTCTAAGAACATCGAGGAGAACATGGTATTGAAGATCGAAGAGAGAAAAGAGGGCATCTAGCTACTAGCTACGGACTCGTAGGTCTGTGGTAAACTACTCACGCTTCATCGAAAGGGAAATAGAGTTGATGTTGATGTAAAATTGGCTTGCGGCGGCGGAGAAGTATTGTGGTGCACGCCTTCGGTGGTTTGGGAATATTTGGGAATTTATACAAAAGAATTAGGGTTGGAGGAATCCCGTGGGGCCCACAAGCCAGCGGCGCCCCCCTAGGGTGCGCCGTGAGGGCTTGTGGAGTCCTTGGGACTCTTCTGGCCCCCTCTCCAAGTTCGTTGGGTGTCCTCTGGTCCAAGAAAAAACATCGCGAAAGTTTTATTCCGTTTGGATTCCTTTTGATTTTCCTTTTTTGTAAAACTCAAAAACAAGTAAAAAATAGAAACTGGCACTTGGCTCTAGGATAATGGTTAGTCCCAAAAATAATATAAAAAGCATATTAATGCATATAAAACATTCAAAACAGATAATATAATAGCATGGAACAATAAAAAATTGTCGATACGTTAGGGACGTATCAAACATCCCCAAGCTTAATTCCTACTCGTCCTCGAGTAGGTAATGATAAAAATATAGTTTTCAATGTGCAATGCTACCTAACATATTTATCCATGTAATTTTATTTATTTTGTCATGAATATTAAGATCCATAAGATTCAAAATGCAAATTTAATATTGACATAAAAACAATAATACTTCAAGCATACTAATAAAACAATCATGTCTTCTCAAAATAACATGGCCAAAGAAAGTTATCCCTACAAAATCATATAGTCTAGATATGCTCCATCTTCGTGACACAACGTATTTTATCATGCACAACCCCGATGACAAGCCAAGCAATTGTTTCATACTTTTGATATTCTCAAACTTTTTCAATTTTCACGCAATACCTGAGCATGAGACATGGATATAGCTCTATAGGTGGAATAGAATATGGTGGTCGTCGAGAAGACAAAAAGAAGGAGATAGTCTCACATCAACTAGGCGTATTTAATGGGCTATGGAGATGCCCATCAATAGATATCAATGTGAGTGAGTAGGGATTTCCATGCAACGGACACACTAGAGCTATAAGTGTCTGAAAGCTCAAAAAAGGAACTAAGTGGGTGTGCATCAATCTTGCTTGCTTACGGAGAGCTAGGGAAAATTGAAGAAGCCCATCATTGGAATATACAAGCCGAGTTCTACAATGAAAAATTCCCACTAGTATATGAAAGTGACAAAATAGGATACTCTGTATCATCAAGATCATGGTGCTACTTTGAAGCACAAGTGTGGAAAAAGGAGACATTGTCACATCTCTCTTTCTCTCTCTCTCACTTTTTTTGTTTGGGCATCTTTGGCCTCTTTTATTTTTTATAAAGTCCATAGACTCGTCCCAACTTTTGAGGGAATCGTAGCTTCCATCATCCTTTCTTCACATGGGACAATGCTCTAATAATGATGATCATCACACTTTCATTTACTTACAACTCGATACTAGAACAAGATATGACTCTATATGAATGCCTCCGGTGGTGTACCAGGATGTGCAATGATCAAGAGTGTCATGTATAAAAAATATGAATGGTGGCCTTGCCACAAATACTATGGAAACTACATGATTAGGCAAAACAATATGACAATGATGGTATGTATCATAATAAAACAAAACGGTGGAAGTTGCATGGCAATATATCTCGGAATGGCTATGGAAATGCTATAATAGGTAGGTATGGTGGCTGTTTTGAGGAAGGTATGTGTTGGGTTTAATGCACCAGCGGATGTTGCGTGATACTAGAGAGGCTAGAAAAGGTGGAAGGGTGAGAGTGCATATTATCCATGGACTAAACATTAGTCATAAAGAACTCATATACTTATTTGCTAAAATTTATTAGCTATCAGAAAAAGTACTACACGCATGCTCCAAGGGGATAGATTGGTAGGAAAAGACCATCGCTCGTCCCCGCCCGCCTCTCATAAGGAAGACAATCTAAAAATAAATAATACTCCAACTTCATCACATAAAGGTTCACCATATGTGCATGCTATGGGAATCACAAACTTTAACACAAGTATTTCTACCAACCCACAATTACTCACTAGCATGACTCTAATATCACCATCTTTATATCTCAAAACAATCATAAGGAATCAAACTTCTCATAGTATTCAACACTCTTTATATGAAAGTTTGTATTATATCCCTTTGGATGCCCATCATATTAGGACGAAATTCATAACCTAAGAAAATTACCATGTTGTTTAGAGACTCTCAAAATAATATAATTAAAGCATGAGAGTTCAACAATTTCTGCAAAATAAAGCCACCACAGTGCTCTAAAAATATATTATTGAAGCACTAGAGCAAATTGCCTAGCTCAAAAAATATAAGTGAAGCACATAGAATATTCTAACAAATCCAAAAGGTCTTGCTTGGTTCAAACACTAATTAAAACACGAAAAAATTTATTACAAAGGTAATAATGTGTATTTATTCAAAAACAGAACCAAAAACAAAAACATCAAAATAAAATTGGGTTGCCTCCCAACAGGAGCTATTGTTTAACGCCCCTAGATAGGCATAAAACATAGATCTAGGTATTGTCATCTTTGGTATGCAATCCATAAGTAGCCCTCATAATAGATTCATATGGAAACTTAATTTAATTTCTTGGCAAGTGTTCCATGCCCTTCCTTAATAGAAATTGAAATCTAATGTTTCCTTCTTTCATATCAATAATTGCACCAATCGTTCCAAGGAAATGTCTACCAAGAATAATAGGACATGTAGGATTCAATCTATATCAAGCACAATGAAATCCACGAGCACATAATTCCTATTTGTAACAATAAGAACATCATTAATTCTTCCCATAGGTTTTTTAATAGTGGAGTCCGCTAGATGAAAGTTCAAAGAACAATCATCAAATTCGCGGAAACCTAACACATCACATAATGTTTTTGGGATCGTGGAAATGCTAGCACCCAAATCACACAAAGCCTGGCACTCATAATATTTCATTTTAATCTTAATATTAGGTTCCCACTCATCATAAAGCTTTCTAGGTATAGAAACTTCCAACTCAAGTTTCTCTTCAAAAGATTTCATCATAGCATCAATGATATGTTTAGTAAAAGCTTTATTTTGATTATAAGCATGAGGAGAATTCTGCATGGATTGCAACAAGCAAATACAATCTATCAAAGAACAATTATCATAGTTAAAATCCTTGAAATCCAAAAGAGTGGGTTCATCGCTACTTAAATTTTTGACCTCTCCAATCCCACTTTTATCATTTTTTGCATTAAGACCTTTAAACTCTGAATCGATGGGACACCTTCTAGCTAAAGTTGACTCATCTCCAGTCCCATATTTATCAAGATTTATATTATAAAACAAAGATTCAATAGGAGTCACACCAATCACTTTAAGATCTTCATTATTATTCTTACAAAAATTAGAAGAACATGCTTCTACAAACAAATCTCGCTTAGCACACATCCTACTTGTTCTTTCTTCACACTCATCAATAGAAATTTTAATAGATTTCAGAAATTCATTAATATCATGCTTGGGTGGCATAGATCTAATTTTTAAATAATCAATCTCAAGAAAAATTCTATCAAAGACAAATCATCAATCTAGAGCAATTTTTCTTCAACCATAGCATTGAAAACTTTTGGGGAATTAATTAAATATTTAATATTTTCTCAAGATCAGTGGGTATTTTATTATAATTTCCATAATAATTGTTGTAGGAATTAATACAATTATTAGAGGAATTACTAGGAAACGGCTAGGGTTGAAAGTACCTCTATATGCGTTATTACCAAAATTGTTCCTACCAACAAAATTCACATCCATAGATTCTTTATTATTCTGAATCAAAGTGGACAAAGGCATACCATTAGGATAAATAGGAGCACTCTTACTAGCAATAAATTTCATAACCTCATCCATCTTTCCACACAAAGTATTAATTTCTCAATCGCATGCATGCACTTTTTTACTACTGGAAGATCTTTCGGTATGCCATTGAGAGTAATTAGCCATGATATTATCTATGAGTTTAGTAGCTTATCCTAATGTAACTTCCATAAAAGTAACTCCTGCGGCGGAATCTAAAATATTTCTAGATGCAAAATTGAATCCGGCATAAAAAAATTTGTATCATCATCCATAAATTGAAACCATGAGCAGGGTAATTTCTTATCATCAATTTCATCCTCTCCCAAGATTTTGCAACATGTTCATGATCAAGTTTCTTAAAATAATTATATCGTTCCTAAGGGAGATAATCTTAGTGGGAGAAAAATACATGGAACTAAAAGCTTCTTTACATTTACTCCATGAATCAATACTATGTTTAGGTAAAGATGAATACCAAGTTTTACCACGATCTCGTAGTGAGAACGGAAATAGCTTCAATTTAACAATATCATTATCCACATCTTTTTTGTTTTGCATATCACACAACTCAACGGAAGTATTTAGATGGGATCCAGCATCTTCACTAGGAAGGCTGGAAAATTGATCTTTCATAACAAGATTCAGCAAAGCGGCATCAATTTCATAAGATTCCACACTAGTGGCAGGAGCAATCAGAGTACTAATAAAATCATTACTATTATTATTGGACAAGTCACACCATTTTGTATTTTCTTGAGACATCGTGACAAAGCAAGCAATCTAACACAAGAGCAAACAAAAAGACGAACAAAAGAAGGGCGAATTAAAAGAAAATATTTTTGTGTTTTTCTGAAAATGTTTTAGAAATGGGGGACCTGAAAAGAGAGGCAAATAGAAAATAATGTAATGCAAGAGATGAGATTTTATGGTGGGTAGTTGGTAGGCTTGATGTAGAACCTCGCCGACAACGACGCTAGAAATTCTTCTTGTTACTTCTTAATCTTGCGTTGGTTTTTCTCTTGAAGAGGAAAGGGTGATGCAGCAAATTAGAGATAAGTATTTCCATCAGTTTGAGAACCAAGGTATCAATCCAGTAGGAGGTACAAGTAAGTCTCCAATCTATGCACATGCACAAACAATCAAACACTTGAACCGAACACAATAAAGGAATTGTCAATCCCTTCACTGTCACTTGCAAGGTTGAGATCTGATAGAGATAGATATTTTTAGGTTTCTTTTGGTTTATAAATCTGAAAATATAGGATGGAAAATAGACCTAGGGGCCATAGGTTTCACTAGAGGATTCTCTCTTGAGAGAAAATAACAGGGTGGGTGAAAAAATTCCTGTCGAGCAATTGATAGAAAAGCGCCAAGTTATGATGATATCCAAGGAAATGATTATGAATATAGGCATCATGTCCATGTCAAGTAGACCGACTCCTGCCTGCATCTACTACTATTACTCAACACATCGACCGCTATCAAGCATGCATCTAGAGTATTAAGTTCATTAGAATGGAGTAACGCCTTAAGTAAGATGACATGATGTAGAGGAATAAATTCAAGCAATATGATGAAAAACCCATATTTTGACCCTTGATTGCAAAAATACAATGCGTGCCTCGCTACCCCTACTTTGTCACTGGGTGAGGACACCGCAAGATTGAACCCAAAACTAACCACCTCTCCCATTGTAAGAAGACCCAATCTAGTTGACCAAACCATACGGATAATTCGAAGAAAAATACGAAGATATCAAATCATGCATATAAGAATTCAGGAAAGACTCAAATAATATTCATAGATAATCTGATCACAAATCCACAATTCATTAGATCTCCAGACACATCGCAAAATAATATTACATCTGATAAATCTCCAAGAACATCGAGGAGAACGTTGTATTGAAGATCAAAGAGAGAAAAGAAGCCATATAGCTACAAGCTATGGACCCGTAGGTCTATGGTAAATTCCTCACACTTCATCGGTAGGGCAATAGAGTTGATGTTCCCCCTCCGGTGGGATGCCGAAAAAGGCCCCAGGATGGGATCTCGCGGAAATTACAGAGGCTTGTAGCGGCGGAAAAGTATTTTGGTGGATGCCTCTGGTGGTTTGAGAGTATTAGGGTTGGAGGAATCCTGTGGGGCCCACAATCTAGGTAGGAGCCCCCAAAGGCGTGCCCTGAGGGTTTGTGTAGTCCTCGGGACTCTTCTGGCCCCTCGCCAAGCCTGCTGGATGTCTTATGGTCCATGAAAAATCATCGCGGAAGTTTTATTCCATTTGGACTCCGTTTGATATTCCTTTTATGTAAAACTCGAAAACAAGGGAAAAAAACTGACACTTGGCTAGAGGTTAATAGGTTAGTCCCAAAAACAATATGAAAAGCAAATTAATGCATATAAAACATCCAAAACAGATAATATAATAGCATGGAACAATCAAAAATTACAGATACATTGGAGAAGTATCACAGAGGGACTGGATTGGCGGAATGGGAGGTTGCCTCCTAGGTGGTAAGGAGCCAACCCCCGGCCACATTCCCTATAAAAGGAGGCGTGGGTGAGGGGCTCACCCACACACACATCACCTCCGTCTTCTCCGTCCATCTTGCTTCCGTTATTGTGAGGGGAAGAGAACGCGTTCGAGCTCCAACGGTGGCGACAAGGGTCTCTTCTTAGCAGCGCCTCCCCCCAGCTGGGGATGCAGGGGCAGAGTCCAGCGCACAAGGTGGTGTCACAGGACGTGGGAGCATCCATCGTAGTTCTTGCGACCGAGGACGGCATGGTGGCGCTCTAGTCGCTCCTCCCCCGGTCGCCCTAGCTCCGATGGAAGGTCACGTAAGCGACCAACCATTGGATTTCATCGTCAAGCTGTGCGGGCCTCCGCGCAGCCGCCTCCGGCTTCCTACCCATTTTGCAAGGGCGATGGAGGAAGAACAACTATCAGGATTGAAACTACACATGAGGGGTTGATCTAATGGAAGCATGCGGGCTGACATGGAGTTCCCCGCTCCTCGTGTCATGCTTCTCCGGCGTGGCTAGAAAACCTTTGCTTGGGCACATAGCTTGGCGGCGGGGCACGTTCTCCATTTCAAATTAATGGAGGCCAGCCTGCTGTCCATCAAGGTCTTCGGGCATACGGGTACTCACTTAGGGTGCTACGCGGAGACCTCGACTGACGATGAAAGCTCCTCCTCGACCGATAGTGACGAAGAGCACAGTGACGGCGATGACGACGGCACCGAGCGGGAGAATGGTAGCTCGAACTCCAGTTGAGCATCGGACGCACCGTCACCGTCAGCACCATCATCTGCACCTGGTCTTCTCCCAAGTAGAGCGATTTTGCCAGGGTGTTGGATGTGGATGTCTCCACCTCCTCCAGCTGTACTCCGACAGGCTTCCTCATGGACTCCGGCTTCGTCTTCCTTGTCGGTGTCCCTCTTGCTGCGTGCTGCTAGTCCTTGCGGTAGCGACTAGGGCATCACCAAGCTGCTCTCTCCGTCCATCGCCTTCGTCCGCGCCCTCCCGATCTTGTTAGGCTATGTCCCGCAGGCCCTGACGGGGTTAGTCTTGGCTTCTGCCCAGGCACTCCTTTTGCCCTCTTCATCTCCCACTATAGGTCCTTGTAGGAGAGGCACAAGAAAGGCATTATGGAGAAGTTATCTATTTTTCAATTCAAAAGATGTAGGCACTTGCCAAGCTTTAGTCTTAATTATGTAATCTTTTTCATCCATATTTCGGGCGTTGCCACATGTGGCTTTTTAAATTTTGTTCCTAAATATGTAAGACAATTATTATCCACTGTCATTGTCCTTATATTCATCGGTCTTGCTATAAGTCGTAGTCCATGCTGTATAGGTCCATCGGATCTTACATCAAGATCTGTGCAAAACTTCCTTTTCATATTTTTTCTCTCTTAAATCTCAGTCAAGTGAGACATAGCCACGCCATTAAATATGGGCTTGGGCGCCATTAATGGATACGTTGGGAGAGACGTGGGCAGTGGATAGATGTCAAAGGGATTTCCTCCCGATGAGCCCGTCCAGGGGTCAGATCGCGCACCTCCCATACTCAAATAGCTACCCCGCACGGCACCTCCTACCGAATAAAAAAGGGGACGCGTGGCAGCACGTAAATGGTAAGTAGAACGCCCACGGTTTCAATAATATTTGTGCTTCTGATTGTAACGTGACAGTGCTTGTTCCAAAATGTCTTTGTTGATTGTTAATGTGTGCGCCTTCGCAAATCAGACAAAAAATTTACCACAGCATGTTGGTGCCATGTCATGACACCATGCCAAGTTTCAAGATTTTCACGCGAGTTTTGATTTACGGGAATTTTAAAACCATGCTTCACGATGTTTCCGACCGAGCCAAGATGCCTAGATGTTTGAATTCCATTACCATTTCTTGCATGGGACCTAGAAATTTTCCCAAGTACTCATAAATGAATTTTCAACTAACATTGGCGCACTGGAGCATGTGCTTGTAGTTCAAATTTTAATTATGTGCATTAAATGCCTGGAAATTCAATTAATGTATAAAAAAGGCCAAACGAACCCGGAATATTTACAAAATTTAGCACGAAACTCCTATTGGTCTAATCTGCCTCTGTAAAAAAAATCAAGGCGGGAGAAGCCAGTGTATGTCGTTTCGCACACGGAGGTGACATGTTCCTTCTCGGAACCACGAGCCTTCTTGAGAAAACCTTCGGTTTGCAAGAAGCTTATACCAAAGTTTGTCCCAATTCAGCCAAAAAATTACCATAGCATGTTCGTGCCATGTCAGGACACCGTGACAAGTTTCATGATTTTCATGTTTTTTGGATTTACAAGAATAAAAAACCATGTTTCTGAATATTTCCGGTCGAGCCACGACGCCCAAATGTTTTAATTTCATTCCCATTTCTTGCATGGGACCTAGAAATTCACCTAAGGAAACAATTGTGATTTTTCAATCAACATTGGTGCACTAGAGCATGTGCTTGTAGTTTAAATTTGAATTATGCACATTAAATGCCCAAAACTCAATTAATGTATAAAAAGGGCCAAACGTACCCAGAGTAAGACCAAATTTTAACACGACACTCATATAGTTCTATGTTGCCTCTGTAAAAAATCAAGGGGGGAGGCAGCGTATATCGTTTCGCACACAAAGGTGACATGTTCCCTCTCGGAAGCACGAGTCTTCTTGAGAGAAGCTCCGATTTGCAAGAAGCTTATACCAAAACTTGTCCCAATTCAGCCAATTTTTAGCACAGCATGTTGGTGCCATGAAATGACACCATGCCAAGTTTCATGATTTTCAGGCGAGTTTTGAATTTACAGGAATTTAAAAAACCAAGTTTCTCAATGTTACCGGCCGAGCCACGATCCTAGATGTTTGAATTTCATTCCCATTTCTTGCATGGGAGCTAGAAATTCACCCAAGGACACACATGTGATTTTTCAACCAACCTTGGTGCACTTGAGCATGTTCTTGTAGTTCAAATTTGAATTATTCACATTAAATGCCTAGAAACTCAATTAATGCATAAAAAGGGCCAAACACACCCGGAATAATTCCAAATTTTCACACGACACTCATATAGTTCTATGTTTGCTCTATAAAAAATCAAGAGGGGCAACGCATGTCATTTTGACACAAAGGTGACACGTTCCCTCCCGGAAGCACGAGTCTTCTTGAGAGAAGCTCCGGTTTGCAAGAAGCTTATACCAAAACTTGTCCCGATTTGGCCATTTTTTTACCATAGCATGTTGGTGCCATGAAAAGACACCATGCCAAGTTTCATGATTTTCAGGCTAGTTTTGAATTTATAGGAATTTAAAAAACCAAATTTCTCAATGTTTCCGGCCGAGCCACGGCCCTAGATGTTTGAATTTCATTCCCATTTCTTGCATGGGACCTACAAACTCACCCAACGAGACACATGTGATTTTTCAACCAAGCTTGGTGCATTGGTGCATGTGCTTGTAGTTCAAAATCAAATTATTCACAATAAATGCCTAGAAACTCAATTAATGCATAAAAGGGGCCAAACGAACCCGGAATAATTCCAAATTTTAACACGATACTCATATAGTTGCATGTTCACTATAGATAAATGTTCTAGCAATTCAAACACCATCCTTTCCCTCCATCACACCGTTTTGTTTTACAAAACAGAATGAAAAAAATCAGGTGTACCACAAATAGTTTACTAGCAAGAATCGTGTGGGATGCGATATAGAATATCTTGGCGCACCGTCTTGTCTGGCTTACGCAGGAAGCTTCGTCATCTACAGTCCACCACCCACGCTTGAACTACAGTTGCGCACTAGTTTCTCGTGACACTGAGCGAAATTTTTCATCCACCGCAGAAATATCTATCCCCCCACCCCACCAAAAGCCACATTTCCACTGTTCGTCCTTGCTTTCCAAGTTCAAACCTTCACTGCTGCTTGCTGGTAGCGCCGACTCCTCGCCAGTGACCCTTCTTCTTGCAGCACCGCCTCCTCGTTAGTGACCCTCCTTCTTCCAGTGGCGCCTCCTCGCTGGCGACCCTTCTTCTTCCAGCGTCGCGTCCTCACCGGCGACCCTTCTTCCTCATGTGCAGCCTCATAGATATGGTCAGGTAATCCACACCCCACCCACACCATCCTCCTCCTACCTTGTCCCACATGCCTAGACTGACGGCGCAACACCTTTCACTGAAATCACTGGCCCTGTCCTCCAATTAAGCGCCGGCCACAGCCATTTTGCACGCAGTATAACGTGGAGCTTAGTAGCATCTAGTAGCAGAGAAGAAAATCGCAGCCCCATGCATGGACGAGGTCGCTATGGCTGCCATGCGTGCCGACCGCCAGATATTGGAGGAGCACCTCGTCTTCCAGGCCACCATCGACACCCCCACATGGTTTTCTACTTTAAAATACAGTTCGTGCTATTTTTTGGAGGCCACCGCCAGTGCCTTCTAGTGATTTGTCCTCTGTAATGTTAGTATGCAATCTGATATTCTGAAATGTAATGTTCAACTAACTGTTTGGTCCAATAATTGCTACATTTCGTAGTACTGTTCTCAAGCATTCTTGATTTCATTAACTACTCACAAATGATAAACATGTTCATGATCAGGGGAGTATTAAATAGCATAATGGATCTAAACATATAATCTTCCACCAAATAAACCATATAGTAATAAACTACAAGATGTAATCAACACTACTAGTCACCCACAAGTACCAATCTATAGTTCCGGTAACAAGATTGAACACAAGAGATGAACTAGGGTTTGAGAGGAGATGGTGCTGTTGAAGATGTTGATGGAGATGGCCCTCCCCAAGATGGGAGAGTTGTTGGTGATGATGATGACGATGATTTCCCCCTCCGGGAGGGAAGTTCCCTCGGCGAATTGCTCCGCCGAAGGGAAAAAGTGCTCCTGCCCAAGTTCTGCCTCGAGGAGGCGGAGCTTCGTCCAAAAATTCCTCCTCTTATTTTTCTAGGTCAAATGACTTATATACCAGAAGATGGGCACCGGAGGTGGGCCGAGGTGGCCACAACCCACCAGGGCGCGCCTGGGGGGCCTAGTCGCCCAGGTGGATTGTGCCCACCTGGTGGCCCCCCTCTACTGTTTATTGGCTCCAGTATTTGTCAAATAATCCATAAAAAATCTCCGTGAAGTTTCAGCTCATTTGGAGTTGTGAAGAATACGTGGACTGCCTTAGCTTTTCCAGGTTTAGATTTCCAGCTGCCAAAATTCTCCCTCTTGGTGTGTTCCTTGCAAATTCTAAGAGAAAAGGCATTAGAATTACTCCAAAAAGCATTATTATGGATAAAAACATTATAAATAACAGTAAGAAAACATTATGCAAAATGGACCTATCAACACCCAAGCACTGGTCCACCCACATATCAAATTATCAATGTAACAAACGCAAATCATATGAGCATTATGAAAACTAACGTTACAGCAATTCCCATGTATCCTCGGGAGCGCTTTGCTTTATATAATATCTCATCGAGGCTTGTCCTTTGATACAAAAAGTATTGGGCCACCTTGCTGCACCTTACTTACTTTTGTTACTTGTTACCCATCACGAATTATCTTATCACACAACTATCTGTTACTGATAATTTTAGTGCTTGCAGAGAATACCTTGCTGAAAACCGCTTGTCATTTCCTTCTGCTCCTCATTCGGTTCGACACTCTTACTTATCGAAAGGACTACGATAGATCCCCTATACTTGTGGTTCATCACACGGCGACGCGCCGGTCTTGCTATGGTTGCCCTGGGTCTGCTGTCATGGAGGGGATTGCAATGTTAGTGTGGCCCCCTCGACACGGCCATCAGCCTGGGTTACTGTTGCAGTTCGCGGGTACCGCGATGACTCTGCCAGCTGTTATTTTCCAGCTTCAGCGAAGACAATCAAACTCTGGATGGTGGCCCTCCTCTCATCCATTTGATCAGCTGCTGGTGGGAATCTTAGTAGGAATTGGACACGCTCCATGGATTCTGTAGTCGAGCTCGACATAGCTGATGTGGTAGACCGCGACATTGCTCAACTCCTGGTAGTTCCAGTAGGTGCGTCGCCTTCTTCTTACCATCACAAACTAGTCGCCAAGGCGGTTCAGTGACGAGGAGGCCCCGCTTGGGAGCCAATGTCCTTGTACGGTGCCTCGTCTTACCTATCTTGCTCTACGCAAGGAGTGCGTCTAGTGGCTGCGCCCATGGTGGTCTAGACTAGAGGGTCGTGGCTTGCACTAAAGCGGGTGTCAAAGCGATGACTACTCCCGCTAGTGCGACAGGGAGGTGGCGGCGGGTTGTCCTTTCCCCCGCAGCTTCTGGGTCAAGCTCGCCTGGATGCTGTTGATGGGGCCTGCCTCCGGCATTTCTTGTCCGAGCTTCGACCGTGGGGGACACAATGAAGGTGTCGCCTGTGCCGATCGTGCCGCCCGCAGTACCAGCCTCACCGAACGCCGTCGTGGTGCCTACGGCATCCATGGCTGCGTGCAAGGGGGCCTTCAAAGTTGAAGTATGTGTTGTCGCGCCAGATTTCTTCTTGGGCGCCATAGGTGAAATAAAAATGACAATGAAGAAGATGATGATGAAGATCGACGCGATGTTCACAATTTCGGGTTCGCACAAGTGATTTCCCCCTACCTGGCGCGCCAAAGATGTCGTGGGTGGACAAGATCACCTGTGAGGCCATGAACCCCTTGTGGTTCAGCAAAGGGGGAGATCACGTTCCACAAAGAGCAGAAACCATGGGGCAGCGTGATGATGATGACACTGGTGGTTTTTAACCAGGTTCAAGCCGCTGTGAGGCGTAAAAACCTACTCCTGCTTTTGGTGGATTGGATGGAGGAAACACAACAACACGCAATGGTCGAGGCCGCCAAGGTGGCCTCGTGGGAGCAACTACGCGCATACAAGTGTGAGGGGTCTGAATCCCCTTCTAGGTTGCCTTGAACCTCCTTTTATAGCTCAAGGGGTAACCATAGTAGCAAAACAGTCATTATCTAGTGATTAGATAGCTAACGGTACTATCATACATAACTCTGGCAGTTAGGACAATGTGCATTAAATGCACTGCTAGGTGTCATGCTGAGGGTGAAGCCCGACAAGTCTGATGTGCCGCTTAATCCTCTTCTGCTTATTTGTTCGACATGCCTCTGGATGGGTGTGATATGAGCGTAACCTATCTTCCAACAGGCCGCCATGTGAATAATGGAGGCCACTTAATCATCTGGGAGCTCGACACCGCATTGACAAGTTATTTGCATTGCTGTGCGGTGGAGTGCTGGAGCAGTGGTGCCTTGGCGGGATTTCCTTTGGGTGTTCTCAACCTGGCCGACCTCTCCTGTCTGGCAAGGGAGGCCTTCCCAAGGTGTTTCTTCCATTGTGTTGTATGTAGACTTGGTCTTCTTGATCCGCTCCTTGATCTCACAAAGAGTGGTTTCTCTGACTTGGTCTTGCTTTATATGCATGTGGTTGGACATGCGATGCCAGCATGCCTGTGTATAGGTCTGGTCAAGAAGTGCACATGTTTATTGCACTGACAACATGTTATGAATCCCCTCGAACAATCAACTTCTTGATCCCAAAATCTACTGCAATTATGAGGCCGGCAAGCAGTCCCTCATATTCCAAAGTATTGTTGGTAGCATTCTCCTAGGGAATGTGCATCTGAACAATGTACTTGATATGCTCTCAAGTGGGTGCAACAAGCAGCACTCCGGCACCGGTAGCTTGCAGTGAGAAAGCATCATCAAAGACAAGACCCAATTCTTCTTAGTTTCCTTGCCGGGGAGAGTTGATTCAGGGACTTCATCATCCTTCATTGGTGTCCACTCCGCAGTGAACTCTGCCACTACTCTGATCTAAATGGTTCATTACTTTCAAACTTGAGTGCAAAGCTCGATAGCTCTAGTGCCCACTACACTATCCTGTCGGTTGCCTCTCGATTGCTTAGAATGCGCTACAACGGGAAGCGAGTAACTACCGTGACCTCACAAGCGTGGGAGTAGTGACACGGCTTCCTTGAGGCCATAAGTAGGCCAAAAAGCAACTTTTGCACGCCCAACTACCTTGATCAAGCCCCCTTCAAGAGGGAGCTAACAAAGTATATGGGTTGTTGCACCACCTTATTCTTTGGCACTATCTGATGATCGGCTATCTCTTCTTGCATTGTCTTCGCTCCACCAGTGCTAGGGTCTATCGGGAAGGACTATGCCTTGTCAAGGGGCGGTTTTACTGCCATCGTCTCTATGTCGCCAGCTTCTCTTTGCACAACCAGTGCAACACTAACCACCTGGTTCATTGCCGCAAAGTATAGCAACACTATGGCCTAGGCGTGACTAGGGTTGGCGCGGAGGACAGGTATCTTTTCAAAACTTGCAGCGTAGCCTCCGCTTCCGGGGTCCATTTGACTGGACCTATCCTTTTCAATATCTTGAAAAATGGCAAGGCACGCTCAACAGATCTTGAAATGAACCTACTCAGAGCTGCGGCACATCCGGCAAGTTGCCGCACGTCCTTGACGGTCTTAGGTGCTTGAATCTGTCCAATGGACTTGATCTTGTCAGGGTTAGCTTCGATCCCATGCAGAGACACAAAAAACCTAAGAAGTTTGCTAGATCGGACACCAAACATGCACTTCTTGGGGTTAAGCTTCATGTTGATCTTGCGCAAAATTTGCGAACGTCTCCTCTAAATCTTTAATGATGTTTGATATATTTTTGGTCTTGACCACTATGTCATCCATATAAGCTTCCACGCTCCTCTACAAATGTCGCTCAAAACCGATCTAAACTGCCCTTGCAAATGTTGAACCAGCACTATTTAGTCTGAAAGGCATGCGTACAAAGCAATACATGCCACATGGAGTAATGAATGCGGTTTTATCATCATCTTCTTTCGACATAAATATCTAGTGATATCCGGAGTATGCGTCAAGAAACGAGATCAAGTCACAACCGGCAGTGGAGTCGACAGTCTGATCAATTCACGGCAAAGGGAAGGGATCTTTGGGACATGCTTTGTTGAGATTGGTGTAATCAATGCAAAGTCTCCATTTACCATTTGCCTTGCGCATAACGACCGGATTCGCCAATCAAGTCGGATGTAACACTCCCCTTACCAGGCCTGCTTCCTCAGGTTTCTTGATCTCTTCTGCTATGAATTGTACCTGTTCCAAAGCTTGCTTCCTGACCTTCTACTTGACAGGCCCAGCATGAGGGTAGACAGCTAGGTGGTTCTCAGTTACCTCCCTAGGAACACCAGGAATGTTAGATGATTTCCACGCAAACACATCTACATTCGCCCACAGGAAGGCAACAAGCGCGCTTTCCTATTTGCTGTCAAGGGTGGAACCAATGGTGAATGAACCATCTTTGTCATCCCCCCTTGCTGGTACCTTCTTCTTCATAGGTGGACCTGCCTTGGTTTTCTTCCCGGTACAGCTTTCCGCCTCAACGGGTGCGCAACAATCTGTGGAGGCTTTCCTTTCTTTTGACGGGAGCTGTGGTCTTGACGTACATTGCTGCCACTGCTTCTCTATAGAGCTTGTCCACACATATAACTACATCTTTCTTGTCGGAGTCGAAGGTGATGACGCCCATGGGCCCTGGCATCTTCAGGGTATTATAGGCATAGTGAGATGCCGCCATGAATTTTGCCAAAGTTGGGTGGCTGAGAATCCCATTAAATGGCAAGGGGATCTCAACAATATCGAACACAATCTTCTAGCTCCTGTAAATGAGTTCCCATCCAAATGTCACTGGCAACATAATTTTTCCCTTTGGTTGGCTTCTTCCCGAGTTGATTCCTTGGAATGCCCCGGTGTTTTTGAGCTCCTCCTCAGGAATCTATAGCCTCTCAGTCACCATGGGGGAGATCAAGTTCAAGCCGGCCCCACCATCAACTAGTGTTTTCATGACCTTGAGGTTGCGTACTGTTGGTGAGACCAACAACGGCAAACACCCGACTGCTATCGTGCGATCAGGGTGGTCCTCAACATCGAAAATAATAGGCGTGTGTAACTACTTGATGGGCCTTTGATCTTCTGTTGTTGGTTCTGCCACATTGACCTCACGTGCCCACTGCTTTAGATGATGGTGAGAGGAGTGCAAAGATGCACCTTCGTCAATGCACATGGCTTCGATTGCCTTCTGGAACTCCGGCTCACTTGACTCATCATCATCCTCATCCTCACTCTCTTTGTATTCCCATTTTTTCTCTCTGCCCATGGCGGGCTTTTCTTTCCTCTAGGTGCTATTTCCGCGGTGTCCACCTCAGCCACCGCGTCCCTTCTTTTGGATCCACGCGTACTGTCTAGGCCCTTCTCCTTGTCTTGCTTCTCGTATTCAGCCTTATGTTTCTCGACTAGCTGTTCAACTTGGCGGAACTCCTGGAGGTCTTGCACCTTGGTACGGTGGATTTCGCAGTACGGGCCATCGGATTTGCCGGTCTTTTCTCTTGCCGTGGCAACCTGGCAATCAGCGCATGTAGATGTGATGAGGACATCAATACCATTGTTACACCCACGGCCCCTGCTGCTATACATACTGGACGAATTACTAGAGCTCGTGCATGCCAATTAAATTACCTGGTACTTTCGTTTCCTGGTAACGATTCTAATGTTCATGAGAATATGATGCTGCCTAAATTGGATACATTTGTTTTGCTTACAAGTGAAGGGCTTAGCTTGGACAAGAAAGATGAACCTTGTAGCAAGTTCAAGCATGGAGATGATGGAGTGCACAAGGGGAACAAGAATGGAGTTACAAGTGATGATTCCAGGACTTTGAAGCCACCATAATGAGTGCATAAAGCCTTGGACGAAATATACAAGATGCCACTTCATATATTTCGTCCAAAGGCTATTCTAGGTGCCGCGTCACCTTATTTTTGGGCCAGGCCCATGTAATTTCGAAATACTTGATTATAGGCTGTTTTTAGAGTCCGTATGTGTGGAGAAATAGGAGTTAGGGTTGGTTTCGGACCCCTCCTCCAAGGGTCATGAAATTCCCCCTCTCTCCTCCATATATATAGCCCTTACGACATCGCTTATACTTTGGGTTTTGTTTAGATTATAATTTCGCCATAGTTGCAACTTCGCGTACTTCGTTTGTGTTCAACGACCAGACAAAGGCGTCACAGAACCTCACCTTCATTAATAAATATTTCCTCTTATATTCGCAATATCCAGATTGCAATCTCAGTTTCTTGCTTGTTCTTTGTTTGCTCACAGGAAACAAACCCTCGTGGTCAGGTTGATCATGCTCCGGAATGGTCAATAACCCCTCGGAAGTTGGTTTAGCGATTACTAAGGCGCGACGTCTGGCACGTTTGTAGTCAGATCGTCAAGGTCGACTCCCACAGAAAATGATAGCCACCATCTCACCGAAACATCGGGACACCTTCGCGTCTATCAAGTGGTATCAGATTTCCAGGTTGCTCGGTGAGATTTTACAGTTTTTCATAGTTTAGATCAAGTATGTTCTTCATACCTACAGTTCACGAAAAATCCACAAAAAATTAGGGTTAGTTCATCATATTCGAACCAATCTGAGCCTTTGCATAATATTTTTTGGGTTTTTGCTTTGTTGAATTTGCGGTTGCATCGTCATGTCTAGTTGCTGGTCTTAGCGTCTAGTCTTTTAGACTTTCGAGTTCTGGTCATAAGTTGTCATGCCGCTGCTGCACCATCATCATCGCCCCTGCGATCTACCACCACCGTTTATCCGCCGCCGATCCGTATCCATATACCACCACCAATCCGAATCCATATACCACCACCAATCTGTATCCATATACCACCACCGATATGTATCTATATACCACCATCGCTGCCATATATCACCACCGCTGCCATATCCTACCACCATATATCCACCACCAATCCAAGTTCCTTTCATATTAGGTTTGTTTTCGAGATCCATCTAATTTCAGATTCCTGTTTCCTTTCCTGAGTAGGTTTCGAAAAAAAAAAGTCTAGAGACCCCCATCCAGTTTTTAGCCAAAATTTTCGCAAGCAAAAATATTTTTTCCCTATCCTATTTTTGGGCTTTTCCGAGTCTTTTGAGCCACGTGCCATCATAATGAATTTTTGTCGCACTTTTTCATCCTCGATGCCCTGATTTAAAAAAACAGTCAAAAAAGTTTCGTGCCCATCCTGTCATTTTGACATGGGAAGAGTTCTGAGACACTCGCCATTATAGTGATTTGGCGCAAAAAAAGGAGCGCAAGAAAAAAGAGTGCAAAAAAATAGAGCAAAAAAAATTCCAGAGTGTGCTTTTCCCTTGTTTACGTGCCTCGCCGTGATTTTGTTCATGTTCTAGGCTCGCATCTCTAGTATGGTCTAGCCTAGGACCAGCATAGTACCGTCGTTGAGCGTTTATTCAACTTTGCATCTCTGAATTGAATATTGTTGACCTTTTTTTCTACAATATTATCAGCCTTCCTAGCTCCACATACATATACCTCATGCATTTGACTCTCCCTGGTAATCGTTCTATCCAATCTTTGAGAGTTTTGACTACAGTGGTTGCCGATCACCGCCTGCTGCTGCGTAAGAACTGGTAAGAATTTGAGATTTGCTTGACGGATTTGTGACACCTACCACCACCACTTGTTAGTAGTTTGTAGGATCATATTCTTGTGTGTTTCTATTGCTGCTAACCATGGCAGGCTCACAAGCCGACGAGATTGATTGGGAGAACTTGACGAACAAGGAGATTCATGATAAGTTTCAGCAAATGATGAGTGGACAGGTGCAAGATGTGCTAAACAAATTTGAAGAGGCCATGGAGAAGATAGATGGCATGGAGAAGACGTTCGAAACAAAGCTCGATAACAAGTTTAATGAATTGCTTGCGCGTCTTCCACCACCACCACCGGCTGCACCTAACGCTCCTCTACAACAACAACAACAACAACAATGTCACCTTCCAAGTCAAGTGGGACGGGCACTGCGCGTTCCTCTTGAGCCTGGTCAAAATTTTGGTGCCGATGTTGATGCTTCTGTAGCTCCTGCTGCTACTGCAGAGGTGGAGGACCATTGCGAGGATTAGGTTGATCAAAATCAGAACTACATGCAACCACCAGCATCACCGCCACCTGGTCATCCTCATTTATATCATCGCAATGGTAGGGCTGCACAACCACCTGAGGTACGAGATCATGACCATCTTCCTAAACTAAAATTGAAAATTCCACCATTTGAGGGTAGATATGTTCCTGATATATATCTTACTTGGGAGTTAGAAACTAAACAACGTTTTACATGTTTACAATATGCTGAGGAGAGACGTGTTCCTGCTGCTGTTTGTGCTTTCACTAGTTTTGCATGTGTTTGGTGGTCTGAACATTGTAGATTATATCCTATTCCAGCTAGTTGGGCTGCTTTGAAAACTTCTATGCATACTCATTGGGTTCCACCATATTATCAACGAGAAGTACTTCAAAAATTGCAATGCTTAAGACAGGGAAAAAATTCTGTAGAAGAATATTATCAGGAATTACAAACCGGCATGATTCAATGTGGTATTGTTGAGGAGAATGAAGCTATGACTGCATGTTTTATGGGTGGATTAAATAGAGAGATTCTGTCCATTCTAGAGTATAAGGAGTATAATAATATCGCTCGTTTATTCCATCTTGCTTGTAAAGCTAAACGTTAAGTGTAGGATCGACAGGCGTTGTCGCGGACTAACTTTTTTGCAGGTTGATCTTCATCATGGACGCCGCGTGCATCCTCTACTTCCACCCATTCTACTGCACCGACACCTCCACCTGCTGCCACCTCCAGCCATGATACAAGGAAGCAGGCACAACCACCACTATCTGCCAAGAGCACACCTATCGGGCCTGCACAGAGTTCTTCTTCCATGGCATCAACAGGGCACACAAGTGATATTATTTGTCGTCGTTGTAAGGGAAGAGGTCATTATGCTAGAGAATGCAAATCTCAGTGTGTGATGATTTCTACTGAGGATGGTGGGTATGAGTCTATTACTGACTATGATGAGGAGACTTTGGCTCTTATTACACATGAAGAACACGGTGGAGATGATTCTGGTCATGAGATGCAAATACATGGCTCCTGAAGACGTTGACAGGTATGAATGTTTAGTTGCTCAACGTGTTTTGAGTGTGTAGGTCACACACGCTAAGCAAAATCAGAGGCATAAGTTTTTCCATACAAAGGGAGTTGTGAAGGAATGTCCTGTTCGCGTCATCATAGATGGAGGGAGCTGCAACAACTTGGCTAGCATGGAGATGGTTGAGAATCTATCTCTCACCACAAGACCACATCCACATCCTTACTACATCCAATGGTTCAACAATAGCGGCAAGGTTAAGGTAACACATACTGTTCGTGTGCATTTTAGTATGTCTACATATGCTGATTATGTTGTTTGTGATGTGGTACCTATGCAAGCATGTTCCTTATTACTTTGTAGACCATGGAAATTTGTTAATAATTCTATACACCATGGTAGAAGCAATCAGTATAATCTTGTTTGTAAGGATAAAAATATTACTTTGCTTCCTATGACTCCTGATTCCAATTTGAAAGATGATATTAATAGAGCTAATAAAGCAAAACAGGAGAAAAATAAGAGTGAAAATCAGATGCTGGAAAAAGAATCTGAGAAACAAATGAAGCCTAATAAGTGTTGCTTCTGAAATTAAATTGAAAAGTGCATGTTTACTTGCCACCAAATCTGATATTGATGATCTAGATTTCAGCAAATCTGTTTGCTATGCACTAACATTTTGCAGGAGTTCGCTGACATCTTTCCACAAGACGTGCCACCAGGATTACCACCTATTCGAGGGATTGAGCATCAGATTGACTTAATTCCCGATGCTTCGTTGCCTAACCGTGCGCCATACCGTACCAATCCAGAGGAGACGAAGGAGATTATGCATCAAGTATAGCAGCTGCTCGACAAAGGTTATATACGCGAATCTCTAGTCCTTGTGATGTTCCTATTATACTACTGCCAAAAAAGGATGGTACGTCGCGTATGTGTGTTGATTGTAGAGGCATTAATAATATTACTTTTCGTTATCATCATCCTATTCCTAGGATAGATTACATGCTTGATGAATTGAGTGGCTCTACAATATTCTCCAAAGTTGATTTGCGTAGTGGATACCATAAAATTCGTATGAAATTGGGGGATGAATGGAAAACAACATTTAAAACTAAGTTTGGATTATATGAGTGGTTAGTCATGCCTTTTGGGTTAACTAATGCACCTAGTACTTTCATGAGATTAATGAACGAAGTTTTACGTGCTTTCATTGGACGATTTGTGGTTGTCTATTTTGATGATATACCGATTTATAGCAGATCTTTGGAGCAAAATTTGGAACATTTACGTGCTATTTTTATTGCTCTACGTGATGCACGTTTGTTTGGTAACCTTGGGAAGTGCACCTTCTGCACCGACAGAGTCCCATTTCTTGGCTATGTTGTTACTCCACAGGGAATTGAAGTTGATAAAGCTAAGATTGAAGCTATTGAGAGTTGGTCGCAGCCCAAAACAGTCACACAAGTGCAGAGTTTTTTTGGCCTCACTTGATTCTATAGGTGTTTTGTGAGAGATTTCAGCAGCATTGATGCACCTCTCAATGAGATTACAAAGAAGGATGTGCCTTTTGTTTGGGATACCGCACGGGAAGAAGCCTTCATGGTATTGAAAGATAAGTTGACACATGCTCCTTTACTCCAACTTCCTAATTATAATAAGACTTTTGAGCTTGAATGTGATGCTAATGGAATTGGATTAGGAGGTGTGTTATTACAAGATGGCAAACCTGTTGCATACTTTTCTGAAAAATTGAGTGGGCCTAGTCTTAATTATTCTACTTATGATAAAGAATTATATGCTCTTGTTTGGACTTTAGAAACATGGCAACGTTATTTATGGCCCAAAGAATTTGTTATACATTCTGATCATGAATCGTTGAAACATATTAAAATTCAAGCTAAACTGAATCATAGACATGCTAAATGGGTTGAATTCATTGAGACTTTCCCTTATTTCATTAAACACAAGAAGGGTAAATAAAATGTTATTGCTAAAGCATTGTCTCATCGCTATACTATGCTTTCACAACTTGACTTCAAAATATTTGGTTTGCAAACCATCAAAGATCAATATGTGCATGATGCTGATTTTAAAGATGTAATGCAGAATTGTAAAGAAGGAAGAACGTGGAACAAGTTTGTCGTTAATGATGGATTTGTGTTCCGTGCTAATAAGCTATGCATTCCAGCTAGCTCCGTTCGTCTTTTGTTGTTGCAGGAGGCTCATGGAGGAGGATTAATGGGACACATTGGTGTGAAGAAGATGCAGGACATACTTCCTACACATTTCTTTTGGCGAAAGATGAGACGGGATGTTGAGCGTTCTGTTGCTCGCTGCACTACATGTCAAAAAGCTAATTCACGACTCAATCCTTATGGTTTATATATGCCTTTGCCTGTACCTAGTGTTCCTTGGGAGGATATATCTATGGACTTTGTTTTAGGTTTACCTCGAACGAAGAAGGGGAGGGACAGCATATTTGTTGTCGTGGATAGATTCTCGAAATTGCACACTTTATACCATGTCATAAAAGCGATGATGCAATTAACGTTGCTGATTTGTTCTTTCATGAAATTATTCACTTGCATGGTGTGCCAAATACTATTGTTTCAGATCATGATACTAAATTTCTTAGCAACTTTTGGAGATGATTATGGGCTAAGTTGGGGACTAAATTGCTTTTTAGTACTACTTGTCACCCCCAAACTGATGGACAAACTGAAGTAGTCAATAGAACATTGTCTACTATGCATAGGGCTGTTTTGAAGAATAATAAGAAAATGTGGGAAGAATGCTTGCCTCATATTGAATTTTCTTATAATCGTTCATTGCATTCTACTACTAAGATGTGCCCTTTCGAAATTGTGTATGGTTTCCTAACTTGTGCACCTATTGATTTGTTGCCTCTTCCATCTTCGGAGAAGGTTAATTTTGATGCTAAAGAACGTGCTGAATTGATTTTAAAAATGCATGAGTTAACTAAGGAAAACATTGAGTGTATGAATGCTAAATATAAACATGCTGGAGATAAGGGTAGAAAACATGTTGCGTTTGCACCTGGAGATCTTGTTTGGTTACATTTGCGTAAGCATAGATTTCCTAATTTGCGCAAATCAAAGCTAATGCCACATGCTGATGGTCCTTTTAATGTGTTAGAGAAAATAAATGATAATGCATATAAACTTGAGCTGCATGCAGATTTTGCGCTTAGTCCCACTTTTAACATTGCAGATTTGAAGCCTTATTTGGGTGAGGAAGATGAGCTTCCACCAAGGACGACTTGATTTCAAGAAGGGGAGGATGATGAGGACATCAATACGATTGTTACACCCACAACCCCTTCTTCTATACATACTGGACCAATTACTAGAGCTCACGCACGCCAATTAAATTACCAGGTACTTTTGTTTCTTGGTAACGATTCTAATGTTCATGAGAATATGATGCTACCTAAATTGGATACATTTGTTTTGCTTACAAATGAAGGGCCTAGCTTGGACAAGAAAGATGAACCTTGGAGCAAGTTCAAGCATGGAGATGATTGCATGCGCAAGGGGAACAAGAACGGATTTACAAGTGACGATTCCAGGACTTTGAAGCCACCATAATGAGTGCATGAAGCCTTGGACGAAATATACAAGATGGCACTTCATAAATTTCGTCCAGAGGATATTCTAAGTGCTGCGTCACCTTATTTTTTGGCTAGGCCCATGTAATTTTGAAATACTTGAATATAGTCTGTTTTTAGAGTCAGTATATGTGGGGAAACAAGAGTTAGGGTTGGTTTCGGATCCCTCCTCCATGGGCCACGCAATTCCCCCCTCTCTCCTCCATATATACATCCCTTAGGGCATCGTTTAGACTTTGGGTTTTGTTTAGATTATAAGTTCGCCATAGCTGCAACTTCGCGTACTTCGTTTGTGTTCAACGACCAGACAAAGGCGTCACAAAACCCGACCTTCATTAATAAAGCTTTCCTCTTATATTCACAATATCCAGATTGCAATATTAGTTTCTTGCTTGTTCTTCGTTTGCTCGCAGGAAACAGACCATCATGGACAGGTTGATCATGCTCCGGCGTGGTCAATCACCCCTAGGAAGTTGGTTTAGCAATTGCTAAGGCGTGACGTCTCACACGTTCATAGTCTGATTGTGAAGGTCGACTCCCACAGAAAATGATAGCCACCATCTCATCGAAACATCAGGACACCTTCGCATCTATCAAGTTGCTTCCTTTCTAGTGCCTTTCGCGTTTGTTTTCTTGGCAGGGCATGGAATCGCCGGATCCTTCGACAGACATAACTAATTTTCACTTGAGTTTTTTGTTGCGCCTTCGGCCCTTCTTCCCTGGGGCGGCGGCATCTGATACGTCTCCAACGTATCTATAATTTTTTATTGTTCCATGCTATATTATATCCTATTTTGGACATTATTGGGCTTTATTATACACTTTTATATTATTTTTGGGACTAACCTATGAACCAGAGGCCCAGCCCAGAATTGCTGTGTTTTTGCCTATTTTAGGGTTTCGCAAAAAAAGAATATCAAACGGAGTCCATACGGAATGAAACCTTCGGGAATGTGATTTTTGGAACGAACATGATTCCGAGGACTTGGACCCTACGTCAAGCAATCAACCAGGAAGGCACGAGGTAGGGGGCGCGCCCTCCACCCTCGTGGGGCCCATGTTGCTCCACCGACGTACTCCTTCCTCCTATATATACCTACATACCCCCAAACTACTAGATACGGAGCCAAAACCCTAATTCCACCGCCGTAACTTTCTGTATCCACGAGATCCCATCTTGGGGCCTTTTCCGGAGCTCTGCCAGAGGGGGCATCGATCACGGAGGGCTTCTACATCAACACCATAGCCCCTCTAATGAAGTGCGAGTAGTTTACTTCAGACCTACGGGTCCATAGTTATTAGCTAGATGGATTCTTCTCTCTTTTTGGATCTCAATACAAAGTTCTCCCCCTCTCTTGTGGAGATCTATTCGATGTAATCTTCTTTCGCGGTGTGTTTGTAGAGATCGATGAATTGTGGGTTTATGATCAAGTTTATCTATGAACAATATTTGAATCTTCTCTGAATTCTTTTATGTATGATTGGTTATCTTTGCAAGTCTCTTCGAATTATGAGTTTGGTTTGGCCTACTAGATTGATCTTTCTTGCAATGGGAGAAGTGCTTAGCTTTGGGTTCAATCTTGCGGTGTCCTTTCCCAGTGACAGTAGGGGCAACAAAGCAAGTATTGTATTGTTGCCATCGAGGATAAAAAGATGGGGTTTATATCATATTGCATTAGTTTATCCCTCTACATCATGTCATCTTGCTTAAAGCGTTACTCTGTTCTCTTCAACTTAATACTCTAGATGCATGCTGGATAGCGGTCGATGTGTGGAGTAATAGTAGTAGATACAGGTAGGAGTCGGTCTACTTGTCTTGGACGTGATGCCTATATACATGATCATACCTAGATATTCTCATAACTATGCTCAATTCTGTCAATTTCTCAACAGTAATTCGTTCACCCACCGTAATACTTATGCTCTCGAGAGAAGCCTCTAGTGAAACCTATGGCCCCCAGGTCTATTTTCCATCATATTAATCTTACAATACTTAGTTATTTCCTTTGCCATTTATTTTACTTGCATCTTTATTTCTCTTTATCATAAAAATACCAAAAATATTATCTTATCATATCTATCAGATCTCACTCTCGTAGGTGATCGTGAAGGGATTGACAACCCCTTTTATCGCGTTGGTTGCGAGGAGTTTATATGTTTGTGTAGGTGCGAGGGACTCGTGCGTGGCATCCTACTAGATTGATACCTTGGTTGTCAAAAACTGAGGGAAATACTTACGCTGCTCTGCTGCATCACCCTTTCCTCTTCAAGGGAAAACCAACGCAGTGCTGAAGAGGTAGCAGCATCTCATTGTCCGAATCGACTTCAATGTCGGCATCCTCCCTAGGAAGCCCTCTCCCTTCATTAGCCCATGCGCACTTGTCCGCCAACGAGTAGAGCTCATTCATGGTCTTCGACAGTCGTACTTGCATTTTCTCCCACATCTAATGATTGCCACATTCGTGTGGAACGCGGCAATCACAGCTGTGGGGTGCACATCCAGGATGTTGTGGTGTAGACGGCTGAACCTCTGAATATATCTAAGCAGATCTTCTCATTCCTTTGCGTGACAACTTGCAAGTCAGTGGGCAACCCAGGACCCTTCTGGCCTCTGGTGAAAGCGCCAACGAACTAGTTGCAAAGATATGACCAGGAGGAAATGGAGTTCTCCGGCAAGTTCATAAGCCAGGCTTGCACATTGGATTTGAGCACCAATGGGAAATGGTTGGCCAAAATCTTTTCATCCCTTCCCCCGGTAGCCTCCACAGCGATCGTGTAAATGCCAAAGAACTTTGTAGGGTTCAGCTTGTCTTCGTACTTTTCTGGTACTTCGAGCTTGAACATGCGGATGGACGGCTAGCAGACTTGCCACAGATAGCGTGTGAAGGCAAGGAACCTGACCTCGTGAGCCAGGTATCCGCCGACATGGGTGTTGGCTCGTCGACGATTGGGCCGTTGCATTCGTATAATTCACGGTGCACATCCCAATGTCGTTGGATGGTGGTGCGATGAAAGCACAAGTTCTTGCTGGGTGATTTTGGTAATTAATGTCAACATATCTCTTGTTGGACTAATACTTTCATCTAGCATATTTCAGATAAGTCCAACAGTGGAGTGGCATGGACTAGAGGATGTGGGACCCCTTCAAGATGATGAAGACAAATGATTGGCTCAAGCTCAAAGCTCGGGACTCTACATTTTTCATCTTAGTGATCCAAGATCACATTGAGTCCATAGGAAAGCCAATACTATTAAGAGGGGATGTGGTGTTGCTTAATGGCTTGCTTGCTCAAAGTGCTTAGTGATATGCTCCAAAGCCCTCAACCACTTTCTCACATCCACATTTGTCTCAAACTTTCTATCCGGCGCCACCGAGTTCTCTTGACATAGCCACTGCCAGAAACCCTAATCAATTCGGTCTCACTGATAGGGATCTCGGTCTCACCGAGATGGGCTTGAAAACTCTCTGTTGCCTATTGCCTTAATTTCGGTGTCACCGAAATGTGAAATCGGTCCCACCAAGTTTGCTTGGCCAACTCTCTATTTGCTTGTTACCCAAATCGGTCCCACCGAGTTTGTGTAATCGGTCCAACCGAGATAAGGCTTTACCCTAACCCTAGCACATCGGTCCCACCGAGTTGATCATGTCGGTCCCACTTGGGAGCCTCCATCAAAATTGTGGAGTTGAACCAAGGAGTTTGTACGGGGAAGGAGATTGCCTACTTCGTGAAGATCTACCCTGGTGAGGCAAGTTCTTCGCGGGCGATGGCCATGGTGGGATAGACAAGGTTGCTTGTTCGTGGACCCTTCATGGGTGGAGCCCTCCGTGGACTCGCGCAACCGTTACCCTTCGTGGGTTGAAGTCTCCATCAACATGGATGCACAATAGCACCACCTATCGGAACCACGCCAAAAATCTTCGTGTCTCCAATTGCGTTTGCACACTCCAAACCAATCCCTTTACATTCTTGCAACTTGCATGATTTATTTTCCGCTGCTCATATACTCTTGTCATGCTTGCCTGATATGTATTATGAATGTTTAAACCTGTGCCAAAATTCCACTTCAACTTAAAGAAATTAAAATCTGCAACTTTTCTTGCTAAGAGTCTGTTCACCCCCTGAGGGAGTCCTGGACTAAGGGGTCCTCGAGCGTCCGGCCTATTATCCATGGGCTAGACTGATGGGCTGTGAAGACATGAAGGCCGAAGACTACACCGTGTCCGGATTGGACTCTACTTGGCGTGGAAGGCAAGCTTGGCGACCGAAGATTCCTTTTTCTTTAACCGACTCCATGTAAACCCTAGATCCCCTCGGTGTCTAGGGGATAGTCCAGAAAGGACACCACATATACTCATTACCATATTCATAGGCTAGACTTCTAAGGTTTAGTCATTACGATCTCGTGGTAGATCAACTCTTGCAATATTCATATTCATCGATATCAATCAAGCAGGAAGTAGGGTATTACCTCCATAGAGAGGGCCCGAACCTGGGTAAACATCGTGTCCCCTGTCTCATGTTATCATCAATCCTAGACGCATAGTTCGGGATCCGCCGGTTATGACAACGCCATTGGTGCTTTCATTAAGAGTTCCACTGTGTTGTCAACAAAAGGTTCGATGGCCCCCTCAATCATCCATAATGACGCTGTCCGAGGAGGAACCTTCCTCCCCGGATAGATCCTCGTATTCGGCGGCTTCATACTATGGCCAGACTTGCTTGGCCATCTGGAGCAGATCGATTGCTATGCCCCTGGCCATCAGGTCGGATTCGGAAGCTTGAACCACGCCGCGGATATCCGTGGAGACTTGATGTTCGAGGGACTTGAGCCCGCGGCGATCGCTCCCCCTCATCCTGATGAACATGACTTCAATCTATCATCGGATCACACCCAGGAGATGGTTCCTGCAGCTGCAACGACCTTAGAACCAAAGCAGATCGAGCCATCGGAGGCCTCAAAGTCCGCGGCGTTGGAGCCGCACATGGACGCGACGCCCTATAAGTTCCGGACTGTGTACACCCGTGAACACCGAGTTAGATCGGTTATCGATCTTCGAGTTCAGCGCCGCTGACATGTTCCAGCAGTCGCCTTTGGGTGACGTGATAAAATCTTTAAAGATTTTGTCCTTGGAAAAGGAATCACAGCCGAACTATGTCCGGTTCGAGCTAGAGACGGATGATGACGAATTTCGCTTCCCACTCGCCACCAACTTCATAGCCACCGTCGATGACTTAACCGACGTGCTTGACTATGACTCTGAAGACATTGACGGTATGGACGACGATGCCGACAAGGAGCATGGCCAAGACCCGCCATTCACTAGATGTTGGACGGCCACCTCTTCATACGATGTCTACATGGTTGATACACCTAAAGGATCCGGCGACGACAAAGATGAGCCGAATACGAACAAAACCTCTGAGACACAGTCTAAGCACTAGCAGCCCAAACACCGCCCCAAGCTCCACCGCTCAAAGGACGGCAACACTGGCACCGGAGAAAATAGTACTCCAGGGGACGCCGAAAATAGTGAAGACCACGACGGGGCTACATCCGAGCAGGAACACGACAGCAGGCAAGACAACCCTGACGAACAGGACATACAAGATGACCCGAAGGATGATAGTTACCGTCCGCCCTCCGAGGAGGAGACAACCCTTGGCAACGAAGACTTCATCATGCCCGAGGATCCTCTCGAGTAGGAGCGCTTTAAGCTTCAGCTCATAGCCACTGCAAGGATCCTGAAAAAGAAACAACAGTAGCTTCAAGCTGAACAAGACCTGCTCGTCGATAGATGGACTTATGTTCTGACAGCCGAAGAATACTGCCTCAACCGCCCAGCCAAGAGCTACCCGAAATGTAGACTGCTACCTCAATTCGATGAGGAGGCTCCGGAGCATATATCTCCCTCACATAATGCAGATCGACCACCACGTGCTCGAGACAGGGCGGCAGAACGGCCACCCCGCGGTCGTGATAAAGCGGCAACTCAGGGTGAACAGCAGACCGCCCCACCACCCCGTCAAAATAGGGACGGAAGAGTCCGGAGTCATACGTACGAACTCCGGCAGACTCTGGATAGTAGAGTAGGACACACAAGATTGATCTACGGATCACGAGGACGTGCCACGAGGCGCGACGATGGTTACTTAGTCGGATGTGACAAACCTAACCACGCTCGGGCCGAATGCTGCTGACGGACTCCTTCAGAGCTCCGTCATGATGCGGCCTGATATAGAGGCGCCGCACACCCACTCTGCTTCATAGATGAAGTACTAGATCATGAATTCTCCGAGGGGTTCAAGCCCGTCAATATTGCATCATACGACGGCACAACCGATCCTGCGGTATGGATCGAGGAATTCATTCTCCACATCCACATGGCCCGAGGAAATGACCTCCACGCCATCAAATACCTCCCATTAAAACTCAAAGGACCAGATCGGCATTGGTTAAATAGCGTGCCTGAGAACTCAATCGGCAGCTGGGAGGACATGGAAGAGGCTTTCCTCGACGACTTCCAAGGAACTTATGTCCGACCACCAGATGCCGATGACCTAAGCCACATAGTTCAACAACCTGGAGAATCGGCCAGGAAATTCTGGACTAGATTCCTAACCAAAAAGAACCAGATTGTTGACTGTCCGGATGCCGAGGCCCTAGCAGCCTTCAAACGCAGCATTCGTGATGAATGGCTAGCACGCCACCTCAGACAAGAAAAGCCGAAGTCAATGGCAGCACTTACGGCACTCATGACCCGCTTTTGCGCAGGTGAGGACAGCTGGCTGGCTCGTAGGAAAAACACAGCCAGCGAGGTAGGCCCCATAGACGCCAAGAACAACACCGACAGACTCCGGTGCAATAGACGCAAACGCAGAAGCAATGGCGACAACACCGAGGACACCACAGTCAACGCCGGATTCGGTGGCTCCAAGTCCGGCCAACGGAAGAAGCCCTACAAAAGAAACAATGAAGGACCTTCCAGCCTGGACCGCATACTCGACCGTCCGTGCCAAATTCACGGCACCCCGGATAAGCAAGCCAATCATACCAAAAGGGATTGTTGGGTCTTCAAGCAGGCTGGCAAATTAAATGCCGAAAACAAAGAAAAGGGATCACAAAGTGAGGACGAGGATGAAGAGCCCCGACAGCAGAACACGGGGGGACAAAAGAAATTCCTCCCCCCCCCCCCAAGTCAAAACGGTGAACATGATATACTCCACGCACATCCCTAGAAAGGAGCACAAACGAGTGCTCAGGGATGTCTACGCGGTAGAGCCGGTCGCCCCAAAATTAAATCCATGGTCGTCATTTCCAATCACCTTTGAACAATGAGTTCATCCGACTAGTATCCGCCATGGCGGTTCGGCCACACTGGTCCTTGACCCAATCATCGACGGATTCCACCTCACATGAGTCCTAATGGATGGCAGAAGCAGCCTCAACCAGCTGTACCAGGATACAGTACAGATGATGGGCATTAACCCCTCACGAATCAAACCAACAAAGACTACCTTTAAAGGAGACATACTAGGTGTAGAGGCCCGCTGCACGGGTTCAATCATCCTGGAGGTGGTCTTCGGCTCTCCGGACAACTACCGAAGCGAAGAGTTAATCTTCGATATCGTCCCCTTCCGCAGCGGCTACCACGCACTGCTCAGACGAACCGCGTTTGCTAGATTTAACGCAGTGCCACACTATGCTTATCTCAAGATCAAGATGCCCGGTCCACGCGGCGTCATAACAGTCAATGACAATATGGATCGCTCCCTTCAAACAGAGGAGCAAACCGCCGCCCTAGCAGCAGAAGTACAGAGCGGCCTTCTCAGGCAGCATTATAATCCAGCTGCCCAGCCCTTGGACACCATCAAACGGGTCCGGACTACACTGCAATAGGACAGCGCGGCTCGTCAAGAGCTTGGCTAGCAATTCAGCCTCCGTCCCAGCCCCAATGAGGTAGTGGCATTCGTACCACGCGTACACAATTATGCACTCAAAATTCCATGGACATCGACGGAGGCACGAGATAACCCGGGGTCTACAATTCGGCCAGACCGATCCCGGACACAAATACCTCTTTTTCTTGTTTCACGCACCTTTTTCTGTGGGCCTGATTTCAAGTCCTATAGAAGGACTGAAGTACAACTGAGGCAAGCAACACAGGTGTGTAGGGTAACCTTTATACGTTCTTCTTGAGGGTATTCATACTTATTCTCAGGACCCGCACGCTGCACCCGTTCTAGCATGTTAAATGGCCGAACACTTCTCGCACCATCTGTACAAAATACGCCTTAAGGTATCCATCCAGTTATAATAAAAATGGTTCGTGGCCCACTTCCTGTGGTTTCCGCCTCTTACTTCGTTTTTATTTCGATCTGCTTATTTGCTGCATCGACACTCTTTTACATTTAATATTCGCTAGGGGCTACCTGTCGCCCCACAATACGGCAGCACAATCGGAACACTTCTTATATATGTGTTCGACACCCCGAATTTAGCATTATATGCGTTATCTACAAATCATGTCTTTGGTCAATAGTTGGGTTACCGGGCTGTTGTGCTTGCTACCCTACGTTCCGCTCCATCGGCTAGGGTAGTAAAGAGAGAACTACTGCGATTGTGCCCTGGCTTTGACTAGACGAGCACCTCAGTAGAGAAAGCCGAAAACTGACTGTCATGATGTGGCGAGAGCTGGTCAACTACTCAAGGGTTACAAATCATTGGAGATTTTTTCTGCGTAACGCGAGAGATCGGCACTTCCCAATCAGATGCTGACAGCACTCTGGCTTAAACCAGGGGCTGCGCTCATGCTTTATTATAAAACTCCTATGGCGAGGCGAGGGCGTTAAAGCCATAAAGTCTGATTGCCTTGTTCGTTGTGCTAAAACACTCCTTCAAGGACCATATAATTGGATTAAGATTGTTTAGATTCCATCCCGAACACCTCTGTACTATCTACGTGAGGGCAGAAGCCGACGACTGGCGAGCCCTCAGATTACGCATAACATGGCCGCACAGGAGGAAACAATTCAAAGCATAATAAAATTACTTTACAAAAACTGGCTTTGTTCTCATAATACAAGACAAAGGCAACAGGAATACATTTATTCAAATACAATGTCATGCGAACATTACGCCGCTACAAGTAGAGACCCTTCTACAACATCCTCGAAATACCGCTGGGGTGTGCGGTGCTCCTTGCCCTCCAGCGGCCCGCTGGCGACATCAACAGCGTTCATCTTCCCCCACCACATCTTTCAGCGAGCGAAGGCCATGCGGGCACCTTCAATATAGACGAAGCGCTCGATAACGTCCAACCGAGGACAGACGTTCACCATCCGCCTCACGAGTCCGAAGTAGCTGCTAGGCATAGCTTCGGTTGGCCATAGCCGGATTATCACATCCTTAATGGCTAGTTAGGCCACCCTATCCAGCTCCACCAGCCGTTTCAGCTGATCGGTGAAGGGCACGGGATACTCTGGTGCCGCATACTGCGACCAGAAGAGCATCTCCGAAGAACCCCCTCCGTCGGCTCGACAGAACTCCATGGCGTCTGATACACTGTGTGGCAAATCAGCAAAAGCCCCTGGGAACTCTGACCCTGGTTAGTAAAAGGTACTTCTTCTCCGCATACTTGCTTTGCATATTAAATGCCTTACCCGCAGTGCTCTTCTTGGCCTCATTTCATGTGGTCTCCACGCTCTGACGAGCCTTGGAGAGTTCGGTCCCTCGAACCGACGCATCACGCTCCAAGCCCTCGCATTTTTTCACCGCATCTTGGAGCTCCTGGTGGACTTCTTTGACCTCGGCCTTTAGCTTCTTATGGGCGGCTTGCTGCTAGACAGCTTTCTCCTCGGCCTCGCCCAGGGCCTTCATCAAGGCCTCGACCTCAGTCGCGGCCTCTACAAGTATCACAATACCGCTGTCAATATACATCGCTTATCCTTTCCCGAACATATAGCAAGCCATTCCTCACCTTGCTTCTCCAGGAGCCGAACCTTAACCTCGCCGAGCTCGTTCTCGGTCCGCTCCACCCTCCGCTTCAGCTCGGAGATCTGGCAGCATGCGAGGTCGCGGCTAATAGGACGCCTGCTTATCAATACATATTCAGTCAACCTCTTATAATTAAGGATTGATCCCTTGTCCGGTTCTCCCCGCCGAACACCGGACAGCGTCTCAGGGGCTACGGACTATACAGGGTTTTTCTCTTTCTTACCTTGAAACCTGTTAACAGGCTGCTATAGGCTTCATTCAGTTCGCTCTTGGCGGACTGAACCTTCTCGATCACTGCACCCATAAGGATACGGTGCTCGTCCACGACGGAGGCGCTTCGTAGCGCCCCCATCAGGTCACCTGGCACTCCTGGATGGACAGGAGCCACTGGTGGAAGCGACGCACCCCCCCTCCTTCAAAGGAGGCTGCTCGCCCGATTCCGGAGCCACATTGGTCTCTGGAATCGTATTCGGCTGAGGGCCAAACTGGATACGGACCTCTTTGCCAGTCTCCATGGGGATTGATTCCCCCATGTGTCCGGCAGTGGAGATCCCGCCTTGTGGCGCCTCCCGGACAACGTCCTGGTCTCCTCCCTTCGGAGCGGTCCTCCAGGATAACACTTCGGTGTCGTCCCTGGCCCCGGGGGAGTAAGCAGGCCGTGGTGACATGCTCACCATCTCCGACGGAGCCAACGAACCTCCAGATGAGGATCCCTGGATAAGGTCACGGGCTGGACTGCGATAGTGTGGATTAACCATATTAGAATAATAAAAAGGAAGGGTTGGATGTGCATGTAAATAAGCCATGTCACTTACGATGCGGGGCCTAGTGCGGGCGCGACGTTCTGGACTGCTGTCGACGTCCCACGCGGTGTCGACCGCTGGGGTGCCCTTCCCCTTTTTGGGAGCTCGTGCCTCTAGATGTGTCGAGGCCACTGTAACGCCCTCGATGCGGCTATATCTCCCATGTGTCGAAGCACGACTTAGAGGCATAACCACATTGAAAGCAATGTCGCAAGTGAGGTAATCTTCGCAAACAACCCATGTAATACAATAAGGGAAAAGATACATAGTTGGCTTACAATCGCCACTTCACACAAATACATGAATAAAGCATTACATCATCCAAATACAATCAGGGCCCGACTACGGATCCAAAATAAAAGAAGACTACCCCAAATGCTATAGAGATCCCCGATCGACCCCAACTGGGCTTCACTACTGATCAACTAGAACGAAACAACACAAAGGGCAAGATCTTCATCGAGCTCCTCCTTGAGCTTGGTTGCGTCATCTGCACGGTTCAACGGCACCTACAAGCTGGTTTTGGAAGTATCTGTGAGTCACGGGGACTCAGCAATCTCACACCCTTGCGATCAAGACTATTTAAGCTTATGGGTAAGGCAGAGGTATGATGTGGAGCTGCAGCGAGCGACTAGCATATATGGTGGCTAACATATGCAAAAGAAAGCGAGAAGAGAAAGCAAAAGCACGGTCGAGAAACTATGATCAAGAAGTGATCCTAGAACAACCTACGTCAAACATAACTCCAACACCGTGTTCACTTCCCGGACTCCGCCGGAAAGAGACCATCACGGTTACACACGCGGTTGATGCATTTTAATTAAGGTCAACTTCAGGTTTTCAACAACCGGACATTAACAAATTTCCATCTGCCCATAACCACGGGCACGGCTTTCGAAAGTTCAAATCCCTGCAGGGGTGTCCCAACTTAGCCCATCAAAAGCTCTCACGGTCAACGAAGGATATTCCTTCTAGCGGGAAGACCCGATCAGACTCGGAATCCCGGTTACAAGACATCCTTGACAATGGTAAAACAAGTCCAGCAAGACCGCTCGATGCGCTGACATCCTGATGGGAGCTGCACATATCTCGTTCTCAGGGCAACACCGGATGAACACTACGTACAGCTAAAACCAGCCCTCAAGTTTCCCCGAGGTGGCGCCGCAAGTGGCTCTGTTTCGGACCAACACTTAGACAAGCACTGGCCTGGGGGGGTTAAAATAAAGATGACCCTTGGGCTGGCCTAACCCAAGGGAAAAAGGCTAGGTGGCGAATGGTAAAACCAAGGTTGGGCCTTGTTGGAGGAGTTTTATTCAAGGCGAACTGTCAAGGGGTTCCCATTATAACCCAACCGCGTAAGGAATGCACAATCCAGGAACATAACACCGATATGATAGAAACTAGGGCGGCAAGAGAGGAACAAAACACCAGGCATAAGGCCGAGCCTTCCACCCTTTACCAAGTATATAGATGCATTAATTAAATAAGAGATATTGTGATATCCCAACAAAATATCCATGTTCCAAACATGGATCAAACTCCAATCTTCACTTGCAACTAACAACGCTATAAGAGGGGCTGAGCAAAGCGGTAACATAGCCAAACAACAGTTTGCTAGGACAAGGTGAGTTAGAGGCTTGGTTTAACAATATGGGAGACATGATAAGCAAGTGGTAGGAATCGCAGCATAGGCATAGCAAAAGAGCGAGCAACTAGAAAGCAAAGATATAAGTGATTTCGAGGGTATGGTCATCTTGCCTGAAATCCCACAAGGAAGATGAACGAGTCCATGAAGAAGACAAATGGACGTAGTCGAATGGGTCCTCACAAACGCGACGTTATCGGAACCAACCCGAAGAAGCAACACCAGAAAGAAGCACACAACATAGTACACAACCAACACATGAACATGGCATGATGCACAACCAAGTATGATGCATGTCCGGTTTAATGAAGCATGGCATGGCAAAATGACAAACAACCCTACAAATTAAGTGGTGCTCAATATGCAACTCCGTTTCATATTGACGAAACACCACATGACTTATTTAGTTCGATCTTGTTTATGTACACAACAATATTAAATGTTGTTAAACATGGCAAGAGGGTGAAGCAAAGTAAAACTACCTATCAAGTCAAGTTTAAATGAGGCCGGAAGCAACTTACAACAATTCCGGTAAATCCCCATATGCATATATTAGGTTTGGTACTGATCTGCCCTAAACACAATTTTAGAGTTGTTTGACATGCAAAGTAAGGTCACCACGTTAAACTAGGCATTTTTCCACCCCATTTACATATAAAGTTTCTTAAATTCGGAGTTACGGTTATTTAGATATGAAATAAAGCATTTTAGCATGGCATTAGGCAAATTTAAACAAAAAACATTTTAAACATAGATGAAAGTGGCAAATTATTAATCTACACAAAATTCTAAGCAAGTTTCATATATAAAGTTTTTCCATGTGATGCATAGTTTGTGAGTTATTAAATGTATGAACCTGAGGGTCTTTTCTGCAAAAGTGCTCTCTCTAGGATATTTGGAAAATCCTCCTAAACTAAAAAAACATAACGGGCCGAAAGTTGAACTGGCCCAATAGGCACAAAGGGCTGGAGGGGGTGCAGCTCACCCATGGGCCTCTTGGGCCGGCGGATCTGGGCTGGGGTGTGGTCAACACACAGTGAGCGTGGCTGTGCTCGATCGTTCGAAGCAGGGGCCATGGACGCCCTGGTTCATTGTTGCTAGCGAGGTCGATGGCCGGCGTGGGCTCGAGGGCATTGGAGGAAGGCACGGCTCCGGCGAGTAGGGGCCGCAGACGGCACAATGAAGCGGCTTGCGGAGGTGCTGGGACTTCACTCAAGGCAGGCAGTCGGCGTAGTTGCTCCTGTCGTTCAACGCGGTGATACAGGGGAGCGGCCGCAGGATGACTGTGACGCCCGGATAATCAAGCTACAGTAATCCCATGATAATGATGCCACGTCACCACGTTTTCTGTTGTTAATCCCACGATGGTTCAATCCCGTTCGAATTCAAAATTCAAATTCAAGACAAACTATAAAAGTTTTCAAATGTCAAAACTAAAAAAAAGTACAAACTGTGACAAATAATTCATAGTTAATATTGGTGAAGAAGCAACATTTCTATAAAATAGTTGAATACCCTTGAATAAATAAAACAGTGGCTTAAACTATTATTCAATTTTTTCAAAAAAATATACAAAGTAATTTATTATGGCACCAAATCATTTTCTGGCAGTGCTAATTATTGCAACTTATTTATGTGGCACAATTCCATATTTTACAAAAGTCTTTATATGGCCTTGCAATTTTCAAAAGAATATAGCAAAAGAAAAAGAAACCCCCATGATTCCCACTTGGCCCACCTAACCAACAGGCCGGCCCACATCCCCGCTACCCCTCCCTCCCTGTTCACGGAGGATCGTGGGCATGCCTGATGCCCGCCACGGCACCGGTCGACGCCGTGGCGGCCATCCGCCGGCGAACCCCCGCCTACAAATAGGGTCGGCGCCCCTCCCTTGGCAAACCCTAGCCACCCACTGCCCCTGCCTCTCCCACTTCTCCCCCCTCTCGCCCATCTTCTCGATCTGGAGGAGACCGTCGCCGCCGTCGCCATGGGTTCGCCGCCTACATAGCCACCAGCCACCCCGCGTGGCACCGTCGTGTCCAGAATCTCCGTCGACGTCTTCTTCGTCTTCCTCGCCCAATGGAACAAGCCAAGAGCCATCGCATCGCCGGCATCGAGTGTCTTCTTCCTTTGCATCACCGGAGCTTCGTCGCGCCAATACGAGCAAATTGCTGCTTCTAGTCACTCACCGGGCCTTCGTGCGCCTCCTCAGTGAGCTCCTCCCTCGGACCCCCCTTTTTATCCTTTGATTTGGATGCCGTAGGTCACCTTCATCGCCGTGCCCGATCTCGGGCGTACGCGTACATATCTGAGCTACTGATGCTGCATTGGCGCTGCTGCTTCTGCTATCGCCGCGCCACTGCTACACGACTGCAACCGCGGCCGCCCCCTGCTAGCACCGCTCGTGCGCTGCTCCGCCGGCCGGTGCCTCCCGCTGCGACCTGCTCTACTGCGGCTGTAGTTGTCGCGACGCCCGCAGCCCATGCACTGCCTGCTATAGTTGCCGCGACGCCCGCGGCCCATGCTCTGTCTGCTGTAGTTGCTCTGCCCTGCTGCCAGTACGCCGTCCGCGTGGGCGACCCCGGCGCCCGGCGCTGCTCGCTGGTCCCCGTGCTGTCCGTGCCTTGCGCTTGCGCACGCGCCGTCGTGCGTGCCTGATACTACCGGCGACTACTGCTTCTGGTTGCCCAATGCTGCTGCCGCTTGCTACTTGTCTACTGCTAACTGATGATAGCTACTGTAGTTGCTAGCTAGCTTTGCGAATATTACATCGAGTAACCCCCTGGGCAGCCCCTAAACTGTGGTTAAACAGTTGTAAACATGAGTGAAAATAATATAAGTAGGAAGTATACATGACAAACTCCATTTTATCCCACTGGACCAAATACTTTTGATGCGTGGATTAATTCCTACGAAAATCACAAAATACTATCTTCTGTTAACAGAAAACTGATTTAACCTCTAGCATTGTGTGTCAGTGTGATGTGTGCGTGACAGTGTGATTGTGTGTGCACGGTTGTGCCCAGGCCGACCCTTACTTAATTAGTTGCTAGGCTTAGTTAGTAGTAGTACTAGCTTAGTGCTAAGTTAGTCTAGTAGTAGATGACATGTAGGCCCCCACTTTAAATAAGTTAGATTTATTTATTTGTGTAGGTAAATAGTCTATGACATGTGGGCCACACATCCCTTTTTGACTAGTCAAATTGACTTAGTCAACCCAAATTAGAATAATATGTTAATTCTAGAAAATAAATTAAACTTTAAAAATTAGTATAAAATAATCCGTAACTCGGATGAAAATACCTTGTACATGAAAGTTGCTCAGAACGACGAGACGAATCCGGATACATAGTCCGTTCGTCCGTCACACATCCCTAGCATAGCGAACACATAACTTTCTCTCTCCGGTTTATCTGCCCAAAAACGCGAAACACCGGGAATACTTTCCCGGATGTTTTCCCTCCTTCGCCGGTATCGCCTATCCCTACGTTAGGTCACCCCTAGCACAACGTATTGCCACGTCTTTCTTTGTGATGCTTTGATTGCTCTGTTATTTATGTGTTCCCCCTCCTTTACATCTTTCCGGTAAACCCCAAGACTGCCGGCGACCCCCAGTTCGCCTACGGTGTTGACGACCCCTCTCTCTTGCGAGAACAACCAGGCAAGCCCCCCCCCCCCTTGATCACCAGATATCGCCTACTCTTCTCTCTACTGCTTGCATTAGAGTAGTGTAGCATGTTATTGCTTTCCGTTATTCCTATCCTAATGCATAGCCTGTCCTTGCTACTACTGTTGTTACCTTTACCTGCAATCCTAATGCTTAGTATAGGATGCTAGTTTATCATCAGTGGCCCTACATTCTTTTTCGTCTGCCATGCTATACTATCGGGCCGTGATCACTCAAGAGGTGATCACGGGTACATACTATATACTTTATACATGATACATGTGATGACTAAAGTCGGGTTGGATCGAGGAGTACCCGCGGTTGATTCACGAATTGGGGGCTGGAAGGACATACTTTCCCGATAGCCCTTTGTGTGGATCTTCGTGGCGAAGCGACAGGGCAGGTTGAGACCACCTAGGAGAGAGGTGGGCCTGGCCCTGGTCGGCGTTCGCGGTTATTTCAAAATAACACGTTTAACAAGATATTGGTATTTGATCTGAGTCTGGCTACTGGCCTATACGCACTAACCATCTACGCAGGGACAGTTATGGGCACTCGACGTCGTGGTATCAGCCAAAGCCTTCGTGACATCAGCAACTGAGCAGCACGCGCCGGATTGGACTGGAACGCCTGCTAGGCTAGGTCTGCTTCCGGCCGCCCACGCAACGTGCAGGTGTGCTAAGGGCGATGGGCCCAGACCCTTGGGCGCTTAGGTTTAGACCGGCGTGCTGACCTCTCTGTTGGTCTAGGTGGGGCTGCGACATGTTGATCTTCCGAGGCCGGGCATGACCCAGGAAAGTGTGTCCGGCCAAATGGGATCGAGCGTGTTGGGTTATGTGGTGCACCCCTGCAGGGAAGTTAATCTATTCGAATAGCCGTGATCTTCGGTAACAGGACGACTTGGAGTTGTACGTTGACCTTATGACAACTAGAACCGGATAATTAATAAAACACACTCTTCCAAGTGCCAGATACAACCGGTGATCTCTCTCTAACAGGGCAACGAGGAGAGGATCGCCGGGTAGGATTATGCTATGCGATGCTACTTGGAGGACTTTAGTCTATTCTCTTCTACATGCTGCAAGACGGAGGCTGCCAAAAGCGTAGTCTTCGACAGGATTAGCTATCCCCCTCTTATTTTGGCATTCTGCAGTTTAGTCCACTGATATGGCCCCTTTACACATATACCCATGCATATGTAGTGTAGCTCCTTGCTTGCGAGTACTTTGGATGAGTACTCACGGTTGCTTTGCTCCCTCTTTTCCCCCTTTCTATACTCGATTGCTGCGACCAGATGTTGGAGCCCAGGAGCCAGATGCCACCGTCGATGACGACTACTACTACACTAGGGGTGCCTACTACTATGTGCAGCCCGCTGACGGCGACCAGGAGTAGTTTAGGAGGATCCCAGGCAGGAGGCCTGCGCCTCTTTCGATCTATATCCCAGTTTGTGCTAGCCTTCTTAAGGCAAACTTGTTTAACTTATCTCTGTACTCAGATATTGTTGCTTCTGCTGACTCGTCTACGATCGAGCTCTTGTATTCGAGCCCTCCAGGCCCCTGGCTTGTAATATGATGCTTGTATGACTTTTTATTTGTAGAGTTGTGTTGTGATATCTTCCCGTGAGTCCCTGATCTTGATCGTACATGTTTGCGTGTATGATTAGTCTACGATTGAATCGGGGGCGTCACAATGACTTGGCACGGCGGCTCGTCGGTGGTCTTCGGTGAGCGCACCGGTGGCCGGGGACAGGGTCCAGCAGGCGGGATCCGGCTGGAACAGGCAAGGGCGATGAAGACACGGATCCGGGCGGTCGAAGCCGTAGGAACTTGATCCCGGCGACGACAGAGCTTCCGCGAGCAGCCATGACATCTCCCACTGGTTCCCTATACAGAGACAGAGAGGGTGAGGCGAGAGAGATGAGAGATCTCTTGAGGGAGAGAGAGAGAGCGAAGCGTCAGGGAGGGAGAGAGACACGATAGTGAAGAAGAAGAATGAGAGAAAGGAAGGAGGCAGAGCAGCTGCGGCATGGTACAGCGAGCGAAGAAAAGGGAGCGGGCGCTGGGACCTCCGATGGTTGCTGCTGCTTGCGGCGGCACCCGAGGCAAGCCCCTCGAGCATGAGCAGGTGGGAGGAGGAGGAAGCTGCAGGCTTAGGTGGTGGTCTGGCGAGGAGGTCTAGGGAGATCGAGTGAGGCGCTGGTTGGGGGCGTTTTGGATCGAGGAAGATCCCGAGGTGGGAGATGAGTGCGGCGGCGGCAGGGACAAACTTCCTAGATTTTAGGGTTGGGCTAAAGTTTGGTCCGGTGAATATATAGCAGGTGGACTAGGCTTAGGGGCTACCTCATCCCTCCGAGCGTAATCGGACGGTCGCGAATAACTATGTTAGGAAGTCCAATTAACAAAACGGAGACATTTTGTAGATGTTTGGGGGCTGATCCGGACACAACGATGGCGACAGTCCGGGTCGGGTCTGGGATAGCTTCTCGGACGCGCGCGTGAGGAGAGCCGCGGGCTGACGAGAGAGGTTAGGTTGGACCTGGTGGTAGGTTGTGAGCTGTGTAGACGGTCTCGAGCTGAGAGAAGAGAAGAGAGGGAGGACCGGCGACTGTTTCCGGAGACCGAAAACGTCCGACGTTAGACCGACTATATTGCCGCTATAGTTAATCGTTGGGGCATCAAACGAACTCCAAATGCGATGACACTTGGCAGGCGGCCTACTAACAACAAAACAACACCGCACGCCAACTCTCATCCCATTCCGAGAACATTTTCCAGCCACTTATAAAAAACTATTTCGGACGTGCCGCGGGCGCGTGCGAGTGTGACTGGACTCAGAACGGACAACGGACGGAACTCGGAGAACCCGGGCGAATGCAAGTTTCGAAAAGATGATGATGCAATGCACATGATGACATGACAAGATGCAACACGCAAGCGAAAGACATGGCAACGACAGCGAATAACTGGAGGACACCTGGTACATCGGTCTCGGGGCGCTACAACACTCCACCACTACGAGAGGATCTCGTCCCGAGATCTAGAATTGCACCGGAGGGAAAACAGAAGAGAAAAGAGGAGAGGTAAAAACTAAGTTGCTTCTTTGACAAACGAGTGAAATCAAAGAACATTGAAAGGTTAAGCCATTTTGAGAAAAGAATACAACGGAGATGAACAAAATTGAAAATACTCCGGTAGGGAAGAGGAACAAGGAAGAACAACTTCCGGCAGCACTCCGATTGAAAAGAAAAGGAATTGAATAATAACTTGATAAGATGAGAAGATACTTGAAGAGATCAACAACGTACAGCCTCCGGAAATATTGAATGAATGGAACAAGAGGTAAGAAAGATCTCAGACAGCACTCTGGTTGAAAATAGGTGCAAGGCTTGATAAGGCAAAAAGAACTTGAGCAAAAGGGCACAACACTACGGTTAAATGGATAGGCATGAAAAGAACATGATCTTTGACCAAACGAGATGATGGGTGAAACGAACAACATCGCAAAGCCTCCGGAACGAAAGAATAGAAGATATATAAATGAAATAGGAGAATGGAGAAGAAAATGCCAACTTCTATCGCGAAAGAGCTTGAAAAGGCATACTTAGGAGAAGGGTCGAACGGAGTTGTTGGAACACCAACAACGGAAGGACAATCTTGAAGTGGGCTTATAGAAGGCATATCAACATTATGAGGTGACAACTTGCCACTCACGGAAAAGATTGGATTTATATGAACAAGAAGACGAGAAACTTATTCACCGGAAGGATAAAAGAAGAACTTGGTTCATTTATGAGCAGCATAAACAGCAACAATCCTTAGGGAAGGCTTTAGGTGAACTATCACCCAAGATAGCTCCAAAGAAGAGATTGATGGATTTAAAGTAACTCATTCTTAACAACATGTGAATCATGAAACATGAACTCAAATTATCAAGAATGACATAATACTACCTCCAATGATACGGAAGAAAGAATTGCACTCCAGATTGCAAGATGAAGAAACTTAAGCTCCTTAGAAAAGAATCTCGACGAACACTTCGAGAAGGAATTAAATCCTTGATGAACCATCATGTAGAACCTTCATGAAGAACTCCGGTAACAAAAGGATAACGAGAAAAAAGAGAAGTTGAAAAACACAAGGTGAAGCCTTGCGATGATTTAAATGGAGCTTCGCGACAAGACAAAGTGGAAACTTGGTACCCCGGAAAAGAAAGATGAGCAAAAGAAACCAAGAATTTTTCAATGAACCTCCGGAATAAGGAATTGAATCACTTGGAAGAAACAAGAATAATAATTACATTATGCTTATCCTTCACCAATTCAAATTGATGACAAGCAACGGATTTGGCATATTGCTTATTCTCGTAGAAAGGATTAAGATAGATATAGCGCAAACTTAAGAAGGTCATCGACGAACCACCAGTAGAATTAGGAAACAACGAATGAATTGATATGATAAGAAAGAAGAAGAAAAATCTTGAGCGAACCACCGTAAGCATTGCCAAAGAACGAAGTAAAGGGATAAATCACCGGAAAGGAATTAGAGAATGAATGAAAATACTTGAGGGAAAATAGATCCACGAGAACAAAAGATCATGAGCTGATTAGAGAATATTTGAATGATGCACCAGTAAGATTTGGAGAATGATAGCTGAAAGCTGAGAATGACTAATATTTGAAAAGATGGCCTTCGGAGGAAATAAATGGAAAAACAACTCATGAAATGCTCTAGGTGGGTGAAAAGAATTCTGACAATCGAAAACGATTATGAGGGGATGGTCTCGAACTAGAGCCACGGATCTCTGAGAGAACGGATAAGATATGGATGTTAAACTCTTCTTCGGTCTTCAAATTCTGAGAATTACGACGGGACACACCACGAAGAATTGTTGAAGCACTCCGTAATGAAAAAGAATGGAAAAGTTGAACCAACGATGAAAAGAATTTGCCAGATCTTGGAGAAAAACATTTGACTGATGATAATTCATACTTACGTCACACTTTAGAAGATTTGAGAAAAACTCCGGCAGAATAAGAAGAGTCAGGTAAGATCCTGGGAAAAGACCTGTGGGTTAGAGCCCACTCAAAAGAAAACACCGTTAAAATGACTTAAAAGAGAGATAGCACCGGTTGAATTAAATGGCTTGAAATTGAGATAACAACCTCGAGATAGCTTCAGCAATCCGGAACCAAAAGAATAGCGAGAGGTGAAAGATTATTTGGAGCACCGGAATGAGAAAAAACATTTGAAACGAGGAAAAGAATATGATCAACAAAGCTTGACTTGAATCCACCGTAGAAGAAAACGAGTGAAGAGTGACGAACTTGAAGCTTCGTTGGCATCTTCCTGAGAATCAACGGATAAGAACATTGACGTAAAAGAATGGAGAGACTTCACAACATTAAAATGATACTTGAATAAGAAATCTGGTTCCTTGAAGAAAAGGGTGGGAGGGAGGGAAAACAAAGACAACTTGGAGACGGGTGAAACAAACACTGTTCAGAAGAAACTGATACTTGATCTTGCGGATGTTGAAATGATCGGATCCACTTGAAGAGAAAACACACCGGTTGAAAAAGAATTAACATGACAATCTAGATTATCGAGAAGGATTAGTATTCACATCGGAGTATGAGAACACCATTTGGGGAAGGTATAGAATCAAACACTTGACATTGAAGCAACTCAAATACCACAACTCAAAACAAAACAAAGGATTGACTTGCAAAATAAGCCGGAACAAACATATGATAGAGATTTCGTCCGAAGTTTTCGTGGTGGGGCCTAAATGGGCTCGATTGTACAGCACCATCATGCACAAGGCAGTGCACATGACATACGAAGCGTCCCCGAGTCGGCATAGCCAAGGACTCTTTAAGACACAACGAGACCACTGTAAAACCAACCGTCGATAGGCAGACCACTAGACGTCGTACCCCAATTTCATATCATACATTTGTCGGAAAGATATCCTACGAGCTACTTGAATTCCCACTTATAAAATCCCGAAACTTTCCCAGTTATGCAATCAGGTGTTGGGGATACAAGGGAAGCATAATATCTCACCCAAAACTAGCAAATCCTACATCCAGCTGTATCCATCCTTCAACACATAACCAAGAAACCTTCAGAAATCGTCTACCTCAACCTTCGAAAAGCATTCGTTATACGAGTTATGGCAATACCCCCGAACTCCCACCCCAGTATTGGGTGGCGTCGAGGTTATCTCACCAACAACTGCATAAAAGAGATTTTCGATGTCGGCGAAACTAAACTCAGGTATTCCAGAACTGCAACGATAAAATTGTGACGACAACACCTCGGAGCTCAACTCCCAGGGACACTGCCACAACCCCTAAATGATAGGAGGCACCAAGAACAATGTTCTCGTCACAAATCGATCGGAACGGTTCCAAGATACCCGCGTGATCCTAAAATTTTTTTTAGTGAAATTTGAGAAGAGAAGAGTCAAAACTCTACGTTGGGATGCCTTACCAGAGCGATGAAGGGACTGGGGAGTAAAAAGAATTCCTAACTCTCCGATATATAATTCCTAAATGACTCAAAACATTTTTCTAGACTCAACAACGCTAGCTATTCGATCAAGCAGGGGGGCTCCTAAGGTCGGGGAAGGCTCTGATTACCAACTTGTAACGCCCTCGATGCGGCTATATCTCCCACGTGTCGAAGCATGACTTAGAGGCATAACCGCATTGAAAGCAATGTCGCAACTGAGGTAATCTTCGCAAACAACCCATGTAATACAATAAGGGAAAAGATACATAGTTGGCATACAATCGCCACTTCACACAAATACATGAATAAAGCATTACATCATCCAAATACAATCAGGGCCCGACTACGGAGCCAAAATAAAAGAAGACTACCCCAAATGCTACAAAGATCCCCGATCGACCACAACTGGGCTTCACTACTGATCAACTAGAACGAAACAACACAAAGGGCAAGATCTTCATCGAGCTCCTCCTTGAGCTTGGTTGCGTCATCTGCACGGTTCAACGGCACCTGCAAGCTGGTTTTGGAACTATCTGTGAGTCACGGGGGCTCTGCAATCTCACACCCTCGCGATCAAGACTATTTAAGCTTATGGGTAAGGCAAAGGTATGAGGTGGAGCTGCAGCGAGCGACTAGCATATATGGTGGCTAACAAACGCAAAAGAGAGCGAGAAGAGAAAGCAAAAGCACGGTTGAGAAACTATGATCAAGAAGTGATCCTAGAACAACCTACGTCAAACATAACTCCAACACCATGTTCACTTCCCGGACTCCGCCGGAAAGAGACCATCACGGTTACACACGCGGTTGATGCATTTTAGTTAAGGTCAACTTCAGGTTTTCTACAACCGGACATTAACAAATTCCCATCTTCCCATAACCGCGGGCATGGCTTTCGAAAGTTCAAATCCCTGTAGGGGTGTCCCAACTTAGCCCATCACAAGCTCTCACGGTCAACGAAGGATATTCCTTCTAGCGGGAAGACCCGATCAGACTCAGAATCCCGGTTACAAGACATCCTCGACAATGGTAAAACAAGTCCAGCAAGACCGCCCGATGTGCCGACATCCTAATGGGAGCTGCACATATCTCGTTCTCAGGGCAACATTGGATGAACACTACGTACAGCTAAAACCAGCCATCAAGTATCCCCGAGGTGGCGCCGCAAGTGGCTCTGTTTCAGACCAACACTTAGACAAGCACTAGCCCGGGGGGGTTAAAATAAAGATGACCCTTGGGCTGGCCTATCCCAAGGGAAAAAGGCTAGGTGGCGAATGGTAAAACCAAGGTTGGGCCTTGCTGGAGGAGTTTTATTCAAGGCTAACTATCAAGGGGTTCCCTTTATAACCCAACCACGTAAGGAATGCAAAATTCGGGAACATAACACCGATATGACGGAAACTAGGGTGGCAAGAGTGGAACAAAACACCAAGCATAAGGCCGAGCCTTCCACCCTTTACCAAGTATATAGATGCATTAATTAAATAAGAGATATTGTGATATCCCAACAAAATATCCATGTTCCAAACATGGAACAAACTCCAATCTTCACTTGCAACTAACAACACTATAAGAGGGGCTGAGCAAAGCGGTAACATAGCCAAACAACGGTTTGCTAGGACAAGGTGGGTTAGAGGCTTGGTTTAACAATATGGGAGACATGATAAGCAAGTGGTAGGAATCGCAGCATAGGCATAGCAAAAGAGCGAGCAACTAGCAAGCAAAGATAGAATTGATTTCGAGGGTATGGTCATCTTGCCTGAAATCCCGTAAGGAAGAAGAACGAGTCCATGAAGAAGACAAACGGACGTAGTCGAACGGGTCCTCACAAACGCGACGTTATCGGAACCAACCCGAAGAAGTAACACCGGAAAGAAGCACACAACATAGTAAACAACCAACATATGAACATGGCATGATGCACAACCAAGTATGATGCATGTCCGGTTTAATGAAGCATGTCATGGCAAAATGCACAAACAACCCTACAAATTAAGTGGAGCTCAATATGCAACTCCGTTTCATATTGATGAAACACCACATGACTTATTTAGTTCGATCTTGTTTATGTACCCAACAATATTAAATGTTGTTAAACATGGCAAGAGGGTGAAGCAAAGTAAAACTACCGAAGTCAAGTTTAAATGAGGCCGGAAGCAACGAACAACAATTCCGGTAAATCCTCATATGCATATATTAGGTTTGGTACTGATCTGGCCTAAACACAATTTTAGAGTTGTTTAACATGCAAAGTAAGGTCACCACGTTAAACTAGGCATTTTCCACCCCATTTACATATAAAGTTTATTAGATTCGGAGTCACGGTTATTTAGATATGAAATAAAGCATTTTAGCATGGCATTAGGCAAATTTAAACAAACAACATTTTAAACATAGATGAAAGTGGCAAATTATTAATCTACACATAATTCTAAGCAAGTTCCATATATAAAGTTTTTCCATGTGATGCATAGTTTGTGAGTTATAAAATGTATGAACATGAGGGTCTTTTCTGCAAAAGTGCTCTCTCTGGGATATTTGGAAAATCCTCCTGAACTGGAAAAAAACATAACGGGCGGAAAGTTGAACTGGCCCAACAGGCACAAAGGGCTGGAGGGGTGCTGCTCACCCATGGGCCTCGTGGGCCGGCGGATCTGGGCTGGGGCGTGGTCAACACACAGTGAGCGTGGCTGTGCTCGATCGTTCGAAGCAGGGGCCATGGCCGCCCTGGTTCATTGTTGCCAGCGAGGTCGATGGCTGGCACGGGCTCAAGGGCATTGGGGGAAGGCACGGCTCCGGCGAGCAGGGGCCGGAGACGGCACGGTGGAGCGGCTTGCGGAGGTGCTGGGACTTCACTCAAGGTAGGCAATCGGTGTAGCTCCTCATGTCGTTCAACGCGGGGATACAGGGGAGCGGCCGCTGGATGACTTGGCACGGCGGCTCGTCAGTGGTATTCGGTGAGGGCACCGGTGGCTGGGGACGGGGTCCAGCTGGCGGGATCCGGCCGGAACGGGCAAGGGCGGCGAAGACACGGATCCAGGCGGTCGAAGCCGTAGGAACTTGATCCCGGCGACGACAGAGCTTCCGCGAGCAGCCATGGCATCTCCCACTGGTTCCCTGTACAGAGATAGAGAGGGTGAGGCGAGAGAGATGAGAGATCTCTTGAGAGAGACAGAGAGCGAAGCGTGAGGGAGGGAGAGAGAAACGACAGTGAAGAAGAAGAACGAGAGAAAGGAAGGAGGCAGAGCAGCTGCGGCATGGTACAGCGAGCGAAGAAAAGGGAGCGGGCGCTGGGACCTCTGATGGTTGCTGCTGCTTGCGGCGGCACCCAAGGCAAGCCCCTCGAGCACGAGCAGGTGGGAGGAGGAGGAAGCTGCAGGCTTCGGTGGTGGGCTGGCGAGGAGGTCGAGGGAGATCGGGTGAGGTGCTGGTTGGGGGCGTTTTGGAACGAGGAAGATTCCGGGGTGGGAGATGAGTGCGACGGCGGCAGGGACAAACTTCCTAGATTTTAGGGTTGGGCTAAAGTTTGGTCCGGTGAATATATAGCAGGTGGACTAGGCTTAGGGGCTACCTCGTCCCTCCGATCGTAATCAGACGGTCGCGAATAACTATGTTAGGAAGTCCAATTAACAAAACGGAGACGTTTTGTAGATGTTTGGGGATGATCCGGACACAACGGTGGCGACAGTCCGGGTCGGGTCCGGGATAGCTTTTCGGACACGCGCGTGAGGAGAGCCGCGGGCTGACGAGAGAGGTTAGGTTGGACCTAGCGGTAGGTCGTGAGCTGTGTAGACGGACCCGAGCTGAGAGAAGAGAAGAGAGGGAGGACCGGCGACTGTTTCCGGAGACCGAAAACGTCCGACGTTAGACCGACTATATTGTCGCTATAGTTAATCGTTGGGGCATCAGACGAACTCCAAATGCGATGAAACTTGGCAGGCGGCCTACTAACAACAAAACAACACCGCACGCCAACTCTCATCCCATTCCGAGAACATTTTCCAGCCACTTATAAAAAACTATTTTGGACGTGCCGTGGGTGCGTGCGAGTGTGACTGGACTCAGAACGGACAACAGACGGAACTGGGAGAACCCGGGAGAATGCAACTTTCGAAAACATGATGATGCAATGCACATGATGACATGACAAGATGCAACACGCAAGCGAAAGACATGGCAACGACAGCGAATACCTGGAGGACACCTGGTACGTCGGTCTTGTGGCGCTACAGCCACCCTCTCCTTGGTAGGAGGGTTGTTTTCCTCCTCCTCCTCTTCCTCGTCGTTGTCCTCAAGGACAGAGGAATGGGCCTCATCGTCTTCGGACATCGCGTCCGAAGTTTCCTTGCGACGGGGGCCACTCTTGGCTCCCTTTGCTTTCTTCTTGGCCTTCTTCTCTGGCGCCGTATATGGCGCCGGTACCAGCATCCTCGCCAAGCCCAGGATGACTGGTTCTTCGGGCAACGGAGCCGAACACTAGATCCGCTTTGCCCTCTCCACCCAGTCCTGAGAGAGCAATACTAAGATCTCAGACATCATCCTCGAAACATTTAAGTTGGGAATACGTCAAAAGTAACATACCTCGCTGGCGGGGCGGTTACAATTGTGACCACGGTCTGAGTTCATGGCTAGTGGCTTCTTGCTGCCCTTAAAGAGCAACTTCCGGGCCCCTTCATGAGAAGTGTCGAAGAGCCTTCTCAGGGTCTGGTGCTTCTTTGAATTGAAGTCACATAAAGGGCGGCTTCGGCGCTGGCACGAAAGAATCTGGCGGATTAACATCACTTGGATAACGTCAACGAGCTTGACGTCCTTGGTCTCCATGCTTTGAATGCACGTCTGCAGCGCTATCAGCTCGTCAGGTGAACACCAGTCCGGACTCTTCTTGACCCAGGAGGTGAGTCGCATGGGAGCATTGGGGCAGAATTAGGCAGCTGCGGCCCAGGTGGTGCTGCGAGGTTCTGTGATGTAGAACCACTGCTTCTGCCATTTCTTTACTGTCTCCACAAAGGTGCCTTTGGGCCAGGAGACGTTGGATAGATTGATCACCATGGCCCCTCCGCACTCCGCGTGCTGGACATCCACCACCTTCGCCTTCACGTTGAAGACTTTGAGCCACAGCCCAAAGTGGGGATGAATGCGGAGGAAGGCCTCGCACACGACGATAAACGCCGAGATGTCGAGGAAGGAATTCGGGGACAGATCATGGAAATCAGTTGTCACAGCCCTAGAATTGTTTGCAACTAGTGGCACAAGCATCCATGCATTTTGTCTAAATTACTTTTTAAATTTGAAATGGGGATGCTTAAACCCTAGCACCAAGTGAATTCAACTAGGGTCAAAATAAAATCTTTTTCATTGAACTCAATATGCCTTTGAAAATGTTCAACATTTCTGGTTTGAGGTGGAAGCATCTACCAAAAATGGTTTACATTTTTGCAGGACATATTTGGGCTCTGAATTAAATCATATAGTATTTGCATTTGGGCATATAAATGCTATTAAATAATTTAAATGCCCAAATAATTCTGGATTTAAGTGAGGGCTGTTAGGAATAATCCCAACAAAGCCCACAATTATTTTAAGGATTTCTGGAAACATTTTAGTATTTTTAATAAAGCCCAACAGTTGCAGAAAATTAGAAAAGAGAAACAAATAAAGAGAGAGACAGAGAGAGAGAGAGAGAGAGAGACTTACTGGCTTACCTGTAGCAGCAGCCCACCTGGCCAGGCCACCTGGCGGCCCAGCCCACCAGGGGCACACCCGTCTTCCACCTCCTGCCAGGAGGACAGGCAGGTGCGTGGCGCCAGCACGCGCGCCAGCCTCCACCTCCTGCTTGCCCCGACACACGTCGACGCCGCGGATGACCACCCTGTTGCCGTACGGATCCGCCCGACCTCTCACTTGCCCCCACCCCGCTCTCTGCCTCGCTCCCCCCTCGGACCCGAGAATGCTGGAGCACGCCACCGAGAATCATTATGGTCAGAGCCCTCAAACCACCCCACCGCCTGGTTCCAGAGCATCACCATGGCGTGGAGCTTCCCCTCAACGACGCACACAAGCTTGGGAGCAGCACACCGTTGCCATCGTCGTCGTTTCCCTCGCCACGGCCACCGGACGCCACCGGTTGATTCGCCGCCTGCAGATCATCCCCGGCCACACCGAGAAGCTCTCCGTGACCGCTGTGAGCCCCTGATATTTCCCTTAGCCCCGCCGCCGGTTTTCTTCCTTAGCCGCGCTAACTACCGGAGCCGTGAGTTCCCACCCGCCGGCCATGTCACCGTCGTGGCTAGAGCCCACACACGTCGTGTCTGAGCACGTTTTCATTCTCACTGCGCCCCTAGGAACCCGCAGACACCACCAGCTCGCCCGGAGACGCCCCGTAGCATCGTTTCCGTCAAGGTCCGAACTCCGGCCGCCGCGGAACTCGACGACGTCAACGTATCCGGCCACCCCGCGACTAACTGATGGCACCATTGGATGCGCGCGAGTGCCAGCGTCCTGTAGCTGCAAACCACGCTCAAAACCATCACCTGTAGCTCAATCCCGAGGAGACTCCGCCACGGCTTGAGGTCACCGCCGGCCAAACTCCGGCATGCCCACGTGGCGGCGTAATTAGTGCTAATCTCCGTTAATTACCCATCCTAACAGACACTGCCATGTGGGTCCCTGAGCCTAATTAGGTTAGTCTAAATATCCTGCTTAAATTAGTGCTAATCCTGCGGACCCCACATGTCAGCTTGACTTTGACTTAGTCAACGTTGACCGGGCCCACCTGTCGGTGACCTAACTAGCCCAGGGTCACTGACCAATGGGTCCTGCAGGTCAGGTTTGACCTGGCCAACTAGTTGACCCGCTGACATCACCATTGCACAATGTTGACGCAGTAAAGCTTTTCTGGGATTTTAAATAAATCATAAATGTTTTATTTATTTCAAAAAATAGCTAAAACTTCTAAAAATCATAGAAAATAATCTATAACTCCAAATGAAATAAATTATATATGAAAAATTATCAGAAAAATCCAAAGAATCTATTTATGCCATTTGCATGCATGTTAGAGCAACTTATGTCCCCTGTTTAGGACAATTCAATTAAATGGCATTTAAGAGAGCACATATGGAGTTTGAATTTGAACCTAGTGTTCAAACCAACTTCATTTAAACTGCTGCTAGTTGCATTAGCTCAAACACATTCATTTTGCTATGTCATGATCATGCATCATATTGTCGCATTGCATTGATTGTGTTCCCTCTTGTTTGCCGGTGGTTGTACCCTCTCGATAGATTTGTCCCGATGATGAGATCGATGACAATGATGAAGAACTATATTATCTTGTGCCAAGCAAGCAAAACCCCCTTGTTCATTTCGATACAATCCCACTCTCTCGCACCTGCTCTCTTTTACTGCATTAGGACTACAACGATTCATCTGTTACTTGCTGCGGTAGTTGAACCCCATTCCTCTGCATGACCTATCATTGCCACAGTAAATAGATGAAACCCACTAGCATGAGTAGGAGTTGTTTGAGACCTGATGTGCCTACTCATTCATGTTTGTTTGTCATGCCTACTACTGCTTAGAGTTGAGTCAGGTCTAATTCATCGGGGATGAATTGGAATGTGGTGAACATGTCCTACTGTTGAGAGCTAAGTGTGTGAACACGATTTGGTAAAGGTAGCGGTGAGAGGCCATGTAGGAGTACATGGTGGGTTGTCTCATTGCAGCCGTCCCCAGGAACTGAGTTCTGTGTTTGTGATCCATGAACAGCTACTACCACGCATTGGAATGCTTAAGTGCCCCTCTCGACTTATTAATTGCATAGATCTCTGTCCAGGAGTTGCAACTAGTTTCTGGTGTTTGTAGGATATGTGTTGGGGGCCGTGCATAGCGCTGACCCTAGGGGTGGGCTATGTTGCGGTAGAGACACGAGGCACGGTATACCGGGACGCCCGTTTGGTGTCTCGGGAACCCTGCTCTCATCGTTTGGGGCCATGAGCGACACCCTGGCCGGATCTCCTTGCAGATGGAACCCGAATAGGCGATAAACCTGGACTAGAGACTTGTGTGGTTAGTCAGGTCGTGGCCGACTCCCTCGCCAGGCTTCCGCTTGAAGGTTGCCGAGATACACGACGTGTACATGGTGGTAAGTGGCGAGAGCGTGTGTGAAGAAGTAAACCCCTGCAGGGTTATAAATGATCTATTCGAATAGTCGTGTCCGCGGTAATGGACTTCTGGGTTGCCTATAACAGTTCATAGACAAGTGAAAGTGGATACTCTAAAATGCGCAAGATAAGCGTGAGTGCTATGGATGGCCTTCTCGTAGGGATACGGGAGCGGATCCATAGTGGTGTATTGATATGGTGAATATGTGGACTCGTCTGCGCCACCTCAAAAGAGTTACTTGCAGTCGTAGTTCAGGATAGCCACCGAGTCAAACCTGGCTTGTTGCAGTCAAACTCCACCACCCCCTTTATTGATACTGATGCATATGTAGCTAGTTCTGATGTAAGTCTTGCTGGGTACATTTGTACTCACGTTTGCCTATTTTATGTTTTGCAGAGAGACGTCAGTCTCGCTAGTAGTTACGTGTGGACTTCAACGTTTAGCTTGATACCTCAGCTACGATCTTGTGCCCTCGGCAGGATCTGGTAGATAATCAGGCTTCTCAGCCTTTTTCATTTGTAGATATATGTACTCAGACATGTTAAGCTTCTGCATGTGCTTTGATTTGTATGCTTTGGATGTTGGGTCATGAGACCCATGTTTGTAATTTCTCGCTCCTCGGAGCCTAATGAATAAATACTTTGAGCCGTAGAGTTATGTTGTGCTGCCATGTTGTATTTACACATATCGAGCATATTGTGTATATGATTGAAATGCTTGCTATGTGTGGGATCCGATAATCTAGTTGTTTATCCTTGGCAGCCTCTCTTATGGGGAAATGTAGTCTAGTGCCTCCATGAGCCATAGTAGTCCTGCTAGCCCAGCACTACTGCACAGGACACTTGACTGGCCGGCATGTGTTTCACTTTGTTCCTGTGTCTGTCCCTTCAGGGAAATGTCACGCAGTGACATCCGGAGTCCTGCCTAGCCTGCTACAGCCCGGGTTACCGAAGTCTTGTTAGCCCAGTGCTACAGCCCGGATTCGCACGCTACTGACCGACATGCTCGAAGTTGATTCATGTATGCCTGTCCCCATGGGTTAGTGCCGCTTTGGGTTCACGACTAGCCATGTCGGCCTGGGTTCTCTGTCATATGGATGCTAGCGACACTGTCATATACGTGAGCCAAAAGGCGCAAACGGTCCCGGGCCATGGTAAGGCGACACCCGTGGGAATATCGTGCGTGAGGCCGCAAAGTGATATGAGGTGTTACCGGCTAGATCGATGTGATTTGGAATCGGGATCCTGACAGTGTTGCTATCAGAGCCTGACTGCCTGTAGGATTACCAAGCCAAACCGGTCGGAGTTGTGTCTAGAAATGCTTTAGTTATGTAGGGGAATTGATTGTGGAAGGGAACGTAAGGCTCTTTTTACTCCTTATACCATATGCCTTCTGATCTGAGTCAACCTCTTCTTTTCTACGGGGTTAATAAACTAGGCCTTCTCATCTATCTATCAGGATGACGTGTTACTAATCTAGGGACTTATAGGATTGACGGATTTGATCCCCAGATCAGTTTCTACTACTTCCGTGTGTTCATAGCTGGCCTCGGAACCTTGATATTGTGATGCTAAGTGGTCATGCCACTGTTTTCCAGGATGTCTCAAATCTTTTTGAGCAATTACAGTCGTTATGATGTCTGAGTCACCCCAAATAGTCTGATGCATTTGCAAATCCTTTCTTTTCGTTCCCGATGTCCTTTTGGTCAGAATAAGCACACTAATCGGTGAGTTGAGGTACTCTATTACCTCGACATATATGTTGGAGCTATTATTATGACCCCAGGTGTCTTAGGGAGTCACCTAGTAATCTAGCAATGCTTTGTGTTCCCGGTGTGATGATTCTGGCCACCATTCTCGAAAGCATCCCATGATGGCATTTAGTAGTAGGTATTCTACTCTTGGGTTCTTGACCCAAGATTCACTCTACTTACCTCGTGTCGATAGTGTTGCTCGTACCTTTAGGATATTAGTAACCTTTGCGATAGTCCTCGAGGTCCATGGTATTTCCTTCTTCCAAATACCATGAACCATTAAGGCAGATGTCCTTTGAACCAAAAGATCACAACCAGGGTGCTCTTGAGGAGTACTCCATTCATATTGTGACTCTGCCAGTTCTATCATTCTGCATGGGTTATCCGGAAGAAATTTGTTGAACTCGTTTGACATACTAACCCATGAATCCACAACTCAGAAAGTTATATGTTCCTTGAGTTGTTCTCTTTAGTTGTATTCTGATCCCCGTCTATCATTTGATACTCAAGAGTATGCGTGCATTCGTTCATCGATGCCTATCATTCGTGTGGTCCGTTAAGCTATTCTATTATAGAATGACTAGGAGAAATAAACTCCAGCAACTCATCCATATCTAGGATTGGGTCAAAGCAATTGTATTCCACAGATTAAGAATGCTAATCCAGCTTCTAGTCTATTCTACCTTGGAGTATTACCCTATTTATGTCAAGAATATTATAGGAATTGCACCATCTCTTATGAATTCTTGATGCAGTGATACTTCTCACCATCATCATTCATTCCTCGGCCCTCGTGTTGTTGTAACCGGAATGCCGACAAGTGAATTGTGATGTCTGAAATCAATGCTCCCAGCAACTCATTGCTTGGTAGTAAATGGACAATAATCTCATTCTTAGCGTGTTGGTTATTAAATCATCATCCTAAGATTGACTGTGCTACCTAGTCCTTATTTCTGGTGCACTCTTCAATCAATGAGTTAGGATTATTCAATCCCTTGTTTAGTTGATCATATCGTCTTGCTCTGAAAAGCAAGATTGTTCTTGAGCTTAGTAACATATCGGTGGTTCGTGATGTTCCGAATATCTTCTCGGAAGTATTACCAGGTTGTCACCTGACCGCTATGTTGAGTTTGTGATCATGTTGGGTTCCTCCAAACCACCCATTCTCCAAGAATCTGTGTGGGATACCCCTGAGCTAGTTTGTTAAGCCAAACAACAACTTGGAGAGTTAGGAGATAAAAGCTTGTCTGACTTAGTTCATTATAAGGGATATCTTTCTGTGTGTGTGTGTTGAAGAAAGATGATCTCTCCGTCGATTGGTCCTCGTGATCAGTTGTTGGATCTATTGCCTTGTCAAAACTTTGACTTGAACATGGGCTATAGTAAAGTCAAATCAGAACCAACGATGTTCGTAATGTTGTCCTACTCGTGGTTGATCCCTCGAGCATACACCTTTACATCCTTTGGTCTGACCAATGCTATCACCGTCTTCACATGATGGTGGAAGTCCAGTGATATGGAAATTCCGATGACTTGCTGTTGAGCCCATCAGCAGCATTTTGTCTCCTCCATGATTCATGTTGAACATCAAGCTAGTATTGGAAACTTTTGTAAGCATTATCTTCGTGTTCCTTTCATGAAGCCTATGTTTGGATGAAAGGAGTGGCTTCCTTTGATTCACGTGCATTAGATGTAAGTTGCCGCCGTGAATTCGAGAAAGTTTGTTTTTGCCTCCTCTGGAATCATCCCAAGTTAGTCATGCACGTGCGAAGTGCTCTATGGTTTGATAGGTTGGCCGCCTCCATTCTATATGTGTTCCTAGCACACCAAGCCACTGATTGACTTGCTCAAGGATAAGAAGTTCATCGATAAGTGCACAAGGACTTCGATATCCTCGATGATGGTTCCCCACCTGAACTCGGTAGTGTTTTATTATAAGACTACCACGTGGTCATGCTTGTCTTGGATAGCGTGTTCACAGGTTTGTAGCAGAACTAGCTCATGTTTTGGAGCTTGCTATAGTAGCTCATTCCCGAGAATCTCGCAACCTCATCTCGTCGTATTGCGTTGCAAACCTTCATTTTTCTTTCTAGACTTGATGAGTCTGGAATATCCTGACAGCGTTGATATGATGGTTGGAACGTGTTCCAAGAATTATAATATTGGTCTCTCGGTAACCCGGTAACGTGGATGTCGTGGCCAACCCACCTAGCCGTAAGGCCTATTATTGTAATATCTTGGTTGAAGAAGTTGGTCACCTCCCCATAAGGATCTCGCAGGATCTGCCTCCGTAGTTATTCCTGATGGATTCTTGAGCTTCCGAAGTCCGACCTTTTACTTGATGTCCTAGTTATCAAACCATATCTATAAATGGGTTGCGCTAGCACATCAAGGAGAACATTAGAAGCGGGGTGCTAAATGTCTCTCGGTCGATCATCCAGATTTCGTTCCCTTGGCCTCGCTAAGGTGAAATCTGAGAAAGGGGTGTCTTTCCATGCATCTGCATTGTCCATCACTATTCGTCAAGGTAGTAAGATGTGTTGCCAGGATCCTCGACGCGGATGTTGGTAGAACCTTGATGAATATGGAAATGCTCAAGTTCTTGAGAGCACGCGCAAGAAAAATCATCCATTGCGTTGTCATCAACAAGGTAGTCCACATCATCCATTCTAGTATGGGTATGCCATTCTTTCGAACCTCCTTGAATGATCGTCTGCGATTGCCTTAAGCTGGTATGAAGAGTTCCAATGATCTATGGATCAAAAGTAATTTTTTTGCCACTTAAGGGAATAGTTCTTCGAGTCACCTTCCTTAAGGTGTCTCGTTGTGGTATCATGGCAACCCAACTCCTCGCTATGTTGGCACCGTTCACCACCCTCCTAGGTGTGGGAATTCCGCTACTTATTTAAACCTTGTCATATGCTCAGTTCCATCATTCTTGATGTGTGTATCGTGTCTCATCTCGACAGATGTCGCTACGTCTCGTTCTGTGGGTTGATCGTCGGTTGCTCGATCTTCGAGAAGATCGATTCTTCAAGAGTTTCTTTTCTTCCCGTTATCATGTTGGATGGAGTTCTCAGAGCAAGACATCGAGACAAAGATGGTGATCGTGTCAACGTTCCTATGAAGTGCAACCTGGATCGTGAAGACCGTGTTAGCTTGTGCCCCCTCTGTCTTCTTACCTCATGTCTTGAATCTCGCGACGAGATTCTTGTTTAGTTGGGGTGAGTTGTCACAGCCCTAGAATTGTTTGCAACTAGTGGCACAAGCATGCATGCATTTTGTCTAATTTACTTTTTAAATTTGAAATGGGGATGCTTAAACCCTAGCACCAAGTAAATTCAACTAGGGTCAAAATAAAATCTTTTTCATTGAACTCAATATGCCTTTGAAAATGTTCAACATTTCTGGTTTGAGGTGGAAGCATCTACCAAAAATGGTTTACATTTTTGCAGGACATATTTGGGCTCTGAATTAAATCATATAGTATTTGCATTTGGGCATATAAATGCTATTAAATAATTTAAATGCCCAAATAATTCTGGATTTAAGTGAGGGCTGTTAGGAATAATCCCAACAGAGCCCACAATTATTTTCAGGATTTCTGGAAATGTTTTAGTATTTTTAATAAAGCCCAACAGTTGCAGAAAATTAGAAAACAGAAACAAATAAAAAAGAGAGAGAGAGAGACTTACTGGCTTACCTATAGCAGTAGCCCACCTGGCCAGGCCACCTGGCGGCCCAACCCACCAGGGGCACACCCGTCTTCCACCTCCTGCCAGGAGGACAGGCAGGTGCGTGGCGCCAGCATGCGCGCCAGCCTCCACCTCCTGCTTGCCCCGACACACGTCGACGCCGTGGATGACCACCCCGTTGCCGTACGGATCCGCCTGACCTCTCACTTGCCCCCACCCTGCTCTCTGCCTCGCTCCCCCCTCGGACCCGAGAATGCTGGAGCGCGCCACCGAGAATCACCATGGTCAGAGCCCTCAAACCACCCCACCGCCTGGTTCCGGAGAATCACCATGGCGTGGAGCTTCCCCTCAACGACGCACGTAAGCTTGGGGGCAGCACACAATCGCCATCGTCGCCGTTTCCCTCGCCATGGCCACCGGACGCCATCAGTCGATTCGCCGCCTGCAGATCATCCCCGGCCACACCGAGCAGCTCTCCGTGACCGCTGTGAGCCCCTGATTATTTCCCTTAGCCCCGCCGCCGGTTTTCTTCCTCTGCCGTGCTAACTACCGGAGCCGTGAGCTCCCACCTGCCGGCCATGTCACCGCCGTGGCTAGAGCCCACACACGCCGCGTCTGAGCACGTTTTCATTCTCACTGCGCCCCTAGGAACCCGCAGACACCACCAGCTCGCCTAGAGACGCCCCGTAGCGTCGTTTCCGTCAAGGTCCAAACTCCGGCCACCGCGGAACTCGACGCCGTCAACGTATCCGGCCACCCCGCGACTAACTGATGGCACCATTGGATGCGCGCGAGTGCCAGCGTCCCGTAGCTGCAAACCACGCTCAAAACATTCACCTGTAGCTCAATCCCGAGCAGACTCCGCCACGGCTTGAGGTCGCCGCCCGGCCAAACTCCGGCATGCCGACGTGGCGGCGTAATTAGTGCTAATCTCCGTTAATTACCCATCCTAATAGACACTAACATGTGGGTCCCCGAGCCTAATTAGGTTAGTCTAAATATCCTACTTAAATTAGTGCTAATCCTGCGGACCCCACGTGTCAGCTTGACTTTGACTTGGTCAATGTTGACCGGGCCCACCTGTCGGCGACCTAACTAGCCCAGGGTCACTGACCAATGGGTCCCGCAGGTCAGGTTTGACCTAGCCGACCAGTTGACCTGCTGACATCACCCTTGCGTAATGCTGACGCGGTAAAGCTTTTCTGGGATTTAAAATAAATCAGAAATGATTTATTTATTTCAGAAAATAGCTAAAACTTCTAAAAATCATAGAAAATAATCTATAAGTCCAAATGAAATAAATTATATATGAAAAATTATCAGAAAAATCCAAAGAATCTGTTTATGCCATTTGCATGCATGTTAGAGCAACTTATGTCCCCTATTTAGGACAATTCAATTAAATGGCATTTAAGAGAGCACATATGGAGTTTGAATTTGAACCTAGTGTTCAAACCAACTTCATTTAAACTGTTGCTAGTTGCATTAGCTCAAACACATTCATTTTGCCAAGTCATGATCATGCATCATATTGTCGCATTGCATTGATTGTGTTCCCTCTTGTTTGCCGGTGGTTGTTCCCTCTCGCTAGATGTGTTCCGACGATGAGATCGATGACACCGATGAAGAACTATATTATCTTCAGAAGTGCCAGGCATGCAAAAACCCCTTGTTCATTTCGATACAATCCCACTCTCTCGCACCTGCTCTCTTTTACTGCATTAGGACTACAACGATTCATCTGTTACTTGCTGCGGTAGTTGAACCCCATTCCTCTGCATGACCTATCATTGCCACAGTAAATAGATGAAACCCACTAGCATGAGTAGGTGTTGTTTGAGCCCTGATGTGCCTACTCATTCATGTTTGTTTGTCATGCCTACTACTGCTTAGAGTTGAGTCAGGTCTAATTCATCGGGGATGAATTGGAATGTGGTGAACATGTCCTACTGTTGAGAGCTAAGTGTGTGAACACGATTTGGTAAAGGTAGCGGTGAGAGGCCATGTAGGAGTACATGGTGGGTTGTCTCATTGCAGCCGTCCCCAGGAACTGAGTTCTGTGTTTGTGATCCATGAACAGCTACTACCACGCATTGGAATGCTTAAGTGCCCCTCTCGACTTATTAATTGCATAGATCTCTGTCCAGGAGTTGCAACTAGTTTCTGGTGTTTGTAGGATATGTGTTGGGGGCCGTGCATAGCGCTGACCCTAGGGGTGGGCTATGTTGCGGTAGAGACACGAGGCACGGTATACCGGGACGCCCGTTTGGTGTCTCGGGAACCCTGCTCTCATCGTTTGGGGCCGTGAGCGACACCCTGGCCGGATCTCCTTGCAGATGGAACCCGAATAGGCGATAAACCTGGACTAGAGACTTGTGTGGTTAGTTAGGTCGTGGCCGACTCCCTCGCCAGGCTTCCGCTTTAAGGTTGCCGAGATACACGACGTGTACATGGTGGTAAGTGGCGAGAGCGTGTGTGAAGAAGTACACCCCTACAGGGTTATAAATGATCTATTCGAATAGCCATGTCCGCGGTAAAGGACTTCTGGGTTGCCTATAACAGTTTATAGACAAGTGAAAGTGGATACTCTAAAATGCTCAAGATAAGCGTGAGTGTTATGGATGGCCTTCTCGTAGGGAGACGGGAGCGGATCCATAGTGGTGTATTGATATGGTAAATATGTGGACTCGTGTGCGCCACCTCAAAAGAGTTACTTGCAGTCATAGTTCAGGATAGCCACCGAGTCAAAGCTGGCTTGCTGCAGTCAAACTCCACCACCCCCTTTATTGATACTGATGCATATGTAGCTAGTTCTGATGTAAGTCTTGATGGGTACATTTGTACTCACGTTTGCCTATTTTATGTTTTGCAGAGAGACGTCAGTCTTGCTAGTAGTTCCGTGTGGACTTCAACATTTAGCTTGATACTTCAGCTACGATCTTGTGCCCTCGGCAGGATCTGGTAGATAGTCAGGCTTCCCAGCCTTTTTCATTTGTAGATATCTGTACTCAGACATGTTAAGCTTCTGCATGTGCTTTGATTTGTATGCTTTGGATGTTGGTTCATGAGAACCATGTTTGTAATTTCTCGCTCCTCGGAGCCTAATGAATAAATACTTTGAGCCGTAGAGTTATGTTGTGATGCCATGTTGTATTTACACATATCGAGCATATTGTGTGTTTGATTGAAATTCTTACTATGTGTGGGATCCGACAATCTAGTTGTTTATCCTTGGCAGCCTCTCTTATGCGGAAATGTAGTCTAGTGCCTCCATGAGCCATAGTAGTCCTGCTAGCCCAGCACTACTGCTCAGGACACTTGACTGGCCGACATGTGTTTCACTTCGTTCCTGTGTCTGTCCCTTCGGGGAAATGTCACGCAGTGACATCCGGAGTCCTGCCTAGCCTGCTACAGCCCGGGTTACTGGAGTCCTGTTAGCCCAGTGCTACAGCCCGGATTCGCACGCTGCTGACTGACATGCTCGAAGTTGATTCATGTATGCCTGTCCCCATGGGTTAGTGCCGCTTTTGGTTCACGACTAGCCATGTAGGCCCGGGTTCTCTGTCATATGGATGCTAGCGACACTATCATATACGTGAGCCAAAAGGCGCAAACAGTCCCGGGCCATGGTAAGGTGACACCCGTGGGAATATCGTGCGTGAGGCCGCAAAGTGATATGAGGTGTTACCGGCTAGATCGATGTGATTTGGAATCGGGGTCCTGACATCTATCCCATAGTAGTACATCAGCCCGCGGACGAAAGGGTGGAGTGGAAACCATAGCCCGTGGAGGAAATTGGGGATGAATACTACCCTCTCTGTGGGCTCCGACATGGGGACAACTTGTCCCTCGGCTGGCAGGCAATGGGCGATCTCCTTCGCCAAATATCCGGCCGCCCGAAGCTTAATAATGTCCTCCTCCTTGACGGAGGAGACCATCCACTTGCCCTGACCACCAGATCCGGACATGGTTGCTTGAGTGGAAAGGAGACGAGAACTAGGGCGCTGGAGCTTGATATCGGAAAGTCGGAGGCAGAGAGAGAGCGTGAGGAGAGGAGGAGAAAATCCTTATCCCCTTATAAAGGCAACAAATATTAAACACCTCCTCACTCGCCTTAGGGTTCGCCTGTTCCCTAGGACTGAATAAACGGCACGGTTGAGTTACCCATGCCTACATTGATGAGAATCCCGCAATAAGGGGGTACAATCTCTATTTCGATAGGACGTGCCAATAGCAACTATGTCTCGAAGCGTGGGATGGCAGAAGAAAAACGGTTCGAAATTATAACCGGACAGACATGATGTCGTGTTGGAAAAAAGTTGTCAACTGATTAGATTTGTGCACATATTATATTCTCTTTGCAGTTGTGTATGGTGTGCATAACAGGTCAGGATACTATCATTGCATCCGAATACTATCTTGGAGTTCGGAGAAAGTGGAACCCGCCTTACAATGCCGAAGACAATCAACGCGCCAAACTCCTCGTCATTGAAAGCCAAGTTTAGGGGCTACTGAGGGAGTCCTAGACTAAGGGGTCCTCGGGCGTCCGGCCTATTATCCATGGGCCGGACTGATGGGCTGTGAAGACATGAAGGTCGAAGACTGCACCGTGTCTGGATTGGACTCTAATTGGTGTGGAAGGCAAGCTTGGCGACCAAAGATTCCTTTTTATGTAACCGACTCCATGTAAACCCTAGATCCCCTTGGTGTCTATATAAACCGAAGGGGATAGTCTGGAAAGGACACCACATATACTCATTACCATATTCATAGGCTAGACTTCTACGGTTTAGTCATTACGATCTCGTGGTAGATCAACTCTTGTAATATTCATATTCATCAAGATCAATCAAGCAGGAAGTAGCGTATTACCTCCATAGAGAGGGCCCGAACCTGGGTAAACATCGTGTCCCCTATCTCATGTTACCATCGATCCTAGATGCACAATTTGGGACCCCCTACCCGAGATTCGCCGGTTTTGACACCGACACTCCCCTCTAGACACCTCTTCTCGATCCTTTCAATTGGTATCAGAGCATTGGTCTCCATTTCTTTGGTTTAAACACCTTTGGAGGAAGATGTATGAGTCTATGTTGGGGAATCTTAGGCGTGGAGTGCCTATACTTGATGGAGAGTACTTTCATGAGTGGAAAAATGAGATTCTTGAGATTTTCATTGAATATCATTTGATCAAGTACATTACTACTCCTTGTGCTCGCATTGTTCATCCCTTGCATCCCACACCCTATGAGGATCTTGACATGATTCACAACCTTAGAACTGTTAATCTTATTACTAGAGGTTTGCATAGAAATTTTCTTGGTTGCTTGCCTACTCTTGATTGTGCCTACACCATATGGAGATTCCTTGATGAACGAATCCCAAATTATTCCTTGAAAAATCTAGATGAGATTCTTCATAAGTCTATTGCCTTGAGTAAGATGAGTTCCAATGATCCCAAATTTGGTGGTTGCTTATTTGAGCTTACTAATCTTACGAGTGCAAAAGGAGATGTTGGAATCATTGGCAATATCATTTCCCAAGTCATTAGAATTCATAGAGATGAACACTATTACGGTCATACTTCTAATGAATCACTCTCTCTAGGAATTGATCCATCACATGATAATGCTGAACATGGATACTATGATGATAGTGACTATTATCTTGATGATGCGATGAGACACTTTGTTCTTATGGCTAATCTTCGCGACTACACGGCTGGAGGAAAGGAATGGGTCCTTGATAGTGGATGTACTGATCATATGACCGGAGACAAAGATATGTTTCGTGAGCTTGCTGAAAACAACGGCCCTCAAAAGTATGTCACTTTTGGTGATAACTCAAAGGGTAAGGTGGTTGGCCTTGGTAAGGTGGCCATCTCACATGATAGCTCCATACAAAATGTTATGCTCGTTGAATCTCTTTGCTACAATTTACTTTCAGTATCTAGACTTGCTGACTTTGGTTTCAATGTCCTATTTACTAAAGTAGATTTCCAAGTGTTTCATAGAGATAACCATAAAATGGTCTTTAGCGGTACACCTAGTGGTGATCTTTACATTGTTGATTTCACTAAAAAGGCTAAACCTAGAACTTGCCTAATTGCTAAATCCTTGAAAGGTTGGTTGTGGCATAGAAGGTTAGGTCATGTGGGCATGCGAAATCTTTATAAGCTTATTAAAGGTGATCATATCCTTGGAGTAAAAGATGTTATATTTGACAAGGATAGACTTTGTAGTTCTTGTCAAGCAGGAAAACAAGTTGGAGGAAGTCACCCCGTGAAGAACATTATGACCACAAGAACACTGCTCGAGCTACTTCATATGGATCTTTTTGGTCCCAATGCCTATAAGAGTCTCGGTGGTAACTCATTCGGTCTAGTTATAGTTGATGATTTTTCAAGATTTACATGGGTGTTCTTTCTTGATGATAAATCGCAGATCCAAAAGATCTTCAAGAACTTCGCTAGGAAGTCCCAAAATCAATTTGAATTGAATATCAAGAAGGTTTGCAGCGACAATGGAACGGAGTTCAAGAATGCAAATGTGGACACCTTTCCTGATGAAGAAGGGATTTCACACGAGTTTTCGGCTACGTACACGCCTCAACAAAATGGAGTTGTTGAGAGGAAGAACCGAACTCTTATTGAGATGGCAAGAATGATGCTTAATGAGTACAAGACTCCAGAATAGTTTTGGGCGGAAGCCGTTGAGACAGCTTGTCATGCAACAAATCGCTTGTATCTTCAAAAGCTACTCGGCAAGACGGCTTATGATCTCCTCACCGGTAACAAACCCCAAGTTGGATACTTTTGAGTATTTGGCTCAAAGTGTTACATTCTTGATAAGAATCATTGTTCTAAATTTGCTCCTAAATCTCACCAAGGTTTCCTACTTGGTTATGGCTCAAACTCTCACACATACCGTGTCAACAACAATTTCACCCGAAAGATTGAAGAAATGGTAGATGTGAAGTTTGATGAATCTAACGTCTCACAAGTAGAGAAATTCCCAATTGATTTAGGATATAAAGATCCTTCAAAAGCAATCCAAGACTTGTCTATTGGCAAGATCCGTCCAACAGAGGTGAAAGAGAGTACCTCGTCCGTCCAAGTGGAAGCTTCTACCTCACGACAAGGTGAACCAAGAGTTGATACGGAAGCATCCACGAGTGGGACACATCAAGATGAAGAAAATGAGGAAGTACACCAAGATGAACCTCATCAACCTCCTTCTCCACCATGATAAGAGAATGACAACGTGAAAAATGAAGAAGGCCAAGAAAAGGACAAGATGATGAAGAAGGTGTTCCACCCTGACCCAAGCAAAAGCTCTCACGAGTTCGAGCAAGAGTATCTAGAGACCATCCCGTCGAGAAAATCTACAATGATATTGAAACCGGGAGAATCACTCGCTCTAAAACTTGTTTGTCTAATTTTTGTGAAGATTATTTATTCATCTCTAGCATTGAACCTATGAAGTTTGAAGAAGCATTGGAAGATCCAGATTGGATAAACACCATGCATGAAGAGCTACACAACATTGAGAGAAACCAAGTCTGGACATTGGTCGAGAAGCCCGACAACAACCACAACATCATTGGTACCAAATGGTTGTTTTGCAACAAGCAAGACGAAGATGGTCAAGTCGTCGGCAACAAAGCTCGTCTCATCACCCAAGGCTACACTCAAGTAGAAGGTATGGACTATGGTGAGCCACATGCCCCCGTTGCTAAACTTGAGTCCATCCGCATCTTACTTTCCTATGCTAATCACCATGATATCACTTTATACCAAATAGACATTAAGAGTCCTTTTCTAAACGGTGAGATTGAGGAGGAGGTTTATGTTGAACAACCTCCCATCTTCATCAATCCTAAGAAACCCGATCATGTTTACAAACTTCACAGAGCTCTTTATAGTCTTAAACAAGCTCCTAGAGCGTGGTATAAATGCTTGACCAAGTTACTTATTGAAAAAGGTTTTGAGATTGGAAATATAGATTCTACTCTTTTTACTAAAAGGGTTAATGGTGAATTATTTGTATGCCAAATTTATGTTGATGATATCATATTTGGCTCAACTAACCCTCATTTTAGTGAGAAGTTTGGAAAATTAATGTCGGACAAGTTTGAGATGTCTATGATGAGTGAACTCAAGTTCTTTCTTGGTTTGCAAATCAAGCAAACTAAGGAAGACACCTTTGTCTCTCAAAGAAAGTACACCAAGGACTTATTTAAGAAGTTCAACATGCAAGAAAGCAAAGGTATGAAAACTCCCATGCCTACTAGTGGACATCTTTATTTGACTAAGTATGGTAAACCGGTTGATCAAAAGGTTTATCACTCTATGATTGGATCATTGTTATATCTATGTGCCTCTCATCCCGATATTATGCTAAGTGTGTGCATGTGTGCATGATATAAAGCGGCCCCCAAAGAATGTCATCTTAAGGCTGTGAAAAGTATAGTGAGATACTTAATACATACACCAAATTTTGGCATTTGGTATCCTAAGAGGTCCTCTTTTGATCTTGTTGGCTATTCCGACTCGTACTACACCGAAGACAAGTTTTATAGAAAGTCCACTTCGGGTACTTGTCAATTTCTTGGTAGATCTCTTGTGTCTTGGTCTTCCAAGAAACAAAACTCGGTATCCTTATCCACCGCCGAAGCGGAATACATTGCCGCCAGTTCATGTTGTGCTCAATTACTTTGGATGACCCAAAATCTTAAAGATTATGGGATCAATGTGAAACATGTTCCATTGCTTTGTGACAATGAGAGTGCTATTAAGATTGCTCACAATCCTATGCAACTATCTCGAACTAAGCATATTGAAGTTCTTCACCATTTCATTTGAGATCATGTTGCTAAAGGGGACATTGATCTTAAACATGTTCGTACCGATAAGCAATTGGCGGATATATTCACCAAACCGCTTGATGAGAAAGTCTTTTGTCATTTGAGAGGTGAATTTAACATCATTGATGCTTCAAACTTGGAGTAGGAACTCCATTTGGATACATGCAAGGAATGATCCTATGACTAATCCTTGACTTTTCACTTATGATGATGATCATATGTCTTGGATATATTTTCACACTTGCATGCTATCTAACCTTTATAGGTACTTGGATGAATCTAAATCTATGAGGTATCAAATTTCATGATTGTCATTTTGGACACACAAGTGCTCTTCCTTGCGAAACTAACCCATGTAGGTAGATGAACTCAACTCCAAGTGGTGCTCCCAACCATTCTTGCGCTACATCAACTTTGAGCACCCCACACAAGTTCAACTACATGATCAAGATCAACACCACCACCCAAGGTATGTCATTCCATCTTAGAGAAGCTTTACCTCAAGACATAGGTCAAAGCAACTCAACAAGATGTGAATACATCTAATGCTTAAATGAAAAATGGTAACCCCATTTTGAGCTTAAACGATGAGTATGACTTACGATCAAGTGTTCTCACTTGAATCCTCAGTCAATATACTCTAACATAGGTGACTGTGTCACCGCCCAATTCTACATGAAGTTCTCTAGTGTTCCCTTGTGTTTTTGTATACTTCATCTAGATTTTCTTTTCTTTGTTGTAGTCCTGCATTTCCCTGCATCCAATTCCTTGAAAATCTTTCAGTTAATTCCTTGTAAATATTTGTGAGATATTATTTGAATAGTGAGCTGAGGTGACAAGTGTTATCTCTGTGTTGGACTTGGTCATACCGATCTATTGCTTTCGGTCACAGCGAACCAACTATGTGCCATCGAAGACTACAACTCGGTATCACCGATTTCACCGCAGAGAAGACAATTTTCCACTTGTTCTCATTGTTTTATTCTAGCTCCACTCGATGATTCTTATCCTCTACCAGCATCACAATCTATATGCTGCTTTGCTCTGTGACTCAAGGACCAAACCTATTTGACTCACACTCCAGAATATCCCTTCTTGGAAATTGATGTCAAAGGGGGAGAGAGATCACATCAAAGCTTATTCTCTTCAAAGGGGGAGAAAAAGAAATAGGGGAGAAATAGAAAAATGGAGAGAGAGGTAATCACATCAAAGGCCCCAGATGCTTGGTATTCAAGAGGAGAGAAGTCAGATGTCTTTAGGAGGGGAAAGACATGTCTATGTTACAGTTATGATCTGTTTTGCTCTGATTTTTGTTTCCCTATGTTCTCCCATTATCCAATACAAGTTTCAGGAGGAGAAAGACTGCTAGGGAAGGAAATATGTGAATTCATTGCATATCTTTACCTTTGGGGGACATGTCTATATCAAATAGAGTACTCAATACTCACTCACTACATGTCATCCCAGTCTTGGTACTCTTGTGGTTTCTTTTGTTTGCTATGGCTTGTAGACGTATCTATGTTATCTAACCTTGTTTGCTCAGGTTCACTTCCTCCTAAGCCAACTCAAGACCACAAGGTAAGTATATGCATCACACTCATGTGCATAAGGACTTCTTGCCGATGTACATATTGTTTGCAAGAAAGACTCATGAGCACGTAGGTACATTTCCTATATTTACATCTTTTGCTCTGATGCATATAGCCAAGAAAGGGGAGATTGAAAGCACAAGTGCTCGATTTTGGTAATTAATGTCAACATATCTCTTGTTGGACTAGTACTTTCATCTAGCATATTTCAGATAAGTCCAACAGTGGAGTGGCATGGACTAGAGGATGTGGGACCCTTCAAGATGATGAAGACAAATGATTGGCTCAAGTTCAAAGCTCAGGACTACATTTTTCATTTTAGTGATCCAAGATCACATTGAGTCCATAGGAAAGCCAATACTATTAAGAGGGGATGAGGTGTTGCTTAATGGCTTGCTTGGTCACAGTGCTTAGTGATATGCTCCAAAGCCCTCAACCACTTTCTAACATCCACATTTGTCCCAAACCAAAAGTCAAACTTGGCCCCACCGGAACTTTCTATCTGGTGCCACCGAGTTCTCTTGACATAGCCACTTCCAGAAACCCTAATCAATTCGGTCTCACCGATAGGGATCTCGGTCTCACCGAGATGGGCTTGCAAACTCTCTGTTGCCTATTGTATTAATTTCGGTCTCACTGAAATATGAAATTGCCAACTCTCTGTTTTGCTTATTACCCAAATCGGTCCCACCGAGTTTGTGTAATCGGTTCAACTGAGATAAGGCATTACCCTAACCCTAGCACATTGGTCCCACCGAGTTGATCATGTCGGTCCCACCGAAAATCCTAACGTTCACATTTTGAACTAAATCGGTCCGACCGAGCTATATGATTCGGTCCCACCGAGTTTGGTGATTTGTGTGTAATGACTAGATTTTGTGTGGAGGCTATATATACCCCTTCACCCACTCTTCATTCGTGGAGAGAGACATCAGAATATGCCGACACTTCCAACATACATTTTCTGAGAGAGAACCACCTACAGTTGTGTTGAGGTCAAGATATTCCATTCGAACCACATAAATCTTGATCTCTAGCCTTCCCCAAATTGCTTTCCACTCAAATCATCTCTCTACCAAATCCAATCCTATGAGAGAGAGTTGAGTGTTGGGGAGACTATCATTTCAAGCACAAGAGCAAGGAGTTCATCATCAACACACCATCTATTACCTTTTGGAGAGTGGTGTCTCCTAGATTGGTTAGGTGACACTTGGGAGCCTCCGTCAAGATTGTGGAGTTGAACCAAGGAGTTTGTACGGGCAAGGATATCGCCTACTTCATGAAGATCTACCCTAGTGAGGCAAGTCCTTCGTGGGCGATGGCCATGGTGGGAAAGACAAGGTTGCTTCTTCGTGGAGCCTTCGTGGGTGGAGCCCTCCGTGGACTCGCGCAACCGTTACCCTTCATGGGTTGAAGTCACCATCAACGTGGATGTATGATAGCACCACCTATCGGGACCACACCAAAAATCTCCGTGTCTCCAATTGCATTTGCACACTCCAATTCCATCCCTTTACATTCTTGCAACTTGCATTATTTACTTTCCACTGCTCATATACTCTTGTCATGCTTGCTTGATATGTATTGTGAATGTTTAAACCTGTGCCAAAACTCCCCAACTTACAGAAATTAAAAACTGCAACTTTTCTTGCTAAGAGTCTATTCACCCCCTCTAGACACCTCTTCTCGATCCTTTCATGCGAGCATCTTCCGCCTGCCTCTCCCGTAGCACTTGTCACTGGTCTTGCTACATCCGCGGGTCTGAGGAGGCCATCAACACGTCGTCGGGCTGCGCGTCCCACGAAGTCCGATGCGATTGCCTGTGCTGCTGCTAGGGTTGTTGCCGTGGAGGTGATTGCACTGTTGGTGCACCGCCTTCCGCACGGCTATCAGTTTGAGCCGTGGGCACAGTTGGTGGGCACCACAAAGGTTCTGCCAACTGGGTCTGTTTGCATCAGCAAACTCGATCAAGCTCCGAATAGTGGATCTCCACTTCTCCATCGTGTCAGCTACTGGAGGGAAGTCTAGCATCATTTGTGCTCGCACCATCTCCTCTATCGCCGTAGAGGGCATGTTGGAGCGTGAAGAACGTGATGTCGCTCGACTCCTGACAGAGCTAGCAGGAGCACCATTATAATCTTGTCACCGAACTGTTAGAGCAACAATGGGTTGGAATGGCAGAGGTGGCGCCTGAAGATCTTGGACCTGATCAATGGGTGATTTGTTGTCAGGACCCCGATTCTAAGTCACACCGATCTAGCCTGTAACACCTCATATCACTTTACGGCCTCACGCACGGTATTCCCACGGGTGTAGCCTTACCATGGCCCGGGACCATTTGCGCCTTTTGGCTCACGTATATGATAGTGTCGCTAGCATCCATATGACAGAGAACCCGGGCCGACATGACTAGTTGTGAACCCAAAGTGGCACTAACTTACAGAGAACCCGGGCCGACATGAATCAACTTCGAGCATGTTGGTCAGCAGCGTGCGAATCCGGGCTGTAGCACTGGGCTAACAGGACTCCGGTAACTCGGGCTATAGCAGGCTAGGTAGGACTCCAGATGTCACCGCGTGACATTTCCCCGAAGGGACAGACACAGGAACAAAGTGAAACACATGCCGGCCAGTCAAGTGTTCCGGAGCAGTAGTGCTGGGCTAGCAGGACTCCGGTGAACCGGGCTGTAGCGGACTACTATGGCCCATGGAAGCACAAGACTACATTTCCCCTTAAGAGAGGCTACCAAGGATAAACAACGAGGTTGTCGGATCCCACACATACCAAGCATTTCAATCATACACACAATATGCTCGATATGTGTAAATACAACATGGCATCACAACATAACTCTACGACTCAAGTATTTATTCATTAGGTTCCGAGGAGCGAGATATTACAAACATGGGTCTCATGACCCAACAATCATAGCATACAAACAAAGCACAAGCTGAAGCTTAACATGTCTGAGTACAGACATCTATAAGTGAAAAAGGCTGAGAAGCCTGACTATCTACAAGATCCTGCCGAGGCACAAGATCGTAGCTGAGGTAACAAGCTAAATGTCTAAGTCCAAGCGGAACTACTAGCGAGACTGAAGTATCTCTGCAAAAACATAAATTAAGCAAACGTGAGTACAAATGTACCCAGCAAGACTTACATCAGAACTAGCTACATATGCATCAGTATCAACAAAGGGGTGGTGGAGTTTGACTGCAGCAAGCCAGCTTTGACTCAGTGGCTAACCTGAACTACGACTACAAGTAACTCTTTTGAGGTGGCGCACACGAGTCCACAAATTCACCATACCAATACACCACTATGGATCCGCTCTCGTCTCCCTGCGAGAACGCCATCCATAGCACTCACACTTATCTTGCTTATTTTAGAGTATCCACTTTCACTTGTCTATGAACTATGCAAGGGGTCCAAGTTTCCATATCCGAGGAATCCGGCTATTCGAATAGATAATGATAACCCTGCAGGGGTGTACTTCTTCACACACGCTCTCGCCACTTATCGCCCTGTACACGTCATGTACCTCGGCAACCTTCAAGCGGAAGCTGGGTGAGGGAGTCGGCCACGACCTAACTAACCAACAAGTCTCTAGTCCAGGTTTATCACCTATTCGGGTTCCATCCGCAAGGAGATCCGGCCGGGGTGTCGCTCACGGCCCCAAATGATGTGTGCAGGGTTCCCAAGCCCACCATCCGGGTGCCACTTGGTACACCGTGCCACTGTGCCTAGTCTGTCCCAAGCCCACCTGTACGGGGTGCCACTTGGTAGACTACTAACACTACCTACAAACACCAGAAACTAGTTGCAACTCCTGGACAGAGATCAAGTTGATTAATAAGTCGAGAGGGGCACTTAAGCATTCCAATGCGTGGTAGTAGCTGTTCATGGATCACAAACACAGAACTCAGTTCCTAGGGACGGCTGCAATGAGACAACCCACCATGTACTCCTACATGGCCTCTCACCGCTACCTTTACCAAATCGTGTTCACACACTTAGCTCTCAACAGTAGGACATGTTCACCACATTCCAATTCATCCCCGATGAATTAGACCTGACTCAACTCTAAGCAGTAGTAGGCATGACAAACAAACATGAATGAGTAGGCACATCAGGGCTCAAACAACTCCTACTCATGCTAGTGGGTTTCATCTATTTACTGTGGCAATGACAGGTCATGCAGAGGAAAGGGGTTCACCTACCGCAACATGTAACAGTTGAAACGTTGTTATCCTAATGGAGTAAAAGAGAGCAGGTGCGAGAGAGTGGGATTGTATCGGAATGACCAAGGGGTTTTTGCTTGCCTGGCACTTTTGAAGATAGAATAGCTCTTCATCGGTGTCATCGATCACGTCGTTGGAAACAACGTCTACTGAGAGGGGGCAATTACCGGCAAACAAGGAAGAATACAATCAATGCAATGCAACAATATGATGCATGACCATGACATGGCAATATGTGTGTGTTGGCCTAATGCAACTATAACCAGGGTGGTTTGAGTCATTTTGAACAAAAGGTTCAACTTCAAACTCAAACTATGAATTTAAATAGTGCCTTATCATGTTTTGCACTAAACAGCAAGGTTAAGTTGCTTAAACATGCATGAAAATGGTACAGATGGATTCCTTGAATTTTTATGATAATTTTTCATATATAAATTATTCCATTTGGAGTTACGGTTGAATTTCTATGATTTTTAGAAGTTTAAACTGTTTTCTGGAATTTCTTGAATAGACATTATTGCATCAGCATTACGTCATGCTGACCTCAGCAGGTCAACAGGCGCCATCCAGGTCAAACCTGACTAGTGGAGCCCACTGGTCAGTGACACAGGACTGGTTAGAGTCGCTGACATGTGTGCCTGGTCAACGACCACGTCAGCAGGTCAATTCTGACGCGTGGGTCCCGCTGGTTTTATTAAGTAATCTAATAATTTTTGTTATCCAGTAAACTAACAAAGCGGGTCCCACTATCTGTGTCTAGTGTTAAACTAATAGGGTTAGTTAGCCCCTAATCTAATGACGTCCATGTCGGCTAACCGGCGATTAGCCGCCGGTGCTAAGAAGGACACGACAGAGGTCCTCGTCCGGCCGTTTCCGGTGATGAGAGGTCGTGCGAATGGGTTCTGCGGGACCAGTGCGACGAGGCGCGTCGGACGGTGGCAGCTGCGGGTGCTGGGGCGGCGTGCAACGGCGGCGGCCGAAGCTCGGGTGCGTGCGGGCGCGGTGCTGCGGTGCACTAGGGAGCAGGATGGGCTGCGGTTTAGCTCCCTAGAGATGCTAGGAGCACTTCCGCATACTCAAGAGCGACGGAAACGGGCTCTGGCCACGGCGGCGTGAGGTCCGGCGGTGGTGAGCTCTCGGGTCCGGCGGGGCAGCTAGCTAGGTTACGAAATCGAGTGCACAGAGTGAGGGGAGGGGAAGAGGAGCTCACGAGGAGTCGGATGAGACGCTAAGTGGGCTCGGGGACGGCTTGGTGATGACAGAACGGCGGCAGCGATCTTCGGGCAAAGGCGGCGGGGACGAGCTTGATGGCGACGCTTCCGGGCATCCGGGCTTGCTTCCGTCGTCGAGGAGATGTAGTAGACGATGGCGGAGCTCTCGGAGACGGAGAGGGGTCGAGGGGTGGCCGGTGGACGCCATGGCAGCGAGCGGCGACGACGGGCACGCTCGGTGGTGGGGAAGAGAGCAAGACAGGGGAGGGGAGAGAGAGGAGCGAGTGAGGGGGAGGAGAGAGGGGTCTCGGGGCGTCTCCGTGGCTTCGATGGAAGGGCCGGGGAGGGTGAAGCAGGCAGGGAGGAGGTGGCGGCCTCAGCGCGCCATGCCCACCTTCGCCTCTGCCTACTGGCAGAGGTTGAGGACGACTGGCAAGTCGCCAGGTGGGCTGGGCCTCCAACAGTGCTGGGCCAACTGGGCGCTAGGTAAGCTACAGGTGAGGTTCTTCCCTTTTTTTGTGTTTTGGTTCCTGTTTTCTATTTTATTCCTCTGTTTTGAATTAATAAAAATACTAATTCATTTCCAAAATTCCTGAAATGACTTGTGGGCACATTTGGAAATATTTCCAACAGCCCTCAACCACTTCTAGAATTATTTGGGCATTTGTGTTCATTGAAAAGATTTAAGTTGAACCTAGTTGAATTTCATTTGCTACTAGGGTTTAGCAGTCCCCATTTCAACTTTCAAATAAATTTAAACATGATGCATGGATGAAATGCCACAAGTTACAAGCAAACTCTAGGGCTGTGACAGCTCACCCCTACTAAACAAGAATCTCGTCCCGAGATTCAAGTCGTCAGGTAAGAAGACAGAGGGACACAAGCTAACACGATCTCCATGATCCAAGTTGCACTTCTAAGAACGTTGACATGATCACCATCTTTGTCTCGATGTCTTGCTCTCGGAACTCCAACTAACATGACAATGAGAGGAAAGGGAAAACTCCAGAGGGATCGATCTTCTCGAAGATCGAACAACTCAGGATCACTCATTGAGTGAGACATTGAAATATCTCTCGAGCTGAGACACGAAACACATCGAGAAGGATGGAAGAACAAGCGACGGGGTTTGATTTGGTGGGCAACAATCCCACGCTTAGAAAGATGGTGGATGGTGTCAAGGTGGCGAGGAAATAATTGCCATGATCCCGTAACTGGGCACTTTGGAAAAGGTGACTCAAGGAACTATTCCCTTAAGTGGCAAAAAGAATTACTTTGATACAAAGATCATTGAAACTCTTTATACCAGCCTGAGGTAATCACAATCGATCGTTGGAAGGGGTTCGAAAGAATGGCACACTCAGCTAGAATGGATGATGTGGACTACCTTGTTGAAGACAACGCAATGGATGATTTTTCTTGCGCGTGCTCTCAGGAACTTAGGCATTTCCATACCCATCAAGGTCTTACCAACATCCATGTCGAGGATCCTGGCAACACATCATACTACCATTTTGAACGGTGATGGAGGATGCAGATGCAAAGGAAGACAACACTTCCTTAGATTTTTCCTTAGCAATGCCAAAGAAGCAAATCTGGATGATCGACCGAGAGACATCTAGCACTCCGCTTCTAATGTTCTCCTTGATGTGCTAGCGTAACCCATTTATAGATATGGTTTGGTATCTAGAACATCAATTAAAAGGTCGGACTTCGGGAGCACAAGAATCCATAAGGAACAACTATGGAAGTAAATTCTACGGAATCCTTGTGGGGAGGTGGCCAACTTCCTCAATCAAGATACTACAATAATAGGTCTTCCGGCTGGGTGTGTTGTCGGTGTCAAAACCGGCGGATCTTGGGTAGGGGGTCCCGAACTGTTTGTCTAGGCGGATGGTAACAGGAGACAAGGGACACGATGTTTTTACCTAGGTTCGAGCCCTCTCGATGGAGGTAAAACCCTACTCCTGCTTGATTAATATTGATGATATGGGTAGTACAAGAGTAGATCTACCACGAGATCAAGGAGGCTAAACCCTAGAAGCTAGCCTATGGTATGATTGTTGTATGATGAAGTTGTCCTACGGACTAGAACCCTCTGGTTTATATAGACACCGGATAGGGTTAGGGTTACACAGAGTCGGTTACAATGGTAGGAGATCTTGAATATCCGCATCGCCAAGCTTGCCTTCCACGCCAAGGAAAGTCCCATCCAGACACGGGACGAAGTCTTCAATCTTGTATCTTCATAGTCCTGGAGTCCGGCTGAAGGTATAGTCCGGCTACCCGAACACCCCCTAATCCAGGACTCCCTCAGTAGCCCCTGAACCAGGATTCAATGACGATGAGTCCGGTGCACAGATTGTCTTCGGCATTGCAAGGCGGGTTCCTCCTCCAAGTCCTTCAAGAAGATTTTAGACACCAAGGATAGTGTCTGGCTCTGCAAAATAAGTTTCCACATATTGCCATAGAGAGAATAATATCAACACAAATCTAATCTGCTGACGTATTCCGCAGCGTGACATCACACTACGGCCAAGTCCTTTACTCGAATCGTTTTTACTTTTCCACCTCAGCACGTTTAGCGAGGCGGTTTCCTTGGCATGTCTTGTCAAAGCAGAGATCGTGTCCCCCCCTTTTACGGGATTCTCATCAATACGGACGTGGGTAACCCATGTCTTCTCGATTAAAGGCGAGTCCCAAACGGTTACGGGGAGGGCTCCTGGTATTCAACCTCTTATAAAGAGACCAGGGCCTTACTCCTTTTCCCCAATCTCAAAACAAGTTCGCCCGTCGCCTCGAGTTCCAACACCCTAGGCTCCAGATTCCAGGAGCTTCGGACCTTCGACAATGTCCGGTTCCGACCTTCAAGGCCGATGGATGCCCTCCTCCATCATGGAGGAGGATGTGCTAAAGTTGAGAGAGGCTAAGTTCTTGACCGCCGAAATTTCGCATAGGTTGCCTGCTCAAAGGCAGGCTATTCCCAGTCCCCAGCCCGGTGAGAGCGTAGTGTTCATGTCTCACTTCCTTCGGAGGTTAGGCTTCCTGATGGATCCCTTTGTGAGGGGGCTGCTGTTTTATTACGGGCTGAAATTTCATGAATTAGCTCCGGAGTCCATCCTCCACATTTCCTCATTCATCGTTGTGTGCGAAGCGTTCCTCCGTGTTACTCCTCACTTCGGATTATGGCTCAAGACTTTTGGAGTGGAGCCGAAGATGATCGAGGGACGGCACGCAGAGTGCGGAGGCGCTGTCATAAGTAAGAATGCTGATGCTCCATGGCCCGAGGGCTCCTTTCAAGAGGAGCTCAGCTTGTGGCAACGAGAGTGGTTCTACATCACCGCTCCCAGGAGCGCCAAGTGGGTGGCGCCTCCTGCTTTCGCTCGGGTCCCCCATCACGGCTAGCGTCATGTGTCAACAAAGGATTAGATTGGGGGTTATCCAAAGACGTGCCCTTGTTGCAGGGCCGCATCAGGGATCTCTTAGAAAGAGACCTCAGCCTGGTCAAGGTGACACAGGTCATGCTGATTCGCCGAACACTTCCCGGCAAATGTCGCTCCCTTCATCTGTGGGAGTTTAATCCGGAGGGACCACGAGCTCTCCTGCATTTTATGGGCGCAACGCCCATGGAGATGTATAAAATGTTCTTCGGATCACAAGCAATGTGTCCGGATTTGACCGAGGACGCAGGTTTAAGCTGCAATCGCCCGGATACTCAAGTAAGTAACCTTGTGCCCGGACTCGCTATCCATAAAATTTTCATAAATTCGCCCCTAAAAGAGCTGTCCTTTTAAACAGGAGTGGATAGCGAAGGCAAAGCTGATCAGGTGTCCGGCTCCCCTTCCTGAGACCAGGCCGGATCCCGTGCTAGTCAGGATGTTGAAGATCGTGCCTTTGGAGGGAAGTGAGGGGGAGGACAATGAAACTATGGCCTCCTCGAAGGAGGCTGCTCCGAAGGGAGGAACCAACAATTCCTCTCCTAAGGGGAAGAAGAGGGCCGCCTCTGACGACCCGGAGACCATGGCCTCAAAGCGAGGGGGAAAGTCCTCGTCAGAGGGTCCGACGCCGGGGAGATCCTCGACCGAACTACGCCCTCAAAGGGATCAGCCCTCCAGTGAGCCGTAAGTAGAGAAAGATTTTCCTTTAGAGGGATGAGAGAAATCCTTGCTTTTTATCTGAGAAGATTAACTGAAATTTTACTTTGTAGCTCGGACCTTAGCCCTTCTCAGCAGAGCTCGTCTTCGGGGGATCTTCTTACGGAGATGATGGAGAGTGGAACGCCTCCCCCTGCCGTACCGCCTGGCAAGGCGGGCGACCCTGAGGTGTCGTCACAGAGGGTTTCTCCGAATCCGGCAGGGGTGGAAGGTAGCCATATGTCCCCCAAGGTTCTCCGTGTCCGGCCTTCGATGGAGGTCATAGGACGAGCCCGGCACCGTCCGGTACGCGGTCGGAGGAGCTGATGATTCTGCTGGGGCGAGCTTCTATCTCAGAGGAGCACCATGCATTGATGGGTACGGTGATTGGAAGGATTTCGTCCGCGGAAAGCGGATTGCATGAGGCCGTCAGAAGTTTGCTGACGGGTTTTGAGGTACGTTTGATAATGTACTTCTTCGTCAGTTGCGCATAAAACAAGATGCGCCCTGTGTAGATAGTAGCCCCTGAGACTCTGCGCGTTGTCAAGAAATGACGGCACGCAGAGGATCATAATCCCAGGTCTAAGATGTCGCCTTTGAATGTAGGTGGCGAGGTGTCCGGAATCAAGCCGAACTAATGATTTGGCCGAACTAAAGCGGCAACTGGACGTGGCAGATGCCGACATCGCGCTTGTCAACAAGCGGCTTGATGAGGCTCAAGGTATGTAATTCCTCGGGCGGCATCAGGTAAGAGGAGCTTCATGCCAGTGTCTTACAATGTGTGTGCTTGACGCAGATGGTACGGCCCCCATGGAGAATCTTAGGGCAGAACTTGCCCGAGCTAAGGAGCAAGCCAGAAAAAGCGATGCGGCTGCCGAGAAGGCCCTTGAAGAGCTGAGAGCCGAACAGGCTGCTCACTGCCGAAGCACAGAAGAGATGGCCGAGATGGCCGAGAAGTTAAAGAGCGCTGCAGACTGTTGCAAACTTCTTGAGAAAGAAGACCGAGCGAGACAGACGGACTTAGAGAAGGCCGTTGCCGATGCCAAGGACGCTCGCTCTGCGATGAGAGCTGCGAAGGAGGAGCTGCGTCAGGCCGAACAAATTGCGGCTGGAAAGCCCTTTATGCTGCGGAGGAAGTTTTTCGATCCGAAGTTTGCTCCATTGGACCGGATGTGGATTGTGGAGGACACCTATCTGGATTTGGCAGCAAGTGCTGCTGATGCGACCGAACACTTTCGAGATCTAAAAGATCGCGAAGTGGAAAAGCTTTTCCGGTCACAGTTCCACAATCCAGAGCGTCCACTAGCAGTGGACGATCGCCTGGCTCAATGGGCTGAACTGAATAGATTGTCTGGACTCGCCATGAAGTACATCATGGGTCATCTGTGGCCTGGGAGATCGGAGCCGAAGAGTTATTTTAGTTTGGTGCAGCAATTCCTTGACGCGGTGCCGCGTATCAATGCGATGAAGAGGTCAACATGCATAGAGGGCGCACGGATGGCTCTTGCCCGTGTCAAGACATACTGGGCAGAGATGGAGACCACCGTTGTTGCGTCCCGAGATTCGGACAAAAGCTGAGTACCCTCCGAGCACTATTTTCAGGAAGTCCTTGAAGGCGCTCATGTAATAGAGACGCAGTGCTCGAAGGATGCTATGTTATGATAGTATATGTAATTATAAAGCATTATTTTGATAAATTGTAGTGGCCTTTTATACTTGGGCCTTCAAGTATTGGGAACACCTCCTGTGCGGCCGTTTTAAGATATATATATATATATATATATATATATAATCTGAAAGATGGCAGTTGTTGGCTTCAGCCCCCACGCACATAGTGCGGGGGTGCTCGCAGAAGACGCATTTTCACACTTAACCCAACGTCTTGGTCCTACAAAGGAGGTGATAGCGCAGCGGGCCAGGCAACCGGACTATAATGCTTTAACACTTTCACTTAGCCATAGGAGCTTGACAGTGGGACTATTTAGGTGGCCCCTTGGTGGCGACTGCGCTCGCCCGAGTTCGGGGCGCGTATGTGCCTGGCCGGGAAACGGCCCTTCGTTAAAACAGAGGAATCCTATAGATTCCGATAGGTCATCGGGTGGCTGACCAGTCTCACGCCACATCATGACAGTCAGTTTTCGGCTTTCTCTACTGAGGCGCTCGCCCGGCCTAACCGGGGCACAATCGCAGTAGTTCTCCTGGTGCTACCTTAGCCGATAGAGCGGAACGTAAGGTAGCCGAACTCAGGAGCCGGAAAACCCAACATTTGACCAAAGACATGATTCGGAGCTGATGCATATAATGCCAAAACCCGCGACGCCGAACACTCCCTAAGGTGTTCGGTCTTTATGAGTGCGGGCAAAACAACACTCTTTATTAAAAAGCCCCTAATGTCCAGGTACGCGCAAAAATTCTGACGTGGCCACATGCCAAGACGCCAGCCTCCTCCTTGGTTATATCAGAGAAAACCAGGGGATATGTAGCAACAAGAGATAGTAAAAAAGGTTTACGCAGGGTCTTAATCTAAAAAGAATCCTTAGGACGGGTCCCTACTGCACGTCTGCGCCTGTGTCTCCGTTGTGCCGTATCCTGGACGGGCGCCGCACGACGTTCATCTGCGAAAGAGAGGAACTGAGCTGAAAATGGGTCGTGTCGAACAAAAGTTTGAAATAAGCAAAGTATAAAGGAAAATATATAGAACTGAGCTTTATTGTCTCTTATTGTATATGTACGGAGCCCCTAGTGCGGGGGTATATGGCCACTAAGCCTGCATCAATGATGATTTTGTACCGAACTCGTCTATCCGCGTTCGTGGTCTTTAATGACCTATTCCGAAATTTTTGGCCGGTGAAGCCATTTTACTGTGGGGCTGTCAAAGCGGCCGCACAGTCCTCCGCTTGGGGGAGGGGCACATCAATGCTTCCCCTTTAAAGAGATGATGCCTCGTGGACCGGGCATCTTAAGCGTTAGAGATGCATAATGCGGTATTGCGTTAAAGCGGGCGAAAGCTTCGCGTCCCAGTAGTGCTTGATAGCGACTGGAGAATGGGACGATGTGGAAGGTCAGCTTTTCGCGGCGGAACTTATCGGAAGAGCCGAATATAACTTCGAGCCGGAGAAAACCCATGCAATGGGTGTCCGGACCAGGCGTGACCCCTTAAAAGGCGGTTTTGCTGCGGCGGATTCTTGCTGGGTCTATCCCCATGTGGCGGATTGTGTCCTGATATATCAGGTTTAGTCCACTGCCGCCGTCCATAAGGACATTTGAAAACTGGAGTTTGCCAATTATTGGATCGAGTACCAAGGCAGTCCAGCCTGCGTTCCTGATACTTCTAGAATAATCCAGCTGATCGAAGATGATTGGTTTTGACAACCAATGGCGGGACCCCTTTGTGATAGGTCGTGTGGTGCGTACCTTTATGGGCGCCGCACGTTTTTTTATGTGAAGTAAGTTTACTGTTTTTACTTCTTGTGGGAAGTTCTTTTGTTTCCTGGTGCTCTGCTTTTGGGGTTCGTCCTCGTCTTTGCTTGGTGTGTCGAACCCCTTGTGTTTGGCGTTGAGTTTGCCGGATTGTTTGAAAACCCAACAATCTCTGTGGGTATGGTTAGCAGGCTTACCGGGAGTACTGTGTATTTGACATATCCTGTCCAGGATTTTGTTTAAGTTGGATGGATCATCCCTGTTATCCTGGAGGGGTGGCTTTGTCTGATTCTGTCGTGAGCTCTTGAATCCGGCGTTGACTGCCGTGCTCTTCGGACTTTTTTCCTTAGTCCGGCGACGGTCCTTGTTGCGTCGCGGTTTTCCATTTCCATCCCTAGTTTTGGATGTACTTGGGTCGCTGGGGCTGCATCTTGCCAACCAGCTGTCCTCTCCTGCACAAAAGCGGGTTATGAGGCTTGTTAGTGCGGCCATTGTTCTTGGCTTTTCTTGGCTGAGGTGTCTGGCGAGCCATTCGTCTCGGACGTTATGCCTGAAAGATGCTAAGGCTTCGGCGTCCGGACAGTCGACTATCTGATTCTTTTTAGTGAGGAATCTATTCTAGAATCGCCGAGCTGATTCTCCGGGCTGTTGAGTTATGTGACTAAGATCGTCTGCATCCGGAGGGCGGACATAGGTCCCTTGAAAATTTGCTTGGAAAGCGTCCTCGAGTTCTTCCCAACTTCCAATTATGTTTTCAGGAAGGCTTTTAAGCCAATGTCGGGCTGGCCCTTTAAGCTTAAGGGGTAAGTATTTTATGGCGTGGAGGTCATCTCCTCTAGCCATATGTATGTGGAGGATATAATCCTCGATCCAGACTCCAGGGTCTGTTGTTCCATCATATGCCTCTATGTTTACGGGTTTGAATCCCTCTGGAAATTCATGGTCCAGGACCTCATCGGTGAAACATAGGGGGTGTGAGGCGCCCCTGTATTTGGGTGTGCCGGATTCTGATGATGGCTTTATTGCATTGCTTACGAGAGCTTGCTTTCTTGGCCTGTAAATGGACCTGACTGGGCCCTGATGCGAATCCTTAAGTGGATCGCCTGCCGATTTAAGTGTGGCGCCACTTGCCACTTTGTGCTGGCCATGGGGTCGTCTATCCGACCGTTTGGCTTTCTTATTTTTGGAATGCGAGGGCTCTAGGGCCTCTTCATCGAATTCAGGCAGTAGCCTTCTCTTCGGATAGCTTTTAATGCGGCGACTGTCGCCGTATTTATCTGCGGTATTGATTACTTTGCTCCATCGGATCTTGAGTGCATCTTCCGCCGTTTTTAGCTTCCGCTTCTACTTTTTCAGGCTGCGTGCTATTGCAACGAGCCTCTTGTGGAGATTCTTCTGCTTCGTGGGTTTATCCGGCATAAGGTCGTCCGGAGTGCCATTTTCTCCGGGGGAGGGATGTTCGGTTTCTCTATCCGTGTTGCCCTGTTCGGACGGTTGCTCTAAGGCCTGCTCGTCGTCTATCGGCTCATCCTGCTCTATGGCTGGGTCTTTGTCGAGGCGGGGCTTGGGTCGGCGTTTACGCCGACGCTTTGATTGCTTTTCGAGGGATCGGTCCCCCGTTCCATCCCTTTTTTCCTCGTTGCCGTTTCCTTTAGGGGTATCCACCATGTACACATCGTGAGATGGGGTGGCTGTCCAATGCCCTATGGGCGTTGGCTCATCTGTATCTCCTGCATCGTTGTCCATGCTGTCGATGTCTGCGGAGTCGAAGTTGAGCACGTCGTTTGAATTGTCGACAGTGGCTACCAAGTGGGTGGTGGGTGGGCTTTGAATTTCCTCATCGTCCGTATCCCATCCTCGCTGACCGTAGTCCGGCCAGGGCTCTCCTGATAAAGAGAGAGACTTTAGAGAATTCAGGATGTCGCCATAAGGCGAGTGCTGAAAGATGTCTGCGACGGTGAACTCCATTATCGGCGCCCAATTGGATTCGATCGGCAGGGGCGCGGGGGGTTCGGAGTTCGGAGACGAATCCGGCTCCTTGGAGTCACGGGCCGTGCGGAACGCGGGGCTCACGTTCGGCTCGATCGCCTTTGAGATCGTAGCCCCCGAGGTGACGTCCAACCGCTCATCCTCGATTGGCGCAATAGGCTCGGAATAAAGGGTCGGAACCGGTGCTTGTGCGGCCTCCAGGGCACTGTTCGGCGGCAGAGCTAGATCATGCCTCTCGACACAGTGCGGCGCGCTCAGCTGTGGCTTGAACCCATCGAAGATCAAATCCCCGCGGGTGTCTATCGTGTAGATTAAGCTTCCAAATCTGACCTGATGGCCAGGGGCATAGCTTTCGATCTGCTCCAGGTGGCCAAGCGAATTGGCCCGCAGTGCGAAGCCGCCGAAGACGAAGATCTGTTCGGGGAGAAAAGTCTCACCCTGGACCGCATCGTCGTTGATGATCAAAGGAGCCATCGAGCCCAAAAGTGACGACACAGAGGAACTCTCAATGAAAGCACCAATGTCGGTGTCAAAACCGGCGGATCTCGGGTAGGGGGTCCCGAACTGTGCGTCTAGGCGGATGGTAACAGGAGACAAGGGACACGATGTTTTTACCCAGGTTCGGGCCCTCTCGATGGAGGTAAAACCCTACTCCTGCTTGATTAATATTGATGATATGGGTAGTACAAGAGTAGATCTACCACGAGATCAAGGAGTCTAAACCCTAGAATCTAGCCTATGGTATGATTGTTGTATGATGAAGTTGTCCTATGGACTAGAACCCTCCGGTTTATATAGACACCGGATAGGGTTAGGGTTACACAGAGTCGGTTACAATGGTAGGAGATCTTGAATATCCGCATCGCCAAGCTTGCCTTCCACGCCAAGGAAAGTCCCATCCGGACACGGGACGAAGTCTTAAATCTTGTATCTTCATAGTCCTGGAGTCCGGCTGAAGGTATAGTCCGGCTACCCGAACACCCCCTAATCCAGGACTCCCTCAGTTGGCCACGACATCCACTTTACCGGTTACAGAGAGACCAATACTATAGTTCTTGGAGTGTGTTCCAACCATCATGACTGCCTGAGATTCAGATGTGGTTGGTGTCAGGTTATTCCAGACTCGGCATGTCTGAAAAGGAAGTTTGCAACACAAACCAACGAGATGATGTTGCGAGATTCTCAGGAAATGAACTACGATAGCAAGCTCCAAAACATGAGCTGGTTCTGCTACACACATGTGAACATGTTGTCCAAGACAAGCATGAACACATAGTAGTCTTACAATAAAACACTACCGAGTTCAGGTGGGGAACCATCATCGAGGATATCGAAATCCTTGTATAAGTCTTGCTCTTAAGAAGGAACTTCTTCTCCTTGAACAAATCAATCAGTGGCTTGGCGTGCTAGGGATTACACCTGGAGTGGAGGTAGCGAGCCTATCAAACCATGGAATACTTCGCACATGCGTGACTAACTTGGGACGATTCCAGAGGAAGCAAAAACAAACTTTATCGAATTCATGACGGCGACATGCATCAAATGTGCATGAAGTAGAGGAAGTCACTTCTTACACCAAACATGTATTTCATGAACGGGACACGAAGATAATGCTTATAAGAGTTTCCAATGCTAGCTTTAATGTTCCACATGAATCATGGGGGAGACAAGATGCTGCTGATGGGCTCAACATCAACTCATCAAAATTTCCATATCACTGGACTTCCACCATCATGTGAACACGGTGATAGCATTGGTTAGACCGAAAGATGTAATGGTGTATGCTTGAGGGATCAACCACAAGTAAGACAACATTATGAGCATCGTTGGTTTTGATTTGACTTGACGATAGCCCATACTCTAGTCAAAGTTTTGACAAGGCAATAGATCCAACAACTGATCATGAGGACCAATCGATGAAGATATAATCTTTCTTCAACACACACACACACACACTAACAGATATCCCTTAAAATGAACTAAGTGAGACAAGCTTTTATCTTCCAACTCTCCAAGTTGTTTTTTGGCTTAACCAACTAGCTCAGGGGTATCCAACACGGATTCTTGGAGAAGGGGTGGTTTATAAGAAACCAACTTGATCACGAACTCAACATGGCGGTCAGGTGACAACCTGGTTATACTCCCGAGAAGACTTTCGGAAAATCACGAGCCACCGATATGTTACTAAGCTCGAGAACAATTTTGCTTTTTAGGGCAAGATGATATGATCAACAGAGCAAGGGTTTGACAAAATCCTAACTCATTGATCGAAGAGTGCACCAGAAATAAGGACTATGTAGCACGATCAATCTTAGGATGATGATTTAATAACCAGTACACTAAGAATGAGGGGGTTGCCCATTAACTACCAAGCAATGGAGTTGCTAGGAGTACTGATTTCGCACATCACAGTACACTTGTCGGCATTCCGGTTACAATAACACGGAACCGAGGAATGAACAATGATGGCAAGAAGTATTACTGCGTCAAGAATTTCATAAGGGGTGGTGCAATTCTGATGATGCTCCTAGCATAAAGATGGTAACACCCCATGTAAGTGCATCTAGTGCCACCCCTAGTTGGTTTCGGAGTATTGACGACAAACCTAGTTGAGGGACTAATGTGTTTGTGAGAATTGCAGGATAACACAGGTAGAAGTCCCTCATTGATTCGGTTTTCCTACCAGAGATGACCCCTAAAAATGTATGAAGACATTGAAGTCAAAGGTGGTATATGAAGATATTCACATTGAAGACTATGACAAGAGAAGACACCACATGAAGCCTATGGAGCTCGAAGACTTAGATCTTTCGTAGTTCTCTTTCTTCTGTATTGAGTCATAGGAACCACCGTACTGTTAAGTGGGGTCCAAGAGAACCAGTCAGAATGACTGAAGTGATGCTTAAACAAAACCTATGTCTTCGAGTGAAGACTTTGAGAGCGAATCTTGTCCAGAGTCGGGCGTTTGCTTGAAGCCCAAGTAAAGTTTCCGTGTGAGTTTGAAATCTGACCGTTGGAACACGTGTCAGTTCCTTAGTGACCCAGGGTCATTTCGGACAAATCAGGTCGGGTTGCCAAGTGGCTATAAATAGCCCACCCCCTACAACCATAAACGGTTGGTTGCTCAGATTCAGAGTACGGCTTTTGTCGTTTGAGAGCAACCCACCTCAAAGCCTTTGAGAGAGAATTCCTTGTGAGGATAAAGCCCTAACCACCCAGAGCCAAAGAGAATTAGGCATCACTTAAGTCTTCTTGTCTGTGTGATCTGAAGACTTATTACACTTGAGGACTGTGCATCCTCCAGCCGGTTAGGCATCGCGTTCTGAGCATCCAAGAGACATTGTGGATTGCCGGTGAACGAAGTCTGTGAAGGTTTGGGAGTCTACCTTGAAGACTTACCAGAGTGATTGGGCGAGGTCTGTGTGACCTTAGCTCAAGGGGAATACGATGAGGACTGGGTGTCCTGAGCTGCGTGTTCAGGACTGGGTGTCCGGGACTGTGTGTCCTAAGGTTTAAATACCTAGCCGCCCTAACCAGACGTACAGTTGTCACAACAACTGGAACTGGTCCAACAAATCATTGTCTTCAGCGAGTCACTGGTTTCATCTTCCCTTCCCTTTACTTACTGTTACTCCTTGTGAAGTCATTGTATGTTTGCACTATCTTTTGCCTTCACTGAGTGACTGCATGTTCTGTGTGGGTTCACAATATCTTCCTACCTGATCCTTACTACATTGCTGCTATTAGTCATTGTGCTTTCACTCTATTGAATACTTGACTATGGCTTGCCTAGTGTAGTCTACCTTCCGCAGCAGGGTAATAGGTTTATTTCTATCATTTGTCTTCATAACTCCCACGTTCTGAAGACTTTCATAAAAATCGCCTATTCACCCCCCCTCTAGTCGATATAACGCACTTTCAATTGGTATCAGAGCAAGGTGCTCCCTTGTTCTGTTTGATTCGGTTTAACCACCTGGAGTTTTAGCTATGTCGACTGCAGGGATAATTAAAGTCTCCGCTGCGTGCCCCGTCTTCGATGGAACTGAATATCCCTACTGGAAGAATAAGATGCGCATGCATCTTGAAGCCATTGACGTCGACCTATGGTATGTCGTCAAGAACAGCGTTCCCAAGGCTGGAGAAGGTGTCACTGCTGCTGATGTCAAGAAGTTCGTTCAACTAGACTCTACTACCAAGAATACCATCCGTGGTCATCTGACCAAAGGATAGTATGGCCGTGTGAGTGCTTTGGAAACATCTAAGCTGGTCTGGGACTGGATCTCCAAGGTCAATGAAGGCGTCTCAACCCAGAGAGATCAGAGAATCAATGTCCTTCGCAACCTCTTCAACCGCTTCAAGCGAAATGACAATGAGAATGTCCAGCTCACATTTGACCGACTCACTGACATCACAAATGAGCTTCAAGCCCTCGGCGCTACTGAGATCACCAAACAAGAAGTCGTCAAGACACTACTGAGATCACTTGATAGTTCGTTTGACATCCTAGCCCTGATGATTCAAGAACGTCCTGATTTCAAGACACTCGATCCGTCTGACATACTTGAGAGGCTCAACACACATGAGTTTCAGCTTTCTGAGAAAAGAGATATCTACGGTCCAAACTATGGGCGAACTCGTGCCTTGAAGGCAAAAGCTGTCTCCTCATCTGAAGAAGAATATGTCAGCAGTTCGGATGATCCTGAAGACATTGGAAGGGAACTTGCTATGCTTGTGAAGAAGTTCCAAAAATTCACCAAGAAGAAAGGTTTCAGAAAGTCTTCCCGATCAAGCTCAAGGAATGATGAAGCTTCTGCTCACGACTACAAGAAGAAAACATGTCACAAGTGCAAGAAACCTGGCCACTTCATCTCTGAGTGTCCACAGTGGGACAATGAGAACAAAAGGAAGAAGAAGAGTAAGGAATATGACTCTAATGACAAGAAGAAGAAGAAATACTCAAAGTCTTCTTCCAAGTCTTCCTCAAAGTCTTCATCACACAAGAAGGGCTCATCTGGCAAGGCACATGCGTTTGTTGGCAAGGAAATGGATTCAGAGGAGGAGTCTGCTTCTGAGGAGGCGGAGGTGGAGTCTGAGGAGGAGTCCGATTCAGGCGTCGCAAGTCTGGCTACAGCATACGTTGCCAAGTCCATCTTCAACACTGAAGACAATGACTTCATCACCGACACCGATGCAAATGACAAGGACTACTCTGCTTCTACCTACTGCTTCATGGCACGCGGTGCCAAGGTAAACACATGCACTACTCACTATCAAACATCTAGTGACGATGACTCTGATTGTGGTTCAAAACCCAGCTACAAAACACTTGCTAAAATTGCAACTGAACAACAGAAAGCTATGGAACATATTCAAAAACTATTAGATAGAAGCGATGATCTATTACGTGCTGAAATGACTCGATCTGAATCCTTAATTGAAGACATAAAAAATCTTCACGTTAAGTATGAGGAACTTGAAAGTCGTCATGAAACTCTCTCAGTAACTCATGAAAAGCTTTCATATGATTATCTTCAAAGGAAGCAAGATCTTGAGAAATTGAGAGCGGCTCATGAAGATCTTCAAAAGGAAAATGAGTCACTTCGCGCCAAATAGATCAGTTCCGCTCAGGAAGAATTTGAACCACCATGTCTTAAATGCATTGAGCGTGATAATGCTACTTCTATTGCTGAATGTTCTACTGCTACTATTGTTGTAATATCTTCAACTGTTGATGTGGTAACTAACCCCTCTGCTGAGGATACCACTGCTATTGCTGATGAGAATGCTAGGTTGAAGACATTGCTTGAAACAGGGATGTACAAAAGTCTTAAAGGGCATCAGACACTATGTGATGTCCTCAAAAAGCAGATTCTAAACCAAAACCCGAGGAAAGAGGGTGTTGGGTTCGTAAGGAAAATGAATGTTGATGGCTCTTACTAGAAACCTGAGCAGTACCCCAAAACCACGTGGGTTTCTGCAAAGGAACCTTCAGCAGATCCATCCAATCTATCTAGCTTCACTTGTGCTAACCCCATTATCATTGATGAATCCCTTGATGCAAACTATAAACTGTTTAAGAATCAGAATGGTGAAGCGTTTGCCAGGTACATTGGTACTAACTGCAGGAATGGACCGCCTATGAAGAAGATATGGGTTCCGAAAAGGTGTCTGGAGAATCTTCCTGTGAATGTCATCATGACACCTCACGTGAAGAAGACAAACCTCAGAACAAAGGCTTCATACGGTCCAAAGGCTTCATACAGACAGAGGACTCACCTGAGTCGCACTAACGCAAATGTTTTGCAGGGAAACCATACTCAGGCATATGAATATGAGAGCGGTTCATCAAACCGCCATGTTCATAAGACCAAGAACTATTCTGCTTATTCTTATGAGTACTATTGTCCGCCTGCAAGACTATTTGCTAGAGCTCCAAAGCCAAAGTTCTCAGATGATGCACTTAGACTTATTGCTTCTAAGCCACCCTTGAAGATGTGGGTGGCTAGGAAAGCTTAATTCTCTTTTGCAGGGAAAGGTCTCCAGGAGAAAACCAAAATCGTCTGACGCTATTGCTGGGGACCTTAAACATCTTGTAGGGCGCAAGATCAAATGCCCGAATGGTCTTACTATGTACTTTGTTCCTGAATCGCTTGCTACTCTCCCTATAAGTCCTAATCTGGATCTAAGCTTTCATAACCAACTGGTTCGTCAAATGTTTTTGCTTCACAATGCTCTTCGTGAAGCCTATCCCCCTAACTGCACTCTAGGGTACGACACCAGCGTCTTCAGAATGGATTATTGATAGTGGGTGTACAAATCGCATGACTGGCAAAAGAAGCCTTCTTATGGACTCAACCTTACGTCCATCCGACAAGAGCCACATCACATTTGCTGACACTGGTAAAAGTAAGGTATTGGGTCTAGGTAGAGTTGCAATCTCAAGGGATCAACACATGGATAAAGTCATGCTTGTTGAATCCCTTGGCTTCAACTTAATGGTTGTCTCAATGCTTTGCGATTTAAACATGATCGTAATATTTGGAAAATATCGTTGCCTTGTTCTAATGGAATCTGACAAGTCTATATTATTTGAAGGGTATAGAAAAGATGATTTGTACGTGGTAGATTTCTTAGCAAGACCACAGCTTGCCGTATGTCTTCTAGCAAAAGCTTCAGAATGCTGGCTCTGGCATCGGAGGCTTGGGCATGCTGGCATGAGGAACCTCCACACCCTGACAAAGAAGAAGTATGTCATAGGCATCGAGGGCGTCAAGTTCAAGAAAGATCACTTATGCGGTGCCTGTGAGGCAGGAAAGATGACGAGGGCCAAACCTCCCTCGAAGACAATCATGACCACTACTCGGCCCTTCGAACTGCTTCACATGGATCTTTTCGGTCCCACTCATTACTCAACTCTTACTACTACTGCTTGTCTCTATGGCTTTGTCATTGTTGATGATTATTCTAGATATACTTGGGTGCACATAATCCTTTACAAGACTGAAGTGCAGGATGTCTTCAGACGCTTCGCCAATCGAGCAATGAACAACTATGGCACCAAGATAAAGCATATCAGAAGTGACAATGGCACTGAATTCAAGAACACTGGCCTTGATACATATCTTGATACCTTGGGCATCACACATGAATTCTCAGCCCCGTACACGCCACAGAAGAATGGGGTCGTCGAACGCAAGAACAAAACACTCATTGAGATGGCCAGAACGATGCTAGATGAATACAAGACTCCTAGAAAATTCTGGCCTGAAGACATTGATACTGCATGCCATACAATCAATCGTGTTTATCTTCACAAGCTTCTGAACAAGACATCTTACGAGCGCCTTACTGGCAAGAAGCCAAATGTCAGTTACTTCAGAGTATTTGGCGCCAGGTGCTGGATCAAGGACCCACATCGCACCTCAAAGTTTGCACCAAAAGCACATGAGGGTTTTATGCTTGGATATGGAAAGGATTCGCACTCCTACAGAGTCTTCAATCTCTTTCATTACAAAGTGGTTGAAACAGTGGATGTGCGGTTCGATGAGACCAACGGTTCACAAAGAGAGCAACTGCCAAATGTGCTAGATGAAGTTCCATCTAGTGAATCAATCAAGCTAATGGGAACTGGAGAAATTATACCCTCTGAAGCTCATCCTGAAGAAGAACTTATCATCTCAGCACCTGATCAACATGAAGACAATGCTCAGCCTGAAGACATTCCTTCTAACAACGACAATGATCAGCAAGAGCAAAATCTTCGCCCTATACATCCTCGGGTTGCCAATGAAGTGCAGATTGAAAGAATAATTGATAGAATCAATGCACCCGGTCCACTCACTCGTTCAAGGGCAACTCAGCTAGCAAATTTCTGTGGGCACTTCGCATTCGTCTCAATAACAGAACCCAAGAAAGTTGAAGAAGCCTTCATGGAACTTGAATGGATTCAAGCTATGCAAGACGAGCTTCAACAGTTTGAGCTGAATAATGTATGGGAACTGGTCAAGCGTCCCGATCCTCGGAAGCACAACATAATAGGCACCAAATGGATATACCGCAACAAGCAAGATGAGCATGGTCAAGTTGTCAGAAACAAAGCTCGTCTTGTTGCTCAAGGATATACTGAAGTGGAAGGCATTGACTTCGATGAAACATTTGCTCCTGTGGCTAGACTTGAAGCCATACGCATACTGCTGGCCTATGCAAATCATCACAACATACTTCTTTATCAAATGTATGTGAAGAGCGCCTTCCTCAATGGCAAGATTGAAGAAGAAAGTGTATGTTGCACAACCTCCTGGCTTTGAAGATCCAAAACACCCTGACATGGTATACAAGCTCAACAAGGCACTGTATGGTCTCAAACAAGGCACTGTATAACACAGGTAGAAGTCCCTCATTGATTCGGTTTTCCTACCAGAGATGACCCCTAAAAATGTATGAAGACATTGAAGTCAAAGGTGGTATATGAAGATATTCACATTGAAGACTATGACAAGAGAAGACACCACATGAAGCCTATGGAGCTCGAAGACTTAGATCTTTCGTAGTTCTCTTTCTTCTGTATTGAGTCATAGGAACCACCGTACTGTTAAGTGGGGTCCAAGAAAACCAGTCAGAATGACTGAAGTGATGCTTAAACAAAACCTATGTCTTCGAGTGAAGACTTTGAGAGCGAATCTTGTCCAGAGTCGGGCAAGTCAGCTTTGCTTGAAGCCCAAGTAAAGTTTCCGTGTGAGTTTGAAATCTAACCGTTGGAACACGTGTCAGTTCCTTAGTGACCCAGGGTCATTTCGGACAAATCAGGTCGGGTTGCCAAGTGGCTATAAATAGCCCACCCCCTACAACCATAAACGGTTGGCTGCTCAGATTCAGAGTACGGCTTTTGTCGTTTGAGAGCAACCCACCTCGAAGCCTTTGAGAGAGAATTCCATGTGAGGATAAAGCCCTAACCACCCAGAGCCAAAGAGAATTAGGCTTCACTTAAGTCTTCTTGTCTGTGTGATCTGAAGACTTATTACACTTGAGGACTGTGCATCCTCCAGCCGGTTAGGCTTCGCGTTCTGAGCATCCAAGAGACATTGTGGATTGCCGGTGAACGAAGTCTGTGAAGGTTTGAGAGTCTACCTTGAAGACTTACCAGAGTGATTGGGCAAGGTCTGTGTGACCTTAGCTCAAGGGGAATACGGTGAGGACTGGGTGTCCTGAGCTGCGTGTTCAGGACTGGGTGTCCGGGACTGTGTGTCCTAAGGTTTAAATACCCAGCCGCCCTAACCAGACGTACAGTTGTCACAGAAACTGGAACTGGTCCAACAAATCATTGTCTTCAGCGAGTCACCGGTTTCATCTTCCCTTCCCTTTACTTACTGTTACTCCTTGTGAAGTCATTGTATGTTCGCACTATCTTTTGTCTTCACTGAGTGACTGCGTGTTCTGTGTGGCTTCACAATATCTTCCTACCTGATCCTTACTACATTGCTGCTATTAGTCATTGTGCTTTCACTCTATTGAATACTTGACTATGGCTTGCCTAGTGTAGTCTACCTTCCGCAGCAGGGTAATAGGTTTATTTCTATCGTTTGTCTTCATAACTTCCACGTTTTGAAGACTTCCATAAAAATCGCCTATTCACCCCCCCTCTAGTCGATATAACGCACTTTCATCCCAAGGTAGAGCAGAATAAAAGCTGGATTGGCATTTGATCTGCGGAATACAACTACTTTGACCCAATCCTAGAAATGGATGAGGTACTTGAGTTTGTTTCTCCTAGTCATTCCAGAATAGAATGGCTTGACGGACCACAGAATAATAGGCATCGATGAACACGAATGCACGACATAAACTTGACTATCAACTCATAGATAAGGATCAGAATACAACTACAGAGGGACAACTCAAAGGGATATATATCTTTCTGAGTTGTGGATGCATTGATTAGTATGTCAAGCAAAGCTCAACATATTTCTTCCGGATAACCCATGCAGAAAGGTAGAACTAGCAGAATCACAATTATGAAAGGAGAACTCCTCAAGAGTACTTTGATTGTGAGCTTTTGGTTCAAAGAACTTCTGCCTTAATGGTTCATGGTATTTGGAAGAAGGAAATACCACGGACCTCGAGGACTATCGCAAAGGTTACTAATATCCTAAAGGTACGAGCAACACTATCAACACGAGGTAAGTAGAGTGAATCTTGGGTCGAGAACCTAGGAGTAGAATACCTACTACTAAATGGCATCACGGGATGCTTTCAAGAAAGGTGGCCAGAATCATCACACTGGGAACACAAAACATAGCTAGATTACTGAGTGATCCTCTAAGATGCCTAGGGTCATAATACTAGCTCCAACATATATGTCGAGGCAACAGAGTACCTCAACTCACCGATTAGTGTGGTTAAACTGGCCCAAAGAGACATCGGGAATGGGAAGAAGGGATTTGCAAATGCATCAGATTGTTTTAGAAACCTGGGATGACTCGGACAGCATAACGGCTGTAAATGCTCAAAAAGATTTGAGACATCCTGCAAAAATGGTGGCATAACCACTCAACATGACAATATCAAGGTTCTGGGATTAACTAACAACACACGGAAGTGGTAGGAACTGAACTGGGGCTTGAAACCATCAATCCTATAAGCCTACGGATTAGTAACACGTGATCCTGATAGAAGATGAGAAAGCCTAGTTCTTAATCCCTGTAGAAGAGAAGAGGATGACTCAGATCAGAAGGACATAAGGTATAAGGAGTAAAAAGAGCCTTACGTTTCCTTCCACAATCAATTCTCGTATATAACTAAAGCATTTCTAGACACAACTTCGACCAGTTTGGCTTGGTAATCCTACAGGCAGTCAGGCTCTGATACCAAATCTGTCAGGACCCCGATTCTAAGTCACACCGATCTAGCCTGTAACACCTCATATCACTTTGCGGCCTCACGCACGGTATTCCCACGGGTGTCGCCTTACCATGGCCCGAGACCGTTTGCGCCTTTTGGCTCACGTATATGATAGTGTCGCTAGCATCCATATGACAGAGAACCCGGGCCGACATGACTAGTCATGAACCCAAAGTGGCACTAACTTACGGGGACAGGCATACATGAATCAACTTCGAGCATGTCGGTCAGCAGCGTGCGAATCCGGGCTCTAGCACTTGGCTAACAGGACTCTGGTAACCCGGGCTGTAGCAGGCTAGGCAGGACTCCGGATGTCACCGCGTGACATTTCCCCGAAGGGACAGACACGGGAACAAAGTGAAACACATGCCGGCCAGTCAAGTGTTCCGGAGCAGTAGTGCTGGGCTAGCAGGACTATAGTGAACCGGGCTGTAGTGGACTACTATGGCCCATGGAAGCACAAGACTACATTTCCCCATAAAAGATGCTACCAAGGATAAACAACTAGGTTGTCGGATCCCACACATACCAAGCATTTCAATCATACACACAATATGCTCGATATGTGTAAATACAACATGGCATCACAACATAACTCTACGACTCAAGTATTTATTCATTAGGTTTCGAGGAGCGAGATATTAAAAACATGGGTCTCATGACCCAACAATCATAGCATACAAACAAAGCACATGCGGAAGCTTTACATGTCTGAGTACAGACATCTATAACTGAAAAAGGCTGAGAAGCCTGACTATCTACCAGATCCTGCCGAGGCACAAGATCGTAGCTGTCACACCCTAGCCAGTTCAAGCATAAGAGTGTGCGTCATGTTTAAATTTCTCTTAAATTTGAAATGGGGATGACAGAACCCCCAGCACCCCCCCTGGAACAACTAGGGTTTACTAAAACTTTTTCAATGAACCTGAAATGCCCTTCTAAAAAGCCCACCCTTTTTGTTTTGGGTTAAAACCTTGGACAAAAATGGTGCACATTTTTCTAGGACATCTTAAGGTCATTGAATTAATTCTTATAGTATTTGCATTTGGGCATTTAAATGCTATAAAATATTTTAAATGCTCAAATAATCATAAACCAAAATGTTTGTTGTTGGATATATTCTAAGTAGTGGCCATGATTAATTTTATGATTTATGGAAATGCCCTGGCATTTTTAATAAAGCCCTGAAGTTACAGAAATAATAGAATAAATAAAAAACAGAAAAGGAGAGTGAGAACAGAACTTACCTGGCGCAGCCCACCTAGCCAACCGGCTCGGCCCAGTCCACTGGCTCTTGCCAGTCGTCCTCCTCCTCCCGCCAGGAGGACGAGAAGCGCGTGGCCGGCGCCCGCGGCCACACGCCGGCCACCTCCTACTTCCGCCGATGCCCTGGACGCGCCTACGAGTGCCACGCACTCCCCCACATCCCCCTCTCTTTCTCCCCACTGTCCCCGTGGCCTCTCCCCCTCTTTGGCTCTCTCCCCATCCCCTGCCGAGCGCAGCCATCGCCGCCGACAAGCACCACCGCAGCCACCGTCGTCCATTCGCTGCCTCGCCGTGCCAAGAAGCTCCGCCGTCGTCCGCTGCTTCGCCTCGACCCATCCCCGAGCGCTCGCTCTCCCCAGAGACGCTGCACTGAGCTTGTCTTCAACCTCGGTCGCCGGAGATCACCCTCGCCGCCCCGCTCGCTCCAGCTCTTCCCCGAGCTCGCCGTTCGCTCCCCTGGAACCGCAGTGAGCTACTGACCCGTTTCCCCCTCTCCCCGCGCTCGTCTACGCCCTCTAACCCCCATGGCCATCGGAGCCGAAGCTCGCCGCCGCCACCGCACGTCGCCGTCATGGCCACAACCACGTTGGGTCGCAACCGAGCACGCCTTCGTCTTCAATGCACTCGCAGGAGCCCGTAGCACCCCCGCGCGCCCCTCGCCGTGCCTGCTAGCGACTAGTTCAACCTCGCCCGAACTCCGGCCGCCGCGGATGTGCTCGCCGCCGTCGTCTCCGGCCACCCCAGCTCCACCTACTGCCACCACTCGACGCGCCTCACTCCCCACATCACGTAGATGGTCTCCATCGTCCTTTTGGTCGCCGAAGTGCAAAACCCGAGCCCTCCGCCGGGTCTGGCCTCGTCGGCGGCTAAACGCCGGCGAGTTCGACCCCCTTTGACCGTGGACTGACGCGTGGGCCCAGGTTGACTCCCCTGAGCCTATGACAGGTGGGGCCGGCCTGCTAATTAGTTTAGGATTAGAGTTAACTAATTTTAATTAGTTTAGTCACTGACATGTGGGCCCAGGCCCCACTGACAGTTAATTAGTACTAATTTAATCCTGTTAATTAGTTGAGCCACTGACAGACAGGGCCCACCAGTCAGGTTTGACCTGGCCGACCTAGTTGACCCGCTGACGTCACACCTATGTCATGCTGACGCATTAATTCAATTACTGGAATTATTCTTATATAGGAAATTTCAGAAAATAGCCAAAACTTCTAAAAATCATAGAAAATCAACCATAACTCCAAATCAAACAATTTATATACGAAAAATGATCAAAAAAATTCAATCTATCCATCTGTAATGGTTTCACGCATGAAAAAACAAGTTAACCTTGTTGTTTAAGCAGAATAAGATAATGCACTAATAAGGCCATGTTAAATGAGCTAGCATTTGAATCTTTGATTCAAATGAGTTCATTCCTTTCTGTTTTAGCTTGCATTAGGCCAAGACACTTTCATTTTGCCATGTCATAGCATGCATCATATTGTTGCATATCGTCATGTGTTGATTATGTTCGGTGTGTCTTTCGTGGTAGGTTCTTCCTCCGAGGATAACCCTGAGTATCCGTCTGAAGGGCAGTACCCTACTACCACTACATCAGGCAAGCAACCCATTGATCATTCTGATACAAACCCATGTTCTCGCTTCTGCTCTTGTTTACTGCATAAGACAACGCGATTCAAACTGATGTGTGCTACGGTAGTTCAACCCTTATCCTCTGCATGACCTGTCATTGCCACAGTAACTAGATGAAACCCACTAGCATGTGTAGGGGTTGATTGAGCCGTGTATGTGTTTCCTACCTTGCTATGCCTGCTATGCTTAGAGTTGTGTCAGGTTTGGTTCATCTGGGTGATCGGCTAGAGTGAAATGATTATGTCGGTAATGTGAGGGATGTGTTGAACATGATTTGGTAAAGGTATCGATGAGAGGCCATGTAGGATTACATGGTGGGTTGTTTCATTGAGGCCGTCCCTAAGAACTAAGATCTGTACGTGTGATTTAAGATTCAATTACTACCATACATTGGGCCCGAAACCAATGGACCCTCTCGGCTTCTTAATCACCCTAGTACTTTGTCCAGGAGTTGCAAATAGTTTCTGGTGTTTGTAGGTTATGTGTTGGCGGCCGTGCGTAGCGCTGACCCTAGGGGTGGGCTATGTTACAGTAGATACATCGTGGCACGGTGTACCGAGTCACCCGTTTGGTGTCTCGGGGACCCTGTTCACATCGTTCGGGGCCGTATGTGGAAACCTCGGCCGGACTCCCTGCGGATGGAACATGAATAGGCGATAAACCTGGACTAGAGGCTTGAGTGTTAGGTAGGCCGTGGCCGACTGTAACGCCCTCGATGCGGCTATATCTCCCACGTGTCGAAGCACGACTTAGAGGCATAACCGCATTGAAAGCAAGGTCGCAAGTGAGGTAATCTTCATACAACCCATGTAATACATAAGGGAAAAAGATACATAGTTGGCTTACAATCGCCACTTCACACAAATACATGAATAAAGCATTACAATGTCCAAATACAATCAAGGTCCGACTACGGAACGAAAATAAAAGAAGAACCCCAAATGCGACAAGGCCCCCGATCGACCCCAACTGGGCTCCACTACTGATCAACTAGAACGAAACAACACAAAGGACAAGATCTTCATCGAGCTCCTCCTGAGCTTGGTTGCATCATCTGCATGGTCTCATCGGCACCTGCAAGCTGGTTTTGGAAGTATCTGTGAGCCACGGGGACTAAGCAATCTCGCACCCTCGCGATCAAGACTATTTAAGCTTATTGGTAGGGTAAAAGGTATGATGTGGAGCTGCAGAAAGCGACTAGCATATATGGTGGCTAACATACGCAAATGAGAGCGAGAAGAGAAGGCAAAGCACGGTCGATAAAAGTATGATCAAGAAGTGATCCTAGAACAAACTACGTCAAGCATAACTCCAACACCATGTTCACTTCCCGGACTCCGCCGGAAAGAGACCATCACGGTTACACACGCGGTTGATGCATTTTAATTAAGGTCAACTTCAGGTTTTCTACAACCGGACGTTAACAAATTCCCATCTGCCCATAACTGCGGGCACGGCTTTTGAAAGTAAAAATCCCTGCAGGGTTGTCCCAACTTAGCCCATCACAAGCTCTCACGGTCAATGAAGGATATTCCTTCTAGCGGGAAGACCCGAGCAGACTCGGAATCCCGATTACAAGACATTTCGACAATGGTAAAACAAGACCAGCAAAGCCACCCAGATGTGCCGACAAATCCCGATAGGAGCTGCACATATCTCGTTCTTAGGGCACACCGGATGAGCAAGACGTCGGGTAAGCCAACCCAGAGTTGCCCCTGCCTCGGACATCGCTCAGTTGGACCAACAGTTAGAGAAGCACTGGCCCGGGGGGTTAAAATAAAGATGACCCTTGAGCCGGCCGACTCAAGGGAAAGAAAAGGCTAGGTGGCAAATGGTAAAACCAATGTTGGGCCTTGCCGGAGGAGTTTTATTCAAGGCGAACTATCAAGGGGTTCCCATTATTACCCAACCGCGTAAGGAACGCAAAATCCGGGAACATAACACCGATATGACGGAAACTAGGGCGGCAAGAGTGGAACAAAACACCAGGCATAAGGCCAAGCCTTCCACCCTTTACCAAGGATATAGATGCATTAATTAAATAAGAGATATTGTGATATCCCAACAAGTAAACATGTTCCAACAAGGAACAACATCTCCATGTTCCAACAAGGAACAAACTTCAATCTTCACCTGCAACTAACAACGCTATAAGAGGGGCTGAGCAAAGCACTAACATATCCAAACAACGGTTGCTAGGGCAAGGTGGGTAAGAGGCTTGGTTTAACAACATGGGAGGCATGATAAGCAAGTGGTAGGTATCACAGCATAGGCATAGCAAAAGAGCGAGCAACTATCAAGCAAAGATAGAAGTGATTTCGAGGGTACGGTCATCTTGCCTGAAATCCCGCAAGGAATAAGAGCGAGTCCATGAAGAAGACAAACGGACGTAGACGAACGGTTCCTCACAAACGCGACGATATCGGAACCAACCCGAAGAAGCAACACCAGAAAGAAGCACACAGCATAGTAAACAACTATCACATGATCATGGCATGATGCACAACAAGTATGATGCATGTCCGGTTTAAAGATACATGTCAGGGCATGGCAAAGTGCAACAAACAACACTACAAATTAAGTGAAGCTCAATATGCAACGAGTTGCATATTGACAAAACACCACATCAATTATTTAGTTCTCTCTCGGTTATGTACCCAACAATATTAAATGTTGTTAAGCACATCAAGAGGTGAAACATAAAGGGATTATCTATCTAAACAATTTAAATGGGGCCGGATATAGCAAACAACAAATCCGGTAAATCCCCATATGTATTAGTAAATTAACACAAACAACAATTTAAACCATCTTAATGTTGTTAACATGATGCGGATGACATGATCAAGTTTATGCAATTTTATTAAAAGTTGACAAGAGCAATATGAAGCATTTGTCACCGTGGTGGAAAGGAAAGGGGTGCCACGGCAACGATAACAAAAATGGTGCCATGGCAACGTTCCGGTTCCGGTAACTCGATTGAGATACCGATGCAAAGGAGAAGTGTGCGGTTGCGTGCAGAAGATGGTGGGGCGCTCCCGGATACCGGGTGTCCCACGAGTTGGCGACAAGGAAACGAGTGACAAATTGGACACAGTGCAAACACAAGCATCTCAAACATCGCAAGCATTCGTTCACGGACGTCGTCTCAGGGTTATACCTTCGGAGCGTGCAAAGGAGACGGTTCTCGTTCGTAGAGGGAAGTAGGCGTTCTCGCGACGACAATAGTGGAAGTAGTCGTTCTCGATTCGTAGATGTTCAAACTCCGTAGGTGTTCGGGCTCAACAAGGAACCTGCCGTCCACGGGTCTTTGAGGGTCGACGGTACATGTTCTGTAAACGTTCGAGTGGCGGTAGTGGTACACATTCATAGAGTAGGTCGTACACGTCGACGGTCTTATCGGAACCTCGTCAACGTTCGCGATCCACCTTGGCGATCCGAAGGGGTACTTGGCGTCATGGTACTTGGGTCTTCGGACTTGCCGGTCTCGGTTCTTGCGACGGTAGTTGTACAAGGTCGTCATGGGAGGTAGAGGTACTCGCGAACTTGTCGGATCCACGGCGACGGTAGTGGAACCTCACGGATTCGTGGTCTCTGGGCGGTCTCGGTCTTGACGGTGGGGTACTTGACGCATCCCGGATATGTAGTCGTACTTGACGAATCCAAAATACTCCTGCTCGGCATGGGTGCAACGGAGGCATCGTCTTGCGTTTCGAATCTGGGTCATGTTCGTATAACCATTCGCATCAACGAAAAAAGGGCTTCATCTTGAGGTGCTCGGTCATGGGCGACGGAGCACACTGTAGACAAGGAGGCAGGGCGCCCCTGGCCTTGAGGTCACAACAGAGCTCGGGTCAACAACAACGAAGGTAGGGCGTGCGGCTGGAGGCGCTGGGAACAACAGCAGGCGGCGGCAGCGGACAAGCGAGGCAAGGCGGAGAGCTGGTGGCGGCGCTCCTGGTCCCAGCGGGAGGAAAGAGGATCCAGGAGCTGCTCGGTAGGCGCGACGCAGAGGGAGGAGAGGAGGCTCCATCTTGGTCGTGGCCTCGTCGGCCGGCGGGGTGGAGCTCCGGCGGTGGCTATCCTCGGCCAGGGAGGAGGCAGGAGCCTGGGAGCACAGTTGGCGATAGGAGCAATGAGGGGGGAGGCTGCATGGAGGAGATACGGCGCCTAGGAGACGCAGGCGAGCTTGATGACCAGGGCCATGGTCGCGGGCGCACGAGGAAGAGAAGAAGAAGGCGTGTGCGAGGAAGATGCAGGTCACCATGGGAGGCCACTAGGAGGCGGGCGGAGGAGCTGAGGCCTCTTGAAGGTCGAGGTCGCCGGCGGGGGCCTGGAAGTTGCCGCTGGAGGGCGCGCGAGGAGAGAGGGCGAGGGATCGGGGCTCGAGCGAGGGAGGGACCGAGAGGGAGATTGAGAGAAAGAGGGGGTCGCGCCTGCGTGCGTGTGTCTCTGGCGGCGCAGGAGGACGAGGGCACGATCGAGGGGAGTGGGTGCGCGCTAGCGTTAGGAAGGTTCGGTGGGCTTTGGCCTTGGGCCGGCCTAGTAGAGAGGGAGGGGCTGCTCCTAGAGAGGCCGGTGGCTGGGCCTTAGGCCGAATTGGTGGGAAGGAAAAGGCTAGAGGCCTGGTCTGCTGTCTCTCCCTTATACTTCCCTTTATTTGCCAAAACAGCACATAACAAAGAAAGAAAATGAGAGAAAAAAAAGGTCGGAGAAGGAATTTGGGCACGGGGATAATTTCCCCGGACTCACAAAAATGTGCATGGTCAAATAAAAGTAGGAGTGGACATGATTGCAAGAATTAAATTCAAAGTCATTTGAATTTAATTGAAAAGGTTTGAACAAGGGCTAGGAATTAGAAATGTCCAAAAATGTTGAGAATTTAGGTGGAGCTCCGGAAAATGATGAAAGGATATATGGAAAAGTTAGAGGCCAAGAGTTTGTGATAACAAAGGCATTGAGATTTATTTTGCAAGTGTGTTCCGGTTAATTCCAACAAATGAAATATTTAATATAGCTCCCTAATATCGGGAGGATATGTTATAAAGAGAATCACCATGTGAATTCCCTCGATTTAAATGGATCAAAGATCCATGCCATTTATTTAGTTGAGTTGCAAAAGATTTATGAGATGATGGCATGATGACATGATGCAATGCAAAAATAAAAGGGCAGGCACAAATGAAACACACGGCGAAACCGGAACATATGGAAGTATTCTCGCGCATCGGTCTCGGGGCGTCACAACACTCCACCACTACAAGAGGATCTCGTCCCGAGATCTAGGATGACACCGGAGGGAAAAACGGAAGTGAAAGATAAGAGGTAAAACTAAGTTGCTTCTTTTGACAAATGAGTGAAACCAAAGAATCTTGAAAAGTTTGAACAAATTGAAATAAAGAATACAACGGGGATGAACGAAGTTTAAAACACTCCGTTAGAAAAGAGGGACAAGGAAGAACAACTTCGAGCCTCACTCCGGTTGAGAAGTTATGCAAGACTTGATAAGGCGAAAAGAACTTGAGCAAAAGGGCACAACACTCCGGTTTAATGGATAGGCATGGAAAGAACATGATCTTTGACCAAAACGAGATGATGGGTTGAAAAGAGCAACATCACAAAGCCTCCGGAATAAATGTATGAATGGACCCAAAAGAACAGAGAAGAAGGCAACAAGTTCTGCCTGAAATGAATTTGAGAGAGCATCTTTAAAAAGAAAGATTGACCGGAGTTGTTGGGAAAAACCAACAACAAAGAGAGTAAGCTTCTAGTGGGCTTATGGAGAACAACTCCAAACTATGAGGTGAAATTCTGCCACTCACGAAAAAAAAGAATTGGATTGATATGAACAAGAAGATGAGAAAACTTGTTCACCGGAAGGATGAAAGAAGAATTTGGATCATTTATAAGCACCATAGATAGCAAGAATCCTTAGGGAAGGCTTTAGGTGAAATGTAACCCAAGATAATTCCAATGAAGAAAATGATGGATTTAAAATAGCTCATACTTGATAACTTGTGAATCATGAAAACATGAACTCCAATTATCAAGAATGACATAATACCACCTCCAATGATACGGTAGAAAGAAAAGCACTCCGGAATGCAAGATGAAGAATGCTTGAGCTCCTTTGAAAAGAATCTTGATGAGCACTTCGAGAAGGAATTTAAATCCTTTATGAACCATCATATAGCGCCTCCATAAAGAACTCCGTTAAACAAAAGGATAACGAAAAGAAAGAGAAGTTGAAGAACACAAGGTGGAGACTTGAAATTATTAGATAGATCTCCGTGATAATAAAATTGCGAGAGCTTGGAACTCTTGGAAAAGAAAGATAAAGCCTCTCGAACTAAGAATAAGATATGATGAACCACTCCGGAAAAAGGAATTAATCACTTGGATGGAACAAGAATAAGAATTATTTTATGCGTGTCCTTCAACAATTTAATTGCTGACAAGCAACGGATTTGGCATACTACTTATCCTCGTAGAACGATTAAGAGAGATATAGCGCAAACTTAAGAAGGTCTTCGACGAACCACCGGTCGGGTTGAAACAACGAATAAATTGATATGATGAATCAAGGAAGACAAAATCTTGGAAGAACCACCGTAAGAATTGAAAAAGAACAAAGAAAAGATAAATAAACACCGGGAAGAATTATGAAATGAACGAAGACACTTGAGAGAATTTAGATTCAAGTGAACGAAGAGATCCCGAGGTGATTAGAGAAATTTGAATGATGCCCCGGTAAGATTTAGAGAATGATGACTGACAGCTGAGAATGAATAAACCTGAATTGATGGACTCTAGATAGGTGAAAGGAATTCTCACAATCAAAACAATTATGAGAGGGTGGCCTCCAACTAGAACCACGAATCTTGAAGAGAAAAGAGCAAGATTGACAGAAAAATCTTCTTCGATCTTCAAATGATGAGAATGACAACGAGAAACACCACCAAGAATTATTGAGGCACACCGGAATAAAAAAATGGAAAAGTTGAGCCAACGATAAAAAGAATTTGAAAGATCTTGGAGAAAGGCATTTGACTGATGATAATTCATTCTTATGTCAAACTTTGACAAAGAATTTAGGATAGCTCCGGGAAAATAAGAAGAGTCAGGTAAGATCCTGGGAAAAGACCTGTGGGTTAGGGCCCACTCAAAGAAACCCCATTGAACGATTTGAAGGAGAGATTGCAGCGGTTGAATTAAAAGGCTTGAATGGGATAACAACCTCGAAGTAGGTTGAACAGATCTTGAATGACAAGACGAGCCTTTTGAGAAAGCTTAGAGCACGCTGGAACAATTGAATAGTGAGAAGTGAATTGTAATGAGGTACACCGGTATGAGAAGGCATTGAAATGAGGGAAGGGGTAAGATCAACAAAGCTTGACTTGAAACCACCGGAGAAGATGAAAGAAAGAAGAATGATGAACTAGAAGCTCCGTTAGTATCTTCATGAGAATCACCGGATAAGAACATTGAAGGAAAAGAATGGAGAGGCTTCACATCAATAAGATGGATACTCGATTAAGAAATCTGAGTCCTTCAAGAAAAACAAGGGAGGGAGGGCGGGAAAAAAACAAAGGCAACTTGGAGACGGATGAAACAAACAACATTGAGAAGAACTGATAATTGATCTTGTGAATGTTGAACATGAACGGATCCGCTTGGCGAGAGACACACCGGTTGAAAAGGATTAACATGACAATCTCGATGAACAAGAAGGATTAGTATTCACATAGGAGTACGAGAACACCGCTTAGGAAAGGGATGGAATCCACATTTGTCTCTGAAGCAACTCGAATACCACAACTGAAAACAAAAACAAAGGATTGGCTTGCGGAATAAGCCGGAACAAACATCTGATAGAGATTTCGCCCGAAGTTTTCATGGTGGGGCCTACACGGGCTCGATCGTACAGCACCATCATGTACAAGGCAGTGCACATGACATACGAAGCGTCCCCGAGTCGGCATAGCCAAGGACTCTTTAAGACACAACGAGACCACTGTAAAACCGACCGTGAATAGGCGGACCACTAGACGTCGAACCCCAATTTCATATCATACATCTGTCGGAAAGATATCCTAAGAGCTACTTGAATTCCCACTTATAAACTCCCGAAATTTTCCCGGTTATGCAATCAGGTGTTGGGATACAGGGGAAGCATAATATCTCACCCAAACTAGCAAATCCTACATCCAGATGTATCCATCCTTCAACACATAACCAAGAAACCTTCGGAAATTGTCTACCTCAACCTTCGAAAAGCATCCGTTATACAAGTTATGGCAATACTCCCGAACTCCCGCCCCAGTACTGGGTGGCGTCGAGGTTATCTCACCAACGAACTGCATAAAAGAGATTTTCAATGTCGGCGAAACTAAACTCAGGTATTCTAGAACTGCAACGATAAAATTGTGACGACAACACCTCGGAGCTCAACTCCCCGGGACACTGCCACAACCCCTAAATGTCAGGAGGCACCAAGAACAATGTTCTCGTCACAAAACCATCGGAACGATTCCAAGATACCCGCGTGATCCTAAATTTTTTTTTGTGCAATTTGAGAAGAGAAGAGTCAAAACTCTACGTCAAGATGCCTTACCAGAGCGATGAGGAGACTGGGGAGTAAAAAGAATTCCTAAACTCTCTAATATATATAATTCCTAGATGACTCAAAACATTTTTCTAGACTCAACAACGGCTGCTAAAAACGATCAAGCAGTGGGGGCTCCTAAGGTCGGGGAAGGCTCTGATACCAACTTGTAACGCCCTTGATGAGGCTATATCTCCCACGTGTCGAAGCACGACTTAGAGGCATAACCGCATTGAAAGCAATGTCGCAAGTGAGGTAATCTTCACACAACCCATGTAATACATAAGGGAAAAGATACATAGTTGGCTTACAATCGCCACTTCACACAAATACATGAATAAAGCATTACAACATCCAAATACAATCAAGGTCCGACTACGGAACCAAAATAAAAGAAGAACCCCAAATGCGACAAGGCCCCCGATCGACCCCAACTGGGCTCCACTTCTGATCAACTAGAACAAAACAACACAAAGGACAAGATCTTCATCGAGCTCCTCCTAAGCTTGGTTGCATCATCTGCACGGTCTCATCGGCACCTGCAAGCTGGTTTTGGAAGTATCTATGAGCCACGGGGACTCAGCAATCTCGCACCCTCGCGATCAAGACTATTTAAGCTTATATGTAGGGTAAAAGGTATGATGTGGAGCTGCAGCAAGCGACTAGCATATATGGTGGCTAACATACGCAAATGAGAGCGAGAAGAGAAGGCAAAGCACGGTCGATAAAAGTATGATCAAGAAGTGATCCTAGAACAACCTACGTCAAGCATAACTCCAACACCGTGTTCACTTCCCGGACTCCGCCTGAAAGAGACCATCACGGTTACACACGCGGTTGATGCATTTTAATTAAGGCCAACTTCAGGTTTTCTACCACCTGACGTTAACAAATTCCCATCTGCCCATAACCGCGGGCACGGCTTTCGAAAGTTCAAATCCCTGCAGGGGTGTCCCAACATAGCCCATCACAAGCTCTCATGGTCAACGAAGGATATTCCTTCTAGCGGGAAGACCTGATCAGACTCAGAATCCCGGTTACAAGACATTTCGACAATGGTAAAACAATGCCAGCAAAGCCACCCAGATGTGCCGACAAATCCCGATAGGAGCTGCACATATCTCGTTCTCAGGGCACACCGGATGAGCAAGACGTCGGGTAAGCCAACCCAGAGTTGCCCCTGGTAGCCTCGGACATCGCTCAGTTGGACCAACACTTATAGAAGCACTGGCCCGGGGGGTTAAAATAAAGATGACCCTTGAGCCGGCCGACTCAAGGGAAAGAAAAGGCTAGGTGGCAAATGGTAAAACCAATGTTGGGCCTTGCCGGAGGAGTTTTATTCAAGGCGAACTGTCAAGGGGTTCCCATTATTACCCAACCGCGTAAGGAACGCAAAATCCGGGAACATAACACCGATATGACGGAAACTAGGGCGGCAAGAGTGGAAAAAAACACCAGGCATAAGGCCGAGCCTTCCACCCTTTACCAAGGATATAGATGCATTAATTAAATAAGAGATATTGTGATATCCCAACAAGTAAACATGTTCCAACAAGGAACAACATCTCCATGTTCCAACAAGGAACAAACTTCAATCTTCACCTGCAACTAACAACGCTATAAGAGGGGCTGAGCAAAGCACTAACATATCCAAACAACGGTTGCTAGGGCATGGTGGGTAAGAGGCTTGGTTTAACAACATGGGAGGCATGATAAGCAAGTGGTAGGTATCACAGCATAGGCATAGCAAAAGAGCGAGCAACTATCAAGCAAAGATAGAAGTGATTTCGAGGGTATGGTCATCTTGCCTGAAATCCCGCAAGGAATAAGAGCGAGTCCATGAAGAAGACAAATGGACGTAGACGAACGGTTCCTCACAAACGCGACGATATCGGAACCAACCCGAAGAAGCAACACCGGAAAGAAGCACACAACATAGTAAACAACTATCACACGATCATGGCATGATGCACAACAAGTATGATGCATGTCCGGTTTAAAGATACATGTCATGGCATGGCAAAGTGCAACAAACAACACTACAAATTAAGTGAAGCTCAATATGCAACAAGTTGCATATTGACAAAACACCACATCAATTATTTAGTTCTCTCTCGGTTATGTACCCAACAATATTAAATGTTGTTAAGCATGTCAAGAGGTGAAACATAAAGGGATTATCTATCTAAACAATTTAAATGGGGCCGGATATAGCAAACAACAAATCCGGTAAATCCCCATATGCATTAGTAAATTAACACAAACAACAATTTAAACCATCTTAATGTTGTTAACATGATGCGGATGACATGATCAAGTTTATGCAATTTTATTAAAAGTTGACAAGAGCAATATGAAGCATTTTTCACCATGGTGGAAAGGAAAGGGGTGCCACGGCAATGATAACGAAAACAGTGCCACGACAGCGTTCCGGTTCCGGTAACTCGATTGAGATACCGATGCAAAGGAGAAGTGCGCGGTTGCGTGCAGAAGATGGTTGGGCGCTCCCGGATACCAGGTGTCCCACGAGTTGGTGACAAGTAAACGAGTGACAAATTTGACACAGTGCAAACACAAGCATCTCAAACATCGCAAGCATTCGTTCACGGACGTCGTCTCAGGGTTATACCTTCGGAGCGTGCAAAGGAGATGGTTCTCGTTCGTAGAGGGAAGTAGGCGTTCTCGCGACGACAGTAGTGGAAGTAGTCGTTCTCGATTCGTAGATGTTCACACTCCATAGGTGTTCGGGGTCAACAAGGAACTTGCCGTCCACGGGTCTTCGAGGGTCGACGGTACATGTTCTGTAAACGTTCGAGCGGCGGTAGTGGTATACATTCACGGAGTAGGTCGTACACGTCGACGGTCTTATCGGAACCTCGTCAACATTCGCGATCCACCTTGGCGATCCGAAGGGGTACTTGGCGTCATGGTACTTGGGTCTTCGAACTTGCCGGTCTCGGTTCTTGCGACGGTAGTTGTACAAGGTCGTCATGGGAGGTAGAGGTACTCGCGAACTTGTCGGATCCACGGCGACGGTAGTGGAACCTCATGGATTCGTGGTCTCCGGCCAGTCTCGGTCTTGACGGTGGGGTACTTAACGCATCTCGGATATGTAGTCGTACTTGACGAATCCAAAATACTCCTGCTCGGCATGGGTGCAACGGAGGCATCGTCTTGCGTTTCAAATCTGGGTCATGTTCGTATAACCGTTCGCATCAACGAAAAAAGGGATTCATCTTGAGGTGCTCGGTCGTGGGCGACGGAGCACACGGTAGACAAGGAGGCAGGGCGCCCCTGGCCTTGAGGTCACAGCGGAGCTCGGGTCAACAACAACGAAGGTAGGGTGCGCGGCTGGAGGCGCTGGGAACAACAGCAGGCGGCAGCGGCGGACAAGCGAGGCGAGGCAGAGAGCTGGTGGCGGCGCTCCTGGTCCCAGCGGGAGGAAAGAGGATCCAGGAGATGCTCGGTAGGCACGACGTAGAGGGAGGAGAGGAGGCTCCATCTTGGTCGTGGCCTCGTCGGCCAGCGGGTTGGAGCTCCGGTGGTGGCTGTCCTCGGCCAGGGAGGAGGCAGGAGCCTGGGAGCGCGGTTGACGATGGGAGAGATGAGGGGGAAGGCTGCATGGAGGAGATACGGCGCCTAGGAGACGCAGGCGAGCTTGATGACCAGGGCCATGGTCGCGGGCGCACGAGGAAGAGAAGAAGAAGGCGAGCGCGAGGCAAATGCAGGTCACCATGGGAGGCCACTAGGAGGCGAGCGGAGGAGCTGAGGCTTCTTGAAGGTCGAGGTCGCCGGCGGGGGCCTGGAAGATCGGGGCTCGAGCGAGGGAGGGACCGAGAGGGAGATCGAGAGAAAGAGGGGGTCGCGCCTACGTGCGTGTGTCTCTGGCGGCGCAGGAGGACGAGGGCACGATCGAGGGGAGTGGGTGCGCGCTAGGGTTAGGAAGGTTCGGTGGGCTTTGGCCTTGGGCTGGCCCAGTAGAGAGGGAGGGGCTGCTCCTAGAGAGGCCGGCGGCTGGGCCTTAGGCCGAATTGGTGGGAAGGAAAAGGCCAGAGGCCTGGTCTGCTATCTCTCCCTCATACTTCTCTTTATTTTCCAAAACAGCACATAACAAAGAAAGAAAATGAGAGAAAAAAAAGGTCGGAGAAGGAATTTGGGAACGGGGATAATTTCCCTGAACTCACAAAAATGTGCACGGTCAAAGAAAAGTAGGAGTGGACATGATTGCAAGAATTAAATTCAAAGTCATTTGAATTTAATTGAAAAGGTTTGAACAAGGGCTAGGAATTAGAAATGTACAAAAATGTTGAGAATTTAGGTGGAGCTCTGGAAAATGACGAAAGGATATATGGAAAAGTTAGAGGCCAAGAGTTTGTGATAAAAAAGGCATTGAGATTTATTTTTCAAGTGCATTCCGGTTAATTCCAACAAATGAAATATTTAATATAGCTCCCTAATATCGGGAGGATATGTTATAAAGAGAATCACCATGTGAATTCCCTCGATTTAAATGGATCAAAGATCCATGCCATTTATTTAGTTGAGTTGCAAAAGATTTATGAGATGATGGCATGATGACATGATGCAATGCAAAAATAAAAGGGCAGGCACAAATGAAACACACGGCGAAACCCGGAACATACGGAAGTATTCTCGCGCATCGGTCTTGGGGCGTCACACCGACACCCTCGTTGGGCTTCCGCTTGAAGGTTTCCGAGTACATGTCGTGTAAACGGCGGTAAGTGGTGAAAGCGTGTATGAAGAAGTACACCCCTGCAGGGTATAAAACTATTCGAATAGCCGCGTCCGCGGTAAAGGACTACTTGGTTGCCTACACAGTTCATAGACAAGCTGATGGATACTACTAAAAGACTCAAGATAAGTGTGAGTACCGAGGATGGCCCTCTCATAGGATGACGAGGGAGGATCCCCGGTGGAGTATTGTGTTGGTGATTAGTGGACTCGTGTGCAAAAAACTGTTTTAATAGTGGAGTTCCGTAGGATAGCTTAGCCAAGGGTCAAAGCTAGCTTGTTGCAATAACTCCACCACCTTCATGAGAATGAGCATGTATAGTAGGTTCTGATGTAAGACTTGCTGAGTACCCTTGTACTCATGTTTGCTTAATTACTGTTTTCAGACGACAACACCGCCCCCTCCGATGGGTTTTATGTAGACCTTGATGTTGACGAGTGACTAGCCACCCAGGTGGTGATCTTGGCCATGGAGGGCCCTATGTAGATAGACATGCTTCGAGAAGCCTTCTTTCTTTCTAGTGTCTGTACTCAGACTATTTGCTTCCGCATGTGCTTGTATGCTTGTATGACTTGAGTGTTGGGTCATGTGACCCCTACGTGTATGAACATGTTATGTATGGCTCTCTGGAGCCTTTAAATAAAGTACTTGAGTTGTAGAGTTTTGTTGTGATGCCATGTTGTATGTACTCATATCGGGCATATTGTGTGTATGATTGAAATGCTTGGTATGAGTGGGATCCGACAATCTAGTTGTTTATCCTTGGCAGCCTTTCTTATGGGGAAATGTAGTCTAGTGTTCCTCGAGCCATAGTAGTGCGCTACAGCCCGGTCCACCGGAGTCCTGCTAGCCCAGCACTACTGCTCAGGACACTTGACTGCCGGCATGTGTTTCACTTCGTTCCTATGTCTGTCCCTTCAGGGAAATGTCACATGGTGACATCCGGAGTCCTGCCTAGCCTGCTATAGTCCGGGTTCCCCGCAGTCCTGTTAGCCCAGTGCTACAGCCCGGATTCACTCGCTGATGACCGACATGCTCGATGTGATTCATGTATGCCTGTCTCCATAGGTCTGCGCCGCTTTGGGTTCACGACTAGCCATGTCGGCCTGGGTTCTTTGTCATATGGATTCTAGCGACACTATCATATACGTGAGCCAAAAGGCGCAAACGGTCCCAGGCCATGGTAAGGCGACACCTGTGGGAATACCGTGCGTGAGGCCGCAATGTGATATGAGGTGTTACCGGCTAGATCGATGTGACTTGGAATCGGGGTCTTGACAGCGTTGGCATCAGAGCCGGACTACCTGTAGGTTCGTTGAGCCAAACTGGTCGATGTCGAGTCTAGAAATGCTTTAGTTATATGTAGGGGAATTGATTGTGGGAGGGAACGTAAGGATCTTTTACTCCTATACCTTATGCCCTCTGATCTGAGTCATTCTCTTCTCATTCAACGTGGGTTAAGGACTAGGCTCTGTTCTTCTATCAGGTTCACGTGTTACTAATCCGTAGTAGCTTATAGGATTGTTGTTACAAGCCTTAGTACAGTTTCTACTACTTTTAGTATGTTGTCAGTTGAATCAGAACCTTGATATGATGTTGTTGAGTGGTATTGCAAACTGTTGTGGATGTCTCAAATCTTTATCTAAGCATTTACAGCTGTTATGCTGTCCAATTTTCCCTAGAAATTCTAATGCCTTTGCATTGTGGTTGTGCTTTCAGATGGCCACTCGTGCTCAAAATCAAGTGGTTCGCCTGACCCGGTGCCTCGATGTGCCCGGTCATACTGCTATGTTAGTCCGGGTAATGAACGAGACGGGTTACCGTTGGTATCCCGAATACACTGTCGAAGAGCAGTTCAGAGACTTCAACCAGAGCCAGTACCTCTGTATCGTCAGGATATATCCCTCTTATCCTGGAGCCACTGAGCCCCTTCACTATTCCTATGGACTCGGGGTTACTGTTGAGATGGCTATCCAGGATGCTTCCTATTCCATGATGACCATCATGCGAGTCTGGACTGGCCTACTTCGGAACACCGACTTCCGTTATATGCCAGCTTCACTTCCGGGAGCGCAAGGGTATCTCCAGGCTATCTATGCTGACCCCACACATGAGGAGTCACTACTCCGCACCACTGCCGAGATGCTTGAGGATAAGGACCGCGAAAATCGGGCCTTGTGTATGGAGCTTTTTAACTCTCCCACTAATCACTGGGCCACTTTGACTCGGTTTGCACCGGTGGTACAGGCATGATACATGGATCTGAGGTATCTGTACCCTGTACGATCTGGATTGCCAGATTGTATGGAGTGGCGCGATGTGGGAGGCATCACCCCTCCTGGTGGTCCCCGTCTGCCACCATTTGTGGGACCAAGGCCACATCCGAGTCCCTTTGGTCCGCAGGTTCCGCGGGACCGTCTGTTCCCAGATGATCATGTTCCACTTCCAGGTTTTGGTGGCGACTTCTATGAGGATTACTACGGAGCCGTCTGAGCTAGTAGTAGTTCCACTAGTATTGTAGTAGTTGTATTATCCACAGTCCTGCGTGACCGTGGGATACGACTTGGTGTGTATCACACTCCAGAGGTGTAGGAAATAATGTATAGGAGCTTGGAATGCCTCCGATGAGATGTAATGTCTTTCACCGTAGATGTACTCTAGCCTGGGCTTGTACTAAACTATGTACGGTGTGTATGACCAATGGTATATATATGGCAGTTTCTATATTACCATGTCGTGCAATGAACATCTCTGCATTCCATGTTATCCATTACATTCTTCACTTCCTTGCTAAGTTTGTGCCATCCTTATCTAAACCGTTGTCTTGTTTTCATCTAGGATGGTCAACACCCGCAGCAACCCTGCTGCCCCGGAGCAGGGGGAAGCCAGTGCAGCTAGGGGTGAAAATCTGCCTCACCCGCCTTCTCTGGCTGAAGTGATGCTGGAGGCGGAAAGAAACAAGCGTGAGACTAACCACCTGCTAGAGCGGATTGAGCAGAACACTGCACGCCATCAGCGAAATGACTTGGTGTCAATCAATGACTTCATCAAGCTGTACCCACCGAAGTTTAACCATTCCGTCGAGCCCCTCGACGCGGATGACTGGCTTCGCAGCATCACCCACAAGCTACGTTCTGCCAATGTAGCCGAAGCTGATAAGGTTACTTATGCTGCCTATCACCTCGAAGGCCCTGCTAGCCTCTGGTGGGAAAACTTTGAAGCTATGCGCCCGGTCGGCCAAATCACTACTTGGGCTGAATTCATTGAGGCTTTCCGTGAGCATCACATTCCGGAAGGTCTCATAGATCGCAAGAGGGAAGAGTTCTGCAGTTTCACCCAAGGAAGACTGACTGTGGACGCATATAGTCGTGAATTTGGGAATCTGGCATGATATGCTCCTAAAGAAGTATCTACCGATGCTAAGAAGCAGGCAAGGTTCCGCAAGGGACTTAGCCCCGAGCTTCGCCGCGATCTTCGTCTGCACGAGTGCACCTCCTTTCAGAAGTTGGTCAATAAAGCCATCAGTGCTGAGTCAGGCCAGTCTGACTATGACGCTTCACGCAAGCACACATGTGATTTTGGCTCTTCATCCGGCTCTGGAGCTCAGAAGCGCCGGGTGTGGATTCCAAGCACGACACTGCCACCCAGGTTCATTCCGAGGCCATCCTTTGAGGCGCCTCGTCCCAACCAGCAGTTTGCACCGCCCAAGCCCTATGGTGGCCCCGCTGCTAATGCTGCTCCACATCCCAATATTGTGACGTGTTTCAAGTGTGGAGAGCCGGGTCACTATAGCCGAGAGTGTCCCTAGAACAACAACCCCAATCAGTCTGGAAAGTCCGTTGGCCGTGGTAAACCAACGGGAAAGACATTCTATGCCAAGCCGGTCACCACTGCTCGTGGCCATGTCAACTATGTCTCAGCCGAGGAGGCTCATGAGGATCCTAACATCGTCCTTGGTACGCTCCTTGTTAACTGCCATCCGGCATCTGCTCTTTTTGATACTGGAGCATCTCATTCATTCATATCCGAGAACTATGCTCGATTGCATAACACGACATTCTGTGACATGCTCACTTCCATGGTAATTCAAACTCCGGGTTCCAAATGGCAAACTTCTAGAGTAAGCCATGGGAACGAAATTCTTGTTGATAGACTTGTCTTCCTTGCATCCTTAATAGCTCTTAAGTCCTCGGACATTAACATCATCTTGGGTATGGACTGGATGTCAGCTCATTATGCTAAGATTGATTGTGCCACTAGAACCATTCAACTTACTCACCCATCGGGCAAGACAGTCAATGTCTTAACTCGAGTGGCCAAGCGCCAGCTTTACTCCCTAAATGCCAACCCCCTTCCAGACCTTGAGGATATTCCGGTAGTCCGAGACTTTCCGGATGTCTTTCCAGAAGAACTGCCAGGTGTTCCACCTGACAGGGATGTCGAGTTCGTGATAGACCTTGTTCCAGGAACCGTTCCAATTTCTAGAAGACCCTATAAGATGGCACCCTTAGAACTAGCCGAGCTTAAGAACCAACTCGATGAGTCCTTGAAAAATGGTTTCATCCGTCCTAGTTCCTCTCCTTGGGCTTGCCCCGTCCTCTTCGTCAAGAAGAAGGATGGAACGGATCGGATGGTTGTAGATTACCGACCTGTCAACTTGGTCTCCATCAAGAACAAGTATCCGCTTCCCAGGATCAACGATCTGTATGACCAGCTCACTGGATCCTCAGTCTTTTCCAATATGGATTTGAGGTTGGGCTACCATCAAATCAAAATCAGAAACGGGGACATTCCCAAAACGGCCTTTGTTCCTCGTTATGGCCAATATGAGTACACCGTTATGTCTTTCGGTTTAACCAATGCCCCAGCCACTTTCTCTCGGTTAATGAACTTGGTCTTCATGGAGTATTTGGATAAATTCGTCATAGTCTACCTCGATGACATACTCATCTACTCCAAGAATGAAGAGGAACATGCCGAACATCTAAGGCTGGTATTGACGAAACTTCGAGAGCATCGCCTTTATGCCAAATTCTCCAAGTGTGAATTTTGGTTGCCAGAAGTGACCTATCTAGGCCATGTAATCTCTGGTAAGGGTATTGCTGTCAATCCCGAGCGACTTCAAGCCGTCCTTGATTGGACTCCACCTGAGACGGTCAAGCAAGTTCGGAGCTTCCCTGGCTTAGCGAGCTATTGTCGCCGCTTCGTCGAGAATTTATCCAAGGTTGCTAAACCTCTAACTGAACTCCTCAAGAAAGATAAAAAGTTCGAGTGGACCCCACAGTGCAAGTTCAGCTTTCAGGAACTGAAAAGACGCCTGACATCTGCTCCCGTACTGGTACCACCAGATTTCTGCAAGGACTTTATTATCTATTGCGACGCCTCACAAAAAGGACTAGGTTGCATACTCATGCAAGATCGTCAGGTAATTGCCTATGCTTCACGGCAATTACACCCACATGAGGTAAACTATCCCACACACGATCTAGAGCTTGCAGCAGTAGTCCATGCACTCAAAACTTGGCGACATTACCTCCTCGGTAATCGTTGCGAGATTTTCACCGATCACCAAAGTTTGAAATATATCTTCACCCAACCGGATTTGAATCTCAGGCAACGACGTTGGGTTGAGTTGATCTCGGATTACGATTTAGGAATAACTTACACCCCGGGCAAAGCCAATGTCATGGCTGATGCGCTAAGTCGTAAATCTTACTGTAACAACCTGATGTTAGAACAAAGTCAACCACTTCTCCACGAGGAATTTCGTGAGCTCAATCTTCACATTGTCCCTCGAGGATTTCTATCCACCCTAGTGGCGAAACCTACCCTTACGTATCAGATCATCAAGGCACAGAAGGTAGATCCGGGAATCTCCTGTATTAGAAGAAACATTAAGAAAGGAGTCGCAAATTGTTTCTTCGTCGATGATCAAGGTGTCATATACTTTGGAAACCGTTTAGTGGTTCCCAAGGCACGAAACCTGAGGCGGCTGATCCTTAAGGAAGCTCATGAATCCCCTCTCACCATTCATCTCGGTAGTACTAAAATGTATCAAGACCTACGCCAGAGGTTTTGGTGGACTAGGATGAAGAGAGAAATCGCTCAATACATTGCTAATTGCGACATTTGTTGTCGTGTTAAAGCAGAGCATCAACGGCCTTCTTGGACCCTTCAACCTTTGGCTATTCCTGAGTGGAAATGGGAAAAAATCAGTATGGATTTCATCACTGGGTTTCCCAGGACCAAGGGAGGGAATAATGCCATCTTCGTCGTGATCTACCGTGTTTCCAAAGTAGCCCATTTCCTTCCTGTTCGTGAGAGTATCACCGCTAGCCAGCTAGCTGACTTATACATCTCCCGAATAGTGTCTCTTCATGGTGTCCCATTGGAAATTAACTCAGACCGTGGGAGTCTCTTCACCTCTCGATTTTGGGAAAGTTTCCAAAATGCTATGGGAACTCGTCTGTCTTTTAGCACCGCCTTCCATCCTCAATCAAGTGGTCAAGTAGAGAGAGTCAATCAAATTCTGGAAGATATGCTCCGAGCTTCTATCATCTCATTCGGAATGGGTTGGGAGAAATGCCTTCCATTCGCGGAGTTTGCTTATAACAATAGTTATCAAGCTAGCTTGGGCAAAGCTCCTTTCGAAGTTCTCTATGGACAAAAATGTCGAACGCCTCTTAACTGGTCAGAAACCGGGGAAAGACCACTCTTTGGCCCGGATATGATTCAGGAAGCAGAAGAGCAGGTTCGCGTTATTCGTGAGAAATTGAAAACAGCCCAATCTCGTCAAAAGAGCCAATATGACCGTAAACATAAGCTCATGACTTATGAAGTCAGCGAGAAGGCTTACCTTCGGGTTACCCCGTTAAACGGAACCCATCGTTTCGGTATCAAAGGCAAATTGGCTCCGTGTTACATCGGACCCTTCCGCATTCTTGCCAAAAGAGGAGAAGTTGCCTACCAATTGGAACTACCTTCGCATCTTTCCAGAGTTCACGATGTCTTCCACGTTTCTCAACTCAGGTGTTTCTTCGCGGATCCTATCCGTGGATGGACCACGAAACGCTTGATCTACAAGATAACCTCTCATATCGGGAATATCCCGTTCGTATCCTTGATCAAGCCGAGCGTACCACTCGACGCCATAATATCAAGTTTCTCAAGGTTCAATGGTCACACCATTCCGAAAAGGAAGCCACTTGGGAAAGGGAGGATCGTCTTCTACTCGAGTACCCCACCTTCTTCCCGGAGGATCCTAAATTTCGGGACGAGATTCTTTTGAGTGGGGGTGAGTTGTCATACCCTAGCCAGTTCAAGCATTATAGTGTGCATCATGTTTAAATTTCTCTTAAATTTGAAATGGGGATGATAGAAGCCCCAGCACCCCCCTGGAACAACTAGGGTTTACTAAAAACTTTTTCAATGAACCTGAAATGCCCTTCTAAAAACCCCACCCTTTTTGTTTTGGGTTAAAACCTTGGACAAGAATGGTGCACATTTTTCTAGGACATCTTAAGGTCATTGAATTAATTCTTATGGTATTTGCATTTGGGGATTTAAATGCTATAAAATATTTTAAATGCTCCAATAATCATAAACCAAAATGTTTGCTGTTGCATATATTCTAAGCAATGGCCATGATTAATTTTATGATTTATGGAAATGCCCTGGCATTTTTATTAAAGCCCTGAAGTTATAGAAATAATAGAATAAATAAAAAACAAAAAAGGAGAGAGAGAACAGAACTTACCTGGCGCAGCCCACCTAGCCCACCGGCTCGGCCCAGTCCACTGGCTCTTGCCAGTTGTCCTCCTCCTCCTGCCAGGAGGACGAGAAGCGCGTGGTCGGCGCCCGCGGCCACACGCCGGCCACCTCCTGCTTCCGCCGACGCCCCGGACGCGCCTACGAGTGCCACGCACTCCCCCACATCCCCCTCTCTTTCTCCCCACTCTCCCCGTGGCCTCTCCCCCTCTCTGGCTCTCTCCCCATCCCCTGCCGAGCGCAGCCGTCACCGCCGACAAGCACCACCGCAGCCACCACCATCCAATCGCTGCCTCGCTGTGCCAAGAAGCTCCGCCGTCGTCCGCTGCTTCGCCTCGACCCATCCCCGAGCGCTCGCTCGCCCCGGAGACGCTGCACCGAGCTCGTCTTCAACCTCAGTCGCCGGAGATCCCCCTCGACGCCCGCTCACTCCAGCTCTTCCCCGAGCTCGCCGTTTACTCCCCTGCAACCGCAGTGAGCTACTGACCCGTTTCCCCCTCTCCCCGCGCTCGTCTGTGCCCTCTAACCCCCATGGCCACCGGAGCCGAAGCTCGCCGCCGCCACCGCACGTCGCCGTCGTGGCCACAGCCACGTTGGGTCGCAACCGAGCACCCCTTTGTCTTCAACGCACTCGCAGGAGCCTGTAGCACTCCCATGTGCCCCTCCCCGTGCCTGCTAGCGACTAGCTCAACCTCGCCCGAACTCCGGCCGCCGCGGACGTGCTCGCCGCCGTCGTCTCCGGCCACCCCAGCTCCACCTACTGCCACCACTCGACGCGGCTCACTCCCCGCATCACGTAGATGGTCTCCGCCGTCCTTTTGCTCGCCGGAGTGCAAAACCCGAGCCCTCCGCCGCGTCTGGCCTCGCTGGCGGCTAAACGCTGGTGAGTTTGACCCCCTTTGACCGTGGACTGACGCATGGGCCCAGGTTGACTCCCCCCTGAGCCTATGACTGGTGGGGCCGGCCTGCTTATTAGTTTAGGATTAGAGTTAACTAATATTAATTAGTTTAGTCACTGACATGTGGGCCCAGGCCCCACTGACAGTTAATTAGTACTAATTTAATCCTGTTAATTAGCTGAGCCACTAACAGATAGGGCCCACCAGTCAGGTTTGACCTGGCCGACCCAGTTGACCCGCTGACGTTACACCTGTGTCATGCTGACGCATTAATTCAATTACTGGAATTATTCTTATATAGGAAATTCTAGAAAATAGCCAAAACTTCTAAAAATCATAGTAAATCAACGATAACACCAAATCAAACAATTTATATATGAAAAATGATCAGAAAAATTCAATCTATCCATCTGTAATGGTTTCATGCATGACAAAACAAGTTAACCTTGCTGCTTAAGCAGAATAAGATAATGCACTAATAAGGCCATGTTAAATGAGCTAACATTTGAATCTTTGATTCAAATGAGTTCATTCCTTTCTGTTTTAGCTTGCATTAGGCCAAGACACATTCATTTTGCCATGTCGTAGCATGCATCATATTGTTGCATATCATCATGTGTTGATTATGTTCGGTGTGTCTTTCGTGGTAGGTTCTGCCTTCGAGGATAACCCCGAGTATCCGTCTGAAGGGCAGTACCCTACTACCACTACATCAAGCAAGCAACCCATTGATCATTCTGATACGAACCCATGTTCTCGCTTCTGCTCTTGTTTACTGCATTAAGACAACGCGATTCAAACTGCTGTGTGCTACGGTAGTTGAACCGTTATCCTCTGCATGACCTATCATTGCCACAGTAACTAGATGAAACCCACTAGCATGTGTAGGAGTTGTTTGAGCCGTGTATGTGTTTCCTACCGTGCCATGCCTGCTATGCTTAGAGTTGTGTCAGGTTTGGTTCATCTGGGTGATGGGCTAGAGTGAAATGATTATGTCGGTAATGTGAGGGATGTGTTGAACATGATTTGGTAAAGGTATCGATGAGAGGCCATGTAGGAGTACATGGTGGGTTGTTTCATTGAGGCCATCCCTAAGAACTGAGATCTGTATGTGTGATTTAAGATTCAGTTACTACCATACATTGGGCCCGAAACCAATGGACCCTCTCGGCTTCTTAATCACCCTAGTACTCTGTCCAGGAGTTGCAAATAGTTTCTGGTGTTTGTAGGTTATGTGTTGGCGGCCGTGCGTAGCGCTGGCCCTAGGGGTGGGCTATGTTGCGGTAGATACACCGTGGCACGGTGTACCGAGTCACCCGTTTGGTGTCTCGAGAACCCTGTTCACATTGTTCGGGGACGTATGTGGAAACCTCGGCCGGACTCCCTATGGATGGAACCTGAATAGGCGATAAACCTGGACTAGAGGCTTGAGCGTTAGGTAGGCCGTGGCCGACACCCTCGTTGGGCTTCCGCTTGAAGGTCGCCGAGTACATGTCGTGTAAATGGTGGTAAGTGGTGAAAGCGTGTATGAAGAAGTACACCCCTGCGTGGTATAAAACTATTCGAATAGCCGCGTCCGTGGTAAAGGACTACTTGGTTGCCTATACAGTTCATAGACAAGCTAATGGATACTACTAAAAGACTCAAGATAAGTGTGAGTACCGAGGATGGCCCTCTTGTAGGATGACGAGGGAGGATCCCCGGTGGAGTATTGTGTTGGTGATTAGTGGACTCATGTGTGAAAAACTATTTTACTAGTGGAGTTCTGTAGGATAGCTTAGCCAAGAGTCAAAGCTGGCTTGCTGCAATAACTCCACCACCTTCTTGAGAATGAGCATGTATAGTAGGTTCTCATGTAAGACTTGCTGAGTACCCTTGTACTCATGTTTGCTTATTTACTGTTTTCAGACGACAACACCGCCCCCTTCGATGGGTTTTATGTAGACCTTGATGTCGACGAGTGACTAGCCACCCAGGTGGTGATCCTGGCCATGGAGGGCCCTATGTAGATAGACAGGCTTCGAGAAGCCTTCTTTCTTTCTAGTGTCTGTACTCAGACTATTTGCTTCTGCGTGTGCTTGTATGCTTGTATGACTTGAGTGTTGGGTCATGTGACCCCTACGTGTATGAACATGTTATGTATGGCTCTCTGGAGCCTTTAAATAAAGTACTTGAGTTGTAGAGTTTTGTTGTGATGCCATGTTGCATGTACTCATATCAGGCATATTGTGTGTATGATTGAAATGCTTGGTATGAGTGGGATCCGACAATCTAGTTGTTTATCCTTGGCAACCTTTCTTATGGGGAAATGTAGTATAGTGTTCCTCGAGCCATAGTAGTCCGCTATAGCCCGGTCCACCGGAGTCCTGCTAGCCCAACACTACTGCTCAGGACACTTGACTGGACGGCATGTGTTTCACTTCGTTCCTATGTCTGTCCCTTCGGGGAAATGTCACGCGGTGACATCCGGAGTCCTGCCTAGCCTTCAACAGCCCGGGTTCCCCGGAGTCCTGTTAGCCCAGTGCTACAGCCTGGATTCACTCGCTGATGACCGACATGCTCGATGTGATTCATGTATGCCTGTCTCCATAGGTCTGCGCCGCTTTGGGTTCACGACTAGACATGTCGGCCCGGGTTGTCTGTCATATGGATGCTAGTGACACTATCATATACGTGAGCCAAAAGGCGCAAACGGTCCCGGGCCATGGTACGGCGACACCCGTGGGAATACCGTGCGTGAGGCCGCAATGTGATATGAGGTGTTACCGGCTAGATCGATGTGACTTGGAATCGGGGTCCTGACAGTAGCTGAGGTAACAAGCTAAACGTCAAAGTCCAAGCGGAACTACTAGCGAGACTGAAGTCTCTCTGCAAAAACATAAATTAAGCAAACGTGAGTACGAATATACCCAGCAAGACTTACATCAGAACTAGCTACATATGCATCGGTATCAACAAAGGGGTGGTGGAGTTTGACTCAGTGGCTAACCTGAACTACGACTGCAAGTAACTCTTTTGAGGTGGCGCACACGAGTCCACAAATTCACCATACTAATACACCACTATGGATCCGCTCCTGTCTCCCTGCGAGAACGCCATCCATAGCACTCACACTTATCTTGCGCATTTTAGAGTATCCACTTTCACTTGTCTATGAACTATGCAAGGGGTCCAAGTTTCCATATCCAAGGAATCCGGCTATTCGAATAGATAATGATAACCCTGCAGGGGTGTACTTCTTCACCCATGCTCTCGCCACTTATCGCCCTGTACACGTCATGTACCTCGGCAACCCTCAAGCGGAAGCCGGGCGAGGGAGTAGGCCACGACCTGACTAACCAACAAGTCTCTAGTCCAGGTTTATCGCCTATTCGGGTTCCATCCGCAAGGAGATCTGGCCGGGGTGTCGCTCATGGCCCCAAACGATGTGTGCAGGGTTCCCAAGCCCACCATCCGGGTGCCACGTGGTACACTGTGCCATTGTGCCTAGTCTGTCCCAAGCCCACCTATACCGGGTGCCACTTGGTAGACTACTAACACTACCTACAAACACTAAAACTAGTTGCAACTCCTGGACAGAGATCGAGTTGATTAATAAGTCGAGAGGGGCACTTAAGCATTCCAATGCATGGTAGTAGTTGTTCACGGATCACAAACACAGAACCCAGTTCCTAGGGACGGCTGCAATGAGACAACCCACCATGTACTCCTACATGGCCTCTCACCGCTACCTTTACGAAATCTTGTTCACACACTTAGCTCTCAATAGTAGGACATGTTCACCACATTCCAATTCATCCCCGATGAATCAGACCTGACTCAACTCAAAGCAGTAGTAGGCATGACAAACAAACATGAATGAGTAGGCACATCAGGGCTCAAACAACTCCTACTCATGCTAGTGGGTTTCATCTATTTACTGTGGCAATGACAGGTCATGCAGAGGAAAGGGGTTCAGCTACCGCAACATGTAACAGTTGAAATGTTGTTATCCTAATGCAGTAAAAGAGAGCAGGAGCGAGAGAGTGGGATTGTATCGGAATGACCAAGGGGTTTTTGCTTGCCTGGCACTTCTAAAGATAGAATAGCTCTTCATCGGTGTCATCGATCATGTCGTCGGAAACAACGTCTACTGAGAGGGGGCAATTACCGGCAAACAAGGAAGAATACAATCAATGCAATGCAACAATATGATGCATGATCATGACATGGCAATATGTGTGTGTTGGCCTAATGCAACTATAACCAGGGTGGTTCGAGTCATTTTGAACCAAAGGTTCAACTTCAAACTCAAATTATGAATTTAAATAGTGCATTATCATTTATTGCACTAAACAGCAAGGTTAAGTTGCTTAAACATGCATGAAAATGGTACATATGGATTCCTTGAATTTTTATGATAATTTTTCATATATAAATTATTTCATTTGGAGTTACGGTTGAATTTCTATGATTTTTAGAAGTTTAAACTGTTTTCTGGAATTTCCTGAATAGAAATAAATCAAGAAATTACATTATTGCATCAGCATTACATCATGCTGACCTCAGCAGGTCAACAGGTGCCATCCAGGTCAAACCTGACCAGTGGAGCGCACTGGTCAGTGACACAGGACTGGTTATAGTCGCTGACATGTGGGCCTGGTCAACAGCCACGTCAGTAGGTCAATTCTGACGCGTCAGCCCTGCTGGTTTTATTAAGTAATCTAATTATTATTTTTATCCAGTAAACTAACAAAGCGGGTCCCACTGTCAGTGTCTAGTGTTAAACTAATAGGGTTAGTTAGCCCCTAATCTAATGACGTCCACGTCGGCTAACCGGTGATTAGCCGCCGGCGCTAAGCAGGACACGGCAGAGGTCCTTGTCCAGCCGTTTCCGGCGATGAGAGGTCGTGCGAATGGGTTCTGCGGGACCGGCGCGACGAGGCGTGTCAGATGGTGGCATCTGCGGGTGCTGGGGCGGCGTGCAACAGCGGCGATGATGAGCCGGGCGGCGGCCGGAGCTCGGGTGCGTGCGGGCGCGGTGCTGCGGTGCGCTAGGGAGCAGGATAGGCTGCGGGTTAGCTCCCTAGGGATGCTAGGAGCACTTCCGCGTACTCAAGGGCGACGGAAACGGGCTCTGGCCACGGCGGTGTGAGGTCCGGTGGTGGTGAGCTCTCGGGTCCAGCGGGGCAGCTAGCTAGGGGACGAAATCGAGTGCATGGAGTGAGGGGAGGGGAAGAGGAGCTCACGAGGAGTCGGATGAGACGCTAAGTGGGCTCGGGGATGGCTTGGTGATGACAGAACGGCGACGGCGATCTCCGGGCAAAGGCGGCGGGGACGAGCTTGATGGCGACGCTTCCGGGCATCCGGGCTTGCTTCCGTCGTCGAGGAGATGTAGTAGACGATGGCGGAGCTCCCGGAGACGGAGAGGGGTCGAGGGGTGGCCGGTGGACGCCGTGGCAGCGAGCGACGGCGACGGGCACGTTCGGTGGTGGGGAAGAGAGCAAGACAGGGGAGGGGAGAGATAGCAGCGAGTGAGGGGGAGGATAGAGGGGTCTCGGGGCGTCTCTGTGGCGTCGCTGGAAGGGCCGGGGAGGGTGAAGCAGGCAGGGAGGAGGTGGCGGCCTCAGCGCACGCCGTGCCAACCTTCGCCTCTGCCTACTGGCAGAGGTTGAGGATGACTGGCAAGTCGCCAGGTGGGCTGGGCCTCCAACAGTGCTGGGCCAACTGGGCGCTAGGTAAGCTACAGGTGAGGTTCTGCCCTTTTTTGTGTTTTGGTTCCTGTTTTCTATTTTATTCCTCTGTTTTGAAATAATAAAAATACTAATTCATTTCCAAATTTCCTGAAATGACTTGTGGGCACATTTGGAAATATTTTCAACAGCCCTCAACCACTTCTAGAATTATTTGGGAATTTTAATTATTTATAGCAATTAAATGCCCAAATTCAAATACTTAATGAGTTCATTCAAAAATCCAAATTGAGCTAGAAAAATGTGCACCATTTTTGTCAGAGGTGCCAAAATCAATTCAAAAATGATGAACATTTCTAAAGGGAATTTGGGTTCATTGAAAAGATTTAAGTTGAACCTAGTTGAATTTCATTTGCTACTAGGGTTTAGCAGTCCCCATTTCAACTTTCAAATAAATTTAAACATGATGCATGGATGCAATGCCACAAGTTACAAGCAAACTCTAGGGATGTGACATTTGTCGTGCGGGCGCTGCTATGCAGGCACCACAACGCCGCTTGGTGTCACATCACGATCATCTTGCGAAGGGCATGGTACATGTCTTGATGTTGTTCGGTCGCTGCTGTCGAACTCACCACGGCGGGAGGGTTGTAGCTCGCGCGGACTGGACAGGGCCATTCTGATGGCTTCGCTCGCCGGTGCGTCGAGGAGATGGGGGCGGCGTGCCCGCGACTCCTGCACCATTGTTGTTGTAGTCACCGGATGACAGGCGCAGGTGCCTATTACTAGCGTCTCCACCGCATGCTCATGCCATAGTGGGCATGGAGACCGCACCTCCTGTGCTGGCTGCACCCACCGCAGCATTTGCACCGTCCGCGACGACAGCGCCGCCTGCACCATCCGCAGGCGCATGTGGTGGAAGTTTGGATGTTGATGACTTCTTCATCATGGACCCCTTCTTCTTGGGTGTCCTGAAAGGTGAAGAGAGCGCTGAACTTGAAGAAGTTGATGCGCCATTTGCCGGCGTGATTCACGTAGGTGTAGCCCCCTACCTGGCACACCAAAGATGTCGAAATGGAGCCGGTGATCTATGGGGAAGGGTTGCCCCTTTTGTTGGTCCAGTGAGGGGGTGCATGCGACGCAAACAACAAGACAGTGAGGGACACAATGGTTTTTACCCTGGTTTGGGCCGCTGAGAAGCGTAAAACCCTACTCCTACTTTGGTTTATTGAAGGGTTGTGTGCACAAGCACGTGGAGCATTCTCCCCCAGCAAGTCACGAGGAAAGATTAGATGCAGGAGCACCTACACGTGGAGTTGCATGTGGTTTCAACCCGTGTAAAGGTTGCCATGGCCTTCCTTTTAGTGTTCAAGGGGTTACCAAAGTGCAAAAAGGGTCTTTACAGGGTGACTGGATGGAACCAGATGTATCTTACCTAACTCTGCTAGTTAGGAAAAAATGTGTTAAATGCATCACTAGGTGTCATGAGGAGGAGCCCGGCAAGGTTGGCGCACCTCTTGCTCATTTGCCTCTTATTATCTTTCCATGCCATTAGGACGGGTGTCGATAAAGGTAATCTTTCCTCCAGCAGGCCGCCACGTGCCCGATAAGCCCTACCTAACTGCCTTGGAGCTCGACACCTGGTGTTCTGGCATTGGCCTGCCGGTCCGGGCACTTGTTGGTCCTTCATCTTGCTGGGCTAGTCTTGCCGGAAATAGTTATCTTTAATGTGAAATTTTGTTTTGGTCTTCTTAACGTGCTCCTTTATCTCACAAAGAGCTATTCTCTTTTCTTGGGAAAACTTGGTATGAAAATCTACCCTTGCCGGTAAAACTGCAACTCATCTATGCATAAGTCGGGGTATTATGTGCCTTGTCTAATAAAACAAAAACATTGTATTGAAGATCAAAGAGAGAGAATAATCCATCTAGCTACTAGATATGGACCCGTAGGTCTATGGTAAACTAATCACACATCATCGGAAGGGCGACAAGGTTGATGTAGAGGCCCTCCGTGAAAGAATCCCCCTCCGGCAGAGTACCAGAAAAGGCCTCCACATGGGATCTCATGAGGACAGAAACTTGCAGCGGCGGAAATGTTTTTTTGGTGTGCCCTCTAGTCTATGGGAAATATTTGGGTATTTATGCGAAATTAGGGTTGGAAGTACCAAGGGGGGCCCACAAGCTTGTGGGGCGCCCCCCTAGGGTGCACCATACGGGCTTGTGGCCATCTTGTGCCTCTTCTGGTCTCCTCCCGAACCTTCCTGGGTGTCTTGTGGTCCAAAAAAACATCAAAAAGTTTCATTCTGTTTGGACTCCATTTGGTATTGATTTTCTGTAAAAGATAAAAACAAGGAAAAAACTTCAACTAGCACTTGGCACTAGGTTAATAGGTTAGTCCCAAAAAATGATATAAAATAGCATAATAATGCATCCAAAACATCCAAGATGAATAATATAATAGCATGGAACAATCAAAAATTATAAATACATTGGAGACGTAGCAATCCTCGATGGGAGCATAGCACTCCAAAGAGCCGCACTTGCCGGAGTCAGTGGTCTTGCAGGTCTTCTTCCTCTTCTTCCCCCGAGGAGGCTGGCTTCCTCCTGGATTGATCCCCTAGAATGTGATAGTCTTCTTCAGATCCTCTTTAGAAATGTTCAGCCTCTTGATCATGTTAGGTGAGATCAAGTTGAGACCAGCCCCACGTCAACCAACATATTTGTGACCCTGAGGTTGCAGATTGTTTGTGAAACCAACAACAGAAAGCACCCAACCGCTAATTTCCGATCAAGGTGGTCCTCGGTGTCAAAAATGATGGGCGTGTTGGACCATCTCAGGGGATTGTTGGCTCCCACTATCGGCCCTGTCGCATTGACCTCACGTACCAACTACTTGAGTTGGCAGTGAGAAGAGTGCAAGGATGCACCTCCGTCAATGCACATCGCTTCTGTGTGCCTTCTACAACTCAACGTCACTAGACTTGTCATTATCCTCTTCCACTTCATCATCATCATCATCATCATCATCATCTTCCTTCTTGTCTTGACCTCTCGCAGGCTTCGCCTTCTATTGCTTGGCCTTGCCACAGCGACCTCCTCGGTCACCATGTTTCTTGCCGGACCCACTTGCACCGTCAGCCTTCTCTTTATCTCTCTTTTCATATTCATTCCTCTACTTCTCGGCAAGCCACTCTACTTGCCGACATTCTTGAAGGTCATGGCTCTTGGTGCGATGGATCTTGCAGTACTGCTTGCCGGAGCCCCTAGTCTGGTTAGTGGCCGCCAAGGCTTGGGACGAGGCGCACCCGGTAACCTTCTTGCTAGAGCTCTCAACCTTTGCCTTCTTGGCGGGGCCACTCTTGCTGGATCTCTCTACAGCAACAACAGCCTTACCCTTGCACTTCATGTTGTGCCTGTGGTTTTTCTTCTCCGAGGTGGTAGCAGCATCATCATCTTCCAAATCTGATCATGTGCCAACCCATTCTCCATGAGGCCTCCTCCCTTTTTCATCCCGTACACACTTGTCGGTCAGACTGTAGAGCTCAGCAACATCACTCACCTTGGTCATGGCCATCTCTTACCGCATCTTGCGATTCCTCGGGTTCCGGCAGAATGTGGCAATGATTGTTGTGGGGTGGATATCGGGAATGTTGCATTGTACACGACCGAATCTCTGAATGTACTTCATGAGTGACTCATCCTCCTCATGTGGAATCAACTACCGGTTAGTTTCCTGGCCTGGAACTTTGTGGCGCCTGTGAAGATGCCAACAAGCTTGTGGCACAAGTCTGCCCAATAGGAAATGGAGTCTTCCGGCAAGTTCATAAACCATGATTTGATATTGGGCTTGAGCGCCAATGGAAAGTAGTTGGCGAAAACCTTGTCGTCACGAGCTCCGGCAGCTTGCACCACAATGATGTAAATGCTTAGGAACTCTTATGGATGTGTCTTGCCGTCGTACTTCTCCACCTCCAGCTTGAAGCTCAGGGAACTGGGCCACTAGACTTGCCACAACTCATGGGTAAACGCTGGATAACCCACCTCATAAGGCAGGCCACCATTGTTCCCTGGCACATGCTCATCAACAGTGGACCCTACACGGCTATCAGATTGATGGTGTGCTTCTCGTCGCCGTTTGATGGTTTACGGGTATCTTCTCTACACCGTTCTTGCAGAACTTGGCGTTGGTCACGGTTAGCTTGCGGATCAGACGATGACATGGACACGTTTTCATGGGCGTGGATCCGCTGGCTTTGCCACTGAGGTTGTTGTTGTTGTGGAGGAGATTGCACTCTAGGAGCTCAGCCTCTAGTCCTTTCTCCAGCAGTGCCCAACGGGGCATGGGCTGCTGCTGTGAAGGTCCCGCCTGCTGTGGCTTGTCATTGTTGGTGAAGCCAAGAAGACTCTAGATGGTGGCTCTCCACTCCCCCATTTTCTTCGCAGCAGGAGGAAACTCCAAAAGTAATTGTGCACGCGCTAGGGCTTCTTCTGGCGTGGATGGCATGGAGAGGCGTGAGCAACGAGATGTGTCCTTGCTTCCAACTAATCTGGAAGCAACGTCGTCTCGAACCTGCGACCTCGGCTTGTCATTGCCAGTGCGATGGCGTGCATGCTAGCCTTGTGTATCTTGAGGATGATCTGCAGGGCCCTTGCCATGAGGACGCTTGGATCCGCTGACGCCATGGTGCTAGTCGTCACGCGCGGCCTGAGATGGCCACGGCGGGGGTACAACCGTGGGTGTATTGGAGTGCGCCCTATTATCCCTAGAATTTGCCGCACTACCTGTAGGCAGCGCAGCCCCGTCCCTGGGCCTAGTGGTATATGGATTGTTGTCGTTACGGACGATGCCGCTCGCCTAGCTGTGATCATGACAGCGTCGTCGAGATTGCTCCTGGTCTCGGCCTCCAGCACGGCTTGCGCCATCGCGTGTACCATCGCCCGTCTGCGAAGGCACTAGTGGCTTGTACATAGACGGACCGACCACCATGGTGCCCTTCTTCTTAGGCGCCATGGCGATGAAGCTAGTGACGAAGTTGACACGCTAACTATTGATTATAGTTCGCACAAGCGACCCCCTGCCTAGCACACCAAATATGTCATGCGTACAACCATCCATGGGATCATGGCGATCCCTTTGCGGTGTGACTAGAGGGATTGACAAGCGCAAAGAATGGTATCAACAGGAAACACACGAGTTTACCAAGGTTCAGGCCGCTATGATGCGTAAGACCCTACTCCTGCTTTGTGTATTGATTGCGTGTATATGCCCAGTTACAAGGAGCACAGTTCCGGCAAGGTGCTCAGGAAGTGCAGCTACACATGCAAAAGGACAGGGTTTCGACCTTTCTTAAGGTAGCCATGGGCCTCTTTTATAGACTAAGGGGTCACCACAATGGCAAAATGGTAAAAACACACTATAGATAGTGGCTACAGTGCCAAATACCTAAGTCTGACAGGTTAGGACAAATGCATTTAATACTCCATGAGGTGTCTTGTGGATGGAGCTCTCAGTAAGGTTGATCTCTCCTTCTGTGTCGTTCGCCCATCTGCCTTCTATTTCTTTGAAACATCATTTGGACGGGTGTCATTAAAGTTGTATCTTCGGTGGTGAGCTGCCACATGCCCAGACAAGTCTCACCTAACTACCTGTCTGCTCGACACCAAATCGACATGTGACATCCAGATCAATGAGGTGGAGTGGTGGCAAGGTAGTTGGATTCTTGCCCGGCTCGGAGCTTGCCGCGCTTGATTCTTGTGATGTTATCCCAGGAAAAGGATCCTACGAGGTCTCTGAGTTGTGTCTTCACTATTTTTTATCTCTATCTTCTGAGATCTTCTTTGCTTCTTACAATCTGATCTTGAGTTTGGCTTTATTTATATTCCAGCGAGCCTAGTCATCAGGAAGGCTGCTACTTCCTGTGCATAAGTCCGGGGTATTAAGGACCCCATTCTTAATACACCGACAAAGAGTATTGTAACAAATCACAAATAAATGCATGTCCCTCTTGAAAGGTGTGTGCAGCAAAGATGATTGTGGCAAACTAAAAGTCAAACAAAGCAATGACTCTTATAATACACGACGCTCCATTCAAAACTCATATCATGTGATGAATAAAAATATAGCTCCAAGTGATATACCAATGGTTTGTAGACGAAAGAGGGGATGCCATGCGGGGCATCCCAAAACTTAGATGCTTTGGTCCCCTTTAATATTACCTTGGGGTGCCTTGGGAATCCCCAAGGTTCGTATCTTTCCACTCCTTACCCTTAATCCATCATGGTCTCACCCAAAACTTGAAAACTTCAGCACACAAAACTCAACACAAACCTCGTGAGATCCGTTAGTCTGACAAGAAAATCATAAACTTTAGATATTGTTACCAACCCATTCATATTTTATTATTGCATAATACCTACTTTATTCTAACTTCTCAATGACTTATACCCCCTATTACAATCCATAGATTCATTAAAATAAGCAAACTATGCAACGAAAACAAAATTTGTCAAAAGCACAACTGTTTGTAATGATCTGAACAAACGTAGTACTTCCGTAACTCCAAAAATTCTGAAACATTAGGAGAATGTGGGAAATTTGTATATAGATCATGTGTATAAAATTCAGAATTTCATGACATACCAATGAATTTAAAAAACTCTGCTACTGGGCGCAAAAGTTTCTATTTTTTCACATAGTCAACTCAACTATCAACCAAATCATCCCAAAGGCTTTACTTGGCACGAACACTAATTAAGAAAAGAACACAATCATAACAATAGCATAACTGTGTAGACACAAAATAACAGAAAATAAAATAGAAAAATAAAGATAGCTATTGGGTTGCCTCGCAACAAGCGCTATTGTTTTACGCCCCTAGCTAGGTGTAATCCATAGTTTCAAGTATTGTCATCCGTAGTTTTCATACCATAGGTGGACCTCAAAATAGATTCCAATGGGAGCTTAATTATCTTTCTAGGTATATGTTCCATTACCTTCTTTAATGGAAATTGAAATCTTATATTACCTTCTTTCGTATCAATAATAGCACCTATGGTTCGTAGGAAAGGCCTACCAAGTATTATAGGACAAGACGGATTGCATTCAATATCAAGCACAATAAAATCCATGGGAACATAATTTCTATTTGCAAGTATAAGCACATCATTTATTCTACCCAATGGTTTCTTAATAGTTGAATCCTCTAAGTGCAAATTAAGGGAACATTCATCCAAATCATTACGGCCTATCACATCACATAAAGATTTTGGTATAGTGGAAACGCTAGCACCAAAATCACATAAACCATTACATTCATAATCTTTAATTTTATTTTAATATTAGGTTCCCATTCATCATGCAACTTCCTGTGTATTGAAACTTCCAACTCTAGTTTTTCTTCAGAAGCTTTCATCATGGCTTGTATGATATGTTTAGTAAAAGCTTTATTTTGTTCATAAGCATTGGGTAAATTTATCATGGATTGCAACAAGGAAATACACTCAATTAAAGAGGATATAACATAATTAAAGTCCTTGTAATCCAAAGTAGTGGGCACATCACTAGTTCAAGTTTTGACCACTCCAAACCCATTTTTATCATTAAGATTATCACCCTACGAACAACTAGGACGCCTTGTAGATAAAGTTGACTCATCTTCAGTTCATTTTACATCATGTTTTATATTACCGAATAAAGATTCAACAGGTGAGACACCAATCATTTTAATATCTTCATCATGATTGTGGTAAAAATCGGGCGGAATAACCTTTCCTAGGAATTCTCACTTAGCTCTCAACCTAGTGGTTCTTTCTTTACTTCGATTAATGGAGACAGAGATAGCTTTAATACACTTATTAATATGAAGCTTAGGTGGCAAAATTTTAGATTTGAGATTTTCCACATCATGAGCAATTCTATCCATGTTCCTAGCCATATCACCAACTTTATTCATTTTTCCCTCCACCATAGAATTAATGAATTATTTAATATTACTTTCAAGATCAGTATGTATCCTATTATTACTATAATAATTTCCATAGGAATTACCATAATCATTGGTAGGATTTTCGGGATATGGCCTAGGATTAAAATTGCCTCTGTAAGCATTCTTCTTAAAATTATTTCTGGAGACAAAATTCACATCAATGAATCATTATTTTTCTCTATCGAAGTATATAATGGCACATCATTAGGATCAACATGAGCATTCTTACTATCAACCATTTTCATAAGAGCATCTGTATTATCACTCAACATAGTAATTTCTTCAACAAAATTTACCTTCTTACGAGTTGGAGCTCTTTCGGTATGCCATTTAGAGAATCTGCCATAATATTATCATTTTGTAGCTTCTTCTAATGTTATTTCCATAAAGGTTCCACATGCAGCAGAGTCTAGAAGATTTCTAGAAACAAAGTTTAGTGCAACATAAAAAATTGTAAGATCATCCATAAACTTAAACGATGAGTGGAACAATTTCTTATCATTAATTTCATTCTCTTCCAAGATTGTGCAACATTTTCATGCTCAAGTTTCTTAAAATTCATAATTTGATTTCCAAGATAAATAATTTATGTAGGAGGAAAATACTTGGGAATAAAAGCATTCTTACACTTATCCCAAGAATCAATACTATTTTGAGGCAAGTATCAAAACCAACTTTTAGCATGATCTCGTAGTGAGAACGGAAATAATTTCAATTATACAATATCATTATCCACATCTTTATTGTTTTGCATACCGCATGATTCAACAAAAGTATTTAGATGAGATGGAGCATCTTCATTAGGACTACCAAGAAATTGTTCTTTCATAACAAGATTTAGCAAAGCGGCATTAATATCACATGAATCCGCACTAGTGGCGGGAGGAGCAATTGGAGTACTAATAAATAATATTTGAAAAATCACACAACTTAGTGGTTTCTTGAGACATAGCGACAAAGCAAGCACACAACAAATGAAAATATTTTTGTGTTTTTGTAAAAAAAATATAAGTAACATGGTGATAATTCATTAATATGAAGGTACTTGATAATTCATTAACATGATGAAGACGACAGGCAAAAGCAAATAAAATGGCAAATAAAAATTAAGAGCAAGTAGATCATAGTTTATGTGAAGGTACTTGATTGGTTTTGGTGATGTCTCCCCAGCAACGGCGCGAAAATTTCTTCCTACTACTTGTGAGCTGCATTGGGATTTCCTCCAAGAGCAGAGGATGAAGCAGTACTGTCACTAAAAAAAGACATATCCGTGACATTTTGGGCCGAATGAAATTTTTTTCTGTCATACATATGACACTTCTATGACGATAATTGTGACAAAACCCGGTATCATCGTAGATGTGGTGGGCTCCTACTTCTATGACAAAAAATCATGATAGAAAATGGGCTTTTTGTCCTGGGCGGGCCAGAGACGCAGCTGCATGACATTCTTTGGGCCGTCCATCAGGGAAAAAACCATGGTAGAAGCGAGGGGGGGGGGGAATTTCGGAGAGTTCCCGATTATGGTGGGAGGTCGGGGGCCGAGCGATGCACGTTTCTCTCGTACACATACGCGCATGTGTGCGAGGCGTTGGCTCTAACTGAACCCGAGCGATTGCACTGCAGGCTACGCGTTACTGAACCCGAGCGATCGATCGATGGCTGTTAACTGAACCCGATCGAGCGATTCCTTCGCTATTGTTGCTAACTGAAGCCGATCGATTGGATGAATAGTGAGAGATGTGGGGGAGGGGTGGATGAAAAGTGAGCGGTGGCGTTGCCTCTGGATGAACAAGACCCCGTGGTGTGGTGGAGGGCTGGATGAACAGTAGATGGTGGAGGGGTGCCCGTGGAGGGGTGGATGAACAGGACCCCGTGGTGTGGAGGGCTGGATGAACAGTAGACGGTGGAGGGGTGCCCGTGGAGGGGTGGTTGAACAGTAGCCGGTGGAGTAGCGCGCGGTGGAGGCTGGATGAACAGGAGCCCGTGGAGGCTGGAGGAGGTCGACGGTAGCCCGTGGAGGCTGGAGGAGGTCGACGGTGGAGATGAACAGTATCCCATGGAGTCCCGTTTTGCGGTACGCCACACCCCTCCCGATGAAAAGGACCCCCGTTTCGACGGTATGAGGTCCGTTTCGTCCGTTTTGCGGTACGCCACACCCCTCCCGATCTACAGGACTCCCGTTTCGACCGTAGTAGGTCCATTTCATCCATTTTGCGGTACGCCACACCCCTCCCGATCAATAGGACCCCCATTTCGACTGTAGGAGGTCCGTTTCCTCCGTTTTGCGGTACGCCACACCCCTCCCGATCAACAGGACCCCATTCCGAACGTAGGAAGCCCCTTTCGTCCGTTTTGTGGTACGCCAGGCCTCGTTTCCATCGCCTGTTCCGTCCAAGCCCTCCCGATGAACACGACCACGCATTCTGTTCCGACCCAGCCGGTTGGCTCCCACGTGTTCTGTTGCCTCCCGATGAACACGACGCATTCCGTTGCCTCCCCATGAACACGACGCTTTCCGTTGCCTCCCCATGAACACGACGATGACGCTATTTCTCCGTTCCGACCCAGCCATGTACACGAGCCCTGGCCGTACGTATGCGCGAGTAGGCATTCGAGACCCCGCCCGTATGTACACATACATGGCCGTATTTTCTTTCTTGCACCCTGGCCGCTGTACGTACGTGTACATGCTACGTGCGCGCCTCTACTAAGACACATATGCGCCTCTACTACGACATGTGCGCGCCTCTACATCTACCAGTATATATGTACGTACACATTCGTGACCAGAATGACAACGCTACGTACGCTTCGACCAGGTGGGTCCTGACTGTCAGGCACTTCCTTGCGTGCGAAGATGTAGCTGGTGGGTCCCAGCAGTTAGGGGGTCGAATCATTTTTTTTTCCTGGACGCACTTCCTTGCGTGCGAAGATGTAGCTCGTGGGTCCCAGCCGTCAGGGGGCGAACCATTTTTTTCATGAAATACGGTGGCCCGTCCGGTGGGTCCCCGTTGTCACGTGGAGGAATAATTATTTCGCGCATAATAAGGAGGCACTTCCTTGCGGCTGCTGTGGACCCAGCTGTCAACCTCTCCATGTACAGTCCACGTCCGATGGAAGTCGTTTCTTGACCACGTTGACCACGTCGCGCCGATAGCACCAGGGCGGTGGATGATGACAAGGCCTAGGAAGGGGACGACGCGGAGCCGGGGAAGACGCGGCAGTGGATGCACACACGGAGAGGAGTACAAGGGTTCTCTGGTTCGGCTGCGTTACCGTCGCCGCAGAATAACAGGGGGTGTGGGTGAGTGGAGGGATGGTCTGGCCAGCGGTGGGAGTAGTAGGGGGCGGTGAGTCCTCCGTGGCATCACAACCGGCCACGGGAGGCAGGAGCAGGCGGCACGACCGGCGCTGCTTTGGGTGGCTGGAGCAAGAAGACCAGAGGTTGAAGAAGCACGACGGCCGTTGGATGGACATCTTACGATCACTGTAGCTAGAATCGTTTATATTGACTAAGTTGACAAAGCCCTTGGTACGTCAACTTGGTAGGCCCATAGGTCAGCTTCTGAAACGATGCGCCCCAGATGTCAGGGGGAGGAATCATTTTTTAGGCGGGTGAAGCTAGAATATTCGAGATTGAAGAAGAAGCACGGCATCCGCTGGATGGACATCCAACGGCCACTGCTGCTAGAACCGTGTGTTGACTATAAGTTGACAAAGCCTTGCATACTCGTCAACTCTGTTTTTTTAGGGGACGCGTCAACTTAGTAAGGACAGAAGTGTGTGGCAGAGAACTTATAGCCCATTTGAGATTTGTAAGAATGTGTAGCACATTTTTGAATTCTAATGGAATTTACTATAGCCCATTTACAGTTTGTTAAAACTACAGCCCATTTCAACAAACTGTTCAAAACAGAACTCAATAAAAAATTTCCCACATTTTGATGGGATCCGAAATATTTTTATCCCGAAATTTCTAGTCAGATTAAATACAATTTCAATATAAATTTATATTACGTAAAAAACCAACGAAACATTGTGCTCGCAACAATTAATGAGATTAAAATTTTCAATATCCAAAAATAATATTTTATAAAGTAATCATGTGTTTGGTGCATTTTTTTATAGTTACTGCCCAGTTTTTATAATTACATCCCATTTATTATTTCTTAAAGCCCATTTCCTTGTTAAGCCTAATGCATCCCTCCTAGGAAAGATTTGCAGCCCAGCGGGGCGGAGAATAACAACTTGGCCTTGCCTGGGTATTCCTAAAAAAAGTATAGTAGGGCTAGCCATTTTCAGCTTGAAAAAAATTAATATCTGGGTTGGATATCTGGCCTGGGCTAGACGGGCCACAGCCCACCCAGTTAATACTTGCAGCGATGTTTTCGTTGTTGTTCAGAGGAGAAAAATTAATATCTGGGCTAAACAGCAAAAAACTATGCAGTGCTCACACCTCGAAAACACAAATACTGCTCGACCTGCTTGGTCCTAGCTGTCGGCCGCTTCTTGTGCAATTCTCTTGTTTATTGAATACTACTACATAGGTTGACAATGGTGTGGGACCATGATGTCAGGAAACCAGGAGTAAGCAAAATATTATATATATATATATACATCTGGGCTATTCTGTTACGCGTAACAGAATATTATTCTGTTACCCTTTTTGAAACGATGTGGTTCACAGTTTGGACTGACGTGTTTTTCAACAAGAACTGATCTTCCTGCGTGCATGACGGACGGAAACAGGGGATGCAGCATGGTGCTTCCGGTCGTTCCCCGGTGCGATGCTGCGGGCCATTCGTTGCTAGAGGAGACATGTAAGGGGTTCCGCACGTCCGCGCGCTCAGCTGGATGAGTTTTGCGATCTATAGTCAGCGGAGGTGACGGCATGGGCATTTTGGTGGCGGATGTGATTTTGGGCGTCAGTATTTACTGTGGTCTTCGTGGGCCTCAATTTACGTCGTGTTTGTCGTTTTTGATGTGAGAATTATCGGTATGTTATAGTTTTTTGAGATTTTTTCCATCTGTAATTTATGATTACAAGTTTTTGTGTTCTTGGTCGTTTTCCACGCCCGCCATGGAAATCTGTTCTTCTTTTTCTGTTGTTTTACTTTCGAATTGGTGTTGCAGGGAGAGATATAAGGACTGTATGAAAAGATTTGCGTCGTCAATTTTGCTTTTTTGAGTTGTTTCTACCTCGGATTCCCATGTTGTTTTGTCGTTGGCGGAGGTTGTGTATGGCGGCTGACTGTAAGCTGCGATTTCGGGTAATCTGGTCAAACTGTGTAATTAAGTTGCGTGTTTTTCAGTGTTGTTTTGAATTGATGCCCGTATGTGTATTTGGAATGCTGCCGTGTCAAAGTTTTGTTACTGTGTGTTGACATGGGAGCCGCACCGATGGCTCTGCACTTTGATTACAAAGCCCGAGCCCTCTGTCAGTTTCATTCTTCGAGCTGCAACCAAAGAAAAGGGAGATGGATCCTGAGCTGGGAGAGGTTACAGAGGAGGAGGGGGACGCCATAGATGTTAGGGCTGCAGTAGTGGAGCAGAGGAGGAGGAGGCGCAGGCGCAGGAAGATGGCGCGACGTGCTGCCGAGGAGGAACTGGAGGCAGAGTTCAACAGACAACTTGCGCGTGAGGTGATGGATACTTGCAACTCCAATGAATTGGAGCTTCTTTTCCTAGAGGGCAGGGGAAGGAACCATATTCAGATCATTAGTTGGGCTAGGGCGAGAGCAGCCACAGCTCCACATCCATCCACCAGGGCAAAATGGCGTCGTTTCTTTGATCGTTATGACTGAAGTAGTGAATATTATGTTTTTAATATTTTTGTTGTGAGGGAGCAGATGTTCGAATGACTAAATGAATTCAACTTTGTTTTTGTCTCTGAATGTGTTGTTTTGTCTGCATATGTTCGACATGTGCACCTTTGAACTGCTTGGTTTTCTGAAGTTGAACTGATTTGCGGTCAAATGTTGGATGGCTTGTGTAATAACTATTTCCTACCAGCTGGCTGCCCATCTGCTTATTTATTATTTTTATAATCTGCGAGTGTCCCTAACTATAAACGTTATCCATCTATGTGTGGTGTGTGGCCAAGTCTTCCCCCTCCCTTTTATTCATTCTTCAAGAATCAGATCTAGGTTCCTCTCTCTTCTCTTCATTGCCTTTTTCTCTGTTCATGTGTGTTCGATGGAGGAATGTTCATGCAGATGCCTGGTAAAGATGGCGCGCATAGCTGACGACTGTGTGTTCGAGTCTGGTTTGGAGCTCACTCAGACTCAGCGGCATGGGCGACTTTCTTGTTTGCTGTACGGCAACCATTGGTTTCGTACACCCTATGTTTGTCGCCTGACGGATGGTGACTTGAAGGAATCATGGGTATGTGTTTCTATTCGTTTTGTTTTCTACTTTCTTGTTGGTTTCTGTTCGAAACCCATGGACTGGATCTGCAGTTTTGTCTTATGAATAGCTTGTCTATATTTTTTAATTTGGTTTTGTTGGATTTTAACAGTAGGGATTTCTGTGTGTATTTGTTCATTACTTAACAGTATTTAAACCATTTTTTGTATAATCCCTGATCTGTTTATGAATAGATGTTTTTACTGTAGGTGTATTGATATGTATATTTTTCAGTTTAGTCAGTTCACATGTCTACTTAGTTTTGTGTTATTGTTTTGGTTCAGATTTTTTCCATTTTAGTTTGTTATGCAAATCGTTCCTATATCTGTGTAAAAATTCAGTTATGTCAGGTGTTCATTTTGTTTTGTACTCCCATGTCCATTTGCAGAAAATGTCACCCAGGATCAGGATTGTTGCTCTTAGTTCCGGTGTTTTGAAGATGGAGACTTCAGACAAGAATGGGTATCAGTTGATGGATGTTGCCTACCACATCGACTTTGATGGTTGCATCAACCTAAGTATGGGTGGAAGGAGTTTGCGGCTGAGTCTGGATTTGAGGATGGTGATGTGGTTATGGTTATGTTCTTGAGAGAAGACGACTCTCTGACGTTCAGAATTTATGTGCTGTAGGTTTAAATGTGGCAAATGACGCTGGCTTTGAGATTTGTGTATGGTTGATTATGTTGCAGTATTTTTTCTTTTAAAACATTTGCATGTGAGATGGTTGAATTGTATGGTTTTATTAGAATGGTATGGAACTAGTTATGTAATGTTTTTCCTATTGTTCTGCTCAATTATAAGTGTTTTATTTATACATCCTTTATATTAGTACTGGAACATTTTCTATAGTTGAACTGATGGGCATCCTTTGTTCTGGCTGGTATATTTTTCATGTTCATAACTCGGAGACGGTGCTATACGCTGATGATTTTTTTTAGAACCCTTTTTTGTTATTGAGTTTGCTGAACTTACATTCTGTTAATGATAGTACTGCTCTATTTTAGGGTGTCAATTACCAATCAAATTTGTTTGTTGTATAATAATTTTTTCTTACTTTTTTACATGAATTTTGGAGCACGTTTTTTTTTCTTTTTTATAGATGAATAATGATAGTTTTGGTATTTTATAAAAAAAAATCTTCGCTGCACAGTACTTTCTTTTTATTTTTGTACTTGAACCTTATGAATTGTAGTAGACGAACTTTTTTGTAAATTCGTTTCTGAAATTTTTATTTACAGTCTTATATATATATATATATATATTTTTTTTTTTTTTTACTTCTTACCATTAAGATGTGTTTGAAATTTTTCACAATATTTTTGTTTATTAACTGATTTTTCTTGTGAGTTTTTTTTAAATTATTTTCATTTTTTATTTTTTGTCGTGCGTGATCTACTGGATTTTTGTAATGGGGCGAAGTACTTTGTTGGGCCATCAGCCTGGGTCGTTGTATTCGGCCCGGATAGCTTCTCTCGCACGGCTGTGCAGCACGGCGTGCGCGTGAGCTATGTGTTTAGTCCCACCTCGCTAGTCGAGGGGGCTCTAGACTTGTTTATAAGCGCAGCCGACGCTCACCAGTCGAACTCCTCTGAACACTTACCTGAGCGCTTATACACGGCGCTCGCTCGCTCTCTCTCTTGACCTGTGGGCCCTGGATGGCAGGCCCTGCGGGTATGCAGATTACTAGGGATTCGCCCACGGGCTCGAGTTCAAGTATCTAGCATTGTCAGGGCCTGCGCCTGTCCTTGGGCGGTCATTTTTTTGGATCTAGTACTTGACTACACCAGTAACTTGGACTGGTACTTTTTTGTCCTTATGCTGTCAATTTTTTCTTTTTCTTTTTTTTTGTTTGTTTGAATATAGTACTGTGGCATGACTAGCCCCCGCACCGAACCGTACCGAGGGGCATAGTTGTACTGACACATCTTCCTTGTATGGACTTTGCCCCATTATCTATCTTAGGGGTGTGGGTGCATTGGGTGGGGTGGGGGGAAACAGAATAACCACACTGCGCCTGTCAAACGAGCGCACTGCCACGTTAGCGCGAGGCCGAGCCGGGGGGGAGGGACCCCCCCTCCCCCATCCCGGCGAGGCCGAGCCAGGAACGAGCCATAGCAGGCGACGACGCGGCGTGCCGCGGCGTCGCATGCGGAGGCGAGTGCGTAACATGACTTGCACCATTATCTTATCTTAGGGGTGTGTGTGCGTGGGGAAACAGAATAACCGCGTTTTCTATCTTTAGGGGTGTGGGTGCATGGGGGAAACATGACTTGCCCCCGCACCGAACCGTACCGAGGGGCATAGTTGTACTGACACATATTCCTTGTATGGACTTTGCCCCATTATCTATCTTAGGGGTGTGGGTGCGTGGGGTGGGATGGGGGGAAACAGAATAACCGCACTGCGCCTGTCAAACGAGCGCACTGCCGCGTTAGCGCGAGGCCGAGCCAGGAACGAGCCGTAGTAGGTGACAACGTGGCGTGTCGCGGCGTCGCATGCGGAGGCGAGTCTGTAACATGACTTGCCCCATTATCTTATCTTAGGGGTGTGTGTGCGTGGGGAAACAGAATAACCGCGTTTTCTATCTTTAGGGGTGTGGGTACGTGGGGGAAACATGACTTTCCCCCGCACCGAACCGTAACCAGGGGCATAGTTGTACTGACACATATTCCTTGTATGGACTTTGCCCCATTATCTATCTTAGGGGTGTGGGTGCGTGGGGTGGGGTGGGGGAAACTGAATAACCGCACTGCGCTTGTCAAACGAGCGCACTGCCACGTTAGCGCGAGGCTGAGCCGGGGGGGTCGGGACCGAGCCAGGCCGAGCCAGGTCCCGACCCCCCTACCCCATCCCGGTGAGGCCGAGCCAGGAACGAGTGAGGGAGTCCTGGATTAGGGGGTGTTCGGGTAGCCGGACTATACCTTCAGTCGGACTCCAGGACTATGAAGATACAAGATTGAAGACTTCGTCCCGTGTCCGGATGGGACTTTCCTTGGAATGGAAGGCAAGCTTGGCGATGCGGATATTCAAGATCTGCTACCATTGTAACCGACTCTGTGTAACCCTAACCCTATCCGGTGTCTATATAAACCGGAGGGTTATAGTCCGTAGGACAACTTCATCATACAACAATCATACCATAGGCTAGCTTCTAGGGTTTAGCCTCCTTGATCTCGTGGTGGATCTACTCTTGTACTACCCATATCATCAATATTAATCAAGCAGGAGTAGGGTTTTACCTCCATCGAGAGGGCCCGAACCTGGGTAAAAACATCGTGTCCCTTGTCTCTTGTTACCATCCGCCTAGACGCACAGTTCAGGACCCCCTACCCGAGATCCGCCGGTTTTGACACCGACATTGGTGCTTTCATTGAGAGTTCCTCTGTGTCGTCACTTTTAGGCCCGATGGCTCCTTTGATCATCAACGACGATGCGGTCCAGGGTGAGACTTTTCTCCCCGGACAGGTCTTCATCTTCGGTGGCTTCGCACTGCGGGCCAATTCGCTTGGACACCTGGAGCAGATCGAAAGATACGCCCCTGGCCATTAGGTCAGGTTTGGAAGCTTAAACTACATGGCAGACATCCGCGGGGATTTGATCTTCGACGGATTCGAGCCACAGCCAAGCGCGCCGCACTGTTTTGAGAGGCATGATCTTCCTCTACCGCCGAACAATGCCCTGGAGGCCGCACACGCACCGGTTCCTACCCTTAATCCGGAGCCTATTGCACCAATCGAGGATGAGCGGCTGGACGTCACCTCAGGGGCTACAATCTCAAAGGCGATCGAGCCGAACGTCAGCCCCGCGTTCTGCGTGACCCGTGCCTCTGAGGATCCGAATTCCTCTCCGGACTCCGAACCCCCCGCGCCCCTACCGATCGAATCCGATTGGGCGCCGATAATGGAGTTCACCGCAGCGGACATCTTTCAGCACTCGCCCTTCGGCGACATCCTGAACTCACTAAAGTCTCTCTCTTTATCAGGAGAGGCATGGCCGGACTATGGTCAGCAAAGATGGGATGCAGACGATGAAGAAATTCAAAGCCCACCCACCACCCACTTTGTAGCCACTGTCGACGATTTAACCGACATGCTTGACTTCGACTCCGAAGACATCGACGGTATGGACGACGATGCAGGAGATGAACAGGAACTAGCACCTGTAGGGCGCTGGAAGGCCACCTCGTCATATGATATATACATGGTGGATACTCCAAAAGATGGAGATGGCGATGGAACAGCGGAGGATGACACCTCCAAGAAACAGCCAAAGCGTGGGCGTCAGCAGCGCCGCTCTAAATCCCGCCAAAGCAAAAACGGTGATTCCGGCACGGGAGATAATACTACCCCGAATAGCGCCAAAGAACACCCCCTATAGCAAGATTCGACACAGGAATATGGAGAAGCCAGCCCTCATGAGAGAGCGGCAGACCGAGAGGTTGAGGATGATAACTATATGCCTCCCTCCGAAGACGAGGCAAGCCTCGATGACGACGAATTCGTCGTACCATCGGACCCCGCCGAACAAGAGCATTTCAAACGCAGGCTTTTAGCCACGGCAAGCAGCCTCAAGAAAAAGCAGCAACAGCTTAGAGCTGATCAAGATTTGCTAGCTGACAGATGGACCGAAGTCCTTGCAGCCGAAGAGTATGAACTCGAACGCCCCTCCAAGAGTTACCCAAAGCACGGGCCGCTACCCCGATCAGAGGAGGAAGCACCTACATCACCAACGCACGACATGGCCGACCGGCCACCTCGCGGCCGCGACAGAGAGGCCTCTCGGCCCTCTGCCCAAGCCATGCCCCGGCGCCGTTCAACCAAGGCACGGGAAAATGCGCCAGACCTGCGAGACGTACTGGAGGACAAGGCAAGACAAACAAGATCGATCTACGGATCGAGCAGGCGCCCCACGGCACGTGACAGTGATCTTCATTCCGGATACAACAAATCCGGCCGGGCCGAACACAATAGACATAGCTCCTTCGAGCTGTGTCGTGATATAGCCCGGTATAAAGGTGCCGCACACCCATTATGCTTCACAGACGAAGTAATGGATCATAAAATCCCAGAGGGTTTCAAACCCGTAAACATCGAATCATATGAAGGAACAACAGATCCTGCGGTATGGATTGAGGATTATCTCCTCGATATCCACATGGCCCGCGGCGATGATCTACACGCCATTAAATACCTCCCGCTCAAACTTAAGGGACCGGCCCGGCATTGGCTTAACATCTTGCCAGCAGACTCAATCGGTTCTTGGGAGGACCTGGAAGCTGCATTCCTCGACAACTTCCAGGGCACTTATGTGCGACCACCGGATGCCGATGACTTAAGCCACATAATTCAGCAGCCAGAGGAATCGGCCAGGCAATTCTGGACATGGTTCCTAACAAAGAAAAACCAGATAGTCGACTGTCCAGACGCAGAGGCCCTAGCAGCCTTCAAGCATAATATCCACGACGAGTGGCTTGCCCGGCACCTGGGACAGGAAAAGCCGAAGTCCATGGGAGCCCTCACGACACTCATGACCCGCTTTTGCGCGGGAGAAGACAGCTGGCTAGCTCACAGTAACAACTTAGCAAAGAACCCTGGTAATTCGGATACCAAGGACAAAAGTGGCACTACACATCGGAATAAGCAAAAGCGCCACGTTAGCAGCGACAGCAACGAAGACACGGTAGTTAATGTCGGATTCAGAGGCTATAAATCCGGTCAGCGGAAAAAGCCATTCAAAAAGAATACTCAGGGCCCGTCTAGTTTGGACCGAATACTCGACCGCTTGTGCTAGATACATGGCACCCCCGAAAGGCCAGCCAATCACACCAACAGGGATTGTTGGGTGTTCAAGTAGGCAGGCAAGCTAAGAGCCGAAAATAAAGACAAGGGGCTGCATGGCGATGACGAGGAGGAGCCTAGGCCGCCGAACAACAGTGGACAGAAGGGTTTTCCCCCACAAGTGCGGACGGTGAACATGATATACGCAACCAACATTCCCAAGAGGGAGCGGAAGCATGCGCTATGGGACGTATACGCGATGGAGCCAGTCGCCCCAAAGTTCAACCCATGGTCCTCCTGCCCAATCACTTTTGATCAAAGGGACCACCCCACTAGCTTCCGTCACGGCGGCTTCACCGCATTGGTTCTCGACCCAATTATCGACGGATTTCATCTCACAAGAGTCCTCATGGACGGCGGAAGTAGCCTGAACCTACTTTACCAGGATACAGTGCGGAAAATGGGCATAGATCCCTCGAGGATTAAGCCCACAAAAACGACCTTTAAAGGCGTTATACCAGGTGTAGAGGCCAACTGTACAGGCTCAGTAACACTTGAAGTGGTCTTCGGGTCCCCGGACAATTTCCGAAGTGAAGAGTTAATCTTCGATATAGTCCCGTTTCGCAGTGGCTATCACGCCCTGCTCGGGCGAACCGCATTTGCAAAGTTCAATGCGGTACCGCACTACGCATATCTCAAGCTCAAGATGCCAGGCCCTCGAGGAGTAATCAAGGTCAATGGAAACACCGAACGCTCCCTCCGTATGGAGGAGCACACGGCGGCCCTCGCAGCGGAAGTACAAAGCAGCCTTCTTAGGCAATTCTCCAGTCCGGCCGTTAAAAAGCCAGAAACTGCCAAGCGCGCCCGGAGTAACCTACAACAAGACCGCCTGGCACGTTCTGAGCAGGCGTAGGAATGCGGCCCCAACCCCAGCCCTCACGATATAGCGAAACCAGTGCCTCGCATACATAACTATGCTCTTGAAATACCATGGGCGCAGGGGAAGGGGCACAATAACGGCAAACCCAAAATATGGCTTAAAATGTACTAGGGGTTGCCGAATTCTTTTTTTAATTTTCTCTTACTTTCAGGACTCCATACTTCGGATGATCTGTTCGGCAATTCAACTGCCGCACAAACGATGAAAGATCCAGGGAAGCAGACAAGCCATGCCGCATTCTGGAACTCCCAGGTGGTCTCTGTTACGAGCAGTATACATGTTTTGGCATACAATTTTGCGGCCTGCTCCTGGCCAGGACATGTTAAATAGCCCAATATGTTTTGCTTATCGCACTACTTGTATCGTTCTTCTTTGATAGCAGCCATTCTATTAACAATGCATAGCTTTTTGTCTATTTTTTGCATTATCCTCCTTTCATATATATGTTTATTAAATGACAAGTTGCACCCGTACACCATGGTACGGCAAACACGCCAGGGGCTTCAGTACCCCTCAATATGGTGTGAGAAGCCCGTACACTTCCACAAGTGCGGCACCCCGAACTTATAGCTCTATATGCATCGGCTCCGAATCATGATTTGGGTCAATAGTTGGCTTTGCCCGGCTCCTATGTTTTGGTGCCTTACGTTCCGCTATATTGGCTAAGGTAGCACTAGGAGAACAACTGCGATTGTGCCCCAGTTGAGCTGGGTTAAGCACCTCAGTGGAGAAAGCTAAAACTGACTGTCGTGATGAGGCGAGAGACCGGTCGCTGTTCGAGAGGTTTTTCGAGTCCCTAAAGACTTATGCCGCTTCGAGCGAGGAGCCGGCTTTGTCCGGCCAAGGCGTGGATAGCGCCCCGAACTCGGTCTTCCGAACTAGGGGCTTCGCTGAAATTTAAAATTATAGAGTTCTATGGCTAAGTGAGAGTGTACAAGCATTATAGTCTGATTGCCTGGTTCGTTGTGCTGAGCGCCTCCCTCGAAGGACCCAACTATGGGAAAAAGAGCGCTCAGGTTTATCCCGAACACCCCAGCACTAGTGGCATGGGGGCAGAAGCCGACGACTGGACATCTCTCAATTTTTTGATAAACGGCCGCACAGAAAGTAATATTTTAAATTCAACAAGCATTTAAAAATTACATCCTTGGTACACGAGCAAGTTCATTCAAAAATTACATCCTTGGTACACTCATCCGCCACAAGGCGGGCACCCACAAGAACATCCTTATAGTAGTTCTCGGGCTTGCGATGCTCCTTCCCCAGCGGCGGCCCGTCCCTCACAAGCTTCTCACCGTCCATCTTACCCCAGTGCACCTTTGCACGGGCAAGGGCCCTACGGGCACCTTCGATGCAAACAGAGCGCTTGATGACCTCGAGCCTTGGACAGGCTGTAACGCCCTCGATGCGGCTATATCTCCCATGTGTCGAAGCACGACTTAGAGGCATAACCGCATTGAAAGCAGTGTCGCAAGTGAGGTAATCTTCACACGACCCATGTAATACATAAGGGAAAGAGATACATAGTTGGCTTACAATCGCCACTTCACACAATACATGAATAAAGCATTACATCATCCAAATACAATCAAGGTCCGACTACGGAACCAAAATAAAAGAAGAACCCCAAGTGCGACAAAGGTCCCCGATCGACCCCAACTGGGCTCCACTACTGATCAACTAGAACAGAACAACACAAAGGACAAGATCTACATTGAGCTCCTCCTGAGCTTGGTTGCGTCATCTGCATGGACTCATCGGCACCTGCAAGCTGGTTTGGAAGTATCTGCGAGTCACGGGGACTCAGCAATCTCGCACCCTCGCGATCAGGACTATTTAAGCTTATAGGTAAGGTAAAGGTATGAGGTGGAGCTGCAGCAAGCGACTAGCATATATGGTGGCTAACATATTCGCAAAAGAGAGCGAGAAGAGAAGGCAAAAGCACGGTCGATAAAAGTATGATCAAGAAGTGATCCTAGAAAAACCTACATGAAGCATAACTCCAACACCGTGTTCACTTCCCGGACTCCGCCGGAAAGAGACCATCACGGTTACACACGCGGTTGATGTATTTTAATTAAGGTCAACTTCAGGTTTTCTACAACTGGACATTAACAAATTCCCATCTGCCCATAACCACGAGCACGGCTTTCGAAAGTTCAAATCCCTGCAGGGGTGTCCCAACTTAGCCCATGACAAGCTCTCACGGTCAACGAAGGAATAGACCTCCTCCCGAGACATTCCGATCAGACTCGGTATCCCCGTTCCTCAAGACATCCTCGACAATGGTAAAACAAGTCCAGCAAGACCACCCGCTGTGCCGACAAATCCCGATAGGAGCTGCACATATCTCGTTCTCGGGGCACACCGGATAAGCTAAGCGTACAGGCGCCGACGTAACCCAAGTTGCCAAGGGATGGCCCTGCACGGTGCTCTGGGTTGGACCAACACTCAGAGGAGCACTGGCCCTGGGGTTTAAATAAAGATGACCCTTGAGTCTGCAGAACCCACGGGAAAGAAAAGGCTAGGTGGCAAATGGTAAAACCAATGTTGGGCCTTGCTGGAGGAGTTTTATTCAAGGCGAACTGTCAAGGGGTTCCCATTATAACCCAACCGCGTAAGGAACGCAAAATCCGGGAACATAACACCGATATGACGGAAACTAGAGCGGCAAAAGTGGAACAAAACACCAGGCATAAGGCCGAGCCTTCCACCCTTTACCAAGTACATAGATGCATTAATTAAATAAGATATATTGTGATATCCCAACAAGTAAACATGTTCCAAGCAAGGAACAACATCTCCATGTTCCAAAAAGGAACAAACTTCAATCTTCACCTGCAACTAACAACGCTATAAGAGGGGCTGAGCAAAGCGGTAACATAGCCAAACAACGGTTTGCTAGGACAAGGTGGGTTAGAAGCTTGGTTCATCAATATAGGAGGCATGATAAGCAAGTGGTAGGTATCGCAGCATAGGCATAGCAAAAGAGCGAGCAACTAAGCAAGCAAAGATAGAAGTGATTTCGAGGGTATGGTCATCTTGCCTGAGATCCCGCAAGGAAGAAGAACGAGTCCATGAAGAAGACAAACGGACGTAGTCGAACGATTCCTCACAAACGCGACGTTACCGGAACCAACCCAAAGAAGCAACACCGGAAAGAAAGCAAACAATATAGTAAAACAACCATCACATAATCATGGCACGATGCGCAAACAAGTATGATGCATGTCCGGTTTAATGAAGCATGGCATGGCAAAGTGCACAAACAAAACTACAAATTAAGTGGAGCTCAATATGCAATATTGACGAAACACCACATCAATTATTTAGTTCGATCTTGTTTATGTACCCAACAATATTAAATGTTGTTAAACATGGTAAGAGGTGAAGCATAACAAAACCACACCTTCTAAACAATTTAATGGGGCCGGACATAACAAATAACGAATCTGGTAAATCCCCATATGCATTTATCAATTTAATGCAAACAACGATTTTAAACATTCTTGATGTTGTTAACATGATGCGGATGACATGTGCAAGTTTTATGCAATTTTAATTAAAAGTTGATAAGAGCATAATGAAGCATTTGTCACCGTGGTGGAAAGGAAAGGGGTGCCACGACAACGATAATGAAAACGGTGCCACGGCAGCATTCCCGTTCTGGTAACTCGATTGAGATACCGATGCAAAGGAGAAGTGTGTGGGTGCGTGCAAAAGATGGTGGAGCGCTCCCGAATACCGGGTTCCCACATGTCGGTGGCAAGGAAAAGGAGGGGCAACATGCATCGATAGTTCATACTCGAGGCAAAACAAGGGTGCATCTCATACAACATGCATTCATTCGTTCACGGGCGTCGCCTCGAGGTTATACCTTCGAAGTGTGCAAACGGGACGGTAGTGGAAGTACGGGTACACGATGTCTTGTCGAAAATCACGGCGGCGGTAGTTGTACCCATGTTGTCGTCGAACTTGATGGAACCAATGTCCTCGAGGGTAGTCGTGGGAAGTAGCCGTACTCGCGAACTTGTCGGATCCACGGCGACGGTAGTTGTTCACGGCGCTTGTGACTCGCGGTTCTTCGGGCAACGATAGTCATGCACGTCCGTAGATGTTCGGGGTCGCGACATGAAACTTGACTTCCACGGGGTCTCTGAGGGTTGACGGTAGTGGTTCACGTTTTGAAGCCGTTCGAGTCATCGGTGGAGGAACTTGGCGGTCCATGTAGTCGAACTTGGTGCATCCGAATGGTACTTGGTGAATCCCCGTAGTCATGCACGGGTCGTAGAGGAAGCGTTTCCGTCTGTTCTAGTACGAGTATCCATATGGTCTTGCCGATGGTGTACTTGACGAGTACCCTGGAGGCGGTCTTGGCATGCAACGAGCAACGATGTGGTGCATAGACAAGGAGAAGGCCAACCCAGACCTTGTGCGGTGTTGGCCTCAGGAGGGCCATGGCATGGTGCAGACAGGAGGAGGGGGCATCTGCCCGTTCGCGCACAAGGAAGGAGCACAAGCAGCGGAGGGGAAGAAGGCACTACAGCCACCCAGATGCAGAGACGATGCGTGAAGGCTGGAGGCCGGGGACGGCGGACGAAGCAGCAGCGAACAGGATCCGGCGACACGGCTCTGGCTGCTCGATGCAGGGGCGCGGCAGGGACTGGTGCAGGGGCGCGCCGGGGGAGGCTCGGTCGTCGCCGGCGGCTTGGAGGGGATTGGGCGCTGGGACTCTGGGGAGATGGACTCTGGGAAGATGACCATGGTGTGAGGCAGCGACCTGCGAGGTCGCCGGCGCGGGCGCCATGGCAGGGAGGCAACGAGGATCTGGGCAAGGGCATCGACAGCAGAGGCACAGTGCAGGTTGCAGGGGAAGGAGAGGCCGACGCGGGCTCCTGCGTGTGGGGTCGAACGAGAGGAGGAAGGAGATCGGGAAGAGGAGGTTGGCGGTGCTAGGAGATCGAAGAAAGAGGAGGGGGGTCCAGCCAGTCTTCCTGGCACGATGCGTGCATTGTGCGGCGGCGTACAGGAACGAGAGGGAGAGATGGGGATCGAGTGGAGGGGATCGGGGTAGCTAGGGTTATGGAGCTGGTGGGGCGGCTGGGCCTTAGAGGCCAGCGCTGGGGTGGGCCTAGGGAGGCCCAAGTAGGCTGCGGCTGGCCTGAGGTGCAGCTGGGCCTAAATGGCCTGTTGGGCACCCTCTCTCCCACTCAAAAGAGAAAAAAAACAGAGATAAGGAAGAAAAGAAAGAGAGGATAGGGGACGAAGTTGGACGCGCGGATAGTTTTCCCGGACTCACAAAAATGAGTTTGACCCAATAAAAATAGAAACGACAAGATTGAAAGATATAAATTCAAACTCATTTGAATTTAATTCAAATGGGTTTGAACTGGGACTTGGTAAAAGGAAGGTCCAAAAATGTTCGGATTTTTGGAGGAGCCCCGGTAAAATGGAAAAGAAATATTGGGCAAGGTTTGGAGATCAACTCGAAGCAGAGAAGGCATGGGGTTATATTTGCAAGTGTGTTCCGGTGAATTCCAACAAATGGAATATTTAATATAGCTCCCTACTATCGGGAGGGTATGTTATAAAGAGAAGTCACCAGGTGAATTCCCTCGGTTTAAATGGATCAAAGGTCCATGCCATTTATTTAGTTGAGTTAAGAAAAGAAATGACATGATGGCATGATGACATGATGCAATGCACATAATGCATTGATGAATGCAAAGAACCAAACAAAACACACGACGAAACCCGGAAACCCTGGAAGGCATCTGAAGCTCCGGTCTTGGGGCATCACAACACTCCACCACTACGAGAGGATCTCGTCCCGAGATCTAGGATGGCACCGGAGGGAAAAAAACAGAAGAGAAAAGAGAAGAGGTAAAACTAAGTTGCTTCTTTGACAAAAGAGCGAAACCAAAGAACCTTGAAAGGTTGAACAAATTGAAAGAAAGAATGCAATGAGGAAGACAAAGTTGAAAAACACTCCGTTAGAAAAGAGGGACAAGGAAGAACAAATTTGGACAGCACTTCGGTAGAAAGAGATATGAAACTTGATAAGACGAAAAGAACTTGAAAAGAAGGGCACAACACTCCGGTTAAATCGATAGGCATGAAAAGAACACGATCCTGACAACACAAGAAGAAGGGTTGAAGAGAGCAACATCACAATGCCTCTGGATGGAAGAAATAGAAGATAGATAATTGAAATAAAAGAATGGAGGAGAAAATGCCAACTTCTGTCACACTTGAGCTTGAAAAGGCATCCTTAGTAGTAGGGTCGAACGGAGTAGTTGGAAAAATCCACAACGAAAAGGATAAGCTTGATGTGGTCTTGTGGCATACATCTCAAATTATGAGGTGACAACATGCCACTCGCGGAAAAAAGAATTGGATTGATATGAACAAATTGACGAGAAACTAATTCACCGGGAGGATAAAAGAAGAACTTGGATCAATTATACGCACAATTAATAGTATTAATCCTTAGGGAAAGCTTTAGGCGAAATATAACCCCCAGATAAATCCAATGACGAGATTGATGGATTTTAAATACCTCATTCTTAACAACATGTGTATCATGATACATGAACTCAAATTATCAGGAATGACATAATACCACCTCGAAAGATATGCGTGAAAGAATTGCACTCTGGATTACGAGATGAAGAATGCTTGAGCTTATGTGAAAAGAATCTTGATGAACGCTTCGCGAAGGGAAAAAAATCCTTGATGAACCATCAAGTAGAGTCTCCATGAAGAACTCCGGTAACAAAATGATAAAAAGAAAGAGAAATTGAAAACATAAGGTGAATCCTTGCAATGATTTAGATGGATCTCCGTGATAATTAGAGCTTGGAACTCCGGTAAAGAAAAGATAAAGCATCTTGAACTGAGAATATGATATGATGAACCACTTCGGAAAAAGGAATTAATCACTTGGATGGAACAAGAATAAGAATTATGTTATGCGTATCCTTCACCAATTTAAATTGATGACAATCAACGGATTTGGCATATTACTTATCCTCGTAGAAAGATTAAGATAGATATAGCGCAAACTTGAGAAGGTCTTCAACGAACCACCGGTAGAATTTGAAAAGCACGAATGCATAGATATGATACACGAAGGAAGAAAAACTCTTGAACGAATCACTGTAAGAATTGAAAATGAATGGAGTAAAGATAAAGAAACACCGGGAAGAATTAGCAAATGAACGAAGATGCTTGAGTGAATTTAGACCCATGAGAACAAAAAGATTACAAGCTGATTAGAGAATCCTTGATTTAGACACCGGTATGATTTAGAGTATGAGAGCTGAAAGCTAGAATGAATAAGTCTTCTTAAATGATGGGCTTCGGGGAAAAGAAATGGAAAACAACTCATGAAATGCTCCGGATGGGTGAAAAGAATTCTCACAATCGAAAAATAATTATGAGAGGATGGCAACAAGCTAGAATCACGAATCTTGAAGAGAATGGAGCAAGATATGGAGGAAAAATTCTTCTTCGGTCTTCAAATCCTGAGAATCGCTGGATAAGAACATTGACGGAAAAGGAATGGAGAGACTTCCATCAATAAAATGGATAGTGATTAAGAAATCTGAATCCTTGAAGAAAAAGGGGTGGGTGGGTGGGAAAAACAAAGGCAACTTGAGGACAGATGAAACAAACAACGTTGAGAAGGACTGATAATTGATCTTGCGAAAATTGACAAGATTTGACCCACTTGAAGAGAACCACACTGGTTGAAAAGGATTTACATGACAATCTCGATGCTCATGAAGGATTAGTATCCGCATAGGAGTATGAGAACACCGCTTAGGAAAAGTATGGAATCAACATTTGACTTCGAAGCAACTCGAATACCACAACTCAAAACAAAACAAAGGATTGGCTTGCGGAATAAGCCGGAACAAACATATGATAGAGATTTCGTCCGAAGTATTCGTGGTGGGGCCTACACGGGCTCGATCGTACAGCACCATCATGTACAGGGCAGTGCACATGACATACGAAGCGTCCCCGAGTCGGCATAGCCAAGGACTCTTTAAGACACAACGAGACCACTGTAAAACCGACCGTGGATAGGCGGACCACTAGACGTCGAACCCCAATTTCATATCATACACCTATTGGATATATATCCTAAGAGCTACTTGAATTCCCACCTATGAAACTCCCGAACCTTTCCGGTTATGCAATCAGGTGTAGGGGATACAGGGGAAGCATAATATCTCACCCAAACTAGCAAATCCTACATCCAGCTGTATCCATCCTTCAACACATAACCGAGAAAACTTCGGAAACCATCTACCTCAACCTTCGAAAAGTATCCGCTATACAAGTTATGGCGATACTCCCGAACTCCCGCCCCAGTACTGGGTGGCGTCGAGGTTATCTCACCAACGAACTGCATAAAAGAGATTTTCAATGTCGGCATACTAAACTCAGGTATTACAGAAGTGCAACGATAAAATTATGACAACAACACCTCAGAGCTCAACTCCCCGGGACACTTCCACAAAACCCATGACAGGAGGCACCAAGACAATGTTCTCGTCACAAAACCATCGGAACGATTCCAAGATACCCACGTGATCCTAAAAAAAATTTAGAGAAATTTGAGAAGAGAAGAGTCAAAACTCTACGTCAGGATGCCTTACCAGAGTGATGAAGGGACTGGGAAGTAAAAAGAATTCCTAAACTCTTCGATATATAATTCCTAAATGACTCAAAAAAAATTTCTAGACACAACTCGGCCGCTAAAAACAATCAAGCAATGGTGCTCCTAAGGTCGGGGAATGCTCTGATACCAACTTGTAACACCCTCGATGCGGCTATATCTCCCACGTGTCAAAGCACGACTTAGAGGCATAACCGCATTGAAAGCAATGTCGCAAGTGAGGTAATCTTCACACAACCCATGTAATACATAAGGGAAAGAGATACATAGTTGGCTTACAATCGCCACTTCACACAATACATGAATAAAGCATTACATCATCCAAATACAATCAAGGTCCGACTACGGAACCAAAATAAAAGAAGAACCCCAAGTGCGACAAAGGTCCCCGATCGACCCCAACTGGGCTCCACTACTGATCAACTAGAACGGAACAACACAAAGGACAAGATCTTCATCGAGCTCCTCCTGAGCTTGGTTGCGTCATCTGCACGGACTCATCGGCACCTGCAAGCTGGTTTGGAAGTATCTGTGAGTCACGGGGACTCAGCAATCTCGCACCCTCGCAATCAGGACTATATAAGCTTATAGGTAAGGTAAAGGTATGAGGTGGAGCTGCAGAAAGCGACTAGCATATATGGTGGCTAACATATTCGCAAAAGAGAGCGAGAAGAGAAGGCAAAAGCACGGTCAATAAAAGTATGATCAAGAAGTGATCCTAGAACAACCTACTTCAAGCATAACTCCAACACCATGTTCACTTCCCAGACTCCGCCGGAAAGAGACCATCACGGTTACACACGCGGTTGATGTATTTTAATTAAGGTCAACTTCAGGTTTTCTACAATGGGACGTTAACAAATTCCCATCTGCCCATAACCGCGGGCACGGCTTTCAAAAGTTCAAATCCCTGCAGGGGTGTACCAACTTAGCCCTTAACAAGCTCTCACGGTCAACGAAGGAATAGACCTCCTCCCGAGACATTCCGATCAGACTCGGTATCCCGGTTCCTCAAGACAACCCCTATAATGGTAAAACAAGTCCAGCAAGACCACCCGCTGTGCCGACAAATCCCGATAGGAGCTGCACATATCTCATTCTCAGGGCACACCGGATAAGCTAAGCGTACAGGAGACGACGTAACCCAAGTTGCCAAGGGATGGTCCTGCACGGTGCTCTGGGTTCGACCAACACTCAGAGGAGCACTGGCCCGGGGGTTTAAATAAAGATGACCCTTGAGTCTGCAGAACCCAAGGGAAAGAAAAGGCTAGGTGGCAAATGGTAAAACCAATGTTGGGCCTTGGTGGAGTAGTTTTATTCAAGGCGAACTGTCAAGGGGTTCCCATTATAACCCAACCGCGTAAGGAACGCAAAATCCGGGAACATAACACCGATATGACGGAAACTAGGGTGGCAAGAGTGGAACAAAACACCAGGCATAAGGCCGAGCCTTCCACCCTTTACCAAGTACATAGATGCATTAATTAAATAAGATATATTGTGATATCCCAACAAGTAAACATGTTCCAAGCAAGGAACAACATCTCCATGTTCCAACAAGGAACAAACTTCAATCTTCACCTGCAACTAACAACGCTATAAGAGGGGCTGAGCAAAGCGGTAATATAGCCAAACAATGATTTGCTAGGACAAGGTGGGTTAGAGGCTTGGTTCATCAGTATAGGAGGCATGATAAGCAAGTGGTAGGTATCACAGCATAGGCATAGCAAAAGAGCGAGCAACTAAGCAAGCAAAGATAGAAGTGATTTCGAGGGTATGGTCATCTTGCCTGAGATCCCGCAAGGAAGAAGAACGAGTCCATGAAGAAGACAAACGGACGTAGTCGAACGGTTCCTCACAAACGCGACATTACCGGAACCAACCCAAAGAAGCAACACCGGAAAGAAAGCAAACAATATAGTAAAACAACCATCGCGTAATCATGGCACGATGCGCAAACAAGTATGATGCATGTCCGGTTTAATGAAGCATGGCATGGCAAAGTGCACAAACAAAACTACAAATTAAGTGGAGCTCAATATGCAATATTGACGAAACACCACATCAATTATTTAGTTCGATCTTGTTTATGTACCCAACAATATTAAATGTCGTTAAACATGGTAAGAGGTGAAGCATAACAAAACTACACCTTCTAAACAATTTAATGGGACCGGACATAACAAATAACGAATCTGGTAAATCCCCATATGCATTTATCAATTTAATGCAAACAACGATTTTAAACATTCTTGATGTTGTTAACATGATGCGGATGACATGTGCAAGTTTTATGCAATTTTAATTAAAAGTTGATAAGAGCATAATCAAGCATTTGCACCGTGGTGGAAAGGAAAGGGGTGCCACGGCAACGATAATGAAAACGGTGCCACGGCAGCGTTCCGGTTCCGGTAACTCGATTGAGATACCGATGCAAAGGAGAAGTGTGCGGGTGCGTGCAAAATATGGTGGGGTGCTCCCGGATACCGGGTTCCCACATGTCGGTGGCAAGGCAAAAGAGGGGAAACATGCACCGATAGTTCAGACTCGAGGCAAAACAAGGGTGCATCTCATACAACATGCATTCATTCGTTCACGGGCGTCGTCTCGAGGTTATACCTTCGAAGCATTCAAACGGGATGGTAGTGGAAGTAGGGGTACACGATGTCTTGTCGAAACTCATGGCGGCGGTAGTTGTACCCATGTTGTCGTCAAACTTGATGGAACCAATGTCCTCGAGGGTAGTCGTGGGAAGTAGTCGTACTCGCGAACTTGTCGGATCCACGGCGACGGTAGTTGTTCACGGCGCTTGTGACTCGCGGTTCTTCGGGCAATGATAGTCATGCACGTCCGTAGATGTTCGGGGTCGCGACATGAAACTTGACTTCCATGGGGTCTTTGAGGGTCGACGATAGTGGTTCACGTTTTGAAGCCGTTCGAGTCATCGGTGGAGGAACTTGGCGGTCCATGTCGTCGAACTTGGCGCATCCGAATGGTACTTGGTGAATCCCCATAGTCGTGCACGGATCGTAGAGGAAGCGTTTCGGTCTGTTCTAGTACGAGCATCCATATGGTCTTGCCGATGGTGTACTTGACGAGTACCCTGGAGGCGGTCTTGGCATGCAACGAGCAACGATGTGGTGCATAGACAAGGAGAAGGCCAACCCAGACATTGTGCGGTGTTGCCCTCAGGAGGGCCATGGCATGGTGCAGACAGGAGGAGGGGGCATCTGCCCGTTCGCACGCGAGGAAGGAGCACAAGCAGCGGAGGGGAAGAAGGCACTACAGCCACCCAGATGCAGAGACGATGCGTGAAGGCTGGAGGCCGGGGACGGCGGACGAACCAGCAGCGAACAGGATCCAGCGACATGGCTCTGGCTGCTCGATGCAGGGGCGCGGCAGGGACCGGTGCAGGGGCGCGCCGGGGGAGGCTCGGTCGTCGCCGGCGGCTTGGAGGGGATTGGGCACTGGGGCTCTGGGAAGATGGACTCTGGGAAGATGAACATGGTGTGAGGCAGCGACCTGCGAGGTCGCCGGCGCGGGCGCCATGGCAGGGAGGCAACGAGGATTGGGGCAAGGGCATCGACAGCAGAGGCGCAGTGCAGGTCGCAGGGGAAGGAGAGGCCGACGCGGGCTCCTGCGTGTGGGGTCGAACGAGAGGAGGAATGAGATCGGGAAGAGGAGGTTGGCAGTGCTGGGAGATCGAAGAAAGAGGAGGGGGATCGAGCCAGTCTTCCTGGCACGATGCGTGCGTTGTGCGGCGGCGTACAGGAACAAGAGGGAGAGATGGGGATCGAGTGGAGGGGATCGGGGTAGCTAGGGTTATGGAGCTGGTGGGGCGGCTGGGCCTTAGAGGCCAGCGCTGGGGTGGGCCTAGGGAGGCCCAAGTGGGCTGCGGCTGGCCTGAGGTGCAGCTGGGCCTAAATGGCCTGTTGGGCACCCTCTCTCCCACTCAAAAGAGAAAAAAACAGAGATAAGGAAGAAAAGAAAGAGAGGATAGGGGACGAAGTTGGACGCGCGGATAGTTTTCCCGGACTCACAAAAATGAGTTTGACCCAATAAAAATAGAAATGACAAGATTGAAAGATATAAATTCAAACTCATTTGAATTTAATTCAAATGGGTTTGAACTGGGACTTGGTAAAAGGAAGGTCCAAAAATGTTTGGATTTTTGGAGGAGCCCCGGTAAAAGGGAAAAGAAATATTGGGCAAGGTTTGGTGATCAACTCGAAGCAGAGAAGGCATGGGGTTATATTTGCAAGTGTGTTCCGGTGAATTCCAACAAATGGAATATTTAATATAGCTCCCTACTATCGGGAGGGTATGTTATAAAGAGAAGTCACCAGGTGAATTCCCTCGGTTTAAATGGATCAAAGGTCCATGCCACTTATTTAGTTGAGTTAAGAAAAGAAATGACATGATGGCATGATGATATGTTGCAATGCACATAATGCAATGATGAATGCAAAGAACCAAACAAAACACACGACGAAACCCGGAAACCCTGGAAGGCATCTGAAGCTCCGGTCTTGGGGCGTCACACAGGCCACCACCAGCCGCCGCATCAGCCCGAAGTAGCTCCCAGGCAGGGCCTCTCCGGGCCACAGCCGAACTATGAAGCAATTCATGGCTTGTTCGGCCGCCTTGTGGAGCTCGACCAGCTGTTTCAGCTGGTTGCTCAAGGGAACAGGGTGTCCGGCCTCAGTATACTGACACTAGAACACCTTCTCTGTCGAGCTACCCTCTTCAGCTCGGTAGAATGCGGCAGCGGCGGATACGCTGCGGGGAAGATCTGCTAATGCCCCTGGAGAGCTCCGGATTCGGATAAGTAACAAGTAGTTTAATTTTATATTTCTTCTTTGCATAAAGAATGCCTTACCCGCTGCTATCTTTTTCATTTCCTCCAACTCTTGGAGGGCCTTTTGGGCTTCGGCCTTGGCAGACTTGGCAGTCTCAAGGGCCGCCACGAGCTCGGACGCTTGCGTCTTTGACTCAAGCTCCAAACTCTCTTGTATTTTCATGAGAGCCTAAAGCTCTTGCTGCACCTCGCCGACCCGGGCCTCAAGTTTCTCTCACTCGGTGCGCTCCACGGCCGCTTTGTTTTCGGCCTCGGAAAGTGCCTGCTTGAGGGTCGCCACCTCAGTCGTGGCCCCTACAATAAGCAGTACAATCCTGTTATTTTTTGCAATCACGTCTGTTTATAGGCACCTTTTTCTGTAAGGTATTTCTTACCTTCTTTCTCCTCGAGCTGCCGCTTGGCAAGGCCGAGCTCTTGCTCGGTCCGCTCGAGTCCCTGTTTTAGGGCACCCACCTCCGCAGTCAGTGCGGCGGTGGCTAGCAGCGAAGCCTGCATACGCATATTGACTCTTTGTTGTTAGACTCCTGCGAAATTTAATAGATCCTCTATTCGGCTTTTCTTTCCGAACGCCAAACAGAGCATCAGGGGCTACTGTCTATGCGGTTATATTCTTACATATTTTTTACTTACCTCGAAGCCTGTTAGAAGGCTAGTGCAAGTTTCACTCAGTCCGCTCTTGGCAGACTGAACCTTCTGGATCACCATACTCATAATAGTACGGTTCTCCTTGTCGATGGAGGCACCGTCAAGCACCTCCAGCAGATTGTCCGGCACCTCCGGTTGGACGGAGGCCACCGGCTCAGAAGGCTTGCTCCTCTTGGAAGGAGTTCGCCTACCGCAGTCCGGAACTGTTGAAGATTCCGGCGCAGTGTCCGGCACAAAGCCAGACTTGGAGCCCTGGGGGGTCTTGTCCCCTTTACTCCTGGAGTCCGGGAGGTTGCCTTGCGGCTCCTCCAGGACCACCTCCTCCTGCCCCGGAGCTCGTTGCGATGCCACTTCGACATCATCCGCAGTGTGGGGGGAGACAGCGGGCGGAACTGAGTTCATGTCCGATGAATACAGGGAGCCGCTCGACGACTCGTTGAGTTCGGCCCGGAGCGGGCTGCATAATTATGTTCGACATTAGGGAAGGCTGTGCAACAAAGGAACGTCATGAGTTACTCTGATATCCGAATACTTACGATTTCGCCGGATGCTTGGCCCTATCTGGCCACTCCTCTTCGTCCTCTTCGGCGTCGAGGGAGTAGTTCGGCGGAGGGGTCTTCCTCTTCCTGGACCCTTCGGCCTCCCCCGTTGGGGCGGCCTTCCTTTTCTTTCCTCCCCCCGCTGGAGGGGGAGAGTGTTCTTCTTCCTCCTCCTCGTTCTCACGGGAGGAGAGCGTCTCGGACTCGTCGGATGACGAGTCCGACACCACCACATTACGGGTACTCTTTCGAGTCCTCGTGGCCTTCTTCTTCTTGGTCTTCTTCTTTGGCACCACATAAGGCGCCGGAACCAGTAGCTTCACTAGGAGAGCAGGGGCTGGGTCTTCGGGCAAGGGAGCCGGACAGTTAATCGATCCGGACTGCGCCTGCCAAGCCTGTCAAAGGTGAGGGAGTTTAGATCCTGCATAGAGTCAAACTATGAAAAAACTTAACATCCTGTAAAAGGTCAAAATAGCTTACCTCGCTAGCGTGACACTGCGAGCTGTATCCGCGGTCCTCGAAAGCGGATGTGGGAGCCTCGGCGCCTTTGGTTAGCACCTTCCAGACATCTTCATACGTCGTGTCGAAGAGCCGGTTAAGGGTTTGGTGCTGCGCCGGGTCAAACTCCCACAGATTAAAGCCCGGTTGTTGACACGGGAGGATCCGGCGGACGAGCATAACCTAGACTACATTGACAAGCTTGATCGGCTTGCTCACCAGGGACTGGATGTATGTCTGTAATCCGGTCACCTCTTTTTCGTCGCCCTACGACAGGCCCGTCTCTTTCCAGGACATAAGCCGCGTGGGGGGTCCGGATCAGAACTCGGGGGCTGCGATCCATTTCAGATCGCGCGGCTCGGTGATGTAAAACCACCATGATTGCCACCCCTTCAGGGTCTCCACGAAGGAGCCCTCGAGCCATAGGACGTTGGCCATCTTGCCCGCCATGGCGCCTCCGCACTCCGCCTGGCTGCCGCGCACCACCTTGGGCTTGACGTTGAAGGTCTTGAGCCAGAGGCCGAAATGGGGGCGGGTACGGAGGAAAGCCTCGCACACGACGATAAACACCGAGATGTTGAGGACGAAGTTCAGGGCCAGATCGTGGAAATCCAGGCCATAGTAGAACATGAGCCCCCGGACAAATGGGTGGAGTGGGAAACCCAGTCCGCAGAGGAAGTGGGGAAGGAATACTACCCTCTCATGGGGCCTTGGGGTGGGGAGAAGCTGCCCTTCCTCGGGAAGCCGGTACGCGATGTCCTTGGACAAGTATCCGGCCTTCCTTAGCTTTTTGACATGGCCCTCCGTGACGGAGGAGACCATCCACTTGCCTCCCACTCGGGACGTTGCTGGAGGAGGTTGAGGTAGGAAGCACGGGCTTGGGCGCTGGAGCTCGAGTGCGCAGGAGATGGATAGGCAAAGGAGGAAGAAGGCGTAGGTAAAAAGGTGGATCCTTATCCCCTTATATGGGCGGATGCGGTTTTGCGTCCCCACTAGCCTAGTAAAACTCGCTTTGCCTCCCAAGCGCCGTGATAAATGGCGCAGTTGGGTTACCCACATCCGTATTGATGAGAATCCCGTAAAAGGGGGCACACGATCTCTGCTTTGACAAGACGTGCCAAGGAAACCGCCTCGCTAAATGTGTTGAGGTGGAAAAGTAAAAACGATTCGAGTAAAGGACTTGGCCGTAGTGTGATGTCACGCTGCGGAATACGTCAGCAGATTAGATTTGTGTTGATATTATTCTCTCTATGGCAATATGGGGAAACTTATTTTGCAGAGCCGGACACTATCCTTGGTGTTTAAAATCTTCTTGAAGGACTTGGAGGAGGAACCCGCCTTGCAATGCATAAGACAATCTGCGCGCCGGACTCGTCGTCATTGAAGCCTCGTTCAGGGGCTACTGAAGGAGTCCTGGATTAGGGGGTGTTCGGGTAGCCGGACTATACCTTCAGCCGGACTCCAGGACTATGAAGATACAAGATTGAAGACTTCGTCCCATGTCCGGATGGGACTTTCCTTGGCGTGGAAGGCAAGCTTGGCGATGCGGATATTCAAGATCTCCTACCATTGTAACCGACTCTGTGTAACCCTAACCCTATCCGGTGTCTATATAAACCGGAGGGTTCTACTCCGTAGGACAACTTCATCATACAATAATCATACCATAGGCTAGCTTCTAGGGTTTAGCCTCCTTGATCTCATGGTGGATCTACTCTTGTACTACCCATATCATCAATATTAATCAAGCAGGAGTAGGGTTTTACCTCCATCGAGATGGCCCGAACCTGGGTAAAAACATCGTGTCCCTTGTCTCCTGTTACCATCCGCCTAGACGCACAGTTCGGGACCCCCTACACGAGATCTGCCGGTTTTGACACCGACAATGAGCCGTAGCAGGCGACGACGCGGCGTGCCGCGGCGTCGCATGCGAAGGCGAGTCCGTAACATGACTTGCCCCATTATCTTATATTAGGGGTGTGGGTGCGTGGAGAAACAGAATAACCGCGTTTTCTATCTTTAGGGGTGTGGGTGCATGGGGGAAACATGACTTGCCCCCGCACCGAACCGTACCGAGGGGCATAGTTGTACTGACACATCTTCCTTGTACGGACTTTGCCCCATTATCTATCTTAGGGGTGTGGGTGCGTGGGGTGGGGTGGGGGGAAACAGAATAACCACACTGCGCCTGTCAAACGAGCGCACTGCCGCGTTAGCGCGAGGCCGAGCCGGGGGGGTCGGTACCCCCCCTCCCCCATCCCGACGAGGCCGAGCCAGGAACGAGCCATAGCAGGCGACGACGCGGCGTGCCGCGGCGTCGCATGCGGAGGCGAGTCCGTAACATGACTTGCCCCATTATCTTATCTCAGGGGTGTGGGTGCGTGGGGAAACAGTATAACCGCGTTTTCTATCTTTAGGGGTGTGGGTGCGTGGGGGAAACATGACTTGCCCCCACACCGAACCGTACCGAGGGGCATAGTTGTACTGACACATCTTCCTTGTATGGACTTTGCCCCATTATCTATCTTAGGGGTGTGGGTGCGTGGGGTGGGGTGGGGGGAAACAGAATAACCGCACTGCGCTGGTCAAACGAGCGCACTGCCGCGTTAGCGCGAGGCCGAGCTGGGGGGAGGGGGGGTCGGGCCATCCGGCGAGGCCGAGCCAGGAATGAGCCGTAGCAGGCGATGACGCGGCGTGCCGCGGTGTCGCATGCGGAGGCGAGTCCGTAACATGACTTGCCCCATTATCTTATCTTAGGGGTGTGGATGCGTGGGGAAATAGAATAACCGCATTTTCTATCTTTAGGGGTGTGGGTGCGTGGGGGAAACATGACTTGCCCCCGCACCGAACCGTACCGAGGGGCATAGTTGTACTGACACATCTTCCTTGTGTGGACTTTGCCCCATTATCTATCTTAGGGGTGTGGGTGCGTGTGGTGGGGTGGGGGGAAACAGAATAACCGCACTGCGCCTGTCAAACGAGCGCGCTGCCGCGTTAGCGCGAGACCGAGCCGGGGGGAGGGGGGGTCGGGACCCCCCCTCCCCCATCCCGGTGAGGCCGAGCTAGGAACGAGCCGTAGCAGGCGACGACGCGGCGTGCCGCGGCGTCGCATGCGGAGGCGAGTCCGTAACATGACTTGCCCCATTATCTTATCTTTATTTTTTAGGGGAAAAACATCACCGTTATGAATTGTTTTTTCATTTATACTTTTTTGATAAAAAAATTTGTACTGTTGTGAGTTATTATTTGTACTTTAGCTGTTGTTTTCACCATCTATATTAAATTTTTTATTTGTATTTGATTTTTGGTATTATCTTTTGTAACTGGCTAGAGATAGTGGGCTTCGCCACGGCTGTGGGCTTTAGGCGTCCGATTTCTCCCAATCATCTTTTAACCCTCCCACTCACCTTTTAACCTCCTATCTTCCCCGTTCCGCTCCTCTCCCATCCCCAAATCGATTCCGTCTTCGTTCCCCTCTTCTTCTCTTCTCGGAGCGGGAGTTGTTACTCCGGTTTCGCCGTGGGAGCGTCGGCCGGAGGGCTCAACCCCAGGGGTGGAGGTCCGGGTGCTCTTTTTTGTTCTTTTTGCTCTGCCATTGACTTTGCTTGCGTCCTCTTATGTTCAGATTTTCTCTCTATTTCTAATCTCTTGCTCTCTTTGCTGTCCCAGGCTGCACTCGCTAGGGTTCCTTTGCTGTTGAGCAAGCGTTTGGCGGCAGTGATACTGGATTGCGTGGCGGATTTTGTGTTTGCTAGTAAGAGTTTTGCTTTTGTATGGCATGCTTCGTTTCTGAAATAGTTCAAATCCCTAATTTTTGTTCATGTGTCTTGCAGATCTGGTTCGGCCGATTTTAGGACTGTAGATCTCAATGGGTACATCATCCAGTCCGGACAAATTGAATGATGGTGATTTTCCCTGTATTTTGGATGATGTTTTAATAGATCTGGTTTTTATGTTGTACCGTTGTTGTCTTATCGACTTTATAAGTTGTATGTATTTTGATATGTGTTAATTTTGTCCTGGATTGTATGGCGTGTATGGTTTTGGCTGTTGATGCAACGTGCAGACAGGATGTAGTACTTATCACCATTTGTATTTTGAACTGATGTCCTGGCATTTGAATAGGTTGTAGTAGTCAATGAAGAACTAGTATGGTGTTGAAAGAGTTGTGTTTTCTGAAGTTTGTTCTGCAAGTGGTGGGTTCATATTTGTTTTATTCGGTGAACTTGTAGTGTTCACATAGTTGAACTGATTGATTGTTCTTGTACTTTTTTTGCTAATTATGATGTTATTGCAAATGTTGGAGTGTCGGTGCCTCCTGATTCTGACAAATCAGAACGCTTTCAAGATCTTATGAATGTTATTTTTGAGACACCAAATCCTCTAGAAGAACTTGCGAATGTTGCCGGTGTTTCCCTTATATTTGCTCTATTTTTATCAGCCTTTAATACATATATATGCTTAGTTACATCAGTTGTTCCATTTTGTTTTGTGTCTGATGCAATGCGCTTTATTTATCTTTTGTGTCTGCAATGTTAATTGTGTTTTAATTTTTTATGTGCGTGGTTATGTTATTGGTTTATGTAGTTAATGACAGCCATGGTGTTCCAGAGGACATTGCTGATGTTGTTAAAGATATTAATGATGGAATGTATTCACTTAACGTTGATGATGGTGATGGCAGCTTGCAGTTGTCTGTTACTCAGTCTCAAAGTGTTGATGGCACTGAGCCTGTTACCCAAGCTGAGGATGTTCCTATGCAGTTACAACTCGAGGATGAAAGGATAAGAAAGAAGAAGTATGAATTCCAGAAGAGAAAGGAATTGGAACAGCTTCAAAAGGCTGCATGTGTGCCAGAAAGTGATGTTGATGTTGCTCAAGCTCCTAAATGTGTAGGCGACGAAGGTGGTGACGCGGGTTTTTCAACTGTTCATGTCGGATCTCATGGAAGTGACATGCCTGTGAAGACAAACTTGATGCAAACTCGTTTGACGCAAGTGTTTGCTCGTGATGGAGTTAAGGAGAAGAAAGCTGTTTTGAAGAGGAAGATGTCAGATCGAAATCCTAATGGCACATAGAGGCGTAGTCCACGTGTGAAAGCTGATTCCCAACCTGGTAATAGCAAAGCTGATGCAGATAGTTTTACTGTGAAAATTGGTCCAAGCAAACTTGGTGGCTCCTCTGTTCGTCGGAGTCCACGAGGTTTGACAAATAAGAATCCTTCTTCGTCTCCTCTTCAAGAGCAGTCTTTTTTGAAAGAAAATAAGAAGCGTAAAGTTCATCCTGCAAAAGTGAACAAAGGTGTGAAGAAGCGTGCTCGTGTTGAAGCTGAAGATTCTGCATCTGAAGAAGATGATATTGAAGTTGATTCAGAAGATGAATTTGGAGTGGTATGTGTTTTGTACTGCATGTGTCTTGCTAGTTGTACTTGCAATGATTTAATTGTGTTTGGGCTGTTATGCTGGCCAGGTGAGGCTGGTCATTGTTTTGCATCTATTTTGATTGTGGTACTTATGTTGTTTTAATAGTTGAACTTGTGCAAACTTTTCTTTGTTTTACTTGCCTTCATATGCTTGTTTTGTTTCCTATATTCATTGTTTGCAGTGGTATGTGTTTTGTTGTGCATGTGACTTACTAATTGTAATTGTAATGATTTAATTTGTGTTTGGGGTGGTATGCTGGCCAGGTGAGGCTTGTCATTGTATTGATTAATTGAGGGTGGTACTGATGTTGTTTTAATAGTTGAACTTGTGCTATCTTTTTTTTACTTACATTCGTATGCTTGTTTTGTTTTCTATATTCATTGTTTGAAGTGGTTTGTGTTTTGTACTGCATGTGACTTACTAGTTGTACTTGCAATGATTTAATTGTGTTTCGGCTGGTATTGCGGCTAGGTTAGGCTGATCATTGTTTGCATCAATTGAGGGGTGGTACTGATGTTGTTTTAATAGTTGAACTTGTGCAATCTTTTCTTTTTCTTTTCACTTGCATTCATATGCTTTTGTTGTTTTCTATATTCATTTTTTTAAGGTGTGTCTTTTTTGTTTTCATTTACAGCCTGTTAGTGTCATGAGTCCGGTCAAGCCGGTGGGAGGCAATGCCGGAAAAGTTGCCTTGGATGAAGGTGACCAACGGAAATTGAACTTAACTGTGCGATGTTCGTTGAGAGAGGTTGAAGATTGCGCTAAATTGCTTGAGAGTCGGCATGTGGCTAGGGTTCATGCATCTGGTTTTGGTTCTATCTTCAGGTGGAGGGTGAAGTCTAACATTTCCCGCCCTCTGATGGGAGTTTTGTACCTGAGGATAGATTGTGATACAATGACTCTTGACATGGGTGAGGCTAATAAGAAGCTTCGCATCACTAGCGATGGTATACAACAATTATTTGGTTTCCCTCGTGGTGGTCGTTCTGCGCCAAGGCCGTCAGAGGACGGATATGATGACGCTCTGATGAAGTTAAGATCGGAGCTTGACATTAGCAGGGACAAAGATATCAAGACAAAGGATTTGAGGAATAAGCTCAAGGTGCTCCTCAAGGATCCTAGCAAAGATGACCTTGCTCTGAAAGTTTTCTTCATTATTGTGTTTATGAAGGTTGTGTTGCCTGGATCTGCCCCGCGTGTTTCCAGAGAGGCAGCAATGTTTGAGGGTCTCGTCTTTGAGGACATGGCTAATATGGATTATTGCCAGGTGATGGTTGATGAGCTTAGAAGGGCTGTTGCCAAGTACCAAAGTGGTCATACCATGGGGAAGGCAATCACAGGCTGTGCCATAGGGCCTGTACTAATGTACCTTGACTGCCTTATCCGTGGCAAAACTGCGGAGCCTGACATGCGAGTCCCCCGCATATGTTACATGGATCTTGCCAAGCTTTCTGATCTGGTTGATGCAGATTTGATAAAAAAAAGGCAATGCAGATCCAAAGACTTGGGTGTTTGGGAAGCTTTTGGTGAGTTTTGTTTGTTTTGTCTCTTGCAGACCTTTTTTTATTTTTAGGTATAGCTATTTTTTGCTGTAGTGGACATGTGTACTATAGAGTTGTCTGTTTGTATTTTGTATGGTTTAGGTATGGATTTTTAGTACCTTCGTGTCGTTTTTGGTTGAACTGAATAACTTTGTTCAACTCGCCTGTTGGTAAATACTAACAAATTGGCAATGACAGTTAAAGTTTTATTAGTGGTGTTGATTTTAAATCTGTTAATATCATGATTTATTTTTCCCTATGTGTTGCGTTGATTGATTAACTATTTTTCCCTTTTGTTTGTAGTGGAAAACTCAAGAGGAGGTTGTTTTTTCCGAGTGTATAAACAGCCAGTCCTGGAGATGCCCTCGTCTCAGGTTCCGAAGTTTTCATCTCTGCCCGATGAGTTGAGGGATGGCCGTGGTGTTGAGGGTGCTGGTTATGCCCCCCTGGCCCTAGTAATGCTAGTGCTTCACAGAGGCGGGGTTTTGGTATTGATGTTGCTGTTTCAGCGTTGGAGCGCGCTGAGCATATCTTAAGTAATGTGTGTTCTGAGCTGCAAAAGGTCCCAACGACAGTTGAGCGTTTGAGCTGTATCAATGGTATCCTTCCCGAAGGTCATCAATTTAACACTGAGGAATCTGTTGACTACATTGAGATGGAGAGAATTTTAATCGGTGATATGCGCGACGGTGCCGCTAATCTAGTTCAGAGCTCGGTTCGCCTGTTGAACAACATGAAGCGTTTCAGAACTATGCAAAACTCTCGCTGCAAGCCATATGAAGAAAGTGCAAATGTTGTTATCAAGCAGTTTGAGCAGGATGAGGCTACTGCCACCGACAACAGGGCTGGTGATGGTACTGAGGCTAATGTTTTTGACCACGAAACGAATGATGTTGGCTTTGAGCGTCCTGATGTTGATGTGAGTCAGTCCTTGTTGTTTTGCAATTTTTATGTTGTTGTCCTGATGTCAGTGTTTTAGTTGAACTTCATCATGTTCATCTATTTATTAATAATTTTCTTTCATGCAGATTGATCACGATGAGGCTGCTGGCACCGACAGCAAGGCTGATGATGGTACTGAGGCTAATGTTTCTGATCAGCGTACGAACGATGTTGGCTCGCAGCACCCTATTGTTAATGTGAGTCAGTCCTCATTGTTTGTATGTTTTACTATGTTGTTCTGCTGTTAGTATTGTAGTTGAACTTCCTGATCTACATCTGTTTATTAATTTTTCTTTTCATGTAGGAGACTAGTCATAATGTTGAGGCTGCTGTTGACGGTGGAGTTAATGATCTATCCACTGATAAGTGCAAGGTTATTTTTATTTTCATGTGTTTATTAATATTTTCTTAAAATTTCATGCGCACGGATGTGTCTTGCTTGTTCATTTTTCTATCCCACACCGTTTATTGTTTATGGCATTGTTTTTTTGTCTCATTACATTTGAATCAGGGTCCTATTGTTGGCGATGAGCCTTGTTTGCCTGTTGGTGATGTCGCTTTGAATGTTAGCAGCAGCAAGTTCGATGATGTTGCTATGAATGCTTCCAAGGTTTATTTTTCTGTGCACCTATTGGTAGCTTATTTTTTATTGTTAGTTTTGTTCATATTATTTACTTTTTTCTGAATTTTTATTTTCATTAGATTACTATTGTTAAGCGTGAGGTTGTCCTTAGTGGTGGAGATGATGCTCATGATGTTCCATTGAGTAGTGGGTGCAATGTTGGTACCAAAGTTGCTGATGAGGATGCTGGTGCTGCCAGCATACTTGATGCCAAATCGCCTGGTGTTGGTATTGCTGGGAATGAAAATGTTTCTGGTTGTGAAGATATGCCGCCGGAGAATTTCCCGCCTGGAGGTCTTGATTACGGTGATGCATTGCAATATGCTTCTAGCGTGGAGGAGGTGCCATCCGAGGATGATGATTTACTTCTGTCAATTTCTTCTGACCCCTTAACGCAGGAGGCGCTCTAGTCGTCCCAGGATTTTCTTTCTACAGACCCTGAAAGCGCATCAATATTGGTGTCCGCTCAAGATGTCCCATCGTCAAACCCTGAAACTGGAGGCATAATGGTCTCATCATAGGAACTACCGTCGTCGTCAAACCCTGATAGTCCAGGTAAGGACTTGTAAATGGGGTGTACTTCTCAATTTTGGCATTTTGGACATGTTCTCTTATAGTTGTTGAACTTATTATTTTTCATAATTTTCTGCAAGCAGAAAGTGGTAATGTTGTTAAGGTTGATACGTTTTTCTTCGCTGTTACGAGGTTGCGCACGAACCGTACAAAATGGTTAGTTTGGGATTTTGCCCGTACCATTTTTTGTCTCTTTTTCTTTCTCTAGTTTGATTATTGTTGTTGTTGCAGTAGTTTTAATTCATGTAATCTTTTGTGTTTTTCTAGTCACAAGCCGATGTTTCAAAATAAAGAATGTGATGCCAGTGTTGGTTCTATTGCTAAAGCATTTGTCCCCACTGGCATGCTCAACTCAGACAGTGCTGATGTTGTTTTATATTCTCTACGTCAGAAGTACCGAGACACTGACAAGTTGATAGTTCCCAGATGGGTGACGGTCAGTATTTTGCTTTTTTGTAAATAGGATGATAACTTGTTTTGCCAATTTTCTAACTATTGTTGTTCTTTTTGTACAACAGACCAAGATCCGTGATGGAAATATTTATTCCAATGTGCTAAATTGGTTCACAAGATCAGGTGCTGATGGTTTTGACCAAGTAGGCGAACTTGGACTTTTTGTACTCATTAACTAGAACTGTCATGTTTTCTTTGCAGTTTTGGGAGGTGTGGGGAATGAACTTGATCTGTGCTTCTTTTATTAAAGTTGTACTTATTGTTGCAAGGGAATTGAACTGATATGATTGTTCCTCAATTTTGGGCGGTGGATATAATTTCTTTATGATTATTTGATTTTTTGTTTGTACTTATGAATTTCAATTACCCTCTTTTATTTTATTGTTTGGTAAATTCATTTTTCCTCTGCAATTTTTTTTCAGCTTCTTTTCCCTACATTTGATCTGCCGTCATTTGTGGCTACCATGAAGCCTAGTGAAGTATCTGGACATTGGTGCTTGGTTGTTCTGAATTTGAAGTTCCGTTGTTTCGAGTGTCTTGATTCACTCCATGATGAAACCTGGGGTGATGCAGTTAGATTCTTAAGGAATATGACAGATAATATAAAGAAGCTTTGGACGGAGTCCAGTGTAGACAGGGCCAAACCGTTCTCACCGACGCATATTGATGGTTTCTCTCGCGAGTTTGTGCGGGTGCCTCAGCAGGAAAACACGTGAGTATCCGTTTTTAATGATTTTTGCTGGTTGTTTTTGTTGCTGGAGGATGTTGTTCCTGTATTTTTTGGATTTTGTGTTGTACCATTTTTTTTCCTTGGTTTATAGGCATGATTGTGGATTCTTTATGCTACAAAACTGCAAGACCTATTATTGCCGGGAGGATGGTGTAATTGAAATGGCCGATTACAGCCATGAAGACATTTTGGACATTAGGAAGACTTTGCTGTATACCTGCGCAACTAGCGATGTGTTTGATGTTGACTTTCGGGGTTTGTTTGGCATCGAACCTGTACGTGTGCATGGACTTTTGTAATTTTTTTGCAGCTTGTACTTCTCTATTAGTACTTTCATGAAATATGTATTTGAATTTACGCTTTGTGCGGTCTTCTTTTTTTCAGGTGAGTGGCTGGATCTTGGTGAGCCTGACTACAGGTTCTTTGGTAGCCAGTTCTTGGAGCTCGAGCGCGTAGCTATTGATCTTAGCCAGGGGCATCTGGTGTTATGAAGGGGCGGTTGGGAGCTCTGAGAGGTTTTACGGCTGATTGTGCAGATAGCCCTACTACACCCAAGAATCCCATTGTGGAATTGATAGACAGTGATGATGATGTGTTTGACAAGATTGCTGGCGTTGGAAGAGTCACGAGGCGCGCTGCTGCCAAAGGTTTATCTCTCCTTGCTGGAATAGTGGCTCGTAGAGCTGGTGGTGCTAGGAAAGATCCCGCTTTGGATTCTGGCAATGTTGTAAGCACGAAGCGTGCGTCCAGAGCTCCTATAAAGTTTTGCTCCCCTGTGCAGTAGCTTCACCCTTATAAATTCCCTCACTTGGACAAGGCTCGCAGGCTGTATAATCTGTTGCTTAGTAATGAATGGCGTGAGAAGTATGGCGAGTGAGTATCTCTCATTATTTTTTCCTCTTCCTTTTCTTCTGTAGTTTGTAACTGCTAGATAAATATGGCCTGAACTGTTCCTTTTTATACAACTCAAACTGCTATGAATGCCTTATCTTGCTTCTCCTTCTTTTTGTTCTTGTGTGTGCTGCAGGAATACATTCTCAATGATACCTCAGCCTGATGGAAACGTAACTAACTTCACTGGGAATCGCATTTGGGAAGTTTTTTCACCTGGGCAAATGATGGAGGGTGATGTAATTGACTTCCTCATTGATGATTGGAAGCAAGATCCCGATAGAAATGTTGATTTCGCATCTGGGAAAAGGATATTGCTGAGTCCATATTTCATCACGGTAATCAATCAGATCGGTTTCTTTATGTTGAACAAGACTGTCTATTGTTTTTACGATTTTCAATAATACTTTGCTTGTTGATTCTTTTTCCGCTGTCTATTTTCTATTTTGGCTTTTTTGCAGGTTGTGCTTGACTGTTCGTTTTACGAGGATGAAAATAAAGTGTTTAATGTGGAGAGTGCAGCGAGAGATTTCAATAGCTATGTTAAAGCTAATGAAGACTTGCTCAGTGCCGACCTTGTGAGATCTACTAGCTAATTTTTGGTTTTTATTTGTTTGTTGTGATGCTGGTTTTTACTTTGAATATTTAACATCTCTTTTTTGGTCATTTGTTTTTAGATCATGATGCCTCTATTCAAGCCTATGGTTTTATCAAAGGATAGGAAAGTGAGCCACTATTCCTTATATGTCATTAATCGGTACCGAAGTAGCGTTGACATCCTTGACTCTTTACCTTATCCGAAGAACCACCGTCCTTCGAAGAACACCTATCACAAAGACTGCGAGAAGATTGTGAGTGACATTTATTATCTGTACTGGATTAATATTTCTGCATCTTTGTTTCTGCTGTTTCTGAGACCTAAAACTGTGTGGGTTGTTTTGTTTTTTTACAGATTTCTAGATTGGTCAAAGTAATGAAGGCTGTGTATGGTGATGCTCAGTACAATGCGAGCAAGCAGCCCAATTGGGAGCTGTTTGCAAAGAAACCAACGTTTGTCAAGGTTCCACTTCAAGGGCCGAATGAATGTGGCCATTATACTCTGAAGTATGCGGGATGCTATGATGGTGAAAAGATCGTTGAGAACATTCGAGATAATGACGTGGGTTTCTTGTTGAGCTTTTCACTTTCTGTTTTTGGCTTATTGTGCATCCTTTTTTTATGTGTCATGATCTTTGATAATTTGTTTTATTGTTTTGCAGCCACGCATTGTTGCTTGGAACGCTGAGGATCTGTATAGAGTTGTGTTCAACCGTAATAACCATCTTATAGTGACGGAGCTTCCCAAGGAGGTTCAGGCTTTGGCTCCTGATGCATAGGATAAATGGTCATCATTTGCATAGTGAATTGGATAGTTGTGTGATATATCTCTTGAAATCATTGTAGGCTCTATTTTGTAGTGTTTGATGTCTTGTCGAGTACTATGTAATAACTAGTATATTTTGTGTTGTGTTTTAAGTGTGGCACAATGTTTCATCGGGAATTCGGTTTGGTTAAGTTTTTTTTCGTACTAAAGACTTATATAGTAGTTGAACTGAAAACAATTTTTTCCAAGTGTATTTTCGAGTTGTTGCTCAGAAAGTGAGATTTATTTCATTTTTATGTGATTCCATCCTAACTTGGACCTTTATAGTTTCTGTACTCTCGTTTTCTTGTACTTATGATATAGTTCTGTTAGTACTGATTTGAAGTCTCATTCAGCGTAAGGCTTTCAAAATTTTAGTGCCAAATTTCTTTTTGAACTTCTTGAACTTTAGTAGTTGAACTTCATAGTAAGAGTTAAACTACTGAGTTAAAGTAGTACTGGTTTAAAGTAGTTGAACTTCATAATGTTTAAGAGATATTCCTAATAAGTTCAAAACTATTTCTTTCTCAATGCATTAATTGGTATCATCATAGCACTTACCGAATAAACTTAGTTGTACTGAGATTCCAATTGTGCTAGTAATTTTGATTAATTATTTATTGTTTGTGTTGTTTGATGCTAGTATGTCTTCTATTGTGTTTCTTGTGATTTTTCTCTTTTGTCGAACTTATATTTTTTTGATTTAGTTTTTGGCCTTCTTTTTTTCTAGGCTGTGGTTCTTCTCCAGGCAATGTTTGGTATAATCCTAGCATTTGCTGTATAGACTAAGTTGTACTGAGATTTCAGTTGTATTGCCACTGTTAATTCTTAGTATGTCACTGTTTTAAGGAATGCGAACTGAAGCTTCCCGTTCCTTTTTATATATTTGTACAATGAACGTACCGTGTGTTCAACTGTACCAGAACTTTTCAGTCCTAGGATGCTAGTGACTAGGAAATACGTACTGGTGTTTCTTTGCTTTTCCTGATGCAGTACATAGTGAATTTCTAACTACTTTTTACCACGAAGCTTTTTAGTACTGAATGTTGTCCTTGGCTGAAACTTAGTCTTTTTAGTGTTCGTGTGAAACTAAAAACTGATTTTTTTAGCGTGATAGTACTACCGTTCATGTCTAAGCTGTACTGAGCGTCGAAGGCTACTATTTGCTTTTGTCCTTAGTTAGTCTGCCACTTTTTTTTGTTTTTGCGAAAATATTCATGTGTTATTTTTTCTCCATGACTAGTGCTGCGTGGCAGCCATCAAGTTTCAACTTCAACCTACTTCAACTTCAAGTGATGGATGAACAAAATAGGAAGCTAACAAACTTGCTGGATGACATAAGCAAACGACGTACTTGATAGACATAGGCAAACTTGTTCAAACCCTGACACACATAGCATAAGGTAGCGGGTTCAACATAACGAAAGCAAACAACAAATCTGAAACAACAATACTAAGGACACACACAGCAAAAGGTAGCTGGTTCAACATAACAAATGCAGACTTTCATGCATCTTCATCTGCGAAGTTGCAGTGGTAGTAGGGGTCAGCCTCCTGCTCTTTTGAAATATCCCAACCTGTCACGATGTTGTCGATTGTCTTCCATGACTTGTACGTTTCGTACGCATCTATTCCTGCGTACGTGATGAGGTTGTCTGGCAGCGGGCTGTTCCCCCACAGTTTGTGGTCTGCCCTATTCATCTTCTTCTTCATGCCTTTGTAGAATGGGTGGATGACGCCGCCTGCAACATCGGCCAAGGAGTCATAGTATTTTCTGGTCTTTGGATCTTTCCACTTGCGCTGCATGTCGATGAAGTTGTTGGGGTTGATTTCCAAACCAGACTCCTGCAGCATCCGCTTGTCACCTCCAATGCTGAAACCAACAAATGTGTACAATTTCTCCTCCCGCAGGAAGTCTTTCAGGCGCTTGGGCCTGCAAGGGGGGAGACACACATTTATAGATTAGTCTTCTTTTTTGAGGATTTAATTCTTCTGCTTTTTTTGTTTTACAAGTGATAATCCGTGAGGTAGATGCTTATATATTATGAGTCATGCATGAATGTAGTTCAGAAACTAGTACACAAAGTCCTGAAATTAAATTCAACTACACCGTGTTATTTTTTCTTTTTTGCTATCTTCTTTGCTTTACCAAATGCTTCACCAAATTAGAGAATCATTTTACCAGAGTCAATGATAGATGCTCTGCTTGATTCAAGTTTAGTTTTCTTTTTTGTTGAATAAAAGACCTATACCAGTGCTTGATACATCTTTGTGCATTAATTCTATATCAAGTTCAAAAATTAGTTTGAGAAACATGTGCATCAAGATATGGACCTATACCACTTCACCAAAGATCTTTTAATACATCAATTCTATAAACTATACTAGTGCATCAAGATCAGAATCTATGCTAGTTCATCAAGTTCAGAAATTAATTTGGTGCATAAAGTTCAGAATGCTATAAACTTTTTTTCAGATGCTAATCTGGTGAAACAATCCACTTCACAGTTTCAGAAATGCATTTAACTTGATAAACATGTAATTGTGTATCCACTTCACAGACTATAGTAGTTCCTCTAGTTGGGAAACAATTTTTAATTAAGTTTTTAGTGACTAGTACTGGTACAACAGATGAATGAACAGTAGTATGGGTTACCATTTTGTGGCTGCTGCGATGTGGTACACCAAGCAGAGTTCCTCGACGCACAACTGCAGGACTGCCGCCATCTGTGGAGGTTTTTCCTCGTCGGTGTACTCCACATCAACTCCGATGAAGCTCGGATACAAGCCGCCTCCCTTCATCCTGAGCCTGCTCATCATCTCGTCGGCCTTGTCTGGTTCGCTGGTGCAGACGATCTCCAGAGTCTCCTTGCCGTGGAGCTCAACCCCTTTGAGCGTTCTGGTGTACTCGCGCTTCTCGCCGGGGACGTTAATGTCGACGAGGTTGCTCCTCTTGTCCGACGTCTCGGCATGATGACGCTTGGCGGACGGTTCCTCCGCCATGGCCTTCCTCCGGTGACTGTGGGCTTTGAAGAGAGCCGCTAGAGGTTTGTGTGCAGTGGAAATGGAAGCGGCAATGGTGCTATGTGGGAACGAGGGAGAGATGGAAGACAATGGGGTTTTTTGCAGTGCGCCGATGGTGGTGTGTGGGAGGCGGTTCGTCGGGGGCGTGTGTGTAGTGGTCGTGGGGGTCGCCGTTTGCAGTGCGTCGTGGCAACCGCCCAGTGGGTGGCGCGGGTGGTGCCCTGGAAGAACTAACCGTCCAAGACAAATGTTTTTTACTGGTGCACTAATTAGTATTGTCAAGCTGTACTTACAATCTGCTAAATCCCACTTGCACGTCTCTGTGGTTGTGATGATGGCATTTTGCACTGTTTAGGTGACGTATGGATCTGTGATGTTTTTCCGTGTGGATGTTTAAGTATTGTTTTTCTATTGAAGCCTCTATACACTAGTGTATGTCAAAACATTTTTTCAGTGCCCTGGGAGTTGTTTCTCAAAACTTGTACTTATTTTATTTTCATCTGTACAAACCTAAGTTAGGCCTTTATAGTTTTTGTATTCTCATTTTTACTGCACTTATGTTTTAGTACTGTGTGAACTGAATTGTAATTTCAAACAACGCATGGGTTTGAAATTTGGTGTCACAGTGGTGCGAGTGGCCTGACTGATCCTGCTGTTTTAGTACTGATGTTTTATGTATGTTTAAACTGATTTTTTTATAACTTAGGTTGGGGGTTGGGGGTTGAGATTATTTTACGAGCAGATCGTTCATTGTGGTGTGGACAGATTATATATAAATAATAAATTTAGCAGAATTGACAAATAAATTCTATTTGAACTTTTTGAATTTTAGTAGTTGAACTTGTTAGTTTTTATATAAATAAGAAATTTAGCATAATTGACAAACATTATATGTTTGAACTTTTAGATTTTTAGTAGTTGAACTTGTCAGTTTTTATATAAATAAGATTTTTAGCATAATTGACAAACATTATATGTTTTGAACTTTTTTAGTTTTAGTAGTTGAACTTGTCAGTTTTTATATAAATAAGAATTTTAGCATAATTGACAAACATTATATGTTTTGAACTTTTTTAGTTTTAGTAGTTGAACTTGAAAGTAATATTTAATTCTGTTTTTTAAATTATGTACATTTAACAGAAAGGCTATTAAGTTTTGTTCTTTTTAGAGGTTCGTTGTTTTTGTATCATATTTTTTTCCTCTTTTCTTGTAGAGGTTAATTGACAAACATTTTTCTTGTCGTTTATATTTCTTTGTCCCGCCCTCTGGTTTGTATAGCTGGGCTTATTTGGTGGGGTGTTTTGTTGACGATGTAGATGCTATTGGGTCGTTTTCCAGCCCAGATAGCTCGTCCGCGCGCCTGTGCAGTGCGTCATGCGCGTGCACTCTGGGTTTAGTCCCACCTCGCTAATCGAGGGGGCTCCGAACCTATTTATAAGCGCAGCCGACGCTCACCAGTCGAACTCCTCTGAACACTTACCTGAGTGCTTATACACGGCGCTCGCTCTCTCTCTTGACCTGTGGGCCCTGGTCGACGGGTCCTGCGTTGTGCGGATTACTAGGGATTCGCCCACGGGCTCGAGTTCAAGTATCTAGCATTGTCAGGGCCTGCTCCTGACCTTGGGCGGTCAATTTTTTTGTTTTGTTTGAATCTAGTACTTGACTCCTTCAGTAACTTGGACTCATACTTTTTGTTCTAGTTCTTGTCAGTTTTGTGTGAGTGTAATCTTTTTCATTTGAGTTTTTGCCTTCTTTTTGGTGTTTGCTTTTGTGATTATTCTCAAGTGTCTTCTGGTGTCATTTTTAGAACTATGGTACTTGCGTGTAGACTAAGTTGTACTGATAGTGCATTCATAGTAGCACTTACGGACTGATGCTTCTTTGTACTTTTCATTGTAGTAAGTATGTAATGTCCGATCAAGTGTACTGAGTTGTACTGACATGGAACAACGTTGTGTGATTAGTTGCATCGTAACTAGTACTTTAGAGCAACGACAACGTTCCATTCAGAAGCTACTTTTTCAATTTTGAAATGATGGATTAACAACATACGAAGCTACCAAACCAAACTTATATAATGAGATAAGCAAAACATTGTACTTGATGACATAACTAAACTTGTTCAAACATGACAAGCATGACATAATCATACTGGTTCAACCCAACAAGAGCAAACTACTAATTTGAAACAACAAGATAAAAGGCAAGCACAAGCGGAAGTAAAACGAAGGCAGGCTCTGATGTATCTTCATCCCGTAAAGGGGAAATAGGGGTGGTTGTAGAAGTTGTTAGCCTCCTGCTCTTTTGCAAATTCCGAACCATCTGTGATGTAGTCGATCATGAACCATGACTTATACGCGGCGTACGCATCTACTCCTGCGTACTCGATGAGGTTGTCTGGCAGCTCACTCGTCCCCCACAGTTTGTAGTCTTCCTGCGTGTTGATCTTGTTCTTCATGCCTTTGTAGAATGGGTGGATGACGCTGGCTGCAACATCAGTCAAGGAGTCGTACTCTTTTCCGGTGTATGGAACTCTCCACTTCCGCTGAATGTCGATGAACTTGTTGGGGTTGATCTCCATACCGGACAATTTCAGCTTCTCTTTGTCGCTTTCAATGCTGAAACCGGCAAATGTGAACAACTTGTCATGCTGCAGCATGTCGGTCAGGCGCTTGGGCCTGCAAGGGCAGAGACATTTTGAATATTAGCATTACTTTGATGTTTGAATTATCCATTTTTGTTTTGTTTTACAAGTGATGAATCCATGAAGTAGTTGTTTATGTAGGATAAACAATGGATGAATGTACCTCAAAAACTAGTAAAGAAAGTTCTGAAATTAAATTAAGTACATCATGTTATTCTTCTTCTTGGATTATACATAGTTTCAGTCAATGTTGTATGTTCCGCATTGGTACTAGTTTAGTCTACTTTTGTTGAAATAGGATAACACAGAACCAGTGCTTCACCAAGTCCTTAGTTTATTTTCTTACGAAAATAACATTACATCAAATTCAGAAAATACTTCACTACATCAAGTTCAGAAATATCTTTTTTAATACATCGAGTACATAGACTACTCTATTGTATCAACTCCAGAAACTACACTAGTCGATCAACTTCAGAATTTAATCTTCCGCAAGATTTTCCAAATAGTAATCCAGTGTATCAGGTTCAAAAATACATTTATAGTATATCTACTTGAGAAAATGCAGTAGTGCATCCACTTTTCACAAACCACACTAGTACATCTAGTTGGGAAACAAGTGTGATTAAATTTTCAGGATACAATACTAATAAAACAGATAAACCATATGCAGGGCAAATGAGTAGGATTGCTCACCATTTTGTGGCCGCTGCGATGTGGTACACCAAGCAGAGTTCATCAACGCACAACTACAGGACTGCCGCCATCTGGGGAGGTTCATCTTCATTAGTGTAGTGCACACCAACGCCGATGATCCTACGAATCGTGCCGCCAAGCTTCCTCCAAAGCCTGGAGATCACCTCGTCGGCCTTGTCTGGTTCGCTGGTGCAGACGATCTCCAGCGTCTCCTTGCCGTGGAGCTTAACCCCTTTGAGCGTTCTGGTGTAGTCGCGCTTCACGCCGGGGACGTTAATGTCGACGAGGTTGCTCCTCTTGTCCGATGTCTCGGCATGATGACGCTTGGCGGATGGTTCCTCCGCCATGGCCTTCCTCCAGCGACTGTGGGCTTTGGAGAGAGACGCTGGAGGTTTTTGTGCAGTGGAAATGGAAGCGGCAATGGTGGTTTGTGGGAACGGGGGAGAGATGGAAGACAATGGGGTATTTTTTCAGTGCGCCGACGGTGGTGTGTGGGAGGCGGTTCGTCGGGGGCGTGTGTGTAGTGGTCGTGGGGGTAGCCGTTTGCACTTCGTCGTGGCAACCGCCTAGTGGGTGGCTTGGGTGGTGGCGTGGAAGAACTAACCGTCCAAGTTAAATGGTTTTTACTGTTGAACTGACTAGTCTTGTCAAGCTATACTTATGACCTGCAAAACCCCACTTGCACGTCTCTGCGGTGGTGATGGTGGCATTTTACTGTGGCACCGATTCGTATAGTCAAGCTGTACTTATCAGCTGCTATACTTATGACCTGCAAAATCCCACTTGCACGTGTCAGCGTCTGTGTTGGTGGAGGTCTGAACTCCTCTACTGTCGTACTCGGACTGGTGATTGAAGTGTAATTGAACGTACCAAATACCAGCGATACTATGTGTGGTGCTAATGTTTTTTTAAAACAATTTTCGTATTTTTTAAAGGATTGTTTATATCAAGATAACCTGTGAGTATTCTTTTATAGATAAATTAGATTTTCACCAGTACAGGATGTATTATATTCGCATTTTGCTTGAGGTAATTATTTTTATGTACTGATGGTCTTTCTGAATTGGGACTGGTAGGAGCAGGCATAGCTTTGTTTTTTCAAAACGATTTTTTTTCAGTCGTTCACTGGTGTGTTTGTTATTACTATGCCTTTTGTACTGCCGACTGAGAGTTATCAGTACTGATGTAATACAAGAGTTTAAATTTTTCCTTGACATTTTTTTTGCTGAGTTACTGGTTGACAGTAGCATTTTGCGTCAGATATATCAAGATAAGGTTTTTCAATTTTATTTTTCACTGCATTCAAAAGGATTATTAAATGGTTTAAATAATAATGTCACTGCTTCAGCGGGCACAAATCAGAAATTATATCAGTACTGATGTGTACTCTACCTTGTACTGACGACTGAGAGTTATCAGTACTGATATGCTACAAGAGTTTAAAATTTTCCTTGACATATTTTTTTCCTGAGTTACTGGTTCACAATAGCCTTTTGCGTCGGATATATCCAGATAAGTTTTCTCAAACGTATTTTGTGACTGCATTCAAAATGATTATCAAATGGTTTACATAATAATGTCACTGCTCCTGCGGGCACAGAAACTAAAAAATAACTTTAGTTCTGATCAAGAAATTGATGATAAAGCTAAATAAGTTTTGGTAAATGACAGTGTTTTGTCAAATGCTTCCTCATTGTGTGCTGATTCAACTGAGACTACAAGGTTATTTTTTAGTTGACGCAGCAGGATAACCACTATGTATTCTTCACTCTTGAGCTTCTCCTAACTGTCCCCGAATGTTGTGCCTTGCCGGTGCTCTTTCCAGGTTGAGCCTTGGCAGCTTCATCATCAGTTTCAGTTTCCTCGCCCCTGCCACTGTCATCTTCATTGTCTTCGTCTGATTGGCCGTCATTCTCATCAAACTCTTCTTCTTCATCCTCTTCATTTGATTGCTTGGAACTCTGTACCTTGCCCTGTTTATGTTCAGCTCCACTGACCTCCTTGCCCACTTCGCACGTGCGGGCATTATGTCCGTCAGTTCCGCCACACTTGCGGCAAGTGTAGTTGTTACGTGTGTTGTCTCCATTGGTAGAAAGCTGGGTGGCTCCAATCTGCTTGTTCTTGTTGACAGTTGCATCTGTGCGGAGTGGGCATGTGCGGTAGTTATGGTTGCTCACGACGTTGCAGAATCCGCATGCCCTTACCCTGAGGGGTTTGCCGTCCGGGCCAAATTCCACGCGCTTGATGGGGTGTGGTGGCTTTTTGGCTGCTGCTTTCGCAGCTTTTTCTGCTTGCATCTTGCTCTTCCTCCCCTTTGTGTTTGAGAATATTGGGGGTTTAATCACCCTTTCCTGCTGCTGCTGGTAGGATGTGCTATTGTCATGTTGTTCGCCTACAGCACCATCAAGCTCATGATCTCGCATGTGAGTTTGTCGGTGCTCTTGAGTGTGCACACGGGCAAGCTCCGGTTGCTACTACTCCTCTTCCTCGTTCTCAAACGGGTCAATAGCTCCCATATGGTTCATCTCGGACAACATTGTAGCAATATCCTGCTCAATGGCTTCATTATCCGCGACACCTCCATTTTCAGCAGAATGCATGGCGTCGAGTTCTTGTTCAAGTTTGTCCATGACGAACTGCGTCCTTGCCATTTTCTCTTGGCTTCTCAAGCTTTTTCTGTGCACCCTCATGTTCAGCGTCAGCAGTGAGCTTTCAATGCAGTATTGGGATGCCTTGTTTGACGCTACTGTCCTCAAGTCATTTCTGTCAAATGTTGGCTGGATGTTCGGGCGTTTGGTGTATCTCCTGAGTATGTATTTCTCTGGAACGCTTTCAGCCTTAATTGTCTGCATCATGCACAGGACATGCACGCAGAAAAGACCTGTATTTGTTTTTGGAAGAGGTGCATGTTTTTTGTCATTTCATTCGAACAAAAACTTTGCAAAAAAAAAGTAGTACAGTATGTAACATCTTTTTTGTAGTCCTCACCTGTGTGGTCCCATAGCCTGCACTCGCACTCATATGTTTCTCCCACGGGGTCTGCAACCACCTGGAACGCGTGCTGAGCCCACACAGACAGTTTTTGCGGGTGGTTGTAGCGCACTAGGTACTTTGTGGGCTCTTTCGTCTCTGTCGCCGTGAAGAGAGTGCTCAATTTTAGCCTATCTCTGATCTCGCTGTACACAGCTCGCGTGTACAGCTTTGCCATCTGGGTGTCAAACCCATAGAAGGTCAGCTTGTTTTGTTCCTTCTGCAGATGCAAGAATGATGACCAAATTTTTAGTTTTCTCGCAGGAAAAACTTCTAATAAAGTTTTTACTTTAGTAAGAATGTAATTTTTTGTCTTACGACAAGTGATAGAGCTATACCCGGTTACCCATTGTCTCCTGGTTCTCTGTCTGCCTCCTGGTTTTGATGCAGGAGTTTACCTGGCTGACAAACCGGTGTAGGTTATGTCTCTCATTTACGTAGTTCTTCTTGAGCACATAGTTCATGCTCTCACTTCGCTGTGTGGATGTCATTTTGGCGCAGAAAATTTCTTTGAAGTAGGCTGATATCCATTTCTCATGCTCGTTCCACATGCCCACCATTGTGGCATCATCGTGGAGGTTGTACTTATCCATGAGTCTTTTCCAGGCATCCTCAAACTCAGTTGGCATGAGGGGCCAGTTGAGAATTGATGTGAATTCATCCTTAAGGTCCTCGTGCAGGAAATAAAGGTACGCGAGGTGTTCCCTGTACTTCTTCATAATGTGCTAGCGGCATAGCTTATGTACTGTGTTCTTGAAAACATCTGCGATCGCCAAAGCCATTGCCTGGCACTAGTCTAGTAATGAGAAAATAGACTCAGAGTGGTCAGCAGATGGTTGTGCATATATACCAATACAACTGACACAACATTTTTACTGTGTTATTTTCCTTTTCTTTTTTGGTAGGGGGTGGTGGTTGGGGGTGGTTTTAGCAGGTGTACCTGTGAGAATGCATGTAGGAGCCTTCCTTCTCATGCACCTTAAAAATGTCCTGAACAGCCACTTGAATGAATCTGCATCCTGATCTCTTATCAGGGCAAAACCAAAGAATATAGTCTGTAAGTGGTTGTTAGTTCCGACAAACACCCCAAGTGGCATATGGTACTTGTTGGTCTTGTATGTTGTGTCAAACGTTACGCAGTCCCCGAAGTCCTGATACGCTCCTCGGCAGCTTGCGTTCACCCAGAATATGTTCTTAACTCTGTCGGAGTCATCGAGTTGCATGTCACAGAAGAATTCCCTGTTTATAGCTTTCATCTCCCTAAAGAAGTTAAAAGTCTTTAGGACATCATCCACATCATCAATCCTTGAATTCTTTGCTTTCCTGCATATAAAAAGTTCATTGAAAAATGCATGTTGAACTGGCGTCAGGTCATGCGTTGCTTGATATGTTTGTACTGACAGAGGAAAAAAGACGTAGGCAGTTTATGGGAGGAGAACAAGTTTGTACTTACAAGTTAATCAGGTCTTTGGCATTCATCTCGAGGAAGTAGCTACCAGGGTCATCACTGCCCAGAATGCTCATGATTTGCGCGTGTTCAATGCCTTTGAACTGCAGGTACTTGACGTACTCCAAGATTGTTTTGTCAAAGTTTTTGTGGGAGTGCAAGAAGACAAGCATTTCTGCAGTGAGCTGTAGCCTGTGGTTGTGTTCCCAGACTATCTCTTTTACGACAATGTTCCATCCTTTTCCTTATTCAGCCTCATTTTAGCCCCGCAGTTAGTTCTAGCTGTCGTCTTCTTATGCTGTCTATTTGCTTCAGACACCTTTGATTCATAAACTCCATGGCACGTGCAATAAAGGTAGGCTCTGGTCTTAAACTTAGGGCCTTCCCTGACTGCAAAACCAGCGTGCTTCGCATATACGTTGTAGAAGTTCTTAGTTTCTTCGAAAGTTTCAAACCTCATCTCTAGCCTTGGCAGAACATAAGCTTCAATGTCAGGTGGCTACACACAACAGTGACAAAACAAAAATGTTAGATGGGGTGGTCATAGCACCATGGTATGGACTGTGCTTGTATTTTTCTCTATATGGATACTTACATGTGTATAGCTCTGCGCTGCCTCTGGTGTTTGTTGTTCTCCCTGGTTTATGGGCGCCGGTGGTGTCACCCTTGGCACATGCCCCGTCTCTTGGAGGGAGCAACGATGATGAAGATCTCCGTCTCTCCTTGTACGGACGTCTCTCCTTAGATTCATTGTGATGTTGCTCCTGTCTATATGGCTCATATCTTGTACTTTTGAACCTGCTAGAGTGGCCAAAATTTCTGTCTTTTTGCCCTGGTCTTCCTGTCGCAACTGCTTTTGTAGCACGGATGATTGATGTTAACGGAGCGACTGGTGGAAGCCTTCTTGTCCTTGGCTTTTTGCATGCGCTGGGGAAGGAAAACATTTGTTGTTGGTGATATTGTTGGCCTAGTTGCAACCCAGTAGCGGCAAAGCTTGCATTCCCAGACATTGCTGTTTGCTGTATAGAAGCACCTATCCGTGCTTCTGATGATTGCGCTGTATCTTCAAATTTGCCTGTACTGTTGAAATATCCAGGCGGTATTTCTGGTGTTACCCAACCAGGTGGTGCCCCATATCTGTTTTGCTCATGAAATGCTTGCTGCGTGCGCCGCCTTGCATGCTTCTGCAAACAACATTCAAAAGTTTTTGGGATTAATCTGGTTTCATTTTTAGTCGAACTAATGAACGTTCATGTTCAAACACGGATGTACTGATGTACTATTTTTTAGCACTGTTTTGTAAACTGGACATTGAGCTCATGCATGACTTCTCCTTTGTTCTTCTGTAACTTATGCAACTACATTAGAAGTACTCCTAGTTTATGTATCATTGAACTTACTGTGTAACTGTGGCTCTCTCTCGTCACTATCTACCTGGACTAACGCATATGTGCTATTTTTTTAACTTGAACTGAAGATAGCATATTAGATGCACTGACAGTAACCTCGACATCCTAATCGTGCATCAATGCATATACATTACAAGTACTGCTAGCTTATGTATCACTGAACTTATTGTGTAGCAATTTTATATTATTTTTTTGGTAACAGTTTTGTGACTCGTTCGAACTGACGCAATTACATGACTGGTACTCTTAGGAATAACAACATACAACTCTCAGCGGTAGCTGAACCTTGTCACTATACCTGGACTGACGCATATGTGTTATTTTTTTTAACTTGAACTGAAGATAGCATATTAGATGCACTGACAGTAACCTCGACATCCTAATCGTGCATCAAGTGGCAGGGGTGTCAATGAACTGATGCTAGCATTTGCAATGTACCATCGGGTTCTTCTTCATAGCAGGACTGACGAACTGATGGAGTGACACAAACGTGGGGAGCAGACATTACCTCCAGTGTATTGTCTTCTTCTTCTACCTCTCGTGGGCGTCTTACTGGCATGTTCTTGCGAGGCGGCACCATTGACGCAGCACCTGCTTGTGGTGGACGTCTGGTGAAGAGGTTCGTAGTGGAAGCACCTTGCGGGGATAACTGCCTCGGAGAAGGAGACCCGGCGATGGAGGGAGGCAGGAGGCGGGGATGACGGCTCCGATGATGGATCCGGCGACGGAGGGAGGCCGGAGGCGGGGATGACGGCTCCGACGATGGATCCGACGACAGAGGGAGGCAGGAGGCGGGGATCATGGCCCTGTCAATGGATCCTGCGGCGGAGCGAGACAGGAGGCAGGGATCATGACCCCGATGATGGATCCGGCGACGGAGGGAGGCAGGAGGCGGGGTTGACGACCCCGACGATGGATCCGGCGACAGAAGGAACGATGAGGCGGCGGCGGATCCGTCGCCGGCCAATCACGGATCCGTGGGCTCCCTCGCTCCGGCTTCCGCCGTCGCTCGCTCGCCCGCGATGGCTGCCTCCGGCGGTAGGAAGCGAGTCGGATTGGGGCTGGGTCGGTCGTGGACGAGGGTAACAGAATAATATTCTGTTACCGGTAACAGAATAGTCCAGCCCTATATATATATATATAGCCCGTCTATTCTGATAATATTATCAGAATAGTTATTCTGATAACACTTCCGCACTGCATGCTTAACGCGAGGGCACTGCACTTTCTTTATCAAAAGCACTACATTGCAGAGACTAGTGAACTTCGTGGCAGAAAAAACTGCGTGTACTGTTTTCTCGGTACTGTTTTCGCTCTAATTTTTTAACCGTTTATCAGAACGAGGTGTGTAATATATCGTTGGAAAGCTACGGATTATGCGCAACTTCGCCATGTTGAACACTTTTCAATATTCCCCGCAGTTTAAGAGCAGTTTCAAAAATGGTGCGGCCCACAAAGAGTGGAAGCGAGTGTTTTTTCGCGTTTTTTTCTAGACCGCTCGTCGGAATGAGGCAAATGATACACCGTTGGATAGATATCGTCGAGGCGCATCTTTTTCATAACTATTGTTCTCTCTAATTCGTTATGGCTTAAGAGAAGTTTCAAATTTAATAAATCGCGAAATTCTGTTTTTCAAAAAATTTCAAATTTTCGATACTGTTTTCGCTCCAGTTTTTTAACCGTTTGTCGAAACAAGGCGTGTAATATACCGTTGAAAAGCTATGTATGAGGCGCAACTTTCGTGTGTTGAAATGTTTTTAAGATTCTTTATGGTTTTAAGTTAATTTTGAAAATCGTGCAGCGGACGACGAGTGGCAGCGGCCGTTTTCGCGAAATTTTTACAAACCGCTGGTCGAAATGATTCAAACGATACGCCGTTGGAAAGATATCAACGAGGCGCAACTTTTTCATGTAGAACACTCTCTTTAATTCTTTATGGTTTAAGAGGAATTTCGAATTTATCGAAATGCGGACACTCTGTTTTTCGCGACACCCAAATCGACGTGGGTACTTCATCCGAGTGAAACCGCACTGCATCGGACGAAACACCGCACTGCATCAGACGTGATAGAGAACTGCATGGTTTATTTTGTTCAAACATAATTTTTTCAAGGACGAGAAGGTAGAGTGGACTTCACATCGGGTGTAAATGAACCACAACACTATCAAGAAGTGAACCGCATTACTTTTTTGTGGTACGTAAATCTTCCTAAGCGAGGTGGAGTGCACTTCATGTTAAGTGTTGGTGAACCGCAAGACTATGAAAAGTGAACCTCGAGATTATCGTAAACGGGCCGTACTGCATCAGACAGAAAACCACACTTATTTAGGCTAAAAACCGCACTTCACTGAATAGACAACTGCAGTGCATGATTTCTTTTTTGTGGGACGTAAATTTTCTTAGACGAAAAGTGGAGTGCGCTTCACATCGGGCGTAAGTGGACCTCAACACTTCCGAAACTAAACCGCGCCACCGCCGAAAGGGAACCACATGACATTTTTGTTAACCTTTTTCATACTTAATATTTTTCTACGAGCATGGACCAAACGCATGGAACCACATGACATTTTTCTTAACCTTTTTCATACTTAATATTTTTCTACGAACGTAGACCAAACGCATGGACCATATGGACGAAGCGAGTGAACTATAGTGCATCAAGAAGTGAACCACATTAATTTTTCTGCCCTTTCACATATGGGAGTAAGTGAATCACATTGCAGTGTCGACCAAATCGAAAACAACATATCACACACACTGCTTCAAAACAAAAACCGCACTGCAATGTCGACCAAGTAACTGCATGCAGGTTTGACTGTACTGCTTTTTGCTATGATTCTTAAACAAGGCATGTGATACGTGCGTTTGTTCTTGAGCCCGAGTGAGCTTCCAGAGAGTTTAAAACGAACTCCCACACACATAAAAAGTGTACTGCAGTTTTTTTGGCCATCATTCTTTTTAGTTATCTATAGAAGGAGACAACAGGAGGTGAAACAATAATTTCAGCACCACCCATGAAATCCTCATGCAGATCCTTCAAACAGATTTCAAGGTGAAGCTCTCCAGCTCCATCAATGATATGCTCACCAGAATCTTCAATGCTACAGAGAACCATAGGGTCAGACTTCGCTAGCCGCTTCAAACCCTCAACAAGCTTAGGAAGATCAGAAGCCACCTTGCACTGAACAGCAACACGCACAACAGGGGACACAGAGAACTTCATTGCCCTAATTGGGCAGGCATCAACTTCCTTCTCATTTGTCAGGGTTGCATTTCTTGGTGATGAACTGATCCAAACCAACCAAAGCAACAGTGTTACCACAGGGAACATCCTTAACCGATTCTTGCTTCTTTACCATCCAGGTAACAGTACGCTGGACACTCTTCACATACAAATCCTTCTTCTGGCCAGGAACAAAGTTAGGACCCATGATACGGACCTTCATACCAGTTGCAACCCTCCCAGCAAAAACACGTCCAAAGGCAAAGAATCTACCCTTGTCAGATGCAAGTATCAGTCATGCGAACATCACCAGCAACTTCCTGGGCGATAATCCCAGCAGCTGCCACAAGGGAATCCTTAAGCGTAGAGTTGCCTGCAAACATGTAAATAATATGTGAGGACGGTGCAAAAGCATCCATATTAATAGTTGAACACAATATACATTAAAATAGACACTTGAACATATTTAACCACTAAGAGATGTAAGTATGGCACAACATTACACTACACTGAAACAAACCATGATTAAAATAAGTTCAAAAAGGACAAACCGGGTATTTAGTAACATGGTTAACAAAATCTGGTGGGACATTGCAAATAATATTAATACAAGGACATGTGTTTTTGTGCTACTAAGTACAACCATGTAAATTGTAATACATTCAGCAACTAACAGGAGCATACACCAAACTGGGAAGATTTTGAGCCATGGGATTATATGCCAATAGTTACATTTAAGCTTGTCAAAGCATAAATCATTCATAAAAGCAGTAAGAATAAGCTCCAGGAGACAGCAAGGGATGAAACTACTTATTTCAAAACAGTGAAACAACTCATTAAATTTAACTAACTTACAGAGATCTGGTTTTTGGAAATAATATGGCACAACTAAGAGTATGCTACAAAAGGAGAGAAACTACAGGTGAGGGTGCCCGCATGCATGGACGAGCTACACTGCACGCCAGGGCGAGCTGCACTGCACGCCAGGGCAAGCTGCACTGCACGCTGGTGGCACTGCATGCCAGGGAAGGTCGCGGGACTGCATGCCATCGTACGTCGTACTGCACGCCATCGTTGGCCAAACTGTACGCGAGCTGCCGGGGATGGACATGCACTAGACCTCACCAGAGGTAGTTTGCGGGGAGAGGAGGAAGAAGGAAAGGCGAGAGGGGAGGGCGGCTTCTAGGGGAGGGCAGAGAGCTCGACGCCGCCGTAGAGGAAGGAGCTGCAGGAGGATCCTGCCGTATCCGTCTCCAGGAAGGCATGGGAGGAGAGGGGTGGAGGATCTTGCCGGATCCGTGACCGGCTAGCACAGGAATGGGAGGTGTAGGAGGATCCAACCGGCGGGCAGGCACGGGGGACGGATGTGGAGGAGGATCCCGCCGGATCCGTTGTCGTTCAGGCACAATAGGAGGGGGTGGAGGAGGGTCCTGCCGGATCCGTCGCCGGGCAGGCACGGGAGGACAAAGATGGAGGTGGATCCCGCCAGATCCGTCGCCGGGCAGGCATGATAGGAGGGGTGGAGGAGGGTCCTGTCGGATCCGTCACCGGGAGGACCTAGAGGTGGGAGATGGAGGAGAGGGGGCCGAGTTCTGCACCGGGGGATCCAGGGCGCCAGCGGGGCCATCGAAGGAAGAAGGCGGTGGGGCAGGTCCCGAGCGGTGGCGCCGGAGGAAGGAGATGGTGGGGCGGGTCCCGAGTGGCGTCGCCGGAGGAAGGAGGTAGTACAGCAGGGCCCGGGAGCTGGTGGGAGAGGAAGAAGGGAGGAAGGAGGTGGCCGCGGTAGTGTGGGGACAGGGGCGGCGCTGGTGGTTACCGCGGTGGTGCGCCGGTGGGAGGGAGCAGGTGCAGGGATTCCCAGATGCAATGGGGTTCGTGGGTTTGGTGGTTGGATCGGCGATAGTGTGGAGCGGCTGTGTGGTTAGTTTGTACTAGTAGCTACGAGTGGGTACGAGGTGTTATCAGAATAAGCGGAGGTGTTAGCAGAATAAGGTCTTAAGGGGTGTTATTAGAATAGACCCACCCTTAAGACCCCGCCCGCCCCGCTTCCCGGTGCAGGCGATTGCTCCGCCTTCAAACGACACAAGTGCCGTCTGCCCATGCATCTGCCACCCACATTAATGATACACGGTTGCTGAGGCGGCTACTCTGGCGCCAGACGTCCATCCCTCCGCCCGCCCACCATTGCTATATAAACTGCTGCGTCGGCCATAGCCGCAGTCATCCGCATATGTTCCCTTTCTCCTGTCCACACCACTACTGCCCACCATGGCTTCCTCGCGCTCCAGCGCTCTTCGGGACGGGCGGACGATGGACCACAAGGAGATGGCAGCCATTGCTGCCGACCGGCTGGCCGGCAGGCAGTCGGAGGACGACGACTTCCCAATGGAGAACATGGTGGTGGGACAATCCGGCACCAACCCCCTCCTCCGTGCCATCCTCACCGGTGCATTGCACCATGACCATTGGCGAGGCCCGTGCCCAATATATGGACAAGGTGAGGCAGATGCGTGGGGAGCTGTTCCGGGAGGCGCATGCCGATGCCGCCTACAACCACCATCTCCTCCAGAAGCACCTGCAGGTGGAGGAGCAGATCGCCGCGGAGCGGGCGGAGCAGGAGTCACTGCTCGACTCGTACCGCTCCGCCCGCAAGGGCCGCCTCGAGCGCTGCCGGTACCGCATGCAGGTGGCAGAGGCTGCGGCCGCCTACAAAGAGGCTAGCAAAGAGGGCGATGAAGCGGGTGAGGCGCTGTTTGGCGAGACCGAGGACGAGGCAGAGGACAATGCCGGCTCCGACGAGTCCCCGCTCCGCTGGTGTCGATGACGCCCTGCTCCGCTGAGGCCCCGCGGCGCCAAAAACGAGGCAGAGGACACCGCCGGCTCCGCCGAGGCCCCTCCCCGCCAATAACGAGGCAGAGGACATCGCCGGCTCAGCCAAGGCCCCACCCTGCCGGCAACGAGATAGAGGACATCACCGGCTCCGCCGAGGCCTGCCCCGCTGCCAACGAGGCCGCGCCACACAAAAAACGAGGAAGAGTAGAACATGGTAGGTCGCCGCCGCTCGGGTCCAAGTAAGGCCACCGCTGCTACCCTCCGGTTGAAGCCAAGTTAGGCGGGTTGACCATTGACGGCCGGTTAGCTTCTTGGCGGCGACGTGGAGTCGGAGATCTGCGCTGGAGAAGAACGCTGCTTCTACTTAACTGCTGGTGCAGTTGGCTGACTGACACGTGGGCCCAACAGGCCACAAGTCAGTTACGCAACTGCAGCTGCAGTTAAGTCACGGAAGCTTCTATTCTGCTCAGTGGGACACAGGTGGGTAGCTTCGGTTAATTAATTATACCTCCAGCGCACCCCTTTTTAGTTGAAGAATGTATGAAATGTAATGAAATCCGGCATGTTTATATGAAATCCGACCGTGTATGAATGAATTTATTTCAATTAGTTCGAATTCCTGTATCACTGGCATTGGATGAACATGCAAAACAATACGTATTAGCATTATTCCCAGGGTGATCACCTCATTTGCAGCAGTTTCACATGTACTCCCTCCGGTCCTTTCTCGTATGCATACAAGTTTTATCTGTAGTCAAAGTATCTCTACTTTGACCAATCTTATAGAAAAAAGTATGCACTTTCACAATGTGCGAAGTAAAAAGGAACAGAAGGAGTACAAAGTGTTTGAGCAGCTTTTTAGCGTTTCTGTACATTGCAATCAAACACACAGGCCTGGCAATTCATAGAGAACATTCAAAAAAATCGATGATTATGCATCTCAGCGACTCACATGTCAGAGGCAATATTTACTTCACACCTAAAGAATAAAGAAAAAATTGATCGATGCTGCTGACAGCAAAGAGCGTCCCATTCGAAAATATCAAACGCATGTCCTGCTAAAATCAATGGGCAAAATTTGACAAGGTTGTCCCATTCCAAAATTTCAAATGCCTACGATTGTGGAATTGGCAGGGTTTGCCATTAGTTCGGAAATTGACATGGCACCTCGTGCTAAATAAACCAGCGGTTCTTTTTGTGTAGTTCCACCAAAATCAACCAAATTCGTGCGTAGCTTGTATGATTTCGCCCTTATATGTTGCAACACCTTGAACTTATCGGCACCTCCTTTATTGTGGTGGAAATGAATGATTCGATGTATTCATGAACATTTTGTGCAGTTCCCATCGAAATCAAGCTGAGCACCCCTGTTTGCACAAATACAAAAAAGTGGAACGTACATGGTCCATGTAGAGCACACTTTTAGAAAAATGGAACTCACCAGAAAGAATCCTAGAACAACATTGTACTCGCGCATCACAACAAAAAAATGGAGATTTGTCAGTCCTTCTGAGCTGAAGTTAGTTTGGTCTTGTGGGGAGTAATGTAACCATCCTTCAACTGCTCCTTCTGATGAGAAGATAGACAGGGCTTCTTCATCCTGGCAAAATCGGAACTAGTCACTTCACGTACTCCATATTCTTCCTCAAAGGAACATGATCCTGTTGTGCAAAGACAAGAGGACTACTAAATACTAGCATCCATGTTTGCTCGAAAAAAGGAAAGGAAATATTTAAAACAGCACAGACGAAGCACTTCTCAAGGACAATACCACTTTTTCGTGATAGTATCTAAACAGTAGCACAACACCAATAGAGATGACAAAGCTCAATCATATGGATGAAATCAGTGGGCGAGTACCAACCTTTTTCAGGAGGCTTATTGTGTAGAGCATACAGATGAAGCACTTCTCTGGAACCATCTGTTGCTATCTACGGTGGTGGCCATGCTTACTATATACTCCTCGATTATTTTAATGTTTCCAACATCTTCTTATGCAGTTCCACTAAAATATAGGGATAATTAATTTGGTGGCCTTAGTTGTGTCCCACTCGGCAGGTTTACCCCTAGTTTCCGAAAACACTTGTTCCTGCCCAAAGCACTTTGCTCCTATTATGCTTTTGCCCTTTGACCGTTTGACCATCACTTTGAAAACTTCATAAAAAAATTCATACTAACTTAGAAAAATTCAAATAAGATATCAAAATGTTCAGAAAAGCATCACCTATATGTGCATGTCATTTGCATTCATGAAAAAAGTGTTGGCCGGTCCCCATCTCAGTTTTAGCTCATATCATCTTAGCATGAACAGTAAAATATTAAAAAAATCTAAAAATTCTCAAAAAAAATTGGTGACAAACATTGACCCGTGTTTTGAGTGCTTGCCAAGTTTCATAAGGGAATGATATTCGTGGAAGTCGTGGAAAGAAAATGAAATTTTGGAGCATTGATTTTTGTTTTTTGCCACGACTTCCACGAATGTCATTCCCTTATGAAACTTGGCAAGCACTCAAAGCATTGATCAAAGTTTGCCACCAAATTTTATTAGAATATTTAGAATTTTTTAGATTTTACTGTTCATGCTAAGATGATATGAGCTAAAACTGAAATGGGGACTGGCCAACACTTTTTTCATGAATGTAAATGACATCCACATATAGGTGATGCTTTTCTGAACATTTGGATATCTTATTTGAATTTTTCTGAGTTAGTATGAATTTTTTATGAAGTTTTCAAAGTGATGGTCAAACGGTCAAAGGGCAAAAGCATAAGAGGAGCAAAGTGGTTTTGGCAGGAACAAGCATTTTCAGGAACTAGGGGTAAACCTGCCGAGTGTGACCCAACTAGGGGCATAAAATCAATTATCCCTAAAATATATGGTATCTTCAAAGAAGATCCCTGTTTGCACAAGTAGAGATAATTAGATATTACATTAAGAGTGGCATCAAATCAATGGCAAAACAATTGCTCGTTCCAGCCATAGCAATAAATTAAGATGCAAAACTATATCATTACTTGTGTCATCACAGTTCTAGTGCTTCATTACAGCACCGGGAGTTGATTTTTGTTTTTCTTCCGCTTGTTCCTCCCCTTCATCACTTGGTTCAATAACAGACAAGCTTCGCCTTCAATGTAAGATTTAGCATGTCAATTAGGGAGCACAAGTATAGTACTAATCTTAATTTTCTGATGAAAGTGGGAAAATACAGGCCAGCAGTTGTGAAATATCCTTATCTTACCTCAACGGGATATTACGGTGCACATACAGATTGGAAGTCTTGTCTCCATTTGTGCAGTTCACTAAAATCAAGCAACATTATCGTACAACTAGCACAACATATGAAAGCACACTGCAGAATCATGTGAAAGAAGGATAGTACTGACCTCTCATGATGCGGAATTCAAACAACTCACAAGAAGAAGATCTGAACCAAATTCGCCTTAGCGGATAGGAAGTAAGATCTCCTCTTGTGCAGCTCCACTAAGATCAAGCAATCAAGCAACGTTGTCGGTGTGACATTTTGGTTGAACTGCAAAAAACACTCTTAAAACAAAAGTGTTTTGTGCAGTGGAACAAAAGGTCACAATGGCAACGAGGTGAAGTAGATAACCCTGTTTACACAGAGGTGCAAAGGAAACAATTAGTGGTCAATAACGGTGGATGACACAGAAGCCAACAAAAAGAAGCATCTACCTTATCTAAATGGGAAAGAAAGCAAGACAGTAGCATTTCTCAAACAGTGGCATTGATTAATATTAACATAAAGATTATATTAACAATAAAATTTGTTAAACATGTAATTTGCTTTTAACTGTGGCATTGCATCAATTTTCCAGCGGCATTATTAGAGGGTGTTTGTTTACAAGGACATTTTGGTGTAGGGACTAAAAGAACTCCGTGTCAGTCCCATCTAAACCAAACAGGAGGGACTTTAGGAATAGAAGTGGGCATTTGGGACTAAAGAAAGAAGACCCCGAGGGAGTCTTTTTGGGACTTTTTCCAACAGTTGCCCCTGCCACGCATCGCACGTTGTCTCTATTAGTTCATTACTAGGGGTAACATGGTCTTTTAGCATGTCATTTAATAACCTCTAGTCCATGTTTAGTCCCTGGAACCAAGTAGGTAGGGACTAGGGAGTTTTTAACCAAACATGGCCTTAGATTAACAACAGCTAATGAGTTGCATGGGACAGTGGACGCACCAGCACCATGTGCATCTACCGATGTACTGTGGTCATGCACAGTCTGTTGCAACAAAGAACAAACAACAAAGGAGCATATTTGTGTTGGTCCAAGTTTTGTTATCTTTAGACACCTTTCCCTATGTGAGAGCAGCAAATCAAGTCCTGCTCAAACTCTATAGCCTTGTCCCTTCCTTTCCTTTTTGAACTAGTACTTTCGCCCCTTCCTTTCCTCTTTGAACCACATCCTAGATTTATGCGATACAACTTTCCCCACTACTTTCCCACATTCCTTTCCTCTTTGAACCACGTCCTAGATTCATGCTATATACAACTTTTCCCACTACTTTCCCCCACTCCTTTCCTCTTTGAACCACGTCCTAGATTCATGGTATACATGCAGCTAGAGCAATGCATGTGGAGTAAGTAAATTATACCTTAAGGTTCTTGGGGCGTGGTTCGGTGGGCGACGGGACGGCGGCAAAGAAGAAGGGGTCGGAGGCCCTCCCGCGCCGCCACTGGGTGGAAAGTGAACAGCTGCGCTGGTAGTCCCTCGCCGACAGCGACAGCGTTAACCCTCCTTCCCTTCTCGGCGGACAAATCCTGCGGGCTCTTTGAGCAGCAGTGAGGGGAGAGAGAGGCCAACGAAGTCTTGTTTAGATCTGGAGAGGGTGAGAGAGTGTGAAGAGATCAACTACAAGTGCTGAGGCTCCAGCGGGAGAGGGCGAGAGAGTGTGAAGAGAGCAACTACAAGCGCTGAGGCTCCAGCGTGTATATATATACTGGAGAGAGAGTGTGAAGCGTGCAAACCCTAGAAAACATTTTGACCAGTCAAAGAATCCTCCTGGCACAAATTATGCTCAAGTTTGATGAGCGAACAGTCCTCCTGGCACCTTTTATACATTCCTGCATTCGTGTGACAAGCATGTCGTGTTTTTTTGTGTGTGGGAGTCATTGGGATTTCAATCATAATTGTGTCATGTGGCTTTGGTGGTAAGACTATGCACAGTGGTGCAGAAATAATGCAGCCTTAGTCACCTTACCTCCCTCCATGTAGTACGTTGGGTCCCACTAGTCAGAGGGTGAAACAAACAAATTAATAAGAAAAATTAAAAGCGCTAGCGGTGTTTCTTACCTCACACATCTCACTACTCCTCGGGAACACTGTCCAATTGATCCCTCTGTTCGCTCATGTACTATTTTAAGTGAATCCTTATTATAACATGCACACAAATTTTGGGCACTTGTATTCGACTTAAGTCAGTGTGCCACCATATCTCGTATACTTACTACTCCCTCCGTCTAGGTTTAATAAGTCACATTAGAAGGTGCAACGGGACCAAGGTGCGTGTGTGTGTGTGTGTTTAACAGCATGTGTGTGTTAGAGAGAGCGACAAATCGACCTACTCCTACAGAGAGATGTTGTGTAGTGTACGATTTTAGCCGCGAGAGTCGGTGCATCCTCTCGTTTCCGGGCGTGTCCGGTAGGGACATGCGGACAACTGCCACGCCCGCTCCTGACTAGCTTGGCCCACCCAAAGCCCCTCCATCGCCCACGCGCGCTTCCCGCCCGAAACGGACAGCGCCTCTCCAAAGAATCGATGCCGCATTCATGCCCGGGTAGAGCGGACGCGACCTCTCACTGATGCAAGAGTGATGGTTGCTTCGTCCGTCCAACTTACTGCTGGGTCTATGTGATTTGACGGCTCATTGGTCTTTATTACTGAGGTGGTAGGACTGCTGGATGTCCTACGCTTTCGGAGAAAGGAGATACCACTACTAGATTACAATTTTCTCCATTCTTACAGCGGAGGCATGGAAGAGCAGTGAAAATACGTAGGCTCAGTGATTACATGGCCCACCTCACACTATCATCGTGCGACACCTAACTGCATGACAAATGTGGTAGCCAATCTAAATAAACTCCCATCATCATTTAGATCATCCCATGTAAGGAAAAAAGATCAGCCAACTCCTACTGCATAATGGGATTATATTTTTCTTTTTGACATGTTAATGGGACTTAAAAGCTCACTTACATGCATGCTACCGGTGCATGCTTGCATGCAGACATGTTGATGTGATTTAAAACCCACTCACATGCATGTGCCACGGTATTTATGCATGCTTGCATGTGGCTTAGTGCGGAGCCTCTCAACGTCTAGATCAGACGGCAATTATGGACTGATTTACTTCATCTAACGGCTACATCAATTTTGATGATGTGGCTCAAGGAGAGGATTGAGAATTCCTAGTAGTGGGGGCTAGCTATTACTAGTAGATAAGTCTTTGTAGAGATTCCACTACATACGGAACAAAATGAATGAATCTACACTTAAAATGCATCTATATACATCCGCATGTGGTTCATGGTGAAATCTCTACAAAGACTTATATTTAGGAAACGGGGGAGACGGCGTACTAAGCAAGCTTCTCTCGTTCTGCGAGTTGACGGGACACATCAAAAGTACTCCAGTGTATAGAGCCTTGCCTCTAAGGTAGGCCCCACATGGTTTGGCTCTTTTTTTAACAAAACACGTCAAGTCGCAATTTGTTTGTTCACCCGTGGTAGACGATCCTCCCTCCACCAAGTGGACAACCAGTACACGTGCCAAATTACCACGTGGGCTGCCTTTTTCATACAGAAATGAGCTCCACCGTGTACCCACGCGGGTGTGGTTGGTAAAGAGACGGGGGTACGTGCGCCGTGCATGCACCTCTTCTCTTCGTGCATGTCCCCCACCTACGTGGGTGTGTGTGAGAGATACAAACCGCGTTCGTGAGTGTTTTTTGTTTTGGGGTGGGGGTGGGGGTGGGGTGGGGGGTTGATTTCATGAATTATTTGTGGGAATATGTATCGATGACATCTCAAACAAAATTTTGCATGCAATGAGTGTGAAATGGAGGCCTATCCATATAATACATAGAGGGTCTAGCAATCCATGAGAAGAGAGGGAGGGGTCATAGCTATCGATAAAGTCGAAGAGAGGATCAAGTGGGTGGGTGCGAGATCGATGAAGAGAGCCATCAAAATTATGTGTGTGTGCAAGTCAAAGATATAGGGCGACTGGCCTACCAGAACGTTAGAGGGCACATGTCAAGTTTGTGTGTGGCAGGGATACATGACTAGAGCGCTCGATGTATCAGTGTGTGTGGGGGGGGGAGGGGGGTGGGGGAGGGGTAGGCGGAGGCCTAACTATAGAGGTAGAACGACTCGTATATGTGTTGAGAAGGAGAGACCCAGCTATGTCTTGAGGGAGATCGATCGGCATCCATACATAACTGAAGGACGGGAAATATGATGGGACAGAGAGAGGAGGAGAGAGAGAGGGAGGGAGAGAGAGGAAGAGGGGTAGAGTGCTGGATGGGTGATGGAGTTGCTTCTCGAAGATGGTGGGAGAGGCCTACTAGACAAACTGAGGGTGGAACTGCAATGTTATCAATAAGAGTGGGGATGCGTTTCTGTGTGTGCCTGTGCGTGATAGATCCATCGGGACGCATCCATGGATGATGAAGGGGAACCATGTGTTTGGTAAGCAAACCTAACTAGATCGGTAGATCAATTGTTGTTTGTCGGAGGAAGGGAGAGACACAACTAATGAGGTAGATCGATTGACGTGTGGGTAAAAACAAGTTATAAGGACCTAGCTAGCTATATGTATAGAGAGAGATTGGTCGGTGTACGTCCATTTGTTAGAGGCAAATAAGGCCCAGCGAGACAGATAGATAGAGAGAATGGATCTAGGAGGTGGTGCGAGAGGCCCAGCTACTAGCTAGATAAGGGGAGGAGTGTGCGGTTGTGAGATCGATGAAAAGACGGGCGAGAGTTTACATGTGTGTCTGACCGTATGAGAGGCACGAGGCAAGGACACATAAAGAAGGAGATTGATGGTGTGTGTGTATGTTGTAGGCAGGCATCACTGGAGAGGTTTATCGATTGGTGTGTGTCGGAAAGGAGTTGTGGAGACTCTGGGAGAACGACCTAAAGAAAAAATGAATGTGCCCGGTGTATAGAATGTCGAGGGAGGGGGAGGGCGAGGAGGGCGTGTGCATGCACGAGAGAAAGTAAGTGGTATCTACAAAGGTTAGAGGATTGTGTGGGTGTAAGAGACTAACAAAGATCATAATTTGATATGAAAGAGGATTCATATATTTGAATAGGAGATCATAGTGTTTTAAACATTGCATGCATGAATATAGCGGTGATACACGTGTTGTGCACATGTTATACCATAATGTGATAATGCATGGTGTTTGCAACTCACAGCTGAATGCCGAACAATCTAAACCATACTATACATCAAACAATCTCACGTTTTATTTCAATTTGTGATAGTGTGTGGCGTTTGCAGCTTACAACTAAATATCGAAAAATCTAAACAATACTATATATCGAACATTCTCACATTTTATTTGAATTTGTGGTAATGTGTGGTGTTTGCAACTCACATCTAAATACTTGTAGGCGTAGGGGGTGGGGCACCATACATAATGCAATAAACACATTATACATATGAGACATGGTTTAGATTATGAAGATCTAGCTAGAGCTAGAAATGTAATGTGATTTGAAATCAAAATAAAGTGGATTCAAAAAATCTAGTTCGAGTTCATATAGTACACATAGTTCATATGTAACTCGAGACTAATCATGAGGTGTCCTGTGAAGATAATACACAAACGATGGTTTAACTTGATAATAATGATGATTGTAGATCTTATTAAAACAAAGAAATGAATTCAAATGCTTTGACTTCACAACAATCATTACTGTAGATCTTATTCAAATAGAGAAATGAATTCAAATTTAGTTCATATTGAAGCGGTAGTATATACGTTTGGAATGCACTAAAACATTCATTTGAGTAGTAGGTTGCATGCATTATACATGTAGCGAAATATTTTAATTGAACATGACATGAATTCAAAGTTTTGAATGACATTTGTAGTGCGCATTGATTTGGTACAGTACATGTTAGGCTTGTCCAGAAATTTCATCCCGCGCCTTGTTAGCCCGAAATATTTAAGATATATCTTTGTCTCGTTGTGCTCCGACAACTCCCTCCATATCAACCCGCGCCTTGCTATTCTGAAATTACAACGCGCGCAAAAACTCCCACCTCCTGTGAAATCCCCACATGCGAAATGCCCGTGGTACCCCTAAACCGAAAGAACCACCTCAAATCGATGGTGGTACTTTCGTAACAAACCCCACATTTCAGACAAGCGCATCTCCAAGCCATGGTTCCCCACTGCCATCCCATCCGCCCACCCATTCGTACACCGAGGCCGTGAAAACCCACGATGAAACCCCACACCATGCTCCATCCGCCACCCAGCCAGAGCCTCTTCCCCGACGACGTCGTCCAAAGTAACACCTCGACGTCCCTCATCCACCGTACCGGATGAAGATCCGTCGTCGATCTCATCGTCCCGCCGGTTCAGCCACCCCGTCCTCCACCTCCAAGGAGCTGCCCCAACGTTCCCCTCGTCTTTCGCGCCACCTCCATTCTCACACCGCCGACTTCACCTGCACCACCGAAAGAGCATCATCATCACCGTTTCCTCGGACGAAGCTGCGACGTAATCGGCGCCACCAAAGAGGTTGTACACTAATTGCCGCATTTTCTTCTTGATTCGATCTCATGGTGCTGGTGGCGCTCGGTCCCGAGCCGACACGACGCGGCTCCATCCACGGCGGCGTCGCCGGCCACTTCCTCCATGGCTTCGCTCCCTCGGCGGCGACGTCCACATCAGTAGGAGCTGCTGCTACTTTAGCTCTTGCTCGCTCGCGCTGCTGCTCTGCTCTTGCTCTCGGTCCCCTGCCTGGTCTGCTCTTGCTATTGCTCTTGCTCGTGCTGCTCTCGCTCTTGCTCTTGCTTGCGATGCTGCTCCGATTTAGCTACACTTCAGTCGACTGAATCGATTTTTGGGTCAGTCAGGGGTGGAGGGGCTCGTCGGGGTGAAGGAAGAACCAGCCGCAACAGGGAGGGGGGCTCACCAGAGAGGTACCCCACTATCTATCTTAGGTTTCAGGATGGGGGCAGTGGTCGCCGGCGGTGGCAGGGCGTTGGCGGGGCGGTGGCACGGGGATTGCCGGAGAAAAAGCTCGTCACAGGGGGGGCTAGAGGGATGGCCGGGGAGGCGGGGGACCGACGGTGGGGAGTGTTTTCGGGGCAGGCGGGGCGGCGCACCGCCGGCCGCGAGCGGCGGGTGGCTGCAGTTTGGTCGGTGGTGGCTGGCGGCTCAGGGGGGTGGAGGTTGAAGATGAACCGCAGGCCCTTGATTTCGTATCCAACGGCTACAAAATAGACTGACCAGAGATGAAAAAGTCAGTCGACCGACGTGTAGCCTCACCTTGCTAGTGCGTTCAGTTTCGACAGCAAAATTCAGTTTCGACAGTTAAGTTCAATTTCAACAGTTAAGTCCAGAGATGAGCGGCTGATGTATGTTACATCTAGCACTTTGTGGTTATGTATTTTATGTCATGTATTGGAGATGCTATTAGAATTCCACTGAGGTTAACGTTGTTCGTTGTCTCCTTCAGCCTCGGTGTCGTACAACTCACCGGAGCTGCTCCAATGACGAAACCCTCCATCAAAGCAGAGCAATACCTCGGGCTCCATCTCTAGACGCCTAAGATCTTCTTCCCCTCCTCCAACAGCAAAGTCAGCCGGAGCATCCTCACCGGCCAAGCCAATCACGCTGAGATCGACATGGCTTCGCCAAAGAGGTTGTACACTTGTTGCATATCTTTTTTACTCTAGATGTTATATATATTGTCCATTGAGCACACGGATTTGTTCCTTTAGTGTCTCCTTGAAAGAAAAAACATAGGAATTTTAATTTTCACTTGTCATGCTTTTCAAATTCCTATTCATGAAGCACAAGACTAAGAGATAGTAGCATAATAGCATTATAACCGTACATTTTCTTGTGGTTTGACTTAATCTCACCTTGCTTCTTTGCATCCTGTGAACTTCCAACTGTTGTGAATCAAACACCCAGATTGGCAGAAATCCTGTGTTTTTAAATTCTCTGTTTTGCACGTGCATTCCTATCCTATTCCTGTCTATTTCCTATCCCTGCATTGTTGGAATACTCCAATTCAAACGAGCCCATACAAAATTACTTCTCTTACAGATAGTTGTCAAAGAAAACTTTGTGTGGTTTGTCCCGCTCCTGCTGCGCCGTCGTCCACCCCAGCTCAGCTGCTCCAACGACAGAAGGGTCCAGCACAGCAGGGATCCGGCCTCCAGACTGTCTTTCATCGCCTCAGATCTTCTTCCCCGCCGCTGGGAGCCATGAAAACTGCATTGCCATCATCAACCGAGCAGATGACCTCGAGGACTACACGGGTCCGCAAGAGACGGCGCACCCTTTCGTGTCTGCTTATGTTATGCATCGCTTAACATTACATGCTACTTTATCATCCTGTTCACCGATTAGACTCTGAGTCAGCTCCAAACTAATGGTCAAACTTGAGTTTTTAAATGGTCATGGGGTACATATCGGGGCCGCTATCAATAGTATCTATCTACTATATGGTTAATCTCCGGTGTCTACTATGAGTTTCATGTTGGGTGGGAAACAAATAGTAAAGAAGTCGTTATCTGTATTTTTTAACTGAAGCCATTATCTGCCTGCTATTATTGGTTTTGGGTCTATCCACAGGTTGCTACCATCACTCTGGATTTCTGCATGCACTCCTTACATAATCTCACTATGTTTTATTCCTATGCATGACCGTTATTGTAAACAATGGAATTGAACATGTAGAGCAAAAGAGACGAGCCTTGCGTGGCAATAAAATTTCATGCATACGTCGCTCCATGTTAGGCGCAAAGGCAGCCCCCTCCATGCTTTTCAGATTGTAATCGAGAGGAAGATATCTGTTCTGAGGGGGATTTAGAAGGAGAAGACAACTCCTATTTACCTCCTGAGGTCTTCGCTCTAACTTGGCATGCTGATGTTGATTACATCATGCATATGGTGTCTTGCATTGCTTACTTTATACATCAAATATGTCATCTGCTTAGTTTAGACATCCTTTGTGCGAATACCATCTGTTTAGGTTATTCATCTGTCACATCCCTAGTTCTGGTATGACCTAGGCTAGCCTTCATGTTTGCATCATGTTTAAATTTCATTGAAATTTGAAATGGGGATTTGTGAAACCCTCAGAATCATTCTGGAAATGACCCTAATAAAAAAATTGCTCCAAAAAGGTCCAAGAAAATGCTCATGTTGCTCTTTGAAAATATTGGACAGAGATAAAAATCAAACCAACATTTTCAGGAGCTCATAAGTATTTATTTTGGGCATTTGGAATTAATGCAGTAGTTATTTTCTTTGGATATATATTGTTATATATATATAATATTGTGCAAAAATTATGCGAGTAGTTGAGGAGCTCTGGATTAATACAACTAGCCCCTGCAAAAATTGGCATAAGAAAATAAAATGGTTTAGTCTTTTTATTAAACCAAACAAATGTCAGAAAAACAGAAAAGAAAACAAAAATAGAGAAATGCTTACCTGGACCTTACCTACGGCCTGGCACTGTGGGGACTAGCAGGCCGGCCCAGCCCACCAGGCCTCTACTAGTCATCCCCCTCCTCTCGCCAGGAGGACGAGAGGCGCGTGCCCGACGCCTGCGGCCACACGCCGTTGTCACCTCCTGCTTCCGCCGACGCGGGAGAGGCTCCTAGAGCCGCCGTGTACTCCCCCGACCCTCTCTCACTCTCTCCCCAAGTCGATCCCCTTTCCTTTGTCTCTCCCCCTCGCTTTTTCTCCCGCGCCCGAGTGCTGCCGTCGCTGCATCTCATCGCCGTCGTACCTACCGCCTCCCCCTCGCCCTCTCTCCGTGTCTGCAAGCTCCGCTATGACCTCCTCTTCGTCCCCGATGAGCCACGCACCGCCGGACGCCCTGCTGCCTCGCCATCGGCCCGTCTTCTCCACGCACGGCCGCCGGATCGCCATCGCCGTTACGCCGCCGTCTAGTCCTCCCCGAGCTTGTTGAGCCTCCCTACCGACTCCATGTGAGCCCCTGCTTCGTTTACCCCTAACTCCATGCCCGATTTCGAGCTCTAGCTGCCTCCTCCACCGGAGCCGAGACGCACCGCCGCACGAGTTCGACGCCGGCGACACTCTAGTGACCATTTGGTCCCGGGCATGCGTCCAATGTATTCGCCGCACCACGTAGAAGCCATAGGTGCTAGCCCCGCATCGCCACGGCTGTTGTAGCCTCGACCCGAGCTCACCCGAGCTCCGGCCGCCGCCAAGCTTGCTGCTGCCACCACCACAGGCCACCGTAGCCCCCCATGCCTGCTCCATTAGGTGCGCGCGAGCTCCATCTAGCCGTAGAGGCCAACTGCGTCGCAAACCGTCGCTTGTAGCGTGAGCCCGAGCAACTCCGGCGAGCCTCCGCTGCGAGATGTGGTCGCCGGTGCTTAATCCGGCGACGCTGATGTGGCGGGATTAGATTAGGTGCTAATCACCCAGTTAATCAACCCCGAGTGGATGACATGTGGGACCCGCACTATTAGTGACACAATTTAATTTAAATAACCCCTGTTAACCCCTTGAGTCAATGACAGGTGGAGCCCACCAGTTAGATTTGACTTTGGTTAATGCTGACGTCACCGTGACCTAGTGCTGACGCAATAAATGATTCTGCATTATTTCTATTTTGGAAATTCCAGAAAATTAGCTAAACTTCAAAAATTCATAGAAATTCAACCGTAGCTCAGATTGAAATAATTTATATATGAAAAATTATCAGAAAAATTCAATCTATCCATCTGTACCATTTTCATGCATGGCAAACTAACTTATACATGTTGTATATGAGGAAACACATGAATATCATTTATAAAGGCTTATTTTGGAGTTTCCTTTGAAACTTTGGTTCGAATGGACATCATGCAAATAAATGCTAGATGCATTAACTCAAACAACATCACATACTCATGCCATGTTCATGCATCATACTGTTGCATATGCTTGTGTTTGATTATTGACACCGTTCCTTCTCGATAGTTCCTGCTTGGGAGACCGATCCAGAGTACCTGTCAGTGGAGCAGTGCCCCCCTGTTGATCTACCAGGCAAGCAAACCACCTTGTTCATTTCGATACAATCCTACTCTCTCGCTCCTGCTCTCATTTATAGCATTAGAAAAACAACGATTCAACTGCTACTTTATGCTGCGGTAGTTGAACCCATTCCTCTGCATGACCTGTCATTGCCACAGTAAATAGTTAAAACCCACTAGCATGTGTAGGAGTTGATTGAGCCATGTTGTGTTCCTACCATGCATTGCCTGCTATTGCTTAGAGTATGTCAGGTCTGATTCATCGGGAATGAATTGGAGTGTTACGATATGTTCTGGTGCTGACAGTTAAGCGTGTGAACACGATTTGGTAAAGGTAGCGGTGAGAGGCCATGTAGGAGTACATGGTGTGTTGTCTCATTGGGACCATCCTTAAGAACTGAGTTCTGTGTAAGTTGTCCAATGACTAGCTACTACCACACATTGGGTTCTGGTAACTCGACCCCTCTCGACTTATCAGCCAACTTGATCACTATCCAGGAGTTGCAACTAGTTTCTGGTGTTTGTAGGTAGTGCTATTTTTCTACCAAGTGGCACCCGGCAGGGTGGACTTGGGACGGACTAGGCACCATGGCCGGGTGTACCGAGTGGCACCCGGATGGTGGGCTCAGGAACCCTATACACTTCATTTGGGGCCATGAGCGAAACCCCGGCCGGATCACCTTGCGGATGGAAACCGAATTGGCGATAAACCTAGACTAGAGTCTTGTGTGGTTAGTTAGGTCGTGGCCGACACCCTTGCCAGGCTTCCGCTTGAAGGTTGCCGAGATACATGACGTGTACATGGTGATAAGTGGTGATAGCGTGTGTGAAGAAGTACACCCCTGCAGGGTTATCATGATCTATTCGAATAGTCGTGTCCTCGGTTATGGACTTCTTGGATGCTTACGTGGTACATAGACAACTTAAAGTGGATACTCTAAAATGCTCAAGACAAGTGTGAGTGCTATGGATGGCCTCCTCATGGAGAGAGGGGGATGAATCCATAGTAGTGTATTGATGTGGTGACTAGTGGACTCGTGTGCGCTCCCTCACCTCAAAGAAGTTTCTCATTGTCGTAGAACAGGTTAGCCACTGAGTCAAAGCTGAGTACCTTTGTACTCACGTTTGCTTTATTTATGTTTTGCAGGTGAGACATCTGTCTCACTAGTAGTACCGCTTGGACTTCGACGAGTAGCTTGTTACCTCAGCTAAGATCTTGTACCCTTGGGAGGGACTTGTAGATAGTCAGGCTTCTCAGCCTTTTCCTTTTGTAGTTGTCTGTACTCAGACATGTAATGCTTCCGTTGCTTGTATGCTCTGAATGATGGGTCATGTGACCCCTGTTTGTATTTAATGCTATGTGGCTCTTCTGGGCCTTTATCTATATGAGTTTGCATTATGTTGTGATGCCATGTTGTACAACACATACTTGCATGTTATGCGTACGTGTGACGTGTATTGCTATGTGTGGGATCCGACAACCTAGTTGTTTATCCTTGGTAGCCTCTCTTATGGGGAAATGTAGTCTGGTGATTCCACCGAGCCATGGTAGTCCGCTACAGCCTGGTTTACCCGGAGTCCTGCAAGCCCAGCACTACTGCTCCGGAACACTTAGACTGGCCGGCATGTGATTCACTTCATTCCTATGTCCGTCCCTTCGGGGAAATGTCACGCGATGACATCCGGAGTCCTGTCTAGCCTGCTACAGCCCGGCTTCCCGAAGTCCTGTTAGCCTAGTTGCTACAGCACGGATTCACACGCTGCTGACCGACATGCTCGATGTTGTTTCATGTATGCATGTCCCTGTAAGTTAGTGCCACTTTGGGTTCACGACTAGTCATGTCGGCCCGGGTTCTCTGTCATATGGATGCTGGCAACACTATCATATACGTGAGCCAAAAGGCGCAAACGGTCCCGGGCCATGGTAAGGCGACACCCATGGGAATACCGTGTGTGAGGCCGCAAAGTGATATGAGGTGTTACATGCTGGATCGGTGTGACTTAGAATCGGGGTCCCGACAGCTTTGGTATCAGAGCCTGACTACCTGTAGGATTACCAAGCCAACCTGGTCGAAGTTGAGTCTAGAAATTCTTTAGCTATATAGGGGAATTGATTGTGGAAGGGAACGTAAGGCTCTTTTTACTCCTTATACCTCATGCCTTCTGATCTGAGTCATCCTATCTTTCCTACGGGGTTAAGGAACTAGGCTTTCTCTTCCGTCTATCGGGATCACGTGTTACTACTCTGTAGTCTCTAAGGATTGGTTGATCTAAGTCATATCCCAGTTCGAATAACTCCGGTGTAGCCTGTTTAGTAATATCTCAGAACCTCAAGTGATGATGTTGAGTTTGGTGCTACCCCGTCTTTTGCAGAATGTCTCATTTTGAGCATTTTACTGCCGTTATGCTGCCGGAATTGTCCTAGGAGTTCAAGAGATAGTATTTTCCTTCTACTATATTCTACATCCTTATGATGATGCCGAATCCATCCTCGTTTCCTTGGTTGGTTCTTCAGGATGTCGTCGGTTAACCGAAGTTCTGTTGCTCGTAGTCGGAACCACGGAGATGGTAGGGATGAGGATCCTCCCGACTAGTCTTCATTGGCAGAGTTCGTGTTAGAGATGGAGAGGAACAAGCGTGAGTCTAACTGCTTGTTAGCACATATCGAGAAGAACACCGCACCCCAGTGCAAAGAGTCAGCGACCATCTATGATTTCATTGGTCTGAAACCACCTACCTTCCATCATTCCATTGAACCACTCGATGCAGATGACTGGCTTCATAGTATCACTCACAAGCTGCGTTCTGCGAACGTAGCTGAAGGTGACAAGGTCACCTACACTGCTTATCATCTGGAAGGTCCTGCCAGTATTTGGTGGCAGAACTATGAGGCTATGCTTCCAGCTGACCAGATACCTACCTGGAGAGATTTCACTGAGGCTTTTCGCGAACATCACATCCCGCTGGCCCTCATTGACCGCAAGAGAGAAGAGTTATGTAGTTTCACCCAGAGTAAGATGGCTGTTGATGCTTATAGTAGAGAGTTTGAGAACCTTGCCCGCTATGCTACAGAAGAGGTGTCCACAGACGCCAAGAAGCAGGCTAGGTTCCGGAAGGGTCTCAACCCCAAGTTGCATCGTGATCTCCACTTGCATCATTGCAATACATTCCAGGCTCTTGTGAACAAGGCCATTAACGCAGAGACAGCTCAACTCACTTACGAGGAGTCTCGTAAGCACACCCGTGATTTGGGTTCTTCCTCCGGTTCTACTTCGCAGAAGCGCCGGATTTGGGTTCCGAACTCCGCTCTTCCACCCGGTTATACACCGAGGCCTTCTTTTGTGGCACCTTACCCAATTCATTTACATGCTCCACCCAGGCCTATTGGTAGACCGCTTGTCAAAGCGGGTCCACGTCCTACTTTAGGGACTTGTTTCACATGCGGAGAGCCAGGACACTATGCCCGTGACTGCTCTCAAACCAACTATGCTCCACCCCCGCCTGAGAAGTCTGTTGGCCGTGGTAAGCCATCACACAAGATGATTAGTGTCAAGTCATCTCCCACTGAACGTGGATGTGTGCATCATGTCTCAACTAAAGACGATCATGATGATCCGGATGTCGTTCTTGGTACACTCCTTGTCAACTACCATCCAGCTTCGGTTCTGTTCGATACCGGAGCATCTCACTCCTTCATCTCTGAAGGCTATGCTTGTTTGCACGACATGTCATTTTGTGATATGCCAACTCCACTTGAAATCCAAACTCCAGGGTCTAGATGGCAAACTACCAGAATAAGCCATGGTAATGAAATCTTTGTTCAGAGACTTGTATTCCTTGCATCACTTGTAGCCCTCAAGTCTTCAGATATTAACATCATCTTGGGTATGGACAGGATGACAGCTCATCATGCCAAGATTGATTGTTTCACCAGGTCTGTTCAGCTTACACACCCATCTGGCAAGATAGTCACTGTCTCCACTAGAGTTGCAAAGCGCCAACTCTATTCTCTTAATGCCAACCCTCTTCCTGACCTTGAAGATATCATGGTAGTCCGTGACTTCCTGGATGTCTTTCCAGAGGAATTGCCAGGTATTCCACCTGACAGAGATGTAGAGTTTGTCATAGATCTTATCCCAGGAACCGCTCCAATCTCTAGGAGACCTTACAAGATGGCACCCTTAGAACTAGCTGAGCTTAAGAAACAACTCGATGAATCCTTGCAAAAGGGTTTCATCCGTCCTAGTTCTTCTCCCTGGGCTTGCCCCATCCTCTTCATCAAGAAGAATGATGGAACGGACCAAATGGTTGTAGATTATCGTCCCGTTAATTTGGTCACGATAAAGAACAAGTATCCGCTCCCCAGGATCAATGATCTGTATGATCAGCTCACTAGATCCTCAGTCTTTTCCAAGATGGATTTGAGGTTAGGCTACCATCAAATCAAGATCAGAAACGGGGACATTCCTAAGACGGCTTTTGTCACTCGTTATGGCTAGTACGAGTACACCGTCATGTCCTTTGGTCTAACCAATGCTCTAGCTACATTCTCTCGCTTGATGAACTCGATCTTCATGGAGTACTTAGATAAGTTCATCGTGGTTTACCTCGATGATATTCTTATTTACTCGAAGAACGAGGAAGAACATGCCGAACATCTTAGACTTGTGTTAGAGAAACTCAGAGAGCACCGCCTTTATGCCAAGTTCTCCAAGTGTGAATTTTGGTTGCCAGAAGTGACCTACCTGGGCCGCATGATATCTGGTAAGGGCATTGCTGTCAATCCCAAGAGAGTTCAGGCCGTTCTTGATTGGACTCCGCCTGAAACAGTTAAGCAAGTTAGGAGTTTCCTTGGCCTAGCCAGTTATTGTCGCCGCTTTGTTGAGAACTTCTCCAAAGTGGCCAAACCTCTCACGGAACTTCTCAAGAAAGATAAAAAGTTTGAGTGGTCCCCACAGTGTGAGCACAGTTTTCAGGAACTAAAAAGACGCCTGACTTCTGCTCCCATACTTGTGCCACCGGATTTCACTAAAGACTTTGTTATCTACTGCTACGCCTCACGATAGGGACTAGGTTGCATTGTTATGCAAGATCTCCATGTGATTGCCTATGCATCTTGACAGTTGCATCCACATGAGGAGAATTATCCTACACATGATCTAGAGCTTGCAGCCGTAGTCTATGCACTTAAGACCTGGCGACATTAGCTTCTTGGTAAGCATTGCGAGATTTACACCGATCACCAGAGTCTGAAGTATATCTTCACCCAACCAGATTTGAACCTTAGGCAAAGACGTTGGTTGGAGTTGATCTTAGATTACGACTTAGGTATTACTTACAACCCAGGAAAGGGCAATGTCATGGCTGATGCGCTAAGTCATAAGTCCTATTGCAACAATCTCATGTTGCAGCAGGGCCAACCACTTCTCCATGAGGAATTCTGTAAGCTTAACCTTCACATTGCTCCTCGTAGATTCCTTTCTACCTTGGTGGCGAAACCTACTCTTGTGGATCATATCGTAGAAGCCCAGAAGCATGATACGGGGATTACCCGGATCAAGAGAAACATTGCCAAGGGCATTGCTGGTAGTTTCTCTATAGATGATCGAGGTGTTGTTTTCTTCGGGAATCTCTGGTGGTTCCCAAGAAGCAACATCTTCGGCAATTAATCCTTAAGGAAGCGCATGAATCTCCTCTCACGATTCATCCCGGTAGTACTAAAATGTATCAGGACCTACGCCAGAGCTTCTGGTGGACTAGGATGAAAACAAAAATCGCTGAGTTCATTGCTAACTGTGACGTTTGTCATCGCATTAAGGCAGAACATCAAAGGCCTGCTGGCACCCTTCAGCCTTTAGCTATTCCTGAGTGGAAATGGGATAAAGTTGGTATGGACTTCATCACCGGCTTTCCCAGGACCAAGAGAGGGAATAATGCTATCTTTGTAGTCATTGATCGTCTTTCCAAAGTGGCTCACTTCCTACCTGTTCGAGAGAGAATCACTGCTAGTCAGCTCGCTGACTTATATATTTCTCGAATAGTGTCACTTCATGGTGTTCCACTAGAGATTACTTCAGACCGTGGTAGTCTTTTCGCTTCGCATTTCTGGGAGAGTTTCCAAACTGCCATGGGCACCGATCTTTCCTTCAGTACTGCTTTTCGCCCTCAATCAAGTGGTCAGGTGGAAAGGGTCAACCAAATTCTCAAAGACATGCTTAGAGCTTGTGTTACCTCATTCGGTATGGATTGGGAGAAGTGTCTTACCTTCGCAGAGTTTGCTTATAACAATAGCTACCAATCCAGCCTCAAGAAAGCTCCTTTCGAGGTTCTGTATGGACGAAGATGTCGAACACCTTTGAACTGGTCAGAAACCGGTGAAAGACAATTCTTTGGACCGGATATGATCCAGGAGGCAGAAGAGCAAGTTCGCATCATTCGTGAGAATTTGAAAATAGCCCAATCTCGTCAAAAGAGCTAGTATGACCGTAGTCATAAGGAAGTGGCTTAGGAAGTTGGCGACAAAGCTTACCTTCAGGTTACCCCTTTGAAGGGTACCCATCGATCCGGTATCAAGGGCAAGTTGGCTCCTCATTACATTGGTCCTTTTCGCATTCTCGCTAAACGAGGAGAGGTTGCCTACCAGTTGGAACTACCCCCACATCTTTTCCGAGTACATGATGTCTTCCACGTCTCTCAACTCAGGCGTTGCTTCTCGGATCCCATCCGCGGAGTGGACCACGAAACGCTTGATCTCCAAGATAACCTCACTTATCGAGAGTACCCTGTTTGCATTCTTGATCAAGCAGAGTGTGTCACTTGACGTCATAACATCAAGTTTCTAAAGGTTCGGCGGTCTCATCATTTCGGGAGAGAAGCTACCCGGGAGCGTGAAGATCGTCTTCGACTTGAGTACCCCACTTTCTTTCGGCCGACCCCTGAATCTCGGGATGAGATTCTTTTCAGTGGGGGTGAGTTGTCACATCCCTAGTTCTGGTATGACCTAGGCTAGCCTTCATGTTTAAATTTCATTGAAATTTGAAATGGGGATTTGTGAAACGCTCAAAATTATTCTGGAAATGACCCTAATAAAAAAATTGCCCAAAAAAGGTCCAAGAAAATGCTCATATTGCTCTCTGAAAATATTGGACAGAGATAAAAATCAAACCAACATTTTCAGGAGCTCATAAGTATTTCTTTTGGCATTTGGAATTAATGCAGTAGTTATTTGCTTTGGATATATATTGGTATATATATAAAATATTGTCCAAAAATTATGCCAGTAGTTGAGGAGCTCTGGAATAATACCACTAGCCCCTGCAAAAATTGGCATAAGAAAATAAAATGGTTTAGTATTTTTATTAAACCAAACAAATGCCAGAAAAATAGAAAAGAAAACAAAAATAGAGAAACGCTTACCTGGACTTTACCTACGGCCTGGCACTGTGCGGCCCAGCCCACCAGGCCTCTGCCAGTCATCCCCCTCCTCTCGCTAGGAGGACGAGAGGCGCGTGCCCGGCACCTGCGGCCACACGCCGTGGCCACCTCCTGCTTCCGCCGACGCGGGAGAGGCTCCTAGAGCCGCCACGTACTCCCCCGACCCTCTCTCACTCTCTCCCCGAGTCGATCCCATTTCCTCTGTCTCTCCCCCTTGCTTTTTCTCCCGCGCCCGAGCGCTGCCGTCGCTGCAGCTCGTCGCCGTCGTAGCTATCGCCATCACCGTTACGCCGCCGTCTGGTCCTTCCCGAGCTTGCTGAGCCTCCCTACCGACTCCATGTGAGCCCCTGCTTCATTTACCCCTAACTCCATGCCCGATTACGAGCTCTAGCTGCCTCCTCCACCGGAGTCGAGATGCACCGCTGCACGAGCTCGATGCTGGCGACACTCTGGTGACTATTTGGTCCCGGGCATGCCACCAATGTATTCGCCGCACCACGTAGAAGCCATAGGTGCTAACCCCGCATCGCCACGGCCGTTGTAGCCTCGACCCCAAGCTCACCCAAGCTCTGGCCGCCGCCAAGCTTGCTGCTGCCACCACAGGCCACCGTAGCCCCCCATGCCTGCTCCATTAGGTGCGCGCGAGCTCCAGCTAGCCGTAGAGGCCAACCACGTCGCAAACCGCCGCCTGTAGCGCGAGGCCAAGCAACTACGGCGAGCCTCCGCCACAAGATGTGGTCGCCGGTGCTTAATCCGGCGACGCTGACGTGGCAGGATTAGATTTGGTGCTAATCACCCAGTTAATCAACCCCGAGAGGATGACATGTGGGACCCGCACTATTAGTGACACAATTTAATTTAAAAAACCTCTGTTAACCCCCTGAGTCAATGACAGCTGGATCCCACCAGTCAGATTTGACTTTGGTCAATGCTGACGTCATGGTGACTTAGTGCTGGCGCAATAAATGATTCTGGATTATTTCTATTTTGGAAATTCTAGAAAATTAGCTAAACTTAAAAAATTCATAGAAATTCAACCGTAGCTCAGATTGAAATAATTTATATATGAAAAATTATCAGAAAAATTCAATATATCCATCTGTACCATTTTCATGCATGACAAACTAACTTATACATGCTGTATATGAGGAAACACATGAATGGCATTTATAAAGGCTTATTTTGGAGTGGCATTTGAAACTTTGGTTCAAATGGACTTTCATGCAAATAAATGCTAGATGCATTAACTCAAAAAACATCACATACTCATGCCATGTTCATGCATCATATTGTTGCATATGCTTGTGTTTGATTATCGACACCGTTCCTTCTCGATAGGTCCTGCTCAGGAGACCGATCCAGAGTACCTGTCAGTGGAGCAGTGCCCCCCTGTTGATCTACCAGGCAAGCAAACTCCCTTGTTCATTCCGATACAATCCTACTCTCTCGCTCCTGCTCTCATTTATTGCATTAGGACAACAACGATTCAACTGCTACTTTATGCTGCGGTAGTTGAACCCATTCCTCTGCATGACCTGTCATTGCCACAGTAAATAGTTAAAACCCACTAGCATGTGTAGGAGTTGATTGAGACATGTTGTGTTCCTACCATGCATTGCCTGCTATTTCTTAGAGTATGTCAGGTCTGATTCATCAGGAATGAATTGGAGTGTTACGATATGTTCTGGTGCTGAGAGTTAAGCATGTGAACACGATTTGGTAAAGGTAGCGGTGAGAGGCCATGTAGGAGTACATGGTGGGTTGTCTCATTGGGACCGTCCTTAATAACTGAGTTCTGTGTAAGTTGTCTAATGACTAGCTACTACCACACATTGGGTTCCGGTAACTCGACCCCTCTCGACTTATTAGCCTACTTGATCTCTGTCCAAGAGTTGTAACTAGTTTCTGGTGTTTGTAGGTAGTGCTATTTTTCTACCGAGTGGCACCCGGCAGGGTGGACTTGGGACAAAATAGGCACCGTGGCCGGGTGTACCGAGTGGCACCCGGATGGTGGGCTCGGGAACCCTGTACACATCGTTTCGGGCCGTGAGCGAAACCCCGGCCGGATCTGCTTACGGATGGAGACCGAATAGGCGACAAACCTGGACTAGAGTCTTGTGTGGTTAGTTAGGTCATGGCCGACACCCTCGCCAGGCTTCCGCTTGAAGGTTGCCGAGATACATGATGTGTACATGGTGATAAGTGGTGAGAGCGTGTCAGGACCGGTTTTTTTGGGATATTAATTTCCCAAAAGTGGCCCTTGTGCTCACCAGCCCCAGGATTACTGTTAGCTGATGAGACACCGACTTGTTACAGAAACTCCAAGAAAACTACAAAATATGTAGTACAAGATCATTCTGGCCTATGGGTACAACAATTGGTTTCTAGTGGTTGATGGCGGAAGCGGTTTGCGGATCATCAGCGTCTATGAGACACCATTTCCCACAGGAACAGCTGACCAGGATAACTCCTATCTTTGCGAGGTAGCTATCTCCATTGCGTAGGTTCTGGGGCTGTCATCGCAACGTTCCTTTCCACGCAAGAAATCTGGCTAAGACAATAGCCAGGGACAAGCCAGTGAGTACTTTGAATGTACTCGGAAACATTAAGAACACAAGTATAATATAGCCATTGATAATCCTGCTTTAAAATATACTATGATCACTTCGATAGTTATGAAATAAGGCTCATGATGCACGCAAGTAGATCGTTTAAATAAAACATGAGTAAGCAATTAGGGTGTAGAAATGCAGAGCACCGATCGGGTGTCTGGAGCGACGCCTCGAAAGGATAATAATATGAAGCATGCCTCAGTCGGGCGTCTGAGCGACACCACATAAAGGGCTTATAAGTAGATAAAATATCAAGCATGCCACAGTCGGGCGTCTGTGCGACACCGCATAAAGGGCTTATAAGTAAATAAAATAACAAGCATGCCACAGTCGGGCGTCTGTGCGACACCACATAAAGGGCTTATATAACAATAATCACAATGAGTACCCAGGAGGTAGAACCGTCCCAGGGATACTCAATAATTCAAATAACATAAATGGTTAGTCCATAATAATAATAATCATAATCATCATACGTCACAAGTTATGATCCATGTTCTGGTTTAGTAGTTTCTCCTCCGAAGACCGACACTAAGACCGACACTTGACCCATCCCAGACTGTAGGCCTTAACCATGGACACGGCTATTCGAATAGGTTTAATATCTCTGCAGAGGGTGTACTCTTTACCCACGAGTAATGGATTCCTTTAGTCCATCAGGACTAATTCCGTCTACGGTCTTTTAATTGAGAACACTCTAACCACACACACCAGCCAAACTCACCGGTGTCTGGAATTACCCTTGACACCTGTTAAGCAAAACTCTAAGTGGGGAGGCTACAACCTCGACTTAGCATGGGATCATAAAATTTATACCGCGCGCAAACTGGGGGAGCTACCCCCTTCGGCTACAACCAAAAACACACATGCCCCCGGACCGGATGACTGGCTTTAATCCAGGGCCATGGAACCCTCATCGCAGTCTCTCTGTACGGTGTGTGCTAGACAGGGGTTGACAACTTACTGAACCGTACCCTACCTACGGCAGGGACAAATGGCAGCACGAAACAAGTATGGGGGTTAGTGGAACAAGACTCGATCTACGGCCGACTCAGCAGGCTTAAGTATTTCCTGCATGATTAGCTCAAGGATAATATTTCACATCCATCAGACACAACCACCACTCATCATACCTCCCCCTGCCCCACCGGTCATAACTGTCTCGACGAGGGACAAGCTCGTGTCTACCCAAGACATAGACTTTCCCGGATCCTTCCCGGTAGGCATGAGAGGCATATGAGGGTGATTTCTATCACAAGTATGTCCATTGCCAATAGCAAAAAATTTCATCTTTGCACTCAAAGCGTATGATCATTTCGTCACAAACACATAACGGATACTCCGTGTCATGGTGGTGTTGTAACTGTATCAAACAACACACGATAATATTATGCCTGAGTTCAGAAATACTTGCCTTCAAGGTGTGGAGAGGTGAGGTGCCCTCCAAAACTTTTGAAAGTTATATCTCCCTTCCAAATTCCTATTTTCAAAAATATTCCAATAGCACATACTTCAAAAACAGTACAAAAAGTTGTCCTAATTATTTTTGAAATAAATCTTAAAATAAACTAGGTGAAATTTGAGAGAGGTAGGAAAAAGAATCAATTCATTTGGAGTTTTATTTAAAAATACATAGCCAGTCAAAGAGTCAAACTCTGTTTTTAAAATAACACAGAAAAGAAAACTTTTCGACGAGAATACGCTTTCAAAGTAGGGGAGACGTACTTTCAGCTGTTTGCGTTTTCATGTAAAACACGCGGGCGGGGCTGGGTCGCTGACAGTGGGTCCAGGGGGCCCACTGGTCAGGTTTGACCAGTCCTCTCTCCCTCCTCTTCCTCTGCCCGAACGGAGGCGAGGCTCCGGTGATCAACGGCGGCGAACGGCGGCTCCCCGCGGGCTCTAGAGGGTCGGGATAGATCCGCAAGACTGGGGCGGTCCTCCCAGTGGCCATTGGGTCGGCGGGGGTGGAGGGAATCGCCGGCGACGAGCTCCGCGACGGAGGAAGCTTCGGGTGAAATTGGGGTTCTGGGTTGCGGTGGCTCTGGGTTGCGTTTGAGGGGTTGGGCAGCTCCGCGAGGTTGAGGGGAGTCGAGTGGTGGCGCTAGATGGACGGGAGGGGCTCGGGTTGCGACGCACGGCACCGGAACGAGGCAGAGGCCGCACTGATAGGAGACGGGGAAGAAAGCTTCCCGTCGTCGATTGCTGGCCGTGGTACTCTAGAGAGGTGGCTTGAGGTCGCCTGAATGCTTAGTCGAGCTCGGGGTTCCCTTTTATAGGCGGCCAAGGTCGGTTCTGCGGCGGCCGTGGATAAGCTCGTCGGCGACCGTCATTCTGTAGGGGCATGGCGACGTGGCAGCGACGAGCGCTAGCGGACGCGTTTGCGGATGAGATCGAGCTGTCCCAGGGGCAGCTGGCGCGCCGGGGAGGCTCGGGCGGTCCTGCCATGGCCGGGGCCTGCTGTGGCCGGCCGCTAGTTGCCACGGCCGACCTGACGGCGGCGCTGTGGAGCTCCAGGGGCGGCTCTGCGGTGAGGGAGGGGTCGGGTGCGTCGACTGGGAGAGGGGAAGGGCCAGAACGGGCGCGGGGCATTGGCAGTGGGACGCGGCGGCTCGGTGCACGCGCGTGCAAAACGTGCGCTCTGGGCGCGCCCAGAGCACGCACGGCAGGTGTTCGGCGAAATGCCAAGTCATGCCATGGGACTCCAATCCACAAGAGGTTAAGCAGGGAGGGGCTATTGGCTAGGGCAAAGCTATGGGACATGCTGGTTAGGCAAGGCAAGCAAGTCCAGTGTGCAAAATAAAAACCATGCCAAAACTGGCCATGCACACCAGGTGTTTGACAAAATGCTAAGGGCATCTAGGCAACTCTTGGGGTGGCCCAAATTTCCAGATCATAGTCTCTTTGGATGAATAAGAGGGTGGTGAAGTTAGTTTGCCAAAAGCTCAAACTTGTTAGTGCAAGTTTTGCAAAACTCCAGTTTTGGACAGAAGGAAAAAGGCATGATTTCATGAACCAAAAGAGCTCCAATGAGTCCAACCTCCTGGACTTAAGGGTTTTGTAGCATGGGCTATAAGTAGGAAAAGGAGTCATAGCTAAAAGGGCAAGTTAAAAGGTGGTTGCTGTACAAATCACCATGCTGGACCAGAATGAAAAAGAGGTTGATTCACTCAAATTTTTCAAAGAACATCAATGGGTTTTTGCATAAAGTTGCATAATATACTCCTATGAGTATCCCAAAATTTTGTGGAGGCTAGAAAGAAATATTTAAATGGGTCGTAGTGCAAAATTGCCCAGTGGACCAGATTTGAAAAATTGGCGTAGAGCTCAAAATATTAAATGAATGGAATATATTTTTGCATAAAAGTGATTTAAAAACATCACATGACATCTCCAAATTTTGGTGAAAATTTTAAATAAATTTATCAAGTGGTTGTAGTTCAAAAGGAGCTCAAAAACTAACGAAAAATCATTTTAAGGAATAAAGCTCAGAGAGAAATGCTTGTGCAAACAAATTCCACTGATCATAGGAATGCTTTCTTGAGAGGGTAAACAAGTCCAATAATATATTTGAAAGGTTGTCACTTGGGGTAAAACTCCATAATAACCAAGAAACAATGGTTCTGAAATCAATGGAAAACCCAGAAAATGAAAGTTTGAATTTCCTGGCATAATTTTAGTTAATAAAACAAGGTCAAAATTTTGGGGTGTCACAACACTACCCCCCTTAAGAAAAATCTCGTCTTCAAGATTTGTTAAAAGCTGTTTTGAAAACATATGCAATAAAATGTGGCTACAGTGAGAGGTCAATAAGTGGTGAAAAACCACAGTGTGGAACACTGGCGCTGCGTGGCAAATCTACGGTTAGGGGAAAAAGAGAGATTTCTACGCTGGATACAGCAAATTTAGAATAAATTCTAAATTTATAATACGCTGGTCGTACCCGAGAGCACAGTGCTCTCACTGGCTGACAGGTGGACCCAGGGTCTACTGTCAGTCTCTTCTCCTTCCTTCGGTTCTCTCTTCTTCCTCTCTCCCACGCGCTTTCCCGCGCTTTCTCCACCGGCGACGTCTAGCGCGTAGGGCATCTAGGCCGTACCTGCGGTAGTGCGCGGCATGCTAGCTGCCGGTGCAGCGTGCACTCACCTCACGGGCCAGCGTGCTGTTGGCACTACTCGCGGATTCGCCTCCGAACACCGGCGATCGGGCGACGAGCGGCGTTGGTGGACTTCGCCCACCGTACACCGAGCTCGAGCTATAAAACGGCCGAGGTCCTTCTCTCTTCTTCCTCACACCTGGCATCGCTTCTCCTTCCCCTTTTTCCTCCTCCATTTCCGTTTACAGAAGCTAGAGACGAGGTTTTAATGGCGGAGGCGATGCCGGATTGGTACGTGATCCTGATGTGCGGAGGGCTGGCGGCATTGCTGGGGCTCTTCGTGCTCCTGTGTGCGATGATCCTCGATGATCGTCGTGATGCTGCCGGTCGAGTGTTGGCTCTCCGCGGTGGCGGTGATCACGAGGAGTAGGTGTGGTGTTGGGTGCTAACTGTTGTCGGTATACTGGGTAACTTGTACCCGAATGATTACCCACTAATCCCTCCTTCAGAGACTGTGGTGCGTTAGGGAGATGATTAGCCAGATGCAACACGGTTGCGTGGTGTTGCAAGCAGTGTATGTGTCCGAGTGGTTGTGGCAGTGAGCCTGCTGCCGTGGCGCTGCATGAATAAAAATCCATGTCGTGAGGAGACATATGTTGCAGTAACTCAGGGAAAAGAAATCTCACTCCAGGATTTTCGCGAGAGAAAAATAGTTAATCAAAATTTACAGCGGCAAAAATTACTCACAACAATTGAAACCAAATATTTATCTCATCGTACTAGTTTTAGAATAACCCGCATGAGATAGAACACTTAGCTAAATGATGGAATAAAAGAACAAGGCAGTGACGTCTAGAACGAAAATGGCAACTGGACGGGGTCCCAAGAAAACGTCTCTGGGACTGGGGCGCACTCTTCTTCTATCGGGGGAAGCGGATTGATCAGTCGATGAACGCGTCTCTCCTGGCCGGGCCTTAGTGGTCTGCCGATGGCGATCTGAGGATTTAAATCAGCGAGGCTCTGGAGATAACCCATCACTCGCTGGGTCAAACGCTCTTGAGCGATGACATACTAGACAAGGTTGGCCAGTACTGGGTCCCTCTCAATTCTTCCACCGGGGAAGGATGCTACTTCTCCGGGTGCTGCCCGGCTCGGAAAGTAATAATACCCTCGTTCGCTGGCATAGGGTACCGCGAATCGAAGGCGAACAATCGCTTCGTGTGCAGCCGCTTCTATGGCCATCTGCGGAGTTGGCATAGATTTCCCCAGGAAGGAGACTTCCGTTGGGTCTTGATTTGAGTCTACGGGGGGGATGTGCACTACTGCCCAATATTTCGAGGCGGATGAGGTGATCCTCGACTTGAGCAACTCGTACTGGGGTGGCTGGGTAGAACCCATGGTACTGCAGGTAAAGTCCCACAATATTTTAACAAAGCTACCCGGGGTTGCATCTGGGGTTCTTAGATAAATGCTAGGGCTCGGCATGGCAAGGAATGGTTGTGAGGGTTGCGCACAAGATGAGGGGTACTCGGCAACGTCACAAGGTGGTTATTTATATAGCCTCCAGGCTGGGTTATTCACCACGGTGAGGGGCACTAGCTTGCTGGTTCTACTCTCATGGGGGTCGGGGTCAAAGCCACAGATACACACATCTCCCAAAAGTGACGTGTTACTGTGGGTGCCGTCGGGGTTGGTTTTGGTAGCTACGCCCGAAATTAAAATGCAGCCGTACACCAACGCACTCATGCATGGCCACTATTCAAAATAGGGATGCACAAGCAGGTAGCCCTCCAATATGGCGATACATGATCACAAATTACAGGGCGTGGGGTATACTAAGACTTGGTACTACTCGAGTGACTTAGTCCACCTCGTTTATATCTAAGCGGGCGTGCCTTGCGGATGTCGAGGCTTCTCCATTGGCCTCACCGTCGGAGTTAGCTGTAGGGGGTTGCGGAACCGCAGGATCGGGGTAGTGATGATGACCATTGCGGGGATTGTTGGCCACAATCCCATTGGAGTGTGTTCCCAAAAGGCGATGAAGCACTTCTGGGGTCATCAAAGCACCTTGGTTGATGGCTGGGGCTGACCTCAAGGTTTCGATCGGTTGTCCGAACAACACGACTGAGTTGTCGGCGTCGGGCTCATCTTCTCTTCTCACTGGGGCTCTGCGGATCAGTTCTCCACGAGTTGCGATCAGATCAAGGGTGATTTGATCGAACAGTCCCTCTAGTGCACTTACATAGCGCACCAGATGCAATAATGCAGGATCCGTCTCGTGATCTCCGTTGGCAACTTGTGGTGGTCTACCATACCCGTCACGGCTGGGATAGTAGTAGAATGAGCGATAGTTAACTCTGGTCGACAAGTGCCGGAGTTGAACTATAGCTTCTCGAGCAGCTAGTTGGATGGCTTGTGGCTCAAAGGAAGTTGTCCTTCCGGTGAACCTGTAGGGGCGTTCTGGTGATAGACCCCTACCATAGACGTGCACTGTGGCCCAAAATTGACGGTTCTCGCCGCTCATGGACCCTTGGTACACAACATATTCTGGGGGCTCTTCTAAGGCAAAGGCACGGCGGGTGAGGTTTGCTAGCACGGTCACAAAACCTCCAAGGTTGGTTGCTGTGGTCTCATTGTGAACAATGGGGCCAGGCATTATGGCTTGGTGTGGGGTAGAGGCTGTGTTGTGCTGGGTTGAGGCTAGCGTGCCCTTTTATAGAAAAAGGGAACGAAGTCTTCCTTCGCACGCTTGCGAGAAAGACTATTTAGGGGCCGGTCACTGGCGCAGGATCGACAGGCTAGGCGGGTAGGTTGGGCATCGACTGCCAAAAAGGTGTCAGGCTCACTGTGTGGCTATCTTACGCGAGAAGCTTGGCCGGGGTGTGGTTAAGGTCTGGTGGGTTGGTTTACCTAGGTATTTCGACCTGGCTAAGATAGGATTAGCCAATGGTCAGCCTGGCTCTGATACCAAGTTTGTCAGGACCAGTTTTTTTCGGGATATTAATTTCCCAAAAGCGGACCTTGTGCTCACCAGCCCCAGGATTACTGTTAGCTGATGAGACACCGACTTGTTACAGAAACTCCAAGCAAACTACAAAATATGTAGTACAAGACCATTCTGGCCTATGGGTACAACAATTGGTTTCTAGTGGTTGATGGCGGAAGCGGTTTGCGGATCATCAGCGTCTATGGGACTTCATTTCCCACAGGAACAGCTGACCAGGATAACTCCTATCTTCGCAAGGCCGCTATCTCCATTGCGTAGGTTCTGGGGCTGTCATCGCAACGTTCCTTTCCACGCAAGAAATCTGGCCAAGAAAATAGCCAGGGACAAGCCAGTGAGTACTTTGAATGTACTCGCAAATATTAAGAACACAGGTATAATATAGCCATTGGTAATCCTGCTTTAAAATATACTATGATCACTTCGACAGTTATGAAATAAGGCTCATGATGCACGCAAGTAGATCATTTAAATAAAACATGAGTAAGCAATCAGGGTGTAGAAATGCAGAGCACCACATAAAGGATAATAATATGAAGCATGCCTCAGTCGGGCGTCTGAGCGACACCACATAAAGGGCTTATAAGTAGATAAAATATCAAGCATGGCACAGTCGAGCGTCTGTGCGACACCGCATAAAGGGCTTATAAGTAAATAAAATAACAAGCATTCCACACTCGGGCGTCTGTGCGACACCACATAAAGGGCTTATATAACAATAATCACAGTGAGTACCCAGGAGGTAGAACCATCCCAGGGATACTCAATAATTCAAATAACATAAATGGTTAGTCCATAATAATAATCATAATCATCATACGTCACAAGTTATGATCCATGTTCTGGTTTAGTAGTTTCTCCTCCGAAGACCGACACTAAGATCGACACTTGACCCATCCCAGACTGTAGTCCTTAACCATGGACACGGCTATTCAAATAGGTTTAATATCTCTGCAGAGGGTGTACTCTTTACCCACGAGTAACAGATTCCTTTAGTCCATCGGGACTAATTCCGTCTACGATCTTTTAATTGAAAACAACCTAACCGCACACACCAGCCAAACTCACCGGTGTCTGGAATCATCCTTGACACCTGTTAAGCAAAACACTAAGTGGGGAGGCTACAACCTCGACTTAGCATGGGATCACAAAATTTATACCGCGCGCAAACTAGGGGAGCTACCCCCTTCGGCTACAACCGAAAACACCCATGCCCCCGGACCGGATGACTGGCTTTAATCCAGGGCCATGGAACCCTCATCGCGGTCTCTCTGTACGGTGTGTGCTAGACAGGGGTTGACAACTTACTGAACCGTACCCTACCTACGGCAGGGACAAGTGGCAGCACGAAACAAGTTTGGGGGTTACTGGAACAAGACTCGATCTACGGCCGACTCAGGAGACTTAAGTATTTCCTGCATGATTAGCTCAAGGATAACATTTCACATCCATCAGACACAACCACCCCTCATCATACCTCCCCCTGCCCCACCGGTCATAACTGTCTCGACGAGGGACAAGCTTGTGCCTACCCAAGACAGAGACTTCCCGGATCCTTCCCGGTAGGCATGAGAAGCATATGAGGGTGATTTCTATCACAAGTATGTCCATTGCCAATAACAAAAAATTTCATCTTTGCACTCAAACCGTATGATCATATCGTCACAAACACATAACGGATACTCCATGTCACGGTGGTGTTGTAACTGTATCAAACAACACACGATAATATTAGGCCTGAGTTCAGAAATACTTGCCTTCAACGTGTGGAGAGGTGAGGTGCCCTCCAAAACTTTTGATAGTTATATCTCCCTTCCAAATTCCTATTTTCAGAAATATTCCAATAACACATACTTCAAAAACAGTACAAAAAGTTGTCCTAATTATTTTTGAAATAAATCTTAAAATAAACTAGGTGAAATTTGAGAGAGGTAGGAAAAAGAATCAATTCATTTGGAGTTTTATTTAAAAAGACATAGCCAGTCAAAGTTTCAGTCAAACTCTGTTTTTAAAATAACATAGAAAAGAAAACGTTTCGACGAGAATACGCTTTCAAAGTAGGGGAGACGTACTTTCGGCTGTTTGCGTTTTCACGTAAAACACGCGGACGGGGCTGAGTCACTGACAGTGGGTCCAGGGGGCCCACTGGTCAGGTTTGACCAGTCCTCTCTCCCTCCTATTCCTCTGCCCGAACGGAGGCGACCGTCATTCTGTAGGGGCAGGGTGACGTGGCGGCGACGAGTGCTAGCGGACGCGTTTGCGGATGAGATCGAGCTGTCCCAGGGGCAGCTGGCGCGCTGGGGAGGCTCGGGCGGTGCTGCCATGGCCGGGGCCTGCTGTGGTTGGCCGCTAGTTGCCACGGCCGACCTGACGGCGGCGCTGTGGAGCTGCAGGGGCAGCTCTGCAGCGAGGAAGGGGTCGGGTGGGTCGACTGGGAGAGGGGAAGGGCCAGAACGGGCGCGGGGCGTTGGCAGTGGGATGCGGCGGCTCGGTGCACGCGCGTGCAAAACGTGTGCTCTGGGCGCGCCCAGAGCACGCACGGCAGGTGTTCGGCGAAATGCCAAGTCATGCCAGGGGACTCCAATCCACAAGAGGTTAAGCAGGGAGGGGCTATAGGCTAGGGAAAAGCTATGGGGCATGCTGGTTAGGCAAGGCAAGCAAGTCCAGTGTGCAAACTAAAAACCATGCCAAAACTGGCCATGCACACCAGGTGTTTGACAAAATGCTAAGGGCATCTAGGCAACTCTTGGGGTGGCCCAAATTTCCAGATCATAGTCTCTTTGGATGAATAAGAGGGTGGTGAAGTTAGTTTGCCAAAAGCTCAAACTTGTTAGTGCAAGTTTTGCAAAACTCCAGTTTTGGACAGAAGGAAAAAGGCATGATTTGATGAACCAAAAGTGCTCCAATGAGTCCAACCTCCTGGACTTAAGGGTTTTGTAGCATGGGCTATAAGTAGGAAAAGGAGTCATAGCTAAAAGGGCAAGTTAAAAGGTGGTTGCTGTACAAATCACCATGCTGGACCAGAATGAAAAAGAGGTTGATTCACTCAAATTTTTCAAAGAACATCAATGGGTTTTTGCATAAAGTTGCATAATATACTCCTATGAGTATCCCAAAATTTTGTGGAGGCTAGAAAGAAATATTTAAATGGGTCGTAGTGCAAAATTGCCCAGTGGACCAGATTTGAAAAATTGCCGTAGAGCTAAAAATATTAAATGAATGGAATATATTTTTGCATAAAAGTGATTTAAAAACATCACATGACATCTCCAAATTTTGGTGAAAATTTTAAATAAATTTATCAAGTGTTTGTAGTTCAAAAGGAGCTCCAAAACTAACGAAAAATCATTTTAAGGAATAAAGCTCAGAGAGTAATGCTTGTGCAAACAAATTCCACTGATCATAGGAATGCTTTCTTGAGAGGGTAAACAAGTCCAATAATATATTTGAAAGGTTGTGACTTGGGGTAAACCTCCATAATAACCAGGAAAGAATGGTTCTAAAATCAATGGAAAACCCAGAAAATGAAAGTTTGAATTTCCTGGCAGAATTTTAGTTAATAAAACAAGGACAAAATTTTGGGGTGTCACAGAGCGTGTGTGAAGAAGTACACCCCTGCAGGGTTATCATGATATATTCGAATAGCCGTGTCCTCAGTTATGGATTTCTTGGATGCTTACGTGGTACATAGACAACTTAAAGTGGATCCTCTAAAATGCTCAAGACAAGTGTGAGTGCTATGGATGGCCTTCTCGTGGAGAGACGGGGATGAATCCATAGTAGTGTATTGATGTGGTGATTAGTGGACTCGTGTGCGCTGCCTCACCTCAAAGAAGTTTCTCGTTGTCGTAGAACAGGTTAGCCACTGAGTCAAAGCTGGCTTGCTGCAACTAAACCCCACATTACCTTCTTGATACAAATGCATGTATGATAGGATCTGATGTAAGTCTTGCTGAGTACCTTTGTACTCATGTTTGCTTTATTTATGTTTTGCAGGTGAGACATCTGTCTCACTAGTAGTACCGCTTGGACTTCGATGAGTAGCTTGTTACCTCAGCTATGATCTTGTACCCTTGGGAGGGACTTGTAGATAGTCAGGCTTCTCAGCCTTTTCCTTTTGTAGTTGTATGTACTCAGACATGTAATGCTTCCATTGCTTGTATGCTCTGAATGATGGGTCATGTGACCCCTGTTTGTATTTAATGTTATGTGGCTCTTCTGGGCCTTTATCTATATGAGTTTGTGTTATGTTGTGATGCCATGTTGTACAGCACATACTTGCATGTTATGTGTATGTGTGACGTGTATTGCTATGTGTGGGATCCGACTACCTAGTTGTTTATCCTTGTAGCCTCTCTTATGGGGAAATGTAGTCTGTTAGTCTAGTGATTCCACCGAGCCATGGTAGTCCGCTACAGCCCGGTTTACCCGGAGTCCTGCTAGCCTAGCACTACTGCTCCGGAACACTTAGACTGGCCGACATGTGATTCACTTCGTTCCTGTGTCTGTCCCTTCGGGGAAATGTCACGCGGTGACATCCGGAGTCCTGTCTAGCCTGCTACAGCCCGGGTTCCCGGAGTCCTGTTAGCCTAGTTGCTAAAGCCCGGATTCACACGCTGCTGACCGACATGCTCGATGTTGTTTCATGTATGCCTGTCCCTGTAAGTTAGTGCCACTTCGGGTTCACGACTAGTCATGTCGGCCCGGGTTCTCTGTCATATGGATGCTAGCGACACTATCATATACGTGAGCCAAAAGGCGCAAACGGTCCCGGGCCATGGTAAGGCGACACCCATGGGAATACCGTGCGTGAGGCCGCAAAGTGATATGAGGTGTTACATGCTGGATCGGTGTGACTTAGAATCGGGGTCCCGACATCATCGTTTATGTGAATTATGCAACGCCATCTTGTTTAGCCAGGCATCATATATGTGAATTTTCCAATGCCATCCTGCTTAGCCATTCATCTTATATGTAAATTATATCAGGCCATCCTTTTTTTCATTACATATTACATTTGTCAACAATGTTAGTACATTCAACTGCTCTTCGTGTGCATCAGCCATTTGACACGGTGATGGCAAATTCTCGAGTGAAAACAAGGTCTTCAGAGTAGACTATGCTATCTGACGAAGCGCATATCTCGCTGGTTAGGGATAGCTCCTTAGAGGGGGATTCAGAGACAGATGACCAATCCTATCCCCCCCCCAAGGTGTATGCTCTAACTTGGTAGGGTTATGTTGCTCATATCATGCGTATGGTGTCTCGCATTGCTATGTCATTTGATTAGTTTAGACATGCTTTGTGTGAATGCCAACTATGTAGTGTCTAATTACCATATATGTGAATTATGCATTGCCATATTGTTGCAAGACGTTATATATGTGAATTATAGAATGCTATCTTGTTGCAAAGGCATTATATATGTGAATTATGCAATGCCATGCTGTTTAGCTAATCATCATGTATGTGAATTATATCATGCTATCATTTTTTTGTATTACGTGTTCCATTTGTCGACAATGTTTGTATATTCAACTACACTTCCTGTGCATCAGCCATTTGAAGCAGTGATGGAAGTATATAGAGTGAAAACAAGGTATTCAGAGCAGACAATGCTACCTGCTGAAGCAGACATCTTGCTGGTTACAGAAACCTGCTTAACTGGTTTGCTGTTGTAACCTGCTCTATGTTGATTTCAGTTTCAATTGAATAAAAAGTTATGTTCTCATTTCATGCACATTACAAGTGTTGTTATTGCTCTATAGTTACCCACACTTATATTCTGTCTATTCTGCTTTGTCTTGAACAAATATTATTTGAACTGTGTCTCTATCTTGATTTGGCAACAAAAACTAGAATGATATAGACCATAAAGTGACCATGGTACATAGATATATGTTTGTTTCATGCTGTTATCATGTCCACTTTACTCCTGAACTCATTTACCAAAATGAGTTTCATATACAACATGGTAAACATGTGATGTGTCTGCTTGTTTCTCTTTTAGAATGCGGACAAAATATTGGAGAACAGTACCGCGTTATCCAATGGAAAAGGAAGTAATGCAGATAAGGTTCAAGATAGTGAGACATCCCTGTTGGTCTCCAAGAAAGCTGATAAAAACTATCTTGACGACAGTGAGGGAACCCAAAAGTCCTGCCTTGATGTAGTGTTCGAGTTACTGCCACAGCTTCTGGCACAAGCTCTTCGAACTCGCTGCCTGAATCAGTTCGTCTTCTTGAGTCTCAACTTCAAGTTGAAAGACATCGACCAGATGTGCTGCGACAGGAAGCTGAAGGATAGAGGAAGTCCCTGCAGAATTCAGATGCATATTTTCTAGTGCAACAGCAAGCGCTGGAGGATTTAAGCGCCAAACAAGAGAAAGTTAGTAAGCTTGCTAAGCATCTTGCCAGCATTATGGGTACCCAGGATATTGTTTCTTGAGATCTTCTGAAGTGGTTTCAGTTCTGGATTTGTTTTGCTGCGGCGTTTATTTGCGCTGGTTGCCAACTTTGACAACCAGTGTATATGATATGCTGCTTTGTTCCCTATATTTGCACTGGTGGCGAACTTTGATGCCCAGTGGATGTAATATGTGTAATAGCCGTGATAGCCTAGCGTTAGTTGCTTGCTTATTTATTTCCTTGTTGTCTTGTTTATTTGTTTGCTTGTAGTCATTGCAGTTCTTTTTCCGCGGTTAGCTAGTGGATGCAATAACCTATTTTTTAAAACTAGGCCACAATAACCATGGGCTAATATTTACTGTAGTGACACTGGGCCTCCTACTGGCCGTAGAAACGGTGGGCCTTCTACGGGCCGTAGAAACAATGGGCCTTCTACGGGCCGTAGAAACAATGGGCCTTCTGCGGGTTGTATCATCAATGGGCCTTATACGGGTCGTATGATCGATTGGCCAAACATGGGCTAAACATACCGCATTATGGCCGTAAACGGGCTAGAGTTGGAATCTTCCGTTCATGGGCCGACCATAATGGGCCATCGTTAATAGGCCATATTTGATGATGCTACGAAAACGACCCAACGTATTAACGGACCACAAAGGGGCCGACTGTAACCACGGGCTGAATTTGGCCCACAAGCAGAAAATGACAGTAACGCGCCGTAAGTAAACGAATGTTGGAAATGAGCCCAAGAATAAATGGGCTCTGAGAAGGCCGAAAGATAACATGGGCTGGAAACGGCCCAATGGAATAACGGGCCGTTAATGGGTATAAAGTGATACACTGTTCATTACGGGCCAGTTTCACCACGTGCCGTTAATGGGTGTAAAGTGATACACTGTTCATTACAGGCCAGTTTCACCACGGGACGTTAATAGGCCAAGAGTTACATAGGGCCTCATATGGGCCAAAAGACGTCATGGGCCAGAAGTGAAAACGGGCTAGAATCATATTGGGTGGTCCAGATGACGCTACTGGGCGTAATTCGGATAGGGCGTAACAGGCCTTGGGTCAGCGGGCTGTAAATGGGCTATATGCGAACAGGCCGTTAACAAGCTTTACATGGGTCGGCCCGCCACCTTTTGACCAAGTCAAAAAGGCTGGCCTTTTCACAGGAATGGGCCTCTGTTGGGCCGTGTCACGTGTCGACGTATCATAGGCGCCTTCTATCCAATGAGTGGATGACATCTGTCCCAACAATGAGCCGACACGTGTTTCCTCCAGCCAATGATGATTTTACACGTGGAAAATCCCCATTGGTCGGTGCTGTTAACGGGTTATCGGATCCAAAACCCGACCTGATAGCTTAACGGCGTTCCGTTACGGTGGATGCCACGTGTCGGTCACCCTTGACGAAAGCACCTTTGTGACGCGGGATTTATCGTCATGGAAGTGGACACTTCCATGATGATAATTTTGGTAATCTCATGGAACACTTCTACGATAGTACAGGTGTGACTATCTTGATTCTGTCATAAAATCGTCATGGATGTACATGCATGACAGAAAATGCAACCTACTGTGACAAACACGTATCATCACGGAAGTGTATTTTTTTGTAGTGTGTAGAGATAAGTATTTCCTTCAGTTAAGAACCAAGGTTATCAATCCAGTAGGAGAACCACATAGAACCTTGTTAGCAGCACCTGCACACACAAAAGCAAATACTTGCACCCAACGCAAACAAGGGGGTTGTCAATCCCCTCGGCAGTTATTTGCAAGGATCAAATCTCGTAGTGGTAGGTTAATAGATAAATTGCAAAAAAAAATAAATTAAACAAAAGTGTAGCAAGGTATGTTTGTGTTTTTATATATGATAACGGTACACGGTGGGGGCATAGTTTCCACTAGAGGCTTCTCTCACGATCACATAACATACAGTCGGTAATTAATAGAAAAGCGCATAGTTATGATGATATTCAAGGCAATGACTGATACGCCTCCAATGTATCTATTATTTTGTATTGTTCCATGTTATTGTAGTATCAATCTCAGATGTTTATTTTGCAATTATATATATCATTTTTTGACCAACCTATTAACCTAGTGCCTAGTGCCAGTTGCCGTTTTTTGCTTGCTTTTTGGCTTTTCATAAAATCAATACCAACGGGGTCCAAATGCTACAAAACTTTCTGATGATTTTTTTTTGGACCAGAAGGGACCCTAGAAGCTTCTGGAGGAGACCTGAGGAGTCACGAGGGAGCGACAAGCATTGTTCATGAAATCGGTAAGTGTAGCTGCTCGGCCAGCTTAAGAGATGTGATTAATTGGTGAATCAGCGTATTAACTGGATTAATCGATCACCCATTAATCCATAGGTTAAATAGGAATTGCCAACAAATATATAGTTTTTCTATGTATTATACAATACTCTCATGCTCTCGGCTATGTAATAGGTAATATACCAAAATATGCTATTGTTTGGTCTAACTCTAGCTATTGTAGAGCGAGAGGGGGATGGGGGATTACATGGGAAAAAGTTGTGCTTTGTTTGCCCAAAAGTTAACGGGTCAGCAGAGATTAATCGGCCTAACAAGCGACTAATCAATCTAATGGGCCAATAAATTCACCTCACCAGTTAACACGATGAATAGGTGTTGCTCGGTTCGTTCACCCTATGAGTAGCGACTAACTAGCCCTTTAACTGATTAATCGGACGAATTCTTCAAAAGTGGCGACAAACCTGCTAGGCGTGCCCCAGGGAGACGTGCCCCCCAGGCTTGTGGACCCCTTGTGGTACCTCTTGACCTAGCTCCAGCTCTATAAATTCCCATATATTTCCCATAAATCAGGCAGCCACCCAAAAATACTTTTTCCGCCACCGCAACTTTCTGTTTTTCGAATATCCCATTTGGAGATCTTTTCTGGTACTTTACCGGAGGGGGAATCGATCACGTAGGGCCTCTACATCAACCTTGCTGTCCATCCAATGATGTGTGAGTAGTTTACCACATACCTATGGGTCAATAGCTAGTAGCTAGATGGCTTCTTCTCTCTCTATGATCTTCAATACAATGTTCTCCCAGATGTTCTTGGAGATCTATTTGACGTAATCCTTTTTTGATGTGTGTTCATTCGGAACCGATGAATTGTGGGTTTATAATTATTCATGAGTATTATTTTAGTCTTCTCTCAACTCTTTTATGCATGATTGTTATAGCTTTGTATTTCTCCCTGGTATATCCGTTTGGATTGGCCAACTAGATTGATTTATGTTGTAATGGGATAGGTCCTTTGTGATGGGTTTGATCTTGTGTTGCTCAATCCTAGTTACAGAAAGGGAGATGACATATACTTCTATGATTGACATTAAGGATAAAAAGATGGGGTTTATTCATATTAATTGGGTTTACTTTTTCTATATCATGTCATCTTGCTTAACGCGTTACTGTGTTCTTTATGAATGTAATACTCAAGATGCATGCTGGATAGTGGTTGATGTGTGAAGTAATAGTAGTAAATGCAGGCAGGACTCTGTCTACTTGTCTCGGACATGACACTTATATACATAATCATTGCCTTGAATATCGTCATAACTATGCGCTTTTCTATCAATTGCCCAACAGTAATTTGTTTACCCACCGTAATCTATGTTCAAGAGAGAAGCCTCTAGTGGAAATTATGGCCCTCGGGTTTATCTTTACCATATATTAAAATCCAAAAATACCTTTCTGCAATTTATTTACTTTTATGTTTTTTTCTTATCTATCTATCACTACTAGATTTGATCCTAGCAATTAACCGCCAAGGGATTGACAACCCCTTGTTTGTGTTGGGTGCAAATATTTGTTACTTTGTGTGTAGCTGTTGTTCATCAGGTCGCGTGGTTCTTCTACTCGATTGATAACCTTGGTTCTTAACTGAGGGAAATACTTATCTCTAGTGTACAACATCATTCTCTCATCTTCGGGGAAATCCCAATGCAGCTCACAAGTCGTAGGAAGAATTTCTAGCGCCGTTGCCAGGGAGACGTCATTTACTTTCATTTGTCATTTGCCTCTCATTTTCATCTCCCCCACTTCTAAAACATTTTTACAAAAATACGAAAATACTTTACATTTTTATTTTTTGCTTGTTTGCTTGCTTGATGTTGCTATCATGTTTGAATTTGTTATCAAAAAAGTGAAGAGGGTTAAACCCCTAAGGTTTAAATTCCTCAATCTGGATGCTAAAACTTTTGTAACAGGGAGTGGGAACTGTCACGCCCAATATGCGACTCTATCCTAAAGGAATTCGAAGGTCCCACGAAGGATAGAACCGCGTATTGACACGCTTTTGCAAGGTGGATATCATTACATCGTACCATTACATAATAGTTGCGGATACATATAAAGGCATACAAATGCCGCATGAATACATCAAACATCATACATGAGAACAACATCCGACTACGGATGAAACACAAACAGAAACTTAGACAACATCCACCCTGCTAACCCAGGCGGCCGACTAGGAACCTAACCCAAGATCGACGAAGAAGAAGATGAATTTCAAGACAAGTAAACATCGCTCTCACTTCAGGATCATCGCATTACCTGCACCAGCAACTGTTGTTGTAGTAAACTATGAGCCATGAGGACTCAGCAATTCCATTACCATGGGTTTCAAAACTAGCAAAGCTTAATGGGTATGGAAAGGATAAGTGGTGAGGTTGCAGCAAGCGACTAAGCATTGTATGGTGGCTAACTTACGAGTACATGAGTAAGATGAGAAACTACGCACATGGTCACAAACTAGTAATGATCAAGAAGTGGTCCTGAACTACTTACGTTCAAACATAACCCAACCGTGTTCTCTTCTCAAACGCACCCGAAAAGAGACAGTCACGGTTACGCACGCGGTTGGTGTATTTTCAATGAGTTTAGTCCAAGTCCACTACAACCAGATATTAACAAATTCCCATCTGCCACATAACTGCGAGCACGGCTCTCAAAAGTTTAAACCCTGCAGGGATGTTCCAAGTGAGCCCATGACAAGCTCACGATCTGCGGAGACAATCCTCCATCGCGGGACCCTCCGGTCAGACTCAGAATCCCGATGCACAAGACATGTTGACAATGGTAAAACAAAACCAGCAAGACCACCCAGTTTGTCTATACCCCGATAGGAGCCGCGTGTATCTCATTCTCAGGACAACACCGTCTATGCTAAGTGGACAGTAGCCAAAATACCATCGAGTTGCCTCGAGGCGGCACCGTCGACTGCTAGGTAGGTGGACCATCACTCATGAGGAGCACTAGCCCGTGGGTTGATTAAGAGACTTCGTGTGCTGGTGGGTCCCTATGCAAGTTTTAGTTGTTATTAGGCAAATGGTAAAACCATTGTTGGGCCTTGTTGGAAGAGTTTTATTCAAAGCGAACTGTCAAGAGGGGCCCATAAACCCTCACCGTGTTAGGGACGCAAAATCAAGGAACATAACGCCGGTATGACGGAAACTAAGGCGTCAAGAGTGGACCAAAACACCAGGCAAAAGGCCGAGCCTTCCACCCTTTACCAAGTGTATAGATGCGTTAATTAAATAAGAGATATTGTGACATCCCATGATATCCATGTCCCAACATGGAACAACCTGCAACTGCATCTACAACTAGCAACGCTATAAGAGGGGCTGAGCAAAGAGGTAACATAGCCAAACAACGATCTGCTAGGATGGTGGAAAAGGTTAGAGGCATTCATGGCAATTTTGGAGGCTTGATGAACAACTGATAGGTAGCGTGACATAGCGATAGCATCGAGACAACTAGCATAGCAAAGATAGTAGTGATATCCAAGGTCACGGTCATCTTGCCTGAAATCCCACTAGGAAGAAGAACGAGTCCATGAAGAATACGAACCCATGTAGTTGAACGAATCTTCACGACCGCAACGAAACAGGAACTATCGAGAAGAAGCAGAACCGGAAAGAAGCAAACAACATGGCAAACACAGAACACATAACAAGGCATGATGCTCATCCAAGTATGATGCGACAAGGCTACATGATGCTACTCATGGCAAGAGATGAAGCATACAAGACCACACATCAAAGCAAGTTTAAATGAGGCCAGAAACAACATACAACAACTTCGGTAAGTCCTCATATGCAAATTTCGAAATTGGTCCAGCTCTGAATAACACATTATGTTGAAGTTGGTAAACAGCAAGTTAAAGTGCACCAAGATGATCTACATGGCTTTCTAGTCAAGTTACACATAAATTTTGTTTAAAGTGGAGCTACGGCCTAGAAGATATGAGCAAAACAAGTTAAACATGGCATTGATGCCAAAGCAAGCAAAACAACATCACAAACACTCCAAAACAAGGATGCAACAAGGTAACATGAAACTACATGCAAAACAAAGCAAGTTTCATATAGAGCATGCTCCAAAGGGAGCCACGGTTCAACACATGTTTCGAACACAATCTGCCCAAAACAGCAACTAAGCACTTTGCAATCAAGGAAACAATATGCTACAGGAAACATATGGGCACAAACATGACATGCACTTAAAGTACAGATTACATGCTTCAATTAACATCAAGGTTCTGGTTCATAGGCATCAATATTAAACCAACATGATCAATGCAACAAGCCACTTCATATCACAGATTATGACTTGGTGAAAAACAGGGCATACAAGTGAGCAGAAATAACATGTTGACATGTTGGAGGCAAGAAACAATAATGCTACAGTGCAACATCATAGCAAACAAAAGCATGGCATCACAGTATAGGTTAAACATGGAAAAACATGGTAACTAAGGATCTCCATACAACCTCTAGATCAATGGCATTCATCAAGACAAAATTGCAAGTCATAACAGATTCTCAGACTTAGTGAAAAACAGAGTAAGGCTGAAAATAGATGCATGATGCATACTTTGAGACAACATAAGTATACGATACACGAACATATCATGGCATCGAAGGGCATGGCAAGCATTTAAAGGTAGGGAACTACAAAACATGAACACTGAGCTACTTCTAGAAATCACTAGAACATGCTAAAAACATCATGACAAGGATGCAAATGATAACAGATTCACACACTTAGAGAAATTACTGGACATGGCAGAAAGAGCGACAAGTAGACATGTTTGAAAGCTTGGTTAACTCAACATATAGCATATCATGGCAAGTGAAAGTAACCAACAGCAAGAAGGCATATTTGTACAACTACTCATGGCAAGAACATGGTCATAGGATGCATAGATAACTAGCTATTCACATGGCAAGAATGAGCTTACTGTTAACAGACTGACAGTAACATTATTTAGCAAATTTAGAGCACGGTGATGACAAGATACAGCAGGCCATAATTGCACACAAGAGCATGGATGGATATATCATAACAAGATCTACAAAACATCCTTGCTGACCATCTCCAGATAATGCATGGATTCACTTTCTGACCATCTTCATTTAACTGATTGCTTTGCTCTGCCAACTAACAGGTGGGACCTAGAAACCAGGTGTCAATTTAACCAGTCAACAAAGTGCCACGTCGACTATGTGGCCGGTCAGTAGGGTGCAATATGGTGCTCTACGATGAGCTAGTGATCGTATAATCACCACAAAACTATATAGTAACTATAAAGAGCGTATTGTTACATACGTTGACCGCCAGTGTATTTTTATCATTTCAAATTATGCCATATTAACCGGAAAGGATGCAATATGGAATAGTACAGCTTTAATGTGTCCCGTCAACTCGCCGAACAAGGAGAAGCTTGCTTACTATGCCCTCTCCCTTGCCCACGTCTGTGGTGGCTCACATGACGAGGAGAGGGTTTTGACTATACCACCCTCTCCCTCTCCCTCTCCCTCGCCCTCGCAGTGGACGTGCAGCAGTTCAATCGGTGTCAGATTGCCAGAAGCATATTGTACTGTAGTATCATCATTGTTGGACCTTCCGAAGAGGCGACGAGCCAAGTGCAAGGTTCACATTAGTACGAACTGTTGAACCTCTCGAAGAGGCAAAGAGCCAAGCGCAAGGTTTTATAGGAGTTATCTTCCTAGTAGGAGTACTACAACTATAGCAAACGATGCTACTGTATGATGCCGCCACATCACCTATATCCACAGTTGTGCCACCTTTTTTTCTCAAAGAGCGTGTTGGAGCCCGTGCAAGAACCACACTGTCGGCGTTCTGGGAATGGGGGTCCCCAAACTTGCCTGCCTACGGCCCGCTACGTGGCTAAGCCAGCAGGCTGTATGGCCCATCTTCATCAACAAGGCATCCAAGACCCTCGCGAGGGGCCAAGCCTCGTGAGGCGGACAACGCAAGACCTCCTCTAGAGTGGCCTAGTCAGGCAGGCTCACGAGGAGCGGAGATATCAAGGCGAGGCAAACCTCACGAGGCTCTTGTGATGTGAGCGATGACGATCGATGCCAGGCGGGCGCCAACACGCGTAGCGTCCTTGTTTCCTCTTTGGTGCTAGGGAGACCAGCACAGGCGAGGAGTACCGAGGCATCAGGCAAAGGTTGCCATTATGTGCAACAAGACCAAGACCTGATGGACGGCAAGACGGAGGTCATCGTGGAGCCCAAGACGGCGTCACCACTAGAGCCTTTGGCAGGCGTAGACCACTTTTGTCAGGATGGCTTGTACTAGCTGTCCCCCTTCCAATTAGCCTTCTGTTGTTGGCTCCCTTCCCGCTCTATATTTGGGAAGAGGACCAGGGCCTCTATAAATAGGACTAGCCACCACCATAGCTAGGGGATGGACCTCATCTCGGATAGAGAGCCTAAAGATCATCCCCGCACACACAAGTTAGACAAGCACAAGAACACCTCAACCTCAGGAGGTTGTTCTTCCCCTTTGTATTGTTCATCATCAGCCCAAGAGGCAATCCACCACCACCACAATGGAGTAGGGTATTACAACACAATGGTGGCCCGAACCAGTATAAATCTTGTGTCTTTCTGTGTTGCGAGTTCGTCGAGTTCGTCCGCGAGATCTTAGCGAGCTAGGGCATAGATCGGTGGGAGGAAAAGACTTCGCGCGCACCCCAGTGTTCGAACCTTAAGGGTTTGCCAGAACCCCACATCCGACATTTGGTGCGCCAGGTAGGGGTGCCCCGTAGATTCCCTTCCATCAGTTAGTCACTCCGTCACCCCATCGTCTCCATGGCGGACGCTCGCTGTGCTCGAGCTGAGCGTCGGGCTGCCCTCACCGCCCGCGTTGCTCAGACGGCCCCCATCAGCGGGCCACCTCATCGTTCTCCGTCTCCCACCGCCAACGCTGCCACCGGCCCGGTGGGGAATGAGCAGCAAGCGTCTTTGCTGCATCCTTCGGTACGGCAGGACGGCCGCACCACCACTCCATCGCTGACCCCGACCGGTTCTTCGTCCCATGCACGCCACGCTCCCATGGAGGCGCGGGCTGCGCTCCTCGCCGCAAACGAGCTCCTACGCTACCGCCCAGTCGACGACCTCTATGAGGAGTGGCTTGACCGCATCGCCGAGCTCGACCGCGCCGCAGGGGGCTCCCCGGCGCCGTCCCTCTCTCGGCCTCACCCTCAGCCAGCCACCGGCGACGAGGCCTGAGGCGCGCCTCCACCACCCTAGCCCAAGGATGGTGCCTTGGCACCAAGGCATGCGGCCCAGCGGTGCGATCCGCCATGTCCCGTGCCTGTGCGCGAAGAGAGAAGCTGCCAAGAAATCCCTCGGCCGCGAGGAGCTGCACCCGCGCTCCCCGCAGCGCCTCGTCAAGACCGCACGCTGCCCGCGGTGACGCCACGCGGACCTCATCAAGACCAAGCTCCACCTCCGAAGCGGGCTCCAATAACTACGGCCGACTGTCGCGCCTTCACCCCCGAGCTGCGTAGCGTCACCTGGCCAGGCAAGTTCAAGCTGGATCTGCCTCCTCGCTATGACGGCACCGCCGACCCCGCGGAGTTATTGCAGCTCTACGAGCTGAGAATCGAAGCAGCCAACGGCGACGAGAAAGTCATGGCAAACTGGTTTCCCATGGCTCTCAAGGACGGGGCCCACTCCTGGCTCCTGAACCTGCAGAACGGCTCGATCTCCTCCTGGGACGAGATGCACGACTGCTTCGTCGCCAACTTCCAGGGCACTCGCGACCACCCGCCGGCCGCGGGCGACCTGCGCCGCATGAAGCAACAGCCAGGGGAGACCCTCCAGAAGTACATCCAGTGCTTCAATAACACCCGCCTCAAGATCCCCAAGGTCACGGATGAGGCCATCATCTCCACGTTCTCCGACGGTGTCCGTGACGTCAATATGAAGGAAGATCTCGCTATCCACGAGGAGCTCTGCACATCTCAGGAGCTATTCAACCTAGTGACCAAGTGCGCGAGAGTTGAGGAGGGGCGCCTTTCCCTCCTTGAGCTGCCAGTCATAGGCGCAGAGGATAAGAAAGCCAAGGCCAAGGACGTGAAGCGCAAGGAAGCAGCGGTGCTAGCGGCGGAGCCCGACACCAAACGGTGCAGAGATCAGCCCGGGTCATCCAAGAACAGCCGACCGTTCTGCGCCTTCCACAACCTGAACACCCACAACACAAGCGACTGCCAAGAGCTCCGAGCCCTACGCGAGGGACGCTACGGTCGATGCCCCGAGCGCAGCGACCAGGGCTTCGGCCACGGAGGAGGACGTGGAGGCGGACGCTGGGACGACCGTGGCCCACGCCAGGAATGGCGCGACAGGCCTCGTGAGGACCTCTGGCAGGACCATGCTCGTGAGAGGCCCTGGAGTGACCAGCCTCGTGAGGATCGCCCCCAAGGCAACGCCGGTCTTCCCCCGCCGCCGCCACCAAGAAGGAACGACGATCATCATCAGGATGAGGGGGCTGGGGGCTTCCAGGAGCCGCGTGCAATGGCCTGCATCTTGGGCGGAGCCTAGGCCCTAGCCTCTCAGCGCATCTTCAAACGGATCGCTCGCGAGGTCAACGCAGCGCTCCCCAAGATTGAGGCCGCGCGCCTGCTCAAGTGGTCCCAGTGCACCATCACTTTCGACTCGGCAGATCAGCTCAAGTGCGCGGCCACCGCCGGCGTCCTCTTGATGTTGTGTTCCATAGTCATCAGCAATGTGCAGGTTACCAAGACCCTCATCGACGGTAGTGCAGGGCTCAACGTCATGTCCGTTGACACATTCGACAACCTCCAAGTGCCATACGAGCAGCTCCAGCCTACCAAACATTTATCAGGAATGACCGACGGCTCCACCACACCGATAGGGCAGGTCCGCCTGCCTGTCACCTTCGGCACACGGGACAACTACCGCACCAAGCTCATCGACTTCGATGTCGCGCACATCCGCCTGCCATACAACGCCATCCTCGGGTATCCGGCCCTGGCAAAGTTCATGGTGGTCACCAACCACGGCTACAACGTCCTAAAGATTCCTGGAAGTGGCGCGGTCATCAAGGTCCCATGTGAAGAAAGGGATGCGGTGTGCTCCCTCGAGCGTGACTTCCAAGCTGCAGCAATCGACGCCCCCGACAACAAAAGTGAGGGCCCTCCGGAGACCATCCCAAGAAGAAGTAGCTACGCCGCGCAGGACCTCGGGAGGATGGCGTCGCCGCAGGAGCCTCGTCGGGATCAGCATCCGTCCCAGAGGCGCCTCCCTCCATCGCATAGGAAGGCACGCCTGGCGCCCACCTCGGGCAGGGCTTGGGGGCTCCCTTCTGGAGGGCCTCAGGCCTTGTCAACCTCACGAGGGAGGCGCTTGGGCACCACTTGGAGGCGTGCTACGTGGCACGTTTTCTTCAGGAGAACATAGGGCAAGGGGTGCCCACCACTCAGGAGTTCATCACCAAGACCACCAGGAACTGCAAGACGCAAGAGCCATGCGCGGCGACAGCCGCTCACAGGGCGCAGCTCACCACCCAGGCGAGGGTGCTAAGCTGCGCATCTGCATCGACATCCCAGGGCTCAACAGGGCCACGTCTCAGGAGCGCTTCTGGCCTTCGCATGTGGGTCGTTGCGAGGGCCCGCCACACAACTACGTTCGCATGTCGTTCGGCATACCGAGCGTGGTGTCGGCCTATCAGCGCAACATGCGGCGTGACCTAGCGGCTCAAGAGGCAAGGTACCGCGTCGTCCTGGAGGGAATGGAGACGGTCTTCAGGAGGCTCCTCAGCCCCCAGAGCCTCCCGAGGCTCAGGGCTCCGGTGGCTCATGAGGAGTCCTTTCTTTGATGCATGCCTTCAGCTGCGATAACTCTACTTCATCTACACAACCAGGTGACATCTTCCAAGCTTGTTTAAGCTGGGAGCGCCCCTTGGGCTGCATTATTCCCAGGCCGTGTGGGTCCGTCCCTGCGGCATGTATCCCATTTTCTC